>NC_141875.1:556689385-566689385 GCF_056163025.1 Triticum urartu
TGAATCAGCAGTCGCATCCAGGGCCTTAATCTGGTATAGCAAAGCCCCTTTGCGGGACCTCATGTCAGCACCCAGGTTGGCGCCCCAACCCCGCATAAACTGGCGGGTTATTTTGGAGCAGTGATGCCAAAAGTCTGCGGCACAGAAGACCCATGGCGGGTTTTGAGCTTCCTGCACCCAACACTCCTGAACCATCTTGACGAACTCCGGCTGCAGAGGCCATGATGGTTCGGAATGGAAGCGTCTAGATATCGGTGGGGACCCTTCTGAGGGAGTCATGGACTAAGGGGTCCTCGGGCGTCCGACCTATTGGACATGGGCCGGACTCATGGGCTATGAAGATGCGAAGACAAAAGACTCTACCCGTGTCCGGATGGGACTCTCCTTGGCGTGGAAGGCAAGCTTGGCATCCAAATATGAAGATTCCTTTCTCTGTAACCGACCTTATGTAACCCTAGATCCCTCTGGTGTCTATATAAACCTAAAGACTACGTCCGTAGACATATATCCTCATAATCATAGTCAGACATGCTAGACTTTTAGGATTTAGCCATTACGATCTCGTGGTAGATCAACTCTTGTAGTACTCATATTCATCAAGATCAATCAAGCAGGAAGTAGGGTATTACCTCCATAGGGAGGACCCGAACCTGGGTAGACATTGTGTCCCTTGTCTCCTATTACCATCGACCTTAGACGCATAGTTCAGGACCCCCTACGCGAGATCCGCTAGTTTTGACACCGACATTGGTGCTTTCATTGAGAGTTCCACTGTGCCATCGTCAAAAGGTTTGATGGCTCCTTCAATCATCTACAACGACGCTGTCCAAGGGGAAGTCTTCCTCCCCGGACTGTTCTTCGTGTTCAGCGGCTTCGCACTGCGGGCCAACTCGCTTGGCCATCTGGAGCAGATTGAAAGCTACGCCCCTGGCCAGCAGGCCAGATTTGGAAGCTTAAACTATGTCGCGGATATCCGTGGAGACTTGATCTTCAACAGATTTGAGACCAAGGCAACCGCTCCCTGCCACCACGATGAACATGACGTAAATCTGTCATCGGTCCATACCTAGGAGATAGTACCTATAGCTGCTCTGGCCCTAGATCCGGAGCAGATCGCGCCATTCGAAGGCGGGAAGCTCAACCCCACCGCGGAAGCCGCAGACTCAGCGGCGCTGGAGCCGCACACAGACCTAACTTCAAGTGACATCTATGCCGTCGGAACCATGGACACATCTCCGGCTACAGGATCGGAACCTTGTGCGTCCGCATACGTCGAGCTTGATCGGTCATCGATCGTCGAATTCAGCTCCGCGGACATCTTCCGACACTCTCCTTTGGGCGACGTGTTAAACTCGTTAAGAGCACTATCCTTAGCGGGGGGCTCACAGCCGAATTATACCCGGTTCGAACTGGAGGCTGATGACGGAGAATTTCGCTTCCCACCCACCACCCACTTCATAGCCACTATCGAAGACTTAACCGACATGCTCGATTACGGCTCTGACGACATCGACGGTATGGACGATGATGCCGGACAAGAAGAGGCCCAAAACCCGCCGTTTACCGGACGCTGGACGGCCACTTCCTCGTATGACGTATACATGGTGGGTGCACCAAAAGAGAATAGCGACGATAACAAGGAGGATCCAGTTGAGGATAAACCTCCCGAGATACAACCAAAGCGCCGGCGTCAGCGGCGCCGCTCTAAGTCACGCCGCAGCAAAGACAGCAGCACCGGCACAGGAGAAGATAACACTCCGGACGGTGCCAAAGACAATAAAGACCTCGTTCAGCCAACTTCCGAACAAAATGAATGGGAAGATGGGCAAGTTAGCCCTGGTAAGCAGGCCACACATGAAGACTCGGAGGACAGTAATTATCTTCCGCTATCCGAGGACGAGGCAAGCCTCGGCATCGAGGATTTTATTGTGCCTGAGGAACCTCTCGAACAGGAGCGCTTCAAGCGCCAGTTAATAGCCACCGCAAGGAGCCTGAAAAAGAAACAACAACAACTTTAAGCTGATCAAGATCTGCTCAACGATAGATGGAGTGATGTCCTGGCAGCCGAGGAACACGGCCTCAAGCGACCACTCAAAAGTTACCCAAAGCGGAAATTGCTACCTCAATTCGATGAAGAGGCGTTGGAGCCTAGGCCGTCGGTACACAATGCGGCTGACCGACCACCACGTGGTCGGGACAAAGCGGCAACACAAGCCGAACACCAACCCGCCTTACCTCGCCGTAAAGGCAGAGACAAAACTGCTCAGGGATACACGTATGATCTCCTGCAGGGCCTGAAGAATAAAATAGGCCCGGCCAGATCGATCTATGGATCACGGGGGCGTGCCTCGACACGCGAGGACGGCTACCAAGCCGAGCATGACAAGCCTAGTAATACGCGGGCCAAAAACCGCAGACGGACTCCATCAGAGCTACGTCGCGATGTGGCCCGATATAGAGGTGCCACACACCCTCTTTGCTTCACTGACAAAGTAATGGAGCATGAATTTCCAAAAGGATTTAAACCCGTGAATATTGAATCATACAATGGAACAACTGATCTCGCAGTGTGGATTGAGGATTTTCTTCTCCATATCCATATGGCCCGCGGAGATGACCTCCACGCCATCAAATACCTCCCATTAAAACTCAAAGGGCCAGCTCGGCACTGGTTAAACAGTCTGCCCAAAAACTCTATTGGCAGCTGGGAGGATTTGGAAGACGCCTTCCATGACAACTTCCAAGGTACATATGTCCGGCCACCAGACGCCGATGACTTAAGCCATATAGTTCAACAGCCCGGAGAGTCAGCCAGGAAATTCTGGACCAGGTTCCTAACTAAAAAGAACCAGATCATCGACTGTCCGGATGTCGAAGCCCTAGCGGCCTTCAAACACATCATCCGCGACGAATGGCTCGCCCGCCACCTCGGCCAAGAAAAGCCGAAGTCCATGGCAGCCCTCACGACACTCATGACCCGCTTTTGTGCGGGTGAAGATAGTTGGCTGGCCCGTAGCAAAAACAATGCAAACAACGCCCACACCTCTGAAGCCAGAAATAGCAACGACAAGTCCCGACACAACAGACACAAGCGTCGAAACAACAATGACAACACCAATGATACGGTGGTCAATGCCGGATTCAGTGGCTCTAAGTCCGGTCAGTGGAAGAATCCATTCAAAAAGAACAATTCGGGCTCATCCAGCTTGGACCGCATACTCAATCGTCCATGCCAGATCCATGGCACCCCAGACATACCACCCAATCATACCAACAGAGACTGTTGGGTTTTCAAACAGGCCGGCAAGTTAAATGCCGAAATCAAGGAGAAGGGATCGCAAAGCGATGACGATGACGAGGAGCCCCGACCACCGAACACAGGGGGACAGAAGAAGTTTCCCCCTCGGGTCAAAATGGTAAACATGATATACGCTACCCACATCCCCAAGAGTGCAAGTGCGCGCTCAGGGATGTCTATGCAATAGAGCCAGTCGCCCCAAAATTTAATCCATGGTCGTCATGCCTGATCACTTTCGATCGTCGGGACCATCCGACCAGTATCCGTCATGGCGGTTCAGCCGCACTGGTCATGGATCCAATAATTGATGGGTTCCACCTGACGCGAGTCCTGATGGACGGTGGCAGCAGCCTCAACCTGCTCTATTAGGATACAGTGCGCAAAATGGGCATTAATCCATCACGAAACAAGCCCACAAAGACCACCTTTAAAGGAGTCATACCAGGTGTAGAGGCCCGCTGTATGGGCTCAATCACACTAGAGGTTGTCTTCGGATCTTTGGACAACTTCCGAAGCGAGGAGTTAATCTTCGATATCGTCCCCTTTCGCAGCGGCTATCACGCACTGCTCGGACAAACCTCATTTGCTCGATTCAACGCGGTGCCACACTACGCTTATCTCAAGCTCAAGATGCCCAGACCATGCGGCATCATAATGGTTAATGGAAACACAGAACGCTCCCTCCGCACCGAGGAGCACACCGCTGCCTTAGCAGCAGAAATACAGAGCGGCCTTTCCAAGCAGAACCTTAATTCGACGGCCGAGCTCCCGGACACTGTTAAGAGAGTCTAGACTATTCTGCAGCAGGACAGCTCGGCTCGTCAAGAGCTCGATTAGCAATTCGGCCTCCGTCCCAGTCCCGACCAAGTGGCGGCAATTGTACCGCGCGTACATAACTACGCACTCAAAATACCATGGGCATGGATGGAGGCATAACTAGCTTGTGATCCACAATACGGCTCGATCGCCCCTGGACACACGTACTTCCACCGTTTCCTTTTTTCCTCCTTTTTTAGGTTTCTTTTTCACAGGCCTTCCTTGACGGCTTGACCATCGATTCTTTTTGGAGGATAAATACATCAAGACGATAAGAAGTATGGACGTACTGGGGAATTTTTAGGTGGTTTCTTTAACGCCCCCTTTACCTGTTTTGAGGACCCACACGCAGCTCTCCCTTGGTTAAGGCATATCAAATAGCCTTCTGCTTATTGCACTACTTGTACAAATGCGCTTTAATGCACCAATGAAATTATAATGGAATCAGTTTGCGGCCCAAATTTTACGGCTCTAGCTTACTACCTTTTCTTATTTTTTGATAAATTTATCAAATAACACCCATACACTCTGGTATGCTTCAAATTGCCAGGGCCTTCATAGTGCCCCACAACATCGCAACAAAGTCCGAACACTTTTTACAGTAAAGTTCGGCACCCCGAATTTAGCACTATATGCATTGGCTCCGAATCATGTATTTAGTTAATAGTTGGGTTGACCGGCTCCTGTGCTTGCTACCTTACGTTATGCTATATCGGCTAGGGTAGTAAAGGGAGAACTACTGCGATTGTGCCCTCGTTTACCCGGACGAGCACCTCAGTAGAGAAAGCCCAAAACTGACTGTCATGATGCGGCGAGAGCCGGTCAGCTCTTTAGAGGTCTCAAATCCTTAAAGATTTTTTCCGCATTACGCGAGGGATCGGTATTTACCCGATCAGGTGTTTACAACATCCTGGTCCGGGTACTAGGGGCTGCGCCTATATTTTTTATTGTCAAAATCCTATGGCTAAGTGAGGGTGCTAAAGCCGCATAGTCCGATTGCCTAGTTCGTCGCGCTAAACACCTCCTTCAAGGACCAAACAATTGGATCAAGAGTGTTTAGATTACATCCCGAACACCCCCGTACTACCTACGTGGGAGCAGAAGCCGACGTCTGGCCAACTCTCAGATTTCACACAACACGGCCGAACAGGAGGTGAATTTTTTAAATAAAAAATATTATATTACATAACGACTTTGCTTCATCATACAAGGCAGAAACAACATGAATGCATTCATTTGAAAATAATGTCTTGCGCACATTGCGTTGCCATAATACGAGACCCCTCCAGGACGTCTTCAAAGTACCGCTCGGGCGTGCTGTGCTCCTTGCCCTCTGGCGGTCCCCCGGTCGTCAGCTTGATGGCGTCCATCTTCTCCCACCACACCTTGACACGGGCGAAGTCCATGCGTGCACCCTCGATGCAGACCGACCGCTTGACAATGTCCAGCCGAGGGCAGGCATTCACCAGCCGCTTCACGAGCCCGAAGTAGCTGCCGGGCATAGCTTCGGCAGGCCACAGCCAGATTATTAAATCCTTCATGGACAGTTCGGCCACCCTATGTAGCTCAGCCAGCTGTCTTAGCTGATCGCTGAAGGGCACTGGATGTTCTGGCGCAAGATATTGCGACCAGAACAGCTTCTCCGTAGAGCTCCCTTCTTCGGCTCGGAAGAACTCTGCAGCGTCAGACACTGCATGGCAGATCTGCAAATGCCCCTGGAGAACTCCGAATCCGGGTTAGTAAGAGATACTTCTTCTTCACATATTTGCTTTGCATACTAAACGCCTTACCCGCCGCGATTTCCTTGGCCTCCTGGATCTCCTGGAGGGCGCCCCGGGACTCAACCCGGGCCTCTTCCTCGCTTTGACGGGCTATAGCGAGTTCGGACTCTCGAGCCGAAACGTCGCGCTCCAAGGATTCGTATTTCTTCACCGCATCCTGGAGCTCTTGCTGGACCTCATCCAGCCGGGCCTCGTGCTTCTCATGAGTGGCTTTTTCCTTGGCCGCTTTCTCCTCGGCCTGGGCCAGGGCCTATTTAAGGACCTCGACCTCGGTCGCCGCTCCTACACATATCATGGAACTACAGTCAATACACATTATTTATTCTTTCCGAATATACAGCCAGTCAGTACTAATGTCTACTACCTCCGTCCGGGTTTATTAGGCCCCCAGACCAAAATGCAGGTACCAAGGCACAATGATTAATTCTCTGGAATAAGCGCTGCTCCTTGGGTTCCCACACATGATTTACTACCCCCAGTAATCTCGTTTCAGGCGCATGCAACCACACTCAATTTAATTCCCTAAAGGGCCGCTGCATGGTGCATGCATGTCCAATCAAAGAAGGATTAGAAGCCCATGTAGTGGCTGGGTTGCGAGGCGTTATTGCTAGGGAATACTAGTACAGCTCACAAGCTCCCGGCCAACAGCTGGAAAGATGAACCGAAAAGCTGAGGAGACTGAGAAAGGAACGAAGACCTTTTGCTCTTTGGCAGCCTAAACGATGGATGGGCCTAATAAAAACGGACGAGCTCCCTCTTCCCATGGGCCGAATAAACCAGGACGGAGGGAGTACTACACAACCTTCTTCTTGTAGATGTTGTTGGGCCTCCAAGTGCAGAGGTTTGTAGGACAGTAGCAAATTTCCCTCAAGTGGATAACCTAAGGTTTATCAATCCATGGGAGGCATAGGATGAAGATGGTATCTCTCAAGCAACCCTGCAACCAAATAACAAAGAGTCTCTTGCAAAATCCGTCGGAGATTTATATGACCATGTTCATTGCAAAGTTCACAAGTATGGCAAAGAAATTTTAAATTTTCAGCACAAACATCTCGCCTTTCTTGCAACCATTTGGTTTCTAAATACTTATACCTCTTGCAAAATCTATCTTCCCTATTTGGTGTGTACTTGCAAACTCTATGCACTCCACAAAAGTTGACATGCTTATAAGAGACATTTTCATCATGACTAGTGCAATCATCATTAGTACTATGGATACTCAAGGAGTTCATACTAACAACATTGCAATCATGCTCATCATTCAAAGATTTAGTGCCAAACATTTTATAGACTTCTTCTAGCACTCGAGCACAATTTTCCTTTCCATCATTCTCACGAAAAATATTAAAAACATGAAGCGTATGAGGAAACTCAATTCCATTTTTTTCTTTTATAAAATAAACTAGTGATAAAACAATAAACAAAAAGATTCGATTGCAAGATCTAAAGATATACCTTCAAGCGCTAACCTCCCCGGCAACGGCGCCAGAAAAGAGCTTGATGTCTACTACACAACCTTCTTCTTGTAGATGTTGTTGGGCCTCCAAGTGCAGAGGTTTGTAGGACAGTAGCAAATTTCCCTCAAGTGGATGAACTAAGGTTTATCAACCCGTGGGAGGCGTAGGATCAAGATGGTCTCTCTCAAGCAACCCTGCAACCAAATAACAAAGAGTCTCTTGTGTCCCCAACACA
This sequence comes from Triticum urartu, assembly GCF_056163025.1. Lineage (NCBI taxonomy): Eukaryota > Viridiplantae > Streptophyta > Magnoliopsida > Poales > Poaceae > Triticum > Triticum urartu. Next base: position 556,696,973 of record NC_141875.1, read on the forward strand.
CCCAATACAATAGTAAATTGTATAGGTGCACTAGTTCGGCGAAGAGATGGTGATAAAAGTGCCATATGGATAGCAGATGATGGTTTTTGTAATATGAAAACATAAAAACAGCAAGGTAACTAATGATAAAAGTGAGCAAAAATGGTATTGCAATGCTAGTAAACAAGGCCTAGGGTTCATACTTTCACTAGTGCAAGTTCTCTCAACAATAATAACATAATTGGATCATATAACTATCCCTCAACATGTAACAAAGAGTCACTCCAAAGTCACTAATAGCGGAGAACAAACGAAGAGATTATTGTAGGGTACGAAACCACCTCAAAGTTATCCATTCTCATCGATCTATTCAAGAGTCCGTAGTAAAATAACACGAAGCTATTCTTTCCATTCAATCTATCATAGAGTTCATACTAGAATAACACCTTAATACACAAATCAACCAAAACCCTAATGTCACCTAGATAGTCCAATGTCACCTCAAGTATCTGTGGGTATGATTATACGATATGCATCACACAATCTCAGATTCATCTATTCAACCAACACAAAGAACTTCAAAGAGTGCCCCAAAGTATCTACCGGATAGTCAAGACGAAAACATGTGCCAACCCCTATGCATAAGTTCACGAGGATACAGAACTCGCAAGTTGATCACCAAAACATACATCAAGTGGATCACATGATATCCCATTGTCACCGCAGATAAGCACGTGCAAGACATACATCAAGTGTTCTCAAATCCTTAAAGACTCAATCCAATAAGATAACTTCAAAGGGAAAACTCAATCTATCACAAGAGAGTAGAGGGGGAGAAACATCATAAGATCCAACTATAATAGCAAAGCTCGTGATACATCAAGATCGTACCACCTCAAGAACACGAGAGAGAGAGAGATCAAACACATAGCTAATGGTACATACCCTCAGCCCTGAGGGTGAACTACTCCCTCCTCGTCATGGAGAACACCGGGATGATGAAGATGGCCACCGGAGAGGGATTCCCCCCTCCGGCAGGGTGCCGGAACGGGTCTAGATTGGTTTTCGGTGGCTACGGAGGCTTTTGGCGGCGGAACTCCCGATCTAGGTTTCTTTCTGGAAGTTTTAGCTTATATAAGAGGTGTTAGAGTCGGGGAGAATTCGGGGGGGGGGGGGGGGGGTTCTGAGGCGGCCACGAGGCAGGGGCGCGCCCCCACCCTCGTGGTGGCCTCGGGACTCTTCTGGCCCACCTTCGGTACTCCGTGGGCTTCTTCTGGTCCAAAAATGATCTCCATGAAGTTTCAGGTCAATTGAACTCCGTTTGATTTTCCTTTTCTGCGATAGTTAAAAACAAGGAAAAAATAGAAACTGGCACTGGGCTCTAGGTTAATAGGTTAGTCCCAAAAATCATATAAAATAATATATAAATGCATATAAAACATCCAAGATTGATAATACAATAGCATGGAACAATCAAAAATTATAGATACGTTGGAGATGTATCAAGCATCCCCAAGCTTAATTCCTGCTCGTCCTCGAGTAGGTAAATGATAAAAACAGAATTTTTGATGTGGAATGCTACCTAACATATTTATCCATGTAATTCTCTTTATTGTGGAAAGAATATTCAGATCTGAAAGATTCGAGACAAAAGTTTAATATTGACATAAAAATAATAATACTTCAAGCATACTAACAAAGTAATCATGTCTTCTCAAAATAACATGGCCAAAGAAAGCTATCCCTACAAAATCATATAGTCTGGCTATGCTCTATCTTCATCATACAAAATATTTAAATCATGCACAACCGCGATGACAAGCCAAGCAATTGTTTCATACTTTTGATGTTCTCAAACTTTTTCAATATTCACGCAATACATGAGTGTGAGCCATGGACATATCACTATAGGTGGAATAGAATGGTGGTTGTGGAGAAGACAAAAAAGGAGAAGATAATCTCACATCAACTAGGCGTATCAACGGGCTATGGAGATGCCCATCAATAGATATCAATGTGAGTAAGTAGGGATTGCCATGCAACGGATGCACTAGAGCTATAAGTGTATGAAAGCTCAAAAATAAACTAAGTGGGTGTGCATCCAACTCGCTTGCTCACGAAGACCTAGGGCATTTTGAGGAAGCCCATCATTGGAATATACAAGCCAAGTTCTATAATGAAAGATTCCCACTAGTATATGAAAGTGACAACATAGGAGACTCTCTATCATGAAGATCATGGTGCTACTTTGAAGCACAAGTGTGGTAAAAGGATAGTAGCATTGCCCCTTCTCTCTTTTTCTCTCATTTTTTTGTTTTTTTTGTTTTTTTGGGCCTTCTCTTTTTTATGGCCTCTTTTTCTCCTTTTTTTATTTTTCATCTGGAGTCTCATCCCGACTTGTGGGGGAATCATATTCTCCATCATCCTTTCCTCACTCGGGCAATGCTCTAATAATGATGATCATCACACTTTTATTTACTTACAACTCAAGAATTACAACTCGATACTTAGAACAAAATATGACTCTATATGAATGCCTCCGGCGGTGTACCGGGATGTGCAATGACTCATGAGTGACATGTATGAAAGAATTATGAATGGTGGCTTTTGTCACAAATACGATGTCAACTACATGATCATGCAAAGCAATATGACAATGATGAAGCGTGTCATAATAAACAGAACGGTGGAAAGTTGCATGACAGTATATCTCAGAATGGCTATGGAAATGCCATAATAGGTAGGTATGGTGGCTGTTTTGAGGAAGATATATGGTGGGTTTATGGTACCGGCGAAAGTTGCGCGGTACTAGATAGGCTAGCAATGGTGGAAGGGTGAGCGTGCGTATAATCCATGGACTCAACATTAGTCATAAAGAACTCACATACTTATTGCGAAAATCTATTAGTTATCCAAACAAAGTACCACACGCATGCTCCTAGGGGGATATATTTGTAGGAAAATACCATCGCTCGTCCCCGACCACCACTCATAAGGAAGACAATCAATAAATAAATCATGCTCCGACTTCATCACATAACGGTTCACCGTATGTGGATGCTACGGGAATCACAAACTTTAACACAAGTATCTCAAAAATTCACAACTACTCTACTAGCATGACTCTAATATCACCATCTTCATATCTCAAAACAATTATCAAGTATCAAATTTCTCATAGTATTCAACGCACTTTATATGAAAGTTTTTATTATACCCATCTTGGATGCCCATCATATTAGGACTAGTTTCATAACCAAAGCAAACTACCATGCTGTTCTAAAGACTCTAAAAATAATATAAGTGAAGCATGAGAGTTCATCTATTTCTTCAAAATAAAACCACCGCCGTGCTCTAAAAGGATATAAGTGAAGCACTAGAGCAAATGACAAACTACTACGAAAGATATAAGTGAAGATCAATGAGTAGTTGAATAATTATGAAACTATGTGAAGAATCTCTAGCATTTAAGAATTTCAGATCTTGGTATTTTATTCAAACAGCAAGCAAAACAAAATAAAATAAAATGACGCTCGAAGCAAAACACATATCATGTGGTAAATAAAAATATAGCTCCAAGTAAAGTTACCGATGAACGAAGACAAAAGAGGGGATGCCTTTCGGGGCATCCCCAAGCTTAGGATTTTTGGTGTCCTTGGATTTTACCTTGGGGTGCCTTAGGTATCCCCAAGCTTAGGCTCTTGCCACTCCTTGTTCCATAATCCATCAAATCTTTACCCAAAACTTGAAAACTTCACAACACAAAACTTAACAGAAAATCTCGTGAGCTCCGTTAGCGAAAGAAAACAAAACACCACTTCAAGGTACTGTAATGAACTCATCCTTTATTTATATTGGTTTTAAACCTACTTTATTCCAACTTATCTATGGTTTATAAACTCTTTTACTAGCCATAGATTCATCAAAATAAGCAAACAACACATGAAAACAGAATCTGTCAAAAACAGAACTGTTTGTAGTAAACTGTAACTAACGCAAACTTCTGAACCCCAAAAATTCTAAAATAAATTGATGGACGCGAGTAATTTATCTATTAATCATCTTCAAAAAGAATTAACTAAATATCACTCTCCAATAAAAAATGGCAGCAATTCTCATGAGCACTAAAGTTTCTGTTTTTTACAGAAAGATCAAAAAGACTTTCCCCAAGTCTTCCCAATGGTTCTACTTGGCACAAACACTAATTAAACACAAAAAGCACAACCATAAAATAGGATAGAAAAATTATTTATTAATAAACAGTAACAAAAAGCAAGGAACAAAAATAAAATTGGGTTGCCTCCCAACAAGCTCTATCATTTAACGCCCCTAACTAGGCATGATGATTTCAATGATGCTCACATAAAGGATAAGAATTGAAACATAAAGAGAGCATCATGAAGAATATGACTAGCACATTTAAGTCTAGCCCAATTCCTTTGCATAGGGATTTTGTGAGCAAACAACTTATGGGAACAAGAATCAACTTGCATAGGAAGGTAAAACAAGCATAACTTCCGGATTTTAAGCACATAGAGAGGAAACTTGATATTATTGCAATTCCTACAAGCATATGTTCCTCCCTCATAATAATTTTCAGTAGCATCATGAATGAATTCAACAATATAACCAGCACCTAAAGCATTCTTTTCATGATCTACTAGCATACAAATTTTATTACTCTCCACATAAGCAAAATTCTTCTCATTCGGTATAGTGGGAGTATCATAAGAGACTCGAATACTATAAATTGTTTCCACATTAAAAGAGTAATGTTCAAAAAACGGGCAATTATAATCATGACAAGTTTTAATATAATCATCACTACTTTTTATAGCACAAGTGTCATCGCAATAATCATCATAAGTAGCAACTTTGTTCTCATCATAATCGATTGAAACCTCTTCCAAGATAGTGGAATCATTACTAAATAAAGTCATGACCTCTCCAAATCCACTTTCATAATTATCACAATAAGATTCAACATCCTACAAAATAGTGGGATCATTACTTCCTAAAGTTGACACTCTTCCAAACCCACTTTCATCAACATAATCATCATAAGTAGGGGGCATGCTATCATCATAATAGGTTTGCATATCAAAACTTGAGAGACTACAAATACCATCTTCATTAAACATAGCGTCCCCAAGCTTGGGACAAACAGTAATTGCAGCAAATACATTCTCAAACATGTCATTCTCATCAAACATAGCATCCCCAAGCTTGGGCCTTTTCATATCATAAGCATAATCACTCTCATCATTAATACTATGGATAGCACCAATAGTATAACAATTATCATCATCACAATGAGTAATAGGAGCAACATCATTTGGGAGGGATACATTTTTACCTTTGCTCCTCTTTCTTATCTTTTTCTTCTTCACATCATGTGTGGGTTTAATTCTCTTTTCGGAGCTCCTTATTGATGAGATTGGATGAATAGAAGGCTCCTCCTCGTTACCTGATTCATCATAAGAAATAATAGGAGGATATTGGGAAGCCTCTTCCCTTTCATTAGTACTCTCTTCATCCTCTATTTGTTTTCTTTTCTTTATGTAATTGGCAATGTAAGTATTTTAAATGCAATTCACCGCACAATACATAAAAATTTCTTCTATATCAATATCGAGGAATTTCTCAAGGTTATACTCTGGAATATGCTTAGTTATACATTTCATTTCTTCATAACCCAAAAGCAAACTAAGTTCATTATGATGTGCAAGGGAAATCAGATCATCACAATTTTTGGACACGATACGATCATGAAACAATTTGCATCGGAGATTTAAATGACCATGCTCATTGCAAAGTTCACAAGTATGGCAAAGAAATTTTAAATTTTCAGCACAAACATCTCGCCTTTCTTGCAACCATTCGGTTTCTAAATACTTATGCCTCTTGCAAAATCTATCTTCCCTATTTGGTGTGTACTTGCAAACTCTATGCACTCCACAAAAGTTGACATGCTTATAAGAGACATTTTCATCATGACTAGTGCAATCATAATTAGTACTATGGATACTCAAGGAGTTCATACTAACAACATTGCAATCATGCTCATCATTCAAAGATTTAGTGCCAAACATTTTATAGACTTCTTCTAGCACTCGAGCACAATTTTCCTTTCCATCATTCTCACGAAAAATATTAAAAACATGAAGCGTATGAGGAAACTCAATTCCATTTTTTTCTTTTATAAAATAAACTAGTGATAAAACAATAAACAAAAAGATTCGATTGCAAGATCTAAAGATATACCTTCAAGCGCTAACCTCCCCGGCAACGGCGCCAGAAAAGAGCTTGATGTCTACTACACAACCTTCTTCTTGTAGATGTTGTTGGGCCTCCAAGTGCAGAGGTTTGTAGGACAGTAGCAAATTTCCCTCAAGTGGATGAACTAAGGTTTATCAACCCGTGGGAGGCGTAGGATCAAGATGGTCTCTCTCAAGCAACCCTGCAACCAAATAACAAAGAGTCTCTTGTGTCCCCAACACACCCAATACAATAGTAAATTGTATAGGTGCACTAGTTCGGCGAAGAGATGGTGATAAAAGTGCCATATGGATAGCAGATGATGGTTTTTGTAATATGAAAACATAAAAACAGCAAGGTAACTAATGATAAAAGTGAGCAAAAATGGTATTGCAATGCTAGTAAACAAGGCCTAGGGTTCATACTTTCACTAGTGCAAGTTCTCTCAACAATAATAACATAATTGGATCATATAACTATCCCTCAACATGTAACAAAGAGTCACTCCAAAGTCACTAATAGCGGAGAACAAACGAAGAGATTATTGTAGGGTACGAAACCACCTCAAAGTTATCCATTCTCATCGATCTATTCAAGAGTCCGTAGTAAAATAACACGAAGCTATTCTTTCCATTCAATCTATCATAGAGTTCATACTAGAATAACACCTTAATACACAAATCAACCAAAACCCTAATGTCACCTAGATAGTCCAATGTCACCTCAAGTATCTGTGGGTATGATTATACGATATGCATCACACAATCTCAGATTCATCTATTCAACCAACACAAAGAACTTCAAAGAGTGCCCCAAAGTTTCTACCGGAGAGTCAAGGCGAAAACGTGTGCCAACCCCTATGCATAAGTTCACAAGGTCACGGAACTCGCAAGTTGATCACCAAAACTTACATCAAGTGGATCACATGATATCCCATTGTGACCACAGATAAGCACGTGCAAGACATACATCTAGTGTTCTCAAATCCTTAAAGACTCAATCCGATAAGATAACTTCAAAGGGAAAACTCAATCCATCACAAGAGAGTAGAGGGGGAGAAACATTATAAGATCCAACTATAATAGCAAAGCTTGCGATACATCAAGATCGTACCACCTCAAGAACACGAGAGAGAGATCAAACACATAGCTACCGGTACATACCCTCAGCCCTGAGGGTGAACTACTCCCTCCTCGTCATGGAGAGCGCCGAGATGATGAAGATGGACACCGGAGAGGGATTCCCCCCCTCCAGTAGGGTGCCAGAACGGGTCTAGATTGGTTTTTGGTGGCTACGGAGGCTTCTGGCGGCGGAACTCCCGATCTAGGTTTCTTTCTCGAAGTTTTGGGTTATATAAGAGGTGTTGCATTCAGGGACAAGTCAGGGGGTTCCCAAGGCGACCACGAGGTAGGGGGCGCGCCCAGGGGGGTAGGGCGCGCCCCCACCCTCGTGGTGGCCTCGAAACTCTTCTGGCCCACCTCCGGTACTCAGTGGGCTTCTTCTGGTCCAAAAATGATCTCCGTGAGGTTTCAGGTCAATTGGACTCCATTTGATTTTCCTTTTCTGTGATAGTTAAAAACAAGGAAAAAATAGAAACTGGCATTGGGCTCTAGGCTAATAGGTTATCCCCAAAAATCATATAAAATCGCATATAAAACATCCAAGGTTGATAATATAATAGCATGGAACAATAAAAAATGATAGATACGTTGGAGACGTATCAAGTACATACCTTGCTAGTCTTCTAGCTGCTTCCTCGCTTGGCCGAGCTATTCCTCGGCCCGCTCCAGTCTCTGCTTTAGACCGGTGACTTCGGCAGTGTGTGAGGTCGCAGCCAGCAATGACGCCTGCTTATTCATTTAAGACATATTTTAGTTAGTTTCCTGCGAAAATAAATTTATCGTCTGTCCGGCTCTTCTTTACGAACACCGGACAGTGTTTCAGGAGGTACTTTCTATATTGGGATTTTCTCTTTTTCGTCGCTTACCTCAAAGCTTGTTAGCAGGCTGACGCAAGCTTTGGTCAGTCCGCTTTTGACGGACTGAACCTTCTCAATCACCGTACCCATAAGGACACGGTGTCCATCCACAATGGAAGCGCCTCGTAGCGCTTCCAGCAGATTATCCGGTGCCTCTGGTTGGACAGAGGTCCCTGACAGAATAGGCACGCCCCCCTCTTTCGAAGGAGGTTGCTCGGAAAATTCCGAAGCCATATAGGTCTCCGGACTTGTATTCGGCTAGGGGCCAAACTGAGCAAAGCCCTCATCCCCAGTCGCCATGGGGGTCTGCTCCCCCATGTGTCCGGCAGCCGAGGTTTCGGCCTCTGGCGCCACCCTGGCGGCCTCCTAAACCTCTCCCTGGCCTGGGAAGGTCCTTTGGGACAACACCTCGTCGTCACCCTTGGCCGTGGGGGAGTGAGCGGCTGGCGGTGACTCGCTGGACATCGCCTTAGAATCCAGCGAACCTCTTGATGAGGATCGCTGGGAGCTGTCGTGGGCCAGACTGTAATGGCATCATTTAAAACATATTAATATCATGAAGCAAGAGAGGCCGAATGTAGGGATGTATGGGGGTTTTTAGTACTTACGACGTGGCCAGGGGCTTGTTTCGGGGGCGTCGCTCCAAACTGGTGTCGACGTCCCACGAGGTGTTATCCGCAAGGGGACCCTTCCCCCTCTTGGGCGCCTCTGCCTCCAAATTTGTGGAGGCCGCCCTCTTCTTCCCCCCCCCCATCAGGGGGAGAGGTGCTTTCTTCCTCCTCCTCGTCATCGTCTTCGACGGCGGAGGAGTGAGTCTTGTCTTCGGACGATACGTCCGAAGCTCCCTTGCGTCGGGGGCCGCTTCGGACCCCCTTGGCCTTCTTCTCCGGCACCTTATATGGCGCCAGTACCAGCATCTTCGCCAGGAGCGGGATGACTGGTTCCTCGGGCAGCGGAGCTGAACATCGAATCCACTCCGCTCTCCCCATCCATACCTGAAATGATAAAGTTTAGACATCCTCCTTGAAACAAGCAAGTAGAGGATGCGTCTGGAGACGTAAAAGGCTTACCTCATTGGCGGAATGGGTAATGTCGTGCCCGTGGTCCGAGTCTATGGCTGGCGGTGTCTCATTGCCCTTAAAAGAAACTTCTAGGCATCTTCGTGAGTGGTTCCGAAGAGCCTTTCCAAGGTTTGGTGCTTCTTCGGGTCGAATTCCCATAAGGGGCAACTTCGGCTTTGGCATGGGAGAATTCGGCGAACTAGCATCACCTGGATTATGTCGACGAGCTTGATGTTTTTATCCACCATGCTTTGAATGCGCGTTTGCAGCGCTATCAGCTCGTCTGACGGAGAACAATTTGGGCCCTTCTCCATCCAGGAGGTGAGCCGCACTGGAGCTCCGGACTTGAATTCGGAAGCCGCGACCCAAGTGGCGCCACGGGGCTCTGTGATATAGAACCATAGTTTCTGCCACTCCTTGAAGGTCTCCACAAAAGTACCCTTGGGCCATGTGACGTTGGGCAGCTTACTCACCATGGTGCCTCCGCACTCCGTGTGCTGGCCATCCACCACCTTCGGCTTCACGTTGAAAATCTTGAGCCACAATCTAAAGTGGGGTTGGATGCGGAGGAAGGCCTCGCACACGACAATGAATGCCAAGATGTTGAGGAAAGAGTTCGGGGCTAGATCATGGAAATCTATCCCGTAGTAGAACATAAGCCCGCGGACGAAAGGGTGGAGAGGAAACCCTAACCCGCGGACGAAATGGGGGATGAAGACCACCCTCTCGTTGGGCTTCGGGGTGGGGACGATTTGTCCCTTGGCTGGAAGCCGGTGGGCGATTTCTTTCGCCAGATACCCGGCCTCCCGAAGCTTGGTGATGTCCTTCTCCCTAACGGAGGAGGCCATCCACTTGCCTTGCCCTCCAGATCTGGACATGGTTGAGTGCTTCCTTGGGGCGGAAAGAGTGAGGACTTGGGTGCTGGAGCTCAAGAATGGAAGGGCAGAGGAAGCGAGAAGGCATGGGTGAAGAAAGGAGAATCCTTATCTCCTTATAAAGGCAGTGAATATCAAGCGCCTCCCCACTCGCCTTAAAACTCGCCTATTCCCAAGGGCTGTGTAAACGACACAGTTATATTACCCATGCCCGTATTGATGAGAATCCCGCAATAAGGGGACACGATCTCTGCTTCGACAAGACGTGCCTATTAAAAACCGCGTCCCAAAACATGGAACGACAGACGGAAAACGGTTTGAAATGATGACCAGGCAAACGTGATGTCACATTACAAAAAATTGTCTACGGATTGGACTCGTGTAATATTATATTCTCTGCGGTTGTGTGTGGTACTTGAGTTGCAGATCCGGACACGTTCATTATGACCAAAGACTATCTTGGAGTATTTGGAAAGGGTAACCCGCCTTGCAATGCCGAAGACAATCTGCGTGCCAGACACCTCGTCATTGAATCTTGGTTCAGGGGCTACTGAGGGAGTCCTGGACTAATGGGTCCTCGGGCATCCGACCTATTGGACATGGGCCGGACTCATGGGTTGTGAAGATGCAAAGACAAAAGACTCTACCCATGTACGGATGGGACTCTCCTTGGAGTGGAAGGCAAGCTTGGCATCTGAACATGAAGATTCCTTTCTCTGTAACCGACCTTATGTAACCCTAGACCCCTCTGGTGTCTATATAAACCGGAAGGCTAGGTCCGTAGAAATATATCCTCATAATCATAGTCAGACACGCTAGACTTTTAGGGTTTAGCCATTACGATCTCGAGGTAGATCAACTCTTGTAGTACTCATATTCATCAAGATCAATCAAGCAGGAAGTAGGGTATTACCTCCATAGAGAGGGCCCGAACCTGGGTAAACATTGTGTCCCTTGTCTCCTGTTACCATCAACCTTAGACGCACAGTTCGGGACCCCCTACCCGAGATCCGCCGGTTTTGACATCGACACCTTCCCCTGGTGCAAATAGCAGGGGAACATGGTCGGAGCCAATCCGAGTGACCGCCCGTAATGAACACAGTGGGAACATAATCTCCCACTGTATAGACCCGAGGACCCTATCCAGCACGCTTCAGATAGGATCCACCTGTTTATTTGTCCACGCGAACCTAGACCCTACCCAGGCTATCTCGCGAAAGGCCATCTTAGCTATGGCGTCGTTGAACAAGCGCATACGCCTGATACATCTCCAACGTATCTATAATTTATGAAGTATTCATGCTATTATATTATCAACCTTGGATGTTTTATATGCATTTATATGCTATTTTATATGGTTTTTGGGACTAACCTATTAGCCTAGAGCCCAGTTCCAGTTTCTGTTTTTCCTTGTTTTTGAGTTTTACAGAAAAGGAATAACAAACGGAGTCCAATTGACATGCCAATTCTTAACATTTTTTTATGGACCAAAAGAAGACCCCTGAGTAAAAGAGTTGGGCCAGAAGAGTCCCGAGTTGTCCTCTCTCTCGGTGGCACCGGAGTGCCATTGGGAGGGGAATCATCGCCGCGGTGATTTTTTTCATCAACATCACCATCATCATCACCATCCTCATCTCTTTTACGCAGTCCACTCTCCCACACCCCGCTGTAACCCCTACTTGAACATGGTGCTTTATGCCACATATTATGATCCAATGATGTGTTGCCATCCTATGATGTTTTGAGTAGATATCCTTTGTCCTTGGGTTGATTGATGATCTAGATTGGTATGAGTTGTATGTTTTACTTTGGTGCTGTCCTATGGTGCCCTCCGTGTCGCGCAAGCATGAGGGATTCCCGCTGTAGGGTGTTGCAATACGTTTATGATTTGCTTATAGTGGGTTGCGTGAGTGACTGAAACACAAACCCGAGTAAGGGGGTTGTTGCGTATGGGATAAAGAGGACATGATGCTTTAATGCGATGGTTGGGTTTTACCTTAATGATCTTTAGTAGTTGCGGATGCTTGCTAGAGTTCCAATCATAAGTGCATATGATCCAAGTAGAGAAAGTATGTTAGCTTATGCCTCTCCCTCATATGAAACTGCAATAGTGATTACCGGTTTTGTTAACGATTGCCTAGGACAATTCCGCACACCGATCCACCATTATTACACACTCGCTATTTATAATATTTAGTAATATATTCTAACTTCATGATAACATCACCTACTTTTATATTTTAGCTCTCCTATATCATACAAAGTTATCCTCTTCATACCCACAGCATTGTTTTATTTCTCGTTGCTAGTTGGAAGCAAACGTTCGGTGTACGTAGAGTCGTATCAGTGGCAGATAGGGCTTGAGAGAATATTGATCTTACCTTTAGCTCCTTGTGGGTTCGATACTCCATACTTATCACTTCCACCTTTGGAAATTTCTACGATGATTCCTTGCACTTGGGGATTATCAAGCTCTTTCTGGCGCCGTTGCCGGGGAGCAATAGCGTGGGGTTGATATTCTCGTGTGTGCTTGTTTGCTTTCTTCACTAAGTAGATTTTGTTTTTCCTTTTTTGTTTATGTTTAGTTATGGGTGAAACATACAAAAAAATTTAAAGAATGAAAATACAAAAAAATTATTACTTGCCTCTCATGCCTAAAAAGTTTTTCAAAAAGAGAAGTGATTGGAAAGTTATGCATTGAAGAAGTGAGGGTCGACCTTGAGCACTTGTGTTCATGCTCACGGAAACAATGTAGAATTTTTCATGGAAGTTTATCTGTAAATAATTATCCCCTTGTATATATCCATTGTATTATAAAAATAATGTGGCAAGCTTTGGTTTTAGGATGATTAGATTGCTTGTTTACTATGTGCAGAACAAAAACAGAAACTTTGGCTGTAGCGCGTGAATTTACATTTTTTACTGGAAAGTCAAATGGGTCTGAAACTTTTTGCACATTACTTATGTACAAATTTTTCAAATTTTCAAATTTATTTCATAATTATTGGAGTTACATAAGTTTACTAAACTTCCAGATTACTACAGACTGTCCTGGTTTAGACAGATTCTGTTTTTCGCGTGTTATTTGCTTATTTTGATGAATCTATGGCTAGTATCGGAGGGTATGAACCATGGATGAGTTGGAATATAGTATATATTACACCAATATGAATTTATAATGAGTTCACAACAGTACCTAAAGGTAGTGAGTTGCTTTATTATACTAACGGATCTCACAAAGTTTTTGTTAAAGTTTTGTGTGGATGAAGTGTTTGAAGAATGAGGAGTTACCAATGTGAGAAGAATAAAGAGAGGCAAGAACTAAAGCTTGGGGATTCCCAAGGCACCCCAAGTAAATATTCTAAGGATACTCAAGCATCTAAGCTTGGGGATGCCCCGGTTGGCATCCCATATTTCTTCTTCAACAATTATCGGTATACTTTGGTTCTTGTTTTGTTCACATGATTTGTGTCCTTTGTGTTTTTTTCTTTAAGAACCATGATAGTATGACATATATATTCATTGGTTTATAGAATGCTTCATGTGCTTCACTTATATCTTTTAAGTATGATCTTATAGAATTGCTCTTTGAGCTTCACTTGAATCTTTTGAGTATGATTTCATAGAATGCTTCATGTGCTTCACTTATACATTTTGAGCTTGGATATTGGTTAGTCTATGTTAATTGTAGAACGCTCCATGAACTTCACTTATATCTTTTGGAGTATGAATAATACTACCATGTAAAGCGGGTTTGGAAGAGTGTCAACTTTAGGAACTAGTGATCCCGCTATTCCGAATGAGAAGAATTTTGCTTATGTGGAGAGTAGAAAATTTTCTATGCTTGTAGATCTTGAAAATAATGCTTTATGATATGGTTATATTGTTGAATTCATTCATGATGCTACTGAAAATTATTATGAGGGAGGAATATATGCTTGTAGGAGTTGCAATAATATCAAGTTTCCTCTCTATATGCTTAAAGCTTTGAAGTTATACTTGTTTTGCCTTCCTATGCTAGTTGATTCTTGCTCTTATAAATTATGTACTCACAAAATCCCTAGGCATAGGAAGTGGGTTAGACTTAAATATGCTAGTCATATTCTTCATGATGCTCCCTTTATGTTTTAATTCTTATCTTTTATGTGAGCATCATTGAAATCATCATGCCTAGCTAAAAGGCATTAAAGAAAAGCGCTTGTTGGGAGACAAACCAATATTTACCCTTACTGTTTTTGTGTGTTATCATGGTTAATATACTGTATTAATCATGTTTTATAGCTTTTGTTTCAATAAAGTGCCAAGTGAGACCTTTGGGAAGACTTGGGTGAAAGTTAATGTGATCTTGCTGTAAAAAACAGAAACTTTGCGCTCACGAGATTAGCTGCCATCTTTTTACAGAAGAGTGCTTTGGTGCTGATTCTTTTTAAGAGTATTAATAGAAAAATTCCTCACGTCCACCAATTTATTTCATAATTTTTTGAGTAGCAGAAGTATGGTTAGTGTTCAGATCATTACAGACTGTTCTGTCTCTCACAGATTCTGTTCTCATTGCATAGTTTGCTTGTTTTCTAGTTCCTATGACTTATATTTCTCAATATAAGTTGTAGAAATGATATGGTACAGTAGAATTGTGTGAGAAAAATTATGAACCTTGTCTTTGGCAGTACCAAAGTGAATGGTTTACTCTTTATCATACTAACCTATCTCACGAAGTTCCGTTAAGTTTTGTGTGATTGAAGTTTTCAAGCTTTGGGTGAGATATCGATATGAGGAGAATAAGGAGTGGAAAGACCCTAAGCTTGGGGATGCCTGAGGCAACCCAAGGTAATATTTAAGGAAGACTCAAGTGCCTAAGCTTGGGGATGCCCCGGAAGGCATCCCCTCTTTCGTCTTCAAAACTATCGGTATACCTTACTCGGAGCTATATTTTTATTCGTCACATGATATGTGTTTTGCTTGGAGCGTATTTTCAAATTTACGTGCTTTTTGAATAAAATCATTGGATCTGAATTATTAAATGAAAAAGAATCCTTCGATGGCTAGTTAATTATTTGACTACTCAGTGTCCTTCACTATTATATTTTGGAGTAGTTTGTCATTTACTCACGTGCTTCACGTATATCCTATGAGTAAATGGTTGAATAATTGAACATCATAAATCTGAATTTATATATGTTTCATATGCTTATACCATGAGGAGTAATGACTTCACATAGAATAAGTATAGGTAGTAAACTTATTGAAAGTTAGCAAACGTAGAATTGGTCACTTGAACAATTCATGAAAGAATATTGAAGGAAGAGAGATTTCACATATAAATATACTATCTTGGACATCTTTTGTAATTGTGAGCACTCATTAAAATATGACATGCTAAAAGGTTGATCTCGGACTAGGAAGACAACGTAATGGGTTATGTTTTCTTATATCCGAAATAAAGTATATTGTCTTGGATCATCCAACATGTTGATCTTGCTTTTCCCCCTCATGCTAGCCAAATTCTTTGCACCAAGTAGAAATACTACTTGTGCTTCCAAACATTCCATAAACTAGTTTTGCCATGAGAGTCCATCATACCTACCTATGGATTGAGTAAGATCCTTCAAGTAAGTTGTCATCGGTGCATGCAATAAAAATTGCCTTCTAAATATGTATGATCTATGAATGTGGAGAAAATAAGCTTTATACGATCGTGTGATGTGGAAGAAATAAAAGCGATGGACTACATAATAAAGGTCCATATCACAAGTGGCAATATAAAGTGACGTTCTTTTGCATAGGATTTTGTGCATCCAACCATAAAAGTGCATGACAACCTCTGCTTCCCTCTGCGAAGGGCCTATCTTTTACTTTTATCTTCTAACATTATGCAAGAGTCATGGTGATCTTCACCTTTCCTTTTTACATTTTATCCTTTGGCAAGCACATTGTGTTGGAAAGATCCTGATATATATATCCAATTGGATGTAAGTTTTCATGAACTATTGTTGTTCACATTACCCTTGAGGTAAAACGTTGGGAGGCAAAACTATAAGCCCCTATCTTTCTCTGTGTCCGATTAAAACTTTGAACCCATAAATATCACGTGAGTGTCAGCAATTGTGAAAGACTAAACGATAGTTGAGTATGTGGAGTTTTCTAAATCAAAGCTCTGACATAGACCCTTCCTGAAAGTAAGATGAATTGCAATTGTTTGATGACTGAGAATATAGTTTGTTAGTTTCAAGAGAGTTTATGATCTATACTTTAACATGTGAATAGCTTGTTACTTGATCATGAAAAGTTTTATGAAAATGAGCTACTGTTATGATATATAATGATGCTAGAAAAAGTGATTGGAACTATCATTGATGAAACTTATGCACTTGTCAGCATTCACACTTCATAAATTATTTCTTTTATCATTTACCTACTCGAGGACGAGCAGGAACTAAGCTTGGGGATGTTGATACGTCTCCAACGTATCTATAATTTATGAAGTATTCATGCTATTATATTATCAACCTTGGATGTTTTATATGCATTTATATGCTATTTTATATGGTTTTTGGGACTAACCTATTAACCTAGAGCCCAGTGCCAATTTCTCTTTTTTCCTTGTTTTTGAGTTTTACAAAAAAGGAATATCAAACGGAGTCCAATTAACGTGCCAATTTTTGACGATTTTTTATGGACCAAAAGAAGACCCCGGAGTAAAAGAGTTGGGCCAGAAGAGTCCCGAGCTGTCCACGAGGGTGGGGGGCACACCCACCCCCTGGGCGTGGGCTCCTGCCTCGTGGACACCTCGGGCACCTCCTTGACATGAGACCGATGCCAAAAATTCCTATAAATACAGAAACCTTGGAAAATTAACCTAGATCGAGAGTTCCTCCGCCAGAAGCCTCCGTAGCCACCGGAAACGAATCTAGGCCCTCTCTGGCACCCTGCCGGAGGGGGCCATCATCACTGGAGGGCATGGAGGAGGATCCCGGAGGGGCCATCATCACCATGAAGGCCAAGGACTAGAGGGGGAACCTCTCCCCATCTAGGGGGGAGGCCATGGAGGAGGAAGCACAAGGGGGAGAACCTCTCCTCCTCTCTCTCGGTGGCACCGGAGTGCCATTGGGAGGGGAATCATCGCCGCGGTGATCGTCTTCGTCAACATCACCATCCTCATCTCTTTTACGCAGTCCACTCTCCCGCACCCCGCTGTAACCCCTACTTGAACATGCTGCTTTATGCCACATATTATGATCCAATGATGTGTTGCCATCCTATGATGTTTTGAGTAGATATCCTTTGTCTTTGGGTTGGTTGATGATCTAGATTGGTATGAGTTGTATGTTTTACTTTGGTGTTGTCCTATGGTGCCCTCCGTGTCGCGCAAGCATGAGGGATTCCCGCTGTAGGGTGTTGCAATACGTTTATGATTCACTTATAGTGGGTTGCATGAGTGACTGAAACACAAACCCGAGTAAGGGGGTTGTTGCGTATGGGATAAAGAGGACTTGATGCTTTAATGTTATGGTTGGGTTTTACCTTAATGATCTTTAGTAGTTGCGGATGCTTGCTAGAGTTCCAATCATAAGTGCATATGATCCAAGTAGAGAAAGTATGTTAGCTTATGCCTCTCCCTCATATGAAACTGTAATAGTGATTACCGGTCTTGTTAACGATTTCCTAGGACAATTCCGCACACCGATGCACCATTATTCCACACTCGCTATTTATAATATTTAGTAATATATTCTAACTTCATGATAACAGCACCTACTTTTATATTTTAGCTCTCCGATATCATACAAAGTTATCCTCTTCATACCAACAACATTGTTTTATTTCTCGTTGCTAGTTGGAAGCAAACGTTCGGTGTATGTAGAGTCGTATCAGTGGCAGATAGGGCTTGAGAGAATATTGATCTTACCTTTAGCTTTGTGGGTTCGACACTCCATACTTATCACTTCCACCTTTGGAAATTGCTACGATGATTCCTTGACTTGGGGATTATCAACGCCATCGGTCGATGTTGGGCGAGCTTTTGTCAGCTTCCTGCCTGATAAGGTTGAAGTCACCTGCCACCACCACTGGGGTCGTGCAACGTTCAACCTTATCATTTAGCTCGGCCAGGAATCCCGCCGACCGCCCGTGATCAACTGGGCCATAGACAATGATCACCTCCCAACTGAGGTTCACACGTCGGTCGGTGATGGACATAGTCAGGAAGAATTCCCCGCGGTCCATATCCTCCATCGAGAAGAAGTCCTCCCTGACCCCGAGGAGTATGCCTCCAGACTGCCCAGACGCCGGCAACCATTGCCAGACAAACGGGTGTCGAGAGAGCCCCTGTATCTCCTGAATGGAGAAGTCTTGACAAACCGTCTCCTGGAGACTTACTGCATCTATATCTTCCTGCCGGATGTAGTCAATCAGCTGGCGTCGGCGGCCCAGGTTGCCGAAGCCCCTAATGTTCCAACATAGGAGCTTCATATGGGAACCTCGCCTGGGTCACTAGGCCCCTCAGGTGGGGCCGAAATAGCCCTCCCGCCTAGGGAGGGGTTGGGCAATTGCTTCGACGGATGGCCGCGACGCCCCCTCTTAGCAGGGGCCTCGCCTGCCATGTCCGCACTAACACCGCAGACCTCCATCATCTGCTCAAAGGGATGTAGTCGTGTAGGAGGCCATCCCCGCAAGGCCCTCCCTACTAGAGGGCCCCTTGCAGTGTCAGGCCGGGAGGGTGGCCGGCTCGGGCCCGATCCAGGCCTAGGCTCTCTATGCCCGGAGCCAGAAGGGGCCGAGGCATCCACAGCCCGTTGTTCAGCACGGTCCTGAGCCTTAGCAAGGGCCCCATTGAGCCACTCTTTGGCACAAATGGCCGAGATCTTCTCAACTCGGGGACCCTTTTCACCCCGAAACACAATATCGCAATCCGAAGCAACGTCACTAAGGTGTGCCATCGGCACCGAGTCAAGCACTACAAATTGAGAACCGAAATAAGAGGGACCAAAGGGATGGGGTGGTGTTGTACCTAGAGTGAGGTCGCGTGCCGCCGCACACATGGCCGCCAACTCAGGAACCGTCGGGACCCGGCCATCCGAAAGGGTCCGGAACCGGCAGAGGCGGGCGCTCTGCCTAGACGCCACAGCCGGAGAAGGCACCACCCGAGTGTCGGGGCTGGGCACGGGAGAGACGATGTTGACCGTGTCCAACCCTACCCCCAGTGGAGGCAGCGAAGCAGCCTTGCCCACCCCCAGGCGAGGCGGTGGTGGCGTAGCAAGGACCAAGTCCGGGGACTCCATAGCTGGCGATGGTGGGGTCCCTGGCGAGCGAGAGTACCATACCACCCCGGGTGAGCGCGGGGATGACGACGGGCACACATCCATCCCCACACTGTCAGTATCATCCTCATGCTCCAAGACCGCACGAAGGTGCCGGGGAAGTGGGCCTCCCCATCATAAGGGGCTGCGAGGCCATCCCATCCACAGCTAGAGTGAGAGCGGCAGCCCTGGGGGGCCCGCCCCTGCCCCACCCACACAAGTCGGGCTCAGCCGAGCGGAGTCTTGCGCCAGGGGGATGTCATCCTACTCGGATGATGACTCATTAGAGCCCTCCCCACCCCCGTCGTGCCAATCGTCGAAGGGTGCCGGAGGCGAGGGAGGCTAGATCACGCCCGTCTGACCCTCGAGCTCCTCCAGATCAACCTCGTATGTGAGACGCCGACCCTTCTTGCCGAAGTAGAAGATCAAGGACAGGCCATCCACCTCGGCCGGAATCAGGCATAGAACCTCGATCCGAGCCGGGCCATCCCCATCCAGAGACGCGAGATCAACAGAGAGGAGCTTGCCCACCGGCTCTGAGACTACCTTGAGAATATGCTCACTCTTGCCCCTCTGGGGCGAGCCTGCTTCCCTTTGGTATCCCATACACCAACACCCATACCAAGGTGAGCGGTGGAACTGAGTCCGGTTTCGCGATGGCCTCCTTGACGGAGATGAAGAACTTGTTGATTGGGCACTTGATGTTGTCGTGAGTGCAGACGCGGAGAAGCTCCGCCGAAGGGAACGGCGCCGAGAAGACCAGCGGTGCCGTCTCGGTGACGACCCAAGAGAAGTCGTTGTCGCGGTTGCCATCGATGTAGGCCACTAGCTCGTCGCAAATAAGGTCTGCGGTAACCACGGCTGACGCCGACAGAGTATGACCCAGAACTAGTGAGACCGTCGCCAAGTGCGGCCTGACAGGTTCCTCGTCCAGCTCCGCGTCGACGTAGTAGAAACCACATTCCTCGGATCCATACCCCCAAGTAGGCCAGAGTCGTGGGGCAACGGGAGGGCGCCGGGCACTCAGATTGGAAGTGCCCCGTGCATCCACAGTTGATACACATCGTCTCCTCTCGAGACCTGGACCGTCCGCCCCGCGTCGGAGGCGGCACCGGAGCCTCCTGCTCCGGACCGGGGAGGGTGGGGCGAACGTCCGGGGCCGCCCCATCACCATAGGGAGGACCTGGCTGGGCGCGCATCTTCTTTTTGTTCTTGTTCTTCTTCTTCCGGGGCGGGAGTTCTGGCGGATCCTGGGCATCTTCGAAATGCCGAGGCGGAGAATACCGCGGCACATCATCCGTCGGTCGTCTCCAATCCTGGGAGTCAGCACCACCTCAACGTCGGGCATAGTCCACACCACGGGACAACCTGTCCTCAGCAAGCGGCGCCCGAGAGACCTCCCGAAGTGGCTGCCCTACTGGCCCCGGAGAGCGCTGCCGGTCACGGGAGCCTCCACGGGAATCCTGGAGCAGCCCCTAGTCGCCACATGTGGAAGAGCCCTCCTGGGCGCAGGATCCCCCACCATGTCGGGCCTCTAGATCACGCCGGAGGGAGGCCTCCCTAGCCTCGTCCTCAGCCTGCCGGCGAGCGGTTTCTTGGCACCGAAGATCGGCCGATGACCCAGCCAGCGAAAGGTGGGGATCACGCACCGGGTCGCGGGGTGGGGGAGGCCGACAGAGGGAGGTGCCGGAGTAGGTTTCCGACACGTGGTCCCAGCGAGGAGCAGCCTGCGACTCCGGGCGGCGGCCCGTCACGGGAAAGGGCCGTTTCGGCCGTGACTGCCCTCGCCTTGTTCCCTGGCCATGAGGGCCTCGAGATAGGATCGGGCCGGTGAAGTGCAGGTGGAAGGCAGAGAGACCGAGGGGAGCACGGGAGCGGGCGGCACAGTCGGCGTCGTCAGAACAGAGGCGAGCGGCGGAACAAGGGAAGGCGGCATAGTTGGGGGAAGAACGGATCGGGCGAAACTGCCCAATCGCTCCACCTCGCCCTGGTAGCGGGCCAGCCCTGCCGCGGATCGACCGCCCCCGGTTGGATTCAGATCCAGCGGTTAGGATCAGCAGGGGCAAGACGCCACGACCGGACCGCTAGGTCAACTGCCTCCTGGGCCGGATCGGCCAACCCTGCGTCCTCCTGGGTCCTTTGCCGCACTCCGGGGCCCGAGCGTGAACGGGCCCGTGCTCGAAGGCTAGCCCATGCCGACGAAGGCCGGCCCACCTCGCAGGCTAGCATTGGCCCGCGAAGCAGAGCCCCCCGCGCAGGGCCCAACCAGGCGCATGTCCCCTTCGTAGGGTTTGCAGCTGCCGGCCATGGCGGCGGCGGGCCCCGAGGGCTCCGGCGACTCCCACTGGCGCGAAACCCAAGGCAAAGAGGACCTGGGCCAGGAGACCGTGGCGCATCCGGCGCCGCGCACGGACCGGCGAGCGATCTCAACACCGCCTGGAGCCTAGTTGCCCAAGGCAAAGAGGGGGCCATCAGAGAAGCCGCGCCCGAGGACACCGAGCCCCGACGCTGGGACGACTGCGCCAACGCCAGAAACTCCCCAAGCACCAGCGGCACCAAGAACATAGGGCACTCCACCCGGCCATCCTCCTCGTTGGCATCGGCCATGTAAGCCTAGGAGACGACGGAGTGGCCGCTGCGCAAGGTCGGAGCCGGCCGCGACCCAGCGGCGCCGTGTCCGGACGGAGCAGCCACACCATCGATGACCATCCCGACGGCGGCGAGCGCAGGCTCGAGGCATAGAGCCGGCAAATTCAAAATCGCCCCAGCTCCCTGTCCTTGGATCCTATTCTATAATCCTTCACCTCACCTAGGTACTCCAGATCCTAACCTCAATAGTATTTTTTATGGAGGAAAAAACTTCTCATTACTTAACCAGGATCAGAGAGATCCTACAAACACTGGTTTACAACTCTGTGATACGTCTCCATCGTATCCACTTTTCTAAACTCTTTCGTTCTTATTTTGAATTATAATTTGAATGATTTGAATGAAACTAATCCGGACTGACGATGTTTTCAGCAGAATTGCCATGGTGTTGTTTTTGTGCAGAAATCAAAATTCTTGATACGCCGACGTCGCCGCGCTTCCTCGGCTTGAGGAGTAGACAAGGTAACATGAGAGCCAAGAAGATGCAGAACCAGGAGGCGACTTGCCCCACTATGGCCATTGTGCGCCCGCGTCTAGAGCTAGAGCCTGGAGCTATGGATCGATGGCCGATGGATGCACACCAGGTACGTCGCCCAGGCTTATAAGGAGCGTGGACGATGTGTGTAAGTGAGATTCTGTCAGGCTGGTCAGCGTGTGATGTCGTCCGTGGCGGGACACGTGTTGCTCAGCAGAAGGCATCTACCTATCTCGGGGATATATGGAGATGCATGTATTCTATCCCTAAGATATACGGTGACATGTGGAATTTTTCTTGACAAGAGATATCTATATTATATCCTGAGGATATACAGAGATATGTGAGGGAAATATATAAAATAAATTAACACAATAAAACATCAGATTTGCTGTTTCTCAATCGATTGTGAAATAATTGTAGCTCAATCAATGGCTGGACCTTTTGAATTTTGGAAAATGTTTGTAATCAACCGGATGATTTGTCTCTTGCGTAAACAAGCTCCTCCGATCGACATGTGCCCTCCATGAGGCCCACCCACCGCATCCCCAAGCCTCGTCCACACGTGGGCTGTCTTTCTCTCAAGCGTCTCTCTCCCTCGTCTCTCGCCCTCTCATCTCTCCCTCGATGCATGCTACCTCTTGAGCACTGCGTTGGTTTTCCCCGAAGAGGAAGGGATGATGCATCAAAGTAGCGTAAGTATTTCCCTCAGTTTTTGAGAACCAAGGTATTAATCCAGTAGGAGGCTACGCGGAGTCCCTCGTACTTGCACAAAACAAATAAATCCTCGCAACCAACACGAATAGGAGTTGTCAATCCCTACACGGCCACTTACGAGACTGAGATCTGATAGATATGATAAGATAATATTTTTGGTATTTTTGTGATAAAGATGCAAAGTAAAATAAAGGCAAAGTAAAAAGCAAAGGAAATAACTAAGTAGTATGAGATTAATATGATGAAGATAGACCCGGGGGCCATAGGTTTCACTAGTGGCTTCTCTCGAGAGCATAAGTATTCTACGGTGGGTGAACAAATTACTGTTGAGCAATTGACAAAATTGAGCATAGTTATGAGAATATCTAGGTATGATCACATATATAGGCATCACGTCCGAGACAAGTAGACCGACTCCTGCCTGCATCTACTACTATTACTCCACTCATCGACTGCTATCCAACATGCATCTAGAGTATTAAGTTAAAAACAGAGTAACGCCTTAAGCAAGATGACATGATGTAGAAGGATAGACTCATGCAATATGATGAAAACCCCATCTTGTTATTCTTGATGGCAACAATACAATACGTGCCTTGCTGCCCCTACTGTCACTTGGAAAGGACACCGCAAGATTGAACCCAAAGCTAAGCACTTCTCCCATTGCAAGAAAGATCAATCTAGTAGGCCAAACCAAACTAATAATTCGAAGAGACTTGCAAAGATAACCAATCATACATAAAAGAATTCAGAGAAGATTCAAATATTGTTCATAGATAGACTTGATCATAAACCCACAATTCATCGGTCTCAACAAACACACCGCAAAAAGAAGATTACATCGAATAGTTCTCCACAAGAGAGGGGGAGAACATTGTATTGAGATCCAAAAAGAGAGAAGAAGCCATCTAGCTAATAACTATGCACCCGTATGTCTGAGGTAAACTACTCACACTTCATCGGAGGGGCTATGGTGTTGATGTAGAAGCCCTCCGTGATCGGTGCCCCCTCCGGCGGAGCTCCGGAACATGCCCCAAGATGGGATCTCGTGGATACAGAAAGTTACGGCGGTGGAATTAGGTTTTTGGCTCCGTATCTGATCGTTTGGGGGTACGTAGGTATATATAGGAGGAAGGAGTACGTCGGTGGAGCAACAGGGGGCCCACGAGGGTGGAGGGCACGCCTGGGGGGGGGGGGTAGGCGCGCCCCCTACCTCATCGCCTCATCTTTTGCGTCTTGACGTAGGGTCCAAGTCTCCTGGGTCTTGTTCGTTGAGAAAATCATGTTCCCGAAGGTTTCATTCCGTTTGGACTCCGTTTGATATTCCTTTTCTTCGAAACCCTAGAACAGGCAAAAAAACAATTCTGGGTTGGGCCTCCGGTCAATAGGTTAGTCCCAAAAATAATATAAAAGTGGATAATAAAGCCCAATAATGTCCAAAATAGAAGGTAATATAGCATGGAGCAATAAAAAATTATAGATACGTTGGAGACGTATCAAGCATCCCCAAGCTTAATTCCTACTCGTCCTCGAGTAGGTAAATGATAAAAACAGAATTTTTGATGCGGAGTGATACTTGGCATAATTTTAATGTAATTCTTCTTAATTGTGGTATGAATATTCAGATCCGAAAGATTCAAGACAAAAATTTAATATTGACATAAAAATAATAATACTTCAAGTATACTAACAAAGCAATTATGTCTACTCAAAATAACATGGCCAAAGAAAGTTATCCCTACAAAATCATATAGTCTGGCTACGCTCCATCTTCACCACACAAAATATTTAAATCATGCACAACCCTGATGACAAGCCAAGCAATTGTTTCATACTTTTGACATTCTCAAAACTTTTTCAATTTTCACGCAATACATGAGCGTGAGCCATGGACATAGCACTATAGGTGGAATAGAATGGTGGTTGTGGAGAAGACAAAAAGGGAGAAGATAGTCTCACATCAACTAGGCGTATCAACGAGCTATGGAGATGCCCATCAATAGATATCAATGTGAGTGAGTAGGGATTGCCATGCAACGGATGCACTAGAGCTATAAGTATATGAAAGCTCAAAAAGAAAATAAGTGGGTGTGCATCCAACTTGCTTGCTCATGAAGACCTAGGGCATTTTGAGGAAGCCCATCATTGGAATATACAAGCCAAGTTCTATAATGAAAAATTCCCACTAGTATATGAAAGTGATAACATAGGAGACTCTCTATCATGAATATCATGGTGCTGCAAGTGTGGTAAAAGGATAGTAACATTGTCCCTTTTATCTTTTTCTCTCATTTTTTTATTTGGGCCTTTTTATGGCCTCTTTTCTTTCTCCTTTTTTTTCGTCCGGAGTCTCATCCCGACTTGTGGGGGAATCATAGTCTCCATCATCCTTTCCTTACTGGGACAATGCTCTAATAATGATGATCATCACACTTTTATTTTTGTTACAACTCAACAATTACAACTCGATACTTAGAACAAAATATGACTCTATATGAATGCCTCCGGCGGTGTACCGGGATATGCAATGAATCAAGAGTGACACGTATGAAAGAATTATGAATGGTGGCTTTGCCGCAAATATGATGTCAACTACATGATCATGCTAAGCAATATGACAATGATGGAGTGTGTCATAATAAATGGAACGATGGAAAGTTGCATGGCAATATATCTCGGAATGGCTATGGAAATGCCATAATAGGTAGGTATGGTGGCCTTTTTGAGGAAGGTATATGGTGGGTGTATAGTACCGGCGAAAGGTGCGCGGTATTAGAGAGGCTAGCAAAGGTGGAAGGGTGAGAGTGTGTATAATCCATGGACTCAACATTAGTCATAAAGAACGCATATACTTATTGCAAAAATCTACAAGTTATCAAAGCAAAGTATTACGTGCATGCTCCTTGGGGGATAGATTGGTAGGAAATGACCATCGCTCATCCCCGACCGCCACTCATAAGGAAGACAATCAAAAAATAAATCATGCTCCGACTTCATCACATAACGGTTCACCATACGTGCATGCTACGGGAATCACAAACTTTAACACAAGTATTTCTCAAATTCACAACTACTCAACTAGCACAACTTTAATATCACCATCTTCATATCTCAAAACAATTATCAAGCATCAAACTTCTCATAGTATTCAACACACTCATAAGAAAGTTTTATTATTAATCTTGTATTCCAAGCATATTAACACTTTAATAAAATTACCATGCTATTTAAGACTCTCAAAATAATCTAAGTGAAGCATGAGAGATCAATAGTTTCCATAAAACAAATCCACCACCGTGCTCCAAAAGATATAAGTGAAGTACTAGAGCAAAACTATATAACTCAAAAGATATAAGCGAAGGACATAGAGTATTCTAACAAATTCCAAATCATGTATGGCTCTCTCAAAAGGTGTGTACAGCAAGGATGATTGTGGTAAACTAAAAAGTAAGGACTCAAATCATACAAGACGCTCCAAGCAAAACACATATCATGTGGCGAATAAAAATATAGCTCCAAGTAAAGTTACCGATAGAAGTAGACGAAAGAGGGGATGCCTTCCGGGGCATCCCCAAGCTTTGGATTTTATGTGTCCTTATATTATCTTGGGGTGCCATGGGAATCCCCAAGCTTAGGCTCTTGCCACTCCTTGTTCCATAATCCATCAAATCTTTACCCAAAACTTGAAAACTTCACAACACAAAACTTAAAGTAGAAAATCTCGTGAGTTCCGTTAGCGAAAGAAAATAAAAGACCACTTCAAGGTACTGTAATGAACTCATTATTTATTTATATTGGTGTTATACCTACTGTATTCCAACTTATCTATGGTTTATAAACTATTTTACTAGCCATAGATTCATCAAAATAAGCAAACAACACACGAAAAACAGAATCTGTCAAAACCAGAACAGTCTGTAGTAATCTGTAGCTAGCGCAAGATCTGGAACCCCAAAAATTCTAAAAATAAATTTATGGACGTGAGAAATTTATCTATTAATTATCTTAAAAAAGAATTAACTAAATAGCACTCTCCAAATAAAAATAGCAGTATTTCTCGTGAGCGCTAAAGTTTCTGTTTTACCAGCAAGTGTAACAAGACTTTCCCCAAGTCTTCCCAACGGTTCTACTTGGCACAAACACTAATTAAGCACAAAAAACACAACCAGAACAGAGGCTAGATAAATTATTTATTACTAAACAGGAGCAAAAAGCAAGGAATAAAAATAAAATTGGGTTGCCTCCCAACAAGCGCTATCGTTTAACGCCCCTAGCTAGGCATAACAAGTAAGGATAGATCTAGGTATTGCCATCTTTGGTAGGCAATCCATAAGTGGCTCTCATAATAGATTCATAAGGTAATTTAATTTTCTTTCTAGTAAAGTGTTCCATGCCTTCCCTTAATGGAAATTGGAATCTAATATTTCCTTCCTTCATATCAATAATTGCACCAATCGTTATAAGGAAAGGTCTACCAAGAATAATAGGACATGAAGGATTGCAATCTATGTCAAGAACAAAAAAATCTACGGGCACATAATTCCTATTTGAAATAATAAGAACATAATTAATTCTTCCCATAGGTTTCTTAATAGTGGAATCCGCAAGGTGCAAGTTTAAAGAGCAATCATCAAAATCACGGAAACCTAACAAATCACACAAAGTCTTTGGAATCGTGAAAACACTAGCACCCAAATCACATAAAGCATAGAAATCATGATCTTTAATTTTAATTTTAATATTTGGTTCCAACTCATCATAAATTTTTCTAGGGATAGAACTTCCAATTCAAGTTTTTCTTCATAAGATTGCATCAAGGCATCAACGATATGTTTAGTAAACGCTTTATTTTGACTATAAGCATGATGAGAATTTAGCACGGATTGTAACAAGGAAATACAATCAATCAAAGAGCAATTTTCATAGTTAAATTCCTTGAAATCCATAATAGTGGGTTTAGCAACATCTAGGGTTTTAATTTCTTCAATCTCACTTTTATCAATTTTAGCATCAAGATCAAAAAATTCTGAATTCTTGGAATGCCCTCTAGGTAAAGGTGGATCATATTCAGTCCCATAATTATCAAGATTCATATTGCAAAAGAAAGATTTAATAGGGAACACATAAATAACTTTTAGATCTTCTTCTTTATTTTCATAGGAACTAGAAGAACACGCTCTTATAAAGGCATCTTTCTTAGCACGCATCCTAGCGGTTTTTTCTTTGCACTCATCAATGGAAATTCTCATGGCTTTGAGAGACTCATTGATATCATGCTTAGGTGGAATAGATCTAAGTTTCAAAGAGTCAACATCAAAAGAAATTCTATCCACGTTCCTAGCCAACTCATCAATCTTAAGCAATTTCTCTTCAATCAAAGCATTAAAATTCTTTTGCCAAGTAATAAATTCTTTAATATTAGATTCAAAATCGGAGGGCATCTTATTATAATTTCCATAAGAATTGTTGTAGGAATTACCATAATTATTAGAGGGATTACTAGGATAAGGCCTAGGGTTGAAATTTCCTCTATACGTGTTGTTATCAAAATTGTTCCTACCAAAAAAATTCACATCCATAGATTCATTATTATTCTCAATCAAAGTAGACAAGGGCATATCATTAGGATAAGAATAAACACTCATATTAGCAAATAATTTCATAAGTTCATCCATCTTTCCACGCAAAACATTAATTTCTTCTATCACATGCACCTTTTTATTAGTAGATCTTTCAGTATGCCATTGAGAATAATTAACCATAATATTATCTAGGAGTTTAGTAGCTTCTCCTAAAGTGATTTTCATAAAAGTGCCTCCCGTGGCCGAATCTAAAAGATTTCTAGAAGAAAAATTCAATCCAGCATAAAAATTTGTATAATCATCCACAAATTTAAACCATGAATAGGGAAATTACGTATCATTAGTTTCATTCTCTCCCAAGCTTGTGCAACATATTCATGATCAAGTTGCTTAAAATTCATAATATCATTTCTAAGAGAGATGATCTTAGCGGGAGGAAAATACTTAGAGATAAAAGCATCTTTGCACTTGTTCCATGAATCAATACTATTTTTAGGCAAAGACGAAAACCAAGCTTTAGCACGATCTCTAAGCGAAAAAGGAAATAGCTTGAATTTAACAATATCATTATCCACATCTTTCTTCTTTTGCATATCACACAAATCAACGAAGCTATTAAGATGGGTAGCGGCATCTTCACTAGGAAGGCCGGAAAACAGATCTTTCATGACAAGATTCAGCAAAGCAGTATTAATTTTACAAGATTCAGCATCGGTAAGAGGAGCAATCGGAGTGCTAATAAGATCATTGTTGTTGGTATTGGTGAAGTCACACAATTTAGTATTATCTTGAGCCATCGTGACAAGCAAGCAAACTAACACACAAGCAAACAAAAAGCAAGCAGACAAAAAGAGGCAAATAGAGAAAGAGAGGGAGGATAAAGAGAGAGAGGGCGAATAAAATGGCAAGGGTGAAGTGGGGGAGAGGAAAACGAGAGGCAAATGGCAAATAATGTAATGCGGGAGATAAGGGTATGTGATGGGTACTTGGTATGTTGACTTTTGCGTAGACCTCCCCGGCAACGGCGCCAGAAATCCTTCTTGCTACCTCTTCAGCACTGCGTTGGTTTTCCCCGAAGAGGAAGGGATGATGCATCAAAATAGCGTAAGTATTTCCCTCAGTTTTTGAGAACCAAGGTATCAATCCAGTAGGAGGCTACGTGCGAGTCCCTCGTACCTGCACAAAACAAATAAATCCTCGCAACCAACGCGAATAGGGGTTGTCAATCCCTACATGGCCACTTACGAGAGTGAGATCTGATAGATATGATAAGATAATATTTTTGGTATTTTTGTGATAAAGATGCAAAGTAAAATAAAGGCAAAGTAAAAAGCAAAGGAAATAACTAAGTAGTAGGAGATTAATATGATGAAGATAGACCCCGGGGCCATAGGTTTCACTAGTGGCTTCTCTCGAGAGCATAAGTATTCTACAGTGGGTGAACAAATTACTGTTGAGAAATTGACAGAATTGAACATATGTAACACCCTGGATGTAACTTTCCCAATTTGTACTCCAACTCTTGCCGTTTCCGGCGTTAAGTTAATTTATATTTTCTCGGGTTCGGGTCTTTGTCTCCGTGTGTTGTTGTCATTGTCATGCATCTCATATCATGGCATCATGTGCATTGCATTTGCATACGTGTTCATCTCATGCGTTCGAGCATTTTCCCCGTTGTACGTTTTGCATTCCGGCGCTTCGTTCCCCTCCGGTGGTCATTTCTAGCTTTCTTTCGTGTGTGGGGATTAAACATTTCCGGATAGGACCGAGACTTGCCAAGCAGCCTTGGTTTACTACCGGTCCAACGGTTAACCGAGGGACCGAAAAGGCCTCGTGTGTGTTGCAGCCCAACACCCCTCCAATTTGGCCCAAAACCCACCTAAGCCCTCTCCATCATCTAAAGCGTTCGATCACGATCGCGTGGCCGAAAACCGCACCTCATTTGGACTCTCCTAGCTCCCTCTAGGCCTATATAAAGGTCTCTCCCCGAAATTCCGGATCCCCCTCGTCAAAACCCTAGATCCACCCCTCGCGCGCCCGGACACGTCCGACCGTCGCCGGACAAAGTCGCCGCCGCCCGCCCGCGCCTATCAGGCGCCGCCACGTGGCACGCCCCCGCCGCCGCCGCTCCGGCCCGGGAGGCCCGAGTTGGGCCCCCGCGAGCCCGTCGCCCGCGCCGCACGTTGGCTTCCTCCTCCGTCGACCTGCTCCGCCGCCCGCCGCCACCACCTCATCACCGGCCGCCGCGCCACCTCACTGCCGCCTCGCCGCCCGACCCCGCTGGCCTGCTCCACCGCCCGCCGCCTCAGTCATCGCCGGCCGCCGCCTCCTCCCGGCGCCCGCGCCCCGCCTCCGGCCAGATCCGGCCGCGGGAGGGCCGGATCCGGCCACCACGTCCTCGCCGCCGGCCGCTACTTCTTCTTCCCCAACGGATCCGGCTGGCTACAGTGCCCCGACCGCGCCTCTTGAAAAACCTAGATCTGAGAGAGGTTGTTTTTTTCACTAAGTCCCCGGATTTTCCTAGCCCAAGTGCTCCTGTTCATAGCCTTGTATCTCCGCATCCGTAACTCCATTTTTGGCATATAGCATATCAAAATGTTCATCTCAGAGAGTACATCATTTAATTCCATTACATCATTTTCATTTGAGTTCATCTTGATGCCCGAAATGCTGTTGGAAGAGGGCTACTTGAGATAATTGTCAGATCTGCTACTCCATTTAGCTTTTTGTCATTTTTGCCATGATTAATGTGTGCATGATATGCTAGTGTTCTCTTCATATGTTTTGTTAAGGGTTTTGTCATCTTTCCAGAGGTGCAACCCATGTATTTTTGTGATGTGTGTGGTGACTAGCACGATCTTGCAAAGTGGTGCACTTGCTAATTCTGTTTTCAGGGACTTAGCATTTCCACCAAGTCCTTGATCTGTTTATCTCATATGGCCATATGTTCATGTTGTTTCCTAGTGCTCCGTGCCTCTTTTGAGGATGATCATTAAGGATGTTTTGTTAATCTTGTAGTGCTATATCCATACATGTCTTCGTTTGAAATTATGGAGCACTCTAGCTTGAGTCAATCGAGCTCTACTTTTGCTACTTTGTGAATCTGGGCAGATTGTCAACTTGTTTGCAATTTTGCCGATGATGTTGTAGTTGATCCGTGCATGATATGCTATTGTTATTGCCATGTATAGCTTGAATTTTGTGTGTTTTTGATGGGTGTATGTTTGTCTTTCCATGACTTGCACCGTAGTGAGTGCATCGAGCTCGTAAACATGCCTACTTGAGATATGTTTCAGCATGTGCCAGTTTTCACTAAGTCTAAAAACTGATTATGTTTTTGCCATGTTCACATGCTTGCAATTGTATTTTCTGATCCCTTTTGGCTCAAGGTCATTAAGGGAATTTTGTTAAGCTCTTTGAGTAGCTCCATGCCATGCTTTACTTTGCCATGTTCAGGTCCTGTAGCATGTAGTTTTATTGCTCCGAAGAGTGCTATCTGATCTGAAATTCCAGACAAGTGTTAATTTCACTAAGTCTGAGATCTGTTTGCCATATGCATTTTTGCCATGCTTGTTTGAACCTGTTAATGGATGAATTGGCCGTAGCTCAGTGCTAGACTTTTGTTAAGCATCTTGAGTGCAACCCTTCCATGTATTTTGTTGTCATGTTTGGGTGCTGTAGCATGTTCATCTCATTGCATTTAGATGACTACTTGCTGTAAATCGCAGACCGGTGTCATATTTGTTTTGCTTGCCATTTCCAAACCGTAACTCCGATTCCGGCGTTCTTTATATCGTTTTCAAGCGATTTCATCTCATATTTCCAGTGGCACACTTGGATTTCCAAGTTGAGGCCAGGTTCTTGCATCCCTTGTCAAATCTTGCATATGCATCCCGCATCGCATCCCGCATAGCATATCATCTTCGCATCATCTTGTTTGATCCTTGCACGTGGTTGATTGTATCCTTGTTGCTTGTCTGTCTTGTTTGGGTAGAGCCGGGAGACGAGTTCGCTAACGAGGAGCCCGTTGAGTTTGCTTTCGAGGATCCAGTCAACTCTGACAACTGTGGAGGCAAGATGATCATATCCTCGAAATCACTACTATCTTTGCTATGCTAGTTTGCTCGCTCTTTTGCTATGCCAATGCTACGATGCCTACCACTTGATTTCAAGCCTCCCAAAATGCCATGTCAAACCTCTAACCCACCATATCCTAGCAAACCGTTGATTGGCTATGTTACCGCTTTGCTCAGCCCCTCTTATAGCGTTGCTAGTTGCAGGTGAAGATTGGAGGCCGTTCCTTGTTGGAACATTTATTTACTTGTTGGGATATCATTATATTGCCATGTTATCTTAATGCATCTATATACTTGGTAAAGGGTGGAAGGCTCGGCCTCTCGCCTAGTGTTTTTTCCACTCTTGCCGCCCTAGTTTCCGTCTTATCGGTGTTATGTTCCCGGATTTTGCGTTCCTTACGCGGTTGGGTTATAATGGGAACCCCTTGATAGTTCTCCTTGATTAAAGCTTTTCCAGCAATGCCCAACCTTGGTTTTACCATTTGCCACCTAGCCTCTTTTTCCCTTGGGTTTTCGGAGCCCGAGGGTCATCTTATTTTAAACCCCCCCCCCGGGCCAGTGCTCCTCTGAGTGTTGGTCCAAACTAGAGTCCTGTGCCGCGCCCCCTCGGGGAAACTCGAGGTTTGGTTTTAGTTGTATGGAGCGCTCATCTGAGTGTGCCCTGAGAACGAGATATGTGCAACTCCTATCGGGATTTGTCGGCACATTCGGGCGGTGTTGCTGGTCTTGTTTTAACCTGTCGAAGTGTCTTGAAGAACCGAGATATCGAGTCTGATCGAAACGTCTTGGGAGGAGGTCTATTCCTTCATTGACCGTGAGAGCTTGTCATGGGCTAAGTTGGGACTCCCCTGCAGGGATTTGAACTTTCGAAAGCCGTGACCGCGGTTATGGGCAGATGGGAATTTTTTAATGTCCGGTTGTAGATAACTTGAACCTTAACTTAACTAAAATGAATCAACTGAGTGTGTTACCGTGATGGCCTCTTCTCGGCGGAGTCCGGGAAGTGGACACGGTGTTGGAGTAATGTTTGCCCAGGTTGCTCTCTAGTTTCTCGCCCGCGCTTTGCCTCCTCTTCTCGCTCTCTTTTGCGAACAAGTTAGCAACCATATTTTGCTAGTCGCTTGCTGCAGCTCCACTTATATTTACCCTGCCTTACCTATAAGCTTAAATAGTCTTGATCGCTAGGGTGCGAGATTGCTGAGTCCCTGTGGCTCACAGATTACTATTACACCAGATGCAGGGCCTGATGATTCCGCTCCAGGAGACGCACTCGAGCTCAAGTGGGAGTTCGACGAAGACTCTCAACGTTACTATGTTTCCTTTCCTGATGATCAGTAGTGGTGCCCAGTTGGGGGTGATCGGGACCGTGTCACATGTTGGGTTCTCTTTTATTTTGGCGCCGTAGTCGGGCCATGAGTGTTTGGATGATGTAATGTTATTTATGTACTTGATTGGCGTGGCGAGTGTAAACCAACTATGTTATCTCCCCTTTATTATTTATATTACATGGGATGTTGTGAAGATTGCCTAACTTGCGACATATGCCTTCAATGCGATTATGTCTCTAAGTCGTGCCTCGGCACGTGGGAGCTATAGTCGCATCGAGGGTGTGACAACATAGTTATGAGAATATCGAGGTATGATCATGTATATAGGCATCACGTCCGAGACAAGTAGACTGACTCCTGCCTGCATCTAGTACTATTACTCCACTCATCGACCGCTATCCAGCATGCATCTAGAGTATTAAGTTAAAACAGAGTAACGCCTTAAGCAAGATGACATGATGTAGATGGATAGACTCATGCAATATGATGAAAACCCCATCTTGTTATCCTCGATGGCAACAATACAATACGTGCCTTGCTGCCCCTACTGTCACTAAGAAAGGATACCGCAAGATTGAACCCAAAGCTAAGCACTTCTCCCATTACAAGAAAGATCAATCTAGTAGGCCAAACCAAACTGACAATTCGAAGAGACTTGCAAAGATAACCAATCATACATAAAAGAATTCAGAGAAGATTCAAATATTGTTCAAAGATAGACTTGATCATAAACCCACAATTCATCGGTCTCAACAAACACACCGCAAAAATAAGTTTACATCGAATAGTTCTCCACAAGAGAGGGGGAGAACATTGTATTGAGATCCAAAAAGAGAGAAGAAGCCATCTAGCTAATAACTATGCACCCGTAGGTCTGAGGTAAACTACTCACACTTCATCGGAGGGGCTATGGTGTTGATGTAGAAGCCCTCCGTGATCGGTGCCCCCTCCGACGGAGCTCCGGAACAGGCCCCAAGATGGGATCTCGTGGATACAGAAAGTTACGACGGTGGAATTAGGTTTTTGGCTCCGTATCTGATCGTTTGGGGGTAAGTAGGTATATATAGGAGGAAGGAGTACGTCGGTGGAGCAACAGGGGGCCCACGAGGGTGGAGGGCGCGCCTGGGGGGGTAGGCGCGCCCCCTACCTCGTGGCCTCCTCTTTTGTGTCTTGACGTAGGGTCCAAGTCTCCTGGGTCTTGTTCGTTGAGAAAATCACGTTCCCGAAGGTTTCATTCCGTTTGGACTCCGTTTGATATTCCTTTTCTTTGAAACCCTAAAACAGGCAAAAAACAACAATTCTGGGATGGTCCTCCGGTCAATAGGTTAGTCCCAAAAATAGTATAAAAGTGGATAATAAAGCCAAATAATTTCCAAAACAGTAGATAATATAGCATGGAGCAATCAAAAAATATAGATACGTTGGAGACGTATCAATGCAGACGCTGGGATGAAGCAGAGTTGGCTGTCGCCACTGCCGGAGATTTGCTCCCCCTCCTCCTCCTCTCCCTCCTCCTCGTCGTGTTTGTGGGATGCTACAAGCCCCGCCGCCCAAAGACATTGTCAGGAGAGAGAAGCGATGGAGTTGCGACGGAGGCAGCCAGAGCTGCGATGGAGCACCATCGTGCCGGAGACCACGAATCGAGAGTACCTTCTACGCCGACCATCGCCCACCATGGCCGTCTCTGTGAGCTGCAATGGAGCGTCGCGCGATGTTGCCACAGTGACCACGGCGAGCGGCCGGCGGAGGCGCTGCAACTCCGGAGATGTTGCCTTGAAGGTGTCACGGAGCACCCAGCGGTGTTGCAATGGAGCAACAATGGGCCGCCGGAAGCATAGCGGGCGCTGCAATGGTGCTTTGCCGGCGCCGATAGTGCTATGTTGGTACTCAGCCTGGGTTGCAACGGAGCTTCGCCGGACACCACCGATGTTGTGTTGGAACAATTCACGTGGAGCATCATGAGAACTGCAGTGAAGTTTTGTCGGGGTGCCATCAGCATTGCGCTGAAGCGTTGTGTGGTCGCTACTGTCGTGGCATTGCGACAATCGAACGCGCAGATTCAACGGCTAGCTAGGCGGATGATTTCTTCAAGAAACCATCCGGCTGATTCATAGCAACCACCTTGATTGTTGGGGTGGTCTGACTCTTGCAGGAAGGGGCGGACAAGTCTATGTGCCGCTTCCTGCGAGACCGATGGCCACCTTGCCTCAAGTAGGCTTTGGGCAGGGCTAGTAGTGTTAGGTTCATTAGTTTTTTCTTTTGTTATTCCATTTATTTTATTTTATTTTGCAGGGAATTCCTTTATTTTTTTTCTTATATATTTAAAATATTGTACAGTATATTATATATTTAAAAAATTATTTTACTTAATTTTTCATCGTGCATATAAAAAGTATTAATGTAGTGTAAAATTTTGATATGTGCATTTTTTTTTAAAATGTTCATATTATTAAAAGAATCATTTGTCATTTAAAAACATTCAAGCATTTCAAAAAGCTGACCGTGAAGATTTTGAAAAATGTTTGTACAATGTGCGTGAAATTTAAGAGAATGTTAAAAATATGTTCTTGTCTTTTAGAAAAATGTTTATAAAATGTAAACAAATGTTCATGTAATTTAAATAAATGTTCCGTATCATTCAAAAAAAGCTGATCAAGTTGTATTTGAAAAAATTCAACGTGTATCACAAATATGTGCAACATGTATTTGAAAAACAAAAAAATAGAAGAAGAAAAAGCTGGAAAAAAATCTTTTGTAGGGGGGGGGGGGGGGGTAGCACATATTAGCCCTATTTTCTCACCGAAGCATACACCCCCATATCCTGCATGTGTAGCAAAGCACATGTACCAAAGACCGAAAACCAAAGAAAATAAAATGTGTGGAATTGCTACGGGGGAAAATAACAATGGTGATTGATACGATTTTGTTAGTGTAACAAGATACAGGGAGGGTAATGTAAGCAAGGTTGCGATGCATATATGTGTTTGAATTTGCCAAGTGGAATAATGATAGAGCATAATGAACTACTCGTTGGTTTACGTTTTGGCAAAAAGAAACATTTACCATGCAAGTATAAAATATTTTGCCATCCAATTGAATGTAAGTCTGCCATGTGAAAAGAAGGATAAACTTGCATAAGAAAAAAAAAGCTTTTTTAGGACTTTGATCAGAAAAATATATGTTTGACTCAAATTTTCCATATGGCGCTGCAAAGGAAAATTCTGGCACTTTCCATTTAAAGAGAATGCACATAGGGGATGCAGTAGTCCATTAAGCATGCAAAAAAGGTTTGCCATGACAAAAATATGTGTGATTTAAAGGATGGAAAAAGAGCCAGGCGTAAGCGAGACGGTTGACCCTTGCCTAGAATCTAGGTGGGGCTTAAGCGCCCTAGGCGCAACCTAGATAGACGTGCATTTTTTACTAGCATGTTGCATTTGGGATATTATATGTGTACCACTACCGATTTAAAGAATATAAGTGGGTAAACTACCAGCTGTTGCAATCTTGTAATTGGATGATGGCTAATTTAGAACGTTGATACAATATGACATGATTTTTCAGTTGACTGGGTAATTTCTTCTTTGCCATGCCTAGAGTTTCGCTTATGCCCTATACATCTCGAATATATCTATAGTTTTTGATTATTCTATGCTATTATAATATCAATCTTGGATGTTTCATATGCAATTATATATCATTTTTTAGGACTAACCTATTAACTTAGTCCCCAGTGCTAGTTTCTGTTTTTTGCTTGTTTTTTTGGCTTTTCAGAAAATCAATATAAAACAAAGTCCAACCTGAAAAAATATCTTTGGATTAATATTTTCTAGACCAGAAGGGACCCTAGAAGCTTTGGAAGGAGACCATACGAGATACGAGAGAGCCACAAGCTCGTAGGGCGCCCCCTGAGCTTATGGGCCCCACACAGCTCCGTTTGACCTAATTCTCAAACCAACAGAGAGCCACCCAAAACACTTTTTTCGCCGCCGCAATCTTCTATTCTTCCGCGATCCCATCTGGAGGCATTTTCCGGTACTCTGCCCGAGGGGGAATCGATCATGGAGGGCTTCTACATCATCCTTGTTGCCTTCCGATGATGTGTGCGTAAATTTATCGTAGATCTACGGGTCCATAGCTAGTAGCTAGATGGATTCTTCTCTCTCTGATCTTCAATACGATATTATCGTTGATGTTCTTGGAGTTCTATCCGATGTAATTTTCTTTTGCGGTGTGTTTTTTGGGATCCGATGAATTGTGAATTTAGGATCTGAATATTCATGAGAAGTAATTGAGTCTTTTCTAAACTTTATTATGCATGATTGTGATAGCTTTGTATTTCTCTCCGATCTATCATTTGGTTTGACCAACTAGATTGATTTATCTTCAGTGGGAGACGTGCTTTGTGATGGGTTTAATCTTGTGGTGCTATATCCCAGTGACATAAAGGGATAAGACAAGTATTTGTATTGTTGCTATTAAGGCTAAAATCATGGGGTTTATTCATATTGGTTGAGTTTACTTTGTCTACATCATGTCATCTTGCTTAAGGCGCTACGCTGTTTTTATTAACTTAATACTCTAGATGCATGCTGGATAGTGGTTGATGGGTGGAGTAATAGTAGTAGATCAAGCAGGAGTCGGTCTACTTATCTCAGACGTGATGCATATATACATGATTATTGCTTTGAATATCGTCATAACTATGCACTTTTCTATCGATTGCTCAATAGTAATTTGTTTACCCACTGTATGCTATGTGTTCGAGAGAGAAGTCTCTAGTGAAAACTATGACCCCCCAGGTCTACCTTTATCATATATAAAAACACTAAAATACTTTGCTCCAATTTTTATTTTATTTTATTTTATCTTTGCAATTTATCTACCTACCACTACAAGATTTAATCCTTGCAAGTAACAGCCAAGGGGATTGACAACCCTCTTATTCGCGTTGGGTGCAAGTATTTGTTTTTGTGTGTGCATGTGTTGTTCAGGAGGCTTTGCGCGATTCTCCTTTTGGTTCGATAATCCTTGGTTCTCATTGAGGGGAAATACTTATCTCTACTGTATTGCATCTTCTCTACTCTTCAGGAAAAATCCCAATGCAGATCACAAGTAGCAATGCCCTAGACGAGACATTTGGTCATTGTCTAGAACCTAAGTAGGCCTGCGGATGGACAATCCTCTATTGGAGGAGGCCACAGACATCAACACCCATATTTTCTCCTTCTATAAGGAGTTATTTGGTGGAACCACAGTCAAGGGTTGCCTTGGCGGTAGATTGCTGGAATGTGGAGGCTATGGTCTTGGTAATTGAGAATGTAAAGCTAATCATCCTATTCTTTGTTGAGGAAGTTAGTTGGGCCATCATGGACATGAAGTCGTCCTCTACGCCTGGAGTAGATGGGTTGTCGGTTGCCTTCTTATAGAAGTTCTGGGGTCATGGCAAGTCGGGTAATCATGCTGATCTTTCAAGAATTCTATATTTCCACACTTGACATGCCCTGCCTGAACTTGGCGTGATAACCCTAATCCCCAAGATAGCGGGGGCCACATATATCAGTCAATTTAGGTCGGTCATGGTGATAAATGTGAACCAGGGTATCTTTGTGAAGGTGTGTGTGACTCGACTTGTCCCATTGGCATACATGCTCAAATACCCTTACCAGTTCGCCTTCATTAAGACATTTCTCGTACTCCATGACAATATTCTCGTACTCCATGAAGACATTTCTCTTTGCAAAAAGAACTTGCAGTCCATCAAGTTGGGTATTTGGTTGCTGCTAGTTTGCAACAACATAGTCATTTTTTTTAATCTCAATCCACCATCTCATCAAAGTTTCATGATGAAGGCCCTGTTTGGAACAAAGGAACTTCAGAGGAATGGAATCATATAGGAAATTTTTCTATGATGCCCCTTGCTTCAAAAAATTATATACCATTCCTTCTTTCTTTCATAGTAGGTTTGGGGAAATGCATTTTTGGAATCCTCCAAAATACTATGAAAGAAAGAAGGAATGGTATATAAATTTTTGAAGCAAGGGGCATCATATCAAAATTTATGAAGAAACAAATTCCAACAAAATCCTTATGGAGTTGCAAATCTTCCTCTACTTCTGTTCTACTACGTGGTTACAAACACCACCTAGCTACACATTTTATTTGTCATATAACGACAGCCCGTTCTTCGTACACTACTTTTTAGTTTGTGCTATAGCACTTCCCTCAAGCAAATCATACAAGAAAGTGAGTTCTTTTCCTGACTTCAAACAATGATAATCATAAGTTCGATCCCTGGGATCGATGGTGGGTGTCTCTCTCTTCTCCCATTCCCCTATACCCCACACGTCTACGGAATGATGAGTTTTTTTAAGTTCAAACAGTTCTTATTTATTCATAAAAGGCAGGAATCTCTGCCAACACAAAGTGAAAAATACATTCGGGTGGTTCTTGTAACCAGACCTTACAAATCTCATTGGACACTCCTTCCTTAGCAAGTGTATGTGCCACACAGTTTGCCGATCGCCGAGTCCAGCTAATCTTCCACTGCTACCGCGCCTCCAGCATCTTTTTCACATCTTCGATCATTGGTCCCAGCACCGAATAGTCCTTCTCTTTGCTCTGAAGCTTGCACACTATTTCCGTACAATCCATTTCAATGTGCAGGTTGGCTGCATTTACCTCGTCGGCTAGCTGCAATGCCCTGCGGCAAGCATGGAGTTCGTTTGCAGCTGGATCACCCCCTACAGGAAAGAAATGGCACGCCCCGCCCAGAAAAGCACCCTCATGGTTTCGGAACACCACTCCAGCGCCTCCTTTATTTCCTGCTTTGTCTGCAGCTCCATCAACATTTTTTTGATCCATCCATCCTCCGGGGGTTCCCAGCTCTTCTCCATAGCCGGACTCGCCTGTTTGCTTACTCTTCCATGGACTGCCTGCCACGCTTCCATTGCTCTGAAAACCTTGTGTTCTATATCACGAGCATCATCTATCTTTCTTCCGTCCCTCGCATTGTTCCTTGCCATCCAAAGTCCATATATCCCCTGCAGCAAGACTGCTTTTTCTTCGTCGGATGCATTTCCTATCTAGGTGAGGAGCCAGTTAGAAAGATCACCCTGAGAGCTGACCGACACCGGTGGGATCGCCACCGGAACTCCCATTTCCGAGTGCATAATCTTCCAAAACATGGCTGAATGACAACATCCCCAGAAGCGATGATAGTTGGTCTCTTCACGTCCACATGCCACACAGAAAACCCCATGCTTGATGCATCTTCTTTGGAGCTCGGATCCTACAGCCAGTCCATTCCGAATCAACCTCCAAGCATGCGTTTTAACTTTTCTCGGGGAAACTGAGGCCCAAAGTCTCAACCAAGCCCTATGGTTCTGTACTGACAACGAAGACTCCGTCCTTCTGGATCTAAGCCTTTTCCGTGCCATTCTCAGGTGATACGCGGATCGCACCGAAAAGATACCATTTTTGTGAAGTTCCACGCCTGGTAATCCTCTACCTCCGGCCCTCCGATTTGGATTTGCATGATTTCATGAGCCCCATCTGGTGAAAACATCTCCTGGACCTTGCTTGGATCCCATGCAGTACCATGTGAGTTTAGTAAATCCCTGATTCGAGATATACCCTGAATATAAGTCTGGCCCGGTGGCTTCAGACTCCCCTTCTACGGAATCCAATTGTTATGGTGAATTCTAATGTTGGTGCCATCATGAACTCTCCATATAAGCCCATCCAGCAGCAGATTTCGCCCATGGATGATACTCCGAAACGTATAAGATCCTGCACTAGGACAGGTGGCATTGAGGATGGAGTTGTCCGGGAAATACCTTGCTTTGAGCACTTTTGCACATAGTGAGTTAGGGACCTATAAAATCTGCCAAACCTGTTTGGCCAACAAAGCTTGGTTGAAAGCCTTCGGGTCCCTAAAACCAAGTGCTCCTTCGTGCTTCCTTGTACACATCTTGTCCCATGCTATCCAATGTAGTTTCTTCACGCCATTCACTGCACCCCACTAGAAGTTCGAAGAGATCGTAGACAGGTTCCGGCACATTTTCTTTGTGAGTTGAAAACAGCTCATGGTGAATGTCGGTGTAGATTGGAGACCGGATTTAACGAGTACCTCCCTTGCTGTTTTGGACTGACCTTGCCCCTTCCATCCTCCAACCTTCTTCCCCGCACTTTCCCACAAATACTTAAAGGTCCCATCCTTGGATCTGCCTACCACCGTAGGCAGCCCCAAATATCTTTCACTCAACACCTCCGAAGAAATCAAAATAGCTTCTTTCAATATAACCTTGTCGTCCTCACTAGTTCCTTTCCCAAAAAAGATAGCCGACTTCTGCATATTAACTTTTTGCCCCGAGTCCATCTCATAGTCATGAAGGATAGTGTGAAGGGTCTCGGGGCTTTCTTTCGATCCTTCCAAAAATACCACACTATCATCAGCAAAGAGGAGGTGAGTAACCGTGGGGCCAGTGCTCCCAAATGGAACTCCCTTGATTTCTTTCTCTGCTTGGGCGTGTCTCAACAAAGCTGAAAATCCCTCCACACAAAATAGAAAGAGATATGGGGACAGAGGGTCTCCTTGTCGGAGTCCCCTCGATGAAGTAAATATGTGTGAGAGCCCTCCATTCAACTTAACTTGAAACCTGGTTTTTTTAACACAACACATGATCATCTCTATCCATTGATTAGTAAAACCTAGTTTCTCCATCATTTGTTGCAGAAAGACCCACTGCACTCTGTCATAAGCCTTCATCATATCAAGTTTAACCGCACAAAAAGGCTTCCTCCGCTTCCTCTTCCTTATCGCATGCACACATTCATATGCCACCAGGACATTATCCGTTATTAACCTGCCGGGGACAAAGGCACATTGTTCCTCAGAAATCAAAATAGGCAGCATCTTTTTAAGCCTATTTGCCAACACCTTAGATGCGATTTTGTAGAGCACATTGCATAGGATTATTGGCCGAAACTACGATAGCAACTCTGGTGAGTTGACTTTCAGTATCATGACAATAATCGTGTCGTTAATACCATTTGGTGTTGCCTTACCCGCCAAGAATTCTCTAACCACAGTACACACGTCATTCTTTACCAGCGACCGGTGACGCTAGTAAAACAAGGCCGGAAGGCCATCCGGGCATGGAGACTTTGTAGGCCCCATTTGGAAAAGGGCTCGCTCGATTTCTTCATCCGTGACTGCTTCAACCAGCTGCGTATTCATCTCATCAGTGACCATCTGATTAAAATGTCTCAAAATACGTTCGCTCTCCTGTGAGCCATCAGCCGAGAACAATTTCTCGTAAAAAACTACTGCCATAGATCTCATCCCCTCATCTTCAGTGCATCTCGTTCCATCCTCCCGCCTCAGCGCTTTGACTGTATTTTTTATTTTGCGGCGACTTGCTCGGTTTTGAACTTTGTATTCTAATCCCCTTCCCTAAGCTAGTCAAAGTTGGTCCGTTGTTTGTAGTATAACTCTTCCCTCACATAGAGCTCATGCAGCT
The DNA here is from genome assembly GCF_056163025.1 of Triticum urartu. NCBI lineage: Eukaryota > Viridiplantae > Streptophyta > Magnoliopsida > Poales > Poaceae > Triticum > Triticum urartu. The sequence continues at coordinate 556,740,771 of NC_141875.1, forward strand.
GGTCTTCTATATCCTTTACTTCATGTCTGTATCATGTACTTGCTGCTCGTACTTTTGCATCTGTGAACTGACTTTTCAGATGATTGATTTGCCTTTTGATTGATCCAAAAACTGTACAACTCCATTCATGCATGGATTTGGATAGCAAATCAAGTTTACTACATGTTGCGCCCAGCCCATGTTGTCCCTCATTGGCTTCATGCGCCATAGCCCATGCATTGGTTATCATGTCATCATACTGTTCATGTCTAGACCACGCGGCTTCATATTGGAATGGTTTATGGGCTCGCCGCGTGCTGATGAGATACGCGGTATTAAGTCCTGGTGATCAGACTCCTCTGTCATTATATGCTTTACATTAGAACCTGGAAATATCTGCATGAAATCTGCACTACATGTCGCCCGATCCAGCCTGACTTGAATATTTTCTTTCGCGTCCCGTTCGTTATCCCATGTGAAAGGATATCCATAGAACCCCATATCCGCCATGCCGCAATCAGTGAGACGGTCTCTAAATGCCTCAATTTGCCGTAAGCTGCTCGGGTTACCACCTCGTTGTTCAGACTACTCGAGTGCTTCATTGTAGTCGCCTGCACATATCCAGGGGAGATCATCTTGTCGTGTGAGGTACCATATAGCTTCCAAAGTCTTATTCCTTTTATCTACACAAGGTTCACCATAGATTCTAGTGAATCTGAAGGTGTTGTCCTCACTCTTTATTTTTGCATCAATATAGTATTGGCACCATGGCCGAACAGTGACATCCAGATAGTTGCTCCACCATAGCGCTAGTGCTCCACTTTTTCCATTATAGTCAACCGCCACACCTTGGGTGAAACCCAGACTCCATTTCAGTTGCTCCATCGCCCCCGCTTTCTTCCTCGTTTCCGATAAGAACACCACCGCTGGGTTGTATGACCGTATGAGGTCCCAACGTTCGCCTACTGTCGAGTCCAGCCCTAGTCCTCGACAGTTCCAGGCCAAGAAAATCATTGCTCTTGGCGGCCCCGCTCCCTGGCAGGGTCCGCCATTCTATCTTCATATTCAGAGATACGATCAAACACGGAAGACGTCTTCGGTCTTGTATCGCTAATGAACACATCATGCCTTAACTATCTATCATATCCTTCCTTTGCTACCCACATCTGTCCTGGCCTCCTCTTCCTTGAACCAGGGAAGGTCTGCGAGCTCTCACCCTGTCCATAATAGTCTGTATTGTCGCTCCGAGGCTTCCTCATATAATAGCCCTTCTTCCTCTCAGTGGGGTAATGGTAACTATACTGACCTTCTCTCTCTCTCTCTGAACCTCAGCTTGCTCATTGTGTCTTCTAATCTCAGCCTGTTCCCGAACATGCTCATACTGTCTTTTTTGTTCTTTTAGTTGTTCACGGAGATCCCTCTCCCTCTTCCGCTCTATTTCATGCCTCAGGTCCCTCTCAGTTGGCCACTCCCCACGGAAGCGATTCTTCTCTGGGCTCGACACCTCCCCCTTTCCGGTCTGCGCTCAGCGCCAGTGCGTGAGCTCGCCAGTTTATCAAAGTCTGCTTTCAAGTTTCGTTTGGTGGGGAGATTTCTCACATGTCCATGGTCGTCAGCTCTTTTGTTGCTATCATTTGACTGAGCGCTGACAAAACTACTGCTCTCCTTTGCCTTTCCCTCTTTGCCTTCATTCATGGAGCCAGTGCTCTGTCCCGGGGAGGCTCTCAACCATCCCCCCGCACTGCATCGATGAATCCACAGGGGGGTCACATCTTCCATCAACATGCACTAGTCTACCGCACTCGAAACAGAAGTGTGGTATTTTTTCATAATGGAAGTCAAACCAAGTGCCTATTTTATCCTCCCGAGATGCTTTAAGCTTGAAACCCCTGACCAAAGGTTCAAACATCGAGATTTTTGCTCTCACCCGAAGTTGATTGCCTCTGGCCACTCCACCATGATCCACATCTACCTTCACAATATCCCCTAACCAGTTGCCAAGGGTTTTACCAAATTCCCCTGTACGCTTCCTGGTGGCAAATCCGTCACACGAACCCACACCTCTACCTTGTCAAACACCATCTCTGAGGGGCGAGTGTTACTCTCATAATCCTTCAGAGCGAGCACATTAAAATCATACTGCCAAGGTCCATTACTCATTGCGTGCTTCCAGTCACCTTCGCTTCCAAAGTGCACCACAAATATATTGTCACCCATATCCTAGAACTTAGCTTCGTGATGTAATCCCCATGCCCGCTCCATTGTTCGTTCGAGGACAACCCTATTGAGCGGTCGTGGGGAGAAGGACTTCCCCACAGCCGACCACTTGGTGTATTTGGGCAAGATCTGACCTGCTTCCTCAAACACGAACCCCTCCGCTTCTTTATCCATCAGAATCATCCCTCCCAATCGAGCCGACAGGCTTGCTGTGGGATCCGGTGTTTTGCTTTCGATTGGGGACTTTGCAAAGCCCCCAGGAGTGCCCGGAGTTGTAGCCGCCGCCGGGGTCGCCTTCTTCACCGGGGATCCCTTCTCCTTTTCCTTCGTCCTCTCCGCCATAGCTCTGCTCCGTGGAGAAGAGAGACTACACCAATCTGTGCCGAGGGAAGCGCAGTCACCGCCCCCGATCACCTTCTTAACCTCACCACCCCCGTCCAGGAACCCTAACCCGAGCAAAGGAGGACAGTTGCCACGCGACCGCCTTCCCAATTGTCCTCCGTGTTCCTTTACGGAATGATGAGTTGATGACGTGCCGTGCATAGCAAATATGTGTGGTGGTGCGCGTGCATGCGTGTGGTGTGTGTTGTGCGCCTGAGGCTAAAAACAAAATGAAAAGATGGAAAAACGCGAACACAGCCACAACCTTCCCTTTGAAGATACTCCATATATATACTGTATAACCATATTGCAGCATAAATATCCATGTCACATCATAACTCATAAGTTCTACTTCTCGAGGGATAATGAGAGATCCAGAAGCTCAAATAAACAGAATCGGTCCTACCCTATAATTTTTCCTAACTAATGGATGATCGATGCACATGCGTGGTCCATGCAGCAGCCAGGCGTCTTCTTAGGACGAAGCCGAGAAGTCGACGTGGTAGACCTGGCTCATGTCCGGCTGGAACATCCCGAAGTACTGCTCCACGCCCTCGGGCTTCTGGTTCTCGTTGAACATGGCGAAGATATACGTCTCCACGGCCTTCCCGGGCCGCCGCGGCGTGCCGCGCCCCACGTGCCGGACCAGGTTGTTGATGTACGCCGCCGCGTTCTCCACGCTGGCGCCGTACCCGCCGCCGCCCGATGGCCACCCGGTCTCCGACACCACCAGCGCCATGCTCTCCCCGCCCCCGGCCTTCTCCACGGCCGCGTACACCGCGTCCAGGATGGCATCGAACATGTTGGCATACTCAACCCCGTTGTCGGTCACCGCCACCGCGGCCGACGACGACAGGAGCGCGTAGTCGAGCGGCACCGAGGACGGCTCCGCCGAGTAGGCGAAGTACGGGTACACGTTCACGAGCAGCGGCGTGCCCCTCGACGCCAGGAAGGAGACGATCGGCCCGACCGTCGGCAGCGCCGCCTCCGAGAACGCGCCCTGCGACGGCGGGTACGAGGTCCCGAGCACCGACGTCGCCATGGCCGTCGTTACCGGCACACTGAGCCCCGCGGCCCGGAGCGCGGCCTCGAGGTTCTGCATGGCGGGGAGCACCAGACCGGCGGACTCCCCCGGTATGACCTCGTTCCCGGCGTTGATGTAGCGGAAGCTCACGGCGCCGGCGAAGGGCTGCACGTAGGACTGCACCCATGACGCGGCGTACGAGGCGTCGGAGGCGAGCGGGGCGAGGTCGCTGTTGAGCGTGCCGAGGACGACGCCGAGGCCTGAGCCGCGGAGGGCCTCGAGGACGTTGGTGTCCGGGTGGAAGATGCGGACGTCGGTGATGTTGTTGGCTTTGTACAGCGCCACCACCTTGTCCGGGGACGGGAGGTTGCTGCCCATCATGCCATAGTTGACTCCAATTCCTTCGACTCCTGCACGTGATGAACACATGAACGGTAACTGTAAGCCCGAAATTTTAGCACACGTACTAAGTAAATGTACACGATGTGTGCATCTCATAACTGCATGGGATTGATCGTCCCTTTCTTTCCTTTTTTCCACTGTAGATCCTTTGATTCCTTAATGAGTTACCTTTGTTCGGAAAGGAGTACAGTAGAGTACTGCCCTTAATTAAGAAGTACTTTAGGGTTCCACTTTCATAAACCCCATGGACAGGAATCAAAGAGACCTATACGGATTTATGCCAGACATCCTAACCAATGCACAATGAATAGAATTATCAACCACCTCCAACAGCAAGCAATAAATAAGCCAAGCAATAGTGTGTAGTCAATTTATCTAAGCAAAAGCATGCTGTTTTGGTGCTCCGTCGAAACTGGTTTGCATGCTTTGCGATGAACATAACCCTTTTGCTCCTGCAAGGAGACGCAAATTCGAAAAGGATAGGAAGGTATAGCCAAGAGAACTGCATAAGGAACGATGAACAACATAATAGCGTTCATGACAGTAGGATAAAAGTAGCTAGTGCGCCAGCATCAAACATTGATCAATCCGGAGCTAGCAATCAAGCGACGATCTATCGATCAGTAATATAAACTGCAATTTACTGGTCTCACCCGAGAGCGACGAACACCACGACAGCAGGCTGCAGGCAGCAACCCACAACGCGATCATCTTCTCTTCCCTTCCCTTGGTTCGCTCCTAGTTTCCCTCCCTCGTCGTGCGATGGGATGCGACGATGCGGTGATGCGGTGTGGACGTGCGGTGCTCCCGCGTATATATAGCCGGCGAGGCTTCGTGTTTTGGAAGGCGCACAACCACCGGAGGGCTCGGGGTCGTGCGGTACGTGCACGGCCGCATGCACCGTACGTGCGCGTCCGCGTCATACGGACACCCGACGGGCACGACGACCCGCCCGGCACGCGGTTTTACGTGGGTCGCCGTGTGCGGGTAACGGACATGGACGAGCGAACCGACGGCAACTGACCGATCCCATCCCTCATCGGTCGATGTTGCCATGCACGTACGTCCGCCAGTAGGAGGCGCGGCCGTACCACGTGTGCTTTCCCCCTTAGTTTTACCTTCCATTGCATGTGATAATGTAACGTGTCTTGGAATCCTTCGGTTAGTTTGCTCTGCCGTGATCGTCATTAAATGGCTGTTAAGGTGTCGGGGAAAGGAAAATGCAGGTACTACTTCCTTGCAGAAGAAACGGGACTTTCCCGTGGATGAACCTGCTAAATCCATTGCTCGTACTTGCTGATTTATTGTAGATATAATACCATATATACACATTACAAATGATTTCGTCGATAAGAAGGAAGTATATCAAGTAATGGATCGCATATCCATCGATGGATCACTCCGTTAAGGCATGTACAATGGTTGATAAGATAGTCTTATCTTAAATTTTGCATATAAATTAGAGATGACAAGAAAACATGCCTACAATGGGTCATCTCTTAGCCTTATCTTCAATAATTAATTGTTCCTAAAAATATGATGAGACAAATTATGCTAAGAGATCATCTCTTGTCTTCTCTTAAATAAGATAAGACAAGTCTTCTCTTATGATTTATCTCTCCTCCACCTCATCATTTATCCTACATGGCACTCTTAAGATAGAACCATTGCACATGCCCTTATCGTTACATACGTCTTCTGTGCCACTGCTCTCTCGGTTACACCTCCCGCTACGCCACCGGCCGTCTTTTCCCATGCATGTCCAGCCATTGCCAACGAATTATCTAATGCTTTCCCTTGGCACTTCATAATTTTTACAGTACCCAATTTCTTTCTTTTTGTCGTTGGGCAAGGAGCAATCCGTTCACCACTTTCCGATGGGGACCAAAAGCCACTAGGCTACCACGAAGTCGAATTCAGTTGAATCCCGTTTTCAAGATCCAGTCCAATGTTTGGGGATGGCTTGGTCCAAGCCCACATGCATAGTAGATCCATACGTCGAGCAATCATATGTCCACATTAATTGGGAATAGTAATACATAGACCTAGTAATGCAAAAGTCATTGGAAATGGTAAAATCTGAACGTAAGTTTTTTAGGATTTCCGTCTGAACGCGTTCAAAGCCACTAGACCAAAACACACGGATCTTGAAGCTCATCCACAACCACGTCATGCAGAATCGAGCGTTCGGAATTAGGGGTGATCATCGTGAACAAGCCCCACTCCCCACCCACAACACGCAAACCCACTCCCCTGTCCATTTTCCCACTCCCCTCCCCCACATCTAAATCCTCATTGTGAGGTCCAGGACGGAGACCTGGCGACGAGTGCGAGGGGATGGCGAGGAGAGGTTCTGGCCGGCGATGAACTCACCCAGGCGCTCCTCTGGCGATAGAGCGGATGACGAGGGGACAACAGAGGTGGCACGAGGAGCTTGTCGAGGGACCGGCGAGGTGAGGTCCTAGTTGGTGACGGACTTGCCCGACCACTCCTCCGGCAACGGTGCGCAGGACGGGGGGGGGGCAACTGGAGGCGTCATCGTCCACATCATCATCGTCCGCGATGGCGGTGGCCTTGACGCTTGTGGCCGGCCTCGACTCCGCCGCGCCGCTCTACCACTACTAGGAAAATGCTTATAGATAGAATTTTACCAGTAGCGTTTGTTTATGACCCCACGCTACTAGTAGTTAGTAGTAGCGCTAGGTAGAAAGCGCGCTACTGGTATGTGTTAGCAGCAGCGCTTGTTACCTAGCCCCATGCTACTGCTAAGTGTAACACACCACATCTCTTGGTCAATAAATATTAGCAGCGCTGGTCGTCCAACCGGTGCTACTGTTAGTTTTGGATCTATAGCGCTTGTTTAGATAAGCGCGCTACTGCTATTTTTTTGATGTATAACATTTTACCAGTAGTGTGTTTTTCTAGACCGCGCTATAGGTAGTGCAACACTAGCCGTAGATATTTTGCAAGCTGCCATAGCAGTAGCGTGTTTTGGCTCCCCGCGCTACTGCCATGGTCGCCAGCCACCTACCACCTTTCCCCTCCTTCCTCCCCTTTCTTCTTCCTCTCCCCCTTCCTTTCTCAGCCTTTCCTTGCACCTTGCTTGTTCTAATGCTCCCCCTCCACCACCCCTCCATTAGAGCCCTCCCTTCTTCTCTTCTTTGCCCTTCCACCACCCTCCTCTTCTTTGCCCCTCCAACACACCCCTCCATTAGAGCCCTCCCATCACCACCCCCTCTTTCTTTGCCCTCCACCACCACCCCCTCCATTAATGCCCTCCCTCCCCCTCTTCTTTACCCTCCCCCACGCCCTTCCATTAATGCCTTCCCTCTTCTCCTCTCTCCCTCTCCTCCCACTCTCTCCCTAAGGAGCTAGCTAGCTAGTTAGAGCTATATATATCTAGAGCTACTAGGTAATTAAGAAGAAAGGTGCTCGATATCCCTCTCGACACATAGGTGAGCAAAAAAAATGTTTTTGTGTGGATAAGGACCGAAACTATATATATATGGGCGATATGAGAATATACCGAATTGTGTGTGGCATAATTTGAGTTGCCTACATTGTGTATTTGATGAAATAATGTGGGTGACATGAGTTGCCTATGTTTTGCCAAAATGTCGATTCAATTCCGTTTCGGCGAATTTCGGGCAAACTCAATATGTCCTATGTTTAGGGAAGGTCATGCCGAATTTTTGTATGAATTTGATCCATGCATGCATATATACGTGGTTATAATATTTGCTCCGCGCGCAGGTGATCATGATGGTCAATGGAAGGATGGTGGAAAGATACTGGCAATCCGCTGTGGACGAAATGTATGAAAAAGACTGAAGGATGTTTTATGTCCGTGTCGAAAATGCAAAGGAATAGTCAGGGTCGACCCCTTTGAGGGTGGCACATTCAAGGCGCACATGCTCATGCATGGTTTCATGCATGGCCATACTCAGTGGATAAGTGAAGCTGATGATGATGAGGATGTCGACGGGGCAGGAAATAACGACATGGGGCCACCAGACGAAGAGATGACCGATTATGTGCCTGAAGAGGAAGACGACCTCGGAAATGTCGATGGTGAAGAGGCAGTTCAAGGCGGAGAAGATGTGGACACGCTGCCGTCTTCGTCGCTACTAAGTTCAGCCATGCGGGGCCCACATGTTCGAGACCTACTTCGCAAGAAGACGACTAGCGACAGAGCTGCTTCTAGAGAGGAGGCCAAACTGGCGCAACTGGAGGTAGACTCGATGACTCCTTTGTATGATGGTTGCAATCCTGAGGTGACCCACTTGAGTTTCACACTAGAACTTCTAAAGACGAAGGCAAAAAACAAATGGACAGATACAAGCTTGGATGAGCTTCTGAAGTATCTAAAGAAGGTTCTTCCCACGGGAAGCCTGTGTCCTACTAGTGTCGAGGAGGCAAAGAAAATCATGTGCCCTCTTGATCTGCCACACATTATATATCATACATGCATCAATGATTGCATCATATATCGGAACGAGCACGCGGAAAAAACCATCTATCCAAAGTGCAATGCTTCACGATATAAAAAGGCCGGAAAGAAAGCTCCACAGAAAGTTGTATGGTACTTTCCGATCACTCCAAGTCTACAGCAGTATTTCGTAGATTCTAAGGAAGCAAAGCTTATGCGCTGGCACGTGGAGATGGTGAAGCTAGATGACAGAGATGAGCCGAAGCTGAGACACCTCGCATATGCTAGCCAATGGAGAGCATTAAATGCTGAATTTGATTTTTTCGCAAATGATCCAAGGAACATTGTGCTTGGCGCTAGTAGTGATGACATGAATCCATTTGGCAACCAGAACACCAATCATAGCACATGGCCCATATTTGTATGGATGTACAACCCCCCTGGTTGTGCATGAAGGAAAAATACATACACATGGCTATGCTTATTCAAGGGCCGAGACAACCGGGAAATGATATAAATTTGTATCTCGGGTTGCTGAAAGAGGAGCTACATACCTTATGGACAACTCCGGCCAAGACATGGGATGCAAGCAAAGGAGAGTATTTCTACATGAGAGCCGCGCTGATCACGATGGTGCAGGACTATCTCGGTTACGACTATCTCTCCGGCCAGGTGTGCCATGGATATTGCGGATGCACGAGGTGCATGGATGATACAACTTCTCTGTAGTTATCGAAAGATGGAGGGTCTTTGAAAATCATTTACATGGGGCATCAAAGATGGCTCGAGAAGGATGACTCGTGGAGAAAGCGTGGAGATCTATTCAATGGTAAGGCTGAGCATCGAGGTCCTCCACGTAAGCGTAGCGGTGCAGAAATATATAAGTTATTGAAGAACTGGGAAGAGTGCCCTTGTCGGGAAAGACGAAGAAAAAGGCGCCAGAGCCCCTGCTGAAAGTATGGAAGACGAGATCTGTTTTCTGGGACTTGGAATATTGGCCCATACTCGACACGCCTCATAGCCTTGATCAAATGCATATCACAAAAAATATCCTTGAGAGTTTGCTTGGAACATTGATGAACATGCCGGAGAGGACCAAGGATGGGCCGAAGGCAAGAAAAGACTTGGAATTTTTGAATATCAGGAAAGATCTCCAAATGCCTGGTAAAAGGTCGTCAGAGGAGACCGAGACGGAGACGGAGATGGAAGATAGGGGCAAAAAAGTAAACAAGAAGGAAGAACAATATTGCCCCCCCCCTCTTGCTTCACCTTAGATTCGAAGGAGGTCGATCAATTGTTCAAGTGCCTTGCCGGAATCAAAGTTAGTTCCGGGTTGTCTGTTTAGTTACTTGTTACTTTCTGTACGACGAAACTTCGAATCTCTCAGTACGACGAAACTATTAGATGTATGGTGTTGCGTTCTAGTTAATTACTTTCGGTACGATGAAATTTGTTAACTATGTTTACAATATATGTTGATTCTATTTCATAATTGTTTCGTTGAATTCGCTTTATGATATATATATATATATATGTATATATATGTGTGTGTGTGTGTGTGCATCTCTGACAGGTATATAGATCAACGATGACGAGGAAGTGGTATGCCGTGTATGTAGGGCATGTTCCGGGTGTGTATGATGAGTGGCCAGAGTGTCAGGTCCAAATCTCTGGCTTCTCCGGCGGAAGCCAGAAAGGGTTTGATAGTAGAGCAGAAGCCGAAGCTAGTTACTTGAGATTCATAGCACAACAGGGGATTCAGAACCAGCGCCGCTGCAAAAACTACTACATAATACCGCTTTTAATCATCATGATCACTCTTATCTCGTATGTCATAGTTTAGGTAGATGATGAAACATGTGTCTACGGTGATAATGTAATAGACATGTGATCATTAACTTGTATCGCTATTTCGAGATGATGATGAGATCGACATCATTTGTGTTGAGACTATGTTGTACCACTTCGATGATGATGATGAGACATTCCTTTTTCATATAGTTTCAGTGTATGTGTATGTTGTAATTGTATAAAACCTGTAAAAATAGGAATACAGCAACATAAAAAAAGAAAATACTAGCAGTAGCGTGGGGTATTGGAGTAGTAGCAGCGCTGCTTACCAGTAGCGTTGGTTGTAGGGGCATGCTACCAGTATTAGCAATAGCGATGGACAGAGGCGCGTTACTGCTAGATATAGATAGCAGTAGCGCTGGTTCAAACAAGCGCTACTGCTAAAAAATAGCTGTAGCGCCGTAGCAATAGCGCGCCTGCCCGCGCTACTAATAGCCAAAAAACCAACACTACTGCTAAGGGTTTTCCTAGTAGTGTACGTATAAGGAGGTCTAGAGTGATGCACTATCCCCAGCGATGCGCACTCTTGGCGACATGCCCTGCACGGCGCACCATCCCCAACGACGCGCCCTGCATCCCCCCTCCCCCCGCCCCAGCGACACGCCTCCTCCAATCCGTCGTCATGGCCACCTACCTCTGCGCATCAAGCGCGGAGGATGAGCTCCACGTGCTCGCCCGCGCCTCCGCCGTTCAGTTTTAGTCGTCCTCCTCCATTGTTCACCTGTCGGGGATGGCGAGATCCAATCGACCTCGTCGGAGGCGAGGTCGTCAACCCGTCCACCATGTCTCCCCACCCAAGGTCTATCCATCTATGTCTCTTTTTTCTCCAAGTTGTTGTTGCTCTCAAGTTAATCTTTAGATGCTTTTTTCAGCTCAATCCCACTAGACCATGGCATTTTGGGACAGTTTTGGGTAGAAACATGGCAAATGTAGTCTATTTTACATTCTGTAAATAGCCATGGCAATTTATTCTTCTTTTTTTTGCCATGGCTCATTCACACATTTTTTGCGATGTATATAATGATGATTTTATTTTCCGTGATGGTAATTTTCACCCAAGTTCACAATCTCTAAAATTGACATGGCAATATATTATTTATATAGAAACAAAGTCTAGACTCATGGAGACTTTTGTGAGCCTTAATGTGTTGACATGGAACATGGCTACTTTTTTTTCTTACATTTTGCAAATTTATTCTATAACACATGGCAAATTTTTTAAATAACTTGGAAAATTTAATAATCATTTTCACCATGGTGTTTTGATATTTCATAACATTTTACAATCTAAGAACATGGCAGTTTTTACTTTCTACCATGCCAAATTTTAGTTTATTGCCATGGCAATTTTTACCTTCATTTGCCATGCAAAATTTTAATCACTTTTTGTCATGCCAAAATTTTCCTTTATTTTGCCATGCCAAAATTTACCTTTCATTTTCCATGGCAAGTTTACTTTAACATACAAGGCATAATTTTACGTTCATTTTGTCATGCAATTTTTTTACACCTTTTGCCATGGCAAAATTTACATTTCATTTGCCATGGCAAATGTACGTTTACATACATGGCAAATTTACTTTAACATACATGGCAAATTTTTACCTTCATTGTCATGCAATTTTCACTCTTTTTTGCCATGTCAATTTTTCCTCTTTTTTCTCCATGGCAATATTTAGCTTTCATTTTCCATGGAAAAATAAAGGAAAATTCATGGAGCATGCCAAATGTAACGTTCTACTTCGCCATATCAACTTTTACTTTATTTTACCATGGAAAATTTTTACCTTCATCGCCATGGCAATTTTACCTTGATACTTGGCAAATTTACTATCACATACATGGAAATTTTACTCTATTTAAATTTTACTTTTATTTATCCATGGCAAATTTTTTACCTTCATTGCCATGGCAAATTTATTTAACATACATGGAAATTTTTACCATGGCACAATTAACCTTCTGTTGCAATGGAAATTTTTATTTTGCATACATGGCTATTTACTTTTTGTCACTCATGGCAAATTTACTTCTATGAAGAATGACAGGTTTTACTTTTATTTTTGCTGATGAAAAAATACTTTACATCCACACAAATTTTACCTTTTCCACTATTCATGGGAATTTTTGCTTTTATAGACGATGGTAAATTTAATTTACAAACATGGCAATTACTAGTAAAAGATAAATGGTGCATTTTTTGTGCTATACATGATGGAATCCACACTTTTGTCTCTTCATTTATATAGTAAAAATAGCATACAATTTTTAATCCACATTTGTTGTCATCATGGTACAGATGCAAAATTGCCATGAACATTTTATTTTTTGGCATTATATAAAAAAGATCTTTTTTGACCATGGCAAAATTTCCTTATAAATATGATGGCAATTTTGGTTCGGAACCATAGTGATTTTTAGTAGTATCTTATTTTTCATTTTCTATCTATCATGAAAAAAAATTTGGACCATCTCAAGAAAAGTTAGAGTATGGCGAAATCTGGCCTTTATTATTCATAATTAAAAGTGGGCTTTCTTAGTCGCGGTATTTTTGGGGCAAGCTGGGTTTTATTTTTCTTATATTCAGTGCAAAAAGTGTTGGGAAATGTAGCATGTAATTTCAAAAATTTCCTACGCTCACGCAAGATCTATCTAGGCGATGCATAGCAATGAAAGGGGGAGAGTGTGTCCACATACCCTCGTAGACCGAAAGCGGAAGTGTTTTACAACGCGGTTGACGTGTTGAACTTCTTCTAGCTCCTACCGATCAAGTAGCGAACGTATGGCACCTCCGAGTTCTACACACGTTCAGCGCGATGATGTCCCTCGCCTTCTTGATCCAGCAAGGTGTCAAGGAAGTAGATGAGTTTCGTCAGCACGACGGCGTGGTGACGGTAATGGTAAAGTGATTCTTGCAAGGCTTCGCCTAAGCACCGCAAAACTATGACTGAGGGTGTAAACTGTGGAGGGGCGCCACACACGGCTAACGATTGTTGTTCGTTATAGGTGCCCCATCCCGACGTATATATAGGTGGGAGGAGAGGGGGAGCAACCACGGGGCGCCCCAAGTAGGAGGAATCCAACTTGGGGAGCTCCGCCAATTCGGCCTCCCCCTTCCTTCTTTTTGCTGGAGACAAAAGGGAAGGGGGAAGGAGAGAAGGAAGGGGGCCGAACCCATTCTCCTCCTTCTCCAATTCGGCCACATGCCTAAGGGGGGGCGCGCCACCCCTTGTGGGCTGGTGTGCTCCCCTCTTATGGCCCATATGGTCCATATCTTCCCCGCGGGGGGTTCCGGTAACCATTTCGAGACTCCTCGTCATGTCTGTGATCACATCCGGGGCTCCGAACAATATTCAATCACCAAATCACATAACTTATATAATACTAAATCGTCATCAAACGTTAAGAGTGCGGACCCTACGGGTTCGAGAACTATGTAGGCATGACCGAGACACCTCTCCGGTCAATAACCAATAGCGGAACCTAGATGCTCATATTGGCTCCTACATATTCTACGAAGATCTTTATTGGTCGAACCGTTATGACAACATACGTTATTTCCTTTGTTATCGGTATGTTACTTGCCCGAGATTCGATCGTCGGTATCTACATACCTAGTTCAATCTCGTTACCGACAAGTCTCTTTACTCGTTACATAATACATCATCCTGTAACTAACTCATTAGTCACTTTGCTTGCTGATGTGCATTACAGAGAGGGCCCAGAGATACCTCTTCGATACTCGGAGTGACAAATTCTAATATCGATCTATGTCAACCCAACAAACACCTTCGGAGATACCTGTAGAGCATCTTTATAATCACCCGGTTACGTTGTGACGTTTGATAGCACACAAGGCATTCCTCCAGTATTCGGGAGTTGCATAATCTCATAGTCAAAGGAATATGTATTTGACATGAAGAAAGCAATAGCAATAAAACTGAACGATCAATATGCTAAGCTAACGGATGGGTCATGTCCATCACATCATTCTCCTAATGATGTGATACCGTTATCAAATGACAACTCATGTCCATGGTTAGGAAACCTTAACCATCTTTAATCAACGAGCTACTCAAGTAAAGGCTCACTAGGGACTTAGTGTTTGTCTATGTATTCACACATGTATTAAGATTTCCGGTTAATACAATTATAGCATGAATAATAAACATTTATCATGAATAAGGAAATATAAAATAACAACTTTATTATTGCCTCTAGGGCATATTTCCTTCAAAAGACCTAGGATGATGGTGTTCGCGCTGGGCGCTTCACGTCCCGAACGACATCGTTCGATCGATGGCCTCCCCTGCAATGAACGAGTCGTTCCATCTGGGGATCCCTCAAGTCGAATATTTGGCCAATATTAGTGTCTAGAAATAAAGCCCAGTTTGCCCAAAAATTATTGTGATTAAGAAAGCCCACTTTTTGTTGTGAATAATGAAGCCAGATTTTTCCATACTTTGGAAAACTTGAAATGGTCCGAAAATAATTTTGCCGTGATAGATAGAAGATGAAAACCAAGTGAAAGGACATGCGATGCCCCCATGTGTGGTTTTGATAATTGATGACAATCTCTATGGACTAACGGTTGCCTTGAGTTATATTTGAAGGATTTGTTGAAGTCCATGTGTTGGTTTCAAGGAGTTTATGAGATGGCCAAAGTGCTTTTCAAGGAATTATCCAAAGATTGGTCATGTGTGAGTTGAGATGGCCAAAGTGATTTTCAAGGAATTATCCAAAGATTGGTCATGTGTGAGTTGAGCTTATTGCAAGCATGTCTTGAAGAAGAAGATTGTGTGATCATTCATGTTTACCTTCAAGACATCATCCAAATGAAGAGAGTTGGAAA
Source organism: Triticum urartu (assembly GCF_056163025.1). Lineage (NCBI taxonomy): Eukaryota > Viridiplantae > Streptophyta > Magnoliopsida > Poales > Poaceae > Triticum > Triticum urartu. Next base: position 556,755,906 of record NC_141875.1, read on the forward strand.
GATTCAATGTTGATCAAGACTAAGTCAAGAGTGAATCAAGTTGATCAACTCACAAAGCGTAGAAGAAGTACCGAGAGGGATCAAGTGATCCCATGGTATGGTAAGCATTGTCCATTACGCTTTGTGTACTAACCCATGGTCTACGTGAGAGTTCTTTGTGGGGTTAGGTATGTTTCCATGGTCTTGCGTCAAGAGGAAGATCTCATACAACCCATGGAGGATGACATCAAGTGGTGATCGTCATCACGTTTGCAGTGTGCAAGTTCAAGTGGAGCAACTCGAAGAGAGGCTCACCCATAATGGAGTATGGGGGAGCAATCAAGCTTGAAGCTTGTTGTCCATTGTGGTGCCAATGGAATTGTGAAGATGTGCCAAAGAGTGGCTCACCCATAGTGGAGTATGGGGAAGCAATCAACTAGTCTTCATCGAGCCAACACAATCAAGAAATGTGGTCCAACTTGAGGAAGTCAAGATCGTCATCATCTAGCTCAAGTGGACTATGTGCAAGGCAAAGGTTTGCCCTTGAGAGGTTTTCTATTTTACCGGCCTCATAGTGGTAGTTGGGAGACCGGGTTGTAGGATCGATTGCCGTACTATCAAGGGGGCTCTCTAGGAAGTAGCTTGATCGTATCATTAGTCAAGAGCTCAAACCATTGAATCCTTGCATCATCTTTCTTGGTTCTTGTTTGGTTCCATTTGTGAGTCTTAGAGCTTATGGTCATCTTGATGACAAGCTTGAGTTCATCGAAAACGGAGTTCGCATGCATCTTCTATGATGTTTTCGGTGTTGGAGGTTTTACCGGTCTTTTCCGAGGAAGGGTTCTCACCATTTTATTATGGTCCTTTTCTCACTTGCTTCTTATTGATATTTCTCTCAATATTGTGTTAGCCCTTGTCGTTAGCTTTCCAACAAACTTGGTTTCGTTGAATTCGGAGCTCGTATGCGAAAGTTGTGGCTGTTTTGATATTGCCTGTTTTACACAGAGAGGTTGTACCGCCCCATGGAGAGGTTGTACCGCTTGACCGGTACAACCGGTGTTTGGAGCGGTTGTACCGCTCCAGAATTGGTCCGGAGGTTGTACCGGTCATGTACCGCTCTACCACCGGACTGGTCTCTGTTGTGGTGCGGTTGTTGGGCGGTTGTGGGTCGGTTGTACCGCTTATTGCCTGTTACCGGTTGTACCGGTGCTCATAGAGGCTGTACCGCTCCTATGTTGTTCTGTACATAACGGGCAGATTCGTGGGGACCTATTTAAGGGGGTCTTCTTCCCCAATGGTTCCCCATCTCTTGAGCTTGTTTTTGCCCCCATTGTTGACCTTCTTTGAGCTTGCTAACTCTCACTCCCTCCATGGATTCTTGCTAGTTTTTGAGGGAAAAGAGAGAGGAGATCTAGATCCACATTTCCACCAATCACTTTCTCCTCTATGTGAGGGGAACCCCTTGGATCTAGATCTTGGAGTTCTTGGTGTTCTCCTTCTTGTTCTTCCTCTCATTTCCTCCCTAGCATTACTTGCTCTGGTGGGATTTGAGAGAGAAGGACTTGGGCACTCCGTGTGCCCTTGCCATTGCATTTGGTGCATCGGTTTGAGTTCTCCACGGTGATACGTGGAAGTGAAGTTTGAGAAGCTTATTACTCTTGGGTGTTTGGGCACCCTAGAGCTTGTTCCTCTTGGGTGCCTTGGCGCCTTAGATGGTTGGTGTTGTTCGGAGCTCAATCATTGTGGTGTAAAGCCCCGGGCAAGCGTCGGGGTCTGCAATTAGGTTGTGGAGATTGCCCTGAGCAATTTGACGGGTACCGGTGACCGCCCCCAAGGGTTGCCAAAGTGTACGGGTTCGGTGACCGCCGCCAAGGGTTGCCATTTGTACGGGTTCGGTGACCGCCGCCAAGGGTTGCCATTTGTACGGGTTCGGTGACCGCCCTCAAGGGTCCCTTAGTGGAATCACGACATCTTGCATTGTGCGAGGGCGTGAGGAGATTACGGTGGCCCTAGTGGCTTCTTGGGGAGTATTGTGCCTCCACGCCGCTCCAAACGGAGATTAGCATCCGCAAGGGTGTGAACTTCGGGATACATCATCGTCTCCACGTGCCTCGGTTATCTCTTACCCGAGCTCTTTACTTATGCACTTTACTTTGTGATAACCATATTGTTTCTTGTCATATATCTTGCTATCACATAGTTGCTTGTCTTTATTAGCATAAGTTGTTGGTGCACATAGGTGAGCCTAATTGTTTTAGGTTTTGTGCTTAACAAATTAACTGCTAGGTTTATTCCGCATTTGTTCAAGCCAAAATCGTAATTATTTTAAAACGCCTATTCACCCCCTCTAGGCGACATCCACGATCTTTCACCAAGATACTGCTGGAAAATCACTACGGTTTCAAACCGAAAATTGCCATCATCTTTATAAGAAAATTTTGCCATGGTCAAAAAAAACAGGGGCGGAGCCAGGATTTAGGCATGAGGGGTGCAAAGGAGATAAGGATAGTGCATGCAATTTTTTTCTTGAATACACACCCAAATGTGTGTTGTTTTATACTATTAGAAGATATTTTTTAGAATATAGTGTCATAATGTATCACACTAACTTATCAAGACAAAATAATACATTTTTGGCAATTCACAAAAAGCTTCCTTTCGACAGGATTAAATTTAGGTCTACAGCTAGCAAGATCAACGAATAATAAGATAATCTCATCCGAGTGAACTTTGAAGCCATTTATTTTTCAGTGAAACAAATATCATAAATTCACGAATGCAGTCAACCCTATTTCCATTGAAATGGAAGGACAGAGTACAGACAATGTTCGATAAAAATGAGAATGCCAAAAGGCAGTCCAAGGAGGAAACAACAACTAAGATGTACAAGCAAATACCATAAATCATCTCCCATGACTGAAAAAGACATCTAGTAATTTGTACTTAATCAATAGTCTGAGATGCAATCGCAAGAGAGCCAGTTAATTAACTATGTCATACCTTTAGACTTCAGCGTTTGCGACAGGATCATCGTCGTGGATTAGACTTCAGGGTTTGTGGACTAGATCATCGCCGCTGCAGGATCTACAAAGGTGGAGATAGGGGGCTTGCTGGCTGACATGGCGCCGCAACGGTGTCGTTTGTCGATCTGCTAGGGCAGCCGGTGGCGGCTGTCACAAAATCGTGATCGATCTGGATTCTGAACGACTTGAAGACACGAAGGTTGGGTCACAAAATCAATGCAGGGCCTTCATATACAATACTACTAGTCTCAAAAAAGTTGAACGGATACCAGGATCTATATTAGTATCTACTCCAATTCATTGAGGGGGGCAGATCATTGGTGGGGGGGGGTCTAGCCCCTGCTTGTCCCCCTGTGTCTCCACCCCTGCAAAAAAGATCATTTTTATGCAATGGCAAAAAAGAAAATTTGACTGGCAATTTTGCATCTATACCATGATGGCAAGAAATGTGGATTAAAAATGCATATGCTATTTTTACTATATAAATGAAGAGACAAAAAATGTGGATTAAAAATTAACATCATGTGGATAACAAACAAAAATGCACCATCTATTGTTTAGTAGTAATTGCCATGTTTTGAAAAGTAAATGTACGATAGTCTATAGAAGCAAAAATTCCTAAGAACGGTGGAAATGAAAAAAATTGTCATGGATGTGAAGTATTTTGTCATGGAAAATAAAAGTAAAACTTGCCATGCTCCATAGAAGTAAATTTGCCACGAGTGACAAAGTAAATTTGCAATGTATGTTAAATAAAAAATGCCATGGTAATAAAATGTTAATTTTGCCATGGTAAAATTTGACATGTATTTAAAAGTAATGTTGCCATGGCAAAATAAAAGTAAAAAATTTACATGGCAAAATAGAGTAAAATTTGCCATTTATGTTATTGTAAACTTGCCACGTATTTAGAAGTAAATTTGTCATGACAATGAGATAAAATTTGCCATGGAAAAATAAAGTAAAAGTTGACATGGCAAAGTAGAAAGTTAGATTTACCATGCTCAATGAATTTTCCTTTATTTTGCCATGGAAAATGAATGGTAAATACTGCCATGGAAAAAAAAGAAAATTTGACATGGAAAAAAAGAGTTAAAATTGCATTGCAATGAAGGCAAAAATTTGCCATGTATGTTGAAGTAAATTTGCCATGGCAAATGAAATGTAAATTTTGCAATGGAAAAAAATAAAGGAAAATATTACATCAGCAAAAAGAGTGAAAATGTATGTCAAAATGAAGGTAAAATTTTGGCATGTATGTTATAGTAAATTTGCCAGGTACGTGCAAGTAAATTTGCCATTTTAAATGAAGTTAAATTTTGCCATGGCAAAGTAATGGAAAAAATTTGACTTGGCAAAAAAGAGTAAAAATTTGCTTGGCAAATGGAGGTAAAAATTAGCATGGCAATAAACTAAAACCTAGCATGCTATCAAAACACCATGGTGAAAATGCATATTAAATTTTCCATGTTATTTAAAAGAAAATTGACATGGGTTGTAGAATAAATTTGCAAAATGTAAGTAAGAAAAAATAAGTAGCCATGTTCCATGTGAACAAATTAAGGTTCACAAATTTTCCATGAGTTTACACTTTGTTTCTATCTACATAATATATTGCAATGAGGAACAAGGCCTATGGTGGATTTATTTCCTTATCAAAATGTAAGTACCCATTTTAGTAAATTTTGTCATGATATGAAAACACTAAGTTTGCCATGACGCATCGACTAGATTTGCCATTGTTAAAGAGAAAGGAAAATTTGACATGTTCCAAATGAAGAAGAAAGTTAAATTTTGCCATGGCAAAATAATGGAAAAAGTTTGAGTTGTCAAAAAAGAGTAAAAATTTGCTTGGCAAATGGAGGTAAAAATTAGCATGGCAATAAACTAAAATCTAGCATGCTATCAAAACACCATGGTGAAAATGCATATTAAATTTTCCATGTTATTTAAAAGAAAATTGACATGGCTTGTAGAATAAATTTGCGAAATGTAAGTACGAAAAAAAGAAGTAGCCATGTTCCATGTCAACAAATTAAGGTTCACAAAAGTTTCCATGAGTTTGCACTTTGTTTCTATCTACATAATATATTGCAATGAGGAACAAGGCCTATGGTGGATTTATTTCCTTATCAAAATGTAAGTACCCATTTTAGTAAATTTTGTCATGATACGAAAACACTAAGTTTGCCATGACGCATCGACTAGATTTGCCATTGTGAAAGAGAAAGGAAAATTTGCCATGTTCCAAATGAAGAAGAAAAGATTTGCCATGCTCACAAAAAACATGCTGAAAATTGCCATGGCAATTTTAGAGATTGTGAACTTGGGTAAAAATTGCCATCGCAGAAAACAAAATCATCACTATATATATGGCCAAAAAAATGTGTGAATGTGTCATGGCAAAAAACAAGACTATATTGCCATGGCAATTTACAGAATGTAAAATAGACTCTTCTTCGACGCCTAGAAACATGATTTTAGTGGAAGATGCCACTAACAAAGTACTCACCCTTCCTTATAAAAATCATTGGCCGTACAAAATGAAATAGTACTAATGTCTACACATCTTAGTGTTTTATTGCACCCAAACTTAGATTATAGTATGCAAAAGGGTGAGAGCTCGCATTTAGTCAAACAAAATGCCTAAGCTTTCGCTCAATTTTTTAGATGCTAGACTTCGTGGTGGTCTCTGGCCAACCCGACTGCCCGAACAGGGAAGTGGTGCCACACGCCGACGAACGAGCAAGGTTGGCACTGGTATGTTAGAGAGGGAGATCTGGCCCTCCTCCCCTTCATGGCAACACACTATATTTCTTCAATAGTTGTATGTGTTGAATTACATGTATAGTATACACATCATGTGTATCCTATTATCACAGATACATGTTGTATTAACACTTTATTTGCTAATGAACAATATATTTGTGATGTTTCTAGCTGAAAGGATATCCTACCTTAATGAGCATTTTGGTGTTAATGGCAATACAGATTAGATGACTAACTATGTTTCGAGTGTATTTTCAGTATATACATCATTAGAAATTAAACATAAAGTTATTCCGCTATCCCCTAAGCAAAAAGGATATAAGAAGATGGCACGATGATTTTTCCACCGATGATTCTCTTTATTGAGTTGTATGTACTATGTATTGTTAAAAGGGGATATGCCATGGATCTTGTGTGGGCATTGATGATTGATACATCCATTTTGCATCATGTTTTTATGTTGATATTTATTGCATTATGGACTGTTATTTCACATTATGGTACGATACTTATGCCTTTTCTCTCTTATTTTACAAGGTTTACACGAAGAGGGAGAATGCCGGCAGCTGGAATTCTGGACCGGAAAGGAGCAAATCTGAGATACATATGCAGAACTCCAAATGTATTGAAACTTTATGAATAATTGTTTTGGAATATATGAAAAATATTGGGTGAATAAATAACAAAAGGGGACCCACCAGGTGGCCACAAGCCTGGGGTAGGGCGCGCCTCCCAAGCTTGTGGGCCCCCTGTCCAGCTCCTGATGTCCATCTTTTGCTATGTGGAAGGTTTTGACCTAGAAAAAATCATAAGGAAGCTTTTGGGATGAAGCACCGCCGTCTCGAGGCGGAACCTCGGTAGAAGCAATCTAGGGCTCATGCGGAGCTATTCTGCTGGGGAAACTTCCCTCTGGGAGGGGGAAATTGAAGCCATCGTCATCTCCAACAATCCTCTCATCGAGGGAGGGTCGATCTTCATCAACATCTTCACCAGCACCATCTCCTCTCAAACCCTAGTTCATCTCTTGTATTCAAGCTTTGCCTCAAAACCTCAGATTGGTACCTGTGGGTTGCTAGTAGTGTTGACACTACAAGAAATATGTCAACTTGCGACCATCACTATTGGTCACTGAAAGGTCATTGTTTTTCATTTGCGACCTTTTTGTGACCAAAAACAGAAGGTCAAAAGCTAGCGGTCGTAAACATAAATTAACGACCTTCTATGTGAGAAGGTCGTGGAATTCCACGACAAAAACAAAAGGTCGTTGATTCTATGACCTTCTGTTTTGGTCGCTAGCTCTCTGCCCAGGCCACGCCGGATCCGACGTGGCAATCTGACGTGGCAAAATTGCGACCAATTGAAAAGGTCGTTGATAAGATTCAACCCGGTTCGATTAGGTGTCTATATGGGCCGAGCCCATTAATTCAGCCCATTTAATGTATTATTTTTTCTAATAGTTTTGATTTCTACATTGGCCTAACCCAACAATTGGGCCTTTCGTTTTTGGGACATGGCTTTTTTGGCACAACAGTTACATTTCTTTTTTTAGTTACATTTCTTTTTTTAAGACAGATCCAATAGTCAGATGGGTTTGAGTGGGTCCCAATGGTCAGAGTCATGTTCTTCAAATTTTGATTTTCCAGTAAACAAAAACAAATATCTAAATCAAAACTGACTGAAAACAGAAGTAATACTTCAACAAATCAAAAAACCAAATTTGGCACATTACAATCGAACATAGTTCACACCATGTTTATAATTGAACATACTTCACATCAGGTTTACAGCCACCCAGAACACAACTAAATATCAAAATATAACTATCTATCAAAGTATAACTAGCTCCAATGAGCTAGAACTCAATGCTTCTTCACTTCTTGGAGCCCACGACGAAACACGAATGAAGTACAACATCTGCGAGTTATCAAACAATATGGTTAGGAGCAAAATAAAGGCAAATCTAAAAGCACATTAACTTGTAGGCAGTCTGTGTGCATAAATAAAGTAAAACAAGAAAAATGAGGCATAGAAATCAGTGGATACAAGTAGTTAGTATCAGCATCAAGTAAATACTACTCCAATCACATCAGGTTTACAATCCTATAAATGCCAAATTTTTATTATTTAAGCATAGAAGGACAAAGTAAAACATCATTTCGATGTTTGAAACAAAGAACCAGAATTTAAACGTTTGAACAGCAAAAAAATTGTTCCAGTAGATCATATCCGGTTTAAATTAACCCCTTTGACACCACTATTATGCAACATCAAAGAAGTATACATACCGGTCAGGTTTAATTAGCACATAGAAGCCAAATACTAGTAACTGATGTTTAGTACACAAAGGCATGATTCAGCTAAGTAGACAAGAAAATGGCTATCAGTGTATAAATAGCACATGATTTGTATACATAACTCATGTGTTCAAGAACTTGATTAGAAAGAAGTACCCTAAATAAAGTAGCAAGCAAAGATTTTACTTCTGAAGAAGGAAACCCATATCAGCACCTTCACCATGACCGCAAGCTTGACCTGGGTATGCATACTGCAAAACAAAGGGCATGTGATTAGGCGAAGGAAAACAATAGTTTAAATCAACTAATGTATATTCTGTAGCACATAATTCAACATCATGCAAATGCACTATAGACGCTGAAAGAAGAAAACACATACCCACATTGTTATATATAGTTCTGCTAGGAAATTTTAAAAACATAATCAAATGCAAATAGGAAGAACACCAAGATTGGTTTCTGTACGAAAATAAACTACAGCTAAAGGAAGGGTAACCGATGAAGAAAAAATCCCGATATACAAAGGTAAGCTCATTGTGCATTTTCTTGTGCAATGTGATACACAATAAGCATAAGTAACCACCAAAATCTCTCAATACTGATCATTAACTAGAGACCTCTCGGGGGCCAAAGCCCTAACAGCCATGGCGTCGAATAGAAGAGTTGGTGTGCAAAGAAAAAGCGACTACCTCTCAGGGGTCATAGACGGTGGCGATGACCCTGGTGTTGCCCATCTCGAACAGCGCCGACCCGTTGGCCCTGGAGAAGAAGCCGGCCTCGCCCTTGAGTTGCCGCATCTGCAAGGCGAGGCAGCAAACAGGAAGAATCAGAGGCAGTCGAGCCAGCATGAAGAGGATGAGACTGCTCTGCTGTGGACAAGAAGATTTTAGCTAGGTGTGATTGTTAAAAGAAATCAACAAGACAGTGTAACAGTAGCAGTCAGTATATTCCCTCCCAATCATATTAGAGACAAGTATGATTTGGGATGCCACCTCCCTCCCTCCCTCTATAATAATTTCTTGGGTGTTACCGCTAGTGCTAGACTGTGAACCTACCGAACCATAGAGACATCAACATGGTTTAACTTGAGTCCCTCAACCCCAATGATTTGCGAATAAATACTACTAATGTGAATGCCCATTATTCTCAACAAAATGGAAAAACTATAATAACAGTAGCTCAGTCACTGCCCACTGCAATCTGCACCAGTGCATCAGTGCCTCAGATCACTCCCCATGGTCAAAATCAAACGAGTAATGCCACGCGAAAGGACCCGCCCAGTTCCCCGTGGAAACTGAAAAACCGGCAGGAACACACATGAAAAGCCCTCCGGCTCGACGCCGAGCATGACCAACCCCCATGTTGCACCCAGCTCGGCCACGAACGGAACCATGAGGAGTGCAATTAATCTAGAACAAAACAGAACCCCCACGATGCATCCAGGATTGTTCGGTGAACATAACTCAAACAATAATATGTCTAAGACCAGACTACAAGTGATGCTTATGATTGCAGAACAATAATTTGTCTAAGCCCAGACTTAGTAACTCCAACATAAGCATAGTTAATTATGTATGACAAACTAAAACAATTTCTGCTGAACACGTGTAGTGGAGAAGAGGGGTCCGTGACGAGAGCTCCTCTCCCGACAGCACACAGAGGTGACGAGGGAACAAAGTGGCTACGTAACACCGAGGCTCCTCGCCCGGCATGGCCCTTGGCAGATTCGTCGCGGCGGCGATCTCAAAGCCGTGTCGCGCCCAGCCCCTGCACGTGGAGTTGCATCTCGAACAACCCTTGCACAAACAGAGCAACACCAACTTCATGAACAGAGCAACAAGTCCAGTGATGTCATGTGCGTGCGTGAAAAAACTACATTAGGCCAAATGGAACAGAGAAGGGGGGCACCTTGACGAGTTCCACGGCGTGGAGGAGCGTCTGCTACCTTAAGGAGGCGGTCGGCCTCAGTGCAAGTTTAAGCTGAGCGAGGAGAAGAAGGGAACGAAGAAGGCATCGGCAGCATCAGGATCCCGAACCTACATAGCCTCCGCCGCCCCTCCTTCCTGTTGCTGCAGTAGCAGGGACGCCATCATCCAGTACTACATGCCGTGCTGCCAGGTGGAGTGCTACCTCTTGAACACTGCGTTGGTTTTCCCCGAAGAGGAAGGGATGATGCAGCAAAGTAGCGTAAGTATTTCCCTCAGTTTTTGAGAACCAAGGTATCAATCCAGTAGGAGGCTACGCGCGAGTCCCTCCTACCTGCACAAAACAAATAAATCCTCGCAACCAACGCGAATAGGGGTTGTCAATCCCTACACGGCCACTTACGAGAGTGAGATCTGATAGATATGATAAGATAATATTTTTGGTATTTTTGTGATAAAGATGCAAAGTAAAATAAAGGAAAAGTAAAAAGCAAAGGAAATAACTAAGTAGTAGGAGATTAATATGATGAAGATAGACCCGGGGGCCATAGGTAACTAGTGGCTTCTCTCGAGAGCATAAGTATTCTACGGTGGGTGAACAAATTATGGTTGAGCAATTGACAGAATTGAGCATAGTTATGAGTATATCTAGGTATGATCATGTATATAGGCATCACGTCCGAGACAAGTAGACTGACTAATGCCTGCATCTAGTACTATTACTCCACTCATCGACCGCTATCCAGCATGCATCTAGAGTATTAAGTTAAAAAGAGAGTAACGCCTTAAGCAAGATGACATGATGTAGAGGGATAGACTCATGCAATATGATGAAAACCCCATCTTGTTATCCTCGATGGCAACAATACAATACGTGCCTTGCTACCCCTACTGTCACTGGGAAAGGACACCGCAAGATTGAACCCAAAGCTAAGCACTTCTCCCATTGCAAGAAAGATCAATCTAGTAGGCCAAACCAAACAGATAATTCTAAGAGACTTGCAAAGATAACCAATCATACATAAAAGAATTCAGAGAAGATTGAAATATTGTTCATAGATAGACTTGATCATAAACCCACAATTCATCGGTCTCAACAAACACACCGCAACAAGAAGATTACATCGAATAGTTCTCCAGAAGAGAGGGGGAGAACATTGTATTGAGATCCAAAAGGAGAGAATAAGCCATCTAGCTAATAACTATGGACCCGTAGGTCTGAGGTAAACTACTCACACTTCATCGGAGGGGCTATGGTGTTGATGTAGAGGCCCTCCGTGATCGATGCCCCCTCCGGCGGAGCTCTGGAACAAGCCCCAAGATGGGATCTCGTGGATATAGAAAGTTGCGGCGGTGGAATTAGGGTTTTAGCTCCGTTTCTGATCATTTGGGGGTACGTAGGTATATATACGAGGAAGGAGTACGTCGGTGGAGAAACAGGGGGCCCATGAGGGTGGAGGGCGCGCCTGGTGGGGGTAGGCGCGCCCCCTACCTCGTGGCCTCCTCTTTTGTGTCTTGACGTAGGGTCCAAGTCTCCCAGGTCTTGTTTGTTAAGAAAATCGCGTTCCCGAAGGTTTCATTCTGTTTGGACTCCGTTTGTTATTCCTTTTCTTCGAAACCCTAAAACAGGCAGAAACAACAATTCTGGGTTGGGCCTCCGGTTAATAGGTTAGTCCCAAAAATAATATAAAAGTGGATAATAAAGCCCAATAATGTCCAAAATAGTAGATAATATAGCATGGAGCAATCAAAAATTATAGATACGTTGGAGACGTATCAAGCATCCCCAAGCTTAATTCCTGCTCGTCCTCGAGTAGGTAAATGATAAAAACAGAATTTTTGATGCAGAGTGCTACTTGGTATAATTTTAATGTAATTCTTCTTAATTGTGGTATGAATATTCAGATCTGAAAGATTCAAGACAAAAGTTCATATTAACATAAAGATCATAATACTTCAAGTATACTAACTAAGCAATTATGTCTTTTCAAAATAACATAGCCAAAGAAAGTTCATCCCTACAAAATCATATAGTTTAGCCATGTTTCATTTTCATCACACAAGAATGCTCTCATCATGCACAACCCCAATGACAAGCCAAGAAATTGTTTCATACTTTAGTAATCTCAAACCTATAAACTTTCACGAAATATATGAGCGCGATCCATGGACATAGCACTATGGGTGGAATAGAATATAATGAGGGGGGTTATGTGGAGAAGACAAAAAGGAGAAAGTCTCACATCAATGAGGCTAATCAATGCGCTATGGAGATGCCCATCGATTGATGTTAATGCAAGGAGTAGGGATTGCCATGCAATGGATGCACTAGAGCTATAAATGTATGAAAGCTCAACAAAAGAAACTAAGTGGGTGTGCATCCAACTTGCTTGCTCACGAAGACCTAGGGCACTTGTGGAGGCCCGTTGTTGGAATATACAAGCCAAGTTCTATAATGAACAATTCCCACTAGTATATGAAAATGACAAAACAAGAGACTCTCTACCATGAAGATTACGGTGCTACTTTGAAGCACAAGTGTGGCAAAGGATAGTAACATTGTCCCTTCTCTCTTTTTCTCTCTTTTTTTGGGCCTTCTCTTTTTTATGGCCTTTCTCTTTTTTATATATATTCCTCACTTGGGACAATTGTCTAAAATGATGATCATCACACTTCTATTTATTTACAACTCAATGATTACAACTCGATACTAGAAAAAAGATGACTCTATATGAATGCCTCCGGCGGTGTACCGGGATATGCAATGGACCAAGAGTGACATGTATGAAAGAATTATGAACGGTGGCTTTGCCACAAATACTATGTCAACTACATGATCATGCTAAGCAATATGACAATGATGAATGTGTCATGATAAACGAAATGGTGGAAAGTTGCATGGCAATATATCTCGGAATGGCTATGGAAATGACATAATAGGTAGGTATGGTGGATGTTTTGAGGAAGATATAAGGAGGTTTATGTGTGAAAGAGTGTATCATATCACGAGGTTTGGATGCACCGGCGAAGTTTGCGCCAACTCTCGATGTGAGAAAGGGCAATGCACGGTACCGAAGAGGCTAGCAAGGATGGAAGGGTGAGACTGCGTATAATCCATGGACTCAACATTAGTCATAAAGAACTCACATACTTATTGCAAAAATCTACAAGTCATCAAAAATCTCGGCACTACGCGGATGCTCCTAGGGGGATAGATTGGTAGGAAAAGACCATCGCTCGTCCCCGACCGCCACTCATAAGGAAGACAATCAAATAACACCTCATGTTTCAAATTTGTTACATGACATTCACCATACGTGCATGGTACGGGACTTGCAAACTTCAACACAAGTATTTCTCAATTTCACAACTACTCAACTAGCACGACTTTGATATTATTACCTCCATATCTCAAAACAATCATCAAGCATCAAACTTCTCTTAGTATTCAAAACACTCATAAGAAATTTTTACTAATCTTGAATACCTAGCATATTAGGATTTTAAGCAAATTACCATGCTATTTAAGACTCTCAAAAAAATCTAAGTGAAGCATGAGAGATCAATAGTTTCTATAAAACAAATCCACCACCGTGCTCTAAAATATATAAGTGAAGTACTAGAGCAAAAACTATATAACTCAAAAGATATAAGCGAAGCACATAGAGTATTCTAACAAATTCTAGATCATGTATGGCTCTCTCAAAAGGTGTGTACAGCAAGGATGATTGTGGTAAACTAAAAATTAAAGACTCAAATAATACAAGACGCTCCAAGAAAAACACATATCATGTGGTGAATATAAATATAGCTCCAAGTAAAGTTACCGATAGAAGTAGACGAAAGAGGGGATGCCTTCCGGGGCATCCCCAAGCTTTGGCTTTTAGGTGTACTTAGATTATCTTGGGGGTACCATGGGCATACCCAAGATTAGGCTCTTGCCACTCCTTGTTCCATAATCCATCAAATCTTTACCCAAAACTTGAAAACTGCACAACAGAAAACTTAAAGTAGAAAATCTCGTGAGCTCCGTTAGCGAAACAAAACAAAATACCACTTCAAGGTACTGTAATGAACTCATTATTTATTTATATTGGTGTTATACCTACTGTATTCCAACTTATCTATGGTTTATAAACTATTTTACTAGCCATAGATTCATCAAAATAAGCAAACAACACACAAAAAATAGAATCTGTCAAAAACAGAACAGTCTGTAGTAATCTGTAGCTAGCGCAAGATCTGAAACCCAAACAATTCTAAAATAAATTTCTGGACGTGAGGAATTTATCTATTAATCATCTTCAAAAATAATTAACTAAATATCACTCTCCAAATAAAAATGGCAGCAGTTCTCGTGAGCGCTAAAGTTTCTATTTTTTACAGCAAGTGTAACAAGACTTTCCCCAAGTCTTCCCAACAGGTCTACTTGGCACAAACACTAATTAAACACAAAAAACACAACCAAAATAGAGGCTAGATAAATTATTTATTACTAAACAGGAGAAAAAATCAAGGAATAAAAATAAAATTGGGTTGCCTCCCAACAAGCGCTATCATTTAACGCCCCTAGCTAGGCATAACAAGCAAGGATAGATCTAGGTATTGCCATCTTTGGTAGGCAATCCATAAGTGGCTCTCATAATAGATTCATAAGGTAATTTAATTTTATTTCTAGGAAATTGTTCCATGCCTTTCCTTAATGGAAATTTGAATCTAATATTTCCTTCCTTCATATCAATAATTGCACCAATCGTTCTAAGGAAAGGTCTACCAAGAATAATAGGACATGAAGGATTGCAATCTATGTCAAGAACAATAAAATCTATGGGAAAATAATTGCTATTTGCAAGAATAATAACATCATTAATTCTTCACATAGGTTTATTAATAGTGGAATCCGCAAGGTGCAAGTTTAAAGAGCAATCATCAAAATCACATAAACCTAAAAAATCACACAAAGTTTTTGGAATCGTGGAAACACTAGCACCCAAATCACATAAAGCATAACATTCATGATCTTTAATTTTAATTTTAATAGTTGGTTCCCACTCATCATAAAGCTTTCTAGGGATACAAACTTTCAAGTCAAGTTTTTCTTCATAAGATTGTATCAAGGCATCAACGATATGTTTAGTAAACACTTTATTTTGACTATAAGCGTGAGGATAATTTAGCACGGATTGTAGCAAGGAAATACAATCAATCAAAGAGCAATTTTCATAGTTAAATTCCTTGAAATCCATAATAGTGGGTTTAGCAACATCTAGGGTTTTAATTTCTTCAATCCCACTCTTTATCAATTTTTGCATCAAGATCAACAAATTCCGAATTCTTGGAATGGCTTCTAGGTAAAGGTGGATCATATTCAGTCCCATCATTATCAAGATTCATATTGCAAAACAAAGATTTAATAGGGGACACATCAATAACTTTTAGATCTTCATCTTTATTTTCATAGAAACTAGAAGAACACACTCTTATAAAGGCATCTTTCTTAGCACGCATCCTAGTGGTTCTTTCTTTGCATTCATAAATTGAAATTCTCATGGCTTTGAGAGACTAATTGATATCATGCTTAGGTGGAATAGATCTAAGTTTCAAAGAATAAACATCAAGAGAAATTCTATCAACGTTCCTAGCCAACTCATCAATCTTAAGCAATTTTTCTTCAATCAAAGCATTCAAATTATTTTGCGAAGTAATAAATTCTTTAATATTAGATTCAAAATCAGAGGGCATCTTATTATAATTTCCATAAGAATTGTTGTAGGAATTACCATAATTATTAGAGGGATTACTAGGATAAGGCCTAGGGTTGAAATTCCCTCTATACGCGTTGTTACCAAAATTGTTCCTACCAACAAAATTCACATCCATAGATTCATTATTATTCTCAATCAAATTAGACAAGGGCATATCATTAGGATCAGAAGAAACACTCTTATTAGCAAATAATTTCATAAGTTCATCCATCTTTCCACTCAAAACATTAATTTCTTCTATCGCATGCACCATTTTATTAGTAGATCTTTCAGTATGCCATTGAGAATAATTAACCATAATATTATCTAGGAGTTTAGTAGCTTCTCCTAAAGTGATTTCCATAAAAGTGCCTCCCGCGGCCGAATCTAAAAGATTTCTAGAAGCAAAATTCAATCCGTCATAAAAGTTTTGTATAATCATCCACAAATTTAAACATGAGTAGGGCAATTACGTATCATTAGTTTCATTCTCTCCCAAGCTTGTGCAACATGTTTATGATCAAGTTGCTTAAAATTCATAATATCGTTTCTAAGAGAGATGATCTTAGCGGGAGGAAAATACTTAGAGATAAAAGCATCTTTGCACTTGTTCCATGAATCAATACTATTTTTAGGCAAAGACAAAAACCAAGCTTTAGCACGATCTCTAAGCGGAAAAGAAAATAACTTCAATTTAACAATATCATTATCCACATCTTTCTTCTTTTGCATATCACTCAAATCAACGAAGCTATTTAGATGGGTAGCGGCATCTTCACTAGGAAGGCCGGAAAACGGATCTTTCATGACAAGATTCAGCAAAGCAGTATTAATTTCACAAGATTCAGCATCGGTAAGAGGAGAAATCGGAGTGCTAATAAAATCATTGTTGTTGGTACTGGTGAAGTCACACAATTTAGTATTATCTTGAGCCATCGTGACAAGCAAGCAAACTAACACACAAGCAAACAAAAAGCAAGCGGGCAAAAAGAGGCAAATAGAGAAAGAGAGGGAGGATAGAGAGAGAGAGAGGGCGAATAAAACGGCAAGGGTGAAGTGGGGGAGAGGAAAACGAGAGGCAAACGGCAAATAATGTAATGCGGGAGATAAGGGTATGATGGGTACTTGGTATGTTGACTTTTCCGTAGACCTCCCCGGCAACGGCGCCAGAAATCCTTCTTGCTACCTCTTGAGCACTGCGTTGGTTTTCCTCGAAGAGGAAGGGATGATGCAGCAAAGTAGCATAAGTATTTCCCTCAGTTTTTGAGAACCAAGGTATCAATCCAGTAGGAGGCTACGCACGAGTCCCTCGTACCTGCACAAAACAAATAAATCCTCGCAACCAACGCGAATAGGGGTTGTCAATCCCTACATGCCACTTACGAGAGTGAGATATGATAAGATAATATTTTTGGTATTTTTGTGATAAAGATGCAAAGTAAAATAAAGGCAAAGTAAAAAAGCAAAGGAAATAACTAAGTAGTAGGAGATTAATATGATGAAGATAGATCCGGGGGCCATAGGTTTCACTAGTGGCTTCTCTCGAGAGCATAAGTATTCTACGGTGGGTGAATAAATTACTGTTGAGCAATTGACAGAATTGAGCATAGTTATGAGAATATCTAGGTATGATCATGTATATAGGCATCACGTCTGAGACAAGTAGACCGACTCCTTCCTGCATCTACTACTATTACTCCACTCTTCGACCGCTATCCAGCATGCATGTAGAGTATTAAGTTAAAAACAGAGTAATGCCTTAAGCAAGATGACATGATGTAGAGGGATAGACTCATGCAATATGATGAAAACCCCATCTTGTTATCCTCGATGGCAACAATACAATACGTGCCTTGCTGCCCCTACTGTCACTGGAAAGGACACCGCAAGATTGAACCCAAGGCTAAGCACTTCTCCCATTGCAAGAAAGATCAACCTAGTAGGCCAAACCAAACTGATAATTCGAAGAGACTTGCAAAGATAACCAATCATACATAAAATAATTTAGAGAAGATTCAAATATTGTTCATAGATAGACTTGATCATAAACCCACAATTCATCGGTCTCAACAAACACACCGCAAAAAGAAGATTACATCGAATTGTTCTCCACAAGAGAGGGGGAGAACATTGTATTGAGATCGAAAAAGAGAGAATAAGCCATCTAGCTAATAACTATGGACCCGTAGGCTGAGGTAAACTACTCACACTTCATCGGAGGGGCTATGGTGTTGATGTAGAAGCCCTCCATGATCGACGCCCCCTCCGACGGAGCTCCGGAATAGGCCCGAAGATGGGATCTCGTGGATACAGAAAGTTGCAGCATTGGAATTAGGGTTTTGGCTCCGTTTCTGATCGTTTGGGGGTACATAGGTATATATAGGAGGAAGGAGTACGTCGGTGGAGCAACAGGGGGCCCACGCGGGTGGAGGGCGTGCCTGGTGGGGGTAGGCGCGCCCCCTACCTCGTGGCCTCCTCTTTTGTGTCTTGACGTAGGGTCCAAGTCTCCTGGGTCTTGTTTGTTGAGAAAATCACGTTCCCGAAGGTTTCATTCCATTTGGACTCCGTTTGATATTCCTTTTCTTCAAAACCCTAAAACAGGCAAAAAACAACAATTCTGGGCTGGGCCTCCGGTTAATAGGTTAGTCCCAAAAATAATATAAAAGTGGATAATAAATCCCAATAATGTCCAAAACAGTAAATAATATAGCATGGAGCAATCAAAAATTATAGATACGTTGGAGACGTATCATGGAGTACTCCCCAAGGTGGTACTCCGGGTACCCGCGGCCAGAGATGACAGAGCCGGCATCGCGGTTGGTGACGATGAAGGAGAAGACGATGAAGACGTGGCAGAGGGACCCCACGAGCCCCGCGAGGGAGAGCGCGAGGAGCAGCGCCTCCAGCGCGATGACCAACCACTCCAGGAACCGCTCGCAGTCGGTGGTGGCGGCCCGGTGGCTCAGCCAGATGCCGTCGCCGAGGATGACGAGGGAGAGAACCAGGACCCCCACTCGCGGTCGGTGGTGGCGACCATGTGCACGACGGCCTCCATCTCGGGCCAGTTGGATCTGAGAGTGGGGAGAGGGGAGAGGATGTGAGGTGGGGAGCAGAGGGATCTGGATCGGGAGAGCGATGGGGAGGCCGAGCGGTGAGAGTGTGAGGGGAACACCGGAGGAGTGGGGTGGGGGTGGCGACGCATCAAGATCCAGAGGGATGGAGTGGGGTTGGGGGCGGCGGCGGTGGATCCAGAAGGAGGAGTGGTGTGCAGAGCTGAGAGTGCTAGGGTTCGCTGTGCGGGGAGAGAGAGGAGTGGTGTGCGGTGGGTTTTTTTAGGGGTAGCTCGTGGTGGGTGGGTGAGACCGTGAGAGGGTGAGGTGTGGGCCGTTAGATCGACGAGGATCCGACGGTGATTTATCCATGATCCGTGTGAGAGGCCCGTGTACCAATCAGAACGCAGTATACATGTATGATATTTTGACCATTTAAATTGGTCGTAATTGACTGAAAGTAAGGTGCTAAATCATGTTAGCTATTTTATTATGACCTGAAAATTTGAAAAAAAACTTCTCATTGTGTCAGCAAATTTGACTATAGTTTTCACGAATAATCACAAATTGAAATAAGATAAATATTTTTTAAAGAGTTATGTGAAATGAGTTCTTTTAAATTATTTTTCATTTTTCGAGTGTCCAAAATGAGTTCTTTTGTGAAGGACCTACCATATATTTGTTACAAATTTGGACCAAATTAATTTTCTAAAATATTAGGACATATTTAATGCACAATTGACAAAATGGTTGGGTGCCAAAAGATTTGACCCACCTCCCGTGAAAAAGACAAATTTCCGCCGATTCAGTAGGAAGCGGGTCAAATTTGAACTGTAGCTGCCTCATAGTTTGCTCTTTATTTTTTCCAAAAATTATTTCTAGGTACAAAACTATATATTTTATAAGAGAAACATCAAAAGGTTTCCAAGATTCAACAACTGGCTAGGAACGGTCAAGCCCGCCATTTTGACCGCATTTTGAAACGGGCATAAAAAATTCAAAAAAATCAAAAAATTGGAAAACCGTCGCATCGTGTCATCATATGTGACCAAGTTTCCAGGAAAAATAATAAACTTGTAATGCAACAATTATTTTAAAAAAGTGTTCTCGGAAATGAGCTATCATGTGTGAAAATTCATGGCTTTCAAGCCAAGTGATCAATGTTATAGCCACATTCATGGCATAGTTTGTTAAAATGATCTCATATTCTGCACAAGGGTGCATCTTGGAATGGCAAACAATGTTGCCTAAGGAAGTTTTCATTTTCTTTGGACAAAATATTCATTTTCCATTTTTTGAATGCCCAAAAATGAGTTTTTTTAGGACCTACCATATATTTGTTGCAAAATTGGACCAAATCAATTTTCTAAAATATTAGGCCATATTTAATTCACAATTGACACAATGGTTGGGTGTCAAATTTTTTGATCCACCTCTGGTGAAAAAGACAAATTTCCGCCGATTCCGTAGGAAGCGGGTCAAATTTGAACTGTAGCTGCCTCCTAGATTGCTCTTTATTTTTCCAAAAATCATTTCTAGGTACATAACTATCTATTTAATCAGAGAAACAGCAAAAGGTTTTCAAGATTCAACAACTAGCTAGGAACGGTCAAGCCCGCCTTTTTGACCGCATTTCGAAACGGGCATAAAAAATTAAAAAATTAAAAAATTGGTAAACCTTCGCATTGTGTCATTATATGTGACCAAGTTTCCATGAAAAATAATAAAATTGTAATAAAACAATTATTTTTAAAAAGTGTTCTCAGAAATGAGCTATCATGCGTGAAGATTCAGGGTTTTCAAGCCAAATGATCAATCTTATGGCCACATTCATGGCATAGTTTGTTCAAATGATCTCATATTGTGCACAAGGGTGCATCTTGGAATTCCAAACAATGTTGCCTAAGGGACTTTTCATTTTCTTTGCACACAAAATTCATTTTCCATTTTCCGAGTGCTCGAATTGAGTTTTTTTGTGTGAAGGACCTACCTACCATATATTTGTTGTAAAATTCGACCAAATCAATTTTCTAAAATACTAGGCCATATTTAATGCACAATTGACCAAATGGTTGGGTGTCAAAAGCCTTGATCCACCTCTGGTGAAAAAGACAAATTTCCGCCGATTCAGTAGGAAGCGGGTCAAATTTGAACTGTAGCTGCCTCATAGTTTGCTATTTATTTTTCCCAAAAATACTTTCTAGGTACATAAGTATCTATTTAATCAGAGAAATATCAAAAAAAATCAAGATTCAACCACTAGATAGGAACGGTCAAACCCGCTGTTTTGACCATATTTTGTAATGGGCATAAAAATTTCAAAAAAATCAAAAAATTGGAAAACCTTCGCATTGTGTCATTATATGTGACCAAGTTTCCAGGAAAAATAATAAACTTGTAATACGACAATTATTTTAAAAAAGTGTTCTCTGAAATGAGCTATCATGCGTGAAGATTCAGGGTTTTCAAGCCAATGATCAATCTTATAGCCACATTCATGGCATAGTTTGTTCAAATGATCTCATATTGTGCACAAGGGTGCATCTTGGAATTCAAAACAATGTTGCCTAAGGGAGTTTTCATTTTCCTTGCATGGAAAATTCATTTTCCATTTTCCAAGTGCCCGAATTGAGTTTTTTTGTGAAGGACCTACCATATATTTGTTGCAAAATTGGACCAAATCAATTTTCTAAAATAATAGGCCATATTTAATGCAAAATTGACCAAATGGTTGGGTGTCAAAAGCCTTGATCCACCTCTGGTGGAAAAGATAAATTCCTGCTGATTTAGTAGGAAGCGGATCAAATTTGAACTGCAGCTGCCTCATAGTTTGCTATTTATTTTGCCCCAAAATAATTTCTAGGTACATAAGTATCTATTTAACCAGAAATACATGGTTTGGTGGCGATGCATCGAGGTTTGGTCGATAGATGAGGGCCCCAACTCGAAAGTGCGTAAAGTCGCATGCCCTCCATGTGGTCACCGCGTGACTGTGGTGTTAACATGCGTTTTGGGTGGCCTAGGCATGTCTAGTGGGTTGCGCACTCCCCAGCTAGGTGCTAGGAATAAAAATACACCAGAATTTTCTCATGAGGAGACCGAACTATGCTCAAATATTAATTAGCAGCCAAGTGTTTGATTAGCGGTATGAGAAATGCACATGGATAATTGGCGCGTGTTCTGGCTGAGGACGATCACCTACTAAGAAGACTGTCTTCACAAATTTTCAGCTCAAAAAGAGGAGCCTAGGTGGTACGTGCTTTGCAAAGTACCACACTGGACAAAAATATGAATGTTGAAGCTGGGCTCAAAATAATGAATGGATTGAGCTGAAATTTGGTGGAGGATGGTTATTTGGTAATAGGAAAGCACTATAGAAAATCGGTACCATTTGGACATGCCAAAGTGGTACTTCCTTCACAATGCTCTTCTCTAGACAGAAACTTGGGAAAATTAGTGAGAGAAATTGGATAAATGAAATGAGCACAAATTTGGTGTAGGTAAGTTACATAGGCATGGTCATTGCCTGGTAAATTTTCAGATCATTTGGGTAAGCCTAGCTAGTACTTACTTCACAAAGCTTCTCTCGAGATATAAACTTTGGAAATTTCCTGAGAAAGATTTATCAGGAAAATGGAGCTGAATAATATCATGTGGCAATGATTTGGGTATGGAAGAGTGCCCAAAAAGTTTGACGGTAATAGGAGGGGCTAGATAACACTTTCTTTGCAATGTGCCAATCTGGCCATAAAATATAAATTGAACCCGGGCTCACATAGATGATTTGACTGAGCTGCAGTTTGGAGGAGGGTCATAATTTGGGCATATGAAGGAACTTTACAAATTTCATGTCATTTGGATATATAAGAATGGTACTTCCTTCACAATGCTTCTAGGTGGACAAAAACTTTGGAAATTTGCCAAGGAAGATTTACTGGGCAAATGGAGCTGAATTTCGTCATGAGGCAATGATTTGGATAGGAAAGAGTGCCCAAAAATTTTGAGGGCAATCAAGAATATATAAATAGCACTTCCTTCACAAAGTGCTCTTCTGAACAGAATAGGAAAATGAATATTGTTGAATTATTTTTGAACTAGGCGAGGAAGGATTCTTACATATTTGACGAAAATATGACCCAAAGAATTTATGAGATTTTTTTGGGAATTTTGGGAATGACAGAAATATAGGTTGCTTCACAACCTAGGGCAAAAATTGACACATGGACATGACACATAGGCAAAACTGATGAGGTGGCGCCTAGTCATACCAATCCACCACAATTTACAAGGTTATGACCATCTATATTGGTCGTGATCAGCTAGAAATAAGGCAGCAGACCCGTGTTGTCTGCTTTATGACCATTTCGTGTAAGGAAATTACGACCTTTCTGACCAAAATGGTCGATATAGTTGAGGGTTTGGAGCCCCCCGAATAGCTCTTGACCAATTGATCTCAAATGGTCGTAGATCTATGACCAATTCTTCCAGGGTCACTGACAGAAGGTCACTAGTTGACATATTTCTTGTAGTGTGATTACTCTTTGTAGTTGATGCTAGTTGGTTTATTTGGTGGTAATGATATTCAATACCCCTCTAATCTTGAACATGAACATGCTTTGTGAGTAGTTACATTTGTTCCTGAGGACATGGGAGTAGTCTTGTTATAAGTAATCATGTGAATTTGGTATTCGTTCGATATTTTGATGAGATGTATGTTGTCTTTCCTCTAGTGGTGTTATGTGAACGTCGACTACATGAAACTTCTTGCGAGAAGGGTTAATCATAAGTGGGAGAGTAAGGACAGCACCCAAGCAACGGTCCACCCACATATCAAATTATCAAATTAGCGAACGCGAACCATATGAGCATGATGAAAACTAGCTTGACAATAATTCCCATGTGTCCTCGGGAGCGCTTTGCTTTATATAAGAGTTTGCCCAGGCTTATCCTCTACTATAAAAAGGATTGGGCCAACTTGCTGCACCTTTGCTACACTTGTTACTTGTTACCCGTTACGAATTATCTTACTACCAAACTATCTATTACCGATAATTTCAGTGCCTGCAGAAAATACCTTGCTAAAAACCGCTTGTCATTTCCTTCTGCACCTCACTGGGTTCGACGTTCTTACTTATCGAAAGGACTAAGATTGATACCCTATACTTGTGGGTCATCAAGACTCTTTTCTGGTGTCATTGTCAGGGAGTGAAGCGCCTTTAGTGAGTGGAATTTGGTAAGGAAACATTTATATTATATGCTAAAATATTTTTAGGGGCTTGTTCGGGGTATCTTCATCTCGACTGGAAGAAGAAAGAGTTATCCCTCAACCTACTGCACCTACTGAAAATATTTATTATGAAATTCCTTCGGGTATGATAGAGAAACTGCTAGCTAATCCTTATGCAGGAGATGGAACACTACATCCTGATATGCATCTAATCTATGTGGATGAAGTTTTTGGATTATTTAAGCTTGCAGGTTAGCTCGGAGATGAAGTCAAGAAGAAGGTATTCCCTTTATATTTGAAGGGAAAGGCATTTTAAATGGTATAGGCTATGTGGTGATATTGGAGCTTGGAATTACAACCGATTGAAATTGGAATTTCAGCAGAAGTTTTATCCTATGCATCTAGTTCATCGTGATAAAAATTATATATATATATATAATTTTTTTGCCTCGTGAAGGAGAAAGTATCGCTCAAGCTTGGGGGAGTCTTAAGTCAATGTTATATTCATGCCCCAATCATGAGATCTTAAGAGAAATTATTATTCGGAATTTTTATGCTCGGCTTTCTCGTAATGATCAATCCATGCTCGATACTTCTTGTATTGATTCTTTTTTGAATAAGACTATTGAATTCAGATGGGATCTTTTGGAAAGAATTAAGCGCAACTCTGAAGGTTGGGAGCTCGATGAAGGTAAGGAGCTCGATAAACGCAAGTCTGAAGACAGAAGCCAAGTACTACTAGTACTCACGATTTTCAAGATTTGATCAATCTGGTAGCTTTTCTACTTCACGTGAAGGTTAAGATCCACTACTTCTTCATGTGAGACCAAAGAAATTTTCCTGTTCAAGTTTTTCATTCTTCGGTAACTTCGTCTACTACTGCCACTATCCAACACTTCTAGGTGCTATTTACTCTGTTCATTTGACCCGTGTATTAATTCTATCAAGAATTTTCTCTACCGGCTTGTACTACTTTGTGTACACATATTCATCTACTCATGGCTTCCATGAAGTACGATCTTCCACTATTGGACCATCACACAAGGTTTACCCTATGGCAATTCAAGATGTGGGCATTGTTGGCATAGGCCGATTATGATGATGCACTGGACAGTTTTGGGAAGAATAAGATTCAGGAATGGACTGATTGGTAGAAAAGGAAGGACCGTAAGGCTTTGTCGCAAATTCAACTCCATTTGCATAATAATATTTTGCATGACAAAAGATCTCACCAGCACGATGCATCTGAAGTAAAAATTATTCACGCACAGGTTACCCGAGGGGGGTAATCTTTTGAATAAAATTTCAGAATTTGAATAGATCATATCTGATCTAGTTGCAGTGGTGTTAATTATGATGAGGAATATAGTGCTTTAATGTTACTATGTTCACTGCCAAGTTCTTACACAAATTTTAGAGACACCATATTATACAGTCATGATACTCTCACACTTAATGAAGTTTATGAAGCTTTGAACTCTAAGGAGAAGACGAAACTAATGGTGCCCCTGTTGGGGAATGCGGTATTTCAAAAAATTTACCTACAATCATGCAAGATCTATCTAGTAGATGCATAGCAACGAGAGGGGAGAGTGTGTCTACATACCCTCGTAGACCGAAAGCAGAAGCATTTAGTAACACGGTTGATGTAGTCGAACGTCTTCACGATCCAACCGATCCAAGTACCAAACACACGGCACCTCTCGATCAGAACACGTTCAGCTCGGTGATGTCCCTCATACTCTTGATCGAGATGAGGCCGAGGGTGAGTTCCATCAGCACGAGGGTGTGTTGACGGTGATGATGAAGTTATCGACGCGGGGCTTCGCCTAAGCACTACAATGATATGACCGAGGTGTATAACTATGGAGGGGGCACCGCACACGGCTAAAAGATCAACTTGTGTGTCTATGGGGTGCCCCCTCCCATGTATATAAAGGGGGGAGGGAGGAGGAGGCCGGCCAAGGGTGGCGCGCCCAAGGGGGGGGGAGTCCTACTCCAAATAGGATCCCCCTTTCCTACTTCCACAAGGAGAAGGGGGAAGGAGTAGGAGAAGAGAAGGAAAGGGGGGCCGTTCCCCTAGCCCTAGTCCAATTCAGTTTGGACTAGGGGGGCGCGCACCACCTCTTGGTCTGCCTCCTCTCTTCCACCACTAGGCCCATGAGGCCCAATAACTTTCCGGAGGGGGTTCCGGTAACCCCCGGTACTCCGAAACTCATTCGAATCGACCCGAACCATTCTGGTGTCTGAATGTAACCTTCCAATATATGAATCTTTATGTCTCAACAATTTCGAGACTCCTTGTCATGTCCATGATCTCATCTGGGACTCCGAACAAACTTCGGTACATCAAATCACATAACTCATAATACAAATCGTCACCGAAGGTTAAGCGTGCGGACCCTACAGGTTCGAGAACTATGTAGACATGACCGAGACACATCTCCGGTCAATAACCAATAGCGGAACTTGGATGCTCATATTGGCTCCCACATATTCCACGAAGATCTTTATCGGTCAAACCGCATAACAACATACATTGTTCCCTTTGTCATTGGTATGTTACTTGCCCGAGGTTCGATCGTCGGTATCATCATACCTAGTTCATTCTCGTCACCGGCAAGTCACTTTACTCGTTTCGTAATACATCATCTTGCAACTAACTCATTATTCACTTTTCTTGCAAGGCTTATAATGATGAGCATTACTGAGAGGGCCCAGAGATACCTCTCCGATACACGGAGTGACAAATCTTAATCTCAATCTATGCCAACTCAACAAACACCATCGGAGACACCTGTAGAGCATCTTTATAATCACCTAGTTATGTTGTGACGTTTGATGGCACACTAAGTGTTCCTCCGGTATTCGGGAGTTGCATAATCTCATAGCCATAGGAACATGTATAAGTCATGAAGAAAGCAATAGCAATAAACTAAACGATCATAGTGCTTGATGACCCACAAGTATAGGGGATCTATCATAGTCCTTTCGATAAGTAAGAGTGTCGAACCGAACGAGGAGCAAAAGGAAATGACAAGCAGTTTTCAGTAAGGTATTCTCTGCAAGCAATGAAATTATCGGTAAAGATAGTTTTGTGATAAGGTAATTCGTAACAGGTAACAAGTAACAAAAGTAAACAAGGTGCAGCAAAGTGGCCCAATCCTTTTTGTAGCAAAGGATAAGCCTGGACAAACTCTTATATAGAGGAAAGCGCTCCCGAGGACACATGGGAATTATCGTCAAGCTAGTTTTCATCATGCTCATATGATTCGCGTTCGTTACTTTGATAATTTGATATATGAGTGGACCGGTGCTTGGGTACTGCCCTTCCTTGGACAAGCATCCCACTTATGATTAACCCCCTTCGCAAGCATCCGCAACTATGAAAGAAGAATTAAGGTAAACCTAACCATAGCATGAAACATATGGATCCAAATCAGCCCCTTACGAAGCAATGCATAAACTAGGGTTTAAGCTTCTGTCACTCTAGCAACCCATCATCTACTTATTAATTCCCAATGCCTTCCCCTAGGCCCAAAAAATGGTGAAGTGTCATGTAGTGGACGTTCACATAACACCACTAGAGGAAAGACAGCATACATCTCATCAAAATATCGAACGAATACAAAATTCACATGACTACTTATAGCAAGACTTCTCCCATGTCCTCAGGAACAAACGTAACTACTCACAAATCATATTCATGTTCATAATCAGAGGGGTATTAATATGCATAAAGGATCTGAACATATGATCTTCCACCGAATAAACCAACTAGCATCAACTACAAGGAGTAATCAACACTACTAGCAACCCACAGGTACCAATCTGAGGTTTTGAGACAAAGATCGAATACAAGAGATGAACTAGGGTTTGAGAGGAGATGGTGCTGGTGAAGATGTTGATGGAGATTGACCCCCTTCTGATGAGAGGATCGATGATGATGACGATGGTGACGATTTCCCCCTCTCGGAGGGATGTTTCCTGATACGTCCATTTTGCATCATGCTTTTATATCAATATTTATTGCATTATGGGCTGTTATTACACATTATGTCACAATACTTATGCCTACTCTCTCTTATTTTACAAGGTTTACATGAAGAGGGGGAAGGCCGGCAGCTGGAATTCTGGGCTGGAAAAGGAGCAAATATTAGAGACATGTTCTGCACATCTCCAAAAGTCCTGAAACTTCACGGGAGCACGTTTCAGAATATATATAAAAAATTGGGCGAAAGAAGTACCAGAGGGGGCCACCCACCGTCCACGAGGGTGGGGGCGCGCCCTACCCCCCGGGCGCGCCCCCTGCCTCGTGGGCCCCCTGGCAGCCCTCTGATGCCCATCTTTGGCTATATGGAGTCTTTCGTGGAGGTAAAAAAATCATAAGATAGCTCACGGGACGAAACTCCGCCGCCACGAGGAGGAACCTTGGCGGAACCAATCTAGGGCTCCGGCACAGATGTTCTGCCGGGGAAACTTCCCTCCGAGAGGGGGAAATCATCACCATCATCATCACCATCGATCCTCTCATCGGGAGGGGGTCAATCTCCATCAACATCTTCACCAGCACCATCTTATCTCAAACCCTAGTTCATCTCTTGTATCCAATCTTTGTATCAAAATCTCAGATTGGTACCTATGGGTTGCTAGTAGTGTTGATTACTCCTTGTAGTTGATGCTAGTTGGTTTACTTGGTGGAAAATCATATGTTCAGATCCATTATGAATATTAATACCCCTCTGATTATGAACATGAATATTCTTTGTGAGTAGTTCTGTTTGTTCCTGAGGACATGGGAGAAGTCTTGCTGTAAGTAGTCATGTGAATTTGGTATTCGTTCGATATTTTGATGAGATGTATGTTGTCACCCCTCTAGTGGTGCCATGTGAATGTCGAATAAATGACACTTCACCATTGTTTGGGCCTAGAGGAAGGCATTGTGAAGTAATAAGTAGATGATGGGTTGCTAGAGTGACAGAAGCTTAAACCCTAGTTTATGCGTTGCTTCGTAAGGGGCTGATTTGGATCCATATGTTTCATGCTATGGTTAGGTTTACCTTAATACTTCTATTGTAGTTGCGGATGCTTGCAATAGGGGTTAATCATAAGTGGGATTCTTGTCCAAGGAAGGACAGTACCCAAGCACTGGTCCACCCACATATCAAATTATCAAAGTACCGAACGCAAATCATATGAGCGCGATGAAAACTAGCTTGACGATATTCCCATGTGTCCTCGGGAGCGATTTTCTTTATATAAGAGTTTGTCCAGGCTTGTCCTTTGCTACAAAAAGGATTGGGCCATCTTTCTGCACCTTATTTACTTTTATTACTTGTTACTCGTTACAACTTACCTTATCACAAAACTATCTGTTACCAATAATTTTAGTGCTTGCAGAGAATACCTTGCTGAAAACCGCTTATCATTTCCTTCTGCTCCTCGTTGGGTTCGACACTCTTACTTATCGAAAAAGTTACGATAGATCCCCTACACTTATGGGTCATCAAGACTCTTTTTTGGCGCCGTTGCCGGGGAATGAAGCGCCTTTGGTAGGTGGAATTTGGTAAGGAAAAGCTTATATAGTGTGCTGAAATTTATGGTCACTTGTTACTATGGAACATAATCCTTTGAGGGGCTTGTTCGGGGTATCTTCGCCCCGACTAGTAGAGCAAAGAGTTGTGCCTCAACCTACTGAACCTACTGAAAATGTTTGCTTTGAAATTCCTTCGGGTATGATAGAGAAACTGCTAGCTAATCCTTTCACAGGTGATGGAACATTACATCCCGATTTGCACCTAATCTATGTGGATGAAGTTTGTGGATTAATTAAGCTTGCAGGTATGCCCAAGGATGTTATCAAGAATAAGGTCTTCCCTTTATCTTTGAACGGAGAGGCATTGACATGGTTTAGGCTATGTGATGATATGGGATCAAGGAACTACAACCGATTGAAATTGGAATTTCATCAGAAGTTTTATCCTATGCATCTTCTTCATCGTGATCGTAATTATATACATAATTTTTGGCCTTGTGAAGGAGAAAGCATCTCTCAAGCTTGGGGGAGGCTTAATTCAATGTTATATTCATGCCCCAATCATGAGCTCTCAAAAGAAATGATTATTCAAAAAATTTATGATCGGCTTTCTCTCAGTAATAGCTCCATGCTCGATACTTCTTGTACTGGTTCTTTTATGATGAAGACCATTGAATTCAAATGGGATTTATTGGAGAGAATTAAACGTAACTCTGAATATTGGGATCTCGATGAAGGTAAGGAGTCAGGTATAACACCCAAGTTTGATTGTGTTAAATCTTTTATGGATACCGATGCCTTCCGTGAATTTAGCACTAAATATGTACTTGACTCTAAGATAGTACCATCTTTCTGTGAATCCTTTGCTACTCATGTTGATATCCCTAAGGAGAAGTGGTTTAAATATAATCCTCCCATTGAAGTGAAAGTAGTTGCACCTATTAAAGTTGAAGAAAAGACTATCACTTATAATGATTCTGTGGTTCGTAAAGGATCATGCTAAAGCTTCAACTGTGGTTCGTAAGAGTAATACTAGAACACCTACACCATCTGTAGCTGCACCCATTGAACTGTAGTTGCACCCATTGAAGTGAAGCTTGGGGGAGTGCCAATAAAGGATCATGCTAAAGCTTCAACTGTGGTTCGTAAGAGTAATACTAGAACACCTACACCATCTGAGCAAATTAAAGTTGAACTTAGTGTTGCTATGGTTAAAGATCTCTTGGCCGGTAATATTGATGGGCATGTTAGTTACTTCTGTGATGAAGCTGCTAGAATTGCTAGACCTGATACTAAAAATAAACATAGACCTATTGTAGGCATGCCTGTTATTTCTGTTAAAATAGGAGATCATTGCTATCATGGCTTATGTGATATGGGTGCTAGTGCAAGTGCAATACCTCATTTCTTATATAAAGAAATTATGCATGATATTGCGCCTGCTGAGTTAGAAGAAATTGATGTTACAATTAAGCTTGCCAATAGAGATACTATTTCACCAGTTGGGATTGTTAGAGATGTTGAAGTCTTGTGTGGGAAAGTTAAATACCCTGCTGATTTTCTTGTTCTTGGTTCCCCACAAGATGACTTTTGTCCCATTATATTTGGTAGACCCTTCTTGAATGCTGTTAATGCCCAGATAGACTGCAGAAAGGATGTTGTTACTATTGGTCTAGGGGATATGTCTCATGAGTTTATTTTGCTAAATTTCATAGACAACCCCATGATAAAGAATTGCCTAGTAAAGATGAAATTATTGGTCTTGCTTCTATTGCTGTGCCTCCTAGTGATCCTCTAAAATAATATTTGCTAGACCATGAAAATGATATGTTTATGAATGAAAGAAGGGAAATTGATGAAGTATTCTTTAAACAAGGACCTATTTTGAAACACAACTTGCCTGTTGAAATCTTCGGGGATCCTCCTCCACCTAAGGGTGATCCCGTCTTTGAGCTTAAACCTTTACCTGATACTCTTAAATATGCTTATCTTGATGAGAAAGAGATATATCTTGTTATTATTAGTGCTAACCTTTCAGAGCATGAAGAAAAGAAATTATTGAAAACTCTGAAGAAGCACTGTGCCGCTATCGGTTATACTCTTGATGATCTTAAGGGCATTAGTCCCACTCTTTGCCAGCACAAAATAAAATTGGAGAAAGACGCTAAGTCGGTTGTTGATCACCAACGACGGTTAAATCCTAAGATGAAAGAAGTGGTAAGAAAAGAAATACTGAAGCTCCTGGAGGCAGGTATAATTTATCTCGTTGCTGATAGCCAGTGGGTGAGTCCTGTCCATTGTGTCCCTAAGAAGGGAGGTATTACTGTTGTTCCTAATGATAAAGATGAATTGATCCCACAAAGAATTGTTACAGGTTATAGAATGGTAATTGATTTCCACAAATTAAATAAAGCCACTAAAAAGGATCATTACCCGTTACCTTTTATTGATCAAATGCTAGAAAGATTATCCAAACATACACATTTTTGCTTTCTAGATGGTTATTCTAGTTTCTCTCAAATACCTATGTCAAAAGAGGATCAAGAAAAGACAACTTTTACTTGCCCTTTCGGTACCTTCGCTTATAGACATATGCCTTTTGGTTTATGTAATGCACCTGCTACCTTTAAAAGATGACTGCTATATTCTCTGACTTTTGTGAAAAGATTGTTGAGGTTTTAATGGATGATTTTTTTCGTTTATGGAACTTCTTTTGATGATTGCTTAAGCAACCTTGATTGAGTTTTGCAGAGATGTGAAGAAACTATTCTTGTCTTGAATTGGGAGAAGTGCCACTTTATGGTTAATGAAGGTATTGTCTTGGGGCATAAAATTTTTGAAAGAGGTATTGAGGTTGATAAAGTTAAGGTTGATGCTGTTGAAAAGATGTCGTGTCCTAAGGATATTAAAGGTATAAGAAGTTTCCTTGGTCTTGCCGGTTTTTATAGGAGGTTCATTAAGGACTTCTCTAAAATTTTCAGGCCTTTGACTAATCTCTTACAAAAATATGTTCCTTTTGTCTTTGATGATGATTGTGTAGAAGCATTTGAAATACTTAAGAAAGCTTTAATTTCTGCACCCATTGCTCAGCCACCTGATTGGAATTTACCCTTTGAATTATGTGTGATGCTAGTGATTATGTTGTAGGGGTTGTTCTAGGACAAAGAGTTGATAAGAAATTAAGTGTTATCCAATATGCTAGTAAAACTCTAGACAGTGCCCAGAGAAATTATGCTACTACTGAAAAGGAATTTTTAGCAGTTGTATTTGCTTGTGATAAGTTTAGACCTTATATTGTTGATTCCAAGGTAACTGTTCACACTGATCATCCTGCTATTAAATATCTTATGAAAAAGAAAAATGCTAAACCTAGACTAATTGGATGGGTTCTCTTGCTTCAAGAATTTGATTTGCATATTATTGATAGAAAGGGAGCTAGGAACCTCGTTGCAGACAACTTGTCTAGGTTAGAGAATGTTCTTGATGACACACTACCTATTGATGATAGCTTTCCTGATGAACAATTAGCTATCATAAATGCTTCTCGTACTGCTACATGGTATGCTGATTATGCTAATTACATTGTTGCTAAATTTATACCAACTAGTTTCACATACCAGCAAAAGAAAAAGGTCTTCTATGATTTAAGGCATTACTTTTGGGATGACCCACATCTTTATAAAGAAGGAGTAGATGGTGTTATTAGATGTTGTGTACCTAAGCATGAACAGGAACAGATCCTACGCAAGTGTCACTCCGAGGCTTATGGAGGACACCATACTGGAGATAGAACTGCACATAAGGTATTGCAATTCGGGTTTTATTGGCCTAATCTCTTCGAGGATGCCTGTAAGTTTGTCTTGTCTTGTGATGAATGTGAATTGGTAATATTAGTAGACATCAAGAAATGCCTATGAATTATTCAATTGTTATTGAACCATTTGATGTTTGGGGCTTTGATTATGTGGGACCGTTTCCATCATCTAATGGGTATACTCATATTTTAGTTGCTGTTGATTACGTTACTAAGTGGGTAGAAACTATTCCAACTAGTAGTGATGATCATAACACCTCTATTAAGATGCTTAAAGAAGTTATTTTTCCGAGGTTTGGAGTCCCTAGATACTTAATGACTGATGGTGGTTCACATTTTATTCATGGTGCTTTTCGTAAAATGCTTGCTAAGTATGATGTTAATCATATAATTGCATCCCCGTATCACCCACAGTCTAGTGGTCAAGTAGAATTGAGTAATAGAGAGCTTAAATTAATTTTGCAAAAGATTGTTAATAGATCTAGAAAGAATTGGTCCAAGAAACTTGATGATGCATTATGGGCTTATAGAACTGCATATAAGAACCCTATGGGTATGTCTCTGTATAAGATGGTTTATGGAAAAGCATGTCACTTACCTCTTGAACTAGAACATAAGGCATATTGGGCCATTAAAGAGCTCAACTATGACTTCAAACTTGCCGGTGAGAAGAGGCTTTTTGACATTAGTTCACTTGATGAATGGAGAACTCAGGCTTATGAAAATGCCAAACTGTTTAAAGAAAAAGTTAAAAGATGGCATGATAAAAGCATACAAAACGTGAGTTTAATGTAGGTGATTATGTATTGTTATACAACTCTCATTTAAGATTTTTTGCAGGAAAACTCCTCTCTAAATGGGAAGGTCCTTACGTCATCGAGGAGGTCTATCGTTCCGGTGCCATAAAAATCAACAACTTCGAAGGCACAAATCCGAGGGTGGTGAACGGTCAAAGAATCAAACATTATATCTCAGGTAATCCCATAAATGTTGAAACCAATGTTATTGAAGCCATAACCCAGGAGGAATACATAAGGGACACTTTCCCGAACGTTTCAGACTCCGAAAAGGAATAGGTACGTGGTACGGTAAGCAAACCAACTCCAAAACAGTTCTAATGGCAATTTTTCTCCGTTTTGGAATATTTAAGAAAATAGCAAAATAAGAAGTAGTCCGGAAAGGATACGAGGCTTCCACGAGGGTGGAGGGCGCGCCCTACCCCCTGGGCGCGCCCCCTGCCTCGTGGGCACCTCGTGTGCCCTCCAGACTCCGTTTTCTTGCACGATACTTCTTGTGGTCGGTAAAAATTCATTATATAATCTCCCGAAGGTTTTGACCACCGTATCACGCAAATATTCTATGTCTTTGTTTCGAGCTGTTTTTTTGACAGATCTAGATCACCATGACATCTTCAAGCGCCCCCAAGGACAAGTTCTTTGAGAAGGTCATCAACCCCTACCTCCTAGAGGTGCTGCAACACCCTCAAACCATTGAGGTGCGTGAGGGGTTGCTGCAAATCCGCGATGTTGAGGGACCAAGGAGGACTGGAAGCGTCGAGGCAAGACTCGAAGCAATGGATCAACAAGTTTTCAAGTGCCAAGAGATGGTAGAACATGGACTCGACACCAACCACCTAATGATCATGGAGTTCACCAACACCACCAAGCTAGATGCCAGGAACATCGGGGAGACCATCTTCAAGCTTCACGAGAAAATCGAGCATCTCCAAGCCCAGATCTATGACCTGCAAAACCAAAACTATGAGTATGAATATAGATTCAAGAGGATGAGTTTGGCTGCGGATTCGAGGATCCCAGAGACTCGATCATCCTTCTATGATTGTGAGCCTATGCCCTGGAAGATGGACGACAAGCCTACATCATCAACAACTCCATCATCACTACCTCCGAGGAAGGAGACATAAACACATGGGTATGGGCACTCCCCTTGGCAACTGCCAAGCTTAGGGGAGTGCCCCGGTATCGTATCACCATCACACCTTTATATTTACCGTTTTTCTTAGTTCGATCCTTTTGGTAATATCTTGATCTAGTAGAATAAAGTTTTAGTATGATCTAGTTTTTAGTTTTGCTTTATGATCCTTCTATGTAATCGAGTCCGTGAGCTATATATAATAAAGAATAGTGTTGAGTCAAGGGTTTGATTATCTTGCTATGATCTTGAGGGAATAAAATAAAAGAGAAAGAATAAAAAGAATTAAAGAGATCATATGGATCTTATGGAGAGTAATGACTTCACATATAAAAGTATAATGAATAAAAGTTGTTGAGAGTTCACAAACATAGTTTTGGTCATCATTGCAATTAATAGGAAGTAATAAAGAAAGAGAGGTTTTCACATATAAATATACTATCTTGGACATCTTTTATGATTGTGAGCACTCATTAAAATATGACATACTAAAGAGTTGACATTGGACAAGGAAGACAACGTAATGGGTTATGCTTTCTTACATCTGAAATAAATTATATTGTCATGGATCATAACATGTTGAGCTTCCCTTTCCCTCTCATGCTAGCCAATTTCTTTGCACCAAGTAGAAATACTACTTGTGCTTCCAAATATCCTTAAAACCAGTTTTATCATAAGAGTCCACCATATCTACCTATGGATCGAGTAAGATCCCTCAAGTAAGTTGTCATTGTTGCATGCAATAAAAGTTTCTCTCTAAATATGTATGATTTATTAGTGTGGAGAAAATAAGCTTTATACGATCTTGTGATGTGGAAGAAATAAAAGCGATAGACTGCATAATAAAGGTCCATATCACAAGTGGCAATATAAAGTGACGTTCTTTTGCATAAAGATTTTGTGCATCCAACCATAAAAGCACATAACAACCTCTGCTTCCCTCTGCGAAGAGCCTGTCTTTTATTCTTATCTTATACTTCATATAAGAGTCATGGTGATCTTCACCTTTACTTTTTACATTTTATCCTTTGGCAAGCACAATGTGTTGGAAAAATCCTGATATATATAGCAAATTGGATGTAAGTTTTCATGAACTATTATTATTGACATTACCCTTGAGGTAAAAGGTTGGGAGGCAAAACTATAAGCCTCTATCTTTCTCTGTGTCTGATTAAAACTTCATACCCATAAATATTACGTGAGTGTTAGCAATTGTGAAAGACTAAATGATAGTTGAGTATGTCGACTTGCTGAAAAGCTCTTATATTTACTCTTTATGATGTTATGATAAATTGCAATTGCTTTAATGACTGAGATTATAGTTTGTTAGTTTTCAATGAAGTTTATGATTCATACTTGAAACTGTGAATGAATTGTTACTCTAGCATAAGAGATCATATCTATACCTACTAATAAAGCAAGGTGCGTCTCTCTGATTTTTTCATCCGTTCACCATCAAAAAGAATCTTTTCTATCCAAGGTGGTACTAAACTTTTGTAATCCGTCTATTAGCATGGAAAAAACAATTTTTTCGGAATTACGTACATGGGCCGCGCGCGCTATGGCCCATTAAACTCAGCCTAATTTTTCCTGCCCAGGCGGTAATAAAAAATCATATTTTCCGCCCAGTGCGGCTAATAGTTCCATGTACGCACAAGGCAGCCAAGATTGGGCCACCCATTTTTCTGTGTTTGAATTTTATTTATCTTCTTCTTCTTTCTCTTTTTGTTTCCTGTTTCTTTTTTAATTTCTCGTTCCAAGTCTATTTTTTATTTTTTTTGAAATTCGAAAACTTCAAAAAAGTGGAATTTCATTTTTTAAAATATACTAATTCCAAAATTTTAATCCTATTTTTAAATGTTAGTAATTTTAAAAAAAGTCATTTAATTTTTTCATCCGTTCACCATCAAAAAAATCTTTTCTATCCAAGGTGGTACTAAACTTTTGTAATCCGTCTATTAGCATGGAAAAAACAATTTTTTCGGAATTACGTACACAGGCCGCGCATGCTATGGCCCAGTAAACTCAGCCTAATTTTTCCTGCCCAGGCGGTAATAAAAAAATCATATTTTCCGCCCAGTGCGGCTAATAGTTCCATGTACGCAAGGCAGCCAAGAATGGGCCACCCATTTTTCTGTGTTTGATTTTTATTTTTCTTCTTCTTCTTTCTCTTTTTGTTTCCTGTTTCTTTTTTAATTTCCCATTCCAAGTCTATTTTTTCTTTTTTCTGAAATTCGAAAATTTCAAAAAAAGTGGAATTTCATTTTTTAAATGTACTAATTCCAAAATTTTAATCCTATTTTTAAATGTTAGTAAATTTTAAAAAATCATTTAATTTTTTTAGAAAAATTCAATTTTTTTCAAAACTAATGTTAGGGTTCTTCCAATTTTGTTCAAGATTTGAAAATTGCATTTTAAAAATGTTAATTTTTTGATAATATTCTTTTTTATTGAGATATTCAAAATTGAATATTATTTTCGCATTAAAAACACATTTTATAATTGTTTTTATTTTCCTAAATGTCCAGAACATCCTCGCTTTTCCAAAAAATGTTCACAGATTTATAAAATGTTCGTATTTTTATGAATGTTTCAAGCTTTTGAGAAATGTATGTGAATTTCAAAAAAATAATCTGTTCAAAATTTTTGTTCGTTTATTTTTTAATATATGGAATTGTCAAAAAACTATTCATAATTTGGAAAATTGTTCATTTTGCCAAGTATATATAGCAGTTCATATTTATCATTTTTGAAAAGTTCAAAAAAATGAAAACATGATTGGAATGTGACATTCCAATATATTTTTAAATATTCACTCTCATATTGGGCCTGCTCCGCATTGGTTAGCAGGACGCATTTGTTTGTGTGGCTAGCAACATGTAGTTGTTCTTTGAGGTCGTGAGTTCGATCACTCCCATATTGGGCCTACTGCGCATCTGGCATATCAAGCTAATTCCGCTTGTTCAGAATAAGGGACACCATAAATTATTGGGTGCTAGCTTCCATGTGACAATAAAAGAGAATATGCTGGTTATTTATAATTGAAGGAAATTGTGGGCACGTGCCAATAAAAAATAATACATTGGTTTGGCTTTAATTAAATGGCGCTGTGTTGAACTAGAGAATACAGACATTTGAGGGTCATGATTCATTTTTATATTGAGCCAGATGCATGTAATTTTATTACCCCGGTGCAACGCAAGGGCATGTGTGCTAGTGACAATATATATATGTTGTTGTTCTAAAAATGATCATGATGCTCTCATGTCCGTATTTTACTTTATCGACACCTCCATCTCTAAACATGTGGACATATTTTTCGATTTCGGCTTCCGCTTGAGGACAAGCAAGGTCTAAGCTTGGGGAGTTGATACGTCCATTTTGCATCATGCTTTTATATCGATATTTATTGCATTATGGGCTGTTATTACACATTATGTCACAATACTTATGCCTACTCTCTCTTATTTTACAAGGTTTACATGAAGAGGGGGAAGGCCGACAGATGGAATTCTGGACTGGAAAAGGAGCAAATATTAGAGACATGTTCTGCACATCTCCAAAAGTCCTGAAACTTCACGGGAGCATGTTTCAGAATATATAAAAAATTGGGCGAAAGAAGTACCAGAGGGGGCCACCCACCGTCCACGAGGGTGGGGGCGCGCCCTACCCCCCGGGCGCGCCCCCTGCCTCGTGGGCCCCCTGGCAGCCATCTGATGCCCATCTTTGGCTATATGGAGTCTTTCATGGAGGAAAAAAATTATAAGCTAGTTCACGGGACGAAACTCCGCCGCCATGAGGCGGAACCTTGGCAGAACCAATCTAGGGCTCCGGCAGAGCTGTTCTGCCGAGGAAACTTCCCTCTTGGAGGGGGAATTCATCACCATCGTCATCACCATCAATCCTATCATCGGGAGGGGGTCAATCTCCATCAACATCTTCACCAGCACCATCTTATCTCAAACCCTAGTTCATCTCTTGTATCCAATCTTTGTATCAAAACCTCAGATTGGTACCTGTGAGTTGCTAGTAGTGTTGATTACTCCTTGTAGTTCAGGCTAGTTGGTTTACCTGGTGGAAGATCATATGTTCAGATCCATTATGCATATTAATACCCCTCTGATTATGAACATGAATATGCTTTGTGAGTAGTTCCGTTTGTTCCTGAGGACATGGGAGATGTCTTGCTATAAGTAGTCATGTGAATTTGGTATTCGTTCGATATTTTGAAGAGATGTATGTTGTCTCCCCTCTAGTGGTGTCATGTGAATGTCGACTACATGACACTTCACCATTGTTTGGGCCTAGAGGAAGGCACTGTGAAGTAATAAGTAGATGATGGGTTGCTAGAGTGATAGAAGCTTAAACCCTAGTTTATGCGTTGCTTCGTAAGGGGCTGATTTGGATCCATATGTTTCATGCTATGGTTAGGTTTACCTTAATACTTCTGTTGTAGTTGCGGATGCTTGCAATAGGGGTTAATCATAAGTGGGATGCTTGTCCAAGGAAGGACAGTACCCAAGCACCAGTCCACACACATATCAAATTATCAAAGTACCGAACGCGAATCATATGAGCGCGATGAAAACTAGCTTGACGATATTCCCATGTGTCCTCGGGGCGATTTTCTTTATAGAAGAGTTTGTCCAGGCTTGTCCTTTTCTTCAAAAAGGATTGGGCCATCTTGTTGCACCTTATTTACTTTTATTACTCGTTACAAATTACCTTATCACAAAACTATATGTCACCAATAATTTCAGTGCTTGCAGAGAATACCTTGCTGAAAACCGCTTATCATTTCCTTCTGCTCCTCGTTGGGTTCGACACTCTTACTTATCAAAAAGGCTACGATAGATCCCCTACACTTGTGGGTCATAATTTCCCCGGCAGAACAGCTTCGCCGGAGCCCTAGATTGGTTCGCGAAGGTTCCTTCTCGAGATGACGGTGCTTTGTCCCGAAAGCTTCCTCCTTAATTTTTCGAGGGCAAAAGACACCTTGTACCAAAAGATGGGTATCGGGGGCCTGCCAAGTGGCCCACGAGGCAGGGGCGTGCCCAGGGGGGTAGGGTGCGTCCCCACCCTCGTGGACGATGGCTGGCTCCCCTCTGGTGCTTTCTTCGCCCAATATTTTTAATATATTCCAAAACTGACTTTCATGGAGTTTCAGGACTTTCGGAGTTGTGCATAATAGGTCTCTAATATTTCCTCCTTTTCCGGCCCAGAATTCCAGTTGCCGGCATTCTCCCTCTTTATGTAAACCTTGTAAAATAAGAGAGAAAAGGCATAAGTATTGTGACATAATGTGTAATAACATCCCATAATGCAATAAATATCGATATAAAAGCATGATGCAAAATGGACATATCAACTCCCCCAAGGTTAGACCTCGCTTGTCCTCAAGCGGAAGCTGATATCGAAAAATATGTCCACATGTTTAGAGATAGAGGTGTCGATAAAATAAAATACGGACATGAGGGCATCATGATGATTCTTAGAGCAACAACATATACATACATACATATATATATATATATAGTAACACTATTCTGATCCTGGGATCAGAATAGTTATTCTGATCACAACGTCGCTATATAGGGCATGACGGGTGTTCCTGAGATCTCGAACGGAGGAAAACAGAGCTACATGCTGACCCATTGTGCACAACCCGAACGGCCCACTACCACACCCACGACCTTCTCCTCTCCCTCGACAATGCCTCACCATCCCCCGATCCCTACCCACCAAACCACCACGCCGCCCCTCCCCTGCCTGCCACGTCACGCCGCCCCTGCCTGCCGGACCGCGCGGCCCCTCCCCGCCGGCATCTCGTAGCCACTCCTCGCCGGCCTCGCGCCACCGTCCATCGGCTAACCCCTGCTGCCGCCCATCGTCCTTGCGCGCCGTGCCGTCGCCCCCAACCTCCACCGCCCACAGGCCTCGCGCGCCGCCGCCAGCCGTGGATCCGGGGCGCTGACGCCTGGATTTGGATCGCGCCCACCGCCGCCATGGTCCCCGACTGAAGACGAGCAAGCCCGTGGCCCCCTCACTCATGTAGCCTCCTCCCGATGGGGATCCACCGTCGCGGCGCTCATGCCGTTCGGCACCACTTCCAGGCATTCAACGACGGAGCTCTTGGATGTTCACCACTTCAGCGCCCAAAACCCAACCATCCAGGGATCTCTGACATAATTACTCCACCCCTCTCCGCCCTGCATCACCTCCTCCACCAGCGTTGAAGCCGTCGTCGGCCCTGTGGAACAAACACCAGCGTCGCCCCCCAAGAACCCGAGCCGCCGCCCGCCACCAAGATCCTGCGCCGCCGCTAGTGGCTCCTCCCAAACCCAACGCCCTGCACCCCCATCTCCTCCACGTCATGGTCGTCGCGCGCACGTGAGGATGGTGCTGGCCTCCATGCTTCGGACCTGGAGAGGAGGTGGCTGGCTCACACCTAGGACGGCTTGGCATCAGTCCAACTACAATGTTAGTCCCTGTTCAGGTTCTGCCTTTTCTGTGCATCCCCTCCTGTGATTGCTGCATGTGTGAGCGGCTACTCCCCTAGTCCCCTGTTTCTTTGGAGAATTTTTTTGCACAAGTTTCGTGAAAGTTGTGCTGATTTGACGCCCTCAACATGTTTGTGGTTATGTCTCTGATAACTAACATCAGCTTTTATCCTTTTCCCAAATTATTGTGAGCAACGAATATTCATACATGTGTATTATATCAGTTCTTGTGGTAATACCTCTACAGAGCAAGTTCAGCTGGAATAAGATTCGCTGGAATTCGAGAACCTTTATCCAGATTTCGTCCTTCGTTTGCCACAAACTTCCAAGCATGATAGCCCCGAAAGCTATTTCCATAGATATGGGTTGTGTCGTGTTTCCAGCGCCTCAGATGAGGGCCAGAAAAGGTGCCAAACTCGAACCCAAACCCAAAGAAATCTACATTTGTCCGTGCAAACAGCTCTAAATCTGAGCTCATAGCGAGCTCTACGACAGCTCTCTTGATTTTTACTGTAACCGAGTGCTGACGGTTTGTTTCTACCGTTTGATGTTTCATCCAAACAGAGCTCTACAACTTGAAAAGGATTACTTTTGGATCCCTTTTGAATCTGGAACTAAACAAACTATGAAAATTTAGCGGAGTGTCCAACTATGAAAAAGGCATCCATTTCTGTTCTTTTCCCTATTGTAAACATATGTATCTCTCTTCTCTCATCAGTCCTCCATTCAGATTGTAGCTTTTGCTTTTGAGTGCAAAATTCTAGCTAGCACCAGCTAGTTAATTAGTGGGGAATCTGATCTGATATATAATATCAAGTAGTGTAATCTAAGGTATCACCTGGTGTTTTGTTTTTTCACATGACTGTTTTTTTCAGACTGTATGTATTGGAAGGGATGCATGATGCATCACATCATTTCCCTATGTAGATTCATCACTTCACCATTGTAAGCAACTAAAAAATCCTGACATATATAGTAGGATGCATGCATACTTATCTTGCTTAATTATAGTAGTAGTGATCAGCATGTTTCCTGAAACTGATCCTACTTCTTCCTTGACAGCATTAACAGTAGATTTTCTGTTCAGGTAAAATTAAGATAGCTTTATTTGTTTTTCTGTCATATAAGGCGTTGGATTGTTAGATACTGGTTACATGAGATTGCCACGAACAAGCCATAGCCATGTTTTTAAATTTAAATTGCTGTTCGAATGGCAGATACTATGTGAATTCAAAGATTAAAAACTATGGAGTTTCATGAAAAAAATTAGCAGCACGCGAAGTTCATGTTTCAGAAAATTTCGAAGTTCACATGTACCACGTACAAAAGAAAAATGATCAAATGACAAAAGGGACCGCCTAACCCGTTTCACCGAAAAGCAAAAAATGCATAAAATGTCGCGACAAAATTCTATAAGAAGTTCAAATTTAAAAACTGAAGCAGGTCAACGTTAAAAAAATGAAGTTTTAGTATCATACAAACAGATTTGGAAGTTAAAATTTTTTGAGCGAGAAGTTAAAAAAGAGTAGTTCAAAAATCTTTATAACGGATTTTCCCCGTTTGTAAAAATATCAGAGAAGTTCAAATTAAAAAGAGGAGCATTTCAAAAGATTGTATAAAAACTGATTTTCCCCATTCTATAAAGACTAGAAGTTCAAATTAAAGTAACGGTGCGGTATCATTGTTTTATATAAAAAAGCATTTTCCCCATTACTAACCAATAAAACTAAGAAGTTCAAATTTAAAAATGGTGAAGTTCGATGTCTATAAAACATTCGGATTTTTCACATTATTAAAAAAACAAGAAGTTCAAAATTTTAAAACAAAGAGGTTAAAAAAACTCGAGTTTCCTCGTTACTAAAGAATAAAACTAAGAAGTTCAAATTAAAATTTCAGAGCAGTTCAAATTTGATAAAAATCTCAGATTCTCGTTCTAAAGAATAACTAAAAATTTCAAATTAAAATAATAAAACAACAAAAAAAGTTTTAAAAAGATTTTCCCTGTTTTTTAAAAATTTGGATTTTCCCCGATACTAAAGATTAAACCAAGAAGTTCAAAAATTAAATAACAAGAAGTTCAACTTTTAAAAATAGAGCGCTTCAAAATTCATAAAAAAGGATTAAGAAATTCAGATTAAAATTCATAAAAAAATCAGATATTTTCACATAACTGCCAGAAGTTCACGTACTACACGGTGTGCATTTTGTATTAAAAAAAGAATGAAAAAGCAAATGCTGAAAGTTTTGTTGCTACAAGTTCAAGTGCTCAGCCCGAGAAAATTCCAAAATTCGTGTGAGAGAGGTTGAACAAAAAAACGTGACAGAAGTTCAAGGTGAAAAGAGCGGGAAGTTCAACTACCACATTGAATGCGTTTCACATAAGAATATAAGAATAGAAAACAAAAGGCTTAAAAGGTTTGTTGCAAGAAGTTCAAGTGCTCTGTCTGGGGAAGTTCAAAAATTCTTGCGAGAGAGGTTCACCTTATATTTCCATGTTCGAAAACACAAAAAAGAAAAAAAATTCTGTGTTTTAAAAT
This sequence comes from Triticum urartu, assembly GCF_056163025.1. Taxonomy (NCBI): domain Eukaryota; kingdom Viridiplantae; phylum Streptophyta; class Magnoliopsida; order Poales; family Poaceae; genus Triticum; species Triticum urartu. Next base: position 556,800,236 of record NC_141875.1, read on the forward strand.
AATTCTCTCAATCCACAAATAAGTTCAATTACTATTTGGGAGCAATTTGATTTCAAAAAGAAATAAAAAAATTCAAATTATAAAAATGGAAAAAGTTCATGTAATACATGGTGTGTGTTTGATATAAGAAAAATAAATTAAAAGGCAAGGTCCAATTTTTTTGTTATAAGTTCAAGTTGTCGGTCGGAGAAAGTTAAAAAAATTATTGTGAGAGATGTTGTACAAAAGGAATATTATTTGTGTAACACTAAAGAATGGATGAGAAAATTACAAACAAAAATACGTCACAGAAGTTCAACGTGCAAACAGCTGGAAGTTCAACTACTACGCTGAATGAATTTTAGATTAAAAACATTTAAAATCGTCAGGAGTATGAAAAGATGATCAACATGAGAAACTTGGGTGAAGACCTACGAGCAAAAAAATCACGTGAAAAATAGAGTGAAGTTCAGGTAGACGCGCCGAGAAGTCCAGGTTCTTCACGCGGTGGATTTTCGAAGAATCTGTTTCGCGATAAAGGTAGAACGCATGATCCCGCCATTTTTGAAATTACTTGAAAACGGCTAGGAATCAGAGAAAACCATCAACATGAAAAAGTTTCGCATTTTCCGTAGCTTTTCAATGGTATAGTATTTGCCCCATTCCGATAAAGTTTGTAGAAATTACGGCAAAAATACGTTTTTAACCATTTTCAAAACTGACATAAAACCGTTGTGAATTAGGAGAAACAATATATACAAAAAAGTTTCGCATTTCTTCAAGCTTTCCAACGCCATATCATTTGCTGCATTTGGACGTACGGTTAAAAAATTAGCTCAAAAATACAAACCTGGTGGAACTTATACCCTTTTCTAAATTACTTTTAAACCGTTCAAAATTAGAAAAAACTTTTAACATAAAAAAGTAGCGCATTTTCATAAGCTTTCCAACACCATATTATCTGCCTCAATTGGATTAGCCGTTTAGAAATGGCATCAAAAATACGAACTCGGGTGTTCGGTTTACGAAATTTGACGATTTTCCGAATTACTCTTTAACCATAGGGAATTAGAGAAAACTTTCAACATGTGGAAGGAGCGGTTTTGCAGCAGCTTTCCAACGCCATATTATTTGCCTCATTCTGATAAACTATTTAAAAATGCGATCGAAAATACGATTCACGTTTTTTGTATGAAGAAAAAACGGTTTACAAAACTGCTCTTAAACCGCTTACATTTTGCCAAAATTTTAACTTGGGTCATGATACTGATGTCCATAGCTATCCAACGGTATATCGCAAGCCCCATTTGGACACCTTTTAGCTGGAGTTCAACCTAGTACTCGGGGAAGGTCAGGCGCATTACTCGGGAAGTTCATGTTGTGATCAGAATATTATTCTGATCCCATGATCAGAATAGTGTTTATGTATATATATATATTCATATGATTTATTATGCTAAAGTAACAATCTATTCACAATGTAAAGTATGAATCAGAAACTTCATTGAAAACTAACAAACTATAGTCTCAGTCATTGAAGCAATTAAAATTTATCATAACATCGGGCAGAGTCAACATAAGAGCTTTTCAGCTAGTCCACACACTCAAATATCATTTAGTCTTCCACAATTGCTAACACTCATGCAATACTTACGGGTATGAAGCTTTAATCGGATACGGAGAAAGATAGGGGCTTATAGTTTTTCCTCCCAACCTTTTACCTCAAGGGTAACGTCAACAATAATAGTTTATGAAAACCCACATCCAATTAGCTATATATATCAGGATATTTCCAACACACAGTGCTTGCCAAAGGAAAATGTGAAAAGGAAACGTGAAAATCACCATGACTCTTGTATAAGGTATAAGACAAAAATAAAAGAAAGGCCCTTCATAGAGGGAAGCAGAGGTTTTCATGTGCTTTTATGGTTGCATGCACAAAATCTTAATGCAAAAGAACTTCACTTGACATTGCCACTTGTGATAGGGACCTTTATTATGCAGTCCATCACTTTTATTTCTTCCATATCACAAGATCATATAAAGCTTATTTTCTCCACACTAATAGATCATACATATTTAGAGAGCAATTTTTATTGCTTGTAACAATGACAACTTACTTGAAGGATCTTACTCAATCCATAGGTAGATATGGTGGACTCTCATGGCAAAACTGGGTTTAAGGATATTTGGAAGCACAAGAGTATCTGTACTTGGTGCAAAGAATTTGGCTAGCATGAGGGGGAAAGGCAAGCTCAACACGTTGGATGATCCATGACAATATAATTTATTCCGGATATAAGAAAGCATAACCCATTATGGTGTCTTCCTAGTCCAACATCAACTTTTTAGCATGTCATATTTTAATGAGTGCCCACAATCATAACAGATGTCCAAGATAGTATATTTATATGTGAAAACCTCTCTTTCTTTATTACTTTCTATTAATTGCAACGATGACCAAAAACTATGTTTGTCAACTCTCAACAACTTTTATTCATCATACTCTTTATATGTGAAGTCATTACTCCCCATAAGATCAATATGATCTCTTTATTTCTTTTCATTCTTCCCTTTTTTCTCAAGATCGTAGCAAGATAACCAGGCCCTTGACTCAAAACTAACATTTATTATATATAGCTCACGGACTCGATTACATAGATAAGGATCAACACTTAAAACTCAAAGCTAGATCATACTAAACTTTATTCTACTAGATCAAGATATAATCAAAAGGGTCGAACTAAGAAAAAAGGTAGAGATAGAAGTGTGATGGTGATACGATATCGGGGCACTACCCCAAGCTTGGCAATTGCCAAGGGTAGTGCCCATACCCATGTGTTTATGTCTCTTTCTTCGGAGGTGGTGATGTTGTTGGGGAACGTAGTAATTTCAAAAAAATTCCTACGCACACGCAGGATCATGGTGATGATGCATAGCAACAAGAGGGGAGAGTGTCGTCCATGTACCCTCGTAGACCGTTAAGCGGAAGCGTTATGACAACGCGGTTGATGTAGTCGTACGTCTTCACAATCGACCGATCCTCAGTACCGAACGTACGGCACCTCCGCGTTCAGCACACGTTCAGCTCGGTGACATCCCGTGAACTCATGATCCAGTAGAGCTCGGGGAAGAGTTTCGTCAGCATGACGGCGTGGTGACGATGTTGATGAAGCTACCGCAGCAGGGCTTCGCCTAAACACTGCTACAGTATGACCGAGGTGGATTATGGTGGAAGGGGGCACCGCACACGGCTGGGAGAGATCTTTGTGATCAACTTGTGTGTCTAGAGGTGCCCCCACCCCTGTATATAGAGGAGCAAGGGGGAGGCCGGCCGGCCCTTGTTGGTGCGCTAGAAAGAGGAATCCTCCTCCTAGTAGGAGTAGGATTCCTCCTTTTCCTACTAGGAGGGGGAAAGGAAGGGGAAGAAAGAGAAGGAAAGGGGGCCCCCTCTCCAAGTCCAATTCAAACCAGAGGGAGGGGGCGTGCTGCCTGCCCTAGGCTGCCCCCTCTCTCTTTCCCTTATGGCCCAACAAGGCCCATTAGCCCCCGAGGGGTTCCGGTACTCCGGTAAAATCCTGATTTTACCCGGAACTCTTCCGATGTCCAAATGTAGGCTTCCAATATATCAATATTTATGTCTCGACCATTTCGAGACTCCTCGTCATGTCCATGATCATATCCGGGACTCCGAACTATCTTTGGTACATCAAACATATAAACTCATAAAACCGATCGTCACAGAACTTTAAGCGTGCGGACCCTACGGGTTCAAGAACTATGTAGACATGACCGAGACATGTCTCCGGTCAATAACCAATAGAGGAACCTGGATGCTCATATTGGTTCCTACATATTCTACAAAGATCTTTATCGGTCAAACCGTATTACACTATACATTGTTCTCTTTGTCATCGGTATGTTACTTGCCCGAGATTCGATCGTCGGTATCCCAATACCTAGTTTAATCTCGTTACCGGCAAGTCTCTTTACTCGTTCTGCAATGCACTGTCCCACAACTAACTCATTAGTTCTATTGCTTGCAAGGCTTATAGTGATGTGTATTACCGAGAGGGCCCAGAGATACTTCTCCGACAATCGGAGTGGCAAATCCTAATCTTGATATATGCCAACTCAACAAGTACCATCGGAGACACTTGTAGAGCACCTTTATAATCACCCAGTTACATTGTGACGTTTGGTAGCACACAAAGTGTTACTCTGGTATTCGGGAGTTGCATAATCTCATAGTCATAAGAACATGTATAAGTCATGAAGAAAGCAATTGCAGTAAACAAAAGCGATCAAGTGCTAAGCTAATGGAATGGATCAAGTCAATCACATCATTCTCCTAATGATGTGATCCCATTGATCAAATGACAAATCATGTCTATGGTTAGGAAACTTAACCATCTTTGATCAATGAGCTAGTCAAGTAGAGGCACACTAGTGACACTATGTTTGTCTATGTATTCACACATGTATTATGTTTCCGGTTAATACAATTCTAGCATGAATAATAAAAATTTATCATGAAATAAGGAAATAAATAATAACTTTATTATTGCGTCTAGGGCATATTTCCTTCAGTCTCCCACTTGCACTAGAGTCAATAATCTAGATTACACAGTAATGATTCTAACACCCATGGAGCCTTGGTGTTGATCATGTTTTGCTCGTGGAAGAGGCTTAGGGCGTCTCCAGTCGTTGGCCCCCCCAGGACGCATAAAAATCGCCCCCTGGGGGCGAGCCGGCGATACAATCGGCGCTGGGGGCAGTTTTGCGCCCAGTCGTCGCCCCCAGCTCGCCCCCAGGCGCCGAAATTGGCCCACTTTGCAGCCCAATTTCGGCGAATAAAGGGCCCATATGGGCGAGAATAGGCCCATATTCGGCATGGTTTTGCCGTGTCTCGGCGTTCAATTATCAACACAATTATTTCTTATCACATATTTCATCACAGAAACATCAAATACTTCAACAAAATAGTACAACAACAAATAGTTCAATACAAATTATACAGTTCAACAAATAAAAACTTGTATTTCATCACACGGCGTCCCCCTTGAGCCTCCATAGGTGCTCAATCAGATCTTTCTGTAGTTGGTGATGCACCTGTGGGTCTCGGATCTCCTGACGCATACTGAGATAGGCAGTCCAAGTTGCCGGTAGATGGTGATCAACTTTGGCTAGAGGACCCTGCCTGTAGTATGGTTCAGTGTCAAACACTGGGTCTTCTTGCTAGCTCTCGATGATCATGTTGTGCAAGATGACACAGCAAGTCATAATCTCCCACATTTGATCTTTGGACCAGGTCTGAGCGGGGTACCGAACAACAGCGAATCGAGATTGGAGCACACCAAATGCCCGCTCGACATCCTTCCTGCAAGCCTCCTGAACTTTCACAAACCAGGCGTTCTTGCCTCCTGCCGCAGGGTTTGAGATCGTCTTCACAAATGTCGACCATCTCGGATAGATGCCATCTGCTAGGTAGTACCCCTTGTTGTATTGGTGCCCATTGATCTCGAAGTTCACCGGAGGAGAATGGCCCTCAACGAGCTTGGCAAAAACAGGAGAGCACTGCAGCACGTTGATGTCATTGTGAGTTCCTGGCATACCAAAGAAGGAGTGAAAAATCCAGAGGTCCTGTGTGGCTACCGCCTCAAGCACCACACTGCAACCACCTTTGGCGCCTTTGTACATCCCCTCCCAACCAAATGGGAAATTCTTCCATTTCCAATGCATGCAGTCGATGCTTCCAAGCATCCCAGGAAATCCTCTTGCTGCATTCTGGGCTAGGATCCGAGCAGTGTCTTCCGCATTGGGTGTTCTCAAGTATTGTGGCCCAAACACTGCCACCACTGCCCAACAGAACTTGTAGAAACACTCTATGCTGGTGGACTCGGCCATGTGCCCATAGTCGTCGAGTGAATCACTGGGAGCTCCATATGCAAGCATCCTCATCGCTGTCGTGCACTTCTGGATGGAGGTGAATCCAAGAGCGCCAGTGCAATCCATCTAGCACTTGAAGTAGTTGTCGAACTCCCGGATGGAATTCACAATCCTGAGGAAGAGCTTTCGGCTCATCCGATAACGGTGCCGAAATGTTTTCTCGCCGTGAAGTGGAGCATCGGCGAAGTAGTTGGAGTAGAGCATGCAGTAGCCTTCAAGACAAAGCCGGTTCTTTGCTTTCAACCGCCCCGGCGCCGAGCCACCTCACCGCGGCTTTTCATGGCTCACCAGCAGCTGGGCGAGGGCGGCGAGCACCATGAGATGCTCTTCTTCCTGGACGTCGGCCGCGGCTTCCTCCTCCAGCAGCGCGGCGAGCTCTTCCTCGTCATCCGAGTCCATCGCCGAGATAGGCAAAACGCCGAACACCTTGCGCTTGGTGGGCGTGTACCCGCCGCTAAACCGCGCCTCCGCGGCCGGAAACGCCCAGCTGCTGTGGGAGGGGCTGCCGCCGCGAAGCGCTGCTATTTTCTGGCGGGGAATGGCTATCTAGCGGAGTAGGGCGGCGGCCGTCACCGGGATATAGCTAGTGGTGGCCGAGGGCGCGTGGGGTGTGAGGCGAGTCGGGGGAAGAAAACCTTGACTTTTCCCCTATCGGTGTGGGCCAGGCGTGCTTTTCCCTAGCGCCAGAGCCCCCAACTGCTCCCCAGCGCGCCGGGTTCAGCCTGTGACCGTCGGGCGGAAAAATGGTCCGAACCGGCGATTTTCGGCGTCTTGGGGGCGCGACTGGGCCGTTTTTTCGGCGCCGACGCCGAAAAAGTGGCCTGGGGGGGGCTGTTGGGGCGCGGCTGGAGATGCTCTTAGTCAACGGGTCTACAACATTTAGATCTGTATGTATCTTCCAAATATATATGTCTCCCACCTAGACTTGATCCCGGCTGGAGTTGAAGCGTCTCTTGATGTGCTTGGTTCTCTTGTGAAATCTAGATTCCTTTGCCAAGGCAATTGCACCAGTATTGTCACAAAATATTTTCATTGGACCAGATGCACTAGTTATGACACCTAGATCGGATATGAACTCCTTCATTCGCTGCTTTCGAAGCAGCAATGTACTCCGCTTCACATGTAGATCCCGCCACGACGCTCTGTTTAGAACTGCTCCAACTGACAGCTCCACCGTTTAATATAAACACATATCCGGTTTGCGATTTAGAATCGTCCGGATTAGTGTCAAAGCTTGCATCAACGTAACCATTTACGATGGGCTCTTTGTCACCTCCATAAACGAGAAACATATCCTTGGTCCTTTTCAGGTACTTCAGGATGTTCTTGACCACTGTCCAGTGATCCACTCCTGGATTACTTTGGTACCTCCCTGCTAGACTAATGGCAAGGCACACATCAAGTGTGGTACACATCATTGCATACATGATAGAGCCTATGGCTGAAGCATAGGGAACACTCTTCATTTCCTCTCTATCTTCTACAGTGGTCGGGCATTGATTCTTACTCAACTTCACACCTTGTAATACAGGCAAGAACCCTTTCTTAGCTTGATCCATTTTGAACTTCTTCAAAACTTTATCAAGGTATGTGCTTTGTGAAAGTCCAATTAAGCGTCTTGATCTATCTCTATAGATCTTGATGCCCAATATATAAGCAGCTTCACCGAGGTCTTTCATTGAAAAACTCTTATTCAAGTATCCTTTTATGCTATCCAGAAATTATATATCATTTCCAATCAACAATATGTCATCCACATATAATATTAGAAATTCTACAGAGCTCCCACTCACTTTCTTGTAAATACATGCTTCTCCAAAGTCTGTATAAAACCATATGCTTTGATCACACTATCAAAACGTTTATTCCAACTCCGAGAGGCTTGCACCAGTCCATAAATGGATCGCTGGAGCTTGCACACTTTGTTAGCTCCCTTTGGATCGATAAAACCTTTAGGTTGCATCATATACACCTCTTCTTCCAGAAATCCATTCAGGAATGCAGTCTTTACATCCATTTGCCAAATTTCATAATCATAAAACGCGACAATTGCTAACATGATTCAGACGGACTTAAGCATCGCTACGGGTGAGAAGGTCTCATCATAGTCAACTCCTTGAACTTGTCAAAAACCTTTCGCAACAAGTTGAGCTTTGTAGACAGTAACATTACCGTCAGCGTCTGTCTTCTTCTTGAAGATCCATTTATTCTCAATGGCTTGCCGATCATCGGTCAAGTCAACCAAAGTCCACACTTTGTTCTCATACATGGATCCCATCTCAGATTTCATGGCCTCAAGCCATTTTGCGGAATCCGGGCTCATCATCGCTTCCTCATAGTTTGTAGGTTCGTCATGGTCAAGTAACATGACCTCCAGAATAGGATTACCATACCACTCTCGTGCGGATCTTACTCTGGTTGACCTACGAGGTTCGGTAGTAACTTGATATGAAGTTTCATGACCATCATCATTAGCTTCCTCACTAATTGGTGTAGATGTCACAAGAACCGGTTTCTGTGATGAACTACTTTCCAATAAGGGAGCAGGTACAGTTACCTCATCAAGTTCTACTTTCCTCCCACTCACTTCTTTCGAGAGAAACTCCTTCTCTAGAAAGGATCCATTCTTAGCAACGAATGTATTGCCTTCGGATCTGTGATAGAAGGTATACTCAACAGTTTCCTTTGGGTATCCTATGAAGACACATTTCTCCGATTTGGATTCGAGCTTATCAGGTTGAAGCTTTTTCACATAAGCATCGCAACCCCAAACTTTAAGAAACGACAACTTTGGTTTCTTGCCAAACAATAGTTCATAAGGCATCGTCTCAACGGATTTTGATGGTGCCCTATTTAATGTGAATGTAGCCGTCTCTAAAGCATAACCCCAAAACGATAGAGGTAAATCAGTAAGAGACATCATAGATCGCACCATATCTAGTGAAGTACGATTACGACGTTCGGACACACCATTATGCTGTGGTGTTCCGGGTGGCGTGAGTTGTGAAACTATTCCGCATTGTCTCAAATGTAGGCCAAACTCGTAACTCAAATATTCTCCTCCACGATGAGATCGTAGAAACTTTATTTTCTTGTTACGATGATTTTCCACTTAACTCTGAAATTCTTTGAACTTTTCAAATGTTTCAGACTTATGTTTCATTAAGTAGATATACCCATATATGCTCAAATCATCTGTGAAGGTGAGAAAATAACGATACCCGCCGCGAGCCTCAATATTCATCGGACCACATACACCAGTATGTATGATTTCTAACAAATCTGTTGCTCACTCTATAGTTCCGGAGAACGGCGTTTTAGTCATCTTGCCCATGAGGCACGGTTCGCATGTACCAAGTGATTCATAATCAAGTGATTCCAAAAGTCCATCAGTATGGAGTTTCTTCATGCGCTTTATACCAATATGACCCAAATAGTAGTGCCACAAATAAGTTGCACCATCATTATCAACTCTGCATCTTTTGGCTTCAACATTATGAATATGTGTATCACTACTATCGAGATTTAACAAAAATAGACCACTCTTCAAGGGTGCATGACCATAAAAGATATTACTCATATAAATAGAACAACCATTATTCTCAGATTTAAATGAATAACTGTCTCGCATCAAACAAGATCCAGATATAATGTTCATGCTTAATGCTGGCACCAAATAACAATTATTTAGGTCTAAAACTAATCCTGAAGGTAGATGTAGAGGTAGCATGCCGACGGCGATCACATCGACTTTGGAACCATTTCCCACGCGCATCGTCACCTTGTCCTTAGCCAGTCACTTAATCCGTAGTCCGTGTTTCGAGTTGCAAATATTAGCAACAGAACCAGTATCAAATACCCAGGTGCTACTGCGAGCTCTGGTAAGGTACACATCAATAACATGTATATCACATATACCTATGTTCACCTTGCCATCCTTCTTATCCGCCAATACTTGGGGCAGTTCCGCTTCCAGTGACCAGTCTGTTTGCAGTAAAAGCACTCAGTCTCAGGCTTAGGTCCAGACTTGGGTTTCTTCTCCTGAGCAACAACTTTTTTGCCGTTCTTCTTGAAGTTCCCCTTCTTCTTCCCTTTACCCTTTTTCTTAAAACTGGTGGTTTTGTTAACCATCAACACTTGATGCTCCTTTTTGATTTGTACCTCTGCAACATTTAGCATCGCGAAGAGCTCGGGAATTATCTTATTCATCCCTTGCATATTATAGTTCATCATGAAGCTTTTATAGCTTGGTGGCAGTGATTGAAGAACTCTGTCAATGACACTATCAACAGGAAGATTAACTCCCAGTTGAGTCAAGTGATTACGATACCCCAACATTTTGAGTATATGCTCACTGACAGAACTATTCTCCTCCATCTTGCAGCTATAGAACTTATTGGAGACTTCATATCTCTCAATTCGGGCATTTGCTTGAAATATTAACTTCAACTCCTGGAACATCGCATATGCTCCATGACGTTCAAAACGTCATTGAACTCCCGATTCTAAGCCGCAAAGCATGGCACACTGAACTATCGAGTAGTCATCAGCTTTGCTCTGCCAGATGTTCATAACATCTGGTGTTGCTCCTGCGGCAGGTTTGGCACTTAGCGGTGCTTCCAGGACATAATTCTTTTGTGCAACAATGAGGATAATCCTCAAGTTATGGACCCAATCCGTGTAATTGCTACCATCATCTTTCAACTTTGCTTTCTCAAGGAACGCATTAAAATTCAACGGAACAACAACACGGGCCATCTATCTACAACAACATAGATAAGCAAAATACTACTAGGTACTAAGTTCATGATAAATTTAAGTTCAATTAAACATATTACTTAAGAACTCCCACTTAGATAGACATCCCTCTAATCATCTAAGTGATCACGTGATCCATATCAACTAAACAATAACCGATCATCACGTGAAACGGAGTAGTTTTCAATGGTGAACATCACTATGTTGATCATATCTACTATATGGTTCACGTTCGACATTTCGGTCTCAGTGTTCCGAGGCCATATCTGCATATGCTAGGCTTGTCAAGTTTAACCCAAGTATTCTACGTGTGCAAAACTGGCTTGCACTCGCTGTAGATGGACGTAGAGCTTATCACACCCGATCATCATGTGGTGTCTCGGCACGACGAACTTTGGCAATGGTGCATACTCAGGGAGAACACTTTTATCTTGAAATTTAGTGAGAGATCATCTTATAATGCTACCGTCAAATAAAGCAGAATAAGATGCATAAAGGATAAACATCACATGCAATCAATATAAGTGATATGATATGGCCATCATCATCTTGTGCTTGTGATCTCCATCTCCGAAGCACCGTCATGATCATCATCGTCACCGGCGCGACACCTTGATCTCCATCATAGCATCGTTATCGTATTGCCAACTATTGCATCTACGACTATCGCTACCGCTTAGTGATAAAGTAAAGAAATTACAGGGCGATTGCATTGCATACAATAGAGCGACAACCATATGGCTCCTGCCATTTGCCGATAACTCCGTTACAAAACATGATCATCTCATACAATAAATATAGCATCATGTCTTGACCATATCACATCACAACATGCCCTGCAAAAACAAGTTAGACATCCTCTACTTTGTTGTTGTAAGTTTTACGTGGCTGCTATGGGCTGAGCAAGAACTGTTCTTACCTACGCATCAAAACCACAACGATAGTTCATCAAGTTAGTGCTGTTTTAACCTTCTCAAGGACCGGGTGTAGCCACACTCGGTTCAACTAAAGTTGGAGAAACCGACACCCGCCAGCCATCTATGTGCAAAGCACGTCGGTAGAACCAGTCTCGCGTAAGCGTACGCATAATGTCGGTCCGCGCCGCTTCATCCAACAATACCGCCGAACCAAAGTATGACATGCTGGTAAGCAGTATGACTTGTATCGCCCACAACTCACTTGTGTTCTACTCATGCATATAACTTATACACATAAAACCAGGCTCGGATGGCAATGTTGGGGAACGTAGTAATTTCAAAAAAAATCCTACGCACACGCAGGATCATAGTGATGCATAGCAACGAGAGGGGAGAGTGTCGTCCACATACCCTCGTAGACTGTTAAGCGGAAGCGTTATGACAACGCGGTTGATGTAGTCGTACATCTTCACGATTGACCGATCCTCAGTACCGAATGTACGGCACCTCCGCGTTCAGCACATGTTCAGCTCGGTGACGTCCCGTGAACTCACGATCCAGTAGAGCTCGGGGAAGAGTTTCGTCAGCACGATGGCGTGGTGACGATGTTGATGAAGCTACCGCAGAAGGGCTTCGCCAAAACACCGCTACAGTATGACCGAGGTGGATTATGGTGGAGGGGGGCACCGCACACGGCTGGGAGAGATCTTTGTGATCAACTTGTGTGTCTGGAGGTGCCCCCCTGCCCCTGTATATAAAGGAGCAAGGGGGAGGCCGGCCGGCCCTTGTTGGTGTGCCAGAAAGAGGAATCCTCCTCCTAGTAGGAGTAGGATTCCTCCCTTTCCTACTCCTACTAGGAGGGGGAAATGAAGGGGAATAAAGAGAAGGAAAGGGGGGCTCCGCCCCCCCTCTCCTAGTCCAATTCGGACCAGAGGGAGGTAGCGCGCTGCCTGCCCTAGGCCGGCCCCTCTCTCTTTCCCTTATGGCCCAACAAGGCCCATTAGCCCAGTGGGGGGGGGGGTTCCGGTAACCCCTCCGGGACTCCGGTAAAATCCTGATTTTACCCGGAACTCTTCCGATGTCCAAATGTAGTCTTCCAATATATCAATCTTTATGTCTCGACCATTTAGAGACTCCTCGTCATGTCTGTGATCATATCCGGGACTCTGAACTACCTTCGGTATATCAAAACATATAAACTCATAAAACTGATCATCACAGAACTTTAAGCGTGCGGACCCTATGGGTTCGAGAACTATGTAGACATGACCGAGACATGTCTCCGGTCAATAACCAATAGCGGAACCTGGATGCTCATATTGGTTCCTACATATTCTACGAAGATTTTTATCGGTCAAACCGCATAACACTATACGTTGTTCTCTTTGTCATCAGTATGTTACTTGCCCGAGATTCGATCGTCGGTATCCCAATACCTAGTTCAATATAGTTACCGGCAAGTCTCTTTACTCGTTCCGTAATGCACTATGCCGCAACTAACTCATTAGTTGTATTGCTTGCAAGGCTTATAGTGATGTGTATTACCGAGAGGGCCCAAAGATACCTCTCCGACAATCGGAGTGACAAATCCTAATCTTGATATATGCCAACTCAACAAGTACCATCGGAGACACTTGTAGATCACCTTTATAATCACCTAGTTACGTTGTGACGTTTGGTAGCACACAAAGTGTTCCTCTGGTATTCGGGATTTGCATAATCTCATAGTCATAAGAACATGTATAAGTCATGAAGAAAGCAATTGCATTAAACAAAAGCGATCAAGTGCTAAGCTAACGGAATGGGTCAAGTCAATCACATCATTCTCCTAATGGTGTGATCCCATTGATCAAATGACAACTCATGTCTATGATTAGGAAACTTAACCATCTTTGATCAATGAGCTAGTCAAGTAGAGGCACACTAGTGACACTATGTTTGTCTATGTATTCGCATATGTATTATGTTTCCGATTAATACAATTCTAGCATGAATAATAAACATTTATCATGAAATAAGGAAATAAATAATAACTTTATTATTGCCTCTAGGGCATATTTCCTTCAGATGTGATATTCTTGGCGATGATGCCCCTTAGGATATGATTCTCTTCCTCGAGCTTATTGACTTCCTGCTTGAGATACATTATTTCCCTGCGGAGCTTACCTGTGACAGCTAAAGCTCCTCGCACCCATGGGTGTTGCATAGCTGCGGGAGAACAAGTAACACTCTTTTTCATGTTTTCATAAGAAAGAAATCTAACATTGGGAGGAATGACCGAGTTTGGAATTGCTAAGCTCTGAAGTTCCTCCATCGTAAATCTGGCTTGGAGACGAGAGGTAACTTCTTGATCTTCCTCCATGGCATCTATCCTTTTCAAGTCGGCCTCCATCTCTTCCTCAGTTGATGGCCCAAAGTGATCGACATCGAAGTTTGCCTTTGGCCAGGGTGTCGGGTGAGATACCCGGCTCTCCCCAACTGACTCTTGAGAAGACATCTTGATCTAAATCTGCAGCAGAGACAACTCGAAACAAAAATAGAGGATATTTGCGTGGTACGGTGGTCAAAATCTTCGGGATATTATATAATGAATTTTTACCGACCAAAAGAAGTATTGTGCAAGAAATCAGAGTCCGAAGGGCACACGAGGTGCCCACGAGGCAGGGGGGCGCGCCCTCCACCCTCGTGGACGCCTCGTGTCCTTTCTGGACTGCTTCTTATTTTCCTATTTTCTTAAATATTGCAAAACAGAGAAAAATTGCTATTAGAACTGTTTTGGAGTCGATTTACTTACCGTACCACATACCTACTCCTTTTCAGAGTTTGAAACGTTCTGGAAAGTGTCCCTTATATACTCCTCCGGGGTTACGGTGTCAATAACATTAGTTTCAACATTTATGGGATTACCTGAGATATAATGTTTGATTCTTTAACCGTTCACCACCCTCGGATTTGTGCCTTCGAAGTTGTTGATTTTTATGGCACCGGAACGATAGACTTCCTCGATAACGTAAGGACCTTCCCATTTAGAGAGGAGTTTTCCTGCAAAAAATCTTAAACAAGAATTGTATAATAGAACATAATCACCTACATTAAACGCATGCTTTTGTATCCTTTTGTCATGCCATCTTTTAACTTTTTCTTTAAACAGTTTGGCATTCTCATAGGCCTGGGTTCTCCAATCATCAAGTGAGCTAATGTCAAATAGTCTCTTCTCACCGACAAGTTTGAAATCATAATTGAGCTCCTTAATGGCCCAATATGCCTTATGTTCTAGTTCGAGAGGTAAGTGACATGCTTTTCCATAAACCATTTTATACGGAGACATACCCATATGATTTTTATATGCAGTTTTATAGGCCCATAATGCATCATCAAGTTTCTTGGACCAATTCTTTCTAGATCTATTGACAGTCTTTTGCAAAATTAATTTAAGCTCTCTATTACTCAGTTCTACTTAACCACTGGACTGTGGGTGATATGGAGATGCAATTCTATGATTAACATCATACTTAGCAAGCATTTTACGAAATGCACCATGAATAAAATGTGAACCACCATCAGTCATTAAATATCTAGGGACTCCAAACCTCGGAAAAACAACTTCTTTAAGCATCTTAATAGAGGTGCTATGATCAGCACTACTAGTTGGAATAGCTTCTACCCACTTAGTAACGTAATCAACAACAACTAAAATATGTGTATATACCCATTTGAGGAAGGAAACAATCCCATATAATCAAAGCCCCAATATCAAATGGTTCGATAACAAGTGAATAGTTCATAGGCATTTCTTGACATCTACTAATATTACCAATTCTTTGACATTCATCACAAGACAAGACAAACTTACGGGCATCTTTGAAAAGAGTAGGCCAATAAAAAACGGATTGCGATACCTTATGTGCAGTTCTATCTCCAGCGTGGTGTCCTCCATAAGGCTCAGAGTGACACTTGCGTAGGATTTGTTCCTGTTCATGCTCAGGTACACAACGTCTAATAACACCATCTACTCCTTTATAAAGGTGTGGGTCATCCCAGAAGTAATGTCTTAAATCATAGAAAAACCTTTTCTTCTGCTGATATGTGAAACTAGGTGGTATAAATTTAGCAACAATGTAATTAGCATAATCAGCATACCATGGAGCAGTACAAGAAGCATTTATGAAAGCTAATTGGTCATCAGGAAAGCTATCATCTATAGGTAGTGGGTCATCAAGAACATTCTCTAACCTAGACAAGTTGTCTGCAACAGGGTTCTCAGCTCCCTTTCTATCAATAATATGCAAATCAAATTCTTGTAGCAAGAGAACCCATCTAATAAGTCTAGGTTTAGCATCTTTCTTTTCCATAAGATATTTAATAGTAGCATGACCAGTATGAACAGTTACTTTAGAATCAACAATATAAGGTCTGAACTTATCACAAGCAAATACAACTGCTAAAAAATTCCATTTCAGTAGTAGCATAATTTCTCTGGGCACTATCTACATTTTTACTAGCATATTGGATAACATTTAATTTCTTATCAACTCTTTGTCCTAGAATAGCACCTACAGCATAATCACTAGCATCACACATAATTTCAAAGGGTAAATTCCAATCAGGTGGCTGAATAATAGGTGCAGAAATCAAGGCTTTCTTAAGTATTTCAAATGCTTCTACACAATCATCATCAAAGACAAAAGGAACATCTTTTTGTAAGAGATTAGTCAGAGGCCTAGAAATTTTCGAGAAGTCTTTAATGAACCTCCTATAAAAATCGGCATGACCAAGGAAACTTCTTATACCTTTAATTTCCTTAGGACACGACATCTTTTCAATAGCATAAACTTTAGCTTTATCAACTTCAGTACCTCTTTCAGAAATTTTATGCCCCAAGGCAATACCTTCATTAACCATAAAGTGGCACTTCTCCCAATTCAAGACAAGATTAGTTTCTTCACATCTATGTAAAACTCGATCAAGGTTGCTTAAGCAATCATCAAAATAAGTTCCATAGACGGAGAAATCATCCATGGAAACCTCAACAATCTTTTCACAAAAGTCAGAGAATATAGCAGTCATACATCTTTGAAAGGTAGCAGGTGCATTACATAAACCAAAAGGCATATGTCTATAAGCAAAGGTACCGAAAGGGAAAGTAAAAGTTGTCTTTTCCTGATCTTCTTTCGACACAGGTATTTGAGAGAAACCAGAATAACCATCTAGAAAGCAAAAATGTGTATTTTTGGATAATCTTTCTAGCATTTGATCAATAAAAGGTAAAGGGTAATGATCCTTTCTAGTAGCTTTATTTAATTTGCGGAAATCAATTACCATTCTATAACTTGTAACAATTCTTTGTGGGATCAATTCATCTTTATCATTAGGAACAACAGTAATACCTCCCTTCTTAGGGACACAATGGACAGGACTTACCCATTGACTATCAGCAACAGGATAAATTATACCTGCCTCCAGAAGCTTTAGTATTTCATTTCTTACCACTTCTTTCATCTTAGGATTTAACCGTCGTTGGTGATCAACAACCGGCTTAACGTCTTTCTCCAATTTTATTTTGTGCTGGCATAGAGTGGTACTAATGCCCTTAAGATCATCAAGAGTATATCCAATAGTAGCACAGTGCTTCTTCAGAGTTTTCAATAATCTCTCTTCTTCCTTCTCTGAAAAGTTAGCGCTAATAATAATAGGATATATCTTCTTTTCATCAAGATAAGCATATTTAAGAGTATCAGGTAATGGTTTAAGCTCTAACACGGGATCGCCCTTAGGTGGAGGAGGATCCCCTAGAATTTCAACATGCAAGTTGTGTCTCAAAATAGGTCCCTGTTTAAAGAATTCTTCATCTATTTCCCTTCTTTCATTCATAAACATATCATTTTCATTGTCTAGCAAATATTGTTCTAAAGGATCATTAGGAGGCACGTCAATAGAAGCAAGACCAATAATTTCATCTTTACTAGGTAATTCTTTATCATGGGGTTGTCCACGAAATTTAGCAAAATTAAAATCATGAGACATATCCCCTAAACCAACAAAAACAATATCCTTTTTGCAGTCTATCTTAGCACTAACAGTATTCAAGAAGGGTCTACCAAATATAATGGGACAGAAGTCATCTTGTAGGGAACCAAGAATAAGAAAATTAGTAGAATATTTAACTTTCCCACACAAGACTTCAACATCTCTAACAATCCCAACTGGTGAAATAGTCTCTCTATTGGCAAGCTTAATAGTAACATTAATACCTTCTATCTCAGCAGGTGCAATATCATGCATAATTTCTTTATATAAGGTATGAGGTATTGCACTCGCACTAGTACCCATATCACATAAGCCATGATAACAATGATCTCCTATTTTAACAGAAACAACAGTCATGACAACAATATGTCTATGTGTATCTTTAGTATCGGGTCTAGCAATTCTAGCAGCTTCATCACAGAAGTAAATAACATGCCCATCAATATTATCGACGAAGAGATCCTTAACCATAGCAATACTAGGTTCAAATTTAATTTGCTCGAGGGTGTAGGTGTTTTAGTATTACTCTTATGAACCATAGTTGACGCTTTAGAATGATCCTTCATTCTAACAGGGAAAGGTGGTTTCTCAATATAAGCGGTAGGAACAATAGGATCAACATTATAAGTGATAGTCTTTTCTTCAACTTTAATAGGTTCAACTACTTTTACTTCAATGGGAGGATGATATTTAATCCACTTCTCCTTAGGGAGATTAACATGAGAAAGAAGCTACTATCTCAAAGTCAAGTCCATATTTGGTGCTAAATTCACGAAAAGCATCGGTATCCATAAAAGATTTAACACAATCAAACTTAGGTGTTATACCTGACTCCTTCCCTTCGTCAAGCTCCCAATCTTCAGAGTTGCGTTTAATTCTTTCCAATAAATCCCATCTGAATTCAATAGTCTTCATCATAAAAGAACTAGTACAAGAAGTATCGAGCATGGAGCGATTATTGAGAGAAAGCCGAGCATAATATTTTTAATGATAATTTCTCTTGAGAGCTCATGATTGGGGCATGAATATAAAATTGACTTAAGACTCCCCCAAGCTTGAGCGATGCTTTCTCCTTCGCGAGGCCAAAAATTATATATATAATTACGATCACGACGAACCAGATGCATAGGATAAAACTTCTGATGAAATTCTAATTTCAATCGGTTGTAGTTCCATGATCCAATATCATCACATAGCCTAAACCATGTCAATGCCTTTCCCTTCAAAGGTAAAGGGAAGACCTTGTTCTTGAAAACATCCTCGGGCATACCTGCAAGCTTAAATAATCCACAAACTTCATCCACATAGATTAGGTGCATATCGCGATGTAATGTTCCATCTCCTATAAAAGGATTAGCTAGCAGTTTCTCTATCATACCCGAAGGAATTTCAAAGTAAACATTTTCAGTAGGTTCAGTAGGTTGAGGAGCAACTCTTTGCTCTACTGGTCGGGGTAAAGATACCCCAAACAAGCCCCTCAAAGGATTATTTTCCATAGTAACAAGTGACAGTAAATTTCAGCACACTATATAAAAATTTTCCTTACCAAAGGCGCTTCACTCCCCGGCAACGGCACTAGAAAAAGTCTTGATGACCCACAAGTATAGGGGATCTATCATAGTCCTTTCATAAGTAAGAGTGTCGAACCCAACGAGGAGCAGAAGGAAATGACAAGCAGTTTTCAGTAAGGTATTCTCTGCAAGCACTGAAATTATCGGTAACAGATAGTTTTGTGATAAGGTAATTCGTAGCGGGTAACAAGTAACAAAAGTAAACAAGGTTCAGCAAGGTGGCCCAATCCTTTTTGTAGCAAAGGACAAGCCTGGACAAACTCTTATATAAAGGAAAGCGCTCCCGAGGACACATGGGAATTATCGTCAGACTAGTTTTCATCATGCTCATACGATTAGCGTTCGTTACTTTGATAATTTGATATGTGGGTGGACCGGTGCTTGGGTACTGTGCTTCCTTGGACAAGAATCCCACTTATGATTAACCCCCTTCGCAACCATCCACAACTACGAAAGATGAATTAAGGTAAACCTAACCATAGCATGAAATGTATGTATCCAAATCAGCCCCTTACGAAGCAACGCATAAACTAGGGTTTAAGCTTCTATCACTCTAGCAACCCATCATCTACTTATTACTTCCCAATGCCTTCCCCTAGGCCCAAACAATGGTGAAGTTTCATGTAGTCGACGTTCACATAACACCACTAGAGGAAAGACAACATACATCTCATCAAAATATCGAACGAATACCAAATTCACACGACTACTTATAGCAAGACTTCTCCCATCTCCTCAGTAACAAACGTAACTACTCACAAATCATATTCATGTTCATAATCAGAGGGGTATTAAAATGCATAAAGGATCTGAACATATAATCTTCCACCAAATAAACCAACTAGCATCAACTACAAGGAGTAATCAACACTACGAGCAACCCACAGGTACCAATCTGAGGTTTTGAGACAAAGATCGGATACAAGAGATGAACTAGAGTTTGAGAGGAGATGCTGCTGGTGAAGATGTTGATGGATATTGACCCCCTCCAGATGAGAGGATCGATGGTGATTACGATGGTGATGATTTCCCCCTCCCGGAGGGATGTTTCCCCGGCAAAACAGCTTCACCGGAGCCCTAGATTGGTTCCGCCAAGGTTCCGCCTCGAGACGGTGGCGCTTCATCCCGAAAGCTTCCTCCTTATTTTTTCCAGGGCAAAAGACACCTTATACCAAAAGATGGGCATCGGGGTCCTGCCAGGTGGCCCACGAGGCAGGGGGCGCGCCCAGGGGGGTAGGGCGTGCCCCCCACCCTCATGGACAGTGGTTGGGTCCCCTCTGGTGCTTTCTTTGCCCAATATTTTTAATATATTCCAAAACTGACTTTCGTGGAGTTTCAGGACTTTTGGAGTTGTGCAGAATAGGTCTCTAATATTTGCTCCTTTTCCAGCCCAGAATTTCAGCTACCGGCATTCTCCCTCTTTATGTAAACCTTGTAAAATAAGAGAGAAAATGCATAAGTATTGTGACATAATGTGTAATAACAGCCCATAATGCAATAAATATCGATATAAAAGCATGATGCAAAATGGACGTATCAGTGCTAAGTTAACGGATGGGTCTTGTCCATCACATCATTCTCTAATGATGTGATCCCGTTCATCAAATGACAACACATGTCCATGGCTAGGAAACTTAACCATCTTTGATTAACGAGCTAGTCAAGTAGAGGCATACTAGGGACACTCTGTTTGTCTATGTATTCACACGTGTACTAAGTTTCCGGTTAATACAAATCTAGCATGAATAATAAACATTTATCATGATATAAGGAAATATAAATAACAACTTTATTATTGCCTCTAGGGCATATTTCCTTCAGTCTCCCACTTGCACTAGAGTCAATAATCTAGATTACATTGTAATGGTTCTAACACTCATGGAGTTTTGGTGCTGATCATGTTTTGCTCATGAGAGATGCTTAGTTAACGGGTCTGCAACATTCAGATCTGTATGTAGCTTGCAAATCTCTATGTCTCCCTCCTTGACTTGATCGCGGATGGAATTGAAGCGTCTCTTGATGTTCTTGGTTCTCTTGTGAAATCTGGATTCCTTTGCCAAGGCAATTGCACCAGTATTGTCACAAAATATTTTCATTGGACCTGATGCACTAGGTATTACATCTAGATCGGATATGAACTCCTTCATCCAGACTCCTTCATTTGCTGCTTCCAAAGTAGCTATGTATTCCACTTCACACGTAGATCCCGCCACAACGCTCTGCTTAGAACTGCACCAACTGACAGCTGCACCATTCAATAAAAATATGTATCTGATTTGTGACTTAGAGTCATCCGGATCAGTGTCAAAGCTTGCATCGACATAACCGTTTACGACGAGCTCTTTGTCACCTCCATAAATGAGAAACATATCCTTAGTCCTTTTCAAGTATTTCAGGATGTTCTTCACCGCTGTCTAGTTATCTACTCCTGGATTACTTTGGTACCTCCCTGCCAAACTAATAGCAAGGCACACATCAGGTCTGGTACACAACATTGCATACATGATATAACCTATGGCTAAGGCATAGGGAATGACTTTCATTTTCTCTATCTTCTGCAGTGGTCGAGCATTGAGTTTGACTCAACTTCACACCTTGTAACACAGGCAAGAACCCTTTCTTTGCTTGATCCATTTTGAACTTCTTCAAAACTTTATCAAGGTATATGCTTTGTGAAAGTCCAATTAAGCGTCTTGATCTATCTCTATATATCTTGATGCCCAATATATAAGCAGCTTCACCGAGGTCTTTCATTGAAAAATTATTATTCAAGTATCCTTTTATGCTATTCAGAAATTTAGTATCATTTCCGATCAACAATATGTCATCCACATATAATATCAGAAATGCTACAGAGCTCCCACTCACTTTCTTGTAAATACAGGCTTCTCCAAAAGTCTGTATAAAACAATATGCTTTGATCACACTATCAAAGCATATATTCCAACTCCGAGATGCTTGCACCAGTCCATAAATGGAGCGCTGGAGCTTGCACACTTTGTTAGCACCTTTTGGATCGACAAAACCTTCTGGTTGCATCATATACAACTCTTCTTTAAGATATCCATCAAGGAATGCAATTTTGACATCCATTTGCCAAATTTCATAATTATAAAATGAGGCAATTGCTAACATGATTCGGACGGACTTAAGCATCACTATGGGTGAGAAGGTCTCATCGTAGTCAACTCCTTGAACTTGTCGAAAACCTTTCGCAACAAGTCGAGCTTTGTAGACAGTAACATTACCGTCAGCGTCAGTCTTCTTCTTGAAGATCCATTTATTCTCTATGGCTTGCCGGTCATCGGGCAAGTCAACCGAAGTCCACACTTTGTTCTCATACATGGATCCCATCTCAGATTGCATGGCCTCAAGGCACTTTGCGGAATCTGGGCTCATCATCGCTCCCTCATAGTTTGTAGGTTCGTCATGGTTGTCGGTGTTAAAACCGGCGGATCTCAGGTAGGGGGTCCGGAACTATGCGTCTAGGCCGGATGGTAACAGGAGGCAAGGGACACGAAGTTTTACCCAGGTTCGGGCCCTCTTGATGGAGGTAAAACCCTACGTCCTGCTTGATTAATATTGATGATATGGGTGTTACAAGAGTGGATCTACCACGAGATTAGAGAGGCTAAACCCTAGAAGCTAGCCTATGGTATGATTGTATGTTGTGAATGTTGTCCTACGGACTAAAACTCCTCGGTTTATATAGACACCGGAGAGGGTTAGGGTTACACAAGGTCGGTAACAAAGGAGGAGATATCCATATACGTATTGCCTAGCTTGCCTTCCACGCCAAGTAGAGTCCTGTCCGGACACGAGATGAAGTCTTCAATCTTGTATCTTCATAGTCTAACAGTCTGGCAAATGGAGATAGTCCGGCTATCCGGAGACCCCCTAATCCAGGACTCCCTCAGTAGCCCCCGAACCAGGCTTCAATGACGACGAGTCCGGCGCGCAGTATTATCTTCGGCATTGCAAGGCGGGTTCCTCTTCAAATTCTGTGTACCTGTCGAAATAATGTCCGGTTCCTTGTGACGGTTTGTACTCCTTGGCTTCTACGCCAAATAATGGCCACTTTCCACGTGTCGAGCGAATGTGAAGAGCCAGGGTGTTTTCACATTTACCCCCCTAGCTATGTAAATGAGCCGCCTATTTGAAAAGGTGAGGATTCAGATCCAAATCACATCATCCTCCCTTGCCGAGTCTTCATCGGAGCGTGCTCGACAGAGATCCATTCCATCATGGTCGGTCGACGCAGCTCCTCCTCTCGCACCCCTAGTTCCAAGCCTGGAGATTAGGAGAGATGTTCCATCCCGCACAACAAATTGGTGATGCTTTAGTCTAAGGGATTTCTTCCCCCAGCGTACCTGGTCCCAGTTCGAGCTGGGCTCGCCACCTACAATGGCGAAGAGCAAGCGGAGAGCCATCCCAATCCCTCCAAGGGAGAGCGGGTATGCCTTGTCCCTTACCTGGTAAGAGGGCTCGGATTCCCAATTCATCCGTTTCTCCAGGGGCTTCTGGAGTTCTATGGGCTCCAGTTGCACAACCTTACGCCTGCCTCCCTGCTGCATATCGCGGGATTCGTAGCCCTTTGCGAGTTATTTTTGGGCTGTGAGGCTCATTTCGCTCTATGGAAGAAGCTGTTCTGCCTTGTGCCCCATTCCAAGAAGGGATGAATATATCAAGTGGGCGGAGCCGAAGTGTGGCGTATCGCCGGGACCGGATACCTGTCTGGGACCCCGAAGAAGACGTCCGAAGACTGGCCTTCAGAATGGTTTTATATAGAAGATGTCCCCCTTCCGGACCCTATTCGGATCGGCCTTCCTGAGTTTGACAACGCCCCTTTGAAGAAGTGCCGGAGCTGGCGTCCACGGAGCTCCCTGGTGGAAGACGACAGGGACATTCTTTATCTGATGAGCCGGATAAGTTCTTTAGGTCGACCCGGCTTAACCATGATCGAGGTCATGGCTATATGCATTATGCGGGGGGTGCAGCCGCTCCAGTATAGAGGCCACCCCATGTGGGATTTCAACGGGGAGGATGACACCACCCGCCACGGCTGCAAAGGGCCGGGATCGGCTACTGATCTAATAAAGATCTTGTCCACTTTATACAAGGGAGAAGAGTAGGAATTCCTCCGTGTCAACCCGCAGGGCGGATTCTCTATGTACAATCCTCCGAGCTGGGTAAGCGGAGATTTTTTCTCGCCCATCCGTTTCGTATTCCCGTAGTTTAAGTATTCATTCTAGCGATTTCATCGCAGGAGCTGCACCAGGCAGTAAAGGAGATAAACAGCCCTCCTCCACAGCCCGAGGACCCTGGACGGTCCCTTGACCCGGCCTCCCAGGAGGATCCGGACATATCCGTGGAGCTGATCGATGGGGTATTTTACCAAGGGGGTAATGACAATACCTTGGTGGCCATTATGGCTGATTACCCTGGGCTAGTTCCAGCTTCACAGGTGACTGAGACCGAAGTCCCAGCACTTAAAAAGGGATCCGTCCTTGTGCTCTTTTTTATTGCCGTATAACAACCGTGTTTTGCAGGGGAGGTCCTCGGGGCAGAAGGCCGAGCCTGTGGCAACTAGCGAACAAGGGGCCGCTAGGCCAGGCAGGCTGAAAAGATCCGCAGTCCGGATTGAGGCACCAGCGCAGCGGTATGGCGCGCCGTCTTTATTGCAAGACATTATTTACAGAGGCATATTAACGCCCATGCCTTCTTTTCAGGAAAAAGAGCACTCGCCGGACTATACCCGGAGAGGCTACCAACCGCGCCTCCACAAGCCAGGCTCCAAGGCCGGACTCAGGGGTGGGAACGAGTACAAGGCGTGCGCTGGGTGCTCCTCCGACAGAGGATACGGATAGACTGTCCGCCACCCATTCCGAGGTGGAAAGTGCCATGAACCATAGGCATCGCCGGACTGTTCTTCGTGACGCTTGTTTCTCCCAAGAGGCTTTGGATGCCTTCAACTCGGGAGATGCGCACCTCCGTGCCGCTCAAAATGGTCTAGCCAGAGCCACAGAGCAGTATGTAAAAGACATACGGGTGAGAAAATTTGATGATTATATATATATCAGTAGCCCCTGAGACTTGAAACAGTTAGGATAACTGATTTAAGGATCATTTGTTATGTAGGTTCTTACAAAAAAGAATACTCAACTGTCCCAGGAGTTGGAAGAGTGCAAAGCCCAACTTCAGGCCGCACTGTCCGCTGCAGGGGAGCCCAAAGAGACCCCCACTGGTAACATATCCGTCAAATGATAAGTATCATATTAGAGTGCAGCTTTATATGAAAATCTGACGATAAAATTGCAGATGACGCTGGAGTGAATCCGGATAAGCAACAACTCATACGCCAGCTAAAGGCTGGTGAGAGCGTGCTAACGAGGGTGAGGCAGGAGAAGAGTGATCTCCAAGATGCCAACACCAAGCTGGCCGTGGAACTAAAATATGTTCGTGCCCAACTGTCGGATTCTGTTAAGGAGAATCGGCGGCTTCGACGCGACATATTTAGTAAGTGCTTGAACGAACTTTGAAAAAGAGTTCGGCAAGGAAGCTGGCTGACAGAGTTATGTCTATAGGTATGCTAACATGACGTCCTGTCGAGGAGATGCCTGGTTCAATGGGTGATCTTCTTCCCGAGCTCGCACAGTTGCACAAACGAGTTCAGCAGGTGATGCAAGGCATCGCCCAGGCCTTGTGGTCGTCCGTCTCCATACCCGTAGGCCTTGGAGAGCTTGCAGAAAAGCTGAAGGGAGCACGGCGGCTGTGACGCCCCAAGACCGGAGCTTCAGATGCCTTCCATGATTTCCGGGTTTCGTCGTGTGTTTTGTTTGGTCCGTTGCATTTTATCTTTACATCATGTGCATTGCATCATGTCATCATGCCATCATGTCATTTAAATCGAGGGAAGGATGACTTCTCTTTATAACATATTCTCCCGATATTAGTGGACCTATTATAAAATAATCCATTCTTATGGAGTCACCTAAAACACACTTGCAATTTAATTCCCATGCCTTTTCCCGCTTCAAGTTTGGTCCTCAAACTTTGCCCATATTTTCTTTCATCGCTTTCCCGATCTCCACAAAAATTCCGAACATTTTTGGACTCTCCAAAAATGTTTTTCTAATTCAAACTTATTTGAATCACATTCAAATGTGTCTGAATGCAATCCTTTCAAGCGGTGCCAAATGCATTTTCTCGGAACGAACTCATTTTTATGAGTCCGAGAGATTTAACCGCATGCCCAAATTCTTTCTCAAACCCCTCCTTTTCTTTTCTTTCTTATCTTGTTTTGCTTTATTTTTTCTCTCTTAGAGTGAGAGGGAAAGAGAGCCTAACCGGCCTCTGGGGCCTAACCCACCTCGCAGCCATGCTCTCCTCAGCCCACCAAGGCCCATCCAGCGCCGGCCCACTCCCTAACCTAACCCTAGCCATCGCTCACTCCCTCTCGATCCCATCTCTCCCTCGATCCCTTCCCACACCGCCGCCTCTCCCTTCGTCCCTCCTAGCGCTCGCGCAGCCTCATGCTCCTCTCGATCCCCTCCTCATTCGACGCGCCATAAGAGAATGAGAGCAGCGCCCGAGCCACCTCCCTCTCCTTCGTTCCCCTGCTCTCATTCGTTCCTCTACTCCGCCTCCTTGCCATGGTGCCCCGTCGGCCGGCGAGTCCACCTTGCCGCCGCGCCCGCTGCTGCAGTTCACAGCGCCTCCATCTCCGGCGTTCACTAGCGTCCGGCCATGCCCACGCCTTGTGCCCCGCCATCGCCGAAGCGAGCTCGTCGCCCCACCTCCTGCGGTTGACCTCGGGTCGCTGCTGCTCTGTTGCCGGCGAGCTTGCCTCCGCCTCTACTCCTGCTGCTGCTTCCCTTGCTCCAACGCCTTGCCTCGCCTCCTGCCTCCAGCATGTCCCGCTGGAAGTGTGTGTGCCCGCACCCAGCGCCAAGACCTTCCCTGCCTCGACATGTCTAGGACAAGGAGGACGAACTGCATCACCTCCTGCCCGTGCTTCGCCTTCCGTTCGCTGCCCCGCTGCCTTTTTTGTCGTTGCCAAGGTCACCGAATCCAGGGACGGCAAGGCCGCCTTCGGAGACCCTTTTCGCCAAGTACCACGCCCGGTGAAGACCAAGACAGAGACCTTATCGAGCAGGAACATTTTTGGGATCGTCAAGGCCACCTCAAGTATGCCTACGTTTTGCCGCCTCGACCGAGGCCAACAAGTACCACGACGACGCGTCATGTTCATCTACCGCCGTCTTCGGAACCGCTAAGAACGGCAAGTACCTCGGCTAGTACCGTGATGCCCGATGCATAGAACAACGACCGTCGCCGAAGACCCGGGTAGCAAAGCGTCAAGTACCTATGACCGAAGAACGGACATGTACCACTACCGTCGCCGAGATCGCGAGAACCTCTACCGTCGACCCTAGAGCATGAGAGAACAACTACTTCGACTACCGTCGCGGAACGTCTACTTCCCCTACACCGCATCAAACTCGAACCCCTCCGATAACGCACGCTTCGAAGGTATAACCGCCAGAACGACGTCCGTGAACGAATGCATGTGTGATGTATGAGTTGCTCGTGCTTGCTCCGTGCTCGAATTGTCGGTGCACGTTGCCCCTCTTTTGCCTTGTCACCATCGTCGACTCATGGGACACCCGGTATCCGAGAGTGCCCCACCATCTTGTGCGCGCATCCGCACACTTCTCCTTTGCATCGGTATCTGAATCGAGTTACCGGAACCGAGACGTTGCCGTGGAACCCCTTTCTTTCCGCCACGATGACAACTGCCTCATATCTTATCATGTCAACTTTTTCATAAAAATTGCATAAAACTTGCATGTCATCCGCATCATGATAACAACTTCAAGTTTGGTTAAAATTGTTGTTTGCTTTAAATTGCTAATGCATATGGGGATTTACCAGATTTGTTGTTTGTTATATCCGGCCCCATTTAAAATGTTTAGTTTACTTATGCTCCACCTTCTTGCCATGCTAACAACATTTAATATTGTTGGGTACATAAACAAGATCGAACTAAATACGTTATGTGGTGTTTTGGCAATATGCAACTCCGTTGCATATTGTGCTCCACTTAATTTGTAGGGTTGCTTGTGCACTTTGCCATGCCATGTATCATTAAACCGGACATGCATCATACTTGATTGTGCATCATGCCATGTTTATGTGATGGTTGTTTACCATGTTGTTTGCTTCTTTCCGGTGTTGCTTCTTCGGGTTGGTTCCGATAATGTCGTGTTGTGAGGAGTCGTTCGACTACGTCCGTTTATCTTCTTCATGGACTCGTTCTTCTTCCTTGCGGGATCTCAGGCAAGATGACCATACCCTCGAAATCACTTCTATCTTTGCTTGCTAGATGCTCGCTCTTTTGCTATGCCTATGCCGCGATACCTACCACTTGCTTATCATGCCTCCTATATTGTTGAACCAAGCCTCTAATCCACCTTGTCCTAGCAAACCGTTGTTTGGCTATGTTACCGCTTTGCTCAGCCCCTCTTATAGCGTTGTTAGTTGCAGGTGAAGATTGAAGTTTGTTCCTTGTTGGGACATGGAGATGTTGTTCCTTGTTGGAACATGTTTACTTGTTGGGATATCACAATATATCTTATTTAATTAATGCATCTATATACTTGGTAAAGGGTGGAAGGCTTGGCCTTATGCCTGGTGTTTTGTTCCACTCTTGCCGCCCTAGTTTCCGTCATATCGGTGTTATGTTCCCGGATTTTGCGTTCCTTACGCGGTTGGGTAATAATGGGAACCCCTTGACAGTTCGCCTTGAATAAAACTCCTCCAGCAATGCCCAACCTTGGTTTTACCATTTGCACTAACAACCTACCACCTTCCCTTGGGTTCTGCAGACTCAAGGGTCATCTTTATTCAGTGCTCCTCTGAGTGTTGGTCTGAACTAGAGTCCTGTGCAGCGCCCCCTCGGGGAAACTCGAGGTTTGGTTTTAGTTGTATGGAGAGCTCATCTGAGTGTGCCCTGAGAAAGAGATATGTGCAGCTCCTATCGGGATTTGTCGGCACATTCGGGAGGTGTTGCTGGTTTAGTTTTACCATTGTCGAAATGTCTTGTAACCGGGATTCCGAGTCTGATCGGGTCTTCCCGCTAGAAGGAATATCCTTCGTTGACCGTGAGAGCTTGTGATGGGCTAAGTTGGGACACCCCTGCAAGGATTGGAACTTTCGAAAGCCGTGCCCGTGGTTATGGGCAGATGGGAATTTGTTAACGTCCGGTTGTAGAAAACCTGAAGTTGACCTTAATTAAAATGCATCAACCGCGTGTGTTGCCGTGATGGTCTATTTTCGGCGGAGTCCGGGAAGTGAACACGGTGTTGGAGTTATGCTTGTCGTAGGTTGTTTTAGGATCACTTCTTGATCATACTTTTATCGACCGTGCTTTGCCTTCTCTTCTCGCTCTCATTTGCCTATGTTAGCCACCATATATGCTAGTCGCTTGCTGCAGCTCCACCTCTTACCTTTACCTTACCCATAAGCTTAAATAGTCTTGATCGCGAGGGTGCGAGATTGCTGAGTCCCCGTGGCTCACAGATACTTCCAAAACCAGCTTGCAGGTGCCGATGAGTCCGTGCAAATGACGTAACCAAGCTCAAGGAGGAGCTCCTTGAAGATCTTGTCCTTTGTGTTGTTTCATTCTAGTTGATCAGTAGTGGAGCCCAGTTGGGGTCGATCGGGGACCGTGTCGCATTTGGGGTCCTTCTTTTATTTTGGTTCCGTAGTCGGACCTTGATTGTATCTGATTGATGTAATGCTTTATTCATGTAATTGTGTGAAGTGGCGATTGTAAGCCAACTATGTATCTCTTTCCCTTATGTATTACATGGGTTGTGTGAAGATTACCTCACTTGCGACATTGCTTTCAATGCGGTTATGCCTCTAAGTCGTGCTTCGACACGTGGGAGATATAGCCGCATCGAGGGTGTAACAAGTTGGTATCAGAGCCTTCCCCGACCTTAGGAGCCCGATTGCTTGATCATTTTTAGCGGCCGAGTTTTGTCTAGAAAAATGTTTTGAGTCATTTAGGAATTATATATCGGAGAGCTTAGGAATTCTTTTTTACTTCCTAGTCTCCTCTTCGCTCTGGTAAGGCATCCTGACATAGAGTTTTGACTCTTCTCTTCTCAAATTTCACTAAAAAAAATTTAGGATCACGCGGGTATCTTGGAATCGTTCCGATGGTTTTGTGACGAGAACATTGTCTTGGTGCCTCCTATCAGGGGTTTTGTGGCAGTGTCCCGGGGAGTTGAGCTCCGAGGTGTTGTCGTCACAATTTTATCGTTGCAGTTCTGGAATACCTGAGTTTAGTATGCCGACATCGAAAATCTCTTTTATGCAGTTATTGGTGAGATAACCTCGACGCCACCCAGTACTGGGGCAGGAGTTCGGGAGTATTGCCATAACTTGTATAACGGATGCTTTTCGAAGGTTGAGGTAGATGATTTCCAAAGGTTTCTTGGTTATGTGTTGAAGGATGGATACAGCTGGATGTAGGATTTGCTAGTTTTGGGTGAGATATTATGCTTCCCCTGTATCCCCAACACCTGATTGCATAACCGGAAAGGTTCGGGAGTTTATAAGTGGGAATTCAAGTAGCTCGTAGGATATCTTTCCGACAGATGTATGATATGAAATTGGGGTTCGACGTCTAGTGGTCCGCCTATTCACGGTCAGTTTTACAGTGGTCTCGTTGTGTCTTAAAGAGTCCTTGGCTATGCCGACTTGGGGATGCTTCGTATGCCATGTGCACTGCCTTGTACATGATGGTGCTGTACGATCGAGCCCGTGTAGGCCCCACCACGAAAACTTTGGACAAAATCTCTATCATATGTTTGTCCCGGCTAATTTTGCAAGCCAATCCTTTGTTTTTGTTTTGAGTTGTGGTATTCGAGTTGCTTCAATGTCAAATGTTGATTCCATACCTGTTCCTAAGCGGTGTTCTCATACTATGATGTGAAGACTAATCCTTCTTGATAATTGAGATTGTCATGTCAATCCTTTTCAACCCGGCGAGTTTTCTCTTCAACTGGATCCGATCACTTCAACCTTTGCAAGATCAATTATCAGTTCTTCTCAATGGTGTTTGTTTCATCCGTCTCCAAGTTGCCTTTGTTTTTCCCACCCTCCCACCCTTGTTTTTTTCAAGGACTCATATTTCTTAATCAAGTATCCATTTTATTGATGGGAAGCTTCTCCATTCCTTTTTCGTCAATATTCGTATCCGGTGATTCGCAAGAAGATGCTATCGAAGCTTCAAGTTCGTCTCTCGTCACTCATTTTCTTCTCCGGTGGATTTAATTCAAGCTTTGGTATTGATCATACTCCTTTTCTTTTGCCTAATGCCTTCTCATACTGGTGCACCTCATAATAATTCACTTCTCGCTATTCATTTGTTCCGGCGTGCTCAAGCTATCTCAAAAGGCTCGTCTTGTCATTCAAGATCCGTTCAACCTATTTCAAGGTTGCTTATATCATTCAAGCCATTTAATTCAACCGGTGCATTCTCTCTTTTAAATCCTTCAACGGTGTTTCTTTTGAGTGGGCCCTAACCCACAGGTCTTTTCCCAGGATCTTACCTGACTCTTCTTATTTTCCCGGAGCTATCCTCAAATTTCTTTTGAAGTTTGACGTAAGAATGAATTTTTCATCAGTCAAATGCTTTCTCCAAGATCTGTCGAATTCTTTTCATCATTGGCTCAACCTCTTTGTTTTGATTCTTCTGGAGTGTCTAAACAATTCATGGTGGTGTTCCTCATCGTCATTCTCTGCGTTTGAAGACCGAATAAGAATTTTACCTCCATATCTTATCCGTTCTCTCAGAGATTCGTGGTTCTAGTTTGAGGCCATCCTCTCTTAATTGTTTTGATTGTGAGAATTCTTTTCACTTATCCGGAGCAATTCAAGATTCTTTTCAGTTTGTTTCTCCGGAGCCCATCATCTCAGAATTTATTCATTCTCAGCTTTCAGCTATGGTTCTCCAAATCTTACTGGTGCTTCGTTCAAGTGATCTCTAATCAGTTCGTGATCCCTTCGTTCTCATGTATCTAGATTCTCTCGAGCATCTTCATTCATTTGCTAATTCTTCCCGGTGTTTCTTTATCTTCTCTTCGTTCATTTTAATTCTTACGGTGGTTCGTTCCAGATTTTGATTTCTTATCATATCAATTCAGTCATGTTTTAAAATTCTACCGGGGTTTCGTTGAAGGCATTCTCAAGTTGACGCTATATCTATCTTAATCCTTTCTACGAGAATAAGTAGTATGCCAAATCCATTGATTGTCATCAATTTAATTGATGAAGGATAAGCATAATGTAATTCATTCTTGTTTCATCCATATGTTAATCTTTTCTCCCGGAGTTGGTTCACGATGATTAAATTCTTGGTTTCAAGTGCTCATCTTTCTTTTCCCGGAGATCCAAGCTCTCGTAATTATATCACCACGGAGCTCCATCTAAATCATCGCAAGGTTTCACCTTGTATTTTTAACTTCTCTTTCTTTCGTTTGATCATTCTTTTGTTTACTGGAGTTCTTCATGAAGGTTCTACATGATGGTTCATCAAGGATTTATATCCCTTCTCCAAGTGTTCATTGAGATTCTTTTCTAGGAGCTCAAGCATTCTTCATCTTGCTATCCGGAGTACAATTCTTTCTTCCATATCATTGGAGGTGGTTTTACGTCATTCTTGATAATTTGAGTTCATGCTTCATGATTCACACATTGTTAACAATGAGGTATTTTAAATCCATCATCCTATTCGTTGGAGTTATCTTGGGTTATATTTCACCTAAAGCCTTCCCTAAGGATTGTTGCTATCTATGGTGTGTATAAATGACCCAAGTTCTTCATTTATCTCTCCTGGTGAAATAGTTTCTTGTGTCCGTGTTCATATCAACCCAAATCTTTTAGTTTCGTTAGTAGTGGAATTTCTCCTCATAGTTTTGGGGATGTCTTTCATAAGACCATATCAAGCTTATTCTTTTCGTTGTTGCTTTTCCAACAACTCCGTTCGACCCTTCTCCTAAGGATGTTTTTTTCAAGCTCATTCGAGATAGAAGATATTGTTCTCTCCTCCGTCCATCTCATTCCATTCTCTCTTTTGTTCCGGAGGCTTTGTATTCCTGCTATATTCACCCATCATCTCGTTTGCTCAAATATCATGTTCTTTTCATGCCTATCCATTTAATTGGAGTGCTGTCTGAGATTTTTTTTTCTTAACCCTTGTTCCATTCATTCAATAGTTCCGGAGGCAGTGTGTTGTGATTTCATCAAGTATCTTCTCATCTTACCAAGTTCTTATTCAGTTCCTTTTCTTTTCAATCGAAGTGCTGCCCGAAGTTGTTCTTCCTTGTTCCTCTTTTCTAACAGAGTGTTTTCAACTTCGTTCATCTCCATTACATTCTCTCATTCAATTGGTTAACCTCTCAAGGTTCATTGGTTTCACTCGTTTGTCAAAGAAGCAACTTAGTTTTACCTGTTCTCTTCCTTTTCCGTTTCCCTCCGGTGCCATCCTAGATATCGGGACGAGATCCTCTCGTAGTGGTGGAGTGTTGTGACGCCCCAAGACCGGAGCTTCAGATGCCTTCCATGATTTCCGGGTTTCGTCGTGTGTTTTGTTTGGTCCGTTGCATTTTATCTTTGCATCATGTGCATTGCATCATGTCATCATGCCATCATGTCATTTCTTTTCTTAACTCAACTAAATAAATCGTATGGATCTTCGATCCATTTAAATCGAGGGAAGGATGACTTCTCTTTATAACATATCCTCCCGATATTAGTGGAGCTATTATAAAATAATCCATTCTTATGGAATCACCTAAAACACACTTGCAATTTAATTCCCATGCCTTTTCCCGCTTCAAGTTTCATCCTCAAACTTTGCCCATATTTTCTTTCATCGCTTTCCCGATCTCCACAAAAATTCCGAACATTTTTGGACTCTCCAAAAATGTTTTTCTAATTCAAACTTATTTGAATCACATTCAAATGTGTGTGAATGCAATCCTTTCAAGTGGTGCCAAATGCATTTTCTCGGAATGAACTCATTTTTATGAGTCTGAGAGATTTAACCGCATGCCCAAATTCTTTCTCAAACCCCTCCTTTTCTTTTCTTTCTTATCTTGTTTTGCTTTGTTCTTTTTCTCTTAGAGTGAGAGGGAAAGAGAGCCTAACCGGCCTCTGGGGCCTAACCCACCTTGCAGCCATGCTCTCCTCAGCCCACCAAGGCCCATCCAGCGCTGGCCCACTCCCTAACCTAACCCTAGCCATCGCTCACTCCCTCTCGATCCCATCTCTCCCTCGATCCCTTCCCGCACCGCCGCCTCTCCCTTCGTCCCTCCCAGCGCTCGCGCAGCCTCGTGCTCCTCTCGATCCCCTCCTCATTCGACACGCCATCAGAGAACGAGAGCAGCACCCGAGCCACCTCCCTCTCCTACGTTCCCCTGCTCTCATCCGTTCCTCTGCTCCGCCTCCTTGCCATGGCGCCCCGTCGGCCGGCGAGTCCACCTTGCCGCCGCGCCCACCGCTGCAGTTCACAGCGCCTCCGTCTCCGGTGTTCACCAGCGTTCGGCCATGCCCACGCCTTGTGCCCCACCATCGCCGGAGCGAGCTCGTCGCCCCACCTCCTGCGGTTGACCTCGGGTCGCTGCTGCTCTGTTGCCGGCGAGCTTGCCTCCGCCTCTACTCCTGCTACTGCTTCCCTTGCTCCGACGCCTTCCCTCGCCTCCTGCCTCCAGCATGCCCCGCTGGAAGTGTGTGTGCCCGCGCCCAACGCCAAGACCTCCCCTGCCTCGACATGTCTAGGACGAGGAGGAAGAACTGCATCACCTCCTGCCCGTGCTTCGCCTTCCGTTCGCTGCCCTGCTGCATTTTTTTGTCGTTGCCAAGGTCACCGAATCCAGGGACGGCAAGGCCGCCTTCGGAGATCCTTTTCGCCAAGTACCACGCCCGGTGAAGACCAAGACAGAGACCTTCTCGAGCAGGAACATATTTGGGATCGTCAAGGCCACCTCAAGTACGCCTACGTTTTGCCGCCTCGACTGAGACCAACAAGTACCACGACGACGCGTCATGTTCATCTACCGCCGTCTTCGGAACCGCTAAGAACGGCAAGTACCTCGGCTAGTACCGTGGTGCCCGATGCATAGAACAACGACCGTCGTCGAAGACCCGGGTAGCAAAACGTCAAGTACCTATGACTGAAGAACGGACATGAATCACTACCGTCGCCGAGATCACGAGAACCTCTACCGTCGACCCTAGAGCATGAGAGAACAACTACTTCGACTACCGTTGCGGAACGTCTACTTCCCCTACACCGCATCAAAGTCGAACCCCTCCGATAGCGCACGCTTCGAAGGTATAACCGCCGGAACGACGTCCGTGAACGAATGCATGTGTGATGTATGAGTTGCTTGTGCTTGCTCCGTGCTCGAATTGTCGGTGCACGTTGCCCCTCTTTTGCCTTGTCACCATCGTCGACTCATGGGACACCCGGTATCCGGGAGTGCCCCACCATCTTTTGCGCGCATCCGCACACTTCTCCTTTGCATCGGTATCTCAATCGAGTTACCAGAACCGAGACGTTGCCGTGGCACCGTTTTCGGTATCGTTGTCGTGGCACCCCTTTCTTTCTGCCACGATGACAACTGCCTCATATCTTATCATGTCAACTTTTTCATAAAAATTGCATAAAACTTGCATGTCATCCGCATCATGATAACAACTTCAAGTTTGGTTAAAATTGTTGTTTGCTTTAAATTGCTAATGCATATGGGGATTTACCGGATTTGTTGTTTGTTATATCCGGCCCCATTTAAAATGTTTAGTTTACTTATGCTCCACCTTCTTGCCATGCTAACAACATTTAATATTGTTGGGTACATAAACAAGATCGAACTAAATACGTTATGTGGTGTTTTGGCAATATGCAACTCCGTTGCATATTGTGCTCCACTTAATTTGTAGGGTTACTTGTGCACTTTGCCATGCCATGTATCATTAAACCGGACATGCATCATACTTGATTGTGCATCATGCCATGTTTATGTGATGGTTGTTTACCATGTTGTTTGCTTCTTTCCGGTGTTGCTTCTTCGGGTTGGTTCCGATAATGTCGTGTTGTGAGGAGTCGTTCGACTACGTCCGTTTATCTTCTTCATGGACTCGTTCTTCTTCCTTGCGGGATCTCAGGCAAGATGCTCGCTCTTTCGCTATGCCTATGCCGCGATACCTACCACTTGCTTATCATGCCTCCTATATTGTTGAACCAAGCCTCTAACCCACCTTGTCCTAGCAAACCGTTGTTTGGCTATGTTACCGCTTTGCTCAGCCCCTCTTATAGCGTTGTTAGTTGGAGGTGAAGATTGAAGTTTGTTCCTTGTTGGGACATGGAGATGTTGTTCCTTGTTGGAACATGTTTACTTGTTGGGATATCACAATATATCTTATTTAATTAATGCATCTATATACTTGGTAAAGGGTGGAAGGCTCGGCCTTATGCCTGGTGTTTTGTTCCACTCTTGCCGCCCTAGTTTTCGTCATATCGGTGTTATGTTCCCGGATTTTGCGTTCCTTACGTGGTTGGGTAATAATAGGAACCCCTTGATAGTTCGCCTTGAATAAAACTCCTCCAGCAATGCCCAACCTTGGTTTTACCATTTGCACTAACAACCTACCACCTTCCCTTGGGTTCTGCAGACTCAAGGTTCATCTTTATTCAGTGCTCCTCTGAGTGTTGGTCTGAACTAGAGTCCTGTGCAGTGCCCCCTCGGGGAAACTCGAGGTTTGGTTTAGTTGTATGGAGAGCTCATCTGAGTGTGCCCTGAGAAAGAGATATGTGCAGATCCTATCGGGATTTGTCGGCACATTCGGGCGGTGTTGCTGGTTTAGTTTTACCATTGTCGAAATGTCTTGTAACCGGGATTCCGAGTCTGATCGGGTCTTCCCACTAGAAGAATATCCTTCGTTGACCGTGAGAGCTTGTGATGGGCTAAGTTGGGACACCCCTGCAAGGATTGGAACTTTCGAAAGACGTGCCCGTGGTTATGGGCAGATGGGAATTTGTTAACGTCCGGTTGTAGAAAACCTGAAGTTGACCTTAATTAAAATGCATCAACCGCGTGTGTTGCCGTGATGGTCTATTTTCGGCGGAGTCCGGGAAGTGAACACGGTGTTGGAGTTATGCTTGATGTAGGTTGTTTTTGGATCACTTCTTGATCATACTTTTATCGACCGTGCTTTGCCTTCTCTTCTCCCTCTCATTTGCGTATGTTAGCCACCATATATGCTAGTCGCTTGCTGCAGCTCCACCTCTTACCTTTACCTTACCCATAAGCTTAAATAGTCTTGATCGCGAGGGTGCGGGATTGCTGAGTCCCCGTGGCTCACAGATACTTCCAAAACCAGCTTGCAGGTGCCGATGAGTCCGTGCAGATGACGTAACCAAGCTCAAGGAGGAGCTCGTTGAAGATCTTGTCCTTTGTGTTGTTTTGTTCTAGTTGATCAGTAGTGGAGCCCAGTTGGGGTCGATCGGGGACCGTGTCGCATTTGGGGGTCCTTTTATTTTGGTTCCGTAGTCGGACCTTGATTGTATCTGATTGATGTAATGCTTTATTCATGTAATTGTGTGAAGTGGCGATTGTAAGCCAACTATGTATCTCTTTCCCTTATGTATTACATGGGTTGCGTGAAGATTACCTCACTTGCGACATTGCTTTCAATGCGGTAATGCCTCTAAGTCGTGCTTCGACACGTGGGAGATATAGCCGCATCGAGGGTGTAACAGCGGCGCTTTCGATTATGGAAGGTATCGGCCTACCGTCAGGGTGCCAGGGAAGCCTGGGCAATGGTGAAGACACGGTACACGAAGGCTGACCCGAACCACATGGCCAAAGTCGGACCTGTGGGGCCTGATGGCGAGGAGATCCCTGTGAGTTTAGTGTACGGCCAAGTAGAATTAGCCGCAAAGTATTCCCAACAGGATTGTAGACTAGGCAGCCTATTGGATGGCATTGAAGAGGAATTCAACCAGTCAAATTGACCATGTAATGTTAAAGTGACATGTATGATGCCTTCTAGCCAGATTGTAGATCGTTTATCGTGGCGGACCTTTTCGCTTCAACCTCGGGACCCGACAGTCCGGAGTGTATCCGAATACCCTCTCGGTTATGTAAGTACCGGGGCATGCGTTGAGACCAGGCGTAGGGGTCATTAGTGCTTTATCAGACAAGTGCCCAACTAGTTATGTTATATTACATGGGTAGTAAGAAACATCTTCCAGAGAGAATAGTTCCGTTAAGGGTTCCTTTCCCTGGGTAGGAATGCCCTAAAGTGCATGTCCGGCCTGCGACGAGAAGCGCAGAAAGAACATCTGAGGGTAGATATGGATAATAAATAAAAGTCATCTTTTGTTCACCGACCGAATATTCTCTTAAGAACGCTAGCTTTCGGCTTCACCCAGTCTGAGGTACACGTCCGGCTGACCCGGCGGTAACAATCGCAGAGGTGCTCCCCTTATGCCCTAGCCGAATTAACAGGAACGTAGGGCATAAATACAAGAGCCAGGCAACCCAGCTTGGCCAAAAATTAAGTCATATCGATGCATATAATGGTGAAAAAAGGTACATGCGGAAGTATAACGCATGTGTTGGGCGTGATGCCCAGGTAAATAATTTAAGCTTCTGTGAAGGAAGCCCCCAGGTGTAGAGAGTGCGGCTAGCACATCTGTAATGTACAAGTGTGGCACAAGGTGACTGTCGGGGATATACCCCGTGGCGTAAACTGGCCAGAAGTATAAACCGGCCGGACTGGATGACTCACTGGTAACTCGCCCGGAGCTTGGCGGTTCACGGGCTACCCGCCCGGTCTTGGCGGTTCATTAGTAACCCGGCGGGCGGGTCAGATGGATGACGAGGCCCATGGCCCAAAAGGCCGGTTCACGTTTAATGGTGGGCCGGTTTATGAGAAAAGCACAAGGAATATTCCCTTACAAAGGAGGCAAGACTAGGACTCCACTTGTAATAGAGTAATCCTAGTCCTAATAGGACTAGTCATGTAAACCGCCCCTTCAACATATATAAGGAGGGGCAGGGCACCCCAAGAGGGAGAAGATGGACAAGTTCCACAAGTTGGACAAGTTAGGTTTAGACAATAGCTCTCGAGATAGAGCACTCTTGTAACCGTGATCATCATCATCAATATCAATGAAGCAGGATGTAGGCTTTTACCTCCACCGTGAGGGGCCGAACCTGGGTAAAACATCGCGTCTCTCGTCCCGCTCAACCCCTCTCAAGCTACCACATAGATGCGTTGGCCTCACGACTAAGTCCTGACACTAAGGACATCTGCCGTGACAATTCCACGACAGTTGGCGCCCACCATGGGGCCTGCGCACGGTGGTGTTGAGTTCTTGAAGGGATCTCTCCCAGGGATCGAGAAGTTTTGCAGTTTTCCGGATGAAGAAAGCCGGTTCAGAAGGATCTGTATCGGCTTCAAGTTGATCAGTCTAGGTTTAAGATCTGGGATTTAAGGTTTAAAAGAAATTAGGGTGCGTCGAGTACGGCGCCGCCACTGTCGCATATCGAAAGCACGCACGAGATCAAACCGAGAAAAGATTCAAAATCGTCGACACCGACAGGATTTGACGACTCCATCATCCGAGTCAGGATCAAGTTTGGAAGTTGATTTTTCCTCTGCGGCATAAAGACCCAGATAATGGATGCGATATGATGGACTCTGGATCCCGAGGGTAATCACGGCGGTACCCCCATGTGGCCTCTGGTGCAGCCACCGGCCGATTCCTGTTCGTTGCAAAAGAAAAAAAGAAGGTAAAAGGCCCCGACCTCGAGGGAGACCCGGACATAGAGGAGTCCAACCTGCTACGACTCGGGGAGCCACCTAGGATCCGTGACTTGCCTTGCTCCGCATTTGACTCCAAGCCACTGGCAGTCTAGGCAAGGGAAGTCACGGTCCAAGGCAGACTAGCTAAACTAAAAACGTATATATTTCCACATGGTTGAAGGAGAAGTATCACGTAGTGGAAGCATGGATTGTGGCAACCAAAAGAGATAAAGCAAATCACAGGCAGCGGCAACTCCTGCGCGCAAGGATGAGGAAAAAAACGGAGGGCCACGACCCGGAAGCAGAATCTCCACGGGCTCGGACTCCTCTGTTGACCTGCTGTCGTAACCCACTGTTGCCGCCCCGGTTTAAGGTCTCCTGAAATAAAAGTCGCCCCGGTTTAAGATCTCTTCGAGAGAGTGGTTAAAGCACCGTGAAACTGTCATGGATTATTCAGGGGCGCTATATATATGGATTATCCATCGTCCGGACAAGTCAGGTGATGTTTATCTAAGTTATTTTGTTGACATATATTGTTTTTATAAAGAGAACGATTACTTTCGACCGTATATTTTGATATGAAGGATAATTATTCATTGTAAACATGGTCTATACCGTGGGTACGAAGCACACGTTAGCAACGTTCTGCACTGACGTTTCATCCGTGTCATACCACCCGTTGAATGAATGTGAGCAAGTCGCCGTTCTTGTGGCCAGGTTTACATCAGCTTGCCGGGACCACGCCTGCGATTAACTCGCCCGTCCTTGCCGGTTTATGACACCGGTGCCGATCTTCCCCGTCCGCACCGGTTTACAATGCCACGGCCGATTCATCTATCCGAGCTTCCTCTGATGTTGCAGTCGCTTTTGTCGTCCGTCTCTCGCGGCCTAGTCTACATCAACATACCGGGCCGCATCTGTCTGCATGAGCTGCTTATTGGGTATGAGCAAGTCACAGCTTGGGTAGCCCGGTTTTCTTTCAAATTGGAGACAAATTATCATCAAACCGCCGTTTGCACTGGATGGTTCAATGGGCAGGCGCACAAGTCGCCGCCACTACAGTTTGGTTAACTTCAAATCACCAGTTGGAAGGAACCATTGGCCGAGTTGCTCATACGGCTCATATGGGATCATTTACAACCCGTCGCAGTCACCTCAACCTTCTATGGATTCACATCGTGCTATAAATGCCAATGATATACAAGTTATGCCGGTTTATATCACGGTCAAATATGGAGAGTCTCAAGCCAACTCCTCGAGTCACCTTTGAGACTCGGGGGCTACGATGACATGACTCAGCGATCTTGCCAGTTTCAGCAAATTTAAGAACCCCAGGACAATGGAGGGAAAGATAACCCAGTCCTGGAGGCTACTGTTATATTGATGAAAATTCAAAGGCCGTCAGAAAATTTTCCGGCTAAAAATGAAGATTCCGGTTTAAAATCCAGTTCAAGGGAAAGATGTCTCCCATAAAGCTTTGAAGCTCTTAATATCAGGTTCAAGAAGAATTTATCTCTTGCAAAAAGTTAAAAATTGCCAAAGAGGACCTGCTGCCATGATGCGCGGTTCAAGCATGGGTATCCCGCCTTACTGGCCTGACATATTATTGATCACATGGGGGCTTCTGCTTCATAAAGCGGGGTCTCTGTTCTTTTACATCATGTGTGGTTACACGGAGTTGTTCTAAAGCAGCCTCCGGTTTACCCCTTGAGTTAGCTTTTCAAAAGCATCATGTTATATCACTTGGGGGCTTGGTCGTGTCCGAACCAATGCAACACCTCTTGATAGGCGAGAGCCACCAGATCACTTGGGGACTTGGTCACGTCTGAACCAGTCATGCCTCTTGATCGGCCTAAGGCCACAGAATCACTTGGGGACTTGGTCGAACCCGAACCATTGCCATGCCACTTGATCGGCATAAATGCCACGGTTTCATTTGGGGACCTGGCTGACTTGGACCATAGCTACACCTATCGGGAGCTTGGTCGTGTCCGACCATGGTAACGCCATCTGATCTGCTCAAATAAGCCTCTTTTTGCAAATAGTTTTATCATTGCCTTTGCTTCAATATTTTCCTTGATAATTATTTCTTTTGTTGCTTTTTTAAACCGACAATTCTTAAACCGGTTCAAACTGTCAATTACAAATTGACGGAACACGGTCAAATCTTAATCCGGAGACTATCTGCCCGGTTTGATTTTCTGTTACCATCCTATAATGGAGTAAACCAGTGTTTATCAACCCGGCTCGGCTTTCAACTACAAGTTGTCAGTACACGATCAAGTTATAATCCGGATACTATCAGCCCGGTCCGGTTTGACTACGAGTCGCTAGTATTATATATGGTTAAACTGGTGTTTATCACAACCCGGTACGGTTTTATCATAAACCGGCACAATATGAAAGGAGTTATCATTACTCAAGATTGGGGTTATCACTCTTACTACAAAAGTTGGTAAAACCAACAATGTGATTCAATGTCATAGGTATGATGTATTTCATATTTGATTATTCTTAAGTGCAGCCTTGGTTATAAACCCGGGTTATATGTTGGGCATTATGACCCGTCCGGTGGTAAACCGCGAGGACACTTTAAACTTGTTGTATGCAGAAACAGGTTTGCTAAACCGGCCTGGCTTTGGACTATAAGTCGCCAGTATATATATTTGGATTGCGCCATTGGAATCATGCGCTTATAAATCATTGGGTTATATTATTCAAATAGCCAAACTTGGCTGAATTTTCACTATGATATTGAATGAATAAGG
This sequence comes from Triticum urartu, assembly GCF_056163025.1. Classification (NCBI taxonomy): domain Eukaryota; kingdom Viridiplantae; phylum Streptophyta; class Magnoliopsida; order Poales; family Poaceae; genus Triticum; species Triticum urartu. The sequence continues at coordinate 556,843,094 of NC_141875.1, forward strand.
TTTTCATACCGGATTATATTATCTTGAATAGCCAACATGGCTAGATTTTTATGGTTATTAATAACCGGTATTATTGAGTTTTCAAAGTCGCTTTAGCGCAATGGCTATTATTTTATCAAAGGATATGATTTATTCTACAATGGAAGGAATAGTCCCGAGTCGCTGCAGGCTTACAACCCGGCACTTGGGGGCTACATTATTCAAATTGAGATTACATGCAAGTCTCATGTCGCTGCAAGCATGCACCATGACACTTGGGGGCTAATGCAAAGTCATTTTTACTAGTCTTATTAAAGACCCGACTCATCATATTATAATGAGCCGGCCCTTGGGGGCTACCAATTGCTCCTGTCAACAATTCATGGTACACAAGTTTTCGTCCATAATATTGAAGGATCCATTGCTCAGTTGGTAAAGCACAAAGCTCTTAACCTTGTGGACATGGGTTCAAGCCCTACGATGGATGCTACATTATAAGATGTTATTTTCATTGAAGTATATATCAAGTCCCGGTTCAGTATTATCTTACTAAGCCGTCCCTTGGGGGCTGCACATCACTGCTAAAATCTACATTATTATATTTACAAAGTTCCTGCTCATTATTGCATAAAGACCCGGTCCTTGGGGGTTACACTGATTGAAGTTTTTATAAGCAAATTACAAGTCCTAGGTTGCTGCAAGCATGACAACCCGGCACTTGGGGGCTACATATATGGAGTATTCAGTTTATATGATTGAGATGAACTAATCAAATTTCTTCAAGGTTGAAACACTTATTGGAGCAAGTCTTAAATTATCACTATGTTCTCTTCTTAAGACTTGGGGGCTACAGGTATTATGCATATAAAGGAGGAACATCTTCATTTTATCAGTTTTGAGCAAATCAGGAAGATCAATTACATGACCCGGCGCCATCAATATTTATAAACCGGCCATTGTGGTAATATTGAACCGGCAAGTTTTACATCTTCAAACCGGCTGAATATCAGATAAGTATTTTCAGACCCATATTTCTTAAAACCGGCGCTTTGGGAGCTGAGTCAAAGGAGTTATTCTTCACAATATTTCTCGGTGACAAACCAATGTCGGCAAATTGATTATGAAGCTGGTCTGTTGACCCGGATTTCCCAGAAGTAGGAAATAACAAGGACTTAAGGATGATCAGGTACCGGTTTACAAATTTTTTTAACCCGGAGCATAACCTGTCAAATTTGCTCTTGAGTTTATGTTGCAGATCAGTTTAACATGGATAAATCCAAATTAAACTGGGGGCTAATGTCGGGGATATACCCCGTGGCGTAAACCGGCCGGAAGTATAAACCGGCCGGGCTGGATGACTCACTAGTAACCCGCCCGGAGCTTGGCGGTTCACGGGCTACCCGCCCGGTCTTGGCGGTTCATTAGTATCCCGGCGGGCGGGTCAGATGGATGACGAGGCCCATGGCCCAGAAGGCCGGTTCACGTTTAATGGTGGGCTGGTTTATGAGAAAAGCACAAGGAATATTCCCTTACAAAGGAGGCAAGACTAGGACTCCACTTGTAATAGAGTAATCCTAGTCCTAATAGGACTAGTCATGTAAACCGCCCCTTCAACATATATAAGGAGGGGCAGGGCACCCCAAGAGGGAGAAGATGGACAAGTTCCACAAGTTGGACAAGTTAGGTTTAGACAATAGCTCTCGAGATAGAGCATTCTTGTAACCGTGATCATCATCATCAATATCAATGAAGCAGGATGTAGGCTTTTACCTCCACCGTGAGGGGCCGAACCTGGGTAAAACATCGCGTCTCTCGTCCCGCTCAACCCCTCTCAAGCTACCACATAGATGCGTTGGCCTCACGACTAAGTCCTGACACTAAGGACATCTGTCGTGACAATTCCATGATAGTGAGCCTTGAAGGCCTAGAGGAATGAAAGAAAGAAAGGGAAACAAGACAGATGACGCATATGCAGAAAATGGACAAAGGGAGGGGACTAACATAAAGTCCGGTGCTAGGCATACAATCTTCGGAGCCTGGCTGCGTTCCATGGGTTCGGCTCGAGTCGACTAGTCGATGCATCCCGCAGTCGGTATGCTCCGCCGGTTAGAACTGGGTCAATGATGAAGGGACCTTCCCATTTGGGCCCTAGCTTGTTCTTTTTCTTATCCGGCAGCCGGAGAACTAGTTCGCCAACGTTATAAGTTTTGGCTCGTACTTCTCTGCTTTGGTATCTGCGAGCCTGTTGCTGGTAAAATGCGGAACGGGCTTTGGCTACGTCGCGCTCTTCCTCCAAGGTGTCCAGACTGTCCTGCCGATCGAGCTCGGCTTCTCTTTTTCGTACATGCGCACTCGAGGTGAGTCATGAATTATGTCACAGGGCAGGACTGCCTCTGCGCCGTACACCATAAAAAATGGTGTGTATCCGGTACTACGATTCGGCGTGGTCTGCAGCCCCCAGAGTACAGAGTCGAGCTCCTCTACCCATTGTGTGTCAGACTCAGTTAAGGAGCGCACTAGTCTGGGTTTAATGCCGCTCATTATAAGACCATTTTCTCATTCGACTTGACCGTTGGTTTGTGGGTGGCAGACTGAAGCATAATCGAGCTTGATGCCCATTTTGCTGCACCAGAGTTTTACCTCGTCGGTCGTGAAGTTCGTGCCGTTATTAGTGATGATGCTGTGGGGGACACCATAGCGATGTACAACCCCGGATATGAAATCTATCACCGGTCCGGATTCGGCTGTTTTAACCGATTTGGCCTCTATCCATTTGGTGAATTTATCCACCATGACCAATAAGTATTTTTTTCTTGTGGGTTCCACCTTTAAGGGGTCCAACCATGTCAAGCCCCCAGACCGCGAAGGTCCATGTAATGGGGATTGTTCAGAGGGCGGTGGGTGGCATATGGCTTTGATTTGCAAAGAGCTGGCAACCGGAGCAACGCTGGACTAAGTCCTGTGCGTCTGCCCTGGCCGTTGGCCAATAGAATCATGTACGGAAGGCCTTGCTCACAAGAGCCTGGGCTGCGGCGTGATGACCGCCGAGGCCGGCATGAATTTCTGCCAAAAGGTTCCGTCCTTCCTATTCGGAGATGCACCGTTGAAGGACTGCGGTAGCGCTTTTTTGTACAATTCTCCCTCGTGGACCCTGTAGGCCTCTGATCGCCGCACTATGCAGCGTGCCTCATTTTGGTCCTCCAGGAGTTCCTGTCTAGTCAAGTAGGCCAGGAATGGTTCTGTCCACGGGGCAATAATGGCCATTATTTCGTGGGATGATTGTGTTATTTCGGTGGCGGAGCCTCCGATTGTGACAGAGAGTTCGGTATCAGGTATTTTGGCTGGGTCCGGACTATTGGTACCGGTGTCCCCTTCCCATGCTATGGATGGCTTGAAAATCCTTTCCAGAAAAATGTTGGGAGGGACCGCATCGCGTTTGGCGCCAATGCAGGCGAGGATATCCGCCGCCTGATTGTTTTCCCGAGCCACATGGTGAAATTCGAGCCCCTCAAACCGAGCTAACATTTTTAGGACGACATTGTGATAAGCGGCCATTTTTGGATCCTTGGCATCAAAGTCTCCATTTATTTGGGATATCGCGAGGTTTGAATCCCCGCGCACCTCTAGGCGTTGAATGCCCATGGATACTACCATCCGGAGACCATGTAGAAGGGCCTAATATTCGGCTGCGTTGTTGGAGTCTGTATACATTATCTGTAGTATGTATTGAACGGTGTCTCCTGTTGGGGATGTCAAAACGACGCCAGCCCCCAGACCAGCCAACATTTTGGAGCCGTCGAAGTGCATGATCCAGTTTGAATATGTGCCGTACTCTTTAGGGAGTTCGGCTTCCATCCATTCAGTTACGAAGTCATCCAAGACTTGCGATTTAATAGCTCGCCGTGGCTTGTAAGTTATGTCGAATGGGAGGAGCTCAATGGCCCATTTCGCAATCCGGCCCGTCGCGTCGCGGTTGTTTATAATATCGTTAAGTGGTACTTCCGAGGCTACCGTTATCGAACACTCTTGAAAGTAGTGTCATAGCTTCCGGGATGCCATGAATACCGCGTACGCTATCTTTTGATAATGCGGGTACCGTGATTTGCATGGAGTAAGGACAGTGGACACGTAGTAAACCGGCTTTTGAAGGGGAAACTTGCGTCCGTCCACTTCTCGCTCGACGACAAGCAATGCGCTTACTACTTGATGAGTTGCCGCAATGTATAATAGCATTGGTTCGCCAGTGTTTGGCGCGGCCAGGATTGGGTTTGTTGCCAATATGGCCTTTATTTCATTGAGTCCGGCCGTGGTGGCATCCGTCCACTCGAAGTGTTCGGTGCGCCGGAGGTGGCGATAAAGGGGTAATGCATTTTCTCCCAAGCGGGAGATAAAGCGGCTTAGAGCCGCCACGCATCCAGTTAATTTTTGTATTTGTTTGAGGTCTGTTGGGGTAGCCAACTGTGACAACGCTCGAATTTTGGCCGGATTAGCTTCAATACCTCTACTGGAGACAATGAATCCCAGGAGTTTTCCTACTGGAACGCCGAAAACGCATTTTTCCGGATAGAGCTTGATGTCATATGTTCGGAGGTTGTCGAATGTGAGCCTCAAGTCATCTACTAGAGTTTCGACATGCTTGGTTTTAACGACTACGTCATCCACGTATGCCTCCACTATTTTGCCGATCTGGTTTGCCAGGCATGTCTGAATCATGCGCTGATATGTTGCACCGGCGTTTTTTAGCCCGAAGGGCATTGTGTTGAAGCAGAATGGGCCGTATGGTGTGATGAATGCCGTTGCGGCTTGGTCTGGCTCTACCATTTTGATTTGATGGTAGCCGGAGTATGCGTCGAGGAAACACAATGAATCGTGTCCTGTGGTAGCATCGATGATTTGATCGATGCGGGGGAGGGGGAAGGGATCCTTTGGGCAGGCCTTGTTAAGGTCCTTAAAATCGACGCACAAGCGCCAGGATTTGTCCTTCTTTGGTACCATCACCAGGTTTGCTAGCCAGTCCGGATGTTTTATGTCTCTGATGAATCCGGCCTCCAATAGCTTGGCTAGTTCCTCTCCCATGGCTTGTTTTTAGGTTCGGAGAAACGTCGAAGAGCCTGCCTGACTGGCTTGAATCCTTTTAGGATATTTAGGTTGTGTTCAGCCAGCCTGCGTGGGATTCCTGGAATGTCTGAAGGGTGCCAGGCAAAAATGTCCCAGTTTTCGCGTAGGAACTCTCGCAGTGCGGCGTTGACATCAAGGTTTAATTGTGCCCCGATGGAAGCTGTTTTTGTAGGGTCCGTTGGATGGACTTGGAATTTGATTATTTCGTCCGCCGGCTTAAAGGAGGTGGACTTGGATCTTTTATCGAGTATCACGTCGTCCCTGTTCACCGTGGAGTGCAGCGCAGTTAGTTCTTCGGCCGCTAGGGCTTCGGATAGTGCCTCAAGGGCCAGTGCAACTGTCTTATTTTCAGCGCGGAGTTCTATGTCCGGATCACTAACAAGAGTGACGATTCTGTTGGGCCTGGGAATTTTGAGCTTCATGTACTCGTAATGGGGTATGGCTTGGAAGATTGTAAACGCCTCCCGCCCTAATAGAGCGTGGTATCCGCTGCTGAACGGGGCCACTTGGAATGTAATTTCTTCGGACCTGTAATTATCCGGCGTGCCGAATACCACGTCTAGTGTGATTTTTCTGGCGCAGCGTGCTTCGCGGCTGGGGATGATTCCTCTAAAGGTTGTGCTGCTTTGCTTAATGCGGCTCCAGTCTATTTCCATCTGTTGAAGAGTTTCCTCATAGATGAGGTTTAATCCGCTGCCGCCGTCCATGAGTACCTTGGTGAGTCGAAAGCCGTCCACGATTGGATTGAGGACCAGTGCGGCTGGTACTCGGGCTGTTCGGAATTTAGGTTCGTCACTGGCCTTGAAGGTAATAGCTGTGTCACTCCAAGGATTTGTTTCTGCTATATGGAAGATTTCGGACATGCTGCGGAGTGTTCGCTTCCGTCTATTATTTGACACGAAGGTCTCGAAGACCATTAAGATCGTATTGTTGTCCTCGGGGTGGTGCTCTGTGGTTTTTGGGAGGAGTAAATCCTCACCACTTTTGGCCACCTGCCGGAGTATCCAGCATGCTCTAAGGCTGTGCGTTGGTATCGCATCCACTGTACTATGAATTTTGCAGGGTCCGTTGAGCCATCCCTCCAGTACGGTTCCTTGCCCCGTAGAGGGCTTTTGCTTTTTGGTAGTTAACCCAGGTGTATTGTGATAATGCACCCTTTTATTTCGGACTGGGTTTGTATTCAGGGCCGGATTATCCCAAAATTTTATTTCGGTTTTCTAGGCGCTTTCCATCACACAGTAATTTCGTACTATGGACACCAAGTCGGCAAAGCGTGTAATTTCGTGACGACTTATGGCGTTGAGGATTCCCTTGTCCGTGCAATTATTGCAGAAGAGTAAAATTGCATCTTCCTCGCAGCAGTCCTTTATCTTGTTCTTGACCAGGAGGAATCTGGCCCAGTAATGGTGTAATGTTTCTTCGGGCTCTTGCCTAATTTGGGATAAATCGCGTATGTTTGGGTGGGTGGGTGGAATTGAATCCGAATCCTCACCCAATCTGAGGCTCAGTGGCCAAGGAGTTTCTGAACTCGAAAGTTTGGATTCTTGGATGTTTTCTGGTAAATCTAGCCCGCTGCCTGATTCTGGGTTCAGGCTTTGAGTGACATCCTCCCCTCCGTGGGTATCCGGCTTAGAGGGATCGGGAATCCGGATGTAGCTAGTCCTTAAGATGGATGAAGGGTTGCCGCATTGTTCTTCCACCACTGCAACGTGATGGGTGACCTGGGGAGAGTTAATTTCTCTCAGATCGGGTTTAGGCCCAACCTGATCGTAGTTTGTAGCGACTCCCAGGGCAGCGATGCGATCCAAGAGCTCGTTCGGGGAAGAGAGCTCCATTGGATCTAACTGTTCGGCGAGTTCCGAGTTGACATGAAGATTGCTTTTGATGACCCGAGAAGTCATCATCGGCGCAGCGGCCGAACAGGCGTTCATAAGAAAGCCACCTAGCCGGAGAGTTTGGCCGATAGCCAGAGCTCCCTGAGCGATAGTGCCGTCTTTAAAGACGGGACGAGACATCCTTCCTTGTGGCAACGGCACAGCGGAACTCTCAATGAAAGCACCAATGTCGGTGTCAAAACTGGCGGATCTCGGGTAGGGGGTCCCGAACTGTGCGTCTAGGCCGGATGGTAACAGGAGGCAAGAGACACAAAGTTTTACCCAGGTTCGGGCCCTCTTGATGGAGGTAAAACCCTACGTCCTGCTTCATTAATATTGATGATATGGGTGTTACAAGAGTGGATCTACCACGAGATCAGAGAGGCTAAACCCTAGAAGCTAGCCTATGGTATGATTGTATGTTGTGATTGTTGTCCTACGGACTAAGACCCTCGGTTTATATAGACACCGGAGAGGGTTAGGGTTACACAAGGTCGGTTACAAAGGAGGAGATATCCATATACGTATTGCCTAGCTTGCCTTCCACGCCAAGTAGAGTCCCGTCCGGACATGAGACGAAGTCTTCAATCTTGTATCTTCATAGTCTAACAGTCCGGCAAATGGAGATAGTCCGGCTATCCGGAGACCCCCTAATCCAGGACTCCCTCAATGGTCAAGTAACATGACCTCCAAAACAGGATTACCGTACTACTCTGGAGCGGATCTTACTTTGGTTGACCTACGAGGTTCGGTAGTAACTTGATCAGAAGTTTCATGATCATTATCATTAGCTTCCTCACTAATTGGTGTAGGAATCACTGGAACTGATTCTGTGATGAACTACCTTCCAATAAGGGAGAAGGTACAGTTACCTCATCAAGTTCTACTTTCCTCCCACTCACTTCTTTCGAGAGAAACTCCTCTAGAAAGGATCCATTCTTAGCAATGAATATCCTCCCTTCGGATCTGTGATAGAAGGTGTACCCAACAGTCTCCTTTGGGTATCCTATGAACACACATTTCTCTGATTTGGGCTTGAGCTTACCAGGTTGAAGCTTTTTCACATAAGCATCGCAGCCCCAAACTTTAAGAAACGACAACTTGGGTTTCTTGCCAAACCACAGTTCATATGGTGTCGTCTCAATGGATTTCAATGGTGCCCTATTTAACATGAATGCAACCGTCTCTAAAGCATAACACCAAAACGATAGCGGTAAATCAGTAAGAGACATCATAGATCGCACCATATCTAATAAAGTGCGGTTACGATGTTCAGACACACCATTACGCTATGGTGTTCCAAGTGGTGTGAGTTGCGAAACTATTCCGTGTTGTTTCAAATGAAGACCAAACTCATAACTCAAATGTTCACCTCCATGACTAGATCGTAGAAACTTAATTTTCTTGTTACGATGATTTTCCACTTCACTCTGAAATTCTTTGAACTTTTCAAATGTTTCAAACTTATGTTTCATCAAGTAGATATACCCATATTCTGCTCAAATCATCTGTGAAGGTCAGAAAATAACGGTACCCGCCGCGAGCATCAACACTCATTGGACCGTATACATCAGTGTGTATTATTTCCAATAAGTCTGTTACTCGCTCCATTGTTCCGGAGAACAGAGTCTTAGTCATCTTGCCCATGAGGTATGGTTTGCAAGCATCAAGTGATTCCAAAAGCCCATCGGCATGGAGTTTCTTCATGCGCTTTACACCAATATGACCTAAACGGAATAAGTTGCACTATCATTATTAAACTTATATCTTTTGGCTTAAAACTATGAATTGTGTATCACTACTATCGAGATTCAATAAAAATAGACCACTCATCAAGGGTGCATGACCATAAAAGATATTACTCATATAAATAGAACAACCATTATTCTTTGATTTAAATGAATAACCGTCTCACATCAAACAAGATCAAGATATAATGTTCATGCTTAACGCTAGCACCAAATAACAATTATTCAGGTCTAAAACTAATCCTGAAGGTAGATGTAGAGGTAGTGTGCCGACTGCGATCACATCGACTTTGGAACCATTTCCCATGCGCATCGTCACCTCATCCTTAGCTAATCTTTGCTTAATCTGTAGCCCCTGTTTCGAGTTGCAAATATGAGCAACAAAACCAGTATCGAATACCCAGGCGCTACTGCGAGCATTAGTAAGGTACACATCAATAACATGTATATCAAATATACCTTTCACTTTGCAATCCTTCTTATCCACCAAATACTTGGGGTAGTTCCGCTTCCAGTGACCAGTCCCTTTGCAGTACAAGCACTCAGTCTCAGGCTTAGGTCCAGACTTGGGCTTCTTCACTTGAGCAGAAACTTGCTTGCCATTCTTCCTGAAGTTCCCCTTCTTCCATGTGCCTTTGTTCTTGAAACTAGTGGTCTTGTTGACCATCAACACTTGATGCTCCTTCTTGATTTCTACCTCCGCAGCCTTTAGCATTGTGAAGAGCTCGGGAATTGTCTTATCCATCCCTTGCATGTTATAGTTCATCATGAAGCTTTTGTAGCTTGGTGGCAGTGATTGAAGAACTCTGTGAATGACACTATCATCAGGAAGATTAACTCCCTGTTGAGTCAAGTGGTTGTGGTACACAAACATTCTGAGTATATGTTCACCGAAAAAACTATTCTCCTCCATCTTGCAGCTATAGAACTTATTGGAGACTTCATATCTCTCAATCTGGGCATTTTCTTGAAATATTGAAATCAACTCCTGGAACATCTCATATGCTCCATGACGTTCAAAACATCGTTGAAGTCCCGATTCTAAGATGTAAAGCATGGCACACTGAACTATCGAGTAGTCATCAGCTTTGCGCTGCCACACGTTCATAACATCTAGAGTTGCTCCTGCAGCGGGATTTGCACCTACCGGTGCTTCCAGGACGTAATTCTTCTATGCAGCAATGAGGATAATCCTCAAGTTATGGACCCAGTCTGTGTACTTGCTACCATCATCTTTCAACTTAGCTTTCTCTAGGAACGCATTAAAATTCGAAGGAACAGTAGCACGGGCCATTTATCTACAACAACATAGACATGCAAAATACTATCACGCACTAAGTTCATGATAAATTGAAGTTCAATTAATAATATTACTTAAGAACTCCCACTTAGATAGACATCCCTCTATTCATCTAAATGATCACGTGATCCATATAAACTAAACCATGTCCGATCATCACGTGAGATGGAGAAGTTTTCAATGGTGAACATCACTATGTTGATCATATCTACTATATGATTCACGCTCGACCTTTTGGTCTCAGTGTTCCGAGGCCATATATGCATATGCTAGGCTTGTCAAGTTTAACCTGAGTATTCTGCTTGTACAAAACTGCTTGCACCCGTTGTATGTGAACGTAGAGCTTATCACACCCGATCATCATGTGGTGTCTCGGCACGACGAACTGTAGCAACGGTGCATACTCAGGGAGAACACTTATACCTTGAAATTTAGTGAGAGATCATCTTATTATGCTACCGCCGTACTAAGCAAAATAAGATGCATAAAGGATAAACATCACATGCAATCAATATAAGTGATATGATATGGCCATCATCATCTTGTGCCTTCGATCTCCATCTCCAAACCACCGTCATGATCACCATCGTCACCAGCTTGACACCTTGATCTCCATCGTAGAATCGTTGTCGTCTCACCAACTATTGCTTCTATGACTATCGCTACCGCTTAGTGATAAAGTCAAGCAATTACATGGCGATTGCATTTCATACAATAAAGGGACAACCATATGGCTCCTGCCAATTGCCGATAACTGTTACAAAACATGATCATCTCATACAAAAATTTGTATCATCACGTATTGACCATATCACATCACAACATGCCCTGCAAAAACAAGTTAGACGTCCTCTACTTTGTTGTTGCAAGTTTTACGTGACTGCTGTGGGCTTCTAGTAAGAACCGTTCTTACCTACGCATCAAAAACCACAACGATTTTTCGTCAAGTGTGTTGTTTTAACCTTCAACAAGGACCGGACGTAGTAAAACTTGATTCAACTAAAGCTGGAGAAACAGACACCCACTAGCCACCTGTGTGTGAAGCACGGCGGTAGAACCAGTCTCATGAATGCGCTCATTTAATGTCGGTCTGGGCCGCTGTAACACCCCGGATGTAACTTTCCCAATTTGTACTCCAACTCTTGCCGTTTCCGGCATTAAGTTATTTTATTTTCTCGGGTTCAGGTTTTTGTCTCCATGTGTTGTTATCGTTGTCATGCATCTCATATCATGTCATCATGTGCATTGCATTTGCATACGTATTCATCTCATGCATTCGAGCTTTTTCCCCGTTGTCCGTTTTGCATTCCGGCGCTTCGTTCTCCTCCGGTGGTCATTTATACCTTTCTCTCGTGTGTGGGGATTAAACATTTCCGGATTGGACCGAGACTTGTCATGCGGCCTTGGTTTACTACCGGTAGACCGCCTGTCAAGTTTCGTACCATTTGGACTTCGTTTGATACTCCAACGGTTTATCGAGGGACCGAAAAGGCCTCGTGTGTGTTGCAGCCCAACACCCCTTCAATTTGGCCCAAACCCCACCAAAACCCCTCCTATAATCTAGAGCGTTCGATCACGATCGCGTGGCCGAAAACCGCACCTCATTTGGACTCTCCTAGCTCCCTCTATGCCTATATAAAGACCCCCTTCGTTTTCTTCTTCTCCTTCCCCCCGAAACCCTAGATCCGCCACCTCGCGCGCGCCGGACACAATTTCCACCGACGGACGTGTCCGCCCACCGTGTCCGCTGCCACGTGTCGCCGCCCCGTTGGCCGCGCCGCCGCCCCACTTCCCCTTCACCGCCGAGCCCACCGGGCCCGTGGCCGGCCCGCTCGCGCCGTGCCCGGGCCAAAGGCGCCTCCCCGCGCAGCCCCACTCCTCCGCGCTCGACCCCGCCGCCTTGCTCCTCCTCGCCGGTGAGCCGGAGCCCGCGCTGGCCACCGCCTCCTTGCCGTGGTCGCCGCGCCGCCGCCGTGCTCCGCCTCGCCGCCCTGCCACTCGACGCCGGCCGCCGCCGCCGCCTTCCCCTCGCCGCCACGAGCTCCTGCTTCCTCCTTCCTCCGGCAGCCGCGGCCCTCAACTCCGGTGAAGATTCCGGCCAACCTCGGTTCCCGTGCAGATCTGAGATCCGGATTTGATTTGGGTTGACTTTTGCCCGAAACCCTAATCCACGTGCTCCTGTTCATCATGCTATATCTCCGCATCCGTAGCTCCGTTTTTGGCATATAGCATATCAAAATGTTCATCTTAGAGAGTACATCATTTCATTCCATAGCATCATTTTCATTTGAGTACATCTTGATGCCCGAAAGGCTGTTAGAAGAGTGCTACTTGAGATAATTGTCAGATTTGCTACTCCATTTAGACATTTGTCATTTTTGCCATGATTATTGTGTGCATGATATGCCCTGATGCTCTACATATGTTTTGTTAAGGGTTTTGTCATCTTTCCAGAGGTGCAACCCATGTATTTTTGTGATGTGTGTGATGACTAGCACGAGCTTGCCAAGTGAGGCACTTGGTAATTCTGATTTCAGGGACATCATTTCCACTAAGTCTTTGAGCTGTTTATCTCATGATGCCATATGTTCATGTTGTTTCCTAGTGATCTGTGCCTCTTTTGAGGATGATCAGTAAGGATGCTTTATTAATATTGTAGTACTCTATCCATCCATGTCTTGGTTTGCAATTTTGGAGCACCCTAGCTTGAGTCCATCGAGCTCTACTTTTGTTACTTCGTGAATCTGGGCAGATTGTCAACTTGTTTGCAATTTTGCGGATGTTGTTGTAGTTGATCCCTGCATGCTATGCTATTGTTCTTGCCATGTCTAGCTTGCATTTTGTGTGTTCTTGATAGATGTATGCTTACCTTGTCTTGACTTGCACCGTAGTGAGTGCATCGAGCTCGTAAACATGCCTACTTGAGATATGTTTCAGCATGTGCCAGTTTTCACTAAGTCTAAAAACTGATTATGTTTTTGCTATGTTCACATGCTTGTTAGTATATTTTATGATCCCTTTTGGCTCAAGGTCACTAAGGGACTTTTGTTAAGATTTTTGAGCAGCTCCATGCTATGTTTTACTTTGCCATGTTCAGGTCCTGTAGCATGTAGTTTTGTTGCTTCGAAGAGTGCCACCTGATCTGAAATTCCAGACAAGTGTTAATTTCACTAAGTCTGAGACCTGTTTACCATATGCATTTTTACCATGCTTGTTTGAACCTGTTAATGGATGATTTGGCCGTAGCTCAGTGCTAGACTTTTGGTTAAGCATCTTGAATGCATCCCTGCCATGTATTTTGTTGTCATGTTTGAGTGCTGTAGCATGTTCATTTCGTTGCATTTAGATGGCTACTTGTTGTAAATCACAGACCGGTGTCATATTTGAATCGCTTGCCATTTCCAAACCGTAACTCTGATTCCGGCGTTCTTTATATCCTTTTCAAGCGATTTCATCTCATTTTTCTAGTGGCACACTCGGATTCACAAGTTGAGGCCAGGTTCATGCATCCCTTGTCAAATCTTGCATATGCATCCCGCATCGCATTCCGCATAGCATACCATCTTTGCATCGTGTTGTTTGAGTTTGCACGTGGTTGATTGTGTTCCTTGTTGCTTGTTTGTCTTGTTTGGGTAGAGCCGGAAGACGAGTTCGCTAATGAGGAGCCTGTTGAGTTTGCTTTCGAGGATCCAGTCAACTCTGACAGCTTTGCAGGCAAGATGATCATACCCTCGAAATCACTACTATCTTTGCTATGCTAGATTGCTCGCTCTTTTGCTATGCCAATGCTACGATGCCTACCATTTGCTTTCAAGCCTCCCAATTTTCCATGTCAAACCTCTAACCCTCCATGTCCTAGCAAACCGTTGATTGGCTATGTTACCGCTTTGCTCAGCCCCTCTTATAGCGTTGCTAGTTGCAGGTGAAGATTGGAGGCCGTTCCTTGTTGGAACATCTATTTTACTTGTTGGGATATCATTATATTATCTTGTTATCTTAATGCATCTATATACTTGGTAAAGGGTGTAAGGCTCGGCCTCTCGCCTAGTGTTTTGTTCCACTCTTGCCGCCCTAGTTTCCGTCATATCGGTGTTATGTTCCCGGATTTTGCGTTCCTTACGCGGTTGGGTTATAATGGGAACCCCTTGATAGTTCGCCTTGATTAAAGCTTTTCCCGCAATGCCGAACCTTGGTTTTACCATTTTCCACCTAGCCTCTTTTCCCTTGGGTTTCCGGAGCCTGAGGGTCATCTTATTGAAAGCCCCCCGGGCCAGTGCTCCTCTGAGTGTTGGTCCAACCTAGAGCCCCTTGCAGCGCCACCTCGGGGAAACTCGAGGGCTGGTTTTAGTTGTACAGATTGCTTATCCGATTGTGCCCTGAGAAAGAGATATGTGCAGATCCTATCAGGATTTATCGGCACATTCGGGCGGTGTTGCTGGTCTTGTTTTAACCTGTCGAAGTGTCTTGAAGAACCGAGATACCGAGTCTGATCGGAACGTCTTGGGAGGAGGTCTATTCCTTCGTTGACCGTGAGAGCTTGTCATGGGCTAAGTTGGGACTCCCCTGCAGGGATTGAACTTTCGAAAGCCGTGCCCGCGGTTATGGGCAGATGGGAATTTTTTATTGTCCGGTTGTAGATAACTTGAACCTTAAATTAATTAAAATGATTCAACTGAGTGTGTTACCGTGATGGCCTCTGATCGGCGAAGTCCGGGAAGTGGACATGGTGTTGGAGTAATGTTTGCGCAGGTTGTTCTCTAGTTTCTCGCTCGCGCTTTGCCTCCTCTTCTCGCTCTCTTTTGCGAACAGGATAGCCACCATATATGCTAGTCGCTTGCTGCAGCTCCACATATATTTTTACCTTACCTTACCTTACCTATAAGCTTAAATAGTCTTGATCGTGAGGGTGCGAGATTGCTGAGTCCCTGTGGCTCACAAATTACTATTACACCAGATGCAGGGCCTGATGATTCCGCTCCAGGTGACGCACTTGAGCTCAAGTGGGAGTTCGACGAGGACTCTCAACGTTACTATGTTTCCTTTCCTGATGATCAGTAGTGGTGCCCAGTTGGGGGTGATCAGGACCGTGTCGCATGTTGGGTTATCTTTTATTTTGGCGCCGTAGTCGGGCCATGAGTGTTTGGATGATGTAATGTTATTTATGTACTTGATTGACGTGGCGAGTGTAAGCCAACTATGTTATCTCCCCTTTATTATATATATTACATGGGATGTTGTGAAGATTGCCTAACTTGCGACATATGCCTTCAATGCGATTATGCCTCTAAGTCGTGCCTCGACACGTGGGAGATATAGTCACATCGAGGGTGTTACAAGTTGGTAATCAGAGCCTTCCCCGACCTTAGGAGCCCCATTGCTTGATCATTTTTAGCAGCCGAGTTGTGTCTAGAAAAATGTTTTGAGTCATCTAGGAATTATATATCGGAGAGTTTAGGAATTATTTTTACTTCCCAGTCTCCTCATCGGTCTGGTAAGGCATCCTGACGTAGAGTTTTGACTCTTCTCTTCTCAAATTTCACAAAAAAAATTTAGGATCACGCGGGTATCTTGGAATCGTTCCGATGGTTTTATGATGAGAACATTGTCTTGGTGCCTCCTGTCAGGGGTTTTGTGGAAGTGTCCCGGGGAGTTTAGCTCTGATGTGTTGTCATCATAATTTTATCGTTGCAGTTCTGGAATACCTGAGTTTAGTACGCCGACATCGAAAATCTCTTTTATGCAGTTCGTTGGTGAGATAACCTTGACGCCACCCAGTACTGGGGCGGGAGTTCGGGAGTATCGCCATAACTTGTATAACGGATGCTTTTCGAAGGTTGAGGTAGATGGTTTCCGAAGTTTTTCTTGGTTATGTGTTGAAGGATGGATACAGCTGGATGTAGGATTTGCTAGATTTGGGTGAGATATTATGCTTCCCCTGTATCCCCAACACCTGATTGCATAACCGGAAAGGTTCGGGAGTTTCATAGGTGGGAATTCTCATAGCTCTAGTTCTTCTTCCATGGATATTGGTTTGAGATTGGGATTTCTTACCGATTATTCGTTCTTGATCCGTACCTTGTTGATTTATTTCTCTACCTTAATTCTACGTGGCTTCTCAATTTATGGATATGTGACCATTTCAAGAGGAATGCATTCGTTCATTTTGTTCGGATGTGAAGACTATTTGTTGCAATTTTCATTCTGTTGGATTCAGCTTCAATATTGTCTATCAATGTGCTAATGGATGTCAACCTCTTCAGGATGGCTCCTCCAACGCGCACGACTCCGAATCCTGATCCGCCACCACCTCCACCTCCTCCGGAGGCATGGCAAGCTGTGATGGCCGCAACCAATGCAAACACACAGTTGATCATGCAAATTCTTCAAGAGCGCAATCAAGGCAACCAAGGGAACCAAGGCAACAATCAGAATCACCTTGCTACACTCAACCAGTTCCTTGCTAACAGGCCAAAGACTTTCAGCAATTGTGTTGAGGCAACCGATGCTGACGATTGGCTTGTGGATCTGTGCAAGCATTTCGAGTGCAGTAACGTCAGGCCTGAGGACTTTGTCAAGTTCGCTTCCTTCCAACTCAAAGATCAAGCTGCAGAATGGTTCCAGCAGTACAAGGATTCCAGAGGTGGACGTGTTATTACTTGGGATGAATTCCGTCAAGATTTCCGAGCTCATCATATTCCTCAGAGCGTGGTTGAAAGCAAGCGTGAGGAATTCCACAACCTGAAGCAAGGCTCTTTGTCTGTCTATGACTACAACAAGTTGTTTCAGAAGCTCGCCCGCTTTGCCAAGCAGGACGTCCCTGATGAGAAGAGCATGATATACCAGTTCAGGGGTGGTCTCAGAGAACAAATCCAGCTCACTCTTGTCCTCTTTGAGCCCTTGAGGTATGATGAGTTATACAACATGGCACTGAAGCAAGAGGCTGCTCAGTTGAGGTGTGATGCTTCCAAGAAGCGAGTCAGAGATGTTACTCCTTCTTCCTCTACTCAAGTGGCCAAGCAGCAGAAGTATTGGCTTCCTCCTCCTCCGTTCCGTCAGCCGTATCAGCAGAAGAGCAAAGGTGGCAGTGGATCTTCCCACCCACCCAACCCTGGCTTTTAGAACAAGACTTCGTCTCAAGCTCCAAGATCGAGTGCTCCGTATCACCGTCCGATTTCAGAGGTCACATGCAACAGGTGCCAATAGAAGGGTCACTATGCCAACAAGTGTTTCAACCAGAGGCGTCTTCCTCCTCCTCCTCCTGTGAGATCGGCAAGTACAGCTGTGGTCAAGCATAACCCCAAGTACGCCAAGGTCAATATGGTGAATGCAGCTCAGGCAGAGGACTCGTCAGATGTCATCATGGGTAACCTTCCTGTTAACGATGTTCCCGCAAGAGTTCTTTTTGACACTGGTGCATCGCATTGTTTCATCTCGAGACCTTTTGCATCTAAGCATGATTTTGTTACTCAAGTGTTGCCGAAACCATTGGCTATTGTCTCTCTGGCCCGTCAAATGACATCTCGAG
Source organism: Triticum urartu (assembly GCF_056163025.1). Taxonomy (NCBI): domain Eukaryota; kingdom Viridiplantae; phylum Streptophyta; class Magnoliopsida; order Poales; family Poaceae; genus Triticum; species Triticum urartu. The sequence continues at coordinate 556,860,638 of NC_141875.1, forward strand.
TATGCGTTCCGGATGTTACAATCACTTTGGGTGACTATAAGTTCTTGTCCTCTCCAAATGTTCTTGGTGACTCGGATATTGATCTTATTCTCGGAATAGATTGGCTTTCTAAGCACAAGGCTCAGCTTGATTGTGCAGCCAGGCAGATTCAATTGACTCATTCGTCTGAGGATGTAATTGTCTTTGCCGCTCGTGATGATACCATCCGTCTGTTTTCTCTCAATGAGAAAGGTGAACTGGATGCTATCTCGCAAATTCCAGTCGTTTGCGAATATCAAGACGTCTTTCCAGAAGAGCTTCCAAGAATGCCTCCGCACCGGCCAGTTGAATTCGTCATTGATCTTGAGCCTGGTACGGAACCTGTGTGCAAGCGTCCTTACAAGCTCGGACCTGAAGAGTTGAAGGAGCTGAAGAAGCAACTCGATATTCAAGAGAAAATGGGTCTCATCCGGCCTAGTTCTTCTCCGTGGGGTTGTGGTGTTCTTTTTGTGAAGAAGAAGGATGGAATGGACCGACTTTGTGTTGATTACCGTCCATTGAACAAGAATACCATCAAGAACAAATACCCACTTCCCAACATCAATGAGCTGTTCGAACAACTCAAAGGTGCCCAAGTATTCTCCAAGCTTGATCTCCGTATGGGTTATCATCAGATTCGAATTCGTGAGCAAGATATTCCCAAGACGGCTTTCAGGACAAGCTATGGTTCATACGAATACACTGTCATGTCTTTTGGCCTCGTCAATGCTCCTCCGACGTTCTCTCGCATGATGAACTTCATCTTCAACGCCTACACCAATGACTTCGTTTTGGTCTATCTCGACGAAATTCTGGTTTTCTCGAAGAACAAGGAAGATCATGCCAAGCACTTGCGTTTGGTGCTCGATAAGCTCAGAGAACATCAGTTCTACGCCAAGTTCTCCAAGTGTGAATTTTGGCTCGATGAGGTTCTTTATCTTGGTCATATCATCTCTGCCAAGGGCATTGCCGTGAATCCTGAGAAGGTGTCTGCAATTGTGAATTGGGAACCTCCTCAGAACGCGAAGCAACTCCGTAGTTTCCTCGGTCTCGCAAGCTATTGCCGAAGATTCGTTGAAAACTTTTCTAAGATCGCGAAGCCTCTCTGTAACCTTCTCCAGAAGCACATAAAGTACGTTTGGTCTCCGGAGTGTGACATTGCTTTCAACACTTTGAAAGAGAAATTGATCACTGCTCCAGTTCTGACTCCGCCTGACGAATCCAAACCGTACGAGGTCTTTTGTGATGCCTCTCTCCAAGGTCTTGGCGCAGTATTGATGCAAGAGAAGAAAGTTGTTGCTTATACCTCTCGCCAGTTGAAGCCCAATGAGAAGAACTACCCCACTCATGATCTCGAGTTGGCGGCAGTTGTGCATGCTCTTTTGACTTGGAGACATCTCTTATTGGGAAGAAAAGTGGACATTTTCACTGACCACAAGAGTCTCAAGTACATCTTCACTCAGCCTAATCTCAACCTCACGCAAACTCGATGGGTCGAAATGATTCAAGAGTATAATCCGAGTATCAAGTATACTCCAGGCAAGGCCAATGTGATTGCTGACGCATTGAGCAGAAAAGCTTACTGCAACAATCTGATTCTCAAGCCTTATCAACCCGAGCTTTGTGAAGCTTTCCGCAAACTGAACCTGCAAGTTGTCCCTCAAGGTTTCCTCGCCAACCTTCAAGTCTCTCCTACCTTGGAAGACCAGATTCGCCAAGCTCAGCTTCTTGATGCTATGGTGAAAAAGGTGAAGATTGGGATTGCCAAGAGTCAACCCAAGTACAAGTGCTACCGCCTTGATGACAAGGATACTCTCTTCTTCGAGGATCGTATTGTTGTACCCAAAGGTGACCTCCGTAAAGTGATCATGAACGAGGCTCACAATTCTCCCCTTTCCATCCACCCTGGGAGTACGAAGATGTATCAGGACCTTAAGCAGGCTTATTGGTGGACTCGAATGAAGTGAGAGATTGCTCAATTCATGAATGAGTGTGATGTCTGCAGAAGAGTGAAGGCAGAACACCAAAGACCAGCTGGTCTCCTCCAACCTCTTGCCATTCCAGAATGGAAGTTTGACCACAATGAAATGGACTTCGTGACTGGGTTTCCAAAGTCCAAGCGTGGCAATGATGCTATATTCGTTGTCATCGACAAACTCACCAAAGTGGCTCACTTTCTGCCTATCAAAGAGTCAATCACTGCGGCTCAATTGGCGGAACTCTATACCTCTCGAATTGTCTCTATGCACGGTATTCCTCAAGTGATCTCTTCAGACCGTGGTAGCATTTTTACCTCCAAGTTTTTGGATTCTTTTCAAAAGGCCATGGGCACCAACATCCGCTTCAGCACAGCTTTCCATCCTCAAACTAGCGGTCAAGTCGAGCGTGTCAACCAAATTCTTGAAGATATGCTCAGGGCTTGTGTGATCTCCTTCGGCATGAAGTGGGAGGATTGTCTTCCTTATGCTGAATTCTCCTACAACAACAGTTTTCAAGCAAGTTCGGGTAAGGCCCCATTTGAAATTCTGTATGGCAGGAAGTGCCGTACCCCTCTCAACTGGTCTGAAACCGGTGAACGTCAGCTTTTGGGTAATGACTTAATCACAGAGGCAGAGGAAATGTGTAAAGTCATTCGTGATAACCTCAAAGCAGCCCAATCCCGCCAGAAGAGCTACTATGATAGTAAGCACCGTGATTTGGCTTCCGAGATCGGAGATCATGTTTACCTCCGCGTCTCTCCTATGAAAGGTACTCGTCGCTTCGGTATCAAAGGGAAGCTTGCCCCCAGATACGTGGGACCTTTCAAGATTGTCAGCAAGAGAGGCGATCTCACCTATCAACTCGAGCTTCCTTCAAACTTTGCAAATGTTCATGATGTGTTCCATGTCTCTCAGCTCCGAAAGTGCTTCAAGACTCCTGACCGCACCGTCAACTTCGAGGACATTGAGCTCCAAGAAGATCTCTCCTATCGTGAGCACCCAGTTGCTATTCTCGAAGAGACTGAACACAAGACTCGCAATAAGTCAATCAAATTTCTCAAAGTCAAGTGGTCACACCATTCCGACGGTGAATATACCTGGGAACGCGAGGATCACCTCTGTTCTGAGTACCCGACGTTCTTTCAGTCCTAGATCTCGGGACGAGATCCTTTCGTAGTGGTGGAGTGTTGTAACACCCCGGATGTAACTTTCCCAATTTGTACTCCAACTCTTGCCGTTTCCGGCGTTAAGCTATTTTATTTTCTCGGGTTTGGGTTTTTGTCTCCGTGTGTTGTTATCGTTGTCATGCATCTCATATCATGTCATCATGTGCATTGCATTTGCATACGTGTTCATCTCATGCATTCGAGCTTTTTCCCCGTTGTCCGTTTTGCATTCCGGCGCTTCGTTCTCCTCCGGTGGTCATTTCTACCTTTCTCTAGTGTGTGGGGATTAAACATTTCCGGATTGGACCGAGACTTGTCATGCGGCCTTGGTTTACTACCGGTAAACCTCCTGTCAAGTTTCGTACCATTTGGACTTCGTTTGATACTCCAATGGTTAACCGAGGGACCGAAAAGGCCTCGTGTGTGTTGCAGCCCAACTCCCCTCCAATTTGTCCCAAAACCCACCTAAACCCCTCGTATAGTCTAGAGCGTTCGATCACAATCGCGTGGCCGAAAACCGCACCTCATTTGGACTCTCCTAGCTCCCTCTATGCCTATATAAAGACCCCCTCCGTTTTCTTCTTCTCCTTCCCCCCGAAACCCTAGATCCGCCACCTCGCGCGCGCCGGACACAATTTCCACCGACGGACGTGTCCTCCCGCCGTGTCCGCTGCCACGTGTCGCCGCCACGTTGGCCGCGCCGCCGCCCCACTTCCCCTTCGCCGCCGAGCCTGCCGGGCCCGTGGCCGGCCCGCTCGCGCCGCGCACGGGCCAGAGGCGCCTCCCCGCGCCGCCCCACTCCTCCGCGCCTGACCCCGCCGCCTACCTCCTCCTCGCCGGCGAGCCGGAGCCAGCGCGGGCCACCACCTCCTCGCCGTGGTCGCCGCGCCGACGCCGTTCTCCGCCTCGCCGCCCCACCACTCGACGCCAGCCGCCGCCGCCTTCCCCTCGCCGCCACGAGCTCCGGCCTCCTCCTTCCTCCGGCAGCCACGACCCTCAACTCCGGTGAAGATTCTGGCCAACCTCGGTTCCCGTGCAGATCTCAGATCCGTATTTGATTTGGGTTGACTTTTGCCCGAAACCCTAATCCACGTGCTCCTGTTCATCATGCTATATCTCTGCATCCGTAGCTCCGTTTTTGGCATATAGCATATCAAAATGTTCGTCTCAGAGAGTACATCATTTCATTCCATTGCATCATTTTCATTTGAGTCTATCTTGATGCCCGAAAGGTTGTTAGAAGAGTGCTACTTGAGATAATTGTCAGATCTCCTACTCCATTTAGACATTTGTCATTTTTGCCATGATTACTGTGTGCATGATATGCCCTGATGCTCTACATATGTTTTGTTAAGGGTTTTGTCATCTTTCTAGAGGTGCAACCCATGTATTTTTGTGATGTGTGTGATGACTAGCACGAGCTTGCCAAGTGAGGCACTTGGTAATTCTGATTTCAGGGACATCATTTCCACTAAGTCTTTGAGCTGTTTATCTCATGATGCCATATGTTCATGTTGTTTCCTAGTGATCTGTGCCTCTTTTGAGGATGATCAGTAAGGATGCTTTATTAATATTGTAGTAATCTATCCATCCATGTCTTGGTTTGCAATTTTGGAGCACCCTAGCTTGAGTCAATCGAGCTCTACTTTTGTTACTTCGTGAATCTGGGCAGATTGTCAACTTGTTTGCAATTTTGCCGATGTGGTTGTAGTTGATCCGTGCATGCTATGCTATTGTTCTTGCCATGTCTAGCTTGCATTTTGTGTGTTCTTGATAGATGTATGCTTACCTTGTCTTGACTTGCACCGTAGTGAGTGCATCGAGCTTGTAAACATGCCTACTTGAGATATGTTTCAGCATGTGCCAGTTTTCACTAAGTCTGAAAACTGATTATGTTTTTGCTATGCACATGCTTGTTAGTATATTTTCTGATCCCTTTTGGCTCAAGGTCACTAAGGGACTTTTGTTAAGCTTTTTTAGTAGCTCCATGCCATGTTTTACTTTGCCATGTTCAGGTCCTGTAGCATGTAGTTTTGTTGCCCCGAAGAGTGCCACCTGATCTGAAATTCCAGACAAGTGTTAATTTCACTAAGTCTGAGACCTGTTTACCATATGCATTTTTGCCATGCATGTTTGAACCTGTTAATGGATGATTTGGCCGTAGCTCAGTGCTAGACTTTTGTTAAGCATCTTGAATGCATCCCTGCCATGTATTTTGTTGTCATGTTTGAGTGCTGTAGCATGTTCATTTCGTTGCATTTAGATGGCTACTTGCTGTAAATCGCAGACCGGTGTCATATTTGAATCGCTTGCCATTTCCAAACCGTAACTCCGATTCCGGCGTTCTTTACATCGTTTTCAAGCGATTTCATCTCATTTTTCCAGTGGCACACTTGGATTCCCAAGTTGAGGCAAGGTTCATGCATCCCTTGTCAAATCTTGCATATGCATCCCGCATCGCATTCCGCATAGCATACCATCTTTGCATCGTGTTGTTTGAGTTTGCACGTGGTTGATTGTGTTCCTTGTTGCTTGTTTGTCTTGTTTGGGTAGAGCAGGGAGACGATTTCTCTAATGAGGAGGCCGTTGAGTTTGCTTTCGAGGATCCAGTCAACTCTGACAGCTTTGCAGGCAAGATGATCATACCCTCGAAATCACTACTATCTTTGCTATGCTAGATTGCTCGCTCTTTTGCTATGCCAATGCTACGATGCCTACAATTTGCTTTCAAGCCTCCCAATTTGCCATGTCAAACCTCTAACCCTCCATGTCCTAGCAAACCGTTGATTGGCTATGTTACCGCTTTGCTCAGCCCCTCTTATAGCGTTACTAGTTGCAGGTGAAGATTGGAGGCCGTTCCTTGTTGGAACATCTATTTTACTTGTTGGGATATCATTATATTATCTTGTTATCTTAATGCATCTATATACTTGGTAAAGGGTGGAAGGATCGGCCTCTCACCTAGTGTTTTGTTCTACTCTTGCCGCCCTAGTTTCCGTCATATCGGTGTTATGTTCCCGGATTTTGCGTTCCTTACGCAATTGGGTTATAATGGGAACCCCTTGATAGTTCGCCTTGATTAAAGCTTTTCCAGCAATGCCCAACCTTGGTTTTACCATTTGCCACCTAGCCTCTTTTCCCTTGGGTTTCCAGAGCCCGAGGGTCATCTTATTAAACCCCCCCGGGCTAGTGCTCCTCTGAGTGTTGGTCCAACCTAGAGCCCCTTGCACCGCCACCTCGGGGAAACTCGAGGGCTGGTTTTAGTTGTACGGATTGCTTATCCGATTGTGCCCTGAGAAAGAGATATGTGCAGCTCCTATCGGGATTTGTCGGCACATTCGGGCGGTGTTGCTGGTCTTGTTTTAACCTGTCGAAGTGTCTTGAAGAACCGAGATACCGAGTCTGATCGGAACGTCTTGGGAGGAGGTCTATTCCTTCATTGACCGTGAGAGCTTGTCATGGGCTAAGTTGGGACTCCCCTGCAGGGATTGAACTTTCGAAAGCCGTGCCCGCGGTTATGGGCAGATGGGAATTTGTTAATGTCCGGTTGTAGATAACTTGAACCTTAAATTAATTAGAATAATTCAACTGAGTGTGTTACCATGATGGCCTCTTCTCGGCGGAGTCCGGGAAGTGGACACGGTGTTGGAGTAATGTTTGCGCAGGTTGTTCTCTAGTTTCTCGCTCGCGCTTTGCCTCCTCTTCTCGCTCTCTTTTGCGAATAGGATAGCCACCATATATGCTAGTCGCTTGCTGCAGCTCCACATATATTTTTACCTTACCTTACCTATAAGCTTAAATAGTCTTGATCGCGAGGGTGCGAGATTGCTGAATCCCTGTGGCTCACAGATTACTATTACACCAGATGCAGGGCCTGATGATTCCGCTCCAGGTGATGCGCTTGAGCTCAAGTGGGAGTTCGACGAGGACTCTCAACGTTACTGTGTTTCCTTTCCTGATGATCAGTAGTGGTGCCCAGTTGGGGGTGATCGGGACCGTGTCGCATGTTGGGTTATCTTTTATTTTGGCGCCATAGTCGGGCCATGAGTGTTTGGATGATGTAATGTTATTTGTGTACTTGATTGACGTGGCGAGTGTAAGCCAACTATGTTATCTCCCCTTTATTATCTATATTACATGGGATGTTGTGAAGATTGCCTAACTTGCGACATATGCCTTCAATGCGATTATGCCTCTAAGTCGTGCCTCGACACGTGGGAGATATAGTCGCATCGAGGGTGTTACAGCCGCTTCATCCAACAATACCGCCGAATCAAAGTATGACATGCTGGTAAGCAGTATGACTATTATTGCCCACAACTCTTTGTGTTCTACTCGTGCATATAACATCTACGCATAGACCTGGCTTAGATGCCACTTTTTGGGAATGCAGTATTTCATAAAATTTACCTACGTTCACGCAAGATCTATCTAGGAGATGCATAGCAACTAGAGGGGAGAGTGTGTCTATGTACCCTCGTAGACCGAAAGCGGAAGCGTTTAGTAACGCGGTTGATGTAGTTGAACGTCTTCATGATCCAACCGATCCAAGTACTGAATGCACGGCACCTCCGCGATCAGCACACGTTCAGCTCGGTGACGTCCCTCGTACTCTCGATCCAGCTAAGGCCGAGGGTGAGTTCCGTCAGCACGACGGCGTGTTGACGGTGATGATGAAGTTACCGACGCAGGGCTTCGCCTAAGCACTACAACGATATGACCGATGTGTATAACTGTGGAGGGGGGCAACGCACACGGCTAAAAGATCAGCTTCTGTGTCTATGGGGTGCCCCCTCCCACGTATATAAAGGGGGGAGGGAGGAGGAGGGCGGCCAAGGGTGGCGTGCCCAAGGGGGGAGTCCTACTCCAAGTAGGATTCGCGCCCCCCTTTCCTACTTCCACAAGGAGAAGGGGGAAGGAGTAGGAGAAGAGAAGGAAAGGGGGCGGCCCCCTAGCCCTAGTCCAATTCAGTTTGGCCTAGGGGGCACACGCCACCTCTTGGTCAGCCTCCTCTCATCCACCACTAGGCCCATGAGGCCCAATAACTTCCCGGAGGGGGTTCCGGTAACCCCCGATACTCCGAAACTCATCCGAAACGACCCAAACCATTCCGGTGTCCGAATGTAACCTTCCAATATAAGAATATTTATGTCTCGACCATTTTGAGACTCCTCATCATCTCCGTGATCTCATCTGGGACTCCGAACAAACTTCGATACATCAAATCACATAACTCATAATACAAATCATCATCGAATGTTAAGCGTGCGGACCCTACGGGTTCGAGAACTATGTAGACATGACCGAGACACATCTCCGATCAATAACTAATAGCGGAACCTGGATGCGCATATTGGCTCCCACATATTCTACGAAGATCTTTATCGGTCAAACTGCATAACAACAAACTTTGGTCCCTTTGTCATCGGTATGTTACTTGCCCGAGATTCGATCGTCGGTATCATCATACCTAGTTCAATATCATCACCGGCAAGTCTATTTACTCGTTCCGTAATACATCATCCCGCAACTAACTCATTAGTCCCTTTGCTTGCAAGGCTTATAATGATGGGCATTACCGAGAGGGCCTAGAGGTACCTCTCTGATACACGGAGTGACAAATCCCAATCTCGATCTATGCCAACTCAACAAACACCATTGGAGACAACTGTAGAGCATCTTTATAATCACCCAGTTACGTTGTGATGTTTGATAGCACACTAAGTGTTCCTCCGGTATTTGGGAGTTGCATAATCTCATAGTCATAGGAACATGTATAAGTCATGAAGAAAGTGATAACCCACAAGTATAGGGGATCGCAACAGTTTTCGAGGGTAGACTATGCAACCCAAATTTATTGATTCGACACAAGGGGAGCCACAGAATATTCTCAAGTATTAACAGTTGAGTTGTCAATTCAACCGCACCTAAAAGACTTAATATCTGCAACAAAGTATTTAGTAGCAAATTAATATGGAAGCAGTGGTAACGGTGACAAAAGTAATAGTATTGGTTTTGTAGTGATCATAACAGTGGCAACGGAAAAGTAACTAAGCAAAGATAAATATATGAAAAGCTCATAGGCAATTGATCAGTGATGGATAATTATATCGGATGCGATTCCTCATGCAACAGTTGTAACATAGGGTGACACAGAACTAGCTCCAGTTCATCAATGTAATGTAGGCATGTATTCCGAATATAGTCATACGTGCTCACGGAAAAGAACTTGCATGACATATTTTGTCCTACCCTCCCGTGGCAGCGGGGTCCTATTGGAAACTAAGGGATATTAAGGCCTCCTATTAATAGAGTACCAGACCAAAGCATTAACACTTAGTGAATACATGAACTCCTCAAACTATAGTCATCACCGGGAGTGGTCCCGACTATTGTCACTTCGGGGTTACCGGATCATAACACATAGTAGGTGACGATTGACATGCAAAATTGGATCGAGAACTCACATATAATCATGAAAACATAATAGGTTCATATCTGAAATCATGGCACTCGGGCCCTAGTGACAAGCATTAAGCATAGCAAAGTCATAGCAACATCAATCTTAGAACATAATGGATACTTGGGATCAAACCCTAACAAAACTAACTCAATTACATGATAAATCTCATCCAACCCATCACCGTCCAGCAAGCCTATGATGGAATTACTCACGCACGGCGGTGAGAATCATGAAATTGGTGATGGAGGATGGTTGATGATGACGACGGCGACGAATCCCCCTCTCCAGAGCCCTCCTGAGAGGTTTTAGGGCTTGGCGGCGGCCCCGAACGGAGAAGTATCAACTCCCTCAAGCTTAAAAATTTGCTTGTCCTCAAGAAATTCAGTTTACAAACTGAAAGTGATAAAGAAAAACTTTTACAAACTCTGTTTGATCTTGTTGTTGCAAATATGTAAAGACAGCATTCAAGTTTTTAGCAAAGATTATGAACCAACCATATTCACAATAATATTTAGGTCTCATGTTTACTCATATCAATGGAATAATCGACTAGCGAGCAATAATAATAAATCTTGGATGACAAAACTTTCTCAAAACAATCATAATATGATATAACAAGATGCTATCTCGCTAGCCCTTTCTGAGACCACAAAACATAAATGCAGAGCACCTCTGAAGATCAAGGACTGACTAAACATTGTAATTCATGGTAAAAGAGATCCAGTCATAGTCATACTCAATGTAAATTAATAGTAATGCATGCACATGACAGCGGTGCTCTCCAACTTGTGCTTTTTAATAATAGGATGATGACTCAACATAAAAGTAAATAGATAGGCCCTTCTTAGAGGGAAGCAGGGATTTGCAGAGGTGCCAGAGCTCGAGTTTTGAAATAGAGATGAATAAAATTTTGAGTGGCATACTTTCATTGTCAACATAACAACCAAGAGATCTCGATATCTTCCATGCTACACACATTATAGGCGGTTCCCAAACAGAATGGTAAAGTGTATACTCCCCCACCACCAACAAACATAAATCCATGGCTTGTCCGAAACAACGGGTGCCTCCCACTATGAACAATCCTGGGGGAGTTTCGTTTGCAATTATTTTAATTTAGGCATGGGACCGGGCATCCCGGTTACCAGCCATTTTCTCGTGAATGATGAGCGTTGTCCGAAACAACGGGTGCCTCCCACTATGAACAATCCTGGGGGAGTTTCGTTTGCAATTATTTTAATATAGGCATGGGACTGGGCATCCCGGTTACCAGCCATTTTCTCGTGAATGATGAGCGGAGTCCACTCATCTTGAGAATAACCCACCTAGCATGGAAGATATAGACAACCCTAGTTGATACATGAGCTATTCGGGCATATAAAACAGAATTTCATTTGAAGGTTTAGAGTTTGGCACATACAAATTTACTTGGAATGGCAGGTAGATACCGCTTACAAGAAGGTATGGTGGACTCATATGGAATAACTTTGGGGTTTATGGAAGTGGATGCACAAGCAGTATTCCCGCTTAATACAAGTGAAGGCTAGAAAAAGACCGGGAAGCGACCAACTAGAGAGCGACAACAGTCATGAACATGCATTAAAATTAATCAACACTGAGTGCAAGCATGAGTAGGATATAATTCACCATGAACATAAATATCGTGGAGGCTATGTTGATTTTGTTTCAACTACATGCGTGAACATGTGCCAAGTCAAGCCACTCGAATTGTTCAAAGGAGGATACCACCCTATCATACCACATCACAACTATTTTAATAGCATGTTGGCACACAAGGTAAACTATTATAAACTCCTAGCTAATTAAGCATGGCATGAGCAACTATAATCTCTAATTGTCATTGCAAACATGTTTCATTCATAATAGGCTGAATCAGGAATGATGAACTAATCATATTTACAAAAACAAGATAGGTCGTTCATACCATCTTTTCTCATCTCAATCAGTCCATCATATATCGTCATTATTGCCTTTCACTTGCACGACCGAACGGTGTGGATAATAATAATAGTGCACGTGCTTTGGACTAAGCTGGAATTTGAAAACATTTAATACAAGGGAGAAGACAAGGTAATATGGGCTCTTGGTTAGATCAACAATAATGCATATGAGAGACACTCAACATTTTCATCATGGTCTTCTCCTCTCGACCCCCAAAGAAAACAAATAAAACTATTTACATGGGAAAGCTCCCAACAAGCAAAAGAAGAACGAGGAATCTTTTTGGGTTTTCTTTTAATTAATACTACTACAAGCATCGAAAGTAAACTAGCTAAAAGCTACAACTGATTTTTTTTCCGGTTTTTATTAAGGTTTTTCAAACACACAAGAACAATGCTGGAAAAGAAAATAAACTAGCATGGATAGTACAATGAAAAATTATGAGCACCGACAACTAGAATGAGCGTGTGAACATGATTGTAATGTCGGTGAGAAATACGTACTCCCCTAAGCTTAGGCTTTTGGCCTAAGTTGGTCTATGGCCACTGCTGGCCTGGTGGATACCCAAACTTGTAGCTGGGGTCGTACAGAGATGCAGCAGCTACTGCCTGACGAGCTGCAGCTTGGAGGCGAGCTGCCTCCATCCTCCTCTCATATTCGTCCGCTTCCTCCCTGGTTATAACATATCTCCTTTTTACCTGAAAGTCAAAGAAAGTAGGAGCAGGGAAGGCAACATGGATAGTGCGCCGTCTGTCAAAGGTTAGTCGGTACTGGAGGAACTGATCGTTCCTCTCAAGAAACTAATGGTGGACCATAGCATCATAATGTAGATAAGAAGGAGGCAACTCCATATCATTTCCGTGTATGGGTATATTAAGATAATTAGCTACACGAGTTGCATAAATTCCACCAAACAAATCTCCACTTATACTGTTGTGATGCAACCTTCGTGCAACAATGGCCCCCAAGTTATATTGTTTATCACCTAATACCACACTCTTGAGAACACTAAGATCAGGAATGCACATGTGACAAGCCTCATCTTTACCGTTAATACATCTACCAATGAAGAGAGCAAAATAATGTATGGAAGGGAAATGAATGCTCCCTATGGTAGCTTGTGTGATTTCTCTAGATTCCCGCACAGTAATACTGGCAAGAAAGTCTTTATATTCAGATTTGCGAGGTTCACTAGCATTGCCCCACTACGGGAGTTTACAAGCAATATTAAAATCTTCTAGGTCCATGGTATATGATTTATCATAAAGATCAAATAAAACAGTGTGAGAATTGTGTGAGGATGTAAATTTAAACCTTCTCACAAAGGAATTAGTTATATAGAGGTATTGCCGGCACTTATCTGACACGAAGCCCTCAAGATCAGCGTTACACACATACGTGTCAAATTCATCCTTGATGCCTGCTTGGACCATAAACTCCTCTAATGGCCATTCATAAGGCTGCACTTGAGCTTCCCTCGCTGGTTCATCGTCCGGCTCACGTATCGCGAGCCTCGGTCCTTGCTTCCTTGAAGAACCACCTTGGTACATTTTCCTAAAAAAATTTCTTCCTCTGAAAAAATTCTGAAATTTTAAGTGACTCAAAATAAAAGTGAACCAAACTCAACAAGATTGATAGCAACTACTCCTACAAGTGCCTAGAGGCCATGTCATGCATTAAAACTACTTTTGACCACATAAATTTGACATGCAAGCTCAAGAATAGGGTCACCTAAGCAGCAAAATTTGCAATAAATAAAGCACAAGAAAAAAACTAAGTGTATCATCGGAGGAGTCACATACCGAAGAACAATGCCCCAAAGCAGTTTCGTGAATGGAGATTTCAGCAAGGAGATCGAAAATGGTAGCAAGATGAGATAGAACTCGGGTTTGAGCTGTGGGATGATTTTTTCTAGAGGAAGACGAAGTGTGTGGGTGCTGGAATAAGTGGAGGAGGCCCATGTGGGGCCCACGAGGCAGGGGCGTGCCCCAGGGGGGCACCCTGGACCCTCGTGGCCAGGTGGTGTGGCCCCCTGGTGTGTTCTCAGTGCCAATAATTTTTAAATATTCTACACAAAATCATATTTCATTTTCAGGACATTTGGAAAACTTTTATTTTCGGGGTATTTTTATTGCAAGGATAATTTAGAAAACAGACAGAAAATAATATTTTTACTTTATTTAATCTAAATAATAGAAAGTAAAAGGAGGGTACAGAGAGTTGTGCTTTCTAACTTCATCCATCTCATGCTCATCAAAAGGAATCCATTAACAAGGTTGATCAAGTCTTGTTAACAAACTCTTTCCGAATAACATGAAACCGGAGAATTTTTGAATAACACTAAGTTACCTCAACAGGGATATGCATGTCCCCTACAATAAGAATATCATATTTCTTCTTGATAGTAGGAAGAGGGAATTCAAAACCTCCCATAGTAATCGTTGAAATTTTTCCAATAGAATTGATACTGTTGACTTGAGGCTGTTACATCGGAAAGTGTACCGTGTGCTCATTACCATTAACATGAAAAGTGATATTGCTTTTGTTGCAATCAATAACAGCCTCTGCAGTATTCAAAAAGGGTCTACCAAGAATAATAGACATAGTACCATCCTCGGGAATATCAAGAATAACAAAGTCCATTAAAATAGTAATGCTTGCAACCACAACAGGCACATCCTCACAAATACCGACAGGTATAGCAGTTGATTTATTGGCCATTTGCAAAGATATTTTAGTAGGTGTCAACTTATTCAAATCAAGTCTACGATATAAAGAGAGAGGCATAACACTAACACCGGCTCCAAGATCGCTGTCGGATTTTGGGTTCCAGCAGACCCTTAAGGTTCGAACTCTGGGGTGCGCACGGAGATCTTTCCCCTACCGACTCGCGCTTCTATGGCTCGCAAGAAATCTAGGCTAGAAAGAAGAACACACAAGGGACACGAGGTTTATACTGGTTCGGGCCACCGATGTGGTGTAATACCCTACTCCAGTGTGTGGTGTAGTGGATTGCCTCAGGGGCTGATGATGGCCAATACAGGGGAAGAACGGCCTCGCGAGAGGAGTTCTTGAGCTGGTGCAGTGTGTTCTACTTGGTCCGGACCTCTCTCCCCCCCTTTCCTTTTTTCGGGGGCTAGTCCTATTTATAGAGGCCCTAGTCCCCTTCCCAAAAAATGAGCGGGAAGGGCGCCAACAATTGGCCATTTTGAAGGGGAACATCTAGTACAAGTTATCCTGACCAAAGGTGGTCTTCGGCTGCCAAAAGCACTGGTGATGACGCCGTCTTGGGATCCACGGTGACCTCCGTCCTGCCGCTCTGCTGGTCTTGGTCTCGTTGCACCAGAATGGTAACCTTTGCCTGATGCCTTGGCATGTGCTTGCTCACTTTGCACCGAAGGGGAAACAAGGACACTGCACAGGCCGGCGCCCGCCTGGCGCCCGCCTAATCTCGATCGTCATGGCTTGCGTCATGGGCTCCTCGCGAGGCACCACTGCCTTGATCTCTCCGCCTCCTCGCGAGCCTGCCTGATGAGGCTGTTCCTGAGGAAGCCTCCTGTCGTCCGCCCCGCAAGGCTTGGCCCCGTGCGAGGGTCTTAAGCTTGAGCTGATGAGGCTGGGCCGCACTGGGCCCCCACTTGAGCCACGCCGCAGGCCGCAGGCAGGCAAGTCTGGGGACCCCCGTTCCCAGAACGCCGATGGTAGCCCCCGGGCCCAAGGCACGCCCGGGCTTGGCTTAGCAGAGAAGCTAAGGGGCAAGCACGAAGCTCCGCATGCCCCAATAGCCTGTAGCCTTGGGCGCCGCATGGCTATTGATTGGACGTGGGTGTCTGCGCTTCCCCATGACGCCTCGGCAACCGCACGACTTGTCAAGTCCCTACATGCAGAGAATGGGTCATGATTACCTGTGATCGTGGTGGTCGGCGGATGGCCTTCTCCATCTATAAGTACGGGACTGTGCAAGCCTCGTTAGCGTATCCCTTCCTGCTACTCCTTTCCTTCTCCTTCCTCGTCCTTGCGCTTGAAGATGTCGCAGACGGCCTTGGCCCCACGGCCGAGGCCGAGGCGCGTGCCCTGTCTTCTGCAGCGCTGATGCATATCCTCAGCCACGTCTACCTGCACGACCCCAACATCGACTTCGACAGCCTGCTGGAACCCGTGAGCGACGACCTTGCCGCCGCTGCCGCTGAGGCCGTGAAAGGCTGAGCCGAGGCTTTGCTGGGGAGGTTCTGCGCCTTCAGTACCTTGCCCGAGCGCGGTGCCGCCAGCTCCGCGGCCTCAGGAGACGGAGTCGCCCAGCGTGACTCCACCATAGGCGGCGGCGCCACTGGAGAGTGATCCCTTCGCGGCTTCTATCCTGTTTTTACCCCTGCAACATGCACCATGCCTCGCGGAGGCGTTTAAACTTGTGTTTGGCGTCGTGAAAAAAATCTTTGGCTTGTAATATTTGATTTAAATTCCCTAGAATTTGCATTTTCCCTCCTATTTGTTTGCGCTCTACGTCGGCAGGGCCCGGCCCCGCGCATACCTCAATCGCCGTTAGCCCCGACCGGAAACCAGGACGGGACTAAGGAGTGAGGGGCTACGTGGCACGTTAGGCTCCTGAGTTGCGATGCTCAGGAGTCCCCCTTGACGCGCGAGCAACATGTAGGGAAGGGGGAGCAAAGGAGTGGATTGGTCGTTCTGCGTCGGCAGGGCCCGGCCTCGCGCATACCTCAACCGGCGTTAGCCCCGACCGGAAACCAGGACGGGACTAAGGAGTGAGGGGCCACTTGGCAAGTTAGGCTCCTGAGTCGCGATGCTCAGGAGTCCCCCTTGACGTTCAAACGGGTTTTCATACCTTGGCTCAGCTCGGGGAGGGGCGCGCGACGACGAGGTCCGAGGGACCTGGCCGGGTGGCGTGCGCTCGGGCGTGGCCCGGGCACAACCCCTGTGTCTAGCCCCCTCGCGCGGCACTCCCGAGGGGAGGCGTTGCGATGGTGCCAAACACTGAGCTCCGGGCTCCCTGAGGTTGGTACGGCCGTGGGCCGCCCTCAGTTGTTTATCACCAGCACGGAGCATAGCTCTTCCGTATGTGTACGGGCATAGCCGCTCCTCGGTAGTGTCGTCAGCCAGCACGGAGCATGGTGCTTCCGCTGGTACGTGGGAGGGGGCTCCCCTTCGGGAGGAGCCCCCGGGGCGTGTACAGGCCCGCCCTGACACGTGGCCGGCACGGTTGGGCTAGGATAGGTGTATCTGGGCACTCGTGAGCAAGCGCGGGACTCACGAGGCCCTACCTCGAGGCAGGATGCGCCTGGCTCTAGGCCTTTATCAACGGTGTGTTCTTGCAGGGTGGTTAGAATGCAAATGCTCTACGTCCTCAGGTCCCGGCGCACGAGCGAGCTCAGCCACTGCTGGTATGACAGGTCGCGATGTCGTGGGTCAAGGCCAGGGGTGAGGGCTGGAGAGCCGGTAGGAGCCCATGAGTCACGATGCTCAGGTCCCCCCCTTTTAACGTGCAAGTGCTTTGCATGAGAGCGGAGAAGTCTGCGATAAGCAGTAGATGACGATCATGGGAACCAGATTAAGCGCGGAGGAGCAAATTCATTTCAAGTAGATGCGGGAAAAGCAAACGCCGCTGGGCCAGGCCCAAGCAGTTTGGGGATGATGCAGCCCGAGGGGCGCCCCCAACAAGGTAAGTAAAGTGCGTAAGTAAAACGGATACATGCCGCAGGGACAGACCCACGCGACCTGGGAACGACGCGGCCCTGTGGGCTCTCCCAGCTAAAAATAGAACTTGAAAGATGTCACCTGATGCCGTTGAAGATGAAGTGATGCCGCAGAAGTGGGCGACGCGCGGTGAAGACGTCGACCCTCATGAGCCCCCAGGCCCAGGAGCCTCGGGAGGCTCTGGGGGCACGGGTAGGTCTTCGAGGGCCGTCTCCACCTCCGCCAGGACCGCACAATGCCTGACCTCATGAGCCTCCAGAATGCTCCTCAGCAGGCGCTGATGAGCGGCGACCGCGTTCGGCAGGCCGAAAGGCATGCGAACATAGCTGTGAGGTGGACCCTCGCAACGCCCCACGCGCGAGGGCCAGAGGCGCTCTTGAGACGCGGCTCAGTTAAGCCCTGGCACGCCCATGCAGACGCGCAGCCCACCATCCTCGCCTGGATGTGGGGCCATGGCGGGCAAGCGGCGGCTGCCGCGCATGACTCTCGACTCCTGTAGCTCCTGGGTGTTTCCTGCAATGAACTCCTGAGGGTTTGGTCTTCCTTTCCTCGTACCTTCCAGAGGGAAACGTGCCTGGAAGCACCCCTCCAAGTGGTGCCCGAGCGCCTCCCTCGTGACCTTGGCAATGTCGGTGGTTCTCCAAGAAAGAGCCCCCGAGCCCTGCCTGAGGAGGGCGCCGGGCGCACTTTCCTATGCGACAGAGGGTGGCGCTCCCTGAACGGGTGTCGGAGTAATTGGACACGAATACCCCGAAGATGGTGAGACAATAAATCAAGACATCGGGGCTAGCAAAGCCCCTCAGTCCGACTGCCCGGCCGCTCCTGCCGGCTCCCCGTCCAACTGCCCTGCCCGGCCGGCTACCGGCTGCCGACTGCGCCAACCAGCCGGCTGCCGACTGCGCCAACCAGCCGGCTGCCGACTGCAGCCCGACCCGACACTGACAAGACACCGGCGAGACAGCCGTACCCTGCACTATTGACGAATAGTAGCGACGACATCATCTACAGTATATCTGTCCCTGGGCACTGTTTTATAAAGTGCACCAGGGACAAAGAGGCATGCATACCACTACATGGGCATGGTGCCCCATGCACACTTGCCCCCCACGCCACTACCTAGCTTAGGTAGTAAGCTACCCCCACACTATATATAGCTATCAACCATCCATCCATGGGGCGGGGGACAATGGCTCCCTGGGCACTCTCACACACTCCACACATGCATACAAGCTAGCAAGCAAGGTAGCTAGCACATACATATATCCATTCGGCCTAGCACACACTTGTGCTCATATGCATATACGAGATCAGATGCACCTGGCACTGATCTCAGATACAGCTCCAGGAGCACTCTGTACCAGATATACCACATATACTCAGACATGCAGGAGTAGGGGTGTTATCTCTCCGGAGAGCCCCGAACCTGGGTAAACTAGCGCGTGCTACTCGCATACCCGTCCCTGGATATTCCGGCAGTAGTCTTGCCCACACACTAAGCCACCTTGTGGCATATGTCGTCTTGCACGCCGCGTGAGAATACCACGATATTTGGCGCCCACCGTGGGGCGGTACTATGCTACCACGCTGCTGCTGGTTTCGCAGTCTGGGCGGGACCATCTTCGCCATCACCGCCGCGGCGTCGCGCCGTCTCTCCGGTAGTGCTCGGGAGCTCGACTTCGACCCGCCCCCAGAGTGGCCGCGCGGGACGGTGCGTCCTCGTCGCCGGCCTCGCCGCCTTCATCATCACTACCATTGCGATGCCGGTTGTCCGTCCATCTGCGCGCGCGCCGCGCGCGGGGCCTCGTTTCGGTCAGCCGCATCCATCCGCACGCCGCTCGCGTCTGCTCCCCTCCGCTCCGTGCTCCGGCCGAAACGCGCGTCGCTCCTCCATATACCATCTATGCTAGCTAGCTAGATGCAAGTCAACGATGGTCAAACCATTAGCCATACACATATCCCAGATAATTCTCTGGCCATGCACTATGCGTGCACAACCCACACATCAGCCGGATATGAGTTGGACAGAGGTTGTACACTGGTCAGATAATAGCCAGATATTGCCTATACACCACCTATATATTAGTCAGAGACTACCCAGATAATCTCCAGGAAATATCATGGTCTCTTGCACCAACGTTGCTGTACTCACTAGCTACGGCTGTGGCCTAGTCAAACGCATGCGCCGGCCGAATGCGTGTTGGTCGTGTGCGGGACTGCACATGCGCGCATAGCCGGCTGCTTGGCCAGCCTTGGCTGGCTTCCCACCCCGACGTATACTGGGTCAGGCCACCCAGCTCCGACCTTGTCCGACTGCGCCCTGCTTTAGCTATTGCTCTGAGGCCCGGCTGCTGTGCCGTTCGCCTAGCATCGGTCCCCGCTGGCTGCACCTTACCTATCGCGTGCCCAACCTGCTGTGCTCCTTGTGCAGCAGCCGGCTGCTTCATTCGCGCGCGCATGCTGTTCTGGCCGGCTGTCCGCGTCCGTGTGCTTCCGCGTCACACGTCTAGCGACGGGCCTAGACGCCGTGCCCCTCTGCCTGTGTGCTAGCTCGCCCAGACTGCCTCCCGTGCCTCACTCCGTCCTCCCACGCTCGCGCTGGCCGATTCCGCGCCCGGCCGCCTCCCGCACGCATGCGCACCCACGGCCGGCCTTCCGTCAGTACCCCGAGCCCGCGCAGGCCGGCTCCCGCTCTGGCCTCCACCACGCTCGGCCGCACCGGCTCCGCCCGCTCCACTCCGGGCCCATCGCTCCTCCTAGCCGCCTCCCGTGCGCCGAGTTCGCCATCCTCCGTGCTGGGTCCTCCCCACGTCGGCTTCACCACTCGGCCTCTTGCGTTCGCCCGCGGTTTGCCGCGTCCGGCTCACGGGCTCTGCGTACGGCTGTGTCCGCCTTGCCTCGCACCCGGTCGCCGGCTCCTGCGTCCGCTTGCCTCGCACCCGGCCGCCGGCTCCTACGTCCGTCTTGCCTCGCACCCGGCCGCCGATTCTTGCGTCCGTCTGCCCCGCACCCGGCCTCCGGCTCCTATGCCAGCCGTTGCGGCCGCTCGCCTCCGGCCCGCGCGCCGGCTCCTGTCGCCCCGCTCATCGCAAGCCGGCCACCCATGAGGTCGGCTGGGACTAAAATAGGAAGTGGCCAGGAGCGAGAAAAGTCAGTGGCCGGCTGGTCGCCCGGTTAAAAAGAAAAGGACAAAGAGAAGAGAGAAAGGAAAGAAAGAAGGGTCTGGCTCCCCGCGTGCAGTCGGACAGAAAGAGAGAAGAGAAAAGAAAAGGCCAGCTGGGCCAACGCAGTTCACCGACTGCCTAGTAGTCGGCGGGAAAAGAAGTGGCCAAGTGCCCACAGCCGGGTGCTAAAAAAAGGTGGGCGTCCGAGAAACAAAGCAGAAGAGGAAGTGTCCGTCCGGCTGTACGGGCAGACAAAAAGAGGAAGACAAAGTAGTCACCGGGAGATCCGGCCCGACTGCTCAGCAGTCGGCCTGAATCTCGGGGGCTACACCCAGCGGGTGAGTTGACGCGCCCCTGCGAAGAAGAAGACAAAGTAGTCGCCGGGAGATCCGGCCCGACTGCTCAACAGTCGGCCTGAATCTTGGGGGCTACACCCAGCGGGTGCGCTGACGCGCCCCCGTGAAGAAGAAGACAAATTAGTCGCCGGGAGATCCGGCCCGACTGCTCAGCAGTCAGCCCGAATCTCGGGGGCTACACCCAGCGGGTGCGGTGACGCGCCCCCGTGAAGAAGAAGACAAAATAGTCGCCGGGAGATCCGGCCCGACTGCTCAGCAGTCGGCCCGAATCTCGGGGGCTACACCCAGCGGGTGCGCTGACGTGCCCCGCGAAGAAGAAGACAAAGTAGTCACCGGGAGATCTGGCCCGACTGCTCAGCACTCGGCCCGAATCTCGGGGGCTACACCCAGCGGGTGCGCTGACGCGCCCCCGTGAAGAAGAAGACAAAGTAGTCGCCGGGAGATCCGGCCCGACTGCTCAGCAGTCGGCCCGAATCTCGGGGGCTACACCCAGCGGGTGCGCTGACGCGCCCCCGCGAAGAAGAAGACAAAGTAGTCGCCGGGAGATCCGGCCCGACTGCTCAGCAGTCGGCCCGAATCTCGGGGGCTACACCCAGCGGGTGCGCTGACGCGCCCCCGCGAAGAAAAAGACAAAGTAATTGCCGGAAGATCCGGCCCGACTGCTCAGCAGTCAGCCCGAATCTCGGGGGCTACACCCAGTGGGGGCGCTGGCGCGCCCCCACGGAAGATTGCAGACAAGAGAAGAGTTTTGTCCGACTCCCAACAGCCGGTAGAAGAGAAAAAAGAAGAAAATGGGCGCTGCAAGATGCCTCGCCGCCTGGCCGGTCGAGCATGACCGGCCGGGACCCTCCTTCGAGCACCCGGAGGCTCGAAGGCTGCACCCAGCAGGTGCACCGGCGCGCTTCGCGAGCGCCGAGCCGCGCCGGATGTCTCCGGCAAACTCCGCCTCGCCTACATGAAAATCAATATGAGTTCCTCACCCACATATTTTTGCACCGCAAGAGCATGGATAACCCCGAGCGATGCCCGGGGGCTATTTCCACATTTCATTACAATTGCATCACTATTCACCCCGGCGCCAGCCAAAGTTCGCCTGGGGGCTGGCCGCTTGGCCTGAGACGTTAGTTCCCGCAGACGGCTTAGTAGCGTGCGTGGTACCAAAGGCCCACTCTTAGTCACAGACCGTAGAGCGGCTGTCCGGCTAGCAAGAGTGAAGCTGGAGGCCACCCACGCGAAAAACGTCCGGGAAGAAAAACTGTTCGGGCGACACGGTCGTTTCCTTTACAAGTATCTAGTCGGTTGAATCTGCTCCCAGACTCTGAGTACTGTACACTCCACTTCGTGGCCCACTCTCAGCCACAGACCGCAGAGCGGCTGTCCGAGCACAAGACAAAAAGCGGAGGGAACACGAAAAAGATTAAGGGGGCTCGGATAAAACCGAGTCGGCACCCTCCGCATAAAACTTGCAATGCTAAAAGCAAACATTTGATATATCTGCGTGGACTAACTTTGTCTTTTTCATGACCATTTCCATGAACACTCGCCAAAAAACCTCTGCCCAACTTTGCCAAGTTGCCCAGAGGCTTGGGGGCTACTGTCGGAGTAATTGGACACGAATACCCCAAAGACGGTGAGACAATAAATCAAGACATCGGGGCTAGCAAAGCCCCTCAGTCCGACTGCCCGGCCGCTCCTACCGGCTCCCCGTCCGACTGCCCTGCCTGGCCGGCTACCGGCTGCCGACGGCGCCAACCAGCCGGCTGCCAACTGGAGCCCGACCCGACACCGACAAGACACCGGCGAGACGGCCGTACCCTGCACTATTGACGAATAGTAGCGACGACATCATCTACAGTGTATCTGCCCCTGGGCACTGTTTTATAAATTGCACCAGGGACAAAGAGGCATGCATACCACTACATGGGCATGGTGCCCCATGCACACTTGCCCCCCACGCCACTACCTAGCTTAGGTAGTAAGCTACCCCACACTATATATAGCTAGCAACCATCCATCCATGGGGCGGGGGACAATGGCTCCCTGGGCGCTCTCACACACTCCACACATGCATACAAGCTAGCTAGCACATACATATATCCATTCGGCCTAGCACACACTTGTGCTCATATGCATATACGAGATCAGATGCACCTAGCACTGATTTCAGATACAGCTCCAGGAGCACTCTGTACCAGATATACCACATATACTCAGACATGCAGGAGTAGGGGTGTTATCTCTCCGGAGAGCCCCGAACCTGGGTAAACTAGCGCGTGCTACTCGCATACCCATCCCTGGATATTCTGGCAGTAGTCTTTCCCACACACTAAGCCACCTTGTGGCATATGTCGTCTTGCACCCCCCGTGAGAATACCACGACAACGGGTACAAATCCTAATGCAACGCCTCCGGAGGCGCCTGCCTCCTTATGGCTTGGGCCAGGCGAAGCCTTCTTCTTCTTAAGGGTCACCTCGGGAAGTCTTCCGCTCCTGTGATCTGGGTCTTCGATTGCTGCGGCTTGGAACGCACGCTCAAGTGAACATACCGCGTCCCTTTCCTCACAGAGTACGGTGATGACTCCACCGCTTCCTGGCATCTTGAGGACATTGTAGCCATGGTGAGTCACTGAAATGAACTTGGCTAGGGCTGCGTACCCGAGGATGGCATTGTATGGCAGGTGAATGTGGGCGACGTCGAAGTCAATGAGCTCCGTGCGGTAGTTGTTGCGCTGCCTGAAGGTGACTGGCAGGCGAACTTGCCTTGTCGGAACGATGGAACCATCAGTGACTCTTGAGAAAGGCCTGGTCGGCTGGTGTCGGTGTCAAAACCGGCGAATCTCGGGTAGGGGGTCCCGAACTGTGCGTCAAGGTCGGATGGTAACAGGAGACAAGGGACATGATGTTTTTACCCAGGTTCGGGCCCTCTCGATGGAGGTAATACCCTACTCCTGCTTGATTAATATTGATGATATGGGTAGTACAAGAGTAGATCTACCACGAGATCGAGGAGGCTAAACCCTAGAAGCTAGCCTATGGTATGATTGTTGTATATGGAGTTGATTGCCTACGGACTACAACCCTCCGGTTTATATAGACACCGGATAGGGTTAGGGTTACATAGAGTCGGTTACAATGGTAGGAGATCTTGAATATCCGCATCGCCAAGCTTGCCTTCCACGCCAAGGAAAGTCCCATCCGGACACGGGACGAAGTCTTCAATCTTGTATCTTCATAGTCCAGGAGTCCGGCTGAAGGTATAGTCCGGCTACCCGAACACCCCCTAATCCAGGACTCCCTCAGTAGCCCCCGAACCAGGCTTCAATGACGATGAGTCCGGCGCGTAGATTGTTCGGCATTGCAAGGCGGGTTCTTGTCCAAATCTTGTGTACCTGTAGGAATAATGTCCGATTTTTGTAATGTAGTGCTCCTCGGCTTCCACGCCCAATAATGGCCGTCTTCCACGTGTTCAAACGAATGCGAAAAGCCGGGGCATTTTTACATCCACACCCCTAGCTGTATAAACGAGCCGCCTATTTAACAGGATGGGGATTTAGGTCCAAACCACATCTTCTCCTTTCCGCGAGTTATCATCAGAGCGCTTCCAGCAAAGGTCCATTCCAACATGACCAGCCGTCGCAGCTCCTCCCCTCGCCCCTCCGGTCCCAAACACGGGGACTGGGAGAGTTGAACCATCCCGCATAGCGAGTTAGCATCACTTCAGGCCAAGGGATTTCTCCCTCAGGCAAACATGGTCCCGGTCCGAGCCGGTCTCGCCACCTACAATGGCGGAAAACAAGCGGAGAGCACCCCCAATCCTTCTAAAGGAGAGTGGGTGTGCCTCGTCCCCTATATAATAAGGGGACTGGGATTTCCAATTCATCCATTTCTCCGCGGGCTTCTGGAGTTCTACGGCCTCCAGCTGCACAATCTCACGCCCGCCTCCGTATTGCGTATTGCGGGTTTCGTCGCCCTTTGCGAGCTATTTTTAGGCGTTGAGACTCATTTCGCGTTGTGGAAGAGGTTATTCTGCCTGGTGTCCCGTTCTCAAAAGGGAACTATATACCAGGTGGGCGGAGCCGAAGTATGGCGCATCGCCAGGACCGGATACCTATCCGGAACCCCAAAGAAGGCGTCCGAGGACTGGCCTTCGGAATGGTTTTATATAGATGACGTCCCGCTACCGGACCCTATCCGGGTCGGTCTCCCTGAGTTCAACAGTGCTCCATTGAAGAAACGCTTGAGCTGGCGTCCACGGAGCTCTCAGAGAGAAAGCGACAGAGACGTCCTTTACCTGATGGGCCGGATAAGACTGTTGGCTCATTCCAGACTAACCATGATGGGAGTCATGGCCGCATGCATTATGCGGGGGGTGCAGCCGCTTCAATATAGAGGCCACCCCATGTGGGATTTCAACAGGGAGGATGACGCCACACGTTACGGTCGTAAGGGGCCGGCCTCAGCTGCCGCCCTAGTAAAGATCTTATCCTCTTTGTACAAGGAAGAAAAGGAGGAATTCCTTCGCGTCAATCCGCAGGCCGGATTTACTATGTACGATCCTCCAAGTTGGGTAAGTGAATAATTGCGCTTGCCCATTTGTTTTATACTCCCACGGTTAGATATGTAGTCTAACGACTTCAGTGCTGGAACTGCGACAGGAGGTAAAGGATATAAACAGCCGCCCTCCACAGCTCGAGGACCCAGAACGGTCCCTCGATCCGGACTCCGAAGAGGATCCGGACATATCGGTGGAGCTTATCGACGGGGTGTTCCATCAGCTAAGCAAGGAAAATACCTTGGTAGCCATCACGGCTGATTACCCAGGGTTAATCCCGGCCTCCCAAGTGACAGAAACCGGAGTCTCATTCCCTTGAGAGAGATTCCACTCTCACGTATTCCGGTGTTTCTGACGACAACCGTGTTTTGCAGGGGAGATTTCCGAGGCAGGGGGCCGAACCTGTGGCGGCTAGCCAACGAGGGGCCGCAGGGCCCCGTGGGGAAAAAAGGAATGTAGTCCGGACTGAGATGCCGGCGCAAAGGTATAGCGCACCCTCTGTTTCCCTGGTGTTATTCTGTCAGGGCATATTAACGTTCGTGCTATCTTCAGAACGAAGAGACCTCGCCGGACTACATCCGGAGAGGTTGCCAATCGTGCCTCCACCAGCCAGGCTCCAATGTCTGGCCAGGAAGTGGAGGCGAGCACAAGGCGCGCACCAGACGCTCCTCCGATAGAGGATGCGGACAGGCTGTCTGCCACAAATTCTGAAGTGGAGAGTGCCATGAACCACAGGCGTCGCCGGACAGTTCTACGCGACACTTGTTTCTCCCAAGAGGCTTTAGATGCCTTTAATTCGGGAGATGCGTACCTCCGTGCCGCTCAAAATGGTTTAGCCAGAGCCACGAAGCAGTATGTAAAAGACATACGGGTAAGAAAATTTTGGTCAAATATATATATACCAGTAGCCCCCAAGACTTGAAACAGTTAGAGCAACTGATTTAAGGATCATTTAATATGCAGGTTCCTACAGAGAAGAATATTGTACTGTCCCAGGAGCTGGAAAAGTGCAAGGCCCAACTAGAGGCCGCACTAGCCGCAGCAGGGGAGCCCAAAGAGACCCCCTCAGGTAGGATACACTTCGAAAGATTAGTATTGTGCGGTGTGGGTGCAAATCTGACAAATCATATTGCAGATGGCGCCGGACTCGATCCGGAAAAGCAACAACTCTTACGCCTGCTAAAGGCCGGTGAGAGTACGTTGACAAAGGTGAGGCGAGAGAAGAATTATCTTCAGGATGCCAACACCAGGCTAGACGTCGAACTTAAAGACGTTCGTGGCCAGCTGTCGGACTCCAAGAGGGAGAATCAGCGGCTTCGACGCGGCATATTCAGTAAGTGCTTGAACAAACTTTGAAAAAAAAGAGTTCGGTGAGGAAGTCGACTAACAGAGTAATGTCTGTAGGTATGCTCACAGGTCGTCCTGCAGAGGAGATGCCCGGTTCTATGGGTGACCTTCTTCCCGAACTCATGCAACTGCAACTCATGCAACTGCATGAGCGAATTCGGCAGGCGATGCGAGGTGTTGCCCAAGCCTTATGGCCTACCCACTCCATGCCCGAGGGCCTTGGAGAGCTTGCGGAGAAGCTGAAGGGAGTTCAGCGGCGCTTCCGGTTGTGGAAGATATCGGCCTGCCGACAAGGCACTAGGGAAGCCTGGGCCATGGTGAAGACCTGTTTTACGAAGTCTGACCCAAACCACATGGCCGAGGTCGGACCAGTGGGGCCTCACGGGAAGGAGATCCCTGTGAGCTTAGTATACGGCCAAGTAGAGTTGGCCGCGAAGTATTCCCAGCAGGACTGTAAATTAGACAGCCTGTTAGATGGTATAGAAGAGGAATACAATCAGTCGGAATGACAATGTAATTTTGAATTGACATGTGTAATGCCTTCTAGCCAGATTGTAGATCGTTTGTCGTTGCCGACCTTTTCGCTTCAACCTCGGGACCTGACGGTCCGGAGTGTGTCCGAATACCATAGCGGTTATAGAAGAACCGTGGTATGCGTGGAGACCAGGCGTAGGGGTCATTAGTACTTTATCAGACAAGTGCCCAACTAGTTATGTTATATTACATGGTTAGTAAGAAACATCTTACAGAGAGAATAGTTCCGTTAGGGGTTCCTTTTGCTGGGGAGGCATGCCCTAAAGTGCATGTCCGGACTGCGTAAAAAGACGCAGAAAAAAGCATCTGGGGGTGCATAAAATGAGTAAAAAGATCATCTTTTATCCTACCGACCGAATATTCCCTTAAGAACGCTAGCTTTCGGCTTCACCCAGTCTAAGGTAAACATCCGGCTGACCCGGCAATAACAATCGCAGAGGTGCTCCCTTTACCGCCTAGCCGAACAATCGGGAACGTAGGGGTAAGCACAGGAGCCAGGCAACTCAGCTTGGCCAAAACTTAAGTCATATCGATGCATATAATGGTGAAGAAAAAGGTACATGAGGAAGTTTGACGCATGTGTTGGGCATGAAGCCCATATAAATAAGCTTCTGTTAAAGAAGCCCCCAGGTTTAATGAGCGCGAGTGGCGGGTCACTAGATGAGCCTTTAAGGGCTATAAAAGAAAAGAGGGGAAGGAGAGAAATGTAAGATAGAAAAATGCAAAAAATGGATAGAGGAAGGAGACGAACAGAGAGTCCGGCGCTAGGCATAGAATCTTCGGAGACGGGTGGCGTTCCACGGGTTCGGTTCGAGTCGGTTATCCGACGCATCTCGCAGGCGGTACGCCCCGCCAGTCCGGACTTGGTCGATAATGAGTGGACCTTCCCACTTGGGCTTGAGTTTGTCCTTTTTCTTATCCGGCAGGCGTAGAACTAGTTCGCCAACATTGTAATTTTTGGCCCGTACTTCTCTGCTTTGATATCTTCGGGCCTGCTGTTGATAAAATGCGGAACGGGCTTTTGCCACGTCACTCTCCTCCTCCAGGGCGTCCAAGTTGTCCTGCCGATCGAGCTCGGCTTCTCTTTCTTCGTACATGCGCACTCTAGGTGAGTCATGAATTATGTCGCAGGGCAGAACTGCCTCTATGCTGTACACCATAAAAAATGGTGTGTATCCGGTGGTGCGATTTGGCGTGGTCCGCAGCCCCCATAGCACGGAGTCGAGCTCCTCTACCTAGTGCGTGTTAGATTCCTTGAGGGACCGCACCAGTCTGGGTTTAATGCCGCTCATGATAAGACCATTTGCACGTTCGACCTGGTCGTTGGTTTGTGGGTGATAGACAGAAGCATAATCGAGCTTGATGCCCATGTTTTTGCACCAGAGTTTTACCTCGTCGGCGGTAAAGTTTGTACCGTTATCGGTTATGATGCTGTGGGGGACGCCATAACGGTGTACAACCCCGGATATGAAGTCTATCACAGGTCCGGATTCGGCCGTTTTAACAGGCTTGGCTTCTATCCATTTGGTGAACTTATCCACCATGACCAGTAAGTATTTTTTCCTATCGGTCCCACCTTTAAGGGGTCCGACCATGTCAAGCCCCTAGACCGCAAAAGGCCAGGTGATGGGTATAGTTTGGAGTGCGGTGGGTGGCATATGGCTTTGGTTGGCAAAAAGTTGGCAACCAGCGCATCGTTGGACTAGGTCCTGAGCGTCTGCCCAGGCCATCAGCCAATAAAAGCCTGTACGGAAAGCCTTGCTAACAAGGGACCGAGCAGCGGCGTGGTGACCATCGAGTCCGGCATGAATTTCAGCCAGAAGGTTCCGCCCTTCCTCTTCGGAGATGCACCTTTGAAGGACTCCGGTAGTGCTTTTCTTATAAAGCTCTCCCTCATGGACTCTATAGGCTTTAGATCGCCGCACTATGCAGCGGGCCTCGTTTTGGTCCTCCGGGAGTTCCTGCCTAGTAAGGTAGGCTAGGAATGGTTCTGTCCACGGGGCGATAACCGCCATTATTACGTGGGCTGAAGTTGTAATTTCATTGGTAGAGCCTCCAATTGTGTCAGATTGTTCGGCGTCGGGTGGTGCGGCTGGGTCCGGGCTGTTATTTGCGGGTTCCCCCTCCCATGCTACGGATGCCTTGAGCAATCTTTCCAAAAAGATGTTGGGGGACTGCATCGCGTTTTGCTCTGATGCGTGCCAGGACGTTCGCTGCTTGATTGTTTTCTCGGGCTATATGGTGAAACTCCCACCCTTCGAACTGAGCTAACATTTTTAGGACGGCGTTGCGGTAAGCTGCCATTTTTGGGTCCTTGGCGTCGAAGTCTCCATTTATTTGGGATATCGCGAGGTTTGAATCCCCGCGTACCTCTAGGCGCTGGATACCCATGGATACTGCTATCCGGAGACTATGTAGGAGGGCCTCATATTCGGCTGCATTGTTGGAATCCGTGTACATGATCTAGAGCACATATTGGACTGTGTCTCTTGTGGGGGACGTCAGGACGACGCCAGCCCCCAGTCCGGCCAACATTTTGGAGCCGTCGAAATGCATAATCCAGTTTGAATATGTGCCGTACTCTTTAGGGAGCTCGGCCTCCGTCCATTCTACGACGAAGTCGGCCAAAACTTGTGATTTAATAGCTCGCCGTGGCTTATAGGTTATATCGAACGGGAGAAGCTCGATGGCCCATTTTGCAATCCGGCCCGTTGCATCGCGGTTGTTGATAATATCGTTTAGTGGCACTTCCGAGGCTACTGTTATGGAACACTCTTGAAAGTAGTGTCGTAGCTTCCGGGATGCCATGAATACCGCGTATGCAATCTTTTGATAATGCGGGTACCGTGATTTGCATGGAGTGAGGACAGTGGACACGTAGTAGACCGGCCTTTGAAGGGGGAATTTGTGTCCGTCCATTTCCCGCTCGACAACGAGCACTGCGCTGACAACTTGGTGTGTTGCTGCAATGTACGATAACATTGGTTCGCCGGTGTTCGGCGCGGCCAGGACTGGGTTTGTTGCCAATATGGCTTTTATTTCATCAAGTCCGGCCGTGGCGGCCTCCACCCACTCGAAGTGTACGGTGCGCCGAAGGAGGCGATAGAGGGGTAGTGCCTTTTCTCCCAAGCGGGAGATGAAGCGGCTTAAAGCCGCCACACATCCGGTTAATTTTTGTATTTGTTTGAGGTCCTTTGGGATATCCAATTGTGACAAAGCTCGGATCTTGGCTGGATTTGCTTCAATTCCTCTACCGGATACAATGAAGCCCAAGAGCTTTCCGGCTGGAATGCCGAAGACGCATTTTTCCGGGTTGAGCTTGATGTCATATTTTTGGAGGTTATCGAATGTAAGCCTCAAGTCGTCTACTAGAGATTCGACATGTCTTGATTTGACGACCACATCATCCACATATGCCTCCACTGTTTTGCCGATCTGATTTGCCAGACATGTCTGGATCATGCGCTGATATGTTGCGCCGGCGTTTTTCAGCCCGAAGGGCATTGTGTTGAAGCAGAATGGGCCGTATGGTGTGATGAATGCTGTTGCGGCTTGGTCTGATTCTGCCATCTTTATTTCATGGTATCCGGAGTATGCGTCGAGGAAACACAACGAGTCGTGTCCTGCGGTGGCATCGATAATTTGATCGATACGGGTGAGGGGGAAGGGATCCTTTGGGCAAGCCTTGTTAAGGTCTTTAAAATCGACACACAGGCGCCAGGATTTGTCCTTCTTTGGTACCATCACCAAGTTTGCTAGCCAGTCCAGATGTTTTATGTCTTTGATGAATCTGGCCTCCAATAGCTTGGCTAGCTCCTCTCCCATAGCTTGTCTCTTGGGTTTGGAAAAACGCCGAAGGGCTTGTTTGACAGGTTTAAATCCTTTTAGGATATTTAAGTTGTGTTCGGCCAGCCTGCGTGGGATCCCTGGCATGTCTGAAGGGTGCCAGGCGAAGATGTCCCAGTTCTCTCGTAGGAACTCTCGCAGTGCGGCGTCTGCCTCAGGGTTCAGTCATGCCCCAATTGAAGCTGTTTTATTGGGGTCCGTTGGATGGACCTGGAATTTGACTATTTCATCGGCTGGCTTGAAGGATGTGGATTTGGATCTCTTATCAAGTATCACATCATCCCTGTTAACCGTGGAGCGCAGCGCAGTCAGTTCCTCGGCCGCTAAGGCTTCGGATAGCGCCTCAAGGGCTAATGCGGCCGTCTTGTTTTCGGCGCAGAGTGCTATGTCTGGATCACTAGCTAGAGTGATAATTCCATTCGGCCCGGGCATCTTAAGCTTCATGTACCCGTAATGGGGTATTGCTTGAAAGATTGTGAATGCTTCCCGTCCTAGTAAAGCGTGATATCCGCTCTTAAACGGGGCCACCTGAAACGTGACTTCTTCGGACCTGTAATTATCCGGCGTGCCGAACACCACATCTAGTGTGATTTTTCCTGTGTAGCGCGCTTCCCAACTGGGGATTATTCCTCTAAAGGTTGTGCTGCTTCGCTCGACGCGGTTCCAGTCTATTTCCATTTTTTGAAGGGTTTCCTCATAAATGAGGTTCAGTCCGCTGCCTCCATCCATGAGCACCTTGGTGAGACGAAAGCCGACCACTATGGGACTGAGGACCAATGCGGCTGGTGCTCGGGCTGTTCGGAATCTAGGTTCATCACTTGCGTTGAAGGTAATAGCAGTGTCGCTCCATGGATTTATTGTTGCAACTTGATAGACTTCGGCGAGGCTGCGGAGTGTTCTTTTTCGCATATTGTTTGATGCGAAAGTCTTGAAGGCTGTGAGAACGGTACTGGTGTCCTCGGGCTGGCTTTCTGCGGCCTCCAGAATTAAGAGGTCCTCGCCAATTTTGGCCACCTGCCGTAGTATCCAACATGCTCTTAGGCTGTGAGTTGGTGTGGCGTCCTCTGTACTATGAATTCTACAGGGTCCATCAAGCCACCTTTTCAGTACGGTTCCATGCCCTGTAGAGGGTTTTGGCTTTTTGGTGTTTATCCCGGGTGTCCTATGATGATGCACCCTCTTAGTTCGGACGGGGTTACTATTCAAGGCCGGATTATCCCAAAATTTTATTTCGGTTTTCTAGGCGCTTTCCATCGCACAGTATTTTTGTACTATGGACGCCAAGTCAGCGAAGCGTGTAATATCACGACGACTTACAGTGTTAAGGATTCCCTCGTCCGTGCAATTACTGCAGAAAATTGAGATTGCGTCTCCCTCGCGGCAATCCTTTATCATGTTCATAACCAGGAGGAATCTGGCCCAGTAATGATGTACTGTTTCCTCGGGCCTCTGCCTGATT
Source organism: Triticum urartu (assembly GCF_056163025.1). Taxonomy (NCBI): domain Eukaryota; kingdom Viridiplantae; phylum Streptophyta; class Magnoliopsida; order Poales; family Poaceae; genus Triticum; species Triticum urartu. Next base: position 556,893,189 of record NC_141875.1, read on the forward strand.
TGGGAGAGATCGCTTGTGTTCGGGTGGGCGGGTGTCGTTGAATCTGAAACCTCACCCAGTCCAAGATTCGGAGGCCGAAGAGTTTCCGAACTCTGAAGTTCGGATTCTTGGATGTTGTCCAACGAATCTAGCCCGTTGCCTGATCCTAAGCTCAGGTCTTGAGTTACATCCTCCTCTCTGTGGGTATCCGGCTTGGAGGAGTCGGGAATTCGGACGTAGCTAGTCCTTAAAATAGATGAAGGGTCGCCGCACTGCGCCTCTACCACGGCAACGTGGTGGGTGACTTGGGGAGAGTTAATTTCTCTTAGATCGGGTTTAAGCCCAACCTGGTCGTAATCCGTAGTGACCCCTAGGGCGGCGATGCGATCCAAGAGCTCGTTTACGGAAGAGAGCTCCATTGGATCTAGCTGCTCGACGAGCTTCGAGCTGACGTGTAGGTTGCTTTTGATGACCCGAGAGGTCACCGTCGGCGCAAGAGCCGAACAGGCGGTCATGAGGAAACCACCTAGCCGGAGGGTTTGGCCGACAGCCAAGGCTCCCTTAGCAATGGCGCCGTCTTTAAAGACGGGAGGAGGCATCCTTCCTGATTGTGACGGCACAGAGGAACTCTCAATGAAAGCACCAATGTCGGTGTCAAAACCGGCGGATCTCGGGTAGGGGGTCCCGAACTGTGCGCCAAGGTCGGATGGTAACAGGAGACAAGGGACACGATGTTTTTACCCAGGTTCGGGCCCTCTCGATGGAGGTAATACCCTACTCCTGCTTGATTAATATTGATGATATGGGTAGTACAAGAGTAGATCTACCACGAGATCGAGGAGGCTAAACCCTAGAAGCTAGCCTATGGTATGATTGTTGTATATGGAGTTGATTGCCTACGGACTACAACCCTCCGGTTTATATAGACACCGGATAGGGTTAGGGTTACATAGAGTCAGTTACAATGGTAGGAGATCTTGAATATCCGCATCGCCAAGCTTGCCTTCCACGCCAAGGAAAGTCCCATCCGGACACGGGACGAAGTCTTCAATCTTGTATCTTCATAGTCCAGGAGTCCGGCTGAAGGTATAGTCCGGCTACCCGAACACCCCCTAATCCAGGACTCCCTCAGCTGGAGCTGATCATACAGCACTTGGAGATTGTCGAACGTCTCGACGGACAGGACGTTGAGTCCTGCTCCGCCATCCACGAGGGTCCTGGTGACCTGCACATTGCTGATGACAGGGGAGCAAAGCATCAGGAGAACTCCGACCGTTGCCGCGCACTTGAGCTGATCCGCTGAGCTAAACGTGATGGCGCACGCAGACCACCTGAGAGGGCGTGTGGCCTCAAGCTTGGGGAGGACTGCATTCACCTCGCGAGCAAACTGCTTGAAGATGCACTGTGATGCTAGGGCCTGGGCGCCACCCAAGATGCAAGCGATTGCACGCGGCTCCTGGAAGCCCCCAGCCCCCTCGTCTTGATGTTGGTCTTTGTTCCATCTTGGTGGTGGCGGTAGAGGGGGGAGGCCTGCGTTGCCGTGCGGGCGATCCTCACGAGGCTGATCCCTCCAGCCTCCCTCGCGAAGCTGGTCCTGCCAGCGATCCTCGCGAGGTCGGTCACGCCACCCTTGGCGAGGGCCACGGTCTTCCCATCGTCCTCCACCTCTTCCTCCTCCTCGGCCATAGCCCCTGTCGTTGCGCTCGGGGCGTCGGCCGATACACCCATATCGCACGGCCCTGAGCTCTTGGCATTCGTTGGTGTTGTGGGTGTGGAGGTCGTGGTACACGCAGTATCGGCTGCCCTTGGATGACTCAGGCTGATCCCTGCCTCGCTTGGTGTCTGGCTCCGTTGCGAGCAGGACAGCTCCCTTACGCTTCACATCCTTGGCCTTGGGCTTTTTCTCTTCTGGGTCGGTAGTCGGGAGGTCAAGGAGGGAGAGGCGTCCTTCCTCAACCCTGGCGCACTTGGTCGCCAAGTTGAACAGCTCCAGGGATGTGCACAGGTCTTCATGGATTGCCAGCTCCTCCTTCATCTTGATGTTGCGCACGCCGTTGGAGAAGGCTGAGATAATGGCTTCCTCATTCACCCTGGGGATCCTGAGGCGAGCGTTGTTGAAGCGCTGGATGTATTTCTGCAGGGTTTCCCTTGGCTGTTGCTTGATGCGGCGCAGGTTGCTTATGGCCGGGGGCCGGTCGCGAGTGCCCTGGAAGTTGGCGATGAAGCGAGTGCGCATCTTGTCCCAGGAGGAGATCGTGCTGGGTGCCAGGTTCAGGAGCCAGGTGCGGGCACCATCCTTGAGCGCCATGGGAAACCAGTTCGCCATGACCTTTTTGTCTCCATTGGCGGCTTCCATGCCTAGCTCGTAGAGCTGCAGGAATTCCGCGGGGTCCGCCGTGCCATCATAGCGAGGGGGCAGATCAGGCTTGAACTTGCCTGGCCATGTGACGCCGCGTAGCTCAGGGGTGAAGGCGTGGCAGCCTGCTGTGGCCACAGGCGCCCTTTGCTGGTGTTGGGCCACCTCCTGGTGATTACCACGCGCCGCCGCTTGGAGCAGCGCGGGGTCTCGGCGTGGAGGCGCAGGGACGCGATCTTGGCGCGCCGGTGCTGGGAGCGCGCGAGCATCTTCTTGGGGACGAGGGATCTCTTGGCAGGTCCCTTCTCGCTGCTCAGGCGCCGGACGTGGAGGGTCTCGCCCTGGGGCTGCGCGCCTTGGAGCCATGGCACCTTCTTGGGGAGGAGGTGGTGGAGGCGCCTCCTGATCCTCGCCCCCTGCGTGGAATGGAGGGCGAGGCAGTGAGAGGGACGGCAAAGGAGAGCCCCCTACGGCGCTGACAAGCTCGGTGATGCGGGCGAGCCAGTCCTTGTAGAGGTCGTCGACGGGGCGGTAGTGCAGGAGCTCTCTTGCCAGGAGCAGCGCGGCATGCGCGTCCGTGGGGGCACGACGGGCGTGGGACGACGAACCGGCTGGAGTCAGTGACGGGGTTGCGGTGCGGCCCTCCCGCTGCACCGAAGGATGCTGGGACGAGGCCTACTGCTCGTTCCCCGCCGGGCTGGTGGCGGTGTTGGCGGCAGGCAATGGGAAACAACGAGGGCGTCCGCCGACGGGCGCCGTCTGGGCAACGCGGGTGGCGAGAGCAACCCGGCGCTCGGCGCGAGCCTGACGAGCATCAGCCATGGACACGACGGAAGATCACACGCGAACAGCGGAAGAAAGATTCCGGCGCACCCCTACCTGGCGCGCCAAATGTCGGATTTCGGGTTCCGGCAAACCCTTAAGGTTCGAACTCTGGGGTGCGCACGGAGATCTTTCCCCTACCGACTCGTGCTTCTATGGCTCGCAAGAAATCTAGGCTAGAAAGAAGAACACACAAGGGACACGAGGTTTATACTGGTTCGGGCCACCGATGTGGTGTAATACCCTACTCCAGTGTGTGGTGTAGTGGATTGCCTCAGGGGCTGATGATGGACAATACAGGGGAAGAACGGCCTCGCGAGAGGAGTTCTTGAGCTGGTGCAGTGTGTTCTACTTGGTCCCGACCTTTCTCTCTTTCTTTCTCTTCTCTCTTTCTTTCTCTCTGGACCTCTCTCTTCCCCCCCCCCTTTCCTTTTTTCGGGGGCTAGTCCTATTTATAGAGGCCCTGGTCCCCTTCCCAAAAAATGAGCGGGAAGGGCGCCAACAATTGGCCATTTTGAAGGGGGGCATCTAGTACAAGTTATCCTGACCAAAGGTGGTCTTCGGCTGCCAAAAGCACTGGTGATGACACCGTCTTGGGCTCCACGGTGACCTCCATCCTATTGCTCTGCTGGTCTTGGTCTCGTTGCACCGGAATGGTAACCTTTGCCCGATGCCTTGGCATGTGCTTGCTCCCGTTCCCAGAACGCCGACAATCACATAAAGCAGTTTTAACATAGTTTCTTTCAATGGAGCATGGTATAGTTGGTATTCCAGGATCTCTTAATTTCTTAGGTATTCCACCTTTAAAAGTATAATTGGCAAGCATGGTGGAAATTTCAGCTTTCGGTATCTTCCTTTTATTTGTAACAATATCTTTCATATACTTAGCATAAGGATTCATTTTAAGCATATCAGTCAAACGCATACGTAAAAAGATAGGCCTAATCATTTCAGCAAAGGCATGGGTTTCTGAACCCATGGTTCTCTTTCTTTACCGTGCTTCCTAGCAACGAAGTCTCTCTTATCATAACGTTGATTCTTTGATTGTGGGTTATCAAGATCAATAGCAGGTTCAATCTCTACATCATTGTTATTACTAGGTTGAGCATCAACATGAACATCATCATTAACATTATCACTAGGTTCATGTTCATTGCCAGATTGTGTTTCAGCATCAGAAATAGAAATATCATTGGGATTCTCAGGTGTGTCAACAACAGGTTCACTAGAAGCATGCAAAGTCCTATCATTTTTCTTTTTCTTCTTTTTAGAAGGACTAGGTGTATCAATATTCGTTCTCTGAGAATCTTGCTCAACTCTCTTAGGGTGGCCCTCAGGATACAAAGGTTCCTGACTCATTTTACCCCCTCTAGTCACAACTCTAACAGCATTATCATTTTTCTTATTATTTAATTCATTGAGCAAATCATCTTGTGCTTTAAGCACTTGTTCTACTTGAATGGTAACCATAGAAGCATGTTTACTAATAAGTTTAAGTTCACCTTTAACTCTATACATATAGTCACTCAAGTGTTCAATCATATAAGCATTACGTTTCGATTGTCTACTAACATAAGCATTGAAGTCTTATTTTTTAATAATAAAATTATCAAACTCATCCAAGTATTGGCTAGCAAACTTAGTAGATGGGATTTCAACCTTATTAAATCTATAGAGAGAATTTACCTTTACTACCTGTGTCGGGTTATCAAGACCATGTATTTCTTCAATAGGTGGTAAATTCTTAACATCTTCAGCTTTAATACCCTTTTCTTTCATAGATTCTTTGCCTCTTGCATATCTTCAGGACTGAGAAATAGAATACACATTTTCTTCAGAGTTGGCTTAGGAGTTGGTTCAGGAAGTGTCCAATCATTATCGTTACTCAACATATTATTCAATAGCAATTCAGCTTGACCAACAGTTCTTTCCCTGAAAACACAACCAACACAACTATCCACGTGGTCTCTGGAAGCATTGGTTAGTCCATTATAAAAGTTATCAAGTATTTCATTTTTCTTGAGAGGATGATCAGGCAAAGCATTAAGTAATCGGAGAAGCCTCCCCCAAGCTTGTGGGAGACTCTCTTCTTCAATTTGCACAAAATTATATATTTCCCTTAAGGCAGCTTGTTTCTTATGAGCGGGGAAATATTTAGCAGAGAAGTAATAAATCATATCCTGGGGACTACGCACACAACCAGGATCAAGAGAATTAAACCATATTTTAGCATCAGCCTTTAACGAGAACGGAAATAACTTAAGGATATAGTAGTAACGAAATTTTTCCTCATTAGTGAGTAGGGTGGCTATATCATTCAATTTAGTAAGATGTGCCACAACAGTTTCAGATTCATAGCCATAAAACGGATTAGATTCAACCAAAGTAATTATCTCAGGATCGACAGAGAAATCATAATCCTTATCAGAAATACAGATAGGTGAAGTAGCAAAAGAAGGGTCATATGTCATTCTAGCATTCAAAGATTTTTCTTTCAGCTTAGCTAACAATTTCTTAAGATCATATCTATGTTTGCAAGCAAAAAGGTCTCTAGCAGTTTCTTCATCCATAACATAACCCTCAGGCACATCAGGCAATTCATATTTAGGGGGAGAATCTTCATCATCACTTTCATCAATATTATCAGTTTCAATAATTTCATTCTCTCTAACCCTAGAAATTGTTCATCAAGAAATTCACCTAATGGCACAATATTATCAAGCATAGAAGTAGTTTCATCATAAGCATCATGCATAGCAGAAGTGGCATCATCAATAACATGCGACATATCAGAATCAATAGCAGGTGTAGGTGTTGCAAGTTTACTCAAAATAGAAGGTGAATCAAGTGCAAAGCTAGATGGCAGTTCCTTACCTCCCCTCATAGTTGAGGGAAAAATATTGGTTCTTTCATCTTTCAAGTTCCTCATAGTGATCAATAGATAAAAATCCCAAGAGACTCAAAGAATAGAGATATGCTCTCCGGCAATGGCGCCAGAAAATAGTCTTGATAACCCACAAGTATAGGGGATCACAACAGTTTTCGAGGGTAGAGTATTCAACCCAAATTTATTGATTCGACATAAGGGGAGCCAAAGAATATTCTCAAGTATTAATAGTTGAGTTGTGAATTCAACCACACCTAAAAGACTTAATTTTTGCAGCAACGTATTTAGTAGCAACGTAATATGGAAGCGGCGGTAACGGTGGCAAAAGTAATAGTATTGGTTTTGTAGTGATTGTAACAGTGGCAACGAAAAAGTAACTAAGCAAAGATCAGTATATGAAAAGCTCGTAGGCAATGGATCAGTATGGATAATTATGTCGGATGCGATCCTCATGCAACAGTTATAACATAGGGTGACACAGAACTAGCTCCAGTTCATCAATGTAATATAGGCATGTATTCTGAATATAGTCATACGTGATTATGAAAAAAAAACTTGCATGACATCTTTTGTCCTACCCTCCCGTGGTAGAGGGGTCGTATTGGAAACTAAGGGATATTAAGGACTCCTTTTAATAGAGTGCCGGATCAAAGCATTAACACTTACTGAATACATGAACTCCTCAAACTATAGACATCACCGGGAGTGGTCCCGATTATTGTCACTTCGGGTTGCCAGATTTCGGGTTCCGGCAAAACCCTCAAGGTTCGAACACTAGGGTGCGCATGAAGATCTCCCCCTACCGATCAACGTCCTAACCTAGCTACGATCTCAGAGGCTAGCTCGACGAACTCGCAACACAAGGGACACAAGATTTATACTTGTTCAGGCCACCATTGTGGTGTAATACCCTACTCCAGTGTGGTGGTGGTGGATTGCCTCTCGGGCTGAGGATGAATAGTACAAGGGGAAGAACAGCCTCTTGAGGAGAGGTGCTCTTGTGCTTGGTGAGTTTGTGTGGTGGTCTTGGTGGTGGCTAGCCCTATTTATAGAGGCCCTGGTCCTCTCCCCAAATATTGAGCGGGAAGGGAGCCAACAATGGCCAATTTGAAAGGGGACAACTAGTACAAGCTATCCTGACAAAAGCAGTCTTCGCCTGCCAAAGGCTCTGGTGGCGATGCCATCTTGGGATCCACGGTGACCTCCGTCTTGCCGTCCCGCTGGTCTTGGTCTTGTTGCACCGATATGGAAGCCTTTGCTTAACGCCTTGAGACTCCACGTATGCGCTCGCCTCTTTAGCACCAAAGAGGAAACAAGGACACTGTGCGTGCTGGCGCCCGCCTGGCCTTGGTCGTCACGGCTCACGTCGTGAGAACCTCACGAGGTTTGCCTCACATTGATGTCTCCGCCCCTCGCGAGCCAGCCTGATGAGGCTGCTCCTGAGGAAGTCTTGCGTCGTCCGCCTCGCGAGGCTTGGCCCCCCGCGAGGGTCTTGAATGCTTGTTGGTGAAGATGGGCCATACGGGCCCACTCGCAGAGCCACGCAGTGGGCCGCAGGCAGGCAAGTTTGGGGACCCCCGTTCCCAGAACGTCGACAATAGCCCCCGGGACCAAGGCACGCCCGGGCTTGGCTTCGAGGAGAAGCCAAAGGTCAAGTGCGGAGCGCCGCGGGCCCCCAAAGCCTACGGCCTTGGTCGTCGTGTGGCAGTTGATTGGACGTGGGCATCTCCGCTTCCCCACACTGCCTTGGCAACTGCCCGACTTGACGAGTCACTGCTGCATACATGGAAAAAACCATCATTACCTGTGATCGTGGGGGGCACTGGTTGGCCTTCTCCTGCTATAACTAGTGTGGGGGGCAAAGCCCCCGTCGCCCATCTCTTCCATTCCGCTCACTTCTCCCCCTTGCTCCATCATCGGTAGCGACACCAATGGCGCCCATCCGAAGGTTTTCTGCCACCGAGAAGGGGAAGACTCCCCACGATGAGCCTGGGTCGCTCCCGCTGAAGAAGAGGCCGGTCCACCGCCGTGACGCGGCGGCGATGCAGGTGGTGACGAGGCCTTGGTGCGAGCAGCCCCCTCCTGGGTACCCGTTACCCTTGTATGCCCAAGACGTAGGCTCAGGAAGAAGAGGTGGCGAGCGGTGCCGCCTACGCCGCATCCATGGTCGTCGCACCGTGGTGGCGCGCGTCATTGCCCCCGGAGTCCACGCTGCGGATTCCTCGCGCGAGCTCGTGCTGTGGGCAGCGATGCCTCCGAGCACTTGGATCCACTTCCCCTCTTTATTCTCTGCCGAGATGCCACCGAGGGGACCCCTTGAGCTTTGGCTGCAGCACGCCGACTGCGACGCGCCGGTGACTGGAGCGGAGGTTGAGGCCGTCTCCTCGGGGAAGATCTTCATGACCAGAGGCTGGGGCAAGGTCGCTCAGGTGTGTCATGCGGAAGGCACCCTCGTGATCCACTTCGAGTACGACGGCGCCTCCACGTTGTTCTTCAAGGTCTTCAACGAGGACGGCCGCCGCTTGGAGTGCTGCCCTGAAGGCGGTCGCCGAGACGACGCAGCGACTGGCGCCGCGCCTGCCGCCGGCCTCACCAGCAGCCCCTCCAGCGACAGCGGCGACTCCTGGTGGTCCAGTGATTCTCCCGAGCCCGTTGAGACTCCGGAGACAAGTGACGACAGCTACGTGCCCCCGAGCTCTCGCCGCGCTCGGAGCGAGGGCCGCCGCATCTAGCCGCCATCGTCGCTGATCTGGATAGGGTTGGCGCCGGCTTCACGTGGCCCACTGTTGATGATGGCGTCGGCGACATCCGGCGTGTGTAGATAGAACCCTTAGGAATTCCTTTCCTTTTGTTCCCTGCGAGGGATCGAAACGAACCCCGTGGGGGCGTGTAAAGTGTCTGTAATGCCTTTTGTTGATATTATCTTTGTTATGACATTGCGTTGGACCATATCCTGTTGAGGCTCGGCCTCCCCTTTCCAATCCCGCGGCAGCTTGGTGCTCTAAGCTGACAGGTCCTGGTCCCTTGGCAGGCTACAGCCGTCGCTGGTATGCCAGGTCGCGATGCCGTGGTCAAGGCCAGGAGGTGAGCGACACAAGGTCCAGTAAGAGCTCCTGAGGCGCGATGCTTAGGAGGTCCCCTTTAGCGCTCAAGCAGCTGACTTAGGATGGGAAAGGGAGGAAATGTTGCCGCAGCAGGGCAACAAGGGGTGCGCGTCTAGTTTTGGCTCAGTCTCCCCTTTCTATCCTCGCGACGGCTTGGTGCTCTACGCCGACAGGTCCCGGTCCCCAGGCAGGCTGCAGCCCTCGCTGGTATGCCAGGTCGTGATGCCGTGGTCAAGGCCAGGAGGTGAGCGGCCCAAGGTCCGGTAAGAGCTCCTGAGGCGCGATGCTCAGGAGGTCCCCTTTAGCGCTCAAGCGGCCATCAAGAGGTAAGAAAGGGAGGCGATGTTGCCGCAACGGGGCTGCTGTGAACGAGTGTCTCGCACCGTAGCGATTGGTGGATTCCGAGCGTGAACTTATCTTGGTTGCCTGAAGTCGTTTCCCTGCACTGCACCAGACTTGAGCGTCGACCACTATAGGGTAACTAAGTCAGGCCCGTGCAAGCCTCCCATTCTTCTCTGTGCTCTTTCTAAGTGATCTGCGTCCTCAGGTCCCAGCCCTTGAGCGAGCTCAGCCGCCGCTGGTATGCTAGGTCGCGATGTCGTGGTCAAGGCCAGCAGGTGAGGGCTGGAGAGCCAGTAAGAGCTCCTGAGTCGCGATGCTCAGGAGCCCCCCTTTTAACGCGCAAGCGAATCACACAAGAGAAGAGAGAGAGTCTGCAGTACCACCCACTGGGGACCTCACGGAGCTCCTGCCAGCGCGAGGAAGGACTCGAGCCGCCATGGTGATTGCTGGTCTGCCTCCGGTGCGCAGGAGGGGCCTCCCTACTGTGGAGAGCTCCCGGGGCGTGTACAGCCCCACCCTGACACGTAGCTTGCACGGCCGGGCTAGACGAGGTGCAGCTGGGCACTCGTGAGCCAGCGCGGGACTCACGAGGCCCTACCTCAAGGCGGGTTACGCCTGGTCTTGATTCTTGTCCGCTGTGTTGGTCTTGCGACATGGTTAGACAACCTGCACCGAACGAATCTCCTGAGGTTATCGCATGAGAAAGCCAAGCACCAACGGCCCCGGGAGGTGACGTGAACGGGGCCGGACCGCCAGACAGAGCTTGATGTCTACTACACAACCTTCTTCTTGTAGACGTTGTTGGGCCTCCAAGTGCAGAGGTTTGTAGGACAGTAGCAAATTCCCCTCAAGTGGATGACCGAAGGTTTATCAATCCGTAGGAGGCGTAGGATGAAGATAGTCTCTCTCAAGCAACCCTGCAACAAAATAACAAAGAGTCTCTTGTGTCCCCAACACACCCAATACAATGGTAAATTGTATAGGTGCACTAGTTCGGCGAAGAGATGGTGATACAAGTGCAATATGGATGGTAGATAAAGGTTTTTGTAATCTGAAATTATAAAAACAGCAAGGTAACTAATGATAAAAGTGAGCGTAAACGGTATTGCAATGCGTTGAAACAAGGCCTAGGGTTCATACTTTCACTAGTGCAAGTCCTCTCAACAATAATAACATAATTGGATCACATAACTATGCCTCAACATGCAACAAAGAGTCATTCCAAAGCCACTAATAGCGGAGAACAAACGAAGATATTATGGTAGGGTACGAAACCACCTCAAAGTTATTCTTTCCAATCAATCCATTGGGCTATTCCTATAAGTGTCACAAATAGCCCTAGAGTTCGTACTAGAATACCACCTTAAGACACAAATCAATCAAAACCCTAATGTCACCTAGATACTCCAATGTCACCTCAAGTATCTCTGGGTATGATTATACGATATGCATCACACAATCTCAGATTCATCTATTCAACCAACACAAAGAACTTCAAAGAGTGCCCCAAAGTTTCTACCGGAGAGTCAAGACGAAAACGTGTGCCAACCCCTATGCATAGGTTCATGGGCGGAACCCGCAAGTTGATCACCAAAACATACATCAAGTGGATCAATAGAATACCCCATTGTCACCACGGGTATCCCACGCAAGACATACATCAAGTGTTCTCAAATCCTTAAATACTCAATCCGATAAGATAACTTAAAATGGAAAACTCAATCCATTACAAGAGAGTAGAGGGGGAGAAACATCATAAGATCCAACTATAATAGCAAAACCTCGCGATACATCAAGATCGTACCACCTCAAGAACACGAGAGAGAGAGAGAGAGATCAAACACATAGCTACTGGTACATACCCTCAGCCCCGAGGGAGAACTACTCCCTCCTCATCACGGAGAGCACCGGGATGATGAAGATGGCCACCAGAGAAGGATTCCCCCTCTGGAAGGGTGCCAGAACGGGTCTAGATTGGCTTTCGGTGGCTACTGAGGCTTTTGGCGGCGGAACTCCCGATCTATTGTGCTCTTCGAAGTTTTAGGGTATATGGGTATATATGGGAGGAAGAAGTATGTCAGTGGACCTCCGGGCTGTCCACGAGGCAGGGGGCGTGCCCCCCACCCTCGTGGGCAGCCCGGGACTCTCCTAGTCCAACTCCAATACTCTGTGGGCTTCTTCTGGTCCAAAAATAAGTTCCGTGAAGTTTCAGGTCAATTGGACTCCGTTTGATTTTCCTTTTCTACGATACTCTAAAACAAGGAAAAAACAGAAACTGGCACTGGGCTCTAGGTTAATAGATTAGTCCCAAAAATAATATAAAAGTGTATAATAAAGCCCATAAACATCCAAAACAGATAATATAATAGCATGGAACAATCAAAAATTATAGATACGTTGGAGACCTATCAGCATCCCCAAGCTTAATTCATGCTCGTCCTCGAGTAGGTAAATGATAAAAATAGAATTTTTGATGTGGAATGCTACCTAACATATTCATCATGTATTTCTCTTTATTGTGGAAAGAATATTTAGATCCATAAGATTCAAGACAAAAGTTTAATATCGACATAAAAATAATAATACTTCAAGCATACTAACTAAGCAATCATGTCTTCACAAAATAACATGGTCAAAGAAAGCTATCCCTACAAAATCATATAGTCTGGCTATGCTCCATCTTCACCACACAAAATATTTAAATCATGCACAACCCCGATGACAAGCCAAGAAATTGTTTCATACTTTTGATGTTCTCAAGCTTTTTCAATCTTCACGCAATATATGAGCGTGAGCCATGGACATAGCACTATAGGTGGAATAGAATGGTGGTTGTGGAAAAGACAAAAAGGAGAAGATAGTCTCACATCGACTTGGCGTATCAACGGGCTATGGAGATGCCCATCAATAGATATCAATGTGAGTGAGTAGGGATTGCCATGCAACGGATGCAGTAGAGCTATAAATGTATGAAATCTCAACAAAAGAAACTAAGTGGTTGTGCATCCAACTTGCTAGCTCACGAAGATCTAGGGCACTTGAGGAGGCCCATTGTCGGAATATACAAGCCAAGTTCTATAATGAAAATTTCCCACTAGTATATGAAAGTGACAAAACAAGAGACTCTCTATCATGAATATCATGGTTCTACTTTGAAGCACAAGTGTGGAAAAAAAGGATAGTAGCATTGTCCCTTTTTTTGGCCTTTCCCTTTTTGCCTTTCTTTTTTTATTTGGCCTTTCCCTTTTTTTGGCCTTTCTTTTTTGGGGGGGACAATGCTCTATTAATGATGATCATCACACTTCTATTTATTTACAACTCAATGATTACAACTCGATACTAGAACAAAGTATGACTCTCTATGAATGCCTCCGGCGGTATACCGGGATGTGCAATGACTCATGAGTGACATGTATGAAAGAATTATGAATGGTGGCTTTGCCACAAATACAATGTCAACTACATGATCATGCAAAGCAATATGACAATGATGAAACGTGTCATAATAAACGGAACGGTGGAAAGTTGCATGGCAATATATCTCATAATGGCTATGGAAATGCCACAATAGGTAGGTATGGTGGCTGTTTTGAGGAAGATATATGGTGGGTTTATGGTACTAGTGAAAGTTGCGTGGTACTAGAGAGGCTAGCAATGGTGGAAGGGTGAGAGTGCGTATAATCCATGGACTCAACATTAGTCATAAAGAACTCACATAATTATTGCAAAAATATATTAGTTATCGAAACAAAGTACTATGCGCATGCTCCTAGGGGGATAGATTGGTAGGAAAATACCATCGCTCGTCCCCGACCGCCACTCATAAGGAAGACAATCAATAAATAAATCATGCTCCGACTTCGTCACATAACGGTTCACCATACGTGCATGCTACGGGAATCACAAACTTCAACACAAGTATCTCTCAAATTCACAACTACTCAACTAGCACGACTCTAACATCACCATCTCCATATCTCAAAACAATTATCAAGTATCAAACTTCTCATAGTATTCAATGCACTTTATATGAAAGTTTTTATTATATCCCTCTTGGATGCCCATCATATTAGGACTAAATTCATAACCAAAGCAAATTACCATGCTGTTTAGTACTCTAAAAATAATATAAGTTAAGCATGAGAGATCAATTATTTCTATAAAATAAAACCACCACCGTTCTCTAAAAATATATAAGTGAAGCACTAGAGCAAATGACAAACTACTCCGAAAGATATAAGTGAAGACCAATGAGTAGTCGAATAATTGTGCAACTATGTGAAGACTCTATAACATTAAAGAATTTAAGATCTTGGTATTTTATTCAAACAGCAAGCAAAACTAAATAAAATAAAATGATGCTCCAAGAAAAACACATATCATATGGTAAATAAAAATATAGCTCCAAGTAATGTTACCGATAGAAGTAGACAAAAGAGGGGATGCCTTCCGGGGCATCCCCAAGCTTAGGCTCTTGGTTGTCCTTGAATATTACCTTGGGGTGCCTTGGGAATCCCCAAGCTTAGGCTCTTGCCACTCCTTATTCCATAGTCCATCGAATCTTCACCCAAAACTTGAAAACTTCACAACACAAAACTTAACAGAAAACTCGTAAGCTCCGTTAGCGAAAGAAAACAAAACACCACTTCAAGGTACTGTAATGAACTCATTCTTTATTTATATTGGTGTTAAACCTACTGCATTCCAACTTCTCTATCGTTTATAAACTCTTTTACTAGCCATAGATTCATCAAAATAAGTAAACAACACATGAAAAACAGAATCTGTCAAAAACAGAACAGTCTGTAGTAATCTGTAACTAATGCAAACTTCTGGAACCCCAAAAATTCTATAATAAATTTATGGACGTGAGCAATTTATCTATTAATCATCTGCAAAAATAATTAACTAAATAGAACTCTCCACTAAAAAATGGCAACAATTCTCATCAGCGCTAAAGTTTCTGTTTTTTACAGTAAGATCAACAAGACTTTCCCCAAGTCTTCCCAATGGTTCTACTTGGAACAAACACTCATTAAAACATAAAAACTCAATCATAACAGAGGCTAGATAAATTATTTATTACTAAACAGGAGCAAAAGGCAAGGGACAAAAATAAAGTTGGGTTGCCTCCCAACAAGCGCTATCGTTTAACGCCCCTAGCTAGGCATGATGATTTCAATGATGCTCACAAAGAAGATAAGAATTGAAACATAAAGAGAGCATCATGAAGAATATGACTATCACATTTAAGTCTAACCCACTTCCTATGCATAGGGATTTTGTGAGCGAACAACTTATGGGAACAATAATCAACTAGCATAGGAGGGCAAAACAAGCATAACTTCAAAACTTTAAGCACATAGAGAGGAAACTTGATATTATTCCAATTCCTAAAAGCATATGTTCCTCCCTCATAATAATTTTCAGTAGCATCATGAATGAATTCAACAATATAACCAGCACATAGAGCATTCTTTTCAAGATCTACAAGCATATAAATTTTATTACTCTCCACATAAGCAAAATTCTTCTCATGAATAATAGTGGGAGCAAACTCAACAAAATAATTATCATGTGAGGCACAATCCAATTGAAAACTAAAATCATGATGACAAGTTTCATGGATATCATTATTCTTTATAGCATACAAGTCATCACAATAATCATCATAGATAGCAACTTTGTTCTCATAATCAATTGGAACCTCTTCCGGAATAGTGGATTCATCACAAAATAAAGTCATGACCTCTCCAAATCCACTTTCATCAATATAATCATCATAAATAGGTGGCATGCTTTCATCATAATAAATTTGCTCATCAAAACTTGGGGGACCAAAAATATCATCTTCATCAAACATAGCTTCCCCAAGCTTGTGGCTTTGCATATCATTAGCATCATGGATATTCAAGGAATTCATACTAACAACATTGCAATCATGCTCATCATTCAAAGATTTAGTGCCAAATATTTTAATGCATTCTTCTTCTAACACTTTGGCACAATTTTCCTTTCCATCATACTCACGAAAGATATTAAAAAGATGAAGCGTATGAGGCAAACTCAATTACATTTTTTATAGTTTTCTTTTATAAACTAAACTAGTGATAAAACAAGAAACTAAAAGACTCGATTGCAATATCTAAAGATATACCTTCAAGCGCTAACCTCCCCGGCAACAGCGCCAGAAAAGAGCTTCATGTCTACTACACAACCTTCTTGTTGTAGACGTTGTTGGGCCTCCAAGTGCAGAGGTTTGTAGGACAGTAGCAAATTTCCCTCAAGTGGATGACCTAAGGTTTATCAATCTGTAGGAGGCGTAGGATGAAGATAGTCTCTCTCAAGAAACCCTGCAACCAAATAACAAAGAGTCTCTTGTGTCCCCAACACACCCAATACAATGGTAAATTGTATAGGTGCACTAGTTCGGCGAAGAGATGGTGATACAAGTGCAATATGGATGGTAGATAAAGGTTTTTGTAATCTGAAATTATAAAAACAGCAAGGTAACTAAGGATAAAAGTGAGCGTAAACAGTATTACAATGCGTTGAAACAAGGCCTAGGGTTCATACTTTCACTAGTGCAATTCCTCTCAACAATAATAATATAATTGGATCACATAACTATCCCTCAACATGCAACAAAGAGTCATTCCAAAGCCACTAATAGCGGAGAACAAACGAATATATTATGGTAGGGTACGAAACCACCTCAAAGTTATTCTTTCCAATCAATCCATTGGGCTATTCCTGTAAGTGTCACAAACAGCCCTAGAGTTCATACTAGAATAACACCTTAAGACACAAATCAATCAAAACCCTAATGTCACCTAGATACTCCAATGTCACCTCAGGTATCCGTGGGTATGATTATACGATATGCATCACACAATCTCAGATTCATCTATTCAACCAACACAAAGAACTTCAAAGAGTGCCCCAAAGTTTCTACCGGAGAGTCAAGACGAAAACGTGTGCCAACCCCTATGCATAGGTTCATGGGAGGAACCCGCAAGTTGATCACCAAAACTTACATCAAGTGGATCAATAGAATACCCCATTGTCTGTTGGAAATATGCCCTAGAGGCAATAATAAATTAGTTATTATTATATTTCCTTGTTCATGATAATCGTTTATTATCCATGCTATAATTGTATTGATAGGAAACTCAGATACATGTGTGGATACATAGAAAACACCATGTCCCTAGTAAGCCTCTAGTTGACTAGCTCGTTGATCAATAGATGGTTACGGTTTCCTGACCATGGACATTGGATGTCATTGATAACGGGATCACATCATTAGGAGAATGATGTGATGGACAAGACCCAATCCTAAGCATAGCACAAGATCGTGTAGTTCGTATGCTAAAGCTTTTCTAATGTCAAGTATCATTTCCTTAGACCATGAGATTGTGCAACTCCCGGATACCGTAGGAGTGCTTTGGGTGTGCCAAACGTCACAACGTAACTGGGTGGCTATAAAGGTACATTACAGGTATCTCCGAAAGTGTCTGTTGGGTTGGCACGAATCGAGACTGGGATTTGTCACTCCGTGTAAACGGAGAGGTATCTCTGGGCCCACTC
Source organism: Triticum urartu (assembly GCF_056163025.1). NCBI lineage: Eukaryota > Viridiplantae > Streptophyta > Magnoliopsida > Poales > Poaceae > Triticum > Triticum urartu. The sequence goes on from NC_141875.1 coordinate 556,910,269, forward strand.
GGTAGGACATCATCATAATGTGCACAATGTGATCAAGGAGTTGATCACGGGATGATGTGTTACGGAACAAGTAAAGAGACTTGCCAGTAACGAGATTGAACAAGGTATCGGGATACCGACGATCGAATCTCGGGCAAGTATCGTACCGCTAGACAAAGGGAATTGTATACGGGATTGATTAAGTCCTTGACATCGTGGTTCATCCGATGAGATCATCGTGGAACATGTGGGAGCCAACATGGGTATCCAGATCCCGCTGTTGGTTATTGACCGGAGAGTCATCTCGGTCATGTCTGCATGTCTCCCGAACCCGTAGGGTCTACACACTTAAGGTTCGGTGACGCTAGGGTTATAGAGATATTAGTATGCGGTAACCCGAAAGTTGTTTGGAGTCCCGGATGAGATCCCGGACGTCACAAGGAGTTCCGGAATGGTCCGGAGGTAAAGAATTATATGTAGGAAGTGCTATTTCGGCCATCGGGACAAGTTTCGGGGTCACCGGTATTGTACCGGGACCACCGGAAGGGTCCCGGGGGTCCATCGGGTGGGGCCACCTGCCCCGGGGGGGCACATGGGCTGTAGGGGGTGCGCCTTGGACTATATGGGCCAAGGACACCAGCCCCAAGAGGCCCATGCGCCTAGAGATAAAAAAAGGGGAAGAGTCCTAAAAGGGGAAGGCACCTCCGAGGTGCCTTGGGGAGGATGGACTCCTCCCCCCCTTGGCCGCACCCTTCCTTGGAGGAAGGGGCAAGGCTGCGCCCTCCCCCTCTCCCTTGGCCCTATATATAGTGGGGGGAAGGGAGGGCAACCATACCTAAGGCCTGGCGCCTCCCTCTCCCTCCCGTGACACATCTCCCTCCTCCCGCAGCGCTTAGCGAAGCCCTGTTGGAATCCCGCTACTTCCACCACCACGCCGTCGTGTTGTTGGATCTCCATCAACCTCTCCTCCCCCCTTGCTGGATCAAGAAGGAGGAGACGTCGCTGCTCCGTACGTGTGTTGAACGCGGAGGTGCCGTCCGTTCGGCGCTAGGATCATCGGTGATTTGGATCACAACGAGTACGACTCCATCAACCCCGTTCTCTTGAACGCTTCCGCGCGCGATCTACCAGGGTATGTAGATCCAATCCTCCCTCGTTGCTAGATGACTCCATAGATAGATCTTGGTGACATGTAGGGAAATTTTGAATTTATGCTACGTTCCCCAACAGTGGCATCATGAGCTAGGTCTATGCGTAGTTTCTATGCACGAGTAGAACACAAAGTAGTTGTGGGCGTTGATTTTGTTCAATATGCTTGCCGTTACTAGTCTTATCTTGATTCGGCGGCATCATGGGATGAAGCGGCCCGGACCGACCTTACACGTATTCTTACGTGAGACTGGTTCCACCGACTGACATGCACTAGTTGCATAAGGTGGCTAGCGGGTGTCTGTCTCTCCCACTTTAGTTGGATCGGATTCGATGAAAAGGGTCCTTATGAAGGGTAAATAGCAATTGGCATATCATGTTGTGGTCTTTGCGTAGGTAAGAAACGTTCTTGCTAGAAACCCATAGCAGCCACGTAAAACATGCAAACAACAATTAGAGGACGTCTAACTTGTTTTTGCAGGGTATGCTATGTGATGTGATATGGCCAAAATGATGTGATGAATGATATATGTGATGTATGAGATTGATCATGTTCTTGTAATAGATGATCATGGAGCCCCAAGATGGAGATCAAAGGAGCTATATGATATTGGCCATATCATGTCACTATTATTCGATTGCATGTGATGTTTATCATGTTTATACATCTTATTTGCTTAGAACGACGGTAGTAAATAAGATGATCCCTCATTACAATTTCAAGAATGTGTTCTCCCCTAACTGTGCACCGTTGCTAAAGTTCGTCGTTTCGAAGCACCACGTGATGATCGGGTGTGATAGATCCTTACGTTCACATACAACGGGTGTAAGACAGTTTTACACATGCAAAACACTTAGGGTTTACTTGACGAGCCTAGCATGTGCATAGACATGGCCTCGGAACACAGAAGACCGAAAGGTCGAGCATGAGTCGTATGGTAGATACGATCAACATGAAGATGTTCACCGATGATGACTAGTCCGTCTCACGTGATGATCGGACACGGCCTAGTTGACTCGGATCATGTAATCACTTAGATGACTAGAGGGATGTCTATCTGAGTGGGAGTTCATAAGATGAACTTAATTATCCTAAACATAGTCAAAAGGTCTTCGCAAATTATGTCATAGCTCGCGCTTTAGTTCTACTGTTTAGATATGTTCCTAGAGAAAATTTAGTTGAAAGTTGATAGTAGCAATTATGCGGACTAGGTCCGTAAACTGAGGATTGTCCTCATTGCTTCATAGAAGGCTTATGTCATTAATGCACCGCTCAGTGTGCTGAACCTCGAACGTTGTCTGTGGATGTTGCGAACATCTGACATACACATTTTGATAACTACGTGATAGTTCAGTTAAACGGTTTAGAGTTGAGGCACCAAAGACATTTTTGAAACATCGCAGAACATATGAGATGTTCCAAGGACTGAAATTGGGATTTCAGGCTCGTGCCCACGTCAAGAGGTATAAGACCTCCGACGATTTTCTTAGCCTGCAAACTAAGGGAGAAAAGCTCAATTGTTGAGCTTGTGCTCAGATTGTCTGAGTACGACAATCATTTGAATCGAGTGGGAGTTGATCTTCCAGATGCGATAGTGATGTTTCTCCGAAGTCATTACCACCAAGCTGCTTGAGCTTCGTGATGAACTATAATATATCAGGGACATATATGATGATCCTTAAGATATTCGCGATGTTTGACACCGTGAAAGTAGAGATCAAGAAGGAGCATCAATTGTTGATGGTTGGTGAAACCACTAGTTTCAAGAAGGGCAAGGGAACAAAGGGATACTTCATGAAAAGGGAATTCAGCTGCTGCTCTAGTGAAGAAACCCAAGGTTGAACCCAAACCCGAGAATAAGTGCTTCTGTAATAAAGGGAACAGCCACTGGAGCAGAATTACCCTAGATACTTGGTAGATGAGAAGGCTGGCAAGGTCGATAGAAGTATATTGGATATACATTGTGTTAATGTGTACTTTACTAGTACTCCTAGTAGCACCAGGGTATTAGATACCGGTTCGGTTGCTAAATGTTAGTAACTCGAAATAAAAGCTATGGAATAAACGGAGACTAGCTAAAGGTGAGCTGACGATATGTGTTGGAAGTTTTTCCAATGTTGATATGATCAAGCATCGCATACTCCCTCTACCATCGAGATTGGTGTTAAACCTAAATAATGGTTATTTGGTGTTTGCGTTGAGCATAGACATGATTGGATTATGCCTATCGCAATACGGTTATTCATTTAAAGAGAATAATAGTTACTCTGTTTATTTGAATAATACCTTCAATGGTCTTGCACCTGAAATGAATGGTTTATTGAATCTCGATCATAGTGATACACATGTTCATGCCAAAAGATAGTAATGATAGTACCACCTACTTGTGGCACTGCTACTTAAGTCATATCGGTATAAAACGCATGAAGAAGCTCCATGTTGATGGATCTTTGGGCTCACTCATTTTTGAAAGGTTTGAGACATGCGAACCATGTCTATTGGTGTATATGCATGAAGAAACTCCATGCAAATGGACCGTTTGAACTCACTTGATTTTGAATCACTTGAGACATGCAAATCATACCACATGGGCAAGATGACTGAAAGCCTCGTTTTCAGTAAAATGGAACTAGAAAGCAACTTGTTGGAAGTAATACATTTTGATGTGTGCAGTCCAATGAGTGCTGAGGCATGTAGTGGATATCGTTATGTTTTTACTTCACAGATGATTTGAGTAGATGTTGAGTATATTTACTTTATGAATCACGAGACTGAATTATTGAAAGGTTCAAGTAATTTCAGAGTGAGGTTGAAAGATCGTCGTGACAAGAGGATAAAATATCTATGATATGATCATAGAGATGAATATCTGAATTACGAGTTTGGCACAGAATTAAGATATTGTGGAAATTGTTTCACAACTAATACAGCCTGGAACACCATAGTGTGATGGTGTGTCCGAACATCATAACTGCACCCTATTGGATATGATGCATACCATGATGTCTCTTATCGAATTACCATGATAGTTTATGGGTTAGGCATTAGAGACAACCACATTCACTTTAAATAGGGCACCACGTAATGCCGATGAGATGACATCGTATGAACTATGGTTTAGAGAAACCTAAGCTGTCATTTCTTAAAAGTTTGGGGCTGCGATGCTTATGTGAAAAAGTTTCAGGCTGATAAGCTCAAACCCAAAGCGGATAAATGCATCTTCATAGGACACCCAAAACAGTTGGGTATACCTCCTGTCTCAGATTCGAAAGCAATAAGGGATTGTTTCTAGAATCGGGTTCTTTCTCGAGGAAAAGTTTCTCTCAAAAGAATTGAGTGGGAGGATGGTGGAGACTTGATGAGGTTATTGAACCGTCTCTTCAACTAGTGTGTGGCAGGGCACAGGAAGTTGTTCCTGTGGCACCTACACCAATTGAAGTGGAAGCTTACGATAGTGATCATGAAACTTCAGATCAAGTCACTACCAAACCTCGTAGGTCGACAAGGATGCATACTACTTCAAAGTGGTACGTAACCCTGTCTTGGAAGTCATGTTGCTAGACAACAATGAACCTACGAGCCATGGAGAAGCGATGGTGGGCCTGGATTCCGATAAATGGCTCAAGACCATAAAATCCGAGATAGGATCCATGTATGAAAACAAAGTATAGACTTTGGAAGAACTACTTGATGGTCGTAAGGCTGTTAGGTACATATGGATTTTAAAAGGAAGACGGAAAATGATGGTAAGTATCACCATTAAGAAAGCTCGACTTGTCGTTAAGATGTTTTCCGACAAGTTCAAGGAGTTGACTACGATGAGACTTTCTCACTCATAGCGATGCTAAGAGTCTGTTGGAATTATATTAGAGATTACTGCATTATTTATGAAATCTTGCAGATAGGATGTCAAAACATTGTTTCCTCGACGATTTTCTTGAGGAAAGGTTGTATGTGATACAACCGGAAGGTTTTGTCAATCCTGAGAGATGCTAATAAGTATGCAAAGCTTCAGCAATCCTTCTAGGGACTGGAGTAAGCATCTCGGAGTTGGAATGTATGCTTTGATGAGATGATCAAAGATTTTGGGTGTATACAAAGTTTATGAGAAACTTGTATTTCCAAAGAAGTGAGTGGGAGCACTATAGAATTTCTGATGAGTATATGTTGTTGACATATTATGGATCAGAAATGATGTAGAATTTCTGGAAAGCATATAGGGTTATTTGGAAAGTGTTTTTCAATGGAAAGCCTGGATTAAGCTACTTGAACATTGAGCATCAAGATCTATAAGGATAGATCAAAACACTTAATGGTACTTTCAAATGAGCACATACCTTGACATGATCTTGAAGGTGTTCAAGATGGATCAGTCAAAGAAGGAGTTCTTGCCTGAGTTGTAAGGTATGAAGTTAAGACTTAAAGCTCGACCATGGCAGAATAGAGAGAAAGGACGAAGGTCGTCCCCTATGCTTAAGACATAGGCTCTACAGTATGCTATGCTGTGTACCGCACCTGAAGTGTGCCTTGCCATGAGTCAGTCAAGGGGTACAAGAGTGATCCAAGAATGGATCACAGGACAGCGGTCAAAGTTATCCTTAGTAACTAGTGGACTAAGGAATTTTTCTCGATTATGGAGGTGGTAAAAGAGTTCATCGTAAAGGGTTACGTCGACGCAAGCTTAACACCTATCCGGATAGCTCTGAGTAGAGATACCGGATACGTATAATGGAGCAACAATTTAGAATAGCTCCAAGTAGAACAGTTATTTGGAATGGCTCCAAATGTAGCATCTACAAGATGACATAGAAATTTGCGAAGTACATACGGATCTGAATGTTGCAGACCCGTTGACTATAACCTCTCTCACAAGCAACATGATCAAACCCAGAACTCATTGAGTGTTAATCATAGTGATGTGAACTAGATTATTGACTCTAGTAAACTCTTTGGATGTTGGTTACATGGCGATGTGACCTGTGAGTGTTAATCACATGGCGATGTGAACTAGATTATTGACTCTAGTGCAAGTGGGAGACTGTTGGAAATATGCCCTAGAGGCAATAATAAATTAGTTATTATTATATTTCCTTGTTCATGATAATCGTTTATTATCCATGCTATAATTGTATTGATAGGAAACTCAGATACATGTGTGGATACATAGAAAACACCATGTCCCTAGTAAGCCTCTAGTTGACTAGCTCGTTGATCAATAGATGGTTACGGTTTCCTGACCATGGACATTGGATGTCATTGATAACGGGATCACATCATTAGGAGAATGATGTGATGGACAAGACCCAATCCTAAGCATAGCACAAGATCGTGTAGTTCGTATGCTAAAGCTTTTCTAATGTCAAGTATCATTTCCTTAGACCATGAGATTGTGCAACTCCCGGATACCGTAGGAGTGCTTTGGGTGTGCCAAACGTCACAACGTAACTGGGTGGCTATAAAGGTACATTACAGGTATCTCCGAAAGTGTCTGTTGGGTTGGCACGAATCGAGACTGGGATTTGTCACTCCGTGTAAACGGAGAGGTATCTCTGGGCCCACTCGGTAGGACATCATCATAATGTGCACAATGTGATCAAGGAGTTGATCACGGGATGATGTGTTACGGAACGAGTAAAGAGACTTGCCGGTAACGAGATTGAACAAGGTATCGGGATACCGACGATCGAATCTCGGGCAAGTATCGTACCGCTAGACAAAGGGAATTGTATACGGGATTGATTAAGTCCTTGACATCGTGGTTCATCCAATGAGATCATCCTGGAACATGTGGGAGCCAACATGGGTATCCAGATCCCGCTGTTGGTTATTGACCGGAGAGTCATCTCGGTCATGTCTGCATGTCTCCCGAACCCGTAGGGTCTACACACTTAAGGTTCGGTGACGCTAGGGTTAAGAGATATTAGTATGCGGTAACCCGAAAGTTGTTCGGAGTCCCGGATGAGATCCCGGACGTCACGAGGAGTTCCGGAATGGTCTGGAGGTAAAGAATTATATGTAGGAAGTGCTATTTCGGCCATCGGGACAAGTTTTGGGGTCACCGGTATTGTACCGGGACCACCGGAAGGGTCCCGGGGGTCCACCGGGTGGGGCCACCTGCCCCGGGGGCCACATGGGCTGTAGGGGGTGCGCCTTGGCCTGTATGGGCCAAGGACACCAGCCCCAAGAGGCCCATGCGCCTAGAGATAAAAAGAAGGGGAAGAGTCCTAAAAGGGGAAGGCACCTCCGAGGTGCCTTGGGGAGGATGGACTCCTCCCCCCCTTGGCCGCACCCTTCCTTGGAGGAAGGGGCAAGGCTGCGCCCTCCCCCTCTCCCTTGGCCCTATATATAGTGGGGGGAAGGGAGGGCAACCATACCTAAGGCCTGGCGCCTCCCTCTCCCTCCCGTGACACATTTCCCTCCTCCCGCAGCGCTTAGCGAAGCCCTGTTGGAATCCCGCTACTTCCACCACCACGCCGTCGTGTTGTTGGATCTCCATCAACCTCTCCTCCCCCCTTGCTGGATCAAGAAGGAGGAGACGTCGCTGCTCCGTACGTGTGTTGAACGCGGAGGTGCCGTCCGTTCGGCGCTAGGATCATCGGTGATTTGGATCACAACGAGTACGACTCCATCAACCCCGTTCTCTTGAACGCTTCCGCGCGCGATCTACAAGGGTATGTAGATCCACTCCTCCCTCGTTGCTAGATGACTCCATAGATAGATCTTGGTGACACGTAGGAAAATTTTGAATTTATGCTACGTTCCCCAACATTGTCACCACGGGTATCCCACGCAAGACATACATCAAGTGTTCTCAAATCCTTAAAGACTCAATCCGATAAGATAACTTCAAAGGGAAAACTCAATCCATTACAAGAGAGTAGAGGGGGAGAAACATCATAAGATCCAACTATAATAGCAAAGCTCGCGATACATCAAGATCGTACCACCTCAAGAACATGAGAGAGAGAGAGAGATCAAACACATAGCTACTGGTACGTACCCTCAGCCCTGAGGGAGAACTACTCCCTCCTCGTCATGGAGAGCGCCGGGATGATGAAGATGGCTACCGGAGAAGGATTCCCCCTCCGGCAGGGTGCCGGAACGGGTCTAGATTGGATTTCGGTGGCTACGAAGGCTTCTGGCGGCGTAACTCCCGATCTATTGTGCCCTTCAAAGTTTTTAGGGTATATGGGTATATATGGGAGGAAGAAGTACGTCGGTGGACCTCCGGGCTGTCCACGAGGCAGGGGGGCGCGCCCAGGGGGTGGGCGTGCCCCCCACCCGCGTGGGCAGTCTGGGACTCTCCTGGTCCAACTCCGATACTCCGTGGGCTTCTTCTGGTCCAAAAATAAGCTCCGTGAAGTTTCAAGTCAATTGGACTCTATTTGATTTTCTTTTTCTGCGATACTCTAAAACAAGGAAAAACAGAAACTGGCACTGGGCTCTAGGTTAATAGGTTAGTCCCAAAAATAATATAAAAGTGTATAATAAAGCCCACAAACATCCAAAACAGATAATATAATAGCATGGAACAATAAAAAATTATAGATACGTTGGAGACGTATCAGAGCTCAGCCGTTGGATTTATCGACGCTGCAGGGACGGGCCCGAGCACAGACGCCGTGCCTAAGCCTCTCACACGAAGGGTCCTGAAGAAAGAGGACCAGCGTGTGGCTCCCGCGAGGGGTGACAATCAAGCAGGTGATAGTCATAGATAGATTAAGAATGGAAGGCAAGCTATCTCATGTAAATGCATGAACGATACGCGCCACTGGGTCCGGCCCGAGCGGCTTGGGGATGATGCAGCCCGAGGGGTGCCCCCAGGAAGGTAAGCCAAAGACATAAAAAAGAAGGGATACATGCCACAGGGACGGACCCACGCGGCCTGGGAATAATGCAGCCCTAAGGGCGCTCCCACCTAATAAACTTGCAAAATGTCACCTGGTTCCGTTGATGAAGGGGTGTTGAGGCAGCCGAAGGTACACGGTGAAGGGGCTGCGCCTCACGAGCCACCGGGGCCCTAAGCCTCGGGAGGCTCTGGGGGTCCAGGTGGTTCCTCGAGGACCGTCGCCATCTCCGCCAGGACGGCGTGGTGCCTGGCCTCCTTACCCGCCATGACGCTTCACAGGCTCCGCTGGAAGGCAGCAGCCATGCCCGGCAAGCCGAACAGCATGCGAACGTAGCTGTGAGGTGGACCTTCGAAGCGCCCAACACGCGAAGGCCAGAAGCGCTCCTAAGATGCGGCTCGATTGAGCCCTGGTATGTCGATGCAAACGCGCAGCTCACCACCCTCGCCAGGGTGGGGAGAAATGCCAGGTGGGCGGCGGTCGCCGCGTATTGCCCTTGCTTCCTGAAGCTCCTGAGATACCTTTGTGATGAACTCCTGAGCGCCGGGCGCTCCTTGCCCAGTGTCCTCCTAAGGGAGACGTGCCACAAAGCACACATCCAGATGATGCCCGAGCGCCTCCCTCGTGATGTTGGCAAGGTCTGAGGCCCTCAGAAGAGAGCCCCCGAGCCCTGCCTGAGGAGGGCGCCGGGCGCGCCTTCCTATGTGATGGAGGGAGGCGCCCCAGGTGCAGGCACCGATCCATTCATGGCACCGCTTGAGGCGCCGCTTGGCTGAGGCCCTGCGCGGAGCAGTTGCTTCTTCTTCTTGGGGGTGGCCTCGGGAGGGCACTCGCCCTTGCTGTCGGGGTCATCGATTGCTGCAGCTTGGAAGGCGCGCTCAAGGGAGCACATCCACATCTCTTTCTTCGCACAGGACTGTGATGATTCCGCCACTGCCTGGCATCTTGAGGACGTTGTAGCCGTGATGGGTCACCACCATGAACTTGGCCAGGGCTGGGTACCCGAGGATTGCATTGTATGGCAAACGGATGTGGGCGACGTCGAAGTCGATGAGCTCGGTGCGGTAGTTGTCACGCTGCTCGAAGGTGACTGGGAGGCGGGCCTGCCCGATCGGGGTGGTGGAGCCATCGGTCACTCCTGAGAAAGGCTTGGTAGGCTAAAGCTGATCATACGACACTTGGAGGCTGTCGAACGTGTCGACGGACAGGGCATTGAGCCCTGCGCCGCCGTCGATAAGGGTCTTGGTGACTTGCACGTTGCTGATGACTGGTGAACAAAGCATCGGGAGGGCGCCAGCGGTGGCCGCGCACTTGAGCTGATCTGCTGAGCTGAATGTGATGGCACACTTAGACCACCTGAGCGGGCGTGTGGCCTCGAGCCTGGGGAGGACTACGTTCACTTCACGAGCAAACTGCTTGAAGATACATTGTGAGGCTGGGGCTTGAGCTCCGCCCAAGATGCAGGCGACAGCACATGGCTCTTGGAAGCCCCCTAGCCCCCTCGTCTTGATGGTGGTCGTCATTCCTTCTTGGTGGTGGCGGCAGCGGAGGAAGCCCAGCATTGCCCTGAGGACGATCCTCGCGAGGCTGATCCCTCCAGGCGCCCTCGCGAGGCTGATCTTGCCAGCGGTCCTCGCGAGGCCGGTCGCGCCACTCCTGACATGGGCCACGGTCATCCCAGCGTCCGCCACCACGTCCTCCTCCTCGGCCGTAGCCCCGGTCATTGCACTCGGGGCGTCGACCGAAGCGTCCTTCTCGAATGGCCCTGAGCTCTTGACAGTCGTTGGTGTTGTGGCTATGCAGGTTGTGGAAGGTGCAGAACGATCGGCTGCTCTTGGATGACTTGGGCTAGTCTCTGCCGCGCTTGGTGTCCGGCTCCGCCGCGAGCATGGCTGCTCCCTTGCGCTTCACATCCTTGGCCTTGACTTTCTTCTCCTCCGGGTCCACGGCTGGGAGATCGAGGAGGGAAAGGCGCCCCTCCTCAGCTCTTGCGCACTTGGTCACCAGGTTGAACAGCTCCAGAGACGTGCACAGTTCCTCGTGGATGGCGAGCTCCTCCTTCATCTTGACGTCGCGGATGCCATCGGAGAGTGTAGAGATGATAGCCTCATCTGTCACCTTGGGGATCTTGAGGCGAACGTTGTTGAAGCGCTGGATGTACTTTTGCATGGTCTCTCCCGGTTGTTTCTTGACGCAGCGCAGGTCTCCTGCGGCCGGTGGGCGATCGCGAGTGCCCTGGAAGTTGGCGACGAAGCGGTCGCGCATCACGTCCCAGGAGGAGATGGAGCCGGGGGGCAGGTTCAGGAGCCGCGAGCGGGCGCCATCCTTGAGAGCGATGGGGAACTAGTTCGCCATGACTTTCTCGTCGCCGTTGGCCGCCTCTATGCTCAGCTCGTAGAGCTACAGGAACTCCGGGGGGTCGGGGGTGCCGTCGTAGCGAGGAGGCAGATCTGTCTTGAACTTGCCCGGCCAGGCGATGCTACACAGCTCGGGGGTGAAGGCTCCACAGCCTACCGTGGTCACTAGGACTCTGTGCTGGTGGAGAACTTGTCCTTGATGGGGTCCGCGCGCCACCGCCACAGGCGGCACGCAGTCTTTCCGTGGTGGCGCAGGGAGCGTAGGGGCGTTCTCTCGTGGCCGAGGGACTTCTTGGCAGCTTCTCTCTTCTTGGCGGGCGCCGGACGCGGTGGGTCGCGCCATGTGGCCGCGCGCCTTGGCGCCAAGACTCCATCTTGGGGCAGAGGTGGTGCAGGCGCTCCATGGGCTACGCCGCCCGCGGCTAGCGGAGGGCAAGGCAGCGAGAGGGATGGCGCAGGGGAGCCCCCTGCGGCACTGACAAGCTTGGCGATGCGTTCGAGCCAGTCCTCGTAGAGGTCGTCGACGGGGCGGTAGCACAGGAGCTCGTGTGCCATGCACAGCACGGCCTACGTGTCCACGGGAGCGCGACGAGCGTGGGATGACGAACCGGCGGGGGTCAGCGATGGAGTGGCGGTGCGGCCATCCCGCCGCACCGAGTGGTGCAGCGAGGATGCTTGGTGCTCGTTCCCCGCCAGGCCGGTGGTGGCGTTGGCAGCAGGCGACGGAGAACGACGGGGTGGCCCGCCTACGGGAGCCGTCTGGGCGACGCGGGAGGCGAGGGCAGCCCGGTGCTCAGCGCGAGCTCGGCGAGCGTCTGCCATGGAGATGAGGAAGCGACGTGACGCGGAGCAATGGAAGGAAAGCTTCGGCGCACCCCTACCTGGCGCGCAAAATGTCGGATTTTGGGTTCCGGCAAAACCCTCAAGGTTCGAACATTGGGTTGCGCACGAAGATCTCCCCCTACCGATCCACGTCCTAACCTCGCTACGATCTCAGAGGCTAGCTCGACGAACTTGCAACACAAGGGACACAAGATTTATACTGGTTCGGGCCACCATTGTGGTGTAATACCCTGCTCCAGTATGGTGGTGGTGGATTGCCTCTCAGGTTGAGGATGAACAGTACAAGGGGAAGAACGGCCTCTTGAGGAGAGGTGCTCTTGTGTTTGGTGAGTTTGTGTGGTGGTCTTGGTGGAATGGATCCGGGCCAAGATGAGGTCTCCCTGCCTACGGTGGTGGCTAGCCCTATTTATAAAGGCCCTGGTCCTCTCCCCAAATATTGAGCGGGAAGGGAGCCAACAATGGCCAATTTGAAAGGGGACAGCTAGTGCAAGTTATCCTGACAAAAGCAGTCTTCGCCTGCCAAAGGCTCTGGTGGCGACGCCGTATTGGGCTCCACGGTGACCTCCATCTTGCCGTCCTGCTCGTCTTGGTCTTGCTGCACCGATATGGAAACCTTTGCTTGACGCCTCGGGACTCCGCACCTGCGCTCGCCTCTTTAGCACCAAAGAGGAAACAAGGACATTGTGCATGCTGGCACTCGCCTGTTGAAAGTGCGTTATATCGACTAGAGGCGGGGTGAATAGGCGATTTTTATGAAAGTCTTCAAAACGTGAGAGTTATGAAGACAAACAGTGAAGATTATGCCTATTACTATGCAGCGGAAGTTAGATTACACTAGGCCAGCCATGGTCATGTATTCAATAGAGTGAAAGCGCAATGACAAATAGCTTCAGTGTAATAAGGATCAGGTAGGAAGAAGTTATTAAGCCGAACAGATCATACATTCATGTTGTGAAGACAAAAGATAAAGCAAGCATGCAATGGCTTCACAATGAATAACTGTAAGTGAAAGGAAGTGAAGATGAAACCAGTGACACGTTGAAGACAATGATTTGTTGGACCAGTTCCAGTTGCTGTGACAACTGTACATCTGGTTGGAGCAGCTAGGTATTTAAACCAAAGGACACATAGTCCCGGACACCCAGTCAAGGACACTTAGTCCAAGACACCCAGTCCTCACCGTTTTCTCCTTGAGCTAAGGTCACACAGACCTCGCTCAATCACTCAGGTAAGTCTTCAAGGTAGACTCCCAAACCTTCACAGACTTCGTTCACTGGCAATCCACAATTTCTCTTGGATGCTCAGAACGCGACGCCTAACCTTCTGGAGGATGCACAGTCCTCAAGTGTAATAAGTCTTCAAATCACACAGACACGAAGACTTAAGTGATGCCCAATTTACTCTGGCTCTGGGTGGTCAGGGCTTTTCTTCTCACTAGGAATTTTTCTCTCAAAGGCTTCGAGGTGGGTTGCTCTCAAACGACAAAAGTCGTGCACTGAAATCTGAGCAGCCAACCGTTTATGGTTGTGGGGGTGGACTATTTATAGCCACTTGGCAACCCGACCTGATCTGTCTGAAATGACCCTGGGTCACTAAGGAACTGACACGTGTACCAACGGTCGAACTTTGAACTCACACGGAAACTTTACTTGGGCTACAAGTAAAGCTGACTTGTCTGACTCTGGACAAGATTTTCTCTCAAAGTCTTCGCTCGAAGACATAGGATTTGAATTAGGCATCACTACAGTCATTCTGACTGGTTCTTTTGGACCCCACTTAACAGTACGGTGATTCCTATGACACAACATAAATGAAATAAAACTACGAAGGATCTAAGTCTTCGAGTTCCATAAGCTTCATAGGGAGTCTTCTCATGTCATTGTCTTCAATATGAATATCTTCATAAACCACCATTGTCTTCAATGTCTTCGTACATTTTTAGGGGTCATCTCTGGTAATAAAACCGAATCAATGACGGACTTCTACCTGTGTTTTCCTGCAATTCTCACAAACACGTTAGTCCCTCAACTAGGTTTGTCGTCAATACTCCAAAACCAACTAGGGGTGGCACTAGATGCACTTACACCTGTCCTTGGTCTCTCCGCCCCTCGCGAGCCAGCCTGATGAGGCCGCTCCCGAGGAGGTCTTGTGTCGTCCGCCTCGCGAGGCTTGGCCCCTCGGGAGGGTCTTGAATGCTTGTTGGTGAAGATGGACCGTACGGGCCCGCTCACAGAGCCACGCCGTGGGTGATACGTCTCCAACGTATCTATAATTTTTGATTTCTCCATGCTATTATATTATCTATTTTGGATGTTAATGGGCTTTATTTGACACTTTTATATCATTTTTGGGACTAACCTATTAACCGGAGGCCCAGGCCAAATTGTTGTTTTTTGCCTATTTCAGTGTTCCGCAGAAAAGGAATATCAAACGGAGTCCAAACGGAATGAAACCTTCGGGAACGTGATTTTCTCAATGAACGTGATCCAGGAGACTTGAAGTGGGCGTCAAGAAACAATCGAGGAGGCCACGAGGCAGGGGGCGCGCCTACCCCCCTGGGCGCGCCTACCCCCTGGGCACGCCCTCCACCCTCATGGGCCCCTCGTTGCTCCACTGACCTACTTCTTCCTCCTATATATATCCACGTACCCCCCAAACATCCAGCAGAACCACGAAAACCTAATTCCACCGCCGCAACCTTCTATACCCAAGTGATCCCATCTTGGGGCCTTTTTCGGAGCTCTGCCGAAGGGGGCATTGATCATGGAGGGCCTCTACATCAACTCCATGGCCTCTCCGGTGATGTGTGAGTAGTTTACTTCAGACCTTCGGGTCCATAGCTAATAGCTAGATGGCTTCATCTCTCTCTTTGGATATCAATACAAAGTTCTCCTCGATTCTCTTGGAGATCTATTTGATGTAATCTTATTTTGCGGTGTGTTTGTCGAGATCCGTTGAATTGTGGGTTTATGATCAAGTTTGTCTATGAACAATATTTGAATCTCCTCTGAATTCTTTTATGTATGATTGGTTTATCTTTGCAAGTCTCTTCGAATTATCAGTTTGGTTTGGCCTACTAGATTGATCTTTCTTGCAATGGGAGAAGTGCTTAGCGTTGGGTTCAATCTTGCGGTGTCCTTTCCCAGTGACAGCAGGGGCAGCAAGGCACATATTGTATTGTTGCCATCGAGGATAAAAAGATGGGGTTTATATCATATTGCATGAGTTTATCCCTCTACATCATGTCATCTTACTTAAAGCATTACTCTGTTCTTATGAACTTAATACTCTAGATGCATGCTGGATAGCGGTCGACGTGTGGAGTAATAGTAGTAGATGCAGAATCGTTTCGGTCTACTTGTTGCGGACGTGATGCCTATATACATGATCATACCTAGATATTCTCATAACTATGCTCAATTCTATCAATTGCTCGACAGTAATTCGTTTACCCACCGTAATACTTATGCTCTTGAGAGAAGCCACTAGTGAAACCTATGGCCCCCGGGTCTATCTTCCATCATATTAATCTTCCAACAATTAGTTATTTCTATTGCCGTTTATTTTACTTTGCATCTTTATTTCTCTTTATCATAAAAATACCAAAAATATTATCTTATCATATCTATCAGATCTCACTCTTGTAAGTGACCGTGAAGGGATTGACAACCCCTTTATCGCGTTTGTTGCGAGGTTCTTATTTGTTTGTGTAGGTGCGTGGGACTCGAGCGTGATCTCCTACTGGATTGATACCTTGGTTCTCAAAAACTGAGGGAAATACTTATGCTACTTTACTGCCTCACCCTTTCCTCTTCAAGGGAAAACCAACGCAGTGCTCAAGAGGTAGCAAGAAGGATTTCTGGTGCCGTTGCCGGGGAGATTCGCGCCAAGTCAAGTCAAGATTTGACTCCCGACAACAAGCCATTTCTGGCGTCGTTGCCGGAGAGTCTACGCACAAGTCAAGACATACCAAGTACCCATCACAAACTCTGATCCCTCGCATTACATTATTTAGCCATTTGCCTCTCGTTTTCCTCTCCCCCACTTCACCCTTGCCGTTTTATTCGTCTCATTTCCCATTTGTTTTCTTGTACCATGGCCGGTTCAAAAAGGGCTAAGGGTTCTCTCTCGGGTTTTACCTTGGATAGTCCTATTGTCCTCTCTAAGCTCATAAATAATGATGCTATGGAGAGACCTACCGGGGTTATCAATGAGAATTTGAATAATTTTGATGAAGATGATCCCGGAATTTTTTGTTATTTACTTGATGAATCTTTGAAAGATGCTTGGGATAGGCTATTAAGGATCCGAGCTAGCTATGTGCCACAATATCAAATTGAGGTTTACCTGAAAAGCTTTTATATTGGTCTACCCTCCTCGTTCAAGCAAGTTCTAGATTCTATTTTTGAAGAGGGTTTTCTTGAGGGGGATCCCATTGATAATTATGAAAATATGAAAACTATATTTCGGCACCCCATGAATGAGAAGGTTGAATCTACCTCTCTTTTGTGCTTTTATCAAAATGAAATTATCAAAGAAATGAAGGCTAGCTTAGATGCCAATTTCCATAACGTGCTTAATCTTTCTTCCACCATTAATGGTCGCATGCTATCTCAAAATAGAAAGATAAATGCTATAGAAAAGAAATTTTCTCTTTTCTTTCCTAATACCAAAGATGGCAATACCTAGATCTATCTTCGCTTTTATGCCTAGCTAGGGGCGTTAAACGGTAGCGCTTGTTGGGAGGCAACCCAATTTTATTTTTATTCCTTGATTTTTGCTCCTATTTAGTAATAAATAATTTATCTAGCCTCTGTTTTGGTTGTGTTTTTTGTGTTTAATTAGTGTTTGTGCCAAGTAGAACCGTTGGGAACACTTGGGGAAAGTCTTTTTAATCTTGCTGTAAAAAACAAAAACTTTAGCGCTCACGAGAATTGCTGCCATTTTTATTTGGAAAGTGCTATTTACTTAATTATGTTTGAATATGATTAATAGACAAATTCCTCACGTCCAGAAATTTATTTTAGAATTTTTGGGGTTCCATAAGTTTGCGTTAGCTACAGATTACTACAGACTGTTCTGTTTTTGACAGATTCTGTTTTTCGTGTGTTGTTTGCTTATTTTGATGAATCTATGGCTAGTAAAAGAGTTTATAAACCATAGATAAGTTGGAATACAGTAGGTTTAACACCAATATAAATCAATAATGAGTTCATTACAGTACCTTGAAGTGGTGTTTTGTTTTCTTTCGCTAACGGAACTCACGAGATTTTCTATTTAAGTTTTGTGTTGTGAAGTTTTCAAGTTTTGGGTAAAGATTTGATGGATTATGGAACAAGGAGTGGAAAGAGCCTAAGCTTGGGGATGCCCATGGCACCCCAAGGTAAAATTCAAGGACACCAAAAAGCCTAAGCTTGGGGATGCCCGGAAAGGCATCCCCTCTTTCGTCTTCGTCTATCGGTAACTTTACTTGGAGCTATATTTTTATTCACCACATGATATGTGTCTTGCTTGGAGCATCTTGTATGATTTGAGTCTTTGCTTTTTAGTTTACCACAATCATCCTTGCTCTACACACCTTTTTAGAGAGACTCACGTGATTTGAAATTTGTTAGATTACTCTATGTGCTTCACTTATATCTATTGAGCCATATAGTTTTTGCTCTAGTGCTTCACTTATATCTTTTAGAGCACGGCGGTGGTTTTATTTTATAGAAATAGTTGCTATCTCATGCTTCACTTATATTATTTTGAGAGTCCTTTAGAACAACATGGAAATTTTCTTTTAGGAATAATATAAAAACTTTCATAGAAGTGCATTGAATACTATGAGAAGTTTGATACTTGATAATTGTTTTGAGATATGGAGATGGTGATATTAGAGTCATGCAAGTTGAGTAGTTGTGAATTTGAGAAATACTTGTGTTGAAGTTTGTGATTCCCGTAGCATGCACGTATGGTGAACCGTTATGTGACAAAGTCAGAGCATGATTTATTTATTGATTGTCTTCCTTATGAGTGGCGGTCGGGGACAAGCGATGGTCTTTTCCTACCAATCTATCCCCCTAGGAGCATGCACGTAATACTTTGTTCGATAACTAATAGATTTTTGCAATAAGTATGTGAGTTCTTTATGACTAATGTTGAGTCCATGGATTATACGCACTCTCGCCCTTCCACCATTGCTAGCCTCTCTAATACCACGCACTTTTCGCCGGTATCATACACCCACCATATACCCTTCCTCAAAACAGCCACCATACCTACCTATTATGGCATTTCCATAGCCATTCTGAGATATATTGCCATGCAACTTTCCACCGTTCCGTTATTATGACACGCTTCATCATTGTCATATTGCTTGCATGATCATGTAGTTGACATCGTATTTGTGGCAAAGCCACCGTTCATAATTCTTCATACATGTCACTCATGCATCATTACTCATCCCGGTACACTGCCGGAGGCATTCACATAGAGTAATATTTTGTTCTAAGTATCGAGTTGTAATTTTTGAGTTTTAAGTAAATAAAGTGTGATGATCATCATTATTAGAGCATTGTCCCAAGTGAGGAAAGGATGATGGAGACTATGATTCCCCCACAAGTCGGGATGAGACTCCGGACGAAAAAAAGAGAAAGGCCATAAAAAAGGAGAAGGCCCAAAAAAGAGAGAAAAAGAGAGAAGGGACAATGCTACTATCCTTTTTCCTCACTTGTGCTTCAAAGTAGCACCATGATCTTCATGATAGAGAGTCTCCTATGATATCACTTTCATATACTAGTGGGAATTTTTCATTATAGAACTTGGCTTGTATATTCCAATGATGGGATTCCTCAAAATGCCCTAGGTCTTCGTGAGCAAGCAAGTTGGATGCACACCCACTTAGTTTCTTTTGTTGAGCTTTCATATACTTATAGCTGTAGTGCATCCGTTGCATGGCAATCCCTACTCGCTCACATTGATATCTATTAATGGGCATCTCCATAGCCTGTTGATACGCCTAGTTGATGTGAGACTATCTTCTCCTTTTTGTCTTCTCCACAACCACCATTCTATTCCACATATAGTGTTATATCCATGGCTCACGCTCATGTATTGCGTGAAGATTGAAAAGGTTTGAGAACACCAAAAGTATGAAACAATTGCTTGGCTTGTCATCGGGGTTGTGCATGATTTAAATATTTTGTGTGGTGAAGATGGAGCATAGCCAGACTATATGATTTTGTAGGGATAACTTTCTTTGGCCATGTTATTTTGAGAAGACATAATTGCTTAGTTAGTATGCTTGAAGTATTACTATTTTCATGTCAATATTAAACTTCTATCTTGAATCTTTTGGATCTGAACATTCATGCCACAATAAAGAAAATTTACATTGAGAAATATGTTAGAAAACGCATTCCACATCGAAAATTCATTTTTATCATTTACCTACTCGAGGACGAGCAGGAATTAAGCTTGGGGATGCTTGATACGTTTCCAACGTATCTATAATTTTTGATTGCTCCATACTATTGTATTATCTATTTGGATGTTAATGGGCTTTATTTTACACTTTTATATCATTTTTGGGACTAACCTATTAACCGGAGGCCCAACCCAAATTGCTGTTTTTTTGCCTATTTCGGTGTTTCGCGGAAGAGGAATATCAAACGAAGTCCAAACGGAATGAAACCTTATGAACGTGATTTTCTCAACGAATGTGATCCAGGAGACATGGAGTGGGCGTCAAGAAACAATCGAGGAGGCCACGAGGCTGGGGGGCGCGCCCTCCACCCTCGTGGGCCCCTTGTTGCTCCACCGACCTACTTCTTCCTCCTATGTATATCCATGTACCCCCCAAACATCCAAGAGCACCACAAAAACCTAATTCCACCGCTGCAACCTTCTGTACCCAAGAGACCCCATCTTGGGGCCTTTTCCGGAGCTCCGCCGAAGGGGGATCATGGAGGGCCTCTACATCAACTCCATGGCCTCTCCGGTGATGTGTGAGTAGTTTACTTCAGACCTTCGGGTCCATAGCTAGTAGCTAGATGGCTTCTTCTCTCTCTTTGGATCTCAATACAAAGTTCTCCTCGATTATCTTGCAGATCTATTCGATGTAATCTTCTTTTGCGGTGTGTTTGTCGAGATCCGATGAATTCTGGGTTTATGATCAAGTTTATCTATGAACAATATTTGAATCTCCTCTGAATTCTTTTATGTATGATTGGTTTATCTTTGCAAGTCTCTTCGAATTATCAGTTTGGTTTGGCCTACTAGATTGATCTTTATTGCAATGGGAGAAGTGCTTAGTGTTGTTTTCAATCTTGCGGTGTCCTTTCCCAGTGACAGCAGGGGCAGCAAGCCATGTATTGTATTGTTGCCATCGAGGATAAAAAGATGGGGTTTATATCATATTGCGTGAGTTTATCCCTCTACATCATGTCATCTTACTTAAAGCATTACTCTGTTCTTATGAACTTAATACTCTAGATGCATGCTGGATAGCGGTCGATGTGTGGAGTAATAGTAGTAGATGCAGAATCATTTCGGTCTACTTGTTGCGGACGTGATGCCTATATACATGATCATACCTAGATATTCTCATAACTATGCTCAATTCTATCAATTGCTCGACAGTAATTCATTTACCCACAGTAATACTTATGCTCTTGAGAGAAGCCACTAGTGAAACCTATGGCCCCGGGTCTATCTTCCATCATATTAATCTTCCAACACTTAGTTATTTATATTGGCGTTTATTTTACGTTGCATCTTTATTTCTCTTTATCATAAAAATACCAAAAATATTATCTTATCATATCTATCAGATCTCACTCTCGTAAGCGACCGTGAAGGGATTGACAACCCCTTTATCGCGTTGGTTGCGAGGTTCTTATTTGTTTGTGTAGGTGCGTGAGACGCGAGCGTGATCTCCTACTGGATTGATACCTTGGTTCTCAAAAACTGAGTGAAATACTTACGCTACTTTACTGCATCACCCTTTCCTCTTCAAGGGAAAACCAACGCATTGCTCAAGAGGTAGCAGTGGGCCGCAGGCAGGCAAGTCTGGGGACCCCCGTTCCCAGAACACCGACAGGGGTTACCGAATCATAACACATAGTAGGTGACTATTGACTTGCAAAATAGGATCGAGAACTCACATAGATTCATGAAAACATAATAGGTTCAGATCTGAAATCATGGCACTCGGGCCCTAGTGACAAGCATTAAGCATGGCAAAGTCATAGCAACATCAATCTTAGAACATAATGGATACTAGGGATCAAACCCTAACAAAACTAACTCGATTACATGATAAATCTCATCCAACCCATCACCGTCCAGCAAGAATAGGATGGAATTACTCACGCACAGCGGTGAGCATCATGAAATTGGTGATGGAGGAAGGTTGTGATGACGATGTCAATAGATTCCCCTCTCCGGAGCCCCGAACGGACTCCAGATCAGCCCTCCCGATGAAGATTAGGGCTTGGCAGTGGCTCCGTATCGTAAAACATGATGAATCCTTCTATCTGATTTTTTTTCTCCCCGAACGTGAATATATAGAGTTGGAGTTGGCGTCGGTGGAGCCTTAGATGGCCCATGAGGCAGGGGCGCACCCTAGGGGGGCGCCCTGCACCCTCGTGGATAGGCTGTGGGCCCCCTGGTGTTGATTCTTTCGCTAGTATTTTTTATTTATTCCAAAACGTGTCTCCGTTGATTTTCAGGTCATTCCAAGAACTTTTATTTCTGCACAAAAATAACACCATGGCAATTCTGCTGAAAACAGCGTCAGTCCGGGTTAGTTCCATTCAAATCATGCAAGTTAGAGTCCAAAACAGGGTCAAAAGTGTTTGGAAAAGTAGATACGATGGAGACGTATCAGAAAGCAATAGAAATAAACTAAACGATCTTAGTGCTAAGCTAATGGATGGGTCTTGTCCATCACATCATTCTCTAATGATGTGATCTCATTCATCAAATGACAACACATGTCCATGGCTAGGAAACTTAACCATCTTCGATTAACGAGCTAGTCAAGTAGAGGCATACTAGGGACACTATGTTTGTCTATGTATTCACACATGTACTAAGTTTCCGGTTAATACAATTCTAACATGAATAATAAACATTTATCATGATATAAGGAAATATAAATAACAACTTTCTTATTGCCTCTAGGGCATATTTCCTTCAACCTCGTGATGATTTAAGATCATCCCAAGCCGAGGGATTATCTATTCATGGCAGGACAAAGGAGAACTCACATATATAATGGAAATAGAGGCAAAAGTAGAATGGCTACAGGGGCCGGTCACAATCCATAGACAAGAAATTGTATTGCAGATATTGCAAGAGAGACGAGGATGACATCTCAGAATGTTTCAAGTTGTAGAAAAAAGAAAAGACGAATGGAACATATAAACCAAAAGGTAAGAAACAAGGTGAAATTATGCTAATATTGCTCGTGATGATAGTTCCGATGGTGCTCTTATTGTTATTGTTGGATGTGCTGAGACCAATGATGGGAGGGGACTTGATGCCGCATATACTTTTCATATGTGTCTGCATAGAGATTGGTTTACTACTTTTGATTCTACTACTGTTGTTGGTTCTGTTTTGGGTTTTGATAATTCACCATGCAAGATTGAAGGCATAGGTTCCATTCGAATCAAGATGTTTGATGGCACAATCATAACATTTAGATGTTCAGTATATTCCAAAGATGAAGAGAAATCTTTTCTCTATGAGTACCATTAATGCAAAGGGGTACAAGTATTCAGGTGGAGCTAGTGTTTTGAAAGTCACCAAAGGTTCTCTTATTGTGATGAAAGGTGACTTAAGTTCAACAAATGGTATTTATTACCTTCGAGGTTCTACCGTTCTAGGTAACGCAACTCCACTTATTGTAAAGAATTCTAATTATGATGCTGCTAACCTTTAGCATATGCATCTTGGACATATGAGTGAACTTGGTATGGCAGAGTTAACTAAGAGAGGTCTTATTGATGGATATGAAACTAGGAAATTGAATTTTTTTAGCATTGTATCTTTGGCAAGCACAAGAGGGTGAAGTTCAACACTTTCATTCATACAGCTAAAGGTATTCTTGATTATGTGCATTCTGATTTATGGGGACCATCTCACAGAAAGTCGCTAGGTGGTGCTAGTTACATGTTGACTATTATTGACGATTACTTGAGAAAAGTTTAGCCTTATTTCTTGAAGGATAAATATCAAGCATTCTCATATTTTAAGGAGTGGAAGATTATGATTGAGCGGCAAACTGAAAATAAGGTAAAAATACTTCGCACTAATAATGGTGTGGAATTTTGTTCTAAGCCGTTTGAGAATTATTGCAAGTCTGAAGGTATTATCAGACATTACACCGTTCCTTATACTCCTCAACAAAACGGTGTTGCTGAGCGTATAAACAGGACCATTATTTCCAGAGCCCATTGCATGTTGTCCAATGCAGGTTTGTATAGGCGTTTTTGGGCTGAGGCCGCTTCCACTACTTGTTATCTCATTAACTGTTCACCATCTATTGCTCTTAATAAGAAAATTCCAATTGAGGTATGTTCTGGTTCTCCTGCTGATTATTCACAGTTGAGAGTTTTTGCTTGCACTACTTAATTATGCTCATGTTGATAATGGAAAGTTGGATCCTAGGGCTGTTAAGTGCATCTTTCTTGGTTATAAATCTGGTGTTAAAGGTTTTTAATTGTGGAATCCTGAAACCCAGAAGGTTGTTATTAGCAGAAATGTTATCTTTAATGAATTTGCTATGTTACATGATGTTCCATCTAATAATGTTCCTGTTGAGAGTGAACAACAGCCTACTGTTTAGAAGCCTACTGTTCATGTGGAGCATGTTATTGATTCCAGTGATACATCCGATAAGGAAAATGTTGATGCACATGATGAACCCGTCGATGATGATGAACATGTCACTCCCACTCCAAATCAACCTATTGTTCCACCCTGTTCAAACTTGCATGTGACATAGTTAGGTGGGGTATTAATAAACCTAAAAGGTTAATTGAAGAGTGCAATATTGTTTCTTTTGCTTTTTATGTTGCAGAGGAAATTGAAGCTAATGTTGAGCCTTCTTCATTTCTGAGGCTAGTAATTCTGGTAATAGCAATAAGTGGATGATTGCTATGCATGATGATATGGAATCACTTGAAAAGAATGGCACTTGGGATTTAGTAGGATTACCTAGAGAGAAGAAACATGTCCGTTGCAGGTGGGTTTTCAAAAGAAAAGAAGGTGTTTCTCCTAATGATGAGACAAGATATAAACAAGGTTAGTTGCTAAAAGTTATAGCCAAATTCCACGTATTGACTATACTAAAGCCTTTTCTCCCGTTGTGAAGCATAGCTCTATTTGCACTTTACTCGTATTGTTGCCATGCATGATTTTGAGTTTGAACAATTGGATGTTAAAACCGCATTCGTACATGGAGAATTAGAAGAGGATATTTATATGGAACAACCTGAAGGTTTTGTTATTCCTGGAAAAGAAAAGCTTTTAAGTAAGTTAAATAAATCTCTTTATGGATTGAAGCAATCTCCTAGACAGTGTTACAAGACATTTGACACCTTTATGCCCTCTCAAAATTTCAAAAAGTCTAATTATGATAGCTATGTTTATTTGAAAACTGTCAATGGTTCAACTATTTATTTTCTCATTTATGTTGATGATATATATGCTAATTGCTACAAAGAGTATGTAAAAGATTAATGAACTAAAGAAGATATTGAGTAATCAATTTGAGATGAAGGATTTGGGTGCAACAAAGAAAATACTTGGCATGGAAATATCCAGAGATAGACCATCTGGAAAAGTATATATATCTAATCTAGAAAGGATATATTGATGAAGTTCTCCGTTTCTGCTTCTGCCAACGAAATGAAGGCCTCGCCCCCTCCAGATCCGCTGCTTACTGCTCACGAAAACATCCAACCTTATGGTCAAGTTGTCGTTTTAATATGCATAATTAATGCCAAGCCAGTAAGTACTCTGTTTGATGCACATTTCAAATTATCATCAGCTTTATGTCCTAAGTCAGATGCAGATATTGAGTACATGTCTAGAGTTCCCTATTTGAGTGCAGTTGGTTTACTTATGGGTGCCATGGTTTATTCTCGTCCGGATATATCATATGCATTGAGTGTTGTTTGTAGATACATGGCTAATCCTCGAAAAGAGCATTCGAAAGCACTTCAGTGGATTTTCAGATACTTGCGAGGTACTTCTAATGCTTATTTATAGTTTGGGAAAACTAGATATGGACTTGTTGGTTTTCTTGATTCTGATTTTGCTGGTGATTTGGGTAAGAGAAGATCACTCATAGGTTATGTTTTCACCATTGGTGGTTGTGTTGTGAGTTGGAGAGCAACTTTGCAGTCTATTGTGGCATGTTCCACTACTGATGCCGAGTATATGGCTATTTTTGAGGCATGCAAAGAAACTACCTAGTGGAGATTCATCTTACCCTACCATATTTAGTGACAGTGAAAGTGCTATATGTCTTACAAAGAATCCAATGTATCATGAGAGAACAAAGCACATTGATGTTAGATTTCACTATATTCGAGATGTTATTGTTGAAGGTGATTTGAAAGTATGCAAGATAAGTACTCATGATAATCCTGTTGATATGATGACAAAACCAGTTCCTACCAATAGGTTTGAACTTTGCTCAGGCTTAGTTGGTATTTCTCACTAGTCCTATGGACTTTGATGCACAAGGTGTTTATGCTGATTTGGATGGAGTTATTTACTTTCTTCCATTACTAGAAGGAATTTCGTTCAAGGTTGAGATTGTTAAATTATGATCCAAATTCTACCATATTGGACTAGACATAGTACAAATGGTGTGGGCGTTGCATTGATGTCGACGCGTACGAGTACAACTCGTTTACTTGTCATCCAAGGACACTTATGTATTGGCCCTCATATTTACCACATGTAGTCAAACCTAAAGACGGCATGTCGTCTCGTGCTTGTAATACTCCTCCATCATAGTGATTGCGCCTTCATTGTTAGATTTATTCTTGTTTTATCTAACAAAAAGTATCAACATTCACAATACCAAATCAACATTGTTAGATTTATTATGAAATGTAGTTTCATAGTACATGTATTTGGTATAGTAGATGTTGATATCTTTTAATATAATTTTTTAAAACTTTCCAAAGTTTGACTTGATACACATTTAACATGCGGAGTAAAAATCACTGGAGGTACCTTCAATTCTGCACTAGCCTATAAAAGCAACTAAGAAAAACAGATTAAATTTGGCAATCTACTAACACACACACTCCCCCTCTAATGGACATCTCAGATATCTTTGATCCTTGAATGACTTTATAATGATTTTTTGTGGAATTCCTTCTTTTACTCTACTAGTTAGGCCAATTATACGAGTTCATACTAGGGCCTCCAAAATTCTAGCACCGACCCTGCATACAATGAGCTGAAAATAGTACTGCCCCCGTCCCATAATATAAGATCATTTTAGCTTGCAAAACGATCTTATATTGTGGGATGGAGGGAGTAAATTTTTAGTGGAAACTTTTAGCGACAAAAAACTATCAACCTCTAACCCAAAATATCCAACTTTTGACTCTAAAATTTTTAACAACTTCCACAATTCTTGCATGTATTTATAGAGGGTGATGCTAGGCGCCAGGCTGTGGAGTGTAGACTTGATACGTCTCCAACGTATCTATAATTTATAAAGTATTCATGCTGTTATTTTATCATTCTTGGGTGTTTACAATCATTTTATAGCAACTTTATATCATTTTTGGGACTAACCTATTGACCCAGTGCCCGGTGCCAGTTGTTGTTTTTTGCATGTTTTTTACATCGCAGGAAATCAATATCAAACGGAGTCCAAACACCGTGAAACTTTACAGAGGGTTTTTTGACCAAAAGGAACCCGATGGGCCAGAGTTGCACCTGGGGGTTCCCCGAGGGGGGCACAACCCACCAAGGCACGCCAGGGCCCCCTGGCGTGCCCAGGTGGGTTGTGCCCACCTCGGTGGCCTCCCGCACCCCTTCTTTGCACTATAAATTCCCAAATATTCTGAAACCCTTCGGGGTTAATCTAGATCAGAAGTTTCGCCGCCGCAGGGCTCCGTAGCCACCGAAAACCAATCTAGACCCGTTCCGGCACCCTGCCAGAGGGGGGAATCATCTCCGGTGGCCATCTTCATCATCCCGGCGGCCACCACGATGAGGAGGGAGTAGTCCGCCCTCGGGGCTGAGGGTTTGTACCAGTAGCTATGTGTTTGATCTCTCTCTCGTGATCTATATCGTGGGCTTTTATAGTAGGATCATATGGTGTTTCTCCCCTCTATACTCTTGTTGTGATGAATTGAGTCTTTACCCTTTGAAGTTTTGTCTTATCGGATTGAATATTCATAGATGAGAACACATGATATATGTCTTGCGGTATGAATACTTAGGGTGACAATTGGGGTATCTTATTGATTCACTTGATATATGTTATGGCATTCAACTCGCGAATTCCCGTGGTGATATTGGGGTAATCTATGCATAGGGGTTGATGCACGTTTTTATTATCTTTTCTCCGACGAAAACTTTGGGGTCTCTGAGGGAGTCCTGGATTAGGGGGTCTCCGGACAGCCGGACTATATCCTTTGGCCGGACTGTTGGACTATGAAGATACAAGATTGAAGACTTCGTCTCGTGTCCGGATGGGACTCTACTTGGCGTGGAAGGCAAGCTGGGCAATACGGATATGGATATCTCCTCCTTGGCGTGGTTGTTGTAACCGACTTTGTGTAACCCTAACCCTCTCGGGTGTCTATATAAACCAAAGGGTTTTAGTCCGTAGGACAACAACCACAACATACAATCATACCATAGGCTAGCTTCTAGGGTTTAGACTCTCCGATCTCGTGGTAGATCTACTCTTGTACTACCCATATCATCAATATTAATCAAGCAGGACGTAGGGTTTTACCTCCATTAAGAGGGCCCGAACCTGGGTAAAACATTGTGTCCCCTGCCTCCTGTTATCATCCGGCCTAGACGCACAGTTCGGGACCCCCTACCCGAGATCCGCCGGTTTTGACACCGACATTGGTCCTTCCATTGAGAGTTCCTCTGTGTCGTCGCTGTTAGGCTTGATGGCTCCTACTATCATCGATAGCGATGCGATCCAGGGTGAGACTTTTCTCCCCGGACAGATCTTCGTATTCGGCGGCTTTGCACTGCGGGCTAATTCGCTTGGCCATCTGGAGTAGATTGAAAGCTATGCCCCTGGCCATCAGGTCAGATTTGGAAGTTTGAACTACACGGCCAACATCCGCGGAGACTTGATCTTCGACGGATTCGAGCTACAGTCGGGCGCGCCGCACTGTCACGATGGGTATGACCTAGCTCTGCCGTCGAACAGTACCCCAGAGGCCGCGCTCGCATCAGCTCCAACCCTTAGCTCAGAGCCAACTGCGCCAATCGAGGACGGGTGGTTAGACACCGCCTCAGGGGGCTGCAGTCTCAACGGCGATCGAGCCGAACACCAGCCTAATCCTCTGCGCAGCCCATGACTCCAAGGTGCCGGACTCTTTTTCTGACTCCGAACCACCCGCGCCCCTGCCAATCGAATCCGATTGGGCGCCAATCATGGAATTCACCGCCGCGGATATCTTTCAGCACTCGCCCTTCGGCGACATTCTGAATTCACTAAGGTCTCTCTCTTTGTCAGGAGAGCCCTGGCCGGATTATGGCCAGCAGGATTGGGATGCGGACGACGAAGAAATTCGACGCCCACCCACCACCCACTTCGTAGCCACTGTCCATGATTTAACCAACATGCTCGACTTCGACTCGGAAGACATCGATGGTATGGACGACGATGTAGGAGATGAACATGAACCAGCGCCTATAGGGCACTGGAAAGCCACCTCGTCATATGACATATACATGGTGGATACACCCAAAGAAGGCAATGGCGACGAGATAGCGGAGGATGACCCCTCCAAGAAACAACCCAAGCGCCGACGTCAGCGGCGCCGCTCTAAGTCTCGCCAAAGCAAAAGTGGTGATACCGGCACAGGAGATAATAACACTCCGGATAGTGCCGAAGACAACAACAATCCCCTCCAGCATGATTTAGAGCAGGAGGAGGGGGGAGCCAGCTCTCCTGAGAGAGAGGCAGGCGGAGAGGAGGAGGATGACAATTACATGCCCCCCTCCGAAGATGAGGCAAGCCTCGGCGATGATGAATTCGCCGTACCAGAGGATCCCATCGAACAAGAGCACTTCAAGCGCCAGCTTATGGCCACGGCAAATAGCCTGAAGAAAAAGCAGCAGCAGCTTCAAGCTGATCAAGATCTGCTAGCTGACAGATGGACTGAAGTCCTCGCGGCCGAGGAATATAAAATCGAGCGCCCCTCCAAGAATTACCCAAAGTGCAGGTTACTACCCCGACTAGAGGAAGAAGCATATGATACGGCTGATCGGCCACCTCGTGGCCGTGATAGAGAGGCATTCCAGCCAAAAGCTCAGCCTCCACCCCGACGCCATTCAAATAAAAAAGGCATGGGGAGATACGCCAGACCTGCGAGACATATTGGAGGACAAAGCAAAGCATGCAAGATCGATCTACGGATCACGACAGCGCACCACTCTGCGAGACGATAAACGTCATGCCGGATACAGTAAAAGCAAATCCAGCCGGGCCGAACATAGCGGGCAAGACCCATTCGAGCTGTGTCGCGATATAGCCCAATACAGAGGCGCCGCACACCCCTTATGTTTCACAGACGAAGTAATGGAACATCAATTCCCAGAAGGTTTCAAACCTGTAAATATTGAATCATACAACGGCACAACAGATCCCGCAGTATGGATTGAGGATTTCCTCCTCCACATCCACATGGCCCGCGGTGATGACTTACACGCCATCAAATACCTCCCACTAAAGCTCAAAGGACCAGCGCGGCATTGGCTTAACAGCTTGCCAGCGGACTCCATTAGCTGTTGGGAAGATCTGGAAGCCGCATTCCTCGACAACTTTCAGGGCACTTATGTGCGACCACCAGACGTCGATGACTTGAGCCACATAATTCAGCAGCCAGAAGAGTCGGCCAGGCAATTCTGGACTCGGTTCCTTACAAAGAAAAATCAAATCGTCGACTGTCCGGATGCGGAGGCCTTGGCGGCTTTCAAACACAACATCCGAGACGAGAGGCTAGCCCGGCACCTTGGTCAGGAAAAGCTGAAATCTATGGCAGCTCTCACGATGCTCATGACCCGCTTTTGTGCGGGAGAAGACAGCTGGCTGGCTCGCAGTAATAACATATCAAAGAACCATGGTACCTCAGATACCAAGGACGGCAATAGCAGGTCACGTCGCAACAAACATAAGCGCCACATTAACAGCGAAAATACTGAGGATACGGCAGTCAATGCCGGATTCAAAGGCTCTAAACCCGGTCAGTGGAAAAAGCCATTCAAACAAAGTGCACCGGGTCCGTCCATCTTGGACCGTATACTCAATCGCTCGTGTCAAATACACGGCACCCTAGACAAGCCAGCCAATCACACCAACAGGGATTATTGGGTGTTCAAGCGGGCCGGCAAGTTAATTGCTGAAAAGAAGGACAAGGGGCCGCATAGCGATGACGAGGAGGAGCCCCGGCAGCCGCACACTGGAGGACAGAAGAGGTTTCCCCCGCAAGTGCGGACGGTGAACATGATATACGCAACCTACATCCCCAAGAGGGAGCGGAAGCGTGCGCTCAGGGACGTATATGCGTTGGAGCCCGTCGCCCCAAAGTTCAACCCTTGGTCCTCCTGTCCGATCACCTTCGATTGCAGGGACCACCCCACTAGTATCCGTCATGGCGGATTCGCCGCACTGGTCCTAGACCCAATCATTGACGGATTTCACCTCACTCGAGTCCTTATGGATGGCGGCAGCAGCCTGAACCTGCTTTATCAGGACACGGTGCGCAAAATGGGTATAGACCCCTCAAGGATCAAACCCACAAAAACGACCTTTAAGGGCGTCATTCTAGGTGTAGAGGCCCATTGCACAGGCTCAACTACACTGGAAGTGGTCTTCGGATCCCCGGATAACTTCTGAAGCGAAGAGTTAATCTTTGATATAGTCCCGTTCCGCAGTGGTTATCACGCGCTGCTCGGGCGAACCGCATTTGCTAGATTCAATGTGGTACCGCATTATGCATACCTCAAGCTCAAGATGCCAAGACCTTGTGGAGTTATTGCAGTCAATGGAAACACAGAGCGCTCTCTCTGAACAGAGGAGCACACCGCAGCCCTCGCAGCAGAAACGCAAAGCAGCCTCTCAAGGCAATCAACCAGTTCGGCGCTTCAAAGCCCGGACACCTTCAAGCGCGCTCGGAGCAATCGGCAAATAGACCACTTGGCGTGATCTGAGCTCGCGTAGCAATACGGCGGCCACCCCAATCCCAGCCCAACGGCGAAACTCGTGCCGCGCGTACATAATTACGCATTAAAAATACCATGGGCATAGGTGGGGAGGGGGCACAACTGCGGCACGCCCCAAGACGCGGCCTAAACCGCACTAGGGGCTTCCCGTTTGGTTATTTTTCTTTTTTTTCAGGACCTTAATCTCTGGAAACACTGTCCGGCAGCACTATTGCCGAACACATGATGCAGCAACCAAGGAGGCAGACAGCTACGTCATACCACAGAATTCCCAGGTTGATTACAGTAACGAGCGAAATATTCGATTTAATATCATTCCTCAGCTTGCCCTTGGAAGGGACATACTCCTACTCTTTGCTTATCGCACTATCTGATCACTCTGCTTTAACACAATTTTTTAATAAACAATGCATGACATTACGACTATTATTGCATTCCTGTTATATATATATATATATATGTGTGTGTGTGTGTATGTGTGTGTGTGTTCATTAATGACGCCTTGCAACCGTACACCTTGGTACGGCTAATACACCAGGGGCTTACGTACCTCACAATACGGTGTGAAAAGTCTGAACACTTTCACAAGTGCGGCACCCCGAACTTATAGCATTATATGCATCAGCTCCGAATCATGTCTTTGGTCAAATGTTGGGTTTGCCCGGCTCCTATATTTTGGTACCTTACGTTCTGCTCTATCGGCTAAGGTAGCGCTAGGAGAACTACTGCGATTGTGCCCCGGTCCTGCTGGGTTTAGCACCTCAGTAGAGAAAGCTAAAACTGATTGTCATGATAAGGCGAGAGACTGGTCACTATTCGGCGAGGTTTTCGAGTCCCTAAAGACTTATGCCGCTTAGAGCGAGGGGCCGGCCCTGTCCGGCTTAAAGGCGTGTATCCCGCCCCAAATTCGGCCTTCCGAATACCAAGGGCTTCGCCAAAATTTAAAATTATAGAATTCTATGGCTAAGTGAGAGTGATAAAGCATTATTAGTCCGGTTGCCTTGTTCGCTGTGCTGAGCACCTCCCTCGAAGGACCCAAACATGGGAACAAGAGTGCTCAGGTTTATCCCGAACACCCCAGCACTCGTGGCATGGGGGCAGAAGCCGAGGACTAGCCATCTCTCAGATTATAAACAGCCAAACTGAAGGTAATATTTTAAATTCAAACAAGCGTTGCATAGCGCATATGAAACAAGTTTTCATAAATACAGGATAAAACGAGCAAGTCTCATTCAAATATTACATCTTTTAAACACTCGTCCGCTATGAGACGGGCACCCGGCAAAACATCCTCATAGTACATCTTGGGGTGGCGGTGCTCCTTGCCCTCCGGCGGCCCCTCCTTGATCAGCTTCACGGCGTCTAGATTGACCCACTGCAATTTCACACGGGCAAAATCCTGGCGTGCACCTTCAATGCAGACAGATCGCTTGACGACCTCCAGCCGCGGGTAGGCATCCACAAGCCGCCTCACCAGGCCGAAGAAGCTGTTCGGAAGGGCGTCGCCAGGCCACAGCCGGACTATAAAGCTCCTCATGGCCAGATCGGCTGCCTTATGTAGCTCGACCATCTGCTTCAGCTGGTCGCTCATTGGCACCGGGTGTTCAGCCTCAGCATATTGAGACCAGAACAGCTTCTCTGTTGAGCTTCCATCCTCGGCCTGGTAAAATTGTGCGGCATCGGACACGCTGCGGGGAAAATCTGCGAATGCTCCTGGAGAGCGCCAGATTCGGGTAAGTAATCAGTAATTTACTTTTACATGCTTGCTTTGCATATAGAAAGCCTTACCCACCGCTATCTTCTTCATTGCGTCGATCTCTTGGAGAGCCTTTTGGCCTTCGGCCTTTGCACTTTTTGCGCTCTCGTGGGCCGCGGCAAGCTCAGACTCCCGCGTCTTTGAGTCAAGCTCCAATGCCTCGTGCTTCGCCATGAGAGCCTGGAGCTCTTGCTGCACCTCGCCCACCCGAGCCTCGTGCATCTCTCGCTCGGCGCGCTCCTTGGCTGCTTTATCTTCGGCCTTGGTTAGCGCTTGCTTCAGGGTCGCCACCTTGGTCGTGGCCCCTGGCAAATATATGATGATCCTGTCATTTTGCAATCTCATCTTCTTTTATATATACATATCTATAGACAGGGTATTACTTACCCTTGTTCTCCTCGAGCTGCCTCTTGGCAAGGCCGAGCTCTTTCCTTGACCCCTCGAGGTCCTGCTTCAGTACGGCGACCTCCGCAGTCAGTGCGGCGGACGCCAGCAGCGAAGCCTGCATATGCATATTGACACACTTATACTAGACTCCTGCGATATTATTTGATCCTCTGTTTGGCTTTTCTTTGTGAACACCGAACAAAGCATCAGGGGCTACTGTCTATGCGGTAATATTTCTACTACATTTTAAAACACTTACCTCAAAGCCTGTTAGAAGGCTGGCACAGGCTTCAGTCAATCCGCTCTTGGCGGACTGAACCTTCTAGATCACCGCACTCATGATAGTGCAGTGCTCCTCGTCGATGGAAGCGCTGCGAAGCGCTTCCAGCAGATTGTCCGGCGCCTTTGGATGGACAGAGGTCATCGGCACAGGCGTCTTGCCCCTCTTAGAAGGAGGCCGCCTGCCCGAGCCTGGAACCGCTGGAGGTTCCGGCACGGTGTTCGGCTGAGGGCCGAACTCAGAGCTCTCAGGGGCTCCGTCCCCTCGGCTCCCGGATTCCGGATGGTCGCCTTGAGGAGCCTCCAGGACTGTCTCCCCTCGACCCAGTGCCTCTTGAGACAGCACCTCGGCATCGTTAGCAGGATGAGGGGAGGTGGCGGTCGGGACTGGGTCGCTATCCATGTCCGACGAGCCCAGGGAGCCGTCCGATGATACATCGATACTGGCTCGTGGCGGCCTGCATAATTATGTTCAGCGTTAGGAAAAATAGTGCGACAAAGGAATTCTATGAGTTACTCTGGTATCCGAATACTTACGATCTCCCCGGGGGCTTGGCCCGGGGCAACCACTCGTCTTCGCCCTCGTCGGCGGCGGTGGAACTGTCCGGAAGGAGGGTCCTCCCCTTCTTGGACCCTTCGGCCTCCCCAGTTGGGGCGACCTTCCTTTTCTTGTCTCCCCCGCCTTGAGGGGGAGCATCTTCTTCTTCCTCCTCGTCTTGAGGAGTGTGCCGCAGAGTTATCGGACGATGAATCCAATAACACCTGGCGTCGGGAACTCTTTTGGGTTCCCTTTGCCTTCTTGGTCTTCTCCGGCACCTTGTAAGGAGCCGGAGTCAGCATCGCTGTCAGGAGAGCGCCCGCAGTATCTTCGGGCAAAGGGGCCAGGCAGTTAATCTGCCCCGACATCTCCACCCAGTCATGTCAAAGGCATGGAGATTAGACCCCACACATAATTAAGCCAGGGAAAATAAATGTCCTACGGGACGTATTGAACTCACCGAACGCGCTAGGCGCTTTGCGCTTAGTCCGGGTCCTCGGCGAGAGAAGGAGGGACCTCGGCGCCCTTGAACAGCACCTTGCAGACGTCCTTGTGCGTCGTATCAAAGAGCTTGCTCAGAGTCTGGTGCCGGGCCGGGTCGAACTCCCACAAGGTAAAATCACGTTGTTGACACGGGAGGATCCGACGGATGAGCATAACTTGGACTATGTTGACAAGCTTGAGCTTCTTGCTCGCCATACTCCGGATACATTTCTGGAGTCCATCCAGCTCCACCGACGAACCCCATGACAAGCCCTTCTCTTTCCAGGAAGTGAGCCGTGTAGGGAATTCGGATCGAAACTCGGGGGCTGCCACCCATTTGGCGTCGCGCGGCTCGGTGATGTAGAACCACGCCGATTGCCATCCCTTTATTGTCTCCACGAAGGAGCCTTCGAGCCATATAACGTTGGGCATCTTTCCCACCATGGCTCCACCGCATTCTGCTTGTTGGCCTCGTACCACCTTCGGCTTGATATTGAAGGTCTTTAACCACAGGCCGAAGTGGGGCCGGATGCGGAGGAAAGCCTCACACACGACGATGAACGCCGAAATGTTGAGGATGAAGTTCGGGGCCAGATCATGAAAGTCCAGCCCATAGTAGAACATGAGACCACGGACGAATGGATGGAGGGGAAACCCTAGTCCGCGGAGGAAGTGGTGAAGGAAAACTACCCTCTCGTGAGGTTCCGTGGTAGGGACGATCTGCCCCGCAGCGGGCAGCCGATTCGCGATGTTCACGGCTAAGTATCCGGCTCCGCGCAGCTTCTTGATGTCTTCCTCCGTGACGGAGGAGACCATCCACCTGCCTCCCGCTCCGGACATGGTTGGAGAAGGTTGAGGTGGGAAGTGCGGACTTGGGCGCTAGAGCTCGAGTGTGCGAAAACGGATGAGCAAATGAGGAAGAAGGTGTGGATAGAAAGGTGAATCCTTATCCCTTTATATGGGCAGACGAAGCTAAGCGTCCCCACTTGCCTGGTAAAACTCGCTTATCCCCCAAGCACCGTAATTGATGGCGCGGTTGGGTTACCCACACCCGTATTGATGAGAATCCCGTAATAAGGGGACACGATCTCTGCTTTGACAAGACGTGTCGAAAAGCTGCCTCGCGTTATGTGCGGGGCTGGTTAAAGGAAACGGTTCAAATAATCACCGGGCCATGAAATAACGTCATGCTGCCAAAACAAGCCAGCAAATTAGATCTGCGAAAATATTATTCTCTCTGTTGTGGAATGTGGAACTTATTTTGCAGGGTCGGACACTATCCTCGTATTCAAATTCTTCTGTGATGTATTCGGAGAAGGAACCCACCTTGCAATGCCGAAGACAATACTGCGCGCCAGACTCATCGTCATTGAAGCCTGGTTCAGGGGCTACTGAGGGAGTCCTGGATTAGGGGGTCTCCGGACAGTCGGACTATATCCTTTGGCAGGACTGTTGGACTATGAAGATACAAGATTGAAGACTTCGTCTCGTGTCCAGATGGGACTCTACTTGGCGTGGAAGGCAAGCTGGGTAATACGGATATGGATATATCCTCCTTTGTAACCGACTTTGTGTAACCCTAACCCTCTCCGGTGTCTATATAAACCGAAGGGTTTTAGTCTGTAGGACAACAACCACAACATACAATCATACCATAGGCTAGCTTCTAGGGTTTAGCCTCTCTGATCTTGTGGTAGATCTACTCTTGTACTACCCATATCATCAATATTAATCAAGAAGGACGTAGGGTTTTACCTCCATCAAGAGGGCCCGAACCTGGGTAAAACATTATGTCCCCTGCCTCCTGTTACCATCTGGTCTAGATGCACAGTTCGGGACCCCCTACCCGAGATCCGCCGGTTTTGACACCGACAGTCTCCTTGTAGTTCTTTGTGTGGATTGAGTATTATGAATATGCTTTGGTGTTATTCTAGTACGAACTCTAGGATAGATCGAACGGAAAAAAGATAGCTTTGCGTTATTTTAGTATGAACTCTTGAATAGATCAAGCGGAAAGAATAGTTTTGAGGTGGTTTAGTACCCTACAAACAATTCCTATCTTTTGTTCTCCGCTTATAGGAACTCGGGAGTGATTCTTCGTTACACTTTGAGGGATAATCATATGATCCAACTATGTTAGCACTGTTCAGAGATTGCACTAGTGAAAGTACGGACCCTAGGCCTTGTTTTCAAGCATTGCAATACCGTTTTTGTGCCCATTTACTATTTGCTACCTTGCTGTTTTTATTTATTCAGATTATAAAAATATATTTCTACCATCTGTATTACACATTTATCACCATCTCTTCGCCGAACTAGTGCACCTATACAATTTGCCATTGTATTGGGTGTGTTGGGGACACAAGAGATTTATTGTATTTGGTTGCAGGGTCATTTGAGAGAGACCATCTTCATCCTACATCTCTCACGGATTGAGAAATCTTAGGTCATCCACTTGAGGGAAAATTACTACTATCCTACAAAACTCTGCGCTTGGAGGCCCAACACGTGTCTACAAGAATAAAGTTGCGTAGTGGACATCAAGACTCCATCAAATTAATCACCTTGTGAGCCATGTAATGTATCGCTCGCACCAGTTACTAAATCGTCAACCATTTGATCTTTCATCACGTGGGTGTTGGACTCTTTTTTTGCTATGGTGGCTGTTGGACTCTGCTTTCACATAACAAATGAATCTTGATGACTAGTGGGAAAATGCATTGCAACTCTCAGGTGCCACACACCCCTATATGAGTATAACATTAAAAACATATAGAAAAATTCTGAAATTTTGGGATATCAAACCTGGGTGCCCGTTGTACACCTGTATTCGGTTTCATGGGAAATGGGTGCCCGTGGTATCTGTGGCGAAGAAAGTACGGTCTGACATACGATCCATCCAATTTTTTCCCTATACATAGAATTGTTTTAACTTTTTTACTGAGATTACCACGGGCATCAATTCCCTACGAAACTGAACACGGGTGTACAATGGGCACCCAGGTTTGATATTCCAATATTTTAGTTTTTTTAATTTCCGGATATATTTTTAATTCATATAGGGGTGTGTGGCACCCGAGAGCCACAAATACTTCTCCGGACTACTTTAACCCATCATTGCAGCCACCGATTTACACTCATGCTACTGGATTCCATGCCTGCATGACCTTAGCCCGTGTCGACCAACAAAAAGAATGAAAAACAATGTAATTAAATTCATAGACAAAACTTAGCTAAGACAATTTTCTCTACCGTGAACTATGGACATGGGCCACCAAATAAAGGTCGTGGCTTTGTGATGTCAAAAAGGTCATGTCTTTGCAAAAGTGGGTGATTCGGCTTTGCAGCAGCGGTTCCATGCATGCAACGGTGTCAGCCTTGATTTTGCGACAGTGTCAACTAGTCTTTGTACCTGCTTGGGTTGTCGTTTCCAGCGGTGTAAGTGTTCGATCTTGCATCACATCATCCCGGAATGCAGAGGTGTCACATTTCCCCACTTGCAGCAGTGTCGTCACCGACATTTTTAATGTGACCGTCCGGATTACAGCAGCATCGGACCACTTTTGTAGCTACAACTGCCGACCTTGAAGTGGCGTGCTCTTAGGCCCGTAGAATCATGAAAATGCTTGCAATATGATACAACATCGCAATGCACACTACCATTACCATCACATCATGTCTCTTATGTCTTCGCAGCAAAACACACATGAGATTGCAGCATGTCGAAAAACATTTTCAACATAAAAAAAGAATCACTAACCTTATTGTTTTAGCGTTGAACTTGTCGTATCGGTCTCATAGAAGCGTTGTCAGCGTCAAACCCGGTGACCGCTAACCCATTTTGACTTGGTCCGCCATCTACCCTCATACTTTGGATCGAGCTCCACTTTGGTTATGTCCATGGTGCATTGGTGGTGTAACGAGTTTTAGGTTAAGGCATTTGCAATGATGGAAATGAGAAGGGAAGACGAGGAAAGGTGTGGCATGCAACGCAACATTAGCAACGCTACTAGGAAAAAAGCACGTGCACTGATGTCATGACGGGGGAATGAAAGCACATGCAGGAGGTAAACATGAAGCGAGTGGCCTTCTCTTTCTCCCCTAGAGTCTGCTGCGAGAAGGGTACACGCGGAGGAGCAATATGTGCACTACTTCATGTGTTGGCTTTCAGGTCGAGAGCCACTGATTTTTCATAGGTGAAAATGCATCTCCAATATATACCCTAGTGAGCTTTGATGATTTCTGACAAAAGTACCTAAGAGGACTAATGATTTCAATGAGCGTATTTCAGATATTAGGACTTATTTTCATATGCAGGTCCTTGGCTATTACTGGAAGATCATTGGTGACCTCACAAAGATATCAAACCCAGTGGTAACTATTTGGAACCGTTAGTAACCTTTAGTGGAACTGCCAAGCCAATTCTGTTTTGACATATGTCTTTTTGCCATGGCACTACCAAGCACAACATAATTCGTCGACACTTTTGAATCATCTCGGTTTGCATCTCTGTTGGTCACAACATAAGTTCGATACATTCACTCATTTCCATTCGATACT
The DNA here is from genome assembly GCF_056163025.1 of Triticum urartu. Classification (NCBI taxonomy): domain Eukaryota; kingdom Viridiplantae; phylum Streptophyta; class Magnoliopsida; order Poales; family Poaceae; genus Triticum; species Triticum urartu. The sequence continues at coordinate 556,949,894 of NC_141875.1, forward strand.
CCCGAGGTGTTATGTAGTGCTTTTCTGCAAATTCTCACCACAAGACCTGCTCTTCTTGGAATGCTACTACCGAGCAATTGGTTTTTACCAGTACTTCTTAGAGGTTCTTTCCCCGCATAAAAGGTGCTACTTCTTTATCTTCGGAACCACCCCTCTCCTTTCCATTGGTACTTCTGAGTATTGTATTTCCCTAGTTCCTAAACAATGCACCGGTCGTTCAACTTTACTTGAACTGGTTCGGTAGTTTTGGCTAGTTTACTACTGGTGCTTCCAACCCATTGTTACCTTTTAGGAACGGCCAGATTTTGAACTCCCACAACATATCTTGACCATACCCTTTTGTGGTATCAACCATCGCTCATACCATTCCTTGCAAGCCACTCCACTCCACTCCACCCACATCCCATTCCACTCCACTCCGTCAGACCATAGAGAAGGAGAGGTCCAAGGCAAGAAAAGAAGAAAGAAGTGTTGTGTAAATCCATGTTCACTTCTTGATACTTGGACAACCAAGAACTCCTCTTTCACGAGTCCATACTCTGAGTTCATTTCTTTCTTCTCAATCCTATCTTGTGAGAGACACAGAGGGTGTTTTCAGATTCTTGAGAGAAGCTTTGATTGAAGATCTTTCAAGGAGTTACTATCAAGTTATTTTGCTTATGCTTGTTACTCTTGGATGGCGAGTGCATCCTAGATAGTTAGGAGTCACTTGTGATCCTATCAATTTCTACGAGTGAAAGAGGCAAGAAGTTGGTACACTCACTTTGATCTACACTTAGTGGGGGTTCTAAGAGCAAACCATGATGAAATAGATTGATTGTGTTTTGTGGGCTTCTTGGTGGGAGACACAACCGGGATTCTTGAATCCTAGAACCTCTTGGTTCGAAGTCTCCATCAATGTGGATGTACGATAGCGACAACTATCCGAACCGTGAAAAAAATCATGTGCCACAATGTTTGCATTCTCTTACCCGACCTCCTACTTACTTGCAAGATTACTACTTTTTCGTTGTGCATTCCTCTTGATATCTTGCTTGCTAAGTTCTTTTAGTCCTTATTGCCTGGAAATAAAAACCACCAAACTTAAAAATTGTGTGGCTTGATTTTCACAAGACTATCCACCCCACCCCCCCTCCTACGGATGGCAATGGGTACCCATAACCCACGTACCCTGCTGGTAAAAACCCTATTAGAGTAAGGGTATGGGACAAAAAGTTGCCCATGGATATGTAAATAGGGAAATCTCAAACCCATCAGGTAGAGCAGGTACAGGTATAAGATCATATAACCCATACCTGCATACCCATGTACCTTTATAAAATCTAACAAGTACGAAAAAATTACCTCTACCCTCATGAGTTTGTGAACTTAAAAATGTATAACTATGTACTACTGTTTATGACTATGTGTTGATGTTTTCATGTGTTGTTATTTACAAGAAAGTGTTGATGTTTTATAAAATGTGGTGTGTTTATGATCTCTTGTTGTTTATAAGTATGAATTGATGTTATTATGTGTTGTTGTTTATAAATTATGATTGTACCTTGTTGTTTTTGATTATGTGTCGCTCAAATTGATGCTATGCAAACATGGGTATTTTTACCCGTGGTGCCCATTTACTCTGTCGGGTGACGGATATGGGTACCCACTAGCAACAGTTAGGAATCAGCCGGTTCAATCTAATCCTTTTCCTTGATAAATGCAGTTTTTTTGTCTGTTTTGGACATCAAAGCTTCTCTTCTGCTTAGCTAACAAAAATCTACTCTGCTTTGTTTCATTACACACGTTTAAAAAAATAGTTTTATTCATTTGCAATAACAAGTACATCACTCACGAGGAGGGGTACAATTTCACTCAAAAGCTCCTCAAACCAGTTCAAAGCTGTAGAAAATTTAGCTAGCTTAGCAAGTTCATGGGCAACCCTATTGACTTCTCTATTACAGTGCTCGAATCTACTAATGGAAAATTCACAAGCCAAAAAATAGGAATGGGATCGCAAACCAAAAAATAATAGAATCGTCAAACACTGCCACCGCTGTAGTTGCCCACGTTCTCTCTGTCCACTTACATCTATTCGCCTGATGACATCATGTCGGGTCCAACTTTGTAGGAAGACTAGTCACTGGTTATTGCAGTACATCACATTGGTTCTCGAAATGATAAAACCTGCAACTTCACGTCACATCTATTCGAGCAGGTAATTAAACTGTTGAAAAAATACAGGGTATATCATTCGAAGCATGATATGTGATTGTATTGTTTTTCCATTTCAAATAGGATACAGAATAATAGCATTATTAAATTGTTCTATATACACAAGATGGTGTGAACCACATCAAGCTACTAACACACTCAACACATCTTCCTCAAAATAGTCAACTAAAGTTTTTAACTGAACTTACTAGTGTTACAACAACAGCAGCAGAAGCAGCAGCCGCCGAATGGACAAGAGCACATAGGGCTTCGAAAACGTCTAGCGACTAATAGAAAGAAGGAAACCGATAGGAGAATCTGTCTAAGCTTTCACATCTCCATTTGGTTGACCAAGAATAGATGGTCGGTAAAGTGACTGCCCCCGTGCCATCTCAATTCTTTCACGCGGGTCACACATCGACTCATCTCTTATAGCCTGAAGAATCGACTCAGTAGGAAGTTCCCTGTGCACATGAGTAAACAAATCAACAGAGTTGATTATGGCTGCAAACTTTTACTAACGTACAATATAGCAACATCATACTGGAGTAGCAATTGGCCAGGAGAATGAACATATCTTTATGCCTACTGAGATAATTTGTTCTTATATCTGGGCAGTTACAGTATGTACTTGTTAAAAATGGATAAATCCATTAGAAAGTATTTTTGAAGCTAATTCAATAAAATTGCAATTGAACTATTTCACAAGGGCTTTTGTTATATCATGAAAAAGAAGAAGGATTATTACCTCTTGATCAAAATTTTATGAAGTGTTTTCAAGATGGGGCACATCTCAACTGGCGCAACAGATTTGTTGGCTTCTGGATGCATTACACTCAAACTATCCTGACTGAGAAGTTTATAAAATGCATCGACCGCAGAGACACCCTGAAATGAATTGTTAGCACAATTTAGTATGCCTTGAGGTTTGTGGTAGCAGTTGAAAGTTCGGACAACAATCAAAATGGCGAACCTGGATTGTCCCTTTGCCTTTTATGCTATCACCCATTTCCAGAGTCAGTTCCCCTTTAGCTAACTTATGCCCATACCATGCATTACGACCTTTCAACAACGTGACATAAGTGTCAGCTAATAACGGTCCAGCAAGTTTTTCGGGTTCTTCTTCCAGAAGGTGGGTGATGTAGATCATTTCAGATGTGCAAAGTGCAAAGTAAACAGACTTGCTGGTAGCACTCTCATTGGTTAGTGCTGCCACCATACCTGCAAGATAACACAATGTTCAGCAAACTAACTGAAGATTATGTCAATTAAAAGTAGAAGTACAATAGATATTTCAGCCTTTCTTGTCCATTGGATCTTTCTTCTGGATGTTGACAGCTAAGATATAACTGACTAGTGTATTTTTCCTCCTTGGGACACTGATTCGTTGGAATTAGTGCATTATAACATGATGCAAGTTAGTACTACCTATTGAGGACATTGTGTAAGACTGAGTGTGTTATGGTGGCAAACTAATCCAAAGTTTAGAAGTGTATGGCCTTTACAAACTTATAGTGGTCGAAATATGGCAAAAGTAGTGGGACATACGAACATAACTTACCAGCACCAATAGCGTACACATTTTTCAAACCTCCCATGACTTCATGAGTGATGAGATCACTATTATCCCAGACAATAAAATGAGGCTGCCTCAAAAATTTAGCAAGAGGTTTCCTCCATTTGTCAGTTCCACAAATACGAGCATTCGCATATTCTTTATTATATATTTCAGACGCGATGTTAGGGCCACCAAGATATAGAATATTATCCAATGGAACCTTAGCTGCAATAAAATCAATAATCCGTAAGTCACATGCAGAGTTAAATAGGCAAAAGGAAAATGCTGGAAACAAAGCATGACACTCAGCACACACCACTCTGAAACTAGAGTTCTGAACCGAGATCAACAACAGTTGAACAAAATGTTGCATTTTTTTGGTGTGTAGAAGCATGAAAATAGAGTAAGGAATTCATTCAGGAAGAGCCTGCTAATCTAAACACATATAATGACTAGGAGCATTCATAAGCAACAGAAAATACGACCAATTACTTAGCTGCAAGTTCAATAATTAGTTATATCCCCTCTATACGAAACTTACAGAAGGTTACATAGATCTTAACCTTTACTCTTATACTCTTATAAATATTTGAGTTTGTGGCGGTCCATTCACCCACAGATATTACCTCTGAAGTCGCCAAGAAATTAATTGCCGCAATTATAATATATTTGTAGAAGAGATATGTCTCATAATCATTTGATCAGTTGATTCGATTGATGTAGATTTTGAGATTTTTTTTATTTGCACAAAGTTAGGGACTAAGAGGACATAAGCAGTTAGACAAGTCATGCAATGAAAAAAACTTCTATAGTAATGCACAAGCATCAACTTCCATAGCAGCATACGAGTATTTAGCAAGCCAAGGCAATGAATTCAGTTAAACATTACAGTATAATGCAATGAGCAAAAAAGCATTTTTGGATATATTTTTACCAAGAACCATGTACGGATTTATCTTCTACAATTCCACATCAATATTTTGTCAGCAACGCAATCGGTTGCATCCAATTTTTTTTATCATAATTCATGATGACATTTCAACCAAAGTTTGATAACTGTCTGTCATAGTTATCAGGTACTCCTACCAGATTAAAAAGGCTGATAGGCGATAGCTACAAATTTGTACCCATGGAGGGGAACCGACACCAACAATTGAGGGCAAACAGCAATCCACCAAGTACAGAGGACAACATCAATCCACCATCAACAGAGGACAACATCAATTCTTCAGTGAAGAAAGAAGAATAAATTACGATTGGGCGACAAAAAGTTATAGGAAACTCACTTGCTTTGCTAATCATCTGTGTCGGAGTTATGATCCGCGGCACCGGATCCAGGGATGCTTCTATCCCTTTGGTGAGCGAGATGATGACTGGGGCATTAACCCTCTCCTTCCAGTACCTCCCAATCTCCCCAAACACAACCCTCGTCTCCGTGGACGGCAGGCCGTTGATGACAATGTCTGCGTCCCAGACGGCCTCCTGCAGGTTGGTGACGACCTTGAGCGGGCAGAGCGGGGTGTCGATCATGTTGAGGCAGAAGCCGTCCCTGAGTATCTCGTCGGCGTAGAGCGTGCGGTCCCCGAGGCGGCCCTCGACGTACTTGAGGTAGGCGCATCGGCGGATCAGGCGGCGCAGGACGTCCTCGCGCGCGTTGATGACGTTGAAGAGGTGCTCGGCCGTGGCGCGGTCGACGGCGCGGCCGGGGCGGCGCCAGATGCGGAGCTGCACCTTGTCGCGGAGGTGGCCGTAGGCGTCCTGCAGGAGCGCGCAGAAGACGCTGCCCCAGGCCCCGGCCCCGACGCCGACGATCCGGAGCGGGTCCCCGTCGGCCTTTCCCATCACCCGCCGCAGCTCGTCCACCTTCTCCTCCACGGCCCCATTGGCGTGCCCGTTCGACGCGGGGCCCCCCGCCGCGTGCGCCCCGTCCTCCGCTCCGCCCATTGCTTCTCGCCGCAAGCAAAACCAAGGCCAGCCGCGCAAGCCACCACTACATAACCTGTCTGACTCGTTCGGTTGTTCCAAGGATGGGCAGGCAGGTTATAAACTAACCGGGAGGAAGAAGACGGGAAAAGGACGCAATTTGCGTGGGTCTGGCCGCCGAATTGCGACGGGGGTGACGCGGGGTGTCGGCCGGAGAGACCGAGGCGGGCCGCGGCTTGCCTGCCCGAGCGGCCGGCGGTTGGTGGCGCGGTTTCGCTCGCCGGTCGGGCGTTCCTCGCGTCGAAAGCGAGGTGGTGGGGGATCGGAGAATTTCTTTTCTTTTCTGGGATCCGCCGCGTCACGGCGGAGCGGGAGGTGGCAGGTGGGTGAGCGGAGCCGGGGCGCGGTAAGAAAAGAACCGGAGGGGGTAGGCGGGACGGATTCGAGGAGCCGGAGGTCGCACGGACGGTGACGGACTGATGATGGTGGGTTGGTGATGGTGTCGGATTTGGGTAGTATGCCATGGCGGACCTGGCGCCGAGCCGTGGCGTGCCCTGGCACCGGCGCCAGATCCCCCACCGTTCGGGGGCGCGTGCGTCGGGCGTGTGGCGACCACGTCCAGTCAAAGAACGCACGGTGATTTTGATTGTTATATAGGGGAAATTTTGATTGTATGTACTGTATAAACTTCTACTGGACCACTGATATTATTCTAATATTTGGATTATAAACTCGAAAACACATATAATTTGTAGAGTATCATAATTGTGTTGACCATTATATCAAGAGCATGTCAAGTTCAGAACATCACGTTTTGTGTTTCAAAGGGTTCAAGTAAGAGTTTATGCAAGAGATAGCCTTACTGGTAAGTCTTCACCGCCATAGTGCCCGACAATAGAGGACAAATTTAAAAGGCACTTCATTTTTAAATTTTAGACATTGTTAGTTTCTTAATGCTTACAACCGACATCTTTGATTCAAAGGATTTCTCATGTAGTTTTGGAGAATTCTATCCTTAGAATTTTCTTTGCAACTTAACCACTTATTCACCCAAGAAATAATTCTTCATCACTTATTCATCCAAGAAAGAATATTGTCGGCTAAAGGTTGCGCAGTAATTCGAGAGACTTTTCAATAACTCTGCAACTCATTTGAGCTCGAGGTGAATAGTAAATTCTGAGGAAGAAAAAAGATTGAAAAAAAAATTCAATGCAAACTTTGACAAATGTTCTCGGTGCTTGAAAATTTTCACCCCGAAACAACATTCGTGGAAGCCATAGCAAAAAAATCAGCACTCCAAAGGTACTTTCGAGCATTACTTTTATTTTTTTACCACGACTTCTAGAAATGTCATTTTATGATGAATTTTGTAAGCACACAAAACATTTTTCAAAGTTTACACCCAAAAGATTTAGAATTTTTTACTTTTTTTATTTTACTGTTCATTAGGGAGCATTTGAGCTCAGGAGTATATACTCCGCGTCCCAACTTAACCAATTATTCACCCAAGAAAGAATTCTCCATCCTAGCTAAGAAGTGGTGCCCGAGTAAGGCGTTTCGGTGCCTAGGCTCATCTGCACCCGGTTAGAAACAAATTAAAAAAAACCTACTTTTTGTGTGGTAGACAATTTGATGCGTGAGCTCGCTCCAATTTCAAGTCATTTGGACATCTGAGGAGCTCTCAGCAAAAAAGACAAATCGGACCAAAACAGTAATGAACAGTAAACATTTTTACAGACCCTCAATTTGTCTTTTTTGCTGAGAGCTCCTCTAATGTCCAAATGATGTGGAAAATGGAGCAGACCTCACGCATCAAATTGTCTACCGCACAAAAAAATTGGAATTTTTTGAATTTTTCTAGTATTTCTTTTGATTTTTTTCGTTAGCGCTGGTGCAGATGAACTCGGGTGCAGAGATGGATTTTCGGTGGTGCCCTGGTTACCAAACCTCATCTCCCTATTCTCATAGATACCTCTGATCAAAAACCATTTAACTAGAACCCCACATTACTACAAGAATGCCTAGCAGTGGCGGACGGCAAAAGCCCAGCAATGGCGGACAAGGCTCTCAGGGGCGCCCGTCATTGACCTCCAGCCACTGCTAACATGGCATCAGTGACGGTCACGTGCTCGCCACTAGTAAAAACTCTCTAGTGGCGGTCCTACCTAGATGCCCGCCACTGGTGAAAGTTGTAGTAGTGGCGGGCGGATTAGAGCATTCGCCACTGAAAGCTTAGTCATGCAAATAAAAGTTTTCGCAGTCATGGCAATATTTTTGATGCCACATATAGGTTTTGCATAATACCCATATCAAAAATTACAATACGCTGCGACATTACATTGATTGCGATAAGAAATTACAACACATTGCATCATACATTAACCACTAGCTATTTGTTATCAATCATGACTAAAAATGCACCAACTAATTGTTGTCATCCTAGTAGCTAGCTACCCAGCATATGGTAGTCAAAACACAATCGACAATACAAACATCCAGTAGTTAATTAGTACCAAACATGACAAGTACTAGGACCTACTATCTTTTAGAAAAAATGAAAATAATAGAAAAACCCCTGCATCTCCATGGTGGAGCACACAGATCCACCGATCTTCAATTTCTGGTCTACACTTATTCAATATTTGCATCCATCCATCAATTTTAGTGCGTCCATCCAGTAGGGCTGAAGTCGAGTATGTGCTACTTCTTGAGCTTGCGTTGGTTTTTTCCTTGAAGAGGAAAGGGTGATGCAACAAAATAGAGTAAGTATTTTCCTCAGTTTTGAGAACCAAGGTATCAATCCAGTAGGAGACAACGCACAAGTCACCGAATACCTGCACAAACAATCAAACAACTTGCACACAACGCGATAAAGGGGTTGTCAGTCCCTTCACGGTTATTTGCAAAAGTGAGATCTGGTAGAGATAGATAAACGGTAAAGTAAATATTTTTGGTATTTTTGGTTTATAGATCGGAAAGTAAAAGATTGCAAAAAGAGTAAAACAGAAACTAATATTGTAGATTGGAAACTTTTATGATGGAAAATAGACCCCGGGGCTATAGGTTTCACTAGAGTCTTCTCTCAAGATAGAAAATAATACGGTGGGTGAACAAATTATTGCTGAGCAATTGATAGAAAAGCGCACAGTTATGACGATATCTAAGGCAATGATCATGAATATAGGCATCACGTCCGTGTCAAGTAGACCAAAACGATTCTACATCTACTACTATTACTCCACACATCGACCGCTATCTAGCATGCATCTAGAGTATTAAGTTCATAAATAACAGAGTAACGCATTAAGCAAGATGACATGATGTAGAGGAATTAACTCAAGCAATATGATGAAAACCCCATATTTTCATCCCCGATGGCAACAATACGATACATGCCTTGCTGCCCCTACTGTCATTGGGAAAGGACACCGCAAGATTGAACCCAAAGCTAAGCACTTCTCCCATTGCAAGAAAAACCAATCCAGTTGGCCAAACCAAACCGATAGTTCAAAGAGAATTACAAAGGTATCAAATCATGTATAAAAGAATTCAGAGGAGATTCAAATAATATTCATAGATAAGCTGATCATAAATCCACAATTCATCGGATCTCAGCAAACACACCACAAAAGAGTATTACATCGAATAGATCTCCAAGAAAATCAAGGAGAACATGGTATTGAGAATCAAAGAGAGATAAGAAGCCATCTAGCTACTGGCTATGGACCCGTAGGTCTGTGGTAAACTACTCACGCTTCATCGGAAGGGCAATGGAGTTGATGTATAAGCCTTCCGTGATCAAACCCCCCTCTGGCAAGACGCCGGAAAAGGCCCTAGATGGGATCTCACGGGTATAGAAGGTTGCGACGGTGGGAAAGTGTTTTCGTGTCTCCCCTAGTTGGTTTGGGGATATATGGGAATATATAGGCGAAGAAACTAGGTCGGGAGGAGCACGAGGGGCCCACAAGGGTGGGGGTAGGCCCTACCCCCTGGGCACGCCCTCCGTCCTTGTGGCCGCCTCGTGGCTCCTCCGACTTCATCTCCAACTCTTCTGGTTGTCTTCTGGTCCAAGAAAAATCATCGCGAAGGTTTTATTCCGTTTGGACTCCGTTTGGTATTCCTTTTCTGCGAAACTCTAAACAAGGAAAAAACGTGAACTGGCACTGGGCTCTAGGTTAATAGGTTAGTCCCCAAAATAATATAAAATAGCATATTGATGGATATAAAACATCTAAAACAGATAATATAATAGCATGAAATAATCAAAAATTATAGATAAGTTGGAGACGTATCAAGCATCCCCAAGCTTAATTCATACTCGTCCTCGAGTAGGTAAATGATAAAAACGGAATTTTTGATGTGGAACATATTTATCCATGTAATACTTCTTTATTGTGGCATGAATGTTCAGATTCGTATGATTCAGACAAAAGTTTAATATTGACATAAAAACAATAATAGTTCAAGCATACTAACAAAGCAATTATGTCTTCTCAAAATAACATGGCCAAATAAAGCTTATACCTACAAAATCATATAATCTGGATATGCTCCATCTTCATCACACAAAATATTTAAATTATGCACAACCCCGATGAAAAGCCAAGCAATTGTTTCATACTTTTGATGTTCTCAAACTTTTTCAACTTTCACGCAATACATGAGCATGAGCCATGGACATAGCACTATAGGTGGAATAGAAGGTGGTTGTGGCGAAGACAAAAAGAAGGAGATAGTCTCACATCAACTAGGCATATCAACGGGCTATGGAGATGCCCATCAATAGATATCAATGTGAGTGAGTAGGGATTGCCATGCAACGGATGCACTAGAGCTATAAGTTTATGAAAGCTCAACAAGAAACTAAGTGGGTGTGCATCCAACTAGCTTGCTCACGAAGACCTAGGGAAAATTTAGGAAGCCCATCATTGGAATATACAAGCCAAGTTCTATACTGAAAAATTCCCACTAGTATATGAAACTGAAAATATAGGAGACTCTCTATCATGAAGATCATGGTGCTACTTTGAAGCACAAGTGTGGTAAAAGGATAGTAATATTGCCCCTTCTCCCTTTTCTCTCATTTTTTTATTTGGGCCTTCTCTCATTTTTGACCTCTTTTTTCGTATGGAGTCTCATCCCGACTTGTGGGGGAATCATAGTCTCCATCATCCTTTCCACACATGGGGTAATGCTCTAATAATGAAGATCATCACACTTTTATTTACTTACAACTCAAGAATTACAACTCGATACTTAGAACAAAATATGACTCTATATGAATGCCTCCGGTGGTGTACCGGGATGTGCAATGAATCAAGGGTGACATGTATGAATATGAATGGTGGCTTTGCCACAAATACGATGTCAACTACATGATCATGCAAAGCAATATGACAATGATGATGTGTGCCATAATAAACGGAACGGTGGAAAGTTGCATGGCAATATATCTAGGAATGGTTATGGAAATGCCATAATAGGTAGGTTGGTGGCTGTTTTGAGGAAGGTATATGGTGGGTTTATGGTACCGGCGAAAGTTGCGCGGTACTAGAGAGGCTAGCAATGGTGGAAGGGTGACGGTGCGTATAATACATGGACTCTACATTAGTCATAAAGAACTCACATACTTATTGAAAAAATCTATTAGTTATCAAAATGAAGTACTACGCGCATGCTCCTAGGGGGGTAGATTGGTAGGAAAAGACCATCGCTCATCCCCGACCGCCACTCATAAGGAAGACAATCAATAAATAAATCATGCTCCGACTTCATCACATAACGGTTCACCATACGTGCATGTTACGGGACTCACAAACTTTAACACAAGTATTTCTCAAATTCAGAATTACTCACTAGCATGACTCTAATATCACCATCTTCATATCTCAAAACAATCATAAGGAATCAAACTTCTCATAGTATTCAATGTACTTTATATGAAAGTTTTTATTATATCCCTCCTGGATGCCTATCATATTAGGACTAAATTTATAACCAAAGCAAATTACCATGCTGTTTAAAGACTCTCAAAATAATATAAGTGAAGCATGAGAGTTCATCAATTTCTATAAAATAAAACCACCGTCGTGCTCTAAAAAGATATAAGTGAAGCACTAGAGCAAAATTGCCTAGCTCAAAAGATATAAGTGAAGCACATAGAGTATTCTAATAAATCATGATTTATGCGTGTCTCTCTCAAAGGGTGTGTACAGAAATGATGATTGTGGAAAACTAAAAATCAAAGACTCAAATCATACAAGATGCTCCAAGCAAAACACATATCATGTGGTGAATAAAAATATAGCCTCAAATAAAGTTATCGATAGACAAAGACGAAAGAGGGGATGCCTTCCGGGGCATCCCAAAGCTTAGGCTCTTGGTTTTCCTTTAATATCACCTTGGGGTGCCTTGGGAATCCCCAAGCTTAGTCTCTTGCCACTCCTTATTCCATAGTCCATCAAATCCTTACCCAAAACTTGAAAACTTCACAACACAAAACTCAACAGAAAATCTCATAAGCTCCGTTATTATAAGAAAATAAATCACCACTTTTGGTACTATTATGAACTCATTATTTATTTGTATTGGTGTAATATCTACCGTATTTCAACTTATCAATGGTTCATACCCCCCGATACTACCCATAGAATCATCAAAATAAGCAAACAACACATAGAGAACAGAATCTGTCAAAAACAGAATAGTGTGAAGCAATCTGTAACTCTCAAATACTTATGTAACTCTAAAAATTCTGAAAAATTAGGACAACCTAAGAAATTTGTTTATTAATCTTCTGCAAAAAGAATCAGTATTTTATGACGCTTATGTAAAAAATGAGAATTGTTTTCCTGAGCGCAAAAGTTTCTGTTTTTCAGCAAGATCAAATCAACTATCACCATAAGACATCCCAAAGGTCTTATTTGGCACAAACATTAATTAAAACATAAAAAAACACATCTAACCAGAGGCTAGATGAATTATTTATTACAAAACAGAACCTAAAAGGCAAAAACAAAAATAAAATTCGGTTGCCTCCCAACAAGCGCTATTGTTTAACGCCCCTAGCTAGGCATTGATAATTTCGATGATACTCACATGAAAGATAACAATTGAAACACGAAGAGAGCATCATGAAACATGTGACAAACAAGTTTAACTCTAACATGCTTCCTATGCATAGGGATTTTATAAGCAAACAAATTATCAAGACAAGCAATAACTACCATATGCAAGGAAGAAGAAAGAAACAATAGCAATCTCAACATAATGAGAGGTAATTTTGTAACATGGAAATTTATACAACCATATTTTCATCTCTCATAATAATTACATGTGGGATCATATTCAAATTCAACAATATAGCTATCACATAAATTTTTCTCTACATGATCCACATGCATGCAAAGTTGACACTCTTCCAAAATTGTGGGATTATCATAAAATAAAGTCATGACCTCTCTGAACCCACTTTTATCAAAAACTTCATAAGATTGAACATTATCCAAATATGTGGGATATAAAGTTGACACTCTTTCAAACCCGCTTTCAGTATTATTGCAAACATTATTATCAATCTCATATTCATCATGGGGTTTAAATAAATTTTCAAGATCATAAGAAGAATCACCCAAATCATGATTATTGCAATAAGTACTGGACATAGAAAAACTAGCATCCCCAAGCTTGGGGTTTTTCATATTATTAGCAAAATTGACATTAATAGAATTTATAATTACATCATTGCAATCATGATTTTTATTCAAGGATCTATCGTGAATCACTTCATAAAGCACTTCATCACAATTTTCAGATTCACGGATTTCAAACAAAACTTCATAAAGATAATCTAGTGCACTCAACTCACTAGCAATTGGTTCATCATAGTTGGAAATTTTAAAAAGATTAGCAAGTGGATGAGGATCCATATCAATAGATTTTGAGCAAGCGAAGATGCAAGCAAATAGAAGTCACATGGCAACACAAGCAAACATAAGATCCAACGAAAGAAGGGCGAAGAAAAAGGGCAAAACTTTTCAAAAATCATTTTAGAAGTGGGGGAGAGGAAAACGAGAGGCAAATGGCAAATAATGTAATGTAAGAGATGAGAGTTTATGATGGGTACTTGGTATGTCTTGACTTGGCGTAGATCTCCCCGGGCAACAGTGCCAGAAATTCTTCCTGCTACTTCTTAAGCTTGCATTGGTTTTTCCCTTAAAGAGGAAAGGGTGATGCAGCAAAGTAGAGTAAGTATTTCCCTCAGTTTTGAGAACCAAGGTATCAATCCAGTAGGAGAGAACGCACAAGTCACAGAATAACTGCACAAACAATCAAACAACTTGCACACAACACGATAAAGGGGTTGTCAATCCCTTCATGGTTATTTGCAAAAGTGAGATCTGGTAGAGATAGATAAACGGTAAAGTAAATATTTTTGGTTTATAGATAGGAAAGTAAAAGATTGCAAAAAGAGTAAAACGGAAACTAATATTGTAGATCGGAAACTTATATGATGGAAAATAGACCCGGGGCCATAGGTTTCACTACAGGCTTCTCTCAAGATAGAAAATAATACATTGGGTGAACAAATTACTGCCGAGCAATTGATAGAAAAGCGCAAAGTTATGACGATATCTAAGGCAATGATCATGAATATAGGCATCACGTTCGTGTCAAGTAGACCGAAACGATTCTGCATCTACTACTATTACTCCACACAGCGACCGCTATCCAACATGCATCTAGAGTATTAAGTTCATAAAGAATGGAGGAACACATTAAGCAAGATGACATGATGTAGAGGAATGAACTCAAGCAATATGATGAAAACACCATCCTTTTATCCTCGATGGAAACAATACAATACATGCCTTACTGCCCCTACTGTCATTGGGAAAGGACACCGCAAGATTGAACCCAAAGCTAAGCACTTCTCCCATTGCAAGAAAAATCAATCTAGTTGGCCAAACCAAACCGATAGTTTGAAGATAATTACAAGGATATCAAATCATGCATAAAAGAATTCCGAGGAGATTCAAATAATATTCATAGATAAGCTGATCATAAATCCACAATTCATCGGATCTCGACAAACACAGCGCAAAAGAGTATTGCATCGAGTAGATCTCCAAGAAAATCAAGGAGAACATGGTATTGAGAATCAAAGAGAGAGAAGAAGCCATCTAGCTACTAGCTATGGACCCGTAGGTCTGTGGTAAACTACTCACGCTTCATCGGAATGTCAATGGAGTTGATGTAGAAGCCCTCCGTGATTGAATCCCCCTCCGGCAAGACGTCAGAAAAGGCCCCTAGATGGGATCTCATGGGTACAGAAGGTTGCAGCAGTGGAGAAGTGTTTTTGTGGCTCACCTGGTTGGTTTGGGGATATATGGGAATATATAGACGAAGAAATTGGTCAGGAGGTGCACGAGGAGCCAACATGGATGGGGGCGTCCCCTACCCCCTGGGCACGCCCTTCATCCTTGTGGCCGCCTCATGGCTCCTCCTACTTCATCTCCAAGTCTTCTGGTTGTCTTCTAGTCCAAGAAAAATCATCGTGAAGGTTTTATTCCATTTGGTATTCCTTTTCTGTGAAACTCTAAAACAAGGAAAAAACAAGAACTGACAGTAAGCTCTAGGTTAATAGGTTAGTCCCAAAAATAATATAAAATAGCATATTGATGCATATAAAACATCCAAAACAGATAATATAATAGCATGGAACAATCAAAAATTATAGATACGTTGGAGATGTATCAATATGTGCCTTTGAAATTGGTCTTCTCATGACAAATAATTGTCATCTCATATTGCACATCCATCATGTAGGGAAACCAACTCTTGGGAGTTTCTGTTAAAGAACATAATAGTAACATTAAGCAATATAGTTTATTTAAGAAGAATGTATGGCAAAGATGGACTAGTGGCACAATAGTAAAAAAATACCATGCATTTTCTATAATGTTGGTATAGCTCAAGGTGTGGACTAGTGGCACGTATCGTGTAGTACTTCGACCAGTTCCGGAAGTGCCCTTAAACGACTCAACATCATTAGCAAAGGGGACAAGATAATTCTTCTCCTCCCGAGTAAGCTCTGAGCCAGTAGTGTAGGTGTCGTCTACTATATTTCATGTGTTTTTTAGAGATAGAAAATAAGTTGTCAATTTTAAATAAATGAGTTAATTTAGGGGTGAATGACAACTATTTTAAATAAGCAATATATATTATTTTACAAATTTGTTTAAGAAACTCACACGAAGGGAAAATTGAAATCATGTCTAGATCCACCCAAATGACTTAATCATATTGAGGAAATGTGACTTGATCATATTGAGGAACGATGCCAATATCAAAATTATACGCATGCTCACCTCAAATCCGTAAGCCTTGCATAGTCCTCTCCAATTTGCATAATCAAAATATGTGCGACCTACATGATTGTAGATCGTAGCTTGGGAAACGAAACCATGCTTCGTCTTAAGGTAAGGATTCCTCTTAGCCACCTCATCTATGTCCCCGAAAGGGAGCTTCTCTAAGACATAATGCCTTGCATAGCATGGGATGTACTAGTCGACTAATAAAAACAGAAATTACACATTGAAGCAAAAATCTTAAGAGATGCTTAATTAAGAATGAATTATGTGCAAAAATTATTAAAACTAATTATCATATAATATTTGGAACCCTCTTTAAGGGTGAGGGAGAGTCACTTGTTGTTTTTCAAGTGAGGATCATCGCACATACCCCTAGAAAATTTGGGGCACTCGGGGATCCCCATCCTCATAATCCATTTGTTGTGTTCATAATTGAAAGATCAAAAGTCGACAGAAAAATGTCATCACGGGGATATATGATCACACATTAACAACACCACTAGAACTAGCTAGTACAACGATACATATAAGCAGATTTATCAAGTCTACAAAATTAGGTTATACGATGCTAACAACATAGTACAACATGGCAACTTCCATAGTTTGAATAGTACTAAAATAATAGTTCAAGCATCTCTAGCACACAGTGACACGACTGGCTACGGCGGAGAGAGAAACTCCTAATCAAAGTCAATGTCAGAGCCAGAGTCATCATCCTCGTTGGAGGACTCGAGGACTCGGTCCTAGTATATCGGGTCATCCTAGGCCTCCTTGTCGCTTGCGGCCTTCAGCAATGCCTTGTTCAAGGCGTAGACTTGCGGATCCTCCCTAAGATAATGCTCCACCAAGGAATCGTTGCTTTGTTGTTGTTGGGCCCTCATCAGTGCCTCGGCTTGAGGTTCTCCTCCTCGACCTTGGAGACTATCCTCGTGTTTGGAGGCGCTAGCCGACTCACGCGCCAAGCATCCTGGGGAAAGTTGAGCTGGGCCCTTGGCCCCTGGTACTCTAGTGCCATGACATCATAAGCGCGTGTCGCCTCCTTGACGATGTCAAATGTACCGAGTCATTGCGTCTTGCCAGTGTTTGGGTTCTGAATCTAGGCCGCCCACTTGCCCCAATGCCATCGGAAAACACCACAGTACCTATCATTGTCCACCATTTCCAACAAAAAAGTGGCCTAGAATATGCACATATATAAATTGAAAAATATAATAATTTTTTTGGCATGACCTATGCTTAATAGTGGACATATTAAGTGCTAGAAATTTGGCGTAACGGAATTCAATCAACATTTCTCCAAAACAATAGCGCTTCTTATGAATCCCTGTAAAAACTTAAAGACATGTAGTACAACACAATATGAATAACAAACTAAATGAAATCTTAAACATGAAGCTATATAAATTTTAGGGTTTTTATCATTTATGCCACTAGTTGTGTCCCACTACTCAGTTTTACCATTAGAAATTACAACTGCTAAAAAATGCCATCGTTTCATGAGATGCTTGCTCAAAAATGCCATTAGATATCTAAAAATGCCATCCTTTCATTAGATGTTTGCTCAAAAATGCCATTAGACATCATTATTGTGAGGTCAAACTCGTTGACAATGTTATATGACAAAAATTCCCCTATACCCACATGTCAGCTCTGTCTATCTCACAATGATGACCCCACTTGTCAGGAGTAAGTAACCGAATAATTTTAGAGGAAAATAAGAACGTTGTTGGGATCAAGTGGGACCCACACTTTATTGTAGTGAGATAGAGGGAGAGCTGACATGTTGGTCTATAGGTATTTTGGTCATTAGAACATGGAAAACGAGATTTGATCTGACGGTAAAGGTGTCCAGTGGCATTTTTGAGGATGCGCCTAATGAAGCGATGGCATTTTTGAGCACTTGAAATTCTTAGTGGCAAAACTAAGTAGTGATATGTAACCAGTGGCATAAATGATAAAAACCCTAAATTTAAAAATGTACAGAAACAATTTGGCATGACCTTTGCTCAACATGGGACATATTAAAGTGCCAAAAATTGGACAAAAAGAAAATCAATCAACGTTTCGGCAAACCATTGGCACTTAGTGTATGATTCCTTGAAAAACTTGAAGCCCAGTGCATGTACATTCTATAAGCATTGATATCTAATTATTAATTTCTAGCTTCATTCTAGTGAATTCTAATGAAGCAAATTCTAAAATTCGGCAAAAATGTAGTGTACATAGGTAAGAAGTACAACTGAAGCAAATTCACCAAGTCTAGTAACTACTGTACTGAAGCAAATTCTGAAATTTCACAAATTAACCCTAGCCCTATAAACGATTGAATGCAAGTGCATATTCAATCCAAAATTAACAAGTCATTCTAAAATTAACAAATCGTTCTACAATTCAAGCTCAAATAAGTCATATTCGTCTGTATGAAGCTCAAACAAATTAAATCTACTTAACTACTCAATATCAAGCTCACGCAAATTAACATGTCAATCCTAACCCTAGCTAATGCCCTAACCCTAACTATGAATCAAGAAAATCACAAATGTGGATAGTTGTGAGCGTGGGCGGCACGGCCACAGATGGTGAGGGTGGCGGGGACGGGAACGGCGGAATGTGAGGGGCCGGATGCCTACCGGGGCGGACGGTGAGGGCGGCGGGAGGACGAGGTTGATGGCGGCTGCAGACAACGGACAGGACGGCGAGGCCAGTGGGGACAACGAGGACGATGGCAACAATGGTGACGAGAGCGATGGGGCAGAGTGAGAGTCAGTCTGTGGATATGGTGGAATGGTCGTGCGGGAGCGACCGGATAACGTTTTACTGCAGTGAGGGGCATGCCCGAAAGCCCGCCACTGCAACTTTTGAGTAGGTCTGCTATTTTCTAGGATTAATACAAACAAGGACTTTCTAGGATTAATACAAACCATTAACCATCAAAAGTCACATACTCAAATTTAGCCACTTTTTGAGTAGGTCTGCTATTTTTGAGGCAACATTATCTGATTTTTTGGCCACTATAAGGGAAAAATGCTCTTGGATAAGAAATACCGTGCAACTAAGTATGTTTAAGGATTTCTGGCCACTAAAAGGATTTGGCCTTTTTTATTAGGTTTGCGATTTTCCAGGTCTTAACTGGTTTTTCGGCCACTAAAAAGAGTATAACGCTCTTTGGTTGGAAAGTGCATGCAAACGAGCTCCAAAAACGATGAAACTTGGCATGGTGTCTTCATTGAACCCATGTAGGGTGTGGTAAGTCGTTACGGCAAAAACTTGATGAACCTCATGTACAAACCGAACACTATCCCCCTAAGGGTGAGGATTTCAAACAGAAACCGCCACATTACACACACAACTATATTTTTTCTAAATCATTTGGACTTCAAACTTTTTCCATGCTTAGTACACATCATCCAAAATTCCATGCTATAGTTTGGTTTCTTTTATTAGGCTTGCTATTTTCAGGCATTAATTGATTTTTTGACCACTAAAAAGAGTAGAACACTCTTCAGTTGGAAAGCACATGCAAACGAGCTCTGAAAGTGATGAAAATTCGCATGGTGTCTTCATTGGACCCATGTAATGTGTGGTAAAATTTAAGATCATTACGACAAAAACTTGGTGCACCTTGTCTACAAACCGAACACCCCCCTAAGTGTGAGGGTTTCGAACGAAAATCATCGCATTACACACACAGCTACATTTTTCTAAATTATTTAGACTTGAAACTTTTTCCGTGGTTAATATACACCATCGAAAGCACCATGCTAGAATCTTGATTTTTTATTAGGTTTGCTATTTTCCAGGCATTAACTTATTTTTTTACCACTAAAAAGAGCATAATACTCTTTCGGTTGGAAAGTGCATGCAAACGATCTCCGAAAGCAATGAAACTTGGCATGGTGTCTTCATTGGACCCCTGTAGTGTGTGTTAAAAATTTGAGTTCGTTATGCCAAAAACTTGATGCACCTCATGTACAAATCGAACACTCTCCCCCTAAGTGTCAGGGTTTCAAACAGAAACCGCCACCTTACACACACGACTACATTTTTCTAAATGATTTGGACTTCAAACCTTTTCCATGGTTAATAGACATTTCTATAAATCATTTGGACTTCAAATTTTCCTAAATTATTTGTACAAATTGACCCCCCAAGTTTGAACAAAAACCAATGCATGCCAACCTCAAGTCAATTTTTTAAATCATTTGAACTTCAAACTTTTCACTTGTTTAGTACACACCATCCTAAGCCCAATTCTCAAATTTGGCCACTTTCTAGGTTTAATAAACATGATTTTTCAAGTTTTTTGTGCTTATTATATGTGTGGCGGGTGATGAGTGGATTTTATCCATATTTTTTAGAGTATATTATAGTGCCAAAATCCCTCATATCATATCCATCTAGCACTTATTCATGTCTCCAATGCATAGTTTTTGGTATTTACTTGTTTTACCAAATTCATTGCACACTTTTTATTTTTATTAAGTTTTATTAGTTTTCTTTTTTGTGGTCTTTGTAGGTGTGTTAACGTGTTCATGGACTTGGTACATCAAAAGAATCAAGCTAGGGGTCAAACCGGGGAAGTTCCAAGCACTAGGTCATGGCCCTTTGGAGAGTTTTGATGATTTTACGTTTATCAAAGTGTCCAAAATAAAGATCCAAGGCCACAGGCACATCGGGCTTTTCGCTAGCAATACAACGAGCCCAAGAACGTCAAAATCGGAGTTCGTATGAAGAAATGGTGACCAAAATAAGGAGCAGTTCTCGAAGTCCAGAGTCAAAGATAGCCTTCCATACGACCGAAGCCACTCGTTTGAGCTCCAGGCAGCCACGAAAATTGGACAGAAATTTCCAAATTTTGCTTCGATTTCGTCCCAGTTTTCCCCTGCGAGATCCTTGATGACTAAGGCTTGTCTGGAACGTGTATTTAGCCCCCCTTGAGCCCTTGGATGAAAGGGGGGAGGCTAGATCAACGAAGGAGACCTGAGGAGGACTCCTATATGGAGATCCCCAACCCTAGCCGCTTGCTCATTCGCTCTCCATCCTCCACACATCTGATCTACAACCATTACACCTCCATTGCGGCAAATCCACCATAGAGAGAAGGGCCAAGCCAAGGAAGAAGGAAGGGAGGAGGCGCCTCAACACCGGCGCCAGCCGGAGGGGCGGTGCCCTCTTAATCACCAGTTCCATGGCTCTCCCCATCTCCATCTCCAACTTTGTGTTGGCTTGTAATTCGTCCCTAATCTCTATCTACTACATCACCATGTTTGAGTAATTTAATAGTTATTGGGAGGAATAAGATGAACTCTAGTATGTGCTAGTACCGATTGTCTTGCATGATATGATATCCTATTTACATGTTTATGTTACCAGTCTTCTTGACGTTGGGTGAAGTCGACCATCCAATGTATGGAAATTTTGGATGGAAGGTTATTACTGTTGGCGGACCG
The DNA here is from genome assembly GCF_056163025.1 of Triticum urartu. Lineage (NCBI taxonomy): Eukaryota > Viridiplantae > Streptophyta > Magnoliopsida > Poales > Poaceae > Triticum > Triticum urartu. The sequence goes on from NC_141875.1 coordinate 556,971,391, forward strand.
TGTCGTTGGTGAGGTGGGTAACATGACAGGCCCTATCTCCCTTCATAGCGGATCGTTGCAGCATGGGGTAAAATAGAGACCACTTTGGCTGTGTCCACGGGGATCTTTTCCCCCTTAATCACCGTCTGATAACCAGAGTGGGGAAGGATGATGGTGAAGTATGTGATACGGGGCTGTTGCGTGTATGCACATATCTGTACTGACTCCGCCCACAGAGAGAAACATGTTCTGGCTTAGTATTGATAGAACAAACGTGTAGTGATGATTCCGAATACCTCGAGAATGCCCTTATTACTCAAGTGTCACCCCTTTTTATTTGACCTGATGTTTTATTTATGTTTTTACCTCCGCGTAGTTTTTTTAGTTAAAACCACCCTTATTATCGTTTCCGCTAGCAACTGATGAATAAACTATTTCCGGATAACGCTCTGGATGTGAATGTAGCCACGTAAGTGACGACATAGCTGTCGGGTTTGTAGTTACCAGTGCAACCACCGCTCCTTGCGGGATCGACATACTCTACTTACTGTGAATTGCAATAGCCCTATGCCCTTACAGGTCATTAGCGGGTGTCCCACAACACAAACTTTTGGAATCTCTGAATGTTTTTGGCGCGAGTTGCTAAAAGATATGTGTGGTGGGTGGTACATAAAGCCTGCCACTGGTTACTGATAAAGTAGTGGCAGGCGTTCCGCACCGCATGCCACTACTATTTTTCACCACACGGGGATCTTGATACGTCTCCAAAGTATCTATAAGTTTTGATTGTTCCATGCTATTATATTATCTATCTTGGATGTTTTATATGCATCTATACACTATTTTATATTATTTTTGGGACTAACCTATTAACCTAGAGCCCAGTGCCAGTTTCTGGTTTTTTCCTTGTTTTGAGTTTTACAGAAAAGGAATATCAAACGGAGTCCAAACGAGCTGAAACTTTACGACGATTTTTTATGGACCAGAAGAAGCCCATGGAGTATCGGAGATGGACTAGAGGAGCCACGAGGCATCCATAAGGGTGGAGGGCCCCCCAGCCTTACCGCTGCCTCGTGGACCCCCCTGACTTGTTCTCGACACCAAAAATTCCTATAAATACAAAAAAACCAAGAAAGAAACCTATATCAGGAGTTTCGCCGCCGCAAGCCTTTGTAGCCATGAAAAACCAATCGGGAGCCCGTTCCGGCACCCTGCCAGAGGGGGAAACCATCACCGGTGGCCATCTTCATCATCCTGGCGGTCTCCATGATGAGGAGGTAGTAGTTCACCCTCGGGTATGAGGGTATGTACCAGTAGCTATGTGTTTGATCTCTATCTCTCGTGTTCTTGATTTGGCATGATCTTGATGTACCCCGAGCTTTGTTACTATAGTTGAATCATATGGTGTTTCTCCCCCTCTATCTTCTTGTGATGAATTGAGTTTTACCTTTGAGGTTTTACTATTATCAGATTGAATACTATTATGGATTTGAAAACACTTGATGTATGTCTTGCGTGGGATACCCGTGGTGACAATGAGATGTTCTATTGATTCACTTGATGTATGTTTTGGCACTCAACTCACGGATTCCCGAGGTGACAATGGGGTAATCTATGCATAGGGGTTGATGCATGTTTTTGTCCTTGTTTCTCCGGTAGGAATCTTGGGGCACTCTTTGAGGTTCTTTGTGTTGGATTGAATATTATCAATCTGAAGTTGTTTGATACATATCGTATAATTGACCCACGGATACTTGTGGTGACATTGGAGTATCTAGGTAACATTAGGGCTGGTTGATGTGTGTCATATGATGTTATTTTACTACGAACTCTAGGGATGTTTGCGACACTTATAGGAATAGCTCAATGGATTGATTGGAAAGAATAACTTTGAGGTGGTTTCATACCCTACAAGCAATTTAATCTTATGTTCTCCGCGATAGGAACTTCGGAGTGACTTTTGTCGCACATTGAGGGATTGCCATATGATTTAATTATGTTATAATTGTTGAGAGAACTTGCACTAGTGAAAGTATGAACCCTAGGCCTTGTTTCCAAGCATTGCAATACCGTTTTTGCTCACTTTTACTATTAGTTGCCTTGCTATTTTTATATTTTTAGATTACAAAAACCTATATCTACTATCCATATTACATTTGTATCACTATCTCTTCGCCGAACTAGTGCACCTATACAATTTACCATTGTATTGGGTGTGTCGGGGACTGATACGTCTCCAACGTATCTATAATTTTTGATTGCTCCATGCTATTATATTATCTATTTTGGATGTTAATGGGCTTTATTTTACACTTTTATATCATTTTTGGGACTAACCTACTAATCGGAAGCCCAACCCAAATTGCTGTTTTTTTGCCTATTTTAGGGTTTCGGAGAAAAGGAATATCAAACGGAGTCCAAACGGAATGAAACCTTCGGGAACATGATTTTCTCAACAAACGTGATCCAGGAGACTTGGAGTGGTCGTAAAGAAACAAGGGAGGAAGGCACGAGACAAGGGGGCGCGCCTACCCCCTGGGCGCGCCCTCCACCCTCGTGGGCCCTCTATTGCTCCACCGACGTACTTCTTCCTCCTGTATATATCCACGTACCCCCAAACATCCAGGAGCACCACGAAAACCTAATTCCACCGCTGCAACCTTCCGTACTCGAGAGATCCCATCTCGGGGCCTTTTCCAGAGCTCCGCCGGAGGGGGCATTGATCATGGAGGGCCTCTACATCAACTCCATGGCCTCTCCGGTGATGTGTGAGTAGTTTACTTCAGACCTATGGGTCCATAGTTATTAGCTATATGGCTTCTTCTCTCTCTTTGGATCTCAATACAAAGTTCTCCTCGATTTTCTTGGAGATCTATTCGATGTAATCTTCTTTTGCGGTGTGTTTGTCGAGATCCAATGAATTGTGGGTTTATGATCCAGATTATCTACGAACAATATTTGATTCTCCTCTGAATTCTTTTATGTATGATTGGTTTATCTTTGCAAGTCTCTTCGAATTATCAGTTTGGTTTGGCCTACTAGATTGATCTTTTTTGCGATGAGAGAAGTGCTTAGCTTTGGGTTCAATCTTGCGGTGTTCGATAACAGTGACAGAAATGGAACCGATACGTATTGTATTGTTGCCATCAAGGACAAAAAGATGGGGTTTATATCATATTGCATGAGTTTATCCCTCTACATCATGTCATCTTCCTTAAAGTGTTACTCTGTTCTCTTGAACTTAATACTCTAGATGCATGCTGGATAGCGGTTGATGTATGGAGTAATAGTAGTAGATGCAGAATCGTTTCGGTCTACTTGTCTCGGACGTGATGCCTATATACATGATCATACCTAGATATTCTCATAACTATGCTCAATTCTATCAATTGCTCGACAATAATTTGTTTACCCACCGTAATACTTATGCTCTTGAGAGAAGCCACTAGTGAAACCTATGGCCCCCGGGTCCATCTTCCATCATATTAATCTTCCAATACTTAGTTATTTCCTTTGCCTTTATTTTACTTTGCATCTTTATCATAAAATACCAAAAATATTATCTTATCTTATCTATCAGATCTCACTCTCGTAAGTGACCGAGAAGGGCTTGACAACCCCTTTATCGCGTTGGTTGCGAGGTTCTTATTTGTTTGTGTAGGTGCGTGGGACTTGAGAGTGATCTCCTACTGGATTGATACCTTAGTTCTCAAAAACCGAGGGAAATACTTGCGCTGCTTTACTGCATCACCCTTTCCTCTTCAAGGGAAAACCAACGCAGTGCTCAAGAGGTAGCAAGAAGGATTTCTGGCGCCGTTGCCGGGGAGATTCGCGCCAAGTCAAGTCAAGATTTGACTCCCACAACGAGTCATTTCTGGCGCCATTAGCAAGTCAAAATATACCTAGTACCCATCACAAACTCTTATCCCTCGCATTACATTATTTGCCATTTGCCTCTCATTTTCCTCTCCCCCACTTCACCCTTGCCATTTTATTCGCCCTCTCTTCCTCTCTCCCTCTGTCTCTGTTCCCCTTCTCTTTCCCTTTTTGCCTTTTTTCCCGTTCCTTGTTTGCTTGTGTGTTGGATTTCTTGCTTGTCACGATGACTCTACCTATATTTGGTGATCTTCACCTTAAAAGGATAGAAGAGATCGAAAGCAATATCAGGAGTTTTATGGTTTTATAATTTGAGCATAATAATTTCTTTAGGAACAAGCTTAAAGAACAAAAAATATTTATGGGTTATATGAATAAAGAGCTCGATGATATGTCTAAAGATTTTTATGGCTTGAAATCTCAGATTGCTCATCTCGAAAAATTAATTGCTGAAGTCTCAGATAAGCAGGCCACCTTAGTTAATAAGATGGCCGCTAAGCCAGAAATTTTTCATGATAATAAGGATGAAGGTCTAAAAGTTATTGATGTGTCTCCTATTAAATCTTTGTTTTGCAATATGAATCTTGATAATTATGGGGCTGAAGATGAGCCACCTTTACCTAGAAGGCGTTCCAAAAATTTAGAGTCTTTAGATCTTGATGCTAAAATTGTTAAAAGTGGGATTGAAGAGGTCAAAAATTTAAATATAAATGAACCCACTATTTCGGATTTCAAGGAATTTAATTATGATAATTGCTCTTTGATAGATTGTATTTCCTTGTTGCAATCTGTGCTAAATTCTCCTCATGCTTATAGTCAAAATAAAGCTTTTACTAAACATATCTTTGATGCTTTGATGCAATCTTATGAATAAAAACTTGAGTTGGAAGTTTCTATCCCTAGAAAACTTTATGATGAGTGGAAACCTACAATAAAAATTAAAATAAAAGATCATGAGTGCTATGCTTTGTGTGATTTGGGTGCTAGTGTTTCCACGATTCCGGAAACTTTATGTGATTTGCTAGGTTTCCGTGATTTTGATGATTGTTCTTTAAACTTGCACCTTGCGGATTCCACTATGAAGAAACCTATGGGAACAATTGATGATGTTTTTATTGTTGAAAATAGGAACTATGTGCCCGTAGATTTCATTGTTCTTGATATAGATCGCAATCCTTCATGTCCTATTATTCTTGGTAGGCCTTTCCTTAGAACGATTGGTGCAATTATTGATATGAAGGAAGGGAATATTAGATTCCAATTTCCATTACGGAAAGGCATAGAACACTTCCCTAGAAAGAAAATTAAATTACCTTATGAATCTATTATGAGAGCTACTAATAGATTGCCTACCAAAGATGGCAATACCTAGATCTATCTTCGCTTCTATGCCTAGCTAGGGGCGTTAAACGATATCGCTTGTTGGGAGGCAACCCAATTTTATTTTTATTCCTTGCTTTTTGCTCCTGTTTAGTAATAAATAATTTATCTATCCTCTGTTTTGGTCATGTTTTTTGTGTTTAATTAGTGTTTGTGCCAAGTAGAACCGTTGGGAAGACTTGGGGAAAGTCTTTTTGATCTTGCTGTAGAAAACAGAAACTTTAGCGCTCACGATAACTGCTACCATTTTTATTTTGAAGGTGATATTTAGTTAATTCTTTTTGAAGATGATTAATATATAAATTCCTGATGTCCAGCAATTTATTTTAGAATTTTTGGAGTTCCAGAACTTGCGTTAGCTACAGATTACTACAAACTGTTCTGTTTTTGAAAGATTCTATTTTCCTTGTGTTGTTTGCTTATTTTGATGAATCTATGGCTAGTAAAAGAGTTTATAAAACATAGAGAAGTTTGAATGCAGTAGGTTTAACACCAATATAAATAAAGAATGAGTTCATTACAGTACCTTGAAGTGGTGTTTTCTTTTCTTTCGCTAACGGAGATCACGGGATTTTCTATTTTGAGTTTTGTGCTGTGAAGTTTTCAAGTTTTGGGTAAAGATTTGATGGATTATGGAACAAAGAGTGTCAAGAGCCTAAGCTTGGGGACGCCCATGGCACCCCAAGGTAAAATTTAAGGACACCAAAAAGCCTAAGCTTGGGGATGCCCCGGAAGTCATCCCCTCTTTCGTCTTCGTCTATCGGTAACTTTACTTGGAGCTATATTTTTATTCACCACATGCTATGTGTTTTGCTTTGAGCGTCTTGTATGATTTGAGTCTTTGCTTTTTAGTTTACCACAATCATCCTTGCTGAACAAACCTTTTGAGAGAAACTCACATGAATTGAAATTTATTAGAATACTGTCACATCCCTAGCTTCTGGTGCTGCCTAGTGTTTGCATCTTGCTTGCATCATGTTTAAAATTTTGAAACTTGAATTGAGGAAATTTGGAAGCCTCAAATTATAATTCAAGAAGGGTAAAGAAACTTGGAAAATTGCATTCAATGTTTCTCAAAATGTTCTTATTAACTGTTTGATATTTTGGCAATGCTTTTGCACCAATCCAAAAATAATGAACATTTGTAGGAATATTTTGGACACTGAATTTAAATCATTATTGTATTTGAATTTGGAATTATATTCATAATATATATAGAATATATTTCCAAATAAATTTGAAATGTATTATGTGCTTTTGGAAAAGTCCATCTAGCAACATAAAATTGTTTAGAGGATTTTTGGCATTGGTTTGAAACTGTTGGAATTTCAAACAGTGGCAAGATTCAAATCAAAATAGAGAAACAAAATAGAAAAACAGAAAGGAGAAAGGAACCTACCTGGCAGCCCACTTACCTGGACAGCTGGCGGCCCGGTAAGACAGCCCAGCCCACCAGGGGTAGATGCGTCTTGCACCTCGCGCCAGTCGGACGCAGGGCGCGTGCTCGCTGCGTGCTGGCCACACGCCACGCCACCTCCTGCTTCCGCCGCTTCCCCGACGCGGCTGCGAACGCCACGCGCCAGCCCTGTACCCCCTCACTCTCCTCCCCTGCCTTCCCTCTCCTCTGCTCTCTCTCCCATCCGGACCCGAACGCGTCAGAGAGCGCCGCCGTGCACCACCGCGGCCACAGCCACTCCCTCGCTCCCTCTCCATCCCAGGCGTCTCCGCCTCGCCATCTTCATCCTCTCCACCGAGTCACGCAGCACCAGAAGCTCTGCTGCGCCGCCATCGCCGCCGTTTCCCTCGTCGGCCACCGAAGATCATCATCGTCGATTTGCCGCCCCGAGCGCCTCCCCAAGCCCACGGAGCTGCTCTTCGACCCCCCAGTGAGCTCCTTCACCGTCTCCCCTTATCCCCGTGACATGTAGCTTGCCGTAGCATCTCTCTCCATCGTGCCCGCGAGTTTCACACCGCCGGCGAAGTCGTCACCGTGGCCAGAGCAAGCTCAGCTTGCCCCTGAGCACGTCATCGCGCTCGTGCTGCTCCCAGGAGCCGAACTAGCCCACCCGTTCGTCCCACCGTGCACCACAACGCCAATTCCAAGCACTCCCAAACTACGGCCGCCGTGCAAGTCACTACCGCCATCGACTTAGCCCACCGGAGCCGCTGCTGCGTGCACCACTCGACGCGAATGAGCCTCCCCGTCGCGTAGATGCCCTCCGCCGGCCATTTGGTCGCCGGAGGAGGAATACCGAGCCCCTCCGCTGTCTCTGGCCTTGCCGGCGACGAGCGTCGGGTCAACTCCGGCGATTTTGACCTGGGTTGACCCTATTTGACTTCCTCCTGAGTCACTAACATGTGGGGCCAGCCCCTAACTAATTTCTAGTTTAGAATTAAATTAATGTTAGTTAACCCTGTCAATTAGCTGACCAGCTAACGTGTGGGGCCCAGCCGTCAGGTTTGACCTGGACCGAGCCGTTGACCTGCTGACGTCACCATGAGGTCATGCTGACGCAATAATTCCTTTCTGGAATTTAAATAAATCTTAAATGATTTATTACTTTCAGAAAATGCCCAAAACTTCTAAAAATCATATAAAATCAACCGTAGCTCAGAATTAAATAAATTATATATGAAAAATTATCAGAAAAATCCAATCTATCCATTCATGCTATTTCCATGCATGTTTGAGAAACCTATGCCTGCTGATCAGGTCAAACAAATGTTGTCATTTAAATAATCACATATGGAGTTTGAATTTGAACCTTTGGTTTAAACCAACTTCATTTAAATGATTGCTAGTTGCATTAGCTCAAATCACAGCATATTGCCATGTCATGATCATGCATCATATTGTGCATTGCATTGATTGTGTTCTTCCTTGTTTGCCGTAATTGTCCCCTCTCGATAGACGTGCTTCCGATGATGAGTTCGATGACACCGATGAAGAGCTATATTATCTTCAGAAGTGCCAGACAAGCAAAACCCCTTGTTCATTCCGATACAATCCCACTCTCTCGCTCCTACTCTCTTTTACTGCATTAGGACAACAATGATTCAACCGTTACATGCTGCGGTAGTTGAACCCCTTTCCTTTGCATGACCTGTCATTGCCACAGTAAATAGATGAAACCCACTAGCATGAGTAGGAGTTGTTTGAGCCCTGGTGTGCCTACTAATTCATGCTTGTTTGTCATGCTTGCTATTGCTTAGAGTTGAATCAAGTCCGATTCATCGGGGATGAATTAGAGGTGTGAGAACATGTCCTACTGTTGTGAGCTAAGCGTGTGAACACAATTTGGTAAAGGTATCGGTGAGAGGCCATGTAGGAGTACATGGTGGGTTGTCTCATTGAAGCTGTCCTTAGGAACTGAGTTCTGTGTTTGTGATCCATGAACAGCTACTACCACGCATTGGAATGCTTAAGTGCCCCTCTCGACTTATTAATCAACCTGATCTCTGTCCAGGAGTTGCAACTAGTTTCTGGTGTTTGTAGGTTGTGTTAGTAGTCTACCAAGTGGCACCCGGTACAAGTGGGTTTGGGACAGACTAGGCACAGTGGCATGGTGTACCAAGTGGCACCTGGATGGTGGGCTTGGGAACCCTGCTCACATCGCTTGGGGCCGTGAGCGACACCCGGCCGGATCTCCTTGCGGATGGAACCCAAATAGGCGATAAACCTGGACTAGAGACTTGTCGGTTAGTCAGGTCGTGGCCGACTCCCTCACCAGGCTTCCGCTTGAAGGTTGCCGAGATACACGATGTGTACATGGTGGTAAGTGGCGAGAGCCTGTGTGAAGAAGTACACCCCTCCAGGGTTATCATTATCTATTCGAATAGCTGGATTCCTCGGATATGGAAACTTGGACCCCTTGCATCGTTCATAGACAAGTGAAAGTGGATACTCTAAAATGCGCAAGATAAGCGTGAGTGCTATGGATGGCCTTCTCGTAGGAAGACGGGAGTGGATCCATAGTGGTGTATTGATATGGTGAATATGTGGACTCATGTGCGCCACCTTAAAAGAGTTACTTGCAGTCATAGTTTAGGATAGCCACTGAGTCAAAGCTGGCTTGTTGTAGTCAAACTCCACCACCCCCTTTGTTGATACTGATGCATATGTAGCTAGTTCTGATGTAAGTCTTGCTGGGTACATTTGTACTCACGTTTGCTTAATTTGTGTTTTGTAGAGAGACTTCAGTCTCGCTAGTAGTTCCGTGTGGACTTCGACGTTTAGCTTGATGCCTCAGCTACGATCTTGTGCCCTTGGCAGGATCTGGTAGATAATCAGGCTTCTCAGCCTTTTTCATTTGTAGAAGTCTGTACTCAGACATGTTAAGCTTCCGCATGTGCTTTGACTTGTATGCTCTGAATGTTGGGTCATGAGACCCATGTTTGTATTATCTGGCTCTTCGGAGCCTAATGAATAAATACTCTGAGTCGTAGAGTCTTGTTGTGATGCCATGTTGTATTGCACATATTGAGCATGTTGTGTGTATGATTGAAATGCTTGGTATGTGTGGGATCCGACAACCTAGCTGTTTATCCTTGGTAGCCTCTCTTATGGGGAAATGTAGTCATGTGCTTCCATGAGCCATAGTAGTCCACTACAGCCCGGTTCACCAGAGTCTTGCTAGCCCAGCACTACTGCTCCGGAACACTTAGACTGGCCGGCATGTGCTTCACTTCGTTCCTATGTCTGTCCCTTCGGGGAAATGTCACGCGGTGGCATCCGGAGTCCTGCTAGCCTGCTACATCCCGGGTTCCCGGAGTCCTGTTAGCCCAGTTGCTACAGCCCGGATTCACACGCTGCTGACCGACATGCTCGATGTTGATTCATGTATGCCTGTCCCCGTAAGCTAGTGCCACTTTGGGTTCACGACTAGTCATGTCGGCCCGGGTTCTCTGTCATATGGATGCTAGCGACACTATCATTTACGTGAGCCAAAAGGCGCAAGCGGTTTTGGGCCATGGTAAGGCGACACCCGTGGGAATACCGTGCGTGAGGCCGCAAAGTGATATGAGGTGTTACCGGCTAGATCGATGTGACTTGGAATCGGGGTCCTGACAAATACTCTATGTGCTTCACTTATATCTTTTGAGCTATATAGTTTTTGCTCAAGTGCTTCACTTATATCTTTTAGACCACGGTGGTGGATTTATTTTATAGAAACTATTGTTCTCTCATGCTTCACTTATATTATTTTGAGAGTCCTCTAGAACAACATGGCAATAATAAAAACTTTCATATAAGTGCATTGAATACTATGAGAAGTTTGATACTTGATAATTGTTTTGAGATATGGAGATGGTGATATTAGGATCATGCTAGTTGAGTAGTTGTGAATTTGAGAAATACTTGTGTTGAAGTTTGTGATTCCCGTAGCATGCACGTATGGTGAACCGTTATGTGATGAAGTCGGAGCATGATTTATTTATTGATTGTCTTCCTTATGAGTGGCGGTCGGGGACGAGCGATGGTCTTTTCCTACCAATCTATCCCCCTAGGAGCATGCGCGTAATACTTTGCTTTGATAACTTGTAGATTTTTGCAATAAGTATGTGAGTTCTTTATGACTAATGTTGAGTCCATGGATTATACGCACTCTCACCCTTCCACCATTGCTAGCCTCTTTAGTATCGCACAACTTTCGCCGGTACCATAAACCCACCCACCATATACCTTCCTCAAAACAGCCACCATACCTACCTATTATAGCATTTCCATAGCCATTCCGAGATATATTGCCATGCAACTTTCCATCGTTCCATTATTATGACACGCTTCATCATTGTCATATTGCTTGCATGATCATGTAGTTGGCATCGTATTTGTGGCAAAGCCACCATTCATAATTCTTTCATACATGTCACTCATGCATCATTGCACATCCCGGTACACCGTCGGAGGCATTCACATAGAGTCATATTTTGTTCTAAGTATTGAGTTGTAATTCTTGAGTTGTAAGTAAGTAAAGTGTGATGATCATCATTATTAGAGCATTGTCCCAAGTGAGGAAAGGATGATGGAGACTATGATTCCCCCACAAGTCGGGATGAGACTCCGGACGAAAAAAGAGGCCAAAGAAAAAAGAAGAAGGCCCAAATAAAAAAATGAGAGAAAAAGAGAGAAGGGACAATGTTACTATCCTTTTTCCACACTTGTGCTTCAAAGTAGCACCATGTTCTTCATATAGAGAGTCTCCTATGATATCACTTTCATATACTAGTGGGAATTTTTCTTTATAGAACTTGGCTTGTATATTCCAATGACGGGCTTCCTAAAAATTGCCCTAGGTCTTTGTGAGCAAGCAAGTTGGATGCACACCCACTTAGTTTCTTTTGTTGAGCTTTCATACACTTATAGCTCTAGTGCATCTGTTGCATGGCAATCCCTACTCACTCACATTGATATCTACTGATGGGCATCTCCATAGCCAGTTGATACGCCTAGTTGATGTGAGACTATCTTCTCCTTTTTTTCTCTTCTCCACAACCACCATTCTATTCCACCATAGTGCTATATCCATGGCTCACGCTCATATATTGCGTGAAGATTGAAAAAGTTTGAGAACATCAAAAGTATGAAACAATTTCTTGGCTTGTCATCGGGGTTGTGCATGATTTAAATATTTTGTGTGGTGAAGATAGAGCATAGCCAGACTATATGATTTTGTAGGGATAAATTTCTTTGGCCATGTTATTTTGAGAAGACATAATTGCTTAGTTAGTATGCTTGAAGTATTATTATTTTTATGTCAATATTAAACTTTTATCTTGAATCTTATGGATCTGAACATCCATGCCACAATAAAGAAAAATTACATTGAGAAATATGTTAGAAAGCATTCCACATAAAAAATTCTTCTTTTATCATTTACCTACTCGAGGACGAGTAGGAATTAAGCTTGGGGATGCTTGATACGTCTCCAATGTATCTATAATTTTTGATTGCTCCATGCTATTATATTATCTATTTTGGATGTTAATGGGCTTTATTTTACACTTTTATATCATTTTGGGGACAAACCTACTCATCGGAGGCCTAGCCCAAATTGCTGTTTTTTTGCCTATTTTAGGGTTTCGAAGAAAAGGAATATCAAACGGAGTCCAAACGGAATGAAACCTTCAGGAACGTGATTTTCTCAACAAACATGATCCAGGAGACTTTGAGTGGCCGTCAAGAAACAAGGGAGGAAGGCACGAGGCAGGGGGGCGCGCCCTCCACCCTCGTGGGCCCTTCGTTGCTCCACCGACGTACTTCTTCCTCCTATATATATCCACGTACCCCCAAACATCCAGGAGCACCACGAAAACCTAATTCCACCGCCGCAACCTTCTGTACTCGAGAGATCCCATCTCGGGGACTTTTCCGAAGCTCCGCCGGAGGGGGCATTGATCACGGAGGGCCTCTACATCAACTCCATGACCTCTCCGGTGATGTGTGAGTAGTTTACTTTAGACCTACGGGTCCATAGTTATTAGCTATATGGCTTCTTCTCTATCTTTGGATCTCAATACAAAGTTCTCCTCGATTTTCTTGGAGATCTATTCGATGTAATCTTCTTTTGCGGTGTGTTTGTCGAGATCCGATGAATTGTGCGTTTATGATCCAAATTATCTATGAACAATATTTGATTCTCCTCTGAATTCTTTTATGTATGATTGGTTTATCTTTGCAAGTCTCTTCGAATTATCAGTTTGGTTTGGCCTACTAGATTGATCTTTCTTGCAATGTGAGAAGTGCTTAGCTTTGGGTTCAATCTTGTGGTGTTCAATCCCAGTGATAGAAAGGGAACCAATACGTATTGTATTGTGGCCATCGAGGATAAAAAGATGGGGTTTATATCATATTGCATGAGTTTATCCCTCTACATCGTGTCATCTTCCTTAAAGCGTTACTCTGTTCTCTTGAACTTAATACTCTATATGCATGTTGGATAGCGGTCGATGTGTGGAGTAATAGTAGTAGATGCAGAATAGTTTCGGTCTACTTGTCTCGGACGTGATGCCTATATACATGGTCATACCTAGATATTCTCATAGCTATGCTCAATTCTATCAATTGCTTGACAGTAATTCGTTTACCCACCGTAATACTCTTGAGAGAAGCCACTAGTGAAACCTATGGCCCCCGGGTCTATCTTCCATCATATTAATCTTCCAATACATAGTTATGCCCTTTGCCTTTTATTTTACTTTGCATCTTTATCATAAAACTACCAAAAATATTATCTTGTCATATCTATCAGATCTCACTCTCGAAAGTGACCGAGAAGGGCTTGACAACCCCTTTATCGCGTTGGTTGCGAGGTTCTTATTTGTTTGTGTAGGTGCGTGGGACTTGAGCGTGATCTCCTACTGGATTGATACCTTGGTTCTCAAAAACTGAGGGAAATACTTACGCTGCTTTATGATGTCTACTACACAACCTTCTTCTTGTAGACGTTGTTGGGACTCCAAGTGCAGAGGTTTGTAGGACAGTAGCAAATTTCCCTCAAGTGGATGACCTAAGGTTTATCAATCCGTGGGAGGCGTAGGATGAAGATGGTCTCTCTCAAAAAACCCTGCAACCAAATAACAAAGAGTGTCTTGTGTCCCCAACACACCCAATACAATGGTAAATTGTATAGGTGCACTAGTTCGGCAAAGAGATGGTGATACAAGTGGTATATGGATAGTAGATAATGGTTTTTTTAATCTGAAAATATAAAAACAGCAAGGTAACTAATGATAAAAGTGAGCGTAAATGGTATTGCAATGCTAGGAAACAAGGCCTAGGGTTCATACTTTCACTAGTGCAAGTCCTCTCAACAATAATAACATAATTGGATCACATAACTATCCCTCAACATGCAACAAAGAGTCACTCCAAAGTCACGAATAGCGGAGAACAAACTAAGAGATTATGGTAGGGTATGAAACCACCTCAAAGTTATCCTTTCTGATCGATCTATCATAGAGTTCATACTAGAATAACACCTTAAGACACAAATCAACCAAAACCCAAATGTCACCTAGATACTCCAATGTCACCTCAAGTATCCGTGGGTATGATTATGCGATATGCATCACACAATCTCAGATTCATCTATTCAAACAACACAAAAGTACTTCAAAGAGTGCCCCAAAGTTTCTACCGGAGAGTCAAGATGAAAACGTGTGCCAACCCCTACCGGAGAGTGAATAAAAATATAGCTCCAAGTAAAGTTACCGATGGAAGTAGACGAAAGAGGGGATGCCTTCCGGGGCATCCCCAAGCTTTGGCTTTTAGGTGTCCTTGTATTATCTTGGGTTGCCATGGGAATCCCCAAGCTTAGGCTCTTGCCACTCCGTGTTCCATAATCCATCAAATCTTTTACCCAAAACTTGAAAAATTCACAACACAACACTTAAAGTAGAAAATCTCGTGAGCTCCGTTAGCGAAAGAAAACAAAACACCACTTCAAGGTACTGTAATGAACTAATTATTTATTTATATTGGTGTGAAACCTACTGTATTCCAACTTCTCTATGGTTTATAAACTATTTTACTAGCCATAGATTCATCAAAATAAGCAAACAACACACGAAAAACAGAATCTGTCAAAAACAGAACAGTCTGTAGTAATCTGTAGCTAACGCAAGTTCGGGAACCCTAAAAATTCTAAAATAAATTGCTGGACGTGAGTAATTTATCTATTAATTATCTGCAAAAATAATTAACTAAATATCACTTTCCAAATAAAAATGGCATCAATTCTTGTGAGCGCTAAAGTTTCTGTTTTTTACAGCATGATCGCAAAGACTTTCCCCAAGTCTTCCGAAAGGTTCTACTTGGAACAAACACTAATTGAACACAAAAAACACAACAATAACAGAGGATAGATGAAATATTTATTACTAAACAGGAACAAAAATAAAATTGGGTTGCCTCCCAACAAGCGCTATCGGTTAACGCCCCTAGCTAGGCATGATGATATCAATGATGCTCGCATAAAAGCTAAGAATTGAAACAAATTGGGAGCATCATGAAGCATATGACAAGCACATTTAGGTCTAACCCACTTCCTATGCATAGGGATTTTGTGAGAAAACAACTTATGGGAACAATAATCAACTAGCATAGGAAGGCAAAACAGGCACAACTTCAAGATTTTCAACACATAGAGAGGAAACTTGATATTATTGCAATTCCCACAAGCATATGTTCCTCCCTCATAATAATTTTCAGTAGCATAATGAATGAATTCAAAAATATAACCAGCACCTAAAGCATTCTTTTCATGATCTACAAGCATAGAAATTTTATTACTCTCACACAAGCAAAATTCTTCTCATGAATAATAGTGGGAGCAAACTCAACAAAATAATTATCATGTGAGGCATAATCCAATTGAAAAATAAAATCATGATGACAAGTTTCACGGATATCATTATTCTTTATAGCATACAAGTCATCACAATAATCATCATAGATAGCAACTTTGTTCTCATAATCAATTGGAACCTCTGCCGAAATAGTGGATTCATCACAAAATAAAGTCATGACCTCTCCAAATCCACTTTCATCAATATAATCATCATAAATAGGAGGCATGCTTTCATCATAATAAATTTGCTCATCAAAACTTGGGTGACAAAAATATCATCTTCATCAAACATAGCTTCCCCCAGCTTGTGGCTTTGCATATCATTAGCAACATGGATATTCAAGGAAGTCATACTAATAACATTGCGATCATGCTCATCATTCAAATATTTAGTGCCAAACATTCTAATGCATTCTTCTTCTACCACTTGAGCACAATTATCGGAATACTTATTTTCATGATAGATATTAAAAAGATGAAGCATATGAGGTACCCTTAATTCCATATTTTTTTTATAATTTTCTTTTATAAACTAAACTAGTGCTAAAACAAGAAACAAAAAGATTCGATTGCAAGATCTAAAGATATACCTTCAAGCGCTAACCTCCCCGACAACGGCGCCAGAAAAGAGCTTCATGTCTACTACACAACCTTCTTCTTGTAGACATTGTTGGGCCTCCAAGTGCAGAGGTTTGTAGGACAGTAGAAAAATTTCCTCAAGTGGATGACCTAAGGTTTATCAATCCGTGGGAGGCGTAGGATGAAGATGGTCTCTCTCAAACAACCCTACAACCAAATAACAAAGAGTCTCTTGTGTCCCCAACACACCCAATACAATGGTAAGTTGTATAGGTGCACTAGTTCGGCAAAGAGATGGTGATACAAGTGGTATATGGATAGTATATAATGGTTTTTGTAATATGAAAATATAAAAACAGCAAGGTAACTAATGATAAAAGTGAGCGTAAACGGTATTGCAATGCGTTGAAACAAGGCCTAGGGTTCATACTTTCACTAGTGCAAGTCCTCTCAACAATAATAACATAATTGGATCACATAACTATCCCTCAACATGCAACAAAGGGTCACTCCAAAGTCACTAATAGCGAATAACAAACGAAGAGATTATGGTAGGGTACGAAACCACCTCAAAGTTATCCTTTCTGATCGATCTATCATAGAGTTCGTACTAGAATAACACCTTAAGACACAAATCAACCAAAACCCTAATGTCACCTAGATACTCCAATGTCACCTCAAGTATCCGTGGGTATGATTATACGATATGCATCACACAATCTCAGATTCATCTATTCAACTAACACAAAAGTACTTCAAAGAGTGCCCCAAAGTTTCTACCAGAGAGTCAAGACGAAAACGTGTGCCAACCCCTATGCATAGGTTCATGGGCGGAACCCGCAAGTTTATCACCAAAACATACATCAAGTGAATAAATAGAATACCCCATTGTCACCACGGGTATCCCACGCAAGACATACATCAAGTGTTCTCAAATCCTTAAAGACTCAATCCGATAAGATAACTTCAAAGGGAAAACTCAATCCATTAAAAGAGAGTAGAGGGGGAGAAACATCATAAGATCCAACTATAATAGCAAAGCTCGCGATACATCAAGATCGTACCACCTCAAGAACACGAGAGAGAGAGAGATCAAACACATAGCTACGGGTACATACCCTCAGCCCCAAGGGTGAACTACTCCCTCCTTGTCATGGAGAGCGCCGGGATGATGAAGATGGCCACCGAAGAGGGATTCCCCCTCCGGCAGGGTGCCAGAATGGGTCTAGATTGGTTTTCGGTGGCTATGGAGGCTTCTGGCGGCGGAACTCCTGATCTATTCTGCTCCCCGAAGTTTTTAGGGTATATGGATATATATATAGGAGGAAAAAGTACGTCGGTGGATCTCTGGGCTGTCCACGAGGCAGGGGGGCGCGCCCCCCACTCTCGTGGGCAGCTCGGGACTCTTCTAGTCCAACTCCGATACTCCGTGGGCTTCTTCTGGTCCAAAAATAAGTTCAGTGAAGTTTTAGGTCAATTGGACCCCGTTTGATTTTCCTTTTCCGCGATACTCTAAAACAAGGAAAAACAGAAACTGGCACCGGGCTCTAGGTTAATAGGTTAGTCCCAAAAATAATATAAAAGTGCATAATAAAGCCCATAAACATCCAAAACAGATAATATAATAGCATGGAACAATAAAAAATTATAGATACGTTGGAGACGTATCACTTTACTGCATCACCCTTTCTTCTTCAAGGGAAAACGAACGTAGTGATCAAGAGGTAGAAGGGACACAAGAGACTCTTTGTTATTTGGTTAAGGGATTGTTTGAGAGAGACCATCTTCATCCTACGCCTCCCACACGGATTGATAAACCTTAGGTCATCCACTTGAGGGAAATTTGCTACTGTACTACAAAACCCTGTGCTTGGAGGCCCAACACGAGTCTACAAGAAGAAGGTTGCGTAGTAGACATCAAATCTTATTAAGAGTTTACTTCTGGAGGGTCCTAAATATTCCCTACCACTATGATGCTTAAAGTAGTGGTGGGTACCGTTTTCTACCCGCTAGTGCTACTTTTCTAACATAACAGTGGCAGGTAAAATATCGCGCCTGGCACTCATTTGAGGCCACCTATAAGCCTTTTCTCAATAGTGTCATGCAGCAAGACTAAGAATTCCACCCCCCCAATTTTTTTGATAACACCATATTCCTATATTTAGAAATTATGTGAATCAAAAAGACCAGTACAATACAGAGTTCCTACCGCAGACCAATTCACAAGATTTGTTGCTTGATGCTACGAAATGCTAACCCCCATAGGCCTATCACCAATGTTGTACTAAAAAGCCACATCAAAGGGAGAGCTGGAGGACTTGAGGGAGGATTGCTCGAGTAGCAGTCACCACCACTACATGGGGTTAGAACCACTGAACGATGTCAAAACCTGGCAGACACTAAGAGCAACTCTAGTAGAGGTCGTAGGGCCCCGATCACCATATTAACCATAAATATAACAATTTTAGCCCAAAATGGCATTCTACCAAGGTCGGCATATGGCTCCAACCGCCATAATCCATAAACAAGCTTGCGGCCTCCATATTTGGAGGCTGTGGAGGGACGGTATGGAGGTGTAGGAACGAAGTATGTCTACCAAAGGGGGTGAATGGAAGATTTAAAATTTCTTTCAGGAAACTACAAATCTCTCAGTACACGTGCTACTTCTTGAGCTTGCATTGGTTTTTCCCACGAAGAGGAAAGGGTTATGCAGCAAAGTAGAGATAAGTATTTTCCTCAGTTAGAGAACCAAGGTATCAATCCAGTAGGAGGTATAAGCAAGTCCCCAATCTATGCACCTACACAAACAATCACTACAAAAAAAGACACATCCGTGACATTTTGGGCCGAACAATTTTTTTTCTGTCATACATATGACACTTCTATGACAATAATTGTGACAAAACCTGGTATCATCATAGATGTGGTGGGCTCCTACTTCTATGACAAAAAATCATGACAGAAAATGGGATTTTCGTCCTGGGCGGGCCGGAGACGCAGCTGCATGACATTCTTTGGGCCGTCCATGACGGAAAAAACCATGGTAGAAGCGAGGGGGGGGGGATTTCGGGGAGTTCCCGGTTACGGTGGGAGGTCGAGGGCCGAGCGATGCGCGTTTCTCTCGTACACGTACGCGCGTGTGTGCGAGGCGTTGGCTCTAACTGAACCCGAGCGAGGCGTTGGGCTCTAACTGAACCCGAGCGATTGCACTGCAGGCTACGCGTTACTGAACCCGAGTGATCGATCGATGGCTGTTAACTGAACCCGATCGAGCGATTCCTTCGCTACTGCTGCTAACTGAAGCCGATCGATGCTGCCTCTGGATGAATAGTGAGCATTGCGGGGGGGGGGGGGGGGGGTGGATGAACAGTTCCCGGTGGGGGTGGATGAACAGGACCCCATGGTGTTCCCTCTGGATGAACAGGACCCCGATCGGTCGAGCCGGTTGGGGCTGGATGAACAGGACCCCGTGGAGGGCTGGATGAACAGGACCACCCCGTGGAGGGCAGGATGAATAGTAGACGGAGGAGGGCAGGATGAACAGTAGCCCGTGGATGGGTGGTTGAACAGGAGCCCGTGGAGAGGGCTGGTTGAACAGTAGCCGGTGGAGTAGCGCGCGGTGGAGGCTGGATGAACAGGAGCCCGTGGATGAACAGTCGCAGATGGAGGCTGGAGGAGGTCGACGGTGGATGAACAGTAGCTCGTGGAGGCTGGAGGGGGTCGACGGTGGAGATGAACAGTATCCCGTGGAGTCTCGTTTTGCGGAACACCACACCCCTCCCGATAAACAGGACCCCCATTTCGACCGTAGCGCTCCAACACAAGTCCGTTTCGTCCGTTTTGCGGTACGCCACACCCCTCCTGATCAACAGGACCCCCGTTTCGACCGTAGGAGGTCCGTTTCCTCTGTTTTGCGGTAAGCCAGACCCCTCCCGGTGAACAGGATCCCATTTCGAACGTGGCCGGTCGAACACAAGGCCGTTTCCTCTGTTCTGCGGTACGCCAGGCCTCGTTTCCATCGCCTGTTCCGTCCAAGCCCTCCCGATGAACATGACGCATTTCGTTGCCTCCCCATGAACACGACGACGACGCTGTGTCTCTGTTCCGACCCAGCAATGTACACGAGCCCTGGCCGTACGTATGCGCGAGTAGGCGTTCGAGACCCCGCCCATATGTACACATACGTGGCCGTATTTTCTTTCTTGCACCCTGGCCGTTGTACGTACGTGTACATGCTACGTGCGCGCCTCTACTATGACACGTGCGCACCTCTACTATGACACGTGCACGCCTCTACATCGACCGGTATGTACGTACATGTTCGCGACCAGAATGACAACGCTACGTACGCTTCGACCAGGTGGGTCCCGGCTGTCAGGCACTTCCTTGCCTGCGAAGATGTAGCTGGTGGGTCCCAGCAGTCAGGGGGCGAATCGTTGTTTTGCCCGGACGCACTTCCTTGCGTGTGAAGATGTAGCTGGTGGGTCCCAGCAGTCTGGGGGAAACGTTTTTTTCGTGAAATACAGTGGCCCGTCCGGTGGGTCCCAGCTGTCAGGTGGAGGAATCATTATTTTCCGCGTAATAAGGAGGCACTTCCTTGCTGTCGCCGTGGACCCAGCTGTCAGCCTCTCCACGTACAGCCCACGTCCGATGGAAGTCGTTCCTTGACCACGTTGACCACGTCGCGCCGAGAGCACCAGGGCGGTGGACGACGACGAGGCCTAGGAAGGGGACGACACGGAGGCAGGGATGACTCGGCAGTTGTTTCCCACGCGAAGGGGAGTACGATTGTACGAGGGTTTATTGGTTCGTCTGCCGTCACCAGAGAATAACAGCAAGTGTGGGTGAGTAGAGGGATGGCTAGGCCAGCGATGGGAGTACGGTCGGGCGGTGAGGCCTGCGTGGCAGCACAGCCGGCCACGAGGAGGAGGGAGCAGGCAGTCCCGCCGGCCCTTGTTTGAGCTGCTGGAGCAGGAAGAGCAGAGATTGAAGAAGCACGACGGCCGTTGGATGGACATCCAACAGTCAGTGCTTGTGCGTCAACCTTTTTTTTAGGAAAGCCTCAAATCTATGGAAAACAACATACAACCCATCTGCCATTATTTCTAATAATTTACATCCCATTTGCTAATTCTTAGGATTTTTTTTGGAGCCCATATTCTTTTTGTTAGCATTACAGCCCATATTGTGGCAATGGTTAAAAAATTATATGAAATTTTGCATATTTTGGTGCGGTCCGAACTGTTTTTAATCCCAAAATTTTGACTCACATTCAAACTGATTTTAAAAATAAATGTATATCAATATAAAATCCAACAAATTCTCCACGCATAAAAATTAATGTAATTTAAAATCTTGAAATGAAAAAAAGATATTTGAAACTAATTGCCGGTTTGATGTGTTTTAAAAATGTACAGCCCATTTCTCATTACTGATGGGCCATTTTTTCGGCCAGCCGAATGAAAGCTCTCCTCGTCTTGAAAGATTTGTAGCCCAACAGGCCTGACAAAGTGACTTACTTGGCAAATCACAAAAAAACTGTGCTGTGGCCATGGACCCAGCTATCAGCCTCTCCACGTACAGTACTCTTCCGATGGAAGTTGTTCCTTGACCACGTTGACCATGCCACATGGAGAGCACCACGGCGGTGGACGACGACGAGGCCTAGGAAGGGGACGGCGCGACAGTGGAAGCCAGCGCGGAGAGGACTACGAGGGTTCACTGGTTCGGCTGCGGTGTGAGGCTGCCGTCGCCGCAGGGCCTGGCCAGCGGTGGGAATAGTAGGGGGCGGTGAGGCCTCTGCGGCAGCATAGCCGTCCACGGGAGGCAGGAGCATGCGGCACGACCGGTGCTGCTTTGGGCGGCTAGAGCAAGAAGACCAGAGGTTGAAGAAGCACTACGGCCATTGGATGGACATCGTATGGCCACTGGAGCTAGAATCGTTCATATTGACTAAGTTGACAAAGCCCTTCGTCCCTGTCAACTTAGTAGGCCCACAAGTCAGCCTCCCAGCAAGGTGTGTCCCAGCTAGCCGGGGGAGTATTCATTTTTTTGTGCGTAATAAGGAGGCACTTCCAGTGGGTCTGAGCTAACAGCGGGGGAACGTTTGTTTCACGAAATACGGTGGCCCGTCTGGTGGGTCCCAGTAGTTAGGGGGAAATGATTTTTTTTGCAAAATACTGGTGGCCCGTCCGGTGGGTCCCTGCTGTCAGGTGGAGGAATCATTATTTTCCGTGTAATAAGGAGGCACTTCCTTGCTGCCGCCATGGACCCAGTTGTCAGCCTCTCCACGTACAGTCCACATCCGATGGAAGTCGCTCCTTCCATGTTGACCACGCCATGCCGAGAGCACCAGGGTGGTGGACGACGGCGAGGCCTAGGTTGGGGACGACGCGGAGCCGGTGAAGACGCGGTAGTGGATGCCCATGCAAAGAGGAGTATGAGGGTTCACTCGTTCGGCTGCGGTGTGAGGCTGCCGTCGCCGTAGGGCCTGGCCAGCGGTGGGAATAGTGGGGGCGGTGAGGCCTCCACGGCAGCACAGCCGGCCACGGGAGGTAGGAGCAGGCGGCACGACCGGCGCTGCTTTGGGCGGCTGGAGCAAGAATACCAGAGGTTGAAGAAGCACTACGGCCGTTGGATGGACATCGTACGGTCACTGCAGCTAGAATCGTTTATATTGACTAAGTTGACAAAGCCCTTGGTACGTCAACTTAGTAGGCCCACAGGTCAGCTTCCGAAATGGTGAGCCCCAGATGTCAGGGGGAGGAATCATTTTTTGGGCGGGTGAAGCTAGAATATCCGAGATTGAAGAAGAAGCACGGCATCCGTTGGATGGACATCCAACGGCCACTGCTGCTAGAACCGTGTGTTGACTATAAGTTGACAAAGCCTTGCATACGCGTCAACTCTATTTTTTAGGGGACATGTCAACTTAGTAAGGCCAGAAGTGTGTGGCAGAGAACTTATAGCCCATTTGAGATTTGTAAGAATGTGTAGCCCATTTTTGAATTCTAATGGAATTTACTACAGCCCATTTACAGTTTGTTAAAAGTACAACCCATTTCAACCAACCGTTCAGAACAGAATTCAATAAAATTTCCCACATTTTGATGGGATCCGAAATATTTTTATCCCGAAATTTCTAGTCAGATTAAATACAATTTCAATATAAATTTATATTACGTAAAAATCCAACGAAACATTGCGCTCGCAACAATTAATGAAATTAAAATTTTCAATATCCAAAAATAATATTTTATAAAGTAATCACGTGTTTGGTGCATTTTTTTATAGCTACTGCCCAGTTTTTATAATTACATCCCATTTATTATTTCTTAAAGCCCATTTTCTTGTTAAGCCTAATACATCCCTCCTAGGAAAGATTTGTAGCCCAGCGGGGCGGAGAATAACAACTTGACCTTGCCTGGGTATTCCTAAAAAAAAGTATAGCTGGGCTAGCCATTTTCAGCTTAAAAAAATTAATATCTGGGCTGGATATCTGGCCTGGGCTAGAAGGGCCACAGCCCGCCTAGTTAATACCTGCAGCGATGTTTTCGTTGTTGTTCAGAGGAGAAAAATTAATATCTGGGCTAAACATCGAAAAACTCTGCAGTGCTCACACCTCAAAAACACAAATACTGCTCGAGCTGCTTGGTCCCAGCTGTCGGCCGCTTCTTGTGCAATTCTCTCATTTATTGACTAGTACTACATAGGTTGACAATGGTGTGGGACCGTGATGTCAGGAAACCAGGGGGAAGCAAAATAAATAACTCCAGCGAGCGCTTCCACCTCTGCCTCGTTGTCTCCCGTGGAAACCCCTTTCCTCCCTTTTTTTGCTCGGGCAAGGACCAATGCATGCAGCACGTCCATGCGCTTATTAGGAAAAAAATAAAAGCGCTTTGCATGCTATGAATTATGATGGCCTGCATGGATAGCTAATAAGGCATCCTCTTAACTGCTGTGATTAAATGTTGTGTTCAGAAGAGAGAAATATTCTTCTTTTCCACCAATCTGCTTGCACCTAGGTCGTGATGCACCTTCTAATACGACTTATTCACCTAGACGGAGGGAGTATAGTTTTATACATACATACATATATATATAATAAGGAGGCACTTGCGTACATAGGCTATGGACCTGGTGGGTCCCCATTGTCATCCTCTCCAAGTAAAGTCATCTCCTCGCCCGCGCGCGCTTTCTGCCCAAAACAGTCAGCGCCGCCCGCCCCGCTTCCTGGTGCAGGCGATTGCTCCACCTTCAAATGAGACAAGTGCCGTCCGTCCGTCCATCTGCCGCCCACATTAATGATATGCGGTTGCCGAGGCGGCTACTCCGGCGCCACACGTCCGTCCCTCCGCCCGCCCACCATTGCTATATAAACAGCTGCGCCGGCCAAAGCCGCAGTCATCCGCATCCGTTCCCTTTCTCCTGTCCACACCACTACCGCCCACCATGGCTTCCTCGCGCTCCAGCGCTCTTCGGGACGGGCGGACGACGGACCACAAGGAGATGGCAGCCATTGCTGCCGACCGGCTGGCCGGCAGGCAGCCGGAGGACGACGACGTCCCAATGGAGAACATGGTAGTCGACGATCCGGTGCCAACCCCCTCCTCCGTGCCATCCTCGCCGGTGCATTGCACCATGACCATCGGCGAGGCCCGTGCCCAATATATGGACAGTGTGAGGCAGATGCGTCAGGAGCAGTTCCGGGAGGCGCAGGCCGATGCCGCCTACAACCACCATCTCCTTCAGGAGCATCTGCAGGCGGAGGAGCAGATCGCCGCGGAGCGGGCGGAGCAGGAGGCGCTACTCGACTCGTACCGCTCCGCCCGCAAGGGCCGCCTCGAGCGCTGGCGGGAGCGCTGGCGGGTGGCGGAGGCTGCGGCCGCCTACAAAGAGGCTAGCAAAGAGGGCGATGAAGCGGGCGATGCGTTGTTTGGCGAGACCGAGGACGAGGCAGAGGACAATGCCGGCTCTGACGAGTCCCCGCTCCGCTGGCGTCAACGAGGCCTTGCTCCGCCGAGGCCCCGCGGCGCCAACAATGAGGCAGAGGACATCGCCGGCTCCGCCGAGGCCCCGCCCCGCCAACAACGAGGCAGAGGACATCGCCGGCTCAGCCGAGGCCCCACCTTGCCGGCAACGCGGGGGAGGATTTCCACCGCTCCTCCGAGGCGCCGCCCGCCGGCAACGAGACAGAGGACATCGCCGGCTCCGCCGAGGCCCCACTGCCAACGAGGCCATGCCACATAGAAAACAAGGAATAGTAGAACACGGTAGGTCGCCGCCGCTCGGGTCCAAGTAAGGCCACCGCTGCTACCCTCCTATTGAAGCCAAGCTAGGCGGGTTGACCATTGGCGACCGGTTAGCTTCTTGGCGGCGACGTGGAGTCGGGGAGTTCTGCGGAGAATAACGCTGCTTCTACTTAACTGCTGGTGCAGTTGGCTGACTGACACGTGGGCCCAATAGGCCACATGTCAGTTACGCAACTGCACCTGCAGTTAAGTCACTGAAGCTTCTGTTCAGCTCAGCGGGACACAGGTGGGTAGCTTCGGTTAATTAATTATACCTCCAGCGCACCCCTTTTTAGTTGAAGAATGTATGAAATGTAATGAAATCTGGCATGTTTATATGAAATCCGACTGTGTATGAATGAATTTATTTCGATTAGTTCGAATTCCTGTATGACTGGCATTGGACGAACATGCAAAACAATATGTACTAGCATTATTCCCAGGTTGATCACCTCGTTTGCAGCAGTTTCACATGTACTCCCTCCGGTCCTTTCTAGTCTGCATACAAGTTTTGTTTGCAGTCAAAGTATCTCTACTTTGACCAATCTTATACAAAAAAGTATGCACTTTCACAATGTGTGATGTAAAAAGGAACAGAAGGAGTACAAAGAGTTTGAGCAGGTTTTTAGCGTTTCTGTACATTGCAATCAAACACACAGGCCTGACAATTCATAGAGAACATTCAAAACAATCGATGATTATGCATCTCAGCGACTCACATGTCAGAGGCAATATTTACTTCACAACTAAAGAATAAAGAAAAAATTGATCGACGCTGCTGACAGCAAGGGCGTCCCATTCGAAAATATCAAACGCATGTCTTGCTAAAATCAATGAGCAAAATTTGACAAGGTTGTCCCATTCCAAAATATCAAATGCCTACGATTGTGGAATGGGCAGGGTTTGCCATCAGTTCAGACATTGACATGGAACCTCGTGCTAAATAAACCAGCTGTTCTTTTTGTGCAGTTCCACCAAAATCAACCAAATTCACGCGTAGCTTGTATGATTTCGCCCTTATATGTTGCAACGCCTTGAACTTATCGGCACCTCCTTTCTTGTGGTGGAAATGAATGATTCGATGTATTCATGAACATTTTGTGCAGTTCCCATTGAAATCAAGCTGAGCACCCCTGTTTGCACAAATACAAAAAAGTGATTAGTATAGAGCAAACTGTACTATGAATTGACAGTTTCAATAGGCACATACATGGTCCATGTAGAGCACACTTTTAGAAAAATGGAACTCACCAGAAAGAATCCTAGAACAACATTGTACTCGCGCATCACAGCAAAAAAATGGAGATTTTGTCAGTCCTTCTGAGCTGAAGTTAGTTTGGTCTTGTGGGGAGTAATGTAACCATCCTTCAACTGCTCCTTCTGATGATAAGATAGACAGGGCTTCTTCATCCTGGCATAATCAGAACTAGTCACTTCACTTACTCCATATTCTTCTTCAGAGGAAGATGACCTGTTGTGCAAAGACAAGAGGACTACTAAATGCTAGCATCACTGTTTGCTCGAAAAAAGGAAAGGAAATACTTAAAACTACACAGATGAAGCACTTCTCAAGGACAATACCACTTTTTCATGACAGCACCGGGAGTTGATTTTTGTTTTTCTTCCCTTGTTCTTCCCCTTCATCACTTGGTTCAATAAGAAACAAGCTTCACCTTCAATGTAAGATTTGGCATGTCAATTAGGGAGCACAAGTATAGTACTAAACTTAATTTTCTGATGAAAGTGGCAAAATATAGGCCAGCAGTTGTGAAATATCCTTATCTTACCTCAATGGGATATTACGGTGCACATACAGATTGGAAGTCTTGTCTCCATTTGTGCAGTTCACTAAAATCAAGCAACATTATCGTACAAGTAGCACAACATATGAATGCACACTGCAGAATCATGTGAAAGAAGGCTAGTACTGACCTCTCATGATGCGGAATTCAAACAACTCACAAGAAGAAGATCTGAACCAAATTCGCCTTAACGGATAGGAAGTAAGATCTCCTCTTGTGCAGTTCCACTAAGATCAAGCAATCAAGCAATGTTGTCGGTGTGACATTTTGGTTGAACTGCACAAAACACTCTTAAAACAAATGTGTTTTGTGCATTGCAACAAAAGGTCACAATGGCAACGAGGTGAAGCAGATAACCCTGTTTACACAGAGGTGCAAAGGAAACAATTAGTGGTCAATAACGATGGATGACACAGAAGCCAACAAAAAGAAGCATCTACCTTATCTAAATGGGAAAGAAAGCAAGATAGTAGCATTTCTCAAACGATGGCATTGATTAATATTAACATAGAGATTATATTAACAATAAAATTCATTAAACATGTAATTTACTTTTAACTGTGGCATTGCATCAATTTTCCAGCAACATTATTAGAGGGTGTTTGTTTACAGGGACATTTTGGTGTAGGGACTAAAAAAACTCTGTGTCAGTCGCATCTAAACCAAAGAGGAGGGACTTTTAGGGACTAAAAGTGGGCATTTGGGACTAAAGAAAGAAGACCCCGAGGGAGTCTTTTTGGGACTTTTTCCAACAGTTGCCCCTGCCACGCATCACACCTTGTCTCTATTAGTTCATTTCTAGGGGTAACATGGTCTTTTAGCATGTCATTTAATAACCTCTAGTCCATGTTTAGTCCCTGGAACCCAGCAGGTAGGGACTAGGGAGTTTTTAACCAAACAGGGCCTTAGATTAACAACAGCTAATGAGTTGCACGGGACAGTGGATGCACCAGCACCATGTGCATCTACCGATGTACTGTGGTCATGCACAGTCTGTTGCAACAAAGAACAAGCAACCAAGGAGCATATTTGTGTTGGTCCGAGTTTTGTTATCTTTAGACGCCTTTCCCTATGTGAGCGCAGCAAATCTAGTCCTGCTCAAACTCTACAGCCTTGTCCCTTCCGTTCCTTTTTGAACTAGTACTTTCGCCCCTTCCTTTCCTCTTTGAACCACGTCCTAGATTTATGCGATACAACTTTCCCCACTACTTTCCCCCATTCCTTTCCTCTTTGAACCACGTCCTAGATTAATGCTATACAACTTTCCCCCTTCATTTCCTCTTTTAACCACGTCCTAGATTCATGCTATATACAACTTTTCCCACTACTTTCCCCCACTCCTTTCCTCTTTGAACCACGTCCTAGATTCATGGTATACATGCAGCTAGAGCAATGCATGTGGAGTACGTAAATTATACCTTAAGGTTCTTAGGGCGTGGTTCGGTGGGCGACGGGACGGCGGCGAAGAAGAAGGGGTCGGAGGCCCTCCCGCGCCGCCGCTGGATGGAAAGTGAACAGCCGCGCCGGTAGTCCCTCGCTGACGGCGACAGCGTTAAGCCTCCTTCCCTTCCCGGCGGACGGATCCTGCCGGCTCTTTGAGCAGCAGTGAGCGGAGAGAGAGGCCAACGAAGTCTTTTTTAGATTTGGAGAGGGCGAGAGAGTGTGAAGAGAGCAACTACAAGCACTGAGGCTCCAGCAGGAGAGGGCGAGAGAGTGAGCGAACAGGCTAACCAGCTACACAACCCTCCCGTTATGTTCAACGAGAGGAAAATAACCTTTTATACATTCATGCATTCGTGTGACAAGCATGCCGTGTTTTTTTGTGTGTGGGAGTCATTGGGATTTCAATCATAATCGTGTCATGTGGCTTTGGTGGTAAGACTATCCATAATGGTGCAAAAATAATGCAGCCTTAGTCACCTTACCTCTCTCCACATAGTACGTTGGGTCCCACCAGTCAGAGGGTGAAACAAACAAATTAATAAGAAAAATTAAAAGTGCCAGCGGTGTATCTTACCTCACACATCTCGCTACTGCTCAGGAACACAGTCCAATTGATCCCTCTGTTTGCTCACACACTATTTTAAGTGAATCCTTATTATAACATGCACACAAATTTTGGCCACTTGTATTCGACTTAAGTCAGTGTGCCACTGTATCTCGTATACTTACTACTCCCTCCGTCTAGGTGTAATAAGTCACATTAGAAGGTGCAACGGGACCAAGGTGCGTGTGCGTGTGCGTGTGTGTGTGTATGTGTGTTTAGCACCATGTGTGTGTTAGAGAGAGCGACAGATCGACCTACTCCTACAGAGAGATGTTGTGTAGTGTACGATTTTAGCCGCGAGAGTCGGTGCATCCTCTCGCTTCCGGGCGTGTCCGGTAGGGACATGCGGACAGCTACCACGCCCGCTCCTGACCAGCCTGGCCCACCCAAAGCCCCTCCATCGCTCGCGCGTGCTTCCTGCCCGAAACGGTCAGCGCCGCTCCAAAGAATCGGTGCCGCATTCATGCCCGGGCAGAGCGGACGCGACCTCTCACTGGCGCAAGAGTGATGGTTGCTTCGTCCGTCCAACTTACTGCTGGGTCTATGTGATTTGATGGCTCATTGGTCTTTATTACTGAGGTGGTAGGACTGCTGGATGTCCCACGCTTTCGGCGAAAGGAGGTATACTACTACTACTAGATTACAATTTTCTCCATTCTTACAGCGGAGGCGTGCAAGAACAGTGAAAACACGCAGGCTCAGTGATTACATGGCCCACCTCACACTACTATAACCGTGCGACACCTAACTCTTTACATAGTACTCCCTCCGTTCCTAAATATTACTAGATGAGTCCCCACGCGTTGGCGCGGAACAGCGGTATATCTCTCTCCGCAAAATTATCGATTTCATAGAACAAAAAAACTCTATAACCGCATGACAAATGTGGTAGCCAAACTAAATAAACTCCCATCATCATTTAGATCATCCCACGTGAGGAAAAAAGATCAGCCAACTCCTGAACTCCTACTGCATAATGGGATTATTTTTTTCTTTTTCACATGTTAATGGGACTTAAAAGCTCACTTACATGCATGCTACCGGTGCATGCTTGCATGCAGACATGTTGATGTGATTTAAAACCCACTCACATGCATGTGGCACAGTATTTCTGCATGCTTGCATGTGGCTTAGTGCGGAGCCTCTCAACGTCAAGATCAGACAGCTATTATGGACTGATTTACTTCATCTAACAGCTACATCAATTTTGATGACGTGGCTCAAGGAGAGGATAGAGAATTCCTAGTAGTGGGGGCTAGCTATTACTAGTAGATATAAGTCTTTGTAGAGATTCCACTACATACGAAACAAAATGAATGAATCTACACTTAAAATGCATCTATATACATCCGCATGTGGTTCATGGTGAAATCTCTACAAAGACTTATATTTAGGAACGGAGGAAGTACTAGTATAGTACGTACTGTAATTTATCAGCGAGATAAATTTGTACAATGCTATGAAGCTTCCAGCTTCTGTTACATGTATCTTGCGTCCAAGGTTGCCCGTTGCAACATTTCATCAAATACAAAGGAGACTAACATGCATGCTATTGCATCTCAATGATTGACAGATCATAGCAAATATGTACTCCCTCCGTTCCAAAATAAGTTTCTCAACTTTGTGCAAACTTTAGTACAAATTTGTACTACTACTAAAGTTGACACTTATTTTGGAACAGAGGCAGCTAAAGAAAAAAACGATCCATGCAGTCCCTAGCCCTTGAACCGTGAACCCTGACCATGCTTCAATTTGCTAGCAATGCTCGAGCTTCCTAATAAATGAAGTTTGCAACCTTTTGACCATCGGATCATTTTGTGCAGTTTCACCAAAATCGAGATGAGCATCCCTGTGGCAAAGAAATTGAACAAGCGTGATTAGAATAAGATTACTAGGACTAGTTGATGAGACATAAACTCATCACAAATACAGTACGTAGAAGCCAGTAGAGGTATGTGCGGGGCAAAGAAGTAGAGAAATATCCACAGGGAGTGATGTGGGCAGCTGGAGCAGTGGTGCAAGCCGGCTGTAAAGGGAGTTGTACCTGAGGGATGTAGCTCAACCTTGAGGAGGGCGGCGGGAGGCGGCAACTGCCCACGTCGCGGCAGTGAGCAAGGGACGAAGGCAACCTCACCGGCTTTGTGAGAGAGAACGGCGGGGACCCCTGATCGGGACGTGCCGACAGTGGGTTTTCGCCATCGGCGACGGCCACCGCATCTACACTAAGCATCCACCCCTTCCCCAAGCGGACGTGATCCACCAGGATGTTAGAGATGTGGCCTCAGTCATTTTGTGCGAGAGAGTGTGAAGAGAGCAACCCCAGCAAGCAACCGTGTAGGCTGGCCCGTCCTGACTATGTACTCCTTTTCTCTCCATATGAACCTATCATATTGCGTACATGCCACTGAAGAAAAAAAATTTATTTATAAATGACGCGGCACCTACTACTCGTTCTCCTATAACCTTGCGCTTGGCATCTCCAAAATATTGACCTTGCGATTGGCTCTTCGCCTCTTCGGGAAGTCGAGCAATAATGGTAGTGCAGTATATATCGTTCTGGCTATATGAGACCGAATGAATTGCTGCACATCCACCATGTGGGCGAGGGTCGAGGGGTGAGGGAGAGTGCTACATACGGAGAAAAATGAGTGAATCTACACTCTAAAATACGTCTATATACATCAGTGTTTGGAGTATGTACTAGTAGATCATATTGGAATCTACTAAAGGACATATATATTCCAAACAATATGGTATAATCTCTATAACCAAGGTAGTAGGGACAAGGAGTAAACGGAGGGAGTAGTAAATTTTTCTCCTCGTCCTGCGAGCCACCGCGCGCATGGGCGAGGGAGCGGGCGTAAGGCATAGTAAGCAAGCTTCACCTCATCCTGCGAGCCACCGCGCCCGTGGGCGGGCGAGACGGCGTACTAAGCAAGCTTCTCCTCGTTCTGCGAGTTGACGGGACACATAAGAAATACTCCAGTGTATAGAGCCTTGCCTCTAAGGTAGGCCCCACATGGTTTGCCTCTTTTTTTAACAAAACACGTCAAGTCGCAATTTGTTTGTTCACCCGTGGTAGACGATCCTCCCTCCACCAAGTGGACAACCAGTACACGTGCCAAATTACCACATGGGCTGCCTTTTTCATACAGAAATGAGCTCCACCGTGTACCCGCGCGGGTGTGGTTGGGAAAGAGACAGGAGTACGTGCACCATGCATGCACCTCTTCTCTTCGTGCACATTCCCCACCTACGTGGGGGTGTGTGAGAGATACAAACCATGTTCGTGAGTGTTTTTTGTTTTGGGGTGGGGGTGGGGTGGGGTGGAGGGTTGATTTCATGAATTATTTGTGGCAATATGTGTCAATGACATCTCAAACAAAATTTTGCATGCAATGTTTGTGAAATGGAGGCCTATCCATATCATACATAGAGGGTCGGGCAATCCACGAGAAGAGAGGGAGGGGTCATAGCTATCGATAGAGTCGAAGAGAGGATCAAGTGGGTGGGTGCGAGATCGATGAAGAGAGCCATCGAAATTGTGTGTGTGTGTGTGTACAAGTCACAGATATAGGGCGACTGGCTTACCGGAACGTTAGAGGGCACACGTCAAGTTTGTGTGTGGCAGGGAGACATGACTAGAGCGACCGATGTGTTGGTGTGTGTGGGGGGGAGGGGGTGGTGGGAGGGGTAGGCAGAGGCCTAACTATAGAGGTAGAACGACTCGTATATGTGTTGAGAAGGAGAGACCCAGCTATGTATTGAGGGAGATTGGTCGACATCCATACATAACTGAAGGACGGGAAATATGATGGGAGAGAGATAGAGGAGAGAGAGAGAGGGAGGGAGAGGGAGGGAGAGGGGTAGAGTGCTGGATGGGTGATGGAGTTGCTTCTCGAAGATGGTGGGAGAGGCCTACTAGACAAACTGAGGGTGGAACTGCAATGTTATCAATAAGAGTGGGGATGTGTTTCTGTGTGTGCCTGTGCGTGATAGATCTGTCGGGACGCATCCATGGATGATGAAGGGGAACCATGTGTTTGGTAAGCAAACCTAACTAGATCGGTAGATCAATTGTTGTTTGTCGCAGGAAGGGAGAGACACAACTAATGAGGTAGATCGATTGACGTGTGGGTAAAAACGAGTTATAAGGACCTAGCTAGCTATATGTATAGCGAGAGATCGGTCGGTGTACGTCCATTTGTTAGAGGCTAATAAGGCCCAGCGAGACGGATAGACAGAGAGAGTGGAGCTAGGAGGTGGTGCGAGAGGCCCAACTACTAGCTAGATAGGGGGAGGAGTGTGTGGTTGTGAGAGAGCGATGAAAAGAGGGGCAAGAGTTTACACGTGTGTCTGACCGTATGAGAGACACGAGGCAAGGACACATAAAGGAGGAGATTGAAGGTGTGTTTGTATGTTGTAGGCAGGCATCGCTGGAGAGGTTTATCGATCGGTGTGTGTCGGAAAGGAGTTATGGAGACTCTGGGAGAACGACCTAAAGAAAAAAATGAATGTGCCCGGTGGATAGAATGCCGAGGGAGGGGGAGGGCGAGGAGGGCGTGTGCATGCACGAGAGAAAGTTAGTGGTAGCTACAAAGGTTAGAGGATTGTGTGGTTGTAAGAGACTAACAAAGATCATAATTTGATATGAAAGCAGATTCATATATTTGAATAGGAGATCATAGTGTTTTAAACATTGCATGCATGAATATAGCGGTGATACACGTGCCGTGCACATGTTATACCATAATGTGATAATGCATGGTGTTTGCAACTCACAGCTAAATGCCGAACAATCTAAACCATACTATACATCAAACAATCTCACATTTTATTTGAATTTGTGATAATGTGTGGCGTTTGCAGCTTACAACTAAATATCGAACAATCTAAACAATACTATATATCGAACATTCTCACATTTTATTTGAATTTGTGGTAATGTGTGGTGTTTGCAACTCACATCTAAATACTTGTAGGCGTATGGGGCGGGGCACCATACATAATGTGATAAACACATTTTACATATGAGACATGGTTTGGATTATGAAGATCTAGCTAGAGCTAGAAAGGTAATGTGATTTGAAATCAAAATAAAGTGGATTAAAAAAATCTAGTTCGAGTTCATATAGTACACATAGTTCATATGTAACTCGAGACTAATCATGTGGTGTGTTGTGAAGATAATACACAAACGATGGTTTAACTTGACAATACTGATGATTGTAGATCTTATTAAAATAGAGAAACGAATTCAAATGCTTTGACTTCACAACAATCATTACTGTAGATCTTATTCAAATTTAGTTCATATTGAAGCAGTAATATATACGTTTGGAATGCACTAAAATGTTCATTTGAGTAGTAGGTTGCATGCATTATACACGTAGCGAAATATATTAATTGAACATAACATGAATTCAAAGTTTTGAATGACATTTGTACGGCGCATTGATTTGGTACAGTACACATTAGGCTTGTCCGGAAATTTCAACCCGCGCCTTGTTAGCCCGAAATTTTTAAGATATATCTTTGTCTCGTTGTGCTCCGACAACTCCCTCCATCTCAACCCGCGCCTTGCTATTACGAAATTACAACGTGCGCGAAAACTCCCACCTCCCGTGAAATCCCGACACGCGAAATGCCCGTGGTATCCCTGAACCGAAAGAACCGCCTCAAATCGGTGGGGGTACTTTCGTAACTTACGCCACATTTCGGACAAGCGCGTCTCTAAGCTATGGTTCCCCACTGCCATCCCATCCGCCCACCCATTTGTACACCGAGGCCGCGAAAACCGGCGACGAAACCCCACACCCTGCTCCGTCCGCCACCCAGCCGGAGCCTCTTCCCCGACGACGTCGTCCACAGCAACACCTCGACGTTCCTCATCCGCCGTACCGGATGAGGATCCGTCGTCAATCTCATCGTCCCACCGGTTCAGCCCCGATGTTCCCTCGTCTTTCGCGCCACCTCCATTCCCACACCACCGTATTCACCTGCACCACCGGAAGAGCATCATCATCACCGTTTCCTCGGATGAAGCTGCGGCCTAATCGGCGCCACCAAAGTGGTTGTACACTAATCTCCGCATTTTCTTCTTGATTCGATCTCACGGTGCTGCCGGCGCTCGGTCCCGAGCCGACACGGCGCGGCTCCATCCATGGCAGCATCGCCGGCCACTTCCTCCACGGCGTCGCTCCCTCGGCGGCGACGTCCACATCAGTAGGACCTGCTGCTACTTTAGCTCTCGCTCGTGCTGCTACTCTGCTCTTTCTCTCGGTCCCCTGCCTGGTCTGCTCTTGCTATTGCTCTTGCTCGCGCTGCTGCTCTCGCTCTTGCTCTTGCTTGCGATGCTGCTCCGATTTAGCTACACTTCACTCCGATGCCGATGGGGTGAAGGAAGAACCAGCTGCATTGGGGAGGGGGGCTCGCCGGAGAGGTACCCCACTATCTATCTTAGGGTTCAGGATGGGGGAGGTGGTCGCCGGCGGTGGCGGGGAGTTGGCGGGGCGGTGGCGCGGGGATCGCCGGAGAAAAAGCTCGGCATGGGGGGGCCTAGAAGGATGGCCGGGGCGGCGGCGGACCGGCGGTGGGGAGTGTTTTCGGGGCGGGCGGGGCGTCGCACCGCGGGCGGCGGGGGGCTGCTGTTTGGCCGGCTCAGGGGGTGGAGGTTGAAGATGAATTGCAAGCCCTTGATTTCGTATCCAACGGCTGCAAAATCGACTGACCAGAGATGAAAAAGTCAGTCGACCGACGTGTAGCATCACCTTGCTATTGCGTCCAGTTTCGACAGCAAAATTCAGTTTCGATAGCAAAATTCAGTTTCGACAGTTAAGTTCAGTTTCGACAGTTAAATTCAGTTTCGACAGTTAAGTTTAGAGATGAGCGGCTGATGTATTTTACATCTAGCACTTTGTGGTTATGTATTTTACGTCATGTATTGGAGATGCTATTAGAATTCCACACAGGTTAATGTTGTTCGTTGTCTCTCTTGTCCTGCTTCAGCCTCGGCATCGTACAACTCACCGGAGCTGCTCCAACGACGAAACCCTCCATCACAGTGGAGCAGTACCTCAGGCTCCTTCTGCAGACGCCTAAGATCTTCTTCCCCTCCTCCGACAGCCAAGTCAGCCGGAGCATCCTCACCGGCCAACCCAATCACGCTGAGATCAACATGGCTTCGCCAAAGAGGTTGTACACTTGTTGCATCTCTTTTTTACTCTACATGTAATATATATTGTCCACTGAGCACACGGATTTGTTCCTTTAGTGTCTCCTTGAAAGAAAAAACGTAGGAATTTTAATTTTCACTTGTCCTCCTTTTCAAATTCCTATTCATGAAGCACAAGACTAAGAGATAGTAGCATAATAGCATTATAACCGTACATTTTCTTGTGGTTTGACTTAATCTCACCATGCTTCTTTGCATCCTGTGATCTTCCAATTGTTGTGAATCAAACACCCAGATTGGCAGAAATCCCGTGTTTTTAAATTCTCTGTTTTGCACGTGCATTCCTATCCTATTCCTGTCTATTTCCTATCCCTGCATTGTTGTAATCCTCCAATTCAAACGAGCCCTTACAGAATTACTTCTCTTACAGATAGTTGTCAAAGAAAACCTTGCGTGGTTTGTCCCGCTCCTGCTGCGCCGTCGTCCACCCCAGCTCAGCTGCTCCAACGACAAAAGGGTCCAGCACAGCAGGGATCCGGCCTCCAGACTATCTTTCGCCGCCTCAGATCTTCTTCCCCGCCGCTGGCAGCCATGAAAACTGTACTACCATCATCAACCGAGCAGATGACCTCGAGGACTACACGGGTCCGCAAGAGAGGCCACACTCTTTCGTGTCTGCTTACGTTATGCATCACTTAATAGTACATGCTACTTTATCGTCCTGTTCACCGATTAGACTCTGAGTCAGCTCCAAACTAATGGTCAAACTTGAGTTTTTAAATGGTTGTGGGGTACATATCGGGGCCGCTATCAATAGTATCTATCTACTATCTGGTTAATCTCCGGTGTCTACTATGAGTTTCATGTTGGGTGGGAAACAAACAGTAAAGAAGCCATTATTTGTATTTTTTAACTGAAGCCATTATCTGCGTGCTATTATTGGTTTTGGGTCTATCCACAGGTTGCTACCATCACTCTGGATTTCTGCATGCACTCCTTACATAATCTCACTATGTTTTATTCCTATGCATGACAGTTATTGTAAACAATGGAACTTAACATGTAGAGCAAAAGAGACGAGCCTTTTGTGGCAAAAAAATTTCATGCAGACGTCGCTCCATGGTAGGCGCAAAGGCAGCCCCCCTCCATGCATTTCGGATTGTAATCGAGAGGAAGATATCTGTTCTGCGGGGGATTCAGAAGGAGAAGACAACTCCTATTTACCCCCTGAGGTCTTCGCTCTAACTTGGCATGCTGATGTTGGTTATATCATGCATATGGTGTCTTGCATTGCTTACTTTATACATCAAATATGTCATCTGCTTAGTTTAGACATCCTTTGTGCGAATGCCATCTGTTTAGTATATTCATCATTTATGTGAATTATGCAACGCCATCTTGTTTAGCCAGGCATCATATATGTGAATTTTGCAATGCCATCCTGCTTAGCCAATCATCTTATATGTAAATTATATCAGGCCATCCTTTTTTTCGTTACATATTACATTTGTCAACAATGTTATTACATTCAACTGCTCTTCGTGTGCATCAGCCATTTGACACGGTGATGGCAAATTCTAGAGTGAAAACAAGGTCTTTAGAGAAGACTATGCTATCTGACGAAGCGCATATCTCGCTGGTTACGGATAGCTCCTCAGAGGAGGATTCAGAGATAGATGACCAGTCCTATTCCCCCCCAGGTGTATGCTCTAACTTGGCAGGGTTATGTTGCTCTTATCGTGCGTATGGTGTCTCGCATTGCTATGTCATTTGATTAGTTTAGACATGCTTTGTGTGAATGCCACCTGTTCAGTGTCTAATTACCATATATGTGAATTATGCATTGCCATCTTGTTGCAAGACATTATATATGTGAATTATACAATGCTATCTTGTTGCAAAGGCATTATATTTGTGAATTATATCATGCTATCATTTTTTTGTATTACGTGTTCCATTTGGCGACAATGTTTGTATATTCAACTAATCTTCCTGTGCATCTGCCATTTGAAGCGGTGATGGAAGTATCTGGAATGAAAACAAGGTATCAAAGCAGACAATGCTACCTGCTGAAGCAGACATCTTGCTGGTTACAGAGAGCTCCTCAGAGGAGGATTCAGAGACTGATGACCAGTCCTATTTCCCCCCTGAGGTCTATGCTCAAACTTGGCAGGGTTATATTACCCATGTCATGCATGTTGTCTTGCATTGCTTAGTTTTTACATCATATATGGATTGCCATCTGCTTACTTGCTTACTATATAAATCATATATTTGAATTATATCATGCCATCATGTTTACATAGTACATACACATCATCTATCTGAATTATGGCATGGCAACCCATTTAATAAAGACATCATATAGTTATATCATCTCATCCTGTTTAGTGTTTATAGTCATCATATTTTGAATTATGGCATTCTATCCGTGAATGTATGTGAATTATGGCATGCCAACCTATTTAATAAACACATTGTATAGTTATGTCATGTCATCCTGTTTACATAGTCTCATATTTTGAACTATGTCTTTCCATACTTTTTAGTTAGCCATCATAATGTGAAATTGTGTCATGCTATCCTGTTTAGTTAGCCATCATATATGTGAAATTGTGTCATGCTATCCTGTTTGGTTAGACAACATAAATATGAATTATTTCATGCCCTCTTTTATTCCCCACTATCCATTGCACCTGTCTATCAAACAATGTCTATACTTTCAATTACTTTTCTTGTTTATCCGCCATTTGAATTGGAGAGCGTGATGGCAGTATCTAAGGGAATAACAACACGGTCTTCAGAAAAGATAGTGCTACTAGTTGATGCAGATAGAACCACGGTTGTACTTTCCCAAGGACCAGATCCACCACACATAACCTAGACTCTCGCAGATTGTACCCCTACCCAGTTGGACAGAGAACCAGCTACACCCCTTCTAACCCCAACCCCAGCAGATAGTAACCCAGTTCTAGTTGACACATCACCGTCTCCACCACAGAGCACCCAAACACGAGCAGTTAGTAAGGGAACTACAGTGCCCAAAGCACGAGGACCACCACTCCGAATCCCAAGTCAACGCTTAAAGGAGAAGAAGATTTGTTCTCAGGTCAGGTTCTGTAGCTATGGTTCATACTCCTTTGCTCTTGCACGACTGTATTTACTCATACCAATTATTTTCAAATTTGAAGGATGGAATTGAAACTCCAATGGCGCAACAGGTATGTTTTAAACCTGTTTCTTTAACTGGTTTGCTGTTGTAACCTGCTCTATGTTGATTTCAGTTTCAATTGAATAAACAGTTATGTTCTCATGTCATGCACATTACAAGTGTTGTTATTGCTCTATAGTTACCCACACTTATATTCTGTCTATTCTGCTTTGTCTTGAACAAATATTATTTGAACTGTGTCTCTATCTTGATTTGGCAACAAAAACTAGAATGGTATAGACCATAAAGTGACCATGGTACATAGATATATGTTTGTTTCATGCTGTTATCCTGTCCACTTTACTACTGAACTCATTTACCAAAATGAGTTTCATATACAACATTTGTAAACATGTGATGTGTCTGCTTGTTTCTCTTTTAGAATGCGGACAAAATATTGGAGAACAGTACCGCGTTATCCAATGGTAAAGGAAGTAATGCAGATAAGGTTCAAAATAGTGAGACATCCCTGTTGGTCTCCAAGAAAGCTGATAAAAACTATCTTGATGACAGTGAGGGAACCCAAAAGTCCTGTCTTGATGTAGTGTTCGAGTTACTGGCCACTACTGCTGGCACAAGCTCTTCGAACTCGCTGCCTGAATTAGTTTGTCTTCTTGAGTCTCAACTTCAAGTTGGAAGACATCGATCAGATGTGCTGCGACAGGAAGCTGAAGGACTGAGGAAGTCCCTGCAGAATTCAGATGCATATTTTCTGGTGCAACAGCAAGCGCTGGAGGATTTAAGTGCCAAACAAGAGAAAGTTAATAAGCTTGCTAAGCATCTTGCCAGCATTATGGGTACCCAGGATATTGTTTCTTGAGATCTTCTGAAGTGGTTTCAGTTCTGGATTTGTTTTGCTGCGGCGTTTATTTGCGCTGGTCGCCAACTTTGACAACCAGTGTATATGATATGCTGCTTTGTTCCCTATATTTGCACTGGTGGCGAACTTTGATGCCCAGTGGATGTAATATGTGTAATAGCCGTGAAAGCCTAGCGTTAGTTGGTTGCTTATTTATTCCTTGTTGTCTTGTTTATTTGTTTGCTTGTAGTCATTGCATTTCTTTTTCCGCGGTTAGCTAGTGGCTACAATAACCTATTTTTTAAAACTAGGCCACAATAACGATGGGCTAATATTTACTGTAGTGACACTGGGCAACCTACTGGCCATAGAAACAGTGGGCCTTCTACGGGCCGTAGAAACAATGGGCCTTCTATGGGTCGTATTATCAATGGGCCTTATACGGGCCGTATAATCGATTGGCCAAACATGGGCCAAACAAACCGCATTATGGCCATAAACAGGCTAGAGTTGGAATCGTCCATTCATGGGCCGACCATAACGGGCCATCATTAATAGGTCGTATTTGATGACGCTATGAAATCGGCCCAACGTATTAACGGACCACAAACGGGCCGACTGTAACCACAGGCTGAATTTGGCCCACAAGCAGAAAATGATAGTAACAGGCCGTAAGTAAACGAATGCTGGAAATGAGCCCAAGAGTAAATGGGCTCTGAGAAGGCCGAAAGATAACATGGGCTGGAAACGGCCCAACGGAATAACGAGCTGTTAATGGGTATAAAGTGATACACTGTTCATTACGGGCCAGTTTCACCACGGGCCGTTAATGGGTGTAAAGTGATACACTGTTCATTACGGCCCAGTTTCACCACGGGCCATTAGTAGGCCAAGAGTTACATAGGGCCTCATATGGGCCGAGAGACGTCATGGGCCATACATGGGCCAGGAGCGAAAACGGGCTGGAATCATATTGGATGGCCCAGATGACGCTACTGGGCCTAATTCGGATAGGGTGTAACGGGCCTTGGGTTAGCGGGCTGTAAATGGGCTATATTCGAATAGGCCGTTAACAGGCTTTCCATGGGCCGACCCGCCAGCTTTTGACCAAGTCAAACGGGCCGGCCTTTTCATAGGAATGGGCCTCTGTTGGGACGTGCCACGTGTTGACGTATCATAGGCGCCTTCCGTCACATGAGTGGTTGACATCTGTCCCAACGATGAGCCGACACATGTTTCCTCCAGCCAATGATGATTTTACACGTGGAAAATCCCCATTGGTCGGGGCTGTTAACGGGTTATCAGATCCAAAACCCGACCCGATAGCTTAACAGCGTTCCGTTACGGTGGATGCCACGTGTCGGTCACCCTTGACGAAAGCACTTCTGTGACACGCGATTTATCGTCATGGAAGTGGACACTTCCGTGATGATAATTTTGGTAATGTCATGGAACACTTCTACGACAACACAGGTATGACTATCTTGATTCTGTCATAAATTTGTCATGGATGTACATGCATGACCAAAAAAGCGACCTACTGTGACAAACACGTATCATCACGGAAGTGTATTTTTTTTGTAGTGAATCAAACACTTGCACCCAACGCGATAAAGGGGTTGTCAATCCCTTCACGGTCAGTTGCAAAGGTGAGATCTGATAGAGATAGATAATACTAAATTAAAGATAACTAAATATTTTTGGAGTTTTTGGTTTATAGATCTGAAAATAAATGCTTGCAAAATAGTAAATCGGAAACAAATATGATAGAAAATAGACCCTGTGGCCATAGGTTTCACTAGAGGCTTCTCTCATGAAGGCAAATAATATGGTGGGTAAACAAATTATTGTCGAGCAATTGCTAGAAAAGCGCAAAGTTATGACGATATCCAAGGCAATGATTATGCATATAGGCATCACGTCCATGTCAAGTAAACCGACTCCTGCCTGCATCTAATAACATTACTCCACACATTGATCGCTATCCAGCATGCATCTAGAGTATTGAGTTTGTAAAGAATGGAGTGACGGCTTAAGTATGATGACATGATGTAGAGGGATAAACTCAAGCAATAAGATGCAGATCTCACCTTTTTATCCTTGATGGCAACAATACAATACGTGTCTCGCTACCCCTACTTTGTCACTGGGTGAAATCACGCAAGATTGAACCCAAAACTGAGCACCTCTCCCATTGCAAGAAATACCAATCTAGTTGGCCAAACCAACACTGGTACGCGTCGGTGCTATACAAATGGTTTTTAACCCCTTTCCATGACGGCATTTGGAACCGTCGCCAAGTGAGTGTGGGCGATAGGGGGTACTTCCCACATGACCCAGGAATCGTCGAGGATAGGACACAAGCTGGGGCCAAATGAGCTCGTGTACGAACGGGCGAGGCATCGAAACCCAATCATTTCCATTCGTATGTACATCCCACATGGTGAATCCCAGAAAAACATTTCCATTCATATGTATATCACACATGGTCAATCCAAGGAATACATTTTTGTTCTTATGTACATCCCACACAGTCAATCCAGGGAAAACATTTCCGTTCGTATGTACATCCCACATAGTTTTATGTATACACTCATGTGTGAATGGTGTAACTATCACACACGCTTTGCCTTGGTTAACTGTTTGCTTTTATGAACTACATCACACACAATTTGATGTAGAAAACTGTGTGGCATTGGGCTATCCATCACAAGCACTTTTACTGCCAGAACCGTTTGCAAAGTTCCATGACCGTCTGTTCTCTTTTTACATCACACACGTCATTTTCTTTCTAACCGTGTGCACATTATTTTATTAGCTCCTGTATATTTTTATTTTTGCCTGTAATTTATTATTTGAATTGGAAATTTTGAAATATGAAAGGTGCAATTCAAATTCTCAGCACAATGGTTCAACAACGAATCCATAAATAAAATTGCCAGTACAATATGTTCAGTAATTACAGGTTTAGGCAGTAATTAACTATGATGAACCACAATATTTAATGGCGGTAAAGGTGAAGAGACAAGTGTAAATCATTTTGACCGCCGACGGTGTTGAAGAAGCGGAATGCCCATAATGTGCCTTCCTGCATGCCAGAGGCACGAACCACTTTTGTCCTACCCCTTTTGATGATCGCCCGTCCATCCTTCACCGCCTTCAGGAAGACTTCTAGAGAATTATCATGGTAGCATGAATTATATACTTTAACCTTAGTTGCCTCCACTCCGGTCATGTAGTTTGTAAGGTAATCATCAATAAATAGCTTCGG
Organism: Triticum urartu; assembly: GCF_056163025.1. Classification (NCBI taxonomy): domain Eukaryota; kingdom Viridiplantae; phylum Streptophyta; class Magnoliopsida; order Poales; family Poaceae; genus Triticum; species Triticum urartu. Next base: position 557,015,151 of record NC_141875.1, read on the forward strand.
AAACCACTGAAAAGAGAAAAATATCAGATACTGAGGTCTAATAGAGTAACTTGTTGTGGGCAGGGGGAAAAGGCAACACATTACTTTCCATCCTAAAGTTCACTATTGTCTTGGACAAAGTGTAAATAAAGAGCTTAATTCCAATCACCCGTTTCTTTCGCTTAATAATCTTTCTTAGTTTCCTCACTTGATGCTTGTTCATGAATATCACATTGCCCCATATGCAAAAGGGATCGAAGCGTGTATCAGTACTGCTCATATATGTACCTACAAGCAACCAGTAAATGTTAGAAGCTATACTGAGATTGCACAAATGATGTAAAATACAACTACTTATGTTCCTAAGTACAGGTATTTTTTTGAGATTTCAATATGAACTACATACAGATGTATATAGAATTATAGATATAGTTTAGATTAGAATCTAGATTCACTCATTTTGCTCCTTATGTAGTCTATATTGGAATCTCTAAAAATACTTATATTTAGGAATATATGGTGTGTAAGACATGGGATGTAGCTAACCTCGACGGCAAACAACAGCATCACCCATTGTAGCCCTGTGTAAGTACATGGAAAGCCAATGTTAACTACAACAGGGTTAACATCCACCAAAAATAGTAAATGATAATAAAACATCAGCATCTGTAGTGATATCTTCATTGTGAAAGAGTAGCATGGTAGCAAAGGGACAGATTAAAAAATGGATACAACTATTAATTGCAACAGGCTTTACAACTTCCTAATTCATGTTTTGTAAGTTTGTAGCCATTGAAATACAACTGTTTAAAAATGGATTCAACTATTAATTGGAACATGCTTAATAGACATTGAAATCGGTACTGATAAAAATGCAGTTGGCATAGTTAAACATCACAAGGCGGGTGCTGCCAGAGGAGAGAATGGCTCAGATGTCTAAAAAGGTAGGGAAAGTAGCTAAAACATGTTAGGCATGTTTACTAGAACATACTTAATACATGGACCGTACAGAACATAGCCATTAACCGCAACTAGTATTGGTAAGATTGAACTGGTGAGTAAATACTTGGTAAGTCCTGAGAGGTAGTTGCCGAGGCACTTCATCTTGGCCAGAGCCCGCCCAAAGTCAGTGACGACGGAGGCGAGCTGTTCCTCCGGGTCAAAGCGTGGATCAGTGCCACTAACATGTGTACCTACAGGCAACCAGTAAATGGTAGAAGTTAAACTGCAATTGCACAAATGATGTGAAATACTGTAAGACATGGGATGCAGCTAACCTCGATGACAAACAACAGCACCGGCCGTTATGACTGTGTGTAACTACATGGACAAGCATGTTAAGTACAACAGGGTTAGCATCCACTAAAAATAACAAATGGGCAGCATCTCTAGTGATATCCTGAGTCGTGTATTGTAAGTTTGTTGCTGGTATTGGTGAAATTGACCTGGACACAGTAATATTTGAACATCACAAAGTGTGCAGTACTGAAATAAACAAGGCACGAACCTGCTTAATACATCAACTGTACAAATCATAGCCGTTGCAAGTGGTATTGGTAAGATTTAGCTGGTCAGACCTTACCTATAAAGTCATGGGGGGTAGTCGCTGAGGCACTTCATCCGGGCCAGAGCCTACACCATGTTGGCATCGGCGACAGAGGTGAGGTGTTCCTCCGGGTCAACACGCACAGCAGCCATCGCGCCATGGACCGCCATCAGCTCCTGGCGGTGGGGATTTGGAGGCATGAGGATGCTTAGCAGGTGCCATTTAAGCAATCAGGTCAGTGCCGTGATAAAGATCGGTGGGTTACCTGACTGGATCCGAACAGAACGTAGATGTGGTTGAAGCTGTGGTTGTGGTGGCGGCGGTTTGAGATGCCGGTAGGGGGAGGCATGAGGGGGGAATGTGGTTGGAAGAATAAATTCTGAAATCGCGTGCCTAATGAAAATTTTGCTGCGAAACTTGAAACTTGGGCGGGGGAAACACACAACCCAGACGAAGCGCGTAAAATACTCGTGTGCGAGAAAAAAGAAAGTTGGCAGATCCCGTCTCCAAAAAAATGTACACGTGTAGTTGATTTTTTCGGTCAATGGTACGCCTGGTTTATTAGGAAACATCGCACAAGTAACTGACTTATGGATCATTAATGCAAAAAATACAGACGGGTACGGCATAGAAACCGTGTGTTTTGTGATCTTCTAATGATTAACGCAAAAAAAAAACACGGGCACACATGCTAATCAATGCTCAAAGCCCTCAAAGGATGCTCTTACCGACATTGTACGTTAATACTAACAACTTAAAGTACTACCGGTAATTTTCTCTAATACTAGAAACTTAAACTACTTCTCACATGCTGCCATCGGGGCATGCTGGCCAGACGCCGGCGTTCTCCTTCCCGGCCTTGTAGGCGGCAGCCCACCGTGCTTCGATCTCCGCCAAGCTCTCCTCACCATGGCGTGCGACCTCTTTTTTTCTTGCGGCGGCGGGACTCTATTTTCTTGACTGCTTTCTGCCTTTTCCGCTCCTTCTTTGCGGCTTTGGCCGCCTCTAGATCCACCACCCATTCGGCCATGGCAGCCTCAAAGTCCGCCCATGTAACTGTCTGGCCGCCGACGGTGATGAACTCAACGCGGCGAGATGCCATCGCTTCCTTACCATGTGTGCGGTCGCGGGCGGCGAGGAACGCGGCGTGGCGGGATGCCGTCGCTTCCTTAACAGTTACTGTGCATCGCGGTGCCATGGACGACGCCTGGAGAGAGCTCTAGGACGGAGGGGTCGGGCAGCCGTATAGTGCGGTGGTATTCAAGAGCTCAACGACAAAATACAACAGAAATTTGGCTTCTCTTGCAATTTTGCTCGTTCATTATCGCACACGGTTCATCTCCGTCGCTTCCGGAAACAGTGTGCGCTGAGCCTATTGTGTGTTGTGTTATTATAGGCCGGAACTCCAGCCACGCGGATCACGCGTGTGCACCGTAGGATGCACCGCGAGCGAACGACAATCCACGTCCCTCACATCACACCCATGCACCTGTAGCTGGATTGGATTTATATGCGCTAAATGCCTAGAAAATGCACATAATCCCCTAAATATGGTAAATGAGTCCGGAAAAATGCCAAATTTGAACATGGTTTGCAGGGTGTATGTTCATCATAGAAAAAACTCCAGGGAAAAGAACGAAGAAAATTTGGATTCCCCTTCAATCTTGGTGATTTCCCTCTCGAAAGCATGGAACTTCTTTAGTGATGGTTCGATTTATGAAGGGCGTGCATGACGACATAAGCCAAACCTTCTCAATTTTTTACCAGGGCATGGTGAGGTCATACCATGGCACACCATGCCAGGCGTCATGTTTTTCAAGCCTTTATTTCATTTTTTCTATAGTTGAAAACCTAATAAACAAACGTTTGTGGTTGACTATTGCCACACATTTCATCAAAATATTTGTCCCTTCCTTATAAAAGGCATGAAAATTTACTAAATGGCATGAGCATGGTGTTCCAGGCCGTTCTTGTGCACCCTTTCATGCACCGATTGTTTGAACTTGAATTATGTGCGTTAATGCCTAGGAAATGCACATAATCCACTAAATATGGAAAATGAACCCGGAAAAGTGCCAAATTTGAAAACGGTGATTTGCAGGTTGTATGTTCATTATAGAAAAAAACTCATGGACAAAGGACAAAGGAAATTTGGATCTCCCTTCAATCTTGGTGATTTCCTCCTCGAGACCATGAAACTTCCTCGGTGATGGTTCGATTTATGAAAGGTGTGCATCACGACATAATGAAAACATTCTCCAATTTTTACCAGGGCATGGTGAGGCCATACCATGGCACCACGCCAGGCGTCAGGTTTTCCAACCATGTGTTTCATTTTTTGTATAGTTGTTAACCCAGTAAATGACGCGTTTATGGTTAATTATTGCCACACATTTCCTTGAAATACCTGCCCATTCCTTGTAAAAGGCATGAGGATGTACTAAATAACACGAGCATGGTTTTCTAGACCATTCTTGTGCACCTTTTCATGCACCAATTGTTCGAATTTGAATTATGTCCATTAATGCCTAGAAAATGCACATAATCCCATAAATATGGTAATTAGCCCGGAAAAATGTCAAATTTGAACACGCTGCATTTGAGGCGGTATGTTGATCGTTGGAAAAAAAACTAAATGACAAACTAGGACAGAAATTTGGATTCCCCTTCAACCTTGGGGATTTCCCTCTCGAAAGCATGGAACTTCCTCCGTGATGGTTCGATTTATGAAGGGCGTGCATGACGACATAAGCCAAACCTTCTCAAATTTTTACCAGGGCATGGTGAGGTCATACCATGGCACCATGCGAGGCGTCATGTTTTTCAAGCATTTATTTCATTTTTTCCATAGTTGAAAACCCAACAAACAAACATTTGTGGTTGACTATTGCCACATATTTCATCGAAATATCTGTCCATTCCTTGTAAAAGGCATGAGAATTTACTAAATGGCATGAGCATGGTTTTCCAGGCCATTCTTGTGCACACTTTCATGCACCGATTGTTTGAACTTGAATTATGTGCATTAATGCCTAGGAAATGCACATAATCCCCTAAATATGGCAAATGAACCCGGAAAAGTGCCAAATTTGAACACGGTGATTTGCAGGTTGTGTGTTCATCATAGAAAAAAACTCATGGACAAAGGACAAAGGAAATTTGGATCCCCCTTCAATCTTGGTGATTTTCCCCTCGAAACCATGAAACTTCCTCGGTGATGGTTCGATTTATGAAAGGCGTGCATGACAACATTTTTACCAGGGCACGGTGAGGCCATACCATGGCACCACACCAGGCATCATGTTTTCCAAGCATGTATTTCATTTTTGTATAGTTGTTAACCCAGTAAACGACGCGTTTATGGTTGACTATTGCCACACATTTCCTTGAAATATCTTCCCATTCCTTGTAAAAGGCACGAGAATGTACTAAATAGCACAAGTATGGTTTTCCAGACCATTCTTGTGCACCTTTTCATGCACCGATTGTTCGCATTTGAATTATGTGCATAATTAATGCCTAGAAAATGCACATAATCCCCTAAATATGGTAAACGAGTTTGGAAAAATGTCAAATTCGAACACGTTGCATTTGAGACGGTATGTTGATTGTTGGAAAAAAACTGAATGACAAATTAGGACGAAAATTTGGATTCCCCTTCAATCTTGGTGATTTCCCTCTCGAAAGCATTGAACTTCCTCAGTGATGGCTCGATTTATGAAGGGTGTGCATGATGACATAAATCAAACCTTCTCAGCTTTTACCAGGGCACGGTGAGGCCATACCATGGCACCATGCTAGGCATCATGTTTTTCAAGCACGTATTTCGTTGTTCTATAGTTGATAACCCAATAAATGACGCGTTTGTGGTTGACTATTGCCATGCATTCCATTGAAATCTGTGCCCATTCCTTGTAAAAGGCTTGAGAAATTACTAAATACCACGAGTATGGTTTTTCCACACCGTTCTTGTGCACCTTTTCAAGCACTAATTGTTTCAATTTGAATTATGTGCATTAATGCCTACAAAATGCACATAATCCCCTAAATATTGTAAATGAACCCGGAAAATTGTCAAATTTGAACATGGTGATTGGCAGGGTTTGTGTTCATCATAGAAAAAACTCATGGATGAAGGACAAAGGAAATTTGGATTTCCATTCAATCTCGGTGATTTACTATCGCACACGATTCATCTCCGTCACCTCTGCGAACCGTGTGTGTTCACTCACACATGCAAAAGGAAAAAAGAAAACCCTCGCCCACTTCGTCCCCACTCATTCGCCGTGGACTCCTCCAAAACTCTGCACCCTAAGCTCGACGGCTGTTGGCGGTGGGTGTGGGAGTCCTGGACTAAGGGGGCCTCGGGCGTCCGGCCTGTTGGACATGGGCTAGACAGATGGGCAACAAAGATACAAGACCGAAGACTCTCACCAGTGTCTGGATGGGACTCTCCTTGGCGTGGATGGCAAGCTTGGCGTTCGGATATGAAGATTCCTTTCTCTGTAACTGACTTTGTACAACCCTAGTCCCCTCCGGTGTCTATATAAACCGAAGGGTTTAGTCCGTAGGGACAATCATAATCACATAGGCTAGACTTCTAGGGTTTTAGCCATTACGATCTCGTGGTAGATCAACTCTTGTAACCCCTAGACTCATCGATATTAATCTAGCAGGATGTAGGGTTTTACCTCCATCAAGAGGGCCCGAACTTGGGTAAACATCATGTCCCCTATCTCCTGTTACTATCAACCTCAAACGCACAGTTCGGGATCCCCTACCCGAGATCCGCCGGATTTGACACCGACATTGGTGCTTTCATTGAGAGTTCCGCTATACTGTTGTCAGAAGGTTCGATGGCCCCATCCATCATCTACAACAACGCTGCTAGGGGGATGTCTTTCTCCCTGGCCAAATCTTCGTATTCGGCGGCTTCGCACTGCGAGCCAACTCGCTTGGCCATCTAGAGCAGATCGACAGCTACACCCCTGGCCGTCAGGTCAGGTTTGGAAGCTTCAACTACATCACTGATATCCGCGGAGACTTGATCTTTGATGGATTTGAGCCGATGGCAGCCACTCCCTGCAACCATGATGAACATGACCTAAATCTGTCATCGGACCATCCATAGGAGATTGCGCCTGTAAGCGCTCCGGCCCTAGATTCGGAGCAGCTTGTGCCATCCGAAGACGGGAAGCTTAACCCCGCCACAGAAGCCGCAGACTCAGCGGCGTTAAAGCCACACACAAACCCAACTTCGAGCGAGGTCACCGGACCCCCGGACTCATCTCCGGTCACTGGTTCCGAACTTCGTGCATCCGCGTCCGGCGAGCCTTACCAGGTGCCGGTCGTCGAATTCAGTTCTGCGGATATCTTTCGGCACTCACCTTTAGGCGATGTGCTAAACTCATTAAAAACCCTCTCTTTGGCAGGTGACTCATAGCTGAATTATATTCGGTTTGAACTAGGGGCTGATGACGGAGAATTTCGCTTCCCACCCACCTCCCACTTAATAGCCACCGTCGAAGATCTAACCAACATGCTCAACTATGAATCTGGAGACATCGATGGTATGGACGATGATGCCGAAGAGGAGCAAGCCCAAAACCCGCCATTTACCGCGCGCTAGACGGCCACCTCCTCCTACGACGTGTACATGGTGGACACACCCAAAGAAATCAACGGCGACGACAAAGAAGACCCAGTGGAAGACAAACCTCCTGAGATATAGCCAAAGCACCGACGAAAGCGGCGCCGCTCTACATCACGCCGTGAAAAAGACAGTACACCAGCACAGGAGAAAACATTACTCTAAACGATGCCAGAGACAATGAAGACCCCGTTCAGCCAACTTCCGAACAGGACGAACAAGAAGATGGGCGAGTCAGCCCTGACGAACAGGCCATACACGAAGACTCGGAGGACAGTAATTACCTTCCACTCTCCGAGGATGAGGTGAGCCTCGGCAATGAGGATTTGATCGTGCCCGAGGAGCCTCTCGAGCATGAGCGCTTCAAGTGTCGGCTGATAGCCACTGCAAGGAGCCTGAAAAAGAAGTAGCAACAGCTGCAAGCTGATCAAGATCTGCTCAATGATAGATGGACTAATGTCCTAGAAGCCGAGGAATACGGCTTCAAGCAACCACTCAAAAGTTACCCTAAGCGCAAATTACTACCTCAATTCGATGACGATGTGTTGGAGCTCGTGCCGTCAGCGGACAATGCGGCTGACCGACCACCACGTGGCCAGGAAAAATCGGCAACACAAGCCGAACACTAGCCCGTCCTACCTCGCCGTAAAGGCAGAGACAAAACTGCTCAGGGATACACGTATTTTTCTCCGGCAGGGCCTGAAGAATAAAACAGGTCCAACCAGATCGATCTGCGGATCACGGGGGCGTGCCTTGACGCGTGATGATGGCTATCAAGCCGAACATGGCAAGCACAATTATGTCCGAGCCGAAAACCGCAGACGGACTCCATCCGAACTACGTCACGAACTGGCCCGATATAGGGGCGTCGCACACCCTCTCTGCTTCACTGATGAAGTCATGGAACATGAATTCCCAGAAGGGTTCAAACCCATGAATATCAAACAATATGATGGAACCGTAGACCCCGCGGTATGGATTGAAGACTTCATTCTCCATATTCATATGGCCCACGGCGATGATCTTCATGCCATCAAATACCTCCCCCTAAAACTCAAGGGGCCAGCCCGGCACTGGCTGAACAGCCCGCCTGAAAATTCCATTGGCAGCTGGGAGGACTTGGAAGAAGCCTTCCTTGACAACTTCCAAGTTACATATGTTCGACTTCCGAATGCCGCCGACTTAAGTCCCATAATTCAACAGCCCGGAGAGTCAGCCAAGAAATTCTGGACTAGGTTCCTAACTAAAAAGAACCAGATCGTCGACTGTCTGGATGCCGAAGCCCTAGCGGCCTTTAAGCATAGCATCCGGGATGAATGGCTCACCCGACACCTCGGCCAAGAAAAGCCGAAGTCGATGGCAGCCCTCACGGTGCTTATGACCCTCTTTTGCGCGGGCGAAGATAGCTGGCTAGCCCGTAGCAATAACAATGCAAGCGAACCTGGCACTTCAGAAGCTAGAAATAGCAACGGCAAGCCCCGACGCAACAGGCACACGCGTCAAAGCAATGGTGATAATACCGAGGACACGGTGGTCAATGCCTGATTCAGTGGCTCCAAGTCCGAACAGCGGAAGAAGCCATATAAAAGGAATAATCAAGGCCCTTCCAGCCTGGGCCGCATACTCGGTCGTCCATGTCAGATCCATGGCACCCCTGATAAACCAGCCAATCATACTCACCGGAGTTGTTGGGTCTTCAAATAGGCCGGCAAGTTAAATGCTGAAGACAAGGAGAAGGGGTCGCAAAGCGAGAATGACGACGAGGAGCCCCGTCCACCGAACATAGGGCGACAGAAGAAGTTTCCCCCTCAAGTGAAAACGGTGAACATGATATACGCTACCCATATCCCCAAGAGGGAGCGCAAGCGTGCGCTTAGGGACGTCTATGCGATAGAGCCAGTCGCCCTAAAATTCAACACATGGTCGTCATGCCAGATCACCTTTGATCGCAGGGACCATCCGACCAGTATCCGTCATGGTGGTTCAGCCACACTGGTCCTCGATCTAATAATTGATGGATTCCACCTCACACGAGTCCTCATGGACAGTGGAAGCAGCCTAAACTTGCTCTATCAGGATACAGTGCGCAAAATGGGCATCGATCCATCAAGGATCAAGCCCACCAAAACTACCTTTAAAGGAGTTATACCAGGTGTAGAGTCCCACTGCTTGGGCTCAATCACATTGGAGGTCGTCTTCGGATCCCCGGACAACTTCCGAAGCAAAGAGTTAATCTTCGATATTGTCCCCTTCCGCAGCGGTTATCACACACTGCTTGGACGAACCGCGTTTGCCCGATTCAACGCGGTGCCGCACTATACTTATCTCAAGCTCAAGATGCCCGGACCACGCGGCGTCATAACAGTCAATGGAAACACAGAGCGCTCCCTCCGTACCGAGGAGCACACTGCTGCCCTGGCAGCAGAGGTACAGAGCGACCTTCACAAGAAGAACCTTAATCCAGGGGCCATGCTCCCGGACACTGTCAAACAAGTCCGGACTACTCCGCGGTAGGACGGTCCAACTCATCAGGAGCTCGATTAGCAATTCGACCTCCGACTCAGCCCCGACCAAGTGGCGGTATATGTACCGCGCGTACATAACTACGCACTAAACATACCACGGGCAGAGACGGAGGCATAACCATACTGCGATCCACAATACGGCTCGACCTTCCCGGGACACACATACACTTACTTTTCCTTTTATCTTTTTTTAGGTTTCTTTTCACAGGCCCCTCTCGACGGCTTGATAAATTGGTCCTTTCGAAGGACAGATACACCAAGGTGACAAGTAGCACAGACGTATGGGGGAATCTCTAGATGTCCTTCTTGGCTATCATTCTACCTGTTTTCAGGACCCGTACGTAGCTCCCCCTTGGTCTTGGCATGTTAAATAGCCATTGTTGCTTATCGCACTTTTTGTTCAAGTACGCTTTGACGTATTAATCAAAATTATAATGGAAATAGTTTGTGGCCCAACATATGTGGCACTAGCTTCTTCTTTATTTTTTATTTCGCTATTTTAATTTGCATCCGTACACCTTGGTATGCCGTAATTCACCAGGGGCTTTATTGCGCCCCACACTATGGCAACAAGTCCAAACACTTTTACAGTATAGTTCGGCAACCCGAATTTAGCATTATATGCATTGGATCTGAATCATGTCTTTGGTCAATAGTTGGGTTGCCTGGCTCCTATGCTTACTACCTTATGTTCCGCTATATCGGCTAGGGTAGTAAAGGGAGAACTGTTGAAATTGTGTCCTGGTTTATCCGGATGAGCACCTCAGTAGAGAAAGCCGAAAACTGACTTTCATGATGCGGCGTGAGCCGGTCAGCTCTTCGGAGGTTTCAAATCATTAGCGATTTTTCCCGCATTATGCGATGAATCGGTTCTTATCCGATCAGGTGTTTACAGCACCCTAGTCCGGATACTAGGGGTTGCGCCTACATTTTCATTGTCAAGCTCCTATGGCTAAGTGAGGGTAATAAAGTCACATAGTCCGATTGCCTGGTTTGTTGCGCTAAACACCTCCTTTAAGGACCAAACTCTGGGATAAAGAGTGTTTAGATTCATCGCGAACACCCCCGTACTACCTACATGGGGGCTGAAGCCGACGACTGGCCAACTCTCAGACTTGATGAAATGGCCGCATAGGAGGTAAAACTTTAAATAAACAAACAGCAAAGCATTATATTACATATCAAGCCTTGTTTTGATCATACAGGATGGGATTACATGAATGTATTCATTCAAAAGTAATGTTCTTAGCACATTGCTCCGCCACAATGCGGGATCCCTTCAGAACATCTTCAAAATACCGCTCGGGCGTGCGGTGCTCCTTGCCCACAGGCGGTCCTTCGGTCGCGAGCTTGACGGCGTCCATCTTCACCCATTTTATCTTGACACGGGCGAAGGCCATCCGCGCACCTTCTATGCAGACCGACCGCTTTGGCGTCAAGCCGAGGGCGGGCATTGACCAGCCGCTTCATGATGCCAAAGTAGCTGCCGGGTATAGTTTCTGCAGGCCACAGTCGGACTATTAAATCCTTCATCGTTAGTTCGGCCACCCTATGCAGCTCGACCAACTGTTTTAGCTGGTCGCTAAAGGGCACCAGATGTTCTCGTGCAAGATATTATGACAAAAACAACTTCTCCATGGAGCTCCCCTCTTCGGCCCGGAAGAATTCCGCAGCGTCGGGAACACTGCGCGGCAAATCCACAAACGCCCCTGGAGAACTCCAAATCCGGGTCAGTAAGAGATACCTCTTGCTCACATACTTGCTTTGCATAATAAAATCCTTACACGCCGCGATCTTCTTGGCCTCTTGGATCTCCCGGAGGGCACCTTGGGCTTTGGCCCGGGCCTCTTGTGCGCTTGGTCGAGCCTTAGCGAGTTCGGACTCTTGGTCCGCATTCTGGCGCTCCAAGGACTCGCATTTCTTCACGGCGTCCTGGAGCTCCTACTGGACCTCACCAACCCTCGCCTCATGCTTTTCTCGGGTGCCTTTTTTCTTTTACTGCTCTCTCCTCGGCCTCGGCCAGCACCTTCTTGAGGGCCTTCACATCGGTCGCCGCTCCTACGCAAATATCACGGCACTGCGGTCAGCCCAAGAAACATTCATACTTTCTGGACACGCATAAAATGATTGACTACCTTGATTGTCCTCTAGCTATTTTTTTTTTTGCACAACCGAGCTCTTCCTCGGTCTGCTCCAGCCTCTGCTTCAGTCCGGAGACTTCGGCATCATGAGAAGTCGCGGCTAGCAGTGACGCCTGCTTATTCACATAGACACACATGGTTAGTCTCCTGCGAAAAACTACTTGATCCTCTGTTCGGCTTTTATTTCCGAACCCCGAATAGAGTCTCAGGGGCTACTGTCTATACTGTAACTTTCTTTTCACATAAATCCAGCTCTTACCTCAAATCCTGTTAGAAGGCTTGCGCGGGCTTCGGTTAGTCCGCTTTTCACGGACTGAATCTTCTCAATCACCGCACCCATGAGGGTACGGTGTTCCTGGATGATGGAAGCACTTTGCAGCGCTTCCAGTAGAGTATCCGACGCCTCTGGTTGGACAGAGGTCACCGACGGAGTGGGCACACCTCCTTCTGATGAAGGAGGCTACTTGCCAGATTCCGGAGCCGTATAGGTCTCTGGGACCGTATTCAGCTAGGGGCCGAATTGGACGTGGCCCCCATCACCAGTCTCCATGGGGATCTGCTCCGCCAAGTGTCCGGCGGCCGAGGTCTCGCCCTCTGGCGTCGTCCTGACGGCCTCCTGCATCTCTCCCTGGTCGGGGATCCTTTGGGAAAACACCTCGCTGTGATCCATGGCCCTGGGAGAGGAGACCATTGGAAGGGACCCAGTGTCCATCACCTTCGGATCCAGCGAGTTCCCCGAAGACGAGGATCGCTTGAGGGTGGAATGAGCCAGACTGCAAGTGCATGATTCGACATGTTAAAATTATGAAGTAAAAGAGGAGGATATATGAATGCATCAGGGTCTTCGGATACTCACGATTTGGCCAGGGGCTTATCTCGAGGGCGCCGTTCTGGGCTACTATCGATGTCCCACATGGAGCTATCCACGAGGGAAGCCTTTCCCTTCTTGGACACTTCCACTTCCAGATCTGTGGAGGCCGCCCTCTTCTTTCCCCCCTCTGGGAGGGGGGAAGTTGCTTTCTTCCTCCTCTCCCTCCTCCTCATCGTCTTCGGCAGCAGAGTGAGTTCGGCGTCTTCGGATGCCATATCTGAAGTACCCTTGGGACGGAGGCCTCCTATGGTCCCCTTGGCCTTCTTCTTGGCCTTCTCCGGCGCCACGTAGGGCGCCGGAACCAGCATCATCGTCAAGAGCAGGATGGTTGGTTCCTCGGGCAGCGGAACCGAACACCGAATCCACTCCGCCTTCTTTGTCCAACCCTGAAAAGGCAAATAGGGAAGTTGGGACATCCTCCTTGAGCAAGCAAGACAGGGATACACCTTGAAAGCACGGAAAACTTACCGAACTGGCGGGTGGGCCAGATCGTGCCCGCGGTCCTCGGTTGTCTCCGGCCATGTCTCGTTGGCCTTGAAGAGGACCTTCCAGATATCTTCGTGCGTAGTTCCGAAGAATTGTCGCCAGGTCTTGTGCTCGGCTAGATCAAACTCCCATAGATGGCAAGCCTGGTTCTGGCATGGAAGGATCCGGCGAATTAGCATCACCTGAATCACATCGACGATCTTGACGTTCTTGTCCATCATGCTCCTGATGTGCGTCTGAAGCATTGTCAGCTCGTCCGACGAAGACCAATCCAGGCCCTTCTCTTGCCAGGAGGTGAGCCGCATTGGGGCCCCAGATTTGAATTCGGGAGCCGCGGCCCAGGCAGCGTCGCGGGGCTCTGTGATGTAGAACCACAGCTTCTGCCACCCCTTGATGGTCTCCATGAAGGTGCCTTTGGGCCACAGGACGTTGGACATTTTTCTCACCATGGCGCCTCCGCATTTTGTGTGTTCGCCGCCCACCACCTTCGGCTTCACATTGAGGGTCTTCAGCCACAGTCCGAAGTGGGGGGATGCGGAGGAAGGCCTCAGACATGATGATGAACGCCGATATGGTGAGGAAGGAATTGGGGCCAGATCATGGAAATCCAGCCCGTAGTAGAACATGAGTCCACAGACGAATGGTGGAGAGGAAATCCCAGCCCGCGGACGAAGTGAGGGATGAACACGACCCTCTCATGGGGCTTCGGAGTGGGGACGATCTGTCCCTTAGCAGGAAGCCGATGGGTGATTTCCTTGGCCATATATCCGGGCTCCCGAAGTTGGATGATATCCTTCTCCTTGACGGTGGAGGCCATCCACTTGTCCTGCACTCCGGACATGGTTGGAGTGCTTTCTTGAGGCAGAAAGGATGAGAACTTGGGCGGTGGAGCTCGAGAGTGGGTAGGTGGGAAGAGAGAAGGCATGGGTGAAAGATGTGAATCCTTATCTCCTTATAAAGGCAGTGAATATCAAGTGCCTCCCCAGTCGCCACAAAACTCGCCTATTCCCCAGGGGCCGTGCTGATGGCATGTTTGGATTACCCATACCCATATTGATGAGAATCCCACAATAAGGGGACACGATCTCTGCTTTGACAGACGTGCCAATAAAGCCGCATCTTGAAATATGGAGCGGCAGGCCGAAAAATGGTTCGAAACAATAACCGGGCAGGGACATGATGTCACGTTACAACAAGTTGTCAGCAGATTGGACTCGTGAAATATTATACTCTCTACGGTGGTGTGTGGTACTTGTTTTGCATATCCGGACATGTTTGAAGACTGTGTTGGAGTATTCAGAGGAGGAACCCGCCTTGCAATGCCGAAGACAATCTACGCCGGACACCTCGTCATTGAAGCCTGGTTCAGGGGCTACTGAGGGAGTCCTGGACTAAGGGGTCCTTAGGCGTCCGGCCTGTTGGACATGGGCCGGACTGATGGTTACGAAGATACAAAACCGAAGACTCTCACCCGTGTCCGGATGGGACTCTCCTTGGCGTGGATGGCAAGCTTGGCGTTCGAATATGAAGATTCCTTTCTCTGTAACCGACTTTGTACAACCCTAGTCCCCACTGGCGTCTATATAAACCGGAGGGTTTAGTCCGTAGGGACAATCATAATCACATAGGCTAGACTTCTAGGGTTTTAGCCATTACAATCAAGAGGGCCTGAACCTGGGTAAACATCATGTCCCATGTCTCCTATTACCATCAACCTCAGACGCACAGTTTGAGACCCCCTACCCGAGATCCGCCGGTTTTGACACCGATAGTGGGGTAGGTCACGCTCCAAACGGCACGGGGTTTCGCCCCTACCGCTTTCCATAGCCTATCTGCACTGACATTCTAGACACTGGTCGACTGGGGTTTTCTGTGGGATTGGGCAGGGGATTTTTCTCATGGAGAAGGTAATCAACTTAGCGAAATATTCACTCATCTCTTATCGCAGTCCGTCCGTCGCTGTTAATCAACCGGCGGAAATCGCCATGGAATAATTTTTGTTCTAACAGATTCGTGGGTGTTCCTTCATGTGTCCATAGTGCGAGCACAAATCGGGTAACTGTGGTCGTGGCCAGTCAGAAAGGAAGTTCTATCTCACTATTCCGGATGACTCAGGAGCGCTTGGTATGTTCAATCTCAACCTACCATGGTCGGCATGGCCTAAATTTGTGAACATATACCATCTGTTGCTACATTATCTATATATTTGCATCAAATCTTTGTTACATTATCTATTTTTAATTCTATATTTTTGTACTTTGCTTTCATCTATATATTGATCTGTTCTATCAGTTACTCCCATATTTGCATCTTGTTCTATTATTTCAATATATCTAATTTACGATCTTAATTTTCATTTCAAGCAGTACATCCCTTGCTTTGCAAGAACAGGAGTAGAAGGAAATCTTGGGCTTTACTTTGTTGATGACTCCCAGGATGTCATATTGACAACGCAGCATGGATTTATAATGGAAGTTAGCGTAAAACTTGATAAAGATGGTCACTCCTATTTTAATGCGGACCTTTGGAGAAAAATGTCTAAGTGTTATGAACTGAAAGCTGACAATAAAATTCTAGTGCGTGCATCACAGCCTGGTCTAATTAACATGGATGTTTACTTCCCCAACGTCATCAGCAGATCAAAGTCTGATCGAGGTTAGTGTCCTTTCAACTTTCTCCATGTTGTCATATTACTTAGCAAAATCGGGGTATTTGTTCTCACTAATTGATCACTATTTAAGCAACCAATTCTGATTTCATATATTGACTTTGTTCCTAGGCAGTAACAAATTATATTTACCAATTTACGCGCACTATATATTCTTCTGTCATGTTCTGAATAAATAATACCTTTCCACCTTTTAAGCAGGATATGTTGGATGCATAGTGAACGATCTGTATGTTACTAAGCGTACCAAATTTCACGGGAAGGACTTGAAGCATGACATAAACTTTGTTGATAATCTGACAGAGATAGCACAGTGTATGAACGCTGGATTTTGGATGGGATTAATTAGACCTATGGTGCACACACTGAACAAGACCAATTGTGTGCACAAAACACTGGTAAAAAGTCTTATTTTAATGTTGATGCTCATAAACTATATATATCTTCAATGATATGTTACAATTGGTTTTTATTCTACATGTCAACAGAAATTTCCCCCTATAGCAGTTCCTGGATCGATTTCCCAGCGTGGTCGAATTACACTTGTGCCTGCTAATAATGCCAAAGTGATTGCAAGGTACTACATTTCCCGCAAAAATGGAACCATTCAAATTAATAAGTTCTCGCTTCTCATGGCAATGCATCCATATTGGAAAATTGGAGACACTGTTCTACTCATGCTCTACCAAAGCACATGAGGGCACTTACTTTTCATTGGCGAGATGCCGAGTCGCCATGATCAAGCTGCTTCCAGTGGATAGTTGTGGTTGTTGGCCCTTGATACGTATCCAACGTATCTATAATTTTTGATTGTTCCATGTTGTTTTATTATCAATCTTGGATGTTTTATAATCATTTTATATCATTTTTTGGTACTAACCTATTGACATAGTGCCAAGTGCCACTTGTTGTTTTTTCCATGTTTTTTTACATCGTTGAAAATCAATATCAAACGGAGTCCAAATGGCATGAAACTTTACGGAGATTTTTTATGGACCAGATGGAAGATATTGGGCCCTGGTTGCACCTGGGGGGGAATATTGGGCCCTGGTTGCACCTTGGGGAGCCCCGAGGAGGGGACAACCCACCAGGGCGCACCAGTAGGCCCAAAGCGCCCTGGTGTGTTGTGCCCACCTCGGGTGCCCCCCGGACCGCCTCTTTGCTCTATATATACCCCAATATTCTAGAAACCCTAGGGGAGTCGACGAAATATTCATCCAGCCGCCGCAGAGTCCAGAACCACCAGATCCAATCTAGACACCATCACGGAGGGGTTCACCACCTCCATTGGTGCCTCTCCGATGATGCATGAGTAGTTCTTTGTAGACCTTCAGGTCCGTAGTTAGCAGCTAGATGGCTTCATCTCTCTCTCTCTTGATTCTCAATACAATGGTCTCTTGGAGATCCATATGATGTAACTCTTTTGCCGTGTGTTTGTTGGGATCAATGAACTTTGAGTTTAGGATCAAATCTATATTTTTATATCCATGAAAGTATTTGAGTTTCTTTGATCTCTTTTATGCATGATCTCTCACTACAAAAAAATACACATCCGTGACATTTTGGGCCGAATGTTTTTTTTCTGTCATACCTATGACACTTCTATGACGATAATTGTGACAAAACCCGGTATCATCATAGATGTGGTGGGGTCCTACTTCTATGACAAAAAATGGGCTTTTCATCCTGGGCAGGCCGGAGACGCAGCTGCATGACATTCTATGGGTCGTCCATGACAGAAAAAACTGTGGTAGAAGCGAGGGCAAGGAAAATATCGAGGTGTTCCCGGTTACGGTGGGTGGTCGGGGCCGAGTGATGCACGTTTCTCTTGTACACGCACGCGCGTGGGTGCGAGGCGTTGGGCTCTAAGTGAACCCGAGCGAGGCATTGGGCTCTAACTGAACCCGAGCGATTGCACTACAGGCTACGCGTTACTGAACCCAAGCGATCGATCGATGGCTGTTAACTGAACCCGATCGAGCGATTCCTTCGCTACTGCTGCTGAAAGCACAAGTGCTCCCTAGGTGGTTTCGGTAATTAATGTCAACATATCTCTTGTTGGAATAACGTTTTTATCTAGTATGTTTCAGATAAGTTCAAAAGTGAAGTGGGATGGACTAGAGGATGTGAAACGCCTTCAAGATGCTAAGGACAAAGGATTGGCTCAAGCTCAAAGCTCAAGACTCTACATTTTCTATTTTAGTGATCCAAGATCACATTGAGTCTATAGGAAAAGCCAATACTATCTAGGAGGGATGAGGTGTTGCTTAATGAGGCTCTTTCTCAAATGCTTAGTGATATGCTCCAAAGTCCTCAACTACTTTCTCACATCCACATATGACCTAAACCAAAAGTCAAACTCGGCCCCACCGATTATTCCTATCCGGCGCCACCGAGTTTCAAATGTCATAGCCACTGCCACAAACCCTAGGCAAATCGGTCTCACCGATAGGGATCTCGGTCTCACCGAGATGGGATTGCAAACTCTCTGTTGCCTATTGCAATACTTTCGGTCTCACCGAAACTTGTGATCGGTCCCACCGAGATTGCAATGTAAACTCTCTGTTTTCCCTTCGTAACGTTTCGGTCTCACTGAAATGAGCGATCGGTCCCACCGAGTTTACCTGACCAACTCTCTGGTTAGCTTATTACCAAAATCGGTCTCACCGAGTTTGTGTAATTGGTCTCACCGAGATTACGTTATGCCCTAACCCTAATCATATCGGTCCTACCGAGTTGCATGTCGGTCCCACCGAAAACCCTAACGGTCACTAGCTTTGCTGAATCGGTTTGACCGAGTTTAACCATTCGGTCCCACCGAGTTTGGGAAGTTATATGTAATGGTTAGATTTTGTGTGGAGGCTATATATACCCCTCCACCACCTCTGCATTCGTGGAGAGAGCCATCAGAACGAACCTACACTTCCAACTTACTTTTTCTGAGAGAGAAACACCTACACTTGTGTTGAGACCAAGATATCCCATTCCTACCATATGAATCTTGATCTCTAGCCTTCCCCAAGTTTCTTTCCACTCAAATCTTCTTTCCACCAAATCCAAATCCTATGAGAGAGAGTTGAGTGTTGGGGAGACTATCATTTGAAGCACAAGAGCAAGGAGTTCATCATCAACACACCATTTGTTACTTCTTGGAGAGTGGTGTCTCCTAGATTGGCTAGGTGTCACTTGGGAGCCTCCGACAAGATTGTGGAGTTGAACCAAGGAGTTTGTAAGGGCAAGGAGATCGCCTACTTCGTGATGATCTATCGCTAGTGAGGCAAGTCCTTCTTGGGCGATGGCCATGGTGGGATAGACAAGGTTGCTTCTTCGTGGACCCTTTGTGGGTGGAGCCCTTCGTGGACTCGCGCAACCGTTACCCTTTGTGGGTTGAAGTCTCCATCAACGTGGATGTACGATAGCACCACCTATCGGAACCACGACAAAAACATCTGTGTCTCCAGTTGCGTTTGAATCTTCCAAACCCTTCCCTTTACATTCTTGCAAGTTGCATGCTTTACTTTTCGCTGCTCATATACTTGTTGCATGCTTGCTTGATATGTATTGTGTTTGTCAAACTTGTGCCAAAATCCACTTCAACCTAAAGAATTTAAAAACTGCAACTTTTGGTACTTAGTGTCTAATCACCCCCCTCTAGACACCTCTTCTCGGTCCTTTCGATTGGTATCAGAGCTTTGGTCTCCATTGCCTTGGTTTTATCACCATTGGAGGAAGATGGATGTGTCTACTTTGGGGAGTCTTAGACGTAGAGTGCCTATTCTTGATGGAGAATATTTTCATGAGTGGAAAAATGAAATGCTTGAGATTTTCAATGAATATCATTTGAACAAGTACATTACTAGCCCTTGTGCACCTCAAGTTGAACCTTTGCATCCTACCCTTGATGAGTCTATTGACATGATCCGCAACCTTAGAACTGTTAATCTTATCACTAGAGGCTTGCCTAGAAACTTGATTGAAGGTTTGCCTACTCTTGATTGTGCCTACACGATATGGAGATTTCTTGAGGAACGCTTTCCAAATTATTCCTTGAAAGATCTAGATGAAATTCTCCATAAATCCATTGCCTTGATTAAGATGAGTTCCAATGATCCCAATTTTGGTGACTGCTTATTTGACCTTACTAATCTTACGAGTGCCAAGGCAGATGTTGGAATCATTAGAAATATCATTTCCAGAGCTATTAGAATTCATAAAGATAACTATAGAAATGATCATTTATCTAATGAATTACCTTCTCTAGGAATTGATCAATCACAAGATGATGTTGAACATGGATACTCTGATGAGGATGATGATGACAGTGACTATGATCTTAATGATGCAATGAGACACTTTGGTCTTATGTCAAATCTTCGCGGCTACATGGCTGGAGGAAAGGAATGGGTTCTTGATAGTGGATGTACTGATCACATGACCGGAGATAAAGATATGTTCCGTGAGCTTGCTGAAAACAACGGCCCTCAAAAATATGTCACCTTTGGTGATAACTCAAAGGGTAAGGTGGTTGGCCTCGGTAAGGTGGCCATCTCACATGATAGCTCCATACAAAATGTCATGCTCGTTGAATCTCTTGGGTACAATTTACTTTCAGTATCTAGACTTGCTGATTTCGGTTTCAATGTTTTATTCACTGAAGTAGATTGCCAAGTGTTTCGTAGAGACAATTGTAAAATGGTCTTTACTGGAATACGTAGAGGTGATCTTTACATTGTTGATTTCACTAAAAAGGCTCAACCTAGAACTTGCTTAATTGCTAAATCCTCTAAAGGTTGGTTATGGCATAGACGATTAGGTCATGTTGGTATGCGAAACCTTGACAAGCTTATTAAAGAAAATCATATCCTTGGTGTTAACGATGTCATATTTGATAAGGATAGACTTTGCACTGCTTGTCAAGCAGGTAAACAGGTTGGAGGAAGGCATCCCGTGAAGAACATCATGACCACAAGGAGACCACTCGAGCTACTTCACATGGATATTCTTGGTGCTGACGCTTACAAAAGTCTCGGTGGAAATTCTTTTGGTCTAGTTATAGTTGATGATTTTTCAAGATTTACGTGGGTGTTCTTTATCGATGATAAATCGCAGGTCCAAAAGATCTTCAAAAACTTCGCTAGGAAGGACCAAAATCAATTTGACGTGAAGATTAAGAAGGTTCGAAGCGACAACGGAACGGAGTTTAAGAACGCAAATGTGGATACCTTTCTTGATGAAGAAGGGATTTCACATGAGTTCTCGGCTACGCACACACCCCAACAAAATGGAGTTGTTGAGAGGAAGAACCGGACACTCATCGTAATGGCAAGAATGATGCTTGATGAGTACAAGATGCCAAAGCACTTTTGGGCGGAAGCGGTTGAGATAGCTTGTGATGCAACAAATCGCTTGTATCTTCATAAGCTACTCGGCAAGACGGCATACGAGCTCCTCACCGGTAACAAACCACAAGTTGGATACTTTCGAGTATTCGGCTCAAAGTGCTACATTCTTGATAAGCATCGTCGCTCTAAATTTGCTCATAAGTCTCATGAAGGTTTTCTACTTGGTTATGGCTCAAACTCTCACACATACCGTGTCTACAATAATTTCACCCGAAAGGTTGAAGAGACGGTGGATGTGAAGTTTGATGAATCTAACGGCTCGCAAGTAGAGCAATTGCCAATTGATGCAGGAGACAAAGACCCTTTGGAAGCAATCCAAGACTTGTCTATTGGCAAGATTCGTCCAACGGAGGTGAAGGAGAGTACCTCGTCCATCCAAGTGGAAGCTTCTACCTCACGACAAGGTGAACCAAGAGTTGATATGGAAGCATCCACAAGTGGGACACATCAAGATGAAGAAAATGAGGAAGTGCATCAAGATGAATGCCAACAACCTCCTTCTCCACCACGACAAGAGAACGACAACGTCAACAACGAAGAAGGCCAAGAAGAAGAACAAGATGAAGAAGATGTTCAACCAAGATCCAAGCAAAAGCTTTCACAAGTTTGAGCAAGAATTGCTAAAGATCATCCCGTCGAGCAAATCTACAATGATATCCAAACCGGGAGAATCACTCGCTCAAAAACCTGTTTAGCTAACTTTTGTGAACACTATTCATTCATCTCTCGCATTGAACCTATGAAGGTTGAAGAAGCATTGGAAGATCCGGATTGGATAAATGCTATGCATGAAGAGCTACACAATTTTGAGAGAAATCAAGTGTGGACATTGGTTGAAAAGCCTGACAACAACCACAACATCATTGGTACCAAATGGGTGTTTCGCAACAAGCAAGATGAAGATGGTAAAGTCGTCCGCAACAAAGCACGCCTAGTCGCCCAAGGCTACACTCAAGTCGAAGGTATGGACTATGGTTAGACATATGCCCCCATTGCTAGACTTGAGTCCATTCGCATCTTACTTGCCTATGCTAATCATCATGATATCAGCTTGTACCAAATGGACATTAAAAGTGCTTTTCTAAATGGTGAAATTGAGGAGGAAGTTTATGTTAAGCAACCTCCCGGATTTGTTAATCCTAAGAAACCTAATCATGTTTACAAACTTCACAAAGCTCTTTATGGTCTTAAACAAGCTCCTAGAGCATGGTATAAATGCTTGACCAAATTCCTTATTGAAAAAGGCTTTGAAATTGGAAAAATAGATTCTACTCTTTTTACTAAAAAGGGTTAATGGAGAACTATTTGTATGCCAAATTTATGTCGATGATATTTGCCGGGGTTTTTGATCCACGGGCACCTATGGGACCGGCGGACCGGGTCCCTTTTTGGTTCGGCGGGGGGCGGAGGTTGCGCAAAGAGCAGATCGAGGCGAAGCAAGCGAGCGGTTGGTCGTGCGAGGAGTAAATCGAGGTGAAGCACGCGAGCGATTTACCCAGGTTCGGGCCGCACGGATGCGTAAAACCCTACTCCTGCTTTGTGGATTGGTATTGATTTCATGCTCGGGAGCGAGCGTGAGTGTGTGGAATTGCTGAACCTCGCGAGAGCTCTCGAGGTGGCTGACCCCCATCTACGTTGCCCCGGGCCTCCTTTTATATGCTCAAGGGGTTACCGACATAGGGCAACGGAGGGCAAAAGTGGAAAAGGTGCCGTGGATAGGCACAGCTAGGTGCTGTAGTAGGCACAGCTAGCTGCTACAGTGCTATCATACCTAACCCTGACGGCAGGGGACAAGGGCATTAAATGCCCGTCTGTGTCGCCTAGACAACACCGAGAGGGACCGCTAGGGACGCCACCGTCTTGCCACGATGGTTGTCTTGTCAGCGCCTGCGTGCCACCGCACGCCCCTAGCTGCACAGCCTCCTGCCACGTGCGCTCGGGAGGGGCCCCGGAGCGACACGTGGGTGGATGTGCTGGAGCGCGGGCGTGGAGTGGGGGCTTGCCGCGGCAAGCGCCTTGCCGCGGCCGCCGACTCGTCGCTCCCGGGAGCTTGTTGCTCACCGGGCCTTGCCGGGGCGCGTAGCGCGCCGCGGCAAGTTCCTCGGAATGCCTTGGATGGCCTTCCCGGCAAGCGCCTCTTGCCGGGGCCTTGGAACGCTTCTGATGGCCTTCCCGGCAAGCTCCTCTTGCCGGGGCCTTGCCTTCTTCCCGGCAAGCTCCTCTTGCCGGGGTCTTGTCTTGAGTACTTTGTTCTTGAATGGTCCTCAAAGGGACCACGGAGGTTCTTGGCGGTGACCTGGCAGGCCTTGCCGCGGGACGCTGCGACTGCCCGTGCACAAGTTCGGGGTACTAAGGGTACCCCTACTTTAGTACACCGACAGGAGCCCCCGGGCCTGGGCCAGACACGGTGCCGAGCGCTATTGGGCCAGGCCCAAAACAGTGCACGGGCACGCGCGGCCTAGGTCACGCCGAATCTCTCTCCGCTTCTATCGCGCACGCTCGGAACGGCGCGCGTCAAACGCGGCGTCGTGGGTGACGCGAGTGGCGCGCGCGCGTGGGGCTGAGCCCCGCGAGCATGCGTCAAGCCATGATGAAGGGGAATGGCCCACGCCCTCTTCTCCAAACGGAGGTAGGCGTGGGGGCGTGGCGCATTTACTGGACGGGGCCGGTGCGCGGTTTCCCAAGCGCCCACTCCCCGAGATCACGGGGTAGGGAGAGGCCGCCCCATCCGTCACCTCAGTTCTGCATCTCCGCCACGCGGCTCCCATGCACTTGGGATCGCGGACGGCGGGAGCGGGAACCTGGGCCGTTGCGAGCAGAGGGGGCGGGTCGGCCCGCCTCCCTGCTCTTCCTGTGCCTTGATTCGCTGAGCAGGGCGGCTGGGCTCCCACTTCGCTCCTTTATAAGGAGTGGGAAGGGAGCACCGAAGCCTGCACTCTCCCGTCTCCTCCTTTCTTCAGCTTCTGCTCCCCTTTCTCTCATTCGCCATGGAGAAAGGGAATCCTGGGCCTTCATCGGTGGCGGCGAGGGTCACCGCCAGACAGCGCACCGTCCCCTTTTCCTCGCTCGTGGTGGCAGAGCCAGCCATAAGGGGAAGAGGGAGGGGGCGAGGTCGTGGACGAGGTCGAGGACGAGGTCGAGGCGCTCGGGGAAGAGGCGGACGGGGCGACGCGCCAGCTTCGCCCCCGCCGGTGGCTCCTCCCCCCGCGGCGGTCCATATAGGGGACAACCCTTGCGAGTTCTTCGTCAAGCTGCGCCGGGCGCCTCGTTGTCGCCTCCGGCTTCCAGCTCCGTTCGCGAGCGCGATGGAGTCGGACCCGCCCGAAACTCTGAGATTACACATGAGGGGCTGTGGGATCAGCGGCACGCGAGTTCGCGTGGCATTCCCAGCCCCTAGTGTGATGTATCTCGATCGAGGGTGGAAGACGTTCGCCCACATCCACAGCTTGACAGGGGGACTCACCCTCCATTTTAAGCTGGTGGAGGGCGATCTCCTCTCCGTCAAAGTCTTCGGGTGCTTCGGCACCCGGGCGAAGTGCTGCGTGGACAGCTCCTCTGATAGCGAAGGCTCCTCCTCGAGCGAGAGTGACGAGGAGGAGAGCGGCAGTGATGGTGAGGGTGGCGGGCGGCAGGACGGCGGCTCCGACTAGGTGTCGGGCGCCGTCTCGTGCGGCACCGGCGACCCCATCATCCGCGGCGCCGGCTTCTTGAACTCCCCGGGGGCGTCTCCTTGGGCGGCTGGCGTAGGGAGGTCGCGGAAGGGGAAGAGGGCTGGCGACAAGGCCGTCAGGTCGGAGTACGAGGGCGTGGTGCCCTCGACAGCGTGCTGACGTCCTGCCGCCCCTCCTTCGCACCCTTCTCCCGGCGTCGCCATCACCGTCCGGCCCCCGGGATGTTCTCTTGGTGTCTTCTGGCACCTGTAGCTCGCCTTGGCGCCCCTTTCCCCTTTTCGCCTGCTTGTTCTTCCTCCTGAAGAGAGGGACAGGAAAAGGATTACGGGCACCTTATCTTTTTAATTGTAAGCCTTCGGGCCTTAGCTGTATCTAAAACTTGTAATCCTCTCTTTCATGTTTTTCATCCTCTATGGACTGTACCTGTATGGGATGTTTTTTAATGAAAAGGGGAAGTTTGCCGGGTTATTTGCCTCGCGGGTTGAACCCACGCCAAAGAACAGATCCTTGGTGTCTCTCGGACAGGCGTTCCCGGCAACAGGCCCTGCCGCCTTCCCACGTCGCTCGACCTTTCTCGCGCCTTTGACGGAGGCGGGAACGAGGTGGGTGCGGCCTCCTCATTTCATCCCTTCGCTGCCGCGGCTACGATCAGACTTGGCCCCGGGAACGCGCTCCAGGGCCTAGAGTCGGGGGAGCACGGCAGTTTTTGGGAAGAAACGCGGTTTCACATTCCCCAGTTCATAGGAGGATGCATGAAGAGGGATGAAAGACTTATCTGATATCGCAGCCCCCGGCAACTCTGGCTTGCCGGGGGTGACATCTTGGCATCCGCAGCCCCCGATGTTCTTGCCGGGGCCCAGATGCCGGCGCGCCCTTCTTCTCCTTTTCGTCTCCAGGTGGCCTGGCCAGGACGTGCGAGCCCTGCGAACGAAGGAAAAGCAAAGGGACGGACACTCGACCTCTAAGCTAGGGGTTAGCCGCTGTTAGGGACTATCGACCCTAACCAAGGACGAGACTCAGACTCAATCTAGCATGCATGCTATAGCCCCCGGGGTATGCAGCGCTTCATTTTCTGGTGCTCAGGGTCTGCGCCTGGCTCTGTACAGAGGTTTACATGCAACAGCGGCAAGACTCGTACAGAAAGGTGGTTGCCGGACGGGGTCCGACAACCGCGCCTTACGGGTAAAACTTACGAAGATGCTCGATGTTCCAGGAGTTGCTCACTGGGATGCCATCTTCGGTCTCAAGGCGGACAGCGCCAGGCCTTGTGACTCGTTTCACCCGGTAAGGGCCTTCCCACTTCGGCGTCAACTTGTTGGAATTCTTGGCCGACTGAACGCGCTGAAGAACAAGGTCGCCTTCCTCGAGACTCCTAGCATTAACTCTGCGGCTGTGGCAGCGACGCAGAGCTTGCTGGTAGCGAGCAGCTCGCACAGCAGCCTGGAGACGATCTTCCTCAAGGAGCAGCGCGTCATCTTGCTGCAGCCGCTCTTGCTCAAGCTCATCGTAAGCGAGCACTCGAGGTGACCCGTATACGAGTTCCATGGGGGTAACTGCCTCCGCTCCATAGACTAGAGCAAAGGGTGTCTGTCCAGTGGCTCGATTTGGCGTCGTTCTGATCGACCAAAGAACCACTGGTAGCTCCTCGATCCAGTTTCTTCCGCACTTGCGCAGCCTGTCGAAAGTTCTGGTCTTGAGCCCGCACAACACCTCAGCATTCGCCCTCTCCGCTTGACCGTTGCTCCTTGGGTGAGCAACAGAAGCGAAGCAGACCTTGGCGCCGAGATCTTGGATGTACTGCATGAAGGCGTGGCTCGTGAACTGTGTGCCGTTGTCGGTGATTATCCGGTTAGGGATCCCGAAGCGGCAAACAATCGACCTGAAGAACTTGACGGCTGACTGTGTGGTCACCTTCCTCACTGGTTCCACTTCCGGCCACTTTGTGAACTTGTCGATTGCGACGTACAAGTACTCAAAGCCCCCGACAGCTCGGGGGAAGGGGCCGAGGATGTCGAGCCCCCAGACCGAAAAGGGCCAGGATAAAGGGATCGTCTGGAGAGCTTGAGCTGGCTGGTGTATCTGCTTGGAATGGAACTGGCACGCTTCACACTTGGTTACTTGTGCAGTTGCATCTTGGAGGGCTGTTGGCTAGAAGAAACCTTGCCGGAATGCTTTGCCGACGAGTGCTCTTGCGCCAATGTGGTGACCACATATGCCTCCGTGTATCTCTGCCAACAGCTTCTGTCCGTCTTCCCGGGGAATGCACCTCAATTTCACATCGTTGAGTCTTCTTCTGTACAGCGTCTTGTCGACGAACTGGTACATACTTGACTGCCGGGCTACTCTTTCGGCTTCTTCTTGCTCTTCGGGAAGTTCTCCTGTCTGAAGGAAACGGACAATCTGCTGCGCCCATGTTGGAGCCTGTGGCTCGACAACAAGGACTAAAGGCAACTCTGCTGCTGCGGGAACGTCCGCTTCTACGGCGAGAAGCTGTGTCTCTGCCGGAGCTTGACGTTCCGCGGCAAGCTTGCCGGGAGCTTCAGCTTCAACGGAACAAACCCTAGGGCTTGCCGGAGCATCTGGCTCACCGGCGCTCTTCGCGTTGATCTTGGAGGTTGCTGCGGGAATATCTGCTTCTACGGCGAGAAGTTGTGTCTCTGCCGGAGCATGACATCCCGTGACAAACTTGCCGGGAGCTTCTGCTTCAACGGAACAAACCCTGGGGTTTGCCGGAGCATCTCGCTCCTCAGCGCCTTCGGTGTTGATCTTGGGGACCTTCTTGGCGGCAGCTTCGGGAAGCTCTGCCGGCAGGTAGTCACCAGGAATCAACTTCCTCTTCTTGCTTTGTCCAGTTGATGGTGTTACGGACGGTTGAGTCAGCTTGAGCACAAAGGTCCCTGGTTCCACAGGTAACTTAAGTGCGGCGCACTTTGACAGGCCATCAGCAATGGTGTTCTGAGTTCTCGGAACATGCTCCATTTGCAGGCCATCAAAGCGCTCTTCTAGCTTTCTCACTTCGTCGACGTAAGCTTCCATCAATGGACTCTGATAATTCTTGTTTACTTGGCGGACGACAAGCTGTGAGTCACCCCTGACAATGAGCTTCTTAATCCCAAGGTCTGCCGTGATCCTGAGACCGGCAAGCAATCCCTCATACTCTGCAGTATTGTTTGTTGCTTGCTCCTTGGGAAAGTGCATCTGGACTATGTACTTGAGGTGCTCTCCGGTGGGCGCGATAAGCAGCACACCAGCGCCGGCGCCTTGCAGCGAGAAAGCACCATCAAAGTACATCAGCCACTCTTTGCTCGCTTCTTTGTCGGGGATGCTCGTCTCCGGGATTTCTTCGTCCGGAGTTGGCGTCCATTCCGCTATGAATTCTGCCAATGCTCTGCTCTGGATAGTTGAAGTGCTTTCAAACTTGAGACCAAAGCTTGACAGTTCCAGTGCCCACTCAACAATCCTACCTGTCGCTTCAGGATTCTGCAGTATCCTCTTCAGCGGAAAGAGAGTGACCACTGTGATCTCATGTGCTTGGAAGTAATGGCGCAGCTTTCTCGAGGCCATGAGAAGGCCGAAAAGCAGTTTTTGCACACCAGAGTACCTTGACCTAGCCCCCTGCAAGAGGGAACTGACAAAGTAAACTGGGCGCTGCACTGTTTTCTTCCGTATCTCCTCGTGTATCAGCGCGGGTTCATCTTTGTCGGGACCAGAGCTTGTCGGGGAAGCCCCCTGCTTGTCGATGGATGCTCTTGCCGCGGTTGCTGGCTCATCATCCACCTCCCTCTCTGCCACCAACGCAGCACTAACCACTTGATTGGTTGCCGCTATGTACAACAGCAACTTCTCTTGTGGCTTAGGCGCGACAAGTATTGGAGGGGAGGACAGGTATCTCTTCAGTTCTTGCAGCGCAGCCTCCGCTTCTGGAGTCCATTTCATCGGACCTGCCTTTTTCAATAATTTGAAAAATGGCAAGGCACGCTCGGCAGACCGAGAGATGAACCTGCTGAGAGCAGCCACGCAACCGGCAAGTTTCTGTACATCCTTGACGCGCTTCGGTGCTTCAATCTGCTCAATGGCCTTGATCTTGTCGGGATTGGCCTCAACCCCCCGCTGAGACACGAAGAACCCGAGAAGCTTGCCGGAGGGAACTCCAAACACACACTTCTCTGGGTTGAGGTTGAGGCTGATCTTGCGCAGATTTGCAAAAGTCTCGTCCAAGTCTTGGATCAGGGTTGCTCTGTCCTTGCTCTTGACCACTATATCATCCATGTATGCTTCCACATTTCTGTGTATTTGTGGCTCAAGAGCAATATGGACTACTCTTGCAAATGTCGAACCAGCATTCTTTAATCCAAAAGGCATCCGTACGAAGCAGTATGTGCCACATGGAGTAATAAATGCGGTCTTCTCTTCATCCTCCTCTGCCATGAAGATCTGATGATACCCGGAGTACGCATCAAGAAACGAAAGCAAATCACATCCAGCTGTGGAGTCAACAATCTGGTCAATGCGCGGCAAAGGAAATGGGTCTTTGGGACAAGCTTTGTTAACATCGGTGAAATCGATGCAAAGCCTCCATTTCCCGTTTGCCTTGCGCACGACTACAGGATTGGCCAACCACGTGGGATGGAGCACTCCTCTGACGAGGCCTGCTGCTTCCAGTTTCTTGATTTCCTCCGCAACGAATTCTTGGCGCTCCACCGCCTGCTTCCGGACTTTCTGCTTGATGGGCCGCGCATGAGGACAGACGGCAAGGTGGTGCTCAATCACTTTCCTGGGAACACCGGGGATGTCGGACGGTTGCCATGCAAACACGTCGACGTTCGCCCGCAGGAAAGCAACGAGCGCGCTTTCCTATTTAGGATCAAGCGCGACACTGATGGTGAAGGTACCACCAGTGCCATCCTCCTTGGCGGACACCTTCTTCGTCTCTGGCGGAGCTGCCATCGTCTTCTTGTGTTTGCCGGTGAAGCTCGATGGTGCGTCCTCGACGGTAGCGCAGCACTCCGAAGAGGCGCGCTTGCCGGAGTGGGCATCAGAGCTTCTGCCGGACTGGGTCTTCTTGTCGGTGGAGCTCGATGGTGCGTCCTCGACGGCAGCGCAGCACTCCGAAGAGGTGCGCTTGCCAGAGTGGGCACCAGAGCTCTTGCCGGACCTGGTCTTTTTGCCGGTGGAGCTCGATGGCGCGTCCTCGACGGCAGCGCAGCACTCCGAAGAGGCGCGCTTGCCGGAGTAGGCACCAGAACTCTTGCCGGACTTGGTCTTCTTGGTCCCGGGAGCTTCAGCGGCAAGTGGATCGCGGTCTGCCGTGGCTGCTGCTTCCCGGTAGATCTTGTCGGCACAGATAAGAGCGTCCTTCTTGTCACCGGGGACAGAAATGACGCTTATCGGGCCTGGCATCTTCAGCACGTTATACGCGTAGTGAGAGGCCGCCATGAACTTGGCGAGTGCTGGACGGCCAAGTATCCCATTGTAAGGTAACGGGATATCGGCAACGTCGAACGTGACCCTCTCAGTCCTGAAGTTTAACTCGCTGCCGAATGTTACCGGCAGCGTGACCTTCCCCTTCGGCTTGCTCCTTCCCGGATTGATTCCTTGGAATGTGCCGGTCTCTTCGAGCTCGCCGTCAGGGATCTGGAGTTTTCGGAGCACAGCGGAGGAGATCAGGTTTAAGCCGGCCCCGCCGTCAACTAGCATCTTGGTGACCTTGAGGTTGCGGATAGTTGGTGAAACCAACATCGGCAGACACCCGACCGCGGTTGTGCGATCAGGGTGGTCCTCAATGTCAAAGATGATAGGCGTGCTGGACCACTTCAGAAGCTTGCGCGATTCGATGGGTGGTTCCGCTGCATTGACTTCCCGCACCCACTGTTTGAGTTGGCGGTGCGAGGTATGCAGGGAAGCACCCCCGTCAACGCACAAGACCTCTGTGGCTTTCTGAAACTCCTGCTCGCTGGTCTCAACGTCATCCATGTCTTCATCCTCCCCGTCGTCTTCGTCGTTGTCGCGACCGCGGGGAGGTCTGTCTCCTTGCCGCTGCTTGGCCTTGCCGCGGCGTCCTTCCTGGCCGGTGCGCTTCTGGCCAGGCTTCTCGGCACCCCCTTGGGCTCTCTCCCTGTCGCGCGCTCGTACTCAGCCCTCTGTTGCTGGACGAGCTGCTCGACCTTCTTGCAGCTCTGGAGGTCATGGCCCTTGGTGCGGTGAATCTTACAGTATTGCTTGCCGGAGCCGTCCCGCTTGTCAGCGGCCGCCACAGCCTGACAGTTGGTGCATGCGGCAACTTCCTTGCCGGAGCTACCAACTGTAGCCTTCGTGGCGTCACCTTCATTGCCGGACTGCTCAACGACCAGCACCTCGCTGTTCTGCTTCTTCCTGTTGTTGCGCCGCCGGCTTCTCTTTGCCGGGGCAGCATCCTCACTGTCAGATCCTCCTGCTCCAGTGCTTTCTCCGGGGAATTTCCTCCCCTCCTCAGCGCGTGCACACCTGTCGGCCAGGGCATAAAGCTCGCTGACGTCCCGAATCTTGCACATCGCCAACTCCTCCCTCATCCTGCGGTTACGCACGTTCTGATGGAACGCGCTGATTACCGCGGCAGGGTGGATATTTGGGATGTTGTGGTGTACACGGCTAAACCTCTGGATATACTGGCGCAGGGGCTCTCCTTCCTTCTGGACGAGCAGATGAAGATCTCTATCTTGGCCATGAGGTTTGTGGCCGCCTGTGAAGGCGCCAACAAACTGATGGCATAGCTCAGCCCAGGAGGATATGGAGTTGTCCGGCAAGTGCATGAGCCAGGACCTGACGTTGGGCTTGAGTACCAACGGGAAGTAGTTGGCAAGGATCTTGTCGTCCCGCCCCCCAGCAGCCTGCACCGCGATGGTGTAGATGCTGAGGAACTCCGACGGATGCAACTTGCCGTCGTACTTCTCTGGTACGTCGGGCTTGAAGTTCTTCGCACTGGGCCACTGGACTCGCCGCAGCTCACGAGTGAACGCAGGGCAACCTACCGGGTACGGCAAGTCGCCTGGTTCCCTTGGCGCATGCATGTCGACAGATGGGTCAGCACGCTGGTCTGACTGACGCCGCGCTTCTCTCCGGCGCTCGATGCGTGTACGAGCGCCTTCCCGCTGCCGTTCTTGAAGAACTTGTCGTTGGTCGCGACGGGCTCGCGGATCCGACGACGCGGTGGAGTCGCTGTCGTGGCGGATCCGGCGGGTCGGCGATCTTGGCCTTCGGGGTGGGGAGTGCACAGTAGTTGCACCCCCACCAGTCTTATCTCCACCGGTTTGCGCCTGGCTGACTCGCTGCGGCTGCAACGTGCTCGGCTGCCGAGGAGTGTCGCCGTTGGCGAAGCCGATGAGACTCTGGATAGTGGTCCTCCAGTCCTCGATCTTGTCCGCCGCTGGAGGGTAGTCTAGGAGCAGCTGAGCTCGTGCCAGAGCTTCCGCTGCGGTGGCGGGTGGCGGTAGCGAACGGTGCGAGGAGCGGGATACGCTCGGACTCCTAACCACGTTAGAAGGAGCAGTATCCCGTCCAGGCGACCGCGTCTCGCTCGCGCCGGCTTGTTGACGCGCATGGTGGTCCTGGGCGCTCCGGGATCCACCAGCTCGATCTTGATCTAGCGAGCGCATGGTACCGTGAGTACCATGACGCTGCCGGTCCCGCGCCTCCTGAGATGGGCGCGGTGCATGCACGGACGCCGAGGTCTTGGAGTGCGCCCGGTCGTTGTGGGAGCCGGCCACGCCGCCGACGGGTAGCGCAGCCTTGCCCTGGGACCTGGCAGCACCAAGAGTTCCCTCGTCGATGCGTGCCCTTCCGCCGGCGCCTGCCCCACCATCCGTTTGCTCCGGCGGTGGGTGGCTCGGCGCGGACGGAGCAGCTACCTACGAAACCTTCTTCTTCGGTGGCATGTTGATGAAGAAGATGAAGATCTACGAAGAAGATGAAGATCTACCCCGCAAGAACGCCGGATCTGATTCACACAACTTCGACGCCCCCTACCTGGCGCGCCAGAGATGCCGGGGTTTCTGATCCACGGGCACCTATGGGACCGGCGGACCGGGTCCCTTTTTGGTTCGGCGGGGTCGGAGGTTGCGCAAAGAGCAGATCGAGGCGAAGCAAGCGAGCGGTTGGTCGTGCGAGGAGTAAATCGAGGCAAAGCACGTGAGCGATTTACCCAGGTTCGGGCCGCACGGATGCGTAAAACCCTACTCCTGCTTTGTGGATTGGTATTGATTTCTTGCTCGGGAGCGAGCATGAGTGTGTGGAATTGCTGAACCTCGCGAGAGCTCTCGAGGTGGCCGACCCCCATCTACGTTGCCCCGGGCCTCCTTTTATATGCTCAAGGGGTTACCGACATAGGGCAACGGAGGGCAAAAGTGGAAAAGGTGCCGTGGATAGGCACAGCTAGGTGCTGTAGTAGGCACAGCTAGCTGCTACAGTGCTATCATACCTAACCCTGACGGCAGGGGACAAGGGCATTAAATGCCCGTCTGTGTCGCCTAGACAACACCGAGAGGGACCGCTAGGGACGCCACCGTCTTGCCACGATGGTTGTCTTGTCAGCGCCTGCGTGCCACCGCACGCCCCTAGCTGCACAGCCTCCTGCCACGTGCGCTCGGGAGGGGCCCCGGAGCGACACGTGGGTGGATGTGCTGGAGCGCGGGCGTGGAGTGGGGGCTTGCCGCGGCAAGCGCCTTGCCGCGGCCGCCGACTCGTCGCTCCCGGGAGCTTGTTGCTCACCGGGCCTTGCCGGGGCGCGTAGCGCGCCGCGGCAAGTTCCTCGGAATGCCTTGGATGGCCTTCCCGGCAAGCGCCTCTTGCCGGGGCCTTGGAACGCTTCTGATGGCCTTCCCGGCAAGCTCCTCTTGCCGGGGCCTTGCCTTCTTCCCGGCAAGCTCCTCTTGCCGGGGTCTTGTCTTGAGTACTTTGTTCTTGAATGGTCTTCAAAGGGACCACGGAGGTTCTTGGCGGTGACCTGGCAGGCCTTGCCGCGGGACGCTGCGACTGCCCGTGCACAAGTTCGGGGTACTAAGGGTACCCCTACTTTAGTACACCGACAATATTAGATTTGGATCAACTAACCCTCATTTTAGTGATAAGTTTGGAAAGCTAATGTCGGAGAAGTTTGAGATGTTGATGATGAGTGAACTCAAATTCTTTCTTGATTTGAAATCAAGCAAACTAAGGAAGGCACCTTTGTATCTCAAACGAAGTACACCAAGGACTTATTAAAGAAGTTCAATATGCAAGAATGCAAAGGTATGACTACACCCATGCCTACTAGTGGACATCTTGATTTAACCAAAGATGGTGAACCGGTTGATCAAAAGGTTTATCGCTCTATGATTGGTTCATTGTTATATCTATGTGCTTCACGTCCCAATATTATGCTAAGTGTGTGCATGTGTGCACGATATCAAGCCTCTCCTAAAGAATGTCATCTTAAGGTCGTGAAAAGGATAGTGAGATACTTAACCCATACACCAAATTTTGGCATTTGGTATCCAAAAAGGGCTTCCTTTGATCTTGTGGGCTACTCTGATTCGGACTATGCCGGTGACAAGGTTGATAGAAAGTCCACTTTGGTTACTTGTCAATTTCTTGGTAGATCTCTTGTATCTTGGTCCTCCAAGAAACAAAACTCGGTATCCTTATTCACTGCCGAAGCGGAATACATTGCTGCTGGATCATGTTGTGCTCAATTACTTTGGATGACCCAAACTCTTAAGGAATATATGTGAAACATGTTCCATTGCTATGTGACAATGAAAGTGTATTAAAATTTCTCACAATCCCGTACAACATTCTCGAAGTAAGCATATTGAAGTTCGTCATCATTTCATTCGAGATCATGTTGCCAAAAGGGGACATTAATCTTAAGCAGGTCTGCACTGATAAGCAAATGGCGGATATATTTACCAAACCACTTGATGAGAAAGTGTTTTGCAGGTTAAGAGGTCAATTGAACATCATTGATGCTTCAAACTTGGAGTAGGAACTCCATTTAATACATGCAAGGCATGAGCCTATGACTAATCCTTGATATTTCTCTTATGATGACTATCTTATGTCTTGGATATATTTGCACCTTGCATGCTATCTAACCCGTGTAGGTACTTGGATGAATCGAAATCTATGAGATTGCAACTCACTCACATCTTGAGCAATTTCTATATCACCAAGTCACTACACAATGGTGGACGAAAAAAAGGAAGCACGCAACCATTCAAACATATCCTTTGACAAATTCTATCATGATTGTCATTTTGGATACACAAGTGCTCTTCCTTGCAAAAACTAACCCATGTAGGGAAATGAACTCAAAATTCAAGTGATGCTCCCAACTCTTGATGAGCTACATCAACCTTGAGCAACCCACACAAGTTCAACTACGTGATCATGATCAACACCACCACCCAAGGTGTGTTATTCCATCTTAGAGAAGCTTTACTCCAAGTCATGGGATAAAGCAACTCAACAATATGTGAATACATCAAGATGCTTTAACGAAAAATGGTAACCCCATTTTGAGCTTAAACGATGAGTATGACCAAAGATCAAGTGATCTCACTTGACTCCTAAGTGAATATACTCTAACATAGGTGACTTTGTCACCGCCCAATTCTAGATGAAGTTTCTTCTCTTTTATTTTCCGTTCTGCATTTTCTGCATTAAATTCCTTGCAAATCCTTGTGAGATCTGACTTGTCTAGTGAGCTGAGGTGACAAGTGTTTTCTCTGCGATGAACTCGGTCACACCGGGCTGTTTACCTCGGTCCAACCGAACTCTTTCGGTGCCGCCGATGCACCAAACTCGGTGCTACCGATTTCACTGCAGGAAAAACATCTTGCCACTTATTTCTGAATTCTTTTTGATCCATCTTCACTCAATGAATCTTGTCCTCGACCAGCATCCTACTCAAATTGCTGCTTTGTTCTGTGACTCAAGGACCAAACCCATCATGACCAAAATCCAGAAGAACCCTTCTTGGAAATTGATGTCAAAGGGGGGAGAGAGAGATCATTACATCAAAGCTTAATCATATCTATAGGGGGAGAGAATACTCTAGGGAAGAAAGACACCCCAGATGCTTGGTGTTCAAGAGGAGAGAAGTCACATGTCTTCAAGAGGGGAAAGACATGTTCATATTTGCTCGATTGCATTAGCTCTGTTTATTTCCTTTGAGCTCTGGTTTTGATCTGTTTTTTCTGTTCCCTATCTTCTCCCAATATCCCATGTTAGATTCAGGGGGAGAAAGACATCTAAGGGAAGGAAATCCTTGAATTTATTGCATATCTTTACCTTTGGGGACATGTCTTTATCCAATGTGGTACTTAGTACTCACTCTACATGTCATCCCAGTCTTGGTACTCTTGTGGTCTCTCTTGTTTGCTCTGGCCAGTAGGTGTATCTGTGTTATCTAACCTTGTTTACGCAGGTTCATCCCATCCTAAGCCAACTCAAGACCACAAGGTAAGTATATGCATCACAGTCATGTGAATGAGAATTTCTTGCTGATGTACATACTGTTTGCAAGAAGGACTCATGAGCATGAAGGTACATTTCTCATATTTTCATCATTTGCTCTGATGCATATAGCCAAGATACATGTAACACATTGCTTACTCTATCATGTTTATGCATTCACATTCTCTTATATTCCATATTCACATGATTGCCTACATGTAGGGGGAGCCTATGCAAGTTACATGTCTTTCCAAAGCTTTACTTACTACTCTTAATATCTTGATCTAAACCTTTGATGTATGTTGTCATCAATTACCAAAAAGGGGCAGATTGAAAGCACAAGTGCTCCCTAGGTGGTTTTGGTAATTAATGTGAACATATCTCTTGTTGGACTAACATTTTTATCTAGTATGTTTCAGATAAGTTCAATAGTGATGTGGCATGGACTAGAGGATGTGAAACCCCTTCAAGATGCTAAGGACAAAGGATTGGCTCAAGCTCAAAGCTCAAGACGCTACATTTTCTATTTTAGTGATCCAAGATCACACTGAGTCTATAGGAAAAGCCAATACTATCAAGGAGGGATGAGGTGTTGCTTAATGAGGCTCTTGCTCAAATGCTTAGTGATATGCTCCAAAGTCCTCAACTACTTTCTCACATCCACATATGACCTAAACCAAAAGTCAAACCAGGCCCCACCGATTCTTCCTATCCGGCGCCATCGAGTTTCAAATGTCATAGCCACTGCCACAAACCCTAGGCAAATTGGTCCCACCGATAGGGATCTCGGTCTCACCAAGATGGGATTGCAAACTCTCTGTTGCCTATTGCAATACTTTCGGTCTCACCGAAACTTGCGATCGGTCCCACCGAGATTGCAATGTAAACTCTCTGTTTTCCCTTCGTAACATTTCGGTCTCACCGAAATGAGCGATCGGTCCCACCGAGTTTACCTGACCAACTCTCTGGTTAGCTTATTACCAAAATCGGTCTCACCGAGTTTGTGTAATCGGTCTCACCGAGATTACGTTATGCCCTAACCCTAATCATATCGGTCCTAGCGAGTTGCATGTCGGTCCCACCAAAAACCCTAACGGTCACTAGCTTTGCTGAATCGGTCTGACCGAGTTTAACCATTCGGTCCCACCGAGTTTGGGAAGTTATGTGTAACGGTTAGATTTTGTGTGGAGGCTATATATACCCCTCCACCACCTCTTCATTCGTGGAGAGAGCCATCAGAATGAACCTACACTTCCAACTTACTTTTTCTGAGAGAGAACCACCTACACTTGTGTTGAGACCAAGATGTCCCATTCCTACCATATGAATCTTGATCTCTAGCCTTCCCCAAGTTGCTTTCCACTCAAATCTTCTTTCCACCAAATCCAAATCCTGTGAGAGAGAGTTGAGTGTTGGGGAGACTATCATTTGAAGCACAAGAGCAAGGAGTTCATCATCAACACACCATTTGTTACTCCTTGGAGAGTGGTGTCTCCTAGATTGGCTAGGTGTCACTTGGGAGCCTTCGACAAGATTGTGGAGTTGAACGAAGGAGTTTGTAAGGCCAAGGAGATTGCCTACTTCGTGAAGATCTACCGCTAGTGAGGCAAGTCCTTCGTGGGCGATGGCCATGGTGGGATAGACAAGGTTGCTTCTTCGTGGACCCTTCGTGGGTGGAGCCCTCCGTGGACTCGCGCAACCGTTACCCTTCATGGGTTGAAGTCTCCATCAACATGGATGTATGAAAGCACCACCTATCGAAACCACGACAGAAACATCTGTGTCTCCAATTACATTCTTGCAAGTTGCATGCTTTACTTTCTGCTGCTCATATACTTGTTGCATGCTTGCTTGATATGTATTGTGTTTGTTAAATTTGTGCCAAAAATCCACTTCAACCTAAAAAATTTAAAAACTGTAACTTTTGGTACTTAGTGTCTAATCACCCCCCCTCTAGACACCTCTTCTCGATCCTTTCAGCTGCTAACTGAAGCCAATCGATGCTGCCTCTAGATGAACAGTGAGCGTTGCGGGGGGGGGGGGGGGGGGGGGTTGGATGAACAGTTCCCGGTGGGGGTGGATGAACAGAACCCCGTGGTGTTGCCTCTGGATGAACAGGACCCCGATCGATTGAGCCGGTTGGGGCTGGATGAACTGGACCCCGTGGAGGGCAGGATGAACAGGACCACCCCATGGAGGGTAGGATGAACAGTAGATGGTGGAGGACTGGATGAACAGTAGCCCGTGGAGGGGTGGTTGAACAGTAGCCAGTGGAGTAGCGCGCGGTGGAGGCTGGATGAACAGGAGCCCGTGGATGAACAGTCATAGGTGGAGGCTAGAGGAGGTCGATGATGGATGAACAGTAACCCGTGGAGGCTGGAGGGGGTTGACGGTGGAGATGAACAGTATCCCATGGAGTCTCGTTTTGCGGTACGCCACACCCCTCCCGATGAACAGGACCCCTGTTTCGACCGTAGCCCTCCAACACAAGTCTGTTTTCTCCGTTTTGCGGTACGCCACACCCCTCCCGATCAACAGGACCCACGTTTCGACCGTAGGAGGTCCGTTTCCTCCGTTTTGTGGTACGCCAGACCCCTCCCGATGAACAGGATCCCATTTCGAACATGGCCGATCGAACACAAGGTCGTTTCCTCCGTTCTGCGGTATGCCAGGCCTCGTTTCCATCGGTTGTTCCGTCCAAGCCCTCCCGATGAACACGACGACGCATTCTATTCCGACCCAGCCGGTTGGCTCCCCATGAATACGACGACGACGATGTTTCTCCGTTCTGACCCAGCCATGTACACGAGCCCTGGCCGTACGTATGCACGAGTAGGCATTCGAGACCCTGCCCGTATGTACGTACGTGGTCGTATTTTCTTTCTTGCACACTGGTCGTTGTATGTACGTGTACATGCTACGTGCGCGCCTCTACAACGACCAGTATGTACGTACACGTTCGCGACCAGAATGACAACACTACGTACGTTTCAACTAGGTGGGTCCCGACTGTCAGGCACTTCCTTGCATGCGAAGATGTAGCTGGTGGGTCCCAGCAGTCAGGGGGGCAAATCGTTTTTTGCCCGGACGGACTTCCTTGCATGCGAAGATGTAGCTGGTGGGTCCCAGCAGTCAGGGGGAAATGTTTTTTTCGCGAAATACGGTGGCCCGTCCGGTGGGTCCCCGCTGTCTGGTGGAGAAATAATTATTTTGCACGTAATAAGGAGGCACTTCCTTAGTGCGGCCGTGGACCCAGCTGCCAGCCTCTCCACGTACAATCCTAGTCCGATGGAAGCCGTTCCTTGACCATGTTGACCACGCCGCGCCGAGAGCACCAGGGCGGTGGACGACGGCAAGGCCTAGGAAGGGGACGATGCAGAGCCAGAGAAGACGCGGCAGTGGATGCCCACGCGTAGAGGAGTATGAGGGTTCACTGGTTCACTGCGGTGTGAGGCTGCCGTCATCACAGAATAACAGGGGGTGTGGGTGAGTAGAGGGATGGCCTGGCCAGCGGTGGGAGTAGTAGAGGGCGGTGAGGCCTCCGCCGCATCGTAGCCCGCCACGAGAGGTAGGAGCACGAGGCACGACCGGCACTGGTTTGGGCGGTTGGAGCAAGAAGACTAGAGGTTGAAGAAGCACTACGGCCGTTGGATGGACATCGTACGGTCACTGCAGATAGAACGTGCATATTGACTAGGTTGGGAAAGCCCTCCATCCCTGTCAACTTAGTAGGCCCACAAGTGAGCCTACCACTATATTGGGTCCCAGGTAGCAGGGGGAGTATTCATTTTTTTGTGCGTAATAAGGAGGCACTTCCTTGCATGTGAAGATATAGCTGGTGGGTCCAAGCTGTCAGCGGCGGTAATGTTTTTTTCGCGAAATACAGAGGCCCTTTTGGTGGGTCCCAGATGTCAGGTGGAGGAATCATTATTTTGCGCGTAATAAGGAGGCATTTCCTTGCGTGCGGCCGTGGACCCAGCTGTCAGCCTCTCCACGTATAGTCCACTTCAGATGCATGTCGATCGTTGACCACGTTGAACAGGCCGCGCCGAGAGCACCAGGGCGGTGGATGACGGCAAGGCCTAGGAAGGGAACGACACGGAGGCAGGGAAGACTCGGAAGTTGTTTCCCACGCAGAGGGGAGTACGACTGTACGAGGGTTTACTGGTTCGTCTGCCATCGCCGGAGAATAACATCAGGTGTGGGTGAGTAGAGGGATGACTAGGCCAGCGATGGGAGTACAGTGGGGCGGTGAGGCCTGCATGGTAGCACAGCCGGCCGCGGGGAGGAGGGAGCAGGCAGTCCCACCGGCGCTTGTTTGAGCGGCTGGAGCAGGAAGAGTAGAGATTGAAGAAGCACGACGGCTGTTGGATGGAGATCCAACAGTCACTGCTTGTGCGTCAACCTTTTTTTAGGAAAGCCTCAAATCTGTGGAACACATCATACAACCCATCTGCCATTATTTCTAATAATTTACAACCCATTTGCTAATTCTTAAGGTTTTTTTGGAGCCCATATTCTTTTTGTTAGCATTACAGCCCATATTGTGGCCACGGTTAAAAAATTATACGAAATTTTGCATATTTCGGTGCGGTCCGAACTGTTTTTAATCCCAAAATTTCGAGTCACATTCAAACTGATTTTTTAAATAAATGTATATCACTATAAAATCCAACAAATTGTCCACGCATAAAAACTAATGCAATTTAAAATCTCGAAATGAAAAAAATAAATTTGAAACTAATTGTCGGTTTGAGGTGTTTTAAAAATGTACAACCCATTTCTCATTACTGATAGGCCATTTTCTCGGCCAGCCGAATGAAGCTCTCCTCGTCTTGAAAGATTTGCAGCGTAACAGGCCTGACAAAGAGACTTACTTGGCAAATCACAAAAAGCTAGGCTGTGGCCGTGGACCCAGCTGTCAGCCTCTCCACGTACAGTACTCTTCCGATGGAAATGGGTCGTTGACCACATTGACCACGCCGCGCCGAGAGCACCAAGGCGGTGGAAGACGGCAAAGCCTAGGAAGTGGACGACGCGAAGCCGGGGAAGATGCGGCAGTGGATGCCCACGCGGAGAGGAGCACGAGGGTTCACTGGTTCGGCTGCGGTGTGAGGCTACCGTCGCTGCAGAATAACAGGGGGTGTGGGTGAGTGGAGGGATGGTCTGGCCAGCGGTGGGAGTAGTATGGGGGCGGTGAGGCCTCCGCAGCAGCACAATCGGCCATGGGAGGCAGGAGCAGGCGGCACGACCAGCGCTGCTTTGGGCGGCTGGAGCAAGAAGACCAGAGGTTGAAGAAGCACTAAGGCCGTTGGATGGACATCGTACGGTCACTGGAGCTAGAATCGTTCATATTGACTAACTTGACAAAGCCCTCTGTCCCCGTCAACTTAGTAGGCCCACAAGTCAGCCTCCCACTGTGGTGGGTCCCAGCTGGCAGGGGGTATTCATTTTTTTGTGCGCAATAAGGAGGCACTTCCTTGCGTGCGAAGATATAGTTGGTGTGTCCGACCTATCAGCGGGGGGAACGTTTTTTTGCGAAATACAGAGGCCCTTCCGACGGGGCCCAGATGTCAGGTGGAGGAATCATTATTTTGCGCGTAATAAGGAGGCATTTCCTCATGTGTGGCCGTGGACCCGGCTGTCAGCCTCTCCACGTACAATCCACTTCTGATGGATGTCGTTCGTTGACCACGTTGACCACGCCGCGCCGAGAGCACCAGGGCGGTGGACAGCGGTGAGGCCTACGAAGGGAAGGACATGGAGCCGGGGAAGACACGGCAGTGGCTGCCCATGCGGTGGAGAGTACGAGGGTTGACTGGTTTGGTTGCCGTCACCGGAAAATAATAGGAGGTGTGGGTGAGTAGAGGGATAGAAAGGCCAGGGATGTGAGTATATGATGGGGCCATGAGGCCTGCCCGGCAGCATAGCCGGCCACGGGAGGCAGGAGCAGGCGGTTTCAACGGTGCTGGTTTGGGCGGCTGGGCAGGAAGATCAAAGACTGAAAAAGCACAATTGCCATTATATTGACATCTAACGGTCTGACGTTGGTAGAGTCGATTGTTGACTAAGTTTCTTTTTTGATAAACCTTGTGTACGCATGAACTTAGTAGGCCCACAAGTCAGCCTCCAAATCTGCGGCAGACAACATAGAGTCCATTTGCTATTTTTTAACAATTTGCAGCCCATTTGCTAATTCTTAAGTAATTTATTACAGCCCATTTTCTGCCCAGGACCACGGTCAAAAAGTTCAACCTTATTTTGCATATTTCGATGGAGTCCGAACTTTTGTAATCCCGAAATGATAAACATTTTTAAAGAACTTATTGATTTGCCAAAAAATCATTTTGTTTTTGTAAGAAAATAAGATGTGGGACAATTGAGTTGGTTTAAGGGAAAACCAGTGGTAAAAAATCAGCGCTGGTAGGGAAAACAACAACAAAATTAAGGATGTAGATATGAAAAGTGAATTTTATGTATTTTCAATATAATGATACGTGTATATGAACTAGTAAAACTATAGGTAGAGATTAGAAAACGGATGTAGGACATGCGTTTCAAGAGGAAAATAGAACTGGGTTGTGTGTTTGATTCAGTAAAAAAAAGTGCCTGCGGATGTTGTAAGACAAAATATAACTAACGCTGGCGGGCCAGAGGCCAGTAGGTACCTGCTGGATCTTTGTGCCCCGTCGTCGTCATGGGTTGGGCCAGTTAAAAACAAAACCAAGCCTGGGCAGTCTACAGCCCAGTTGAAACTTGCTCGACCTGAAAAAACAATACACGTGCTCAATAAATGAGGGAATTCTGCAAGTACAGACTGATAACTGGGATGCAGGAGGGATATTGTTTTTTCATCGTGATAATAAGAGCGTGCACTTGTTTCGTAAAATTTGGAGAACTGGGAATTCGAACGGCAGGTGCTTATGCTACCCATCAAATAAAAATCAGGTGCCTGAAAATTTGTTTCGAAACAAATGATTCAGCTTTATATCCACGTCGACCCTCGGCATGATGGTTGGAAGCAAATGCCAAGTTCATACCAAAAGATCATTAACAACAATACCAACTTGCGGACGACAAGGTAGTACAAGTACCAATACAAAACTAACTTATAATCTTTTTAGTCCTGGCCCTAGTGTTCGTCTAGTAGAAAATCTTGCAGAGGACCAGCTCCCACTCCTTCTCTTGCTCCAGGTCCCAGAGGTGGTACTGGTGCATCACCCAGTTGGTCCTCTGCTGGTCGAAGTTCTTGTTGGTGTGCAGCACCAGAACCTTTTTGCTGCCCGTCTGCCGGCCGTTGACCATCATCAACAAGATATTGCCGGTGTTGTGCCACATCGCGTCCATGTCGCACTTCGACTGTATCTTGCGACGCGTCCACGTGCCCCTTTTGAACGCCCTGGAATTGTGCTGGAAGAAATGCTAGCTTAGTCCTCAAGGTGCTCGATCAGCTCCTAATCCGTGGGATCGAACTTGACACCAGCCGGCAGCACCGGCCAATCCTTCTTCGACTTGCATGGGTTAATTCCAGTTATATGGTACTCAATGTATGATCAATCGACTGTTTTAAGTGAATGATGAAAGATTTCGACAGATAAGTGGTACTCCAAATCTGAAGTCCAGAATATCCGAACACGCCACCGGGATTCTTGTGTCACCTCACGCGCGGCGTGTTGTCACATCAATTCAATGTGTGGACATGATGAATAATTTGACCGACGTATACTAGTACTGCTATTGTACTACTTACTAGTCATATTTAGTGTCACATTTTAACCATAGAGTTAACTAACAAGTACACACTTGAAGCCTAAGTGATATATATATATACTACACAACATCTCCATCATCATTATCAGTACATCCTGCGTAGGTGAGTTAGGATGCACTTGATCCCAGAAAGGTATCTATCCTTCAAATCAAAGGAGTGCTTCAAACTAACAACAGTACATAATATCCACAAAAGAGGGTCGTGCTCCAGCAGCAGAATACATGGCTCAGTCTACATATCAGTACGAATCAAGTTGTGCATATTTGCTGTTGGCATGAACCACATCGCCGCATGTCGGGTTTGCAAAAGCCATCCATCACATGGAAGCTTGATGCCTTTCACACACTGAAGATTATTTGGC
The DNA here is from genome assembly GCF_056163025.1 of Triticum urartu. Taxonomy (NCBI): domain Eukaryota; kingdom Viridiplantae; phylum Streptophyta; class Magnoliopsida; order Poales; family Poaceae; genus Triticum; species Triticum urartu. The sequence goes on from NC_141875.1 coordinate 557,059,691, forward strand.
AACAAGTTGTGTCGATGAATCTCTGGATATGGTGATTCATGAAACCCATGGTATGATGTGTAAACACAGCCCCCCTGGCGAATGGAAGTTGTATAGCACGGTAATCATCGTCGGTGATATGATCGATGATTAGTTGGATGATCGGATAATTGAGCCCGAGGAACATGGAGTGGTTGCCGAGGCTATAAACCCGCCTCCAGTTGAATACGCCTGGCCCAACGGAGCTGGGATCTTTCTCGAACATGAAGCAGCCATAGCCATCAATGTCACGAACGCCCTAGGCACTGTACTGCATGTGGTTTGATGAAATGGTTTGGTCAATTTGGTACGTTCAAATGAGCATCAAATGACCACCGTAAGCTGAACGAGCGATAAACCACCACCCATCGGCTGGTATGATTCCAGGTCCTGGAATCATGAAGGCCAGCGCATTTGCGTCCGCTGCAACAATTCAAATTGGAGACCAAAAGGACAAAAATAAACAATCATGTTCAGAGTATTTGTGGAATTAAGATTATTATAACAGTGACACATATCATAGACAGAGAATTGCAATGTCGTGGTCATAATCATACCCCAAGTTAAAAAAATAAGCCAATGGCTTTCATATTCTTTATTTTATTTTATTTATTTGTTTAATTTAGAAAAGGAGGATTAATGGCTTTCATATTCTAGCAATATATCATGGTTCAAACATCATGTAACAATGAGAGGAAAACAGATATGACAGGGCCTACTCATATTCTACCATAGCACTTACTACAGTTATCATATCAACTCTAAGCAATAACATGCGTTGTTATAAAAATCCTGGAAATGAGAGTAACATATAGCAATCATGAGGTTATACTCATAATATCTATTCTAACAATCATTAGATACCAATTGTTCTCATATCAACTCTAACAATAACATGTGTGGTCATAAAAATCTAGGAAATGAGAGGAACATATAGCAATGATGTGGTTATAGACATACTATATATTCTAAATTTGTAACAATGAACAGACAGTCGTATTCTTAAGGTAAAGATGAGATGCGATAGAACAATTAAACGATGATAGATTCCACCAGTATAGGTAGCCAATCTGTGCGTCGACCACATAAACAATGCCATCATGCACTATAGCATCAGACAGAAGTGTTGGGTAAAGAAGATCAACGATGATCCATAACCATGTATGGCGACCGGATTCCAGATAGACTAATCCCATGTTGAACACGGCAATGAGCTTGTAATCCATGTAGTCTTCTGATGGTGTGGGCACTTCGCAGATTACAACCTTCAGCAAATAGAGGTCGAGCCAAAAGCTCGATGCGTCTCGTGCGTAGTAGGCAGGAGTGTCCGGCGGGCCGCGAGGCTCGATGGCGGCGGTATCCAAAGATGGAAGGGTGATCTCTCGCTGGGTGTAGATATCCACGAGACGCCACGGACTACCGGATTGGTGGATGAGGACGATCCAGTTGGCCTTCATTGCCCGCCCAGTAGTGGTCGCGCATGAAGGACAGGTGGACTTGTAGTGGTAGCATGTCGAGGGGCACCATGGCAACCTCCGTAGGATCGTCAAGTCGGTGTCTGGGCCACTTGCGAGGATCGGGCATCAGCAAGCAGGGTGTCTTGAAATGAGCCGGCCGGTTGCAGATGAGTAGACGGTACAAAGACACCAAGCATGCGGCCAGACGGACGGTGCTGAGTAGGTCCATATGATTACAGATCTGCTCCAAGAGAACATCAGGGAGGGAATTCCAATCACGGCTCTGCGTGTCAGTCGGTTCTGCCATTGGGGTTTTCGGTGCATGCGAGCCAGCGGGGAAGTGGATTCGGGCGGGCGAGCGAAGAAGCTTCTCCTCACGTGGCCGAGCGGTGAGCGGCGGGATATGGTACCCGCGAGCTACCAAGGAAGATAGCGCGGGTGGGCGAGGAGTGAGCGGGGGGAAATGGTGTGCGGCTGACGATGGGGAAGAGAGGAGGAAGAAGAGTGGAAGACGGGGAAGAAAGTGCATTAAATCTCAATTCTACTACTACTACCAGGATATACCATCCTTCGGAGTGTAAATAGTTACACCGATGACATGTGGCTCTACCACAAGAGGGCCCATATGTCAGTTAATGGAGGACAGAAGCATGCTCTACTCGCAAACATGATGGCAGTATTGGGTAAGGATGATTTAGTAACACCAACACGCTGGTTCAGCTTATTAATTAAGTGTCCCATCTACTGCAGCATGTATTGTCACTTCACTGTGAAGGCTAGTTGAATAGTTCTCTCTGACCGAGATGGGGAATAATGGTTCGCGAAGACTTCCTTTCTACATTATCCCTATGACTCTATGCTCACTTCACTCACTTTGCTCTGTACGTAGTCACTTGTTGAAATCTCTCGAAAGAAAAATACTCCATATTTGGGAACAAAGGGAGGATTTTACTCCGTATTTGGGAACAGAGGGAGTATCACCATATGGAGGGAATAGAGGAAGCTTGAAATATGAACATGTCAATGGGAGGGAGTAAGCCCCATGCATGCATGCAACATGCAACACTCACACGTACACATGGACGCACGCAACACTCACGCACCCATGCAGCACACAGCACACGACGCAACACACACGCTCATGCTCAAGTGCTCAACCTACTCCCTACTTCCGTGAAAGACTGTACATTTAGAGATTTACACATTGACCAGGGCATAATTAACGCCCAAAAGTAGTAGACTTATGTGTGCATGTGACCATTGAGAGAAGAAGATTAAATGAAGGTCATTGCATGTTGTAATTAAGGATAGACATGTAGCCTATACCTAGAGCACAAGTTGGTGCATTAGTCAATCAATATCGATTTAGATTAAAGGCTAAATGCATTGGAAGTGTAGATGTACTACACTCTTTGTTTTTTAGCTGATTTCTTTGCTCTGCCAACTGACAGGTGGGACCCAAAAACCAGGTGACAATTTAACCAGTCAACAAAGTGCCACGTCGACTATGTGGCCGGTCAGTAGGGTGCAATACGGTGCTCTACATGAGCTAGTGATCGTATAATCCCCGCAAAACTATATATAGTGACTGTAAAGAGCGTATTGTTACATACGTTGACCGCCAGTGTATTTTTCTCGTTTCAAATTAAGCCATATTAACCAGAAAGGACGCAGTATGGACTAGTACTAGTACTGCTTTGATGTGTCCCGTCAACTCGCCGAAGGAGGAGAAGCTTGCTTACTACGCCTCTCCCTCGCCCACGCGCGCGGTGGTTCGCATGACAAGGAGAGGGTTTTGACTACATCGCCCTCTCCCTCGCCCTCGCCCTCGCGGTGGACGTGCAGCAGTTCAATCGGTGTCAGATTGCCAGAAGCATAATGTGTAATGTATGATGCCACCACGTCACATATATCCAAAGTTGAGCCACCTTTTTTCTCAAAGAGCGTGTTGGAGCCCGTGCAACAACCACTCAAGTTGCGCGTACAAATAACACATTTACTAGTAATAAATTCTAAAGGACAAATGCCAGTATGCCACACAAGTTCATCTCCGATTCATGTGATAAATTTGTGCACGACTAGTCTACATATATTCACAGCGCTACCGTTCACATTTTACCGTACTCCACTTACACGTTATAGATGGGCTACATGTCCTTCTCCAGGTTCTAGTCCCAGGTGTTCTTCATGGATGGCACGATCCATAGCAGTGGGCAACGGGAATCATTTTCGTAGCTTTCTAGTCCGGTTCCACACGATGGAGACTCATCCAAGCTGAAGCGGCATAAATTAGGGATAGCGTGCCCCAGCATGTCATTCATCCGGAGGTGCGCACTGAAGACACAACCATGCTTCATGAATGGCAGGCCTTCCGTGTCGTGCATGGAAGGTGGCATCCGCTTCACATTGTCCCCAATGAAAAGCGAGTACTCTCCAAGAGTGTTCCTCGGAAACCACGTAGCATCACGGGGGTCGAACTCGGCGCCGTTCATCTGGTACACGCGGCATCTCAGATCTGGACACATGGTGACATACATAGTCAAGGTCCATGCATAATAATGTTGTGCTCAAATATGGCGGTCATTAGTACTGTGCAGCAAATAGTACTACTCCGGTATAGAGAAAGTAAAATAACCGGCTTATTATATATAGCCATTGTTGGCTACATGGATGAGATAGTAAGACATGGAAAAACAAAAATGGTGGCAGCTAGTGGGTTCAAGTCTTCAAGGGCCTAGTTAGCTATACGCGTCCTCCAAGGTAAAAAGTACTCCGACTAGTATGTAAGTAGAGTACTAGTACAACAATGAAAGATAAGGTGAGAGGGTTAAAAAAATGGAATACCTGGGTAGATGGTGACGGTCCGATCGTGGTAGATTGTGTGACCATGTTGCACCTCAGTGGTACCATGGGTAACGACTGCTAAGATAGTTGATCCCAATATGCCAAAGTCAGCTACAAGGTTCCAGGTTAGACCAAATCGCGGATGCAAATGCACATCCAGGATCGGCAATCTTATTTTGATTGCGGGATGACTGGTCCCTGCAAAATAATGGAGTACCATTGGGGATGCAAATGATGGTTTGTGCATTCCATTTGTAATCTCCCGTACTGTAGGATGGCAACCAGATGAAACAAGTCCCCTGGCTTGTCACCGCGAAGATGCAGCCTAGATGGCGCACAGCGTCTTCGAACGTGTAGGGGTACAAATCTGCCGCCGCCAAAATGCGCCAGCCTCTGCCGTTACTGCCTCTTGCATTGATGGCAATCCTTATGTCGAACATTTTGATGAGATAGTAATCGTCGTAGCCGCGTCGCTTTGTCGGCGGGTCCGCAATTGCTATCTTCTTCAATCTCATGTAGGCATCATCATACGTATTCAAGCACAGCCAGTCCGGAAGGCCGATCCGAATGGTGGAGAGGGGGTCTACCGGAACGGACACACTGTTGTGGATGTTGTGCAAAATGATGGTGGTATCCGGCCGGAGGTATGCAAGCCAATCTTCATTGGCACCGACCTAGACCTATATATAAGATGGTGGGCAGCGGAGAAATTACGGGATGGAAATGCAATAACTAAGTACTACATGATCAAACTCCATTACTGACCTGCTCATCGGACAAAATCCGACTACCTCTCAACGTCGGCAACTCTAGCGGAGTCAACGTGCAACCATGGCCAGGGAGCGGTGGACTGTTCGAAGGATTGTCCCATAGAAGAACCTTCTCCTCGAGGACGCATGGAAGACCAACAAGCATGGCCTTTTCCCAAGCCATTTTAAGCACCGTATTGAAATAGTTTGTGCAGGAAGCACCGAGTCTTGCGGTGGTGAGGACGTCAGAGCGGCGTGCGATTTCTCCCAGAGGATCGTCATCCAAGGTCTCCTAGCCCCGACGAGGAGGAGAACCGCCTGGCGAATCCATGGGAGCAGCGACGAACTGCCTTCTCTTCGGGGGGAGGGGAACTGGCGAGGAGGAGATAAGATCGTAGTAACCGCAGGGCCTCGTCCCTTCCAACTGTAGAGCGTAATAAGCTAGTAGTTTTTGGCGTGGATTAAGAAATTTTGGGTATGTTTTTGCTATTTTTGAACACTCCAACTAGTGTCAAAAACGTCTTACATTACGTGACGGAGGAGTATGTACTCGTACTGTAGCAGTACTAGTACTACTTTCTCAACTAGTAGTGCGAGGGTACTACTAGTGCTATGTACTGTACTTCTAGTATAGTGCACCAGTTTTGAACTCTTGAATCTTAGGACCAATGAGCTACAGTTGGAAGTGGAGGGTACTACTGTTCTCTAGAACCATCGTTGTACTATCAATGCAGGGAAAGTACACCTGCATAGTGGCCTAGTGGGTACTCTCGGTGCTCTATTCAGCCGCTCCTCTCATGTAGCTGGCCTACTCAGCCGCTCCTCGCACGCACACACTAGCAGCCTGTTTATCAGCGGCGGTTACTGCGGGGGCAGAATATTTGAGTTATTTGATACAGCGAGACTAGGCTTTTCGCTTCCATTTGTGGAGGTGTAATGGATTTCATCGAACTTTGTTAGTAGTTCCTTCTTTATGAATGAGATGAAGCAAAGCTTTTGCCTCCATTTCAAAAAAAACACGTCAAGAGGAATTTCTTTTATAGTGGAGCCGATAATGGAGTGAAGTCCATGCGTGCAACGCCACAAGCTACAGAGTAGTAGTAGAGCACTTTACGTATAGAGCCATATTGCACAGTTCCCAATGCCCCGCCAGGCTTTTCCGGCTCCTCGGGCTTAATTGGGAGGCGCTAGTTTAAATATGCTACTAGCTGATGAGGAAGCTGCAAGCGAGGTGCGGCTAGGGTGAGCACGTGAGCCATGAGATGTTGGGAAGGAAAACCCGTTCACGTGGCTAGGCTATCCAGTGCACCCAGATTGTGATGTCGCATGTCCGTTTGACTTCAAAACTCAAACTACCCGTGTAAAATATCGGCTCGCAGCGAAGTTACTATTTAAAAAAGACCGCCGTACTTCGGCCGGGATCGAACCCACAAAATGAGGTATACACTCCCGCGACCAGTAGTAGTACTCGTTGGAGTACAACGCAACATAGAATCGCTTTTTGTCGCTAGTAGTACATTGTTCCTTAGGCTGGCCATAGTGGGGGTAACATAAGTGGTAACATGCACTTGGGACTAGCAAACATGCTTATGTGGCACATAATTAAAGAAGAGAGAGTGTTAGAGTAACATAGGTAGATATCGTATCATGTTAAATGCTATGCTACTTTGTGTCATGCATGGCAACAAATATGATCATCTATGATACTAGTTTATGATACTATGCACTATGGAGGTAGTATCATACACTAGTATCATACGCATGTTACTAGCATATGATACTCGCCACTATGAGTAGCCTTACAAGAAACCCCTAATAATGCAAGAAACCACTAATAATGCCGAGAAACTACTACCACTTGCATACGTGGCAGAGTTAAGATAAGACTACCTTATAAACCATTGTACATGCTCTTACCAACTAGCCCTACCAAGAAACGACTACTCTACAAAGTGTCGTTATAGGCACGTTTCAACCCATGGCCCTGTTTGGATACATTTGTTGTCAATCTAACCCTACCATCCAAACACCACTTTGGTTAGAGTTAGTTCCGGGTTAGAATCTAACCTCTGACTTAGAGTATCCAAACAGGGCTCATGTCGCCCATTAAGTCAACACCTTCTATTCGACCGACATTATGACTTGTGGGACCTACATGTCAGTCTGCACATAAATCCCCGTGTGACCTCCTACCTCCAGCCCGTCCACCTAGTCATCCTCGGCCACGGGACGCAGCTACCGCCGCCGGCAGAAGGCGAGGTCAAAACCGCTGGCGGTGCGGAGCCCATCTTGCGGCAGCCCGGATGCCAGCTCCGTCCGACGCTCGCGGCCGCTAGCTAGCCAAGATAGCTCCGTCCAGCTGCTTGTCTGCAAGGTTTGCTAGCTATATTGGCATGGCGGTGCGGCGGCTTTCTCGCGCGTGCCGCGCTAAGGCCAACCATCTGGCTCGAGCGAAGGCCAGCGCGGCGGCTTGCTCGCTCGTGAGTCACGCTCGGGCCAGCCTGCCAACCCGTGCGGAGGACAGCACGGCGTCCGGCCCGTCCGGCAGAGCGGCTGCCAACTCGCTCATCACCGGCGCCACCGACAAACACGCATCAGTACTATTTGAAGTAATGTTTAGGAAAAATAATGATTTGAGGGGGAATAACAGGATAGAAGGTCAGATGTGGGTCCCTTGTGTCAACGATCAAACAAAATGTGTTGGTTTAAGCTGCCTCGTCAGCAGGGACGTGTGGGTCAACCCTGTCATAAATGGGTTTAAACTAACCTAATCGGTAGGTAGTAGTTTTTGGCGTGGATTAAGAAATTTTGGGTATGTTTTTGCTATTTTCTGTACAATAGATTCTTCCTAGGGCTGGTTGAAAGTGGTAGTTTTTTGTTAAATACTCTACATATTGTAAGTAGGAGTGAAAGTTAAGCTTTGGAACCCAATAAGCAAGGCTAGTTACATAGTTCATATGTGTACATGATTGAAAGTAAATATCAACCACGAGTGACTAATATCTTGATGGAAAACTCGAAACTATGGAATACTAGGGAAAAATTGCATGGTTGGAAATACTAGCAATGTTCATGTGCGTTGCAACGAATCAAAATTAGAATAATACTTATCCATAAACTTGATACAAAACACTCTAATTTTGATATACATATATCACTAGAGATATATTATGTTTCAATTAGAATATATTCCTTGGGCTGTTTTGGTGAGGTCAGGGAGGGATGTGGTTGGTTTTAAAATAATAATTATGGGTTTTTCTGCAAATTGGTAGACAAGTGGGATGTTTGTGAGAAAAGGCAACAACTTACCTCACAGTCATTAGATGTAGATCTAATGGTCACAAACGACGGATGGCAGACACACCATCATCACCAACTAAGTCTACTGTAGGAGTACTAGCAAGATCTGTGCATTGCACGGATCATCAAGATGCATTTTTTATAAAAACACTCGTTGTGATTGACCCATGCGGGAGTAATCCCATGTGCAAAAACTAATGATATCTCGACAAATAGGAGATAAGGTGAAGAGGAGTGGGGCGTGGTGGTGATTGGTGGTCGGACTGAGCGGAGGCATGTGGATTGATGACGCCGGCAGCGGCCACCAGACCAATTTGTTCCAAAGGCTTCCTTTCTTAATTACTCAACAATGAGGTTGTTGGAGATAAGGATGAACGAGGGAAGGCCTTGTCTGCAAATGTGGAGAGGGGTGCGAGTATCTTTTAGTTTAATTTCCATCAGTCAGATATAGATCAGACGGTCTATATTGCAAGATGGAACACGTACCATCATCACCAACTCGGTTTTTTATAAGAGAAGAAATATAAGTATGGAAATACAAACGTATTATCGGTACTTGTTTCCATAAACTAGCATCTACATTCTATTCAACGCCTTAGCATATGAGGCCTTAGCACAATGACTTCTCGACTGTGTAAAACAAAGGTTTTCCCATCGCCCATAAGGAGGGGGTGACGGCGGCGCGCTTTTTGGCTTGCTCTAGTCCTACTAGTCATACTCGGTGGTCTAAGCACGTGTAGATTTATTCTTTTTCACGTCTCGTGTTCGCTGTACTGCCATGACTGTTGATGAATAGATGATAAGTTATTCATGGGGAAACCCTTGTTGAGCGTGTTTGCGAGAGAGAGAGAGAGAGAGAGAGAGAGTGCGTGTGTGATATGTCTAGAGGCTGAGGCAATGATAATAGATTCTTTGTGTCTATGTGTGTGGAGGATAGAGAGAGACATGTACATGGGGCTTTGTGTTGTGTAACGTGGAGACACATATACATAATTAGAGAGTGAGTGTGCGAGATACACATGCGGACATGGGGAGAGATGAGGATCCAGATTAATGGGTGTTTGTGCGCGCGTTTGTTTGTGAGAGGGAGTGTGTGTATGTGGAGTAGAGAGAACACTAATGATGTAAACCTAGTATAAGGGAAGGGGGAATGGTGTGACATGTGTAGTAGCGGGATAGCATGGGTGCGGGCGGGGGGGAGCAGACTATTTGGAAGAGACATCGATTGTGTGTGGGAGAGGGGTGTGAGAGCGAGAGCGAGAGAGAGAACTAGCGACGGAGAGAGAGAGAGGAAGAGAGGGGGCGTTTGTGTCCATAAATGGCGTATAGATAGGGAGACAATGTTGATGTTGTTTGAAATTGTCCTATGTATGGAGACGCAAGGGAAGCGAGTCATTGTGTGTGTGATAGGGAATTCATGAGAGATCTAGAATAGATGGTGTAGAGAACAATGTGCGAGATCGAGAACGATGATACATTAGGGAGCTATGGAAAGAGTCATGACATATATGTATACAGGGAGGAGCTGGGGCGGGTCCGCATGTGGGAGAGATAGAAAGAGGAGAGTGGTGCACAAAGAGACAAAGTGCGCTTGTTTTGCAGTGGGGGTGGTGTGTGAGGTGAGTTTGCGAGAACCACATAACTAGGGAGATAGACGTTTGGGACGACGTTTTGTGTGTATGGGAAAGATACACTCTACATAGTGCGTGTGCTTGGGAAAGAGAGATGCCAGGAGACCTACCTAGAGAGTGGGGGAAGAGATGTGTGCATGCCCAAGAGATAAAGTGATAGAGACCTATATTGGGGTCCGGACTTTAGAAGAGAGAGGGGTGTTAATGTGCTCGTGTGTTGGTGTTTGGGGGAGATAACGACTTCTATGTGTGTGTGGGGGGGGGGGTGGGTGACAAGGGGGGGTTGCTTCAGATAAAGAGTGAGGTGTCTATATTTGAGGGACTTTAGCGTAATTGAGATATACATGGTCAATAGTGTGTGCACTCAAGGTTGATCAATTTGTTTCACAGTTTGGACTATGAGATAACGATACTTTTGAACATGCATGATATACTTTGATGTACTAGAATTACAAACCTAAGGTTGGAATTTTGGAATTCGACTCCATCATTAGCTTTTGTAATTCATTTAAACGAAGGTACATTTTAAGCCGGGGTTTCATGATTTCAAATTCATATATCAAACCTAGAGATATACACATACGGGCATGGTCAAACTTTATAATCATCCACTTTATTCATACACATACACAGTTTTGCTTTTGTCATCATATTTAGGATAAACACATTTGGAATTTCATTTGAATTGGACCATATGATGGTATTTGCTTGTAGTAGCTCAATGATCCATATTTGAATTGAATGGACAATCTAAGTTTCAAGTTGGAGACATTGATTTTCAAAACTTGCACTTTTTTTGTGTGCAAAACAAACAAATTCTTGACCATGATATCATAGTCGGCCGTACAAGAGCGGAATATAATTTCAGGCGCCAAAAGCTTTCAAACTTCCCGCTCACATCGAAGTATCTCGCGCTCGAAAGTTTAGCCCTGCGATATTCCTGTTTTACCCCTGCCACATGAACGGAAAAGGGCTGCTTTGGTAACTCCATTGTTTTCCCCTATTTTCCCCGAACATTCTTCCCAAGAGCCCCTCCCCTTCCCCTCCCCGACCCCCCCAATCACGGCAAGCCGCCGAATCTAGTCCTCTGCCGCAGCGGTGGACCTCACACCCCGATGGATCTACCTTCCGCACCTTGGAACCCCCAACTGCCAACTCACCACTTCACCGGAGCCGCTTCAGCGACTGGCTTGTACACCGCTCCAGATCTCCTTGACCGCCATCATGGTCCACCACGCCGGATCTGCTTAACCGGCACCCTTGTCCACCACAGTGTAGGCCCTTCACTGACTCCCTTGTCCATCCCTTCGCTGGCCCTTCATACAAGCCCTCGTCCTCCGCAACAGATCCGCCTCACCGAAAGCACTGTACAACACGCTCGTCGAAGCCTTCGTCCACTGCACCGGACCTGCTCCACGGACGCCATATTCAACTCCACCAGCCCTGCTTTACCGACGCCACAGCCTCATCAGGTTATTTCGATCTGTACTCCTTCGGTTTTTCGCTTTATCATGCAACTGTTCACTTACCATAGATGAGCTTTCTTGTATGTCGACAGGCGCCGCAAATGTAGCACCGGAGCCGCTTCAGCGACGGCGAGAACCGGCCCAAACTCAACCGCAACACGGGCACCATCGACGATCCTTAGCTATCAAGTATGCCAACGATACTCATACGCCGCCGAGAATCAGGTACTATTATCCAATGGTCGGCGCCTACGTTCACTTTCTTAGCATAAGCACCGCACCTTTGAATTTATTCAGGGCATCATTCAGTTTTTCATGAGACGCGTTATTCTGCTTGCACCTGTAGGGCCATACTTCTGGCAGTGAACATGTTACATGTGCTAAATTACATACCAATGCACATATAGTTAATATGCTTTAGTTTTGTCCTAAGTATTACTGTACTTCCTAGATATCACTGCCTACTATTTTACTTCTTGCATGCTATATTTATGATAATGGTGTTGTTCTGATGCCACCTGTTGGTTCCATCAGACTGCTTCATGTTCTCTATGCTTAATTACACATCAGCAAACTAGCATGTGGTTCCGCTGGTTTTTGTTCGTTTTACCCTACATTTTCTGATGCTAGCTATTACATCACTGCTATGAGCCTCTGTTCATTACTTTTTTGTGTGTTCTTGATCTTCCCAAGTAGCATGACTAATTTGATGCTTCTATTAATTATGGAGCTGCCAACCCCATCAAGCAAAATATTTGTTTTTTTGGGTTGGCACCTCGAACAAGCATAAAAATAGAGGGAAGCAGATATATTGTCGTGTATGCACACACCCTTCTTTCATTAGTTTATATGAACCATTGATGATCAATTCGAACCAGTGCATGCGATTTAAATTAATTTTACCTAAATAGAGGGTGCAGAATAAACTACAACTAGTAGATTTGCAACCACGGGATGCTGACGATATCTTCGAAGAACATTGCAACAGCAGCGAGGCTTCACAGCAACATATGGTAAGTCAGTGTGTTTTTGTACATGTGAAATGTAATGCGTGTGGGCTGCTTTCTTCGCTTGTGCCCTCAACCTGTAATCCTACAGAATAACAAATAGTTCAATTGTCTGCTTTGTTGTATTGCTTGATTCGAATGCTTGTTTGTTACTTGTTACACTATACCTGAGTTGGCCAATATGTCAGCAGTGCCTGCTGTACTATCGTAAAGAAATGCATGCCTAGTTCATTTGACTCCTTAACTTCTCCTCTGAACTTCATCACAAGACTGTCTTCATAGTTTATATGAGGCCACACTGTTAAGTGCTTTCTCGGATTATTTCAACTGCTTAGATGCCTTGGCAACTTAAATATAGCGGTGGTACACTCCCTTTCAACTAGGGATGTCAACTGGGTCCCGTTCAATCCTGATTAAAGTCCACTAGTGGTATGATAGTTCAAAAGAGTTTTTGTTTTTTGAGGAAAATGAACCAGGGAGCTAGCAAAAACTAACTAGATGGGACTGGCGGATGTCGTTTATTTGCCACTTACATCCCTAGTTTCATCTTACCATTTTAATTTCTTTTCGGCTGATGCTGCCTCGAACCATTTAAATATAGCCTGCCATGCTCGGCAATAACTCGTATGTCGTTTACCATGTAAGCTTACTACCTGGATCATGCAATAACTATCTCTTACTTATGTCCAGCGAAAACCTTTCAGGATGTCGTTCACACTAGGACACAATGTACAACCCCAAAATCTATTTGTGGAAGCAGTGCACCATCCATGTTACCAGATGGTAGCAGTTCAGAGGCAACACCGCCGGAGAGCAGTCTGAGCATAGATATTATAGTTCTTGAGGCTCTACTAGAGGCAGAAAGAGCTGGTGTGGCTGCCATGACTGAGGTAATCTAGATCTTGAAGCTGGAAATTATGCAATTAGCTGCACACATTATGCAAGCAACCCAAGAATTGGAGGAAGTAAGAATGTTGCATTTGAAGATGGAGGAGGTCCTGCTGCTTATGCTATCTGAAGCCCAGGGTAACCCCAGTTGTTCTTTAGATAGCAGTTGAAATTGTCATTAGATTATTGTACTTGCATGTTGTGTCATGTCTCTGAATGGATTATGTTGTAAGACCCCCTATGTTGTCCATCTGTTGTAATGATCCAAAAATTTTAGGCGAGGTAATCCTCAGTACTTGTATGATCAACATAAGGTGAACTGTTTTTCGTGTGAGCATATTGTATTGGATGAAATAGCTGTTTGACTCAAAGTGTATCCAACCTACTGAATTCGAAGATCACGGCATTTCTAAATCATAATCATATATAAAGGTGGAATAAATCTTTGTTGTGGTTTTGAAGAAATAAATAACAAAACACAGAATTATCTGTGGATATTCGTAATCGAATAAAAATTGGATTTGGATTTAGTTTCCAGGGCCCAGGGCAAACGTGAATGCTAATTCTCCCAAGTTTTGAACAAAGCGGCTAAACACCCACTATCATTTGTGGGCTGCCCGAAGCAAGTGTTTGCAAGATGGAAATTACTGTCTACCTCTAACACTTGACATCCTTATCGACCAGATTTACACTGCTATTGATAGGGGTAGACTAGTAACTTCAATCAGACGTGATACGACAGCCTCTAAGCCCATTCAAACACGGTGGGCGCCAAACATGGGTGGCAAGACACACTCGATTCAAGCTCATCCGAAAGACATGTGTCTCTCCCTCCATTTCCCCATTCATCCACGGTGGGTGGCAAAACAAACTCTCCTCGTCCGAAATCGATGTAGGCTAATATTTTAAATAGGGGCAGATGTGTAACTTCCCTCAGACGTGACACAACCGCCCTACCTGTCAGCCCCGTTCATACACCGTGGGCGCCAACCGTGGGCGGCAAAACACCCTCTCCTCGCCCAAAATCGTTACCGGCAAATATTTGGGAGATGCGAGATTACCATCCTATCCCCAACCGATGTGATGTCTGAAATTTTAAACATGGCATAATTTCGTAACTTTCCCACATTTCAGACAAGCGCATCCCAAAGTTTGAGACCCCCCCTCCCCCTCCATTTCCCCATTCATACACCATCGGCGCCACGACAACCTCCCCATTGCGGCCAGCCTCCTCCATCCGCCACCCCATCCTCCACATTTCCGGAGCCGCTACCCCTACCCCGTTGTCCACTGCAAGAGATGGACGTCTCTCATCCACGGCGCCGGACCAGGATCCTTTCATTGCGTCGACTCGCTTAATCGGTGCCGTCGTCCACTTTGCCGTTGCCGCTCCTACGACCGCCTCGTCCACAGCAACATGATTTATCCCCCAACCCGGCCGTCTGCCATCTAAAGTCTTCTTCCCCGCCGCTGACAGCCATCGCGCCTTCAGCACCCTCAACATATCAGCAGGGGCCTACATGGCGTCGCAAGAGAGGTGGTACTCTTCCATATCCTATATAATTAAGAAGTTCACCCCCACTACTTGATTTATCTCAACATGCAGCATAGACACATCAGCATCCAATCACAGCAAGCCACGTCATACATCATACAGTCCCACACAGCCCACCTTCTGAGGTCATTTTCCTTGAAAAGAAAAAACAAAATCTTTCCATTTTTCCCCATGCAGCCACGCCCCACGCCCCTGGTCAGACCCATCCCCTTCCTGCGCTTCGGATTCTCCTCGCGGCGATGGCGGCGCTCCAGCAGCATGACGCGGTGGATGCGGCCCTTGTCTCCTCCCGTGATATCCGGAAACAACAAATCTTTCGGCTTCTCCGCCCCCGCCTCTCCCCCTCCCCCATCAATAATATCCACCCCGCATCCCCAACCATCCTTCGCTTCTACCATCCATCTCCCTCTGATTCGTCGCCTTGGCCATCTTCTTCGTGTTGGGCTTCAAGGTTGGCATGTCTTCTTCGCCTACCGATGCCATCCAGGGCTACCTTCGATTCTGACCGAGTGATCCTTCAACAATGAGGAAGTCCCATGGCGTTGTAGTCTTAGATCATGACTGCCCCATCAACGCATCATGAAATTATTCTCCTCACAAAAGGTTAGGCTCCATGATCTCATCTTGCACCACGCATGTAGATCTGATGTTGTTGATTACTTTGTGCAAGTCTAGGATTAGCAGTTCTCAAGTCAGGGAAAGTATGTACATTTCATTATTGTTTTAGACTACAACTTTTGATGTTGTAGGCCACAAGAATCTGTATCTAGCACTGCCCCTCCTACTGCTTGGGAGTTCTTTTAGGATCGCAAGACGGTTGGAAGGGTGTCATGCAAACGGGGATCAGAGTAGGAAAATCGCTTCTCGATCTCGCCTGGCTGGCCCAATGGGAAAACTCGACCTTAATCTGCAGGTATATACTGTTCCTACTATAGTTTCATCCAAATTCGATACATCGGCAAGCCTATCTATATGCATGTATTCCCATGTTGCAGCTATATATAACGTCGACACATGCGAATGTGGCCGTGGCAGTTTTATCTGCGGTCTGATGGCTGATGGCCGGGAGCAACGTTGTTCTTCCATGTTTTTGATCTCACCCTTTTGATGCACGAGGCTTTGGCATCGGTCCATAATAAACATTCGTGTTTGTTCCTTCTTTTTTGAGAAAAAGGTAGCCACTATTTCATTTGATCAGAGGAATAATGTCAGATGAAAAGAGAAGGAAAAAGATCAAATGAAAAAGAAGCTAGCGCGGATATTCATTATTTCCCTACATTTGGAATTTATTATATTTATTAAGGGTCAGTTGCAATTGATGTGCTTTAGCCAATTCTAGTATGAAGATTTTGTTATAGCTCGGTTTCTGTTCTTTCATGTAATTGCCGCTTTCTGAATATGCACAAAAAAAACTTTCAGCTGTGAGCTCTGTTGAATGTATTGATAGCATATGTATGTGTATACTGACTTTCGTTCTAATGCATGTACTTATTCTCCATGAAGTAATTATTTTTTTAAAGGTAATTTTCAGGTCATGTTCATTCAACACTACTGGGAACCGCTGAAAGTCGTACAATCATGAAGACCATAAGTGCTACCAATAAACAATGAAGCAAGTATGGTTTCCATGTTTGGTTTTAACCTAACACTTGATTGTACAGAGTCATTTTTTTAGTCTTCTTTGCGGAAATTTTATTGTGTGTCTGACATGTGATCTTCCCCTCTATCCAGTATTTTGAAGGGAGTGCTTATAGCATGGCATGAAGTAATGTAAGTGTAAAGGCTACAACCTTGATTCTGACAAAAAGGGTGCCTCACTGAGTTTGCAATTGCGCCATTGCAGACAATGGAGCCAACTTTTGGGTCCTTCCCTTACATAAAAATGCCATGCCTTTGGGTTTCTTCATATTTTCATGACGGTCAAGTTTTTTGTTAATAATTTCCCGCTTTCACACATCTCTTTTATGTTTGCGTGTTTGAAATAATTTTGAGCTTATGTTTTATTATATTCTGTCCAGTGTTGGCATGTCTTCAAAGCGAAACCATCTTATTTGCAAGCCGTGAAGGCGTGTATTGTTGACTGAAATGTTATAAATAAAACTGAGGATGCTTACTTATATTGCTTCCATCCTTCCTATGTTACACATCAATACAAGAAAGTTGGATAGGGGACACTCTGGTTTCTTCTTATTGGCCCCACTTATAATTGTGCAATGTACAACTATTTTTTCCCAGTGCAGTGTACTGATGATGGAATGGCTGATGGGACTTTGTTAGTTTTATTTAATAATGTTACCCCGGGCTTCTATTTTTTCTGGAGTCATGCAATGTGTATCAACACTAACTCCACACATCAAGTGAACTATAGTATCCTGCAGCAACGCGCGGGGTATCATCTAGTGTGCTTAAGTTATTGATCTCACCCAGAAAATAGATCTTAAATTGTTTACTGTACTTTTCTTGTCTGTACAAAATCGTAGTGGCTAGTTGAATGCAAACATTGGTTGCGAAGTAGCTTTGTCTGGTTTGCACCTTCAGATCCGCCATGTCACGGTCACTATACTCGTAAAGCTTATGGTTTCCCCCCTTTATATTCACTACGATCATCGTAGGTGCTTCCCTGTTTCGTGTCGTGCTAGCACTGCTCCTCAAGACCTCAACACATCAAGCGAAACAACATGCCACTCATAATTCCAAAGCTTACGTGTTGAAATACGAATCTGATATGATTCTCATATTACTAAAACAGAGAACATTTAATTGGTCACCTAATGTTCCTATATTCATTTCAAAAAGCATGTGCGCCACCCACTGGTCCAGCTAGTTCCACTTTCCTGATTTTACTCTTGATGCTTAGGGTTTTCCCCTTTTATCTACTCTACTATGATCTGCGTAGGTGCTTTCTGTCATACTAGCATTACTCCACCCTTCAAGCTAAACAACACAACACTCAAAATTCCAAAGCTTAGTTGTTCAAATACGATTGTGATATGATATTGATATTAGTTAACAGACACATCTTGTTGACTGTACTTTCTTGTTCATACCAAATCTTAGTTGTTATTTCAAAGCAAATATCGGTTGCTAACTACCCTTTGCGCAGTTTGCAGCTTCAGATCTGCCATCCCACTACCATGGTCAACACTATACTCATCATGCTTACGGTTTCCCCATTTTATGATGACCACGATCAGCCTACGTGGTTCGTGTCGTAATAGCACTGCTCCACCCATCGAGCTAAACAAGCTTAGTTGTACAAATTCAAATCTGATATTATGATGATATTAGTAAAACTGAGAGATGTTTAATTGGTCAGCTAAATGTTTCTACTTTAGTTTCGAAATGCATGTGAGCCACATATGGAGAGACCGGAAGGAATAATATTTCTCTGTGCGCTCTCGTTCATCATGGGTGGCCAACCGACATTGTATAGAAAGACTTGTAATATCTTCAATCTGCTTGCTCTTCTGCTCTTCTTTAAGATGATCCTCTTCTCTTGCGGTCGACTGGTCAGGTCGAGTTATTCTCCCTTAGTATATTTTGAATCTGTCAGGTCAGGTTGACTTGTTCTTCTTTACTATATGTTGAAGCTGTCATCTGCGAAGTATCATCACTTCTGGAGCTCTCATATTTTGAGTAGTAGGCCACATTATATTAATGCACACACCAAATTACAGCATGCATGGCACCTCTTAGAAGAATTGCAGAGATAGCACAAAGGGGTTTACAGGGAGGAAGTATTGGATTAGAATCACTTCTGCATTACAAAGATAATCTCACTTGTTTTTATGTTTTCATGCATTTCAGGTATTGAACATTATCAAAATGAATATGAGAATGGGTGCGCGAGAGGAATATTGCGGAACGACCCACTGGCTAACAAACTTGGCATGGTGGAGGATGGCCTATCTTATTCACCCATCAAGGTGCACGCTCTAACTTGGCAAGGTTGTATTGGTCGCACATATTTTGCATCTGACCTCTTGAATTACTTCTACTTTGTTACACCATCTTCTTAGTTTAAGCATCATATATGAGTATATGCCATACCTATCCATTTTCTGTACCTATTCCATGTGTCGTCATACTATGTTTTTCCAGTCAAATGTTGTTTTTTCGTAATAGATGTCCAAAAGGAAGAGGGTGATTGCAAATCCTCAAGGAGTACATGGAAAAGGTAGTGATACCTGTTAAATCAGATAGATCAGGAGCCACAGAAAACACAGGCCCAACTGTAATAGACTTTACCCCTACTCTAGTGGCCAAACCCCTATTAGAACTCCTGAGAGCCCAGCGTCAGGTACTGTCTATGATATCAATTCAAAATTTGAACTCCTAAATTTCTGCATGTGCCTTACCTTCTCTCTTGTATGAAAACTAATTTCATATGAATCTCCTTGCTTTGCATTGCTCTTGTCAGTACTGGGCTCTGCATTGCTCTTGTCAGTACCTCTTGCCCTTTGTCAGCATACTTACACTCATTGATGTTTGATTACGTAGCATCACTGTAAATGTTCGCTTCTTTATCCTTCCTTTGCTTGAAATTATAAGATCTATATTTACTCTTAGATAAATGTAGAATTAACACAATGGTTGTGAAGTTTTGGATTGCTCATGTAAGTACATGTTGTCATGACTCCCTCTGTATCGAATTAATTGTTGATCAATTGGATGTATTTAGAACTTAATAGTGCTAGATACATCCATTTGAGCGACAACAAATAACGGACTGTGGTGGTATTATTGTACATGCATCGCGAGATAGTTGATTGTCTAGCATTACTCTGCATCTTATCTGCCCTGCCCTCCACTTTCTCCAAATTATCATATCTACATTTACTCTTACCAAAATGTTGAATAAAGCCATTGCCACTGCACACGTTGATGTCTGCATTCCTCTTGTCAGTACCTTTTGCCTTGTAATGTTGTACGTAATTAATTACTATTTGATTATGTATCGTCATTCTGCACCTGAGATTCATTATCCTCTATTTCTTCCAATATTATTTGATCTATATTTACTCTTTGCAAAATGTAGAATAATGGCAACACTTATAAAGAATTTTCTTTGGGGAATTTATTGAATTATCTTTTCATCAACATGGAGAAGGGCTTTGTCCACCCCGTGTTAACATGTAATGTAAGTTCATCCTTCTCAAGCCTTCAAACTTTGTTCTAGTATAGATTTGGATAGGCATCATTTCCTCCACTGCTGTTTACATCATGATTGGATGTTTGCAACAACTACCAGTTTTAGATTGTAGTTCTAAAAACATGTTCCTTATGCAGAACAGATCCATTTATTTGCTTATATAATTGTGAAACCTGTTATGTGTCTCCTTATTTCTCTTTCAGAGTCGTATCTCTTATGCCAGGCAGAACTTTAGGAAAGATAGTGAGCCAAACCATCTTGAGGATAGCGAGATGACCCCAAGGTCCTGTTTTGATGAAGACAGTGAGTTGAAGCTACTCACCAGCAGGCGTGAGACAACCTCTGTGCAGTCGCTGCCTCAATCAGTTTGACTTCTTCAGTCTCAACTTAAAGCGGAAAGGCTTGCTTCAGCTCAGCTCCGACTTGAAGTCAAAGATGTAATGAAGATGTCAGGGGACTGCCTTGCGCACTATGGTGCCATACAGCTAGGGATGAAGCATCTATCGTTGACACAACTGAGGTCTCATCAGCTTGTTCGGCTGCTTGCGGGGCCCGAGCTTGCCAAGTCTATTGCCTTCTGAAGTGCTCTCAGTTTTGTATATTCTTTTGTCGGCGTGTTTATATGCACTGGTGGCGACCTTTGATGCCCAGTGTATGTAATCCGCGGTCGTGTTGCGCTTTATTATTACCAGGTAGCGAACTTTGATTCCCAATATGCCGTAATTTCTTTGTTGTATAGTCTAGGTTTATTCTTTGGTCGGTATGCTGTAATTTAGGCTGGAAGGTTCAGTGGACCTCGGTGTTGTCGGTCTTCAGGCCGCCTCGTTACTCATATGGGCCAAAACGTGGGCCTATAATCATCTTGGGCCATTAGCAGGTCTAAACCTATAGTAGTTTCTCGCCTTTAACAGGCCATGGGCTACATATTTACTGTAGTGGCACTGGGCTTCCTACGGGCCTTAGAAACAATGGTCCTTCTACGGTCTGTAGAAACAATGGGCCTTCTACGGGCCGTAGAAACAATGGGCCTTCTACGGTCTGTAGAAACAATGGGCCTTCTACGGGCCGTAGAAACAATGGGCCTTCTACGGGCCGTATCATCAATGGGCCTTAGACGGGCCGTATGATCGATTGGCCAAACATGGGCCAAAAACAGACCGCATTATGGCCGTAAATGGGCTAGAGTTGGAGTCGTCCGTTCATGGGCCGACCATAACGGCCCATCGTTAATAGGTCGTATTTGATGATGCTATGTAAACGGCCCAACGTATTAGCGGGCCACAAACGGGCCAACTATAATCATGGGCTGAATTTGGCCCTGATAACCCACAAGTATAGGGGATCGCAACAGTTTTCGATAAGTAAGAGTGTCGAACCCAACAAGGAGCTAAAGGCAGAACAAATATTCCCTCAAGTTCTATCAACCACCGATACAACTCTACGCATGCTTGACTTCGCTTTACCGGAAACAAGTATGAAACTAGAAGTAGTTTGTAGGTGTTGTTGGATAGGGTTGCAAGGTAATAAAGAGCATGTAAATAAAAAGTAGGGGCTGTTTAGATAAAGACACAACTAAGTTAGTTTTAGTAAAGAGCTTTTTGTTACGAGAAAGTTATTTGTCCCTAGGCAATCGATAACTAGACCGGTATCATTATTGCAATTTTATTTGAGGGAGAGGCGTAAGCTAACATACTTTCTCTACTTGGATCATATGCACTTATGATTGGAACTCTAGCAAGCATCCACAACTACTAAATACCATTAAGGTAAAACCCAACCATAGCATTAAAGCATCAAGTCCTCTTTATCCCATACGCAACAACCCCTTACTCGGGTTTGTGTTTCAGTCACTCACGCAACCCACTATAAGCGAATCATGAACGTATTGCGACACCCTACAGCGGGGATACCTCATGCTTGCGCGACACGGAGAGCACCATAGGACAGCAACAATAATAAAACATGCAACTCAAACCAATCACGATCATCAAATAACCCATAGGACAAAACGGATCTACTCAAACATCATAGGATAGCCATGCATCATTGGGAAATAATATATAGTGTTAAGCAGCATGTTTAAGTAGAGATTACAGCGGGTAAGAGAGAGGTTACACCTCTGCATAGAGGGGGGAAGAGTTGGTGATGATGGCGGTGAAGATTGCGGTGATGATGATGGCCCCAGGTGGCACTCCGGTGCCACCGGAAGCGAGGGGGAGAGAGCCCCCCTCCTTCTTCTTCTTCTTCTTCTTCCTTGACCTCCTCCCTAGATGGGAGGAGGGTTTCCCCTCTGGTCCATGGCCTTCATGGCATGGGAGGGGCAAGAGCCCCTCCAAGATTGGATCTGTCTCTCTGTCTCTCTCTGTTTCTGCGTTCCCATATTCTGCCCGTTCACCGTTTCTTATATTCCCGGAGATCCATAACTCCAATTGGGCTGAAACTTTAACATGATCTCTATCTGGATATTAGCTTTCTTGCGGCGAAAGAAGGGCTCCAACCGCCTTACAGGGTGACCACGAGGGTCAGGGGCGCGCCTAGGGGGTGGGGCACGCCCCCTGCCTCGTGCCTCCCTCGGGCACCGTCTCGCGTGGATTTTTCTTCCCAAAAATCATATATATTCCAAAAAATCTCTGTCAGTTTTTATCCCATTTGGACTCTGTTTGATATGGATATTCTGCGAAACAAAAAACATGCAACAAACAGGAACTGGCACTGGGCACTGGATCAATATGTTAGTCCCAAAAATAGTATAAAAAGATGCGAAAAGTATATGAAAGTTGTAGAATATTGGCATGGAACAATCAAAAATTATAGATACGACGGAGACGTATCAGCATCCCCAAGCTTAATTCCTGCTCGTCCTCGAGTAGGTAAATGATAAAAAAGATAATTTTTGATGTGGAATGCTACCTAGCATAATCTTGATCACATATCTAATCATGGCATGAATATTAAGACACGAGTGATTCAAAGCAATAGTCTATCATTTGACATAAAAATAATAATACTTCAAGCCTACTAATAAAGCAATCATGTCTTTTCAAAATAACATGGCCAAAGAAAGTTATCCCTACAAAATCATATAGTCTAGCTATGCTCCATCTTTGCCACACAAAATATTCACATCATGCACAACCCCGATGACAAGCCAAGCAATTGTTTCATACTTTTGACGTTCTCAAACCTTTTCAACTTTCACGCAATACATGAGCGTGAGCCATGGACATAGCACTATAGGTGGAATAGAATGGTGGTTGTGGAGAAGACAAAAAGGAGAAGATAGTCTCACATCAACTAGGCGTATCAACGGGCTATGGAGATGCCCATCAATAGATATCAATGTGAGTGAGTAGGGATTGCCATGCAACGGATGCACTAGAGCTATAAGTGTATGAAAGCTCAAACTAAAACTAAGTGGGTGTGCATCCAACTTGCTTGCTCATGAAGACCTCAGGAATTTGAGGAAGCCCATCATCGGAATATACAAGCCAATTTCTATAATGAAAATTCCCACTAGTATATGAAAGTGATAACTCAAGAGACTCTCTATATGAAGAACATGGTGCTACTTTGAAGCACAAGTGTGGTAAAAAGGATAGTAACATTGCCCCTTCTCTCTTTTTCTCTCATTTTTTGTTTTTTTTTGTTTTTTGTTTTTTTTGTGGGCTTCTTTGGCCTCTATTTTTTTATTTAGGCTTCTTTGGCCTCTTTTATTTATTTTTAAAGTCCGGAGTCTCATCCCGACTTGTGGGGGGACCATAGTCTCCATCATCCTTTCCTCACTGGGGCAATGCTCTAATAATGATGATCATCACACTTTTATTTACTTACAACTCAATATTACAACTCGACACTAGAACAAAATATGACTCTATATGAATGCCTCCGGTGGAGTACCGGGATGTGCAATGATCTAGCGTAGCAATGACATCAAAAAACGGACAAGCCATGAAAATATCATGCTAGCTATCTTACGATCATGCAAATCAATATGATAATGAATGCTCGAGTCATGTATATGATGATGATGGAAGTTGCATGGCAATATATCTCGGACTGGCTATGGAAATGCCATGATAGGTAGGTATGGTGGCTGTTTTGAGGAAGGTATATGGTGGGTTTACGGTACCGGCGAAAGTTGTGCGATACTAGAGAGGCTAGCAATGGTGGGAGGGTGAGAGTGTGTATAAATCCATGGAATCAACATTAGTCATAAAGAACTCACATACTTATTGCGAAAATCTATTAGTTATCGAAACAAAGTACTACGCGCATGCTCCTAGGGGGATAGATTGGTAGGAAAATACCATCGCTCATCCCCGACCGCCACTCATAAGGAGGACAATCAATAAATAAATCATGCTCCGACTTCATCACATAACGGTTCACCATACGTGCATGCTACGGGAATCACAAACTTCAACACAAGTATTTCTACAATCCATAACTACCCACTAGCATGACTCTAATATCACCATCTTTATATCGCAAAACTATTGCAAGGAATCAAACATATCATATTCAGTGATCTACAAGTTTTATGTAGGATTTTATGACTAACCATGTGAATGACCAGTTCTTGTCATCTCTCTAAATACATATAAGTGAAACACGAGAGTTTGATTCTTTCTACAAAAGATATGCCCATTCTCTAACAATTATAAGTGAAGCAAAAGAGCATTCTACAAATGGCGGTTGTCTAAGTGAAGAGAAACAGGCAATCCAAACTTCAAATGATATAAGCGAAGCACATGAAGCATTCTATAATGCCATACTCAAAAGATATAAGTGAAGTGCATAGAGCATTCTATAAATCAACCAAGGACTATCTCATACCAGCATCGTGCATAAAAGAAAAATGAAAACTAAATGCAAAATACGCTCCAAGCTTGCACATATCGCATGAACGAAACGAATCCGAAAACATACCGGTACTTGTTGAAGAAAGAGGGGATGCCTTCCGGGGCATCCCCAAGCTTAGACGCTTGACTCTCCTTGAATATTTACTTGGGGTGCCTCGGGCATCCCCAAGATTGAGCTCTTGCCTCTCTTCCTTCATCTCACATCGAGACCTTCTCGATCATCGAACACTTCATCCACACAAAACTCAGTAGAAAACTCGGTAAGATCCGTTAGTATAATAAAGCAAATCACTACTCTAAGTACTATTGCAAACCAATTCATATTTAGTTTTTCCATTATAGCTACTGTAATATAACCTTTCCGTGGCTTAATCCACTGATATAAATTGATAGTTTCATCAAAACAAGCAAACTATGCATCAAAAACAGAATCTGTCTAAAATAGAACAGTCTGTAATAATCTGAACATTCACCATACTTCTGATACTTGAAAAATTCTTCCAAAATTAGGAAAAATAAAAATTTGCATAGAAATACAGTGCGAAAAGAATCAGAACCATTTGACGTTCCAGTAAAAAATGTAAAATTGCGTACTACAGCCAAAGTTTTTGTCCTGCACCTCACAAACCAACAAGCATTGTAAACATCCTAAAGGCAAACCTTGGCACATTATTTTTATAATACAATGGAATTGTACAAGGGGATAATTATTTTTGTTGAAAAGTTTCTGTAATCAAGATTCACAAAGTTTCCATGAGCATGAACAAAGTTCAAGGCTAGCTCCCACTTCAACAATGCTTGTCTCTCTCACTTTCACTTTCCTTTTTGAAAAGGTTTTGGGTTCCCCTCTTTATTTTTGTTGTTTTTAAACTATATGAAAGCACTCAACAGAAATAAATGACTCTCTAAAACTTCCAGGTTGTCTCCCTGGCAACACTTTCTTTAAAGCCATTAAGCTAGGCATATAGTGCTCAAGTAGTGAATCCACCCGGATCCCAAGGTATATCAAAGCCAATTTTAATTAACAATGATTTGTAATTTAGTAGTGAGCACAAAGAAACGTATATCATGTAATGACAAAGTCTAACTCTTTTCCTATGCATCAGCATGTCATAAAAGAACAATTCATGCACACATAGTAAAGGCTAATGCATAGTATAAACAGTTTCTTGCAATTTTATCGTGTGGGAAACATAGAGAGGTGGAGATATAGTTCCTCTCTCATAATAATTACAAGTAGGAGCAGCAAGCACATGCATATTATACTCATCAAAATCATCATGTGTAGTAGTAAAAGGCAACCCATCAATATAATCCTTAATAAGCACAAACTTCTCCGATATAATGTAGTTTGGAGAATTTAAAAAGATAATAGGACTATCATGTGTGGGTGCAATAGCAACAATTTCGTGTTTAACATAAGGAACAATAGCAAGTTAATCTCCATAAGCATAATTCATATTGGCATCTTGGCCACAAGCATAGAAAGCATCATCAAAAAGTGATATTTCAAAAGAATCAACGGGATCATAGCAATTATCATAGCATTCATCCTTCGGTAAGCACGAAGGGAAATTAAACAATGTATGAGTTGAAGAGTTACTCTCATTGGAAGGTGGGCACGGGTGATCAATCCGCTCTTCCTCCTTTTGTTCTTCGCTCTCCTCCTCATCTTTTTCATCCAATGAGCTCACAGTTTCATCAATTTATTCTTCCATAGACTCCTGCAAAATATTAGTCTCTTCTTGGATAGCGGATACTTTATCAATAAATGCATCAATATCAGAATTGAATTCATAATTGGCATAGCAATATTTAAGGATACTAAATTTTCAGGTCTATAAACAGCATCATAAAGATTTCCAAATTCTTTGAACATAGATTCAGTTTCATAAGCACCCATAAAAGCAACAAATTCTTCTATTTGTTTAACATCATAGTAATCATATATACCTATAGCATAAGAAGCCAAGGTTTCATTATCATTAAATTCGCATGAAAATAGAAGGTGTGGAGCCTTCATCCTAGAGCAACAAGTATAATCATATCTCAAGCATAGTTGCCTAGCATACCAATACAACACATAAATTTGATCCCATAATAGTTTCCCTTTTTGAGTTAAGCGATAGTTCCTAAAGTATTCACGTTGACCCAACGTGTCTCCCATTACCAAATTGAATGGGGTTTTCTCTGGATTATCAAAGTAGTACATAATATCTGTCACATAACGAGCATCGAGGGTTTTAGGAGGTTCCTCGTCTCCATGAGCAGCAAGTACACCTAATTTTTTTGGTATTTCGTGTTCCATATCCATAACTAGAGATAAAGAAAAACTAAGAACAGCAAATAAAAATTACTTGGTGATAAAGCAAACAAGCACACACGAGAATATTCAGCCCATGCTATTGCTCCCCGGCAACGGCGCCAGAAAAAGGTCTTGATAACCCACAAGTATAGGGGATCGCAATAGTTTTCGATAAGTAAGAGTGTTGAACCCAACGAGGAGCTAAAGGCAGAACAAATATTCCCTCAAGTTCTATCGACCACCGATACAACTCTATGCATGCTTGACGTTCGCTTTACGGAAACAAGTATGAAACTAGAAGTACTTTGTAGGTGCTGTTGCATAGGGTTGCAAGGTAATAAAGAGCATGTAAATAAAAAGTAGGGGCTGTTTAGATAAAGACACAACTAAGTTAGTTTTATTAAAGAGCTTTTTGTTACGAGAAAGTTATTTCTCCCTAGGCAATCGATAACTAGACCGGTAATCATTATTGCAATTTTATTTGAGGGAGAGGCATAAGCTAACATACTTTCTCTACTTGGATCATATGCACTTATGATTGGAACTCTAGCAAGCATCCGCAACTACTAAAGATCATTAAGGTAAAACCCAACCATAGCATTAAAGCATCAAGTTCTCTTTATCCCATATGCAACAACCCCCTTACTCGGGTTTGTGTTTCAGTCACTCACGCAACCCACTATAAGCGAATCATGAACGTATTGCGACACCCTACAGTGGGGATCCCTCATGATTGCGCGACACGGATAGCACCATAGGACAACACCAATAATAAAACATGCAACTCAAACCAATCACGATCATCAAATAACCCATAGGACAAAACGGATCTACTCAAACATCATAGGATAGCCATACATCATTGCGAAATAATATATAGCGTTAAGCACCATGTTAAAGTAGAGATTACAGTGGGTAAGAGAGAGGTTACACCGCTGCATAGAGGGGGGAAGAGTTGGTCATGATGGCGGTGAAGTTGTTGGTGAAGATTGCGGTGATGATGATGGCCCCCAGTGGCACTCCGGTGCCACCGGAAGCGAGGGAGAGAGAGCCCCCCTCCTTCTTCTTCTTCCTTGACATCCTCTCTAGATGGGAGGAGGGTTTCCCCTCTGGTCCATGGCCTCCATGGCACGGGAGGGGCGAGAGCCCCTCCGAGATTGGATCTGTCTCTCTGTCTCTCTCTGTTTCTGCGTTCCCAGATTCTACCCCTTCACCGTTTCTTCTATTCCTAGAGATCCGTGACTCCAATTGGGCTGAAATTTTGACACGATCTCTATCCGGATATTAGCTTTCTTGCGGCGAAAGAAGGGCTCCAACCGCCTTACGGGGTGGCCACGAGGGTCAGGGGCGCGCCCAGGGGGTGGGGTGTGCCCCCTGCCTCGTTCCTCCCTTGGGCACCGTCTCACGTGGATTTTTCTTCCCAAAAATCATATATATTCCAAAAAAAATCTCCGTCAGTTTTTATCATGTTTGGACTCTGTTTGATATGGATATTCTGTGAAACAAAAAACATGCAACAAACACGAACTGGCACTGGGCACTGGATCAATATGTTAGTCACAAAAATAGTATAAAAAGTTGCCAAAAGTATATGAAAGTTGTATAATATTGGCATGGAACAATCAAAAATTATAGATACGACGGAGACGTATCAAGCCCACAAGCAGAAAATGGCAGTAACGGGCCGTAAGTAACCGAATGCTGGAAATGAGCCCAAGATTAAATGGGCCCTGAGAAGGCCGAAAGATAACATGGGCTGCAAACGGCCCAATGGATTAATGGGCCGTTAATGGGTATAAAGTGATACACTATTCATTACGGGCCAGTTTCACCACGGGTCATTAATGGGCCAAGAGTTACAAAGGGCCTCCTTTGGGCCGAAAGACGTCGTGGGCCATACATGGGCCGGAACTTAAAATGGGCTCGAATCATATTGGACGGCCCAGATGACGCTACTGGGCCTAATTCGGATAGGTCGTAACAGGCCCTGGGTTAGCAGGCTGTAAATGGGCTATATGCGAACAGGCCGTTAACAGGCTTTCTGTGGGCCGGCCCGCCACCTTTTGACCAAGTCAAACGGGCCGGCCTTTTCACAGGAATGGGCCTCTGTTGGTCCGTGCCACGTGTCGACGTATCATAGGCGCCTTCTGTCCAATGAGTGGATGACATCTGTCCAACGGTGAGCCGACACGTGTTTCCTCCAGCCAATGATGATTTTACACGTCGAAAATCCCCATTGGTCGGGGCTGTTAGCGGGTTATCGGATCCAAAACCGGACCCGATAGCTTAATGGCATTCCGTTATGGTGGATGCCACGTGTCGGTCACCCTTGACGAAAGCACTTCTGTGACACGTGATTTATCGTCATGGAAGTGGACACTTCCATGATGATAATTTTGGTAATGTCATGGAACACTTCTACGACACCACAGGTATGACTATCTTGATTCTGTCATAAATTTCATGGATGTACATGCATGACAAAATATGCGACCTACTGTGACAAACATGTATCATCACGGAAGTGTATTTTTTTGTAGTGTCTTAAAGCCTCGTATTTCTTCTCCGATATTTGGGTTTTGTTTGGCCAACTTGATCTATTTATCTTGCAATGGGAAGAGGTGCTCGGTAGTAGGTGTGATCTTACGGTGCTCGATCCTAGTGACAGAAAGGGAACCGACACGTATGTATTGTTGCTACTAAGGATAAAAAGACGAGACCTATATCTACCGCCATATAGATAAATGGATCTTGTCTACATCATGTCATCGTTCTTATTGCATTACTCCATTTTCCATGAACTTAATACACTAGATGCATGCTGGATAGCGGTCGATGTGTGGAGTAATAGTAGTAGATGCACGCAGGAGTCGGTCTACTAATCTTGGACGTGATGCCTATGTAATGATCATTGCCTAGATATCGTCATAATTATTTGAGGTTCTATCAATTGCCCAACAGTAATTTGTTTACCCACCGTTTTCTACTTTTCTCGAGACAAGCCACTAGTGAAACTTACGGCCCCCGGGTCTTCTTTCTCATGTATTTGCCTTCGCGATCTATTTTAGTTGCCTTTTATTTTCAGATCTATTAAACCAAAAACCCAAAAATTCCTTGTTGCAATTTATTTTATTTGGCGTTCGATCTATCAATATTTACAACTTTCTCCTGTCTACACGCCGTTTCTGGCGCCGTTACCCGAAAGGGATTGACAACCCCTTTAACACGTCGGGTTGTGAGGTGTTGTTATTTGTGTGCAGGGGTTGTTTACGTTGTGTTGCTTGGTTCTCCTACTGGTTCGATAACCTTGGTTTCATATTTGAGGGAAATACCTACCGCCGCTGTGCTGCATCATCCCTTCCTCTTTGGGGAAAACCAACGTAGCTTCAAGCGACATCAAAAGGAATTTCTGGTGCCGTTGCCGGGGAGGATCAAGTCAAGATAGTCTCCCGTCAAAATGCCTTCTGGCGCTGTTGCCGGTGAGGATCTTCATTATAACCAGGTTCCTAATCACAAATCTCATCTCCTCGCAATTTACATTATTTTCCATTTGCCTCTCATTTTCCTCTCCCCCACTTCACAAATTTTTTGCTGTTTTATTCGCCTATCTTTTTCCGTTCGCCGTTTTCTTGTCGGATATGTTTTTGTGTGTGTGAGATATTGTTTGCCGTTATCGATATCTCATCCTCTATTGCTTACACTCCCGAGAACAAGGTTATCAGCTTTAAACAAAGGTGGGAGAAAGTTTAAAAGATGCTTGGTATAGAATTTGCAATGCTCATAATAGATCTATCCGTAAGCAATCTACCATTGTGCTTCTGCGTTGTTTTTATGTTGGCATCACCACTTGGTATAGATTCGTCCTTGATACGATTACCAGTGGAAATTTCTTAATGAGTCCTCCTTTTGATGCTCTTAATGCTATGGGAAATTTAGTGGGCTCGCCACCTCCCATGTTATGGAAAGACTAAATGCTATCGAAAAGAAAATTCTCACATAAGATCATACAGAAATTATACATAAAAATATGCATAATTTTTCTACTAATCTTGGGTCAAGAGCGGGCGATATTTTTAAGTTTTGAAAAGAGAGGGGTACCTTAATCCATGAAAGAATAGAAGAAAGTCCGTCTCGGATCGATAAATTGGAAGAAATATTTAGTAATCTAAGCATGGCTTTTATTACCACTAAAATTATTGAGGAAACCCCCGTAAATAGTAGGAGATCCAGAAAAAAGGGTGCAACTTCTAGTGATAGCAATAAAGGAGATCTTAAGATGATTAGTATCCACCCTGATTTTGTTGAAGTGATAAGAGATCCTTTTTGCAAGAATGAAATCCTTAAATTTACTCCTAGAAGTATTTATATTTAAAGTCTTTACGTTAAATCTTTGAAGGATTCTAAGTGTTTGATTGAAGAGTTGGACAAAGATGACAAAACTTAGATCCTTGATTTATGCCTAGCTAAGGGCGTAAAACTATAGCGCTTGTTGGGAGGCAACCCAATAAACAAAATTTATTTTTGCTTTTTGCTTCCTGTTCTTCTGTGTTAACACAATTATGCTACTGTTATGATTGTGTTTTTATGTTTTAATTAGTGTTTGTGCCAAGTAAATCCTTTAGGATCCTCTTGGGCAATAGTTGTTTGATCTTGTTGAAAAACAGAAACTTTTACGCTCACAAAATTAATTTTCATTTTTTACGAGAGAGCGATAAAATACCCATTCCACTTGCAGTGATCAATATACAAATTTCTCATGTCGTCCTAAGTTTTCAGAATTTTTGGAGTTATAGAAGTATTCGAAATAGTCATATTGCTATAGACTCTTCTGTTTTGACAAATTCTGTTTTCTTTGTGTTGTGTGCTTATTTTGATGGCTCTATGGTTTTATTTGATGAGTTTTTACCATAGAAAAGTTGAAACACATTAGATATAATACAAAAACAAAATATGAATTGGTTTTATACATCACTTATAGTAGTAGTTTATTATTCTTATACTAACGGATCTCACGAAGGCTTTTTTGAGTTTTGTGTGATTGAAGTTTTCAAGTTTTGGGTTATCTTACGATGGATGAAGAAAGGATGTAAGAGCCTAAGCTTGGGGATGCCCCGGCATCCCAAGCTATTATCCAATACTAAGCACCCAACTAAGCTTGGGGATGCCCCCGAGTGGCATCCCCACTTTCTTCCAACAACTATCGGTATTTTACTTGAGACTATATTTTTATTCGTCACATGATATGTGTTTTGCTTGGAGCGTCTTGTATGATATGTGTATTTGCTTGTTTTATTTTGTGTTTTAAGTCATCAATTCTTGCTGGACACACCTATTTGAGAGAGCCAAAATTATGTCATGACTTGTTAGAATTGCTCTCTATGCTTCACTTAAAAAATTATGAGCAATGGGCTTGCTCTAGTGCTTCACTTATATCTTTTTTAGCACGGTGTGCTTTGTTATTTTTGAAGAAATGCTCTCTTGCTTCACTTAGATTTATTTGAGGGTTAGTAAAACTTTGAAGAAATCCTCTCTTGCTTCACTTAAATTATTTTGAGATAAAGAAATATTATGCTCATGATCTTCACTTATATTTGTTTGAGCATTGAAAAGCAACACATGAAAATTAATCCCAAAGTGATAGATATCCAAGAAGGATAAAGAAAAAAGAAAAATTTCATGAAGATCATTGGACAAAATAAACTTGATTCTTAGTAATAGTTTTGAGATATGATGATGTGATATGTGAGTTATGTTGATGAGTAATTATGCTCTAGTAGGAATATTGGTGTCAAGGTTTGTGATTCCCGAAGCATGCATGTATAGTCTCTCGTTATGCTATGATGTTGGAGCATGATTTATTTTTGATTGTCTTCCTCATGAGTGGTGGTCGGGGACGAGCGATGGTCTTTTCCTACCAATCTATCCCCTAGGGGCATGCATAGTAGTACTTTGCATCGAGGGCTAATAAACTTTTGCAATAAGTATATGAGTTCTTTATGACTAATGTGAGTCCATGGATTATACACACTCTTACCTTTTTGCAATTTGCTAGCCTCTACGGTACCGTGCATTGCCCTTTCTCACATTGAGACATGGTGCAAACTTCGTAGGTGCATCCAAACCCCGTGATATGATACACTCTATCATACATAAGCCTCATTATATCTTCCTTCAAACAGCCACCGTACCTACCTATTATGGCTTTTCCATGGCCATTCTGAGATATATTGATATGCAACTTCCACCTCTTCGTTTGATGACTTGAGCATTTATTGTCATATTGTTTTGCATGATCATATAGCTGACATAGTGTTTGTGGCTCAGCCACTGTTCATCATTTTTCATACATGTTATGCTAGATCATTGAGGCATTTGTATAGAGTCATATTTTTTCATAGGTATCGAGTTGTAATTTTTATTTCTTTTGAGTTATATGTAAATAGAAGTGTGATGATTATTATTCATTTTTAGAGTAGTGCCCTAGTAAGGAAAGGATGATGGAGACTATGATTCCCCCACAAATCGGGATGAGGCTCCGGACAATGAGAGAAAACAAAAAAAAGAAAAAAAGAAAGAAAAACAAAAAAAATAACCAAATAGAGAAGGGGCATTGCTAGTATCCTTTACCATACTTGTGCTTCAAAGTAGCACCATGTTTTTCATATGGAGAGTCTCCTATGTTGTCAATTTCATATACTAGCGGGAATTTTTCATTATAGGATTAGATGCACACCCACTTAGTTTTCATATTGAGGTTTCATACACTTATAGCTCTTAGTGCATCCGTTGCATGGCAATCCCTACTCCTCACGTTGATATCGACTGATGGGCATCTCCATAGCCCGTTGGTTAGCCGCATCGATGTGAGACTTTTTTACCTTTTTCTCCTCTCTATATTCACCCCTATTACCATACTCTATTCCACCCATAGTGCTATATCCATGGCTTGCGCTCATGTATTGCATGAGAGTTGAAAAAGCTGAAGCGCGTTAAAAAGTACGAACCAATTGCTCGGCTTGTCATCGGGGTTGTGCATGATAAATACTTTGTGTTAAGAAGATAGAGCATGACAAGACTATATGATTTTGTAGGGATAACTTATTTTAGCATTGATATTTTGAAAGGCATGGTTGCTTGTTGATATGCTTGAGTATCTAAATTATTATGTCAACACTAGAGTACTAGACTATTGCTTTGAATCACATAAAAGTCCAATTGTCCATGATATAAAGAAAAGAATATGATATGATTTGTTAAACAACACTCCACATAAAAAATTCTGTTTTTATCACTTACCTACTCGAGGACAAGTAGGAGTTAAGGTTGGGGATGCTGATATGTTGATAACCCACAAGTATAGGGGATCGCAATAGTTTTCGAGGGTAGAGTATTCAACCCAAATTTATTGATTCGACACAAGGGGAGCCAAAGAATATTCTCAAGTATTAGCAGCTGAGTTGTCAATTCAACCACACCTGGAAACTTAATATCTGCAGCAAAGTATTTAGTAGCAAACTAATATGATAGTAGTGGTGACAGTAGAAAAAGTAATAGTTTTGGTTTTATAGTGATTGTAACAGTAGCAACGGAAAAGTAAATAAGCGAAGAACAATATGTGAAAGCTCGTAGGCAATGGATCAATGATGGATAATTATGTCGGATGCAATTCCTCATGCAATAGTTATAACATAGGGTGACACAGAACTAGCTCCAATTCATCAATGTAATGTAGGCATGTATTCCGAATATAGTCATACATTCTTATGGAAAAGAACTTGCATGACATCTTTTGTCCTACCCTCCCGTGGCAGCAGGGTCCTATTGGAAACTAAGGGATATTAAGGCCTCCTTTTAATAGAGTACCGGACCAAAGCATTAACACTTAGTGAATACATGAACTCCTCAAACTACGGTCATCACTGGTAAGTATCCCGATTAATGTCACTTCAGGGTTAACGGATCATAACACATAATAGGTGACTATAGACTTGCAAGACAGGATCAAGAACTCACATATATTCATGGAAACATAATAGGTTCAGATCTTAAATCATGGCACTTGGGCCCTAGTGACAAGCATTAAGCATAGCAAAGTCATAGCAACATCAATCTCAGAACATAATGGATACTAGGGACCAAACCCTAAAAAAACTAACTCGGTTACATGATAAATCTCATCCAACCCATCACCGTCCAGCAAGCCTACGATGGAATTACTCACGCACGGTGGTGACCATCATGACATTGGTGATGGAGGAAGGTTGATGATGACGATGGCGACGGATTCCCCTCTTCGGAGCCCCGAACGGACTCCAGATCAGCCCTCCCGAGGGAGTTTAGGGCTTGGCAGCGGCTCCGTTCGTATCGTAAAACGTGATGAATCCTCCTCTCTAACTTTTTCTCCCCGAACACGAATATATAGAGTTGGAGTTGAGGTCGGAGGAGCGTCAAGGGGCCCACGAGGCAGGGGGTGTACCCCTACCCTCGTGGACAGGGTGTGGGCCCCCTGGCCTTGATTCTTTCGCCAGTATTTTTTATATATTCCAAAAATATTCTCTGTTGATTTTCAGGTCATTCCAAGAACTTTTATTTCTACACAAAAATAACACCATGGCAATTGTGGTGAAAACATCGTCGGTCTGGGTTAGTTCCATTCAAATCATGCAAGTTAGAGTCCAAAACAAGGGCAAAAGTGTTTGGAAAAGTAGATATGATGGAGACGTATCACACGTCTCCAACGTATCTATAACTTTTGATTGTTTCATGTTGTTATATTATCAATCTTGGATGTTTTATAATCATTTTATATCATCTTTTGGAACCAACCTATTGACATAGTGCCAAGTGCATGTTCCTGTTTTTTCCGTGTTTTTTACATCGCAGAAAATCAATATCAGATGGAGTCCAAATGCCACGAAACTTTACGGAGATTTTTTATGGACCAGAAGGAACAAGTTGGGCCCTGGTTGCACATGGGGGGAGTCCCAAGGAGGGGACAACCCACCAGGGCGCGCCAGGAGGCCCAGGTGCGCCCTGGTGGGTTGTGCCCACCTCGGGTGCCCTCCGGACCACCTCTTTGCTCTATAAATACCAAAATATTCCCAAAACCCTAGGGGAGTCGACGAAATATTCATCTAGCCACCGCAGAGTCCAGAACCACCAGATCCAATCTAGACACCATCACGGAGGGGTTCACCACTTCCATTGGTCCCTCTTTGTAGACCTTCGGGTTTGTAGTTAGTAGCTAGATGGCTTCATCTCTCTCTCTCCCTTGATTCTCAATACAATGGTCTCTTGGAGATCCATATGATGTAACTCTTTTGTGATGTGTTTGTTGGGATTGATGAACTTTGAGCTTATGATCAGATCTATCTTTTTATATCCATGAAAGTATCTGAGTTTCTTTGATCTCTTTTATGCATGATATCTTATAGCCTCGTATTTCTTCTCCGATATTTGGGTTTTGTTTGGCCAAATTGATCTATTTATCTTGCAATGGGAAGAGGTGCCCGGCAGTGAGTTTGATCTTATGGTGCTTGATCCCAGTGACAGAAAGGGAACCGACACGTATGTATCATTGCTACTAAGGATAAGAAGATGGGATCTATATCTACCGCCATAGATAAACAGATCTCGTCTACATCATGTCATCATTCTTATTGCATTACTCCGTTTTTACATGAACTTAATACACTAGATGCATGCTGGATAGCGGTCGATGTGTGGAGTAATAGTAGTACATGCAGGCAGGAGTCAGTCTACTAATATTGGACGTGATGCCTATGTAATGATCATTGCATGCATATCGTCATAATTATTTGAGGTTCTATCAATTGCCCAACAGTAATTTGTTCACCCACCGTTTGCTATTTTTCTCGAGAGAAGCCACTAGTGAAACCTACGGCCCCCGGGTCTTCTTTCTCATATATTTTCCTTTGCGATCTATTTTTCTCATTCTTTTATTTTTAGATATATTAAACCAAAAATACTTTGCCGCACTTTATTTTATTTGCAATCTATTTATTCAATCTATTACAACTTTCTCCCGTCCACTCACCGTTTGAGGCACCGTTACCCGAAAGGGATTGATAACCCCTTTAACATGTCGGGTTGCGAGGTGTTGTTATTTGTGTGCAGGGGCTGTTTACGTTGTGTTACTTGGTTCTCCTATTGGTTCAATAACCTTGGTTTCATATCTGAGGGAAATACCTACCGCCGTTGTGCTGCATCATCCCTTCCTCTTTGGGGAAAAACCAACGTAGCTTTAAGCGACATCAATAGATCTCCAAGAACATCGAGGAGAACATGGTATTGAGAATCAAAGAGAGAGAGAGAGAAGAAGCCATCTAGCTACTAGATACGGACCCGTAGGTCTGAGGTAAACTACTCACGCTTCATTGGAAGGGTAATAGAGTTGATGTAGAGCCCTCCATGATCGAATCCCCCTCTGGCATATCGCCGGAAAAGGCCCCAAGATGGGATCTCATGGGAACAAAAGGTTGCGGCAGCAGAAAAGTATTTCGTGGCTCCTCCTGATGGTTTTGGAATATATGTGAATTTATAGGACAAAGAGGTAGGTCAGGGGACTCCCGAGGGGGCACAAGGTAGGGGCGCCCCCCTAGGGGCGCCCTCCACCTTTGTCGCCGCCTCACGGGTCTTCTGACTTGGAGTCCAAGTCCTACGGGTGTCTTCTGGTCCAAGAAAAATCATCGCAAAGTTTTATTCCATTCAGACTCCGTTTGATATTCGTTTTCTACGAAAATCAAAAATAAGGAAAAACAGAAACTGGCACTGGGCTCTAGGTTAATAGGTTAGTCCAAAAAATAATATAAAATAGCATATTAATGCATATGAAACATCCAAAACAGGTAATATAATAGCATGGAACAATCAAAAATTATAGATATGTTGGAGACGTATCAACACGACAGCAGAAAAGAACTAAACAGATACAAGACTAACAAACGAAAACTACCAGGACAATTGAAGAGCGACTGCCGAACATAAGTCACATGGTTGAAACTTAAGCGATGATAACCAACTTAAGATAAAACATGGTTAAGAGGTGACCAGTGATGCTCAATGGCGACAAGGTATTTGTTCGACCAGTTCACTCTTTTGCAAAAAAGCTATGTCCGGTTGGAAGGACTTGTTATTTAACATTCAAGATAAACTCTCTTTGTCCTATTCTCCTCGACAAGTAATTCTTCAACTACTATCGATCACTTGGGGTAGATGCTTGAGGTGATCTCCATAACCTTCACAGACTTTGTCTTCATGAACCACAATTAATCTTGGTCACTGAAGAACTTGACACCTAACCGTCTAGAGACTAGGCAACTCTCAAGAGTAATAAGTGGAGCGTACTAAACTTAGATCTCAGTGATGCTAAACCACTATCTAATTTTTTGGCAGTAGGTTTTTTCTCTCGGTGGATTTTAAACTCGAATCTTCTAGAGAGAGGGTGCTCAGAAAAACTTTTTGGAATCACATGGAGCAGCCAACGATTCATGTTGGAGAGGGGCGGCTGTTTATAGTCGTAGCCTCTCCTCATGAGAAATGACCATTTTGGACATGCAATCCAACTAATGGCCAACCGACACATTTCTAACAGTCAGATTTCAAAGGCTTCCCGAGAAAATGGTGCCAATGGATTGACACATTTGTCAAAGGGGGCAGCGTAGGTGTCAAGGTAAATAATGACATTGGTCACTATTTCTAGACACAAAAGGGTTTGCGACAGGGATGCCCTATGTCGCCTATTCTTTTCAACATTGTGGCAAACCTTCTAGCGGTTCTAATTAGCCAAGCCAAGGAAGAAGGTCATGTTGCGGGCTTAATTCCTCATCTTGTGGACGGTGGGGTATCGGTACTTCAGTGTGCCCATGACACCATCATCTTCATGGAACATGACATTGAAAAGGCAAAAAATATGAAACTTATCCTTTGTTTATTCGAGTAGTTATCTGGTCTCAAAATTAACTTCCACAAGAGCGAACTCTTCTACTTTGGAAAAGCCAAAGAAGAAGTGGACCAGTACAAACAACTGTTTGGTTGTGAGTCAGGCTCTTTCCCCTTTAGATACTTTGGTATCCCAATCTATTTTCGTAAACTTCTTAAGAAGGAATGGAATGGTATTGAGGATCGATTTGAGAAAAAGTTGAGTTGTTGGATTGGTAATCTTATGTCTTATGGGGCAAGGCTCACCTTAATCAATGTCGTTCTCACAAGCTTACCTATTGAAAGTCTTGGAGGAAACTCGCTCTTACTTGGAAAAAACTATCCAATGATGGTGGAAGGCGATCCAGCTGCTGTTGACACAATGTTACTACCATTTATGAGAAGCAACTATATCTATACCTCGGACATTACTATGCTTCCCTACCGTCCCAATATGGGTCCTGACATAGGCCGCTTCAGCCTCGATGATCAGTCATGTGTTGGTCTCGAGATTGATAGTAGCTGGCCCTTCCCAGAGAATCACTTCTGGTTCAAACCAAGCGTTTCCAACGCCGACGAGTGGTTGAGCTGAAGTTCGTTTCATCGCTTTGTTATTTGTTGTGTGAGAAAAACTTTACTAGAATGTTTTGTTGGAAATGATCTATAATCCAACGTGTATCCTCGTTGTTGTTGTGGGTTGATGACTTGTTGTATGTAATCAATGGTACATTTGCATATGCGTCCATCAACTCACGTCCATATGAACAGTGCTAGTGATTTAGTTGCAAAAATTAGATAGTGCTAGTGATTTGTAGCTGCATATTTTGACAAATCGCAGTGTTACAAGGTTGACAAATGGCAATGTTACTAGATAAACAAATGTCAATCTTTCTAGTTTGACAATTGGCAACATACCCAAAATGACAGATATGCAAATCTTACCCAATTGTTTGTATGTGCTTGCACACGAGTCATGCAAAACAACCATTTGCGTTGAAGGGATGCAGAAATCCTGCTCGGCACATTTTCCCTTGGCTTCCTAGGGAAGCTGTCGGTTTGCATACGGGTGTTCTAACTAAAGCATTTGCGATGAGTGTTTTATATTTAAAAACCATTGACGTTTTTTTCAAAAGAAAATCGTTTGATAAGTCTGTACATTAAGAGAGAAAAACACAAGTTCGTTCAAACCATATCTTTCATTCAGTCACAATACTATGAATTTATATTCATATGATCGAGAATTCAAGATACAGTATTAAACCCCAAAAAGAACTATTTCTGGCGGCGGCGGAGGCGGCGTGCCGTGCCGTCGTTGTCGTTGTCATCCTCCGTGACGCCGTTGGTGAAGTCTTCAAGGCAGCACAAAATGTTCTTCACTTGTAAATCAAACATCATGTCGTCGCGCAATCGACGGGCAAGGCGCGGGAGGACGGCAACTGGCGCCGCTGGGAGGTAGCGGTCGACGGCAGCTTCCCATGCCGCTAAGGGGGGCACGGGCACGGGCGCGGCGGGTGATACGTCTCTGTCGTATCTACTTTTCCAAACACTTTTGCCCTTGTTTTGGACTCTAACTTGCATGATTTGAATGGAACTAACCCGGACTAACGTTGTTTTCAGTAGAATTGCCATGGTGTTATTTTCGTGCGGAAATAAATGTTCTCGGAATGACCTGAAAATCAACGGAGATTAGTTTTGGAATATATAAAAAATACTGGAAGAAGAATCCACGTCAGGGGGCCCACACCCTGTCCACGAGGCTGGGGGCGCGCCTACCCCCTAGGGCGCGCCCCTGCCTCGTGGGCCCCCTGACGCTCCACCGACCTCAACTCCAACTCCATATATTCGTGTTCGGGGAGAAAAAAATCAGAGAGAAGGATTCATCGCGTTTTACGATGCGGAGCCGCCGCCAAGCCCTAATCTCTCTCGGGAGGGCTGATCTGGAGTCCGTTCGGGGCTCCGAA
Organism: Triticum urartu; assembly: GCF_056163025.1. Classification (NCBI taxonomy): domain Eukaryota; kingdom Viridiplantae; phylum Streptophyta; class Magnoliopsida; order Poales; family Poaceae; genus Triticum; species Triticum urartu. The sequence goes on from NC_141875.1 coordinate 557,100,826, forward strand.
GAGGGGAATCCGTTGCCATCATCATCATCAACCTTCCTCCATCACCAAATCCATGATGCTCACTGCCGTGCATGAGTAATTCCATCGTAGGCTTGCTGGACGGTGATGGGTTGGATGAGATTTATCATGTAATTGAGTTAGTTTTGTTAGGGTTTGATCCCTAGTATCCACTATGTTCTGAGATTGATGTTGCTATGACTTTGCTATGCTTAATGCTTGTCACTAGGGCCCGAGTGCCATGATTTCAGATTTGAACCTATTATGTTTTCATGAATATATGTGAGTTCTCGATCCTATCTTGCAAGTCTATAGTCACCTACTATGTGTTATGATCTGGCAACCCCGAAGTGACAATAATCGGGACCACTCCTGGTGATGCCCGTAGTTTGAGGAGTTCATGTATTAACTATGTGTTAATGCTTTGGTCCGGTACTCTATTAAAAGGAGGCCTTAATATCCCTCAGTTTCCAATAGGACCCCGCTGCCACGGGAGGGTAGGACAAAAGATGTCATGCAAGTTCTTTTCCATAAGCACGTATGACTATATTCGAAACACATGCCTACATTACATTGATGAATTGAAGCTAGTTCTGTGTCACCCTATGTTATAACTGTTGCATGAATAATCGCATCCGGCATAATTCTCCATCACCGATCCAATGCCTACAAGCTTTTCATACATTGTTCTTCGCTTATTTACTTTTCCGCTGCTACTGTTACAATCACTATAAAACCCAAAAATATTACTTTTGCCACCGTTACTTTTTGCCACCGTTACCATTATTATCATATTACTTTGCTACTAAATACCTTGTTTTAGATATTAAGTTTCCAGGTGTGGTTGAATTGACAACTCAGCTACAAATACTTGAGAATGTTATTTGGCTCCCCTTGTGTCGATCAATAAATTTGGATTGAATACTCTACCCTTGAAAACTGTTGCGATCCCCTATACTTGTGGGTTATCAAGACCATTTTCTGGTGCCGTTGTCGGAGAGCATAGCTCTATTCTTTGAGTCACTTGGGATTTATATCTGTTTATCACTATGAAGAACTTGAAAGATCCAAGAACCAAGATTTATCCCTCAACTACGAGGGGAGGTAAGGAACTGCCATCTAGCTCTGCGCTTGATTCACCTTCTATTTTGAGTAAGCTTGTGACACCTAAACCTGCTTCTGCTATTAATTCTGATATGTCGCATGTTATTGATGATGCCACTTCTGCTATGCATGGTACTTATGATGAAACTACTTCTATGCTTGATACTACTGTGCCACTTGGTGAATTTCTTGATGAACAACTTGCTAGGGCTAGAGAGAATGAAATTATTGAAACTGATAATATTGATGAAAGTGATGATGAATATTCTCCCCCTAGATATGAATTGCCTGTTGTGCCTGAGGGTTATGTTATGGATGAAGAAAGTGCTAGAGACTTCTTGCCTGCAATGATAGAAGTGATCTTAAGAAACTATTAGCTAAGCTTAAAGAAAAGTCTTTGAATGCTAGAATGAAATATGATCCTTCTTATGCTACTTCACCTATCTTTATTACTGATAAGGATTATGATTTCTCAGTTAATCCTGATATAATTACTTTGGTTGAATCTGATACTTTCTATGGCTATGAATCTGAAACTGTTGTGGCACATCTTACTAAATTAAATAATATAGCTACCCTGTTTACTAATGATGAGAAAACTCGCTACTATTATATCCTTAAATTATTTCCCTTCTCATTAAAGGGTGATGCTAATATATGGTTTAATTCTCTTGATCCTGGTTGCGTGCGTAGTTCCCAGGATATGATTTATTACTTCTCTGCTAAATATTTCCCCGCTCATAAGAAACAATCTGCTTTAAGGGAAATATATAATTTTGTGCAAATTGAAAAAGAGAGTCTCCCACAAGCTTGGGGGAGGCTTCCCCAATTACTTAATGCTTTGCCTGATCATCCTCTCAAGAAAAATGAAATACTTGATATCTTTTATAATGGACTAACCTATGCTTCCAGAGACCACCTGGATAGTTGTGCTGGTTGTGTTTTCCGGGAAAGAACTGTTGATCAAGCTGAATTGCTATTGAATAATATGTTGACTAATGAAAATAATTGGACACTTCCTAAACCAACTCCTAAGCCAACTCCGAAGAGAAGGGGTATTCTATTTCTCAGTCCTGAAGATATGCAAGAGGCAAATAAATCTATGAAAGGAAAAGGTATAAAAGCTGAAGATGTTAAGAATTTAACTCCTGTTGAAGAAATGCATGGTCTTAATTTGCCGCCTGTTGAAGAAATACATGGTCTTGATAACCCGACACAGGTAGTAAAGGTAAATTCTCTCTATAGATATGGTAAAGCTGAAATCCCTCCTGCTAAGTTTGCTAGCCAATGTTTGGTTGAATTTGGTAACTTTATGGTTAAGCAAGAAGATTTTAATGCTTATTTTGGTAGACAACTGAAATGCAATGCTTATAGGATTGAACACTTGAGTGATTATATGGCTAGTGTTAAGGGTGAACTTAAACTTATTAGTAAACATGCTTCTATGGTTACCACTCAAGTATAACAAGTGCTTAAAGCTCAGAATGATTTGCTCAATGAATTGAATAGTAAGAATAATGACTTTGCTGTTAGAGTTGCAACTAGAGGAGGTAAAGTGACTGAGGAACCTTTGTATCCTGAGGGCCATCCTAAGAGAATTGAGCAAGATTCTCAGAGAATTAATATTGATGCACCTAGTCCTTCTAAGAGGAAGAAAAATAAAAATGATAGGACTTTGCATGCTTCTAGTGAACCTATTGTAGACACACCTGAGAATCCCAATGATATTTCTATCTCTGATGCTGAAACACAATCTGGTAATGAACAGAACCTAGTGATAATGTTAATGATGATGTTTGTGTTGATGCTCAACCTAGCAATAGTAATGATGTAGAAATTGAACCTGATGTTGATCTTGATAACCCACAATCAAAGAATCAACATTATGATCCCGCAAATAACTCATTAGTTGCAATGCTTGCAAGGCTTAAGTGATGTGCATTACCAAGAGGGCCCAGAGATACCTCTCCGACAATCGGATTGACAAATCCTAATCTCGAAATACGCCAACCCAACAAGTACCTTCGAAGACACCTGTAGAGCACCTTTATAATCACCCAGTTACGTTGTGACGTTTGGTAGCACACAAAGTGTTCCTCCGGTAAACGGGAGTTGCATAATCTCATAGTCATAGGAACATGTATAAGTCATGAAAAAAGCAATAGCAACATACTAAATGATCGTGTGCTAAGCTAACGGAATGGGTCATGGCAATCACATCATTCTCCTAATAACGTGATCCCGTTAATCAAATGACAACTCATGTCTATGGTTAGGAAACTTAACCATCTTTGATCGACGAGCTAGTCTAGTAGAGGCATACTAGTGACACTCTGTTTGTCTATGTATTCACACATGTATTATGTTTCCGGTTAATACAATTCTAGCATGAATAATAAACATTTATCACGATATAAGGAAATAAATAATAACTTTATTATTGCCTCTAGGACATATTTCCTTCAGTCTCCCACTTGCACTAGAGTCAATAATCTAGATTACACAGTAATGATTCTAACACCCATGGAGCCTTGGTGCTGATCATGTTTTGCTCGCGGAAGAGGCTTAGTCAGCGGGTCTGCAACATTCAGATCCGTATGTATCTTGGAAATTTCTATGTCTCCCACCTGGACTAGATCCCGGATGGAATTGAAGCATCTCTTGATGTGCTTGGTTCTCTTGTGAAATCTGGATTCCTTCGCCAAGGCAATTGCACCAATATTGTCACAAAAGATTTTCATTGGACCCGATGCACTAGGTATGACACCTAGATCGGATATGAACTCCTTCATCCAGACTCCTTCATTTGCTGCTTCCGAAGCAACTATGTACTCTGCTTCACATGTAGATCCCGCCACGACGCTTTGTTTCGAACTGCACCAACTGACAGCTCCACCGTTTAATGTAAATACGTATCCGGTTTGCGATTTAGAATCATCCGGATCAGTGTCAAAGCTTGCTTCAACGTAACCGTTTACGATGAGCTCTTTGTCACCCCCATATACGAGAAACATATCCTTAGTCCTTTTCAGGTATTTCAGGATGTTCTTGACCGCTGTCCAGTGATCCACTCATGGATTACTTTGGTACCTCCCTGCTAGACTTATAGCAAGGCACACATCAGGTCTGGTACACAACATTGCATACATGATAGAGCCTATGGCTGAAGCATAGGGAACATCTTTCATTTTCTCTCAATCTTCTGCAGTGGTCGGGCATTGAGTCTTACTCAACTTCACACCTTGTAACACAGGCAAGAACCCTTTCTTTGCTTGATTCATTTTGAACTTCTTCAAAACTTTGTCAAGGTATGTGCTTTGTGAAAGTCCAATTAAGCGTCTTGATCTATCTCTATAGATCTTAATGCCCAATATGTAAGCAGCTTCACCGAGGTCTTTCATTCAAAAACTCTTATTCAAGTATCCCTTTATGCTATCCAGAAATTCTATATCATTTCCAATCAGTAATATGTCATCCACATATAATATTAGAAATGCTACAGAGCTCCCACTCACTTTCTTGTAAATACAGGCTTCTCCAAAAGTCTATACAGAACCAAATGCTTTGATCACACTATCAAAGCGTTTATTCCAACTCTGAGAGGCTTACACCAGTCCATAAACGGATCGCCAGAGCTTGCACACTTTGTTATCTCCCTTTGGATCGACAAAACCTTCCGGTTGCATCATATACAACTCTTCTTCCAGAAATCCATTCAAGAATGCAGTTTTGACATCCATCTGCCATATTTCATAATCATAAAACACGGCAATTGCTAACATGATTCGGATAGACTTAAGCATCGCTACGGGTGAGAAGGTCTCATCGTAGTCAATCCGTTGAACTTGTCGAAAACCTTTCGCAACAAGTTGAGCTTTGTAGACAGTAACATTACCATCAGCGTCAGTCTTCTTCTTGAAGATCCATTTATTCTCAATTGCTTGCCGATCAACAGGCAAGTCAACCAAAGTCCACACTTTGTTTTCATACATGGATCCCATCTCAGATTTCATGGCTTCAAGCCATTTTGCGGAATCTGGGCTCACCATCGCTTCTTCATAGTTCGTAGGTTCATCATGATCTAGTAGCATGACTTCCAGAACAGGATTACCGTACCACTCTGGTGCGGATCTTACTCTGGTTGATCTACGAGGTTCAGTAGTAACTTGATCTGAAGTTCCATGATCATCATCATTAACTTCCTCACTAGTTGGTGCAGGCGTCACAGAAACCGATTTCTATGATGTACTGCTTTCCAATAAGGGAGCAGGTACAGTTACCTGATCAAGTTCTACTTTCCTCCCACTCACTTATTTCGAGAGAAACTCCTCAAGAAAGGATCCATTCTTGGCAACAAATGTCTTGCCTTCGGATCTGTGATAGAAGGTGTACCCAACAGTCTCCTTTGGGTATCCTATGAAGACACATTTCTCCGATTTGGGTTCGAGCTTATCAGGTTGAAGCTTTTTCACATAAGCATCGCAGCCCCAAACTTTCAGGAACGACAACTTTGGTTTCTTGCCAAACCACAGTTCGTAAGGCGTCGTCTCAACGGATTTTGATGGTGCCCTATTTAACGTGAATGCGGTCGTCTCTAAAGCATAACCACAAAATGATAGCGGTAGATCGGTAAGAGACATCATAGATCACACCATATCTAGTAAAGTATGATTACAACGTTCAGACACACCATTACGCTGTGGTGTTCCGGGTGGTGTGAGTTGCGAAACTATTCCGCATTGTTTCAAATGTAGACCAAACTCGTAACTCAAATATTCTCCTCCATAATCAGATCGTAGAAACTTTATTTTCTTGTTACGATGATTTTCAAATTCACTCTGAAATTCTTTGAAATTTTCAAATGTTTTAGACTTGTGTTTCATTAAGTAGATATACCCATATCTTCTTAAATCATCTGTGAAGGTGAGAAAATAACGATATCCGCCACGAGCCTCAACATTCATCGAACCACATACATCTGTATGTATGATTTCCAACAAATCGGTTGCTCTCTCCATAGTTCCGAAGAATGGCGTTTTAGTCATCTTGCCCATGAGGCACGGTTTGCAAGTACCGAGTGATTCATAATCAAGTGGTTCCAAAAGTCCATCAGTATGGAGTTTCTTCATGCGCTTTATACCGATATGACCTAAACGGCAGTCCCACAAATAAGTTGCACTATCATTATCAACTCTGCATCTTTTGGCTTCAACATTATGAATATGTGTATCACTACTATCGAGATTCATCAAGAATAGACCACTCTTTTAAGGGTGCATGACCATAAAAGATATTACTCATATAAATAGAACAACCATTATTCTCTGATTTAAATGAATAACTGTCTCGCATCAAAGAAGATCTAGATATAATGTTCATGCTCAACGCTGGCACCAAATAACAATTATTTAGGTCTAATACTAATCCCGAAGGTAGATGTAGAGGTAGCGTGCCGACCGCGATCACATTGACTTTGGAACCGTTTCCCACGCGCATCGTCACCTCGTCCTTTGCCAGTGTTCGCTTAATCCGTAGTCCCGGTTTCGAGTTGCAAATATTAGCAACAGAACTAGTATCAAATACCCAGGTGCTACTACGAGCTCTAGTAAGGTACACATCAATAACATGTATATCACATATACCTTTGTTCACCTTGCGATCCTTCTTATCCATCAAATATTTGGGGCAGTTCCGCTTCAAGTGACCAGTCTGCTTGCAGTAGAAGCACTCAGTTTCAGGCTTAGGTCCAGACTTAGGTTTCTTCTCCTGAGCAGCAACTTGCTTGCTGTTCTTCTTGAAGTTCCCCTTCTTCTTTCCTTTTCCCTTTTTCTTGAAACTAGCGGTCTTGTTAACCATCAACACTTGATGCTCCTTCTTGATTTCTACCTCCGCAGCCTTGAGCATTGCAAAGAGCTCGAGAATTGTCTTATTCATCCCTTGCATATTATAGTTCATCACGAAGCTCTTATAGCTTGGTGGCAGTGATTGAAGAACTCTGTTAATGACACTATCAACCGGAAGATTAACTCCTAGCTGAGTCAAGTGATTATGGTACCCAGACATTCTGAGTATATGTTCACTGACAGAACTATTCTCCTCCATTTTGCAGTTGTAGAACTTATTGGAGACTTCATATCTCTCAATTCGGGAATTTGCTTGAAATGTTAACTTCAACTCCTGGAACATCTCATATGCTCCATGACGTTCAAAACTGCGTTGAAGTCCCGGTTCTAAGCCATAAAGCATGGCACACTGAACTATTGAGTAGTCATCAGCTTTGCTCTGCCAGACGTTCTTAGCGTCGTCAGTTGCATCAGCAGCAGGCCTCGCACTCAGTGGTGCTTCCAGGACATAATTCTTCTGTGCAGCAATGAGGATAATCCTCAAGTTACGGACCCAGTCCGTGTAATTGCTACCATCATCTTTCAACTTTGCTTTCTCAAGGAACGCATTAAAATTCAACAGAACAACAGCACGGGCCATCTATCTACAATCAAACATAGACAAGCAAGATACTATCAGGTACTAAGTTCATGAGAAATTTAAGTTCAATTAATCATATTACTTCTAATCCTCTAAGTGATCACGTGATCCAAATCAACTAAACCATAACCGATCATAACGTGAAATGGAGTAGCTTTCAATGGTGAACATCATTATGTTGATCATATCTGCTATATGATTCACGCTCGACCTTTCGGTCTCAGTGTTCCAAAGCCATATCTGCATATGCTAGGCTCGTCAAGTTTAACCTGAGTATTCTGTGTGTCCAAAAACTGGCTTGCACCCGTTGTAGATGGATGTAGAGCTTATCACACCCGATCATCACGTGGTGTCTGGGCATGAAGAACTTTGGCAACGGTGCATACTCAGGGAGAACACTTTTTCTTGAAATTTAGTTAGAGATCATCTTATAATGCTACCATCAATCAAAGCAAGATAAGATGCATAAAAGATAAACATCACATGCAGTCAATATAAGTGATATGATATGGCCATCATCTTCTTATGCTTGTGATCTCCATCTCCGAAGCACCGTCATGATCACCATCGTCACCGGCGCAACACCTTGATCTTCATCGTAGCATCATTGTCGTCTCGCCAATCTTGTGCTTCCACGACTATCGCTACCGCTTAGTGATAAAGTAAAGCATTACAGGATGATTGCATTGCATACAATAAAGCGATAACCATATGGCTCCTGCCAGTTGCCGATAACTCGGTTACAAAACATGATCATCTCATACAATAAAATTTAGCATCATGTCTTGACCATATCACATCACAACATGCCCTGCAAAAACAAGTTAGACGTCCTCTACTTTGTTGTTGCAAGTTTTATGTGGCTGCTACGGGCTTAGCAAGAACCGTTCTTACCTACGCATCAAAACCACAACGATAGTTTGTCAAGTTGGTGTTGTTTTAACCTTCGCAAGGACCGGGCGTAGCCACACTCAGTTCAATTAAAGTTGGAGAAACTGACACCCGCTAGCCACCTTTGTGCAAAGCACGTCGGGAGAACCGGTCTCGCGTAAGCGTACGCGTAATGTCGGTCCGGGCCGCTTCGTCCAACAATACCGCCGAACCAAAGAATGACATGCTGGTAAGCAGTATGACTTATATCGCCCACAACTCACTTGTGTTCTACTCGTGCATATAACATCAACGCATAAAACCTGGCTCGGATGCCACTGTTGGGGAACGTAGTAATTTCAAAAAAATTTCCTACGCACACGCAAGATCATGGTGATGCATAGCAACGAGAGGGGAGAGTGTTGTCCACGTACCCTCGTAGACCAAAAGCGGAAGCGTTAGCACAACGCGGTTGATGTAGTCGTATGTCTTCACGATCCGACCGATCAAGTACCGAACGTACGACACCTCCGAGTTCAGCACACGTTCAGCCCGATGACGTCCCTCGAACTCCGATCCATCCGAGTGTTGAGGGAGAGTTCCGTCGGCACGATGGTGTGGTGACGATGTTGATGTTCTACCAACGCAGGGCTTCGCCTAAGCACCGCTACAGTATTATCGAGGTGGACTATGGTGGAGGGGGGCACCGCACACGGCTAAGAGATCAATGATCTAATGTTGTGTCTAGAGGTGCCCCCTGCCCCTGTATATAAAGGAGCAAGGGGGTGCGGCCGGCCGAGGGGAGAGGCGCGCCGGGAGGAGTCCTACTCCCACCGGGAGTAGGACTCCCCCCTTTCCTAGTTGGATTAGGACTTGAGGGGGGGAGAAGGAAAGAGGGGGCCGGCCCCCTTGCCCTAAACCAATTTGGTTTGGGCCTTGGGGGGCGCGCCCCACACTCCCTTGCTGCCCTCATTTTTCCACTAAGGCCCATGTAGGCCCATTAAGCTCCCGGGGGGTTCTGGTAACCTCCCGGTACTCCGGTAAAATCCCGATTTCACCCGGAACACTTCTGATATCCAAACATAGGCTTCCAATATATCAATTTTCATGTCTCGACCATTTAGAGACTCCTCGTCATGTCCGTGATCACATCCGGGACTCCGAACAACCTTCGGTACATCAAAACATATAAACTCATAATAAAACTGTCATCGTAACGTTAAGCGTGCGGACCCTACGGGTTTGAGAACTATGTAGACATGACCGAGACACATCTCCGGTCAATAACCAATAGCGGAACCTGGATGCTCATATTGGCTCCTACATATTCTACGAAGATCTTTATCGGTCAGACCGCATAACAACATACATTGTTCCCTTTGTCATCGGTATGTTACTTGCCCGAGATTCGATCGTCGGTATCTTAATACCTAGTTCAATCTCGTTACCGGCGAGTCTCTTTACTCGTTTCGTAATACATCATCCCGCAACTAACTCATTAGTTGCACTGCTTGCAAGGCATAAGTGATGTGCATTACCGAGAGGGCCCAGAGATACCTCTCCGACAATCGGAGTGACAAATCCTAATCTCGAAATACGCCAACCCAACAAGTACCTTCGGAGACACCTGTAGAGCACCTTTATAATCAACCACTTACGTTGTGACGTTTGGTAGCACACAAAGTGTTCCTCCGGTAAACGGGAGCTGCATAATCTCATAGTCATAGGAACATGTATAAGTCATGAAGAAAGCAATAGCAACATACTAAACGATCGTGTGCTAAGCTAACGGAATGGGTCATGTCAATCACATCATTCTCCTAATAATGTGATCCCGTTAATCAAATGACAACTCATGTTTATGGTTAGGAAACTTAACCATCTTTGATCAACGAGCTAGTCTAGTAGAGGCATACTAGTGACACTCTATTTGTCTATGTATTCACACATGTATTATGTTTCCGGTTAATACAATTCTAGCATGAATAATAAACATTTATCATGATATAAGGAAATAAATAATAACTTTATCATTGCCTCTACGGAATATTTCCTTCAGATGCATCCCAAGGGGCGCTCCCAGCTAAATTATTGCCTCTAGGGCATATTTCCTTCAGAATTACTAGCATACATTTTCATGTTCTACGTTACTTTGCAATTTTTGCTAGTAGATGCTTGATTGGTCGTGGAAACTGTGGCAACCTTAATGCCCTTGATATTTTTATTTTGTGCCATGCCTTGTTCCGTGATGACAGATTTAGTATGGGCGCTATTGTTGCAAAGCGGTTAAATCTTAACCGTACTAAGGGCCCCATCTTGGGAGGTATCTTCGCCTCGCGCCTCGCTGCACATTTTAACATACCTATTAGACATTATGAGAAAGAAGAAAAGTTGTTGCCTCCTGTTTTTCTAGACTATAGGAGTATGGTAGCACATGATTTTATCGTTAAGAATAAGGAAAAAATGCTTAAATACAAGCTGATTTTTGATAAAAATCACCCTAAGACTATCACTTTGCCTGCTCCTTCCTTGTTTGACTTATTTGCAGGCAAGTACCTTGTTCTGCCGGAGGCCATTCATGCCTACTGAAACCCCACATCAGCTACAGAGCCAGAGCCGGAACCACAATATGATCCTTCATGACAGTCTGTTTACCAGTGGGATCCGGAGGAGATTGCCAACCAGTGGTAACCCGAGACTCCATCACAGTACCACCCCAACTACAACTTTGGATATCCACCAGGACAGCCGTGGCAGTAGACCAACTTAGGCCAAAAGCCTAAGCTTGGGGGAGTACGTATTTCTCACCGACATTAAATTCATGTTCACACACTCATGCTAGTTGTCAGTGCTCATACTTTTTCATTGTAATATCCATGCTAGTTTATTTCCTTCTTATGCTTTCTTCTTGTGTGTTTGAAAAACCTTAAGAAAAACCAAAAAATTAGTTGTAGCTTTTAGTTAGTTTACTTTCCATGCCTGTAGTAGTAGTAACTAAAAAGAAAACCCAAAAAGATTTCTCCTCCTTCTTTTTCTTGTTGGGAGCTTTCCCGTGTAAATAGTTTTGTTTCTTTTCATTGGGGGTCGAGAGGAGAAGACCATAATGAAAATGTTGAGTGGCTCTTATATGCATTATTGTTGATCTAACAAAGAGCCCATATTACCTTGTCTTCTCTCTTGAATTGAATGCTTGCAGATTCCAGCTTAGTCCAATGCACGTGCACTATTATTATTATCCACACTATTTGGTAGTGCAAGTGAAAGGCAATAATGATGATTATATGATGAACTTATTGAGATGAGGAAAGCTGGTATGAACTCGACCTCTCTTGTTTTTGTAAATATGATTAGTTCATCATTCCTGATTCAGCCTATTATGAAAGAAACATATTTGCAATGACAATTAGAGATTATAGTTGCTTATGCCATGCTTAATTAGCTAGGAGCTTACAATGGTTTACCTTGCGTGCCAACATGCTATTAAAATGGTTGTGATGTGGTATGATAGGGTGGTAACCTCCTTTGAACGATTCAAGTGGCTTGACTTGGCACATGTTCACGCATGTAGTTGAAACAAAATCAACATAGCCTCTACGATATTTATGTTCATGGTGCATTATATCCTACTCATGCTTCCATTTGGTGTTGATTAATTTTAATGCATGTTCATGATTGTTGTCGCTCTCTAGCTGGTCGCTTCCAGTCTTTTCTAGCCTTCACTTGTACTAAGTGGGAATACTGCTTGTGCATCCAATTCCATAAACCCCAAAGTTGTTCCATATGAGTCCACCATACCTACCTCTATATGGTATCTACCTGTCGTTCCTAGTAAATTTGTATGTGCCAAACTCTAAACCTTCAAATAAACATTCTGTTTTGTGTGCTCGAATAGCTCATGTATAAACTAGGGCTGCCTGTATCTTCCATGCTAGGCGGGTTATTCTCAAGAGGAGTGGACTCCGCTCCTCATTCGCGAGAAAATGGCTGGTCATCGGGATGCCCAGTCCCATGCTTTATACAAATCAAATCAAAATAACTGCAAACAAAACTCCCCCGGGACTCTTGTTAGTTGGAGGCAATCGTTGTTTCCAGCAAGCCATGGATTGATGCTTGTTCATTGAGGGGGAGTATAAACTTTACCATTCTGTTTGGGAACCGCCTATAATGTGTGTAGCATGGAAGATATCGAGATCTCTCGGTTGTTATGTTGACAATGAAAGCATACCACTCAAAATATTATTCATATCTATTTCAAAACCGAGCTCTGACACCTCTACAAATCCCTGCTTCCCTCTGCGAAGGGCCTATCTATTTACTTTTATGTTGAGTCATCATCCTCTTATTAAAAAGCACCAGTTGGAGAGCACCGCTATCATTTGCATCCATTACTATTAGTTACATTGAGTATGACTTGACTGGATCTCTTTTACCATGAATTACAATGTCTGGTCAGTCCTTGATCTTTAAAGGTGCTCTGCATTTATGTTTTGCGGTCTCAGAAAGGGCTAGCGAGATACCATCTTGTTATATCTTATTATGAATGTTTTGAGAAAGTGTTGTCATCCAAGATTTATTATTATTGCTCGCTAGTTGATTATGCCATTGATATGAGTAAACATGAGACCTAAATGTTATTGTGAATGTGGTTAGTTCATAATATTTTCTGAAAACTTGAATGCTGGCTTTACATATTTACAACAACAAGAGCAAACAGAGTTTGTAAAAGTTTTTCTTTATCACTTTCAGTTTATCAACTGAATTGCTTGAGGAAAAGCAAAGGTTTAAGCTTGGGGGAGTTGATACGTCTCCGTCGTATCTACTTTCCAAACACTTTTTCCCTTGTTTTGGACTCTAACTTGCATGATTTGAATGGAACTAACCCGGACTAACGCTGTTTTCGGCAGAATTGCCATGGTGTTATTTTGCGCAGAAATAAAAGTTCTTGGAATGACCTGAAAACCAACGGAGATTATTTTTGGAAGATATAAAAAATACTGGAAGAAGAATCCACGTCAGGGGGGCCACACCCTGCCCACGAGGGTGGGGGCGCGCCTACCCCCCTGGGCGCGCCCCCTGCCTCGTGGGCCCCCTGACACTCCACCGACCTCAACTCCAACTCCAAATATTCGTGTCTAGGGAGAAAAAAAATCAGAGAGAAGGATTCATCATGTTTTACGATACGGAGCCGCCGCCAAGCCCTAATCTCTCTCGGGAGGGTTGATATGGAGTCCGTTCGGGGCTCCGGAGAGGGGAATCCGTCGCCATCGTCATCATCAACCTTCCTCCATCACCAATTCCATGATGCTCACCACCGTGCATGAGTAATTCCATCGTAGGTTTGGTGGACGGTGATGGGTTGGATGAGATTTATCATGTAATCGAGTTATTTTTGTTAGGGCTTGATCCCTAGTATCCACTATGTTTTGAGATTGATGTTGCTATAACTTTGTTATGCTTAATGCTTGTCACTAGGGCCCGAGTGCCATGATTTCAAATCTGAACCTATTATGTTTTCATGAATATATGTGAGTTCTTGATCCTATCTTGCAAGTCTATAGTCACCTACTATGTGTTATGATCCGGCAACCCCGAAGTGACAATAATCGGGACCACTCCCGGTGATGACCGTAGTTTGAGGAGTTCATGTATTCACTATGTCTTAATGCTTTGGTCTGGTACTCTATTAAAAGGAGGCCTTAATATCTCTTAGTTTCCAATAGGACCCCGCTGCCACGGGAGGGTAGGACAAAAGATGCCATGCAAGTTCTTTTCATAAGCACGTATGACTATATTCGGAATACATGCCTACATTACATTGATGAATTGGAGCTAGTTCTGTGTCACCCTATGTTATAACTATTGCATGAGGAATTGCATCCGACATAATTATCCATCACTGATCCATTGCCTACGAGCTTTCACATATTGTTCTTCGCTTATTTACTTTTCCATTGCTACTGTTACAATCACTATAAAACCCAAAAATATTACTTTTGCTACTGTTACTTTTTGCCACCGTTACCATTATTATCATATTAGTTTGCTACTAAATACCTTGCTACATATATTAAGTTTCCAAGTGTGGTTGAATTGACAACTCAGCTGCAAACACTTGAGAATATTCTTTGGCTCTGTGTCAAATCAATAAATTTGGGTTGAATACTCTACCCTCGAAAACGGTTGCGATCCCCTATACTTGTGGGTTATCAGCGGGTGCATTGAAACGCACGGGGACCGGCACCATGATCGGTGGAGGGGCGTGCATGGGCAGGGGCACGGGCACGGCGGGTGTAGCCAAATGCACGGGGGTCGATGCCACGGTGGGTGGAGGGGCGCGCATGGGCACGGGCACGGGAGCTGGCGCTGGCATGTACACGAGCTTGCACGGGTCCGCGGAGACCTCGCTGACGCCCGCGCCTTCCAGCTCTGTGATAGTGCTCGGCGACCAGCCCGTCAATGCTATGGGGATGGTCGCTGGCGCGGTCGCGGTGATGGGAGCTGGGACGGGAGCAGGGGCAGAAACCGCCGCGGCTAGCTCGTTCTGGGCCATGTCCATGAGGCCCCATTCCTCCTTATTTTCTATCTCCTCCGGCTCGGAGTCGACTTCACCAAACTTGAAGACTAGTGGCATATGATCATTCTGCACCATGGCGTTGGTGGAGGTCTGCGGGAGGAAGGGGAATGGGAGGCGAACAGTAAGGTCGGCCGTATTAAACAATGGCTCGGGCGCCATTAATGGAGAGGAACGGGGGCGGCCATGGAAGTCAAAGGGCCCCCTTTCCCAGTGAGCCTGCGTAGTGTACAGATCGCATGCTTCCCGGTGAGCCTGCGCATTGGAGGACAGCTTGCACGCCTCTCGGTCAGCATGCGCACCGGACTGCGCTCGCACGCCTCCCGTTCAGTCAAGGTCAAGCAGCTGTCTGCGCGGCACCTCCTACAGCCATTAAAACCAAGACACGTGGCGTCACGTGAATGGTTAATAGAACGGAATTATACAAACGTTTGAGATATTAAAGTGGCAACTATTTTTTTTCAAAATGCCTTTGTTGGCTGTCAATATTTGAGTGCACCTTCTCCCAAAATGGACACAAAAAATGCCACAGCATATCGGGTGCCATTCCAAGATAGCATGCCAAGTTTCATGAATTTTAGACGAGTTTTGGATTTACTAGAATTTAAAAACCACGCATCTCAATGTTTTGCCGGCAATCAACGGTGCCGTGGTGTTTGAAATTCATTCCCATTTCTTGCATGGGACCTAAGCATGCACCCAAGGACACATATTTGATTTTTCAACCAATTTATATGCACTGGAGCATGTGCATGTAGTTCAAATTTGAATTATGCACATAAATGCATTGAAAACTCAGTTAATGCATAAAAATGTCCAAACAAACCCCGAAAAATCACAAAAATTGACACAACACTCCTGTTGTTCTATGTTGACATGAGAAAAAAAATTGAAAGTAATAAGAGGCAATGGATATCGTTTCGTCCCCAAAGGTGGGACGTTCCCTACTGATGACCCACAAGTATAGGGGATCTATCGTAGTCCTTTCGATAAGTAAGAGTGTCGAACCCAACGAGGAGCAGAAGGAAATGATAAACGGTTTTCAGCAAGGTATTCTCTGCAAGTACTGAAATAAGTGGTAACAGATAGTTTTGTGATGAGATAATTTGTAACGAGAAACAAGTAACAAAAGTAAATAAAGTGCAGCAAAGTGGCCCAATCCCTTTTTTAGCAAAGGACAAGCCTGGACAAACTCTTATATAAGGAAAAGCGCTCCCGAGGACACATGGGAATATCGTCAAGCTAGTTTTCATCACGTTCATATGATTCGCGTTCGGTACTTTGATAATTTGATATGTGGGTGGACCGGTGCTTGGGTGCTGTTCTTACTTGAAAAAGCATCCCACTTATGATTAACCTCTATTGCAAGCATCCGCAACTATAGCAAAAGTATTAAGGTAAACCTAACCATACCCTGAAACATATGGATCCAAATCAACCCCTTACGAAGCAACGCATAAACTAGGGTTTAAGCTTCTGTCACTCTAGCAACCCATCATCTACTTATTACTTCCCAATTCCTTCCTCTAGGACCAAATAATGGTGAAGTGTTATGTAGTCGACGTTCACATAACACCACCAGAGGCTAGACAACATACATCTCATCAAAATATCGAACGAATACCGAATTCACATGACTACTAATAGCAAGACTTCTCCCTTGTCCTCAGAAACAAACGTAACTACTCACAAAGCATAAACATGTTCATAATCAGAGGGGTATTAATATGCATAAAGGATCTGAACATATGATCTTCCACCAATTAAACCAACTAGCATCAACTACAAGGAGTAATTAACACTACTAGCAACCTACTAGCACCAATCTCGGACTTGGAGACAAGAATTGGATATAAGAGATGAACTAGGGTTTTGAGATGAGATGGTGCTGATGAATATGTTGATGGAGATTACCCTCTCCCGATGAGAGGAGCGTTGGTGATGATGATGGCGATGATTTCCCCCTCCGGGAGGGAAGTTTCCCCGGCAGAACAGCTCTACCGGAGCTCTAGATTGGATCCGCCAAGGTTCTGCCTCGTGGCGGCGGAGTTTCGTCCTGAAAGGTTGCTTCTTATTTTTTTTCTCAATGAAATACTTCATATAGGAGAAGATGATCATCGAAGAGCCACCAGGGGGCCCATGAGGCAGGGGGCGCGCCCTAGGGGGGGCGCCCCCCACCCTCGTGAGAAGGGTGTGGGCCCCCTGATCTTCATCTTTGGCGAGGATATTTCATTATTTATTATAAGGTGTTCCTGGAGTTTCAGGACTTTTGGAGTTGTGTAGAATAGGTCTCTAATATTTGCTGCTTTTCCAGCCCAGAATTCCAGCTGCCGGCATTCTCCCTCCTTATGTAAACCTTGTAAAATAAGAGAGAATAGCCATAAGTATTGTGACATAATGTGAAATAACAACCCATAATGCAATGAATATCGATATAAAAGCATGATGCAAAATGGACGTATCAACTCCCCCAAGCTTAGACCTCGCTTGTCCTCAAGCGAAAACCCGAAATCGAAAAATATGTCCACATGTTTAGAGATGAAGGTGTCGATAAAAATAAAATACGGACATGAGGGCATCATGATCATTCTTATAACAGGAACTTATATAATTTTTTTCATATGATCTCTAATGCTAGAGTAATAATTCAATCACAATATCAGGTATGAAGCGTAAACTTCATTGAAAACTAACAAACTACAATCTTGGTCATTGAAGCAATTGCAATTTATCATAACATAGGAAAGAGTCAATGTATAAGAGCTTTTCAGCAAGTCCACATACTCAACTATCATATAATCTTTCACAATTGCTGACACTCGCGCAATACTTATGGGTATGGAGTTTTAATCGGACACAGAGAATGATAAGGGCTTATAGTCTTGCCTCCCAACGTTTTACCTCAAGGGTAATGTCAACAGTAATAGTTCATGAAAACTCACATCCAATTAGCCATATATACTAGGATCTTTCCAACGTACTGTGCTTGCCAAAGGATAAAGTGTAAAAAGGAAGGGTGAAAATCACCATGAATCTTGCATAAGGTAGAAGATAATGATAAAAGATAGGCCCTTCGCAGAGGGAAGCAGAGGTTGACATGAGCTTTTATGGTTGGATGCACAAAATCTTAATGCGAAAGAACGTCACTTTATATTGCCCCTTGTGATATGAGCCTTTATTTATGCAGTCCATCGCTTTTATTACTTCCACATCACAAGATCGTATAAAGCTTATTTCTCCCACACCAATCAATCATACATATTTAGAGAGCAATTTTTATTGCTTTGCACCGATGATAACTTACTTGAAGGATCTTATTCAATCCATAGGTAGACATGGTGGACTCTCATGGCAAAACTGGTTTAAGGGTATTTGGAAGCACAAGTAGTATCTCTACTTGGTGCAATGAATTTGGCTAGCATGAGGGGGAAAGGCAAGCTCAACATGTTGGAAGATCCAAGACAATATAATTTATCTCAGATGTAAGAAAACATCACCCATTATGTTGTCTTCCTTGTCCAATGTCAACTCTTTAGCATGTCATATTTTAATGAGTGCTCACAATCATAAAAGATGTCCAAGATAGTATATCTATATGTGAAGACCTCTCTTTCTTTATTACTTCCTATTAATTGCAATGATGACCAAAACTATGTTTGTCAACTCTCAACAACTTTTATTCATCATACTTTTTCTATGTGAGCTCATTACTCTCCATGAGATCCATATGATCTCTTTGTTTCTTTTTATTTCTTTCTCTTTTCTTTTATTCACTTAGGATCATGGCAAAACAATCAAGCCCTTGACTCAACACTAATCTTTATTATATAGCTCACGGACTCGATTACATAGAAGGATAATAAAGCAAAACTCACAACTAGATCATGCCACAAACTTTATTCTACTAGATCAAAATACTACTAATAAGATCAAACTAAGGAAAAGGTAAAGATAGAAGTGGTGGTGATACGATACCGGGGCACTCCCCCAAGCTTGGCAGTTGCCAAGTGGAGTGCCCATACCCAGATACTCAATTATTCTTTGTTGGAGGAGACGGTGGAGGTGTTGTTGATGATGCGGGCTTGTCATCCATCTTCCAAGGCATAGGTTCACCATCATAGAAAGATGATCGAGTCTCCGGAATCCTCGAATCTGCAGCCAAACTCATTCTTTTGAATCTATATTCATACTCGCAGTTTTGGTTTTGCAGGTCATAGATTTGTGCTTGGAGGTGCTCGATCTTCTCATGTAGCTTCAAGATGGCCTCCTCGGTGTTCTTGGAATCCGGCTTGTAGTTGTTAGTGAACTCAGCGAGCATCATGTGGCTAGCGTTGATTCCACGCTCCACCATCCCCTGGCACTTGAAAACTTGTTGCTCCATTGCTTTGAGCCTTGTCTCCACACTTTCGATTCCCTTGGGTCGCTCAGCATCACGGATGTGCAGCAACCCATCACGCATCTCGATGGTTTGAGAGTGTCGCAGCACCTCCGCGAGGTAAGGGTTGATGACCTTCTCGAAGAACTTGTCCTTGGAAGCACTTGGGGACGTCATGATAATCTAGATCTGTCAGAAAAACAGCTCGAAACAAAAACAGGAGATTTTTGCGTGATACGGGAGTCCAAACCCCCGGGAGATTATATAATGAATTTTTACCGACCAAAATACATATTGTGTAAGAAAACAGAGTCCGAAAGGCACACGAGGAGCTCACGAGGTAGGGGGCGCGCCCAGGGGGGTAGGGCGCGCCCTCCACCCTCGTGAGGCCCTCGTGTCCTTCCCGGACTGCTACTTAATTTTCTATTTTTCTAAATATTCCAAAACAGAGAAATATTGCCTTAAAAATTGTTTTGGAGTCGGTGTACTTACCGTACCACATACCTATTCCTTTTCGGAGTCTGAAACGTTCTGGAAAGTGTCCCTTATGTATTCCTCCGGGGTTACGGTTTCAATAATATTGGTTTCAACATTTATGGGATTACCTGAGATATAATGTTTGATTCTTTGACTGTTTACCACCTTCGGATTTGTGCCTTCGAAGTTGTTGATTTTTATGGCACCGGAACGATAGACCTCCTCGATAACATAGGGGCCTTCCCATTTAGAGAGAAGTTTTCCTGCAAAAAATCTTAAACGAGAGTTGTATAGCAATACATAATCACCTACATTAAACTCACGCTTTTGTATCCTTTTGTCATGCCATCTTTTAACCTTTTCTTTAAACAACCTGGCATTTTCATAAGCTTGGGTTCTCCATTCATCAAGTGAGCTAATATCAAATAACCTCTTTTCACCGGCAAGTTTGAAATCATAGTTGAGCTCTTTAATAGCCCAATATGCCTTATGTTCTAATTCGAGAGGAAAGTGACATGCTTTTCCATATACCATTTTATACGGAGACATACCCATAGGATTTCTATATGCAATTCTATAGGCCCATAATGCATCATCAAGTTTCTTGGACCAATTCTTTCTAGACCGATTGACAGTCTTTTGCAAAATTAATTTGAGTTCTCTATTACTCAATTCTACTTGACCACTAGACTATGGGTGACACGGAGATGCAATTCTATAATTGACGTCATATTTAGCAATCATTTTACGGAAAGCACCATGAATAAAATGTGAACCACCATCAGTCATTAAATATCTAGGGACTCCAAACCTCGGAAAAATAACTTCTTTAAGCATTTTAATAGAAGTATTATGATCAGCACTACTAGTTGGAATAGCTTCTACCCACTTAGTAACATAATCAACAGCAACTAAAATATGTGTATATCCATTAGAGGCAGGAAAAGGTCCCATATAATCAAAGCCCCAAACATCAAACGGTTCAATAACAAGTGAATAATTCATAGGCATTTCTTGACGTCTACTAATATTACCAATTCTTTGACATTCATCACAAGAAAGGACAAACTTACGGGCATCCTTGAAGAGAGTAGGCCAATAAAAACCGGATTGCAATACCTTATGTGTAGTTCTATCTCCCGCGTGGTGTCCTCCATAAGTTTCGGAGTGGCACTTGCGTAGGATCTGTTCCTGTTCATGCTGAGGTACACAACGTCTAATAACACCATCTACTCCTTTATAAAGATGTGGGTCATCCCAAAAGTAATGTCTCAAATCATAGAAGAACTTTTTCTTTTGTTGGTATGTGAAGCTAGGTGGTATAAATTTAGCATCTATGTAATTAGCATAATCAGCATACCAAGAGGTACTACGAGAAGTACTTATGACATTTAATTGTTCATCAGGAAAACTAGCATCAATAGGTAGTGGGTCATCAAGAACATTCTCTAACCTAGATAAGTTGTCTACAACGGGGTTTTCAGCTCCTTTTCTATCAACAATATGCAAATCAAATTCTTGTAGCAAGAGAACCCATCTAATAAGTCTAGGTTTAGCATCTTTCTTCTCCATAAGATATTTAATAGCAGCATGTGTTGGGGAACGTAGTAATTTCAAAAAAATTCCTATGCACACGCAAGATCATGGTGATGTATAGCAACGAGAGGGGAGAATGTGATCTACGTACCCTTGTAGATTGACAACGGAAGCGTTTGGTTGATGTAGTCGTACGTCTCCACGGCCCGACCGATCAAGCACCGAAACTACGGCACCTCCGAGTTCTAGCACACGTTCAGCTCAATGACGATCCCCGGACTCCGATCCAGCAAAGTGTCGGGGAAGAGTTCCGTCAGCACGACGGCGTGGTGACGATCTTGATGTACTACCGTCGCAGGGCTTCGCCTAAGCACCGCTACAATATGACCGAGGTGGAATATGGTGGAGGGGGGCACCGCACACGGCTAAGGAACGATCACGAAGATCAACTTGTGTCTATGGGGTGCCCCTTGCCTTAGTATATAAAGGATGGAGGAGGAGGAGGCCGGCCAAGGCAATTGGTGCGGCCAGGATGTGGAGTCCTACTAGGACTCCAAGTCCTAGTAGGAGTCCACCAAAAGGGGAGGAAGGGAGAAGGAAGTGGAGGAGAAGGAAAGGTGGCCGGCCCCCTTTTCCCTAGTCCAATTCGGACCAGAGGAGAGGGGGGCGCAGCAGCCCCTTGGCCCTTTCTCCTCTTCCCACTAAAGCCCATCAAGGTCCATTGCTTCTCCCGTAACTACCCGGTACTCCGAAAAATACCCGAATCACTCGGAACCTTTCCGATGTCCGAATATAGTCGTCCAATATATCGATCTTTACGTCTCGACCATTTAGAGACTCCTCGTCATGTCCCCGATATCATCCGGGACTCCGAACTCCTTCGGTACATCAAAACTCATAAACTCATAATATAACTGTCATCGAAACCTTAAGCGTGTGGACCCTACGGGTTCGAGAACAATGTAGACATGACCGAGACATGTCTCCGGTCAATAACCAATAGCGGGACCTGGATGCCCATATTGGCTCCTACATATTCTACGAAGATCTTTATCGGTCAGACCGCATAACAACATACGTTGTTCCCTTTGTCATCGGTATGTTACTTGCCCGAGATTCGATCGTCGGTATCTCAATACCTAGTTCAATCTCATTACCGGCAAGTCTCTTTACTCGTTCCGTAATACATCATCTCGCAACTAACTCATTAGTTGCAATGCTTGCAAGGCTTATGTGATGTGCATTACCGAGAGGGCCCAGAGATACCTCTCCGACAATCGGAGTGACAAATCCTAATCTCGAAATACGCCAACCCAACATGTACCTTTGGAGACACTTGTAGAGCTCCTTTATAATCACCCAGTTACGTTGTGACGTTTGGTAGCATACAAAGTGTTCCTCCGGCAAACGGGAGTTGCATAATCTCATAGTCATAGGAACATGTATAAGTCATGAAGAAAGCAATAGCAACATACTAAACGATCGGGTGCTAAGATAATGGAATGGGTCATGTCAATCACATCATTCTCCTAATGATGTGATCCCGTTAATCAAATAACAACTCTTTTGTTTATGGTTAGGAAACATAACCATCTTCGATTAACGAGCTAGTCAAGTAGAGGCATACTAGTGACACTTTGTTTGTCTATGTATTCACACAAGTATTATGTTTCCGGTTAATACAATTCTAGCATGAATAATAAACATTTATCATGATATAAGGAAATAAATAATAACTTTATTATTGCCTCTAGGGCATATTTCCTTCAGTCTCCCACTTGCACTAGAGTCAATAATCTAGTTCACATCGCCATGTGATTTAACAGCAATAGTTCACATCACCATGTGATTAACACCCATAGTTCACATCGATATGTGATCAACACCCAAAGGGTTTACTAGAGTCAGTAATCTAGTTCACATCGCTATGTGATTAACACCCAAAGAGTACTAAGGTGTGATCATGTTTTGCTTGTGAGATAATTTTAGTCCACGGGTCTGTCACATTCAGATCCGTAAGTATTTTGCAAATATTTATGTCAACAATGCTCTGCACGGAGCTACTCTAGCTAATTGCTCCCACTTTCAATATGTATCTAGATTGAGATTTAGATTCATCTAGATTAGTGTCAAAACTTGCATCGGCGTAACCCTTTACGACGAACCTTTTTTCACTTCCATAATCGAGAAACATATCCTTATTCCACTAAGGATAATTTTGACCGCTGTCCAGTGATCTACTCCTATATCACTATTGTACTCCCTTGCCGAAATAAGTGGTAGGGTATACAATAGATCTGGTACACAGCATGGCATACTTTATAGAACCTATGACCAAGGCATAGGAATGACATTCATTCTCTTTCTATCTTCTGCCATGGTCGGGCTTTGAGTCTTACTCAATTTCACACCTTGTAACATAGGCAAGAAACTCTTTCATTGTCTGTTCCATTTTGAACTACTTCAAAATCTTGTCAAGGTATGTATTTATTGAAAAACCTTATCAAGCGTCTTGATCTATCTCTATAGATCTTGATGCTCAATATGTAAGCAACTTCACCGAGGTCTTTCTTTGAAAAACTCCTTTCAAACACTCCTTTATGCTTTGCAGAATAATTCTACATTATTTCCGATCAACAATATGTCATTCACATATACTTATCGGAAATGTTGTAGTGCTCCCACTCACTTTCTTGTAAATACAGGCTTCACCGCAAGTCTATATAAAACTATATGCTTTGATCAACTTATCAAAGCGTATATTCCAACTCCGAGATGCTTACACCAGTCCATAGATGGATCGCTGGAGTTTGCATTTTTTGTTAACACCTTTAGGATTGACAAAAACTTCTGGTTGCATCATATACAACTCTTCTTTAAGAAATCCATTAAGGATTGCAGTTTTGTTATCCATTTGCCAGATTTCATAAAATGCGGAAACTGCTAACATGATTCGGACAGATTTAAGCATAGATACGAGTGAGAAACTCTCATCGTAGTCAACACCTTGAACTTGTCAAAAACCTTTTGCGACAATTCTAGCTTTGTAGATAGTAACACTACTATCAGCGTCCGTCTTCCTCTTGAAGATCCATTTATTCTCAATTGCTTGCCGATCATCGGGCAAGTCAACCAAAGTCCATACTTTGTTCTCATACATGGATCCCATCTCAGATTTCATGGCCTCAAGCCATTTTGCGGAATCTGGGCTCATCATCGCTTCCTCATAGTTCGCAAGTTCATCATGGTCTAGTAACATGACCTCCAGAACAGGATTACAGTACCACTCTGGTGTGGATCTCACTCTGGTTTACCTGCGAGATTCGGTAATAACTTGATCTGAAGTTACATGATCATCATCATTAGCTTCCTCACTAATTGGTGTAGTAGTCACAGGAACAGATTTCTGTGATGAACTACTTTCCAATAAGGGAGAAGGTACAATTACCTTATCAAGTTTTTTTACTTTCCTCCCACTCACTTCTTTCGAGAGAAACTCCTTCTCTAGTAAGTTTCCGAATTTAGCAACAAAAGTCTTGCCTTCGGATCTGTGATAGAAGGTGTATCCAATAGTTTCCTTTGGACATCCTATGAAGATTTACTTCTCCGATTTGGGTTCGAGCTTATCATGTTGAAACTTTTTCACATAAGCATCGCAGTCCCAAACTTTAAGAAACGACAACTTAGGTTTCTTGCCAAACCATAGTTCATATGGTGTCGTCTCAACGGATTTAGATGGTGCCCTATTTAACGTGAATGCAGCTGTCTCTAATGCATAACCCCAAAATGATAGTGGTAGATCGGTAAGAGACATCATAGATTGCACTATATCCAATAAAGTACGGTTATGACATTCGGACACACCATTATGCTGTGGTGTTCCATGTGGCATGAGTTTGTGAAACTATTCCACATTGTTTTAATTGATGACCAAACTCGTAACTCAAATATTTGTCTCCGCGATCAGATCGTAGAAACTTTATTTTCTTGTCACGATGATTTTCCACTTCACTCTGAAATTCTTTGAACTTTTCAAATGTTTCAGACTTATGTTTCATCAAGTAGATATACCCATATCTGCTCAAATCATCTGTGAAGTTCAGAAAATAACGATACTTGCCGTGAGCCTTAACACTCATCGGACCGCATACATCAGTATGTATTATTTCCAATAAGTCAGTTGCTCGCTCCGGAGAACAGAGTCTTAGTCATCTTGCCCATGAGGCATGGTTCGCAAGCATCAAGTGATACATCAATAACATGTATATCAAATATACTTATGTTCACTTTGCCATCCTTCTTATCTGCCAATCACTTGGGGTAGTTCCGCTTCCAGTGACCAGTCCCTTTGCAGTAGAAACACTTAGTCTCAGGCTTAGGACCAGACTTGGGCTTCTTCACTTGAGCAGCAACTTGCTTGCTGTTCTTCTTGAAGTTCCCCTTCTTCCCTCTGCCCTTTTCTTAAAACTAGTGGTCTTGTCTACCATCAACACTTGATGTTTTTCTCGATTTCTACCTTCGTCAATTTCCGCATTACGAAGAGCTTGGGAATTGTTTCCGTTATCCCTTGCATATCATAGTTCATCACGAAGTTCTACTAACTTGGTGCTGGTGACTAGAGAATTCTGTCAATCACTATCTTATCTGGAAGATTAACTCCCACTTGATTCAAGCGATTGTTGTACTCAGACAATCTGGGCACATGCTCACTAGTTGAGCGATTCTCCTCCATCTTTTAGCTATAGAACTTGTTGGAGACTTTGATATCTCTCAACTCGGGTATTTGCTTGAAATATTAACTTCAACTCCTGGAACATCTCATATGCTCCATGACGTTCAAAACGTCTTTGAAGTCCCGGTTCTAAGCCATTAAGCATGGTGCACTACACTATCAAGTAGTCATCATATTGAGCTAGCCAAACGTTCACAACGTCTGCATCTGCTCCTGCAATAGGTCCGTCACCTAGCGGTGCATCAAGGACATAATTCTTCTGTGCAGCAATGAGGATAAACCTCAGATCACGGATCCAATCCGCATCATTGCTACTAACATCTTTCAACACAATTTTCTCTAGGAACATATCAAAATAAACACAAGGAAGCAACAACGCGAGCTATTGATCTATAACATAATTTGCAAAATACTACCAGGACTAAGTTCATGATAAATTTAAGTTCAATTTAATCATATTAGTTAAGAACTCCCACTTAGATAGACATCCCTCTAATCCTCTAAGTGATTACGTGATCCAAATCAACTAAACCATGTCCGATCATCACGTGAGATGGAGTAGTTTCATTGGTGAACATCGCTATGTTGATCATATCTACTATATGATTCACGCTCGACCTTTCGGTCTCCTTGTTCCGAGGCCATATCTGTATATGCTTGGCTCGTCAAGTATAACCTGAGTATTCCGCGTGTGCAACTGGTTTGCACCTGTTGTATTTGAACGTAGAGCCTATCACACCCGATCATCACGTGGTGTCTCAGCACGAAGAACTTTCGCAACGGTGCATACTCAGGGAGAACACTTCTTGATAATTAGTGAGAGATCATCTTATAATGCTACCGTCAATCAAAGCAAGATAAGATGCATAAAATATAAACATCATATGCAATCAATATAAGTGATATGATGTGGCCATCATCATCTTGTGCTTGTGATCTCCATCTCCGAAGCACCGTCGTGATCACCATCATCACCGGCGTGACACCTTGATCTCCATCATAGCATCGTTGTCGTCTCGCCAATCTTATGCTTCCACGACTATCGCTACCGCTTAGTGATAAAGTAAAGCATTACAGCGTGATTGTATTGCATACAATAAAGCAACAACCATATGGCTCCTGCCAGTTGCCGATAACTCGGTTACAAAACATGATCATCTCATACAATAAAATTTAGCATCATGTCTTGACCATATCACATCGCAACATGCCCTGCAAAAACAAGTTAGACGTCCTCTACTTTGTTGTTGCAAGTTTTACGTGGCTGCTACGGGCTTTAAGCAAGAACCAATCTTACCTACGCATCAAAACCACAACGATAGTTTGTCAAGTTGGTGCTGTTTTAACCTTCGCAAGGACCGGGCGTAGCCACACTTGGTTCAACTAAAGTTGGAGAAACTTTCACCCGCTAGCCACCTTTGTGCAAAGCACGTTGGGAGAACCGGTCTCGCGTAAGCGTACGCGTAATGTCGGTCCGGGACGCTTCATCCAACAATACCGCCGAACCAAAGTATGACATGCTGGTAAGCAGTATGACTTATATCGCCCACAAATCACTTGTGTTCTACTCGTGCATATAACATCAACACATAAAACCTAGGCTCGGATGCCACTGTTGGGGAACGTAGTAATTTCAAAAAAATTCCTACGCACACGCAAGATCATGGTGATGTATAGCAACGAGAGGGGAGAGTGTGATCTACGTACCCTTGTAGATCGACAACGGAAGCGTTTGGTTGATGTAGTCGTACGTCTCCACGGCCTGACCGATCAAGCACTGAAACTACGGCACCTCCGAGTTCTAGCACACGTTCAGCTCGATGACGATCCCCGGACTCCGATCCAGCAAAGTGTCGGGGAAGAGTTCCGTCAGCACGACGGCGTGGTGACGATCTTGATGTACTACCGTCGCAGGGCTTCGCCTAAGCACCGCTACAATATGACCGAGGTGGAATATGGTGGAGGGGGGCACCGCACACGGCTAAGGAACAATCACGAAGATCAACTTGTGTCTATGGGGTGCCCCTTGCCTTAGTATATAAAGGATGGAGGAGGAGGCCGGCCAAGGCAATTGGTGCGGCCAGGATGTGGAGTCCTACTAGGACTCCAAGTCCTAGTAGGAGTCCACCAAAAGGGGAGGAAGGGAGAAGGAAGTGGAGGAGAAGGAAAGGTGGCCGGCCCCCTTTTCCCTAGTCCAATTCGGACCAGAGGGGAGGGGGGCGCAGCAGCCCCTTGGCCCTTTCTCCTCTTCCCACTAAAGCCCATCAAGGCCCATTGCTTCTCCCGTAACTACCCGGTACTCCAAAAAATACCTGAATCACTCGGAACCTTTCCGATGTCCGAATATAGTCGTCCAATATATCGATCTTTACGTCTAGACCATTTAGAGACTCCTCGTCATGTCCCCGGTCTCATCCGGGACTCCGAACTCCTTCGGTACATCAAAACTCATAAACTCATAATATAACTGTCATCGAAACCTTAAGCGTGCGGACCCTACGGGTTCGAGAACAATGTAGACATGACCGAGACACATCTCCGGTCAATAACCAATAGCGGGACCTGGATGCCCATATTGGCTCCTACATATTCTACGAAGATCTTTATCGGTTAGACCGCATAACAACATACGTTGTTCCCTTTGTCATCGGTATGTTACTTGCCCGAGATTCGATCGTCGGTATCTCAATACCTAGTTCAATCTCGTTACCGGCAAGTCTCTTTACTCGTTCCGTAATACATCATCTCGCAACTAACTCATTAGTTGCAATGCTTGCAAGGCTTATGTGATGTGCATTACCGAGAGGGCCCAGAGATACCTCTCCGACAATCGGAGTGACAAATCCTAATCTTGAAATACGCCAACCCAACATGTACCTTTGGAGACACCTGTAGAGCTCCTTTATAATCACCCAGTTACGTTGTGACGTTTGGTAGCACACAAAGTGTTACTCCGGCAAACGGGAGTTGCATAATCTCATAGTCATAGGAACATGTATAAGTCATGAAGAAAGCAATAGCAACATACTAAACGATCGGGTGCTAAGCTAATGGAATGGGTCATGTCAATCACATCATTCTCCTAATGATGTGATCCCGTTAATCAAATAACAACTCTTTTGTTTATGGTTAGGAAACATAACCATCTTCGATTAATGAGCTAGTCAAGTAGAGGCATACTAGTGACACTTTGTTTGTCTATGTATTCACACAAGTATTATTTTTCCGGTTAATACAATTCTAGCATGAATAATAAACATTTATCATGATATAAGGAAATAAATAATAACTTTATTATTGCCTCTAGGGCATATTTCCTTCAGCATGATCAGTGTGGATAGTTACTTTAGAATCAACAATATAAGGTCTGAACTTATCACAAGCAAATACAACTGCTAAAATTTCTTTTTCAGTAGTAGCATAATTTCTTTGAGCATTGTCTAGAGTCTTACTAGCATAATGGATAACATTTAATTTCTTATCAACTCTTCGCCCTAGAACAGCACCTACAGGATAATCACTAGCATCACACATAATTTCAAAGGGTAGATTCCAATCAGGTGGCTGAACAATAGGTGCAGAGACTAATGCTTTCTTAAGTATTTCAAATGCTCCTACACAATCATCATCAAAGACAAATGGTATATCTTTTTGTAATAAATTAGTCAGAGGCCGAGAAATTTTTTAGAAGTCCTTTATGAACCTCCTATAAAATCCGGCGTGACCAAGGAAACTTCTTATACCTTTGATGTCCTTGGGACATGGCATCTTTTCAATAGCATCAACCTTGGCTTTATCAACTTCAATACCTCTTTCAGAAACTTTATGCTCCAAGACAATACCTTCATTAACCATAAAGTGGCACTTTTCCCAATTCAAGACAAGATTAGTTTCTTCACATCTCTATAAAACTCGATCAAGATTGCTCAAGCAATCATCAAAAGAAGATCCATAGACGGAAAAGTCATCCATGAAAACCTCACAAATCTTTTCACAAAAGTCAGAGAATATAGCCATCATGCATCTTCGAAAGGTAGCAGGTGCATTACATAAACCAAAAGGCATACGTCTATAAGCAAAAGTACCAAAAGGGCATATAAAAGTAGTCTTTGATTGATCTTTAGCCGACACAGGTATTTGAGAGAAACCAGAATAACCATCTAGAAAGTAGTAATGTGTATGTTTGCATAATCTTTCTAGCATTTGATCGATAAAAGGTAAGGGGTAATGATCTTTCTTAGTAGCCTTATTTAATTTGAGGAAATCAATTACCATCCTATAACCAGTAATAATTCTTTGTGGAATCAATTCATCTTTATCATTAGGAACAATAGTAATACCTCCCTTCTTAGGGACACAATGAACAGGACTTACCCACTGACTATCAACAATGGGATAAATTATACCTGCCTCTAGAAGCTTTAGTATTTCTTTTCTTACCACTTCTTTCATTTTAGGATTCAGACGTCGTTGAGGATCACGAACTAGTTTGGCATCTGCTTCCAAATTTATTTTATGTTGACATAGAGTGGGACTAATGCCCTTAAGATCATCAAGAGTATATCCAATAGCAGCACGGTGCTTCTTCAGATTTTTCAATAATCTTTATTCTTCATGCTCTGAAAGGTTAGCACTAATAATAACATGATATATCTTCTTTTCATCAAGATAAGCATATTTAAGATTATCAGGCAACGGTTTAAGCTCAAACACGGGATCACCCTTAGGTGGAGGAGGATCCCCTAGGATTTCAACAGGTAAATTGTGTTTTAGCATAGGTTCTTGTTTAAAGAATACTTCATCTATTTCCCTTCTTTCATTCATAAACATATCATTCTCATGGTCTAGCAAATATTGTTCTAAAGGATCATTAGGAGGTACGGCAATAGAAGGAAGACCAATAATTTCATCCTTACTAGGCAATTCTTCTTCACGGTGTTGTTTACTAAATTTAGAGAAATTAAACTCATGAGTCATATCATCCAAGCCAATAGTAACAACATTCTTTTCGCAGTCTATCCTAGCATTAACTGTATTCAAGAAGGGTCTACCAAATATAATGGGACAAAATCTATCTTGTGGAGAACTAAGAACAAGAAAATCAACAGGATATTTAGTTTTCCCGCACAAGACTTCAACATCTCTAACAATTCCCATTGCTGAAATAGTATCTCTATTAGCAAGTTTAATTATGACATCAATATCTTATAACTCAGCAGGTGCAATTTCATGCTTGATTTATTTATACAAGTCATAAGGTATAACACTAGCACTAGCACCCATATCACATAAGCCATGATAACAATGATCTCCTATTTTAACAAAAATAACAGGCACGCCTACCACAGGTCTATGTTTATCTTTGGCACACGATTTAGCAATTCTAGCAGTTTCACCGCAGAACTGAATAACATGCCCATCAATATTATCAAACAAGAGCTCTTTAACAATAGCAATATTAGGTTCAACTTTAACTTGCTCAGGAGGTGTATATGTTTTAGTATTGCTTTTACGAACTACAGTTGAAGCTTTAGCATGATCCTTTATCTTAACAGGGAAAGGTGGTTTCTCAACATAAGAAGTAGGAACAATAGGATCATTATAAGTGACAGTCTTTTCTTCAACTTTAGAAGGTGCAGTTACTTTTACTTCTATGGGAGGATGATATTTAAACCACTTCTCCTTAGGGAGATCAACATAAGCAGCAAAAGATTCATAGAAAGAAGCTACTATCTCAGAGTCAAGTCCATATTTAGTGCTAAATTTACGAAAAAATATCGGTATCCATAAAAGATTTAACACAATCAAACTTAGGTGTCATACCTGACTCCTTACCATTGTCGAGGTCCCAATCTTCGGAGTTGTGTTTAATTCTATCCAATATATCCCATTTGAATTCAATAGTCTTCATCATAAAAGAGCCAGCACAAGAAGTATCAAGCATGGTGCGATTGTTATCAGAAAGCCGAGCATAAATTTTTTGAAGAATTGTTTCCCTTGGAAGCTCATGATTGGGGCATGAATATAACATTGATTTAAGCCTCCCCCAAGCTTGAGTGACGCTTTCTCCTTTGCAAGGCCAAAAATTATATATATAATTGCGATCACGATGAACAAGATGCATAGGGTAATACTTTTGATGAAATTCCAATTTCAATCTTCTATAGTTCCATGATCCCATATCATCACATAGCCTATACCATGTCAATGTGTCTCCCTTCAAAGATAAAGGGAAGACCTTCTTCTTAGCAACATCATCGGAAATATCTGCAAGCTTAAATAATCCACAAACTTCATCCACATATATTAGGTGTTCATAAGGATGCTTTGTTCCATCTCCTATAAAAGGATTAGCTAGCAGTTTTTCTATTATACTCGAAGGATACTCATAAGGAATTTCATTTTCAATAGGTTCAGTAGGTTGAGGAGCAACTCTTTGCTCTACTGGTCGGGGTGAAGATGCCCCGAACAAGCCCCTCAGAGGATTACTTTTCATAGTAACAAGTGACAGTAAATTTCCACACACTATAAATTTTTCCTTACCAAATTCCACCTACCAAAGGCGCTTCACTCCCCGGCAACGGCGCCAGAAAAGAGTCTTGATGACCCACAAGTATAGGGGATCTATCGTAGTCCTTTCGATAAGTAAGAGTGTCGAACCCAACAAGGAGCGGAAGGAAATGATAAACGGTTTTCAGCAAGGTATTCTCTGCAAGTACTGAAATAAGTGGTAACAGATAGTTTTGTGATGAGATAATTTGTAACGAGCAACAAGTAACAAAAGTAAATAAAGTGCAGCAAAGTGGCCCAATCCCTTTTGTAGCAAAGGACAAGCCTGGACAAACTCTTATATAAGGAAAAGCGCTCCCGAGGACACATGGGAATATCGTCAAGCTAGTTTTCATCACGTTCATATGATTCACGTTCGGTACTTTGATAATTTGATATGTGGGTGGACCGGTGCTTGGGTGCTGTTCTTACTTGAACAAGCATCCCACTTATGATTAACCTCTATTGCAAGCATCTGCAACTACAACAAAAGTATTAAGGTAAACCTAACCATAGCATGAAACATATGGATCCAAATCAGCCCCTTACGAAGCAACGCATAAACTAGGGTTTAAGCTTCTGTCACTCTAGCAACCCATCATCTACTTATTACTTCCCAATGCCTTCCTCTAGGCCCAAATAATGGTGAAGTGTTATGTAGTCGACGTTCACATAACACCACTAGAGGCTAGACAACATACATCTCATCAAAATATCGAACGAATACCAAATTCACATGACTACTAATAGCAAGACTTTGTTGGGGAACGTTGCAGAAAACAAAAAATTTCCTACGGTTTCACCAAGATCCATCGAGGAGTTCATCTAGCAACGAGTGATCGGATTGCATCTACATACCTTTGTAGATCACGCGCGGAAGCGTTCAAAGAACGGGGATGAGGAAGGCGTACTCGACGTGATCCAAATCACCGGAGATCCTAGCGCCGAACGGACGGCACCTCCGCGTTCAACACACGTACGGTCAGCATAACGTCTCCTCCTTCTTGATCCAGCAAGGGGGAAGGAGAGGTTGAGGGAGATGGCTCCAGCAGCAGCATGACGGCGTGGTGGTGATGGAGCTGCAGTACTCCGGCAGGGCTTCGCCAAGCACTATGGAGGAGGAGGAGTTGTTGGAGAGGGAGAGGGAGGCACCAAAGGCAAGGGTAAAAAGTCCTCCATCTCCCCACTATATATAGGAGGGACAAGGGGGGGCGCCGGCCCTAGGAGATCTAATCTCCTAGGGGGGTGCGGCCAAGGGGAGGAATCCCTCCTCCCCAAGGCACCTAGGAGGTGCCTTCCCCTCCTAGGGACTCTTCCTCCCTTGAAACCCTAGGCGCATGGGCCTCTTGGGGCTGGTGCCCTTGGCCCATGTAGGCCAAGGCGCACCCCCTACAGCCCATGTGGCCCCCCGGGACAGGTGGCCCCACCCGGTGGACCCCCGGGACCCCTCCGGTGGTCCCGGTACAATACCGGTGACCCCGAAACTTGTCCCGATGCCCGAAATAGCACTTCCTATATATAATTCTTTACCTCCGGACCATTCCGGAACTCCTCATGATGTCCGGGATCTCATTCGGGACTCCAAACAACATTCGGGTTACTGCATATACATATCCCTACAACCCTAGCGTCACCGAACCTTAAGTGTGTAGACCCTATGGGTTCGGGAGACATGTAGACATGACCGAGATCGCTCTCCGGTCAATAACCAACAGCGGGATCTGGATACCCATGTTGGCTCCCACATGCTCCTCGATGATCTCATCAGATGAACCACGATGTCGAGGATTCAAGCAACCCCGTATACAATTCCCTTTGTCAATCGGTATGTTACTTGCCCGAGATTCGATCGTCGGTATCCCAATACCTCGTTCAATCTCGTTACCGGCAAGTCACTTTACTCGTACCGTAATGCATGATCCCGTGACCAGACACTTGGTCACTTTGAGCTCATTATGATGATGCATTACCGAGTGGGCCCAGTGATACCTCTCCGTCATACGGAGTGACAAATCCCAGTCTTGATCCATGTCAACCCAACAGACACTTTCGGAGATACCCGTAGTATACCTTTATAGTCACCCAGTTACGTTGTGACGTTTGGCACACCCAAAGCACTCCTACGGTATTCGGGAGTTACACGATCTCATGGTCTAAGGAAAAGATACTTGACATTGGAAAACTCTAGCAAACGAACTATACGATCTTGTGCTATGTTTAGGATTGGGTCTTGTCCATCACATCATTCTCCTAATGATGTGATCTCGTTATCAATGACATCCAATGTCCATAGTCAGGAAACCATGACTATCTGTTGATCAACGAGCTAGTCAACTAGAGGCTTACTAGGGACATGTTGGTGTCTATTATTCACACATGCATTACGATTTCCGGATAACACAATTATAGCATGAATAAAGACAATTATCATGAACAAGGAAATATAATAATAATGCTTTTATTATTGCCTCTAGGGCATATTTCCAACAGTCTCCCACTTGCACTAGAGTCAATAATCTAGTTACATTGTGATGAATCGAACACCCATGGAATTCTGGTGTTGATCATGTTTTTCTCTAGGGAGAGGTTTAGTCAACGGATCTGCTACATTCAGGTCCGTGTGTACTTTACAAATATCTATGTCTCCATTTTGAACATTTTCACGAATGGAGTTGAAGCGACGCTTGATGTGCCTTGTCTTCTTGTGAAACCTGGGCTCCTTGGCAAGAGCAATAGCTCCAGTGTTGTCACAAAAGAGCTTGATCGGCCCCGACGCATTGGGTATGACTCCTAGGTCGGTGATGAACTCCTTCACCCAAATTGCTTCATGTGCTGCCTCTGAGGCTGCCATGTACTCTGCTTCACATGTAGATCCCGCCACGATGCTCTGCTTGCAACTGCACCAGCTTACTGCCCCACCATTCAAAATATACACGTATCCAGTTTGTGACTTAGAGTCATCCAGATCTATGTCGAAGCTAGTGTCGACGTAACCCTTTACGACGAGCTCTTCTTCACCTCCATAAACGAGAAACATTTCCTTAGTCCTTTTCAGGTACTTCAGGATATTCTTGACCGCTGTCCAGTGTTCCTTGCCGGGATTACTTTGGTACCTTCCTACCAAACTTACGGCAAGGTTTACATCAGGTCTGGTACACAGCATGGCATACATAATAGACCCTATGGCCGAGGCATAGGGGGTGACACTCATCTCTTCTATATCTTCTGCCATGGTCGGACATTGAGCTGAGCTCAATTTCACACCTTGTAATACAGGCAAGAACCCCTTCTTAGACTGATCCATATTGAACTTCTTCAATATCTTATCAAGGTATGTGCTTTGTGAAAGACCTATGAGGCGTCTTGATCTATCTCTGTAGATCTTGATGCCTAATATATAAGCAGCTTCTCCAAGGTCCTTCATTGAAAAAATCTTATTCAAGTAGGCCTTTATGCTGTCCAAGAGTTCTATATCATTTCCCATCAAAAGTATGTCATCTACATATAATATGAGAAATGCTACAGAGCTCCCACTCACTTTCTTGTAAACACAGGCTTCTCCATAAGTCTGTGTAAACCCAAACGCTTTGATCATCTCATCAAAGCGAATGTTCCAACTCCGAGATGCTTGCACCAGCCCATAAATCGAGCGTTGGAGCTTGCACACCTTGTCAGCATTCTTAGGATCGACAAAACCTTCCGGCTGCATCATATACAATTCTTCCTTAAGGAAACCATTAAGGAATGCCGTTTTGACGTCCATTTGCCATATTTCATAATCATAGAATGCGGCAATCACTAACATGATTCGGACGGACTTCAGCTTCGCTACTGGTGAGAAAGTCTCATCGTAGTCAACCCCTTGAACTTGTCAATAACCCTTAGCGACAAGCCGAGCTTTATAGATGGTCACATTACCATCCGTGTCTGTCTTCTTCTTAAAGATCCATTTATTTTCTATGGCTCGCCGCTCTACGGGCAAGTCAGTCAAAGTCCATACTTCGTTTTCATACATTGATCCTATCTCGGATTTCATGGCTTCCAGCCATTTGTCGGAATCCGGGCCCGCCATCGCTTCTTCATAGTTCGAAGGTTCACCATTGTCTAACAACATGATTTCCAAGACAGGGTTGCCGTACCACTCTGGTGCGGAACGTGTCCTTGTGGACCTTCGAATTTCAGTAGGAGCTTGATCAAAAGTATCTTGATCATCATCATTATCTTCCTCTCTAGTCGGTGCAGGCACCTCAGGAACATTTTCTTGAGTTGTGCCTTTTTCCGGTTCAAGAGGTAATACTTCATCAAGTTCTACTTTCCTCCCACTTACTTCTTTCGAGAGAAACTCTTTCTCTAGAAAGGACCCATTCTTGGCAACAAAGATCTTGCCTTCGGATCTGAGGTAGAAGGTATACCCAGTAGTTTCTTTAGGGTATCCTATGAAGACGCATTTTTCCGACTTGGGTTCGAGCTTTTCAGGTTGAAGTTTCCTGACATAAGCATCGCATCCCCAAACCTTTAGAAACGACAGCTTAGGTTTCTTTCCAAACCATAATTCAAACGGTGTCGTCTCAACGGATTTCGATGGAGCCCTATTTAAAGTGAATGCGGCAGTCTCTAAAGCATAGCCCCAAAAAGATAGCGGTAAATCGGCAAGAGACATCATAGATCGCACCATATCTAATAGAGTGCGATTACGATGTTCGGACACACCATTACGCTGAGGTGTTCCAGGCGGCGTGAGCTGTGAAACTATTCCACATTTTCTTAAGTGTGTGCCAAACTCGTGACTCAAGTATTCTCCTCCACGATCTGATCGTAGGAACTTGATTTTTCTGTCACGTTGATTCTCAACCTCACTCTGAAATTCCTTGAACTTTTCAAAGGTCTCAGACTTGTGTTTCATTAAGTAGACATACCCATATCTACTCAAGTCATCAGTGAGGGTGAGAACATAACGATAGCCACCGCGAGCCTCAACGCTCATTGGACCGCACACATCAGTATGTATGATTTCCAATAAGTTGGTTGCTCGCTCCATTGTTCCTGAGAACGGAGTCTTGGTCATTTTACCCATGAGGCATGGTTCGCACGTGTCAAATGATTCGTAATCAAGAGACTCCAAAAGTCCATCTGCATGGAGCTTCTTCATGCGTTTGACACCTATGTGATCAAGGCGGCAGTGCCACAAGTATGTGGGACTATCATTATCAATCTTACATCTTTTGGTACTCACACTATGAATATGTGTAGCATTACGCTCGAGATTCATTAAGAATAAACCATTTACCATCGGAGCATGACCATAAAACATATCTCTCATATAAATAGAACAACCATTATTCTCGGATTTAAATGAGTAGCCATCTCGTATTAAACGAGATCCTGATACAATGTTCATGCTCAAACTTGGCACTAAATAACAATTATTGAGGTTTAAAACTAATCCCGTAGGTAAATGAAGAGGCAGCGTGCCGACGGTGATCACATCGACCTTGGAACCATTCCCGACGCGCATCGTCACCTTGTCCTTCGCCAGTCTCCGCTTATTCCGCAGCTCCTGCTTTGAGTTACAAATGTGAGCAACTGCACCGGTATCAAATACCCAGGAGCTACTATGAGTACTGGTAAGGTACACATCAATTACATGTATATCACATATACCTTTCGTTTTGCTGGCCTTCTTGTCCGCTAAGTATTTGGGGCAGTTCCGTTTCCAGTGACCACTCTCCTTGCAATAAAAGCACTCAGTCTCGGGCTTGGGTCCATTCTTTGGCTTCTTCCTGGCAGCTTGCTTGCCGGGCGCGGCAACTCCCTTGCCATCCTTCTTGAAGTTCTTTTTACCCTTGCCCTTCTTGAACTTAGTGGTTTTATTGACCATCAACACTTGATGTTCCTTCTTGACTTCTACCTCTGCTGATTTCAGCATAGCAAATACTTCAGGAATGGTCTTTTCCATCCCCTGCATATTGAAGTTCATCACAAAGCTCTTGTAGCTCGGTGGAAGCGACTGAAGGATTCTGTCAATGACCGCGTCATCCGGGAGATTAACTCCCAGCTGAGTCAAGCGGTTATGTAACCCAGACATAGTGAGTATGTGCTCACTGACAGAACTATTTTCCTCCATCTTACAGCTGAAGAATTTGTCGGAGACTTCATATCTCTCGACCTGGGCATGAGCTTGGAAAACCATTTTCAGCTCTTCGAACATCTCATATGCTCCGTGTCTCTCAAAACGCTTTTGGAGCCCCGGCTCTAAGCTGTAAAGCATGCCGCACTGAACGAGGGAGTAGTCATCGGTACGTGCCTGCCAAGAGTTCATAACGTCTTGTTCTGCAGGGAGAACAGGTGCGTCACCTAGCGGTGCTTGTAGGACATAATCTTTCTTGGCAGCTATGAGGATGATCCTCAGGTTCCGGACCCAGTCCGTATAGTTGCTGCCATCGTCTTTCAGCTTGGTTTTCTCTAGGAACACGTTGAAGTTGAGGACTACGTTGGCCATTTGATCTACAAGACATATTTGTAAAAAATTTAGACTAAGTTCATGATAAATAAGTTCATCTAATCAAATTATAATGAACTCCCACTTAGATAGACATCCCTCTTCTAGTCATCTAAGTATAGCATGATCCGAGTTAGCTAGGCCGTGTCCGATCATCACGTGAGACGGACTAGTCAACGTCGGTGAACATCTTCATGTTGATCGTATCTTCTATACGACTCATGCTCGACCTTTCGGTCTTCTATGTTTCGAGGCCATGTCTGTACACATGCGAGGCTCGTCAAGTCAACCTAAGTGTTTGCATGTGTAAATCTGTCTTACACCCGTTGTATGTGAACGTTAGAATCTATCACACCCGATCATCACGTGGTGCTTCGAAACAACAAACTGTCGCAACGGTGCACAGTTAGGGGGAACACTTTCTTGAAATTATTATGAGGGATCATCTTATTTACTACCGTCGTTCTAAGTAAACAAGATGCAAAACATGATAAACATCACATGCAATCAAATAATAATAGTGACATGATATGGCCAATATCACATAGCTCCTTTGATCTCCATCTTGGGGCTCCATGATCACCTTGTCACCGGCATGACACCCTGATCTCCATCATTGTGTCTCCATGAAGTTGCTTGCCAACTATTACTTCTACTACTGTGGCTAACGCGTTTAGCAATAAAGTAAAGTAATTTACATGGCGTTTCTCAATGACACGCAGGTCATACAAAAATAAAGACAACTCCTATGGCTCCTGCCGGTTGTCATACTCATCGACATGCAAGTCGTGATTCCTATTACAATAGCATGAACATCTCATACATCACATATATATCATTCATCATTCATCACAACTTTGGCCATATCATATCACAAAGCACTTGCTGCAAAAACAAGTTAGACGTCCTCTAATTGTTGTTGCAAGTTTTACGTGGCTGAAGTAGGGTTCTAGCAAGAATGTTTTCTTACCTACGTGAAAGCCACAACGTGATTTTTCAACTTCTATTTACCCTTCATAAGGACCCTTTTCATCGAATCCGCTCCAACTAAAGTGGGAGAGACAGACACCCGCCAGCCACCTTATGCAACTTGTGCATGTTAGTCGGTGGAACCGGTCTCACGTAAGCATACGTGTAAGGTTGGTCCGGGTCGCTTCATCCCACAATACCGTTGAAGCAAGATAAGAATAGTAGCAGCAAGAAAGTTGACAACATCAACGCCCACAACAAATTGTGTTCTACTCGTGCAAGAGAACTACGCATAGACCTAGCTCATGATGCCACTGTTGGGGAACGTTGCAGAAAACAAAAATTTTCCTACGGTTTCACCAAGATCCATCTAGGATTTCATCTAGCAACGAGTGATCGGATTGCATCTACATACCTTTTTAGATCACGCGCGGAAGCGTTCAAAGAACGGGGATGAGGAAGGCGTACTCGACGTGATCCAAATCACCGGAGATCCTAGCGCCGAACGGACGGCACCTCCGCGTTCAACACACGTACGGTCAGCGTAACGTCTCCTCCTTCTTGATCCAGCAAGGGGGAAGGAGAGGTTGAGGGAGATGGCTCCAGCAGCAGCACGACGGCGTGGTGGTGATGGAGCTGCAGTACTCCGGCAGGGCTTCGCCAAGCATTATGGAGGAGGAGTTGTTGGAGAGGGAGAGGGAGGCACCAAAGGCAAGGGTAAGAAGTCCACCATCTCCCCACTATATATAGGAGGGCCAGGGGGGCGCCGGCCCTAGGAGATCTAATCTCCTAGGGGGTGCGGCCAAGGGGAGGAATCCCTCCTCCCCAAGGCACCTAGGAGGTGCCTTCCCCTCCTAGGACTCTTCCTCCCTTGAAACCCTAGGCGCATGGGCCTCTTGGGACTGGTGCCCTTGGCCCATGTAGGCCAAGGCGCACCCCCTACAGCCCATGTGGCCCCCCGGGACAGGTGGCCCCACCCGGTGGACCCCCGGGACCCCTCCGGTGGTCCCGGTACAATACCGGTGACCCCGAAACTTGTCCCGATGCCCGAAATAGCACTTCCTATATATAATTCTTTACCTCCGGACCATTCCGGAACTCCTCGTGATGTCCGGGATCTCATCCGGGACTCCAAACAACATTCGGGTTACTACATATACATATCCCTACAACCCTAGCGTCACCGAACCTTAAGTGTGTAGACCCTACGGGTTCGGGAGACATGTAGACATGACCGAGATCGCTCTCCGGTCAATAACCAACAGCGGGATCTGGATACCCATGTTGGCTCCCACATGCTCCTCGATGATCTCATCGGATGAA
Organism: Triticum urartu; assembly: GCF_056163025.1. Lineage (NCBI taxonomy): Eukaryota > Viridiplantae > Streptophyta > Magnoliopsida > Poales > Poaceae > Triticum > Triticum urartu. Next base: position 557,142,311 of record NC_141875.1, read on the forward strand.
CCACGATGTCGAGGATTCAAGCAACCCCGTATACAATTCCCTTTGTCAATCAGTATGTTACTTGCCCGAGATTCGATCGTCGGTATCCCAATACCTCGTTCAATCTTGTTACCGGCAAGTCACTTTACTCGTACCGTAATGCATGATCCCGTGACCAGACACTTGGTCACTTTGAGCTCATTATGATGATGCATTACCGAGTGGGCCCAGTGATACCTCTCCGTCATACGGAGTGACAAATCCCAGTCTTGATCCATGTCAACCCAACAGACACTTTCGGAGATACCCGTAGTATACCTTTATAGTCACCCAGTTACGTTGTGACGTTTGGCACACCCAAAGCACTCCTACGGTATCCGGGAGTTACACGATCTCATGGTCTAAGGAAAAGATACTTGACATTGGAAAACTCTAGCAAACGAACTATACGATCTTGTGCTATGTTTAGGATTGGGTCTTGTCCATCACATCATTCTCCTAATGATGTGATCTCGTTATCAATGACATCCAATGTCCATAGTCAGGAAACCATGACTATCTGTTGATCAACGAGCAAGTCAACTAGAGGCTTACTAGGGACATGTTGGTGTCTATTATTCACACATGCATTACGATTTCCGGATGACACAATTATAGCATGAATAAAGACAATTATCATGAACAAGGAAATATAATAATAATGCTTTTATTATTGCCTCTAGGGCATATTTCCAACAGACTTCTCCCTTGTCCTTAGGAACAAACGTAACTACTCACAAAGCATAAACATGTTCATAATCAGAGGGGTATTAATATGCATAAAGGATCTGAACATATGATCTTCCACCAATTAAACCAACTAGCATCAACTACAAGGAGTAATTAACACTACTAGCAACCTACTAGCACCAATCCCGGACTTGGAGACAAGAATTGGATACAAGAGATGAACTAGGGTTTTGAGATGAGATGGTGCTAATGAAGATGTTGATGGAGATTGCCCTCTCCCGATGAGAGGAGCGTTGGTGATGACGATGGCGATGATTTCCCCCTCCGGGAGGGAAGTTTCCCCGGCAGAACAGCTCTGCCGGAGCTCTAGATTGGATCCGCCAAGGTTTCGCCTCGTGGTGGCAGAGTTTCGTCCCGAAAGGTTGCTTCTTATTTTTTTTCTCGACGAAAGACTTCATATAGGAGAAGATGGTCATCTGAGAGCCACCAGGGGGCCCACGAGGCAGGGGGCGCGCCCTAGGGGGGCGCCCCCACCCTCGTGAGAAGGGTGTGGGCCCCCTGGTCTTCATCTTTGGCGAGGATTTTTCATTATTTATTATAAGGTGTTTCGTGGAGTTTCAGGACTTTTGGAGTTGTGCAGAATAGGTCTCTAATATTTGCTCCTTTTCCAGCCCAGAATTCCAGCTGCCGGCTCCCTCCTTATGTAAACCTTGTAAAATAAGAGAGAATAGCCATAAGTATTGTGACATAATGTGAAATAACAGCCCATAATGCAATAAATATCGATATAAAAGCATGATGCAAAATGGACGTATCACCTACGAAAACCATCATGCTTGTTGTGAGAAGCATATACCCAAATCTGCCCCAAATGGGACAAAAAATTTACCATGGCATGTTGATGCCGCTCTATGATAGCATGCCAAGTTTCATGAATTTCTGACGAGTTTTGGATTTACTAGAATTTAAAAACCAGGCATCTCAATGTTTTGTCGGCAATCAACGGTTCCCCAGTGTTTGAAATTCATTCTCATTTCTTGCATGGGACCTAAGCATGCACCCAAGGACACATATTTGATTTTTAAACCAATTTATATGCACTGGAGCATGTGCATGTAGTTCAAATTTGAATTATGCACATAAATGCATTGAAAACTCAGTTAATGCATAAAAATGTCAAACGAACCCTGAAAAATCCCAAAAATTGATACAACACTCCTGTTGTTCTATGTTGACACGAGAATTTTTTTAAAAGCAATAAGAGGCAATGGATATCGTTTCGTCCCCAAAGGTGGGACGTTCCCTACCGAAACCATCATGCTTATTGTGAGAAGCTCTGGTTTGTGAGAAGCATATACCCGTACCTGCCCCAAATGGGACAAATTTTTAACATGGCATGTTGATGTCGCTCCATGATAGCATGCCAAGTTTCATAAATTTCAGACGAGTTTTGGATTTACTAGAATTTAAAAATCAGGCATCTCAATGTTTTGCCGGCAATCAAGAGTGCCCTGGTGTTTGAATTTCATTCCCATCTCTTGCATGGGACCTAGAAATTCACCCAAGGACACAGATTAGATTTTTCAACCAACCTTAGTGCATTGGAGCATGTGCTTGTAGTTCAAATTTGAATTATGCACATAAAATGCCTAGAAAACCCAGTTAATGCCTAAAATGTCCAAACGAACCCCGAAAAATCACAAAAATTGACACAACACTCATGTTGTTCAATGTTGACACTAGAAATTTTTTGAAAGCAATAAGAGGCAATGGATATCGTTTCATCCCCAAAGGTGGGACGTTCCCTATCGAAACCATCATGCTTGTTGTGAGAAGCTTTGGTTTGTGAGAAGCTTATACCCGAACCTAAGGTTGATGATGGTTAACCTTTCACACGAACCAGACACATTCCGTTGGAAGTTGACTACTTCTGGTGCCTTCACAGTCAAACCCATGTATACAGACCTCATCAATGATGGACAACCTTTTCACCACAAGTATATATGGAAAATGAAAGTCCCACCAAGAATAAAAATATTCATGTGGTACTTGGATCGAAGGTCATCCTGACAAAAGATAATCTGAAAAAAAAAGATTGGCAAGGATGTACTAAGTGTTGCTTTTGTGGCATGAGGAGTCGATTCAGCATCTATTCCTTCAATGCCCACTTGCCAAGCTACCATGGAGAACGGTCCATATAGCTTTCAACCTACCTCCACCTACGAGTAGTACGAATATGTTTGGAAACTGGTTAGTGGGGTGCACCCTAAGTTTAAGTCTCAGATCCGTGTGGGAATTTATGCTTTTATTTTGGGCCATTTGGAACACTCGTAATGATTGTATTTTTAACAGAACAAAAGTTCCAAAAAAATTGCAGGTTATCTTCAAGGCTACCATCTGGATCCATACGTGGTCATTACTTCGCAAGGAGGAGGATCGGGTGCCTACGGTCTTTTGGTGCAACCGATGGGAGATGGTCTCTTGGGATTTGTTCAACCGATTTGGTTGGCGGCCTACTAGTAGGATTTGTGATGCATGAGGCTCATTTTCCTACAATTTTTTACTTTTTAGTTTACCCTCCGGGCAGTCATGTGAGACAATTTATTGGTTGAACTTTGTTATGGTCGGATGATGAACTTTGATATGATAAATAAAAGGCTATGTGCATCACTTGATGCAGAGGCCGAGGGATGTCCCCTCCTTTCAAAAAAAAGAAAAAGAAAAAAAGATTTCAAATGAAACCGACAACTTACTTGAGGAACAACTAAGCTGACTCTGGTCCGAAGTAAATCTCCCGCAGTATGAAAGAACAACGCCTCTCACTGGTGAGTATTTATTCGGAACAAAAAGATATTTCTCTCAACTCTCATAGGTTTTTAGTTTAGCATCAGAAAAACATAAGTTTTGAACACTATACCCCTCCTAATAGTACAGTGGTCCTATGATTCAAGAAAGAGAAAATGAACTACGAAAGAAAATACTATGTCTTTTCTCCGTCTTCATTCTTCTTGGTTGCGGTCAGTTTCTTTGAACCATGTACCGGACTAATTGCTTCACTTCAGCAATATTTGGGGGTCAACTTCGTCACGCATAATCTCGGTGATAATCTTCACTGCAGCGTAGGTGATTATCTTCAGAGTTTGTACCAAACTTCCCTTCACTTCACGGACTTATAATCTCTGTGTGCACTAGCAAACACATTAGTTTACTCACTGGTTTTGACAGCAATCTCTAAAACACGAGGCAAATCATTGCACCAACAGGAGGGTTTCAGCTTCTTCCTCCTCACAGTGCACGACATGGTTTGAAGCAGCTCGGCCTCCCACGCACCACCGGGGATGGGCACTCGACCATTAATCCCACATCCGCTCCTTGGGATTCCCGTGGTCGACCCGTCGAATGGCCGCCACGCGACATCATTTCCTGGCTTGCGTATAGCAGGTCGAGAGTTGCTATGTGAGCAGCAGGGACACGAGTGAGCGTGGCCATGTTTCTTATCGAGAAGATGGCCGCCTGCCGCATCCACAACCACCCTCTTAATGGTTGTCGTGGCCTCCCCTGCCTATCATTGCCCTCTCTAAACCTCCCAAATCTCTCTGGACCCCTTCCTCTCCAAAACATGTTTCAAAAACCGCCGCCAAATGCCCTGGACCCCTTTTGGGAGCAGCTGGAAGTGGGTTTGTCTAGCTTGTGAGGGATGAGGCGGAAAGGGGGCGACGGCTTTGGGACCGTGCGCCCGCCCTCTCCCCTGCCGCCGCCGTGGAAGCAAGCATGTCGAGGCCATCTTCCGGGACGTTGAGCTTCAGTATTTGTAGTCGCCGTTAGGTGGTCCATGGAGCCGATTGTACTTTTTGTTACCCCTAGTGCTCTTTATACTGCCATAGTTGATTATGAATAAAGTTCAAAAGAAAATAATTCATTATGAATAGATTGGAAGTTTCAAAAAAAAAAAACAATTGCCAAAGCATATCTCATGATGCAGCGCCGAGGAGCAGCCTAGAGATACTGATTCGAAAAAACTTTGCTGCATCTGTCTCTGCCCGGTCGCTGTATTTCCGTCGCCAGGTTCCCCTGACCAACTGTCAATCAAACCGCAAGCAGAAATCATACTTTTGCTGATGGACCTATCTCACCGCCGTTTCACCATCAACGTAAATTCGTAACCAACTGATAGGAGACGGGCGCTAAACGTGGGCGTGGCATTGGTTACTTCAGCCTTTACGCGTCTGGGTCTTTGGACGCGACGTATCGAGGACCAAGTGGCGTGTCATGATTAAGTTCAAGAAAAGAAGTGTCGTTTCATGATTACTTTCGGCTGGGTTAGTTTTGTTGTAGTACTACCCGGAAATACTTGTTATCAAGATAAATAAAAGAAGATGTATCTAGTATATTTTAGTTCTAGATACATCATTTTTTATCTATTTTGATAACAAGTATTTTCGGGCGGAGGAGGTAGTGTGGTTGGTGGATCGGTGGCCAGGGCCGAAGGACATCGGCCGATCTACAGTCCGCACGGTGGGTCGACGCAAAGAATTTTCGACTATGGACGATGCACATTAAAGCGCTTTACAACATCATCAAGCAAGTCAGTGGGTCATCTTCCACTGCTGCCTCGTTCTAAGCATGCTTAACATGCGGACAGGTGAGCAGTTCAGATGCATAAAATCCTACTCTTTCGCAAGAAAATTCGCACTTAGTCAGAGATGACTGCTAAATAAGCTTACTGAATCACATTTGTCGCAATCCTTTCAAGCTTGAAAGTCGAAGCACCAGCGGCAAGCAAATGATTGGGCACAACAGGAGATGTGTACAGCAGGAAAGGAAATCATACATCTCCACATCAGAAATAGTCTATTAGGCCTCCAGTCCAACTAGTAGTAGGAAATTTTATGTCCAAGTACTGTTTGTAAGCAAAAATATTGCAGGTTATATGAAATGTTGACTGCAAAGCGTGTTTGCCTGGTACTGCCTACCGAGTGACAACTTGCCCGGAAATGTTGTGGAGACGGAGACACGCCAACGGTTCAAAAGACATATTATTCATCTGCCTAAAGTGCGGAATGGAACTTGTTACAGATGCCAAGAATACATTAAACCACATCCGCTGCAGCAAAACAAGATGAATTCTGGTGGCGCTGCAACAAAACACGACCGATGCTGGCGGTTACAACCTCTCACGCTTCTGCTTCCCTGGAGAACGACAAAAGAACGTTCGTTCGTAGAACTCCTGCAATTATAACGAGCAGAGGGGCCTTTCCTGTTACTTGTATGGAGCAATGATCCTCCTCCGCCGTTTCGGAGTCTCCCTCTTCACATACATCTTCTCCGTGTCATTCAGAGGACGGCTCGACCCATCAGGCAAACTGATGAACTTCCAGCCCCCTCCTGAACCACGCCTTCCCTGTGGCCCAAGCTTCTCGACCATGTAGGCCCATCCATCGTCTGGTCGTCGCCTGCTGTACTTGTGGCACTTCACCTCTCCTGCCACCTGCAAAACAATGAAGCGTGAGGCAGATGACCAGTGGAAAATTTGCTACAGAAAGACTGTTTCCATTTCCTATGTCCATAGAACTTGACAGGAACAGAGTTTTCCTATGCACAAACTCCAGTACTCTCCACAACAATCAAACTTAGCAAGACATTATCATGGGGTCTTACAAGTCACAGCAAACAGACTGCAGGAATTTGTACTAAATCACAGAAGAACTAACAGAACAGCACAACCATACTCTTTTCTGCTATCTATCTATAGGTCTGCTGCAGGAGTTTGTACTGGATTACAAATTAAAACTAGCAGTAACAGCCATTCTCTTTGAGCAAATATCATAAAAGGGAGCAAAGAAAATGATATGCCTACCTTTTTCTTGTTGAACTCCAAGCGTTGAACAAATTCCTCATATAACATCTGATCTTCCTTCATTGAAATCTCATACAGGACCTCATCAGGATCTTTTGTCGTGCCATCCCAGCCCTCAGGCATAACTTTGAAGTCAGGTTTATATGGAAGAGATGCCACATGAAATTCCCTGTCATGGGAATTGAAAAACCTAGAAAACCAAAGGAAGAATCAGATATGGAGTAGCAAGTGCAATTCCAAGCATAACCTTCCAATCTCATAGTTTTATTCTCACTACTCACGAGAGAAACACATCAATTTGCAAACAGTGACTCCGTGTCTATGGACTTATGGAGTATAAGTGCAATTTAGTAGTACATAACATGCAAACTGAAATGGTAAGCTTTACCAAGAAGTTAAAACCAAATTCCCACTATTTGCCAATTTCCACCATTGACTTTATGCGTGTAGTGTTGAGCTAATCAGTAATACAAACTTAAATTTTCAGGAAAAAAAATCCAGCTGAGATGAATCTCCAAGGATCTGACGTCAATGACTGTTTTGCTTGCAAAATAACATTAAGCCAACTTCATCCTGGAACAACTATATTAGTACATTTGCAATACAAACACCTAGCTCAACGCTTTCTTATCCCCTCGAAAAGAATTCCTCGACTCCATACCATTTCATCAAGCATATATAGTCACAACATTCGAGTTGAAGAGCCTTAAACTGCACGTTCATTTAAAAACCATACACCCAGTTTAGTCTCAATCACATGGTTCTAACCTAGGATTGCCGTGCTACTGTCAATTTTCATGATCCAGAGCATTGGAAATTTCTATTCAGGAAGCAACTGCATGAAGCAACAATTTAAGAGACTTAGTTTAGTATTCATGGATTAACTAGACCTCTTACAAATTAGCAAAAGACATTTTCTTATTGTAATTGATTTCCTTATAATGTTCTCTTAAATAAAACAGGGGCCATAACTTACGAACTAGAAGCCTAGATCTTTTTACTCAGACTCATGACCTAATTATTTGAACACAAAACCGAAGGAAGCAAAAAAGGATCTCTTCACGTACTCTGGGCAGCTGTCTAGCAGGATCTCGACGGAGTCGTCGAGCGGCTTGCCCTGCTTCCTCTCCTCCTCCTCCTCCATCTCCTTGAGCCAGAGGATGGCATGCACGCGCTGCCGCATCACGCGGAAGTCCTTGGCGAGCCGCTCCACGGTGTAGGTCGCGGGGTCCTCCTTGTGCAGCCGGTACATCTCCTGCTTCTCCGAGTCCTTGAGGTAGGCGCCCCGGGATCCCGGCTCCCGCACCTGCTTCAGCAGCTCGCACGTCTCCTGAAAACGCTTGTCCCACGAGTCGACGTACGCCCTCCCTTCCTTGTTGTCGCGATCCACGGAGCGCAGGATCTCATCCTCCTCGTCCATGGTGCGGACGGCCGCCAGCTCCTTGGAGACGGGGGCGGACGGGGAGGGGCGCCCGACGGCGGAGGCGGACCCGTCGAAGTGGTCCTTGGTGATGCCGGTGGACCAGGAGGAGCCCCATTCGTCCCCGACCCCCTCGCCCCCCGGAGATGTGGAGAGGGAGCGGAGGAAGGAGGAGATCCTGGAGGCGGCGGTGGCCGGCGGCGCGGGGAGGCGGCCGTGGAGCAGGGTTTTGCGGAGGGCGAACATTTTTCGGCTGCGCTATTGTGATTGGGCTGCCGCACTCACTTACTTGGTTTCAATGGAGGAGATGCGTGGGAGGGGCAGACATGGGCTAATTTTCCAGGCCCATCTAATCTGACCTGCAGAAAGGCAAAGAACACATCGTATCCTGAAAAGACTTTTGCTAAATAAAAAACTCCCAAAAATCGTATAATATTTTATCACTTAACATAACAAACTTAGTGAAAAGTCAAGACGCGAGGAAATGGAGCCAAACCCGGAGAACCAGATCCGGGACACAACATTCTTCACACGCCTCCACATACGAAGATGCACCACCAAACTATGATGGGGTGCAGCGACCTTATTTCACATCGACGATGACTCCGTCGCCTGACCATTGCCGATCGGAGAGTACAACCGAAATTTATCCTAATCCTAACTTCACTAGCCGGAGCACTTGAAGTCTTCGTCCCTTCTTATCGTGGGCACAATAGACGGAAGGGGGAGGGTAGAAGGACACGGTCTCGTCAGGGAAGATGTAGATCAGTCGCCGCCCCTTCCCTTGGGTCGTGAGAACGGGGCAAGGAACTGTCCAGGCAATGCATCTTATATTTAGATCCTTTTAAGCCTTGTATATGTGTTTTCTCACATAATCAGTACGTGTGGTGGTAGATCCGGTGCTAAGTGGGAACTCTTGCAAAACCTAGCGCAAAATGGTACAACTAATGGTTTGGTTCGCATTAGCTGGCTTTAGATCATCTTCAAAAGATCTCTTTTTTTCAAAAACATTCTTAGTATGAGGGGTTAGGTCAAAAAAAAACATGCTCCAGCATAAACCTGATCATACCTAGTCGGGTCGAGCTAGGTTTCTCGTCGGGCTTGACAGAACCCAGGTGAAAATCTCAAGCCCGAGTCTGCCAAAAACATGTGAACAATGCATTTTTCATTTGAAATAATGATTTGGGGATAAAAATAGTATATTACACCTATTTTTATATAAATTAATATTTTTGGCACGTTCACGGCTTCAAGGTAGGGCTCCGAGCGGAAAAGCCAGGCTTGAGCCCGACCCAAATGTCGGGCTTCTGGGTTGGGCTGCCCATGAACAAGTCTACCCCAGCATATATTGGGGGAGTTTCAACTCTATATCCCCACCCACGTTGGTGGGAGCCAACAACCTAATTTTCACCTTCCCTCGTCCTCCCATGTGCGACCTCGAGCACCGAACGATGCACTACCTCACCCTCATCGGCGCCGCCCCGCCGCACTGCCATGCTAGCTTCACGCCTCCTTGGATCACCACGGCTATCATGCGCCCGCTTCGAGCATCGCGTCAATGTACTGTCGGTGACCCCTACACCACCGTCAAACACCACCCCATCGCTCCGCACGCTCATAACTTGACGGAGCTAAATTCGGCAGATCTAGGGTAGGGAGGTCCCGAGCTGGTGATCTTGCATGGCACGACTGTAACAGGATGAAGAAGAGACACATTCACTGGTACAATGATGTATTATACAAACGGTCTTTTAACCCCTTTCCGCGACGGCATTTGGAACCGTCGCCAAGTGAGTGTGGGCGATAGGGGGTCCTTCCCACACGACCCAGTAACCGTCGGGGATAGGCCCTCCTGGGACACCAAATGAGCTCGTGTGCGATCGTGCGAGGCATCAAAACTCAATCATTTCCGTAGGTATGTACATGCCACACGGTGAATCCCGGAAAAACATTTCCGTAGGTATGTATATCACACACAGTTCTTTGTGTGGAAATGTTTGTGCAAGGTGGCCTAACGCAAACAGTTCGTTGCCGGAAGCCGTGTGTGATTGTTAGTTGATCGAACACGCCTACTTTCTAGAAACCGTGTGGGTTATTTGAGTTCATTGCCCACGGTGTTGTCTGAGTAACTGTCTACAATAGAAAACCCCATAAGCAGGGTAATTAGCCTATTGTTGATAATCCATGTACTAATCAAATTGATGTTTCTTATAAAATACACCAGATATTTCATATCCGTATAACAGCAACCAGGATTTCATAATCGAATTACATCAGATAGCTTCGGCACTCAGTTACACCATTACACAACAACACCAAGTTTCACATGCACCATCAAAAACCTTTGGAAAGTAGCATCATACATGGTAAATAGACAGATGAATCTCATCTAGGAAACTGCAAACCGAAAGGCAAATATTGAGCCTTCAGTGATGTTGAATGTCCTTGCAACTTTAGGCCAGTGGCTATGGATAATTGCCCGCCCAACCTTCGTCCTCTTCAGCAAGACTTCAATATTGTACCGTGGGTGTTGAATGAATACATTCCTCGCCTCTTGACCATGCAGGTGGTTTGAGAGGTAATCATCGGTGAACTGCTTTAAAAAGTACTAAAAACAAAGATATGTATAAATCGCTGTTATAAATTTTGAAATGGCGCAAGGGGTAAAAACAAGGTAAAAGAGTTAGTGCCATGCTATAGTTGACTGATGTCTTCTTCATTGTGTAAACAAAGATCTTACTGTTATTCATCGCAAGTTTCTTCATCCTAACAATCTTTCTGAGTTTCTTTACTTGACTGATATTCATGGACATCTCATTTCCCCATATGCAAAATGGGTCGAACAGTGGGTCTAAGCCTCTGACAGCAGGACCTACATGTGCAAGACCCAATTGTAAGAAACCTAAATATTAGAATGATTCCTGCAACTGCACAATAATGTGTTGTTAGCCAAAGGACCATGCTTGAACAAACCTCGATGGTAAACCGCAGTGTCTCCCATTGTTTCCCTGCAACACACATAAGGAAGATCTTGATCGGGTTAACTGAGAGTTGCCATACTATTAGTAGAATATGTATTGAGTACATCCAAATTCAATTGGTGTCACATGCATAACAATACAAAATTGTACCCACAGTAAATGAAAATCAAATTGCAGAACTGAACCAAACAGTTAAATGGACAGCAGACCAGATGAACCAAAATAGTTAACTGAGCACGACATTGCAGAATAGAAACATGTACTAGAAGATAAGACAATTAACAAAACAAATAATGCTTGAGAACAGTACTACGAAAAGTAGCAATTGTTGGACCAAAGTGTTAACTAAACATTACATTTTAGAGGACCAAACTGTTAACTGAACATCAGATTGCATATTAACATTACAGAGGACAAATCACTAGAAGGCACTAGCGGTGGCCTCGAGAAAACAGCACGAACTGTATTTTTAAGTAGACAACCGCGTGGCGGTATCGATGGTGGCCTCGAAGTCGAGGTGCTCCTCCAAGATTTGGTGGTCGGCACGCATGGCAGCTATAGCGACCCCGTGCGCGCGTGCGGCCGCATGCTACTGAGATCCATGTTATACTACATGCAAAATGACTGTGGGCGGCGCTTAATTGGAGGAGGGGACAGTGATTTCAATGGAAGGTGTCACGCCGTCAGTCGGGGCATGTGGGACGGGAAAGGAGGAGAATGGTGTGGGTGGGGTGTGGATTACCTGACCATATCGATGAGGCCGCACAGCAAGAAGAAGGGTCGGCGGCGAGGAGGCCGTGCAGCAAGAAGAAGGATCGCCGGCGAGGAGGTGGCGCTGCAAGAAGAAGGGTCGCCGACGAGGAGGCGGTGCTGCAAGAAGAAGGGTAGCCGGCAAGGAGGCGGCATTGCAAGAAGAAGGGTCGCCGGCGAGGAGGCTGAGCTGCCAGTAAGCAGTAGTGAATGTTTGAACTTGGAAAGAAAGAAGGAACAGTGGAAATGTGGCTTTTGGTGGCAGGGAGGGGGCGGGGAGATAGATATTTTCGCGGTGGCAAAAAAAATTTTGCTCGGTGCCGCGAGAAACTGGCGCGCAAGTGTGATTCAAGCGGGGGCGATGGACTGTAAACGACGAAGCTTCCTGCGTAAGCTAGATAAGACGGTGCGCCAAGATATTTTATATCGCATCCCACACGATTCTTTCTAGTAAACTGTTTGTGGTATAACTAATTTTTTTCATTATGTTTTTGAAAGACAAAATGGTGTTCCGGAGAAAAAGGATGGTGTTTGAATAGCTAGAAACATTTACGTACAGTGAACATGCAACTAGTACATGAGTGGCGTGTTTAAATTTAGAATTATTCCGGGTTCGTTTGGCATTTTTATGCATTAATTGAGTTTCTGGGCATTTAATGTGCATAATTCAAATTTAAACTACAAGCACATGCTCCAGTGCACCAAAGTTTGTTGAAAAATCACATGTATGTCTTTGGGTGAATTTATAGGTCCCATGCAAGAAATGGGATTGAAATTCAAACATCTGGGTGTTGTGGCTCGGCCAGAAAGATTGAGAAACTTGGTTTTTTAATTCCTATAAATCTAAAATACGCCTGAAAATCATGAAACTTGGCATGGTGTCATGATATGGCACCAACATGCTGTATTAATTTTTTTGGCCGAATTGGGACAAGCTTTGGTGTAAGCTTCTTCAAATTGGAGCTTCCCTAAAGAAGGCTCGTGGTTCCGAGAGGGAACGTGTCATCTTCGTGTGCGAAACGACATACGTACACTGCTTTCTCCTGTCTTAATTTTTTAACACAGGCAGATTAGACCAAATAGAAATATCGTGCTAAATTTTGGAATTATTCCGGGTTCGTTTGGCCTTTTTATACATTAATTGAGTTTCTGGGCATTTAATGTGCATAATTCAAATTTGAACTACAAGCACATGCTCCAGTGCACCAAAGTTGGTTGAAAAATCACATGTGTGTCCTTGGGTGAATTTCTAGGTCCCATGCAAGAAATGAGAATGAAATTCAAACATGTGGACGTCGTGGCTCGGCCGGAAAGATTGAGAAACTTAGTTTTTTAATTCCTGTGAATCCAAAACATGCCTGAAAATCATGAAACTTGGCATGGTGTCATGACATGGCACCAACATGTTGTGCTAATTTTTTTGGCCAAATTGGGACAAGCTTTGGTGTAATCTTCTTGCAAACTGGAGCTTCCCTCAAGAAGGATGGTGGTTCCGAAAGGGAACGTGTCACCTCCGTGTGTGAAATGACAGACGCTTCTTCTGCCTTAATTTTTTTACGCAGGCAGATTAGACCAAATAGAAATATCGTGCTAAATTTTAGAATTATTCCGGCTTCGTTTGGCCTTTTTTATACATTAATTGAGTTTCTGCACATTTAATGTGCATAATTCAAATTTGAACTACAAGCATATGCTCCAGTGTACCAAAGTTGGTTGAAAAATCACAAGTGTGTCATTGAGTAAATTTCTAGGTTCCATGCAAGAAATGAGAATGAAATTTAAACATCTAGGCGTCGTGGCTCGACCGGATATATTGAGAAACTTGGTTTTTTAATTCCTGTAAATCCAAAACACGCCTGAAAATCATGAAACTTGGCATGGTGTTAATGACATGGCACCAACATGTTTTGGTAATTTTTCTGTCCGATTTGCGAAGGCGCACCTATTAACAATCAACAAAGTCATTTTGGAACAAGTGTTGTCACGTTACAAATCGAAAACACGAGTATTATTGAAACCATGGGCGTTCTACTTACCAATTATGTGCCGCCACGCGTCCCTTTTTTATTGGCTAGGAGGTGCCATGCGGGGTAGCTATTTGAGTACGGGAAGCATCTTATCAGACCCCTGCGCGTGCTCATCGGAAGGAGAGCCCTTTGACCTCTACCCGCCGCGCACTTCCCTCCCAACGTCTCCATTAATGGCGCCCGAACCCCTGTTCTACGACGTGGCTATATGTCTCACTGGACTAAGATTTAAGAGAGAAAAATAAAAATCTAAAAAGAAAGTTTTGCATGGATCTTGATGTAAGATCCGACGGACCTATATAGCATCAACTGCGACTTATAGCAAGCATGACGAATATAAGGACGATGACGGTGGATAATAATTGTCTTACATATTTAGGAACATAATTAAAATCCTCGCAAAAATAAACATAATTAAAAAAGCCACATGCGACAACGCCCGAAATACACAAGGGCAAAAGAAGAAGGAAGACAACGATCTGGCTCGCTGATCTCTACTTTCTTGATACGTTGCTGCAGGCCGCGGGAACTAGTCTCCGCGGCGAGCGGCGATGAGCTCTTTCTTGTCCTCAAGATGCTGCTTGAGAGCATCCACGGATTCCTCCACCACCCTTCTGTGCTCGATGCGCAACATGGCATTCTCGTCCATAAGTCTCTCGATGATGAAGCCAGTCCTCTTCAACAAGGCAGTGGTCTCCTCCTGCTGCTCCACACTTCCGACAACCTTCGCCCTCAGCAGGTCGCGCTCGGCCCGGAGCTTCGCATTGCTCTCATTTAGTTGCCGGATGACGCCGGTAGCCTATTCAAAAGAGGCTTTCATGTCCTCATGCGACCTCGCCCAGCCGGAGATCTGATCCATCTGGCTATGGACGATCGCATGCATGCGCCTGTAAGAGTCCTCGCCTGCCTGCGAGACATTTTTCAGACCGCCGCGGAGTGGGAGGACATATCTGCTGCATTTGCGGCGTGGCGGGACATCTCTTCTGCTTCCGCGGCGCGGCCGGACCAGTCTGCTGCATCAATGGTGCGGCGGGACCTCCGTGCTGCTTCGACGGAGTGGCGGGACCTCTGTGCTGCTACCGCCGCATGGTGGGACATGCCGACTGCGTTCGCAGCGAGGCGGGACATCTCTGGTGCTTCCGCTTCCATGCTCGCATCTCCCTGGTGGCAATCTCTCGGCCCAGAACTCACGCTGGCCATTGCTGATGCAAGGGAACGATGATGAATGACTTGTTTTGTTTTTGTGGATGAGGAGTTGAGGAGGAATGTGCAGTCATCTTGGAGTAGTAGTATTTATAACCAAGTACTAATACGCTCCTAAGTGGGTAACTGTTTAGGTTTTGATCGGTGTGAACAGGTTTGCATTTTGGAATGTGATGGGACACATGCTCAAAATTTAATGACGGTTGTAAGTGCGGCACTATTACCGGAAGGCGTAATGTGGGCACGTACGCCTTCTCGGCCACGTACGTGGCGTTTGCACCATAGGGTGCACCGCAATAGGCAATGTCAGCACACGTCTTGTTCCAACAATCGTGTGCGCTCGTTATTACCATCGCGCACACTTCTTTTAATTAGAGTGTGTGTGCCCGTCTACCGCACACATGTTGATCTATCTAACTATTTCAGTTTGTTGTGGCTAATCGCAAACAGTTCATCTGTGTGAAGTGTATGCCATCAATCGCAGACACTTTGATCTGGCTGACCCATTTCTATTCTGTTGCCTAATCACAAACAGTTAATCCTTCTGAAGCGTATGCCCTCAATCGCACACACCTTTATCTAGCTGCCCATTTCTAGTATTCCTCCTCATCACAAACAGTTCATCCCAGTGAACCGTATGTTGTATATCGCACACGCCTTCATCTGGCTGCCCGTTTCTTTTGTTCCGCCTCATCGCAAACAGTTCATTGAACTGAACCATATGCCCTGCATCACACACACAACTAAAATCTGAACCATGTTTGATGGCTCCGCCATCGCAAACGTTTTGCACCTTTTTCGACGGTTCTTTTACACCATCGTTTGCGATTATTGCATTGCACACAGTTTCGTCAAAGGGTCTCTGATCGTATTGTCACGTTAGCAGAATCCTGCAGTAGTGATTGTTTACCCAGGTTCAGGCCCTCTCAAAGAGGTAAAACCCTACGCCTTGCTTGTATTTGATTGAGTGTGGATGGGGTAGAGAGTACAGGTTGATCTACCTCGAGATCGTATGTGTGAATGAATCTGCCTCTACGGTCCAAACCCTCGGCTTATATAGACACCGGGGGTACCTAGGGTTACACCTAGGTCAGTTACATTAGGGAATAAGCATGTCGAGGATCACATCATGTCTTGGAGTATGTGCCAAGTCTTTGGAAGATTCCATCTTGAGTACATCGTGGGGCCTGTCAGACGTGGACCACTTGTGTGATAGTTTGGGGGTCCTTGACCCAACCCATCTTTTGGGGGCTGACATGGTTAGCACCCTCCTATGTAGGAAACCATTGTTAGCCCCTGAACTAGTCTGCAAGCCACAGACAAAGCTCAACTCTTCCAAGTCATGACTTCATCTTTAGTCTTCAGCTTCGTAGGTGAGTTCAACAAACCTGATATCTTTGTCTTGTAGATTAACCCCATGTCCGAGAATGTTCTCGGGTCTGAAGTCCTTGCACCAAAGTGGATGCCTTAAGAGCTAAATAAACTCCTTCCGAGGACCGACTGCAGGTCCCACCCTGACCGTTTTTCAGAGTATGCCACCTAGACGGGGTCCCACCATTGACATGTACAATGAGGCGAGTTGTAGCAGGCCCTGATACTGGCTCTACAGGTATCATTGATTTATTTCCTTGATTTGCATGTGCATGTAAGGCACAACACTTGGGAAACACGCGGATTTACCATGGTAGGACTCAAACGTCTCGTCGTCCCATGACTAGGGATTCCCCCTATATGGTTGAGGAAAAAGCATAAGAGATTTCACATCCCTTCAATCTCCCATATCTTGCACAAAGCTCATCTACCTCCTTAGCTCCATCGCCATTTTAGGAGCTTGAAGCCATGGAGAATGCCGCAAGTTCATCCACCGGCCCCATCGGCCCCCTCAAGGGAGACCGGAAAAAGCTGCTTTCTGTCTCCGGGACAGCTGAACCGACTCTCCATCGAGCCGCTTTGACCACACAGTGGAACTTGCATGGGCCACCAATGTCGGAGTTGAATCCGGCAGATCTCGGGTAGGGGGTCCTGAGCTGATGATCTTATCTTGATGGTAACATCACAAAGAGGGACACGATTTTTACACAGGTTCAGGCCCTCTCAAAGAGGTAAAAACCTATGTCCTGCTTCTATTGTATTGATTGTGGATGGAGTACAAAGTACATGATGATCAACCTTGAGATCGTATGTGAATGAATGTAACCCTACGGTCTAAAACCCCTTGGGTTATATAGGCACCGGGGGTACCCAGGGTTACATGTAGGTGATACGTCTCCAACGTATCTATAATTTTTGATTGCTCCATGCTATATTATCTACTGTTTTGGACATTATTGGGTTTTATTATCCACTTTTATATTATTTTTGGGACTAACCTATTAACCGGAGGCCCAGCCCAGAATTGCTGTTTTTTGCCTGTTTTAGGGTTTCGAAGAAAAGGAATACCAAACGGAGTCCAAACGGAATGAAACCTTCGGGAACGTGATTTTCTCACCGAATACAACTCAGGAGACTTGGACCCTACGTCAAGGCACGTAACAGGAGGCCACGAGGTAGGGGGCGCGCCCTACCCTACCAGGCGCGCCCCCACCCTCGTGGGCCCCCTGTTGCTCCACCGACGTACTTCTTCCTCCTATATATACCCACGTACCCCCAAACGATCAGATACGGAGCCAAAAACCTAATTCCACCGCCGCAACTTTCTGTATCCACGAGATCCCATCTTGGGGCCTGTTCCGGAGCTCCGCTGGAGGGGGCATCGATCACGGAGGGCTTCTACATCATCATCCAAGCCCCTCCGATGAAGTGTGAGTAGTTTACTTCAGACCTACGGGTCCATAGTTAGTAGCTAG
Source organism: Triticum urartu (assembly GCF_056163025.1). Taxonomy (NCBI): domain Eukaryota; kingdom Viridiplantae; phylum Streptophyta; class Magnoliopsida; order Poales; family Poaceae; genus Triticum; species Triticum urartu. The sequence goes on from NC_141875.1 coordinate 557,160,103, forward strand.
ATGGCTTCTTCTCTCTTTTTGGATCTCAATACAATGTTCTCCCCCTCTCTCGTGGAGATCTATTCGATGTAATCTTCTTTTTGCGGTGTGTTTGTTGAGACCGATGAATTGTGGGTTTATGATCAAGTCTATCTATGAATAATATTTGAATCTTCTCTGAATTCTTTTATGTATGATTCGTTATCTTTGCAAGTCTCTTTGAATTATCAGTTTGGTTTGGCATACTAGATTGGTTGTTCTTGCCATGGGAGAAGTTCTTAGCTTTGGGTTCGATCTTGCGGTGTCCTTTCCCAGTGACAGAAGGGGCAGCAAGGCACGTATTGTATTGTTTCCATCGAGGATAAAAAGATGGGGTTTTTATCATATTGCATGAAACTATCCCTCTACATCATGTCATCTTGCTTAAGGCGTTACTCTGTTTTTAACTTAATACTCTAGATGCATGCTGGATAGCGGTCGATGAGTGGAGTAATAGTAGTAGATGCAGGCAGGAGTCGGTCTACTTGTCTCGGACGTGATGCCTATATACATGATCATACCTAGATATTCTCATAACTATGCTCAATTCTGTCAATTGCTCAACAGTAATTTGTTCACCCACCGTAGAATACTTATGCTCTTGAGAGCAGCCACTAGTGAAACCTATGGCCCCCGGGTCTCTTTCTCATCATATCAATCTCCATCACTTTATTATTGCTTTACTTTTACTTTTTACTTTGCATCTTTATACCAAAAATACCAAAAAATATTATTTATCATCTCTATCAGATCTCACTTTCGTAAGTGACCGTGAATGGATTGACAACCCCTAAGCGCGTTGGTTGCGTTGAGCTATTGTTTTTGTGTGGGTACGAGGGACTCGCGCGTAGCCTCCTACTGGATTGATACCTTGGTTCTCAAAAACTGAGGGAAATACTTACACTACTTTGCTGCATCATCCTCTCCTCTTCGGGGAAATCCAACGCAGTGCTCAAGAGGTAGCAAGAAGAATTTCTGGCGCCGTTGCCGGGGAGTCTGTGCAAAAGTCAACATACCAAGTACCCATCGCAATCCCTATCTCCCGCATTACATTATTTGCCATTTGCCTCTCGTTTTCCTCTCCCCCCAATTCACCCTTGCCGTTTTATTCGCCCCCCCTCTCTCTCTGTCCTCCCTCTCTATTTGCCTCTTTTGCCCGTCTGCTTTTTGTTTGCTCGTGTGTTGGATTTCTTGTTTGTCGCGATGGCTCAAGATAATACTAAATTGTGTGACTTCACCAATACCAATAATAATGATTTCCTTAGCACTTCGATTGCTCCTCTTACCGATACTAAATCTTGTGAAATTAATACTGCTTTGCTGAATCTTGTCATGAAAGATCCGTTCTCCGGCCTTCCTAGTGAAGATGTCGCTACCCATCTTAATAGCTTCGTTGATTTGTGTGACATGCAAAAGAAGAAAGATGTTGATAATGATATTGTTAAATTGAAGCTATTTCCTTTTTCGCTTAGAGATCGTGCTAAAGCTTGGTTTTCATTTTTGCATAAAAATAGTATGGATTCATGGAACAAGTGCAAGGATGCTTTTATCTCTAAGTATTTTCCTCCCGCTAAGATCATCTCTCTTAGAAATGATATTATGAATTTTGAGCAACTTGATCATGAACATGTTGCACAAGCTTGGGAAAGAATGAAACTAATGATACGTAATTGCCCTACTCATGGTTTAAATTTGTGGATGATTATACAAAAAATTTATGCCGAATTGAATTTTGCTTCTAGAAATCTTTTAGATTCGGCCGCAGGAGGCACTTTTATGGAAATTACTTTAGGAGAAGCTACTAAACTCCTAGATAATATTATGGTTAATTATTCTCAATGGCATACTAAAAGATCTACTAATAAAAAGGTGCATGCGATAGAAGAAATTAATGTTTTGAGTGGAAAGATGGATGAACTTATGAAATTATTTGCTAATAAGAGTGTTTATTCTGATCCTAATGATGTGCCCTTGTCTACTTTGATTGAGAATAATAATGAATCTATGGATGTGAATTTTGTTGGTAGGAACAATTTTGGTAACAACGCGTATAGAGGAAATTTCAACCCTAGGCCTTATCCTAGTAATCCCTCTAATAATGGTAATTCCTACAACAATTCTTATGGAAATTATAATAATATGCCCTCTGATTTTGAATCTAATATTAAAGAATTTATTACTTCGCAAAAGAATTTTAATACTTTGATTGAAGAAAAATTTCTTAAGATTGATGATTTGGCTAGGAACGTTGATAGAATTGCTCTTGATGTTGATTCTTTGAAACTTAGATCTATTCCATCTAAGCATGATATCAATGAGTCTCTCAAAGCCATGAGAATTTCCATTGACGAGTGCAAAGAAAGAACCGCTAGGATGCGTGCTAAGAAAGATGCCTTTATAAAAGCGTGTTCTTCTAGTTCCTATGAAAATAATGATGAAGATCTAAAATTTATGGATGTGTCCCCTATTAAATCTTTGTTTTGCAATATGAATCTTGATAATGATGGGACTGAATATGATCCACCTTCACCTAGAAGGCGTTCTAAGAATTTGGAATTTGTTGATCTTGATGCTAAATTTGATAAAAGTGGGATTGAAGAAATTAAACCCTAGATGTTGCTAAACCCACTATATTAGATTTCAAGGAATTTAATTATGAAAATTGCTCTATAATTGATTGTATTCCCTTGTTGCAATCCGTTCTAAACTCTCCTCACGCTTATAGTCAAAATAAAGCGTTTACTAAACATATCGTTGATGCCTTGATGCAATCTTATGAAGAAAAACTTGAATTGGAAGTTTCTATCCCTAGAAAACTTTGTGATGAGTGGGAACCAACTATTAAAATTAAAATTAAAGATCATGAGTTTTATGCTTTATGTGATTTGGGTGCTAGTGTCTCCACTATTCCCAAAACTTTGTGTGATTTGCTACATTTCCGTGATTTTGATGATTGCTCTCTAAACTTGAATCTTGCGGATTCCACTATTAAGAAACCTATGGGAAGACTGTCGGGACCCCGATTCTAAGTCACACCGATCTAGCATGTAACACCTCATATCACTTTGCGGCCTCACGCATGGTATTCCCACGGGTGTCGCCTTACCATGCCCCGGGACCGTTTGTGCCTTTTGGCTCACATATATGATAGTGTCGCTAGCATCCATATGACAGAGAACCTGGTCCAACATGACTAGTCGTGAACCCAAAGTGGCACTAACTTACAGGGACATGCATACATGATTCAACATCGAGCATGTCGGTCAGCAGCGTGTGAATCCGGGTTGTAGCACTGGGCTAACAGGACTCCGGTGAACCGGGCTGTAGCAGGCTAGGCAGGACTCCAGATGTCACCGCGTGACATTTCCCCGAAGGGACAGACACAGGAACGAAGTGAATCACATGCTGGCCAGTCTAAGTGTTCCGGAGCAGTAGTGCTGGGCTAGCAGGACTCCGGATAAACCGGGCTGTAGCGGACTACCATGGCTCGGTGGAAGCACTAGACTACATTTCCCCATAAGAGAGGCTACCAAGGATAGACAACTAGGTTGTCGGATCCCACACATAGCAATACACGTTACACGTACGCATAACATGCAAGTATGTGCTGTACAACATGGCATCACAACATAACGCAAACTCATATAGATAAAGGCCCAGAAGAGCCACATAGCATAAATACAAATAGAGGTCTCATGACCCATCATTCAGAGCATACAAGCAATGGAAGCATTACATGTCTGGGTACAGACAACTACAAAAGAAAAAGGCTGAGAAGCCTGACTATGTACAAGTCCCTCCCAAGGGTACAAGATCGTAGCTGAGGGTAACAAGCTCCTCGTCAAAGTCCAAGCGGTACTACTAGTGAGACAGATGTCTCACCTGCAAAACATAAATAAAGCAAACATGAGTACAAAGGTACTCAGCAAGACTTACATCAGATCCTATCATACATGCATTGTATCAAGAAGGTGATGTGGGGTTTAGTTGCAGCAAGCCAGCTTTGACTCAGTGGCTATCCTGTTCTACGACAACGAGAAACTTCTTTGAGGTGAGGCAGCGCACACGAGTCCACTAATCACCACATCAATACACTACTATGGATTCATCCCCGTCTCTCTACGAGAAGGCCATCCATAGCACTCACACTTGTCTTGAGCATTTTAGAGTATCCACTTTAAGTTGTCTATGTACCACGTAAGCATCCAAGAAGTCCATAACCGAGGACACGGCTATTCGAATAGATCATGATAACCCTACAGGGGTGTACTTCTTCACACACGCTCTCACCACTTATCACCATATACACGTCATTGATCTCGGCAACCTTCAAGCGGAAGCCTGGCGAGGGTGTCGGCCACGACCTGACTAACCACACAAGACTCTAGTCCAGGTTTATCGCCTATTTGGGTTCCATCCGCAAGGAGATCCGGCCGGGGTTTCGCTCACGGCCCCAAACGATGTGTACAGGGTTCCCGAGCCCACCATCCGGGTGCCACTCGGTACACCGGGCCACGGTGCCTAGTCTGTCCCAAGTCCACCCTGCCGGGTGCCACTCGGTAGAAAAATAGCACTACCTACAAACACCAGAAACTATTTGCAACTCCTGGACAGAGATCAAGGCGGTTAATAAGTCGAGAGAGATTGGAGCGCCCGGAGCCCGATGTGTGGTAGTAGCTAGTCATTGGACAACTTAAACAGAACTCAGTTCTTAAGGACGGTCCCAATGAGACAACCCACCATGTACTCCTACATGGCCTCTCACCACTACCTTTACCAAATCGTGTTCACGCGCTTAACTCTCAGCACCGGAACATATCGTAACACTCCAATTTATTCCCGATGAATCAAACCTGACACAACTCTAAGCAATAGCAGGATGGCATGGTAGGAACACAACATGGCTCAATCAACTCCTACACATGCTAGTGGGTTTTAACTATTTACTGTGGCAATGACAGGTCATGCAGAGGAATGGGTTCAACTACCGCAGCATAAAGTAGCAGTTGAATTGTTGTTGTCCTAATGCAATAAATGAGAGCAGGAGCGAGAGAGTAGGGTTGTATCAGAATGAACGAGGGGGTTTGCTTGCCTGGTAGATCAACAGGGGTCACTGCTCCTCAGACAGGTACTCTGGAGCACTCTCCGGAGCGGGACCCATCGACAGGAATGGTGTCGGAAATCAATACACAAGCATATGCAACAATATGATGCATGAACATGGCATGAAGATGTGATGTTGTTTGGGTTAATGCAACTAGCATTTATTTGCATGAGGTCCATTTGAAACAAAGTTTCAAATGCAACTCCAAAATAAGCCTTTATAAATGCCATTCATGTGTTTCCTCATATACAACATGTATAAGTTGGTTTGTCATGCATGAAAATGGTACAGATGGATAGATTGAATTTTTCTGATAATTTTCCATATATAAATTATTTCAATCTGAGCTACGGTTGAATTTCTATGAATTTTTGAAGTTTAGCTAATTTTCTGGAATTTCCAAAATAGAAATAATCCAGAATTCATTTATTGCGTCAGCACTGCGTCATGCCTGCGTCAGCAGGTCAATGGCGCTGACCAGGTCAAACCTGACGTGTGGGGTCCACATGTCAGTGTCACAGGTAGGGGGTTATTTCTAATTTAACTAAAAGATTAAGGCGCCAGGGCCCACTGTCACTGTCACTAATGGGGGAGGGGATTAGTCCTAAACTAATCTTGCCACGTCAGCGTCGCCGGATTAAGCACCGACGACACATCTCGCAGTGGAGGCTCGTTGGAGTTGCTCGGGCTCGCGCTACAGGCGGCGGTTTGCGACGCGGTTGGCCTCTACGGCTAGCTGGAGCTCGCGCGCACCTAATGGAGCAGGCATGGGGGGCTACGGTGGCCTGTGGTGGCGGCAGCAGCAAGCTTGGCGGCGGCCGGAGCTCGGGTGAGCTCGGGGTCGAGGCTACGACGGCCGTGGCGATGCGCTCGAGGCTACGACGGCTAGCTGGAGCTCGCGCGCACCTAATGGAGCAGGCATGGGGGGCTACGGTGGCCTGTGGTGGCGGAAGCAGCAAGCTTGGCGGCGGCCGGAGCTCGGGTGAGCTCGGGGTCGAGGCTACGACGGCCGTGGCGATGCGGGGTTAGCACCTATGGCTTCTACGCGGTGCGGCGAAAACATTGGGTGCATGCCCGGAACCAAGTGGTCACCGGAGTGTCACCGGCATCGAGCTCGTGCGGCGGTGCGTCTCGGCTCCGGTGGAGGAGGCAGCTAGAGCTCGAAATCGGGCATGGAGTTAGGGGGTAAGCGAAGCAGGGGCTCACATGGAGTCGGTAGGGAGGCTCAGCAAGCTCGGGGAGGACCAGACGGCAGCGTAACGGCGATGGCGATCCGGCGGCCGTGCGCGGAGAAGACTGGTCGATGGCGAGGCAGCAGGGCGTCCGGCGGTGCGTGGCTCGTCGGGGACGAAGAGAAGGTCGTAGCGGAGCTTGCAGACACGGAGAGAGGGCGAGGGGGAGGCGGTAGCTACGACGGCGACGAGCTGCAGCGACGGTAGCGCTCGGGCGCGGGAGAAAGAGCGAGGGGGGGAGACAGAGGAAAGGGGATTGACTCAGGGAGAGAGTGAGAGAGGGTCGGGGGAGTACGCGGCGGCTCTAGGAGCCTCTCCCGCGTTGGCGGAAGCAGGAGGTGGCCACGGTGTGTGGCCGCAGGCGCCGGGCACGCGCCTCTCGTCCTCCTGGCGAGAGGAGAGGGATGACTGGCAGAGGCCTGGTGGGCTGGGCCGGCCTGCTGGGCCGCACAGTGCCAGGCCGTAGGTAAGGTCCAGGTAAGCGTTTCTCTATTTTTGTTTTCTTTTCTATTTTTCTGACATTTGTTTGGTTTAATAAAAATACTAAACCATTTTATTTTCTATGCCAATTTTTTTCAGGGGCTAGTGGTATTATTCTAGAGCTCCTCAACTACTGGCATAATTTTTGGACAATATTTTTTATATATAACAATATATATCCAAAGCAAATAATTACTGCATTAATTCCGAATGCCCAAAATAAATACTTATGAGCTCCTGAAAATGTTGGTTTGATTTTTATCTCTGTCCAATATTTTCAGAGAGCAACATGAGCATTTTCTTGGACCTTTTTGGAGCAATTTTTTATGTGGGTCATTTCCAGAAATGATTCTGAGGGTTTCACAAATCCTCATTTCCAAATTAAACGGAATTTAAACATGATGCACAAATGACTAGCTAGTCTAGGTCATACCAGAACTAGGGATGTGACAACTCGCCCCACTCAAAAGAATCTCGTCCCGAGATTCAGGAGTTGTCGGAAAGAAAGTGGGGTACTCAAGTCGAAGACGATCTTCACGCTCCCAGGTAGCTTCTCTCTCGGAATGATGTGACCACTGAACCTTGAGAAACTTGATGTTATGACGTCGAGTGACACGCTCTGCTTGATCCAGAATGCGGACGGGGTACTCTCGATAAGTGAGGTTATCTTGGAGATCAAGCGTTTCGTGGTCCACTCCGCGGATGGGATCCGAGAAGCAACGCCTGAGTTGAGAGACGTGGAAGACATCATGTACTCGGAAAAGATGTGGAGGTAGTTCCAACTGGTAGGCAACCTCTCCTCGTTTAGCGAGAATGCGAAAAGGACCAATGTAACGAGGAGCCAACTTGCCCTTGATACTGAATCGATGGGTACCCTTCAAAGGGTAACCCGAAGGTAAGCCTTGTCGCCAACTTCATAAGCCACTTCCTTATGACGGCGGTCATACTGGCTCTTTTGACGAGATTGGGCTGTTTTCAAATTCTCACGAATGATGCGAACTTGTTCTTCTGCTTCCTGGATCATATCCGGTCCAAAGAATTGTCTTTCACCGGTTTCTGACCAGTTCAAAGGTGTTCGACATCTTCGTCCATACAAAATCTCAAAAGGAGCTTTCTTGAGGCTGGATTGGTAGCTATTGTTATAAGCAAACTCGGCGTAAGGAAGACACTTCTCCCAATCCATACCGAATGAGATAACGCAAGCTCTGAGCATGTCTTCAAGAATTTGGTTGACCCTTTCCACCTGACCACTTGATTGAGGGTGGAAAGCGGTACTGAAGGAAAGATGGGTGCCCATGCAGTTTGGAAACTCTCCCAGAAATGAGAAGTGAAAAGACTACCATGGTCTGAATTGATCTCTAGTGGAACACCATGAAGTGACACTATTCGAGAAATATATAAGTCAGCAAGCTGACTAGCAGTGATACTCTCTCGAATAGGTAGGAAGTGAGCCACTTTGGAAAGACGATCAATGACTATGAAGATAGCATTATTCCCTCTCTTGGTCCTGGGAAAGCCGGTGATGAAGTCCATACCAACTTTATCCCATTTCCACTCAAGAATAGCTAAAGGCTGAAGGGTGCCAGCAGGCCTTTGATGTTCTGCCTTAATGCGACGACAAACATCACAGTTAGCAATGAACTCAGCGATTTCTCTCTTCATCCTAGTCCACCAGAACCTCTGGTGTAGGTCCTGATACATTTTAGTACTATCGGGATGAATCATGAGAGGAGATTCATGCGCCTCCTTAAGGATTAATTGTCGAAGATGTTGATTCTTGGGAACCACCAAGCGACTCTCAAAGAAAACAACACCATGATCATCTATAGAGAAACTACCACCAACTCCCTTGTTAAAGTTTCTCTTGATCTGGGAAATTCTCGTATCCTGCTTCTGAGCAGAGATGATCTGATCCACAAGAGTAGGTTTCGCCACCAAGGTAGAAAGGAATCCGTGAGGAGCAATGTGAAGGTTGAGCTTACATAACTCCTCATGGAGAAGTGGTTGGCCCTGTTGCAACATGAGATTGTTGCAATAGGACTTACAACTTAGTGCATCAGCCATGACATTTCCCTTGCCTGGGGTGTAGGTAATCCCTAAGTCGTAATCTGAGATCAACTCCAACCAACGCCTTTTCCTAAGGTTCAAATCTGGTTGGGTGAAGATATACTTGAGACTCTGGTGATCGGTGTAAATCTCGCAACGCTTACTAAGAAGGTAATGTCGCTAGGTCTTAAGTGCATAGACTACGACTGCAAGCTCTAGATCATGTGTAGGATAATTCTCCTCATGTGGATGCAACTGTCGAGATGCATAGGCAATCACATGGCGATCTTGCATAAGAATGCAACCTAGTCCTTGTCGTGAGGCATCACAATAGATAATAAAGTCCTTAGTGAAATCCGGTGGCACAAGTATGGGAGCAGAAGTCAGGCGTGTTTTCAGTTCCTGAAAACTGTACTCACATTGTGGGGACCACTCAAACTTTTTATCTTTCTTGAGAAGTTCCGTGAGAGGTTTGGCCACTTTGGAGAAGTTCTCAACAAAGCGGCGACAATAACTGGCTAGGCCAAGGAAACTCCTAACTTGCTTAACCATTTCAGGCAGAGTCCAATCAAGAACGGCCTGAACTCTCTCGGGATTGATAGCAATGCCCTTACCAGATATCACGTGGCCCAGGTAGGTCACTTCTGGCAACCAAAATTCGCACTTGGAGAACTTGGCATAAAGGCGGTGCTCTCTGAGTTTTTCTAACACAAGTCTAAGATGTTCGGCATGCTCTTCCTCGTTCTTCGAGTAGATAAGAATATCATCGAGGTAAACCATGATGAACTTATCTAAGTACTCCATGAAGATTGAGTTCATCAAGCGAGATAATGTAGCTGGAGCATTGGTTAGACCAAAGGACATGACGGTGTACTCGTACTGGCCATAACGAGTGACAAAATCCGTCTTAGGAATGTCCCCATTTCTGATCTTGATTTGATGGTAGCCTAACCTCAAATCCATCTTGGAAAAGACCGAGGATCCAGCGAGCTGATCATACAGATTGTTGATCCTGGGGAGCGGATACTTGTTCTTTATCGTGACCAAATTAATGGGACGATAATCTACAACCATTCGGTCCATTCCATCCTTCTTCTTGACGAAGAGGACGGGGCAAGCCTAGGGAGAAGAACTAGGACGGATGAAACCCTTTTGCAAGGATTCATCGAGTTGTTTCTTAAGCTCAGCTAGTTCTAAGGGTGCCATCTTGTAAGGTCTCCTAGAGATTGGAGCGGTTCCTGGGATAAGATCTATGACAAACTCTACATCTCTGTCAGGTGGAATACCTGGCAGTTCCTCTGGAAAGACATCCGAGAAGTCACAGACTACCGGGATATCTTCAAGGACAGGAAGAGGGTTGGCATTAAGAGAATAGAGTTGGCGCTTTGCAACTCTAGTGGAGACAGTGACTATCTTGCCAGATGGGTGTGTAAGCTGAACAGACCTAGTGAAACAATCAATCTTGGCATGATGAGCTGTCATCCAGTCCATACCCAAGATGATGTTAATATCTGAAGACTTGAGGGCTACAAATGATGCAAGGAATACAAGTCCGTCAACAAGGATTTCATTACCATGGCTTATTCTGGTAGTTTGCCATCTAGACCCTGGGGTTTGGATTTCATGTGGAGTTGGCATATCACAAGATGACATGTCGTGCAAACGAGCATAGCCTTCAAAGATGAAGGAGTGAGATGCTCCGGTATCGAACAGAACCGAAGCTGAATGACAGTTGACAAGGAGTGTACCAAGAACGACATCTGGATCATCATGAGCGTCTTTAGCTGAGACGTGATGCACACATCCACGTTCAGTGGGAGCTGACTTGACACTGATCATCTTGCGTGATGGCTTACCACGGCCAACCGACTTCTCAGACGGGGGTGGAGCATAATTGGTTTGAGAGCAGTCACGTGCATAGTGTCCTGGCTCTCCGCATGTGAAACAAGTCCATGAAGTAGGACGTGGACCCGCTTTGACAAGCGGTCTACCAATAGGCCTGGGTGGAGCATGTAACTGAATTGGGTAAGGTGCCACACAAGAAGGCCTCGATGTATAACCGGGTGGAAGAGCGGAGTTCGGAACCCAAATCTGGCGCTTCTGCGAAGTAGAACCGGAGGAAGAACCCAAACCACGGGTGTGCTTACGAGACTCCTCGTAAGTGAGTTGAGCTGTCTCTGCATTAATGGCCTTGTTCACAAGAGCCTGGAATGTATTGCAATGATGCAAGTGGAGATCATGACGCAACTTGGGGTTGAGACCCTTCCGGAACCTAGCCTGCTTCTTGGCGTCCGTGGACACCTCTTCTGTAGCATAGCGGGCGAGGATCTCAAACTCTCTACTATAAGCATCAACAACCATCTTATCCTGGGTGAAACTACAGAACTCTTCTCTCTTGCGGTCAATGAGAGCCAGAGGGATGTGATGCTCGCGAAAAGCCTCAGTGAAATCTCTCCAGGTGGTTATCTGGCCAGCTGGAAGCATAGCCTCATAGTTCTGCCACCAAATACTAGCAGGACCTTCCTGGTGATAAGCAGCATCGGTGACCTTGCCACTTTCAGCTACGTTCGCAGAACGCAGCTTGTGAGTGATACTACGAAGCCAGTCACCGGCATCGAGTGGCTCAATGGAATGATGGAGGGTAGGTGGTTTCAAACCAATGAAATCATATATGGTCGCTGACTCTTTGCACTGAGGTGCGGTGTTCTCCTCAATACGTGCTAACAAACAGTTAGACTCACGCTTGTTCTTCTCCATCTCTAACATGAACTCTGCCAACGAAGACTGGTCGGGAGGATCCTCATCCCTACCATCTCCGTGGTTCCGGCTACGAGCAACAGAACTTCGGTTAACCGGCAACATCCTGAAGAACGAAACCAAGGAAAACAAGGATGAATTCAGCATCAACTAAAGAATGCAGAAGGTAGCACAAGGATTTAGTATCTCTCGAACTCCTAGGACAATTCCGGCAGCATAACGGCAGTAAAATGCTCAAAGTGAGACATTCTGCAAAAGACGGGGTAGTACCAAACTCAACATCATCACTCAAGGTTCTGAGATATTACTAAACAGGCTACACCGGAGGTACTCGAAACTGGAATATGACTCTGATCAACCAATCCTAAGAGACTACGGAGTAGTAACACGTGATCCTGATAGACAGAAGAGGAAGCCTAGTCCTTAACCCCGTAGGAAAGATAGGATGACTCAGATCAGAAGGCATGAGGTATAAGGGGTAAAAATAGCCTTACATTCCCTTCCACAATCAATTCCCCTATATAGCTAAAGAATTTCTAGATCCAACTTCGACCAGGTTGGCTTGGTCATCCTACAGGCAGTCAGGCTCTGATACCAAAGCTGTCGGGACCCCGATTCTAAGTCACACCGATCTAGCATGTAACACCTCATATCACTTTGCGGCCTCACGCACGGTATTCCCACGGGTGTCACCTTACCATGCCCCAGGACCGTTTGCGCCTTTTGGCTCACGTATATGATAGTGTCGCTAGCAACCATATGACAGAGAATCCGGGCCGACATGACTAGTCGTGAACCCAAAGTGGCACTAACTTACAAGGACATGCATACATGATTCAACATCGAGCATGTCGGTCAGCAGCGTGCGAATCTGGGCTGTAGCACTGGGCTAACAGGACTCCGGTGAACCGGGCTGTAGCAGGCTAGGCAGGACTCCAGATGTCACCGTGTGACATTTCCCCAAAGGGACAAACACAGGAACGAAGTGAATCACATACTGGCCAGTCAAAGTGTTCCGGAGCACTAGTGCTAGGCTAGCAGGACTCCGGGTAAACCGGGCTGTAGCGGACTACCATGGCTCGGTGGAAACACTAGACTACATTTCCCCATAAGAGAGGCTACCAAGGATAGACAACTAGGTTGTCGGATCCCACACATAGCAATACACGTTACACGTATGCATAACATGCAAGTATGTGCTGTACAACATGGCATCACAACATAACGCAAACTCATATACATAAAGGCCCAGAAGAGCCACATAGCATAAATACAAACAGAGGTCTCATGACCCATCATTCAGAGCATACAAGCAACGGAAGCATTACATGTCTGGGTACAGACAACTACAAAAGAAAAAGGTTGAGAAGCCTGACTATCTACAAGTCCCTCCCAAGGGTACAAGATCGTAGCTGAGGTAACAAGCTACTCGTCGAAGTCCAAGCGGTACTACTAGTGAGACAGATGTCTCACCTGCAAAACATAAATAAAGCAAACATGAGTACAAAGGTACTTAGCAAGACTTACATCAGATCCTATCATACATGCATTTGTATCAAGAAGGTAGTGTGGGGTTTAGTTGCAGCAAGCCAGCTTTGACTCAGTGGCTATCCTGTTCTACGACAACGAGAAACTTCTTCGAGGTGAGGCAGCGCACACGAGTCCACTAATCACCACATCAATACACTACTATGGATTCATCCCCGTCTCTCTACGAGAAGGCCATCCATAGCACTCACACTTGTCTTGAGCATTTTAGAGTATCCACTTTAAGTTGTCTATGTACCACGTAAGCATCCAAGAAGTCCATAACTGAGGACACGACTATTCGAATAGATCATGATAACCCTGCAGGGGTGTACTTCTTCACACACGCTCTCACCACTTATCACCATATACACGTTATGTATCTTGGCAACCTTCAAGCGGAAGCCTGGCGAGGGTGTCGGCCACGACCTGACTAACCACACAAGACTCTAGTCCAGGTTTATCGCCTATTCGGGTTCCATCCGCAAGGAGATCCTGCCGGGGTTTCGCTCACGACCCCAAACGATGTGTACAGGGTTCCCGAGCCCACCATCCGGGTGCCACTCGGTACACCGGGCCACGGTGCCTAGTCTGTCCCAAGTCCACCCTGTCGGGTGCCACTCGGTAGAAAAATAGCACTACCTACAAACACCAGAAACTATTTGCAACTCCTGGACAAAGATCAAGGCGGTTAATAAGTCGAGAGAGCTTGGAGCGCCCAGAGCCCGATGTGTGGTAGTAGCTAGTCATTGGACAACTTACACAGAACTCAGTTCTTAAGGACGGTCCCAATGAGACAACCCACCATGTACTCCTACATGGCCTCTCACCGCTACCTTTACCAAATCGTGTTCACGCGCTTAACTCTTAGCACCGGAACATATCGTAACACTCCAATTCATTCCCGATGAATCAGACCTGACACAACTCTAAGCAATAGCAGGCATGGCATGGTAGGAACACAACATGGCTCAATCAACTCCTACACATGCTAGTGGGTTTTAACTATTTACTGTGGCAATGACAGGTCATGCAGAGGAATGGGTTCAACTACCGCAGCATAAAGTAGCAGTTGAATCGTTGTTGTCCTAATGCAATAAATGAGAGCAGGAGCGAGAGAGTAGGGTTGTATCAGAATGAACAAGGGGGTTTGCTTGCCTGGTAGATCAACAGGGGTCACTGCACCTTAGACAGGTACTCTGGAGCACTCTCCGGAGCGGGACCTATCGACAGGAATGGTGTCAGAAATCAATACACAAACATATGCAACAATATGATGCATGAACATGGAATGAAGATGTGATGTTGTTTGGGTTAATGCAGCTAGCATTTATTTGTTTCAAATGCAACTCCAAAATAAGCCTTTATAAATGACATTCATGTGGTTCCTCATATACATCATGTATAAGTTGGTTTGTCATGCATGAAAATTGTACAGATGGATAGATTGAATTTTTCTGATAATTTTTCATATATAAATTATTTCAATCTGAGCTACGGTTGAATTTCTATGCATTTTTGAAGTTTAGCTAATTTTCTGGAATTTCCAAAATAGAAATAATCCAGAATTCATTTATTGCGTCAGCACTGCGTCATGCCTGCGTCAGCAGGTTAACGACGCTGACCAGGTCAAACCTGACGTGTGGGGTCCACACGTCAGTATCACAGGTTAAACAGGGGGTTATTTCTAATTAAACTAAAAGATTAAGGCGCCAGGGCCCACTGTCAGTGTCACTAATGGGGGGGATTAGTCCTAAACTAATCTTGCCACGTCAGCATCGCTTGATTAAGCATCGGTGACCACATCTCGCGGTGGAGGCTCGCCGGAGTTGCTCGGGCTTGCGCTACAGGCGGTGGTTTGCGACGCGGTTGGCCTCTACGGCTAGCTGGAGCTCGCGCGCACCTAATGGAGCAGGCATGGGGGGCTACGGTGGCCTGTGGTGGCGGCAGCAGCAAGCTTGGCGGCGGCCGGAGCTCGGGTGAGCTCGGGGTCGAGGCTACAACGGCCGTGGCAATGCGGGGTTAGCACCTATGGCTTCTACGCGGTGCGGCGAAAACATTGGGTGCATGCCCAGAACCAAGTGGTCACCGTAGTGTCACCGGCATCGAGCTCTTGTGGCGGTGCGTCTCGGCTCCGGTGGAGGAGGCAGCTAGAGCTCGAAATCAGGCATGGAGTTAGGGGTAAGCGAAGCAGGGGCTCACATGGAGTCGGTAGGGAGGCTCAGCAAGCTCGGGGAGGACCAGACGGCGGCGTAACTGCGATGGCGATCCGGCGGCCGTGCACGGAGAAGACGGGTCAATGGCGAGGCAGCAGGGCGTTCGGCGGTGCGTGGCTCATCGGGGACGAAGAGGAGGTCGTAGCGGAGCTTGCAGACACGGAGAGAGGGCGAGAGGGAGGCGGTAGCTACGATGGCGACGAGCTGCAGCGACGGCAGCGCTCGGGCGCGGGAGAAAGAGCGAGGGGGAGGCACAGAGGAAAGGGGACCGACTCAGGGAGAGAGTGAGAGAGGGTCGGGGGAGTACGCGGTGGCTCCAGGAGCCTCTCCCGCGTCGGCGGAAGCAGGAGGTGGCCACGGCGTGTGGCCGCAGGCGCCGGGCATGCGCCTCTCGTCCTCCTGGCGAGAGGAGAGGGATGACTGGCAGAGGCCTGGTGGGCTGGGCCGGCCTGCTGGGCCGCACAGTGCCAGGCCGTAGGTAAGGTCCAGGTAAGCGTTTCTCTATTTTTGTTTTCTTTTCTATTTTTCTGACATTTGTTTGGTTTAATAAAAATACTAAACCATTTTATTTTCTATGCCAATTTTTTTCAAGGGCTAGTGGTATTATTCCAGAGCTCCTCAACTACTGGCATAATTTTTGGATAATATTATATATATATATATAACAATATATATCCAAAGCAAATAATTACTGCATTAATTCTGAATGCCCAAAATAAATACTTATGAGCTCCTGAAAATATTAGTTTGATTTTTATCTCTGTCCAATATTTTCAGAGAGCAACATGAGCATTTTCTTGGACCTTTTTGGAGCAATTTTTTTATCTGGGTCATTTCCAGAAATGATTCTGAGGGTTTCACAAATCCTCATTTCAAAATTAAATGGAATTTAGACATGATGCACAAATGACTAGCTAGTCTAGGTCATACCAGTACTAGGGATGTGACAAAGAATTAATGATGTTCTTATTGTTGCAAATAGGAATTATGTGCCCGTAGATTTTATCGTTCTTGATATAGATTACAATCCTTCTTGCCCTATTATTATCGGTAGACCTTTCCTTATAACGGTTGGTGCAATTATTGATATGAAGAAAGGGAATATTAGATTTCAATTTCCATTAAAAAAGGGCATGGAACACTTCCCTAGAAAGAAAATAAAATTATCATATGAATCTATCATGAGAGCCACTTATGGATTGCCTACCAAAGATGGCAATACCTAGATCTATTCTTGCTTGTTATGCCTAGCTAGGGGCGTTAAACGATAGCGCTTATTGGGAGGCAACCCAATTTTATTTTTATTCCTTGCTTTTTGCTCCTGTTTAGTAATAAATAAATTATTTAGCCTCTGTTTTGTTTGTGTTTTTTGTGTTTAATTAGTGTTTGTGCCAAGTAGAACCGTTGGGAAGACTTGGGGAAAGTCTTGTTGAACTTGCTGTAAAAACAGAAACTTTAGCGCTCACGAGAAATGCTGTCATTTTTATTTGAAGAGTGCTATTTAGTTAATTCTTTTTGAAGATGATTAATAGATAAATTCCTCACGCCCAGAAGTTTATTTTAGAATTTTTGGGGTTCTAGATATTGTGCTAGCTACAGATTACTATAGACTGTTCTGTTTTTGACAGATTATGTTTTTCGTGTGTTGTTTGCTTATTTTAATGAATCTTTGGGTAATAAAATAGTTTATAAACCATATAGAAGTTGTAATACAGTAGGTATAACACCCATATAAATAAAGAATGAGTTCATTACAGTACCTTGAAGTGGTCTTTTGTTTTCTTTCACTAACGGAGCTCACGAGATTTTCTACTTTAAGTTTTGTGTTGTGAAGTTTTCAAGTTTTGGGTAAAGATTTGATGGATTATGAAACAAGGAGTGGAAAGAGCCTAATCTTGGGGATGCCCATGGCACCCCCAAGATAATGTAAGGACACCTAAAAGCCAAAGCTTGGGGATGCCCCGGAAGACATCCCCTCTTTCTTCTACTTCTATCGGTAACTTTACTTGGAGCTATATTTTTATTCACCACATGATATGTGATTTGCTTGGAGCGTCTTTTATAATTTGAGTCTTTGCTTGTTAGTTTACCACAATCATGCTTGCTGTACACACCTATTGAGAGAGCCATACATAATTTGGAATTTGATAGAATACTCTATGTGCTTCACTTATATCTTTTGAGTTATATAATTTTGCTCTAGTGCTTCCCTTATATCTTTTAGAGCACGGTGGTGGATTTGTTTTATAGAAACTATTGATCTCTCATGCTTCACTTAGATTATTTTGAGAGTCTTAATAGCATGGTAAATTGCTTAATAATAATATGCTTGGTATTCAAGATTTGTAAAACTTTCTTTTGAGTGCGTTGAATACTAAGAAAAAAATTGATGCTTGATAATTGTTGATATGAGGATGGTGATATTAGAGTCATGCTAGTTGATTAGTTGTGAATTTGAGAAATGCTTGTGTTAAAGTTTGTGATTCCTGTAGCATGCACGCATGGTGAACCGTTATGTGATGAAGTCGGAGCATGATTTATTTATTGATTGTCTTCCTTATGAGTGGCGGTCGGGGACGAGAGATGGTCTTTTCCTACCAATCTACCCCCCTAGGAACATGCGCGTAATATTTTGCTTTGATAACTTATAGATTTTTGCAATAAGTATATGAGTTCTTTATGACTAATGTTGAGTCCATGGATTATACGCACTTTCCTTGCTTCCACCATTGCTAGCCTCTCTAATACCGCGCACTTTTTCGCCGGTATCATACACCCACCAAATACCTTCCTCAAAACAGCCACCATACCTACCTATCATGGCATTTCCATAGCCATTCTGAGATATATTGCCATGCAACTTTCCACCATTCTGTTCATTATGACAAGCTCCATCATTGTCATATTGCTAGCATGATCATGTAGTTGACATCGTATTTGTGGCAAAGCCACCATTCATAATTCTTTCATACATGTCACTCTTGATTCATTGCATATCCCGGTACACCACCGGAGGCATTCATATAGTGTCATATTTTGTTCTAAGTATTGAGTTGTAATTGTTGAGTAGTAAGACAAATAAAAAGTGTGATGATCATCATTTTTAGAGCATTGTCCCAAGTGAGGAAAGGATGATGGAGACTATGATTCCCCCACAAGTCGGGATGAGACTCCAGACGAAAAAAAGAGGCCATAAAAAAAGAGAAGGCCCAATAAAAAATGAGAGAAAAAGAGAGAAGGGACAATGTTACTATCCTTTTACCACACTTGTGCTTCAAAGTAGCACCATGATCTTCATGATAGAGAGTCTCTCATTCTGTCACTTTCATATACTACTGGGAATTTTTCATTATAGAACTTGGCTTGTATATTCCAATGATGGGCTTCCTCAAAATGCCCTAGGTCTTCGTGAGCAAGAGAGTTGGATGCACACCCACTTAGTTTCTTTTGTTGAGCTTTCATATACTTATAGCTCTAGTGCATCCGTTGCATGGCAATCCCTACTCACTCACATTGATATCTATTGATGGGCATCTCCATAGCTCGTTGATACGCCTAGTTGATGTGAGACTATCTTCCCCTCTTTTTGTCTTCTCCACAACCACCATTCTATTCCACATATAGTGCTATATCCATGGCTCACGCTCATGTATTGCGTGAAGATCGAAAAAGTTTTGAAAATGTCAAAAGTATGAAACAATTGTTTGGCTTGTCATCAGGGTTGTGCATGATTTAAATACTTTGTGTGGTGAATATAGAGCATAGCCAGACTATATGATTTTGTAGGGATAACTTTCTTTGGCCATGTTATTTTGAGAAGACATAATTGCTTTGTTATTATGCTTGAAGTATTACTATTTTTATGTCAACATGAGCTTTTGTCTTGAATCTTTTGAATCTGAATATTCATACCACAATTAAGAATAATTACATTGAAATTATGCCAAGTAGCACTCCGCATCAAAAATTCTGTTTTTATCATTTACCTACTCGAGGTAGAGCAGGAATTAAGCTTGGGGATGCTTGATACGTCTCCAACGTATCTATAATTTTTGATTGCTCCATGCTATATTATCTACTGTTTTGGACATTATTGGGCTTTATTATTCACTTTTATATTATTTTTGGGACTAACCTATTAAGCGGAGGCCCAGCCCAGAATTGCTGTTTTTTTTCTGTTTTAGGGTTTCGAAGAAAGGAATATCAAACGGACTCCAAACGGAATGAAACCTTCGGGAACGTGATTTTCTTACCGAATACATCTCAGGAGACTTGGACCCTACGTCAAGGCACGTAACAGGAGGCCACGAGGTAGGGGGCGCGCCCTACCCTACCAGGTGCGCCCCCACCCTCGTGGGCCCCCTGTTGCTCCACCGACGTACTTCTTCCTCCTATATATACCCACGTACCCCCAAACGATCAGATACGGAGCCAAAAACATAATTCCACCGCCTCAACTTTCTGTATCCACGAGATCCTATCTTGGGGCCTGTTCCGGAGCTCCACCAGAGGGGGCATCGATCACGGAGGGCTTCTACATCATCATCCAAACCCCTCCGATGAAGTGTGAGTAGTTTACTTCAGACCTACGGGTCCATAGTTAGTAGCTAGATGGCTTCTTCTCTCTTTTTGGATCTCAATACAATGTTCTCCCCCTCTCTTGTGGAGATCTATTCGATGTAATCTTCTTTTTGCGGTGTGTTTGTTGAGATCGATGAATTGTGGGTTTATGATCAAGTCTATCTATGAATAATATTTGAATCTTCTCTGAATTCTTTTATGTATGATTGGTTATCTTTGCAAGTCTCTTCGAATTATCAGTTTGGTTTGGCCTACTAGATTGGTTGTTCTTGCCATGGGAGAAGTGCTTGGCTTTGGGTTCGATCTTGCGGTGTCCTTTCCCAGTGAAAGAAGGGGCAGCAAGGCACGTATTGTATTGTTGCCATCGAGGATAACAAGATGGGGGTTTTATCATATTGCATGAAACTATCCCTCTACATCATGTCATCTTGCTTAAGGCGTTACTCTGTTTTAACTTAATACTCTAGATGCATGCTGGATAGCGGTCGATGAGTGGAGTAATAGTAGTAGATGCAGGCAGGAGTCGGCCTACTTGTATCGGACGTGATGCCTATATACATGATCATACCTAGATATTCTCATAACTATGCTCAATTCTGTCAATTGCTCAACAGTAATTTGTTCACCCACCGTAGAATACTTATGCGCTTGAGAGAAGCCACTAGTGAAACCTATGGCCCCCGGGTCTCTTTCTCATCATATCAATCTCCATCACTTTATTATTGCTTTTGCTTTTACTTTTTACTTTGCATCTCTATACCAAAAATATTATTTATCATCTCTATCAGATCTCAATTTCGTAAGTGACCGTGAAGGGATTGACAACCCCTAAGCGTGTTGGTTGCGTTGAGCTATTGTTTTTGTGTAGGTACGAGGGACTCGCGCGTAGCCTCCTACTGGATTGATACCTTGGTTCTCAAAAACTGAGGGAAATACTTACGCTACTTTGCTGCATCATCCTCTCCTCTTCGAGGAAATCCAACGCAGTGCTCAAGAGGTAGCAGTAGGTCGGTTGCATCAAGGGATAAATTGATGACCCACAAGTATATGTGATCTGTCGTAGTCCTTTCGATAAGTAAGAGTGTCGAACCCAACGAGGAGCAAAAGGAAATGATAAACAGTTTTTAGCAAGGTATTCTCTACAAGCACTGAAATTATAGGTAATAGATAGTTTTGTGATAAGATAATTTGTAACGAGCAACAAGTAACAAAAGTAAATAAAGTGCAACAAAGTGGCCCAATCCTTTTTGGAGCAAAGGACAAGCCTGGACAAACTCTTATATAGAGAAAAGCGCTCCCGAGGACACATGGGAATTATCGTCAAGCTAGTTTTCATCATGTTCTTATGTTTCGCATTCGGTACTTTGTTAATTTGGTATGTGGGTGGACCAGTGCTTGGGTACTGTCCTTACTTGGACAAGCATCCCACTTATGATTAACCTCTATTGCAAGCATCCGCAACTACAACAAAAGTATTAAGGTAAACCTAACCATAGCATGAAACATATGGATCCAAATCAGCCCCTTACGAAGCAACGCATAAACTAGGGTTTAAGCTTTTGTCACTCTAGCAACCCATCATCTACTTATTACTTCCCAATGCCTTCCTCTAGGCCCAAATAATGGTGAAGTGTCATGTAGTCGACGTTCACATAACTCCACTAGAGGAAAGACAACATACATCTCATCAAAATATCGAACGAATACCAAATTCACATGACTACTAATAGCAAGACTTCTCCCATGTCATCAGGAACAAATGTAACTACTCACAAAGCATATTCATGTTCATAATTAGAGGGTTATTAATGTGCATATTGGATCTGAACATATGATCTTCCACCAAATAAACCAACTAGCATCAACTACAAGGAGTAATCAACACTACTAGCAACCTACAGGTACCAATCCCAGACTTAGAGACAAGAATTGGATACAAGAGATGAACTAGGGTTTGAGAGGAGATGGTGCTGGTGAAGATGTTGATGGAGATTGGCCCCCTCCCGATGAGAGGAGCATTGGTGATGACGATGGTGATGATTTCCCCCTCCCGTAGGGAAGTTTCCCCGGTAGAACAGCACCGCCAGAGCCCTAGATTGGTTCCGCCAAGGTTCCGCCTCGTGGCGGCGGAGTCTCGTCCCGAAAGCTTGCTTATGATTTTTTCCTAAACGAAAGACTCCATATAGCAGAAGATGGGCATCGGAGGGCCACCAGGGGGCCCACGAGGCAGGGGGCCCGCCCAGGGGGGTAGGGCGCGCCCCCACCCTCGTGGCTGGTGAGTGGCCCCCCTCTGGTACTTCTTGCACTCAGTATTTTTTATATATTCTGAAAATAACTTCCGTGAAGTTTCAGGACTTTTGGGGCTGTGCAGAATAGGTCTCTAATATTTGCTCCTTTTCCAGCCCAGAATCCTAGCTGCCGGCATTCTCCCTCTTTATGTGAACCTTGTAAAATAAGAGAGAATAGGCATAAGTATTGTGACATAATGTGTAATAACAGCCCATAATGCAATAAATATCGATATAAAAGCATGATGCAAAATGGACGTATCAACTCCCCCAAGCTTAGACCTCGCTTGTCCTCAAGGGAAAGCCGAAATTGAAAAATATGTCCACATGTTTAGAGATAGAGGTGCCAATAAAAATAAAATACGGAGATGAGGGCATCATGATCATTCTTAGAACAACAACTTATATAATTATTGTCATATGATCTCTTATGCTAGAGTAATAATTCAATCACAATTTCAATTGTGAATCATAAACTTCATTGAAAACTAACAAACTATAATCTCAGTCATTGGAGCAATTGCAATTTATCATAACATAGGAAAGAGTTAATATAAGAGGTTTTCAGCAAGTCCACATACTCAACTATCATATAGTCTTTCACAATTGCTAACACTCATGCAATATTTATGGGTATGAAGTCTTAATCGGACATAGAGAAAGATAGGGGCTTATAGTTTTGCCTCCCAATGTTTTACCTCAAGGGTAATGTCAACAATAATAGTTCATGAAAACTCACATCCAATTAGCCATATATACCAGGATCTTTCCAACATATTGTGCTTGCCAAAAGATAAAATGTAAAAAGGAAAGGTGAAGATCACCATGACTCTTATGTAAGGTGGGAGATAAAAGTAAAAGATAGGCCCTTCGTAGAGGGAAGCAGAGGTTGTCATGTGCTTTTATGGTTGGATGCACAAAATCTTAATGCGAAAGAATGTCACTTTATATTGCCACTTGTGGTATGGACCTTTATTATGCAGTCCGTCGCTTTTATTTCTTCCATATCACAAGATCGTATAAAGCTTATTTTCTCCCACACTAATAAGTCATACATATTTAGAGAGCAATTTTTATTCCTTGCACCAACGATAACTTACTTGAAGGATCTTACTCAATCCATAGGTAGATATAGTGGACTCTCATGGCAAAACTGGGTTTAGGGATATTTGGAAGCACAAGTAGTATCTCTACTTGGTGCAAAGAATTGGCTATCATGAGAGGGAAAGGCAAGCTCAACATGTTGGATGATCCATGACAATACAATTTATCTCAGATGAAAGAAAACATAACCCATTACGTTGTCTTCCTTGTCCAACGTCAACTCTTTAGCATGTCATATTTTAATGAGTGCTCACAATCATAAAAAATGTCCAAGATAGTGTATTTATATGTGAACCTCTCTTTCTTTATTACTTCCTATTAATTGAAACTATGACCAAAACTATGTTTGTCAACTCTTAACAACTTTTATTCATCATACTCTTTATATGTGAGCTCATTACTCTCCATAAGATCCATATGATCTCTTTTATTCTTTTTACTTCTTCTCTTTTATTTTATTCCCTAAAGATCATAGCAAAATCATCAAGCCCTTGACTCAACACTAATCTTTATTATATAGCTCACGAACTCGATTACATAGAGGGATCATAAAGCAAAACTCAAAACTAGATCATACTAAAAACTTTTATTCTACTAGATCAAAATATTATCAAAAGGATTGAACTAAGAAAAAAGGTAAAGATGAAGGTGATGGTGATACGATACCGGGGCACCTCCCCCAAGCATGGCAGTTGCCAAGGGGAGTGCCCATACCCATGTGATCATATCTCTTTTGCTGGTGAAGGAGTTGGAGTTGTTGATGATGTAGGCTTGTCGTCCCTCTTCCAAGGCATAGGCTCACCATCATAGAAGGATGATCGAGTCTCCTGAGTCCTCAAATCTACGGCCGAACTCATCCTTTTGAATCTGTATTCATACTCACAGTTTTGATTTTGTAGGTCATAGATATGGGCTTGGAGGTGCTCGATTTTCTCATGAAGCTTGAAGATGGCCTCCCCAATGTCCTTGACGTCCAGCTTGTGGTTGTTGGTGAACTCCGTGATCATAATGTGATTGGAGTCGAGTCCACGCTCCACCATCTCCTGACACTTGAAAACTTGTTGCTCCAATGCCTCGAGCCTTGCCTCCGTGCTTCCGGTCTTCCTTGGTCCCTCAACATCGCGAATGTGCAACAACCCCTCACGCATCTCAATGGTTTGAGGGTGTTGCAGCACCTCTGCAAGATAGGGGTTGATGACCTTCTCGAAGAACTTGTCCTTGGGGGCACTTGAAGACGACATGACGACCTAGATCTGTCAGAAAAACAGCTCGAAACAAAGACGAGAGATATTTGCGTGATACAGGAGTCAAAACCTCCGGGATATTATATAATGAATTTTACCAGCCAAAATAAGTAACGTGCAAGAAAACGGAGTCCGGAGAGCGCACGAGGTGCCCACGAGGCAGGGGGCGCGCCCTCCACCCTCGTGGAGCCCTCGTGTCCTTCCCGGACTCCTTCTTATTTTTCTATTTTTCTAAATATTTCAAAACAGAGAAAAAATGTCGTTAGAACTGTTTTGGAGTCGGTTTACTTACCGTACCACATACCTATTCCTTTTCGGAGTCTGAAACGTTCCGGGAAGTGTCCCTTATGTATTACTTCGGGTTTACGGTTTCAATAACATTGGTTTCAACATTTATAGGATTACCTGAGATATAATGATTGATTCTTTGACCGTTCACCACCTTCGGATTTGTGCCTTTGAAGTTGTTGATTTTTATGGCACCGGAATGATAGACCTCCTCGATAACGTAATGACCTTCCCATTTAGAGAGAAGTTTTCCTGCAAAAAATCTTAAACAAGAGTTGTATAACAACACATAGTCACCTACATTAAACTCACGCTTTTGTATCCTTTTGTCATGCCATCTTTTAAATTTTTCTTTAAACAATTTGGCATTCTCATAGGCTTGGGTTCTCCATTCATCAAGTGAGCTAATGTCAAATAACCTCTTCTCACCGGCAAGTTTGAAGTCATAATTGAGCTCTTTAATAGCCCAATAAGCCTTATGTTCTAGTTCGAGAGGTAAGTGACATGCTTTTCCATAAACCATTTTATACGGAGACATACCCATAGGATTTTTATATGCAGTTCTATAGGCCCATAATGCATCATCAAGTTTCTTGGACCAATTCTTTCTAGATCTATTAACAGTCTTTTGCAAAATTAATTTGAGTTCTCTATTACCCAATTCTACTTGACCACTAGACTGTGGGTGATAAGGAGATGCAATTCTATAATTAACATCATACTTAGCAAGCATTTTACGAAAGGCACCATGAATAAAATGTGAACCACCATTAGTCGTTAAATATCTAGGGACTCCAAACCTCGAAAAAATAACTTATTTAAGCATCTTAATAGAGGTGTTATGATCAGCACTACTAGTTGGAATAGCTTCTACCCACTTAGTAATATAATCAACAACAACCAAGATATGTGTATACCCATTAGAGGCAGGAAAAGGTCCCGTATAATCAAAGCCCCAAACATCAAACGGTTCAATAACAAGTGAATAATTCATAGGCATTTCTTGACGTCTACTAATATTACCGATTCTTTGACATTCATCACAAGATAAGACAAACTTACGGGCATCCTTAAAGAGAGTAGGACAATAAAAACCGGATTGCAATACCTTATGTGCAGTTCTATCTCTAGCGTGGTGTCCTCCATAAGCCTCGGAGTGACACTTGCGTAGGATCTTTTCCTGTTCATGCTCAGGTACACAACTTCTAATAATACCACCTACTCCTTTATAAAGATGTGGGTCATCCCAAAAGTAATGTCTCAAATCATAGAAGAACCTTTTCTTTTGCTGGTATGTGAAATTAGGTGGTATAAATTTAGCAACAATATAATTAGCATAATCAGCATACCATGGATCAGTGTGAGAAGCATTTATGACACTCAATTGTTCATCAGGAAAGCTATCATCAATAGGTAGTGGGTCATCAAGAACATTTTCCAACCTAGACAAGTTATCTGCAACGGGGTTCTCGGCTCCATTTCTATCAATAATATGCAAATCAAATTCTTGTAGCAAGAGAACCCATCTAATAAGTCTAGGTTTAGCATCTTTCTTTTCCATAAGATATTTAATAGCAGCATGATCCGTGTGAATAGTTACTTTAGAATCAACAATATAAGGTCTGAACTTATCACAAGCAAATACAACTGCTAAGTATTCTTTTTCAGTAGTAGCATAATTTCTCTGGGCATTGTCTAGAGTTTTACTAGCATATTGAATAACATTTAGTTTCTTATCAACTCTTTGCCCTAGAACAACACCTACAGCATAATCACTAGCATCACACATAATTTCAAAAGGTAAATTCCAATTAGGTGGCTGAATGATAGGTGCAGAGATCAATGCTTTCTTAAGTATTTCAAATGCTTCTACACAATCATCATCAAAGACGAACGACATATCTTTTTGTAATAAATTAGTCAGAGGCCGAGAAATTTTTGAGAAGTCCTTAATGAACCTCCTATAAAAGCCGGCATGACCAAGGAAACTTCTTATACCTTTGATGCCCTTGGGACACGACATCTTTTCAATAGCATCAACTTTAGCTTTATCAATTTCAATTCCCCTTTCAGAAATTTTGTGTCCCAAGACAATACCTTCATTAACCATAAAGTGGCATTTCTCCCTATTCAATACAAGGTTAGTTTCTTCACATCTCTGCAAAACTCGATCAAGGTTGCTTAAGCAATCATCAAAAGAGGATCCATAAACAGAGAAATCATCCATGAATACCTCACATATCTTTTTACAAAAATCAGAAAATATAGCCATCATGCATCTTTGAAAGGTAGCAGGTGCATTACATAAACCAAAAGGCATACGTCTATAAGTAGAAGTACCAAAAGGGTAGGTAAAAGTGGTCTTAGATTGATCATCATCTGATACAGATATTTGAGAGAAGCCAGAATAACCATCTAGAAAGCAAAAATGTGTATGTTTGGATAATCTTTCTAGCATTTGATCAATAAAAGGTAAGGGGTAATGATCTTTTTTAGTAGCCTTATTTAATTTTTGGAAATCAATTACTATCCTATAACCTGTAATAATTCTTTGCGATATCAATTCATCTTTATCATTAGGAACGATAGTAATACCTCCCTTCTTAGGAACAATGGACAGGACTTACCCACTGACTATCAGCAATGGGATAAATTATACCTGCCTCAAGGAGCTTTAGTATTTCTTTTCTTACCACTCCTTTCATCTTAGGATTCAGTCGTTATTGGTAATCAATAACTGGTTTGGCATCTTTTTCCAAATTTATTTTGTGTTGACATAGAGTGGGACTAATGCCCTTAAGATCATCAAGAGTATATCCAATAGCAGCACGGTGCTTCTTCAGAGTTTTCAATAATTTTTCTTCCTCCTTCTCTGAAAGGTTAGCACTAATAATAACAGGATATATCTTCTTTTGATCAAGATAAGCATATTTAAGAGTATCAGGCAATGGTTTAAGCTCAAACACGGGATCACCCTTGGGTGGGGGAGGATCCCCTAAGATTTCAACAGGCAAGTTGTGTTTCAGAATAGGTCCCTGTTTAAAGAAGACCTCATCTATTTCCCTTCTTTCATTCATAAAACATATCATTTTCATGGTCTAGCAAATATTGTTCTAAAGGATCACTAGGAGGTACGACAATAGAAGCAAGACCAATAATTTCATCTTTACTAGGCAATTCCTCTTCACGGTGTTGTCTACGAAATTTAGAAAAGTTGAACTCATGAGACATATCACCTAAACCAATAGTAACAACATCCTTTTTGCAGTCTATCCTAGCATTAACAGTGTTTAAGAAGGGTCTACCAAATATAATGGGACAAAAGCTATCTTGTGGGGAACCAAGAACAAGAAAATCAGCAGGATATTTAGTTTTCCCACACAAGACTTCAACATCTCTAACAATCCCAATTCATGAAATAGTATCTCTATTGGCAAGTTTAATTGTGACATCAATATCTTTTAACTCAGCAGGTGCAATATCATGCATAATTTCTTTGTATAAGTCAATAGGTATTGCACTAGCACTAGAACCCATATCACACAAGCCATGATAACAATGATCTCCTATTTTAATAGAAATAACAGGCATGCCTACCACAGGTCTACGTTTATATTCAGCACAAGGTTTAGCAATTCTAGCAGTTTCATCACAGAAATAAATAACATGCCCATCAATATTATCAGCCAAGAGATCCTTAACAATAGCAATATTAGGTTCAACTTTAACTTGCTCAGGAGGTGTATAGGTTCTAATATTGCTTTTACGAACCACAGTTGAAGCTTTAGCATGATCATTTATCCTAACAGGAAAAGGTGGTTTCTAAACATAAGCAGTAGGAATAATAGGAACATTATAAGTGATAGTCTTTTCTTCAACTTTAATAGGTGCAACTACTTTTACTTCTATGGGAGGATGATATTTAAACCACTTCTCCTTAGGGAGATCAACATGAGTAGCAAAAGATTCACAGAAAGAAGCTACTATCTCAGAGTCAAGTCCATATTTAGTGCTAAATTTACGGAAAACATCGGTATCCATAAAAGATTTAACACAATCAAACTTAGGTGTCATACCTGACTCCTTACCTTCATCGAGATCCCAATCTTCAGAGTTGCATTTAATTCTTTCCAATAAATCCCATTTGAATTCAATAGTCTTCATCATAAAAGAGCCAGCACAAGAAGTATCGAGCATGGTGCGATTGTTATCAGAAAGCCGAGCATAAAATTTTTGGATAATCATTTCTCTTGAGAGCTCATGATTGGGGCATGAATATAACGTTGATTTAAGCCTCCCCCAATCTTGAGCGATGCTTTCTCCTTCACGAGGCCAAAAATTATATATATAATTACGATCACGATGAACAAGATGCATAGGATAAAACTTCTGATGAAATTCCAATTTCAATCGTTTGTAGTTCCATGATCCCATATCATCACATAGACTATACCATGTCAATGCATCTCCCTCCAAAGATAAAGGGAAGACCTTCTTCTTGATAACATCATCGGGCATACCTGCAAGCTTAAATAATCCACAAACTTCATCCACATATATTAGGTGCTCATCACGATGTAATGTTCCATCTCCTACAAAAGGATTAGCTAGCAGTTTTTCTATCATACCCGAAGGAATTTCAAAGTAGACATTTTCATTTTCAGTAGGTTCAGTAGGTTGATGAGCAACTCTTTGCTCTACTGGTCGGGGCGAAGATACCCCGAACAAGCCCCTCAAAGGATTACTTTCCATAGTAACAAGTGACAGTAAATTTCAGCACACTACATAAATTTTTCCTTACCAAATTCCACCTACCAAAGGCGCTTCACTCCACGGCAACGGTGCCAGAAAAGAGTCTTGATGACCCCCAAGTATAGGGGATCTATCGTAGTCCTTTCGATAAGTAAGAGTGTCGAACCCAACGAGGGGCAGAAGAAATGATAAGCGGTTTTCAGCAAGGTATTCTCTGCAAGCACTGAAGTTATAGGTAAGAGATAGTTTTGTGATAAGATAATTTGTAACGAGCAACAAGTAACAAAAGTAAATAAAGTGCAGCAAAGTGGCCCAATCCTTTTTGGAGCAAAGGACAAGCCTGGACAAACTCTTATATAGAGAAAAGTGCTCCCGAGGACACATGGGAATTATCGTCAAGCTAGTTTTCATCACGTTCATATGATTCTCGTTCGGTACTTTGATAATTTGGTATATGGGTGGACCGGTGCTTGGGTACTATCCTTACTTGGACAAGCATCCCACTTATGATTAACCTCTATTGCAAGCATCCGCAACTACAACAAAAGTATTAAGGTAAACCTAACCATAGCATGAAACATATGGATCCAAATCAGCCCCTTACGAAGCAACGCATAAACTAGGGTTTAAGCTTCTGTCACTCTAGCAACTAATAACCCACAAGTATAGGGGATCGCAACAGTTTTCGAGGGTAAAGTATTCAACCCAAATTTATTGATTCGACACAAGGGGAGCCAAAGAATATTCTCAAGTATTAGCAGCTGAGTTGTCAATTTAACCACACCTGGAAACTTAATATCTGCAGCAAAATGTTTAGTAGCAAAGTAATATCATAGTGGTGGTAATGGTAGCAAAAGGTAACAGTAGTAAAAGTAATGTTTTTGGTATTTTGTAGTGATGATAGCAATAGCAACGGGAAAGTAAATAAGCGAAGAACAATATATGGAAAGCTCGTAGGCAATGGATCAGTGATGGAGAATTATGCCGGATGCGGTTCATCATGTAACAGTCATAACCTAGGGTGACACAGAACTAGCTCAAGTTCATTGATATAATGTAGGCATGTATTCTGAATATAGTCATACGTGCTTATGGAAAAGAACTTGCATGACATCTTTTGTCCTACCCTCCTGTGGCAGCGGGGTCCTTACGAAAACTAAGGGATATTAAGGCCTCCTTTTAATAGAGAACCGGAACAAAGCATTAACACATAGTGAATACATGAACTCCTCAAACTACGGTCATCACCGGTAAGTATCCCAATTATTGTCACTTCGGGGTTAACAGATCATAACACATAGTAGGTGACTATAGACTTGCAAGATAGGATCAAGAACACTCATATATTGATGAAAACATAATAGGTTCATATCTGAAATCATGGCACTCGGGCCCTAGTGACAAGCATTAAGCATAGCAAAGTCATAGCAACATCAATCTCAGAACATAGTGGACACTAGGGATCAAACCCTAACAAAACTAACTCGATTACATGATAGATCCCATCCAACCCATCACCGTCCAGCAAGCCTATGATGGAATTACTCACGCACGGCGGTGAGCATCATGAAATTGGTGATGGAGGATGGTTGATGATGATGATGGCGACGGATTCCCCTCTCCGAAGCCCCGAACGGACTCCAGATCAGCCCTCCCGAGAGGTTTTAGGGCTTGGCGGCGGCTCCGTATCGTAAAACGTGATGATTTCTTCTCTCTGATTTTTTCTCATCGAAACTCAATATATGGAGGTGGAGGTGGAGTTGGAGTCGGAGACGCAACAGGGGGCCCACAAGGTAGGGGGCGCACCCCCACCCTCGTGGCAAGGTGGTGGTCCACCTGGCCTCCATCTTTTGCAGGTATTTAAAGTCGCTCCATGAAGTTTCAGGTCATTCCGAGAACGTTTGCTCCTGCTGAAAACACCATGGTAATTCTGCTGAAAACAGCATCAGTCCGGGTTAGTTCCATTCAAATCATGCAAGTTAGAGCCCAAAACAAGGGCAAAAGTGTTTGGAGAAGTAGATACGTTGGAGACGTATCAACTCCCCCAAGCTTAAACCTTTGCTTGTCCTCAAGCAATTCAGTTAACAAACTGAAAGTGATAAAGAAAAACTTTTACAAACTCTGTTTGCTCTTGTTGTTGTAAATATGTAAAGCTAGCATTCAAGTTTTCAGCAAAGATTATAACTAACCACATTTGCAATAACGCATAGGTCTCAAGTTTACTCATATCAATAGCATTATCAACTAGCGAGCCATAATAATAAATCTCGGATGACAATACTTTCTCAAAACAATCATAATATGATATAACAAGTTGGTATCTCGCTAGCCCTTTCTGAGACCGCAAAACATAAATGCAGAGCACCTTTAAAAACCAAGGACTGACTAGACATTGTAATTCATGATAAAAGAGATCCAGTCAAGTCATATCAATGTAAACTAACAATAATGAATGCAAATGACAGTGGTGCTCTCCAACTGGTGCTTTTTAATAAGAAGATGATGACTCAGCATAAAAGTAAATAGATAGACCCTTCGTAGAGGGAAGCAGGGATTTGTAGAGGTGCTAGAGCTCGGTTTTGAAATAGAGGTGAATAGTATTTTGAGCGGTATACTTTCATTGTCAACATAACAGCCAAGAGATGGCGATATCTTCCATGCTACACACATTATAGGCGGTTCCCAAATAGAATGGTAAAGTTTATACTCCCCCTTCCACCAACAAGTATCAATCCATGGCTTGCTCGAAACAACGAGTGCCTCCAACTAACAAGAGTCCCAGGGGGAGTTTTGTTTGCAATTATTTTGATTTAGTTTGCATAAAGCATGGGATTGGGCATCCCGGTGACCAGCCATTTATCTCGTGAGTGAGGAGTGGAGTCCACTCCTCTTGAGAATAACCCACCTAACATGGAAGATACAGACAACCCTAGTTGATACATGAGCTATTCGAGCATACAAAACAAGATATTTATTTGAAGGTTTAGAGTTTGGCACATAAAAATTTACTTGGAATGGCAGGTAGATACCGTATATAGGTAGGTATAGTGGACTCATGTGGAATAACTTTGGGGTTTAAGGGATTGGATGCACAAGTAGTATTCCCTCTTAGTACAAGTGAAGGCTAGCAAAATACTGGGAAGCGACCAGCTAGAGAGCGACAACAGTCATGAGCATGCATTAAAATTAATCAACACCGAATGCAAGCATGAGTAGGGTATAATCCACCATGAACATAAATATCGTGAAGGCTATGTTGATTTTGTTTCAACTACATACGTGGACATGCGCCAAGTCAAGTCACTTAAATCATTTAGAGGAGGATACCACCCTATCATACCGCATCATAACTATCTCAATAGCATGTTGACATGCAAGGTAAACCATTATAACTCATAGCTAATCAAGCATGGCACAAGAAACTATGATCTCTAGTTGTCATTGCAAACATGTTTATTCATAATAGGCTGAATCAGGAACGATGAACTAATCATATTTACAAAAACAAAAGAGGTCGAGTTCATACCAGCTTTTCTCATCCCAATAAGTTCATCATATAATCATCATTATTGCCTTTCACTTGCACGACCGAATAGTGTGAATAATAATAATAGTGCACGTGCATTGGACTAAGCTGGAATCTGCAAGCATTCAATAAACAGGAGAAGACAAGGCAATATGGGCTCTTTTATCAGATCAACAATAATTTATATAAGAGCCACTTCAACAATTTAATCATGGTCTTCTCCTATCGACCCCAAAAGAAAAGAAAAGAAATAAAACTATTTACACGGGAAAGCTCCCAACAAGCAAAAGTAGAACAAGAAAGCTTTTTGGGTTTTCTTTTTAATTACTACTACAAGCATGGAAAGTAAATTAATTAAAAGCTACGCCTAATTTTTTTTGTTTTTCTTAAGGTTTATTAAACACACAAGAAGAAAGCATAAAAAGGAAAATAAACTAGCATGGATGATACAATGAAAAAGTATGAGCACCGACATCTAGCAATGAGTGTGTGAACATAAATATAATGTCGGTGGGAAATACGTACTCCCCCAAGCTTAGGCTTTTGGCCTAAGTTGGTCTATGGCCACGGCTGGCCTGGCGGATATCCATAGTAATAGTTGGGGTCATACTGCGATGCAGCGGCTATCACCTGCTGAGCTGCAGCGTGGCGACAAGCGGCCTCCTCTCTCCTCTCGTACTCATCTGCCTCCTCTCTGGTAATAGTATATCTTCCTCTTTCCTGATAATCAAAGAAGGCAGGAGCAGGGAGAGTAATACGGACAGCATGGCGTCTGTCAAAGATTAGTCGATACTGGAGAGGTGATTCGTTCCTCTCAACAAACTGGTGGTGAACCATAGCACTAAAATCTAGATAAGCAGGTGGTAATTCAATATCATCTTCGCGTATATCTATACCAAGAAAATTAGCTATGCGGGTTGCATAAATTCCTCCAAAGAAATCTCCATTATATCTGTTAAGGTGCAACCTACGTGCAATAATGGCTCCCAAATTATATGATTGGTCTCCTAACACATCACTCCTAAGAATACTGAGGTCAGGGACACACATGTGACATGCCTCATCTTTACCATTGATGCATCTACCTATGAAGAGAGCAAAATAATGTATAGCAGGAAAGTGAATGCTCCCTATGGTGGCTTGTGTAATATCTCTAGATTCTCCCACAGTTATGCTAGCAAGAAAATCTCTAAATTCAGATTTGTGAGGATCCCTTATACTACCCCATTGTGGAAGTTTGCATGCAGTGGTGAAATCCTCTAAGTCCATAGTGTAAGATTTATCATAAAGATCAAACAGGACAGTTAGAGAATTATGTGAAGTTGAAAATTTAAACCTCCTCACAAAGGAACTAGTGAGATTGTGATACTGGCTGCACTTCTCTTCCTTGAAGCTCACAAGATCAGCGTTACGCAAATACGCGTTAAATTCTTCTTTAATTCCCCCTCGATCCATAAAGTTCTCAGAGGGCCATTCACAAGGAAGCACTGGAGCGTTTCTTGGTGGCTCTTCGTCAGCATCACACATTGCAAGCCTGGGTCCTTGCTTCCTTGAGGAACCACCTTGGAACATTTTCCTAAGCATATTTCTTCCTTTGAAAAATTCTGAGAATTTTAGTAACTTCAAAATAAAAGTAAACCAAACTCAATAATATTGATAGCAACTACTCCTACAAGTGCCTAGGGCCTATATCATGCATCAAAACTACTTTTGACCATATAAATTTGACATGCAAGCTCAAGAACAGGGTCAACTAAGCAGCAAAAATTTGCAATGAATAAAGCACTAGAACAAAAACTAATTGGACCAATGGAGGAGTCACATACCAAGGAACAATCTCCCCAAGCAGTTTTATGAGAGGTGCTTTTAGCAAGGAGATCGAAAATGGCAGCAAAATGAGCTTGGACTCGGGTTTGAGTTGGATATTTGTGTTTGTGTGAGGAAGAAGGAGTGTGTGGGTGAAAGAATAAGTGGAGGAGGGCCACCGTGGGCCCACGAGGTAGTGGGCGCGCCCTCCACCCTCGTGGGCAGGTGGTTGACCCCCTGGTGTGTTCTCAGTTCCATAAATCCTCAAATATTCTAGAAAAATCATATTTAAATTTCAGGGCATTTGGAGAACTTTTATTTTCGAGGTATTTTTATATTGCACGGATAATCAGATAACAGACAGATAAATATTTATTTTTATTTTATTTTATATAAATAACAGAAAGTAAAACAATAGAGTTGATACTATGAACTTGAGGTTGTTTCCTCGGAAAGTGTACCGTATGCTCATTACCATTAACATGAAAAGTGACATTGCCTTTAGTGCAATCAATAACACCTGCTGCAGTATTCAAAAAGGGTCTTCCAAGAATAATAGACATACTATCGTCCTCGGGAATATCAACAATAACAAAGTCCGTTAAAATAGTAACGTTTGCAACTACAACAGGTACATCCTCACAAATACCGACAGGTATAGCAGTTGATTTATCAGCCATTTGCAAAGATATTTCAGTAGGTGTCAACTTATTCAAATCAAGTCTACGATATAAAGAGATAGGCATAACACTAACACCGGCTCCAAGATCACATAAAGCAGTTTTAACATAGTTTCTTTTAATGGAGCATGGTATAGTTGGTACACTGGGATCTCCTAGTTTCTTCGGTATTCCACCCTTAAAAGTATAATTAGCAAGCATGGTCAAAATTTCAGCTTCCGGTATCTTTCTTTTATTTGTAATAATATCTTCCATGTACTTAGCATAAGGATTGGTTTTGAGCATATCAGTTAATCGCATACGCAAAAAGATAGGTCTAATCATTTCAGCAAAGTGCTCAAAATCCTCATCATCCTTTTTCTTAGATGGTTTGGGAGGAAAAGGCATGGGTTTCTGAACCCATGGTTCTCTTTCTTTACCGTGTTTCCTAGCAACAAAGTCTTTCTTATCATAACGTCGATTCTTTGATTGTGGGTTATCAAGATCAACGGCAGGTTCAATTTCTACATCATTATCATTACTAGGTTGAGCATCATTATGAACATTATCATTAACATTATCACTAGTCTCAGGTTCATTACCAGATTGTGTTTCAACATGAGAAATAGAAATATCATTTGGATTCTCAGGTGTTTCAACAATAGGATCACTAGAAGCATGCAAAGTCCTATCGTTTTTTTCTTCTTTTTAGAAGAACTAGGTACATCTATATTATTTCTCTGAGAATCTTGCTCAATTCTCTTAGGATGGCCTTCAGGATACAAAGGTTCCTGAGTCATTCTACCAGTTCTAGTAGCCACTCTAACAACATTATCATTATCTTTACTATTCAATTCATTGAGCAAATCATTTTGAGCTTTAAGTACTTGTTCTACTTGAGTGGTAACCATAGAAGCATGTTTACTAATA
Organism: Triticum urartu; assembly: GCF_056163025.1. Lineage (NCBI taxonomy): Eukaryota > Viridiplantae > Streptophyta > Magnoliopsida > Poales > Poaceae > Triticum > Triticum urartu. The sequence continues at coordinate 557,196,661 of NC_141875.1, forward strand.
AGTTCAATTTCACCTTTAACATTATCCATATAATCACCCAAGTGTTCAAGAATATTGGAATTGTATTTCAATTGTCTACCAAAATAAGCATTAAAGTATTCTTGCTTAGCCATAAATTTATCAAACTCATCTAAGCATGGGCTAGCAATTTTAGTAAATGGGATTTCAGCTTTATCATATCTAGAGAGAATTTACCTTTACTACCTGTGTCGGGTTATCAAGACCATGAGTTTCTTCAATAGGTAAAGGATTAAGATCATATGTTTCTTCAACATGCGGTAGATTAAGACCATGTATTTCTTCAATAGGAGGTAAATTCTTAACATCTTCAGCTTTAGTACCTTTTTCTTTCATAGATTTCTTTGCCTCTTGCATATCTTCAGGACTGAGAAATAGAATACCCCTCTTCTTTGGAGTTGGTTTAGGAATAGGCTCGGGAATTGGCTCCGGAGGTGTCCAATTATTTTCATTTGTCAACATATTGTTCAATAAAATTTCAGCTTCATCCGGGGTTCTTTCCCTGAAAATAGAACCAGCACAACTATCCAGGTAATCTCTGGAGGCATCGGTTAGTCCATTATAAAAGATATCAAGTATTTCATTTTTCTTAAGAGGATGATCAGGCAAAGCATTAAGTAATTGGAGAAGCCTCCCCCAAGCTTGTGGGAGACTCTCTTCTTCAATTTGCACAAAATTATATATATCCTTTAAAGCAGCTTGTTTCTTATGAACAGGGAAATATTTAGCAGAGAAGTAATAAATCATATCCTGGGGACTACGCACACAACCAGGATCAAGAGAATTAGACCATATCTTAGCATCACCCTTTAATGAGAACGGAAATATTTTAAGGATATAAAAGTAGCGAGTTCTCTCATCTTTAGTGAACAGGGTAGCTATATCATTCAATTTAGTAAGATGTGCCACGACAGTTTCAGATTCATAACCATGAAAAGGATCAGATTCAACCAAAGTAATTATATCAGGATCAACAAAGAATTCATAATCCTTATCAGTAACACAGATAGGTGAAGTAGCAAAAGCAGGGTCAGGTTTCATTCTAGCACTTAGAGATTGCTTACTCCATTTAGCTAATAACCTTTTTAGTTCATTTCTATTTTCACAAGCTAAGATAGCAAAAGAAGCTTCTTGATCAAAAACATAACCCTTAGAAATAAAAAGTGATTCTTCATCATCACTTTCATCAGTATCATCAGATTCAATATTTTCAATTTCTCTAGCCCTAGCAATTTGTTCATCAAGGAGATCACTAAGTGGCACAGTAGTATCAGGCATAGAGGTAGTGTCATCATAAGTATCATGCATAGCAGAAGTGGCATCATCAATAACATGCGACATACCAGAACAAATAGCAGAAGCAGGTGTAGGTGTCGCAAGCTTACTCATAACAGAAGGTGAATCAAGTGCAGAGCTAGATGGCAGTTCCTTACCTCCCCTCGTAGTTGAGGGATAGATCTTGGTTTTTGGATCTCTCAAGTTCTTCATAATGATAAGTAGATATATATCCCAAGTGACTCAAAGAATAGAGCTATGCTCCCCGGTAACGGTGCCAGAAAATAGTCTTGATAACCCACAAGTATAGGGGATCGCAACCGTTTTCGAGGGTAAAGTATTCAACCCAAATTTATTGATTCGACACAAGGGGAGCCAAAGAATATTCTCAAGTATTAGCAGCTGAGTTGTCAATTCAACCACACCTGGAAACTTAATATCTGCAGCAAAGTGTTTAGTAGCAAAGTAATATGATAGTAGTGGTAATGGTAGCAAAAGGTAAAAATAGTAAAAGTAATGTTTTTGGTATTTTGTAGTGATGATAGCAATAGCAATGGGAAAGTAAATAAGCGAAGAACAATATATGGAAAGCTCGTAGGCAATGGATCAGTGATGGAGAATTATGCCGGATGCGGTTCATCATGTAACAGTCATAACCTAGGGTGACACAGAACTAGCTCAAGTTCATTGATATAATGTAGGCATGTATTCTGAATATAGTCATACGTGCTTATGGAAAAGAACTTGCATGACATCTTTTGTCCTACCCTCCCGTGGCAGCGGGGTCCTTACGGAAACTAAGGGATATTAAGGCCTCCTTTTAATAGAGAACCGGAACAAAGCATTAACACATAGTGAATACATGAACTCCTCAAACTACGGTCATCACCGGTAAGTATCCCAATTATTGTCACTTCGGGGTTAACAGATCATAACACATAGTAGGTGACTATAGACTTGCAAGATAGGATCAAGAACACTCATATATTGATGAAAACATAATAGGTTCATATCTGAAATCATGGCACTCTGGCGCTAGTGACAAGCATTAAGCATAGCAAAGTCATAGCAACATCAATCTTAGAACATAGTGGATACTAGGGATCAAACCCTAACAAAACTAACTCGATTACATGATAGATCCTATCCAACCCATCACCGTCCAGCATGCCTACGATGGAATTACTCACGCACGGCGGTGAGCATCATGAAATTGGTGATGGAGGATGGTTGATGATGACGATGGCGATGGATTCCCCTCTCCAGAGCCCCGAACGGACTCCAAATCAGCCCTCCCGAGAGGTTTTAGGGCTTGGCGGCGGCTCCGTATCGTAAAACGCGATGATTTCTTCTCTCTGATTTTTTTTCTCATCGAAACTCAATATATGGAGGTGGAGTTGGAGTCAGAGACGTAACAGGGGGCCCACGAGGTAGGGGGGCGCGCCCTAGGGGGGCAGGCGCGCCCCCACCCTCGTGGCAAGGTGGTGGGCCCCCTAGCCTCCATCTTTTGCAGGTATTTTTCTTATTTTCTGAAAAGTCGCTCCGTGAAGTTTCAGGTCATTCCGAGAACATTTGCTCCTGCACATAACTAACACCATGGTAATTCCACTGGAAACAATGTCAGTCTGGGTTAGTTCCATTCAAATCATGCAAGTTAGAGTCCAAAACAAGGGCAAAAGTGTTTGGAAAAGTAGATACGTTGGAGACGTATCAGTAACCCATCATCTACTTATAACTTCCCAATGCCTTCCTCTAGGCCCAAATAATGGTGAAGTGTCATGTAGTCGACGTTCACATAACACCACTAGAGGAAAGACAACATACATCTCATCAAAATATCGAATGAATACCAAATTCACATGACTACTAATAGCAAGACTTCTCCCATGTCCTCAGGAACAAACATAACTACTCACAAAGCATATTCATGTTCATAATCAGAGGGGTATTAATATGCATATAGGATCTGAACATATGATCTTCCACCAAATAAACGAACTAGCATCAACTACAAGGAGTAATCAACACTACTAGCAACCTACAGGTACCAATCCCAGACTTAGAGACAAGAATTGGATACAAGAGATGAACTAGGGTTTGAGAGGAGGTGGTGCTGGTGAAGATGTTGATGGAGATTGGCCCCCTCCCAATGAGAGGAGCGTGGGTGATGACGATGGTGATGATTTCCCCCTCCCGGAGGGAAGTTTCCCCGGCAGAACAGCTCCGCCAGAGCCCTAGATTGGTTCCGCCAAGGTTCCGCCTCGTGGCGGTGGAGTCTCGTCCCAAAAGCTTGCTTATGATTTTTTCCTCAACGAAAGACTCCATATAGCAGAAGATGGGCATCGGAGGGCCACCAGGGGGCCGACGAGGCAGGGGGCGCGCCCCCACCCTCGTGGCTGGTGAGTGGCCCCCCTCTAGTACTTCTTGCGCTCAGCATTTTTTATATATTCTAAAAATAACTTCTGTGAAGTTTCAGGACTTTTGGAGCTGTGCAGAATAGGTCTCTAATATTTGCTCCTTTTCCAGCCCAGAATCCCAGCTATCGGCATTCTCCCTCTTTATGTGAACCTTGTAAAATAAGAGAGAATAGGCATAAGTATTGTGACATAATGTGTAATAACAGCCCATAATGCAATAAATATCGATATAGAAGCATGATGCAAAATGGACGTATCATAAACATGCCGATGATTCAAACATGTCATGAAGTACATGCCAAGTCTTCGGAGGATTCCATCTTGAGTATGCTGTGGGGCAGGGTAAACATGGGCCATTCATTGGTTCTCTAGGGGTCCTCGGCCCAGCCCATGATTGGGAGGCTGACGTGGCTAGCACCCCCTAGTCCAGGACACCGTCAATGGGTTGCTACTAGAGGAGGATGGCAAAACCTTGTTGCATGCATTCCAGGATGCTATAATGTTTATGAAATTTCATTATCTTCTTGGCTAAAAGTTCAATTTGTGGAGTTGGGGTAAATATTGTATGCTATTTGAAGTATTGCAAATTGCATAATTGAATATGAAGAATGTTAATGGTGTGATTTTGTGACATTAGTTATAATTTCACAGAATTTGGACTATCATGTTTTGCGGGATTGCACTTCTGGCACTGATTTTACTCTTTATTATGTGGAGAAAGACGGGAAACGGAAGTATAAAATTTCATGGCCCTTCAAATTCGATAAAAGAGTAGATACTTCAAAAATCTACTATTCAAGCTGGACCAAGGACTATAAGTTAAGGTTCAAAATTAAACTTTTATACTATTTTTATTGTGATGTTCGGCTTTACCTATTATTATTTTTTGAGCAAAAGAGATTTTCCATGATATCCATTGATAGAAACCATCAGGAGTTCACAGCCATAGCCATATAGAAAGAAAATATAGCATATAAACCATTATAGCAAACTAGAGCCACCTGAAGATATAAGATCATCACAGACTCGGAGTCAAAAGAGTAAAGACACAAATCTCTCTTCAGACAAAAAACCAGCCATATTAATAATATCATGAGTGGGTAACCAAAATAATAGTCAACTCCACATAACACACTTTTTAAGACACCATTACAACAACTAATATGATAGGAAGTATCAACATAGGAAAAAAAGCGAGACTAAAGCACAACAACATATATGAGATCATTTTAAACAACAACATCTTGAAGGCACCAAGCAAGGTCACCTAGTTTTCTCTTTATCTTTGTTCCTTCAACCAACTGTAATATGAAGAACTCCAGGACCAAGGTGCCATCCTCTAGTTTCACTGAAAATATCACTTGCTACTCCCTCTAGTAGCTTTATTCCCCCACATTATCTCCTTTTGTTTGTCTGGATTTATCTATAAAATGGACCAAGAATTAAGCAAAGCATATGATCTATGCAAAATCGCAAAGGGGTCTAACACCTTCTTGCGTTCAAAACACATGCAAATTCTCCATAGCCAAATAGACCAAATTATTGAAGAGATATCAACCAAGATCATCATTTTCTTTTCTTTGCCATACTGCTATATCCATGAAGTAAAAAGGGTTTTCACATCACGTGGGAACTAGTTCAAGTTGTCTCGGTAAACTCGACATGAACTTTGCTACTGATCAATGAAAAAAATGATCTACTAATTCTTCATTGACACAAAAGACATCTATTATTTCTAGACCATCCCCTTTTCAGCAAATTATGTTCGGTAAGAATACTATTTGTCGGAGTAAGCCATAGATTTTTTTTAATCTTAGGTGGCATTTTAACTTTCCATAGAAACTTAAATGTGAAGTGGATTTCACTCAAGATCATTTGGTTGTACAGTGATTTCATTGTAAACCTCCCTCTCGGTGTCAAAACTGGCGGATCTCGGGTAGGGGGTCCCGAACTGTGCGTCTAAGGCGGATGGTAACAGGAGGCAGGGAACACGATGTTTTACCCAGGTTCGGGCCCTCTTGATGGAGGTAAAACCCTACGTCCTGCTTGATTTATTCTTGATGATATGAGTATTACAAGAGTTCATCTACCACGAGATCGGAGAGGCTAGACCCTAGAAGCTAGCCTATGGTATGATTGTATGTTGTCCTACGGACTAAAACCCTCCGGTTTATATAGACACCGGAAAGGGCTAGGGTTACACAAGGTCGGTTACAAAGGAGGAGATATACATATCCGTATTGCCTAGCTTGCCTTCCACGCCAAGTAGAGTCCCATCCGGACACGAGACGAAGTCTTCAATCTTGTATCTTCATAGTCTAACAGTTCGCCCAAAGGATATAGTCCGGTTTTCCGGAGACCCCCTAATCCAGGACTCCCTCAGTAGCCCCTGAACTAGGCTTCAATGACGATGAGTCCGGCGCGCAGTATTGTCTTCAGCATTGCAAGGCGGGTTCCTCCTCTGAATACACCACGGAAGAATTTGAATACAAGGATAGTGTCCGACCCTGCAAAATAAGTTCCACATACCACCATAGAGAGAATAACATTTCTACAAATCTAATTTGCTGACTTGTTTTGGCAACACGACATTATGCCATGGCCCGGTGATTATTCAAACCGTTTCCTTTAACTAGCCCCGCACATAACGCGAGGCAGTTTTTTGACACGTCTTGTCAAAGCAGAGATCGTGTCCCCCTTATTACGGGATTCCCATCAATACGGGCGTGGGTAACCCAACCGCACCATCGATTACGGCGCTTGGGTGATAAGCGAGTTTTACCAGGCTAGTGGGGGCGCATAGTTTTGTCCGCCCTTATAAAGGGATAAGGTTTAACTTTTCTCTACCCACGCCTTCTTCCTCTTTGCCCATCCATTCTTGCGCACTCGAGCCCCAACGCCCAAGTCCACATCTTTCTCCTCAACCTCCTCCAAACATGTCCGGAGCGGGAGGCAAGTGGATGGCTCCCTCCGTTACGGAGGAACACATCAAAAAGTTGCGCGGAGCCGGATACTTAGCCGTGAATATCGCGCATCGGCTGCCCGCTGCGGGGCAGATTGTCCCTACCCCAGAACCCCATGAGAGGGTAGTTTTCCTCCACCACTTCCTCCACGGACTGGGATTTCCCCTTCATCCATTCGTCTGCGGTCTCATGTTCTACTACAGGATGGACTTCCATGATCTGGCCCCGAACTTCATCCTCAACATTTCGGCGTTCATCATCGTCTGTGAGGCTTTCCTCCGCATCCTCCCCCACTTCGGCCTATGGCTAAAGACCTTCAATATCAAGCCGAAGGTGGTGGGCGGCCAATAAGCAGAATGCGGCAGAGCCATGGTGGGCAAGATGCCCAACGTTATATGGCTTGAAGGCTCCTTCGTGGAGACCATAAAGGGGTGGCAATCGGCGTGGTTCTACATCACCGAGCCGCACGAGACCAAATGGGTGGTTGCCCCCAAGTTTCGATCTGGATTCCCTTCACGGCTCACTTCCTGGAAAGAGAAGGGCCTGTCGTGGGGTTCATCGATGGAGCTGGACGGACTCCAGAAATGTATCTTGAACATGACAAGCAAGAAGCTCAAGCTTATCAACATAGTCCAAGTCATGCTCATCCGCCGGATCCTCCCGTGCCAACAATGGGACTTCAACTTGTGGGAGTTCGACCCGGCCCAGCACCAGACTCTGAGCGAGCTCTTTGACACGACGCACAAGGACGTCTAGAAGGTGTTGTTCAAGGGCGCCGAGGTCCCTCCCTCTCTCACCGAGGACCGCAGGCTAAGCGCGAAGCGCCGAGAACATTCGATGAGTTCTATACATCCGGTAGGATATTTATTTCCCCTAGCTTAACCATGTGCGGGGTCTGATCTCCATGCCTTTGACAGGATTGGGTGGATACATCGGGGCAGATTAACTGTCTGGCCTCTCAGCCCGAAGACACTGCGGACACTCTCCTGACGGAGATGTTGACTCCGGCTCCTTACAAGGTGCCGGAGAAGACCAAGAAGGCCAAGGGAACCCGAAAGAGCTCCCGGCGCCAGGTGTTATCGGGCTCACCGTCCGATAACTCCGCGATGCACTCCTCCCCCGAAGACGAGGAGGAAGATGAAGATGTTCCCCCTCCAATCGGGGGAGACAAGAAAAGGAAGGCCGCCCCTACTGGGGGGCGAAGGGTCCAAGAAGGGAAGGACTCTCCTTCCGGACTACTCCACCACCGCCGCCGAAGGCGAAGACAAGTCGCTGCTCAGGGCCAAGCCCCTAGCGAAGTCATAAGTATTCGGATACCAGAGTAACTCATAGTATTCCTTTGTCGCATTGCTTCTCCTAACGCCGAATTATGATTGTGCAGACCGCCCCGAACCCGTATCGACGTATCCTCGTCGGACGACTCCCTGGGCTCGTCGAATATGGATAGCGATCCACTTCCGACCGCCACCTCCCCTTGCCCTACGGACAACGTCGAGGTGTTGTCTCAAGAGGCACTGGGTCGAGGGGAGACAGTCCCGGAGGCGCCTCAAAGCGACCTTCCGGACTCCGGGAGCAGGGGGAGCAAAGGCCCCGAGGGCTCCGAGTTCGGCCCTCAGCCGAACACCATGCCGGAACCTCTAGTGGTTCCAGACTCGGGCAGGCGGCCTCCTTCCAAGAGGGGCAAGACGCCTGTGCCGGTGACCTCTGTCCATCCAGAGGCACCGGACAATCTGCTGGGAGCGCTTCGCAGCGCTTTCATCGACGAGGAGCACCGCACTATTATGAGTGCGGTGGTCCAGAAGGTTCAGTCCACCAAGAGCGGACTAACTGAAGCCTATGCCAGCCTTCTAACAGGCTTTGAGGTAAGTTTTTGAAATATAGGAGAAATATTACTGCATAGACAGTAGCCCCTGATGCTCTGTTCGGTGTTCACAAAGAAAAGCCGAACAGAGGATCAAACAATATCGCATGAGTCTAATATAAGTATGTCTATATGTGTATGCAGGCTTCGCTGCTGGCCTCTGCCGCACTGACTGCGGAGGTCGCCGCACTGAAGAAGGACCTTAAAGGGTCCAAGGATGAGCTCGGCCTTGCCAAGAGGCAGCTCGAGGAGAACAAAGGTAAGTAGTACCTAGTTTATGAATATGTATAAAAAGAATGCGGTTGCAAAATGGCAGGATCATCGTAAATTTGCCAGGGGCCACGACCGAGGTGGCGACTGGCGGTGTCCTGGACTAGGGGGTACTCAACACGTCATCCCCCGATCTGATAGATTGGGCCGAGGACCCCCGTGGCCGTATACTCATGGGCCAGTTCGGACAGCTGCCGCATACAAGGAAGATTCCACAAGACTTGGCGATCAAGACAAGGACTTCTCCCCACCAGCGTATTCGGCTAGGACTCTTGTTAACCTAGGCCTCTGGTGCATTATATAAACCAGGGCCAGGCTAGTCGATACAACATACAGAACAACAATCATACCATAGGCTAGCTTCTAGGGTTTAGCCTCTCTGATCTCGTGGTAGATCTACCCTTATACTACCCATATCATCAATATCAATCAAGCAGGACGAAGGGTTTTACCTCCATCAAGAGGGTCCGAACCTGTGTAAAACATCATGTCCCTTGCCTCCTGTTACCATCGATCCTAGACGCACAGTTCGGGACCCCCTACCCGAGATCCGCTGGTTTTGACACCGACATTGGTGCTTTCATTGAGAGTTCCGTTGTGTGATCGACAAAAGGATCGATGGCTCGCCTGCAGATCAACCGCGACTTTGGCGTCTTCGTCACCAGTTCAACTGGTCACCTTGGTTCGACCAAGAATTGCGCCCCGTGTTCGGATCACCATGTTCGGACGAGGGCCTTCATCAAACATCAACTCCGATCTCTATCAAGATCACGAAGGAATTATCTATGGAGCTCGGGGGCTCAACGTCAACATTGCCCTCAAGTGACCGTGCTGTTTTTTTGGACAGCGAACTCGTATCTGCCGCCACCACCTCCTCGAGTATCGCTTTGACGATCCCTTTGGTGGAATTGTGCGGAATTGGGTCTATAACAACCCTGGAAAATTTCGTCGAGTACCGATGGAGGAATCTCTGGCAATCCACGATATACCGGAGCCCTGTCAAATGTGGATGAGAATTTGGATGAGTTTAGAGCGTGGTGTGCAGTTTCTAGCTCGGAAGTCCTTTGGAAGATCCAACCGTTGATCGGCTGCGTAATTCCTATATCTACCACCTCTCAAAATTTCAGCTCGATCCGACCGTCCAAACTCCGGGAACCTTCTGATTAGTGCATCACTTTTCGGAACTGTTTTCTGCGCGAAAACGAATCCGACCCGAGTTCATCTTTTTTATGAACGGGATTTCGGACATCCCTTTTGAAGGAAGTTTTGTATGGGGTATTGTGTTTTGTTCCCGAACATATCCCACTAACTTTAAGATCTTTTGAACATGATCTTCAACATCATGCTGGTGTCAAACCAGTCCGGCAATATTACTCCACGGCTGCCGACCTGCGCTAGACACATCATCACTTTAGCCGAGCTCAACTTCTCCGGATCATCATCTCGGCAAGCCAAACAAGAGTCCGGCATCGCGAAGGATAAATCATCATCAACATCGCCGCCCCACAGATTACACGGAGCGGGCATACCGGCATCGCTGCACGGTCGCTTCATCAAGCCGGCATCGACCACGTCACGACCTGCATCGACAGGGCCGCACTATTGCTTCTTCAAGCTGGTGTCCATCACGCCGACCTACTTCGACATTTCGGCTGGACCAGGGGCTTCACCATCTCTTCATCAACCTACTCCGGACGCTTCGGCGTCACTAGTCGACCAGCTCCGTTACGTTAGCTGGGCCGAGGGCTTTGCCTCGGCGAGTCAACCTTTACCAGCATTGCCATGCCGTTGTTTTATCGCCCATCAGGCAATGGGTGTGCGGAGCGAGTCCCAATTTTGGGAATCATCTTCCTTCGGATTGCTACAACAAATAAACCAGGTGCTATTAATCCCAATATTTTTTGCTTGTTTGGGTTCATTTTTCTCAAGGAATTATTATTCTGGTTTGTCCATGATATGTACACAGGTCTATCAAATGGTGACCACATTAACGAAGGTCGCATGGTGATTCGATCAGTTTCCGTACATAGTCCGGCGAACGCCCGCATCCGGAGCTCGGACCGACCTGTGAATTCAGGCTTTGCCACGGCTTTACTACATCACGCCGACGCCCTGCATCGACATTGACTTCGGCGCCAGGCCATATTTCTTTTATTACTCACTTTGCATAAATTATTTATTATGCAACATTTTTTTAATTATCATTATTACTATTATCTCCGGTTTGCATTAATTTTTTGTGCACAGGAAAATGATCCGGGGACTTCGACGTCACTCTGCCGGTCTGCATTGACCGTGCTATGTCACCACTTCGGCGTGTCGAGCTCTCCGCTCCGCCACCTCGGGACTGGCTTGGGGGATGGAACCTTGCCCCGCATCAAGTTCGGACCGCGTCATCAATACTGAACACATTAACCAGTTAAGTCGCTTTCATGCTCAAAGCTTTAATTTCTAACTTGTGCTCGGTTCGACCAAGCATTATACTTTTTTGGAAAAAAGTTGCTTGTAAAAAATTTCCTTGTCCAAACTTTGTTTGTGACGCATAAATTCAAATACCCCGTTTACTTGGGGGCTTCCTTTATGAAGCTTTTCCTGTTGCATATGATTATACTTGTACGGTTTCGTTCCTTGTTCGTGTATTACGCCACAATATGCACCATATTGACTTAAGCGATTTGCAAGCTGGGTTGCCTCGCTCCTGTGTTTACCCCTACGTTCCCGATTGTTCGGCTAGGGAGTAAAGGGAGCACCTCTGCGATTGTCATGATCGGGTCAACCGAGCCGGACCTCAGACTGGGTGAAGCCGAAAGCTAGCGCTCTTATAGTTTTCAATGATGGTCAGCACACAACGGAACTCATGAGTACAAAAAATCTATTGCACAAGTCTCATAATAACAATGATCACCGAAGAAAGGTATCGGTGGGGGTACTATTTTCTTCGAAGATGCTTCTTACACTTCACGGTAATATAGCGTAAGTTCCCTGAGCGCGCTTTGTCTGTTACAGCCTTATGGCCTGATTGCCTGGTTATTGGAAACACCGTCGATATTCTCGACCGATGGAGTACATAACATTTTTCGTTCCTTGACCGAAGAGGGAGAAGCTGACGGTCGGTTAAGACGCGTTTAAAGTTCGGTTGAACATAGATATGATATAAGTACTTCGGTACATGCAATCATTCTTCTACCCAAGTCACTTGGGGGCTCTTAAGTTTATTTGAGCCGTTTTATAATAAGTGTTCTTCTTCTTAGTCGTTGCAAAGTTTTATTATTATTTATCACTCCTTTTTTCGACACGAGTGTGCGGTCACTAGCCGGGGAGCCTAATTTCTCTCTCAAAGCCGCTAGAGTTTAGTTTGCCAAACTGGCCTGATGAGAAGTACTCCGCCCTCGGGATAGGAGGTTGAAGCCGTAGGCTGACCCGCTCGAAGTCTTGAGATAGGACGTATCATGTTAAAGCACGACAGAAGCACTTCTTTTTTCTAAGACCAACTTTCGGATTGGCACCGAACACTTGATATTGTTCAGACGTCATGTTTTTACTGACGTTTCTTGGTTTTCCAAGCTTTTTGGCACTTTAAAACTATTTGTGCTTTTTCCAGCATTAGTCTCGCAGTGCAACGCCGGACACCTTTAGGGATTCGGCAAAAACATTCTCAGATATTGCTATATATGCATCGGTTTCGAATTGTGTCTTCGGTCAATAGTTGGGTTGCCCGGCTCCTGCACTTGCTTCCTACTTTCGTTTTGTTCGGCTAGGCGTGCAAAGGGAGAACCACTGCGATTGTGCTTCCAGCTCACATGGTTAAGCACCTCAGTGGAGAAAGCCGAAAACTGACTTTCACAATAAGCGTAAGCTAGTCAGCGATCCGATGACTATGTTAAAAGATGGGCCGTTCATAACATTGGCCGAAGTGTTTACGGCTTGACCCCGACTGTCGCCGAACACTACCGGGGGCTATTAACTGGCCTCCCAAACTAAATCCTCAATATTTTGCTCTTAAATTAGAGCTGAGGTTTAATGATCATGCTTAGCGTGACAACCCAGAGAAAGGAACCGATAGCGGGACTATTTTCTTTGGAAGACATTTCTTCTGTTAAACAGTAATATAACTCTCTGCGTACCTTTGTTTATAAAACCGTATGGCCAGATTGCCTTGTTTATTGTGAATCTTTGCCCTCATAAAGGCTTTATAAAGTAGGACAAACACTCCTCGGCTACTGGCCGAGGAGGTGGAAGCTGATGGTCGTTCAACAAAGTTTTGTACAATGCGGATCTGAGCATTAAGGACGTAAAGTACTTGGATACATAGAGTCATTACACATAATTTGTGATTTTACTATGGATATTGATCCTTAATTCGGCCACCCGTGCCCGCATTAAGGCTCGGGGGCTACTGGGCTTCGGGCTTATTATTTACAAATATTAAAGGGGCACATCGATCCCCTGATCTGGTGTTGCCACCCGACCAGTGTCTCAGGGGTACTGCATTGCTTGTCCAATGCAAAAAAATTTATGTGCAATATAGTTTCCGAGGAGATTTTGATCCTCAGGTTGGTCGGCCGCACCCAACCTGAGTCTCGAGGACTGAGCACGCCGCTTTTAGTGTCCCGAAGTATTCTGCCAAGCTTGGACTTGATCCTCAGGTCGATTTTGCAAATCAACCTGAGTCTCAGCGACTACTAGGATCAGCGGTCTTACGTCATCCTTCAGGTGCATCTCAGGTTTTAGACTGATACACACCTTGAGGGCTACTGGCTATATATCTCGGCAAAGAATAAATTGCAATAATAAAAAATATTGACAAAAAATCGGCCCATAGTCGGGGTGGTGCACCACCTCGGAAGTAGTCTGGCATAAAGCTCGGGCGCTAGTGGCTGGCTCCATAGAGGGCATTTCCGGCATTAAGCTCGGCTAAACTCCTTCAACTTTTTTGAACCAAGGTGATATGACACCTCTGATATAGTCCGGCGTTGGAGCTCGGATACAGTCCAGCGTTGGAGCTCGGACACATAGTCCGGCGTTGGGGCTCGGATACATTCCGGCGTTAGAGCTGGGAAGCGGTCCGGCATTGGTGCTCGGCTGCAAAAGATACCTCGAATGCAGTCCGGTGTTAGAGCTCGGACGCAAGAGGACACTGCCTCCCGAGAACAACTTCAAACCCGAGGTATGGCATAAAAGTAATAAGGCATTGATAAAGGCCGGAAACTTTAAGGGGCTCCTCGGATACCCGACGTATAAACTCATCAAATGCATTTCGGCGATCCTTAAGATCGAAGATGAGAAGATTTGTTGAACCAGTTTTCAAGACCGACGACCGAAGATGAAGAACAGTTCGGAAGAATCGAGGAGCGTCCCTAACTTGAAGACCGGTTCAGGGGGCTACTGACGGTGTCCTGGACTAGGGGGTACTCAACACGTCATCTCCCGATCTGATAGATTGGGCCGAGGACCCCCGTGGCCGTATACTCATGGGCCAGTTCGGACAGCCGCCGCATACAAGGAAGATTCCACAAGACTTGGCGATCAAGACAAGGACTTCTCCCCACCGGCGTATTCGGCTAGGACTCTTGTTAACCTAGGCCTCTGGTGCATTATATAAACCAGGGCCAGGCTAGTCGATACAACATACAGAACAACAATCATACCATAGGCTAGCTTCTAGGGTTTAGCCTCTCTGATCTCGTGGTAGATCTACTCTTGTACTACCCATATCATCAATATCAATCAAGCAGGACATAGGGTTTTACCTCCATCAAGAGGGCCCGAACCTGGGTAAAACATCGTGTCCCTTGCCTCCTGTTACCATCGATCCTAGACGCACAGTTCGGGACCCCCTACCCGAGATCCGCCGGTTTTGACACCGACAGCGACCCTGAAGCAAGCGCCATCCGAGGCCGAAAACAAAGCAGCCAAGGAGTGCACCGAGCGGAAAAGGCATGAGGCACGGATGGGCGAGGTGCAGCAAGAGCTCCATGCTCTCGTGACGAAGCACGAGGCGTTGGAGCTTGACTTGAAGATGCGAGAGTCTGAGCTTGTCGCGGCCCTCGAGAGCGCAAAGAGTGCCAAGGCCGAAGCTCAAAAGGCCCTCCAGGAGATTGATGCGATGAAGAAGATAGCGGCGGGTAAGACATTCTATATGCAAAGCAAGCATGTGAAAGTAAATTACTTGTTACTTACCCGAATCCGGAGCTCTCTAGGAGCATTCGCAGATTTGCCCCGCAGCGTGTCGGATGCTGCAACGTTTTACCAGGCCGAGAAGGGAAGCTCAACGGAGAAGTTTTTCTGGGCCCAATATACTAGGACCGAACACCCGGTGCCTATGAGCGACCAGCTAAAGCAGCTGGTCGAGCTACACAAGGCGGCCGAACAGGCCATGAAGGGCTTTATAGTCCGGCTGTGGCCTGGCGACGCCCTTCCGAACAGCTACTTCGGCCTGGTGAGGCGGCTTGTGGATGCCTGCCCACGGCTGGAAGTCGTCAAGTGGTCCGTCTGCATCGAAGGTGCACACCGGGCTTTCGCCCGTGTGAAGGTGCAATGGGCCAAGCTAGACGCCGTGAAGCTGATCAAGGAAGGGCCGCCGGAGGGCAAGGAGCATCGCCACCCCAAGATGTACTATGAGGGTGTCCTGAAGGGTGCCCTTCTCGTAGCGGACGAGTGTACCAAAGATATAATATTTGAGTAAACCCGCTCGTGTAATCCTGTAGTTATGAAAACTTGTTCATATGCGCTATGCAACGCTTGTTTGAATTTAAAATATTACCTTTTGTTCGTCTGTTTATCAAATCTGAGAGATGGCTAGTCGTCGACTTCTGCCCCCACGCCACGAGTGCTGGGGTGTTCGGGCTAAACCTGAGCACTCTTGTTCCCATTGTTGGGTCCTTCGAGGGAGGTGCTCAGCACAACGAACAAGGCAATCGGACTATAATGCGTTATCACTCTCACTTAGCCATAGAATTCTATAATTTTAAATTTCGGCGAAGCCCCTAGTATTCGGAAGGCCGAATCTGGGGCGCGATACACGCCTTAAGCCGGACAGGGCCGACTCCTCGCTCTAAGCGCCATAAGTCTTTAAGGACTCGAAAACCTCTCGAACAGCGACCAGTCTCTCGCCTTATCATGACAGTCAGTTTTAGCTTTCTCTACTGAGGTGCTTAGCCCAGCAGAACCGGGGCACAATCGCAGTAGTTCTCCCAGTGCTACCTTAGCCGATATAGAGGAACGTAAGGTACCAAAACATGGGAGCCGGGCAAACTCAACTATTGACCCAAGGCATGATTCGGAGCTGATGCATATAGTGCTATAAGTTCGGGGTGCCGCACTGTTGAAAGTGTCCGGACTTCTCACGCCGTGGGGTATGCTTAAGCCCCTAGCGTATTGGTCGTACCAGAGTGCATGGGTGCTGGATGTCATGAATGAATATATATATATATATATAAAGAAGAATGCAATAATAGTCTTAATGCTATGCATTGTTTATTCAAAAAGGTGTGTTAAAGCAGAATTATACGTGCAGTGCAATAAGCAAAAAGTAGGACTATGTCCCCTCCAAGGGAGAGCTGAAGAATAGTATTAAGGCAAGTATTACACTCGTTATCGTAATCCACCTGAGAGTTCCGTGGTGTGACGTAGCTTTCTGCCTTCTTGGTTGCTGCATCATATGTTCGACAATCATGCTGCCGGACCGGGTTTCCAGAGATTAAAGTCCTGAAAAGAAAAAGTAACAAAACGGGAAGCCCCTAGTGCGGTTTAAGCCGCGTCTTGGGGCGTGCCATAGTCATGCCCCCCTCCCCGCCTGTGCCCATGGTATTTTTAATGCGTAATTATGTACGCGTGGCACGAATTTCGCCATTTGGCTTGGGCCGGGGTGGGGGCCGCATTGCTATGCGAGCTCGGAACATGCCAGGCGGTCCTGTTGCTGATTACTCCGGGCGCGCTTGAAGGTGTTTGGGTCCTTAAACGCCGAACTAGTGGATTGCCTTAAGAGGCTGCTTTGCGCTTCCGCTGCGAGGGCCGCAGTGTGCTCCTCCGTTCGGAGAGAGCGCTTTGTGTTTCCGTTAACTGTAATGACCCCCTGAGGTCCTGGCATCTTAAGCTTGAGGTATGCATAATGCGGTACCGCATTGAATCTCGCAAATGCAGTTCGCCCGAGCAGTGCATGATAACCACTGTGGAACGAGACTATATCGAAGATTAACTCTTCGCTTCGGAAGTTATCCGGGGATCTGAAGACCACTTCCAGTGTGGCTGAGCCTGTGCAATGGGCCTCTACACCTGGTATGACGCCTTTAAAGGTCGTTTTTGTGGGTTTGATCCTTGAGGGGTCTATACCCATTTTGCACACTATGTCCTGGTAAAGCAGGTTCAGACTGTTGCCGCCATCCATAAGGACTCGAGTGAGGTGAAATCCGTCAATGATTGGGTCTAGGACCAGTGCGGCGAATCCGCCATGACGGATACTAGTGGGGTGGTCCCTGCGATTAAAGGTGATCGGACAGGAGGACCATGGGTTGAACTTTGGGGCGACTGGCTCCAACGCATATACGTCCCTGAGCGCACGCTTCCGCTCCCTCTTGGGGATGTGGGTTGCGTATATCATGTTCACCGTCCACACTTGTGGGGGGAACCTCTTCTGCCCTCCGGTGTTCGGCTGCCGGGGCTCTTCCTCGTCATCGCTATGTGACCCCTTATCTTTGTTTTCGGCATTTAACTTGTCGGCATGCTTGAATACCCAACAATCCCTATTGGTGTGGTTGGCTGGCTTGTCGGGGGTGCCGTGTATTTGACACGAGCGATCGAGTATGCGGTCCAAACTAGACGGGCCCGGAGTGCTTCTTTAAAATGGCTTTTTCCGCTGACCGGGTTTAGAGCCTTTGAATCCGGCATTGACTGTCGTATCCTCGATATTGTCGCTGTTAATGCGGCGCTTATGTTTGTTGCGACGTGACCTGCCATTGCCGTCCTTGGTATCCGAAGTACCATGGTTCTTTGATATGTTATTACTGCGAGCCAGCTAGCTGTCTTCTCCCACACAAAAGCGGGTCATGAGTGTCGTGAGGGCTGCCATAGATTTTGGCTTTTCCTGTCCAAGGTGCCGGGCAAGCCACTCGTCGCGGATGTTATGCTTGAAAGCTGCTAGGGCCTCTGCATCCGGACAGTCGATGATTTGATTTTTCTTAGTTAGGAACCGTGTCCAGAATTGCCTGGCCGATTCCTCTGGCTGTTGAATTATGTGGCTCAAGTCATCGGCGTCTGGTGGTCGCACATAAGTGCCCTGAAAGTTGTCGAGGAATGCGGCTTCCAGATCTTCCCAACAGCCAATGGACTCTGCTGGAAAGCTGTTGAGCCAATGCCGAGCTGGTCCTTTAAGTTTGAGTGGGAGGTATTTGATTGCGTGTAGGTCATCACCGCGGGCCATGTGGATGTGTAGGAGGAAATCCTCGATCCATACCGCAGGATCTGTCGTGCCGTCGTATGATTCTATGTTTACGGGTTTGAAACCCTCTGGGATTTGATGATCCATTACTTCATCTGTGAAGCATAAGGGGTGTGCGGCACCTCTGTACTGGGCTATATCACGACGCAGCTCCAATGAGTCTTGCCCACTGTGTTCGGCCCGGTCGAATTTACTTTTACTGTATGACGTTTACCGTCTCGCATAGTGGCGCACCCTCGTGATCCGTAGATCGATCTTGCATGTTTTGCTTTGTCCTCCAATACGTCTCGCAGGTCTGGCGTATTTCCTCATGCCTTTTTATTTGAATGGTGTCGAGGTGCAGGCTGAGCTTTTGGCTGGAATGCCTCTCTATCGCGGCCACGAGGTGGCCGATCAGCCGCGTCATACGCTTCTTCCTCCAGTCGGGGTAGCAACCTGCATTTTGGCTAACTCTTGGAGGGGCGTTCGAGTTTATATTCCTCGGCCGCAAGGACCTCAGTCCATTTGTCAGCTAGCAGATCTTGATCAGCTTGAAGCTGCTGCTGCTTTTTCTTAAGGCTATTTGCCGTGGCTATAAGCCGGCGCTTGAAGCGCTCTTGTTCGACGGGATCCTCTGGCACAACGAATTTGTCATCGTCGAGGCTTGCCTCGTCTTCGGAGTGGGGCATGTAATTATCATCCTCCGCCTCTCCATCTGCCGCTCTCTCTGGAGGGCTGGCCTCTCCATCCTCCTGTCCTAGATCGTGCTGGAGGGGATTGTTGCCATCTTCAGCACTATCCGGAGTGCTATTATCTCCTGTGCCGGTATCACCACTTTTGCTTTGGCGGGACTTAGAGCGGCGCCGCTGACGTCGGTGCTTGGGTTGCTTCTTGGAGGGGTCATCCTCCGCTGTCTCATCGCCATTGCCTTCTTTGGGCGTGTCCACCATGTATATATCGTATGATGAGGTGGCTGTCCAGTGCCCTGTGGTCAGTGGTTCCTCTTTGTCTCCCGCATCGTCGTCCATACCGTCGATGTCTTAGGAGTCGAAGTCGAGCATGTCGGTTAAGTCGTCGACAGTGGCTACTAAGTGGGTGGTGGGTGGGCAGCGAATTTCTTTGTCATCCGCATCCCAATCCTGCCGGATATAGTTCAGCCAGGATCCTCCTGACAAGGAGAGAGACCTTAATGAGTTCATTATGTCGCCAAAGGGCGAGTGCTGAAAAATATCCGCGGAGGTAAACTCCATGATCGGCGCCCAATCGGATTCGTTAGGAACGGGCGTAGGCGGTTCGGAGTCCATGGCCGGAGAAGGATCCGGCAGTCTAACAACACGGCTCTCGTGCAGGGTAAGGTCGATGTTCGGCTCGATCACCGCTGAGGGTAAGGCCTCCGTGGCGGGATCCATCCACCCGTCCATCGACGTCGCAACTGGCTCCGAATTGAGGGTCGGAGCGGCTGTCGGTGCAATCTCCTGAACACTGTCTGATGATAGAGCTAAATCGTACTCATCGTGACCGCGTGACGCATAAGGCAGAGGCTCGACTCCGTCGAAGATCAAGTCTCCGCGGATATCGGTCGTGTAGTTTAATCTTCCAAACCTGACCTGGTGGCCAGGGGCGTAACTTTCGATCTGCTCCAGATGGCCAAGCGAGTTGGCCCGCAGTGTGAAGCCGCCGAACACAAAGATCTGCCCAGGGAGAAAAGTCTCACCCTGGACTGCATCGCTATCGATGATCGTAGGAGCCATCAAGCCTAACGGCGACGACACAGAGGAACTCTCAATGAAAGCACCAATGTCGGTGTCAAAACCGGCGGATCTTGGGTAGGGGGTCCCGAACTGTGCATCTAAGGTGGATGGTAACAGGAGGCAGGGAACACGATGTTTTACCCAGGTTTGGGCCCTCTTGATGGAGGTAAAACCCTACGTCCTGCTTGATTTATTCTTGATGATATGAGTATTACAAGAGTTGATCTACCACGAGATCGGAGAGGCTAAACCCTAGAAGGTAGCCTATGGTATGATTGTATGTTGTCCTAGGGACTAAAACCCTTCGGTTTATATAGACACCGGAAAGGGCTAGGGTTACACAAGGTCGGTTACAAAGGAGGAGATATACATATCCGTATTGCCTAGCTTGCCTTCCACGCCAGTAGAGTCCCATCCGGACACGAGACGAAGTCTTCAATCTTGTATCTTCATAGTCTAACAGTCCGGCCAAAGGATATAGTCCGGCTGTCCGGAGACCCCCTAATCCAGGACTCCCTCACTCCCACTGCTAGTTAAAGACCAAGTTACACTCTCTTTTCTCTCAACTAGACAAACTTTATAGGAGTCTTGCTTAATCTCATCTCACTGGTTTAGTCTACCACCCCACAAAGTTCTTCTAAACTAAAAATGACCCCATCATTTTTCAAAAGCTTTAGCCATAGTAATGTTTTTGGTAAAGCAGATATTGCATAATCTATTGTATGAAACATTAGGTCTGACATCAATCCACTAGCCTTCCCAAAACCATGTGTTGCCCCATTACCAACATTTTTTCCATATTTATATAATATATATTTTACAGGCAAGATTCTAATATATATTTTACAGACAAGATTCCTGACCAGTTGAAAGTCACTTGTTTACATTTAATACCAGAAATACAAGATCCTTTAACATATTTATTTAGCAACAAAGATTGCCAGGGCCCCTCTTCAGTTTCAAGATTCTAGATCCAATTAGCCCATAAAGCTTTTTTTAAAACTTCCAAATTAATACTCCCCAAACCCCTTTGCCTCTTTGGCTGGCAAACCTCAATCCAGTTGACAAGATGGTATTTATTTTTATCTTTATCTCCCTGCCAAGTAATCCTAGATCAACAAAGGCCTTTTTAACTCCCATAGGAATGGGATAAAAGGACATCACGAAAATCGATAGACCTATCAGACTTGACTGTATTTGAGTTATGTACCAGCCATGATTAACATCTTACCATACCAACATGCACATCTATTCTCAACTTTATTCTCAACAGGCTTCCAATCCCTATTTCTAGTTCTCACTTTATTACTAGGAACTCTTAAGCATTTTATAGGGAGATCCACCACTTGACAAGTGAAAATATTTTTATAAACTTCCCTCTCATCATTTGCATCTCCAAACAAAACTATTTCACTCTTATGAAAATTAATTTTCATCCTAGACATTTTCTCAAAATAAAACAATATAATTTTAAAATTTTGGGTGCTACTAACATCATGAGGGAGGAGGAAGATTGTATCATCTACGCAATTGAGCATATTTACCCCTCCTCACAATATTCAACCATCACCCCTTTAAGATAGCCATATTCTTAGGATTTTCCAAAATCCTAGCAAGATCATTAGCTGCCGGATTAAAGAGCAAGGGGGGGAGAGAGAGAGCATATCCTTACCTCAAACCGTTAAAATTAAGGAAATAAGGGCCTACTACATCCTCAACTTTGATCCCTAAATGCCCCCCTCTCATAGTTTCCATAAACAAATCATTCCGTTTATCAGGAAAACCTTCCAATTTAAACATGTTTTGTGCAAAGGGACAGTTCATTTGTCATATGCTTTTCTAAAGTCAACTTTGAAAAGCATAGCACTATATTTTCTAAACATGGATAGAGTTTAGAGCTTCATGAAGAATCAACACTCCTTCCATAATATGTCTGCCTTTAATAAAGGTTGTTTGGAAATGAAAATCAAAGGTCCCACTATTTCACTTAGTCTACTAATCGAAGTTTTGGTAAAAATAAATCTTACATTCAATAGACAGATAGATCTAATTTTTGTAACTATCTCGCATCTTGAATTTTAAGGACTAAAGTGGTAATACCATAATTCAGCCAAGACAGATTCAATTTTTCCTATGACTTGCCTAACATAGCTTTCAAGTCATTTTTTCTTAGACCCCAAAACCTTTGATAGAACTCTATTGGAAAGCCATCAGGACCCCGACTTTTATCATGTTCCATTGGAAAAAAACCTTATGGATCTCTCCCATAGAAAATTCTCCAATAAGTTTATTAGCATCAACTTCAGATATTTTACTAGCTTCGTAGATATTCAGAGAAATACTAAACTCGTTAGGTTTCCTAAACAGTTATATTTCATGAAATTATCTTTCCCAGTAATTCCCTGCTCATCTTGCTCCAAACAGGTAATAATGCCCCCCATTGGCCTTGGCTTGATAATACCTAGTATTAGAATCACCCTCTATGATTTCTTTTTCTGTACATCTTTGTAGCCCTTTTAACTCTTCATGTCTCAACAATCTATTCAGTTGCTCCCTAAGATCTTTTTGCTTCTGCCTAACATCAATGGTGAGTACAAAATATTCGGTGCTTCTCAATAGCATCTAATTTTCCTAGAATATTTTTCCTTAGTTTTCTATATCAAGAAGTAACATTTTTATCCCACCCTCTCAGTTTTTTCCTAAGTGTTCTCAGTTTCTTCTGCCATATTTCAATACTAGATCGAGAATATCCAGCATTCCAGACTTTGAAAACCACCTCATTAAAATCCTCTCTCAGAATCCAAGAATTTTCATATATAAATATAGGAATTCTGTAATTGTGTTCACTGGTGTCTAGAATTAGGGGAGTATGATCAGCAATCTCCCTTTCTAATGGGGTAACTGTAGCCAAAGGATATTTCTCTTCCCAATTAGGACACAACAATTTTTGTCAAGTTTTTCAAATGTAGGATCCTCCAAATTATTTGCCCAGCTATAATTTCTATCACCCAAGGGTAGTTCTCTAGGCCCGACATGTTTAAACATTAAAAGCAAAACTCTAATGGCCATGAGTATTGGGTTTATTCTTTTTAGAGCTCTTTCTAATTATGTTAAGATTCCCTAGGAAAGGCAAAGCATTTTGTATATATAACATGGATACTTTAGCTGAAAATTCAACTTTCCTCTCAGGTTAAGCGGCTCCATAGAAAATATTTAAGTTTATTTCATGGTCAAATCAACCTTCTTATCATAAACCAACATTCTCAGAAAGTATTCTCCATGTTTAGTATCTAAAATTCCTAAAGAATCTTCATTCACACTCATTAGAATTCCCATGTTGCCCTCTAGGAGGAGCACTAATGCCATTTAAAGGCTCTCCACCCCACAATAAGAGTGCAATTCATTGTTAGTAAAGTGATCTTTTATGGTTTCCCGAATCCCCAAGAAATCTAAAGAGAAATCCACTACAGTCTCTCTAATAAATATTATTTTAATTTCTCCACCGATCCCTCAAGCATTCCAAAACAAGCCTTTCATTTTTGTTCTCACTTTTTAATGTTCTTTTTGCTTTTTTAGCAGATCTATTAACATGTATACGTTTCGGAAATTCAATTCGGCTCCTGGGAGCACGTGCTCCCGGGCCCAAAAATAGTTTTTGAAATGTCAAAAAAATCAAGACAAAAAATTATGTCTTCTTACTCACATCCAAACGCTATCTACAAATTTCGAGGCAAAAAGGTTAAGCATTTTGGTATGTGCAAAAAAAAATTGAACACCAAATGTCACCTCGAATTTGTTTTTTTTTCACCGACGACACACTAGTGCTCCGTTTCGCATGAAATTTGTCAAGCATGCTTGCGACACTAACACAAACATCTAATTTTTTTAGAATTTTTTGATTTCTTACATGTTTTTTGAATTTACTGTTCATCCGGAAGCATATGCTCCCGAGAGCCAAAACGCCCCTCCCTATACCTTCCTTCAACCTAGCAATTACAGGAGATTAGACCTCCCTATTTTTCTTAGAGAAAAAGCTTTTTAATTTTTTCCAAATATTTTCTTCCAAGTCAATATCAGAGTTGTCCCTATCAGAACATAATTCATTTAAGTCAGCATCTCCAGTGGCAATATGACCTGGAGAGCTAGCAAGCATATCACTATCAGTATTCTTATCATGCCCAAAGATCATATCTAATCTAGCAATCTCTAGAGTTCTCATCATTTTGATATTATGCCCAATCAAATCCATAGTGCATCCTAAATCAATACCAACGCAAGAAGACATGGTTAGCAATGAAGTATTATTAATATCCAAAAGATTAGGGATAAAATCATTATCATACATAAGTGTCTTTTGCAGCTGCTCTTTCCTTAGCCATGTCTTCCACTCTCACATCCTCCCTATCTTTAAGTCCGGGGCATCTTGTAGGTACCCTATCATTGCCATCCTCCCCAGTATCCTCCTCTTGCCCATCAAAATCAGTAATACGAGTAATCCTTGTCATCACAACTCCAAAGGAATTAGAACCACTTCAGTCTAATTGGCATTATTATCAATAGGTTCCAGATAGTTATCTCGTGTATCCCCAAGCTTCTACTCCATACCATTTCCTAATTCCTCCATTTCTTATTTAGGAGGCACATAACTTCTTTGGAGCATCTTATTGTAACTTATTCCTTCCAGCTTCATTATCTCCCATTCTTTTTCGCAAATGTTAACGCCCACACATGTGGCACGAAGTAACATGGCCCAAACGCCTTCATTACCATTCATTTTGCTACGTCAAAACATATGACATCAGCGGGAATCTTTTTCGTTTTCATCTTAAAAATGTTTTATCTCCTAATTAAAAAATCCAATTAAAAATTTATTTTCACCATTAAATCCGTCTCGACGAGATCTTAAAAACTAGATCCCATGTTAATATATTTCAACGAATTTTTTTTGCTCAAAAGTTGCCATAGTGTTTACACTAAAGTTGCCATGTGGCAATTTTAGTTTATAGAGCATGGCAATTTTAGTATTTTGACCATGACAATTCTAGTACTTTGACCATGAAAATTATTTTTTGTATGAACCATGGCAATTTTAAGTGCATGTATCATGGCAATTTTAGCTTATGGTTCATGGCAAGTCTAGTTTCTTAATTCTCTGTTTTATAATATGTAAAAATTTACTTTTAAATGTAGAAGAAAATAGTTGAAACATATCATGGCAACTTCAGTGTAAACACCATGGCAATTCATGTGCAATAGACATGATAACTTTTAACCCCCAAAAAAGTCAGCGAAATATATTGATATGAGATCTAGTTTCCAAGATCTTGTCACGATGGATTTAGTGGTGAAAACGGATCTTCAATCCGATTTTTCATTTAAGAGATAAAACATTTTAAAAACTGAAAATCAAAAAAATTCTCACATGCATGCATGCGGTGATGTGGCGCGGTCTGTGTGTTATAAGGCGTGTGGGCGGATGTCGCTCCCACCACACGTGTGGGCGTTATTAGCGTCCTTTTTTTGTCCATAACAATTTTATTTAATAGTTTGTTTAGCATTCTCATATTCCACCTCTTTCATTTTAGCATTCAACTTAAGTCTATCATCTAACGGCTCAACAAATATTGGATGTGTGTCACTAGCAACTTTCTTTGTTGTTACATTTATTTTATCAGCTTTCAAATTTCATATTGAGCCAAAGACAAACTCCCCAAATTGATAATCTCTTTCTCAGCTTCAAAACCTTTATTCTTCTTAGACTCCCCAAATATATTTGTGTCCGACTTTACTTATGAAAAGGAATTTATGATATGCCTCCAAATAATTGCTTATTCCTTCTAGAATATTATAAGCTATGTATTTATTTTTCTTTATCTCTCTATGTTATCCCGTGATAACACAATGGCAAGAGAATATAAATGTCTAAAATTCCCAGCTAATCAACGGTTCAAAGAATCAATCCAAATTCCATGCTTTGGAGATTATATTCTGAGATAAAAATTCAGCCAAGTTGCTGAAACCCACAGTGCCAGATGCTACTGGTTGAAATGAACGTAAAAGGAATCGTAGCATAAGAAAATCATGTTGAGAAAATAGTAGTCCATGAATAGTGGCAAGCATCATGGAAATGGGGAAACGGAGAACATTGGCAAGAACTAGGATTCTCCACCTTTTCTATCCTGTCCGCTCCGATCCAATAACATCGTTGTCCACCGCTTGCTTCATTCCCTCTAGGTCTCTCCTCCTTCGAGATACCCAAAATAAAAGGAGAGGGGGCAGGAGAACACCAACACAAGATTGATGGAGAGGTGACGAGCAAAAGGTGTAGGCAAAAAGAAAGAAAGAGAGGCAACAGTAAGAGGTTTGCAGTTGCAAGGAGCAACAGTTGTTGACAGGTCTACACATCAAGTCCATACCGTTTTGATGCACTTCGGTAGTCTATAGGTATTTTGCGCTCAAAATCTACTTTTGTTGATTCAGTCTGACTCCTCATTCAAAATTCAAATATACTGATGTTGTTTACCATGTATTCACATGCAGGAACGTTGGTGTCCTAACTGGAATCCTGTGAGGTTTTGCGATTGTGGTGAGAGTAGTTGACATGTTCATGCTCCTGGCCATCATGCAAATTTGGTACTTACTACATGATCTTTCGACCATTCAATCACTAATAAGTACACACCCTGTTCCTAAATATAAGACGTTTTGGCAGTTTGAAAACAGAGGTGGTAGTAATCTAGGGGTTACATGAATTTATTTTGAATTGATTTTGCCTCTAATAAGATCTTCTGAATCGGTAATAAGCTTTTATGGAGCAAGCTAGGGTACCAAGTTCTCGAGTTTTTGAACTGTTTTTTGGCGCTTTTGTCCGACTTCCCCAGTTACTAATCATAGGAGGAGAATCTAGCTTGTTGGCACATTTTGTGACAAAATGGACGACGGACTATACCTTCCGATCCCCAGCCACCTTCTGTTTCCATATCCTGAGATCTCCCACGGCTTCGATGATGAGTTCCTAGCGTGTACTCACACACACACCTGCAACGTTCCATCATGGCCGGCCGCGGCGCACTCCCACACGTGCCTGCACGCGCACACCCAAGTCATAGCTTCCGGCGAAGATCACGCGGAGCATGACCAGCTGAGGAATCTCCGGAAGCCTCTGGGGAACCGTGAGGCCGTGCGCAAGTACCGGCAGAAGAAGAAAGCCCACGCAGCCTTCCTCGAGGAGGAGGTCAAGAAGCTCCGCGCCGCCAACCAGCAGCTCCTGAGGCGGCTGCAGGGCCACGCGGCGCTGGAGGCCGAGGTGGCGAGGCTGACGGGCCTCCTGCTCGATGTCCGAGGCAAGATCGATGGGGCTGAGATCGGCGGCCGGCCGTTCCAGGAGCGGTGCAGCTTCGGCTCTGTCGTCGGCACTGCTGCAGAACCGACAGCACCATGCTTTGATTCTGGCAGTGCTGAGGTACCAGCGGCCTGGGAGACTTGCGAGATCGATGGCGGTGGCATCGTTTCGGGAGAACTTGGTGTTCCTGAAGTGGTGGATGCTGTTGCCAGCTTCGTGAACTCTCCTGCATAATTGGATGAAGTTCTTTGTACCCAAATACAGTATCAGATAGAAAATGGCTTCCTTTCATATAGCCTACTTGAATAAATGGTGGCTGGGAACAGAAGTGTGGAAGTGAGACACCCTATCAAGGTCTTGCTGATTATACTTCTGTTCTGAAGTGTTCGGTTTGTAATGTACTTGTTGTGTTTGTATTGGATGGAGCTACTAGTAAGTGTGACCCAGCATGATCTGTGCTTTCCAAAGTGCCCTTAGGTTGGTCTTCTCTGGAACAATTAACCACTGTTTAAAAATTCAGTTGTGTTCTGTAATGGGATAATGATCTGTTTACTGTGTTATCTTCAGTTAAATGCAACTTGGAAATGTCTTATTTTTTCCCTTGAATACTTGGCTCTCTGGATATAATTTTACTATCTAGATTGATTTTGCTGTTACAGAATTAGGATACCTATCACATGTACTGTCTAAACGTTTACTCCTGCGAATTTATGTTGACAACCATCTCCATCATTCATTTAAATGTCTGGACGAAGAAACATCATCACACAAATCAGAGTGCGCTAGCTAATGTTTCCTTTACGAGATCTCGGCTCTTCAGAATGATTGGAGAGAGCCCCGCCTCCTCTTGGTTGGTGCCGGGCCTAAGAGTGATGGGACTGCTTCTTTAAAGAGCCTTTCGTTGGGGTGGCAGGTGGTGCCTTGATCTATCAATTGAGGGAGCAAAAAACAGGTCCGCTTCGCTCCCCCTTCTTTAAATGAAGAAAGAAAGAAAGGGGAAGTTTAGATCCCTCATAATAGTTCTACCCACAGAAAAGATCATGAAAGAGGCTATCAAAATGGTACCCGAATCCATTTACAATCCCGAGTTTCCAAACACATCGCACTTCCGCTCGGTCGAGGCTGCCACTCGGCCCTCAGATGGATCAAAGAAGAGTGGGGAACCTCTTGCTGATTTTTGGAATTCGACATCAAGAAGTGTTTTCACACCATCGACTATTGTACACCCACGGCCTTTGACAACGTAAGCACAACAAAATTCACAAGACTTACTAACTGCAATTTACGCATTCCCACGCAAAAACTGCAATTTACGCATATTGCTTCACTGTTTTGCAGTATATAATTAGATGTTTGAATTTCAGAGAATAATTCGGTAAGGCCATCATGAAGACATAACATAGCTTCACAGGTCGCAAGGCCAGGCAGTGCCACTTCGCCACAGGTTAATTGGGATGCCATGGATTTCATGAGGCGAATTTTCATATTGTGATTATACCAGTTACTTCAATCAACCACGTCTCTGTGGGGTTTGAAATCATGGTTTTATGTTAGTGTCTAGACATTGAGGTTTTGCTAGCTTTATTCTAAACCTAAAGGAAGCCTTGCTAAAATAAATTATTAGTAAAGTTTGGTTTGTACCTAAATGGCACCACAGGTAGAGAATAATTAATTTAACGTTTTTCTCGCCAATGCAACTAATTTAGTATCAAAATGTCATGATATACCTTGTCTTGCTAATCTGGTAGTGTTGGCCCACCTGTTTCAAGCAAAATGGCACGTGATAAGAATGAAATGTAGACATACTGATATTCGGCATTTATTATAGGTTGCAAAGGCATGCACTGATGGGCTGATAGACGAAATGGAGAATGAGAAGGGACTAATTGACTCGTACTCATGCTAGACCAATCGAGCAACCTATGCCAGTCGCGTCGCTTCCACACACAAGAAACACATCAACAATACAACTAATGAGTAGTTGTCCTATTGATGGACCACATGTGTTTCAACCATCAATTTAGGAAAATATTTGAACATGATACTTTGTGATATTCTAGCTTATGTTAGGCACATTGAAAAATATCTTTAAACATAACATTTGTTGATACTTATGCCAACTTTGGGAATGCAGAATATATTTTTGCATACAAAAGCATATTAATAAAACATGATATTGAGCACAAGAAAAGAAAAGGGCAAACACAAACACAGAGATAAATCTTACAGAAATCCTTAGTCACTTTTATTAATGCATTGGAAAAAGGACACATGAAACGTGGTGTTCATATGGCATACAGCTTGCATGTGGACAGAAAAAGGAAAGATAGAGCATATGTTGACTACTTGGTGCAAGTGCAAAAAAGAATAACAACCAAGAATATTGGATGATTCTAGGCGAGTACTCATTCTAAAAGATCATGATGGCTACTTCATGCCAACAAGAATAACAAGTTAAACTATCAAATGGTTCTAGAATTGTTTCCACCTAAAATAAACTATCTTCTAAGTGTGATAAACTTTATTTTTTCAAATATACCATTTCTGCATTCCAAGAGATAAGAAGCACAAATAATATGAGTGAGTAGGGAAACTAAACAATTGTCATTTGTGAGAACTTTGGGGCTCAAGAAAACCGCGTGTAACATTGTAAGATGATGATGTTGTTGGAAATACCTAGAGGCAATAATAAAATGGTTATTATCACATTTCCCATTCATGATTATTGAATAAGAAATATGATAATAATCATTTTATTATTGCCTCTAGGGCATATTTTCAACAGTCTCCTACTTACACTAGAGTCAATAATTTAGTTCACATCGCCATGTGATTAACACCCAATGAGTTCTGGGATTTGATCATGTTTTGGTTGTGAGAGAGGTTTCAGTGAACGGGTCTGTAACATTCAGATCCATGTGTACTTCGCAAATATCTATCTCTACAATGCTCTGCATAGAGCTACTCTAACTAATTGCTCCCACGTCCAATACGTATATAGATTGAGACTCAGAGTCATCCAGATCGGTGTGAAAGCTTGCATCCGGATCGGTGTCAAAGCGTATTGACACATAAATGTAAACCTGACAAAACATGGAGTGGTTTAGTAAAGGGCTTGTTTAGTTGGCCAACTTTAAAGTAAATATAATTATTATTATTGAAGTTGTAGAGGAATGAATAAAATTTACAATGATTAAGAAGTATAATAGTCACTGGCGAAACAAACACAATCCCTTTCTTCTTGAAGATCAAAGCTACGACATGGAAGCTACACTGTACCAGAAGATAACATGGCTAGTTGTTATTTGACTAAAAATGACTCTACCATATCATGCTTTGCTTATTTGAGCCAATAATAGATCTGGGATTTTATAAATTAGTCTTCGAGTTATAACGATATCATTCAATACACACAAATAAAAATCATTAGTTTCAAAATTGTAAGCACATTTTTCTGAAAGTTTTAAAATTTTGGAAACCAAGAAACAAAACAGTTAATTCAAGTTAAACCAACTATGCTAGCAGATATTTCTATTAATAGCAACGTAGTATACACTCGAGATAAAATCTCTGGATATTCATTAAGTAGAAGGGAAACAATCTAGTTTAGGAGGGTTCTGAAATCTTAAGCTTAAACTCTTTTTTTACGAAGGCACATATGCATATATTCGAGACTATACCTCCGCTCATCAATAAAAGTCTATTTTAACATGATGTGTTTATTTATACGTGATTCTTGTGCTAATGGCATGTTTGAAGTTTTAATTTTTACATGACAATTCTGAACTCCTTTTAGTTGCTTCTCTATATGTTCACAATAATTCCCGGTACCTCTGAGCTTTTTCATCTGGTACTTCTAAGGTGTGACCTTGATATTTATGGATGATCCTTGTTTGAGAACTTTTCCATCTACTATGGTATACAGAACAGTTTGTTTTACCTGGTACTTCCGAGTTAGTTCTCTACACACAAAAGTCACATTTTGGTCTTCTGGACTGCTTATTCTTATCCCGGTACTTTTGAGTACTGTATTATCCTACGTTTCCCAAGAATTGTTCTGGCCGTTCAAATTTTGAACGCATTTTGAAGTTCCAAATAATTTTTTTCCTCCACTTTGGAACTTTTGAGCTAGTTATTTTTTCAAGTAATGGTTAGATTTCTGTCGAGCTCTATATATAAATCTGCATGCGCCATTGTTGTGGCAAGCCATTCAACTCATTTTCACTCATATCCAACTACCACACGGGGGGGGGGGGGGGGGTGCGGAGAGCCTCTAGGTAGGAAGACAAGACAAGAAGTGATGGGTGATTCTGTGAACACTTCTTCGATTCTTTGAAGACTAGTATTCTACCTTTCTCTTGAAACCACAAACCTGGTGTTTATCTCTATTTACACTGCTCACATCCTTTGTGTGTGTGTGTGTGTGTGTATGGGTGTGTGTGGGTGTGTGTGTGTGAGAGAGAGAGAGAGAGATCCTATTGGTTATTGAGAAGAACTTTGATTAAAGATCTTTTAGAGCGGAGCAGTCATACCCAATGACTTTGCTTTGTTGTTACTCTTGAAGGATGTGCACCTCCTTGATAGTTGGCAGTTACTTAAGAGCATTCATCCTCTACTTGTGAAGGACCTGAGAGTTTGTGAAGGCAAGGAAATGGCCTAATTTGTGAGATCTACCCCTTTGCGAGGCTTGACAATGAAAGGTCGATAGACCATGGTAAAACATTATGTTTGGTGGGCGTCGCAATCAAGGTCCTTGTAATCTTAGAACCATTTGGTTCAAAGCCTCCATCAACAAGGAGTAGGATAGCGGCAACCATCCGAACCTCGGTAAAACATCTTCAAGCCCTTCTATGTTCACATCATCTTCACTCAACTGTTTACTTTCATGCAAGTTATCATTCTCCGTTGCATTACTTATTCAACTTGCTTGATTTATACTAAAGATTAACTAGGTGTTACCTTAACAGTTGCCAAACTTAAAATTGACCATAACCACTGAGTCCCGGACTCCCTTTAAAATACAAATCATAACAACTAAGTCAATAAATTAAGAAAGTGAAAACGACTTCTCTTGCGATGAACATTAAATTTGTTGAAATGTTTGAAGTGTCAAAAATTGTCTATAAACATTTGCAAATATGTGTTCATGTCTACTGTGTGCTTATCAACTCTTCATAACAAAAAGAACACTTTTGCACTTAAGAGGAAAGACCAGTTTTTTTTAAACCCCCATATATTAATTAGTCAAAAACAAGATTCTTACAATCGTTCATTACAAAAGTAGCCACGCAAGACGAAACGCTATTACATAAAGCACCATCGGTCCTGCTAACAAAACTAAACTTACCAATCTCGTGCACAACCCTATTAGCTTGTCTATCAATCTTCACGATTTTGAAATCCTTCATAAGCTTCGAAACGCTCAGGGCCTCCTTTTTCAGATCCACAAAAGGAGACCTGTCGAGGGATTCATTTGCTTGGTACTTCAAAAACAATAAGTTAAGAATTAAATTTATTATTTTTATGCCCGGCGTAAAATCTACGCTACAACAAGTTTTTTTGTGAGAAACACAATACAAACATACACGCACATGTGCTTACCCATATGAACGAGCACATGTAAGCTCACTTTTTCCCCTCATGGGCTGGGAACACAACACAACCATCCTGCAGTCATCCAATCACGCGTTAGTTCTTTTTATGACAAGTTTTTTTCGAGAATTGTTTGATACTCCAGAATTATTATTTATACTCGTTCCGGCCCATGCTTGCTGGTGGTGACCCGGAAGCGCGCGTAGCGTGGTGGTCGAGTGGTGCTGGAGCGCGCCACGCCACCTCCAACCCTCGCGCACGCCAGCTAACCATGGGGCCCCGCGCGGTACAGCGAACGGCGCACTGCTCACTCGATCGGTGCCACCGGCGTGCCACGCTTCGCCGCAAACCCCGCCGCGTTTATATGACCGCACCGCCTGATCACTCCCCGTCACACATCACGCACACACTCCTCGCCACTCCCAGCAGCGCCCCAACCGCCCGCCCCTCCGCCATCCCTCCTCCCCGCCGGGATCAAAGGTACCGTACCACCAACCCCGATCGACGCTCCTCGTGCTAATCGCTTAAGGTTTCTGCATGAGCGCCGATTCCGGTGCCCCTTTCCGTGCCCAGCCGCGCGAGATTTGGGGGCTGCGTGTGGGGTGTGTGGGGACTGTTGCCGAATTGGGGATGCATGATTTGCTAGATTCATGCATTGGATGATTCATGGCGCTGTTCGTCTCTCGTTTACCTTCCTGTCAGGGGCCAATTGAGGCCTGTTGTGAGATTATGGGTCCTGAACAACTGGTTCTGATTTCTGACGCGAGGTGTGAGATTATGAGTTCTGTAGCCTTTACTGTTCTCTTTTGCACGAGACGACTGCGTGGTCCTAGGGTTGGTTGGGTACGAAGATCTTTCTTTCCCCTTTTAAAATTGGAATTGGATTCAGGGGAACAACTTGTTGAACCTCCAGTATTTTTATCTGGCAGTACTACTAACAAAAGCACTCCGACATAGCGGTTCTAAATACACATCCTGCACCACTTAACACAGCAGCCACGCAGCAAAATAGGGGTTTTCACACAGGCTGGATAGCTTATTAGCAAGTGCACTCTGTTTCGTATCGCGTCTTGACGTCTTAGCAGAATCATAGTGCGTCTGGATCCGGTGGATAATTGGTTGTTGCTTTGACAGGCAAAGCATAGGCAGTGTAATGGGCAAATAATGCTAAACTTTGGTCTAGTAGGATAATTGGTTCAAGAGCCTTATTCTCAGCAATCATGTAAGTGGATGATTCACTAAGAAATCACTGGCAATTACTCCCCCCGTTTCGTATTATAAGATGTTCTAACTTTTTTCTGAATCGGATGTATATAGACACGTTTTAGTGTATTTGTTCGCTCATTTCTGTCCGTATGTAGTCCATATTGAAATATTCAAAACGCCGTATAATTCGAAACTGAGGTGATACTTTGTTTATTCAGAGTACACCATTCTGTAGCATGCTCACAGGCAACCATATGAAATTTGGATAGCATACATAACCAATCGTAAGTGGTGAGTTTTCCATGTAGTACCCTGGGGGTTAGGGTTTATCCCTGAAACAAATCTAAGATACTAATTCAATTCAGCGTAGAAAAAGCAGCAATAAGCACTGCCTGCAGTCTTCCAAACCTCAGTGGGATAAGTTCTAGTGAGAAACGTGAGTTGTTCTTATCTGTTATTTCCTTCCAGTCTACTGAAGAACAAACTGTACTATAGCCCCCAAATGTTAACCGTAATGAAATGCAGTGACAAGCAAGCATTTCAATTGCAGTCAATTTTTTTAAAATTACATTTTTAAAAAGCATTTCAGTGTGTGCTCTGCATATGGTACAAATCACATGCAATTGGACTGATACAATTATCTCTTTTTATCATAGTGTAGCCAAAGTGGATTGCATTCTATCTGTGATAAGTTGAGTAAGAGATTATCATTGCAGTAGCACAGTACCTTCTGACACCATTCTTTTGTTGTCTTCCTGATATGAATTTACACGGAGTTAATTGTTGTACGCATGAACAATAGAAACCCAAATTAGGAAATATAGAGGTGATATTTGCAGCTAAACACATTGATTCTGCTTCATGACATATGTATATCTATATGAGCAAACTTGCCATTTGATGAATGATGAGTTAAGCGTAATATTAATCAAGTACAGTTTATCCTGCTTACCTTTTTCCACTTAGTAATCACTTGTGCTAGTGTATGTTTTCAAATGTTGCTTGTATGGTACTACAAAATATAGAAACTGCCTGCTAATGCTGGGAGCTTAATCTGTCACAGATTCAAGATGTCAAACAGAGCCACACATTGGTGTTATGCGTGCCGTCGGCCAATTCGTCTTCGTGGACAAGATATAATCTGTCCCAACTGCAATGATGGCTTCATACAAGAGATCAGTGAGACACGAGGCGCTTTGAACAACTACGGTATGTTTGGGCCACGCTTCGATGATCGCCTAGATGGACGATTTGGAATGATGGATGCTATGTCTGCCCTCATGCGTCGCCGGATGGCAGAAATGGGCAGCAATCCTGTGTTTGATCCTAATGCAGCTTGGGCAAGTACTACACAAGGAAGGCCATCCCCTATTGGCCCTAGGCTGATATTCGGCAGCAACATGCCTGCTCAGGGGAGCGACGACAGCGGAGTAAACGTGCTTGTCAGGGGAGGCCGCAGAATCGGCGCTGACCGTCCAAACTTCAGTGGCTTCCTTGTCGGCGGCCCCAGCCTGGAAGCTCTGTTCGAGCAGCTGCTACTGCAGACCGGCAACCGTCAAGGACCAGCGCCGGCTCCACAGTCCGCGATCGACTCCATGCCGGTGGTGAGGATAACCCGCAGGCATCTGAGCGATGATCCAGTCTGCCCAGTCTGCACGGAAAGATTTGAAATTGGCTCGGAGGCGAGGGAGATGCCGTGCAAGCACCTGTACCATGCCAGCTGCATCATCCCCTGGTTGGTTCAGCACAACTCCTGCCCAGTTTGCCGCCACCCGCTGCCGCCGCAGCGAGGATCGGACAACAATGCAGCCCGTCCACAACCTTCGGCCCACGCCGGCGAAGCCGTGAGCCATGGGGTTGACGGTGCCGGAGCGGACCCTGGGCCTGTCATGAGGAACGGCGCCGACGAAGGAGGGAGCCC
This sequence comes from Triticum urartu, assembly GCF_056163025.1. Taxonomy (NCBI): domain Eukaryota; kingdom Viridiplantae; phylum Streptophyta; class Magnoliopsida; order Poales; family Poaceae; genus Triticum; species Triticum urartu. Next base: position 557,232,692 of record NC_141875.1, read on the forward strand.
TTTCTCGTTCCTCTGGCCGTTCGGGTCGTCGAGCTCCGGTCCCAGTTCTTACCAGTACGGAGGAGGCGGGGGTGAGCCTGCGCCTGCGGTTTACAACGACGACCCTGGGCAGATAACCTACTCTGAGTGGCACTATGATCCGTGACACTCCCCTGAGCTCCTGCTCCAAGCTGGAGGCGTGGTGTGGAGCTTAGATATATATGATGAATCTGTGATGGGTGCCTGTAACGTTCACCCAAACTGTCTACTGAGCAGAGTGAACTACTCCGTATATTCTGCAGTAAAGTAAACTAGTATATCGGACTGTACCAGTTCAGTTCCAGCTGAACTTTGTATTGTCACACATAAGGATCTGTGAAGAGTTTGATCGGTCGTGTTTCCTGCGTTGTCGCACAAAAGAAACGTGCCAGCGAGAAGAGCGAGGCATGGAGATGCCATTTTGTCCTGCTACTACTGTAGCATACTTGTTTAGTCAGGCCGCCCAGACTTATCTATCTCACGTTCATCAAAATTCCAAACACATGTCGAGGACCTCTTGACCGGAGGCCGCTGCCCAAAAGCCGTCGCCCCGCCAGAGTGGCCGGCTAGCTACCGTGTTATCTTCTTCCCAGTCTCTTCTTCCTCCCCCCGCTCCCTTCCCCGTTTCTCAGCTCCGACTCCGGCCGGCGCCCGGCGGCAGTCATGGCTTGCTCCGCCCATCTTCTCTCGCAGAGCCTGTACCAGTCCCACCGCTCCTGCCCGGCCCCGTCCAAGCACCTCCGTTTCCAGGCCCGACCCGCGGCGGCGGCTTCCGCCGGCGTCAGCTCCAGCTCCAGCACCAGGAGCCGACGGTCTCCAAGCGTAAGAGTCGCCGCGTCGGCCGAGCAAGGGAGGAAGAAAATCGAGGTAATTGATTGCTCTGCACTCTCTCCGGGCGTCATCTGTGATTTCTGACCCCCTCCAATTAGTTAGTCACCGGCGCAATTTCCTGTGTGGTTCCGCTCATCCCATGATGCTTTACTGCAAATTAATAAAATAATTCTGGACAACAGTCATGGACTTTCGTTTCTTCGTGTTGTAGAGTAAGCACCAAGTGTATCATCATAGTTATATGGTATCAACAGATTCAGTATTTCACTCTGAGAACAGCATTTGTATTGGCTACAACATAGCGAATTGCTTCAAGCTCTGTGTGATCATTTTTTCCCTTGATGTAACATACTGCTACGATATCTGCCCGCCATAGACTATCTGCCCTGCAGTTTTGGCAATTTAAGAAAATCTACTGCAGCTGTTGTTTCTCCACCATATTTTGTATTCTAATTTATAGCTGTGTTCTTTTGTTAAGCTTACGTATGACGCACAAGCCAAGTTTAACCAGCTAGCCGACCAGATTGACCAGGATGTCGGGATTACACGGCTCAACCTGTTCTCACCTTGCAAAGTATGTATCAGTTGTTATGTTTCTGATAAGCAAGGGAAAGGTTAAATTTGGTTATTATTGTTTTGCCCATTGACCTAGACCTGTATAGCATATACCTTGTAGATTAATGTCTTCTTGAGGATAACCGGGAAGAGACCAGACGGGTTCCATGACCTGGCTTCTCTGTTTCACGTGAGTTATTTCTTGTGCTTGTTGTAGTGATATTTAGTGATATCTGCATGAACATATGTGGAAAGGGTGATTTTATAATTTTAGCACCATTCATCTTTTCATGGAGTTGTAGTATGGAAGATTAATATTTTTTGGGGGAAAACCCAGCAGGTGGAAGATTAAAAATAAATCTATAGAGATGTTTCTTTTATTCGCATAATCTGTCAGATGTACCAACTTATCAGCTGTATGATCTTTTCTGGTCTAGCTATAACAATTCTATTTACTAATATGTCAGTTTCCCCCTAAGTTCTTGTGCATCGGGTAATTAGAGCTAGTAATAAACAATTGGCTCTGCAATGTACATTATTCCTTCTCCAAATTAAGTTGCCAGATCTGATCTTAGCCCTATGTTATAGTGGTGTGTCCTTCCTTTTTATTGATATGGTTACGATTTGTTCTGCTTTATAGAGCTGTTCTTTGTATCACTTTTGATAATCATATATATGAACCAGGTGGTTAGTTTGGGTGATACTATCAAATTCTCACTGTCGCCAAGTAAGAGCAAAGATCGGCTATCAACCAATGTTGCAGGTGTCCCAGTTGATGATAGTAACCTGGTATGTTTGATATAGATACTTCTTATATGGACTTACAAATACACTTGAAGCATCTTTATTACCTTACCTTACTTTTTTATTTCATGAATTCGCAGATCATCAAGGCACTTGACCTTTACCGCAAGAAAACTGGCACTGATAAGCACTTTTGGGTATGTAAACTATACATTGTTTTGACATTAAAGGGAGTGAAGGTTATTTTATTTTACTTGGTATGTTTGCTATAGATTTTATCTTTTACTCTTGTCCTTGTTGAAGTGTAGATACATCTTGATAAGAAGGTCCCAACTGGTGCTGGTCTTGGTGGAGGAAGCAGTAATGCTGCAACTGCACTATGGGCTGCTAACCAGTTTAGTGGTGGCATTGCTTCAGAAAAAGATCTTCAAGAATGGTCTGGTGAGATTGGATCAGATATCCCCTTCTTCTTTTCACGAGGAGCAGCATATTGTACCGGTAGAGGAGAGGTATGTGAAGCACTACTTCCCAGTGAATAGTCCCTACTCCATTAAGGCATGTGCGTGTTCTTTTTTTCTTCTCTCGAACAGAAACCAAAATATGTGTCATTGTATATCAGAAGAAGGCATCAAGATGATGCAAAGTAGAAGGCGAACGAAAAACTGAAACCGATACAAAGCAGCCTAGCTAAGGAAACAAAAACAACTAGACAGCAAAAAGAAAAAGACTATACAGGGAGCTAGCTAAGCTAGGGTACGGCGTAGGGAGACAGGGCATGGAGTGGTAGACGCCGGAGTGCCTTGACACCTGCCAACACCCAAAGCTTAGTTCCCCAGGATGGAATCCACCAAAACCTTTCCTCAAGTTGCTGAGAACTGAGTGATGATTTTCTGTAATACTGGCATGAAACTCTTTGTTACAATCCTGATAGCACATTCTGGGTCTCCCCAAAAGAACTTCCGTATCTTTTTCAGTTTCCTATATGTGGACTCTTATGTTAGAAAGAAAATCTGGAAGAAAGGCCAGGCCACATTAATCTGATTGGAGCAGATCCATCATTCAATTTCTTATAAGTGCATCTATAATATCCTGGACCAGAAAGAGTGAAGTATCTTACCTGAACCCTTTTTCAACCTATTGACAGTTGATTAGATAATTGGTTTAGCTGATACTCCCTCTGTAAACTAATATAAGAGCATTTAGGTCACTATTTTAGTGTTCTAAACGCTCTTATATTAATTTACGGAGGGAGTACATCGCAATTGGGCCATACTACATTATTGATTTTTATTTACAGGAGTTGCCTTATTCAACTGTGTTCGAGCAAATACCCACTTTCATAGAGGGTTCCTTTCAGATTCCAAAATTTATTTATTCATTACTACTCCCTCCGTCTGGAAATACTTGTCATCAAAATGAACAAAAGGGGATGTATCTAGACGTATTTTAGTTCTAAATACATCCCTTTTTATCTATTTTGATGACAAGTATTTTCGGACGGAGGGAGTATAAACTAGAAACTGACATGGAAATGTATGTCCATGATCTATGTTTACCTTACTGCTGAAGTGGCTGATCATAATCTACAACTTTCAAGTTAAATGTATGCAGATTGTCCAAGATATTCCGAACCTGTTGCCAGAGAATCTGCCAATGGTTCTAATAAAGCCACCTGAAGCATGCGCAACCGCTGAAGTTTACAAGGTAATATATATTTAAATTTTCTTAACTTAAAGCACATGCTTTTCTTAACAAGCTTTATATACTGCAGCGACTCCGGTTAGACCAGACTAGTAAAGCTGATCCTCTGGCTTTGCTCAAGGAGATTACGCAAAACGGAATATCACAAGATGTCTGTGTAAATGATCTAGGTATGGAGTGTGATTACAATAACTTGTTATATGCTATCACTAGATGTATCTTCAATTCTTTGTCTTTTCAGTATGTTGCTGGAGAACATTTAGTAAAACTGCTTCATGTTCCTCATTTTCTTTTATCAGAGCCTCCAGCTTTTGAGGTGTTGCGTTCACTAAAGAAGTTGAAGAAACGATTTATTGCATCCAACCGGGGAGATTACAGCGCTGTTTTTATGTCAGGAAGGTAAGGAGGGCACATTCTCTTGCTGAACTAAATCTGTTTTTTCCAAAATAGCCTTATTCTAGCTTTAATCACCATCGTATTATTCTCTGCGTCTTGCCTTAATTTATATTTGACTTCCCTCAGAAAATTATACTTTGCCCTGATCTTGGGTCGATTAGATGAGTCTTTTTGAGAGCTCCAAATATTAAAATTTTGCTGTGTAGTTAGCATTGCAATCTACCTAAGTGCTTTCATTAGTCATTCTGTCAAATTTCAGTAGCAAAAATAACGTATTCAAGGTGTGAGATTCCATGCTACAAGTTTGATTATAACAATCAGGGCAAATATGCCCCCCCCCCCCTGTTGACCTATTCAACACTCGTATCTGCATTTGGAATTTGGAAATGCATTTAGTAGGCAAACTATTTGAAAGGGACAACATTGTGAATGTTTCATGCAGTGGAAGCACTATAGTTGGAATTGGTTCCCCAGATCCACCTGCGTTTGTGTATGACGATGACGACTACAAGGATGTTTTTGTGTCAGGTATGTTGCCTGTTGCATTTCACAAAATTCATGTTCCTCATCTATACACGGTCGAAACGCTTAGCCGAATTGCCGAACACATAGACAAAACTGGATTGCTGATATCCGAACAGACAAAAGTTGTGTTAAACAAACAATTTGGAACCTGTATTGCGCTAATTTTGAGTCCTCCATGTCTTTGGTGCAGAGGCTCGCTTTCTCACTCGCGACGAGAATGAGTGGTACAGGGAACCAATGTCGTCGAATGCCAGGTTTAGCAAAGAAGATTCACTGTCAGAGGCAGCACCAGTCGTGGACTGACCGAGTGAGGTTCTGTATTTGGTCTCAGTTTTGCGGCTGTGGCACACAGGTGTGGATTTGTTCAATACATGTTGACATGAGAAGAGCAGCTACACCATCAAGTTTGTTGATAAGAAAATTTGATTTTGTAAAGGGAAACGGTAATTAAATCAAGCAAATCCTGGAACTAACTACTCCCTCCGGCCCATTATGGGAGGGAGGGAGGGAGGGAGTATTTCAGTGGGTATCTATCACTAGCATGCGCAGTAAGGAATCACAATTGTTTCCAGATCACTTGGCAAGAAAAGAGTGGGTGCATTCTGTATGAGAGGGAAAACACCAGGTTTGGTTCTACAGTATATTTGAAGGGGATCAACGTTGACTTCCAATCTTCCATTCCATAAGAAAACAAAGCTTTGACATACATTCCCTTCAACTGAAACTATCACATGATCTACTAGGAAGGAAGAGAACGACATTGACGCCCTTGAAATCTAAGCTGGGTCGCGGACAAGAAACGAATCAAATCCAGGGAGTCATCGTTCCGATTCAGTTTGCCTTCCCGGATGGCGACGGCCCTGATCGCCCACCGCCGCCACTGACTGTGAGCTCCCGTCTTTGCCGTCCTCAGCTCCGGTGTCCGAGGCCGTGGCCGTATCCTCCTCCTCCTTCGCAACCGGGGAATCTTCCGGGTCGAGGGCCTCCTGCTCGGCGGCCACCGGCGGGTTGAACGACCCGAACTTGGGCGTCGTCTCCAGCGCCACGAAACCGCCGCGCGCGTGCTGGAAGGAGAAGGACGAGCCGCCGTCACGGTTCCCGTCCGCCTCGCCATCCCCACCCTTGGCCGCGGCGCAGGGCACGCCGTCGAGCGCCGCGACGCTCGCGCGGCGCCGCTTCGTCCCGGGCCGCTCCTCTTCCCGGCCGTCCGCCGGGGCCGGGCGCTTCTCGGGGACGGGCAGCGGAGGGGGCGCGGGCGGCCCGGAGCCCTCGGCCCGGGCCTCCGCCGCCATTCGGGCTTGGAGAGCAGACAGCGGCGGAATTGGGCAAGGGAGGCGGAGCGGAGTGAGGCTCGGGGAATCCGCGGGGTGGGATCGGGAGTGGAGTTTTCTATTCCGGCCGAGTCACGGTGCGCGTGCTCGCCTCCGCCGGCTCCCCTTTTGTGGCCAGTTGATGAGTGACGACGATTGACGGCGTGAGGGTAACATGCGAGGAATGGCTTGCGGGACGGGACGGGACGACACCGCCCACGCTGCCCTCTCCTGTCGTCGCTGCTGCACAGCGGCGGCACCTTTGCTGCGACGCGCGCAGGCGCCTCTCTGCTGCGTTGCCGCCACGACCGTCTCTTATGTTTTTGTTAGGGCGATAAGGTGGACTCGATCTTCGATGATTTGAGGACATGAGCCATGGCAGGAGCGTTTAGAGGACAACTAGTATCCGAGTAGTCGAGTAGAGTGTGGGAGTGGGGTGGAGGCTCGGTTAGGGCCGGCTTGTGACTCCTAACTAGCATAATTGTAATCTCTTGTACATATATTTTTCTCTTCTATAAAGCTAAAGTACGCCATTGACGTATCCTCGAAAAAAAATGTTTTTGTTAGGATCTACTCGTCTTCTATTGATTTCACAGCTCAATTGCGATAGGTGGTCTCTCTCTCATACTCCCTTCATCCCAAAACAAGTGTCTTAATTTTATACTAGCTCCAGTATAAATTTGTATTAAGCTCAAGACACTTATTTTGGACGGAGAAAGTAGGGAGGGTAAAACAGAAATGTAAAAGCCACCGAGCCGTTTGCCGTGATCCATCGTATACCCCTCTTCCCACTCGCATCTCTTAAGAGCATCTACAGCAGACCCCGTATGAGATATCAAGGTCTTATGATAACAAACAACATGGTATGTGGAATATCAAGGTCTGAAATGATCGACATGTGACATCGTTTGAATCTCTTGTTGGGTTGCGCTGGGCCGGCTCGGTGGGAGTCGGGGCCGCGAGTGGATGGGCCAGGGTCAGCTGGGTATGTGACCAAGGCTGAATCGGACCCTATCCCTCCTCGTAGCGAAACCCCATGCACGTCAACGATCGTTCTTTCCCTTGCTCGTGCGCCGGCACCTGCTGCTAGGGTTCCTAGGAGCGGAACACCAGGCTTCCCGGCGTGCAGTTCTGGATGGGCGAGGCGAATCCAACCCCTCGGGGCCATGGCTGGCCGCGGGGCTGCGGCGCCGCCCGCCAAAAAACCCATCGCTCCGGCTGCAGCATGTCATGGCGGGGCTGCACCGCCGCCGGCTGCGGGTGCCGAGCGTGGTGCCCTGGTGACGCATGGCCAAAGGCCGCCTGTCGGTGTCAAAACCGGCGGATCTCGGGTAGAGGGTCCCGAACTGTGCGTCTAAGGCGGATGGTAACAGAAGGCAGAGGACACAATGTTTACCCAGGTTCGGACCCTCTCGATGGAGGTAATACCCTATTTCCTGCTTGATTGATCTTGATGATATGAGTATTACAAGAGTTGATCTACCATGAGATCATAGATGCTAAACCCTAGAAGCTAGCCTATGATTATGATTGTTCTTGTCCTACGGACTAAACCCTCCGGTTTATATAGACACCGGAGGGGGCTAGGGTTACACAGAGTCGGTTACAAGGGAGGAGATCTACATATCCGAATTACCAAGCTTGCCTTCCACGCAAAGGAGAGTTCCACCCGGACACGGGACGAAGTCTTCAATCTTGTATCTTCATAACCCAACAGTCCAGCTGTCCGAGGACCCCCTAATCCAGGACTCCCTCAATAGCCCCTGAACCAAGCTTCAATGACGATGAGTCCGGCGCGCAGATTGTCTTCGGCATTGTAAGGCGGGTTCCTTCTCCGAATACTCCATAGAAGATTTTGAACACAAGGATCATGTCCGGCTCTGCAAAAAAAATTCCACATACCACCATAGAGAGTATCTTATTTCACAAATCTAATCTGCTGACAACTTTTTATAACGTTACGTCCTGCCATGGCCCAGTCATTACGAACCGTTTTCCCCAACCAGCTACTGCACATATTGCGAGGCGGTTTTCTTGGCGCATCTTGTCGAAGCAGAGATCGTGTCCCCTTATCACGGGATTCTCATCAATACGGGTGTGGGTAACCCAACCGCGCCATCAATCATGGCGCTTGGGGAATAAGCGAGTTTACCAGGCAAGTGGGGAGGCGCAGAATCCCTGCTACCTTTATAAGGGGATAAGGACTCCCTTTCGCACCCACGCTTTCTTCTTCCCGATCCATTCCCCTTCGCCCGAGCTCCAGCGCCCGAGCGTTCGTCTTCTCCGCCCACAAAGGCCTTTCGAAAATGTCCGGATCCAGAGCAGGAGGCAAGTGGATGGCCTCTACCGTCCAGGAGAAGCATATCAAAAAGCTTCGGGAGGCCGGGTATCTGGCCAAAAAAATCGGCCACCGTCTCCCGACGGTGGGACAGATCATTCCTACTCCGGAATGCCAAGAGAGGGTTGTATTCCTCCCTCATTTTGTCCGCGGGCTAGGGTTTCTCCTCCACCCGTTCATTTGCGGCATCATGTATTGTTACGAGATCGACTTTCATGATCTATCCCCCAATTCCTTCCACAACATCTCGACATTCATCATCGTGTGCGAGGCTTTTCTCTGCATCTCACCACATTTCGTCTTATGGCTGAAGATCTTTAATGTGAAGCCCAAGGTGGTGAGCGGCGAGCACGCAGAGTGCGGGGGCGCCATGGTGAGCAAGATGCCCAACGTCACATGGCCAACAGGTACTTTTAATGATTCCGTCAAAGAGTGGCAACAACAGTGGTTTTACATTACTGAGCCGCGCGGCACGGAATGGGCCGCTGCTCTAGAGTTCCGATCCGGAGCCCCTCTGCGGCTTATGTCCTGGCCCAAGAAGGGCCTGAACTGGTCTTCGTCCGACGAACTGTCTATGCTCCAGACGCGCGTTAAAGATATGGAAGACAAGAACATCGAACTTGTCAATGTAGTCCAGGTGATGTTAGTTCGCCGGATCCTGCCTTGTCAGCACCAGACTTGCAATCTATGGGAATTCGATCCGGCCAAGCACCAGACCCTGCGAAAACTCTTTGGCTCCTCGCACGAAGACATCTGGAAGGTGCTTTTCAAGTCTGGAAAATCATGGCCGGACTCAGCCGAGGACCGCGGGTATCAACTGTCCCGTCCTGCAAGCTCGATAAGTTTTTATGCGTTTTACCCGCATAACCCAAGGGAAATGCTTAATGTGGTTTCCTCAACTCCCCTAGGGCTGGACGAAGAAGGCGGGGCGGATCCATTGTCCAGCCCTGTTGCCCGAAGAACTGGCCGGCCCACTTCTGACGAGGATGCTGGCCCCGGCGCCGTACAAGGCGCCAAAGAAGAAGACCAAAAAGGAGGCTAAAAAGACCCGGGGCGGCCTTCGTTGCCGCGGCACTTCGGGCACAATATCCGAAGGCTCCAACGTCCGTTCTGCCTCCGAAGAGGACAAGGAGGAGGATGAAGACGAATCCCCAGCGGGGGGAAGAAAGAAGAGGGCAGCCTCCATGCACTTGGAGGCCGAGTCGCCTAAAAGGGGAAAAACTCCTCTTCCGGAAGAGTCCACTGCCGCCGCCGATAGCAGCCCGGCGTGGGATCCCAGGGCCCAGCCCCTGGTGAACTCGTGAGTATAAAATCCGAACACGTTTATGCGTCCAGACTCATCATGGCATAATATTTTAACCTGAGCTATATTTTTTGTAGTCCGGCGAGGTCCCGCACCGAACGATCCTCATCAGAGGATTCACTGAGCTCGGATGCTATAGAGAGCGGGACGCCCTCGAAGGCCCCTTCCCCCAAATATGTGCATAACACCGAGGCTTCGTCCCAGAAGGGCCCCGGCCAAGGAGGGGGGAAGAGATCGTGAAAGTGGTGCCTGGAGGTCAAACTTCGGGGGCTGGAGACATGGGGGAGAAGATTCCCATGGGAGTCGACGGCAGGAGCCATCTTGAATTCGGCTCCCAGCCGGACGCAATTCCGGAGACCAATATGGCTCCAGAATCAAGCAGGCGGCCTCCCTCAGCTGGAGGGGGCATGCCTGTTCCACCAGCAATCTCTGTCCAGCCAGAGGTGCCGGATGTTTTGTTGGCGGCGCTAAAGAGTGCCTCCATCGTCGATGAACACCGTGCCCTGATGGGTGCGGTGATTAAGGAGATTCAGTCTGCTGAGAGTGGACTGAATGAAGCATGTATCATCCTTATAAGAGGCTTTGAGGTATGTTTTATGAGGTTTCGAAGAGTGTCATAATATGGATAGTAGCCCCTGATACACTGTTCGGTGCAAGAAAGGACCGGACAGAGGATCAATTTTATGTTCGCAGGAGGACTCACTTGATGACATCTATCTCTCTTCTTTTATAAGCAGGTGTCTGCAGCGGGCCGAAGAAGTCTGGAGCCATATTGAATCAAAGTCTCCGGAGCGGGCCGAAGAAGAACTTGGCCAGTTGAAAAGGCAGTTGGAAGATAAACAAGGTATGCGCAAGCCTTGTTGGCGTTCAGTGCGAACAAATTCTCAGTATGATAAAATATGTTTCATTATTTGTTCTAGGGGCGATGACCGAAGTCGAGGCTCTGAGGAAGGTTGTTGCCGAGGCCGAGGAAAAGGCAGCCGCAGAGCAGGCTCTTCATGAGAAGCATGAGGCCAGGGTTATTGAAGCTGAGCAGGAGCTTCAAGAGTCCCTGAAGAAATGCAAGACCTTGGAGTAGAGTTTAACGGAGAAAGAATCCGAACTCGCCAGGGCTCATCAGGCCACGCGCGATGCCCAGGGGGAAACCCAAGGTGCCCTGCATGAGATCCAAGAGGCGAGGACGATCGCGGCAGGTAAGGCTTTTTTCCATGTAAAGCAAGTATTTGAGGAGAAAATCATGTTTCTAATTTTGAGTTCGGATTTCTCTAGGGGTATTTGTGGAACTGCCCCGCAGCATATCTGATGCCGCCCAATTCTACCGAGCCGAAGAAGGGAACACTGCGGATAAGCTCTTCTGGTCGCAGTATCTGGCACCGAATTATCCGGTGCATTTTGCCGACCAACTGAAACAGCTGATCGAACTGCATAGGGCGGCCGAACTAGTGATACTTCTCCAACGTATCTATAATTTTTGATTGCTCCATGCTATATTATCTACTGTTTTGGGAAATATTGGGCTTTATTATCCACTTTTATATTATTTTTGGGACTAACCTATTAACCGGAGGCCCAGTCCAGATTTGTTGTTTTATGCCTATTTCAATGTTTCGAAGAAAAGGAATATCAGACAGAGTCGAAACGGAACGAAATCAACTAGAGAAGTTATTTCTGGAACGAAAGCCACCCGATGGACTTGGACCCCACGTCAAGGAAGGAACGAGGTGCTCACGAGGGTGGGGGCGCCGCCCCCTAGGGCGCGCCCCCCTGCCTCGTGGGGCCCTCGTGGCTCCCCTGACGTACCTCCTGCACCCATATATACCCACGTAACCTAAAACTTCGAGAACGGAGATTAGATCGGGAGTTCCGCCGCCAGAAGCCTCCGTAGCCACCGAAAATCAATCTAGACCTGTTCCGGCACCCTGCCGGAAGGGGCAATCTTTCTCCGGTGGCCATCTTCATCATCCTGGTGCTCTCCATGACGAGGAGGGAGTAGTTCTCCCTCGGGGCTGAGGGTATGTACCATTAGCTGTGTGTTTGATCTCTCTCTCTCTCGTGTTCTTGATTTGGCACGATCTTGATGTATCGCGAGCTTTGCTATTATAGTTGGATCTTATGTTTCTCCTCCCCCTCTACTCTCTTGTAATGAATTGAGTTTCCCCTTTGGAGTTATCTTATCGGATTGAGTCTTTAAAGACTTGAGAACACTTGATGTATGTCTTGCCGTGCGTATCTGTGGTGACAATGGGATACCACATGATTCACTTGATGTATATTTTGGTGATCAACTTGCGGGTTTCCTGACATTGGGAACCTATGCATAGGGGTTGGCACACGTTTTCGTCGTGATTCTTCGATAGAACTTTGGGGCACTCTTTGAGGTCCTTTGTGTTGGTTGAATAGATGAATCTGAGATTGTGTGATGCATATCGTATAATCATACCCACAGATACTTGAGGTGACATTGGAGTATCTAGGTGACATTAGGGTTTTGGTTGATTTGTATCTTAAGGTGTTATTCTAGTACGAACTCTAGGGATGTTTGTGACACCTATAGGAATAGCTCAACGGATTGATTGGAAAGAATAACTTTGAGGTGGTTTCGTACCCTATCATAATCTCTTCGTTCGTTCTCCGCTATTAGTGACTTTGGAGTGACTCTTTGTTGCATGTTGAGGGATAATTATGTGATCCAATTATGTTAGTATTGTTGAGGGAACTTACACTAGCGAAAGTATGAACCCTAGGCCTTGTTTACTATCATTGCAATACCGTTTACGCTCACTTTTATCATTAGTTACATTGTTGTTTTTATAATTTCAGATTACAAATACCTTTATCTACTATCCATATACCACTTGTATCACCATCTCTTCGCCGAACTAGTGCACCTATACAATTTACCATTGTATTGGGTGTGTTGGGGACACAAGAGACTCTTTATTATTTGGTTGCAGGATTGCTTGAGAGAGACCATCTTCATCCTACGCCTCCTACGGATTGATAAACCTTAGGTCATCCATTTGGGGAAGCTATGTTTGATAAAGATGATATTTTTTGTCCCCCAAGTTTTGATGAGCAAATTTATTATGATGAAAGCATGCCTCCTATCTATGATGATTATTGTGATGACACGTATGCTTTAAAGAATAATGATAACAATGAACGTTGTCATCTGGATCTTAATTTTCAATCACATGATAGTTATTTTGTTGAGTTTGCTCCCACTATTATTCATGACTTTGCTTATGTGGAGAGTAGTAAATTTTCTATGCTTATAGATCGTGAAAAGAATGCTTAATGTGATAGTTATATTGTTGAATTAATTCATGATGCTACTGAAAATTATTATGAGGGAGGAACATATGCTTGTAGGAATTGCAATAATATCAAATTTCTTCTCTATGTGCTTAAAGGTTTGAAGTTATGCTTGTTTTGCCCTCCTATGCTAGTTGATTATTGTTCCCACAAGTTGTTTGCTCACAAAATCCCTATGAATAGGAAGTGGGTTAGACTTAAATGTATTAGCAATATTCTTCATGATGCTCTCTTTATGTTTCAATTCTTACCTTTTATGTGAGCATCGTTGAAATCATCATGCCTAGCTAGGGGCGTTAAACGATAGCGCTTGTTGGGAGGCAACCCAACTTTATTTTTGTTCCTTGCTTTTTTTACTGTTTAGTAATAAAGAATTCATCTAGACTCTATTTAGATGTGGTTTTATGCTTTTAATTAGTGTTTGTGCCAAGTAGAACCTTTGGGAAGACTTGGGGAAAGTCTTGTTGATCATGCTGTCAAAAACAGAAACTTTAGTGCTCACAAGAATTGCTGCCATTTTTATTTGGAGAGTGCTATTTAGTTAATTATTTTTACAGATGATTAATAGATAAATTACTCAGGTCCAGAAATTTATTTTATAATTTTATGAGTTCCAGAAGTATGCGTTTGATCCATATTACTACAGACTATTCTGTTTTTGACAGATTCTGTTTTTCATGTGTTGTTTACTTATTTTGATGAATCTATGGCTAGTAAAATAGTTTATAAACCATAGAGAAGTTGGAATACATTAGTTATAACACCAATATAAATAAATAATGAGTTCATTAAAGTACCTTGAAGTGGTCTTTTGTTTTCTTATACTAACGGAGCTTACGAGTTTTCTATTAAGTTTTGTGTTGTGAAGTTTTCAAGTTTTGGGTAAGGATTCGATGGAATATGGAACAAGGAGTGGCAAGAGCCTAATCTTGGGGATTTCCGAGTCAACCCAAGGTAATATTCAAGGATATCCAAGAGCCTAAGCTTGGGGATGCCCCGGAAGGCATCCCCTCTTTCGTCTTCGTTCATCGGTAACTTTACTTGGAGCTATATTTTTATTCACCACATGATATGTGTTTTGCTTGGAGAGTCAATTTATTTCATTAAGATTTGCTTGCTGTTATTTAGAACAATGTTTTGCATCTTTTATTTCAATAAAAGTGGCATTGATAGCCTTTACTATGCCTATTTTAGAAGTCCACATGTTGCTGTTTGAAAACAGAAAGTTTACCGCTGTTGCAATAATTCCCTAGAAAATTCAGAATTTGATAAAATATTGAAACCTTTTGCATATTAAGCTATGATAAATTTACTACAGTGGGAATTTTCTTTCATAATTTTTGGAGCTAGGGAAGTATGGATGTTGCTGCATTCTTTACAGACTATCCTGTTTAGGCAGATTGCTGTTATGTTTGCATTGTTTGCATATGTTTGCTTCTTTAATGATTCTATTTGAGGATAGGACTATTAAATATGCAGAGGCATTTAGTATGCAATGTTGAACAATAATTTTAGTGATTTGCTACAGTATAGTATGATAAGGTTTTGGCAATGGTTTATACTAACTTATCTCACGAGTCCTTATTGAGTTTTGTGTGGATGGAGCTTTTGAGATTTAGGGAGACCGTGATATGAGAGGAATTAAGGAGACACAAAAGCTCAAGCTTGGGGATGCCCAAGGCACCCCAAGATAATATTTCAAGAAGTCTCAAGCGTCTAAGCTTAGGGATGCCCAAGGCACCCCAAGATAATATTTCAAGAAGTCTCAAGCGTCTAAGCTTGGGGATGCCCCGGTTGGCATCCCACCTTTCTTCTTCAACAACTATCGGTTAGTATCAGTTGATCCTAAGTTTTTGCTTCTTCACATGATGTTTGCTATTCTTAGATGTCATTTTATTTTGCTTTGTTTGCTGTTTGAATAGAATACCAAGATCTGAAATTATTAAATGTTAGAGAGTCTTCACATAGTTGCATAATTATTCGACTATTCATTGATCTTCACTTATATCTTTCGGAGTAGTTTGTTGTTTGCTCTAGTGCTTCACTTATATATTTTAGAGCATGGTGGTAGTTTTATTTTAAATAAATAGATGAACTCTCATGCTTCACTTATATTATTTTGAGAGTCTTAAATAGCATGGTAATTTTCTTAAAATCCTAATATGCTAAGTATTCAAGAATAATAAAATTCTCTTATGAGTGTGTTGAATACTATGAGAAGTTTGATACTTGATAATTGTTTTGAGATATGGAGATGGTGATATTAGAGTCATGCTAGTTGAGTAGTTGTAAATTTGAGAAATACTTGTGTTGAAGTTTGTGATTCCCGTAGCATGCACGTATGGTGAACCGTTATGTGATGAAGTCGGAACATGATTTATTTATTGATTGTCCTCCTTATGAGTGGCGGTCGGGGACGAGCAATGGTATTTTCCTACCAATCTATCCCCCTAGGAGCATGCGCGTAATACTTTGCTTTGATAACTTGTAGATTTTTGCAATAAGTATATGAGTTCTTTATGACTAATGTTGAGTCCATGGATTATACACACTCTCACCCTTCCACCATTGCTAGGCTCTCTAGTACCGCGCAATTTCGCCGGTACCTTAAACCCACCATATACCTTCCTCAAAACAGCCACCATACCTACCTATTATGGCATTTCCATAGCCATTCCGAGATATATTGCCATGCAACTTTCCACCGTTCCGTTTATGACACACTTCATCATTGTCATATTGCTTAGCATGATCATGTAGTTGACATCGTATTTGTGGCAAAGCCACCATTCATAATTCTTTCATACATGTCACTCATGAGTCATTTCATATCCCGGTACACCGCCGGAGGCATTCATATAGAGTCATATCTTGTTCTAAGTATCGAGTTGTATCATTGAGTTGTAAATAAATAGAAGTGTGATGATCATCATTCAATAGAGCATTGTCCAAAAAAAGAGAAAGGCCATAAAAAAGGAGAGGCCAAATAAAAAAATAAAGGCCAAATAAAAAAGGCCAAAAAAGGGTGGGACAATGCTACTATCCTTTTACCACACTTGTGCTTCAAAGTAGCACCATGATCTTCATGATAGAGAGTCTCCTATGTTGTCATTTTCATATACTAGTGGGAATTTTTCATAGAACTTGGCTTGTATATTCAAATGATGGGCTTCCTCAAAATGCCCTAGGTCTTCGTGAGCAAGCAAGTTGGATGCACACCCACTAGTTTCTTTTGTTGAGCTTTCATACACTTATAGCTCTAGTGCATCCGTTGCATGGCAATCCCTACTCACTCACATTGATATCTATTAATGGTATCTACATAGCCCGTTGATACGCCTAGTTGATGTGAGACTATCTTCTCCTTTTTGTCTTCTCCACAACCACCATTCTATTCCACCTATAGTGCTATGTCCATGGCTCACGCTCATGTATTGCGTGAAGATTGAAAAAGTTTGAGAACATTAAAGGTATGAAACAATTGCTTGGCTTGTCATCGGGGTTGTGCATGATTTAAATATTTTGTGTGGTGAAGATGGAGCATAGCCAGACTATATGATTTTGTAGGGATAGCTTTCTTTGGCCATGTTATTTTGAGAAGGCATGGTTGCTTAGTTAGTATGCTTGAAGTATTATTATTTTCTATGTCAATATAAACTTTTGTCTTGAATCTTATGGATCTGAATATTCATACCACAATTAAGAAGAATTACATTGAAATTATGCCAACTAGCATTCCACATCAAAAATTATCTTTTTTATCATTTACCTACTCGAGTACGAGCATGAATTAAGCTTGGGGATGCTTGATACGTCTCCAACGTATCTATAATTTTTTATTGCTCCATGCTATATTATCTACTATTTTGGGCAATATTGGGCTTTATTATCCACTTTTATATTATTTTTGGGACTAACCTATTAACCGGAGGCCCAGCCCAGATTTGTTGTTTTATGCCTATTTCAATGTTTCAAAGAAAAGGAATATCAGACGGAGTCGAAACGGAACGAAATCAACTAGAGAAGTTATTTCTGGAACGAAAGCCACCCGATGGACTTGGACCCCACGTCAAGGAAGGAACGAGGTGCTCACGAGGGTGGGGGGCGCCCCCCTAGGGCGCGCCCCTGCCTCGTGGGGCCCTCGTGGCTCCCCTGACGTACCTCCTGCACCCATATATACCTACTTAACCTAAAGCTTCGAGAACGGAGATTAGATCAGGAGTTCCGCCGCCAGAAGCCTCCGTAGCCACCGAAAACCAATCTAGACCCGTTCCGGCACCCTGCCGGAAGGGGCAATCCTTCTCCTGTGGCCATCTTCATCATCCCAGTGCTCTCCATGACGAGGAGGGAGTAGTTCTCCCTCAAGGCTGAGGGTATGTACCAGTAGCTATGTGTTTGATCTCTCTCTCTCTCTCGTGTTCTTGATTTGGCACGATCTTGATGTATCGCGAGCTTTGCTATTATAGTTGGATCTTATGTTTATCCTCCCCCTCTACTCTCTTGTAACGAATTGAGTTTCCCCTTTGGAGTTATCTTATCGGATTGAGTCTTTAAAGACTTGAGAACACTTGATGTATGTCTTGCCGTGCGTATCTGTGGTGACAATGGGATACCACGTGATTCACTTGATGCATATTTTGGTGATCAACTTGCGGGTTTCGTGACATTGGGAACCTATGCATAGGGGTTGGCACACGTTTTCGTCGTGATTCTCCGGTAGAACTTTGGGGCACTCTTTGAGGTCCTTTGTGTTGGTTGAATAGATGAATCTGAGATTGTGTGATGCATATCGTATAATCATACCCACGAATACTTGAGGTGACATTGGAGTATCTAGGTGACATTAGGGTTTTGGTTGATTTGTATCTTAAGGTGTTATTCTAGTACGAACTCTAGGGCTGTTTGTGACACCTATAGGAATAGCTCAACGGATTGATTGGAAAGAATAACTTTGAGGTGGTTTCGTACCCTACCATAATCTCTTCGTTCGTTCTCTGCTATTAGTGACTTTGGAGTGACTCTTTGTTGCATGTTGAGGGATAGTTATGTGATCCAATTATGTTAGTATTGTTGAGGGAACTTACACTAGCGAAAGTATGAACCCTAGGCCTTGTTTACTATCATTGCAATACCGTTTACGCTCACTTTTATCATTAGTTACCTTGCTGTTTTTATAATTTCAGATTACAAATACCTTTATCTACTATCCATATACCACTTGTATCACCATCTCTTCGCCGAACTAGTGCACCTATACAATTTACCATTGTATTGGGTGTGTTGGGGAGACAAGAGACTCTTTGTTATTTGGTTGCAGGGTTGCTTGAGAGAGACCATCTTCATCCTACGCCTCCTACGGATTGATAAACCTTAGGTCATCCACTTGAGGGAAATTTGCTATTGTCCTACAAACCTCTGTACTTGGAGGCCCAACAACGTCTACAAGAAGAAGGTTGTGTAGTAGACATCAACTAGCCATGAAGGATTTGATTATCCGGCTATGGCCTGCCGAGCCGATTCTAGGCAGCTACTTCAGGCTCGTGAAGCGGCTTGTGAGTGCCTGCCCTCGACTTGACGTCATCAAGCGGTCGGTCTGTATAGAGGGTGCGCGAATGGCCTTCGCCCGCGCAAAGGTGCACTAGGGGAAGATGGATGCTGAAAAGCTGATGACCGAGGGACCGCCAGAGGGGAAGGAGCACCGCAATCCCGAATTATATTATGAAAGTGTCCTGAAAGGATCATGCCTAGCGGCGGAGCAATGTACCAAGGACATTATATTTCCATGAATACAATCATGTTGTCCTTTGTAATGTTGAACAAGGTCATTTCTATTATTTATTGCCTGTTATATAAAAGTTTATCCTCCTGCGCGGCTGTTTTATATATTAATCCTGAGAGTTGGCCAGTCGTCTGCTTCTGCCCCCACGTAGGAAATACGAGGGTGTTCGGGATAAACCTAATCACTCTTTATCCTAGTTTTGGGTCCTTCGAAGGAGGTGTTCAGCACAACGAACCAGGCAATCGGACTATAGGGCTTTATCACTCTCACTTAGCCATAGGAGCTTTATAAAAGTAAGGTAGGCGCAGCCCCTGGTGTTCAAAAGACCGCACGAGGGGCTATATAAGCACCTGATTGGAAGAAAAGCCGATCCACCACACGCTACATTGGTTATGGCATTATGCGGGAGAAATCCTTAAAGATTTTACAACCTATCAAACAGCTGACCAGCTTTCGCCGTATCATGACAGTCAGTTTTTGGCTTTCTCTACTGAGGTGCTCGTCCGGAAGAACCGGGACACAATCGCAGTAGTTCTCCCTGTGCCGCCTTAGTCGATATAGCGGAACGTAAGGCAGCAAAACATGGGAGCCGGGCAAACCCAACATTTGACCCAAGACATGATTCGGAGCTGATGCATATAATGCTATAAGTTCTGGGTGCCGAACTTCCATGAAGGTGTTCGGACTTCATTGCCGTATTATGGGTAAAACGAAGCCCCTGGCATATTTAAAGCATATCGCGGTGTACGGATGCCACTTGACAAAAGAATAAGAAATAACATCAAATAAGCGTTATATAAATCCACATGTTGTATTTGAATAGTACGTCGATGCGTGTGAATGCAGGTAATGTGATAAAAAAGAAATATGACTGTGGAACCTTCTGAGACCAGGGGGGAGAAGCTGTGTGTGGATCCGGAGTATAGTCGGATGGTCATCGCGGGGAATAACTAAGGATTCCCTTGCGTGTTCGAACAGCTTCCATATCGTCAGTCTTGGTCTGTGCAAAGTTGAACCTGCAAACAAAATATAAGAAATGCTTGTGTGCCGCCGAGCGGTTGAGCCGCGGTATGTGTCCTGTCCTGGCTTTCGCCGGAGTGTTTAATTGAGCTCTGGACGAGCCGGGCTATCTTGCCGCGAAGTAGTTCGAAGTCCTTTGGCGGTGTCCAGGAATCGGGTCATCGACTCGAGGTTCGGTTGGAAGGTGCCACTTGTAGCTTCTGCTGTTAAAGTAGCGGTATACTCCTTGGTGCCGAGGGGAAGTTCGGCCTTGCCATTAACTGTGATGGCGCCACGCGGACCGGGCATCTTGAGCTTACGGTAGGCATAATGTGGTACCTCATTGAATCGAGCAAACACGGTTCGCCCAAGCAGCGCCTGATAATCACTGCGAAAGGGGACGATGTCGAAGATTAACTCTTCGGCACAGTAATTGTCTGGTGATCTGAAGACTACCTCAAGGGAGATGGAGGCTGTACAACTGGCCTCCATACCTGGTATAATACCTCTGAAGGTGGTTTTAGTGGGCTTGATCACCGAATGATCGATGCCCATCTTGCGCACTGTGTCCTGGTAAAGTAGGTTTAGACTGCTCCCTCCGTCCATAAGGACTCGTGTGAGGTGGAACCCGTCAATTATTGGGTCGAGGACTAGTGCGGCTGGATTGCCCTGATTGGTGTTAACCGGACGATCCGTGCGGTTGAAGGTGATCGGCCCTAGTTTATATTGTGGGACGACTGGTTCCGTTAAGTCGACATCCCTAAGGGTGTGCGTCCGGTCCGGGTTGGGAGTGTGAGTGCCGTTTACCATGTTCACCGTTTGGATTTGCGGGGGGAATTTCTTTTGCCCTCCTATACTCGGTGATTTGCGCTCCTCGTCGCCATCGTTGCTTTGAGACCCCTTATCTTTGTTTTTGGCACTTGACCTGTCGGCTTGTTTGAAGACCCAGCATTCTCTGTTGGTATGATTGGCTGGTGTTCCTAGGGTGCCATGAATTTGGCATGGGCGGTTGAGTATGCGGTCCAGACTGGACGGACCCGAATTGTCATTTTTGAGTGGCCCATTCCGCTGACTGGACTTGGAGCCCCTAAATCCGGCATTAATTGCCGTATCTTCGGCTTTTCCACCATTTTTGCGGCGCTTGTGTTTGTTGCGTCAGGGTTTGCCGTTGCTATCTCTAGCTTCTGATGTGCCATGGTTGCTTGTTGTGTTGTTGTTACGGGCCAACCAACTATCTTCGCCCGCGCAAAAGCGGGTCATGAGTGTCATGAGGGCTGCCATGGATTTTGGCTTCTCTTGGCCGAGATGTCGGGCGAGCCACTCGTCACGGATGTTGTGTTTAAAGGCCGCTAGGGCTTCGGCATCCGGACAGTCGACAATTTGGTTCTTTTTAATTAGGAACCGAGTCCAGAATTTCTTGGCTGACTCTCCGGGCTGCTGTGTTATGTGACTTAAATCGTCAGCATCCGGTGGCCGCACATAAGTGCCCTGGAAGTTGTCCAGGAATGCGTCTGCCAGGTTCTCCCAGCTTCCGATGGAGTTTGCCGGCAAGCTATTCAGCCAATGCCGAGCCGACCCCTTGAGTTTTAGCGGGAGATACTTGATGGCGTGTAGATCATCCCCGCAGGCCATGTGAATGTGGAGGAAGAAATGCTCTATCCATACCGCGGGGTCTGTAGTGCCGTCATATGATTCAATGTTCACGGGTTTAAACCCTTCTCGGAATTCATGATCCATTACTTCATCAGTGATGCATAGGGGGTGTGCGGCGCCTTTGTGCCGGGCTATATCACGACGCAGTTCATACGAGTCTTGTCTGCTGTGTTTGGCCTGGCCGGATTTGCTTTTAGTATATCCGGCATGACGGTTGTCGTCACGCATTGGGGCGCGCCCTCGTGATCCATAGACCGATCTTTTATGTCCTGATTTGTTTTCCAATACTTCTCACAGGTCCTACGTGTTACCCTGGGCCTTGGTATTTTTGTTTGACTGGTGACGTGGTGCGGGCTGGACTTCGGGCTGATATGCCGCTTTGTCTCGGCCACGAGGTGGCCGGTCAGCCGCATCATACGCTGGTAGTGTAGGCTTTAATGCTTCCTCCTCGAGTTGGGGTAGCAACCTGCGCTTTGGGTAACTTTTGGTTGGGTGCTCGAGTTCGTATTCCTCGGCTGCCAGCACCTCGGTCCATCTATCCGCTAGCAGATCTTGATCAGCTTGAAGCTGCTGTTGCTTTTTCTTCAGGCTTTTTGCTGTGGCTATAAGCCGACGCTTGAAGCTCTCCTGCTCGACGGGATCCTCAGGCGCGATAAATTCTTCGTCGCCGAGGCTCACCTCGTCATCAGAGAGGGGCATGTAATTGTCATCCTCTGATTCTCCTTCTACCGCCTATTCCTTAGGTCTAGCTTGCCCATCCTCCCGCTCGAAGCCTGGCTGGAAGGGATTGTCTTCGTCTTCGGCACTGTCCGCAACGTTATTGTCTCTTGTGCCGGTATCGCTGCTTTTTCTATGGCGGGGCTTAGAGCGGCGCTGATGACACCGGTGCTTAGATTGCTTCTAATTATCCTCCGTTGCCTTATTGCCATCGCTTTCTTTGGGGGTGTCCACCATGCATATATCATATGATGAGGTGGCTGTCCAGCGCCCTGTGGGCGGTGGTTCTTTTCCTGCATCGTCGTCCATACCGTCGATGTCTTCGTAGCCGAAATCAAGCATGTCAGTTAAGTCGTCGACAGTGGCTATTAAGTGGGTGGTGGGTGGGGAATGAATTTCTTCGTCGTCCGCTTCCCACTCAAGCCGGACATAGTTCGGCCAAGGGTCTCCTGACAAGGAGAGAGACCTCAATGAATTTAGCACGTCGCCCAAGGGTGAGTGCTGAAAGATATCCGCGGAGGTAAACTCCATGATCGGTGCCCAATCAGATTCGATAGACACGGACGCAGGCAGTTCGGAGCCTGTGGCCGGGGACGAATCCAAGGGTCCGGCAACACAGGTCTCATAGGAGGTGAAGTAAGTATTCGGCTCTATCGCCGCTGAGTGTGCGGCCTCCATGGCGGGGTCCATCCACCTGTCCTTGGATGGCACGATCTTCTCCGGATTGAGGGCCGCAGTAGCCACAGGTGTGATCTCCTATGCACCGTCCGACGGTAGAGCTAAGTCATGCTCGTTGTGACTGTGCGGCGCACCTGACATGGGCTCGAATCCGTCGAAGATCAAGTCTCCGCGGATGTTGGTAGTATAGTTCAAGCTTCCAAACCTGACCTGATGGCCAGGGGCGTAGCTCTCGATCTGCTCCAGATGGCCAAGCGAGTTGGCCCGCAGTACGAAGCCGCCGAATAGGAAGATCTGTCCGGAGAGAAAAACCTCACCCTGGATCGAATCATTGCCGATGATCGAAGGAGCCATCAAGCCTTATGGTGACAACACAGTGGAACTCTCAATGAAAGCACCAATGTCGGTGTCCAAACCGGTGGATCTCGGGTAGGCGGTCCCGAACTGTCCGTGTAAGGCGGATGGTAACAGGAGGCAAGGGACACAATATTTACCCAGGTTCGGGCCCTCTCGATGGAGGTAATACCCTACTTCCTGATTGATTGATCTTAATGATATGAGTATTAAAAGAGTTGATCTACCACAAGATCGTAGAGGCTAAACCCTAGAAGCTAGGCTATGATTATGATTGTTCTTGTCCTACGGACTAAACCCTCCAGTTTATATAGACACCGGAGGGGGCTAGGGTTACACATAGTCGGTTACAAGGGAGGAGATCAACATATCCGAATTACCAAGGTTGCCTTCCATGCAAAGGAGAGTCCCACCCGGACACGGGACGAAGTCTTCAACCTTGTATCTTCATAGCCCAACAGTCCGGCCAAAGGATATAGTTCGACTGTCCGAGGACCCCCTAATCCAGGACTCCCTCACCGCTGGCGGGTGATGGAGTGGCACTGAGCACTCTGGGTCGCGGTGGTGGCTACATGGGCGCTCGGCCGCCGGGGCAGGTGCCGGTTATGCAGTTCATCTATTTCTTCAAAATAAAACTACCACCATGCTCTAAAAGATATAAGTGAAGCACTAGAGCAAATGACAAACTACTCCGGAAGATATAAGTGAAGATCAATGAGTAGTCGAATAATTATGCAACTATGTGAAGACTCTCTAACATTTAATAATTTCAGATCTTGGTATTTTATTCAAACAGCAAGCAAAGGAAAAGAAAATGACATTCTAAGAATGGCAAACATCATGTGAAGAAGCAAAAACTTAGGATCAACCGAAACTAACCGATAGTTGTTGAAGAAGAAAGGTGGGATGCCAACCGGGGCATCCCCAAGCTTAGATGCTTGATACTTCTTGAAATATTATCTTGGGGTGCCTTGGGCATCCCCAAGCTCGAGCTTTTGTGTCTCCTTAATTCCTCTCATATCACGGTCTCCCTAAATCTCAAACGCTTCATCCACACAAAACTCAACAAGGACTCGTGAGATAAGTTAGTATAAACCATTGCCAAAACCTTATCATACTCTACTATAGCAAATCACTAAAATTATTATTCAACATTGCATACTAAACGCCTCTGCATATTTAATAGCCCTATCCTCAAATAGAATCATTAAAGAAGCAAACATATGCAAACAATGCAAACATAACAGCAATCTGCCTAAACAGGATAGTCTGTAAAGAATGCTGCAACATCCATACTTACCTAACTCCAAAAATTATGAAAGAAAATTCCCACTGTAGTAAATTTATCAGAGCTTAATATGCAGAAGGTTTCAACATTTTATCACATTCTGACTTTTCTAGGGAATTATTGCAACAGCGGTAAACTTTCTGTTTTCAAACAGCAACATGTATACTTGTAACATAGGCATAGTAAAGGCTATCAATACCACTTTTATTGAAATAAAAGATGCAAACTATTGTTATAAATAACAGCAAGCAAATCCTAACAAAAAAAATTGACGCTCCAAGCAAAACACATATCATGTGGTGAATAAAAATATAGCTCCAAGTAAAGTTACCGATGAACGAAGACGAAAGAGGGGATGCCTTCCGGGGCATCCCCAAGCTTTGGCTCTTGGCTATCCTTGACTATTACCTTGGGGTGCCTTGGGCATCCCCAAGATTAGGTTCTTGCCACTCCTTATTCCATAGTCCATCGAATCCTTACCCAAAACTTGAAAACTTCACAACACAAAACTTAACAGAAAACTTGTAAGCTCCGTTAGCGAAAGAAAACAAAACACTACTTCAAGGTACTGTAATGAACTCATTCTTTATATATATTGGTGTTAAACCTACTGTATTCCAACTTCTCTATGGTTTATAAACTCTTTTACTAGCCATAGATTCATCAAAATAAGTAAACAACACATGAAAAACAGAATCTGTCAAAAACAGAACAGTCCGTAGTAATCTGGATAAAACGTATACTTATGGAACTCATAAAATTCTCAAATAAATTTCTGGAGCTGAGGAATTGATCTATTAATCAGATTCAAAAATAATTAACTAAATAGTACTCTCCAAATAAAAATGGCAGCAATTCTCGTGAGCGCTAAAGTTTCTGTTTTTTACAGCATGATCAACAAGACTTTCCCCAAGTCTTCCCAAAGGTTCTACTTGTCACAAACACTAATTAAAAGCATAAAACCACATATAAACATAGGCTAGATGAATTACTTATTACTAAACAAGAGCAAAAAGCAAGGAATAAAAATAAAGTTGGGTTGCCTCCCAACAAGCGCTATCGTTTAACGCCTCCAGCTAGGCATGATGATTTCAATGATGCTCACATAAAGGATAAGAGTTGAAACATAAAGAGAGCATCATGAAGAATATTACTAGCACATTTAAGTCTAACCTACTTCCTATGCATAGGGATTTTGTGAGCAAACAACTTATGTGAACAATAATCAACTAGCATAGGAAGGCAAAACAAGCATAACTTCAAAATTTTAAGCACATAGAGAGGAAACTTGATATTGTTGCAATTCCTACAAGCACATGTTCCTCCCTCATAATAATTTTCAGTAGAATCATGAATGAATTCAACAATATAACCAGCACCTAAAGCATTCTTTTCATGATCTACAAGCATAGAATTTTTATTACTCTCCACACAAGCAAAATTCTTCTCATGAATAATAGTGGGAGCAAACTCAACAAAATAATTAGCATGGGAGGCATAATCCAATTGAAAACTAATATCATGATGACAAGTTTCATGGATATCATTATTATTTATAGCATACAAGTCATCACAATAATCATCATAGATAGCAACTTTGTTCTCATAATCAATTGGAACCCCTTCCGGAATAGTGGATTCATCACAAAAGAAAGTCGTGACCTCTCCAAATCCACGTTCATCAACATAATTATCATAAATAGGAGGCATGCTTTCATCATAATAAATTTTCTCATCAAAACTTGGGGGACAAAAAATATCATCTTCATCAAACATAGCTTCCCCAAGCTTGTGGCTTTGCATATCATTAGCATCATGGATATTCAAGGAATTCATACTAACAACATTGCAATCATGCTCATCATTCAAAGATTTAGTGCCAATCATTTTATAGATTTCTTCTTCTAGCACTTGAGCACAATTATCCTTTCCATCATACTCATGAAAGATATTAAAAAGGTGAAGCGTATGAGACAAACTCAATTCCATTTTTTGTAATTTTCTTTTTTAAACTAAACTAGTGATAAAACAAGAAACTAAAAGACTCGATTGCAAGATCTAAAGAAATACCTTCAAGCGCTAACCTCCCCGGCAACGGCGCCAGAAAAGAGCTTGATGTCTACTACACAATCTTCTTCTTGTAGACGTTGTTGGGCCTCCAAGTGCAGAGGTTTGTAGGACAGTAGCAAATTTCCCTCAAGTGGATGACCTAAGGTTTATTAATCCATAGGAGGCGTAGGATGAAGATGGTCTCTCTCAAGCAACCCTGCAACCAAATAACAAAGAGTCTCTTGTGTCCCCAACACACCCAATACAATGGTGAATTGTATAGGTGCACTAGTTCGGCGAAGAGATGGTGATACAAGTGGTATATGGATAGTAGATAAAGGTTTTTGTAATCTGAAATTATAAAAACAGCAAGGTAACAAATGATAAAAGTGAGTGTAAACGGTGTTGCAATGCATTGAAACAAGGCCTAGGGTTCATACTTTCGCTAGTGCAAGTTCCCTCAACAATACTAACATAATTGGATCACATAACTATCCCTCAACATGCAACAAAGAGTCACTCCAAAGTCACTAATAGCGGAGAACAAATGAAGAGATTATGGTAGGGTACGAAACCACCTCAAAGTTATTCTTTCCAATCAATCCGCTGGGCTATTCCTATAAGTGTCACAAACAGCCCTAGAGTTCATACTAGAATAACACCTTAAGACACAAATCAACCAAAACCCTAATGTCACCTAGATACTCCAATGTCACCTCAAGTATCCGTGGGTATGATTATACGATATGCGTCACACGGTCTCAGATTCATCTATTCAACCAACACATAGAACCTCAAAGAGTTCCCCAAAGTTTCTACCAGAGAATCACGACGAAAACGTGTGCCAACCCCTATGCATAGGTTCATGGGCGGAACCCGCTAGTTGGTCACCAAAACATACATCAAGTGAATCACGTGATATCCCATTGTCACCACAGATATGCATGGCAAGACATACATAAAGTGTTCTCAAATCTTTAAAGACTCAATCCGATAAGATGACTTCAAGGGGAAAACTCAATACATTACAAGAGAGTAGAGGGGGGGAGAAACATCATAGGATCCAAATATAATAGCAAAGCTCGTGATACATCAAGATCGTATCACCTCAAGAACACTAGAGAGAGAGAGAGAGAGATCAAACACATAGCTACTGGTACATACCCTCAGCCCCGAGGGAGAACTACTCCCTCCTCGTCATGGAGAGCACCGGGATGATGAAGATGGTCACCAGAGAGGGATTCCCCCTCCCGCAGGGTGCCGGAACGGGCCTAGATTGGCTTTCGGTGGCTACGGAGGCTTCTGGCGGCGGAACTCCTGATCTATTGTGCTCCCGGATGTTTTTAGGGTATATGGAGATATATAGGCGGAAGAAGTACGTCAGGGGGGCACGAGGGGCCCACGAGGGTGGAGGGCGCGCCCCCCTACCTCGTGGCTCCCTCGTTTCTTTCCTGACGTGCACTCCAAGTCCATCAGGTTGCTTTCCTTCCAAAAATAAGTTCGATGAAGTTTCAGGTCAATTGGATTCCGTTTGATTTTCCTTTTCTGCGATACTCTAAAACAAGGTAAAAACAGAAACTGGCACTGGGCTCTGGGTTAATAGGTTAGTCCCAAAAATGATATAAAAGTGTATAATAAAGCCCATAAACATCCAAAACAGTAGATAATATAGCATGGAGCAATCAAAAATTATAGATACGTTGGAGACGTATCAGCATCCCCAAGCTTAATTCCTGCTCGTCCTCGAGTAGGTAAACGATAAAAATAGAATTTTTGATGTGGAATGCTACTTGGCATAATTTCAATGTAATTCTTCTTAATTGTGGCATGAATATTCAGATCCGAAAGATTCAAGACAAAAGTTCATATTGACATAAAAATGATAATACTTCGAGCGTACAAACTAAGCAATTATGTCTCCTCAAAATAACATGGCCAAAGAAAGTTCATCCCTACAAAATCATATAGTTTAGTCTTGCTCCATTTTCGTCACACAAGAATGCTCTCATCATGCACAACCCCGATGACAAGCCAAGCAATTGTTTCATACTTTAGTAATCTCAAACCTATAAACTTTCACGCAATACATGAGCGCGAGCCATGGACATAGAACTATGGGTGGAATAGAATATAATGAGGGGGTTATGTGGAGAAGACAAAAAGGAGAAAGTCTCACATCGACGCGGCTAATCAATGGGCTAGGGAGATGCCCCTCAATTTATGTCAATGCAAGGAGTAGGGATTGCCATGCAACGGATGCACTAGAGCTATAAATTTATGAAAGCTCAACAAAAGAAACTAAGTGGGTGTGCATCCAACTTGCTTGCTCACGAAGACCTAGGGCACTTGAGGAGGCCCATTGTTGGAATATACAAGCCAAGTTCTATAATGAAAAATTCCCACTAGTATATGAAAGTGACAAAACAAGAGACTCTCTATCATGAAGATTATGGTGCTACTTTGAAGCACAAGTGTGGCAAAGGATAGTAGCATTGTCCCTTCTCTCTTTTTCTCTCATTTTCATTTTTTTGGGCCTTCTCTTTTTTATGGCCTTTCTCCCTTTTTTTGGGCCTTCTCTTTTTTATGGCATTTCTCCTTTTTTTATTCCTCACTTCGGACAATGCTCTATAAAATGATGATCATCACACTTCTATTTATTTACAACTCAATTATTACAACTCGATACTAGAACAAAGTATGACTCTATATGAATGCCTCCGGTGGTGTACCGGGATATGCAATGGACCAAGAGTGACATGTATGAAATAATTATGAATGGTGGCTTTGCCACAAATACTATGTCAACTACATGATCATGCTAAGCGATATGACAATGATGATGCGTCTCATAATAAACGGAATGGTGGAAAGTTGCATGGCAATATATCTCGGAATGGCTATGGAAATGCCATAATAGGTAGGTATGGTGGCTATTTTGAGGAAGATATATGGAGGTTTATGTGTGACAGAGCGTATCATATCACGGGGTTTGGATGCACCGGCGAAGTTTGCGCCAACTCTCAATGTGAGAAAGGGCAATGCACGGTACCAAAGAGGCTAGCAAGGATGGAAGGGTGAGAGTGCGTATAATCCATGGACTCAACATTAGTCATAAAGAACTCACATACTTATTGCAAAAATCTACAAGTCATCAAAAACCTCGGCACTATGTGCATGCTCCTAGGGGGATAGATTGGTAGGAAAAGACCATCGCTCGTCCCCGACCGCCACTCATAAGGAGGACAATCAAATAACACCTCATGTTTCAAATTTGTTACATAACGTTTACCATACGTGCATGCTACGAGACTTGCAAACTTCAACACAAGCACTTCTCAAATTCACAACTACTCAATTAGCACGACTTTGATATTATTACCTCCATATCTCAAAACAATCATCAAGCATCAGACTTCTCTTAGTATTCAATACACTCATAAGAAAGTTTTATTAATCTTGAATACCTAGTATATTAGGATTAAGCACATTACCATGCTGCTTAAGACTCTCAAAATAATATAAGTTAAGCATGAGAGTTCATCTATTTCTTCAAAATAAAACTACCACCATGCTCTAAAAGATATAAGTGAAGCACTAGAGCAAATGACAAACTACTCCGAAAGATATAAGTGAAGATCAATGAGTACTCGAATAATTATGCAACTATGTGAAGACTCTCTAACATTTAATAATTTCAGATCTTGGTATTTTATTCAAACAGCAAGCAAAGCAAAAGAAAATGACATTCTAATAATGGCAAACATCATGTGAAGAAGCAAAAACTTAGGATCAACCGAAACTAACCGATAGTTGTTGAAGAAGAAAGGTGGGATGCCAACCGGGGCATCCCCAAGCTTAGATGCTTGAGACTTCTTGAAATATTATCTTGGGGTGCCTTGGGCATCCCCAAGCTTGAGCTTCTGTGTCTCCTTAATTCCTCTCATAGCACGGTCTCCCTAAATCTCAAACGCTTCATCAACACAAAACTCAACAAGGACTCGTGAGATAAGTTAGTATAAACCATTGCAAAAACCTTATCATACTCTACTGTAGCAAATCACTAAAATTATTATTCAACATTGCATACTAAACGCCTCTTCATATTTAATAGTCCTATCCTCAAATAGAATCATTAAAGAAGCAAACATATGCAAACAATGCAAACATAACAGCAATC
The DNA here is from genome assembly GCF_056163025.1 of Triticum urartu. NCBI lineage: Eukaryota > Viridiplantae > Streptophyta > Magnoliopsida > Poales > Poaceae > Triticum > Triticum urartu. The sequence continues at coordinate 557,263,422 of NC_141875.1, forward strand.
TACCTAAACAGGATAGTCTGTAAAGAATGCTGCAACATCCATACTTCCCTAGCTCCAAAAATTATGAAAGAAAATTCCCACTGTATTAAATTTATCATAGCTTAATATGCAAAAGGTTTCAACATTTTATCAAATTCTGACTTTTCTAGGGAATTATTGCAACAGCGGTAAACTTTCTGTTTTCAAACAGCAACATGTATACTTGTAACATAGGCATAGTAAAGGCTATCAATGCCACTTTTATTGAAATAAAAGATGCAAAACATTGTTATAAATAACAGCAAGCAAATCCTAACAAAAGAAATTGACGCTCCAAGCAAAACACATATCATGTGGTGAATAAAAATATAGCTTCAAGTAAAGTTACCGATGAACGAAGACGAAAGAGGGGATGCCTTCCGGGGCATCCCCAAGCTTTGGCTCTTGGCTATCCTTGAATATTACCTTGGGGTGCCTTGGGAATCCCCAAGCTTAGGCTCTTGACACTCCTTGTTCCATAGTCCATCGAATCCTTACCCAAAACTTGAAAACTTCACAACACAAAACTTAACAGAAAACTCGTAAGCTCCGTTAGCGAAATAAAACAAAACACTACTTCAAGTTACTGTAATTAAATCATTATTTATTTATATTGGTGTTAAACCTACTGTATTCCAACTTCTCTAGGGTTTATAAACTCTTTTACTAGCCATAGATTCATCAAAATAAGTAAACAACACATGAAAAACAGAATCTGTCAAAAACAGAACAGTCCGTAGTAATCTGGATAAAACGTATACTTATGGAACTCATAAAATTCTCAAATAAATTTCTGGAGCTGAGGAATTGATCTATTAATAAGATTCAAAAATAATTAACTAAATAGTACTCTCCAAATAAAAATGGCAGCAATTCTCGTGAGCGCTAAAGTTTCTGTTTTTTACAGCATGATCAACAAGACTTTCCCCAAGTCTTCCCAAAGGTTCTACTTGTCACAAACACTAATTAAAAGCATAAAACCACATATAAACATAGGCTAGATGAATTACTTATTACTAAACAAGAACAAAAAGCAAGGAATAAAAATAAAGTTGGGTTGCCTCCCAACAAGCGCTATCGTTTAACGCCTCTAGCTAGGCATGATGATTTCAATGATGCTCACATAAAGGATAAGAGTTGAAACATAAAGAGAGCATCATGAAGAATATTGCTAATACATTTAAGTCTAACCCACTTCCTATGCATAGGGATTTTTTGAGCAAACAACTTGTGGGAACAATAATCAACTAGCATAGGAAGGCAAAACAAGCATAACTTCAAAATTTTAAGCACATAGAGAGGAAACTTGATATTGTTGCAATTCCTACAAGCACATGTTCCTCCCTCATAATAATTTTCAGTAGAATCATGAATGAATTCAACAATATAACCAGCACCTAAAGCATTCTTTTCATGATCTACAAGCATAGAATTTTTATTACTCTCCACACAAGCAAAATTCTTCTCATGAATAATAGTGGGAGCAAACTCAACAAAATAATTAGCATGGGAGGCATAATCCAATTGAAAACTAATATCATGATGACAAGTTTCATGGATATCATTATTATTTATAGCATACAAGTCATCACAATAATCATCATAGATAGCAACTTTGTTCTCATAATCAATTGGAACCCCTTCCGGAATAGTGGATTCATCACAAAAGAAAGTCGTGACCTCTCCAAATCCACTTTCATCAACATAATTATCATAAATAGGAGGCATGCTTTCATCATAATAAATTTGCTCATCAAAACTTGGGGGACAAAAAATATCATCTTCATCAAACATAGCTTCCCCAAGCTTGTGGCTTTGCATATCATTAGCATCATGGATATTCAAGGAATTCATACTAACAACATTGCAATCATGCTCATCATTCAAAGATTTAGTGCCAATCATTTTATAGATTTCTTCTTCTAGCACTTGAGCACAATTATCCTTTCCATCATACTCACGAAAGATATTAAAAAGGTGAAGCGTATGAGACAAACTCAATTCCATTTTTTGTAATTTTCTTTTTTAAACTAAACTAGTGATAAAACAAGAAACTAATAGACTCGATTGCAAGATCTAAAGATATACCTTCAAGCGCTAACCTCCCGGCAATGGCGCCAGAAAAGAGCTTGATGTCTACTACACAACCTTCGTCTTATAGACGTTGTTGGGCCTCCAAGTGTAGAGGTTTGTAGGACAGTAGCAAATTTCCCTCAAGTGGATGACCTAAGGTTTATCAATCCGTAGGGTGCATAGGATGAAGATGGTCTCTCTCAAGCAACCCTGCAACCAAATAACAAAGAGTCTCTTGTGTCCCCAACACACCCAATACAATGGTAAATTGTATAGGTGCACTAGTTCGGCGAAGAGATGGTGATACAAGTGGTATATGGATAGTAGATAAAGGTTTTTGTAATCTGAAATTATAAAAACAGCAAGGTAACAAATGATAAAAGTGAGCATAAACGGTGTTGCAATGCATTGAAACAAGGCCTAGGGTTCATACTTTCGCTAGTGCAAGTTCCCTCAACAATACTAACATAATTGGATCACATAACTATCCCTCAACATGCAACAAAGAGTCACTCCAAAGTCACTAATAGCGGAGAACAAACGAAGAGATTATGGTAGGGTACGAAACCACCTCAAAGTTATTCTTTCCAATCAATCTGTTGGGCTATTCCTATAAGTGTCACAAACAGCCCTAGAGTTCGTACTAGAATAACACCTTAAGACACAAATCAACCAAAACCATAATGTCACCTAGATACTCCAATGTCACCTCAAGTATCCGTGGGTATGATTATACGATATGCGTCACACGATCTCAGATTCATCTATTCAACCAACACATAGAACCTCAAAGAGTGCCCCAAAGTTTCTACCAGAGAATCACGACGAAAACATGTGCCAACCCCTATGCATAGGTTCATGGGCGGAACCCGCAAGTTGGTCACCAAAACATACATCAAGTGAATCACATGATATCCCATTGTCACCACAGATATGCAAGGCAAGATATACATAAAGTGTTCTCAAATCTTTAAAGACTCAATCCGATAAGATGACTTCAAGGGGAAACTCAATCCATTACAAGAGAGTAGAGGGGGGAGAATCATCATAGGATCCAAATATAATAGCAAAGCTCGCGATACATCAAGATCGTATCACCTAAAGAACACGAGAGAGAGAGAGAGAGATCAAACACATAGCTACTGGTGCATACCCTCATCCACGAGGGAGAACTACTACCTCCTCGTCATGGAGAGCACCGGGATGATGAAGATGGTCACCGGAGAGGGATTCCCCCTCCCGCAGGGTGCCGGAACGGGTCTAGATTGGCTTTCGGTGGCTACAGAGGCTTCTGGCGGCGGAACTCCTGATCTATTGTGCTCCCGGATGTTTTTAGGGTATAGGGAGATATATAGGCGGAAGAAGTACGTCAGGGGGGGCATGAGGGTCCCACGGGGGTGGAGGGCGCGCCCCCTACCTCATGGCTCCCTCGTTTCTTTCCTGACGTGCACTCCAAGTCCATCAGGTTGATTTCCTTCCAAAAATAAGTTCCGTGAAGTTTCAGGTCAATTGGACTCCGTTTGATTTTCCTTTTCTGCGATACTCTAAAACAAGGTAAAAACAGAAACTGGCACTGTGCTCTGGGTTAATAGGTTAGTCCCAAAAATGATATAAAAGTTTATAATAATGCCCATAAACATCCAAAACAGTAGATAATATAGCATGGAGCAATCAAAAATTATAGATACGTTGGAGACGTATCACTGCGGGGCGGGGTGGTTCGGCCCAAGGGTCGCGGGCGCTGCCACCGGGGAACCAGTCGTCGGCACCTGGCCTTCAATCTCGGGCGACACCGCCTCACTATGTCACAAGGCCGCCGCAAACACAGCATGGACAGGTGCAGATGCATGCATCTTCGTCTCAGAACGTGGGTACCGGGGTGCCAATGATCCGCCCCGGGGACAGTGGGGGGACGATGGTTATGATGCATATGGGGATGGCCAAGACCGTGGCTCGTCATCTACGGGAGGTGGTCGTGGTTATGCCTGGCAGAGTGATGGTTCTGCTGAGAGACCTTTTCTCGGCCTCCGGGTGGTTTTATCGAGGGTGCTTCATGCCCAAACTATCGGCAGAGAGATGGCTACCGTGGTCACCATGGTGGTCGTGGTCGGTTCCGCAGACAACCTCCGCCACCGGTCGTCGCTGACCATTCCGCATCTGTCGTGGCAGCCGATCTCATTCAGACGACTGATTTGCCTAGCCAGGCGATGGACGTCGTGACGACATTGGCCAATGTGGAGGTTCCTGGGACTGGGGTTACAGCTGAGGCAGGAGACAAGACTGATTCAGAGAGAGCGTCCAAGTGGGCATGTAAGAAGGAGAAGATGTTATGCTATCGATGTGGTGAGAAGGGTCACTTCATTACTGAGTGCGTGGCGGAGCTGTGCGATTCGTGTGGTAAGCCAGCACATGTCACGGGGGATTGCCCATTTTTGCGTGATCAGGTCCTGGCTCTTACAATGTATGGAGTATATTGTGCTGAGTTGATGTTCTTTGAGTCCCCGGTTGCGAGAGAGATTCCGGTGGAGACGCTGAGTTTGACCACTGGGATTGTGAAAGCTACCCAGGGAGAGGTTTCTGAGGCTCAGGTTGTGCAGAGGCTTCAGGAACTGGTTCCAGGTGAGTTCCAGTGGGAGCTTGTCAGTATTGAGGCCAATGTGTTCAGGGTTGACTTCCCAACTGTGGATGATTTGCAGAGATTGCTGAGCTTTGGGTTGTGCAGAGTTCCTGGCACTAAATGCAGTCTGGAATTTCACGAGTGGAAGAAGGTGGAGCCAAAGGGCAGGCCCCTTACTCAGGTTTGGTTGCGGTTTTCTAGGGCTCCTTCTGAGCCATTGAAGGATTCTCCAGTTGTGGCTAGTTTGGGCATTATGGTTGGAAAAACTGAGAAAGTGGATATGGCCTTTACCCGCGCTCATGGGGTGGCCCAACTTCTAGTGAGCATTCTGGACATTGAGTTCATCCCTGATGTGGTCAACTGGACTTACAAGGGGGAGGTTTTACCTATCGAGATTGAGTTTGAGGATGCAGATCTGTTTGCTGAGGCGATCAATGGAACTGATGTGGATATGCACGAGGGTGATGACAACGCGGGTGCTAAAGGGGCACCGACTGATGAGGTTGGACGAGAGGTGTCCAAAGGATCGGGACCTGTTGCTCAGCTGCCCGAGGATGGGCCCGGGGTAGAGACGGCACCATCTTCCTCGCAGCCTATGAGTTCCTTGCGGTTTGGGTCGTTTGAGCCAGCTTCTGCGCCTCCCAGACTCTGGAGCGACCGGGTGGAATCTGATGAGGTGTTTGAGTGCATGCTCCCTGTGTTGGAGTTTGATGCTGCTGATAGTACCATGACTGGAGGCTTGGCGAGGACGCCCTCGGCGACGACCTTGGATGGGGGAGGGGAGGTGGAGCATGAGGTGGATTCTCTTTCCCCCGATCCCCCAGCGGTCGCATACCGGGAGATGACGTTTGCTTTGGATGATTTGTCTAGGGGAGGGAGTTCGGGGCAGGTGGCCTCGACTTCTTCTCCTCAGATCCTGGCGCCAGCGACACAGGCGACACCGACGACGGTCGGCCGTGGGGGAGGCGGTCCAAGGCAGGTGGCCTCGGTCCCTTCTTCTCCGGCCTCGGCTAGAGTGGCCACGCATCTAGTGGCGCAGGAGGGTGGGCTGGGGCAGGTGGCCTCGACCCCCCCTTCTCCTTCGGCGGCCAGGAAGGCCGCATCTCCTATGGCGCCGGTGTTACCCTCTGGCCAGAGGGTTGGGGCGGGAGGAGTGCTCGAGCAGGTGGCCCCCGCGCTTCCCTCTCCTGGCTTACCGACGGCCCAGGGCTTCGGTTTGACACACTTGTCCGTGGGAATTGGGAGCCCACCGCTACCTCCTTCGGTAACACTGGCTGACCCTTCGTGGGATTCCGTGTGAGGTTTTACTCGGGAGGAGGTCATTGCCTTTGGTGGGATCCCTGACCCGGTCTCTGCGGGGCGACGGATGAGTTCGCGTATCCAGGAGCACCTGGAGGTTGATGAGATGCAGTAGAGGTGCGCTATGAGGGCGGCCAAGCTTTGTGACATTGAGGTCACTACTGGTATGTCTGTCAATGTTTCTAATTCAATCTTGCATTTTTCTAATGAGGAGATTATAAATAATGCAAACCAATTAGGAGTTTCGCTAGGGAGTAATGATAGTGAAATTTCCAACTCCGTTAATGATCTCCTAGATTTGGAAGCGGAACGCGCTTTAGAAACAATTTGAAACCTAGCAGCGGTAAAACCCATGAATGATGCGGAGATTGATGCGTTGGGGGTCAGAGTGCTCGATAATTTTTGTGCGGATCTGGTTACATCCATTCCTGATTCTGAGGATGAGGATGTAACCTTAGAGGATGCAGTTGCTAGACCCGCTGAGCCCGGTTATGAGGACCGGACGGAAGACCAAAGTAAACCCAAACACAAGTGGAAGCGGAAGATTTATCCCATTTCAGCGGTTCGTAGGAGCGCTAGGATTCGGACTACCAAAAAATTTCATGGTGAAATATGAAAGGTATCTTTTGGAATAGCAGAGGTCTGAAAGACTTGGCTAAAAGAAGGTTTCTTGCTGAGGCGTCTCTTGAGCATAGATTAGATTTTATTGCTCTCTCAGAAACTGGTAGAGATAATTTTGCGCCCCAGTTTCTCAACACTTTATTGGGAGGTGTCGATTTTGATTGGCATTGCCTTCCTCCACGCGGAAGATCGGGTGGGATCTTGCTTGGAGTGAGATACGAGTCACTGGAAGTCCGAAGTGTAGTGATGGGTGACTTCGCGGTTAAGTTCCGTGTCAGGTCCAAAGCTGATGGGTTTAACTGGGCGCTGGTGGCGGTTTATGGGGCCGCGCAGCCCGAGCTTAAACCGGAGTTTTTAGCGGACCTTGTTCGAATCTGCGGATCTGAGCAGCTCCCAATTTTAGTTGGGGTGACATCAACATCATTAGGAGGAGAGAGGAAAAGAATAATGATAATTTTGATGGCAGATGGTCGTTTTTGTTTAATACCATTATTGAAAGCTTGGATCTGAGAGAGATAGAGCTTTCCGGTAGAAAGTTTACTTGGGCTAATGCTTTGCCAAACCCGACCTATGAGAAGCTTGATCGAGTCCTCGCGAGCGTCAAGTGGGAACAGAAGTTTCCTCTCGTAACAGTTCAGGCTCTCTCGCGCGGAATCTCCGATCACACACCTTTATTCATGGACTCAGGTGAGCCAAACCACGTGGGAAACAAAAACACCTTTTCTTTCGAACTAGCATGGTTTGAACGAGAAGGATTCTTGGATCTGATTGCCAGGGAATGGGCTAAGGATGCAGGAGGTACGACGTCTATTGAGCGTTGGCAGAATAAGATTAGGCATTTGAGAAGTTTCCTACGGGGATGGGCTAAGCACCTTAGTGGGATTTATAAGGTTGAAAAGGAAAGGCTCCTTTCTCTTATTCAGTCCCTAGATGTAAAAGCCGAATCCATGATCTTGCAAACCGCAGAGCTTCAGGATAAACTTGATGTGGAGATGAGGTTGAAAGAACTTCTCCGCGAAGAAGAATTGAAGTGGGCGTTGCGGGCTAAGGTCCGTAAAGTTGTCCAGGGGGATGCGAACACTCAATTTTTTCACTTGATTTCTAATGGAAAGCACAAAAAGAAGAGAATCTTTCATCTTGAACAAGATGAAGGAACTATTTTAGGAAAGGACAACCTAAAACTTTACATAACCGAGTATTATAAGCAGTTATTTGGACCTCCGGAGGATAGTTGTGTGTCCCTCGATGAGTCCAGGATTGAGGATGTGCCTCAACTAACTGCTAATGATAATGATATCTTGGTTGCCCCGTTCTCGGAGAAGGAGGTGTTTGATGCTATAGCGCAGATGAAAAACAATAAGGCTCCCGGGCCAGATGGTTTCCCGGTGGAGTTCTACAAAAAGTGTTGGCATATTATTAAGGGGGATTTGCTACCAATGTTCCATGATCTATTCTCTAGACAACTTCAGTTATTTCACTTAAATTTTGGAACAATAACACTGCTTCCTAATAAAACGGATGCTGTGAGAATCGAGCAGCTCAGGCCGATCTACCTTCTCAGTGTTAGTTTCAAAATATTCACCAAGGTTGGGACTAATCGGCTCACACAAATTGTGCATTCTATGGTGCAGCATTCCCAAACTGCTTTCATGCCGGACCGAAACATCCTAGAGGGGGTGGTGGTCCTTCATGAAACGCTCCATGAAATTCACTCGAAAAAACTAGATGGAGTTGTTTTTAATGTGGATTTTGAGAAAGCGTACGATAAAGTCAAATGGCCATTCCTCCAACAGGCATTGCGTATGAAAGGATTTGATGAAGCCTGGCGCCACCAGGTTGAATCGTATACGCAAAAAGGGAGTGTTGGAATTAAAGTGAATGACGATTTAGGTCATTATTTCTAGACACATAAGGGCCTAAGAGAATGGGGTCCGATGTCTCCTATCCTGTTCAACATTGTAGTTGATATGTTGGCAATTATGATAGGAAGGGCTAAGGAGGCTGGTCAAGTGGGTGGCCTGGTACCTCATCTTGTTGACGAAGGTGTGTCCATCCTTCAGTACGGCGATGATACAATCATTTTTATGGAGCATGACTTGGCCAAAGCGAGAAATATGAAGCTGGTGTTATGCTTATTTGAACAATTGACCGGGCTAAAGATTAACTTTCACAAAAGCGAGTTGTTCTGCTTTGGTAGAGCCAATGACGAACAAGAGGCTTATAGGCAATTGTTTGGGTGTGATTTGGGGGCTTTACCTTTCACATACTTAGGAATACCAATCCACCATCGTAAGCTAACAAACAGAGAATGGAAGTGCATCGAGGACCGATTTGAAAAGAAACTGAGTTGCTGGAAGGGCAAGCTCATGTCATACGGAGGCCGATTAATTCTGATAAATTCGGTTCTCACGAGTATGCCTATGTTTCTTTTGTCGTTCTTCAAAGTCCCAGTTGGAGTTAGGAAAAGACTGGACTTTTATCGATCACGATTCTTTTGGCAGGGTGATGAACTTAAAAGAAAATACCCTCTTACCAAATGGGATATCATCTGTAGACTAAAAGACCAAGGGGGTCTTGGTATTGAGAATCTTGAAGTTAAGAACAGATGTCTTCTCAGCAAGTGGCTATGGAAGCTATCAAGTGAGACTGATGCCACTTAGGCACAAATCCTTCGTAGCAAGTATCTTCAAACCAAAACTTTGTCTTAGGTGAAAGTAAGGCCGACTGACTCACCTTTTTGGAAAGGGCTTATGAAAGTCAAACAGGCCCTGTTTAATAGGACAAAGTTTATCATTGGTAATGGTGCTAGTACGCGTTTCTGGGAGGATACTTGGCTCGGAGAGACACCCTTAGCCATTCAATACCCGTCTTTGTATCGTATTGTTCAACGACGTGAGGTATTTGTTGCAACGGCACTTCAATCTATCCCCCTTAATATTCAGTTCAGAAGGGCGCTAGTGGGGAATCGTTGGGAGGAATGGCTCCGTCTAGTAAGTAGACTGATGGAGGTTCAACTCTCTCAACAACCTGATGAATTACGCTGGAAGCTTACTAGGTCTGGAGTATTTACAGTTAAATCAATGTATGTTGATGTTATCAATTCAAGCTCGATTCCTAGTTCCAAACATGTTTGGGCTGTCAAAGTCCCTTTGAAAATCAAAGTGTTTATGTGGTTTGTCCATAAACAAGTTATTTTAACCAAGGAAAACTTGACAAAGCGTAACTGGACAGGACCTACTAGGTGTAGTTTCTGTGATCGGGATGAGACGATCAAACACCTTTTCCTTGATTGCCCGCTAGCCAAAGTTTTATGGCGGACAGTTCATATTGCTTTTAATATTACTCCACCGAGTTCTGTCAACACGTTATTTGGAACGTGGCTTAACGGGATAGAGCCTGAATTAGCAAGACATATTCGCGTAGGAGTCTGTGCCTTGTTGTGGGCACTCTAGAATTGCAGAAATGATTTGGTTTTTAACAGGACAACATGCATTCATTTTTTGCAGGTTATTTTCCAAGCCACGAAATTGATCCGTTCATGGTCGCTACTCACTCCGACGGAGGCCAGGGAGCGTTTGGTTACTGGATCTATCCGTTGGGAGATGGTAGCTCGGGATATCTTCAACCGGTTTGGATGGCGGTCATGTAACTACCTATCTCTCTTTTGCCAGCCGGTTGTGGCGTCCTTTATTTGGCTAGTTTGGCTTCTAGCCCTTTTAGCTCTGTGTGAGCTCCTTTTTATTTTCATTTGGAGATTTTAAGACCTTGTTGGAACCTATTTATTTGTTCAATAAGATGGCCGTATGCATCATTCTGATGCAGAGGCCGGGGAATCCCCCTTTTCGAAAAAGGTAAGATCTATTTCCTGTAGCTATTTGTTTCCTGCAGGCTTCTGGTCCGGATGGTTTTCCGGTAAAGTTTTATAAGAGGTGTTGGCATATAATTAAGAATGACCTAATGCATATGTTCCATGATTTGTTTAGCGGTAACCTACAACCTTTTCACCTAAACTTTGGAACAATAACATTGTTGCCAAACAAGGAGGAGGTTGTGCGCATTGAGCAGTTCAGGCTGATCTACCTGCTCAATGTGAGTTTTAAAATTTTCACTAAGGTTGCCACGAATAGGTTGACGCAAATGCCCATTCGGTGGTACACCCAAAGCAGTCTGCGTTTTTGCTGGGGAGACACTACTAGGGAAAAGCCTAGCAGCAACGCGGGTTTTAGGTATAGCAGTAGTGCGGGGACCCGCGCTACTGATACGGCGCTACAGCTAACCTATAGCAGCAGCGCGTGTCTGCCTACGCTACTGCTATACAAGCGTAGTAGAAGTGAGCAATGTAAAAGCGCGCTACTGCTAATAGCTCTAGCGCACTTTATTAGGCCGCGCTACTGCTAGTGGCACGTTGCTGCTAACTTTTCTCCACTCGCTACTGCTAAGGCCCCGTTCTCTTTAAAGGGTTCTGAACCATAAGAATGTAAAAATGTGCAGGAATAGGGAATGAGTTTAGGTACAACACCAAGGAATTCAAAACAAAGGAAATGGACAAAGACTGTGCATTCGGTGGACGAAGAAAGAGCACAGGAAGTCCCACTGCTAATCACACACTAGCGGTAGCTATTAGAATATTTTATATTCATTTCAGCTAGTTCTTCTTCTCTCACATCTCACATCATGCTTTGGTATAGTATATTTTATTCACCTTTCCTATGGCTGCCTCGGGCTTCCGCCCAGAAAAAGTGGTCAGGGTGGATGCAAAGATTCCTGTGGAATCGACACTATTGGTGAGCCTTTCCTCTGATATACTGTAGCTAGTTCCTTTGAAACGAACGCATCAAAGAAAAAATAATTTGTGGAATTGAGGATTCCTTTGGAATGGTTTGGAAACCTGTGAAGTGAACGGGGCCTAATTTTATTAGTTTTTGATTTTTTTTCTACATATTTGTTTTGTATTTGAACAGGATTTATACAAGAATCTTTAGCACATACAAATGTCATCATCATACACATACAAATGGCTGCGGGACCACACATGTAATGATAGCATATACATACAAATAGTCTCATCATAATCATCATCCAACACAAAGTGGTCTCTCGTCATCATCTCGAAAATAGCGATACATGCAAGTCTCGAATACTTGCAACTACAACGTCACCCATCTAAACAATGATATACGCGAGAAGTGCTATCACTATGAGTGATAGTGGAACTATGTAGTACATGAGGCAGCGGTTATGAGTCATCTCTCGCGCTGGCGTGAACCTCAAGTAACTAGCTTTTGCTTCTTGTCTTCTTTTGAAGCCTTTATGTCTAGCGCCCGAGACCCCCTCCACTTGGGCCTGACACTCATGTCACTCATCGTACACTCCCGGAACCTTCCCTTCATACACAACATAGCACTCCTTCTTCGCCATCAAGAATCTAGGTACCTGTTAGAGATGCATCTTCATCAAGAGAATGTACGATCATATGCAACAAAATATACTAGAGCAACACGAAAAAGAAAGGTTTAGCAACTAGATGCAACATATAGTATGCAAACTAATTAACTAGAGGTACGCATGTCATCGTACCCAAACTAACAAAGTAGCATTAAGCAAGTTTGGCAGGGACCATGGACATCACAAAGTTTCATCACTACAGAAAGTATACAAGTTCAACCGACACATATCATCATCATCGACATCGTAAATCACTAGAAGTTCCATCCTTCCATATCATCAAGGATGGGCCCTAGCTTCTTGAACGACGTGAAGTCATGACGTTGCATGCCTATGCGAGTTCGGCCGTCAGCTCGCGATATAGGGCCGTGGTGGAACATCCCCTTCTCATTGACGACTTATTTCATGATGATCGTCACAATGTCCCTTTGGATGTGAAAGAATTCATCTCTAAGTTTATAATCCGCTTCTCCATGAGATTCTACCCACTTGCGAATATGATCATCGTTTCTGGTTGTCATACAAAGCTTTTGGTGATCCGTGTTGAACTCAATCATGAGATGGAGGTAGAATCCATCTTTCTTGCTTGGTTTTGGCACATGGATGCAGCAGAAGTTAGTTTTATGCGAGAAACCCAACTTCTTGTTCCTTTGTTTCCGGATCTGTAGGTGGCCACCCCTAATGCTGAAGCCTTGGAGAGAATCATCTAGAATATTCATTATGTGGGTGTAGCCCTGCTTTTCGTAGTCTCTGGTAGGGTCGAAATACATAGCGTGTGTCTGGTGGTAGGTGCGACATATGCCAACGGGTGGCTTATCATTGTGGGAGCCAGTAAGACGTCGCCGGTGCCTGGAAGCGGGATGAGGCAAAGACATGCACGCCGTCGAATCTTACTCAGCTTCGGGGCTCTCCGTGGAGATAACACCCATACTGCTGCTCTGCGGGGTCTCCGCATGATCACTAGATGAACGAGTGGCTACAAGATGCTCCTTGAGCTGTTTTGCGAGAAGAAGAAGAAGAAGGGCACGGCCAGCTCTCCTCTCCTCTCTGTGTGGTGTCTAAAACTAGCACTGATCAACCCTTTGCATGGGTGCCCCGGGGGGTTTATATAGGCTCACCCCCCGGGGGTACAACGGTAATCCGGCTGGGCGTGGGCCCCAGCCGTCTGTGTCTATGCTCGCCAGCTTCTGCGCCGGCTGCTGGGGCCCGCCGGCTGGTGGGTCCCGCCGGCTTCCGGCTCCCTGGTCGACAGGCAGGCCCCACTGCTCAGGGCCTTGTCGGCGGCTGGCTACTGTTGCCTCAACCTGGTGACGAGGGCTTCGCCGAGGTGGGCGTGGCTACAGTGCCGCCGCCCGGCGGGCGATCGCTGTAGCCTCACCGCGTCTTGTCTCCTTAATGGGGCGCCTCCTTCGAGGGAGGAGGCAAGCCGGCTGCGGGGAGCCGGCCCTGTCTTGGGCCGACTAGGGGAGGCCTGGCCGCCTTCGGGTGTCTCTCTGCCTGAAGGGGCCCACCGCCCGTGGGCCGCGCTGGCAGCCCGTCGTGGGTGACATCAGTGTCAACATGGTAACAGTGCCGCGCCGGACGGGTCATGGCCACCCCGTATGGTGCACTATGCCAGACGTGCTCCGGGATTCGGGGGTGGCAGGCTTTACTGTAGCCACGCCCCGTCACATCGCCGTTATGTGGATGCAGACTTCGAGGGTACGATCTTGACCGCTTTGTGGGAGCCGGCCTCTTGGAGTCGGCCTTCTCGTGGCCGGCTTCTCGGAGCCGGCCCTCCCGCGGCTTTCTTCATGAGGGCTAAAGCCGGGTCGCCTTCCGATAGTCGGCCTGGGAGACGGCCGGCAAGGGGAAGGCGGCCCCACGTCTTGGATTCTTGAGGGCCGTACCGGCTCGTAATTTTTTCAGAAGGGCCAGGGGGAGCCGGCTAGGCTACCCGTGGTCATTTACTCCGACAGCGTGGGAGACTCGCGGGTAAAGAATGATAAGTACGGCGCGCCCATTGCTGCGGGGAAAAGACAGCTCAAATTATTCTCCATATGAGCGAGAAGGAATGATTGGAATGTACAAAAGGGTTGTCTGGAACTGACTTACTTTGGATGATAAGGCAGGAGGACAATTTCCTGGTCCTTATTTTGTACCATGAAGTTTTGGAGGTACTCCCTAGCAGTTTCACGCTCAAAGTCACCGAGACTCAAGAAAGACTCATGCATGTAGTACGGATCCGCCACACAGATTTGCGAGACTTCTTCTCTCTTCATGGAGGAGCTCATATGTAGCGCAAAAATGCGGACGGTTGTAAAATCAAGCCACCTTGGCAGGAACATCTCAAAGATATGGTCAAACTGTAGGAAGAACACCTCCGCGGGCCGTGTGTCGACGTAGCACTTCCCCTCAGGCACACGAGCCGCGTATGTCGGATATTCTAGATCCTTCGAGGCTAGTAGGCTTTTCGCAGTCGACAGCACATTGCTGTGCAGTCTCCTGAGATCCCCTGATAGTGCCCCCAGCGGTTTCGGCGGTAGCATTGGCTCGCCCGTGAGATGGAACATTGCCACACCTTTCACGGGTACACGCTCTTCAGAATCCATCGTCTTGCCGCTATGTGCTCTGGCTTGTTTGGAGGCAGCTATCTTCCCCGATCTCTTCCTCTCCTTTTTCTTGGGCACACCTTCCAGACCCTTCCTTAACCCCTGCCCCAGTGTTGTCGGGCTAAGCACTGTATGACCCCCGGCTAGTTGAGCCTGTGTTGAGGCAGCATCTTCAGGCGTGTCCTGTGAGGATTTCAGGAAGAGAGACTTCTTGCCCTGCTACGACGTTCCTGCCCGGGCAGATCATCCATATCCTCATTAGCATGCTGATAGCCCGATTCGTCATATGGTTGACTCATCATATCTAAGTCACCCTCATACGCGTTTGTATCGAGAAAACCCATTGGGTCCTCCATCTCATCATCCATTCTCTGTTCTATGGGACCGATTACATCAGCCAGTACTATTGCACCCCCTTCATCACGTCGTCCGCCGCTCTTCCCCGGCACTACAGGAGCTGGTAATTGCGTAGGCGGGGTGGTGGTCTCCATACATGCTTGTTGATGTGTGGTTATTGGTGTGCTCTTGGCCGGCTCTAGACGAAGAAGATTCTTCGGCCATAGCAGCACCCAACCCTTGCAGCTTCCAATCTACGGCGGGGTCTCGTCGTCCTCTCCCCCTAGTTGTAATGGAGGAGGCAAATCCTCTTGCCACAATGTCACACTCAACAAGGCAACCCTGAAGTGCCCAGCAGGTATCGGCTGGTTGTGGAACGTGAGATCCAAGGGCTTCATTATTACCCCCTTTCCCATGTCCACCTTCTGGCCTTTGATCAAGTAGAGTATGGTGCATGGGGTTTCGTCGGCCTGCAAACACATGTCTGCGGCGTAAAACATCCAAAAGGCAACAAAAATGGAATATTCTAGATATATATGTTCGTGCGACATGTAATTACTGTGAGGGCTTCGAGCTCAGCAAAAGACAAAGGCCCGCCTAGCGTGCCAGATACTGAGGACGGGCTGCTATGAGCGGGTGCGGGTGCGAGAGGAGGCCCGGTTGCGTGAGCAAGTGATGGTGCGGTGGTGTTGTTGTTCACGGAGTTGCTCGCGACGAAACTAGGCAACGGGAAATCATGTACCGTCTTGTCTGGATTTTCCTTCATCCAGTTGATGATAGCCGGGACCAAGTTAGTAGCAAAATCATTTCTGCAGGCAGTTACAGCTGCATTGACTGCCTGCTGTAGCAACTCATTTTTCTCCTCGGCTATTTTTTCGCGTCCTCGGCTGCTTTTTTCTCGAACGCAAGCTTCACCTTCTCATCGATGTCCGCCTGACTAAACTTCTTTTTCTGCTTCTTGGCCTCCGGGGCCTCGTTGCAAAACACCTTCCATGTGGCGCCGTCTCTGGCGCCGTGCACACGACCATATTGCAGCCGCTGGCCCGAAGGGAGTCCCTTACGTTCGTTCAAGGCCCAGTTGAGAGAGGTGCCCCACTTGGGCCTCATCGGAGAAGTAGGGCTTTCGGCTACAAGCTGGTGTTGCTTCTCCTGCAGAAGGAACATGAACTGTTTACGAATGTGTAGTCGACTAGATCTGGAGCTAAATGTAAGGTGGTAAAAGAATAATTACCAGTAGTCTAATCAATCTTCTCGTAATCTGGTCCGTGTAAAAAACCTTTTTTCCTAGTCCCACTTGTAGCGGGCCCTGATGAAGTCATGCTCCAAGGGGTTGGTGAACTTCACGAAGGGGTCTGGGAGACCCGTGGCTTCACGTTCCGCGTCCTCCTTATCCCATATGGGCCTTTTACCGAGGTAGCCACGGCTTCTGAGGCGATGCTTCCCCGTGTTCCTTTGGTGAAGGCTCTTAAATTTCGCAGCCTTAGCCTTGGCTGCCTCGGTAGCGCAAGTGACCTTGAAGTTTTCGAACTCCTCTTCCGTATGTGTCGGATTTTCCTCCGGAATCTTGGACAGGGGTTCCTCAGCCTCAATAGCTCATTTCACCCTCCCTTTCCAGGAGGCCAAATCATTGCCGAACATGCCCATGGCGTGATTGTTCTTTTTCATATTCGGATCATCCCACGGTTGTTTTATGTTATCATCCCAGTCGGGGAACTTGAATCTCTTGTGCAACTTCGTCAGGAGCAACTTCCTCAAATGTTCTTTACTCCTTAAGTCATCGTCGTTGATGCTCGTGCATTCCCGCAGGATGCATCCTACTTGGTCCCCATAGCACTTGCGAGGTTCTTCC
This sequence comes from Triticum urartu, assembly GCF_056163025.1. Classification (NCBI taxonomy): domain Eukaryota; kingdom Viridiplantae; phylum Streptophyta; class Magnoliopsida; order Poales; family Poaceae; genus Triticum; species Triticum urartu. The sequence goes on from NC_141875.1 coordinate 557,280,271, forward strand.
GGCTCTAATGGCTCAAACTTGCCAGGTGCCATCTTTGTGATCACCAGTCATCCAATGCCGGTTTTTGTATCCTCTGCTTCATCTTTTCGGTAGTGGCATCAGCGCCAGTACCTTCCCCGCCGGTATCTTCCTCGCCGGTCTCGGTGCCGCCATCGGTGCCGGCGACGTCGGTGTCGATGTCAGCGTCAGTACCAACATCAAGGCCGACCTGCAAACCTTGACGTTGCTTACCAGACAAAAAGTCGAGGTACTCTTGTTCACCCTCATAATCCATCTCATCTGCATCTTGGTCAGAAGGCCCGGTTTCTTCGTTGTTCAACATGTTTCCTATGATTAAGTCTCCTCATTTAATTCTAAAACTATGAAAAAAATGAGAAATGACATAAAAAAGATCTATGTTTGCCGGAATGTCGTTTCCCAGCAAGTCCCGACAACAGTGGCGGAGCTAGCATTTGACATCAGGGTGGTCCGACCCCTCAAATTTTTTTACAAGAAATATGACATTTGGGCGTTCTAGCTAGTTACCAATATCACATAGAAATAGATAAATTCTATAGATAAATATGGTCGTACAAACACACTGAAATTCTCAATTAAGTCTAAGTTTTGCATAAAGAAGCATACATAGTACATACTATATGGACCATAGCACATACCTTGAGAAGCTCAAAAAGACTATGTTTTTTGCCTAAGCTTTTGCATTGCCTTCTTCTTCTTCCCTATCATCATAGCTTCTCTCTAAAAAAGAGAAACAATGTCTCCCGCCCTCTTCATTCTTCAAAAATTCTGCAATAAAATTTAGTTTCTATCAATAAAGCTAATTGAGGCAGAAATGATGTGCAAAATTATGTATGTGTTCATTAATTCATGATAGCATGGTTCAAAAAAGCAAACCCTAAGTCAAAAAATAGGGGGTTTCGGTACCTTAAATTGATTTGCACACTTGCTGTGATGCTGCGGCTAGACGGTCGGAGACTTGCTGGTGAGCGGCACCGACGGGCGTCGGCTTTGCATGCAGGGTGAAGGCAGGGGCGGGCGTGCAGCAGGGCTAGGAGGCCGCGGCTCGGGTCAAGGGCGCAGAAGGGCAGGGCAGGGGCGCCAGGGAGAGGTGGAGCCAAGGGCCAGGGGCACCGGGCGGGAAGGGGAGGCGGCCTGGGCTCCGGCTGGCGACCAGCGAGGCCGTGTGGAACGACGCTGCCGTGACGATGAGGGAGTGAGGCGAGGGCGTCGGTTGTCGAGACGAGGGCGTCTCTGGCTCGATGTGGAACGAGAGGGGTCGTGGCCTCGTGGGTTGTGGCTAAATGAGGGCTGGTCGCAGCAGAACAGGTAAGTTATTGGGCCATCTTTTTTTATCCCAGTTAAATATCCATAGGTATATAGAGGTTGCTCCAAAATCCCAGGGTGGGTCGCGGCCCACCCTGGCCACCCTGTAGCTCCGCCCCTGCTCGGCACTCGATATGCCTACTATCTAGCACAAGTCATGCCAAAATTCACGGAAAAATTCTCCACGACCTTTGCTAAAAAAATGGACATATCGAGCGCCTGAAATTCACCGAAACGGAAATGAATCAACATTCCGGCATAACATAGGCCACTCGGATCATTTACCCTACACATAATCATCATTTTCCAGATATGACATGTCCAAAACATCACATGTCCAAATGACATGTCCAAATTCCAAATATGACATGTCCAAAACATCACATGTCCACAATATTTGACATGTCCAAAACATCACCGGAACGAAAAATGCAAGAAGTCATAACAATATTTCAAAGTAAAATTCTGCCTACCTAAATTTGCTTAACAAGGGATGTTGATTTGGACAATTTCTTAAACTAATTTTGTTTTTAATACTAATTCTAATTAACTAACTAGCATTATAAAATTTAAATAGCAAAAATTACTTAAACTAAAAAACCTAGCTAAATTCATAACAAAATAGATAACCTAATTAACCTACCGCCCTAATTAAAACCTAACTAAATTAACCAAAGAACCCTAGCTAGCAGAGAGAGGAGGAGCGGTGGGGGGCTTACAGAGGGTGTAGGCCCGACGACGACCGAGGTTGGGAGGGGAGGAAGCAGAGGAGGGAGGCGTGGCGCGTCGGGGCCGAGCACCGGGGTCGAAGCCGGGGTTGGGGTCGGGGTCAGGGTCGTGGTCGGGGCCGGGGCGAGCGCCGGGGTCGGGGGTGAGCGCAGGGGCGCGGCGAGGGCAAGGCTCCGGCGGCGCGATGGGGGAAGAGAGAGTGGGTGTCGGTGTCAAAACCGGCGGATCTCGGGTAGGGGGTCCCGAACTGTGTGTCTAAGGCGGATGGTAACAGGAGGCAGGGGACATGATGTTTTACCCAGGTTCGAGCCCTCTTAATGGAGGTAATACCCTACGTCCTGCTTGATTGATATTGATGATATGAGTATTACAAGAGTTGATCTACCACGAGATCGTAGAGGCTAAAACCCTAGAAGCTAGCCTATGGTATGATTGTTGTATATGATCTATCGACTAGCCTGGCCTTGGTTTATATAATGCACCGGAGGCCTAGGATAACAAGAGTCCTAGCTGAATACGCCGGTGGGGAGGAGTCCTTGTCTTGATCGCCAAGTCTTGTGGAATCTTCCTTGTATGTGGCAACTGTCTGAACTGGCCCATGAGTATGCAGCCATGGGGGTCCTCGGCCCAATCCAACTGATCGGGAGATGACATGATGAGTACCCCCTAGTCCAGGACACCGTCAGTAGCCCCCTGAACCGGTCTTCAAGTTAGGGATGCTCCTCGATTCTTCCGAACTGTTCTTCATCTTCGGTCGTCGGTCTTGAAAACTGGTTCAACAAATCTTCTCATCTCCGATCATGAGGATCGCCGAAATGCATTCGACGAGTTTACACGTCGGGTGTCCGAGGAGCCCCTTTAAATTTCTGGCCTTTATCAATGCCTTGTTATTTTTATGCCACACCTCGGGTCTGAAGTTGTTCCCGGGTGGCAGCGTCCGAGCTCCAACGCCGGATTGCATTCGAGGTATCTTTTGCAGCCGAGCACCAACGCCGGACCGCTTCCCAGCTCTAACGCCGGAATGTATCCGAGCTCCAACGCCGTACTATGTATCCGAGCTCCAACACCGGACTGTATCCGAGCTCCAACGCTGGACTGTATCCGAGGTGTCGTAAATCACCTTGGTTCAAAGAAGTTTGAAGGAGTTTAGCCGAGCTTAATGACGGAAATACCCTCTATGGAGCCAACCACTAGCGCCCGAGCTTTATGCCGGACTGCTTCCGAGGTGGTGCACCACCCTGAATGTGGGCCAATTTTTGTCAATATTTTTGATTGGTGAATTTATTCTCTGCCGAGATATATAGCCAGTAGCCCTCAAGGTGGGTATCGGTCTAAAACCCAAGATATACATGAAGGATGACATAAGACCGCAGATCCCAATAGCCGTTGAGACTCTGGTTGATTTGCAAAATCGGTCTGAGGATCAGGTCCTAGCTCGGCAGAATACTTTGGGACACAAAAAGCGGCATGCTCAGTCCTCGAGACTCAGGTTGGGTGCGGCCGACCAACCTGAGGATCAAAATCTCCTCGGAAACTGTATTACACTTAAAATTTTCTGCATTGGACAGGCAATGCAGTAGCCCCCGAGACACTGGTCGGGTGGCAACACCAGATCAGGGGATCGATGTGCCCCTTTAATATTTGTAAATAATAAGCCCGAAGCCCAGTAGCCCCCCGAGCCTTAATGCGGGCACGGGTGGCCGAATTAAGGATTGATATCCATAGTAAAATCAAAAATTATGTGTAATGACTCTATGTATCCAAGTACTTTACGTCATTAATGCTCGGATCCGCATTGTACAAAACTTTGTTGACCGACCATCGGCTTCTACCTCCTCGGCCAATAGCCGAGGAGTGTTTGTCCTACTTTATAAGGCCTTTATGAGGGCAAATATTTACAACAAACAAGGCAATCTGGCCATATGGTTTTATAAACAAAGGCACACAGAGAGATATGTTATATTACTGTTTAACAGAAGAAATGTCTTCCAAAGAAAATAGTCCCGCTATCGGTTCCTTTCTTTGGGTTGTCATGCTAAGCATGATCATGAAACCTCAGCTCCAATGTAAGAGCAAAATATCGAGGATTTAGTTTGGGAGGCCAGTTAATAGCCCCTGGTAGTGTTCGGCGACAGTCGAGGTCAAGCCGTAAACACTTCGGCCATTGTTATGAATGGCCCGTCATTTAACACCGTTATCAGATCGCTGACCAGTTTACGCTTATTGTGAAAGTCAGTTTTCGGCTTTCTCCACTGAGGTGCTTAACCATGTGAGCTGGAAGCACAATCGCAGTGGTTCTCCCTTTGCACACCTAGCCGAACAAAGCGGAACGTAGGAGGCAAGCGCAGGAGCCGGGCAACCCAACTATTGACCGAAGACACAATTCGAAACCGATGCATATATAGCAATATCCGAGAATGTTTTTGCCGAATCTCTAAAGGTGTCCGGCATTGCACTGCGAGACTTTTGCTGAAAACACACAAATAGTTTAAAAGTGCCATAAGCTTGGAAAACCAAAAAAACGTCAGTAAAAACTTGACGTCCGAACAAGATCAAGTGTTCGGTGCCAATCCAAAAATTGGCCTTAGCAAAAGAAGTGCTTCTGTCGTGCTTTAACATGATACATCCTATCTCAAGACTTCAAGCAGGTCAGCCTACGGCTTCAACCTCCTATCCCGAGGGCGGAGTACTTCTCATTAGGCCAGTTTAGCAAACTAAACTCTAGCGGCTTTGAGAGAGAAATTAGGCTCCCCGGCTAGTGACCACACGCTCGTGTCGAAAAAAGGAGTGATAGATAATAATAATAATAATAATAAAACTTTGCAAAGACTAAGAAGAAGAACACTTATCATAAAACGGCTCATATAAATTTAAGAGCCCCGAAGTGACTTGGGTAAAAGAATGATTGCATGTACCGAAGTACTTATATCATATCTATGTTCAACCAAACTTTAAACGCGTCTTAACCGACCGTCGGCTTCTCCCTCTTCGGTCAAGTACCGAAAATTGTTATGTACTCCATCTGTCGAGAATATCGATGGTGTTTCCAATAACCAGGCAATCAGGCCATAAGGCTGTAACAGACAAAGCGCGCTCAGGGAACTTATGCTATATTACTGCGAAGTGTAAGAAGCATCTTCGAAGAAAATAGTACCCCCACCGATACCTTTCTTCGGTGCTCATTGTTATTATGAGACTTGTGCAATAGATTTTTTGTACTCATGAGTTCCGTTGTGTGCCGACCATCATTGAAAATTATAACAGCGCTAGCTTTCGGCTTCACCCAGTCTGAGGTCCGGCTCGGATGACCCGATCATGACAATCGCAGAGGTGCTCCCTTTACTCCCTAGCCGAACAATCAGGAACGTAGGGGTAAACAAAGGAGCGAGGCAACCCAGCTTGCAAACCGCTTAAGTCAATATGGTGCATATTGTGGCGTAATACACGAACAAGGAACGAAGCCGTACAAGTATAATCATATGCAAGAGGAAAAGCTTCATGAAGGAAGCCCCCAAATGAATTGGGTATTTGAATTTATGCATCACAAACAAAGTTTGGACAAGGAAATTATTTACAAGCAACTTTTTTCCAAAAAAGTATAATGCTTGGTCGAACCGAACACAAGTTAGAAATTAAAGCTTTGAGCATGAAAGCGACTTAGCTGGTTAATGTGTTCGGTATTGATGACGCGGTCCGAGCTTGATGCGGGACAAGGTTCCATCCCCCAAGCCGGTCCCGAGGTGGCGGAGCGGAGAGCTCGACACGCCGAAGTGGTGACATAGCACGGTCAATGCAGACCGGCAGAGTGACGCCGAAGTCCCCGGATTATTTTCCTGTGCACAAAAAATAGTGCAAACCGGAGATAATACTAATAATGATAATTAAAAAAAATTGTTGCATGATAAATAATTTATGCAAAGTGAGTAATAAAAGAAATATGGCCTGGCGCCGAAGTTAATGTCGATGCAGGGCGTCGGCGTGATGCGGTAAAGGCGTGGCAAAGCCTGAATTCACAGGTCGGTCCGAGTTCCGGATGCGGCGTTCGCCGGACTATGTATGGAAACTGACCGAACCACCACGCGACCGTCGTTAATGCGGCCATCATTTGATAGACCTGGTTTATTTGTAGTAGCAATCCGAAGAAAGGTGATTCCCAAAATTGGGACTCGATCCGCACACCCATTGCCTGATGGGTGATAAAGCGACGGTATGGCGATGATGGCAAAGGTTGGCTCGCCGAGGCAAAGCCCTCGGTCCAGCTAACGTGACGGAGCTGGTCGGCTAGTGATGCCGAAGTCTCCAGAGTAGGTTGATGAAGAGATGGCGAAGCCCCCGGTCCAGCCGAGGTGTCGAAGCCTCGATGTCATCCGATGAGTCGAAGTAGGTCGGCGTGATGGACTCCAGCTTGAAGAAGCAATAGTGCGACCCTGCTGATGCAGGTCGTGACGTGGTCGATGCCGGCTTGATGAAGTTACTGTGCGGCGATGCTGGTATGACCGCTCCATGTAATCCGTGGGGCAGCGATGTTGGTGATGATTTATCCTTCGCGATGCCGGACTCTTGTTCGGCTTGCCGAGATGATGATCCAAAGAAGTTGAGCTCGGCTCAACAAAGTGACGACGTGTCTAGCGCAGGTCGGCAGCCGTGGAGCAATATTGCGGGACTGGTTTGACACCAGGATGATGTTCAAGATCATGTTCAAAAGATCTTAAAGTTAGCGGGATGTGTTCGGAAACAAAACACAATACCCATACAAAACTTCCTTCAAAAGGGATGTCCGAAATCCCGTTCATAAAAAAGACGAACTCGGGTCGGATTCGTTTTCGCGCAGAAAACAGATCCGAAAAGTGATGCACTAATCGGAAGGTTCCCGGAGTTTGGACGGTCGGATCGAGCTGAAATTTTGAGAGGTGGTAGATATAGGAATTACATAGCTGATCAACGGTTGGATCTTCCAAAGGACGTCCGAGATATAAGCTGGACACCACGCCCTAAACTCATCCAGATTCCCATCCGGATTTGACAGGGCTTCGGTATATCGTGGATTGTCAGAGATTCCTCCATCGAAACTTGACGAAATTTTCTAGGGTTGTTGTAGACTCAATTCCTCACAATTCCACCAAAGCGATTGTTAAAAAGACATTTGAGGAGGCGGTGGCGGCGGACACAAGTTTGCTGTCCAAAAAAACAGTAAGGTCACCCGAGGGCAATGTTGACGTTGAGCCCCCGGGCTCCCTGGATGATTCCTCCATGATCTTGATAGAGATCGGAGTTGATGTTTATAAAGGCCCTCATCCGAACATGACGATCGGAGGTAGGGCGCAGTCCTTGGTCAAACCAAAGTGACCAGTCGAACTGGTGACGAAGATGCTGAACTTGCAGTTGATCTGCAGGCGAGCCATCAACCTTTTGCCGAACACACAGCGGAACTCTCAATGAAAGCACCAATATCGGTGTCAAAACCGGCGGATCTCGGGTAGGGGGTCCCGAACTATGCGTCTAAGACGGATGGTAACAGGAGGCAGGGGACACGATGTTTTACCCAGGTTCGGGCCCTCTTAATGGAGGTAATACCCTACGTCCTGCTTGATTGATATTGATGATATGAGTATTACAAGAGTTGATCTACCATGAGGTCGTAGAGGCTAAAACCCTAGAAGCTAGCCTATGGTATGATTGTTGTATATGATCTATCGACTAGCCTGGCCTCGGTTTATATAATGCACCAGAGGCCTAGGATAACAAGAGTCCTAGCCGAATATGCCGGTGGGGAGGAGTCCTTGTCTTGATCGCCAAGTCATGTGGAATCTTCCTTGTATGCGGCAACTGCCCGAACTGGCCCATGAGTATGCGACCATGGGGGGTCCTCGGCCTAATCCAACTGATCGGGAGATGACATGATGAGTACCCCCTAGTTCAGGACACCGTCAGTGGGGATTTGGGGGGGGGGAGTCGGGATAAAGCAGAGAGAGAAGGATTTGGGGGGTTAAGTGGACATAGCAGTAGCGCATTTAAACCAAACACGCTATAGCTAAGTTAGCTATATCGGTTTTATGCAGACAGTGCTACTGCTATTACAGGTATCATGTTGTGCAGGAATGACGGCCCCAGGTCTATTATGTCATCCACAATATGGACACATAGATGCACCATGACGTTAAATAACGTGGGCAAGAAGTACATCGCAAGCTCATTCAATATCACAACGATCTCTTCATGTAGCCTTCGGAGCTGCTTCACACTGATCGACTTTCAAGAGATGATGTTGAAAAAGTTGCAGAGAACAATAAGCGTGTCACACATGTGCTTGTCCATTATCCCTCTAAGGGCAACAGGTAGTATCTGTGTCATCATCACATGACAGTCACAGGACTTCATTCTGCTGAACCTTTTCTTGTCCGTGTCTAGATACCTTCTTATCTTGCCACAGTAACCGGAACTAACTTTGACTCCGGTAAGGCACTTAAAGAATTGATCGATCTCAGCCTGACTTAAGGTGAAGCAACAAGGGGGGCAATAATCCTCTTCCTTTACTTTCTTGCCCTTCTTCTCCCGCGCCTCTGTCTCCGTCTCTTTATCGTCTGTCTTTTTACGGGGCGGCATGTGCAGATCTTCCCTGATATTCAAATCTTGCAAGTCTATTCCTGCCTTCGGCCCATCCTTGGTCTTACCCGGCATGTTCATCAGTGTCGTGAGCAAGCTCTCAAGGACATTCTTACAGATATGCATTTGATCAAGGCAATGAGGTGTGTCGAGTTTGTGCCAGTACTCCAAGTCCCAGAACACAGACCTCGTCTTTCATACCTTCAGCAGCGGCTCCGACACCTTTTTCATCGTCTTTCTCGGCGCGGGGCACTGTTCCCAGTTTTTCAACAGCTCATCGATTTTGGCGCCGCTTCGCTTACGTGGAGGTCCTCGATACTCAGCGTGACCATTGAATAGATCTCCACAGTTTCTCCACGGGTCGTCCGAATCCAGCCATCTTCGATGCCCCATGTATACGATTTTCCCAGACCCTCCATCTTTCCTTGACGTTAGCTGCTGAGACGTCGTATCATCCATGCACCGCGTGCATCCGTAATATCCATGGCACACCTGGCCTGCGACATATCCGTTACCGAGATAGTCGTGCACCATCATGATCAGCGCGACTCTGATGTAGAAATACTCGCCTTTGCTGGCGTCCTATGTCTTAGCCGGTGTTTTCCATAACATGTCTAACTCCTCTTGAAGTAGCCCCAGATATAGATTAATATTATTTCCTGGTTGTTTCGGCCCTTGAATCAGCATGCTCATGTGTACTTCGACTTCATGCACAACCAGGGGGAGGCTATACATCCATACAAACACGGGCCATGTGCTATGGTTGGTGTTGTGGTTGCCAAACGGATTCATGCCATCGGTACACGCGCCGAGCAGGATGTACCTTGCATCACATTCGAAATACCGATAGAAGCCGTTCAACCCTCTCCACTGGCTTCCATCCTTGACGTGTCTCTGTTTCGAATCATCTCCATCGTCGGGCTTCTTCCTCTCCACATGCCAGCGCATGAGATTTGATTCCTTGGGATCTACGAAATACCGCTGGAGACGGGGAGTGATCGGTAAGTACCATACAACTTTCTGGGGACACTTCTTCCCGGACTTCTTGTATCGAGAAGCATTACACACCAGACAACTTGTTTTTTCCGATAAATTATGCAATTGTTGATGCATGCGTGGTATCTAACGTGCGGCAGATCAAGAGGGCACATGATCTTTTTGGCCTCATTCATAATAGTAGTACATAGATTCCCCACGGGAAGAACATCCTTTAGGTACTTGAGATGCTCATCGAGGCTAATGTCGGTCCATTTGTTTTTAGCCTTCGTCTTCAGGAGTTGGAGCGTGAAACTCAAGCGGGTCACCTTAGGATTGCAACCATCATACAATGGAGTGTTCGAGTCTACCACCAGTTTCTGCAGCTTAGCCTCCTCTCCAGAAGCAGCTCTCTCAATACTCATCTCCTTGCGAAGCAGTGCTTGAATATGAGGGTCCCGCACGATTGAACTTAGTACCGATGAACTCTACGGCATGGAGTCCACGTTCTCTCCGCCGCCATGTCCGGCCCCTTCTCCTCCGCCATATCCGGCCCCTTCTCCGCCGCCATGTCCGGCCTCTTCCCCACCGCCATTATCGATCATCTCTTCGTCTTGCCCGGCCGTGTCGTCATTGCCTGCCCCGTCGGCGTGCTCAACATCATCATCCTCATCTTCAATTATCCACCGAGTATAGCCATCCATGAAACCAGTCATGAGCAGGTGCGCTTTGACACAATCATCGTCATAGGGGTCAAGCCAAACTATTCCTTTGCATCTTCGACACGGACATAAAACCTCTGTCAGGTTATTCTCTTTCATGTCCTGCACCACCGACCACAACCACCTGTCCACCATCGTTCCACTGACCATCATGAACGCCTGCACGGTAATAAGAAACAAATTGATTATAAAAATGCGTGCATGCATCAAAGTCATACAAAAATTCGGCATGATCTTCCCTAAAAATTGGACATATAGATCTAGAGTTTGCCCGGAATTCACCGAAACGGAAATAAATCGACATTTCAGCAAAACATAGGCAACTCACAAGCACGGCGTAAACTCATTCCACACACACAATTTCCATCATATCGCACACACATACACATATTTCCATTCTTGCAAAACACTACTGTAGGATGGTCCAAACGCGACACTACGATCAGAGCCCTTCGACAAAATTGTGTGCGATGCCATAATCGCAAACGGTGGTGTAAAAAACCGTTAAAAAGGTGCAAAATGTTTGTGATGACAGATGCATCAAACAGGGTTCAGAATTTAGTTGCGTGTGCGATGTAGGGCATACGGTTCGGCTCAATTAACTGTTTGGGATGAGGAGGCACAAAATAAACGGGCAGCCAGATGAAGGCGTGTGAGATATACAACATACGGTTCACTGGGATGAACTGTGTGTGATTAGGCAACGCAATGGAAATAGTTTAACTGAACAAGATGTGTGTGATACGCGGAAAACAGGTCCGTAATCTAAAATGTGTGCGAAGACCAATAATAACACAGACAATTGCTGCTAATAAGCCATGTGAATTGCTCTGTCTACAGTAGAATAACATGTGTGTATATATATATAACTGAAATAAACATCCAACTACATAAGTGACTATACAGATCATTCGCACACACCTCAATAAACAATTGCATGCATTCTAAAGTAGGAGAAACGATCGTCTAGTCATCTACTTCTTGTGATGCTCCCGCCACTGCTATGTGGCTCGATCTCTCGTCTGGGTCTAGAAGAAGACAGTTCCTCATGTCAACGATCTGCCTCTACATCTCGTAGCTTGTGTGCGCGTCCATGGCCGCGTACTTGACATGTTGTTCATCCAGTCTCTTATGCCACACATTGTGCCATGAATTCTTGTCCTTATTGCTCTCTTGCTTCATCTTCGCGTAGTAGGAGTCGATGATGGCAGAGGCGAGATCAACCAGGGAGTTCAGTTTGCTTTTGTCGGTGTCCCAGACCTTGTAGTGGTGCTGGATGTTGACAAGATTCGGGCATTTCAAGTCCGAAACCTTGAGCGCTTTTAGATTGTTGGTGGTGTCCACCGTAGCGAAACTGTAGTCGGAGCTCTTGATAAACCTAGAGAAATGCTCGCAAGGCCTTGTGGCAAGGTGGAAGTGGTAGACGAGGACGTCATGTCACACGCACAACTGGGCGACGACAACCTTCTGATCGTACCCGGCACAACCGATGGTGTACTCGAGGTCGAAGCCGACCACTCGGTACTTGTCCTTGACAAGGAACTGCTCCATAGTTTGGATGGAGCTCTCCACCGAGACCGGATCATTCGTGTACACCACCGAGAGGGCCTTCCCCCTCACGTGGGTGTCCACTACGTGATGCATGGTGAACTGCCTGCCGTTGTCATCGTCGGCTGCTGGGAGCGCCATTGGAGCCACGGGGAGCGTCATTGGAACCGCTGGATGTCCTCTCTGTAGGTGTCCTCGTGGGTGTGCTTATTGTGTCATGTGAGACGAGAGATGAAGGTAAATGGCCGCAGGAATAAAAGGGGGCTGGGCGGCGTGGATTTTCGGCGCGTCAGCATGGCAGTTTTTGTAGCAGGTAATTGCATTGTTGCGACGCGCCCGGCGCAACCGCTTCCACACGAACATGCATGATCGTGCGCCGGCCCAAAACACTAGCAGCGCTCATGGAGGGACGAGGGCAGAGCACCCGGAGGGACGCGAGTGCAGAGCGCGCGCGGTGGGACGCGAGCAGAGCGTGCCGCGGCCGCCTGAATCGCAAGCAACCACACTCATGGAGCAGTTGAACACACATGAAATAGTTGCCTACAAGCCGGCTGAAAGTTGCATCGCTGCATAGAGAGCGGCCGTGTGGTACCACGTACGTCTAGTCTATAGTCTCCTTTATATTCCGTGCCATACTTTTCCCTCAAATTTAACCAACAAAATGTTAATGCATGTTTTAAAAATTATATAATTAGAAACTATGTTAAAATACAAATCCAACTATATAATCTTTGGCGACATGCATTCGTATTTTATTAGTTAAATCATATTTATAAACCAGGACGGTGGTATAGTAGGTAATTAAATCACAAACGTTTTTTTATTAACCATATGTGTACGTGGCCTTTCGTCCTCCTCTTGCATGTCTTGTCACCCCGCTGCCGCAGACGGCTTACAACGTAAGCTTGCGCAGCGCGCGGGGACGTTCTTTTTGCCAAACGGTGGCGCCAATGAATCATCGGTGAGACCATTCCCACGCAACCTCGCAGGTTCTCACGCAAGCTTCCCGCCGACTCGGTGAAATCCCCCAAAATCCCAATGCTTATCGGCCTGCTATAAAAACCCTCATGACCCGCGAGTCCTGCGTCGCATTTTCCCCTCCATCCCTAGAGCTTATCTTGTCTGCTTCTCCCACATTCGGCAATGGCACTGGTCCGTCGTCGTCGCTCAACCACTCCGCCGTCATCAGAGGACAGCTCCAGCCAGGAGGCTACACCGCGGCGGCGACGTAGTCCTCGGCGTAGTGTAGTGCGTGTGGCGTCCCTGTTGGGTGTGCGCGGAACACCCACCACACACTCCGCCGCCGGTGCCCGTCGGCGGCTGTTGCCGGCCGTCGTTACCGCCACACCACCGTCGAATGCCAGGGCCATCGCCTGCTCCGCCGCCGCGGACCGAAGGCGGGAGATGGCCATCGTGGCCGCCACCCCACTACCGGCAACTGTGGCCATCACCCGCTCCGCTACCGTGGCCCGAAGGTGGGAGGTGGGGGTCATGGCCGCCACCCCGTCGCCGGCCGCCGTGGCCTCCAGCCCACCGTCGACCGCCGGGGTCATCCCCGCTTCGCCACCGCCGCCATAAGGTGGGAGGCGGAGGTGGATGCCCGCACGTACGACAGCGACCTTGCGCGCTACACCGAGTTCCTGCGGGAGGAGGAGGAGCGCCTCATCGAGCACGCAAAGAGCCTTACCGCCGCAGTGGCAGCGGCACACGCCGCCTCAGAGGCGAGCAATCAGGAGATCTACAAAGAGAACCACCGCTTCAAGAGGGGTCGTCTGAAGCAGCAGAGGGCGCTCAAGGCGAGCGTCGCTGAAGCTGCATTTGTGGCAGACATCGCATTGCGGTTGACCAGCTCATCGGTAGGCTCCTCCTCCGCCGCCTCTTATTGAGCGCGCTTGGCAGAGGAGAGGCAGCCGGAAGTAGTACAAAGCCCCTCCGCAGTAGTAGTAGTATTTAGGGGCTATTTTGTTCAGTTCATCTGACTATAAATATTGTGGAACTGTACAACGTACTTAAAATTAGCTAGTATATATAGTTGAACTAGCTATTTCAGTATGTGGTTGGCAACAATTGGAAAAAAGTTTGGTCGGTTCAGCTGTCGAGTTGAACTGTTTGTATAAATTAAGAACAACTGCTTAATCTATGAATGAAATTTATGCTTAATTACTGAATTTTAGTTGCAAAAATTAGATACTGCTAGTGTTTTTTAGCTTCATATTTTGACAAATCGCAGTGTTACAAGGATTGACAAATCTTACCAAATTGTTTGTGCGTGGTTCCACACGGGTCATCCAAAACAACCGTTTGCGTTGAAGGGATGCACAAATCCTACGCTGCTCTCACTTTGCATACGAGTGTTTTATCTAAAACGTTTGCGATCAAGAGGTGCAGAAATCCTGCTCGGCACATTTTCTCTTGGCTTCCTGGGGAAGCTGTTGGTTTGCATACGGGTGTTCTAACTAAAACGTTTGTGATGAGTGTTTTATATTTAAAAAGCGAATTAAATTGCGGCTTGGGCGTCATCAATGGAAAAAAATGCCAGCAAGGCGAGCGGCCATGGAAGTCAAAGGGCTCGCTTCCCAGTGAGCCTACGCAGTGTACAGCTCGCACGCTTCTCGGTGAGCCGGCGCACTCAAGGACAGCTTGCACACCTCTCGGTCAGCCTGCGCACCGGGCGGCGCTCGCACGCCTCCCATTCAGTCAAGTTCAAGCATCTGTCCGCACGGCACCTCCTACCGCCATTAAAACCAAGACACGTGGTGAGGGAGTCCGGGATTAGAGGGTCTCCGGACAGCCGGACTATATCCTTTGGCCGGGCTGTTGGACTATGAAGATACAAGATTGAAGACTTCGTCTCATGTCCGGATGGGACTCTACTTGGCGTGGAAGGCAAGCTAGGCAATACGGATATGTATATCTCCTCCTTTGTAACCAACCTTGTGTAACCCTAGCCCCCTCCGGTGTTTATATAAACCGGAGGGTTTTAGTCCGTAGGAAAACATACAATCAGACCATAGGCTAGCTTCTAGGGTTTAGCCTCTCCGATCTCGTGGTAGATCAACTCTTGTAATACTCATATCATCAATAATAAATCAAGCAGGACGTAGGGTTTTACCTCCATCAAGAGGGCCTGAACCTGGGTAAAACATTGTGTCCCCTACCTCCTGTTACCATCCGCCTTAGACGCACAGTTCGGGACCCCCTACCCGAGATCCGCCGGTTTTGACACCGACGTTGGTGCTTTCATTGAGAGCTCCTCTGTGTCATTGTCGTTAGGCTTGATGGCTCCTACGATCATCGATAGCGATGCAGTCCAGGGGGAGACTTTTCTCCCTGGACAGATCTTTGTGTTCGGCAGCTTCGCACTGCAGGCCAACTCGCTTGGCCATCTGGAGTAGATCGAAAGTTACGCCCCTGGCCACCAGGTCAGGTTTGGAAGCCTAAACTACACGGCCGATATCCGTGGAGACTTGATCTTCGACGGATTCGAGCCCCTGCCTTGTGCGCCACACGGTCACGATGAGTACGATTTAGATCTACCATCGGACAGTGTTCAAGAAGTCACACCGACAGCCGCTCTGACCCTCAATTTGGAGCCAGTTGCGCCATCCATGGACGGGTGGATAGACCCCGCCACGGAGGCCATATCCTCTGCGGTGATCGAGCCAAATATCAACCTTACCCTTCATGAGAGCCGTGTTGCCAAACTGCCGGATCCTTCTCCGGCCACGGACTCCGAACCGCCTGCGCCCGTTCCTATCGAATCCGATTGGGCGCCGATCATGGAGTTTACCTCCGCGGATATTTTTCAGCACTCGCCCTTTGGCGACATACTGAACTCATTAAGGTCTCTCTCCATGTCAGGAGAGTCCTGGCCGAACTACATCCGGCAAGATTGGGATGCGGATGACGAAGAAATTCGCCGCCCACCCACCACCCACTTAGTAGCCACTATCGATGACTTAACCGACATGCTCGACTTCGACTCCGAAGACATCGACGGTATGGACGATGATGCGGGAGGCGAAGAGGAACCACTGCCCACAGGGCACTGGACATCCACCTCATCATATGACATATACATGGTGGACACACCCAAAGAAGGCAATGGTGACGAGACAACGGAGGATGACCCTTCCAAGAAGCAACCCAAGCGCCGCCATCCTCCGGACAGTGCCGAGGACAACAACAATCCCCGCTCTAAGTCCCGCCAAGGCAAAAGCGGTGATACCGGCACCAGAGATAATAGCACTCCGGACAGTGCCGAGGACAACAACAATCCCCTCCAGCAAGATTTAGAGCAGGAGGATGGGGAAGCCAGCCCTCCTAAGGGAGCGGCAGATGGAGAGGTGGAGGATGATAATTACATGCCTCCCTCCGAAGACGAGGCAAGCCTCAACGATGAAGAATTCGTCGTGCCAGAGGATCCCATCGAACAAGAGCGCTTCAAGCGCCGGCTTATAGCCACGGCAAATAGCCTTAAGAAAAAGCAGCTGCAGCTTCAAGCTCATCAAGATTTGCTAGCTGACAGATGGACTGAAGTCCCCGCGGCCGAGGAATATAAACTCGAACGCCCCTCCAAGAGTTACCCAAAGTGCAGGCTGCTACCCCGACTGAAGGAGGAAGCACCGAAACCTACATCCCCGGCGTATGACGTGGCTGATCAGCCACCTCGTGGCCGCGACAGAGAGGCATTCAGCCAAAAGCTTAGCCCACACCCCGACACCACTCAAATAACAAGGCATGGGGAAATACGCCAGACCTGCGAGACGTATTGGAGGACAAAGCAAAACACGCAAGATCGATCTACGGATCACGAGGGCGCGCCACTATGCGAGACGATAATCGTCACGTCGGATACAGTAAAAGTAAGTCTGGCCGGGCCGAACACAGCGGGCAAGACTCATTTGAGCTGCGTCGCGACATAGCCCAGTACAGAGGCACCGCACACCCCTTATGCTTCACAGACGAAGTAATGGATCATCAAATCCCAGAGGGTTTCAAACCCGTAAATATAGAATCATACGACAGCACAACAGATCCTGCGGTATGGATCGAGGATTTCCTCCTGCACATACACATGGGCCGCGGTGATGACCTACACGCCATCAAATACCTCCCACTCAAACTCAAAGGACCATCTCGGCATTGGCTCAACAGCTTGCCAGCAGAGTCCATTGGCTGTTGGGAAGATCTTTAAGCCGCATTCCTCGACAACTTTCAGGGCACTTATGTGCGACCACCAGATGCCGATGACTTAAGCCACATAATTCAGCAGCCAGAGGAATCGGGCAGGCAATTCTGGACACGGTTCCTAAGAAAGAAAAATCAAATCGTCGACTGTCCGGATGCAGAGGCCCTAGCAGCTTTCAAGCACAACATCCGCGACGAATGGCTAGCCCGGCACCTTGGCCAGGAAAAGCCGAAATCTATGGCAGCCCTCATGACACTCATGACCCGCTTCTGTGCCGGAGAGGACAGCTGGTTGGCTCGTAGCAATAACATATCAAAGAACCATGGTACTTCGGATACCAAGGACGGCAATGGTAGGTCACGTCGCAACAAACATAAAGCGCTGCATTAACAGCGACAATACCGAGATACGGCAATCAATGCTGGATTCAAAGGCTCTAAACCCGGTCAGCGGAAAAAGGCGTTCAAAAGAAGCACTCCGGGCCCGTCCAGTTTGGACCGTATACTCGATCACTCGTGTCAAATACATGACACCCCCGACAAGCCAGCCAACCACACCAACAGGGATTGTTGGGTGTTCAAGCAGGCCGGCAAGTTAAATGCCGAAAACAAATATAAGGGATCACATAGTGATGACGAGGAGGAGCCCCGGCAGCCGAACACCGGAGGACAGAAGAGGTTCCCCCCACAAGTGCGTACGGTGAACATGATATACGCAACACACATCCCCAAGAGGGAGCGGAAGCATGTGCTCAAGGATGTATATGCGTTGGAGCCAGTCGCCCTAAAGTTCAACCCATGGTCCTCCTGTCCGATCACCTTCAATCGCAGGGACCACCCCACTAGTATCCGTCATGGCGGATTCGCCGCACTGGTCCTACACCCAATCATTGATGGATTTCACCTCACTCAAGTCCTTATGGATGGCGGCAGCAGCCTGAACCTGCTTTATCAGGACACAGTGCGCAAAATGGGCATAGACCCCTCAAGGATCAAACCCACAAAAACGACCTTTAAAGGCGTCGTACCAAGTGTAGAGGCCCATTGCACAGGCTCAGTCACACTGGAGGTGGTCTTCAGATCCTCGGATAACTTCCGAAGCGAAGAGTTAATCTTCGACATAGTCCCATTTCGCAGTGGCTACCATGCACTGTTCGGGCGAACCGCATTTGCAAGATTCAATGCGGTACCGCATTATGCATACCTCAAGCTCAATATGCCAGGACCTCGGGGGGTCATCACAGTCAATGGAAACACAGAGCGCTCTCTCCGCACGGAGGAGCACACTGCGGCCCTCGCAGCAGAAGCGCAAAGCAGCCTCTTAAGGCAATCCACTAGTTCGGCGATTAAGGACCCGGACACCTTCAAGCGCGCCCGGAGTAATCGGCAACTAGACCGCCTGGCACGTTCCGAGCTCACATAGCAATGCGGCCCCCACCCTGGTCCCAGCCAAACGGCAAAATGCGTGCCACGCGTACATAATTACGCATTACAAATACCATGGGCACAGGTGGGGAGGGGGGCACAACTACGGCACGCTCCAACACGCGGCTTAAATCGCACTAGGGGCTTCCTGCTCTGTTATTTCTCTCTTTCAGGACTTTAATCTTTGAAACCCCGTCTGACAGCATGATTGCCGAACACATGATGCAGCAACCAAGGAGGCTTAAAGCTACGTCACACCACGGAACTACCAGGTGGATTACGATAACGAGTGAAATACTTGCTTTAATACTATTCCTCAGCTTGCCCTTGGAAGGGGCATGCCAAATAGTCCTACTTTTTTGCTTATCATACTACTTGTATAATCCTGCTTTAACGCACCTTTTTGAATAAACAATGCATAGCATTAAGACTATTATTGCATTCTTCCTTTATATATATATATATATATATATATATGTTCATTCACGACATCTAGCACCCGTACACTCTGGTACGACCAATACGCTAGGGGCTTAAGCATACCCCATAATACGGCGTGAGAAGTCTGAACACTTTCGACGGTGCGGCACCCCGAACTTATAGCATTATATGCATCAGCTCTGAATCATGTCTTGGGTCAATAGTTGGGTTTGCCCGGCTCCCATGTTTTGGTACCTTATGTTTCGCTATATCGGCTAAGGTAGCACTGGGAGAACTACTGCGATTGTGCCCCGGTTCTGCTAGGCTAAGCACCTCAGTAGAGAAAGCTAAAACTAACTGTCATGATAAGGCGAGAGACTGGTCGCTGTTCAAGAGGTTTCAAGTCCCTAAAGACTTATGCCGCTTAGAGCGAGGAGTCGGCCCTATCCGGCTTAAGGCGTGTATAGCGCCCTGAATTCGGCCTTCTGAATACTAGCGGCTTCGCCAAAATTTAAAATTATAGAATTCTATGGCTAAGTGAGAGTGATAACGCATTATAGTCTGATTGCCTTGTTCGTTGTGCTGAGCACCTCCCTCGAAGGACCCAAAAATGGGAACAAGAGTGCTTAGGTTTATCCCGAACACCCCAGCACTCGTGGCATGGGGCAGAAGCCGACGACTAGCCATCTCTCAGATTTGATAAACAGCCGAACAGAAGGTAATATTTTAAACTCAAACAAGCGTTGCATAGCGCATATGAACAAGTTTTCATAATACAGGATTACACGAGCAAGTTTACTCAAATATTACATCTTTCGTACACTCGTCTGCTACGAGACGGGCACCCTTCAGGACACCCTCATAGTACATCTCGGGGTGGCGATGCTCCTTGCCCTGCGGCGGCCCTTCCTTCACCAGCTTCACGGTGTCCATCTTGGCCCATTGCACCTTCACATGGGCGAAAGCCCGGCGTGCACCTTCGATGCAGACGGACCGCTTGATGACTCCCAGCCATGGGCAGGCATCCACAAGCCGCCTCACCAGGCCGAATTAGCTGTTGGGAAGGGCGTCGCCAGGCCACATCCGGATTATAAAGCCCTTCATGGCATGTTCGGCCGCCTTGTGCAGCTCGACCAGTTGCTTCAGCTGGTCGCTCAGAGGCATCGGGTGTTCAGTCCAATATACTGAGACCAGAATATCTTCTCCATTGAGCTTCCCTCTACCGCCTGGTAAAACTGTGTGGCATCTGACACGCTGTGGGGCAAATCTGCGAATGATCCTGGAGAGCTCCGGACTCGGGTAAGTAACAAGTAATTTACTTTCACATGCTTGCTTTGCATATTGAATGCCTTACCCGCCGCTATCTTCTTCATCGCATCAATCTCCTGGAGGGCCTTTCGGGCTTCAGCCTTGGCACTCTTTGCGCTCTCAAGGGCCGCGGCAAGCTCGGACTCCCGCGTCTTCAAGTCAAGCTCCAACGCCTCGTGCTTCGTCACGAGAGCATGGAGTTCTTGCTGCACCTTGCCCACCCATGCCTCTTGTTTTTCCCGCTTGGTGCGCTCCTGGGCCACTTTGTTTTCGGCCTCGGATAGCGCTTGCTTCAGGGTTGCCACCTCGGTTGTGGCCCCTGGCAAATTAAAGATGATCCTGTCATTTTGCAATCGCATCCTTTTTGTATATATACACATCTATAGACTAGGTATTACTTACCTTTGTTCTCCTCGAGCTGCCTCTTGGCAAGGCCGAGCTCTTTCTTGGACCCTTCGAGGTCCTGCTTCAGTACGACGACCTTCGCAGTCAGTGCGGCAAAGGTCAGCAACGAAGCCTGCATACGCATATAGACATACTTATATTAGACTCCTGCGATATTGTTTGATCCTCTATTCGGCTTTTCTTTATGAACACCGAATAGAGCATCAGGGGCTACTGTCTATGCGGTAATATTTTTCCTATATTTTAAATACTTACCTCAAAGCCTGTTAGAAGGCTGGCGCAGGCTTCAGTCAGTCCGCTCTTAGCGGACTGAACCTTCTTGATCACTGCACTCATAATAGTGCGGTGTTCTTCGTCGATGGAAGCTCTGCGAAGCGCTCCTAGCAGATTGTCTGGTGCCTCTGGATGGACAGAGGTCACCGGCACAGGCGTCTTGCCCCTTTTGGAAGGAGGCCGCCTGCCTAAGTCCGGAACCATTGGAGGTTCCGGCGTAGTGTTCGGCTGAAGGCCGAACTCGGAGCCCTCGGGAGCCTCCCTCCCTCTGCTCTCGGAGTCCGGAAGGTCGCCTTGAAGCGCCTCCGGGATTGTCTCCCCTCGACCCGGTGCCTCTTGAGACAATACCTCGGCATTGTCCGTAGGGCAAGGGGAGGTGGCGGTCGGAAGCGGATCACTGTCCTTATCCGACGAATCCAAGGAGCCGCCCGACAAAGACACGTCGATATGGGCTTGGGGCGGTCTGCATAATCATATTCGGCGTTAGGAGAAGCAGTGCGACAAAGGTATGCTATGAGTTACTCTGGTATCCGAATACTTACAACTTCGCCAGGGGCTTGGCCCTGGGCAGCCACTCGTCTTCGCCCTCGGCGACAGCGGTGGAGTAGTCCGGAAGGAGGGTCCTCCCCTTCTTGTACCCTCCCCCCCCCCCCTAGTCGGGGCGGCCTTCCTTTTCTTGTCTCCCCCGACTGAAGGGGGAGCATCTTCATCTTCCTCCTCCTCTTCGGGGGAGGAGTGGGTTGCGGAGTTATCGGACGATGAGTCTGATACCACCTGGCGCCGGGAACTCTTTCGGGTTCCCTTGGCCTTCTTGGTCTTCTCCGGCACCTTATAAGGAGCTAGAGTCAGCATCTCCGTCAGGAGAGCATCCACAGTGTCTTCGGGCAGAGGGGCCGGACAGTCGACTTCTCCGATGCCCCCATCCAGTCCTGTCAAAGGCATGGGAGCTCAGACCCCGCGCGTGGTTAAGCTATGGGAAGTAAAAATCCTACCAGATGTACAAAACTTACCAGATTCGCAGGGCGCTTCGCGCTTAGCCAGGGGTCCTCGGTGAGAGAGGGAGGGACCTCGTGTAACACCCACGATGCGGCTATATCTCCCACGTGTCGAAGCATGACTAAGAAGCATAACCGCATTGTAAGCAATGTCGCAAGTGAGGTAATCTTCACACAACCCATGTAAAACAATAAGGGAAAGAAATACATAGTGGGCTTACAATCGCCACTTCACACCATACACGAATAAAGCATTACATCATCCAGATACAATCTAGGTCCGACTACGGAACCAAAATAAAAGAAGACTACCCCAAAAGCTACACAGATACCCGATCGTCCCAACTGGGCTCCACTACTGATCAACTGAAACGAAACAACATTATGAACAAGTTCTTCATCAAGCTCCTCCTTGAGCTTGGTTGCGTCACCTGCATGGTTTCATCGGCACCTGCAAACTGGTTTTGGAAGTATATGTGAGTCACGGGGACTCGGCAATCTCACACCCTCGCGATCAAGACTATTTAAGCTTATGGGTAGGGTAAAAGGTATGAGGTGGAGCTGCAGCAAGTGACTAGCATATTTGGTGGCTAACATACGCAAATGAGAGCGAGAAGAGAAGGAAAAGCACGTTCGAGAAACTATGATCAAGAAGTGATCCTAGAACAACCTACGTCAAGCATAACTCCAGCACCGTGTTCACTTCCCGGACTCCGTCGGAAAGAGACCATCACGGCTACACACACGGTTGATGCATTTTAGTTAAGATAAGTTTCAGGTTTTCTACAACCGGACATTAACAAATTCCCATCTGCCCATAACCGCGGGCACGACTTTCGAAAGTTCAAATCCCTGCAGGGGTGTCCCAACTTAGCCCATCACAAGCTCTCACGGTCAACGAAGGATATTCCTTCTCCCAAGACAATCCGATAAGACTCGGCATCCCGGTTACAAGACATCCTCGACAATGGTAAAACAAGTCCAGCAAGACCGCCCGATGCGCCGACATCCTGATAGGAGCTGCACATATCTAGTTCTCAAGGCAACACCGGATGAACACTACGTACAGCTAAAACCAGCCATCAAGTTTCCCCGAGGTGGCGCCGCAAGTGGCTCTGTTTCGGACCAACACTTAGACAAGCACTGGCTCGGTGGGGGGGGTTAAAATAAAGATGACCCTTGGGCTGGCCTAACCCAAGGGAAAAAGAGGCTAGGTGGCGAATGGTAAAACCAAGGTTGGGCCTTGCTGGAGGAGTTTTATTCAAGGCGAACTGTCAAGGGGTTCCCATTATAACCCAACCGTGTAAGGAACGCAAAATCCGGGAACATAACACCGATATGTCGGAAACTAGGGCGGCAAGAGTGGAACAAAACACCAGGCATAAGGCCGAGCCTTCCACCCTTTACCAAGTATATAGATGCATTAATTAAATAAGAGATATTGTGATATCCCAACAAATATATCCATGTTCCAACAAGGAACAAACTCCAATCTTCACCTGCAACTAACAACGCTATAAGAGGGGCTGAGCAAAGCGGTAACATAGCCAAACAACGGTTTGCTAGGAAAAAGGTGGGTTAGAGGCTTGGCTTAACAATATGGGAGGCATGATAAGCAAGTGGTAGGAATAACAGCATAGGCATAGCAAAAGAGCGAGCAACTAGCAAGCAAAGATAGAAGTGATTTCGAGGGTATGGTCATCTTGCCTGCAAAGTACTCCGAGAAGACAAAAATCTTGAACCTCGTAGATGTACTCAACGGGTCCTCGAACACGAACTCGTCTCCCGGCTCTACCCAAGCAAGAACAACAAGCAAAGGGAGACACAATCAACCACGTGCAATGCACAAGCAACATGATGCAAACAAGGTATGATATGCGGGATGCGATATGTGATGCATATGTAGACATGGCATAGAAGCTAGACATGGCAAGAACAACAACATAGCATGCACGGATCAACAACAACAAGTTCGGCAAAATTGCTAAACATGTTAACAATCTGCTAGGAACATTTTATAGCAAAAGTAGAGCTCGATTGACTCAAGCTAGGGTGCTCCATAATTGCAAACAAAGACATGGATGGATAGAGCACAAAATTATCTACAAAACATCCTTACTGATCATGCTCAAAAGAGGCACGGATCACTAGGAAACAACATGAACATATGGCATAAAAATAAGGACAGGACAAGGACTTAGTGATATTCTAAGTCCCTGAAATCAGCATCATTGAGTAAGCTACTTTGCATGCTTGTGATAGTCACCACAAAGATCACAAAAATACATGGCATACACCCCTGTAAATATAACATGGCATATATCAAAACAAATGTAGAGCTCAGGATCATAGCATGCACACATTAATCATGGCAAAAATGACAAAAGTGCATTTGCTGAAACAGATCTGAAACTATCATCACATAGCCCTCTTCCAACAGCATTTTAGGCATCAAGATGAGCTCAAATGAAAACGATTCAATGAGACGAAATGATGTACTCGTCGAGATGAACATTTTTATATGCTACACGTCGAAAACGGAGCCACGGGAACAAAGTTATGATGCGATGAAAAAGCCTATTGATTGCTGGGACTTCGTGAAATTCTCAGGAAAAAGAGTGAGCGTTGGATAGCTACGGGGCGCACTGGGCAAAGGACAGCGGAATCTCACCCCGTGGGCTCGGCCCAACTGCAGAAGAGGGAGGAGGCCGGTGAGGACTGGGCCTGGCCCAGCGAGGAGGTCAACGGGGCGTCGTCCTCCTCCCGATCGCCCGATCGGATCGGGGAGGCAGGGCGGCGGAGACCAATGGAGACGACGGCCGGCGGCGAGCATGGGGAAAGGCGACGGCGGCCGGGAACGAGCGGAGGATGGCCGGAACGGGCCAGATCCGGTGTTGGGAACGCGGATCCGGGCGCGGGAGGCTCCTTCCCGGCGGCGGCGGAGCTCTAGGCGGCGGGGTCGGCGAATCCCGGCGACGAGGTGGCAGCTAGTCGCCGGTGGGAGGCGCATGGCAGCGTGGCGCTCCGGCACGGAGGCGGCGCCTCGGGCATGGCGGCGGGGATGAACAGGCGCGGGGCGGCGGCGGTTCGGGCCGGGCGGGCCCGCGATGGGCTCTGGCGGGCCTGCGACGAAGTGGGGCGGCGCGGCGCTGAGGTGGCGGATGCTGGTTGGTTGCTGCGGCCGTGATGCTGAGGTGTCGAGTCCTGATTGGACGGAGTGAGGTGGCGGCGGACATGTCCAGCGGCGGGACGGACATGTCCGACAGCGTGCGGGAGTTGGATCTAGGGTTTGGACTGCGGGATTTTTCGGGGAAGGCCACATATTTATAGGTAGAGGGAGGTAGGAGAGTCCAAATGAGGTGCGGTTTGTGGCCACGCGATCGTGATCGAACGACCGAGATGATGGAGGGGGTTTTGGTGGGTTTTGGGCCACTTTGGAGGGGTGTTGGGCTGCAACACACACGAGGCCTTTTCGGTCCCTCGGTTAACCGTTGGAGTATCAAACGAAGTCCAAATGGCACGAAACTTGACAGGCGGTCTACCGGTAGAAAACCAAGGCCGCATGGTAAGTCTCGGTCTAATCTGAAAATGTTTAACACCCGCACAAGAAAAGAGGTAGAAAGGGACACCGGGTGACATAGGAGTGCCGGATTAAGAAACGGACATCGGGGAAAATGCTCGGATGCATGAGACGGACATGTATGCAAATGAAATGCACATGATGACATGATATGAAATGCATGACACGCCAGCAATGACAAGGAAACAACATCAAATAACTGGAAGACACCTGGCACATCAGTCTCGGGGCGTTACAACACTCCACCACTATGAGAGGATCTCGTCCCGAGATCTAGAATGGCACCGGAGGGACAACGGAAGAGAAAGAGGAGAGGTAAAGCTAAGTTGCTTGTTTGACAAACGAGTGAAAACACGAGCCTTGAAAAGGTTAAGCCATTTTGAGAAAAGAATACAACGGAGATGAACGAAGTTGAAAACATTCCGTTAGAAAAGAGGAACAAGGAAGAACAAATTCGGGCAGCACTCCGGTTGAAAAGTGATGCGAGACTTGATAAGATGAAAAGAACTAGATCCGAGGGCACAACACTCCGGTTAAAAGGGTAAGCACGAAAAGAACATGGTCCTAACAATCCGAGATGATGAGTGGAGAGAGCGACATCACAAAGCCTCCGGAAGAAAAGGAAAAAAATGGGATGGCATGACCGGAGGAAGCAAGATCTTGATAGAGCATGCTTACAACAAATGCTGAAATGGAATTGTTGGATAACCAACAACGAAAAGAATAAGCTTGATATGGTCTTATGGAATACATCTCACAAAATAAGGTGACAACCTGCCACTCATGAGAAACAAGATTGGGTTGATATGAACAAGAAGACGAGAAACTTATTTCACCGGGAGGGTAGATGAAGAACTTGGGTCATATGTGAGCACCATAAATAGCAACAATCCTTAGGGAAGGCTTTAGGTGAAACATGACACAAGATAACTCCAACGAAGAGGTTGATGGATTTAAAATATCTCATTCTTAACAACATGTGAATCATGAAACATGAAATCAAATTATCAAGAATGACATAATACCACCTCCAATGATACGGTAGAAAGAATTGCACTCCGGATGGCAAGATGAAGAATGCTTGAGCTCCTCTGGAAAGAATCTTGATGAACACTTCGAGAAGGGATTAAATCCTTTATGAACCATCATGTAGAACCTTCATTAGAACTCTGGTAGCAAAAGAATGATCAAACGAAATGAAGGATGAAAAGAATAAGGTTGAAGCCTTGCAATGATTTAGATGGATCTTCGTGATGATATAATTGAGAGATCTTGGAACTCCGGGAGAAAAGATAAAGCATCTCGAACCGAGAATGTGCTATGAAGAACCTCCGGAATAAGGAATTGAATTCACTTGATGAAACAAGAATAAGAATTACATTATGCTTATCCTTCACCAATTAAATTGATGACAAGCAACGGATTTGACATACTACTTATTCTCGTAGAAAGTATTAAGATAGATATAGCGTCAACTTGGAAAGGTCTTCAGCGAATCACCGGTCGGGTTGGAACAATGAATAAATTGATATGAAAAGAAGGAAGAGAAATCTTGAACGAACACCATAAGAATTGAAAATGAACGTAGAAAAGATAAGGAAAACACCAGGAAGAATTATGAAATGAACGAAGGTGCTCGAGGGAATTTAGATACAGGTGAAACGAATAGAACACGAAACGATTAGAGAATATTTGAATGATGCACCAGTGAGATTTGGAGAACAATAGTTGAAGACTGAGAATGAATAAATCTTCTGAGATGATGGGCTCCATGAAATCAAACTGAAAAGACTCCTGAATTGCTCCGGATGGGTGAAAAGAATTCTCACAATCGAAAACAATTATGAGAGGATGGCATAAAGCTAGCACCATGAATCTTGAAGAGAATGGAGCAAGATTTAAGAGAAAATCTTCTTCGATCTTCAAAATCCAAGAATGATGACGAGAAAACCCCACCAAGAATTGTTGAGGCACTCTGGAGTTAAAATTGGAAATGTTGAACCAACGATGAAAGAATTTGAAAGATCTTGGAGAAAGCATTTGACTGATGATAACTCATTCTTACGTCAAACTTGGAAAACAATTTGAGAAGCTCCGGAAAAATTAGAAGAGTCAGGTAAGATCCTAGGAAAAGACCTGTGGGTTAGGGCTCATTGAAAAGAAACACCGTAGAACGATTGCTTGAAAAGAAAGAATGCACCAGTTGAATTAAATGACTTGAATGAGATAACATCCTCGAAAGTTCTTGAATGAATGCAAAGTGGAAACACGAATCTTCGAGATAACTTGAAGACTCCGGGACAAATGAATAGTGAAAAGGTAAATGATAAAGAGGTGCACCGGCATTAGAAAACATTTGAAACGAGGAAAAGATATGATCAACAAAGATTGAATTGAATCCACCGGAGAAGAAAAGAACGAAGAATGATGAGCTTGAAGCTCCATTAGAATCTTCATGAGAATCACCGGATAAGAACATTGACGGAAAAGAATGGAGAGACTTCTCATCAATAAGATGATACTTGATTAAGAAATCTGAGTCCTTGAAGAAAAAGGGTGGGTGGGCGGGAAAACAAAAGCAACTTGGAGACGGATGAAACAAACATCATTGAGAAGAACTGATAATTGATCTTGCGGATGTTGAAATGACCGGATCCACTTGAAGAGAAACACACCGGTTGAAAAGGATTGGCATGACAATCTCGATTATCATGAAGGACTAGTATTCACATAGATATAAGAGAACACCGCTTAGGAAAGGTATGGAATCAACACTTGACATTGAAGCAACTCGAATACCACAAATCAAAATAAAACAAAGGACTGACTTGCAAAATAAGCCGGAACAAACATATGATAGAGATTTCGTCTGAAGTTTTCGTGGTGGGGCCTACACGGGCTCGATCGTACAACACCATCATGTACAAGGCAGTGCACATGACATACGAAGTGTCCCCGAGTCAGCATAGCCAAGGACTCTTTAAGACACAACGAAACCACTGTAAAACCAACCGTGGATAGGCGGACCACTAGACGTCGAACCCCAATTTCAAATCATACATCTGTCGGAAAGAAATCCTAAGAGCTACTTGAGTTCCCACTTATAAACTCCCGAAACTTTCCGGTTATGCAATCAGGTGTTGGGGATACAGGGGAAGCATAATATCTCACCCAAAACTAACAAATCCTACATCCAGTTGTATCCTTCCTTCAACACATAACCAAGAAACCTTCGGAAATCGTTTACCTCAACCTTCGAAAAGCATCCATTATACGAGTTATGGAAATACTCCCGAACTCCCGCCCCAGTACTGGGTGGCGTCGAGGTTATCTCACCAACAACTGCATAAAAGAGATTTTCGATGTCGGCAAAAAACTCAGGTATTCCAGAATTGCAACAATAAAATTGTGATGACAACACCTCGGAGCTCAACTCCCCGGGACACTGCCACAACCCCTAAATGTCAGGAGGCACCAAGAACAATGTTCTCACCACAAAACCATCGGAATGATTCCAAGATACCCGCGTGATCCTAAAATTTTTTTAGTGAAATTTGAGAAGAGAAGAGTCAAAACTCTATGTCATGATGCCCCACCAGAGCGACGAAGGGACTGAGGAGTAAAAAGAATCCTACTCTCCGATATATATAATCCTATAAGACTCAAAACATTTTCTAGACTCAACATCGCCAGCAATTCGATCAAGCAGGGGGCTCCTAAGGTCGGGGAAGGCTCTGATACCAACTTGTAACGCCCACGATGTGGCTATATCTCCCATGTGTCGAAGCACGACTTAGAGGCATAACTGCATTGTAAACAATGTCGCAAGTGAGGTAATCTGCACACAACCCATGTAAAACAATAAGGGAAAGAAATACATAGTTGGCTTACAATCGCCACTTCACACCATACATGAATAAAGCATTACATCATCCAGATACAATCAAGGTCCGACTACGGAACCAAAATAAAAGAAGACTACCCCAAAAGCTACACAGATCCCCGATCGTCCCAACTGGGCTCCACTACTGATCAACTAAAACGAAACAACATTATGAACAAGTTCTTCATCGAGCTCCTCCTTGAGCTTGGTTGCGTCACCTACACGGTTTCATCGGCACCTGCAAACTGGTTTTGGAAGTATATGTGAGTCACGGGGACTCGGCAATCTCACACCCTTGTGATCAAGACTATTTAAGCTTATGGGTAGGGTAAAAGGTATGAGGTGGAGCTGCAGCAAACGACTAGCATATTTGGTGGCTAACATACACAAATGAGAGCGAGAAGAGAAGGCAAAGCACGTTCGAGAAACTATGATCAAGAAGTGATCCTAGAACAACCTACGTCAAGCATAACTCCAGCACCGTGTTCACTTCCCGGACTTCGCCGGAAAGAGACCATCACGGCTACACACGCGGTTGATGCATTTTAGTTAAGATAAGTTTCAGGTTTTCTACAACCGGACATTAACAAATTCCCATCTGCCCATAACCGCGAGCACG
This sequence comes from Triticum urartu, assembly GCF_056163025.1. Taxonomy (NCBI): domain Eukaryota; kingdom Viridiplantae; phylum Streptophyta; class Magnoliopsida; order Poales; family Poaceae; genus Triticum; species Triticum urartu. Next base: position 557,310,269 of record NC_141875.1, read on the forward strand.
GCTTTGGAAAGTTCAAATCCCTGCAGGGGTGTCCCAACTTAGCCCATCACAAGCTCTCACAGTCAACGAAGGATATTCCTTCTCCCAAGACAATCCGATCAAACTCGGCATCCCAGTTACAAGACATCCTCGACAATGGTAAAACAAGTCCAGCAAGACCGCCCGATGCGCTGACATCCTGATAGGAGCTGCACATATCTCGTTCTCAGGGCAACACCGGATGAACACTACGTACAGCTAAAACCAGCCCTCAAGTTTCCCCGAGGTGGCGCCGCAAGTGGCTCTGTTTTGGACTAACACATAGACATGCACTGGCCCGGTGGGGGGGGTTAAAATAAAGATGACCCTTGGGCTGGCCTAACCCAAGGGAAAAAGAGGCTAGGTGGCGAATGGTAAAACCAAGGTTGGGCCTTGCTGGAGGAGTTTTATTCAAGGCGAACTGTCAAGGGGTTCCCATTATAACCCAACCGTGTAAGGAACGCAAAATCCGGGAACATAACACCGATATGACGGAAACTAGGGCGGCAAGAGTGGAACAAAACACCAGGCATAAGGCCAAGCCTTACACCCTTTACCAAGTATATAGATGCATTAATTAAATAAGAGATATTGTGATATCCCAACAAATATATCCATGTTCCAACAAGGAACAAACTCCAATCTTCACCTGCAACTAACAACGCTATAAGAGGGGCTGAGCAAAGCGGTAACATAGCCAAACAACGGTTTGCTAGGAAAAAGGTGGGTTAGAGGCTTGGCTTAACAATATGGGAGGCATGATAAGCAAGTGGTAGGAATCGCAGCATAGGCATAGCAAAAGAGCAAGCAACTAGCAAGCAAAGATAGAAGTGATTTCGAGGGTATGGTCATCTTGCCTACAAAGTACTCCGAGAAGACAAAAAGCTTGAACCTCGTAGACGTACTCAACGGGTCCTTGAACATGAACTCGTCTCCAGGCTCTACCCAAGCAAGAACAACAAGCAAAGGTAGACACAATCAACCACGTGCAATGCACAAGCAACATGATGCAAACAAGGTATGATATGCGGGATGTGATATGTGATGCATATGCAAGATTTGGAAAGGAATGATTGAACCTGGCCTCAACATGGAAATCCAAGAGTGCCACTAGAAAGGTGGGGTGATTTCGGTCGAAATCGATATAAAGATCACCGGAATCGGATGCACAGTTTGGAAATGGCAAGCAAAACAAATATGGCACCGGTCTGCGATTAACAGCAAGTAGCCTTCTAAATGCATCAAGAACAACATGCTACAACACTCCAACATGACAACAAAATACATGGAAGGGATCCACTCATGATGCTTGAATAAAGATGAACATTGAGCTACGGCTAATTCAATGAACAGCAGGTTCAAAACAAGCATGGCAAAAGTGTAAAAGATAACAATTAACAGCATGTCAGGAATTTAATATGAGGAAGCAATGTTTAGAGCACGATAACTATATGCTACAGGAACATATCAAGGCAAAGCAAGGCATGACATTAAGCTACTCAAAGCATACAACAAAAGTCCCTTAGTGACCATAAGCCAAAAGGGATCATAAAATACAATTGCAAGCATGTGAACATAGCAAAAAAACATAAACAGATTCAGACTTGGTGAAAAACTGGAGCATGCAAAACAGATATCAAGTAGGAATGTTTACGAGCTCAATGCACTCACCACGAGGCATTGCATGATAAACTAAACATACACCCAGCAAGTAGACATGGCAAGAACAACAACATAGCATGCACGGATCAACAACAACAAGCTCGACAAAATTGCTAAACATGTTAACAATCTGCCAGAAACATTTTATAGCAAAAGTAGAGCTCGATTGACTCAAGCTAGGGTGCTCCATAATTGCAAACAAAGATATGGATGGATAGAGCACAACATTATCTACAAAACATCCTTACTGATCGTGCTCAAAAGAGGCACGGATCACTAGGAAACAACATGAACATATGGCATAAAAATAAGGACAGGGCAAGGACTTGGTGAAATTCTAAGTCCCTGAAATCAACATCATTGAGTAAGCTACTTTGCATGCTTGTGTTAGTCACCACAAAGATCACAAAAATACATGGCATACACCCCTGTAAATATAACATGGCATATATCAAAACAAATGTAGACATCAGGATCATAGCATGCACACATTAATCATGGAAAAAATGACAAAAGTGCATTTGCTGAAACAGATCTGAAACTATCATCACATAGCCCTCATCCAACAGCATTTCAGGCATCAAGATGAGCTCAAATGAAAATTATGCAATGAGATGAAATGATGTACTCGTCGAGACAAACATTTTGGTATGCTACACGTCCAAAACGAAACCACGGGTACAAAGTTATGATGCGATGAAAAAGCCTAAAGATTACTGGGACTTTGTGAAATTCTCAGGAAAAAGAGTGAGCGCTGGATAGCTACGGGGCGCACTGGGCGAAGGACAGCGGGATCTCACCCGCCCAACTGCAGAAGAGGGGGGAGGCCGACGGGGACTGGGCCTGGCCCAGCGAGGAGGTCAACGGGGCGTCGTCCTCCTCCCGATCGCCCGATCGGATCGGGGAGGCAGGGCGGCAGAGACCAATGGCGACGACAGCCGGCGGCGAGCATGGGCAAAGGCGACGGTGGCCTGGAACAAGCGGAGGATGGCCGGAACGGGCCAAATCCGGTGCGGGGAACGCGGATCCGGGCGCGGAAGGCTCCTTCTCGGCGGCGGCGGAGCTCCAGGCAGCGGGGTCGGCGAAGCCCGGCGACAAGGTGGAGGCTGGTCGCCGGTGGGAGGCGCACGGCGGCATGGCGCTCCAGCGCGGAGGCGGCGCCTCAGGCATGCCGGCGGGGATGAATAGGTGCGGGGCGGCGGCGGTTCATGACGGGCGGGCCCGCGATGGGCTCCGGCGGGCCCGCAGCGAAGTGGGGCGGCGCGGCGCTGAGGTGGCGGATGCTGGTTGGTTGCGGCGGTGGTGATGCTGCGGTGTCGAGTCCTGATTGGACGGACTGAGGTGGCGGCGGCAGACACGTCCAGCGGCGGGACAGACATGTCCGGCGGCGTGCGGAATTGGATCTAGGGTTTGGACTGCGGGATTTTTCGGGGAAGTCCACATATTTATAGGTAGAGGGAGCTAGGAGAGTCGAAATGAGGTGCGGTTTGTAGCCACGCGATCGTGATCGAACGACCGAGATGATGGAGGGGGTTTAGGTAGGTTTTGGGCCACTTTGGAGGGGTGTTGGGCTGCAACACACACGAGGCCTTTTTGGTCCCTCGGTTAACCGTTGGAGTATCAAACGAAGTCCAAATGGCACGAAACTTGACAGGCGGTCTACTGGTAGAAAACCAAGGCCGCATGGCAAGTCTCGGTCCAATCCGAGAACATTTAACACCCGCACACGAAAAGAGGTAGAAAGGGACACCGGGTGACACGGGAGCGCCGGATTAAGAAACGGACAACGGGGAAAATGCTCGGATGCATGAGATGAACATGTATGCAAATGAAATGCACATGATGACATGATATGAAATGCGTGACACGCCAGCAATGACAAGGCAACAACAGCGAATAACTGGAAGACACCTGGCACATCGGTCTCGGGGCGTTACACCTCAGCACCCTTGAACAACACCCTCCAGACGTCCTTGTGCGTCATGTTGAAGAGCTCGCTCAGAGTCTGGTGCTGGGCCGGGTCGAACTCCCAGAAGTTGAAATCCCGTTGTTGACACGGGAGGATCCGGCGGAAGAGCATGACCTGGACTATGTTGACAAGCTTGAGGTTCTTGCTTGTCATATTCCTGATACATTTCTGGAGTCCGTCCAGCTCCACCGATGAACCCCAGGATAGGCCCTTCTCTTTCCAGGAGGTGAGCCGCGTGGGGATTCCGGATCGAAACTCAGGAGCCGCCACCCTGTTGGTGTCGCGTGGCTCGGTGATGTAGAACCATGCCGATTACCACCCCTTTATAGTCTCCACCAAGGAGCCTTCAAGCCATATAACATTGGGCATCTTGCCCACCATGGCTCCGCCGCATTCTGCTTGTTGGCCTCCCACCACCTTCGGCTTGATATTGAAGGTCTTCAGCCACAGGCCGAAGTGGGGCCGGATGCAGAGGAAAGCCTCACACATGACGATGAACGCCGAAATGTTGAGGATGAAGTTCGGGGCTAGATCATGAAAGTCCAGCCCGTAGTAGAACATAAGACCGCGGACGAATGGATGGAGGGGAAACCCCAGTCCGCGGAGGAAGTGGTGGAGGAAGACTACCCTCTCGTGAGGTTCCAGGGTGGGGACGATCTGCCCTGCAGCGGGCAGCCGATGCGCGATGTTCGCGGATAAGTATCCGGCTCCGCGCAGCTTTCTGATGTGTCCCTCCATGACGGAGGAAGCCATCCACTTGCCTCCCGCTCCGGACAAGTTTGGAGAAGGTTGAGGAGAAGGATGTGGGCTTGGGCGTTGGAGGTCGTGTGCGTAAGGACGGATGAGCAAGGAGGAAGAAGCCGTGGGTAAAAAAGGTTAAACCTTATCCCTTTATAAGGGCGGCCGAAACTATGTGCCTCCACTAGCCTGGTAAAACTCGCTTATCTCTCAAGCGCCGTAATTGATGGCACGGTTGGGTTACCCACGCCCGTATTGATGAGAATCCCATAATAAGGGGGACACGATCTCTGCTTTGACAAGACGTGTCAGGAAACTGCCTCGCGTTATGTGCGGGGCTTGTTAGAGAAAAACGGTTCGAATAATCACCGAGCCATGGCATGATGTCATGTTGCCAAAACATGTCAGCAGATTAGATTTGTGGAAATATTATTCTCTCTATGGTGGTAGGTGGAACGTATTTTGCAGGGTCGGACACTATCCTTTTATCCAAACTCTTCTGTGGTGTATCCGGAGGAGGAACCCGCCTTGCAATGCCGAAGACAACACTGCGCGCCGGACTCATCATCATTGAAGTCTGGTTCAGGGGCTACTGAGGGAGTCCTGGATTAGGGGGTCTCCGGACAGCCGGACTATATCCTTTGGCCGGACTATTGGACTATGAAGGTACAAGATTGAAGACTTCGTCTCATGTCCGGATGGGACTCTACTTGGCGTGGAAGGCAAGCTAGGAAATATGGATATGTATATCTCCTCCTTTGTAACCGACCTTGTGTAACCCTAGCCCCCTCCGGTGTCTATATAAACCGGAGGGTTTTAGTATATAGGACAACATAGAATCAGACCATAGGCTAGCTTCTAGGGTTTATCCTCTCCGATCTCATGGTAGATCAACTCTTGTAATACTCATATCATCAAGAATAAATCAAGCAAGACGTAGGGTTTTACCTCCATCAAGAGGGCCCGAACCTGGGTAAAACATTGTGTCCCCTGCCTCCTGTTACCATCCGCCTTAGATGCACAGTTCGGGACCCCCTATCCGAGATCCGCCGGTTTTGACACCGACACGTGGTGTCACGTGAATGGTTAACAGAATTTTGGATTCACTAGAATTTAAAAACCAGGCATCTCAATGTTTTGCCGGCAATCAACAGTGCCCCGGTGTTTGAAATTCATTCCCGTTTCTTGCATGGGACCTAAGCATGCACCCAAGGACAAATATTCGATTTTTCAACCAATTTATATGCACTGGAGCATGTGCATGTAGTTCAAATTTGAATTATGCGCATAAAATGCATTGAAAACTCAGTTAATGCATAAAAATGTCCAAACGAACCCCAAAAAATCACACAACACTCCTGTTGTTCTATGTTGTCACGAAAAAAATTGAAAGCAATAAGAGGCAATGGATATCGTTTCGTCCCCAAAGGTGGGACGTTCCCTACCAAAAAGCATTATGCTTGTTTGAGAAGCTTCGGTTTGTGAGAAGCATATACCCAAACCTGCCCCAAATGGGACAAAATTTGTACCATGACATGTTGATGCCGCTCCATGATAGCATGCCCAGTTTCATGAATTTGAGACGAGTTTTGGATTTACTAGAATTTAAAAACCAGGCATCTCAATGTTTTGCCAGCAATCAACGGTGCCCCGGTGTTTGAAATTCATTCCCATTTCTTGCATGGGACCTAAGCATGCACCCAAGGACACACATTTGATTTTTCAACCAATTTATATGCACTAGAGCATGTGCATGTAGTTAAATTTTGAATTATGCATATAAAATGCATTGAAAACTCAGTTAATGCATAAAAATGTCCAAACGAACCCCAAAAAATCACAAAAAATTGCACAACACTCCTGTTGTTCTATGTCGACATGAGAAAAAAATTGAAAGAAATAAGAGGCAATGGATATCGTTTCGTCCACAAAGGTGGGGCGTTCCCTATCGAAAACCATCATGCTTGTTGTGAGAAGCTCCGATTTGTGAGAAGCATATACCCAAACCTACCCCAAATGGGACAAAATTTGTACCACAGCATGTTGATGCCGCTCCATGATAGCATGCCAAGTTTCATGAATTTCAGACGAATTTTGGATTTACTAGAGTTTAAAAACCAGGCATCTCAATGTTTTGCCGGCAATCAACGGTGCCCCGGTGTTTGAAATTCATTCCCATTTCTTGCATGGGACCTAAGCATGCACCCAAGGACACATATTTGATTTTTCAACCGATTTATATGCACTGGAGCATGTGCATGCAGTTCAAATTTGAATTATGCACATAAATGCATTGAAAACTCACTTAATGCATAAAAATGTCCAAACGAACCCCGAAAAATCACAAAAATTCACACAACACTCCTGTTGTTCTATGTTGACACGAGAAAAAAAATATAAAAGTAATAAGAGGCAATGGATATCGTTTCATCCACAAAGGTGGGACGTTCCCTACCGAAAATCATCATGCTTGTTGTGAGAATCTCCGGTTCGTGAGAAGCATATAACTAAACCTGCCCCAAATGGGACAAAATTTGTACCACGACATGTTGATGCCGCTCCATTATATCATGCCAAGTTTCATGAATTTCAGACGAGTTTTGGGTTTACTAGAATTTACAAACCAGGCATCTCAATGTTTTGCCGGCAATCAACGGTGCCCAGGTGTTTGAAATCCATTCCCATTTCTTGCATGGGACCTAAGCATGCAGCGAAGGACAAAGATTTAATTTTTCAACCAAATTATATGCACTAGAGCTTGTGCATGTAGTTCAGATTTGAATTATGCACATAAAATGCATTGAAAACTCAGTTAATGCATAAAAATGTCCAAACAAACCCCGAAAAATCACAAAAAATCACACAACACTCCTGTTATTCTATGTTGACACAAGGAAAAAAATTGAAAGCAATAAGAGGCAATGGATATCGTTTTGTCCCCAAAGGTGGGACGTTCCCTACCGAAAACCATCATGCTTGTTGTGAGAAGTTCCATTTGTGAGAAGCATATACCCAAACCTGCCCAAAATGGGACAAAATTTGTACCGCGGCATTTTGATGCCGCTCCATGATAGCATGCCAAGTTTCATGAATTTCAGACGAGTTTTGGATTTACTAGAATTTAAAAACCATGCATCTCAATGTTTTGCCGGCAATCAACGGTGCCCATGTGTTTGAAATTCATTCCCATTTCTTGCATGGGACCTAAGCATGCACCCAAGGACACATATTTGATTTTTCAACCAATTTATATGCACTAGAGCATGTGCATGTAGTTCAAATTTGAATTATGCACATAAAATACATTGAAAACTCAGTTAATGCATAAAAATGTCCAAACGAACCCCGAAAAATCACAAAAAATTGCACAACACTCCTGTTATTCTATGTTGACATGAGAAAAAAATTCGAAAGCAATAATAGGCAATGGATATTGTTTCGTCCCCAAAGATGGACATTCCCTACCGAAAACCATCATGCTTGTTGTGAGAAGCTCCGGTTTGTGAGAAGTATATACCCAAACCTGCCCCAAATGGGACAAAATTTGTACCACGGCATGTTAATGCCGCTCCATGATAGCATGCCAAGTTTCATGAATTTCAAACAAGTTTTGGATTCATTAGAATTTAAAAACCAGGCATCTCAATGTTTTTCGGCAATCAACGGTGCCCTGGTGTTTGAAATTCATTCCCATTTCTTGCATGGGACCTAAGCATGCACCCAAGGACAAAGATTTAATTTTTCAACCAATTTATATGCACTGGAGCATGTGCATGTAGTTCAAATTTGAATTGTTCACCTGAAATTGGTAGAAAACCAATTTAATGTATAAAATGTTCAAACGAACCCTGAGTAATTCCAATTCTCTTACGACACACATATAGTTGCATGTTCACTCAGAGAAAAGTTCTAGCAATTCAAACACCATCCATTGCCGTTGTGACCCCATTATGTAATTCAAATCAAGATGAAAAATCAAGTAGATCACACACGGTTTATTATCAACAACCGTGTGAGATGTGGTACAAAATATCTTGGAGCACCATCGGTGTATAGTACGCCTATGGCTTACGCAAGATGGTGCGTCGGCTACAGTCCGCGGCTTGTGTCTCAAGCACACTAGCTCGCTCCCTAAACATCATTTCACTGTTCAATCATCGCTGGTGAAAGTTGGGCATATGGACCCGCGTCGTGAGGGCAACTTCGGTGGCCCACCCCGGCGAGAGCGCGGCCGCAGCCGCCATGCAAGGTGCATGAGCGCGGCCGCAATTTGCAATCGGACGACAAAGGCATCCCAAACAGCCGTTGTTGCTTCTCAGGTAGCGGCAGCAACATCTTCCTCAGGGATAGCAACTGGTGAGAGCGGCACAGCAGCTGTCCGTTCCGCAGCGGAGGCCTTAGCCCTGATGGAGGCCGTCCACGACCATGTTGAGGCTGCCCACGCCCAGCTCCTAGCGGTCACCGCACAAATCGAACGAAGCTTCTCCGACAATGGTCGGCAACCCACGGCCGAAGAGCTGGCAATCGCCGAGAGCGTTCGAGTAGCCGTTCGTTCCTCCGCCGCATACCTTGCGACGACGGAGCCCGTCCAAGCCCAGATTGCGTCCGCCCACGCCCATCTCGTGGCGGCCTTTTCCAAAGAGATGGCGGACGCGGATGGCGAGATGCTTGCCGAGTATGGTGCGATGGATGCCATGGAGCCCCTTCCCCAAGAGACAATCGGGTGTGAGCTGGACATGGAGGCGGCGGTGGAGATCGACGAGCACCAGCCATAGTAGAACTCTTTGTTTTGTTTAATTAGGAGCGCCGGTCTTTAATTTGTTAGAGTAATGTTTAGGTCAGCTAGCTCTGTTTAATTGATGAACTTGCTCGATTGAGAAGTGTGGGTGTGCTGTAGTCTCCTTTGTGTGCCCAAATTATGCAATGACGTGGATGACCACTGTAACCATGGAAATTCGAACCAAAACTTTTGATGTTCAAACTCATCACACACGGTTAAGCTATCTGAATCATTTGTGATGTCCACATATCATACACAGTTCTGAATAAGGAACCGTGTCTGATGACACTTTGCACGCCAGTTTTTTGGCTGGAGCGATTCCAAATTTTTGGCTTCCGCAGAAATATCTACCTCCCCGCCCCCTTCCCCTTACCAAAAGCCACATTTCCCCTCTTTCCGCCTTCCTTTCCAAGTTGAAACCTTCACTCCTTGCTTGCAGCGCCACCGCCTCCTTGCTGGCGACCCTCCTTCACGCTGCTCGGCCTCCTCTATCCAGGCAGGTAATCCACACCCGACCCCCATCCTCCTCCTTCCACATCCCACATGCCCCGACCGCCGGCACGAGCGCGACACCTTCCACCCAAATCACCGACCCCTCCACCAAATAAGCGCCGGCCTAAGCCATGGTGCACGCAGTATAGCCAGGACCTCAAGGAGCATTTGGCAGCGGAGAAGCAAATCGTGGTCGCACGTGTGGATGAGGTCGTGATGGTTGCCATTCGTGCCGACCCCCAGATCTTGGAGGAGCACCTTGCCAATTGCTAGCTACGCCAGTTAAGCATGCTCGGTTTACCCATTGCGTGTGCTGCTCCTGCCTTTCCTTCACAAAATCTAGTGAATTGTGCTATGTAATTTCACCATGCAATCTGTTGTTCTAGTGTATATGTTCTATATGTCATGCAGTGTGGTGCTTACTTATTAACTGTTTTGTTAATTAGTTGTCGTCTTCAGTTAACTGTTTGGTTCAATTCTGCAAATGTGATATTCAATTCTTCAGGCTGTAATTTTGTATTGTCTTCAATGTGAGAAATAAATCGAAATTATCTTTACAAAATTGTGGGTGTATTATGTTATTGTATACCATGTGAGGAATAAATTAAATTTGGTTGTAGTAAATACATGAGAAACAAATACAATTGCTAGAATTGGCTGTAGTTAATTGTTTGGTTAACTCTCTGATCTTCTATTAGGAGTATGTTATATTGTGCAATGTGGTGCTCAGTTAATGTTTGGTTCATTTGTTGTGGTGTTTAGTTAACTGCTTGGTTCAATGTTATATTGTGCAATGTGGTGCTCAGTTAATGTTTGGTTCATCTGTTGTGGTGTTTAGTTAACTGCTTCGTTCAATTCTGCAATGCGATATCCAATTGTCGCGGGTAGAATTTTGTATTGTTGTGCATGTGAGGAATAATTCGAATTTGGCTGCACTTAATACATGAGAAACATATAAAAGTGATATATTTCCTAGTTCTTAATCATGCTTGGTTTGGGTAAATGGGTTTTCCGTGTGGCTTCAATTAATCTGATGAATTTGCAATGTGCTTATTTTTTATCAACATATTTTACTAATAGCATGCAAACCCTTATTTAACTTGATTACTAACTACCTTATATGTGTTGCAGGGAAACAATGGAAAGCACTGAGGTTTACAATCGAGGTTAGCACGTGCATGGTCCGTTGTCTAGTAGCACATTATTGTGCAATTGTAGGAACCATTCTAATATTTTGGTTTTTAACAATTTGGTCTTGCGCATGTAGGTCCTGGTGTCAGAGGTTTTGACCCACTGTTCGACCCTTTTTGCATATGGGGAAATGAGTTGTCCATGAATATCAATCAAATCAATAAACTCACAAAGATTGTTAGGATAAAAAAATTAGCGACAAAAAACAACAAGATCTTTGTTTGCACAATGAAGAAGACATCCGTTCACTACAAGATGGTACTAACTATTATACCTTGCCTTTTTTTATTCCTTTGCCCCATTTCCAATATAGAGAAGATATTTATGCACATCCTTATTTTCAGGCCTTTCCAAAGCAGTTCACTAATGATTACCTCTCAAACCAACTCTATGGTCAGGAGGCGAGGAAGGTTTTCATACAACACCCACGGTTCAATATTGAAGTGTTCCTGAAGAGGACGAAGGACGGACGGTCAATCATCCACAGGCAGTGGCCTAAAGTTGCAAAGACCTTCAACATGAATGAAGGCTCAATATTCGCCTTCCGCTTCAGCAGTTTTCCAGATGAGATGCATATGTCTATATACCGTCTATGATGCTAATTTTGAAAGTTTTTACAGGTTGCATGTGGAACTTGCTGCTGGTGCAGTTGCGTAATGGGGTAGCTGAGTGCTGAAGCTATATCATGTTGTACTCTGATGTATTTCAATTATAAAATTGTGCTACCTTAATATGAAAATGAAATATATTGTGTGCTTAATATGAATGTCAATTAGATTAGTAAATGGATTATTAATAATAGAGAAATTAGCCTGCTAATGGCGAATTAGCCTGCTAATTGGGTTTTGATATTGCAAACGGTTGTTGACAAAATACCGTGGGCGATGACCTCAGGCAACACACACAGTTTCTAGGAATAAACCATGTTGGATCAATGAACAATCACACATGACTTCCTCTTGAAAATTGTTTGTGTTAGGCCACTTTGCGCAAACGTTTGCCACATAAAAACTATGTGTCATGGACAGCCTTTGCTACACAGTTTCTTCTATGGACTGTCTGTGATACATTCAATAATGCAAACAATTTAATAAGAAAAATTGTGTGTGATGTACCTGTGAACGGAAACGTTTTCCTTGAAGCAACTGCGTGGGATGTGCATACGAACGGAAACGTTTAGCGGGGACTGACTATGTGGGATGTACTTGCGACCGGAAACAATTTCATCGTATAATTGTATTTTCTTTTAGCTCTACTGTACATATTTACGTATTTGAGTTCTCGCCGGTCGCACACGACCTCATTTTGCCGAACGTGTGTGCCAAGAGGGCATATACCCGACAGTTTCTGGGTTGTGTGGGAAGGACCCCCCTATCGCCCACACTCACTTGGCGGCGGTTCCAAATGTCGTCACGGAAAGGGGTAAAAAATTGTTTGTTTAGGACCGACGCGCACTAGTGAAAGCATGAATTTTTAATCACACCTATCTCGAGATCGAGCACACGGTGGAGATGATGTAGCTAGTAGGGAGATCAAAAGTGGACAAAGCTCTTCTTGACAAAGCTAGATCTAGTTAGGGGGCACATAGGTCACTTCACTAAATGCTACATCTACCTAGCTACCTAATTTGGGAGGAGACAACTTCAACTAGTGGAGGGAGAAGGAAAAAGAGAAAGGAGATGCATTAATGGAGGTGGTGTATTTAGCTAGGAGTAATAAAGAGAGAGAAAGGTAGGTAGAAGAGGGGGAATAATGGGGGGGAGAAGTATTGAGGAAGAAGAAAAGTGAGGGAGAGAGGAGGTGGGAGGTAGGGGAAAGTGAGGAAGAGAGGAGATGGAAAGGGGAGGGAAAATGTGGTATTATGCTGCGTCTGAGCAGTAGCACGGGCCATAAAGCGTGCTACTGCTAAGAACATACCAGCAGCGCGCTTACTACGCACGCGCTACTGCTAAGCAGGGCCCGCCATGTGGCCAGTTTCAAAATTAGCAATAGCGACCAGAAAAAAAGTCGCTACTAATATTACTTTATCAGTAGCGCGGGTCGGGACAACGCACTGCTGCTAAACCTAGGTTGGTGGGTACTGTCGGTCGATTTTACTAGCAGCGCGTTTCCACTAGGCCGCGCCACTGCTAACTGGGTAGCAGCACCTCTTTTTGTACGGCGCTGCTGCTAAGATTCGGTGTATAAGGTTTTCCCTAGTAGGGAGACACATCCTAGAAGGGGTTGTTGTCTTACACGAAACTCTTCACGATATCCATTCGAAGAAACTTGATGGGGTTATATTCAAAGTGGATTTTGAGAAAGCATACGATAAGGTCAAATGGCCCTTCCTCCAATAGGCCTTACGCGTGAAGGGGTTTGATGATGCGTGGAGGAAACATGTAGACTCCTTTATTCAAAAAGAAATGGTTGAAATCAAAGTAAATGATGACATAGGTCATTATTTTCAGACACATAAGGGCTTACGATAGGGAGACCCGATCTCTCCTATTCTGTTTAACATAGTGGCAGATATGTTGGCAGTGCTTATCGGTAGGGCCAAGGAGAATGGCCAAGTAGGAGGACTAGTCCCACATCTGGTGGTTGGGAGAATATCCATACTACAATATGCTGATGATACTATTATTTTCATGAAACATGACCTCGTTAAGGCTAGAAATATGAAGCTGATATTTTACCTTTTTGAAAAATTGTCCGGATTGAAAATTAATTTTAACAAGAGCGAATTGTTCTATTTTGGGAGAGCCAAAGAGGAACAAGATGCATATAGACAATTGTTCGGATGTGAATTGGGATCCCTACCATTCACGTACCTAGGGATACCGATTCACCATCAAAATTATCGAACAAGTAGTGGAAATGCATTGAAGATCGATTTGAGAAAAAACTAAACTACTGGAAGGGCAAGCTTATGTCGTATGGGGTCCGCTAGTGTTGATAAACTCAGTTCTAACTAGCATGCCGATGTTCCTCTTATCTTTTTTGAGGTATTGGTAGGGGTATGAAAAAGATTAGATTTCTATCAATCTCGTTTTTTCTGGCAATGTGATGAAGTAAAATCGAAATTACCTCTATAAGCATTGTTATTAAAAAAATCTCAAGACAAAATTCACATCTACGGGATCACTATTTTGCTCAATCAGAATAGACAAAGACATATCATTAAGATCAATAGGAGCATTTTTATTAGCAACCAATTTCATAAGAGCATCAACTTTTTCACTCAAAGTACTAATTTATTCAAAGGAATTGATCTTTCTACTAGTAGGTGCTCTTTCGGTATGCCATTGTGAATAATTTGCCATAATATTATCAAGAAATTTAGTAGCTTCACCCAAAGTAGTTTCCATAAAAATACCACCCACGGGGGAATCTAAAAGATTTCTAAAGACAAAATTCAATCCCGCATAAAAAAATTGTATGATCATCCAAAGATTTAAACCATGAGTAGGACAATTTCTTAGCATCAATTTCATTCTTTCCCAAGATTGTGCAACATGTTCATGCTCAAGTTGCTTAAAATTCATGATTTGAGTTCTACGGGAAATAATTTTTGCGGACGGAAAATACTTAGTAATATAAGTATCTTTACACTTATCCCAAGAATTGATACTATTGCGAGGCAAAGAAGAAAACCAAATTTTTGTACGATCCCTCAAGGAAAAAGGAAATAATTTCAACTTCACAATATCATTGTCCACATCTTTTTTCTTTTGCATATCACACAATTCTACGAATGTGTTTAGATGGGATGCGACATCCTCATTAGGAGTACCAGAAAAATGGTCTTTTATAACAAGATTCAACAAAGCGGCATTAATATCACAATACTCTGCACTAGTGGCTGGAGGAGCAATCGGAGTACTAATAAAATCATTATTATTCAAAAAAGGGCAGCCATGTGCATGTAGCTCCCGCTTGCGCATGGTCCGGGGAAGGGTCCGATCACTTTGGTCTTTAGTACGCAGCCTTTCCCTGCATTTCTGTAAGAGGTTGTTTCCAGGACTTGAACCCATGACCTCATGGTCATAAGGCGGCAGCTTTACCACTGCGCCAAGGCTCCCCTTCTTTTTATTGAACATCAGTATAGACACAAGCGCTCATATACACGTGCATACACTCACCCCTATGAACGCACACACACACCCTACCCCTATGAGCACCTCCGAAAGACTGCGCCTCGTCGTCGACGGGAACGTCTCCTCCCACCGAATGCACATCGTCAGAAATCCTAAAATAAATCCAAGAATAAATGCGAGCATCAGGATTTGAACCATTATTATTAGTATTAGAAAAATCACACAATTTATTATTTTCTTGAGACATCGTGACTAATCAAACAAGATTGCAAGCAAACAAGAGATCTGACAAGAAAAAATATGAACGAAAACGAAGGCAAATAAAAGGCAATTTTTTGTGAAGTGGGGGAGATGAAAACGAGAGGCAAATATCAAATAATGTAAATTGCAAGGATATGAGATTTGTGATTAGGAACCTGATAGATCTTGATGATGTCTTCCAGCAATGGCGCAAGAAATTCCTTTGACATGGCTTAGATCTGCGTTCGTACTTCCCCAAAAAGGAAGGGATGGTACAGCACACCTACGGCAAGTATTTTCCTCGGTTATTAAATCAAGGTTATCAATCTAGTAGAAGGACCAAGCAACACTATGCAATGGTACCTGCACACAAAGAACAAATACTTGCAACCCAACACGCAGGGGTTGTCAATCCCTCTACGGTAAAAAGATAGATTAATTTGTATGAGATTGGATAAATAGATCTTGCAAAAACACAAAATAAAATAAGTAAAGAAAAATTGCAGCAATGTATTTTTGAGTTGTGTGAAATAATAGATCTGAAAACAATATGATAAAAGATAGATGGGGGGAGGGCATAGATTTCACTAGTCGCTCTCGAGAAAATAGAATACGGTGGGTAAACAAATTACTATTGGACAATTGATAGAAGAGCAAATAATTATGACGATATCCAAGGCAATGATCATCTATATAAGCATCACGTCCAAGATTAGTAGACCGAAATAATTCTGCATCTACTACTATTACTCCACACATCGACCGCTATCCAGCATGCATCTAGTGTATTAAGTTCATGGAGAAACGAAGTAATGCAATAGGAACGATGACATGTTGTTGACAAGATCTATTCATGTAGGAACGGACCTCGTCTTTTTATCCTTAATAGCAACGATACATGCGTGCCTTGCTACCCCTTCTGTCACTAGTTGAGGTCACCGCAAGATCGAACCCATCACAAAGCACATCTTCCATTGCAAGAAATATCAATCTAGTTGGCCAAACCAAACCAAAGTTTCGGAGAAGAAATACGAGGCTATAACAATCATGCATATGAGAGATCAAAGAAACTAAAAGAATATTCATAGATAGATCTGATCATAAAGTCGCACTTCATCGGATCCCAAGAAACACACCACAAAAAGTCAGTACATCAAATAGATCTTCAAGAACATCGAGGAGAACATTGTATTGAGAATCAAAAAGAGAGAAAAAGCCATCTAGCTACTACCTACGGACCCGTAGGTCTATGATGAACTACTCACGGATCATTGGAGGAGCACCAATGAGGATGATGAACCCCTCCGTGATCGTGTTCCCCTCCGACAGAGTGCCGGAATAGGGCTCTAGATTGGATCTCATGGTTCTGGAACTTGCGGTGGCTGGAATTATGTTTCAATCGCTCCCCTAGGATTTTCGGAATATCTGGGTATTTATAGAGCTGAGAGGCGGTGGAGGAGACCCTCATGAGCCCCACCACCCATCTGGGCGCGCCAGGGGCCTCTGGCGTGCCCAGGTGGGTGATGAGCCCTATGGGCCTCCCCCTGTGCTTCCTTAGCTCTCAAGTTGTCTTCTGGTTAAAAAATCTCAAAAAAGTTTCGTGACATTTGGATTTCGTTTGGTACTAATATTCCGTGGAGTAAAAAACAAGCAAAAAACAACAACTGGCACTGAGCACTATGTTAATAGGTTAGTCCCAAAAAAGAATAAAGTTGCTATAAAAGGAATCTAAAACATTCAAGAATGGTAATATAACAACATTGAACAATAAAAAATTATAGATACGTTGGAGACGTATCACCCCCCGGCGCAGCTATTCTCGGCTCGAGCTCAAATGAGCCTGCATGAACAGCAAAATTGTAAAAAAAAACATTAAAAATATCAGATTTTTTGTGTGAAACATTGACAAACTTTCTGAGTGCTTGCAAAACTTATTCATGAAATCACATTTGTGGAAGTGGTGGCAAAAAAGAAACTCATGCACCAAAAATGCCATTTTCGAAAGCATTTTAAAGTGCTAATTTTGTTTTTTTTGCAGCGAATTTCACGAATGTCATTCCAAAGTAAAATTTTGCTGGCTCTTAAAACATTTGTTAAAGTTTATCGCACAGTTTTTTTTTTGTTTTTTTTTGAATTTACTGTTCATCCTAGCTCGGGAACATAAGGACACTTTCCCTCCTCCTCCCCCCCCCCCCCCACACACACACACACCAACTGCTGCAAGCCATGCGAACCAACCTGTGGTTGAGATGGTTAGATGGACAGTGGTATCCCCAACCCACCAGGGTTCATATCCTGGTGCTCGCATTATTCCTGGATTTATTTCGGAATTTCCGGCGATGCGCTTTCAGTGGGAGGAGACGTTCCCGTCGACGATGAGGTGCCTATGATGACTTTGTACATTTCAAGATGATATGTCGGCTCAGTCTCTCGGAGGTGCTCATAGAGATAGGGTGTGTGTGTGCGCGCGTTCATAGAGATGAGTGTATGTGCGTGTATATGAGCGCTTGTGTCTGTACTGATGCTAAAAAAACTGCTGCAAGCCATCAAGTGCTCGCATACAATTTTAGTATTTTTGGTTGGTCAGTACTCAAGGTGGCAGGATGTTTGTTGATTTCATCTAATTTTTCTCTGACTGAATTGAGAAACAATATAATCAACATGGCAATCTATGCAAATTTTTAACCACCGACAAAATAGAATTATAGACATGGTTCGTACCTTCGTTCACATGTTGCAGTAGGGGTAGCAAGTGGCAAATTAAATTCAGTTCGTCCAATTTTATCGCATTCCACGTGACATTGTTGATGAGCCATTCGGCCATGGCTGGCTGCTACCCCAGGGTCCATTTAATTTTCACAAAAGACAAGAATAATCCTACATGAAAATCACATAGCTCATTAAAGGCAAAATACTCATTTTTTACTCACGTACCCATGGCAATTTGTTACATTTTAACTTGGCAACTTTCTCTATTTAGCATTGCAATTCTTATCCTCATTCACTTGGCAAAAAAATACGACAAGGGAATGGATTCCCGACCAAATGTAAAGCTATTCCAATTCGCTAAAGATGTGAAGAAAGTCTTACACCTCCTTAGGTTAGGCATGAAATTTTTTGTCCGAAACGGAAAGGTAAGATCCTCCTAGCATGATGTGTGGTGTGGCGACCAACCTTTATGTGAGGCGTACCATTCCTTATTTAACGCCAAGGTCGCCGACATGTGGATAAATGAGAGATGGGAACCACGCTTTCGGAGGTCGCTCGGGGCAACCGAAGGAGTAGAATGGGACGGCATGTGGGTCAAGCTAAAAGGACGTCCAATTATTCATGAACAGGATGAGGTCTCTTCGAAGCTAGAAGCTTCGGGCGGCTTCCCTACGGGATCACTCTATAAGGAAAATGTTCAAATTATCTATTCCATGCAATCTGGTCGGGATTTGGCAGGCGTGAATGCCTGCCAAAATAAAGATATTTCTTTGGCAAGTGTCTCGTAACCGTATTACTAGCAGCGACGTGTAAAAGAAGCACAGTCTAGGAGATGGCAAGTGCATTTGGTGTGGCGAGGTTGAGGACCATGATCATTTGTTTTTCCGGTGTATCGTCGCCCGTTTTACTTGGAGTGCTCTCCACGAGGCTGCAGGATGCTCTTGGAACCCAAGTGGGTTCTTGGACCTCCATCGCTTGATCCAAGGAACAACGAGGCGAGACCGAAGGATGGCATGGGTTGGGTTTAGGGCACTAGCATGGGATCTCCGGATCACTAGGAATAAATCATTGACAGAGGGAAAATTGTTTCTACATCCGGCTGACTTGCTATACAAATTGATATCTTTCTTGCAGCTATAGAAGCTATTGGCGAAACCAAAGGACAGAAGAAGGACAGAGCTGCTCGCTCTAAAGGTATCGGCAAAATGCACCGAGCTTCGTCGATCGCGATAGGGGACACCACCGGCTGGGCGCTGTCCCTTGATCCCCGCGTTCGGGAGACCACCACCCTTGTTTGGCTTGCCACCGGTGATGCGTCGCCGTTTATTGGCCTCTTTTTGACGGAATATCGTCGGAGGGTGGAGGGCTGCCGCATTGCATTAAGAAGCAGAGAATTGATACAATTAATAAGGAAAATTGAACCCAAAAACCATACATGACACGAGCTTATCAACTTCTTGACTTGTATCCACACTTTTCTTTCAGCGATCAGTCGAACATTATGTAGTCGGCTACCTTCGTACTTTGCCCTTTGTGGCTTTTGTTTGACTTTGTAAGGGCCTCAATTTAAGGCCAAGTAAGAGCCTTTTCAGATAATACTGTACGATCTAGATCGTTTTCAGACACTGTCAACAACAAACGCGCAGTTTACGGCGCTCGGTGCAACGCGCGCGCTTAGCTAAAAGTGCAAAGGAACTGACCACGTAGAGCACATTTCTAGCGCCGGTCAAGGCCCAAGCGTCCCTCCACGAGGTAGCCACGTACGTGATTCCCGTACAGGAATCCCCTGAGGCCCCGACACGTGTGCCCCACCCAACAGCGGCGCGACACGTACCCAGTCAGAGATATCCCACACCACGCGCGGGGTGAACTTTTCCCGGCACACCTGGCGCTGCAACGGATGTCGACGTGTCCGTCACCGGCGCAGGGCACCTGACGGCTGACCCGCCGGAAAAGCGCCCGCGGTCACCGCTGAAAAAGAACGATAAAAATGGCAGCCGCGCACGAGGCGCTCGAAAGAGAGACCGGCTGCGCCTGGACGCCCGACGCGCGTCCCCGGCCGCGGCCACGCGCCGGCCGGCGAGGCGTCTCTTCGGCGATGGACGCGCTGCAGGTCGACACGTGGGCACCTCCCGGCGCTCCCGGAGAGCCGGCGTAGGTGGATTAGGAAATGCGGCGACGGATTAAGTAGTGCGCTCGCTTGTCTCGCGGCAGCGTCCGTGAAGGATCCAAGCTTTTGATACGGACAGGCCATACAATATTGACGGACACGTATGGAAATGGCAACGGGCTGGTCGTGAGGGCGAGATGATTGTCAGGTAGTGCCGAACAGTACCCGAGTTTGGGCAGGGGGTCGGTGGTCCTGATCGATGCACAAGCTTACTCTAGTGCAAGAGGACGCGTTGATCCAGCGTACTCCGTGAATTGGCGTGCTTATTTTACTGTGGTGCTATCCAGTTGCGTATCTTTTGGAGGAGATGGAAATTGACAAGATGGCTCTTGCAGTCCAGTGATCGAGACGAGCAACAAATTACTCTAGTCGGTCTCGGCGCCGGAGCGTGAGTGGTCCAACTGTCCAACGGGCAACGGCGACACGACACGGCCGGTCCGATCCTGCCCCGACACCACCCCTTCCGGGGAGCACGCACGTCTATATAGAGGGAGCCCGCCGCCGTCTGTCATCTCCGTCCTCGCATATGCACATTAGCTACTCATCATTCACTCACCAGTAGCGCTACTACCTTTTCGTTTGGGATTGGCTACGTGCCTGTTCCAAGTTAGGAGCACGAGCGGAGCGACGCGTGCGATCGATGAGCGAGGGCGCGCGGAACACGCGGCAGTTCCGCGGCGCGTGGAGCGGCGGCGGCGGGACGGGTGGCATTGGCAGCGCGAGCTACCGGGATGGCGACGGCGGCATTGGGTCCCCGCGCTACAGCGGCGTCAACACGGGGATCCTGGACGAGCAGGTGCTGTCGCTCGTGTTCCGCTCCATCAACTGGGACCCGCAGGCGCTCTGCACCGCGGCGAGCGTCAGCAGGCGGCTCCGCGCCGTCGCGGAGCGCGTGCTCTGGCGGGAGCTCTGCATCTCGCGCGCGCCGCGGATGGTGGCGTCGCTCACGGAGGCCGCGGGGGTCGGAGTCGGAGCCGGAGCGGCCCCGCCGCCCTCGGGGCGCATTGGCGGCGGGTGGCCGGCGCTGGCGAAGCTGCTCTCCTTCTGCTGCGGCGCCGCGGGGACGGCCGTGCCGGTGCCGGGGCACCTCACGCGGGTGTCGCGCTTCTCCAAGACCTCCGGGCGGAGCTTCCTGTCGCGGCGCTGCAGGACCGACATGCTGTACGTGTCCGACCCGTGCGAGCACGCGGTGCCCGGCGCGGACGACGACCTCGGCGCCTACCGCGGGGTGTTCCGGTGGTTCATGCGCTCGCGGACGCGGGCTTGCCTGCTGGGCCGCCAGGCCGAGCTCGACCCGCGCGTGCGCTGCCCCTACTGCGGCGCGCGCGTCTGGAACATGGTCGCCGCCAACCTCGTGCCGCGCGGCGCGTCGCGCCGGATGGGATCCGACGAGGGCCGGCTCGAGTACTACGTCTGCGTCAGCGGCCACGTCCACGGCAACTGCTGGCTCGCGCATCTCACCTCGAGTGAAGGCGAACACGACGACGACCCCGACTCCCACGACGCGTCGGAAGGTAGCAGCGGCGACGACGGCCATGTCGCCCAGTGAGCGTAGTTGGTGGGCTACCGTGTGTTCAGTTTTCCATGGATTGTCAGCAGAGGGCTGCACCATCAGCAGTGCGGCACGTAGCTAGCTAGATCACCCGATGTCTAGCTAGATCACTCGATGTAGATCAGAGGAGTACTTATTTCTAGAGAGTACCGTCTTTGCGTGCTCTGATCTCGTTTGTAGTTCATTAATATTCTGTTGCTGCTTTGCCGGCTTTGTTTTAATCTCCTATGTTTCCCTACAGGCCGATGTGATTTGACTCCAATTAGTACTCAAGTGGCCCTCTTTACTGTCAGCCAGATGTATGTACCTTTGTTAACCTAGACTAGATTACCATAGTATGCTATCTTTGGAATGCTCCACGCGTGCTCTCTCTTACTCGCACTTGATAATACACTGTACATTTTTAATGTAATGTACTACTTTAAAAAATTAGGTTATGTGCAGTAGCCCAGTTTTTTTTGGAAAGTAACATGGTTTATTCAGAAACCACAGTTTAAATAATTTAATGTGTTCAGCATCAACAAATACTGCAATTTCATAAACCATGGCACTTCCTCTCTCCTAGTATAATGTAGCCTATATAGATTTTGTAAAAATTCAAACTTTACAAACTCTGATCAAATTTCTGTAGAAATTATTTATATCTACAGTACCAAATATATATGCAATATGAAAATATGTCTCATGATATATCACATGATATGTATTTGTTGATGTTTTTTTTTTCTACAAACTTGGTCGTAGTTTGTAAAATTTGACTTTTGAAAAAAAAATATACGCACATGCACTACATTATGAAATGGAGGATATGTCGCAAATTATTTTCCAGGAAGTATTTGAAAAGAGTTCTCAACCTCTTTTGCGACAAACTGGCGTATTCATTGTCCACATATTAGAGCACTGTGATTTTGGATTGCGATGATTTTTTTATATAAGAAAATAATGTGCTGCCAGACTAGGCCTAGTAGAAGTTGTGTCAAATGTGTGTTGCTGGTTTCCCCGCAAATGGGGGCAAGTCAACAAACCGTGGTAGGAATAGGGAAACCGTGGTAGGAACAGGGAAAATTTCAGGTGCCCCCGTTCCTGGGGTGTTCCCATGCTCCAACTTCAAAACATCAATTTAAATGTTTTAAAATTTTCAGAAAAAATATGAATGCTCACAAGGAATGTGACTAAAACATCTAAAAATTTCAGGTCCAAACTCAAAATGTACATTGAGAAACAAAAAAGAAAAACTCTGATGTGAATAGTGTCAAATGTTGCTTTTGACTTTTTATGGCACTATTCACGCTAGATTTCACATTTTCGTTTCTCAATTTTCAGTTAGATTTTAGATCTGAAATTTTCAGGACTTGTAGTTACATTTCTTATAAACATTCATAAAAAATTTCAGAATTTTTTGAAACATTCAAAATTTATTTTTTTGAAGTTGGAGTATAGGGAGCACCCAAGGATGGGAGCATATGATATTTCCTCGGTAGGAGCAAATCACTGATACAATACAATATTAAAAAATAGCTGGTTGCTTTCATTCTGAACTTGCCTTTGGGCACAAGTGCGTAAACAATGCATGTCAGCGGAATCGGCAGTCTTCAAATTATGCTTTTTGAAGGCCAGCGACATCAACCCTAGTTGCCCCCGCCAAGAGAGTCAACCTTTCGACGCCGTTTTTCGGTGGCTCCCCATGCCCCCCTCCCCGTTAGCTACCTCTTGGTCGTCGGTGGTGAAGGGGGTTGCCAGATCCCGTGTGTGTGGATTGTTTTAGCTTTAGGTTTTAGAGCCTTAGTAGCTCAGGTTTTTGGATCGTCTGACGCCTTGGCTTCGGTAAAGGCAACAACTATGCTGAATAAAGAAGGTCTGGATTCTTCTCCGACGAGGTAATCTTTCTATGGCCGGTGATGGATTTGGGAACCAGTTTGTTCAAGCAGGGATATCATAACGGCGACTGAAGGAAATATGCCCTAGAGGCAATAATAAAGTTGTTATTTATATTTCCTTATGTCATGATAAATGTTTATTATTCATGCTAGAATTATATTAACCGGAAACTTAGTACAAATGTGAATACATAGACAAACAGAATGTCCCTAGTATGCCTCTACTTGACTAGCTCGTTAATCAAAGATGGTTAAATTTCCTAACCATAGACATGAGTTGTCATTTGATGAAAGAGATCACATCATTAGAGAATGATGTGATGGACAAGACCCATCCGGTAGCTTAGCATAATGATCGTTTAGTTTTATTGCTATTGCTTTCTTCATGACTTATACATGTTCCTATAACTATGAGGTTATGCAACTCCTAATACTAGAGGAACACCTTGTGTGCTATCAAACGTCACAACGTAACTGTGTGATTATAAAGATGCTCTACAGGTGTCTTCGATGGTGTCTGTTGAGTTGGTATAGATCGAGATTAGGATTTGTCACTCCGTGTATCGGAGATGTATCTTTGGGCCCTCTCGGTAGTGCACATCACTATGAGCCTTGCAAGTAATGTGACTAATGAGTTAGTTACGGGATGATGCATTACGGAACGAGTAAAGAGACTTGCCGGTAACGAGATTGAACTAGGTATGATGATGCTGACGATCGAATCTCGGGCAAGTAACATACCGATGACAAAAGGAATAATGTATGTTATTATGCGGTTTGATCGATAAAGATCTTCGTAGAATATATAGGAACCAATATGAGTCACTGTTCAAGATATCTTCCGATATTCCGATAAATCGGCCGATTTATCGCTTACCAGTGTCTGATTGATAAGATATATCGGCCGATAAATCAACCGATATGACGATAAATCGGCCGATATGCCGATAAACTGGCTGATTTACCCCTTATCATGGGTCGACCGATAAGCGATATCCCCAACATTGATATGAGCATCCAGGTTCCGCTATTGGTTATTGACCGGATATGTCTATATAGTTCTCGAATCCGTAGGGTCTGCACGCTTAATGTTCGATGACGATTTGTATTATGAGTTATGTGATTTGATGACCGAAGTTTTTTCGGAGTCCCGGATGAGATCATGGACATGACGAAGAGTCTCGAAATGGTCGAGAGGTAAAGATCAATATAATGGAAGGTTATATTCGGACACCGGAATGGTTCCGAAGTGTTTTGGGTATTTTCCGAAGTACCAGGAGGTTACTGGACCCCCCCCCCCCGAGGAAGTAATTGGCCTTAATGGGCTTTAGGGGAAAGGAGAGAAGGGCCTCAAGGGGTGGCCGCACCCCCCTGTTGGAAATATGCCCTGGAGGCAATAAAAAATGGTTATTATTATATTTCCTTATTCATGATAATTGTCTATTGTTCATGCTATAATTGTATTAACCGGAAACCGTAATACATGTGTGAATACATAGACCACAACATGTCCCTAGTAACCCTCTAGTTGACTAGCTCATTGCAATAGATGGTTATGGTTTCCTGACCATGGACATTGGATATCGTTGATAACGGGATCACATCATTAGGAGAATGATGTGATGGACAAGACCCAATCCTAAGCATAGCACAAGATTGTGTAGTTTATTTGCTAGAGCTTTTCTAATGTCAAGTATCATTTCATTAGACCATGAGATTGTGCAAATCACGGATACCGTAGGAATGCTTTGGGTGTATCAAACGTCATAACATAACTGGGTGGCTATAAAGGTGCACTACAGGTATCTCCGAAAGTGTCTGTTGGGTTGGCACGAATCGAGACTGGGATTTGTCCCTCCGTATGACGGAGAGGTATCTCTGGGCCCACTCGGTAATGCATCATCATAATGAGCTCAATGTGACTAAGGAGTTAGCCACGGGATCATGCGTTACAGAACGAGTAAAGAGACTTGCCGGTCACGAGATTGAACAAGGTATGGGGATACCGACGATCGATTCTCGGGCAAGTAACATACCGATGGACAAAGGGAATTGTATACGGGATTGATTGAATCCCCGACATCGTGGTTCATCCGATGAGATCATCATGGAACATGTGGGAACCAACATGGGTATCCAGATCCCACTATTGGTTATTGGCCGGAGAGATATCTCGGTCATGTTTGCATGGTTCCCGAACCCGTAGGGTCTACACACTTAAGGTTCGGTGACGCTAGAGTTGTAATGGGAATAGTATGTGGTTACCGAAGGTTGTTCGGAGTCCCGGATGAGATCGTGGAAATTACAAGGAACTCCGGAATGGTCCGAAGGTGAAGATTGATATATTGGACGAAGGGTATTGGAGTCAGAAATTGTTCTGGGAGTACCGGGTGACGACCAGCGTGACCGGAAGGAGTTTCGGAGGCCCCGGCAAGCGTTGGGGGGCCTTATGGGCCAAGGGGAGGGGGCACACCAGCCCACTAAGGGGCTGTGCGCCCCTCCCACCCCATCTCACGTAACCTGGAGAGGTGGGGGTGCCTCCCCTAGGGCAGCCGCCCCTTCCGGCTTGGGGGGCAAGTTTCCTAGGGGTGGGGGTGCCCAAACCCATCTAGGGTTTCCCCTGTGGCCACCGCCCCTCCCCTAGGGAAACCCTAGGGCGCCTCCTCCTCCCCCTTCCCCCTATATATAGTGATGGAGAGAAAGGGCAGTCGTACCCCTTCCCCAGGCGCAACCCCTCCCTCCTCCAACACCTCCCCCTCCTTCGTAGTGCTTGTCAAAGCCCTGCCGGAGAACCGCAAGCTCCACCACCACGCCATCGTGTTGCCGGAGCTTTCCCTCAACTTCTCCTCTCCCCTTGCTGGATCAAGGAGGAGACGTCCCCGGGCTGTACGTGTGTTGAACGCGAAGGCACCGTCTGTTCGGCGCTTAGATCGGATCTTCCGTGATTTGAATCGCCGCGAGTACGACTCCATCAACCGCGTTCTTGTAACGCTTCTGCTTAGCGATCTTCAAGCGTATGAAGATGCACTCCTTCTCTCTCGTTGCTAGTGATACGTCTCCAATGTATCTATAATTTTTGATTGTTCCATGCTATTATATTATCTGTTTTGGATGTTTAATGGGATTTAATTTACCTTTTTATATTATTTTTGGGACTAACCTACTAACCAAAGGCCCAGTGCAAATTGCTGTTTTTTTGCCTATTTCAGTGTTTCGCAGAAAAGGAATATCAAACCGAATCCAAATGGAACGAAACCTTCGGGAGAGTTATTTTTGGAACAAACGTGATCCAGGAGACTTGGAGTGGACATCAAGAAAGAAGCAAGGAGGCCACGAGGCAGGAGGGCGCGCCCAGGGGGGTAGGCGCGCCCCCCACCCTCGTGGGCCCCTCGCAGCTCCACCGACGTACTTCTTCCTCCTATATATACCCATATACCCCGAAAACATCTAGGAGCACCACGAAACCCTATTTCCATCGCCGCAACCTTCTGTACCCGTGAGATCCCATCTTGGGGCCTTTTCCGGCGCTCTGCTGATAACCCACAAGTATAGGGGATCGCAACAGTTTTCGAGGGTAGAGCATTCAACCCAAATTTATTGATTCGACACAAGGGGAGCCAAAGAATATTCTCAAGTATTAGCAGCTGAGTTTTCAATTCAACCACACCTGGAAACTTAATATCTGCAGCAAGGTATTTAGTATCAAAGTAATATGATAGTAGTGGTAACGATAGCAGAAGTAACGGTAGCAAAAGTAATATTTTTGGTGTTTTATAGCGATGATAACAATAGCAATGGAAAAGTAAATAAGCGAAGAACAATATATGGAAAGCTCGTAGGCATTGGATCGGTGATGGAGAATTATGCTGGATGCAGTTCATCATGTAACAGTCATAACATAGGGTGACATAGAACTAGCTCCAGTTCATTAATGTAATGTAGGCATGTATTCCGAATATAGTCATACGTGCTTATGGAAAAGAACTTGCATGACATTTTTTTCCTACCCTCCCGTGGCAGCGGGGTCCTATTGGAAACTAAGGGATATTAAGGCCTCCTTTTAATAGAGTACCGGACCAAAGCATTAACACATAGTGAATACATGGACTCCTCAAACTATGGTCATCACCGGTAAGTATCCCGATTATTGTAACTTCGGGGTTAACGGATCATAACACATAATAGGTGACTATAGACTTGCAAGATAGGATCAAGAACTCTCATATATTGATGAAAACATAATAGGTTCAGATCTGAAATCATGGCACTCGGGCCCTAGTGACAAGCATTAAGCATAGCAAAGTCATAGCAACAGCAATCTCAGAACATAGTGGATACTAGGGATCAAACCCTAACAAAACTAACTCGATTACATGATAAATCTCATCCAACCCATCACCGTCCAGCAAGCCTACGATGGAATTACTCACGCACGGCGGTGAGGATCATGAAATTGGTGATGGAGGAAGGTTGATGATGACGATGGCGCCGGATTCCCCTCTCCGTAGCCCCGGACGGACTCCAGATCAGCCCTCCCGAGAGAGTTTAGGGCTTGGCGGCGGCTCCGTATCGTAAAACGCGATGAATCCTTCTCTCTGATTTTTTTCTCCTTGAAAGTGAATATATGGAGTCAAGGTTGAGGTCGGTGGAGCGTCAGGGGGCCCACGAGGTAGGGGGAACGCCCAGGGGGGTAGGGCGCGCCCCCACCCTCGTGGACAGGTGGAGGCCCCCCTGACGTGGATCTTCCTTCCAGTATTTATTATATATTCCAAAATAATTCTTCATTGATTTTCAGGTCATTTCGAGAACTTTTATTTCTACAAAAAAATAACACCATGGCAATTCTGCTGAAAACAGCGTCAGTCCCGGTTAGTTCCATTCAAATCATGCAAGTTAGAGTCCAAAACAAGGGCAAAAGTGTTTGGAAAAGTAGATACGATGGAGACGTATCAACTCCCCCAAGTTTAAACCTTTGCTTGTCCTCAAGCAATTCAGTTGATAAACTGAAAGTGATAAAGAAAAACTTTTACAAACTCTGTTTGCTCTTGTTGTTGTAAATATGTAAAGCCATCATTCAAGTTTTCAGCAACGATTATGAAATAACCATAGTCACAATAACATTTAGGTCTCATGTTTACTCATATAAATGGCATAATCAAATAGCGAGCAATGATAATAAATCTTGGATGACAACACTTTCTCAAAACAATCATGATATGATATAACAAGATGGTATCTCGCTAGCCCTTTTTGAGACCACAAAACATAAATGCAGAGCACCTTTAAAGATCAAGGACTGACTAGACATTGTAATTCATGGTAAAAGAGATCCAGTCAAGTCATACTCAATGTAAACTAATAGTAAAAGAGATCCAGTCAATTCATGGTAAATGACAGCGGTGCTCTCCAACTGGTGCTTTTTAATAACAGGATGATGACTCAACATAAAAGTAAATGGATAGGCCATTCGCAGAGGGAAGCAGGGATTTGTAGAGCGCCAGAGCTCGATTTTGAAATAGATATGAATAATATTTTGAGCGGTATACTTTCATTGTCAACATAACAACCAAGAGATGACAATATCTTCCATGCTACACACATTATAGGCGGTTCCCAAACAGAATGGTAAAGTTTATACTCCCCCTCCAACTAATAACAGTCTTGGGGGAGTTTTTTTGCAATTATTTTGATTTGATTTGCATAAAGCATGGGACTGGGCATCCCGGTGACCAGCCATTTTCTCGTGAGTGAGGAGCGGAGTCCACTCCTCTTGAGAATAACCCGCCTAACATGGAAGATACAGACAACCCTAGTTGATACATGAGCTATTCGAGCATACAAAACAGATTGGCACATACAAATTTACTTGGAATGGCAGGTAGATACCGTATATAGGTAGGTATGGTGGACTCATATAGAATAACTTTGGGGTTTATGGAATTGGATGCACAAGCAGTATTCCCGCTTAGTACAGATGAAGGCTAGCAAAAGACTCGGAATCGACCAGCTAGAGAGCGACAACAGTCATGAGAATGCATTAAAATTAATCAACACCGAATGCAAGCATGAGTAAGATATAATGCACCATGAACATAAATATCATAAAGGCTATGTTGATTTTGTTTCAACTACATGCGTGAACATGTGCCAAGTGAAGTCACTCGAATCGTTCAATAGAGGATACGACCCTATCATACCACATCACAACCATTTTAATAGCATGTTGGCACGTAAGGTAAACCATTATAAGCTCCTAGCTAATTAAGAATGGCATAAGCAACTACAATCTCTAATTGTCATTGCAAATATGTTTCTTTCATAATAGGCTGAATCAGGAACGATGAACTTATCATATTTACAAAAATAAGAGAGGTCGAGTTCATACCAGCTTTTCTCATCTCAATAAGTTCATCATATAATCATCATTATTGCCTTTCACTTGCATGTAACATCCCAAATTTTCAATTTGGAATGTTATACATTAGATCATCAATGCATATCATATTTTATTTTTGCTTTTGGTTTGATTCTAGAAATTTCTACGCAACTCAAGGACCCACGGAGAGAGTTGGGGAATTCATTATTTTCATATTTGAGTTTCTCAAATTTTGAGAATAGGATCATTTGATTTTAATTATTTTATCATCAATTATTTATTTTACAAAAATATGAGAGAGGGAATAAAATGACTTTCCCAAAATAAAGAAATATTGAGGATTTAATGATAAAATCAAATAAGATTTTATTTCAGAGTTTTTCGTTATTTTATTTGAATTTAGGAAAAATGTGTGTTTTTCAAAATTGCATTTAGGCCCAAAAAAATGTTCACCTTGTGCGGCTTGATTTTAGAAGCCCGGGATAATTTATTTCAGGATTTTTGGAGTCCGTTTACTATTTCTTTTTATTTTTTCTTCTGCGCGTAATTATTAAAAAAAACGCGCACCGACCTAACCGGGCCGTGTCCGCCCGGGACTCTGGCCCGGCAGGCTTTAAAAGCCGGGGTAGCCCAGCCCCGAGCCAAACCCTAGCCCGTCGCCCCTCGAACCCCGCGCCACCGCCACCAACGCCGCCGCCCGCGCCGCCCGCCTCCCGAGGTTCGCCTCGAAATCCGTGCCGCCGTTTTTCTTTTTTTTCGAAAAACCGTTC
Organism: Triticum urartu; assembly: GCF_056163025.1. NCBI lineage: Eukaryota > Viridiplantae > Streptophyta > Magnoliopsida > Poales > Poaceae > Triticum > Triticum urartu. The sequence continues at coordinate 557,340,892 of NC_141875.1, forward strand.
GGTTTTTCCGTCGGTTTTTTGTCGGTTTTTTAGCTTCGGTTTTTTTAATAGATCGGTTTTTACGATTTATTTATTTAGCAAGCGTTCGTCCGTCCGTTCGTTCGTTCTAGCGAACATTCGTCGTTTTTTTCTTTTTCTCGGATTAAATCCGCGATTTTTCTGATCGCGATTTCTGATCCGATTTTCGTTTTAGTATAACTTTTCGCTCTTTTATCGGAATCAGGCGATTCAAGCGCCTGGAGTTTCGACTCGAAACCCTCTATCCTTTTAACCAACTCTAACAAGTTTTTGCTACTGTAAAAATTGACTTAGATCCAGATTAGTAGAACGAAGTTGTTTTCTTTCGCCGTTTGACTTTCGTTGCTTCGTTCGATTTGATTCTTTTTGCAAACCGGAGTTCTTAAGTTGAACTTTCTGGTTAGATCTCTTATTTGACTTTTACCTATGCATTAGATGAGTGCTTATTGTATGCTTGTTTGTTTGTCTGCGATAGAATACCCGGAGTGCGCCGCCTGTTACTTCGAATCGCTAGGTTTCGTGGATCATCAGCAAGGCAAGTAACACTTTGATCATACCTTTTCTACTACCTAGTTTTATTGCATTAGTTCAATCCTCAAACATTGCATGATTAGGATCTAATTAAATTGTTGGATGGGAAGTAGTTGAGGTAGTACCTATCACCTGCTATATTATCAAACCCTTGGGAGTTACTTCTACGTTTGCCTATTATGCCATGCTATGCTAGTAGACGTGGATTGGGTGAGTGATATCCATGACAGATGTGAGTTTGTTAATTAATGGTTTATGTAAGGTGGCAACTTAAACACACATCTGGGTGGATTGAGGTACCTGGGTATTCCAGGATTGCCTGTTTTTCTTTATGGACCGCCACCCAGGCTCAAAGGGATCATGAGACTATTCATACTAGAAACTTCCGTGTGCAGCCACAAGCTATTATGGGCTCTAGCATAGTTGACTAAGTCGTGCAAACTCTTACAGTGGTAGATTAGCAGATGTAGGGGATGTAGGTGGTACGGTCTACCCGATCGTAAGGTGCTAGCGCTTCTGAAAGACTATGTCTCGGTCATCCGTTTTCTCAAACACCTTGTAGTGCGAGAAACCAAACGGAGGCGATCGAGTATTGTAGGGAAAAGTGCGCAAACCTCCATAGAGTGTATTAAACTAATCATGATTAGCCGTGTCCCCGGTTATGGACATCTTGAGTATCTAGTGCTTGGATTATCATGTGAATCTCAACATGTTACTCTAAATTAATTTTGTTGGGTTTTTGATAATGATGATGTTTAAATGGGATTGAGGATGCTGTCAACCATTCTCAATGTTTAACAACTACCATGATAGTTAAGTAAAAATTTATTCCTTTGTAGTAGGGAAAAATTGGCTTTACGCAAAACTGTAACCATAGAGCTTTCCACCAGCCAAATATGCATATAGTATAGCTGTTTCATTCCATTACTCTCTATGTGTTACTTTGCCAGCATATTCCATGTGCTGACCCGTTTCGGGCTGCAACGTTAATATTGCAGACTTTTCAGACAACGATTAAGGAGTTTTTAGGTCGTGGTTCTATACTCAGTGATGCCGTTGGATTTGATGGACTCACTTATCTTCCAAGCCTTCCGCTGTTATCGTTATTAGATGGCCTTAAGCCATATTTATTGTAATAAGTTCTCTATTGAGACCCTCGATGTAATAAGTGTGTGATTGCTACTCTGTTATAAATCCTCCGAGTACTGTGTGGTGTCAGCATTACTGATCCAGGGATGACACCTGAGCACAGAGATCAGACTGGTTGAGGTCTGGTCGCTACAGAGATGGTATTAGAGCACACGCTGACTGTAGGACACGACCACTAAGCTAAAGACCTAGATCACTACCTACTCTCTTCTCTTCTGACTCCTCATCTTTTCTACTCTTTTAGGATGGCGGATGCAAGGAACAAGTTCACGCAACTGGATGAAGATACACCCTTTGGACGTCACTTGAAGGAAGTCACGAGATACCTGAACATAGGAGTACCAAGCTTCACCGGAACCTACAACGCCACTTTACCTGAAGAAGAGCGCTGGATGATTCAAGTTCAAGTTCCAGGAAGGACGTTCATGCCAGTCACTGAGCCCATAGAGTTTTCTTTTGATGCACCAAACTTGGAGTCTAGGAAAGAGCATGGCAGCTCACATCGCCATGGGACACATTGGAGAAGTCTACCGCAATGATCTCAAGGATACTATCTACCAGATTTGTGGGCGCCGAGATGAGCGCTGGGAGATGATCAACACCAGAAAGGATAGATCAGTTGCACCTTTTATCCAGGAGTTAAATCAACACATTCGACGACAGGAGAACTAGATGTGTGCCGACATGATAGACCTGAAGAAGGCAAGGACAAGACTCAAGGAACTGGAGGAAGAACTCAAGGCTACAGGTGAGGATTATGAAGAAGAAATTGAAGTATTGGTGGAGAAGAATGACGATCTAATCAAGAAGATCGGGATATTTATGGGAGGCCCTACACCAGTAGATGAAGACGAAGAACCCAAGGAGATTCGCCCGGAAGACTACATCATTATCGACGACACCGACTCGGATAGAGATGATAGCGATGATGACTATGTTGATGAAGCCGGAGCAGATATCATGGAGTCTGCAACCGAAGAATATTTCTAGTAGACCACCTCATCAGTAGTAGTAGTCCACCATGTAAATACAGTAGTCCGAGCACTTTTGCGATAGTTAGATCGATTGTATGCCCTTGTTGGATTGAATGAAGTGAATTGTTTGCTCTTGCCTCATGTGCATATGGGTAGTGTTTTCTCTTTAGACCCCCTCTATTCTTACATCTCATCTTTTCTAAAACCTCAGATGCCTCCGAGACGTGACCCCGGATTTACCTTTCCACCGGATCTCACCCAGTTGATCCAGCAACAGAACACATTGATGCAGTTGCTAGTCCAGAATCAGAATCAGGGGAACAACAACAACAACCCACCACCACCACCACCTGTTGATCACTTAGCCCGTTTTCTTAGGCTGAATCCGCCGGTGTTTTCCAGTAGCACCGAGCCGATAGTAGCAGATGATTGGCTCCGCAAGACAGCTAGAGAGTTGACCACAGCAGGATGCACGGATGCGGAGAAGGTGAAGTTTGTTGCACATCAGCTTGAAGGACCCGCAGCATCATGGTGGGAGAATTTCACAGCCACTTTCCCTGTCGACACTGTCACATGGGACCAGTTTCACCAGGCCTTTCGTACTGCCCATGTTTCAGCAGGAGCTATGGCCATGAAGAAGCGTGAGTTTCGCAACTTGCGCCAAGGAGGACGGACAGTTGGCCAGTATGTGGAGGACTTTAGTAAGTTAGCATGTTATGCCCCAGTTGACGTTGCTACGAATGCAGCTAAGCAGGAGAAGTTTCTGGAAGGACTGAATGATGAATTGAGCATGCAGTTGATGGTGGCAACCTTCAACAACTACCAGGAGTTGGTAGATCGTGCCCTTATGATTGAAGGGAAGCAGCAGCAAATTGAAAGTCACAAAAGGAAGTATGCACAAGGAAAGTACAATTCAGGAGCTCAATAGAAGCCACGTTTTACCCCTAGATCGGGAGGACATTTTCAGCATACCCATGGAGGAGGTAGCTCGCACAATCACAATAGCACCAAGAATGGTAATGGGAATGGATGAAGCAACAGCCAGAACTGTACCAACCCATCAACCCCAGCCAAGAAAGACCTGAGCCAAGTCACTTGCTTTAAGTGTTCGAAGACCGGACATTATGCCAATGAATGTCCCGAGTTACAAAATGGAAATAGCAATGGAAGATCTGGGAAGAAGACGAACCCTTTCAACAGGGGACAGGTGAACCACGTTAGCATGGAGGAGGTTGAAGCTCAGCCTGATGCAGTAATAGGTAAGTTTTTGGTTAAGTCATTTACTGCACTCGTTCTTTTTGATACTGGTGCATCGCATTCATACATCTCAAGGGGATTTGTGGATAAGTATAACCTATCAACCCAAGCCCTTAGGTCACCCATGTTAGTAACCTCGCCTGGAGCAAAATATATGGCTAGTCGATGGTGTGATCGGTCACCATTAAGGATTGGTAACTATGTTTTTTCCCTCAGACCTAATAGTATTGGAATCCCAAGGATTGGATGTGATATTAGGCATGGATTGGTTATCAAAGTATGAAGGGAATATTGAATGTGCTAGTAAGTCAATTTTGCTTACCACCCTAGAAGGGAGAAGGATCAAGTATGTATCCTGACATGTGCCAAGGAGGACTCAAGTAAATTGCTTAACAGGAGTTGTGCAGGAGGAAGTACCAGTGGTAAAGGAATTCCCTGATGTATTTCTAGAGGAGTTGCCAGGCATGCCACCAGATAGAGACATTAAGTTTTTGATTGAGCTATTGCCAAGCATAGGGCCAATATCGAAGAGACCATACAGGATGCCTGCAAAGGATTTGGTGGAAATTAAGAAGCAGATTAAGGAGTTACTGGATAAGGGATATATTCGCCCAAGTTCTTCACCTTGGGGATCGCCAGTACTTCTAGTGGAGAAGAAGGATGGATCGTTAAGAATGGTTGTCGATTATCGAGGATTGAATGAAGTAACAATCAAGAACAAGTACCCACTACCAATGATCAATGATCTGTTTGATCGATTGCAAGGAGCTAAGGTATTTTCCAAGATCGATCTGCGATCAGGATACCACCAGTTGAAGATTCGAGAACAGGATATTCCTAAGACAGCTTTTACCACCAGGTATGGGCTGTACGAGTATACCGTTATGTCATTTGGTCTGACTAACGCACCTGCATATTTTATGAACATGATGAACAAAGTGTTTATGGAGTTCTTGGATAAGTTCGTCGTAGTGTTCATTGATGATATCCTGGTTTACTCAAAGAATGAAGAGGAGCATAAGGAACATTTGCGTTTGGTTCTTGGAAAGCTCAGAGAACATCAATTATATTCCAAGTTCAGCAAATGTGAGTTTTGGTTGAAGGAAGTAGGATTCCTCGGACACGTTATATCCGGAGAAGGAATAGCAGTTGATCCCACTAAAGTTGATATTGTGGCCAAGTGGGAAGCACCAACCACGGTTGGAGAGATACGAAGTTTTCTTGGACTCGCAGGATACCACCGGAGACTTATTGAGAATTTCTCAAAGATTGCAAAGCCTATGACGGAGTTGTTGAAGAAAGATACCAAGTTCATATGGACTGAGCAATGTGAGGCTAGTTTCCAGGAGTTGAAGAAACGCTTGGTTACTTCACCAGTGTTGATTTTGCCAGATCAGACCAAGGACTATGAGGTGTATTGCGACGCTTCACGTCGAGGACTTGGAGCAGTGCTTATGCAGGAAGGGAGAGTTGTTTCATATGCCTCAAGACAGCTTAAGCCTCATGAGTTGAATTATGCTACACATGATTTGGAATTAGCAGCCGTAGTGCATGCATTGAAAACATGGAGACATTTCCTCATTGGAAACCATTGTGAGGTGTACACGGATCATAAGAGTTTAAAATACATTTTCACACAGAAGGAGTTAAACCTTAGACAAAGGACATGGTTGGAGCTCATCGAGGATTATGATATGAGATTGCATTACCATCCCGGAAAGGCTAATGTAGTAGCTGACGCATTAAGCCGTAAGAGCCATGTCAATACATTAATGACGGGAGAAATACCAAGGGAGTTAGCAGAAAATCTTCGTGAACTATGTTTGGAAATAGTTCCGAGAGGCTATGTAGCAGCATTGGAGATTCAGTCAACTTTGATGGATAGAATCAGAGAAGCTCAGAAGACTGACAAGGAGATTTCCTCTATAAAGGAGAAAATAAGCGAAGGAAAGGCTAAAGGATTTCGTGAGGATGAGCGCGACACCCTATGGTTTGAAGACCGTGTTTATGTGCCCAATGACCCGGAGATTAGGAAGCTAATTCTGCAAGAGGCACACGATTCACCATATTCGATTCACCCAGGAAATACCAAGATGTATTTGGATTTGAAGGATATTTTCTTGTGGACCGGAATGAAGAAAGATATTGCGGAGTATGTAGCAGTTTGTGATGTATGTCAGAGAGTAAAGGTAGAGCATCAGAAGCCAGCAGGATTGTTACAACCATTGCCGATACCCGAGTGGAAGTGGGATAAGTTAGGCATGGATTTTATGACGGGATTACCCAGGACTCACTCAGGCTATGACTCGATTTGGGTTGTAGTTGATCGATTGACGAAAGTAGCTCATTTCATCCCAGTAAAGACCACTTACACCAGTGCTAAGTTAGCAAAGATATACATGACCAGGATCGTATGTCTGCATGGAGTTCCGAGGAGTATCGTATCAGATAGAGGAACCCAGTTTACCTCAAAGTTCTGGAAGCAGTTGCACGAAACTTTGGGTACTAGGCTAGAATTTAGTACAGCTTTTCATCCACAGACAGATGGACAGACCAAGAGAGTCAATCAGATTTTGGAGGACATGCTGAGAGCTTGTGCGCTAGATTATGGATCTAGTTGGGATGACAATTTGCCATATGCAGAGTTCTCTTACAACAACAGTTACCAAACTAGTTTAAAGATGGCCCCTTTCAAAGCTTTGTATGGAAGGAGGTGCAGGACACCGTTGTCGTGGGATGAAGTTGGAGACCGCCAGTTGTTTGGGCCTGATTTGATTAAAGAGTCTGAACAGAAGGTGAAATTGATTCACGATAGGCTCAAGGTAGCTCAGTCCAGACAGAAGAGTTATGCAGATTCTAAACGCAAGGAGACTGTTTACGAAGTTGGAGATAGAACTTATCTTCGAGTATCCCCACTTCGGGGAACAAAACGTTTTGGGGTTAAAGGAAAGTTAGCGCCACGATTTGTAGGACCATATCGAGTTTTGGAGCGTATGGGAGAAGTAGCCTACAAGTTGGAATTGCCCGAAGGATTGTCAGGAGTTCATGATGTGTTCCACGTTCCTCAGTTGAAGAAGTGTCACGCGGAGATGGCTGATATACCCTTGAGAGACATAGTGCCATTGGAAACAATTCGGTTGGATAACGATTTGACCTATGAGGAGAAACCAATTAAGATTCTCGAGTTTGCCAGCCGAGTCACTCGCAGCAAGGTTATCAAGTTTTGCAAAGTTCAGTGGAGCCACCACACGAAGGATGAAGCCACCTGGGAACGAGAGGAAGATTTGCTCAAAGACCACCCTCACATATTTTCTAGCCAACCCGAATCTCGAGGGCGAGATTCATCTTAAGGGGGTAGGTTTGTAACATCCCAAATTTCAATTTGGAATGTTATACATTAGATCATCAATGCATATCATATTTTATTTTTGCTTTTGGTTTGATCCTAGAAATTTCTACGCAACTCAAGGACCCACGGAGAGAGTTGGGGAATTCATCATTTTCATATTTGAGTTTTCTCAAATTTTGAGAATAGGATCATTTGATTTTAATTATTTTATCATCAATTATTTCTTTTACAAAAATATGAGAGAGGGAATAAAATGACTTTCCCAAAACAAAGAAATATTGAGGATTTAATGATAAAATCAAATAAGATTTTATTTCGGAGTTTTTGTTATTTTATTTGAATTTAGGAAAAATGTGCGTTTTTCAAAATTGCATTTAGGCCCCAAATAAATGTTCACCTTGTGCGGCTTGATTTTAGAAGCCCGGGAAAATTTATTTCGGGATTTTTGTAGTCCCTTTAGTTTTTCTTTTTATTTTTTCTTCTGCACATAATTATTTAAAAAACGCGTACCGACCTAACCGGGCCGTGTCCGCCCGGTACTCTAGCCCGGCAGGCTTTAAAAGCCGGGGCAACCAAGCCCCGAGCCAAACCCTAGCCCGCCGCCCCTCGAACCCCGCGCCGCCGCCACCAGCGCCGCCGCCCGCGCCGCCCGCCCGCCGCCGCCCCGCGCCGCCGCCGCCGGCTCGCCACACGCCGCCCGAGGTTCGCCTCGAAATCCGTGCCGCCGTTTTTCTTTTTTTTCGAAAAACCGTTCGGTTTTTCCGTCGGTTTTTTGTCTGTTTTTTAGCTTCGGTTTTTTTAATAGATCGTTTTTTACGATTTATTTATTTAGCAAGCGTTCGTCCGTCCGTTCGTTCGTTCTAGCGAACATTCGTCGTTTTTTTCTTTTTCTCGGATTAAATCCGCGATTTTTCTGATCGCGATTTCTGATCCGATTTTCGTTTTAGTATAACTTTTCGCTCTTATCGGAATCAGGCGATTCAAGCGCCTGGAGTTTCGACTCGAAACCCTCTATCCTTTTAACCAACTTAAACAAGTTTTTGCTACTGTAAAAATTTACTTAGATCCAGATTAGTAGAACGAAGTTGTTTTCTTTCGCCGTTTGACTTTCGTTGCTTCGTTCGATTTGATTCTTTTTGCAAACCGGAGTTCTTAAGTTGAACTTTCTGGTTAGCTCTCTTATTTGACTTTTACCTATGCATTAGATGAGTGCTTATTGTATGCTTGTTTGTTTGTCTGCGATAGAATACCCGGAGTGCGTCGCCTGTTACTTCGAATCGCTAGGTTTCGTGGATCATCAGCAAGGCAAGTAACACTTTGATCATACCTTTTCTACTACCTAGTTTTATTGCATTAGTTCAATCCTCAAACATTGCATGATTAGGATCTAATTAAATTGTTGGATGGGAAGTAGTTGAGGTAGCACCTATCACCTGCTATATTATCAAACCCTTGGGAGTTACTTCCACGTTTGCCTATTATGCCATGCTATGCTAGTAGACGTGGATTGGGTGAGTGATATCCATGACAGATGTGAGTTTGTTAATTAATGGTTTATGTAAGGTGGCAACTTAAACACACATCTGGGTGGATTGAGGTACCTGGGTATTCCAGGATTGCCTGTTTTTCTTTATGGACCGCCACCCAGGCTCAAAGGGATCATGAGACTATTCATACTAGAAACTTCCGTGTGCAGCCACAAGCTATTATGGGCTCTAGCATAGTTGACTAAGTCGTGCAAACTCTTACAGTGGTAGATTAGCAGATGTAGGGGATGTAGGTGGTACGGTCTACCCGATCGTAAGGTGCTAGCGCTTCTGAAAGACTATGTCTCGGTCATCCGTTTTCTCAAACACCTTGTAGTGCGAGAAACCAAACGGAGGCGATCGAGTATTGTAGGGAAAAGTGCGCAAACCTCCATAGAGTGTATTAAACTAATCATGATTAGCCGTGTCCCCGGTTATGGACATCTTGAGTATCTAGTGCTTGGATTATCATGTGAATCTCAACATGTTACTCTAAATTAATTTTGTTGGGTTTTTGATAATGATGATGTTTAAATGGGATTGAGGATGCTGTCAACCATTCTCAATGTTTAACAACTACCATGATAGTTAAGTAAAAATTTATTCCTTTGTAGTAGGGAAAAATTGGCTTTACGCAAAACTGTAACCATAGAGCTTTCCACCAGCCAAATATGCATATAGTATAGCTGTTTCATTCCATTACTCTCTATGTGTTACTTTGCCAGCATATTCCATGTGCTGACCCGTTTCGGGCTGCAACGTTAATATTGCAGACTTTTCAGACAATGATTAAGGAGTTTTTAGGTCGTGGTTCTATACTCAGTGATGCCGTTGGATTTGATGGACTCACTTATCTTCCAAGCCTTCCGTTGTTATCGTTATTAGATGGCCTTAAGCCATATTTATTGTAATAAGTTCTCTATTGAGACCCTCGATGTAATAAGTGTGTGATTGCTACTCTGTTATAAATCCTCCGAGTACTGTGTGGTGTCAGCATTACTGATCCAGGGATGACACCTGAGCACAAAGATCATACTGGTTGAGGTCTGGTCGCTACATTGCACGACCGAACGATGTGAATAATAATAGTGCACGTGCATTGGACTAAGCTGGAATCTGCAAGCATTCAATTCAAGAGAGAAGACAAGGTGATATGGGCTCTTTGTCAGATCAATCAATAATGCATATAAGAGTCACTCAACATTTTAATTATGGTCTTCTCATCTCAAGCCCCAAAGAAAAGAAATAAAACTATTTACACGGGAAAGCTCCCAACAAGCAAAAGAAGAACGAGAAATCTTTTTGGTTTTATTTTTAATTACTACTACAAGCATGGAAAGTAAACTAATTAAAGGATACAAATAATTTTTTATTTTTATTAAGGTTTATTAAACACACAAGAAGAAAGCATAAAAAGGAAAATAAACTAGCATGGATAATACAATGAAAAAGTATGAGCACCGACAACTAGCATGAGTGTGTGAGCAGGAATGTAATGTCGGTGAGAAATACGTACTCCCCCAAGTTTAGGCTTTTGGCCTAAGTTGGTCTATGGCCACGGATGGCCTTGCGGATATCCAAAGTTATAGCTGGGGCCGTACTGAGATGCAGCAGCTATTGCCTCATGAGCTGCCGCTTGGAGGCAGGCCGTCTCCGTCCTCCTCTTATACTCGTCCGCCTCCTCCCTGGTTATAACATATCTCCCTTTTGCCTGAGATTCAAAGAAAGCAGGAGCAGGGAGAGCGACGTGATAGGTGCGTCGTCAGTCAAAGATTAGTCGGTACTGGAGGAACTGATCGTTCCTCTCAACAAACTAATGACGAACCATGGCCTCATAATCTAAATAAATATGAGGCAACTCAATATCATACCCACGTATGGGTATGCCAAGAAAATTAGCTAGAAGGGTTGCATAAATTCCACCAAAGAAATCTCCATGAATACGATTATTGTGCAACCTACGTGCAATGATAGCCCCCAATTTGTACTATTTATCTCCTAAAACAGCGCTTCTGAGAACGCTACGATCAGGCACACACATGTGACATGCTTCATCTTTACCATTAATGCATCTACCTACGAAGAGAGCAAAATAATGTATAGCAGGAAAATGATTGCTCCCTATGATAGCTTGTGTTATATCTCTAGATTCCCCCACAGTTATACTAGCAAGAAAATCTCTAAACTAAGATTTGGGAGGCTCACTAGTGCTGCCCCATTGTGGAAGTTTGCAAGCAGTGTTAAAATCCTCTAAGTCCATAGTATAAGAATTTTCATAAAGATCAAATAGGACAGTTTGAGAATTACATGATGATGAAAATTCAAACCTTCTCATAAAGGAATCAGTGAGGTAGTGGTATTGGCGGCACTTATCTGCCTCGAAGCTCTCAAGATCGGCATTACACACATATGTGTTAAATTCTTCCTTGATTCCTGCTCGATCCATAAATTCCTCTGAAGGCCATTCACAAGACCGCACATGAGCTTCCCTTGGTAGTTCATCATCGACATCGCGTATTGCGAGCCTGGGTCCTTGCTTCCTTGAAGGACCACCTTGGTACATTTTTCTAAACATATTTCTTCCTCTGAAAAATTTCTGAAATTTTAGTAAATTCAAAATAAAAGTGAACCAAACTCAACAAATTTGATAGCAACTACTCCCACAAGTTCCTAGAGGATATATCATGCATTAAAACTACTTTTGACCACATAAATATGTCATGCAAGCTCAAGAACAGGGTCACCTAAGTAGCAAAAATATGCAATGAATAAAGCACTAGAACAAAAACTAATTGGACCATTGGAGGAGTCACATACCAAGGAACAATCCCCCAAAGCAGTTTTGTGAATGGAGCTTTGAGCAAGGAGATCGAAAATGGCAGCAAAATGAGCTTGGACTCGGGTTTGAGCTGGCTACTGGTGTTTGTGGGAGGAAGAAGGAATCTGTGGTACCTAGAATAAGTGGAGGGGAGCCACCATGGGCCCACGAGGAAGGGGGGCGCGCCCAGGGGGGTGGGCGCGCCCTGGACCCTCATGGCCAGGTGCTTGCTCCCCCTGCTGTGTTCTAAGTGCCAGATATTCTCAAATATTCCAGAAAAAATCATATTTAAATTTCAGGGCATTTGGAGAACTTTTATTTTCAGAAAACAGACAGAAATTAATATTTTTGCTTTATTTAATATAAATAACAGAAAGTAAAAATAGGGTACAGAGAGTTGTGTTTTCTAAATTCATCCATCTCATGCTCATCAAAAGGAATCCACTAACAAGGTTGATCAAGTCTTGTTAACAAACTCATTCCGAATAACATGGAACTGGAGAATTTTCGAATAACACTAGGTTACCTCAACGGGGGTATGCACATTCCCAACAATAAGAATATCATATTTCTTCTTGACAGTAGGAAGAGGAAATTCAAAACCTCCAAAAATAATCGATGAAATTTTTCCAATAGAATTGATACTATGGACTTGAGTTTGTTTCCTCGGAAAGTGTACCGTATGCTCATTACTATTAACATGAAAAGTGACATTGCCTTTGGTGCAATCAATAATATCCCCTGCAGTATTCAAAAAGGGTCTTCCAAGAATAATAGACATATTATCGTCCTCGGGAATATCAAGAATAACAAAGTCCGTCAAAATAGTAACGTTTGCAACCACAACAGGCACATCCTCACAAATACCGACAGGTATAGTAGTTGATTTATCGGCCATTTGCAAAGATATCTCAGTAGGTGTTAACTTATTCAAATCAAGTCTACGAAATAAAGAGAGAGGCATAACACTAAAACCGGCTCCAATATCACATAAAGCAGTTTTAACATAGTTTCTTTTAATGGAGCATGGTATAGTTGGTACTCCGGGATCTCCTAGTTTCTTAGGTATTCCACCCTTAAAAGTATAATTAGCAAGCATGGTAGAAATTTCAGCTTCCGGTATCTTTCTTCTATTTGTAACAATATCTTTCATATATTTAGCATAAGGATTCATTTTGAGCATATCAGTCAAAATGTTGGGGATATAGCTACCAGGTATGACCCGCCCAGGAGGGGCCGGGTCAACCCCAATGGCGGGTTACAAAAAAAGCCCAGTAATATTCAAGGTGATAGTTTATTAAGACTTGTAGAAGGCCTAAGCCCAGAGGGGGCTTAAGGCCCAATATTGTAAACCGCCATATGTAAAGAAAGACTTGTAAAGAAAGGCATATAAAAGAAGTCACCGAGCCGGACACATTTTATGAGCCGGCCGAGACTCTGTAGGCCGCCAGGTGTCAACCCGTGTATATAAGGGGACGACCCGATGGCGAGTTAGGGACAAGAAACGAGAGATCGATAGCCAAGCTAGCGGATTCGCTCCTTGGTCATCGAAACCTAGCAATACAACATCAACTGGACTAGGCCTTACCTTCACCGTAAGGGGCCGAACCAGTATAAACCTCTTGCGTCCTTTGTCCCGATTAACCCCTTTAAGTTTCCTAGTTGCGATGGCCCTACGACTAAGTCCTTTCGCTAGGACATCTGCCATGACAATTCCATGACACAAACGCATACACAAAAAGATCGGTCTAATCATTTCAGCGAAGCGCTCAAAATCCTCATCATCCTTTTTCTTGTATAGTTTAGGAGGAAAAGGCATGGGTTTCTAAGCCCATGGTTCTCTTTCCTTACCGTGCTTCCTAGCAACAAAGTCTCTCTTATCATAACGTTGATTCTTTGATTGTGGGTTATCATTGTGATTACTAGGTTGAGCATCAACATGAACATCATTATTAACATTATCACTAGGTTCATGCTCATTACGAGATTGTGTTTCAGCATCAGAAATAGAAATATCATTGGGATTCTCAGGTGTGTCAACAACAGGTTCACTAGAAGGATGCAAAGTCCTATCATTTTTCTTTTTCTTCTTCTTAGAAGAACTAGGTGCATCAATATTATTTCTCTGAGGATCTTGCTCAATTCTCTTAGGATGGCCCTCAGGATACAAAGGTTCCTGAGTCATTTTACCACATCTAGTCATAACTCTAACATCATTATCATTCTTATTATTTAATTCATTGAGAAAATCATTCTGAGTGTAACATCCCAAATTTTCAATTTGGAATGTTATACATTAGATCATCAATGCATATCATATTTTAATTTTGCTTTGGTTTGATCCTAGAAATTTCTACGCAACTCAAGGACCCACGGAGAGAGTTGGGGAATTCATTATTTTCATATTTGAGTTTTCTCAAATTTTGAGAATAGGATCATTTGATTTTTATTATTTTATCATCAATTATTTCTATTACAAAAATATGAGAGAGGGAATAAAATGACTTTCCCAAAATAAAGAAATATTGAGGATTTAATAATAAAATCAAATTAGATTTTATTTCGGAGTTTTTCGTTATTTTATTTGAATTTAGGAAAAATGTGCGTTTTCAAAATTGGATTTAGGCCCCAAATAAATGTTCACCTTGTGCGGCTTGATTTTAGAAGCCCAGGAAAATTTATTTCGGGATTTTTAGAGTCCGTTTATTATTTATTTTTATTTATCTTCCGCGCGTAATTATTTAAAAAAAATCGAACCGACCTACTGGCCGTGTCCGACCGGGACTCCAGCCCGACTAGCCTTTATAAGTCGGCCCACCTCCGGGCCGAAACCCTAGCCCCGAGCCGCCCCAGCCCCGCTTGCGCCGCCGCCCGCTCGCGCTGCTGCCGCCGCCCGCCGCCGCCGCCCATCGCCGCCGCCTCGCCGGACGCCGCTGCCTCGCCGACCCGCCGCCCGAGGTCGCCTCAAAATCCGTGCCGCCGTTTTTTTTGAAAAACCGTTCGGTTTTCATCGGGTTTTTTTAGTTTCGGTTTTTTCTAAATAGATCGGTTTTCCGGTTTATTTATTTAGCGAGTGTTCGTCTGTTCGTTCGTTCTAGCGAACGTTCGTCGTTTTTCTTTTTCTCGGATTAAATCCGCGATTTATCTGATCGTGATTTCTGATCCGATTTTTGTTTTAGTTTAACTTTTCGCTCGTTTATCGGAATCAGGCGATTCAAGCGCCTGGAGTTTCGTCTCGAAACCCTCTATCCGTTTAACCAACTTAAACAAGTTTTAGCTACTGTAAAAATTGCCTTAGATCCAGATTAGTAGAACAAAGTTGTTTTCTTTCGCCGTTTCACTTTCGTTGCTTCGTTCGATTTGATTCTTTTTGCAAACCGGAGTTCTTAAGTTGAATTTTCTGGTTAGTTATCTTATTTGACTTTTACCTATGCATTAGATGAGTCCTTATTGTATGCTTGTTTGTTTGTCTGCGATAGAATACCCGGAGTGCGCCGCCTGTTACTTCGAATCGCTAGGTTTCGCGGATCATCAGTAAGGCAAGTAACACTTTGATCATACCTTTTCTACTACCCAGTTTTATTGCATTAGATCAAACCCTCAAACAATGCATGATTAGGATCTAATTAAATTGTGGGATGGGAAGTAGTTGAGGTAGTACCTATTACCTGTTTATTATCAAACCTTTGGGAGTTACTTCTACGTTTGCCTATTATGCCATGCTATGCTAGTAGACGTGGATTAGGTGAGTGATATCCATGACAGATGTGAGTTTGTTAATTAATGTTTTACCTAAGGTGGCAACTTAAACACACCTCTGGGTGGATTGAGGTACCTGGGTATTCCAGGATTGCCTGTTTTTCTTTTGGACCGCCACCCAGGCTTAAAGGGATCATGAGATTATTCATACTAGAAACTTCTGTGTGCAGCCACAAGCTATTATGGGCTCTAGCATAGTTGATTAAGTCGTGTGAACTCTTACAGCGGTAGACTAGCAGATGTAGGGGTTGTAGGTGGTACGGTCTACCCATCGTAAGGTGCAAACACTTCTGAAAGACTATGTCTCGGTCATCCGTTTCTCAAACACCATGTAGTGCGAGAAATCCAACAGAGGAGATCGAGTCTTGTGGGGAAAAGTGCGCAAACCTCTGCAGAGTGTATAAACTAATCATGGTTAGCCGTGTCCTCGGTTATGGACGTTTTGAGTATCTAGTACTTGGATTATCATGTGAATCTCAACATGTTACTCTAAATTAATTTTGTTGGCTGTTGTTAATGATGATGTTTAATTGGGATTGAGGATGCTGTCAACCATTCTCAATGTTTAACAACTACCATGATAGTTAAATGAATTTATTCCTTTACAGTAGGGAAAAATTGGCTTTACGCAAAACTGTAACCATAGAGCTTTCCACCAGCCAAATATGCATATAGAATAGCCGTTTCATTCCATTACTCTCTATGTGTTACATTGCCAGCATATTCCATGTGCTGACCCGTTTCGGGCTGCAACGTTAATATTGCAGACTTTTCAGACGACGATTAAGGAGTTTTTAGGTCGTGGTTCTATACTCAGTGATGCCGTTGGAGTTGATGGACTCACTTATTTTCCAAGCCTTCCGCTGTTATCGTTATTAGATGGCCTTAAGCCATATTTATAGTAATAAGATCTCTATGGAGACATTCGATGTAATAAGTTTGTGATTGCTACTCTGTTATAAATCCTCCGTGTACTGTGTGGTGTCAGCATTACTAATCCAGGGATGACACCGGAGCACAGAGATCAGACTGTTTGAGGTCTGGTCGCTACAGAGATGGTATCAGAGCACACGCTGACTGTAGGACACGACCACTAAGCTAAAGACCTAGATCACTATTCACTCTCTTCTCTTCTGACCTCTTATCTTTTCTACTCTTTAGGATGGCGGATGCTAGGAACAAGTTCACGCAACCGGATGAAGATACACCCTTTGGACGTCACTTGAAGGAAGTCACGAGATACCTGAACATAGGAGTACCAAGCTTCACCGGAACCTACAACGCCACTTTACCTGAAGAAGAGCGCTGGATGATTCAAGTTCAAGTTCCAGGAAGGACGTTCATGACAGTCACTGAGCCCATAGAGTTTTCTTTTGATGCACCAACTTGGAGTCTAGGAAAGAGCATGGCAGCTCACATCGCCATGGGACGCATTGGAGAAGTCTACCGCAATGATCTCAAGGATACTATCTACCAGATTTGTGGACGCCGAGATGAGCACTGGGAGATGATCAGCACCAGGAAGGATAGATCAATTGCAGCTTTTATCCAGGAATTAAACCAGCACATTCGACGACAGGAGAACCATATGTGCACCGACATGATAGATCTGAAGAAGGCAAGGACAAGAATCAAGGAACTGGAGGAAGTCAAGGCTACATGAGAAGATTATGAAGAAGAAATTGAAGTATTGGTGGAGAATAATGACGATCTGATCAAGAAGATCGGGATATTTATGGGAGGTCCTACCCTAGTAGAAGAAGACGAAGAACCCAAGGAGATTCACCCGGAAGACTACATCATCATCGACGACACCGACTCGGACCCAGATGATAGCGATGATGACTATGTTGATGAAGCTGGAGCAGATATCATGGAGTCTGCAATCGAAGAATATTTCTAGTAGACCACCCCAATAGTAGTAGTAGTCCACCATGTAAATATAGTAGTCCGAGCACTTTTGCGATAGTTAGATCGATTGTATGCCCTTGTTTGATTGAATGAAGTGAATTGTTTGATTTTGCCTCATGTGCATATGGGTAGTGTTTTCTCTTTAGACCCCATCTATTCTTATATCTCATCTTTTCTAAACCCTTAGATGCCTCCGAGACGTGACCCCGGATTTACCTTCCCACCGGAGCTCACTCAGTTGATCCAGCAACAGAACACATTGATGCAGTTGTTAGTCCAGAATTAGAACCAGGGGAACAACAACAACAACCCACCACCACCACCACCTGTTGATCACTTAGCCCGTTTTCTTAGGCTGAGTCCGCCGGTGTTTTCCAGTAGCACCGAGCCGATAGTAGCAGATGATTGGCTCCGCAAGACAGCTAGAGAGTTGACCACAGCAGGATGCACAGATGCGGAGAAGGTGAAGTTTGCCGCACATCAGCTTGAAGGACCCGCAGCATCATGGTGGGAGAATTTCACAGCCACTTTCCCTGTCAACACTATCACATGGGACTAGTTTCAGCAGGCTTTTCGTACTGCCCATGTTTCAGCAGGAGCTATGGCCATGAAGAAGCGAGAGTTTCGCAACTTGCGCCAAGGAGGACAGACAGTTGGCCAGTATGTGGAGGACTTTAGTAAGTTAGCACGTTATGCCCCAGATGACGTTGCTACGGATGCAGCTAAGCAGGAGAAGTTTCTGGAAGGACTGAATGATGAGTTGAGCATGCAGTTGATGGTAGCAACCTTCAACAACTACCAGGAGTTGGTAGAGCGTGCTCTTATGATTGAAGGCAAGTAGCAGCAAATTGAGAACCGCAAGATGAAGTATGGTCAAGGAAAGTACAATTCAGGAGCTCAGTAGAAGCCACGTTTTACCCCTAGATCGGGAGGACATTTTCAGCATACTCATGGAGGAGGTAGCACGCACAATCACAATGGCACCAAGAATGGTAATGGGAATGGAGGAAGCAACGGCCAGAACCGTACCAACCCATCAACCCCAGCCAAGAAAGACCTGAGCCAAGTCACTTGCTTTAAGTGTTCGAAGACCGGACATTATGCCAATGAATGTCCTGAATTACAAAATGGAAATAGCAATGGAAGCTCTGGGAAGAAGCCGAACCCTTTCAATAGGGGACAGGTGAACCACGTTAGCATGGAGGAGGTTGAAGCTCAGCCTGATGCAGTAATAGGTAAGTTTTTGGTTAAGTCATTTACTGCACTCGTTCTTTTTGATACTGGTGCATCGCATTCATACATCTCAAGGGGATTTGTGGATAAGTATAACCTGTCAACCCAAGCCCTTAGGTCACCCATGTTAGTAACCTCGCCTGGAGCAGAATATATGGCTAGTCGATGGTGTGATCGATTACCGTTAAGGATTGGTAACTATGTTTTTCCCTCAGACCTAATAGTATTGGAATCCCAAGGATTGGATGTGATATTAGGCATGGATTGGTTATCAAAGTATGAAGGGAATATTGAATGTGCTAGTAAGTCAATTTTGCTTACCACCCCAGAAGGGAGAAGGATCAAGTATGTATCCCGACATGTGCCAAAGAGGACTCAAGTAAATTGCTTAACAGGAGTTGTGCAGGAGGAAGTACCAGTGGTAAAGGAATTCCCTGATGTATTTCCAGAGGAATTGCCAGGCATGCCACTAGATAGAGACATTGAGTTTTTGATTGAGCTATTGCCAGGCACAGGGCCAATATTGAAGAGACCATATAGGATGCGTGCAAAGGATTTGGTGGAGATTAAGAAGCAAATTAAGGAGTTACTGGATAAAGGTTATATTCGCCCAAGTTCTTCGCCTTGGGGACCGCCAGTACTTCTAGTGGAGAAGAAGGATGGATCGTTAAGGATGGTTGTCGATTATCGAGGATTGAATGAAGTAACAATCAAGAACAAGTACCCACTACCGATGATCAATTATCTGTTTGATCGATTGCAAGGAGCTAAGGTATTTTCCAAGATCGATCTGCGATCAGGATACCACCAGTTGAAGATTCGAGAACAGGATATACCCAAGACGGCTTTTACCACCAGGTATGGGCTGTATGAGTATACCGTTATGTCATTTTGTCTGACTAACGCACCTGCATATTTTATGAACATGATGAAACAAGTGTTTAGGGAGTTTTTGGATAAGTTCGTCGTAGTGTTGATTGATGATATCCTGGTTTACTCAAAGAATGAAGAGGAGAATAAGGAGCATTTGCGTTTGGTACTTGGTAAGCTCAGGGAACATCAATTATATGCGAAGTTTAGCAAATGTGAGTTTTGGTTGAAGGAAGTAGGATTCCTCGGACACGTTATATCCGGAGAAGGAATAGCAGTAGATCCCACTAAAGTTGATACCGTGACCAAGTGGGAAGCACCAACCACGGTTGGAGAGATACGGAGTTTTCTTGGACTCGCAGGATACTACCGGAGATTCATTGAGAATTTCTCCAAGATTGCAAAGCCTATGCCGGAGTTATTAAAGAAGGATACCAAGTTCAAATGGACTGAGGAATGTGAGGCTAGTTTCCAGGAGTTGATGAAACGCTTTGTTACTTCACCAGTGTTGATTTTGCCAGATCAGACCAAGGATTATGAGGTGTATTGCGACGCTTCACGTCGAGGACTTGGAGCAGTGCTTATGCGGGAAGGGAGAGTTGTTTCATATGCCTCAAGACAGCTTAAGCCTCATGAGTTGAATTATGCTACGCATGATTTGGAGTTAGCAGCCGTAGTGCATGCATTGAAGACTTGGAGACATTTTCTGATTGGAAACCATTGCGAGGTGTATACGGATCATAAGAGTTTGAAATACATTTTCACACAGAAGGAGTTGAATCTCAGACAAAGGAGATGGTTGGAGCTCATCAAGGATTATGATATGAGATTGCATTACCATCCCGGAAAGGCTAATGTAGTAGCTGACGCATTAAGCCGTAAGAGCCATGTCAATACATTAATGACGGGAGAAATCCCATGGGAGTTAGCTGAAAATCTTCGAGAGTTATGCTTAGAAATAGTCCCGAGAGGCTATGTAGCAGCATTAGAGATTCAGTCTACATTGATGGATCAAATCAGAGAAGCCCAAAGGACTGACAAGGAGATTGCTTCTATTATGGGGAAACTTAGCAAAGGAAAGGCTAAGGGATTTCGTGAGGATGAGCATGATACGCTATGGTTTGAAGACCGTGTTTACGTGCCCAATGACCCAGAGATCAGGAAGTTGATACTGCAAGAGGCACATGATTCACCATATTCGATTCACCCAGGAAATACCAAGATGTATTTGGATTTGAAGGATATTTTCTGGTGGACCAGAATGAAGAAGGATATTGCGAAGTACGTAGCTGTTTGTGATGTATGTCAGAAAGTGAAGGCAGAGCATCAGAAGCCAGCAGGATTGCTACAACCATTGCCGATACCCGAATGGAAGTGGGATAAGCTAGGCATGGATTTTATTACAGGATTTCCCAGAACACGTTCAGGATATGACTCGATTTGGGTTGTAGTCGATCGTTTGACAAAGGTAGCTCATTTCATCCTGGTAAAGACCACTTACACCAGTGCTAAGTTGGCAAAGATATACATGACCATGATAGTATGTCTGCATGGAGTTCCGAGGAGTATCATATCAGATAGAGGAACCCAGTTTACCGCAAAGTTCTGGAAGCAGTTGCATGAAACCTTGGGAACCAGGCTAGAATTCAGTACAGCTTTTCATCCACAGACAGATGGACAGACCGAGAGAGTGAATCAGATTTTGGAGGATATGCTGAGAGCTTGTGCGTTAGATTATGGATCTAGTTGGGATGAAAATTTGCCATATGCAGAGTTCTCTTACAACAACAGTTACCAAACCAGTTTAAAGATGGCCCCTTTCGAAGCCTTGTATGGAAGGAGGTGCAGGACACCGTTGTCATGGGACGAAGTTGGAGACCGCCAGTTGTTTGGACCTGACTTGATTAAAGAGTCTGAACAGAAGGTGAAGTTGATTCGTGATAGGCTCAAGATAGCCCAGTCCAGACAGAAGAGTTATGCAGATTCTAAACGCAAAGAGACAATTTACGAAGTTGGAGATAGAGCTTATCTTCGAGTATCACCACTTCGGGGAACAAAGCATTTTGGGGTTAAAGGAAAGTTAGCACCACGATTTGTAGGACCATATCGAGTTTTGGAGCGTATGGGAGCAGTGGCCTACAAGTTGGAATTGCCCGAAGGATTGTCAGGAGTTCATGATGTGTTCCACGTTCCTTAGTTGAAGAAGTGTCACGCGGAGATGGCTGACATACCCTTGAGAGACATAGTGCCATTGGAAACAATTCGGTTGGATAACGATTTGACCTATGAGGAGAAACCAATTAAGATTCTCGAGTTTGCCAGCCGAGTCACTCGCAGCAAGGTTATCAAGTTTTGCAAAGTTCAGTGGAGCCACCACACGGAGGATGAAGCCACCTGGGAACGAGAGAAAGATTTGCTCAAGGACCACCCTCACCTATTTTCTAGCCAACCCGAATCTCGAGGGCGAGATTCATCTTAAGAGGGGTAGGTTTGTAACATCCCAAATTTTCAATTTGGAATGTTATACATTAGATCATCAATGCATATCATATTTTAATTTTGCTTTGGTTTGATCCTAGAAATTTCTACGCAACTCAAGGACCCACGGAGAGAGTTGGGGAATTCATTATTTTCATATTTGAGTTTTCTCAAATTTTGAGATCATTTGATTTTAATTATTTTATCATCAATTATTTCTATTACAAAAATATGAGAGAGGGAATAAAATGACTTTCCCAAAATAAAGAAATATTGAGGATTTAATAATAAAATCAAATAAGATTTTACTTCGGAGTTTTTTCGTTATTTTATTTGAATTTAGGAAAAATGTGCGTTTTCAAAATTGCATTTAGGCCCCAAATAAATGTTCACCTTGTGGGGCTTGATTTTAGAAGCCCGGGAAAATTTATTTCGGGATTTTTGGAGTCCGTTTAGTATTTATTTTTATTTTTCTTCCGCGCGTAATTATTTAAAAAAAACGCACCGACCTACGGGCCGTGTCCGACCGGGACTCCGGCCCGACTAGCCTTTATAAGCCGGCCCACCCCCGGGCCGAAACCCTAGCCCCGAGCCACCCCAGCCCCGCTCGCACCGCCGCCGCCGCCCACCGCCGCCGCCCGTCGCCGCCGCCTTGCCGGACACCGCTGCCTCGCCGACCCGCCGCCCGAGGTCGCCTCGAAATCCATGCCTCTGTTTTTTTAAAAACCGTTCATTTTTTGTCGGTTTTTTAGTTTCGGTTTTTTCTAAATAGATTAGTTTTTCCGGTTTATTTATTTAGCGAGCATTCGTTCGTTCGTTCGTTCTAGTGAACGTTCGTCGTTTTTTTTTCTCGGATTAAATCCGCGATTTATCTGATCGCGATTTCTGATCCGATTTTTGTTTTAGTTTAACTTTTCGCTCGTTTATCGGAATCAGGCGATTCAAGCGCCTGGAGTTTCGTCTCGAAACCCTCTATCCGTTTAACCAACTTAAACAAGTTTTAGCTACTATAAAAATTGCCTTAGATCCAAATTAGTAGAACGAAGTTGTTTTCTTTCGCCGTTTGACTTTCGTTGCTTCGTTCGATTTCATTCTTTTTGCAAACCGGAGTTCTTAAGTTGAATTTTGTGGTTAGTTCTCTTATTTGACTTTTACCTGTGCATTAGATGAGTACTTATTGTATGCTTGTTTGTTTGTCTGCGATAGAATACCCGGAGTGCGCCGCCTGTTACTTCGAATCGCTAGGTTTCGCGGATCATCAGCAAGGCAAGTAACACTTTGATCATACCTTTTCTACTACCCAGTTTTATTGCATTAGATCAAACCCTCAAACATTGCATGATTAGGATCTAATTAAATTGTGGGATGGGAAGTAGTTGAGGTAGTACCTATTACCTGTTTATTATCAAACCTTTGGGAGTTACTTCTACGTTTGCCTATTATGCCATGCTATGCTAGTAGACGTGGATTGGGTGAGTGATATCCATGACAGATGTGAGTTTGTTAATTAATGGTTTACCTAAGGTGGCAACTTAAACACACATCTGGGTGGATTGAGGTACCTGGGTATTCCAGGATTGCCTGTTTTTCTTTTGGACCGCCACCCAAGCTCAAAGGGGTCATGAGATTATTCATACTAGAAACTTCCGTGTGCAGCCACAAGCTATTATGGGCTCTAGCATATTTGATTAAGTCGTGTGAACTCTTACAGTGGTAGACTAGCAGATGTAGGGGCTGTAGGTGGTACGGTCTACCCATCGTAAGGTGCAAACGCTTCTGAAAGACTATGTCTCGGTCATCCGTTTCTCAAACACCATGTAGTGCGAGAAATCCAACGGAGGAGATCGATTCTTGTGGGGAAAAGTGCGCAAACCTCTGCAGAGTGTATAAACTAATCATGGTTAGCCGTGTCCTCGGTTATGGACGTTTTGAGTATCTAGTACTTGGATTATCATGTGAATCTCAGCATGTTACTCTAAATTAATTTTGTTGGGTTTTGTTAATGATGATGTTTAATTGGGTTTGAGGATGCTGTCAACCATTCTCAATGTTTAACAACTACCATGATAGTTAAATAAATTTATTCCTTTGCAGTAGGGATAAATTGGCTTTACGCAAAACTGTAACCATAGAGCTTTCCACCAGCCAAATATGCATACAGAATAGTTGTTTCATTCCATTACTCTCTATGTGTTACATTGCCAGCATATTCCATGTGCTGACCCGTTTCGGGCTGCAACGTTAATGTTGCAGACTTTTTAGACGACGATTAAGGAGTTTTTAGGTCGTG
Source organism: Triticum urartu (assembly GCF_056163025.1). Lineage (NCBI taxonomy): Eukaryota > Viridiplantae > Streptophyta > Magnoliopsida > Poales > Poaceae > Triticum > Triticum urartu. Next base: position 557,365,055 of record NC_141875.1, read on the forward strand.
GTTCTATACTCAGTGATGCCGTTGGAGTTGATGGACTCACTTATCTTCCAAGCCTTCCGCTGTTATCGTTATTAGATGGCCTTAAGCCATATTTATTGTAATAAGATCTCTATGGAGACATTCGATGTAATAAGTGTGTGATTGCTACTCTGTTATAAATCCTCCGAGTACTGTGTGGTGTCAGCATTACTAATCCAGGGATGACACCGGAGCACAGAGATCAGACTGTTTGAGGTCTGGTCGCTACACTGAGCTTTAAGTACTTGTTCTACTTGAGTGGTAACCATAGAAGCATGTTTACTAATAAGTTTTAGTTCACCTTTAACATTAGCCATATAATCACCCAAGTGTTCAAGCATATCTATAAGTGCATCTAGTGCCACCCCTAGTTGGTTTTGGAGTATTGACGACAAACCTAGTTGAGGGACTAATGTGTTTGTGAGAATTGCAGGATAACACAGGTAAAAGTCCCTCATTGATTCGGTTTTCCTACCGGAGATGACCCCTAAAAATGTATGAAGACATTGAAGTCAAAAGTGGTATATGAAGATATTCACATTGAAGACTATGACAAGAGAAGACACCACATGAAGCCTATGGAGCTCGAAGACTTAGATCTTTCGTAGTTCTTTTTCATTTGTGTTGAGTCATAGGAACCACCGTACTGTTAAGTGGGGTCCAAGAGAACCAGTTAGAATGACTATAGTGATGCCTAACCAAAAACCTATGTCTTCGAGTGAAGACTATGAGAGCGAATCTTGTCCAGAGTCGGACAAGTCAGCTTTGCTTGCAGCCCAAGTAAAGTTGCCGTGTGAGTTTGAAATCTGACCGTTGGAACACGTGTCAGTTCCTTAGTGACCCAGGGTCATTTCGGACAAATCAGGTCGGGTTGCCAAGTGGCTATAAATAGCCCACCCCCTACAACCATAAATGGTTGGCTGCTCAGATTGAGAGTACGGCTTTTGTCATTTGAGAGCAACCCACCTCGAAGCCTTTGAGAGAGAATTCCTTGCGAGGATAAAGCCCTAACCACCCAGAGCCAAAGAGAATTAGGCATCACTTAAGTCTTCTTGTCTGAGTGATCTGAAGACTTATTACACTTGAGGACTGTGCATCCTCCAGCCGGTTAGGCGTCGCGTTCTGAGCATCCAAGAGACATTGTGGATTGCCGGTGAACGAAGTCTGTGAAGGTTTGGGAGTCTACCTTGAAGACTTACCAGAGTGATTGGGCGAGGTCTGTGTGACCTTAGCTCAAGGGGAATACGGTGAGGACTGGGTGTCCTGAGCTGCGTGTTCAGGACTGGGTGTCCGGGACTGTGTGTCCTCAGGTTTAAATACCTAGCCGCCCTAACTAGACGTACAGTTGTCACAGCAACTGGAACTGGTCCAACACATCATTGTCTTCAACGAGTCACTGGTTTCATCCTTCCCTTCTCTTACATACAATTACTCTTTGTGAAGTCTTTGTATGATTGCACTATCTTTTATCTTCACTGGGTGACTGCTTGTTCTGTTTGGCTTCATAAAATCTTCCTATCTGATCCTTACTACATTGCAGCTAATTGTCATTGTGCTTTCACTCTATTGAATACTTGACTATGGCTTGCCTAGTGTAGTCTACCTTCCGCTGCATACTAATAGGCTTATCTCTACTGTTTGTCTTCATAACTTCCACGTTTTGAAGACTTCCATAAAAATCGCCTATTCACCCCCCCTCTAGTCGATATAACGCACTTTCAATTGGTATCAGAGCAAGGTGCTCCCTTGTTCTGTGTGATTCGGTTTAACCACCTGGAGTTTTAGATATGTCGACTGCAGGGATAATTAAAGTCTCCGCCGCGTGCCCCGTCTTCGATGGAACTGAATATCCCTACTGGAAGAATAAGATGCGCATGCATCTTGAAGCCATTGACGTCGACCTATGGTATGTCGTCAAGAACGGCGTTCCCAAGGCTGGAGAAGGTGTCACTGTCGCTGATGTCAAGAAGTTCGTTCAACTGGACTCTACTGCTAAGAATATCATCTGTGGTCATCTGACCAAAGGACAGTATGGCCGTGTGAGTGCTTTGGAAACATCTAAGCTGGTCTGGGACTGGCTCTCCAAGGTCAATGAAGGCATCTCAACCCAGAGAGATCAGAGAATCAGTGTCCTTCGCAACCTCTTCAACCGCTTGAAGCAAAATGACAATGAGAATGTCCAGCTCACATTTGACCGACTCACTGACATCACGAATGAGCTTCAAGCCCTCAGCGCTACTGAGATCACCAAGCATGAAGTCGTCAAGACACTACTGAGATCACTTGACAGTTCGTTTGACACCCTAGCCCTGATGATTCAAGAATGTCCTGATTTCAAGACACTCGATCCGTCTGACATACTTGAGAGGCTCAACACACATGAGTTTCAGCTTTCTGAGAAAAGAGATATCTACGGTCCAAACTATGGGCAAACTCATGCCTTCAAGGCAAAAGCTGTCTCCTCATCTGAAGAAGAATCTGACAGCAGTGCTGATGATCCTGAAGACATTGGAAAGGAACTTGCTATGCTTGTGAAGAAGTTCCAAAAATTCACCAAGAAGAAAGGCTTCATAAAGTCTTCACGATCAAGCTCAAGGAATGATGAAGCTTCTGCTCATGAGTACAAGAAGAAAACATGTCACAAGTGCAAGAAAACTGGTCACTTCATCTCTGAGTGTCCGCAGTGGGACAATGAGAACAGAAAGAAGAAGAAGAGCAAGGAATATGACTCTGACGACAAGAAGAAGAAGAAATACTCAAAGTCTTCTTCCAAGTCTTCCTCAAAGTCTTCATCACACAAGAAGAGCTCATCTGGCAAGGCATGTGCGTTTGTTGGCAAGGAAATGGATTCAGAGGAGGAGTCCGCTTCTGAGGAGGCGGAGGTGGAGTCCGAGGAGGAGTCCGATTCTGGCATTGCGAGTCTGGCTACATCATACGTTGCCAAGTCCATCTTCAACACTTAAGACAATGACCTCACCACCAACACCGATGCAAATGAGAAGGACTACTCTGCTCCTACCTACTGCTTCATGGCATGCGGTGCCAAGGTAAACACACGCACTACTCACTATCAAACATCTAGTGACGATGACTCCGATTGTGGTTCAAAACCCAGCTACAAAACACTTGCTAAAATTGCAACTGAACAACAGAAAGCTATGGAACATATTCAAAAACTGTTAGACAGAAGCGATGATCTGTTGGGTGCTGAAATGACTCGATCTGAATCCTTAATTGAAGACATCAAAAATCTTCACGTTAAGTATCAGGAACTTGAAAGTCGTCATGAAACTCTCTCAACAACTCATGAAAAGCTTTCCTATGATTATCTTCAAAGGAAGCAAGATCTTGAGAAATTGAGAGCGGCTCATGAAGATCTTCAAAAGGAAAACGAGTCACTTCGCGCCGAACAGATCAGTTCCGCTCAGGAAGGATTTGAACCACCATGTCTTAAATGCATTGAGCGTGATAATGCTACTTCTGTTGCTGAATGTTCTACTGCTGCTACTGTTGCAATATCTTCAACTATTGATGTGGTAACTAACCCCTCTGCTGAGGATACCACTGCTATTGCTGATGAGAATGCTAGGTTGAAGACATTGCTTGAAACAGGGGTGTACAAAAGTCTTAAAGGGCATCAGACACTATGTGATGTTCTCAAAAAGCAGATATTGAACCGAAACCCGAGGAAAGAGGGTGTTGGGTTTGTAAGGAAAATGAATGCTGATGGCTCTTACTGGAAACCTGAGCAGTACCCCAAAACACATGGGTTGCTGCAAAGGAACCTTCAGCTGATCCATCCAATCTATCTGGCTTCACTTGTGCTAACCCCATTATCATTGATGAATCTCTTGATGCAAACTATAAACTGTTTAAGAATCAGAATGGTGAAGTGTTTTCCAGGTACATTGGTACTAACTGCAGGAATGGACCGCCTATGAAGAAGATCTGGGTTCCGAAAAGGTGTCTGGAGAATCTTCCTGTGAATGTCATCATGACACCTCACTTGAAGAAGACAAACCTCAGACCAAAGGCTTCATACGGTCCAAAGGTTTCATACAGACAGAGGACTCACCTGAGTCGCACTAACGCAAATGTTTTGCAGGGAAATCATACTCAGGCATATGAATATGAGAGCGGTTCATCAAACCGTCATGTTCATAAGACCAAGAACTATTCTGCTTATTCTTATGAGTACTATTGTCCGCCTGCAAGACTGTTTGCTAGGGCTCCAAAGCCAAAGTTCTCATATGCTGCACTTAGACTTATTGCTTCTAAGCCACCCTTGAAGATGTGGGTGGCTAAGAAAGCTTAACTCTCTTTTGCAGGGAAAGGTCTCCAGCAGAAAACCAAAATCATCTGACGCTATTGCTGGGGACCTTAAACATCTTGTAGGATGCAAGATCAAATGCCCGAATGGCATTACTATGTACTTCGTTCCTGAATCGCATGCTACTCTCCCTATTAGTCCTAATCTGGATCTAAGCTTTCATAACCCACTGGTTCGTCAAATGTTTTTGCTTCACAATTCTCTTCGTGAAGCCTATCCCCCTAACTGTACTGTAGGGTACGACACTAGCGTCTTCAGAATGGATTATTGATAGTGGGTGTACAAATCACATGACTGGCAAAAGAAGTCTTCTTATGGACTCAACCTTACGTCCATCCGACAAGAGCCACATCACATTTGCTGACACTAGTAAAAGTAAGGTATTGGGTCTAGGTAGAGTTGCAATCTCAAGGGATCAACACATGGATAAAGTCATGCTTGTTGAATCCCTTGGCTTAAACTTAATGTCTGTCTCAATGCTTTGCGATTTAAACATGATCGTAATATTTGGAAAATATCGCTGCCTTGTTCTAATGGAATCTGACAAGTCTCTAGTGTTTGAAGGGTATCGGAAAGATGATTTGTACGTGGTAGATTTCTCAGCAGGACCACAGCTTGCCGTATGTCTTCTAGCAAAAGCTTCAGAATGTTGGCTCTGGCATCGGAGGCTTGGGCATGCTGGCATGAGGAACCTCCACACCCTGGCAAAGAAGAAGCATGTCATAGGCATCGAGGGCGTCAAGTTCAAGAAAGATCACTTATGCGGTGCCTGTGAGGCAGGAAAGATGACGAGGGCCAAACATCCCTTCAAGACAATCATGACCACTACTCGACCCTTCGAACTGCTTCACATGGATCTTTTCGGTCCCACTCATTACTCAACTTTTACTACTACTGCTTGTATCTATGGCTTCGTCATTGTTGATGATTATTCTAGATATACTTGGGTGCACATAATCCTTTACAAGACTGAAGTGCAGGATGTCTTCAGACGCTTCGCCAATCGAGCTATGAACAATTATGGCGCCAAGATAAAGCACATCAGAAGTGACAATGGCACTGAATTCAAGAACACTGGCCTTGATACATATCTTGATACCTTGGGGATCACACATGAATTCTCGGCCCCGTACACGCCACAGCAGAATGGCGTCGTCGAACGCAAGAACAGAACACTCATTGAGATGGCCAGAACGATGCTAGATGAATACAAGACTCCAAGAAAATTATGGCCCGAAGCCATTGATACTGCATGCCATACAATCAATCGTGTTTATCTTCACAAGCTTCTGAACAAGACATCTTATGAGCTCCTTACTGGCAAGAAGCCAAATGTCAGTTACTTCAGAGTATTTGGCGCCAGGTGCTGGATCAAGGACCCACATCACACCTCAAAATTTGCACCAAAAGCACATGAGGGTTTTATGCTTGGATATGGAAAGGATTCGCACTCCTACAGAGTCTTCAATCTCTTTCATTACAAAGTGGTTGAAACGGTGGATGTGCGGTTCGATGAGACCAACGGTTCACAAAGAGAGCAACTGCCAAATGTGCTAGATGAAGTTCCATCCAGTGAATCAATCAAGCTAATGGGAACTGGAGAAATTATACCTTCTGAAGCTCATCCTGAAGAATAACTTATCATCTCAGCACCTGATCAACATGAAGACAATGCTCAGCCTGAAGACATTCCCTCTAACAACGACAATGATCAGCAAGAGAAAAATCTTCGCCCCGTACATCCTCGTGTTGCCAATGAAGTGCAGATTGAAAGAATAATTGATAACATCAATGCACCCGGTCCACTCACTCGTTCAAGGGCAACTCAGCAAGCAAATTTCTGTGGGCACTTCGCATTCGTCTCAATAACAGAACCCAAGAAAGTTGAAGAAGCCTTCATGGAACCTGAATGGATTCAAGCTATGCAAGAAGAGCTTCAACAGTTTGAGCTGAATAATGTATGGGAACTGGTTAAGCGTCCTGATCCACGGAAGCACAATATAATAGGCACCAAATGGATATACCGCAACAAGCAAGATGAGCATGGTCAAGTTGTCAGAAACAAAGCTCGTCTCGTTGCTCAAGGATATACTCAAGTGGAAGGCATTGACTTCGATGAAACATTTGCTCCTGTGGCTAGACTTGAAGCCATACGCATACTGCTGGCCTATGCAAATCATCATAACATACTTCTATATCAAATGGATGTCAAGAGTGCTTTTCTCAATGGCAAGATTGAAGAAGAAGTGTATGTTGCACAACCGCCTGGCTTTGAAGATCCAAAACATCCTAACATGGTATACAAGCTCAACAAGGCACTGTATGGCCTCAAACAAGCCCCTCGGGCCTGGTATGACACACTCAAATACTTCCTGAAGAGCAAAGGCTTCATACCTGGTTCCCTAGACCCCACTCTCTTCACGAAGACATATGATGGTGAACTGTTTGTGTGCCAAATATATGTGGATGACATTATCTTCGGCTGCACCAATCAGAAGTACAGTGAAGAGTTTGGATATATGATGCAAGAGCAATATCAGATGTCCATGATGGGGGAGCTGAAGTTCTTCCTCGGTCTTCAAATACGACAACAACGCAACGACATCTTCATATCTCAAGAGAAGTATCTCAAAGATTGCCTGAAGAAGTTCGGTATGCAAGACTGCAAAGGCTTCACAACACCAATGCCAGCCAAACATCATCTGGGCCCCGACGACAATGGTAAAGAGTTCGATCAAAAGGTATACCGCTCCATGATTGGTTCTTTACTTTATCTATGTGCATCTAGGCCAGATATTATGCTTAGCGTTTGCATGTGTGCTCGATTTCAAGCGGCACCAAAGGAGTCGCATCACTTAGCTGTGAAGCGAATTCTTCGATATTTGGCTCACACCCCAACTCTAGGATTATGGTATCCAAAGGGCTCAGAGTTTGATCTGGTTGGATTCTCGGATGCTGATTATACTGGTGACAAAGTTGATCGCAAGTCTACATCAGGCACATGTCACTTTCTGGGACGATCACTTGTATGTTGGTCTTCAAAGAAGCAGAACTGTGTATCTCTCTCCACTGCTGAATCTGAATACATTGCTGCTGGATCTTGCTGCGCTCAGCTTCTGTGGATTAAGCAAACACTCAAGGACTATGGCATTCATCTGAAGCAAGTGCCACTTTACTGCGACAACAAAAGCACCATCAAGATTGCCAACAAACCAGTTCAGCACTCGAAGACAAAGCACATTGAAATTCGTCATCACTTTCTCAGAGATCATGTTGTGAAGGAAGATATTGATATCATACACGTCAACACTGAAGAGCAATTGGCAGATATCTTCACCAAGCCCTTGGATGAAAAGAGATTTTGCAATTTACGGTGTGAGCTAAATATCCTGGAATCCTCAAATCTCCTGTGATCAGGCACACATCCTAACCCTTATGCATATTGATGACTTAGATGTGCAACACACGAAGTAAAGTATATCTTCAATCAATGAAGACATACGTTCTAAGTGTGAATACATTAATGTGGAATTTGACTTCGGAGCGCCACGATAATTGTGCGCCGTGTCTGGGTCTAATACTTCCTATACGGTGGGTAACGCCACCACCAAACGTTCTATTTTGAAGTGTTTCACTCATGGCGTTACCTTGCAATGTCTTCACATTTGGTTTGGCTTCGATCTCAACATATCTTCATGATTATCTTCACTATGTTGATTATAGAGATATATGTATATATTAGTGTTATGTCCTCTACAGCATTCGCTTATAGCTATGTCTTCTTGTTGAATCTTTTGAACTAAGTGAATGTGATCGGACCCTAACCTCTCTATGCTTTCTATCTCAAATTCTATCTCTCCAAATCACATGCATTCTATTGAAACTGTCGAATGTCTTCTCTGCGTCCTTGTCAGCAGAAGATACAAAGACAACCATTAAGTCTGTTTTCAATGCTCATTCCTCCACATCAAACCCGGAGAAGTAGGAACGACCACCCGACAATCCAGGCGTGCGTGGGACGTGGAACAAACCCCAAAATTCCGCATGATGGCCACGTGTTCCTCAGATGCGAATCGCCAGGGGCACCTGTGTAATAGCACAGTGCCACCCCTGTACCTATAAATACACACTTCACATCGGTCATTATCTCCTCTTCCACTCTCGCACGAACCCTAGCGCCACCGCTAGCCCTCGACGATGCCGGCGACGAAGCGCTTCGCTGCCGCAACCTCTCCGACGCCGTCTTCACGCCGACCGCGGACCTCGTCCTCTCCGCCGTCGCCGTAGGTGTCCTCTGTCGCCAAGTTAGGGCACGGAAGATCGAACTGCTCGGCCTCATCTTCCACTCCGTTTAGCAGTTCTTAGTGTGGTAAATAAAACTTCCTTTTTACAGCACCATTGATCCTATGGATTTGTCACTTTCTACCACAAGCAGTTTCTATTCACACAAGTTAGATCTCGCTCATACTCCATCTCATAAGATGCCTAGTATATTCACTTATGCTTCACAAAGTAGTTAGATTCCTCACTTGTACTGATCTGTGGATTCGTACAAATCTGGAACCAACTCCTTATCTATGAGTGAATGTCTTCGCACGATGAGGTCAATGTCTTCTAAACTGATTTATCTTCAAAATCTTCTGAGAATGCATATGACCTCTTCCCCTTCCCTCGCACCTTAATGCTGTCACAGGTACATGTCCTTGGGAGAATCCTTTGGTTCTCATAGTCTGCATTCATTTGCAGAATTCTTACAGCATCACATAAACTCTCCCGAAGCCAGTTCCTGTTGGTCCAGCAAGCGAAAACCTTTGAAGCCTTTGAACATGTTGAAGCCTTTCAAGTTAAAGTTTATGGCTTCAGAGAAATCAGCAAGGAAGGGTGGCAGAAAGCGTCGTGGAGAAACATCCAGAGATCTGCCAACTGACCTCTCAGAACTGTACAAGACAGATCTTGAAGAGGATTACAATCAGCGCAAGACCCGAATCCAATGGATTCGAAGATATTGGGCAGAACAATGGATCAAATACCGGTTTGTAACCCAGGAATATGCTGAGAAAAACGCCATCAAGAGACCGTGGGGAGACATCCTATACAAGAATCTTCTACCCAGGTCCAGAGATGAAGCCATTGCTCAGGGCTTCTATCCCTGCATGGTCCGTGGGCCACAGCCTGCTGATGCACACCCCTCATCACTTCTATGGTGTCATGACAACAATCTATTCAAGCGCAACTTCCAGTTTGCCCAGAACTCAGTGAAGCAGAACAAGAAGACTTTGGGGTTAGACTTCAACCCTGGTCCCTCAGCACCAAGGGCTGATGGCACACGAGATGCATAACCCAATGTCATCGGTCCTTTCTACAACCTTGAAGGCCTCATCACCCGTATCTTGGTTCAAGGAACTGCAGTGAATGAGCCTGCAGCTGACGCTGAATCAGATGAAGCGCCTGCAGCGCCGAAGCCAACCAAGTTGAAGAAGCCTAAAGCTTCAAAGCCTGCCCCTTCACCAAAAATCTCAAGGGCGAAGCCACTGGCAACTGCACCTCCTGAAGACAGTGTGCAGTCCGAAGACTTATCACGCATCTCCAAGCCCCAGAAGGTCAAAATGCCTCTGCCTCACACCGGCCAAGAGCTAACTGCTGCTGCCATTCTGCGCAATGACGACATCGATCTGTCAAGTGATGAAGATCTTGCAGATGACGCTCTTGAGCAACTCATCAAAAGCAAAGAAGAAGCAGAAATCTTCAATGATCTGCCTCTCTTTGATGTAACCATCATCCAAAACTTCATTGATGAGTGGTTTGACACGTCAAACATCAGCTTTGATGATCTGCAGCTACCCATTGGCCTCAGTGTCGCCTTCCAAGGCGCCATTGCTTCAGAGCTAGATGTCGCCCAGCGCATTGTTGAACTGAAGCAAAAGATTGACTATGAAAAGGCTCAGTTCAAGAAGCATATGGCCAAGCTCAGTGTGCAAGAAGTGAAGAACTTCAAGATCATGATGCACGAGCTCAAGGAAGTCTTTCTGAAGAAACGTGTAGAAGCTCAGGGTTCGCGTGAGCGCATGAAGGCTCTGGCTGACAAATGTGTGCAAGCCTACAATGAGGCTGAGAAGCGCAAGGCCCTTGGGCGTCCTGGCATCGACCCCAGGATGGCCGCAAAGAAGAAGAAGAAGCCCGCTACTGCTGAACCCGACGCACCAAGGCAGGAGGCAGTTCCTATTGTCTTCCCAACTAAAATGACTGGCTCGAAGCCAAAAAGCCGGTCAACCGCTTCAGAGCTCAAGAAGACGAGGACTGCTGAGGCTGAAGCCAGGAAGAGGAAACATTCTGAAGCCTCTCCTACTGCTCCCTCCAAGAAGAAGAGGAAGACCAAGAAAGATCAGGCTGCTCCCACAGAGCCTTTGATAGTTGAACCTATTTCTATGGTCTATCCTGAAGCTGAACGCCAACTGACAATCCATGAGCCTGCTTCCACAGAGGCTCATGAAGCTGAAGACTTTCCAGCAGCTGATCCCATCGCTGCTGAAGACATTGGTCAACATGACCATGTAGAAGATGGTGCAGTCCTTCCTCAGCCTGAGAACAGCGAACTCATCAGCATTGCTCGTCCACTGACGAAAATTGCACAGGATGCTTCATGGGCGGGTCGCCCACAAGAGGAAGAAGACTATGAGGCCCAGCCCACTCCAACTCCACAGGCGTTGTCTGCGTTGCGCAGGCTTCGCAAAGGTCCAAGACCTCAAGTCTCTGCTGAAGACAATCCGGCTGCATCAGCCGTGCTTGTGACCGACCCTCCAGCTCTTCAAGTGGAGGATGAAAACCTTGAGGCTGCCACAACCACCAATGAATCTAATGTGGAGCCCTCCCCACCAAAAGCATCAGAAGACAGCGAAGCCACTGATCCTGCCATTCTGTTCCTGAGTCTGCTGCCGGTCCCCAGTTCGACTATCATGTTGAGCACAGGCCTCAGGTACAGAAGCCAATCCCAAGATTGCCAAGGTTCCCAGGTCCTGCATCAGCACCTGGCTCCTTCAATATCAATGGCTTCAGGGTAGACAACACATTCTTCGATAGCTCCAGGAACCCTTACTCAAGGGAAAGGATATCATCTGATCGGTTCTGGAGCTATCCTCAGCGAAGCTATTACTCATGCATTCTTTACAACCAAGGTCGCATCTTCCCACACAAGCACCTTGACATTGAAGCTATAGCTGGTCTGCCCTGTCCGGAAGAAGCTTTGGATTGCTTCAAGGAAGTTGGACTGCTGCTGTTCGTTACTGACCAAAAGCATTGGAATGAAGAGTTGCTGCTCCAATTCTATGCCACACTTCACATCAGCGGGTACAGCAGAAATCCGAAGACTTGGGTCCTGGAGTGGATGACTGGAAACGTTCATCACGAAGCCAGAGCCTTTGACATCATTGAGCTAACTGGTTTGCCCACTCCTGGCGATCTCTTCGAGCATGGCTGTCAGCTGCATAGTGAAGCTATTGAGAGCATCTTTAAGAAGCCTGAACCTGATATGAGTCAGATGCTCAGCATGATGAAGCCATTGCCCCAAGATGCTGCTTATCCCACGGAGTTCTTCGTTGAATACCTTGAGTATCTGCCAAGAACCATCTATCACATCATCAGGCGAACTCTCTGGCCCATCAAAGGGCACTCTCCAAATGCCAAGCTTGAGGGTGCAATGAAGACTTTGGTCTTCTATATTCTTCATGGAAAATGCTTCAATGCACAACACTTATTCATTTGCCAACTTGCTGCATCAGGATCTGATCTGTTTGGCTTGAAGTTCTATGCCCCATGGGTAATGCGGCTAATCAAACTTCACTCCGATATCTCATATCAGCCATCTGCTCGCAATCATCGGATTTTTCTGCCTGATGTGGATATCTCTATTGAAGCCATCTATCCTGAGCCTGCCAAGGAACCTCTAAGTCTTCAGAATGCAGAGCATCAGAGTTTCTCGCAGAACATTGAAGGAGTTGAAGCAGTCACTCGGGTGTATCCTTTGGCTGGCACTACACGTGCACCACATCCTGCTTCCACTGAAGCCACTGATAGTACAACTGCCCCACGACCCAAGAAGCGCACTCGTGTTCTCAACGACCGAGAGCTTCTTGTGGCTCTCCATCAGAAACAGGATAGGCATCATGACTGGCTGAAGTGTCAGATGAAAAGCCTCTTGGTGGATCTTAATCGCATTCGCAATCTTGCCACCAAGAATACTTTCGTTGCCCATGAAACCTGTCGCCGCACATGGAAAGGGATAACGATGATGTATTCTGAAGATGATGTTCAAGAGGATGGCTTCACTGAGCGATTCAAGTTTGACTCCACACCTCCTCGAAGGGATGTGCTGCGAGGAACTCCATCCCTTGAAGACTCTGAGTTCTCTTCCTCTGCTGCAACAGTGACTGCCAGAGTTATCGAGGATGAAGACGATGCTACTTCACCGCCACCTCCTTCAGCACACTTCAAATCTGCTCCAAGCTCTTCAGCACCGCCAAACACCACCAACGACCCTGCTACTTAACCTACTCCTCATGGGAACGAGTAGATGCTCTATGTCTTCAAACCTTTTTGGTCCTCACTGACAAAAGGGGGAGAAGCATATGAGGTTGATAGTCTTCAAGCGGGTCCATATGGGCGGGTGCTTTATATTTTGCTTCGTGCTTACAACTCTCGTTTTTCTACACTTGGTTCTTTGAGTTGTAACACTTAAACTCGATGGTCGTCTGCTACTTATCTGCCACCTTGTTTTGCGATGATAAATTCCGCATGTGCGACGATAAATTCCGCACTTAGATCATTCTGCAGACGTCCATTTTCCATTATGCATGTCATTATCTTCATATACTTTCACATACATAGTGGATTGTCATCATAAGTTGAAGTGGATCTCCACAAGTACAACCTGCCATGTGCATTTGCATTCCAAAAGCAAATTACTTATATGCACATCTTCAGGGGGAGCCCCTGCAACTTATGAAGACAATTCCTTATCCTTTACAATTTCACAGTTATATTCCTCGTTGAAAACTTCAACTAGTTTGTCATCAATCAGCAAAAAGGGGGAGATTGTAAGTGCATCTAGTGCCACCCCTAGTTGGTTTTGGAGTATTGACGACAAACCTAGCTGAGGGACTAATGTGTTTGTGAGAATTGCAGGATAACACAGGTAGAAGTCCCTCATTGATTCGGTTTTCCTACTGGAGATGACCCCTAAAAATGTATGAAGACATTGAAGTCAAAAGTGGTATATGAAGATATTCACATTGAAGACTATGACAAGAGAAGACACCACATGAAGCCTATGGAGCTCGAAGACTTAGATCTTTCGTAGTTCTTTTTCATTTGTGTTGAGTCATAGGAACCACCGTACTGTTAAGTGGGGTCCAAGAGAACCAGTCAGAATGACTGTAGTGATGCCTAACCAAAAACCTATGTCTTCGAGTGAAGACTATGAGAGCGAATCTTGTCCAGAGTCGGACAAGTCAGCTTTGCTTGCAGCCCAAGTAAAGTTGCCGTGTGAGTTTGAAATCTGACCGTTGGAACACGTGTCAGTTCCTTAGTGACCCAGGGTCATTTCGGACAAATCAGGTCGGGTTGCCAAGTGGCTATAAATAGCCCACCCCCTACAACCATAAATGGTTGGCTGCTCAGATTGAGAGTACGACTTTTGTCGTTTGAGAGCAACCCACCTCGAAGCCTTTGAGAGGGAATTCCTTGCGAGGATAAAGCCCTAACCACCCAGAGCCAAAGAGAATTAGGCATCACTTAAGTCTTCTTGTCTGAGTGATCTGAAGACTTATTACACTTGAGGACTGTGCATCCTCCAGCCGGTTAGGCATCGCGTTCTGAGCATCCAAGAGACATTGTGGATTGCCAGTGAATGAAGTCTGTGAAGGTTTGGGAGTCTACCTTGAAGACTTACCAGAGTGATTGGGCGAGGTCTGTGTGACCTTAGCTCAAGGGGAATACGGTGAGGACTGGGTGTCCTGAGCTGCATGTTCAGGACTGGGTGTCCGGGACTGTGTGTTCTCAGGTTTAAATACCTAGCCGCCCTCACCAGACGTACAGTTGTCACAGCAACTGGAACTGGTCCAACACATCATTGTCTTCAACGAGTCACTGGTTTCATCCTTCCCTTCTCTTACATACAGTTACTCTTTGTGAAGTCTTTGTATGATTGCACTATCTTTTATCTTCACTGAGTGACTGCTTGTTCTGTTTGGCTTCATAAAATCTTCCTATCTGATCCTTACTACATTGCAGCTAATTGTCATTGTGCTTTCACTCTATTGAATACTTGACTATGGCTTGCCTAGTGTAGTCTACCTTCCGCTGCATAGTAATAGGCTTATCTCTACTATTTGTCTTCATAACTTCCACGTTTTGAAGACTTTCAAAAAATCGCCTATTCACCCCCCCTCTAGTCGATATAACGCACTTTCAATATCAGCATTGTGTTTCAATTGTCTGCCAACATAAGCATTGAAGTTTTCTTGTTTAACCATAAAGTCATCAAGCTCATCCAAGCATGGGCTAGCAAACTTAGTAAATGGGATTTCAGCTTTATCATATCTATAGAGAGAATTTACCTTTATTACTTGTGTCGGGTTATCAAGACCATGTGTTTCTTCAACAGGCGGTAAATTAAGACCATGTATTTCTTCAATAGGAGGTAAATTCTTAACATCTTCAGCTTTAATACCTTTTTCTTTCATAGATTTCTTTGCCTCTTGCATATCTTCAGGACTGAGAAATAGAATACCCATTTTCTTCGGAGTTGGCTTAGGAGTTGGTTCAGGAATTGGATCAGGAAGTGTCCAATAATTTTCATTAGTCAACATATTATGCAATAAAATTTCAGCTTCATCTGGTGTTCTTTCCCTGAAAACACAACCAGCACAACTATCCAGGTGGTCTCTGGAAGCATCAGTTAGTCCATTATATAAGATATCAAGTATTTCATTTTTCTTAAGAGGATGATTAGGCAAAGCATTAAGTAATTGGAGAAGCCTTCCCCAAGCTTGTGGGAGATTCTCTTCTTCAATTTGCAGAAAATTATATATTTCCCTTAAAGCAACTTGTTTCTTATGAGCGGGGAAATATTTAGCGGAGAAGTAATAAATCATATCCTGGGGACTACACACACAACCAGGATCAAGAGAATTAAACCGTATCTTAGCATCACGCTTTAATTAATGAGAACGGAAATAACTTAAGGATATAATAGTAGCGAGTTTTCTCATCATTAGTGAACAGGGTGGCTATATCATTTACTTTAGTAAGATGTGCCACAACAGTTTCAGATTCATAGCCATAGAAAGGATCAAATTCAACTAAAGTAATTATTTCAGGATCAACAGAGAAATCATAATCCTTATTAGTAACAAAGATAGGTGAAGTAGCATAAGCAGGATCATATTTCATTCTAGCATTCAGAGTTTTTTTGTTTCAGCTTACCTAATATTTTCTTAAGATCACTCCTATCATTGCAAGCAAGAAAATCTCTAGCAGTTTCTTCATCCATAACATAACCCTCTGGAACAACAGGCAATTCATATCTAGGGGGAGAATCTTCATCATCACTTTCATCAATATTATCAGTTTCAATAATTTCATTCTCTCTAGCCCTAGCAAGTTGTTCATCAAGAAATTCACCAAGTGGTACAGTAGTATCAAGTATAGAAGTAGTTTCATCATAAGTATTATGCATAGCAGAAGTGACATCAGCAATAACATGCGACATATCAGAATTAATAGTAGAAGCAGGTTTAGGTGTCGCAAGCTTACTCAAAACAGAAGGTGAATCAAGTGCAGAGCTAGATGGCAGTTCCTTATCTCCCCTCGTAGTTGAGGGATAAATCTTGGTTCTTGGATCTTTCAAGTTCCTCATAATGATAAGCAGATATAAATCCCAAGTGACTCAAAGAATAGAGCTATGCTCCACGGCAACGGTGCCAGAAAATAGTCTTGATAACCCACAAGTATAGGGGATCGCAACAGTTTTCGAGGGTAGAGTATTCAACCCAAATTTATTGATTCGACACAAGGGGAGCCAAAGAATATTCTCAAGTATTAGTAGTTGAGTTGTCAATTCAACCACACCTGGAAACTTAATATCTATAGCAAGGTATTTAGTAGCAAAGTAATATGATAATAATGGTAATGGTGGCAAAAAGTAACAGTGGCAAAAGTAATATTTTTGGGTTTTATAGTGATTGTAACAGTAGCAGCGGAAAAGTAAATAAGCGAAGAACAATATATGAAAAGCTTGTAGGCATTGGATCGGTGATGGAGAATTATGCCGGATGCGATTATTCATGCAACAGTTATAACATAGGGTGACACAGAACTAGCTTCAATTCATCAATGTAATGTAGGCATGTGTTTCGAATATAGTCATACGTGCTTATGGAAAAGAACTTGCATGACATCTTTTATCCTATCCTCCCGTGGCAGTGGGGTCCTATTGGAAACTAAGGGATATTAAGGCCTCCTTTTAATAGAGTACTGGACCAAAGCATTAACACATAGTGAATACATGGACTCTTCAAACTATGGTCATCACCAGTAAGTATCCCGATTATTGTCACTTCGGGGTTAACAGATCATAACACATAATAGGTGACAATAGACTTGCAAGATAGGATCAAGAACTCTCATATATTGATGAAAACATAATAGGTTCAGATCTGAAATCATGGCACTCGGGCCCTAGTGACAAGCATTAAGCATAGCAAAGTCATAGCAACATCAATCTCAGAACATAGTGGATATTAGGGATCAAACCCTAACAAAACTAACTCGATTACATGATAAATCTCATCCAACCCTCACCGTCTAGCAACCCTATGATGGAATTACTCACGCACGGCGGTGAGCATCATGAAATTAGTGATGGAGGAAGGTTGATGATGACGATGGCGACGGATTCCCCTCTCCGGAGCCCCGAATGGACTCCAGATCAGCCCTCCCGAGAGAGTTTAGGGCTTGGCGGCGGCTCCGTATCGTAAAATGCGATGAATCCTTCTCTCTGATTTTTTTCTCCCCGAAAGTGAATATATGGAATCAAGGTTGAGGTCGGTGGAGCGTCAGGGGGCCCACGAGGCAGGGGGCGCGCCCAGGGGGGTAGGGCGCGCCCCCAACCCCCGTGGACAGGTGGAGGCCCCCCTGATGTGGATCTTCCTTCCAATATTTATTATATATTCCAAAATTATTCTCCATTGATTTTCAGGTCATTCCGAGAACTTATATTTCTGCACAAAAATAACACCATGGCAATTCTGCTGAAAACAGCGTCAGTCCGGGTTAGTTCCATTCAAATCATGCAAGTTAGAGTCCAAAACAAGGGCAAAAGTGTTTGGAAAAGTAGATATGACGGAGACGTATCATCTTCCGGAGGGGGAATCGATCACGGAGGGCTTCTACATCAACACCATAGCCTCTTCGATGATGTGTGAATAGTTTACCACAGACCTTCGGGTCCATAGTTATTAGCTAGATGGCTTCTTCTCTCTCTTTGGATCTCAATACAAAGTTCTCCTCGATTCTCTTGGAGATCTATTCGATGTAATTCTTTTTGTGGTGTGTTTGTCAAGATCCAATGAATTGTGGGTTTATGATCAAGATTATCTATGAACAATATTTGATTCTTTTCTGAAATCTTTTATGCATGATTTAATATCTTTGCAAGTCTCTTCGAATTATCAGTTTGGTTTGGCCTACTAGATTGATCTTTCTTGCAATGGGAGAAGTGCTTAGCTTCGGGTTCAATCTTGCGGTGTCCTTTCCCAATGACAGCAGGGGCAGCAAGACACGTATTGTATTGTTGCCATCGAGGATAAAAAGATGGGGTTTATATCATATCGCTTGAGTTTATCCCTCTACATCATGTCATCTTGCCTAATGTGTTACTCTGTTCTTATGAACTTAATACTCTAGATACATGCTGGATAGCGGTCGATGTGTGGAGTAATAGTAGTAGATGCAGAATCGTTTCGGTCTACTTTTCGCGGACGTGATGCCTATATACATGATCATGCCTAGATATTCTCATAATTATTCGCTTTTCTATCAATTGCTCGACAGTAATTTGTTCACCCACCGTAGAATTTGCTATCTTGAGAGAAGTCACTAGTAAAACCTATGGCCCCCGGGTCTATCTTCCATCATATTATTTTCATATCAACTTGCTATTTCTATTACCGTTTATTTTTCAATCTATATCATAAAAATACCAAAAATATTTATCTTATTATCTCTATCAGATCTCACTTTCGTAAGTGACCGTGAAGGGATTGACAACCCCTTTATCGCGTTGGTTGCGAGGTTCTTATTTGTTTGTGCAGGTACTAGGCGACTTGCGTGTTACCTCCTACTGGATTGATACCTTGGTTCTCAAAAACTAAGGGAAATACTTACGCTACTGTGCTGCATCACCCTTTCCTCTTCAAGGGAAAACCAACGCATGCTCAATAGGTAGAAAGAAGGATTTCTAGCGCCGTTGCCGGGGAGGCTGCATCAAGTCAAGACATACCAAGTACCCATCACAAACTCTTATCCCTCGCATTACATTATTTGCCATTTGTCTCTTGTTTTCCTCTCCCCCACTTCACCCTTGCCATTTTATTCGCCCTCTTTTCCGCTCGCCTCTTTTTGCTTGCCTCTTGCTTGCTTGTGTGTTGGATTGTTTGTCACGATGGCTCAAGATAATACTAAATTGTGTGATTTTTCCAATACCAACAATAACGATTTTATTAGCACTCCGATTGCTCCTCTTACCGATGTTGAATCTTGTGAAATTAATACTACTTTGTTGAATCTTGTCATGAAAGATCCGTTTTCTGGCCTTCCTAGTGAAGATGCCGCTACCCATCTAAACAACTTGTTGATTTGTGTGATATGCAAAAGAAGAAAGAGGTGGATAATGATATTGTTAAATTGAAGCTATTTCTGTTTTCACTTAGTGATCGTGCTAAAACTTGGTTTTCCTCTTTGCCTAAAAATAGTATTGATTCATGGAATACGTGCAAAGATGCTTTTATCTCTAAGTATTTTCCTCCCGCTAAGATCATCTCTCTTAGAAATGATATTATGAATTTTAAGCAACTTGATAATGAGCATGTTGCACAAGCTTGGGAGAGGATGAAATTAATGATACATAATTACCCTACACATGGTTTGAATTTATGGATGATCATACAAATTTTTTATGCTGGATTGAATTTTGCTTCTAGAAATCTTTTAGATTCAGCCGCAGGAGGCACTTTTAGCAAAATCACTTTAGGAGAAGCTACTAAACTCCTAGATAATATTATGGTTAATTATTCTCAATGGCACACCGAAAGATCTACTAGTAAAAAGGTTCATGATATAGAAGAAATTAATGTTTTCAGTGGAAAGATGGATGAACTTATGAAATAGTTTGCTAATAATAGTGTTTCTTTTGATTCTAATGATATGCCTTTGTCTACTTTGATTGAGAATAATAATGAATCTAGGGATGTGAATTTTTTTGGTAGGAACAATTTTGGTAACAACGCGTATAGAGGAAACTTTAATCCTAGGCCGTCTCCTAGTAATTCCTCTAATAATTATGGTAATTCCTACAATAACTCTTATGGAAATTTTAATAAGATGCCCTCTGATTTTGAGACTAGTGTTAAATAATTTATGATTTCGCAAAAGAATTTTAATGCTTTGCGTGAAGAAAAATTGCCTAAGATTGATGAGTTGGCTAGGAACATGGATAGAATTTCTCTTGATGTAGATTCTTTGAAACTTAGATCTATTCCACCTAAGCATGATATCAATGAGTCTATCAAAGCCATGATAATTTCCATTGATGAGTGCAAAGAAAGAACCGCTAGGATGCGTGCTAAAAAAGATTGCTTTATAAAAGTGTGTTCTTCTAGTTTCCATGATAGTAAGGATGAAGATCTAAAAGTGATTGATGTGTCTCCTATTAAATGTTTGTTTTGCAATATGAATCTTGATAATGATGGGACTGGAGATGAGTCAACTTTAGTTAAAAGGCGTCCCAATGATTCGGAGTTTTTAGATCTTGATGCAAAAATTAGTAAAAGTGGGATTGAAGAGGTCAAAACTTCACATATCAATGAACCCACTATTTTGGATTTCAAGAAATTTAATTATGATAATTGCTATTTGATAGATTGTATTTCCTTGTTGCAATCCGTGTTCAATCCTCCTCATGCTTATAGTCAAAATAAAGCTTTTACCAAACATATCGTTGATGCTTTAATGCAATCTTATGAAGAAAAGCTTGAATTAGAAGTTTCTATTCATAGAAAACTCTATGATGAGTGGGAACCTACTACTAAAATTAAAATTAAAGATCATGAATGCTTTGCTTTATGTGATTTTGGTGCTAGTGTTTCCACGATTCCAAAAACTTTGTGTGATGTGATAGGTTTCCGTGAATTTGATGATTGTTCTTTAAATTTGCATCTTGCGGATTCCACTATTAAGAAACATATGGTAAGGATTAATGATGTTATTATTGTTGCAAATAGGAATTTTGTGCCAGTAGATTTCATTGTTCTTGATATAGATTGCAATCCTACATGTCCTATTATTCTTGGTAGACCTTTCCTTAGAACGATTGGTGCAATTATTGATATGAAAGAAGGAAATATTAGATTCCAATTTCTGTTAAAGAAAGGCATGGAACACTTTCCTAGGAAGAAAATGAAATTACCTTATGAATCTATTATGAGATCCACTTATGGATTGCATACCAAAGATGACAATACCTAGATCTATTCTTGTTTTTATGCCTAGCTAGGGGCATTAAACAATAGCGCTTGTTGGGAAGCAACCCAATTTTATTTTTGTTTCTTGCTTTTTGTTCCAGTTTAGTAATAAATAATTCATCTAGCATATGTTTAGATGTGGTTTTATGCTTTTAATTAGTGTTTGTGCCAAGTAGAACCTTTGGAAAGACTTGGGGGAAGTTTTTGCGATCTTGCTATAAAAAATAGAAACTTTAGCTCTCACGAGATTTGCTGTCATTTTTTACTGGAGAGTGCGATTAGGTTGATTCTTTTTTCAGATGATTAATAGACAAATTCTTCATGTCCACCAATTTATTTCAGAATTTGTGGGGTTACATAAGTATTCGAAACCTACAGATTACTACAGACAGTTCTGTTTTTGACAGATTCTGTTTTTCTTGTGTTGTTTGCTTATTTTGATGAATCTATGGCTAGTATCGGGGAGTATGAACCATAGAGAAGTTGTAATACAGTAGGTTGAATGCCAATATAAATAAAGAATGAGTTAATTACAGTACCTTGAAGTGGTGGTTTGTTTTCTTATACTAATGGAGCTCATGAGATTTTCTGTTGAGTTTTGTGTTGTGAAGTTTTCAAGTTTTGGGTAAAGGTTTGATGGATTTTGGAATAAGGAGTGGCAAGAGCCTAAGCTTTGGGATGCCCAAGGCACCCCAAGGTAAAATTGAAGGACAACCAAAAGCCTAAGCTTGGGGATGCCCCGGAAGGCATCCCCTCTTTCGTCTTCGTCTATCGGTAACTTTACTTGAGGCTATATTTTTATTCACCACATGATATGTGTTTTGCTTGGAGCGTCTTGTATGATTTGAGTGTTTGCTTTTTAGTTTACCACAATCATACTTGCTGTACACACATTTTGGAGAGACACGCATGAATCGGAATTTATTAGAATACTCTATGTGCTTCACTTATATCTTTTGAGCTAGATAATTTTGCTCCAGTGCTTCACTTATATCTTTTTAGAGCACGGTGGTGGTTATATTTTATAGAAATCATTGATCTCTCATGATTCACTTATATTATTTTGAGGGTCTTATAGAACAGCATGGTAATTTGCTTTGGCTATAAAATTAGTCCTAATATGATAGGCATCCAAGATGGGTATAATAAAAACTATCATAAAAAGTGCATTGAATACTATGAGAAGTTTGATACTTGATGATTGTTTTGAGATATAAAGATGGTGATATTAGAGTCATGCTAGTTGAGTAGTTGTGAATTTGAGAAATACTTGTTCTAAAGTTTGTGATTCACGTAGCATGCACGTATGGTGAACCGTTATGTGATGAAGGCGGAGCATGATTTATTTATTGATTGTCTTCCTTATGAGTGGCGGTCGGGGACGAGCGATGGTCTTTCCTACCAATCTATCCCCCTAGGAGCATGCGCGTAGTACTTTGTTTCGATAACTAATAGATTTTTGCAATAAGTATGCGAGTTCTTATGACTAATGTTGAGTCCATGGATTATACGCACTCTCACCCTTCCACCATTGCTAGCCTCTCTAGTACTGCGCAACTTTTGCCGGTACCATACACCCACCTTATACCTTCCTCAAAACAGCCACCATACCTACCTATTATGGCATTTCCATAGCCATTCTGAGATATATTGCCATGCAACTTACCACCGTTCTGTTTGTTATGACACGTTACATCATTGTCGTATTTCTTTGCATGATCATGTAGTTGACATCGTATTTGTGGAAAAGCCATCATTCATAATTCTTTCATACATGTCACTCTTGATTCATTGCACATCCCGGTACACCGCCAGAGGCATTCACATAGAGTCATATTTTGTTCTAGTATCAAGTTATAATTTTTGAGTTGTAAGTAAATAGAAGTGTGATGATCATCATTATTAGAGCATTGTCCCAAGTGAGGAAAGGATGATGGAGACTATGATTCCCCCACAAGTCGGGATGAGACTCCGGACTAAAATAAAAAAAATGAGAGAAAAAGAGAGAAGGGACAATGCTACTATCCTCTTACCACACTTGTGCTTCAAAGTAGCACCATGATCTTCATGATAGAGAGTCTCCTATGTTGTTACTTTCATACACTAGTGGGAATTTTAAATTATAGAACTTGTCTTGTATATTCCAATGATGGGCTTCCTCAAAATGCCCTTGGTCTTTGTGAGCAAGCGAGTTGGATGCACACCCACTTAGTTTCTTTTTGAGCGTTCATACACTTATAGCTCTAGTGCATCCGTTGCATGGCAATCCCTACTCACTCACATTGATATCTATTGATGGGCATCTTCATAGCCCGTTGATACACCTAGTTGATGTGAGACTATCTTCTCCTTTTGTCTTCTCCACAACCACCATTCTATTCCACCTATAGTGCTATGTCCATGGCTCACGCTCATATATTGCGTGAAGATTGAAAAAGTTTGAGAACACCAAAAGTATGAAACAATTGCTTAGCTTGTCATCGGGGTTGTGCATGATTTAAATACTTTGTGTTGTGAAGATAGAGCATAGCCAGACTATATGATTTTGTAGGGATAACTTTATTTGGCCATGTTATTTTGAGAAGACATGATTGCTTTATTAGTATGCTTGAAGTATTATTATTTTTATGTAAATATTAAACTTTTGTCTTGAATCTTTCGGATCTGGACATTCATGCCACAATAAAGAAAATTACATTGAGAATTATGCTAGGTAGCATTCCACATCAAAAATTCGGTTTTTATCATTTACCTACTCGAGGACGAGCAGGAATTAAGCTTGGGGATGCTTGATATGTCTCCAACATATCTATAATTTTTGATTGTTCCATGCTATTATATTATCTGTTTTGGATGTTTAATGGGCTTTAATTTACCTTTTTATATTATTTTTGGGACTAACTTACTAACCAAAGGCCCAGTGCAAATTGCTGTTTTTTTTGCCTATTTCAGTGTTTCGCAGAAAAGGAATATCAAACGGAATCCAAACGGAATGAGACCTTCGGGAGAGTTATTTTTGGAACAAACGTGATCCAGGAGACTTGGAGTGGACCTCAAGAAAGAAGCGAGGAGGCCACGAGGCAGGAGGGCGCGCCCAGGGGGGTAGGCGCGCCCCCACCCTCGTGGGCCCCTTGTAGCTCCACCGACGTACTTCTTCCTCCTATATATACCCATATACCCGAAAACATCCAGGAGCACCACGAAACCCTATTTCCACCGCCGCAACCTTCTGTACCCGTGAGATCCCATCTTGGGGCCTTTTCCGGCGCTCTGCCGGAGGAGGAATCGATCACGGAGGGCTTCTACATCAACACCATAGCCTCTCCGAGGATGTGTGAGTAGTTTACCATAGACCTTCGGGTCCATAGTTATTAGGTAGTTGGCTTCTTCTCTCTCTCTTTGGATCTCAATACAATGTTCTCCTCGATTCTCTTGGAGATCTATTCGATCTAATTCTTTTTGCGATGTGTTTGTCGAGATCTGATGAATTGTGGGTTTATGATCAAGATTATCTATGAACAATATTTGATTCTTCTCTAAAATCTTTTATGCATGATTTAATATCTTTGCAAGTCTCTTTGAATTATCAATTTGATTTGGCCTACTAGATTGATCTTTCTTGCAATGGGAGAAGTGCCTAGCTTTGGGTTCAATCTTGCGGTGTCCTTTCCCAGTGACAGCAGGGGCAGCATGGCACATATTGTATTGTTGCCATCGAGGATAAGAAGATGGGGTTATATCATATTGCTTGAGTTTATCCCTCGACATCATGTCATCTTGCCTAATGCGTTACTCTGTTCTTATGAACTTAATACTCTAGATGCATGCTGGATAGCGGTCGATGTGTGGAGTAATAGTAGTAGATGCAGAATCGTTTCGGTCTACTTGTCGCGGACGTGATGCCTATATACATGATCATGCCTAGATACTCTCATAATTATTCGCTTTTCTATCAATTGCTCGACAGTAATTTGTTCAACCACTGTAGAATTTGCTATCTTGAGAGAAGTCACTAGTGAAACCTATGGCCCCCGGGTCTATCTTCCATCATATTATTTCCATATCAACTTGCTATTTCTATTACCGTTTATTTTGCAATCTTTATTTTCCAATCTATATCATAAAAATACCAAAAATATTTATCTTATTATCTCTATCAGATCTCACTTTCGTAAGTGACCGTGAAGGGATTGACAACCCCTTTATCGCGTTGGTTGCGAGGTTCTTGTTTGTTTGTGCAGGTACTAGGCGACTTGCGTGTTACGTCCTAATGGATTGATACCTTTGTTCTCAAAAACTGAGGGAAATAGTTACGCTACTGTGCTGCATCACCCTTTCCTCTTCAAGGGAAAACCAATGCATGCTCAAGAGGTAGCAGCTAGCATCTCCTACATTGATCTTGGTGACACGTACTTTTTTGAATTATTACTACATTACCCAACAGTGTCATCATGAGCTACGTCTATGCGTAGATTCTATGCACGAGTAGAACACAAAGTAGTTGTGGGCGATGATTTGGTCAATTTGCTTACCGTTACTAGTCTTATCTTGATTTGGCGGCATTGTCGGATGAAGCGTCCCGGACCGACCTTACACGTACTCTTACGTGAGACTAGTTCCACCGACAGACATGCACTTGATGCATAAGGTGGCTAGCGGGTGTCTGTCTCTCCCACTTTAATCGGACCAGATTCGATGAAGAGGGTCCTTATGAAGGTTAAAGAGCAATTGGCATATCACCGTTGTGGCTTTTGCATAGGTAAGAAACGTTCTTGCTAGAAACCCATAGCAGCCATGTAAAACATGCAACAATAATTAGAGGGCGTCTAACTTGTTTTTGCAGGGTATGCTATGTGATGTGATATGGCCAAAAGGATGTGATGAATTATATATATGTGATGTATGAGATTGATCATGTTCTTGTAATAGAAATCATGACTTGCATGTCAATGAGTAAGACAACTGACAGGAGGCCATAGGAGTTGTCTTAATTTATTGTATGACCTGCTTGTCAATGAAAAACACCATGTAATTACTTTACTTCATTGCTAACTATTAGCTATAGTAGTAGAAGTAATAGTTGGCGAGACAACTTCACGAAGA
This sequence comes from Triticum urartu, assembly GCF_056163025.1. Lineage (NCBI taxonomy): Eukaryota > Viridiplantae > Streptophyta > Magnoliopsida > Poales > Poaceae > Triticum > Triticum urartu. Next base: position 557,391,299 of record NC_141875.1, read on the forward strand.
CATGATGATGGAGATCATGGTGTCGTGCCGGTGACGAAGGTGATCATGCCGCGCCTCAAAGATGGAGATCAAAGGCGCAAGATGATATTGACCATATCATGTCACTTTATGATTTGCATGTGATGTTTGTCATGGTTACATCTTATTTGCTTAGAACGACGGTAGCATAAACAAGATGATCCCTCACTAAAAATTTCAAGAAATGTGTTCCCCTTAACTATGCACCGTTACGAAGGTTCGTTGTTTTGAAGCACCACGTGATGATCGGGTGTGATAGATTCTAACGTTCGCATACAACGGGTGTAAGCCAGATTTACACATGTGAAACACTTAGGTTGACTTGATGAGCCTAGCATGTACAGACATGGCCTCGGAACACAAGAGACCGAAAGGTCGAACATGAGTCGTATAGTAGATACGATCAACATGGAGATGTTCACCGTTGATGACTAGTCTGTCTCACGTGATGATCGGACACGGCCTAGTCAATTCGGATCATGTATCACTTAGATGACAAGAGGGATGTCTATCTGAGTGGGAGTTCATTAAATAATTTGATTAGATGAACTTAATTATCATGAACATAGTCTAAATTGTCTTTGCAAATTATGTTGTGGATTAATAGCTCGCACTTTAGCTCCTTGTTTTAATGCGTTCCTAGAGAAAGACTAAGTTGAAAGATATTGTAAGCAATTGTGTGGACTAGGGCCGTAGTCTGAGGATTGTCCTCATTGCTACACAGAAGGCTTTTGTCCTTGATGTACCGCTCGGTGTGCCAACCCCTCTGGCATCGTCTGTGGATGTTGTGAACATCTGGCAGACACGTTCTGATGACTACCTGATAGTTTAGTGCGCCATGCTTTACGGCTTAGAGTCGGGGCTCCAAAAGCATTTTGAATGCCATGGAACATATGAGATGTCCCAAGAGCTGAAATTGGTATTTCAGGCTCATGCCCGTGTTGAGAGGTTTGAGACCTCTGACAAGATCTTTTCCTACAAGATGGGGAGAATAGCTCAGCCAGTGAGCATGTGCTTAGAATGTCTAGGTACTTCAATCGCTTGAATCAAGTGGGAGTTAATCTTCCATACAAGAGAGTGATTGAAAAAGTTCTCCAGTCACTATCACCAAGCTACTAGAGTTTCATGATGAACTATAACATGCAAGGGAAGATGATCCCGGAGCAGTTCGTCGTGCTTAAGGCCGTAAAGGTAGAAATCAAGAAGGAGCATCAAAGTGTTGATGGTTAACAAGACCACTGGTTTCAAAAGGGGCCAGGGCAAGAAGGGAAACTTCATGAATGGCAAGCCAGTTGCCGCTCCAATGAAGAAACCCAAGAACCCAAACCCGAGATGAAGTGCTTCTATTAGGGGAACGGTCACTGGTAGCGGAACTGCCTCAAATACTTGGTAGATAAGAAGGTTGGCAACTTCAACAAAAGTATATTTGATATATGTGTTATTGATGTGTACCTTACTAGTACTCCTGGTAGCACATGGGTATTAGATACCGGTTCATTTGGTAATATTGGTAACTCAAAACGAAAGCTACGGAATGAACGGAGACTAGCTAAGGGCGAGGTGACGATGTGTGTTGGAAGTGTTTCCAAAGATGATATGATCACCATCGCATGCTCCCTCTACATTCGGGATTAGTGTTGAACCCAGATAAATGTTGTTTGCATTGGTATCTGCGTTGAGCATGAACATGATTAGATCATGTTTATTGCAATACGATTATTCATTGAAGTCAAAGAATAATGGTTATTCTATTTACATGAATAATACCTTCTATGGTCATGCACCCAATGTGAATGGTTTATTGAATCTTGATCGTATGATACACATGTTCATAACATTGATGCCAAAAGATGTAGAGTTGATAATGATAGTACCACTTTCTTGTGGCACTGCCGCTTAGGTCATATTGGTGTAAAGCGCATGGAGAACCTCCATGCCGTTGTACTTTTGAAGTCACTTGATTTTGAATCACTTGACACATGCGAACCATGCCTCATTGGCAAGATGAATAAAACCCCATTTTCTTTGTAACAATGGAACGGGAAAGTGACTTGTTGGAAACCGTACATGCTGATGTGTGTGGTCTGATGAGTGTTGATGCGTGTGGTGGATATTGTTATTTTCTCACCTTCACCGATGAATTGAGTAGATATGGGTATATTTACTTAATGAAGCATAAGTCTAAAACATTTGAAAAGTTCTAGAAATTTCAGAGTGAAGTTGAGAATCATCATAACTAGAAGATCAAGTTCCAACGATCAGATCAAGGGGAGAGTATCTGAGTTATGAGTTTGGCAATCACTAAAGACAAGGTGGGATCGTTTCACAGTTGACGCCACCTGGAACACCATAGCATAATGGTGTGTCCGAATATCGTAATCACACCCTATTGGATATGGTGCGATCTATATGTCTCTTACCGATCTACCGCTATCATTTTGGGGTTATGCATTATAGACAATTACATTCACCTTAAATAGGGCACCATCTAAGTCCATGGAGACAACACCGTATGAACTATGGTTTGGCAAGAAACCTAAGTTGTTGTTTCTTAAGGTTTGGGGCTACGATGCTTATGTCGATAGGCTTTGGCCAGAAAAGCTCGAACCCAAAGCGGAAAATTGTGTCTTCATAGAATACCCAAACAAGATGATTGGGTATACCTTCTATCTCAGATCTGAGGGCAAAGTGTTTGTCGCCAGGAACAGGTCCTTTCTCGAGAAAGAGTTTCTCTCGAAAGAATTGATTGGGAGGAAGATAGAACTTGATGAGGTTGTTGAACCTTCACTTCAATCAGAGAGTGGCGCATTACAGAAAGATGTTTCTGTGGCACTTACATCAATTGAAGAGAAAGCTAATGATGATGATCATTAAGCTTCATATCAAATTACTATCAAACCTCATAGGTCGACAAGGGTGTGTACAACTTATGAATGGTAACCCTGTCTTAAAGGTCATGTTGTTGGACAATGATGAACCTATGAGCTATGAATAAGCGATGGTGGGCCCGGATTCCAACAAATGGCTGGAAGCCATGAAATCCGAGATAGGATCCTTGTATGAGAACAAAGTATGGACTTTGGTGGACTTACCCGATGATCGTAAAGCCATTGAGAATAAATGGATCATTAAGAAGACAAACACTTATGGTATTGTCACCATTTATGGAGCTTGACTTGTCTCAAAGAAGTTTTCGACAAGTTCAAGGAGTTGACTGTAATGAGACTTTCTCAATCATGGTGATGCTAAAGTCTGTTAGAATTATGTTAGCAATTGCTGCATTTTCATTTACGAAATCTGGCAAATGGATGTCAAAACAAAGTTTCCTGGACGATTTCCATGAGGAAAGGTTGTATGTGATACAAGCAGAAGGTTTTGTCAATCCTAAGGATGCTAAAAGTTATGCAAACTCCAGCGATCCTTCTAAGAACTGGAGCAAGCATCTCGGAGTTAGAACATACGCTTTGATGAGGTGATCAAAGCATTTGGGTTTATACGAAGTTTGCAAGAAACTTGTATTTGCAAGAAAGTGAGTGGGAGCACTACAACATTTTGATAAGTATATGTGGATGACATATTGTTGATCGAAAATGATGTGGAATTTTTGGAAAGCATAAAGGGTTGTTTGAATGGGTTTTTTCAAAGCAAGACATGTGTAAAACTACTTACATGTTGGGTATCAAGATCTACAGACATAGATCAAGACACCTGATAAGACTTCCACAGAGCACATACCTTGACATGATCTTGAAGGAGTTCAAGATCGGTCAGTCAAAGGAGTTATTGCCTGAGTTGTAAGGTGTGAAGTTAAGACTTGAAGCTTGACCATGGCAGAAGAAAGACAAAGGACGAAAGTCGTCCCCTATGCCTTAGCCATAGGCTCTATACGATATGCCATGCTATGTACCGCGATGTGCCTTGCCATGTGTCTGGCAAGGGGGTATAAGAATGATCCTGGAGTGGATCATTGGACAGCAGTCAAAATTGTCCTTGGGAATAAGGAAATGTTTCTCGATTATGGAGGTGATGAAGAGTTCATCGTAAAGGGTTACATTGATGCAAGCTTTAACACCTATCCGGATGACTCTGAGTAGCAAACCGGATACGTATAGTGGAGCAACCATTTGGAATAGCTCCAAGTGGAGCATAGTAGCAACATCTACAATATGAAATAGAGATTTGTGAAGAACACACGGATCTGAATGTTGTAGACCCGTTGACTGAAACCTCTCTCGTAAGCATAACATGATAAAACCCTAGAACTCATTGAGTGTTAATCACATGGTGATGTGAACTAGATTATTGACTCTAGTAAACTCTTGGGTGTTAATCACATGGCGATGTGAACTAGATTATTGACTCTAGTAAACTCTTTGGGTGTTAGTCACATGGGATGTGAACTATGAGTGTTGATCACATGGCGATGTGAACTAGATTATTGACTCTAGTGCAAGTGGGAGACTGTTGGAAATATACCCTAGAGGCAATAATAAGATGGTTATTATTATATTTCCTTGTTTGGCGAAGCTCTGCCGGAGAACCGCAAGCCCCACCACCACGCCGTCGTGCTTCCAGAGCTTTCCCTCAACGTCTCCTCTCCCCTTGCTGGATCAAGAAGGAGGAGATGTCCCCGGGTTGTACGTGTGTGTTGAACACGGAGGCACCGTCCGTTCGGCGCTTGGATCGGATCTTCCGCGATTTGAATCGCCGCGAGTACGACTCCATCAACCGTGTTCTTGTAACGCTTCCACTTAGCGATCTTCAAGGGTATGAAGATGCACTCCTTCTCTCTCGTTGCTAGAATCTCCTAGATTGATCTTGGTGACACGTAAGAAAATTTTGAATTATTACTACGTTACCCAACACCCCCATGGTTGGTCCGAATTGGACCAGGAGGGGGCGGCACACCCCTCTTTCCTTCTCCCCTCTTCCTCCTTCCCTCCTTCTCCTAGTTGGAATAAGAAAGGGGGCAAATCCTGTTAGGGAACACAGTATTTCAAAAATTTCCTACAATCATGCAAGATCTATCTAGGATATGCATAGTAACAAGAGGGGAGAGTGTGTCTACGTACCCTCGTAGACCGAAAGAGGAAGCGTTTATCAACACGGTTGATGTAGTCGTACACCTTCACGATCTGTCCCGATCAAGTACCGAACGTACGGCACCTCCGCGTTTAGCACACGTTCAGCTCGATGACGTCCTCGCCTTCTTGATCCAGCAAGATGGGAGAAGTAGTAGATGAGTTTCGGCAGCACGACGGCGTGGTGACGGTGTTGGTGAAGAACATTCTCCGCAGGGCTTCGCCTAAGCACTACGAAAACTATGACAGAGGATAAACTAGAGGGGACGGGGTTGCCGGCACACGGCTTGATGTTTCTTGATGTGTTCCAGGTGCTAGCCCTGCCCCTCTATTTATATGTTGAGCCCTGGGGTCGAAACTTGGAGTAAAAACCTCCTCAAAGTCGGTTTTTGCCCGCAAGGAAGAGTCCTTCTCGGACTTCCAGAACTAGAAGCCATGGTCCTTGGCGTCTGGCCCAGACGCCATGGGCCTCGGCGTCTGGCCCACTGGCCACCGCAAAACTCCTTTTGCACCGACCTAAAGCCCCGTGGGCTTTCACCCCTTGGCCGAACCATATCATCCTATATATCAATCTTTACCCTCGGACCATTCCGGAGCTGCTCGTCATGTCTGTGATCTCATCCGGGACTCCGAACAACATTCGGTCACCAACATACATAACTCATATAGTACTATATCGTCAGCGAACGTTAAGCGTGCGGACCCTACGGGTTCGAGAACTATGTAGACATGACCGAGACACCTCTCTAGTCAATAACCAATAACGGAACCTGGATGCCCATATTGGCTCCTACATATTCTACGAAGATCTTTATCGGTCAAACCTTATGACAACATACGTAATTCCCTTTGTCATCGGTATGTTACTTGCCCGATATTCGATCGTCAGTATGTCCATACCTAGTTCAATCTCGTTACCGGCAAGTCTCTTTACTCGTTCCGTAATGTATCATCCTACAACCAACTCATTAGTCACATTGCTTGCAAGGCTTATTATGATGTGCATTACTGAGAGGGCTTAGAGATACCTCTCCGATACTCGGAGTGACAAATCCTAATCTCAATCTATGCCAACCCAACAAACACCTTCGGAGATACCTGTAGAGCATCTTTATAATCACCCAGTTACGTTGTGACATTTGATAGCACAAATGGTATTCCTCCGGTGACCGGGAGTTGCATAATCTCATAGTCAAAGGAATATGTATAAGTCATGAAGAAAGCAATAGCAATAAAACTAAACGATCATTAATGCTAAGCTAACGGATGGGTCTTGTCCATCACATCATTCTCTAATGATGTGATCCCGTTCATCAAATGACAACACATGTCTATGGTCAGGGAACTTAACCATCTTTGATTAACGAGATAGTCTAGTAGAGGCATACTAGGGACACTCAGTTTTGTCTATGTATTCACACATGTACTAAGTTTCTGGATAATACAATTCTAGCATGAATAATAAACATTTATCATGATATAAGGAAATATAAACAACAACTTTATTATTGCCTCTAGGGCATATTTCCTTCAAATCCTACTTGGACCGAGAGTCCAAGTAGGACTCCCCCTTTGGCACGCCCCTTGGGCCGGCCTCCTCTTCCCCTCTCCTTTATATACATGGGAGTGGGGCACCCCAAAGGAGACCAAGTCTTCTCTTAGCCATGTGCAGTGCCCCCCTCCACAGTTACACACCTCGATCATATCGTCGTAGTGCTTAGGAGAAGCCCTACGCCAGTAACTTCATCATCACCGTCAACACGCCATCGTGCTGACGGAACTCTCCCTCGTCCTCAACTGGATCAAGACCTTGAGGGATGTCATCGTGCTAAACGTGTGCTGAACACAGAGGTGCCGCACATTCGGTGCTTGGATCGATTACATTACTAAACGCTTCCGCTTTTGGTCTATGAGGGTATGTGTACACACTCTCCCCTCTCATTTCTATGCATCACCTAGATAGATCTTGCGTGATCATAGGAAAATTTTGAAATACTGTTTTCCCCAACATCGACGACATCCTTGTGATGGACTTCTGTCGTCGGGATCCGCCATTGTGACGATGTCTGCCCTAGCGTCAACGTGGATCTTGGGAGGTAGTCTAGAAGCGGATGCAAATTATGGTCTGCATCGACGACATTTGAAAGACGAAACGTGTGTTGGGTTCATGGTTGATGGATGATACGTCTCCAATGTATCTATAATCTTTGATTGTTCCAAGCTATTATATTATCTGTTTTGGATGTCTAATGGGCTTTAATATGCTCTTTTATATTATTTTTGGGACTAACCTATTAACCGGAGGCCCAGTGCTAGATTCTATTTTTTTTGCCTATTTCAGTGTTTCGCAGAAAAGGAATAACAAACGGAATCCAATCGGAATGAAACCTTCACGATGATCTTTCTTGGACCGAAAGGAAACCAGGAGACTTGGAGTGGAAGTCTGGAACTCCGTGAGGCATCCACGAGATAGGAGGACGCGTCCAGGGGGTAGGGGTTCCCCCACCCTTGTGGGCCCCACGGAGCTCCACCGACGTACTTCTTTCGCCTATATATACTCTTATACCCTAAAAACATCAGGGGGAGCCGCGAAACCACTTTTCCACCGCTGCAACCTTCTGTACCCGTCAGATCCCATCTTGGGGCCTTTTCCGGCGATCCGCAGGAGGGGAACCGATCGCGGAGAGCTTCGACATCAACACCATAGCCTCTCCGATGAAGCGTGAGTAGTTTACCACAGACCTTCGGGTCCATAGTTATTAGCTAGATGGCTTCTTCTCTCTCTTTGATCTTCAATACAAAGTTCTCCTCGATGTTCTTGGAGATCTATTCGATATAATACTCTTTTGCGGTGTGTTTGCCGAGATCCGATGAATTGTGGGTTCATGAACTTGATTATATATTAATATTATTTGGTTCTTCTCTGAATTCTTATATGCATGATTTGATATCTTTGCAAGTTTCTTCGAATTATCGGTTTAGTTTGGCCTACTAGATTGATCCTTCTTGCAATGAGAGAAGTGCTTAGCTTTGGGTTCAATCTTGCGGTGTCCTTTCCCAGTGATAGTAGGGGCAGCAAGCCATGTATCGTTGCCATCGAGGATAAAAGGATGGGGTTTATATCATATTACTTGAGTTTATCCCTCTACATCATGTCATCTTGCTTAATGCATTACTCTGTTCTTATGAACTTAATACTCTAGATGCATGTTGGATAGTGATCGATGTGTGGAGTAATAGTAGTAGATGCAGAATCGCTTCGATCTACTTGACACGGATGGATGCCTATGTTCATGATCATTGCCTTAGATAGCTTCATAACTATGCACTTTTCTATCAATTGCTTGGCAGTAATTTGTTCACCCACCGTAATACATGCTATCATGAGAGAAGCCACTAGTGAAATCTATGGCCCCCGGGTCTCTTTCTTATTATATTGCATCTCTTTTATTATCGCATCTCCTTTACTATTTTTATGTTCCAATCTATACAACAAAATACCAAAAATATTTATCTTATTATCTCTACCAGATCTCACTTTCGCAAGTGACCGCGAAGGGATTGACAACCCCTTTATCGCGTTGGTTGCGAGGTTCTTGATTGTTTGTGCAGGTACTAGGTGACTTGTGCATTGTCTCCTACTAGATAGATACCTTGGTTCTCAAAAAATGAGGGAAATACTTACGCTACTTTGTTGCATCACCCTTTCCTCTTCAAGGGAAAACCAACACATGCTCAATAGGTAGCAAGAAGGATTTCTGGCGCCATTGCCGGGGAGATCTACGCCAAGTCAAGACATACCAAGTACCCATCATAAAATATTCTCCCTCGCATTACATTATTTGCCATTTGCCTCTCGTGTTCCTCTCCCCCACTTCACCTTTTCCATTTTATTCGCCCTCTTCCGGTCGTCTCTTTTCGCTTACCTCTTGTGTGTTCATTCTTAGTGCAGTTTGTTGCCATCATGTCTGAAACTGGGGAGGTTATCATTGGAAAGGATAGTAGTAACGATGAGGGAAACTTTGATGCTTTTAATAATCTTCATGAAGAACCTACTATTTTACACACTAAAAAGTTTCGGATTGGTAGTGGTAATATTATTGGAAAAGGAGTTATTCAAGATTTCTTTACTTGCACCGGTGCTTTGACCACTATGGGTGGGTCTATTCTCCATAAAACTATTAGTCTTGCGGATGCTATATCTTTGCTTGTGGTTGAACTTGAAAGACAATTTATCCACATGCATCCTTGCATACAAAGGATTTTTCTAGAATTTTCCAATATTGAGCATTCTTTTGTTAAGCGAGCAGCTACCATCTTTTTAGCTCATGAGTTTAGATTTATAATAAAAGAGGCCAACGAAATTTTTGCACATTATAGGGTGGATGCCAGCCGTCCCCCTAGAAGCAATCTTTTTTTATCAACAAGACATAATGCGTTTATGATCTTTAGATCATGTTGCTTTTAATGAAAACCTTAGAAAAAAGGTTCCCACCGATGTTCTAGTTTATAGAATTTCTGAACTTTATGATAATTTTGCTATCCAGAACAATGGGTTAGGTTTTTCTCTTGAAAAAAGGCTCATGACTTTTGGTCAAAAGAATTCTTATAATGATGAATTGGTTGTGCAATATGAGGGGCCAAAGGAGGAACCAATACCTCCCGAGCTTGATCTTGGGGACTTCTGTCCCATTAAATTTTGTCCCTTTGATTACTTTTGCCTGCCACAAAGGAAACTTGCTGCTGAACGTAGGGAGTATGAAACGAGTTTTCGCGATTTGCCTTATCATTATCATGGCAATATCTAGATCTATTCTTGCTTTTATGCCTAGCTAGGGGCGTTAAACAATAGCACTTGTTGGGAGGCAACCCAATTTTTTTTGTTCTTTACTTTTTGTTCATGTTAGTAGTAAATAATTTATCTAGCCTCTGTTATGATTGTGTTTTTTTATCTTTTAATTAGTGTTTGTGCCAAGTAAAGCCTTTAGGATCTTCTTGGGTGATTATTGTTTGATCTTGCTGATAAAAACAGAAAGTATGTGCTCAAGAAAATAATTTTCAATTTTTACCAGAGAGCGATAAAATACCTATTCCAACTGCACTAGATCAATATATAAATTGTCATGCCGTCCTATTTTTTCAGAATTTTTGTAGTTACAGAAGTATTCAAAACCTACAAATTGCTACAGACTATTCTAATTTTGACAGATTCTGTTTTCGCGTGTTGTTTGCTTATTTTGATGCACCTATGGCTAGTATCGGGGGGTATGAACCATGGATAAGTTGGAATATAGTAGGTTTAACACCAATATAAATAAAGAATGAGTTAATTATAGTACCTTAAAGTGGTGGTTTATTTTCTTATACTAACGGAGCTCACGAGATTTTCTGTTGAGTTTTGTGTTGTGAAGTTTTCAAGTTTTGGGGTAAAGATTTGATGGATTTTGGAACAAGGAATGGCAAGGGCCTAAGATTGGGGATGCCCAAGGCACCCCAAGGTAAAATTTAAGGACAACCAAAAGCCTAAGCTTGGGGATGCCCCGGAAGGCATCCTCTCTTTCATCTTCATCTATCGGTAACTTTACTTGAGGCTATATTTTTATTCACCACATGATATGTGTTTTGCTTGGAGCATATTGTATGATTTGAGTCTTTTCTTTTTAGTTTACCACAATCATCCTTGCTGTACACACCTTTTGGGAGAGACACGCATGAATTGGAATTTGTTAGAATACTCTATGTGCTTCACTTATATCTTTTGAGCTATACAATTTTGCTCTAGTGCTTCACTTATATCTTTTTAGAGCACTGTGGTGGTTTTATTTTATAGAAATTATTAATCTCTCATGCTTCACTTATATTATTTTGAGAGTCTTTTAGAACAACATGGTAATTTGCTTTGGTTATTAAACTAGTCCTAATATGATGGGCATCCAAGATGGGTATAATAAAAACTTTCATATAAAGTGTGTTGAATAGTAGGAGAAGTTTGATACTTGATGATTGTTTTGAGACATGAGGACGGTGATATTGGAGTCATGCTAGTAGAGTATTTCTGAATTTGAGAAATACTTGTGTTGAGGTTTGCAAGTCCCGTAGCATGCACGTATGGTAACCGTTGTGTAACAAATTTGAAACATGAGGTATTTTATGATTGTCTTCCTTATGAGTGGCGGTAGGGGACGAGCGATGGTCTTTTCCTACCAATCTATCCCCTAGGAGCATGCGTGTTGTGCTTGGTATTTGTTGACTTGTATATTTTTGCAATAAGTATGTGAGTTCTTTATGACTAATGTTGAGTTCATGGATTATATGTACTCTGACCCTTCCACCATTGCTAGCCTCTCTAGTACTGCGCAACTTTCGCCGGTACCATAAACCCACCATTTACCTTCCTCAAAACAGCCACCATACCAACCTATTATGGCATTTCCATAGCCATTCCGAGATATATTGCCATGCAACTTTCCACCGTTCCATTTATTATGACATGATCCATCATTGTCATATTGCCTTGCATGATCATGTAGTTGACATCGTATTTGTGGCAAAGCCACCATTCATAATTTTTCATACATGTCACTCTTGATTCATTGCACATCTCGGTACACCGCCGGAGGCATGCATATAGAGTCATATTTTTGTTCTAAGTATCGAGTTGTAATCTTTGAGTTGTAAATAAATAGAAGTGTGATGATCATAATTATTAGAGCATTGTCCCATGTGAGGAAATAAAAAACGGAGGCCAAATAATAATAAAAGAGAAGGCCCAAAAAAAGAGAAAAGAAAAAAAGTAAAAGAGAAAAAATGAGAGAAAAAGAGAGAAGGGACAATGCTACTCCGAAACTTATCCGAAACGACCCGAACCATTCCGGTGTCCGAATGTAGCCTTCCAATATATGAATCTTTATGTCTCGACCATTTCAAGACTCATAGTCATGTCTGTGATCACATCTGGGTCTCCGAACAACCTTCGGTACATCAATTCACATAACTCATAATACATATCGTCATCGAACATTAAGCATGCGGACCCTACAGGTTCGAGAACTATGTAGACATGATCGAGACTCATCTCCGGCTAATAACCAATAGCGGAACTTGGATGCTCATATTGGTTCCTAGATATTATATGAAGATCTTTATCGGTCAAACCGCATAACAACATACGTTGTTCCCTTTGTCATCGGTATGTTACTTGCCCGAGATTCGATCGTCGGTATCATCATACCTAGTTCAATCTCGTCACCGGCAAGTCTCTTTACTCATTCCGTAATGCATCATCCCGTGACTAACTCATTAGTCACATTGCTTGCAAGGCTCATAGTCATGTGCATTACCGAGAGGGCCTAGAGATACCTCTCTGAGATACGGAGTGACAAATCCTAATCTCGATCTATCCAACTCAACAAACACCATCGGAGACACCTGTAGAGCATCTTTATAATCACCCAGTTATGTTGTGACGTTTGATAGCACACAAGGTGTTCCTCCGGTATTCAGGAGTTGCATAATCTCATAGTCTGAGGAACATGTATAAGTTATGAAGAAAGTAATAGCAATAAACTTAATGATCATAGTGCTAAGCGAATGGATGGGTCTTGTCCATCACATCATTCTCTAATGATGTGATCCCGTTCATCAAATTACAACACATGTCTATGGCTAGGAAACTTAACCATCTTTGATTAATGAGCTAGTCAAGTAGAGCATACTAGGGACACTTTGTTTGTCTATGTATTCACACATGTACCAAGTTTCCGGTTAATACAATTCTAGCATGAATAATAAACATTTATCAAGATATAAGGAAATATAAATAACAACTTTATTATTGTCTCTAGGGCATATTTCCTTCAGTCTCCCACTTGCACTAGAGTCAATAATCTAGTTCACATCGTCATGTGATTTCACACCAATTGTTCACATCTTTATGTGATTAGTTCACATCTTCATGTGACTAATACCCAAAGGGTTTACTACAGTCAATAATCTAGTTCACATTGCTATGTGATTAACACCCAAAGAGTGATCATGTTTTGCTTGTGAGAGAAGTTTAGTCATGGGTCTGCAACATTCAGATCCGTATGTATTTTGCAAATTTCTATGTCTACAATACTGTGCATGGAGCTACTCTAACTAATTGCTCCCACTTTCAATATGTATCTAGATCGAGACTTAGAGTCATCTAGATCGGTGTCAAAAGCTTGCATCGACGTAACTCTTTACGGCGAACTCTTTTATCACCTCCATAACCGAGAAATATTTTCTTAGTCCTCTAAGGATAATTTTGACCGCTGTCCAGTGATCTACTCCTAGATCAGTATTGTACTCCCTTGCCAAAATCATGCTAAGGTATACAATAGGTCTGGTACACCATATAGCATACTTTATAGAACCTATGATTGAGGCATAGGGAATGACTTTTCATTCTCTTTCTATTTTCTGCCGTGGTCGGGTTTTGAGTCTTTACTCAACTTCACACCTTGCAACACGGGCAAGAACTCCTTATTTGACTGTTCCATTTTGAACTACAAAAACTTGTCAAGGTATGTACTTATTGAAAAATTTATCAAGCGTCTTGATCTATCTCTATAGATCTCGATGCCCAATATGTAAGCAGCTTCACCGAGGACTTTCTTTGAAAAACTTCTTTCAAACACTCCTTTATGCTTTCCAGAAAATTCTACATCATTTCCGATCAACAATATGTCATTCACATATACTTATCAGAAAGGCTGTAGTGCTCCCACTCACTTTCTTGTAAATACAGGCTTCTCCAAAAGTTTGTACAAAACTATATGCATTGATCAACTCATCAAAGCGTATATTCCAACTCCGAGATGCTTGCACCAGTCCATAGATGGATCGCTGGAGCTTGCACACTTTGTTAGCACCTTTAGGATTGACAAAAACTTTCTAGTTGCATCATATACAACTCTTCTTTAATAAATCCATTAAGGAATGTAGTTTTAATATCCATTTGCCAGATTTCATAAAATGCGACAACTGCTAACATGATTCAGACAGACTTTTAAGCATCGATACGAGTGAGAAAATCTCATCGTACTCAGCACCTTGAACTTGTCGAAAACTTTGGCGACAATTCGAGCTTTGTAGATTAATAACACTACTATCAGTGTCCATCTTCCTCTTGAAGATCCATTTATTCTGAATGGCTCACCGATCATCGGGCAAGTCAATCAAAGTCCATATTTTGTTCTCATACATGGATCCCATCTCAGATTTCATGGCCTTAAGCCATTTCGCGGAATCTGGGCTCATCATCGCTTCCTCATAGTTCATAGGTTCATAATGGTCTAGTAACATGACTTCTAGAACAGGATTACTGTACCACTCTGGTGCTGAACGTACTCTAGTTGACCTACGAGGTTCGGTAGTAACTTGATCTGAAGTTTCATGATCATCATCATTAACTTCCTCACTAATTGGTGTAAGCATCATTGGAACTGATTTCTGTGATGAACTATTTTCCAATTTGGGAGAAGGTACAATTACCTCATCAAGTTCTACTTCCCTCTGACTCACTTATTTTGAGAGAAACTCCTTCTCTAGAAAGGATCTGCTCTTAGGACAAAGATCTTGCATTCAGATCTGTGATAGAAGGTGTACCCAACCATTTTTTTGGTATCCTATGAAGACACACTTCTTCGATTTGGGTTTGAGCTTATCAGGCGGACACTTTTTCACATAAGCATCACAACCCCAAACTTTAAGAAATGACAGCTTAGGTTTCTTGCTAAACCATAGTTCATACGGTGTCATCTCAACGGATTTTTAGACGGTGCCCCATTTAACGTGAATGTAGCTGTCTCTAATGCATAACCCCAAAACGATAGTGCTAAATCGGTAAGAGACATCATAGATCGCACCATATCTAATAAAATATGTGCCGGGGTGCTGATCCACGGGCACCTATGGGACCGGCGGACCGGGTCCCTTTCGGTTCGGCGGGGGCGGAGGTCGTGCAAAGAGCAGATCGAGGCGAAGCGCGCGAGCGATTTACCCAGGTTCGGGCCGCACGGATGCGTAAAACCCTACTCCTGCTTTGTGGTTTGTATTGATTTCTTGCTCGGGAGCGCGGGGTGCTACAGTACGCACCAGCAGCTAGCAAGACCGAGCGTGAGTGTTCGAACTGGCTCCCCCCTTCCCTACGTTGCACACGGGCCTCCTTTTATATGCTCAAGGGGTTACCGACAGGTGGCAACGGAGGTAAAGGGCAAAAATGGAAAAGGTGTTGTGGTAGGCACAGCTACCTGTTATAGTGTATCATACCTAACCCTGGCGGCAGGGGACAAGGGCATTAATTGCCCGTCTGTGTCGCCTAAACAGTACCGAAAGGGACCGCTAGGGACGCCACCGTTTGCCACGATGGTTACCTTGTCAGCGCCTGCTTGCCACCGCGCACCCCTAGCTGCACGGCCTCCTGCCACGTGTGCTTGGGAGGGTCCTAGAGCGACACGTTGGCGGGTGTGCTGGAGGGCGGGCACGAAGTGGGGGTTTCCCGCGGCAAGCTCCTTGCCGCGGTCGTCGTCTTGTCGTCTTCGGGAGCTTGTCGCTTACCGGGCCTTGCCGGGACGCGTGGCGCGTCGCGGCAAGTTTTCTTGGTATGCCTTGGTTGGCCTTCCCGGCAAGCTCCTCTTGCCGGGGTCTTGTCTTCTTGACTTGGACACTTTGTTCTTGAATGGCTCCAAAGGAACCACGGAGGATCTTGGCGGTCACCCGGCAAGCCTTGCCGCGGGATGCTGCGACTGCCCGTGCACAAGTTCGGGATACTAGGGTACCCCTACTCTAGTACACCGACAGGAGCCCCAGGGCCTGGGCCATACACGGTGCCGAGCGCTTTGGGCCAGGCCCAAAACAGGGCACGGGCACGCGCGGCCTAGGTTATGCCGTATCTCACTCCGTATCCACCGCGCCCTCCCCGAACGGCACGCGTTGAATGCGGCGTCGTGGGAGAGGTCGTGGGGGTTTCTTTATTCGGAAATGCGGAACGTCCGCCCCCTCCCCCTTTATAAGCAGGGGAAACAGGGGCAGTTGGCCCACTCGCCCGTTGCCGTTCCCAATCTCAGAAATCTCTGCCGCTCCCTTGCCTCCCCAAAGCAGAGAGAGAGCAGCGCTCCGCCCCCCATCGCCACTAGCACCACCAACGCCGTCGACCTCCTCCACTACTTCCGCCATGGCTCCCAAAGCCGACAAGGGGAAGACCGTGAAGACGACCGAGGCGCAGCGGCTCGCGGCGCTGCGGAAGGAGCGGTCCGTTTCCCCCCCCCCCAAGCTCGGCGCGAAGGAGCTGAGGGAGAACTACTATCTGTTCTGGTCGGCGGAGACGCGCGCGCATCCGCGCACAAAGGTACTCCCCGCCGCCGCTTGGAAGGAGGCTCCGAATGGATACCCCTTTTTTGCTCTGTTCTTCTACTGCGGGCTCTGCCCGCCTTTTTCTGATTTCTTCTGCGACATCATGAATACCTATGGATCCCACCTCCTTGACTTCACCCCCAATGCCGTCCTGACAATGGCAGTTTTCGCACACCTCTGCGAAAACTTTGTCGGAGTCCTTCCCAACGTAGCCCTCTTCCGCCACTTCTTCATACCCCGAGTAGAGAGAGGAGAGCCCCTATCCGGCGGAATCGCCTGGGTCTCAAGGTCCGGCAAGAAGGAAACGTATCTGGAGGGAGAATTCCGCGGCAAGTGGGAGGAGTGGAGAGCTGATTGGTGCTGGATTGATGAGGAGAGCCCGCAGCCATTCACTACCCGACGCCAAATCCCAGTAGCATGCGGCAGCGATTGGAGTGACATGGCTCCGGAGGACGCCAGGCTGAAGATTGCCGTCACCAGGATCCTGCGCCTCAGGCTTGCCGGGCTAACTGTTGGCGCTGTTGGCGCAGATTTCCTTCGCCGCCGCATCGCCCCCTTGCAGGAACGGGGGAGGCCCACTTGGGAGTTCAAGAACGCGGCAGACATCATGAGGCTGCGGCCGGGCCTCAACTACAACTTCACAGTCCTGGAGCTCAACACGATGCTGCAGGAACTGTTCAAGTATGACCCCCAACATCCCGAGGTGTTTAGGTTGCCGGGGGGCGTCGTCCCATTGTGCAACAACTCCGCGCTCGACCGCATCCGTGCAATGATGCCGGAGTGCGACTCGCACGGGATTGTGCCAACTTGACAGGAGCCTGCAGACGAGGTCGTGCAGCAGTTCTTCGACGACTTGGTGGAAGTGGCAATCCGCCCCGACGAGAAGGACGGCCTCACCCGCGACACCACGGATGCGGAGATGGCGCTCATTGCCACTAGGCTGGAGGAGGCAGCGGCAGCCGTAGCCGCGGGCGAGTTCGGGTTCACTGTGGAGGAGGCCGATGCAGCAGAAGCGGCAAGCCGTGCCGAGCGAGGGGAGCCTGCTGGCAAGAAGGGGCTTGCCGGGCAAGACACCGAGCCGAGCGAGCCCGCCAAAAACACGAGCGGCTCATTGCAAATCGACTCTTCTTCCACCTCGTCTTCAGACAGCCCACCAGAAGCAGAGCCTCCATCCCCACCAAGAAGGCGCCTCCGCAAGGTTGGTGATGTGGCGGAGCGGCAAGCGGGCCAACAGTCGCCACGCCGCGTGACACGCTCGACCACGGCAAACACCGTTGCCGCGGGAGCGCCTCATGCTACGACGACAACTGGAGCGGAGTCTAGCCGGACCACCGCTTCAGTCCCTGCCGCTACTCACGCCGCGCCAACAGCCGGAGCGGGGTCGTCTCAGACCGCCGCCACTGCTCTCGCCAAGCGGCCAAGGGAAGCTTCTCCTCCGCCTCCTCGCGCCGGGCGCAGCGGAAGGTCAATCTCGACGCCCACGAGGAGGAGCTTGCCTCGCGCGAGGAGAAGCTTGGCGGAGCCCTCAAGCAAGCGGAGGACGCTGCCGCCGCCGCTGAGGCCGCCAAGGAGGAGTTGAAGACGAAGGTGGCGCGGCTGGAGGCCGATCTCTCCGAGAAGGGCAAGGAGCTCAGCGCCGCCAAGGTCTCCAACGTGGATCTTGAGTTGAAGCTAACCACTTTGACCAAGACTCTGGACAGCGCCAAGAAGCGGGAGGCGGCCTTGAAGGAGGAAATCAAGGCCGACAAGGCGCTGCTGGAGAGCGCTGCCACCGCCCAGAACGCCTTCAGGGAGACCGTGACGCACTGGACGGAGAGCCTTATGAATGCCGCCACGGACATCGACAAGGGGCTGGCGCAACTGGGGATGGAGGATCTTGGGTATTCCACCGACGACAACCTCCAAACCAGCGCCAAGCTCGTCCTGTTCTTCAAGGGCGTGGCGACAGCCCTTCAGCGACTCCGAGAGAGGATCCCCAAGCAACTGGCTGACGAGTCGCGCAGGGTCTGCGCAGGGGCCCTCGAGAAAGTGTTGATGAAGGTGGCCTTCCGCAATCCTGGCCTCCGCCTCACCAACATCCTCAGGACCTTGCCGCCAGAAGCTGATCTGGAGGAGCTCAAAGCCCTTGTCGCACCCATTGTGGACAAGGTGAGCGGGATCAAGCGGGTCGAAGGCGATCGCGTAGATTAGGCCGCTCATTTCTTCTTTTCTTGTCGCTGCCCATCATGTCATGAAAACAATCTATTAGAGCTGCGACAAGCTATCTTTGTAATGTAACTTGATTGTGGGCAATGATTGCAACGTTACTCCCTTTACTTGATTCCTTCCTTTGTATGTTTCTGCCCTACGCTTTTAGGGAACTTGCCGGTGCAGGCACCTGAGCCGCGAGCGCTGAGTGCGGAACGTCAGCAGCCTGCTGGCGGTGCCGCTACCGGCAAGAAACCTTGTCGCAGCTAGTTGCAGCTCACTTAAGTTGTTGAGCAAACTCGAAACAAGTTAAGGGCGCTAGCAGCTCACTTAAGTTGTTGAGCGGACTCGAAACAAAGTAAGGGCGCTAGCAGCTCACTTAAGTTGTTGAGCGGACTCGAAACAAAGTAAGGGCGCCACTAGCTGCGAGTCAGTTCCTCCGCGCACAGGTTTTCCATACAAAGTGCGGTCGTTCAAGGGAGATAACTTAAAAACTAAAAAATTTGATTGCTCAAACTTTGGCAACTTAGCTTTTCTGTTGTTTGCTTCCCGGCAAGGCGAAACTTTCTTGAACGACGCCTGGCCCATACCATCCATCGTCTTCTCCTTTCCCCCCCGGCAAACTTGTGGGCGAGGGGAACCTTGCTTTCAAAAGGAAGAAGAGACAATACAGATATGGAGCTTTACGGCTCGTTATTGCTTACCGTGAAGTAGGTGTTATGCACGGGATCTGCGCCCGGCTTTGTACGAAGGATTACATGCAACAGCGGCAAGACTTGTACAAAAGGTGGTTGCCGGAAGAGGTTCCGACAACCGCGCCTCATGGGTAAAACTTACGAAGATGCTCAATGTTCCAGGAGTTGCTCACCGGAATGCCATCTTCGATCTCAAGGCGAACAGCGCCAGGCCTAGTGACTCGTTTCACCCGGTAAGGGCCTTCCCACTTCGGCGTCAACTTGTTGGGATTCTTGGCGGACTGAACGCGCCGAAGAACAAGGTCGCCTTCCTCAAGACTTCTGGCGTTAACTTTGCGGCTATGGTAGCGGCGCAAAGCTTGCTGGTAGCGAGCAGCTCGCACAGCAGCCTAAAGACGGTCTTCCTCAAGGAGCGGCGCGTCATCTTGTCGCAGCCACTCTTGCTCGAGCTCATCATAAGCGAGCACTCGAGGTGACCCGTATACGAGTTCCGTGGGGATAACTGCCTCTGCTCCATAGACTAGAGCAAAAGGTGTCTGTCCAGTGGCTCGATTTGGCGTCGTTCTGATCGACCAAAGAACCACCGGCAGCTCCTCGATCCAGTTTAGTCCCCTACCTGGCGCGCCAAAGATGCCGGGGTGCTGATCCATGGGCACCTATGGGACCGGCGGATCGGGTCCCTTTCGGTTCGGCGGGGGCAGAGGTCGTGCAAAGAGCAGATCGAGGCGAAGCGCGCGAGCGATTTACCCAGGTTCGGGCCGCACGGATGCGTAAAACCCTACTCCTGCTTTGTGGTTTGTATTGATTTCTTGCTCGGGAGCGCGGGGTGCTACAGTACACACCAGCAGCTAGCAAGATCGAGCGTGAGTGTTCGAACTGGCTCCCCCCCTTCCCTACGTTGCACACGGGCCTCCTTTTATATGCTCAAGGGGTTACCGACAGGTGGCAATGGAGGTAAAGGGCAAAAATGGAAAAGGTGCTGTGGTAGGCACAGCTACCTGTTATAGTGTATCATACCTAACCCTGGCGGCAGGGGACAAGGGCATTAATTGCCCGTCTGTGTCGCCTAAACAGTACCGAAAGGGACCGCTAGGGACGCCACCGTTTGCCACGATGGTTACCTTGTCAGCGCCTGCTTGCCACCGCGCACCCCTAGCTGCACGGCCTCCTGCCACGTGTGCTTGGGAGGGTCCTAGAGCGACACGTTGGCGGGTGTGCTGGAGCGCGGGCACGAAGTGGGGGTTTCCCGCGGCAAGCTCCTTGCCGCGGTCGTCGTCTTGTCGTGTTCGGGAGCTTGTCGCTTACCGGGGCTTGCCGGGACGCGTGGCACGTCGCGGCAAGTTTTCTTGGTATGCCTTGGTTGGCCTTCCCGGCAAGCTCCTCTTGCCGGGGTCTTGTCTTCTTGACTTGGACACTTTGTTCTTGAATGGCTCCAAAGGAACCACGGAGGATCTTGGCGGTCACCCGGCAAGCCTTGCCGCGGGATGCTGTGACTGCCCGTGCACAAGTTCGGGATACTAGGGTACCCCTACTCTAGTACACCGACAGTATGGTTGCGGCGTTCGGACACCATTACGCTGTGGTGTTCCAGGCGGCGTGAGTTGCGAAACTATTCGACATTGTTTCAACTGAAGGCCAAACTCGTAACTCAAATATTTCGTCTCTGCGATCAGATCGTAGAAACTTTATTTTCTTGTTACGATGATTCTCCACTTCACTCTGAAATTCTTTGAACTTTTGAAACGTTTTAGACTTGTGTTTCATTAAGTAGATATACTCATATCTGCTCAAATCATCTGTGAAGGTCAGAAAATAACGATACCTGCCGCGAGCCTCAACACGCATTGGATCGCATACATCAGTATGTATTATTTCTAATAAGTCTGTTGCTCGCTCCATTGTTCTGGAGAACGGAGTCTTAGCCATCTTGCCCATGAGGCATGGTTCGCAAGCATCAAGTGATTCATAATCAAGTGATTCCAAAAGCCCATCAGCATGGAGTTTCTTCATGCGCTTTACACCAATATGACCTAAACGGCAGTGCCACTAGTATTTTACACTATCATTATCAACTTTGCATCTTTTGGCATCAATATCATGAATATGTGTATCACTACGATCGAGATTCAATAAACCATTCACCTTGGGTGTATGACCACAGAAGGTTTTATTCATGTAAACAGAATAGCAATTATTCTTTGACTTAAATGAATAACTGTATTGCAATAAACATGATCCAATCATATTATGCTCAACGCAAACACCAAATAACATTTATTTCAGGTTCAACACTAATCCCGAAGGTAAAGGGAGTGTGCGATGGTGATCTTATCAACCTTTGGAATCATTTCCAACACACATCGTCACCTCGCCCTTAACTAGTCTTAGTTCATTTTGTAACTCCTGTTTTGAGTTACTAATCATAGCAACTGAATCAGTATCAAATACCCAGGGGCTACTATGAATACTAGTAAAGTACACATCAATAACATGTATATCATATATACTTTTGTTCACTTTGCCATCCTTCTTATCCACCAAGTATTTGGGGAAGTTCCTCTTCTAGTGACCATTACCTTTGCAGTAGAAGCACTCAGTTTCAGGCTTAGGTCTAGCTTTGGGCTTCTTCACGGGAGTGACAACTTGCTTTCCATTCTTCTTGAAGTTCCCTTTCAGTCCCTTGCCCTTTTACTTGAAACTAGTGGTCTTGTTAACCATCAACATTTGATGCTTTTCTTGATTTCTACCTTCGTTGATTTCAGCATCTCGAAGAGCTCGAGAATCGTTTTCATCATCCCTTGCATATTATAGTTCATCGCAAAGTTCCAGTAACTTGGCGATAGTGACTAGAGAACTCTGTCAATCACTATCTTATCTGGAAGATTAACTCCCACTTGATTCAAGCGATTGTAGTACTCAGACATTCTGAGCACATGCTCACTGGTTGAGCTATTCTCCTCCATCTTGTAGGCAAAGTACTTGTCAGAGGTCTCATACCTCTCGACTCAGGCATGAGTCTGAAATACCAATTTTAGCAGATGCACATGATCACTGGTTCTAAGCCGTAAAGCAATGGTGCACTAAATTATCAAGTATTCATCATACCGAGCTTGCCAAACATTCATAATGTCTGCATCTGCTCCTGCAATAGGTCTGCATCATTGCTACTAACATCATTCAACATAGTTTTCTCTAGGAACATATCATAAATAAAACAGGGAAGCTATACTCGAGCAATTGATCTACAACATAGATATGCAAATACTATCAGGACTAAGTTCATGATAAATTTAAGTTCAATTAATCATATTACTTAAGAACTCGCACTTAGATAGACATCCCTCTAGTCATCTAAATGATCACGTGATCCACATCAACTAAACCATGTCCGATCATCACGTGAGATGGAGTAGTTTTCAATGGTGAACATCTCTATGTTGATCATATCTACTATATGATTCACGTTCGACCTTTCGGTCTCAGTGTTCCGAGGCCATATTTGCATATGCTAGGCTCGTCAAGTTTAACCAGAGTATTCCGCGTGTGCAAAAACTGGCTTGCACCCGTTGTATGTGAATGTAGAGCTTATCACACCCGATCATCACGTGGTGTCTCGGCACGACGAACTGTGGCAATGGTGCATACCCAGGGAGAACACTTATACCTTGAAATTTAGTGAGAGATCATCTTATAATGCTACCGCCGTACTAAGCAAAATAAGATGCATAAAAGATAAACATCACATGCAATCAATATAAGTGATATGATATGGCCATCATCATCTTGTGCCTTTGATATCCATGTTCAAAGCACCGTCATGATCACCATCATCACCGGCTTGACACCTTGTTCTCCATCGTAGCATCGTTGTCAGCTCGCCAACTATTGCTTCCACGACTATCGCTACTGCTTTGTGATAAAGTAAATCAATTACATGGCGATTGCATTTCATACAATAAAGCGACAACCATATGGCTCCTGCCAGTTGTCGATAACTTTGTTACAAAACATGATCATCTAATACAACAATTTATATAATCACGTCTTGACCATATCACATCACAACATGCCCTGCAAAAACAAGTTAGACATCCTCTACTTTGTTGTTGCAAGTTTTATGTGGCTGCTACGGGCTTAGCGAGAACCGTTCTTACCTACGCATCAAAAACCACAACGATTTTTCATCAAGTGTGTTGTTTTAACCTTCAACAAGGACCGGGCGTAGTCACACTCGATTCAACTAAAGTTGGAGAAATAGACACCCACTAGCCACCTATGTGCGAAGCACGTTAGTAGAACTAGTCTCATGAACACGGTCATGTAATGTCGGTCTGGGCCGCTTCATCCAACAATACCGCCGAATCAAAGTATGACATGTTGGTAAGCAGTATGACTATTATCGCCCACAACTCTTTGTGTTCTACTCATGCATAAAACATCTACGCATAGACCTGGCTCTGATGCCACTGTTGGGGAACGCAGTATTTCAAAAAATATCCTACGATCACGCAAGATCTATCTAGGAGATGCATAGCAACGAGAGGGGAGAGTGTGTCTATGTACCCTCGTAGACCAAAAGTGGAAGCGTTTAGTAACGCGGTTGATGTAGTCGAACGTCTTCGTGATCCAACCGATCAAATACCGAATGCACGGCACCTCCGCGATCTGCACACGTTCAGCTCGGTGACGTCCCTCGTACTCTTGCTCCAGTTGAGGCCGAGGGTGAGTTGCGTCAGCACGATGGCGCGTTGACGATGATGATGAAGTTACTGATGACCCACAAGTATAGGGGATCTATCATAGTCCTTTCGATAAGTAAGAGTGTCGAACTGATAACCCACAAGTATAGGGGATCACAACAGTTTTCGAGGTAGAGTATTCAACCAAAATTTATTGATTCGACACAAGGGGATCCAAAGAATATTCTCAAGTATTAGAAGTTGAGTTGTCAATTCAACCACACCTGGAAACTTAATATCTGCAGCAAAGTATTTAGTAGCAAATTAATATGATAATAGTGGTAACGGTAGCAAAAGTAATATTTTTGGTTTTACAGTGATTGTAACAGTAGCAATGGAAAAGTAAATAAGCAAAGAACAATATATCAAAAGCTCGTAACCATTGGATCGGTGATGGATAATTATGTCGGATGCGATCAACCATGCAACAGTTATAACATAGGGTGACACAGAACTAGCTCCAGTTCATCAATCTAATGTAGGCATGTATTCCGAATATAGTCATACGTGCTTATGGAAAAGAACTTGCATGACATCTGTTGTCCTACCCTCCCGTGGCAGCAGGGTCCTATTGGAAACTAAGGGATATTAAGGCCTCCTTTTAATAGAGTACCAGACCAAAGCATTAACACATAGTGAATACATGAACTCCTCAAACTACGGTCATCACCGGTAAGTATCCCGATGTCACGTCGGGGTTAACGGATCATTACACATAATAGGTGACTATAGACTTGCAAGATAGGATCACGAACTCACATATATTCATGAAAACATAATAGGTTCAGATCTGAAATGATGGAACTCAGGCCCCAGTGACAAGCATCAAGCATAGCAAAGTCATAGCAACATCAATCTCAGAACATAGTGGATACTAGGGATCAAACCCTAACAAAACTAACTCGATTACATGATAAATCTCATCCAACCCATCACCGTCCAACAAGCCTATGATAGAATTACTCACGCACGGCGGTGAGCATCATGAAATTGGTGATGGAGGAAGGTTGGTGATGATGATGGCGACGGATTCCCCTCTCCGGAGCCCCAAACGGACTCCAGATTAGCCCCCCCGAGAGAGTTTAGGGCTTGGCGGCGGCTCTGTATCGTAAAACGTGATGAATCCTTGTCTTTGATTTTTTTCTCCCGAAAGTGAATATATGGAGTTGGAGTTGAGGTCGGTGGAGCGTCAGGGGGCCCACGAGGCAGGGGGTAGGCGCGCCCCCCACCCTCGTGGACAGGGTGTGGCCCCCCTAACGTTGATTCTTCCACCAGTATTTTTATATATTCCAAAAATAATCTCCATTCATTTTTCAGGTCATTCTGAGAACTTCTATTTCTGCACTAAAATAACACCATGGCAATTCTGCTGAAAACAGCGTCAGTCCAGGTTAGTTCCATTCAAATCATGCAAGTTAGAGTCCAAAACAAGGGCAAAAGTGTTTGGAAAAGTACATACGTCGGAGACGTATCAACTCCCCCAAGCTTAAACATTTGCTTGTCCTCAAGTAGTTCAGTTGACAAATTGAAAGTGATAAAGAAAAACTTTTGCAAACTCTGTTTGCTCTTGTTGTTGTAAATATGTAAAGCCAGCATTCAAGTTTTCAGCAAAGATTACGAACTAACCATATTCGCAGTAACATTTAGGTCTCATGTTTACTCATATCAATGACATAATCAACTAGTGAGCAATAATAATAAATCTCGGATGACAACACTTTCTCAAAACAATCATAATATGATATAACAAGATGATATCTCGCTAGCCCTTTCCGAGACCGCAAAAATAAATGCAGAGCACCTTTAAAGATCAAGTACTGGCTAGACATTGTAATTCATGGTAAAAGAGATCCAGTTAAGTCATACTCAATGTAAACTAACGATAATACATGCAACTGAGAGCGGTGATCTCTAACTGGTGCTTTTTAATAAGAGGATGATGACTCAACATAAAAGTAAATAGATAGGCCCTTCGCAGAGGGAAGCAGGGATTTGTAGAGGTGCCAAAGCTCGATTTTGAAATAGAGATGAATAATATTTTGAGCGGTATACTTCCATTGTCAACATAACAACCGAGAGATCTTGATATCTTCCATGCTACACACATTATAGGCGGTTCCCAAGCAGAATGGTAAAGTTTATACTCCCCCACCACCAACAAGCATCAATCCATGGCTTGCCCGAAACAATGGGTGCCTGCAACTAACAACAATCCTGGGGGAGTTTTTTTGCAATTATTTTGATTTGATTTGAGCATGGGACTGGGCATCCCGGTGACCAGCCATTTTCTCGTGAGTGAGGAGCGGAGTCCACTCCTCTTGATAATGACCCGCCTAGCATGGAGGATACAGACAACCCTAGTTGATACATGAGCTATTCGAGCACGCAAAACAGAATGCTTATTTGAAGGTTTAGAGTTTGGCACATACAAATTTACTTGGAACGACAGGTAGATACCGTATATAGGAAGGTATTGTGGACTCATATGGGATAACTTTGGGGTTTATGGAATTGGATGCACAAGCAGTATTCCCGCTTAGTACAAGTGAAGGCTAGAAAGAGACTGGGAAGCGACCAGCTAGAGAGCAACAACAGTCATGAACATGCATTAAAATTAATCAACACTGAATGCAAGCATGAGTAGGATATAATTCACCATGAACATAAATATCGTAGAGGCTATGTTGATTTTGTTTCAACTACATGCATGAACATGTGCCAAGTCAAGCCACTCGAATCGTTCAAAGGAGGATACCACCCTATCATACCACATCACAACCATTTTAATAGCATGTTGGCACGCAAGGTAAACCATTATAAACTCCTAGCAAATTAAGCCTGACATAAGAAACTATAATCTCTAATTGTCATTGCAAACATGTTTCATTCATAATAGGCTGAATCAGGAATGATGAACTAATCATATTTACAA
The DNA here is from genome assembly GCF_056163025.1 of Triticum urartu. Taxonomy (NCBI): domain Eukaryota; kingdom Viridiplantae; phylum Streptophyta; class Magnoliopsida; order Poales; family Poaceae; genus Triticum; species Triticum urartu. The sequence continues at coordinate 557,418,330 of NC_141875.1, forward strand.
AAACAAGAGAGGTCGAGTCCATACCATCTTTTCTCATCTCAGTCAGTTCGTCATATATCGTCATTATTTCCTTTCACTTGCATAACCGAATAGTGTGGATAATAATGATAGTGCACGTGCATTGGACTAAGCTGGAATCTGCAAGCATTCAATACATGGGAGAAGACAAGGTGATATGGGCTCTTTGTTAGATCAAGAATAATGCATATCAGGGCCACTCAACATTTTCATCGTCGTCTTCTCCTCTCGACCCCCAAAGAAGAGAAAAGAAACAAAACTATTTACATGGGAAAGCTCCCAACAAGCAAAAGAAGAACGAGAAATCTTTTTGGGTTTTCTTTTTAATTACTACTACTACAGGCATGGAAAGTAAGCTAGCTAAAAGCTACAACTAATTTTTTTTGGTTTTTCTTAAGGTTTTTCAAACACACAAGAAGAAAGCATAAAAAGAAAATAAACTAGCATGGATGATACAATGAAAAAGTATGAGCATCGACAACTGGCATGAGTGTGTGAACATGAATGTAATGTCAGTGAGAGATACGTACTCCCCCAAGCTTAGGCTTTTGGCCTAAGTTGGTCTATGCCCATGGATGGCCTGGTGGATATCCGAAGTTGAAGCTGGGGTCGTACTGAGATGCATCAATTACTGCCTAAAGAGCTGCAGCTTGGAGGCGAGCTGCCTCCGTCCTCCTCTCATACTCGTTTGCCTCCTCCCTGGTTATAACATATCTCCCTTTTGCCTGAAAGTCAAAGAAAGTAGGAGCAGGGAGAGCGACGTGATAGGTACGTCGTCTGTCAAAGATTAGTCGGTACTGGAGGGACTGATCGTTCCTCTCAACAAACCAATGACGAACCATAGCATTATAATCTAAATAAGCAGGAGGCAACTCAATATCATCTCCACGTGTGGGTATCTCAAGAAAATTAGCTAAACGGGTTGCATAAATTCCACCAAAGAAATCTCCATTAATATTATTGTTATGCAACCTACGTGCAACAATGGCCCCCAAGTTATATTGTCTATCTCCTAATACATCACTCTTGAGAACACTAAGATCAGGAACACACATGTGACATGCCTCATCCTTAGCGTTAATGTATCTACCTATGAAGAGAGCAAAATAATGTATGGCAGGAAAATGAATGCTCCCTATGGTTTTGCGTGATTTCCCTAGATTCCCCCACAGTTATACTAGCAAGAAAGTCTTTATATTCAGATTTGCGAGGCTCACTAGCACTACCCCACTGCGGGAGTTTACAAGCAGTATTAAAATTTTCTAAGTCCATAGTATAAGATTTGTCATAAAGATCAAATAGGACAGTGCGAGAATTGCGTGAGGATGTAAATTTAAACCTTCTCACAAATGAATCAGTTAAGTAGAGGTATTGTCAGGACTTATCTGCCTCGAAGCTCTCCAGATCAGCGTTACGCACATATGCGTCAAATTCTTCCTGGATTCCTGCCCGAACCATGAAGTTCTCTGACGGCCATTCACAAGGCCGCACTTGAGCCTCCCTTGGTAGTTCATTGTCCGGCTCGTGTATTGCGGGCCTTGGGCCTTGCTTCCTTGACGAACCACCTTGGTACATTTTCCTAAACATATTTCTTCTTCTGAATTTTTTTTGAAATTTTCAGTAACTCAAAATAGAAGTGAACCAAACTCATCAAAATTGATAGCAACTACTCCTACAAGTGCCTAGAGGCTATATCATGCACTAAAACTACTTTTGACCACATAAATTTGACATGCAAGCTCAAGAACAGGGTCACCTAAGCAGCAAAAATTGCAATAAATAAAGAACTAGAACAAAAACTAATTGGACCATTGGAGGAGTCACATACCAAAGAACAAGCCCCCAAAGCAGTTTTGTGAATGGACCTTTGAGCAAGGAGATCGAAAAAGGCAGCAAGATGAGCAAGAACTCGGGTTTGAGCTGGTGGGTGATTTTTTTTGGAGCAACACGAAGTGTGTGGGTGCAAGGATAAGTGGAGGGGACCCACGTGGGGTTCACGAGGCAGGGGGCGCGCCCAGGGGGTGGGCGCGCCCTCCACCCTCATGGGCACGTGGTTGCTCCCCCTGATGTGTTCTCAGTGCCTAAAATCCTCAAATATTCTAGAAAAAATCATATTTCATTTTCAGGGCATTTGGAGAAATTTTATTTTCGAGGTATTTTTATTGCAAGGATAATTCAGAAAATAGACAGAAAATACTATTTTTGTTTTTTAATATAATTAACAGAAAGTAAAAAGAGGGTACAGAGAGTTGTGCTTTCTAAATTCATCCATCTCATGCTCATCAAAAGGAATCCACTAACAAGGTTGATCAAGTCTTGTTAACAAACTCATTCCGAATCACATGAAACCGGAGAAATTTCGAATAGCACTAGGTTACCTCAACGGGGATATGCACGTCCGCAACAATAAGAATATCATATTTCTTCTTGACAGTAGGAAGAGGAAATTCAAAACCTCCAATAGTAATTGTTGAAATTTTTCCAATAGAATTGATATTGTGGACTTGAGGTTGTTTCCTCGGAAAGTGTACCATATGCTCATTACCATTAACATGAAAAGTGACATTGCCTTTATTGCAATTAATAACAGCCCCTGTAGTACTCAAAAAGGGTCTACCAAGGATAATCGACATACTATCGCCCTCCGGAATATCAAGAATAACAAAGTCCGTTAAAATAGTAACGTTTGCAACCACAACATGCAGATCCTCACAAATACCGACAGGTATAGCAGTTGATTTATCAGCCATTTGCAAAGATATTTCAGTAGGTGTCAACTTATTCAAATCAAGTCTACGATATAAAGAGAGAGGCATAACACTAACACTAGCTCCAAGATCACATAAAGCAGTTTTAACATGGTTTCTTTTAATGGAGCATGGTATAGTTGGTACTCCTGGATCTCCTAGTTCCTTTGGTATTCCACCCTTGAAAGTGTAATTAGCAAGCATGGTGGAAATTTTAGCTTCTAGTATCTTCCTTTTATTTGTAACAATATCTTTCATGTATTTAGCATAAGGGTTCATTTTAAGCATATCAGTCAGACGCATACGCAAAAAGATAAGTCTAATCATTTTAGCAAAGCGCTCAAAATCCTCATCATCATTTTTCTTGGATGGTTTAGGAGGAAAAGGCATGGGTTTCTAAACCCATGGTTCTCTTTCCTTACCGTTCTTCCTAGCAACAAAGTCTCTCTTATCATAACGTTGATTCTTTGATTGTGGGTTATCAAGATCAACAGCGGGTTCAATCTCTACATCATTATCGTTACTAGGTTGTGCATCAACATCAACATCATCATTAACATTATCACTAGGTTCATGTTCATTACCAGATTGTGTTTCAGCATCAGAAATAGAAATAACATTGGGATTCTCGGGTGTGTCAAAAACAGGTTCACTAGAAGCATGCAAAGTCCTATCATTTTTATTTTTCTTCCTCTTAGAAGGACTAGGTGCATCAACATTAGTTCTCTGAGAATCTTGCTCAATTCTCTTAGGATGGCCCTCGGGATACAAAGGTTCCTGAGTCATTTTACCCCCTCTAGTCATAACTCTAACAGCATTATCATTTTTCTTATTGTTTAATTCATTGAGCAAATCATTCTGAGCCTTAAGTACTTGTTCTACTTGAGTGGTAACCATAGAAGCATGTTTAGTAATAAGTTTAAGTTCGTCTTTAACACTAGCCATATAATCACTCAAGTGTTCAAGCATATCAGCATTGCGTTTCAATTGTCTACCAACATAAGCATTGAAGTTTTCTTGTTTAACAATAAAATAATCAAACTCATCTAAGCATTGGCTAGCAGACTTATAACGAGGAATATCACCTTCATTAAATCTATAGAGAGAATTTACCTTTACTACCCGTGTCGGGTTATCAAGACCATGTATTTCTTCAATAGGTGGTAAATTCTTAACATCTTCAGCTTTAATACCTTTTTATTTCATATATTTCTTTGCCTCTTGCATATCTTTAGGACTGAGAAATAGAATATCTCTTTTCTTTGGAGTTGGCTTAGGAGTTGGTTCAGGAAGTGTCCAATTATTTTCATTACTAAACATATTATTCAATAGTAATTCAACTTGATCAACAGTTCTTTCCCTGAAAACACAACCAGCACAACTATCCAGGTAGTCTCTAAGCATCGATTAGTCCATTATAAAAAGATATCAAGTATTTCATTTTTCTTGAGAGGATGATCAGGCAAAGCATTAAGTAATTGGAGAAGCCTCCCCCAAGCTTTTGGGAGACTCTCTTCTTCAATTTGCACAAAATTGTATATTTCCCTTAAAGTAGATTGTTTCTTATGAGCGGGGAAATATTTAGCAGAGAAGTAATAAATCATATCCTATGGACTACGCACACAACCAGGATCAATAGAATTAAACCATGTTTTAGCATCACCCTTTAATGAGAATGGGAATAACTTAAGGATAAAGTAATAACGAGTTTTCTCATCATGAGTAAACAGGGTGGCTATATCATTTAATTTAGTAAGATGTGCCACAACAGTTTCAGATTCATAGCCATAAAAAGGATCAGATTCAACCCAAGTAATTAACTCAGGATCGGGAGAGAAATCATAATCCTTATTAGTAATAAAGATATGTGAAGTAGCAAAAGCAGGGTCATATTTCATTCTAGCATTCAAAGACTTTTCTTTAAGCTTAGCTAATAATTTCTTAAGATCAGATCTATCATTGCAAGCTATGAAGTCTCTAGCAGTTTCTTCATCCATAACATAACCCTCAGGAACAACATGCAATTCATATCTAGGGGAGAATCTTCATCATCACTTTCATCAATATTATCAGTTTCAATAATTTCATTCTCTCTAACCCTAGCAAGTTGTTCAACAAGAAATTCACCTAGTGGCACAATATTATCAAGCATAGAAGTAGTTTCATCATAAGTATCATGCATAGCGGAAGTGGCATCATCAATAACATGCGACCTATCAGAATCAATAGCATGTGTAGGTGTCGCAAGTTTACTCAAAACAAAAGGTGAATCAAGTGTAGAGCTAGATGTCAGTTTCTTACCTCCCCTCATAGTCGAGGGAAAAATCATGGTTCTTTGATATTTCAAGTTCTTCATAGTGATCAGTAGATATAAATCCCAAGTGACTGAAAGAATAGAGCTATGCTCCCCGGCAACGGTGCCAGAAAATAGTCTTGATAACCCACAAGTATAGGGGATCACAACAGTCTTCGAGGGTAGAGTATTCAACCCAAATTTATTGATTCAACACAAGGGGAGCCGAAGAATATTCTTAAGTATTAGCAGCTAAGTTGTCAATTCAACCACACCTGGAAACTTAATATATCTGCAGCAAAGTAATATGATAATAGTGGTAATGGTCACAAAAGTAATATTTTTGGTTTTATAGTGATTGTAACAGTAGCAATGGAAAAGTAAATAAGCGAAGAACAATATATGAAAAGCTCGTGGGCATTGGATCGGTGATGGAGAATTATCTCGGATGCGATCAATCATGCAACAGTTATAACATAGGGTGACACAGAACTAGCTCCAGTTCATCAATGTATTGTAGGCATGTATTCCGAATATAGTCATACGTGCTTATGGAAAAGAACTTGCATGACATCTTTTGTCCTACCTCCCGTGGCAGCGGGGTCCTATTGGAAACTAAGGTATATTAAGGCCTCCTTTTAATAGAGTACCAGACCAAAGCATTAACACACAGTGAATACATGAACTCCTCAAACTACGGTCATCACCGGTAAGTATCCCGATTATTGTCACTTCGGGGTTAACGGATCATAACACATAATAGGTGACTATAGACTTGCAAGATAGGATCATGAACTCACATATATTCATGAAAACACAATAGGTTCAGATCTGAAATCATGGCACTCGGGCCCCAGTGACAAGCATTAAGCATAGCAAAGTCATGGCAACATCAATCTCAGAACATAGTGGATACTAGGGATCAAACCCTAACAAAAGTAACTCGATTACATGATAAATCTCATCCAACCCATCACCGTCTAGCAAGCCTACAATGGAGTTACTCACGCATGGCGGTGAGCATCATGAAATTGGTGATGGAGGAAGGTTGATGATGACGATGACGAAGGATTCCCCTCTCCGGAGCCCCGAATGGACTCCAGATCATCCCTCCCGAGAGATTTTAAGGCTTGGCGGCGGCTCCGTATCATAAAACGCGATGAATCCTTCTCTTTGATTTTTTTCTCCCCAAAAGTGAATATATGGAGTTGGAGTTGAGGTCGGTGGAGCGTCAGGGGGCCCACGAGGCAGGGGGGCGCGCCTAGGGGGGTAGGCGCGCCCCCACCCTCGTGGACAGGGTGTGGGCCCCCTGACATGGATTCTTCCACTAGTTTTTTATATATTCCAAAAATAATCTTCATTGATTTTCAGGTCATTCCGAGAACTTTTATTTCTACACAAAAATAACACCATGGCAATTCTGCTGAAAACAGCGTCAGTCCGGGTTAGTTCCATTCCAATCATGTAAGTTAGAGTCCAAAACAAGGGCAAAAGTGTTTGGAAAAGTAGATACGTCGGAGATGTATCACAAACTCAACGAGGAGCAGAAGGAATGACAAGCGGTTTTCAATAAGGTATTCTCTGCAAGCACTGAAATTATCGGTAACAAATAGTTTTTTGATAAGGTAATTTGTAACGGGTAACAAGTAACATATGTAAATAAGGTGCATCAAGATGGCCCAATCCTTTTTAGCAAAGGACAAGCCTGGACAAACTCTTATATAAAGGAAAACGCTCCCGAGGACACATGGGAATTATCGTCAAGCGAGTTTTCATCATGCTCATATGATTCGTGTTCGTTACTTTGATAATTTGACATGTGGGTGGACCGGTGCTTGGGTACTGCCCTTACTAGGACAAGCATCCCACTTATGATTAACCCCTCTTGCAAGCATCCGCAACTACAAAAGAAGTATTAAGGTAAACCTAACCATAGCATGAAACATATGGATCCAAATCAGCCCCTTACGAAGCAACGGATAAACTAGGGTTTAAGCTTCTATCACTCTAGCAACCCATCATCTACTTATTACTTCCCAATGCCTTCCCCTAGGCCCAAACAATGGTGAAGTGTCATGTAGTCGATGTTCACATGACACCACTAGAGGAAAGACAACATACATCTCATTAAAATATCGAACGAATACCAAATTCACATGACTACTCATAGCAAGACTTCTCCCATGTCCTCAGGAACAAACGTAACTACTCACAAATCATATTCATGTTCATAATCAGAGGGGGTATTAATATGCATAAAGGATCTGAACATATGATCTTCCACCAAATAAACCAACTAGCATCAACTACAAGGAGTAATCAACACTACTAGCAACCCACATGTACCAATCTGAGGTTTTGAGACAAAGATTGGATACAAGAGATGAACTAGGGTTTGAGATGATATGGTGCTGGTGAAGATGTTGATGGAGATTAACCCCCTCCCGATGAGAGGATCGATGGTGATGATTTCCGCCTCCCGAAGGGATGCTTGCCCGACAGAACAGCTCCACCGGAGCCCTAGATTGGTTCCGCCTCATGGCGGCGGAGTTTCGTCCCGAAATCTTGCTTATGATTTTTTCCAGGGCGAAAGACTTCATATAGCCAAAGATGGGCACCGGAGGCCTGCCAGGGGGCCCACGAGATAGGGGGCGTGCCCACGGGGTAGGGCGCGCCCCCCACCCTCATGGATGGTGGGTGGCCCCCCTGTGGTGCTTCCTTCGCCCAATATTTTATATATATTCTAAAAATGACTTCCGTCGAGTTTTAGGACTTTTGGAGTTGTGCAGAATAGGTTTCTAATATTTGTTCCTTTTCCAGCCCAGAATTCCAGCTGCCGGCATTCTCCCTCTTCATGCAAACATTGTAAAATAAGAGAGAATATGCATAAGTACTACAAAAAATACACTTCCGTGATGATACGTGTTTGTCACAATAGGTCGCTTTTTTGTCATGCATGTACATCCTTGACAAATTTATGACAGAATCAAGATAGTCATACCTGTGCTGTCGTAGAAGTGTTCCATGACATTACCAAAATTATCATCACGGAAGTGTCCACTTCCATGACGATAAATCGTGCGTCACAGAAGTGCTTTCGTCAAGGGTGACCGACACGTGGCATCCACCGTAACGGAACGCCGTTAAGCTATCGGGTCGGGTTTTGGATCCGATAACCCGTTAACAGCCCCGACCAATGGGGATTTTCCACGTGTAAAATCATCATTGGCTAGAGGAAACACGTGTCGGCTCATCGTCGAGACAGATGTCATCCACTCACTGGACAGAAGGCGCCTATGATACGTCGACACGTGGCACAGCCCAACAAGTTTAAATGGGCTGGCCCAACTAGAGGCCCACAAGATTTTGGGGACCATAATGGGCCGGCCCAGCTAAAGGCCCACGAAATTTTGCGGACCATAATGGGCTGGCCCAGCTAAAGGCCCACAAGATTTTGCGGGCCATAATGGGCCGCCGAGGTAAAGGCCCATATGATTTTTTATGCCATAATGGGCCGGCCCAGGTAAAGGCCCACAAGATTCTTGCAGGTCATAATGGTCCGGCCCAGCTAAAGGCCCACGAGATTTTGCTGACATTAATGGGCCGGCCCAGCTATAGGCCCACAAGATTTTGAGGACCCTAGTAGGCCGGCCCATTAACTGGCTGCCATGTTTTGGGCCAAATGCCGGTCCATATTTGATCTGGTCCATTAATGGCCTGCCACGCTCCGGGCCTAATAGTAGCCCATATGAGATCTAGCCCGTTAAAAGCCTACCACGTTCTAGGCCAAATTACGGCCCAGATCAGGTCCGGCCCTTTAAGAGGCTTTGGGCTCAATTATGGCCCATATCAGATTTGGCCCGTCAACTGGACACTATGCTTTTGGGCCCACTTGCTAAAGGCCCACTGACGGTGTCCTGGACTAGGGGGTACTTACCACGTCGTCTCCCAATCTATTAGATTGGGCCGAGGACCCCCGTGGCCGTATACTCATGGGCCAGTTCGGACGGCTGCCGCATACAAGGAAGATTCCACAAGACATGGCGATCAAGACAAGGACTTCTCCCCACCGGCGTATTCGGCTAGGACTCTTGTTATCCTAGGCCTCCGGTGCATTATATAAACCGAGGCCAGGCTAGTCGATAGATATACAATATATACAACAATCATACCATAGGCTAGTTTCTAGGGTTTAGCCTCCTTGATCTCGTGGTAGATCTACTCTTGTACTACCCATGTCATCAATATTAATCAAGCAGGAGTAGGGTTTTACCTCCATCGAGAGGGCCCGAACCTGGGTAAAAACATCGTGTCCCTTGTCTCCTGTTACCCATCGATCCTAGACGCACAGTTCGGGACCCCCTACCCGAGATCTGCCGGTTTTGACACCGACATTGGTGCTTTCATTGAGAGTTCCGCTGTGTGATCGACAAAAGGATTGATGGCTTGCCTGCAGATCAACCGCGACTTCGGCATCTTCGTCACCAGCTCGGCTGGTCACCTTGGTTCCACCAAGAATTGCGCCCCGTGTCCGGATCACCATGTTCGGACGAGGGCCTTCATCAAACATCAACTCCGATCTCTATCAAGATCACGGAGGAATCATCCATGGAGCTCGGGGGCTCAACGTCAACATTGTCCTAAAACGATTGTGCTGTTTTTCTAGACAGCGAACTCGCATCTGCTGCCACCACCTCCTCGAGTATCGCTTTGACGATCTCTTTGGTGGAATTGTGCGGAATTGAGTCTACAACAACCTTGGAAAATTGCTTTGAGTTCCGATGGAGGAATCTCTGGCAATCCACAATATACCGGAGCCCTGTCAAATCTGGACGGGAATTTGGATGTGTTTAGGGCGTGGTGTCCAGCTTCTAGCTCGGACGTCCTTTGGAAGATCCAACCGTTGATCGTTTGCGGAATTCCTGTATCTACCACCTCTCAAAATTTCAGCTCGATTCGACCGTCCAAACTCCAGGAACCTTCTGATTAGTGCATCACTTTTTGGATCTGTTTTCTGCGCGAAAACGAATCCGACCCGATTTCATCTTTTCTATGAACGGGATTTAGGACATCCCTTTTGAAGAAATTTTTGTATGGGGTATTGTGTTTTGTTTCTGAACACATCCCACTAACTTTAAGATCTTTTGAACATGATCTTCAACATCATGCTGGTGTCAAACCAGTCCGGCAATATTACTCCACGGCTGCCGACCTGCGCTAAGACACGGCGTCACTTTGTTGAGCCGAGCTCAACTTCTTCGGATCATCATCTCGGCAAGCCAAACAAGATTCCGGCATCGCGAAGGATAAATCGTCACCAACATCGCCGCCCCATAGATTACACGGAGCGGGCATACCGGCATCGCCGCACGGTCGCTTCATCACGCCGGCATCGACCACGTCACGACCTGCATCGACAGGGTCGCACTATTGCTTCTTCAAGCTGGTGTCCATCACGCCGACCTACTTCGACATCTTGGCTGGACCGGGGGCTTCGCCATCTCTTCATCAACCTACTCCGGACACTTCGGCGTCACTAGCCGACCAGCTCCATCACGTTAGCTGGGCCGAGGGCTTTGCCTCGGTGAGCCAACCTTTACCAGCATTGCCATGCTGTCATTTTAATGCCCATCAGGCAATGGGTTTGCGGATCGAGTCCCAATTTTGGGAATCACCTTCCTTCGGATGGCTACAACGAATAAACCAGATGCTATCAATCCTAGTATTTTTTTCTTGTTTGGGTTCATTTTTCCCAAGGAATTATTACTCTGGTTTGCCCATCATATGTACACAGGTCCATCAAATGGTGGCGGCATTAATGACAGTCGCATGGTGGTTCGGTCAGTTTCCATACATAGTGCGGCGAACACCGCATCCGGAGCTCGGACCGACCTGTGAATTTAGGCGTTGCCACGCCTCTACTACATCACGCCGACACCCTGCATCGACATTGACTTCGGCGCCAGGCCATATTTCTTCTATTCCTCACTTTGCATAAATTATTTATTTTGCAACATTTTTTTATTATCATTATTACCATTATCTCCGGTTTGCACTATTTTTTGTGCACAGGAAAATGATCCGGGGACTTCGGCGTCACTCTGCCAGTCTGCATTGACCGTGCTATGTCACCACTTCGGCGTGTCGAGCTCTCCGCTCCGCCACCTCGGGACCAGCTTGGGGGATGGAACATTGCCCCGCATTAAGCTTGGACCGCGTCATCAATACCGAACACATTAACCAGCTAAGTCGCTTTCATGCTCAAAGCTTTAATTTTTAACTTGTGTTCGGTTCGACCAAGCATTATACTTTTTTGGGAAAAAGTTGCTTGTAAAAAATTTCCTTGTCCAAACTTTGTTTGTGACGCATAAATTCAAATACCCAATTCATTTGGGGGCTTCCTTCATGAAGCTTTTCCTCTTGCATATGATTATACTTGTACGGCTTCGTTCCTTGTTCGTGTATTACGCCACAATATGCATCATATTGACTTAAGCGATTTGCAAGCTGGGTTGCCTCGCTCCTGTATTTACCCCTACGTTCCCGATTGTTCGGCTAGGGAGTAAAGGGAGCACCTCTGCGATTGTCATGATCGGGTCACCCGAGCCGGACCTCAGACTGGGTGAAGCCGAAAGCTAGCGCTCTTATAGTTATTCAATGATGGTCGGCACACAACGGAACTCATGAGTACAAAAAATCTATTGCACAAGTCTCATAATAACAATGAGCACCGAAGAAAGGTATCGGTGGGGATACTATTTTCTTCGAAGATGCTTCTTACACTTCACGGTAATATAGCATAAGTTCCCTGAGCGCGCTTTGTCTGTTACAGCCTTATGGCCTGATTGCCTGGTTATTGGAAACACCGTCGATATTCTCGACCGATGGAGTACATAACACTTTTCGGTCCTTGACCGAAGAGGGAGAAGCTGACGGTCGGTTAAGACATGTTTAAAGTTCGGTTAAACATAGATATGATATAAGTACTTCGGTACATGCAATCATTCTTCTACCCAAGTCACTTGGGGGCTCTTAAGTTTATTTGAGTTGTTTTATAATAAGTGTTCTTCTTCTTAGTCGTTGCAAAGTTTTATTATTATTTATCACTCCTTTTTTCGACACGAGTGTGCGGTCACTAGCCGGGGAGCCTAATTTCTCTCTCAAAGCCGCTAGAGTTTAGTTTGCTAAACTGGCCTGATGAGAAGCACTCCGCCCTCGGGATAGGAGGTTGAAGCCATAGGCTGACCCGCTCGAAGTCTTGAGATAGGATGTGTCATGTTAAAGGACGACAGAAACACTTCTTTTTTCTAAGACCAATTTTCGGATTGGCACCGAACACTTGATCTTGTTCGGACGTCATGTTTTTACTAACGTTTCTTGGTTTTCCAAGCTTTTTGGCACTTTTAAACTATTTGTGCTTTTTCAGCATTAGTCTCGCAGTGCAACGCCGGACACCTTTAGGGATTCGGCAAAAACATTCTCAGATATTGCTATATATGCATCGGTTTCGAATTGTGTCTTCGGTCAATAGTTGGGTTGCCCGGCTCCTGCACTTGCTTCCTATGTTCCGTTTTGTTCGACTAGGCGTGCAAAGGGAGAACCACTGCGATTGTGCTTCCATCTCACATGGTTAAGCACCTTAGTGGAGAAAGCCGAAAACTGACTGTCACAATAAGCGTAAACTGGTCAGCGATCCGATGACTATGACGGGCCATTCATAACATTGGCTGAAGTGTTTACGGCTTGACCTCGACTATCGCCGAACACTACCGGGGGCTATTAACTGGCCTCCCAAACTAAATCCTCGATATTTTGCTCTTACATTCGAGCTGAGGTTTCATGATCATGCTTAGCATGACAACCCAAAGAAAGGAACCGATAGCGGGACTATTTTCTTTGGAATACATTTCTTCTGTTAAACAGTAATATAACATATCTCTCTGCGTACCTTTGTTTATAAAACCGTATGGCCAGATTGCCTTGTTTGTCGTAAATCTTTGCCCTCATAAAGGCTTTATAAAGTAGGACAAACACTCCTTGGCTACTGGCCAAGGAGGTGGAAGCCGATGGTCGGTCAAGAAAGTTTTGTACAATGTGGATCCGAGCATTAATGATGTAAAGTACTTGGATACATAGAGTCATTACACATAATTTGTGATTTTACTATGGATATTGATCCTTAATTCGGCCACCCATGCCCGCATTAAGGCTCGGGGGCTACTGGGCTTCGGGCTTATTATTTACAAATATTAAAGGGGCACATCGATCCCCTGATCTGGTGTTGCCACCCGACCAGTGTCTCAGGGGCTACTGCATTGCTTGTCCAATGCAGAAAATTTTATGTGCAATATAGTTTCCGAGGAGATTTTGATCCTCAGGTTGGTCGGCCGCACCCAACCTGAGTCTTGAGGACTGAGCACGCCGCTTTTGTGCCCCGAAGTATTCTACCGAGCTAGGACTTGATCCTCAGGCCGATTTTGCAAATCAACCTGAGTCTCAGCGGCTACTGGGATCAGCGGTCTTATGTCATCCTTCATGTGCATCTCGGGTTTTAGACCGATACACACCTTGAGGGCTACTGGCTATATATCTCGGCAGAGAATAAATTGCACCAATAAAAAATATTGACAAAAAATCGGCCCATAGTCGGGGTGGTGCACCACCTCGGAAGCAGTCCGGCATAAAGCTCGGGCGCTAGTGGCTGGCTCCATAGAGGGCATTTCCGGCATTAAGCTCGGCTAAACTCCTTCAACTTTTCTGAACCAAGGTGATATGACACCTCGGATATAGTCCGGCATTGGAGCCTGGACACAGTCCGGCGTTGGAGCTCGGATATATTTCAGCGTTGGAGCTCGGATATACAGTCCGGCGTTGGAGCTCGGATTCATAGTCCGGCGTTGGAGCTCGGATACATTCCGGCGCTAGAGCTGGGAAGCGGTCCGGCGTTGGTGCTCGGCTGCATAAGATACCTCGAATGCAGTCCAGCGTTGGAGCTCGGACGCAAGAGGACCCTGCCTCCCGGGAACAACTTCAAACCCGAGGTGTGGCATAAAAATAAACAAGGCATTGATAAAGGCCAGAAACTTAAAGGGGCTCCTCGAATACCCAACGTGTAAACTCGTCGAATGCATTTCGGCGATCCTCAAGATCGAAGATAAAGAAGATTTGTTGAACCAGTTTTCAAGACCGGCAACCGAAGGTGAAGAACAGTTCGGAAGAACCGAGGAGCGTCCCTAACTTGAATACCGGTTCAGGGGGCTACTGACGGTGTCCTGGACTAGGGGGTACTTACCACGTCGTCTCCCGATCTATTAGATTGGGCCGAGGACCCCCGTGGCCGTATACTCATGGGCCAGTTCGGACGGCTGCCGCATACAAGGAAGATTCCACAAGACTTGGCGATCAAGACAAGGACTTCTCCCCACCGGCGTATTCGGCTAGGACTCTTGTTATCCTAGGCCTCCGGTGCATTATATAAACCGAGGCCAGGCTAGTCGATAGATATACAATATATACAACAATCATACCATAGGCTAGCTTCTAGGGTTTAGCCTCCTTGATCTCGTGGTAGATCTACTCTTGTACTACCCATATCATCAATATTAATCAAGCAGGAGTAGGGTATTACCTCCATCAAGAGGGCCCAAACCTGGGTAAAAACATCGTGTCCCTTGTCTCCTGTTACCATCCGGCCTTGACGCACAGTTCGGGACCCCCTACCCGAGATCCGCCGGTTTTGACACCGACACCCACTTAGTAATTCGGCCTGATATTAGTTTTGGCCTGTTAAGGGCCCGTTTAACATTTCGTCCATATATTAATTTCGGCCTGTTAAAAGCCTGTCATATAGTTGGGCCTAACTATGGCCCGGTTTGCATCCGGCCTGCCCGCAGCCGATATCTGATTGGGCCAAACAAGGACCCAGACAATTTTGGCCTGTTAAAAGCCCGTGATTTGATTCGCACAATCATGGGCCGGGGTTCATTTCGGGCTACTGCCGGCCTGCAGCTGATCGGCACGTTTTAGGCCCAACCTACATCGTGATTGCATGACGGCCCGATTATGTACCGTAATTTTACGGTTTGGCCGGTTTACTACGAAGACAGGATATATATATATATACAGTAAAATAACTGCAGCATCGTGAATAAGAAAAAACCTATACTATACAATAATGAAATTATGACATATTACATCCACTGGGCATCAAAGTTCGCCACTATGATAATAAAGCACAAGCAGACAGCAGATTACATACACTGGGCGTCAAAGATCGCCACCAGTGCAAATAAACACGCCGACAAAATAATATACAAAACCAACAGCACTTCAATAGAGTTCAAGAAAGGTTAGCCCTGCTGGGGAGCTGCAGCGCAAGCAGCTGAGCAAGATGATGAGACTGCGCTTGTTCAACACTTATATCTTCCTCACTCTGAAAGATAAATAAGTAGACAGATGACAGGTTTTGCACATAAAAGTATCAGTGCTGACAATTCATCACATTTCTTACTGACGAATAAAGTGACACAGTTTAAATTTGCATTAACACAATATGGTATTGTTCAGGTCAAGACATGGCAGGAAATAACATTGTGAAGGAGTTGGCAGCTTCACGACACCACTGGATTACAGATCAAGAACTCATAAGTATCAATGGTTAGTGTGCTGTCAATTTATACCATTTCAGATTGGCAAATAAAGAGACGGTTTAAATAATATTAGAATGATATGACATTTTTCATAGTTAAGACATTGCAGAATATGACATTATGCTGTAGTGGGTAGGTTCACCACACCACTGGATTACAGATGAAGAACAGAAGCATACATGCAGTGCAAAAGAAGATCACTTGCTCTGTATAGTTTAATTTACATGGTATGAAGAAGGAACTTGGTTGTACAACTGAAAACTTAAATTGAGAAAGGATGAACTTTTGTTTATGAATTACATATAATAAACTTTAAACAAGCAATTTGATGCAAACACCAAAAATAAACAGCTGTTGCAGTCATGCCTAACCAAATATATACAACAAAGTTTGAAGGCTTGAGATGGACAAATTTACATTATTGGTGAAGACATGCTCTATAAAGGCCTTGTCCATGCTGATGGGGGGCAATTCAAGAAGTTTACCACAGAATCTTCTTCAAAATCATTGCCTTTATTCTAGATTTTGTTAAGAGTAAATATAGATGTGATAATATACGAAAAAATGGAGAATATTTAAGATAAGATGAAGAGTGATGCTACATAACCAAGTAGCTATAAATGTAAGTGCAGCGATATAGGCAAAAGGTACAGCCAAGAGCAATGCACAGCTAAAATTCTTCAGTACCAACCTTATGGTAAGAGTAAATATAGATCTGATGTGTAGAAACTGGAGGGCAAAGGAAAATAAGCTGCAGAGTGATGGTACATGAACAACTACCTGTCATTATAAGTACACTGATAAAGGACAACATGTACTTACAAGAATAATGCAGAGCTAAAAAAACATTGGCATTGGATATATTCTACACTAATGTAACCATTCATACAGATCAGATAATTTGGGGCGAACAATTGATAAGCAAGCTATCATGCATACTGTTGTCACATAATGAACCAGGTATGTATGTAAGTACAGTGATACAGGACAACAGGTACTAACAAGAGCAAAGAAGTGGGCAGCATATTTGAGATATCCTGTCGTTCTTGTCAAACCGGAATTCTTCTTCGAGCAGATTTCCTGCAAAAAAGATCCGTAAGGCACATGCGGAAAAGTAGAAGTTCAAATTGTCATGTGATTTCATAGACAGTACCTCATCCTGGGAACGAGACCAGTGCATAACAAGGTTTTTCCATTCAATGTCTTCTAAATTTAGCACAGGAGACTTCACCAGAAATTATTTTATAGACTTGCCATCAAAGTGTGATTTCCTCAGGTAACACCGATACTGCTGCAATGCTTCCTTGAAAAGCACAAGCAAGCTTTGCTCGTCATGACTATCCAGATTGACCCACGCCTAGTTACAACAATGTAATGTAAATCATTGATGTGTTCAATCAACAGAAAACAGGAAAATAATAGCCATGAATAATAGCACTTACACATAAGTTGGACAGGAAGATGTGAAAATGGTGTTTGTCTTCACAATAATCTTCCCATGATGGGAATATATGCACGTAGTCCCTAACAACATTGAAAGCATTGTCTTTTAAACTGGGAATAAATGGAATGGGGTTCCAATCTGCAGGAATTGGCTGTCTCTGCAGTTGGGATAGGTCTTCGGCCGGTGGACTTGCTGTACTTTTTGCTGGAGTGGGATTTTTCTGTGGTACAGCTGGTGCTATGGGAAATGAAATCGGTATACCTTTTGCTGGAGTGCAGGTCCTGTGTGGTGGGTCTAGTGGTGTGGCCAGTGAAGTATGGGTACAGTTTGCTGGAGTCGGTCCTACGTTTTGTGTCGCTGGTTGTACAGCCAATATAAGTGGGGTGCTGTCTGATTTCTCCGGCACCACCACGTTTTTCAAGGACTTTGCTGGTGCTCCTTCAGGTTCGGCAATCACCCTCTTCCTTTTTGATGTCTGATGCACAAGAACATCATTTGAGTGGAAAAACATGGTATGATGACAGATGGAATATGTATTGATAATGGATGGGCATGACATCTCGACATATATGATGAGTAAACTAAGTAGATGGCTGTGCAACAAAGTAGAGGAAATGCAAGACAACATATGCAAGATACCCGCAATCAATAAAACATTGCCAAATTAGAATAGGCACCTTGATGGGTGAACAGGACATGCCATCTACCTTTGACTCCTCGAGGTTAGAACGGTCATTAGGATGATATTCTGAACAAGAATCAATAGGTGGGGAGCGTATGAGTTTCATTGCATCCAGAATGGCACTCAATGCCTTGGTGCCAATTTTGTAAGTCATTGCAGTGTTTAGCTTCAAGAGTGGACTGCTGCTAGTGTGACACAAAGCAGCTACACAGATCATAGTGTAGATATAACGGGAAAACCTTATGCATCAGAGTAAAATCAGCAAAGTGGAACTTGCTGGAATATATGTGCTAGTATTGCCGGTACGGCTAGAAAGGCTTCGGATACCAGCTCTCTTCAAGTGAAGGTGCGGTACTGTTAATATCAATGTAACTCTCAAAGGCGACACAGCTCCCTGCATTTCCTTGCTATTCATATAGGATTCAAGTGGGCTGGCCACTACAAATCCTATTCCTATGTTTACAAGATCCTACGAATCAAAGAGGCTCAAAGTGTCCATAACAACTGACTGTATAGACCTCTACACTGCAAATGTCCCTGCTCATCTTCAGTACAAGGAACATACTGTACTACTATCATACTCCCTCCGTTCCAAAATATAAGTCTTGGTAGAGATTTCCACTATGGATCACATACAGATGTATCCAGGTACATTTTAGAGTGTAGATTCACTCATTTTGCTCCATATGTAGTCCATGGTGGAATCTATACAAAGACTTGTATTTAGGAACGGAGAGAGTACATATTAAAGAAGAACGGAAGAGGAACTTTGTAAAGAAGAGCAAGCAGATTTTGGATAATAAAATGTTGGTTGCGCAGTGCCCACACGTGATGAAGCAGAGCGCATTAAGAATGCAACTCCTAGCTGTCTCTCGACCATTTCAGGCGGTTGGATGAAGATCCTACGTCTCCTAACCCTTCTTCTTCCTCGTCTCTAATTCTTCCCATAAAGAACACCGCACGGGCCGCCGGCCGGACCACCGGCCCCCACCACCTATGTTCCTCCGCCACCCCCACCCCCACCCCAACCCCCACCCGCGTTGAGTTTTCTTCGTTCGGCGAGGCCCCACAACCACCCGAGCCCCTTCGATCGCACCGGCGAACTCCAGAGAGCTCTGAAAAATCGACTGACCCAATTTTGAAATTTAGTCTACTGTGATTTAACTAGTGTGGAATATAAAAGGGGAAAACCATAAGCATTGCGAGTATGGTATTGAGCGTGCCATGGTGGATCTGAAGGTGCAAACCGGACAAAGGCAACTTCGCAACCAAGACAAGAAATCAGAGTAAAGCAGTGGCGATCTATTTTCTTGCTGTGATAAATAAGTTGAGCAGATACGAAAGAGTACTGCCTCTGGTGCGGCGCCGTGTAGGCATCTGCTGAGAATTTGACGGTGCTGCGGTAGCGATGGCTGTCGGCAGCGTGGAAGCAGATCTAGGAGGGTAGACATTGGTGGCGGGGCGCGGTGGACGAGACGGTTGTAGGAGTGGCGCCGGCAAGGTGGACGAAGACAGGGATGAAGCGAGAGGACGGGATGCAAGGATCCCGGTCCGAAGCCGTGGATGAGAGAGGTCGGTCTCTTGTAATGGACGGCGGCGTCGGGGTATCAGCTCCGGCATGGTGGAGGAGGACGGCGATAGATGGGGTGGCGGACGACGGCAGACGGAGGAGGGTGGGGTGGAGAGGGTGGTTTGGCGCCCACAGAGTACGAATGGGGAAAAGGGAGGTAGAGAGGAAGGGGGGAAGGGGGGAACCATGTATTCAGGGCGTGCTTGTCTCAAATGCGAGGAAATTTACAAACTTAGCCCCCGTTTCGAATTTCTACTACACCACAGCAACACTAGTCGGTCGGGAATAGGACGGTAATCTCGCATACACCGAATATTTGTCGACGAGAGTTTGTTTTTGGCGCCCACCATGTATGAATATGAATGGGGGAGGGAGTCGATTTCGGCCGAGGACACACTGTGTTTCAGCGCCCACCGTGTATGAATCCGGGTGAGAGGCGGTTATGTCACGTTTGGGTGAAATTACAAACCTACCCCTATCGAAACCTATAGAAATCTAGCATATAGGCTTTGCGTGGCAGGGATAGGCAGCAGTGATTTCCATCTCGCAGATTTTGGTTCCGGGCGGTTACTGCGACTTTCCCCGCTTCGTTCAAATTTTGCAGAGTGCACGTTTACCGTGCCAACTCAATTTGAATCCCGTTTGTATTCTATTTTTTGGGGCGGGATCCATTTTCAGTTGGAATTACATTCTATATACATCATTTTTTTATATATACTTTCAAAAGCACAACACCATTTATACATAAATATGGTTTACAAATGGCATGATCTTATATTCATAAGGTTGTATCCATCAATTTGGATTTTCAAATATTTGAAACCACTTTATGTTGAAATCCAATGTATGCATTCCTCGCTAACTGTCTCCAATTAATGTGTGTTTCATGCGGGTTTTTTTTACTTCTCAAATATATAATGTGTTTCACACACGCAACATATAGTGTAATCCCGTTTAGACATTAATTGCATATAAACCATGCATTGTTTGTAATTGAAGAATCTATGGATCACCAATATTGATAAACTATATAACATTACACATGTGCCCAAATTCAAATGAATATGCATGTTTGATACACCAATTTGCGTTATGATATTATCAATGTCGTGATCTCCAGTTTAAATATTTGAATCCCCTTTAATCCAGATATTCATCTCATATAGCTATCACTCATGCTTATATAGGACTATCTCTCTGGACCTATACGCGTTCATCGTCTCTCAGGTATCTCTCGTGCTACCTGTATGTCGACAATGATCTTTTATCTTCGTAACACACTGATGGTACTCTCTCCCTCGACCTTCATCACTCTATCTCTCTCTAAGTATATCTCGCTCCCTGCTATGTGTCTCTAACTATGATTCTCCATGTGGAATCTCTTTCTCTCACACAAACACAAAACTTTGTCTCCCGGGGTCTCATTTCTCTCTACTATTCCCATGTGTGCCACTTGCACACCCCTCATACAGAGATGTCTTTCGCTCCTTAGATATGAGAACCTACGACTCTTCCTCATCAATATCTCTTTCTCACACACAAACACAAACTCTGTCTCCCAGGGTCTCATATTTCTCCATTGTTCTCTTGTATGTCGCTCACACACACCCTCTCTCCCTAGAGATATCTTGTGTTCCCTCGTATGTCTCTAGCTATCACTCTCGTTGTGAAATATCTTTCTCTCTCGCAGACACAAAACTCCGTCTCTCTGGATCTCATTTCTCTCTGATATCTGTTTGTATGTGACTCACACGCACCCTCTCTCTATCTCTCTCACACCCACACACATAACCCAGCCTTCTGACCCACTCAACTCCTATCTCTAACGCACACTAGCTAGCATCTTTATCTTTCTATTTATCTGTTTCTCCATCAACCTTCTTTCTCGCCCTCACTCTTGATTCCTATCACGCATACTACATATGTTTCTCTCTACATGCAGTCAAGTGCCCTCTCACACACATATATAACTTCACCCTTTGAACCACCCGACGGTCATCTCCAACACCCAAACTAGCGGATGTCCCTCTAGCTAGCATCTCCATCTCTGTATCTATCTGTAGTTTCTCCGTCAACATTTCTTTCTCGCACGAAGTCTTGCTTCCTATCACCCACACTATATATGTCTCTCCATACATATGCATTTATAGGTTGGTCTCTTTTGCACAATCGTTGCGCCTCACTCCCTCTGCTCGCCATAGATGCATGCTCCAGCCCATGCCACTATCTCTTAAAGACAAAAACACATGCTCAATTGTCCGGACTTCTTCCATGCATTCTCACATGCATGCATATTGTCATACCGATCCGTCTCTCCCATGTCGTTGATCTTATGACTTATGTCTTCTTTCTTTTATCTCGATCATGCGCGCGCACACACACACATCCCATGTATACATGTATACCTCTCACACATGCACGTTCAAGGTCTCTATGTCTCCATAGTAGTTAATTACCCTCAATCCTAACGCCACATCGAATCGTTCTCCTGTTTTGTGCACATAACTTCCGCCTGGATGGGTAAAACACACACTCACACTTAACAATCTCCTTCTAGCTACCCCCCCCCCCCCCGCCTCTCACTCTTCCCCTATATCCCCGAAACCAATAAGACCATCCCTTAGTTTAATTCCTGCCTACATGCACCATCGATATATAGTAGTCTTCCTCGGTGTCTCTCGAACAAACACGTTATCTCAAAGTCGACTCCTCTCACGCCCACACACCTTCTCTCCCCTCTCTACGGGCATTTTCTCTCTCGCACCCCATCGTTGGTGGCCTCTGCCATACACATCACCTCTCTATGATGAAAGCCATGCACACTTAAATTATATCCGCCACAAAGGACCCCGCGACACACACACACACACGTGCACGCACCCCCCAACACACCCACACACTAAGACTCCATCTCTCTCTCACACACACACACAAACACACACATGCAAGCACGCAAGCACGCACGCCCCCCCCCCCACACACACTAAGACTCCATCTCTCTCCCTCTCTCACACACACACAAACTAAGACTCCATCTCTCTCTCCTCTCTTTCTCTCTCTCTCACACACACACACTAAGACTCCATATCACACACATGCTCTAGGCGGAGCATTTGTTCCTGCCACCCTTCATCCAACCTTACCCGTATGATAAACAATCACCTTTATTTACTTGCATAACGTGGACAAATTCCAGTTTAATTTAGTAGTCAGCAAACTTATCATCTGTACCCTTATAAAAAATGAGTTGGTGGTGATGGTGTGCCTGCCATCTTGTAATACAGACCGTATGATCTATATCTGAGGATAAAGCAAACTGTGATAATTTTACAAAAGATACCGGCACCTCTCTCCACATCATTATCTCTCGCAACCTCATTGCTCAGCAATTAAAAAAGGAATAAGTCTTGGAACAATCTAGCATGCATGGTGGCCGCTGCCGCCTGCCGGCGCCGTCCATCCCCATGCCTCCACCCATTCCGACCACCAGTCACCACCATGCTCCACTCCTCCTCGCCTTATCTCTCATCTTTCATTTTTTTCGATGACATTCTCGAGATACCAGTTTTCCGATAAAATTCTTGAGATATCACTAGTTTTTACACATGGGATTACTCCTGCATGGGTCAATCACAACAGGTGTTCTGTAAAAAATGCATATTGATGTTCTGTGCAATGCACGAGAATCTTGCTTGTAATTATATAACGCAAATCACGAGCAGGAAGTGACATTTTTTTGACACAACCACGTTAACATGGCCACGTAAATCACTAGCTAAAGTAAATACCATTATACTTATATCCCGATGCAAAAGGTTGAGTACATGTCCGAAGAGTAGAGTCGCACACACGCACTCTGTCTCTCAGAATCTCTCTCACACACACACCAGTTACGTGACGCCCACCTAAGCAGACACGTATGTTACAATTTGTGCACCCGCGTGTACACGTGATGCTGCGCATTTATTTAAGCCGGAAGGCGAACCCAAACAGTAGCTGCATTCATTCCCCTCCCGCCGCCTCTTCTCTGGTCGCCGTCGCCCGGTAGCCATGTGCCGGCCGAAGGTAACAACATAAGCCATACTCCCGCCGGAGCGGCGCTTTAATATGGAAATTTTAGTGGTCATGCATGCATCTTTTTGTGCTAGCACTCCTATACTCCCTCCGGTCCTGTTTAGTTCGCACATAAGATTTGACTGAAGTCAAGCCTCGTAAAGTTTGACCAACTTTATAGAAAAAAGTATCAACATTCACAATCCGATATCAATACCAATAGATGTGTGATGACTTAAAGTTTCATATTGTATAACTTTAGCATGACAGATATTGATATTTTTCATATAAATACGGTCAAACTTTGTGAAGTTTGACTTCAGAGAATTCTAACATGCAGAGTAAAAAGGACCGGAGGGAGTATAAGGGTTGACCGGTCGCTTCCCGCGGACGTGCGCGGGCGGTGGAAGAGGAAGGAGAAGGGAAGCGGGCTGTGGAGTAACGTTTTTTACCACAATTTCTTAGGAAACTGAGTGCAATAATTGAGTAGTTTTGCAAACTACCAGTACTACACCTGAAACGGTTCAAAACCTATACTCCCTTGCCAGCGCACGCTTCCCGCGTGAAACGGTCAGCGTCCCCTGGAGCGTCAGTGCCGCATTAATGCCCGGCCAGAGCGGAGGCGACCTCTCACTGGCGCCGGCATTGAAGTGGCGCGACGACCGAGAGAGCGCCGCTGCCCGGTGCACATGACTACTCCGCATCGAGACTGGCCATAGGCCCTGTTTGGATCCATGGGTTAGAGTTAGTTTGAGCTAGTTGGGGCTCAAATAGCCCTAAAATATCCAAGCATGAGGGTTTAAATTGGAACAAGTTGCACCGAACCCACCAAAAAAAAACTATCCCACCCAAGAGGTGCTAACTGGAGATAGTTCTCATTGGGACCACTAAAAAATTACTTTTCTCTCTCCATGAAGTGCATTTATTGTCAATCTAACCCTGTCACCCAAACACCTCTTTGGCTACAGTTAGTTCAGGGTTAGTCATGAGTTAGTCTAACCTCTAGCTAAGTTAGAGTATCAAACAGGAGCAGTATAGGACATGCAAGTGTCTCAAAGCATACAGGCAAATTCGTACGTGAAAGGACTTTTTCTTTTTGAAAACGGAACGTGAAAGGAATTTTTTTAGAATGCTCTTGGCATGTCGCTAACATGTGATAGTTAACCGACCTCAATAGACGGCAGAAACGCCAGCCCGCCGCACTTTGATAGAGATGAGGAGGGAGAAGCGATACAGGCTGCTGGATTACTAGAGATAGGTGTCGCACGGAAGCCAAGAAATATGGTGATAGTGTGGGTTAGCCATGTACTAGTATGATACTACACTGGGTTGTCGTGTTTCGTACTCTTCCAGTCCACTGTGGAGATGATTGGTTAATTTTATATCACTAAATAATATTAAATATTATGAGTGCAGACGCTCCACCACGAGGCTCCTTGCTCCTTCTCGGTCGTCCGGAATCTATGTTCTTCCACTCTATTTTTTTATGTGAGCTTTGTTCATCCTTTTGCCAACACGCGAGACATCTAGCATCAAGGTGCACGTGTTATGCAAGGATAGTTCCATCTATATGAAGAACACGTGGGACTGGAACTACGAGACGAACATGTACCCAGGAGTGGACGTACGAACCTGAGTAATGTAGCGCAATAAGTGAAGTAGAAAGGCACAAATGGTATGAACATGCGTGGTATATAGGGTGTGTTTGGTTGCATTCTCGTCTCAGCATAGTTGTTCCCTCTTCATGCATGCTCAACTCAACACCCCTCTTCATGCATGGTTCTAGTGTATTTGTGCTAAACTAGTGTGGACTCATGCACCCTCCATACACTCTACCAAACACCCAAAAGTAGGTCGAGAAGGGAACTCTTGGGCGGCATTTGTCTCTTACTACGTACTACCACTAAATGTTGTACGTGCAATGTACGGTGATGTTATGGAGTACGTGCCTAAGTACTCTACTACTACTATATTAGTTGGAGGCACATATTAACTTTTATATTTTTTACGTGTATGCCCCGAGACCTTCCAACTAGACGTGTCTTTGTCTCTAGGTCGCACTTTGTATCGTTCATACCACTAAGTACTACTACGTGTGGTCTCCGACCCAGAAGTGGAAGAAGTGGAGACGCTCTACCACGCTGTTTTTTTTACGCTGGGCTCTACCACGTTGTTCATGTCCCACTCCTTTCGCTGACATGTGGTACATCCAGCACGTGCCGTGTTTGGCACCCTTTGTCGTAAGAGTTGAAATGCTAGCATTCATCAGAAATAAAAAATAATTATAAATTGGCAGTGATACTATTTTTTTGCAAACCAATCAGCAGTGATACTATACCACGTGGTTTCCTTGCTCCTCGATATTGGAAAGAATACTTCTGTTCGCCAACATGTGGGACGTCGACCATCCTGGTCCACTTGCCATGCACGCAGAACTCCAAGGGAGTCACCCAAGTTGTCGCGCTGCAGTAACAATGACTAATGAGCCGTCAAATCATAGGCCCACTTCCCACTTTGAAGTTGCTTGGACGAAGGAACCATCATGACTTCGTTGAATTCCGCTTCTTGAAGAAAACTACTGTACCAGCAGTACTGCTAGCTACAGTAGTTACTCCAACAGAGGCCTCCTTTCGTTCATAGGATAGGAATATGAAAATCATAGGAAGTGAGATGACATGCATCTCAATTCCTATAGAGAAAGAGACGCCATTTGATGCTTAGGATAGGAATTTTTCCATTTAGTTTAGGCCAATGTACTAGTAATTTGCTCTAAAAACTACAGTAGTAACTAGTAGTACTGGTACATGCTCGTACTCAGATACACACATACACACACTAACTACCAGTACTACTACTTCTCACATGCTGGCCAGACGCCATCGTTCTCCTTCCCGGCTTTGTCGGCGACACCCCACCGTGCTTGGATCTTCGCCGACCTCTCTGCAGCAGCGCGTGCGTCCTTTTCTTTCTTGCGGCGCCGGGCCTCTTTTTCTTGAGTGCTTTCTGACTTTTCCGCTCCCTCTGTGCGGCTTTGGTCGCCTCTTGCTCTACCGCCCATTCGGCCTTGGCATCTTCAAATTCCTCCCACATAGTTGTGAGGTCGCGAGCGGCGATGAACTCGGCACGGCGGGATGCCATTGCTTCCCTACCATTTTGTGTGCGGTCGTGGGCAGCGAGGAACTCGGCGCAGCGGGATGCCATCGCTGCCTTACCGGTTAGTTTGCGGCGCGGTGGCATGAACGACGCTTGGTGAGAGTTCTGGGGTGGAGTGGCCGGACAACCGTATAGTGCATTGGTTTGTCAAGAGCTCAAGGATAGAAGACGAAGCAAATTTGGATTCCCCTTCAATCATGGTCATTTATTACCGAGTAAAATGCATTGGCGGTCATCGAACTTGTCTTGATAGCCCACTTTGATCATTATATATGAGATATGGTGATTATACGGTCGCTGGCTCAGCGTATAGCTCCGTATTTGTCTAGTTGACCAGTCAAACAGTCCGCATGCGCCTCATCAGCTCGTGTTCTTTATCTATCTACGCGGGCCTACCTGTCAATGGAGAAAGAAATACTGTAAAACCCAAAATTATGCTAGAGTCCGTACCGCTTCCGGAGCCCGCTCTCACCGCCTTGGCCCCTCAAGACGCCAGCTGCCCGCCGCATGCATGCATAGCAAGTAGTACTCCTTATGTGGAGGAGAGAGAGGCATTGACAAAGTCAAGGAGTGGGCTATGCAAGAGCCTGTCTCTACACGTGCTCCTAGGTATAAAGAAATAATTCTAAAAAAGGCATAAAAAACAATTGTGTCTTAAAAAAAGAAAGGTAAAAAACATTTGAGAGGAAATAGATAGAGAGAAAGTGAGAAAAAGGTGTAACCTTGTGACGCCCCCGATTTAATCGTACACTAGTCATACACGCAAATGTGTACGATCAAGATCAGGGACTCACGGGAAGATATCACAACACAACTCTACAAATAAAATAAGTCATACAAGCATCATATTACAAGCCAGGGGCCTCGAGGGCTCGAATACAAGAGCTCGATCATAGACGAGTCAGCGGAAGCAACAATATCTGAGTACAGACATAAGTTAAACAAGTTTTCCTTAAGAAGGCTAGCACAAACTGGGATACAGATCGAAAGAGGCGCAGGCCTCCTGCCTGGGATCCTCCTAACTACTCCTGGTCGTCGTCAGCGGGCATCACGTAGTAGTAGGCACCTCCGGTGCAGTAGGGGTCGTCGTCGACGGTGGCGTCTGGCTCCTGGGCTCCAACATCTGGTTGCGACAACCAAGAAGAAGGAAAGGGGGAAAGGAGGGAGAAAGCAACCGTGAGTACTCATCCAAAGTACTCGCAAGCAAGGAGCTACACTACATATGTATGCATTGGTATCAACTGGAATAAGGCTATCATAGGTGGACTGAACTGCAGAATGCCGGAATAAGAGGGGGATAGCTAGTCCTTTCGAAGACTACGCTTCTGGCAGCCTCCGTCTTGCAGCATGTAGAAGAGAGTAGACTGAAGTCCTCCAAGTAGCATCGCATAGCATAACCCTAACCGATGATCCTCCCCTCGTCGCCCTGTGAGAGAGTGACCACCGGTTGTATCTGGCACTTGGAAGGGTGTGTTTTATTAAGTATCCGGTTCTAGTTGTCATAAGGTCAAGATACAACTCCAAGTCGTCCTGTTACCGAAGATCACAGCTATTCGAATAGATTAACTTCCCTGCAGGGGTGCACCACATACCCCAACACGCTTGATCCCATTTGGCCGGACACACTTTCCTGGGTTATGCCCGGCCTCGGAAGATCAACACGTCGCAGCCCCACCTAGACCAACAGAGAGGTCAGCACGCCGGTCTAAACCTAAGCGCACAGGGGTCTGGGCCCATCGCCCTTAGCACACCTGCACGTTGCGTACGCGGCCAGAAGCAGAACTAGCCCCCTTAATACAAGAGCAGGCTTACGTTCCAATCCAGCGCGCGCCACTCAGTCGCTGACGTCACGAAGGCTTCGGCTGATACCACGACGTCGGGATACCCATAACTACTCCCGCGTAGATGGTTAGTGCGTATAGACCAAATGGTCAAACTCAGATCAAATACTCAGATCTCGTTAAGCGTGTTAAGTATCCGTGAACGTCGACCAGGGCCAGGCCCACCTCTCTCCTAGGTGGTCGGAACCTGCCCTGTCGCTCCGCCTCAAAGATCCACTCACGGGTGCTCCTCAAGCCGACCCGTCTTTAGTCACCACATGTATCCTGTATAAAGTATATAGTATATACCCGTGATCACCTCCCGAGTGATCACGGCCCGATAGTATAGCACAGCAGACGGAAAAGAATGTAGGGCCACAGATGGAAATACTAGCATCCTATACTAAGTAAGCAGGATTGCAGGTAAAGGTATCAACAGTAGTAGCAAGGACAGGCTATGCATCAGGATAGGAATAACGAAAACAGTAACATGCTACACTACTCTAACGCAAGCAGTATAGAGAAGATTAGGCGATATCTGGTGATCAAAGGGGGGGGGCTTGCCTGGTTGCTCTAGCAAGAGAGAAGGGTCGTCAACCCCGTAGTCGTACTGGGTAGCAGCGGCGTCGGTCCCGGTGTCTAGCGAGAGAAGAGGGGGGAGAAACAATGAATACCATGTAAACAGATGCATATGGATGCATGACATGACAAGTAACGATGCTAGGCGTGCCCTAACGTGGTATGAGGTGGTACCGGTTAAGGGGGGAAACATCCGGGAAAATATCCCCGGGGTTTCGTGTTTTCGGGCAGAGGAGCCGGAGGGGAAAAGTTGCGGGTTCGATAGGTTAGGGGTGTGTGGCGGACGAACGGACTGCGTATCCGGATTCGTCTCGTCGTTCTGAGCAACTTTCATGTATAAAACTTTTTCATCCGAGCTACGGATTATTTTATATTAATTTTTAAAGATTTAATCAATTTCCCAAATTATTTGTATTTCAAAATTAATAGACAAAATGCTATGGGTACCCAGTCCTGTGTACACAAAATGTACACAAAGGCTGACATGTGGGCCAGTGGACCCAGTTGACCAGTCAAACTTTGACTGGTCAACAGGAGGGTGGGGCCTCCTTGTCATTGACTCATTGAACTAGTGAGGTAGTTAATTAGTTAACTAAGCAATATTAATTAAGTTAATTAACTATTAAATTAATTAATTAATTATTAAATATATTTAGTTATTTTGAAATTCTTTTTTTTTCTAACAGGGGGCGGGCCCCACTAGTCATACCCACAAGGGGCATTAGCACTTAATCTAATCCGGGGGTTATCCCCACTAATCCAACAGTGGACCGGCTGGACTCGTGCGGGCACGCGGCGCCAACGGCGGTCGGGGCGGCGCCAGGCAATGGCAGCAGCTACTGCAACAGCAGCAACAGTAGCAGGCGACGACGGCCTGATGGAGCGATGCGGGGGGGGGGGTTGCAGCAGCAGAAGTGACCGGAGGTGCGGGGCTCCGGTGGTGGCGGGGCTACCAGGGGAGCGAAGGCAGAGCCGGCGAGGTCATGGCACGCACGTGGCCAGCGCCACGGTCGGGGCTCCGGCGCGGCGGAGGCGCACGGGGCCGCAGCAGGGGGAGCAGCACTCGGGCGGAGGCAGCATGGCACGACGGGTCAACTGCGGGGCCGGCGATGAGCGGGCGCGGTGGTGCGGGGACCGCAAGGTGAGGGGGAGGGCCGCGCGCGAGTGGGAGAGCGCGAGCGTGGCTGATCCGGCGACGGGAAAGAGAGAGGTTGAAGAGGAGGTGCTCACGTTCAGAGCAGGGGATCGGGCAGCGAGGCTTGAGGTAGTCCGGCGAGGAGGAGGATGGGGACGGGCGGCGAGCTGGTGCTGATCCAGCGACGGAGCTCGGCGGCGGGGCAGCGCACGCGAGGCGGCGCCTGGCGCCGGAGATGACGACGCGTCGGTGGTGGTTGCGCGGGCTTCGGGCGGCGGCGCCCAATCGGCGAGGGGCGGCGCGGATCGATCCGGCGACCTCGGGGTTGGTGACGGGGCAAGGCGACGGCGGCGATGCGGGTGGGGGCTGGCGGAGCGCCGGCGTTGGGTGGTTCGGGGGGGGGGAACGGCGGTGGTCTCCTCCCGATCCAGATCGGGGGAGAGGGGGATATTTCGGGGGGGTGGGGGCTGTCGGTGGGGAGTGGGGGGGAGGAGTGGATAAGGGAGAGGACGTGGGGGCCGACCTGGGCCGGCCTGGTTGGCACGATGGCCAGCTGGGCCGCGGTCCAGCAGGGGGGGGGGGCTTTCTCCTTTTTTTTGTTAGTTTAGTTTTTTTTATTTATTTTCTTTTCTGTTTTAATTCATTTTAAGTATTTAGGTCTTTTACAAAGGCATGGATCCCACACCATAAATTCCTAGGAATTTATTTGCACACCCCGAACATTTTGTCTTAAATTTTGAAAAGTTTTTATTCTTTGGTTGATTTTGAATTTGAATTTGAATCAGTTTCGAACTAGCACGAGACTAGGAACAGTAATCGAGGTGACGTGGCATCATTAGCAGAGGTTCACTGTAGCTTAATTACCCGGGCGTTACAAAACTCCTCCACTACAAGAAATCTCGTCCCGAGATTTAGGAGGTAGAAGGAAACAACGCGGGGTATTCATCACGCAGGCGATCCTCGCGTTCCCAAGTGGCTTCGTCTTCAGAGTGATTCGACCACTGGACTTTGAGGAATTTGATCGCCTTCTGACGTGTGCGGCGTTCAGCTTGGTCGAGAATGCGGACCGGATGCTCTTTATAGGAGAGGTCTTGTTGCAATTCAAGCACTTCATGATCCACTGCTCGAATTGGGTCCTTGAAGCAGCGTCGGAGTTGTGACACATGGAACACATCGTGCACCTGAGAAAGGTTCGGCGGAAGCTCCAGTTGATATGCCACTTTACCACGCCTTTCGAGAATAGTGAAAGGACCAATATAGCGGGGAGCTAGCTTTCCCTTGATCCCGAAGCGGTGAGCACCCTTCATTGGTGTAACTCGAAGATAAGCCTTTTCGCCAGGTTGATAGACCATGTCTTGGTGATGACGGTCATACTGACTTTTCTGACGTGACTGAGCAGTCTTGAGATTCTCGCGAATAATGCGAACTTGTTCTTCGGCCTGTTGTATAATATCCGGACCAAAGAGTGGACGTTCCCCAGTTTCTGACCAGTTCAGAGGGGTTCGACACTTTCGTCCATATAGCACTTCGAAGGGGGACATCTTTAGACTAGCTTGATAGCTATTATTATAAGAGAACTAGGCATATGGAAGAGATTCCTCCCATTTCTTGCCAAATGAGATTACACAAGCTCGAAGCATGTCTTCGAGAACTTGGTTGACACGTTCAACCTGTCCTTGCGACTGGGGATGGAACGCAGTACTGAACGATAGATGAGTCCCCATAGCTTCTTGGAAACTCGCCCAAAACCTTGAAGTGAATAAGCTGCCACGGTCTGAACTGATAACCAGTGGGATACCGTGAAGTGAAACAATTCTAGCCATGTAGAGAGTAGCAAGCTGACTAGCAGTGATTGTCTCTTTGACCGCCAGGAAATGGGCAACTTTGGAAAGCCGGTCAATGACGACAAGAATAGCATCATTACCTTTCTGCGATTTGGGAAATCCAGTGACGAAGTCCATTTCAACATGGTCCCATTTCCATTCAGGAATAGAGATAGGTTGCAGAGTTCCAGCAGGCCTTTGATGCTCTGCTTTGACTCGGCGACAAACGTCACACTCAGCAACATAACGAGCAATGTCCTGCTTCATATTAGACCACCAGAATCTTTGACGAATATCCTGGTACATCTTTGTACTACCAGGATGGATGGACAGAGGCGTATCATGGGCTTCTTGCATAACCCTTTTAGTCTTATCCAGGTTTTTCTTCGAACATGGTACCACTAGGCGGCCTTTGAAATACAAGGCGCCATCGTCGGCGATCGTGAAGAATGAGGGCTTTCCTCTTTTGAGGTCGCGCTTAATCTTGAGGACTTCATCGTCACACTTCTGTATCCATTTGATGGTGTCCACAAGATCTGGTTTCGCAACCAGGGTATTGAGAGAACCCTTGGGAACAACATGGAGGTTCTGTTTGGGGAAACCTTCGGGAGGGGGAGCGAGTGATCCCGGGGGAACAATATGGAGGTTCAGCCCTCTAAATTCTTCGACAAGCGAGGGCTGAACTTTGTGGACCTGGAGGTGGTTGCAGTAAGACTTGCGGCTCAGGGCATCAGCCATTACATTAGCCTTGCCGGGGGTATATGATATATCCACGTCAAAGTCTGCAACAGTTTCCATCCATCTTTGCTGGCGTAGGTTCAAATCTGGCTGAGTAAACAGATACTTCAGACTTTGATGGTCGGTGAAGATCTCGCAACGATTACCGAGAAGGTAATCTCGCCACTGCTTCAGTGCATGAATGACAGCAGCAAGCTCGAGGTCGTGAACTGGGTAGTTTTCTTCGTGAGGGCGCAGTTGACGAGAGGCATAAGCAATCACTCTGCGCTCCTGCATTAGGACACAGCCTAATCCTTGACGGGAAGCGTCGCAGTAAATGACGAAGTCCTTCTTAGTATCAGGTGGAGCAAGTACGGGGGCAGAAGTCAACTTGTCTTTGAGCGCCTGGAAACTTTCCTGACACTTGTCTGTCCAGTCAAACTTGACACCCTTATGCAACAGATTAGTCAGGGGCCTGGCAATCTTGGAGAAGTTCTCGACGAATCGACGGCAATAGCTGGCGAGACCGAGGAAACTTCGGACTTGCTTCACATTCTTCGGAGGAGTCCAATCGAGAATAGCCTGAACTCGTTCAGGGTTGACGGCAATACCATTCTTGGAGATGACATGCCCAAGATAGGTTACTTCGGGGAGCCAGAATTCACACTTGGAATACTTAGCATACAGTTGATGCTCTCGAAGTTTTCCCAGCACAAGACGAAGATGTTCAGCATGTTCCTCCTTGTTCTTGGAAAATACAAGGATATCGTCCAAATAAACCACGACGAACTTGTCGAGGTAATCCATGAATATATAATTCATCAGACGAGAGAAGGTGGCTGGAGCATTCGTTAAACCGAATGACATGACGGTGTACTCGTATGATCCATACCGAGTCACGAAGGCAGTTTTTGGGATGTCCTCTTCACGAACACGGATCTGGTGGTAACCCAACCTCAAGTCGAGTTTGGAGAACACTGATGAGCCAGCTAGTTGATCATAAAGATCATTGATCCGAGGAAGAGGATATTTATTCTGAATGGTAGCTTGGTTTATAGGACGGTAGTCTTGGACTAATCGGTTTGTCCCATCCTTTTTCTTAACAAAGAGAGAAGGTGCTCCCCAAGGAGAGCAACTAGGACGAATGAAACCTTTGACAAGAGATTTGTCGATTTCCTCCTTAAGCTCAATGAGTTCATGCGGCGGCATCTTATAGGGTCGTTTGGCTATAGGGGTGGTGCCGGGTTTCAAGTCGATGATGAATTCGACAGCTCTAGCAGGGGGAATCCCTGGAAGTTCTTCTGGGAAGACATCTTGGAATTCACGAACGACGGGAATGTTTTCAATGCCCTCGAGTGGTGCAGCGTTCAACGCATTCAAGGCATAAAGACGTGCCTCGGCGTTCTGAACTAGATGAGCTTGGTAAGCTATTATTTCGTCAGAAGGGTGTAGCAGATGGACGACCTTAGTGGCGCAAACTATAGAAGCAGTATGCGCTTTCAACCAATCCATTCCCAGAATGAGGTCGATGTTAGACGACTTCAGGATAATGGGAGAGGCATAGAATTCCAGCCCTTCGATTTCCACGGGGACATCGATGCCAACCAGTGAGGTTTGACATTGTCCCACGGGGGTTTTTACCAATACCGAAGCGTTCATCTCCTCACATTTAACATCATGCTTGTATGCAAACTCTTCTGACATGAATGAATGCGATGCCCCTGAATCGAATAAAACAGATGCAGGTACTGAGTTTACGAGGAGTGTACCCATCACGGTAGCAGGCTGGTCTAGAACTTCATTGAGATCAACATGGTTGGCATGAACACGACCATAAGACTTGGCACTGTTGTTGCGAGGCTGGTTGCTTCCACGGCCAGTTGCTGGGAGGGCCAGTTGATTCTGGTTTTGATTGCAATCCCTAGCACGGTGACCTGGCTGACCACACTTGTAGCAGAGGCCATTATTGGGAGTGGGAACAGGAGCTTGTGGTGGTGGAGCTGGAAGTCTTGTCTGCCTAGTTGGAGGAGCAGGCAGACGAGGTGCAGCATAGGACTGCCTTGGGGCAGGTGCATCCGGCTGGTACATGCTGTTGGGGATCCATATCTTGCGCTTCTGCGAGGACGGGCCCGAAGATGAGCCCGTGTCACGGCTGCGCTTGTGAGAGCTCTGGTATTCCTGCAGACCAGTTTCGACGTTGATGGCTTTGTTCACCAGAGTGGCGAAATCAGCAAAGTCGTGCACTAGAAGTGCGAGCTTGATGTCAGCTTGAAGGCCATCACGGAACTTCTCCTGTCTGCGTGCATCAGTTGCGATGTCTTCTTCAGCATAGCGGGACAAGTCGAGAAACTCCCGCTGGTAAGCTTCCACAGTTTTATTGCCTTGGGTGAGGTTGCGGAACTCACGCTTCTTCCGGTCCATAACTCCCTGAGGAATGAAGCGAGCACGGAAGGCAGCTTGGAAGTCTGGCCAGGTGATGATTGTTCCAGCTGGCAGAGTACGCCTGTGGCTATCCCACCATTGAGCTGCGGGTCCTTTCAGGAAGAAGGAAGCAAAGGTGACATAGCTGGCAGGGGCTACATCAGCAGACTCCATCTCATAGGTGATGTCACGGAGCCAGTCATCAGCATCCAGAGGCTGAGTTGAGCTGCGGTACACAGTTGGGTTCAGGCGCATGAAATCCTGCAGGGTCACTTGGGTTGGCTGCTGGTTCATATTGGGGCGAGGAAACTGAGCCATAATATTCTCCATGAACTGACGATTCAGTTCAAACTGTTGCATCATCCTAGCCATGTACTCAGGCGGTGGTGGGGCGTTGCCACCACGACCACGACCACGACCACCTGGTCTAACCATCCTGCTAATATATAACAGGGGTAGTTCAGTATTGAGAAATGTGCAAAGACGAGAATCATTCATGATGAAACATGCACAACGAAAGCAGCACGATAGATACTACATAGTAGTCGGCATATCTTACAAAAGAGATCATGCATGGAGTTCGTTACACAGAGTCTGGTACATAGACTAAGACATCACAGGCGGCACGCAGGCTCGCGGCGAATGCATCTAACACTAACAAGCAAGTCTACATCAGTCCCACGCGGTACTGCGGAGGTAGCTGTAGCCTGAAAGCTGGTAGTGTGGCATCGGGTACACCACGTCGGCAACCTGGGGTCCGCGGGTACTCTGGTGCAGAACCTGATGCTCAAGTGGCAGAAGAGGACCAAGTGCGGGAGAGTAGCCTCCCACCTCTGGCCAACCGACATCCTGGGGCATCACGGTCCTGGCTGGGTAGATAGCAGAACGCGACAGCTCCCCAGATCCGACGAAGGGGTGCAACATCGTCAGAGCACGGTAGAGGTGCTGACGAGTGGTGTACAACTCGTGGCGAAGAGCTCGGTTAGCTCGATCCAGCCCATCAGCATGCAGAACCAGGTTCTGATGGTAGAAGGGCTCTCGGGTGACAGTGGAGTAGGCAGCAGTGTAGTATCCCTCCGCACCAACATCGGA
This sequence comes from Triticum urartu, assembly GCF_056163025.1. Classification (NCBI taxonomy): domain Eukaryota; kingdom Viridiplantae; phylum Streptophyta; class Magnoliopsida; order Poales; family Poaceae; genus Triticum; species Triticum urartu. Next base: position 557,454,526 of record NC_141875.1, read on the forward strand.
TGCGATAGCAATGTGCCTGAAGGGGGAGGTATCCAACTCCTGATACTCTCCACGGAGACGTGTCAGAGCAGCATAAGCAGCATCGTGGACCGCCATATCGATAGTCACTCCAACACCATGAGCAGTGTGCAGCACGGTAGTGGAGTCATACTCCCGAGAGTAGAGGTGGACGATGGCACGGTACTGCTCCTGGTTGAAGTCCTGATACTCCTCATAGACGGTGTACTCAGGGTGCCAGCGATAACCCAGATAGGTCATCATCTCAACCAACACAGCAGGTGATCCTGAGGCACCAATGGCCGTCGTGTGGCGCACGACCTGCCCCGTGGGTTCCATCTGAAAACAAAGATGTTTTCACAGGAGTCAAATGACAATGTGGATAATGTTCAAGTACTACTCTAAAGAACAACTAGGGCTTATCCAACTTTGGGGTGAATGTCGTAACGGGACCCTAGTGCCAGAGTTAGTAAAATCATTTAACCCGAGTAGGAGAGAGTTCAGAGTCCCAGAGTAAAGGTCGAGGAGTAAAGGATCCTAGTACCACCCGATGGCGACGTGGGCCCGTAAGGCACACAACCAAGTTAGTAAAAGTTTTTACAATGTCTAGACTCGACTTCGGCCAAGGAATGTGGAAGGGGAGTTCCTACAGGCAGTCGGCTCTGATACCAACTTGTGACGCCCCCGATTTAATCGTACACTAGTCATACACGCAAACGTGTACGATCAAGATCAGGGACTCACGGGAAGATATCACAACACAACTCTACAAATAAAATAAGTCATACAAGCATCATATTACAAGCCAGGGGCCTCGAGGGCTCGAATACAAGAGCTCGATCATAGACGAGTCAGCGGAAGCAACAATATCTGAGTACAGACATAAGTTAAACAAGTTTGCCTTAAGAAGGCTAGCACAAACTGGGATACAGATCGAAAGAGGCGTAGGCCTCCTGCCTGGGATCCTCCTAACTACTCCTGGTCGTCGTCAGCGGGCATCACGTAGTAGTAGGCACCTCCGGTGCAGTAGGGGTCGTCGTCGACGGTGGCGTCTGGCTCCTGGGCTCCAACATCTGGTTGCGACAACCAAGAAGAAGGAAAGGGGGAAAGGAGGGAGAAAGCAACCGTGAGTACTCATCCAAAGTACTCGCAAGCAAGGAGCTACACTACATATGTATGCATTGGTATCAACTGGAATAAGGCTATCATAGGTGGACTGAACTGCAGAATGCCGGAATAAGAGGGGGATAGCTAGTCCTTTCGAAGACTACGCTTCTGGCAGCCTCCGTCTTGCAGCATGTAGAAGAGAGTAGACTGAAGTCCTCCAAGTAGCATCGCATAGCATAACCCTAACCGATGATCCTCCCCTCGTCGCCCTGTGAGAGAGTGACCACCGGTTGTATCTGGCACTTGGAAGGGTGTGTTTTATTAAGTATCCGGTTCTAGTTGTCATAAGGTCAAGATACAACTCCAAGTCGTCCTGTTACCGAAGATCACGGCTATTCGAATAGATTAACTTCCCTGCAGGGGTGCACCACATACCCCAACATGCTTGATCCCATTTGGCCGGACACACTTTCCTGGGTTATGCCCGGCCTCGGAAGATCAACACGTCGCAACCCCACCTAGACCAACAGAGAGGTCAGCACGCCGGTCTAAACCTAAGCGCACAGGGGTCTGGGCCCATCGCCCTTAGCACACCTGCACGTTGCGTACGCGGCCGGAAGCAGAACTAGCCCCCTTAATACAAGAGCAGGATTACGTTCCAATCCAGCGCGCGCCACTCAGTCGCTGACGTCACGAAGGCTTCGGCTGATACCACGACGCCGGGATACCCATAACTACTCCCGCGTAGATGGTTAGTGCGTATAGACCAAATGGTCAAACTCAGATCAAATACTCAGATCTCGTTAAGCGTGTTAAGTATCCGTGAACGTCGACCAGGGCCAGGCCCACCTCTCTCCTAGGTGGTCGGAACCTGCCCTGTCGCTCCGCCTCAAAGATCCACTCACGGGTGCTCCTCAAGCCGACCCGTCTTTAGTCACCACATGTATCCTGTATAAAGTATATAGTATATACCCGTGATCACCTCCCGAGTGATCACGGCCCGATAGTATAGCACAGCAGACGGAAAAGAATGTAGGGCCACAGATGGAAATACTAGCATCCTATACTAAGTAAGCAGGATTGCAGGTAAAGGTATCAACAGTAGTAGCAAGGACAGGCTATGCATCAGGATAGGAATAACGAAAACAGTAACATGCTACACTACTCTAACGCAAGCAGTATAGAGAAGATTAGGCGATATCTGGTGATCAAAGGGGGGGGGCTTGCCTGGTTGCTCTAGCAAGAGAGAAGGGTCGTCAACCCCGTAGTCGTACTGGGTAGCAGCGGCGTCGGTCCCGGTGTCTAGCGAGAGAAGAGGGGGGAGAAACAATGAATACCATGTAAACAGATGCATATGGATGCATGACATGACAAGTAACGATGCTAGGCGTGCCCTAACGTGGTATGAGGTGGTACCGGTTAAGGGGGGAAACATCCGGGAAAATATCCCCGGGGTTTCGTGTTTTCGGGCAGAGGAGCCGGAGGGGAAAAGTTGCGGGTTCGATAGGTTAGGGGTGTGTGGCGGACGAACGGACTGCGTATCCGGATTCGTCTCGTCGTTCTGAGCAACTTTCATGTATAAAACTTTTTCATCCGAGCTACGGATTATTTTATATTAATTTTTAAAGATTTAATCAATTTCCCAAATTATTTGTATTTCAAAATTAATAGACAAAATGCTATGGGTACCCAGTCCTGTGTACACAAAATGTACACAAAGGCTGACATGTGGGCCAGTGGACCCAGTTGACCAGTCAAACTTTGACTGGTCAACAGGAGGGTGGGGCCTCCTTGTCATTGACTCATTGAACTAGTGAGGTAGTTAATTAGTTAACTAAGCAATATTAATTAAGTTAATTAACTATTAAATTAATTAATTAATTATTAAATATATTTAGTTATTTTGAAATTCTTTTTTTTTCTAACAGGGGGCGGGCCCCACTAGTCATACCCACAAGGGGCATTAGCACTTAATCTAATCCGGGGGTTATCCCCACTAATCCAACAGTGGACCGGCTGGACTCGTGCGGGCACGCGGCGCCAACGGCGGTCGGGGCGGCGCCAGGCAATGGCAGCAGCTACTGCAACAGCAGCAGCAGCAGCAGGCGACGACGGCCTGATGGAGCGATGCGGGGGGGGGGGGGTTGCAGCAGCAGAAGTGACCGGAGGTGCGGGGCTCCGGTGGTGGCGGGGCTACCAGGGGAGCGACGGCAGAGCCGGCGAGGTCATGGCACGCGCGTGGCCAGCGCCACGGTCGGGGCTCCGGCGCGGCGGAGGCGCACGGGGCCGCAGCAGGGGGAGCAGCACTCGGGCGGAGGCAGCATGGCACGACGGGTCAACTGCGGGGCCGGTGACGAGCGGGCGCGGTGGTGCGGGGACCGCAAGGCGAGGGGGAAGGCCGCGCGCGAGTGGGAGAGCGCGAGCGTGGCTGATCCGGCGACGGGAAAGAGAGAGGTTGAAGAGGAGGTGCTCACGTTCAGAGCAGGGGATCGGGCAGCGAGGCTTGAGGTAGTCCGGCGAGGAGGAGGATGGGGACGGGCGGCGAGCTGGTGCTGATGACGACGGAGCTCGGCGGCGGGGCAGCGCACGCGAGGCGGCGCCTGGCGCCGGTGATGACGACGCGTCGGTGGTGGTTGCGCGGGCTTCGGGCGGCGGCGCCCAATCGGCGAGGGGCGGCGCGGATCGATCCGGCGACCTCGGGGTTGGTGACGGGGTGAGGCGACGGCGGCGATGCGGGTGGGGGTTGGCGGAGCGCCGGCGTTGGGTGGTTCGGGGGGGGGAACGGCGGTGGTCTCCTCCCGATCCAGATCGGGGGAGAGGGGGATATTTCGGGGGGGGAGTGGGGGCTGTCGGTGGGGAGTGGGGGGGAGGAGTGGATAAGGGAGAGGACGTGGGGGCCGACCTGGGCCGGCCTGGTTGGCCCGATGGCCAGCTGGGCCGCGGTCCAGCAGGGGGGGGGGGGCTTTCTCCTTTTTTTTTTGTTAGTTTAGTTTTTTTTATTTATTTTCTTTTCTGTTTTAATTCATTTTAAGTATTTAGGTCTTTTACAAAGGCATGGATCCCACACCATAAATTCCTAGGAATTTATTTGCACACCCCGAACATTTTGTCTTAAATTTTGAAAAGTTTTTATTCTTTGGTTGATTTTGAATTTGAATTTGAATCAGTTTCGAACTAGCACGAGACTAGGAACAGTAATCGAGGTGACGTGGCATCATTAGCAGAGGTTCAGTGTAGCTTAATTACCCGGGCGTTACAAACCTGGGCATTACATGAGGAAGGAGGGAGTGGTGCACATGCCAAGTTCACTGGGCTGCCGTGTTTCACACTCCTCCGTCATAACAGTGGAGACAATAGCTTTCATCAAAAATAAACAATGAATACTCGTTGCTTGTCCACTATATCGGAAAGAATACTTTCATTCGCCGACATGTGGGACGTCGACCATCCTGGTCCACCTGCCATGCTGATAACCCACAAGTATAGGGGATCGCAACAACTTTCGAGGGTAGAGTATTCAACCCAAATTTATTGATTCGACACAAAGGGAGCCAAAGAATATTCTCAAGTATTAGCAGTTGAGTTGTCAATTCAACCACACCTGGAAACTTAGTATCTGCAGCAAAGTGTTTAGTAGCACAGTAATATGATAGTGGTGGTAGCGGCAACAAAAGTAAAGACAACAAAGGTAATGTTTTTGGTATTTTGTAGTGACTGTAACAGTAGCAGCGGGAAAGCAAATAAGAGTAAACCAGTATATGGAAAACTCATAGGCACCGGATCAGTGATGGATAATTATGCCGGATGCGGTTCATCATGTAACAGTCATAACCTAGGGTGACACAGAACTAGCTCCAGTTCGTTCATATAATGTAGGCATGTATTCCGTATATAGTCATACATGCTTATGGAAAAGAACTTGCATGACATCTTTTGTCCTACCCTCCCGTGGCAGCGGGGTCCTATTGGAAACTAAGGGATATTAAGGCCTCCTTTTAATAGAGAACCAGAATAAAGCATTAGCACATAGTGAATACATGAACTCCTCAAACTATGGTCATCACCGGGAGTGGTCCCGATTATTGTCACTTCGGGGTTGCCGGATCATAACACATAGTAGGTGACTATAGACTTGCAAGATAGGATCAAGAACTCACTTATATTCATGAAAACATAATAGGTTCGGATCTGAAATCATGGCACTCGGGCCCTAGTGACAAGCATTAAGCATAGCAAAGTCATAGCAACATCAATCTCAGAACATAATGGATACTAGGGATCAAACCCTAACAAAACTAACTCGATTACATGATAAATCTCATCCAACCCATCACCGTCCAGCAAGCCTACGATGGAATTACTCACGCACGGCGGTGAGCATCATGAAATTGGTGATGGAGGATGGTTGATGATGATGACAGCGACGAATCCCCCTCTCCGGAGCCCCGAACGGACTCCAGATCAGCCCTCCCGAGAGGTTATAGGGCTTGGCGGCGGCTCCGTATCGTAAAACATGATGATTTCTTCTCCCTGATTTTTTCCTCTACGAAAGCAAATATATAGAGTTGGAGTTGGCGTCGGAGAACATCCAGGGGGGCCATGAGGTAGAGGGGTGCGCCCCCACCCTCATGAACAGTGTGTGGGCCTCCTGGTCTTCATCTTTGGCGAGGATTTTTTATTATTTTTTCTAAGATGTTCCGTGGAGTTTCAGGTCATTCCGAGAATATTTGTTTTCTGCACATAAAACAACACCATGGCAATTCTGCTGAAAACAGTGTCAGTCCGGGTTAGTTCCATTCAAATCATACAAGTTAGAGTCCAAAACAAGGGCAAAAGTGTTTGGAAAAGTAGATACGACAGAGACGTATCAACTCCCCCAAGCTTAAACCCTTGCTTGTCCTCAAGCAATTCAGTTGACAAACTGAAAGAAAGAAAAACCTTTACAAACTCTGTTTGCTCTTGTTGTTGTAAATATGTCAAGCGGGCATTCAAGTTTTCAGCATAGATCATAACTAAACACATTTGCAATAATTCTCAGATCTCATAATTACTTATATCAATAGCATAATCAACTAGCAAGCCACAATAATAAATCTCAGATGACAACACTTTCTCAAAACAATCATAATATGATATAACAAGATGGTATCTCGCTAGCCCTTTCTGAGACCGCAAAACATAAATGCAGAGCACCTTTAAAGATCAAGGACTGGCTAGATATTGTAATTCATGGTAAAAGGGATCCAATCATAGTCACACCCAATATAAATTAATAGTGATGAATGCAAATGACAGATGTGCTCTCTAGCTAGTGCTTTTTAATAAGAGGGTGATGACTCAACATAAAAGTAAATGGATAGGCCCTTCGCAGAGGGAAGCAGGGATTTGTTGAGGTGCCAGAGATCAGTTTTGAAATAGAGATAAATTGTATTTTGAGCGGTATACTTTCATTGTCAACGTAACAACTAAGAGATGGCGATATCTTCCATGCTAAATACATTATAGGCAGTTCACAAACAGAATGGTAAAGTTTATACTCCCCCTCCACCAACAAGCATCAATACATGGCTTGCTCGAAACAACGAGTGCCTCCAACATACATCAGGTCCAAGGGGGAGTTTTGTTTGCAATTAATTTTGATTTAGTTAGCATAAAGCATGGGACTGGGCATCCCGGTGACCAGCCATTTTCTCGTGAGTGAGGAGTGGAGTCCACTCCTCTTGAGAATAACCCGCCTAACACGGAAGATAAGGACATCCTTGGTTGATACATGAGCTATTCGAGCATACAAAACAGAATCTTTATTTGAAGGTTTAGAGTTTGGCACATACAAATTTACTTGGAATGGCAGGTAGATACCGCATATAGGAAGGTATAGTGGACTCATCTGGAATAACTTTGGGGTTTAAGGGATTGGATGCACAAGCAGTATTCCCGCTTAGTACAAGTGAAGGCTAGCAAAAGACTGGGAAGCGACCAACTAGAGAGCGACAACAGCCATGTACATGCATTAAAATTAATAAACATTGGATGCAAGCATGAGTAGGATATAATCCACCATGAACATAAATATCATGAAGGCTATGTTGATTTGTTTCAACTACATGCATGTACATGTGCCAAGTCAAGTCACTTAAATCATTCAAAGGAGGATACCACCCCATCATACCACATCATAATCATCTCAATATCATGTTGGCACACAAGGTAAACCATTATAACTCATAGCTAATCAAGCATGGCACAAGCAACTACGATCTCTAATTGCCATTGCAAACATGTTTATTCATAATAAGTTGAATCAAGAACGAGGGACTCATCATATTTACAAAAACAAAAGAGGTCGAGTTCATACCAGCTTTTCTCATCTCAGTCAATCCATCATATATCATCATAATTGCCTTTCACTTGCACGACCGAACGGTGTGAATAATAATAAGAGTGTACGTGCATTGGACTAAGCTGGAATCTGCGAGCATTCAATAAACAGGAGAAGACAAGGCAATATAGGCTCTTGGTTAAATCAACAATAATGCATATAAGAGCCACTTCAACAATTTAATTATGGTCTTCTCCTAATGACCCCCAAATAAAAGAAACGAAATAAAACTATTTACACAGGAAAGCTCCCAACAAGCAAAAGAAGAACAGGAAATATTTTTGGGTTTTCTTTTTAATTATTACTACTACAGCAGAAAAATAAACTACTACTAATTTTTTGGGGTTTTCTTAAGGTTTAACAAACACACAAGAAGAAAGCAGGAAACATAAAATAAACTAGCATGGATATTATAGTGAAAAAGTATGAGCACCGACATCTAGCAATGAGTGTGTGTGAACATAAATGTAATGTCGGTGAGAAATACGTACTCCCCCAAGCTTAGGCCTTTGGCCTAAGTTGGTCTATGGCCACGGCTGGCCTGGCTGATATCCATAATAATAGTTGTTGGGGTCGTACTGTGATGAGGAATAGTTGGGATCATACTGATGTGCAGCGGTTATCGCCTGCTGAGCTGCAGCGTGGACTCGAGCTGCCTCCGCTCTCCTCTCGTACTCTTCTGCCTCCTCTCTGGTAATAACATATCTTCTTTTTGTCTGTGAATCAAATAAGGCAGGAGTAGGGAAGGTAATACGGAAAACACGTCGTTTATCAAAAATTAAACGATATAAGAGAGGTGATTCAGGCCTCTCGACAAACTGGTGCGAAGCCATAGAGTTATAATCTAAATATGCAGGAGGCAACTCCGTATCACCCTCACGAATGTCTATCTCAAGAAAATGAGCTAAGAGGGTTGCATAAATTTCTCCAAAGAAATCTCCATTATGTCTATGATGATGCAACCTACGAGCTACAATGGCTCCCATATGATAAGATTGGTCTCCTAACACAGCACTCCTAAGAATGCTAAGATCAGGGACACACATGTGACATGCTTCATCCTTAGCATTTATGCATCTACCGATGAAGAGAGCAAAATAATGTATAGCAGGAAAGTGAATGCTCCCTATGGTAGCCTGCGTTATATCTCTAGATTCCCCCACAGTTATACTAGCAAGAAAGTTTCTAAATTCAGATTTAGGGGGATCCCTAACACTACCCAATGATGGAAGTTTACAAGCAGAAGTGAAATCCTCTAAGTCCATGGTATAAGATTTGTCATAGAGATCAAACATGACCGAAGGAGAATTACGCGAAGATGAATACTCAAACCTCCTCACAAATGAACTTATGAGATCATGATACTGGGGGCATTTGTTAGCCTCAAAATCCTCAAGAGTGGCATTGCGCAAATATGCTTTGAATTCTTGTTTAATTCCCGCACGGTCCATAAAATTTTCCGACGACCATTCGCAAGGTTGTACTGGAGCGTCTCTTGGTGGATCCTCGTCAGCGCATAGCAATCCTGGGTCCTTGCTTCTTAGAGGAACCACCTTGGAACATCTTCCTAAGCATATTGTTTTTCTCTGAAAAATTCTGAAACTTCTAGTAACTTCAAACAAAAGTGAACCAACTTCAATAAAACTGATAGCAACTACTCCTACAAGTGCCTAGAGCCTATATCAAGCATTAGAACTACTTGGAACCATATAAATTTGACATGCAAGCTCAAGAACATGGTCACCTATGCAGCACAAATTTGCAAAGAATAGAGCACTAGAACAAAAACTAATTGGACCAATGGAGGAGTCACATACCAAGGAACAATCTCCCCAACCAGTTTTGCGAGAGGTGCTTTGAGCAAGGAGATCAAAAATCACAACAAAAGTGGCTGGAACTCGTGCTTGAGTTGGTTTTTCGGGTTTGTGTGAGACAGAGGAAGAAGATGGGTGCTGGGATAAGTGGAGGAGGGCCACCGTTGGCCCACGAGGCAGGGGGCGCGCCCTAGAGGGGGGGCACACCCACCACCCTTGTGGCCAGGTGGCAACTCCTCTTGCGGTAATTTTTGCACAGTAAATCCTCAAATATTCCCGAAAAAATTATATTAAATTGGCATGGCATTTTGAGGACTTTTATTTTCGGGATATTTTTATATTGCACGGATAAGTCAGGAAACAGACAGAAAATATTATTTTTACTTTATAAATAACAGAAAGTAAAAGTGGGGTACAGAAGGTTGTGCTTCTAGTTTCATCCATCTCATGCTCATCAAAAAGAATCCACTAACAAGGTTGATCAAGTCTTGTTAATAAACTCATGCCGATAATCATGAAACCGGAGAGATTTTGAATAACACTAAGTTACCTCAACGGGGATATGCACATCCCCAATAATAAGTATATCATATTTCTTTTTGACAGTAGAAAGAGGAAATTCAAAACCTCCAATTATAATCGATGGAATTTTTCCAATGGAGTTGATACTATGAACTTGAGGTTGTTTCCTCGGAAAGTGTACCGTATGCTCATTACCATTAACATGAAAAGTGGCATTGCCTTTGTTGCAATCAATAACAGCCCCTGCAGTATGAAGAAAAGGTCTTCCAAGAATAATAGACATAATATCATCCTCGGGAATATCAAGAATAACAAAGTCCGTTAAAATAGTAACGTTTGCAACCACAACAGGCACATCCTCACAAATACTGATAGGTATAGCAGCTGATTTATCAGCCATTTGCAAAGATATTTCAGTAGGTGTCAACTTATTCAAGTCAAGTCTACGATATAAAGAGAGAGGCATAACACTAACACCGGCTCCAAGATCACATAAAGCAGTTTTAATATAATTTCTTTTAATGGAGCAAGGTATAGTAGGTACTCCGGGGTCTCCAAGTTTCTTTGGTATCCCCCCCTTAAAAGTATAATTAGCAAGCATGGTTGAAATCTCAGCTTCTGGTATCTTTCTTTTATTAGTAATGATATCCTTCATATATTTAGCATAAGGATTTGTTTTGAGCACATCAGTTAATCGCATACGCAAAAAGATAGGCCTAATCATTTCAGCAAAGCGCTCAAAATCCACATCATCCTTTTTCTTGGATGGTTTCGGAGGAAAATGCATGGGTTTCTGAACCCAAGGTTCCCTTTCTTTACCATGTTTCCTAGCAACAAAGTCTCTTTTATCATAACGCTGATTCTTTGATTGTGGGTTATCAAGATCAATAGCAGGTTCAATTTCTACATCATTGTCATTACTAGGTTGAGCACCATCATGAACATCATCATTAATATTTTCATTAGGTTCATATTCATTACCAGATCATGTTTCAGCATCAGACATAGATATATCATTTGGATTATCAGGTGGTTCAGCAATAGGTTCACTAGAAGTTTGGACAGTTCTATCATTTTTCTTCTTCTTCTTTTTAGAAGAACTAGGAACATCAATATTATTTCTTTGAGAATCTTGCTCGATTCTCTTAGGGTGGCCTTCAGGATACAAAGGTTCCTGAGTCATTCTACCAGTTCTAGTAGCCACTCTAACAGCATAATCATTTTTCTTACTATTCATTTCATCAAGCACTTCTTTTTGAGCTTTAAGCACTTGTTCTACTTGAGTGGTAACCATAGAAGCATGTTTGCTAACAAGTTTAAGTTCACCTTTAATATTAGCCATATAATCACCCAAGTATTTAAGCATATCGGAATCATATTGCAATTGTCTACGAAAATAAGCATTGAAATTTTCTTGTTTGACAATAAAATTATCAAACTCATCAAAGCATTGCCTAGCAGGCTTATAGTGAGGGATATCACCTTCATCAATTCTATAGAGTGAATTTACCTTTACTACCTGTGTCGGGATATCGGGATCAGGAGGTTCTTCGGTAAATAAAGAATTGAGATCATATGTTTCTTCAACAGGCGGTATATTAAGACCATGTATTTCTTCAATAGGAGGTAAATTCTTAACGTCTTCAGCTTTAATACCTTTCTCTTTCATAGATTTCTTTGCCTCTTGCATATCTTCGGGACTGAGGAATAGAACACCTCTCTTCTTCGGAGTTGGTTTAAGAATAGGCTCGATAATTGGAGCAGGAACTGGCTCAGGAGGTGCCCAATTATTTTCATTTGTCAACATATTATTCAATAGAATTTCAGCTTCATCTGGTGTTCTTTCCCTGAAAAGAGAACCAACACAACTATCCAGGTAATCTCTGGAAGTATCGGTTAGTCCATTATAAAAGATATCAAGTATTTCAGGTTTCTTAAGAGGATGATCAGGCAAAGCATTAAGTAACTTGAGAAGCCTCCCCCAAGCTTGTGGGAGACTCTCTTCTTTAATTTGCACGAAGTTATATATATTTCCTTCAAAGCAGCTTGTTTCTTATGAGTAGGGAAATATTTAGCAGAGAAGTAATAAATCATATCCTGGGGACTACGCACACAACCAGGATCAAGAGAATTAAACCATATCTTAGCATCACCCTTTAATGAGAACGGAAATATTTTGAGTATATAGAAGTAACGCGATCTCTCATCATTAGTGAACAGGGAAGCTTTATCATTTAACTTAGTAAGATGTGCCACAACAGTTTCAGATTCATAGCCATAAAACGGATCAGATTCAACCAAAGTAATTATATCAGGATCAACAGAGAATTCATAATCCTTATCAGGAACACATATAGGTGAAGTAGCAAAAGCAGGGTCGGGTCTCATTTTATCTCTAAGTGATTCTTTGTTCCATTTAACTAATAACCTCTTAAGCTCATATCTATCCTTGCAAGCTAAAATAGCGGTAGAAGATTCCATATCAAAAAGATAGCCCTCAGGAATAACAGGCATATTTTCATCATCACTTTCATCATCGTATTCAGATTCAATAATTTCTTTTTCTCTAGCCCTAGCAATTTGTTCATCAAGAAATTCACCAAGGGGCACGGTAGTATTAGGCATAGAAGCAGTTTCATCATAAGTATCATGCATAGCAGAAGTGGCATCATCAATAACATGCGACATATCAGAACGAATAGCAGAAGCAGGTGTAGGTGTCGCAAACTTACTCATAACAGAAGGTGAATCAAGTGCAGAGCTAGATGGCAGTTCCTTACCTCCCCTCGTAGTTGAGGGATAGATCTTGGTTTTTGGATCTCTCAAGTTCTTCATAGTGTCCAGCAGATATAAATCCCAAGTGACTCAGAGAATAGAGCTATGCTCCCCGGCAACGGCGCCAGAAATTTGTCTTGATAACCCACAAGTATAGGGGATCGCAACAGCTTTCGAGGGTAGAGTATTCAACCCAAATTTATTGATTCGACACAAGGGGAGCCAAAGAATATTCTCAAGTATTAGCAGCTGAGTTGTCAATTCAACCACACCTGGAAACTTAGTATCTGCAGTAAAGTGTTTAGTAGCACAATAATATGATAGTGGTGGTAGCAGCAACAAAAGTAAAGACAGCAAAGGTAATGTTTTTGGTATTTTGTAGTGATTGTAACAGTAGCACCGGGAAAGTAAATAAGTGTAAACCAGTATATGGAAAAATCGTAGGCACCGGATCAGTGATGGATAATTATGCCGGATGCGGTTCATCATGTAACAGTCATAACCTAGGGTGACACAGAACTAGCTCCAGTTCGTTGATATAATGTAGGCATGTATTCCGTATATAGTCATACGTGCTTATGGAAAAGAACTTGCATGACATCTTTTGTCCTACCCTCCCGTGGTAGCGGGGTCCTATTGGAAACTAAGGGATATTAAGGCCTCCTTTTAATAGAGAACCGGAACAAAGCATTAGCACATAGTGAATACATGAACTCCTCAAACTATGGTCATCACCGGGAGTGGTCCCGATTATTGTCACTTCGGGGTTGCCGGATCATAACACATAGTAGGTGACTATAGAATTGCAAGATAGGATCAAGAACTCACATATATTCATGAAAACATAATAGGTCCAGATCTGAAATCATGGCACTCGGGCCCTAGTGACAAGCATTAAGCATAGCAAAGTCATAGCAACATCAATCTCAGAACATAATGGATACTAGGGATCAAACCCTAACAAAACTAACTCGGTTACATGATAAATCTCATCCAACCCATCACAGTCCAGCAAGCCTACGATGGAATTACTCACGCATGGCGGTGAGCATCATGAAATTGGTGATGGAGGATGGTTGATGATGATGACAGCGACGAATCCCCCTCTCCGGAGCCCCGAACGGACTCCAGATCAGCCCTCCCGAGCGGTTTTAGGGCTTGGCGGCGGCTCCGTATCGTAAAACGCGATGATTTCTTCTCCCTGATTTTTTTCTCTCCGAAAGCAAATATATAGAGTTGGAGTTGGCGTCGGAGGACATCCAGGGGGCCCACGAGGTAGGGGGCGCGCCCTAGGGGGGCGCTCCCCCATCCTCGTGAACAGGGTGTGGGCCCCCTGGTCTTCATCTTTGGCGAGGATTTTTTATTATTTTTTCTAAGATGTTCCGTGGAGTTTGAGGTCATTCCGAGAATATTTGTTTTCTGCACATAAAACAACACCATGGCAATTCTGCTGAAAACAGCGTCAGTCCGGGTTAGTTCCATTCAAATCATACAAGTTAGAGTCCAAAACAAGGGCAAAAGTGTTTGGAAAAGTAGATACGACGGAGACGTATCACATGCACAAAATTATCCTGGTCTACCCCGGTCGTATCGCAGGCCCAACCTTTCCCACTGTAAGTTGTTCGGACGAAGGAACCATCATGACTTCGTTGAATTCCGCTTCTTCAAGAAAACTTACGGTACCCGCAATACTGCTACCACACACGAAGACTGGACGGCACTGTACCACGTCATATCACTGAAACCCACTAGGGCAAACTAGCCCGCCTAGGTCATCTATTTTGGAACGGAGGGAGTACGTCTCTGCACTGCTATGATTTTGTGTTGGACGTCATATCACTGAAACCCACTAGGACAAACTAGCCCGCCTAGGTCATCGATCGCTAAGCCTACAATTTTAGGAGCTAGGGCTATTGGTCGATCGACGAGGGATAAGTATAAGCGTACCACGAGCTCATCAGCCCCAACGTTTCTCTTCGTTGAGTGTTTTGCAAGTACTATAGCTCGCACAGTAGCTAGCCTACTAACACCAAGAATCATCAAACAAGCCCTGCTGATATGATAAACAGTTCAAACTTACATCTAATCATGCCATATATTGCATCAAAAGCTGGTGAGGATACGTCTGTTTCCATAACTCGGAGAGGGTTCGCATGATTCATCGCATGATTCACTATCAAACAAAAGTAGCAAGATCCGCCCACACAAGACAGTGCACTAGCCCTAAGTTGGTTTGATAACACGCATCATTCTGGTAATTAAACACAGGGCAATGCAAACTACCCTGAAGGATTAGCCCGACCAACTATTTCTTGTCATCGATCTCTCGGGAAATGACCACAGCACGGACAGCGGCATGGGAATCGATTTCTGGGGCGATGTCCGCAGGACTGACCGCGACATCGGAATCGATCTCTGGGGCAATGTCCACAGGATGGACAGCGGCATCGGATTCGATCTCCGGGGCGATGCCAACAGGACGTGCCACGACATCGGAATCATCAAGGACGTCCACCGGCACCTGCACAACACTAACATATTAGCAAGCACATTGCAAATAATCAGAAACCACAACTATGGTAATAAGCCATTATTTTTTACCTTGTGCAGCTCACCGAGGGATCTCATCCCTCCGGGGGCCATCTCCTCGTCCTCGATGGGGGCCATCACCTTGCCAGGGGAATACTGCTTCTCAACGGCGACTATCTCCTCAAACTCGGTCTTGAGCCTCACATAGGTGGCAATCAGAGTTCCTGGGGTAGGCACGGTGGGGCCCTTGTCGTTCTTCCAACTTCCTTTGAGGAGTTCGTCCGCCAACGTCCTCAACTCTTTGGCCAATGCTTGTTTCTTGGAGTTCTTCGTCTCCATGGGTTGGCTCGCCAACATGGTCAACTCGTTGGTCGGTGCTCTCTTCCTGGAGATCCCTGTCTCCAGTGGGTTGTCCGCCGGCAACTCTTTGCCTAGTGCTCCAGGATCCATCAATGAACTAACAAACAAAAAGCAATCGAAAGGAAACCACAATCGCAATGAAAACGGGAAAAGAATAGGATGTGAGAATCGGTCGGTCCTTCGCAAAAAGAAGATTCTTGGAATGAAAATATAGCAGCATAACTGATTCGCCCACCTTTCCTTCGTCGGTACAGAAGAAAAATGGCAGAAGTGAGTAGCCTGGAGTGAGGTTTTCTTCAAGAAAGGGAAGAAAGGGCTTGAACGAGCGTTCCAATGAAATGATGGTTGCTTCGTCCAGTCCAACTTGGAGGCCACCTTACCACTGCTGGTAAAGGTGTGGGTTTTGTGATATGATGGGTCATGACGGCCACACCAGGGTTACAGGTGAGTCTCGACTGTAGCGCCTCGCTGTGATTTGGTGGATGGCACGCGGGCCCGGATGCTTTGAAATGTCCTGCATGTAGATAGAGCGGCTAGTCATATAGGAGTGCTCAATATTGTGCACCGCGACCAAGGCGGAGAGGAAAACGAGAGAACTACGTAATTAATGCATGAGTTTAATTAGGGTAGTTTTGTAAAGTACGAGATACATTCCTCCAATCACAAAATGCCTTGGTTCATGAGATTTGAGATTTGAGCCCTATAAACCGGAAGGGAGGGAGTACTGCACACGGTGTAGTCTAGTCACTTGTTGAAATCTCTAGAAAGGCAAATACTCCTTTCCGGTTTACAGGGCTATACTACTCCCTCCGTCTAGGTGTTTAAGTCATCTTAGGCTAGCCATAGTGGGAGTAACTTAGCTAGTAACATAGCGCACTCCAAGAATTTTTTGCTTATGTGGCAAGTAATTAATGAGAGGTGGTAACATAATATGTTACTGTAACATAGCGCTTTTCAAGATAAAATGAGTCTACAAGCTAATAAATGAAGCCATCTAAAATACTACTATTATGTTACTTTGCATTATGAAGGTAGTAATTTAGGCTAGTGTCATATGCATGACACTAGTCTAAGTTACTCCCCACTATGACCAGCCTTATGAAAACCAAATAGTCCCAAAACACTTAGGTGTGGTGCATTAACTTCTACCTTGTTTCTTGTTTCTTGACATATCAACCAATAAGAGATGAGAGGTGTGCATGCTTTTAATGACTTGCAATGGCTAGTTCATTGCATGCAATGCTATTAATTAGCAAATAAACATTGGTGACCCCAGGAGGAAACGGTGCTAAGCGCGTGGACCTATGCAGAATGAGTATCAACCAATGGATAATGGAGTTTAATTGTTAAACAATAACAATTTTGTCTCATGCAAGAGCCTGGCTAGTACTCCAAGGAACCGCACCACGCGAGTGTTCGCAAGTGCCACGTTCGGGTTGCGCTTGGCTCTTGCCTCTTCGAGAAGACGAACAATAATGATTACTCCTGCTTCTACAGTATCGAATGCACTGCTGCATGTCCGTCCACCTCGTGCGGGAGGGATAGCGAAAGCTTCAACTTACTGCTCCTGCCTTTGCGTCCATGACAGGTGGGCCCAACAGGTGGTTGGCCCTCCTATCATGTAGCCAAAGGCAGGTGCAGTTAAGGCACCGGAGCTCAGTCCGCGAGGGAGAGGGCGTTGTAGTAATGAAATTTCTCGGTCTTGTACGAGTTGACGAAGATAGGGGTTGCTTGCTTGCTAGGGTTGCTCACTACGTATATATAGGTCGGAGCCTCCGCACTTGCTTGCTAGGGTTGCTCTATTCACACACCCTCATCCTCTCCAGATTTAAACAAGATAGGGGTAGTAATACCGTCTTTCTCCCTTCAAAAAACACTGCCTTTCTATCCTCACCGCTGGTTACAGATCCGGACGTATCCCCCTTCGCCGGTGAAGGGGAGGAGGGGCAGCATTGAGGCCGTCGTCGACAGCGAGGGAGGAGACCCACTGTCGGCCGCACCATTATCTCTGGCCGAGCGTCGGCGCGGGAGGTCCTCCGATCCCTTCGTCATTGCCTGCGGGCGGATCCGGCCTCCCGCCGCCCACCTATCCACATCCCGACGACCTTCAGGTATATCTTCGTTCGAAACCGCCTTAGCTCTACTTCCCAGCTCGCTACGTCGCTGCATGTGCATCATTTTCTACCTCTCAGCCGCTCTCGATCGGATGGTCCAATGTCACATTTTTTTTCTTCTATTGTTAGAGGTAAAGCTACTTCATGTACTCGAATCTTGTACTCCCTCCGTCCGAAAATACTTGTCATTGAAATGGATGTATCTAGATATATTTTAGTTCTAAACACATCCATTTTGATGACAAGTAATTCCTGACGGAGGGAGTACTTGGTTCAAACAAGAAATAAAGTGGGGGTGGGGGAATTTAGTATGTACATCCAGTGGCGGAGCTAGCACAGGATCATTGGGAGGGGCAATGGCAAAATATGGCTTTATGAAGGGGTAAAAGTCCCTATTTTTCTCAATCTATGCCATCTTAAAAAAATCTTCACAAAAGCTACCAGGTTTGGGGGGCCACAGCCCCCTCAGCCATACACATAGCTCCGCCTGTGTGTACATCGGACATGGTACAAACAGGAAGGAAAGGGGGTGAAAGTAGTACAGACTGGTCATCCAACCGGTCTCTTGGTCGAAAAGGGAAATATAGGGGTAACGCTGTACACAGTGGTATGACCAGGACTAGATTTGCTATCCACACATAGGAGTAGGTGGCTAGAGTGAACAAAAATGGGACCAACCCAGATATGTTTCTTGGATGTTTGTTTCTCGGGGCAACAAACTATGAATCACCACTTTATGCCCCTGTTTACATACCTGGTGTTGGACTGCTGGTGCACCCACTGTTATAAGCCATGACAAGTTTAGCCAAATGTTTTTTCTTGTAATTGTTTGAGACTCTGACTGTTTCCTCTGTGCATTTTTGTGCAAACAGGGATATCCAATTCACCTGGTTGATGTTGTGACCTTTTGGTGCACTGCACAAAACTCTTCTTAAAAGAAGTGACTTTTGTGCTGTTTAACTGGAATGTCAGAATGGAACAGTTGGTTCATTTTGGTGGAACTTCACAAAGGGAGATCTGTGTTCCAATCATCATCATCCATATTGGCGCCATAACCTTCCTTTAGGTAAGAATGATATTTAATGCATGTGTTCATCTCTATTTTATGACTGCCATGAGAAAATAATGTTGTTTTTTACTAGTACACTTGTACTCCCTCACTGACAAAACCAATTCTGAATTAGAAGGCCAATCATGTACTTGTTTTCACCAACTGGTGAGGAGAAAGAGAAACAGAGCATGAAGAGGAGGAAGAAGAAGAATAAACAATGCCAAGGCGATCTTGCTGAAGCCAGAGGCCTCAGTCGAGGCCATTCAAGGGCTCCGGCAACGACTACCTTACATGTGAGACGATCCTTCAGGGAGCCCTTCCACTTCTGATGTCGCACTTAATTAATTAGGAGTACTTAAGTACCACTAATCTATTACTGCCTAATTTTCATGTTGGAGTTAAACAAATCTTTAGTAGGACCCTATGTTGAATCATGTACGTACGTATGTTTGTCTATGGAGGTGAATCATGTGGTGGAGCAGGGAGGCAATATTATTAGTGTCATGACATAATAGTGCTATTGTTTTGCATGTCAATTTATTGCCATTGGTTCAATGAGGCAATGTTTTGCGTATTGTCCATCATGAATTTGATGCTACTGGTTGAGTAATATGCTAATGTCTTCCTATCCTTTCTCACTAAGCTAATGAAGGTTTCACCTTGTTCCTACTTATGCAAACAGGGATCATGTTGTGCCAATCATACATTAAATGGAACTACACAAGACAATACAATGAACTGTATCCCAGCCAGTGCTTTAACTCTGCTGGAAGTTCTTGATAATCTTTCGACATAATCTCAGCACTGGTAAACAAGATTAATTTCAACCATACATTTGAAGTGCACAAAAATATATACTATTGTGTGATTCCAGTGAGTGCTTTATCATCTCTTATGGGACTACATGAATAAGCTTTTTTTCTCAGGTTGGTACGGGCCTAAGGCCTTCGTCCATATTAGTTTGCTGGCATCTCTATTTGTATCGTGCTACTGCCATGAGAAACTCCTTTATCTTTGCACGTTAAAGTTTTGCAACCCATGATAAAATGGCAATGCTTTGAGTGTTGAGTTGAGCTAATTGGCACTGATTAAATAAAGTAATACCTCTCTTTAAGCAAGACTACTATGTTTCTAACTTTACCCATTAAGATAATGAGGGTGCTTCTATTTGTTAGTGTATGTTTCATAAACTAGTCCCACTATTACAGTAATCTCACTCTCAATATATGTGCCAACAGGGATGCTCAATTTTGGTGGAACTGCACAAAAACTTTGGGTGCTTCATTGCCTCGACAGCTTTCGTCCTTTCCTGTCAGTTGCTAAACTCCGCATGCTTTCTTCCTTTGCTGTCAGTCGCTTGGCTTATCACGGCTTCCAGTCAAAGGAAATAGTAATTGATATGCTACCTCACACAGGTTGGTACTGGTCTTTATCCTGATTATTGTGCCTGTCATATGTATTCGTAATTTAGTATTGTGCTACTGTTTGCCGATTTCATAAAGGAGTAATTTGGAGCCTGAACTCGCAGGCAAATCATTACATGGGGTGATTTCAGTAGAACTGCACAAAATGATCAGATGGACAGGTACTTATGCTGCTGCTATGTACTCCAAAGTTCACTCAGACAAGCATCGATGTTGACAAGAAGTGCTTATATTCATTCGAGTATCAACCGGCGTCAACCAATTGTCAAACTCCAAGTGTTAGGAGAGTGAACGCCAAAAATATTGCTTGGTGCATAGCCCAGAAAAACGCAGTCCAGTCTTTGGTCCCAACTTGTGCCTTTTGGTTATCGGCACATATGGTAGCGAACTATATGGCAGGGAGTCTAAAGATTCCAGACAAGTTGGTTGACGCATATATTCATCTGGCACTTAATCAGTCTGCACGCCAAGGATGCTCCATTTCAGTTGAACTGCACAAAAAATTTGGGTGGTTCATTTTCTCAACCGCCTCCTTTCTCGTCTTCAATGTAGAATTTTGGCGAGATACAGGACCAAGATAACCCAGTAAACTGGTTGGATGAAAGTAGTGGCCAAGTTGCTCAAACCTCCCTGGGCACGAGGCCACTATTTGAGGATAAACCTACAAGCAAAGTTCAGATTGTCTGTGCTGCCTCTTATGTACTCGAAAGTTTACTCGTACAAGAACTAATTTTAGCAAGAAGTACCTCCGATTGAACACCATTTACTAGTCTGTACCCTAGGTAATTAAAGTTCATCCATGGATCATATTGGCTGTGATCTCAATCATTTGGATGCATAAACATACTGAACATGCGTATATCTGAATCTTTTTGTAAATTATGTATGAATATTGTCATGTGATCTATCAATCATTTGGATGCATAGATATGCTGAGCTTGTGTATATATGAATCTTTTGAGTTGTTGATTGTGAATGTTGGCTATGGATATGAACGTGTCCTGTGAACCTGAGTTTGATATGAATGTTTACCTTTTCTGTTGTATTTGTGTGTGAACTTGTTAGTATGCCTACTATGGGGTATAAAACGCAGGTCTCTTATAAAAGTAATGTCGTGTCCAATTTATGTTTTCCCTTCTAACCACCGCGGCTGTGCTGCCGCGCACCCGAACTAGTGAAGTTTCCCACTCCTCTCCATCTGCGACTCCACTACAGCTTAATAAATAGTAACGTCTTTGGTTTTAGCCCGGTTTTCCGTAGATTAACAAGGAAATTCTCTTCTTCTTAATTAATCGACGAGGCAATTCTTTTGCCTGCGTTTCAAGAAAAAAAATAGTAACGTCTAACTGAGCCAGTTAGTTAGATGCGTACACTTGGTGTAGTAGGATCTTTATTTAGTTTGATGCATACACTTGTTCTTTTTTGGTAGCCCTTTTGTAATGATGGCTGATGTTTGGTTTGGAAGAGAGAGCTGCGTCTTCACTCTTCTGGCCTGCTTACTGCTTCTGTTGCACCCCCAGCCCTGGTTGCTGCTGCTGTTGTTTTCAATGTACAATCAGTAGTATATTTCGTCTGTTGGTTGAATAAATGTGTTGTTAGAACGACAAACACAATGTTTTGGAAGTCGTTGCACGGTTCGATCCTTTAGTGCCCCGTACCGTACGTAGCGCATACTATTTATCATACGGAACACATTTTCCACTTGTTGATAACATGGAGCCCACTGATGAAGGCCCAATAGAGAAGCCCATAATTAACTGGAAGGGAGGCTCTCACATGAATCCGGCCCAGGTACATGCTCATGGTCCCCTAAACATAAATAAGTAAATAAATAAAGCTAAATGCTCATGCACCAGTTTTTTGGGAAAATAGGTAGGTCAGTATTTCTTTTTGAATAATACCCAAGCTAGGCCTATTTGTTTTCTCTGAATTACTGGGCTGCAAATCTTTCAAGACGAGGAGGGATGCATTCCGGCCTGGCTTAAGAGTATGGTCAATGTCTGTTAAAAGTAATATCAAAAGGGGTTGAAAATTCCAAAAAAAATTATAGCAAATGGGATATAAGTTTCTTTTTTTGTTTTTGTTCTTCACTGATATCTTATACGTATTTTATTGGATTTAACATGACATAGTACTAATTTATTTTTAAATTTGTTTTAGTATGGCTATTAATTTTTGGATTAAGAGTATTTCGTTCCCCAGCAAAAATTTGCGAATTTTCAAAATTTCCCACATATTTAGTTAATTTTTTGACCCTGGTACTAACCAGAAAATGGCCAGCAATTCTAAAAATGGAAAACGGGCTGCAATAAATTCCATATCTCTCCCCAATAATCTATCCCTAATAATAAAGTACGGATTGACTCCGTGGGTTCACCGTCACAATACGCTTTCTTCATGTGAATTTACACTTTCAGTTTGGATTCTAAGTTTCTAACCAAGGTGGTACTAATTTTCTGTACTAACTTCTTCAAACCTATTAAAATATTTGTACATAAAGTGGCATCATTATGCTCACCCATCCCGGCTGGGCCATATCAAGCAGCCCATCCGCACTCCAAAATAGGCCCATGCAAGCCTCACATGCTTTGAATCCTACAGGCCCGGTTGTAATACAAAG
This sequence comes from Triticum urartu, assembly GCF_056163025.1. Taxonomy (NCBI): domain Eukaryota; kingdom Viridiplantae; phylum Streptophyta; class Magnoliopsida; order Poales; family Poaceae; genus Triticum; species Triticum urartu. Next base: position 557,477,218 of record NC_141875.1, read on the forward strand.
GAAACGAGGTAAAAAACATGCAGGTTACCAGAGTTCGAACTCGGGACCTGCAGTTTGATAAATATTGTAGCGACCAACCCATCCAGCACACCTTGCGTGTTCAATCCAAAGTTTACTTTCCTACTAAATAGTACCGCCTCGCTGCTTTACATCCAACTCACCCAATTTAAATATGTCTTTGAGTTTCTTTGAGGGAGTAGGAAGCAGTGAATCATGAGAAAGATATTACAAAGGAAAGAGAGGCTAATTATTATTGCACGCCCATTTAAAAGAGGATTTCCAACGTGATCAAAATAAGGAAGGAAAAAGTAGCTCAGGGAATAAGGAAGGAAAGAGAGACTAATTGGCATTCTATATATGTGATGGGCTATATTATAAACGGGAAAGAAAATAGAGGCTAATTCGCATTCTATATATGTGGTCGGCTATAAACGGATCCAAGGAAACATGCAAGAAAGAAATCAAAGGCATCCACCAGGGCCAACCTTTTACACCCATCCGGCCGTGCTCTTAATAATAGATCGCACACACCAATAGGTAGGGAAATAAAAAAAAGTTGGCATTCCTAAGGAAACGAGCGGCAGGCACTTCTAAAACATAATACTATAAAACAGTAGACATGAAACATATTTTTGTGGGGAATTAATATGCAAATATAGGTACAAGATAATATAGACACTTGATGCATTGCATCTGAAGTTATATCATGTGTTAATTATTTATTTTATAGCCTCTGTAATCGTGAAATGAGCCTTGGCAAGCTAGCTGCTGAGACTGCATGCACGCGAGACGGACCCCATCCAAATTCCAGGGGTGTCAAAATCAGAGATTGATATTACTAGGTCAAGACATATTGTTCAAAGAAAAACAACTACTGGTCAAGTGATTAGGTGCTAATGGGCTTTTAAGAGCGAAATAAATGAAAAGGACTCGCCCTAAAATACAGGCCAACCTCACGTCTCTCTCTCTCCCTGTATTTTTGTTTCTCATTCACTGCATGGTTCTTAGTAGAGCAACCCCATCCCATGTGATGCCTGCCATTCATGGTCTCCAACCTTTCACCCCTCTAAAGTTTCTACTGTCATAATTTTTGTTCTTTCTGATACATCATTAATTTGGGTAGATTTAAATTTTAAGATAAAATGTGAACTCCCTGAAAAAATATGTAGCACCGCAATAATTTATACAGATATTTTAATTTATATTTTTTAAATATAGGGCCTAATTTTGATTTTGCACAAGACCCCGAATTTTGAAGGTACGACCATTCAGAAGAAAAGTTAGTACATGTCTCCAAACTCCATCGTGTGGCAATGTCTTCACTGGACTTTGTTTCGGTTTACAACAATATATATTTATGAGGTAAAATACCATGTTATTTTTTATAAGCACAAATATAATAAGTGGAGCTTATGGCTACACCGGTGCCAAAAAATTGGTCACTCGCAAAGATTAAAAGATAATGCATTGCCGGTTAAAGTAAAAAATTAACACATGCACTTTGATTAATAAATATGGAAAAAATGTACAGTGGATTAAAATTAGTAACAGTAATTCAACTACATAATAGACAAATCCAAATGCTCATGTAATGATTTGATTCTTTACTGAGGAAATTTATTAATTATCTTAATAATCTTAAAGTGATTTTGTTAGCTAGCCTAATTTGTTAGTTACATTAAAAGGTCATAAATTTGATGGTATGTACTATTGATAATCTTTGTGCTTATTATTAATGATAGGAAGTTATGTTAATAAACATATGGTTAGCAGTATTTGCTTTGCTCTGTACCAAAGCACGGGTGTAGTCTCGAGCACTGCAGCCATTGTCGGTGACAGTGGGAAGGAAGACGTCCATTGTCACGGATGGGCGTCATGTTGAGAAAAGGACTTGACCTATGGGGTCTTGAAACAAGAGCGTGCAATTTTTCTCTCCCGTTGCAACGCACGGGCATTTTTGCTAGTCTCTCCCTAATGATAAAGCACGGATTGACTCCGTGGGTTCACCATCGCAATACGCTTCTTCCGTAAGTTTACGCTTTCACTTTGAATTTAAAACATATACGCGAGGTGGTACTATTTCAAGGAACCACATCATATGCATTATAAATAAGAAAAACAGAAAGGAAAGACTCCTCTCCTTGATTACAATCGAGTTAATTACATGACAATCATGGGCAGGTCTCTTTTTGATCGCTCGATTCGATGGGATTCTAACTATGTTTCGGCCGGCTGTACCAGGTCGACTTCTTCTCCAAGCGGTGAATAGGTGGACGGGGATGCCAGCTGAGCCGTGGATCTCGACCATGGGCAGTCCCCGACTGCGTCGTCCTCACAAAGCGGACTGCAGCAACCCGCCGCAGGGTCGAGGGAGCCAAGCCAAGCCTTGGAACACGACAATGGACATGCCTGGACAGCGTTGTCCTCTCCTCACCGCCGAGCCCGCACGCGTGCGACCACTAGACGGTCTCCAGCAGCCCGCCGCGGGTCGATTTCCCATCGCTCCAACCCTCTTGGCATGGTCACCCCGCTCGCCGTTGCCGGCACCTCCACAGCTCCACTACGTCGCGTCGTCGGCCTCCACTGCTCGGCACCCTCCAATGGATAGCAATAGCATTGCTCCCGCTCCACCTCCAGCTCTTCTCCTCTTTTCCTCTGTCCTGCCAGTTCCATCCGCACAACACTAGGGGACGTGAGATCCCAGTGTGAGTATTGATTGATTTATTCTTTGTGTGTAAACTTTCAAGCAAGCATCTCCCAATCCCCGTCTAATATTCTAAACTTGAGCAGATTTGGACAGACGATCTTGACATTGGGTAACGGCAACCTGGACGCAGCTCTATCCTCTATCGAGGTAAAACCGGGAGATTATTTTTGTGAATTTTCTTTCCTGCATATGCATGCATATACTGTTTATGTGCTTATTATTGACTGATGTGTGTTCATCCCTTGCTAGGTAAAGTTTGGCACCAGACGCTAATCATTGTGGCTCTCATAATGATGCGGCACCCCAAGTTGACGGTGCTCTCTGCCTTGCTGTTGCGCTTGTTTTCTGGACGGTAGTTGAAGCTACAGCTTTTGCAGCACCCGAGTGTTTGGCAAAATTTGGATTACTTAATTACCTGTTGTGTTCTATGCTGGTTAAGGCTTGGCAGGATTGTTCCGAATTTGATATCGAGGAAGCACCACTAGCAACGCAACAACTGATATGACTGATCTAATTGTTTGCTTGTTGTCCATTGGTGATTGCTCAGGCTGGTATGAGGTTATAAGTGTATGAGATTCAGATTGTTTATACGTGGACATCCTAGACATTGGAGTATCACAGTATGACCATAACAGTTCAAAAGGCACTGACAAACGTTTTGGCATCAAATTACTGAATATTTATTGCTGCAAGTACCTGAAATATGCATTAGTTGGCCAACATTATCCAAAAACCAAATGGTTCAATATGGCCTATTATGCAGATAGAATTTCAGAGGTTTGATACTTGCATGTGAATTGGCTAGAAACTTTCAGAATTAGTGCCTCTGTACAAATACAAGTTGTGCAAATTCCTGTAATATTGTTTTGCAGGTAAAAAAACTAATTTCTGTAATGTTGTAATTGTAGATAAATGCCTTTCCTCAGTGACTCAGTCCATGTTTTGAGTTATTTCTCCTTGAAGTCAAGAAAGCCTCTAAATTAGAATAGAAATGTTGCATAAGCAACAAACTTCTAGATACGTCACACCCTTCAAGTAACCAATCTGCACGTTTAATTTTTCTATGCTTTTCTTCTGCTTCTCATTTTCTTACTGTCTCAAATTTTAAGTAGTGATTGAGTAGAAGCAGCTTTACTAGAATTATTCATGGATTATATATATGCGGAACATCTTGCTACTACTGCTGGGCTTGCTAAAATAAACAAATGCAATATTGTTGTTCTCATGGAACAGGCAAAGAGCTCTGTTGGCATTTATATTTTTGATTTATTCGTATTATTTTTTCTGGAACTTATCATGTCTGCGGTGACCTATTTAATATAGATTACGATGTAACTCTCTTTTCTTTGTGGGTAAGATTACGGTGTAACTCGTCATAAACTATCGAGGCACGTGGCCACGGCGATGGACTTTGCGGCCGGCCTGCTTATCCTTGCCAAGGCAAAAATGCATGACCCAATGTCCAACTTTGAACGTTGACATGGACGACGGCCTCAAGTGCTCAAGCATCTTCTTGGTAGGTAGACCGGCACCGCTAAGGGCTTAGCAAAACTACTTTTTTACCTATATTAACAACCAGTCGCTACATATTGTCATCGGATAAATTTGGACGGATAGGATTTTACTAAAGTTTATTAATGATGCTTTGTTTCAGGATATGTGGAGAGGCAGTTTGCACCATAGTTCAAGTCAGACTCTAGATTACATGGCTAAGGAGCTCACTTATATTGCCAATTGTTTACTGTCTTTATTTAAATTAAAATGGTTTTATGTACTCTGTCGGGGCAGTCATATGCCATATTAATTTCAGATGAACAATTTCTAGTTTAATGTTGTGCTTGTATGGCCACCATCAATATATTTGTTCTTTTATGGGCAAAAGAGTCTGCACGTGCATTATCACTTTTTATTTGTTGAAAAGTTTCTTACCTTTGTGTTGGTCAATTATTTTTATGTATATTTTAATAATATATTTTTAAGCTAAGATGCATTAGATCATTGTAGTATAGTTGAAGGGGATGGTCTAGATGAACATTTGTGTACTATTTGTAGCGAACATGTCTCCAATTGTATTATTGGAAATTAAGGAAAGTTTTTGCGTTTGCTACATAGCGAAACAGTAAAGAGGCATGTGGGGGCGACCCTCATATCCAGCTTGACGTGATTATTACTTTAAGTTATAAACATTCCCTTGAGTTTTTTTAATGAAAAGTGTGTCATGTGGTGGTTGACTTCATCACCTTGGAATTGATCGCATTCCAACATGCTTTGATCAGGTAAACAACACAATTATTGTTGTCAAGAGCTTAATGAAGGATAAGTGACAACACAGGCAGGATATCATGTTGACATAGATGTTATATTAAAAATACAAGACATGGACGAAAGGAGCCTCATTGGGCTAGAGAGAGTTTTCTCTCGCTCTTGTTGCAACGCACGGACATTTTTGCTAGTCTATCCCTAATAATAATAAAGTACGGATTGACTCCGTGGGTTCACCATCACAATACGCTTCTTATCGTGAATTTACGCTTTCTATTTTTTTACCTACATCCGAGGTGGTACTATTCTCTCTAACCTTTTTGCTTTTTTTTGAGTGATGTATGTCCGTCCCACAATTGATCCAGTCTATACTTCGTAGGGCTGGATCCTATTTGGTGCACTCAGCGACGAATACAGGGTTAACCCTACAGGGCGCACACCTCCCCATGCGCAACGGGCCAGCCCACATTCCCTTTTTTTCTAAACTGATGCAAAAAAATCAAGACATGGACGAAAGGAGCCTCATTGGGCTAGAGAGAGTTTTCTCTCGCTCTTGTTGCAACGCACGGACATTTTTGCTAGTCTATCCCTAATAATAATAAAGTACGGATTGACTCCGTGGGTTCACCATCACAATACGCTTCTTATCGTGAATTTACGCTTTCTATTTTTTTACCTACATCCGAGGTGGTACTATTCTCTCTAACCTTTTTGCTTTTTTTTGAGTGATGTATGTCCGTCCCACAATTGATCCAGTCTATACTTCGTAGGGCTGGATCCTATTTGGTGCACTCAGCGACGAATACAGGGTTAACCCTACAGGGCGCACACCTCCCCATGCGCAACGGGCCAGCCCACATTCCCTTTTTTTCTAAACTGATGCAAAAAAATCAAGTGCGGGGATGACGATTCGAACCCGCGCCGTAGCGGTTAAGTGTGCCACGCCATAACCACCGCGTCACGCACCACTCTGCGGTCAATTTCATTTTCTTACCTCTTTTCTTCTGTCCTTTTATTCTTTTTCTAATTAAAAGTAACTGGATTTCATGAACAATTTTTCAACTTTAACGAACATTTCCAAAATTGGATGAACTGCTTTTTTCAAGTTCGATGAACTTTTTCAAATCCGATAAACTTTTTTCCAAATCCGATGAACTTTTTTTTCAAATCTGATGAACTTTTTCAAATTCGATGAACTTTTTTTCAAATCTGATGAACTTTTTCATTTTTTTGTGTTCAAAATTGATGAACTTTCAGAAATTCATGAACTGTTTTTCAGATTCGTAAATTTCAGATTCATGCGTTTTCAGTTTTGTGAACGAAAGGACGAACACCCAAAAAAACAACGAACAAAGGAAACGTGAGCGAGCGATCGAAGCGAAGAAAGGAAGAGAGCGTGCTACCTAGGCCGGCCCATATGAGGCTGCGCGCGAGCGCCCGCTAAGCGGACGGGTGCATAAGGCGCCGGAGAGGAGGTCTTGTCTCCTTCGTAGGTTAAACGTCGAGCGATGAGCTTTTGGGCTGATGTTATATTTCCAAGTTGGCCCACTTATCCATGTAAGGCAAGGCGGAGGCAGCCTGCGCTGGGCTCAACGAAGCCTCGCCAGTGTGTTATGGGCCAATTGGTCCTGATGTGCTGATGTAATAACTATAAGGCCAGTATTGTAAGTCATAGTCCCACATTGCTTTTTGACATCAAATCACACCTATTTTATATACACGTGAGTTGCCACAATCAACAAGCCACGACATCAATAAATAAACAGAGGATTCGCTTAAGAGAAACGAGGAAATTAACTCAGCCTCGAAAAGAAGCATGGGGTGCTTGCCGGGCATGGACATGCATGTCCAATCAAAATGCGACGCTGCCTGTGTCCCGATGAAACGGCTCGACTAGAATTATGAGCCAAATCAACCTGCTACTCTTGGTGAGACGTGTTCAGCGGAAAGATGACTAAATCTTTGAGAATAAACTTGGGCACGTGCGTGTAACGTGATCACACTCGAAATCCAATTAATATGAGTGACACATTTAAAATGTGTTTATATGCCTATTGAAAATGTTATACAATTTTTAAAAATCGTTCATGCATTTAAAATTGTTAGTGTGGTTTTAAGAAAAGTTTTCACGTATTAAAATAATGTTCATATAAATTGAAAAATGTTCACCCTTTCTCAAAAAATGTTCATGTAATTCTAAAAAGTGTTCACATACATACAAATATCCGTAATTTAAAAAATATTTATGCTCTTTAAAAAGGTCCATGTGATTTAAAAAGTCTTTATGTGTTTTAAATGAAAGGTTGATGCATTTTGAAAAACAATATGTACAATTTAAAAGTGAGTGGGTGTATAAGGGACGAGCGTATGGACTAGGTGTAAGCCGTAGAACGGGAAGGGCGACTATCACGTCCAACTTGAGGAGATTAGTTTTAAAAGTACTCCTTCCGGTCCTTTTTAGTTCGCATATAAGATTTGACTGAAGTCAAGCCTCATAAAGTTTGACCAACTTTACAGAAAAAAGTACCAACATTCACAATCTGAAATCAATATCAATAGATGTGTCATGACTTAAAGTTTCATATTGTATAATTTTAGCATGGCAGATGTTGATATTTTTTCATATAAATGCGGTCAAACTTTGTGAAGTTTGACTTCAGAGAATTCTAATATGCAGAGTAAAAAGGACTAGAGGGAGTATTAGACATTCACTTGTGATGGCGTGGTTCAATGTCAGCTGCGAGCGGAGTAATCGAGATCATCATCATGGGATCAACCACGTCGAAGGCATTGCGTTCTGACAAATTAAAATACTCTTCAAAATATTTAACTATCAGACACTAACTCAAAATATAACATGTTATATATGAATAATTCCTGAGAAAAACTGTGTATAAATTTTAAATATATTTTTACATGCATACCTGAAAAATTCTTTCAACGGACTATTTTTTTTACGTTGCATTCATTCGAGTAAGGCACTCCGAGTAAAACAGATCGAGGCTCCAGTCATTAAGATGGCACTTAAAGTAGTCATTGACCTCCACCTCTCCTTTCTAACTGGCATTTGCTCAGTATGATGATGAAAACCACAAGCTCGTGTACATAATAAAACTTGCAAAAGGGCGAAAGGATGAATAGGTCGATGACAATGGGGGACGGAGCAATTGTGATAACTGGCCAAATATAATTTTTGTTACCCCGTTGCAACGCACGGGCTCTTTTGCTAGTCTATCCCTAATAATAAAGCACGGATTGACTCCGTGGGTTCACCGTCACAATACGCTTTCTTGTTGTAAATTTACGCTTTCAGTTTGAATTTAAAACATATATACGAGGTGGTACTAATTCGGAAACCACATCGTATGCATCAAAATTCGTACTAATAAAAATTACAAGATAGAAATTCAAACCTGGGCCCCTACATCCAAAGCACAACGAACTAGCCAACTCACCTACCACAAGTCTCTCTGATAAACGCAACAAACGTTCTATACTTATATTGAATTAAACCTGGACTTCGTATATTTTATTGGCACAGAAGCCACTAGCGCTGCTTGGGCCGCGTCATGTAATCCAGCGGATCGAATGCAACGTGTTGATGGGCCTGCACAACGCACCATGTGAGTGGGCTTCAAGAATACGTAAAATATTATTACTCCTGCGGATCGAACTCAGGACACGTCCTTTCTTTTTAAGGCTATATATACAACCAGCAACCTTTGAATTAGTAGTCCCGCCTTGCTACTGTTCATGAAATCATTACAATTTATATACACCAATGAGTAGACAATCAACAAGCTCCTTGGTTAATAAATAAAGGATGAGGTGTGGGATTTCTTAAAGAAAACACGATGAGGTGTGGGATTGTGGGAGAGGCTGAAGATAAACATGAACATTGAGGGATGACTTAGAGTTGCTAGCTGTAAACGAGGCTGGACATACTCCCTCCGTCCCAAAATTATGTTGCTCCCTTGAGATTTTTTCTTCTAAATAAAATCTTGGACGGATTTGTGGGTGCTATTTTCTAATTTCCAAGAAGCTTCAGCGAGGGGTGAGTGTGCATGGGCTGGTGTTGTTGCTGCAAGTGAGTTCGTCCTTTTTTTTAACAGCTAATCTATTTTTCAAGAGAAAAAGCAAGTGTGTTAATTGGACAAAGTGGGTTGGCTCAAATTCCTAAGATAGCCCCAAGAAACTGAAAGGGATGAAGTAGATTTCAATCTAATGGTTTTGTTCAACTTTGATTTATTCATGTATGGTGTCAATAAATTGTCGTACCAAAAAGCATATCAAAAATATCGCATGCCTACCATGGTTTTTAATGCCTGACTAATGTACATTTCTGCTAGACCTTGGCATGCACCTCTCGGTTGCCGCCAGGTTGCACCGTTGGGTGTTGTAGAGTCGCGTTGATGAGTGCTTAGTGCTTTGGTAGACATTCTAATTGTCTTTCCCGTTGCAACGCACGGGCATATGTGCTAGTCTATCCCTAATAATAAAGTATGGATTGACTCCGTGGGTTCACCGTCACAATACACTTTCTTTCTATGAATTTACGCTTTCAATTTGAATTTAAAACATATACGTGAGGTGGTACTAATTCGGGGAACCGTCTATAGTTTCATCGTCAAAATTTCCATAGGTCGATGTTGTTTTAAGTCAGTTGGACTTCTCCCTGATCCGTCTGGGCCTCAGCCCACCAAACTCAGCCCTCCGCTCGGCCGCCGCCCGCGCCGCCGCCCTTTGCCACCGCCACCACCACCGTCCGCGCGCGCCTCCCTTTGCTCCCGTGTCTCTGATTTGGATCGAAATCACGGCAGTAGTGGTGCGGCGACGGCTGGGGAGGAGGCGAGGGCCGCGGCGGTGGGTGGTGGGGCCTGAAGATGAGGCGGTCCTTCTAGGAGGATGCCAGGGACGAGCAGCAGGACGGGGGTGGCGCGTCGCAGTTGGAGACCGGCGTGTGCTCTGGCAGCGGGTGGAGGGACTGCGGCACGATGGTGGGGAGCAACAGGTCCGTGTCCATGGCCGGACCACCCTGCCATTAAACTCGACGTTGTGCTGGCACATGATGCCCCTCTCCTTCCTGGGTCGTCGTGGATCTCGCGATACTGGAGGTAGCCGCTGTTGTGGCCATGGACGGCATCACGGAGTCCCACAACACGCCAGCCGCCTCCGGAGTCCCACAACCCCGGAGCCCATGGAGAGCTCGACCACAACTCGGCTAGCGCAACGGTGAGTTATAGGGCCAGCTATGGGAGCCGATGTTGGGGGAGGAGGGAGGCCTTTGCTGGGATTGCATTAGTGCGGTGCGGGTTGAGCTGGAGCTGGCTCCTAGCGGTGCTGGTTCAGGCTGATGTGTGCGTGCATAGCCAAACAAAGAAGCAGGCATCCACTGAGAAAAATACTCATCGGAGTTCTCAAGTTGAAGTCAAATTGACCAGCTACGTGTCAAAGGTAACATCTAGATTATACCTAAGATGATAGTTTGATGTGTTGATTGGAAGAAATCGCACACAATAGATGCAGTTGGTATTTTGGAAATAAAGGAAGAAGTTTACATTGAGATCTGGGACTAATTGGTTAATAATTTATTCATGTCCCCAACTTGAATATTGCAGTCTTTGTCACAAGCTTTGCAATGGTATTGATTCTTTTAAAAGTAGAGCAACCAAGTGTCGAATTTTGTTTCGCATCTATATATCTATTTCGAGATAAAAATGAATGTGGGGCTCATTATGTTTCCAGTATGAGACGTGGCTCGACGGTATTTACATCGCCAATGCCAAGCACACCGAGTTCACTAAAAGCAACAAGCAGGGCAGGGTCAAAGTCATTATGTTCACCATGATGCAGATTGCCATCACATTCAGACCCAAAGATCTGGGAACTATGAACTTGATTAAAAGGGCAGGGTCAAAGTCAAGACCCGGGTTAGTGGCGACTATGATGGTGGCCTGCAGGCTATGGGTCTAGCAGCGTTGCAGGCAGTAGTGTGCAGCGTTTTATGGTAGGGCGTGTGGCCAGTGCTGGCGGGCTCGCGACGGCTGCAGATGGTGGAGTACTGGACTTGTGGTGGGCTCCCATTCACAAGATCTACAACGTCATCTTTGGGTCAGTTCTCCATGAAGGCCATCCTGCGATACAAGGTTGCGTCTTCCTGCTATTTGGGTGACGACGCCGAGCCTGTCGGCCTATGCCCATCGCTCCTGATGTGGTAATGTGGCGGTCGTTGTTGTTTGCCTGCAGAGCTTGCGGAAAGGTGGGACTTGCAGAGTATATGTAGCAGAAAGGATCCAAGTATTGGAGCCAAACAACTGTCTATGCTACCACATCAAGGTGTGTTGATGCAAATAAAGTGAGGACAGGAATATACAGTAGCAGAAAGACCAAGCAGCCTGGTAGCTCTTTCATTGAACTGGATGGATGCGTGCATGAGTTCTTTGCAGGGAACGAGTCACATTTTGAAACTGAAACTATATACAACACTGTTTTAGGGATTAATGAACTGTTAGTAGCAGAGTCCTTCCTGATGTCAAAGCTAATACATTTCTATGATAACCATACCCCAGTACCTATGATTCAATAATCTTCTTTTTATGAAATGATGAAACCCGAAGTATTTCTACGTATTTGCTTTTCTCTCTGAGGCGGGAAGTTTGTTTTCCAGACATTTATGTCATGAGCAACTTAATGTGCAACTGAGTGCACATTGTTATCCAAATTTTATTGGTCTATCTGAGATGTTTCCTTCTGGTATTGCAATTGGTGCTAGGTAATACGCACAGTTTTTGCTGTGATGTTACTATGTCAGAAAATTAGCTGTCCACTGCATCACTTATTTATTCTTCTATTTTTACTCCGAACTTACTAACGCAGCTTTGGTTTCTCTGGCTTAAGCTAATCTGGGAGCAGGGTATCATGTGCCCGCTCACCTGTTGGTGCGGCTGGTGGATACAGAGAGATCAACGATGAGGAGACCCTCGCCGTTCTTCTGATTGCAGCCAGTTGCGTGATGTGATGGCGGAGTTGTTCTACAACCGCCCAGGGGCCATGGACGATGGAGAACTTCCTAACGCAGTATGCGAGCGGGGACAATGGAGAACTTCCTGGCGCAGTGTGCGCGCGCGTGGGTTTCAGGACAGTTCATTGTACAAGGTCAAGCTCAGCTTGGTGTAAGTTCCAAATATATATTGTGCCTTAGTTTGAGTTGCATCCATGGACATATATCTATATCCGATTGTACTCCGGGTGTTTTCAGTTTTGAAATATTTTTTGGCAATTTGATTCTGAAATTTTAGCTTGATGTTGAGAAAATGAGCAAATTTTGTGGTGCACTTGGATCAGGTTTTATGCTTACAGTTTCGAGGGGAAACATTCAGGGTTGTGATCCAAGTATATGAAATCAGTTTATTTAAATTGAGTTGTCGACAATACATCCTCTAAAGCACTGAGTGCTTTTGTCGGTTCACTGTCGTGCCATTTAAAAAAAATCCCCATTGTTTTCTGTAAATTAATCCGCAGTACATGTTTAAATCATAGTCGAACTCTTTTTTTGCATTTTCTCAGAAAATCTCTAACTTTTCGGTTAATCAATCAGCAGCAACAAAATTATTCATATATTTTAAATCGTAACTCCGGTTTTAACATGTTATATATGAAATTTGATTAGAAAAATGTGTACAATCTAAATATGATATTATTGTTAGCTGTTAAATATTTCTAAAATATTTTTTTTGGTGCAAACTTAATATATAGTGCACAGTCCGTTTTTCGTTCGTACTGGCGGCGATCCAAATTACAAATAAACACCTATTAAAACCATATTGAGAGGAAAGGAAACATCAATAACCACGCATGCACACCTCTGAGAAACCTCGCGGGGGAAAACAACATATTTCTCATCTTTTTGAGAGAGAGAGGACGTCTTAGGACTGACCACATTCAAATGTGTTTTCATTGTGTGAGTACCGAGGCCACCGTAAAGGACGTGGACCAATTAGGGTCTTGAGTCATGGTTATTGGGTTAAAAGCATGTGTTATTTTCTCTTCCGTTGCAACGCACGGGCTCTTTTGCTAGTCTATCCCTAATAATAAAGTACGGATTGACTCCGTGGGTTCACCATCACAATACGCTTCTTTTCGTGAATTTACGCTTTCAGTTTTTTTCGCCTATATTATTTTCTACATCCAAGATGGTATTATTTTACCTACATATCTTTATCCGAGGTTGTACGGGTAGGGATTGGGTCTGAGGGGTGGATCCGATGGAGGCGGAAGAACAACACACGTAGCCGCCGGACGAGGAGGTTGTTGGTGTTAAACACGACCTGGAAGTTCCATATGTGTACGTGTGCAACAACCAACAAGTGCATATATGTGTCCGTGTAGGTCTAGAGTTAGACACCAAGTAAAATTAGTATTGGCTAGCTAGCTAATATATACATGTGTACCCCGGACCAGCTTGTAACTTGCACCGTGGATTTGTGAAGGAAATACATTATGCCGGTGTGTGTGTGTGCGTACGCGCGTAGTAGTATGTTACAGCTGCAGCTATCGATCAAAGCAAGGATCGATCTGGTGCTGTTGTACGTGCGTGCTGCTTTTGCTACAATTAATCAAGTTGAGGCTAGCTTTGTGCTGCGTATTGTTTTCGGCTGCTTGGGATAGAAACCAGGACAATCAGCAAGCTTCGCTTGGTCGTCGATCGTCTCTTGTCGTCGGAAAGTACTTGACGTTGGGTCTGGGCCAACAGAGGCCGATCTCACGGACACTTCGTCTAGATACTTGTGGTGTGGTGTGGCCTAACCTCTTGGTGCCCGACACGCAGCCTGATTATGTGCGCGACCTTCTCATCGCCGGCAATCTGAAAGTCTTCAAGCTCGCTTGCAACCTCCCCAGCGTCCGCAGCACTAGCAAGTCAGACAAGGAGGGCTTATTGGGCGCCACATGCTCTGACTGGATGATAGCCACCCGGAGCGCTCGCCAACAATGTTGCCGCCCATGATTTACCTAGCCGTCCTGCTCCTTTAACTAGGAGCCTTGGAGATTGGAGCGTATAACAGGTTTCTTTTTTTTGGAAAATTGACAGGTAGTGTATGCAATCATCCAGCGGCAAATCACTCAAGCCAACAACTAGCATTACAAACACTAATCCATCGAGTAGCAGAGAATCGGTGCAACTAATAACAAGTGACTTTGGTGTGCGAATAAAGAGGCAATGCAATGTATGTGAGTTGATGATGAGGCTTTCTTGCATCTTTTGAGTGCTGCAGCTTAGGCCGGAACGCCTCGGAAGGCCGGATAATATTTTGGTAGTCGGAAAGCCAAGCGTGATGGAGACTGATTATTGCAAAAAGTTACAGATGCTAAAATTATTTTCTGCTGTTGAGTTTGCAAGCTATACTGTATAATTAATAACTATTTTTTGTTGTCGAGTTTACAAAGTCTTAAGTGCATCCAGCGATCAGTTTTATTTGATTTGAATTAATAAGGTGGGATGTACATTATTTATAGTAACTATAAATATTATGTTCTCAATGCCTTGATTTGAACGTTGCCATTTTTGTTACCCCGTTGCAACGCACGGGCTTTTTTGCTAGTCTATCTATCCCTATCCCTATCCCTATCCCTATATATATATATATATATATATATATATATATATATATATATATATATATATAAAATAAAGCACGAATCGAACTCAAAACCTTGCAGCCAATACGTTTGACGCCAACCAACTGAACTATGTCCATCTATGTTCATTGGATACAGTTGATCTTATTATCAATTAGTACCACCTCGACCTTTTACAAGCACAGCCATCAATTTATATACGCGTTCAAGTTACCTGTGATCAATCACCTTAATAAGTCGGCTTGCAAATTGGTGATCGGAGGATGACGAGTGGGTGCCCAGAAAGGAAGTAATGATGAAGAAAGGAAGGATTCTTGAAAAAGGAAGAAAACATCAAGGATAAATATGGTGGGCAATCAAACAAACGGGGCAAGAAGGAATCGGTACTATGTGGGATAATTAAGAGACGGCCTAATTGGATGCTTTAGAAAGATGGGCAATTAAACTTAAATTTATCATGAACTTAGTCCTGGTAGTATTTTGCAAATTATGTTGTAGATCAATAGCTCGCGTTGTTGCTTCCCTGTGTTTATTTTGATATGTTCCTAGAGAAAATTGTGTTGAAAGATGTTAGTAGCAATGATGCGGATTGAATCCGTGATCTGAGATTTATCCTCATTACTGCACAGAAGAATTATGTCCTTGATGCACCGCTAGGTGACGGACCTATTGCAGGAGCAGATGCAGACGTTATGAACGTTTGGCTAGCTCAATATGATGACTACTTGATAGTTTAGTGCACCATGCTTAATGGCTTAGAATCGGGACTTCAAAGACGTTTTGAACGTCATGGAGCATATGAGATGTTTCAGGAGTTGAAGTTAATATTTCAAGAAAATACCCGAGTTGAGAGATATGAAGTCTCCAACAAGTTCTATAGCTAAAAGATGGAGGAGAATCACTCAACTAGTGAGCGTGTGCCCAGATTGTCTGAGTACTACAATCGCTTGAATCAAGTGGGAGTTAATCTTCCAGATAAGATAGTGATTGACAGAATTCTCTAGTCACCATCACCAAGTTAGCAGAACTTCGTGATGAACTATGATATGCAAGGGATAACGGAAACGATTCCCAAGCTCTTCGTAATGCGGAAATTGACGAAGGTAGAAATCGAGAAAAACATCAAGTGTTGATGGTAGACAAGACCACTAGTTTCAAGAAAAGAGCAGAGGGAAGAAGGGGAACTTCAAGAAGAACAACAAGCAAGTTGCTGCTCAAGTGAAGAAGCCCAAGTCTGGTCCTAAGCCTGAGACTAAGTGTTTCTACTGCAAAGGGACTGGTCACTGGAAGCGGAACAACCCCAAGTGATTGGCAGATAAGAAGGATGGCAAAGTGAACATAAGTATATTTGATATACATGTTATTGATGTGTACTTTACTAGTGTTTATAGCAACCCCTCAGTATTTGATACTAGTTCAGTTGCTAAGATTAGTAACTCGAAACGGGAGTTGCAGAATAAACAGAGACTAGTTAAGGGTGAAGTGACGATGTGTGTTGGAAGTGGTTCCAAGATTGATATGATCATCATCGCACACTCCCTATACTTTCGGGATTAGTGTTGAACCTGAATAAGTGTTATTTGGTGTTTGCGTTAAGCATGAATATGATTTGATCATGTTTATTGTAATATGGTTATTCATTTAAGTAAGCGAATAAATTGTTGTTCTGTTTACATGAATAAAACCTTATATGGTTACACACCCAATGAAAATAGTTCGTTGGATCTCGATCGTAGTGATACACATAATCATAATATTGAAACCAAAAGATGCAAAGTTAATAATGATAGTGCAACTTATTTGTAGCACTGCCGTTTAGGTCATATTGGTGTAAAGCGCACGAAGAAACTCCATGCTGATGGGATTTTGGAATCACTTGATTATGAACCACTTGATGCTTGCGAACCATGCCTCATGGGCAAGATGACTAAGACTCCGTTCTCCGGAGCGAGCAACTGACTTATTGGAAATAATACATACTGATGTATGTGGTCCGATGAGTGTTAAGGCTCACGGCAAGTATCGTTATTTTCTGAACTTCACAGATGATTTGAGCAGATATGGGTATATCTACTTGATGAAATATAAGTCTGAAACATTTGAAAAGTTCAAAGAATTTCAGAGTGAAGTGGAAAATCATCGTGACAAGAAAATAAAGTTTCTACGATCTGATCGCGGAGACAAATATTTGAGTTACGAGTTTGGTCTTCAATTAAAACAATGTGGAATAGTTTCACAAACTCATGCCACATGGAACACCACAGCATAATGGTGTGTCCGAACGTCATAACCGTACTTTATTGGATATAGTGCAATCTATGATGCCTCTTACCGATCTACCACTATCGTTTTGGGGTTATGCATTAGAGACAGCCGCATTCACGTTAAAAGGGCACCATCTAAATCTGTTGAGACGACACCGTATGAACTGTGGTTTGGCAAGAAATCAAAGTTGTCGTTTCTTAAAGTTTGAGGTTGCAATGGTTATGTGAAAAAGTTTCAACCTGATAAGCTCAAACCCAAATCAGAGAAGTGCATCTTCATAGGATACCCAAAAAGAAAATGTTGGGTACACCTTCTATCACACATCCGAAGGCAAGATATTCGTTGCTTTGAATGGATCCTTTCTAGAGAAGGAATTTTTCTCGAAAGAAGTGAGTGGGAGGAAAGTAGAACTTGATGAGGTAACTGTACCTGCTCCCTTATTGGAAAGTAGTTCATCATAGAAATCTGTTCTTGTGACTACTACACCAATTAGTAAGGAAGCTAATGATGATGATCATGTAACTTCAGATCAAGTTACTACCGAATCTCGTAGGTAAACCAGAGTGAGATCCGCACCAGAGTGGTACGGTAATCCTGTTCTGGAAGTCATGTTACTAGACCATGACGAACTTGCGAACTATGAGGAAGCGATGATGAGCCCAGATTCCGCGAAATGGTTTGAGGCCATGAAATCTGAGATATGATCCATGTATGAGAACAAAGTATGGACTTTGATGGATTTGCCCGATGATCGGCAAGCCATAGAAAATAAATGGATCTTCAAGAGGAAGACGGACGCTGATAGTAGTGTTACTATCTACAAAGCTAGACTTGTCGAATTTTTTTTAACAAAGTTCAAGGTGTTGACTACGATGAATTTTTCTCACTCGTAGCGATGCTTAAGTCTGTCCAAATCATGTTAGTAATTGCCGCATTTTTATGAAATCTGGCAAATGGATAAACAAAACTACATTCCTTAATGGATTTAAAGAAGAGTTGTATATGATGCAACCAGAAGGTTTTGTCAATCCTAAAGGTGCTAACAAAATATGCAAGCTCCAGCGATCCATCTATGGACTGGTGCAAGCATCTCGGAGGTGGAATATACGCTTTGATAAGTTGATCAAAGCATATAGTTTTATACAGACTTGCGATGAAGCCTGTATTTATAAGAAAGTGAGTGGGAGCACTACAACATTTCTGATAAGTATATGTGAAAGACATATTGTTGATTGGAAATAATGTAGAATTATTCTGCAAAGCATAAAGGAGTGTTTGAAAGGAATTTTCCAAAGAAAGACCTCGGTGAAGCTGCTGGCATATTGAACATCAAGATCTATAGAGATAGATCAAGACGATTGATAAGTTTTTTTTCAATGAGTACATACCTTGACAAGATTTTGAAGTAGTTCAAAATAGAACAGTCAAAGAAAGAGTTCTTGCCTGTGTTACAAGGTGTGAAATTGAGTAAGACTCAAAACCCGACCACGACAGAAGATAGAAAGAGAATGAAAGTCATTCCCTATGCCTCAGCCATAGGTTCTATAAAGTATGCCATGCTATGTACCAGATCTATTGTATACCCTACACTGATTTTGGCAAGGTAGTACAATAGTGATCTAGGAGTAGATCGCTGGACAGCGGTCAAAAATTATCCTTAGTGGAATAAGGATATGTTTCTCGATTATGGAGGTGACAAAAAGGTTCGTCGTAAAGGGTTACGCCGATGCAAGTTTTGACACTAATCCAGATGAATCTAAGTCTCAATCTGGATACATATTGAAAGTGGGAGCAATTAGCTAGAGTAGCTCTATGCAGAGCATTGTTGACATAGAAATTTGCAAAATACATACGGATCTGAATGTGGCAGACCCGTTGACTAAACTTCTCTCACAAGTAAAACATGATCACACCTTAGTACTCTTTGGGTGTTAATCGCATAGCGATGTGAACTAGATTACTGAATCTAGTAAACCCTTTGGGTGTTGGTCACATGAAGATGTGAACTAATCACATAAAGATGTGAACTATTAGTGTTAAATCACATGGTGATGTGAACTAGATTATTGACTCTAGTGCAAGTGGGAGACTGAAGGAAATATGCCCTAGAGGCAATAATAAAGTTATTATTTATTTCCTTATATCATGATAAATGTTTATTATTCATGCTAGAATTGTATTAACCGGAAACATAATACATGTGTGAATACATAGACAAACAGAGTGTCACTAGTATGCCTCTACTTGACTAGCTCGTTAATCAAAGATGGTTATGTTTCCTAACCATGGACAAAGAGTTGTTATTTGATTAACGGGATCACATCATTAGGTGAATGATCTGATTGACATGACCCATTCCATTAGCTTAGCACCCGATCGTTTAGTATGTTGCTATTGCTTTCTTCATGACTTATACATGTTCCTATGACTATGAGATTATGCAACTCCCGTTTGCCGGAGGAACACTTTGTGTGCTACCAAAACGTCACAACGTAACTGGGTGATTATAAAGGTGCTCTACAGGTGTCTCCAAAGGTACATGTTGGGTTGGCGTATTTCGAGATTAGGATTTGTCACTCCGATTGTCGGAGAGGTATCTCTGGGCCCTCTCGGTAATGCACATCACATAAGCCTTGCAAGCATTGCAACTAATGAGTTAGTTGTGAGATGATGTATTACGGAACGAGTAAAGAGACTTGCCGGTAACAAGATTGAACTAGGTATTGAGATACCGACGATCGAATCTCGGGCAAGTAACATACCGATGACAAAGGGAACAACGTATGTTGTTATGCGGTCTGACCGATAAAGATCTTCGTAGAATATGTAGGAGCCAATATGAGCATCCAGGTTCCGCTATTGGTTATTGACCGGAGACATGTCTCGGTCATGTCTACATTGTTCTCGAACCGTAGGGTCTGCACACTTAAGGTTTCGATGACAGTTATATTATGAGTTTATGAGTTTTGATGTACCGAAGGAGTTCGGAGTCCCGGATGAGATCGGGGACATGACGAGGAGTCTCGAAATGGTCGAGATGTAAAGATTGATATATTGGACGACTATATTCGGACATCGGAAAGGTTCTGAGTGATTCGGGTATTTTTCGGAGTACCGGAGAGTTACGGGAATTCGCCTGGGAGTATATGGGCCTTATTGGGCCATACGGGAATAGAGGAAGAGAGGCCAAAAGGAAGGAGGCCTGCGCCCCCCTCTGGTCCGAATTGGACAAGGGGCGCAGCCCCCTTTTCCTTCTTCCTCTCCCCCTCTTTCCCCTTCTCCTACTCCAACAAGGAAGGAAGGAGTCCTACTCCCGGTGGGAGTAGGACTCCCCTTGGCGCGCCCCCTCCTAGGCCGGCCGCCCCCTCCCCCTTGCTCCTTTATATACGGGGGCAGGGGGGCACCTCTAGATACACAAGTTGATCTTCGTGATCGTTCCTTAGCCGTGTGCGGTGCCCCCTCCACCATATTCCACCTCGATAATATTGTAGCGGTGCTTAGGCGAAGCCCTGCGACAGTAGTACATCAAGATCGTCACCACGCCGTCGTGCTGACGGAACTCTTCCCCGACACTTTGCTGGATCGGAGTCCGGGGATCGTCATCGAGCTGAACGTGTGCTAGAACTCGGAGGTGCCGTAGTTTCGGTGCTTGATCGGTCGGGCCGTGAAGACGTACGACTACATCAACCAAGTTAACGCTTCCGTTGTCGATCTACAAGGGTACGTAGATCACACTCTCCCCTCTCGTTGCTATGCATCACCATGATCTTGCGTGTGCGTAGGAATTTTTTTGAAATTACTACGTTCCCCAACAGATACCGGGTTTTGTCACAATTATCGTCACAGAAGTGTCATATGTATGACAGAAATTTTTTTCGTTCGGCCCAAAATGTCACGGATGTGTCTTTTTTTGTAGTGAAGTATTGTGACATAATGTGTAATAATAGCCCATAATGCAATAAATATCGATATAAAAGCATGATTCAAAATGGACGTATCAACTCCCCCAAGCTTAGACCTCGCTTGTCCTCAAGCGGAAGCCGATATCGAAGAATATGTCCACATGTTTAGAGATAGAGGTGTCGATAAAATAAAATACGGACATGAGGGCATCACGATCATTCTTAGCACAGTTTTGGTTTTGCAGGTCATAGATTTGGGCTTGGAGGTGCTCGATTTTCTCGTGAAGCTTGAAGATGGTCTCCCCAATGGCCTTGGCATCCATCTTGTGATTGTTGGTGAACTCCGCGATCATCATGTGGTTGGCGTCGATTCCGCGTTCCACCATCCCTAGCAGTTGAAAACTTGTTGCTCCATTGCTTCGAGTCTTGTCTCCATGCTTCCGGTCCTCCTTGGTTCCTCAACATCGCGGATGTGCAGCACCCCCTCACGCAACTCAATGGTTTGAGGGTGTTGCAGCACCTCCGCGAGGTAGGGGTTGATGACCTTCTCGAAAAACTTGTCCTTGGGGGTGCTTGAAGACGTCATGGTGATCTAGATCTGTCAGAAAAACAGCTCGAAACAAAGACAGGAGATATTTGCATGGTATGGTGGTCAAAACCTTCGGGAGATTATATAATGAATTTTTACCGACCAAAAGAAGTATCGTGCAAGAAAATGGAGTCCGGAGGGCACACGAGGTGCCCACGAGGCATGGGAGCGCCCAGGGGGGTAGGGCACGCCCTCCACCCTCGTGGACGCCTCATGTCCTTTCCGGACTGCTTCTTAATTTCCTATTTTCTTAAATATTCCAAAACGGAGAAAAATTGCTATTGGAACTGCTTTGGATTCGGTTTACTTACCGTACCACATACCTCTTCCTTTTCGGAGGCTGAAACGTTCTAGAAGGTGTCCCTTATATACTCCTCTGGGGTTACAGTTTCAATAACATTAGTTTTAACATATATAGGATTACCTGAGATATAATGTTTGATTCTTTGACTGTTCACCACCCTCGGATTTGTGCCTTTGAAGTTGTTAATTTTTATGGCACCGGAACGATAGACCTCCTCGATTACGTAAGGACCTTGATGTAGGATAGGAACCCTAGGGGATGATCTTTCACGAAAGGAGCGGATCCCGCGAAGAACACAAGGGACACGAGGGGAAAACGAGGGAAATCACGAGGGGAAACACGAGAGAATCACTAAACCAACAAGAAATAGTCACACATATGCTAGATCCTCGAGTACATAAGAGGTCACACGATCCACGGTCAACTAGGGACGATACAAAAGGTAATGGTCTTCTCCGTGAGGAGGTCTTGATGGTCTTCTCCGCAAGGAGGTCTTGAATCCAAAGGGATCTTCTCTGAAGAGGGGGCGTGGTCTCTCTCGTGGAGTAGATCTGATGTGGATAAGCAACGCTCTATCTCTAATATGAGCTAAACCAATGCTAACCCTAACTAGGAGGAGGGAGAGGTCTATTTATAGTCTTAGTGCAAAAGAGGGGCGAAGTGGAGGGAAACATGGGCCTCGGCCCGAAACTAGACACAGCCAGGGTTCGGACGTCCGTGAGGCGCCAGTCGTCCCGAGGCTCACGGGTGCCCGGACGTCCGTAGATCTCCGGATGTCCGTGATTTAGGTTCTGTTGCCACAGCATCGGACGTCTGTAGGCGTCCAGTCGTCCGGTCGCCGGTCATTCCTTCTTCCTCGGATTTCCATAGATTTCGTTCTGTTGGCGTGATGTCGGTCGTCCAGAGGTGCTCGGTCATTCGGAGCCTGGGAGGTGTTGGACGTCTGGTCCAGGTCGGACGTCCGGCCGTTGTAGCATGCGCTGGCCTGGTTTCCTGTGGCTGGTGTGACCTTCAGGGGCCGGACGTCCGGGATGGGCCGGTCGTCCGGAGCCTATAGCTTCTTCTGCAACTCTTCTTCTTCACGTCCATCTTCCTCTCCTGATTCTCCTTGCTCCTTAGCTTCTTCATGGCTAACTCCTTGATACCTGAGTATGCATAATGTCTCCATTTGAGGTAGTAGCCAAGTCTCATGTGCATCTAAGTGAACTTGTGAGAGGAGAGATGTCACCTTGGTTTCGAGAGCTCTTGCGCGGGCTCGTTCATGGGTCCGCTAGGCGCTTGGTGAGATGATGGTAGGTCCATGGGGATGACCTTGGGATGCTCCGCATCAGACCTTCCCATTTAGAGAGGATTTTTCCTGCAAAAAATCTTAAACGAGAGTTGTATAACAATACATAATCACCTACATTAAACTCATGTTTTTGTATCCTTTTGTCATGCCATCTTTTAACTTTTTCCTTGAACAGTTTGGCATTCTCATAGGCCTGGGTTCTCCATTCATCAAGTGAGATAATGTCAAATAGTCTCTTCTCACCGGCAAGTTTGAAATCATAGTTGAGCTCTTTAATGGCCCAATATGCCTTATGTTCTAATTCGAGAGGTAAGTGACATGCCTTTCCATAAACCCTCTTATACGGAGACATACCCATAGGATTTTTATATGCAGTTCTATAGGCCCATAATGCATTGATAACCCACAAGTATAGGGGATCGCAACAGTTTTCGAGGGTAGAGTATTCAACACAAATTTATTGATTCAACACAAGGGGAGCCAAAGAATATTCTCAAGTATTAGCAGCTGAGTTGTCAATTCAACCACACCTGGATAACTTAATATGTGCAGCAAAGTGTTTAGTAGCAAAGTAATATGATAGTAATGGTAACGATAGCAAAAGTAATATTTTTGGGTTTTATAATGATTGTAACAGTAGCAGCGGAAAAGTAAATAAGCGAAGAACAATATATGAAAAGCTCGTAGGCAATGGATCGGTGATGGAGAATTATGCCGGATGCGATCAATCATGCAACAGTTATAACATAGGGTGACACAGAACTAGCTCGAGTTCATCAATGTAATGTAGGCATGTATTCCGAATATAGTCATACATGCTTATGGAAAAGAACTTGCATGACAACTTTTCTCCTACCCTCCCATGGCAGCGGGGTCCTATTGGAAACTAAAGGATATTAAGGCCTCCTTTTAATAGAGTACCGGACCAAAGCATTAACACATAGTGAATACATGAACTCCTCAAACTACGGTCATCACCGGGAGTGGTCCCGATTATTGTCACTTCGGGGTTGTCGGATCATAACACATAGTAGGTGACTGTAGACTTGCAAGATAGGATAGAGAACTCACATATATTCATGAAAACATAATAGGTTCAGATCTGAAATCATGGCACTCGGGCCCTAGTGACAAGCATTAAGCATAGCAAATTCATAGCAACATCAATCTCAGAACATAGTGGATACTAGGGATCAAACCCTAACAAAACTAACTCGATTACATGATAAATCTCATCCAACCCATCACCGTCCAGCAAGCCTACGATGGAATTACTCACGCACGGCAGTGAGCATCATGGAATTGGTGATGGAGGAAGGTTGATGATGACGATGGCGATGGATTCCCCTCTCCAGAGCCCCGAACGGACTCCAGATCAGCCCTCCCGAGAGAGTTTAGGGCTTGGCGGCGGCTCCGTATTGTAATACGCGATGAATCCTTCTCTCTGATTTTTTTTCTCCCCGAACACGAATATATGGAGTTGGAGTTGAGGTCGATGGAGCACCAGGGGGCCCACGAGGCAGGGGGCGCGCCCAGGGGGGTAGGCGCGCCCCCACCCTCATGGACAGGGTGTGGGACCCCTGGCCTTGATTCTTTCGCCAGTATTTTTTATTAATTCCAAAAATAATCTCTATTGATTTTCAGGTCATTCCAAGAACTTTTATTTCTGCACTAAAATAACACCATGGCAATTCTGCTGAAAACAACGTCAGTCCAGGTTAGCTCCATTCAAATCATGCAAGTTAGAGTCCAAAACAAGGGCAAAAGTGTTTGGAAAAGTAGATACGTTGGAGACGAATCAACTCCCCCAAGCTTAAACCTTTGCTTGTCCTCAAGCAATTTAGCTGATAAACTAAAAGTGCTAAAGAAAAACTTTTACAAACTCGGTTTGCTCTTGTTGTTGTAAATATGTAAAGCCAGCATTCAAGTCTTCAACAAAGATTATGAACTAACCACATTCGCAATAACATTTAGGTCTCATGTTTACTCATATGAATGGCATAATCAACTAGCGAGCAATAATAATAAATCTCGGATGACAACACTTTCTCAAAACAATCATAATATGATATAACACGATGGTATCTCACTAGCCCTTTCTGAGACCGCAAAACATAAATGCAGAGCACCTTTAAAGATCAAGGACTAACTAGACATTGTAATTCATGGTAAAAGAGATCCAGTCAAGTCATACTCAATGTAAACTAACAGTAATGGATGTAAATGATAGCGATGCTCTCCAACTGGTGCTTTTTAATAAGAGGATGATGACTCAACATAAAAGTAAACAGATATGCCCTTCGCAGAGGGAAGCAGGGATTTGTAGAGGTGCCAGAGCTCGATTTTGAAATAGATAAGTATAATATTTTGAGTGGTATACTTTCATTGTCAACATAACAACTGAGAGATCTCGATATCTTCCATGCTACACACATTATAGGCGGTTCCCAAGTAGAATTGTAAAGTTTATACTCCCCCACCACCAACAAACATCAATCCATGGCTTGCCCGAAACAACGGGTGCCTCCAACTAACAACAATCCTGGGGGAGTTTTGTTTGCAATTATTTTGATTTGATTTGCTTAAAGCATGGGACTGGGCATCCCGGTGACCGGCCATTTTTCTCGTGAGTGAGGAGCGGAGTTCACTCCTCTTGATAATAACCCGCCTAGCATGGAGGATATAGACAACCCTAGTTGATACATGAGCTATTCGAGCATACAAAACAGAATGTTTATTTGAATGTTTAGAGTTTGGCACATACAAATTTACTTGGAACGGCACATAGATACCGTATATAGGTAGGTATGGTGGACTCATATGGAACAACTTTGGGGTTTATGGAGTTGGATGCACAAGCAGTATTCCCGCTTAGTACAAGTGAATGCTAGAGAAAGACTGGGAAGCGACCAGCTAGAGAGCGACAACAGTCATGAACATGCATTAAAATTAATCAACACCGAATGCAAGCATGAGTAGGATATAATTCACCATGAACATAATATCGTAGAGGCTATGTTGATTTTGTTTCAACTACATGCGTGAACATGTGCCAAGGCAAGCCACTCGAATCGTTCAAAGGAGGATACCACCCTATCATACCACATCACAACCATTTTAATAGCATGTTGGCACGCAAGGTAAACCATTATAAGCTCCTAGCTAATTAAGCATGGCATAGGCAACTACAATCTCTAATTGTCATTGCAAATATGTTTCTTTCATAATAGGCTGAATCAGGAACGATGAACTAACCATATTTACAAAAACAAGAGAGGTCGAGTTCATACCTGCTTTTCTCATCTCAATAAGTTCATCATATAATCATCATTATTGCCTTTCACTTGCACGACTGAATAGTGTGGATAATAATAATAGTGAACGTGCATTGGACTAAGCTAGAATCTGCAAGCATTCAATTCAAGAGAGAAGACAAGGTAATGTGGGCTCTTTGTTAGATCAATAATAATGCATATGAGAGCCACTCAACATTTTCATTATGGTCTTCTCCTCTCGACCCCCAAAGAAAAGTAACAAAACTATTTACACGGGAAAGCCCCCAACAAGCAAAAGAAGAACGAGAAATATTTTTGGGTTTTCTTTTTAATTACTACTACTACAGGCATGGAAAGTAAACTAACTAAAAGCTACAACTAATTTTTTTCTTAAGGTTTATTGAGGCACGCAAGAAGAAAGCTAAAAAGGAAATAAACTATCATGGATGATACAATGAAAAAGTATGGGCACCGAGAACTAGCATGAGTGTGTGAACATGAATGTAATGTTGGTGAGAAATACGTACTCCCCCAAGCTTAGGCTTTTGGCATAAGTTGGTCTATGCCCATGGATCAAAGTAGCCCTCTTCGGTGTAAGGGGGAGTGTCCTCTGGGTGCCACTGGTTGGCAATCCCCTCCGGATTCCACTGATAAACTGACTGTCGATAAGGGTCTTGGGGTGGTTCCGGCTCAGGCTCGGAGCTGGTGTCACACTCCAGTATGCATAAACGTCCTCCGGTAAAACAAGGTACTTGCCTGAAAATATGTTAAACAAAGAGGGAGCAGGCAAGGTAATAGTCTCAAAGTTATTCTTACCAAAAATCAATCTATAGTTAAGCAACTTCTTCTTATTCTTAACAATAAAATCAAGTGCTACCATGCTCTTATAATCTAGAAAAATATTAGGCAGCAACTTTTCCTCTTTCTCATAATGCCGATGGGTATGTTAAAGTGTGCAGCTAGGAACGAGGCAAAGATGCCTCCAAGGACGGGGCCCTTAGTACGGTTCAGGTTCAACCGCTTAGCAACAATAGCGCCTAAACTGAAGGTAGTATCTTGAAACAAGGCATGGCGCAAAATAACAATATCAGGAGCACTAAGGTTCCCACAGTTCCCGCGACCAATTAAGCATCTACTAGCAAATATTGAAAAGTAACGTAGAACAGGAAAATGTATGCTAGTGATTCTTGCATCGGAAACTTTCCTCGTTTCCCCTACAACAATCATATCAATTAATCCCTCCACATCATCACGATGTGGTTCCTCTATGCTGCCCTCAAAAGGTATCAAACAAACCTGACAAAAATCACGAAGTGACATCTCCTTATGCTCATCATATAAATAAAATTCCACCGAAGGTGGTGAGCTCTTAGCATGGAAATGAAAGTTTTGCACAAAGATATTGGTGAGTAAGAGATACTGTTTGCGTTGGTCGTGGAGGAAGGCAGTGAGGCTTGCATTCTTAGCCAAATAATAAAAATCTTCATGAATCCTGGCTTCTCTCAAGAAATCATCACAAGGCCATTCACACGGCCAAACCTCTGCAGTACGAGGGGGATTATACTTGGGCTTCTTGTTCGCTTCACTTTGTTTATCCTTCGAGCTTCGGCTCGATGAGCCCCTCAAAAATCTCTTCATCTTTTTCTGAAAATTTATGAAATTTTTAGCAACTCAAAATAAAAGTGAACCAAACTCAACAAAATTGATAGCAACTACTCCGACAAGTGCCTAGAGACTGTATCATGCATTAGAACTACTTGGGACCATATAAATTTGACATGCAAGCTCAAGAACATGGTCACCTAGGCAGCAAAAATTTGCAAGAATAAAGCACTAGAACAAAAACTAATTGGACCATTGGAGGAGTCACATACCAAAGAACAATCCCGCAAAGCAGTTTTGTGAATAGAGCTTTGAGCAAGGAGATCGAAAATGGCAGCAAGATGAGCAAGAACTCGGGTTTGAGCTGGCTAGTGATTTTTTGGGATGAAGAAGGAGTGTGTGGTGGCTGGAATAAGTGGAGGGGGGCCACCAGGGGCCCACGAGGCAGGGGCGCGCCCAGGGGGTAGGGCGCGCCCTGGACCCTCGTGGCCAGGTGCTGGCTCCCCCTGATGTATTCTCAGTGCCAGATATTCTCAAATATTCCAGAAAAATCATATTAAATTTTTAGGGCATTTGGAGAACTTTTATTTTCGAGGTACTTTTTATTGCACGGATAATTCAGAAAACTGACGGAAATTACTATTTTTGCTTTATTTAATATAAATAACAGAAAGTAAAAAGAGGGTACAGAGAGTTGTGTTTTCTAAATTCACCCATCTCATGCTCATCAAAAGGAATCCACTAACAAGGTTGATCAGGTCTTGTTAACAAACT
This sequence comes from Triticum urartu, assembly GCF_056163025.1. NCBI lineage: Eukaryota > Viridiplantae > Streptophyta > Magnoliopsida > Poales > Poaceae > Triticum > Triticum urartu. The sequence goes on from NC_141875.1 coordinate 557,505,825, forward strand.
CATTTCAAATAACATGAAACCGGAGAATTTTCGAATGACACTATGTTACCTCAACGGGGATATGCACATCCCCAACAATAAGAATATCATATCTCTTCGTAATAGTAGGAAGAGGAAATTCAAAACCTCCAATAGCGATTATTGAAACTTTTCCAATAGAATTGATACTGTGGACTTGAGGTTGTTTCCTCAGAAAGTGTATCGTATGCTCATTACCATTAACATGAAAAGTGAAATTGCCTTTGGTGCAATCGATAACAGCCCCTACAGTATTTAAAAAGGGTCTTCCAAGAATAATAGACATATTATCGTCCTCAGGAATATCAAGAATAACAAAGTCCGTTAAAATAGTAACGTTTGCAACCACAACAGGCACATCCTCACAAATACCGACAGGTATAGCAGTTGATTTATCAGCCATTTGCAAAGATATTTCATTAGGTGTCAACTTATTCAAATCAAGTCTACGGTATAAAGAGAGAGGCATAACACTGACACTGGCTCCAAGATCACATAAAGTAGTTTTAACATAGTTTCTTTTAATGGAGCATGGTATAGTTGGTACTCCTAGATCTCCAAGTTTCTTCGGTATTTGAGGGAGTCCTGGATTAGGGGGTCTCCGGACAGCCGGACTATATCCTTTGGCCGGACTATTGGACTATTGAAGACTTCGTCCCGTATCCGGATGGGACTCTCCTTGGCGTGGAAGGCAAGCTAGGAAATATGGATATGTAGATATCCTCCCTTGTAACCGACTCTGTGTAACCCTAGCCCCCTCCGGTGTCTATAAACTGGAGGGTTTAGTCCGTAGGACAACATATAATCATACCATAGGCTAGCTACTAGGGTTTAGCCTCTATGATCTCGTGGTAGATTAACTCTTGTAATACTCATATCATCAAGAACAATCAAGCAGAACGTAGGGTATTACCTCCATCAAGAGGGCCCGAACCTGGGTAAACATCGTGTCCCCTGCTTCCTGTTACCATCCGCCTTAGACGCATAGTTCGGGACCCCCTACCCGAGATCCGCCGGTTTTGACACCGACATTAGTGCTTTCATTGAGAGTTCCACTGTGTCGTCACCATAAGGCTTGATGGCTCCTTCGATCATCGGTAGCGACACGGTCCAGGGTGAGGTTTTCCTCCTCGGACAGATCTTTGCATTCGGCGGCTTCACACTGCGAGCCAATTCGCTCGGCCATCTCGAGCAGATCGAGAGCTACGCCCCTGGCCATCAGGTCAGATTCGGAAACTTAAACTACACTACCGACATCCGCGGAGACTTGATCTTCGATGGATTCGAACCCGTGTCAGGTGCGCCGCATAGTCACGACGAGCACAATGTAACTCTGCCATCGGACGGTGTTCGGGAGATCGCATCTGCAACCACTCCGGCCTTCAAGCCGGAGCAAATTGCGCCATCCAAAGATGGAGGGATAGACCCCACCATGGAGGCCGCACTCTCAGTGGCGATGGAGCCGGATACTGACTTCCCCCCTTACGCGAGCCGTGTCACCAAACCACTGGATTCGTCTCCGGCCACGGACTCCGAGCCGCCCGCATCCGTGCCCATCGAATTCGACTGGGCGCCGATCATGGAGTTCACCTCCGCGGATATCTTTCAGCACTCGCCTTTCGACAATGTGCTAAATTCATTAAAGTCTCTCTCCTTGTCAGGAGAACCTTGGCCGAACTATGTCCGGCTAGAATGGGATACGGACGATGAAGAAATTCGCTGCCCGCCCACCACCCACTTAGTAGCCACTGTCGACGACTTAACCGACACGCTCAACTTCGACTCCGAAGACATCGACGGCATGGACGAAGATGCAGGAGACGAACAGGAACCAGCGCCCACAGGGCGCCAGACAGCCACTTCATCACATGACATATACATGGTGGATACACCCAAAGAAGGCAATGGCGAAGAGACAGCGGAGGATGGCCCCTCCAAGAAGCAACCCAAGCACCGACGTCAGCGGCGCCACTCTAAGTCCCGCCATAGCAAAAACAGCGATAACAGCGCAAGAGAAAATAACACTCCAGTCGACTCCAGAGGAAACGACGACCACATTGCCCCGACGGCAGAGCACGATGAAGCTGCAAGCGGCGAACATAGTACGGATCCGACGTCTGTACACTGCGACGCCGAGGATAACCCTCATCAAACCCCATCTGGGGAGGAAAACAGTCCGGACGAAGATGCACACATCATCCCAGAAACGCACTTGGAGCAAGAGAACCTCCGTAGAAGGCTTATTGCCACAGCGAGTAGTCTGAAGAAGCAGAAGCAAAGGCTTAAGGCCGCACAAAACACACTCAACAGCAGGTGGAACAAAGTGATCGACAACGAAGCAAAGTATGGTGGAAGTTACCACACAAAGAGCTATCCAAAGCGCAAGCTGTTACCTGAATTCGACGACGAGGCCTTAGAGCCCACACAACCAAATAATGAAACGGCCAACCGGCCGGATCCACCACCTTGTGACCGCGATAGAGCGGCTCACAAAGTTGCACATAAGTCAACACATGATCTACGTGAGGACTTGCGCCAAAAATCCGGTACGACCAGATCCATCTATGGATCTAGGAAGCGTGCTCCGGCACAAAATCAAAACCAAATACCACAACCGTCCAAACGCCATGGTACATCCAAGTACAGGGGTGCCGCACACCCCCTATGTTTCACCGACGAGGTGTTGGACCACGAATTCCCAGAAGGATTCAAACGAGTGAACATAGAGGCGTACGACGGGACCACCGACCCTGGGGTCTGGATTGAGGACTTTATCCTCCATATCCATATGGCTCGCGGAGATGATCTCCATGCCATTAAATACTTGCCCCTCAAGCTTAAAGGACCAGCTCGGCACTGGCTGAAAAGCCTCCCCGAAAACTCAATTGGAAGTTGGGAGGAGCTCGAGGACGCTTTTTGGGCTAATTTTCAAGGGACCTACGTCCGACCTCTAGATGTAGATGATTTAAGTCATATAATTCAACAGTCCGGAGAGTCCGCCCAAAAGCTTTGGAACATGTTTCTCACCAAGAAGAACCAAATCATCGACTGTCCGGACGCTGAAGCCTTAGCAGCTTTCAAACACAGCGTCCGAGACGAATGGCTCGCCAGACACCTCGGACAAGAAAAACCGAGAACAATGGCAGCTCTAACAAGTCTCATGACCCGCTTTTGTGCGGGCGAAGACTGCTGGTTAGCCCGCGGCAGCACCAGCGACCCAAGCACATCCGAAGTCAGGGATGGCAATGGAAAACCACGATGCAATAAACGTAAGCGTCGAAATAAAGAAGATAGCCCAGATAATACGGCGGTAAACGCCGGATTCAGGGGCTCTCGACCAGGTCAGCGGAAAAAGCCTTTCAAAGGCAGCAGAGACGGACCGTCTGGCCTAAACAAGATTCTTGACAAACTATGTCAGATTCATGGCACCCCCGATAAACCTGCAAATCACACTCACAGAGAATGATGGGTCTTCAAGCAGGCCGGTAAGCTAAACGCCGAACACAAGGGGGGAGAGACACCAAGCCAAGACGAGGACGAGCCTCGCCAGCAAAGCACTGGAGGACAAAAAAATTCCGACCAGAGGTTAAAACAGTCAACATGATCCATGTGACGAAAAGGAGAAGCAAACATGCACTCCGAGACACACGCGCCATAGAGCCCGTCACCCCTAGGTTCAACCCCTGGTTGGCCTGCCCGATCACTTTTGTTCGCGGGGATCACGCGACAAGCATCCGACATGAAGGATTGGCTGCCTTGTTGTTAGACCCAATAATAAACGGATACCATCTCACACGAGTCCTCATGGACAGCGGCAGTGGTCTAAATCTGATATATCAGGACACAGTCCGCAAAATGGGGATAGACCCGACAAAAATAAGCCACCGTACTACTACCTTCAAGGGAGTAATACCAGGCCTAGAGGCCCGCTGCACGGGCTCTCTATTACTAGAGGTTGTATTCGGTTCTTCCGACAACTTCTGAAGCGAAATGTTAACTTTCTACATCGCTCCATTCTGAAGTGGCTATCAGGCACTACTCGGAAGAGCGGCTTTCGCTCATTTTAGTGCAATCCCGCATTACGCTTCTCTCAAGCTTAAGATGCCCGATCCACGTGGCACCATCACAGTTAGTGGAAATACTGAGCTTGCTCTATGCGTGGAAGAATGTGCAGCGGCTTTAGCCGCCTAGCACTAGACGGCCTCACCAACCAGAAAAAATGATAGGTCGTCAAGACCACGGACATGGTTAGACGAGTCCGGTGCACCACTACATATACATGAGATTGGTTTGATGATCAAGCCCTCCTAGACGGTACCAGGGGCTTCCCGCGTGTAATCAGGGCTAGTCCGGCTCAACTTTACTTATCTTAAATTTTAATGGTTTATTCACAATAACCAATTTTCTGGCACGGCAACTTTCACCTAAGTTCTACTCTTTTACAGATGCCAATCGTTCTACACCCGTCTAGGACACGGCACAACGGAGACACAGGCGCAGACGTGCAGCAGGGACCCGCTCAAAGGTTTCTCTTTAGATTAAGACCCTGGGTCAACCTTTTTTACTATCTCTTGTTGCTCACATCCTCCGGATACTCAATACAACCGAGAAGGATGTCGACGTATTGGCATGTGGCCATGTCAGGATATTGCATGTACCTGGACACTCGGGGTTTATTATTAAGGGCATTGTTCAGCCCGGCATATGTTATAAAGACCGAACGGCGTCACGAGTTTGGCCTTATATGCATCAGCTCCGAATCATGTCTTTGGTCAAATGTTGGGTTTGCCCGGATCCCATGTTTTGGTACCTTACGTTCCGCTATATCGGCTAAGGTAGCACTGGGAGAACTACTACGATTGTGCCCTGGTTCATCCAGATAAGCACCTCAGTAGAGAAAGCTGAAAACTGACTGTCATGATATAGCGCGAGACTGGTCAACCACTCGATGACTCAGCAGAATCTTCAGGATTCCTCCGCATTAACGAAGGGCCGTTTCCCGGTCATGTATGTATGCGCCCCGTATTTGGACGAGCGCAGAAGTACCAGCGGCTATATAGTAGCCCCATCGTCAAACTCCTATGGCTAAGTGAAAGTGTTAAAGCAATATAGTCTGATTGCCTCGTTCGCTGCGCTAACACCTCCTTAATGGACCAAGAAGTTGGATCAACTGTGAATACACGTTTTTTGCGAACACCCCCGCATTATATGCATGGGGGCAGAAGCCGACGACTGCAAACTTTCAGGTTATATACATATATACATAAACGGTCGCACAGGAGGCATCATAATACTTTTAGGCAAAAGTATAAACACAACCTTGATAACTCAATAAAACATTGTTTTTACAATGGGAGTACATGTCACTAGAACATGATGTTCTTCGAGCACTGAGCCTCTATCGAACGAGCGCCTTCAAGGACTTCTTCAAAGTAGTGCTCGGCAGCAACTTAGCCGACGGCCGAACCCTTTGTTGCAACAGTGGTGGCCTCCATCTCTACCCAGTATGTCTTGACACGGGCGAAGGCCATCTGCGCACCCTCTATGCACGCCGACCTCTTCATAGCATCGATGTGCGGCACAACACCAAGGAATTGTTGCACTAAAATAAAGTAACTATTCGGCCTTAGCCCTCCCGGCCAGAGATGATCCACAACAGACCTCATGGCGAGTCCGGACAACCTATGGAGCTCGGCCCACTCGGCCATTCACTCATTCAACAGCAGCGGACGCACTGGAGCATGGAACTATGACCAGAACAGCTTTTCCACTTCACGATCTTTTTGATCCTTGAAGTACTCGGCCGCATTAGCAGCACTTGCCGCCAAATCCACGTAGGCGTCCGCCGAACTCCATAGTTGATCAAGAGGAGCATACTTCGGATCTCCGAACTTAGTCCGCAACAAGAAGGGCTTCCCAGCCACGATATCCGCAGCTTGCTGCAACTCCTCCTTCGTCGCTCTGATTTTAGAGCGGGCTTCCTTGGCTGCTACCATGGCCTTTTCCAGGTCCATCGCCCTCGCTCGGCTTTCTTCTTCAAGAAGTTGGTAACGGTCGGCGACATCTTTCAACTCAATGGCCATCTTGGCTATCCTTTCCTTGCTCTGGCAATGCGCGGACTGTTCGGCCCTCAGCTCTTCGACCGCCTTCAGAGCGGTCGCATCGCTGTTCTTTGCTTGTTCCTTGGCTCGGGCAAGCTCTGCCCGAAGGGTCTCCACGGTGGTAGCTCCATCTGGAGTCACAACATATTAAAGATACGGGCATCATGCTCCTCTTACTATGCATTGATCACCAGAGAAATCACTTACCCTGTGCCTCGTCAAGTCGCTTGTTGACAAGCACGATGTCGGCATCTGCCGCATCAAGTTGCCGCTTTAGCTCGGCAAACCCATCAGTCCGGCTAGCCACCGGAGCTTCAGCCACCTACACATATAGGCGGTCTGGTTATTACCTGGGACTATGATCCTCTGTTTGCCGCCGTTTTCGACGACAACCAGAGTCTCAGGGGCTACTATCTGCATAGGGCACACCTAACGTGTGCGATACTGTCAAAAACATACACTATGTCACGTACCTCAAAGCCTTTCACCAGACTCATAAAAGCTTCATTACACTATGTCACTATGTTACAAATTATCTCATTACAAATTATGTCATTACAAATCCTTTCAACTACCGTACCCATTAGCGTATGATGCGCTTCTAAGATAGCCGCTTGCTCTAGAAGATCCTTCAGTGCGTCCGACCACACACTATACGGTTCCGGACTCTTTCTGTTGCTCTCTTTAGGAGCCGAATACCGAGGACTCCAGGTGGCCAAGGGATTACCCCTGGCCTTGGCGGATTGATGACCCACAAGTATAGGGGATCTATCGTAGTCCTTTCGATAAGTAAGAGTGTCGAACCTAACGAGGAGTAGAAGGAAATGATAAACGGTTTTTAGCAAAGTATTCTCTGCAAGTACTGAAATAAGTGGTAACAGATAGTTTTGTAATGAGATAATTTGTAACGAGCAACAAGTAACAAAAGTAAATAAAGTGCAGCAAGGTGGCCCAATCCTTTTTGTAGCAAAGGACAAGCCTGGACAAACTCTTATATAAGGAAAAGCGCTCCCAAGGACACATGGGAATATCGTCAAACTAGTTTTCATCACGTTCATATGATTCGCGTTCGGTACTTTGATAATTTGATATGTGGGTGGACCGGTGCTTGGGTGCTATTCTTACTTGAACAAGCATCCCACTTATGATTAACCTCTATTGCAAGAATCTGCAACTACAACAAAAGTATTAAAGTAAACCTAACCATAGCATGAAACATATGGATCCAAATCAGCCCCTTACAAAGCAATGCATAAACTAGGGTTTAAGCTTCTGTCACTCTAGCAACCCATCATCTACTTATTACTTCCCAATGCCTTCCTCTAGGCCCAAATAATGGTGAAGTGTTATGTAGTCGACGTTCACATAACACCACTAGAGGCTAGACAACATACATCTCATCAAAATATCGAACGAATACCAAATTCACATGAATACTAATAGCAAGACTTCTCCCTTGTCCTCAGGAAAAAACATAACTACTCACAAAGCATAAACATGTTCATAATCAGAGGGGTATTAATATGCATAAAGGATCTGAACATATGATGTTCCACCAATTAAACCAACTAGCATCAACTACAAGGAGTAGTTAACACTACTAGCAACCTACTAGCACCAATCCCAGACTTGGAGACAAGAATTGGATACAAGAGATGAACTAGGGTATTGAGATGAGATGGTGCTGATGAAGATGTTGATGGAGATTGCCCTCTCCCAATGAGAGGAGCGTTGGTGATGACGATGGCGATGATTTCCCCCTCCGGGAGGGAAGTTTCCCCGGCAGAACAGCTCTGCCGGAGCTCTAGATTGGATCCGCCAAGGTTCCGCCTCGTGGCGGCGGAGTTTCGTCCCGAAAGGTTGCTTCTTATTTTTTTCTCGACGAAAGACTTCATATAGGAGAAGATGGTCATCGGAGAGCCACCAGGGGGGCCACGAGGCAGGGGGCACACCCTAGGGGGGCGCCCCCCACCCTCGTGAGAAGGGTGTGGGCCCCCTGGCCTTCATCTTTGGCGAGGATTTTTCATTATTTATTATAAGGTGTTCCGTGGAGTTTCACGACTTTTGGAGTCGTGCAGAATAGGTCTCTAATATTTTCTCCTTTTCCAGCCCAGAATCTTGGCTGCCGGCATTCTCCCTCCTTATGTAAACCTTGTAAAATAAGAGAGAATAGCCATAAGTATTGTGACATAATGTGAAATAACAGCCCATAATGCAATAAATATCGATATAAAAGCATGATGCAAAATGGACGTATCAACTCCCCCAAGCTTAGACCTCGCTTGTCCTTAAGCGAAAAGCCGAAATCAAAAAATATGTCCACATGGTTAGAGATGAAGGTGTCGATAAAAATAAAATACGGACATGAGGGCATCATGATCATTCTTATAACAACAACTTATATAAATTTTTTCATATGATCTCTAATGCTAGAGTAATAATTCAATCACAATATCAGGTATGAATCGTAAACTTCATTGAAAACTAACAAACTACAATCTTGGTCATTGAAGCAATTGCAATTTATCATAACATAGGAAAGAGTCAATGTATAAGAGCTTTTCAGCAAGTCCACATACTCAACTATCATATAATCTTTCACAATTGCTGACACTCGTGCAATACTTATGTGTATGGAGTTTTAATCGGACACAGAGAATGATAAGCGCTTATAGTCTTGCCTCCCAACGTTTTACCTCAAGGGTAATGTCAACAGTAATAGTTCATGAAAACTCACATCCAATTAGCCATATATACCAGGATCTTTCCAACATACTGTGCTTGCCAAAGGATAAAGTGTAAAAAGGAAGGGTGAAAATCACCATGACTCTTGCATAAGGTAGAAGACAATGATAAAAGATAGGCCCTTCGCAGAGGGAAGCAGAGGTTGCCATGCGCTTTTATGGTTGGATGCACAAAAATCTTAATGCGAAAGAACGTCACTTTATACTGCCCCTTGTGATATGAACCTTTATTATGCAGTCCATCGCTTTTATTACTTCCACATCACAAGATCGTATAAAGCTTATTTCTCCCACACCAATCAATCATACATATTTAGAGAGAAATTTTTATTGCTTTGCACCGATGACAACTTACTTGAAGGATCTTATTCAATCCATAGGTAGATATGGTGGACTCTCATGGCAAAACTGGTTTAAGGGTATTTGGAAGCACAAGTAGTATCTCTACTTGCTGCAATGAATTTGGCTAGCATGAGGGGGAAAGGCAAGTTCAACATGTTGGAAGATCCAAGAAAATATAATTTATCTCAGATGTAAGAAAACATCACCCTTTACATTGTCTTCCTTGTCCAATGTCAACTCTTTAGCATGTCATATTTTAATGAGTGCTCGCAATCATAAAAGATGTCCAAGATAGTATATCTATATGTGAAGACCTCTCTTTCTTTATTACTTCCTATTAATTGCAACAATGACCAAAACTATGCTTGTCAACTCTCAACAACTTTTATTCATCATACTTTTTCTATGTGAGCTCATTACTCTCCATGAGATCCATATGATCTCTTTGTTTCTTTTTATTTCTTTCTCTTTTCTTTTATTCACTTAGGATCATGGCAAAACAATCAAGCCCTTGACTCAACACTAATCTTTATTATATAGCTCACGGACTTGATTACATAGAAGGATGATAAAGCAAAACTCACAACTAGATCATGCCACAAACTTTATTCTACTAGATCAAAATATTTCTCTAATAATAAAGCACGGATTGACTCCGTGGGTTCACCATCACAATACGCTTCTTCCGGTAAGTTTACGCTTTCACTTTGAATTTAAAACATATACGCGAGGTGGTACTAATTCGGGGACCCACGTCATGTGCAATCTGATTTTCGTCCGTCCACCGTTTGAACGATCCAGTCCATGAGCTGGCACAGGCCCACGTATATCCTGGTTAAGATTTCTGGCGGCTCGAGAGGCAAAAAAAAGTCTTCCTGGTGAGGGGAGTTGAATACTTTGTGTCACAAGTCACAACCAACTAAGCGTTGAGCTACGTTTACAAAGTAATAATATCCCACCTCGCTCCTTTGAACCCAATCCCATCGACTTTTATATGCCAGCGGCCTCGATGCATCAGAAGTCAATAGGTGGGACGCAGAAGCAAATGAATAGAGGTTTACAAATCCGCACGCAGCATCGGATGCTTCCACGAAGAAATCAGATTAGCACAACCGGCGGTGTATTCCGAGACGATGATTTATAGCTGACAATCAGCAGGAAGGAGGCCCTTGAAACAGCCTAAATATCTTCGGTGACCAGATGGCGTTGAGCGTGTTGGAGGAGGAGGAGGCACACGGTGGTGGCCTCGATCCAGATCGGAAGCGGCGATGCAGCAACAGGCGCTGAGAGGGAAGCGGTGGGATTCTGGGGTCAGACGAAATGTGTCACCCGCGCGAGATGGGCGGTGGACACCCGACCCGAGTGGGATCTAGACACGGGAGCACTCCATTAAATTGACCAGATTTGGTAATAATAATAAAACTAAGTAGATTTAGGAGGGACACGCTCCATTTACCAATAAAATAGCTTGACTCTCGCCATGCATGCATTTTTTCTCTCTAAATCTACATTTTTGTTTTCCTTTTTGAAGTTGGATTTGCATCTATTTGTGTTTTTTGACGTACTCATATTAACTACATAGGTCAGGACACACATGGCAGAAATATATATGCCTGAGCGCCCAATGAAGTAAATACAAAAATTATCTCTGTGCGTTGTTGATTCCGGTTTATACGAGTGCACAATAAACCATCGGTGTCAAAACATAGACATTTACATGTCATGGCCATGGAGTTAATTATTCGTAATAAAGTTGTTGTTCCGGATTAGGAAGTAGATGCCATGCTTGATGTCCCTGAAAATGGTCATGTTGAAGGTGGTTCGGATGAACGTGGCAACCATCTTATACATCCTTTTGACCCAAATATTGATGCTATGAAGAAACATGAAACAATTGCATCGAGATAAAATTACTTTGAAAGTGTTGGACTTGGATATACACCATTTTTATTGTCTGCCCGTGGTTAATCTGCCCGTGTGGTATGCTTTGTCACTAGACATCAACAGAGTGAAGTCGGACGAATAACATGGTGTATATAGCAATGCTCTTACTTTAACATCATTTTACTGCTATCTAAATTGCTTCAAGGAAAAACATGATACTCTAGCATGCATACGACACATATATTCTGATGCTTATGTCCAGCGTAATCCAATTTTAATAAAGCATTCACTTTCTTAAAATAAATAAAAATTCTCGTTTTTCTAAAAAGCAAAAAATAAGAAGTGTATTCACATACTATTCCATGAGCCACTACTCTTCTATCATATGAAGAAAGCTAAGGTGGCTTCTTAACATTCGAAATTCAGACTCCAAAAAGTTATAATCAAGGTAATCTTATTATCGACGTTTATCAGAACTGAATGTAAAAAATGGAGCATAATTGCACATGAATCATGTTTTGCGAGTTTTTATGCCCGTTGCAACGCACGGGCATTTGTACTAGTACTACTAATAAGATCGAACTTAAGGAAACCGGTAAAGACAAAAGTGATGGTGATACGATACCGGGGCACTCCCCCAAGCTTGGCAGTTGCCAAGTGGAGTGCCCATACCCAGATACTCAATTCCTCTTTGTTGGAGGAGATGGTGGAGGTGTTGTTGATGATGCATGCTTGTCATCCATCTTCCAAGGCATAGGTTCACCATCATAGAAAGATGATTGAGTCTCCGGAATCCTCGAATCTGCAGCCAAACTCATTCTTTTGAATCTATATTCATACTCACAGTTTTGGTTTTGCAGGTCATAGATTTGGGCTTGGAGGTGCTCGATCTTCTCATGTAGCTTGAAGATGGCCTCCTCGGTGTTCTTGGCATCCGGCTTGTAGTTTTTAGTGAACTCAATGAGCATCATGTGGCTAGCGTTGATTCCACGCTCCACCATCCCCTGGCACTTGAAAACTTGTTGCTCCATTGCTTCGAGCCTCGTCTCCACGCTTCGGATTCCCTTGGGTCCCTCAGCATCGCGGATGTGCAGCAACCCATCATGCATCTCGATGGTTTGAGGGTGTCGCAGCACCTCCACGAGATAAGGGTTGATGACCTTCTCGAAGAACTTGTCCTTGGAAGCACTTGGGGACGTCATGATAATCTAGGTCTCTCAAAAAACAGCTCAAAACAAAAACAAGAGATTTTTGCGTGATACGGGAGTCAAAACCCCCGAGAGATTATATAATGATTTTTTACCGACCAAAATATGTATCGTGCAAGAAAACGGAGTCCGGAAGGCACACGAGGAGCTCACGAGGTAGGGGACGCGCCCTCCACCCTCGTGAGGCCCTCGTGTCCTTCCCGGACTGCTACTTAATTTTCTATTTTTCTAAATATTCCAAAACGGAGAAATATTGCCTTAAAATTTGTTTTGGAGTCGGTTTTCTTACCGTACCACATACCTATTCCTTTTCGGAGTCTGAAACATTTTGGAAAGTGTCCCTTATGTATTCCTCCGGGGTTACGGTTTCAATAATATTGGTTTCAACATTTATGGGATTACCTGAGATATAATGTTTGATTCTTTGACCGTTTAACACCTTCGGATTTGTGCCTTCGAAGTTGTTGATTTTTATGGCACCGGAACGATAAACCTCCTCGATAACATAGGGGCCTTCCCATTTAGAGAGAAGTTTCCCTGCAAAAAAATCTTAAACGAGAGTTGTATAGCAATACATAATCACCTACATTAAACTCACGCTTTTGTATCCTTTTGTCATGCCATCTTTTACCCTTTTCTTTAAACAACTTGGCATTTTCATAATATTGGGTTCTCCATTCATCAAGTGTGCTAATATCAAATAACCTCTTTTCACCGGCAAGTTTGAAATCATAGTTGAGCTCTTTAATAGCCCAATATGCCTTATGTTCTAGTTCGAGAGGTAAGTGACATGCTTTTCCATATACCATTTTATACGGAGACATACCAATAGGATTTTTATATGCGGTTCTAAAGGCCCATAATGCATCATCAAGTTTTCTTGGACCAATTCTTTCTAGACCTATTGATAGTCTTTTGCAAAATTAATTTGAGTTCTCTATTACTCAATTCCACTTGACCACTAGACTGTGGGTGATACGGAGATGCAATTCTATGATTGACGTCATATTTAGCAAGCATTTTACGGAAAGCACCATGAATAAAATGTGAGCCACCATCAGTCATTAAATATCTAGGGACTCCAAACCTCGGAAAAATAACTTCTTTAAGCATTTTAATAGAAGTGTTATGATCAGCACTACTAGTTGGAATAGCTTCTATCCACTTAGTAACGTAATCAACAACAACTAAAATATGTGTATATCCATTAGAGGCAGGAAAAGGTCCCATATAATCAAAGCCCCAAACATCAAACGGTTCAATAACAAGTGAATAATTCATAGGCATTTCTTGACGTCTACTAATATTACCAATTCTTTAACATTCATCACAAGATAGGACAAACTTACGGGCATCCTTGAAGAGAGTAGGCCAATAAAAACCGGATTGCAATACCTTATGTGCAGTTCTATCTCCCGCGTGGTGTCCTCCATAAGTTTCGGAGTGGCACTTGTGTAGGATCTGTTCCTGTTCATGCTCAGGTACACAACGTCTAATAACACCATCTACTCCTTCTTTATGACGATGTGGGTCATCCCAAAAGTAATGTCTCAAATCATAGAAGAACTTTTTCTTTTGTTGGTATGTGAAGCTAGGTGGTATAAATTTAGCAACTATGTAATTAGCATAATCAGCATACCAAGGGGTACTACGAGAAGTACTTACGACATTTAATTGTTCATCAGGAAAGCTATCATCAATAGGTAGTGGGTCATCAAGAACATTCTCTAACCTAGATAAGTTGTCTACAACGGGGTTTTCAGCTCCTTTTCTATCAACAATATGCAAATCAAATTCTTGTAGCAAGAGAACCCATCTAATAAGTCAAGGTTTAGCATCTTTCTTTTCCATAAGATATTTAATAGCAGCTTGATCAGTGTGGATAGTTACTTTAGAATCAACAATATAAGGTCTGAACTTCTCACAAGAAAATACAACTGCTAAAAGTTCTTTTTCAGCAGTAGCATAATTTCTTTGAGCATTGTCTAGAGTCTTACTAGCATAATGGATAACATTTAATTTCTTATCAACTCTTTGCCCTAGAACAACACCTACAGCATAATCACTAGCATCACACATAATTTCAAAGGGTAAATTCCAATCAGGTGGCTGAACAATAGGTGCAGAGACTAATGCTTTCTTAAGTATTTCAAATGCTTCTACACAATCATCATCAAAGAAAAATGGTATATCTTTTTGTAATAAATTAGTCAGAGGCCGAGAAATTTTTGACAAGTCCTTAAAGAACCTCCTATAAAATCCGGCATGACCAAGGAAACTTCTTATACCTTTGATGTTCTTAGGACATGTCATCTTTTCAATAGCATCAACCTTGGCTTTATCAACTTCAATACCTCTTTCAGAAACTTTATGCCCCAAGACAATACCTTCATTAACCATAAAGTGACACTTTTCCCAATTCAAGACAAGATTAGTTTCTTCACATCTCTGCAAAACTCGATCAAGATTTCTCAAGCAATCATCAAAAGAAGATCCATAGACGGAAAATTCGTCCATGAAAACCTCACAAATCTTTTCACAAAAGTCGGAGAATATAGCCATCATGCATCTTTGAAAGATAGCAGGTGCATTAAGTAAACCAAAAGGCATACGTCTATAAGAAAAAGTACCAAAAGGGCATGTAAAAGTAGTCTTTGATTGATCTTTAGCCGACACAGGTATTTGAGAGAAACCAGAATAACCATCTAGAAAGCAGTAATGTGTATGTTTGCATAATCTTTCTAGCATTTGATCGATAAAAGGTAAGGGGTAATGATCTTTCTTAGTAGCCTTATTTAATTTGCAGAAATCAATTACCATCCTGTAACCGGTAATAATTCTTTGTGGAATCAATTCATCTTTATCATTAGGAACAACAGTAATACCTCCCTTCTTAGGGACACAATGAACAGGACTTACCCACTGACTATCAGCAACGGGATAAATTATACCTACCTCCAGAAGCTTTAGTATTTCTTTTCTTACCACTTCTTTCATTTTAGGATTCAGACGTCGTTGAGGATCACGAATAGGTTTGGCATCTCCTTCCAAATTTATTTTATGTTGACATAGAGTGGGACTAATGCCCTTAAGATCATCAAGAGTATATCCAATAGCAGCAGGGTGCTTCTTCAGAGTTTTCATTAATCTTTCTTCTTCATGCTCTGAAAGGTTAGCACTAATAATAACAGGATATATCTTCTTTTCATCAAGATAAGCATATTTAAGATTATCGGGCAACAGTTTAAGCTCAAACACGGGATCACCCTTAGGTGGAGGAGGATCCCCTAGGATTTCAACAGGCAAATTGTGTTTTAGCATAGGTTCTTGTTTAAAGAATACTTCATCTATTTCCCTTCTTTCATTCATAAACATATCATTCTCATGGTCTAGCAAATATTGTTCTAAAGGATCATTAGGAGGTACGACAATAGAAGCAAGACCAATAATTTCATCCTTACTAGGCAATTCTTCTTCACGGTGTTGTTTACTAAATTTAGAGAAATTAAACTCATGAGTCATATCATCCAAGCCAATAGTAACAACATTCTTTTCGCAGTCTATCCTAGCATTACTGTATTCAAGAAGGGTCTACCAAATATAATGGGACAAAAGCTATCTTGTGGAGAACTAAGAACAAGAAAATCAGCAGGATATTTAGTTTTCCCGCACAAGACTTCAACGTCTCTAACAATTCCCATTGCTGAAATAGTATCTCTATTAGCAAGTTTAATTGTGACATCAATATCTTCTAACTCAGCAGGTGCAATTTCATGCTTGATTTCTTTATACAAGTCATAAGGTATAACACTAGCACTAGCACCCATATCACATAAGCCATGATAACACTGATCTCCTATTTTAACAGAAATAACAGGCACGCCTACCACAGGTCTATGTTTATCTTTAGCACAAGGTTTAGCAATTCTAGCAGTTTCACCGCAGAACTGAATAACTTGCCCATCAATATTATCAGACAAGAGCTCTTTAACAATAGAAATATTAGGTTCAACTTTAACTTGCTCAGGAGGTGTATATGTTTTAATATTGCTTTTACGAACTACAGTTAAAGCTTTAGCATGATCCTTTATCCTAACAGGGAAAGGTGGTTTCTCAACATAAGAAGTAGGAACAATAGGATCATTATAAGTGGCAGCCTTTTCTTCAACTTTAATAGGTGCAGCTACTTTTACTTCTATGGGAGGATGATATTTAAACCACTTCTCCTTAGGGAGATCAACATAAGTAGCAAAAGATTCACAGAAAGAAGCTACTATCTCAGAATCAAGTCCATATTTAGTGCTAAACTTACGGAAAACATCGGTATCCATGAAAAATTTAACACAATCAAACTTAGGTGTCATACCTGACTCCTTACCATTATTGAGGTCCCAATATTTAGAGTTGCATTTAATTCTATCCAATAAATCCCATTTGAATTCAATAGTCTTCATCATAAAAGAGCCAGCACAAGAAGTATCAAGCATGGTGCGGTTGTTATCAGAAAGTCGAGCATAAATTTTTTGAATTCTCTTGGAAGCTCATGATTGGGGCATGAATATAACATTGATTTAAGCCTCCCCCAAGCTTGAGCGATGCTTTCTCCTTCGCGAGGCCAAAAATTATATATATAATTGCAATCATGATGAACAAGATGCATAGGGTAATACTTTTGATGAAATTCCAATTTCAATCTTCTATAGTCCCATGATCCCATATCATCACATAGCCTATACCATGTCAATGTGTCTCCCTTCAAAGATAAAGGGAAGACCTTCTTCTTAGCAACATCATCAGAAATACCTGCAAGCTTAAATAATCCGCAAACTTCATCCACATATATTAGGTGTTCATCAGGATGCTTTGTTCCATCTCCTGTAAAAGGATTAGCTAGCAGTTTTTCTATTATACTCGAAGGATACTCATAAGGAATTTCATTTTCAATAGGTTCAGTAGGTTGAGGAGCAACTCTTTGCTCTACTGGTCGGGGTGAAGATACCCCGAACAAGCCCCTCAGAGGATTACTTTCCATAGTAACAAGTGACAGTAAATTTCAGCACACTATATAAATTTTTCCTTACCAAATTCCACCTACCAAAGGCGCTTCACTCCCCAGCAACGGCGCCAGAAAAGAGCCTTGACGACCCAAAAGTATAGTGGATCTATCGTAGTCCTTTTGATAAGTAAGAGTGTCGAACCCAACGAGGAGCAGAAGGAAATGATAAACGGTTTTCAGCAAGGTATTCTCTGCAAGTACTGAAATAAGTGGTAACAGATAGATTTGTAATGAGATAATTTGTAACGAGCAAAAAGTAACAAAAGTAAATAAAGTGCAGCAAGGTGGCCCAATCCTTTTTGTAGCAAAGGACAAGCCTGGACAAACTCTTATATAAGGAAAAGCACTCCCGAGGACACATGGGAATATCGTCAAACTAGTTTTCATCACGTTCATATGATTCGCGTTCGGTACTTTGATAATTTGATATGTGGGTGGACCGGTGCTTGGGTGCTGTTCTTACTTGAACAAGCATCCCATTTATGATTAACCTCTATTGCAAGCATCCGCAACTACAACAAAAGTATTAAGGTAAACCTAACCATAGCATGAAACATATGGATCCAAATCAGCCCCTTACGAAGCAACGCATAAACTAGGGTTTAAGTTTCTGTCACTCTAGCAACCCATCATCTACTTATTACTTCCCAATGCCTTCCTCTAGGCCCAAATAATGGTGAAGTGTTATGTAGTCGATGTTCACATAACACCACTAGAGGCTAGACAACATACATCTCATCAAAATATCGAACGAATACCAAATTCACATGACTACTAATAGCAAGACTTCTCCCTTGTCCTCAGGAACAAAGGTAACTACTCACAAAGCATAAACATGTTCATAATCAGAGGGGTATTAATATGCATAAAGGATCTGAACATATGATCTTCCACCAATTAAACCAACTAGCATCAACTACAGGGAGTAATTAACACTACTAGCAACCTACTAGCACCAATCCCAGACTTGGAGACAAGAATTGGATACAAGAGATGAACTAGGGTATTGAGATGAGATGGTGCTGATGAAGACGTTGATGGAGATTGCCCTCTCCCGATGAGAGGAGTGTTGGTGATGACGATGGCGATGATTTCCCCCTCCGGGAGGGAAGTTTCCCCGGCAGAACATCTCTGCCGGAGCTCTAGATTGGATCCGCCAAGGTTCCGCCTCGTGGCGGCGGAGTTTCGTCCCGAAAGGTTGCTTCTTATTTTTTTCTTGATGAAAGACTTCATATAGGAGAAGATGGTCATCGGAGAGCCACCAGGGGACCCACGAGGCAGGGGGCGCGCCCCCACCCTCGTGAGAAGGGTGTGGGCCCCCTGGTCTTCATCTTTGGTGAGGATTTTTCATTATTTATTATAAGGTGTTCCGTGGAGTTTCAGGACTTTTGGAGTTGTGCAGAATAGGTCTAATATTTTCTCCTTTTCTAGCCCAGAATTCCAGCTGCCGGCATTCTCCCTCCTTATGTAAACCTTGTAAAATAAGAGAGAATAGCCATAAGTATTGTGACATAATGTGAAATAACAGCCCATAATGCAATAAATATCGATATAAAAGCATGATGCAAAATGGACGTATCACGGATCAGGAGAAACCCTCCGCGACGACACTTCAGGGTCGCCCGCCTCATGAGGCGGGGTGGCAGGGGGAGGTGTTTCGCTCTCCATCATCTCCGGAAGAAGATCCCCTGAAGACGAACTCCGTCGAGAAGGGCTACGATCCGAACTACAAGATATAAGCTTCGGTTATTGTCTTCAGAAGTAAGGTAGGATATTTTCACTACTAAGTACTTTTTGATTACTTACAGCTCAGTAGAGGGCTGATTCCCCTGCGGATACTATGCGGCAAGGGTATCCCCCGGGGCAGGACCCTCTGGCGAAGACTTCTTCCCTCGTTTGGAGAACTCTGTTTCCGGATATTCAGAGGTGGTCCTCTTCCTTCCCCGGGGAGAGGGAATGTCAGATTCTTCTCCCTGGTTGTCCTCCTTCGTGGAGGCACTCGTTCCCATGGTTGGGACGAGTCGTGAGCAAGGCTCGCTTCCGGCCTCTTTATTCCCTCCTTCCTCTTCCTTCGAGGGCACCTGATAAAGCGCCGGCTCCAGCATTCTGTCTAATACTGGATTGGCCAAGCCCTCGGGAAGGGGGGCCGGACACCTGATCATCTTCGCCTTTGTTATCCAGTCCTGGTCAAAGAGCGACTTTTCAGCGTGATGTTGTGATAAATAAGAAAAACAGTGTGTTCGGCCACGGGATTACTTACTTGGGTATCCGGGCGATTACAGCTTAGAGCGCATCCTCGGTGGTGTCCGGACACTTTATTTGTGATCCGAAGAACAACCTGTACATCTCCTCGAGCGTCATGCCAAGGAAGTGCTGAATGATTCGCGGTCCCTCCGGGTTGAACTCCCACAAACGGAGAGGTCTATGTTTGCAAGGCGGGACCTGGCGAACTAGCATGACCTGCATCACCGTGACCAGGTTGATGTCTCTCTCAATGAGATCTCGGATGCGACTCTGCAATATCGACACATCCTTTACTGGACCCCAGTTTATCCCCTCGCTGATCCATGACGTCAGTTATGGTGGGGGCCCGAGCGAAAGGCAGGGATGGCTGCCCACTTGGCACTTCGGAGAGCTGTGATATAAAACTACTCCCGCTGCCACAAACTGGATACCTCTGGGAAGGAACCCTCTGGCCATGGAGCATTAGCGCTTTTGCTTATTACGACACCTCCGCACTCTACGTGCCGCCCCTCGATCATCTTCGGCTTCACATTGAAGGTCTTGAGCCATAGGCCGAAGTGAGGGGTGGTGCGGAGGAAGGCCTCACATACGACGATGAACGACGAGATGTGAAGGAGGAATCCGGGGCCAGATCATGGAAATCCAGCCCATAATAGAACATGAGTCCCCTAACAAAGGGGTCCAGAGCGAGGCCTAGTCCTCGGAGGAAGTGAGAGATGAACACAACACTCTCGTTGGGTTCGGGAGTGGGGATGACCTGCCCTCGGGCGGCTAGCCTGTGCGAGATTTCGGCGGTCAGATATCTGGCTCTCTCAGCTTCTTGATGTCCTCCTCTATGATAGAGGAAGGCATCCGCCGACCTTGGAGGTTGGATCCGGACATGGTTGAAGGTCCAAAGCACCTGAACTGAGCCTGGGGTGTTGGAACTCGAGGTGGGGAAGGATTCGATTGAGCGCGAGAGGAAAAAGGGACAGGTCTTGGCCTCTTTATAAAAAGGGTGAATGTCAAGCGTCCACCTCGCGGTCGTTTTGGGGCTCGCCTAAAATCGAGGAGTCATACCAACGGGCACGAGTGGGTTACCCACGTCCGTATTGATGAGAATCCCATAATAAGGGGACACGATCTCTGCTTTGACAAGATGTGTCAAGAAAACCGCCCCATGTTATGTGCGGTGCTGGTTGAGAAAAAGGGTTCGAATAATGACCGAGCCATGACATGACGTCGTGCTGTCAAAACGCGTCAGCAGATTAGATTTGTGGAAATATTATTCTCTCTACGGTAGTATGTGGAACTTGTTTTGCAGAGCCGGACACTATTATGGTGTTCAAAATCTTCTATGGAGTATTCGGAGGAGGAGCCCGCCTTGCAATGCCGAAGACAATACTGCGCGCCGGACTCATCGTCATTGAAGCCTGGTTCAGGGGCTACTGAGGGAGTCCTGGATTAGGGGGTCTCCGGACAGCCGGACTATATCCTTTAGCCGGACTATTGGACTATTGAAGACTTCATCCCGTATCCGGATGGGACTCTCCTTGGCGTGGAAGGCAAGCTAGGAAATATGGATATGTAGATCTCCTCCCTTGTAACCGACTCTGTGTAACCCTAGCCCCCTCCGGTGTCTATATAAACCGGAGGGTTTAGTCCGTAGGACAACATACAATCATACCATAGGCTAGCTTCTAGGGTTTAGCCTCTACGATCTCGTGGTAGATCAACTCTTGTAATACTCATATCATAAAGAATAATCAAGCAGGACGTAGGGTATTACCTCCATCAAGAGGGCCCGAGCCTGGGTAAACATCGTGTCCCCTGCTTCCTGTTACCATCCGCCTTAGACGCACAGTTCGGGACCCCCTACCCGAGATCCGCCGGTTTTGACACCGACAGTATTCCACCCTTAAAAGTATAATTAGCAAGCATGGTGGAAATTTCAGCTTCCGGTATCTTTCTCTTATTAGTAACTATATATTTCATACATTTAGCATAAGGATTTATTTTAAGCATATCGGTCAAACGCATACCCAAAAAGATAGGTCTAATCATTTCAGCAAAGCGCTCAAAATCCTCATCATCCTTTTTCTTGGATGGTTTAGGAGGAAAAGGCATGGGTTTTTGAACCCATGGTTCTCTTTCTTTACCGTGCTTCCTAGCAACAAAGTCTCTCTTATCATAACATTGATTCTTTGATTGTGGGTTATCAAGATCAACAGCGGGTTCAATTTCTACATCATTATTATTGCTAGGTTGAGCATCGACATGAACATCATCATTAACATTATCACTAGGTTCATGTTCATTACCAGATTGTGTTTCAGCATCAGAGATGGAAATATCATTAGGATTCTCAGGTGTGTCTACAACAGGTTCACTAGAAGCATGCAAAGTCCTATCATTTTTCTTTTTCTTCCTCTTAGAAGGACTAGGTGCACCAATATTAATTCTCTGAGAATCTTGCTCAATTCTCTTAGGGTGGCCTTCAGGATACAAAGGTTCCTTAGTCACTTTACCTCCTCTAGTTGCAACTCTAACAGTGAAGTCATTATTCTTACTATTCATTTCATTGAGCAAATCATTCTGAGCTTTAAGCACTTCTTCTACTTGAGTGGTAACCATATGAGCATGTTTACTAATAAGTTTAAGTTCACCTTTAACACTAGCCATATAATCACTCAAGTGTTCGATCATATAAGCATTATGTTTCAATTGTCTACCAACATAAGCATTGAAGTTTTCTTGTTTAACAATAAAATTATCAAACTCATCCAAACATTGGCTAACAAACTTAGCAGGAGGGATTTCAGCTTTATCATATATATATAGAGAGAGTTTACCTTTACTACCTGTGTCGGGTTATCGAGGCCGTGTGTTTCTTCAATAGGTGATGAATTAAGACATGTATTTCTTCAACGGGAGGTAATTCTTAACATCTTCAGCTTTTATACATTTTTCTTTCATAGATTTCTTTGCCTCTTGCATATCTTCAGGAATGAGAAATAGAATACCCCTTTTCTTCGGAGTTGGCTTAGGAGTTGGTTCAGAAAGTGTTCAATTATTTTCATTGGTCAACATATTATTCAATAGCAATTCAGCTTGATCAACAGTTCTTTCCCTGAAAACACAACCAACGGAACTATCCAGGTAATCTCTGGAAGCATCGGTTAGTCCATTATAAAAGATATCAAGTATTTCAGTTTTCTTGAGAGGATGATCAGGCAAAGCATTAAGTAATTGAAGAAGCCTCCCCCAAGCTTGTGGGAGACTCTCTTCATCAATTTGCACAAAATTATATATTTCCCTTAAAGCAGCTTGTTTCTTATGGGCTAGGAAATATTTAGCAGAGAAGTAGTAAATCATATCATGGGGACTATGCACACAACCAGGATCAATAGAATTAAACCATATCTTAGCATCACCCTTTAATGAGAATGAAAATAATTTAAGGATATAATAGTAGCGAGTTTTCTCATCATTAGTGAACTGGGTAGCTATATCATTTAATTTAGTAAGATATCCCACAACAGTTTCAGATTCATAGCCATAAAAAGGATCAGATTCAACCAAAGTAATTATATCAGGATCAACTGAGAAATCATAATCCTTATCAATAATAAAGATAGGTGTAGTAGCATAAGCAGGATCATATTTCATTCTTGCATTCAGAGATTTTTCTTTCAGCTTAGCTAATAGTTTCTTAAGATCACTTCTATCATTGCAGGCAAGAAAGTCTCTAGCAGTTTCTTCATCCATAACATAACCCTCAGGCACAACAGGCAATTCATCACTTTCATCAATATTATCAGTTTCAATAATTTCATTCTCTCTAGCCCTAGCAAGTTGTTCATCAAGAAATTCACCAAGTGGCACAGTAGTATCAAGCATAGAAGTAGTTTCATCATAAGTACCATGCATAGCAGAAGTGGCATCATCAATAACATGCGACATATCAGAATCAATAGCATGTGTAGGTGGCGCAAGTTTACGCAAAACAGAAGGTGAATCAAGTGCAGAGCTAGATGGCAGTTCCTTACCTCCCCTCGTAGTTGAGGGAAAAATCTTAGTTCTTTCATCTTTCAAGTTCCTCATAGTGACCAGCAGATATAAATCCCAAGTGACTCAAAGAATAGAGCTATGCTCACCGGCAACGGCGCCATAAAATGGTCTTGATAACCCACAAGTATAGGGGATCTCAACAGTTTTCGAGGGTAGAGTATTCAACCCAAATTTATTGATTCAACACAAGGGGAGCCAAAGAATATTCTCAAGTATTAGTAGCTGAGTTGTCAATTCAACCACACCTGGATAACTTAATATCTGCAGCAAAGTGTTTAGTAGCAAAGTAATATGATAGTAATGGTAACGATAGCAAAAGTAATATTTTTGGGTTTTATAGTGATTGTAACAGTAGCAGCGGAAAAGTAAATAAGCGAAGAACAATATATGAAAAGCTCGTAGGCAATGGATTGGTGATGGAGAATTATGCCGGATGCGATCAATCATGTAACAGTTATAACATAGGGTGACACAGAACTAGCTCCAGTTCATCAATGTAATGTAGGCATGTATTCTGAATATAGTCATACATGCTTATGGAAAAGAACTTGCATGGCATCTTTTGTCCTACCCTCCCGTGGCAGCAGGGTCCTATTGGAAACTAAGAGATATTAAGGCCTCCTTTTAATAGAGTATCGGACCAAAGCATTAACACATAGTGAATACATGAACTCCTCAAACTACGGTCATCACCGGGAGTGGTCCCTATTATTGTCACTTCGGGGTTGCTGGATCATAACACATAGTAGGTGACTACAGACTTGCAAGATAAGATCAAGAACTCACATATATTTATGAAAACATAATAGGTTCAAATCTGAAATCATGGCACTCGAGCCCTAGTGACAAGCATTAAGCATAGCAAAGTCATAGCAACATCAATCTCAGAACATAGTGGATACTAGGGATCAAACCCTAACAAAACTAACTCGATTACATGATAAATCTCATCCAACCATCACCGTCCAGCAAGACTACGATGGAATTACTCACGCACATCGGTGAGCATCATGGAATTGGTGATGGAGGAAGGTTGATGATGACGATGGCGACGGATTCCCCTCTCCGGAGCCCCGAACGGACTCCAGATCAGCCCTCCTGAGAGAGTTTAGGGCTTGGCAGAGGCTCTGTATCGTAAAACGCGATGAATCCTTTTCTTTGTTTTTGTCTCCTCGAACAAGAATATATGGAGTTGGAGTTGAGGTCGGTGGAGCACCAGGGGGCCCACGAGGCAGGGGGCGCGCCCCTACCCTCGTGGACAGGGTGTGGGCCCCTTGGCCTTGATTCTTTCGCCAGTATTTTATTAATTCCAAAAATAATCTCCGTTGATTTTCAGGTCATTCTGAGAACTTCTATTTCTGCACAAAAATAACACCATGGCAATTCTGCTGAAAATAGAGTCAGTCCGGGTTAGTTCCATTCAAATCATGCAAGTTAGAGTCCAAAACAAGGGCAAAAGTGTTTGGAAAAGTAGATACGTTGGAGACGTATCATGCATCATCAAGTTTTTTGGACCAATTCTTTCTAGATCTATTAACAGTCCTTTGTAAAATTAATTTAAGCTCTCTATTACTCAGTTCTACTTGACTACTAGACTGTGGGTGATATGGAGATGCAATTCTATGATTAACATCATACTTAGCAAGTATTTTTCGAAAAGCACCATGACTAAAATGTGAACCACCGTTAGTCATTAAGTATCTAGGGACTCCAAACCTCGGAAAAATAACTTCTTTAAGCATCTTAATAGAGGTGTTATGATCAGCACTACTAGTTGGAATAGCTTCTACCCACTTAGTAACGTAATCAATAGCAACTAAAATATGTGTATACCCATTAGAGGAAGGAAACAATCCCATATAATCAAAGCCCCAAACATCAAATGGTTCAATAACAAGTGAATGATCCATAGGAATTTCTTGACATCTACAAATATTACCAATTCTTTGACATTCATCACAAGACAAGACAAACTTACGAGCATCCTTGAAGAGAGTAGGCCAATAAAAGCTGGATTGCAATACCTTATGTGCAGTTCTATCTCCAGCACGGTGTCTGAGGGAGTCCTGGATTAGGGGGTCTCCGGACAGCCGGACTATATCCTTTGGCCGGAATATTATACTATGAAGATACAAGATTGAAGACTTCGTCTCGTGTCTGGATGGGACTCTACTTGGCGTAGAAGGCAAGCTAGGCAATACGGATATGTATATCTCCTCCTTTGTAACCGACCTTGTGTAACCCTAGCCCCCTCCGGTGTCTATATAAACCGGAGGGTTTTAGTCCGTAGGACAACATACAATCATACCATAGGCTAGCTTCTAGGGTTTAGCCTCTCCGATCTCATGGTAGATCAACTCTTGTAATACTCATATCATCAAGAATAAATCAAGCAGGACGTAGGGTTTTACCTCCATCAAGAGGGCCCGAACCTGGGTAAAACATCGTGTCCCCTGCCTCCTATTACCATCCGCCTTAGACGCACAGTTCGGGACCCCCTACCCGAGATCCGTCGATTTTGACACCGACATTGGTGCTTTCATTGAGAGTTCCTCTGTGTCATCGCCGTTAGGCTTGATGGCTCCTATGATCATTGATAGCGATGCAATCCAGGGTGAGACTTTTCTCCCCGGACAGATCTTTGTGTTCGGCGGCTTCGCACTGCGGGCCAACTCGCTTGGCCATCTGGAGCAGATCGAAAGTTACGCCCCTGGCCACCAGGTCAGGTTTGGAAGCTTAAACTACACGACCGATATCCGCGGAGACTTGATCTTCGACGGATTCGAGCCCCTGCCTTGTGCGCCGCGCGGTCACGATGAGTACGATTTAGCTCTACCAGCGGACCGTATTCAGGAGATCGCACCGACAGCCGCTCCGAGCCTCGATTCGGAGCCAGTTGCGCTATCCATGGACGGGTGGATGGACCCCGTCACGGAGGCTGTACCCTCAGCGGCAATCGAGCCGAATATCGACCTTACCCTTCACAAGAGCCGTGTTGCCAAACTGCCGGATCCTTCTCCGGCCACGGACTCCAAACCGCCTGCGCCTGTTCCTATCGAATCCGATTGGGCGCCGATCATGGAGTTTACCTCCGCAGATATTTTCCAGCACTCGCCCTTTGGTGACATACTGAACTCATTAAGGTCTCTCTCCTTGTCAGGAGAATCCTGGCCGAACTACGTCCTGCAGGATTGGGATGCGGATGACGAAGAAATTCGCCTCCCACCCACCACCCACTTAGTAGCCACTTTCGATGACTTAACCGACACACTCGACTTCGACTCCGAAGACATCGACGGTATGGACGACGATGCGGGAGTCGGAGAGGAACCACTGCCCACAGGGCACTGGACGCCCACTTCATCACATGACGTGTACATGGTGGACACACCCAAAGAAAATAACGATGAGGAACGGAAGGACGCAGCGACGGGTGGTTCCCTCGAGCAGCAGTCAAAGCGGCGGCGTAAATGCCGCCCCAAATCCCGCCCCGGCAGAAATAACGATCACATAGACCCAGCGTTAGAGCAGGGTGAACCATTGCCCGACCACGGTAACACGGAAAATCAAGCCGAACAACCCAAGCCCATCGAAGATAACAGTCCGGACGACATCACACCGGACAGGCGCCAAGAGCAACATAATGCCCACCAAACGCTTGTTGCCATGGCGAGGAGTCTGAAAAAACAGAAGCAAAGGCTCAAGGCTGCACAAGACACACTCAAAATCAAATGGAGTGAAGTACTCAACACAGCAGCGAAGTACGGTAGTAATCGCCACACCAAGAGCTACCCGAAGCGGAAGTTGCTACCTGAATTCGATGAGGAGGCCTTAGATCCCCCCAACCAAAAATTAAAATGGCCATCCGGCCGGATAGACGACCTCACGGCCAACATAAAGCGGCGAACAACATCGCACATAAGCCAATACGCGACCCACGCGAGGGCTTGCATCAAAAGGATGGCGCAACCAAATCCATTTATGGACCACGCAAGCGCGCTCCAGCATACAATGCAACACAACAAACATCTGAACACCACGGTACACCCAGATACAGGGGTGCCGCACACCCCCTATGTTTCACCGATGAGGTGCTAGACCATGAATTTCCAGAGGGATTCAAACCCGTAAACATAGAGGCATACGATGGAACAACAGACCCTGGGGTCTGGATTGAGGACTATATCCTCCATATCCATATGGCTCGAGGAGATGATGTCCACGCCATCAAGTATTTACCCCTCAAGCTCAAAGGGCTAGCTCGGCAGTGGCTTAAAAGCCTCCCCGAAAGCTCCATTGGAAGCTGGGAAGAGCTCGAAGACGCCTTTCGGGCCAATTTTCAAGGGACATATGTCCGACCACTGGATGCAGACGATTTAAGTCATATAACTCAACAGCCCGGAGAGTCAGCCCGAAAGCTTTGGAACAGGTTCCTTACTAAAAAGAACCAAATAGTCGACTGTCCGGACGCGGAAGCCTTGGCAGCCTTTAAGCACAGCGTCCGAGACGAATGGCTTGCCAAGCACCTCGGCCAAGAAAAGCCGAGAACAATGGCAGCATTAACAAGCCTCATGACCCGCTTTTGCGCGGGCGAGGACAGCTGGTTAGCGCGATGCAGCACCAGCGACCGAAGTACATCCGAAGTTAGAGGTGGAAACGGGAAATCACGATGCAACAAAAATAATAAGCGCCGGAATAAAGAAGACAGCCCGAAGAGCACGGCGGTAAACGCCGGGTTCAGAAGCTCTCAGCCAGGTCAGCAAAAGCCGCCCTCTAAAGGCGCCAGAGATGAACTGTCCGGCTTAAACAAAATTCTGGACCAAATATGTCAGATCCATAGCACCCCTGATAAGCCTGCAAATCATACCCACAGAGAATGTTGGGTCTTCAAGCAGTCCGGCAAGCTCAACGCCGAACATAAGGGGCAGGATACCCCAAGCGAAGACGAGGATGAGCCTCGCAAGCAAAACACTGGGGAATAGAAGAAATTTCCACCAGAAGTCAAAACAGTAAACATGTTACAAGTGATAAAGGGGAGAAGCAAAGTGGCACTCCTAGACAAACATGCCCAAGGGCCTATCACCGCGGAGTTCTGCCACTGGCCGTCTCAACCGATCACCTTCGACCATCAGGATTACTCAGCAAGTATCCGGAACGCAGGGTGGGCTGCCTTGGTATTAGATCCAATAATTGACGGATACCACTTCACACGAGTCCTAGTGGACGGCGGCAGCAGCTTAAATCTGATATATCAGGACACAATCCGCAAAATGGGTATAGATCCAACGAAAATTTGCCACAACAATACTACCTTTAGAGGAGTAACGCCAGGCCCAGGGGCTCATTGTACGGGCTCCCTGCTACTACAGGTTACATTCGGCTTCCCCGATAACTTCCGTAGCAAAAATTTAACCTTCCACATTGCTCCGTTCCAAAGTAGCTATCAAGCACTACTTGGACGTGAAGCTTTCGCTCGCTTTAATGCAATAACGCATTACGCTTCCCTCACACTTAAGATGCCCGGTCCACGTGGCATCATTACAGTAAATGGAAATATTGAGCGATCCCTGCACGCCGAAGAGAGTGCGGCTGCCTTGGCAGCCGCACACTAAAACGGCCTCACCAACTAAAGCATTCGATAGGTCGTCAAGACCACGGACACGGTTAGACGAGTCCGGTGCAGCTATATGAAATTCATACAGCTTTGATGGGCACACCCCTATTACAAATACAAGGGGCTCAACGCGCGCAGACAAGTGGCAATTTTTACTCATCTTGAACTGTAAATGGTTTCTTTAAACCCACATTTTTGCACGACAACTTTTCACCTAAGTTCCTCTCTTTTACAGATGACAATCGTGCTACACCCGTCCAGGATACGGCACAACGGAGACACAGGCGCAGACGTGCAGCAGGGACCCGTTCCAAGGATTCTTTTTAGATTAAGACCCTGCGTTAACCTTTTTTACTGTCTCTCGTTGATACACATCCCTCGGATTCTTAGTACAATTGAGAAGGATGCTGACGTCTTGGCATGTGGCCACGTCAGAACAATGCACGTACCTGGACACTAGGGGCTTCTTAGAAAGGGCACGGTTTAGGCCCGATTTACACCATAAAGACCGAATACCTTAGGGAGTGTTCGGCGTCGCGAGTTTGGCCTTATATGCATCAGCTCCGAATCATGTCTTGGGTCAAACGTTGGGTTTGTCCGGCTCCTGTGTTTGGTGCCTTACATTCCGCTCTATCGGCTAAGGCGGCACCAGGAGAACTACTGCGATTGGGCCCTGGTTCATCCGGACGAGCACCTCAGTAGAGAAAGCCGAAAACTGACTGTCATGATATAGCGCAAGACTGGTCAACCACTCGATGACCTATCAGAATCCTAGAATTCCTCTGCCTTAACGAAGGGCCGTTTCCCGGCCAGGCATGTACGCACCCCGAACTCTGGTGAGTGCGGAGCCACCAGGGGCTATATAGTAGCCCCACTGTCAAACTCCTATGGCTAAGTGAAAGTGTTAAAGCATTATAGTCCGGTTGCCGAGTTCGCTGCACTATCACCTCCTTATTAGGACCAAGACGTTGGATTAAGTGTGAATACGCGCCTTCTGCGAACACCACCGCATTATATGCGTGGGGGTTGAAGCCGATGACTGCAATCTTTCAGGTTATATACATGTATACATAAAACGGCCGCACAGGAGGCATCACAATACTTTCGGGCAAAAGTATAAATACAGCCTTGATAACATTAATAAAACATTGTTTTTACAATGGGAATACATGTCACTCAAACATAATATTCTTCGAGCACTGGGCCTCTATCAAACGAGCACCCTCAAGAACTTCTTCAAAATAGTGCTCGGCGGCCACTCGGCCTATGGCCGAACCCTGTGCCGCGACAGTGGTAGCATCCATCTCTACCCAGTATGCTTTAACACGGGCAAGGGCCATCCGCGAGCCTTCTATGCACGCCGACCTCTTCATCAAATTAATGCGCGGCACCGCACCAAGGAACTGTTGCACCAGGCTAAAATAACTGTTCGGCTTTGGCCTTTCCGGCCACAGCTGATCCACGACAGACCTCATGGCGAGTCCGGACAACCTATTGAGTTTGGCCCATTCGGCTAGCTGGTCGGTCAATGGAAGCGGACGCTCTGGAACGTTAAACTACGACCAGAACAGCTTGCCCACTTCCCGATCTATTTGATCTTGGAAGTATTCGGCCGCATCGACAGCGCTCGCCGCCAAATCCAGATATGCGTCTACCGAACTCCACAGCCGATCCGGAGGGGCATACCGCGGATCTTCGAACTTCCTCCGCAGCAAAAAGGGCTTCCCAGCCACAATGTCACAGGCCTCACGCAGCTCCTCCTTCTTCGCTCTCATGGCAGAACGGGTGTCTTTGGTCGCCATCCTGGCCTTTTCAAGGTCCGTCGCCTTCGCTCGGTTTTCTTCTTCAAGGAACTGGCAACGGTCGGCAGTGTCTTTTAACTTTACAGCCATCTTGGCCATTTTCTCTTTGCTCTTACAATGCGCGGCCTTCTCGGCTCTTAACTCTTCGGCCGCCTTCAAATCAGCCGCATTACTACTCCTTGCTTGTTCTTTGGCTCGGGCAAGTTCCGCCCGAAGGATCTCCACGGTGGCAGCTCCATCTTCAGTCACAAACTATTAAAGATATTGGCATCACGCTACTCTTACTAAGTGACATTCACCAGAAAATATCACTTACCCTGTGCCTCGTCAAGCCGCTTGTTAACAAGCTCGATGTCGGCATCCGCCGCATCCAGTTGCCGCTTTAGTTCGGCAAACTCATGAGTCCGGCTAGCCACCGGAGCTTCCACTACCTGCACATAAAGGCGGTATGGTTACCTGGGACTATGATCCTCTGTTTGCCGCCGTTCTCGGTGACAACCAGAGTCTCAGGGGCTACTATCTACACAGGGCACACCTAAAAATGTGCGGTACTATCACAAAGGTATATCATTTTACGTGCCTCAAAGCCCGTTAGTAGACTCATAAAGGCATCATGCAACCCGCTTTCGGCAGACGAAATCCTTTCCATCACCGTACCCATCAACACACGGTGTTCTTCCGAGATGGTCGCTCGCTTCAGCAGATCCCTCAGCACGTCCGACCGCATACCAAACGGCGCCGGACTCTTTTGTCTGCCCTCTTCAAGAGCCGGATGCTGGGGACTTCGGGTGATTATGGTATTATCTTCTGGCCTCACCGGATCCGGAGAGGCCCTCCGTGATGACACTTCAAGGTCGCCTGCTTCTTGAGCGGGGGAGTCCGGGGGAGGCGTTTCGCTCTCCATCATCTCCGGAAGAAGGTCCCCTAAAGACGAGCTCTGTTGAGAAGGGTTAAGATCCGAACAGCAAGATAAACGCTTCGGTTATTTTCCTCGGAAGTAAGGTAGAATATCTCTACTATTAAGTAAATTTTGATCACTAACGACTCATTAGAGGGCTGATCCCCGCATGAACTTTGTGCGGCAAAAGCACCCTCCGAGACAGGATCCTCTGGTGGAGTTTTCTTCTCCCGTTTGGAAACCTTGGTTTCCGGATCATCAGAGGTAGTCCTCTTCCTCCCCCGGGGCGAAGGAATGTCAGACTCCTTCTCTTGGCTATCCTCCCTCATGGAGGTGCTCGTTCCCTCGCTTGGAACATATAGCGGTGGAGGCCTGCTTTGGCCCTCTTTATTCCCCCTTCATCTTCCTTTGCAGGCACCAGGCAAGGTGCTGGCTCGAGCATTTTTTCCAGCACCGGATTGTCCAAGCCTTCGGGAAGGGGAGCCGAACACCGGATCATCTTCGCCTTTGCTATCCAGTCCTGGTCAAAGAGCGATCCTTCAGAATGATGTCACGATAAAAGAAAGACAGTGTGTTCGGCTAGAGGGTTACTTGCTTGGGCCGCGGTGCGGTTGCTGCTCAGGCCCACGTCCTCGGAGGTGTCCGAACACTCTATCTGAGGTCCGAAGAACGACTTGTACATATCCTCGTGCGTCAGGCCAAGGAAATTCTGAATAGCGCGTGGTCCTTCTGGGTTGAATTCCCATAAACGTAGGGATCGGCGTTTGCAAGGCTGGACTTGACGAACCAGCATGACTTGCACTACCATAACCAAACTAAAATCTCCCTCGAAGAGATCCCGGCTGCGGCTCTGCAGTATGGGCACATCCTTGGCTGGACCCCAGCTCAGCCCCCTGCTAATCCATGACATCAGTTGTGGTGGAGGGCCCGAGCGAAAGGCGGTGGGAGCTACCCACTTGGCACTTCTGGGAGCGGTGATGTAGAACCACTCCCTTTGCCATAGTCCGGACACCTCTAGAAAGGAACCTTTTGGCCACGGAGCTCCAGCAATCTTGATTATTAATGCACCTCCGCACGCTGCATACTGCCCCTCGACCGTCTTCAGTTTCACATCGAAGTGTTGGAAATATGCCCTAGAGGCAATAATAAATTGGTTATTATTATATTTCCTTGTTCATGATAATCGTTTATTATCCATGCTAGAATTGTATTGATAGGAAACTCAGATACATGTGTGGATACATAGACAACACCATGTCCCTAGTAAGCCTCTAGTTGACTAGCTCGTTGATCAATAGATGGTTACAGTTTCCTGACCATGGACATTGGATGTCGTTGATAACGGGATCACATCATTAGGAGAATGATGTGATGGACAAGACCCAATCCTAAGCCTAGCACAAGATCGTGTAGTTCGTATGCTAAAGCTTTTCTAATGTCAAGTATCATTTCCTTAGACCATGAGATTGTGCAACTCCCGGATACCGTAGGAGTGCTTTGGGTGTGCCAAACGTCACAACGTAACTGGGTGGCTATAAAGGTACACTACACGTATCTCCGAAAGTGTCTGTTGGGTTGGCACGAATCGAGACTGGGATTTGTCACTCCTTGTAAACGGAGAGGTATCTCTAGGCCCACTCGGTAGGACATCATCATAATGTGCACAATGTGACCAAGGAGTTGATCACGGGATGATGTGTTATGGAATGAGTAAAGAGACTTGCCGGTAACGAGATTGAACAAGGTATCGGATACCGACGATCGAATCTCGGGCAAGTACTATACCGCTAGACAAAGGGAATTGTATACGGGATTGATTGAATCCTTGACATCGTGGTTCATCTGATGAAATCATCGTGGAGCATGTGGGAGCCAACATGGGTATCCAGATCCCACTGTTGGTTATTGACCAGAGAGTTGTCTCGGCCATGTCTGCATGACTCCCGAGCCCGTAGGGTCTACACACTTAAGGTTCGATGAAGCTAGGGTTATAGGGAATAGATGTACGTGGTTACCGAATGTTGTTTGGAGTCCCGGATGAGATCCCGGACGTCACGAGGAGTTCCGGAATGGTCCGGAGGTAAAGATTTATATATGGGAAGTCATCATACGGTCACCGGAATAATTCGGGGGTTACCGGTATTGTACCGGGACCACCGGAGGGGTTCCGGGGGTCCACCGGGAGGGTCCACCTGGCCCGGAGGGCCCTATGGGCTGTATGTGGAGAGGGACCAGCCCCTTAGTGGGCTGGGCGCCTCCCCCCCTAGGGCCCATGCGCCTAGGGTTTGGGGGAACCCTAAAGGGGGGCGCCCCCTTGCCTTGGGGGGCAAGGCAACCCCCCTTGGCCGCCGCCCCCTCCTCAGATTGGATCTAAGGGGGCCGGCCCCCTCTCCCTTTCCCCTATATATATATGTGGGGGGAGGGAGGGCAGCCGCACCCAAGTCTTGGCGCAGCCCTCCCCCTCTCCCAAGTCCTCCTCCTCTCCCGCGGTGCTTGGCGAAGCCCTGCAGGATTGCCACGCTCCTCCTTCACCACCATGCCGTCGTGCTGCTGCTGGATGGAGTCTTCCCCAACCTCTCCTTCTCCCCTTGCTGGATCAAGGCGTAGGCGACGTCACCGGGCTGTACATGTGTTGAACGCGGAGGTGTCGTCCGTTCGGCACTAGGATCATCGGTGATTTGGATCACGGCGAGTACGACTCCATCAACCCCGTTCACTTGAACGCTTCCGCTTAGCGATCTACAAGGGTATGTAGATGCTCTCTCCTTCCCCTCGTTGCTAGATTAATCCATAGATTGATCTTGGTGATGCGTAGAAAACTTTGAATTTCTGCTACGTTCCCTAACAGTGGTATCAGAGCCAGGTTTATGCGTAGTTTCTATGCACGAGTAGAACACAAAGCAGTTGTGGGCGTCGATATTGTCAATTTACTTGCCGTTACTAGTCTTATATTGATTCGGCGGCATCGTGGGATGAAGCGGCCCGGACCGACCTTACACGTACTCTTACGTGAGACTGGTTCCACCGACTGACATGCACTAGTTGCATAAGGTGGCTAGCGGGTGTCTGTCTCTCCCACTTTAGTCGGATCGGATTCGATGAAAAGGGTCCTTATGAAGGGTAAATAGAAATTGGCATATCATGTTGTGGTTTTTGCGTAGGTAAGGAACGTTCTTGCTAGAAACCTATAGCAGCCACGTAAAAACTTGCAACAACAATTAGAGGACGTCTAACTTGTTTTTGCAGCATATGCCTTGTGATGTGATATGGCTAAAAGGATGTGATGAATGATATATGTGATGTATGAGATTGA
Source organism: Triticum urartu (assembly GCF_056163025.1). NCBI lineage: Eukaryota > Viridiplantae > Streptophyta > Magnoliopsida > Poales > Poaceae > Triticum > Triticum urartu. The sequence continues at coordinate 557,541,099 of NC_141875.1, forward strand.
TCATGTTCTTGTAATAGGAATCACGACTTGCATGTCGATGAGTATGACAACCGGCAGGAGCCATAGGAGTTGTCTTAATTTATTTATGACCTGCGTGTCAACATAAACGTCATGTAATTACTTTACTTTATTGCTAAAGCGTTAGCTGTAGTAGTAGAAGTAATAGATGACGAGACAACTTCAAGAAGACACAATGATGGAGATCATGATGATGGAGATCATGGTGTCATGCCAGTGACAATGATGATCATGGAGCCCCGAAGATGGAGATCAAAAGGAGCAAAATGATATTGGCCATATCATGTCACTATTTGATTGCATGTGATGTTTATCATGTTTTACATCTTATTTGCTTAGAATGACGGTAGCTTAAATAAGATGATCCCTCACTAAAATTTCAAGAAAAGTGTTCCCCCTAACTGTGCACCGTTGCAAAGGTTCGTCGTTTCGAAGCACCACGTGATGATCGGGTGTGATAGATTCTAACGTTCGAATACAACGGGTGTAAGCTAGATTTACACACGCAATACACTTAGGTTGACTTGACGAGCCTAGCATGTACATACATGGCCTCGGAACACGGAAGACCGAAAGGTCGAGCATGAGTCGTATAGAAGATACGATCAACATGAAGATGTTCACCGATGTTGACTAGTCCGTCTCACGTGATGATCAGACACGGCCTAGTTGACTCGGATCATGTTTTCACTTAGATGACTAGAGGGATGTCTATCTGAGTGGGAGTTCATTAAATAATTTGATTAGATGAACTCAATTATCATGAACATAGTCTAAATTTTCTTTGCAAATATGTTGTAGATAAATAGCTCACGTTGTAGCTCCTTGTTTCAATACGTTCCTAGAGAAAGATTAAGTTGAAAGATATTGTAAACAATGATGCGGACTAGGTCCGTAGTCCGAGGAGTGTCCTCACTGCTAAACAGAAGGCTTACGTCTTTGATGCACCGCTCGATGTGCAAACCCCTACAACATTGTCTGTGGATGTTGTGAACACCTGACAGACACGTCCTGATGACTACTTGATAGTTTAGTGCACCATACTTTATGGCTTAGAATCGGGATTCCAATGACGTTTTGAACACCATAGAACATATGAGATGTTCCAAGAGCTGAAATTGGGATTTCAGGCTCATGCCTGTGTTGAGAGGTGTGAGACCTCTGACAAGTTCTTTTGCCAACAAGATGGAGGAGAATAGCTCAGCTAGTGAGCATGTGCTCAGAATGTCTGGGTGCTACAATTACTTAAATCAAGTGGGAGTTAAACTTCCAGATAAGATAGTGATTGATAGAGTTCTCTAGCCACTATCACTAAGCTACTAGATCTTCGTGATGAACTATGACATGCAAGGGATGGAGTTGATCCCGGAGCTGTTCGCGGTGCTTAAGACCGCAAAAGGTAGAAATCAAGAAGGAGCATCAAGTGTTGATGGTTTAATAAGACCACTGGTTTCAAGAAGGGCAAGGGCTAGAAGGGAAACTTCATGGATGGCAAACTAGTTACCGCTCTAGTGAAGGAACCCAAGGTTGAACCCAAACCCGAGACTAAGTGCTTCTATTGTAAGGGGAACGGTCACTGGTAGCGGAATTACCCCAAATGCATGGTAGATAAGAAGGCTGGAAACTTCAACGAAGTATATACGTGTTATTAATGTGTACCTCACTAGTACTCCTGGTAGCACCGGGGTATTGGATACCGGTTCAGTTGCTATTATTGGTGACCTGAAGCAAAAGCTACGGACTAAACGGAGACTGGCTGAGGGCGAGGTGACGATGTGTGTTGGAAGTGTTTACAAAGTTGATGAGATCACCATCGCACGCTCCATCTGCCTTCGGGATTAGTATTGAACCTAGATAAATGTTATCAGGTGTCTACGTTGAGCATGAATATGATTAGATCATGTTCATTGCAATATGGTTATTCATTTAAATTAGAGAATAATGGTTATTCTGTTTACATGAATAATACCTTTCATGGTCATGCACCCTATGTGATTGGTTCATTAAATCTCGGTCATGGTAATACACATGTTCACGCCAAAAGATGTAGAGTTAATAATGATAGTACCACTTTCTCGTGGCACTGCCGCTTAGGTCATATTGGCGTAAGATGCATGAAGAAACTCCATGCCGATGGATGTTTGGAGTCACTTGATTTTGAATCACTTGACACATGCGAGCCATGCCATGGGTAGGATGACTAAGACCCCGTTTTCAGGTACAATGAAACGGGCAAGTGACTTGTTGGAAATCATACATGCTGATACGTGTGATCGAATGAGAATTGAAGCATGCGGTGGATATCGTTGTTTTCTCATCTTCACTGACGATTTGGGTAGATATAGTTATATCTACTTAATGAAGCACAAGTCTGAAACGTTTGAAAAGTTCAAGCGATTTCAGAGTGAAGTTAAGAATCATCATAACAATAAGATCATGTTCCTACGATCTGATCAAAAGGGGATTTTCTGAGTTATGAGTTTGGTAAACACTTAAGACATTGTGGAATTATTTCACAGTTGAAGGAACACCACAGGGTAATGGTGTGTCCGGACGTCATAATCGAACCTTATGAGATATGGTGCGATCTATGATGTCTCTTACCGATCTACCGCTATTATTTTGAGGTTATGCATTAGAGACAGTTGCATTCACTTTAGATAGGACACCATCTAAGTCCGTTGAGACGACGTCGTATGAACATTGGTTTGGCAAGAAACCAAAGTTGTCATTTCTTAATGTTTGGGGCTGCGATGCTTAAGGCTTTAGCAGGAGAAGCTCGAACCCAAAAGCGGACAAACACATCTTCATAGGATACCCAAAGGTGACAGTTGGGCATACCTTCTATCTCAGATCCGAGGGCAAATTGTTTGTCACTTAGAAACGGGTCCTTTCTCGAGAAGGAGTTTCTCTCGAAAGAATTGAGTGGGAGGAAGATAGAACTTGATGAGGTTGTCGAACCTTTACTTCAACTAGAGAGTGATGCAACACAGAAGGATGTTTTCTGTGGTACCTGTGTCTGTTGAATAGGAAGTTAATGATAGTGATCATGAAGCTTCGGATCAAGTTGCTATCGAACCTCGTAGGTCGACAAGGATATGTACTACTCCTAAGTGGTACGGTAATCCTGTCTTAGATATCATGTTGTTAGACAACAATGAACCTACGAGCTATGGAGAAGCGATGGTGGGCCCGTATTCCGACAGATGATTAGAATCCATGAAATCCGAGATAGGATCCATGTATCAGAACAAAGTATGGACTTTGGTGGACTTGCCCGATGATCGTCAAGCCATTGAGATAAATGGATCTTTAAGAAGAAGACGGGTGTGGGAGGTAATGTTACCGTCTATAAAGCTCGACTTGTGGGAAAGAGTTTTTTTTTCACAAGTTCAAGGAGTTGACTATGATGAGAATTTCTCACCCGTAGCGATGCTTAAGTCCGTCGGAATCATGTTAGCATTAGCTGTATTTTTCGATTATGAAATCTTACAGATGGATGTCAAAACAAGTTTTCTTACCAGTTTTCGTAAGAAAAGTTGTATGTGATACAATCAAAGGTTTTGTCGATCCTAAGGATGCTAAAAGGTATGCTAGCTCCAGCAATCCTTCTATGGACTAGAGCAAGCATCTCGGAGTCAGAATACATGCTTTGATAGAGTGATCAGAGCTTTTAGGTTTATACAATGTTTGATAGAAATTTGTATTTACAAGAAAGTGAGTGGGAGCACTAAAACATTTCTGATAAGTATATGTGAATGACATATTGTAGATCCGAAATAATGTAGAATTTCTGGAAAGCATAAACGGTTGTTTGAAGAGTGTTTTTCAAAGGAAGACCTGGATAAAGCTGCTTACATATTGGGCATCAAGATCTATAGAAATAGATCAAGACGCCTGATGATACTTTCAAAGAACGCACACCTTGACATGTTTTTGAAGGAGTTCAAAATATATCAGTCAAAGAAGGGGTTCTTACCTGAGTTGTAAGGTGTGAAGTTGAGTAAGACTCAAAGGTTGACCACGGCAGAAGAAAGAGGAAGGACGAAGGTCGTCCCCTATGCTCTTGTCATAGACTCTATACGGTATGCCATGCTGAGTACCGCACCTGATGTGTGCCTTGCCACATGTCTGGCAAGAGGGTACAAAGGTGATCTAGGACTGGATCACCAGATAGCGGTCAAAATTATCCTTAGAGGAATAAGGAAATGTTTCTCGGTTATGGAGATGATAAAGAGTTCGATGTAAAGAGTTACGTCGATGCAAGCTTAACACCTATCCGGATAGCTCTGAGTAGAGATACCGGATACGTATAATGGAGCAACAATTTGGAATAGCTCCAAGTGGAATGTGGTAGCAGCATCTACGATATGACATAAAGTTTTGCGAAATACATAGGGATCTGAATATGGCAAGACCCGTTGACTACAACCTCTCTGACAGTGTCCTGGACTAGGGGGTACTCACCACGTCGTCTCCCGATCTATTAGATTGGGCCGAGGACCCCCGTGGCTGTATACTCATGGGCCAGTTTGGACAGCTACCGCATACAAGGAAGATTCCACAAGACTTGGCGATCAAGACAAGGACTTCTCCCCACTGGCGTATTCGGCTAGGACTCTTGTTATCCTAGGCCTCCGGTGCATTATATAAACCGAGGCCAGGCTAGTCGATAGATATACAATATATACAACAATCATACCATAGGCTAGCTTCTAGGGTTTAGCCTCCTTGATCTCGTGGTAGATCTACTCTTGTACTACCCATGTCATCAATATTAATCAAGCAGGAGTAGGGTTTTACCTCCATCGAGAGGGCCCGAACCTGGGTAAAAACATCGTGTCCCTTGTCTCCTGTTACCCATCGATCCTAGACGCACAGTTCGGGACCCCCTACCCGAGATCTGCCGGTTTTGACACCGACATTGGTGCTTTCATTGAGAGTTCCGCTGTGTGATCGACAAAAGGATCGATGGCTCGCCTGCAGATCAACCGTGACTTCGGCATCTTCGTCACCAGCTCGGCTGGTCACCTTGGTTCCACCAAGAATTGCGCCCCGTGTCCGGATCACCATGTTCAGACGAGGGCCTTCATCAAACATCAACTCCGATCTCTATCAAGATCACGGAGGAATCATCCATGGAGCTCGGGGGCTCAACGTCAACATTGCCCTAAAACGATTGTGCTGTTTTTCTAGACAGCGAACTCGTATCTGCTGCCACCACCTCCTCGAGTATCGCTTTGACGATCTCTTTGGTGGAATTGTGCGGAATTGAGTCTACAACAACCTTGGAAAATTGCTTTGAGTTCCGATGGAGGAATCTCTGGCAATCCACAATATACCGGAGCCCTGTCAAATCTGGACGGGAATTTGGATGTGTTTAGGGCGTGGTGTCCAGCTTCTAGCTCGGACGTCCTTTGGAAGATCCAACCGTTGATCGGCTGCGGAATTCCTGTATCTACCACCTCTCAAAATTTCAGCTCGATTCGACCGTCCAAACTCTGGGAACCTTCCGATTAGTGCATCACTTTTTGGATCTGTTTTCTGCGCGAAAACGAATCCGACCCGATTTCATCTTTTCTATGAACGGGATTTCGGACATCCCTTTTGAAGGAAGTTTTGTATGGGGTATTGTGTTTTGTTTCCGAACACATCCCACTAACTTTAAGATCTTTTGAACATGATCTTCAACATCATGCTGGTGTCAAACCAGTCCGGCAATATTACTCCACGGCTGCCGACCTGCGTAAGACACGGCGTCACTTTGTTGAGCCGAGCTCAACTTCTTCGGATCATCATCTCGGCAAGCCAAACAAGATTCCAGCATCGCGAAGGATAAATCGTCACCAACATCGCCGCCCCACAGATTACACGGAGCAGGCATACCGGCATCGCCGCACGGTCGCTTCATCACGCCGGCATCGACCACGTCACGACCTGCATCGACAGGGTCGCACTATTGCTTCTTCAAGCTGGTGTCCATCACGCCGACCTACTTCGACATCTCGGCTGGACCGGGGGCTTCGCCATCTCTTCATCAACCTACTCCGGACACTTCGGCGTCACTAGCCGACCAGCTCCATCACGTTAGCTGGGCCGAGGGCTTTGCCTCGGCGAGCCAACCTTTACCAGCATTGCCATGCTGTCGTTTTAGCGCCCATCAGGCAATGGGTGTGCGGATCGAGTCCCAATTTTGGGAATCACCTTCCTTCAGATGGCTACGACGAATAAACCAGGTGCTATCAATCCTAGTATTTTTTACTTGTTTGGGTTCATTTTTTCCAAGGAATTATTACTCTAGTTTGTCCATCATATGTACACAGGTCCATCAAATGGTGGCCGCATTAACGACAATCGCATGGTGGTTCGGTCAGTTTCCATACATAGTCCGGCGAACGCCGCATCCGGAGCTCGGACCGACCTGTGAATTTAGGCGTTGCCACGCCTCTACTACATCACGCCGATGCCCTGCATCGACATTGACTTCGGCGCCAGGCCATATTTCTTCTATTCCTCACTTTGCATAAATTATTTATTATGCAACATTTTTATTATTATCATTATTACCATTATCTCCGGTTTGCACTATTTTTTGTGCACAGGAAAATGATCCGGGGACTTTGGCGTCACTCTGCCAATCTGCATTGACCGTGCTATGTCACCACTTCGGCGTGTTGAGCTCTCCGCTCCGCCACCTCGGAACCAGCTTGGGGGATGGAACCTTGCCCCGCATCAAGCTCGGACCGCGTCATCAATACCGAACACATTAACCAGCTAAGTCGCTTTCATGCTCAAAGCTTTAATTTTTAACTTGTGTTCGGTTCGACCAAGCATTATACTTTTTTGGGAAAAAGTTGCTTGTAATAAATTTCCTTGTCCAAACTTTGTTTGTGACGCATAAATTCAAATACCCAATTCATTTGGGGGCTTCCTTCATGAAGCTTTTCCTCTTGCATATGATTATACTTGTACGACTTCGTTCCTTGTTCGTGTATTACGCCACAATATGCACCATATTGACTTAAGCGATTTGCAAGCTGGGTTGCCTCGCTCCTGTGTTTACCCCTACGTTCCCGATTGTTCGGCTAGGGAGTAAAGGGAGCACCTCTGCGATTATCACGATCGGGTCGCCCGAGCCGGACCTCAGACTGGGTGAAGCCGAAAGCTAGCGCTCTTATAGTTTTCAATGATGGTCGGCACACAACGGAACTCATGAGTACAAAAAATCTATTGCACAAGTCTCATAATAACAATGAGCACCGAAGAAAGGCATCGGTGGGGGTACTATTTTCTTCGAAGATGCTTCTTACACTTCACGGTAATATAGCATAAGTTCCCTGAGCGCGCTTTGTCTGTTACAGCCTTATGTCCTGATTGTCTGGTTATTGGAAACACCGTCGATATTCTCGACTGATGGAGTACATAACACTTTTTGGTCCTTGACCGAAGAGGGAGAAGCTGACGGTCGGTTAAGACGAGTTTAAAGTTCGGTTGAACATAGATATGATATAAGTACTTCGGTACATGCAATCATTCTTCTACCCAAGTCACTTGGGGGCTCTTAAGTTTATTTGAGCCGTTTTATGATAAGTGTTCTTCTTCTTAGTCATTGCAAAGTTTTATTATTATTTATCACTCCTTTTTTCGACACGAGTGTGCGGTCACTAGCCGGGGAGCCTAATTTCTCTCTCAAAGCCGCTAGAGTTTAGTTTTCTAAACTGGCCCGATGAGAAGCACTCCGCCCTCGGGATAGGAGGTTGAAGCCATAGGCTGACCCGCTCGAAGTCTTGAGATAGGATGTGTCATGTTAAAGGATGACAGAAGCACTTCTTTTTTTCTAAGACCAATTTTCGGATTGGCACCGAACACTTGACCTTGTTCGGACGTCATGTTTTTACTGACGTTTCTTGGTTTTCCAAGCTTTTTGGCACTTTTAAACTATTTGTGCTTTTTCAGCATTAGTCTCGCAGTGCAACGCCGGACACCTTTAGGGATTCGGCAAAAACATTCTCAGATATTGCTATATATGCATCGGTTTCGAATTGTGTCTTCGGTCAATAGTTGGGTTGCCCGGCTCCTGCACTTGCTTCCTACGTTCCGTTTTGTTCGGCTAGGCGTGCAAAGGGAGAACCACTGCGATTGTGCTTCCAGCTCACATGGTTAAGCACCTTAGTGGAGAAAGACGAAAACTGACTGTCACAATAAGCGTAAACTTGTCAGCGATCCGATGACTATGACGGGCCATTCATAACATTGGCTGAAGTGTTTACGGCTTGACCTCGACTGTCGCCGAACACTGCCGGGGGCTATTAACTAGCCTCCCAAACTAAATCCTCGATATTTTGCTCTTACATTCGAGCTGAGGTTTCATGATCATGCTTAGCATGACAACCCAAAGAAAGGAACCGATAGCGGGACTATTTTCTTTGGAATACATTTCTTCTGTTAAACAGTAATATAACATATCTCTCTGCGTACCTTTGTTTATAAAACCGTATGGCCAGATTGCCTTGTTTGTCGTAAATCTTTGCCCTCATAAAGGCTTTATAAAGTAGGACAAACACTCCTCGGCTACTGGCCAAGGAGGTGGAAGCCGATGGTCGGTCAACAAAGTTTTGTACAATGCGGATCCGAGCATTAATGACGTAAAGTACTTGGATACATAGAGTCATTACACATAATTTGTGATTTTACTATGGATATTGATCCTTAATTCGGCCACCCGTGCCCGCATTAAGGCTCGGGGGCTACTGGGCTTCGGGCTTATTATTTACAAATATTAAAGGGGCAGATCGATCCCCTGATCTGGTGTTGCCACCCGACCAGTGTCTCAGGGGCTACTGCATTGCTTGTCCAATGCAGAAAATTTTATGTGCAATATAGTTTCCGAGGAGATTTTGATCCTCAGGTTGGTCGGCCGCACCCAACCTGAGTCTTGAGGACTGAGCACGCCGCTTTTGTGTCCCGAAGTATTCTGCCGAGCTAGGACTTGATCCTCAGGCCGATTTTGCAAATCAACCTGAGTCTCAGCGGCTACTGGGATCAGCGGTCTTATGTCATCCTTCATGTGCATCTCGGGTTTTAGACCGATACACACCTTGAGGGCTACTGGCTATATATCTCGGCAGAGAATAAATTGCACCAATAAAAAATATTGACAAAAAATCAGCCCATAGTCGGGGTGGTGCACCACCTCGGAAGCAGTCCGGCATAAAGCTCGGGCGCTAGTGGCTGGCTCCATAGAGGGCATTTCCGGCATTAAGCTCGGCTAAACTCCTTCAAACTTTTTTGAACCAAGGTGATATGACACCTCAGATATAGTCCGGCATTGGAGCCTGGACACAGTCCGGCGTTGGAGCTCGGATATATTTCGGCGTTTGAGCTCGGATATACAGTCCGGCGTTGGAGCTCGGATACATAGTCCGGCGTTGGAGCTCGGATACATTCCGGCGCTAGAGCTGGGAAGCGGTCCGGCGTTGGTGCTCGGCTGCAAAAGATACCTCGAATGCAGTCTGGCGTTGGAGCTCGGACGCAAGAAGACACTGCCTCCCGGGAACAACTTCAAACCCGAGGTGTGGCATAAAAATAAACAAGGCATTGTTAAAGGCCGAAAACTTAAAGGGGCTCCTCGGATACCCGACGTGTAAACTCGTCGAATGCATTTTGGCGATCCTCAAGATCGAAGTTAAAGAAGATTTGTTGAACCAGTTTTCAAGACCGGCAACCAAAGATGAAGAACAGTTCGGAAGAATCGAGGAGCGTCCCTAACTTGAAGACCGGTTCAGGGGGCTACTGACGGTGTCCTGGACTAGGGGGTACTCACCACGTCGTCTCCCGATCTATTAGATTGGGCTGAGGACCCCCGTGGCCGCATACTCATGGGCCAGTTCGGACGGCTACCGCATACAAGGAAGATTCCACAAGACTTGGCGATCAAGACAAGGACTTCTCCCCACCGGCGTATTCGGCTAGGACTCTTGTTATCCTAGGCCTCCGGTGCATTATATAAACCGAGGCCAGGCTAGTCGATAGATATACAATATATACAACAATAATACCATAGGCTAGCTTCTAGGGTTTAGCCTCCTTGATCTCGTGGTAGATCTACTCTTGTAATACCCATGTCATCAATATTAATCAAGCAGGAGTAGGGTTTTACCTCCATCGAGAGGGCCCGAACCTGGGTAAAAACATCGTGTCCCTTGTCTCCTGTTACCCATCGATCCTAGACGCACAGTTCGGGACCCCCTACCCGAGATCTGCCGGTTTTGACACCGACACTCTCTCACAAGCATAACATGATCAAACCCAGAACTCATTGAGTGTTAATCACATAGTTATGTGAACTAGATTATTGAGTCTAGTAAACTCTTTGGATGTTGGTCACATGGCGATGTGACCTGTGAGTGTTAATCACATGGCGATGTGAACTAGATTATTGACTCTAGTGCAAGTGGGAGACTGTTGGAAATATGCCCTAGAGGCAATAATAAATTGGTTATTATTATATTTCCTTGTTCATGATAATCGTTTATTATCCATGCTAGAATTGTATTGATAGGAAACTCAGATACATGTGTGGATACATAGACAACACCATGTCCCTAGTAAGCCTCTAGTTGACTAGCTCGTTGATCAATAGATGGTTACAGTTTCCTGACCATGGACATTGGATGTCATTGATAACGGGATCACATCATTAGGAGAATGATGTGATGGACAAGACCCAATCCTAAGCCTAGCACAAGATCGTGTAGTTCGTATGCTAAAGCTTTTCTAATGTCAAGTATCATTTCCTTAGACCATGAGATTGTGCAACTCCCGGATACCGTAGGAGTGCTTTGGGTGTGCCAAACGTCACAACGTAACTGGGTGGCTATAAAGGTACACTACAGGTATCTCCGAAAGTGTCTGTTGGGTTGGCACGAATCGAGACTGGGATTTGTCACTCCTTGTAAACGGAGAGGTATCTCTGGGCCCACTCGTAGGACATCATCATAATGTGCACAATGTGACCAAGGAGTTGATCATGGGATGATGTGTTACGGAACGAGTAAAGAGACTTGCCGGTAACGAGATTGAACAAGGTATCGGATACCGACGATCGAATCTCGGGCAAGTACTATACCGCTAGACAAAGGGAATTGTATACGGGATTGATTGAATCCTTGACATCATGGTTCATCCGATGAAATCATCGTGGAGCATGTGGGAGCCAACATGGGTATCCAGATCCCGCTGTTGGTTATTGACCGGAGAGTTGTCTCGGCCATGTCTGCATGACTCCCGAGCCCGTAGGGTCTACACACTTAAGGTTCGATGAAGCTAGGGTTATAGGGAATAGATGTACGTGGTTATCGAATGTTGTTCGGAGTCCCGGATGAGATCCCGGACGTCACGAGGAGTTCCGGAATGGTCCGGAGGTAAAGATTTGTATATGGGAAGTCATCATACGGTCACCGGAATAATTCGGGGGTTACCGGTATTGTACCGGGACCACCGGAGGGGTTCCGGGGGTCCACTGGGAGGGTCCACCTGCCCCGGAGGGCCCTATGGGCTGTATGTGGAGAGGGACCAGCCCCTTAGTGGGCTGGGCGCCTCCCCCCTAGGGCCCATGCGCCTAGGGTTTGGGGGAACCCTAAAGGGGGGGCGCCCCCTTGCCTTGGGGGGCAAGGCAACCCCCCTTGGCCACCGCCCCCTCCTCAGATTGGATCTGAGGGGGCCGGCCCCCCTCTCCCTTGCCCCTATATATATGGGGGGGTGGGAGGGCAGCCGCACCCAAGTCTTGGCGCAGCCCTCCCCCTCTCCCAAGTCCTCCTCCTCTCCCGCGGTGCTTGGCGAAGCCCTGCAGGATTGCCACGCTCCTCCTTCACCACCATGCCGTCGTGCTGCTGCTGGACGGAGTCTTCCCCAACCTCTCCTTCTCCCGTTGCTGGATCAAGGCGTAGGAGGCGTCACCGGGTTGTACGTGTGTTGAACGCGGAGGTGCTGTCCGTTCGGCACTAGGATCATCGGTGATTTGGATCACGACGAGTACGACTCCATCAACCCCGTTCACTTGAACGCTTCCTCTTAGCGATCTACAAGGGTATGTAGATGCTCTCTCCTTCCCCTCGTTGCTAGATTACTCCATAGATTGATCTTGGTGATGCGTAGAAAATTTTGAATTTTTGCTACGTTCCCCAACACAAAGGTCTTGAGCCACAGGCCAAAGTGGGGGGTAATGCGGAGGAAGGCCTCACATACGACAATAAATGCCGACATGTGGAGAAAGGAATCTGGGGCTAGATCGTGGAAATCAAGCCCGTAATAGAACATCAAACCCCTTACAAAGGGATCCAGAGTGAGGCCTAGTCCTCGGAGGAAGTGGGAGATGAACACGACGTCTTCGTTGGGTTCGGGAGTAGGGATGACCTGCCCTCGGCCGGGCAGCCGATGCGAGACTTCGGCGGTCAAGTATCTTGCCTCCCTCAACTTCTTGATATCCTCTTCCGTGACGGAGGAGGGCATCCACCGGCCTGGAGGCTGGATCCGGACATGATTGAAGGTCCGAAGCACCTGACCTGGGCTTTGGGTGTTAGAACTCGAGGCGGGGGAAGGATTCGATTGAGCACGGGAGGAAAAAAGTAAAAACCTTGACCCTTTATAAAGAGTGTGAATATCAAGCGTCCTCCTCGTAGTCGTTTGGGACTTGCCTAAAATCTAGGAGTCCTGGGCGCGGTTGGGTTACCCACGCCCGTATTGATGAGAATCCCGTAATAAGGGGGACACGATCTCTGCTTTGACAAGACGTGTCAAAAAACTGCCTCGCGTTATGTGCGGGGCTAGTTAAAGGAAACGGTTTGAATAATCACCGGGCCATGGCATAATGTCATGTTGCCAAAACAAGTCAGCAGATTAGATTTGTGGAAATATTATTCTCTCTACGGTGGTATGTGGAACTTATTTTGCAGGGTCGGACACTATCCTTGTATTCAAATTCTTGTGTGGTGTATTCGGAGGAGGAACCCGCCTTGCAATGCCGAAGACAATACTGCGCGCCGGACTCATCGTCATTGAAGCCTGGTTCAGGGGCTACTGAGGGAGTCCTGGATTAGGGGGTCTCCGGATAGCCGGACTATATCCTTTGGCCGGACTGCTAGACTATGAAGATACAAGATTGAAGACTTCGTCTCGTGTCCGGATGGGACTCTACTTGGCGTAGAAGGCAAGCTAGGCAATACGGATATGTATATCTCCTCCTTTGTAACCGACCTTGTGTAACCCTAGCCCCTCCGGTGTCTATATAAACCGGAGGGTTTTAGTCCGTAGGACAACATACAATAAACCGGAGGCTAGCTTCTAGGGTTTAGCTCTCCGATCTCGTGGTAGATCAACTCTTGTAATACTCATATCATCAAGAATAAATCAAGCAGGACGTAGGGTTTTACCTCCATCAAGAGGGCCTGAACCTGGGTAAAACACCGTGTCCCCTGCCTCCTGTTACCATCCGCCTTAGACGCACAGTTCAGGACCCCCTACCCGAGATCCGCCGGTTTTGACACCGACAGTGTCCCCCATAAGCCTCGGAGTGACACTTGTGTAGGATATGTTCCTGCTCATGCTTAGGTACACAACGTCTAATAACACCATCTACTCCTTCTTTATAAATGTGTGGGTCATCCCAGAAGTAATGTCTTAAATCATAGCATTTTTTTTCTTTTGCTGATATGTGAAACTAGGTGGTATAAATTTAGCAACAATGTAGTTAGCATAATCAGCATACCATGGAGTAGTACGAGAAGCATTTATGACAGCTAATTGTTCATCAGGGAAGCTATCATCAATCGGTAGTGGGTCATCAAGAACATTCTCTAACATAGACAAGTTGTCTACAATGGGGTTCTCAGCTCCCTTTCTATCAATAATATGTAAATCAAATTCTTGTAGTAGGAGAACCCATCTAATAAGTCTAGGTTTAGCATCTTTCTTTTCCATAAGATATTTAATAGCAGCATGATCAGTGTGAACAGTTACTTTAGAATCAACAATGTAAGGTTTGAACTTATCACAAGCAAACACAACTGCTAAAAATTCCTTTTCAGTAGTAGCATAATTTTGCTGGGCACCGTCTAGAGTTTTACTAGCATATTGGATAGCATTTAGTTTCTTATCAACTCTTTGTCCTAGAACAGCAACTACAACATAATCACTAGCATCACACATAATTTCAAAGGGTAAATTCCAATCAGGAGGCTGAACAATAGGTGCAGAAATCAAGGCTTTCTTGAGTATTTCAAATGCTTCTACACAATCATCATCAAAGACAAAAGGAACATCTTTTTGTAAGAGATTAGTCAGAGGCCTGGAAATTTTTGAGAAGTCTTTAATGAACCTCCTATAAAAACCGGCATGACCAAGGAAACTTCTTATACCTTTAATGTCCTTTGGACACGACATCTTTTCAATAGCATCAACTTTAGCTTTATCAACTTCAATACCTCTTTCAGAAATTTTATGCCCCAAGACAATACTTCATTAACCATAAAGTGGCACTTCTCCCAATTCAAGACAAGATTAGTTTCTTCACATCTCTGCAAAACTCGATCAATGTATCTTAAGCAATCATCCAAAGAAGTTCCATAAACGAAGAAATCATCCATGAAAACCTGAACAATCTTTTCACAAAAGTCAGAGAATATCGCAGTCATACATCTTTGAAAGGTAGCAGGTGCATTACATAAACCAAAAGGCATACGTCTATAAGCAAAGGTACCGAAAGGACAGGTAAAGGTGGTCTTTTCTTGATCCTCTTTTGACACAGGTATTTGAGAGAAACTAGAATGACCGTCTAGAAAGCAAAAATGTGTGTGTTTGGATAATCTTTCTAGCATTTGATGAATAAAAGGTAAAGGGTAATGATCCTTTTTAGTAGCTTTATTTAATTTGCAGAAATCAATTATCATTCTATAACCTGTAACAATTCTTTGTGGGATCAATTCATCTTTATCATTAGGAACAACAGTAATACCTCCTTTCTTAGGGACACAATGGACAGGACTTACCCACTGACTATCAGCAATAGGATAAATTATACCTACCTCCAGAAGCTTTAGTATTTCTTTTCTTACCACTTCTTTCATCTTAGGATTTAACCGTTGTTGGTGATCAATAACCGGTTTAGCGTCTTTCTCCAATTTTATTTTGTGCTGGCATAGAGTGGGACTAATGCCCTTAAGATCATCAAGAGTATATTCAATAGCAGCAGGGTGCTTCTTCAGAGTTTTCAATAATTTCTCTTCTTCCTGCTCTGAAAGGTTAGCACTAATAATAACAGGATATATCTTCTTTTCATCAAGATAAGCATATTTAAGAGTATCAGGTAATGGTTTATGCTCAAACACGGGATCACCCTAAGGTGGAGGAGGATCCCCTAGAATTTCAATAGGCAAGTTATGTTTCAAAATAGGTCCCTGTTTAAAGAATATTTCATCTATTTCCCTTCTTTCATTCATAAACATATCATTTTCATGGTCTAGCAAATATTGTTCTAAAGGATCATTAGGAGGCACGACAATATAAGCAAGACCAATAATTTCATCTTTACTAGGAAATTCTTTATCATGGGGTTGTCTACGAAATTTAGCAAAATTAAAATCATGAGACATATCCCCTAAACCAACAGAAACAATATCCTTTTTGCAGTCTATCTTAGCATTAGCAGTATTCAAGAAGGGTCTACTAAATATAATGGGGCAAAAGGCATCTTGTAGGGAACCAAGAACAAGAAAATCAGCAGGATATTTAACTTTCCCACACAAGACTTCAACATCTCTAACAATCCCAATCGGTGAAATAGTATCTCTATTGGCAAGCTTAATTGTAACATCAATACCTTCTATCTCAGTAGGTGCAATATCATGCATAATTTCTTCATATAAAGAATGGGGTATTGCAATCGCACTAGCACCCATATCACATAAGCCATGATAGCAATGATCTCCTATTTTAACAGAAATAACAGGCATGCCTATAACAGGTGTATGTTTATTTTTAGTATCGGGTCTAGTAATTCTAGCAACTTCATCACAGAAGTAAATAACATGCCCATCACTATTATCAACCAAGAGATGTTTAACCATAGCAATACTAGGTTCAACTTTAATTTGCTCAGAGGGTGTAGGTGTTCTAGTATTACTCTTACGAACCACAGTTGAAGCTTTAGCATGATCCTTTATTCTAGTAGGGAAAGGTGGTTTCTCAATATAAGCGGTAGGAACAATAGGATCAAAATTATAGTGATAGTCTTTTCTTCAACTTTAATAGGTTCAACTACTTTTACTTCAATGGGAGGACGATATTTAAGCCGCTTCTCCTTAGGGAGATCAACATGAGTAGCAAATGATTCACAGAAAGAAGCTACTATTTCAGAGTCAGGTCCATATTTAGTGCTAAATTCACGAAAAGCATCGGTATCCATAAAAGATCTAACATAGTCAAACTTAGGTGTTATACCTAACTCCTTACCTTCGTCGAGTTTCCAATCTTCAGAGTTGCGTTTAATTCTTTCCAATAAATCCCATCTGAATTCAATAGTCTTCATCATAAAAGAACCGGTACAAGAAGTATCGAGCATGGAGCGATTATTGAGACAAAGCTGAGCATAATTTTTTTTGAATAATAATTTCTCTTGAGAGCTCATGATTGGGGCATGAATATAACATTGACTTAAGCCTCCCCCAAGCTTGAGCGATGCTTTCTCCTTCGCGAGGCCAAAAGTTATATATATAATTACGATCACGATGAACCAGATGCATAGGATAAAACTTCTGATGAAATTCACATTTCAATCGGTTGTAGTTCCATGATCCAATATCATCACATAGCCTAAACCATGTCAATGCCTTTCCCTTCAAATATAAAGGGAAGATCTTCTTCTTGATAACATCCTCGGGCATACTTGCAAGCTTAAATAATCCACAAAATTCATCCAGATAGATTAGGTGCAAATCAGGATGCAATGTTCCATCTCTTGTAAAAGGATTAGCTAGCAGTTTCTCTATCATACCCGAAGGAATTTCAAAGTAAACATTTTTAGTAGGTTCAGTAGGTTGAGGAGCAACTCTTTTCTCTATTGGTCGGGGTGAAGATACCCCGAACAAGCCCCTCAAAGGATTACTTTCCATAGTAACAAGTGACAGTAAATTTCAGCACACTGTATAAATTTTCCTTACCAAATTCTACCTACCAAAGGCGCTTCACTCCCCGGCAACGGCGCCAGAAGAGAGTCTTGATGACCCACAAGTATAGGGGATCTATTGTAGTCCTTTCAATAAGTAAGAGTGTCGAACCCAACGAGTAGCAGAAGGAAATGACAAGTGGTTTTCAGTAAGGTATTCTCTGCAAGCGCTGAAATTATCAGTAACAGATAGTTTTGTGATAAGGTAATTTGTAACGGGTAACAAGTAACAAATGTAAATAAGGTGCAGCAAGATGTACCAATCCTTTTTGTAGCAAAGGACAAGCCTGGACAAACTCTTATATAAAGGAAAACGCTCCCGAGGACACATGGGAATTATCGTCAAGCTAGTTTTCATCACGCTCATATGATTCGCGTTCGTTACTTTGATAATTTGATATGTGGGTGTACCGGTGCTTGGGTACTACCCTTACTTGGACAAGCATCCCACTTATGATTAACCCCTCTTGCAAGCATCCGCAACTACAAAAGAAGTATTAAGGTAAACCTAACCATAGCATGAAACATATGGATCCAAATCAGCCCCTTATGAAGCAACACATAAACTAGGGTTTAAGCTTCTGTCACTCTAGCAACCCATCATCTACTTATTACTTCCCAATGCCTTCCCCTAGGCCCAAAAAATGGTGAAGTGTCATGTAGTCGACGTTCACATGACACCACTAGAGGAAAGACAACATACATCTCATCAAAATATCGAACGAATACCAAATTCACATGACTACTTATAGCAAGACTTCTCCCATGTCCTCAGGAATAAACTTAACTACTCACAAATCATATTTATGTTCATAATCAGAGGGGTATTAATATGCATAAAGGATCTGAACATATGATCTTCCACCAAATAAACCAACTAGCATCAACTACAAGGAGTAATCAACACTACTAGCAACCCACAGGTACCAATCTGAGATTTTGAGAGAAAGATTGGATACAAGAGATGAACTAGGGTTTGAGATGAGGTGGTGCTGGTGAAGATGTTGATGGAGATTGGCCCCCTCCTGATGAGAGGATCGATGGTGATGACGATGGTGATGATTTCCCCCTCCCAGAGGGATGCTTCCCCGGCAGAACAGCTCCGCCGGAGCCCTAGATTGGTTCCGCCAAGGTTCCGCCTCGTGGCGGCGGAGTTTCATCCTGAAAGCTTGCTTATGATTTTTTTTACAGGGCGAAAGACTTCATATAGCCAAAGATGGGCACCGGAGGCCTGCCAGGGGGCCCACGAGACAGGCGGGCGCGCCCCCACCCTCGTGGATGGTGGGTGGCCCCCCTCTGGTGCTTCCTTCGCCCAATATTTTTTTATATATTCTAAAAATGACTACCGTGGAGTTTCAGGACTTTTGGAGTTGTGTAGAATAGGTTTCTAATATTTGCTCCTTTTCTAGTCCAGAATTCCAGCTGCTGGCATTCTCCCTCTTCATGCAAACCTTGTAAAATAAGATTGAATAGGTATAAGTATTATGACATAATGTGTAATCATATCCCATAATGCAATAAATATCGATATAAAAGCATGATGCAAAATGGACGTATCAGTTACCGACGCAGGGCTTCGCCTAAGCAATACGACAATATGACTGAGGTGGAAAACTGTGGAGGGGGGCACCACACACGGCTAAAGATCAACTTGTGTGTCTGTGGGGTGCCCCCTCCCCCGTATATATAGGAGGGGAGGAGGAGGGTCGGCCTCAAGGAGCGCGCCCAAGGGGGGGATTCCTACTCCTAGTAGGAATAGGTTTCCCCCTTTCCTAGTCCAAGCAGGAGAAGAAGGAAGGAGAGGAAGAAGAGAAGGAAAGGGGGCCGCCCCCTAGCCCTAGTCCAATTTGGTTTGGTCTAGGGGAGCACGCTCCACCTCTTGGCCTGCCTCCTCTCTTCCACCACTAGGCCCATAAGGCCCAAATAACTTCCCGGAGGGGGTTCCGGTAACCCCCGGTACTCCGAAACTTATCCGAAACGACCCAAACCATTCCGGTGTATGAATGTAGCCTTACAATATATGAATCTTTATGTCTCGACCATTTCGAGACTCCTCGCCATGTCCGTGATCACATCCGGGACTCCGAACAACCTTCGGTACATCAAATCACATAACTCATAATACATATCATCATCGAACATTAAGCGTGTGGACCCTACGGGTTTGAGAACTATGTAGACATGACCGAGACTCATCTCCGGTCAATAACCAATAGCGGAACCTATATGCTCATATTGGTTCCTACATATTCTACGAAGACCTTTATCGGTCAAACCGCATAACAACATACGTTGTTCCCTTTGTCATCGGTATGTTACTTGCCCGAGATTCGATCGTCGGTATCATCATACCTAGTTCAATCTCGCCACAGGCAAGTCTCTTTACTCGTTTCGTAATGCATCATCCCGTGACTAACTCATTAGTCACATTTCTTGCAAGGCTCATAGTGATGTGCATTATCGAGAGGGCCCAGAGATACCTCTCCGGTACACGAAGTGACAAATCCTAATCTCGATCTATGCCAACTCAACAAACACCATCGGAGACACCTATAGAGCATCTTTACAATCACCCAGTTACGTTGTGACGTTTGATAGCACACAAGGTGTTCCTCCGGTATTCGGGAGTTGCATAATCTCATAGTCTGGGGAACATGTATAAGTCATGAAGAAAGTAATAGCAATAAACTAAACAATCATGGTGCTAAGCTAACGGATGGGTCTTGTCCATCACATCATTCTCTAATGGTGTGATCCTGTTCATCAAATGACAACACATGTCTATGGCTAGGAAACTTAACCATCTTTGATTAACGAGCTAGTCAAGTAGAGGCATACTAGGGACACTTTGTTTGTCTATATATTCACACATGTATGGTTAATACAATTCTAGCATGAATAATAAACATTTATCATGATATAAGGAAATATAAATAACAACTTTATTATTGCCTCTAGGGCATATTTTCTTCAAGCCGAACTTCATCTTGACAGCCATCAAGCAAATGAATGATCCATTCTTTGCATGTGTTGGCGATAGTGTCCACCGGCCTTAGGCATTCTCCATATGCCCGCCATAGCCTTCCATAGTCGTTGCGCCAAAGGGCATCTGCATAGGGCATGAAACGAGTCCTCGCATTCCATACTGCAAAGAGCACATGTATCGGAAACCCCAAGTTTCCTTTTCCGTTTGTTTTCAAGGGTGGCCAAAGAATTCGTCGCAACTCGCCAGGAAAAAATGCGTACCTTTGGGGGAGCAGGGCACCCCCACACTGCCTTCCAGATGTCAATCTTTACGTGACTTGTACTTTGTTCTTTATGATATGAATGAGACACATATTATCATAAAAAATGCTTTTGAATGTTAAGTTAGAAACATAAGACAATCCTATACCTTGAAACGGATAATTGAACAAAACCAAACTGGATAAATTTGGACAAAGTTTCATATCGTGTTTACTGCATTTTGTTCATCTTTGTCCAGGTTGGGTGCAAGAGTCAGACATGTAGTTGGAGCTCCTTCGCAGTTATGCTTTTGGGACCTACATGCTACATAACCATCTCCTATTAATGAAGAGCCCAGCTTTATCATTGGGCTAAATTTGGTTATTTGGTCTAGGATGTCACTTCGGGGCGTGATCCTCAATCGGTTGCGGGATCAAACAACGCACGATCATGATAAACTGACATCATCAATGAAAAATTCATGCCCATGGACGCTTGTCTTATAGAAAGACGATTCCGTTGATCATTTTTTTCCACCTGTTGGTTTTTGGGTGTGGTACCATTAGAGGTCAAGCAAATTCATAATGCAATGTATGTACAAAATACTTAACTACTCACCCTATCACACATTCAGTGCCTATAAATATTCAGTTAATTGTACTGCACAATTCAGTGATCTAATTGTATACACATTCAGTTAACTCCACAACAAGTGTCACAAAAATTCAGTTAACAGTGTAGAAAATTTCATTTAACGAACATTCAAAATTTTGAGCTGCAGCATACTAGAATTCCGAAAAAATCAGACGACAAGACTATTGAACAAATCTGAGCACTAATATAACCTAATCTAATGCCCACATATATATGATCAACTACCATCACACAAAAAAATGCATCCTTGAAAACCCCTAGCACGATTCCTCAACTCGGGAGGAAGAGCACACACAATGTCGTCTCGAACAAACACATAGACATAGCTCGCATACAATATGGATTAAAGATGAAAAACAAGCACGAAGAAGGACATCGATGACTCCGGTAAACCCTACATGACACATACGTGAGACACTGCCTAGCAAATCAGGATGGAGGGCACGACGATTAGAAATAATGGGCCTAGCCCATGTACAATTTCTGAATTCTTAAAAAGCCCCGTGTATAAAATGGCAAGTGATAATTACAACCGAAGTTGACGAGATGCGAGACCTCTTTATATAGTGAGTTCTCTTCACCACACTCAGTGATATGTTAAGGAGAGAAAGAGAAGATCACCCGCATGTGCTCGCCTTGCCTGGCCGGACTCGGGCACTTGGCAGAAAAGTTTATGGTTCATTGTCCGGTAAGTATACAACTTAAAAACCAAGTCGATTTGAGATCGTGATCGCGACAGGATACCGTCTCTGGTACTCCTATATATAATGCTTACCGACTGCAGCCAAAGACACCTCAAAAACACCTAGGGTTTTGCCTCATCTCGCAATTTGCACCACCATCGTAGCCTACTCCATCACGAACGCCGGCTATCGGGAGAGCAGGTCTTTAAAAATAAATCCACCATGTAAGAAGGCCACACTATCCCTTTATTAGAAGATGTAAATTGTAATCTCATCTGGTGATATGCATTTAAAGTAACTTAGTTAAGGTGGGTGTACGAGACTTTGTACAATACTCCATCTTTTCCGGGTTCATTAGGCATGCGTGTATCTGCCTAGATTGATAATTTAACCAACGTAATACAAGTTGTATATCCCATAATTCATACCATTAAAATTTGTACCATTTTAAGTTTTAATGATATAATTTTTGTGATATAACTCTTGTATTATGTTGATCAAATTGTCAATATGATACGTGCAGGCCTAATAAACTGGAAAGGAGGTGGTACTTTTTGTCCAACGTGAAGTTTGAACTAACTTTACATCATATTTGAGTGAAAAGATGAGCTTTCTATTGATTGACCACATTCAAACAATATCATTATGATTCTCTTGATTCTTTAATTTGGATTATCATGTTGGAGTCCAGTAATTGGCTTCTTCAAGCTGCAATCGAGCTGCTCTCTTCAACTGTTGTGTGGCACATCTTCTACATCTGACATGCGCTTTTCAGGCCTCGGACATCGATCTTGGTAGCTCGATCATAGACCTAATAGAATGTAGTATACAATGGTGACGGGGAGCGAGATAAATATCCCAAGAATTACCCTGAAAAGAACAAAAACCAGATAGGTGCAGTTGATCAGATGGTCATTCACAGAAACAAGGCAACAATATCTGTAGCAAAATCTGGTAAAGAAACGCACCCTGTGCTCATGATGTCTGCATGGACCTTGTATTCTTCAGCGTACACAAATGAAGTCACGGCTAGGGGAAGGGCCGCCTGTATGAACATGCATGTCAAAAATAGTGGTTAAAAAATATATCTCAAAATTTGTATAATGAACAACATATATAACTGCACAGCTTCAGCTTTGGTCTAAACTCTTTTGAGGGATTTTTTTTTTGGAAGGTTTGATTAGAATTTAGCTCCGACACCGCTTAATTTAGTTTGTTCAACTCAGCTCGCGGTAAAAAGTTTCAAAAATTGTGGGTTTCGTTCCACTTTATGGGTCAGCATTTGTCATTTTTGACTTGTACTACTACTGGACACAAACGTGTGCGGTCATCTTTCACCACGCACTTTCCGTTACTACTGGAGCATGCAACCGCATGGCATGGCAGCTAGTAGGCTGTAGGCCAGCCGCTCAAGAAACGTAGAAATAAATGCCGTCGCACATCTCAAGAAATAGATGAAAGAATTAATCAGCCGTGCGTGCGGTTTACCTGTACAACAGCAATGTGCAGCAGGGTGCCGTGCATGCCGATGGCGAGCGACGCGAGCAGCATCACCACCGGGCCGATGAGGAACTTGAGCACCATCGACATGGACGCGATCGCGTAGCCGCACGGGACGAACCGCGACTGACGCGCTATGAACGTCCCCGACGCGAACATGCTGAGCCCAACGGCCGTCGTCTGGATGGTGAACAGCGAGTCGTCAATTATTTTTGGCATCTTGATCCCGCACCTGTAGAAACACAAGTAGATCGACGTGAATACATTAGGAGAAGATATCCAAATAGGCACAGGAATATGTACGAGGTATGAGCTGTGAATGAAAGGGACGTACTTGAAGGCGATTAGGGCCCAGATGAGGCCAAGGAAGCTCGCATAGGTATTCGGAATCTTGAGAACCTTCTTCCCTGCCATCAAGGCGATGTGCGTCACCGAAGGCGCCGTCGACTTCGCCGGCGGCGGCGACCCTTGCTCTGCCTCCGCGTCGGCACTTGTCTCCTTGGCCACCGTTGTTGTTGTGTTGTCTGCCAGGTCTTTTTGTGCCGTAGACGCCGGGGCAACCTCCGTGATCTCAATGTTTACGGTTACTTCGTGGGCCCGCTTGGCCGCAACGACGGCCTCGTCATTGGGGGCGATTTTCTCAGCGGACGGCGCCGCCCCGGGCGACCCAGGGCTGATTTTGGCGGTGCCATCCATGGCCGTCGCGGCGCGCCGGGCCGCCATGTACTCGTAGATGAAGATGACGACGTTGTACCAGACGCAGAACTGCATGACGACGATCTGCTTCATGAGGTCCTTGGACATGGCCCCATACATGCCGCCGAGGAGCGGCACGCCCATGATGATGGTGTTGGGCAGCGACGCCACAGAGAAGGCGGTCACCACCCACTGCAGCGGGGAGGCCGCTGCAACCGCAGCCGAAGCCTTGCCGCCTCCGTCGGATCGGCGGCGGCGGCGCGAGCGGGACTCCCAGGCGGCCCAGGCGACGAGGCCGATCAGCATGACGGCCTTCTGCAGCGTGTCGGCGGCGACGAGGCGGCCGTTCATGGCGTAGGGGTTGTTGGTGGAGACCATGTTGAAGATGAGCACGGGCACGGCGTAGATGGCGACGAAGTGGTTGATCCCGGCGCACTGTTCCTCGGAGAAGGCCTTGAGCCACCGCACGGACGCGTACCCGAGCACCGCCGCCGTGTACAGCGGCGCCATCGCCTCCACGACATGGTACACGGCCAGCCACGTGATCATGGCGCCCTAGTAGAAAGCACACGCTACGGTCCAACTTCGGACCGATCGATCAGGAACGATCGACCACGCCTCTCTGAATCGACGTCGAGGATTCGGTTTCGTGCAGCTGTGGGTGCGCTAAGCTTCCTCTTGTGGTACCAGTAGTGTCTTGGTGTGAGGGAGGGTTTGGGTTTTTTGGCTGGGACGCTCGTGTGTATATATAGTGGCCCGTCCCGGGTTGACGCGGATTGGACTCGCGACGGAACTCGGGGTTTCGTCCATGGTTTTGGATCATGGAAAAGCAGGTCCGTTCGTTGAGGAGAGAAACCAGAAAGGTGGTGTGTGTGCGCGGCGCACTATGTACGGCTGCACGACGCCGCCAGTGGGACTTGATAATGGAAACCTGAGGCATCGTGAGTTGTCATCATGCATGCTCTGGGAATAGCAGCGTGCGATACGCTTTCCCTGTGTCCAGCCAGGTGGTTTAAACCGGATTCTGTCTTGGCATGAGCTACGGGTCATGTGATGTAGTACTACGACTACGAGTTGTAGTTGTCAGAGCCTAAAAAGTCAACAAGGGGGCAACAAGAAGAACTCGAATTCATTTTGGTTACTCTCGCCGTGCTTTCACAGTGTTCATCAAGCTAGGGAACGCCATCTAACAGATCCAAGGATCATGCATTGCTGTATTTTCTGGTCACATGGGAGAAGGAATCGCAAAAAGTGGCCGAACTCCATGGGCGGTTTTCCTCCTCGATGCGGTGCAGGTCTGCATAAATTTGCAGGGCGACTGCATTAGAGTATCTCCAACGGCCGCACAAAAAATTGGCGCCCAATAAAAATTAGAGAAAAATATACTTTTCGTCTCTGAACTTTTGGCGAAGTCTAGATTTCGTCCCTCAACTATGAAACCAGACAACTTGCACCTCAAACTTTTGAAACCGGATAAGTTTCATCCCCCGGCTCAACTGAAGCAGTATCCATGCTAACCCAGCATGGTTTTGACCGGGTCATGTCCACATGACGATAATTCTATTTCTCTTCATCCATCTCCTGTGGACGTTTTCGTCGAACTGTTGACGTGCAATGCTGCACCGCGCCACAACAGAGCGTGACCGTGAGTCCACGAGCCAGTGCCGCCACCATTGGTGGCCCTGCTAACTACCACGCACCGCCGATTGCCCCGTTGGCCACTAAACATGCTGCTCCAAGCCATCATGTGAGTCCGCGCGCACAACCACCTGCTGGCCGTAGCTCTCTGGTGTAGCAGGAACCCGGGAGTTGAATGGCCAGGAGCCTGGGACGCGCAGCTACGTAGCATGTTGGGTGAAGACGCTGCGCCGCCGCCGCTGAGCAATACAAAATACGATGGGAGAGATGGTTTCAAGCTGCGCTCGACGGCGAGGTACGTGCAGAGCTGAGCTTGTGAGCGAGCGGTGCGGGGAGGTTGGTGGAGACGAACTCGGCGGGCGAGGACGGCACGCACCACCATAGCCGCGAGGTGCCCCAGCCTGGCCACAACCGCGTTGTGCTCCATCCTGGTGAGGAGCAGGTCGAGCCCCAACGATCCCCTCTCATGGCGCCACGCTCATGCTATCCAGACCACCACCTCCAGCAGCTTGCTCCTCGCCGTGCTCCGGCCCGCAGCTTGCTCATCCACGTAGAAAGAAGGGGAATACGAGAGAGAGAGAGCAAAATCAGGATGTCAATCTGGGGGTTTTCTTTGCCACGTCAGCATGTATCGGTCAAAAGTCAAAACCACAAAAACCGGTCAAAACCAAAAGAAGGGACGAAACTTGTCCGGTTTTAAAAGTTAAGAGTGTAATTTGTCTGGTTTCATAGTTGAGGGACCAAATATAGACTCTGCCCAGAGTTGAGGGACGAAAAGTATACTTTTCTCTAAAAATTATAGCGCGTCACTTTAGTATTTGTAGTGTGTCGGGACCAACATTGCTTTTGCAGACGCCCAAAAACGCATGCACAAAAAGCACACAGTGCAAATTGTGAAGCGTGCGCAATCCGGAGCCTAAAATATGCTGCGCGCGATAGCGTTTTTCAGCGAACGTCCAAAACTTTTGACGCTACAGCATCTGCTGGAGCTGTGCGGCGCTTAAAAAAATAAAATTTTAATGCGCGGAGTTTTTTTTTAGCACCGATTGGAGATACTCTTAGGCACGACGGGAGGACGCGTAATTCCATGTACGACTCCGTGTCTACTGTCCAGCTCTAGCGGTCAAGTTTGTATCGCGCCTGCCATGCTCTACTTTCATCGAGACAAGTTCAACCCGGTACGTACTTGCACGATGTTTGAGTTGAGGAAGTACGTACGTACGTACGTCTCTTGATTGCAATGGCACCAAACCATGCATGCAAACGTGCGGTGCCATGTTTGTTTGACAAACCACACGATGTTTGACCTTTTCATCTGTTTTTCTCGTGCGTGCTGGAAAGCTAATGAGTTGTTTCCCGTTCTGCCTGTCGTTTTACATTTTATTACACACATAAACGAAAAACGTGAGTGAATGATAAGATGGTGAAAGGTCGTTCGACACGCAGGCGTCGAGCCGTTTCGAGGAGAGCTCCTGCATAGTGGGTGTTGTGATGCTCATCACAGAATGCAGGATTAACAGCTGTGAGAGCCTTTATAATCTTGTGTTTATGTATATACTCAGGTTCAGTTAACATGGTCATAACAAAAAAGGGCACAATAATTTGATAATGCGCCTGTCATCTATAAAGCCATCTATTTACAAACATGGGAAGTGCGCACTTTGCTAGCTAATGAATCGAGGCTACCATTGGTTGACATATATAGTAAGCACGCAAAGTAGTCACTTGCTAGTTGCTACGACGAACATGCTGCATACTACTAAGTGGGAATCGACGTGTTTGCAACAGAAACTTATATCCGCCCTCCTGTTCTGCAAGTGCGCTACATACCGCTAATAGCCGCCGGCCGCCGTTTCTCCGAGGAAACTAACGGTTTCTCTTACCCCAAAGAATTCGAGCAAGAGAATGGGTAGGCCACTCGTGCGCATACGACTAGCTGAATGCAGCGCATCTAGTTTGCCCTCGGATCCAGACGCCGAGAAATCACCTTGATCGATCGTGAGTAGCCCACTTTGACATGACCAGATAAAATCACCCGGTGATAAATTCAGAGTCGGTATTACTCTTTCAACTCTCCTTTTGGAGTACTCCACGTTGAATAGGTTGCCAGTATCTTGGAATCAACCTGAAATCAAGACTTTTCGCATGTAGTTTGGAGCCAAACTGCATGGAAAACTCTCGATTTCAGGTTGATTGCTCCCGCAAAACCACGTTGAATAGATTGCCAGTACAATAGAACAGGCTAACGGGCAATAATACTACTTTTTTTTTTGAACTGGCAATAATACTACTACTAGTAGTAGCCCACTACGTGATCCAACTTAACTTTCCCTTAATTCACTCCACCTCCCGCCTGATTTTCATGAGGTGGGCTCCCCTTCCCCGTTATTTCCAATCATAACTTGACAAGTGGCTAATTATGTAAAGATTTACGTTAATTTTCATTAGAAAAACGCCCATGCGTTACAACGGGGCCATATTAAGTTTAAAAGTTCAATATCAATTATGTTAATATTATATTTAATATTCTCATACATATTAAGTGACATTGACGATCTTTTTTACCATCAAATTATCACACACACACCCTCTCCCTCCCTCTTCCTCACTCTCTCTCCCCCTCTCCCTTACTCAGGAGGTGGAACGAAAATAAACCCGAAACGGAGACTACCAACTGAGACATTAGGAGTAGAGATCATTTAGTTGATAGAATAAATAGAAAAAGGTGTTAAAAAAGAAACAAATTAGAATACATTGAAAAACCAAAAGGACAATGTAAAAGGAGATTCGCCCTGCCCCCCGGACCTTGCCACCGAACCGGCTCAGCGGTCCAGTCCTCGCGCGGTCGTCTTCTCCTGTTCCCCGAGCCGCGTCGCTACAGAGTCGGGCTCCCGCCCGACCAACTCGCTGGCATCGAAGGGGAATGGATAAGGGTAACGCTCTTCCTTCCCTGCCCCCATGACCTCACTCCTCCTCGACGCCCCCTCCCAAATCCACTTCTATTCCTCGCTCGCTCGATCCCGTCAATCTGGACGAAGTCAGACGCCACGGCCACCATGACCGACCCCGTCCACATGGCCAATGCCCTCCCTGCGAGCTAGGAGCTTGTCGGGGAGCTCCGAACGCCTTCGCTACTTCGTCTATGCTAACGAGATCAAGTCCAGCACCCCCGCATCGACGTCACTGCCGTCTTCCTAAACCTTGGGCCACCTTGACATTGTCGTTCGATCCGCGCCGCCCCGAGCTCCCATGTCTTCCCCTAGGGCGCCATTGACACCGCCATGATCTCCTCTTGCCTTTCCCCTGTTTCCCCTCTCGTTTGCTCTCGTTAGGTATTTCGCCATGGCCGAGAACCGCCGTACGCCATGGCCATTGCAGGGGTAGCCACCGAGCTCCTCGGATTGACCCCGTGGCATATGCCCGCTCCTATGCACGCTCATGCTCGAGCCTGCCGCTCTTCTTCCGCGCTCGAGGGGCCACTCCCTCTCCATGCCCACGCCTGTGCTACACCGCGTCGGTCGCGCCCGCCGCTGCCGTCGCGCTCGCCGCAGCCACCGCACCACTGTGCCCCGCACGACACACACCCTGGTCGTGCGCCACACTCTCGCTGGCTGCGCTCGCCTCGTCTGCTGCCACCGATCCCTTCGCTCGCCCCGCTATCGCGCCCCTGCCTCGCGCCGCCTTCAATCGTGGCCATCCTCTGTCGGCCGCCTCCTCAGCCACGCCGGCCGCATCTTTGCCATCCACCGTCGGCCACTCGCCTCGCCTGCTGCGTGTTGCTTCCTGCTGCTATGCACTGCTCTACCGCTGGTACACTGTTGCACCATGCCCTCGACACCGCCATGGACAAATGTGGCGGAGGGATTGTTATCAAGGAAATATTGGTTGTTATCAAGGAAAGGTAAAAATTTAGAAAAGTTAGGATTTTTGAACTAATTTCTATGCAAATGGGGTTTTATTGTTTGGTAACGTGATATCAGTACCTGCCAGTTTGTGACGTGTCTGATTAGGAAAGTTTGCAAATGTTAAGAAACTATTTATTGGGAGGAAAGTTGTGACGTGTCTGTTATTTGTTTCCTAAAACTAATTTCACTAATAAGAGAAATCGATTGATTTAGATAAGTTAGGAAAGTTAGATTAAAATGTATTATTTGTTTCCTGAAAATCTGTTATTTGTTTCTTATGACAAATTGAACCAATAAAAGAAATCGATTGATTCGCATAATTTAAAGAAGTTAGATTAAAATGTATTATTTGTTTCCTGAAAATCCGTTATTTGTTTCCTAAGACAAATTGAACCAATAAAAGAAATCGATTGATTTGCATAATTTAAGGAAGTTAGATCCGTGATTTGTTATACGTTAGGAAAGTTCTGGTTGTAATAAAGAGTGGAAAGAAAAATAAACTGATGGACTAGGGTGGGAGGGGTGGTGGGAGGAGAGACGAGAAAAAACCAGCGAAAATAAACCGCGGACCAGGGTGGGAGGGGGTAGTGGGAGGAGAGACGGAAAAAAACCAGCGAAAATAAACCGCAGAGACGATTCACCAGCTCGTCCATTAGGAGCTCCGAACGCCTTCGCTACTTCGTCTGCGCCAGCGAGATCAAGTCCAGCACCCCCGCATCGGCGTCGCTGTTGTCTTCCTCAACCTTGGGTCACCGCGACATTGTCGTTCGATCCGCGCCGCCCCGAGCTCCCATGTCTTCCCCTAGGGTGCCATTGACACCGCCATGATCTCCTCTTGCCTTTCCCCTATTTCCCCTCTCGTTTGCTCTCGTTAGGTATTTCGCCGTGGCCGAGAACCGCCGTCCGCCATGGCCATTGCAGGGGTAGCCACCGAGCTCCTCGGATTGCCCTCGTGGCATATGCTCGCTCCTATGCACGCCCATGCCCGAGCATGCCACTCTTCTTCCGCGCTCGCGGGGCCACTCCCTCTCCATGCCCACGCCCGTGCTACACCGCGTCGGTCGCGCCCGCCGCTGTCGTCGCGCTCGCCGCAGCCACCGCACCATTGTGCCCCGCGCGACACACACCCTGGCTGCGCGCCACACTCTCGCTGGCTGCTGCCGCCTATCCCTTCGCTCGCCCCGCCATCGCGCCCCCGCCTCGCGCCGCCTCCAGTCGTGGCCATCTTCTGTCGGCCGCCCCCTCAGCCACACCGGCCGCATCTCTGCCCTCCACCGTCGGCCGCTCGCCTCGCCTGCTGCGTGTTGCTTCCTGCTGCTATGCGCTACTCTACCGCTGGTACGCTGTTGCACCATGCCCTCGACACCGCCGTGGACAAATGTGGCGGAGGGATTGTTATCAAAGAAATATTGGTTGTTATTAAGGAAAGGTAAAAATTTAGAAAAGTTAGGATTTTTAAACTAATTTCTATGCAAATGGGGTTTTATTGTTTGGTAACGTGATATCAGTACCTGCCCATTTGTGATGTGTCTGATTAGGAAAGTTTGCAAATGTTAAGAAACTATTTATTGGGAGGAATGTTGTGACGTGTCTGTTATTTGTTTCCTAAAACAAATTTCACTAATAAGAGAAATCGATTGATTTAGATAAGTTAGGAAAGTTAGATTAAAATGTATTATTTGTTTTTTGAAAATCTGTTATTTGTTTCCTAAGACAAATTGAACCAATAAAAGAAATCGATTGATTTGCATAATTTAAGGAAGTTAGATTAAAATGTATTATTTGTTTCCTGAAAATCCGTTATTTGTTTACTAAGATATATTGAACCAATAAAAGGAATCGATTGATTTGCATAATTTAAGAAAGTTAGATCCGTGATTTGTTGTACGTTAGAAAAGTTCTGGTTGTAATAAAGAGTGGAGAGAAAAATAAACCGATAGACCAGGGTGGGAGGGGGTGGTGGGAGAAGAGACGAGAAAAAACCAACAAAAATAAACCACGAACCAGGATGGGAGAGGGTGGTGGGAGGAGAGACGAAAAAAATCAGTGAAAATAAACCGCAGACACGATTCACCAACTCGTCCATTAGAAATAGACATGCATGTAGCATTGCTCGCTAACAGGCCATACTAATTACATAGGCTGGATGCATGCAAAGTACCATACATTGTATCTTATTTTAGGAAATTGTTTTGAAGGAATTTTCTGCATTTTCTTATGATTTTGACAATGCTTCCTCCCTTCCGGTTTAAAAGGCACAATTCTAAAATTTCCTCAACCAAGATAGATGATGAGTACCCCCTCCCTTCCGGTTTAAAAGGCAAAAATCTAAAATTTCTTGAACCATGGTAGATTATTTTATATTCTTTAAAAAAAGAGGATGACCCCCAACCTCTGTAACAGGGCGATGCATGCAACCATTTTATTTATTATTCATCATGACCTTACAAAATAATACATCAATAAGTCTGAAGTCGCCATCTTAACAACATCTGTCGCTAACCCTATCCACTTGATGAAGGGATGCAGATTGTCGACGCTGCGTACCCAGACCTCACACCAAAGCGCAACATCTAAAGCCGGAAGCCCCAAACAAGCAGAATTGTTGGGTCTGGGTCACACACCGGTCCGACGCACTCTCAGCGTACACCGCATGCGCATGCTACAGAGGCCGTCACCACTGTTTTCCACTGATCCATCTTCAAAGCAGGTACTGAAACACGATCTTGTCAGGCCTGCCATTCAACCAAGGTAGATGATTTCTCGCAAAAAAACCAAGGTAGATGATGAGTACTCCCTCCCTTCCATTTTATAGTGCTGAATTCAAAAATATCACCAGTCAAGGTAAATATTGAGTGATGGAATATATTTTTTGTAGTCTGCAGAAGTACATAATTAATGGGCTAATTTTCTCAAGAAAATGTGTTACCAATATATTAATTGCAATGCATGCACGCGTGACAAATAAATGACCAAAAAACTTGCATGCATAGGTGAGTCTTCCCTTAATCCTTGTATTCAATGGTTTAATGCATCTTGAAATCTAAACATGTGAATGGAGGTAATAAAACTGAGACTTACAAAATGGAAAAACAACTTTTTAAAGACAAGCCATATAAACCGGAAGGGAGTGAGTAGTTGATAAATTGTGTACTTCATAAAAGTTTCTCAAAATATTGTGTTTACTGATGCACTAATTACAACCCATGCATACGTGACCTCTAAGATGGTGTTTGGTTCTCTAGTCCTAGGACTTTTTCTAGTCCCTAGGACTTTTTGAAAAAGACTCTCAAGGAGGTGCTTCTAAGGACTTTTAGCAAAAAGTCCCAAAAAAGTCCCACCCTATTTGGTTTGCTAGGAACTTTTTCTAGTCCCAACACAAAAAAGTCACTGGAACCAAACACCCCCTAAATAACCAGAAACTTTTATATGTGTTGGGGAATTTTCTTTTAATCCTTTCATGCATTGGTTTAATGTGCAACAAAATTTGAACACTTAACAGGGAGCAATAGAAATGGGACTAACAAAAAAAATTGGGACCGTATCATCGAAATCAGTATGACCAAAGCGTCTGCAAGAGCTATATGTCCCTCATACTGATTCCTACTAGGAATCGTCTCCAAGAGCTATATGTCGCTCATACTGATTCCTACTAGGTACAGCAAAACGGCTATTGGGCCAGCCCAACATTGTAGCTGACCGCGAATTTTTCCCTCTGATTTTTTGTCGGTTTTCCACCGTCATAGCATCGATTTTCTTTGGTTTTTCTTTTTACATTTTCCTTTTTCTTTGGTCTTATTTATTTCTTTCTATGCTTTTAACAAATTTTCTTTCTTTTTCTTTTTCGTTTTTTTCTTTTCCTGCAACATACATCTATTTATTTTCATGCACATTGTATATTTTCTTATATATGTGGGACATTTTATGTATTTTTTACATTTTCAAATATATTGTTAACATTTCCTAATTTAAATGTTTTGATGTCTACTTTTTCCATACACAATGTACAGGTTTTGTATACATCTAAAACATTTCTAAACAATGTGAACGTTACTATGCATTGGATAAATATGTTTTTAAAAATTTCACAAACTTTTTGTTTCAAAACATACGAATATTTTTAAAATGTAACATACATTTCTCTGAATGGTATAAATATATTTTTGAGTTACATGAATATTTCTGTACATTCCATAACAAATTTTTTTAAGTGGCATGTACATTCCAGGTTCAACTATTTATCACCCTAGGTAAGGAATAGTTATTCTTCACCCCCCCCCCCCTCTATTTTAACATCGATGCGGCGTAATTTTACATCCCGTAAATTTTCTCTTATTTCAGATGTAAAAATAGAACGTAAGAAAATATACAATTGTCGTGAATAATATTTTATGTTACGTAAAATTACAAATATAAAAATATAGTGTAAAATATGCATAAAATGCAATTTTTCTGGTCTTATGACCTTTTTTTTCTTATGCTAAATTTTAAGCAGTGAATCAATATGAATGTAACTATTTGTGTTTCAAATGTAATTTATTTATGAAATAATCGTTAGATTACCTCGGATGAAGAATGACTTATTCTGCATCCTGGGTTTGAATGGTAGAAAATGTTCACACTACATGTTTGAAAGGTGAAGTAACACTTTTCACACTATGTTTTACAGTTTTTCAGATGTGCGATGAACACTTTTATAAAAAAAATACTAATTCTATTTGTTTGTAATAATTGTACTTAGTATTTTCTTAATATATGAATAATATAAAAAGACGTGTGACATCAGCTTGACGTGTGAAGATTCCACGTGGTTGCTGCGTCGGCCTAGTACCGGCTCCCACTAAGAGCATTTTCAGCCACAATGTACAAATTTGGTCCGTCAAACGTCCGCGAATGTGCCCGGTCAGTGTCTGGATGTGTTCATTTTGACTCCTTATTTTTTTTTCATGTAGCCATGACTTTCAGTTTTTCTTTATATGTCCGGTCACATACATGTGATTGATGAAGAAGGAGAGAGAGAATGAAAAGAAATAATAAAGAAAGAAAAAGGATACTCTATGGCAGGCCCACTCCTATGTGGCGGACGCAGAACCACTGACCGGGCACGCATGGGCACTCCTCATACTCATCCCATATATGAGATGAAGATGAGGGTTGTCGGACAACCCGAGCATTTAAGAAGCCTTTGAGAGGTCCGATTGGGTCAACCTTTTGCTATTTTTTGCTTCTCTCTCTCAATAGTTTCGGTCCCGTCCGGTCAATTTTAGAAGTCCGGCTATAGATGCTCTAACAATATTCTCTCTCTCAATGGTCCCGGTCCTGCTTGGTTAATTTTAGAAGTCCGGCTGTAGATAATTTAACAATACATAGGAGTCGATGCGGGAGATAAAATGCACGCCCGATAGCTCGCATCCCCTATTTGGCGCTTTATGCGGCTGTTAGTGTACAATTCGTAAACAAGCGCATATCCCCCTCCCCTCTACCCTGGGCCAGTTCATTTGCATCTTTTTCCATTTGTTAAACTGCAAAAAGGGCATGCGCGCAGGACAAGAATCAAACTCGCGACCTCTTCAATTAGTATAAACCGCACTGACCAACCTAGACACCTCAACTGTTGTGACTTCTTTCTACCTTTTTCTTCTTTTCTTCTGTTTCGCTTGACGTGATTTAAATTGTTACTTTTTTATTTTCCTTTTAGTTCTATTTTTTAGAAAACGGATGAACTTTTTTCAAAATTGAGAAGTTTTATTCCAAAATGGATGAAATTTTTTAAAAGAATAATGATTTTTTTTGTAATGTCAAGATGAAATTTTCTTCATAATTGATGAACATTTTTTACAATTCGATGATTTTTTCCAAATCTGATAAACTTTGTTTGAACATCGATATTTTTTTTCAAATTCGATGAACTGTTTTTCTAATCTGTGAACTTTTCTTCAAAGTCAATGATCTTTTTTTAATTTATCAATATTTTTTGGTTTGTGATTTTTTTTCAAAACACATGAACTTTCTTGAATTCACGTTTTTTGGATTTTATTTAAATTAATAAGTTGATGGTTTACAGGTTGACCGGTCAACCATTTGACCGACGAACCAAATGTGCCTGGCGAGTTGACTGCACAGCTAGTGGTTAATGGGCCGGCCTGATACTGTAGTTTAGTGGGCGCCAGTCTACTAGCCGGCGCATAAGGTGCCGACTAGGAGACTGCGAGATCACTAATTGAGTTGTTTTTGCAAAGGTCACTCCTACCTCTTCAGATTATGACACATGGTGCACTGCATGTGCACCACTTGTCACAACCGGAGAGTTTTTCCCTTTTATATAGATTCATTTATTTAAAATGTTTTATCTCTTAAACCGTACGTGTAAATTCCGAACCGCTTTCATCCTTGGATTCCTCATGCTGAGGTCTTCAAAACTAGATTTCATGATGTTGATAGGTTTCCCCGAACTTTTTATTTCATGAAAAAAAACTAAACCGAAAGGATGATTTTTTTCCCTCACTTGTTTTCCTTTTTCGAAGAGGCGCGATTATGCCACTCACAAAAGTAAATCTGTGCCCCCACCAAAAGCAAATATGTGTATCTCGCGGATGGAAGAGACATGTTTTTTTTCTTTTTTTGAGAGGCACAGTTGCCTCTCACGGAAGCAAATGTGTGCCTGCACAAGAAGTAAATCTGTGCTTGTCGCGGAAGGAAGACACATATTTTTTTACTTTTTCGAGAGGCACAATTGTGCCTCTCATGGAAGCAAATGTGTGCCTATAAAAGAAGTAAATTTATTCTTCTCGCGAAAAAAGAAAAAATTCTTTTCTTTTTCGAGAGGCATGACGGTGCCTCTCGCTGAAGCAAATCTGCGCCTTGACATGATGTAAAACTGTGCATCTCACGGAAGCAAAAATACCTATTTATTCCTTTTCCAAGAGGCACAACTCGGGTAAGCAAATATGTGTCTTCACAACAAGTCTATACTTCTAGTGGAAGCAAAAAAATCACCTTTTTTGTCCAAAAACTATTGAAAACCTAGGCAAAAGCCGAAAAAAACATCTAAAACTCAGAACCACCTGCAGAAAAGAAATAAAAAAATCAAAGAAATGTCCAGCACGCGACACGTGGCAGTAGCTGAGAGAGCGCAAAGGGACGCGCTAGTGACCCTTGCGAGAGCCACGCAATGAGTACTCCTCGGCTAGTTGCTCACAGGAGACTTGCGCCCCGAAAGTGTCTAACATCAATCTCACGCAAAAGCTAAGTCCCTCCTGCTGCGAGTTGTAAATTGAACTCACCTATAGGGCAGGCCTAAAATTGTAATTTTTTGCGATTATTCTGCAGATGGTTCTGTTGTCCTGTTTTATCTACATGTTTTCTTGTAGTCCTATGCTCGGTCTTCATTTTATTCGTTTTTTTTTCAGTTTTGCATGTCTTTTTTTCATGTTTCTGTCTTTCCTCTTTCTTACTTTTATTTATTTTTACTTTTATTCTTTATTCTTTGTTTTTCCCTTTTCTAAATACACTGATATTTTTCAAATATGCCATCATTTTTTGAACATAAACTATTTTTAAATAAAAGTGCACGAGCACTTTTGTACATGCCCATTATTTTCAAAATATGTGAATGTTTTCTCAAAATGATAACAATTATTTGCAAATAAATGAACACTTTCTAAATTACACAACAAGTTACACGTTTTATACGCAATATTTCTTATAATGGCAATGCAACCATTTTTGCATACGAATGAACATTTTTTCAATACACAGCGAGCAATTTTTGGATACATGACAAACGTTTTCCCAATACGCGATGAATAGTTTTTTAGTACATTATGAAAAAATCCAGTATGTGATGGACTTTTTTCTTTACCCATTTTTTCCGAATAGGAAATTAACATTTTCAAAATAAACTGGCAACAATTTTATTAATAAGCATAAAAAGTTTGCCGAATACATGACGGACATATTTTGAATATGAGAGGAAACTTTTTCGAATACAAGACGGACATTTTTATAAATACTAGAAAAATATTTTGCAAATAGGCAATGAACATTTTTTAAATTCATGATCGTTTAACAAGTACGTGGCATTTTTCCTATGTGTGAATACTTTTATAATTCGTGTACGAATTTTGAATGCATGATTATATTTTACCATTGTTTAAAAAATGTGAAAAATTGGAAGTTTGCCAATATCTTATCAATTCATGTATATTTTTTTAATTCACAAACATTTTATGAACTTTCGGGGGTAACTGGCATAGGCGAGGCCCCCACGTGTCAGGGGCGCGTGGGACTGCCGAGTGGTCCCCTTGTTGCTCCGATTTACCTTCACTCGGTCCCCATGCCTTCATATACTTCCGTAAACCCTCGGGACTTTTCAGTCCGATTTTTTTCACCTTCGCGCACCTTTGTTTATTCGTGAACCAATCTGGAGGTCTTGGTTGGAAATTTGCGGGGGAGATTCTTCACGGTAGCCACCTCCATCAACTTGAAAGCCATCATGATCGCCGTGCGTAGTTTTGTTTGGACTTTGAGTCTGTAGTAGTAGCTAGATGTTCTCCCCCTCTTGCTTCTCAGTACAAAGATCGCATGAGCTATCTACATGATTGTGATCCATCTGATGTAATCTGATGTTGTGTTTGTTGGATATGATGAATTGTCACTTTTTGATCAAACTTATTCATGAAACTTTTTGAGATGTATTTGATATATTTGTTGTATAATTCTTATTTATATAGGTTCTCCAATCCATTCTCTCCTTCTTTGGCCCAGTTTGGGGCTTGATCTTCAGAGGAAGTTGTGTATGATAATTGGGTTCAATCGTGCAAGTAAGCTACCCCAGTGACAGAAAGTGGAAAAGGCTTGTATTTGTGCTGTTGCTGCTCTGGGATAAAAAAGATGGTTGTGTAGTTGTCCTGTGAACACAGGATGAAGACAATATATCATCTATTTCATGTCATCATACTCATTGCAATACTCCACTTTTACTTAGTACTTTTAAGATGCAGGCTGAATTGCGGTTTTGGATGGAGATAGTTGGATAACGATCTATAGATTTACAGACGTGATGTTCATACGTTAATTATGCCATGAATATTCATACTCATAAAAAATATAATAAGTTAATCGTTACCCAACTGTGTTTGTTTATCACACCATATTTTCCTTTTGAGAGAGGCATCTAGTGAACCTATGGACGCCGGTCCATTTTCTTCCATAATGCTTTTAATCTTAGTCAACTCTCTTTAAATTTCTTGATTTTACATTCTCGTCAACTTGTCAACAAGGCCAAAGCCTTTTTTTTGTTTCCACTGCCATTTTATTCCTTTGTAACTAGTAATGCTAGTGAGACTGACAACCTCACTAGTTCTGCTCAGGACACAAAGAAGTTTACATTTGTGTGTGAAGGTATTAATCATTGGTTGTGATGCTTAGCTCTTGTTGGTTTGATAAACCATAAGGTCATTTAAGGAAAATTGATGCTTGCTACATACCCTCACACTTGGGGTCCAACAAATTTCTAGCAGAGAGGAAGCAACCGGCCACGTTGAGACAACATAGTGTGTGACTCTTAACAAACCAGCTCATGATTTGGCAACATTGGGTATTTGGGAAGTGCACATAAACCATGCTGTGTGGTTGATGAACTTGTTGTTTTCTGTACAACGTCCGGTTCCGTGAATTCCTGGAGTTGCTGTGGAAAAAATCCGGTTAGATTTGATAATTGTGGTATTCGATTCTTATATGAAATACATTTGCGAACAAATCTTTCATGGCTTGGGCTAGTTGTTGGTCTAGTGGAGGCAGCGCCCTATCAGCCGCCTCATGTGCATCTGATCTGCCTCAAGGATTGATTCTACTTCGCCACACCATTGCAACAACAACAACTAAAGTTATGTGTCTTGTTCTAAAAAAAAGAGAGAGAATTATGTGTCTTGTTTTATCCTATATATGCAACATCCTCAAAACATGTTTTCCTCCTAATCTGTTGAAAATGTGCTAAGGGCCTCTTTGATTCGCAGGATTTTGAAAACACGGGAATAGGAAAAGTATATGATTGAAGTGTCATGCCCACTTGAATCCTATAGGATTAGTTAGCAGTGTTTGATCTCACGGGAAAAGTAAAGGAATTGTAAAAAAAGGTTGGAGTGGATGTTAGATTTCCTATGAAATATGGTATAAAAGATTTCATTAGAAAAATTCCTATGAGATTCAATCCTATGAATCAAAGGACAAATGTTGGAAAATTTCCAAAGGATTTCAATCCTCCAAAAAACTTATTGAATTCCTTTGAATCAAATGAGCCCTAAAATGTTGAAATGTTTTGAACCCATCCATCCAAAATAATGTTTTGTATGCAACTGACCCGGCCACAACAAATCAGTGAGAAAATCCATTGCAACATACTACTATGAAGTATAAAATCCTCCGGCCACGGCCAGGTCGTGGACTTGGACGAGGAGTAGGTAGTCCGCTACTCGATAGCACAGGCCAGGGCCGCCAGCCATTGAGGTCCCGTCATGGTGCGCGTGTAACCACCGCACCGCACAGTCGTGAATACGCCGGACAGCCAAGGAAGTAGGAGCGGCCTGGCGATATATATGGCAAGCACGGCGTCCACCGCACCAGTTCACGTGACCGGGGATTTGCGAAACGCCAAAAACAATGTCGGCTAGGTCATCTGCGGGAGGATTTCTTCACGCCGTGTACGAGTAACACTTACTGAGCTGCGAGCGTCGGTGGAGACAGGTGGTACTGACACATCCATTGCCAATATCCGCTGCTTCCCCGCGCCACTGCCGCCCGCTAGCTAACGTTGGTCGTTAGAGCAACTTCAACTGACCGACTTAAACGGACAACATTTGTGTTCGTTTTTTGTCTGTTTGAGTCGGCCGTCCGTCCTTTTCTAAATTTGAATCGACAGTGCGTCTAATGCACTGACTCATTTTATGACCGTGCGTGTTTTAGATTATGCCAGTGGTCATGTTGTCGCCCTGGTTTTGGCGTTCCAGCGCGCGGGAAAGGTCCGCGCGTGGGGGGAAATCTGTCTAGTGCGCGCTGGTTTTGGCGCGCCACGGCCGGCGCTCGTTATAAGAAGGCGTTCCCTTCACACTTTGCCCGTCGCCCACTCGTCTCGCCCTCTCTCACTAAGCCTCGCCGCCCTTTGCGCCACCATGTCGATGCGCCGCCTGGGCGCTTCGGATTTTCGCGGAGTCCGCGAGCGCCGCTCCGGCGCCTTCTCCTCCAAGATCTAGTTTGGCGAGAAAGGCCTCATCCTCGGCACCTTCAACACCGCAGAGGAGGCGGCCCGCGCGCATGACGCGGCGTCGTGGCGCCTCCTGAGGCCTTGTCGGGAGATGAATTTTCCCGACGTGTTGAGCCAGCGGGCGCAGGATCTCGCGCCTCTCCCGCGGCTTTTCACCGACGAGAATCGTCGCGTCCACCGAAGGCGGCGGCGTTGCCTCGCCATTGCCGAGATGGACGTGGAAGCCATGGTGGTGTGGTGCGAACGCTTCCCGCGAGACATCGTCGACGAGCGCCAG
Source organism: Triticum urartu (assembly GCF_056163025.1). NCBI lineage: Eukaryota > Viridiplantae > Streptophyta > Magnoliopsida > Poales > Poaceae > Triticum > Triticum urartu. The sequence goes on from NC_141875.1 coordinate 557,582,173, forward strand.
TTTTACAAGCAAAGGAGGACGAAGAGGGAGGCGGGGAGGATGGAGGGAGCCGCCTATCGGGAGGACAAGCGTGCGCGAAAGCAGGCCGCTCAATTGAAACTGAAGCTATGAGAAACACCGGGACGAGACTTCGAGGACGAGCGGTATGCTGACGCCTACATTCAGACGTCGGAGGCGGACATTACCGAGTCGGAGTCGGAAAACGACGAGTAGTTGATCTTTTCTTTTATCTGTGTACGCTAGAATTATTTATGTATCCTTTTTCTATCGGAAAAAATGGCCGGCGGCGTCGGCAACGAAGCAGGCAAGTGAGGGTGTGCTGTTGGATGTGAAGAGGTCAATGTGCCACCGACCAGCGGGCCCGGGGAGGAGAGAGGGCGAGCGCGCGCGTCCGTCTTGTGTCCGCGCGGATGCAAATCCGGCTCAAAAATTGGCCGGGAATGGGTCGCCCGCGGACGAAAAGCGGACGCGCGTCCGTTTGGGTCGGCGCGTTGGGCCGACTTTTCTGTCCTCGCCGACCCAAACGGACGGCGGCGGACGAAATGGGTCGCCCCATGGAGTTGCTCTAAGAGCAACACCAACGGGCCGATCCAAACGGACGGCGATTTTGTTCGCTTTTTGTCTATTTTGATTGGCTAGGCGGACACGAACGTCTGCTTCCGTGTTTGGATCGGTACATGCGCCCAACGCTGGCCCGACCCATTTTGACGGCGCGCGAAAAAAAGAATACATGCATATTTAAAATAAAAACAATATTAATTAAACATTAAAGCCGGCACGAAGGCCGGCGGGAGTCCACGCATCCACATTTGCATTAATAAAAACTAAAAATAAACTAAACTACGAGGCGGCGCGCTGCTCTAGGCTGCGGTGTCGTCGTCCTCGGGGTCCGTGAGATCGATGAGCATCGGCACAGGGCCGACCAAAGGGAACGCCGTGTTCCAGTGGACGTTCATGTCGTGTGCGGGTTGTGCCGACGCGGGCTGTGCGGCCGCATGTGCCGCCGCGGCCTGGCGCGCCTCCTCCTCGGCCTCGCGCTGTTCGTCCTCAGCATCGCGCTCGAGCATCTCGAGGTACTTGCCGTGGTGGCGCTCCTCGGCCAGTGCCAATGCTCGAGGTACGCCACCTCCTACGCCAGCGTCGCCCCAACCCAGACCGGTGGCGTGCTGACCCACTCGCGCACTACTCCCGTCCAGGAGTAGCGCTCAATGAAGGACGGCTCCGGCTTCGGCTTTGATAGGGACGACAGGTGAACCGGCGGCAGGACGCAGTCGCCCGCCGCGGAGAGGGCCATGGCCTTCGCCATGGCCGCCTCGTACGCCGCCTCATCTTCCTCGGTTGCCGCCGCCTTGTGCCGCTCGTCCTCCTCGATCTCCCGGTAGACAACCACAAGGGCCTCCTGGTAGGCGGTCTCCGCCGCCTGGTCCTCCTCGCGGATGGCGAGCGGGGGCGGTGGCACGGTGCGGTCGACTTCGCGAACGCAGCGTCACCTCGCCCCCTCGTGCTCGAAGGCAAACCAGCGTGCCCAGTTGGGCGAGTTGGTTGCGTAGGCGGGGCCGCGGTGCTGCTCTGGCGACAGGAGCGCCCGCCGGCGCCGCACATCCTCCGCGTGCGCCCTAGCCGACCGCGGCGGCGCCGAAACTGGGATCCTCACCGGATCCCGGCCCCAGTCGTGTGGCAGGGTGGCGTCGTGGTACGGGAGAGGCACGCAGTGCTGCCAGTCTCACTCCGCCTGGTGCACTGGCACGTTGACGCGTTGCCTCGGCCAGCGAGATAGCGTCAGCGGGGGCGTGAGGAACTCCAAGGGAAAATGCCTGGCGGGGGATTTGCCCTTGGCCTGCTGCTGCTGCCGGCGCCGGAGAAGAGCCCCACTGGGGACTTACTTTGTCCATAATCAGGGCCGGTTTAATCATAATCTTATATAATCGTAACAAAATATCATACCTGTGATATTTGCGTACACTGCCAGTTTATCATACATGTGCAGTAAGGGTTACAACCCAAAGATTGAGAGCACAATGCCCTGTTCAATTGATTTATACCGCCGGTTTATAACACCGCATGCAGCAAAGGACATTATTCCATAGCCTAGAGCATAACACTCCAAGCATATCCTGGCGACTTATAGTCTAAAATCAGGCTGGGTGAAATAAGCCCCAAAGAGGTTCACAATATGAACCAGAAGGCATAATAGCCGTCATCAGTTTCCAATCATATATCAATGTCATAAGAAAACCTCAAAAAAAAGAAATCTTCAAATCAAATAAAAATTAGAAAACAAGGCTTTCATAGGCGGCCAGGCCTAAAACCTAAGTGCTTTTAATGGGCTTGCACAGCCACCAGCTAATTCTTTAAACCTTGTAAGCCGAACCTCACATGAGCAACCACCGTTTTAACCTTGACAAGTTCAGGGTCTTTCATAAGATGGACTGTTAAGAGTTCGGCGGGTCATTCCAGGATCACCTGGGCGAAGTGGTAGACGTACAAGGTAGGATTAACTGAAATTCTTTGGTGTTATACACCTGGCGTTTCAAGCCAAGGGGTTATCAAAGCTATGTTTTGTGAACAGGGAGCCCCCCAAGTGATATATTTTGAGCTGTGCTCACTAGGTACCCATGTTTGAGCTGTGCTGTGCAGCAGACTCTCTTTGGTCCCTTTAAACCGTCTGTTAAACCTCCAAGTGATCATATTAATTGACAATAAAGACTCACATTCTTTAGAAATGAAACGACAGAGGCCCTGAATTATCAGGGACGCCGGCTTTATTATATTCATCGTAATATATACACTGAAATATATACATCACAAGTGCCAATGGCTCAAGTGTAATAAGGCTGAAGATGAGCAATATTCCACGGCCGGTGGGTCTCCTCCTCCGACATGCGTGAGTCATTGTGGTCTCAAACATCAATAAGGTAGTATGACCCAATGTTTAGATTCTTGCTGACCACAAAGGGCCCTTCCCAAGGTGGGGATATCTTATCCATATCAGTTTGATCCTGGATAAGCCGGAGCACCAAATCACCTTCTTGAAAGGTCCTGGTTTTAACCCGGCGGCTGTGGTAACGACGTAGATCTTGCTGGTAAATCGCCGAACGAGCCGCTGCAAGCTCACGCTCCTCATCCAACAGGTCCAGTGCATCTTGACGTGTTTTTTCACTATCAGCTTCAACATAAGCCGCCACTCAGGGCGAGTCATGACGTATGTCACTTGGGAGAACCGCCTCTGCCCCGTAAACCATGAAGAAAGGCATGTAACCCGTCGATCTGTTGGGGGTAGTATTGATACTCCATAACACTAAGGGTAACTCCTCCACCCAACAACCTGGCGTCCTCTTCAAAGGGACCATAAGCCGGGGCTTGATACCTCTCATAATTTCTTGATTGACTCTCTCAGCTTGACCATTGGACTGGGGATGAGCCATTGATGATACATCAAGTCAAATGTGCTCTCGTTGACAAAATTCTTTCATAGCACCCTTGGACAGATTAGTGCCATTATCAGTTATAATGTTGTGGGAAAAACCAAAACGGAAGATCACCTTTTTGACGAATTGAACCGCTGTTGCCGCATCACACTTACTAACCGGCTCTGCTTCAACCCACTTTGTAAATTTGTCAACCGCCACCAAAAGGTGGGTCTTTTTATCTTTGGACCTTTTGAAAGGTCCAACCATATCAAGCCCCCAGACTGCAATTGGCCAAGCAATTGGAATCATCCTCAATTCTTGAGCCGGCACATGAGCTCATCATGAGAATTTCTGACAACCATCACATTTACTGACCAAATCCTCTGCATCAGCGTGAGCTGTGAGTCAATAAAACCCATGACGGAAAGCCTTGGCTACGAGAGACTTAGAGCCGACATGATGACCATAATCTCCTTCATGAATCTCTCGTAAGATCTCGCAGCCTTCCTCAGGAGAAACACAACGTTGAAATGCCCCTGTGACACTGCGGTGATGCAACTCTCCATTGACAATAGACATCGACTTAGACCGCCGGGTTATCTGCCTGGCCAAAGTTTCATCTTCAGGTAACTTGCCTCGGGTCATATATGCCAAATATGGAACCGTCCAATCAGGAATAGCATGAAGAGCCACCACCAGCTGTCCCTCTAGGTCAGGAATAGCAAGATCTTCCTCTGTAGGCAGTTTGACTGAAGGATTATGCAGAATATCAAGGAAAGTATTGGGTGGTACTGGCTTACGCTGGGATCCCAACCGGGTTAAAGCATCCGTCGCCTCGTTTTTCCTTCGATCAACATGCTCTACCTGATAGCCATTGAAGTGACCAGCAATAGTATCAACCTCTCGGCGATAAGCCGCCATGAGTGAGTCCTTAGGATCCCAAGTGCCAGAAACTTGCTGAGGTACCAAATCCGAGTCACCAAAACACCTCACCCAGCTTAAGTTCATCTCCTTAGCCATCTGAAGACCATGGAGCTGAAGGAACTATGCCCTAGAGGCAACAATAAATTTTTTATTTATATTTCCTTATATCATGATAAATGTTTATTATTCATGCTAGAATTGTATTAACCGGAAACTTAGTACATGTGTGAATACATAGACAAACTGAGTGTCACTAGTATGCCTCTACTTGACTAGCTCGCAAAGATGGTTAAGTTTCCTAGCCATGGACAAGAGTTGTCATTTGATGAACGGGATCACATCATTAGAGAATGATGTGATTGACTTGACCCATCTGTTAGCTTAGCACTATGATCGTTTAGTTTATTGCTATTGCTTTCTCCATAACTTATACATGTTCCTATGACTATGAGATTATGCAACTCCCGAATGCCGGAGGAACACTTAGTGTGCTATCAAACGTCACAATGTAACTGGGTGATTATAAAGATACTCTACAGGTGTCTCAGATGGTGTTTGTTGAGTTGGCATAGATCGAGACTAGGATTTGTCACTCCGATTGTCGGAGAGGTATCTCTGGGCCCTCTCGATAATGCACATCCCTATAAGCCTTGAAAGCAATGTAACTAATGAGTTAGTTGCAGGATGTTGCATTACGGAACGAGTAAAGAGACTTGTCGATAACGAGACGATCGAATCTCGGGCAAGTAACATACCGATGACAAAGGGAACAACGTATGTTGTTATGCGGTTTGACCGATAAAGATCTTCGTAGAATATGTAGGAGCCAATATGAGCATCCAGGTTCCGCTATTGGTTATTGACCGGAGAAGTGTCTCGGTCATGTCTACATAGTTCTCGAACCCATAGGGTCCGCATGCTTAACGTTCAATGATGATCGGTATTATGAGTTTATGTGTTTTGATGTACCGAAGGTAGTTCGGAGTCCCGGATGTGATCATGGACATGACGAGGAGTCTCAGAATGGTCGAGACATAAATATTGATATATTGGACGACTATATTCGGACACCGAAAATGTTTCGGAGAAGTTTCGGATAAAACCGAAGTGCCAGAGGGTTACCCGAACCCCCCGGGGGAACTAATGGGCCTCATGGGCCTTAGTGGAGAGAGAGAGAGAGGGGCAGCTAGGGCAGGTCGCACGCCCCTCCCCCTTGGGTCCGAATTGGAATAGGGAGGGGGGCGGCGCCCCCTTTCCTTTTCCCTCTCTCCCTCTCCTTCCTTTCCCCTCTCTTCCTTGTTGGAAACCTACTAGGAATAGAATTCATACTTGGGGCGCGCCCCTATAGGGCCGCCCGGCCTCCCCCTTGCTCCTTTATATATGGGGGCAGAACGCTAGAACACATAAGTTGACAGTTGTCTTAGCCGTGTGCGGTGCCCCCCTCCACAGATTTCCACCTCGGTCATATCGTTGTAGTCCTTAGGCGAAGCCCTGCGTCAGTAACTTCATCTCATCACCGTCATCACGCCATCGTGCTGACGAAAATCTCCCTCGACCTCAGCTGGATCTAGAGTTCATGGGACGTCACCGAGCTGAACGTGTGCAGATCGCGGAGGTCTCGTACCTTCGGTGCTAGGATCGGTCAGATCGTGAAGACGTACGACTACATCAACCACGTTGTCATAACGCTTCCGCTTTAAGTCTACGAGGGTACGTGGACACACTCTCCCCTCTCATTGCTATGCATCACCTAGATAGATCTTGCGTGTGCGTAGGCAATTTTTTTGAAATACTACATTCCCCAACAGGAGCAAGGCCTCATACTCAGCTGCATTGTTAGTACAAGGGAACATCAATCTTAAAACATAACAAAATTTATCACCTTGTGGGGAAGTCAAAATAACTTCAGCCCTCGAGCCTTCCAACTGCCTGGATCCATCGAAGTGAATAGTCCAATATGTGTTATCCGGCTTCTCCTCAGGCATCTGCAACTCTGTCCAAGCATTGATGAAATCCACAAGTGCTTGAGACTTGATGGTTGTGCAAGGTATATACTTTAGACCATGGGGTCCAGGCTCAATGGCCCACTTGGCTACCCGACCTGTGGCTTCTCTGTTTTTAATAATATCCCCTAAAGGGGCAGAACTAACCATAGTGATGGGATGACCTAGAAAATATTGCTTGAGCTTTCGACTAGCCATGAACACCCCATATACAAGCTTCTTCCAATGCGGATATCTCTTCTTAGACTCAATGACCACCTCACCGATGTAGTAAACCGGCCGCTGAATCGGATATTCTTTGCCTGACTCCTTCCTTTCCACCACAATTGCCACACTGATAGCTCGGCTATTAGCAGCCACATACAACTAAAGGAAATATGCCCTAGAGGCAATAATAAAGTTATTATTTATTTCCTTATAATCATGATAAATGTTTATTATTCATGCTAGAATTGTATTAACCGGAAACATAATACATGTGTGAATACATAGACAAACAAAGTGTCACTAGTATGCCTCTACTTGACTAGCTCGTTAATCAAAGATGGTTATGTTTCCTAACCATGAACAATGAGTTGTTATTTGATTAACGGGATCACATCATTGAGAGAATGATCTGATTGACATGACCCATTCCATTAGCTTAGCACCCGATCGTTTAGTATGTTGCTATTGCTTTCTTCATGACTTATACATGTTCCTATAACTATGAGATTATGCAACTCCCGTTTACCGGAGGAACACTTTGGGTACTACCAAACGTCACAACGTAACTGGGTGATTATAAAGGAGTACTACAGGTGTCTCCAAAGGTACATGTTGGGTTGGCGTATTTCGAGATTAGGTTTTGTCACTCCGATTGTCGGAGAGGTATCTCTGGGCCCTCTCGGTAATGCACATCACTTAAGCCTTGCAAGCATTGCAACTAAATGAGTTAGTTGCGGGATGATGTATTACAGAACGAGTAAAGAGACTTGCCAGCAACGAGATTGAACTAGGTATTGGAATACCGACGATCGAATCTCGGGCAAGTAACATACCGATAACAAAGGGAACGACGTATGTTGTTATGCGGTCTGACCGATAAAGATCTTCGTAGAATATGTAGGAGCCAATATGGGCATCCAGGTCCCGCTATTGGTTATTGACTGGAGACATGTCTCGGTCATGTCTACATTGTTCTCGAACCCGTAGGGTCCGCATGCTTAAGGTTACGATGACAGTTATATTATGAGTTTATGCATTTTGATGTACCGAAGGTTGTTCGGAGTCCCGGATGTGATCACGGACATGACGAGGAGTCTCGAAATGGTCGAGACATAAATATTGATATATTGGAAGCCTATGTTTGGATATCGGAAGTGTTCCGGGTGAAATCGGGATTTTACCGGAGTACCGGGAGGTTACCGGAACCCCCGGGGAGCTAAATGGGCCATGATGGGCCTTAGTGGAAAAGAGAAGAGGCAGCCCTACATGGGCCGCGCGCCCCTCCCCTCCCTTGGTCCGAATTGGACAAGGAGAGGGGGCCGGCCCCTCTCTCTCTTTTCCCCCTCCACAAGTCCTATTCCAACTAGGATTGGGGAGGAGGGGGAATCCTACTCCCAGAGGGAGTAGGACTCTCCTGGCGCGCCCTATGTGGCCGGCCAGCCTCCCCCCTTTGGTCCTTTATATACTGAGGCAGAGGCACCCTATAACACACAAGTTGATCCACGTGATCTATTCCTTAGCCGTGTGCGGCGCCCCCAGCCACCATAGTCCTCGATAATACTGTAGCGGAGTTTAGGCGAAGCCCTACTGCTGTAGTGCATCAAGATCGTCACCACGCCGTCGTGCTGACGGAACTCTTCCCCGACACTTTGCTGGATCGGAGTCCGGGGATCGTCATCGAGCTGAACGTGTGCTCGAACTCGGAGGTGCCATAGTTTCGGTGCTTGATCGGTCGGATCGTGAAGACGTATGACTACATCAACCAAACGCTTCCGTTATCGATCTACTAGGTATGTAGATCATACTCCCCCTCTCATTGCTATGCATCACATGATCTTGCGTGTGCGTAGGAATTTTTTTGAAATTACTACGAAACCCTACAGTGGCATCCGAGCCTAGGTTTTATATGTTGATGTTATATGCACGAGTAGAACACAAGTGAGTTGTGGGCGATATAAGTCATACTGCCTACCAGCATGTCATACTTTGGTTCGGCGGTATTGTTGGATGAAGTGGCCCAGACCGACATTACGCGTACGCTCACGCGAGACCGGTTCTCCCGACGTGCTTTGCACAGAGGTGGCTTGTGAGTGACAGTTTCTCCAACTTTAGTTGAACCAAGTATGGCTACACCCGGTCCTTGCGAAGGTTAAAACAGAGTCAAATTGACAAACTATCGTTGTGGTTTTGATGCGTAGGTGAGATTGGTTCTTACTTAAGCCCATAGCAGCCACGTAAAACTTGCAACAACAAAGTAGAGGACGCCTAACTTGTTTTTGCAGGGCATGTTGTGATGTGATATGGTCAAGACATGATGCTGAATTTTATTGTATGAGATGATCATGTTTTGTAACCGAGTTATCGGCAACCGGCAGGAGCCATATGGTTGTCGCTTTATTGTATGCAATGCAATCGCGATGTAATGCTTTACTTTATCACTAAACGGTAGCGATAGTCGTAGAAGCACAAGCTTGGCGAGACGACAACGATGCTACGATGGAGATCAAGGTGTCACGCCGATGACGATGGTGATCACGACGGTGCTTCGGAGATGGAGATCACAAGCACAAGATGATGATGGCCATATCATATCACTTATATTGATTGCATGTGATGTTTATCTTTTATGCATCTTATCTTGCTTTGATTGACGGTAGCATTATAAGATGATCTCTCACTAAATTATCAAGAAGTGTTCTCCTTGAGTATGCACCATTGCGAAAGTTCTTCGTGCTGAGACACCACGTGATGATCGGGTGTGATAGGTTCTACGTTCAAATACAACGGGTGCAAAACAGTTGCACAAGCGGAATACTCAGGTTATACTTGACGAGCCAAGCATATACAGATATGGCCTCGGAACACGGAGACCGAAAGGTCGAGCGTGAATCATATAGTAGATATGATCAACATAATGATGTTCACCAATGAAACTACTCCATCTCACGTGATGATCAGACATGGTTTAGTTGATTTGGATCACGTAATCACTTAGATGATTAGAGGGATGTCTATCTAAGTGGGAGTTCTTTAAGTAAATTAACTGAACTTAAATTTATCATGAAACTTAGTACCTGATTAGTATCTTGCTTGTTTATGCTTGTTTGTAGATAGATGGCTCGTGCTGTTGTTCCGTTGAATTTTAATGCGTTCCTTGAGAAAGCAAAGTTGAAAGATGATGGTAGCAATTACACGGACTGGGTCCGTAACTTGAGGATTATCCTCATTGCTGCACAGAAGAATTACGTCCTGGAAGCACCGCTGGGTGCCAGGCCTGCTGCAGGAGCAACGCCGGATGTTATGAACGTCTGGCAGAGCAAAGCTAATGACTACTCGATAGTTCAGTGTGCCATGCTTTACGGCTTAGAATCGGGACTTCAACGATGTTTTGAACGTCATGGAGCATATGAGATGTTCCAGGAGTTGAAGTTAATATTTCAAGCAAATGCCCGGATTGAGAGATATGAAGTCTCCAATAAGTTCTATAGCTGCAAGATGGAAGAGAACAGTTCTGTTAGTGAGCATATACTCAAAATTTCTGGGTATAATAATCACTTGATTCAATTGGGAGTTAATCTTCCAGATGATTGCGTCATTGACAGAATTCTCCAATCACTGCCACCAAGCTACAAGAGCTTCATGATGAACTATAATATGCAAGGGATGAATAAGACTATTCCCGAGCTCTTCGCGATGCTGAAAGCTGCGGAGGTAGAAATCAAGAAGGAGCATCAAGTGTTGATGGTCAACAAGACCACTAGTTTCAAGAAAAAGGGCAAAGGGAAGAAGAAGGGGAACTTAAAAAAGAACGGCAAGCAAGTTGCTACTCAAGAGAAGAAACCCAAACCTGGACCTAAGCCTGAAACTGAGTGCTTCTATTGCAAGCAGACTGGTCACTGGAAGCGGAACTGCCCCAAGTATTTGGCGGATAAGAAGGATGGCAAGGTGAACAAAGGTATATGTGATATACATGTTATTGATGTGTACCTTACTAATGCTCGCAGTAGCACCTGGGTATTTGATACTGGTTCTGTTGCTAATATTTGCAACTCGAAACAGGGACTACGGATCAAGCGAAGATTGGTTAAGGACGAGGTGACGATGCGCGTGGGAAACGGTTCCAAAGTCGATGTGATCGCAGTCGGCACGCTACCTCTACATCTGCCTTCGGGATTAGTATTAGACCTAAATAATTGTTATTTGGTGCCAGCGTTAAGCATGAACATTATATCTGGATCTTGTTTGATGCGAGACGGTTATTCATTTAAATCAGAGAATAATGGTTGTTCTATTTATATGAGTAATATCTTTTATGGTCATGCATCCTTGAAGAGTGGTCTATTCTTGTTGAATCTCGATAGTAGTAACACACATATTCATAATGTTGAAGCCAAAAGATGCAGAGTTGATAATGAGAGTGCAACTTATTTGTGGCACTGCCGTTTAGGTCATATCGGTGTAAAGCGCATGAAGAAACTCCATACCGATGGACTTTTGGAACCACTTGATTATGAATCACTTGGTACTTGCGAACCGTGCCTCATGGGCAAGATGACTAAAACGCTGTTCTCCGGTACTATGGAGAGAGCAACAGATTTTTTGGAAATCATACATACAAATGTATGTGGTCCGATGAATATTGAGGCTCGTGGCAGATATCGTTATTTTCTCACCTTCACAGATGATTTAAGCAGATATGGGTATGTCTACTTAATGAAACATAAGTCTGAAACATTTCAAAAGTTCAAAGAATTTCAGAGTGAAGTTGAAAATCATCGTAACAAGAAAATAAAGTTTCTACGATCTGATCGTGGAGGAGAATATTTGAGTTACGAGTTTGGTGTACATTTGAAAAATTGTGGAATAGTTTCGCAACTCACTTCACCTGGAACACCTCAGCGTAATGGTGTGTCCGAACATCGTAATCGTACTTTACTGGATATGGTGCGATCTATGATGTCTCTTACTGATTTACCGCTACCGTTTTGGGGATACGCTCTAGAGACAGCCGCATTCACGTTAAATAGGGCACCATCAAAATCCGTTGAGACGACGCCTTATGAACTGTGGCTTGGCAAGAAACCAAAGTTGTCGTTTCTGAAAGTTTGGGGCTGCGATGATTATGTGAAAAAGCTTCAACCTGATAAGCTCGAACCCAAATCGGAGAAATGTGTCTTCATAGGATATCCAAAGGAGACTATTGGATACACCTTCTATCACAGATCCGAAGGCAAGACTTTTGTTGCTAAATTCGGAAACTTTCTGGAGAAGGAGTTTCTCTCGAAAGAAGTGAGTGGGAGGAAAGTAGAAATTGACAAGGTAACTGTACCTACTCCCTTATTGGAAAGTAGTATATCACAGAAAACCGTTTCTGCGACACCTACACCAGTTAGTGAGGAAGCTAATGATGATGATCATGAAACTTCAGAACAAGATGCTACTGAACCTCGTAGATCAACCAGAGTAAGATCCGCGCCAGAGTGGTACGGTAATCCTGTTCTGGAAGTCATGCTACTAGATCATGATGAACCTACGAACTATGAAGAAGCGATGGTGAGCCCAGATTCCGCAAAGTGGCTTGAAGCCATGAAATCTGAGATGGGATCCATGTATGAGAACAAAGTATGGACTTTGGTTGACTTGCCCGATGATCGGCAAGCAATTGAGAATAAATGGATCTTCAAGAAGAAGACTGACGCTAACGGTAATATTACTGTCTACAAAGCTCGACTTGTCGCAAAAGGTTTTTGGCAAGTTCAAGGGATTGACTACGATGAGACCTTCTCACCCGTAGCGATGCTTAAGTCTGTCCGAATCATGTTAGCAATTGCCGCATTTTATGATTATGAAATTTGGCAGATGGATGTCAAAACTGCATTCCTGAATGGATTTCTGGAAGAAGAGTTGTATATGATGCAACCAGAAGGTTTTGTCGATCCAAAGGGAGCTAACAAAGTGTGCAAGCTCCAGCGATCCATTTATGGACTGGTGCAAGCCTCTCGGAGTTGGAATAAACATTTTGATGGTGTGATCAAAGCATTTGGTTTTATACAGACTTTTGGAGAAGCCTGTATTTACAAGAAAGTGAGTGGGAGCTCTGTAGCATTTCTGATATTATATGTGGATGACATATTACTAATTGGAAATGATGTAGAATTTCTGGATAGCATAAAGGGATACTTGAATAAAAGTTTTTCAATGAAAGACCTCGGTGAAGCTGCTTACATATCAGGCATTAAGATCTATAGAGATAGATCAAAACGCTTAATTGGACTTTCACAAACCACATACCTTGACAAAATTTTGAAGAAGTTCAAAATGGATCAAGCAAAGAAAGGGTTCTTGCCTGTGTTACAAGGTGTGAAGTTGAGTAAGACTCAATGCCCGACCACTGCAGAAGATAGAGAGAATATGAAAGATGTTCCCTATGCATCAGCCATAGGATCTATCATGTATGCAATGCTGTGTACCAGACCTGATGTGTGCCTTGCTATAAGTCTAGCAGGGAGGTACCAAAGTAATCCAGGAGTGGATCACTGGACAGCAGTCAAGAACATCTTGAAATACCTGAAAAGGACTAAGGATATGCTTCTCGTATATGGAGGTGACAAAGAGCTCATCGTAAAAGGTTACGTTGATGCAAGCTTTGACACTGATCCGGATGATTCTAAATCGCAAACCGGATACGTGTTTACATTAAACGGTGGAGCTGTCAGTTGGTGCAGTTCTAAACAAAGCGTTGTAGCAGGATCTACATGTGAAGCGGAGTACATAGCTGCTTCGGAAGCAGCAAATGAAGGAGTCTGGATGAAGGAGTTCATATCCGATCTGGGTGTCATACCTAGTGCATCGGGTCCAATGAAAATCTTTTGTGACAATACTGGTGCAATTGCCTTGGCAAAGGAATCCAGATTTCACAAGAGAACCAAGCACATCAAGAGACGCTTCAATTCCATCCGGGATCTAGTCCAGGTGGGAGACATAGAGATTTGCAAGATACATACGGATTTGAATATTGCAGACCCGTTGACTAAGCCTCTTCCACGAGCAAAACATGATCAACACCAAGGCTCCATGGGTGTTAGAATCATTACTGTGTAATCTAGATTATTGACTCTAGTGCAAGTGGGAGACTGAAGGAAATATGCCCTAGAGGCAATAATAAAGTTATTATTTATTTCCTTATAATCATGATAAATGTTTATTATTCATGCTAGAATTGTATTAACCGGAAACATAATACATGTGTGAATACATAGACAAACAAAGTGTCACTAGTATGCCTCTACTTGACTAGCTCGTTAATCAAAGATGGTTATGTTTCCTAACCATGAACAATGAGTTGTTATTTGATTAACGGGATCACATCATTGAGAGAATGATCTGATTGACATGACCCATTCCATTAGCTTAGCACCCGATCGTTTAGTATGTTGCTATTGCTTTCTTCATGACTTATACATGTTCCTATAACTATGAGATTATGCAACTCCCGTTTACCGGAGGAACACTTTGGGTACTACCAAACGTCACAACGTAACTGGGTGATTATAAAGGAGTACTACAGGTGTCTCCAAAGGTACATGTTGGGTTGGCATATTTTGAGATTAGGTTTTGTCACTCCGATTGTCGGAGAGGTATCTCTGGGCCCTCTCGGTAATGCACATCACTTAAGCCTTGCAAGCATTGCAACTAAATGAGTTAGTTGCGGGATGATGTATTACAGAACGAGTAAAGAGACTTGCCAGCAACGAGATTGAACTAGGTATTGGAATACCGACGATCGAATCTCGGGCAAGTAATATACCGATGACAAAGGGAACGACGTATGTTGTTATGCGGTCTGACCGATAAAGATCTTTGTAGAATATGTAGGAGACAATATGGGCATCCAGGTCCCGCTATTGGTTATTGACTGGAGACATGTCTCGGTCATGTCTACATTGTTCTCGAACCCGTAGGGTCCGCACGCTTAAGGTTACGATGACAGTTATATTATGAGTTTATGCATTTTGATGTACCGAAGGTTGTTCGGAGTCCCGGATGTGATCACGGACATGATGAGGAGTCTCGAAATGGTCGAGACATAAAGATTGATATATTGGAAGCCTATGTTTGGATATCGGAAGTGTTCCGGGTGAAATCGGGATTTTACCGGAGTACCGGGAGGTTACCGGAACCCCCCGGGAGCTAAATGGGCCATGATGGGCCTTAGTGGAAAAGAGAAGAGGCAGCCCTACATGGGCCGCGCGCCCCTCCCCTCCCTTGGTCCGAATTGGACAAGGAGAGGGGGCCGGCCCCTCTCTCTCTTTTCCCCCTCCACAAGTCCTATTCCAACTAGGATTGGGGAGGAGGGGGAATCCTACTCCCAGAGGGAGTAGGACTCTCCTGGCGCGCCCTATGTGGCCGGCCAGCCTCCCCCCTTTGGTCCTTTATATACTGAGGCAGAGGCACCCTATAACACACAAGTTGATCCACGTGATCTATTCCTTAGCCGTGTGCGGCGCTATACACACAAGCTGGAGCTATACTTCATGATGTGACCAGTCAAGAGTTATTTATTGGCTGGCAATGAAAGTTATTGCTTGCCTGGTTCAGGACATCATCCAAATGCACCAGCTAGACTTAGCCTGACCAGGCACTTCTTTACAAATTTGCAGGCCGTAGCCAGGCACAACTTTTCCCCAGGCATTGAGCTGTGGACTCCAACCAAACTAGCTCTCATTACTTGAGCACCTTATGCCTAGCTTAATGGCTTTAAAGAAAGCACTGCCAGGGAGACAACCCGGAAGTTTTAGAGATTCATTCATTTCTGTTGAGTGCTTTTATAGAGTTTAAAAACAAAAAAATAAAGAGGGGAACCCAAAACTTTTCAAAAAGGAAAGTGAAAGTGAGAGAGACAAGCATTGTTGAAGTGAGGGAGCCCCTTGAAATTTGTTCATTCTCACGAAAACTTTGTGAATCTTGATTACAAAAACTTCTCAACAAAAATAATTATCCCCTTGTACAATTCCATTGTATTAGAAAAATAATGTGCCAAGACTTGCCTTTAGGATGTTTACATTGCTTGTTAGTTTGTGCGGTGCAAAACAGAAACTTTGGCTGTAGTGCGCGATTTTACATTTTTTTACTGGAACGTCAAACAGTTTTGAAACTTTTTGCAATGTATTTCTATACAAATTTTGTATTTTTCCTAATTTTTCAGAATTTTTGGAGTACCAGAAGTATGGTGAATGTTCAGATTACTACAGACTGTCCTGTTTAAGGTAGATTCTGTTTTTGATGCATTGTTTGCTTGTTTTGATGAAACTATCGATTTCTATCAGTGGATTAGACCATGGAAAAGTTATATTACAGTAGCTACAATGCAAAAACAAAATATGAATTTGTTTGCAACAGTACTTAGAGTAGTGATTTGCTTTATTATACTAATGGATCTTACCGAACTTTCTGTTGAGTTTTGTGTGGATGAAGTGATCAAGGATCAATGAGGTCTCGATATGAGGAGAAGGAGGAGAGGCAAGAGCTCAAGCTTGGGGATTCCCAAGGCACCCCAAGTAAATATTCAAGGAGACTCAAGCGTCTAAGCTTAGGGATGCCCCGGAAGGCATCCCATCTTTCTTCAACAAGTATCGGTATGTTTTCGGTTTCGTTTCGTTCATGTGATATGTGCAAATCTTGGAGAGTCTTTTGCATTTAGTTTTCATTTTTCTTTGATGCACCATGCTGGTATGAGATAGTCCATGGTTGATTTGTAGAATGCTCTTTGCATTTCACTTATATCTTTTGAGTATGGATTTATAGAATGCTTCATGTGCTTCGCTTATATCATTTGAAGTTTGGATTGCC
Organism: Triticum urartu; assembly: GCF_056163025.1. Taxonomy (NCBI): domain Eukaryota; kingdom Viridiplantae; phylum Streptophyta; class Magnoliopsida; order Poales; family Poaceae; genus Triticum; species Triticum urartu. The sequence continues at coordinate 557,598,566 of NC_141875.1, forward strand.
TGTTTCCCTACACATATAAGACCGCCATTTGTAGAATGCTTTTTTGCTTCACTTATATTTGTTAGAGCGTGGGCATATCTTTTGTAGAAAGAATTAAACTCTCTTGCTTCACTTATATCTATTTAGAGAGTTGACAGGATTTGGTCATTCACATGGTTAGTCATAAAATCCTACATAAAACTTGTAGATCACTGAATATGATATGTTTGGTTCCTTGCAATAGTTTTGCGATATAAAGATGGTGATATTAGAGTAGAGCTAGTGGGTAATTGTGAATTTGATAAATACTTGTGTTGAGGTTTGCAAGTCCCGTAGCATGCACGTATGGTAACCGTTGTGTAACAAATTTGAAGCATGAGGTGTTTCTTTGATTGTCTTCCTTATGAGTGGCGGTCAGGGACGAGCGATGGTCTTTTCCTACCAATCTATCCCCCTAGGACATGTGTGTAGTGCTTGGTTTTGATGACTTGTAGTTTTTTGCAATAAGTATGTGAGTTTTTTATGACTAGTGTTGAGTCCATGGATTATACGCACTCTCACCCTTCCATCATTGCTAGCCTCTTCGGTACCGTGCATTTCCCTTTCTCACCTCGAGAGTTGGTGCAAAATTCGCCGGTGCATCCAAACCCCGTGATACGATACACTCTATCACACATAAGCCTCCTTATATCTTCCTCAAAATAGCCACCATACCTACCTATTATGGCATTTCCATAGCCATTCCGAGATATATTGCCATGCAACATCCATCATCATCATATACATGACTTGAGCATTCATTGTCATATTGCTTTGCATGATCGTAAGATAGCTAACATGATGTTTTCATGGCTTGTCCATTTTTTGATATCTTTGCTACGCTAGATCATTGCACATCCCGGTACACCACCGGAGGCATTCATACAGAGTCATATCTTTGTTCTAGTATTGAGTTGTAATATTGAGTTGTAAGTAAATAAAAGTGTGATGATCATCATTATTAGAAAATTGTCCCGTATGAGGTTATCAAAATAAAAGATGCCAAAGAAGCCCAAATAAAAAAAGAGGCCAAATAAGCCCACCAAAAAAACAAAAAACAAAAAAGAGAGAAAAAGTGAGAAGGGGAAATGTTACTATCCTTTTACCACACTTGTGCTTCAGAGTAGCACCATGTTCTTCATATAGAGAGTCTCTTGAGTTATCAGTTTCATATACTAGTGGGAATTTTCATTATAGAACTTGGCTTGTATATTCCAACGATGGGCTTCCTCAAATGCCCTAGGTCTTCATGAGCAAGCAAGTTGGATGAACACCCACTTAGTTTCAGTTTGAGCTTTCATACACTTATAGCTCTAGTGATTATGTTGCATGGCAATCCCTACTCCTTGCATTGACATCAATTGATGGGCATCTCCATTGCCCATTGATTAGCCGCGTCGATGTGAGACTTTCTTCCTTTTTTTCTTCTCCACACAACCTCCACCATCATATTCTATTCCACCTATAGTGCTATGTCCATGGCCCACACTCATGTATTGCGTGAAGGTTGAATTTTTTTGAGAATACTAAAGTATGAAACAATTGCTTGGCTTGTCATCGGGGTTGTGCATGATTTGAACATTTTGTGTGACGAAGATGGAGCATAGCCAAACTATATGATTTTGTAGGGATGAACTTTATTTGGCCATGTTATTTTGAGAAGACATGATTACTTTATTAGTATGCTTGAAGTATTATTGTTTTAATGTCAAATGATAGACTATTGCTTTGAATCACTCATGTCTTCATATTCATGCCATGATTAGATTACATGATCAAGATTATGCTAGCATTCCACATCAAAAATTATCTTTTTTTATCATTTACCTACTCAAGGACGAGCAGGAATTAAGCTTGGGGATGCTGATACGTCTCCGTCGTATCTATAATTTTTGATTTTTCCATGCCAATATTCTAAACTTTTACATACTTTTGGCAACTTTTTATACTATTTTTGGGACTAAGATATTGATCCAGTGCCCAGTGCCAGTTCCTGTTTGTTGCATGTTTTTTGTTTCGCGAAAAATCCATATCAAATGGAGTCCCAACGGGATAAAAACTTACGGAGATTTTTTTGGAATGTATGTGAATTTTGGGAAGTGAAATCAATGCGAGACGATGCCCGAGGGGCCCATGAGGGTGAGGGGCGCGCCCCAGGGGGTCGGGCGTGCCCTGGGCCCTCGTTGCCACTCCGTAAGGCGGTTGGTGCCCTTCTTTCGCCGCAACAAAGCCAATATCTGGATAAAAATTGTGTCCAAATTTCAGCCTAATTGGAGATACAGATCTCCGGCAATTTAAGAAACGGTGAAAGGGCAGAATCAGGGAGCACAGAAATAGAAGGAAATAGAGAGAGAGAGAGAGAGAGATCCAATCTCGGATGGGCTCTCGCCCCTCCGCTGCCATGGAGGCCATGGACCAGAGGGGAAACCCTTCTCCCATCTAGGGGGAAGGTCAAGGAAGAAGAAGAAGAAGAAGAGGAAGGAGGAGGAGGAGGAGAAGAAGGAGAAGGAGAAGGAGAAGAAGGAGAAGGAGAAGAAGGAGAAGGAGAAGAAGAAGAAGAAGAAGAAGGAGAAGAAGAAGAAGAAGGAGAAGAAGAAGAAGAAGAAGAAGAAGGAGGAGGAGGAGGAGGAGAAGAAGAAGGAGGAGAAGAAGAAGGAGAAGAAGAAGAAGGAGAAGAAGAAGACGATGAAGAAGAAGAAAAAGGGGGCTCTCTCCCCCTCTCCCCCGATGGCGCCGGAACACCGCCGAGGCCATCATCGCGACAACGATCTACACCAACAACTTCACCACCGTCATCACCAACTCTCCCCCCTCTATGCAGCGGTGTAGCCCCTCTTTTACCCGCTGTAATCTCTACTTAAACATGGTTCTCAATGCTATATATTATTTCCCAATGATGTATGGCTATCCTATGATGTTTGAATAGATCTGCTTTGTCCTATGGGTTAATTGAGGATCGTGATTGGTTTGAGTTTCATGTTTTATTATTGGTGCTTCCTATGGTGCTCTCCGTGTCGCGCTAAGTGTGAGGGATCCCTGTTGTAGGGTTTGCAATATGTTCATGATTTGCTTATGGTGCGTGGCATGAGTGACAGAAGCACAAACCCGAGTAGGTAGGTTGTTTGCATATGGGAGTAAAGAGGACTTGATGCCTTATAATGCTATGGTTGGGTTTTACCTTAATGATCTTTAGTAGTTGCAGATGCTTGCTAGAGTTCCAATCATAAGTGCATATGATCCAAGAAGAGAAAGTATGTTAGCTTATGCCTCTACCTCAAATAAAATTGCAATAATGATTATCGATCTAGCTATCGATTGTCTAGGGACAAATAACTTTCTCGTGACAAAAAGCTCTCTACTGAAACTAATTTAGTTGTGTCTTTATCTAAACAGCCCCTAGCTTTTATTTACATGCTCTTTATTATCTTGCAAACCTATCCAACAACACCTACAAAGTACTTCTATTTTCATACTTGTTCTAGGTAAAGCGAACGTTAAGCGTGCATAGAGTTGTATCGGTGGTCGATAGAACTTGAGGGAATATTTGTTCTACGTTTAGCTCCTCGTTGGGTTCGACACTCCTACTTATTGAAAGAGGCTACAATTGATCCCCTATACTTGTGGGTTATCACTGTCTTCTCCTGGTCCTTAACTGCCATCTTGATCTGATGATAACCAGAATAAGCATCCAAAAAGCTCAAATGCTCGCAACCCACCATAGCATCAATAATCTGATCAATACGGGGAAAGCAAAGGGATTAGCTGGACAGGCTTTGTTAAGATCCGTATAATCCACACACATGCGCCAAGTGCCGTTTTTCTGAAGTACCAGCACCGGGTTAGCCAACCACTCAGGATGAAAAACTTCAACAATGAACCCAGCCGCCAAGAGCCGGGCCACTTCTTCACCAATGGCCTTTCGCCTCTCCTCATTGAAATGGCAAAGGAACTACTTGACTGGTTTAAACTTCGGATCAATATTGAGAGTGTGCTCGGCGAGTTTCCTTGGTACACCTAGCATGTCTGAAGGCTTCCATGCAAAGATGTCTGATTCTCACGGATGAACTCGATGAGAGCGCTTTCCTATTTCGGATCCAGATTAGCACTGATACTGAACTGCTTGGATGAATCGCCAGGAACGAAATCAACTAGCTTAGTGTCATCCGCCGACTTAAACTTCAACAGGGGGTCATGATCTGTGGTTGGCTTCTTCAAAGATGTCATGTCTGCTGGGTTAACATTATCCTTGTAAAATTTTAATTCTTCTGTTGCACAGACAGACTCAGCATAGGTAGCCTCACCTTCTTCACATTCCAAGGCTATCTTCCGGCTTCCGTGCACTGTGATAGTACCCTTGTGACCCGGCATCTTAAGCTGCAAATAAACATAACAAGGCCGTGACATGAATTTGGCATAAGCCGGCCGCCCAAACAGAGCGTGATACGGGCTCCGGATATTGACCACCTCAAAGGTCAACGTCTCCGCTCTGGAGTCATGTTCATCCCCAAAGGCTACTTCCAAAGCAATCTTGCCCACTAGATACTAAAGGAAATATGCCCTAGAGGCAATAATAAAGTTGTTATCTATATTTCCTTATATCATGATAAGTGTTTATTATTCATGCTAGAATTGTATTAACCGGAAACTTAGTACATGTGTGAATACATAGACAAAACTGAGTGTCCCTAGTATGCCTTCACTAGAGTAGCTCGTTAATCAAAGATGGTTAAGTTTCCTGACCATAGACATGTGTTGTCATTTGATGAACATGATCATATCATTAGAGAATGATGTGATGGACAAGACCCATCTGTTAGCTTAGCATTAATGATCGTTTAGTTTTATTGCTATTGCTTTCATCATGACTTATACATATTCCTTTGACTATGAGATTATGCAACCCCCGGATACCGGAGGAATACCTTGTGTGCTATCAAACGTCACAACTTAACTGGGTGATTATAAAGATGCTCTACAGGTATCTCCAAAGGTGTTTGTTGGGTTGGCATAGATCGAGATTAGGATTTGTCACTCCGAGTATCAGAGAGGTATCTCTGGGCCCTCTCGGTAATGCACATCATAATAAGCCTTGCAAGCAATGTGACTAATGAGTTAGTTGCGGGATGATACATTACGGAACGAGTAAAGAGACTTGCCAGTAACGAGATTGAACTAGGTATGGAGATACCGATGGTCGAATCTCAGGCAAGTAACATACCGATGACAAAGGGAATTACGTATGTTGTCATAAGGTTCGACCGATAAAGATCTTCGTAGAATATGTAGGAGCCACTATGGGCATCCAGGTTCCGCTATTGGTTATTGACTAGAGAGGTGTCTCGGTCATGTCTACATAGTTCTCGAACTCGTAGGGTCTGCACGCTTAATGTTCATTGACGATATAGTACTATATGAGTTATGTATGTTGGTGACTGAATGTTGTTCGGAGTCCCGGATGAGATCCCGGACATGACGAGGAGCTCCGGAATGGTCCGGAGGTAAAGATTTATAGATATGATGATATGGTTCGGCCAAGGGGTGAAGCCCACAGGGCTTTAGGTCGGTGCAAAAGGAGTTTTGCGTAGGCTAGGGGGGCAAACACCGGAGACCCTAGGGTCTGGGACAAATGCCAAGGACCATGGTGTCTGGTTCTGGAAGTCCAAGAAGGACTCTTCCTTGCGGGTAAAAGCGACTTTGAGGAGGCTTTTACTCCAAGTTTCGACCCCATGGATCAACATATGAATAGAGGGGCAGGGCTAGCACCTGGAACACATCAAGAAACACCAAGCCGTGTGCTGGCAACCCCGTCCCCTCTAGTTTATCCTTTGTCATAGTTTTCGTAGTGCTTAGGCGAAGCCCTGCTGAGATTGTTCTTCACCAGCATCGTCACCACACCATCGTGCTACCGGAACTCATCTACTACTTCGCCCCTCTTGCTGGATCAAGAAGGCGAGGACGTCATCGAGCTGAACGCGGAGGTGCCGTGCGTTCGCTACTTGATCGGGACGGATAGTGAAGGTGTGCAATGATAACCCACAAGTATAGGGGATAAATTGTAGCCTCTTTTGATAAGTAAGAGTGTCGAACCCAACGAGGAGCTAAAGGTAGAACAAATATTCCCTCAAGTTCTATCGACCACCGATACAACTCTACGCACGCTTAACGTTCGCTTTACCTAGAACAAGTATGAAACTAGAAGTACTTTGTAGGTGTTTTTGGATAGGTTTGCAAGATAATAAAGAGCGCGTAAATAAAAAGTAGGGGCTGTTTTAAGTAAAGAAGCAACTAAGTTAGGTTTAGTAGAGAGCTTTTTGTCACAAGAAAGTTATTTGTCCCTAAGCAATCGATAACTAGACCGGTAATCACTATTGCAATTTTATTTGAGGGAGAGACGTAAGCTAACATACTTTATATTCTTGGATCATATGCACTTATGATTGGAACTCTAGCAAGCATCCGCAACTACTAAAGATCATTAAGGTAAAACCCAACCATAGCATTATAAGGCATCAAGTCCTCTTTACTCCCATACGCAAATGACCTACTTACTCGGGTCTGTGCTTCTGTCACTCACGCCACCCACCATAAGCAAATCATGAACATATTGCAAACCCTACAGCGGGGATCCCTCACGCTTGCGCGACATGGAGAGCACCATAGGACAGCACCAATAATAAAACATGCAACTCAAACCAATCACGATCGTCAATTAACCCATAGGACAAAATGGATCTACTCAAACATCATAGGATAGCCATACATCATTGGTGTCGTGGAATTGTCACAGCAGATGTCCTAGTGTAAGGACTTAGTCGCGAGGCCAACGCATCTATGTGGCAGCTTGAAGGGGTTGAGCGGAATCGAGAGACGCAACACACAAGACAAGGATTTAGACAGCTTCGGGCCCCGGGAAACATCATCCGGTAATAACCCTACGTGCTGTTTGTGGCTAGGTCTCATTATGATCATGAGGGAGTCACCGTAAGCCGGCTCTCCTCTTTGTGTCTAGCCCTAGATATTGTTTCTTGTTGCTTTTCCCTCTTTGGGGAGCCCTGCCCCTCCTTATATAAGTTAGAGGGGTGGGTTACATGTGGAGTCCTAGTAGGACTAGGATTAATCTATCTTCTCTTACAAGTTGATTACAAGTCCGGGTCTTGCTTCCTCGTAAAGGAGATATTCCTCATGCCTTCTGTCTTAAGCCGGCCTACCATAACGTAGCCGGCCTTCTGGGCCTTGAGCCTCTTGGGCCCCCGGGTCTTGTCGCTCCTTTGATCCGCTGGCCAGGTCACCCATAAGTCGCCAGGCTCGGGCGGGTCACTTAGTGAGTCGTCCAGCCAGGGCGGGTCATTAGTGAGTCGCCAAGTCTGGCCGGGTTATACATCTGGCCGGGTCATACCGCGGGGTATATCCCCGACAATTGGGAAATAATATATAGCGTTGAGCACCATGTTTAAGTAGAGATTACAGCAGGTAAAAGAGGGGTTACACCGCTGCATAGAGGGGGGAAGAGTTGGTGATGACGGCGGTGAAGTTGTTGGTGTAGATTGCGGTGACGATGATGGTCCTGGCGGCGTTCCGGCGCCACCAGGAGAGAGGGGGAGGGGCCCCCTTCTTCTTCTTCCTTGACCTTCTCCCTAGATGGGAGAAGGGTTTCCCCTATGGTCCTTGGCTTCCATGGCATGGGAGGGGCTAGAGCCCCTCCGAGATTGGATCTGTCTCTTTGTCTCTCTTTGTTTCTGCGTTCCAGATTCTACCCTTTCACCGTTTCTTAAATTCCCGGATATCCATAACTCCGACTGGGCTGAATTTTGGACACGATTTTTATCTGGATATTAGCTTTCTTGCGGCGAAAGAAGGGCACCAACCGCCTTACGGGGTGGCCACGAGGGCCCATGGCGCACCTGACCCTCTAGGGCGCGCCCCCTGCCTCGTGGCCCCCTCGGGCATCGTCTCATGTTGATTCTTTTTCCCAAAAATCACATATATTCCAAAAAAAACTCCGTCAGTTTTTATCCCGTTTGGACTCTGTTGATATGGAATTTCTGCGAAACAAAAAACATGCAACAAACAGGAACTGGCACTGGGCACTGGATCAATATGTTAGTCCCAAAAATAGTATAAAAAGTTGCCAAAAGTATATGAAAGTTGTATAATATTGGCATGGAACAATCAAAAATTATAGATACGACAGAGATGTATCATACGACTACATCAACCGCGTTGATAAACGCTTCCGCTTTCAGTCTACGAGGGTACACAGACACACTCTCCCCTCTCGTTGATATGCATCTCCTAGATAGATCTTGCGTGATCGTAGGAATTTTTTTGAAATACTGGGTTCCCCAACAGTGGCATCCGAGCACAAAGGGTTTGGGAACACAAAGGGTCTATGCGTAGATGTTATATGCATGAGTAGAACACAAAGGGTTATGGGCGATAATAGTCATACTGCTTACCAGCAATGTCTTACTTTGATTCGGCAGTATTGTTGGATGAAGTGGCCCAGACCGACATTACATGACTGCGTTCATGAGACTGGTTCTACCGACGTGCTCCGCACACAGGTGGCTAGTGGGTGTCTGTTTCTCCAGCTTTAGTTGAATCGAGTTTGACTACGCCCGGTCCATGTTGAAGGTTAAAACAACACACTTGAAGAAAAATCATTGTGGTTTTGATGCGTAGGTAAGAATGGTTCTCGCTAGAAGCCCGTAGCAGCCACGTAAAACTTGCAACAACAAAGTAGAGGAGGTCTAACTTGTTTTTGTAGGGCATGTTGTGATGTGATATAGTCAAGATGTGATGAGATATAAATTGTTGTATGAGATGATCATGTTTTGTAACTGTTGGGGATATTACTACTGGGCGTAAACCGGCCTACCTGGGCCGGGTTAACGTCATCCGTAGTTCAAGGGTGTTAAAGCCCAAGGAGGAAGATAAGGGCCCAAGGCCTGTAGTCGGTTTAAGGCCTGTGGCCGTAAACCGGCGTTGGTATTTAACTTGTATTGTAAAGTTAGGAATAAGTAGAGACCAAACCGGACACATCTATGAGCCGGTATTGGGAATCTGTGAACCGACGGGCGTCACCCGTGTATATAAGGGGACAACCCAGCGGCGATTCAGGAGACAGACAACAACTCGAGACATAGGCGAAGCTTGTTTGCTCCCTAGTCATCGAAATCCCATCAATTCCATCACAACTAGACGTAGGCTTTTACCTTCATCGAAGGGGCCGAACTAGTATAAACTCTCTTGCGTCCTTGTGTCTGCTTTAACCCCTTCAAGCTAACCCGTCGCGATGGCTCCACGACTAAGTCCTTTCTCTAGGACATCTGCCGTGACAAAACCATGACAGTTGGCGCCCACCGTGGGGCTATCGCACGATGGTTTCCGGTTCTTGGAGGGCCGCTTTGAAGGACTCGAGGGCTATGCTGTAGGCCGAATGACTAAAAGTCGTCGCGGCAAGCTCTACATCGACGATGCAGGCTGGGGCCCCGAGGCCGGCTCAATTGAGTACGGGTACCGAGTCCCCTTTGGAAGCATTCACGTTTTCATTGGCAAGATCGGTGAACCGGGCCCTGAGCCGGACATTTGCACCGACCTCGTCGAGACGGCTCAGCGTGCGCAATCCGCCCGGGTTAAACTGGCCATGAAACGTGCCTTTGTGGGAGTCATCCATGGAGGAAGTTATAAGGATGGATCGGAATTTCGCGGGGCGACTGTCGTTTGTTCCGGTGACGAATCTTCAACCGGAGAAACCGAATCTCTTTATCAGCTACAAGATGGCCGGATTGGGAGCTGTTCCGATGGCGACAGTATTCCGGACCCCTATGGTCTGCCCAACCGGGTTGGAATATTCATGGCCGGAACACAAGCAGCGCTTCATTCTTCGACAGCTGCAGCAATGATTTCCGGTTCAGCAGCAGCGACGGCTGCCGGGGCAGGAGGCCCTGTGCGCCCGCCGGCTCAGGTTCTATCAGAACTATTTGATGCGTTGGCTGTGCTTATGGCGGAAGTTAATCCGCCAGATCAGGACGTTCACAATATGGAGATTGCAAAGGTAAAGGAACAGATCATCCAGGCCAAGGCGGATCTAGCGGCTGAGGACACCAGGATGGCCGCAGAGCGGGCTGCTTTAGACGCACAGGCCTACAGGCTTATGTTAGACCAGAGCGCGTCGCATGAAGTCATGAGGAGGAAGCACCGATCCCACTTACCTCCGGTTTTCGAGGCCAGAGACCTTTTCAACACTCCAGGGCCAAGAGCCGGCAATCCACTGGAGGGGAACCGGGCAGAAGCCCCTGGGACCGGTGCACCGGTTCAGCCTCGTCAGATGGACCCGCCTCGTCAAAACACCGTTGTACCTCAGGCTGCTTTAACACCCCCGGGTCACTACTCCAACCCAATGGACAATCTTGTTGCTGCTGCTGCACGGCTGGAGGCCATTCCAATTGAAGGTGACTCGCCGCAAGCAGTAGAGACACGGCGGGTCAAGGAACTTTTGAGGACAGCTTTGGCCCAATAGGAAGTGTATTCATACAGCCGCGACCGGATCCACTCGACCCCTCGTCCAAGCCGGAGCTATAGCAGACATATGGATGAACCGGCAGTGTCGAGTAATGAACGACGTGGGGCACCCCGGGACAACAACCCGGCGGGTGGTGCTGATGACGCTCAGGGAGTGGTGACCGGGCCCGCGCACCCAGGGAGGCCGAGTTAGCCGCACAACATCAAGCTCGGCAGCTCACGCCGGTTCGTCCAACCACCTTGACTGAACCTGGTATTACTTCTAGTTCTTTGGGGGTGCCTTGCCTTATCCCCGCTTTACGTAACGTGCGCCTGCCCAAGGATTTCAAAGGCCCGCGCAAGGTACCAAATTACACGGCGGATCAACCTCCAGAGACATGGGTGGAGAGCTATGAGATGGCCATGGAGATGCTTGATGTGGATGACGCGGCGTGTGCAAAATACTTCACCATGATGCTCGAAGGAACGGCCCGTACCTGGTTAAAAAGCTTGCCGGCTAATTCTATCAGTTCATGGGCCCAATTACGGGCCCGGTTTATCAGCAATTTCAAAGATACCTGTAAACAGCCTATGTCGATAGTGGACTTAGTTGCATGCGTCCAGGAGGAAGGAGAATCAATGACTCATTGGGTGCGCCGGGTTTCACAAGTGTTGCACTCCTCAGACCGCATCAACGCTGACACCGCAGTATTAACCCTAGAGGGCAACTGCCGGTTTGGACCCCTGAAGCTGAAGTTAGGACGGATGAAGCGTCATTGCACCGACATGGGGACTCTCATGGCCGCTTTGGTGAAATATGCTGATTCTGGTAGTACCAAGGATCCCGAATCTGATGATGACAAGACAGGGAAAGGAAAGAAGAACAGCAGCGCCAAAGGTCAGCAGCATCACTGGGTAGGCAATGGCGGAGGAGGCAAGCGTAAAGCGGATGGTAACATGGACTTTGTGGCTAATACCAACGCACAGAACAATGGCCAGCGACGCAAGGGTAGGCCAAAAAATCATAGTGGGGCACCCAACCCTAACCCAAGCCGCCTAAACTATCTGTTAAGCCAGCCCTGTCCGAGACATGGGACGAAGGAGGAACCAGCAAACCACCTTTGGAAGGATTGCTTTATTATGCAGGAGTTCGAGAATTCTAATAATTTCCGGTATGATCACGAATCTGGCGATGGCTCAGGGTCCGGGCCAGGTTACGGTGGAGGAAGTTCCGGTTCAGGATTTAATGGTAATCCGGGCGGAAATAATGGTCAAAATAATCAGAACAACCAGGGTGGTTACAACCAACAACAGCAACAGTCAGGTTACCAGAGCAACCCAAAGCAGTTGAGTGGTGGGCAGTACCATGTCTTTACCACTAGCTTGGACAAGCGAGACCGGAAGGTTCAGAGGCAGGTGGTCAACTCTGTTGAACCGGCCATACCCCGTTATCTACGTTGGTCTGAATAGTCGAACATATGGAGCAGAGAGGATCACCCGCCCCAGGTCGATAATCCGGGTCAGTTGGCTCTGGTGGTGGCACCTCAGGTGGGAGGTTACAAGTTCACCAAGGTGCTCATGGATGGAGGGAGCAGTATTAACATCCTGTACTATGAGACCTTCCGTCGTATGGGACTAACAGATAAGAATCTCAAACCGTCTAATACAGTATTCCACGGTGTAGTGCCTGGCAGATCAGCATATCCCGTTGGTAAGATAGCTCTGGAAGTGGCCTTTGGGGATGATCATGATTCCAGGTCAGAGACATTGACGTTTGAAGTGGTGAAAATCCAAAGTCCATATCATGCCCTGTTTGGGCGACCGGCATACGCCAAGTTTATGGCCCGGCCCTGTTATGTGTATTTGTAGCTCAAGATGCCGGGTCATAAGGGGACAATAACGGTTCACGGAAGCCGCAAAATCGCTTTGGAATGCGAGGAAGGAGATGCGGCTTATGTAGAGTCGGTTTGTGCCACCGAGGAGTTGAAGTACAATAAAGACAATGTTGATCTGGCGGACATGACTCCATTAAAGAAACCAACTATGAAGCATGATCCAGCCCTGAAGTTCAAATCGGCAGTAGAGACTAAGCTTGTTGACTTCGTACCTGGCGATTCGTCCAAGCAGTTCAGCATCAGTGCCAACTTGGATCCGAAATAGGAAAGCGCGCTCATCGAGTTCATCCGTGAGAATTGGGACATTTTCGCATGGAAACCCTCCGACATGCCAGATGTACCGAGGCAACTCGCTGAGCACACACTTAATGTGGATCCTAAATATAAACCGGTGAAACAGTTCCTCCGCCGGTTTAACGAAGAAAGGCGCAAGGCGATTGGAGAAGAGGTAGCTAGGCTCCTAGCAACTGGCTTTATTGTTGAAGTTTTTCACCCTGAGTGGCTTGCCAATCCGGTGCTGGTCCTCAAGAAAAACGGCACCTGGCGCATGTGTGTGGATTACACAGATCTTAATAAGGCTTGTCCAGCAGATCCTTTTGCCCTCCCCCATATTGATCAAATTATTGATGCTACGGCGGGTTGTGAGCATTTAAGTTTTTTGGATGCCTATTCTGGCTATCATCAGATCAAAATGGCAGTTAAGGACCAGGAGAAGACAACATTTATAACTCCCTTTGGAGCCTTCTGCTATGTGTCTATGCCCTTCGGGCTCAAGAGTGCCCAGGCAACTTACCAACGGTGTGTACAAAATTGTCTTCACAAGCAGATTGGCCGTAATGTACATGCTTACGTGGATGATATCGTGGTTAAATCCAGGGAGAAGGAGACTCTGATTGATGATTTGAAAGAAACCTTTGATAATCTGAGAACATACAAGATGATGCTTAATCCGGACAAGTGTGTCTTTGGTGTACCGGCGGGCAAGCTATTGGGTTTTCTAGTGTCCAACAGGGGAATTGAGGCTAATCCAGAGAAGATCACGACTATCACCTCCCTGGCTAAACCGAAGTGTATCAACGATGTTCAACACCTGGCACGCAGGATTGCTGCACTAAGCCGGTTTATCAGTCGCCTGGGTGAGAAGGCAATCCCTTTGTATCAGATGTTAAAAAAGACGGATCGGTTTGTCTGGAGTTCTGCTGCTGATGAAGCATTTGAGGACTTAAAGCGGCAATTGGCCAATTCGCCTGTGCTCGCCGCTCCCGTTGACAAGGAGCCGTTACTGCTATATGTTGCTGCTAATGTTCGGGCGGTCAGTGTAGCTATTGTGGTGGAGCGAAAGGAGGCAGGTAAGGAGCATCCGGTTCAACGTCCGGTCTATTACATCAGCGAGGTGCTCATTGAGTCCAAGCAAAGGTATACGCATTGGCAGAAGCTGGTGTATGGAGTTTTTATGGCAAGCCGGAAGCTTAAACAATATTTCCAAGGGCACTCAATTATGGTGGTCAGTTCTGCTCCTTTGGGAGATATCATCCAGAACCGGGAAGCAACTGGCCGGATTGCAAAGTGGGCCATAGAGCTGGGGCCATACGGTTTGAAGTATGTGCCTCGGACAGTGGTTAAGTCTCAAGCACTTGTTGATTTCATCAATGATTGGACGGAAATGCAAGCACCTGAAGAAAAGCCGGATCATACGTATTGGACCATCCATTTTGACGGATCCAGGCAGTTGGAAGGCTCGGGGGCTGGAGTCATATTAACTTCCCCACGAGGTGATAAGTTTTGTTATGTTCTCCGTTTAATGTTCCCTTGTACTAACAATGCAGCTGAGTATGAAGCCTTGCTCCATGGTCTCCGGATGGCTAAGGAGATGAACCTAAGTCGAGTTAAGTGCTTCGGTGACTCGGACCTTGTGGCCCGGCAAGTGTCTGGCACTTGGGACTCCAAGGACCCGCTCATGGCAGCATATCGTCGTGAGGTGGATACTGTCGCAGGTTATTTCAAAGGCTATCAGGTGGATCACGTGGACCGGCGGAAAAATGAAGTGGCAGACGCTTTAAGCCGGCTGGGCTCTCAGCGCAAACCGGTCCCACCCAATGTTTTTCTGGATGTGCTGCACAACCCGTCGGTCAAGATCCTTGGTGAAGAGGATTTGGCTATTCCTGATCCGGAGGCTTGATTGGTGGTGGCTCTTCATGTTATTCCGGATTGGACGCTTCCTTACCTGGCGTACAAGAACCGGGGTGAGTTGCCAGAGGATGAGATTCTAGCCCGGCAGATAATCCGGCGATCCAAGTCCATGGCTATCATCAACGGCGAGTTGCATCATTGCAGTATATCAGGAGCTTTTCAACGCTGCGTGTCTCCTGAAGAAGGCCGTGAAATCTTGCGTGAGATCCACGAAGGAGATTGTGGCCACCACGCCGGTTCAAAGTCTCTGGTGGCTAAAGCGTTTCGCCATGGTTTTTATTGGTTAACTGCTCATGCTGATGCGGAGGATTTGGTCAGATGATGTGATGGTTGCCAAAGGTTTTCAAGGCGTGCTCATGTACCGGCTCAAGAATTAAGAATGATTCCAATTACTTGGCCGTTTGCGACTTGGGGGCTGGATATGGTTGGGCCTTTCAAAAGGTTCAAAGATAAGAAGACCCACCTCCTGGTGGCGGTTGACAAATTTACAAAGTGGGTGGAGGCAGAACCTGTTAGCAAGTGTGATGCGGCCACGGCGGTTCAGTTCATCAAAAAGGTGATTTTCTGGTTTGGTTTTCCGCACAGTATTATCACAGATAATGGTACCAATTTATCCAAAGGTGCTATGAAGGAGTTCTGTGAACGGGAGCACATCCGTCTCGATGTTTCGTCAGTGGCACATCCACAGTCCAATGGTCAAGCAGAAAGAGCTAATCAAGAGATCTTGAGAGGCATCAAGCCCCGGATCATGGTTCCTTTGCAGAGAACGCTAGGTTGTTGGGTAGAAGAATTACCATCTGTGTTATGGAGCATCAATACAACACCCAACAGATCAACAGGATACACACCGTTCTTCATGGTTTACGGAGCGGAGGCGGTTCTCCCCAGTGATATCTGCCATGATTCACCTCGTGTCATGGCCTATATTGAAGCGGACAACGAGACAGCATGGCAAGATGCTTTGGACCGGTTGGATGAAGAGCGTGACATCGCAGCCGCCCGATCGGCGATTTACCAGCAGGATCTTCGTCGTTATCATAGTCGCCGGGTCAGAACCAGAACCTTTCAGGAAGGAGATTTGGTGCTTCGGCTCATCCAAGATCAGACTAACATGCATAAGCTATCCCCACCTTGGGAGGGGCCTTTCGTGGTCAGCAAGAATCTGCACAACGGGTCGTACTATCTGATCAATATTCGAGAGCATAAGGACTCACGTACATCAGAGGAGGAGACTAACAGGCCGTGGAATATAGCTCATCTTTGGCCTTACTATACCTGAGCCATTGGCTATACTTATGTACACATTATGACAATGTATATATTATGATTAAATATAATAAACCGGAACCTCAGCTAAAGCGGGGTATCTGTTCTTTACATCATGTGAGGTTACACGGAGTTGCTCTAAAGCGGCCTCCGGTTTACCCCTTGAGTTCGCTTTGCTAAAAGCATCGTGTTATATCACTTGGAGGATTGGTCGTGTCTGAACCAATACCATGCCTCTTGATAGGCGAGAGCCACCAGATCACTTGGGGACTTGGTCATGTCTGAACCAGTCATGCCTCTTGGTCGGCCTAAGGCCATAGAATCACTTGGGGGCTTGGTCGAACCCGAACCATGACCACGCCGTTTGGTCGGCATAAATGCCTCGATTTCATCTGGGGACCTGGCTGACTAGAACCATAGTTACACCTAACGGGAGCTTGGTCGTGTTTGGCCATGGTAACGCCATTTGATCAGCTTAAATAAAACTTTTCTTTTGCTTCACACTTTTCTTTGAAGGGGGGTTTTGCTTTTCATTGTGTTTCTTAAACCGACAAACAAATTATTATTTTTCAATTGACGGAACACAGTTCACGTCAATCCGAAGACTATTTGACCGGTTTGATCCGTGTTGTTAACATCCTCTTATGGAGTAACACGGTGTTTATTATAACCCGGCACGGTTTACATGGTAAACCAGCATCATATATATATACAGGAGCTGTTATCTCCTCCAACAGTGTGGGTTTGCAAAACTCCGCTTCAAGATTGGCCAAGCCAACTTCACGCTCAATGACGGCAGAAAGTGTTTTTGAAAGTTCATTACCACAGGAAGAACAAATTATGCACGAAGGCATATCAACATCAAAAGTATCAGCTAGCCTATTACAAGGCAACATGGTGCCCATAATAATATAATTGTTTTTCGCAAAGAAGAGGCGGTTTTTAAACCGGCTTCCGGTTTAAGCTTGGTCACCAGCCCGGCCTGATGGTTGTGGGTCATCCTGTGCCGCTTCAGCCTCCGTTTCCCTACCCAGTGGCTGGAAATCCACAGTTGTCTAGTCGATTCCCATTAATGCTTGAAAAACAGCTTCCTCATGGATCAGCAATGACGGGTCAATATCGGGAGCGTAAGTATGCTTACGGATTGGAGGGATCAGATTTTCCGATTCATGGATTGGTGCAGCTATTCGCTTGTTCTGACTATCATATTGCGCTTGATAACGAGACAAGTCTGCTTCCTCAGCCAACTAACAAGCTAGTGGACGCACCTCCCGGTTTATTGCTCGCAGATCCGCTTCACCAAATTATGACCCGTCTTCCTTCAAGCTGGGATAGCCCTGAGCCGTTTCAACAGGATCAAAATCCGGCACCCAGGCTTTTGCCCGGATTAAGGCATTGATTGCACCGGTTCGAGCAGCAGATTTCTTTAGCTCTTCAACCCGGCCAGGAAGCATCGACAATTTCATCAGAGTATCTTGAATTAAAGTGGGCGCCGGTTTGTTATGAGATGCGGTACAGATGATCCGCTGGGCACCGGTATACAATTGTTCAACCAATGTATAGGCGGCCTTTAGTTTCTTCCGCACATCTAACCCCAAGTGACCAATGCGTGTCCATAAAATACTATAAAAGGTTAGTAAACCGGCGACTCTGTCAAAAGGCAGAGCCAATTCGGAAGGCAAACTGGCTTACCAAAGATAGCAGTAGTCATGGCATGCACGTGCCGCTTTATGTTGGTCAGTTCATCCACCACTGGTTTTAGGGCAGCCTCGGCATCCTCTGCTCGTTTGATCAAAGCGGACTTTTCAGTGGCCCAATCCGCCCGCTTTTTCTTGAAGTTCTCCTTAAGTTGTTCCATGGCGCTTAAAGCGCTGGCCAATTCCTCTTTTGCTTTGGAGGTTTCAGCCTGTTGGGTTTTCAGATTTTCTTGAAGATCGATGACTTGGTTTTTCTTCGTCTTCAGCTCCGCCTGCATGCATACAGATATATGTTTCAACAAATCGGTAGAAGGATTCAAGTACCAACCACATAACAAGTTATGCGCTTAGCACTTGGGGGCTAATGCATATTTGATCTTCATCTTTCGATTGTTTACAAAGTCCCAAGATCAATACAAGTATTCAACTTGGTACTTGGGGGCTAATGGCTATTTGATCATATATATTCTGATACGGCAGTTTCAATTACTTAAAGTACCAGTTTAACTATGCTAAGTTGAACCGGCTCTTGGGGACTACATCAGCAAATTTCAAAGCAACAAGATTTATATTATTAAAGTCCCGGTTTGAAAGAATATTCCAAACTGGCCCTTGGGGGCTAGGAGAGTCAGGAATGGAAGCATACAAGCAGGAAGGAATATGGAAATTACCTCATATTTATCTTTCATCATATTAACCAGACCGGCTTCATAGTCACAGCTGGTATACAGCCGGTTCAGATAGCCCGAATGGATATCTTGGGCGTTCAGAGCAGCGTAAGTCGTCAGATCAGCATTCCACTTGCCTTTACCAAAGGTAGCAAGTTCTTCCTTGGCAGAATGTTTGGATAAAGCGACAGGATTGTTTGGCTCAGTATGGCCAGTGCCAGTAATGACAACCTCATCATCTTTGGTACCGCCGGTTTGCACTGGAGCGGTTGGCTTGTCAGTAGGTTTTGCTGGACTGGTGGAGCTTTCAATTTGGGTGGAACCTGTGGGCTGATGGGTAGGACCTGAGGTATCAGTAGGTCTCTCTTTAGTAATAAGATCATCATCTTGCTGCGGTGGATCGTTGGGAATATCCTTAGGGATAGCCACTTCAGCGTTGGGTGTCTTGTCTGCTTCAAGAACGACATCTTCTTCGGCCGCTTTGTCCAGGCGGGCCTTCTTGCTTGGCCTAGGTTTGGCCCTGAGAAGAATAACAAAATCAAATACAGAATATGTTCTAAGGCAATGTACTGCAAACATCACAATAAGTATAGCTTACCCAAGCACCGTTTTGAGCGGTGGGAGCTGAGTAGCCGATGACTCGCCAGAAGATGAGTGAGAAGTAACCTGATAATCGGAGTCAGACGGATTAAGAGGTTGACGAAAGCAGCCCGCTTTAGGACAAGCACTGACAAGCAAATTAGAGACCTCGGAATGGCGTTTCCGAATCGGACTGTTCGGTAAACCGGCGGAGGTAACTACCTGGCCGCTGTGCCGGGTGGTGCGGCGAGCTTCGTGTTGTTGGGTCTTCATAAGAAGTTTAGGATCCAAATAAGCAAGAGGATGAGAAAATTTAACTTTCTGGTTTGCCTGACGGATTTTTTGTGAAGGCAAAGTTTCTGAATCGGAAGAGAGAATAATTACCTCTGCGACATCCGCGTGGCTGGCTTCAGCATCATCCTAACAAATATCATCATCAATAAGACGCATGAAAAATAAACCAACTGAGTCAAGCTCTACCTCAAAGTCCGGATTATCCACCTCATTGTCAGGGGCCGGATTAGAAGATGCAGTGGTTCTTTTCCTATGGGCAGTCTTCTTTACAGCTTTAGTCTTTTGCCGGGTTGCTCTTTCCGGTTTGTCTGGTTTTTCTGGTTTATCCTGCAGCAGTTTTTTGCTCCAAAATGGATCGTCGCCCTGATTATGCAGACACTGATATTAAAAAACAATGACCAGACATATCAATAACAGATTTAGCAAAGAGAAAAATCAAAAGTCTTACAGCTGGCGGTTTGTTGGTAGTACAGAAGGGAAGCAGGCCAGTTCTAGCGCAGACGTGCTCCGGTTCATTCAGTATCTTGTGCACAGCCTCTGTGATTTATTCACCAGAGAGCTGGAGTTTTGAGTGTCACAGTGGGTCATCAACACGGTCAGTATACTCGCACATCAAACCGGAGTGCTAACTAAGAGGCAGTATGCTCCATGATATCCAACAGCGAGCAAGGTCAACCCCTGTTAAACCGTTGGCCATAAAAGCTCTGAGCTTTGATAGATGATGAGCGTATTTACTTCTCTCCTGTGCAGTCAATCTTTGTGGAGAAGGGTGTGTATTGCTGAGCCGCTTCGGTCGAAAGCCAGGCAAGGGATTCTCACCAGCAGGGGAGGTGTCTTTGCAGTAGAACCATGTCTGATTCCATTCTTTGGGGTGGCTATGCAGTTTGGCGTGAGGATATGTGACCTCTTTTCTTTTCTGAATCGCCACGCCACCCAACTCCGTATTGGAGCCGTCAGTAAATTCAGTATGACGGTTTAGATGGAATAGGTCTCTAAACAGTTCCACTGTGGGCTTCTCTTGAAAGAACGCTTCACAAAGCACTTGGAAGTGACACATATTTGTAACAGACTTGGGGCCAGTATCTTGTGGATGGAGCTGGAAATCGGCTAAAATATCCCGGTAAAATTTAGAACCGGGCGGTTTAAAGCCCCGGGCTAAGTGATCTAGGAAAACAACAACCTCTCCTTCTCGAGGGGCGGGAGGGTATTCTTTGCCAGGAGCCCTCCAATGGATGGTATCTTTGCTGTCTAATGCACCAATCAGAACTAAATCGTCCAGTTCAGCCTCTATGACACGAGAAGGAACCCAATTGCACTCATACACTTGCTTAGCCATGACGGAATCTACAAGGTAAAAGATCCCGGTTCAAAAATGCATTGCTTAAGGTGCACTGGTATGTACAATGTTAAACCAGAGACAGCTCTATCTAAACCGGAGTTTCATGAAGCAACCAACATCTGGCGGTTCAACAAGGGGACTAATGGCATATACCAGTTTGGAAAATTTTCTTTAAGGTTAAACCGCCTGATCTAAACATCGAAGCAATTGAGATTGCGGATGGTTAAGTATGCAGAAACAGGTTTCACAAGATCTTGTTATGGTGTTGGATCTGAAGCAAGTTCAGAAAATAAGAAAAATATTCAAAGACTTAAAGCAGAGCGGAAGTGAATCAATGGGCAGATATATAGATGAGATCTATGGACTTGAGCGTGAAACTACAGGAGGAGGCTAAAAGCTACGGCTACTCAGAGCAGGGTTTCACAGATCTATCCAGGAGTCTGAGTACGAGCATGAACAAGTGATGAACACGCAAGAACACGAAACCCTAGAACAGATCTATGTTAAGAAGAACAGAAGGCTTACCAGAATCGAGGAGGATGCGGAAAGCTACCGCAGTGCTCTGGTGCGTTTAGGTTGATGCAGCGGCCCAAGACGGTGCATAGGTCAACGGCGGCGGCGGAGCTCCGAGGCTAGCGACGTGATGAAGACGGAGAGAAAGGGGATGAAGGGGAGAAAAGAAATGACCCTTTGGTCCTATTTATAAGGCAAGAGACATGTGTCAGGCGCGTGAATCAAGGAACCACAAATCTTGGAAGCGGAGCTGTCGCCTCGGTTATTGCGGATCTATTTAACAAAGAAGATACCATGAATGTTGTCTTTATGATGATGTCATGCTGGTTTACAGCAACCAGAGAAGGTGACATCATGGCGGTTCAACAAATACAAGAAGATGATGAAGACGAAGATTTTTTGCTAAGGATTGACATGAACCAGTTCAAATCAATCTGTGGCCTAATGTTGGGGATATTACTACTGGGCGTAAACCGGCCTACCTGGGCCGGGTTAACGTCATCCGTAGTTCAAGGGTGTTAAAGCCCAAGGAGGAAGATAAGGGCCCAAGGCCTGTAGTCGGTTTAAGGCCTATGGCCATAAACCGGCGTTGGTATTTAACTTGTATTATAAAGTTAGGAATAAGTAGAGACCAAACCGGACACATCTACGAGCTGGTATTGGGAATCTGTGAACCGACAGGCGTCACCCGTGTATATAAGGGGACAACCCGGCGGCGGTTCAGGAGACAGGAAACAACTCGAGACATAGGCGAAGTTTGTTTGCTCCCTAGTCATTGAAATCCCATCAATTCCATCACAACTAGACGTAGGCTTTTACCTTCGTCGAAGGGGCCGAACTAGTATAAACTCTCTTGCGTCCTTGTGTCCGCTTTAACCCCTTCAAGCTAACCCGTCGTGATGGCTCCACGACTAAGTCCTTTCTCTAGGACATCTGCCATGACAAAACCACGACAGTAACCGTTATCGGCAACTGGAAGGAGCCTTATGGTTGTCGCGTTATTGTATGAAATGCAATCGCCATGTAAATGCTTTACTTTATCACTAAGCGGCAGCGATATGTTGGGGAATGTAGTAATTTCAAAAAAATTCCTACGCACACGCAAGATCATGGTGATGCATAGCAACGAGAGGGGAGAGTGTGATCTACGTACCCTTGTAGACCGACAGCGGAAGCGTTATGACAACGCGGTTGATGTAGTCGTACGTCTTCACGGCCCGACCGATCAAGCACCGAAACTACCGCACCTTCGAGTTTTAGCACATGTTCAGCTCGATGACGATCCCCGGACTCCGATCCAGCAAAGTGTCGGGGAAGAGTTCCGTCAGCACGACGGCATGGTGACGATCTTGATGTTCTATCGTCGCAGGGCTTCGCCTAAGCACCGCTACAATATTATCGAGGATTATAGTGCAAGGGGGCACCGCACACGGCTAAAAAAACGATCACGTGGATCAACTTGTGTGTCTAGGGGTGCCCCCTGCCCCCGTATATAAAGGAGCAAGGGGAGGAGGCCGGCCGGCCCTATAGGCGCGCCAAGGAGGAGTCCTCCTCCTAGTAGGAGTAGGACTCCTACTAGGAGGGGGAAGGAAGTGGGGAGGGAGAAGGAAAGGGGGGCGCCGCCCCCCTCTCCTAGTCCAATTCGGACCAGGGGGGAGGAGGCGCGCGGCCCACCCTGGCTGCCCTTCTCTTTCTCCACTAAGGCCCATATGGCCCATTACTTCTCCCGGGGGGGTTCCGATAACCCTCCGGTACTCCGGTTTTCTCCGAAATCACCCGGAACACTTCCGGTGTCTGAATATAGCCGTCCAATATATCGATCTTTATGTCTCGACCATTTCGAGACTCCTCGTTATGTCCGTGATCACATCCGGGACTCCGAACTAAGTTTGGTACATCAAAACTCATAAACTCATAATATAACTGTCATCGAAACCTTAAGCGTGCGGACCCTACGGGTTCGAGAACAATGTAGACATGACCGAGACATGTCTCCGGTCAATAACCAATAGTGGAACCTGGATGCTCATATTGGCTCCTACATATTCTACAAAGTTCTTTATCGGTCAGACCGCATAACAACATACGTTGTTCCCTTTGTCATCGGTATGTTACTTGCCCGAGATTCGATCGTCGGTATCTCAATACCTAGTTCAATCTCGTTACCAGCAAGTCTCTTTACTCGTTTCGTAATACATCATCTCGCAACTAACTCATTATTTGCAATGCTTGCAAGGCTTATGTGATGTGCATTACCGAGAGGGCCCAGAGATACCTCTCCGACAATCGGAGTGACAAATCCTAATCTCGAAATACGCCAACCCAACATTTACCTTTGGAGACACCTATAGAGCTCCTTTATAATCACCCAGTTACGTTGTGACGTTTGGTAGCACACAAAGTGTTCCTCCGGCAAACGGGAGTTGCATAATCTCATAGTCATAGGAACATGTATAAGTCATGAAGAAAGCAATAGCAACATACTAAACGATCGGGTGCTAAGCTAATGGAATGGGTCATGTCAATCACATCATTCTCCTAATAATGTGATCCCGTTAATCAAATGACAACACATGTCTATGGTTAGGAAACATAACCATCTTTGATTAATGAGCTAGTCAAGTAGAGGCATACTAGTGACGTTTAGTTTGTCTATGTATTCACACAAGTATTATGTTTCCGGATAATACAATTCTAGCATGAATAATAAACATTTATCATGATATAAGGAAATAAAATATTAACATTATTATTGCCTCTAGGGCATATTTCCTTCAGTCTCGCACTTGCACTAGAGTCAATAATCTAGATTACACAGTAATGATTCTAACACCCATGGAGCTTTTGTGCTGATCGTGTTTTGCTCGTGGAAGAGGCTTAGTCAACGGGTCTGCAACATTCAGATCCGTATGTATCTTGCAAATCTCTATGTCTCCCACCTGGACTAGATCCCGGATGGAATTGAAGCGTCTCTTGATGTGCTTGGTTCTCTTGTGAAATCTGGATTCCTTTGCCAAGGCAATTGCACCAGTATTGTCACAAAAGATTTTCATCGGACCCGATCCACTAGGTATGACACCTGGATCGGATATGAACTCTTTCATCCAGACTCCTTCGTTTGCTGCTTCCGAAGCAGCTATGTACTCCGCTTCACATGTAGATCCCGCCACAACGCTTTGTTTAGAACTGCACCAACTGACAGCTCCACCGTTTAATGTAAACACGTATCCGGTTTGCGATTTAGAATCGTCCAGATCAGTGTCAAAGCTTGCATCAACGTAACCATTTACTATGAGCTCTTTGTCACCTCCATATATGAGAAACATATCCTTAGTCCTTTTCAGGTATTTCAGGATGTTCTTGACCGCTGTCCAGTGATCCACTCCTGGATTACTTTGATACCTCCCTGCTAGACTTATAGCAAGACACACATCAGGTCTGGTACACAGCATTGCATACATGATAGAGCCTATGGCTGAAGCATAGGGAACATCTTTCATTTTCTCTCTATCTTCTGCATTGGTCGGGCATTGAGTCTTACTCAATTTCACACCTTCTAACACAGGCAAGAATCCTTTCTTTGCTTCATCCATTTTGAACTTCTTCAAAATTTTGTCAAGGTATGTGCTTTGTGAAAGTCCAATTAAGCGTCTTGATCTATCTCTATAGATCTTAATGCCCAATATGTAAGCAGCTTCACCGAGGTCTTTCATTGAAAAACTCTTATTCAAGTATCCCTTTATGCTATTCAGAAATTCTATATCATTTTCGATTAGTAATATGTCATCTACATATAATATCAGAAATGCTACAGAGCTCCCACTCACTTTCTTGTAAATACAGGCTTCTCCAAAAGTCTGTACAAAACCAAATGCTTTGATCACACTATCAAAGCGTTTATTCCAACTCCGAGAAGCTTGCACCAGTCCATAAATGGATCGCTGGAGCTTGCATACTTTGTTAGCTCCTTTTGGATCGACAAAACCTTCCGGTTGCATCATATACAACTCTTCTTCCAGAAATCCATTCAGGAATGCAGTTTTGACATCCATCTGCCAAATTTCATAATTATAAAATGCGGCAATTGCTAACATGATTCGGACAGACTTAAGCATCACTACGGGTGAGAAGGTCTCATCGTAGTCAATCCCTTGAACTTGTCAAAAACCTTTTGCGACAAGTCGAGCTTTGTAGACAGTAATATTACCGTCAGCGTTAGTCTTCTTCTTGAAGATCCATTTATTCTCAATTGCTTGCCGATCATTGGGCAAGTCAACCAAAGTCCATACTTTGTTCTCATACATGGATCCCATCTCAGATTTCATGGCTTCAAGCCATTTTGCGGAATCTGGGCTCACCATCGCTTCTTCATAGTTCGTAGGTTCATCATGATCTAGTAGCATGACTTCCAGAACAGGATTACCGTACCACTCTGGTGCGGATCTTACTCTGGTTGATCTACGAGGTTCAGTAGTATCTTGTTCTGAAGTTTCATGATCATCATCATTAGCTTCCTCACTAATTGGTGTAGGTGTCACAGAAACAGGTTTCTGTGATGTACTACTTTCCAATAAGGGAGTAGGTACAGTTACCTCGTCAAGTTCTACTTTCCTCCCACTCACTTCTTTCGAGAGAAACTCCTTCTCCAGAAAGTTTCCGAATTTAGCAACAAAAGTCTTGCCTTCGGATCTGTGATAGAAGGTGTATCCAATAGTTTCCTTTGGATATCCTATGAAGACACATTTTTCCGATTTGGGTTCGAGCTTATCAGGTTGAAGCTTTTTCACATAAGCATCGCAGCCCCAAACTTTCAGAAATGACAACTTTGGTTTCTTGCCAAACCACAGTTCATAAGGCGTCGTCTCAACGGATTTTGATGGTGCCCTATTTAACGTGAATGCGGCCGTCTCTAGAGCGTATCCCCAAAATGATAGCGATAAATCAGTAAGAGACATCATAGATCGTACCATATCTAGTAAAGTACGATTACGACGTTCGGACACACCATTACGCTGTGGTGTTCCGGGTGGCGTGAGTTGCGAAACTATTCCACATTGTTTCAAATGTACACCAAACTCGTAACTCAAATATTCTCCTCCACGATCAGATCGTAGGAATTCTATTTTCTTGTTACGATGATTTTCAACTTCACTCTGAAATTCTTTGAACCTTTCAAACGTTTCAGACTTGTGTTTCATTAAGTAGATATACCCATATCTGCTTAAGTCATCTGTGAAGGTGAGAAAATAACGATATCCGCCACGAGCCTCAACATTCATCGGACCACATACATCTGTATGTATGATTTCCAACAAATCCGTTGCTCTCTCCATAGTACCGGAGAACGGTGTTTTTGTCATCTTACCCATAAGGCACGGTTCGCAAGTACCAAGTGATTCATAATCAAGTGGTTCTAAAAGTCCATCAGTATGGAGTTTCTTCATGTGCTTTACACCGATATGACCCAAACGGCAGTGCCACAAATAAGTTGCACTATCATTATCAATTCTGCATCTTTTGGCTTCAACATTATGAATATGTGTGTCACTACTATCGAGATTTAATAAGAATAGACCACTCTTTAAGGGTGCATGACCATAAAAGATATTACTCATATAAATAGAACAACCATTATTCTCTAATTTAAATGAATAACCGTCTCGCATCAAACAAGATCCAGATATAATGTTCATGCTTAACGCTGGCACCAAATAACAATTATTTAGGTCTAATACTAATCCCAAAGGTAGATGTAGAGGTAGCGTGCCGACCGCGATCACATCGACTTTGGAACCATTTCCCACGCGCATCGTCACCTCGTCCTTAGCCAATCTTCACTTAATTGGTAGTCCCTGTTTCGAGTTGCAAATGTTAGCAACAGAACCAGTATAAAATACCCAGGTGCTACTGCGAGCATTAGTAAGGTACACATCAATAACATGTATATCACATATACCTTTGTTCACCTTGCCATCCTTCTTATCCGCCAAATACTTGGGGAAGTTCTGCTTCCAGTGACCAGTCTGCTTGCAGTAGAAGCACTCTGTTTCAGGCTTAGGTCCAGGTTTGGGTTTCTTCTCTTGAGTAGCAACTTGCTTGTTGTTCTTTTTGAAGTTCCCCTTCTTCTTTCCTTTGCCCTTTTTCTTGAAACTAGTGGTCTTGTTGACCATCAACACTTGATGCTCCTTCTTGATTTCTACCTCCGCAGCTTTCAGCATTGCGAAGAGCTCGGGAATAGTCTTATTCATCCCTTGCATATTATAGTTCATCACGAAGCTCTTGTAGCTTGGTGGAAGTGATTGGAGAATTCTGTCAATGACGCAATCATCTGGAAGATTAACTCCCAATTAAATCAAGTGATTATTATACCCAGACATTTTGAGTAAATGCTCACTGACAGAACTGTTCTCCTCCATCTTGCAGCTATAGAACTTATTGGAGACTTCATATCTCTCAATCCGGGCATTTGCTTGAAATATTAACTTCAACTCCTGGAACATCTCATATGCTCCATGACGTTCAAAACGTCGTTGAAGTCCCGATTCTAAGCCGTAAAGCATGGCACACTGAACTATCGAGTAGTCATCAGCTTTGCTCTGCCAGACGTTCATAACATCTGGTGTTGCTCCAGCAGTAGGCCTGGCACCCAGCGGTGCTTCCAGGACGTAATTCTTCTGTGCAGCAATGAGGATAATCCTCAAGTTACGGACCCAGTCCGTGTAATTGCTACCATCATCTTTCAACTTTGCTTTATCAAGGAACGCATTAAAATTCAACGGAACAACAGCACAGGCCATCTATCTACAATCAAACATAAACAAGCAAGATACTATCAGGTACTAAGTTCATGATAAATTTAGGTTCAATTAATCATATTACTAAAGAACTCCCACTTAGATAGACATCCCTCTAATCCTCTAAGTGATTACGTGATCCAAATCAACTAAACCATGTACGATCATCACGTGAGATGGAGTAGTTTCATTGGTGAACATCACTATGTTGATCATATCTACTATATGATTCACGCTCGACCTTTCGGTCTCCGTGTTCCGAGGCCATATCTGTATATGCTTGGCTCGTCAAGTATAACCTGAGTATTCTGCGTGTGCAACTGTTTTGCATCCGTTGTATTTGAACGTAGAGCCTATCACACTCGATCATCACGTGGTGTCTCAGCACGAAGAACTTTCGCAACGGTGCATACTCAGGGAGAACACTTCTTGATAATTAGTGAGAGATCATCTTAAAATGCTACCGTCAATCAAAGCAAGATAAGATGCATAAAAGATAAACATCACATGCAATCAATATAAGTGATATGATATGGCCATCATCATCTTGTGCTTGTGATCTCCATCTTCGAAGCACCGTCGTGATCACCATCGTCACCGGCGCGACACCTTGACCACCATCGTAGCATCGTTGTCGTCTCGCCAATCTTATGCTTCCACGACTATCGCTACCGCTTAGTGATAAAGTAAAGCATTACAGCGCAATTGCATTGCATACAATAAAGCGACAACCATATGGCTCCTGCCAGTTGCCGATAACTTGGTTACAAAACATGATCATCTCATACAATAAAATTTAGCATCATGTCTTGACCATATCACATCACAACATGCCCTGCAAAAACAAGTTAGACGTCCTCTACTTTGTTGTTGCAAGTTTTACGTGGCTGCTACGGGCTTAAGCAAGAACCAATCTTACCTATGCATCAAAACCACAACAATAGTTTGTCAAGTTGGTGCTGTTTTAACCTTCGCAAGGACCGGGCGTAGCCACACTCGGTTCAACTAAAGTTGGAGAAACTGACACCCACTAGCCACCTTTGTGCAAAGCACATCGGGAGAACCGGTCTCGCGTAAGCGTACGCGTAATGTCGGTCCGGGCCGCTTCGTCCAACAATACCGCCGAACCAAAGTATGACATGCTGGTAAGCAGTATGACTTATATCGCCCACAACTCACTTGTGTTCTACTCGTGCATATAACATCAACACATAAAACCTAGGCTCGGATGCCACTGTTGGGGAACGTAGTAATTTCAAAAAAATTCCTACGCACACGCAAGATCATGGTGATGCATAGCAACAAGAGGGGAGAGTGTGATCTACGTACCCTTGTAGACCGACAGCGGAAGTGTTATGACAACGCGGTTGATGTAGTCGTACGTCTTCACGGCCCGACCGATCAAGCACCGAAACTACGGCACCTCCGAGTTTTATCACATGTTCAGCTTGATGACGATCCTCGGACTCCGATCCAGGAAAGTGTCCGGGAAGAGTTCTGTCAGCACGACGGCGTGGTGAAGATCTTGATGTTCTACCGTCGCAGGGCTTCGCCTAAGCACCGCTACAATATTATCGAGGATTATAGTGGAAGGGGGCACCACACACGGCTAAGAAAACAATCACGTGGATCAACTTGTGTGTCTAGGGGTGCCCCCTGCCCCGTATATAAAGGAGCAAGGGGAGGAGGCCGGCTGGCCCTATAGGCGCGCCAAGGAGGAGTCCTCCTCCTAGTAGGAGTAGGACTCCTACTAGGAGGGGGAAGGAAGTGGGGAGGGAGAAGGAAAAGGGGGCGCCGCCCCCCTCTCCTAGTCCAATTCGGACCAGGGGGGAGGAGGAGCGCGACCCACCCTGGCTTCCCTTCTCTTTCTCCACTAAGGCCCATATGGCCCATTACTTCTCCCGGGGGGGGGGGGGGTTCCGGTAACCCTCCGATACTCCAGTTTTCTCCGAAATCACCCGAAACACTTCCGGTGTCCGAATATAGCCGTCCAATATATCAATCTTTTTGTCTCGACCATTTCGAGACTCCTCGTTATGTCCGTGATCACATCCGGGACTCCGAACTAACTTCGGTACATCAAAACTCATAAACTCATAATATAACTATCATCGAAACCTTAAGCGTGCGGACCCTACGGGTTTGAGAACAATGTAGACATGACCGAGACATGTCTCCGGTCAATAACCAATAGCAGAACCTCGATGCTCATATTGGCTCCTACATATTCTATGAAGATCTTTATCGGTCAGACCGCATAACAACATACGTTGTTCCCTTTGTCATCGGTATGTTACTTGCCCGAGATTCGATCGTCGGTATCTCAATACCTAGTTCAATCTCATTACCGGCAAGTCTCTTTACTCATTTCGTAATACATCATCTTGCAACTAACCCATTAGTTGCAATGCTTGCAAGGCTTATGTGATGTGCATTACCGAGAGGGCCCAGAGATACCTCTCCGACAATCGGAGTGACAAATCCTAATCTTGAAATACGCCAAACCAACATTTACCTTTGGAGACACCTGTAGAGCTCCTTTATAATCACCCAGTTACGTTGTGACGTTTGGTAGCACACAAAGTGTTCCTCCGGCAAACGGGAGTTGCATAATCTCATAGTCATAGGAACATGTATAAGTCATGAAGAAAGCAATAGCAACATACTAAACGATCGGGTGCTAAGCATGGAATGGGTCATGTCAATCACATCATTCTCCTAATAATGTGATCCCGTTAATCAAATGACAACACATGTCTATGGTTAGGAAACATAACCATCTTTGATTAATGAGCTAGTCAAGTAGAGGCATACTAGTGACGTTTAGTTTGTCTATGTATTCACACAAGTATTATGTTTCCGGATAATACAATTCTAGCATGAATAATAAACATTTATCATGATATAAGGAAATAAAATAATAACATTATTATTGCCTCTAGGGCATATTTCCTTCACGATAGTCGTTGAAGCAACAATTGGCGAGACGACAACGATGCTACGGTGGAGATCAAGGTGTCAAGCCGGTGACGATTGTGATCATGACGGTGCTTTGGAGATGGAGATCAAAGGCACAAGATGATGATGGCCATATCATATCACTTATTTTGATTGCATGTGATGTTTATCCTTTATGCATCTTATTTTGCTTAGTACGGCGGTAGCATTATAAGATGATCCCTCACTAAATTTCAAGGTATAAGTGTTCTCCCTGAGTATGCACCATTGCTACAGTTCATCATGCCGAGACACCACGTGATGATCGGGTGTGATAAGCTCTACGTTCACATACAACGGGTGCAAGCCAATTTTGCACACACAGAATACTCGGGTTAAACTTGACGAGCCTAGCATATGCAGATATGGCCTTGGAACACTGAGACCGAAAGGTCGAATGTGAATCATATAGTAGATATGATCAACATAGCGATGTTCACCATTGAAAACTACTCCATCTCACATGATGATCGGACATGGTTTAGTTGATATGGATCACGTGATCATTTAGATGACTAGAGGGATGTCTATCGTCTAAGTGCGAGTTCTAAAGAAATATGATTAATTGAACTTTAATTTATCATGAACTTAGTCCTGATAGTATTTGCATATCTATGTTGTAGTTCAATAGCTTGCGATATAGCTCCCTCTTTAATTTTGATATGTTACTAGAGAAAAATGAGTTGAAAGATGATAGTAGCAATGATGCGGACTGGGTCCATGATCTGAGGATTATTCTCATTGCTACACAGAAGAATTATGCCCTTGATGCACTGCTAGGTGACAGGCCTAATGCAGGAGCAGATGCAGATGTTATGAACATTTGACAAGCTCGGTATGATGACTACTTGATAGTTTAGTGCACCATTCTTTACGGCTTAGAGCCGGGACTTCAAAAATGTTTTGAATGCCATGGAGCATGTGAGATGTTCCAAGAGCTGAAAATGATATTTCAGACTCATGCCCGTGTTAAGAGGTACGAGACCTATGACAAGTATTTTGCCTACAAGATGGAGGAGAATAGCTCAGCCAGTGAGCATGTGCTCAGAATGTCCGAGTACTACAATCGCTTGAATCAAGAGGGAGTTAATCTTCCAGATAAGATAGTGATTGACAGAGTTCTCTAGTCACTATCACCAAGTTACTGGAACTTCGTGATGAACTATAATATGCAAGGGATGACAAAAATGATTCCCCGAGCTCTTCGCGATGCTGAAATCGGCGAAGGTAGAAATCAAAAAAGTATCAAGTGTTGATGGTTGACAAGACCACTAGTTTCAAGTAATAGGGCAAGGGAAAGTAAGGGAACTTCAAGAAGAATGGAAAGCAAGTTGCTACTCCCATGAAGAAGCCCAAAGCTAGACCCAAGCCTGAAAATGAGTGCTTCTACTGCAAAGGAAATGGTCACTAGAAGCAGAACTGCACCAAATACTTGGCGGATAAGAAGGATGGCAAAGTGAACAAAAGTATATATGGTATACATGCTGTAAATGTGTACTTTACTAGTGTTCGTAGTAGCCCCTGTGTATTTGATACTGGTTCAGTTTCTATGATTAGTAATTTGAAACAGGAGTTACAAAATGAACAGAGACTAGTTGAAGGCGAGGTGAAGATGTGTGTTGGAAGTGATTCCAAGGTTGATAAGATCACCATCGCACACTCCCTTTACCTTCGGGATTAGTGTTGAACCTAAAATAAATGTTATTTGGTGTTTGCGTTCAGCATAATATGATTGGATCATGTTTATTGCAATACGGTTATTCATTTAAGTCAAAGAATAATTGTTATTCTATTTACATGAATAAAATCTTCTGTGGTCATACACCCAAGGTGAATGGTTTATTGAATCTCGATCATAGTGATACATATATTCATGATATTGATGCCAAAAGATGCAAAGTTGATAATGATAGTGCAACATACTAGTGGCACTGTCGTTTAGGTCATATTGGTGTAAAGCGCATGAAGAAACTCCATGCGGATGGACTTCTGGAATCACTTGATTATGAATCATTTGATGCTTGTGAACCATGCCTCATGGGCAAGATGACTAAGACTCTGTTCTCCGAAACAATGGAATGAGCCACTGACTTATTGGAAATAATACATACCGTTGTATGCGGTCCGATGAATGTTGAGGCTCGCGGCGGGTATCGTTATTTTTTGACCTTCACAGATGATTTGAGCATATACTGGTATATCTACATATTGAGTTAGTCGCAGGTCCGATGAGTGTTGAGGCTCACGGTGAGTACCATGGTGGGCACCAACTGTCGTGGAATTGTCACGACAGATGTCCTAGCGGAAGGACTTAGTCGCAGGGCCATCGCAGTTAGGTTAGCTTAAAGGGGTTAAACGGGACAAAGGATGCAGAGAGTTTATACTGGTCCGGCCCCTTACGATGAAGGTAAAGGCCTACTCTAGTTTGGGATTGTATTGCTAGGGCTTCGATTACCAGGGAGCAAATACGCTTGACCTAGTTCTCGATCCGTTGTCTCTTGTCCTAAACCGCCGCCGGGTCGTCGCTTTATATACACAGGTTGACGCTCGGCGGCTCACAGAGTCCCGGCCGGCTTATACAACATGTCTGGCTTGGTGACTAACTACACCTGCCTTACAATACAAGTTATACATACATGGCGGTTCATCCACCCGGGCCGTAAATCACCTCCGGGTCTTGGGCCATCACTAGGCTCGTATGATCCACCATCTTCATTGGCAAGCCGCCAGTGGTATAACCCGGCCCCTCCTAGCCGGTTTATACCCAGTAGTTATATCCCCAATAGCTTGGTGGCTAGGGTTTGCCAGCGACGGGGGAGCGAGTGTGGCTAGATGGGGACAGGGGCTGGCTAGAAGCGGATGAGGACAGCCCCGCCGCACGGTCAGCTTAAAAAAGGACGACCGCCGTCGCTGACGCGTGGGCCCGAGATCATAAATTAAGCTGACCAGGTAGGTGGCGGGCAGTTGGACGACCGCCAGGTGGGGACGCGGCGGACACCGAGAAGGCACGTGTGGCGTCCGTTCCGCGTCTGCGCCGATGCATTTGGGGGCGCAAATCTGTCGGAGCGGACGCGAAGCGGAGTCGATTTGGATTTGGGTCGACGCATTGGACTTCCTCTTTTGTCCACGCCGATCCAAACGGACGGCTGTCGGCGTTCTGGGAACGGGGGTCCCCAGACTTGCCTGCCTGCGGCCCACGGAGTGGCTGAGCTAGCAGGCCCGTACGACCCATCTTGATCGACAAGGCATTCAAGACTGTCGGTGTCAAAACCGGTGGATCTCGGGTAGGGGGTCCCGTACTGTGCGTCTAGGCGGATGGTAACAGGAGGCAGGGGACATGATGTTTTTACCCAGGTTCGGGCCCTCTTGATGGAGGTAAAACCCTACGTCCTGCTTGATTGATATTGATGATATGGGTATTACAAGAGTAGATCTACCACGAGATCAAGGAGGCTAAACCCTAGAAGCTAGCCTATGGTATGATTGTTGTTTGTCCTATGGACTAAAACCCTCTGATTTATATAGACACCGGAGAGGGCTAGGGTTACACAGAGTCGGTTACAATGGTAGGAGATCTACATATCCATATCGCCAAGCTTTCCTTCCACGCCAAGGAAAGTCCCTTCCGGACACGGGACAAAGTCTTCAATCTTGTATCTTCATAGTCTAGGAGTCCGGCCGAAGGTATAGTCCGGCTATCCAGACACTCCCTAATCCAGGACTCCCTCAGTAGCCCCTGAACCAGGCTTCAATGACGACGAGTCCGGCGCGCAGATTTTCTTCGGCATTGCAAGGCGGGTTCCTCCTCCAAGTACTTCATAGAAGATTTTGAACACAAAGGTAGTGTCCGACTCTGCAAAATAAGTTTCCACATATTGCCATAGAGAGAATAATATTTACACAAATCTAATCTGCTGACGTATTCCGTAGCGTGACATCACACCATGGCCAAGTCTTTATTCGAATCGTTTTACTGTCCCACCTCAGCGCGTTTAGCGAGGCGGTTTCCTTGGCACGTCTTGTCAAAGCAGAGATTGTGTCCCCTTATTTCGGGATTCTCATCAATACGGGCGTGGGTAACCCAACCGTACCCGTTGGTATGTTTTCTCGATCAAAGGCGAGTCCCAAACGGTCACGGGGAGGGCCCTTGGTATTCAACCTCTTATAAAGAGACCAAGGCCTTACTCCTTTCTTTCAATCTCAAACTTGTTCGCCCTTCGCCTCGAGTTCCAACACCCAAGGCTCCAGATTTCAGGTGCTTCGGACCTTCGACAATGTCTGGTTCCGACCTTTGAGGCCGATGGATGCCCTCCTCCGTCACAGAGGAGGACATGCTGAAGTTGAGAGAGGCCAGGTTCTTGACCGGCGAAATCTCGCATAGGCTGCCTGCTCAAGGGCAGGTTATTCCCACTCCCAAGCCTGGTGAGAGTGTGGTGTTCATGTCTCACTTCCTTCGGGGGCTAGGCTTCCCGACGGATCCCTTCATGAGGGGGCTCATGTTTTATTATGGGCAGGAATTTCACGACTTAGCTCTGGAGTCCATCCTCCATATTTCCTCATTCATCGTCGTGTGTGAAGCCTTCCTCTGTCTTACTCCTCACTTCGGACTATGGCTCAAGACCTTCAAAGTAGAGCCGAAGATGATCGAGGGACGGCACGCGGAGTGCGGAGGTGCTTTTATAAGAAAGAATGCTGGTGCTCCATGGCCCGAGGGCTCTTTTCAAGGGGAGTCCAGCTTATGGCAACGAGAGTGGCTTTATATCACAGCTCCCAGGAGCACCAAGTGGGTGGCGCTGCCTGTTTTCTGCTCGGGTCCCCCGCCACGACTGGCGTCATGGGTCAATAAGGGGCTAGACTGGGGGTCGGCAAAGGACGTGCCCTTGTTGCAGGGCCGCATCCGAGATCTCCTAGAAAGAGACATCAGTCTGGTCGTGGTGATGCAGGTTATGTTAATTCGCCGCGTTCTGCCCTGCAAACGTCGCCCCCTCCGCCTGTGGGAGATCAACCCGGAGGGACCATGAGTTCTCCAACATTTTCTTGGCATGACGCCCGTGGAGATGTACAAATTATTCTTCGGACCACAAGTAGTGTGTCCGGATTCGAACGAGGACGCAGGTTTGAGCTGCAACCGCCCGGATACTCAAGTAAGTAGCCCTGTGCCCGGACTCGCAATCTGCATATTTATCATAAAATTTCCCTTAAAAGAGCTATCCTTTAAACATGAGTGGATAGCGAAAGCAAAGCTAATCAGGTGTCCGTCCCCCCTCCCCGAGACCACGCCGGGTCCCGTGCTAGTCAGGATGTTGGAGGTTGTGCCTTCGGAGGAAAGCGAGGGAGGGGACAAGGAAGCTACAACCTCCTCGAAGAAGGTTGTCCGAAAGGGAGGAATCAAAAATTCCTCTCCTTAGGGGAAGAAGAGGACCGCCTCTGACGACCCGGAGACCATGGCCTCAAAGCGGGGGAAGAAATCTTCGTCAGAGGGTCCTGCGCCGGGGGATACTTCGGCCGAATTATGCCCTCAAGGGGATCAGCCCTCCACCGAGCCGTAAGTAGAGAGGAGTTTTTCTTTTTAATAAATGAGAGAAATCCTTGCGTTATATCTGAGAAGAGTAATCAAAAATTTACCTTGTAGCTCAGACCTTAGCCCTTCTCAGCAGAGCTCGTCTTCGGGGGATCTTCTTCCGGAGATGACGGAGAGCGGAACGCCTCCCCCTGACGTACCGCCTTGCGAGGCGGGCGATCCTGAGGTATCGTCATGGAGGGTTTCTCCGAATCCGGTAGGGCCGGAAGGTAGGGCCGGAAGGTAGACATAGGGCCGGAAGGTAGACATATGGCCCCCCAAAAGGGCCATCGGACGAGTCCGGCACCGTCTGGTGCGCGGTCGGAGGAGCTGAAGGATCTGCTAGGGCGAGCATCTATCTCAGAGGAGCACCGTGCATTGATGGGTACGGTGATTGAGAGGATTTCATCCGCGGAGAGAGGATTGCACGATGCCGTCAGGAGTTTACTGACAGGTTTTGAGGTACGCGAAATAATGTACCCTTTTTGGACAGTTGCGCATAAATAAGATGTGCCCTATGTAGATAGTAGACCCTGAGACTCTGTGCATTGTCAAAAGTGACGGCGCGCAAAGGATCATAATCCCAGGTCTAATATGTCGCCTTCATACGTAGGTGGCAAAGTGTCCGGTGGCAAGCCGGACTGATGAATTTGCCGAGCTAAAGTGGCAACCTGACGTGCCAGATGCCGACATCGCGCTTGTCAACAAGCGACATGACGAGGCACAAGGTATGTAATTCCTCCGGTGGCACCTGGTAAGAGGAGCTTTATGCCAGTATCTTACAATGTGTGTGCTTATGCAGATGGTGCTGCTGCCAGGGAGAATCTTCGGGCGGAACTTGCCCGAGCCAAGGAGCAAGCCAGGAAAAGTGATGCGGCTGCCTTAAAGGCAATTGAAGAGCTGAAAGCCGAACAGGCTGCTCACTGCCGAAGCAAGAAGGAAATGGCCGAGATGGGCGTGAAGCTGAAGAACGCTGCTGACCGTTGCAAGCTTCTTGAAAAAGAAGATCGGGCGGAACAGACGGACCTGGAGAAGGCCGTTGCCAATGCCAAGGATGCTCGCTCTGCGATGAGAGCTATGAAGGAGAAGCTGCGTCAGGCCAGAGAGATCGCGGCTGGAAAGCCCTTTATGCTGCGGAGGAAGTTCTGTGATCCTAAACATGCTCCGTTAGACCGGATGTGGAGTACGGCGGACACCTATCTGGATTTGGCAGCGAGTGCCGCAGATGCGGCCGAACACTTCCAAGATCAAGAAGATCGCGAAGTGGAAAGGCTCTTTTGGTCGCAGTTCCACAATCCGGAGCATCCGCTGTCATTAGCCGATCGTTTGGCCGAATGGGCCGAGCTAAATAGGTTGTCCGGACTTGCCATGAAGTATGTCATGAGTCATCTATGGCCAGAGAGGCCAGAGACGAAAAGTTATTTCAACTTGGTGCAGCAATTCCTTGGTGCGGTGCCGCATATCAATGCGATGAAGAGGTCGGTGTGCATAGAGGGTGCGCGGATGGCTCTTGCCCGTGTCAAGACATACTGGGCGGAAATGGAGGCCACCGCTGTTGCATCCCCAGACTCGGATGGAAGCCGAGTACCTGCCGAGTACTATTTTCAGGAAGTTCTGCAAGGCGCTCGTTTAATAGAGACGCAGTGCTCGAAGGATACTATATTCGAATAGCATATATTATTGTAAAACAATGTTTTGATAAATTGTAGAAGCTTTTTATACTTGTGCCTGCAAGTATTATAATACCTCTTGTGCGGCCATTTAACATATATGTATATATAATCTGAAAGATGGCAGTCGTCGGCTTCAGCCCCCACGCACATAATGCGGGGGTGTTCGCAGAAGGCGCATTTTCACACTTGATCCAACGTCTTGGTCCTACAAAGGAGGTGATAGCGCAGCGAACTAGGCAATCGGACTATGATGCTTTATCACTTTCACTTAGCCATAGGAGTTTGACAGTGAGGCTACTTATATAGCCCCTGGTGGCGCCTGCGCTCGCCCGAACTCAGGGCGCGTATGTGCCTGGCCGGGAAGTGGCCCTTCGTTAATGCGGAGGAATCCTAAAGATTCCGATAAGTTATCGAGTGGTTGACCAGTCTCACGCTATATCATGACAGTCAGTTTTCGGCTTTCTCTACTGAGGTGCTCGCCTGGCCGAACCAGGGCACAATCTCAGTAGTTCTCCTGGTGCCGCCTTAGCCGATAGAGCGGAATGTAAGGTAGCAAAACACAGGAGCCGGGCAAACCCAACATTTGACCAAAGACATGATTCGGAGCTGATGCATATAAGGCCAAACTCGAGACGCTGAACACTCCCTAAGGTATTCGGTCTTTATGAGGGCGGGTGAGATAACGCCCTTAGTAATAAGCCCCTAGTGTCCAGGTACGCGCAAAACTCTGATGTGGCCACATGCCAAAACGCCAGCCTCCTCCTTGGTTATACCAAGAAACCAGGGGATGTGTATCAACAAAAGACAGTAAAAAAGGTTTACGCTGGGTCTTAATCTGAAAAGAATCCTTGGAACGGGTCCCTGTTGCACGTCTGCGCCTGTGTCTCCGTTGTGCCGTATCCTAGACGGGTGTAGCACGGTGTTCATCTGTAAAAGAGAGGAACTTAGTTAAAGAAAGATCGTGCCGAACATGAGTTATACTAAATAAACAAAGTATAAATCGAAATGGGTAAAACTGAGCTTTATTGTCTCTTGTTTTATATGCGGGGAGCCCCTAGTACAGGGGTATACGGCTATTAAGCCTTTATCAATTGTATGTTTATGCCGGACTCGTCTAGTCGTGTCCGTGATCTTGACGATCTATTTAGGTGCTTTGGCTGGTGAAGCTGCTTTATTGTGGGGCTGTCAAGGCAGCCGCACTGTCTTCCGCGCGGGAGGAACACTCAATGTTTTCCCTTTAATGAGATGATGCCTCGTGGACCGGGCATCTTAAGCATGAGAGATGCATAATGAGGTATTGCGTTAAAGAGGGCGAAAGCTTCGTGCCCCAGCAGTGCTTGATAGCTACTTAAGAATGGGGCGATGTGGAAAGTTAGCTGTTCGCGACGGAAGTTATCGGGGGAGCCGAACATAACTTCTAGCCGAAGAGAACCCATACAACGGGCATCCGGGCCTGGCGTTACCCCTTGAAAGGAGGTTTTTCTATGGCGAATTTTTGTTGGGTCTATCCCCATGTTGCGGATTGTGTCCTGGTATAACAGGTTTAGACCACTGCCGCCGTCCATCAGGACATTTGTAAAGTGGAGTCCGCCGATTATTGGATCTAATACCAAGGCAGTCCAGCCTGCGTTCCGGATACTTCTAGAGTAATCCTGATGGTCGAAGGTGATCGGTTTTAACAACCATTGGCGCGACTTCTTTGGGATAGGCCATATGGCGCGTATCTCTGTTGGCGCCATTCTGTTCGTCACGTGAAGTAAGTTTACTATTTTGACTTCTTGTGGGAAATCCTTTTGTTTCCTGGTGCTCTGCTTGTGGGGTTCATCGTCGTCCTCACTTGGTGTGTCGAGCCCCTTGTGTTCGGCGTTGAGTTTGCCAGATTGCTTGAAAACCCAACAATCTCTGTGGGTATGGTTCGCAGGCTTCCCGGGAGTACTGTGTATTTGACATATCTTGTCCAAGATTTTGTTTAAGTTGGATAGCTCGTCCCTGTTATCCTTGAGGGGCGGCTTTCTCTGATTCTGCCGCGAGCTTTTGAATCCGGCGTTGACCGCCGTGCTCTTTGGGTTGTTTCCCTTATTCCGGCGCTGGTCCTTGCTGCGTCGGGGTTTTCCGTTTCCATCCCTAACTTCGGATGTACTTGGGTCGCTGGTGCTACATCTTGCCAACCAGCTGTCCTCTCCTGCGCAAAAGCGGGTCATGAGGCTTGTTAATGCGGCCATTGTTCTTGGCTTTTCTTGGTCGAGGTGTCTGGCGAGCCATTCGTCTCGAACGTTATGCTTAAAAGCTGCTAGGGCTTTGGCGTCCGGACATTCGACTATCTGATTCTTTTTAGTAAGAAATCTGTTTCAGAATTTCCGGGCTGACTCTCCGGGCTGTTGAGTTATGTGACTGAGATCGTCTGCATCGGGAGGGCGGACATAGGTCCCTTGAAAATTTTCCCGGAAAGCATCCTCAAGCTCTTCCCAACTTCCAATGGTGTTTTCGGGAAGGCCTTTGAGCCAATGCCGGGCTGGCCCTTTAAGCTTGAGGGGTAAGTATTTTATGGCGTGGAGGTCATCTCCTCTGGCCATGTGTATGTGGAGGATATAACCCTCCATCCAGACCCCAGGGTCTGTTATTCTGTTGTACGCCTCTATGTTTACGGGCTTGAATCCCGCTGGAAATTCATGGTCCAGCACCTCATCGGTGAAACATAGGGGGTGTGCGACACCCCTGTATTTGGGTGTGCCGTGATGTTCGGATATTTGTTGTGTTACATTGCTTACTAGAGCTTGCTTTCTTGGCCCATAGATAGATCTGGCTGGGCCATCTTTTTGATGCGGATCCTTTGGTGGATCGCGTGTCGGCTTGTGTGCGGCGCCACTTGCC
The DNA here is from genome assembly GCF_056163025.1 of Triticum urartu. Taxonomy (NCBI): domain Eukaryota; kingdom Viridiplantae; phylum Streptophyta; class Magnoliopsida; order Poales; family Poaceae; genus Triticum; species Triticum urartu. The sequence goes on from NC_141875.1 coordinate 557,639,423, forward strand.
GCTCCATGCTGGCCATGCGGTCGTCTATCCGACCGGGTGGCTTTCCTATTTTTTGAATGCGGGGGCTCTAAGGCCTCCTTGTCAAATTTAGGCAGTAGCTTTCGCTTTGGATAGCTTTTTGTGCGACGAATGCCGCCATATTTGTCTGCGGTGTTGAGTACTTTGCTCCATCTGATTCTGAGTGCATCTTCCGCAGTTTTGAGCTTCCGCTTCTGCTTTTTCAGGCTACGCGCAGTGGCGACGAGCCTTTTGTGGAGGTTCTTCTGCTCCATGAGCCTATCCGGCGTAAGGTCGTCCAGACTGTTGTTTTCGCCGGGGACGGGGTGTTCAGTTTGTTTATCCACGTTGCCCTGTTCGGATGGTTGCTCGAAGGCATGTTCGCCATCCGCCGGCTCGTCCTGCTCTATGGCTAGGTCTGTATGGCTGCTGTCTCTGTCGAGGCGAGGCTTGGAGCGGCGCTTACGTCGCCGCTTTGATTGCTTTTCGAGTGAACGATCCCTCGTTGCATCCCTATGTTCCTCGTCGTCGCTTCCTTTGGGTGTGTCCACCATGTATACATCATGAGATGAGGTGGCTATCCAGTGCCTTATAGGCGTTGGTTCATGTTCATCTCCTACATCGTCGTCCATACCGTCGATGTCTTCGGAGTCGAAGTCGAGCACGTCGTTTAAATTATCGATAGTGGCTACGAAGTGGGTGGTGGGTGGGCTTTGAATTTCTTCATCATCCGCATCCCAACCTTGCTGACCATAGTCCGGCCAGGGCTCTCTTAATAAAGAGAGAGACTTTAGTGAATTCAGAATATCGCCGAAGGGCGAGTGCTGAAAGATGTCCGCGGTAGTGAACTCCATGATCGGCGCCCAATCGGGTTCGATCGGTAGGGGCGCGGAGGGCTCGGAGTCTGGAGAGGAGTCCGGCTCCTTGGAGTCACGGGCTTCGCAGAGAATAGGGCTGGTGTTCGGCTCGATCGCCGTAGAGATTGCAGCCCCCGAGGCGGTGTCCAACCACCCATCCTCGATTGGCGTAGTTGGCTCCGAATTAAGGGTCGGAGCTGATGCGGGTGCGGCCTTCAGGGCACTGTTCAGTGGCAGAGCTAGATCATGCCCATCGTGACAGTGCGGCGCGCTCGGCTGCGGCTCGAATCCGTCGAAGATCGAGTCTCCGCGGAGGTCCGCTTGGTAGTTTAAACTTCCAAATCTGACCTGACGGCCATGGGCGTAGCTTTCGATCTGCTCCAGATGGCCAAGCGAATTGGCTCGTAGTACAAAGCCGCCAAATACGAAGATCTATCCAGGGAGAAAAGTCTCACCCTGGATCGCATCGTCGTTGATGATCGGAGGAGCCATCCGGCCTAAAAGTGACGACACAGAGGAACTCTCAATGAAAGCACCAATGTCGGTGTCAAAACCGGCGGATCTCGGGTAGGGGGTCCCGAACTGTGCGTCTAGGCGGATGGTAACAGGAGGCAGGGGACACGATGTTTTTACCCAGGTTCGGGCCCTCTTGATGGAGGTAAAACCCTACGTCCTGCTTGATTGATATTGATGATATGGGTATTACAAGAGTAGATCTACCACGAGATCAAGGAGGCTAAACCCTAGAAGCTAGCCTATGGTATGATTGTTGTTCGTCCTATGGACTAAAACCCTTCGGTTTATATAGACACCGGAGAGGGCTAGGGTTACACAGAGTCGGTTACAATGGTAGGAGATCTACATATCCATATCGCCAAGCTTGCCTTCCACGCCAAGGAAAGTCCCTTCCGGACACGGGACGAAGTCTTCAATCTTGTATCTTCATAGTCCAGGAGTCCGGCCGAAGGTATAGTCCGGCTATCCGGACACCCCCTAATCCAGGACTCCCTCAAAGACCCTCGCGAGGGGCCAAGCCTCGTGAGGCGGACAAGCAAGACCTCCTCAGGAGCGTCCTCGCCATGTAGGCTCACGAGGGGTGGAGAGATCAAGGCAAGGCAAACCTCGCGAGCTTCTCATGACGTGAGCCATGACAATCGAGACCAGGCGGGCGCCAGCACGCGCACCGTCCTTGTGTCCTCTTTGGTGCTAAGGGGGCAAGCACAGGCACGGAGTACCGAGGCATCAAGAAAAGGTTTCCATATCGATGCAACGAGACCAAGACTAGCAGGACGGCAAGACGGAGGTCACCATGGAGCCCAAGACGGCGTCAACACCAGAGCCTTTTGCAGGCGAAGACCGCTTTTATCAGGATAAGTTGTACTAGCTGTCCCCTTTCAAATTGGCCATTGTTGGCTCCCTTGCCACTCAATATTTGGGGAGTGGACCAGGGCCTATATAAGTAGAACTAGCCACCATAGTAGAGGAGACTGATGGGGGACAGATTGAGAGAGAACTGAGAGAGAGAGAGAGAGTGAAAGGATCCTCAAGATCATCTCACCCACACAAGTTCCCCAAGCACAAGAACACCTCAACCTCAGGAGGCTGTTTTTCCCCTTGTACTGTTCGTCATCAGCCCAAGAGGCAATCCACCACCACACTGGAGTAGGGCATTACACCACAACGGTGGCCCGAACCAGTATAAATCTTGTGTCTTTTTGTGTTGCGAGTTCATCGAGTTCGTCCACGAGATCTTAGAGAGCTAGGGCGTGGATTGATAGGGAGAAAACCTTCGCGCGCACCCCAGTGTTCGAACCTCGAGGGTCTTTCCAGAACCCGTGATCCGACATTTGGTGTGCCAGGTAGGGGTGCACCATAGATTCTCTTCCGTCGATTGGCGCTCCGTCGCCACCGTGCTTCGCCCACATGGCAGGCGCCCTGCCGCTGACTCCGACGGCCAGCGTTGACGATGGGGCCAGGGGGCTCCGAGCCCTGGACCCCGCCCAGCGGCGGGTGCAGTGGTCGCCCAAGTTCAAGCCGGAGATGCCGCCGCACTACGACTGCGTCGCGGCCCTGCTAGGCGGCTCACAGGCGCCGCCTTCAGAGCGCCACATCAAGCCATTCCTCCACCAGATTGGTGCCGCTTGCACGCGCTTGGGGGCTCCGCCGGGCTGAGCCGCGCCTGAGGCCGACCTCACCTTCAGCTCAGAAGACCACCCTGCCACCACCACCGGCTTGGGCATGCTTCCGATGCTCTGCATGCCCACCATCTGCAATGTGGCCGTCACCAAGACCCTCATCGATGGCGGCGCTGGCCTCAACTTGCTCTCCATGGAGGCCTTCAGGCTTCTTCACGTGTCGCTCGAGCGACTCAGCCTCAACAAGCCTTTCTCAGGAGTTGGTGGCGGCGCTGCCCGCTCCCTGGGGCAGATCCGCCTTCCCGTCACCTTCAGCACGCGCGACAACTACCGCACCGAGCTGGTTGACTTCGACATCGCCCGCATCGGCCTCCCGTACAACGCCATCCTCGGGTACCCAGCTCTGGCCCAGTTCATCGTGGCGACTCATCCAGCCGACAACCTCATGAAAATGCCTGGAAGAAAAGGTGTCCTCACCATCAAGGGGGACACCAAGGAGGCCGTGACGACGCTCAAACTTGCCTTCAGGACCGTTGCGGCGGCGCAGCCCGTCGGCACCGGTGCCCCCGAGGCCAAGGAGGCCGCGCCAACCAAGAAGAAGAAGTTGTTCACCCAAGATAAGTCAGAGACCAAGCAGGTGCCGGTCGACAAGGACGGCTCCTCAGGAGCCACCTTCACCATAGGTGCCGCCCTCAACCCCAGCCAAGAGGAAGCATTGGTGAAGTTCTTGCGCGCGAACAAGGACATATTCGCATGGGATCCCAACCAGCTGGTGGGGGTCCCGAGAGAGGTGATTCAACACCACTTATGGGTGTGCCCCAATGTGCGCCTTGTGAAGCAGTGAGCAAGGCGGCAGTCCACGGAGAAGCAGTCCATCATCGTCCAGGAGACCCGCAAGTTGGAGGCAGCAGGTGCCGTTCGTGAGGTTAGGTACCCCGAATGGCTGGCGAACCCAGTCGTGGTGCCGAAGAAAGGAAGGAAGGAGCGAATGTGTGTCGACTTCACCAACCTCAACCAGGCGTGCCCTCAAGATCTGTTCCCTCTCCCGCGCATCGACCAGATCGTCGACTCCACCGCCGAGTACGCCCTACTGTGCTTCTTGGATGCGTTCTCAGGGTATCACCAAATCAAGATGGCGGTGGAAGATGTAGAGAAGACAGCCTTCCTGACCCCGTGTGGGGTGTACTGCTACACATGTATGCCCTTCGAACTGCGCAACGCGGGTGCGACCTTTCAGCGGCTGATGCACATTGCTTTAGGGCGGCAGCTCGGGAGGAACACGGAGGCCTATGTCGACGACATTGTGGTGAAGCCTCAGGAGGCGAGAACCTTGATCCAAGACCTGGAGGAGACCTTCAAAAGCCTGCACCAGGTGAACTTGCGGCTTAACTCAGAAAAGTGTGTGTTCGGTGTCCCTTCCGACAAGCTGTTGGGATTCCTCATGTCACACAGAGGGATCGAGGCGAACCCGGAGAAGATCAAGGCCATTGAGGGCATGAGCCCGCCTCAGACCCTCAAGGAAATGCAGAAGCTGGCTAGTCGGGTGACTACATTGGGGCGCTTCATCTCCAAGCTGGGAGAGCGCGCCTTACCCTTTTTCAAGCTGATGAAGAAGAAGGGCCCGTTCGAGTGGACTCCAGAGGCCGACCGAGCCTTCCAAGACCTCAAGAGATACCTGACCAACCCACTGGTGTTGGCGCCACGGCCTCTCGAGCCTCTAGTACTTTATCTTTCCGCCACCCCATACTCCGCCAGCGCTGTGCTAGTGGCGGTTCGGGAGGAGCACCAGGCCAAGAGTGCGCTGCGCCAAGCTGCGTCGCGAGCCAAGATGACACAAGATCAGGAAGGCGCAACAAGAGCCATAGCGGCAGCAACAGAAGACCAAGCTCGGTAGGATGACACCGTAGAGATTCCCGCAAGCGACCAGGCGCCAGGGGTCCCACCACCTCAGGAGGCACCCCAGCTTGCACAAGACACGAGCCTCACAACCATGCCGGTCCTCGTCGAGCACCCGATGTACTTCGTCAGCACGGTGTTGCGGGACGCGAGGGCACGCTGTCCCATGCCTCAGAAGCTCCTGCTCGTGCTCCTGGTGGCCTCGCGCAAGTTGCGGCACTACTTCCAGGGCCACCCCATCAAAGTCGTCTCGGCCTACCCGTTGGAGAGGGTGCTCAGGAGCCCCAACTCTGCCGGAAGGGTCGCTGATACGTCTCCAACGTATCTATAATTTTTGATTGCTCCATGCTATATTATCTACTGGTTTGGACTATATTGGGCTTTATTTTCCACTTTTATATTATTTTTGGGACTAATCTATTAACCGGAGGCCCAGCCCAGAATTGCTGTTTTTTTTTGCCTATTTCAGTATTTCGGTGAAACAAAATATCAAACGGAGTCCAAACGGAATAAAACCATTGGGAACATGATTTTCTCACCGAACGTGGTCCAGGAGACTTGGACCCTACTCCAAGGAGTCAAAGAGGCGGTCATGAGGGTGGGGGCGCCCCCCCCCTAGGGTGCGCTGTTGGAAATATGCCCTAGAGGCAATAATATATTGATTATTATTATATTTCCTTGTTCATGATAATCGTTTATTATCCATGCTAGAATTGTATTGATAGGAAACTCAGATACATGTGTGGATACATAGACAACACCATGTCCCTAGTAAGCCTCTAGTTGACTAGCTCGTTGATCAATAGATGGTTACGGTTTCCTGACCATGGACATTGGATGTCGTTGATAACGGGATCACATCATTAGGAGAATGATGTGATGGACAAGACCCAATCCTAAGCATAGCACAAGATCGTGTAGTTCGTATGCTAAAGCTTCTCTAATGTCAAGTATCTTTTCCTTAGACCATGAGATTGTGCAACTCCCGGATACCGTAGGAGTGCTTTGGGTGTGCCAAACGTCACAACGTAACTGGGTGGCTATAAAGGTACACTACGGGTATCTCTGAAAGTGTCTGTTGGGTTGGCATGAATCGAGACTGGGATTTGTCACTCCGTGTAAGCGGAGAGGTATCTCTAGGCCCACTCGGTAGGACATCATCATAATGTGCACAATGTGATCAAGGAGTTGATCACGGGATGATGTGTTACGGAACAAGTAAAAGAGACTTGCCGGTAACGAGATTGAACAAGGTATCGGGATACCGACGATCGAATCTCAGGCAAGTACAATACCGCTAGACAAAGGGAATTGCATACGGGATTGATTAAGTCCTTGACATCGTAGTTCATCCGATGAGATCATCGTGGAACATGTGGGAGCCAACATGGGTATCCAGATCCCGCTGTTGGTTATTGACCGAAGAACGTCTCGGTCATGTCTGCATGTCTCCTGAACCCGTAGGGTCTAAACACTTAAGGTTCGATGACGCTAGGGTAATAAAGGAAGTTTGTATGTGGTTACCGAATGTTGTTCAGAGTCCCGGATGAGATCCCGGACGTCACGAGGAGTTCCTGAATGGTCCGGAGGTAAAGATTTATATATAGGAAATCCTGTTTCGGCCATCGTGACAAGTTTCGGGGTCATCGGTATTGTACCGGGACCACCGGAAGGGTCCCGGGGGTCCACCGGGTGGGGCCACCTGCCCCGGGGGGCCACATGGGCTGTGGGAGGTGCGCCTTGGCCTACATGGGCCAAGGGCACCAGCCCCAAGAGGCCCATGCGCCTAGGGTTTTAAGGAGGGAAGAGTCCCACAAGGGGAAGGCACCTCCTAGGTGCCTTGGGGGGGAGGGAAACCTCCTCTTGGCCGCCTCCCCTTTCCCATCTAGGGCTGCCGCCCCCCCTAGGGGTGGGAACCCTAGAGGGGGCGCACCCTCCTCCCTCTCCCCTATATATAGTGAGGCATAGGGTCTGCTCATAAGACGCGATTTGATCTCTCTCATTGGTGCAGCCCTCCCTCTCTATCTCCTCTCCCGTGGTGCTTGGCGAAGCCCTGCAAGATTGCCACGCTCCTCCATCACCACCACACCGTTGTGCTGCCACGCCACGATGTTGTAGCTCACGCTTCAGTTCTACTGTTTAGATATGTTCCTAGAGAAAATTTAGTTGAAAGTTGATAGTAGCAATTATGCGGACTAGGGTTGTTTGAATCCTCAACATCGTGGTTCATCCGATGAGATCATCGTGGAACATTTGGGAGCCAACATGGGTATCCAGATCCCGCTGTTGGTTATTGACCGGAGAACGTCTCGGTCATGTCTGCATGTCTCCCGAACCCGTAGGGTCTACACACTTAAGGTTCGATGACGCTAGGGTTATAAAGGAAGTTTGTATGTGGTTACCGAATGTTGTTTGGAGTCCCGGATGAGATCCCGGACGTCACGAGGAGTTCCGGAATGGTCTGGAGGTAAAGATTTATATATAGGAAATCCTGTTTCGGCCATCGGGACAAGTTTCGGGGTCATCGTCGGGTTGTACATGTGTTGAACGCGGAGGTGCCGTCCGTTCGGCACTAGGATCTCCGGTGATTTGGATCACGACGAGTACGACTCCATCAACCCCGTTCTCTTGAACGCTTCCGCTTAGCGATCTACAAGGGTATGTAGATGCACTCTCCTTCCCCTCGTTGCTGGTCTCTCCATAGATAGATCTTGGTGACACGTAGGAAAATTTTGAATTATTGCTACGTTCCCCAACAGTGGCATCATGAGCTAGGTCTATTGCGTAGATTCTATGCACGAGTAGAACACAAAGTAGTTGTGGGCGTTGATTTTGTTCAATATGCTTGCCGTTACTAGTCTTATCTTGACTCGGCAGCATCGTGGGATGAAGCGGCCCGGACCGACCTTACACGTACTCTTACATGAGACTGGTTCCACCGACTGACATGTACTAGTTGCATAAGGTGGCTGGCGGGTGTCTGTCTCTCCCACTTTAGTCGGATCGGATTCGATGAACAGGGTCCTTATGAAGGGTAAATAGCAATTGGCATATCACGTTGTGGTTTTTGCGTAGGTAAGAAACGTTCTTGCTAGAAACCCATAGCAGCCACGTAAAACATGCAAACAACAAATTAGAGGACGTCTAACTTGTTTTTGCAGGGTATGCCTTGTGATGTGATATGGCCAAAGGATGTGATGAATGATATATGTGATGTATGAGATTGATCATGTTCTTGTAATAGGAATCACGACTTGCATGTCGATGAGTATGACAACCGGCAGGAGCCATAGGAGTTGTCTTAATTTATTTATGACCTGCGTGTCAACATAAACGTCATGTAATTACTTTACTTTATTGCTAACCATTAGCTGTAGTAGTAGAAGTAATAGTTGGCGAGACAACTTCAAGAAGACATGATGATGGAGATCATGGTGTCATGCCGGTGACAAGATGATCATGGAGCCCCAAGATGGAGATCAAAGGAGCTATATGATATTGGCCATATCATGTCACTATTATTTGATTGCATGTGATGTTTATCATGTTTATGCATCTTATTTGCTTAGAACGACGGTAGTCAATAAGATGATCCCTCTTTAAAATTTCAAGAAGTGTTCTCCCCTAACTGTGCACCGTTGCTAAAGTTCGTCGTTTCGAAGCACCACGTGATGATCGGGTGTGATAGATCCTTACGTTCACATACAACGGGTGTAAGACAGTTTTACACATGCAAAACACTTAGGGTTAACTTGACGAGCCTAGCATGTGTATAGACATGGCCTCGGAACACAGAAGACCGAAAGGTCGAGCATGAGTCATATAGAAGATACGATCAACATGAAGATGTTCACCGATGTTGATTAGTCCGTCTCACGTGATGATCGGACACGGCCTAGTTGACTCGGATCATGTAATCGCTTAGATGACTAGAGGGATGTCTATCTGAGTGGGAGTTCATAAGATGAACTTAATTATCCTGAACATAGTCAAAAGGTCTTCGCAAATTATGTTGTAGCTCGCGCTTCAGTTCTACTGTTTAGATATGTTCCTAGAGAAAATTTAGTTGAAAGTTGATAGTAGCAATTATGCGGACTAGGTCCGTAAACTGAGGATTGTCCTCATTACTTCTTAGAAGGCTTATGTCCTTAATGCACCGCTCAGTGTGCTGAACCTCGAACGTCGTCTGTGGATGTTGCGAACATCTGACATACGCATTTTGATAACTACATGATAGTTCAGTTAAATGGTTTAGAGTTGAGGCACTGAAGACGTTTTGAAACATCGCGAAACATATGAGATGTTTCAAGGGCTGAAATTGGGATTTCAGGCTCGTGCCCACGTCAAGAGGTATAAGACCTCCGACGATTTTTCTTGGCCTGCAAACTAAGGGAGAAAAGCTCAATTGTTGAGCTTGTGCTCAGATTGTCTGAGTACAACAATCATTTGAATCGAGTGGGAGTTGATCTTCCAGATAAGATAGTGATGTTTCTCCGAAGTCATTACCACCAAGCTGCTAGAGCTTCGTGATGAACTATAATATTCAGGGACATATATGATGATCCTTGAGATATTCGCGATGTTTGACACCAGAAAAGTAGAAATCAAGAAGGAGCATCAATTGTTGATGGTTGGTGAAACCACTAGTTTCAAGAAGGGCAAGGGCAAGAAGGGATACTTCATGAAACGGCAATTCAGCTGCTGCCCTAGTGAAGAAACCCAAGGTTGAACCCAAACCCGAGACTAAGTGCTTCTGTAATAAGGGGAACAGCCACTGGAGCGGGATTACCCTAGATGCTTGGTAGATTAGAAGGCTGGCAAGGTTGATAGAAGTATATTGGATATACATTGTGTTGATGTGTACTTTACTAGTACTCCTAGTAGCACCAGGGTATTAGATACCGGTTCGGTTGTGGAACATGTGGGAGCCAACATGGGTATGTTCCTAGAGAAAATTTAGTTGAAAGTTGATAGTAGCAATTATGCGGACTAGGGTCGTTTGAATCCTCAACATCGTGGTTCATCCGATGAGATCATTGTGGAACATGTGGGAGCCAACATGGGTATCCAGATCCCGCTGTTGGTTATTGACCGGAGAACGTCTCGGTCATGTCTGCATGTCTCCCGAACCCATAGGGTCTACACACTTAAGGTTCGATGACGCTAGGGTTATAAAGGAAGTTTGTATGTGGTTACCGAATGTTGTTTGGAGTCCCGGATGAGATCCTGGACGTCACGAGGAGTTCCGGAATGGTCCGGAGGTAAAGATTTATATATAGGAAATACTGTTTCGGCCATCGGGACAAGTTTCGGGGTCATCGGTATTGTACCGGGACCACCGGAAGGGTCCCGGGGGTCCACCGGGTGGGTCCACCTGCCCCGGGGGGCCACATGGGCTGTGGGAGGTGCGCCTTGGCCTACATGGGCCAAGGGCACCAGCCCCAAGAGGCCCATGCGCCTAGGGTTTTAAGGAGGGAAGAGTCCCACAAGGGGAAGGCACCTCCTAGGTGCCTTGGGGGGGAGGGAAACCTCCTCTTGGCCGCCTCCCCTTTCCCATCTAGGGCTGCCGCCCCCCTAGGGGTGGGAACCCTAGAGGGGGCGGACCCTCCTCCCTCTCCCCTATATATAGTGAGGCATAGGGGCTGCTCATAAGACGCGATTTGATCTCTCTCATTGGTGCAGCCCTCCCTCTCTATCTCCTCTCCCGTGGTGCTTGGCGAAGCTCTGCAGGATTGCCACGCTCCTCCATCACCACCACGCCGTTGTGCTGCTGCTGGATGGAGTCTTCCTCAACCTCTCCCTCCCTCCTTGCTGGATCAAGGCATGGGAGACATCGTCGGGCTGTACGTGTGTTGAACGCGGAGGTGCCGTCCGTTCGGCACTAGGATCTCCGGTGATTTGGATCACGACGAGTACCACTCCATCAACCCCGTTCTCTTGAACGCTTCCGCTTAGCAATCTACAAGGGTATGTAGATGCACCCTCCTTCCCCTCATTGCTGGTCTCTCCATAGATAGATCTTGGTGACACGTAGGAAAATTTTGAATTATTGCTACGTTCCCCAACATGCGCCCCCTGCCTCGTGGGCCCCTCGGAGCTCCACCGACGTACTCCTTCCTCCTATATATACCTACGTACCCCCAAACGATCAGAACAGGAGCCAAAAACCTAATTCCACCGCCGCAACTTTCTGTATCCACGAGATCCCATCTTGGGGCCTGTTCCGGAGCTCCGCCGAAGAGGACCGTCATCACGGAGGGCTTCTACATCACCATAGCCTCTCTGATGAAGTGTGAGTAGTGTACCTCAGACCTTCGGGTCCATAGTTAGTAGCTAGATGGCTTCTTCTCTCTTTTTGGATCTTAATACAAAGTTCTCCCCCTCTCTTGTGGAGATCTATTCAATGTAACTTTCTTCTTTTTGCGGTGTGTTTGTTGAGACCGATGAATTGTGGGTTTATGATCAAGTCTATCTATGAATAATATTTGAATCTTCTCTGAATTCTTTTATGTATGATTGGTTATCTTTGCAAGTCTCTTCGAATTATCCATTTGGTTTGGCCAACTAGATTGGTAGTTCTTGCCATGGGAGTAGTGCTTAGCTTTGGGTTCGATCTTGCGGTGTCCTTTCCCAGTGACAGAAGGGGCAGCAAGGCACGTATTGTATCGTTGCCATCGAGGAAAACAAGATGGGGTTTATTTCATATTGCATGAATTTATCTCTCTACATCATGTCATCTTGCTTAAAGCATTGCTCTGTTTTTAACTTAATACTCTAGATGCATGCTGGATAGCGGTCGATGAGTGGAGTAATAGTAGTAGATGCAGAATCGTTTCGGTCTACTTGTCACGGACGTGATGCCTATATACATGATCATGCCTAGATATTCTCATAACTATGCTCAATTCTGTCAATTGCTCAACAGTAATTTGTTCACCCACCGTAGAATACTTATGCTCTTGAGAGAAGCCACTAGTGAAACCTATGGCCCCCGGGTCTATTCTCATCATATCAATCTCCATCACTTTAATCTTGCTTTGCTTTTTTACTTTGCCTTTACTTTTTACTTTGCATCTCTATACCAAAAATACCAAAAATATTATATCTATCAGATCTCACTCTCATAAGTGACCTGAAGGGATTGACAAACCCTAATCACGTTGGTTGCGAGTAGCTATCGTTTTGTGCAGGTACGAGGGACTTGAGCGTGGCCTCCTACTGGATTGATACCTTGGTTCTCAAAAACTGAGGGAAATACTTACGCTACTCTGCTGCATCATCCCTTCCTCTTCGGGGAAATCCAACACAAGCTCAAGAGGTAGCAAGAAGGATTTCTGGCGCGTTGCCGGGGAGTCTACGCAAAAGTCAACATACCAAGTACCCATCACAATCCCTATCTCTCGCATTACATTATTTGCCATTTGCCTCTCGTTTTCCTCTCCCCCCACTTCACCCTTGCTGTTTTATTTGCCCTCTCTCTCTCTCTATCCTCCCTCTCCTTTCTGCTTGCCTTTTTGTTTGATCGTGTGCTAGTTTGCTTGTTTGTTGCGATGGCTCAAGATACTACCAAATTGTGTGACTTCACCAATACCGATAATAATGAATTCCTTGGCACTCCGATTGCTCCTCTTGCTAATACTGAATCTTGTGAAATCAATACTGCTTTGTTGAATCTTGTCATGAAAGATCAATTCGCTGGCCTTCCTAGTGAAGATGCCACTACTCATCTGAATAGCTTCGTTGATTTATGTGATATGCAAAAGAAAAAGGATGTCGATAATGATGTCGTTAAATTGAATCTATTTCCTTTTTCGCTTAGAGATCATGCTAAAGCTTGGTTTTCGTCTTTGCCTAAAAATAGTATTGATTCTTGGAACAAGTACAAAGATGCTTTTATCTCTAAGTATTTCCCTCCTGCTAAGATCATCTCTCTTAGAACGATATTATGAACTTTCAGCAACTTGATCATGAACATGTTGCACAAGCTTGGGACAGAATGAAATTAATGATACGTAATTGCCCTACTCATGGTTTGAATTTGTGGATGATTATACAAAAATTTTATGCCGGATTGAATTTTGCTTCTAGAAATCTTTTAGATTCGGCCGCGGGAGGCACTTTTATGGAAATCACTTTAGGAGATGCTACTAAACTCCTAGATAATATTATGGTTAATTATTCTCAATGGCATACTGAAAGATCTTCTAATAAAAAAGTGCATGCGATAGAAGAAATCAATTTTTTGAGTGGAAAGATGGATGAACTTATGAAATTATTTGCTACTAAGAGTGTTTCTTCTGATCCTAATGATATGCCTTTGTCTACTCTGATTGAGAATAACAATAAATCTATGGATGTGAATTTTGTTGGTAGGAATAATTTTGGTAACAACGCTTATAGAAGGAATTTTAATCCTAGGCCATATCCTAGTAATCCTTCTAATAATTATGGGAATTCCTACAACAACTCTTATGGAAATTATAATAAGATGCCCTCTGAATTTGAGAATAGTGTTAAAGAGTTTATGAATTCACAAAAGAATTTTAATGCTTTGCTTTAAGAGAAATTGCTTAAAGTTGATGATTTGTCTAGGAACGTTGATAGAATTTCTCTTGAGGTTGATTCTTTAAAGCATAGATCTATTCCTCCTAAGCCTGATATCAATGAGTCTCTCAAAGCCATGAGAATTTCCATTGATGAGTGCAAGGAAAGAACCGCTAGGATGCGTGCTTCCAAAGATGCCTTTATTAAAGCGTGTTCTTCCAATTCCTATGAAAATCAAGATGAAGATCTAAAAGTTATTGATGTGTTCCCTATTAAATATTTGTTTTGCAATATGAATCTTGATGAAACTTAATATGATCTTCCTTTACCTAGAAGGCGTTCTAAAAATTCGGAGTATTTAGATCTTTATGATGAAATTGATGAAAGTGGGATTGAAAGAAATAAAAATCTAGATGTTGCTAAACCCACTATATTGGATTTCAAGGAACTTAATTATGAAAGTTTCTCTTTAATTGATTGTATTTCCTTGTTGCAATCCATGCTAAATTCTCCACATGCTTATAGTCAAAAGAAAGCCTTCACCGAACATATTGTTGATGCCTTGATGCAATCTTATGAAGAAAAACTTGAGTTGAAAGTTTCTATCCCTAGAAAACTCTATGATGAGTGGGAACCAACTATTAAAATTAAAATTAAAGATCATGAGTTTTATTCTTTCTGTGATTTGGGTGCTAATGTCTCTACTATACCCAAGACTTTGTGTGATTTGCTAGATTTTCGTAATTTTGATGATTGCTCTCTAAACTTGCATCTTGCAGATTCTACTATTAAGAAACCTATGGGAAGGATTAATGATGTTCTTATTGTTGCAAATAGGAATTATGTGCCCATATATTTCATTGTTCTTGACATAGATTGCAATCCTTCTTGCCCTATTATTCTTGGTAGACCTTTCCTTAGAACGGTTGGTGCGATTATTGATACGAAGGAAGGGAATATTAGATTTCAATTTCCATTAAAAAAAGGGCATGGAACAATTTCCAAGAAAGAAAATAAAATTGCCATATGAAACTATCATGAGAGCCACTTATGGATTGCCTACCAAAGATGGCAATACCTAGATCTATCCTCGCTTTTATGCCTAGCTAGGGGCGTTAAACGATAGCGCTTGTTGGGAGGCAACCCAATTTTATTTTTATTCCTTGATTTTTTTCTCCTGTTTAGTAATAAATAATTTATTTAGCCTCTATTTTGGTTGTGTTTTTTGTGTTTAATTAGTGTTTTTTCCAAGTAGAACCGTTGGGAAGACTTGGGGAAAGTCTTGTTGAACTTGCTGTAAAAAACAGAAACTTTAGCGCTCACGAGAACTGCTGTCATTTTTATTTGAAGAGTGATATTTAGTTAATTCTTTTTGAAGGTGATTAATAGATAAATTCCTCACGTCCAGCAATTTATTTTAGAATTTTTGGGGTTCCAGATATTGCGCTAGCTACAGATTACTACAGACTGTTCTGTTTTCGACAGATTCTGTTTTTCGTGTGTTGTTTGCTTATTTTGATGAATCTATGGCTAGTAAAATAGTTTATAATCCATAGATAAGTTGGAATAAAGTAGGTTTAACACCAATATAAATAAATAATGAGTTCATTACAGTACCTTGAAGTGGTTTTTTGTTTTCTTTCGCTAACGGAGCTCACGAGTTTTCTACTTTAAGTTTTGTGTTGTGAAGTTTTCAAGTTTTGGATGAATTCTTTTGATGGATTATGGAACAAGGAGTGGCAAGAGCCTAAGCTTGGGGATGCCCATGGCACCCCAAGATAATCCAAGGACACCAAAAAGTCAAAGCTTGGGGATGCCCCGGCAGGCATCCCCTCTTTCGTCCACTTCCATCGGTAATTTACTTGGAGCTATATTTTTATTCACCAACATGATATGTGTTTTTCTTGGAGCGTCTTGTATTATTTGTGTCTTTGTGTTTTAGTATGCCACAATCATCCTTGCTGTACACACCTTTTGAGAGAGCCATACATGAATTAAAATTTGATAGAATACTCTATGTGCTTCACTTATATCTTTTGAGCTATGTAGTTTTGCTCTATGTGCTTCACTTATATCTTCTTGAGCTAAAGTAGTTTTGCTCTATGTGCTTCACTTATATCTTTTGAGCGTTATAATTTTGCTCTATGTGCTTCACTTAGATCTTTTAGGGCACGGTGGTGGATTTGTTTTAAAGAAACTATTGATTTCTCATGCTTCACTTAAATTATTTTGAGAGTCTCTTAATAGCATGGTAATTTTCTTAATAATAATATGCTTGGTATTCAAGATTTGTGAAACTTTCTTTTGAGTGTGTTGAATACTAAGAAAAGATTGAAGCATGATAATTGTTTTGAGATATGGAGGTGATAATATTAGAGTCATGCTAGTTGAGTAGTTGTGAATTTAAAGAATACTTGTGTTAAAGTTTGTGATTCCCGTAGCATGCACGTATGGTGAACCGTTATGTGATGAAGTCGGAGCATGATTTATTTATTGATTGTCTTCCTTATGAGTGGTGGTCGGGGACGAGCGATGGTCTTTTCCTACCAATCTATCCCCCTAGGAGCATGCGTGTAATACTTTGCTTTGATAACTTCTAGATTTTTGCAATAAGTATATGAGTTCTTTATGACTAATGTTGAGTCCATGGATTATACGCACTCTCACCCTTCCACCTTTGCTAGCCTCTCTAATACCGCGCACTTTTCGCTGGTATCATACACCTACCATATACCTTCCTCAAAACAGCCACCATACCTACCTATTATGGCATTTCCATAGCCATTCCGAGATATATTGCCATGCAACTTTCCACTGTTCTGTTTATCATGACACATTCATCATTGTCATATTGCATATCCCGATACACCGCCGGAGGCATTCATATAGAGTCATATTTTGTTCTAAGTATCGAGTTGTAATTGTTGAGTTGTAAGAAAAATAAAAGTGTGATGATCATCATTTTTAGAGCATTGTCCCAAGTGAGGTTGTCCCAAGTGAGGAAAGAATGATGGAGACTATGATTCCCTCATAAGTCGGGATGAGACTCCGGACAAAAAAAATAAAAGAGGCCAAAGAAGCCCAAATAAAAAAAGAAAAGAGGCCATAAAAAAATAGAAAAGACCCAAATAAAAAAATAAAAAAATGAGAGAAAAAGAGAGAAGGGACAATGTTACTATCCTTTTACCACACTTGTGCTTCAAAGTAGCACCATGATCTTCATAATAGAGAGTCTCTCATGTTATCACTTTCATATACTACTGGGAATCTTTCATTATAGAACTTGGCTTGTATATTCCAATGATGGGCTTCCTCAAATTGCCGTAGGTCTTCATGAGCAAGCAAGTTGGATGCACACCCACTTAGTTTCTTTTTAAGCTTTCATATACTTATAGCTCTAGTGCATCTGTTGCATGGCAATCCCTACTCACTCACATTGATATCTATTGATGGGCATCTCCATAGCCCGTTGATACGCCTAGTTGATGTGAGACTATCTTCTCCTTTTTTGTCTTCTCCACAACCACCATTCTCTTCCACCTATAGTAATATATCCATGGCTCACGCTCATGTATTGCGTGAAGATTGAAAAGGTTTTGAAAAAGTTAGAGTATGAAACAATTGCTTGGCTTGTCATCGGGGTTGTGCATGATTTAAATACTTTGTGTGGTGAAGATAGAGCATAGCCAGACTATATGATTTTGTAGGGATAACTTTCTTTGGCCATGATATTTTGAGAAGACATAATTGCTTTGTTAATATGCTTGAAGTATTATTATTTTTATGTCAATATAAACTTTTGTCTTGAATCTTTTGAATCTGAATATTCATATCACAATTAAGAAGATTTGCATTGAAATTATGCCAAGTAGCACTCCGCATCAAAAATTCTCTTTTTATCATTTACCTACTCTAGGACGAGCAGGAATTAAGCTTGGGGATGCCTGATACGTCTCCAACGTATCTATAATTTTTGATTGCTCCATGCTATATTATCTACTGTTTTGGACTATATTGGGCTTTATTTTCCACTTCTATATTATTTTTGGGACTAACCTATTAACCGGAGGCCCAGCCCAGAATTGATGTTTTTTGCCTATTTCAGTATTTCGGAGAAACAGAATATCAAACGGAGTCCAAACGGAATAAAACCTTCGGGAACGTGATTTTCTCACCGAACGTGATCCAGGAGACTTGGACCCTACTCCAAGGAGTCAAAGAGGCGGTCACGAGGGTGGGGGGCGCCCCCCCCTAGGGCGCGCCCCCCTGCCTCATGGGCCCCTCGGTGCTCCATCGACATACTCCTTCCTCCTATATATACCTACGTACCCCCAAATGATCAGAACAGGAGCCAAAAACCTAATTCCACCGCCGCAACTTTCTGTATCCACGAGATCCCATCTTGGGGCCTGTTCCGGAGCTCCGCCGGAGAGGGCCGTCATCATGGAGGGCTTCTACATCACCATAGCCTCTCCGATGAAGTGTGAGTAGTTTACCTCGGACCTTCGGGTTCATAGTTAGTAGCTAGATGGCTTCTTCTCTCTTTTTGGATCTCAATACAAAGTTCTCCCCCTCTCTTGTGGAGATCTATTCGATGTAATTTTCTTCTTTTTGCGGTGTGTTTGTTGAGACCGATGAATTGTGGGTTTTTGATCAAGTCTATCTATGAATAATATTTGAATCTTCTCTGAATTCTTTTATGTATGATTGGTTATCTTTGCAAGTCTCTTCAAATTATCCGTTTGGTTTGGCCAACTAGAGTTGGTAGTTCTTGCCATGGGAGAAGTGCTTAGCTTTGGGTTCGATCTTGCGGTGTCCTTTCCCAGTGACAGAAGGGCAGCAAGGCACGTATTGTATCGTTGCCATCGAGGATAACAAGATGGGTTTATTTCATATTGCATGAATTTATCTCTCTACATCATGTCATCTTGCTTAAAGCGTTACTCTGTTTTTAACTTAATACTCTAGATGCATGCTGGATAGCGGTCAGTGAGTGGAGTAATAGTAGTAGATGCAGAATCGTTTCGGTCTACTTGTCACGGACGTGATGCCTATATACATGATCATGCCTAGATATTCTCATAACTATGCTCAATTCTGTCAATTGCTCAATAGTAATTTGTTCACCCACCGTAGAATACTTATGCTTTTGAGAGAAGCCACTAGTGAAACCTATGGCCCCCGGGTCTATTCTCATCATATCAATCTCCATCACTTTAATCTTGCTTTGCCTTTTTACTTTGCCTTTACTTTTTACTTTGCATCTCTATACGAAAAATACGAAAAATATTATATCTATCAGATCTCACTCTCGTAAGTGACCGTGAAGGGATTGACAACCCCTAATCGCGTTGGTTGCGAGTAGCTATCGTTTTGTGCAGGTACGAGGGACTTGAGCGTGGCCTCCTACTGGATTGATACCTTGGTTCTCAAAAACTGAGTGAAATACCTACGCTACTATGCTGCATCATCCCTTCCTCTTCGGGGAAATCCAACGCAAGCTCAAGAGGTAGTAGTCGCCGAGTGGAACATCGAGCTGCAGGCATTCTAGTTGGAGTTCAGCACCACCAGGGTCATAAAGGGAGCTGCACTCGCTGACTTCGAGGCGGAATGAATGGATGCCCCGGCGCTGGAAGTAGGCGAGGACCGGTCCACCTCGCCAGGAAGTGAGGCGCCCGATGAATGGGTCATGTATTTCGATGGTGCCTTCGCGCACCAGGGCACGAGGGCTGGAGCAGTTCTCATCTCACCCACGCAGGACAAGCTCTACTACACTGTGCAGCTCTGCTTTCAGCAGGGCGAGAAGGTCTCCAACAATGTCGTAGAATACGAAGGCCTCATAGCTGGCCTGAAGGCCGCGGCAGCTCTAGGGGTGAAGCGCCTCACCGTTAGGGGCGACTCACAACTCCTCGTCAACTTCTCCAACAAAGTACCTCACAAAAGTACGTAAGATGGAAAAGCAGTTCCTAGGCCTGGAGGTGCAGCATGTGCCCCGTGGCACCAACAAGGAAGCCGACGACATCACCAGGAGGGCATCCAAGCGGCAGCCCCAAGAGCCTGGCGTCTTCGAGGAGCGGCTCTTCAAGCCGTCAACGACGTCACCACTTTCAAGCACGGCACGGCCTTGGGAGGAGCTCCCACAACCGCCTGCCTGGGGAGCCCGAGCTTGTGGCCCAACCTCAGGAGCTCGCTTGCTCTTGGCGCTCGAGCCTCAAGAGGGATGTTGGACCAAGGAATTCAAGGAATATCTAATGCAAGGGGCGCTATCAGAAAAGGAAGAGGACGCATAGTGTGTGGCCCGGCAAGCCACGGCATACTACATCCAGGACGATGAGTTGTACAGGAAGCGACCAAATGATGTTTCGTTGTGTTGCATTTCCAGGGACCAGATGAAGGAGTTGCTGATTGACATACACGGCGGGGACTGCGGACACCACTCGTCGTCCCAGACTCTCGTCGGCAAGGTGTTCCACAGTGGATTCTACTGGCCCATGGCGCTCAACGACGCAACTGAGCTGGTGAAGTCCTGCGAAGCTTGCCAGTTCCACGCCAAGCAGATCCATCAGCCAGCTCAGGGCCTCCAGACTATACCGCTCAGATGGCCGTTCGCGGTCTGGGGGCTGGATATCTTGGGCCCATTCCCTCAAGTGCTAGGGAGCTACCGCTACCTCTACATCGTCATTGACAAGTTCACCAAGTGGGCGGAAGTGGAAGTCGTCTGCACCATCCCAGCTGGTTCCGCGGTTAAGTTCATCAAGGGCCTCGTGAGCCGTTTCGGGGTCCCCAACCGCATCATCACCGACAACGGCTCGTAGTTCACTAGTGACCTCTTCAAAACATACTGTGCTAACCTTGGAACATAGATCTGCTACGCTTCGGTGGCGCACCCCAGGAGCAATGGTCAGGTTGAACGCGCCAACATGGAGGTCCTGAGAGGCCTCAAGACCAGGACCTTCAAGAAGAAGCTCGAGGCCTGCGGCAGGGGCTGGCACGACGAGCTCTAGTCCGTGCTGTGGTCCATCCGCACCACCCCACTAAGCCGGCGGGCGAGACCCCATTCTTCCTTGTCTACGGAGCCAAAGTGGCCCTCCCTCACGAGGTCAAGCATCGCTCCGCACGGGTCCTGGCATTTGATGAAACGCAGCGGGACGCCACGCGGGGGATGGACCTCGTACTGGGGGAGGAACGACGCCGCGAAGCTGCACTGAGGGCGGCAAGGTACCAGCAGGCGCTGGGGCGGTACCAATGCCGCAACATCCGTTCTAGGACACTCGAGGCAGGCGACCTTGTCTTGAGGCGGGTCCTCCCCAGGGAAGGGTTGCACAAGCTCTCACCCATGTGGGAGGGCCCATTCATGGTCGTCCATATCTCCGGGCCTGGCGCCGCGCGCCTGGAGACGCAGGACGGGGTGCCCATCCAGAACGCCTGGAACATCCAGCACCTCCGGAAGTTCTACCCATGAAGCAAGGCCTAGTGCCTGTGAAGCAAGGCCCGGTGCCCATGAAGCAAGGCCCAGTTCCTGTGAAGCAAGTCCCAGTGCCTAAGAAGCAAGGCCCCGTGCCTGTGAAAAAAGGCCCAGTGCCTGTAAAGAAGGCCCGGTGCCTGTGAAGAATCGCCGCCCGTGACACTCTCACGTAATAATGAGTGGGACTATGTAACACCCTCAATGCAACTATATCTCCCACGTGTCGAGGCACGACTTAGAGGCATAATCGCATTGAAGGCATATGTCGCAAGTTAGGCAATCTTCACAACATCCCATGTAATATAAATCATAAAGGGGAGATAACATAGTTGGCTTACACTCGCCACGTCAATCAAGTACATAAATAACATTACATCATCCAAACACTCATGGCCCGACTACGGCGCCAAAATAAAAGATAACCCAACATGCGACACGGTCCCAATCACCCCCAACTGGGCACCACTACTGATCATCAGGAAAGGAAACATAGTAACATTGAGAGTCCTCATCGAACTCCCACTCGAGCTCAAACGCGTCTCCTGGAGCGAGAAGAGGAGGCAAAGCGCGAGCGAGAAACTAGAGAGCAACCTGCGCAAACATTACTCCAACACCATGTCCACTTCCCGGACTCCGCCGACAAGAGTCCATCACGGTAACACACTTAGTTGATTCATTTTAATTAAGTTAAGGTTCAAGTTATCTACAACCGGACATTAACAAATTCCCATCTGCCCATAACCGCGGGCATGGCTTTCGAAAGTTCAAATCCCTGGAGGGGAGTCCCAACTTAGCCCATGACAAGCTCTCACGGTCAACGAAGGAATAGACCTCCTCCCAAGACGTTCCGATCAGACTCGGTATCTCGGTTATTCCAGACACTTTGACAGGTTAAAACAAGACCAGCAACACCGCCCGAATGTGCCGACAAATCCCGATAGGAGCTGCACATATCTCTTTCTCATGGCACACTCAGATGAGCCAGACGTCGGGTAGGCCAGCCCAGAGTTGCCCCTGGTAGCCCCGGACATCGCTCGGTGGGACCAACACTCAGAGGAGCACTGGCCCGGGGGGGTTAAAATAAGATGACCCTCGGGCTCCGGAAACCCAAGGGAAAAAGAGGCTAGGTGGCAAATGGTAAAACCAAGGTTGGGCATTGCCGGAAAAGCTTTAATCAAGGCGAACTATCAAGGGGTTCCCATTATAACCCAACCGCGTAAGGAACGCAAAATCCGGGAACATAACACCGATATGACGGAAACTAGGGCGGCAAGAGTGGAACAAAACACTAGGCGAGAGGCCGAGCCTTCCACCCTTTACCAAGTATATAGATGCATTAAGATAACATGGCAATATAATGATATCCCAACAAGTAAATAAATGTTCCAACAAGGAACGGCCTTCAATCTTCACCTGCAACTAGCAACGCTATAAGAGGGGCTGAGCAAAGCGGTAACATAGCCAATCAACGGTTTGCTAGGACATGGTGGGTTAGATGTTTGACATGGCAATTTGGGAGGCTTGAAAGCAAGTGGTAGGCATCGTAGCATTGGCATAGCAAAAGAGCGAGCAATCTAGCAAAGCAAAGATAGTAGTGATTTCGAGGGTATGATCATCTTGCCTGCACAGTTGTCAAAGTTGACTGGATCCTCGAAAGCAAACTCAACGGGCTCCTCGTTAGCGAACTCATCTCCCGGCTCTACCAAAACAAGACAAAACAAAAACAAGGACACAATCAACCACATGCAAGACTCAAACAAAACGATGCAAAGATGGTATGATATGCGGGATGCGATGCGGGATGCATAATGCAAGATATGACAGGAAATGCAAGAACCTGGCCTCAACATGGAAATCCAAGTGTGCCACTGGAAAGATGAGATGAAATCGCTTGAAAACGATATAAAGAACGCCAGAATCGGAGTTACGGTTTGGAAATGGCAAGCGATTCAAATATGGCCACGTTCTGCGATTTACAGCAAGTAGCCATCTAAATGCAATGAGATGAACATGCTACAGCACCCAAACATGACAACAAAATACATGGCAGGGATGCATTCAAGATGCTTAACAAAAGTCTAGCACTGAGCTACGGCCAATTCATCCATTAACAGGTTCAAACAAGCATGGCAAAAATGCATATGGCAAACAGATCTCAGACTTAGTGCAATTAACACTTGTCTGGAATTTCAGATCAGGTAGCACTCTTCGGAGCAACAAAACTACATGCTACAGGACCTGAACATGGCAAAGTAAAGCATGGCATGGAGCTACTCAAAGAGCTTAACAAAAGTCCTTTAGTGACCTTGAGACAAAAGGGATCAGAAAATACAATTGCAAGCATGTGAACATAGCAAAAACATAATCAGATCACAGACTTAGTGAAAACTGGAACATGCTGAAAATAGATATCAAGTAGGCATGTTTACGAGCTCGATACACTCACTACGGAGCAAGTCATGATAAGCAAAGCATACATCTATCAAGAACTCACAAAATGCAAGCTAGACATGGAAGAACAATAGCATAGCATGCACGGATCAACTACAACATCATCGGCAAAATTGCAAACAAGTTGACAATCTGCCCAGATTCACAAAGTAGCAAAAGTAGAGCTCGATTGACTCAAGCTAGGGTGCTCCATAATTGCAAACAAAGACATGGATGGATAGAGCGCTACACTATTAAAAAAACATCCTCAAAAGAGGCACGGATCACTAGGAAACAACATGAACATATGACAACATGAGATAAATAGCTCAAGGACTTGGTGGAAATGCCAAGTCCCTGAAAACAGAATTACCAAGTGCACCACTTTGCAAGCTTGTGCTAGTCACCACACACATCACAAAAATACATGGGTTGCACCTGTGGAAAGATGACAAAACCCTTAACAAAACATATGTAGAACATCAGGGCATATCATGCACACATTAATCATGGCAAAAATGACAAAAACCTAAATGGAGCAGCAGATCTGACAATTATCTCAAGTAGCCTCCTTTAACAGCATTTCGGGCATCAAGATGAACTCAAATGAAAATGATGCAATGGAATGAAATGATGTACTCTCTGAGATGAACATTTTGATATACTATATGCATGAATCGGAGCTACGGATGCAAAGTTACGAGGCTATGAACAGGAGCATCTGGATCTGGGATTTCGGGACTTAGAAGAAAAAAAACACCTCCGAGATCTAGGGTTTACTGTTCACGGCACGCGAACCGAGGCGGCGGCGCGCGAACTCCGGCGAGCCGGTGGTGGCCGGGGCCGGCGAGGAGAGGGCCGGGGAGGTCGGGCGGCGGCGGATCCGGTCGCTCCTCGACCGGATCTGGCCGGAGGAGGGAGGCGAGGCCGAGGCGGCGGCGTGGTCGACGAGGCGCGGCCGGGCGGCGGAGGTCGGCAATGGCGGCGGCGGCCGGCGAGGCGCGGGCGGCGGGGAGCGAAGGAGGCGGCGGCGGCTGCTACGGGCCGCGGGGGCCGGCGCTGGGCCTGGCGGGCCCGCGCGGGTGGCGGCGCGGCGAAGTGGGGCGCTGCCACGTGGCGGCTCCCGGTTGGGGCGGCGGCGACGTCCGGCGCGGGGCGGACAATGTCCGGCCGCGCGGAGACGATTTTTAGGGTTCCGGGAAGGGGGATCCGAGATTTTCGGGAGGAGATCTATATATAGGCATAGGAGGAGCTAGGAGAGTGCAAATGAGGTGCGGTTTTCGGCCACGCGATCGTGATCGAACGATCTAGATGATGGAGAAGGCTTAGGTGGGTTTTGGGCCAAATTGGAGGGGTGTTGGGCTGCAACACATACGAGGCCTTCTCGGTCCCTCGGTTAACCGTTGGAGTATCAAACGATGTCCAAATGATACGAAACTTGACAGGCGGTCTACCGGTAGTAAACCAAGGCCGCTTGGCAAGTCTCGATCCAATCCGGAAATGTTTAATCCCCACACACGAAAGAAAGCTAGAAATGACCACCGGAGGAGAACGAAGCGCCGGAATGCAAAACGGACAACGGGGAAAATGCTCGAATGCATGAGACGAACACATATGCAAATGCAATGCACATGATGACATGATATGAGATGCATGACAACGATAACAACACACAGAGACAAGGACCCGAGCCCGAGAAAATAAAAATAACTTAACGCCGAAACGGCAAGAGTTGGAGTACAAATAGGGAAAGTTACATCCGGGGTGTTACAACACTCCACCACTACGAAAGGATCTCGTCCCGAGATCTAGGACTGAAAGAACGTCGGGTACTCAGAACGGAGGTGATCCTCGCGTTCCCAGGTAGCTTCACGGTCGGAATGGTGTGACCACTTGACTTTGAGAAATTTGATTGACTTGTTGCGAGTCTTGCATTCAGTTTCTTCAAGAATAGCAACTGGGTGCTCACGATAAGAGAGATCTTCTTGGAGCTCAATGTCCTCGAAGTTGACAGTGCGGTCAGTAGTCTTGAAGCACTTTCGGAGCTAAGAGACATGGAACACGTCATGAACATTTGCAAAGTTCGAAGGAAGCTCGAGTTGATAGGCGAGGTCGCCTCTCTTGCTGACAATCTTGAAAGGTCCCACGTATCTGGGGGCAAGCTTCCCTTTGATACCGAAGCGACGAGTACCTTTCATAGGAGAGACGCGGAGGTAAACATGATCTCCGATCTCGAAAGCCAAATCACGGTGCTTACTATCATAGTAGCTCTTCTGGCGGGATTGGGCTGCTTTGAGATTATCTCGAATGACTTTGCACATTTCCTCTGCCTCTGTGATTAAGTCATTACCCAAAAGCTAACGTTCACCGGTTTCAGACCAGTTGAGAGGGGTACGGCACTTCCTGCCATACAGAATTTCAAATGGGGCCTTGCCCGAACTTGCTTGAAAATTGTTGTTGTAGGAGAATTCGGCATAAGGAAGACAATCCTCCCACTTCATGCCGAAGGAGATCACACAAGCCCTGAGCATATCTTCAAGAATCTGGTTGACA
This sequence comes from Triticum urartu, assembly GCF_056163025.1. Classification (NCBI taxonomy): domain Eukaryota; kingdom Viridiplantae; phylum Streptophyta; class Magnoliopsida; order Poales; family Poaceae; genus Triticum; species Triticum urartu. The sequence continues at coordinate 557,665,300 of NC_141875.1, forward strand.
CGCTCGACTTGACCGCTAGTTTGAGGATGGAAAGCTGTGTTGAAGTGGATGTTGGTGCCCATGGCCTTTTGAAAAGAATCCCAAAACTTCGATGTAAAGATGCTACCACGGTCTGAAGAGATCACTTGTGGAATACCATGGAGAGAGACAATCCGAGAGGTATAGAGTTCCGCCAATTGAGCTGCAGTGATCGACTCTTTGATAGGCAGAAAATGAGCCACTTTGGTGAGTTTGTCGATGACAATGAATATAGCATCATTGCCACGCTTGGACTTTGGAAACCCAGTCACGAAGTCCATTTCAATGTGGTCAAACTTCCATTCTAGAATGGCAAGAGGTTGGAGGAGACCTGCTGGCCTTTGGTGTTCTGCCTTCACTCTTCTGCAGACATCACATTCATTCATGAATTGAGCAATCTCGCGCTTCATTCGAGTCCACCAATAAGCTTGCTTGAGGTCCTGATACATCTTCGTGCTCCCAGGGTAGATGGAGAGGAGAGAATTGTGAGCCTCGTTCATTATCACTTTACGGAGGTCACCTTTGGGTACAACAATACGATCCTCGAAGAAGAGAGTATCCTTGTCATCAAGGCGGTAGCACTTGTACTTGGGTTGGCTCTTGGCAATCCCAATCTTCACCTTTTTCACCATAGCATCAAGAAGCTGGGCTTGGCGAATCTGGTCTTCCAAGGTAGGAGAGATTTGAAGGTTGGCGAGGAAACCTTGAGGAACAACTTGCAGATTAAGTTTGCGGAAAGCTTCACAAAGCTCGGGTTGATAAGGCTTGAGAATCAGACTGTTGCAATAAGCCTTTCTGCTCAATGCATCAGCAATCACATTGGCCTTGCCTGGAGTATACTCAATACTCGGATTATACTCTTGAATCATTTCGACCCATCGAGTTTGCCTGAGGTTGAGATTAGGCTGAGTGAAGATGTACTTGAGACTCTTATGGTGAGTGAAGATGTCCACTTTTCTTCCCAATAAGAGATGTCTCCAAGTCAAAAGAGCATGCACAACTGCCATCAACTCGAGATCATGAGTGGGGTAGTTCTTCTCATTAGGCTTCAACTGGCGAGAGGTATAAGCAACAACTTTCTTCTCTTGCATCAATACTGCGCCAAGACCTTGGAGAGAGGCATCACAAAAGACCTCGTACGACTTGGATTCATCAGGCGGAGTCAGAACTGGAGCAGCGATCAATTTCTCTTTCAAAGTGTTGAAAGCAATGTCACACTCCGGAGACCAAACGTACTTGACGTGCTTCTGAAGAAGATTTGAGAGAGGCTTCGCGATCTTAGAAAAGTTTTCAATGAATCTTCGGCAATAGCTTGCGAGACCGAGGAAGCTACGGAGTTGCTTCACGTTCTGAGGAGGTTCCCAATTCATAATTGCAGACACCTTCTCAGGATTCACGGCAATGCCCTTGGCAGAGATGATATGACCAAGATAAAGAACCTCATCAAGCCAAAATTCACACTTGGAGAACTTGGCGTAGAACTGATGTTCCCTGAGCTTATCGAGAACCAAACGCAAGTGCTTGGCATGATCTTCCTTGTTCTTCGAGAAAACCAGAATGTCATCGAGATACACCAAAACGAAGTCATTGGTGTAGGCGTTGAAGATGAAGTTCATCATGCGAGAGAACGTCGGAGGAGCGTTGACGAGGCCAAAAGACATGACAGTGTATTCATATGAACCAGAGCTTGTCCTGAAAGCCGTCTTGGGAATATCTTGCTCACGGATTCGAATCTGATGATAACCCATACGGAGATCAAGCTTGGAGAATACTTGGGCACCTTTGAGTTGTTCGAACAGCTCATTGATTTTGGGAAGTGGGTATTTGTTCTTGATGGTCTTCTTGTTCACTGGACGGTAATCAACACAAAGTCGGTCCATTCCATCCTTCTTCTTCACAAAAAGAACACCACAACCCCACGGAGAAGAACTAGGCCAGATGAGACCCATTTTCTCTTGAATATCGAGTTGCTTCTTCAGCTCCTTCAACTCTTCAGGTCCGAGCTTGTAAGGACGCTTGCACACAGGTTCCGTGCCAGGCTCAAGATCAATAACGAATTCAACTGGCCGGTGCGGAGGCATTCCTGGAAGCTCTTCTGGAAAGACGTCTTGATATTCGTAAACGACTGGAATTTGCGAGATAGCATCGAGTTCACCCTTCTCATTGAGAGAAAATAGACGGGTATCATCACGAGCGGCAAAGACAATTACATCCTCAGACGAATGAGTCAATTGAATCTGCTTGGCTGCACAATCAAGATGTGCCTTGTGCTTAGAAAGCCAATCCATTCCGATAATAAGATCAATATCCGAGTTACCAAGAACCACCGGAGAAGAGAGAAACTTGTAGTCACCCAACATGATAGTAACATCCGGAGCAATAGCGCTTGCATTCATGAATTTACCCGAAGAAACAACAGATAACTGTCTAGGCAAATCTTGTAAAGGCAACTCATGCTTAGAAACAAATGGTCTCGAGATGAAACAATGCGATGCACCCGTGTCAAAAAGAACTTTAGCAGGAATATCATTAACAGGAAGGTTACCATGATCACATCTGATGAGTCCTCTGCCTGAGCTGCATTCATCAAGTTGACCTTGGCAGACTTGGGGTTATGCTTGACCACAGCTGTACTTGCCGATCTCACAGGAGGAGGAGGAAGACGCCTCTGGTTGAAACACTTGTTGGCATAGTGACCCTTCTGTTGGCACTTGTTGCACGTGACCTCTGAAAGCGGATGGTGATACGGAGCACTCGATCTTGGAGCTTGAGACGAAGTCTTGTTCTGAAAGCCAGGGTTGGGTGGGTGGGAAGAACCACTGCCACCTTTGCTCTTCTGCTGATACGGCTGACGGAACGGAGGAGGAGGAAGCCAATACTTCTGCTGCTTGGCCACTTGAGTAGAGGAAGAAGGAGTAACATCTCTGACTCGCTTTTTGGAAGCATCACACCTCAACTGAGCAGCCTCTTGCTTCAATGCAATGTTGTAGAACTCATCGTACCTCAAGGGCTCAAAGAGAACAAGAGCTAGCTGGATTTCTTCTCTGAGACCACCCCTGAACTGATATATCATGCTCTTCTCATCAGGGATGTCCTGCTTGGCAAAGCGGGCGAGCTTCTGGAACAACTTGTTGTAGTCATAGACGGACAAAGAGCCTTGCTTCAGGTTGCGGAATTCCTCATGCTTGCTTTCAACCACGCTCTGAGGAATATGACGAGCTCAGAAATCTTGACGAAATTCATCCCAAGTGATAACACGTCCACCTCGGGAATCCTTGTACTGCTGGAACCATTCTGCAGCTTGATCTTTGAGTTGGAAGGAAGCGAACTTGACAAAGTCCTCAGGCCTGACGTTACTGCACTCGAAATGCTTGCACAGATCCACAAGCCAATCGTCAGCATTGGTTGCCTCAACACAATTGCTGAAAGTCTTTGGCCCGTTAGCAAGGAACTGGTTGAGTGAAGCAAAATGATTCTGATTGTTGCCTTGGTTCCCTTGGTTGCCTTGATTGCGCTCTTGGAGAATTTGCATGATCAACTGTGTGTTTGCATTGGTTGCAGCCATCACAGCTTGCCATGCCTCCGGAGGAGGGGGAGGTGGTGGCGGATTAGGATTCAGAGTCGTGCGTGTTGGAGGAGCCATCCTGAAGAGGTTGACCACCATTAGAACATTGATAGACAATTATTGAAGCTGAATCCAACGGAATGAAAATTGCAACATATAGTCTTCACATCCGAACAAAATGAACGAATGCATTCCTCTTGAAATGGTCACATATCCATAAATTGAGAAGCCACTTAGAATTAAGGTAGAGAAATAAATCAACAAGGTACGGATCAAGAACGAATAATCGGTAAGAAACCCCAATCTCAAACCAATATCCGTGGAAGAAGAACTAGAGCTACTAGAATTCCCACCTATGAAACTCCCGAACCTTTCCGGTTATGCAATCAGGTGTTGGGGATACAGGGGAAGCATAATATCTCACCCAAACTAGCAAATCCTACATCCAGCTGTATCCATCCTTCAACACATAACCGAGAAACCTTCGGAAACCATCTACCTCAACCTTCGAAGACATCCGTTATACAAGTTATGGCGATACTCCCGAACTCCCGCCCCAGTACTGGGTGGCGTCGAGGTTATCTCACCAACGAACTGCATAAAAGAGATTTTCGATGTCGGCGTACTAAACTCAGGTATTCCAAAACTGCAACGATAAAATTATGATGACAACACCTCAGAGCTCAACTCCCCGGGACACTTCCACAAAACCCCTGACAGGAGGCACCAAGACAATGTTCTCATCATAAAACCATCGGAACGATTCCAAGATACCCGCGTGATCCTAAAAAAAATTTAGTGAAATTTGAGAAGAGAAGAGTCAAAACTCTACGTCAGGATGCCTTACCAGAGCGATGAGGAGACTGGGAAGTAAAAAGAATTCCTAAACACTCTGATATATAATTCCTAAATGACTCAAAACATTTTTCTAGACACAACTCGGCCGCTAAAAACGATCAAGCAATGGGGCTCCTAAGGTCGGGGAAGGCTCTGATTACCAACTTGTAACACCCTCGATGCGACTATATCTCCCACGTGTCGAGGCACGACTTAGAGGCATAATCGCATTGAGGGCATATGTCGCAAGTTAGGCAATCTTCACAACATCCCATGTAATATAAATCATAAAGGGGAGATAACATAGTTGGCTTACACTCGCCATGTCAATCAAGTACATAAATAACATTACATCATCCAAACACTCATGGCTCGACTACGGCGCCAAAATAAAAGATATCCCAACATGCGACACAGTCCCAATCACCCCCAACTGGGCACCACTACTGATCATCAGGAAAGGAAACATAGTAACGTTGAGAGTCCTCGTCGAACTCCCACTTGAGCTCAAACGCGTCTCCTGGAGCGGAATCATCAGGCCCTGCATCTGGTGTAATAGTAATCTGTGAGCCACAGGGACTCAGCAATCTCGCACCCTCGCGATCAAGACTATTTAAGCTTATAGGTAAGGCAAGGTAAATATGTGGAGCTGCAGCAAGCGACTAGCAAATATGGTGGCTAACTTATTCGCAAAAGGGAGCGAGAAGAGGAGGCAAAGCGCGAGCGAGAAACTAGAGAGCAACCTGCGCAAACATTACTCCAACACCGTGTCCACTTCCAGGACTCCGCCGAGAAGAGTCCATCACGGTAACACACTCAGTTGATTCATTTTAATTAAGTTAAGGTTCAAATTATCTACAACCGGACATTAACAAATTCCCATCTGCCCATAACCGCGGGCACGGCTTTCTAAAGTTCAAATCCCTGCAGGGGAGTCCCAACTTAGCCCATGACAAGCTCTCACGGTCAACGAAGGAATAAACCTCCTCCCAAGACGTTCCGATCAGACTCGGTATCTCGGTTATTCAAGACACTTTGACAGGTTAAAACAAGACCAGCAACACCGCCTGAATGTGCCGACAAATCCCGATAGGAGCTGCACATATCTCTTTCTCATGGCACACTCAGATGAGCCAGACGTCGGGTAGGCCAGCCCAGAGTTGCCCCTGGTAGCCCCGGACATCGCTCGGTGGGACCAACACTCAGAGGAGCACTGGCCCGGGGGCGGGGATTAAAATAAGATGACCCTCGGGCTCCGGAAACCCAAGGGAAAAAGAGGCTAGGTGGCAAATGGTAAAACCAAGGTTGGGCATTGCCGGAAAAGCTTTAATCAAGGCGAACTATCAAGGGGTTCCCATTATAACCCAACCGCGTAAGGAACGCAAAATCCGGGAACATAACACCGATATGACGGAAACTAGGGCGGCAAGAGTGGAACAAAACACTAGGCGAGAGGCCGAGCCTTCCACCCTTTACCAAGTATATAGATGCATTAAGATAACATGGCAATATAATGATATCCCAACAAGTAAATAAATGTTCCAACAAGGAACGGCCTTCAATCTTCACCTGCAACTAGCAACGCTATAAGAGGGGCTGAGCAAAGCGGTAACATAGCCAATCAACGGTTTGCTAGGACATGGTGGGTTAGATGTTTGACATGGCAATTTGGGAGGCTTGAAAGCAAGTGGTAGGCATCGTAGCATTGGCATAGCAAAAGAGCGAGCAATCTAGCAAAGCAAAGATAGTAGTGATTTCGAGGGTATGATCATCTTGCCTGCACAGTTGTCAAAGTTGACTGGATCCTCGAAAGCAAACTCAACGGGCTCCTCGTTAGCGAACTCATCTCCCGTCTCTACCAAAACAAGACAAACAAGCAACAAGGACACAATCAACCACATGCAAGACTCAAACAAAACGATGCAAAGATGGTATGATATGCGGGATGCGATGCGGGATGCATAATGCAAGATATGACAGGAAATGCAAGAACCTGGCCTCAACTTGGAAATCCAAGTGTGCCACTGGAAAGATGAGATGAAATCGCTTGAAAACGATATAAAAAACGCCGGAATCGGAGTTACGGTTTGGAAATGGCAAGCGATTCAAATATGGCCACGTTCTACGATTTACAGCAAGTAGCCATCTAAATGCAATGAGATGAACATGCTACAGCACCCAAACATGACAACAAAATACATGGCAGGGATGCATTCAAGATGCTTAACAAAAGTCTAGCACTGAGCTACGGCCAATTCATCCATTAACAGGTTCAAACAAGCATGGCAAAAATGCATATGGCAAACAGATCTCAGACTTGGTGCAATTAACACTTGTCTGGAATTTCAGATCAGGTAGCACTCTTCGGAGCAACAAAACTACATGCTACAGGACCTGAACATGGCAAAGTAAAGCATGGCATGGAGCTACTCAAAGAGCTTAACAAAAGTCCTTTAGTGACCTTGAGCCAAAAGGGATCAGAAAATACAATTGCAAGCATGTGGACATAGCAAAAACATAATCAGATCACAGACTTGGTGAAAACTGGAACATGCTGAAAATAGATATCAAGTAGGCATGTTTACGAGCTCGATACACTCAATACGGAGCAAGTCATGATAAGCAAAGCATACATCTATCAAAAACTCACAAAATGCAAGCTAGACATGGAAGAACAATAGCATAGCATGCACGGATCAACTACAACATCATCGGCAAAATTGCAAACAAGTTGACAATCTGCCCAGATTCACAAAGTAGCAAAAGTAGAGCTCGATTGACTCAAGCTAGGGTGCTCCATAATTGCAAACAAAGACATGGATGGATAGAGCGCTACACTATTAAAAAAACATCCTCAAAAGAGGCACGGATCACTAGGAAACAACATGAACATATGACAACATGAGATAAACAGCTCAAGGACTTGGTGGAAATGCCAAGTCCCTGAAAACAGAATTACCAAGTGCACCACTTTGCAAGCTTGTGCTAGTCACCACACACATCACAAAAATACATGGGTTGCACCTGTGGAAAGATGACAAAACCCTTAACAAAACATATGTAGAACATCAGGGCATATCATGCACACATTAATCATGGAAAAAATGACAAAAACCTAAATGGAGCAGCAGATCTGACAATTATCTCAAGTAGCCTCCTTTAACAGCATTTCGGGCATCAAGATGAACTCAAATGAAAATGATGCAATGGAATGAAATGATGTACTCTCTGAGATGAACATTTTGATATGCTATATGCATGAATCGGAGCTACGGATGCAAAGTTACAAGGCTATGAACAGGAGCATCTGGATCTGGGATTTCGGGACTTAGAAGAAAAAAACACCTCCGAGATCTAGGGTTTATTGTTCACGGCACGCGAACCGAGGCGGCGGCGCGCGAACTCCGGCGAGCCGGTGGTGGCCGGGGCCGGCGAGGAGAGGGCCGGGGAGGTCGGGCGGCGGCGGATCCGGTCGCTCCTCGACCGGATCTGGCCGGAGGAGGGAGGCGAGGCCGAGGCGGCGGCGTGGTCGGCGAGGCGCGGCCGGGCGGCGGAGGTCGGCGATGGCGGCGGCGGCCGGCGGGGAGCGAAGGAGGCGGCGGCGGCTGCTACGGGCCGCGGGGGCCGGCGCTGGGCCTGGCGGGCCCGCACGGGTGGCGGCGCGGCGAAGTGGGGCGCTGCCACGTGGCGGCTCCCGGTTGGGGCGGCGGCGACGTCCGGCGCGGGGCGGACAATGTCCGGCCGCGCGGAGACGATTTTTAGGGTTTCGGGGAGGGGGATCCGAGATTTTCGGGAGGGGATCTATATATAGGCATAGGAGGAGCTAGGAGAGTCCAAATGAGGTGCAGTTTTCGGCCACGCAATCGTGATCGAACGATCTAGATGATGGAGAAGGCTTAGGTGGGTTTTGGGCCAAATTGGAGGGGTGTTGGGCTGCAACACACACCAGGCCTTCTCGGTCCCTCGGTTAACCGTTGGAGTATCAAACGAAGTCCAAATGATACGAAACTTGACAGGCGTTCTACCGGTAGTAAACCAAGGCCGCTTGGCAAGTCTCGATCCAATCCGGAAATGTTTAATCCCCACACACGAAAGAAAGCTAGAAATGACCACCGGAGGAGAACGAAGCGCCGGAATGCAAAACGGACAACGGGGAAAATGCTCGAATGCATGTGATAAACACGTATCCAAACGCAATGCACATGATGACAACACACGGAGACAAGAACCCGAACCCAAGAAAATAAAAATAACTTAACGCCGAAATGGCAAGAGTTGGAGTATAAATTGGGAAAGTTACATCCGGGGTGTTACAGACAGTACACGCCCGGGAGTCTCAGGAGTGCCGCCCTCGGGCCTCGGGGGCTCCCTCCCATGCCTAGTGGAAGCACTTAGCTCCGCACTGGTGAGAAGACTTGAAGACTAGACTAGGTGCCAGACGCGGCTTTTCATTTGCTTTCCGTAGTTGGTTTGCCTTCTCTTAATCGAAGTTTGCTTCTGGTGTTCCTTGCTGATTTGGTTCTGTCGCCTTTTGCCGCCTTTTCCGAATCCAGTTCGCTTGTGTTCTCTCTCTCTCTCGCATACCTCGCGAGGGGGGCTAGGCAGGCGCCTTCGTGAGGGTTTCTTCCTCCTGTGTTGGTCCTTCTCTCTGCCTTCGGTCTGCTTTCTCGTGAGGCACCCTCGTTCGAGCCCACAAACCGGCACATCTCTCCTAATATGTGCCCCTTTGTCGGATTTCAGGTTCCGGCAGACCCTTGAGGTTCGAACACTGGGGTGCGTGCGGAGATTTCGCCTTCTACCTACCTGCACCCCTCCGCCTCGCTAAGATCTAAGCTATGGAAAGAACAACACAAGAGACACGGGGTTTATACTGGTTCGGGCCACCGTTGTGGTGTAATACCCTACTCCAGTGTGTGGTGTGGTGGATTGCCTCTTGGGCTGATGATGATGAGCAATGCAAGGAAGAACAGCCTCGCGAGGGTCTGCTCTTGGCTGAAGGGATGAACTGCTGGGAGGAGTTCAGTCACCCTTCTCCCTCTCTCTCTTCTCGATTCTCTCTCCGATTTCGATCATAGCTAGTTTCTCTCTTGGCTTCTAGATTCTCCCTTCTTGATTCCGATCTCTCCTGTTTCTTATCGCTCTACCCTGTGGGTGGCTAGTCCTATTTATAGACAAAGGCCCTAGGCCTCTTCCCAAATATTAAGCGGGAAGGGCGCCAACAATTGGCCATTTTGAAGGGGAACATCTGGTACACTTATCCTGACTAAAGTTGGTCCTCGCCTGCCAAAGGCTCTGGTGGTGACGCTGGCTTGGGCTCCACAATGACTTCCTCCCTGCCGTTGGACTGGTCTTGGTCTCGTTGCACCGAAACGGGTGCCTTTGCTTGATGCTCTCGCCTGCGCTTGCTCCCTTTGCACCAAAGAGGAAAGGAGGACACTGCGCGGGCTGGCGCGCGCCTGGCACCCTTGGTCGTCATGGCTTGCGTCACGGGCACCTCGTGAGGTACCCTGCCTTGATCTCTCCGCCTCCTCGCGAGCCAGCCTGACGAGGCCGTGCCTGAGGAAGCTCCGTGTCGTCCGCCCCGCGAGGCATGGCCCCTCGCGAGGGTCTTGGGTCTGTGTTGATGAAGATGGGCCGTGCTGGGCCCCTCCTCGAGCCACGCCGCAGGCCGCAGGCAGGCAAGTCTGGGGACCCCTGTTCCCAGAACGCCGACAGTAGCCCCCGTGCCCAAGGCGCGCGCGGACTTGGCCGTGCAGGGAGGCGAAAGGGCAAGAGCGAAGCGCCGCGGGCCCTAACAGCCTGCAGCCTTGGGCACCGCGTGGCGGTTGATTGGACGTGGGCGTCTCCACTTCCCCACGACGCCTCGGCAACTGCACGGATTGGACAAGTCCCTGCATGCAAAGTGGGTCATGATTACCTGCGATCGTGGGGGCCGACGGTTGGCCCTCGCCGGCTATAAGTACGGATCGGCGCGCGCCCTTCCAGTTCATCCCCCCTTGCTTCTCCTTCTTCTTCATGGCCCCGTCGAGGAGGTTCTCGTCCGCAGAGAAGGGGAAGGCTCGCCAGGTTGAGCCTGCCTCTCCCCCGCCCAAGCGCGGCCGAGGGCGCCCTCGCAAACATCCTGTGGCCACCACGGCAGCTCCCCACGGCCGTGGAGACGATTTCCAGCATGGTGACAGGCGGACTGCTGCGGCCGGGGGGGCGCTTCGGTCGCGCGTTCCCCTAGGCCGCGCTTTCGCGCTGCAGAGGTGCTGCCGGAGTTTGTTGTGTGGTCGGCGGAGCCGACTAGCACCCGGCTTCAACTTCCTCGCTTCCTCCTTGGCGAGCTCCCGGCCGGCGCCCCGGGCGGCCTCTGGCTTCATGCAGACGGCTGCTACAGCCGGGCCTCATGGGCTTCACTGGAGGTCTCCGCAGCCGGGAGCCTGGCCTTGACCCGCGGTTGGCAGATGTTTGCCCGCGCGCGTGGCCTGAGCCGTCGGTGCACCCTGCACTTCAAGTTTGACGGCGATGCCACCCTCTACGTGAGGGTGTTTGGGGAAGATGGTCGCCGCGCAGGGTGCTGCCCTGAGGACGACGACCGCGGCCGGGAACCCAGCCCCGACGATGATGGAGAGGACAGCGCTTGCGTGATTGGCGGCGCTCAGGGTTCCCCAAGCTTCACCGGTTCTTCTTTAGGCGGCGACTCTTCTAGCGGTGGCCGCGGTCAGCCTCCACGCCGTCGTACCTGCTTGGGAGGTGGTAGCGTGTCTGCCCGCCGTCGCGCCTCGGTGAAGCACGAGAGGGAGTCTGCCTGAGCCCCGGAGGCAGCTCGAGTCTTCCCTGCAGGCCGGTGTGAGGCGAGCTGCGCCTGCTTTGTTCTTTCTTCTCCTTTTTCCTGCGTAAAAAGACAGTAGCGTGGAGCCCCGCGGGGCGTGTTTGGGTTATTGCTGTTAATCATCGCTTTGCTTCTGTTATCATGCCTTCCGGCTACGTGCCCACGCGTGGATAGTTCCCGGCCCCGGCCATGGGGGGCGACCGACCCAGGCCCTGTGTTCGTGTCGCGGTGCCCGTGGGGCACGGACTGGAGGGGTGCTCCTGTAATGGACCCAGGTCACGAAACCTTTGAACGACTAGGACAGGAACACTCGCGAGGGCGCTCGGCTGCCCCCCTCGCGAGGCCTTGCATAAGAGAAATCGAGGTAGGAGAGTGAAAAGTCGAAGAACCACAAGCCAAAGACGGCAACAGCTTCAATAAAACTTCGAATGAGAATGAACAAGCCAACTGCGGAAAGCAAATGAAAAAGCCGTGTCTGGCACCTAATATAGTCTTCGACGTCTTCTCACCAGCGCGGAGCTAAGTGCTGCCACTGGGCGTGGGAGGGAGCCCCAGGGCCTGAGGCCGGCGCTCCTGAGACTCCGGGGCGTGTACAGCCCCAACTCATTATTACGTGAGAGTGTCACGGGCGGCGAGCTTCACAGGCATTGGCCTTCTTCACAGGCTCCAGGCCTTTCTTGGGGGAAGCAGGCTTCACGGGCATTTGCCCTCTTCACAGGCTCCGGGCCCTTTCCAAAATGCGACAGCTTCACAGGCATTCGCCTTCTTCACAGGCTCTGGGCCTTTTCCAAAACGCGACAGCTTCACAGGCATTCGCCTTCTTCACAGGCTCTGGGCCTTTTCCAAAAAGGATAATCTTCACAGGCATTCGCCTTCTTCACAGGCTCTGGGCCCTTTCCAAAACGCGACAGCTTCACAGGCATTCGCCTTCTTCACAGGCTCTGGGCCTTTTCCAAAAAGGATAATCTTCACAGGCATTCACCTTCTTCATAGGCTCTGGGCCTTTTCCAAAAAGGATAATCTTCACAGTCAGCCGTTGGTTGCTTCCGAGGGGCGATGAGGCACTGAAGGCTTGACGAGGTGGCGCCATGTGGGGCTGCCGCGGCCAGAGCTCAGCCATTCAGGTTTGTCGGCGTTGAAGGGACGGACCCATGCGCAAGCGTCGTGCCGTTTGGGAGCAGCTCCGTCAGTTGGCGTCAGTTGAGCGGGCAACTAGGTCAAACACATTAGCTGTGAAGGAGTGGATTCATTCAAATAGATGCTGGGAAGGCGGACATCACTGGGTCAGGCCCGAGCGACTTGGGGATGATGCAGCCCGTGGGGCGCCCCCAACAAAGTAAGCTAACAACATGAAATAAAAGGGATACATGCCGCAGGGACGGACCCACGCGGCCTGGGAATAATGCAGCCCTGGGGGCGCTCCCAGCTGGAAATGAAACTTGAAAGATGTCACCTGATGATGTTGAGGACGAAGGAGTGTTGGTGTAGTAGACTCGGTTGGCTGCGGAAGCCGATCCTCACGAGCCCCCAGGCCCAGGGGCCTCGGGAGGCTCCGGAGGCACTGGTGGCTCCTCGCGGACCATCTCCATCTCCGCCAGGGCTGCGGAACGCCTGGCCTCTTGAGCCTCCATGATGCCCCTCATGAGGCGCTGGTACGCGTCAGCCGCGTTCGGCAAGCCGTAAGGCATGCGAACGTAGCTGTGGGGTGGACCTTCGCAGCGCCCCACTCGCGAGGGCCAGAGGCGCTCCAGGGAGGCGACTCGATTGAGCCCCGGTATGTCGATGCAGACGCGCAGCCCTCCATCCTCGCCTGGATGGGGAGCCACAGCTGGTAGACGGCGGCCGCCTTTCATGACTCTTGACTCCTGTAGCTCCTGAATGGCCTTCCTGACGAACTCCTGAGGGTCTGGCTCTCCTTGCCTTACTCCTTCTTGAGGGAAACGTGCTTCGAAGCACGCCTACATGTGGTGCCCAAGCGCCTCCCTCGTGACCTTAGCCAGGTCGGTGGCCCTCCAGGGGAGAGTCCCGAGCCCTTCCTGAGGAGGGCGCCGGGCGCGCTTTCCTATGCGATGGAAGGAGGTTCCCCCTGGGCAGGCGCGGGCCCTGAGGGGCCGGGCCGGACGATATCTTCTTCTTCTTCTTGGGGGCGGTCTCGGGAAGCCTCCTGCTTCCGCGATCCGGGTCTTCCAGTGATGCGGCCTGAAAGGCTCGTTCCAGGGAACACACCGTGTCCTTCTCTTCACAGGGCACCGTGATGACTCCGCCACTTCCTGGCATCTTGAGGACGTTGTAGTCGTGGTGAGTTACGGCCATGAACTTGGCCAGCGCTGGGTAGCCAAGGATGGCGTTGTACGGTAGGCGAATGTGAGCGACGTCAAAGTCGATGAGCTCAGTGCGGTAGTTGTCGCGTGCCCCGAAGGTGACAGGGAGGCGGACCTGCCCAATCGGGACCGTGGAGCCGTCGGTGACTCCGGAGAAAGGCTTGGTTGGCTGAAGCTGGTTGTAGGGCACTTGGAGATTGTTGAATGTTTCCACGGACAGGACGTTGAGCCCTGCCCCGCCATCAGTGAGGGTCCTAGTGACCACCACATTGCTGATGATTGGGGAACAAAGCATCGGGAGGACCCCGGCTGTGGCCGCACACTTGAGCTGATCTGCTGAGCTGAACGTGATGGCGCACGCCGACCACCTGAGAGGGTGCGTGGCTTCGAGCTTGGGGAGGACTGCATTCACTTCGCGGGCGAACTGCTTGAAGATGCGTTGAGAGGCTGGGGCTTGAGCCCCGCCCAGGATGCAGGCGATCGCGCGCGGCTCCTGGAAGCCCCCAGCCCCCTCGTCCTGATGGCGGTCCTCGTTTCTCCTTGGCTGCGGCGGCAGCGGAGGGAGGCCTGCATTGCCTTGCGGGCGATCCTCGCGAGGTTGATCCCTCCAGTCTCCCTCGCGAGGCGGGTCTTGCAAGCGATCCTCGCAAGGTCGATTGCGCCACCCTTGGCGCGGGCAGCAGTCTTCCCAGCGTCCTGCGTTCCTTCCTCCTCCTCGACTGTAGCCCCGGTCACCGTGGTCGGGGCGACGGCCGATCCTTCCTTCTCGCACGGCTCGGAGCTCTTGACATTCGTTGGTGTTGTGGGTGTGGAGGTCGTGGTACACACAGTACCGACTGCCCTTGGAAGATTCAGGCTGATCTCTGCCCCGCTTGGTGTCTGGTTCTGCCGCGAGCACGGCGCCCCCCTTGCGCTTCACATCCTTGGCCTTCGGCTTCTCTTCTGGGTCTGCGCCAGGCAGCTCGAGGAGGGAGAGACGCCCTTCCTCAGCCCTGGCGCACTTGGTTGCCAAGTTGAACAACTCCAAGGAAGTGCACAGGTCTTCATGCATCGCCAGCTCCTCCTTCATCTTGACATCGCGCACGCCGTCGGAGAAGGCTGAGATGATGGCCTCCTCGGTCACCTTGGGAATCTTGAGGCGTGCGTTGTTGAAGCACTGGATGTACTTCTGCAGGGTCTCTCTGGGTTGTTGCTTGATGCGGCGCATGTCGCTCACGGCGGGTGGCCGGTCGCGAGTACCTTGGAAGTTGGCGATGAAGCGGGTGCGCATCTCGTCCCAGGAGGAGATCGTGCCTGGAGCCAGGTTCAGGAGCCAGGTGCGGGCCCCGTCCTTGAGCGCCATGGGAAACCAGTTCACCATGACCTTCTCGTCTCCGTTGGCAGCTTCGATGCCCAGCTCATAGAGCTGGAGGAACTCCGTAGGGTTGGCCGTGCCGTCGTAACGAGGAGGCAGGTCTGGCTTGAACTTGCCGGGCCACACGACGCTGCGTAGCTCGGTGGTGAAGGCACGGCAGCCTGCTGTGGCCACGGGAGGCCTTGGGTGATGGAGAGCTTGGTCTTGCAGGTCCCCACGCGCTGCAGCTGGGAGCAGCGCGGGGTCTTGACGTGCGGGAGCAGGAGCATGGTCGCGACATGCTGGAGCAGGGAGCGCCCGGGCAGCTTCTTGCGGGCGAGGGACTTCTTGGCAGCTCTGCTCTTGCCGCGCTGGCACCTGACGGAGCGGGTTCCTCCCAGGGGCCACGCGCCTTGGATCCATGGCGCCTTCTTGAGGAGGAGGCGGTTGGGGCGCCGCCAGAGCTTCGTCGCCCGCACGGGGCGGGGTGCGGTGCAGCGGAACGGACGGCGCAGGAGAGCCCCCTGCGGCGCGGATGAGCTCGGCGATGCGGTCGAGCCATTCTTCGTAGACGTCGTCGACAGGACGGTAGCGCAGGAGCTCGTTTGCCGTGATGAGCGCAGCTCGAGCCTCCATGGGTGCGCGGAGCGCACGGGACGAAGAACCAGCTGGGGTGAGCGAGGGAGTAGCAGTGCGGCCGACTTGCCGCACGGACGGATGCTGAGACGACGCTTGCTGCTCGTCCCCCGCCGGGCCGGTGGCGGCGTTGACGGCAGGTGACGGGGAATGGCGAGGACGCCCGCCGACAGGAGCCGTCTGGGCGACGTGGGAAGCGAGAGCGGCCCGGCGCTCGGCGCGGGCCCGACGAGCGTCAGACATGGACGCGATGGTCGGAGGAGAACGGGGTGGTGCAAGACGAATTCCGGAGCACCCCTACCTGGCGCGCCAAATGTCGGATTTCGGGTTCCGGCAGACCCTTGAGGTTCGAACACTGGGGTGCGCGCGGAGATTTCGCCTTCTACCTACCTGCGCCCCTCCGCCTCGCTAAGATCTAAGCTATGGAAAGAACAGCATAAGAGACACAGGGTTTATACTGGTTCGGGCCACCGTTGTGGTGTAATACCCTACTCCAGTGTGTGGTGTGGTGGATAGCCTCTTGGGATGATGATGATGAGCAATACAAGGAAGAACATCCTCGCGAGGGTCTGCTCTTGGCTGAAGGGATGAACTGCTGGGAGGAGTTCAGTCACCCTTCTCTCTCTCTCTCTTCTCGATTCTCTCTCCGATTTTGATCATAGCTAGTTTCTCTCTTGGCTTCTAGATTCTCCCTTCTTGATTCCGATCTCTCCTGTTTCTTATCCCTCTACCCTGTGGGTGGCTAGTCCTATTTATAGGCAAAGGCCCTGGGCCTCTTCCCAAATATTGAGCGAGAAGGGCGCCAACAATTGGCCACTTTGAAGGGGAACATCTGGTACACTTATCCTGACTAAAGTTGGTCCTCGCCTGCCAAAGGCTCTGGTGGTGACGCTGGCTTGGGCTCCACAATGACTTCCTCCCTGCCGTTGGACTGGTCTTGGTCTCGTTGCACCGAAACGGGTGCCTTTGCTTGATGCTCTCGCCTGCGCTTGCTCCCTTTGCACCAAAGAGGAAAGGAGGACACTGCGCGGGCTGGCGCCCGCCTGGCACCCTTGGTCGTCATGGCTTGCGTCACGGGCACCTCGTGAGGTACCCCACCTTGATCTCTCCGCCTCCTCGCGAGCCAGCCTGACGAGGCCGTGCCTGAGGAAGCTCCGTGTCGTCCGCCCCGCGAGGCTTGGCCCCTCGCGAGGGTCTTGGGTCTGTGTTGATGAAGATGGGCCGTGCTGGGCCCCTCCTCGAGCCACGCCGCAGGCCGCAGGCAGGCAAGTCTGGGGACCCCCGTTCCCAGAATGCCAACACCCTCGGGTACCGCGATATGAAGCGCTGGATCAAGGCTCGGGTGAACGATAAGTCTCCTAGCGAGCTTCCTAACAAATTTTTTGCAGTTCCTAAGCAACCACTAAGCCAAGACGGGCACGAGGAAACAAGTGCCTCGTGAAGAAGAGGCTGCCTCGAACGCGCCAGGCTAAGTTATCTCCGCACAAAATAATGACACAACACAGAAATAACAAGCATAGTGTAATGATTGAGGAATCACAGTTCGATACACGCCCCTTCGGGCCCATACTGGTTTCATTTTGATGCAGGAAAGAAAAGAGGAATAAAACAAAAGCGGCGTTGCAACGAACCATGGGGGCAGGCCTCCAGCGACGTCCCAGGCTTAGCCGGATCCCTCCTCGCGCTTCACGGAGGCGCGCCGACGAGACGACCTGCTACCCCCTTCGAAGCGAGCGCGGCGGCGTGGCGGCGGGTCGTAGCCGCCGCTGCTGGAGCTTTCGCCAAGAGAAGAGCCATCGTAGCTGGATGAGGCGCGGCCGGTGGGCTCGCCCTCGTCGTGGCCATCGCTGAGACCTAGCACCTCCTCGCCGTCGTTCGTCTCGGGGCAGCACCCGGCGCGGCGACCATCTTCCCCAAACACCCTCACGTAGAGGGTCGCATCACCATCATACTTGAAATGGAGGGTGCACCGCCTGTCCAGGCCGCGCGCGCGGGCGAACGTCTGCCAACCGCGGGTCAGAGCTATGTTGCCCGCGGCGGAGACTTCAACCACGACCCAGGAAGCCCTGCTGCAGCAGCCGCCCGCCTGCAGCCAGAGCCCGCCTGGACCAGAGGCCGGCAGCTCGTCGACGAAGAAGCGCGGAAGCTGAAGCCAGTTGTCGGCCGGATCCTTCGACCAGACAACGAACTTCGGCAGCACCTCTGCCGAGTGGAAGCGTGGCCGGGGAGGCCGCGCAACAACGACACGTCTCACCTCATCGACGGGGCTGCCGCGACCGGAGAGACCCCCACCACGCGCAGCGGCGCCACCCTGGGAGCAGGGGGCCACGGCGGGAGTCGTGGTGTGCTTGCGGGGACGGCTGCGTCCCCGCTTGGGCGCCGGGGAGCCAGGCCCCTCGCGAGGGGCCTTTCCTTTCTCCACGGCGGAGAACCTCTTCGACGGCGCCATTGGAGTCGGTGGTGGAGCAGAGGAGGAAGAAGTAGGCGGAATGGGAAGAAGTGGGGGACGGGGGCTCTGCCCCCTTCCTCATTTATAGCAAGAGAAGGCCAACCAGTGCCCCCCCACGATCACAGGTAATGATGATTTTCCTTGCATGTCGCAGGGACTTGTCAAGTCGGGCAATTGCTGAGGCAGCGTGGGGAAGCGGAGACGCCCACGACCAATCAACCGCCACGCATCAACCGAGGCTGCAGGCTTTTGGGGCCCGCGGTGCTACGTGCTTGACCTTTGGCTTCGCCTTGAAGCCAAGCCTGAGCGCACCTTGGGACCGGGGGCTACTGTCGGCGTTCTGAGAACGGGGGTCCCCAGACTTGCCTGCCTGCGACCCACGGCGTGGCTGAGCTAGCAGGCCTGTACGGCCCATCTTTATCAACAAGGCATTCAAGACCCTCGCGAGGGGCCAAGCCTCGCGAGGCGGACGACGCAAGACCTCCTCAGGAGCGGCCTCTCCAGGAAGGCTCAAGAGGGGCGGAGAGATCAAGGCAAGGCAAACCTCGCGAGGTTCTTGTGACGTGAGTCATGACGATCGAGACCAGGCGGGCGCCAGCACGCACAGCGTCCTTGTTTCCTCTTTGGTGCTAAGGGGGCAAGGGCAGGCGCGGAGTACCGAGGCATCAAGCAAAGGTTTCCATATCGGTGCAACGAGACCAAGACCAGCAGGACGGCAAGATGGAGGTCACCATAGAGCCAAAGACGGCGTCATCACCAGAGCCTTTTGCAGGCGAAGACCGCTTTTGTCAGGATAAGCTGTACTAGCTGTCCCCTTTCAAATTGGCCGTTGTTGGCTCCCTTCCCGCTCAATATTTGGGGAGAGGATCAGGGCCTATATAAGTAGAACTAGCCACCACAGTAGAGGAGACTGACGGGGGACGGATTGAGAGAGAACTGAGAGAGAAAGAGAGAAAGGATCATCAAGATCATCTTACCCACACAAGTTCCCCAAGCACAAGAACACCTCAACCTCAGGAGGTTGTTCTTCCTCTTGTACTGTTCATCATCAGCCCAAGAGGCAATCCACCACCACACTGGAGTAGGGTATTATACCGCGCCTCGAAACGTGGAACGGCGGGATAGGAAACGGTTCGAAAAACCGGGCGAGCATGACGTCACGTTATAAAAGTTGTCATCAGATTGGACTCGTGGAATATTATATTCTCTCTATGGTTGTGAGTGGTGTGTGTTACAGGTCTGGACACGTTGATACGTCCGAAGACTATTTGGGAATTCGGAAGGAGGAACCCGCCTTACAATGCCGAAGACAGGCCTACGCGCCGGATACCTTGTCATTGAAGCCAGGTTCAGGGGCTACTGAGGGAGTCCTGAATTAAGGGGTCCTCGAGCGTCCGGCCTGTTAGCCATGGGCCGGACTGATGTGCTGTGAAGATACGAAGACCGGAGACCGCACCCGTGTCCGGATGGGACTCTCCTTGCCAAGTGGAAGGCAAGCTTGGCAACTAAATATGTAGATTCATTTCTTTGTAACCGACCTTGTGTAACCCTAGATCCTCCCGGTGTCTATATAAACCAGAGGACTTAGTCCGGAGAGAGGGACATTATCATAACCATACAAGCTAGACCTCTAGGGTTTAGCCATTACGATCTCGTGGTAGATCAACTCTTATAATACCCATATTCATCAAGATCAATCAAGCAGGACGTAGGGTATTACCTCCATAGAGAGGGCCCGAACCTGGGTAAAACATTGTGCCTCCTGTCTCCTATTACCATCGACCTTAAACGCACAGTTCGGGACCCCCTACCCGAGATCCGCCGGTTTTAACACTGACAGCGGATGCGAAGCGGACTCGATTTGGATTTGGGTCGGCGCGTTGGGCTTCCTCTTTTGTTTACGCCGACCCAAACGGACGGCGGCGGACGAAATGGGTCGCCCCATTGGAGTTGCTCTAATGATACTCTCTCCGTCCGAAAATACTTGTCCTAGAAATAGATAAAATGAATGTATCTATAACTAAAAAAAGTCTAAATATAACCATTTTAAGGACAAATATTTCCAGATGGAGGGAGTACTAGCTAAACATTTCATATACATTTAAGCTGGAGCTCTTGGACTCTAGTTTTTCTGGAGTTACTGAAAGCAAAATAAGCGTACATTTACACCATTGCGAGTGGAAAAGGGTTAAAAACACAAAGCTCCGATCTGGATCCCTGGATATATAGACGCCCGAATAGACCTGCCTCTCTCGAGGGTTTGATTCCGTAGTGCAAGTGTCGGCAGGTTGAAGGCAATGCAAGAATCTGAGACATTGAACGATGCACCGACAGTACAAGAAATTTGACTCGGTGCACATGCCAGTGCTCGGCAGGATTAAATTCACAGCACATGGCATGATGGCAACATGCACTGAGGCACTTCAGCCGCACTACGCTAGTCCTACACTTAATTAGCAGATCTCAGGCCCTCTTGAGCAATTGAAAACACTGGAAAACTGGCACTAGCGGCCGTAACAGCGGTGTTTCCTCCATTCCAGCAGGTAGATCTGGGGGAAGCGCAGATGCTCTGCACAGTAATCAATTTTTTTGTTTCTTTGCGTTGCAGGGACCTAGTAATTTAATTACACGATTCGTCTGGTTCCAAGCACCTACCAATGGAATCAAGGCGCGAAAGCACCGAACTGGGGTCCAGCTCCGTGCGAAAGCAACCGTAGACTCACTTAAATTTACCCAAGCAGTGATGGCACCAGATCCCGGGTCCAACATCCCATCATAAATTAGGCGCGAGGAGGAGTAAATAAACATCAAGATTCAAGAGACAGTTTCGAAAATTGGATCTTTTATTACTACTAGCTGCTGCTCGATCGCCACTTCTCTACGGCACCAATTAACTCGATGCAATGCTTAGTACAAAGATGATGATACAATAGACAGCCGAATACAATTTTGTTGATACTGGTAGTAGCACTGTCTGCTAAGAACTATCGTATTTTCACACGCCCGGCACAAAAATGTCATGTTTCCTGTATTTATTTGCCTTCCTAACACAAATTAAGGCAAGAAATGAACAGATTTTGCATCATCAAACATGTAAGGATCGGATCACATTTTGGGGAACCTGCTACGCCGGACTGAGAGAACCAACCAAATTGGGCGTGCTGTTGGTGTTGTTGGATCGGATCGGATGAGATGAGATGAGCGGCTCTATGATGACTGGGTCTCGGTCTTGCGCTCGCCGCCGTGAGAGTCGCGCTCCTGCAGCAGCGAGCCGGCCTCCTCGTCCGCCTGCGCCACCTTCTTCTGCGCCTCCTTGGCCTTGAGCGCCTGCAGCTTCACGTGGTTGTAGTAGCCCACGCCCAGGAAGGCGATCCCGTAGCCGAAGAGGTTGATCGGGGTCACCGTGTCCCGGATCACGGACCAGGAGAAGGCGATGAGCAGCCAGTCCTTGACCACGCCGGCCACGTTCATGGTGAGCGCCGACGTCTTGCCCACGAGCAGGAAGACGGCCAGGTTGAGCGCGAAGGCGCAGAGGGAGTTGGTGCCGAAGACGAAGAAGTCGGGCTCGAACATGCCCACGGCGCGCAGCCTGGGCAGCTCGACGAAGACCCAGGGCAGGAAGAGGAACCCCAGGCAGCAGGGCGCGACGTAGTAGAGCGAGGTGATGGGGTTGAGCGAGATCCCCTTGGAGGTGAGGAGGATCTGGATGAGGACAAGCCTGGTGGCCTCGAAGGCGACGGCGGCGAGCTGGAGCGCGACGCCGCGGAGGTCGAAGCGGGCCTCGCCGTAGGCGGCGATGGCGACGCCGAAGGAGATGGAGAGCATGTTGAGCATGGCGGAGGAGCGGAAGGTCTCCTTCTTGAAGAGCACCCCGATGGAGTAGACGGCGACGGGCATGAGCGCCTTGAGCATCTGGATGAAGGAGACGGAGAGGTAGATGTAGGCGGAGTTGGAGAACCAGAGGGAGAGCGAGTAGAGCGCGCCGATGGGGAGGACGGAGCTGGTGTAGAGCTGCGTGGTCATGGCGGGCGAGGACGGGAGGTCGACGACCCGGAAGACGCGGACGAGCGCGACGGCGAGGGAGGAGCAGAAGGCCATGTGCACCATGGTGAGCGAGATGGGGAAGGGCCAGTTGTACATCTTGGGGTCGAGGATGTACTTGTTGTAGACGATGACGGTGAAGGAGAGGAAGATCCACACCGCGACGTAGCAGTAGGAGACGAGCACCTTGCGGAGCACCGACTCCGACATGGCCCCCTCGCCGCCGGCCTCCTTGGCCATGGCTGCTGCTCCGGCGGGGCGGCGGGCGGATCTGGGCCTGCGCGGCGCGCGGTCGCTCGCCTGCGTGGGGGATCTGGGGGCGGGGCGGGGAGGGTGGGCGGATCTGGGAGGAGGATGAGGAATTGAGGAGGAGGCTGGTGGTTGGGGGATTTTGGAGAGGAGGACGGGTGTGGGTGTGGGTGTGGGTTTCTTGGCACGGAGGAGGGAGTGGCCCGGCTCCCTTCACCTGTGTGTTGTGTCACACGCTCGGGGTCCGGCTTACCGCGGATGGCCACGTGGAGAATGGGGTGCTCCGGGGCTCGGTGTGGCGTGTTTTATAGGGGTGCGGTGCGGATGTGGCTTTGACCTCTTTTTCGGCCGCATGGCTCGCTTCGTTTCGGGCTGGTCCACTACGTGCGGTCTACGAGCAACGGGATGGGTTCCCTCTTATCGTGTGGAAATGCCACAATATATCCGTACATTTCCACGGGAAATTCCTTCACTTACGATCACGACCAGTGCCTAATCTTTCACTTGCAATCACGACCAGTGCCTAATTTTCTCGACAAGTCCTTGAGTTACGGAGCCTTTTTACATATTCTAATTGGGAAATGTTAACTAGCTGACCACGGTTTTTTCGTGTTTCCCAGCGGACGCACTTACCGCCGTCGGATCTGGTTGCACGGATCTCAGTGCATCTACTGTTGCCACGTCTTCTTAGGGACGAACGAGCTCATCTCCATTTTCCGTCACAGTCCACTCACTCATCTCCTCTGCCTCATTTCTTTTCCCATCATACAGTCAAAGAGAAGCGACAACGGGATTCCGGTCAGATCAGGGCAGGGCAAAGCGGGGAGCGGTTGTGAGGTGCTCTTGTAGAGCTCCGGTGCAACTCGTGGGCACAGAGGAGAGCGGGCTTGCGAATGAGGCCGCCTCCATCAGCGCTCTCTTCACCGACTCCGAGGCCATGAGTTGTGGTGCGGGGAGGACATGCTCGTGTGCTTCTGGTGTGGGGGCTCGTTGTGCGATGCCGGCAGGGGCGAGGGGCAACGTCAGTCGGGTCGTGGTGCTGCTTCTGATGGCAATGCTCATAGAGGAGGTCCGGTGGACAAGAGGTGCCATCATCACCTTTTGCTCCCTATCTTCTTCGTTGTTCCATCATCGTGATATGTTTTTGTGGATAATTTGTCTGAGAAAGAATGTAGCTAGTTTGCATGATATGTTTAGGGATGGCGCCCACCGGGTTTTGGTACGGGTGAAACCACTCATACCCTTTCCCGTTGAGGGGGTCCTCGGGTGTCCGGGCTACTGGATGTTGGCCGGACTGATGGGTCGTGAAGATACAAAGCAGGAGGCTTTTCCCCGTGTCCGGGTAGGACTCTCCTATGCGTGGATAGCAAGATTGGTATCCGAATATGTAATTTCCTTCTTCCACGAACCGACTCTATGCAATCCTAGGCCCCTCCGGTGTGTATATAAATCAGAGGGTTTAGTCTAGAGGCCATCAGAATTCATACAAGCTAGACATCTAGGGTTTAGCCATTGCGATCTCAAGGTAGATCAACTCTTGTAACCCCTATACTCATCAAATACAATCAAGCAGGACGTAGGGTTTTACCTCCATTAAGAGGGCCCGAACCTGGGTAAAACATCATGTTCCCTGTGTCCCTTGTTATCTTCGATTCTCAGACGCACAGTTCGGAACCCCCACCCCGAGATCGGCCGGTTTGACACCGACATTGGTGCTTTCATTGAGAGTTCCTTTGTGTTGTCGATAGAAGGATCAATGGTTCGCCTTGTCATTAATGACGATATTACTTCTGGAAGGAACCTAACTCCAGGACAGGTCCTCCAGCTCGGCGGTTTTACCATGGGCGCTCGCTCGGCCGTTAAGCCAACGGCGGACCCCACAATCGCCAAACATCGTCTCCGCATTAGCCTCGAACACTCCGGAAAGATGGATCCGGCAGATGTCTCGTCCTTGAACGAGCTGCTAGATCACATCGCCGCCCTGGGGGTCGCAACAGACTATGATCGGATTGGGCTTAAACCCGATCAGAGGGAGATCAAGTCCCCACCGATCACCCATCTAGTAGCGGTCGTTAAGGAACAAGCCGAGAATGCCTCTTCCCATAAGTTAAGAACCAGCTATGTTCGGCTTACCGAGCCCTGCGAGCCGGATACCCATCCTCGAGAATCATGTCCTCTGAACATAGGATCACGCAATGAGCCCGGAAGTCACCAGGACCTTCCTGATCCAGAACTGGTGACCTCAGCGATTCTTCAAGCTCCGGAACCAATCGTGGGTCAGGATTTGGATTTTAGCCCACCCACCCACCACAATCAATATTCCCCAAGTAATTCAGGCCCTCCAGATATACGTGACCTAATGTATGTACGGCAGGAACCTCAGGAAATGGTCCATCACTTCTGGGCCAGATTCCTCCTTGTTAAAAACAAGATTAAAGATTGCTGCGACGACGACGCGGTTTCAGTTTTTGGCCGTAACTGTACGGACGAGGGAATTCTCAGTGCCCTCAACCACGGCCGCATACAACACTTTACAGAATTGGCATACATAGTACAGAAGTAATGCATGATGGAAAGCGCATGGAAAGCCCAGACAACCGGTGGGAACCCCCCGCCTTTAAGCAGCCCACCGGACAGGAAAATGGACGCACCCTTACAAGGCAACCGATCACAAGCCAATTGACAAGAAAAACAAGCCCTTCACGGGATATAGAACCTTCCTTGAAGAACTGCTCGACAAGCCATGTCAGATACATACGACGCCGAGCACCGAACCAACGCATAGCCTTCGGACATGTTGGGTACTCCGGCAAGTGGCTAAGAGCGGTGAGCCCATCCTCACCAGTACTACTCCAGAGAAGCATTCTTCAGAGGATGATGATTTCAACGTCTTTACGGTCTTTGATACCTTCTCTTCAAATAATCTGCGCAAACGGGCGCTCCGCGACCTCGCCGACGTCAACCAAGTAACCTCAATAAACCCTTGGAGCAATACGGCCATAACTTTCGCTGCCGCCGGCGAACCAAGGACACGATCTGTCCGAGCACCAGTCGCATTGGTTTTAAACCCAATTGTTGACGGCGTTCGACTCACCAAAGTGCTCTGATACGTCTCCAACGTATCTATAATTTTTGATTGCTCTATGCTATATTATCTTCTGTTTTGGACATTATTGGGATTTATTATTCACTTTTATATTATTTTTGGCACTAACCTATTAACCGGAGGCCCAGCCCAGAATTGCTATTTTTTGCCTATTTCAGAGTTTCATAGAAAAAGAATATCAAACGGAGTCCAAACGGAATGAAACCTTCGGGAACGTGATTTTCGGAACGAACATGATCTAGGAGACTTGGACCCTACGTCAAGCAACCAACAGGGAAGCCACGAGGTAGGGGGCGCGCCTACCCCCCCTAGGCGCACCCTCCACCCTCGTGGGCCCCCTGTTGCTCCACCGACGTACTCCTTCCTCCTATAAATACCTATGTACCCCCAAACGATCAGAGACGGAGCCAAAACCCTAATTCCACCGCCGTAACTTTCTGTATCCACGAGATCCCATCTTGGGGCCTGTTCCGAAGCTTCGCCGGAGGGGGCATCGATTACGGAGGGCTTCTACATCAACACCATAGCCCCTCCGATGGTGTGTGAGTAGTTTACCTCAAACCTTCGGGTCCATAGTTATTAGCTAGATGGCTTCTTCTCTCTTTTTGGATCGCAATACAATGTTCTCCTCCTCTCTCGTGGAGATCTATTCGATGTAATCTTCTTTTTGCGGTGTGTTTGTTGAGACCGATGAATTGTGGGTTTATGATCAAGTTTATCTATGAACAATATTTGGATCTTCTGAATTCTTTGATGTATGATTGGTTATCTTTGCAAGTCTCTTTGAATTATCAGTTTGGTTTGGCCTACTAGATTGATATTTCTTGCAATGGGAGAAGTGCTTAGCTTTGGGTTCAATCTTGCGGTGTCCTTTCCCAGTGACAGTAGGGGCAGCTAGGCACGTATTGTATTGTTGCCATCGAGGATAACAAGATGGTTTTTTTTATCATATTGCATGAATTTACCCCTCTACATCATGTCATCTTGCTTAAAGCGTTACTCTGTTCTTATGAACTTAATACTCTAGATGCATGCTGGATAGCGGTCGATGTGTGGAGTAATAGTAGTAGATGCAGGCAGGAGTCGGTCTACTTGTCTCGGACGTGATGCCTATATACATGATCATACCTAGATATTCTCATAACTATGCTCAATTCTGTCAATTGCTCAACAGTAATTTGTTCACCCACCGCAAAATACTTATGCTCTTGAGAGAATCCACTAGTGAAACCTATGGCCCCCGGGTCTATCTTCCATCATATTAATCTTCCAACACTTAGTTATTTTCATTGCCTTATATTTTACTTTGCATCTTTATCATAAAAATACCAAAAATATTATCTTATCATATCTATCAGATTTCACTCTCGTAAGTGACCGTGTAGGGATTGACAACCCCTTGTCGCGTTGGTTGCGAGGATTTATTTGTTTTGTGTAGGTGCGAGGGACTCGCGCGTAGCCTCCTACTGGATTGATACCTTGGTTCTCAAAAACTGAGGGAAATACTTACGCTAGTTTGCTGCATCACCCTTTCCTCTTCAAGGGAAAACCAACACAGTGCTCAAGAGGTAGCAAGAAGGATTTCTGGCGCCGTTGCCGGGGAGGGTTTTTCAAAAGTCAACATACCAAGTACCCATCACAAACCCTTATCTCCCGCATTACAGTATTTGCCATTTGCCTCTCGTTTTCCTCTCCCCCAGTTCACCCTTGCCGTTTTATTCGCCCTCTCTTTTCCGTTCGCCTCTTTTCTGTTTGCTTGTCGTTATGTCTGAAATTGGGGAAACTATTGTCAATATGGACAATAGTAATAACATGGAAAATTCTGATGCTCCTGCTGAAGAACCCCCTATCTTACATAAAAAATGTCCGAATTGGTAGTGGTAATATTATTAGAAAAGGGGTTATTCAATATTTCTTTACTTGTGCCGGTGCTTTGCCTTCTATGGGCAGTTCCATTCTTCATAGAACTAGTAGTCTTGAGGACGCTATTGCCATGCTTATAGTTGAACTTGAAAGGCAATTTATGCACTTGCAACCTTGCATACAAATGATTTTCTTAGAATTTTCTAATATAGAGCACTCTTCTGTTAAGCGTGCCGCTACTATCTTTTTGGCTCATGAGTTCAGATTTATTATAAAAGAAGCCAAAGAAATCTTTGCACATTATAGGGTGGACGCTGGCCATCCTCCCATAGAGGCTATCCTCTTTGATCAAGAAGAAATAATGCGTTTTCAATCTCTATACTATGTTGCTTTCAATGAAAACCTTAGAAAAAAGGTCCCTACCAATGTTCTAATTGATAGAATTTCTGAACTTATTGATGATTTGGCTATTCAAAATAATGAGCTAGGATATTCTCTCGAGTATAGGCTCACAAAGTTCTGCCAAAAAATGCTTATAATGATGAATTGGTTGTGCAATACGAAGGGCCGAAAGAGGAACCTATACCTCCTAAAATTGATCTTGGGGACTTTTATCCTATTAAATTTAGCCCTTTTGATTACTTTTGCTTGCCTCAAAGGAAACCTGCTGCTGAACGTAGGGAATATGAAATTAGTTTTAATGATCTATCCTATTACTATGGCAATACCTAGATCTATCCTTGCATTTATGACTAGCTAGGGGCGTTAAACGATAGCGCTTGTTGGGAGGCAACCCAATTTTATTTTTATTCCTTGCTTTTTGCTCCTGTTTAGTAATAAATAATTTATTTAGCCTCTGTTTTGGTTGTGTTTTTTTGCGTTTAATTAGTGTTTGTGCTAAGTAGAACCGTTGGGAAGACTTGGGGAAAGTCTTGTTAATCTTGCTGTAAAAAACAGAAACTTTAGCGCTCACGAAAACTGCTGCCATTTTTATTTGGAAAGTGATATTTAGTTAATTATTTTTTGATATTATTAATATATAAATTCCTCACGTCCAGCAATTTATTTTAGAATTTTTGGGGTTCCAGATCTTGCGCTAGCTACAGATTACTACAGACTGTTCTCTTTTTGACAGATTCTGTTTTTCGTGTGTTGTTTGCTTATTTTGATGAATCTATGGCTAGTAAAATAGTTTATAAACCATAGAGAAGTTGGAATACAGTAGGCTTAACACCAATATAAATAAAGGATGAATTCATTACAGTACCTTGAAGTGGTGTTTTGTTTTCTTTCGTTAACGGAGCTCACGAGATTTTCAACTTTAAGTTTTGTGTTGTGAAGTTTTCAAGTTTTGGGTAAGGATTTGATGGATTATGGAACAAGGAGTGGCAAGATCCTAAGCTTGGGGATGCCCATGGCACCCCAAGATAATCTAAGGACACCAAAAAGCCAAAGCTTGGGGATGCCCCGGAAGGCATCCCCTCTTTCGTCTACTTCCATCGGTAACTTTACTTGGAGCTACATTTTTATTCACCACATGATATGTGTTTTGCTTGGAGCGTCTTGTATGATTTGAGTCTTTGCTTTTTAGTTTACCACAATCATCTTTGTTGTACACACCTTTTGAGAGAGACACACATGATTAGGAACTTATTAGAATACTCTATGTGCTTCACTTATATCTTTTGAGTTATATAGTTTTGCTCTAGTACTTCACATATATCTTTTAGAGCATGGTGGTGGATTTGTTTTATAGAAACTATTGATCTCTAATGCTTCACTTAGATTATTTTGAGAGTCTTAAATAGCATGGTAATTTGCTTAAATAATCCTAATATGCCAGGTATTCAAGATTAGTAAAAACTTTCTTATGAGTGTTTTAAATACTAAGAGAAGTTTGATGCTTGATGATTGTTTTGAGATATGGAGGTAGTGATATTAAAGTTTCGCTAGTTGAGTAGTTGTGAATTTGAGAAATACTTGTGTTGAAGTTTGCAAGTCTCGTAGTATGCACGTATCGTAAACATTATGTAACAAATTTGAAACATGAGGTGTTCTTTGATTGTCCTCCTTATGAGTGGCGGCCGGGGACGAGCGATGCTCTTTTCCTACCAATCTATCCTGCTAGGAGCATGCGCGTAGTGCTTGGTTTTTTATGACTTTTAGATTTTTGCAATAAGTATGTGAGTTCTTTATGACTAATGTTGAGTCCATGGATTATACGCACTCTCACCTTTCCATCATTGCTAGCCTCTTCGGTATCGTGCATTGCCCTTTCTCACATTGAGAGTTGGTGCAAACTTCACCGGTGCATCCAAACCCCGTGATATGATACGCTCTTTCACACGTAAACCTCCTTATATCTTCCTCAAAACAGCCACCATACCTACATATTATGGCATTTCCATAGCCATTCTGAGATATATTGTCATGCAACTTTCCACCATCCCGTTTATCATGACACATTCATCATTGTCATATTGTTTAGAATGATCATGTAGTTGACATAGTATTTGTGGCAAAGCCACCATTCATAATTCTTTCATACATGTCACTCTTGGTTCATTGCATATCCCGGTACACCGCCGGAGGCATTCATATAGAGTCATACCTTGTTCTAGTATCGAGTTATAATCATTGAGTTGTAAATAAATAGAAGTGTGATGATCATCATTTAATAGAGCATTGTCCCAATAAAAAAAGAGAAAGTCCAAAAAAAAGAAGAAGCCCCCCCCCAAAAAAAGAAGAAATGAAAAGGGACAATGCTACTATCCTTTTTTGCACACTTGTGCTTCAAAGTAGCACCATGATCTTCATGATAGAGAGTCTCTTGTTTTGTCACTTTCATATACTAGTGGGAATTTTTCATTATAGAACTTGGCTTGTATATTCCAACAACGGGCCTCCTCAAGTGCCCTAGGTCTTCGTGAGCAAGCAAGTTGGATGCACACCCACTAGTTTCTTTTGTTGAGCTTTCATACATTTATAGCTCTAGTGCATCCGTTGCATGGCAATCCCTACTCCTTGCATTAACATCAATCGATGGGTGAGGGAGTCCTGGATTAGGGGGTCTCCGGACAGCCGGACTATCTCCATTGGCCGGACTGTTAGACTATGAAGATACAAGATTGAAGACTTCGTCTCGTGTCCGGATGGGACTCTACTTGGCGTGGAAGGCAAGCTAGGCAATACGGATATGGATATCTCCTCCTTTGTAACCGACCTTGTGTAACCCTAACCCTCTCCGGTGTCTATATAAACCGAAGGGTTTTAGTCCGTAGGACAACAATCACAACATACAATCATACCATAGGCTAGCTTCTAGGGTTTAGCCTATCTGATCTCGTGGTAGATCTACTCTTGTACTACCCATATCATCAATATCAATCAAGCAGGACGTAGGGTTTTACCTCCATCAAGAGGGCCCGAACCTGGGTAAAACATCGTGTCCCCTGCCTCCTGTTACCATCCGGCCTAGACGCATAGTTCGGGACCCCCTACCCGAGATCCGCCGGTTTTGACACCGACATTGGTGCTTTCATTGAGAGTTCCTCTATGTCGTCGCCGTTAGGCTTGATGGCTCCTACTATCATCGATAGCGATGCGGTCCAGGGTGAGACTTTTCTCCCCGGATAGATCTTCGTATTCGGCGGCTTGGCACCGCGGGCTAATTCGCTTGGCCATCTGGAGCAGATTGAAAGCTACGCCCCTGGACATCAGGTCAGATTTGGAAGTTTGAACTACACGGCCGACATCCACGGAGACTTGATCTTCGACGGATTCGAGCCACAGCCGGGCGCGCCGCACTGTCGCGATGGGTATGACCTAGCTCTGCCGCCGAACAGTACCCTAGAGGCTGCACCCGCATCAGCTCCGACCCTTAGCTCGGAGCCAACTGCGCCAGTCGAGGACGGGTGGTTAGACACCGCCTCAGGGGCTGCAGTCTCAACGGCGATCGAGCCGAACACCAGCCTAAACCTCTGCGCAGCCCGTGACTCCAAGGTGCCGGACTCTTTTCCGGACTCCGAACCATCCGCGCCCCCGCCAATCGAATCCGATTGGGCGCCGATCATGGAATTCACCGCCGCGGATATCTTTCAGCACTCGCCCTTCGGCGACATCCTGAATTCACTAAGGTCTCTCTCTTTGTCAGGAGAGCCCTGGCCGGATTATGGCCAACAGGATTGGGATGCGAACGACGAAGAAATTCGACGCCCACCCACCGCCCACTTCGTAGCCACTGTCGATGATTTAACCGACATGATCGACTTCGACTCCGAAGACATCGATGGTATGGACGATGATGTAGGAGACGAACATGAACCAGCACCTATAGGGCACTGGAAAGCCACCTCGTCATATGACATATACATGGTGGATACACCCAAAGAAGGCAATGGGGACGGGATAGCGGAGGATGACCCCTCCAAGAAGCAACCCAAACGCCGACGTCAGCGGTGCCGCTCTAAGTCCCGCCAAAGCAAAAGTGGTGATACCGGCACAGGAGATAATAACACTCCGGATAGTGCCGAAGAAAACAACAAACCCCTCCAGCAAGATTTAGAGGAGGAGGATGGAGGAGCCAGCTCTCCTGAGAGAGCGGCAGATGGAGAGGAGGAGGATGACAATCACATGCCCCCTCCGAAGACGAGGCAAGCCTCGGCGATGATGAATTCGCCATACCAGAGGATCCTGTCGAACAAGAGCGCTTCAAGCGCCGGCTTATGGCCACGGCAAATAGCCTGAAGAAAAAGCAGCAGCAGCTTCAAGCTGATCAAGATCTGCTAGCTGACAAATGGACTGAAGTCCTCGCGGACGAGGAATATAAACTTGAGCGCCCCTCCAAGAGTTACCCAAGGCGCAGGTTACTACCCCGACTGGAGGAAGAAGCGTATGATACGGCTGATCGGCCACCTCGTGGCCGCGATAGAGAGGCATTCCAGCCAAAAGCTCAGCCTCCACCCCAACGCCATTCAAATAAAAAGGCATGGGGAGATACGCCAGACCTGCGAGACATATTGGAGGACAAGGCAAAGCATTCAAGATCGATATACGGATCACGAGGGCGCACCACTCTGCGAGACGACAAACGTCACGCCGGATACAGTAAAAGCAAATCCGGCCGGGCCGAACACAGCGGGCAAGACCCATTCGAGCTGCGTCGTGATATAGCCCAATACAGAGGTGCCACACACCCCTTATGCTTCACAGACGAAGTAATGGAACATCAATTCCCAGAAGGTTTCAAACCTGTAAATATTGAATCATACGACGACACAACTGATCCCGCAGTATGGATTGAAGACTTCCTCCTCCACATCCACATGACCCGCGGCGATGACTTACACGCCATCAAATACCTCCCACTAAAGCTCAAAGGACCAGCGTGGCATTGGCTTAACAGCTTGCCAGCAGACTCCATTAGCTGTTGGGAAGATCTGGAAGTTGCATTCCTCGACAACTTTCAGGGCACTTATGTGCGACCACCAGACGCCGATGATTTAGGCCACATAATTCAGCAGCCAGTAGAGTCGGCCAGGCAATTCTGGACTCGGTTCCTTACAAAGAAAAATCAAATCGTCGACTGTCCGGATGCGGAGGCCTTAGCGGCTTTCAAGCACAACATCCGAGATGAGTGGCTAGCCCGGCACCTTGGTCAGGAAAAGCCAAAATTTATGGCAGCTCTCACGACGCTCATGACCCGCTTTTGTGCGGGAGAAGACAGTTGGCTGGCTCGCAGTAATAACATATCAAAGAACCATGGTACCTCAGATACCAAGGACGGCAATAGCAGGTCATGTCGCAACAAGCATAAGCGCCGCATTAACAGCGAAAGCAATGAGGATACGACAGTCAATGCCGGATCCAAAGCCTCTAAACCCGGTCAGCGGAAAAAGCCATTCAAACAAAGTACGCCGGGGCCGTCCAGCTTGGACCGTATACTCGATCGCTCGTGTCAAATACACGGCACCCCAGACAAGCCAGCCAATCACACCAACAGGGATTGTTGGGTGTTCAAGCAGGCTGGCAAGTTAATTGCCAAAAACAAGGACAAGGGGCCGCCTAGCGATGACGAGGAGGAGCCCCGGCAGCCGCACACTGGAGGACAGAAGAGGTTTCCCCCGCAAGTGCGGACAGTGAACATGATATACGCAACCCACATCCCCAAGAGGGAGCGAAAGCGTGCGCTCAGGGACGTATATGCGTTGGAGCGAGTCGCCCCAAAGTTCAACCCTTGGTCCTCCTGTCCGATCACCTTCGATCGCAGGGACCACCCCACTAGTATCCGTCATGGCGGATTCGCCGCACTGGTCCTAGACCTAATCATCGACGTATTTCACCTCACTCGAGTCCTTATGGATGGCGGCAGCAGCCTGAACCTGCTTTATCAGGACACAGTGCGCAAAATGGGTATAGACCGCTCAAGGATCAAACCCACAAAAACGACCTTTAAGGGCGTCATTCCAGGTGTAGAGGCCTATTGCACAGGCTCAATTACACTGGAAGTGGTCTTCGGATCCCCGGATAACTTCCGAAGCGAAGATTTAATCTTTGATATAGTCCCGTTCCGCAGTGGTTATCACGCGCTGCTCGGGCGAACAGCATTTTCCAGATTCAATGCGGTACCGCATTATGCATACATCAAGCTCAAGATCCCAGGACCTCGCGGAGTTATTACAGTCAATGGTAACACAGAGCGCTCTCTCCGAACAGAGGAGCACACCGCAACCCTCGCAGCAGAAACGCAAAGCAGCCTCTCAAGGCAATCAACCAGTTCGGCGCTTCACAGCCCGGACACCTTCAAGCGCGCTCGGGGCAATCGGCAAATAGACCGCTTGGCGCGATCTGAGCTCGCGTAGCAATACGGCGGCCACCCCAATCCCAGCCCAGCAGCGAAACTCGTGCCGCGCGTCCATAATTACGCATTAAAAATACCATGGGCACAGGTGGGGAGGGGGGCACAACTGCGGCACGCCCCAAGACGCGGCCTAAACCGCACTAGGGGCTTCCCGTTCGGTTATTTTTCTTTTCCTTTCAGGACCTTAACCTCTGGAAACACTGTCCGACAGCACTATTGCCGAACACATGATGCAGCAACCAAGGAGGTAGAAAGCTACGTTATACCACGAAATTCCCAGGTTGATTACAGTAACGAGTGAAATATTCAATTTAATATCATCCCTCAGCTTGCCCTTGGAAGGGACATAGTCCTACTCTTTGCTTATCGCACTATCTGTATCACTCTGCTTTAACGCAATTTCTTAATAAACAATGCATGACATTACGACTATTATTGCATTCTTGTTATATATATATATATGTGTGTGTTCATTAATGATGCCTTGCAACCGTACACTCTGGTATGACCAATACACCAGGGTCTTACATACCCCACAATGCGGTGTGAAAAGTCCGAACACTTTCACAAGTGCGGCACCCTGAACTTATAGCATTATATGCATCAGCTCCGAATCATGTCTTTGGTCAAATGTTGGGTTTGCCCGGCTCCTATGTTTTGGTACCTTACATTCCGCTCTATCGGCTAAGGTAGCGCTAGGAGAACTACTGCGATTGTACCCCGGTTCTGCTGGGTTCAGCACCTCAGTAGAGAAAGCTAAAACTGACTGTCATGATAAGGCGAGAGACTGGTCGTTGTTC
The DNA here is from genome assembly GCF_056163025.1 of Triticum urartu. NCBI lineage: Eukaryota > Viridiplantae > Streptophyta > Magnoliopsida > Poales > Poaceae > Triticum > Triticum urartu. The sequence goes on from NC_141875.1 coordinate 557,700,191, forward strand.
GGTGAGGTTTTTCGAGTCCCTAAAGACTTATGCCGCTTAGGGCGAGGGGCCGGCCCTGTCCGGCTTACAGGCATGTATCGCGCCCCGAATTCAGCCTTCCGAATACCAGGGGTTTCGCCGAAATTTAAAATTATAGAATTCTATGGCTAAGTGAGAGTGATAAAGCATTATTAGTCCGGTTGCCTTGTTCGTTGTGCTGAGCACCTCCCTCGAAGGACCCAAATATGGGAACAAGAGTGCTCAGGTTTATCCCGAACACCCCAGCAATCGTGGCATGGGGGCAGAAGCCGAGGACTAGCCATCTCTCAGATTGGATAAACGGCCAAACAGAAGGTAATATTTTAAATTCACACAAGCGTTGCATAGCGCATATGAAACAAGTTTTCATACATACAGGATAAAACGAGCAAGTCTCATTCAAATATTACATCTTTTGAACACTCGTCCGCGATGAGACGGGCACCGGGCAGAACACCCTCGTAGTACATCTCGGGGTGGCGGTGCTCCTTGCCCTCTGGCGGCCCCTCCTTGATCAGCTTCACGGCGTCTAGCTTGACCCACTGCAATTTCACACGGGCGAAAGCCTGACGTGCACCTTCAATGCAGATAGATCGCTTGACGACCTCCAGCCGCGGGCAGGCATCCACAAGCCGCCTCACCCGTATGAAGAAGCTGTTCGAAAGGGCGTCGCCAGGCCACAGCCGGACTATAAAGCTCTTCATGGCCTGATCGGCCGCCTTATGTAGCTCAACCATCTGCTTCAGCTGGTCGCTCATTGGCACCGGATGTTCGGCCTCAGCATACTGAGACCAGAACAGCTTCTCTGTCGAGCTTCCGTCCTTGGCCTGGTAAAATTGTGCGGCATCGGACACATTGCAGGGCAAATCTGCGAATGCTCCTGAAGAGCTCCAGATCCGGGTAAGTAATCGGTAATTTACTTTTACATGCTTGCTTTGCATATAGAAAGCCTTACCCGCCGCTATCTTCTTCATCGCGTCGATCTCTTGGAGGGCCTTTTGGGCTTTGGCCTTGGCACTTTTTACACTCTCGAGGGCCGCGGCAAGCTCAGACTCCCGCGTCTTGGAGTCAAGATCCAACGCCTCGTGCTTCGCCACAAGAGCCTGGAGCTCTTGCTGCACCTCGCCCACCTGAGCCTCGTGCTTCTCTCGCTCGGTGCGCTCCTTGGGCGCTGTATCTTCGGCCTTGGTCAGCGCTTGCTTCAGGGTCGCCACCTCGGTCGTGGCCCCTGGCAAACATACGATGATCCTGTCATTTTGCAACCGCGTCCTCTTTTATATATACACAAGACAGGGTATTACTTACCCTTGTTCTCCTCGAGCTGCCTCTTGGCAAGGCCGAGCTCTTTCCTGGACCCCTCGAGGTCCTGCTTCAGTACGGCGACCTCCGCAGTTAGTGCGACGGACGCCAGCAGCGAAGCCTGCATATGCATATTGACATACTTATATTAGACCCCTACGATATTATTTGATCCTCTGTTCGGCTTTTCTTTGTGAACACCGAACAAAGCATCAGGGGCTACTGTCTATGCGGTAATATTTCTACTACATTTTAAAACACTTACCTCAAAGCCTGTTAGAAGGCTGGCACAGGCTTCAGTCAATCCGCTCTTGGCGGACTGAACCTTCTGGATCACCGCACTCATGATAGTGCGGTGCTCCTCGTTGATGGAAGCGCTGCGAAGCGCTTCCAGCAGATTGTCCGGTGCCTCTGGATGGACAGAGGTCACCGGCACAGGCGTCTTGCCCCTCTTAGAAGGAGGCCGCCTGCCCGAGCCCGGAACCGTTGGAGGGTCCGGCGCGGTGTTCGGCTGAGGGCCGGACTCGGAGCTCTCGGGGGCTCCGTCCCCTCGGCTCCCGGAGTCCGAAAGTTCGCCTTGAGGCACCTCTGGGACTGTCTCTCCTCGATCCGGTGCCTCTTGAGGCAACACCTCGACGTCGTCGGCAGGATGAGGGGAGGTGGCGGTCGGGACTGGATCGCTATCCATGTCCGACAAGCCCAAGGAGCCGTCCGATGATACATCGATACTGGCTCGTGGCGGCCTGCATAATTGCGTTCGGCGTTAGGGAAAGCAATGCGACAAAGGAATCCTATGAGTTACTCTGGTATCTGAATACTTACGATCTCCCCGGGGGCTTGACCCTGGGCAACCACTCGTCTTCGCCTTCGTCGGCGGTGATGGAACCGTCCGAAAGGAGAGTCCTTCCCTTCTTGGACCCTCCGGCCTCCCCGGTTGGGGCGGCCTTCCTTTTCTTGTCTCCCCCAGTCGGTGGGGGAGCATCTTCTTCTTCTTCTTCCTCGTCTTCGGGGGAAGAGTGCGCCGTAGAGTCATCGGACGGTGAGTCCGACGACGCCTGGCATCGGGAACTCTTTCGGGTTCCCTTGGCCTTCTTGGTCTTCTCCGGCACCGTATAAGGGGCCGGAGTCAACATCTTCGTCAGAAGAGCGTCTGTGGGGCCTTCGGGCAAAGGAGCCGGACAGTCGATCTGTCCAGCCATCTTCTGCCAGTCCTGTCAAAGGTATGGGAGTTTAGATCCCGCATAGAGTCAATCTATATAAAAATAACAAGTATCCTGTGAAAGGTAAAGCAGCTTACCGCACTGGCTTGGTGCTTCGCGCTGAGTCCGCGATCCTCAGTAATAGGGGGGGGGACCTCGGCACTTTTGAACAGCACCCTCCAGGCGTCTTCATGAGTCGTGTCAAAGAGCCTATTCAGAGTTCGGTGCTGCGCCGGATTGAACTCCCACAAGTTGAACTCCCGTTGTTGGCACGGGAGTATCCGGCGGATGAGTATAACTTGGACTATGTTGGCAAGCTTGAGCTTCTTATCCACCATGTTTTGAATACATGTTTGGAGTCCGGTCAGCTCTTTCAAACTACCCCAGGACAGGCCCTTCTCTTTCCAGGAGGTGAGCCGCGTGGGGATGCCAGATCGGAACTCGGGGGCCGCTGCCCATGCAGGGTCGCGCGGCTCGGTGATATAGAACCACCCCGATTGCCACCCCTTTATGGTTTCCACAAAGGAGCCCTCGAGCCATGTTACGTTGGGCATCTTGCCCACCATGGCGCCTCCGCACTCCGCCTGGCGGCCGCCCACCACCTTCGGCTTGACATTGAAGGTCTTCAGCCATAAGCCGAAGTGGGGCTTGATGCGGAGGAAGGCCTCGCACACGACGATAAATGCCGAGATGTTGAGGATGAAGTTCGGGGTCAGATCGTGTAAATCCAGGCCTTAATAAAACATGAGCCCCCGGACGAAGGGATGGAGAGGGAATCCCAGTCCATGGAGGAAATGGGTGAGGAATACTACCCTCTCATGGGGCCTGGGGGTGGGGATGAGCTGCCCCTCATCTGGGAGCCGGTGCGCGATGTCGTCGGGCAGGTATCCGTCTCTCCTCAGTTTCTTGATGTCTCCCTCCGTGACGGAGGAGACCATCCACCCCCTCCCGCTCTGGACATGATTGGAGAAGGTCGAGGTGGGAAGTGCGGACTTGGGCGCTAGAGCTCGAGTGTGCGAAAACGGATGGGTAAGGTAGGAAGAAGGCATGGATAGAAAGGTGAGTCCTTATCCCTTTATATGGGCGGACGAAACTAAGCGTCCCCACTTGCCTGGTAAAACTTGCTTATCCCCCAAGCGCCGCAATTGATGGCGCGGTTGGGTTACCCACGCCCGTATTGATGAGAATTCCGTAATAAGGGGACACGATCTCTGCTTTGACAAGACGTGTCGAAAAACTGCCTCGCGTTATGTAACGCCCTCGATGCGGCTATATCTCCCACGTGTCGAAGCACGACTTAGAGGCATAACCGCATTGAAAGCAATGTCGCAAGTGAGGTAATCTTCACACAACCCATGTAATACATAAGGGAAAGAGATACATAGTTGGCTTACAATCGCCACTTCACACAATTACATGAATAAAGCATTACAACATCCAAATACAATCAAGGTCCGACTACGGAACCAAAATAAAAGAAGAACCCCAAATGCAACAAGGTCCCCGATCGACCCCAACTGGGCTCAGAACGAACAACGGAGAGAACGAGGAGGCCGGGACGGATGCAAGTTTTGGAAACATGATGATGCAATGCACATGATGACATGACAAGATGCGACACTCAAGCAAATGACAAAGCAATAACAGCGAATAACAGGAAGACACCTGGCACAACGGTCTCGGGGCGTCACACATTATGTGCGGGGATGGTTAAAAGAAACGGTTCGAATAATCACTGGGCCGTGACGTAACATCATGCTGCCAAAAAAGCCAGCAAATTAGATCTGCGAAAATATTATTCTCTCTACGGTGGAATGTGGAACTTATTTTGCAGGGTCGGACACTATCCTCGTATTCAAATTCTTCTGTGATGTATTCGGAGAAGGAACCCGCCTTGCAATGCCGAAGACAATACTGCACGCCGGACTCATCGTCATTGAAGCCTGGTTCAGGGGCTACTGAGGGAGTCCTGGATTAGGGGGTCTCTGGACAGCCGGACTATCTCCATTGGCCGGACTGTTAGACTATGAAGATACAAGATTGAAGACTTCGTCTCGTGTCCGGATGGGACTCTACTTGGCGTGGAAGGCAAGCTAGGCAATACGGATATGGATATCTCCTCCTTTGTAAACGACCTTGTGTAACCCTAACCCTCTCCGGTGTCTATATAAACCGAAGGGTTTTAGTCCATAGGACAACAATCACAACATACAATCATACCATAGGCTACCTTCTAGGGTTTAGCCTCTCTGATCTCGTGGTAGATCTACTCTTGTACTACCCATATCATCAATATCAATCAAGCAGGACGTAGGGTTTTACCTCCATCAAGAGGGCCCGAACCTGGGTAAAACATCGTGTCCCCTGCCTCTTGTTACCATCCGGCCTAGACGCACAGTTCGGGACCCCCTACCCGAGATCCGCCGATTTTGACACCGACAATGGGCATCTCCATATCTCATTGATTAGCCTCGTTGATCTGAGACTTTCTCCTTTTTTTCTTCTCCACATAACCCCCATCATTATACTCTATTGCACCCATAGTGCTATATCCATGGCTCACGCTCATGTATTGCGTGAAGGTTTATAAAGTTTGAGATTACTAAAGTATGAAACAATTGCTTGGCTTGTCATCGGGGTTGTGCATGATGAGAGCATTCTTGTGTGACAAAAATGGAGCATGACTAAACTATATGATTTTGTAGGGATGAACTTTCTTTGGCCATGTTAATTTGAGAAGACATAATTGCTTAGTTAGTATGCTTGAAGTATTATTATTTCTATGTCAACATTAAACTTTTATTTTGAATCTTTCGGATCTAAATATTCATGCCACAATTAAGAAGAATTACATTGAAATTATGCCTAGTAGCATTCCACATCAAAAATTCTGTTTTTATCATTTACCTACTCGAGGACGAGCAGGAATTAAGCTTGGGGATGCTTGATACGTCTCCAACGTATCTATAATTTTTGATTGCTCCATGCTATATTATCTCATGTTTTGGACATTATTGGGCCTTATTATTCACTTTTATATTATTTTTGGGACTAACCTATTAACCGGAGGCCCAACCCAGAATTGCTGTTTTTTTTGCCTATTTCAGAGTTTCGCAGAAAAAGAATATCAAATGGAGTCCAAACGGAATGAAACCTCCGGGAACGTGATTTTTGGAACGAACATGATCCAGGAGACTTGGACCCTACATCAAGCAACTAACAAGGAAGCCACGAGGTAGGGGGGCGCGCCTAACCCCCCCAGGCGTGCCCTCCACCCTCATGGGCCCCTTGTTGCTCCACCGATGTACTCCTTACTCCTATATATACCTACGTACCCCCAAACAATCAGAGACGGAGCCAAAACCCTAATTCCACCGCCGTAACTTTCTGTATCCATGAGATCCCATCTTAGGGTCTATTCCGGAGCTCCACCGGAGGGGGCATCGATCACGGAGGGCTTCTACATCAACACCATAACCCTCCGATGATGTGTGAGTAGTTTACCTCAGACCTTCAGGTCCATAGTTATTAGCTAGATGGCTTCTTCGCTCTTTTTGGATCTTAATACAATGTTCTCCCCCTCTCTCGGGGAGATCTATTCGATGTAATCTTCTTTTGTGGTGTGTTTGTTGAGACTGATGAATTGTGGGTTTATGATCAAGTTTATCTATGAACAATATTTGGATCTTCTGATTTCTTTTATGTATGATTGGTTATCTTTGCAAGTCTCTTCGAATTATCAGTTTGGTTTGGCCTACTAGATTGATCTTTCTTGCAATGGGAGAAGTGCTTAGCTTTGGGTTCAATCTTGCGGTGTCCTTTCCCAGTGACAGTAGGGGCAGCAAGGCACGTATTGTATTGTTGCCATCGAGGATAACAAGTTGTCTTTTTTATCATATTGCATGAATTTATCCCTCTACATCATGTCATCTTGCTTAAAGCGTTACTCTGTTCTTATGAACTTAATACTCTAGATGCATGCTAGATAGCGGTTGATGTGTGGAGTAATAGTAGTAGATGCAGGCAGGAGTCGGTCTACTTGTCTCGGACGTGATGCCTATATACATGATCATACCTAGATATTCTCATAACTTTGCTCAATTCTGTCAATTGCTCAATAGTAATTTGTTCACCCACCGTAAAATACTTATGCTCTTGAGAGAAGCCACTAGTGAAACCTATGGCCCCCGGGTCTATCTTCCATCATATTAATCTTCCAACACTTAGTTATTTTCATTGCCTTTTATTTTACTTTGCATCTTTGTCATAAAAATACCAAAAATATTATCTTAGCATATCTATCAGATCTCACTCTCGTAAGTGACCATGTAGGGATTGACAACCCCTTATCGCGTTGGTTGCGAGGATTTATTTGTTTTGTGTAGGTGCAAGGGACTCGCGCGTAGCCTCCTACTGGATTGATACCTTGGTTCTCAAAAACTGAGGGAAATACTTACGCTACTTTATTGCATCACCCTTTCCTCTTCAAGGGAAAACCAACGCAGTGCTCAAGATGTAGCATGCTCATGGATGACGGTAGGAGACTTAACCTCATCTATGAAGACATGCTCGACAAAATGCAAATGGACAAGAGTCGCATCGAGCAAAGCAGTACCACCTTTCGAGATATTATCCCAGTCATGAAGCACGATGCTCGGGGAAAATTAAACTCGATGTAGTATTTGGCACGCCTAATAACTACAGGTCTGAAGAGTTGCCCTTCCACGTGGCCCCTTTCAATAGTGGATATCATGCCCTTTTTGGGCGGGACGCCTTTGCACGCTTCCAAGCCATACCCCATTACGGGTACATGAAGCTTAAAATGCTAGGGCCCAACGGAGTAATCACTATCACCAGCGATCCGGATATAGCACTCCGTGCCGAAAACAAAATCACATCCTTGGCCCTCGAGGCACTATCCGAGGCCCTCGCGGCCTAAGAATTAACCACTCTGTGTTCCATAGTGGACAAAGATGATGTAATGCTTGACAAGAGGCCCAAATCCACCTCTTTCAAACCAGCAGGTGAAATAGTCAAATTTCAAGTGCACCCGACGGATCCTGACAAAACAACATCCATTGGAGCATAGATGGATCCGACGGTTGACTCCGCCTTATGAGCATTCCTGCGTGAAAATTGGGACATGTTTGCCTGGCATCCTTTGGACATGCCCGGCATCCCACGCAGACTGGCCGAGCATAGCCTCAACATAATAAATGGGTTCAAACCAGTCAAGCAAACACTGTGGCGATTTTCCGAACCCAAACGACACGCTATGGGGGAGGAGCTAGCCAAACTACTTGAGGTTGGGTTCATCAGAGAGATCAAGCACCCGGATTGGCTAGCCAACCTGGCCAGGGTGCCGAAGAAGGATAAATCCTGGCGCCTTTGTGTCAATTTCAAAGACCTCAATAAGGCTTTCCCTAAGGACCCCTTCCCGCTGCCCCGCATTGACCAAATTATTGATGTGACTGTAGGACACGACTCATTGTGTTTCCTCGACGCCTACTCTAGATACCATCAGATTAAGATGAAGGAGTCCAACCAAGCCGCAATGGCATTTATTACCCCGTATGGGCCTTTCTGCTTCAACACTATGCCCTTCGGGCTCAAAAACACTGGTGCCACTTACGAACGCATGATTCAAACATGTTTGAAAAAACAAATTGGCTAAACTGTGGAGGCATATGTGGACGACGTGGTCATCAAGACTAAACACGTCAAATCGTTGGTGGACGATCTATGCCTCACATTTGACAACCTCCGAACATATGACACATGGCTCAATCCGAAAAATGTGTCTTTAGCGTTCCAGCTGGGAAACCGCTCGGGTTCATTGTTTCCAATAGAAGAATCGAAGCGAACCCAGCCATAATCCGAGCCCTGTCACAATTGGCAACGCCAACAGGCTTAAAGCAGGTCCAAAAACTAGTTGGGTGTGTGGCAACCTTAAGCCACGTCATCTCCAGATTGGGAGAAAAGACACTACCACTTTATTGACTGCTCCGGCGCACCGACCACTTCGAATGGACAGATGCGGCTACAACTGGATTGGAAGAAATAAAAACTTTGTGAGCAGGCAACCCAATCCTAGCTGCACCAAGTGTTGGCGAGCCTGTGTTGCTCTATATATCTGCGACTCACCAGGTAGTGAGTGTGCTACCTCTTGAGCACTGTGTTGGTTTTCCCCGAAGAGGAAGGGATGATGCATCAAAGTAGCATAAGTATTTTCATTAGTTTTTGAGAACCAAGGTATCAATCCAGTAGGAGGCTACACGCGAGTCCCTCGTACCTGCACAATACAAATAAATCCTCGCAACCAACGCAAATAGGGGTTGTCAATCCCTACAAGGCCACTTACGAGAGTGAGATCTGATAGATATGATAAGATAATATTTTTGGTATTTTTGTGATAAAGATGCAGAGTAAAATAAAGGCAAAGTAAATAGCAAAGGAAATAACTAAGTAGTAGGAGATTAATATGATGAGGATAGACCTGGGGGCCATAGGTTTCACTAGTGGCTTCTCTCGAGAGCATAAGTATTCTACGGTGGGTGAACAAATTACTGTTGAGCAATTGACAGAATTGAGCATAGTTATGAGAATATCTAGGTATGATCATGTATATAGGCATCACGTCCAAGACAAGTAGACCGATTCCTGCCTGCATCTACTACTATTACTCCACTCATCGACCGCTATCCAGCATGCATCTAGAGTATTAAGTTAAAAACAGAGTAACGCCTTAAGCAAGATGACATGATGTAGAGGGATAGACTCATGCAATATGAAGAAAACCCCATCTTGTTATCCTCGATGGCAACAATACAATACGTGCCTTGCTGCCCCTACTGTCACTGGGAAAGGACACCGCAAGATTGAACCCAAAGCTAAGCACTTCTCCCATTGCAAGAAAGATCAATCTAGTAGGCCAAACCAAACTGATAATTCGAAGAGACTTGCAAAGATAACCAATCATACATAAAAGAATTCAGAGAAGATTCAAATATTGTTCATAGATAGACTTGATCATAAACCCACAATTCATCCGTCTCAACAAATACACCGCAAAAAGAAGATTACATCGAATAGTTCTCCACAAGAGAGGGGGAGAACATTGTATTGAGATCCAAAAAGAGAGAAGAAGCCATCTAGCTACTAACTATGGACCCGTAGGTCTGAGGTAAACTACTCACACTTCATCGGAGGGGCTATGGTGTTGATGTAGAAGCCCTCCGTGATCGATGCCCCCTCCAACGAAGCTCCGGAACAGGCCCCAAGATGGGATCTCGTGGATACAGAAAGTTGCGGTGGTGGAATTAGGGTTTTAGCTCCATATCTGATCGTTTGGGGGTACGTTGGTATATATAGGAGGAAGGAGTACGTCGGTGGGGCAATAGGGGGCCCACGAGGGTGGAGGGCGCGCTTGGGGTAGGCAGATGCGCCCCCTACCTCGTGGCCTCCTCTTTTGTGTCTTGACGTAGGGTCCAAGTCTCCTGGGTCTTGTTCGTTGAGAAAATCATGTTCTCAAAGGTTTCATTCCGTTTGGACTCCGTTTGATATTCCTTTTCTTCGAAACCCTAAAATAGGCAAAAAACAGCAATTCTGGGCCGGGCCTCCAGTTAATAGGTTAGTCCCAAAAATAATATAAAAGTGGATAATAAAGCCCAATAATGTCCAAAACACTAGATAATATAGCATGGAGCAATCAAAAATTATAGATACGTTGGAGACGTATCAGAGTGTCGGTGTCAAAACCAGCCGATCTCGGGTAGGGGGTCCCAAACTGTGCGTCTGAGGATTGAAGGTAACAGGAGACAAGGGGGACACGATGTTTACCTAGGTTCGGTCCCTCTTAAGGGAGGTAAAACCCTATGTCCTGCTTGATTGTATTTGATGAGTATAAGGGTTACAGGAGTTGATCTAGCTTGTGGTCGTAATGGCTAAACCCTAGATGTCTAGCCTATATGATTTGTGTTAGCCTCTACGGACTAAACCCTCCGGTTTATATAGACACTAGAGGGGCCTAGGGTTGTACAGAGTCGGTTTAAAGTGAAAGGAAATTATACATCTAGATGCTAGGCTTGCCATCCATGCAAAGGAGAATCCCATCCGGACATGGGGGAAGGTCTTCTACCTTGTATCTTCATGGACCATCAGTCCGGCCCATATCAGATAGCCCGGACACCCGAGGACCCCTTAGTCCAGGACTCCCTCAGTAGCCCCTGAACCAGCCTTCAATGACGATGTGTCCGGCACGCAGATTGTCTTCTGCATTGCAAGGCGGGTTCCTTCTCCGCTTACAAACCTGTCTTCTGAACAATAGAACTATATCCGACTCTGTAGAATAGCCACAACCCTCAACCACAAGGGCACAATACTTAATAAGGCATATCTACTGACAGCTTTTTTGGTGAAACGTCACGTCTGGCCTTTTTATTATTTTGAACCCTTTTTTGGCCTCCCGCTTCGTGCTTCGAGGCGCAGCCTCTATTTACACGTCTTATCAAAGCAGAGATCGCGCCCCCTTATTGCAGGATTTTCATCAACGCGGGTTTGGGTAATCCAACCGTGCCATTCACACGACCCCTTGGGAATAGGCGAGTTTTAAGGCTAGTGGGGGGGTGCTTGATATTCACTGCCTATATAAGCGGATAAAGATCCATCTTTTTACCCCACGCCTTCTTCCTTCCTCAGCCTTCCCATCCTCGAGCTCCAGCGCCCAAGCTTCAACCTTTCCCACCACCCAACCCTTCCAGCCATGGCCGGATCCGGCTCATAGGGCAAGTGGATGGCTTCCTCTGTCACGGAGAGGAACGTCAAGGAACTCCGGGAAGCGGGGTACTTGGCCGCGAACATCGCGCATCGGCTCCCTGCCAAAATAGATCATCCCTACTCCGGAGCCCAATGAGAGGGTGGTGTTTATCCCCCACTTCCTCCGCGGACTCGGGTTTCCCCTCCACCCTTTCGTCCATGGCCTCATGTTCCTTGACGTTATGGGCTAGATTTCCATGATCTAGCCCCAAATTCCTTCCTCCACATTTCGGCGTTCATCGTCATATGCGAGGCGCTCCTCCGCATCCCCCCACTTCAGCCTATGGCTTAAGGTCTTCAATGTGACGCCAAAAGTGGTAGACGGGCAACATGCGGACTACGGCGGCGCCATGGTGAGCAAGCTCCCCAATGTCGCCTGGCCCAAAGGGGCCTTTGTGGAGACCATGAAGGGATGGAAGCAGGAGTGGTTCTACATCACCAAACCTCGCGGCGCCACATGGGCAGCCACTCCTGAGTTTATATTCGGACCCCCAATGCGGCTCACGTCGTGGATTAACAAGGGCATGGATTGGGCGTCGTCCGATGAGGTGATGATGCTGCAAAAGCGCATAAAAAATATGATGGAGAAGAACACCAGTCTCACTGATGTGATTCAGGTGATGCTTTTTTGCCGGATTCTCCCCTGCCTGCGCCGGCCTCTCCACATGTGGGAGTTCAATCCGACTGGCCCTCGGACCCTGCAGTGATTCTTTGGCATGACACACGAAGAGATCTGGAAGCTGCTTTTCAAGGCCCAGAAGTCGTGGCCGGAGACGATCGAATACATCGGCCTCGACTGCACTCATCCGGCCACCCCAGTAAGTTTTCTGATTTCCGAACATAACTTCAACTCGTAAATCAAAGGGTATGTTGAGCCTTCCATTCTTCCATCAGGGCTGGACAAAGAAGGTGGAGCGAATCTAGTGTCCGGCTCCGCTACCCGAAGATCCAGCCATTCCTCTGCTAACGAGGATGTTGGTCCCGGCGCCGTACCAGGCGTCGGAGAAGAAGGCCAAGAAGAAGAGGAAGGAAGCCAAAAGTGGCCTCCATCGTAAAGTTACTTCGGACACTGCGTCCGGAGATACTGAAGCTCCCTCCTCCCATGAGGAAGATGAAGACAAGGAGGAGGAGGAGAGCAATTCTCCCCTTAAGGGGGGAAGAATAAAAGGGCGGCCTCCGTGGACCTAGAGGCGAAGACGTCCAAGAAGGGGAAGATTTCCCTCTAGGATGACTTGGACTCGGACGTCGAAGCCATCTCCGAGTGGCACCCCAGGTCGAAGCCCCTGGCCGCATCATAAGGGTCTACGGATACCGCATATATATCCGGTTTTTATGATTGCAGTTTTAACACATTTAAATTTCGTGTTACAGTCCAGCCCGCGATCTCCCCCAGCTATCATCATCTTTTGGGAATTCGCTGGGGCCGGAGATGGTGGAGAGCGAGACACCTCTTCAAGCCTCCCCGCCAACTGCCACGGACAACACCGAAGTGTTGTCCTGAAGAGCCTCTCCGAGCCATGGAGAGGTGCGGGAGGCCGCCCAGACGGTGCCAGAGGGTAACACCTACTGCCGAGAACATGGGGCAACTGACCCCCATGGAGACTGGTGACGGGGGCCATGCCCAATCCGGGCCCCAGCCGAATATTATTCCAGAGACCCATAAGGCTCCGGAATCGAGCGAGCAACCTCCTTCGAAAGAGGGGGGAGCGTCGACTCCACCGGTGACCTCTGTCAATTTGGAGGCGCCGGACACTCTGGTGGAGGTGCTTCGGCGTGCTTCCATTGTGGAGGAGCACCGTACCCTCATGTGTATGGTGGTTGAGAAGGTTCAGTCCGCCAAAAGCGGGTTGAACGAAGCCTTTACTATCCTATTAACAGGCTTTGAGGTACGTGATGTAATATTCTTATCTGCTTTGCATATGCAAAAAATATGCCTGTGTATAGATAGTAGCCCCTGAGACTCTGTTCGGCCTTTGCAAAGAAGGTACGAATAGAGGATCAAGTACTATTCACAGGAGATAATATACTTGTCTATTTTGTTAAACAGGCTTCACTGTTAGCGGCAACCGCCCAGGCCGCCGAGGTGTCCGAACTCAAGGGGAAGCTGGAGCGGGCCGATGAGGACCTTGTCCGCATCAACAAGCGGTTTGATGAGGTGCCTCATTAGGTTTGTCCTCAACCGGATCCTTCCTGTCCGCACCATCATCCTTGATACGTCTCCAACATATCTATAATTTTTGATTGCTCCATGCTATATTATCTTCTGTTTTGGACATTATTGGGCTTTATTATCCACTTTTATATTATTTTTGGGACTAACCTACTAACCGGAGGCCCAACCCAGAATTGCTGTTTTTTTTGCCTATTTTAGGGTTTCGAAGAAAAGGAATATCAAACGGAGTCCAAACGGAATGAAACCTTCGGGAACGTGATTTTTGGAACGAACAAGATCCTGGAGACTTGGACCCTATGTCAAGCAACCAACACGGAGGCCACGAGGTAGGGGGGCGCGCCTACCCCCCAGGCACGCCCTCCACCCTCGTGGTCCCCCTGTTGCTCCACTGACGTACATCTTCCTCCTATATATACCTACGTACCCCCCAAACGATCAGACACAGAGCCAAAACCCTAATTCCACTGCCGTAACTTTCTGTATCCACGAGATCCCATCTTGGGGCCTGTTCCGGAGCTCCGCCGGAGGGCGCATCGATCACGAAGGGCTTCTACATCAACACCATAGCTTCTCCGATGAAGTGTGAGTAGTTTACCTCAGACCTATGGGTCCATAGTTATTAGCTAGATGGCTTCTTCTCTCTTTTTGGATCTCAATACAAAGTTCTCCCGCTCTCTTGTGGAGATCTATTCGATGTAATCTTCTTTCTGCGGTGTGTTTGTTGAGACCGATGAATTCTGGGTTTATGATCAAGTTTATCTATGAACAATATTTGAATCTTCTCTGAATTCTTTTATGTATGATTGGTTATCTTTGCAAGTCTCTTCGAATTATCAGTTTGGTTTGGCCTACTAGATTGATCTTTCTTCCAATGGGAGAAGTGCTTAGCTTTGGGCTCATTCTTGCGGTGTCCTTTCCTAGTGACAGTAGGGGCAGCAAGGCACGTATTGTATTGTTGCCATCGAGGATAACAAGATGGGGTTTTCATCATATTGAATGAGTTTATCCCTCTACATCATGTCATCTTGCTTAAGGCGTTACTCTGTTCTTATGAACTTAATACTCTAGATGCATGCTGGATAGCGGTCGATGTGTGTAGTAATAGTAGTAGATGCAGGCAGGAGTCGGTCTACTTGTCTTGGACGTGATGCCTATATACATGATCATACCTAGATATTCTCATAACTATGCTCAATTCTGTCAATTTCTCAATAGTAATTCGTTCACCCACCGTAAAATACTTATGCTCTCGAGAGAAGCCACTAGTGAAACCTATGGCCCCCGGGTCTATCTTCATCGTATTAATCTTCCAAGACTTTGTTATTTTCATTGCTTTTATTTTACTTTGCATCTTTATCATAAAAATACCAAAAATATTATCTTATCATATCTATCAGATCTCACTCTCGTAAGTGACCGTGTAGGGATTGACAACCCCTTATCGCGTTGGTTGCGAGGATTTATTTGTTTTGTGCAGGTGCGAGGGACTCGTGCGTAGCCTCCTACTGGATTGATATCTTGGTTCTCAAAAACCGAGGGAAATACTTACGCTACTTTGCTGCATCACCCTTTCCTCTTCAAGGGAAAACCAACGCAGTGCTCAAGAGGTAGCAAGAAGGATTTCTGGCGCCGTTGCCGGGGAGGTCTACGCAAAAGTCAACAAACAGTGTACCCATCACAAACCCTTATCTTCCGCATTACATTATTTGCCATTTGCCTCTCGTTTTCCTCTCCCCCACTTCACCCTTGCCGTTTTATTCGCCCTCTCTCTCTATCCTCCCTCTCTTTCTCTATTTGCCTCTTTTTGCCCGTTCTTCGTTTGATTGTGTGTTGGATTGCTTGCTTGTCACGATGGCTCAAGATAACACTAAATTGTGTGACTTTACCAATACCAACAACAATGATTTTATTAGCACTCTGATTGCTCCTCTTACCGATGCTGAATCTTGTGAAATTAATGCCGCCTTGCTGAATCTTGTCATGAAAGATCCATTTTCCGGCCTTCCTAGTGAAGATGCCGCTACCGATCTAAATAGCTTCATTGATTTGTGTGATATGCAAAAGAAGAAAGATGTTGATAATGATATTGTTAAATTGAAGCTATTTCCTTTTTCGCTTAGAGATCGTGCTAAAGCTTGGTTTTCGTCTTTGCCTAAAAATAGTATTGATTCATGGAATAAGTGCAAAGATACTTTTATCTCTAAGTATTTTCCTCCCGCTAAGATCATCTCTCTTAGAAACGATATTATGATTTTTAAGCAACTTGATCATGAACATGTTGCACAAGCTTGGGAGAGGATGAAATTAAAGATACGTAATTGCCCAACACATGGTTTGAATTTGTGGATGATTATACAAAAATTTTATGCCGGATTGAATTTTGCTTCTAGAAATCTTTTAGATTCGGCCGCGGGAGGCACTTTTATGGAAATCACTTTAGGAGAAGCTACTAAACTCCTAGCTAATATTATGGTTAATTATTCTCAATGGCACACTGAAAGATCTGCTAATAAGAAAGTGCATGCGATAGAAGATATTAATGTTTTGAGTGGAAAGATGGATGCACTTATGAAATTATTTGCTAATAAAAGTGTTTCTTCTGATCCTAATCATATGCCTTTGTCTACTTTGATTGAAAATAATAATGAATCTATGGATGTGAATTTTGTTGGTAGGAATAATTTTGGTGACAACGCGTATAGAGGAAACTTTAATCCTAGGCCTTATCCTAGTAATTCCTCTAATAATTATGGTAATTCCTACAACAATTCTTATGGAAATTATAATAAGATGCCCTCTGATTTTGAATCTAATATTAAAGAATTTATTGCTTCACAAAAGAATTTCAGTGCTTTGATTGAAGAAAAATTGCTTAAGATTGATGAGTTGGCTAGGAACTTTGATAGAATTTATCTTGATATTGATTCTTTGAAACTTAGATCTATTCCTCCTAAGCATGATATTAATGAGTCTCTCAAAGCCATGAGAATTTCCATTGATGAGTGCAAAGAAAGAACCGCTAGGATGCGTGCTAAGAAAGATTCCTTTATAAGAGGATGTTCTTTTAGTTCCCATGATAATAAAGATGAAGATCTAAAATTTATTGATGTGTACCCTATTAAATCTTTGTTTTGCAATATGAATCTTGATAATGATGGTACTGAATATGATCCACCTTTACCTAGAAGGCGTTCCAAAAATCCGGAGTTTTTAGATCTTGAAGAGATCAAAACTCTAGATGTTAATGAACCTACTATTTTGGATTTCAAGGAATTTAATTATGACAATTGCTCTTTGATAGATTGTATTTCCTTGTTGCAATCCGTGCTAAATTCTCCTCACGCTTATAGTCAAAATAAAGCGTTTACCAAACATATCGTTGATGCTTTGATGCAATCTTATGAAGAAAAAATTGAGTTGGAAGTTTCTATCCCTAGAAAACTTTATGATGACTGGGAACCAACTATTAAAATTAAAATTAAAGATCATGAATGCTATGCTTTGTGTGATTTGGGTGCCAGTGTTTCCACGATTCCAAAGACTTTGTGTGATTTGTTAGGTTTCCGTGATTTTGATGATTGCTCTTTAAACTTGCACCTTGCGGATTCCACTATTAAGAAACCTGTGGGAAGAATTAATGATGTTCTTATTGTTGCAAATAGGAATTATGTGCCCGTAGATTTTATCGTTCTTGATATAGATTGCAATCCTTCATGTTCTATTATTCTTGGTAGACCGTTCCTTAGAACGATTGGTGCAATTATTGATATGATGGAAGGAAATATTAAATTCCAATTTCCGTTAATGAAAGGCATGGAACACTTTCCTAGAAAGAAAACTAAATTACCTTATGAATCTATTATGAGAGACACTTATGGATTGCCTACCAAAGATGGCAATACCTAGATCTATCCTTGCTTTTTATGCCTAGCTAGGGGCGTTAAACGATAGCGCTTGTTGGGAGGCAACCCAAAATATTATTTTTATTCCTTGCTTTTTGCTCCTGTTTAGTAATAAATAATTTATATAGCCTCTGTTTTGGTTGTGTTTTTTGTGTTTAATTAGTGTTTGTGCCAAGTAGAACCGTTGGGAAGACTTGGGGAGAGTCTTGTTAATCTTGCTGTAAAAAACAGAAACTTTAGCGCTCACGAGAACTGCTGCCATTTTTATTTGGGAAGCGATATTTAGTTAATTCTTTTTTCAGATGATTAATAGATAAATTACTCACGTCCACCAATTTATTTTAGAATTTTTGGGGTTCCAGATATTGCGCTAGCTACAGATTACTACAGACTGTTCTGTTTTTGACAGATTCTGTTTTTCGTGTGTTGTTTGCTTATTTTGATGAATCTATGGCTAGTAAAATAGTTTATAAACCATAGAGAAGTTGGAATACAGTAGGTTTAACACCAATATAAATAAATAATGACTTCATTACAGTACCTTGAAGTGGTCTTTTGTTTTCTTTCGCTAACGGAGCTCACGAGATTTTCTACTTTAAGTTTTGTGTTGTGAAGTTTTCAAGTTTTGGGTAAGGATTTGATGGATTATAGAACAAGGAGTGGCAAGAGCCTAAGCTTGGGGATGCCCATGGAACCCCCAAGATAATATAAGGACACCAAAAAGCCAAAGCTTGGGGATGCCCCGGAAGGCATCCCCTCTTCCGTCTACTTTCATCGGTAACTTTACTTGGAGCTATATTTTTATTCACCACATGATATGTGTTTTGCTTGGAGCGTCTTGTATGATTTGAGTCTTTGCTTTTTAGTTTACCACAATCATCCTTTCTGTACACACCTTTTGAGAGAGACACACATGATTCGGAAATTATTAGAATACTCTATGTGCTTCACTTATATCTTTTGAGTTATATAGTTTTGCTCTAGTACTTCAATTATATCTTTTAGAGCACGGTGGTGGATTTTTTTATATAAACTATTGATCTCTCATGCTTCACTTAGATTATTTTGAGAGTCTTAAATAGCATGGTAATTTGCTTAAATAATCCTAATATGCTAGGTATTCAAGATTAGTAAAAACTTTCTTATGAGTGTTCTGAATACTAAGAGAAGTTTGATGCTTGATGATTGTTTTGAGATATGGAGGTAGTGATATTAAAGTTGTGCTAGTTGAGTAGTTGTGAAATTGAGAAATACTTGTGTTGAAGTTTGCAAGTCCCGTAGCATGCATGTATGGTAAACGTGATGTAACAAATTTGAAACATGAGGTCTTCTTTGATTGTCTTCCCTATGAGTGGCGGTTGGGGACGAGCGATGGTCTTTTCCTACCAATCTGTCCCCCTAGGAGCATGCGCCTAGTGCTTGGTTTTTGATGACTTGTAGATTTTTGCAATAAGTATGTGAGTTCTTTATGACTAATGTTAAGTCCATGGATTATACACACTCTCACGCTTCCATCATTGCTAGCCTCTTCGGTACCGTGCATTGCCCTTTCTCACATTGAGAGTTGGTGCAAATTTCGCCGGTGCATCCAAACCCCGTGATATGATACGCTCTTTCACACATAAACCTTATATCTTCCTCAAAACAGCCACCATACCTACCTATTATGGCATTTCCATAGCCATTCCGAGATATATTGCCATGCAACTTTCCACCATCCCGTTTATCATGACACATTCATCATTGTCATATTGCTTAGCATGATCATGTAGTTGACATAGTATTTGTGGCAAAGCCACCATTCATAATTCTTTCATACATGTCACACTTGATTCATTGCATATCCCGGTACACCGCTGGAGGCATTCATATAGAGTCATGCCTTGTTATAGTATCGGCTTGTAATCATTGAGTTGTAAATAAATAGAAGTGTGATGATCATTGTTTAATAGAGCATTGTCCCAACCAAAAAAAGAAAAAGAAAGGCCAAAAAAAGGAAGGCCCCAAAAAAAGAAATGAAAAGGGACAATGCTACTATCTCTTTTTCCACACTTGTGCTTCAAAGTAGCACCATGATCTTCATGATAGAGAGTCTCTTGTTTTGTCACTTTCATATACTAGTGGGAATTTTTCATTATAGAACTTGGCTTGTATATTCCAACAATGGGCCTCCTCAAGTGCCCTAGGTCTTCGTGAGCAAGCAAGTTGGATGCACACCCACTAGTTTCTTTTGTTGAGCTTTCATACATTTATAGCTCTAGTGCATCCGTTGCATGGCAATCCCTACTCCTTGAATTAACATCAATCAATGGGCATCTCCATAGCTCATTCATTAGCCTCGTTGATGTGAGACTTTCTCCTTTTTTGTCTTCTCCACATAACCCCCATCATTATACTCTATTCCACCAACAGTGCTATATCCATGGCTCACGCTCATGTATTGCGTGAAGGTTTATAAAGTTTGAGATTACTAAAGTATGAAACAATTGCTTGGCTTGTCATCGGGGTTGTGCATGATGAGAGCATTCTTGTGTGACGAAAATGGAGCATGACTAAACTATATGATTTTGTAGGGATGAACTTTCTTTGGCCATGTTATTTTGAGAAGACATAATTGCTTAGTTAGTATGCTTGAAGTATTATTATTTCTATGTCAATATTAAACTCTTATCTTGAATCTTTCGGATCTGAATATTTATGCCACAATTAAGAAGAATTGCATTGAAATTATGCCAAGTAGCATTCCACATCAAAAATTCTGTTTTTATCATTTACCTACTCGAGGACGAGCAGGAATTAAGCTCGGGGATGCTTGATACGTCTCCAACATATTTATAATTTTTGATTGCTCTATGCTATATTATCTTCTGTTTTGGACATTATTGGGCTTTATTATCCACTTTTATATTATTTTTGGGATTAACCTACTAACCGGAGGCCCAGCCTAGAATTTCTGCTTTTTTTGCCTATTTTAGGGTTTCGAAGAAAAGGAATATCAAATGGAGTCCAAACGGAATGAAACCTTCGGGAACGTGATTTTTGGAACGAACAAGATCCAGGAGACTTGGACCCTACGTCAAGCAACCAACAGGGAGGCCACGAGGTAGGGGGCGCGCCTACCCCCCAGGCGTGCCCTCCACCCTCGTGGGCCCCCTGTTGCTCCACCGACGTACTTCTTCCTCCTATATATACCTACGTATCCCTAAACGATCAGACACGGAGCCAAAACCCTAATTCCACCGCCGTAACTTTCTGTATCCACGAGATCCCATCTTGGGGCCTCTTCCGGAGCTCCGCCGGAAGGGGTATCGATCATGGAGGGCTTCTACATCAACACCAAAGCCTCTCCGATGATGTGTGAGTAGTCTACCTCAGACCTACGGGTCCATAGTTATTAGCTAGATGGCTTCTTCTCGCTTTTTGGATCTCAATACAAAGTTCTCCCCCTCTCTTGTGGAGATCTATTCGATGTAATCTTCTTCTTGCAGTGTGTTTGTTGAGACCGATGAATTGTGGGTTTATGATCAAGTTTATCTATGAACAATATTTGAATCTTCTCTAAATTCTTTTATGTATGATTGGTTATCTTTGCAAGTCTCTTCGAATTATCAGTTTGGTTTGGCCTACTAGATTGATCTTTCTTGCAATGGGAGAAGTGTTTAGCTTTGGGTTCATTCTTGCGGTGTCCTTTCCTAGTGACAGTAGGGGAAACAAGGCACGTATTGTATTGTTGCCATCGAGGATAACAAGATGGGGTTTTCATCATATTGCATGAGTTTATCCCTCTACATCATGTCATCTTGCTTAAGGCGTTACGCTGTTCTTATGAACTTAATACTCTAGATGCATGCTAGATAGCGGTCGATGTGTGGAGTAATAGTAGTAGATGCAGGCAGGAGTCGGTCTACTTGTCTTGGACGTGATTCCTATATACATGACCATACCTAGATATTCTCATAACTATGCTGAATTCTGTCAATTGCTCAACAGTAATTCGTTCACCCACCGTAAAATACTTATGCTCTTGAGAGAAGCCACTAGTGAAACCTATGGCCCCGGGTCTATCTTCATCATATTAATCTTCCAATACTTTGTTATTTTCATTGATTTTATTTTACTTTGCATCTTTATCATAAAAATACAAAAAATATTATCTTTTCATATCTATCAGATCTCACTCTCGTAAGTGACCATGTAGGGATTGACAACCCCTTATCGCGTTGGTTGCGAGGATTTATTTGTTTTGTGCAGGTGTGAGGGACTAGCGCGTAGCCTCCTACTGGATTGATACCTTGGTTCTCAAAAACTGAGGGAAATACTTATGCTACTTTGCTGCATCACCCTTTCCTCTTCAAGGGAAAACCAACGCAGTGCTCAAGAGGTAGCAATCCTCTTTGGGTGTGTCCACCATATACACGTTGTATGTGGAGGTGGCCGTCCAATGTCTGGTAAATGGTGGGTCTTGGCCTTGTTCGTCTCCAGCATCGTCGTCCATGCCGTCGATGTCTTCGGAGGTGTAATCTAGCATGTCGGTTAAGTCCTCGATGGTAGCTATGAAGTGGGTGGTGGGTGGGACGTAAAATTCCCCGCTCTCAGCCCCTAATCCGGGGTGGGCATAGTTCGGAGGTAATTCCTCTATAATGGCAAGGGACCATATTAAGGCTAGAGCCTCGTTTAAGAGCGAGCATTGGACGGTGAAACGCGAGTCCACGGGGCTAGCCAGGGCAAAGGCCTCCTGGCCATGCTTGCTTGGCGCGGACTTCGAGAGTTTGGAGCTAGAGTCCGGGGGCGAGTCCGGCCTTTCGATGATGGGGGGAACCCAGTATGATTCCGAATTTGCCGAGGACATAAGTGCCTCCGGATCTCCGGTAGTGAGCTTCGCAGCACAGAGTCCAGCAGGCTCCAAACTCCCATCTTCAGACCTGGCGATTTGTTCCAGATCTAAGGCCAGGGCGGTAGTCGGGGCCGCGAACCCTTCGAAGATCAAATCTCCTCAGATATCAACGACATAATTTAGGTTCCCAAAACTGATCTGATGACCAGGGGCGTAGCTGTCGATCTGTTCGAGGTGGCCAATTGAGTTGGCATGCAGAACGAAGCCGCCGAACACAAAAATCTGGCCGGGGAGGAAAGCTTCCCTGGAAATGGCATCATTGCTGATGATCGAATGAGCCATCGAACCTTCTGACGACGGCACAGTGGAACTCTCAATGAAAGCACCAATGTTGGTGTCAAAACTAGCCAATCTCGGGTAGGGGGTCCCGAACTGTGCGTCTGATGATCGAAGGTAACAGGAGACAAGGGGGACACGATGTTTACCCAGGTTCGGGCCCTCTTAAGGGAGGTAAAACCCTACGTCCTGCTTGATTGTATTTGATGAGTATAAGGGTTGCAAGAGTTGATCTACCTCGAGATTGTAATGGATAAACCCTAGATGTCTAGCCTATATGATTTGTGTTAGCCTCTACGGACTAAACCCTCCGGTTTATATAGACATCGGAGGGGCCTAGGGTTGTACAGAGTCGGTTTACAGAGAAAGGAAATTATACATCCGGACGCTAGGCTTGCCATCCATGCAAAGGGGAGTCCCATCCGGATACGGGGGAAGGTCTTATGCCTTGTATCTTCATGGCCCATCAGTCCGGCCCATATCAGATAGCCCGGACACCTGATGATCCCTTAGTCCAGGACTCCCTCAGTGAGCTCCGTACTCGTCGCTGAAGGAGAGGAAGAGGGGCATAAATTCCCCATCCAGAAACCGGTGTACTATGTATCGGCGGTCCTTACACCATGCAAATCTTGATACCCTCACTATCAGAAGATAGCTTATGCGGTCTTTATGGCATCCCGGGAGCTATGGCACTACTTTCAAGAGTGTTCGATCACAGTGGTATCCGAAGTACCACTCAACGACATCATAAATAATCGGGATGCCACCGGCCGCATAGCCAAATGGGCCATCAAGCTCTAACCATTTTAAATAACATACAAGCCACACCGAGCTATTAAATCTCAGGTGCTGTCCGACTTTGTCGCCGAGTGGACGGAAGTTGAACTCCCTAAAGAGTACATCACATACTCCAACTGGATCATGTACTTTGACGGCTCTAAAATGTTAGCCGGACTGGGGGCTGGTGTCATCTTGACATCCCCTACGGGGGACATAGTCCGCTCTGTGTTACAAATCATGTATACAGACTCCAACAATGCAGCCGAATACGAGGCACTACTACATGTCTCCAAATGGTTGTCTCAATGGGCATACAACGCCTAGAGGTGCGTGGGGATTCGAACCTTGCAATATCCCAAATAAATAAAGAATTCGATGCAAAAGACCCAAAAATGGTGGCATACTGAAATGGCGTACTCAAAATATCGGCTCGGTTCGAGGGGCTCGAGTTCCATCATGTTGCTCGAGACAGTAATCAGGCAGCGGACATCCTCACTCGAATGGGTGCTAAACGTGATCCCGTCCCGCCTAACACCTTCGTGGAAAGGCTCTTTAAGCCATCCGTAGTATGGCAGGACGAGAGGAAAAATACTAGTCCAGAACCGACCATACCCCAGCAGCCGAACACAATTCAGATATCATTGGGGGCTCGGGTATCTAAATAACACCCTCCTCCCATGTAATCATGGCTATTATTGCTCCATGGACCGAACCTTTCCTGGCCTACCTTAATAGGCAGGAGCTTCCCGATGACCAAAATGAGGCCCGTCGTATAGTTCGATGCTCTAAAGCCTAAAAAGTTCACGAAGGTGAACTCTACAAGAAAATTACTACTGGAGTCCTTCAAAGATGTATCTCCGAAGAGGAGGGACGGTAGCTCTCGGTTGAAATACATGCTGGTCTAGGTGGCCATCACACCGCAGCTCGGGCCCTCGTAAGTAAGGCCTTCCGTATAGGTTTCTTTTGGCCAACGGCCCGAGCAGACGCACAGGTCCTTGTGCAGCGTTGTGTGCGGGTGTCAGCTTTTCGCTAATCAAAGTCATATGCCACCCATTGCCTTAAGAACAATCCCCACCACTTGGCCTTTCACGGTCTGGGGGCTAGATATGGTCGGACCCCTTAAAGGGGGAAGCCACAAGAAGAAATAGTTGCTAGTTATGGTGGATAAATTCACTAAGTGGATTGAGGCCAAACCAGTAAAAACGGCTGAAGTTGGGCTAGTGATCGACTTTATATCCGGCGTGGTACACCGCTATGGTGTCCCGCATAGCATCATCACTGATAATGGCTCCAATATCACAGCCAATGAGGTGAAAAATTGGTGTGATAATTTGGGAATTAAGCTCAAGTATGCCTCCGTATACCACCCTCAAACAAACGGCCAGGTCAAATGGGCCAATGGCCTGATAATGAGCGGCATCAAACCCAGACTAGTGTGATCCCTACGGGAGTCAGATAAGCACTGGGTCGAGGAACTCGATTCCATACTCTGGGGATTGCGGACTACGCCCAATTGCACGACCAGATACACACCCTTTTTCATGGTATACGACGCAGAGGCTGTCTTGCCCTGTGACATTATTCATGACTCACCTCGAGTGCGCATGTATGAAGAGAGAGAAGCCGAGCTCGATCGGCAGGATGACCTAGATGGCCCGGAGGAGGAGTGTGATATTGCAAGAGCCCGTTCCACATTTTATCAACAACAGGCTCGGAGATACCAAAGCAGAGAAGTGCGGGCCAAGACTTATAATGTCGGCGAACTCATTTTACGCCTCCTACAGAAGAAGAAGGACAAGCTCAAACTAAAATGGAAGGGCCCATTCATTATAGATGAAGTTCTCACAGGAGGAGCCTACTGCCTTCGTAATGCATCGAATAACTGCCTAGAGCCGAATCCGTGGAACGTTGCTCGGCTCCAAAGATTCTACGCATAAGTTCAGCCATGTTTCTTTTTCGTCCCCCTTCTTCTCTCTTCTTCATTTGTTTTTCTTCTTCTCGTTTTCCCCAGGATATGTTTGGATAGACCAAACTCTTAAGGGGCAGACATCTTTAAATGTATACACCCACCATGACTGGGGGCTTCTCTAATCGAATCTTATTATTATTCCGAGCCTGGAGCTCAAATTTATACGTCATTTGTTTATATACACTCTTTTGCCGGTATATGCACCTCTATGACTTAAGTTTTTCCCAAGTTGGGTTGCCTCACTCCTGTGTTTATGCCCTACGTTCCCGATTGTTCGGCTAGGGCGTAAAGGGAGCACCTATGCGCTTGTTACAACCGGGTAATCCGGACCTGTACCTCAGACGGGTGAGGCCGAAAGCTAGCGTTCTTAAGAGAATAATTGGTCGACAATCAAATGACAGATTGTTACATTCTTGCAACTCTTCAAAAAACAAATGCGAGACAGTTTTTTCGTAATACGGACCAACTCCCAGGCACGCACGATTAAAGCATGCCAACCCAAGGAAAGGAACCCTTAACGGAACTATTCTCCTTGGAAGATGTTTCTTACATATGTAATATAACATACCTCCCGATCTAAATTTTTTGTCTCTTCGAGCACAATGACTGGGTTGCCTGGTTTCCCAACATAATGAATGTTTCTTTCGTTATAGTACCCGAAAACACTCCGCCTTTTTGGTTTGGAGGTTAAAGCCGAAAGCCGGCGATGACAAATTTTCCACATGTTTGGCTGAAGATATAGGGTGATCATAAAGTACATTAATACATTAAATCAAATGCCTATTCCTTATCTATTCCATCTATTAGACTGTCTAACCTACAGTCTTCCTGCAAATATTTCGCAACTATCATTACTTGGTCATACACCAAGTTCAACGGAATTTCTTTCCCGTCCGGTCCCCGCGGTCCCACTAGGGCCATATGATTCAGATCTAGCTTGGTGAAGCATGTTTTCACCATCACCCAGGCTTCTCGTGCGCCTTCACAGCAGGCAGACGTCTTCCATAGCTCAAAGCGGCACCGGGTACCTTTGAACAGGCTTGCCAAATCCTCCATACTTTCTGGAGGGGTATCGGATGGCCATAAAGCCTTGACCATACTCCTCATGGCTTTCCGGGCCCGCGCATGTACCACAGACAGCTCCTTCAGCACATTTCCATGAAATCCAAACACTTCTTCTTCTAGCCGACCAGTTAATAGACCTGCAGCAACAGAGGTATGACATTCTGAGTTGTGGACTAAGCATGCGTCTCTATGGTGGTTTTAAAATTCATACCGAACATGCCGCCCTTCAACTTTTCATTTTCTTTTCGAGCGGCCAATAGCTGAGCCTTTAAGCTCTCTATCTCTTCGGATTGTTTGTCTTTTTCCTCCTCGAGTTTTTCCTTCTTGGATGTGCTCATTGTGGCCTTTTTCATTTCCGCCAGTTCGGCGGTGACGGCATTCAGCTGCATCTGGTTTGTTTTCAGCTCCTGGGACAACGCAGTATTCTTCTCCTTGAGAACCTGCAGGTTATATCGATCCTTAAAACGGTTGGCCTCACCGTTTCAAGCCTTGGGGGCTACTGGCATATGCCTATCAAAACTGCACAAACTCTTACCTGTATATCCTTTGAGAACAGCTGGGTAACTCCGACAAGTCCGTCCCGAGCGGCTCGGAAATATGCATCCACCGAACGGAGTGCGGTAAATTCCTGCTTGGAAAAGGCTGGAGCGCGCAGGGCCTCTTTCAGTCGACGGTGATTCATTACGCTCTCCATCTCTGAATTCGTGACAGATACGTCATCCGAATCCTGATGAGGCGGCGGAACTGGCATTGCATCAGCCCTCGTCCTAGTTGACGAATCCGGTGCCGGATTGGCTGACAAGTATTAGGCGGACATACCTCTTTGAAGACTGGGAGGTTTCTACGGCGCTCCCAATCTCCTTTCATTTTGAACGATTACCCTGGGCAGGGGCCGTTCTCAAGGGGGTGCGGCCTGCCGAGTGCCGATCCTATAAAGTATGGTTTAGTATAAGGGATAAAGGTGTGAGTAGGGTTTTATTTTTGAGAAAGCACTTTGAACACTTGGGATGGAGAAGGAATAGGGGCGAAGATAGTCAGCTGTAATAGCCACTTCTGAGCCGTCAAGGCTCGCTTGATAAAATACCCCATCATCGAACTCTATGTATATATCCGGATCCTCGCAGAAGCCAGGGTCTTCATCGTAGTTGTGATCCTCTGGCCGTGGGTTAGGACAGTGAACGTCCTCGATCATCTTCCTCCATGACTGTTTTATGACAACAAAGAACAAATTGATTAGCATGCCGTGATAGCAATAAAGCAACACGAGTAATTGAAATCTTACCCATTCAATGGGGTTGTACATGGAGTGACCTTCCCGACAGTTTAAGCGGAGGAAGTCTTCCTTTTTGCCCTTGTACAGATCGGCCAAGATCATGGCCAGTTCAGCCGGGGTATCCGGACCCTTGCTTCTGTAACGTGATGCGTCATCTTCTCCGTTGTAGCACCCTAAGGGAGTTACTCTGGACTGGAGAGGCTGGACGCATCTTTTTATTGCAATGTCCATAACTTCGATTATAGAAAGCCCGGTATGGGCTAATAATCTGACCTCGCTAACCAACCTTTTTATTTCCGCACTGTCCTCCTCCTTGGGACTTTGAGGATGCCAGTTGAGGCGTTTTCTTAGAGGAGCGCTAGAAGATTCAGGGAGGCCGCTCTGAACTGGATCCGGCAGTGGGACGTCATCTATATAAAACCACTCCGAAGATCACTGTGGATATATCTCTTTGGGAGTTCCGACGGGGTATCCGGATCCGGCTATACGCCATACTTCGGATCTGCCCACTTCAAATATGGAACCTCCTCGATGGAAGGGGACGAGGAAAAAGAACTTTCTCCATAGTTCGAAATGGGCCTCGCAGCCCAGGAACAGTTCGCAGAGGGCAACGAAACTTGAGATGTGCAGAATCGAACCAGGGGTGAGGTTGTGCAGCTGGATGCCACAAAATTCCAATAGAACCCTGAGAAAGGGATGGATTGGAAATCCCAAGCCCCGCAAAAGGAATGGAACGAAGCACACCCTCTCCTCCTTATTGGGGTTGGGGAAATTTCTGGCCAGTGCGTCGTTGCCAATCGAGGCCAGACTAGATCTACGAGGGGAAGATATCCCTGCATCTGGAGTCGGTTCAACTGTAGATGGGGCACTGAGCAGCTCTGCCAATCACCCTCTTGAGGGCCGTAGGGGCGTGAAGAGGAGCCTGGGGCGCTGGCCATGTTTGGAAGCTTTTTTGTGGCTAATCTTGGCGTTTTTCTGCACGATGTGGATGGCACTCGGAGGATTCGACCTCTTATATAGATGCCATCCCTGTGTGGCCGGGTGTTTTTTTTTCAATAAAAAATTGTGGAATGTTCGCATTCACCTAGCGCGTGGAAATCGAGGCAACAGGGAAGGAGTCATAAAGGAGGAACAAGGAAGCCAGGGATGAACTATTATCCTCCCAGTATACAGTGAAGAACCAACCTTGCAAAAGCCGAAGACGTAAGCCGGATACAAGATCGTCGTTCGAAGGCCAGTTTAGGGGCTACTGATGGAGTCCTGGATTAGGGGGTGTTCGGGCTACTGGATGTGGGCCGGACTGATGGGCCGTGAAGATATAAACAGAAGGCTTTCTGTGACGCCCCGAGACCGATGTGTCAGGTGTCTTCCAGTTTTTTGCTGTTGTTGCCTTGTCTTTTGCTTGCGTGTTGCATCTTGCCATGTCATCATGTGCATTGAATCATCATGTTTTCAAAACTTGCATCCATCCCGGTCTTCCCGTTCCTTCCGTTGTGCGTTCTGAGCCCAGTCACACTGGCACGCGTCCGCGGCATGTCCGAAATAGTATTTTATAAGTGGCGGAAAAGTGTTCTAGGAATGGGTTGAAAGTTGGCATGCGGTGTTTTTATAGTGTAGATAGGCCGCCTGCCAAGTTTCATCGCATTCAGAGTCCGTTTGACGCCCCAACCGTTAATTATAGCGGCCCTATAGCGGTCAAACGTCGGACGTTTTCGGTCTCCAAAAACTGTTGCGGGGCTTTCCCTCTCCTTTCTACCTAGACCATCTACACAGTCCACTACCAACGGCCAGGCCCCGAAACCCCTCCTTGCACAGTGCATCAAATCCCTCGCGTGCGTCCGAAAGTTGTCCCGAACCCGACCCGGGCAGTCATCACCGTTGGGTCCGGATCATCCCCAAACATCTATAAAACATCTTCGTTTTATTTTTTTGGCTCTCTAAGATATTTATTTGTGACCGTCCGATCCTGATCGGAGGGACCGAGTAGCCCCTAACCAAACCAACCTACCTATATAAACAGCCTAACCCTAGATTTTAGGCAGTCTGTCCCATCGCCGCCGCCGCAATCTTCTTTCTCCTTGTTTTCAGCACCGAGCTAACCAGCCACTTATTCCATCGATCCATCCATCCAACCGCCTCCGCCCGAGAGCCTCGCTCGACCCAACGCGCCACCACCGGCTGGCGACCTCACCGGAGTTCTACCGGAACCACCACTGCCAGGTCGTTCCCCTGCCCTTCCCTTTTTCCTCTCCATCTCCCTCTCGTCTCACGATCTCTCTCTCTCTCACCTTCACAGGAGGCCGACGCCATGGACGACCTCCTCGTCGCCTGTCCGTCGCCTGAGACTTCGCCCCAACGCCAATTTCCCTCGCGGCAGAGTCGTCCATGGAGGCCCCAAGGATCAACCGGCGTCCTGTTGGAAACATGAGCAAATTACTACGAGATTTAATCCGAATAAACAGAAGATAAATCATGACCACAGTAGCAGAGATTAAACTAATCATGCGAACTAGCATAGCAGATGAACATATCACATCTAGGGCACATACTAGAAGATAGAATCACATACCGTCCAGCGGGTGCAACACCGCCGGCGTTGACGTTGTCGCCCATGTCGTCGAGGACGAGGTTTCCGAGGTCGGGGAAGAAGTCGTCATTCGCGAAGTCGTCGCTGCCAGCAGTCGCGCGAGTGCGCTCCCCAAAAACCTGATCACCCCTCTCCCGTACAGGATCATGAGAGGCGGGGTTCCGGAGGCCTGCTGTCCCTTCTCGCGGTGCACGCCGGAAGGAGGGATGGAGAAGACTTGCTTGGCGGCGCAATGATCTGGAATGGTGGTGAGAAACCATACGAAGCGACGGCGGCTAGGGTAGACGTTTGCCTGACTATATAGTGCGGGCCGGGTAGGTCGTGGGAATAAACCCCACGTCCGAGTCGTCACGATCCAAAAGAATCGGAAACGGTTCAGTAATTAACGCGCCCGTTAATTATTAATTAATGACTCATTAATTTTCCCATGCAGCAAAAATATAGACAACGTGCATAGCTCTGTCCTCGGCTCGGCTCAATCCCGCAACCCACGGCGCATCGTGACGAGGCGTGGCGTGGCGAGGCGAGCGAGGAGGAGGAGCGCGCGTGTAGGTCTCCTCTTCTCATGCTCATACAAGTGGTAGAAGAGCTCACCTTATAAAGAGGTGCAACTCTCTCTCAACTTCCCGGGTGGGACTAAACTTTAGCCTCACTCACTCCACTCACATGTGTGCATGAATGGGCTAAGAGAATTTCAGAATTTTAGTTGGGCTTTGGGTCAAAGGCCTACTAGCAAAATTCCAACAATCCCCCACAAAGTCTCATTGGCACATCTCATCATTTAGTTCCAAAACATTATTTTATATATCGGTGCTTAGTGGAGACTGTGAAGTTGAACTTCCACTTAGAAATTTATGCTACACTAGATCACAACTTGAATAGTGGACTATGCCTTGAACTACAAGTTTTCTGTGAAACTAGTTTCACACAAATTCTTGACCGATACTGGGCTGCCGCAAGGCTTCCCCGCGGGTGGAGCGTATACGACATACTCCAGGGCCTTTCATGAATTTATTAGAGAACACCCAATTCTCACAGACTACGACGTTAACAGTCAAATTCATATAGGTGTGTTCCTCAGAAGATGTTCTGCAGGACAACATCTCTGCTTACCCGAATAAGCCACTTGGAACACATTAAGATAAGTATCAACCTCCCATGCATATCAGGAGAGTATTGCATCTTCACGGAGTGGGATAATTAATATAGGGATACTCTCCTCCCAGCTGACCAACAGCTTGTCTCCCACTTCTACTTCACGGGATCTCCGATCACATAGAGTGGTTTACCACTATGGACAACTCATGCGGTGGGTCTCAAACCCATCTCCATCGATGCATTATCTATCACATTACGTGATAGACCCTTTGTGAAGGGATCTGCCAAGTTTTTCGACGTTTGGATATAATCCAACGTAATAACTCCGGAGTTCCTTAATTTTCTGACAGATTTTAGTCTCCTCTTCACATGCCTTGAGGACTTCATATTGTCCTTAGAACTGTTTATCTTGACGATCACAGTTTGATTATCACAGTTCATCAGGATAGGGGGTATCGGTTTTTCAACCATAGGTAAGTCCATCAAGAGTTCACGAAGCCACTCTGCTTCAACAGTGGCAGTGTCTAATGCTGTGAGTTCTGCTTCCATAGTTGACCTCGTTAAGATGGTCTGCTTGCAAGACTTCCAGGAAACAGCGCCACCACCAAGTGTAAAAACATAACCACTTGTGGCCTTAATCTCATCAGCATCAGATATCCAGTTTGAGTCACTATAACCCTCCAGTACCCTTGGATACCCGGTGTAGTGAATCCCATAGCTCGCGGTGCCTTTCAAATAGCGCATAACTCTCTCAAGCGCATGCCAATGATCATCTCCCGGTTTTTACACAAACCGACTCAGCTTGCTCACAGCAAAAGAGATGTCAGGCCTCGTGGCACTCGCCAAATACATAAGCGAGCCAATAATCTGAGAATACCTCAGTTGATCTCTAGCAATCCGTCGATTCTTTCGAAGCAACACACTAGCATCATATGGAGTTGGAGAAGGCGTGCAGTCGCTATACCCAAAACGACTCAAGACCTTTTCCACATAATGAGACTTAAGCAGTGTGATCCCACCATTCTCATCTCTCAACAGCTTGATGTTTAAGATAACATCAGCTACTCCTAGATCCTTCATCTCAAAATAGCGAGATAAGAAATCCTTAACCTCCTTGATTAAATCAAGTTTGGTTCCAAAGATCAATATGTCGTCGACATACATACAAAGAATAATTCCTTCGCCCCCACCATAGCGATAGTACACGCACTTGTCACCATCGTTTACTACAAAGCCGGCAGCAGTTAATGTTCTTTCGAACTTCTCATGCCACTCCTTAGGAGCTTGTTTAAGGCCATATAAAGACTTTAATAACTTGCACACCTTTCCTTCTTGACCAACTACTACAAAACCATCTGGCTAATCCATGTAAATTTCCTCCTTCAACTCTCCATTGAGGAAAGCCGTCTTAACGTCCATTTGATGAACAAGAAGACCATGTGAGGCAGCCAGTGATAGTAGCACCCGAATTGTGGTCAGTCTAGCCACGGGTGAGTAAGTATCAAAGAAGTCTTCACCTTCTTTCTGGGTATAACCCTTGGCCACAAGCCGTGCCTTGTACTTTTCAATCGTACCATCAGGTCTAAGCTTCTTATTGAACACCCACTTACATCCTACAGGTTTGCACCCATAAGGACGGTTAGTGATCTCCCAGGTACCGTTAGCTAAGATGGAATCCATCTCGCTACGTACAACTTCCTTCCAGTAGTCAGCATCAGGAGATGCATAGGCTTCTGAAATAGTCCTGGGTGTGTCATCCACGAGGTACACAATGAAATCATCACCAAAAGACTTTGCAGTCCTCTGTCTCTTACTCCTCATAGGAGTTCCATTGTTACCCTCAATAGGATTCTCAACGTGTTCCATCGCAATGGTGGGTTCAGGAATTACAGTGAATTCCTCACTAGATGGAGTAGGTATCTCCTGATTTGATGGACTCGACATATCCTTCATAGGAAATATGTCCTCAAAGAAAGTTGCATCATTTGATTCCATAATCGTACCAACATGCATGTCGGATACCTCAGATTTTATTATCAAAAATCTATAGCCGATGCTATGAAAAGCATAGCCCAGAACAACACAATCCACGGTTTTTGGTCCAAGGTTGCGCTTCTTGGGAATTGGTATATTGACTTTCGCCAAACAACCCCAAGTACGTAGGTAAGAGAGTTTCAACCTTTTCCTTTCCCATTCCTCAAATGGAGTCATGGTCTTATGCTTTGTGGGAACTCGGTTTAGGACATGACACGCAGTCATTAGCGCCTCCCCCCACCATTCCTTGGATAGACCCGAAGTGTCTAACATGGTGTTAACCATATCAGTTAGAGTTCGGTTCTTTCTTTCGGCTACCCCATTTGACTGGGGTGAGTAGGGAGGCGTCCTCTCATGGATTATACCATGTTCCGCACAAAACAGATCAAATTCATTAGAAAAATACTCTCCATGATCAGACCTAAGCCGTTTAATTTTTCGATCAAGTTGGTTCTCTGCCTCAGCTTTATAGTTTTTAAAGAAAGTCAAAGCCTCATCTTTTGATTTTAGAAGATACACATAACAATATCTAGTGGAGTCATCAATCAACGTCATGAAGTATCTCTTTCCACCGTTTGTCAACACGCCATTCATCTCACAAAGATCAGAATGTATAAGCTCAAGTGGCCCCAAGTCTCTTGCCTCTGCAGTCTTATGGGACTTGCGAGGTTGCTTAGCTTGCACACATACTTGGCACTTGGAGCCTCTGACAGTAGAGATTTTCGGAATTAAATTCATATTGGCTAACCACGTCATGCAACCAAAGTTAATATGACAGAGTCGTGAATGCCAAATATCAGACTCATTATTGTGGCAAACATTATTAATAACTTTAGTGCAAATATCTGACAAAGATAGGCGGAACAAGCCTCCGCACTCATAGCCTTTTCCAACAAATTGTCCACACTTAGAAATTACAACTTTATTGGATTCGAAAACCAACTTAAAACCATCTCGACATAAACGGGAACCGCTAACGAGATTTTTATTGATGGACGGCACATGATGAACATTATTCAGACGCACAGTCTGCCCCGAAGTAAACTTCAGATCGACCGTACCAACACCTCGAACGATGGCATGTGACCCGTTCCCCATCAGCACGGGTGAAGTCCCTGTTGCCTGGTAAGAAGAAAACATGGAGGCGTCAGCACAAACATGTACATTGGCACCAGTGTCAATTAACCAATGAGGGGATTGAAATACTGAAAGGATGGTAGGAAAAATACCGTACCTTGATTCCTTCATATCAGTATCACCGATGACAACATTAGCGGACTTGCCTCTCTTCTCATGTTCGCGCTCCTCAAAGCGGTTAGGACACTTCGGAGCCCAGTGATTAGGATCACCGCAGACATGGCAAAGTCCATTCCCCTTCTTATGAGAATTCTTCTTGAAGTTGGTAGAATGTGATGGCTTGTTCTTTGTATCAAACTTGCCTTTGCCCTGAGTTTTGTTCTTATTGTTTTTGAACTTGT
Organism: Triticum urartu; assembly: GCF_056163025.1. Lineage (NCBI taxonomy): Eukaryota > Viridiplantae > Streptophyta > Magnoliopsida > Poales > Poaceae > Triticum > Triticum urartu. The sequence goes on from NC_141875.1 coordinate 557,735,050, forward strand.
TGGGCTGGGAGTTCTTCTTCTGTACCATGTGGGCACTAGAACCTCCCTCAGAAACTCGAGCACGTGTGTCCTTTGCTCTCGCCTTCTCTTCAAACATCAAGAGTACCAATGAGATCCGCAATGGAAAACTCCTGTCTCTTGTGTTTCAGGGAAGTAGCAAAATTGTTCCACAAAGGTGGAAGCTTGGCAATGATGCCTCCGTCAACAAATTTGTCTGGCAACACACACTTGAAGTACTCAAGTTCTTTTGCGAGCGACTGTATCTCATGAGCCTGCTGTACAACAGGGCGCTCATCAGTCATCTTGTAGTCATAGAATTGCTCCATGACGTACAACTCGCTGCCGGCGTCCGAGGCACCAAACTTGGCCTCGAGCGCAGCCCACATGTCCTTGCCGTTGTTAAACGACATATACGAATCCACAATGGAGTCATCAAGAACACTCAGAAGAGCGCCTTTAAAGAGGGTATCGACCTTCTCAAAAGCTTCCAGCTGTCCTGGATTAAGATCGCCCTCAGGCTTGCCCTTGGTGGCATCATAGCAGCCCATGGTCTGAAACCAGTAGACTACTCTCGTACGCCACCTCTTATATTGCGCCCCTTTAAAGGCAGGCGACTTCAGATGCGCAGAAAAACCACTTGGAGTAAATTGCCTATAATCAGGTTTTTGGATTGTTGGAAATATGAGCAAATTACTACGAGATTTAATCCGAATAAACATAAGATAAATCATGACCACAGCAGCAGAGATTAAACTAATCATGCGAACTAGCATAGCAGATGAACATATCACATCTAGGGCACATATTAGAAGATAGAATAACATACGGTGCAGCGGGTGCAGCACCACCGGCGTTGAAGTTGTCGCCCATGTCGTCGAGGACGAGGTTGCCGAGGTCGGGGAAGAAGTCGTCGTTCGTGAAGTCGTCGCTGCCAGCAGTTGCGCGAGTGCGCTCCCCAAAAACCTGATCGCCCCTCTCCCGTACAAGATCACGAGAGGTGGGGTTCCGGAGGCCTGCTGTCCCTTCTCGCGGTGCACGCCGGAAGGAGGGATGGAGAAGACTTGCTTGGCGGCGCAATGATCTGGAACGGTGGTGAGAAACCATACGAAGCGGCGGCGGCTAGGGTAGACGTCTGCCTGACTATATAGTGCGGGCCGGGTAGGTCGTGGGAATAAACCCCACGGCCGAGTCGTCACGATCCAAAAGAATCGGAAATGGTTCAGTAATTAACGCGTCCGTTAATTATTAATTAATGACTCATTAATTTTCCCATGCAGCAAAAATATAGACAACGTGCATAGCTCTGTCCTCGGCTCGGCTCAATCCCGCAACCCGCAACCCGCGGCGCGTCGTGACGAGGCGTGGCGTGGCGAGGCGAGCGAGGAGGAGGAGCGCGCGTGTAGGTCTCCTCTTCTCATGCTCATACAAGTGTTAGAAGAGCTCACCTTATAAATAGGTGCAACTCTCTCTCAACTTCCGGGGTGGGACTAAACTTTAGCCTCACTCACTCCACTCACATGTGTGCATGAATGGGCCAAGAGAATTTCAGAATTTTAGTTGGGCTTTGGGCCAAAGGCCTACTAGCAAAATTCCAACACGTCCTGCCCGCGCCTTTCGAGGACCTCGTCGTCGCCCCGTTCCCTGCTTCCCAAAGTTCTTCACCGCGAGGACTTCTTCGAGCCAAGCCGCGTCAAGCTTCAAGTTCCCCCGCCACATCTTTCGTCAAAACCGGACGGGACCGACCGGATCTGCTCTTCTCCGCCTTGATCCGACGCTTCCTAGCCGGAATTCGCGCCAAGTCCGACCGCCGCCCAGCCTCTGCATCATGCGCTGCCTCCCCTGCTTCTACACGCGAACGAGGCTGAAGACACGCCCCTCCTACCCGCGTTGACCGAGGCCGCGCTAGGCCAGATCCCACCAGCGCCCGCCACGCGCGTGGGCCGCCTTGCCTCCCCAAGGCCCAGCACCCCGCAGGCCTGATCCACCGCGCCCTCCCACGGGCCGCCTTCCCGTCTGGGCCGAGCCCATGGGTGAGCAGCCCCCAAGCACCCCACCCTCTGCACTGTTCGGCCCTGTTCTAGATTCGGCCCACATATGTTTTTTACAGATCTGTGATTTATCTATTTATCCAGAGAAAACCAGTTTTACAGAATAGCCCTTGCATTTTCATGCATATAATAACTCATCATCCGTGCATCGGTTTAAAATGATTTATATATGAATTATGACTAGAATTTCGTCTAGTTTCATAATATTCCACTTTCATGAATGTTTAAAATGTTTAAACTTGTTGTTTGCTTTGTTTTTCTATATTTCCATGCTAAAATGCTTTAATTCATAACTATTCAACCGTAGCTCCAAATTTAATAAACTTTATATGTAAATGGGGTAGAAAAATGCATAGATTATCATGGTGGCATTACTTTGCATGTTTAATAACTCTAAAATTGTGTTTAGGGCAGAACAGTACCAAATTCAAATATTACATGTGGGGATTTACCGGAATGGTTGTTTGTTGTTTCTGGCCTCATTTAAATTTGACTAGATAGCTAGTTTCCGTATGCTTCACCTCGTGCCATGCTAACCAACATTTAATATTGTTGAGTACATAAACGAGATCGAACTAAATAACTTGTCGTGGTGTTTCATCAATATGTAACTCGTTGCATATTGAGCTCCACTTAACTTGTAGCTTTGCTTGTGCACTTTGCCATGCCATGCCTCATTAAACCGGACATGCATCATACTTGGTTGTGCATCATGTCATGATTATGTGATGGTTGTTTACTATGTTGTTTGCTTCTTTCCGGTGTTGCTTCTTCGGGTTAGTTCCGATAACGTCGCGTTTGTGAGGATTCATTCGACTACGTCCTTTTGTCTTCTTCATGGACTCGTTCTTCTTCCTTGCGGGATCTCAGGCAAGATGACCATACCCTCAAAATCACTTCTATCTTTGCTTGCTAGTCGATCGCTCTATTGCTATGCCGCGCTACCTACCACTTGCTATATCATGCCTCCCATATTGCCATGTCAAGCCTCTAACCCACCTTTTCCTAGCAAACCGTTGTTTGGCTATGTTACCGCTTTTGCTCAGCCCCTCTTTTAGCGTTGCTAGTTGCAGGTGAAGATGAAGTTTGTTCCATGTTGGAACATGGTTATGTTGGGATATCACAATATCTCTTATTTTAATTAATGCATCTATATACATGGTAAAGGGTGGAAGGCTCGGCCTTATGTCTGGTGTTTTCTTCCACTCTTGTCGACCTAGTTTCCGTCATACCGGTGTTATGTTCCTTGATTTTGCGTTCCTTACGCGGTTGGGTGTTATGGGAACCCCTTGACAGTTTGCTTTGAATAAAACTCCTCCAGCAAGGCCCAACCTTGGTTTTACATTTGCCTCACCTAGCCTTTTTCCCTTGTGTTTCCGGAGCCCGAGGGTCATCTTTATTTTAACCCCCCAGGCCAGTGCTTCTCTAAGTGTTGGTCCAACCTGAGCGATGTCCGGCGCCCCCTGGGCAACCAGGGTCTATGCCAAGCCGATGTGTGGCTCATCTGGTGTGCCCTGAGAACGGGACATGTGCAGCTCCTATCAGGATTTGTCGGCACATCCGGGCAGCTTTGCTGGTCTTGTTTTATCATTGTCGAAATGTCTTGTAACCGGGATTCAGAGTCTGATCGGGTCTTCCTGGGAGAAGGAATATCCTTCGTTGACCATGAGAGCTTGTGATGGGCTAAGTTGGGACACCCCTGCAGGGTTTGAACTTTCGAAAGTCGTGCCCACGGTTATGGGCAGATGGGAATTTGTTAATGTCCGGTTGTAGAGAACTTGACACTTAACTTAATTAAAATGAATCAACCGCGTGTGTAACCGTGATGGTTTCTTTCCGGCGGAGTCCGGGAAGTGAACACGGTTCTTGTGTTATGCTTGAACGTAAGTAGTTTCAGGATCACTTCTTGATCACTTCTAGTTCACGACCGTGCATTGCTTCTCTTCTCGCTCTTATTTGCGTATGTTAGCCACCATATATGTTAGTGCTTGCTGCAACTCCACCTCACTACCCCTTTCCTACCCATAAGCTTAAATAGTCTTGATCTCGTGGGTGTGAGATTGCCGAGTCCTTTTGACTCATAGATACTTCCAAACAGTTGCAGGTGCCGATGATACCAGTGCAGGTGACGCAACTGAGCTCAAGTGGGAGCTCGATGAAGATCGTGTTCGTTGTGTTGTTTCGTTTCCTTTCGATTAGTAGTGGAGCCCAGTTGGGACGATCGGGGATCTAGCATTTGGGGTTGTCTTCTTTTACTTTGGTTCCGTAGTCGGACCTTGATTGTATTCTGGATGATGTATGTATAATTCGTATTTGTGTGAAGTGGCGATTGTAAGCCAACTCCTTATCCCATTCTTATTCAGTACATGGGATTGTGTGAAGATTACCCCTATTGCGACAAACCTAGCATGCGGCTATGCCTCTAAGTCGTGCCCCGACACGTGGGAGATATAGCCACATTGTGGGTGTTACAAGTTGGTAATCAGAGCCATCCCCGACTTAGGAGCCCCCTGCTTGATCGAATCGCTGGCGTTGTTGAGTCTAGAACAAAATGTTTTGAGTCTTAGGATTATATATATCGGAGAGTAGGATTCTTTTTAGTCCTCAGTCCATTCGTCGCTTTGGTGAGGCCTCCTGACGTAGAGTTTTGACTCTTCTCTCCTCAAGTTTCACGAATTATTTTTTTAGGATCACGCGGATATCTTGGAATCATTCCGATGGTTTTTGTGACGAGAACATTGTTCTTGGTGCCTCCTGACATTTAGGGGTTGTGGCAGTGTCCCGGGGAGTTGAGCTCCGAGGTGTTGTCGTCACAATTTTATCGTTGCAGTTCTAGAATACCCGAGTTTCGCCGACATCGAAAATCTCTTTTATGCAATTGTTGGTGAGATAACCTCGACGCCACCCAGTACTGGGGCGGGAGTTCGGGAGTATTGCCATAACTTGTATAACGGATGCTTTTCGAAGGTTGAGGTAAATGATTTCCGAAGTTGTCTTGGTTATGTGTTGAAGGATGGATATAGCTCGATGTAGGTATTGCTAGTTTGGGTGTGATATTATGCTTCCCCTATATCCCCAACACCTGATTGCATAACCAGAAAGTTTCGGGAGTTTATAAGTGGGAATTCAAGTAGATCCTAGGATATCTTTCCGACAGATGTATGATATGAAATTAGGGTTCAACGTCTAGTGGTCCGCCTATCCACGGTTGGTTTTACAGTGGTCTCGTTGTGTCTTAAAGAGTCCTTGGCTATGCTGACTCGGGGACACTTCGTATGTCATGTGCACTGCCTTGTACATGATGGTGCTGTACGATCGAGCCCGTGTGGGCCCTACCACAAAAACTTCGGACGAAATCTCTATCATATGTTTGTTCCGGCTTATTTTGCAAGCCAATCCTTTGTTTTTGTTTTGATTGTGGTATTCAAGTTGCTTCAATGTCAAATGTGTTTCCATACCTTTTCCAAGCGGTATTCTCATACTTCTATGTGAATACCAATCCTTCATGATAGTCGAGATTGTCATGTCAATTCTTTCCAACCGGTGTGTTTCTCTTCAAGTGGATCCGATCATTTCAACATTCGCAAGATCAACTCTAAGTATTCTCAACGGTGTTTGTTTCATTCGTCCCAAGTTGCCTTTGTTTTACCCACCCTCCCACCCTTTTTCTTCAAGGACTCATATTTCTCAATCAAGTATCCATCTTATGGTTGTGAAGTCTCTCCATTCTTTTCCGTCAATATTCTTATCCGGTGAGTCTCATGAAGATTCTAACGGAGCTTCAAGTTCATCATTCTTCATTATTTTTCTTTCTCCGGTGGATTCAATTCAAGCTTTATTGATCATATCCTTTTTCCTCGTTCCAAATGCTTTCCCATGTCAGGAACCTCTTAATCGTCCACTTCTCGCTATTCAATTGTTCCGGAGTGCTGAGGATATCTCAGAAGATTCAAGTTTTCCATTCTCAATTCGCTCAAGTTCTTTTGAGGATGTTATCTCATTCAAGCTATTTAATCCAACTAGTGCAATCTCTCTTCAAGAGCATTCCAACGGTGTTTCTGTTGAGTGGGCCCTAACCCACATGTCTTTTCCCAGGATCTTACCTGACTCTTCTAATTTTTCCAGAGCTATCCTCAAATTCTTTCAAAGTTTGATGTAAGAATGATTTGTCATCAGTCAAATGTCTTTCTCCAAGATCTTTCAAATTCTTTTCATCGTCGGTTCAACCTTTCTAATATTCATCTCGGAGTATCTCAACAATTCATGGTGGTGTTTCTCATTGTCATTCTCAACATTTGAAGATCGAAGAAGAGTTTCTCCTCCAAATCTTACCCATTCTTCCAAAGATGTGAACTTCAAGCTTGTTGCCATCCTCTCATAATTGTTTTCGATTGTGAGAATTCTTTTCACCCATCCGGAGAAATTCAGGAGTCTTTTCAGTTTGATTCTCCGAAGGCCATCATCTCAGAATTATTCATTCCAGCTTTCAGCTCTCATTCTCTAAATTTTACCGGTGCATCATGTAAGTATTCTCTAATCAGTTCGCGATCTCTTCGTTCTTTTGCATCTTGGTTAACTCAAGTATCTTCGTTCATTTTCAATCCTTATGGTGGTTTGTTCAAGATTTCTCTTCCTTCGTTATCGTATCAATTCATTCGTTCTTCCAATCCTACCGGTGGTCCATTGAGTTTGCGCTATATCTATCTTAATCTTTTTACGAGAATAAGTAGTATGTCAAATCCGTTGCTTGTCATCAATTTAAATTGGTGAAGGATATGCATAACATAATTCTTATTCTTGCTTCAGCCAAGTGATGGATTCTTTCTTCCGGAGTTCTTTCATGATATCAATTCTCGGTTTCAAGTTATTCATATTTATTTTCCGGAGTTTCAAGTTTTCCGCTTTATCTCGTCGCGAAGCTCCATCTAAATCATTGCAAGACTTCAATCTTGTTCACTTCAAACCTTCGATTCTTCTATGTTATCATTTCTAGCCAGAGTTCTTCATGGAGGTTACATGGTGGTTCGTCAAGGATTCCTTTCATTCTTCAATTGTTCATCAAGATTTCTCTCGAAGCGATGATCCGCCAAGCTATACTTCAAGTATTCTTCATCTTGCATTCCGAAGTGCAATTCTTTCTATCTTATCTTTTGAGGTGGTGTTATGTCATTGTTGATAATTTCCCTTCGTGTTTCATGATTCACAAGTTTTCAAGAGTGACATATCTAAATCCATCATTTTCTCTTCGCTCAAGACATCTTTTCAATCCATCAATCTCTTCATTGGAGTTATCTTGGTATAGATTTCACCTAAAGCCTTCCATTGGGAATGTTGCCATTATGGTGCTTATCTATGATCCAATTTCCGCTTCTCATCTCGAAGAAGGAGTTTTCATCTCCTTGTTGAGATCAATCCAATCTTTTGTTTCTATAGTGGCAGAATTTCACCTCATAGTTTTGAGATGTTCTCCATAAGTCCACTACAAGCTTGTTCTTTTCGTTGGTGTTTTTTTTCCAACAACTCTGTTATAACCTTCTTGGAAGGGTGTTTTCCAAGCTCATTTGTGGCAGAAGTTGTTATTTTCTTCTCAATTCATTCATTTCCAACGATCCAACTTCTATTCTTTCGTTCCAGAGGCATTGTGATGTTGATCTTTTCACTCATCATCCCGAATTGTGAAGATCATGTTCTTTCCTTTGCTTATCCATTTAACCGGGGTGTCGTGCCCGCTTTTCAAGTTCTTCCCATTCTGTCAAGTTTTGCCTCCCTTCTCAACCGGAGTGTTGTCTGAAATCTTTCTTACCCTTTGTGCGTTCCTTTCAATAGTTCCGGAGGTAGTGTGTTGTTGATTTCATCAAGTATCTTCTCATCTTGTCAAGTTCATGTTCAATTCCTTCCATTTTCAGTCGGAGTGCTTTCCAAATTATATCATTCTTTTTCCTTCTCTATTTTGTTTTAACCGGAGTGTGGTGGCTATCATTCCTCTTCTAACCGGAGTCTCGTCCAAGTGCTTTCATTTTGTCAAGTTCATATTCTATGCCTTCCATTTCTAACCGGAGTGTTTTCAACTTTGTTCGTCTTTGTTGTATTCTTTCTGTCAATTTGTTTAACCTCACAAGGTTCTTTGGTTTCACTCTTTTGTCAAGAAGCAACTTCGTTTTACCTCTTCCTCTTCCGTTTTCTCTCTGGTGCCATCCTAGATCTTGGGACGAGATCCTCTTGTAGTGGTGGAGTGTTGTGACGCCCCGAGACCGATGTGCCAGGTGTCTTCCAGTTTTTCGCTGTTGTTGCCTTGTCTTTTTCTTGCGTGTTGCATCTTGCCATGTCATTATGTGCATTGCATCATCATGTTTTCAAAACTTGCATCCGTCCCGGTCTTCCCGTTCCTTCCGTTGTCCGTTCTGAGCCCAGTCACACTTGCACGCGCCCGCGACATGTCCGAAATAGTATTTTATAAGTGGCCGGAAAAATGTTCTCGGAATGGGTTGAAAGTTGGCATGCGGTGTTGTTATAGTGTAGATAGGCCGCCTGCCAAGTTTCATCGCATTCGGAGTCTGTTTGACGCCCCAACGGTTAATTATAGCGGCCCTATAGTCGGTCAAACGTCGGACGTTTTCGGTCTCCGAAAACTGTTGCCGGGCTTTCCCTCTCCTTTCTCCCTAGACCATCTACACAGTCCACTACCAACCGCCAGGCCCCGAAACCCCTCCTTGCACAGTGCATCGAACCCCTCGCGCGCGTCCGAAAGTTGTCCCGAACCCGACCCGGGCAGTCATCACCGTTGGGTCCGGATCATCCCCAAACATCTATAAAACATCTTCGTTTTACTTTTTTGGGCTCTCTAAGCTATTTCTTCGTGACCGTACGATTCTGATCAGAGGGACCGAGTAGCCCCTAACCTAACCAACCTACCTATATAAACAGCCTAACCCTAGATTTTAGGCAGTCTGTCCCATCGCCGCCGCCGCAATCTTCTTTCTCCTTGTTTTCAGCACCGAGCCAACCAGCCACTTATTCCATCGATCCATCCATCCAACCGCCTCCGCCCGAGAGCCTCGCTCGACCCCGCACGCCACCACCGGCCGGCGACCTCACCGGAGTTCTACCGGAACCACCACTGCCAGGTCGTTCCCCTCCCCTTCCCTTTTTCCTCTCCATCTCCCTCTCGTCTCACGATCTCTCTCTCTCACCTTCACAGGAGGCCGCCGCCATGGACGACCTCCACGTCGCCCGTCCGTCGCCTGAGACTTCACCCCAGCGCCAATTTCCCTCGCGGCAGAGTTGTCCATGGAGGCCCCAAGGATCAACCAGCGTCCTGCCTGCGCCTTCCGAGGAGCTCGTCATCGCCCCGTTCCCTGCTTCCCAGAGTTCTTCACCACGAGGACTTCTTCGAGCCATGCCGCGCCAAGCTTCAAGTTCCCCCGCCACTTCTTTCGTCAGAACCGGACGGGACCGACCGGATCTGCTCTTCTCCGCCTCGATCCGACGCTTCCTTGCCGGAGTTCGCGCCAAGTCCGGCCGCCGCCCAGCCTCTGCATCGTGCGCTGCCTCCCCTGCTTTTGCACACGAACGAGGCCGAAGACATGATACGTCTCCAACGTATCTATAATTTTTGATTGCTCCATGCTATATTATCTACTATTTTGGACATTATTGGACTTTATTATCCACTTTTATATTATTTTTGGGACTAACCTATTAACCGGAGGCCCGGCTCAGAATTGCTGTTTTTTGCCTGTTTTAGGGTTTCGAAGAAAAGGAATATCAAACGGAGTCCAAACGGAATGAAACCTTCGGGAACGTGATTTTCTCACCGAATACAACTCAGGAGACTTGGACCCTACGTGAAGCCAGCTAACAGGAGGCCACGAGGTAGGGGGGCACGCCTGCCCCCCAGGCGCGCCCTCCACCCTCGTGGGCCCCGTGTTGCTCCACCGACGTACTTCTTTCTCCTATATACACCCACGTACCCCCAAACGATCAGATACGGAGCCAAAACCCTAATTCCACCGCAGTAACTTTCTGTATCCACGAGATCCCATCTTGGGGCCTATTCCGGAGCTCCGCCGGAGGCGACATCGATCACGGAGGGCTTCTACATCAACACCATAGCCTCTCCGGTGAAGTGTGAGTAGTTTACTTCAGACCTACGGGTCCATAGTTAGTAGCTAGATGGCTGATACGTCTCCAACGTATCTATAATTTTTGATTGCTCCATGCTATATTATCTACTGTTTTGGACGTTATTGGGCTTTATTAACCACTTTTATATTATTTTTGGGACTAACCTATTAACCGGGGGCCCAACCCAGAATTGCTGTTTTTTGCCTGTTTTAGGGTTTCAAAGAAAAGGAATATCAAACGGAGTCCAAATGGAATGAAACCTTCGGGAACGTGCTTTTCTCACCGAATACAACTCACGCGACTTGGACCCTATGTCAAGCCAATTAACAGGAGGCCACGAGGTAGGGGGGCGCGCCTGCCCCCCAGGCGCGCCCTCCACCCTCGTGGGCCCCCTGTTGCTCCACCGATGTACTTCTTCCTCCTATATATACCCACGTACCACCAAACGATCAGAAACGGAGCCAAAAACCTAATTCCACCGCCGCAAATTTCTGTATCCATGAGATCCCATCTTGGGGCCTGTTCTGGAGCTCTGCCGGAGGGGGCATCGCTCACGGAGGGCTTCTACATCATCATCCAAGCCCCTCCGATGAAGTGTGAGTAGTTTTCTTCAGACCTACGGGTCCATAGTTAGTAGCTAGATGGCTTCTTCTCTCTTTTTGGATCGCAATACAATGTTCTCCCCCTCTCTCGTGGAGATCTATTCGATATGATCTTCTTTTTGCGGTGTGCTTGTTGAGACCGATGAATTGTGGGTTTATGATCCAGTCTATCTATGAATAATATTTGAATCTTCTCTGAATTCTTTGATGTATGATTGGTTATCTTTGCAAGTCTCTTTGAATTATCAGTTTGGTTTGACCTACTAGATTGGTTTTTCTTGCCATGGGAGAAGTGCTTAGCTTTGGGTTCGATCTTGCGATTTCCTTTCCCAGTGACAGAAGGGGCAGCAAGGCACGCATTGTATTGTTGCCATCGAGGATAACAAGATGGTTTTTTTTATCATATTGCATGAAACTATCCCTCTACATCATGTCATCTTGCTTAAGGCGTTACTCCGTTTTAACTTAATACTCTAGATGCATGCTGGATAGCGGTCGATGAGTGGAGTAATAGTAGTAGATGCAGGCGGGAGTCGGTCTACTTGTCTCAGACGTGATGCCTATATACATGATCATACCTAGATATACTCATAACTATGCACAATTCTGTCAATTGCTCAACAGTAATTTGTTCACCCACCGTAGAATACTTATGCACTTGAGAGAAGCCACTAGTGAAACCTATGGCCCCCGGGTCTCTTTCTCATCATATCAATCTCCATCACTTTATTATTGCTTTGCTTTTTTACTTTGCCTTTTACTTTTCACTTTGCATCTCTATACCAAAAATAGCAAAAATATTATTTATCATCTCTATCAGATCTCACTTTCGTAAGTGACCATGAAGGGATTGACAACCCCTAAGCGCGTTGGTTGCGTTGAGCTATTGTTTTTGTGTAGGTATGAGGGACTCACGCGTAGCCTCCTACTGGATTGATACCTTGGTTCACAAAAATTGAGGGAAATACTTACGCTACTTTGCTGCATCATCCTCTCCTCTTCGGGGAAATCCAACACAGTGCTCAAGAGGTTGCAAGAAGAATTTCTGGCGCCGTTGCCCGGGAGTCTGCGCAAAAGTCAACATACCAAGTACCCATCACAATCCCTATCTCCCGCATTACATTATTTGCCATTTGCCTCTCGTTTTCCTCTCCCCCACTTCACCCTTGCCGTTTTATTCGCCCTCTCTCTCTCTATCCTCCCTCTCTTTCTCTATTTGCCTCTTTTTGCCCGTTTGCCTTTTGTTTGCTCGTGTGTTGGATTGCTTGTTTGCCGCGATGGCTCAAGATAATACCAAATTGTGTGACTTCACCAATACCAACAATAATGATTTCCTTAGCACTCTAATTGCTCCTCTTACTGATGCTGAATCTTGTGAAATTAATGCTGCTTTGCTGAATCTTGTCATGAAAGATCCGTTCTCCGGCCTTCCTAGTGAAGATGCCGCTACCCATCTTAATAGCTTCGTTGATTTGTGTGACATGAAAAAAAAGAAAGATGTCAATAATGATATTGTTAAATTGAAGCTATTTCCTTTTTCGCTTAGAGATTGTGCTAAAGCTTGGTTTTCATATTTGCCTAAAAATAGTATTGATCCATGGAACAAGTGCAAAGATTCTTTTATCTCTAAGTATTTTCCTCCCGCTAAGATCATCTCTCTTAGAAACGATATTATGAATTTTAAGCAACTTGATCATGAACATGTTGCACAAGCTTGGGAGAGAATGAAATTAATGATACATAATTGCCCTACTCATGGTTTAAATTTGTGGCTGATTATACAAAAAATTTATGCCACATTGAATTTTGCTTCTAGAAATCTTTTGGATTCGGCCGCGGGAGGCACTTTTATGGAAATCACCTTAGGAGAATCTACTAAACTCCTAGATAATATTATGTTTAATTATTCTCAATGGCATACTGAAAGATATACTAATAAAAAGGTGCATGCGATAGAAGAAATTAATGTTTTGAGTGGAAAGATGGATGAACTTATGAAATTATTTGCTAATAAGAGTGTTTCTTCTGATCGTAATGATATGCCCTTGTCTACTTTGATTGAGAATAATAATGAATCTATGGATGTGAATTTTGTTGGTAGGAACAATTTTGGTAACAACGCGTATAGAGGAAATTTCAATCCTAGGCCTTATCCTAGTAATCCCTCTAATAATTATGGTAATTCCTACAACAATTCTTATGGAAATTATAATAAGATTCCCTCTTATTTTGAATCTAAATTAAAGAATTTATTTCTTCACAAAAGAATTTTAATTCTATGATTGAAGAAAAATTGCTTAAGATTGATGATTTGGCTAGGAACGTTGATAGAATTTCTCTTGATGTTAATTCTTTAAAGCTTAGATCTATTCCTCCTAAGCATGATATCAATGAGTCTCTCAAAGCCATGAGCATTTCCATTGATGAGTGCAAGGAAAGAACCGCTAGGACGCGTGCTATGAAAGATGCCTTTATTAAAGCGTGTTCTTCTAGTTCTTATGAAAATAATGACGAAGATCTAAAAGTTATTGATGTGTCCCCTATTAAATCTTTGTTTTGCAATATTAATCTTGATAATGATGGGACTGAATATGATCCACCTTTACCTAGAAGGCATTCTAAAAATTCGGAGTATTTAGATCTTGATGGTGAAATTGATAAAAGTGGGATTAAAAGAAATAAAACCCTAGATGATGCTAAACCCACTATATTGGATTTCAAGGAATTTAATTATGAAAATTGCTCTTTGATTGATTTTATCTCCTTGTTGCAATCCGTGCTAAATTCTCCTCATGCTTATAGTCAAAATAAAGCCTTTACCGAACATATCGTTGATGCCTTGATGCAATCTTATGAAGGAAAACTTGAGTTGAAAGTTTCTATACCTAGAAAACTTTATGATGAGTGGGAACCTACTATTAAAATTAAAATTAAAGATTATGAGTTTTATGCTTTGTGTGATTTGGTTGCTAGTGTCTCTACTATTCCCAAAACTTTGTGTGATTTGCTAGATTTCCGTGATTTTGATGATTGCTCTCTAAACTTGCATCTTGCGGATTCCACTATTAAGAAACCTATGGGACAAATTAATGATGTTCTTATTGTTGCAAATAGGAATTATGTGCCCGTAGATTTTATCGTTCTTGATATAGATTGCAATCCTTCTTGCCCTATTATTATCAGTAGACTTTCCTTAGAACGGTTGGTGCAATTATTGATATGAAGGAAGGGAATATTAGATTTCAATTTCCATTAAAAAATGGCAAGGAACACTTCCCTAGCAAGAAAATTAAATTACCTTATGAATCAATTATGAGAGCCACTTATGGATTGCCTACCAAAGATGGCAATACCTAGATCTATTCTTGCTTGTTATGCCTAGCTAGGGGCGTTAAACGATAGCGCTTGTTGGGAGGCAACCCAATTTTATTTTTATTCCTTGCTTTTTGATCCTGCTTAGTAATAAATAAATTATTTAGACTCTGTTTTGGTTGTGTTTTTTGTGTTTAATTAGTGTTTGTTCCGAGTAGAACCGTTGGGGAGACTTGGGGAAAGTCTTGTTGAACTTGCTGTAAAAAACAGAAACTTTAGCGCTCACGAGAACTGCTGTCATTTTTATTTGGAGAGTGATATTTAGTTAATTCTTTTTTAATATGATTAATAGATAAATTCCTCACGTCCAACAATTTATTTTAGAATTTTTGGGGTTCCAGATATTGCGCTAGCTACAGATTACTACAGACTGTTCTGTTTTTGACAGATTCTGTTTTTCGTGTGTTGTTTGCTTATTTTGATAAATCTATGGCTAGTAAAATAGTTTATGAACCATAGAGAAGTTGGAATACAGTAGGTATAACACCCATATAAATAAATAATGAGTTAATTACATTACCTTGAAGTGATCTTTTGTTTTATTTCGCTAACGGAGCTCACGAGATTTTCTACTTTAAGTTTTGTGTTGTGAAGTTTTCAAGTTTTGGGTAAGGATTTGATGGATTATGGACCAAGGAGTGGAAAGAGCCTAATCTTGGGGATGCCCATGGTACCCCCAAGATAATCTAAGGACACCTAAAAGCCAAAGTTTGGGGATGCCCCGGAAGGCATCCCCTCTTTCGTCTACTTCTATCGGTAACTTTACTTGGAGCTATATTTTTATTCACCACATGATATGTGTTTTGCTTGGAGCGTCTTGTATTATTTGAGTCTTTTCTTATTAGTTTACCACAATCATCCTTGCTGTACACACCTTTTGATAAAGCCATACATGATTTGGAATTTGTTAGAATACTCTATGTGCTTCGCTTATATCTTTTGAGTTTTATAATTTTTCTCTAGTGCTTCACTTATATCTTTTAGAGCACGGTGGTGGATTTGTTTTATAGAAACTGGTGATCTCTCATGCTTCACTTAGATTATTTTGAGAGTCTTAATAGCATGGTAATTTGCTCAAAATCCTAATATGCTTGGTATGCAAGATTAATAATAAAACTTTCTTATGTGTGTGTTGAATACTAAGAGAAGTTTGATGCTTGATGATTGTTTTGAGACATGGAGGTAATAATATCGAAGTCGTGCTAGTTGAGTAGTTGTGAAATTGAGAAATTCTTGTGTTGAGGTTTGCAAGTCCCGTAGCATGCACGTATGGTGAACCGTTACGTGATGAAGTCAGAGCATGATTTATTTATTGATTGTCTTCCTTATGAGTGGCGGTCGGGGACGAGTGATGGTCTTTTCCTACCAATCTATCCCCTAGGAGCATGCACGTGCTTCGATAACCTGTAGATTTTTGCAATAAGTATATGAGTTCTTTATGACTAATGTTGAGTCCATGGATTATACGCACTGTCACCCTTCCACCTTTGCTAGCCTCTCTAATACCGCGCACCCTTCGCCGGTATCATACACCCACCATATACCTTCCTCAAAACAGCCACCATACCTACCTATTATGGCATTTCCATAGCCATTCTGAGATATATTGCCATGCAACTTTCCACCATTCCGTTTATGACACACTCCATCATTGTCATATTGCTTAGCATGATCATGTAGTTGACATAGTTTTAGTGGCAAAGCCACCGTTCATAATTCTTTCATACTTGTCACTCATGCATCATTGCATATCCCGGTACACCGCTGGAGGCATTCATATAGAGTCATATTTTGTTCTAAGTATAGTGTTGTAATTATTGAGTTGTAAGAAAAATAAAAGTGTGATGATCATCATTATTAGAGCATTGTACCAAGTGAGGAAAGGATGATGGAGACTATGATTCCCCCACAAGTCGGGATCAGACTCCGGACGAAAAAATAAAAAAAGAGAAAGAAAAGAGGCCATAAAAAAGAGAGAAAAGACCCAAATAAAAAAATAAAAAATGAGAGAAAAAGAGAGAAGGGACAATGTTACTATCCTTTTACCACACTTGTGCTTCAAAGTAGCACCATGATCTTCATAGTAGAGAGTCTCTCATGTTATCACTTTCATATACTGGTGGGAATTTTTCATTATAGAACTTGGCTTGTATATTCCAATGATGGGCATCCTCAAAATTGCCCTAGGTCTTCATGAGCAAGCAAGTTGGATGCACACCCACTTAGTTCTTTTTGAGATTTCATACACTTATAGCTCTAGTGCATCCGTTGCATGGCAATCCCTACTCACTCACATTGATATCTATTGATGGAAATCTCCATAGCCCGTTGATACGCCTAGTTGATGTGAGACTATCTTCCCCTTTTTGTCTTCTCCACAACCACCACTCTATTCCACCTATAGTGCTATATCCATGGCTCACGCTCATGTATTTCGTGAAGATTGAAAAAGTTTTGAGAATGTCAAAAGTATGAAACAATTGATTGGCTTGTCATCGGGGTTGTGCATGATTTAAATATTTTGTGTGGTGAAGATAGAGCATAGCCAGACTATATGATTTTGTAGGGATACTTTCTTTAGCCATGTTATTTTGAGAAGACATAATTGCTTTGTTAGTATGCTTGAAGTATTATTATTTTCTATGTCAATACGAACTTTTGTCTTGAATCTTTTGGATCTGAATATTCATACCACAATTAAGAATAATTACATTAAAATTGTGCCAAGTAGCACTCCGCATCAAAAATTCTATTTTTATCATTTACCTACTCGAGGACGAGCAGGAATTAAGCTTGGGGATTCTTGATACGTCTCCAATGTATCTATAATTTTTGATTGCTCCATGCTATATTATCTACTGTTTTGGACATTATTGGGCTTTATTATCCACTTTCATATTATTTTTGGGACTAACCTATTAACTGGAGGCCCAGCCCAGAATTGCTGTTTTTTGCCTGTTTTAGGGTTTCGAAGAAAAGGAATATCAAACGGAGTCCAAACGGAATGAAACCTTCGGGAACGTGATTTTCTCAATGAACAAGACCCAGGAGACATGGAACCTACGTCAAGCCAGCTAACAGGAGCCCACGAGGTAGGGGGCGTGCCTGCCCCCTAGGCGCGCCCTCCACCCTCGTGGGCCCCCTATTGCTCCACCGACGTACTTCTTCCTCCTATATATACCCACGTACCCCCAGACGATCAGATACGGAGCCAAAACCCTAATTCCACCGTCGTAACTTTCTGTATCCACGAGATCCCATCTTAGGGCCTGTCGGTGTCAAAACCAGCGGATCTCGGGTAGGGGGTCCCGAACTGTGCGTCTAAGGCGGATGGTAATAGGAGGCAGGGAACACGATGTTTTACCCAGGTTCGGGCCCTCTTGATGGAGGTAAAGCCCTACGTCCTGCTTGATTTATTCTTGATGATATGAGTATTACAAGATTTGATCTACCACAAGATCGGAGAGGCTAAACCCTAGAAGCTATCCTATGGTATGATTGTATAGACATCGGAGAGGGTTAGACACCGGAGAGGGTTAGGGTTACACAAGGTCGATTACAAAGGAGGAGATATACACATCCGTATTGCCTAGCTTGCCTTCCACACCAAGTAGAGTCCCATCCGGACACGAGACGAAGTCTTCAATTTAGTATCTTCATAGTCCAATAGTCCGGCCAAAGGATATAGTCCGCCTGTCCGGAGACCCCCTAATCCAGGACTCCCTCAGTAGCCCCTGAACCAGGCTTCAATGACAATGAGTCCGGCGCGCAGTATTGTCTTCGGCATTGCAAGGCGGGTTCCTCCTCCGAATACATCACGGAAGAATTTGAATACAAGGATAGTGTCCGACCTGCAAAATAAGTTCCACATACCACCGTAGAGAGAGTAATATTTCCAAAAATCTAATCTGCTGACATGTTTTGGCAACACGACATTATGCCATCGCCCGGTAATTATTCAAACCATTTCCTTTAACTAGCCCCGCACACAACGCGAGGGAGTTTCTTGACACGTCTTGTCAAAGCAGAGATCATGTTCCCCTTATTACGGGATTCTCATCAATACAGGCATGGGTAACCCAACCGCGCCATCGATTACGGTGCTTGGGGGATAAGCGAGTTTTACCAGGCTTGTGGGGGCACATAGTTTCGGCCGCCCTTATAAAGGGACAAGGTTTAACCTTTTTCTACCCACGCCTTCTTCCTCCTTGCTATCCATTCTTGCACACTTGAGCTCCAACGCCCAAGTCCACATCCTTCCCCTCAACCTTCTCCAATCATGTCCGGAGCGGGAGGCAAATGGATGGCTTCCTCCGTTACGGAGGGACTTATCAAGAAGCTGCGCGGAGCCGGATACTTAGCCGCGAATATCGCGCATCGGCTGCCCGCCGCGGGGCAGATCGTCCCTACCCCGGAACCTCATGAGAGGGTAGTTTTCCTCCACCACTTCCTCCGCGGACTGGGGTTTCCCCTTCATCCATTCGTACGTGGTCTCATGTTCTACTACGGGCTGGACTTTCATGATCTGGCCCCGAACTTCATCCTTAACATTTCGGCGTTCATCATCGTCTGTGAGGCCTTTCTCCGCATCCGCCCCCACTTCGGCCTATGGCTAAAGACCTTCAATATTAAGCTGAAGGTGGTGGGCGGCCAACAAGCAGAATGCGGCGGAGCCATGGTGGGCAAGATGCCCAATGTTATATGGCTTGAAGGCTCCTTCGTGGAGACCATAAAGGGGTGGCAATTGGCGTGGTTCTACATCACCGAGCCGCGCGACACCAAATGGGTGGCTGCCCCCAAGTTTCGATCCAGATTCCCCACACGGCTCACTTCCTGGAAAGAGAAGGGCTTGTCGTGGGGTTCATCAGTGGAGCTGGCCGGACTCCAGAAATGTATCCTGAACATGGCAAGCAAGAAGCTCAAGCTTGTCAATATAGTCCAGATCATGCTCGTCCGCCGGATCCTTCTGTGTCAACAACGGGATTTCAACTTGTGGGAGTTTGACCCGGCCCAGCACCAGACTCTGAGCGAGCTCTTCGACAGGACGCACAAGAAAGTCCGGAAGGTGCTGTTCAAGGGCGCCGAGGTCCCTTCCTCCCTCACCGAGGACCGTGGGTTAAGCGCGAAGCGCCGAGCGCATTCGGTGAGTTCTATACATCCGGTAGGATATTTATTTCCCCTAGCTTAATCATGTGCGGGGTCTGATCTCCATGCCTTTGACAGGACTGGGCGGAGACGTCGGGGCAAATTAACTGTCCGGCCCCTCTGCCCGAAGACAATGCGGGCGCTCTCCTAACGGAGATGCTGACTCCGGCTCCTTACAAGGTGCCGGAGAATACCAAGAAGGCCAAGGGAACCCGAAAGAGTTCCCGACGCCAGGGTTTATCGGAATTATCGTCTGATAACTCCGCGACGCACTCCTCCCCCGAAGACGAGGAGGAACATGAAGATGTTCCCCCTCCAGTCGGGGGAGACAAGAAAAGGAAGGCCGCCCCTACTTGGGGGGCTGAAGGGTCCAAGAAGGGAAGGACTCTCCTTCCGGACTACTCCACCGCCGCCGCCGAAGGTGAAGACGAGTGGCTGCTCAGGGCCAAGCCCCTGGCGAAGTCGTAAGTATTCGGATACCAGAGTAACTCATAGCATTCCTTTGTCGCACTGCTTCTCCTAACGCCGAATTATGATTATGCAGACCGCCACGAGCCCGTATCGATGTATCGTCGGACGGCTCCCTGGGCTCGTCGGATATGGATAGCGATCCACTTCCGACCGCCACCTCTCCTTGCCCTACGGACAAGGCTGAGGTATTGTCTCAAGAGGCACCGGGTCGAGGGGAGACAGTCCCGGAGGCGCCTCAAGGCGACCTTCCGGACTCCGGGAGCAGAGGGAGCAAGGCTCCCGAGGGCTCCGAGTTCGGCCATCAGCCGAACACTGCGCCGGAACCTCCAATGGTTCCGGACTCAGGCAGGCGGCCTCCTTCCAAGAGGGGCAAGACGCCTGTGCCGGTGACCTCTGTCCATCCAGAGGCACCGGACAATCTGCTGGGAGCGCTTCGCAGCGCTTCCATCGACGAGGAGCACCGCACTATTATGAGTGCGGTGGTCCAGAAGGTTCAGTCCGCCAAGAGCGGACTGACTGAAGCCTGTGCCAGCCTTCTAACAGGCTTTGAGGTAAGTTTTTGAAATATGGGAAAAATATTACCGCATAGACAGTAGCCCCTGATGCTCTGTTCGGTGTTCACAAAGAAAAGCCGAACAGAGGATCAAACAATATCGCAGGAGTCTAATATAAGTATGTCAATATGCGTATGTAGCCTTCGCTGCTGCCATCTGCCGCACTGACTGCGGAGGTCGCCGCACTGAAGCAGGACCTTAAAGGGTCCAAGGACGAGCTCGGTCTTGCCAAGAGGCAGCTCGAGGAGAATAAAGGTAAGTCGTACCTAGTCTATGGATATGTAAAAAAGAATGCGATTGCAAAATGACAGGATCATCGTAAATTTGCCAGGGCCACGACCGAGGTGGCGACCCTGAAGCAAACGCTATCCGAGGCCGAAAACAAAGTGGCCAAGGAGCGCACCGAGCAGAAAAGGCATGAGGCACGGGTGGGCGAGGTGCAGCAAGAGCTCCACGCTCTTGTGAAGAAGCATGAGGCGCTGGAGCTTGACTTGAAGACGCGAGAGTCCGAGCTTGCCACGACCCTTGAGAGTGCAAAGAATGCCATGGCTGAAGCCCAAAAGGCCCTCCAGGGGATTGATGCGATGAAAAACATAGCGGTGGGTAAGGCATTCTATATGCAAAGTAAGCATGTGAAAGTAAATTACTTGTTACTTACCCGAATCCGGAGCTCTCCAGGAGCATTCACAGATTTGCCCTGCAGCGTGTTGGATGCCGCAACGTTTTACTAGGCCGAGGAGGGAAGCTCAACGGAGAAGTTGTTCTAGGCCCAATATACTGGGACCAAACACCCGGTGCCTATGAGCGACCAGCTAAAGCAGCTGGTCGAGCTACACAAGGCGGCCGAACAGGCCATGAAGGCCTTTATAGTCCGGCTGTGGCCTGGCGACGCCCTTCCCAATAGCTACTTCGGCCTGGTGAGGCGGCTCGTGGATGCCTGCCCACGGCTGGAAGTCATCAAGCGGTCCGTCTGCATCGAAGGTGCACGCCGGGCTTTCGCCCGTCTGAAGGTGCAATGGGCCAAGCTGGATGCCGTGAAGCTGATTAAGGAAGGGCCGCCGGCAGGTAAAGAGCACCGCCACCCCGAGATGTACTATGAGGGTGTCCTGAAGGGTGCCCGTCTCGTAGCGGACGAGTGTATGACATATGTAGTATTTGATTAAACTCGCTCGTGTAATCCTGTATCTATGAAAACTTGTTCATATGCGCTATGCAACGCTTGTTTGAATTTAAAATATTACCTTCTGTTTGGCTATTTATCAAATCTGAGAGATGGCTAGTCGTCGGCTTCTGCCCCCATGCCACGAGTGCTGGGGTGTTCGGGATAAACCTGAGCACTCTTGTTCCCATTGTTGGGTCCTTCGAGGGAGGTGCTCAGCACAGCGAACAAGGCAATCAGACTATAATGCGTTATCACTCTCACTTAGCCATAGAATTCTATAATTTTAAATTTCGGCGAAGCCCCTAGTATTCGGAAGGCCGAATTCGGGGCGCGATACACGCCTTAAGCCGGACAGGGCTGACTCCTCGCTGTAAGCGGCATAAGTCTTTAGGGACTCGAAAACCTCTCGAACAGCGACCAGTCTCTCGCGTTATCATGACAGTCAGTTTTAGCTTTCTCTACTAAGGTGCTTAGCCCAGCTGAACTGGGGCACAATCGCAGTAGTTCTCCTAGTGCTACCTTAGCCGATATAGCAGAACATAAGGTACCAAAACATGGGAGCCGGGCAAACCCAACTATTGACCAAAGACAAGATTCGGAGCTGATGCATATAATGCTATAAGTTCGGGCTGCCGCACTTGTGAAAGTGTTCGGAGTTCTCACACCATATTGTGGGGTACTTGAGCCCCTGGTGTATTGGCCGTACCAAAGTGTACGGTTGCAAGGTGTCATTAATGAACACACACACACACACACACACACACATATATATATAAAGGAAGAATGCAATAAAAGCCTTAATGCTATGCATTGTTTATTCAAAAAGGTGCATTAAAGCAGAATGATACATGCAGTGTAAAAAGCAAAAAGTAGGACTGTGTCCCTTCCAAGGGCAAGCTGAGGAATAGTATTAAAGCAAATATTTCACTCGTTATTGTAATCCACCTGGGAGTTCCATGGTGTGATGTAGCTTTCTGCCTCCTTGGTTGCTGCATCATGTGTTCGGCAATCATGCTGCCACATAGGGTTTCCAGAGATTAAGGTCCTGAAAGAGAAAAATAACAAAGCGGGAAGCCCCTAGTGCGGTTTAAGCCGCGTATTGGGGCGTGCCGTAGTTGTGCCCCCCTCCCCACCTGTGCCCATGGTATTTTTAATGCGTAATTATGTACACGTGGCACGAGTTTCGCTGTTTGGCTTGGGCCGGGGTGGGGGCCGCATTGCTATGCGAGCTCGGAACGTGACACGCGGTCCTGTTGCCGATTACTCCGGGCGCGCTTGACGGTGTTTGGGTCCTTAAATGCCGAACTAGTGGATTGCCTTAAGAGGCTGCTTTGCGCTTCCGCTGCAAGGTCCGCAGTGTGCTCCTCCGTTCGGAGAGAGCGCTCTGTGTTTCCATTAACTGTAATGACCCCCTGAGGTCCTGGCATCTTGAGCTTGAGGTATGCATAATGCGGTACCACATGGAATCTCGCAAATGCGGTTCGCCCGAGCAGTGCATGATAACCACTTCGGAACGGGACTATATCGAAGATTAACTCTTCGCTTCGTAAGTTATCCGGGGATCTGAAGACCACTTCTAGTGTGACTGAGCCTGTGCAATGGGCCTCTACACCAGGTATGACGCGTTTAAAGGTCGTTTTTGTGGGTTTGATCCTTGAGGGGTCTATACCCATTTTGCGCACCGTGTCCTGGTAAAGCAGGTTCAGGCTGCTGCCGCCATCCATAAGGACTTGAGTGAGGTGAAATCCGTCAATGATTAGGTCTAGGACCAGTGCGGCGAAGCCGCCATGACAGATACTAGTGGGGTGGTCCCTGCGATCGAAGGTGGTCGGACAGGAGTACCATGGGTTGAACTTTGGGGCGACTAGCTCCAACGCATATACGTCCCTGAGCGCACGTTTCCGCTCCCTCTTGGGGATGTGGGTTGCGTATATCATGTTCACCATCAGCACTTGTGGGGGGAACCTCTTCTGTCCTCCGGTATTCGGCTGTTGGGGCTCCTTCTCGTCATCGCTATGTGCCCCCTTATCTTTGTTTTCGGCAATTAACTTGTCGGCCTGCTTGAACTCCCAACAATCCCTATTGGTGTGGTTGGCTGGCTTATCGGGGGTGCTGTGTATTTGACACGAGCGATCGAGTATACGGTCCAAACTGGACAGGCCCGGAGTGCTTCTTTTGAATGGCTTTTTCCGCTGACCGGGTTTAGAGCCTCTGAATCAGGCATTGACTGTCGTATCCTCGGTATTGTCGATGTTAATGCGGCGCTTATGTTTGTTGCGACGTGACCTGCTACTGCCGTCCTTGTTATCCGAAGTACCATGGTTCTTTGATATGTTGTTACTGCGAGCCAGCCAGCTATCTTCTCCCGCACAAAAGCGGGTCATGAGTGTCGTGAGGGCTGCCATAGATTTTGGCTTTTCCTGACCAAGGTGCCGGGCTAGCCACTCGTCGCGGATGTTGTGCTTGAAAGCTACTAGAGC
Organism: Triticum urartu; assembly: GCF_056163025.1. Taxonomy (NCBI): domain Eukaryota; kingdom Viridiplantae; phylum Streptophyta; class Magnoliopsida; order Poales; family Poaceae; genus Triticum; species Triticum urartu. The sequence goes on from NC_141875.1 coordinate 557,759,008, forward strand.
CTCTGCATCCGGACAGTCGACGATTTGATTTTTCTTTGTGAGGAACCGTGTCCAGAATTGCATGGCCGATTCCTCTGGCTGCTGAATTATGTGGCTCAAGTCATCGGCATCTGGTGGTCGCACATAAGTGCCCTGAAAGTTGTCGAGGAATGCGGCTTCCAGATCCTCCCAACAACCAATGGACTCTGCTGGCAAGCTATTGAGCCAATGCCGAGCTGGTCCTTTGAGTTTGTGTGGGAGGTATTTAATGGCGTGTAGATCATCACCGCGTGCCATGTGGATATGCAGGAGGAAATCCTCGATCCATACCGCATGATCTGTTGTGTCGTCGTATGATTCTATATTTACGGGTTTGAAACCCTCTGGGATTTGATGATCCATTACTTCATCTGTGAAGCATAAGGGGTGTGCGGCACCTCTGTACTGGGCTATATCGCGACGCAGCTCCAATGAGTCTTGCCCGCTGTGTTCGGCCCGGCCGGATTTACTTTTACTATATTCGGCGTGACGTTTATCGTCTCGCATAGTGGCGCGCCCTTGTGATCCATAGATCCATCTTGCATGTTTTGCTTTGTCCTCCAATACGTCTCGCAGGTCTGGCGTATTTCCCCATGCCTGTTTATTTGAATGGCGTCGGGGTGCGGGCTGAGCTTTTGGCTGGAATGCCTCTCTATCGCGGCCACGAGGTAGCCGATCAGCCGCGTCATATGCTCCTTCCTCCAGTCGGGGTAGCAACCTGCATTTTGGGTAACTCTTGGAGGGGCGTTCGAGTTTATATTCCTCGCCCGCGAGGACTTCAGTCCATCTATCAGTTAGCAGATCTTGATCAGCTTGAAGCTTCTTCTTCTTCTTCTTAAGGCTATTTGCTGTGGCTATAAGTCGGTGCTTGAAGCGCTCTTGTTCGACGGGATCCTCTGGCACGATGAATTCGTCATCGTCGAGGCTTGCCTCGTCTTCGAAGGGAGGCATGTAATTATCATCCTCCTCATCTGCCGCTCTCTCAGGAGGGCTGGCCTCTCCATCCTCCTGCCCTAAATCGTGCTGGAGGGGATTATTGCCATCTTCGGCACTATCCGGAGTGCTATTATCTCCTGTGCCGGTATCACCACTTTTGCTTTGGCGGGACTTAGAGCGGCGCCGTTGACATCGGCGCTTGGGTTGCTTCTTGGAGGGGTCATCCTCCGCTGTCTTGTCACCATTGCCTTCTTTGGGTGTGTCCACCATGTATATATCATATGATGAGGTGGCTGTCCAGTGCCCTATGGGCAGTGGTTCCTCTTCGTCTCCCGCATCGTCGTCCATACCATCGATGTCTTCGGAGTCGAAGTCGAGCATGTCGGTTAAGTCGTCGACAGTGGCTACTAAGTGGGTGGTGGGTGGGCGTCGAATTTCTTCGTCGTCCGCATCCCAATCCTGCCGGTCATAATCCGGCCAGGACTCTCCTGACAAAGAGAGAGACCTTAGTGAATTTAGTATGTCGCTGAAGGGCGAGTGCTGAGAAATATCCGTGGCAGTGAACTCCATGATCGGCGCCCAATCGGATTTGGTTGGCAGGGGCACGGATGGTTCAGAGATCGGAGGAGAGTCTGGCCATGTGGAGTCACGGGCCTCGTGAAGGATAAGGTTAGTGTTCGGTTTGATCTCCGTTGAGGCTGCTGCCTCCGCGGCGGGGTCTAACCACCCTCCCTCGGATGGCGCAGTTGGCTCCGAATTAAAGGTCAGCGCGGCTGCAGGTGCGGTCTCCAGGACACTGTTCGGTGGCAGAGCTAAATCATGCCCATCGTGACAGTGCGTCGCACTCGGCAGGGGCTCGAATCCGTCGGAGATCAAGTCTCCGCGGATATCGGCCTTGTAGTTTAGGCTTCCAAACCTGACCTGATGGCCAGGGGCGTAGCTTTCAATCTACTCCAGATGGCCAAGCGAATTGGCCCGCAGTGCAAAGCCGCCGAATACAAAAATCTGTCCGGGGAGAAAAGTCTCACCCTGGACTGCATCGCTAACGTTGATCGAAGGAGCCATCAAGCCTGATGATGACGACACAAAGGAACTCTCAATGAAAGCTCCAATGAAGGTGTCAAAACTGGCGGATCTCGGGTAGGGGGTCCCGAACTGTGCGTCTAAGGCGGATGGTAACACGAGGCAGGGAACACGATGTTTTACCCAGGTTCGGGCCCTCTTGATGGAGGTAAAACCCTACGTCCTGCTTGATTTATTCTTGATGATATGAGTATTACAAGAGTAGATCTACCACGAGATCGGAGAGGCTAAACCCTAGAAGCTAGCCTATGGTATGATTGTATGTTGTCCTACGGACTGAAACCCTCCGGTTTATATAGACCCCGGAGAGGGTTAGGGTTACACAAGGTCGGTTACAAAGGAGGAGATATACACATCCGTATTGCCTAGCTTGCCTTCCACGCCAAGTAGAGTTCCATCCGGACACGAGACGAAGTCTTCAATTTAGTATCTTCATAGTCCAATAGTCCGGCTGTCCGGAGACCCCCTAATCCAAGACTCCCTCAGGGCCTGTTCCGGAGCTCTGCCGAAGGGGGCATCGATCACGGAGGGCTTCTACATCAACACCATAGCCTCTCCGATGAAGTGTCAGTAGTTTACTTCAGACCTACGGGTCCATAGTTAGTAGCTAGATGGCTTCTTCTCTCTTTTTGGATCTCAATACAATGTTCTCCCCCTCCCTTGTGGAGATCTATTCGATGTAACCTTCTTTTTGCGGTGTGTTTGTTGAGACCGATGAATTGTGGGTTTATGATCAAGTCTATCTATGAATAATATTTGAATCTTCTCTGAATTCTTTTATGTATGATTGGTTATCTTTGCAAGTCTCTTCGAATTATCAGTTTGGTTTGGCCTACTAGATTGATCTTTCTTGCACTGGGAGAAGTGCTTAGCTTTGGGTTCAATCTTGCGGTGTCCTTTCCCGGTGACAGTAAGGGCAGAAAGGCACGTATTGTATTGTTGCCATCGAGTATAACAAGATGGGGTTTTCTTCATATTGCATGAGTCTATCCCTCTACATCATGTCATCTTGCTTAAGGAGTTACTCTGTTTTAACTTAATACTCTAGATGCATGCTGGATAGCGGTCGATGAGTGGAGTAATAGTAGTAGATGCAGGCAGGAGTCGGTCTACTTGTCTCGGACGTGATGCCTATATACATGATCATACCTAGATATTCTCATAACTATGCTCAATTCTGTCAATTGTTCAACAGTAATTTGTTCACCCACCATAGAACACTTATGCTCTCGAGAGAAGCCACTAGTGAAACCTATGGCCCCCGGGTCTATCTTTTATCATATCAATCTCCTACTACTTAGTTATTTACGTTGCTATTTATTTTGTCTTTATTTTACTTTGCATCTTTATCATAAAAATACCAAAAATATTATCTTACCATATCTATCAGATCTTACTCTCGTAAGTGGCCCTATAGGGATTGAAAACCCCTATTTGCGTTGGTTGCGAGGATTTATTTGTTTTGTGCAGGTACGAGGGACTTGCGTGTAGCCTCCTACTGGATTCATACCTTGGTTCTCAAAAACTGAGGGAAATACTTACGCTACTTTGCTGCATCATCCCTTCCTCTTCGGGGAAAACCAACGCAGTGCTAAAAGAGGTAGCAAGACACGCCCCTCCTGCCCGTGTTGACCAAGGCCGCGCTAGGCCAGATCCCACCAGCGCCCGCCACATGCGTGGGCCGCCTTGCCTCCCCAAGGCCCAGCACCCCGCAGGCCTGATCCACCGCGCCCTCCCACGGGCCGCCTTCCGGTCTGGGCTGAGCCCATGGGTGAGCAGCGCCCAAGCACCCCACCCTCTGCACTGTTCGGCCCTGTTCCAGATTCGGCCCACATATGTTTTTTTTACAGATCTGCGATCTATCTATTTATCGAGAGAAAACCAGTTTTACAGAATAGCCCTTGCATTTTCATGCATATAATAACTCATCATCCGTGCATCGGTTTAAAATGATTTATATATGAATTATGACTAGAATTTCGTCTAGTTTCATAATATTCCAATTTCAGGAATATTTAAAATGATTAAACTTGTTGTTTGCTTTGTTTTGCTATATTACCATGCTAAACTGCTTTAATTCATAACTATTCAACCGTAGCTCCAAATTTAATAAACTTTATATGTAAATGGGGTAGAAAAATGCATATATTATTATGGTGGCATTACTTTGCATGTTTAATAACTCTAAAATTGTGTTTATGGCAGAACAGTACCAAATTCAAATATTACATGTGGGGATTTACCGGAATGGTTGTTTGTTGTTTCCGACCTCATTTAAATTTGACTAGATAGCTAGTTTCCTTATGCTTCACCTCGTGCCATGCTAACCAACATTTAATATTATTGAGTACATAAATGAGATCGAACTAAATAACTTATCGTGGTGTTTCGTCAATATGCAACTCGTTGCATATTGAGCTCCACTTAACTTGTAGCTTTGCTTGTGCACTTTGCCATGCCATGCCTCATTAAACCAGACATGCATCATACTTGGTTGTGCATCATGTCATGATTATGTGATGGTTGTTTACTATGTTGTTTGCTTCTTTCCGGTGTTGCTTCTTCGGGTTAGTTCCGATAACGTCGCGTTTGTGAGGATTCATTCGACTACGTCCGTTTGTCTTCTTCATGGACTCGTTCTTCTTCCTTGCAAAATCTCAGGCAAGATGACCATACCCTCAAAATCACTTCTATCTTTGCTTGCTAGTCGATCGCTCTATTGGTATGCCGCGCTACCTACCACTTGCTATATCATGCCTCCCATATTGCCATGTCAAGCCTCTAACCCACCTTTTCCTAGCAAACCGTTGTTTGGCTATGTTACTGCTTTTACTCAGCCCCTCTTTTAGCGTTGCTAGTTGTAGGTGAAGATGAAGTTTGTTCCATGTTGCAACATGGTTATGTTGGGATATCACAATATCTCTTATTTTAATTAATGCATCTATATACATGGTAAAGGCTGGAAGGCTCGGCCTTATGCCTGGTGTTTTGTTCCACTCTTGCCGCCCTAGTTTCTGTCATACCGGTGTTATGTTCCTTGATTTTGCGTTCGTTACGCGGTTGGGTGTTATGGGAACCCCTTGACAGTTCGCTTTAAATAAAACTCCTCTAGCAAGGCCCAACCTTGGTTTTACATTTGCCTCACCTAGCCTTTTTCCCTTGGGTTTCAAAAGCCCGAGGGTCATCTTTATTTTAACCCCCCCGGGCCAGTGCTTCTCTAAGTGTTGGTCCAACCTGAGCGATGTCCGACGCCCCCTGGGCAACTAGGGTCTATGCCAACCCGACGTTTGGCTCATCTGGTGTGCCCTGAGAACGAGATATGTGCAGCTCCTATCGGGATTTGTCGGCACATCCGGGCGGCTTTGCTGGTCTTGTTTTACCATTGTCGAAATGTCTTGTAACCGGGATTCCGAGTCTGATCGGGTCTTCCTGGGAGAAGGAATATCCTCCGTTGACCGTGAGAGCTTGTGATGGGCTAAGTTGGGACACCCCTGCAGGGTTTGAACTTTTGAAAGCCGTGCCCGCGGTTATGGGCAGATGAGAATTTGTTAATGTCCGGTTGTAGAGAACCTGACACTTAACTTAATTAAAATGAATCAACCGCGTGTGTAACCGTGATGGTCTCTTTCCGGCGGAGTCCGGGAAGTGAACACGGTTCTTGTGTTATGCTTGAACGTAAGTAGTTTCAGGATCACTTCTTGATCACTTCTAGTTCACGACTGTGCATTGCTTCTCTTCTCGCTCTTATTTGCGTATGTTAGCCACCATATATGTTAGTGCTTGCTGCAGCTCCACCTCACTACCCCTTTCCTACCCATAAGCTTAAATAGTCTTGATCTCGCGGGTGTGAGATTGCTGAGTCCTTGTGACTCACAGATACTTCCAAATAGTTGCAGGTGCCGATGATACCAGTGCAGGTGACGCAACTGAGCTCAAGTGGGAGCTCGATGAAGATCGTGTTCGTTGTGTTGTTTCGTTTCCTTTCGATCAGTAATGGAGCCCAGTTGGGATGATCGGGGATCTAGCATTTGGGGTTGTCTTCTTTTACTTTGGTTCCGTAGTCGGACCTTGATTGTATTCTGGATGATGTATGCATAATTTGTATTTGTGTGAAGTGGCGATTGTAAGCCAACTCCTTATCCCATTCTTATTCAGTACATGGGATTGTGTGAAGATTACCCCTCTTGCTACAAACCTACCATGCGGCTATGCCTCTAAGTCGTGCCCCGACACGTGGGAGATATAGCCGCACTGTGGGTGTTACACTTTCCCCCGTGTTCGGGTGGGACTCTCCTATGCGTGGATAGCAAGATTGGTGTCTGGATATGTGACACGTCTCCAACGTATCTATAAATTTTGATTGTTCCATGCTATTATATTATTTGTTTTGGATGTTTAATGGGCTTTAATATGCTCTTTTATATTATTTTTGGGACTAACCTATTAACCGGAGGACCAGTGCCAGTTTCTGTTTTTTTGCCTATTTCAGTGTTTTGCAGAAAAGGAATACCAAATGGAATGAAACCGTCGTGATGATCTTTCTTGGACCGAAAGCAAACCAGGAGACTTGGAGTGGAAGTCTGGAACTCCATGAGGCAGCCATGAGATAGGAGGGCGCGTCCAGGGGGTAGGCACGCCCCCACCCTCGTGGGCCCCACGGAGCTCCATGGACGTACTTCTTTCGACTATATATACTCTTATACCCTAAAAACATCAGGGGGAGCCATGAAACCACTTTTCCACTGCCACAACCTTCTGTACCCGTGAGATCCCATCTTGGGGCCTTTTCCGGCGATCTGCTGGAGGGGGAATCGATCACTGAGGGCTGCTACATCAACGCCATAGCCTCTCCGATGAAGCGTGAGTAGTTTACCACAGACCTTCTGGTCCATAGTTATTAGCTAGATGGCTTCTTCTCTCTCTTTGATCTTCAATACAAAGTTCTCCTTGATGTTCTTGGAGATCTATTCGATGTAATACTCTTTTGCGGTGTGTTTGTCGAGATCCGACGAATTGTGGGTTTATGAACTTGATTATCTATGAATATTATTTGGTTCTTCTCTGAATTATTATATGCATGATTTGATATCTTTGCAAGTCTCTTCTAATTATCGGTTTAGTTTGGCCTACTAGATTGATCTTTCTTGCAATGGGAGAAGTGCTTAGCTTTGGGTTCAATCTTGTGGTGTCCTTTCTCAGTGAGAGTAGGGGCAGCAAGGAATGTATTGTATTGTTGCCATCAAGGATAAAAAGATGGGGTTTATATCATATTGCTTGAGTTTATCCCTCTACAGCATGTCATCTTTCTTAAAGCGTTACTATGTTCTTATGAACTTAATACTCTAGATGCATGCTGGATAGCGGTCGATGTGTGGAGTAATAGTAGTAGATGCAGAATCGTTTCGATCTACTTGACATGGACGTGATGCCTATATTCATGATCATTGCCTTAGATATCTTCATAGCTATGCACTTTTCTATCAATTGCTCGGCAGTAATTTGTTCACTCACCGTAATACATGCTATCATGAGAGAAGCCCCTAGTGAAACCTATGGCCCCCGGGTCTCTTTCTCATTATGTTGCATCTCTTTTATTATCATATCTCGTTTACTATTTTGCAATCTTCACTTTCCAATCTATACAACAAAATACCAATAATATATATCTTACTATCTCTATCAGATCTCATTTTTGCAAGTGACCGTGAAGGGATTGACAACCCCTTTATCGCGTTGGTTGTGAGGTTCTTGATTGTTTGTGCAGGTACTAGGTGACTTCTGTGTTGTCTCCTACTGGATTGATACATTGGTTCTCAAAAACCGAGGGAAATACTTACGCTACTTTGCTGCATCACCCTTTCCTCTTCAAGGGAAAACCAACGCATGCTCAAGAGGTAGCAATATGTAATTTCCTTCTTCCACGAACCGACTCTGTGCAATCCTAGGCTCCTCCGGTGTGTATATAAACCGGAGGGTTTAGTCCATAGAGGCCATCAGAATTCATATAGGCTAGACATCTAGGGTTTAGCCATTGCGACTCGAGGTAGATCAACTCTTGTAACCCCTATACTCATCAAATACAATCAAGCAGGACGTAGGGTTTTACCTCCATTAGGAGTGCCTGGACCTAGGTAAAACATTGTGTTCCCTGTGTCCCTTGTTACCTTCGATCCTCAGACGCACAGTTCGGGACCCCCTACCCGAGATTGGCCGGTTTTGACACCAACACCCGTCACCCTTACCCATACATTCTAATGGGTATAAATTTTTTCCATACCCGCCACCTGACAGTGTAAACTGGTACTGTGAGTAAAAGTACCCATGTTTGCAACACATCAACTTGAGCAGTGCATAGTCATAAGCAAAAAAATTTAATCATAATTTATATAGAACAACACATCATAACTTAAACATGAACATGCTACTCCTGTGGGAGTTGTTGGATTTCCTCAAGGAGAAAGGGTGATGTAACACAGCAACATAAATGTTTTCCTCAGTTAAGAACCAAGATTTAATCGAACCAGTAGGAGTCTACAAGCTACCAAGATAAACAACATATGTGCACAAACAAAATACCCAACTTGGCAAGGGGTTTGTCAATCCCCTTGTCTTCCTAGTTGCAAGGTTAAAAGCAAATAATGATATGGAAAACAGTGATAATAGTAAAAGAACAAATAGAGCAACGCTAGTATTAATAGAGAATGGACCCGAGGGCCATACGTTCACTAGTGACTTCTCTCTCAAAAGCAGGTAGTGGCATGGTAAGAAATTATTGTTGGAGAATTGACAGATAACAACACTCATAACTATGATTATTCATGGCATAATCTTGTATAGGCATCACATCCGTGACAAGTAGACCATAATCCAACTGCATCCACTACTATTAGTCCACTCCGAATCCGCTATCCAGCATTCCATCTCAAGGCGTTAAGTTTAATGAAAACATAGTAACGCAATAAGCAAGATGACATGATGTAGATAGAACAAAACCTAGCAATAAGATCAATCCTAGTTGTTTTATCCTTAGTGGCAACAACACATCACGTTCTCCCCATTCTGTCAGTAGGATTAGATCACCATGAGGTTGAACCCACTACTATGCACCACTCCTCTGAAGAATTACCCATCTATCTTGGCCAGAGTAGACAAATAACTCAGAAGCATACATAGCTACTCAATCATACATAAATGAAACTTCAAAATATCCATTTATATTCAATGAACAATCTGAATACAAATCCACAAATCATTAGATCGCAATAAACACACCACAATAATTATATCAGATTGATCTCGGATAAGATCATGGTATTGATGGCTTGAGAATTAACGATGTTTTTCATAGTGATTTCTATTTGGTTTCATTAGGTTTTCGTTATTCTTCGGATATTTCTAATGCTAGTCCAAAAAAAGAAAGGAAAATCTACTTTGACCTTTGGATGGCAGGAAATATCACATTTGGAAGGAAACCAGAGGAGATTGCTACAAATCAAGCCAATTGGAGCAACTTTCCTAAAGAGAAGATTGTCAACAGGCGCACCGGAGTGAAATACGGTGTTTCATGCGGCCGCATGCACTCGTTTGAGCGGTCGTTTGGAGTGCCCACCACTCCCCCTCGTCTATAGAAGTCACTTTCGTGAAGGGACCACAAGGAGAAGAGAACCCTAGCCACCGCCACACCATCCAGAATAGGAGAGGAGAAGATTGTAGTGGTTTTTGGTCCTTTCATCTCCATATTCATCGTCATCTCTTTCACTATTATAAGAGGGATTGGAACTTGTAATATCTACTCCATCTCATTTGAGATCAAGATTATTTGAGTACCATTTCATCTCATTGTGGATCCCCTCAATATTATTAATATGGTTTCCGTGTCTTTTCTCTCTATTGTGCTTGATCCCCCTCTTATGATGTGTGAGTAATTCCCCTGGGTGTGGGATATGTAGGTAAGTGGTAAGATTGATATGTGCACATTCTATATGTCGTCATTTGAATTCATAGTAGTGTGACGTATTTAGTATGTTGTTGTACTGTGGTGAACCCTATGGGTGTTGTCCAAGTTAAGGGCCCATGCAAGATGATATCAAGACCTACACAGGTAACACATATTGTTTAGAAACTCTGTGACCTCGAACATGACAGGTGGAGATATCTATGAGAACCGAAGACAATATGAGATAACAGTGATTCATTGAAGTTAATGCTTGGTTCCGGTCTTATGACATTAATTATGGAAACGATCACTCTATGACAACGGAGAAGCAGCACCATAATATGAAATGTAACCCCTGGGGGAAGAGTTTCATAACTCTAGGGAGAACCGCCTATAGAAAGTTTAGATCAAATACTTTGAGTACAATACAAGGTAACTGGTATTACCGTCGCACTGGCACAATCCATATATTCTTACCATTAACTGAAATCTCTCCGCACCTATTCTTAATTGCAGGAAACACCACTTAGATTTCAAGCTCTTGTTATTTACTTTTATTAGTCTTCTAGTAGACACTTTTAAATCCTCATTTTCACTAGCCTATTTGGTTTATCGTTTGTCCAGGACAGTAACAGTGTTTGCAAAAGCTCTAGCAGTACTTCACACAAGAGTTGTGAGACCTTGTGTGATAAAAATCCCTCCATAAATACTCTCCTCCTCTCTTTGTTGTGACAATTACTCATTGGGATACTTCTGCAAAAGTGCTACACTACCCTGTTTGGTCTTCAGGTACCAGGTATTGAAGATCCAAAAGATAGAGAGAAGAGAAGCCATCTAGCTACTACTATGGACTGTAGGTCCTAAAGAAAGTACTCACACATCATCATGGAGGCAACAAGGTTGATGAAGAGGCCTCCCGTGGTGGGTTCCCCCCACCGGCAGCCGGCACTGGAACAGGCTCCAGCTGGGATCACTTTGGAACAGAGGCTTGCGGGTGCGATAAAATTCTCTCACCTTTCTGTGTGAGGGTTTTGGGAATTATGGGATTTATAGGCAGAGGAATTTGGTCAAACAAAGCTGCAAGGGCCCTACAAGTATGGATGGCGCGGCCAAGGGGTTGGCGGCGCCCCTGGGCTTGTGGAACATGTGTGCATCTTCTGGCCTTGTCCTGAAGCTTCTAGGTCTCTTATTGTCCATACAAAAATTGTCATAAATTTTCATTGCGTTTGGATCTTCCTAGATATGGATTTTCTATGAAAGCAAAAACATGCAAAAAATAGGAACTGTCACTGGGCACTAATTTAATAAGTTAGTCCATAAAAATAATATAAAAAGCATACAAAAGTGATAATATAATTGTAGTTAAACATCAAAAAATATAGATATGTTTGAGACGTATGAGAACATAATCTTACAAACAACATCACTTACTCGTAAATAGCAAACCATCAGAACAACAACGCATAGTCATAAACAATAATGTATGGTCATATTTTTCAAGTTCACAAACTCACAACAAAGTATAGAGGTGAATAATAATAGGGTTAGGTACATAGGTAAATAATATGGGAGGCTCACTTCCCATATTTTATATGGCAAAATTCCTTTTGCCTCAGGATATATGTCATCGAGCTCAAGGCGAGTACTTGTCACCCTTGTTGGTAGCTCAATGTCCCTTCTGAAAGCCATGGTATAGATTCCTGAAAATGGGCTAACACCTAACACAAGTCGCATGACCATGGTCTCTAAATTTGACCACTCAAGACGACCTAGAGAATACCTCACTGAATTGGAGGGGCAAATGTCATCTTAGCCAACCATGTCTGGCGGCAAGTTTCATGACTCATCGAAGGTGCCTTTATAAGTAAAAATTTACATGCAACGTTTGATAGACCCTAAGTGAGTCGGTCCTCATCTCGAGAACATACAAGGACCTCAAGTCTAGGACATGTCATATGCATTATACTCCCTCCATCCGGAATTAACTATCGCTAAAATGAGTGAATCTACACACTAAAACATGTCTAAATACACTCATTTTAGTGATACTTAATTCCAGACGCATGTAGTACTTGAGACTAATAGATGACAATATCTCGCTACATCTCAAAATGGGTATGTCCTACTCGGTGATCCCATCCGTCCCTACTATCAAGTTAGCATTTCCATGCCCATAACTTGCGAAACATAGTCATTAATCAAAGCATATACTAGTCCAAGGATATGTGTCTGCGCAACCTTATCAACTAGAGACAATTAGATTCATCATCATACAATATATAGTCTCAGAAGAAAGTCACATGCTTATTGATATGTATTAGTGATGATGTTCGATGAAAACATAAACAACTCATAAGTACATAGGAAATAACATCATACCATGTCGCCTCTAGGGCATATTTCAAAGAGTTAGGCTATATACCTAGCAATCAACACACCGCAAACTCAGACCACTGCGCCAACCTCATCGCTCTGTGAACTCACACCTTGTCGTGCTAGCATTGTTGCTCTTGTTGGGAAACGTAGTAGCAAACAAAAAAATCATCCTATGATCACGATCCAGGAACACTATGAAGATGTATTAGAGGTTTAGATCGGATCGTTACCGACCCTCCCTTTTTGATGTCTTGAATCCGCATCAGTATTTTCCCCAAAGAGTAAGGGATGATGCAGCACAGCTAAGGTAGATAGATCCCTCAGTTATGAAACCAAGGTTATCAAACTAGGAGGAGAACCAAGCAACACTATGTAAATAGTACCCGCACACAAAGAACAAATACTTGCAACCTGAAGCGAAAGAGGGGTTGTCAATCCCTCTCGGGTAAAAGATAGGTAAAGTGATAGATTGGTAGATGCAAATAACATAAAGGAAAATAAAATTCAGTGAGGTATTTTAGGGTTTTTGGTAATATAGATCTTAAAATAAAAGATGAAAATAAATAAAACGGAAAATAGCAATATAGATCTGAAAATATATGATGAGAAAATAGACTCGGGGGTCGTAGATTTCACTTGTGGCTTCTCTCGAGAAAATAGCATACAGTGGGTAAACAAATTACTATTGGGCAATTGCTAGAGCCTCAAATAATTATGACGATATCCAGGCAATGATCATTATATAGGCATCATGTCCAAGATTAGTATACCGATTCCTGCCTGCATCTACTACTACTACCACTCCACACATACACCTCTATCCAGCATGCATCTAGTGTATTAAGTTCATGGAGAAACGGACTAATGCAATAAGAATGATGACATGATGTAGACAAGATCTATTCATGTAGGAATAGACCCCATCTTGTTATCCTTAATAGCAATGATTAGTACGTGTCTTGGTGCCCCTTCTGTCACTGGGAAAGAACACTGCACGACCGAACCCATCACAAAGCACCTCTTCCCATGGCAAGAACAATCGATCTAGCCGGCCTAACTAAACCAAAGATTCAAATAAGAAATACGAGGCTACAAGTAATCATGCATATAAGAGATCAAAGAGACTCAAATAACTTTCATGGATAGAATAGATCTGATCATAAACTCAAAGTTCATCGGATCCCAACAAACACACCGCAAAAAGAGTTACATCAAATAGATCTCCAAGAGACCATTGTATTGAGAATCAAAAAGAGAGAAGAAGCCATCTAGCTACTGCCTACGGACCCGTAGGTCTACAATGAACTACTCACACATTATCAGAGAGGCACCAATGAGGATGATGAACCCCTCCGTGTTGGTGTCTAGATTGGATCTGGTGGTTCTGGAACTTACGATGGCAGGAATTGTGTTTCATCGACTCCCCTAGGGTTTTGGGATTTTCAGGGTATTTATAGAGAAAAGACGCGGTGCCGAAGGCGGCCGAGGTGGGCACAACCCACCAGGGCGAGCCTGGGCCCCCAGGCGCGCCCAGGTGGGATGTGCTCCCCTCGGAGCCCCCTCTGGTAATGTCGTGGACTTAACACGACATATGTCCTAGTTAATGGACTTAGGTGTGGAGCCATCGCACTAGGTTAGCTTAAAGGGGTTGAATGGGACAAAGGACACAAGGAGTTTACCCAGGTTCAGCCCCTCTCATCGAGGTAAAAGCCTACGTCCTGCTTCTAGTTGTATTGGTTGAGTTTCGATTACAAGGGAGCGAATATGCTTGACCTAGTTCTCAATTGATTGTCTTTTGAGTTAACCCACTGCCGGGTCACCCCTTTATATACAGATTAATGCCCGATGGCTTATATTGTCCCGGCTTGCTCACACAAACGTGGCCGGCTCAGTTTCTAACTAAGTGTGTCTTACAAAACAAGTTATCATTTGGCGGTTTACACCTTCGGGCCTTAAGTCTCCTCTGGGTCTTGGGCCCTCGAATGTCTTGGGCTTTCTCACCTTAAGCCGCCAACGGTGTGACCCGACCCTTCCTGGGCGGGTCATTCCTCGGAGTTATATCCCCAATATTAGGCCCCAGGTTGATTTGAACTCTGTTCATATCAATCTCCACCACTTGACTTAGCAGAATCTTCCATCATCAATTCCTTATCAACTCGCTATAACCCGCCATGACATCACATAGCAGAACCATGGTAACCCACCATGACATCATGCACATTAATTCTGCACAAGGCCGAGGATACCTCAACGAATCTTTATCGTAATGGACCTCCCGAAAATCGAGGCGCCCGCTTTGCTAGCATAATCATTTTTGCCTCCTCGATTTTCGTGCATGCCGTCTCATCACCTCCTTATAAATAGGGACAGGGGTCCTCCTTTTTACTCTTTACCCCTGCCTCCTCTTCTTCGTCTCCTTCCTCACGGCGCCACCGTAACCCGAGCTCCGCCGCCGCCATCTTCCTCTTGCGACGTTAGCTCCGGCTGCTGCATCAACCTGAACGGACCAGAGAAACGCGGCGCACCTCCGCTGTTCATCAGCGTTAGTAAGTACGCACCTCTCCCCATAGCAGATCTGCATTAGGGTTTCAGCCATCCATCGGTGTTCTTCACCGTTCTTCATATTTTCCCTTTAGAACGCGTAGTTTGATCTGAAAATGACACTAAGGTCATGTGGTAGCAGTTTTAGCATCTCCTTCCAATCGCAGAGGTACCCTTTCTGTACACAAGATCCCATCTGAGTACGCGAGTTCTTCCGCTGCCATACCCTTAGGTTTAAGATTTATTTTTATTTTATGAACTGCTATAGATCCAAAATCATAGAACTGGTCCACGGAACCTGTTTGTTTAGCATACTTATGAACTGCAACCATGCGGGCGGCTTATATGTTATGTCATAACCCGCGAAACACCATTAAGCCCGCTTTAAAATGCCACTATATGTTCAGAATCTGTAAAACCCAACATTGTCTTCCGGTTTAGTCATGCCAACCTTTATAGCACATATTCTCTGCGTACGAATTGGCCTTGCATAATGCTCTTGCTTTCTGATCACTAGACGGTTTAATATCATAAACTTAAACCGACAATATTTCCCTTTCTAGCCTTTTCATCAACAAAAATGACCAAAACCGTCACCTGATGCAACTGGGTTGTCTCCATTGTTATGGAGCCATCTCTCAACGAATATGTTCAAGTAGGTGTCTTAGCTGCCAAAGATGTTATTCACTGGAGAGCTCTGGGGAACGAAGCTATACCTGCCCCAAAGGAAGGCGAGGTCATAGTCTTTGCTGATCATATGCTCAGGGGCTTTTCCCCACCTGACTCAAAAAATTTCCATGACGTGTTGCATTTCTTTCAACTCCATCCTCAAGACATCGGACCCAACTCTGTTTCCAATATCTACAACTTCCAAGTTTTTTGCGAAGTATACCTCCAAGAAGAGCCCACTGTAGACTTGTTTAGAGAATTTTATTACTTGAACCGCCAAACTGAGTTCACAGATGGCCCCAACTTAGAACTTGGTGGAATTTCTATTTAGAGATGGAAAGAAGCCGTCTTCCCTCCAGCCGCACTTCCCGGCCATCCGAAGGACTGGAACCAAACTTGGTTTTACTGCCAAGATACATCTCCGACTGATGAAAATCCTCTACCGGGTTTCCATGAAAGCCGGCTTAGTTCAAGACATCCCCTCCCAGACCCGAATAGCACTGAAGAACGGGCCAAATATATGCCCATCTTTTCAGAAACAAGGGCCTTAATGGCCAACGGGTTAACCGAAGTTGATTTATTCCGGTGCTGGGTGGCTTGGAGAATTTTACCCTTGAGCCGCCGCCCTGGGTTAATCTGCGAATATACCGGCGGTGCCATAGATCCACAGCGTCACAGCCAAGTGCAACTGGACGATGATGCGATCAACAGGATGACAAAAACACTACTTAACGAGAGCTTGGCATCTTGTAGTAAGACGGGGTTGAATCCCTTATGTACCCTTAACAAGCCTCCGGTTCTAAGTATTTTCGAGCAATTTATACATACTCATTATCTCTCAATCTATCTTGTCATTATTACTTGATCTTTGCAGGCTGACTCCCGCTTTTGGAACAAAAAACTCCAAGATAAGCCGGCCAAGAAGGTCAGGACAAAGACCAAGGCTCCCAAGAAGCCTGTCAAGAAGAAGGCAGATGCAACTGATCCGTTTACGCTGGAGAATGAGTTGGAGGTAGAACTTGATTCCCTTGGCTCCTTTTTTGTTCATCTTATTGATACTGATTGCTATCAGGATGACGCGGAGGCCAGCCACGCAGATGGTGAAGAGGTAACTATCCTTTCCTCCGACTCAGAACCTCTGCCAAGACAGAAGTAATACTCATATTCATCAAGATCAATCAAGTAGGACTTAGGGTATTACCTCCATATAGAGGGCCCGAACCTGGGTAAACATCGTGTCCCCTGTCTCCTGTTACCATCGACCTTAGACGCACAGTTCGGGACCCCCTACCCGAGATCCGCCGGTTTTGACACCGACACTAGGCTTTCCCCTCTATTCTGGCATTCTGCAGTTCAGTCCATAGATACAACCCTTCCATTTGATACCAATGCATACTTTGTATAGATCTGATGTTTGTGAGTACTTTGGATGAGTACGATCGGTAGCTTTGCTACCCCACCCCCTTTCCCCCTTCTTTCTTCTTTCTGGTTGTTGCAACCAGATGGTGGATCCCAGGAGCCAGATGCCACCACCGACGTCCACTACTACCCGATGGTGCCTGCTACTACGTGGAGACCGCCGATGACCAGGAGTAGTTAGGAGGTCCTAGGCAGGAGGCCTTGCCTCTTCGACCGTGTTGCTTTTGTGCTAGCCTTCTTAAGGCATCTTGTTTAACTTATGTATGTACTCAGATATTGTTGCTTCTGCTGATTCTTGTGTATCGAGCTATGTATTCGTGCCCTCGAGGCCCCTGGCTTGTAATAAAAAGTTTTTATTATTTTAATTTGTGTCTAGTGTTGTGTTGTGATATCTTCCCGTGAGTCCCTGATCTTGATCGTACATATTTGCGTGTATGATTGAATCGGGGGCGTCACACTTGACAAAGTTTAGAAGAAGTTCAAAATGGACCAGTCAAAGAAAGGGTTCTTGCGTGTGTTGCAAGGTGGGAAATTGAGTCAGACTCAAAGTTCGACCACCATAGAAGATCGAGAGAGAATGAAAGTCATTCCCTATGTGGTCAGTTCTGCTCCTTTGAGAGATATCATCCAGAACTGGGAAGCAACTGGCCGGATTGCAAAGTGGGCTATAGAGCTGGGGCCGTACGGTTTGAAATATGTGCTTCGGACAGCGGTTAAGTCTCAAGCACTTGTTGATTTCATCAATGATTGGACGGAAATGCAAGCACCTGAAGAAAAGCCGGATCATACGTATTGGACCATCCATTTTGACAGATCCAGGCAGTTGGAAGGCTCGGGGGCTGGAGTCGTATTAACTTCCCCACGAGGTGATAAGTTTTGTTATGTTCTCCGTTTAATGTTCCCTTGTACTAACAATGCAGCTGAGTATGAAGCCTTGTGTAATGCCCCGGACACACCCGCCGGTGGTCGTTACTCCTGGCAGGATCTAGACTAGCCTCACAAATCAATACTAGTCTTTTCTGCGCACTTTGTCCTCACTCATGCGCACCCGGGAGCAACTTCCCGATCGGTCACCCATCCTGACACTACTCCAAGTTGAGCACGCTTAACTTTGGAGTTCTGTCCAAATGGGCTCCCAGAAAAGAAGGAATTCCTTATTGATATGAGTAGTCTATCATCCCTAATAAGCCAGGCCATCACATACACCCCCACTCAGAGGAACCGACGTCCTCGTCGGGCCACAGAAACGTTCCCTCTTGGCACAAACGTCTGTGCTTCCAGTCCAGTACATGTGCCATGTCGTGTGCCACGACTGGTCACAAACGTCATGAACAACATGACCACGCACCTGTCTGCAACCATCCGTGTAACCGTGAGGGGCGGCTCTGATACCAACTTGTAACGCCCCGGACACACCCGCCGGTGGTCGTTACTCCTGGCGGGATCTAGACTGGCCTCACAGATCAATACTAGTCTTTTCTGTGCACTTTGTCCTCACTCATGCGCACCTGGGAGCAACTTCCCGATCGGTCACCCATCCTGACACTACTCCAAGCTGAGCATGCTTAACTTTGCAATTCTGTCCAAATGGGCTCCCGGAAAAGAAGGAATTCCTTATTGATATGAGTAGTCTATCATCCCTAATAAGCCAGGCCATCACACCTTGCTCCATGGTCTTCGGATGGCTAAAGGGATGAATCTAAGTCGAGTTAAGTGCTTGTGTCATTCGGACCTTGCGGCTCAGCAAGTGTCTGGCACTTGGGACTCCAAGGACCCATTCATGGAAGCATATCGTCGTGAGGTGGATATTGTTGCAGGTTATTTCAGAGTCTATCAGGTGGACCATGTGGACCGGCGGAAAAATGAAGCGGCGGACGCTTTAAACCGGCTGGGCTCTCAGCGCAAACCGGTCCCACCCAATGTTTTTCTGGATGTGCTGCACAACCCGTCGATGAAGATCCCTGGTGAAGAGGATTTGGCCATTCCTGATCCGGAGGCTCAATTGGTGGCAGTTCTTCATGTTATTCCGGATTGGACGCTTCCTTACCTGGCGTACAAGAACCGGGGCGAGTTGCGAGAAGATGAGATTCTGGCCCGGCAGATAATTCGGCGATCCAAGTCCATGGCTGTCATCAATAGTGAGTTGCATCATTGCAGTGTATCAGGAGCTTTTCAACGTTGCGTGTCTCCTGGAGAAGGCCGTGAAATTTTGCGTGAGATCCACGAAGGAGATTGTGGTCACCACGCCAGTTCAAAGTCTCTGGTGGCTAAAGCGTTTCGCCATGGTTTCTATTGGTTAACTACTCATGCTGATGCGAAGGATCTGGTCAGACGATGTGATGGTTGCCAAAGATTTTCAAGATGTGCTCATGTACCGGCTCAAGAATTGAGGATGATTCCAATTACTTGGCCGTTTGCGACTTGGGGGCTGGATATGGTTGGGCCTTTCAAAAGGTCCAAAGATAAGAAGACCCACCTCCTGGTGGCGTTGGACAAGTTTACAAAGTGGGTGGAGGCAGAACCTGTTAGCAAGTGTGATCCAGCCACGACGGTTCAGTTCATCAAAAAGGTGATTTTCCGGTTTGGCTTTCCGCACAGTATTATCACAGATAACGGTACCAATTTGTCCAAAGGTGCTATGAAGGAATTCTGCGAACGGGAGCACATCCGGCTCGACGTTTCATTAGTGGCACATCCACAGTCCAATGGTCAAGCAGAAAGAGCTAATCAAGAGATCTTGAGAGGCATCAAGCCCCGGCTCATGGTTCCTTTGCAGAGAACGCCAGGTTGTTGGGTAGAAGAATTACCATCTGTGTTATGGAGCATCAATACAACACCCAACAGATCAACAGGATACACATCGTTCTTCATGGTTTATGGAGCGGAGGCGGTTCTCCCCAGTGACATCCGTCATGATTCACCTCGTGTCACGGCTTATATTGAAGCGGACAACGAAATAGCACGACAAGATGCTTTGGACCGGTTGGATGAAGAGCGTGATATCGCAGCAGCCCGATCGGCGATTTACCAGTAGGATCTTCTTCGTTATCACAGTCGCCGAGTCAGAACCAGAACCTTTCAGGAAGGAGATTTGGTGCTTCGACTCATCCAAGATCAGACTGATATGCATAAGCTATCCCCACCTTGGGAGGGGCCTTTCATGGTCAGCAAGAATCTGCACAACGGGTCATACTATCTGATTGATATTCGAGAGCATAAGGACTCACGTACATCAGAGGAGGAGACTAACAGGCCGTGGAATATAGCTCATCTTCGGCCTTACTATACCTGAGCCATTGGCTATACTTATGTACATATTATGACAATGTATATATTTTAATAAACCGGAACCTCAGCTAAAACGGGGTATTTGTTCTTTTACATCATGTGAGGTTACACGGAGTTGCTCTAAAGCGGCCTCCGGTTTACCCCTTGAGTTCGCTTTGCTAAAAGCATCGTGTTATGTCACTTGGAGGATTGGTCGTGTCCGAACCAATACCATGCCTCTTGATAGGCGAAAGCCACCAGATCACTTGGGGACTTGGTCATGTCTGAACTAGTCACGCCTCTTGATCGGCCTAAGGCCACATAATCACTTGGGGGCTTGGTCGAACCCGAACCATGACCACGCCATTTGGTCGGCATAAATGCCACAAGAATCACTTGGGGACCTGGCTAACTAGAACCATAGTTACACCTAACGGGAGCTTGGTCGTGTTTGGCCATGGTTACACCATTTGATCAGCTTAAATAAATCTTTTTTTGTCGTGTTTCATACTTTTCTTTGAAGGGTTTTTTTTGCTTTTCATTGTGTTTTTAAACCGACAAAGTTTTTTAACCAATCAATTGACGGAACACAGTTCACGTCAATCTGGAGACTATTTGCCCGGTTTGATCCTTGTTGTTAACATCCTCTTATGGAGTAACACGGGGTTTATCACAACCCAGCACGGTTTTATTTTAAACCGGCACAATATAGAAGGAGTTATCAGTACTCAAAATTTGGGTTATCACCCTTACTACAAAAGGTTGGTAAAACCAACGATGTGATTCAATGTCACAGGTATGATATATTTCATATTTGATTATACATATATACAGGAGTCGTTATCTCCTCCAACAGTGTGGGTTTGCAAAACTCCGCTTCAAGGTTGGCCAAGCCAACTTCACACTTAACGGTGGCAGGTATTATGTATCGCAAAATTTTTGATCATATATACTTAAAATTTTGTTTTCGATGTTTTGAATTTATACATACAGACATCATATTTCGCCTGACGGTACAACCGCGGTGGCACTTAACGAATTTCTTATTTCAGAATGTATTTTGGAAAGTTCATTACCACAGGAAGAACAAGTTATGCACGAAGGCATATCAACATCAAAGGTATCAGCTAGCCTATTACAAGGCAACATGGTGCCCATAATAATATAATTGTTTTTCACAAAGGAGAGACAGTTTTAAAACCAGCTTCCAGTTTAAGATTGGCCACCAGCCTGGCCTGATGGTGGTGGGCCATCCTGCGCCGCTTCAGCTTCTGTTCCTCTACCTAGTGGCTGGAAATCCACAGTTGTCCAGTCGATTCCCATTAGTGCTTGAAAAACAGCTTCATCATGGATTAGCGAAGACGGGTTAATATCGGGAGCGTAAGTATGCTTACGGATTGGAGGGATCAGGTTTTCCGATTCATGGATTGGTGCAGCTATTCTCTTGTTCTGGCTGTCATATCAGGCTTGATAATGAGACAAATCTGCTTCCTCAGCCAGTTGACAAGCTAGCGGACGTACCTCCCGGTTTATGGCTCGCAAATCCGCTTCACCAAATTCTGACTCGTCTTCCTTCAAGCTGGGATAACCCTGAGCCGCTTCAATAGGATCAAAATCCGGCACCCAGGCTTTTGCCCAGATTAAAGCATTGATTGCACCGGTTCGAGCAGCAGATTTCTTTAGCTCTTCAACCCGGGCAGGAAGCACTGACAGTTTCATCAGAGTATCTTGAATCAAACTGGGCGCCGGTTTGTTATGAGACGCGGTACAGATGATCCGCTGGGCACCAGTATACAATTGTTCAACTAAGGTATAGGCGGCCTTCAATTTCTTCCGCACATCTGACCCCAAGTGACCAATGCGTGTCCCTGAAATACCATAAAGGGTTAATAAACCGGTGGCTCTGTAAGAAGGCAGAACCAATTCAGAAGGCAAGCTGGCTTACCAAAGATAGCAGTGGTCATGGCATGAACGTGCCGCTTTATGCTCGTCAGTTCATCTGTCACTGATTTTAATGCAGCCTCGGCATCCTCTGCTCGTTTGGTCAAAGCGGACTTTTCAGTGGCCCAATCCGCCCGTTTCTTCTTGAAGTTCTCCTTAAGTTGTTCCATGGCGCTTAAGGCACCGGCCAATTCCTCTATTGCTTTGGAGGTTTCAGCCTGTTGGGTTTTCAAGTTTTCTTGAAGATCGATGACTTGGTTTTCTTTCGCCTTCAGCTCCGCCTGCAGGCATACAGATATATGTTTCAAAAAGTCGGTAGAAGGATTCAAGTGCCAACCACATAACAAGTTATGTCTTAGCACTTGGGGGGCTAATGCATATTCAATCTTCATCTTTCAATTGTTTACAAAGTCCCAAGCTCAATACAAGTATTCAACTTGGCACTTGGGGGCTAATGCATATTCGATCTTCATCTTTTCAATTGTTTACAAAGTCCCAAGCTCAATACAAGTATTCAACTTGGCACTTGGGGGCTAATGGCTATTTGATCATACGTATTCTGATGCGGCAGTTTCAATTGCTTAAAGTACCGGTTTAACTACGCTAAGTTGAACCGGCCCTTGGGGACTACATCAGCAAATTTCAAAGCATCAAGATTCATATTATTAAGTCCCGGTTTGAAACAATATTTCAAATCGGCCCTTAGGGGCTAGGAGAGTCAGCAAGAATGAAAGCATACAAGCAGGAAGGAGCATATGGAAGTTACCTCATATTTATCTTTCATCATATTAACCAGACCGGCTTCGTAGTCGCGGCTGGTATATAGCCGGTTTAGATAGCCGGAATGGATATCTTGGGCGTTCAAAGCAGCGTAAGCCGTCAGATCAGCGTTCCACTTGCCTTTGCCAAAAGCAGCAAATTCTTCATTGGTAGAATGTTTGGATAAAGCCACAGGATTGCTTGGCTCAGTATGACCAGTGCCAGTAATGACAACTTCATCATCCTTGGTACCGCCGGTTTGCACTGGAGCTGTTGGCTGATCAGTAGATTTTGCTGGACCGGTGGAGCTTTCAATCCGAAGGGAACCTATGGGCTGATGGATAGGACCTGAGGTATCAGTAGGTCTCTCTTCAGCGGTAAGATCATCATCTGGCTGCGGTGGATCGTTGGGAATATCTTCAGGGATAGCCGCCTCAAGATCGGGTGTTGTGCCTGGTTCAAGAATGACAACTTCTTCGGCCGCTTTATCCAGGCGGGCCTTCTTGCTCGGCCTAGGTTTGGCCCTGAAAAGAATAGCATATGTTCTAAGGCAATATACTGCAAACATCACGATAAATATAGCTTACCCAAGCACCGTTTTGAGCGGTGGGAGCTGAGTAGCTGATGACTCGCCAGAAGATGAGTGGGAAACAACCTGATAATCGGAGTCAGACGGATTAAGTGGGTGACGAAAACAGCCCTCTTTAGGACAAGCACTGACAAGCGAATTAGAGACCTCGGAATGACATTTCCGAACCGGACTGTTCGGTAAACCGGCGGAGGTAACTACCTGGCCGCTGTGCCGGGTGGTGCGGCGAGCTTCGTGTTGTTGAGTCTTCATAAGAAGTTTAGGTTCCAAATAAGCAAGAGGATGAGAAAATTTAACTTTCCGGTTTGCCTGATGGATTTTTTGTGAATGTAAAGTTTCTGAATCGGAAGAGAGAATAATTACCTCTGCAACATCCGCGTGGCTGGCTTCGGCATCATCCTGACAAATATCATCATCAATAAGACGCATGAAAAATAAACCAAGTGAGTCAAGCTCTACCTCAAAGTCCGGATTATCCACCTCATCATCAGGGGCCGGATTATAAGATGCAGTGGTTCTTTTCCTGTGGGCAGTCTTCTTCACAGCTTTAGTTTTTTGCCGGATTGCTCTTTCCGTTTTGTCTGCCTTCTCTGGTTTCTCCTGCGGCAGCTTTTTGCTCCAAAACGGATCATCGCCCTAATTATACAGACATTGATATTACAAACAATGACCAGACATGTCAATAACAGATTCAGCAAAGAGAAAAATCAAAGTCTTACAGCTGGCGGTTTGTTGGTGGCACAGAAGGGAAGCAGGCCAGTTTTAGTGCAGACATGTTCCGGTTCATTCAGTATCTTGCGCACAGCCTCTGTGATTTCTTCACTAGAGAGTTGGAGGTTTGAATGTCGCAGTGGGTCATCAACATTATCAGTATACTTGCACATCAAACCGGAGCGCTGACTAAGGGGCAATATGCTCCATGATATCCAACAGCGAGCGAGATCAACACCGGTTAAACCGTTGGCCATAAAGGCTCTGAGCTTTGACAGCTGGGGAGCATATTTGCTTCTCTCCTGGGCAGTCAATCTCTGAGGAAAAGGGTGTGTATTGCTGAGCCGCTCCGGACGAAAGCCAGGCAGGGGATTCTCACCAGCAGGGGACGTGTCTTTGCAGTAGAACCATGTCTGATTCCACTCCTTGGGGTGACTGTGCAGCTTGGCGTGAGGGTATGTGACCCCTTTCCTTTTTTGAATCGCCATGCCACCCAATTCTGTATTAGAGCCATCAGTAAACTCAGTACGGCGGTTTAGATGGAAAAGATCTCTGAATAATTCTACTGTGGGCTCCTCTTGAAAGAACACCTCATAGAGCACTTGGAAGTGGCACATATTTGTAACAGAGTTTGGGCCAGTGTCTTGCGGATGGAGATGAAAATCAGCCAGAACATCCCGGTAAAATTTAGAACCGGGCGGTTTAAATCCCCGGGCTAAGTGGTCTATGAAAACAACAACCTCTCCTTCTCGAGGTGTGGGGGGCATTCTTTGCCAAGAGCCCTCTAATGGAGGGTGTCTTTGCTGCCCAAGGCGCCAATAAGGACTAAATCCTCTAGTTGATCCTCTGTGACGCGGGAAGGGACCCAATTGCACTCGTATACTTGCTTGGCCATGACGGAATCTACAAGGTAGAAGATACCTGTTCAAAAATACATTCGATCAAGGTATGTTGGTATGGGCACTATTAAACCGGAGACAAAACTATCTGAACCGGAGTTTCATGAAGCAACCAACATCTGGCGGTTCAACAAGGGGACTAATGGTATATATCGGTTTGTAAAATTCTTCTACAAAGTTAAACCGCCGGATCTAAGCATTGAACAATCAAGACTGCAGATGAGTAAGTATGCAAAAACAGATTTCACAACATTATGCTACAGCTTTGGATCTGGAACATGTTTATAAAGGAGATAAATATTCAAGGCCCAAAAGGAGCAGTATCGAATCAATAAGCAAATGTATAGATAGGACCTATGCTCTTAGTATGCCGGACAGTGAAAACGGAGGATAAAAACTATCGCTACACAGAGCGAAGATACACAGACTCGTCTAAGGATCTATCATTTGAACAAGAAGCAAGCGATGAACACGGGAAGAACAGGGAAACCCTAGAACAGATCTATGATTGGAAGGATAGAAGACTTACTGGAGCTGAGGACGAAGCGGAAGGTCGCCGCGGTGCTCTGGTGCGTTCAGGGTGATGCAGCGGCCAAGGTTGGTGCAGAGGTCGATGGCGGCGGCGGAGCTCCGAAGACTGGGCGACGCGAGGAAGAGGAAGCAGAAGGGCACGAAGGGGAAAAAAAGGAATGACCCCTCGGTCCTATTTATAAAGCAAGGGACATGGGTCAGGCGCGAAAATCAAGGAGCCGCAAGTTTGGAAACAGAGCGGTCGCCTCGATTATCGCGAATCTATTAAATAAGAAGGTATCACGGATAGTTTCTTTATGATAGATGACGTCATGCCGATTTACAGCAATCAGAGAAGATGACATCACGGCGGTTCATCAAACTACAAGAAGATGTTGAAAATGAAGTTTTTGCTAAGGATTGACCTGAACCTGTTCAAATCAATCTGGGGCCAAATGTTGGGGATATTACTACTGGGCGTAAACCGGCCTATCTGGGCCGGATTAGCTTCATCAGTAGTTAAGCATATTAAAGCCCATGAAGGTAGATGAGGGCTCAAGACCCATAATCGGTTGAGAGCCCGTAGCCGTAAACGGGCGTCAATATGTAACTTGTATTGTAAGTTAGGAATAAGTAGAGACCAAACCGGACACATCTATGAGCCGGTGTTGGGACGCTGTAAACCGACGGGCGTCACCCATGTATATAAGGGGACGACCCGGCGGCGGTTCAGGGAGGACAGACAACAACTCGAGACATAGGCGAAGCTTATTGCTCCCTAGTCATCGAAACACCCATCAATTCCATCACAACTAGACGTAGGCTTTTACCTTCATTGAGGGGGCCGAACTAGTATAAACTCTCTTGCGTCCTTGTGTCCGCTTTAACCCCTTCAAGCTAACCCGTCGCGATGGTTCCATGACTAAGTCCTTTCTCTAGGACATCTGCCGTGACAAAACCACGACACTATGCCTCAGCCATAGGTTCTATAGTGTATGCCATGTTGTGTACTAGACCTGATGTGTGCCTTGCCATAAGTTTGGCGGGGAGGTACCAAAATAATCCAGGAGTGGATCACTAGACAACGGTCAAGAATATCCTAAACTACCTGAAAAGAACCAAGGATATGTTTCTCATTTATGAGGTAACGAAGAGCTCGTCGTAAAGGGTTACGTTGATGATAGCTTCAACACAGATCCGGATGACTCTAAGTCACAAAACGGATACGTACTTATATTGAATGGTGGAGCTGTCAATTGGTGCAGTTCTATGCAGAGCGTCGTGGTGGGATCTACATGTGAAGCGGAGTATATAGCTGCTTCGGAAGCAGGGCATGAAGGAGTCTGAGTGAAGGAGTTCATATCCGATCTGGGTGTAATACCCAGAGCATCAGGTCCAATGACAACCTTTTGTGACAACACTGGAGCAATTGCCATAGCCAAAGAGCCCAGGTTTCACAAGAGAACCAAACACATCAAGCAACACATCAATTCCATTCGTGAAAAAGTCAAGGATGGAGACACAAAAAGTTACAAAGTACATACGGATCTGAACGTGGCAGACCCGTTGACTGAAACTCTTCCGCTGGCAAAAGTTGATCAGCACCAAGACTCCATGGGTGTTAGATTCATTACTATGTAATCTAGATTACTGACTCTAGTGCAAGTGGGAGACTGTTGGAAATATGCCCTAGATGCAATAATAAAGTGGTTATTATTATATTTCCTTAATCATTATAAAGGTTTATTATTCATGCTATAATTGTATTGGTCGGAAACTTAAATACATGTGTGAATGTCCCTAGTAAGCCTCTACTTGACTAGCTCGTTGATCAAAGATGGTTAAAGTTTCCTGACCATAGACAAGAGTTGTCGTTTGATAATGAGACCACATCATTAGGATAATGATGTGATGGCCAAGACCCATCCGTTAGCATAGCATATGATCGTTCCATTTAGTGCTACTACTTTCTTAATATAAAATACATGTTCCTTCGACCATGAGATCATGCAACTCCCGGAATCCAGAGGAATGCCTTGTGTGTATCAGACGTCACTTCGTAATTGGGTGATCATAAAGGTGCTCTCCAGGTGTCGGTGTCAAAACCGGCGGATCTCGGGTAGGGGGTCCCGAACTGTGCATCTAAGGCGGATGGTAACAGGAGGCAGGGGACACGATGTTTTACCCAGGTTCGGGCCCTCTTGATGGAGGTAAAACCCTATGTCCTGCTTGATTTATTCTTAATGATATGAGTATTACAAGAGTTGATCTACCACGAGATCGGAGAAGCTAAACCCTAGAAGCTAGCCTATGGTATGATTGTATGTTGTCCTACGGACTAAAACCCTCCGGTTTATATAGACACCGGAGGGGGCTAGGGTTACACAAGGTCGGTTACAAAGGAGGAGATATACATATCCGTATTGCTTAGCTTGCCTTCCACGCCAAGTAGAGTCCCATCCGGACACGAGACGAAGTCTTCAATCTTGTATCTTCATAGTCCAACAGTCCGACCAAAGGATATAGTCCGGCTGTCCGGATACCCCCTAATCCAGGACTCCCACAGTAGCCCCTGAACCAGGCTTCAATGACGATGATTCCGGGGCGCAGTGTTGTCTTCGGCATTGCAAGGCGGGTTCCTCCTCCGAATACACCACGGAAGAATTTGAATTCAAGGATACTGTCCGACCCTGCAAAATAAGTTCCACATACCACTGTAGAGAGAATAATATTTCCACAAATCTAATCTGCTGACACGTTTCGGCAACATGACATCATGCCGTGGCCCGGTGATTATTCGAACCGTTTCTTTTAACTAGCCCCGCACATAACGCGAGGCAGTTTCTTGACACGTCTTGTCAAAGCAGAGATCGTGTCCCCCTTATTACGGGATTCTCATCAATACAGGCGTGGGTAACCCAACCGCGCCATCAATTATGGCGCTTCGAGGATAAGCAAGTTTTACCAGGCTAGTGGGGGGCGCATAGTTTCGACCGCCCTTATAAAGGGATAAGGTTTATCCTTTTTCTACCCACGCCTTCTTCCTCCTTGCTCATCCATTCTCGCACACTCGAGCTCCAACGCCCAAGTCCACATCCTTCTCCTCAACCTTCTCCAAACATGTCCAGAGCGGGAGGCTAGTGGATGGCTTCCTCCGTCACGGAGGGACACATCAAAAAGCAGCGCGGAGCCGGATACTTATCCGCGAATATCGCGCATCGGCTGCCCGCTGCGGGGCAGATCGTCCCCACCCCGGAACCTCACGAGAGGGTAGTATTCCTCCACCACTTCCTCCGTGGACTGGGGTTTCCCCTCCATCCATTCGTCCGCGGTCTCATGTTCTACTACGGGCTGGACTTTCATGATCTGGCCCCGAACTTCATCCTCAACATTCCGGCATTCATCGTCGTGTGTGAGGCTTTCCTCCGCATCCGGCCCCACTTTGGCCTGTGGCTGAAGACCTTCAATATCAAGCCGAAAGTGCTGGGAGGCCAACAAGCAGAATGCGGCGGAGCCATGGTGGGCAAGATACCCAATGTTATATGGCTCGAAGGCTCCTTCGTGGAGACCATAAAGGGATGGCAATCGGCATGGTTCTACATCACCGAGCCGCGCGACACCAACTGGGTGGTGGCCCCCCAGTTTCGATCCGGAATCCCCACGCGGCTCACCTCCTGGAAAGAGAAGGGCCTATCCTGGGGTTCATCGGTGGAGCTGGAGGGACTCCAGAATTGTATCCGGAATATGGCAAGTAAGAAGCTCAAGTTTGTCAACATAGTCCAGGTCATGCTCTTCCGCCGGATCCTCCCGTGTCAACAACGGGATTTTAACTTATGGGAGTTCGACCCGGCCCGGCACCAGATTCTAAGCGAGCTCTTCGACACGATGCACAAGGACGTCTGGAGGGTGTTGTTCAAGGGCGTCGAGGTCCCTCCTTCTCTTACCGAGGACCGCGGGCTAAGCGCGAAGCGCCCTGCGAATCCGGTAAGTTTTGTACATCTGGTAGGATTTTTACTTCCCATAGCTTAACCACGCGCGGGGTCTGAGCTCCCATGCCTTTGACAGGACTAGGTGGGGGCATCGGAGAAGATCGACTGTCCGGCCCCTCTGCCCGAAGACACCGCGGACGCTCTCCTGACGGAGATGCTGACTCCGGCTCCATACAAGGTGCCGGAGAAGACCAAGGGAACCCGAAAGAGTTCCCGGTGCCAGGTGATATCAGGCTCATCGTCCGATGACTCCGCGACCCACTCCTCCCCCTAAGACGAGGAGGAAGATGAAGATGAAGATGCTCCCCCTTCAGCTGGGGGAGACAAGAAAAGGAAGGCCGCCCCAACCGGGGGGCGAAGGGTCCAAGAAGGGAAGGACTCTCCTTCCGGACCGCTCCACCACCATCGCCGAAGACGACGACGAGTGGCTGCTTAGGGCCAAGCCCGTGACGAAGTCATAAGTATTCGGATACCAGAGTAACTCATAGCATACCTTTGTCGCATTGCTTCCCCTAACGCCGAGTATGAATATGCAGACCGCCCCCAGCCCGTATCGACGTATCTTCGTCGCGTGGCTCCTTGGACTCGTCGGATATGGATAGCGATCCACTTCCGAGCGCCACCTCCCCTTGCCCTATGGACAATGCCGAGGTATTGTCTCAAGAGGCACCGGGTCGAGGGGAGACAATCCCGAAGGCGCCTCAAGGCAACCTTCCGGACTCCGGGAGCAGAGGGGGTAAGGCTGCCGAGGGCTCCGAGTTCGACCTTCAGCTGAACACTGCGCCGGAACCCCCAGTGGTTCCGGACTCGGGCAGGCAGCCTCCTTCCAAAAGGGGAAAGACGCCCGTGCTGGTGACCTCTGTCCACCCAGAGGCACCGGACAATCTGCTGGGAGCGCTTCGCAGCGCTTCCATCGACGAAGAGCACCGCACTACTATGAGTGCGGTGATCCAGAAGGTTCAGTCCGCCAAGAGCGGACTGACTAAAGCCTGTGCCAGCCTTCTAACAGGCTTTGAGGTAAGTATTTGAAATATAGGAAAAATATTACTGCATAGACAGTAGTCCCTGATGCTCTGTTTGGTGTTCAAAAAGAAAAGCCGAATAGAGGATCAACTAATATCTGCAGGAGTCTAATATAAGTATGTCTATATGCGTATGCAGGCTTCGCTGCTGACCTCTGCCGCACTGACTGCGGAGGTCGCCGTACTAAAGCAGGACCTCGACGGGTCCAAGAAAGAGCTCGGCCTTGCCAAGAGGCAGCTCGAGGAGAACAAACATAAGTAGTACCTAGCCTATGGATATATATAAAAAGAATGCGATTGCAAAATGATAGGATCATCGTAAATTTTCCGGGGGCCATGACCGAGGTGGCGACCCTGAAGCAAGCTCTATCCGAGGCCGAAAGCAAAGTGGCCCAGGAGCGCACCGAGCGGGAAAAACAAGAGGCACGGGTGGGCGAGGTGCAGCAAGAGCTCCATGCTCTCGTGACGAAGCACGAGGCGTTGGAGCTTGACTTGAAGACGCGAGAGTCTGAGCTTGCCGCGGCCCTTGAGAGTGCAAAGAGTGCCATGGCTGAAGCCCAAAAGGCTCTCCAAGAGATTGATGCGATGAAGAAGATAGCGGCGGGTAAGGCATTCTATATGCGAAGCAAGCATGTGAAGGTAATTACTTGTTACTTACCCGAATCCGGAGCTCTCCAGGAGCATTCGCAGATTTGCCCCGCAGCGTGTCGGATGCCGCATAGTTTTACCAGGCCGAGGAGGGAAGCTCAACGGAGAAGCTGTTCTGGTCTCAGTATACTGAGATTGAACACCCGATGCCTCTGAGCGACCAGCTGAAGCAACTGGTCGAGCTGCACAAGGCGGCCGAACAGGCCATGAAGGGCTTTATAGTCCGGATGTGGCCTGGTGACACCCTTCCCAATAGCTACTTCGGCCTGGTGAGGCGGCTTGTGGATGCCTGCCCATGGCTGGAAGTCATCAAGCGGTCCGTCTGCATCGAAGGTGCACGCCGGGCTTTCGCCCGTGCGAAGGTGCACTGGGCCAAGATGGACGCCATGAAGCTGGTGAAGGAAGGGCCGCCACAGGGCAAGGAGCATCGCCACCCCGAGATGTACTATGTGGGTGTCCTGAAGGGTGCCCTTCTTGTAGCAGACGAGTGTGCGAAAGATGTAATATTTGAGTAAACTTGCTCGTTTAATCCTGTATTATGAAAACTTGTTCATATGCGCTATGCAACGCTTGTTTGAATTTAAAATATTGCCTTCTGTTCAGCTGTTTATCAAATCTGAGAGATGGCTAGTCGTCGGCTTCTGCCCCCATGCCACGAGTGCTGGGGTGTTTGGGATAAACATGAGCACTCTTGTTCCCATTGTTGGGTCCTTCGAGGGAGGTGCTCAGCACAACGAACAAGGCAATCGGACTGTAATGCATTATCACTCTCACTTAGCCATAGAATTCTATAATTTTAAATTTTGGCGAAGCCCCTATCATTCGGAAGGCTGAATTCGGGGCGCGATACACGCCTTAAGCCGGACAGGGCCGACTCCTTGCTCTAAGAGGCATAAGTCTTTAGGGACTTGAAACCTCTCGAACAGCGACCAGTCTCTCGCCTTATCATGACAGTCAGTTTTAGCTTTCTCTACTAAGGTGCTTAGCCCAGAAGAACCGGGGCACAATCCCAGTAGTTCTCCCAGTGCTACCTTAGCCGATATAGCGGAACATAAGGTACCAAAACATGGGAGCCGGGCAAACCCAACTATTGACCCAAGACATGATTCGGAGCTGATTCATATAATGCTATAAGTTCGGGGTGCCGCACTGTCGAAAGTGTTCTGACTTCTCACGCCGCATTATGGGGTATGCTTAAGCCCCTGGCGTATTGGCTGTACCAGAGTGTACGGGTGCTAGATGTCATGAATGAACTTATGTATGTAAAGGAAGAATGCAATAATAGTCTTAATGCTATGCATTGTTTTATTCAAAAAGGTGCGTTAGAGCAGAATGATACAAGTAGTGTGATAAGCAAAAAGTAGGACTATTTGACATGTCCCTTCCAAGGGCGAGCTGAGGAATAGTATTAAAGCAAGTATTTCACTCGTTATTGTAATCCACCTGGGAATTCCGTGGTGTGACGTAGCTCTCTGCCACCATGGTTGCTGCATCATGTGTTCGGCAATCATGCTGCTGGACAGGGTTTCCAGAGATGGAAGTCCTGAAAGAGAAAAATAACAATGTGGGAAGCCCCTAGTGCGGTTTAAGCCGCGTCTTGGGGCGTGCCGTAGTTGTGCCCCCCTCCCCACCTGTGCCCATGGTATTTTTAATGCGTAATTATGTACGCGTGGCATGGATTTTGCCGTTTGGTTGGGACCGGGGTGGGGGCCGTATTGCTATGCGAGCTCGAAACGTGCCAGGCGGTCCAGTTGCCGATTACTCTGAGCGCGCTTGAAGGTGTCCGGGTCCTTAATCGCCGAACTAGTGGATTGCCTTGAGAGGCTGCTTTGCGCTTCTGCTGCGAGGGCCGCAGTGTGCTCCTCCGTGCGGAGAGAGCGCTTTGTGTTTCCATTGACTGTTATGACCCCCCGAGGTCCTGGCATCCTGAGCTTGAGATATGCATAATGCGGTACCGCGTTGAATCTCGCAAATGCGGTTCGCCCGAGAAGTGCATGGTAGCCACTGCGGAACGGGACTATGTCGAAGATTAACTCTTCGCTTCGAAAGTTATCCGGGGACCCGAAGACCACTTCCAGTGTGACTGAGCCTGTGCAATGGGCCTCTACACCTGGTATGACACCTTTAAAGGTCGTTTTTGTGGGTTTTATCCTGGAGGGGTCTATACCCATTTTGCGCACTGTGTCCTGATAAAGCAGGTTCAGGCTGCTGCCGCCATCCATTAGGACTCGAGTGAGGTGAAATCCGTCAATGATTGGGTCTAGGACCAGTGCGGCAAATCCGCCATGACGGATACTAGTGGGGTGGTCTCTGCGATCGAAGGTGATCGGACAGGAGGACCATGGGTTGAACTTTGGGGCGACTGGCTCCAACGCATATACGTCCCTGAGCGCACGCTTCCGCTCCCTCTTGGGGATGTGGGTTGCGTATATCATGTTCACCGTCCGCACTTGTGGGGGGGACCTCTTCTGTCCTCCGGTGTTCGGCTGCCGGGGCTCCTCGTCATCATCGCTATGTGACCCCTTATCTTTGTTTTCGGCATTTAACTTGCCGGCCTGCTTGAACACCCAACAATCCATGTTGGTGTAGTTGGCTGGCTTGTCGGGGGTGCCGTGTATTTGACACGAGCGGTCGAGTATACGGTCCAAACTGGACGGGCCCGAAGTGCTTCTTTTGAATGGCTTTTTCCGCTAACTGGGTTTAGAGCCTTTGAATCCAGCATTGACTGATGTATCCTCGGTATTGTCGCTGTTAATACGGCGCTTATGTTTGTTGCGACGTGACCTATCGTTGCCGTCCTTGGTATCCGAAGTACCATGGTTCTTTGATATGTTATTGCTGCGAGCCAACCAGCTGTCCTCTCCCGCACAGAAGCGGGTCATGGGTGTCGTGAGGGCTGCCATAGATTTCGGCTTTTCCTGTCCAAGGTGCCGGGCGAGCCATTCATCGCGGATGTTGTGCTTGAACGCTGCTAGGGCCTCTGCATCCGGACAGCAGATGATTTGATTTTTCTTTGTTAGGAACCGTGTCCAGAATTTCGTGGCCGATTCCTCTGGCTGCTGAATTATGTGGCTCAAGTCATCGACATCTGGTGGTCGCACATAAGTGCCCTGAAAGTTGTCGAGGAATGCGGCTTCCAGATCTTCCCAATAGCCAATGGACTCTGCTGGCAAGCTGTTGAGCCAATGCCGAGCTGGCCCTTTGAGTTTGAGTGGGAGGTATTCGATGGTGTGTAGGTCATCACCGCGGACCATGTGGATGTGTAGGAGGAAATCCTCGATCCATACCGCAGGATCTGTTGTGCCGTCATATGATTCTATATTTACGGGTTTGAAACCCTCTGGGATTTGATGATCCATTACACCATCTATGAAGCATAAGGGGTGTGCGGCGCCTCTGTACTGGGCTATATCGCGACGCGGCTCAAATGAGTCTTGCCCGCTGTGTTCGGCCCAGCCAGACATACTTTTACTGTATCCGGCGTGACGATTATTGTCTCGCATAGTGGCGCGCCCTCGTGATCCGTAGATCGATCTTGCGTGTTTTGCTTTGTCCTCCAATACGTCTCGCAGGTCTGGCGTATTTCCCCATGCCTTTTTACTTGAATGGCGTCGGGGTGCGGGCTGAGTTTTTGGCTGGAATGCCTCTCTGTCGCGGCCACGAGGTGGCCGATCAGCCGCGTCATACACCGGGGATGTGGGTTTCGGTGCTTCCTCCTCCAGTCGGGGTAGCAACCTGCACTTTGGGTAACTCTTGGTGGGGCGTTCAAGTTTATATTCCTCGGCCGCCAGGACTTCAGTCCATCTGTCAGCTAGCAAATCTTGATCAGCTTGAAGCTGCTGCTGCTTTTTCTTAAGGCTATTTGCCGTGGCTATAAGCCGGCGCTTGAATCGCTCTTGTTCGACGGGATCCTCTGGCACGATGAATTCGTCATCGTCGATGCTTGCCTCGTCTTCGGAGGGAGGCATGTAATTATCATCCTCCGCCTCTCCATCTAGCGCTCTCTCAGGAGGGCTGGCCTCTCCATCCTCCTGCTCTAAATCTTGCTGGAGGGGATTGTTGTTGCCTTCGGCACTGTCCGGAGTGCTATTATCTCCGGTGCCGGTATCACCGCTTTTGCCTTGGCGGGACTTAGAGCGGCGCCGCTGTCGGCGGCGCTTGAGTTGCTTCTTGGAGGGGTCATCCTCCGCTGTCCCGTCGCCATTGCCTTCTTTGGGTGTGTCCACCATGTATATGTCATATGATGAGGTGGCTGTCCAGTGCCCTGTGGGCAGTGATTCCTCTTCGCCTCCCGCATCATCGTCCATACCGTCGATGTCTTCGGAGTCAAAGTCGAGCATGTCGGTTAAGTCATCAACAGTGGCTACTAAGTGGGTGGTGGGTGGGTGGCGAATTTCTTCGTCATCCGCATCCCAATCCTGTCGGACGTAGTTCGGCCAGGACTCTCCTGACAAGGAGCGAGACCTTAATGAGTTCAGTATGTCGCCAAAGGGCGAGTGCTAAAAAATATCAGCGGAGGTAAACTCCATGATCGGCGCCCAATCGGATTCGACAGGAACGGGCACAGGCGGTTCGGAGTCCATGGCCAGAGAAGGATCCTGCAGTTTGGCAACACAGCTCTCGTGAAGGGTAAGGTCGATATTTGGCTCGATCACCGCAGAGGATACGGCCTCCGCAGCGGGGTCTATCCACCCGTCCATGGGTGGCGCAACTGGCTCCGAATTGAGGGTCGGAGCAGCTACCGGTGTGATTTCTCGAACACTATCCGATGGTAGAGCTAAATCGTACACATCGTGACCACGTGGCGCACAAGGTAGGGGCTCGAATCCGTCGAAGGTCAAGTCTCCGCGGATATCGGCAGTGTAGTTTAAACTTCCAAACTTGACCTGGTGGCCAGGGGCATAACTTTCGATCCGCTCCAGATGGCCAAGCGAGTTGGACCGCAGTGCGAAGCCACCGAACACAAAGATCTGCCCGGGGAGAAAAGTCTCACCCTGGACTGCATCGCTATCGATGATCGTAGGAGCCATCAAGCCTAACAGCGACGACACAGAGGAACCCGGCGGATCTCGGGTAGGGGGTCCCGAACTGTGCATCTAAGGCGGATGGTAACAGGAGGCAGGGGACACGATGTTTTACCCAGGTTCGGGCCCTCTTGATGGAGGTAAAACCCTACGTCCTGCTTGATTTATTCTTGATGATATGAGTATTACAACAGTTGATCTACCACGAGATCGGAGAGGCTAAACCCTAGAAGCTAGCCTATGGTATGATTGTATGTTGTTCTACAGACTAAAACCCTCCGGTTTATAGAGACACCGGAGGGGGCTAGGGTTACACAAGGTCGGTTACAAAGAGGAGATATACATATCCGTATTTCCTAGCTTGCCTTCCACGCCAAGTAGAGTCCCATCCGAACACGAGACGAAGTCTTCAATCTTGTATCTTCATAGTCCAACAGTCCGGCCAAAGGATATAGTCCGGCTGTCCGGAGACCCCCTAATCCAGGACTCCCATAGGAGGTATCTCCGAAGGTGTCTATTGAGTTGGCATGGATCAAGAATGGGATTTGTGAAGGAAATGTGCCCTAGAGGCAATAATAAAGTTGTTATATATATTTCCTTATATCATGATAAATGTTTATTATTCATGCTAGAATTGTATTAACCGGAAACTTAGTGCATGTGTGAATACATAGACAAAACTGAGTGTCCCTAGTATGCCTCTACTTGACTAGCTCGTTAATCAAAGATGGTTAAGTTTCCTAACCATAGACATGTGTTGTCATTTGATGAACGGGGTTACATCATTAGAGAATGATGTGATGGACAAGACCCATCCGTTAGCTTAGCATTATGATCGTTTAGTTTTATTGCTATTGCTTTCTTCATGACTTATACATGTTCCTCTGACTATGAGATTATGCAACTCCCGAATACCGGAGGAACACCTTGTGTGCTATCATATGTCACAACGTAACTGGGTGATTATAAGGATGCTCTACAGGTGTCTACGATGGTGTTTGTTGAGATGGCATAGATCGAGATTAGGATTTGTCACTCCGTGTATCGGAGAGGTATCTCTGGGCCCTCTCGGTAATTTACATCACCATGAGCCTTGCAAGCAATGTGACTGATGAGTTAGTTATGGGATGATGCATTACGAAACGAGTAAAGAGACTTGCCAGTGACTAGATTGAACTAGGTATGATGAAACCGATGATCGAATCTCGGGCAAGTAACATATCAATGACAAAGGGAACAATGTATCACTACTGCAGGATGCTGCTAATGCGACACAACGATTAGAGACCCTTCGAGAAACTGTGTGTGATGCAATAATCGCAAACGGTGATGTATGAAAACCGTCAGTAATGATGCAAAATGTTTGCGATAAATGATACATCAAACACAGTTCAGATTATAGTTGCATGTGTGATGAGGGGCATACGGTTGATCTGTACGAACTGTTTGCGATGAGATAGAACAACAGAAATGGGTAGCCAGATCAAGGTGTGTGCGATATACGGCATACAGTTCACTCCGATGAACCGTTTGTGATGAGTGAGGTGAACACAAACGATTTGGCGTAACAAGATGTGTGTGATACCCGGCAAACAGGTCGGTAATCAGAATTGTGTGCGATCATTATAGACAGCCTGTACGGTCTTTTTTGTGAATTGTGTGCTTGCCAGGGCACATAGTTCAACAAACCAACCTGTTGGGGATAATGTAGAAGATCTCCGTCGAATACATATTACTAACCGTCTGCGATGAGATTGACAGGATAAACAGAGATATATACAGTCTGCATAATTTAGTCCTTCTTCTTGTTGTTGTTCTTGTTGGATGGCCCCGCGACATCATCTTGGCAAGGACACTTCTTGCCGCTAACCATTGGCTTTTCATCGTCGTCGCCGTCGT
Organism: Triticum urartu; assembly: GCF_056163025.1. Classification (NCBI taxonomy): domain Eukaryota; kingdom Viridiplantae; phylum Streptophyta; class Magnoliopsida; order Poales; family Poaceae; genus Triticum; species Triticum urartu. The sequence goes on from NC_141875.1 coordinate 557,797,244, forward strand.
CATCGTCGTTGCTGTCGTCGTCCTCCTCCTCCTCGTTCGACCATTCCTCCTCATCATCGTCATCCTCTTCTTCATCCTCTGACGGCTCCTCATCCGTCTGGTTGTCGTCTGACGACTCCAGAGGCGGCATCCCTTCCATGAACCGGATATAGTCGAGGTCTGGGCTCGACGCCGGACTCATGGAAGACGAGCGGGATGATTTCGATGTTGACCTATCATCGGGCGCTAGACTACTGACCGAACTATCGTCCTCGCTATCGCTCGACATGGCTGCAGAGTGTGTGCCAGTGTGTAGCGCGGCTTGCCGGGGACGATGCAGATGGTGGACACTTAAGCGGGGTATGCAGAGAAGAGGAACTGCCAATTGAAGCGAGGATTGAAGCGGGGGTTGACGTATTATCTAACCGCTGATATAATCAACCGCAATTATTTGTCACTAGTCGCTCCAAATTCCCGGGGTTGTGCAGGAATCTTATTGGCTATTTGGCTGGTTTCCTTTTTCAGGACAAAAATAAGGAACGAGTTTTGGGATTATGCACTGGTACCGGTACGAACGGAGTAGGAGAGTTGGCAAGCAATACATTGAGCTCTTCTTATTGATAAAGCCAGTAATAATCAAACTAGAAAGGAAAAGAAAAAATACAAAGAAAAATATCTGCACGAATCTTCGCGTAACATCAATGGCATAGGACCTAGATGTGCATTACTTAGAGCACATCTAGATGTGCTTTAGCAATACTGTCAAACAAAAGCCGCATCGCACTTGTCTGTCTGCTGGGTGGAGGTCGCAGCGTGGCTAATTAATTAAGGTATTCTTTTTGTGAGTGGCTTAATTAAGGTATTCAATTCCTAAGTGTAGTGTTGTACTAGTACTCTGCGTGTAAATTGACTGGCCATTAATTTTTGTCATTGCATGTCTGGATAAAAACAAGGAGCACCCTTAGTAATTATTAAAATAAAACCTTGTGATTTATGCACGCATCTCTGGGCAGCAGTTAATCTGTATATTAATGTTGATGTTTTGTTTTTAGTTACCATTCGTCTGCTATAGATGGAACGATCTCGATGGATGAAGAATCGGAAAACCGCATATTTTATTAGTGGCGTGACAGAGTTCATGAATTTGGCCGAAAGTACAAAGAGGAGAATTGGTGATGTGGATTACATCATGTGTCCATGTACTGATTCTGCCAATACAGAGTCACATGAAGTTGCAGATGACCAGAAGCACTTAGTCTCTAGGGGATTCATGGATGGATATACACGTTGGACCAGACACGGCAAAGAGGAGGTCATGGATGATGATACCCAGGGCAGCGAGATGCCAAACCCCGATCAGTGTCACATGGATGTTGAATCTAACATCGGGGCAGAGGCGTCAAGCTACCAATGGAACACCAGAAAGCCGAAACGCCCGCTGGAAAACCAAGACGTCCACGCAGATGAGGACGATCTTGATATGCCAGATTTTGCTGCTATGATTGCAGATTTCGAGGGCCCAGAAAAGGATATTATTGGGTACAAGGATCTGCCAACCATTGATGCGGACTCCAAGAAAGAATTGTATCCAGGTTGCAAAAAGAAATATTCCAGGTTGAGTGCCACCCTGCCGCTTCTCAGATTTAAAACAACAAACGGTCTATCAAACAAGGGCTTCACAGAGATCTTAGGTATTTTCAAAGATATTCTTCCGGAAGATAATGTGCTCCCCAGAAGCACGAATGAAGCAAAGAAAATTGTTTGCCCATTGGAACTTGAAGTATAGAAGATACACACTTGTGTGAATGATTGTATATTGTATCGTGGTGAGTACAAAGATTTCTGTGCATGTCCCACATGCAAGCATGCACGATACAAGCGCAGGAGAGCAAAGGACAAGTACAAATTGGACGACAAGATCAAGACAGGTATCCCATTCAAGGTTGTTTGGTACTTGCCTTTAATTCCAAGGTTGAGGCATTTGTTTGCAAACACTAGAGAGGCAAAGAGGTTGCGGTGGCATCATGATGAGCGAATTGCGGATAGGTTTATGAGGAACCCGAAAGATGGGGCTCAGTGGGAATTAATCGACAACAAGTTTGAAAATTTTGCCAAGGATCCTAGAAGTTTAAGGCTCAGGGATTGTACTGACGGGATGAATCCTTTTGGCGATATGAGCACCAATCACAGCACATGGCATGTGCTTCTGTGCATATATAACCTAGCTCATTGGTTGTGTATGAAGAAAAAATACATTATGATGTCAATGAGTATCCAAGGCCCGAAGCAACCTGGAAATGACATCGACATTTACTTTCAGCTACTGGTAGAAGAACTTCTGATAGTGTGGATAGATGTGCCTGCTGTAAAATGTTATGATGCTTATAGAAAGGAGATTTTCAATCTACATGCGATGCTGGTGCACACCATTCAAGATATGCCGGCATTAGGCAACACATCGGGGCAGAAAACAAGGGGAGATGTAGGGTGTGTCACATGCATGGATAGGACAACTAGTAGAAGACTTCCCAACTCGCGTAAAACAGTGTATTTGCGTCATCGTAGGTTCTTGCGGATGAACCACCCATACCGAAAGATCAAAGCTGAATTTGATGGTACAACAGAGGCAGGTGTGGCCCCAAGACCCTTTGACGGGGAGGTGGTCCACAACATGGCTAAAAAAACTAATGTTGTGCTTGGAAAGAACCACCCTTTGATAGTGAAACTAACACCCAAGGATCAAGTGTTTAAGAAGAAATCGGTGTTCTGGAAATTACCTTACTGGGAGATTCTACGTGTACGTCACTACATCGATGTCATGCACGTAGAGAAGAATGTATGTGAAAGCATCCTTGGTATTCTGCTCAAGATTAAAGGTAAAAGAAAGGATGGTGACGGTTCATGGCTCGATATGCTTGCTGATCAATCACAACACAAGAGTGAAGCAGAAGATGATGGAAAATTCATGAAAGCTCGCCAAAGTTACAATTTCAGTACAAAAGAAGCAACACAGTTCTTCACCTATTTGTTGTCAGTTAAGACACCCTCTTCCTACTGCACAAACATCAGAAGTCTCGTGGATGTGAGCTCAGGTAAAATGAAGTTGGGACACATGAAGTCACATGATTGCCACGTAATGTTGACACAAATCCTCCCGGTGGCCATCAGGAATCTGATGGACAAAGATATAAGAAACACACTCATTGACCTATGTGATTTCTTCAACAAACAATGGCAGAAAGTTGTAGATCCTGAAGAGTTGGATAATATGCAAGATGATATTGTAAGAATATTGTCCAACCTAGAGATGTTTTTCCCACCGTCATTCTTTGATGTCATGGTCCATCTCACTGTGCACCTTGTCGACGAGATAAAGTATTGTGGTCCCGTGCTTCTTCGCAACATGTATCCCTTCGAGTGGTTCATGGGAATACTGAAGAGCTTTTGTCGGAACGGAAACCATCCAGAGACAAGCATCCTACAAGGTTATACCGTGGAGGAGGTGGTTGAGTTTTGCACCAAATACATGAAACAAAGACCTATAGGTTTGCCCCTCTCTCACCACGAGGGAAGGCTGAAAGGTAAGACGGTCCTTGCTGGCACGCAAATGGCTGCACCCGGAGAATTGGCAAAGAAGGTCCATTTGATGGTACTGCATATAAACCCAGTTCTCATCGCTTATGCCGAAGAACACTTGGCGGAGATACGCCAAAGCTTCTTACCAATGGTGCCTTCATCAGAAGTGGAGGTGAAGGAGCACACTAAGAAGTACACCGAATGGCCGAAGAATCATTTGGCACAAGGATCCATCTATGACATTGCTACGTGGTTGGCACAAAAGCCATCACCTACGGTGTTGACGTACCAAGCATATGACATAAATGGATACACGTTCTACACTGAGGAACGTGATAAGAAGACCTCGTATCAGAACAGCTCTGTTCGAATAGAATGCATGATAGTAAATGAAGTTGATAAAAGGGTATACTATGGAACCATCAAAGAGATTTGGGAGCTTGACTATGTGAAAGTTAAGGTGGCATTATTCAGGTGCGCATGGATCCCTCTTGGTCAGGTAAGGATTGATGAGTACAAGAAGACCTGTGTTAACAGGACAACGATGGCATATCACGCGGACCCATTCATTCTTGCCAGTGATTCTACCCAGATTTCCTTTGTGGAAGACCCCTTGCATAAGAACGTCCATTTGGCGATGCATGGGAAGAGAAGGGTACTGGGTGTCGACGATGTTGCCGATCAGGATGAGTACGATGAATTTGATGAGTTGCCGGCCAAGGGATCGCGCACCAGTGCAACAGAGAAGCGTAAAATCATCAAAAACCCCAAGTTCATTCGGGGTCAACTTAAAGATCCCAGTTCCCCCATGTACATGGGAATTAAGCCGTAAACCTAGTCTTTATGCCTACCCTACAACTTAATTCGTTCAATTTAGAACTGTCGTGTGTACTAAATTTGTGAGTTATGCCCGGTTTTTTGTTGATGTAAGAACCGTTAATATGTTGACCTTGATATGCTATCAGCTCAGGCAATGAATATGAACTGTTTTTTGTTGTTATTATTATTATTATATCATAGAGGTAGCACACTCAATCGATCCCACTATAGTATGTGTGAACAAAAATATGCAATCTGGTTTTGCGAATAGCACACGGTTCGTTGATGAGAATCGTGTGCCGACCAAACCCCGCCACCCTGCCCACGATCTGAGTCGTGCTTTCTGATTGGCCAGAACCCAAACCCCACAGATCATACGTCTGCACCGTTAGATGCTCCCAGATCGAATGGCGACCATCACCCCTTTCGACAACACATGCAGTTCCTATTGTAATTTTATTTTTATGCACAAAATGCACGTTAATCTCAAAAAATGTCTTAAATATAGCTAACGATACCTGAAATGCGCCAGAAAATCAAACCCGTGGTTTAATTGTGATTGCGTACCATGGAAAATTTTATGAGGCCAAACGATGAAGTCACCGACCACAGGAGTTTAGATTGACACGTCTCCTTTTGGAAAACCATGATCCTTCATGTGAGATGCTCCGGTTTGAAAGGAGCGGTCATCAAAACTTGTGCCAAACTTTACCAATTTTTTCCACGGGGTCGTGAGAGCACGCCACAGGCACACATTGATTTTGATGATGTCCGAACTCCATCTGAATTTTGTGTAATTAAAATACCAACTACGCCTACGCAAGTGGCCACACCTCGCGGCCGAAATGTTTGAAACTTCTCCCCGCTTCTCGAACAAATGGATGAAAACTCACAAAGCAACGCACAAATGATATGTACATGTTGGGGATATTACTATTGGACGTAAACCGGCCAGGGGTAACCAGATTAACTTTATGAAGATTAGAAGCCCATGAAGATGTAAGAATGATGGCGCTTTATGAAGGCCCAAGGCCCAGTGGCGAGTTAAGGCCTGTAGATGTAAACCGACCTTATTATGTAGCTTGTATTGTAAGATAGGAAGGATAGAGACCGAACCGGACAAGTTTATGATCCGGCTTCGGGACTCTGTAAGCCGGCGGGCGTCAACCTATGTATATAAAGGGACGACCCGGCATCGGTTCAGGGACAACAGACAACAATTCGAGAGCCAGACAAAGCGGATTCGCTCCCTGGCCTTCGAAACCCTAGCAATACCAATCGGAACTAGACGTAGGGTTTTACCTTCATCGAAGGGGCCGAACTAGTATAAACCTCCCATGTCCCCTTGTCCGGTTTAACCCCTTTAAGCTAACCCGTTGCGATGGCTCCACGACTAAGTCCTTTCACAAGGACATCTGCCAGGACAAACCCACGACAGTTGGCGCCCACCGTGGGGCTATCATACGATGGTTTCGAGTTCTTGAAGGGCAGCTTTGATGGACACAAGGGATACGCTGTGGGCCGGATGACGAAGAGTCTTCGCGGCAAGCTCTACATCGACAACGCAGGATGGGGTCCCGAGGCCGATTCAATCGAATACGGGTACCGGGTCCCCTTTGGTGGGATTCACGTCTTCATCGGCAAGATTGGCGAACCGGCCCCTGAGCCGGACATCTGCACCGACATCATCGAGACAGCTCAGTGTGCAAGCTCTTCGCCGGTTCAGCCCGTGGTGAAGCATGTTTTCGTAGGCGTCATCCATGGAGCCGAATACAAGGACGGACCGGCATCCGATGGAGAAACGGTTGTCTGCTCCGACGATGAGTCTTCCGGAGAGACCGAATCGCTCTATCAGTTGCAGGATGGCCGGATTAGTGGGGGATCCGAGGGCAACAGTATTTCGGACTTCCCTGATATGCCAAACCGGGCCGCTATCTTCATGGCCGGTACACAGTCGGCTCCTCATTCATCAGCTGTCGCAGCAATACTCTCCTGTTCAACAACGGCCACGCCGGCAGGGGCAGGAAGCTCTGCGCCGCCGCCAGCTCAAGTCCTGTCTGAATTGTTCGATGCTTTGGCAACGTTGATGGCCGCAGAGGTGGATGCAGCAGCCCGGGATCAGCACAACGCAGAGATTGCAAAGGTAAAGGATCAGATAGCTCAGGCAAAAGCGGATCTAGTGGCAGAGAACGCTAGGATGGCTACAGAGCGGGCTGAGCTGGAAGCTCAGGCCTACCAGATTAGGCTCGATCAGAACGCTTCCGAAGAAGTCATGAGAAGAAGGTACTGATCGCATCTCCCGTTGGGTTACGAGCCATGAAATCTCTTCAATACACCAGGAGCAGGAACTAGTAACCAACCAATATTAAACCGGACGGAGGTACCAGGAACAGGAGCATCGGTTCAAGCGCTTGCGATGGACCCGCCTCATCAGAATAACATTGTGCCGCAGTATGTACCAACACCTCCCGGGCATTACTCCAACCTGTTGGACAATATTGTGGCCACCGCTTCACACTTGGCAGCCCTTCCAACCGACGGCGAATCACCAGTTGCGATTAAGGCACGTTGAGCCAGAGATCTCCTTCAAACAGCGCTAAATCAGCAGTAAGCATATTCACACAGTCATGAGAGGATTCATTCCACTCCCCGTCCAAGCCAGAGCTATAGCAGACACGTTGAGGATGAACCGACTGTGTCAAGCAGTGCACGTCGCTGTAATTCGCCGTGAGGACACAACCCGGTTGGGGGAGGTGTTAATGCACAGGATGTAGTGGATCATGGTCGCACGCGTCGAGAGGCCGAGTTAGCAGCTCAGCACGGAGCTCGTCAACATACTCCGGTTCACCCTACTGCTTCAGTAGAGCCAGGTGTGGTTTTTAGTTCCTTAGGGGTGCCGTGTCTCACCCCCGCTTTGCGTAATGTGAGATTGCCCAAGGACTTCAAGGGACCTCGTAAGGTACCAAATTACACCGCCGATTTACAACCCGAGGCGTGGGTTGAAAGCTACGAGATGGCAATGGAGATGTTAGATGTAGATGAGGCAGTGTGTGCTAAATACTTCACCATGATGTTGAAAGGAACAGCTCGTACTTGGTTGAAGAGCTTACCAACTAACTCTATCGGATCATGGGCCGAATTGAAGCACTGGTTTATCCAGAAGTTCAAAGATACTTGTAAGTAGCCCATGTCAATCGTGGATCTGGCCGCTTGTGTCCAAGAGGAGGGGGAGTCCACGACCCATTGGGTCAAGCGGGTCTCAGCAATTTTGCATTCATCGGATCGTATCAATGCAGATACCGAAGTACTAACGTTGGAGGGTGAGGGAGTCCTGGATTAGGGGGTGTCCGGATGGCCGGACTATACCTTCAGCCGGACTCCTGGACTATGAAGATACAAGATTGAAGACTTCATCCCGTGTCCGGAAGGGACTTTCCTTGGCGTGGAAGGCAAGCTTGGCGATACGGATATATAGATCTCCTACCATTGTAACCGACTTTGTGTAACCCTAACCCTATTCGGTGTCTATATAAACCGGAGTGTTTTAGTCCGTAGGACAACATACAAATAACAATCATACCATAGGCTAGGTTCTAGGGTTTAGCCTCTCCGATCTCGTGGTAGATCTACTCTTGTACTACCCATATCATCAATATTAATCAAGCAGGACATAGGGTTTTACCTCCATCAAGAGGGCCCAAACCTGGGTAAAACTTCGTGTCCCTTGCCTCCTGTTACCATCCGGCCTAGACGCACAGTTCGGGACCCCCTACCTGAGATCCGCCGGTTTTGACACCGACATTGGTGCTTTCATTGAGAGTTCCTCTGTGTCGTCACCGTTAGGCTTGATGGCTCCTACGATCATCAATAGCGATGCAGTCCAGGGTGAGACCTTCCTCCCCGGACAGATCTTCGTCTTTGGCGGCTTCGCACTGCGGGCCAATTCACTTGGCCATCTGGAGCAGATCGAAAGCTATGCCCCTGGCCGTCAGGTCAGATTGGGAAGTTTAAACTACACGACTGACATCCGCGGGGACTTGATCTTCGACGGATTCGAGCCACTGCCGAGCGCGCCGCACTGTCACGACAAGCATGATCTAGCTCTGCCGCCGAACAGTGCCCTGGAGGACGCACCCGCATCGGCTTCGACCCTTAATTCGGAGCCAACTGTGCCGATCGAGGATGGGTGGTTGGATACCGCCTCGGGGGCTGCGATCCCAATAGCGATCGAGCCGAACACCAGCCCCGCACTCCGCGAGACTCGTGACTCCAAGGAGTCAGACTCCTCTCCGGACTCCGAACCCTCCGCGCCCCTGCCGATCGAATCCGATCGGGCGCTGATCATGGAGTTTACTGCCGCGGACATCTTTCAGCACTCGCCTTTCAGCGATATTCTGAAGACACTAAAGTCTCTCTCTTTATCAGGAGAGCCCTAGCCGGACTACGGCCAGCAAGGTTGGGATACGGACGATGAAGAAATTCAAAGCCCACCCACCACCCACTTCGTAGCCACTGTCAACGATTTAACCGACATGCTCGACTTCGACTCCGAAGACATCGACGGTATGGACGCCGATGCAGGAGACAATGAAGAACCAGTGCCTATTGGGCCCTGGAAAGCCACCTCGTCATATGACGTATACATGGTGGATGCACCAAGAGATGATGACGAGGAGTGGAAGGACGCACCGAAGGCTTGTTCCCTCGAGAAGCAGTCAAAGCGGCGACGCAAGCGCCGCCCCAAATCATGCCTCGACATAAATAACGATCACACAGACCCAGCGCTGGAGCAGGGCGAACCGCTACCGGACAACGGCAATCCGGATAATCAAACCGAACAAACAAATTCTATCAAGGATAATAGTCCGGACGACATAACGCCGGACAGGCACCCGGAGCAGCAAAATGCCCGTAAAAGGCTTGTTGCCACCGCGAGGAGTCTTAAAAAGCAGAAGCAAAGGCTCAAGGCTGCGCAAGACACACTCCAAATCAGATGGAGTAAAATACTCAACACAGCAGCGAGGTACGGCGACAATCGCCCCTCCAAGAGCTACCCAAAGCGGAAGCTGCTACCTGAATTCGATGAGGAGGCCTCAGACCCTCCACAACCAAACATCAAAGCAGCCACCTGGCCGGATAGACGACCCCTCTACCAACACAGAGCGGCATACAACGCCACTCACAATACAACACGCGACCCATGCGAGGGCTCGCACCCAAAGGACCACGCAACAAGATCCATCTATGGACCACGCAAGCGCGCCCCAGCATACAATGCAACACAACAAACATCCGAACAATGCGATACACCCAGCTACAGGGGTGCCGCACACCCCCTATGTTTCACCGATGAGGTGCTGGACCATCAATTTTCAGAGGGATTCAAACCCGTAAACATAGAGACATACGACGGAACAACAGACCCTAGGGTCTGGATTGAGGACTACATCCTTCATATTCATATGGCTCGAGGAGATGATCTCCACGCCATCAAGTACTTACCCCTCAAGCTCAAAGGGCCAGCTCGTCACTGGCTTAAAAGCCTCCCCGAAAGCTCCATTGGAAGTTGGGAAGAGCTTGAAGACGCCTTTCGGGTAAATTTTCAAGGGACTTATGTCCGACCTCCGGATGCGGACGATTTGAGTCATATAACTCAACAGCCCGGAGAGTCAGCCCGAAAGCTTTGGAACAGGTTTCTTACTGAAAAGAACCAGATTGTTGACTGTCCGGACGCCGAAGCCTTGGCAGCTTTTAAGCATAGCGTCCGTGACGAATGGCTCGCCAGATACCTCGGCCAAAATAAGCCGAGAACGATGGCCGCATTAACAAGCCTCATGACCCGCTTTTGCGCGGGTGAGGATAGCTGGCTAGCCAGATGCAGCACCAGCGACCCCAGTACATCTGAAGTTAGAGATGGAAACGGGAAATCACAGCGCAACAGCAATAACAAACGCCAGAATAAAGAAGACAGCACGAAGGGCATGACAGTAAACGCCGGATTCAAAAGCTCTCGGCCAGGTCAGCAAAAGCCGCCATCTAAAGGCACCAGGGATGAACTATCCAGCCTCAGCAAAATTCTGGACCAAGTATGTCAGATCCATAGTACCCCTGGTAAACCTGCTAATCATACCCACAGAGAATGTTGGGTCTTCAAGCAGTCCAGCAAGCTCAACGCCGTACACAAGGGGGAGGATACACCAAGTGAAGACGAGGATGAGCCTCCCAAGCAAGACACTGGGGAACAAAAGAAATTTCCATCAGAAGTCAAAACAGTAAACGTGCTACACATGATCAAGGGAAAAAACAATGAGGCACTCCCAGGAAAATATACCCAAGTGCCTGTCACTGCGAAGTCCTGCCACTGGTCGTCTCAACCGATCACTTTCGACCATCGCGATTACTCAGCAAGTATCCAACACGCAGGATGGGCTGCCCTGGTATTAGACCCAGTAATTGGCGGATATCACTTCACACGAGTCTTGATGGACGGTGGCAGCAATCTAAACCTAATATATCAGGATACAATCCGCGGGATGGGGTTAGACCCAACAAAAATTCGCCATAGCAATACTACCTTTAAAGGAGTAACGCCAGGCCTAGGGGCTTGCTGTACGGGCTCCCTCCTACTACAAGTTATATTCGGCTCCCCCGATAACTTCCATCGCGAGCATTTAACCTTCCACATCGCTCCGTTCCAAAGTGGCTATCAAGCACTGCTCGGACGCGAAGCTTTCGCTCGCTTTAATGCAATACCACACTACGCCTCCCTCACACTCAAGATGCCCGGTCCATGTGGCATCATTTCAGTGAACGGAAATATCAAGCGATCTCTGCGCGCCGAAGAGAGTGCGGCTGCCTTGGCAGCCGCACACTAAAGGCGCCCGGAGCAGTGAAAGTATCCAATAGGTCGTCAAGACCTCAGACACAACTAATCGAGTCCGGTGCCGCTACTTATACCGAATAAATGTTCACACCCCTATTTGTCAACACAAGGGGCTCAACGCGCGCAGACAAGTGGCAATTTTTTCTCATCTTGAATTATACATGGTTTGTTTAAAAACTATCTTTTTGCACGACAACTTTTTCACCTAAATTCCTCTCTTTTACAGACGATCATCGTGCTACACCCGTCCATGATACGGCTCAACGGAGACACAGGCGCAGACGTGCAGTAGGGACCCGCTCCAAGGATTCTTTTTAGATTAAGACCCTGCGTAAACCTTTTTTACTGTCTCTTGTTGATACATATCCCCCGTCAAGAAGGATGCTGACGTCTTGGCATGTGGCTACGCCAGAACAATGCACGTACCTGGACACAAGGGGCTTCTTACAAAGGCCATTATTTAGGCCCGGTTTATACCACAAAGACCGAATACCTTAGGGAGTGTTCGGCGTCGCGAGTTTGGCCCTATATGCATCAGCTCCGAATCATTGTCTTTGGTCAAATTTTGGGTTTGCCCGGCTCCTATGCTTTGGTGCCTTATGTTCCGCTTTACCGGCTAAGGTAGCACCAGGAGAACTACTGCGATTTTGGCCTGGTTCATCCGGACGAGCACCTCAGTAGAGAAAGCCGAAAACTGACTATCATGATATAGCGTGAGACTGGTCAACCACTCGATGACCTGTTGGAATGTTAGAATTCCTCCGCCTTAACGAAGGGCCATTTTCCGGCCAGGCATGTACGCACCCCCGGATCGGGAGAGTGCGGACCCACCAGGGGCTATCTAGTAGCCCCACTGTCAAACTCCTATGGCTAAGTGAAAGTGCTAAAGCATTATAGTCCGGTTGCCTCGCTCGCTCCGCTATCACCTCCTTAATAGGACCAAGACATTGGGTTAAGTGTGAACGCATGTTTTTTGCGAACACCTCCGCATTATATGCGTGGGGGTTGAAGCGGACGGCTGCAATCTTTCAGGTTATACACATGTATACATAAACGGCCGCCCAGGAGGCATCATATTGCTTTCAGGAAAAAGTATAAAAATAGCCTTATAAAAATTTATAAAAGCATTTCACTTACAATGAGATTACATATCACTCAAACATAATATTTTTTGAGCACTGGGTCTCTATCAAACGAGCACCCTCAAGAACTTTTTCAAAGTAGTGCTCAGCAGCCATTCGGCCTATGGCCGAATCCCGCGCTGCAAGAGTGGTAGCATCCATCTCCGCCCAGTATGCTTTAACACGGGCAAAGGCCATCCGTGAGCCCTCTATGCACGCCGACCTCTTCATCGCATTAATGCGCGGCACCACATCAAGGAGCTGCTGCACCAAGCTGAAATAGCTGTTCGGTTTTGGCCTTTCCAGCCATAGCTGATCCACAACAGACCTCATGGCGCGTCCGGACAACCTATTCAGTTTGGCCTATTCGGCTAATTGGTCAGTCAATGAAAGCGGACGCTCGGGAGAATGGAATTGTGTCCAAAACAGATGGTCCACTTCACGGTCCGTCTGACCTTGGAAGTACTTGGCCGCATCGGCAGTGCTCGCCGCCAAATCCATATACACATCCTCCGAACTCCACAGCCGATCCAGAGGGGCATACCGTGGATCTCCGAACTTCCTCCGCAACATAAAGGATTTACCAGCTACAATATCCCCGGCTTCCCGCAGCTCCTCCTTCTTCGCCCTCATAGCAGAGCGGATGTCTTTTCTTGTCACAGCAGCCTTCTCAAATGCCTTCGCTAGGTTTTCCTTTTCAAGAACCCGGCAATGGTCGGCGGCGGCTTTTAATTCTATGGCCATCTTGGCCATCTTATCTCGGCTCTCGCCATGCGCGGCCTTCTCGGTTTCAACTCTTCAGCTGCCTTCATAGCAGCCGCATTACCAAACCTCGCTTGTTCCTTGGCTCGGGAAAGTTCTGCCCGCAAGGCTTCAACAGTGGCAGCTCCATCTGCAGCCACAACATATTAAAGATACTGGCATCATGCCGCTCTTACTATGTGGCGTTTACCAGATAGTGACACTTACCCTGTGCCTCGTCAAGCCTTTTGTTAACAAGCTCGATGTCGGCGTCTGCCGCATCCAACTGTCGTTTTAAATGGGCAAACTCTCTAGTCCGGCTAGCCACCGGAGCTTCCATCACCTGCACATAAAGGCAGTATGGTTATTACCTGGGAATATGATCCTCTGTTCGTCGTTGTTTCCGACAACAACCAGAGTCTCAGGGGCTACTATCTACACAGGGCACACCTAGCATATGCAGGACTATCATACATTATTTTACGTACCTCAAAGCCTGTCAGTAGACTCATAAAAGCTTCATGCAATCCGCTTTCGGCGGACGAAATTCTCTCCGTCACCGTATTCATCAGCATACGGTGTTCATCTGAGATGGCCGCTCGCCCCACCAAATCCCTCAGAACATCCGATCGCACACCAGACGGTGCCGGACACTTTTGTCTGCTCTCTTCGAGAGCCGGACACTGGGAGCTTTGGGGGTCAATGGGATTATCTTCTGGCCTCACCGGACTCGGTGAGGCCCCCTGCGACGACACTTCGGGGTCGCCCGCTTTCGGAGCGAAGGAGTCCGGAGGAGGCATTTCGCTCTCCATCATCTCTGGAAGAAGATCCCCCGAAAACGAGCTCATTTGAGAGGGGCTAAGGCCCGAACTGCAAAGATATATGCGGTGGTTATTTTCTCAGAAGAAAAAGATGGCATACCTGTACTATTAAAGTATTTCGGTTCACTTACGACTCGCTGGAGAATTGATCCCCCCTCGGACTTTATGCGGCAACAGCACCCCCCCAAGGTAGGACCCTCTGTGGGAGACTTCTTCTCCCGTTTGGAAGCTTCGGCTTCCAAATCCCCGGGCGCAGTCCTTTTCCTCCTCCAGTCGTCTTCCTTCATGGAGACGCTCTCTCCCTCGGTTAGAGTAGGCAGCGTTGGGGGCCCGCGTCCGCCCGTATTATCCTCCCCAGTGTCTTCCTTCAAGGGCTCCGGGCAAGGTGCGACCTGGAGCATCTTTTCCAATACCGGATTGTCCAAACCCTCAGGGAGGGGGGCCGAACACCAAATCAACTTCGCCTTTGTTATCCAGTCCTGGTCAAAAAGCGAACTCTCAGAAATAACTTTGTAACAAATGAGAGATAGTATGTTCGGCCGGAAGATTCCTTACCTGTTCGGCGGCGCGGTTACTGCTCAGGCCCATGTCCTCGGTGATTTCCGGACACTCTACCTGAGGTCAGAAGAATGACTTGTACATCTCCTCATGCGTCAGGCCAAGGAAATTTTGAATGACACACGGTCCCTTGGGATTGAACTCCCACAAGCGAAGGGGCCGGCGTTTGCAAGGCTGGACTTGACGAACCAGCATAACTTGTATTACGCAACCAAACTAAATCTCCGTTGAAGAGATCTCGAATGCGGCTTTGCAGTATATGCACGTCCTTGGCTGGACCCCAGCTCAGACCTCTGCTAATCCATGACATCAGTTGTGGTGGAGGGCCCGAGCGGAAAACAGGGGCGGCCGCCCACTTGGCACTTCTAGGAGCCGTGATGTAGAACCACTCCTGTTGCCACAATTCAGACACCTCTGGAATGGAACCTTTGGGCCATGGAGCTCCTGTCATCTTGCGTATTGAGGCACCTCTGCACGCTACATGTTGCCCCTCGATCATCTTCGGCTTTACTTCAAAGGTCTTGAGCCACAGGCCAAAGTGAGGGGTAACCCGGAGGAAGGCCTCACACACGACAATAAATGTCGTGATATGAAGAAAGGAGTCCAGAGCTAGATCATGGAAATCTAGCCCGTAATAAAACATCAAACCCCTGACGAAAGGATCCAGAGCGAGGCCTAAACCTCGGAGGAAGTGGGAGACGAACATGACGTTCTCGTTGGGTTCGGGGGAGGGGACGGCCTGCCCTCGGGCAGGTAGTCGATGCAAAACCTCGGCAGTCAGATATCTGGCCTCCCTCAACTTTTTGATGTCTTCTTCCGTGACGGAGGAAGGCATCCATCGGCCTTGAAGGCTAAATCTGGACATGATTGAAGGTTCGGAGCACCTGACCTGAACCTTGGGTGTTTGAGCTTGAGGTGGGGGAAGGATTTGATTGAGCACGGGAGGGAAAAAATAAGAGCCTTGTCCCTTTATAAAGAGGTTGAATATCAAGTGTCCTCTCTGTGGCCGTTTGGACTTGCCTACAGTCTAGGAGTCCTAGAAGCGGTCGGGTTACCCACGCCCGTATTGATGAGAATCCCGGAATAAGGGGACACGATCTCTGCTTTAACAAGACGTGCCAAGGAAACCGCCTCACATGACACGCTGAGAGCCGGACACTATCTTTGTGTTCAAAATCTTCTATGAAGTACTTGGAGGAGGAACCCGCCTTGCAATGCCGAAGACAATCTGCGCGCCGGACTCGTCGTCATTGAAGCCTGGTTCAAGGGCTACTGAGGGAGTCCTGGATTAGGGGGTGTCCGGATGGCCGGACTATACCTTTAGCCGGACTCCTGGACTATGAAGATACAAGATTGAAGACTTTGTCCCGTGTCCGGAAGGGACTTTCCTTGGCGTGGAAGGCAAGCTTGGCGATACAGATATATAGATCTCCTACCATTGTAACCGACTTTGTGTAACCCTAACCCTATCCGGTGTCTATATAAACCGGAGGGTTTTAGTCCGTAGGACAACATACAAAACAACAATCATACCATAGGCTAGCTTCTATGGTTTAGCCTCTCCGATCTCGTGGTAGATCTACTCTTGTACTACCCATATCATCAATATTAATCAAGCAGGACGTAGGGTTTTACCTCCATCAAGAGGGCCCGAACCTGGGTAAAACTTCGTGTCCCTTGCCTCCTGTTACCATCCGGCCTAGACGCACAGTTTGGGACCCCCTACCCGAGATCCGCCGGTTTTGACACCGACAGAGGGCAATTGCCGTTTTCTGCCACTCAAACAGAAGTTAGGAAGGCTCAAACGTCACTGCAATGATATGTAAACGCTTATGGCCGCTTTGGTTAAGTACGCTGATTCAGATAATACCAAAGACCCTGACTCCGAGGAGGATAAACCGGGGAAAGAGAAAAAAGAACGGCAACACGAAGGGTCAACAGCATAATCCGGCAGGCCATGGGAACAGTGGTAAGCGCAAAGCCGACAACAGCTTGGACTTTGTCGATAACACCAATGCTCAGGAGAATAGCCAGCGCCGTAAGGGCAAGCAGCCCCAGAGGGGCGGAGGTTCAGGCCCCAATTTGGAGCTCCTGTTAAATCAACCATGTCCAAAGCATGGATCAAAGGAGAAGCCAACGTCACATCTTTGGAAGGATTGTTATATCATGCGAGATTTCAAGAACTCCAATATTTTCCAGTACGATAATGGCCTGCCCGGCGGTTCATGAGTTGGTTTCCACGGGCCGGGTTATGGAGGTGGCAGTTCCGGTTCAGGATTTCAGGGTAATCAAACCGGACACATCAATCAAGGGCACCAAGGCAACCAGGGAGGTTACAACCATCAGGGGAACCACCACCAGCAGCAACAGTCAGGTTATCAGAGCAATCCTAAGTAGCTAAATAGTGGGTAGTATCATGTCTTCACCACTAGCTTGTGTAAACATGATCAGTAGCTTCACAAGAGGGCAGTAAACTCTGTTGAACCGGCGGTACCTCAGTATTTGCGTTGGTCTGAGCAATCCATTTTGTGGAGTAGAGAGGATCACCCACCCCAAATTGACAATCCGGGTCACTTGGCCCTAGTGGTGGCCCCTCAAGTTGGGGGATATAAGTTCACGAATGTACTCATGGATGGGGGAAGCAGTATCAACATTCTATATTATGATACCTTCCGTCGCATGGGGTTGACAAATAAGAGTCTTAAACCGTCAAACACTGTTTTTCACGGTGTGGTGCCTGGCAAGTCTGCATATCCAGTAGGCAAGATAGTATTGGAGGTGGCTTTTGGAGATGACTATGATTCAAGGTCAGACACATTGAATTTTGAGGTGGTGAAAAATCAAAAGTCCGTATCATGCTTTGTTTGGGCGACCGGCTTATGCTAAGTTCATGGCGCGGCCGTGTTATGTTTATCTACAGCTTAAAATGCCAGGTCATAAGGGGACTGAGGGAGTCCTGGATTAGGGGTCTCCGGACAACTGGATTATATCCTTTGGCCGGACTGTTGGACTATGAAGATACAAGATTGAATACTTCATCTCGTGTCCGGATGGGACTCTATTTGGCGTGGAAGGCAAGCTAGGCAATACGGATATGGATATCTCCTCCTTTGTAACCGACCTTGTGTAACCCTAGCCCCCTCCGGTGTCTATATAAACCGGAGGGTTTTAGTCCTTAGGACAACATACAATCATACCATAGGCTAGCTTCTAGGGTTTAGCCTCTTCGATTTCATGGTAGATCAACTCTTGTAATACTCATATCATCAAGAATAAATCAAGCAGGACGTAGGGTTTTACCTCCATCAAGAGGGCCCGAACCTGGGTAAAACATCGTGTCCCCTGCCTCCTGTGACCATCCGCCTTAGACGCACAGTTCGGGACCCCCTACTCGAGATCCGCCGGTTTTGACACCGACATTGGTGCTTTCAATGAGAGTTCCTCTGTGTCGTCGTTGTTAGGCTTGATGGCTCCTGCAATCATCGATAGCGATGCAGTCCAGGGTGAGACTTTTCTCCCCGGACAGATCTTTGTGTTTGGCGGCTTCGCACTGCGGGCCAACTCGCTTGGCCATCTCGAGCAGATCGGAAGTCATGCCCCTAGCCACCAGGTCAGATTTGGAAGCTTAAACTACACAGCCGATATCCGCGGAGACTTGATCTTCGACGGATTCGAGCCTCTGCCTTGTGCGTCACGCGGTCACGATGAGTACGATTTAGCTCTACCATCAGACAGTGTTCAGGAGATCGCACCGGCAGCCGCTCCGACCCTCAATTTAGAGCCAGTTGCGCCTTCCACGGACGGGTGGATGGACCCCACCACGGAAGCCTTATCCTCATCGGCGATCAAGCTGAACATCGACCTTACCCTACACGAGAGCTGTGTTGTCAGACTGCCGGATCCTTCTCCAGCCACGGACTCTGAACCGCCTGCGCCCGTTCCTAGCGAATCCGGTTGGGCGCCGATCATGGAGTTTACCTCCGCGGATATTTTTCAGCACTCGCCCTTTGGTAACATACTGAACTCATTAAGGTCTCTCTCCTTGTCAGGAGGATCCTGGCCGAACTATGTCCGGCAAGATTGGGATGCGGACGACGAAGAAATTCACGCCCCACCCACCACCCACTTAGTAGCCACTGTCGATGACTTAACCGACATGCTCGACTTCGACTCCGAAGACATCGACGGTATGGACAACGATGCGGGAGACTAAGAGGAACCACTGCCCACAGGGCACTGGACAGCCACCTCATCATACGATATATACATGGTGGAGACACCCAAAGAAGGCAATGGCGACGAGACAGCAGAGGGTGACCCCTCCAAGAAGCAACCGAAGCGCCGACATCAGCGGCGCCGCTCTATGTCCCGCCAAAGAAAAAGTGGTGATACCGGCACAGGAGATAATAACACTCCAGATAGTGCCGAAGACAACAACAATCCCCTCCAGCAAGATTTAGAGCAGGAGGATGGAGGAGCCAGCCCTCCTGAGAAAGCGGCAGATGGAGGGGTGGAGAATGATAATTACATGCCCCCCTCCGAAGACGAGGCAAGCCTCGGCGATGACGAATTTGCCGTGCCAGAGGATCCCGTCGAACAAGAGCGCTTCAAGCGTCGGCTTATGGCCACGGCAAATAGCCTTAAGAAAAAGCGGCAGCTTCAAGCTGATCAAGATCTGCTAGCTGACAGATGGACTGAAGTCCTTGCGGCCGAGGAATATAAACTCGAACGCCCCTCCAATAGTTACCCAAAATGCAGGTTGTTACCCCGACTGGAGGAAGAAGCGTATGACGCGGCTGATCGGCCACCTCATGGCCGCGATAGAGAGGCATTCCAGCCAAAAACTCAGCCCGCACCCCGACATCATTCAAATAAAAAGGCATGGGTAAATACGCCAGACCTGCGAGATGTATTGGAGGACAAAGCAAAGCATGCAAGATTGATCTACGGATCACGAGGGCGTGCCACTATGCGAGACGGTAAATGTCATGCCGGATACAGTAAAAGTAAATCCGGCCAGGCCGAACACAGCGGGCAAGACCCATTCGAGCTGCGTCGCGATATAGCCCAATACAGAGGCGCCACACACCCCTTATGCTTCACAGACGAAGTCATGGATCATCAAATCCCAGAGGGTTTCAAACCCGTAAATATAGAAGCATATGACGGCACAACAGATCCTGCGGTATGGATCGATGATTTCCTCCTCCACATCCACATGGCCCGCGGTGATGACTTACACGCCATCAAATATCTCCCACTAAAGCTCAAAGGACCAGTGCGGCATTGGCTTAACAGCTTGCCAGCAGAGTCCATTAGCTGTTGGGAAGATCTGGAAGCCGCATTCCTCAACAACTTTCAGGGCACTTATGTGCGACCACCAGATGCCGATGACTTGAGCCATATAATCTAGCAGCCAGAAGAATCGGCCAGGCAATTCTGGACTCGGTTCCTAACAAAGAAAAATCAAATCATCGACTGTCCGAATGCACAGGCCCTAGCAGCCTTCAAGCACAACATCCGCGACGAGTGGCTAGCCCGGCACCTTGGTCAGGAAAAGCCGAAATCTATGGCAGCCCTCATGACACTCATGACCCGCTTTTGTGCGGGAGAAGATAGCTGGCTGGCTCGCAGCAATAACATATCAAAGAACCGTGGAACTTCGGATACCAAGGACGGCAATGGCAGGTCACGTCGCAACAAACATAAGCGCCGCATTAACAGCGATAATACTGAGGATACTGCAGTCAATGCCGGATTCAAAGGCTCTAAACCCGGTCAGCGGAAAAAGCCATTTAAAAGAAGCACTCCGGGCCCGTCCAGTTTGGACCGCATACTCGATCGCTCGTGTCAAATACACGGTACCCCTGACAAGCCAGCCAACCACACCAACAAGGACTGTTGGGTGTTCAAGCAGGCCGGCAAGTTAATTGCCAAAGACAAAGATAAGGGGTCACACAGCGATGACGAAGAGGAGCCCCGGCAGCCGAACACCGGAGGACAGAAGAGGTTCCCCCCACAAGTGCGGACGGTGAACATGATATACGCAACCCACATCCCCAAGAGGGAGCGGAAGCATGCGCGCAGGGACGTATATGCGTTGGAGCCAGTCGCCCCAAAGTTTAACCCATGGTCCTCCTGTCCGATCACCTTCGATCGCAGGGACCACCCCACTAGTATCCATCATGGCGGATTCGCTGCACTGGTCCTAGACCCAATCATCGACGGATTTCACCTCACTCGAGTCCTTATGGATGGTGGGAGCAGCCTGAACCTGCTTTACCAGGACACAGTGCGCAAAATGGGTATAGACCCCTCAAGGATCAAACCCACAAAAACGACCTTTAAAGGTGTCATTCCAGGTGTAGAGGCCCATTGCACAGGCTCAATTACACTGGAAGTGGTCTTCGGATCACCGGATAACTTTCGAAGCGAAGAATTATTCTTCGATATACTCCCGTTCTGCAGTGGCTATCATGCTCTGCTCGGGCAAACCGCATTTGCAAGATTCAATGCGGTACCGCATTATGCATACCTCAAGCTCAAGATGCCAGGACCTCGGGGGGTCATCACAGTTAATGGAAACACAGAGCGCTCCCTCCGCACGTAGGAGCACACTGCGTCCCTCGCAGCAGAAGCGCAAAGCAGCCTCTCAAGGCAATCCACCAGTTCGGCGTTTCAAGACCCGGACACCTTCAAGCGCGCTCGGAGTAATCGGCAACTAGACCGCCAGGCACGATCTGAGCCCGCGTAGCAATGCGGCCCCCACCCCAGTCCCAGCCAAACGGCGAAATCCGTGCCATGCGTACATAATTACGCATTAAAAATACCATGGGCACAGGAGGGGAGGGGGGCACAACTACGGCATGCCCCAATACGCGGTTTAAACCGCACTAGGGGCTTCTCGCTTTGTTATTTTTCTATTTCAGGACTTTAATCTCTGGAAACACTATCCGGCAGCACGATTGCCGAACACATGATGCAGCAACCAAGGAGGCAGAAAGCCACGTCACACCATGGAACTCCCAGGTGGATTATGATAACGAGTGAAATATTTGCTTTAATACTATTCCTCAGCTTGCCCTTGGAAGGGACATAGTCCTACTTTTTTGCTTATCACACTATCCATATCATTCTTCTTTAACGCACCTTTCCAAATAAACAATGCATAACATTACGACTATTATTGCATTCTTGTTTTATATATGTGTTCATTAATGACGCCTTGCAACCGTACACTTTGGTACGGCCAATACACCAGGGGCTTAAGTACCCCACATTATGGTGTGGGAATTCCGAACACTTTCACAAGTGCGGCACCCCGAACTTATAGCATTATATGCATCAGCTCCGAATTATGTCTTTGGTCAAATGTTGGGTTTGCCCGGCTCCTATGTTTTGGTACCTTACGTTCCCCTCTATCGGCTAAGGTAGCACTAGGAGAACTACTGTGATTGTGCCCCGGTTCTGCTAGGCTAAGCACCTCAGTAGAGAAAGCTAAAACTGACTGTCATGATAAGGCGAGAGACTGGTCGCTGTTCGGCGAGGTTTCGAGTCCCTAAAGACTTATGCCGCTTAGAGCGATGAGCCGGTCATGTCCGGCTTAAAGGCATGTATCGTGCCCTGAATTCGGCCTTCCGAATACCATGAGCTTCGCCGAAATTTAAAATTATAGAATTCTATGGCTAAGTGAGAGTGATAAAGCATTATTAGTCCGGTTGTCTTGTTCGCTGTGCTGAGCACCTCCCTCGAAGGACCCAAAAATGGGAAAAAGAGTGCTCAGGTTTATCCCGAACACCCCAGCACTCGCGGAATGGGGGCAGAAGCCGAGGACTAGCCATCTCTCAGATTGGATAAACAGCCAAACAGAAGGTAATATTTTAAATTCAAACAAGCGTTGCATAGTGCATATGAAACAAGTTTTCATCATACAGGATCACACGAGCAAGTTTACTCAAATATTACATCCTTTGAACATTCGTCCGCTACAAGACGGGCACCCTTCAGGACACCCTCATAATAAAATTCAGGGGTGCGATGCTCCTTGCCCTGCGGCGGTCCTTCCTTGATCAGCTTCACGGCGTCTAGCTTGGCCCATTGCACCTTCACACGGGCGAAAGCCTGGCGTGCACCTTCGATGCAGACGGACCGCTTGACGACTTCTAGCCGTGGGCAGGCATCCACAAGCCGCCTCACCAGGACGAAGTAGCTGTTCGGAAGGGCGTCGCCAGGCCACAGCCGGACTATAAAGCCCTTCATGGCCTGTTCGGCTGCCTTGTGTAGCTCGACCAGCTGCTTCAGCTGGTCGTTCATAGGCATCGGGTGTTCGGTCCTAGTATATTGAGACCAGAATAGCTTCTTCGTTGAGCTTCCCTCCTCGGCCTGGTAAAACTGTGCGGCATCCGACACGCTGCAGGGCAAATCTGTGAATGCTCCTGGAGAGCTCCGGATTCGGGTAAGTAATAGGTAATTTACTTTCACATGCTTGCTTTGCATATAGAATGCCTTACCCGCCGCTATTTTCTTCATCGCGTCAATCTCCTGGAGGGCCTTTTGGGCTTCGGCCTTGGCACTCTTTGCGCTCTCAAGGTCCGAGGCAAGCTCAGACTCTCGCGTCTTCGAGTCAAGCTCCAACGCCTCGTGCTTCGTCACGAGAGCCTGGAGCTCTTGTTGCACCTCGCCCACCCGAGCCTCTTGCCTTTCCCGCTCGGTGCGCTCCTTGGCCGCTTTATCTTCGGCCTTGGACAGCGCTTGCTTTAGGGTCGCCACTTCAGTCGTGGCCCCTGGCAAATATACTATGATCCTGTCATTTTGCAATCGCGTCTTCTTTTATATATACATATCTATAGACCGGGTATTACTTACCCTTGTTCTCCTCGAGCTGCCTCTTGGCAAGGCCGAGCTCTTTCTTGGACCCCTCGAGGTCCTGCTTCAGTGTGGCGACCTCCGCAGTCAGTGCGGCTGAGGCCAGCAGCGAAGCCTGCATACGCATATTGACATACTTATATCAGACTCCTGTGATATTATTTGATCCTCTGTTCGGTTTTTCTTTGTGAACACCGAACAAAGCATCAGGGGCTACTGTCTATGCGGTAATATTTTTCCTATATTTTAAACACTTACCTCAAAGCCTGTTAGAAGGCTGGCACAGGCTTCAGTCAATCCGCTTTTGGCGGACTGAACCTTCTGGACCACCGCACTCATAATAGTACGGTGCTCCTCGTCGATGGAAGCGCAGCGAAGCGCTCCCAGCAGATTGTCCGGTGCCTCTGGATGGACAGAGGTCACCGGCACAGGCGTCTTGCCCCTCTTGGAAGGAGGCCGCCTGCCCGAGTCCGGAACCACTGGAGGTTCCGGCGCGGTGTCCGGCTGAGGGCCAAACTCGGAGCCCTCAGGGGCCTTGTTCCCCCCGCTCCCGGAGTCCGGAAGGTCGCCTTGCGGCGCCTCCGGGACTGTCTCCCCTCGACCCGGTGCCTCTTGAGACAATACCTCGGTGTCATCCGCGGGGTAAGGGGAGGTGGCGGTCGGAAGTGGATCGCTATCCATATCCGATGAGCCCAGGGAGCCGTCCGACGATACATCCATACGGGCTCGTGGCGGCCTGCATAATCATATTTGGCGTTAGGGGAAGCAGTGCGATAAAGGAATGCTATGAGTTACTCTGGTATCCGAATAATTACGACTTCGCCAGGGGCTTGGCCCTGAGCAGCCAGTCGTCTTCGCCTTCGGCAGCGGTGGTGGAACTGTCCGGAAGGAGAGTCCTTGCCTTCTTGGACCCTCCGGCCTCCCCAGTTGGGGCGGCCTTCCATTTCTTGTCTCCCCCAACTGAAGGGGGGGCATCTTCTTCTTTCTCCTCATCTTCGGGGGAGGAGTGTGCC
Source organism: Triticum urartu (assembly GCF_056163025.1). Classification (NCBI taxonomy): domain Eukaryota; kingdom Viridiplantae; phylum Streptophyta; class Magnoliopsida; order Poales; family Poaceae; genus Triticum; species Triticum urartu. Next base: position 557,821,620 of record NC_141875.1, read on the forward strand.
GCAGAGTCATCGGACGGTGAGTCCGATGACGCTTGGCGTCGGGAACTCTTTCGGGTTCCCTTGGCCTTCTTGGTATTCTCCGGCACCGTGTAAGGAGCCGGAGTCAGCATCTTCGCCAGGAGAGCATCTGCTGGGCCTTCGGGCAAAGAGCCGGACAGTCGATCTGTCCGGCCGTCTCCTGCCAGTCCTGTCAAAGGTACGGGAGCTTAGATCCTGCATAGAGTCAAACTATGAAAAACAAGTATCCTGTGAGAGGTAAAATAGCTTACCGCGCTGGCTTGGCGCTTCGCTCAGAATCCGCGGTCCTCGGTAGTGGGAGGGGGAACCTCGGCACTCTTGAATAGCACCTTCAGGCATCTCCGTGAGTTGTGTCGAAGAGCTTGTTCAGAGTTCGGTGGTGGGCCAAGTCGAACTCCCACGAGTTGAAAGCCCGTCGTTGGCACGGGAGGATCCGCTGGATGAGCATGACCTGGACTACATTGACAAGTTTGAGCTTCTTGTTCACCATGTTTTGAATACATGTTTGGAGTCCGCTCAGCTCCCCCAAACTACCCCAGGACAGGCCCTTCTCTTGCCAGGAGGTGAGCCGCGTGGGGAAGCCAGATCAGAACTCGGGGGCCGCTGCCCATTTAGGGTCACGCGGCTTGGTGATGTAGAACCACCCTGATTGCCACACCTTTATGGTCTCCGCGAAGGAGCCCTCGAGCCATGTGACGTTGGGCATCTTGCCCACCATGGCGCCTCCGCACTCCGCCTGGCGGCCGCTCACTACCTTCGGCTTGACATTGAAGGTCTTCAGCCATAAGCCGAAGTGGGGCTTGATGCGGAGGAAGGCCTCGCACACGACGATAAACGCCGAGATGTTGAGGATGAAGTTCGGGGCCAGATCGTGGAAATCCAGGCTGTAGTAGAACATGAGCCCCCGGACGAATGGGTGGAGAGGGAATCCCATTCCGCGGAGGAAGTGGGTAAGGAACACTACCCTCTCATGGGGCCTGGGGGTGGGGATGAGCTACCCCTCATCTGGGAGCCGGTGCGCGATGTCGTCGGGCAGGTATCCGGCTCTCCTCAGCTTCTTGATGTGTCCCTCCGTGACGGAGGAGACCATCCACCTGCCTCCCGCTTCGGACATGGTTGGAGAAGGTCGAGGTGGGAAATGCGGACTTGGGCGCTAGAGCTCGAGTGTGCGAAAATGGATGAGCAAAGGAGGAAGAAGGCGTGGATGAAAAGGTGAATCCTTATCCCTTTATATGGGCGGACGAAACTATGCATCCCCACTAGCCTAGTAAAACTCGCTTATCCCTCAAGCGCTGTAATCGATGGCGCGGTTGGGTTACCCACGCCCGTATTGATGAGAATCCCGTGATAAGGGGACACGATCTCTGCTTTGACAAGATGTGTCAAAAAACTGCCTCACGTTATGTGCGGGGCTAGTTAAAGGAAACGGTTCGAATAATCACCGGGCCATGTCATAATGTCGTGTTGCCAAAACAAGTCAGCAAATTAGATTTGTGGAAATATTATTCTCTCTACGGTGGTATGTGGAACTTATTTTGCAGCGTGAGACACTATCCTTGTATTCAAATTCTTCCGTGGTGTATTCGGAGGAGGAACCCGCCTTGCAATGCCGAAGACAATACTACGCGCCGGACTCATTGTCATTGAAAGCCTGGTTCAGGGGCTACTGAGGGAGTCCTGGATTAGGGGTCTCCGGACAGCCGGATTATATCCTTTGGCCGGACTGTTGGACTATGAAGATACAAGATTGAAGACTTCGTCTCGTGTCCGGATGGGACTCTACTTGGCGTGGAAAACAAGCTAGGCAATACGGATATGGATATCTCCTCCTTTGTAACCGACCTTGTGTAACCCTAGCCCCCTCCGGTGTCTATATAAACCGGAGGGTTTTAGTCCATAGGACAACATAAAATCATACCATAGGCTAGCTTCTAGGGTTTAGCCTCTTCGATCTCGTGGTAGATCAACTCTTGTAATACTCATATCATCAAGAATAAATCAAGCAGGACGTAGAATTTTACCTCCATCAAGAGGGCCCGAACCTGGGTAAAACATCGTGTCCCCTGCCTCCTGTTACCATCTGCCTTAGACGCACAGTTCGGGACCCCCTACCCGAGATCTATCGGTTTTGACACCGACAGGGACCATCATAGTACACGGGAGCAGGAAGATCGTTTTGGAATGTGAGGAAGGTGATGCGGCTTATGCTTAGTCGGTTTGTGCCATGGAGGAATTGAAGTTTTATAAGGACCAAGTTGATCCGGCAGATATGACTTCTTTGAAAAATCCAACTACGGAACACGATCTGGCGTTGAAGTTTAAATCAGCCACAGATACGAAGATGGTTGATTTTGTTCCTCGCAATTCATCCAAGCAGTTCAGCATCAGCGCCTAACCTGGATCCCAAATAGGAAAGCGTGCTCATCGAGTTCATCCGTGAGAACCGGGACATCTTTGCATGGAAATCTTCTGACATGCCAGGTGTACCGAGGGAACTCGCTGAGCACACACTTAACATCGATCCTAAGTTTAAACCGGTCCGACAGTTTCTCCGCCGCTTCAATGAAGAAAGGCGTAAGGCTATCGGTGAAGAGGTAGCTCGGTTGTTGTCCGCATGGTTTATTGTGGAAGTCTTTCACCCAGAGTGGTTGGCTAATCCAGTGCTGGTTCTCAAGAAAAACGACACTTGGCGTATGTGTGTAGATTACACAGACCTGAACAAAGCTTGTCCTGCAGACCCCTTTGCCCTCCCTCGTATTGATGAGATCATTGATGCTACGGCGGGTTGTGACCGTTTGTGTTTTCTAGATGCTTACTCTGGTTATCATCAGATCAAAATGGTAGTTAAGGACCAGGAGAAGACAGCTTTCATCACTCGCTTTGGAGCCTTCTGCTATGTCTCCATGCCCTTTGGGCTCAAGAGTGCCCAGGCGACTTATCAACGTTGTGTTCAGAATTGTCTTCATAAGCAGATTGGGCGCAATGTTCATGCATATGTGGATGATATTGTGATAAAGTCCAGGAAGGAGGAAACATTAATAGACGATTTGAGAGAAACTTTTGACAACCTTCGAGTTTACAAGATGATGCTCAATCCGGAAAAGTGTGTCTTCGGTGTACCGGTGATATGTCTCCGTCGTATCTACCTTTCCAAACACTTTTGCCCTTGTTTTGGACTCTAACTTGTATGATTTGAATGGAACTAACCCGGCCTGACGTTGTTTTCAGCAGAATTGCCATGGTGTTGTTTTATGTGCAGACAAAAAATATTCTCGGAATGACCTGAAACTCCACGGAACATCTTAGAAAAAACAATAAAAATCCTCGCCAAAGTTGAAGACCAGGGGGCCCACACCCTTCTCATGAGGGTGGGGGCGCCCCCCCTAGGGCGCGCCCCCTACCTCGTGGGCCCCCCTAGAAACCCTCCGACGCCAACTCCAACTCTATATATTTGCTTTCGGAGAGAGAAAAATCAGAGAGAAGAAACCATCGCATTTTACAATACGGAGCCGCTGCCAAGCCCTAAAACCTCTCGGGAGGGCTGATCTGGAGTCCGTTCAGGGCTCTGGAGAGGGGGATTCGTCGCCGTCGTCATCATCAACCATCCTCCATCACCAATTTCATGATGCTCACCGCCGTGCGTGAGTAATTCCATCGTAGGCTTGCTGGACGGTGATGGGTTGGATGAGATTTATCATGTAAACGAGTTAGTTTTGTTAGGGTTTGATCCCTAGTATCCATTATGTTCTGAGATTGATGTTGCTATGACTTTGCTATGCGTAATGCTTGTCACTAGGGCCCGAGTGCCATGATTTCAGATCTGAACCTATTATGTTTTCATGAATATATGTGAGTTCTTGATCCTATCTTGCAAGTCTATAGTCACCTACTATGTGTTATGATCCGGCAACCCCGAAGTGACAATAATCGGGACCACTCCCGGTGATGACCTTAGTTTGAGGAGTTCATGTATTCACTATGTGCTAATGCTTTGTTCCGGTTCTCTATTAAAAGGAGGCCTTAATATCCCTTAGTTTCCAATAGGACCCCGCTGCCACGGGAGGGTAGGACAAAAGATGTCATGCAGGTTCTTTTCCATAAGCACATATGACTATATACGGAATACATGCCTACATTACATTGATGAATTGGAGCTAGTATGTTATGACTGTTACATGATGAACCGCATCCGGCATAATTATCCATCACTGATCCGATGCCTACGAGTTTTCCATATACTGGTTTACGCTTATTTACTTTCCCGTTGCTACTGTTACAATCACTACAAAATACCAAAAATATTACTTTTGCTGTCTTTCCTTTTGTTGCCGCTACCACCACTATCATATTACTTTGCTACTAAACACTCTGTTGCAGATACTAAGTTTCCAGGTGTGGTTGAATTGACAACTCAGCTGCTAATACTTGAGAATATTCTTTGGCTCCCCTTGTGTCAAATCAATAAATTTGGGTTGAGTACTCTACCCTCGAAAGCTGTCGCGATCCCCTACACTTGTGGGTTATCAAGACTAATTTCTGGCGCCGTTGCCGGGGAGCATAGCTCTATTCTTTGAGTCACTTGGGATTTATATCTACTGGACACTATGAAGAACTTGAGAGATCCAAAAACCAAGATCTATCCCTCAACTACGAGGGGAGGTAAGGAACTGCCATCTAGCTCTGCACTTGATTCACCTTCTGTTATGAGTAAGTTTGCGACACCTACACCTGCTTATGCTATTCGTTCTGATATGTCGCATATTATTGATGATGCTACTTCTGCTATGCATGATACTTATGATGGAACTGCTTCTATGCCTGATACTACTGTGCCCCTTGATGAATTTCTTAATGAACAAATTGCTAGGGCTAGAGAAAAAGAAGAGAGTCTCCCACAAGCTTGGGGAAGGCTTCTCAAGTTACTTAATGCTTTGCCTGATCATCCTCTTAAGAAACCTGAAATACTTGATATCTTTTATAATGGACTAACCGATGCTTCCAGAGATTACCTGGATAGTTGTGTTGGTTCTCTTTTCAGGGAAAGAACACCGGATGAAGCTGAAATCTTATTGAATAATATGTTGAAAAATGAAAATAATTGGGCACCTCCTGAGCCACCTCCTGAGCCAGCTCCTGCTCCAATTACTGAGCCTATTCTTAAACCAACTCCGAAGAAGAGAGGTATTCTATTTCTCAATCCTGAAGATATGCAAGAGGCAAAGAAATCTATGAAAGAAAAAGGTATTAAAGCTGAAGACGTTAAGAATTTACCTCCTATTAAAGAAATACATGGTCTTAATTCACCGCCTGTTGAAGAAACATATGATCTCAATTCTTTATTTACTGAAGAACCTCCTGATCCCGATATCCCGACACAGGTAGTAAAGGTAAATTCTCTCTATAGATATGATAAAGCTGAAGTCCCTCCTACTAAAATTGCTAGTCAGTGCTTGGATGAGTTTGATAACTTTATGTTTAAGCAAGACGACTTCAATGCTTATTTTGGTAGACAATTAAAAGAAAATGCTTGTATGATTAGACGCTTGGGTGATTATATGGCTGATATTAAAGGTGAACTTAAACTTGTTCGCAAACATGCTTCTATGGTTACCACTCAAGTAGAACAAGTACTTAAGGCTCAAAAAGAAGTGCTTGATGAAATGAATAGTAAGAAAAATGATTATGCTATTAGAGTGGCTACTACAACTGGTAGAATGACTCAGGAACCATTGTATCCTGAAGGCCACCCTAAGAGAATCGAGCAAGATTCTCAAAGAAATAATATTGATGTTCCTAGTTCTTCTAAAAAGAAGAAGAAGAAGAAGAAAAATGATAGAACTGTGCAAACTTCTAGTGAACCTATTGCTGAACCACCTGATAATCCAAATCATATTTCTATGTCTGATGCCGAAACACAATCTGGTAATGAACATGAACCTAGTAAAAATATTAATGATGATGTTCATGATGATGCTCAACCTAGTAATGATAATGATGTAGAAATTGAACCTGTTGTTGATCTTGATAACCCACAATCAAATAATCAACGTTATGATAAAAGAGACTTTGTTGCTAGGAAACATGGTAAAGAAAGGGAACCTTGGGTTCATAAACCCATGCCTTTTCCTCCGAAACCATCCAAGAAAAAGGATGATGAGGATTTTGAGTGCTTTGCTGAAATGATTAGGCCTATCTTTTTGCGTATGAGGTTAACTGATGTGCTCAAAACAAATCCTTATGCTAAATATATGAAGGATATCATTACTAATAAAAGAAAGATACCAGAAGCTGAGATTTCCACCATGCTTGCTAATTATACTTTTAAGGGTGGAATACCAAAGAAACTTGGAGACCCCGGAGTACCTACTATACCTTGCTCCATTAAAAGAAATTATATTAAAACTGCTTTATGTGATCTTGGAGCCGGTGTTAGTGTTATGCCTCTCTCTTTATATCGTAGACTTGACTTGAATAAGCTGACACCTACTGAAATATCTTTGCAAATGGCTGATAAATCAACTGCTATACCTGTCGGTATCTGTGAGGATGTGCCTGTTGTGGTTGCAAACGTTACTATTTTAACGGCATTGTTATACTTGATATTCCCGAGGATGATAGTATGTCTATTATTCTTGGAAGACCTTTTATTAATACTGTAGGGGCTGTTATTGATTGCAACAAAGGCAATGTCACTTTTCAAGTTAATGGTAATGAGCATACGGTACACTTTTCGAGGAAACAACCTCAAGTTCATAGTATCAACTCTATTGGAAAAATTCCATCGATTATATTTGGAGGTTTTGAATTTCATCTTCCTACTGTTAAGAAGAAATATGATATTCTTATTATTGGGGATGTGCATATCCCCGTTGAGGTAACTTAGTGTTATTCGAAATTTCTCCGGTTTCATGATTATCGGAATGAGTTTGTTAACAAGACTTGATCAACCTTGTTAGTGGATTCTTTTTGATGAGCATGAGATGGATGAAACTAGAAGCACAAACTTATGTACCCCACTTTTACTTTCTGTTATTTATATTAAATAAAGTAAAATAGTATTTTCTGTCTGTTTCCTGACTTATCCATGCAATATAAAAATATCCCGAAAATAAAAGTCCTCATAATGCCATGCCAATTTAATATGATTTTTTCGGGAATATATGAGGATTTACTATGCAAAAATTACCGCGGGAGGAGCTGCCACCTGGCCACGAGGGTGGTGGGCGCCCCCCCCCTATAGGGCGCGCCCCCTGCCTCATGGGCCCACGGTGGCCCTCCTCCACTTATCCCAGCACCCATCTTCTTCCTCTATCTCACACAAACCCGAAAAACCAACGCAAGCACGAGTTCCAGCCACTTTTGCTGTAATTTTCGATCTCCTTGCTCAAAGCACCTCTCGCAAAACTGCTTGGGGAGATTGTTCATTGGTATGTGACTCCTCCATTGGTCCAATTAGTTTTTGTTCTAGTTCTTTATTCTTTGCAAATTTGTGCTACATAGGTGACCATGTTCTTGAGCTTGCAATTCAAATTTATATGGTCCCAAGTAGTTCTAATGCATGATTTAGGCTCTAGGCACTTGTAGGAGTAGTTGCTATCAATATTACTGAGTTTGGTTTACTTTTATTTGAAGTTACTAAAAAATTCAGATTATTTTAGAAAAATAATGAGGAGATTTTTGAGGGGCTCATCGAGCCAAAGCTCGAAGGAAAAGGCACCAAAGCCTAAGTATAATTTGCCGTGCACCGCGGAGATTCGGGCGTGTGAATGGCCTTCTGAAGATTTCTTGAGAGCAGCCGCTATCTATGAAGATTTTCATGGATTGGCTCACAATGCAGGCCTCACCGCTTTTCTCCACGGCCAATGCGATCAGTATCTCTTACTCACAAATACTTTTGTGCAGAACTTCCATTTTCATTCTAGGAACTCACCACCTACGGTGGAGTTTCATTTATATGACGAGCATAAGGAGATGTCACTTTATGATTTCTGTTGGATTTGTTTAATCCCTTTTGAGGGCAAGACAGAAGAACCACATCATGATGATGTGGCTGGGTTTATTGATACTATCACTGTAGGAGAAACTAGGAAGGTTTCCAATGCACGAATCACTAGCATACATTTTCCTGTTTTACGCTACTTTGCATTATTTGCTAGTCGTTGTTTAATTGGACGCGGAAACAGTGGAAACCTTAGTATCCCTGATATAATTATTCTGCACCACGGTTTATACAGTGATAACACTTTTAGTATGGGCGGTATTATTGCTAGACGGTTAAGTATGAACCGTACAAAGGGTCCCATCTTTGGAGGCGTCTATGCCACATGCCTAGCTGCACATTTTTACATACCTATTAGGCATGCTGAGAAGGAAGAAAAGGTGCTGCCCCGTGTTTATCTAGATCATAAAAGTATGGTGGCACATGATTTTATTGTTAAGAATAGGGCAGGAGAGCTTAAATATCAATTGTTCTTTAACAAACATCATCCTGAGACTATTATCATGCCTGCTCCTTCTTTGTTTAATTTTGTAGGACCCCACCTCGTTACGTGGGCTGCCGTCCAAGCATACAAGAATCCTGCACCAGCCCCGGAACAGGAACCACAAGATGAACCTCCACGACAATCTATTTCTTCTTGGGATCCAGACATGATTGTCAGCCAGTGGCAGTCAGAGTCTTCTTCTTCATCACAGTATGATCCCAACTATTCTTCCTCATCACAGTACGACCCCAACAACTATTATTATGGATATCCGCCAGGCCAGCCGTGGCCATAAACCAACTTAGGCCAAAAGCCTAAGCTTGGGGGAGTACATATTTCTCACCGACATTACATTTATGTTCACACACACTCATTACTAGATGTCGGTGCTCATACTTTTTCATTGTAATATCCATGCTAGTTTATTTTCTTTTTCCTTCTTTCTTCTTGTGTGTTTGTTAAACCTTAAGAAAAACCAAAAAATTAGTAGTAGTTATTTTTCTGTTGTAGTAGTAATAATTAAAAAGAAAACCCAAAAATATTTCCTGTTCTTCTTTTGCTTGTTGGGAGCTTTCCCGTGTAAATAGTTTTATTTCTTTTCTTTTCTTTTCTTTGGGGGTCAGTAGGAGAAGACCATAATTAAATTGTTGAAGTGGCTCTTATATGCATAATTGTTGATTTAACCAAGAGCCCATATTGCCTCATCTTCTCCTGTTTATTGAATGCTCGCAGATTCCAGCTTAGTCCAATGCACGTGCACTCTTATTATTATTCACACCGTTCGGTCGTGCAAGTGAAAGGCAATTATGATGATATATGATGGACTGACTGAGATGAGAAAAGCTGGTATGAACTCGACCTCTTTTCTTTTGGTAAATATGATGAGTTCCTCGTTCTTGATTCAGCTTATTATGAATAAACATGTTTGCAATGACAATTAGAGATCATAGTTGCGTGTGCCATGCTTGATTAGCTATGAGTTATAATGATTTACCTTGTGTGCCAACATGCTATTGAGATGATTATGATGTGGTATGATGGGGTGGTATCCTCCATTGAATGATTTAAGTGACTTGACTTGGCACATGTTCACGCATGTAGTTGAAACAAATCAACATAGCCTTCATGATATTTATGTTCATGGTGGATTATATCCTACTCATGCTTGCATCCAATGTTTATTAATTTTAATGCATGTACATGGCTGTTGTCGCTCTCTAGTTGGTCGCTTCCCAGTCTTTTGCTAGCCTTCACTTGTACTAAGCGGGAATACTGCTTGTGCATCCAATCCCCTAAACCCCAAAGTTATTCCAGATGAGTCCACTATACCTTCTTACATGCGGTATCTACCTGCCGTTCCAAGTAAATTTGTATGTGCCAAACTCTAAACCTTCAAATAAACATTCTGTTTTGTATGCTCGAATAGCTCATGTATCAACCAAGGTTGTCCTTATCTTCCGTGTTAGGCGGGTTATTCTCAAGAGGAGTGGACTCCACTCCTCACTCACGAGAAAATGGCTGGTCACCGGGATGCCCAGTCCCATGCTTTATGCAAACTAAATCAAAATTAATTGCAAACAAAACTCCCCCTGGGACCAGATGTATGTTGGAGGCACTCGTTGTTTCGAGCAAACCATGGATTGATGTTTGTTGGTGGAGGGGGAGTATAAACTTTACCATTCTGTTTGGGAACCGCCTATAATGTGTTTAGCATGGAAGATATCGCCATCTCTTAGTTGTTGCGTTGACAATGAAAGTATACCGCTCAAAATACAATTTATCTCTATTTCAAAACTGAGCTCTGGCACCTCTACAATTCCCTGCTTCCCTCTGCGAAGGGCCTATCCATTTACTTTTATGTTGAGTCATCACCCTCTTATTAAAAAGCACTAGCTGGAGAGCACAACTGTCATTTGCATTCATCACTGTTAATTTATATTGGGTATGACTATGATTGGATCTCTTCTACCATGAATTACAATGTCTAGTCAGTCCTTGATCTTTAAAGGTGCTCTGCATTTATGTTTTGCGGTCTCAGAAAGGGCTAGCGAGATACCATCTTGTTATATCATATTATGATTGTTTTGAGAAAGTGTTGTCATCCGAGATTTATTATTATGACTTGATAGTTGATTATGCTATTGATATGAGTAGTTATGAGACCTGAGAATTATTGCAAATGTGGTTAGTTATGATCTATGCTGAAAACTTGAATGCTGCCTTAACATAGTTACAACAACAAGAGCAAACAGAGTTTGTAAAAGTTTTTTTCTTTCTTTCAGTTTGTCAACTGAACTGCTTCAGGACAAGCAAGGGTTTAAGCTTCGGGGAGTTGATACGTCTCCGTCATATCTAATTTTCCAAACACTTTTGCCCTTGTTTTGGACTCTAACTTGTATGATTTGAATGGAACTAACCCGGACTAACGCTGTTTTCAGCAGAATTGCCATGGTGTTGTTTTATGTGCAGAAAACAAATATTCTCGGAATGACCTGAAACTCCACGGAACATCTTAGAAAAAACAATAAAAATCCTCGCCAAAGATGACGACCAGGGGGCCCACACCCTTCTCACGAGGGTGGGGGGCGCCCCCCCAAGGGCGCGCCCCTACCTCGTGGGCCCCCTGGAAACCATCCGACGCCAACTCCAACTCTATATATTTGCTTTTGGAGAGAAAAAATCAAAGAGAAGAAATCATCGCGTTTTACGATATGGAGCCGCCGCCAAGCCCTAAAACCTCTCGGGAGGGCTGATCTGGAGTCCGTTCAGGGCTCCGGAGAGGGGGATTTGTCACCGTTGTCATCATCAACCATCCTCCATCACCAATTTCATGATGCTCACCGTCGTGCATGAGTAATTCCATCGTAGGCTTGCTAGACGGTGATGGGTTGGATGAGATTTATCATGTAATCGAGTTAGTTTAGTTAGGGTTTGATCCCTAGTATCCATTATGTTCTGAGATTGATGTTGCTATGACTTTGCTATGCTTAATGCTTGTCAGTAGGGCCCGAGTGCCATGATTTCAGATCTGAACCTATTATGTTTTCATGAATATATGTGAGTTCTTGATCCTATCTTGCAAGTCTATAGTCACCTACTATGTGTTATGATCCGGCAACCCCGAAGTGACAATAATCGGGACCACTCCCGGTGATGACCTTAGTTTGAGGAGTTCATGTATTCACTATGTGCTAATGCTTTGTTTCGATTCTCTACTAAAAGGAGGCCTTAATATCCCTTAGTTTCCAATAGGACCCCGCTGCCACGGGAGGGTAGGACAAAAGATGTCATGCAAGTTCTTTTCCATAAGCATGTATGACTATATACGGAATACATGCCTACATTACAATGAATTGGAGCTAGTTCTGTGTCACCCTATGTTATGACTGTTACATGATGAACCGCATCCGGCATAATTATCCATCACTGATCCGGTGCCTACGAGTTTTCCATATACTGGTTTACGCTTATTTACTTTCCCGCGGCTACTGTTACAATCACTACAAAATACCAAAAACATTACTTTTGTTGTCTTTACTTTTGTTGCCGCTACCACCACTATCATATTACTTTGCTACTAAACACTCTGCTGCAGATACTAAGTTTCCATGTGTGGTTGAATTGACAACTCAGCTGCTAATACTTGAGAATATTCTTTGGCTCCCCTTGTGTCGAATCAATAAATTTGGGTTGAATACTCTACCCTCGAAAGCTGTTGCGATCCCCTACACTTGTGGGTTATCAACCGGCAGGCAAACTCTTGGGTTTTTTGGTGTCAAATAGAGGCATTGAGGCTAATCCAGAAAAAAAATTAGCAATTACATCTTTGGCTAAACCGGCGTGCATCAATGACGTTCAACATCTGGCCGGACGGATTGCGGCTTTGAGCCGGTTTATCAGTCATCTTGGGGAGAAGGCTATCCCTTTATATCAGATGCTCAAGAAAATAGATAATTTTGTCTGGAGCGAGGCAGCTGATAAAGCGTTTGAGGATCTGAAGCGGCAGTTCGCTGAACCGCCTGTGCTTGCAGCATCGATCGATAAGGAGCCATTATTGTTATATGTGGTTGCTAATGCCCCAGCTGTTAGCGTGGCTATTGTGGTAGAGCGCAAGGAAGTTGGCAAGGAATATCCGGTTCAACGGCCGGTTTATTATATCAGTGAGGTGCTCATTGAGTCAAAGCAGAGGTATCCACATTGGCAGAAGCTGGTATATGGAGTGTTTATGGCAAGCCGGAAGCTTAAACACTATTTTCAGGGTCATCCTAACACAGTGCTCAGTTCAGCCCCTCTGGGAGATATCATTCAAAACAGAGAAGCAACGGGCCGGATTGCCAAGTGGGCTATTGAGCTTGGACCTCACGGGCTCAAATATATACCTCGCACAACGATCAAATCCCAGGCACTCGTGGACTTCATAAATGATTGGACAGAGTTGCAAGCACCAGAGGAGAAGCCAGATAATACGTATTGGACTATTCACTTTGATGGATCCAGAGTTTGAAGGCTCAGGGGCTGGAGTCATACTAAATTCCCCACGAGGTGACAAGTTTTGTTATGTCCTCCATTTAATGTTCCCTTGTACTAACAATGCAGCTGAATATGAGGCCTTACTCCACGGTCTTCGGATGACTAAGGAGATGAACTTCAGCCGGGTTAAGTGCTTCGGGGATTCAGATCTGGTGGCTCAACAGGTGTCTGGCACTTGGGATTCTAAAGACCCACTTATGGCTGCATACTACCGAGAGGTGGATACAGTGGTTGGTCACTTCAAGGGTTATCAGCTGGACCATATAGACCGGCGAAAGAATGAAGCGGCGGACGCTTTAAGTCGCCTTGGTTCTCAGCGTAAACCGGTTCCACCAAATATCTTTCTTGGCGTACGGCATAATCCGTCAGTTAAGGTACCAACAGAGGAAGAGTTGGCTATTCCTGATCCGGAGGCTCAATTGGTGGCGGCTTTGCATGTCATACCGGATTGGACAATCTCGTATCTGGCTTACATGAACCGGGGCGAGTTACCGGACGATGAAACCTTGGCCCGACAGATAATCCGGCGTTCCAAGTCCATGACCAAGTCAGGAGCAATTCAGTGTTGTGTTTCACCTCAATAGGGTTGTGAGATTTTGCGAGAAATCCATGAAGGGGATTTTGGTCACCATGCCGGTTCAAAGTCTTTGGTTGCTAAAGCTTTTCGCCACGGTTTTTACTAGTTAACGGCTCATGCTGATGCGGAGGATTTAGTCAAGAGATGTGACGGTTGTCAAAAATTCGCACACCGTGCTCAACTTCCGGCTCGGGAGTTGAGGATGATTCCAATAACTTGGCCGTTTGTGACTTGGGGGCTTGATATGGTTGGACCCTTTAAGCGATCCAAGGACAAAAAGACCCACTTGTTAGTGGCAGTTGATAAATTCACCAAATGGGTGGAGGCAGAACCAGTCAGTAAGTGTGATGCGGCCACGGCGGTTCAATTCATCAAAAAGGTGATATTCCGGTTTGGCTTTCCACACAGTATTATAACTGATAATGGTACTAATATGTCAAAGGGAGAGATGGAGGAGTTCTGCCAACGTGAGCACATCCGGCTTGATATAGCATCGGTGGCTCACCCCCAATCTAATGGTCAAACAGAGAGGGCAAATCAAGAAATTTTGAGAGGTATTAAACCCCGGCTTATGGTTCCTTTGAAGCGGACACCGGGTTGTTGGGTGGAGGAATTGCCTTCGGTGTTATGGAGCATCAACACCACGCCTAACAGATTGACGGGTTACACACCTTTCTTCATGGTTTATGGAGCGGAGGCGGTTCTCCCTAGTGACATCCGTCACGACTCGCCCCGTGTGGCAGCTTACGTTCAAGCGGATAACGAGACAGCTCATCAGGATTCTCTGGACATGTTAGATGAGGAGCGTGATCTTGCAGCAGCACGTTCGGCGATTTATCAACAAGATCTCCGACGTTATCACAGCCGCCAGGTTAAGACCAGAACCTTTCAAGAGGGTGATTTGGTGCTCCGGCTCATCCAGGATCAAACTGATATGCACAAGTTATCCCCACCTTGGGAAGGTCCTTTTGTGGTCGGCAAGAATCTGCACAACGGGTCATACTACCTCATTGATGTTCGAGAGCACAAAGACTCACATAAATCGGAGGAGGAGACCAAGCGGCCATGGAACATAGCTCTTCTTCTGTCTTACTATACTTGAGCCATAGGCTCTTCATATGTACATATTTATGATGATGTATATATTATATAATAAACCGGAGCCTCCATTAAAGCGGGGTATCTGTTCTTTTTACATCATGTGTGTGCTTACAAGAGTTCCTACTGACAAAGTGGAGCTTTTTGTTAAACCGGTCTCTGCTGCCGCACGAATATAAAGAAAATCACTAGGGGGCTTGGTCCTATCTGAACCATAGCTACACCTCTTGACCGGTTTAAAACTACAAAGGGATATCACTAGGGGGCTTGATTGTTATCACACCATAGCTACACCTCTTGATAGGTGTTTAGCCACAAAGGAAATTATGTGGGGCCAAAGAGAGTGTTGCACAAAGCACAAACTCAAACATGGGCACCCACTGAGCACAGCTCACGAAGTTACTTGGGGGCTTTTTGTGCAAAGCAACAAAGAGTTTGAAAGGACCCTTGTAATTGGCTATCAAGCCATGGCTTGGAAGCCTGGTGTATTCACCTAAAACCCCGGGTTAACCTGCCTTCATAAAGTAAGCCACTCCTGTCCAGGTAATCCTGGTATGACCCGCCGAACGTTTGACAAGTTAATCTTATATAGACCCCGAACTTGTCACAGTTAAAATGACGATTGGTTAATTGGAGGCCCATCTTAAAAGGCTTTGTCAAATGGTTTAACCCAGAGGCCTGGCAGCCCATGCAAAGCCTCGATTTGGAGCCTGGCAGCTCGTAAAAAGCCTTGCATATTTCTTTTTTGACTCTTATTTGTTAAGTTTTTTGACTTTATAGAGGTTCATAATGTCTTCTAATAAACCGGTGTCCTTGACCCAGCTTGGCTCTCAACTACAAGTTGTTAGTACATGATCAATTATAAACTGGTGTTCGTTACCCCGGTCTGGTTTTGACTAACAAGTCGCCAGTGTTATAAGGAAAACCCAGTGTTTATTATATACCAGTACGGTTTATTATCATAATCCATCGAGTTAAGGGCGGAGTTATCACTGCTCCGGATTGGTGTTTACACCTTTACCATACAGGCAGTTGGTCATCCAATGAGGAACACAATTCATATGGGTTAAGTATAAATAGATCCCAAAAGATGGAGCAAGTTTTCACATTATCAAAGCGTCACAAAACATGCTCGATGGCTTAACAGATAAAGGAGTTTTTGTTATCCTATTACATGAAGCTCTCAAACGGCTCCAATTGAATAGTTGTTTTTCAGCATTGGCACACAATAGCTGGTAAACCGGCGGCCGGTTTAAGATGCTTCGTCTGGACGGTTTGATGGTAGAGGGTCAGTTGGTGCGATCACTTCTTCTTCATCCCTTCCCAGACACTGGAAATCAACCGTCGACCAATCAATTCCAGTTAACGCTTGAAACACAACCTCTTCATGGATAAGGTTGGAAGGGTTAATATCAGGAGCGTAGGTGTGCTTACGAATTGGAGGTACAAGTTCTTCGACTTCATGGATTTCGGCAGGCTTTCTCTTCCCTTCAGCGTCATAAGCCGGTTGGAAATGAGACAAGTCTGTTTCCTCTTCCAGCTTGCTAGCTATTGGCCGCATTTCTTTGGTCAGCCTTCGGAGGTCATCATTGTCGAAGTTTGAACCGTCCTCTTTCACACCTGGATATCCTTTAATGATGTCCTCCGCTTCAAGATCTGGAATCCATGCCTTGGCTCGGATTAGTGCGGTTAATGCCCCTGCTCTTGCAGCTGCCTTCTTCAGTTCAGTAATCCGGGCTGGTAACATGGCCAGCTTCTCAAGAGTTTCCTTTATCAGTGATGGCGCCGGTTTATTGTAAGCTGCAGTACAAATCGCACGCTGGGACCCAGAGTACAGCTGTTCAATAAGGGTATAAGCCGCTTTAAGCTTCATCCGCATATTTGTGCCCAGATGAGCAATACGAGTGTCTGTTCCGGTTTAAAATCAGCGTTCTGGACAATGATAAGGTTTCATGAATTGGACAAACTGTATAAAGAGATACTTACCAAAGATAGCGGAAGTCATGGCGTTTATTTGCCGTTTCAACCCAGTTAGTTCATCCACAACTGGTTTCAGGGCCGCTTCAGCCTCTTAAGCTCTTTTGGTTAAACTGGTTTTCTCGATTTCCCAGTCAGCATGATCTTTGTTAAAAGACTCTTTTAGCTTTTCCATCGCTGCCAGGGCTTTGGTCAGCTCCTCTTTAGCTTTTGCAGCTTCTACTTGTTGAGACTTCACATTCTCTTGCAAATCAGCAGTCCGGGCATCTCTATTGCTTAGTTCGGCCTACAACAATGAAGAAATGTCAAACAACAGGATATATGTTTTCTAAAGTACAAAGCGTACAACAAGTTATGCACTTCGTACTTCGGGGCTAATGCCTATTTGCTCTGATTCACTACATCTTTTATAAAGTCTCTAGAACAATGCAAGCATTATCCTTGACACTTGGGGGCTAATGTACATCTGTTCAAAACGTACGCATGTATTAAAACCTGGATTACCTTGCAAAGTTAAACCGGCCTTTGGGGGCTATGCTGAGGAAAGCTGTATCATTACATTGGTAAAGTATCGGCCTTGGTTTTCACTAAGGACCTAACATTTTGAGGATCAGTGGGAGAGACTTAAGGTATTACAAAGACCCGGTTCATGATTAACATCATAAAACGGCCCTTGGGGGCTACTTAGGTTGGCGTGTCAACCTTGGAATTAAGAAGTAAAGGGAGATGAAAATACCTCATAGCGTTCTTTCATTAAATTTACCAAGCCGGCTTCATAGTCACGGTTTGAGTGCAGACGGTTTAATAAACCGGAGTGAAGCTCTTCAGGGTTGAGATGGGCATAACTTGATAAGTCAGTACTCCATTTGCCCTTCTCCCTAGCAGCACGCTCTTCTTTGGTACTATGTTGGGCCCAAATTACGGGATGGCCAAGAGAGCTATGGCCCATACCAGTAACAATAACATCATCTCCTTGGCCTTCAGTGGTTTTTGCGGGTGATGACGGAGTTTCAGTATCTCTCATTGGACTAGCCCGGTTTGGAGCTGCCGGTTCAGTGTCAGGCACGGCAGGTTCAGCTTCTGGTGGTTCATCAGTGTTATGATCTTGAAGGGGCGGTTCATCAGCTGCGGTTTCAGGATGAGGACCCTCCGGTTCACGAGTGTGGTCCGGTTCACCTCTCTATTATTCTTCAAAAACTGCCTAGTCTTCTGGCGGATTGTTGACCTGAGCTTTCTTGCTGGGCCTGGCTTTGGCTCTGCAAATAAATTAAAAGAGGGTTAGCATCTTATTCAAGATTTGCAACGCATTGGAAGAAAGAGTTCGAAAACTTACCCAGCCACAGTTTTTAGAGGAGGGAGTTGGGTTGCTGTCGACTCGCCAGAGGATGAGGGATGTGTCACCTGATAATTTGAATCAGACGGATTAAGAGGTTGTTTGAAATAACCTTCCTTGGGATAAGAATGGTCAGAAGTGGAAGAGACCTCAGACCGGCGCTTCCGAACCGGGGTATCAGGTAAACCGGTTGAAGTGACCTGTTGGCCACTGTGCCGGGTTGTCCGGAGAGCTTCATGCTGCTGTGTCTTCAAAATAAATTTTGGGTCCAAGTATGCAAGAGGATGAGAAAAGCTTACTTTTCGGACTGCTTGCGGGTTTTTTGTGTTGGCATAGAGTCTGAACCGGAGGAAAGGGTAATTACCTCTACTCATCAGCTTGGCTGCCTTCTATGTCCTCCTGATAAAGATCATTGTTAATGAGGTGCATGAAAAGGGAGCCAAGTGAGTCAAGTTCTACCTCAACTTCCAGATCATCAGCATCGTCATCAAGTTCCATGTTGATCCGGTCAGCCGTTTTCCGCTTTGAGGTCCGCTTGACGGCTTTGGTTTTGGGACGAGATGTTTTGACCGCTTTATCCCCGGTTGGCTTCACTACTTTCTCTATGGATTTCCGTTTCCAGAAGGGATCATCACCCTATTCATACATAAACAGAAGAAGGATTACAAGTTGAGGCAAGTTAAAGACGTCAAAGATGAAAAGGACGTATAGTGCTTACAGCAGGCGGTTTGTTCTTGGTATAGAAGGGGTTTAAGCCGATTTGACTACAGACTGATTCCGATTCATTCAAAATTTTCTTTACACTTTCAGTGACCTCTTCATCGGTCACCTGAATGTTGATACGGCGTTGAGGGTCTTCAACATCACCGATGTACTCACACATTAAACCGGGGCGCCGGCTTAGCGGCAGGATGCTCCAAGATATCCAACAGCGCACGAAATCAATGCATGTCAAACCGTTAGCCATAAAAGCCCGGAGCTTAGCGAGTTGAGGGGCATACTTGGCCCGTTCTACAGAACTTAAGCGTTGCGGCATAGGATGGGTGTTGGAAAGCCGGTGATCACGATAGCCTGGAAGGGGATTTTCATCTTCAGGAGAAGTATCTCTACAGTAAAACCAAGTCTGGTTCCATTCCTTAGGGTGGTTGTGTAGTTTGGCATGAGGGAATTCAACTTCTTTCCGCTTTTGAATTGAGACACCACCAAGCTCGGTATTGGGGCCATTTACAAACTTTGTGTGCCGATTTAGATGAAAAAAGTCCCAGAACAGCTCAGCAGTGAGCTCTTCTTGCAGGTACACTTCACAGAAGACCTGGAAATTGCATAGATTGGACACCGAGTTGGGTCCGATATCTTGAGGATGGAGTTGGAAACTGGCAAGCACATCTCGGTAGAACTTTGACCCTGGCGGTTTGAAACCACAGCCTATGTGGTCGACAAAGACCACAACCTCGCCCTGCCTTAGGGTTGGAGGATTTTCTGTTCCTAGAACTCGCCATCGAATTTCAGTTTTCTTAGGCAAAGTACCAATGCTGACCATTCCGTTCAACTGTTCCTCGGTGACCCGGGAACGAGCCCAATTGCAAGCGGCGAACTGTTTGGCCATTGTCAAACAAAAAGCTGGAAAAGAAATGCTGGTTTACAAATTATTCACGGTGGTATACAAGATGCAGTGGAATAAAGATATACAGGTATGTGAAACTGCGTAAACCAAAGACGAATACAATAGCGAATAGCAAGATCATATCAAGGGCATGCATGTGTTGTTAAACCGGATTATTACAATCAACATAAAGAAGGTTTGCCGGTTTACTAGGGGACTAATGGTATGAGATAGATTGTTTTCGCAAAGGTAAACCGCCTACAGAGGATACAGATCTAAGGCGAAACGGGCTAAGTAAGGAAAAACAAGTTTCACATGATCACATGGGAATTTTGGATCTACCGAAGACAGAAAGGCAAAAATATTCTGACCTAAAAAGAGTAGGACCCAAAATAGTTTATGAAGGACTAGATCAGTTTTTTGTGCATAAGGGTTTGTGGTGGTAACAAAAGATTATCCACGGCAAGAGATACGTCAAGCATGAAGTGTCCGTCTATAGACTAAGGAGGAACAGGGAAGAACAACACCGAAACACTGATGAACTTCAGAGAACTGCGAAGAACAAGGAAACCCTAGACAAGATCTGCAGGGGGGGAAGAAAAAGACTTGCTGTGATTGTTGAAGCAACTGAGGAATGCCGCAGTTTTCTGGTAACGGTCAGGTTGATGCAGCGGCCTTTGTTGAGGTAGAGGAGAAGCTCAGCGACGGCGGTGGCGCTCAGGGGAAGAGAGGTCGTGAGGAGGAAGAAGCGAAGGAGACAAAGGGGAAAAATAATAAAGACCCGTGGACCTATTTATAAGGCGAAGCGATAAAGCGACAAGTGCGGGAATCAAGGAGCTCAAAAATGGATAGTTAATAATGATGTCGCCT
Organism: Triticum urartu; assembly: GCF_056163025.1. Taxonomy (NCBI): domain Eukaryota; kingdom Viridiplantae; phylum Streptophyta; class Magnoliopsida; order Poales; family Poaceae; genus Triticum; species Triticum urartu. The sequence goes on from NC_141875.1 coordinate 557,842,109, forward strand.
CGATGACTGGATATGCATTAATGAAGAGAATCTTCAGCCACAACGGATAGATGACGTCAGGACGGTTTATCATGATCCGGGAGTATGACGTCACGGCGGTTTACAAAATCAAGGTGAAGATGCAAAGGCGGGGTTTTTTCTAAGTATTGAAGATTGACATGAACAAGTTCAAACCAATCTGGGGCCTAATGTTGGGGATATTACTACTGGACGTAAACCGGCCAGGGGTAACCAGATTAACTTTATGAAGATTAGAAGCCCATGAAGATGTAAGAATGATGGCGCTTTATGAAGGCCCAAGGCCCAGAGGCGAGTTATGGCCTGTAGATGTAAACCGGCCTTATTATGTAGCTTGTATTGTAAGATAGGAAGGATAGAGACCGAACCGGACACGTTTATGATCCGGCTTCGGGACTCTGTAAGCCGGCGGGCGTCAACCTATGTATATAAAGGGACGACGCGGCAGCGGTTCAGGGACAACAGACAACAATTCGAGAGCCATACAAAGCGGATTCGCTCCCTGGCCTTCGAAACCCTAGCAATACCAATCACAACTAGACGTAGGCTTTTACCTTAATCGAAGGGGCCGAACTAGTATAAATCTCCCGTGTCCCCTTGTCCGTTTTAACCCCTTTAAGCTAACCCGTTGCGATGGCTCCACGACTAAGTCCTTTCACAAGGACATCTGCCGTGACAAACCCATGACAGTACACCTTTGCTAGGCTGATAGTAAGGGGTATCATAGCTAGTATCATGCATGCCAACTAGGCAATTTTGATGAGTTGTCATAGAATTAATTAAATGAAGAAAGAGAGGGTTAAGTATCATATCATGAAACCATATCATAATAAATGTTATGCTACTATGTGTCATGCATGATAATATATATAAAGTACTACATATGATACTAGCTACTCTGTGATACTATGTGTTGTGGAATTGTCACGGCAGATGTCCTAGTGTGAGGACTTAGTCGTGAGGCCAACACATCTATGTGGTAGCTTGAGAGGGGTTGAGTAGAATCAAGAGATGCAACACAAGACAAGGGTTTAGACAGCTTCGGGCCCCGGGAAACATCATCTGGTAACAACCCTACATGTTGTTTCAGGCTAGGTCTCATTACGATCACGAGGGAGTCGCCGTAAACCGGCTCTCCTAGTTATGTCTAGCCCTAAGATTCTTTCTCTTCTCCCCCCTCTTGGGGTGCCCTGCCCCTCCTTATATATGTCGAAGGGGCGAGTTACATGTAGAGTCCAACTCGGATTAAGACTTAAACTATTCTGACTTCTCTTCATGGGCTTCTTAACATCTTGGGCTTCTTAACGTCTCGGGCTTATTAACCCCAGGCGACTATGTCTGCTGGGTTATGACTGTCTGCCGGGTTATGACTATCTGCCGGATTATCATCTGACTTAACATCTGCCGGGTTATCATCTGACTTAACATCTGTCGGGTTATCATCTGACTTAACATCTGCCGGGTTATCATCTAACTTAACATCTGCCGGGTTATCATCTGACTTAACATCTGCCGGGTTATCATCTGACTTAACATCTGTCGGTTTACCAAGTCCCGGCCGGGTCATACCGCGGGGTATATCCCCGACACTATGCATTAGAGCAAGTAAGTACACAATAGAGTGACATAAGACTGGCGACAATGGGTAGTAACATAGAATGTTACTAGTCTATGTTACTACCTCTATAGTGGGGAGTAACATATGTGTAGTAACATGCAACACTTCATTTATTAGGCTATAGACTCATCTTTCCTTGAGATGTGTGATGTTACTCAGACTAGCCACAATGGGTAGTAACATAGACTAGTAACATGCCCATGTGTTACTAGTCTATGTTACTACCTCTATAGTGGGGAGTAACATATATGCGTGGTAACATGCAACACTTCATTTATTAGGTTATAGACACATCTTTCCTTGATATGTACATGTGATGTTGCTCATACTACTAGTAACTAGCTATATTACTGCTTCCCTCTCTTTCTTTATTTATTGCTTGCCACATCATCTATTTTATCTAGATATGTGTGATGTTACTACCTATGTTACTCCCATGTGGGTAGTATGGCTCTAAGGAATAGAATAATATATGTGTGCTTATTAATTGGAGGAAAGAGAAGAGAAGCGGGCTCTTGGTTAGTAGAGCTAGCTGCAACACGAGACCCAAGACATTTTGTGAGGATGTAAGGTGGGCCAACTATTGATAAACTAGTATGTATATAAAACTTATTATTGTACATGCCCGCTAAGAGGTTGGCTGTATATGACATGGCAACTTCTTATAGCCGACCCTTGGTTGTATTATTAACCATCCATGCTCTTAGTGAGGTAGCTAGTATATCATAGACGACTAGCTAGTATCAGACTAGCCATAGTGGGAGTAACTTCAGCAATAACACCGACTCCAACTCAGCAAACTTGCTTATGTGGCAATAAGTTAATGGGGAGAGAGATAGTTTCAGTAACTTAGCTAGTTACTGTAGCATCACATGTCCCAATGCAATATGAGTCTGTAACATAAGAAATGAAGCTTTGCATGACACTGTACTTATGTTACTACCCACTATGAAGGTAGTAACATATATAGTCTAGGGATATGTGTATGTTACTAGTGTACTACTCTCTATTGTGGCTAGTCTCATACTCCCTCCTTTCCGGTTTAGGCTAGTTGTAATGGTATTATCATAAGCGGTATCATGCATGCCAACTAGACTTTGTGGATGATGTGGCACACAAGAGAGGATGTGGTATCATATCATGATACCGTGTCATATTAAATGTTGTACTACTACTTTGTGTGATGCATGACAATTAGTAAGGCAACCTAAGATGTTAACTTATGATACTATGCATTACGGAAGTAGTATCCTAGCTACACTATTATATATATGCATGCATGATACTACTACTATAATATAATACTCCCCATTACAACCAGCCTTATAGGGCTCAATTCATAAATACAGTCATCTATGATATATATACTCCCTTCGTAAACTAATATAAGAGCATTTAGGTCACTATTTAGTAATCTAAACGCTCTTATATTAGTTTATAGAGGGAGCTAGTACTACTCTATGATACTATATATGCACTATGAAGGTACGTACATATTATCATACACTAGCATCATATGCATGATACTATATATATAGTATATGATACTCCACACTATATAAGGCTGGCCATAGTGGCCGAAGATGTCATGCACTCGGAAATAGCAAGTATGATGATGTGGCAAAGAATTAAATATATATAAAGAGGGTTAGAGTAACATATAGTAGGTAGATACAGTATCATGTTAAATGCAATGCTAATTTGTGTCATGCATGGCAATAAATATGATCTATATATGATACTATACTCTATGTATTATACTATGCGCTATAATTAATTAAAGGTAGTATCATACACTAGTATCATATGTACTGAATATTCATGATACTAGTATATGACACTCTCCACTATACTCATGATTTCTTACCGTGGAAAAAAATTGGAGGCGAAACAATGAACTCATGTTTTCATTTGAACAAAAATATGATGTTAGGTAATGTAAATGTTTTCAAAGAGCACACGGTTCACTCACGAAAGTCGTGTGTCCACTAAACCGTGGTCGATGCACCCCACCCCTCTACCACGTGCGCAATCTGAGTCGTGCATTCTGATTGGCCAGAAACCAAACCCCACGGATCGTACGTCTACACCGTTGGATTCTCCTTGATCGAACGGCGATCCTCATCCCTTTCGACAACACATGTACATGTTTTCAAATAGCCCCTCCCAAAAAACAGTTTTCAAATAGCACATGGTTCACACACGAAAGTCGTGTGCCTACCAAACCGTGGCCGATGCCCCCCTCGCTGCGCGCGCGATCTGAGTCGTGTGTTCTGATTGGCCAGAACCCAAACCCCACGGATCGTATGTCTGCACCATTGGATGCTCCCAGATTGAACGGCAATCCTCATCCCTTTCGACAGGAAATGCAGTCCGGCTAGGAATTGATTTATATGCCAACATGCATGGTAAATGCCAAAAAATGTCTTCCATGTAGCACACGAGACCTAAAATGCGCCAGCAAATCAAACCCGTGGTAAAATTGTGATTGGTTTACGTGCAAAAAAATTAGAGGCGAAACGATGAACTCACGTCTTCATTTCAAAATTAGTACGTCTTCATTTAAAAAGAAATTATTCTGTTTGTGCACACGGGCGCTTAGAGGCAACCGTTTGCATAGGCCTTTCCGCATGCGCGGCGACCGGGGATATTTTTCACCCTTTTCACCTAGGCCTCCAACACCCTCCCACCGTCCGCCCGCGTTTCACTCAACTAGTCCACCCAATCTCCTTCGCCAGCTCCCCTCCCCCAGATCCACAGCAGAACCCTCTCTGGCGCCGTCGTGCTCACCCCGGCCGTGTGGCCGCTCTTCGGCGTCAAGCCTACCTCCACTGCCATTACCAACATGCGGCGGCCCGCGCCTCGCCGTCTTCGTTTGCTCGCCAGCCACCCTCGAGCATATCGACGCAGTGACCCTCGCCTCTCTTGTGGTCCGGCCGGGTTTGCATTAAGAAGCTTGTTAGTTACTGCTCTCCATCGCGGTGAGGCATATTTCCTCGCAATCCCTCTTCCAATTTCGTTCTGTATGTTCCCAAATTGGCTATAAATAATGGAGAGCGTATATATGTTCATTATCTACCTTCCTTACTACATATAAGTTGTATTTGTTCCAATAAGTTACTGCCTATTTACATATCGCGGGCGCCCGAGTCACACAAACTTAACAAATTAGCCATACATTTTCTAAAGGGACAATTGCATCATTACCCCTAGTTGGTTCCTACCCACTGGTTTTTCCCTTACTTTTAGAGCTTGCCCAATTTTGGCCTTACTTTTTCTGTCGTGGTTCCTCGAATGCCCTTTGACTGTTTGACCAAAACTTTGAAAATTCATAACTAATTCATATGAACTCAGAAAAATGCAAATAAGATATCAAAATGTTCAGATCAACATTACCTTTATGTGCATATCATTTGCATTCAAGAAAAAAGCACCCTTTAAACTACCTGAGATAATTAAAGTTACTAACATTATTAAAAATAAAAGGTATAAACGATTTTTTTCATGAATAAAAATTACATGCAAATGTAGGTGATGTTTTCTAAACATCCAGATATCTTATTTGCATTTTTCTGAGTTCATATCATCTTGTTATGAATGTTCATACGACTTTGACTATTATTTGGAAACTTCATAACAAATTGATACAAACTCAGAAAAATGCAAATAAGATATCAGGATGTTCAGAAAACATCACCTACATTTGCATGTAATTTTTATTCATGAAAAAAATATTGTTTATACTTTTTTATTTTTAATAATGTTAATAACATTAGTTACCTCGGGTAGTTTAAAGGGTGCTTTTGTCCTGAATGGAAATGATATGCACATAAAGGTAATGTTTATCTGAACATTTTGATATATTATTTGCATTTTTATGAGTTCATATGTATTAGTTATGAATTTTCAAAGTTCTGGTCAAACGGTCAAAGGGCATTTGAGGGACGTCGATGGAAAATGTAAGGGAAAAACTGAGCAAGCTCAAAAAGTAAGGACAAAACCCGTGTGGGTAGGAACCAACTAGGGGCAAAAATGCAATTGTCCCTTTTCTAAATTATTGCATGGCATGTTTAGAAAGCTTGATACCAAGTTGTTAGTGTTATGCTTATCCTCCTTTCCTGAGTTTCGCATGTGTTCTCTGTAGATGTCGAGTAGCAGCGACAGCACTCATTCAGGCCATGTATCTTCATCTAATTCGGACAACCCTAGGTCTTCAGCAAATTGTGAGGGATCAAGTAGTCTTGAACGGGATAGAGCTGCAGCAATTACCCTTCCGGTCAGGATACGGAGGAACGCTCCAAGGAAGCCCACACACCAGCCTAAAGGTGTATATGAAGTAACCGAGATTGATTTAAAGTCCTGGGCTCCAACTAAACTAGATAAAGCACGCATGATGTTCAGGAGTGTGTGTGGATTTGTTGGCAGGGCAAGGCTCAACATTAATCTGCCGGGGTTTCGGAAGGCTGGCATAGAAACACGGCGAAGGATAGTCCAGGAGATCATGGATCACTTCAACGTTCTAGAGCAGTGGAGAATGTAGGTGGAACACGCTGCACTGAAGAAAGCTAGGGATGCTTGGAGAAACTGGAAGCACGTGTTGTACAAGAAGTACTTGAGTGAAGGCAAGGACCCAATCCCCGCATACCCCCAAATTACAATGGCAGACTGGGCAGAATTGAAAAGGGTCAGGGCAACTCCAGAGTTTGCTGCAAAGAGTTTCAAGCAATCGGAACTTCGAAAGAAGAACATACACCCCCACCGTATGGGTGTGGCAGGATACTATGGCATGAAACTGATATGGGAACAGGACGACAAAGAAGCAGTAGCGGTGGGTGGGAATCCGGCCTTTAGTGAAATCAAGGGCGAACATGCCAGAGACTACTTGCGGGCATGTGCAAAGAGGCGTGATGACGGAACTTATTACTTTGAAAACGCACGTGACGCCAAACTTTATGAAGTGATGGTAGAGGCTTCCAAGATCCCTGGAAGGTTCTACGAGAACTCAGGGCCATGTGACATTTTGTCCATTGCTCTGGACACAAAAGAGCCCCCTGGCCGTGCAAGGGGTATATATGTTAATGTCCCACATAAGAGGGCTTTCACACTCAGCAAAGAAGAGAGACTCATCATGAAAAAAGCGAGGAGTGAAATGAAGCAGAATGCATTGTTTGAAAAGTTGAAGGAGATTTATCCGGCTGTTCGAAAGGATGTTGAGGAGTCATTGATGATGCAGAAGACTATAACACTGCCAGATAGCCAGCAGATGGGAGGGGAGGAGGGCATGGATGATGTTTCTTATTGCGCGACAACACTGCACAAGAGTAGTTGTGCATCAGCTGGCCCTAGTGACATTGAGACTGCAGCTGCTCGTGATGATACTATATCTGATCTATCTGGAATGAAAGACAGACTGAAGGGCGTGCTTACACAATATGAAGTTACATTAAAATGTGCAATAGCCTGGGTTTGCCCACCCTTCTTGGAAGATGGCCTCTTCTTGGACAATGTGCCATTGAAGCCGGGCTGTGTGAAGTGCTACGTGACTGAAGTAAAGCCTGGATTCAATGAGTTTGCCTTGAAGAATGTCCTAAGAGACTTCAATGAGCAAAGGACCTTGGGAGAAACACTGTTACATCACATCAAGTGGCCACGAAAGGAAATAGAGTTCATCGATGAGATTCCTGAAGCCCCGCCTAGAGCACCCACTATCGCCCCTCAACTGGTGACACTCTCCTTGCCACAGCAGCTCTCGTGGGCTGTTGCATCAACCTGTGATCAGCCGGCCCGACTTTGTGGCGTACAGGCCATGTCATCCTCCGCCCCCAAGCAGCCAGTGGCAAGGCCTATAACTGCTGATGACGCACCACCGGTTCAGATGCCGGCCGCTGAAGTAGTGGGGGGGCCTAGCTGCAGCACATGCTCAGCAGACCAACCTGGTGGAACAAACTTCTAAGCAGTCTGATGCTTCGGAACCACCTGCTAAGTAGTCTGTAGGTCCAGAACTGACTGCTCATCAGTTCGTCGGTCCGCAGGCATGTGATCAGCATACCAATGTGTCAGCACTTCCTGCTCAGCAAACCAACATGTTGCCACGGCCTCCTCAGCACACCGACAAGTTGGCACCACCTGCGCAGAAACCCAACATAGCTTCAACGCATGGTCAGCAGTCTGATGCCTCTGCTCCTACAACCCAGTAGTCCGTCACAGCAGCACCTCCAGCTCAGCAGTCCGGCACAGATAAACCGTCTGCTAAGCAGTCTGCCCAAGCTTCACCATCTGCTCGGCAGTCTACCGTGCAGGCAACTAGACATTCTGCGAGAAATTCTTCAAGTACCAAGAAGGAAGTGGCCAAAAAGGCTACACCCACGACCACGAGGAAGCACATTGGGAGAGTGAAGAGGAAAGAGAACGATTGCCTCTTACTTAAAGCACTCATCACCCAGAACCAAATTAACAGCAGATTGTTCGAATCGGGGAGTAATATTATTTCTGACGCCATGGGTGATGAAGAAGTACGTTTGTTGCTTGCTAAAAATAAAGCAGGCGTACTTGAAGCATGCAATTATGTCCATGGCCAGCCATCTCTTGTTGGTGAATACTTTGATGTGAGCAGCTCCAGTTCCGTGAGTTACATGAATATTGCATGGATCAAATGTCAGAAGGTCAACACCATTTTCTAGTCCACTACAACAGAGATCATTTCCGACATGATGCTGGTTCCATCATTGTGAGTTTCGAGGACTTACATCTCTTCTTCAACTTCAACGTGCTCGGTGCACTCTTGTTAGATGCGTGATTTTGTAAGTACTTAACAAACTCTGATCAACTTCTCCATACAAGGCTGTAAATGATAAATAGCTAACTGCATTTTATTTCTCTCAGGGGATTGAACGCGCAGAGAAGACAAAGTGAGAGTGTGTATTTCATAGATCCTGCATTAGCAAATGGCACAACATTACATGAAAAGGACCGACGGGACTTGGCCGTTAACACGGTCGTCCGTATCTTCGAAAACACGTCCCATGCAGAATCATTTCTCTGGCCATATCATGAACGGTACGTCAAGTAAACAACCACGCATACACGTATTGTCTTTTAGATTTTGACATCATTTGTAAGATCATGGCTTTCTTAATATGTAGCAATCACTGGATATTGGTATTGATTGTTTCAAACAAGAACACAGTTTACTACACCGATTCTCTCAGAGAGTCAACAAACGCTCAGGATCTGACGCATCTTCAGCAATTCTTGAATATGTATTGAATTCTATGATTTGATGTTGTCAAAATTCATCATCATTTGCAACGTGATCGCATTGTGGGAAACTAAAACAGGGAACCTGTTCAAGAGGAAACTACCTCTGCAGCACGAGATCGTTTCTCTGGTAACACACCAAAATCTATTATTTTCAGAAAATTTATCCAATAGTCTGCAAATACCTTTCCTTACACTAGTCAAATGTTCAAGCTTCTAAATAAACATCTTTCTATTTTGTCCAGAGAAAAAAATAATACATCTAACACCGGTTAGGTTGTTCCTAACAGGACAAATACATGACTAATTTTGTACAAAAAAATTCAGTGTCCTCAGCAAGAAGCAGGGACCAACCTTTGTGAAGACTATGTTTGCACACACATGATCTCCATATGCAAATCTGCTGATAGTTGTGACGATCCTTGCGAATTAGTACCAGTAAGTCTATCTTAATTAATATCTTCTACTCCACTCATATGGCACATTCTGATCTTAAAAATACTGCAGCTCATCTTAAAACCGAGGACCCCTGAACCGCTCCCGGCTGGTGAATTGCTGATGGTTCGGAGATTTATCAGTGACTTCTTCCTGGATCACTTCATCAATCCCACTGGTGATAATGAAGATTTCAGCATGCGTTCTCCTAAAACATTGAGTAAGAGTTAGCCGCTAAACATATAACGCATGGATCCATTGTTTTCCATCTAATGAGATCTTCGTATTTCGTACACTATGATTAATTATGTAATGCATGTATGTGTGGACAAATCATTGGAATTTAGCTACCATATGTTCAATTGCAATTGTTGCGAAATCTGATGAATGTTCTTCCTGTGGACACTATTTGTTCAATTGAATATTGTGGCGAATTTGCTTTTTGCGTGCGATTCAAAATGGGATATTTTTGTTTATTTGTTCAATTGAATATTGTGGCGAATTTGCTTTTTGCGTGCCGATTCAAAATGAGATATTTTTGTTTTAACCTCGCAATTTCTCCGCACACGGTTCAACTAAATGAGTGTGTGCGATCCACATCGGAAAGCATACGTCAATCGTAGCGGAACCGTCGGTGATACACAGCAGACCGCAAACGATTTGTAGCGCTACTACGTGTGCATAGGTTCTCTGGAACCGTTTATGATATCGCGTTATCGCACATGAGAACTGGGAGTAAACTGTGCCCAATGCAAAATATAATCCCAGTCGTATTTTTTTCAGGAAATGTGTGGGATCCCAAACGAAAAGCACACGTCACTCTTGCGGCAACCATTGGTGATACCTAACAAATCACAAACGGTCTGCAGTACTTGTATGTGTGCGAAGGGGCTCCTGAACCGTTTGTGATATACCATTATCACAGACGGTAATTGTTGGGAAACATGTGCGATGGAGTCTAGCATGGCAGACGGGTTACACAGAAAACTCGTGTGTGATAGGGCACAAATCACACACAGTTCATATGTTGGCCCTTGTGTGTTACATACTATTTCCCAAACGGTTCGTTACGACAGACCATATGGTTTCACTGCGTCATTAGAAACGCTTAATCACCGATACCACACGTGCGAAAGAATTTAGTGTGTGCTGCATCACACACGATTACATTTTGGAAGGCCTCTGGATCACTGTCCCATATCCCCGACGGTTTATGGGTCATGTGGGAAGGACCCACTATCGCACACACTCACTTGGCAACGGTTCCGAAGGCCGTTGCGGCAAGGGGTTAAAAACCATTTGTTTAGGACCGACGCGCACCAGTATATGTTGTTATGCGGTTTGATAGATAAAGATCTTCGTAGAATATGTAGGAGCCAATATGAGCATCCAGGTTCTGTTGTTGGTTATTGACCGGAGATGTGTCTCGGTCATGTCTACATAGTTCTCGAACCCGTAGGGTCCGCACGCTTAACATTTGATGAACCGAAGTTTGTTCAGGAGTCCCGCATGAGATCACAGACATAACGAGGAGTCTCGAAATGGTCGAGATGTAAAGATTGATATATTGGAAGGTTATGTTTGGATACCAGTTTCGGAAAGGTTCAGTAATTTCTCGGAGTATCGGCGGGTTACTGGACCCCCCCCCCAGGGGGGAGTTAATGGGCCTTCATGGGCCCTAGTGGAGAAAGGAGGCGAAGACCAGGTGGAGGCGGCCCCCCCCAAGCCCAAACCGAATTGGACTAGGGTTGGGGGGAGGCCCCCCTGTCCTTCTTCTCCTCCTCCTCTTTCCCCTTCCCCCCTTCTCCGGGAAGGAAAGGAGGGGGCCGAATCCTACTTGTACCGGGAGTCCAAGTAGGACTCCCCCCCTTGGTGCGCCCCCCTTGGGCCGGCCACCTCTCCTCCTCCCCCTTTATATACGTGGGAGGGGGGCACCCCAAAGGCACACCAAGTCTTCTCTTAGCCGTGTGCGGTGCCCCCCTCCACAGTTACACACCTCGATCATATTGTTGTAGTGCTTAGGCGAAGCCCTGTGCCAGTAACTTCATCATCACCGTCAACACATCATCGTGTTGACGATACTCTCCCTCGTCCTCAACTGGATTAAGAGCTTGAGGGACGTCATCGAGCTGAACGTGTGCTGAACATGGAGGTGCCGTATGTTCGGTGCTTGGATCAGTTGAATCGCGAAGACGTTCGACTACATCAACCGCATTTCTAAACGCTTCCGCTTTTAGTCTACGAGGGTACGTGGACACACTCTCCCCTCTCGTTGCTATGCATCACCTAGATAGATCTTGCATGATCGTAGGAATTTTTTTGAAATACTGCATTCCCCAACAATTTGTCATCCCGTATGACGGAAAGGTATCTCTGGGCCCTCTCGGTAATACAGCATCACAAGAAGCTTGCAAGAAAAGTCACTAAGGATTTAGTTACAAGTTGATGTACTACAAAACGAGTAAAGAGACTTATCGGTAACGAGATTGAACTAGGTATGGAGATACCGGCGATCGAATCTCGGACAAGTAACATACCGACAGACAAAGGGAACTACACATGTTGTTATAAACGTTTGACTGATAAAGATCTTCGTAGAATATGTAGGAACCAATATTGGTTATTGACCAAAGAAGCGTCTTGGTCATGTCTACAGAACTCGTAGGGTCCGCACGCTTAACGTTCGTTGACGATATAGTATTATATGAGTTATGTATGTTGGTGACCGAATGTTGTTCGGAGTCCCGGATGAGATCACAGACATGACGAGGAGCTCCCGAATGGTTCGGAGGTAAGGATTGATATATAAGATGATAGTTGGGCCAAGGGGTAAGGCCCACAGGGCTTTCGGTCGGTGCAAAAGGAATTTTTGCAGAGGTCGGAGACTAGACGCCAGGGACCCTGGGCCATACGCCGAGGACCATGGCGCCTAGGGCAGACGTCGAGGACCGTGGCGCCTAGTGCTGGAATATGAGAAGGACTCTTCCTTGCATTCCAAGCCGACTTTGGGGAGGCCCTATCCCCAAGTAACGACCCCAAGGCTCAACATATAAATAGAGGAGCAAAGCTAGCCCCTAGAACACAAGATTTTTGAGCCTCCTCTAGTTGATCTAGTTCTAGTTGGTCCTAGTTGACTAATTAGAGCTAGACCTAGCTACCTCTAATGCTCATAATTATAAGCCCGACGTGGTTCTAATCTCCTCCCTCTAGTTCATCCTCCGCTCTGAATCCGTTTTGCTTGGCGAAGCCCTGCGGAAATAGTTTCACCACCACCGTCACCACGCCATCGTGCTGCCGGAACTCATTTACTACTTCGCTCCTCTTGCTGGATGAAGAAGGTGAAGACATCAGTGAGCTGAACGTGTGCTGAACGCCGAGGTGTCGTACGTTCGGTGCTTGATCGGAATGGATCGTAAAGGTGCACGATTACATCAACCGCGTTGATAAACGCTTCCACTTAGCGAACTAAAAGGGTATGTAGATGCTCTCCCCTGTCGTAGCTATGCATCTCCATGGATAGTGTTGGGAACACAGTAATTTTAAAAAAAAATCCTACGCACATGCAAGATCTATCATGGTGATGCATAGCAACGAGAGGGGAAGAGTGTTGTCCAAGTACCCTCATAGACCGTAAGAGGAAGCGTTATGACAATGCGGTTGATGTAGTCGTACGTCTTCACGATCCGACTGATCCTTGTACCGAAAGTACGGCACCTCCGCGATCTGCACACATTCGGCTCGGTGACGTCCCACGAACTCTCGATCCAGCAGAGTGTCGAGGGAGAGCTTCGTCAGCACAACGATGTGATGACGGTGATGATGAAGCTACCGGCGCAGGGCTTCGCCTAAGCACTACGACGATATGACCGAGGTGGATTATGGTGGATGGGGGTGATACGCCCATTTTGCATCATGCTTTTATATCGATATTTATCGCATTATGGACTGTTATTTCACTTTATGTCACAATACTTATGGCTATTCTTTCTTATTTTACAAGGTTTACATAAGGAGGGAGAATGCCGGCAGCTGGAATTCTGGGTTGGAAATGGAGCAAATATTAGAGACCTATTCTGTGCAACTCCAAAAGTCCTGAAACTCCACGGAACGTCTTAAAATAAATAAAGAAAAATCCTCGCCAAAGATGAAGGCCAGGGGGCCCACACCCTGCTCACGAGGGTGGGGGGCGCCCCCCCTAGGGCGCGCCCCCTACCTCGTGGGCCCCCTGGTGGCTCTCCGACGCCCATCTTCTCCTATATGAAGTCTTTCGATGAGAAAAAAATAATAGGGAGATTTTCGGGACGAGACTCCGCCGCCACGAGGAGGAACCTTGGCGGATCCAATCTAGAGATCCGGCACAGCTATTCTGCCGGGGATACTTCCCTCCGGGAGGGGGAAATCATCACCATCGTCATCACCAACGCTCCTCTCATCGGGAGAGGGCAATCTCCATCAACATCTTCACCAGCACCATCTCATCTCCAAACCCTAGTTCATCTCTTGTATCCAATTCTTGTCTCGAAGTCCGGGATTGGTGCTAGTAGGTTGCTAGTAGTGTTGATTACTCCTTGTAGTTGATGCTACTTGGTTTATTTGGTGGAAGATCATATGTTCAGATCCTATATGCATATTATTACCCCTCTGATTATGAACATGAATATGCTTTGTGAGTAGTTACGTTCGTTCCTGAGGACAAGGGAGAAGTCTTGCTATGAGTAGTCATGTGAATTTGGTATTCGTTTGATATTTTGATAAGATGTATGTTGTATAGCCTCTAGTGGTGTTATGTGAACGTCGACTACATAACACTTCACCATTATTTGGGCCTAGAGGAAGGCATTGGGAAGTAATAAGTAGATGATGGGTTGCTAGAGTGACAGAAGCTTAAACCCTAGTTTATGCGTTGCTTCGTAAGGGGCTGATTTGGATCCATATGTTTCATGCTATGGTTAGGTTTACCTTAATACTTTTGTTGTAGTTGCGGATGCTTGCAATAGAGGTTAATCATAAGTGGGATGCTTGTTCAAGTAAGAACAGCACCCAAGAACCGGTCCACCCACATATCAAATTATCAAAGTATCGAACGCTAATCATATGAACATGATGAAAACTAGCTTGACGATATTCCCATGTGTCCTCGGGAGCGCTTTTCCTATTATAAGAGTTTGTTCCGGCTTGTCCTTTGCTACAAAAGGATTGGGCCACCTTGCTGTACTTTATTTACTTATGTTACTTGTTGCTCGTTACAATTTATCCTATCACAAAACTATCTGTTACCACTTATTTCAGTACTTGCAGAGAATACCTTGCTGAAAACCGCTTATCATTTCCTTCTGCTCCTCGTTGGATTCGACACTCTTACTTATCAAAAGGACTATGATAGATCCCCTATACTTGTGGGTCATCAAGACTCTTTTCTGGCGCCGTTGCTGGGGAGTGTAGCGCCTTTGGTAGGTGGAATTTGGTAAGGAAAAATTTATATAGTGTGCTGAAATTTACTGTCACTTGTTACTATGGAAAGTAATTCTCTGAGGGGCTTGTTCGGGGTATCTTCACCCCGTCCCGTAGAGCAAAGAGTTGCTCCTCAACCTACTGAACCTATTGAAAATGAAATTCCTTATGAGTATCCTTCGGGTATGATAGAAAAACTGATAGCTAATCCTTTTACAGGAGATGGAATAAAGCATCCTGATGAGCACTTAATATATGTGGATGAAGTTTGTGGATTATTTAAGCTTGCAGGTATACCCGATGATGTTGCTAAGAAGAAGGTCTTCCCTTTATCTTTGAAGGGAGACGCATTGATATGGTATAGGCTAGGTGATGATATGAGATCATGGGACTATAAAGATTGAAGTTGGAATTTCATCAAAAGTATTACCCTATGCATCTTGTTCATTGTGATTGCAATTATATATATAATTTCTGGCCTCGCGAAGGAGAAAGCATCGCTCAAGCTTGGGGGAGGATTAAATCAGTGTTATATTCATGCCCCAATCATGAGCTCCCGAGAGAAATAATTATGCAAAGTTTTTATGCTTGGCTTTCTCATAAGAATCAAACCATGCTCGATACTTCTTGTGCTGGCTCTTTTATGATGAAGACTATTGAATTCAGATGGAATTTATTGGATAGAATTAAACGCAACTCTGAAGATTGGAACCTCGACGAAGGTAAGGAGTCGGGTATGACACCTAAGTTTGATTATGTTAAATCTTTTATGGATACCGACATTTTCCGTAAGTTTAGCACTAAATATGGACTTGACTCTGAGATAGTAGCTTCTTTTTGTGAATCTTTTGCTACTTATGTTGATCTCCCTAAGGAGAAGTGGTTTAAATATCATCCTCCCATAGAAGTAAAAGTAGTTGCACCTATTAAAGTTGAAGAAAAGACTGTCACTTATAATGATCCTATTGTTCCTACTTCTTATATTGAGAAACCACCTTTCCCTGTAAGAATAAAGGATCATGCTAAAGCTTCAACTGTTGTTCGTAAAAGCAATATTAGAACTTATACACCTCCTGAGCATGTTAAAGTAGAACCTAATATTGCTATTGTTAAAGATCTCTTGTCTGCTAATATTGATGGGCATGTTATTCAGTTCGAAGGTGAAACTGCTAGAATTGCTAAACCTTGTGATAAAGATAAACATAGACCTGTGGTAGGCGTGCCTGTTATTTCTGTTAAAATAGGAGATCATTGTTATCATGGCTTATGTGATATGGGTGCTAGTGCTAGTGTTATACCTTATGACTTGTATGAAGAAATTAAGAATGAAATTGCACCTGCTGAGTTAGAAGATATTGATGTCACAATTAAACTTGCCAATAGAAACACTATTTCAGCGATGCGAATTGTTAGAGATGTTGAAGTCTTGTGTGGGAAAACTAAATATCCTGCTGATTTTCTTGTTCTTACTTCTCCGCAAGATAGCTTTTGTCCCATTATATTTGGTAGACCCTTCTTAAATACTGTCAATGCTACCATAGATTGCACTAAGAATATTGTTACTGTTGGCTTGGATGTTATGGTTCATGAGTTTAATTTCTCTAAATTTAGTAAATAACATCGTGAGGAAGAATTATCTAGTAAGGATGAAATTATTGGTCTTGCTTCTATTGTCGTACCTCCTAGTGATCCTTTAGAACACTATTTGCTAGACCATGAAAATGATATGTTCATGAATGAAAGAAGGGAAATAGATGAAGTATTCTTTAAACAGGAACCTATTCTGCATCACAACTTGCCTGTTGAAATCTTAGGGGATCCTCCTCCACCCAAGGGTGATCCCGTGTTTGAGCTTAAACCTTCGCCTGATAATCTTAAATATGCTTATCTTGATGAAAAGAAGATATATCTTGTTATTATTAGTGCTAACATTTCAGAGCATGAAGAAGAAAGATTATTGGGAACTCTGAAGAAGCATCGTGCTGCTATTGGATATACTCTTGATGATCTTAAGGGCATTAGTCCCACTCTATGTCAACATAAAATAAATTTGGAAGCAGATGCTAAACCAGTTCAGGATCCTCAATGATGTCTGAATCCTAAAATGAAAGAAGTGGTAAGAAAATAAATACTAAAGCTTCTGGAGGCAGGTATAATCTATCTCGTTGCTGATAGTGAGTGGGTAAGTCCTGTCCATTGTGTCCCTAAGAAAGGAGGTATTATTGTTGTTCCTAATGATAAAGATGAATTGATTCCACAAAGAATTATCACAGGTTATAGGATGGTAATTGATTTCCGCAAATTAAATAAAGCTACTAAAAAAGATCATTACCCCTTACCTTTTATTGATCAAATGCTAGAAAGATTATGCAAACATACACACTATTGCTTTCTAGATGGTTATTTTGGTTTCTCTCAAATACCTGTGTCGGCTAGAGATCAATCAAAGACTACTTTTACATGCCCTTTTGGTAATTTTGCTTATAGACATATGCCTTTTGGTTTATGTAATGCACCTTCTACCTTTCAAAGATGCATGATGGCTATATTCTCTGACTTTTGTGAAAAGATTTGTGAGGTTTTCATGGACAACTTTTCCATCTATGGTTCCTCTATTGATGATTGCTTGAGCAATCTTGATCGAGTTTTGCAGAGATGTGAAGAAACTAATCTTGTCTTGAATTGGGAAAAGTGCCACTTTATGGTTAATGAAGGTATTGTCTTGGGGCACAAAGTTTCTGAAAGAGGTATTGAAGTTAATAAAGCAATGGTTGATGCTATTGAAAAGATGCCATGTCCCAAGGACATCAAAGGTATAAGAAGTTTCCTTGGTCACGCCAGATTTTACAGGAGGTTCATTAAGGACTTCTCAAAAATCTCTCGGCCTCTAACTAATTTATTGCAAAAATATATACCATTTGTCTTTGATGATGATTGTGTAGAACCATTTGAAATACTTAAGAAAGCATTAGTCTCTGCACCTATTGTTCAGCCACCTGATTGGAACCTACCCTTTGAAATTATGTGTGATGCTAGTGATTATGTTGTAGGTGCTGTTCTAGGGAAAAGAGTTGATAAGAAAATAAATGTTATTCATTATGCTAGTAAGACTCTAGACAATGCTCAAAGAAATTATGCTACTACTGCAAAAGAGCTTTTAGCAGTTGTATTTGCCTGTGATAAGTTCAGATCTTATATTGCTGATTCTAAAGTAACTATTCAAACTGATCATGCTGCTATTAAATATCTTATGGAAAAGAAAGATGCTAAACCTGACTTATTAGATGGGTTCTCTTGCTACAAGAATTTGATTTCCATATTGTTGATAGAAAGGGAGCTGAGAACCCCATTGCAGACAACTTGTCTAGGTTAGAAAATATTCTTGATGACCCACTACCTATTAATGATAGTTTTCCAGATGAACAATTAAATGTTAT
This sequence comes from Triticum urartu, assembly GCF_056163025.1. Lineage (NCBI taxonomy): Eukaryota > Viridiplantae > Streptophyta > Magnoliopsida > Poales > Poaceae > Triticum > Triticum urartu. The sequence goes on from NC_141875.1 coordinate 557,860,325, forward strand.
AAGTACTTCTCGTAGTACTCCATGGTATGCTGATTATGCTAATTATATTGTTGCTAAGTTTATACCACCTAGCTTCATATACCAACAAAAGAAAAGGTTCTTCTATGATTTGAGACATTAATTTTGGGATGACCCACATCTTTATAAAGAAGGAGTAGATGGTGTTATTAGACGTTGTGTACCTGAGCATGAACAGGAACAGATCCTTCGCAAGTGTCATTCCGAATCTTATGGAGGACACCACGCTGGAGATAGAACTGCACATAAGGTATTGCAATCTGGTTTTTATTGGCCTACTCTCTTCAAGGATGCCCGTAAGTTTGTCTTGTCTTGTGATGAATATCAAAGAATTGGTAATATTAGTAGATGTCAAGAAATGCCTATGAATTATTCTCTTGTTATTGAACCGTTTGATGTTTGGGGCTTTGATTATATGGGACCTTTTCCTGCCTCTAATGGATACACACATATTCTAGTTGCTGTTGATTACGTTACTAAGTGGGTAGAAGCTATTCCAACTAGTAGTGATGATCATAACACTTCTATTAAAATGCTTAAGGAAGTTATTTTCCCGAGGTTTGGAGTCCCTAGATATTTAATGACTGATGGTGGTTCACACTTTATTCACGGTGCTTTCCGTAAAATGCTTGCTAAATATGATGTTAATCATAAAATTGCATCTCCTTATCACCCACAGTCTAGTGTCAAGTAGAGTTGAGCAACAGAGAGCTCAAATTAATTTTGCAAAAGACTGTTAATAGGTCTAGAAATAATATGTCTAAGAAACTTGATGATGCATTATGGGCTTATAGAACTGCATATAAAAATCCTATGGGTATGTCTCCGTATAAAATGGTTTATGGAAAAGCATGTCACTTACCTCTCGAACTAGAACATAAGGCGTATTGGGCTATTAAAGAGCTCAACTATGATTTTAAACTTGCCGATGAGAAGAGGTTATTTGATATTAGCTCACTTGATGAATGGAGAACCCAAGCTTATGAAGATGCCAAGTTGTTTAAAGAAAAAGTTAAAAGATGGCATGACAAAAGGATACAAAAGCGTGAGTTTAATGTAGGTGATTATGTATTGCTATACAACTCTCGTTTAAGATTTTTTGCAGGAAAACTTCTCTCTAAATGGGAAGGCCCCTATGTTATCGAAGAGGTCTATCGTTCCGGTGCCATAAAGATCAACAACTTTGAGGGCACAAATTTGAAGGTGGTAAATGGTCAAAGAATTAAACATTATATCTCAGGTAATCCCATAAATGTTGAAAACAATATTATTGAAACCGTAACCCTGGAGGAATACATAAGAGACACTTTCCAGAACGTTTCAGACTCCGAAAAGGAATAGGTATGTGGTACGGTAAGTAAACCGACTCCAAAACAATTTTTAAGGCAATATTTCTCCGTTTTGGAATATTTAGAAAAATAGAAAAATAAGTAGCAGTCCGGGAAGGACACGAGGGCCCCACGAGGGTGGTGGGCGCGCCCTACCCCCCTGGGCGCGCCCCCTACCTCGTGAGCACCTCGTGTGCCTTCCGGACTCTGTTTTCTTGCACGTTACGTATTTTTGTTGGTAAAAATTCATTATATATTCTCCCGAAGGTTTTGACTCCCGTATCACGCAAATTTCCTCTGTTTTTGTTTTCGAGCTGTTGCTGCTGCAGATTAGAGCAAGATGTCTTCTCAAGAGTCAATCGGGGAGAGCCGGGTATCTAATCCGGCACCGGAACCAAGGGCAAACAGCGACACTGACCACTTTGGGCCAGCAATGGAGGAGGAGAGGGAGGCCGACTTGTTAGATGCCATGGAGGATCAAGAAGTCACCTCTCGCTTCCGAGCTGGATTCACGGGGGAACCACAGAGCTCAGCCATTCCAAACTCGGTTATCCCTTCCAATGTTAGATTTCTTTCTTATGAAAATATGAAGAGGAGTGTCACTTGTTCTCCTGCAGCCATGCAACACCCTTAGGTGCAAGGAGCTTTAGCTGTCACAGGAAAGCTTCGTAAGGAAATAATGGACCTCAAGCAGCAAGTCAATAAGCTCGAGGAGGAGAACCGTATCCTGAGGGGAATAATCGCCAAGAATATTACACCAACAACAAAGAAGGAAACATAATCACTTGGGTATGGGCACTCCCCTTGGCAACTTCCAAGCTTGGGGGAGGTGCGCCGGTATCGTATCACAATCACAACTCCTATCTTTACCGTTTTTCTTAGTTCGATCCTATTAGTAGTATCTTGATCTAGTAGAATAAAGTTTATGGCATGATCTAGTTTTGAGTTTTGCTTTATGATCTCTCTATGTAATCGAGTCAGTGAGCTATATATAATAAAGATTAGTGTTGAGTCAAGGGCTTGACTATTTTGCCATGTTCTTGGGTGAATAAAAGAAAAGAGAAAAGAATAAAAAGAAACAAAAAGTTCATATTGATCTTATTGAGAGTAATGACTTCACATAAAAAGCGTATGATGATTAAAAGTTGTTGGGAGTTGGCAAACATAGCTTTGGTCATTGTTGCAATTAATAGGAAGTAATAAGGAAAGAGAGGTTTTCACATATAGATATATTATCATTGACATCTTTTATGATTGGGAGCACTCATTAAAATATGACATGCTAAAGAGTTGATGTTGGACAAGGAAGACAATGTAATGAGTTATGTCTTTCTTATATCTGAGATAAAGTATGTTGTCATGGATCCTCTAACTTGTTGAGCTTGCCTTTCCCCCTCATGCTAGCCAAATTCTCAGCACCAAGTAGAAATACTACTTGTGCTTCCAAATACCCTTAAACCAGTTTTGCCATGAGAGTCCATCATATATACCTATGGATTGAGTAAGATCCTTCAAGTAAGTTGTCATCGGTGCAAAGCAATAAAAATTACTCTAAATATGTATGATTGATTGGTGTGGGAGAAATAAGCTTTATACGATCTTGTGATATGGAAGTAATAAAAGCGACAGACTGCATAATAAAGGTTCATATCACAAGGGGCAATATAAAGTGACGTTCTTTCGCATTGAGATTTTATATATCCAACCATAAAGGCGCATGGCAACCTCTGCTTCCCTCTGCGAAGGGCCTATCCTTTACTATTATCTTCTATCTTATGCAAGAGTCACGGTGATCTTCACCTTTTCTTTTTCATTTTATCCTTTGGCAAGATCGGCATGTTGGAAAGAACATGATATATATATATATATCTAATTGGATGTAGGGGAGCATGAACCATTATTGTTGACATTACCCTTGAGGTAAAAGGTTGTGGGGCAAAACTATAAGCCCCTATCTTTCTCTGTGTCCGATTAAAACTCCGTAACCACAAGTACCGCGTGAGTGTTAGCAATTATGGAGGACTAAATGATAGTTGAGTATGTGGACTTGCTTTTTAGCTCTGACATAGACTCTTTCCGATGTTATGATAAATTGCAATTGCTTCAATGACTGAGATTATAGTTTGTTGGAGCCCAATAAGGTTTATGATTTATACTTTTGCATTGTGAATAGATCATCACTTGAACATAAGTAATCATATGACAAAATCTATATATGTTGCTGTTATGAGAATAATCATGATGCCTTCATGTCCGTATTTTATTTTTATCGACGCCTCTACCTCTAAACATGAGGACATATTTATTGTTATCGGCTTTTCGCTTGAGGACAAGCGAGGTATAAGCTTAGGGGAGTTGATACGTCCATTTTGCATCATGCTTTTATATCGATATTTATCGTATTATGGACTATTATTTCACTTTATGTCACAATACTTATGGCTATTCTCTCTTATTTTACAAGGTTTACATAAGGAGGGAGAATGCCGGCAGCTGGAATTCTGGGCTGGAAAAGGAGCAAATATTAGAGACCTATTCTGCGCAACTCCAAAAGTCCTGAAACTCCACGGAACGTCTTAAAATAAATAAAGAAAAATCCTCGCCAAAGATGAAGGCCAGGGGGCCTACACCCTGCTCACGTGGGTGGGGGCGCCCCCTAGGGCGCGCCCCTACCTCGTGGGCCCCCTGGTGGCTCTCCGATGCCCATATTCTCCTATATGAAGTCTTTCGATGAGAAAAAATAAGAGGGAACTTTACGGGACGAGACTCCGCCGCCACGAGGCGGAACCTTGGCGGATCCAATCTAGAGCTCCAGCAGAGCTGTTCTGCCGGGGATACTTTCCTCCGGGAGGGGGAAATCATCACCATCGTCATCACCAACGCTCCTCTCATTGAGAGAGGGCAATCTCCATCAGCATCTTCACCAGCACCATCTCATCTCCAAACCCTAGTTCATCTCTTGTATCCAATTCTTGTCTCAAAGTCCGGGATTGGTGCTAGTAGGTTGCTAGTAGTGTTGATTACTCCTTGTAGTTGATGCTAGTTGGTTTATTTGGTGGAAGATCATATGTTCAGATCCTATATGCATATTATTACCCCTCTGATTATGAACATGAATATGCTTTGTGAGTAGTTACGTTCGTTCCTGAGGACAAGGGAGAAGTCTTGCTATGAGTAGTCATGTGAATTTGGTATTCGTTTGATATTTTGATAAGATGTATGTTGTCTAGCCTCTAGTGGTGTTATGTGAACATCGACTACATAACACTTCACAATTATTTGGGCCTAGAGGAAGGCATTGGGAAGTAATAAGTAGATGATGGGTTGCTAGAGTGACAGAAGCTTAAACCCTAGTTTATGCGTTGCTTCGTAAGGGGCTGATTTGGATCCATATGTTTCATGCTATGGTTAGGTTTACCTTAATACTTTTGTTGTAGTTGCGGATGCTTGCAATAGATGTTAGCCATAAGTGGGATGCTTGTTCAAGTAAGAACAGCACCCAAGCACCGGTCCACCCACATATCAAATTATCAAAGTATCAAATGCTAATCATATGAACATGATGAAAACTAGCTTGACGATATTCCCATGTGTCCTCGGGAGCGCTTTTCCTATTATAAGAGTTTGTTCTAGCTTGTCCTTTGCTACAAAAGGATTGGGCCACCTTGCTGCACTTGATTTACTTTTGTTACTTGTTGCTCGTTACAATTTATCCTATCACAAAACTATCTGTTACCACTTATTTCAGTACTCGCAGAGAATACCTTGCTGAAAACCGCTTATCATTTCCTTCTGCTCCTCGTTGGGTTTGACACTCTTACTTATCGAAAGGACTAGGATAGATCCCCTATACTTGTGGGTCATCAGGGGGCACCGCACACGGCTAAGAGATCAATGATCAACTTGTGTGTCTATGGGGTGCCCCCTCCCCCGTATATAAAGGAGTGGAGGAGGGGGGAGGGCCGGCCCTCTATGGCGCACCCTGGAGGAGTCATACTCCCTCCGGGAGTAGGATTCCCCCCCCTTCCCTAGTTGAACTAGGAGAGAAGGAAGGGGGAGAGAGGGAGGAAGGAAAGGGGGTGCCGCCCCCCTTCCTAGTCCAATTCGGACCAGAGGGGGAGGGGGCGTGCGGCCTGCCCTGGCTGCCTCTCTCTCTCTCCACTAAAGCCCATGAGGGGCCATATACTCCACGGGGGGGTTCCGGTAACCCCCCGGTACTCCGGTATATGCCCAACCTCACTCGAAACCTTTCCGATGTCCAAACATAGGCTTCCAATATATCGATCTTTATGTCTCGACCATTGATACGTCTCCAACATATCTATAATTTTTCATTGTTCCATGCTATTATATTATCTATTTTGTATGTTAATGGTCTTCATTTTACACTTTTATATTATTTCTGGGACTAACCTATTAACCCAAGGCCCAGTGCAAATTGCTGTTTTTTTGCCTATTTTAGTGTTTCGCAGAAAAGGAATATCAAACGGAATCCAAACAGAATGGAACCTTCGGGAACGTGATTTTTGGAACAAACGTGATCCAGATGCTTGGAGTGGACGTCAAGAAACAAACAAGGAGTCCACGAGGCAGGGGCGCGCCCTCCCCCCTCGTGGCTCAACCGACCTACTTCTTCCTCCTATATATACTCATATACCCTGAAAACATCCAGGAGCACCACGAGATTCTATTTCCACCGCCGCAACCTTCTGTACCCAAGAGATCCCATCTTGGGGCCTTTTCCGGAGCTCCGCCGGAGGGGGCATCGATCATGGAGGGCCTCTACATCAACTCCATGGCCAATCCGATGATGTGTGAGTACTTTACTTCAGACCTTCGGGTCCATAGTTATTAGCTAGATGGCTTCTTCTCTCTTTTGAATCTCAATACAAAGTTCTCCTCGATCTTCTTGGAGATCTATTCGATGTAACTCTTTTTGCGGTGTGTTTGTCGAGATCCGATGAATTGTGGATTTACGATTAAGTCTATCTACGAACAATATTTGATTCTTCTCTGAAATATTGTATGCATGATTGGTTATCTTTGCAAGTCTCTTTGAATTATCAGTTTTGTTTGGCCTACTAGATTGATCTTTCTTGCAATGGGAGAAGTGCTTAGCATTGGGTTCAATCTTGTGGTGCTCGATCCCAGTGACAGAAAGGGAAACAACACGTATTGTATTGTTGCCATCGAGGATAAAAAGATGGGGTTTATATCATATAGCTTGAGTTTATTCCTCTACATCATGCCATCTTACCTAATGCGTTACTCTGTTCTTATGAACTTAATACTCTAGATGCATGCTGGATAGCGGTCGATGTGTGGAGTAATAGTAGTAGATGCAGGCAGGAGTCGGTCTACTTGTCACAGACGTGATGCCCATATACATGATCATTCCTAGATATTCTCATAATTATGCACTTTTCTATCAATTACTCGACAGTAATTTGTTCACCCACCGTAATACTTATGCTATCTTGAGAGAATCCACTAGTGAAACCTATGGCACCCGGGTCTATTCTCCATCAAATTAATCTTCCATCAACAAGCTATTTCTATTATCTTTTATTTGCAATCTTTACTTTTAATCTTTATCATAAAAATACCAAAAATATTATCTTATCATCTCTATTAGATCTCACTCTCGTAAGTGACCGTGAAGGGATTGACAACCCATTTATCTTTATCGCATTGGTTGCAAGGTTCTTATTTGTTTGTGTAGGTACAAGGGACTTGCGTGTGGCCTCCTACTGGATTGATACCTTGGTTCTCAAAAACTGGGGGAAATACTTACGCTACTTTGCTGCATCACCCTTTCCTCTTCAAGGGAAAACCAACGCAATGCTCAAGAGGTAGCAAGAAGGATTTCTGGCGCCGTTGCCGGGGAGTCTACGCACAAGTCAAGACATACCAAGTACCCATCACAAACTCTTATCCCTCGCATTACATTATTTGCCATTTGTCTCTCGTTTTCCTCTCCCCCACTTCACCCTTGTCGTTTTATTTGCCCTCTTTTCTGTTCGCCTTCTTCTCGTATGTATCTTTGTTTTTGTTTCCATGTGCCTTCTATTTCCTCGCATCTTTGCTTGCTAAAAATCTATTGATATGGATCCACTCACTAGTAGAAAACGGAGCTTTAGCGCCGGTTCGTAAGGGCCTTTAGTGCCGGTTCCATAACCGGCACTAAAGGGTGGGCACTAAAGCCCCCCCCCCCTTAGTACCGGTTCGGCACGAACCAGCGCTAAAGTGCCACCACGTGGCGTGAGCTCGTGCCCTGGTATGGGAGACCTTTAGTACCGGTTGGTGTTACCAACCGGTACTAAAGGTTTTTCTTTTTTTGAATTTTTTTTGAAAATTTTGGAAAAAAAAATATGTTTTTTTCGATTTTTTATTTTTCTGAATTATTTGATGATTTAGTCTCTAATCACCTCTCTTAACTGCTCAAGTGTGGATCACTCATTCCAAATCGCCTAACTTCCCGGCCGGTCACCCATCCTCTCGCTCCCCCAGCCTGAGCACGCTCAACTTTGGAGTTCTATTCCTCCTACATTCCAAGTCTACACTTGTTGTTTTCCTGACAAATGTAAGTTGTCAATCCTATTAACCCTCAGCAGTTTAGCTTGAGCATTAGGTCACACGTTTCACCGTTTGAGTTTGAAACTATTATTCTAAAAAACAGTAATTATTTAGTAACACTAATATTTCTTGAATAAGTTTGACCATAGTTTGACCACAGTTTGACCAGATTTGACCAAAATTTAAAAAATTGAAATAATTATTTAGTAACACTAATATTCTTGAATAATTATGTAGTAACATTAATACTTCTTGAATAAGTAGTTTGACCAGATTTAACCAATTTTTTTAAAAAAAAATTGAAATTTGACCATATCTTTTTTTCGTTTTGGAATTTGAGGATTCTAAAAAATTGCAAGCAGGCCGTAGATGTAGTTTTCAAATTTTCCTAACTAGTAGATGTAGTAATATAACTACCTCTCGAAGGATTTTATTTTTTGAAGTTTTTATCATTTTCTTTTGATTTTTTCAGAACTGAAATGGCGACACACGGGGGGGTAGAGTTTGAAAATTGCCCTATAGTGCCGGTTTGTGTCACAAACCGGTACTATAGGTCAGACCCCTTTAATACCGGTTCGTGGCACAAACCGGTACTAAAGGTTAGCCCTTTAGTACCGGTTTGTGACACGAACCGGTACTAAAGGTGATCGTGGGGCCCCGGCCTGACGCCAGCCTGCCATCACCCCTTTAGTACCGGTTTGTGGCACGAACCGGTACTAAAGGTTCAACACGAACCGGCATTAATGCATAGCCGTTCAAACCGGCACTAATGGTACCATTAGTACCGGGCTAAAATCAAACTGGCACTAATGTGTCTCACATTAGGTCCTTTTTATACTAGTGACTTAAAGTGTTCTACTTGGATCATCTTCGATCCTTATACACTCGTGCTGAAACCCCAACTAGCCTAGTTGATGGGAAATCTTTAGATGAGCATGCTCATTTTGTGCGTCACCGTTTCTCTGAAAAAGGGAGACTCTTATGGGATCAAATAAACAGATTCTGTGTTATGCTTAGAATCTTTGTGAAATTTGTGATCTTACTTGTTGCTCTAAGAACCCTAAAAAACACCTCCCCTACCTATGCGAGTTTAATGATAATGAACTCTTATCTTCTTATGCAAAGGGTGTTTATAGTTACTACGATATCGAACAAATTGAAGAATTTGTTGCTTTTAAGGGTGCTTATGAAGTTGCTTCTTTGATTGAAAAGTATGATATTACTCTCTACGAATCTAAAAAATTTGACATACTTAAATATTGTTATGAAAACTATGCTCATAGTGTCTATGTCAAATAATTTATTGAAAGAATGACCGTTGCTTTGGATGAAAATAATGATATGCATGAATCTATAGATAATTATGATTCCGATGATTTGATTGAAATATCCCTTGATGAATATGATGCTTGCTATTCTTGTGGCCATGATACCAATATTTATAAAGATGAGTTTCCTATAGTTCCTTATGTTAAACATGAGATCGATATTATTATAAAAGTGGGTTTCCTATAGTTCCTATTGCACCCATACTTGATAGTTCCTTCGATGAAAAGCATGATTGCAATGATATTATTATAAACTCTCTTAGTGTCAATTGTGTTAATAATATGCAAAACCCTAAGCTTGTGGATGCTAGTTTTGATATGCCCACTACTTGTTGCAATGATCATGATTGGGGTGATTCTTCTTTTGATCTTGAAAATTTATTTAAGCCCCATGATGAATATGAGATTGATAATAGTGTTTGCAATATTATTGAAAGTGGGTTTGGAAGAGTGTCAACTATAGATCCCATATATTTGGAGAATGTTCAATCTTATGAAATTTTTGATAAAAGTGGGTTTGGAGAGGTCATGACTTTAGTTAATGTTAATCCCACTATTTTGGAAGAGTGTCAACTTTGCATGCATGTGGATCGTGTTGAAAATATTTTATGTGATAGCTATTTTGTTGAATTTGCTTATGATCCCACATGTAATTATTATGAGAGAGGAAAATATTATTGTAGAAATTTCCATGTTACTGAATTACCTCTCGTTATGTTGAGATTGCTATTGTTTCTTTCTCCTTCCTTGCATATGCTAGTTTTTTCTTGTCTTGATAATTTGTTTGCTTATATAATGCCTATGAATAGGAAGTATGTTAGAATTAGATGTGATTTTCATATGTTTCATGATGGTCCCTTCATGTTTCAATTGCTATCTTTTGTGTGAGCATCATTAAAATTATAGATGCCTAGCTAGGGGTGTTAAACGATAGCGCTTGTTGGGAGGTGACCCAATTTTATTTTTGTTCCTTGCTTTTTGGTTCTTTTTAGTAATAAATAATTCATCTAGACTCTGTTTAGATGTGGTTTTATGCTTTTAATTAGTGTTTGTGCCAACTAGAACCTTTGGCAAGACTTGGGGAAAGTCTTTGCGATCTTGCTGTAAAAAATTGAAACTTTAGCGCTCACGAGATTTGATGCCATTTTTTACTGGAGAGTGCTATTTAGTTAATTCTTTTTGAAGATGATTAATAGATAAATTCCTCACGTCTAGAAATTTATTTTAGAATTTTTGGTGTTCCATAAGTATTCGAAACCTACAGATTACTACAGACTGTTCTGTTTTTGACAGATTCTGTTTCTCGTGTGTTGTTTGCTTATTTTGATGAATCTATGGCTAGTAATAGAGTTTATGAACCATAGAAAAGTTGGAATACAGTAGGTTTAACACCAATATAAATAAAGAATGAGTTCATTAAAGTACCTTGAAGTGGTGGTTTGTTTTCTTTTACTAACGGAGCTCACAAGATTTTCTTTTAAGTTTTGTGTTGTGAAGTTTTCAAGTTTTGGGTAAAGATTTGATGGATTATGGAACAAGGATAGGAAAGAGCCTAAGCTTGGGGACTCCCAAGGCACCCCAAGGTAAAATCCAAGGAAAACCTAAAGCCTAAGCTTGGGGATGCCCCGGAAGGCATCCCCTCTTTCGTCTTCGTCCATCGGTAACTTTAGTTGGAGCTATATTTTTATTCGCCACATGATATGTGTTTTGCTTGGTGTCGGTGTCAAAACCGGTGGATCTCGGGTAGGGGGTCCCGAACTATGCGTCTAAGGTGGATGGTAACAGGAGGCGGGGGACACAATGTTTACCCAGGTTCGGGCCCTCTCGATGGAGGTAATACCCTACTTCCTGCTTGATTGATCTTGACGATATGAGTATTACAATAGTTGATCTACCACGAGATCATAGAGGCTAAACCCTAGAAGCTAGCCTCTGATTATGATTGTTCTTGTCCTATGGACTAAACCCTTCGGTTTATATAGACACCGGAGGGGGCTAGGGTTACACAGAGTCGGTTACAAGGGAGGAGATCTACTTATCCGAATTGCCAAGCTTGCCTTCCACGCAAAGGAGAGTCCCACCCGGACACGGGACGAAGTCTTCAATCTTGTATCTTCATAATCCAATAGTCCGGCCAAAGTATATAGTCCGGCTGTCCGAGGACCCCCTAATCCAGGACTCCCTCAGTAGCCCCCGAACCAGGCTTCAATGACGATGAGTCCGGCGCGCAGATTGTCTTCGGCATTGCAAGGCGGGTTCTTCTCCAAATTCCGAATATCTGTCGAGTAGTGTTCGGCTTCCCATGAATGTTGCACTCCTTGGCTTCTGCGCCTAATAATGGTTGTCCTCCATGTGTTGAGCGAATGCGAGAAGTCGGGGCATTTTTACACTTGCCACCCTAACCATGTGAGTAAATCGTATATTTAAAGAGACGGGGATCCTCAGATCCAGATCACACCATCCGCCCACAACGAGTATCCATCGGAGCGCGCCCGGAAAAAGTCCAACCCATCATGGCCGGCCATCGCAGCTCCTCCTCTCGCTCCCGTGGCCCTAAGCCAAGCGATTGGAAGAAGTGTTCCGTCCCCCACAGCCAATTAGTAGAGTTATAGACCCAGGGGTTTCTCCCTGCAGCATATATGGTCCCCGTTCGAGCCGGACTTGCCACTTACAACAGCGGGGAGCAAGCAGAGAGCTTTCCCAACCCATCCATGGGGAGCGGGTATGCCTTGTCCCTTACTTATTGAGGGGGCTTGGATTTCCAATCCATCCGTTCCTCCGCGGGCTCCTGGAGTTCTACGGCCTCCAGCTGCATAACTTTACTCCCGCCTCCATATTACACATCGCTGGCTACATTGCCCTCTGCAAGCTGTTTTTGGGCTGCGAAGCTCATTTCGAGCTATGGAAGAGGCTATTCTACCTCGTACCCCGTACACAGGAGGGGTCAATATATCAAGTGGGCGGAGCCGAGATATGGCGCATCGCCGGGACCGGATACCTGTCCAGTACTCCGAAGAAGACATCCGAAGACTGGCCTTCGGAGTGGTTTTATATGGAGGATGTCCCCCATTCGGACCCTATTCGGATGGGCCTTCCTGAGTTCGATAACGCCCCTTTGAAGAAACGCCGCAGCTAGTGCCCTCGGAGCCCCCAGGAGGAAGATAACAGAGAGGTCCTTTACCTGATGGGCCGGATAAAAACACTGGCCAAATCAGGATTGACAATAATCGAGGTTATGTCAATATGTATAATGCGGGGGGTGCAACCACTTCAATATCGGGGACAACCCATGTGGCACTTTAACGGAGAAGACGATGCCACCCGCTGCGGTCGTAAGGGACCGGACTCCGTCGCTACTCTAGCGAAAATATTGTCCGACTTATATAAAGGAGAGGAAGAGGAGTTCATCTGCATTAAGCCACGGGATGGATTCTCCATGTACAACCCCCCAAACTGGGTGAGCTGCTACTTTCTACTCTAGACCTTCCCGCATTCTTCGTCATAAGTATTTACCTTGCTATTTCATAGCAGGAACTTCAAAAAGCTGTGAGGGAGGTCCACAGCCCGTCTCCACAACCAGAGGACCCTGACCGGGCCCTCGACCCAGGACTCTAAGAAGATCCGGACACATTTGTGGAGCTCATCGACATGACGTTCTATCAGTTAAGCTATGACGGTGCCTTGGTGGCCATCATAGCCGATTATCCTGGACTGCTCCCTACATCGCATGTAAGTAAAACCGGAGTCCCAACTTCCGAGAAGGGTCCCTTTTTCCGCACTTCACCTACCACACACATATGGTGTCTTACAGGGAAGGCCCTCGGGACACCATGCCAAACCCGCAGTGACTCACCAACAAGGGACATCGAAGCCGGGTAGGCTTAAAAGAAGGTGGTTAGGACCGAGACACCGTCGCAGAGGTATGAAAACAAACCCTGCTCCGTGGTTGTCATCTTTTAAAATATAATAACGTCCATGGTTCCTGGCAGGAAAAACGCTCGCCGGACTATATCTGGAGAGCCTACTGGCCAAGCCTCCACCAGCCGGGCTCCAGAGCCGGACTTACAGGCAGATGCTAACGTGGGGCCAACACCGGATGTTCCTCCTACAGAGGATGTGGATAGGCTGTCTGCTACGAATTCCGAAGTGGAGAGCGCCATGAATCACAGGCGTCGCCGGGCCGTACTCCGCGACGCTTGTTTCTCTCAAGAGGCGTTCGATGCCTTCAACTCAGGAGACGTGTACATCCGAGCTGCTCAAAATGGTCTTGCCCGAGCCACGGACCAGTATGTGAAGGATATACGGGTAAGAAAATCTAATAATTATGTATATCAGTAGCCCCTGAGACTTAAAACAGTTGGCGCAATTGATTTAAGGATCATTTTTTGTGTAGGTTCTTACGGAGAAGAATACCTAGATGTCTCAAGAGCTGGAGGAGTGCAAAGCCCAGCTACAGGCCGCAGTTGCCGCAATGAAGGAGTCCGAGAAGGCCCCATCTGGTAACACTTGTTTTAAAAGAATGACATGTACCAGTTAGTATTCGGCATGCATGCAAATCCAACAATAGATTTTGCAAATGATCCCGGAGTGAATCCGGAGGTCGTGCGAGGGGATGAGCAACATGCTCAACGACAGCTAAAGGCTGGTGAGCGCGTGCTTACGCAGGTTAGGCGGGTGAAAAATGATCTCTAAGATGCCAATACCCGGCTGGGCGTTGAACTGAAACATGTTCAGGCCCAGCTTGCTGACTCCGTAAAGGAGAATAAGAGGCTTCGACGCGGCATTTTTAGTAAGTGCTTGAACGAACTTTTATAGAGTTCGGCGAAGAAACTGGCTAACAGAGTTATATCTGTAGGTATGCTAACGGGTCGTCCCATAGAGGAGATGCTCGGGTCTGCGGGTGATCTTCTGCCAGAGCTCTCACAACTACACGAACAAGTTCAGGAGGTGATGCAAGGCATTGCCCAAGCCTTGTGGCCATCCGCCTCCCTGCCAGGAGGCATGGGGGAGCTTGTAGAGATGCTCAAGGGAGCGTGGCGGCGCTTCTGATTATGGAAGATATCAGCCTGCCGACAAGGTGCAAGGGAAGCCTGGGCCATGGTGAAGACGCGATATACCAAGGCTGACCCGAACCACATGGCCGAGGTCGGACCTATGGGGTCTGATGGGAAAGAGATCCTCGTCAGTTTGGTGTATGACCAGGTGAAATTAGCCGCAAAGTATTCCCAACAGGATTGTAGGCTAGACAGCCTATTGGATGGTATAGAAGAAGAATTTAGTCAGTCTAAGTGACTGTGTACTTCAAGTGACATATATTGTCCCTAGCCAGATTGTAAATCATTTGTCATGGCGGACCTTTTCGCTTCAACCTCCGGACCAGACAGTCCAGAGTGTATCCGAATACCTGCTCAGTTATGTAAAAATTGGGGTACGCGTGGAAACCAGGCGTAGGGGTCATAAGTGCTTGAACAGACAAGTACCCAACTAGCTATGTTATATTACATGGACAGTAAGAAACATCTTCCAGGGAGAATAGTTCCGTTAAGGGTTCCTTTCCCTGGGTACGCATGCATTAATGTGCATGTCCGAACTGCGAGAAGACACGCAGGATAAAAACATCTGGGGGCATGTATTACAATAAATAAAAGTCATCTTTCGTTCACCGACCGAATATTCCCTTAAGAATGCTAGCTTTCGGCTTCACCCAGTCTGAGGTACACATCCGGCTGACCCGGCAGTAACAATCGCAGAGGTGCTCCCCTTATGCCCTAGCCGAATTAACGGGAACGTAGGGCATAAACACAAGAGCCAGGCAACCCAGCTTGGCCAAAACTTAAGTCATATCGATGCATATAATGGCGAAGAAAAGGTACATGTGGAGAAGTAACACATGTGCGGGGGGCATAGAGCCCGGAACATAGTTATATTAAGCTTCTGTATAAGAAGCCCCCAGGTATAATGAGACACATTTTAACCTTTTAAGGCCGTGAAGAAAAAGGGGATAAAGAAAGAAAGAAAGAAAAGACAGATAACATATATATAAAAAATTGACGAAGGTAAGGAGATGAACACAGAGTCCGGCACTAGGCGTAGAACCTTCGGAGTCTGGCTGCGTTCCACGGGTTTGGCTCGAGTCGATTGTCTGATGCATCCCGCAGACGGTACGCTCCACCGGTCAGAACTTTGTCGATAACGAAGGGACCTTCCCATTTGGGCTTGAGCTTGTCCTTTTTCTTCTCCGGTAGGCGTAGAACGAGTTCGCCAACGTTATAAGTTTTGGCCCGTACTTCTCTGCTTTGATACCGCCGAGCCTGTTGCTGATAGAATGGGGAGCGGGCTTTCTTCATGCGCTTTACACAAATATGACCTAAACGGCAGTGCCACAAATAAGTTGCACTATCATTATCAACTCTGCATCTTTTGGCTTCAATACTATGAACATGTGAATCACTACTATCAAGATTTAGTAAAAATAGACCACTCACCAATGGTGCATGACCATAAAAGATATTACTCATATAAATAGAACAACCACTATTCTCTAATTTAAATGAATAACCGTTTCGCATCAAACAAGATCCATATATAATGTTCATGCTCAACGCTGGCACCAAATAACAATTATTTAGGTTTGAAACTAATCTCGAAGGTAGATGTAGAGGTAGCGTGCCAACGGTGATCACATCTACTTTGGAACCATTTCCCACACGCATTGTCACCTCATCCTTAGCCAATCTTCGCTTAATCCGTAGCCCCTGTTTCGAGTTGCAAATGTTAGCAACTAAACCAGTATCAAATACCCAGGCACTACTGCGAGCATTAGTAAGGTACACATCAATAACATGTATATCAAATATACCTTTCACTTTGCCATCCTTCTTCTCCGCCAAATACTTGGGGCAGTTCCGCTTCCAGTGACCAGTCCCTTTGCAGTAGAAACACTCAGTCTCAGGTTTAGGTCCAGACTTGGGTTTCTTCACTTGAGCAGCAACTAGCTTGCTATTCTTCTTGAAGTTCCCCTTCTTCCCTTTACCCTTTTTCTTGAAACTGGTGGTCTTGTTGACCATCAACACTTGATGGTCCTTCTTGATTTCTACCTCCGCAGCCTTTAGCATTGCGAAGAGCTCAGGAATCATCTTATCCATCCCTTGCATATTATAGTTCATCACGAAGCTCCTGTAGCTTGGTGATAGTGATTGAAAAACTCTGTCAATGACACTATCATCAGGAAGATTAACTCCCAGCTGAGTCAAGTGGTTCTGGTACCCAGACATTCCGAGTATATGTTCACTGACAGAACTATTCTCCTCCATCTTGAAGCTGTAGAACTTATTGGAGACTTCATATCTCTCAATCCGGGCATTTGCTTGAAATATTAACTTCAACTCCTGGAACATCTCATATGCTCCATGACGTTTAAAGCATCGTTGAAGTCCCGGTTCTAAGCCGTAAAGCATGGCACACTGAACTATCGAGTAGTCATCGGCTTTGCTCTGCCAGCTGTTCACAACATCTGGTGTTGCTCCTGCAGCGGGTTTGTCACCTAGCGGTGCTTCCAGGATGTAATTCTTCTATGCAGCAATGAGGATAATACTCAAGTTACGGACCCAGTCCTGTAGTTTCTACCATCATCTTTCAACTTAGCTTTCTCTAGGAACGCATTAAAATTCAACGGAACAACAGCACGGGCCATCTATCTACAACAACATAGACATGAAAAATACTATCAGGTACTAAGTTCATGATAAATTAAAGTTCAATTAATCAAGTTACTTAAGAGCTCCCACTTAGATAGACATCTCTAATTATCTAAGTGATCACGTGATCCATATCACCTAAACCATGTCCGATCATCACGTGAGATGGAGTAGTTTTCAATGGTGAACATCACTATGTTGATCATATCTACTATATGATTCACGCTCGACCTTTCGCTCTCGGTGTTCCGAGGCCATATCTGCATATGCTAGGCTCGTCAAGTTTAACCCGAGTATTCTGCGTGTGCAAAACTGGCTTGCACCCATTGTATGTGAACGTAGAGCTTATCACACCTGATCATCACGTGGTGTCTCGGCACGATGAACTGTAGCAACGGTGCATACTCAGGGAGAACACTTATACCTTGAAATTTAGTGAGAGTTCATCTTATAATGCTACCGTCGAACTAAGCAAAATAAGATGCATAAAGGATAAACATCACATGCAATCAATATAAGTGATATGATATGGCCATCATCATCGTGTGCCTTTGATCTCCATCTCCAAAGCACCGTCATGATCACCATCGTCATCGGCTTGACACCTTGATCTCCATCGGAGCATCATTATCGTCTCGCCAACTATTGCTTCTACGACTATCGCTACCGCTTACTGATAAAGTAAAGCAATTACATGGCAATTGCATTTCATACAATAAAGCGACAACCATATGGCTCCTGCCAGTTGCCGATAACTGTGTTACAAAACATGATCATCTCATACAATAAAATTTAGTATCATTTCTTGGCCATATCACATCACAACATGCCCTGCAAAAACAAGTTAGATGTCCTCTACTTTGTTGTTAGAAGTTTTACGTGGCTGCTACGAGCTGAGCAACAACCGTTCTTACCTACGCATCAAAAACCACAATGTGGTATAGTGATTGCTTTTTGATATTCAGAAAGAACCCTGTTCATTGAATCTGATTCAACTAAAGTTGGAGAAACTGACACCCACCAGCCATCTGTGTGCGAAGCACGTCGGTAGAACCAGTCTCGCGTAAGCGTACGCGTAATGTCAGTCTGGGACGCTTCATCCAACAATACCGCCGGATCAAGAAACAACTAGTGACGGCAAGCAATATGTATATACCCACGCCCACAACTCCTTTGTGCTCTACTCGTGCATATAACATCTACGCATAGACCTGGCTCGGATGCCACTGTTGGGAACGCAGTAATTTCAAAAAAATTCCTATGCACACGCAAGATCTATCTTGGTGATGCATAGCAACGAGAGGGGAAGAGTGTTGTCCACGTACCCTCATAGACCGTAAGCAGAAGCATTATGACAACACGGGTGATGTAGTCATACGTCTTCATGATCCGACCGATCCTTGTAACGAAAGTATGGCACCTCCGCGATCTGCACACGTTCGGCTCGGTGACGTCCCACGAACTCTCGATCCAGCAGAGTGTCGAGGGAGAGCTTCGTCAGCATGATGACGGGCGTGATGACGGTGATGATGAAGCTACCAGCGCAGGGCTTCGCCTAAGCACTACGACAATATGACTGAGGTGGATTATGGTGGATGGGGGCACCACACACGGCTAAGAGATCAATGATCAACTTGTGTGTCTATGGGGTGCCCCCCTCCCCCGTATATAAAGGAGTGGGGGAGGGGGGAGGGCCAGCCCTCTATGGCGCGCCCTAGAGGAGTCCTACTCCCTCCAGGAGTAGGATTCCTCCCCCCTTCCCTAGTTGGACTAGGAGAGAAGAAAGGGGGAGAGAGGGAGGAAGGAAAGGGGGGTGCCCCCCCACCTTCCTAGTATAATTTGGATCAGAGGGGGAGGGGGCACACGGCCTTCCCTGGCTGCCTCTCTCTCTACACTAAAGCCCATTAGAGCCCATATACTCCCCGGGGGGTTCCGGTAACCCCCCCAGTACTCCGGTATATAACCAAACTCACTCGGAACCTTTCCGATGTCCAAACATAGGCTTCCAATATATCAATATTTATGTCTCGACCATTTCGAGACTCCTCATCATGCCCGTGATCACATCCGGGACTCCGAACAACCTTCGGTTCATACAAACACATAAACTCATAATACCGATCGTCACCGAACGTTAAGTGTGCGGACCCTACGGGTTCGAGAACTATGTAGACATGACCGAGACATGTCTCCGGTCAATAACCAATAGCGGAACCTGGATGTTCATATTGGCTCCCACATATTCTACGAAGATCTTTATCGATCAAACCACATAACGATGTACGTTGTTCCCTTTGTCATCGGTATGTTACTTGCCCGAGATTCGATCGTCGGTATCTCAATACCTAGTTCAATCTCGTTACCAGCAAGTCTCTTTACTCATTCTGTAATGCATCATCCCGCAACTAACTCATTAGTCACACTGCTTGCAAGGCATATATTGATGTGCATTACCGAGAGGGCCCAGAGATACCTCTCCGACAACCGGAGTGACAAATCCTAATCTTGATCTATGCCAACTCAACAAACACCATCGGAGACACCTATAGAGCACCTTTATAATCACCCAGTTACGTTGTGACGTTTGGTAGCACACAAAGTGTTCCCCGGTACTCAGGAGTTGCATGATATCATAGTCATAGGAACATGTATAAGTTATGGAGAAAGCAATAACAACAAACTAAATGATCATCGTGCTAAGCTAACAGAATGAGTCAAGTCAATCACATCATTCTCTAATGATGTGATCCCGTTAATCAAATGACAACTCATGTCTATGGCTAGGAAACTTAACCATCTTTGATTCAACGAGCTAGTCAAGTAGAGGCATACTAGTGACACTCTGTTTGTCTATGTATTCACACATGTACTAAGTTTCTGGTTAATAGAATTCTAGCATGAATAATAAACATTTATCATGATATAAGGAAATATAAATAACAACTTTATTATTGCCTCTAGGGCATATTTCCTTCAGATAGATCTTGCGTGTGTGTAGCTTTTTTTTGTTTTCCATGCAACGCTTCCCAACATATTACCCCTTGATGGGGGTGGCGGATCAGTACCAACATGGGGTAGGTGATCAGGGCGGAGAGTGGGGCGGTTGGTGGGGGACTCCTCCTTAGTGGTCCTGGAGAAGTACGGTGTCAAGGAGAGAGGATGCCATGGCGAAGGTGTGGTGGACATCATCCGGTTCTAAAGGAGAGGGCTCCAGCGAGAAATGTCCCTCTATAGCGGGAAATCGAGTGGGAAAGGGATGGTCCGGCAGGAAAAGGAAAGGGTACGTCATGGGGTGCGTTTTTTGTGTTGGGCCCACATGTTGGAGATAAGATAACGAATTGTCCAGACAACCACATTTCCTGCGAGGGGAGGGGATCAAAGCTGAGAGCGGGGCAGGTGGTTGATCGGTGCGAAAACGAGGGGAGGGGATCAGGGCGGAGAGCGGGGCGGTTGGCGGGGGACTCCTCCATGGCCGTCTGATAAGAAGTTGGTGTGAAGGAGAGAAGTCCCCATGCCAAAGATGAGGTGTGCCCAACAACGGACTTAATATTTTTGTGGAATGTACGGCGTTCAACTGTATGTTACAATGTGGCAATGGCTCTGGAGACAGTGGATCTACCTTTGTGGCTTGGATGGGGGGTGTCGGTGTCAAAACCGGCGGATCTCGGGTAGGGGGTCCCGAACTGTGCGTCTAGGCCGGATGGTAACAGGAGGCAAGGGACATGAAGTTTTACCCAGGTTCGGGCCCTCTTGATGGAGGTAAAACCCTACGTCCTGCTTGATTAATATTGATGGTATGGGTAGTACAAGAGTAGATCTACCACGAGATCAGAGAGGCTAAACCCTAGAAGCTAGCCTATGGTATGATTGTTGTTCTGTATGTTGTCCTACGGACTAAAACCCTCCAGTTTATATAGACACCGGAGAGGGTTAGGGTTACACAAAGTCGGTTACAATGGTAGGAGATCTACATATCCGTATCGCCAAGCTTGCCTTCCACGCCAAGGAAAGTCCCTTCCGGACACGGGACGAAGTCTTTAATCTTGTATCTTCATAGTCCAGGAGTCCGGCTGAAGGTATAGTCCGGCCATCCGGACACCCCCTAATCCAGGACTCCCTCAGTAGCCCCTGAACCAGGCTTCAATGACGACGAGTCCGGCGCACAGATTGTCTTCGGCATTGCAAGGCGGGTTCCTCCTCCAAGTACTTCATAGAAGATTTTGAACACAAAGATAGTGTCCGGCTCTGCAAAATAAGTTTCCACATATTGCCATAGAGAGAATAATATTTACACAAATCTAATCTGCTGACGTATTCCGTAGTGTGACATCGCACCACGGCCAAACCTTTATTCGAATCGTTTTATTGTCCCACCTCAGCGTGTCATGCGAGGCGGTTTCCTTGGCACGTCTTGTTAAAGCAGAGATCGTGTCCCCTTATTCCGGGATTCTCATCAATACGGGCGTCGGTAACCCAACCGCGCCATTGATTATGGCGCTTGGAGATAAGCAAGTTTTACCAGGCTGGTGGGGACACGTAGTTGCGTCCACCCATATAAGGGGATAAGGATCCACCTTTTCACCAACGCCTTCTTCTCCTTTGCCTATCCATTTTCGCGCACTCGAGCTCCAGCGCCCCAGTCCGCACTCCCCACCTCAACCTTTTCCAGTCATGTCCGGAGCGGGAGGCAAGTGGATGGTCTCCTCCGTTACGGAGGGACACATCAAAAAACTAAGGAAGGCCGGATACTTGTCTAACGACATTGCGCACCGGCTTCTCGAAGAGGGGCAGCTCATCCCCACCCCTAGGCCCCATGAGAGGGTGGTGTTCCTCCCCCATTTCCTCCGCGGACTGGGCTTCCCTCTCCACCCATTTGTCCGGGGGCTCATGTTCTACTATGGCCTGGATTTTCACGATCTGGCCCCGAACTGTGTCCTCAGTATCTCAGCGTTTATCGTCGTGTGCGAGGCTTTCCTCCGCATCCGCCCCCATTTCGGCCTGTGGCTCAAGACTTTCAATGTCAAGCCGAAGGTGGTGCACGGCACCCAGGCGGAGTGCGGAGGCGCCATGGTGGGCAAGATGCCCAACGTCCTATGGCTCGAGGGCTCCTTCGTGGAGACCCTAAAGGGGTGGCAATCGGGGTGGTTTTACATCAACGAGCCGCGCGAACCTGAATGGGTCGCAGCCCCCGAGTTCCGATCCGGACCCCCTACGCGGCTCACCTCCTGGAAAGAGACGGGCCTGTCGTGGGGTAAAAAAGGAGAGCTGACCGGACTCCAAACATGCGTCCAAACCCTGGTGGACAAGAAACTCAAACTTGTCAACGTGGTCCAGGTTATGCTCATCCGCCGGATCCTCCCGTGTCAACAACGGGCTTTCAACCTGTGGGAGTTCGACCCGGCGTGGCACCGAACTCTGAGCAGGCTCTTCGACACGACGTACGAAGATGCCTGGAAGGTGCTTTTCAAGGGCGCCGAGGCCCCCGCATCTGCTACCGAGGATCGCGGATTCAGCACGCAGCGTCACGCTCGTGCGGTAAGCTATTTTTACCTTTTACAGGGTATTAGTTTTTCATAGTTTGACTCCATGTGGGATCTAAGCTCCCTTACCTTTAACAGGATTGGCAGGAGACGTCCGGACAGATCAACTGTCCGGCTCCTTTGCCCGAAGGCCCAGCGGACGCTCGTTTGGCGAAGCTGCTGGTTCCGGCACCCTATGTGGTGCCAGAGAAGAAGGCCAAGAAGAAGGCCACGGGGACTCGAAAGAGTGCCCGGCGCCAGGAGGCGTCGGATTCATCATCCGATGACTCCAAGACGCACTCCTCCCATGAAGACAGGGAGGAGGAAGAAGAGACCTATCCCCCTCCAGCGGGGGAAGGGAAGAAAAGGAAGGCCACCCCAACTGGGGAGGCCGAAGGGTCCAAGAAGGGGAAAACCCTTCCTCCGGACTACTCCACCAATGCCGACGACGGCGAAGAGGAGTGGTCGCTCAGGGCCAAGCCCCTGGCGAAATCGTAAGTATCCGGATACCAGAGTGATTCATAGTATTCCTTTATTGCACAGCTTTCCCTTATGTCGAATATGATTATACAAACCCCCCAAGGCTGGGCTCGACGAGTCATCGAGCGGCTCCCTGGATTCGTCGGATGTGAATTCACTTCCGCCCGCTACCTCCCCCCACCCTACGGACGACGCCGAGGTGCTGTCCCAACAGGTTCCAAGCCAGGAGGAGGTGGTCCTGGAGGCGCCGCAAGGCGACCTCTCGGACTCCAGGAGTAAAGGGGATAAAACCCCCCAAGGCTCCAAGTCCGGCTCTAGGCCGGACACCGCTTCGGAACCTTCAAAGGTTCCAGAGTCCGGCGGGCGACCTCCTTCCAAGAGGAGCAAGCCCACCATGCCAGTGACCCCCGTCCAATCGGAGGCGCCAGACAATCTGTTGGAGGTTCTCAAAGGCGCCTCCATCGACGAGGAGCACCACACCATTATGAGTGCGGTGGTCCAGAAGGTTCAGCCCGCCAAGAGCGGACTGGCTGAAGCTTGTGCTAGCCTTTTAACAGGCTTTGAAGTAAGTAAAGAATGTGTAAATAATATTTACGCATAGACAGTAGCCCCTGATGCTCTGTTTGGCATTCGGGAAGAAAAGCCGAATAGAGGATCAAATAAAATTCGCAGGAGTCTAACAAAAAGGAGTCAATATGCGTATGCAGGCTTCTCTGCTGGCGTCCTCCGTACTGACTGTGGAAGTGGACACGCTAAAGCAGAACCTCGAGCAGTCCGAGCAAGAGCTCGGGCGTGCCAAGAAGCAGCTCGAGGACAAGGAAGGTAAGAAATACCTTGTTTAAATATATATAAAAAAAGTGCAATTGCAAAAAATAACAGGATTATCGTGGCTATTGTAGGGGCCACGTCTGAGGTGGCGACCCTTAAGCAAGCGCTATTCGAGGCCGAGAAGAGGGCGGCCACGGAGCGCACCGAGCGGGAGAAGTATGAGGCCCAGGTTGGCGAGGTGTGGCAAGAGCTCCAGGATCTCATGGAAAAACATGAGAGTTTGGAGCTTGACTCAAAGACGCGAGCGTCCGAGCTCGCGGTGGCTATCGAAAATGCCAAGTCTGCCAAGGCCGAATCCCAGAGGACCCTCCAGGAGTTGGATGCGGTGAAAAAGATAGTGGCGGGTAAGGCATTCTTTATGCAAAGCAAACACATAAACGTGAGTTACTTGTTACTTACCCGAATCTGGAGCTCTCTAGGAGCATTCACAGATCTTCCCCGTAGCGTGTCCGATGCCGCCGCATTCTATCGAGCCGAGGAGGGCAGCTCGACAGAGAAGGTGTTCTGGTCTCAATATGCTGAGGCCGGACACCCCGTGCCCCTGAGCGACCAGCTGAAGCAATTGGGCGAGCTCCACAAGGCGCCGAACAGGCCATGAAGGGCCTCATAGTTCGGCTATGGCCTGGAGAGGCTCTGCCTGGGAGCTATTTCGTGCTGGTGCGGCGGCTGGTGGGGGCCTGTCCAAGGCTCGAAGTCATCAAGCGCTCCGTCTGCATTGAAGGTGCCCTTAGGGCCCTTGCCCGTGCTAAGGTGCACTAGGGCAAGCTAGATGCTGAGAAGCTTGTGAAGGACGAGCCACCGCCGGGGAAAGAGCATCGCAAGCCCGAGAATTATTATAAGGATGTTCTGAAGGGTGCCCGCCTTATGGCAGATGAATGTTCCAGGGATGTAATTTTTGAGTAAAACCCGCTCGTTATGTCCTGTGAGCTGAAAACTTGTTCATATGCGCTAAGCAATGATGTTGGAATTTAAAATATTACCTTCTGTGCGGCTGTTTATCAATTCTGAGAGATGGCGAGTCGTCGGCTTCTGCCCCCGGGCCGCTAGTGCTGGGGTGTTCGGGGATAAACCTGAGCGCTCTTTTTCCCATGTTTGGGTCCTTCAAGGGAGGCGCTCAGCACAACGAACAAGGCAATCGGACTATAATGCTTGAACACTCTCACTTAGCCATAGAATTCTATAATTTTAAATTTCGGCAAAGCCCCTGGTATTCAGAAGACCGAGTTCGGGGCGCTATCCACGCCTTGGCCGGACAGAGCTGACTCCTCGCTCTAAGCGGCATAAGTCTTTAGGGACTCGAATAACCTCTCGAACAGCGACCAGCTCTCACTTCATCATGACAGTCAGTTTTAGCTTTCTCTACTGAGGTGCTCGACCCAGCTCAACTGGGGCACAATCGTAGTAGTTCTCCTAGTGCTACCTTAGCCGATATAGCGGAACGTAAGGCACCAAAATATGCCGCACTTGTTAAAGTGTTCGGACTTCTCACACCATATTGAGGGGTACTAAAGCCCCTGGCGTATTTTGGCCGTACCAAAGTATACGGGTGCAACATGTCGTTAAGGAACATATATTTGTAAAAAAAGAGTAATGCAAAAATAGACAAAAGCTATGCATTGTTTATTAGAGCAGAACGATACAAATAATGCGATAAGCAAAAGGTTGGACTATTTAACATGTCCGTTCCAGGGGCAGGCTGCGGGATGGTATGCGAAACAGGTATACTGCTCGTGATAGAGACCACCTGGGAGTTCCGGAATGCGGCATGGCTTGTCTGCTTCCCTGGTTCTTGCATCGTTTGTGCGGCAATTGAACTACCGAACAGGCCTTCCGAAGAATGGAGTCCTGAAAGTAAGAGAAAATTAAAAAATTGGCATCCCCTTGTGCGGTTTAAGCCGTGTTTCGGGCATGCCGTGATGGTGCCCCTCCCCCTGTACACATGGTATTTCTAGAGCGTAGTTATGCACGCGAAGCACTGGTGTCGCATTTTTGTGAGGGCTGGGGTTAGGGCCGCATTGCTACGCCTGCTCAGAACGTGCCAGGTGGTCTTGTTGTAGGTTACTCCAGGCGCGCTTGACGGTGTCCGGACGTTTAATGGCTGGACTGGAGAACTGCCTCGAGAGGCTGCTTTGTACTTCTGCTGCAAGGGCCGCCGTGTGCTCCTCCGTTCGGAGGGAGCGTTCGGTGTTTCCATTGACCGTAATTACTCCTCGAGGGCCTGGCATCTTGAGCTTAAGGTATGCGTAGTGCGGTACCGCATTGAACTTGGCGAATGCGGTTCGCCCGAGCAGTGCATGATAGCCACTGCGGAATGGGACTATGTCGAAGATTAACTCCTCGCTTCGGAAATTATCCGGAGATTCGAAGACCACTTCAAGTGTGACTGAGCCTGTACAGTTGGCCTTTACACCGGGTATTACGCCTATAAAGGTCATTTTGGTGGGCTTAATCCTCGAGGGATCTATGCCCATTTTCCGCACTGTATCTTGGTAAAGCAGGTTCAGGCTGCTGCCGCCGTCCATAAGGACTCTAGTGAGATGAAATCCGTCAATAATTGGGTCTAGAACCAATGCGGCGAATCCGCCATGACGGGTGCTAGTGGGATGGTCCCTTCGATCAAAGGTGATCGGGCAGGAGGACCATGGGTTGAACTTTGGGGCGACTGGCTCTACCGCGTATATGTCCCTTAACGCGCGCTTCCACTCCCTCTTGGGGATGTGGGTTGCGTATATCATGTTCACTGTCCGCACTTGTGGGGGAAAACCCTTCTGTCCATTGTTGTTCGGCGGCCGGGGCTCTTCGTCGTCATCGCTATGCAGCCCCTTGTCTTTATTTTCGGCATTTAACTTGCATGCCTGCTTGAACACCCAACAATCCCTGTTGGTGTGATTGGCCGGCTTTTCGAGGGTGCCATGTATCTGGCACAAGTGGTCGAGTATTCGATCCAAACTGGACGGGCCCCTAGGATTTCTTTTGAATGGATTTTTCCGCTGACCGGATTTATAGCCTCTGAATCCGGCATTAACTGCCGTATCCTCGGCATTGTCGCCGTTAATGCGGCGCTTCTGCTTGTTGCGACGCGACCTGCCACTACTGTCCCTGGTATCCAAATTACCAGGGTTCTTGGTCATATTGTTGCTACGAGCAAGCCAGCTGTCTTCTCCCGTGCAAAAGCGGGTCATGAGTGTCGTGAGTGCTGCCATAGATTTCGGATTTTCCTGCCAAGGTGCTGGGCAAGCCACTCGTCACGGATATTGTGCTTGAAGGCTGCAAGGGCCTCTGCGTCCGGACAGTCGACTATTTGATTTTTCTTTGTTAGGAACCGTGTCCAGAATTGCCTGGCCGATTCCTCTGGCTGCTGAATTACGTGGCTGAGGCCATCGGCGTCTGGTGGTCGCACATAAGTGCCCTGGAAATTGTCGAGGAATGCGGCTTCCAGGTCCTCCCAACAACTGATTGATCCTGCTGGCAAGTTGTTAAGCCAATGCCGAGCTGGTCCTTTAAGCTTGAGTGGGAGGTATTTGATGGCGTGGAGATCATCGCCGCGGGCCATGTGGATATAAAGGAGATAATCCTCGATCCATACCGCAGGATCTGTTGTGCCATCATATGATTTGATGTTTATGGGTTTGAAACCCTCAGGGATTTGATGATCCATTACTTCGTCTGTGAAGCATAGTGGATGTGCGGCGCCTCTGTACTGGGCTATATCACGACGTAGCTCCAATGAGCTTTGTCTATTGTGTTTGGCCCTACCGGATTTGTGTCCGGCGTGACGGTTATCGTCTCGAGTCATGGGGCGCCCACGCGATCCGTAGATCGATCTTGTTTGCCTTGCCTTGTCCTCCAACATATCTCGCAGGTCTGGCGCATTTTCCCGTGCCTTGGTACGGGGTGCGGCTTGAGTGGAGGGCCGAGAGGCCTCTCTGTCGCGGCCACGGGGTGGCCGGTCAGCCGTATCAAGTGCTGGTGATGTAGGTTTAAGTGCTTCCTCCTCTAATCGGGGTAGCAACCTGCGCTTTGGGTAGCTCTTGGAGGGGCGTTCGAGTTTATACTCTTCGGCCGCAAGGACTTCAGTCCATCTGTCGACTAGCAAATCTTGATCAGCTTTAAGCTGTTGCTGTTTTTTCTTGAGGCTTCTTTCCGTGGCCATAAGCCTGCGTTGAAAATGCTCTTGCTCGACTGGATCCTCTGGCACGAAGAATTCGTCGTTGTCGAGGCTTGCCTCATCTTTTGAGGGAGGCATATAATCGTCCTCGACCTCTCTATCTGCCGCTCTCTCATGAGGGTTGGCTTCTCCATCCTCCTGTGCTGAATCTTGCTGGAGGGGGTTTTCTTCGGCACTCTCCGGAGTATTATTATCTCCCGTGCTGGAATCACCGTATTTGCTTTGGCGGGATTTTGAGCGGCGCCGCTGACGCTGGCGCTTAGGCTATTTCTTGGAGGGGTCATCCTCCGCTGTTCCATCGCCATCTCCTTCTTTTGGGGTGTCCACCATGTATATGTCATATGACGAGGTGGCTTTCCAGGGCCCAATAGGCGCTGGTTCTTCATCGTCTCCTGCATCGGCGTCCATACCGTCGATGTCTTCGGAGTCGAAGTCGAGCATGTCGGTTAAATCGTCGACAGTGGCTACAAAGTGGGTGGTGGGTGGGCTTTGAATTTCTTCATCGTCCGTATCCCAACCTTGTTGACCGTAGTCCGGCCAGGGCTCTCCTGATAAAGAGAGAGACTTTAGTGTCTTCAGAATATCACCGAAAGGCGAGTGCTGAAAGATGTCCGCGGCAGTAAACTCCATGATCGGCACCCAATTGGATTCGATCGGCAGGGGCGCGGAGGGTTCGGAGTCCGGAGAGGAGTCCGGCTCCTTGGAGTCACGAGTCTCGCGGAGTGCGGGGCTGGTGTTCGGCTCGATCACCGTTGAGATCGCAGCCCCCGAGGCGGCGTCCAACCACCCATCCTCGATCGGCGTGGTTGGCTTCGAATTAAGGGTCGAAGCCGATGCGGGTGCGGCCTCCAGGGCACTGTTCGGCGGCAGTGCTAGATCATGCTTGTCATGACAGTGCGGCGCGCTCGGCAGTGGCTCGAATCCGTCGAAGATCAAGTCCCCGCGGATGTCAGCCGTGTAGTTTAAACTTCCAAATCTGACCTGACGGCCAGGGGCATAGCTTTCGATCTGCTCCAGATGGCCAAGTGAATTGGCCCGCAGTGCGAAGCTGCCGAAGACGAAGATCTGTCCGGGGAGGAAGGTCTCACCCTGGACTGCATCGCAATTGATGATCGTAGGAGCCATCAAGCCCAACGGCGACGACACATAGGAACTCTCAATGAAAGCACCAATGTCGGTGTCAAAACCGGCGGATCTCGGGTAGGGGGTCCCGAACTGTGCGTCTAGGCCGGATGGTAACAGGAGGCAAGGGACACGAAGTTTTACCCAGGTTCGGGCCCTCTTGATGGAGGTAAAACCCTACGTCCCGCTTGATTAATATTGATGATATGGGTAGTACAAGAGTAGATCTACCACGAGATCGGAGAGGCTAAACCCTAGAAGCTAGCCTATGGTATGATTGTTGTTCTGTATGTTGTCCTACGGACTAAAACCCTCCGTTTTATATAGACACCGGAGAGGGTAAGGGTTATACAAAGTCGGTTACAATGGTAGGAGATCTACATATCCGTATCGCCAAGCTTGCCTTCCACGCCAAGGAAAGTCCCTTCCGGACACGGGACGAAGTCTTCAATCTTGTATCTTCATAGTCCAGGAGTCCGGCTGAAGGTATAGTCCGGCCATCCGGACACCCCCTAATCCAGGACTCCCTCAGGGGGCGTCAAAGGCGGTGCACGCCTCTCACCCCTTGATGGGGGTGGCGGATCAGCACAAACATGGGGAAGGGGATCAGGGCAAGAGTGGGGCAGTTGGTGGGAGACTCCTCCTTAGCGGTCCATGGAGAAATAAGTTGTGATGGAGAGAGGGCGTCATGGCGAATGTGAGGTGGGCGTCATCCGGTTTTAGAGGAGAGGGCTCCAGCAAGAAATGTCCCTCTACGATGGGAAACCAAACGGGGAAGGGAGGGCCCGACAAGGAAAAGAAAAGGGTGCGTCGTGGGGTGGGGTTTTTGCGTTGGGCCCGCATGTTAAAGATAACATAATGAATAGTCCGGACAACTCCATTGCTCCCACGCATATGGTCTGGATTTGGGAGAGCTCGTACTATTCGGAGGATTGAATTTTGAAACAGTTGACAAACTTATGTGCCTCGAGATTTGATGGGGGATTATTGGATTATAGATGGACTTAGACCCATATAAGACAATAATCCCTGGTTAATCTCTAAGGCTCATTTAGGTGCATGATAAGTGGTGGGAAGTTTAGTCCCATACTGCTAGTGGAGTGAGAGTGAAACCCTTTTATAAGGGTTGCTCTACCACATGCCATTGAAAGCTTGGGAGGAGGAGTTGTACACGCGCGCTCTTCCTCCTTCGCCGCCCGCCTCGCCTCATCACGCCGCACCGGCCTATATAAGTAGGCGCTCGCTAGTGGAGTGACCTAGTTCAGTTCACTCGCCGTCGCCTACTATTTCTCTCTCTGTGATGCTTCCGACGATCCCATCCTGACAACCGCGTGCATGGTTGGTAGGGAGAGCAGGTCGTCAACCATGGAGTCGATGCAGGGGAAGTTTTTGGGGAGCGTCTCGACGCGACTGCTCCTAATCCGTCCGCCTCTCCTTTCACTACTTTCCCTGCATCGACTCCATGACTGACGACGAAGCCGCCAAGAAGAAGGCCTCGGCCGATGCCGAGGCTGCCGCTGCCACCGCCGCGTTGGCCTGGCCAACCGGAGGGTATGACTCGTTCATCTCCTATTTGCTCGTTCATGTGCTGGTCGTATAGATGTCATTCATAGGTTTCAATTCTATCTATTGTACGTGCTCACATGCTTATGTATTGGTATGAGATGCATACAGTATTTGACGTGTTTACTGTATACTCGTGGATTAGTCTAATCGAAAAAGTGCTAATATTTCCAACACTCCACACAAAATAAAATATACATTGCGCACCTTACAATTTATATCAACAGATATTGAATTGGCTCTCTACACAAAAATAAAAGCTTCTCGGTCAACTTAGAAATGGGCAAAACCAATAGGCTTTTGCGCAAGGATATATAATATATCTCTTTAGCTATTTTAGTTAGAAAATATGTGATTGTTTTCCTACGCTTTTCATCAAAAAGACATTGCGTACTTACACTCGGTCTTTCAGTTTTATATTGCCAATGTTGCGCTGTTTGTTTCTCCTCTTCTTTTGGGGGAGAAATGTTCTTTGATTGCTGCTGATTTGACGTGCTAGATCTCATGATGCAATGGGTTCCCTAAAAAATTGCTGGAAAGGGGAGTTGTTTTAAGATGGCTGGCGGTAGAAAAGCTCAAGACAGCATATCTGCATATGGGTGGTGCCAACTTTTGCACTTAGTGATTTGGAAGACGGCAATGTGTCGGTGCATTATTCTGCTAATTTCATCTTCTCACCACGCCCAATGTGGAACAGGGTGTGCAATGTTGGGATGCTGATCACATGATCGAAGTCCTGTACTGCCATGTGCCACTGAGCAGTCATCTGATTCTCACATGCAGTTTTTTTTATTAGACATGTAGTTTTTTTTGCCAAGTCAGCGTAGTCTGATGGTTAATTCTCGTGGGAGGAGACGTTCGATTATCAGGCGTCTGTGATGATTTCGTCAATCTCAAAATACCATGTAGGCTTACTATCTTCGTCTCGGTGAATAAATCATTCACGTAGTTCTAGGTCGATGATTTAACTATCTAAATATGTATTATATGTGACAAAAAATATATATTAAGAAACTACATCCGTATAGAAATCTAGTGATATACTTCTCATGACATATAACATATATTTAATTTCTTAAATCGATGACCTAAAATTACGCAAATGATTTATTCACCGAGACGGAGGTAGTAGTATTTCAAAGATGCTCATAGTGCTAAGGTGTGCGTGCTTACGTTCATAGAGGTAAGTGTATGTGCGTTTATGTGGCGATCTGCGATTATACTATGCTAAAAAAAAGTAGGGGATAAAGAAAAAAAATACTGTTATCCACACCCAATCAATTTTTCTTTCGACTCCTGACGTAGCCGCCGCCACCACAAGGAACCGACAGCCTAAACTACATGCTAGCGGGGTTCCCTCGCTGGCTGGAGGGAGGGAAACGCCGGGACTTTACTTTTGCACGTGTCTAGCAGTTTAGTGTCTTAATTAGGTCTTCAGTTGTTCATGATTTCGACTTATGTGGTGGCGATGACGGTGGCAAATATATTTTCTCCATATCTTTCCCACAAGCAATGGTTCTCTCGGCTTTCGGTGTTGAATCTTGGAAGCGGTGTCTATGCCTGCTCAAGTCCTTTGGATCTGGACTGGCGCTTCATGCATCTTTGTGTTGGTGACAGTAATAGTCATCTTCTTCCTATTCTTTGCGTGGTGGTGTTGCAGGCAACTAGTCGCTACGATAGAAGGTCGACCCTTGGGGATCGGGGTGATCCCCCCCGTTTTTGCGGCGGCGATGAGGCGAGGGCCTACTTTTGCCCCCCTGGTGGTCCATGCTCATTCTCTGTTGCAACGGTGCCTTCTTCCCGTTGTTGTGAAGCTCTCACAAGTTTTATTCAGGAGATGGTTCAGCTTTAGGGTTTTCTATCTACAGATGGCTTCTACGATGGCGGGTCCTTCTCTAGCACGTCGGTGCAGCTGGAAGCACGACGACTTCCGCACCGCAGGATACATGATCAGGCCGGCTTCGAGGATGGAGCGGCAACTACAGCCTGCCTTCGGCTCGTACTGGAGATTAAGTTTGGTTGGCTATCAGAGAACATTATTACAATTTCCTTGTTTTTTGAGATGGCTTGTATCGTTCGTATAAATCCATAGTCGAATGAGAGAGAAAAATAGATACACACTCAGCGGCCAAGTTAGTGCAAGCAATTGTGACGATGGGCCCATAAAAAAATCATGGTATACTATGGACCGTGCTTCTTGGGAAGGTGATGCAGCAGCAGTGTAGCAGTGCAGTGCACGCTGGAGCAGAAGCCTTCAAGACAAATTCTTGGGATTATCTCTGTTCAGAGTAGCGTCCACAATGACCTTCTGGATAGACCTAAAGTTGTGGCGTGGCACCGAACCCGGACAGGAACCCTTCTCCCATCCAAAGCGTGCACCTCGACTTCACCAGTCCACCGATGACCGATCTCTTTCGCCAAACCCAACCGAACTTGTGAGTGGACGATGGGGAGGAAAAGGCACAAAAATGTTGGGGGAGGTGCCATGTCCCTGTGCGGAAAAAGGAGGCCGCTTCGGCATGGCTCGAGCTCGACCGGCGAAACGCCCAGGTCAAGCACTCCAGGGGGGGTGACGAGGTCGGGGGCCTACTACTTGCGCAGAGTGTTTGCTGGTGCCTTGGTGTGGACTGGAGACCGGTCGGCGGTCGGTGAAGTTGGCAAAGGCGATCCGATCGGGCAGGGTACAGCTCCTTCGCTGGCTTATTCGAATCTCCCGTCCCATGTGAACCGCGCGCCTCTTTACAGCAGCGGTTCCTCCTGGGTCCTGGCTCATCGATCCTGTCACCGTGATGAATTTCCTTGATTAGGCTGTTCTCTCACTTTGACTGATACGCGTACCTCCGGTCCGTGGATGGATAATGTGCGCGGTTTGGTTTGGTTCGGCAGTGTCAATTCAAATAGATTTTGTTTGGTCTTCTGTTGTTGGGACAGCGTTGTCTTCTTTCATAAACGTGCATGTTGCTTGCAACGGAGGGAAATTGACGGGGGCAGATTACCAAGACAGGGCATTGTTATTTCTTACTCCAGCTGATGATTAAGATATTTCTTTAGAAACTAGATTAAGCAAAATTATATCTTCCGGTGGGCAGGGTCCTCCCTATGGTGGATAAGGGACGGCCATCTGAAGCTGCATGACTTTTCCTAGCCATCATCATGCATTGTACAACGAGTTTTGGTGTGCTAACAAGGGAGGGGGGCTGTCTCTAGTGGTTGGCCGGAGAAAAGTTTAGATTCATCATTTCAACAGTTGCCGGGCTTTTGGGGCAGACCCTGAGATAATAAGGGCAAAATGAGCGACCCCCTAGTGCATACGTACTTCCCTTCCGAGAAAGGCAACACGAAATTTGGGTCCAGAAAGGGACATCAGAACGGTAAAGAAAATGATCTTTTCTTATGGGCGAGCTAACGTCGTGTAACTAACATCACACTGGACGACGAGCTATGTTAAAACTTACTTAGGTTTTTGCGAGTCATTCTTCGGCTCGGGAGCACCTACGAGTGAGACGTGCAGTCGCCGTGCAGCTAGTGATTAGTCAAGTGCTGCTCGATTCGACTGGCAGTAACCATGGGCATTTTTTTTAAATATAATTGTAACCGTCGGCATGGTGAAAAGTTATTTCCGCGTATTTGCAAGTTCGCATCGTCGTCGCCGGCTCGGGCGTTCGGCCTAAGGGCTGTCGGATGTGCGCGTCTATGGGAACGTATCTGGTGCACCAAGGCAATTGCTGCTACCGGTGCACCGGACCATGTTGCACAATTAAAATTGTTAAAAAAAATCTGGAAAAAATTAATGTATCGATACAACTTCAATGTATCTTGTCACAAACATTCAAATCAAAAATCAAAACAATGGTCAAGATACAAAAATGACAAATTCGACTTCGATGTGCTAATGGGCCAAAACTGAAGCCCAGCTTGTGTTATGTACTATTCAATGTCAAATTTGTCCTTTTTGTATCTCGAGCTATGTTTTGAATATTGATCTAAATTTTTGTGACAATATACATTCAAGTTATGTCAATGCATTAATTTTTTCAGATTTTTTTGAACGTTATTGAATGTGCAACGGACGACCGGTGCACCGGTAGCACCAATTGCCTTGGTGCACCAGATACATTCCCGTATATCTCGCCTTCAGGGAGTCTTTTTTTTAGGTGTACCTTCAGGGAGTCTGGCTTCGGAATCGCGAAGGGGCGAGCGAGCTGGGCCGGCCCACGAGTGCGGGAGGCTACAGCCTCTTTTTCCTGATTTTTTATTTATGTTTTCTGTTTTTCTTTTTTCCCTTTTGTTTATACTTTTTTAAATATATGTTAAAAAATGCTCTTTAAAAAACATTTGAAAAATGTTGAACAAATATTAAAAAATGTTGAATTAGTATTTGAAAAGTGTTGAACAAATATTTGAAAAAATGTTGATCATGTATATAAAAATATTAAATAAGTATTTCAAAATGTTGAACAATTATTTGGAAAATGTTGAACAAGTATATATAAGAATGTAGAACGAAAAACAAAAAGAAACAAACAAAAACCAAAAAATGAAAAACGAAAAAGAAACAAAATAAATCAAAGGAAAAGGAAAATGAAAAAAACTGAAGAGACAAATGAAAAACCCGGACAAGAAAAAAGAAAATGTTGAACAAGTGTTTGAAAAATGTTAATCAAGCATTTGGAAAATGTTAAATGTCTATATAAAAATGTTGGCCATGTATTAAAATAATGTTGATCTTTAAAAAAAATGTATACAGGAAAACCCATTTTTCAAAAACCAGTAAAATTTGTATTTGAAAATAGAGAAAAAAAAGGATAAAAACAATGAAACGGGGAAAAGGAAAGAAAAAACAGTGGAGAAAACTGGACCATGTCGCCTCAAGTAAGGCGCGCCATATATTTCATAAATAACCCCACAGTAGCACAGTGGTTAGCCGCTCTGGTTATTACCCAGGTGACATGGGATCGAATACCCCTGCCCACGCACTCCTAAGTGCAAACTATCGTCTCGCTTGATGCCAGAAATAGTTGTCGGATGGTGACTTCTCTGTTCAATCTTCTTCAAAGGGCTATAGTAGAAATAGAGTGTCCCCAATTTCAAAAAAATGCCCGTGAACTCAAAAGATGCTTGTGATCCCAAATAGTCCGCTCATTCAATAAATGTTCGCGAACTTCAAACTTTATTTCCGAATTCCAAAAACTATTCGCCATTCAAAAAAATTCATCATTTTCAAAAAAATTTGCGATTCAAAAAAATCACAAGTTAAAAAATTCAAAATATATTTTTTATCATGAATTTTAAAATTAGGATTCTTTGGAAAAAATGTTCACGACTTTCAAATAAATGTTCGCAAATGTCAAAAAAATATTGACGGATTTCCAATTTTTTTCTACAATTCAGAAAATGTTGACAACTTTTAAAAAATAATGGAAAATTTGAAAATTATCCAATATTTTAAAAGAGGTTCAAAACTGAAATATTCTTCATGATTTTTTTAAAAAAGTTTTATAATATAAATGTGAATTTGATAAAAGAAGGGAAAGAGAAAATGAAAAGGGGAAAAATGGTTCATTGAAGATTATAGAACCTCCTGAGAACCGGTGGAAAAATCCCCAGAATGGATTGGCCCATGCGGAGCACGATGTGCCTGGGAGTAAACCTGATCATTCCCTGGGCCTGGTCGGCTTCGGGCCTGGGCTTGGCAAATCCCAATGAAAAAATCCCAAGCCTGAGCCCGGCCCGGCCCAGCCCAAATCACATGAACAGTGGCACTTTTTAATGAAATTAATAATGTTTGGGATATTATATTAATTTATTATACCTTTATTTTGAATAAAAATATATATATGGCCATTTCGGGCTTTCAGGTTGGGCTTTGGGCCAGAAAGTGGAGCCCGAGCCCGGCCCGAATGTCGGGCTTCGGCTTTGGGCCGGTTTGTCCATGAACATGTCTAGCTGGGAGGGGGTGGGGGTACACGATTGATGGCATTCCCTAAACGGCGCCCGTTGCGCACGTTACAGGCATGGGTGCAAACGGGCGCACACCTCCCGCGGCACACTGGGCTGGCCCATTACGTGTTTTAATTTTGTGTCTTAATCCGCAAGAAAAGGGCGCTACCAGGATTCGAACCACCTACCTCCTCCGTAAAGGAGGGCTAGTTCAACCACGCGACCACAGGACAGGATATGGTTACGCTTTAGTTTTTCCGTCTAATATTCGTTCTACTTCCTTTTTCCTTTTTTTGTTTTCCTTTTTAATTTTTTCGTTTTCTTTTTTCTCTTCGTCTTGGCACGATGAATTGGATCGCAAATACATGAACATTTTCTTCGAATCGACCAACTTTTTTCAAAATCTATGAACTTTTTTTAAAATTTTGATGAACTTTTATTCAAATTCGATGAACAATTTTTGCAATTTGATGAACTTTTTTCGAATTTCAATGAATTTTTTCAATGTCAATGAACTATTTCAGATTTGTTGGTTTTTTTTCAATTTTAATGAATTTATTTTCAAATTCGATGAACTTTCTTCAGCTTTTCGTAAACTTTTTTCCAAAACCGATGAACTTTCTTCAAAATCATGACCTTTTTTTCAAAGTTGATGAAGTTTTTCAAAAACCGTCAACCTTTTTTGAATTTTGATGAACTTTTTTGAAAATCGGTGAACTTTTTTCAAAACTGATGAACCTTTTTTTAATTTTGATGAACTTTTTCCAAAAACGATGAACCTTTTTTGAATTTTGATGAACTTTTATTTCAATCGGTGAACTTTTTTGAAAATCGATGAACCTTTTTTTTCATTTTGATGAACTTTTTCCAAAATCGATGAACCTTTTTGAATTTTGATGAAATTGTTTTCAAAATTGATGAACCTTTTTTGAACTTTGATGAACTTTTTTCAAAATCGATGAACCTTTTTTGAATTTTGATGAACTTTTTTCAAATCTGTGAACTTTTTTCTCATGATTTGTGAACTATTTTTAAGAATTGATAGACATTTATCTTAAAATCGTGAACTCTTTTTCAAAATCGATATTTTTTCAAAACAAATGAACTTTTCTGTAATTCATGGACTTTTTCCAAAGTGTTTTTAGGAAAATTAAAAATCAAAGAGCTACAGTAATTGTTTGTGTTTGCAATAAATTACGCGACTACCAATGTACTTATATATTTTCGCCCTGGATTTGGCCAGTAGCGCAAAGTAGGTGCGGTGGTAAACACACTCGTTCTCCCTTATTGTGGCGTGATTTCGATCCTCGACGAGAACGATTTTTGCGGTTGTTTTTTTTTTTCCCGCTTTTTTCTCGCTACCGCTGCGCCAGTTAGGACCTCCCACGATTGATTGCTATTCCGCGACCTACACAGGGAATATGATTTGCCTACTGGAAAAAAGGAGATGGTCGTTCGTCCAGCCTGGGAGAGTTCCAGGATAGGTTATGTGTATTGGCTAGGTTATACAGTTTTGTTTTGTTTCGGCTAACCGAACCTACCAAATGTTGTTCGGCTGTGGAAGGTAAAAACCGGATAATTTGTACCAATGAGAAAAAATGGTTTCGGTCCAGTATCCGGTTCGTCAGTTTTTATGCCCACCCTAAACAATGAAGACCCTGTCTAGGGGACTTGGTTGTATTTTCTTCTTTGTGCAACATTTTTTGGCTTTCTATGAGGACAATGTTTCTTGATGGTTCCTATGCTTTCTAATAAAATTCTCATGAATTTTCATGAAAAAAAATCTACAACAATTAAAAGGTTCATACTTTTTTAAAAAATAACATTTAAAATGTTCACAATTTTTTTAAAAAAGTTCACCAAATATTTTTAGAATGATCGCATTTTTCAAATAATGATCATGTCAAAACAATGTTCTCAAATTTCAAACATTGTTTTTTTCTCCTCCATAAGAAAAGCTCTTCTCCTCCCGTCGGCGGTGTCGCCGATCCGTCCTATCTCCGATGGCCTCTAGGCCATGGAGGTGCGCAGGACCTCGGCCCCCCCCGCCGGCAAGAGGGACCCCCGTTCTCGTTCTTGTTAGATTCAGCATCTTGGTTGGGGTTGTGTGTCGGCGACGATGTCCCTTAATAGGAATAATGTCTCCCACATTCTATCCCCGT
This sequence comes from Triticum urartu, assembly GCF_056163025.1. Lineage (NCBI taxonomy): Eukaryota > Viridiplantae > Streptophyta > Magnoliopsida > Poales > Poaceae > Triticum > Triticum urartu. The sequence continues at coordinate 557,899,054 of NC_141875.1, forward strand.
CTCGATGGTGCATCTAGTATCATCGGAGGGTGTGTGGAGGTTTGTCTTCGTCGGATCTTGCGGCATTCGGCCGGTGCTGGTCTTCAGTGGATCTATTTAGATCCGGTATTCGTTCGTCTTTGTTTAGGCATTTACAAGTTTGATCCTTCTGCTCTATGATTTTCTTCATCGGCGATGGTTGCTACTCTGGTGCGCTGGTCCTATGATGCGTTATCACGACGACTTCCCGACTGTCTACTACAATAAGGTTTGCCCGGCAGCGGCGAGGGAGGGGCGATGACGGCGGCGCGCCTTCGGCTCGCTCTAGTGCTTGTAGTCATCGTTGGGTGGTCCACGAACATGATTGTAGTTTTTATTACCTCTATTGTTCTTTGTACTGCCATGATTGAAGATAAATAGATTGTAAGTTTCTCGCAAAAAAAGAACATTGTTCAATATTTGAAATAAATATTTTTTCGTGTTTTCTAAATGAATGAAAAAATGAAGTGAAGCCCATAGATAGGAAACAATAGAACACCAAAACAAGAGGGAAACCACTTGCTATGCTGCAATCCTGGATGCGCCCGAGGGCGGGGGAGATGGGGTGGATTTGGTGTAATTTAAGGTATGGTCAGACTGCCTGGTTTGACGTGGTGGACACTCTTGGGCCTCTCTATATCGGATCCGGCTTGCCTGCTCCCTTTCCATGTTTTCATCCGTACTTACACTTCATCCTACGACTGTTTTTTTTTCTTTTTCCTTCCTAATCTAATCATCCCCTGATTTTAACGAGGTGGGCCTGGGCCTTATTTTGTTCCATTGAAATCAAGTCACGTACGCGGTAGCACGGATGAGCGCACGCGTGGGGCGCAGGCAAGTCTCGTCCCTCTATATCCATCTCAGATTTGGGTTTGATATGAAACGGCATCCGTCCGGGTATGGTTTTTTTGACTGACTAGTGCCCGGGCCATCCAGCGGGGCGTATAAAGAGGGGTAGGGGTGGGAAGTCCGGTTGTAGACGCTCTTATACAGTAGCACACCTTTTATCTTTTAAATCCAAGCAATGCTCTCAATTTTCTAGCGTCAACGATCACATGCATGACAGTGAATTAAGGACCAAGCAAAACTCCTGGAAAGATAAGCAGCAACTTGTCAGTTGTCACAGGTACACGCATGCAACGAATCATACATATATTCATATACGTGGCGAAATTTCGACCTCGTGACTTCATTACCCCTTCCTTCATAATCTTGACTTAAACCCAAGAATTCGCTTCCAGTATTTTCATTTAAGCTTTGCTCCTCTGTCATCCACGGATCCACCCATAGGAAGATAGGAAAGAATAACCCCCCATTGCTCTTTGTTGACTTTACATGAACAAGGAAACCAGAAGATAAACATCTAGGCCTCCTTTGCTTTGTAGGAATTTCATAGGATTTCTATAGAATAGGATTTACAAAGGAAAATTTCCTTTGAAGCCCTTTGATTTGTAGGAATGGTTTCCTATTTCTATGTAGGATAGGAATCAATCCTTCACATTTTGAAGGGAAAAAAACATTAGCTAAGACTCAATGAAAAAATTCCTATTATATGCATCAAATGACATCTCTTTCTCTATAAGAATTAAGATTCATGTTATCTCATTTTCTATGATTTTTCTATATCTATAATATTTCTATCCTATGAACCAAAGGAGAAGAAGGAAGGAATCCAGCCATGGCCGACAGTGTCGCCATTGGCGATAGCATAGCGCGTTACGCAGGCCGTCAACCCCTCGGGATTGGGGAAAAGTCGGCACGGGGACGTGGTAGGGCCCGACGATCCTATTCCATCCGCTCCCGTGCCCCGTCCAGACTCCGGAGTGTCCCCACACAATAATACACCGCCGACGGATTGTATCCCTCCTCCCCTGCTCTGCCGCTGCAGCTATAAATCCCGACCCCGATCGATCGATGGAGATGTGGAAATATCGGGTCGTGGGATCGGTTGCTGCCCTCCTCTTGCTACTCGCCATCGTCGTGCCGTTTACTCAGACCCAGACGCAGAGCGCACGGGACAAAGCTGCCATGGCGGAAGACGCGGGGCCGCTGGTGGGAGGCATCAGTGACTCGCCGATGGGGCAAGAGAACGACCTCGACGTCATCGCGCTCGCCCGCTTCGCCGTCTCCGAGCACAACAACAAGGCCGTAAGCCCTCGCTACCCCCCCCCCCCCCCCCCCCCCCTGTCTCTGTCATGTCCATCCCTGTGAGTGAGGTCCAACTGAATCTGTGTTGGACAGCCGGGCTGTTGGATCCACAAAGCTTTGGTTACAGGCCCTTGTTCACTATTACACCGATCTAAGTTGAGTTCGACCGCTGTAAATCATATGAATCAGTGTGATTTGATCTGAACCATGATGTCTTTTTTCGCAACAAAAAGAAAAATGAAGTATAGTACTCCGTCCGTCCCAAAATAAATGTCCCTTAGTACAACTTTGTACTAGAGACATTTATTTTGGGATGGAGGGAGTATTTGGTAGTCAGTCCAACTACAGTGCTCCTCCTATATTTACCTGATTTGTATTTGTATTTGTGCTAATGATTGTCCTAGTACGTTTCTCGCCATGACAATGGAGGTTTTTAGTCCGATTGATAATTTTGGTGCTGCCCCTGTCGCAGAATGCCCTGCTGGAGTTCGAGAATGTGGTGAAGGTGAAGAAGCAAACTGTTGCTGGCACGATGCACTACATTACAATCCGGGTCACTGAAGGTGGGGCCAAGAAGCTCTATGAAGCTAAGGTGTGGGAGAAACCATGGGAGAACTTTAAGAAGCTCGAGGAGTTCAAGCTGGTGGAGGACGTTCCAAGCGCATAACTCATAAGGTAAGATTTCCCTCTGTTTCACACTGAATACCGTCGAATAAAATTGCGTCTATTTCATGCGGCAAAGTATCAAGGTTGATTCTTGTTTCAAGAGCATATCATCTCAGCTGTGTTTGCCCTGGTTGAATCATGCAGGCTGTGAATAACTATGTCCATAAGTTTCTTTATTATTGATCATCAGGACACATGATGTTAACCATGAATTACTAGAGATTATTAAGACACATGATGTTTAGAACCTTGTTCGCCATTTGTTTGTAGAGAATTGATTTGTTAATCTAAATAATTTCAGGCGCGTCCCAGCTTTGCAAGGATCTGCAGCTATGGTGTTGATGTAGCTATCTATCGGACATGGTTTAGCGTGTTCTCGTGTAATATCAAGAATAAGTCCGCTTCTTGCAAGTTGTTTTAACCACATCTCTAAATAAAATTCTCAGTATTATTGTATTTTGTTTTTCCTTTGATTGACTTGTTTTACCCTGGGCAGCAATTAGCATCACATTAGCCTGCCCATTATATCTGACCATTAGAGTTTGAGATGGTTTAGCTTAAAAAAAGCATAATTATTGCAGTTGATTTAGCTTTGCCTGATATGGTTTCTCCAGTATAAGAGGGATAGCCGCACTGTGATGTTCGAGCTGCGGCCAGGGATCCAGGAAATAGCAGCGAGCAGAAAAGAAGTAGGAAGTAGGAACTGGCTGCTTATTTGATAACTGCATTAGTGTAGCAATGATACATGCATGAAAGAGGAATGCAAGGAACATTCAGGTTGTTGGTAACTGCTTAAGCTTCGGTGAGGGAGGCAGCTAGGGTTCCCCCTCCTCCCCTCCCACCGCCGCCGGCCTCGCGCCCTGCCTCCGTCTCCTTCAGCCCTCCCCCTTCCCCTGTCCAGATCCGCCTCCTCGGGAGGTGGCCTGGGCGGAGCTCGAGCTCCTCACCCGCGGGCCCCCTCCTCCCGCGTCTCCCCCTGCCGCTGCCGGCGGACGCCCTCGGCGCTGGCCCGGGTGGTGCCACCGACGGCGGACCTTCTTGTCCCTACGCGCGCGTGCTCCCTTCTCGGGGCAGGGAGGCGGTGGCGGTGCAGCCTGGCTTGACTGCGGTCCGGCGGCCCTGCGGCGGTGGCCGACGGCAGGCGTGGTGTCGGCGCCGCTCCTTGGCGGCAGGGCAGCGTGGTGGTGCTAGGTGGCCGACGTCGTGCCCCGGGCCCAGATCTGGGCCCGTCGGGCCCCAGCTGGGTCCTAGCGGGCCGGCCCCCCGGCGTGGCCTCGTTGTCTGCGGCGCGGTGAGAAGGAGGAGCGGCTCGGATATGGGGCGTCGGTGTCGACGGCGTGCCGGCAACAGCGCGAGGGCGGGAGCTTTACGGGCCCATGAGGGCTTGGCCGGGCCCGTGGGCCTAGTGTGCTCCTGCTATTGCGTCCGGACGGCTACCGTCGCGGACGGTGGAGGTGGGGCCCTCCCGTGTGCCGACGGTGCTGATGCCCTAGTCCCGGCTTTTACTCTTCACCGCTCTGTCCTCACTTCGCGGTGTCGTGGTGAGACGGCGTGGGGGGCTCATGACCGCGTTGGCGCAGGGTGGTGGTTGGTTTGGTGGCTGGATCCGGAGCGCTCGAGGTGCGGGTTGGGATCGGGGGAAACCCCTGTCGGCGTGGCCGACACTGGCGCGGTGGGGCTCGTGGGTGCCACCTGACCTTCCGGGAGGGCGTCGGGGGCTACCCTTCCTCTCGCCTCGTCGTGTACCGGGGAAAACCCTTGGTAGCAGCGTCGTCATCGTCGCAATCCTTTTGGAGGTGTTGATAGGTGTCGGCGCTTCGGAGTCTTGGAGCCTAGTGGATGATCCCGATGAGCGCAGCGATCGCGAGACTTCTTCATTTTTGTTGATCCGCCGTTGTCGGCATTTGTTTCTTTTGCTCTTTCTCTGTCGTTTCTTTTGGCGTGACTGTACTGCTTCCGTCCCAGCACCTATTCCTACATGGTTCGGTAGGTTGCTTTGTATATAAAGCGGGGGAAACCCCTTTGGCAAAGAGGAACGCAAACTATAGTTTGTATGTAAAAAAATGCAACCTTTATTTCTTGCTGTACCCTTTGGCTCAACATAAGGTATACCTGCATTTCGATATTCGATCCTTCATACCGGGTTTGTCTTCATTGCCTATTTAGCTGAAGCTAGGACATAGTCTTCTACTAGACGCCATGTGCAAATGCCATTAGATGATGAAATCGTGCTTCCCTGGCCTCTGAATTCATATCCAGTATCCGAATTTGACAAAGTTAAAGATAAGAGCTGTGATTCCACGCAAAGAAAGAAGAATAAAAGAATGCAATTAAAAAAGTTGTGATTCCCCCACAAAAAAGAAGAAAGGCGTGAGAAAGAGGGTGGTTTCTGCACTGGAATCGCCTTGAGTATCTGTTTTCTCCTATTCTGGTGCCTATTGACCTAAACGATCTAAACTGTGATTTTTTTTAGCATGTTTGATGCCCTGCCTTTTTTGTATGAATCGGGAACTGTAGAACAAATCGTTTTATGGTGATTTTCATTAATTAAAGTCAAATATGTACAAAAGGACAGAAAAAAAGTACAGTTATCCAACACCAGTTCTAGGGATCACAGAGTGTGAATTAAATCAATGGCCGGCATCATAGATGAGTGCCAATCCATTCCTTTAAGGTATCTAGAAGCATCCTGTGCTCCAGCAGTTGAAGGTCTCGCTTAATCAAGAATTTCCTGGAGTCTATATATTCAGCTACACTTTTGATTATTTTTTCCCCTATTTCTCTGTCCAGATATGCCAACGCCCCAGAATAATACTATCCAGTGCGATGTTCTGTGGGAGTGCTGAGATGGCAAAAGAGGCTTCATCTAAAAGTGCAATGAAATTGTTTATATGAGGAATAATTGTGGCCCAACAATTTTGTGCAAAAGTACAATCCCCCCAAAAATGCGTTGCAGTCTCAGTATGTTCATTACACATGCGTAATCATAAAATTCCGGATGAATTGATTTTCTCTGGACTAGTTTTTTGGTATTGATTCCGTCATGTAGTAAGCGAGAAGAAAATTTGTTGCCTCAGTCTGCAATAGCTTTTCCAGTGTCTTCTAAATAGGGACGCAAGCTCCCTAGCGTTTCCGAACACACAACCAAAAAGGTAAGTTTTTGTCCTAATGCTATAATGCAAAATCCACCCTCAAATAAAATCTTGTCCAATGTGTAATTGTTTTGTGTGTTTCATTTTTTAAAAATTCATAAATTTTGAACCGAGCATCAGAATTAAGATTCATTTTCATCATTGGATTTCTGGACGAGCTCTTCAAAACTAAATGACATATTAGTATGTTTCCATGGTTTTTTTTCTCAGGCAACTTTGGTGCCATGAAGAGGCAACTTTTGTACTATACTTTGGTGCCATGAAGTAGTAAGCAACTTTCAGTTAGGTCGTGTATCATGGTCACCTATCATCCCAACGTCCTTCCCGCATGGGTCCGACACGGTCGCGAGAGGGGGAGAATCGACCACTGGCACTCCTGTAGGTGTGTGCCCACAAGGCTATTCGTCCACATGTAGGTTGTCTACCATGACTACCTATCAACTATAGTGTTACACCGTTACATGAAACATCTTGCCAGGTTGTTTATCATGAGTACCTATTAACTCAGTGCTCTTATAAAGTTGGCTATCATGACCAGCAAGTTGGCTAGTGTCACCTATGAAGTTGATTTCGACATACCTTTTTCTATAGCAACTTTGACGCCATGGAGAAGCAACTTTTGTACTATAGTACGCAACTTTCGGTTAGGTTGTGTTTTATGGTCACCTATCATCCTGATGTTTTTTTGAGTTGGCTACGATGACTACCAAATTGTTTAGCATCACCTGTAAGTTGTCTACCATGACTAGCTATCAACTCTGGTGTTATTAGAAGCACTTGCCAGGTTGCCTATCATGATTACCTATCGACTCAATGCTCTTATAAAGTTGGCTATCATGACCGTCAAGTTGCCTAGGGTCACCTATGAAGTTGCTTTTGAAGATTGTTTCCCTCTCAAGCACCTTTGGTACTTACGATGTGTATCATGGTCACATATCATCCTAAAAATGTTTCTTGAGTTGGCTACAATGACTACCAAATTATCTATCATTACCTATAAGTTGCCTATCATGACTACCTATCAACTTTGATGCTACATGAAAGCACCTTGTATCAACTTAATTATATGACCCGTTGCGTCAATTGGTGCAGAGACCAACTGTAGCCCGAAAGTTAAGTGAACTGTTTGAAGGATTTTTTTCATCAACTGCCTTGACTATGATCATTTCATAACTTTCTTTGTCAAGATAAGTCGTGTTGCCGCTTTCTTTGTCGAGACATAAGTTGTTTTCTTGAGCAGGTGAATGGCCTCTGAGAGTTCTTTTGATGCTCGGGCCTTAGCTCATCTCATAACTGCTACGGAAAATAACAATTGAGAAATAGGTTATGTTCGTATCACATTTGTATTTTCCTTGTAAGCAAAAACCGATCTCGACCGGGAAGTTAAGCAAGCCATGGACAACACGTTGAGCAGATGTTCCTTCTACGAAATCATCCCCAAAGGGCGGTTGAGAAGGTAAATTGACTCATAGGCTTTATCTTTTCATGTTGCAACCAGATTCATAGAAAACTTGACGACATCTCTCCATGCAAATGATGTGAACCATCAAACTAACAATCCCCACCTGGGATGACATGAGCAAAAGGAAACCAGACGAACCAACCAAATGATTGAGTGGCCAGGAATGAAAAAACACGCTATCTGGCTAGTCGCAAGGGTCAAATTTCGGGCAACGCTCAAACTTTTTGGAGAAAGTGTTGGGGAACGTTGCAGAAAACAAAAATTTTCCTACGGTTTCACCAAGATCCATCTAGGAGTTCATCTAGCAACGAGTGATCGGATTGCATCTACATACCTTTGTAGATCACGCGCGGAAGCGTTCAAAGAACGGGGATGAGGAAGGCGTACTCGACGTGATCCAAATCACCGGAGATCCTAGCGCCGAACGGACGGCACCTCCGCGTTCAACACACGTACGGTCAGCGTAACATCTCCTTCTTCTTGATCCAGTAAGGGGAAAGGAGAGGTTGAGGAAGATGGCTCCAGCAGCAGCACGACGGCGTGGTGGTGATGGAGCTGCAGTACTCCGGCAGGGCTTCGCCAAGCACTATGGAGGAGGAGGATGTGTTGGAGAGGGAGAGGGAGGCACCAAAGGCGTGGGGTTTGAAGTCCTCCATCTCCCCACTATATATAGGGGGGCCTAGGGGGGGTGCCGGCCCTAGGAGATCCAATCTCCTAGGGGGCGGCGGCCAAGGGAGGAATCCCTCCTCCCCAAGGCACCTAGGAGGTGCCTTCCCCCTTTGGGACTCTTCCCTTCTTGAACCCTAGGCGCATGGGCCTCTTGGGGCTGGTGCCCTTGGCCCATACAGGCCAAGGCGCACCCCCTACAGCCCATGTGGCCCCCGGGGGCAGGTGGCCCCACCCGGTGGACCCCCGGGACCCTTCCGGTGGTCCCGGTACAATACCGGTGACCCCGAAACTTGTCCCGATGGACGAAATAGCACTTCCTATATATAATTCTTTACCTCCGGACCATTCCGGAACTCCTCATGACGTCCGGGGTCTCATCCGGGACTCCGAACAACATTCGGGTTACTGCATATACATATCCCTACAACCCTAGCGTCACCGAACCTTAAGTGTGTAGACCCTACGGGTTCGGGAGACATGTAGACATGACCGAGATCGCTCTCCGGTCAATAACCAACAACGGGATCTGGATACCCATGTTGGCTCCCACATGCTCCTCGATGATCTCCTCGGATGAACCACGATGTCGAGGATTCAAGCAACCCCGTATACAATTCCCTTCGTCAATCGGTATGTTACTTGCCCGAGATTCGATCGTCGGTATCCCAATACCTCGTTCAATCTCGTTACCGGCAAGTCACTTTACTCATACCGTAATGCATGATCCCGTGATCAGACACTTGGTCACTTTGAGCTCATTATGATGATGCATTACCGAGTGGGCCCAGTGATACCTCTCCGTCATACGGAGTGACAAATCCCAGTCTTGATCCGTGTCAACCCAACAGACACTTTCGGAGATACCCGTAGTATACCTTTATAGTCACCCAGTTACGTTGTGATGTTTGGTACACCCAAAGCACTCCTACGGCATCCGGGAGTTACATGATCTCATGGTCTAAGGAAAGGATACTTGACATTGGAAAACTCTAGCAAACGAACTATACGATCTTGTGCTATGTTTAGGATTGGGTCTTGTCCATCACATCATTCTCCTAATGATGTGATCTCGTTATCAATGACATCCAATGTCCATAGTCAGGAAACCATGACTATCTGTTGATCAACGAGCTAGTCAACTAGAGGCTTACTAGGGACATGTTGGTGTCTTTTATTCACACATGTATTACGATTTCTGGATAACACAATTATAGCATGAATAAAGACAATTATCATGAACAAGGAAATATAATAATAATGCTTTTATTATTGCCTCTAGGGCATATTTCCAACAGTCTCCCACTTGCACTAGAGTCAATAATCTAGTTACATTGTGATGAATCGAACACCCATGGAATTCAGGTGTTGATCATGTTTTGCTCTAGGGAGAGGTTTAGTCAACGGATCTGCAACATTGAGGTCCGTATGTACTTTACAAATATCTATGTCTCCATCTTGAACATTTTCACGAATGGAGTTGAAGCGACGCTTGATGTGCCTTGTCTTCTTGTGAAACCTGGGCTCCTTGGCAAGAGCAATAGCTCCAGTTGTCACAGAAGAGCTTGATCGGCCCCGACGCATTGGGTATGACTCCTAGGTCGGTGATGAACTCCTTCACCCAATTTGCTTCATGCGCTGCCTCCGAGGCTGCCATGTACTCCGCTTCACATGTAGATCCTGCCACGACGCTCTGCTTGCAACTGCACCAGCTTACTGCCCCACCATTCAAAATATACACGTATCCGGTTTGTGACTTAGAGTCATCCAGATCTGTGTCGAAGCTAGCGTCGACGTAACCTTTTACGACGAGCTCTTCGTCACCTCCATAAACGAGAAACATTTCCTTAGTCCTTTTTAGGTACTTCAGGATATTCTTGACCGCTGTCTAGTGTTCCTTGCCGGGATTACTTTGGTACCTACCTACCAAACTTACGGCAAGGTTTACATCAGGTCTGGTACACAGCATGGCATACATAATAGAACCTATGGCTGAGGCATAGGGGATGACACTCATCTCTTCTATATCTTCTATCGTGGTCGGACATTGAGCTGAGCTCAATTTCACACCTTGCAACACAGGCAAGAACCCCTTCTTAGACTGATCCATATTGAACTTCTTCAATATCTTATCAAGGTATGTGCTTTGTGAAAGACCTATGAGGCGTCTTGATCTGTCTCTATAGATCTTGATGCCTAATATATAAGCAGCTTCTCCAAGGTCCTTCATTGAAAAACTCTTATTCAAGTAGGCCTTAATGCTGTCCAAGAGTTCTATATCATTTCCCATCAAAAGTATGTCATCTACATATAATATGAGAAATGCTACAGAGCTCCCACTCACTTTCTTGTAAACACAGGCTTCTCCATAAGTCTGCGTAAACCCAAACGCTTTGATCATCTCATCAAAGCGAATGTTCCAACTCCGAGATGCTTGCACCAGCCCATAAATCGAGCGTTGGAGCTTGCACACCTTGTTAGCATTCTTAGGATCGACAAAACCTTCCGGCTGCATCATATACAATTCTTCCTTAAGGAAACCATTAAGGAATGCCGTTTTGACGTCCATTTGCCATATCTCATAATCATAGAATGCGGCAATTGCTAACATGATTCGGACGGACTTTAGCTTCGCTACCGGTGAGAAAGTCTCATCGTAGTCAACCCCTTGAACTTGTCGATAACCTTTAGCGACAAGCCGAGCTTTATAGATGGTCACATTACCATCCGCGTCTGTCTTCTTCTTAAAGATCCATTTATTTTCTATGGCTCGCCGCTCTACGGGCAAGTCAGTCAAAGTCCATACTTTGTTTTCATACATGGATCCTATCTCGGATTTCATGGCTTCCAGCCATTTGTCGGAATCCGGGCCCGCCATCGCTTCTTCATAGTTCGAAGGTTCACCGTTGTCTAACAACATGATTTCCAAGACAGGGTTGCCGTACCACTCTGGTGCGGAACGTGTCCTTGTGTACCTTCGAATTTCAGTAGGAGCTTGATCAGAAGTATCTTGATCATCATCATTAACTTCCTCTCTAGTTGGTGCAGGCACCTCAGGAACATTTTCTTGAGCTGCGCCATTTTCCGGTTCAAGAGGTAATACTTCATCAAGTTCTACTTTCCTCCCACTTACTTCTTTCGAGAGAAACTCTTTCTCTAGAAAGGACCCATTCTTGGCAACAAAGATCTTGCCTTCGGATCTGAGGTAGAAGGTATACCCAATAGTTTCTTTAGGGTATCCTATGAAGACGCATTTTTCCGACTTGGGTTCGAGCTTTTCAGGTTGAAGTTTCTTGACATAAGCATCGCATCCCCAAACTTTTAGAAACGACAGCTTAGGTTTCTTCCCAAACCATAATTCATATGGTGTCGTCTCAACGGATTTCGACGGAGCCCTATTTAAAGTGAATGCGGCAGTCTCTAAAGCATACCCCCAAAAAGATAGCGGTAAATCGGCAAGAGACATCATAGATCGCACCATATCTAATAGAGTGCGATTACGATGTTTGGACACACCATTACGCTGAGGTGTTCCAGGCGGTGTGAGTTGTGAAACTATTCCACATTTTCTTAAGTGTGTGCCAAATTCGTGACTCAAGTATTCTCCTCCATGATCTGATCGTAAAAACTTGATTTTTCTGTCACGTTGATTCTCAACCTCACTCTGAAATTCTTTGAACTTTTCAAAGGTTTCAGACTTGTGTTTCATTAAGTAGACATACCCATATCTACTCAAGTCATCAGTGAGGGTGAGAACATAACGATAGCCACCGCGAGCCTCAATACTCATTGGACCGCACACATCAGTATGTATGATTTCCAATAAGTTGGTTGCTCGCTCCATTGTTCCTGAGAACGGAGTCTTGGTCATTTTACCCATGAGGCATGGTTCGCACGTGTCAAATGATTCGTAATCAAGAGACTCTAAAAGTCCATCAGCATGGAGCTTCTTCATGCGTTTGACACCTATGTGACCAAGGCGGCAGTGCCACAAGTATGTGGGACTATCATTATCAATCTTACATCTTTTGGTACTCACACTATGAACATGTGTAGCATTACGCTCGAGATTCATTAAGAATAAACCATTCACCATCGGAGCATGACCATAAAACATATCTCTCATACAAATAGAACAACCATTATTCTCGGATTTAAATGAGTAGCCATCTCGAATTAAACGAGATCCCGATACAACGTTCATGCTCAAAGCTGGCACTAAATAACAATTATTGAGGTTTAAAACTAATCCCGTAGGTAAATGTAGAGGTAGCGTGCCGACGGCGATCACATCGACCTTGGAACCATTCCCGACGCGCATCGTCACCTCGTCCTTCGCCAGTCTCCGCTTATTCCGTAGCTCCTGCTTTGAGTTACAAATGTGAGCAACTGCACCGGTATCAAATACCCAGGAGCTACTACGAGTACTGGTAAGGTACACATCAATTACATGTATATCACATATACCTTTTGTTTTGCCGGCCTTCTTGTCTGCTAAGTATTTGGGGCAGTTCCGCTTCCAGTGACCACTTCCCTTGCAATAAAAGCACTCAGTCTCGGGCTTGGGTCCATTCTTTGGCTTCTTCCCGGCAGCTTGCTTGCCGAGCGCGGCAACTCCCTTGCCGTCCTTCTTGAAGTTCTTTTTACCCTTGCCCTTCTTGAACTTAGTGGTTTTATTCACCATCAACACTTGATGTTCCTTTTTGACTTCTACCTCTGCTGATTTCAGCATTGCAAATAATTCGGGAATGGTCTTTTCCATCCCCTGCATATTGAAGTTCATCACAAAGCTCTTGTAGCTCGGCGGAAGCGACTGAAGGATTCTGTCAATGACCACGTCATCCGGGAGATTAACTCCCAGCTGAGTCAAGCGGTTATGTAACCCAGAGATTGTGAGTATGTGCTCACTGACAGAACTATTTTCCTCCATCTTACAGCTGAAGAATTTGTCGGAGACTTCATATCTCTCGACCCGGGCATGAGCTTGGAAAACCATTTTCAGCTCTTTGAACATCTCATATGCTCCATGTCTCTCAAAACGTTTTTGGAGCCCCGGTTCTAAGCTGTAAAGCATGCCACACTGAACGAGGGAGTAATCATCAGCACGTGTCTGCCAAGCGTTCATAACGTCTTGGTTCTGTGGGACGGGTGCGTCACCTAGCGGTGCTTGTAGGACATAATCTTTCTTGGCAGCTATGAGGATGATCCTCAGGTTCCGGACCCAGTCCGTATAGTTGCTGCCATCGTCTTTCAGCTTGGTTTTCTCTAGGAACGTGTTGAAGTTGAGGACAACGTTGGCCATTTGATCTACAAGACATATTGTAAAGATTTTAGACTAAGTTCATGATAATTAAGTTCATCTAATCAAATTATTCAATGAACTCCCACTTAGATAGACATCCCTCTTGTAATCTAAGTATAACATGATCCGAGTTAACTAGGCCGTGTCCGATCATCACGTGAGACGGACTAGTCAACATCGGTGAACATCTTCATGTTGATCGTATCTTCTATACGACTCATGCTCGACCTTTCGGTCTTCTGTGTTCCGAGGCCATGTCTGTACATGCTAGGCTCGTCAAGTCAACCTAAGTGTTTGCACGTGTAAATCTGTCTTACACCCGTTGTATGTGAACGTTGGAATCTATCACACCCGACCATCACGTGGTGCTTCGAAACAACGAACTGTCGCAACGGTGCACAGTTAGGGGGAACACTTTCTTGAAATTATTATGAGGGATCATCTTATTTACTACCGTCGTTCTAAGCAAACAAGATGCAAAAACATGATAAACATCACATGCAATCAAATAATAATAGTGACATGATATGGCCAATATCACATAGCTCCTTTGATCTCCATCTTGGGGCTCCATGTTCATCTTGTCACCGGCATGACACCATGATCTCCATCATCATGATCTCCATCATCGTGTCTCCATGAAGTTGCTCGCCAACTATTACTTCTACTACTAAGGCTAACGCGTTTAGCAATAAAGTAAAGTAATTTACATGGCGTTTCTCAATGACACGCAGGTCATACAAAAAATAAAGACAACTCCTATGGCTCCTGCCGGTTGTCATACTCATCGACATGCAAGTCGTGATTCCTATTACAATAGCATGAACATCTCATACATCACATATATATCATTCATCATTCATCACAACTTTGGCCATATCATATCACAAAGCACTTGCTGCAAAAACAAGTTAGATGTCCTCTAATTGTTGTTGCAAGTTTTACGTGGCTGAAAAATGGTTCTAGCAAGAATGTTTTCTTACCTACGTGAAAGCCACAACGTGATTTGTCAACTTCTATTTACCCTTCATAAGGACCCTTTTCATCGAATCCGCTCCAACTAAAGTGGGAGAGACAGACACCCGCCAGCCACCTTATGCAACTTGTGCATGTTAGTCGGTGGAACCGGTCTCACGTAAGCGTACGTGTAAGGTTGGTCCGGACCGCTTCATCCCACAATACCGTTGAAGCAAGATAAGACTAGTAGCGGAAAGAAAGTTGACAACATCAACGCCCACAACAAATTGTGTTCTACTCGTGCAAGAGAACTACGCATAGACCTAGCTCATGATGCCACTGTTGGGGAACGTTGCAGAAAACAAAAAATTTCCTACGGTTTCACCAAGATCCATCTAGGAGTTCATCTAGCAACGAGTGATCGGATTGCATCTACATACCTTTGTAGATCACGCGCGGAAGTGTTCAAAGAACGGGGATGAGGAAGGCGTACTCGACGTGATCCAAATCACCGGAGATCCTAGCGCCGAACGGACGGCACCTCCGCGTTCAACACACGTACGGTCAGCGTAACGTCTCCTTATTCTTGATCCAGCAAGGGGAAAGGAGAGGTTGAGGAAGATGGCTCCAGCAGCAGCACGACGGCGTGGTGGTGATGGAGCTGCAGTATTCTGGCAGGGCTTCGCCAAGCACTATGGAAGAGGAGGATGTGTTGGAGAGGGAGAGGGAGGCACCAAAGGCGTGGGGTTTGAAGTCCTCCATCTCCCCACTATATATAGGGGGGCCTAGGGGGGGCGCCGGCCCTAGTAGATCCAATCTCCTAGGGGGGCGGCGGCCAAGGGAGGAATCCCTCCTCCCCAAGGCACCTAGGAGGTGCCTTCCCCCTTTGGGACTCTTCCCTTCTTGAACCCTAGGCGCATGGGCCTCTTGGGGCTGGTGCCCTTGGCCCATACAGGCCAAGGCGCACCCCCTACAGCCCATGTGGCCCCCGGGGGCAGGTGGCCCCACCCGGTGGACCCCTGGGACCCTTCCGGTGGTCCCGGTACAATACCGGTGACCCCGAAACTTGTCCCGATGGCCGAAATAGCACTTCCTATATATAATTCTTTACCTCCGGACCATTCCGGAACTCCTCGTGACGTCCAGGATCTCATCCGGGACTCCGAATAACATTCGGGTTACTGCATATACATATCCCTACAACCCTAGCGTCACCGAACCTTAAGTGTGTAGACCCTACGGGTTCGGGAGACATGTAGACATGACCGAGATCGCTCCCCGGTCAATAACCAACAGCGGGATCTGGATACCCATGTTGGCTCCCACATGCTCCTCGATGATCTCATCGTATGAACCACGATGTCGAGGATTCAAGCAACCCCGTATACAATTCCCTTCGTCAATCGGTATGTTACTTGCCCGAGATTCGATCGTCGGTATCCCAATACCTCGTTCAATCTCGTTACCGGCAAGTCACTTTACTCGTACCGTAATGCATGATCCCGTGATCAGACACTTGGTCACTTTGAGCTCATTATGATGATGCATTACCGAGTGGGCCCAGTGATACCTCTCCGTCATACGGAGTGACAAATCCCAGTCTTGATCCGTGTCAACCCAACAGACACTTTCGGAGATACCCGTAGTATACCTTTATAGTCACCCAGTTATGTTGTGACGTTTGGTACACCCAAAGCACTCCTACGGCATCTGGGAGTTACACGATCTCATGGTCTAAGGAAAGGATACTTGACATTGGAAAACTCTAGCAAACGAACTATACGATGTTGTGCTATGTTTAGGATTGGGTCTTGTCCATCACATCATTCTCCTAATGATGTGATCTCGTTATCAATGACATCCAATGTCCATAGTCAGGAAATCATGACTATCTGTTGATCAACGAGCTAGTCAACTAGAGGCTTACTAGGGACATGTTGGTGTCTTTTATTCACACATGTATTACGATTTCCGGATAACACAATTATAGCATGAATAAAGACAATTATCATGAACAAGGAAATATAATAATAATGCTTTTATTATTGCCTCTAGGGCATATTTCCAACAGAAAGATATCTCCCTACTATGTTCGATCCAACCACAGCAGTCCAAGGCAGGGGGAACATGAAAAGACACGTTATTCGGCCAGCCGCGAGGGGCAAAGTCTTGGCATCTCTCAGACTTTTTTGGAGAACAACTATTCTCTACTGTATTCGGCCTAGCCGCAATGGTCCTAGGATTGGCAGCCATAGAAAAACACGATATTCGGCTAGCCGCAACGATCAAAGTTCGGGCAACACTTAGACTTTTTGGAGAACGCCATCTCCCTATTGTGATCGGGCCAGCCGCAGCGGTCCAAGGCCGGGCAGACATGATAAATGTTGGGGAACGTAGTAATTTCAAAATTTTCCTACGCACACGCAAGATCATGGTGATGCATAGCAACGAGAGGGAAGAGTGTTGTCTACGTACCCTCGTAGACCGTAAGCGGAAGCGTTATGAAAAAGCGGTTGATGTAGTCGTACGTCTTCACGATCGACCGATCTAGCACCGAAGGTACGAAACATCCGTGATCTGCACATGTTCGGCTCGCTGACGTCCCACGAACTCACGATCCAGTAGAGCTTCGAGGGAGAGCTTCGTCAGCACGACGGTGTGATGACGGTGATGATGTTGCTACCGAAACAGGGCTTCGCCTAAGCACCGCTACGATATAACCGAGGTGGATTATGGTGGAGGGGGGCACCGCACACGGCTAAAAGATCAATGATCAACTTGTGTGTCTATGGGGTGCCCCCTTCCCCCGTATATAAAGGATTGGAGGAGGGGGAGGGGGCCAGCCTCCTAGGCGCGCCCCAAGGGGAGTCCTACTCCCATCGGGAGTAGGATCCCCCCCTTCCCTAGTTGGACTAGGAGTGGAAGGAAGGGGGAGGAAGGAGGAAGGAAAGGTGGGCCCGCTGAGGGAGTCCTGGATTAGGGGGTGTTCGGGTAGCCGGACTATACCTTCAGCCGAACTCCAGGACTATGAAGATACAAGATTGAAGACTTCGTCCCGTGTCCGGTTGGGACTTTCCTTGGCGTGGAAGGCAAGCTTGGCGATGCGGATATTCAAGATCTCCTACCATTGTAACTGACTTTGTGTAACCCTAACCCTCTCCGGTGTCTATATAAACCGGAGGGTTTTAGTCCGTAGGACAACTTCATCATACAACAATCATACCATAGGCTAGCTTCTAGGGTTTAGCCTCCTTGATCTCGTGGTAGATCTACTCTTGTACTACCCATATCATCAATATTAATCAAGCAGGACATAGGGTTTTACCTCCATCAAGAGGGCCCGAACCTGGGTAAAACATCGTGTTCCTTGCCTCCTGTTACCATTCGGCCTAGACGCACAGTTCGGGACCCCCTACCCGAGATCCGCCGGTTTTGACACCAATATTGGTTCTTTCATTGAGAGTTCCTTTGTGTCGTCACTTTTAGGCCCGATGGCTCCTTCGATCATCAACAACGATGCAGTCCAGGGTGAGATTTTTCTTCCCGGACAGATCTTCGTCTTTGGCGCCTTCGCACTGTGGGCCAATTCGCTTGGCCACCTTGAGCAGATCGAAAGCTACGCCCCTGGCCATCAGGTCAGGTTTGGAAGCCTAAACTACACAGCTGACATCCGCGGGGACTTGATCTTCGACGGATTCAAGCCACAGCCAAGCGCGCCGCACTGTCTCGATGGGCATGATATAGCTCTGCCGCCGAACAGCGCCTTGGAGGCCGCACACGCATCGGTTCCGACCATTGATTCGGAGCCTATGGCGCCGATCGAGGATCAGCGGTTGGACACTGCCTCAGGGGCTGCGATCTCAGAGGCGATCGAGCCGAACTCCAGCCCCGCACTCCGCATGGCCGGTGACTCCGAGGAGCCAAATTCCTCTCCGAACTCCGAGCCCCCCGCGCCCCTGCCGATCGAATCCGATTGGGCGCCGATAATGGAGTTCACTGCCGCGGACATCTTTCAGCACTCGCCCTTCGGCGACATCCTGAATTCTCTAAAGTCTCTCTCTTTATCAGGAGAACCCTGGCCGGACTACGTTCAGCAAGGTTGGGATACGAACGATGAGGAAATTCAAAACCCACCCACAACCCACTTCGTAGCCACTGTCGACGACTTAACCGACATGCTTGACTTCGACTCCGAAGACATCGACGGCATGGACGATGATGCAGGAGACGAACAAGAACCAACACCTATAGGGCGCTGGAAGGCCACCTCGTCATATGACATATATATGGTGGACACTCCAAAGGATGGAGATGGCGATGGAACAGCAGGGGACGATACCTCTAAGAAACAGCCCAAGCGCCAGCGTCAGCGGCGCCGCTCTAAATCCCGCCAAAGCAAAAACGGTGATTCCGGCACGGGAGATAATACTACTCCGGATAGCGCCGAAAAACACCCCCTCCAGCAAGATTCAGCACAGGAGGACAGAGAAGCCAACCCTCATGAGAGGGCGGCAGACCAAGAGGTTGAGGACGATAATTATACGCCTCCCTCCGAAGACGAGGCAAGCCTCGATGACGATGAGTTCGTCGTGCCAGAGGATCTCGCCGAACAAGAGCGTTTTAAACGCAGGCTTATGGCCACGGCAAGCAGCCTCAAGAAGCAGCAACAGCTTAGAGCTGATCAGGATTTGCTAGCTGACAGATGGACTGAAGTCCTTGCGGCCGAAGAGTATGAACTCGAACGCCCCTCCAAGAGTTACCAAAGCGCAGGTTGCTACCCCGACTAGAGGAGGAAGCACCTACATCACCAGCGCATGACATGGCCGACCGGCCACCTCGTGGCCGCGACAGAGAGGCCTCTTGGCCCTCCACTCAAGCCATGCCCCGACGCCGCGTCAAGCATACTAAGGCACGGGAAAATGCGCCCGACCTGCGCGACATACTGGAGGACAAGGCAAGGCAACAAGATCGATCTACGGATCGCGCAGGCGCCCCACGGCACGTGACGGTGATCGTCACTCCAGATGCAATAAATCCGGCCGGGCCGAACTCAACAGGCAAAGCTCCTTCGAGCTGCGTCGTGATATAGCCCAATACAGAGGCGCCGCACACCCACTATGCTTCACAGATGAAGTAATGGATCATAAAATACCTGAGGGCTTCAAACCCGTAAACATCGAATCGTACGATGGCACAACAGATCCTGCGGTGTGGATCAAGGATTATCTCCTTCATATCCACATGGCCCGCGGTGATGATCTACACGCCATCAAATACCTCCCACTCAAACTTAAGGGACCGGCCCGGCATTGGCTTAACAGCTTGCCAGCAGACTCAATTGGTTCTTGGGAGGACCTGGAAGCCACATTCCTTGATAACTTCCAGGGCACTTATGTGCGACCACCGGACGCCGATGACCTAAGCCACATAATTCAGCAGCCAGAGGAATCGGCCAGGCAATTCTGGACACGGTCCCTAACAAAGAAAAACCAGATAGTCGACTGTCCGGACGCAGAGGCCTTAGCGGCCTTCAAGCATAATATCCGTGACGAGTGGCTTGCTCGGCACCTGGGACAGGAAAAGCCGAAATCTATGGCAGCCCTCACGACACTCATGACCCGCTTTTGCGCGGGAGAAGACAGCTGGCTAGCTCGCAACAACAATTTAACCAATAACCCTGGTAATTCGAACACCAAGGACAAAAGCGACAGGTCGTGTCGGAACAAACAAAAGCGCCGCATTAACAGCAACAGCAACGAGGATACGGCAGTTAATGCCGGATTCCGAGGCTATAAATCCGGTCAACGGAAAAATCCATTCAAAAGAAATACTCAGGGCCCGTCCAGTTTGGACCGAATACTCGACCGCTTGTGCCAGATACATGGCACCCCCGAAAAGCCAATCACACCAACAGGGATTGTTGGGTGTTCAAGCAGGCAGGCAAGTTAAGAGCCGAAAACAAAGAGAAGGGGCTGCATAGCGACAACGAGGAGGAGCCCAGGCCACCGAACAACAGTGGACAGAAGGGATTTCCCCCACAAGTGCGGACGGTGAACATGATATACAGAACCCACATCCCTAAGAGGGAGCGAAAGCGTGCGTTACGGACGTATATGCGATGGAGCCAGTCGCCCCAAAGTTCAACCCATGGTCCTCCTGCCCGATCACCTTTGATCGAAGGGACCACCCCACTAGCATCTGTCACGGCGGCTTCGCCGCATTGGTTCTAGACCCAATCATTGACGGATTTCACCTCACAAGAGTCCTCATGGACGGGGCAGCAGCCTGAACCTGCTTTACCAGGATACAGTGCGAAAAATGGGCATAGATCCCTCGAGGATCAAGCCCACCAAAACGACCTTTAAAGGCATCATACCAGGTGTAGAAGCCAACTGTATAGGCTCAGTCACACTGGAAGTGGTCTTCGGATCTCCGGATAACTTCCGAAGCGAGGAGTTAATCTTCGACATAGTCCCGTTCCATAGTGGCTATCACGCACTGCTCGGGCGAACCGCATTCGCAAAATTCAACGTGGTACCGCACTATGCATACCTCAAGCTCAAGATGCCAGGCCCTAGAGGAGTAATCACGGTCAATGGGAACACTGAACGCTCCATCCGAACGGAGGAGCACACGGCAGCGCTCGCAGCAGAAGTACAAAGCAGCCTCTCCAGGCAGTTCTCCAGCTCGGCCTTCAAAAAGCCGGACACTGTCAAGCGCGCCCGGAGTACCCTACAACAAGACCGCCTGGCACGTTCTGAGCTAGCGTAGCAATGCGGCCCCAACCCTAGCCCTCGCGATATAGCGAAACCAGTGCTTCGCGTACATAACTACGCTCTTGAAATACCATGGGCACAGGGGAAGGGGCACTATCACGGCACGCCCGAAATACGGCTTAAACCGCACTAGGGGCTGCCGGATTCCTTTTTTTTCTTTTTTTCTCTTACTCTCAGGACTCCATACTTCGGATGACCCGTTCGGCAATTCAACTGCCGCACAAACGATGCAAGATCCAGGAAAGCAGACAAGCCACGCCGCATTATGGAACTCCCAGGTGGTCTCTATTGCGAGCAGTATACCTGTTTTTTAATACAATTCCGCGGCCTGCCCCTGGCCAGGACATGTTAAATAGTCCAATTTCTTTTGCTTATCGCACTATTTGTATCGTTCCGCTTTCATAGCAGCCTTTCTATAAACAATGCATAGCTTTTTGTCTATTTTTTTCATTATCCTCTTTTTATATATATGTTTATTAATAAAATGTTGCATCTGTACACTGTGGTACGGCAAAAATACGCCAGGGGCTTCAGTACCCATCAATATGGCGTGAGAAGTCCGTACACTTTCACAAGTGCGGCACCCCGAACTTATAGCACTATATGCATCGGCTCCGAATCATGATTTGGGTCAATAGTTGGGTTTGCCCGGCTCCTATGTTTTGGTGCCTTACATTCCGCTATATCGGCTAAGGTAGCACTAGGAGAACTACTGCGATTGTGCTCCAGTTAAGCTGGGCTGAGCACCTCAGTAGAGAAAGCTAAAACTGACTGTCATGATAAGGCGAGAGACCGGTCGCTGTTCGAGAGGTTTTTCGAGTCCTTAAAGACTTATGCCGCTTCGAGCGAGGAACTGGCTTTGTCCGGCCAAGGCATGGATAGCGCCCCGAACTCGGTCTTCCGAATACTAGGGGCTTCGCCGAAATTTAAAATTATAGAGTTCTATGGCTAAGTGAGAGTGTTCAAGCATTATAATCCGATTGCCTTGTTCGTTGTGCTGAGCGCCTCCCTCGACGGACCCAATCATGGGAAAAAGAGCGCTCAGGTTTATCCCGAACACCCCAGCACTAGTGGCATGGGGGCAGAAGCCGACGACTGGCCATCTCTCAATTTTTTGATAAACGGCCGCACAGAAAGTAATATTTTAAATTCAACAAGCATTTCTTAGCGCATATGAACAAGTTTTCAGCGCACATGATAACACGAGCGAGTTCATTCAAAAATTACATCCTTGGTACATTCATCCGCCATAAGGCGGGCACCAGCCAGAACATCCTTGTAATAGTTCTCGGGCTTGCGATGCTCCTTCCCCGGCGGCGGCCCGTCCCTCACAAGCTTCTCACCGTCCAGCTTACCCCAGTGCACCTTTGCACGGGCAAGGGCCCTACGGGCACCTTCGATGCAGACGGAGCGCTTGATGACCTCGAGCCTTGGACAAGCCTCCACCAGCCGCCGCACCAGTACGAAGTAGCTCCCAGGCAGGGCCTCTCCAGGCCACAGCCGAACTATGAAGCCCTTCTGGGCTTGTTCGGCCGCCTTGTGGATCTCGACTAGCTGCTTCAGCTGGTCGCTCAAGGGCACAGGGTGTTCGGCCTCAGCGTACTGAGACCAGAACACCTTCTCCGTCGAGCTGCCTTCCTCGGCTCGGTAGAATGCGGCAGCATCGGATACGCTGCGGGGAAGATCTGTGAATGCCCCTGGAGAGCTCCGGATTCGGGTAAGTAACAAGTAGTTTACTTTTATATGTCTGCTTTGCATAGAGAATGCCTTACCCGCCGCTATCTTTTTCACCGCATCCAATTCCTAGAGGGCCTTCTGGGCTTCGGCCTTGGCAGATTCGGCAGTTTTAAGGGCCGCAGCAAGCTCGGACGCTCGCATTTTCGAGTCGAGCTCCAAACTCTCATGTTTTTTCATGAGAGCCTGAAGCTCTTGCTGCACCTCGCCGACCTGCGCCTCAAATTTCTCCCGCTCGGTGCGCTCCGTGGCCGCTTTCTTCTCGGCCTCAGACAGCGCCTGCTTGAGGGTCGCCACCTCAGTTGTGGCCCCTACAATAAGCAGTGTACTCCTGTCATTTTTTGCAATTGTGTCTTCTTATAGGCATTTTTTATATAAGGTATCTCTTACCTTCTTTCTCCTCGAGCTGCCGTTTGGCAAGGCCGAGCTCTTGCTCGGTCCGCTCGAGGCCCTGCTTCAGGGCACCCACCTCCGCAGTCAGTGCGGCGGTGGCCAGCAGCGAAGCCTGCATACATATATTGACTCCTTTTTAGTTAGACTCCTGCGATATTTAATAGATCCTCTATTCGGCTTTTCTTTCCGAATGCCAAACAAAGCATCAGGGGCTACTGTCTATGCGGTAATATTTTTACATATTTTTTACTTACCTCGAAGCCTGTTAGAAGGCTAGCACAAGCTTCAGTCAGTCCGCTTTTGGCGGACCGAACCTTCTGGACCACCATACTCATGATGGTATGGTGCTCCTCGTCGATGGAGGCGCCCTTAAGCACCTCCAGCAGATTGTCCGGCGCCTCCGGTTGGACGGAGGACGCCGGCTCAATAGGCTTGCTCCTCTTGGCAGGAGTTCGCCTGCCGCGGTCCGGAACCGTTGATGATTCCGGCGCGGTGTCCGGCTTAAAGCCGGACTTGGAGCCCTGGGGGGTCTGGTCCCCTTTACTCCTGGAGTCCGGGAGGTCGCCTCGCGGTTCCTCCTGGACCACCTCCTCTTGCCTCGGAGATTGTCGCGACGCCACTTCGGCGTCATCCGCAGCACAGGGGGAGGCAGCGGGCGGAACTGAATTCACGTCCGATGAATCCAGGGAGCCGCTCGACGACTCGTCGAGCTCGTCCTTGGGCGGGCTGCATGATTATATTCGACATTAGGGAAAGCTGCGCAACAAAAGGAATATCATGAGTTACTCTGGTATCCGAACACTTACGATTTCGCCGGACGCTTGGCCCTGTCTGGCCACTCCTCTTCGTCCTCGTCGGCGTCGGGGGCGTAGTCCGGCAGAGGGGTTTTCCTCTTCTTGGACCCTTCGGCCTCCCCTACTGGGGCGGCCTTCCTCTTCTTTCCTCCTCCCGCTGGAGGGGGAGAGGTCTCTTCTTCCTCCTCCTCGTCGTCACGGGAGGAGTGCGTCTCGGACTCGTCGGACGACGAGTCCGACACCACCATATGCCGGGAACTCTTTTGAGTCCCCGTGGCCTTCTTCTTCTTGGCCTTCTTCTCCGGCACCACATAAGGTGCCGGAACCAGCAGCTTCACTAGGAGAGTAGGGGCTGGGTCTTCGGGCAAGGGAGCCGGACAGTTAATCAGTCCGGACTTCGCCTGCCAATCCTGTCAAAGGTGAGGGAGTTTAGATCCCGCATAGAGTCAAACTATGAAGAAAACTTAACATCCTGTAAAATATGAAAATATTTTACCTCGCCAGCAGGACGCTGCAAGCTGAATCCGCGGTCTTCGGAGGCGGATGTGGGAGCCTCGGCGCCTTTGGTTAGCCCCTTCCAGACATCTTCGTACATCGTGTCGAAGAGCCTGCTCAGAGTTCGGTGCCGCACCGGGTTGAACTCCCACAGATTGAAGTCCCGTCCTTGACACAGAAGGATCCGCCGAACGAGCATGACCTGGACTACGTTGACAAGCTTGAGCTGCTTGGTCACCAGGGACTGGATGCATTTTTGCAGTCCGGTCACCTCTTCTTCGTCGCCCCATGACAAGCCCGTCTCCTTCCAGGATGTGAGCCGCGTAGGGGGTCTGGATCGGAATTCAGGGGCTGCGATCCACTTCGGATCGCGTGGCTCGGTGATGTAAAACCACCCTGACTGCCACCCCTTCAAGGTCTCCACAAAGGAGCCCTCAAGCCATAGGACGTTGGCTATTTTGCCCGCCATGGCACCTCCGCACTCCGCCTGGTTGTCGCGCACCACCTTTGGCTTGACGTTGAAGGTCTTGAGCCAGAGGCCGAAATGGGGGCGGATGCAGAGGAAAGCCTCGCACACGACGATAAAAGCCGAGATATTGAGGATGAAGTTCGGGGCCAGATCGTGGAAATCTAGGCCATAGTAGAACATGAGCCCGCGGACAA
This sequence comes from Triticum urartu, assembly GCF_056163025.1. Classification (NCBI taxonomy): domain Eukaryota; kingdom Viridiplantae; phylum Streptophyta; class Magnoliopsida; order Poales; family Poaceae; genus Triticum; species Triticum urartu. The sequence goes on from NC_141875.1 coordinate 557,924,280, forward strand.
ATGGGTGGAGAGGAAAACCCAGTCCGCGGAGGAAGTGGGGAAGAAATACTACCCTCTCATGGGGCCTTGGGGTAGGGAGAAGCTGCCCCTCCTCAGGAAGCCGGTGCGCAATGTCTTTGGACAGGTATCCGGCCTTCCTTAGCTTTTTGACATGGCCCTCCGTGACGGAGGAGACCATCCACTTGCCTCCCGCTCCGGACATTGTTGGAGAAGGTTGAGGTAGGAAGTGCGGGCTTGGGCGCTGGAGCTCGAGTGCGCAGAAGATGGATAGGCAAAGGAGGAAGAAGGCGTAGGTAAAAAGGTGGATCCTTATCCCCTTATATGGGCGGATGCGACTATGCGTCCCCACCAGCCTAGTAAAACTCGCCTGCCTCCCAAGCGCCGTGATAAATGGCGCGGTTGGGTTACCCACGTCCGTATTGATGAGAATCCCGTAAATGGGGGACACGGTCTCTGCTTTGACAAGGCGTGCCGAGGAAACCGCCTCGCAAAACACGCTGAGGTGGGAAAGTGAAAACGATTCGAATAAAGGCTTGGCCGTAGTGTGATGACACGTTGCGGAATATGTCAGCAGATTAGATTTGTGTTAATATTATTCTCTCTGTGGCAATATGTGGAAACTTATTTTGCAGAGCCGGACACTACTCTTGGTGTTTACAAACTTTTATGAAGAATTTGGAGGAGGAACCCGCCTTGCAATGCCGAAGACAATCTACGCGCCGGACTCGTCGTCATTGAAGCCTGGTTCAGGGGCTACTGAGGGAGTGCTGGATTAGGGGGTGTTCGGGTAGCCGGACTATACCTTCAGCCGGACTCCAGGACTATGAAGATACAAGATTGAAGACTTCGTCCCGTGTCCGGATGGGACTTTCCTTGGCGTGGAAGGCAAGCTTGGCGATGCGGATATTCAAGATCTCCTACCATTGTAACCGACTTTGTGTAACCCTAACCCTCTCCGGTGTCTATATAAACCGGAGGGTTTTAGTCTGTACGACAACTTCATCATACAACAATCATACCATAGGCTAGCTTCTAGGGTTTCACCTCCTTGATCTCGTGGTAGATCTACTCTTGTACTACCCATATCATCAATATTAATCAAGCAGGAAGTAGGGTTTTACCTCCATCAAGAGGGCCCGAACCTGGGTAAAACATCGTGTTCCTTGCCTCCTGTTACCATTCGGCCTAGACGCACAGTTCGGGACCCCCTACCCGAGATCCGCCGGTTTTGACACCGACACCCACCCCCTCCCAATTCGGATTGGGCTTGGGGGGCGCCCCCTCCTTTGCTCCATTCCCCTCTCTCCCACTAAGGCCCAATAAGGCCCATATACCTCCCAGGGGGTTTCGGTAATCTCCCGGTACTCCAGTATATGCCCGATCTCATCCGGAACCATTAAGATGTCCAAATATAGCCGTCCAATATATCGATCTTTATGTCTCGACCATTTAGAGACTCCTCGTCATGTCCATGTTCATATCTGGGACTCCAAACTACCTTCGATACATCAAAAGACATAAACTCATAATACCGATCGTCACCGAATGTTAAGCGTGCGAACCCTATGGGTTCGAGAACTATGTAAACATGAACGAGACACGTCTCCGGTCAATAACCAATAGCGGAACCCGGATGCTCATATTGGTTCCTACATATTCTACGAAGATCTTTATCGGTCAAACCACATAACGATATATGTTGTTCCCTTTGTCATCAGTATGTTACTTGCCCGAGATTCGATCGTCGGTATCTTAATACCTAGTTCAATCTCGTTACCGGCAAGTCTCTTTACTCGTTCCGTAATGCATTATACCGCAACTAACTCATTAGTCACATTGCTTGCAAGGGCTATAGTGATGTGCATTACCGAGAGGGCCCAGGGATACCTCTCCGACAATCGGAGTGACAAATCCTAATATCGATCTATGCCAAATCAACTAACACCATCGGAGACACCTGTAGAGCACCTTTATAATCACCCAGTTACGTTGTGATGTTTGGTAGCACAGAAAGTGTTCCTTCGATATTCGGGAGTTGCATGATCTCATAGTCATAGGAACATGTATAAGTTATGGAGAAAGCAATAGCAACAAACTAAACGATCATCGTGCTAAGCTAACGGATGGGCCAAGTCAATCACATCATTCTCTAATAATGTGATCCCGTTAATCAAATGACAACTCATGTCTATGGTTAGGAAACATAACCATCATTGATTCAACGAGCTAGTCAAGTAGACGCAAACTAGTGACACTCTGTTTGTCTATGTATTCACACATGTACTAAGTTTCCGGTTAATACAATTCTAGTATGAATAATAAACATGTATCATGATATAAGGAAATATAAATAACAACTTTATTATTGCCTCTAGGGCATATTTCCTTCAGTCTCCCACTTGCACTAGAGTCAATAATCTGGATTACATTGTAATGATTCTAACAGCCATGGAGTCTTGGTGCTGATCATGTTTTGCTCGTGAGAGAGGCTTAGTCAACGGGTCTGCAATATTCAGATCCGTATGTATCTTGCAAATCTCCATGTCTCCCTCCTTGACTTGATTGCGGATGGAATTGAAGCGTCTCTTGATGTGCTTGGTTCTTTTGTGAAATCTGGATTCCTTTGCCAAGGCAATTGCACCAGTATTGTCACAAAAGATTTTCATTGGACCCGATGCACTAGGTATGATACCTAGATCGGACATGAACTCCTTCATCCAGACTCCTTCATTTGCTGCTTCCGAAGCAGCTATGTATTCCGCTTCACATGTAGATCCCGCCACGATGCTCTGCTTGGAACTGCACCAACTGACAGCTCCATGATACGTCTCCAACGCATCTATAATTTTCTATTGTTCCATGCTATTATATTATCAACCTTGGATTGGCACACGTTTTCGTCCTGACTCTCCGGTATAGTGCATTGAATACTATGAAAAGTTTGATACTTGATGATTGTTTTGAGATATGAAGATGGTGATATTAGAGTCGTGCTAGTTGAGTAGTTGTGGATTGAGAGATACTTGTGTTAAAGTTTGTGATTCCCGTAGCATGCTCGTATGGTGAACCGTTATGTGACGAAGTCGGAGCATGATTTATTTATTGATTGTCTTCCTTATGAGTGGCGGTCGGGGACGAGCGATGTTCTTTTCCTACCAATCTATCCCCCTAGGAGTATGCGCGTAGTACTTTGTTTCGATAACTAATAGATTTTTGCAATAAGTATGTGAGTTATTTATGACTAATGTTGAATCCATGGATTATACGCACTCTCACCCTTCCACCATTGCTAGCCTCTCTAGTACCGCACAACTTTCGCCGGTACCATAACCCACCATATACCTTCCTCAAAACAGCCACCATACCTACCTATTATGGCATTTCCATAGCCATTCCGAGATATATTGCCATGCAACTCTCCACCGTTCCGTTTATTATGACACGCTCCATCATTGTCATATTGCTATGCATGATCATGTAGTTGACATTGTATTTGTGGCAAAGCCACCGTTCATAATTCTTTCATACATGTCACTCATGCATCATTGCTATCCCGGTACACCGCCAGAGGCATTCATATAGAGTCATACTTTGTTCTAGTATTGAGTTGTAATCATTGAGTTCTAAATAAATAGAAGTGTGATAATCATCAATAATAGAGCATTGTCCAAAAAAGGCCAAATAAAAAAAGAAAGGCCCAATAAAAAAATGCCAAATAAAATAAAATAAATAAATAAAAGGGACAATGCTACTATCCTTTTTTCCACACTTGTGCTTCAAAGTAGCATCATGATCTTCATGACAAAGAGTCTCATATGTTGTCACTTTCATATACTAGTGGGAATCTTTCATTATAGAACTTGGCTTGTATATTCCAACAATGGGCCTCCTCAAGTGCCCTAGGTCTTTGTGAGCAAGCAAGTTGGATGCACACCCACTTAGTTTCTTTTGTTGAGCTTTCATACACTTATAGCTCTAGTGCATCCGTTGCATGGCAATCCCTACTCACTCACATTGATATCTATTAATGGGCATCTCCATAGCCCGTTGATACGCCTAGTTGATGTGAGACTATCTTCTCCCTTTTTGTCTTCTCCACAACCACCCTTCTATTTCACATATAGTGCTATATCCATGGCTCACGCTCATGTATTGCGTGAAGATTGAAAAAGTTTGAGAACATCAAAAGTATGAAACAATTGCCTGGCTTGTCATCGGGGTTGTGCATGATTTAAATATTTTGTGTGGTGAAGATGGAGCATAGCTAGACTATATGATTTTGTAGGGATAGCTTTCTTTGGCTATGTTATTTTGAGAAGACATGATTGCTTAGTTAGTATGCTTGAAGTATTATTATTTTTATGTCAATATTAAACTTTTGTCTTGAATCTTATGGATCTGAACATTAACGCCACAATAAAGAAGAATTACTTAGAGAAATATGTTAGGTAGCATTCCACATCAAAAATTCTATTTTTATCATTTACCTACTCGAGGACGAGCAAGAATTAAGCTTGGGGATGCCGATACATCTCCAATGTATCTATAATTTTTGATTGTTCCATGCTATTATATTATCAACCTTGGATGTTTTGTATGCATTTATATGCTATTTTATATGATTTTTGGGACTAACCTATTAACCTAGAGCCTAGTGCCAGTTTCTGTTTTTCCCCTTGTTTTAGAGTATCGCAGAAAAGGAAAATCAAACGGAGTCCAATTGACCTGAAACTTCACGGAACTTTTTTTTGGACCAGAAGAAGCCCACGGAGTATCGGAGATGGACCAGGAGAGTCCCGGGCTGCCCACGAGGGTGGGGGCGCGCCCACCCCCCTGGGCGCGCCCCCCGCCTCGTGGACAGCCCGGAGATCCACCGATGTACTTCTTCCTCCTATATATACCCATATACCCTAAAAACTTCGGGGAGCATAATAGATCGGGAGTTCCGCTGCCAAAAGCCTCTGTAGCCACCGAAAACCAATCTAGACCCGTTGTGGCACCCTGCCGGAGGGGGAATCCCTCTCCGGTGGCCATCTTCATCATCCCGGTGCTCTCCATGACGAGGAGGGAGTAGTTCTCCCTCGGGGCTGAGGGTATGTACCAGTAGCTATGTGTTTGATCTCTCTCTCTCTCTCTCGTGTTCTTGAGGTGGTACGGTCTTGATGTATCGCGAGCTTTGCTATTATATTTGGATCCTATGATGATTCTCCCCCTCTACTCTCTTCTAATGAATTGAGTTTTCCCTTTGAAGTTATCTTATCGGATTGAGTCTTTAAGGATTTGAGAACACTTGATGTATGTCTTGCGTGGGATACCCGTGGTGACAATGGGGTATTCTATTGATCCACTTGATGTATGTTTTGGTGATCAACTTGCGGGTTCCGCCCATGAACCTATGCATAGGGGTTGGCACACGTTTTCGCCTTGACTCTCCGGTAGAAACTTTGGGGCACTCTTTGAAGTACTTTGTGTTGGTTTGAATAGATGAATCTGAGATTGTGTGATGCATATCGTATAATCATACCCACGGATACTTGAGGTGACATTGGAGTATCTAGGTGACATTAGGGTTTTGGTTGATTTGTGTCTTAAGGTGTTATTCTAGTACGAACTCTATCATAGATCGAACGGAAAGAATAGCTTCATGTTATTTCACTATGGACTCTTGAATAGATCGATCAGAAATGATAACTTTGAGGTGGTTTCGTACCCTACCATAATCTCTTCGTTTGTTCTCCGCTATTAGTGACTTTGGAGACTCTTTGTTGCATGTTGAGGGATAGTTATGTGATCCAATTATGTTATTATTGTTGAGAGAACTTGCACTAGTGAAAGTATGAACCCTAGGCCTTGTTTCAACGCATTGCAATACCGTTTGTGCTCACTTTTATCATTAGTTACCTTGCTGTTTTTATATTTTCAGATTACAAAAACCTTTATCTACCATCCATATACTAGTTGTATCACCATCTCTTCGCCGAACTAGTGCACCTATACAATTTACCATTGTATTGGGTGTGTTGGGGACACAAGAGACTCTTTGTTATTTGGTTGCAGGGTTGTTTGAGAGATACCATCTTCATCCTACGCCTCTCACGGATTGATAAACCTTAGGTCATCCACTTGAGGGAAATTTGCTACTGTCCTACAAATCTCTGCACTTGGAGGCCCAACAACGTCTACAAGAAGAAGGTTGTGTAGTAGACATCAAGCTCTTTTCTAGCGCCGTTGCCGGGGAGGTTAGCGCTTGAAGGTATATCTTTAGATCTTGCAATCGAATCTTTTAGTTTCTTGTTTTATCACTAGTTTAGTTTATAAAATAAAATTATAATAAAACAGAATTAAGGGTACCTCATATGCTTCATCTTTTTAATGTCTTTCGTGAAAATAAGGATTCCGATAATTGTGCTCATGTGCTAGAAGAAGAATGCATTAGAATGTTTGGCACTAAATACTTGAATGATGAGCATGATTGCAATGTTGTTAGTATGAATTCCTTGAATATCCATGATGCTAATGATATGCAAAGCCAGAAGCTTGGGGATGCTATGTTTGATGAAGATGATATTTTTTGTCCCCCAAGTTTTGATATGCAAATTTGTTATGATGATAGCATGCCTCCTACTTATGATGATTATATTGATGAAAGTGGGTTTGGAAGAGTGTCAACTTTAGGAAGTAATGATCCCACTATTTTGGAGGATGTTGAATCTTATTATGATAATTATGAAAGTGGATTTGGAGAGGCCATGACTTTATTTAGTGATGATTCCACTATCTTGGAAGAGGTTTCAATCGATTATGATGAGAACAAATGTGCTACTTATGATGATTATTGTGATGATACTTATGCTATAAAAAGTAGTGATGACTATATTTATAAAACTTGTCATGATTATGATTACCCTTTTTCTAAACATTACTCTTTTAATGTGGAAACAATTTATAGTATTCGAGTCTCTTATGATACTCCCACCATTCCGAATGAGAAGAATTTTGCTTATGTGGAGAGTAATAAAATTTCTATGCTTGTAGATCATGAAAAGAATGCTTTAGGTGCTGGTTATATTGTTGAATTCATTCATGATGCTACTGAAAATTATTATGAGGGAGGAACATATGCTTGCAGGAATTGCAATAACATGAAGTTTCCTCTCTATGTGCTTAAAGTTTTGAAGTTATGCTTGTTTTGCCCTCCTATGATAGTTGATTATTGTTCCCACAAGTTGTTTGCTCACAAAATCCCGATGCATAGGAAGTGGGTTAGACTTAAATGTGCTAGTCATATTCTTCATGATGCTCTCTTTATGTTTCGATTCTTATCCTTTATGTGAGTATCATTGAAATCATCATGCCTAGCTAGGGGCGTTAAACGATAGCGCTTGTTGGGAGGCAACCCAACTTTATTTTTGTTCCTTGCTTTTTGCTCCTATTTAGTAATAAATAATTTATCTAGCCTCTGTTATGATTGAGTTTTTTATGTTTTAATTAGTGTTTGTGCCAAGTAGAACCGTTGGGAAGACTTGGGGAAAATCTTGTTGATCTCGCTATAAAAAACAGAAACTTTAGCGCTCACGAGAATTGCTGCCATTTTTTTTGGAGAGTGATATTTAGTTAATTATTTTTGAAGATGATTAATAGATAAATTCCTCACGTCCAGAAATTTATTTTAGAATTTTTGGGGTTCCAGAAGTTTGCATTAGTTACAGATTACTACAGACTGTTCTGTTTTTGACAGATTCTATTTTTCGTGTGTTGTTTGCTTATTTTGATGAATCTATGGCTAGTAAAATAGTTTATAAACCATAGAGAAGTTGGAGTACAGTAGATATTACACCAATATAAATAAATAATGAGTTCACAACAGTACCTAAGTGGTGATTTATTTTCTTATACTAACGGAGCTTACGAGTTTTCTGTTAAGTTTTGTGTTGTGAAGTTTTCAAGTTTTGGGTAAAGATTCGATGGACTATGGAATAAGGAGTGGCAAGGGCCCAAGCCTGGGGATGCCCAAGGCGCCCCAAGGTAATATTCAAGGACAACCAAGAGCCTAAGCTTGGGGTTGCCCCGGAAGGCATCCCCTCTTTCGTCTTCGTTCATCGGTAACTTTACTTGGAGCTATATTTCTATTTACCACATGATATGTGTTTTGCTTGAAGCGTCAATTTATTTTGTTAGGATTTGCTTGATATTTGAATAAAATACCAAGATCTAAAATTATTAAATGGAAGAGTCTTCACATAGTTGCATAATTATTCGACTACTCATTGATCTTCACTTATATCTTTCGGAGTAGTTTGTCGTTTGCTCTAGTGCTTCATTTATATCTTTTAGAGCACGATGGTGGTTTTATTTTGAAGAAATAGATGAACTCTCATGCTTAACTTATATTATTTTGAGAGTCTTTAGAACAGCATGGTAGTTTGCTTTGGTTATGAATTTAGTCCTAATATGATGGGCATCCAAGAGGGATATAATAAAAACTTTCATATAAAGTGCATTGAATACTATGAGAAGTTTGATACTTGATGATTGTTTTGAGATATGGAGATGGTGATATTAGATTCATGCTAGTTGAGTAGTTGTGAATTTGAGAAATACTTGTGTTGAAGTTTGTGATTCCCGTAGCATGCTCATATGGTGAACCGTTATGTGACGAAGTCGGAGCATGATTTATTTATTGATTGTCTTCCTTATGAGTGGCGGTCGGGGACGAGCGATGTTCTTTTCCTACCAATCTATCCCCCTAGGAGTATGCGCGTAGTACTTTGTTTCGATAACTAATAGATTTTTGCAATAAGTATGTGAGTTATTTATGACTAATGTTGAATCCATGGATTATACGCACTCTCACCCTTCCACCATTGCTAGCCTCTCTAGTACCGCACAACTTTCGCCGGTACCATAACCCACCATATACCTTCCTCAAAACAGCCACCATACCTACCTATTATGGCATTTCCATAGCCATTCCGAGATATATTGCCATGCAACTCTCCACCGTTCCGTTTATTATGACACGCTCCATCATTGTCATATTGCTATGCATGATCATGTAGTTGACATTGTATTTGTGGCAAAGCCACCGTTCATAATTCTTTCATACATGTCACTCATGCATCATTGCTATCCCGGTACACCGCCAGAGGCATTCATATAGAGTCATACTTTGTTCTAGTATTGAGTTGTAATCATTGAGTTCTAAATAAATAGAAGTGTGATAATCATCAATAATAGAGCATTGTCCAAAAAAGGCCAAATAAAAAAAGAAAGGCCCAATAAAAAATGCCAAATAAAATAAAATAAATAAATAAAAGGGACAATGCTACTATCCTTTTTTCCACACTTGTGCTTCAAAGTAGCATCATGATCTTCATGACAAAGAGTCTCATATGTTGTCACTTTCATATACTAGTGGGAATCTTTCATTATAGAACTTGGCTTGTATATTCCAACAATGGGCCTCCTCAAGTGCCCTAGGTCTTCGTGAGCAAGCAAGTTGGATGCACACCCACTTAGTTTCTTTTGTTGAGCTTTCATACACTTATAGCTCTAGTGCATCCGTTGCATGGCAATCCCTACTCACTCACATTGATATCTATTAATGGGCATCTCCATAGCCCGTTGATACGCCTAGTTGATGTGAGACTATCTTCTCCCTTTTTGTCTTCTCCACAACCACCCTTCTATTTCACATATAGTGCTATATCCATGGCTCACGCTCATGTATTGCGTGAAGATTGAAAAAGTTTGAGAACATCAAAAGTATGAAACAATTGTCTGGCTTGTCATCGGGGTTGTGCATGATTTAAATATTTTGTGTGGTGAAGATGGAGCATAGCTAGACTATATGATTTTGTAGGGATAGCTTTCTTTGGCTATGTTATTTTGAGAAGACATGATTGCTTAGTTAGTATGCTTGAAGTATTATTATTTTTATGTCAATATTAAACTTTTGTCTTGAATCTTATGGATCTGAACATTAACGCCACAATAAAGAAGAATTACTTAGAGAAATATGTTAGGTAGCATTCCACATCAAAAATTCTATTTTTATCATTTACCTACTCGAGGACGAGCAAGAATTAAGCTTGGGGATGCCGATACATCTCCAATGTATCTATAATTTTTGATTGTTCCATGCTATTATATTATCAACCTTGGATGTTTTGTATGCATTTATATGCTATTTTATATGATTTTTGGGACTAACCTATTAACCTAGAGCCTAGTGCCAGTTTCTGTTTTTCCCCTTGTTTTAGAGTATCGCAGAAAAGGAAAATCAAACGGAGTCCAATTGACCTGAAACTTCACGGAACTTTTTTTTGGACCAGAAGAAGCCCACGGAGTATCGGAGATGGACCAGGAGAGTCCCGGGCTGCCCACGGGGGTGGGGGCGCGCCCACCCCCCTGGGCGCGCCCCCTGCCTCGTGGACAGCCCGGAGATCCACCGATGTACTTCTTCCTCCTATATATACCCATATACCCTAAAAACTTCGGGGAGCATAATAGATCGGGAGTTCCGCCGCCAAAAGCCTCTGTAGCCACCGAAAACCAATCTAGACCCGTTCCGGCACCCTGCCGGAGGGGGAATCCCTCTCCGGTGGCCATCTTCATCATCCCGGTGCTCTCCATGACGAGGAGGGAGTAGTTCTCCCTCGGGGCTGAGGGTATGTACCAGTAGCTATGTGTTTGATCTCTCTCTCTCTCTCTCTCTCGTGTTCTTGAGGTGGTACGGTCTTGATGTATCGCGAGCTTTGCTATTATATTTGGATCCTATGATGATTCTCCCCCTCTACTCTCTTCTAATGAATTGAGTTTTCCCTTTGAAGTTATCTTATCGGATTGAGTCTTTAAGGATTTGAGAACACTTGATGTATGTCTTGCGTGGGATACCCGTGGTGACAATGGGGTATTCTATTGATCCACTTGATGTATGTTTTGGTGATCAACTTGCGGGTTCCGCCCATGAACCTATGCATAGGGGTTGGCACACGTTTTCGCCTTGACTCTCCGGTAGAAACTTTGGGGCACTCTTTGAAGTACTTTGTGTTGGTTTGAATAGATGAATCTGAGATTGTGTGATGCATATCGTATAATCATACCCACGGATACTTGAGGTGACATTGGACTATCTAGGTGATATTAGGATTTTGGTTGATTTGTGTCTTAAGGTGTTATTCTAGTACGAACTCTATGATAGATCGAACGGAAAGAACAGTTTCATGTTATTTCACTACAGACTCTTGAATAGATCGATCAAAAAGGATAACTTTGAGGTGGTTTCGTACCCTACCATAACCTCTTCGTTTGTTCTCAGCTATTAGTGACTTTGGAGTGACTCTTTGTTTCATGTTGAGGGATAGTTATGTGATCCAATTATGTTATTATTGTTGAGAGAACTTGCACTAGTGAAATTATGAACCCTAGGCCTTGTTTCCACGCATTGCAATACCGTTTGTGCTCACTTTTATCATTAGTTAGCTTGCTTTTTTATATTTTCAGATTGCAAAAACCTTTATCTACCATCCATATACTACTTGTATCACCATCTCTTCGCCGAACTAGTGCACCTATACAATTTACCATTGTATTGGGTGTGTTGGGGACACAAGAGACTCTTTGTTATTTGGTTGCAGGGTTGTTTGAGAGAGACCGTCTTCATCCTACGCCTCTCACGGATTGATAAACCTTAGGTCATCCACTTGAGGGAAATGTGCTACTGTCCTACAAACCTCTGCACTTGGAGGCCCAACAGCGTCTACAAGAAGAAGGTTGTGTAGTAGACATCACTCCACCATTTAATAAAAACACATATCCGGTTTGTGACTTAGAGTCATCCGGATCAGTGTCAAAGCTTGCATCGACGTAACCATTTACGACGAGCTCTTTGTCAGCTCCATATACGAGAAACATATCCTTAGTCCTTTTCAGGTATTTCAGGATATTCTTGACCGCTGTCCAGTGATCCACTCCTGGATTACTTTGGTACCTCCCTGCTAAACTGATAGTAAGGCACACTGTTGGGGAACACAGTAATTTTAAAAAAAAATCTACGCACATGCAAGATCTATCTAGGTGATGCATAGCAACGAGAGGGGAGAGTATTGCCCACGTACCCTCGTAGACCGAAAGCGGAAGCGTTATGACAACGCGGTTGATGTAGTCGTACGTCTTCACGATCCGACCGATCCTAGCACTGAAAGTACGGCACCTCCGCGATCTGCACATGTTCAACTCGGTGACGACCCTCGTACTCTTGATCCAGTTGAGGCCGAGGGAGAGTTTCGTCAACACAACGGTGTGGTGACGGTGACGATGAAGCTACCGATGTAGGGCTTCGCCTAAGCACTGCAACGATATGACCGAGGTAGAAATCTGTAGAGAGGGGCACCGCACACAGCTAAGACAACTGTCAACTTGTGTGTCTATGGGGTGCCCTCTGAAGGAAATATGCCCTAGAGGCAATAATAAAGTTATTATTTATTTCCTTGTATCATGATAAATGTTTATTATTCATGCTAGAATTGTATTAACCGGAAACACAATACATGTGTGAATACATAGACAAACAGAGTGTCACTAGTATGCCTCTACTTGACTAGCTCGTTGATCAAAGATGGTTATGTTTCCTAACCATAGACATGAGTTGTTATTTGGTTAACGGGATCACATCATTAGGAGAATGATGTGATTGACTTGACCCATTCCATTAGCTTAGCACTTGATCGTTTAGTTTGTTGCTATTGCTTTCTTCATAACTTATATATGTTCCCATGACTATGAGATTATGCAACTCCCGTTTACCGGAGGAACACTTTGTGTGATACCAAACGTCACAACGTAACTGAGCGATTATAAAGGTGCTCTACAGGTGTCTCCGAAGGTATTTGTTGGGTTGCGTATTTCGAGATTAGGATTTGTCACTCCGATTGTCGGAGAGGTATCTTTGGGCCCTCTCGGTAATGCACATCACTCAAGCCTTGCAAGCAATGCAACTAATAAGTTAGTTGCGGGATGATGTATTACGGAACGAGTAAAGAGACTTGCCGGTAACGAGATTGCACTAGGTATTGAGATACCGACGATCAAATCTCGGGCAAGTAACATACCGATGACAAAGGGAACAACGTATATTGTTATGCGGTCTGACCGATAAAGATCTTCATAGAATATGTAGGAGCCAATATGATCATCCAGGTTCCGCTATTGGTTATTGACCGGAGACGTGTCTCGGTCATGTCTACATAGTTCTCGAACACGTAGGGTCCGCACGCTTAAAGTTCGGTGACGATCGTAATTAGGGTTTTTGTGTTTTGATGTACCGAAGGTTGTTCGGTGTCCCGGATGTGATCACGGACATGACGAGGAGTCTCGAAATGGTCGAGACATAAAGATTGATATATTGGAAGCCTACATTTGGATATCAGAAACGTTCCAGGTGAAATCGGGATTTTACCGGAGTACCGGGGGGTTACCGGAACCCCCCCGGGGGTTATTGGGCCTACATGGGCCCTAAGGGAGAAAAGGAGGGCCGGCCAGGGCAGGCCGCGCGCCCCCTAGTCCGAATAGGACAAGGAAGGGGGGCGGCGCCCCCCTTTCCTCTTTCTCCCTTCCCCCTTCCTTTTCCAACAAGGCAAGAAGGGGGAGTCCTACTCCCGGTGGGAGTAGGACTCCTCCAGGCGCACCCCTTGGGCCGGCCGCACCTCCCCCTCTCCCTCCTTTATATACGGGGGCAAGGGGGCACCCCATGACACACAAGTTGTTCTTCGTGATCGTTCCTTAGCCGTGTGCGGTGCCCCCTTCCACCATTTCCACCTCGGTCATATCGTAGCGGTGCTTAGGCGAAGCCCTGCGTCGGTAGAACATCATCACTGTCATCATGCCATCGTGCCGACGAAACTCTCCCTCAACACTTTGCTGGATTGGAGCTCGAGGGACGTCATCGAGTTGAACGTGTGCAGAACTCAGAGGTGCCATACGTTCGGTACTTGGATCGGTCGGATCGGGAAGACGTACGACTACTTCCTCTACGTTGTGTCAACGCTTCCGTTACCGGTCTATGAGGGTACGTAGACAACACTCTCCCCTCTCGTTGCTATGCATCACCATGATCTTGCGTGTGCGTAGGATTTTTTTTCTGAAATTACTACGTTCCCCAACAGTGGCATCCGAGCCTAGGTTTTATGCGTTGATGTTATGCACGAGTAGAACACAAGTGAGTTGTGGGCGATATAAGTGTAACGCCCTCGATGCGGCTATATCTCCCACGTGTCGAAGCACGACTTAGAGGCATAACCGCATTGAAAGCAATGTCGCAAGTGAGGTAATCTTCACACGACCCATGTAATACATAAGGGAAAGAGATACATAGTTGGCTTAAAATCGCCACTTCACACAATTACATGAATAAAGCATTAGATCATCCAGATACAAACAAGGTCCGACTACGGAACCAAAATAAAAGAAGACTACCCCAATGCTACACAGATCCCCGATCGACCCCAGCTAGGCTCCACTACTGATCAACTAGAACGAAACAACACAAAGGACAAGATCTTCATCGAGCTCCTCCTTGAGCTTGGTTGCGTCACCTGCTCGGTAACATCGGCACCTGCAAGCTAGTTTTGGAAGTATTTGTGAGTCACGGGGTCTCATCAATCTTACACCCTCGCGATCAAGACTATTTAAACTTATGGGTAAGGTAAAGGTATGAGGTGGAGCTGCAGCAAGCGTCTAGCATATTTGGTGGCTAACAACACAAATGAGAGTGAGAAGAGAAGGCAAAAGCACGGTCGAACAACTATGATCAAGAAGTGATCCTAGAACAGCCTACGTCAAACATAACTCCAACACCATGTTCACTTCCCGGACTCCGCCGAGAAGAGACCATCACGGTTACACACGCGGTTGATGTATTTTATTTAAGGTCATCTTCAGGTTTTCTACAACCGGACATTAACAAATTCCCATCTGCCCATAACCGCGGGCACGGCTTTTGAAAGTTCAAATCCCTGCAGGGGTGTCCCAACTTAGCCCATCACAAGCTCTCACGGTCAACGAAGGATATTCCTTCTAGCGGGAAGACCCGATCAGACTTGGAATCCCGGTTACAAGACATTTCGACAATGGTAAAACAAGATTAGCAAAGCCACCCGAATGTGCCGACAAATCCCGATAGGAGCTGCACATATCTCGTTCTCAGGGCACACCGGATGAGCAAGACGTCGGGTGAGCCAGCCCAGAGTTGCCCCTGGTAGCTCCGGACATCGCTCAGTTGGACCAACACTTAGAGAAGCACTGGCCCGGGGGGTTAAAATAAAGATGACCCTTGAGTCTGCAGAACCCAAGGGAAAGAAAAGGCTAGGTGGCGAATGGTAAAACCAATGTTGGGCCTTGCTGGAGGAGTTTTATTCAAGGCGAACTGTCAAGGGGTTCCCATTATAACCCAACCGCGTAAGGAACGCAAAATCCGGGAACATAACACCAATATGATGGAAACTAGGGCAGCAAGAGTGGAACAAAACACCAGGCATAAGGCCGAGCCTTCCGCCCTTTACCAAGTATATAGATGCATTAATTAAATAAGGCACCAGGCATAAGGCATGTGCATATTGACGAAACACCACATGACTTATTTAGTTCCCTTTCGTTTATGTACCCGACAAGATTAAATGTTTTTTAGCATGGCAAGAGGGTTAAGCAAAGCAAAACTACCTATCTAGGCAAGTTTAAATGAGGCCGGAACAACAAGCAACAAGTCCGGAAAAATCCCCATGTGCATATTTTGGTTATGGTACTGTTCTGCCATAAACACAATTTTAGAGTTATTAAACATGCAAGATGATGCCACCATCTTAAACTAGGCATTTTTCTACCCCATTTACATATAAAGATTATTTAAATCTGAGCTATGGTTGATTAGTTATGAATTAAAGCATTTTAGCATGTTAATAGAGCAAAATAAAGCAACCATCATTTTAAACATGTCAAACATGATTGGAAGTTGGATATTATTAAACTAGATGAAAATCTAGTCATGATACATATATGACATGTTTTATTTGGATGCATGGTTCAAAAGTTATTAGCAATTTAACATAGGGGCAGTTCTGTAAATATGCAGTGCACTGGTTAAATAGAAAAATCGTTCAGCGAAAAAAAAACACGTCTCAGGCCGAATCTGTCTAGCCCAAACAGCAATAATAAAAAAAAGAGGCGCTGGGGAGGCCTCACCCATGGGCATTGGCCCGGTTCAGTGGAAGAAGGCTGGCTGGGTGAGGAGGGGTGCGCTGGGCCGGCAAAGAAGCAAGCTGGGCCTGGCGCTTGCCTCGCTTGGTCAACGCGAGCCGACCTACTCGTTGCTGCTACTCGATGCAGCCGGCGGCGACGGGGATGGAAGCAGAGGCGCGTTACAGGGGCTGGGACCAGTGGGCGCGGCGGATTCGGGCAGTACGAGGGTCGGGGCGCTGGTTCCCGGCGACGAGAAACTCCGGCGATGGCACTGCTCAAAGAAGAAGGCGATGCCATGTGCGGCAGCGGTTCCCTGTGGAAGAAAAATAGGGAGGAGACATTCAGAGAAGAAGATAACAGAGAAGGAGAAACAATTTGGGCACGGCCTTGGCGCTGGTATTGGTCGCCGGCGACGGGGTCCTTGCAGGTGCGGGCGGTGGACGGAGAAGCTCCGGCGGTGGCGCTCGCCGGCGCGGTGCCGGAGATGGCAGGGGAGCGAGGTCGCTCGGGCCGACGCTGGAGCAGCGGGAGCTCGTGGACAGAGCTCTCCCTGAAACGAGGCGGATGCGAGGGCCGATGGGAAGCGAGAGGAAGGCAGCGGCGACGGGGACGACCCTGGATGTTCCTGTCGAAGAAAAAGGAGAGGGTTCAGAGAAAGCAGAGATAGGGAAGAGATAGAGGGGAGAGAGGATGAGCGACGGCGGGGAGATGGTGCTTGGCGTCCACGGCGGCGTCCTCCTAGACGGCTGGATCGAGGGGCGTGGGCGCTCAGGCACGAGGTGGTGTAGGAGTGGCCGCTGGAGCATGCTTGGGGAGGAGCAGGGCACGCGACTCGGCACTCCTCTCGATCCAGATCGAGGCAGGGAGGAGCTTCGCTCTTGATTGGCCATGCACGGAAAACCGAGTGGAGTTAGGTGTGTGTGTGTGGGGGGGGGGGGGGGTGGCGGCGCTGCGAGGGGATTGATGGGACAAACTCCCTAAAAGTTAGGGTTGGTCATTATATATGGCTTATGGATTTTTGGATAGGGACTACTTCGTCCCTACGATCACAATCGGACGATTGCGGATAAAATAGCTAGGGAGCCCAATTAACAAAATGGAGATGTTTTGTAGATGTTTGGGGATGATCCGGACCCAACGGTGACGACTCCCCGGGTCGGGTTCGGGACAACTTCCGGACGTGCGCGAGGGGTTCGATGCACTGTGCAGAGATGGTAGGCATGGGCCTAGGTGAACTGTGGCGAGGCTGAGAGGAGAGAAGAGAGAGAGAGAGGGCCCGGCAGCAGTTTCCGGAGACCGAAAACGTCCGACAAAAGACCGGCTATACTGCCGCTATAGCTATTCATTGGGGCGTCAAACGAACTCCGAATGCGATGAAACTTGACAGGCGGTCTATCTACACTATAATAAGACCACACGCCAACTTTCATCCCATTCCGAGAACATTTCCTGGCCACTTATAAAATAAAATTTCGGAGGTGCCGCGGGCGCGTGCGAGTGTGTTCGGGCTCAGAATGGACAACGGAAAGAACGGGGAGACCGGGACGGATGCAAGTTTTGAAAACATGATGATTTAATGCACATGATGACATGGAAAAATGCAACACGCAAGCAAAAGACAAGGCAACAACAGCGAATAACTGGAAGACACCTGGCGCAACGGTCTCGAGGCGTCACAATAAGTCATACTGCTTACCAGCATGTCATACTTTGGTTCGGCGGTATTGTTGGATGAAGCGGCCCAGACCGACATTACGCGTACGCTTACGCGAGACTGGTTCTACCGACATGCTTTGCACACAGGTGGCTAGCGGGTGTCAGTTTCTCCAATTTTAGTTGAACCAAGTGTGGCTACGCCCGGTCCTTGCGAAGGTTAAAACAGCACCAACTTGACAAACTATCGTTGTGGTTTTGATGCGTAGGTAAGAACAGTTCTTGCTAAGCCCGTAGCAGCCACGTAAAACTTGCAACAACAAAGTAGAGGACGTCTAACTTGTTTTTGCAGGGCATGTTGTGATGTGATATGGTCAAGACATGATGCTAAATTTTATTGTATGAGATGATCATGTTTTGTAACCGAGTTATCGGCAACTAGCAGGAGCCATATGGTTGTCGCTTTATTGTATGCAATACAATCGTGCTGTAATGCTTTACTTTATCACTAAGCGGTAGCGATAGTCGTGGAAGCATAAGATTGGCGAGACGACAACGATGCTATGATGGAGATCAAGGTGTCGTGCTGGTGACGATGGTGATCATGACGGTACTTCAGAGATGGAGATCACAAGTACAAGATGATGATGGCCATATCATATCACTTATATTGATTGCATGTGATGTTTATCTTTTATGCATCTTATCTTGCTTTGATTGACGGTAGCATTATAAGATGATCCCTCACTAAATTATCAAAGTATAAGTGTTCTCCCTGAGTATGCACCGTTGCGAAAGTTCTTCGTGCTGAGACACCACGTGATGATCGGGTGTGATAGGCTCTACGTTCAAATACAACGGGTGCAAAACAGTTGCACACGCGGAATACTCAGGTTAAACTTGACGAGCCTAGCATATAACAGATATGGCCTCGGAACATGGAGACCGAAAGGTTGAGCGTGAATCATATAGTAGATATGATCAACATATTTATGTTCACCATTGATACTACTCCATCTCACGTGATGATCGGACATGGTTTAGTTGATTTGGATCACGTGATCACTTAGAGGATTAGAGGGATATCTTTCTAAGTGGGAGTTCTTAAGTAATATGATTAATTGAACTTAAATTTATCATGAACTTAGTACCTGATAGTATCTTGCTTGTCTATGTTTGATTGTAGATAGATGGCTCGTGTTGTTGTTCCGTTGATTTTTAATGCGTTCCTTGAGAAAGCAAAATTGAAAGATGATGGTAGCAATTACACGGACTGGGTCCGTAACTTGAGGATTATCCTCATTGCTGCACAAAAGAATTACGTCTTGGAAGCACCGCTAAGTGCCAAGCCTGCTGCAGGAGCAACACCAGATGTTATGAACGTCTGGTAGAGCAAAGCTGATGACTACTCGATAGTTCAGTGTGCCATGCTTTACGGCTTAGAACCGGGTCTTCAACGACGTTTTGAACGTCATGGAGCATATGAGATGTTCCAGGAGTTGAAGTTAATATTTCAAGCAAATGCCCGGATTGAGAGATATGAAGTCTCCAATAAGTTCTATAGCTGCAAGATGGAGGAGAATAGTTCTGTCAGTGAACATATACTCAAAATGTCTGGGTATCATAATCACTTGACTCAACTGGGGGTTAATCTTCCTGTTGATAGTGACATTGACAGAGTTCTTCAATCATTGCCACCAAGCTACAAAAGCTTCATGATGAACTATAATATGCAAGGGATGAATAAGACTATTCCTGAGCTCTTCGCGATGCTAAAAGCCGCAGAGGTAGAAATCAAGAAGGAGCATCAAGTGTTGATGGTCAATAAGACCACCAGTTTCAAGAAAAAGGGCAAAGGTAAAAAGAAAGGGAACTTCAAGAAGAATAGCAAACAAGTTGCTGCTCAGGAGAAGAAACCCAAGTCTGGACCTAAGCCTGAGACTGAGTGCTTCCACTGCAAGCAGACTGGTCACTGGAAGCGGAACTGCCCCAAGTATTTGGCGGATAAGAAGGATGGCAAAGTGAACAAAGGTATATGTGATATACATGTTATTGATGTGTACCTTACTAATGCTCACAGTAGCACCTGGGTATTTGATACTGGTTCTGTTGCTAACATTTGCAACTCGAAACAGGGGCTATGGATTAAGCGAAGATTGGCTAAGGACGAGGTGACGATGCGCGTGGGAAATGGTTCCAAAGTCGATGTGATCGCGGTCGGCACGCTACCTCTACATCTACCTTCGGGATTAGTATTAGACCTAAATAATTGTTATTTGGTGCCAGCGTTGAGCATGAACATTATATCTGGATCTTGTTTGATGCGAGATGGTTATTCATTTAAATCAGAGAATAATGGTTGTTCTATTTATATGAGTAATATCTTTTATGGTCATGCACCCTTGAAGAGTGGTCTATTTTTGATGAATCTCGATAGTAGTGATACACATATTCATAATGTTGAAATCAAAAGATGCAGAGTTGATAATGATAGTGCAACTTATTTGTGGCACTGCCGTTTAGGTCATATCGGTGTAAAGCGCATGAAGAAACTCCATACTGATGGACTTTTGGAACCACTTGATTATGAATCACTTGGTACTTGCGAACTGTGCCTCATGGGTAAGATGACTAAAACGCCGTTCTCCGGTACTATGGAGAGAGCAACGGATTTATTGGAAATCATACATACAGATGTATGTGGTCCAATGAATGTTGAGGCTCGTGGCGGATATCGTTATTTTCTCACCTTCACAGATGATTTAAGCAGATATGGGTATGTCTACTTAATGAAACATAAGTCTGAAACATTTGAAAAGTTCAAAGAATTTCAGAGTGAAGTTGAAAATCATCGTAACAAGAAAATAAAGTTTCTACGATCTGATCGTGGAGGAGAATATTTGAGTTACGAGTTTGGTCTACATTTGAAACAATGCGGAATAGTTTCGCAACTCACGCCACCCGGAACACCACAGCGTAATGGTGTGTCCGAACGTCGTAATCGTACTTTATTAGATATGGTGTGATCTATGATGTCTCTTACTGATTTACCGCTATCGTTTTGGGGTTATGCTTTAGAGATGGCTCCATTCACGTTAAATAGGACACCATCGAAATCCGTTGAGACGACGCCTTATGAACTGTGGTTTGGCAGGAAACCAAAGTTGTCATTTCTGAAAGTTTGGAGCTGCGATGCTTATGTGAAAAAGCTTCAACCTGATAATCTCGAACCCAAATTGGAGAAATGTGTCTTCCTAGGATACCCAAAGGAAACTGTTGGGTACACCTTCTATCACAGATCCGAAGGCAAGACTTTTGTTGCTAAATTCGGAGTTTTTCTAGAGAAGGAGTTTCTCTCAAAAGAAGTGAGTGGGAGAAAAGTAGAACTTGATGAGGTAACTGTACCTGCTCCCTTATTGGAAAGTAGTACATCACAGAAACCGGTTTCTGTGACACACTGACACCTACACCAATTAGTAAGGAAGCTAATGATAATGATCATGAAACTTTAGATCAAGTTACTACCGAACCTCGTAGATCAACCAGAGTAAGATCCACACCAGAGCGGTACGGTAATCCTGTTCTGGAAGTCATGCTACTAGATCATGATGAACCTACGAACTATGAAGAAGCGATGGTGAGCCCAGATTCCGCAAAATGGCTAGAAGCCATGAAATCTGAGATGGGATCCATGTATGAGAACAAAGTGTGGACTTTGGTTGACTTGCCCGTTGATCGGCAAGCAATTGAGAATAAATGGATCTTCAAGAAGAAGACTGACGCTGACGGTAATGTTACTGTCTACAAAGCTCGAGTTGTTGCGAAAGGTTTTTGACAAGTTCAAGGGATTGACTATGATGAGACCTTCTCACCCGTAGCGATGCTTAAGTCTGTCTGAATCATGTTAGCAATTGCCGCACTTTATGATTATGAAATTTGGCAAATGGATGTCAAAACTGCATTCCTGAATGGATTTCTGGAAGAAGAGTTGTATATGATGCAACCAGAAGGTTTTGTCGATCCAAACGGTGCTAACAAAGTGTGCAAGCTCCAGCGATCCATTTATGGACTGGTGCAAGCCTCTCGGAGTTGGAATAAACGCTTTGATAGTGTGATCAAAGCATTTGGTTTTATACAGACTTTTGGAGAAGCCTGTGTTTACAAGAAAGTGAGTGGGAGGTCTATAGAATTTCTGATATTATATGTGGATGACATATTATTGATTGGAAATAATGTAGAATTTCTGGATAGCATAAAGGGATACTTGAATAAGAGTTTTTCAACGAAAGACCTCGGTGAAGCTGCTTACATATTGGGCATTAAGATCTATAGAGATAGATCAAGACACTTAATTGGACTTTCACAAAGCTCATACCTTGACAAAGTTTTGAAGAAGTTCAAAATGGATCAAGCAAAGAAAGGGTTCTTGCCTGTGTTACAAGGTGTGAAGTTGAGTAAGACTCAATGTCCGACCACTACAGAAGATAGAGAGAAAATGAAAGATGTTCCCTATGCTTCAGCCATAGGCTCTATCATGTATGCAATGCTGTGTACCAGACCTGATGTGTGCCTTGCTATAAGTCTAGCAGGGAGGTACTGAAGGAAATATGCCATAGAGGCAATAATAAAGTTATTATTTATTTCCTTATTTTATGATAAATGTTTATTATTCATGCTAGAATTGTATTAACCGGAAACATAATACATGTGTGAATACATAGACAAACAGAGTGTCACTAGTATGCCTCTACTTGACTAGCTCGTTGAATCAAAGATGGTTAAGTTTCCTAGCCATATACATGAGTTGTCATTTGATTAACGTGGTCACATCATTAGAGAATGATGTGATTGATTTGACCCATTCCATTAGCATAGCATTTGATCGTTTAGTTTGTTGCTATTGCTTTCTTCATGACTTATATATGTTCCTATGACTATGAGATTATGCAACTCCCGTTTACCGGAGGAACACTTTATGTGCTACCAAACGTCACAACATAACTGGGTGATTATAAAGGTGCTCTACAGGTGTCTCCGAAGGTACTTGTTGGGTTGGCATATTTCGAGATTGGGATTTGTCACTCCGATTGTCGAAGAGGTATCTCTGGGCCCACTCGGTAATGCACATCACTATAAGCCTTGCAAGCATTGCAACTAATGAGTAGTTGCGGGATGATGTGTTACGGAACGAGTAAAGAGACTTGCCGGTAACGAGATTAAACTAGGTATTGAGATACCAATGATCGAATCTCGGGCAAGTAACATACCGATGACAAAGGGAACAACGTATGTAGTTATGCGGTCTGACCGATAAAGATCTCCGTAGA
This sequence comes from Triticum urartu, assembly GCF_056163025.1. NCBI lineage: Eukaryota > Viridiplantae > Streptophyta > Magnoliopsida > Poales > Poaceae > Triticum > Triticum urartu. The sequence continues at coordinate 557,947,493 of NC_141875.1, forward strand.
ATATGTGGGAGCCAATATGAGCATCCAGGTTCCGCTATTGGTTATTGACCGGAGACGTGTCTCGGTCATGTCTACATAGTTCTCGAACCCGTAGGGTCCGCACGCTTAAAGTTTGATTGTGGTTATATTATTAGTTTATGTGTTTTGATGTACCGAAGGAGTTCGGAGTCCCGGATGAGATCGGGGAGATGACGAGGAGTCTCGAAATGGTCGAGACGTAAAGATCGATATATTGGACGACTATATTCGGACATCGGAAAGGTTCCGAGTGATTCGGGTATTTTCGAGAGTGCCGGGGAGTTACGGGAATTCGTATTGGGCCTTAATGGGCCATACGGGAAAGGAGAGAAAGGCCTCAAAGGGTGGCCACACCCCTCCCCATGGGCTGGTCCGAATTGGACTAGGGAGGGGTGGGGGGCGCCCCCTTCCTTCCTTCTCCTTTTCCCTTCCCTTTCCTTCCCTCCTACTCCTACTACTTGGAAGGGCTCCTAGTTCTACTAGGAAAGGGGGAATCCTACTCCCGATGGGAGTAGGACTCCCCTAGGGCACGCCATAGAGAGGGCCGGCCCTCCCCCTCCTCCACTCCTTTATATACGGGGGCAGGGGGCACCCCAAAGACACAACAATTGATCTCTTAATCTCTTAGCCGTGTGCGGTGCCCCCCTCCACCATAATCCACCTCGATCATATCGTAGCGGTGCTTAGGCGAAGCCCTGCGTCGGTAGAACATCATCATCATCACCACGCCGTCGTGCTGACGAAACTCTCCCTCAACACTCGGCTGGATCGGAGTTCGAGGGACGTCATCGAGTTGAATGTGTGCAGAACCCGGAGGTGCCGTGCGTTCGGTACTTGATCGGTCGGATCGTGAAGACGTACGACTACATCAACCGCGTTGTGCTAACGCTTCCGCTTTCAGTCTGCGAGGGTACGTGGACAACACTCTCCCCTCTCGTTGCTATGCATCAACATGATCTTGAGTGTGCGCAGGAATTTTTTTTGAAATTACTACGTTCCCCAACAGTGGCATCCGAGCTAGGTTTTATGCGTTGATGTTATATGCACGAGTAGAACACAAGTGAGTTGTGGGCGATATAAGTCATACTGCTTACCAGCATGTCATACTTTGGTTCGGCGGTATTGTTGGATGAAGCGGCCCGGACCGACATTACGCGTACGCTTACGCGAGACTGGTTCTACCGACGTGTTTTGCACACAGGTGGATGGCGGGTGTCAGTTTCTCCAACTTTAGTTGAACCGAGTGTGGCTACGCCCGGTTCTTGCGAAGGTTAAAACATCACCAACTTGACAAACTATTGTTGTGGTTTTGATGCGTAGGTAAGAACGGTTCTTGCTAAGCCCAGTAGCAGCCACGTAAAACTTGCAACAACAAAGTAGAGGACGTCTAACTTGTTTTTGCAGGGCATGTTGTGATGTGATATGGTCAAGACGTGATGACATATAAGTTGTTGTATGAGATGATCATGTTTTGTTGAAGTTATCGGCAACTGGCAAAAGCCTTATGGTTGTCTCTTTATTGCATAAGATGCAAGCGCCAAATAATTGCTTTACTTTATCGCTATGCGATAGCAATAGTTGCAAGAGCAATAGTTGGCGAGACGACCATGTGACGACACATTGATATAGATCAAGATGATGGAGATCATGGTGTCATGCCGGTGATGATGGAAATCATGACGATGTTTTGGAGATGGAGATCAAAGGCACAAGATGATGATGGACATATCATGTCACATATTTTGATTGCATGTGATGTTTTATCTTTTATGCATCTTATCTTGCTTTGATTGACGGTAGCATTATAAGATGATCTCTCACTAAATTTCAAGATAAAAGTGTTCTCCCTGAGTATGCACCGTTGCCAAAGTTCGTCGTGCCCAGACACGACGTGATGATCGGGTATGATAAGCTCTACGTCCATCTACAACGGGTGCAAGCCAGTTTTGCACACGCAGGATACTCAGGTTAAACTTGACGAGCTTGGTATATGCAGATATGGCCTCGGAACACTGAGACCGAAAGGTCGAGCGTGAATCATATAGTAGATATGATCAACATAAGTGATGTTCACCATTGAAAGCTACTCCATTTCACGTGATGATCGGTTATGGTTTAGTTGATTTGGATCACGTGATCACTTAGAGGATTAGAGGGATGTCTATCTAAGTGGGAGTTCTTAAGTAATATGATTATTTGAACTTAAATTTATCATGAACTTAGTCCTGGTAGTATTAGCATGTCTATGTTATAGATCAATAGCTCGCATTTAGCTCCCCTGTTTTATTTTTGATATGTTCCTAGAGAAAACTAAGTTGAAAGATGTTAGTAGCAATGATGTGGATTGGATCCGTGATCTGAGGTTTATCCTCATTGCTGCACAGAAGAATTATGTCCTTGATGCACCGCTAGGTGACAGACCTATTGCAGGAGAAGATGCAGACGTCATGAACGTTTGGCTAGCTCAATATGATGACTACTTGATAGTTTAGTGCACCATGCTTAACAACTTAGAATCGGGACTTCAAAGATGTTTTGAACATCATGGATCATATGGATGTTCCAGGAGTTGAAGTTAATATTTCAAGCAAATACCCGAGTTGAGAGATATGAAGTCTCCAACAAGTTCTATAGCTAAAAGATGGAGGAGAATAGCTCAAGCAGTGAGCATGTGTTCAGATTGTCTGGGTACTACAATCGCTTGAATCAAGTGGGAGTTAATCTTCCAGATAAAATAGTGATTGACAGAATTCTCTAGTCACCATCACCAAGTTAGTAGAACTTCGTGATGAACTATAGTATGCAAGGGATGACGAAAACGATTCCCGAGCTTTTCATGATGATGAAATCGATGAAGGTAGAAATCAAGAAAGAGCATCAAGTGTTGATGATTAACAAGACCACTAGTTTCAAAAAAAGGGCAAAGGGAAAGAAAGGGAACTTCAAGAAGAACGGCAAGCAAGTTGCTGCTCAAGTGAAGAAGCCCAAGTCTGGACCTAAGCCTAAGACTAAGTGCTTCTACTGCAAAGGGACTGGTCACTAAATGCGGAACTGCCCCAAGTATTTAGCGGATAAGAAGGATGTCAAAGTGAACAATGCTATATTTGATATACATGTAATTGATGTGTACTTTACTAGTGTTTATAGCGACCCCTCGGTATTTGATACTGGTTCAGTTGCTAAGAGTAGTAACTCAAAACGGGAGTTGCAGAATGAACAGAGACTAGTTAAGGGTGAAGTGACGATGTGTGATGGAAGTGGTTCCAAGATTGATATGATCATCATCGCACACTCCCTACACTTTCGGGATTAGTGTTAAACCTAAATAAATGTTATTTGGTGTTTGCGTTGAGCATGAATATGATTTGATCATGTTTATTGCAAAACGGTTACTCATTTAAGTTAGAGAATAATTGTTGTTATGTTTACATGAATAAAACCTTCTATGGTCATACACCCAATGAAAATGGTTCGTTGGATCTCGATCGTAGTAATACACATATTCATAATATTGAAGCCAAAAGATGCAAAGTTAATAATGATAGTGCAACTTATTTCCGGCACTGCCGTTTAGGTCATATCGGTGTAGCGCATGAAGAAACTCCATGCTGATGGGCTTTTGGAATCAATTGATTATGAATCATTTTGATGCTTGCGAACCATGCCTCATGGGCAAGATGACTAAGACTCTATTCTCCGGAACAATGGAGCGAGCAACTGACATATTGGGAATAATACATACTGATGTACGCAGTCCGATGAGTGTTGAGGCTCGCGGCGGTATCGTTATTTTCTGACCTTCACAGATGATTTGAGTAGATATGGGTATATCTACTTGATGAAACATAATCTGAAACATTTGAAAAGTTCAAAGAACTTCAGAGTGAAGTGGAAAATCATTGTGACAAGAAAATAAAGTTTCTACGATCTGATCGCAGAGACAAATATTTGAGTTACGAGTTTGGTCTTCAATTAAAACAATGTGGAATAGTTTCACAAAATCATGCCACCTCGAACACCACAGCATAATGGTGTGTCCGAACGTCATAACCGTACTATTATTGGATATAGTGCAATCTATGATGTTTCTTACAGATTAATCACTATAGTTTTGGGGTTATGCATTAGAGACAGCTGCATTCACGTTAAAAAGGGCACCATCTAAATCCGTTGAGGCGACAGCGTATGAACTGTGGTTTGGCAAGAAACCAAAGTTGTCGTTTCTTAAAGTTTGAGGTTGCAATGCTTATGTGGAAAAGTTTCAACCTGATAAGCTCAAACCCAAATCGGAGAAGTGCGTCTTCATAGGATACCCAAAAGAAAATGTTGGGTACACCTTCTATCACAGATCCAAAGGCAAGTTATTCATTGCTGAGAATGGATCCTTTCTAGAGAAGGAGTTTCTCTCGAAAGAAGTGAGTGGGAGGAAAGTAGAACTTGATGAGGTAACTATACCTGCTCCCTTATTGGAAAGTAGTTCATCACAGAAATCTGTTCCTCTGACTACTACACCAATTAGTGAGGAAGCTAATGATGATGATCATGTAACTTCAAATCAAGTTACTATCAAACCTCGTAGGTCAACCAGAGTGAGATCCGTACCAGAGTGGTACGGTAATCCTGTTCTGGAGGTCATGACCATGACGAACCTACGAACTATGAGGAAGCGATGATGAGCCCAGATTCCGCGAAATGGCTTGAGGCCATAAAATCTGAGATGGGATCCATGTATGAGAACAAAGTGTGGACTTTGGTTGACTTTCCCGTTGATCAGCAAGCCATAGAAAATAAATGGATCTTCAAGAGGAAGATGGACGCTGATAGTAGTGTTACTATCTACAAAGCTAGAATTTTCGCAAAAGGTTTTCGACAAGTTCAAGGTGTTGACTACGATGAGAGTTTGTCACTCGTATCTATGCTTAAGTCTGTCCGAATCATGTTAGCAATTACCACATTTTATGAAATCTCGCAAATGGATAAACAAAAATGCATTCCTTAATGGATTTATTAAAGAAGAGTTGTATATGATGCAACCAGAAGGTTTTGTCAATCCTAAAGGTGCTAACAAAATATGCAAGCTCCAGCGATCCATCTATGGACTGGTGCAAGCATCTCGGAGTTGGAATATACGCTTTGATAAGTTGATCAAAGCATATAGTTTTATACAGACTTGCGGTGAAGCCTGTATTTACAAGAAAGTGAGTGGGAGCACTACAACATTTCTGATAAGCATATGTGAATGACATATTGTTGATCGGAGATAATGTAGAATTATTCTGGAAAGCATAAAGGAATGTTTGAAAGGAGTTTTTCAAAGAAACACCTCGGTGAAGTTGCTTACATATTGAGCATCAAGATCTATAGAGATAGATCAAGACGCTTGGTAAGTTTTTCAATGAGTACATACCTTGACAAGATTTTGAAATAGTTCAAAATGGAACAGTCAAAGGAGTTCTTGCCTGTGTTACAAGGTGTGAAGTTGAGTAAGACTCAAAACCTGACGACGGCAGAAGATAGAGAGAGAATGAAAGTCATTCCCTATGCCTCAGCCATAGGTTCTATAAAGTATGCCATGCTGTGTACCAGACCTATTGTATACCCTGCCCTGAGTTTGGCAAGGGAGTACAATAGTGATCTAGGAGTAGATCACTAGACAGCGGTCAAAATTATCCTTAGTGGAATAAGGATATGTTTCTCGATTATGGAGGTGACAAAAAGGGTTCGTCGTAAAGGGTTACGTCGATGCAAATTTTGACACTGATCCAGATGACTCTAAATCTTAATCTGGATACATATTGAAAGTGGGAGCAATTAGCTAGAGTAGCTCCGTGCAGAGCATTGTTGACATAGAAATTTGCAAAATACATACGGATCTAAATGTGGCAGACCCGTTGACTAAACTTCTCTCACAAGCAAAACATGATCACACCTTAGTACTCTTTGGGCGTTAATCACATAGCGATGTGAACTAGATTATTGAATCTAGTAAACCCTTTGGGTGTTGGTCACATGACGATGTGAACTATGGGTGTTAATCACATGGTGATGTGAACTATTGATGTTAAATTACATGGCGATGTGAACTAGATTATTGACTCTAGTGCAAGTGGGAGACTGAAGGAAATATGCCCTAGAGGCAATAATAAAGTTATTATTTATTTCCTTATTTTATGATAAATGTTTATTATTCATGCTAGAATTGTATTAACCGGAAACATAATACATGTGTGAATACATAGACAAACAGAGTGTCACTAGTATGCCTCTACTTAACTAGCTCGTTGAATCAAAGATGGTTAAGTTTACTAGCCATAGACATGAGTTATCATTTCATTAATGGGGTCACATCATTAGAGAATGATGTGATTGATTTGACCCATTCCGTTAGCATAGCATTTGATCATTTAGTTTGTTGCTATTGCTTTCTTCATGACTTATATATGTTCCTATGACTATGAGATTATGCAACTCCCGTTTACCGAAGGAACACTTTGTGTGCTACCAAACGTCACAACGTAACTGGGTGATTATAAAGGTGCTCTACATGTGTCTCCGAAGGTACTTGTTGGGTTGGCGTATTTCAAGATTAGGATTTGTCACTCCGATTGTCGGAGAGGTATCTCTGGGCCCACTCGGTATGCACATCACTATAAGCCTTGCAAGCATTGCAACTAATGAGTAGTTGCGGGATGATGTGTTACGGAACGAGTAAAGAGACTTGCCGGTAACGAGATTAAACTAGGTATTGAGATACCGACGATCGAATCTCGGGCAAGTAACATACCGATGACAAAGGGAACAATGTATGTAGTTATGCGGTCTGACCGATAAAGATCTTCGTAGAATATGTGGGAGCCAATATGAGCATCCAGGTTCCGCTATTGGTTATTGACCGGAGACGTGTCTCGGTCATGTCTACATAGTTCTCGAACCCGTAGGGTCCGCACGCTTAAAGTTCGATGATGGCTATATTATGAGTTTATGTGTTTTGATGTATAGAAGGAGTTCGGAGTCCCGGATGAGATCGAGGACATGACGAGGAGTCTCGAAATGGTCGAGACGTAAAGGTCGATATATTGGACGACTATATTCGGACATCGGAAAGGTTCCGAGTGATTCGGGTATTTTCGAGAGTGCCGGGGAGTTACGGGAATTCGTATTGGGCCTTAATGGGCCATATGGGAAAGGAGGGAAATGCCTCAAAGGGTGGCCGCACCCCTCCCCATGGGCTGGTCCGAATTGGACTAGGGAGGGGGGCGCCCCCTTCCTTCCTTCTCCTTTTCCCTTCCCTTTCCTTCCCTCCTACTCCTACTACTTGGAAGGGCTCCTAGTTCTACTAGGAAAGGGGGAATCCTACTCCCGGTGGGAGTAGGACTCCCCTAGGGCGCGCCATAGAGAGGGCCGGCCCTCCCCCTCCTCCACTCCTTTATATACGGGGGCAGGGGGCACCCCAAAGACACAACAATTGATCTCTTGATCTCTTAGCCGTGTGCGGTGCCCCCCTCCACCATAATCCACCTCGATTATATCGTAGCGGTGCTTAGGCGAAGCCCTGCGTCGGTAGAACATCATCATCATCACCAGGCCGTCATGCTGACGAAACTCTCCCTCAACACTCGGCTGGATCGGAGTTCGAGGGACGTCATCGAGTTGAACGTGTGCAGAACTCGGAGGTGCCGTGCGTTCGGTACTTGATCGCTCGGATCGTGAAGACGTACGACTACATCAACCGCGTTGTGCTAACACTTCCGCTTTCGGTCTACGAGGGTACGTGGACAACACTCTCCCCTCTCATTGCTATGCATCACCATGATCTTGAGTGTGCGTAGGATTTTTTTAAAATTATTACGTTCCCCAACAGGTACCAAAGTAATCCAGGAGTGGATCACTGGACAGCGGTCAAGAACATCCTGAAGTACCTGAAAAGAACTACGGATATGTTTCTCGTATATGGAGGTGACAAAGAGCTCATCATAAATGGTTACGTTTATGCAAGCTTTGACATTGATCCGGACGATTCTAAATCGTAAACCGGATACGTGTTTACATTAAACGGTGGAGCTGTCAGTTGGTGCAGTTCTAAACAAAGCGTCGTGGCGGGATCTACATGTGAAGCGGAGTACATAGCTGCTTCGGAAGTAGCAAATGAAGGAGTCTGGATGAATGAGTTCATATCCTATCTAGGTGTCATACCTAGTGCATCGGGTCCAATGAAAATCTTTTGTGACAATACTAGTGCAATTGCCTTGGCAAAGGAATCCAGATTTCACAAGAGAACCAAGCACATCAAGAGACGCTTCAATTCCATTCGGGATTTAGTCCAAGTGGGAGACATAGAAATTTGCAAGATACATACGGATCTGAATGTTGCAGACCCGCTGACTAAGCCTCTTCCACGAGCAAAACATGATCAGCACCAAGGCGCCATGGGTGTTAGAATCATTACTGTGTAATCTAGATTATTGACTCTAGTGCAAGTGGGAGACTGAAGGAAATATGCCCTAGAGGCAATAATAAAGTTATTATTTATTTCCTTGTATCATGATAAATGTTTATTATTCATGCTAGAATTGTATTAACCGGAAACATAATGCATGTGTGAATACATAGACAAACAGAGTGTCACTAGTATGCCTCTACTTGACTAGCTCGTTGATCAAAGATGGTTATGTTTCCTAACCATAGACATGAGTTGTTATTTGGTTAACGGGATCACATCACTAGGAGAATGATGTGATTGACTTGACCCATTCCATTAGCTTATCACTTGATCGTTTAGTTTGTTTCTATTTCTTTCTTCATAACTTATATATGTTCCTATGACTATGAGATTATGCAACTCCTGTTTACCAGAGGAACACTTTGTGTGCTACCAAACGTCACAACGTAACTGGGTGATTACAAAGGTGCTCTACAGGTGTCTCCGAAGGTATTTGTTGGGTTAGCGTATTTCGAGATTAGGATTTGTCACTCCGATTGTCGGAGAGGTATCTCTGGGCCCTCTCGGAAATGCACATCATTCAAGCCTTGCAAGCATTGCAACTAATAAGTTAGTTGCGGGATGATGTATTATGGAATGAGTAAAGAGACTTGCCGGTAACGATATTGAACTAGGTATTGAGATACCGACGATCGAATCTCGGGCAAGTAACATACCGATGACAAAGGGAACAACGTATATTGTTATGTGGTCTGACCGATAAAGATCTTCGTAGAATACGTAGGAGCCAATATGAGCATCCAGGTTCCGCTATTGGTTATTGACCGAAGACGTGTCTCGGTCATGTCTACATAGTTCTCGAACCCGTAGGGTCCGCACGCTTAAAGTTCGGTGACGATCATAATTAGGGTTTTTGTGTTTTGATGTATCGAAGGTTGTTAGGTGTCCCGGATGTGATCACGGACATGATGAGGAGTCTCGAAATGGTCGAGACATAAAGATTGATATATTGGAAGCCTACATTTGGATATCGGAAACGTTCCGGGTGAAATCGGGATTTTACCAGAGTACCGGGGGGTTACCGGAACCCCCCCGGGGTTATTGGGCCTACATGGGCCCTAAGAGAGAAGAGAAGGGCCGGCCAGGGCAGGCCGCGCGCCCCCTCCCCCCCTAGTCCGAATAGGACAAGGAAGGGGGGGGCGGCGCCCCCCTTTCCTCTTTCTCCCTTCCCCCTTCCTTTTCCAACAAGGCAAGAGGGGGGAGTCCTACTCCTGGTGGGAGTAGGACTCCTCCAGGCACACCCCTTGGGCCGGCCGCACCTCCCCCTCTCCCTCCTTTATATACAGGGGCAAGGGGGCACCCCATGACACACAAGTTGATCTTCGTGATCGTTCCTTAGCCGTGTGCGGTGCCCCCTTCCACCATATTCCACCTCGGTCATATCGTAGCGGTGCTTAGGCGAAGCCCTGCGTCGGTAGAACATCATCACCGTCATCACGCCGTCGTGCTGATGAAACTCTCCCTCAACACTTTGCTGGATCGGAGCTCGAGGGACGTCACCGAGTTGAACGTGTGCAGAACTCGGAGGTGCCGTACGTTCGGTACTTGGATCGGTCGGATCGGGAAGACGTACGACTACTTCCTCTACGTTGTGTCAATGCTTCCGTTGCCGGTCTACGAGGGTACGTAGACAACACTCTCCCCTCTCGTTGCTATGCATCACCATGATCTTGCGTGTGCGTAGGAATTTTTTTGAAATTACTACGTTCCCCAACACTCCCTCCCCCGTATATAAAGGAGTGGAGGAGGGGAGGTCGGCCCTCTCTATGGCACGCCCCAAGGGGGATTCCTACTCCTAGTAGGAGTAGGTTTCCCCCCTTCCCTAGTTGGAGAAGGAGAATAAGGAAGGGGAAGAGGGAGAGAAGGAAAGAGGGGGGCGCCGCCCCCTCCCTAGTCCAATTCGGACCAGCCCATGGGGGGGGGCGCGTAGCCACCCCTTGAGGCCCTTCTCTCCTTTCCCGTATGGCCCATTAAGGCCCATTACTTCCCTGGTGAATTCCCGTAACTCTCCAGTACTCCAAAAAATACCCAAATCACTCGGAACCTTTCCGATGTCCGAATATAGCCTTCCAATATATCGATCTTTACGTCTCTACCATTTCGAGACTCCTCGTCATGTCTGTGATCTCATCCGGGACTCCGAACAACCTTCGGTACATCAAATCACATAACTCATAATACAAATCGTCATCGAACATTAAGCGTGCGGACCCTACGGGTTCGAGAACTATGTAGACATGACCGAGACACATCTCCGGTCAATAACCAACAGCGGAACCTGGATGCTCATATTGGCTCCTACATATTCTACAAAGATCTTTATCGGTCAAACCGCATAACAACATACGTTGTTCCCTTTATCATCGGTATGTTACTTGCCCGAGATTCGATCGTCGGTATCATCATACCTAGTTCAATCTCGTCATCAGAAAGTCTCTTTACTCGTTCCGTAATGCATCATCCCACAACTAACTCATTAGACACATTGCTTGCAAGGCTCATAGTGATGTACATTACCGAGAGGGCCCAGAGACACCTCTCCGATAGACGGAGTGACAAATCCTAATCTCGATCTATGCCAACTCAACAAACACCATCGGAGACACCTGTAGAGCATCTTTATAATCACCCAGTTACGTTGTGACGTTTGATAGCACACAAGGTGTTCCTACGGTATTCGGGAGTTGCATAATCTCATAGTCAGAGGAGCATGTATAAGTCATGAAGAAAGCAGTAGCAATAAAACTGAACGATCATTTTGCTAAGCTAACGGGTGGGTCTTGTCCATCACATCATTCTCTAATGATGTGATCCCGTTCATCAAATGACAACACATGTCCATGGCTAGGAAACTTAACCATCTTTGATTAACGAGCTTGTCAAGTAGAGGCATACTAGGGACACTCTGTTTCTCTATGTATTCACACACATCAGGTCTGGTACATAACATTGCATACAAGATAGAGTCTATGGCTGAAGCATAGGGAATACCTTTCATTTTCTCTCTATCTTCTGCAGTGGTCGGGCATTGAGTGTGACTCAACTTCACACCTTGTAATACAGGCAAGAACCCTTTCTTTTCTTGATCCATTTTGAACTTCCTCAAAACTGTATCAAGGTATGTGCTTTGTGAAAGTCCAATTAAGCGTCTTGATCTATCTCTATAGATCTTGATGCCCAATATATAAGCAGCTTCACCGAGGTCTTCCATTGAAAAATTCTTATTCAAGTATCCTTTTATGCTATTCAGAAATTCAGTATCATTTCCGATCAACAATATGTCATCTACATATAATATCAGAAATTCTATGGAGCTCCCACTCACTTTCTTGTAAATACATGCTTCTCCAAAAGTTTGTATAAAACCATATGCTTTGATCACACTATCAAAGCATATATTCCAACTCCGAGAGGCTTGCACCAGTCCATAAATGGATCGCTGGAGCGTGCACACTTTGTTAGCACCTTTTGGATCGACAAAACCTTCTAGTTGCATCATATACAACTCTTCTTTAAGATATCCATTAAGGAATGTCGTTTTGACATCCATTTGCCAAATTTCATAATCATAAAATGCGGCAATTGCTAACATGATTCGGACGGACTTAAGCATCGCTGTGGGTGAGAAGGTCTCATCATAGTCAACTCCTTGAACTTGTCAAAAACCTTTTGCAACAAGTCAAACTTTGTAGACAGTAATATTACCGTCAGCGTCAGTCTTCTTCTTGAAGATCCATTTATTCTCTATGGCCTGACGATCATTGGCAAGTCAACCAAAGTCCGTACTTTGTTCTCATACATGGATCCCATCTCAGATTTTATGGCCTTAAGACATTTTGCGGAATCTGGGCTCATCATCGCTTCATCATAGCTCGTAGGTTCGTCAGGGTCAAGTAACATGACTTCCAGAACAGGATTATAGTACCACTCTGGTGCGGATCTTACTCTGGTTGACCTACGATGTTCGGTAGTAACTTGATCAGAAGTTTCATGATCATCATCATTAGCTTCCTCACTTACTGGTGTAGGAATCACTGGAACTGATTTCAGTGATGAACTACTCTCCAATAAGGGAGAAGGTACAATTACCTCGTGAAGTTCTACTTTCCTCCCACTCACTTCTTTCGAGAGAAACCCCTTCTCTAAAAAGGATCCATTCTTAGCAACGAATATCTTGCCTTCGGATCTTGTGATAGAAGGTGTACCCAACAGTCTCCTTTGGGTATCCTATGAAGATACATTTCTCCGATTTGGATTCGAGCTTATCAGGTTGAAGCTTTTTCACATAAGCATCGCAGCCCCAAACTTTAAGAAACAACAATTTGGGTTTCTTGCCAAACCACAGCTCATAAGATGTCGTCTCGACGGATTTAGATGGTGCCCTATTTAACGTGAATGCAGCCGTCTCTAAAGCATAATCCCAAAACGATAGCGGTAAATCAGTGAGAGACATCATAGATTGCACCATATCTATTAAAGTGCGGTTACGATGTTCGGACACACCATTACATTGTGGTGTTCCAGGTGGCGTGAGTTTTGATACTATTCCGCATTATTTGAAATGAAGTCCAAACTCATAACTCAAATATTCACCTCCACGATCAGATCGCAGAAACTTGATTTTCTTGTTACGATGATTTTCTACTTCACTCTAAATTTTTTTGAACTTTTCAAATGTTTCAGACTTATGTTTCATTAAGTAGATATACCCATATCTGCTCAAATCATCTGTGAAGGTGGGAAAATAACGACATCCTCCGCGAGCTTCAATGTTCATTGGACCACATACATCAGTATGTATGATTTCCAATAAATTTTTTGCTCGCTCCATTGTCCCAAGAACGGAGTTTTAGTTATCTTGCCCATGAGGCATGATTCACAAGTACCAAATGATTCATAATCAAGTGATTCCAGAAGTCCATCAGAATAGAGTTTCTTCATGCACTTTACACCAATATGACATAAACGACAGTGCCACAAATAAGTTGCACTATCATTATCAACTCTGCATATTTTGGCTTCAATACTATGAACATGTGTATCACTACTATCAAGATTTAGTAAAAATAGACCACTCATCAAGGGTGCATGACCATAAAAGATAGGGCCATTTGCATTTCTGTCCCTAACTCGAACCACCTAATCAGATATACCCCTAATTCGAAAGCCTGCTCAAAAATGCCCCCCCCCCCCGCCGTTAGGTGTCCTTACAGAAATGCCCTTCTGTGCCGTTACCGTCTGGTTAAAGAGCTTTGACCGCTATCTAGCCGTTTCTTTGACATTTTTGCCCCTGTGTCCATGTGCCACTTACCAGTGGGTCCCACTCTCAAAAAATAAAATGAAAAACACTTTCTCTCACCCTCTCTCTCTCACACACACACTTACATGTGGGGCCAGTCTAAAAAAAGAAAAGGAAAAAAGGACTTTTCAAACAGATATTGGGACCACATGTCATTGCCTTATTAGTATTTTCCAGAAATATTTTGTTTTAATTAGTGCTTTAATTAATTCTTAACTGTGGATTGGGTCAACGGTGGCCGGCGGCGACCAAATCCCGCGGCGGAGGCACGCCGGGATGCTGCGAGGAGGACGGCCGAGGGAACGAGGCTATAGGCGTGGCTCTACCGCATCCAGGGATGTGGTCGTCGGACCATATGGTCCCCGGAGCAAACGGCGGCGACCATTCCCGCGGGGGCTCCGGGCGACGCAAGTGGGGCAGCAACCATGTGAGGGGTAGAGAGAGGGGAACAGTTTGTGTGACAATATGGAGCACACTTGGAGCACGACGGCGACGCCGCTGGGGCTCGGGGGTGACCGAAGCGGTGACTTCGACGATGGCGGCCATGGAAGAGCTCGGAGCTCATGGGGAAGACAAACCGAGGTCATGGAGCTTGCTATGGAGGACTCCCAAGTCTTCTGTGGTGCATAAGGATGCCATAGGAGCCGTCGGGATCAGCCGACATGCTTCAAAGGAGTCGAATCGAAGGCGGCGGTCCGAGCTCAGAGGCGGGGAAGATGCATTGTGGCGCTCTGTGCTGGACATCTCTGGTCAAAATCGTCAGCTGGTTGGACAAGGTCATGGCATATGAGCTTCCTGGCGAGGTAGCGGCGCTTCAAGTTGCCGTTGGCCACATCCTTGACTGACGCCGGCGACAGGGCACTCACTGGCGTGCTTGCGTGAGAGGGCGGGAGTGGAACGAGGGCGGGCGACGGAGAGAGCATGAGCTACAGAGGACTACGGCTTCAGGGGAGGCCAGTGACAGAGGCGGTGGCCGTTCAGTACTCTCGCCGGAGTTGAGAGGTAGTGGCCGTCGGCCCGTCGTTCGGCAGGGGGGAGAGAGAGAGGTGAGAGAGATAGGGTTTCCTTTTTCTTTTTTCTATGAATGAGGGGGCCCACATGTAAGTGTGTCTGAGAGAGTGGGGGTGAGAGAAAGTGTTTTTCATTTTATTTTTTGAGAGTGGGACCCACCAGTAAGTGGCACATGGACACAGGGGCAAAAATGTCAAAGAAACGGTCAGATAGCGGTCAAAGACCTTTGACCGGACGGAAAATGCACGGAAGGGCATTTCTATAATGGCACCTAACGGTAGAGAGGCAAATTTGAGCAGACTTCGAAATTCGGGGCAAATCTGAGTAGTTGGTTCGAGTTAGGGACACAGATGTAAAAGACCCTAAAAGATATTACTCATATAAATAAAACAACCATTATTCTCTGATTTAAATGAATAATCGTCTCGCATCAAACAAGATCCAGATATAATGTTCATGCTCAACGCTGGCACCAAATAACGATTATTTAGGTCTAAAACTAATCCCTAAGGTAGATGTAGAGGTAGTGTGCCGATGACGACCACATCGACTTTGGAACCATTTCCCACGCGCATCGTCACCTCGTTCTTAGCCAATCTTCGCTTAATCCATAGCCCCTGTTTCGAGTTGCAAATGTTAGCAGCTGAACCAGTATCAAATACCCAGGCACTATTGCGAGCATTAGTAAGGTACACATCAATAACATGTATATCAAATATACCTTTCACTTTGCCATCCTTTTTCTCTGCCAAATACTTGGGGCAGTTCTGCTTCCAGTGACCAGTTCCTTTGTAGTAGAAGCACTCAGTCTCAGGCTTAGGTCCAGACTTGGGTTTCTTCAGGATTAGGTCCAGACTTGGGTTTCTTCACTTGAGCAACAACTGGCTTGTTGTTCTTCTTGAAGTTCCCCTTCTCCCATTTACCCTTTTTCTTGAAACTGATGGTCTTGTTGACCATCAACACTTGATGCTCCTTCTTGATTTCTACCTCCACAGCCTTTAGTATTGCGAAGAGCTCAGGAATCGTCTTATCCATCCCTTGCATATTATAGTTCATCACAGAGCTCTTGTAGCTTGGTGGCAGTGGTTGAAGAACTATGTCAATGACACTATCATCAGGAAGATTAACTCCCAGTTGAGTCAAGTGGTTGTGGTACCCAGACATTTTGAGTATATGTTCACTGACAGAACTATTCTCCTCCATCTTGCAGCTGTAGAACTTATTGGAGACTTCATATCTCTCAATCCGGGTATTTGCTTGAAATATTAACTTCAACTCCTGGAACATCTCATATGCTCCATGACGTTCAAAACGTCGTTGAAGTCTCGGTTCTAAGCCGTAAAGCATGGCACACTGAACTATTGAGTAGTCATCAACTTTGCTCTTCTAGGTGTCCACAACATCTGGCATTGCTCCTGCAGCGGGTTTGTCACCTAGCGGTGCTTCCAGGACGTAATTCTTCTGTGCAGCAATGAGGATAATCCTCAAGTTACAGACCCAGTCTGTGTAGTTGCTACCATAGCTTTCTCTAGGAACGCATTAAAATTCAACGGAACAATAGCACGGGCCGTCTATCTACAACAACATAGACATGCAAAATACTATCAGGTACTAAGTTCATGATAAATTAAAGTTCAATTAATCAAATTACTTAAGAACTCCCACTTAGATAGATATCTCTCTAATCATCTAAGTGATCATGTGATCCATATCAACTAAACCATGTCCGATCATCACGTGAGATCGAGTAGTTTTCAATGGTGAACATCACTATGTTGATCATATTTACTATATGATTCACGCTCGACCTTTCAGTCTCAGTGTTCCGAGGCCATATCTGCATATGCTAGGCTCGTCAAGTTTAACCCGAGTATTCCGCATGTGCAAAACTGGCTTGCACCCATTGTATGTGAACGTAGAGCTTATCACACCCGATCATCACGTGGTGTCTCGACACGACGAACTGTAGCAACGGTGCATACTCAGGGAGAACACTTATACCTTGAAATTTAATGAGAGATCATCTTATAATGCTACCGCCGAACTAAGCAAAATAAGATGCATAAAGGTAAACATCACATGCAATCAATATGAGTGATATGATATGGCCATCATCATCTTGTGCCTTTGATCTCCATCTTCAAAGCACCGTCATGATTACCATCGTCACCGGCTTAACACCTTGATCTCCATCGAAGCATCGTTGTTGTCTCGCCAACTATTGCTTCTACGACTATCGCTACCACTTAGTGATAAAGTAAAGCAATTACATGGCGATTGCATTTCATACAATAAAGCGGCAACCATATGGCTCCTGCCAGTTGCCGATAACTCTGTTACAAAACATGATCATCTCATACAATAAAATTTAGCATCATGTCTTGACCATATCACATCACAACATGCCCGACAAAAATAAGTTAGACGTCCTCTAGTTTGTAGTTGCAAGTTTTACGTGGCTGCTACGGGCTGAGCAAGAACCGTTCTTACCTACGCATCAAAAACCACAACGCGGTATAGTGATTGCTTTTTGATCTTCAGAAAGAACCCTGTTCATTGAATCCGATTCAACTAAAGTTGGAGAAACTGACACCCACCAACCACCTGTGTGCAAAACACGTCGGTAGAACCAGTCTCGCGTAAGCATATGCGTAATGTCGGTCTGGGCCGCTTCATCCAACAATACCGCCGAATCAAGAATCAACTAGTGATGGAAAGCAATATGTTTATACCCACTCCCACAACTCCTTTGTGTTCTACTCGTGCATATAACATCTACGCATAAACCTAGCTCGGATGCCACTGTTGGGGAACGTAGTAATTTCAAAATTTTCCTATGCACACGCAAGATCATGGTGATGCATAGCAATGAGAGGGAAGAGTGTTGTCTACGTACCCTCGTAGACCGTAAGCGAAAGCGTTATGACAACGCGGTTGATGTAGTCGTACGTCTTTACGATCGACCGATCTAGCACCGAAGGTATGGCACCTCCGCGATCTGCACACGTTCGGCTCGGTGACGTCCCATGAACTCACGATTCAGTAGAGCTTCGTCAGCACGACGGCGTGATGACGGTGATGATGTTGCTATCTAAATAGGGCTTCGCCTAAGCATCGCTACGATATAACCGAGGTGGATTATGATGGAGGGGGGCATCGCACATGGCTAAAAGATCAATGATCAACTTGTGTGTCTATGGGGTGCCCCTTCCCCCGTATATACAGGAGTGGAGGAGGGGGAGGGGGCCGGCCTCCTAGGCGCGCCCCAAGGGGAGTCCCCTTCCCTAGTTGGACTAGGAGTGGAAGGAAGGGGGGGGAAGGAGGAAGGAAAGGGGGGCCTCCCAATTCGGATTGGGCTTGGGGGGAGGGGCGCCCCTTCCTTTGCTCCTTTCCCCTCTCTCCCACTAAGGCCCAATAAGGCCCATATACCTCTCGGGGGGGGGGTCCGGTAACCTCCCGGTACTCCGGTATATGCCTGATCTCATCCGGAACCATTCCGATGTCCAAATATAGTCGTCCAATATATCGATCTTTATGTCTCGAACATTTCGAGACTCCTAGTCATGTCCATGATCATATCCGGGACTCACCTTCGGTACATCAAAATACATAAACTCATAATACCGATCGTCACCGAACGTTAAGCGTGCGGACCCTACGGGTTCGAGAACTATGTAGACATGACCGAGACACGTCTCCGGTCAATAACCAATAGCGGAACCTGGATGCTCATATTGGTTCCTACATATTCTACGAAGATCTTTATCGGTCATACCGCATAACGATATATGTTGTTCCCTTTATCATCGGTATGTTACTTGCCCAAGATTCGATCGTCAGTATCTTAACCTAGTTCAATCTCGTTACCGGCAAGTCTCTTACTCATTCCGTAATGCATTATCCCGCAACTAACTCATTAGTCACATTGCTTGCAAGGCTTACAGTGATGTGCATTACCGAGAGGGCCCAGAGATACCTCTCCGACAATTGGAGTGACAAATCCTAATCTCGATCTATGCCAACTCAACAAACATCACCGGAGACACCTGTAGAGCACCTTTATAATCACTCAGTTACGTTGTGACATTTGGTAGCACACAAAGTGTTCATCCGGTATTCGAAAGTTGCATGATCTCATAGTTATAGGAACATGTATAAGTTATGGAGAAAGCAATAGCAACAAACTAAATGATTATCGTGCTAAGCTAACGGATGGGTCAAGTCAATCACATCATTCACTAATGATGTGATCCCGTTAATCAAATAAAAAATCATGTCTATGGTTAGGAAGCATAACCATCATTGATTCAATGAGCCAGTCAAGTAGAGGCAAACTAGTGGCACTCTGTTTGTCTATGTATTCACACATGTACTAAGTTTCTGATTAATACAATTCTAACATGAATAATAAACATTTATCATGATATAAGGAAATATAAATAACAACTTTATTTTTACCTCTAGGGCATATTTCCTTCAGTAAAACACGTTATCCGGCCAGCCACAAGAGTCAAAATCAGGGAAACACTTGGACATTCATGTTCTTGTCCATACTTGTTCTTGTCCATACTCGGATGCGTGTTAATCGAACTATTTGAAGGATATTCTTCGGCAACTGTATGCAAATTATTATGTTTGTATTGTGTTGGTATTTGTCTTGACAATGATCATTCACATAGCTTTCTTTGTCGAGACATAAGCCTTCTCCTTGCTTTCTGAAAGTGCAATTTATCGACCGGAGGGACGTGAGCGAGCAGCTGTATCTCACTAATGGGCCGGTCCACCCACACAAATGATCAAAGTGAGGCTGTATGCGACAGCTTTATACGTCTTGCTATAAGCGACGCATAGCCGCGTCCATTTGCATGAAATCAGGAGTTAAGGGTTACCCGTTGCAAATGTCTCCCACCTTCTCACGTGCTGATAAGTGGCGCACTGCATGTGCACCACTTGTCTCATCCTGTGAGGTTTTTCATAAATTTTTTATTTAAAATATTTTATATCTTGAACCTTGCGTCTAAATCCCAAACCGTTTTCAGCTTGAATTTCTTGTGTCGAGATCTTTGAAACTAGTTCCTATGTGTAATAGGTTTTGCTGAACTCTTTTCCATGAGAAGTTTGAAAAAAGGAAGAAATACCGGAGCCAGAAGCACGACTTTTTCCCCCACTTTTTGTCTTTTCGAGAGGCACAGTTGTGGTTCTCGTGGAAGCAAAGTTGTGTCTATGCTTCTCATGGAAGCAAAAAATTCATGCTGAACAAAAAAGTTCATGAATTTTTTGTCTTTTTCAGAGGCACAATTGTGCTTCTTACAGAAGCAGAAGAAAAACACGCAAAAAAAAATTTCACAATTTCCCCATTTTCGAGAGGCATAGTTGTGCTTCTCGTGGAAGCAAATCTGTTTTCACGGAAGCAAATTTGTGCATGTCTTCCACGAGAAACACAACCGTGCGTCCCTTAAAGGCACAATTGTGCTTCTCGTGGCAGCAAATTTGTGCTCCATGATAAGAAAATCCATGCTTCTTGTGGAAGAAAAAAAGCCAAAAAAATCATGATTATTTTTTCTTTTTGAGAGGCACAACTGTATATCTCACAAAAGCAAATTTATGTCTCCATGAAAAGAAAATCGATGCTTCTCGTGGAAGTACAATTTTTTCACACAGAAAAAATTTCATGATTTTTCTCTCGAGAACCTGGGGAAAACCTGACGAAAACTAAAAAGGAAAAAAAACCCAAAAATCCATCTAAACCCCAAAACGCTTAAAGATAATTGAAAAGTAATTCATAGGGGGCGCCCAACGCGTGACCTGTGGCGATGGTTGATCACATTACTTGACTTGTTGTAAGGGAACAAAAGATGATCGTTGAAGGTCCCCCGCAAAAGATAAGAGCTTTGCTAGACACACCGGAGGATTTTACACAGTTTTGCTAAAGCACATCTAGATGTGCCACAAGTATTGCACATCTAAGTCTTATGTCATTGGTCTTACGTTGAGATTCGTGTAGATATTTCCCTTTTCTATTTTCTTTTCCTCTTTATGCTTGACTCACTCACTTAGATGTGCAATAACTAGAGCACATCTAGATGTGCCCTAGACACACTATTTTCAACGTTGAAAACACATACAAAACTAAGATAGTCTGTAGCTCTTCAATCAATCAATTCTGCTTTTGAAATAAAATGTGTGCCATACATCTGAAGGGACAAGTACATATTACTCAATAGAAGATCTGTCCGATTTACTAACTGACTTAGCTAGTCAGTTAAAGCTAAGGCACCGTGTCACCATTACACGCAGGCAACAAGGGAGCACAAGCAAATGAAGCCAACAAAATAACACCATACCAGAAATATTGTACAAGGACAGGCGCAGAGGATGAACCACCATATCTGAACAGAATTCGAGAGCCGGATCACCGGAAATAGAGACAAAGGCGACCTCATTGGAGAAATCAACAACCACTGATCAGCGCTAGCACACGCACAAACCCAAAGCATCCTGAGGAAGACACACATCAGTACGTTTGTGTACAAGCAGGCTACAAAACGAGGCGAGGTGAAATTAAACAGAACCTAGTCACGATCCTCCATGGGAAGGGGGAATCAGGAAGTGGTTTTCTTCTGCTCATCGACGAGCAGGGGAGGGCCACGGCCTCCCTCGCTGACAACAACTACCCATGTCTAGAGAAGCAGATCCTCCTATTTCCATACAGCCAATGCTGATATCTGGTCAATCATTATCATCACATAAAAGTTTACAAATCCATAGACAGTCATCACCAACACACAAATCCACAGATTGTATCATCACCAACACACAAGAATATAAGAATATACTTGCAGAGTTGGAGTGAGTGCCACTTCGGGTTGTAGAGGAGGAGCCTGGGTTGGCTGGAAGGAGCAGCAGCGGGGTCGATGGGTGTGTGTGTATGTGTGGGTGGGGGGGAGGGGGTGAGGGGCCGTAGGGGAGTAGCAGCGCCATGCCTTGCAAGGAGCAACAGCATCCGCGAAGCGGGTCTCATGAGGACGACTTTTTCCGGTGGCCGGTGCCAGAGGAGCCGGCGGCGGTAGCAGCGGCAACCCTAGGTGGAGGATGCGTGTGAGAACAAGAAAAGGATACCCTCCCTCCCTCCCCTCCCTCCCTCCCTCTCTCTCTCTGTTGACCAACAGCGAATGGGCATACGACGCGTGGGGCAACAGGATAGACAATGAGCGCTTCCTTTTTTTCCCGGCGCGTTTTTCTCTTTTTTCTGTCAGGGACACGTGGCATAGCTCTTTGCTCGCCAAACAAGTCGCAGTTAATGGGTGTAATGCTTCTTTCATCCATGAAGAGGGGTCCAGCACCAGCAGTGATATTGTCCGCGATGCTGCCAGTGTGCTAGTGGTGGCCGAGAATTTTTTCCTCGGTCCTACGGTGGATGCTCACACTGCTGAGACTCTGGCGTTGAAACGAGGCCTTGTGCTTGCTCGGGGCCTCAGAATTCACCACCTTATTGTCCAATCGGACTACTTGCAACTGGTGGAATGTATGAACAATGGATATGGCTCCCCGTCTATTGCGGCACTGATTATCGACTGTTTTGATGTTTGTAGGGAGTTTTGGGAGGGTCTCTTTTGTGCATTGTGCGCATGAAGCTAACCGCGTGGCTCATGAACTTGATTAGCTAGGATAATCTAGTTTGATGCAACGAGGAATATAAGCACAAGCAAGACATTGCAGATAAGAATAAAGACTTCCTGTGGATCTCTTCTAAAATGGGCAAAAAGATTTTCAATAAGTATTACCACATAGGGCAAGCTTAACCAATACCTTATTAAACTAGTTCAACCACTACTTTAACTTGCATTTTTTTTTGTTCTATCATGCCAACAGAAGAAATAGAGTAGAACAGGTCATGCTGAAATTTGGCTTACATCAGTAAAAGCCTGACCTATGAATTTTATTTTTCAGTCCCGTCTTCCACTTTCACACTCCTTTTCTTCTGATATTGATTCTTCCTCATCAGTTTCAGATGATAGTACTTCCGATGATAGTTGGACTTCCGCCCGAGCTCAACAAGCTCGATAGCCTCCTTCACCCTCGATGCATTTACCAATGCATTCACTACATCCTGCAGCACACCACACTCGACTCCACAGCACTTTTTACTAGCAAAGATTTCATAACAGTACCTCAGTGCACAATCCAGCTCTCCAGCCTGCACAAGGTGTGGCACGAGAGTCTCATATGTCCCCTTATTTGGGACACACTCGTTCTTCATCAAATTATCATACACCTTCTTGGCCTCCTGGAACCTCCCAGCTTTGCAATATCCTAGAATCAACTGATTGTAGGATACTATATTGGGTTTTGGCCCGTCCTTCTCCAACCTCTCAAGCACAGCAGCTGCATCATCAATCCTACCTTGTGCAACCAAACCCCGCAGCTTTGCATTGTAGCACTTTGCGTCTGGCTCCAAATTCCTCTCCTTAATCATTTCCCATACTGCCTCGGCTTCATCATTACGGCCACTGTTGTGAAACCCATCCAAGAGCGAGTTGAAAGTAATAATGTCAGGTGAAACACCGTGCTTCTTCATGAGATGGACAGCATAAAGAGCGGCTGAGAGGTTGGACTTCTGGCACAATGTGCGGATGAGCGCGTTGTAAGAGTATAGGTCGGGCACAATGGAGGGGTGTGTGGCTGGGATCTCCTGGAATGCAGCAGTGAGCGCGCCAACATCTCCGGCTTCGGCGTACGCGGCAAGGACGGCGTTGAATGTCCTCGTAGACTTATGCCGCGCGGGGAGTTGATGGAAGGTTGCGACCGCGTGGGATGGCATGGAGGCACTGCCGTAGAGGCGGATGAGGTGCGCGGCAAATCCCTCGCTCGAGGTCTCGAGGAAGGGCTTCTGCGCGTCGATGATGGCCTCGATGCCGTCTTTGCGGCCCAAGGAAGTGAGGCGGCTCACCGCTACATCGTACGCGCGCTGCCCGTCGCGGAAGCGCGACGATGCGGACGAGGCTTCGACGAACTTGGAGACCAGCTTATCAGGGTCCCGCTCCCTGATGAGGGCCTTGACGACACCGCTAAGGGGCTTCCCTAGCTCGTGGCCCGCGCCGGACTCAGCTTCGCCGGCGGGATGTGCGCCTAGGGGCTTCGGGAGCTTCTGATTCGCGATGGAGTCAGCATCGGCGGCGGGCGGCGCGCGCTTGGTCTTGGGATTGCGCTTGGGTGGTTTTACGGCTGGCGTGGAGGGGGAGACGATGCGGGAGAGGCTTTTTACCCAGGTGGAGGCGGCGGCGACGGCGGCGGCGGCGGCGGCCGCGAGGGAGGACATGGGTGGGCGGCGGATGGTGGGGAATGGGGCGAGAGGAGTGGAGTGGGCGAAGGAGGGGTTTCCCAGCTCATCGATGCAATGCTTCTTAATTAGGCCGTCAAAATGTTAGCCCGTTAACCGTCTCCCAGCCCAGCCCAGCCAAAGAAAGCCTCGGATGCCCAAAATGTCTCGGTCGACCGACCCACCCCGGCAAAATGGGCGCGGCTATAAGTCGCTTATAGCGAGACATATCCAGCTATCGCCTACGGCCGGCCTTGCTCAATCGCTTGCGTGGGTGGACCGGCCCGTTAATACGATACGGCGCTTCTTCCGGAGCCTCCAAGGGGTCATTTGGGGGGAGGTCCTATACGGCGCAGGCGCCCGAACCTGGAAATGGCGCCTACAGCAGGCCTTCTGTGGGTTATTTTAAGCTCGGCCCAAAAATAGATACGTTAACATAAAAACCACGCCAAAAATATGGCAGTATGGGGATTCAATCTCGCACCACACATCCTTGTAATTGCTTAGCTTAACCACTAGACCTTCAGAATGCTAGTGAACAAAAACAGCACGAATTGTATTAAAACTATTGCAGCCGCGCTATTTATTACTCAGCCATTTACTATACAACTGAGATTTTTTGAGTTATTTGAAAACATTTTGGATAATGTCTATTTTCTTTAGTGAAAAAAGTTCACTAAATTTCAAAAAAGTTCACAAATTTTGAGAAAGTTCATCGATTTTGAAAAAACATCGCCAATTTTTTTAAAGATCATCGAATTTAAAAAAATATCAATTTGGAAAAAATTCATCGGATTTGCAAAAAGTTCATCGATTTTTGAAAGGAAGTTCATCAATTTTTTATAAAAAAATCACTGATTTAGAAAAGAAAACATCGAGTTTGAAAAAAAGCTCATTTGATTTGAAAAAGTTCATTGTATTTAAAAAAAATATCAGTTTTGAAGAAAAGTTCACAAACTAAAAAGCAGCGCATTCAACAAAAAAAGAAAAAACAAAAAAGTAGAGAAAGAACAAAACAATCTGACAAACAAATAAAAGAGAAAACCAAAGAAACAATGCACAAGCGGGTTAGTGGCTGCCCGTTTACAAAAAAACAGTAATAATGGGCGACTACAGCGTCAAATAGGAATCGCCCATTTGGGGTGGGCAGAGAGCGCGCCAGCCGCCGCCACATGTCGCGCTCTGGGCGTCCCCTCCGGATTTGTTTTTATTTTTTCACACGCATATTCGGCTTTTTAAATGGTTTTTTATGGGGGGTTGGCCTTTTGGTTTTTCATCGGTCTTTCTTAACATTTGAGAAAAAAATCGAAAATAATTGCGTGAAAAAACATGTATTTTTTTACTTCCACGAGAGGCACGACCGTGCCTCTCGAAAACAGAATTTTATTTTTATTTTTTGCTTTCGCGAAAGGCATGGACTTGCTTCCGTGGCCGTGCCTCTTGGAAGCGAAAAAAAATGTTTTGTTTTTTGCTTCCGCGAGAGGCACGACCATGCCTCTCGGAAAGGGAAAAGAATGTGTGTTTTTCCTTCTGAGAGAGGTACGATTTTGCTTCCGCGGGAGGCACGGATTTGCTTTCGCGGACCGTGACACTCAGAAATAAAAAAAAAACTGTTTTTTTCTTCCACGAGAGGCACGGGTTTACTATGATTTGCTTCCGCGAGAGGTACAGTCGTGCCTTTTTCGGAAAGAAAAAAAATATGCTCCCGGTTTGGTTTTTACGTCTAGTTTTTTTTGAAAAAAAATCGTCAAAACCTATCAACATGGGATCTAGTTTTGAAAATCTCGGCACGAGGAATCCAACGGTGAAAACGGTTCGAGATTTGGAGGCACGATTTAAAAGATAGATCTTTTTTAATAAATGGATCTAAGAAAAAAGAGAAAAATGTCATTTTGCGACAACTGGTGCACATACAGTGTGCCACTTGTCGCAGCCTGAAAATATGGGAGTAACATTTGCAAAGAGTGCTCCTTAATTAGTGATTTCGGCTCACGCCCCTCTTATTTGTCCTCTTGCTTTTAGCGGGCAAATGGGAGAGCAACTAACAGGAGGTTGTCTTTTGCAAAAATGCTACATACACGGAGCTCCAATGGACTCCTTCCAACTTAATACAAAAACGCCCCCTGAATTTTATGGAGTGGCCCACTTCACCCCTAGGTCCCAATCACATCTGCCCATGTCAGCAAGTGTGTAACGTATGTAAAAGGGTTTGTCTAGGACACATCTAGATATGCCTTAGTTATTGCACATCTAAGTGGCTCAATCAAACTAGGAAGGAAAAGAAAAAAGAGGAAAGAAAATGTTTGCACAAATCTCCGCGTAAAATCAAGGATATGAGACTTAGATGTGCAATACTTAGAGAATATCTAGATGTGCTTTAGCAAAACTGTAATGAATTTGCTTATGAATGCATATTTCCTTTGAAAAATTCTATTGGATTGGTAGATATCTTGCTAGATTTTCTTAAGATTCAGGAGCCCAAGAGGATTGCATTGTTTTCTCCAATTTGGAAATGAAGTATGTTGTGGGGAGTGGATGTACTACAAACTGATCTAAAATTATCTTCGAGTTTGTCTTTTCGTCTACCTGGACGTAGTCGACAAAACTTCGGTGTAGATTCCTACCGTCTTCTTGGGATGATGAGGTTAGAGTTTCTCGTTATGTGGCGAGATTTGGTATATGATGCTTTAGGGAGCGGGTCCTTAGGGGCATTGACGTTAGGATTCAAATTTGTGATTTTTTTTAAAAAAAATCAATGAACTTTTTTTTAAATCGATGAACATATTTTTGTGAACTTATTTCCAAAATCGATGAACTTGCGTGTAAATTTGCCGGCTCGGGTCGGTCTTGCGTCCGAGGCTTTATTTGTGGTTGGGTTGGACCGGACTGGGCTGAGAGCCTGGAGACAGTGAACGGGCTGACATTTTGACGGCGTAATTAAGAAGCGGAGTATCATCGATGAGCTGGCAAAGCCCTCCTTCGCCCATTCCACTCCTCTCGCCCCATACTTGTCTAAAAAAAAGAGGGAAAAAAAAACTCCTCTCGCCCCATTCGGCCATACCCTACCATCCGCCGCCTTCCCATGGCCTCCCCCGCCGCCGCCGCCGCCCGGGCAAACAGCCTCTCCCGCATCTTCTCCTCTCCCTCGCCAAGAGTAAAACAACCCAAACGCAATCGCAAGATCAAGGGCGCGGCCACGCCCTCCGTCGCCCATTCCGCTCCACTCCTCTCGCCCCCATTCGGCCCCCTTCCCATGGCCTCCCCCGCCGCCACCGTCGCCACCGCCTCCAGCCGGGCAAACGGCCTCTTCAGCATCTTCTCCCCCTCCCCGCCAACCGAAAAACCACCCAAAGCCGAGCCCGACGCGGACCAGATCCTCCGGAAGCCCCTTCGCCGTATCCGCAAGGCCCTCATCAGGCAGCGGGACCCTGACAAGCTGGTCTCCATGTTCGTCCAAGCTTCCTCCGCATCGCCGCGCTTCCGCGACCAGCACCACCTGTACGATGTAGCGGTGAGCCGCCTCACTTCCTTCGGCCGCCCAGACGGCATCCAGGCCATCATCGACGCGCAGAAGCCCTTCCTCGAGACCTCAACCGCGGAATTCGCCGCGCGCGTCATCCGCCTCTACGGCCGCGCCTCCATGCCAATCCAAGCGGCCGCAACCTTCCATCAACTTCCTGCGCGGCATAAGTCCACCATGACATTCAACGCCGTCCTTGCCGCTTACGCCAAAGCCGGAGATCTTGACGCGCTCACTGCTGCATTCCAGGAGATCCCAGCCGTCCACCCCTCCATTGTTCCCGACGTATACTCTTACAACGCACTCATCCGCACATTGTGCCACAAGTCCGACCTCTCAGCCGCTCTTGATGCTGTTCATCTCATGAAGAAGCACAGTGTTTCACCTGACATTATTACTTTCAACTCGCTCTTGGATGGGTTTCACAACAGTGGCCGTAATGATGAAGCCGAGGCAGTATGGGAAATGATTAAGGAGAGTCATTTGGAGCCAGACGCAAAGTGCTACAATGCAAAGCTGCGGGGTTTGGTTGCACAAGGTAGGATTGATGATGCAGCTGCTGTGCTTGAGAGGTTGGAGAAGGACGGGCCAAAATCCAATATAGTATCCTACAATGAGTTGATTCGAGGATATTGCCAAGCAGGGAGGTTCCAGGAGGCCAAGAAGGTGTATCATAATTTGATGAAGAATCAGTGTGCCCCAAATAAGGTGACATATGAGACTCTCATGCCACACCTTCTGCAGGCTGGAGAGCTGGATTGTGCACTGAGGTACTGTTATGAAATCTTTGGCAGTAAAAGGTTCTTTGGAGTCAAGTGGGGTGTGCTGCAGGATGTAGTGAATGCATTGGTAGATGCATCGAGGTTGGTGGAGGCCACCAAGCTTGTTGAGCTCGACTGGCAGAAGTACCACCATCGGAAGGGTTTGAGGATGCCACCTAGTGCTGGAACTGATGAGGAAGAATCAATATCAGGAGAAAAGGAGTGTGAAAGTGGAAGATAAGACTGAAAAGTAAAATTCATAGGTCAGTCTTCTACTGATGTAAGCCTAATTTCACCATGACCTGTTTTACTCTATTTCTTCTGTTGGCATGATGGAACAAAAACAATGCTAGTTAAAGTAGTGGTTAAACTAATTTAATATGGTATTGGTTAAGCTTGCCGAAGGGGAGCCTTGGCGCAGTGGTAAAGATGCTGCCTTGTGACCATGAGGTCACGGGTTCATGTCCTGGAAACAGCCTCTTACAGAAATGTAGGGAAAGGCTGCATACAATAGACCCAAAGTGGTCGGACCCTTCCCCGGACCCTGCGCAAGCGGGAGCTACATGCACAGGGCTGCCCTTTTTATTGGTTAAGCTTGCCCTGTCCGGTAATACTTACTGAAAATCTTTCTATCCATTTTAGAAGAGATCCACAGGAAGCCTTTATTCTTATCTTCAATGCCTTGCTTGTGCTTATATTCCTCGTTGCATCAAACTAGATTATCCCAGCTAATTAAGTTCATGAGGCACGCAGTTAGCTTCGTGCACAATTTACAAAAGAGACCCTCCCGAACTCCCTACAAACATCAAAACAGTCATCGATAAATGAGTGCCGCAATTGATGGAGAACCATATCCATTGTTCATACATTCCACCAGTTGCAATCCGATTGGGAATAAGGTGGTGAATCCTGAGGCCCCGAGCAAGCACAAGGCCTCGTTTCAACGCCAAAGCCTCAGCATTGTGAGCGTCCACCGCAGGACCGATGAAGAAATTCTTGGCCACCACTAGCACACTGGCAGCATCGCGGATCACAGCGCCGCTGGTACTGGACCCCTCTTCATGGATGAAAGAAGCATTACACCCATTAAGAGCGACTTGTTGGGCGAGCAAATAGCTACGCCACGTGTCCCCCGCAGAAAAAAGAGAAAAAAGAGAGAAAGAAACGCGTTGGGAAAAAAGTAAGCGCTCGTTGTCTATCATGTTGGCCTACGTGTCGTATGCCCATTTGCTGTTGGTCAACCGAGAGAGTATCCTTTTCTTGTTCTCACACGCATCTTCCTCCCTTACTCCCCAAAGTGGCGGCTGCTGCCAGCACCTCATCTAGGCTCCTCTGGCACCGGCCACCGGAGAAATTGTCCTCTTAATCCGCTTCTCCCTCGGCATTCTCCTCTTGGCGACTAGGCGGACACCTGCTGCTCCTTGCAAGGCATGGCGCTGCTACTCCCCTACGGCCCCTCATCAATGCAGCAAGGTGTGGTGCTGCTTGTCCAACCCGAGCTGAGTAGCTCCCCCCCGCCCCCCCCGCCCCCCCCCCCCCCCCCCCCCTTTTATGTGATGATAATGATTGACCAGATATCAGTAGTGGTTGTATGAAAATAGGAGGATTTGCTTCTTGAGACATGGGTGGTTGTTGTCGGCGAGGGGCGTCGTGGCCCTCCGCTGCTCGTCAACGAGCAGCAGAAAGCCACTTCCTCATTCCCACTTCCCATGGAGGATCGTGACTAGCTTCTGTTTGATTTCACCTCGCCTCGTTTTGTAGCCTGCTTGTGCACAAATGTACTGATGTGTGTCTTCCTCAGGTTGATTTGGGTTCGCGCGTGTGCTAGCACTGACCAGTGGTTGTTGGTTTCTCCAACGCTGTCGCCTTTGTCTCTATTTGATTATCTTCAGATATGGTGGTTCATCCTCTGCGCCTGTCCTTGTACAATATTTCTGGTATGGTGTTATTTTGTTGGCTTCCTTTGCTTGTGTTCCCTTGCTGCCTGCGTGTAATAGTGGCACGGAGTCTTAGCTTTAACTGACTAGCTAAGTCAGTTAGAAAATCGGAGAGATCTTCTATTGAGTAATATGTACTTGTCCCTTCAGATATATGGCACACATTTGATTTCAAAAGCAGAATTGATTGATTGAGGAGCTGCAGACTATCTCAGTTGGTATATGCTTTCAGCGTCGAAAATAATTTAGCCTCGTTTATGCTTTTTTGCTTAGGTGATTCCTGCCATGATAATGAATTTGCATATGAATGCATATTTTCCTTGGAAAATTCTATTGGATGGGTAGATATCTTGCTAGATTTTCTTAAGATTCGGGAGCCCAAGAACAATGTACTGTTTCCTCCAATTTGGAAATGAAGTATGCTGTGGGGAGTGAATGTACTACAAACTGATCTAAAATAAAGAAAGAGCATTATTGGGTGACAATGAGATTCTTGACGGAGACTCCGTGCAGATTGTCTTTCCTTTCCATTTGTTTCTTATTCTTGTCATCTAACGCAGATAAATGGATTATGCTTTCGTGCTGAATTAACGTGGAAGGTTGAGATGACTGCACCTACATAAATGTTTTTTTGTTATGTTTATTAATGTATGGATGCCTGACCCTAAATATGTTTGGTTAAAATGTTTTCCTATGAGAAAGTTGGTCTGAAATATTTGAGCTCGTATTCTATTTTACAGGATACTGGTTGCATAGTTGATTCAGTTTCATTAGTTCAGAACAAGTGCTTGTATCTATCTTATTTTTTAGGTTACTCGTATTGCATATTTATTGATTTGGTGCAGGCTCGTACACTAGATTTTATTTCAAGTGTATAAAATATTTTTTTAACAAGAGGGTATGTATTCTGGACACAATCTATCCATCTAGGTTTTATATTTGAGTTATGAGCAATTGTCTTATTTATATTGTTCTTTTCACTCTCCATGCACAAATTTTATTTAATTTATCAGGATCATTGTTGTCCTGAAATTTACTCTGAGCTTTGTCGTTTTGTCAGGTAATCACGCTGATTGCGTGAGATGTTGAAGTGGCATGTGTCTGTGTGCTATGTTGTCAAGGTAATAAACTGCACACCTCCAAGATTTATCTATGGCCTAATTTTCTCCGGTCAGAAAGCAACAGAACCTTGCATTTTTTTTAAGCTGTAAACAAATGTAACCTAACCTAAACTTGCATCCTTTTCCTGTGTGGATCAAATGTGCATGCTCAAGCTTTAGACTCTTAAGTAACACAGAAGAAACATACTAATAACCTTGTTAAGTTAATTCTACTTGCTATGCATGCCTTGTGACCATCAAGTTATGGTTGGTCTTGTGGTGAGTGCAGCCTGTTGTACACTTGGCTCAGGAGATAGCAGCCATCGAGCAAGTTGTATGAGAGAACTGCATTTGCTTTGATTGTAAATGGGTAAATTTGATCAATACTTGTGTATCTTCTCTCAATTTCTGGTCAGGTACACACACTGCTAGCTTGTAAGGATTTCAACATTGGGACTTCATACTGCACATGAACTCGAGAGCAAACCATGTGCCAAGGCTAGGCTGTCAAGGTAGTGGAAAAATAGTGAGAGATGTGCTAAGGCTAGGCCTTCCTTTTCTGTTAGACTTAATGATCATAATGGTCCTTTGTTTGTTAGTGGTAAAGGGCTCAAGCAGGGGGACCCTCTTTCGCCCATACTCCCTCCATTCTACAATGTAGTGCTTCCTCTATCCCCGTGCTTCAACTTTGACCGTAAATTTAACTATCAAGACCGACTGCGGCGGGAGCAGAAATTATATCAGTGAATTCGTATTCGAAAGAAGTTTTCAATTATATAATTTTTTCTCCCGTCGCAGTTGGTCTCGTTGATTAAATTTATGGTCAAAGTTGGACCTCGGAAAGCGCGGGCGCACTATATTTTGGAATGGAGTATTATTTAACTTGGTGCCTGATGTGTTCTCTAAGATTCTGCAAAAAGCTGCTCTTAAAAAGAATATTTCTGGGGTTTTCCCCCATGTGATTTCTGGGGGGATTATCAGTCTGCAATATGCTGACGATACCTTGCTGTTTTTGGAGCCTAGTTTAAATAATGCTAGAAATGTTAAGTGTCTTCTCTCTTGTTTTGAGGGTTTGTCTGGTATGAAGATTTAACTTCAACAAATGTGATTTGCTAACTGTTAATGTGGAGGAAGAGATTGCTAAGAGTTTGGCCCAGATTTTTTGCTGCAAGAAAGGGGATTTCCCTTTGAAATATTTGGGGGTTCCCTTACATTTTGCTAAGCTTAGAAGAGAAGATATCCAGCCTATTATTAATAAAATTATCAAAAGAATTTGTGGATGGAATGGGAGGCTGCGTGGCTATGAAGCTAAGTTGGTGCTTATTCGTACTTGCATTGTCAGCATCCCTACATATCTTATGACCATTATTAAATTTCCTAAGTGGGCAATCAAAGCTATTACCTCCCAGATGGCTCACTTTTTGTGGGGGAATATGGGGGACATTCATAAATATCACTTGGCCAATTGGGGACTTGTGTCCCAGAGGAAACAATATGGTGGCCTGGGAGTTCCTAACTTGAGAGAAGTTAGTATGTCCTTGCTAGCCTCTTGGGCTAGAACGAATTGGGTGTCCTTAGTGGACTATAATTATCAAAGGTGGGTTCCCCATTTTGGAAAGGGTTGACTTGGGCTTTAGCTGGGGTGAGGCCTTTCTATAAATGGATTGTTGGTAATGGTAATCAGGTATTTTTCTGGCATGATGTTTGGGTTGGGGATGTCTCCTTAAAAACCCAATTCTGGGATATCTGTGACTTATTTCAAGAACAGAATGCAACTGTTGAGCAGGTGTGGGATGGGGTCTCCCTGAAACTAACCTTTCATAGATGTGTTGATGAATCTTTTTGGAGCAATGGGACTTGCTGGTACATTTGTTGCAGGCGTCTCTCTAATACTGCGGATATTCCTGTATGGAGGCTGGATAGCTCTGCCTCTTATACTACTAAATCTTTTTATGCCCAGATCAATTGGGGAGGGGGTGACACTCCTGTGTGGGATAAGTTCGGGAAAATTAAAGTTCCAAATAGATACCTTGTAGTATTTGTTTGGCTGGTTATTCATAATAAGATTCTGACTCGTGATAATTTGAGTAAAAGGCAAGTAGTTGAAGATCTTTCTTGCTTATTTTGTAGTGAACCAGAATCTGTCAACCATTTACTGTGTGGGTGCATTGTGGCAGAACACACTTTGCAGAGTGTTTCTGAGGTTTTTGATCTTAGTGCTCCCAATTGAGTTTCTGATCTTGCCTGTTTGTGGGACTAATAATAAAAAAAGGATTTCTAGCATTGTTGCTGTTGCTACTTTGTGGAGTTTATGGACAACACGTAATGATGTATGTTTTCAGGGAGTATCTTGGAAAGACACCCGGATTGTTCTGGGAAAGATAAGCAGCTACTTCATCAATGGCTGATTCTGTGCTCGGAGGGACAACTACTGATGATGAAGCATTGCTTGCAACTGCTGTACAAAAGAAGAGGAGAGCTCCTGAGGATCGCCTGGCAAGGGGGAGCAAGATCGTCCCTGGGCGCGACGGACTTGGGCTCTGTCTGAGAGCTTATTCTCATTAGCTGTTCGATCTAGGTGGTACGGTAGTAGTTTTAGTCTATCTGCTGGGATTTTGGGGACCCCTTTTCATTATTATTTTTTTGCGAAAGAAAAAGGATTTTTGGGACCCTTTTCGAACAAAAAAAGATTTAGCATCCTGCAACCTGTCAACAGTTTAAGATTTTAGGCACTTTTTGATTAGCTGCCTTGGGCTGCAAAATGACCATGAACAAGAGCACACGACATTTAGTTGTTCCCGTACTTGTAATGGATGTGAACTCCAATAACGTAGTAACTGTATGTCTATGCTTATGCGTATTTGAGAAAAAAAAAGGAAATATGTTAACATGGTCCATGAAAACAGTTATTTTTTCTGGCGGGGTGCCGTGCAACGCAAACAGTGAAAAAACTGATTCCGCGCCTGAATCTCGTAAAATATGTGACTGCGTCACAGGTCAGACGCTGCACTAACAAAAATCGTACACTTACGGAAAACTACTACAGGCTGGTTCTACGGACGGATTTGTCCTTCTCTCCACCGTAGATTCTCCTCCTCGTGATTTTAACTGATCCCACTTCCTGATTTTAATTGGGCCAACATCAGCCCGTAACCTCCTTTCTGTAGTAATTCTCCACTTCAGATATTGCACAACGCAAGTGCAGATGCAGATTTTTTTTTAGAAAAAGGAGGAGGATCACCCCCGGCCGTGCAGTGCAGATGGAGATGCCATTCATAGATCCGACGGCCACCATGCGCGATCGACTCCATAGGAACAGAACAGAGTAGTCTGCATCCTGAGAAGACGACGCATTAACCGATTTTGTACCCCTCTCGATGCAAACAACAGACCTGAGATGATCATCGTGGAGACGACAACGTGGACGATTCGCTACCAGGATACTTCCATCCGGGTCTCCTGCGTACACGTGAGTAACAGTACGACTTATGAAGGACCACGCTCGTCAGACATTAAAACCAGCGTCGCCGTCGATTCATAGGGCCTACCATGAGCTCAAGCACGGATGAACCAGGAAATGGAATGGTTGTGAAGTATACTAGGCGCGCGGTGGTAGGTAGCCAGGCAGGAGTGTGTCCATATACACATAAATACACAGGCATGCTGACCAAGCTGAACCAGGAAAGTTCACAGTCCACCGGAGCTCCCGTACCTACCACCACTCCCACTCCGGGCGAGAAGAGCCCAAGAGTCAGGCATGGACACGGCCGCCTTGCTCCCGGTGGCGCTGGCCCTCATGGCCATCCCCGTCACGGCGCTCCTCCTCAGCCGGCTCCGCTTCGTCAGGCTGCCACCGGGGCCGCGCCCGTGGCCGGTGCTGGGCAACCTCTTCCAAATCCAGCCCGTGCGCTGCCGGTGCTTCGCCGAGTGGGCGGCGCGGTACGGGCCCATCATGACGGTCTGGTTCGGCTCGACGCCGATGGTGGTGGTGTCCACGCCGGAGCTGGCGCAGGAGGTGCTCAGGACCCACGACCAGCACCTGGCCGACCGCTCCCGGAACCGCTCCTCCGAGCGCTTCAGCCGCGGCGGCATGGACCTCATCTGGGCCGACTACGGCCCGCACTACATCAAGGTGCGCAAGCTCTGTAACCTCGAGCTCTTCACGCCCCGCCGCCTCGAGGCGCTCCGCCCCGTCCGCGAGGACGAGGTCACCGCCATGGTCGAGTCCGTGCACGCGGCCGGCAAGGGAGGCAGGCCCGTGGCGGTGCGGGAGTTCCTCGCTATGGTCGGCTTCAACAACATCACGCGGCTCGCCTTCGGGAAGCGGTTCCTGACCGCGGCCGGCGAGCTGGACGAGCAAGGGCGCGAGTTCAAGGAGATCGTCAACAACGGCATCAAGATCGGCGCGTCGCTGTCCATCGCCGAGCACATCCGGTGGCTCCGGTGGCTCACGCCCGTCGACGAGGTGGCCTATCAAGCCCACGGCGACCGGCGCGATCGGCTCACCGTCAAGATCATGGAGGAGCACGCCAGCGCCCTCGAGCGGAGCGGCGCCAGCAAGCAGCATTTCGTCGACGCGCTCTTCACGCTCCGGGACAAGTACGACCTCAGCGACGACACCGTCATTGGCCTCCTCTGGGTGGGTAATCAATCAATTGAATTGAATTAATGCCGCCATCCATTCCATATTAGTAGTAATCACTAGACCGACGTGATAACCACTACACCAAAGCAAACCTTTTCTATTCCGTATTAGTGTCGCGATTTGATTTGATTCGATCATTCATATGTGTGTGCACGCGATCGAGCAGGACATGATCACCGCCGGCACGGACACGACGGTGATAACCGTGGAGTGGGCGGTAGCGGAGCTGGTGAGGAACCCGACGGTGCAGCACAAGGTGCAGGAGGAGCTGGACCGGGTGGTCGGCCGCGACCGGGTGCTGTCGGAGACGGACTTCCCCAACCTGCCCTACCTGCAGGCCATCGTCAAGGAGTCGCTCCGGCTGCACCCGCCGACGCCGCTGATGCTGCCGCACAGGGCCAGCGCCGCCGTGAAGGTCGCCGGCTACGACATCCCCAAGGGAGCCAGCGTCACGGTGAACGTGTGGGCGATCGCGCGCGACCCCGAGGCGTGGGACAGCCCGCTCGAGTTCCGGCCCGAGCGCTTCCTCCACGACAACATCGACATCAAGGGGTGCGACTACCGCGTGCTGCCGTTCGGCGCCGGCCGCCGGGTGTGCCCCGGCGCGCAGCTCGGGATCAACCTCGTGGCGTCCATGATCGGCCACCTCCTGCACCACTTCACCTGGGCGCTGCCGGACGGGAACCGGCCGGAGGACATCGACATGATGGAGTCCCCCGGGCTCATCACCTTCATGCGCACGCCGCTGCAGGTCGTCGCCACGCCGCGCCTCGAAAAGGAGGAGCTCTACAAGCGGGTGGCCGCCGAGATGTGAGCGACCTGGGACTCCTGGTGGTTCAGAGTTCATGCTTCAAATTAAGTGTTGACGTGTCTTTTTTCGAGTTCTTCGTAGCTACTATCAGTACCTATGCATTTATTTTGTCGTTAATCCATGAATATACTCGTGGTACAATATGATTTCTTTTTTGCGATAGAACTTGTATTACTCAATCACCAGGATTACAATCAGGGAGACACAAGTTCTCAACGTCCTCAGGACCAGAGCATATAGCCAAACAACACTACGATTGCCATGTCTCCAGAAAGGTCTTGCCTCTTCTTCTTCTTCCACGCATTCACCATCTCCAAACAATCCACTTCAAGGTGAATAGGGCCATCGCACCAATTCAGGGATAGATCCATACCTTCCCTAGCTGCAATAAACTCAGCTTCTAGAGCACTCAAACATCGATTCAAATTCTGTCAGGGAAGTCGTGGAACATAAGAGAAAGAAGAAGAAGAAGATGAACAGTGAAGGGAAGTCATGGAACAGTGTGTGCAACAGAATGGGAGCTGTAGGATACACATAGGTAGGCAGACATATAACAAGGATCTGCGGACGTATTCATATAAAATATACATGTACATTGTCCCGTATTCAGACAGTTAAAGAATTTTCATCTATTTTTCAATCATTTTCTGTCCAAACATGTGCACAGATCATGGCGCAGATGGACGACAACAGAAGTTTGCGCAGGTGCGTGTCCCTGCGAATTTTCGCAGAAGCTAGTTCAGATCAAGTTCATCTCTTCTAAAGATCAACTTGCAAACATCTTCATAAAGCCATTGCCCATTACCTTTGTTTGAGATTTGCCGGCACAATATCAACCTGCGGGACACGGTTGAGATTGAGGGAGCGTGTTAGACCTAGTATCTATACTAGTTTGTAGGTTCTGGCATATACCCTATATTTGTACATGTAACACCTTATAAATACATGTGCAACGCCACTCCTAGATGGTTGAGCCATTTCCCTAAATGAACCCTAAGTCTAACAATCGTCAAGGACACTAGATGCAGAGCCTAGGATATGAGAATTTGTTTCAACAAAACAGTTTATGGGTATTTGAGCGTTAAAATCTCAGAGAATATTTACATAAGACTGTTTAATTCCAGTGTGAAGACGATAAGCACAATTCAGATATTTGCCACTTGATTGATTGATGATATAGAAATGCCACTAGATACAAGTACCATGGATGTTCGGGAACTAGAGCTTTATTTGTGACCACGAGTATCCCACCAAATGCTGGTGGGTTCTTGGTTTACATGCGCGCAACATGTCCCGTTAGTTCATTCTGTAGCCTGTGAGGAGCGGGATATGTGGATCGATCTAATATAGCTCACTGAAGTAGTAGCTTATACAAATCTCAGTTACATGAATTGGAGTTCTTGCAGTAGGGGAAACTAGATGAACTAGATAACTAGGGTTGCCGCCGCCAGTTCTGCCGTGATCCTCTGGATGGTGAGTCCTTTGTCTGTGGTAGGTTTTGTAGGTGAGCCCGGGCCTCAGTTGGCCCATTCCGGCCCAACGTTGCGCGGGTTGGGCCTCCTGTCTTGTTGGTGTTGTGAGGCAGCGATGGAGTCACTGCCTGGTGGAGCCAGCCTGCCTGGGCTGCTAACATCCCCCTCTCCTTGAGACACGGCTTGCCCCCAAGCCGTCGAGTGAGGAAAGCGATCCTCCAAGGCCGCCCTGTCTTCCCAATTATCGCCTAGGTTTGTCGGACTAGACTAGCGGACCAGGACCTATTCAACCACCGAGCCACGCCTCTTTTGCCATCTGGTTCAAAGGATCTTGACAGGAGTTGCAAGATCATTAGTACTGATTGGAAGGGTGGAGTTTACTGGTGTACCTGGGAGGAGTGATGGCCCACAAGTATAGGAGATCTATCGTAGTCCTTTCGATAAGTAAGAGTGTCGAACCCAACGAGGAGCAGAAGGAAATGACAAGCGGTTTTCAACAAGGTATTCTCTGCAAGCACTGAAATTATCGGTAATAGATAGTTGTGTGATAAGATAATTCGTAACGGGTAACAAGTAACAAGAGTAACTAAGGTGTAGCAAGGTGGCCCAATCCTTTTTGTAGCAAAGGACAAGCCTGGACGAACTCTATATAAAGCAAAGCGCTCCCGTGGACACATGGGAATTGTTGTCAAGTTAGTTTTCATCATGCTCATATGGTTCATGTTCGCTACTTTGATAATTTGATATGTCGGTGGACCGGTGCTTGGGTGCTGTCCTTCCTTGGACAAGCCTCCCACTTATGATTAACCCCTCTCGCAAGCATCCACAACTACGAAAGAAGAATTAAGGTAAACCTAACCATAGCATGAAACATATGGATCCAAATCAGCCCCTTACGAAGCAACGCATAAACTAGGATTTAAGTTTCTGTCACTCTAGCAACCCATCATCTACTTATTACTTCCCAATGCCTTCCCCTATGCCCAAATCATGGTGAAGTGTCACGTAGTCGACGTTCACATAACACCACTAGAGGAAAGGCAACATACATCTCATCAAAATATCGAACGAATACCAAATTCACATGACTACTTATAACAAGACTTTTCCCATGTCCTCAGGAACAAACATAAATACTCTCAAAGCATATTCATGTTCATAATCAGAGGAGTATTAATTATCATTAAGGATCTGAACATATGATCTTCCACCGAATAAACCAACTAGCATCAACTACAAGGAGTAATCAACACTACTAGCAACCCACAGGTGCCAATCTAAGGTTTTGAGACAAAGATCAGATACAAGAGATGAACTAGGGTTTGAGAGGATATGGTGCTGGTGAAGATGTTGATGGAGACTGCTCCCCTCTTGATGAGAGGATCGTTGGTGATGACGATGGCTTAGATTTTCCCCTCCCGGAGGGAAGTTTCCCCGGCAGAACAGCTCCGCCGGAGCCCTATATTGGTTTTGCCCAGGTTCCGCCTTGAGACGGTGGCGCTTCGTCCCGAAAGCTTCCTTCTGTTTTTTTCTAGGTCAAAACACACCATATAGTAGGAGATGGGCATCTGGGGCCTGCCAGGTGGCCCACAAGGCAGGGGGCGCGCCCTCCACCCTTGTGGATGGCAGCTGGCCCCCTTTGGTGCTTTCTTCGCCCAATATTTTTTATATATTCCAAAACAATTCTCCGTGAAGTTTCGGGACTTTTGGAGTTGTGCAGAATAGGTCTTTAATATTTGCTCCCTTTCCAGTCCAGAATTGCAGTTGCCGGCATTCTCCCTCTTCATGTAAACCTTATAAAATAAGAGAGAAAAGGCATAAGTATTGTGATATAATGTGTAATAATAGCCCATAATGCAATAAATATCAACATAAAAGCATGATGCAAAATGGACATATCAACTCCCCCAAGCTTAGACCTAGCTTGTCCTCAAGCGAAAGCCGATATCGAAAAATATGTCCACATGTTTAGAGATAGAGGTGTCGATAAAATAAAATACGAACATGAGGGCATCATGATCATCTTTAGAATAGCAACAATATTTCCATGTAATTTCTTATGCTAAAGTAACAATTTGTTCACAAGGTAAAGTGTGAATTAGAAACTTTATTGAAAACTAACAAACTATGATCTCAGTCATTGAAGCAATTGCAATTTATCATAACATCAGAAAGAGTCAATATAAGAGCTTTTCAGCAAGTCCACATACTCAACTATCATTTAATCTTTCACAATTGCTAACACTCACGCGATACTTATGTGTACAAAGTTTCAATCGGACACAGAAAAAGATAGGGGCTTATAGTTTCGCCTACCAACCCTTTACCTCAAGGGTAATGTCAACAATAATAGTTGATGATAACCTACATCCAAGTGGATATATATATCCGGATCTCTCCAACAGATAGTGCTTGCCAAAAGAAAAAGTGTAAAAAGGAAAGGTGAAGATCACCATGACTCTTGTATAAGGGTAGAAGATAAAAATAAAAGATAGGCCCTTCGCAGAGGGAAGCAGAGGTTGTCATGCGCTTTTATGGTTGGATGCACAAAATCTTAATGCAAAAGAACGTCACTTTATATTGCCGCTTGTGATAAAGAACTTTATTATGCAGTTCGTTGCTTTTATTTCTTCCATATCACAAGTTCGTATAAAGCTTATTTTCTTCACACTAATGGATCATACATATTTAGAGAGCAATTTTTATTGCTTGCACCGATGACAACTTACTTGAAGGATCTTACTCAATCCATAGGTAGGTATGGTGGACTCTCATGGCAAAACTGGTTTAAGGGATGTTTGAAAGCACAAGTAGTATCTCTACTTGGTGCAAAGAATTTGGCTAGCATGAGAGGGAAAAGAAATCTCAACATGTTGGAGGATCCATGACAATATAACTTCTATTCGGATATAAGAAAACATAACCCATTATGTTGTCTTCCTTATCCAACATCAACCTTTTAGCATGTCATATTTTATTGAGTGCTCACAATTACAAAAAATGTCCAAGATAGTATATTTATATGTGAAGCCCCTCTTTCTTTATTACTTCCTATTAATTGCAACAATGGCCAAAAATATGTTTGTCAACTCCCAACAAATTTTATTCATCATACTCTTTATATGTGAAGTCATTACTCTCCATAAGATCAATATATTATCTTTTTATTCTTTCTTTTATTCCCTCAAGACCATAGCAAGAAAGCAAAGCCCTCAACTCAAAACTACTCTTTATTATATGACTTCAGGACTCGATTACATAGATAGAACATAAAGCAAAACTCAAAGCTAGATCATACTAAAAACTTTATTCTACTAGATCAAGATATAACCAAAAGGATCAAACTAAGGAAAACGATAAAGGTAAAGGTGTGATGGTGATACGATACCAGGTCACCTCCCCAAGCTTGGCAGTTGCCAAGGGGAGTGCCCATACCCATGTATTTATGTCTCTTTCTTCGGAGGTGGTGATGATGGAGTTGTTGATGTAGTAGTGCCACACTTCGAGCGTAGGAGATACTCCAGTCTACGAATGATGCTCTGGAGGGTGGTGATATGCTCTTGCAACAGAATGTTTTCACGAGTGGGATATTTATTTTGCAAAGGAACTATTTCAATGATCTTGAAAGCTTCAATTTCAGTAGGGGTAAGATGGTTGTAGTATGGCTGAAGGATGTCTTCTTTTCTGCCGCCGAAACTTGATCTCCCACGGCCTTCTTGATCTTATCATCCTCGTTGGTTCCCCAAGTTCTCTCTTCATCTCTATCTTCATCAGCC
The DNA here is from genome assembly GCF_056163025.1 of Triticum urartu. Lineage (NCBI taxonomy): Eukaryota > Viridiplantae > Streptophyta > Magnoliopsida > Poales > Poaceae > Triticum > Triticum urartu. The sequence goes on from NC_141875.1 coordinate 557,989,662, forward strand.
AAGCATCGTCATCCCCATTGCCGGAGGAGGGGGAAGACATGATGCCTGGCCTTGAAAAACTCTAGCAGAAAACAACTCAAAACGAAAACAGGGGATTTTGCCGTGGTACGATGGTCAAAACCTTCGGGATATTATATAATGAATTTTTACCAACCAAAATAAGTATCGTGCAAGAAAATGGAGTCCGGAGGGCACACGAGGTGGCCACAAGGCAAGGGGGCACGCCCAGGGGGGTAGGGCGCGCCCTCCACCCTTGTGGTCTCCTCGTGCGTCTTTCGCACTACTTTTAATTTTCCTAATTTTTTAAATATTCCAAAACGGGGAAAAAAATTGCCATTAGAACAGTTTTGGAGTCGGTTTAGTTACCGTACCACATACCTATTCCTTTTCGGAGTCTAAAAAGTTCTGGAAAGTGTCCCTTATGTACTCCTCCGGTGTTACAGTGTTAATTATGTTGGTCTCAACATTTATGGGAGTACCTGAGATATAATGTTTGATTCTTTGACTGTTTACCACCTTAGGATTTGTGCCTTTGGCGTTGTTGATTTTGATGGCACCGGAACGACAGACCTCCTCGATAATGTAAGGACCTTCCCATTTAGAGAGAAGCTTTCCCGCAAAAAATCTTAAACGATAGTTTTATAGCAAAACATGATCACCTACATTAAACTCACGATTTTGTATTCTCTTGTCATGCCATCTTTTAACCTTTTCTTTAAACAACTTGGAATTCTCATAGGCTTGGGTTCTCCATTCATCAAGTGAGCTAATGTCGAATAACCTCTTCTCACCGGCAAGTTTGATTTGAAATCATAGTTGAGCTCTTTGATTGCCCAATAAGCTTTATGTTCTAGTTCGAGAGGTAAGTGACATGCTTTTCCATAAACCATTTTATACATAGACATACCCATAGGGTTCTTATAAGCAGTTCTATAAGCCCATAATGCATCATCAAGTTTCTTAGACCAATTCTTTCTAGATCTATTAACAGTCTTTTGCAAAATCAATTAATCTCTCTATTGCTCAATTCTACTTGACCACTAGACTAAGGACGATATGGAGATGCAATTGTATGGTTAACATCATACTTAGCAAGCATTTTACGGAAAGCACCATGAATAAAATGTGAACCACCATCAGTCATTAAATATCCAGGGACTCCAAATCTCAAAAAAAACTTCTTTAAGCATTTTAATAGAAGTGTTATGATCAACACTACTAGTTGGAATAGCTTCTACCCACTTAGTAACGTAATCAACAACAACTAAAATATGTGTATACCCATTAGAGGAAGGAAAAGGTCCCAGATAATCAAAGCCCCAAACATCAAATGGTTCAATAACAAGTGAATAATTCATAGGCATTTCCTGACGTCTACTAATATTACCAACTCTTTGTCATTCATCACCATACAAGACAAACTTACGAGCATCCTTGAAGAGAGTAGGCCAATAAAACCCGATTGCAATACCTTGTGTGAAGTTCTATCTCCAGCATGGTGTCCTCCATAGGACTCGGATTGGCACTTGCGTAGGATCTGTTCCTGTTCATGCTCAGGTACACAACGTCTGAAAGATCGTGGATGTCGCCTAGAGGGGGGGGTGAATAGGCGCTTTAAAATAATTACGGTTTAGGCTTGAACAAATGCGGAATAAACCTAGCGGTTAATTTGCCAAGCATAAAACCTAAAACAACTAGGCTCACCTATGTGCACCAACAACTTATGCTAAGCAAGATAAGCAACTATGTGATAGCAAGATATATGACAAAGAACAATATGGCTATCACAAAGTAAAGTGCATAAGTAAAGGGCTCGGGTAAGAGATAACCGAGGCACGCGGAGACGACGATGTATCCCGAAGTTCACACCCTTGCAGATGCTAATCTCCGTTTGGAGCGGTGTGGAGGCACAATGCTCCCCAAGAAGCCACTAGGGCCACCGTAATCTCCTCACGCCCTCGCACAATGCAAGATGCCGTGATTCCACTAAGGGACCCTTGAGGGCGATCACCGAACCCGTACAAATGGCAACCCTTGGGGGCGGTCACTGAATCCGTACACTTTGGCAACCCTTGGGGGCGGTCACCGGTACCCGTCAAATTGCTCAGGGCGATTTCCACAACCTAATTGGAGACCCCGACGCTTGCTCGGAGCTTTACACCACAATGATTGAGCTCCGAACACCACCAACCGTCTAGGGCGCCCAAGCACCCAAGAGGAACAAGCTCAAGGGTACCAAGCACCCAAGAGTAATAAGCTTCTCAACTTGTAACTTCCACGTACCACCGTGGAGAACTCAAACGGATGCACCAAATGCAATGGCAAGGGCACACGGAGTGCCCAAGTCCTTCTCTCTCAAATCCCACCAAAGCAACTAATGCTAGGGAGGAAAATGAGAGGAAGAACAAGAAAGAGAACACAAAGAACTCCAAGATCTAGATCCAAGGGGTTCCCCTCACATAGAGGAGAAAGTGATTGGTGGAAATGTGGATCTATATCTCCTCTCTCTTTTCCCTCAAAAACTAGCAAGAATCCATGGAGGGATTGAGAGTTAGCAAGCTCGAAGAAGGTCAACAATGGGGGAAGAACACGAGCTCAAAGGATAAGGTTGAATGGGGAAGAAGACCCCCTTTTATAGGAGCACCCGAATCCAACCGTTATGTGCTTAGTTCGCGCACGAGCTGTACTACCGCTCAGGGGAGCGGTACTACCGCCTGGGAGGTAGAACACGGAGAGTGGAGCGAAACAGAGTGCGTGGCAGAGCTGTATGAGCGGCACTACTGCTGGAGCCAGCGGTACTACCGTTGGCTGCAGCGGTACTGCCGCTTGGGACAGCGGTACTACCGCTTGTGGCGATAAGCGGTACTGCCGCTCCGGCCCGGCGGTACTACCGCTGGGACCGCGCACAATGCATACCACGAGCACAGGGAGAAGGAACAGAGAGGAGGGCCATTGAGCGGCACTAGGGGTGGTGGTAGCCGCGGTACTGCTGCACATGAGCGGTACTACCGCTCCTACTGCCGCTGAACCCGACACGAGAAAACCACGTCTCGAGTCGAGGCGGTACCAGCACGGAACCGGAGCCGTACTACCGCTTATGGCCATGGGCGGTACTACCGCTGTGGGACAACGGTACTACCGCTTGTGGCGATAAGCGGTGCTGCCGCTCCGGCCCAGCGGTACTACCGCTGGCGCCATCCTTAAGCCACTTCCACGAAAGCAAGTAAACTCCATGGAAAACCAGAACTGCCATAACTTCTGCACATGAGCTCCGAATTGAGCAAACTCAAGCTTGTTAGATACAAGACGACGGTACTACGGCTGAGAGCTGTAGGATACACATAGTTACTACGGCTGAGAGCTCCAAGCGGTACTACCGCTTGGGCTCGCGGTACTACCGCTGGGACCAGACAAAAGCCACTCTCAAGAAAACAAGAACTACCATAACTTCTGCAAACGAGATCCGAATTGAGCAAACTCAAGCTTGTTGGATACAAGACGATGAGTAGCATCAAAATAGCGACTGGTTATAGTAAGAAGAGGTAGGGAAGGTATGCCAACAAATAGAGGAGTGAACCTCCAACCGAGAAGAACCGGCAAAACCTCCAACATTGAAAACATCATAGAAGATGCATGTGAACTCCGTTTTCGATGAACTCAAGCTTGTCACCAAGATGACCATAAGCTCCAAAACTCAAAAAGAGAAGAACCAAATAAGAACCAATAAAGATGATGCAAGGATGCAATGGTTTGAGCTCTCTACAACGATACGATTAAGCTACTCATCGAGAGCCCCCCTTGATAGTACGGCAATCGATCCTATAACCCGGTCTCCCAACTACCATCATGAGACTGGTAAAATAGAAAACCTACCAAGGGCAAACCTTTGCCTTGCACATGGTCCACTTGAGCTAGATGATGACGATCTTGACTCCCTTAAGTTGACCACCTTTCTTGATTGGGTTGACTCGATGAAGACTAGTTGATTGCTCCCCCATACTCCACTATGGGTGAGCCACTCTTCCGCACATCTTCACAAGTCCATTGTCACCAGAAAGGACGGCAAGCTTCAAGCATTTGTTCTCTTCGTGATGCTCCACTTGAACTTGCACACCGCAACCTTTCTTGATTGTGTTGACTTGATGAAGACTAGTTGATTGCTCCCCCATACTCCACTATGGGTGAGGCACTCTTCCACACATCTTCACAAGTCCATTGTCACCACAAAGGACGACAAGCTTCAAGCATTTGATCTCTTCATGATGCTCCACTTGAACTTGCACACCACAACCTAACCCCACAGAGAACCCACACGAAGACCATGGGTTAGTACACAAAGCGTAATTGACAATGCTTACCATACCATGGGATCACTTGATCCCTCTCGGTACATCTTCTACGCTTTGTGGGTTGATCAACTTGATTCACTCTTTGACTTAGTCTTGATCAACCTCTCACAAGACCAATCTTTAGGTAATTCCTTGAATAGCACCTTGGTCGACACAAACTCTCCTTGAAACCAACACATGTACTCCAAGAAAAGCCTATGGACAAAACCTTCAAATATAACTCAAGGCAACCATTAGTCCATAGAGATTGTCATCAATTACCAAAACCAAACATGGGGGCACCGCATGTTCTTTCAAAGTCTAATAACACCATCTATTCCTTTATAAAGGCATGGGTCATCCCAAAAGTAATGTCTTAAAAATCAAATTTTGTTTTTGCCACTCTAGATTTTGCCAATTTTTCTTATGCCACTCTAGATTTTGACATTTCACTTTTGCCACTCTTAGTTTTTGACAATTATCACAATTGCCATTCCGGTGGCAAAAGCAAAATTTTCAGAGTGGTAATTGTGATAATTTTCAAAAGCTAGGAGTGGCAAAAATGAAATAAAATCATTTCACTTTTGCCACAGAATGGCAATTGTGATAATTGTCAAAACCTAAGAGTGGCAAAAGTGAAATGTCAAAATCTAGAGTGGCATAAGAAAAATTGGCAAAATCTAGAGTGGCAAAAACAAAATTTTCCCTTAAATCATAGAAAAACTGTTTCTTTTGCTGGTATGTGAAACTAGGTGGTATAAATTTAGCAACAATGTAATTAGCATAATCAGCATACCATGGAGTATTACGAGAAGCATTTATGACATCTAATTGTTCATCAAGAAAGCTATCATCAATAGGCAGTGGGTCATCCAGAACATTTTCTAACCTAGACAAGTTGTCAGCAACGGGGTTCTCAACTCCCTTTCTATCAATAATATGCAAATCAAATTCTTGTAACAAGAGAACCCATCTAATAAGTCTAGGTTTAACACCTTTCTTTTCCATAATATATTTAATAGCAGGATGATCAGTGTGAATAGTTACTTTGGAATCAACAATATAAGATCTGAACTTATCACAAGCAAAAACAACTGCTAAAAATTCATTTTCAGTAGTAGCATAGTTTCTCTGGGCACTGTCTAGAGTTTTACTAGCATAATGGATAACATTTAATTTCTTATCAACTCTTTGTCCTAGAACAACACCAACAACATAATCACTAGCACCACACATAATTTCAAAGGGTAAATTCCAATCAGGTGGCTGAACAATAGGTGCAGAAATCAAGGCTTTCTTAAGTATTTCAAATGCTTCTACACAATCATCATCGAAAACAAGAGGAACATCTTTTTGCAAGAGATTGGTGACACTTCTCTTGTATCAAAGAGTCAAAGAGTGAATCAAGTTGATCAACCCACAAAGCGTAGAAGATGTACCGAGAGGGATCAACCCACAAAGCGTAGAAGATGTATCGAGAGGGATCGAGTGATCCCTTGGTATAGTAAGCATTGTCAATTACGCTTTGTGTACTAACCCATGGTCTTCGTGAGAGTTCTTTGTGGGGTTAGGTTGCGGTGTGCAAGTTCAAGTGGAGCATCACGAAGAGATCAAATGCTTGAATATTGCCGCCCTTTCTGGTGTGAAAGCACAAGTGCTCCCTAGGTGGTTTTGATAATTGATGACAACATATCTCTTGTTGGACTAACATTTCTATCTAGCATGTTTCAGATAAGTTCAACAATGGAGTGGCATGGACTAAAGGTTGTGGGAACTCCTTCAAGATGCTAAGGACAAAGGATTGGCTAAAGCTTAAAGCTCAAGACTTTTCATTTTACATTTTAGTGATCCAAGATCACATTGAGTCCATAGGAAAAGCCAATACTATCAAGGAGGGATGAGGTGTTGCTTAATGAGCCTCTTGCTTCATGTGCTTAATGATATGCTCCAAAATCCTCAACTACTTTCCCACTTCCACATATGACCTAAACCTAAAGCCAAACTCGGACCTACCGATTATTCCTATCCGGCGCCATCGAGTTTCACCTGTCATAGCCACTGCCAGAAACCCTAATCAGTTCGGTCTCACCGATGGGATCTCGGTCTCACCGAGATGGGCTTGCAAACTCTCTGTTACCTATTGCAATATTTTCGGTCCCACCGAGATATGCAATCGGCCCCACCGAGTTTGCTTGGCCAACTCTCTGTTTCACTTATTACCCAAATCGGTCCCACTGAGTTTGAGTAATCGGTCAAACCGAGTTTTGGATTTACCCTAACCCTAGCACATCGGTCCCACCGAGTTGATCCAGTTGGTCCCACCGAAAATCTCTAACGGTCACTAGGTTTCCTATTTCGGTCTGACCGAGTTTGTTGATTCGGTCCCACCGAGATTGGTAAATCGTTTTTAACGGTTGGATTTTGTGTGGAGGCTATATATACCCCTCCACCTCCTCTTCATTCGAAGAGAGAGCCATCAGACTAAGCCTACACTTCCAGCATCCTATTTCTGAGAGAGAACTACCTACTCATGTGTTGAGGCCAAGATATTCCATTCCTACCATATGAATCTTGATCTCTAGCTTTCCCCAAGTTGCTTTCCACTCAAACCTTCTTTCCACCAGATCCAAATCCTATGAGAGAGAGTTGAGTGTTGGGGAGACTATCATTTGAAGCACAAGAGCAAGGAGTTCATTACCTACACACCATTTGTTACTTCTTGGAGAGTGGTGTCTCCTAGATTGGCTAGGTGTTACTTGGGAGCCTCCGACAAGATTGTGGAGTTGAACCAAGGAGTTTGTAAGGGCAAGGAGATCGCCTACTTCGTGAAGATCTACCGCTAGTGAGGCAAGTCCACGTGGGCGATGGCCATGGTGGGATAGACAAGGTTGCTTCTTCATGGACCCTTCGTGGGTGGTTGCTTCTTCGTGGACCCTTCGTGGGTGGAGCCCTCCGTGGACTCGCGCAACCATTACCCTTCGTGGGTGGAGCCCTCCGTGGACTCGCGCAACCGTTACCCTTCGTGGGTTGAAGTCTCCATCAACGTGGATGTAGGATAGCACCACCTATCTGAACCATGGGAAAAACATCCGTGTCTCCAATTACGTTTGAATTCTCCAAACCCTTCCCCTTACATTCTTGCAAGTTGCATGCTTTACATTCCGCTGCTCATATACTCTTTGCATGCTTGCTTGATATGTATTGTGTATGTTGAAATTGTGCCTAAAACCCCACTCAAACCAAAAAGGCCTAAAAATTGCAACTTTAGCACTAAGTGTCTAATCACCCCCCCTCTAGACACATCTACTTCTAGATCCTACAAGTGGTATTAGAGCTTTGGTCTCCATTGCCTTGGTTTAATCACCATTGGAGGAAGATGGATGTGTCTACCTTAGGGAGTCTTAGACATAGAGTGCCTATTCTTGATGGAGAGTATTTTCATGAGTGGAAAAATGAGATGCTTGTAATTTTCAATCAATATCATTTGAACAAGTATATTGCTAGCCCTTGTGCACCTCATATTGATCCTTTGCATCCTACCCTAGATGAAGATATTGGCATGATTCGCAATCTTAGAACTATTGAGCTCATCATTAGAGGATTGCCCAAAAATTTGATTGCTAGTTTGCCTACTCTTAATTGTGCCTATACTATATGGAAATTTCTTGAGGAACGATTTCCCGATCATTCCTTGAAAACTTTGGATGAAATTCTCCATAAATCTATTGCCTTGAGTAAGATGAACTCTAGTGATCCTAGTTTTGGTAATTGTCTATTTGAACTTACCAATCTTAAGCATGCTAAAGGAGATGTTGGAATGATTAGTGATATCATATTCGAAGCTATAAGAATTCATAAAAGTGACCACTTTGATGATCATTTATCTAATGAATTACCCTCTCTAGGAAATGATGAGTCACAAGATCATGATGAACATGGATACTATGATGATGATGATAGTGACTTCAATCTTGATGATGCAATGAGACATTTTGGTCTTATGGCAAATCTTCGGGGATATGAATCAGGAGGAAAGGAATGGGTTCTTGATAGTGGATGTACTGATCATATGACCGGAGATGAAGAGATGTTTCGTGAGCTTGCTGAAAATGACGGCCCTCGAAAATATGTCACCTTTGGTGATAATTCAAAGGGTAAAGTGGTTGGCCTTGGTAAGGTGGCCATCTCACATGATAGTTCCATTCAAAATGTCATGCTCGTATAATCTCTCGGCTACAACTTACTTTCAGTATCTAGACTTGCTGATTTCGGTTTGAATGTCCTATTTACTGAGGTAGATTGCCAAGTATTTCGTCGAGACAATCATAAAATGGTCTTTATCGGTATGCGTAGAGGTGATCTTTACATTGTCGATTTCTCTAAAAAGGCACAACCTAAAACTTGCTTCATTGCTAAATCCTCAAAAGGTTGGTTGTGGCATAGACGACTAGGTCACGTTGGCATGAGAAACCTTGACAAGCTTATTAAAGGAAATCATATCCTTGGAGTTAACGATGTCATATTTGGTAAGGATAGACTTTGCAGTGCTTGTCAAGCAGGTAAACAGGTTGGAGGAAGGCATCCCGTGAAGAACATCATGACCACAAGAAGGCCACTCGAGCTACTTCATATGAATCTTTTTGGTCCCAACACCTACAAGAGTCTCGGTGGAAATTCTTTTGGTCTAGTTATAGTTGATGATTTTTCAAGATTTACGTGGGTGTTCTTTCTTAATGACAAGTCACAGGTCCAGAAGATCTTCAGAAACTTCGCTAGGAAGGCCCAAAATCAGTTTGACGTGAAGATCAAGAAGGTTCGGAGTGACAACGGAACGGAGTTCAAGAACGCAAATGTGGACACCTTTCTTGACGAAGAAGGGATTTCACACGAGTTCTCGGCTACGTACACACCTCAACAAAATGGAGTTGTTGAGAGGAAGAACCGGACGCTCATCGAAATGGCAAGAACGATGCTTGATGAATACAAGACGCTGAAGCACTTTTGGGCAGAAGCGGTTGAGACAGCTTGTCACACAACAAATCGCTTATATCTTCACAAGCTACTCGGCAAGACGACATACGAGCTTCTCACCGGTAACAAACCCCAAGTTGGATACTTTCAAGTATTCGGCTCAAAGTGCTACATTCTTGATAAGCATCATCGTTCAAAGTTTGCTCCTAAATCTCATGAAGGTTTTCTACTTGGTTATGGCTCAAACTCTCACACTTACCGTGTCTACAACAATTTCACCCGAAAGGCTGAAGAGACGGTAGATGTGAAGTTTGATGAATCTAATGGCTCGCAAGTAGAGCAATTGCCAATTGATGTAGGAGACAAAGACCCTTCAGAAGCAATCCAAGACTTTGTCCATTGGCAAAATTCGTCCAACGAAGGTGAAGGAGAGTACTTCATCCGTCCAAGTGGAAGCTTCTACTTCACGACAAGGTGAACCAAGAATCGACACGGAAGCATCCACAAGTGGGACACACCAAGATGAAGAAGACAAGGAAATGCATCAAGACGAACATCAACAACCTCTTTTTCCACCACGACAAGAGAACGACGACGTCAACAATGAAGAAGGCCAAGAAGAAGAACAAGATGAAGAAGATGTTCAACGAAGACCCAAGCAAAAGCTCTCACGAGTTCGAGCAAGAATTGCCAAAGATCATCCCGTCGAGAAAATCCTCAATGATATACAAACCGGGAGAATCACTCGCTCAAAAACTCCTTTAGCTAACTTTTGTGAAAACTATTCATTCATCTCTAGCATTGAACCTATGAAGGTTGAAGAAGCATTGGAAGATCCGGATTGGATAAACGCTATGCATGAAGAGCTACACAATTTTGAGAGAAACCAAGTTTGGACATTGGTTGAGAAGCCCGACAACAACCACAACATCATTGGTACCAAATGGGTGTTTCACAACAAGCAAGATGAAGATGGGCAAGTGGTTCGCAACAAAGCACGTCTCGTCGCCCAAGGGTACACACAAGTCGAAGGTATGGACTATGGTGAGACATATGCTCCCGTTGCTAGACTTGAGTCCATTCGCATCTTACTTGCCTATGCTAATCACCATAATATCACCTTGTACCAAATGGACATTAAAAGTGCTTTTCTAAATGGTGAAATAGAGGAGGAAGTTTATGTCAAACAACCTCCCGGCTTTATCAATCCTAAGAAACCAAATCATGTTTACAAACTTCACAAAGCTCTTTATGGTCTTAAACAAGCTCCTAGAGCATGGTATAAATGATTGACCAAGTTCCTTATTACAAGTGGTTTTGAAATTGGTAAAATTGATTCTACTCTTTTTACTAAAAGGGTTAATGGAGAACTATTTGTATGCCAAATTTATGTCGATGATATCATATTTGGTTCAACTAACCCTCTCTTTAGTGAAAAGTTTGGAAAGCTAATGTCAGAGAAGTTTGAGATGTCTATGATGAGTGAACTCAAATTCTTTCTCGGTTTGCAAATCAAGCAAACTAAGGAAGGTACATTTGTCTCTCAAACGAAGTACACCAAGGACTTATTCAAGAAGTTCAATATGCAAGAATGCAAAGGTATGTCTACACCCATGCCTACTAGTGGACATAATGATTTGACCAAAGATGGTGAACCGGTTGATCAAAAGGTTTATCGCTCTATGATTGGTTCATTGTTATACCTATGTGCTTCATGTCCCGATATTATGCTAAGTTTGTGCATGTGTGCATGATATCAAGCTGCTCCTAAAGAATGTCATCTTAAGGCTGTGAAAAGGATAGTGAGATATTTAATCCATACACCAAATTTTGGCATTTGGTATCCTAAGAGGTCTTCTTTTGATCTTGTTGGCTATTCCGACTCGGATTATGCCGGAGACAAGGTTGATAGAAAGTCCACTTCGGGTACTTGTCAATTTCTTGGTAGATCTCTTGTGTCTTGGTCTTCCAAGAAACAAAACTCGGTATCCTTATCCACCGCCGAAGCGGAATACATTGCCGCTGGTTCATGTTGTGCTCAATTACTTTGGATGACCCAAACTCTTAAAGATTATGGGATTTATGTGAAACATGTTCCACTGCTTTGTGACAATGAAAGTGCTATCAAAATTGGTCATAATCCTGTACAACATTCTCGAACTAAGCATATTGAAGTTCGTCATCATTTCATTCGAGATCATGTTGCTAAGGGTGACATTAATCTTAAGCACGTTCGCACCGATAAGCAATTAGCGGATATATTTACTAAACCTCTTGATGAGAAAGTATTTTGCAGGTTGAGAGGTGAATTGAACATCATTGATGCTTCGAACTTGGAGTAGAAACTCCATTGGATACATGCAAGACATGAGCTTATGACTAATCCATGATATATCTCTTATGATGACTATCTTATGTCTTGGATATATTTGTACCTTGCATGTTGTCTAACCCATGTAGGTGCTTGGTTGAATCTAATTCCATGAGATTGCGACTCACTCACATCTTGAGCAATCTCTACATCACCAAGTCTCTACACAATGGCGGTTGAAGACAAGGAAGCACAAAACCATTCAAACATATCCTTTGACAAATTCTATGTTGAGCTTCATGATTGTCATTTTTGGATACACAAGTGCTCTTCCTTGCAAGAACTAACCCATGTAGGTAGATGAACTCAAACTCCAAGTGGTACTCTCAACTCTTGATGAGCTACATCAACCTTGAGCACCCACACAAGTTCAACTACATGAGCAAGAACCACACCACCACCCAAGGTATGTTATTCCATCTTAGAGAAGCTTTACTCCAAGACATGAGTCAAAGCAACTCAACAAGATGTGAATACATCAAGATGCTTAAACGAAAAATGGTAACCCCATTTTGAGCTTAAACGATGAGTATGACCTATGATCAAGTGTTCTCACTTGACTCCTAAGTCAATATACTCTAACATAGGTGACTATGTCACCGCCCAACTCTAGATGAAGTTCTCTTGTGTTCTTTTTGTGTGTATCTCATGCATGTTTAGTTTCTTTCTCTTTTTCAAAAACAAAAAAACTCCATCTAGATTTTTCAGTCTCTTCTCTTTTCTTTCTGTTTATGTTCTGCATTTTTTGCATTTAATTCCTTGCAAATCCTTCAGGTAATTCATTGCAAATCTTTGTGAGATCCTACATGTCTAGTGAGCTGAGGTGACAAGTGTTTTTCTCTGTGTGAACTCGGTTTCACCGACTTGTAATTTTCGGTCCAACCGAATCTTTTCGGTGCCACCGAAACATACCACTCGGTGCCACCGACTTCGCAAGAGGAAAAACAGTTTGCCACTTGTTCTATATTTCTTCTGATCCAACTCTACTCAATGAATCTTGTCCTCTACAAGCATCACAGTTTTATCCATTGCTTTGTGCCGAGTCTCAAGGACCAAACCTATACGACGGATTCCAGAAAGCCCTTCTTGGAAATTGATGTCAAAGGGGGAGAGAGAGATCACATCAAAGCTTGTAGGAGAGAGAGATCACATCAAGGGAGAGAAAAAGTCTCAAGGACCAAACCTACAAGAGAGAAAGTATTAAGGGGGAGAGAGAGACTTCCAGGGGGAGAGAATACTCAAGGATCCCAGATGTCCCAGATGCTTGATGCTTGATGTTCAAGAGGAGAGATGTCACATGTCTTTTTAGGGGGAAAGACATGTTCATTTGTATCTTTCAGCTCTGATTTGCTGTTCCTTATCTTCTCCCAATATCCCATGTAAGATTCTGGGGGAGCAAGACACCTAAGGGAAAGAAATCAGTCAAATTCATTGCATATCTTTATTCTTGGGGACATGTTGAATCCAATGTGGTACCTTGTACTCACTCTCTACATGTCATCCCAGTCTTGGTATTCTTGTGGTTTCTTTTGTTTGCTCTAGCTAGTGGATGTACCTGTGTTATCTAACTTTGTTTGTGCAGGTTCATTCCATCCTAAGCAAACTCAAGACCACAAGGTAAGTATATGCATCAAAATCATGAGTATGAGGAGTTCTTGCTCATGTACATACTGTTTGCAAGAAGGACTCATGAGCATGAAGGTATTTTCCTTGATAATCTTTTGCTCTGATGCATATGGCCAAGATACATGTAACACATTGCCTACTCTGTCATGGTTATGCTCTCACATGCCTCTATATTTCATATTTACATGAGTGCATACATGTAGGGGGAGCCTATGCTTGTTACATGTCCTTCCAAAGCTTTACTTGCTGTTCTTTATATCTTTATCTAAAGCTTTGATGTATGTTGCCATCAATTACCAAAAAGGGGGAGATTGAAAGCACAAGTGCTCCCTAGGTGGTTTTGATAATTGATGACAACATATCTCTTGTTGGACTAACATTTCTATCTAGCATGTTTCAGATAAGTTCAACAATGGAGTGGCATGGACTAAAGGTTGTGGGAACTCCTTCAAGATGCTAAGGACAAAGGATTGGCTAAAGCTTAAAGCTCAAGACTCTTCGTTTTACATTTTAGTGATCCAAGATCACATTGAGTCCATAGGAAAAGCCAATACTATCAAGGAGGGATGAGGTGTTGCTTAATGAGCCTCTTGCTTCATGTGCTTAATGATATGCTCCAAAATCCTTAGCTACTTTCCCACTTCCACATATGACGTAAACCCAAAGCCAAACTCGGATCTACCGATTATTCCTATCCGGCGCCACCGAGTTTCACCTGTTATAGCCACTGCCAGAAACCCTAATCAGTTCGGTCTCACCGATGGGATCTCGGTCTCACCGAGATGGGCTTGCAAACTCTCTGTTACCTATTGCAATATTTTCGGTCCCACCGAGTTTGCTTGGCCAACTCTCTGTTTCACTTATTACCCAAATCGGTCCCACCGAGTTTGAGTAATCGGTCAAACCGAGTTTTGGATTTACCCTAACCCTAGCACATCGGTCCCACCGAAAATCTCTAACGGCCACTAGGTTTCCTATTTCGGTCTGACCGAGTTTGTTGATTCGGTCCCACCGAGATTGGTAAATCATGTGTAATGGTTGGATTTTGTGTGGAGGCTATATATACCCCTCCACCTCCTCTTCATTCGAAGAGAGAGCCATCAGACTAAGCCTACACTTCCAGCATCCTATTTCTGAGAGAGAACTACCTACTCATGTGTTGAGGCCAAGATATTCCATTCCTACCATATGAATCTTGATCTCTAGCTTTCACCAAGTTGCTTTCCACTCAAACCTTCTTTCCACCAAATCCAAATCCTATGAGAGAGAGTTGAGTGTTGGGGAGACTATCATTTGAAGCACAAGAGCAAGGAGTTCATTACCTACACACCATTTGTTACTTCTTGGAGAGTGGTGTCTCCTAGATTGGCTAGGTGTTACTTGGGAGCCTCCGACAAGATTGTGGAGTTGAACCAAGGAGTTTGTAAGGGCAAGGAGATCGCCTACTTCGTGAAGATCTACCGCTAGTGAGGCAAGTCCTTCATGGGCGATGGCCATGGTGGGATAGACAAGGTTGCTTCTTCGTGGACCCTTCGTGGGTGGTTGCTTCTTCGTGGACCCTTCGTGGGTGGAGCCCTCCGTGGACTCGCGCAACCGTTACCCTTCGTGGGTTGAAGTCTCCATCAACGTGGATGTAGGATAGCACCACCTATCCGAACCACGGGAAAAACATCTGTGTCTCCAATTGCGTTTGAATTCTCCAAACCCTTCCCCTTACATTCTTGCAAGTTGCATGCTTTACATTCCGCTGCTCATATACTCTTTGCATGCTTGCTTGATATGTATTGTGTATGTTGAAATTGTGCCTAAAACCCCACTCAAACCAAAAAGGCCTAAAAATTGCAACTTTAGCACTAAGTGTCTAATCACCCCCCCTCTAGACACATCTACTTCTAGATCCTACATGGTGACAATGGACTTGTGAAGATGTGCGGAAGAGTGGCTCGCCCATAGTGGAGTATGGGGGAGCAATCAACTAGTCTTCATCGAGTCAACCCAATCAAGAAAGGTGGTCAACTTGAGGGAGTCAAGATCGTCATCATCTAGCTCAAGTGGACCATGTGCAAGGCAAAGGTTTGCCCTTGATAGGTTTTCTATTTTACTGGTCTCATGATGGTAGTTGGGAGATTGGGTTATAGGATCGATTGCCGTACTATCAAGGGGGGCTCTCAATGAGTAGCTTGATCGTATCGTTCGTAGAGAGCTCAAACCATTGCATCCTTGCATCATCTTCATTGGTTCTTGTTTGGTTCGCTTTGTGAGTCTTAGAGCTTATGGTCATCTTGATGACAAGCTCGAGTTCATCGAAAACGGAGTTCACATGCATCTTCTATGATGTTTTCGATGTTGGAGGTTTTGCCAGTTCTTCTCGGTTGGAGGTTTCACTCCTCTATTTGTTGGCATACCTTCCCTGCCTCTTCTTACTATAACCAGTCGCTGTTTTGATGCTACTCGTCGTCTTGTATCCAACAAGCTTGAGTTTGCTCAATTCGGAGCTCGTTTGCAGAAGTTATGGCAGTTCTTGTTTTCTTGAGAGTGGCTTTTGTCTGGTCCCATCGGTAGTACCGCGAGCCCAAGCGGTAGTACCGCTTGGAGCTCTCAGCCGTAGTACCGCTGCAGTGCCGCTCTTCTACCGCCTCGATTTTGGGTCCTGCTCTTCTCATGTTGGGTTCAGCGGTAGTAGGAGTGGTAGTACCGCTCTTGTGCGGTAGTACCGCTGGGCCAAGTGGCAGTACCGCTGCGGCCAAAGGTAGTACCGCTGCGGCCAATGGTAGTACCGCTGGCTACAATGGTAGTGCCGCTCATACCGCTCTACCTCTCTGGCAGTTTTTCAGCTCGTGTTTTTCTCTCTCATTGGGGTGTTTTGACCATGCTAAGCGGTAGTACCGCTCATGGAGCGGTAGTACCGCTCGTGTGCGGGCTGAGCACATAACAGTTGGATTCGGGAGCTCCTATAAAAGGGGGTCTTCTTCCCAATGAACCTTATCCTTTGAGCTCGTGTTCTTCCCCCATTGTTGACCTTCTTCGAGCTTGCTAACTCTCAATCCCTCCATGCATTCTTGCTAGTTTTTGAGGGAAAAGAGAGAGGAGATCTAGATCCACATTTCCACCAATCACTTTCTCCTCTATGTGAGGGGAACCCCTTGGATCTAGATCTTGGAGTTCTTGGTGTTCTCCTTCTTGTTCTTCCTCTCATTTTCCTCCCTAGCATTAGTTGCTTCGGTGGGATTTGAGAGAGAAGGACTTGGGCGCTTCGTGTGCCCTTGCCATTGCATTTGGTGCATCGGTTTGAGTTCTCCACGGTGATACGTGGAAGTTACAAGTTGAGAAGCTTATTACTCTTGGGTGCTTGGTACCCTTGAGCTTGTTCCTCTTGGGTGCTTGGGCGCCCTAGACGGTTGGTGGTGTTCGGAGCTCAATCATCGTGGTGTAAAGCTTCGAGCAAGCATTGGGGTCTCCAATTAGGTTGTGGAGATCGCCCCGAGCAATTTGACGGGTACTGGTGACCGCCCCCAAGGGTTGCCATTTGTATGAGTTCGGTGACCGCCCTCAAGGGTCCCTTAGTGGAATCACGACATCTTGCATTATGCGAGGGCGTGAGGAGATTAGGTGGCCCTAGTGGCTTCTTGGGGAGCATTGTGCCTCCACACCGCTCCAAACGGAGATTAGCATCCGCAAGGGTGTGAACTTCGGGATACATCATCGTCTCCACGTGCCTCGGTTATCTCTAACCCGAGCCCTTTACTTATGCACTTTACTTTGTGATAGCCATATTGTTTCTTGTCATATATATTGCTATCACCTAGTTGTTTATCTTGCTTAGCATAAGTTGTTGGTGCACATAGGTGAGCCTAGTTGTTGTAGGTTTTGTGCTTGACAAATTAACCGCTAGGTTTATTCCGCATTTGTTCAAGCCTCAACCGTAATTATTTTAAAGCGCTAGGAGACATCCATGATCTTTCACCAAGCTTGAGCGATACTTTCTCCTTCACGGGGCCAAAAAAAAATATATATATAACTCCCATCATGATGAACCAGATGCATATGATAAAACTTTTGATGAAATTCCAATTTCAATCGGTTGTCGTTCCATGATCCAACATCATCACATAGCCTATTGAAGGAAATATGCCCTAGAGGCAATAATAAAGTTGTTATTTATATTTCCTTATATCATGATAAATGTTTATTATTCATGCTAGAATTGTACTAACCGGAAACTTGATACACGTGTGAATACATAGACAAAACAAAGTGTCCAACTGTCCATAGTATGCCTCTACTTGACTAGCTCGTTAATCAAAGATGGTTAAGTTTACTGACCATAGACATTTGTTGTGATTTGATGAACGGGATCACATCATTAAGAGAATGATGTGATGGACAAGACGCATCCGTTAGCTTAGCATAATGATCATTAAGTTTTATATTGTTACTGCTTTCTTCATGACTTATACATATTACTTTGACTATGATATTATGCAACTCCCGAATACCGGAGGAACACCTTGTGTGCTATAAAACATCACAACGTAATTGGGTGATTATAAAGATGCTCTATAGGTGTCTCCGAAGGTGTTTGTTGGGTTGGCATAGATTGGGATTAGGATTTGTCACTCTGAGTATCGGAGAGGTATCTCTGGGCCCTCTTGGTAATGCACATCGTGATAAGCTTTGCAAGCAATGTGACTAATGAGTTAGTTACAGGATGATGCATTACGGAACAAGTAAAGAGACTTGCCGGTAACGAGATTGAACTAGGTATGAGGATACCGACGATCGAATCTCAGGCAAGTAACATACCAATGACAAAGGGAATAACGTATGTTGTCATTATGGTACGACCGATAAAGATCTTCGTAGAATATGTGGGAACCAATATGAGCATCTAGGTTTCGCTATTGGTTATTGATCGGAGAGGTGTCTCGGTCATGTCTACATAGTTCTCGAACTCGTAGGGTCCGCACACTTAACGCTTGATGACGATTTTGTATTATATGAGTTATGTGAATTGGTGACCGAATGTTGTTCGGATTCTCGGATGAGATCACAGACATGACGAGGGGTATCTAAATGGTTGAGAGGTAAAGATTCATATATAGGACGATAGTATTCGGACACCGGAAGCATTCTGGGGGTACCAGGTACGTATCGGGTCACCAGAAGGGGTTCCGGGCAACCCCCAGCAAGCTATATAGGCCTAATGGGCCAAGAGTTGGATAGACCAGACCCAAAAGGGTCTGGTGCACCTCCTATAGGCTGAATAGGAGGAGAAGGAAAGGAAGGGAAGGGAGAAGGAAAGGGGAGGATTCGGCCTCTCCCTTTCCTTCCCCTCCACCCTCTCCTTCCTTCCACCTCCGATGGATATGGAAGGGGGGGATGCCGACTTGGAGCAGGCGCCCACGTAGGATTAATCCTACTTGGGGGTTCCCCTTG
This sequence comes from Triticum urartu, assembly GCF_056163025.1. Taxonomy (NCBI): domain Eukaryota; kingdom Viridiplantae; phylum Streptophyta; class Magnoliopsida; order Poales; family Poaceae; genus Triticum; species Triticum urartu. Next base: position 558,008,394 of record NC_141875.1, read on the forward strand.
AATCCCTCTCCCTCCCACCTATATATATGTGGGGAGGGCACCGCTAGAACACACAACATTGATTCCTAGCCGTGTGCGGCGACCCCTCCACAGTTTACGCCTCTGGTCATATTGTCGTAGTGCTAATACGTCTCCAACGTATCTATAATTTTTTATTTTCCATGCTGTTTTATTACCAATCTTGGATGTTTTATAGTCATTTTATATCATTTTTTGGTACTAACCTATTGACATAGTGCCAAGTGCCAGTTGCTGTTTTTTCCATGTTTTTTACATCGCAGAAAATGAATATCAAACGGAGTCCAAATGCCACGAAACTTTACGGAGATTTTTTATGGACCAGATGGAAGATATTGGGCCCTAGTTGCACCTGGGGGGAGTCCTGAGGATGGGACAACCTACCAGGGTGCGCCAGGCGGCCTAGGCGTGCCCTGGTGGGTTGTGCCCACCTCGGGTGCCCCACGGACCGCCTTTTTGCTCTATAAATACCCCAATATTACCAAAACCCTAGGGGAGTCGATGAAATATTCATCCAGACACCGCAGAGTCCAGAACCACCAGATCCAATCTAGACACCATCACGGAGGGGTTCACCACTTCCATTGGTGCCTCTCCGATGATGCGTGAGTAGTTCTTTGTATACCTTCGGGTCCGTAGTTAGTAGCTAGATGGCTTCATCTCTCTCTTGGTTCTCAATACAATGGTCCCTTGGAGATCCATATGATGTAACTCTTTTGCGGTGTGTTTGTTGGGATCGATGAACTTTGAGTTTATGATCAGATCTATCTTTTTATATCCATGAAAGTATTTGAGTTTCTTTGATCTCTTTTATGCATGATCTCTTATAGCCTCGTATTTCTTCTCCGATATTTGGGTTTTGTCTGGCCAACTTTATCTATTTATCTTGCAATGGGAAGAGGTGCCCGGTAGTGGGTTCGATCTTACGGTACTTGATCCTAGTGACAGAAAGGGAACCGACACGTATGTATCGTTGCTACTAAGGATAAAAAGATGGGATCTATATCTACCACCATAGATAAACGGATCTCTTCTACATCATGTCATCGTTCTTATTGCATTACTCCGTTTTTCCATGAACTTAATACACTAGATGCATGCTGGATAGCGGTCGATGTGTGGAGTAATAGTAGTAGATGCAGGCAGGAGTCGGTCTACTAATCTTGGACGTGATGCCTATGTAATGATCATTGCCTAGATATTGTCATAATTATTTGAGGTTCTATCAATTGACCAACAGTAATTTGTTAACCCACCGTTTGCTATTTTTCTCAAGAGAAGCCACTAGTGAAACCTACAGCCCCCGGGTCGTCTTTTTCATATATTTGCCTTTGCGGTCTACCTTTTTATTTTCAGATCTACTAAACCAAAAATACAAAAATACTTTGCTGCACTTTATTTTATTTTCTATCTATTATTTCAATCTATCACAAATTTATCTCCCGTCCACGCACCATTTCTGGCGCCGTTACCCGAAAGGGATTGACAACCCCTTTAACACGTTGGGTTGCGAGGTGTTGTTATTTGTGTGCAGGGGCTATTTACGTTGTGTTGCTTGGTTCTCTTACTGGTTAGATAACCTTGGTTTTATATTTGAGGGAAATACCTACCGCCACTGTGCTGCATCATCCCTTCCTCTTTGGGGAAATACCGACGTAGCTTCAAGTGACATCAAAAGGAATTTCTGGCGCCGTTGCCGGGGAGGATCTTCATCATAACTAGGTTCCTAATCACAAATCTCATCTCCTCGCAATTTGCATTATTTGCCATTTACCTCTCGTTTTCCTCTCCCCCACTTCATAAAAATTTACCGTTTTATTCGCCTCTCTTTTCCGTTCGCCGTTTTCTTGCCGGATCTGTTTTTGTGTGCTTTCTTGTTTGCGAAATCATGATACCTCAAAGAAAATATTATCATGTTCCTTACCCAAATATTTTTCTTGAAATTGAGAAAAGTACTAAGGAATATATGACTACACAATTTAAGCATAATAAGTATTTTACTAAAGAACTTAAGGAGCACTCCGTTGTGCTTGATGCTATTACAAAATAGCTTGGTGATATCAGTAGAGAAGTTTGCAATCTCCAATCTAAGTATGCTTTTGCCGAAAGTTTGCTAGGAAAAATATCCGATGCACAAGCCACCTTAGTAAATCAAATGGCCGCTAAACCAATCTCACTAGAGGATAAAAGTGATGAAGATCTTAAAATGATTGGTGTTTCTTCTATTGATTCTTTGTTTAGTAAAGTTAGGAATGATGAAAAAGAGACTGGAGAAGAGTCAACTTTAGGTAGAAGGCGTCCCAATATTTTAGAGGGTGAAAATCTTGTTGATAAAAATGATGAAAGTGGGTTTGGAGAGGTCAAAACTTTAGCTAGTGAGGCAACCATTCTTTTGGATCACAAATACTTTAATTATGATAGTTTCTCTTTGATTGATTGTATTTCTTTGTTGCAATCCATTATGAATTCACCCCATGCTTATGAACAAAATAAAGCTTTTACTAAACATATTGTTGATGCTATGATGAAAGCTCTTGAAGAAAAAATGGAACTAGAAGTTTCAATTCCTAGAAAATTGCATGATGAATGGGAACCTACTATCAAAGTCAAAGTCAAGATTAAAAATTATGAGTGTTTTGCTTTGTGTGACTTGGGTGCTAGTGTTTCTACAATTCCGAAATCTTTATGTGATGTGCTTGGTCTTACTGATCTTGGAGAATGTTCTTTGAATTTGCACTTGGCGAATTCTACTATTAAAAAGCCTATGGGAAGAATTAATGATGTTCTTATTCTTGCAAATAGGAATTATGTGCCCATAGATTTTATTGTTCTTGATATTGATTGCAATCCGTCTTGTCCAATTATTCTTGGTAGACCGTTTTTACGCACTATCGGTGCCGTGATTGATATGAAAGAAGGCAATATTAAGTTCCAATTTCCTTTGATGAAGGATATGGAACACTTTCCTAGAACTAGAATTAATCCACCATATGAATCAATCATGAGGGTATCTTATGGATCTCGAACCAAAGATGACAAAACTTAGATCCTTGCTCTATGCCTAGCTAAGGGCGTAAAACTATAGCGCTTGTTGGGAGGCAACCCAATGAATAAAATTTATTTTTGCTTTTTGCTTCCTATTTTTGAGTGTTAGCACAATTATGTTTCTATTATGATTGCGTTTTTGTGTTTTAATTAGTGTTTGAAGCCGTTAGGATCTTCTTGGGCAATAGTTGTTTGATCATGCTGAAAAAACAGAAACTTTACACTCACGAAATTAATTTTCATTTTTTATCACAGAGCGATAAAATACCCATTCCAAATACAGTAGATCATTATACAAATTTCTCAGGTCGACCTAATTTTTTAGAGTTTTTTGAGTTACAGAAGTATTCGAAATAGTCAGATTGCTACACACTGTTCTGTTTCGACAGATTCTGTTTTCTTTGTGTTGTGTGCTTATTTTGATGGCTCTATGGTTTTCTTTGATGAGTTTTTGCCATAGAAAAGTTGGAATACAGTAGATATAATACAAAAACAAAATATTAATTGGTTTGATACAACACTTACAGTAGTGATTTATTATTCTTATACTAACGGATCTCTCGAAGGCTTTGTTGAGTTTTGTGTGATTGAAGTTTTCAAGTTTTGGGTTATCTTACGATGGATGAAGGAAGGATGTAAGAGCCTAAGCTTGGGGATGCCCCGACATCCCAAGCTATTATCCAAAAATGAGCAACCAACTAAGCTTGGGGATGCCCCCGAGTGGCATCCCCGCTTTCTTCCAATAACTATCGGTATTTTACTCGAGACTATATTTTTATTCATCACATGACATGTGTTTTGCTTGGAGCGTCTTTAATGATATGTGTATTTTCTTGTTTTATTTTGTGTTTTAAGTTATCAATCCTTGCTGGACACACCTATTTGAGAGAGCCAAAATTATGTCATGATTTGTTAGAATTGCTCTCTATGCTTCACTTAAATTTTTTACGAGGAATGGACTTGCTCTAGTGCTTCACTTATATCTTCTTGAGCACGGTGTGCGTTGTTATTTTTGAAGAAATTCTCTCTTGCTTCACTTAGATTTATTTGAGAGTTAGTAAAATTTTGAAGAAATTCTCTCTTGCTTCACTTAAATTATTTTGAGAGAAAGAAATTTTTTTATGCTCATGACCTTCACTTATATTTGTTTGAGCTTATGAAAAGCAACGCATGAAAATTAGTCCCGAAGTGATAGATATCCAAGAAGGATAAATAAAAAAATGTCATGAAGATCATTGGACAAAATAAGCTTGATTCTTAGTAACAGGTTTGAGATATGATGATGTGATATGTGAGTCATCTTGATGAGTAATTATGCTTTAGTAGGAATATTGGTGTTAAGGTTTGTGATTCCCTATGCATGCACGAAAGTCAATAATCATGCAATGAAAATTATATCCTACTTATGGTGCATTATTCAGTGTTATTTATGCTTAATGCTTGCTTATGAGAGTATTCGTTTCTTAGTTGGTCGCTTCCCAATCTTTTGCTAGCCTTCATTTTGCACTAAGTATGATCACTACTTGTGCATCCAAAAACCTTTAACCCAGTTTTGCCACATGATTCCACTATATCTACCTATATGCGATATTCATTTGCCGTTCTAAGCAAATTTTCATGTGCCATCTCTAATTTTCAAAATAAACTTCTCTTTTGTGTGTTTGTTTCGCTCGCGGAGTGTTGAGGGGTGGCTAATATTTTCCATGCTAGATGTGTTATTCTCAAGATGAGTGTTTATTCACTTGTCATTGCACAAGAGTAAAGCAAAGGTATTAGGGATGCCCAGTCCCGAAATGCAAAAAAATGAATTTACTTTATGATGTCAAATAATAAATTGCTTGGAAAGTGTTGGTATGGAGGGCAACCATGGATACGGCTAGCCATGAAAGTGAAAGTTATGGTGGAAAAAGGAATAAACTTTATTTTCTATTTGGGAACCGCCTATGATATATCTATGCATGGAAAGTATTGGGAACTCTAAGTCATTTTCGTTGGTGGGATGTATACACCTCCCAAAATGTTTTTATCTCTAAGTTTTTCGCTTTGAGCTCAGGCACCTCTACAAATCCCTACTTCCCTCTGCGAAGGGACTTTCTTTTACTTTATGCAATTTTTATTTGGAGTCTCCATCTTCTCTTATAAAAGCACCAACTAGGAGGCAATATGATCATGCTTAAGTACTGGGTGTAGTTAATATTCGAGTGTGTTTCATGAATGGATCAATGTTTGAGCATGACAGGCTAGGGATGACTTATTTTTAGCATTGATATTTTGAAAGACATGGTTGCTTGTTGATATGCTTGAGTATCTAAATTATTATGTCAAAACTAGACTATTGCTTTGAATCACATAAAAGTCCAAATTACCATGCTATAAAGAAAAGAATATGTTATGACATGATGAACAACACTCCACATCAAAAATTCTGTTTTTATCACTTACCTACTCGAGGATGAGTAGGAGTTAAGCTTGGGGATGTTGATACGTCTCCAACATATCTATAATTTTTGATTGTTCCATGCTGTTTTGTTATCAATCTTGGATGTTTTATAATCATTTTATATCATCTTTTGGTACTAACCTATTGACATAGTGCCAAGTGCTAGTTGCTGTTTTTTTTCATGTTTTTTACATCGCAGAAAATCAATATCAAATGGAGTCCAAATGCCACGAAACTTTACGGAGATTTTCTATGGACCAGATGGAAGATATTGGGCCCAGGTTGCACCAGGGGGAGTCCCGAGGAGGGAACAACCCACCAGAGCGCGCCAGGAGGCCCAGGGGTGCCCTGGTGGGTTGTGCCCACCTCGGGTGCCCCCGGACCGCCTCTTTGCTCTATAAATACCCCAATATTGCCAAAAACCTAGGGGAGTCCATGAAATATTCATCCAGCCACCGCAGAGTCCAGAACCACCAGATCCAATCTAGACACCATCACAGAGGGGTTCACCACTTCCATTCGTGCCTCTCCGATGATGCGTGAGCAGTTCTTTGTAGACCTTCGGGTCCGTAGTTAGTAGCTATATGGATTAATCTCTCTCTCTCTTGATTCTCAATACAATGGTCTCTTGGAGATCCATATGATGTACTCTTTTGCGGTGTGTTTGTTGGGATCGATGAACTTTGAGTTTATGATCAGATCTATCTTTTTATATCCATGAAAGTATTTGAGTTTCTTTGATCTCTTTTATGCATGATCTCTTATAGACTCGTATTTCTTCTCCGATATTTGGGTTTTGTCTGGTCAACTTTACCTATTTATCTTGCAATGGGAAGAGGTGCCCGGTAGTGGGTTCGATCTTACGGTGGTTGATCCCAGTGACAGAAAGGGAACCGACACGTATGTATCATTGCTACTAAGGATAAAAACATGGGATCTATATCTATCTCCATAGATAAACGGATCTCGTCTACATCATGTCATTGTTCTTATTGTATTACTCCGTTTTTCCATGAACTTAATACACTAGATGCATGTTGGATAGCGGTCGATGTGTGGAGTAATAGTAGTAGATGCAGGCAGGAGTCGGTCTACTAATCTTGGATGTGATGCCTATGTAATGATCATTGCCTGGATATCGTCATAATTATTTGAGGTTCTATCAATTTCCCAACAGTTATTTGTTTACCCATCGTTTGCTATTTTTCTCAAGAGAAGCCACTAGTGAAACCTATGGCCCTCGGGTCTTCTTTCTCATATATTTGCCTTTGTGATCTACCTTTTTATTTGATTTTATTTTCAGATCTACTAAACCAAAAATACAAAAATAATTGGCTGGACTTTATTTTATTTGCTATCTATTATTTCAATCTATCACAAATTTATCTCCCGTCCACGCACCGTTTCTGGCGGCGTTACACGAAAGGGATTGACAACCCCTTTAACTCATCGGGTTGCGAGGTGTTGTTATTTGTGTGCAGGAGCTGTTTATGTTCTGTTGCTTGGTTCTCCTACTGGTTCAATAATCTTGGTTTCATATCTGAGGGAAATACCTACCGCCGCTGTGCTGCATCATCCCTTCCTCTTTGGGGAAATACCGATGTAGCTTCAAGCGACATCAAGTTCTTAGGCGAAGCCCTTCGCGGATCACATCACCATCACCGTAACCACGCCGTCGTGCTGACAAAACTCTCCCTCGACACTTTTCTAGATCAAGAGTTCAAGGGACGTCATCGAGCTGTACGTGTGCAGAACTCGGAGGTGCTGTAGTTCGGTGCTTGACCGGTTGGATCGCGAAGACGTTCGACTACATCAATGATGACCCACAAGTATAGGGGATCATTGTAGCTCTTCTCGATAAGTAAGAGTGTCGAACCCAACGAGGAGCAGAAGGAAATGACAAGTGCTTTTCAGTAAGGTATTGTCTGCAAGTGCTGAAATTGTAAGTAGCGAGTAGTTTGATAGCAAGATAATTTGTAACGAGCAAGTAACAATAGTAGTAATAAAAGTGCAGCAAGGTAGCCCAATCCTTTTGAGGCAAAGGACAGGCCAAAACGGTCTCTTGTGATAAGCAAAGCGTTCTTGAGGGTACACGGGAATTTCATCTAGTCACTTTCATCATGTTGGTTTGATTTGTGTTCATTTCTTTGATAATTTGATATGTGGGTGGACCGGTGCTTAGTTGTTGTTCTTACTTGAACAAATCTCCTACTTATCATTAACCCTCCCGCACGCATCTGCAACTATGAGAAAAGTATTAAGAATAAATTCTAACCATAACATTAAACTTTTGGATCCAATCGGTCCCTTATGAAATAGCGCATAAACTGGGGTTTAAGCTTCTGTCACTCTCGCAACCCAACATCTAATTGCTACTCCACAATGCATTCCCTTAGGCCCAAATATGGTGAAGTGTCATGTAGTCGATGTTCACATGACACCACTAAGGGAATAACAACATACATATTATCAAAATATCGAACACATATCAAGTTCACATGATTACTTGCAACATGATTTCTCCCGTGACCTCAAGAACAAAAGTAACTACTCACAAATGATAAACATGTTCATGATCAGAGGAGTATTAAATAGCATAATGGATCTGAACATATAATCTTCCACCAAATAAACCATATAGTAATCAACTACAAGATGTAATCAACACTACTAGTCACCCCCAATCACCAATCTATAGTTCCGTTAAAAAGATTGAACACAAGAGATGAACTAGGGTTTGAGAGGAGATGGTGCTATTGAAGATGTTGATACGTCTCCAACATATCTATAATTTTTGATTGCTCCATGCTATATTATCTACTATTTTGGACATTCTTGGGCTTTATTATCCACTTTTATATTATTTTTGGGACTAACCTATTAACCGGAGGCCCAGCCCAGAATTGCTATTTTTTTGCCTATTTTAGGGTTTCGAAGAAAAGGAATATCAAACGGAGTCCAAACGGAATGAAACCTTCGGGAACGTGATTTTCTCACCGAACATGATCCAGGAGACTTGGACCTTACGTCAAGCAACCAACAGGGAGGCCACGAGGTAGGGGGCGCGCCTACCCCCCAGGCACGCCCTCCACCCTCGTGGGCCCCCTGTTGCTCCACCGACGTACTTCTTCCTCCTATATATACCTGCGTACCCCCAAACGATCAGATACGGAGCCAAAACCCTAATTCCACCGCCGTAACTTCCTGTATCCACGAGATCCCATCTTGGGGCCTGTTCCAGAGCTCCGCCAGAGGGGGCATCGATCACAGAGGGCTTCTACATCAACACCATAGCCTCTCCGATGAAGTGTGAGTAGTTTACCTCAGACCTTCGGGTCCATAGTTATTAGCTAGATGGCTTCTTCTATCTTTTTGGATCTCAATACAAAGTTCTCCCCCTCTCCTGTGGAGATCTATTCGATGTAATCTTCTTTTGCGGTGTGTTTGTTGAGACCGATGAATTGTGGGTTTATGATCAAGTTTATCTATGAACAATATTTGAATCTTCTCTGAATTCTTTTATGTATGATTGGTTATCTTTGCAAGTCTCTTTGAATTATCAGTTTGATTTGGCCTACTAGATTGATCTTTCTTGCAATGGGAGAAGTGCTTAGCTTTGGGTTCAATCTTGCGGTGTCCTTTCCCAGTGACAGTAGGGGCAGCAAGGCACGTATTGTATTGTTGCCATCGAGGATAACAAGATGAGGTTTTTATCATATTGCATGAATTTATCCCTCTACATCATGTCATCTTGCTTAAGGCGTTACTCTATTCTTATGAACTTAGTACTCTAGATGCATGCTGGATAGCTGTCGATGTGTGGAGTAATAGTAGTAGATGCAGGCAGGAGTCGGTCTATTTGTCTTGGACGTGATGCCTATATACATGATCATACCTAGATATTCTCATAACTATGCTCAATTCCGTCAATTGCTCAATAGTAATTCGTTCACCCATCGTAAAATATCTATGCTCTCGAGAGAAGCCACTAGTGAAACCTATGCCCCCTGGTCTATCTTCATCATATTAATCTTCCAATACTTAGTTATTTTCATTGCCTTTTATTTTACTTTGCATCTTTATCATAAAAATACCAAAAATATTATCTTATCATATCTATCAGATCTCACTCTCGTAAGTGACCGTGTAGGGATTGACAACCCCTTATCGTGTTGGTTGCGAGGATTTATTTGTTTTGTGTAGGTACGAGGGACTCGCGCGTAGCCTCCTACTGGATTGATACCTTGGTTGTCAAAACTGAGGGAAATACTTATGCTACTTTGCTACACCACCCTTTCCTCTTCAAGGGAAAACCAACGCAAGTGCTCAAGAGGTAGCAAGAAGGATTTCTGGCGCCGTTTCCAGGGAGGTTCGCGCAAGTCAAGATTTGACTCCCGACAATGAGCCATTTCTGGCGCTGTTGTCGGGGAGGTTCGCGCAAGTCAAGATTTGACTCCCGACAACAAGCCATTTCTGGCGCCGTTGCCGGGGAGGTCTACGCAAAAGTCAACATACCAAGTACCCATCACATACCCTTATCTCCCGCATTACATTATTTGCCATTTGCCTCTCGTTTTCCTCTCCCCCACTTCACCCTTGCCGTTTTATTCGCCCTCTCTCTCTATCCTCCCTCTCTTTCTCTATTTGCCTCTTTTTGCCCATTTCTTGTTTGCTTGTGTGTTGGATTGCTTGCTTGTCACGATGGCTCAAGATAATACTAAATTGTGTGACTTTAACAATACCAACAACAATGATTTTATTAGCACTCCGATTGCTCCTCTTACCGATGCTGAGTCTTGTGAAATTAATGCTGCTCTGCTGAATCTTGTCATGAAAGATCCGTTTTCCGGCCTTCCTAGTGAAGATGCCGCTACCCATCTAAATAGCTTCGTTGATTTGTGTGATATGCAAAAGAAGAAAGATGTGGACAATGATATTGTTAAATTGAAGCTATTTCCTTTTTCTCTTAGAGATCGTGCTAAAGCTTGGTTTTCGTCTTTGCCTAAAAATAGTATTGATTCGTGGAATAAGTGCAAAGATGCTTTTATCTCTAAGTATTTTCTTCTCGCTAAGATAATCTCTCTTAGAAACGATATTATGAATTTTAAGCAAATTTATCATGAACATGTTGCACAAGCTTGGGAGAGGATGAAATTAATGATACGTAATTTCCCAACACATGGTTTGAATTTGTGGATGATTATACAAATTTTTTATGCCGGATTGAACTTTTCTTCTAGAAATCTTTTAGATTCGGCCACAGGAGGCACTTTTATGGAAATCACTTTAGGAGAAGCTACTAAACTCCTAGATAATATTATGGTTAATTATTCTCAATGGCACACTGAAAGATCTACTAATAAGGAAGTGCATGCGATAGAAGAAATTAATGTTTTGAGTGGAAAGATGGATGAACTTATGAAACTATTTGCTAATAAAAGTGTTTCTTATGATCCTAATGATATGCCTTTGTCTACTTTTATTGAGAATAATAACGAATCTATGGATGTGAATTTTGTCGGTAGGAATAATTTTGGTAACAACGCGTATAGAGGAAACTTTAATCCTAGGCCGTATCCTAGTAATTCCTCTAATAATTATGGTAATTCCTACAACAATTCTTATGGAAATTATAATAAGATGCCCTCTGATTTTGAATCTAATATTAAAGAATTTATTACTTCGCAAAAGAATTTCAATGCTTTGATTGAAGAAAAATTGCTTAAGATTGATGATTTGGCTAGGAACGTTGATAGGATTTCTCTTGATGTTCTTTGAAACTTATATCTATTCCACCTAAGCATGATATCAATGAGTCTCTCAAAGCCATGAGAATTTCCATTGATGAGTGCACAGAAAGAACCGCTAGGATGCGTGCTAAGAAAGATTCCTTTATAAGAGCATGTTCTTCTAGTTTCCATGATAATAAAGATGGAGATCTAAAAGTTATTGATGTGTCCCCTATTAAATCTTTGTTTTGTAATATGAATCTTGATAATGATGGGACTGAATATGATCCACCTTTACCTAGATGACGTTCCAAGAATTCGGAGTCTTTAGATCCTGACGCTAAAATTGATAAAAGTGGGATTGAAGAGATCAAAACTTTAAATATTGATGAACCCACTATTTTGGATTTCAAGGAATTTAACTATGATAATTGCTCTTTTATAGATTGTATTTCCTTGTTGCAATCCGTGCTAAATTCTCCTCATGCTTATAGCCAACATAAAGCTTTTGCTAAACATATCGTTGATGCTTTGATGCAATCTTATGAAGAAAAACTTGAGTTGGAAGTTTCTATCCCTAGAAAACTTTATGATGAGTGGGAACCAACTATTAAAATTAAAAATAAAAATCATGAATACTATGCTTTATGTGATTTGGGTGCTAGTGTTTCCATGATTCCAAAGACTTTGTGTGATTTGTTAGGTTTCCGTGATTTTGATGATTGCTCTCTAAACTTGCACCTTGCGGATTCCACTATTAAGAAACCTATGGGAAGAATTAATTATCTTCTTATTGTCGCAAATAGGAATTATGTGCCCGTAGATTTTATCGTTCTTGACATAGATTGCAATCCTTCATGTCCTATTATTCTGGGTAGACCTTTCCTTAGAACGATTGGTGCAATTATTGATATGAAGGAAGGAAATATTAGATTCCAATTTCCGTTAAGGAAAGGCATGGAACACGTTCCTCGAAAGAAAATCAAATTACCTTATGAATTTATTATGAGAGCCACTTATGAATCTCGGAGCGTTAAACGATAGCGCTTGTTGGGAGGCAACCCAATTTTATTTTTATTCCTTGATTTTTGTTCCTGTTTAGTAATAAATAAATTATCTAGCCTCTGTTTTGGTTGTGTTTTTTGTGCTTAATTAGTGTTTGTGCCAAGTAGAACCGTTGGGAAGACTTGGGGAAAGTCTTGTTAATCTTGCTGTAAAAAAACAGAAACTTTAGCGCTCACGAGAACTGCTGCCATTTTTATTTGGAAAGTGATATTTAGTTAATTATTTTTTCGGATGATTAATAGATAAATTCCTCACGTCCATCAATTTATTTTAGAATTTTTGGGGTTTCATATTTTGCGCTAGCTACAGATTACTACAGACTGTTCTGTTTTTGACAGATTCTGTTTTTCGTGTGTTGTTTGCTTATTTTGATGAATCTATGGCTAGTAAAATAGTTTATAAACCATAGAGAAGTTGAAATACAGTAGGTTTAACACCAATATAAATAAATAATGAGTTCATTACAGTACCTTGAAGTGGTCTTTTGTTTTCTTTCGCTAACGGAGCTCACGAGATTTTCTTCTTTAAGTTTTGTGTTGTGAAGTTTTCAAGTTTTGGGTAAAGATTTGATGGATTATGGAAAAAGGAGTGGCAAGATCCTAAGCTTGGGGATTACCATGGAACCCCCAAGATAATCTAAGGACACCGAAAAGCCAAAGCTGGGGGATGCCCCGGAAGGCATCCCCTCTTTCGTCTATTTCTATCGGTAACTTTACTTGGAGCTATATTTTTATTCACCACATGATATGTGTTTTGCTTGGAGCATCTTGTATGATTTGAGTCTTTATTTGTTAGTTTACCACAGTCATCTTTGCTGTACACACCTTTTGAGAGAGGAACACATGATTCGGAAATTATTAGAATATTCTATGTGCTTCACTTATATCTTTTGAGTTATATAGTTTTGCTCTAGTACTTCACTTATATCTTTTAGAGCACGGTGGTGGATTTGTTTTATAGAAACTATTGATCTCTCATGCTTCACCTATATTATTTTGAGAGTCTTAAATAGCATGGTAATTCACTTAAATAATCCTAATATGCTAGGTATTCAAGATTAATAATTTTTTTTCTTATGAGTGTGTTGAATACTATGAGAAGTTTGAAACTTGATAATTGTTTTGAGATATGGAGATGGTGATATTAGAGTCGTGCTAGTTGAGTAGTTGTGAATTTGAGAAATGCTTGTGTTGAAGTTTGTGATTCCAGTAGCATGCACGTATGGTGAACCGTTATGTGATGAAGTCGGAGCATGATGTATTTATTGATTGTCCTCCTTATGAGTGGCGGTCGGGGACGAGCGATGGTCTTTTCCTACCAATCTATCCCCCTAGGAGCATGCGCGTAATACTTTGTTTTGATTACTTGTAGATTTTTACAATAAGTATGTGAGTTCTTTATGACTAATGTTGAGTCCATGGATTATACGCACTCTCACTCTTCCATCATTGCTAGCCTCTCTAATACCGCGCACCTTTCGCCAGTATCATACACCCACCATATACCTTCCTCAAAACAGCCACCATACCTACCTATCATGGCATTTCCATAGACATTCCGAGATATATTGCCATGCAAATTTCCACCGTTCCGTTTATCATGACACGCTCCATCATTGTCATATTGCTTTGCATGATCATGTAGTTGACATCGTATTTGTGGCAAAGCCACTGTTCATAATTCTTTCATACATGTCACTCATGAGTCATTGCATATCCCGATACACCGCCGGAGGCATTCACATAGAGTCATATTTTGTTCTAAGTATCGAGTTGTAATTCTTGAGTTGTAAGTAAACAAAAGTGTGATGATCATCATTATTAGAGCATTGTCCCAAGTGAGGAAAGGATGATGGAGACTATGATCCCCCATAAGTCGGGATGAGACTCCGGACGAAAAAAGAGGCCATAAAAAAGAGAAAAGGCCCAAATAAAAAAAATGAGAGAATAAGAGAGAAGGGGCAATGCTACTATCCTTTTACCACACTTGTGCTTCAAAGTAGCACCATGATCTTCATGATAGAGAGTCTCCTATGTTGTCACTTTCATGTACTAGTGGGAATCTTTCATTATAGAACTTGGCTTGTATATTCCAATGACGGGCTTCCTCAAAATGCCCTAGGTCTTCGTGAGCAAGCGAGTTGGATGCACACCCACTTAGTTCATTTTGTTGAGCTTTCATACATTTATAGCTCTAGTGCATCCGTTACATGGCAATCCCTACTCACTCACATTGATATCTATTGATGGGCATCTCCATAGCCCATTGATACGCCTAGTTGATGTGAGACTATCTTCTCCCTTTTTGTCTTCTCCACAACCACCATTCTATTCCACCTATAGTGCTATGTCCATGGCTCACGCTCATGTATTGCGTGAAGATTGAAAAGTTTGAGAACATTAAAAGTATGAAACAATTGCTTGGCTTGTCATCGGGGTTGTGCATGATTTAAATACTTTGTGTGGTGAAGATGGAGCATAGCCAGACTATATGATTTTGTAGGGATAACTTTATTTGGCCATGTTATTTTGAGAAGACTTAATTGCTTAGTTAGTATGCTTGAAGTATTATTATTTTTATGTCAATATAAACTTTTATCTTGAATCTTTCGGATCTGAATATTCATACCACAATTAAGAAGAATTACATAAAAATTATTCCAAGTAGCATTCCATATCAAAAATTCTATTTTTATCATTTACCTACTCAAGGACGAGCAGGAATTAAGCTTGGGGATGCTTGATACGTCTCCAACGTATCTATAATTTTTGATTGCTCCATGCTATATTATCTACTGTTTTGGACATTATTGGGCTTTATTATCCACTTTTATATTATTTTTGGGACTAACCTATTAACCGGAGGCCCAACCCAGAATTGCTGTTTTTTTGCCTATTTTAGGGTTTCGAAGAAAAGGAATATCAAACGGAGTCCAAACGGAATGAAACCTTCGGGAACTTGATTTTCTCACCGAACATGATCCAGGAGATTTGGACCCTACATCAAGAAACAAAGGAGGAGGCCATGAGGTAGGGGGGCGCGCCTACCCCCCCCAAGCGCGCCCTCCACCCTCGTGGGCCCCCTGTTGCTCCACCGATGTACTCCTTCCTCCTATATATACCTATGTACCCCCAAACGATCAGATACGGTGCCAAAACCCTAATTCCACCACCGTAACTTCCTGTATCCACGAGATCCCATCTTGGGGCCTGTTCCGGAGCTCCGCCGGAGGGGGTGTCCATCACGGAGGGCTTCTACATCAACACCATAGCCTCTTCGATGAAGTGTGAGTAGTTTACCTCAGACCTTCGGGTCCATAGTTATTAGCTAGATGGCTTCTTCTCTCTTTTTGGATCTTAATACAATGTTCTCCCCCTCTCCTGTGGAGATCTATATGATGTAATCTTCTTTTTGCGGTGTGTTTGTTGAGACCGATGAATTGTGGGTTTATGATCAAGATTATCTATGAACAATATTTGAATCTTTTCTGAATTCTTTTATGTATGATTGGTTATCTTTGCAAGTCTCTTTGAATTATCAGTTTGGTTTGGCCTACTAGATTGATCTTTCTTGCAATGGGAGAAGTGTTTAGCTTTGGGTTCAATCTTGCGGTGTCCTTTCCCACTGACAGTAGGGGCAGCAAGGCACGTATTGTATTTTTCCCATCAAGGATAACAAGATGTTTTTATCATATTGCATGAATTTATCCCTCTACATCATGTCATCTTGCTTAAGGCGTTACTCTGTTCTTATGAACTTAATACTCTAGATGCATGCTGGATATCGGTCGATGTGTGGAGTAATAGTAGTAGATGCAGGCAGGAGTCGGTCTACTTGTCTTGGACATGATGCCTATATACATGATCATACATAGATATTCTCTTAACTATGCTCAATTCTGTCAATTGCTCAACAGTAATTCATCCACCCACCGTAAAATATCTATGCTCTCGAGAGAAGCCACTAGTGAAACCTATGGACCCCGGGTCTATCTTCATCGTATTAATCTTCCAATACTTAGTTATTTTCATTGCCTTTTATTTTACTTTGCATCTTTATCATAAAAATACCAAAAATATTAGCTTATCATATCTATCAGATCTCACTCTCGTAAGTGACCGTGTAGGGATTGACAAACCCTTATCGCGTTGGTTGCGAGGATTTATTTGTTTTGTGTAGGTACGAGGGACTCGGGCGTAGCCTCCTACTGGATTGATACCTTGGTTCTCAAAAACTAAGGGAAATACTTACGCTACTTGGCTGCACCACCCTTTCCTCTTCGAGGGAAAACCAATGCAAGTGCTCAAGAGGTAGCAGATGTTTATGGAGATTGTCCTCCCCAAGATGGGAGAGTTGTTGGTGATGATGATGTTGATGATTTCCTCCTCCGAGAGGGAAGTTCCCCGGCGGAACCACTCCGCCGGAGGGCAAAAGTGCTCCTGCCCAAGTTCTGCCTCGAGGCAGCGGCGCTTCGTCCCGAAAGTCCTCCTCTTATTTTTCTAGGTCAAAATGACATATATACTAGAAGATGGGCACCGGAGGTGGGCAGAGGAGGCCACAACCCACCAGGGCGCGCTTTGGGAGGCCTGGCGCCCAGGTGGGTTGTGCCCACCTGGAGGCCCCCCTCTGGTATTTATTGGCTCTAGTATTTCTTAAATAATCCATAAAAAATCTCCGTGAATTTTCAGCTCATTTGGAGTTGTGTAGAATAGGTGGCCTGACGTAGCTTTTCCAGGTCCAGATTTCCAGCTGTCGGAATTCCCCCTCTTGGTGTGTTCCTTACAAATTATGAGAGAAAATGCATTATAATTACTCCAAAAAGCATTATTATGGATAAAAACATTATAAAGAACTGCAAGAAAACATGATGCAAAATGGACATATCAATCAACCACGTTAAGCTAACGCTTCCGCTTTCGGTCTACGAGGGTATCTGGACACACTCCGTTGCTATGAGTCTCCTAGATAGATCTTGCATGAGCGTAGGATTTTTTTAAATTGCATGCTACCTTCCCCAACAGTGGCATCCGAGCCAGGTCTATGCGTAGATGATATGCACGAGTAAAACACAAAGAGTTGTGGGCGATCATAGTCATACTGCTTACCACCAACGTCTTATTTTGTTTCGGTAGTATTGCTGGATGAAGCGGCCCGGACCAACCTTACATGACCACGTTCACGAGACCGGTTCCACTGATAGACATGCTACTTTTTTGCATAAAGGTGGCTGGTGGGTGTATGTTTCTCCAACTTTAGTTGAATCGGATTTGACTATGACCGGTCCTTGTTGAAGGTTAAAACATCACATTTGACGAAAAATCGTTGTGGTTTTGATGCGTAAGTAAGAACGTTTCTTGCTAGAAGCCCGTAGCAGCCACGTAAAACTTGCAACAACAAAGTAAAGGACGTCTAACTTGTTTTTGCAGGGCATGTTGTGATGTGATATGGTCACGACATGATGTGATATAAGTTACTATATGAGATGATCATGTTTTGTAAAAGTTATCGGCAACTGGCAGGAGCCTTATGGTGTTGGAAATATGCCCTAGAGGCAATAATAAAATAGTTATTATTATATTTCCTTGTTCATCATAATTGTCTATTGTTCATGCTATAATTGTATTAACCGGAAACCATAATACATGTGTGAATACATAGATCACAACATATCCCTAGTGAGCCTGTAGTTTACTAGCTCGTTGATCAATAGATGGTTGTGGTTTCCTGACCATGGACATTGGATGTCATTGACAACGGGGATCGCATCATTAGGAGAATGATGTGATGGACAAGTCCGAATCCTAAGCATAGCACAACATCGTGTAGTTCGTTTGTTAGAGCTTTTCTAATGTCAAGTATCATTTCCTTAGACCATGAGATTGTGCAACTCCCAGATACCGTAGGAATTCTTTGGGTGTATCAAACGTCACAACGTAACTAGGTGGCTATAAAGGTGCACTACAGGTATCTCTGGAAGTGTCTGTTGGGTTGGCATGAATCGAGACTGGGATTTGTCACTCCGAATGATGGCGAGGTATCTCTAGGCCCACTCGGTAATGCATTATCATAATGGGCTCAATGTGACTAAGGATTTAGCCACGGTACCATGCATTACGGAACGAGTAAAGAGACTTGCCGGTAACGAGATTGAACAAGGTATGGGGATATCGATGATCGAATCTCGAGCAAGTAACATACCGATGGACAAAGGGAATTGTATACAGGATTGACTGAATCCCTGACATCGTAGTTCATCCGATGAGATCATCGTGGAACATGTGGGAGCCAACATGGGTATCCAGATCCCGCTGTTGGTTATTGGCCCGAGAGATGTCTTGGTCATGTCTGCATGGTTCCTGATACGTCTCCAACGTATCTATAATTTTTGATTGTTCCATGCTATTATATTATCTATTTTGGATGTTAATGGGCTTTATTTTACACTTTTGTATTATTTTTGGGACTAACCTACTAACCCAAGGCCCAGTGCAAATTGCTGTTTTTTGCCTATTTCAGTGTTTCGCAGAAAAGGAATATCAAACGGAATCCAAAAGGAATGAAACCTTCGGGAGAGTTATTTTTGGAACAAACATGATTCAGAGGACTTGGAGTGGACGTCAAGAAACAAACGAGGAGTCCACAATGCAGGGGGCGCGCCTACCCCCTGGGCGCCCCCCCTCGTGGCTCAACCGACCTACTTCATCCTCCTATACATACTCATATACCCTGAAAACAACCAGGAGCACCACAAAACCCTATTTCCACCGCCGCAACCTTCTGTACCCAAGAGATCCCATCTTGGGGCCTTTTCCGGAGCTCCTCCGGAGGGGGCATTGATCATAGAGGGCCTCTACATCAACTCCATGGCCTCTCCGGTGATGTGTGAGTAGTTTACTTCAGACCTTCGGGTCCATATTTATTAGCTAGATGGCTTCTTCTCTCTCTTTGAATCTCAATACAAAGTTCTCCTCGATCTTCTTGGAGATCTATTTGATGTAACTCTTTTTGCGGTGTGTTTGTTGAGACCGATGAATTGTGGGTTTATGATCAAGATTATCTATGAACAATATTTGAATCTTCTCTGAATTCTTTTATGTATGATTGGTTATCTTTGCAAGTCTCTTCGAATTATCAGTTTGGTTTGGCCTACTAGATTGTTCTTTCTTGCAATGGGAGAAGTGCTTAGCTTTGGGTTCAATCTTGCGGTGCTCGATCATAGTGACAGAAAGGGAAACGACACGTATTGTATTGTTGCCATCGAGGATAAAAAGATGGGGTTTATATCATATTGCTTGAGTTTATCCCTCTACATCATGTCATCTTACCTAATGCGTTACTCTGTTCTTATGAACTTAATACTCTAGATGCATGCTGGATAACGGTCGACGTGTGGAGTAATAGTAGTAGATGCAGGCAGGAGTCGGTCTACTTGTCACGGGCGTGATGCCTATATACATGATCATGCCTAGATATTCTCATAATTATTCGCTTTTCTATCAATTTCTCGACAGTAATTTGTTCACCGTCCGTAATACTTATGCTATCTTGAGAGAAGCCACTAGTGAAACCCATGGCCCCCGGGTATATCTTTTATCATATAAGTTTCCAATCTATTTTATATTGCAATCTTTATATTTCAATCTTTATCATAAAGATACCAAAAATATTATCTTATCATATCTATCAGATATCACTCTCGTAAGTGACCGTGATGGGATTGACAACCCCTTTATCGCGTTGGTTGTGAGGTTCTTATTTGTTTGTGTAGGTACGAGGGACTTGTGTGTGGCCTCCTACTGGATTGATACCTTGGTTCTCAAAAACCGAGGGAAATACTTACGCTACTTTGCTGCATCACCCTTTCCTCTTCAAGGGAAAACCTACGCAGTGCTCAAGAGGTAGCAAGAAGGTTTGGCACCATTGCCGGGGAGATCTACATCAAGTCAAGACATACCAAGTACCCATCACAAACTCTTATCCCTCGCATTACATTATTTTCCATTTGCCTCTCGTTTTCCTCTCCCCCACTTCACCCTTGCCATTTTATTCGCCCTTCTTCTGTTCGTCTTTCCATTTGCTTTGATGTCTTACTTAGCTCGTTTGCTCATTTGGTTGGGATAGTTGTTTATTTATTGCTAAACAGAGAACCTAAGATCTATGGATCCTCATCCGCTTGCTAATCTTTTTAAGAGATCCAATTATGATGAACCAATTGCTAGTGAGTTTTGTGCACTAGATTATCTTTATGAAGTTTTGCTTGAAATTCGTGAATCTGAAAATTGTGATGAAGTACTTTATGGAGTGATTCACGATGGATCTTTGAATAGAAAGCATGATTGCAATGATGATAGTATAAATTCTATTAATGTCATTTGTGCTTATAATATGCAACACCCTAAGCTTGGGGATGCTAGTTTTGCTATTTCTACTACTTGTTGCAATGATCATGATTGGGGTGATTCTTCTTATGATCTTGAAAATTTATTTAAGCCCCTTGATGAATATGAGATTGATTATAATGTTTGCAATAATATTGAAAGTGGGTTTGGAAGAGTGTCAACTTTATATCCCACATATTTGGAGAATGTTCAATCTTATGAAGTTTTTGATAAAAGTGGGTTTGGAGAGGTCATGACTTTACTTAATGTTAATCCCACTATTCTGGAAGAGTGTCAACTTTGCATACATGTGGATCGTGTTAAGAATATGTTTTGTGATAGCTATATTGTTGAATTTTCTTATGATCCTACATGTAATTATTATGAGAGACGAAAGTATGGTTGTAGAAATTTTCATGTTACTAAATTACCTCTCATTATGTTGAGATTGCTATTGTTTCTTTCCGCTTCCTTGCATATGCTAGTTTTTGCTTGCCTTGATAATTTGTTTGCCTATAATATGCCTATGCATAGGAAGTATGTTAGACTTATATGTGTTTGTCACGTGTTTTATGATGCTCTCTTTGTGCTTCAATTCTTGTCTTTCATGTGAGCATCGTTGAAATCTTTTGCCTAGCTAAATGGCTTTAAAGGAAAGCGCTTGTTGGAAGACAACCCAATATTTTTCCTTTCTGTTATTCAATAAATAATTCATCTAGCCTCTGTTTAGATGTGATTTTATGCTTTTGATTAGTGCTTGTGCCAAGTAGAACCTTTGGGAAGACTTGGGGAAAGTCTTTGCGATCTTGCTGTAAAAAACAGAAACTTTAGCGCTCACGAGATTTGCTGCCATTTTTTTTACTGGAGAGTGATATTTAGTTAATTATTTTTGCAGATGATGAATAGATAAATTCCTCACGTCCAGAAATTTATTTTATAATTTTTTTGGGTTCCATAAGTATTCGAAACCTACAGATTACTACAGACTGTTCTGTTTTTGACAGTTTCTGTTTTTCGTGTGTTGTTTGCTTATTTTGATGAATCTATGGCTAGTATTTGAGTGTATGGACTATATAAAAGTTGGAATACAGTAGGTTTAACACCAATATAAATAAAGAATTAGTTCATTACTGTACCTTGAAGTGGTGTTTTTTTTCTTTTACTAACGGAGCTCACGAGATTCTCTTTTAAGTTTTGTGTTGTGAAGTTTTCAAGTTTTGGGTAAAGATTTGATGGATTATGGAACAAGGAGTGGCAAGAGCCTAAGATTGGGGATGCCCAAGGAAACCCAAGGTAAAATTCAAGGAAAACCAAAAGCCTAAGCTTGGGGATGCCCCGGAAGGCATCCCCTCTTTTGTCTTCATCCATCAGTAACTTTACTTGGAGCTATATTTTTATTCACCACATGATATGTGTTTTGCTTGGAGCGTCTTGTATGATTTGAGTCTTTGCTTTTTAGTTTACCACAATCATCCTTGCTGTACACACCTTTTGGGAGACACACACATGAATCGGAATTTATTAGAATACTCTATGTGCTTCACTTATATCTCTTAAGCTAGATAATTTGTTCTAGTGCTTCGCTTATATCTTTTAGAGCACGGTGGTGGTTTTATTTTATAGAAATTATTGATCTCTCATGCTTCACTTATATTATTTTTAGAGTCCTTTAAAACAGCAAGGTAATTTGCTTTGGTTATGAATTTAGTCCTAATATGATAGGCATCCAAGATCGGTATAATAAAAGCTATCATAAAAAGTGCATTGAATACTATGAGAAGTTTGATACTTGATGATTGTTTTGAGATATGGATATGGTGATATTAGAGTCATGCTAGTTGATTAGTTGTGAATTTGAGAAATACTTGTTCTAAATTTTGTGATTCCCGTAGCATTCACGTATGGTGAACCGTTATGTGATGAAGTCGGAGCATGATTTATTTATTGATTGTCTTCCTTATGAGTGGCGGCCGGGGACGAGCGATGGTCTTTTCCTACCAATCTATCCCCCTAGGAGCATGCGCGTAGTACTTTGTTTCAATAACTAATAAATTTTTGCAATAAGTATATGAGTTCTTTATGACTAATGATGAGTCCATGGATTATACGCACTCTCACCCTTCCACCATTGCTAGCCTCTCTAGTACCGCACAACTGCCGCCGGTACCATAAACCCACCATATACCTTCCTCAAAACAGCCACAATACCTACCTATTATGGCATTTCCATAGCCATTCCGTGATATATTGCCATGCAACTTTCCACCATTCCATTTCTTATGACACACTTCATCATTGTCATATTGCTTTGCATGATCATGTAGTTGACATCGTATTTGTGGCAAAGCCACCATTCATAATTTTTCATACATGTGACTCTTGATTCATTGCATATCCTAGTACACCACCGGAGGCATTCACATAGATTCATATTTTGTTCTAAGTATCGAGTTGTAATTCTTGAGTTGTAAGTAAATAAAGTGTGATGATCATCATTATTAGAGCATTGTCCGAAGTGAGGAAAGGATGATGGAGACTATGATTCAAAAACAAGTCAGGATGAGACTCCAGACGAAAAAAGAGGCCATAAAAAAGAGAGAAGAAGGCCCAAATAAAAAAATAAGAGAAAAAGAGAGAAGGGACAATGTTACTATCCTTTTTCCACACTTGTGCTTCAAAGTAGCACCATGATCTTCATGATAGAGAGTCTCATATGTTATCACTTTCATATACTAGTGGGAATTTTATATTATAGAACTTGGCTTGTATATTCCAATGACGGGCTTCCTCAAAATGCCCTAGGTCTTCGTGAGCGAGCAAGTTGGATGCACACCCACTTAGTTTCTTTTTGAGCTTCCATACACTTATAGCTCTAGTGCATCCGTTGCATGGCAATCCCTATTCACTCACATTGATATCTATTGATGGGCGTCTCCATAGCCCATTGATACGCCTAATTGATGTGAGACTATCTTCTCCTTTTTGTCTTCTCCACAACCACCATTCTATTCCACATATAGTGCTATGTCCATGGCTCACGCTCATGTATTGCGTGAAGATTGAAAAAGTTTGAGAACATCAAAAGTATGAACATCAAAAGTAATTCATAGTGGTCGATGTGTGGAGTAATAGTAGTAGATGCAGGCAGGAGTCGGTCTACTTGTCACGGACGTGATGCCTATATACATGATCATGCCTAGATATTCTCATAATTATTCACTTTTCTATCAATTGCTCGACAGTAATTTGTTCACCCTCCATAATACTTATGCTATCTTGAGAGAAGCCACTAGTGAAACCTATGGCCCCCGGGTCTATCTTTTATCATATAAGCTTCCAATCTATTTTATCTTGCAATCTTTATATTTCAATCTTTATCATAAAAATACTAAAAATATTATCTTATCATATCTATCAGATCTCACTCTCGTAAGTGACCGTGAAGGGATTGACAACCCCTTTATCGCATTGGTTGCGAGGTTCTTATTTGTTTGTGTAGGTACGAGGGACTTGCGTGTGGCCTCCTACTGGATTGATACCTTGGTTCTTAAAAACTGAGGGAAATACTTACGCTACTTTGCTGCATAACCCTTTCCTCTTCAAGGGAAAACCAACGCAGTGCTCAAGAGGTAGCAGTTCCCGAACCCGTAGGGTCTACACACTTAAGGTTCGGTGACGCTAGAGTTGTTATGGGAAATTTTATGTGGTTACCGAAGGTTGTTTGGAGTCCCGGATGAGATCCAGGACATCACGAGGAGTTCCAGAATGGTCCGGAGGTGAAGATTTATATATGGGAAGTCCAGTTTCAGTCACCGGAATGGTTTCGGGGGTTATCGGTATTGTACCGGGACCACCAGGTGGGGCCACCAGCCCCGGAGGACTTAATGGGCTGAATATGGGAGGGAACCAGCCCCCTAGTGGGTTGGTGCACCCCCCAAGGGCCCAAGGCGCCTAGGGTTGGAAACCCTAGGAGGAGGGGGCGCCTCCCACCTACTTGGGGGGCAAGTTTCCCCCTCTTGGCCGCCACTCCCTCTAGATGCATCTAGGGGCCGACCCCCTCTTCCCTTCCCCCTATAAATAATGCGGGGGTGGGAGGGAAGCCGCAGACCTTCCCTTGGCGCAGCCCTCCACCCTCCAACACCACCTCCTCCTCCGTAGTGCTTGGCGAAGCCCTGCCGGAGAACCGCAAGCTCCACCACCACGCCGTCATGCTGCCGGAGCTCTCCCTCAACTTCTCCTCTCCCCTTGCTGGATCAAGAAGGAGGAGACGTCCCCGGGATGTACGTGTGTTGAACGCGGAGGCGCCATCCGTTCGACGCTTGGATCGGATCTTTCGCGATTTGAATCGTCGTTAGTACGACTCCATCAACAGCGTTCTTGTAACGCTTCCGCTTAGCGATCTTCAAGGGTATGAAGATGCACTCCCTATCTCTCATTGCTAGCATCTCCTAGATTGATCTTGGTGACACGTAGGAAAATTTTGAATTATTACTATGTTCCCCAACAATGGCATCATGAGCTTGGTTTATGCGTAGATTCTATGCACCAGTAGAGCACAAAGTAGTTGTGGGCGATGATTTGGTTAATTTGCTTACCGTTACTAGTCTTATCTTGATTCGGAGGCATCATGGGATGAAGCGGCCCGGACCGACCTTACACATACGCTTACGTGAGACAGGTTCCACCGACTGACATGCACTTGATGCATAAGGTGGCTAGCGGGTGTATGTCTCTCCCACTTTAGTCGGATCAGATTCGATGAAGAGGGTCCTTATGAAGGGTAAATAGCAATTGCATATCACCATTGTGGCTTTTGCGTAGGTAAGAAACATTCTTGCTAGAAACCCATAGCAGCCACATAAAACATGCAACAACAATTAGAGGACGTCTAACTTGTTTTTGTAGGGTATGCTATGTGATGTGATATGGCCAAAAGGATGTGATGAATGATATATGTGATGTATGAGATTGATCATGATCTTGTAATAGGAATCACGACTTGCATGTCGATGAGTATGACAACCGGCAGGAGCCATAGGAGTTGTCTTAATTTATTGTATGACCTGCGAGTCAATGTAAACGCCATGTAATTACTTTACTTTATTACTAACCGTTAGCCATAGTAGTAGAAGTAATAGTTGGTGAGACAACTTCATGAAGACACGATGATGGAGATCATGGTGTCATGCCAGTGACGAAGGTGATCATGCCGCGCCTCGAAGATGGAGATCAAAGGCGCAAGATGATATTGGCCATATCATGTCACTTTATGATTTTCATGTGATGTTTGTCATGTTTGCATCTTATTTGCTTAGAATGACGGTAGCATAAATAAGATGATCCCTCATTAAAATTTCAAGAGATGTGCGATACGTCTCCAACGTATCTATAATTTTTGATTGCTCCATGCTATATTATCTACTATTTTAGACATTATTGGGCTTTATTTTCAACTTTTATATTATTTTTGGGACTAACCTATTAACCGGAGGCCCAGCCCAGAATTGCTGTTTTTTGCCTGTTTTAGGGTTTCGAAGAAAAGGAATATCAAACGGAGTCAAAACAAAATGAAACCTTCGGAAACATGATATTCTCATCAGATAAGATCCAGGAGACTTGGACCCTCCGTCAAGGAAGCCACGAGGTGGTCACGAGGGTAGTGGGCCCCCCTAGGGCGCGCCCCCTGCCTCGTGGGCCCCTCGAAGCTCCACTGACGTACTTCTTCCTCCTATATATATCCACGTACCCCCAAACGATCGGGGACGGAGCCAAAAACCTAATTCCACCGCCGCAACTTTCTGTATCCACAAGATCCCATCTTGGGGCCTGTTCCGGAGCTCCGCCGGAGGGGGCATCAATCACGGAGGGCTTCTACATCATCATCCAAGCCCCTCCGATGAAGTGTGAGTAGTTTACTTCTGACCTACGGGTCCATATATAGCTAGTAGCTAGATGGCTTCTTCTCTCTTTTTGGATCTCAATACAATGTTCTCCCCCTCTCTTGTGGAGATCTATTCGATGTAATCTTCTTTTTGCGGTCTGTTTGTTGAGACCGATGAATTGTGGGTTTATGATCAAGTCTATCTATGAAAAATATTTGAATCTTCTCTGAATTCTTTTATGTATGATTGGTTATCTTCGCAAGTCTCTTAGAATTATCAGTTTGGTTTGGCCTACTAGATTGGTTGTTCTTGCCATGGGAGAAGTGCTTAGCTTTGGGTTCAATCTTGCGGTGTCCTTTCCCAGTGACAGAAGGGGCAGCAAGGCACATATTGTATTGTTGCCGTCGAGGATAACAAGATGGGTTTTTTTTATCATATTACATGAAACTATCCCTCTACATCATGTCATCTTACTTAAGGCGTTACTCTGTTTTTAACTTAATACTCTAGATGCATGCTGGATAGCGGTCGATGAGTGGAGTAATAGTAGTAGATGCAGAATTGTTTCGGTCTACTTGTCTCGGACGTGATGCCTATATACATGATCATACCTAGATATTCTCATAACTATGCTCAATTCTGTCAATTTCTCAACAGTAATTTGTTCGCCCACCGTAGAATACTTATGCTCTTGAGAGAAGCCACTAGTGAAACCTATGGCCCCCGAGTCTCTTTCTCATCATATCAATCTCCATCACTTTATTATTGCTTTGCTTTTAATTTAACTTTGCATCTTTATACCAAAAATATTATTTATCATCTCTATCAGATTTCACTTTCGTTAGTGACCGTGAAGGGATTGACAACCCCTAAGCGCATTGGTTGCATTGAGCTATTGTTTTTGTGTAGGTACGAGGGACTCGAGCGTAGCCTCCTACTGGATTGATACCTTGGTTCTCAGAAACTAAGGGAAATACTTACGCTACTTTGCTGCATCATCCCTTCCTCTTCGGGGAAATCCAACGCAGTGCTCAAGAGGTAGCAAGAAGAATTTCTGGCGCCGTTGCCGGGGAGTCTGCGCAAAAGTCAACATACCAAGTACCCATCACAATCCCTATCTCCCGCATTACATTATTTGCCATTTGCCTCTCGTTTTCCTCCCCCCAATTCACCCTTGCCGTTTTATTCGCCCTCTCTCTCTATCCTCCCTCTCTTTCTCCGTTGCCTTTTTGTTTGCTTGTGTGTTAGTTTGTTTGCTTGTCGTTATGGCTAGTCCCTTATCTTCTCCGTTGACCCCCAAGTTCGAAATCTTTCACTTTAAACAAAGGTTAGGAGAAAACCCTAAAAGATGCCTGGTTGACAATAATGGAATCTCATCGTAATTCTACCTCTGAAATAAATCTGAGAATTTTGCTTCGCAATTTTTATGTTGGATTAAATATGTCTCATAGACAACTCTTGGATTGCGTTGCCAAAGGCAATTTTATTGAAACCGATCCCCATATTGCACTTGAAATTATAGAAGGTATAGTGGGAACACTACCTCAACAAAAGGGGCCTCATCCTACTCAGGAAGAGACACAAGTTTTTGAAAAAAATTGTGAAGTTACTAAAATCTTGCAGAAATCTCTTGAACCTCTTAAGAACATTAGTGGAAATATTCACCGCATGAATATGTTGATTACCCTTTGCAATAAGCGGTTGGATTCTTTAGATCTAAAAATTTCAGAATATGAAGGGAAACTTAAAGAACCTCCCGGATTCGAGCTTGATTCCGCTAAAAAATTGAAAACTAACGATGGCAATACCTAGATCTATTCTTGCTTGTTATGCCTAGCTAGGGGCGTTAAACGATAGCGCTTGTTGGGAGGCAACCCAATTTTATTTTTAATCCTTGATTTTTGCTCCTGTTTCGTAATAAATAAATTATTTAGCCTCTGTTTTTTTTTGTGTTTTTTGTGTTTAATTAGTGTTTGTGCCAAGTAGAACCGTTGGGAAGACTTGGGGAAAGTCTTGATTGAACTTGCTGTAAAAAACAGAAACTTTAGCGCTCACGAGAACTGCTGTCATTTTTATTTGGAAAGTGCTATTTAGTTAATTAGTTTTGCATATGATTAATAGATAAATTCCTCACTTCCAGAAATTTATTTTAGAATTTTTGGGGTTCCAGATCTTGCGCTAGCTACAGATTACTACAGACCGTTCTATTTTTGACAGATTCTGTTTTTCGTGTGTTGTTTGCTTATTTTGATGAATCTATGGCTAGTAAAATAGTTTATAATCCATAGAGAAGTTGGAATACAGTAGGTATAACACCAATATAAATAAAGATTGAGTTCATTACCGTACCTTGAAGTGGTCTTTTGTTTTCTTTCGCTAACGGAGCTCACGAGATTTTCTACTTTAAGTTTTGTGTTGTGAAGTTTTCAAGTTTTGGGTAAAGATTTGATGGATTATGGAACAAGAAGTGGCAAGGACCTAAGCTTGGGGATGCCCATGGCACCCCCAAGATAATCTAAGGACACCTAAAAGCCAAAGCTTGGGGATGCCCCGAAAGGCATCCCCTCTTTCGTCTACTTGTATCGGTAACTTTACTTGGAGCTATATTTTTATTCACCACATGATATGTGTTTTGCTTGGAGCATATTTTATTATTTGAGTCTTTGCTTGTTTGTCTACCCCAATCATCCTTGCTGTACGCACCTTTTGAGAGAGCCATACATGATTTGGAATTTGATAGAATACTCTATGTGCTTCACTTATATCTTTTTAGCTTTATAGTTTTGCTCTAGTGCTTCACTTATATCTTTTAGAGCTCGGTGGTGGATTTGTTTTATAGAAACTATTGATCTCTCATGATTCACTTAGATTATTTTGAGAGTCTTAATAGCATGGTAATTTGCTTAAAATCCTAATATGCTTGGTATGCAAGATTAATAATAAAACTTTCTTATGAGTGTGTTGAATACTAAGAAAAGTTTGATGCTTGATGATTGTTTTGAGATATGGAGGTAATAATATCAAAGTCATGCTAGTTGAGTAGTTGTGAAATTGAGAAGTACTTGTGTTGAGGTTTGCAAGTCCCGTAGCATGCACGTATGGTAAACGTTATGCAACAAATTTGAAACATGAGGTGTTATTTGATTGTCTTCCTTATGAGTGGCGGTCGGGGACGAGCGATGGTCTTTTCCTACAAATCTATCCCCCTAGGAGCATGCGCGTAGTGCCGAGGTTTTTGATGACTTGTAGATTTTTGCAATAAGTATGTGAGTTCTTTATGACTAATGATGAGTCCATGGATTATACGCACTCTCACCCTTCCATCCTTGCTAGCCTCTTCGGTACCGTGCATTGCCGTTTCTCACATTGAGAGTTGGCGCAAACTTCGCCGGTGCATCCAAACCCCATGATATGATACACTCTTTCACACATAAACCTCCTTATATCTCCCTCAAAACAACCACCATACCTACCTATTATGGCATTTCCATAGCCATTCTGAGATATATTGCCATGCAACTTTCCATCATTCCATTCATCATGACACATTCATCATTGTCATATTGCTTAGCATGATCATGTAGTTGACATAGTATTTGTGGCAAAGCCACCGTTCATAATTCTTTCATACATGTCACTCTTGGTTCATTGCATATCCCGGTACACCGCCGGAGGCATTCACATAGAGTCATATTTGTTCTAGTATCGAGTTGTAATCATTGAGTTGTAAATAAATAGAAGTGTGATGATCATCATTATTAGAGCATTGTCCCAAGTGAGGAATAAAAAAAAGGCCATAAAAAAAGAGAAGGCCCAAAAGAAATGAGAGAAAAAGAGAGAAGGGACAATTTTACTATCCTTTTACCACACTTGTGCTTCAAAGTAGCACCATGATCTTCATAGTAGAGAGTCTCTCATGTTATCACTTTCATATACTAGTGGGAATTTTTCATTATAGAACTTGGCTTGTATATTCCAACAATGGGCCTCCTCAAGTGCCCTAGGTCTTCGTGAGGAAGCAAGTTGGATGCACAGCCACTAGTTTCTTTTGTTGAGCTTTCATACATTTATAGCTCTAGTGCATCCGTTGCATGGCAATCCCTACTCCTTGAATTAACATCAATCGGTGGGCATCTCCATAGCCCATTGATTAGCCTCGTTGATGTGAGACTTTCTCCTTTTTTGTCTTCTCCACATAACCCCCCTTCTTATATTCTATTCCACCCATAGTGCTATGTCCATGGCTCGCGCTCATATATTGCGTGAAAGTTTATAGGTTTGAGATTACTAAAGTATGAAACAATTGCTTGGCTTGTCATTGGGGTTGTGCATGATGATGGCATTCTTGTGTGACGAAAATGAAACATGACTAAACTATATGATTTTGTAGGGATGAACTTTCTTTGGCCATGTTATTTTGAGAAGACATAATTGCTTAGTTAGTATGCTTGAAGTATTATCATTTTTATGTCAATATGAACTTTTGTATTGAATCTTTCGAATCTGAATATTCATACCACAATTAAGAAGAATTACATTAAAATTATGCCAAGTAGCACTCCGCATCAAAAATTCTGTTTTTATCATTTACCTACTCGAGGACGAGCAGGAATTAAGCTTGGGGATGCTTGATATGTCTCCAACGTATCTATAATTTTTGATTGCTCCATGCTATATTATCTACTTTTTAAGACATTATTGGGCTTTATTTTCCACTTTTATATTATTTTTGGGACTAACCTATTAACCGGAGGCCCAGCCCAGAATTGCTGTTTTTTTGCCTGTTTTAGGGTTTCGAAGAAAAGGAATATCAAATGGAGTCCAAACGGAATGAAACCTTCAGAAACGTGATTTTCTCATCAGATAAGATCCAGGAGACTTGGACCCTCCGTCAAGGAAGCCACGAGGGTAGGGGGCGCCCCCCCTAGGGCGCGCCCCCTGCCTCGTGGGCCCCTCGGAGCTCCACCGACGTACTTCTTCCTCCTATATATATCCTCGCACCCCCAAATGATCGGGGACGGAGCCAAAAACCTAATTCCACCGCCGCAACTTTCTGTATCCACGAGATCCCATCTTGGGGCCTGTTCCGGAGCTCCGCCGGAGGGGGCATCGATCACGAAGGGCTTCTACATCATCATCCAAGCCCCTCCGATGAAGTGTGAGTTGTTTACTTCAGACCTACGGGTCCATAGCTAGTAGCTAGATGGCTTCTTCTCTCTTTTTGTATCTCAATACAATGTTCTCCCCCTCTCTTGTGGAGATCTATTTGATGTAATCTTCTTTTTGCGGTGTGTTTGTTGAGAGCGATGAATTGTGGGTTTATGATCAAGTCTATCTATGAAAAATATTTGAATCTTCTCTGAATTCTTTTATGTATGATTGTTTATCTTTGCAAGTCTCTTCGGATTATCAGTTTGGTTTGTCCTACTAGATTGGTTGTTCTTGCCATGGGAGAAGTGCTTAGCTTTGGGTTCAATCTTGCGGTGTCCTTTCCCAGTGACAGAAGGGGCAGCAAGGCACGTATTGTATTGTTGCCATCGAGGATAACAAGATGGGGATTTTATCATATTGCATGAAACTATCCCTCTACATCATGTCATCTTACTTAAGGCGTTACTCTGTTTTTAACTCAATACTCTAGATGCATGCTGGATAGCGGTCGATGAGTGGAGTAATAGTAGTAGATGCAGAATCATTTCGGTCTCCTTGTCTCGGACATGATGCCTATATACATGATCATACCTAGATATTCTCATAACTATGCTCAATTCTGTCAATTTCTCAACAGTAATTTGTTCACCCACCGTAGAATACTTATGCTCTTGAGAGAAGCCACTAGTCAAACCTATGGCCCCCGGTTCTCTTACTCATCATATCAATCTCCATCACTTTATTATTGCTTTGCTTTTACTTTATTTACTTTGCATCTTTATACCAAAAATACCAAAAATATTATTTATCATCTCTATCAGATCTCACTTTCGTAAGTGACTGTGAAGGGATTGACAACCCCTAAGCGCGTTGTTGTGTTGAGCTATTGTTTTTGTGTAGGTACGAGGGACTCGAGCGTAGCCTCCTACTGGATTGATACCTTGGTTCTCAAAAACTAAGGGAAATACTTACTGTCGGGGGTTGGGTGCGACATATGCCAAAGGATGGCTTATCATGGTGGGGGCGAGTAGAACGTCGCTGGTGCCTGGAAACGGGATGAGGCGTAGACATGCACGCCGACGAATCTTACCCAGCTTCAGGGCTCTCCGGGGAGATAATACCCCTACTGCTGCTCTACGGGGTCTCCGCATGATCACTATGGCAAAGTGTTTACACGATTGCTCCTTGAGCTATTTTCTGGAGGTAGGAGAGGGCAAGGCTAGCTCTCTCCCTCCTATATGATCTGGTCTAGAGCTAATGGATTCCAACCTTTTGCATGGGTGCCCTGGGGGGTTTATATAGGCCTACCCCCAGGGGTACAATGGGGTAATCCGGCTGGACGTGGGCCCAGCCGTCAGTGCCTCCGGCCTCCGTCTTCTCCGCCGACTGTTGGGGCCTGCCGACTAGTGGGCCTCGCCGACTGGCTAGGTACGGAGCCGACAGGCCGCGTCCGCCGCGGGCGGGTCTTGCCGGCTGCTGATTACTGTAGCCGTGCTTCTGATGACGCGGGCTTGGTCATGGAGTCGTGGCAACAGCCCCGCCGCCTGGCGAGCGATCACTATTGCCACTCTCCGTCACATCTGATTAATGGCGCGTGGGCCCCGGGGGAGGAGCCGGCCGACTCCCGGGGGCCGACTCCCGACGGGTCCGACTTGTGGCGCACTTGCTGTCTTCTGGGATCCCGCTGGCCGGTGGGACCCGCCGCCCAAAGGTCGTACAGACAAGCCGTCGTGGGCGCAGGATTTGGTCCATCGGTGCTGATGTCAGGGCCAGCATGGCAACAGTGCCATGCCGCACGGAGATCTTCGCGGGTACGGTGTACTGCGACCATGCTCGTCTTTGGAAAGGGGTGGGAGCAGTCTTCACTGTAGCCACTCCCCTGTCCTGTCCCTCTTGATGAGGACATGGGGTTTTGCTGGAGTCGCGGGCCGACTCCCCAAGGACGGCTTCTTGGGAAGTCGTCAGTCAGGAGTCGGTTTGTCCTAAAGTTGTCCCTGGGACTCGGCCGCGAGTGGCTAGGTGGTGGCCTTGCCGCCGACTCCTCATAAGGCGGCTCTTTGTCCTGGGGTCGTGAGGGGCGTAGGCTACCCCGATGTCTTGATAGGTTCTGGGACTCGGGTTAGCCTACCCGTGGCCCATTACTCCGACAGTAGTCCCCGAAGCTGATGAGGCGCCGCGGACGATCGGCCAAGGAGCCTCAGCAGTTTCTCTTTCTGGGTGCCTGAGACATGGATCTTGCTTCACTTCTGCCGGGCCGGCTAGAAGGAGCCGGACTCGCCCAACTCTGACTCGCACAATATTTCAAACATCACGGCGGGATCCAAGTAGCGTGCTGGCTAAGCCTCCAGGCTGCCGCCCGTTCCGGGCCTGTCACATGATAACATGCGGCCGGGCCAGTCTGCCAGCCTATGCGCGTGACGGGACAGGCCCGTAGGCGGGGCCCGCCACTACTGTGCCTCGGCGCCCAAGCGGATCCGCTGTGGCCCAGGCGGACGGTTGGGATTTCCGTGGAGTTACTGCGCGCAGTAACTTTGTCGCGGAAACGTGGGGGTCGTGGGGTCATGGGCGCAGTAAATCCCATGACCGCCCCCTCGGCTTCGCATCCCATGAGGCTATAAGTAGGGGGAGGAGGGGGGCGCGGCAGAGCACGCGCGCCCCTCCTTCCCACTACTCCTTGCTCTTCTCCTTCTTCTTCTTCCTCGCCCGCCGTGCGCCCAAGCTCTAACGAACGCCGCGGCGATCAGCTCACGATGAGTTCTTCTTCTGCCGCCGTGCCTCCCTCGGTGTGTTCCGGCACCTGGGACGGCTCAGAAGTTCACGATGACCACATCGAGTTCCTCCGCAAGACTCGTCGGCTCCCCGGCGAAGATTACGTGCGGGTGCGTCTTGCACCGAGGGAGGAGATTTCCCCAGCGCCGGAGGAGGGAGAGCGGGTCATCTTCTGCTCGCACTGCCTGCGCGGATTGGGGCTGCCGGCGAGTAGCTTCTTCCGCTCTTTTCTGGAGTTCTACGGCCTCCAGCCGCACCACCTCACGCCCAACACGGTGGTGCTGCTGTCCGCCTTCGTGGCCTTGTGCGAAGGCTTCCTCGGAGTCCTCCCCACCCTCGAGCTCTGGGGGGAGTTCTTCTACTCCAAGCTCGGCACCCAGGCTGCAGGCGTGCCGGCTTAATGCGGCGCGTTCATCGCCGGGCGGAGATCGGGAACCGACAACCCCTTCCCCACCATCAAGCTGATAAAGTCGGTGAAGATGTGGTAGCGATCGTACTTCTACGTGAAGAGCGTCTTCGCGGGGGGCGATTGGGTCAACCTGCAGGCCTTCGAAGCCAGCCCGCCGGCTGGGAGACTGCCCAACTGGTCGTTCCAGGCCAAGTCGCTGACGCCCGCGGGAGCCGGCGCCGTCGCACGACTCCGAGTGCTGACGCAGTCGGAGGGCCTGACCGGTCCGGACCTGCTGGCCGCCTTCGTGGCGCGCCGAGTTCTCCCGCTCCAAGGACGCCCCCACATGATATGCCAAATGAGCGGGCGCCGTGACCCGAGTCGGATGTGCACCAAGGACATGCCTCACGAGGAGGTGGCCTATATGGTGAACTACCTCTCGGATAGCAAGCTGCTGGAGGACTGGCGGTTCGGTAAGGAGCCGTACTCCCGCGCCAACCCCCCACCTACAGTGAGTTGCCCTTTCTTTCTTTCTTCGAGTTGTCTTCTTTCTTGCCGAGTTTGTTTTGTGCGACCTGACCAGTCAGCTTTGGTCAGAATCCCCTCCTCTATCCACCAGCCAGCACCTCGGGGCCGGCCCGCGAGTTCCTTGCCGACCGGGCGGAGAGCGACGTCGACGACCCCGATCTGGGGGCGGCGGCTTTGGAAGACGACGCCGAAGGAGGGGGCGGCCCGCGGCTCGGGGCCAGTCTAGAGGACTGGCCTGACGATGATGAGGAGTCGCCCCCCGCCCCCGGCCAGGAGCCAACCATCCCGGCGCAGGCTCTTCTGCCGCGCCGGGTGCTCCAGGCGGCGGGAAGAAGCACAGGGCCATGCCGACTTTGTTCGGCAGTCGGCCGAAGAAGCCCAAGAGTTCGGCTACAGCGACTCGGCGGGACGAGGCGGCTGCGAAGGCCATCCGCTTCCGTAAGGAAGTGAAGAAGCCGCCACTGGTCTCCGCGTGAGTATTCCATCTCAACGCTTTATTCTTTCTTTGTGGCTTTGTCTGAGTCTTTTACTGGCTTCCCTCGCTTCAGGGCTCCCCTCACTCTTGAGAGGGTTGTCGCCGCCTCCGTCATGGGGCAGCGGAGACGTCCGCCACCACTTGGCGGATTGACCCCGCTGCTGACCTCTGGGAGGCGATGGAGCGGAACGCGCAGGAGAAGCACAACGAGGAAGAGGCCGCCCGCCTGGAGAAGGTGGAGGCCGATAAGGCGGAGGCCTCTGCCAAGAAGAAACTGGCGGAGGCCGAAGCCGTCGCCACGATGAAGCGGCAGACCGAGGAGGGTGCCCACCGCCAATCGGCGGTGTTCATCACCCCGCTGAACTCTGCGCCGCCGCCTCCGGAATTCACGGGGCAGACTGGGGAAGCTGGCCGCGAGAACCCCGTCATGGAGAAGGAAGGCGGCGACTCCTCCACGCAGGACGTGATCGTTCCGCCTCCGCCTCCGCCGCCGTCTGGGAGCGCGCAAGGCAAACAGCCAGCGGACCCTCCGGTGCCGCCGACTGAAGACGAGGCCATGGCGAGGCTACTCCTTCAAGTCGGCTCGCCAACGCGCCGCCGTCTTGAGAAAGCGGCCCCGACGCCACGCCCCCTGGAGACCGGCACCGCCAGCTCGGCGATCCCGGATGCCGAAGTGACGAGCGCCGCGCCCATTGGGTGGGTGCGGGGAGGCGACACAGGGCCGCTGAACCAGGCGCTTCTGGACGTCCAAACGAAGCTTCGAGCTGAGGGCGATGCCATCCAAAACTGCACCAAGGCGTACCTGGCATCGCGGGCAGCCGTCCGGGTATGTTTTCTCTTTGGTCCTTGTTTTCTTGTTCCTCTCTGTGGGGGCGCGCCAGCGCACCCACTGGGTGTAGTCCCCGAGTTTCGGGCCGGCTGCTGAGCAGGCGGCCCGGAACTCCAATTGGTGAGCTCTGGGTACTAACTTTTGTCTAAAATATTTGTCGCAGGACTACCACAACCTCCGCGTTACTGACTTCAACCGTAACGTTGAAGAGCTGGGCAAGCGGACCGCCGACTTGTCGGAGAGCCGGAGTAAGTCCTTTTTCTTCTTTGCGGGGGCGCGCTGGCGCACCCGCGGGCTATAGTCCCCGAGATTCGGGCCGACTGCTGAGCAGTCGGGTCGGATCTCCCCGACGACCTTCTTTACTGATGACTTAACGCCTTCTTTCTTCCTTCTCTTCAGAAGCCAACGCCGTTCTTCAAGAGCAGCTGAGCGAAGCCAACTCCGCGTTGCGCGCCAAGGGGGAGGAGTGCAGCAAGCTCGCCACAGAGCGTGATCTGCTGGCCACTCAATTGGCAGAGCAGAGGGAGCTGCTTGTGAAGACGCGGAAGGAGGCGGAAGAGGCGGAAACTGCCCTCCTGGCCGAGTTCGCGAGCGAGCGCTCCTCCTGGACTGACAGAGAGGCAATGCTTGCCTCCGGCTTCCATGAGATTGAAGACATTGTTGATGGTGAGTTTCTTTACTTTCTTTCTTCGAGCTGCCGATTATAAATCGTGCCGACTCCCGGTTTTTGACTTGTTTCTTCGTTTCTTCCGTCTTGGCAGACTTCTTCCCTGGGCACTCGCAGGCCGCCATCCAAGCCATCGAGGCTGGCCGTGAAGGTCGGAGGGCGGAAGGTGCAGAGATCGCCGCCGACGCTCCCCGAACCCTTGATGAGCATATCTTGAGCATCGAGGCCCGCCTTCGGCCAACTCACCGGATGCTCCGCCGGCTTCAACGTGTCGGTGCCCAGGCGATTTCCGCCCTGTGGCTGGACATGCAGGCTCCGCGCACCCCCAGCCTGACTGCCGATTGGCTAGAGGTCGCGGCTGGTCGTCTTGAGGCCTGGAAGGGTTCCTCGGCCCGAGCTGGAGCGCGCCGGGCCTTGGAGTTCGTCAAGGCGTGGTACCCGGGGCTGGATCTAGACCGGCTGGCGACACTCCGGTCAGAGGCCCAGCCGGAGCTGGCAGCCGTGGAAGACGCCCTCGTCAAGCGTGCCGTGGCGATCTCCGAGTACACCGACACCAGCATCTTCGTCCCCGAGCGGTTTGAAGACGGCGAAGAGGTACCGCCGGAGTGGTTTGGGATGAACCCAGACTACGGCAAGGACTCGGCGGAGGTGATCGGCTCCAGCGTCGAGGAGGAAGGCGAGGCGGAGGACGGAGGCGAGACGGAAGCACCAGAAGACGGAGCGGACGGCCAGCCTCAGCTCGACCACGCCTCCAGCAACGAGCCACGTGCGACCGAGCCGACTGCCGCCGGAGGCGATCAAGCCGAGACTGCCCAGCCGGCCGCCCCAACGCCTGACGCTGCCGCCTCCTCTGACCCTCCGAATCCGTCTGCCGCATCTTAGGCTGCCGCCTTATCTTTATTTTATCTGCTTTAGTAGTCTTTGAAGAACTTGTTAATTCGCACAATTCCACCCGCGGGGTGTATTTTGAACTTCTGCTTGAAGATTCGGCCAAGGGCCTATGCTATGTAAATATTTATCCGAATTCTATCTTTTCTTGCTCATTGCTCTTTTGGCTTTTTTCCTTTGCCACTTTCCCTTAGTTGCCTGTCTTGCCAGTCGGACAGCCGCTCTGCGGACTGCCGTTGGATCGAATGCTTGGCTACTTTGGGAAGGCAAGTACTTAGCCGTTTTAGAGTTTTTTTAGCAAGTTGAATAGAAGGCGGTGAGCCGACTGCTTAATAGTCGGTTTGCGAAAAGAAAAAAGGAAGGCTGGAAGCCGTCTTTAAGCTATGTTCTATGCTTTGAGTCCTTAGCCATTTTTCATGTGGACGCCCATTCTACCTTACTCCTGTCCACCGTACAGTCGCTCTGTGAGCTGCAGCTTCTGACAGGAGATGGCTTAGGCGCCACACACTACTTGTCCGGCTGCAGGAAGCATTTCATAGTGCAAGGCGACAAGTCCCCGGGCCGACCTGTCGAGCCCGGTGCCAAGCGGCATAGCAAAGAGGAACATACTCGTAGGCATAACTTTTATCATATAGACAAAAGAGGGCAGTCCCCGAGCTTGTCTCGGGGGCCCCGAAGTCTTGGTACTTTAATACAAAAGGTAGCGTGGTACATACTGCATCAACTGTAAAATCTTCGGAGGAGATTTGCATTCCATGGCCGCTCTGTCTCTTTGCCGGAGTCATCCCTCTTGCGTGCTCGGGGCTTTTGAGCGTCAATCAGGTAGTAGGAGTCGTTGCCCAGCACTTTGCTGATGATGAAAGGGCCTTCCCAAGGTGCCGACAACTTGTGCTGGCCGGCTATTCGCTGGATCAGCTGGAGCACAAGGTCGCCTTCTTGGAAAGATCTTGGCTTGACCTTCCTGTTGTGGTATCGGCGCAGGCTCTGCTGGTAGATGCTGGACCAGTTGAGTGCCAACAGCCGGCCCTCTTCCAGCAGATCGACGCCATCTTGACGTGCTTCTTTTGCTTCCTCCTCGGTGTACATGGTGACTCGCGGGGAGTCGAACTCTACGTCCGTTGGGATGATGGCTTCGGCACCATAGACGAGGAAGAAAGGCGTGAAGCCGGTTGACTTGTCTAGAGTCGTGTGCAGACTCTAGAGGACGGCTGGCAGCTTGTCGAGCCAGCAGCCAGCCGAGCGCTCCAGAGGCTCGACCAGCCAGGGCTTGATGCCGGACAGGATGAGGCCGTTTGCTCGCTCCACCTGGCCGTTTGACTGTGGATGGGCGACGGATGCTAGGTCCAGTCGGATGCCCTGTGTTGCGCAAAAACGGGCCAAAGCGCCTTTGGAAAAATTTGTGCCATTGTCGGTGATGATGCTGTGTGGTATGCCGTACCGAATTGTGATATCGGAGATGAAAGTCACGGCAGTCGGACCGTTCAGTTTCTTGATTGGCTTCGCTTCTATCCACTTGGTGAACTTGTCCACTGCGACAAGTAAGTGAGTTAAGCCACCTCGTGCCGTCTTGAATGGTCCCACCATGTCTAGACCCCAAACTACGAAAGGCCAGGCAATGGGGTTGGTCTTGAGTGCAGAAGCCGGCTGGTGCATCTTGGAGCTGAACTTTCGGCACCCTTTGCATTTTTGGACCAATTCCTTGGCCTCTTCTAAGGCAGTCGGCCAGAAAAAACCATGTCGAAAGGCTTTTGCGACGAGTGCTCTTGAAGCCGCATGGTGGCCGCACTCGCCTTGATGGTTGTCTTTGAGAATTGCTTGGGCTTGCTCTGGCTCTATGCAGCGCTGGTAGACACCAGTGACGCTGCGCCTGACCAGCTCTCTGTTGACTACGGTGTAGGCTGCCGCTCGGCGTTGTACTTGCCGGGCTGAGGTCTCATCAGTCGGCAGCTCTTTGCTTACCAGGAATTTGAGGATGGGATGGGACCATAAGGGTGCTGCTATTTCTTTGACTGCCAGAACTACGACTTGGACGAGGGCGGCTGGGCTAGGAGGCGGCGGGTTGGAGTCAACAACCGCTTGCTGGGTTAATGAAGTCCCCAGGCCGACTGGCGCGACTCTTGGGCCGAGTTCTGGAGTCTTCGAGCCCGCCGCCGCAGTCCCCGGGCCGGGTACTGCAGTCCCTGGGCCGGCTTCGACTGTGGCGCCTTTGGAGCCATCTGCCAAAATCCTCGTACCGTCTGCTGGGGCTCTGGAGTTGGATCCGACTTCTTCGGGGGGAGCCGGCACAAAGATGGAGTCTGATTCTGGTGAAGGCTTGACAGACGGCTTGAGGAGGCATTGAAGGGCGACGCCAGACGATATTGCTTGGCGGGTAGAGCCGATTCGTGCCAAGGAGTCTTCTTGGTCGTTGTCGTTTCTTGGCACATGGAGGAACTCACACCCCTCGAAATACCCACTGAGTTGTTGCATGAGGAAACGGTAACTCTCCATGTTTGCATCTTTGGCGTCCCAGTCGCCAGATGACTGTTGGACCACTAAATCCGAGTCGCCATAACACAGGATCCGGTGAATGCCAAGTTCTTTGGCAAGCCGGAGCCCGTGAATGAGCGCCTCATACTCGGCGATGTTGTTGGAGGTGGCAAAATGGATTTGCAGTGCGTATTTGAGCTTGTCGCCTTTAGGGGAAGTGAGGACGATGCCGGCTCCCAAGCCGGTGCGCATCTTGGAGCCATCAAAATGCATCCGCCAATGGGTGGAGTCGGGCGCTGGAGGTAGGTACTGGGTCTTGGCCCAGTCGACGAGAAAGTCGGCCAGTGCTTGTGACTTGATGGCGGTGCGGGGCTGGTAGTGGATGGTGTAGGGAGCCAGCTCTATGGCCCACTTGGCCACTCGGCTAGAAGCATCTCGGCTTCCGATGATCTCGGCAAGTGGGGCCGTGCAGACCATAGTGATTGGATGCTCTTGAAAGTAAGGCTTTAATTTCTTGGCGGTAAAGTGTACGCCATAGCACATCTTCTGTTAGTGGGGGTAGTTCTACTTGGAGGCCGATAGTACTTCGCTCAGGTAATATACCGGTCTCTGGACATGTAGTGCCTTGCCTTCCTCCTTGCGTTCCACTACAATGACCGTGCTGACTACCCGGCTGGTGGCGGCGATGTACAGGAGCATAGGTTCCTTAGGAGTCGGAGCCGCCAGAACGGGTGGAGTAGTTAGCATCTTCTTCAACTGGAGAAAAGCTTCGTCCGCCTTGTGGTTCCATTCGAAGAAAGTGGTCTTCTTCATGAGTTGGTATAAGGGGAGAGCTTTCTCGCCCAGCCGACTGATGAAACGGCTGATGGATGCCAAGCAGCCGGTGAACTTTTGCACGTCCAGCAGTCGGCTGGGTACCTCCATCCTCTCAATGGCCTCGATCTTTACAGGGTTGCATTCTATGCCGCGTTCGGAGACCAGGAAGCCAAGGAGTTGGCCAGATGGTACTCTGAAGACGCATTTCTCGGGGTTGAGCTTGATTTGGAATCGGCGCAGGTTCTCAAAGGTCTCCTTGAGGTCTTCCAGCAGTGTTCCACGCTTTTTCGTCTTCACCACCACATCGTCCACGTAGACGTGGGCGTTTCTCCCGAGTTGCTTGAGGAGGCACTTCTGCATGCAATGCTGAAAGGTGGCGCCGGCATTCCTCAAGCCGAACGTCATGGTGAGGTAGCAGAAGGCTCCAAACGGCGTGATGAAGGCGGTCTTCAGTCTGTCAGCCAGGTTCAGCTTGATCTGGTGATATCCTGAGTATGCATCCAAAAAGCTCAACAGCTCGCATCCTGCGGTGGAGTCTATGACCTGATCAATTCTTGGTAGAGCAAACGGGTCCTTGGGGCAGGCTTTGTTGAGGCTCGTGTAGTCAATACACATTCGCCACTGCTTGTTCTTCTTCAGTACCAGGACTGGATTGGCTAGCCACTCTGGAAAGAATACTTCCATAATGAAGCCGGCCTCTAGGAGCTAGGCTATTTCTTCTCTGACAACTCTTGTCTTCTCTTCTGATAGGCGGCGCAGGGGCTGCCTGACCGACTTTGCATCAGATCGGACATGTAGCTTGTGCTCGGCGAATTCCGTCGGTACACCTGGCATGTCTTTGGGGGACCATGCGAAGATGTCCCGATTCTCACGGAGGAAATCGACGAGCTCGCCTTCCTATTTGCTGTCGAGGTTTGCGCCTACGACAGCGTACCTCTATGGGTGCTCCGGATCCAAGGGTATCTTCTTTGTCTCCTTGGCCGGCTTGAACGAACCCTCAGCCTCTGACTCCTTTGGGTTGGGCGATACTTCTGGCTGCTTGCCGGCCATCGCCACAACCCGCTCAAGGAGCCGCTTCTTGGCCGCGATTACCAGGGACTCGGCTAGCCAACTGCTCTCAGCCGCACAGGCAAACGACTTCCGGTAGTCGCCGGCTATGGTCAGAATCCCCCTGGAACTGGGCATCTTCATTTTGAGGTAGGCGTAGTGGGGGACCGCCATGAACTTGGCCAAGGCGGGCCGGCCGAGTAGTGCATGGTATGGGCTCTCGAGGTCCACCACCTCAAACCAAACTGACTCTCGGCGGAAGTGATCTTTGTCTCCAAAGAGGACGTCCATCAGGATCTTGCCGATTGGTGAGCAGGAAAGCCTAGGAACAATGCCGTGGAACACAGTCCGGCTGTTCTGAAGCTGTCTTTGCTTGATTCCTAATTTCTCCATGGTGTCCTTGTACATGATATTCATGCCGCTGCCTCTGTCTATCAGAACACGCGAGAAACGAGCAGCTCGTCTATCCATGGCAAAGGTGGCATCCAGGACCAAGGCATAAGAGCCCAGACTCGGCATCACCTCTGGGTGATCAGCCCTGCTCCAGCTGATAGGCTTTTTGGACCAGTGCATGAACTCTGGCGTCTCTGACGCTACTGCATTCACCTCTTGTCGCTGCAGCCGCCTGCTACGTCGATCATCAGCCATACTGGTAAATACCACGTAGGCTCCGTGTTCTTCGGGGTATTCGTCTTGTACTGCGCCGACTGGTCTGACAGCTGGCTGCTGGGGCGGAGGCGGAGGCGGCTGCCCAGCAGGCGGGGGAGGTAGGAGGCCGTCTCCCTTGGCGATCCTGGTGAGCCAGTGGCACTTCCGGGTGGTGTGATTCGACGGCTTCGCGCCACTATGGAACTTGCAAGGTCCATCTAGAGTCTGCTCGTAGGAGAAGGCCAGCAACCAGTTGGGCTTGCCACCTTTCTGTCGCTTGGGCGGAGGCTGCCCATCCGGCTGCTGGGCTTCAACTGTCACGACCCGCCGGCTGCTGGAAGCCGGCTGCGGGGCCTTGCGCTTGTGGTTGCTCTGCTGTTGCCGCTGACTGGCATCTCCCGCCGGAGTTCTTGGAGCTTGAGGGGCCACTTTGCCAGTTGCGCTAACTTGAATCTCCGCCTTCATGGAGGAGTCGGCCGTGGCGTACTTGTCTGTTATGATCAGCAGCTCGTCAAGGGTTTCTGGCTCAT
Source organism: Triticum urartu (assembly GCF_056163025.1). Lineage (NCBI taxonomy): Eukaryota > Viridiplantae > Streptophyta > Magnoliopsida > Poales > Poaceae > Triticum > Triticum urartu. The sequence goes on from NC_141875.1 coordinate 558,052,156, forward strand.
CGCAGAGGAGCTTGTGCTTGAGGAGGGTGCCTTCTCTACACCCGGCGGTGAAGTACTCGATAGCCTGCACCTCGTGCACGCCCTCGCAGGAGTTCCGAAGCTTGGCCCAACGTGTGAGGTAGTCGCGAATCAACTCATCGGGACCTTGCATGCACAAGGAGAGCTGACGAGGCTTGGGAGGACGCTTGTATGTGCTGGTGAAGTTGCGGACGAAGGCTTCGGTGAAGTCGACCCAGCTGTTGATGCTGCGGGGCTTCAGGCTGTTCAGCCATGTCCGGGCCGTGCCCTGGAGCATGAGAGGAACGTATTTTACGGCGACACGCTTGTTGCCGTTCGCTATGCTGGCAGCCGTGGAGTAGTCGACTAGCCAGTCTTCCGGCTTCACGGAGCCGGTGTACTTGGGCGTGTCTCGTGGGAGCGTGAACCCTTTGGGAAAGTGCTCGTCTCGAATGCGGGGCCTGAAACAAGGCGGACCCAACTCGTCTTCTTCTTCCAGCGCCAGGGATCGGTGAAGCCGATCGATCCGGTGGCGGGCATCGTTTTCCCCGACTCCCTCTCGGCGGCCAAGGCGGTCGCCAAGAGTCGGATGATCAACAGGTGGCGGGGAGACTCGCCTTTCCTTGCGAGGAGGAGGAGGCGGACAGTCGTCCTGTCGTTCCACTGCTCTCGGGCGGCCGTCTCGATCACGCTCTATGGTAATGTGAGTCCGACTGTGGCTGACAGTCGGATCCTTGTCCTTTCTTCCTCGGGCGCTGCCAGTCGGCGTCCGAGACGTCGCGCCTTGGTCTCGGCGAAGGTCGTCGTTTTGCCGCTGCGGCGCCTCTGTGCGGCAGCCGGCCTCGTTCTGCGCGGCAGCCGCGTCGAGGAGCCCCTGGACTCGCTCCATCATCAGGCGACGCTCTTCACCCTCGAAATTGTCCAGCTCGTCTGCCACCACCTGGGTGGCTCGAATGTTCTCCGCAGGTGTAGCGTACACAGGGCGTCTTGCCCCGAACAGGTTGGCGATGGCTATGCCGCGCTGCTGGACCGTGCCAAGGCGGCTGGGCCCAGCTGGGGTTGGCGAGCCACCAACAGCGCGATCCATCTCTCGCTGGTAGGCTTCTGACAAGCGTCTCATGCTGGCCAGCTTCTTCGCACCTTCGACGGCTGAAGGCGGCGCGCCTCCAACGTCTCCGCGTCAGCGTCTTCCGGAATGGGCGCAGTCAGGTCTTGTAGCGCCACGCCAAGCGGATCATGCGCTGCTCCATCGGGGAGCTCGTCATGACTGATGACGAGCACCTCGGTGACGGTGCTTCCGCTGCTCTCCGCACGAGGGAGAGGCTCGTCGTAGACCACCACATTAGTGGGGAACGCATCGAGCGACGCGATGTCGGAGTCGACCAACATCGGGTCGGTGGAGCCTACAGACTCCAAGTCTACGGCAGGCTCACCGGCGACGTGGAGTTGAACGAGGAGGCCCGCGAGGAGGCTCTCGGAGCCGCCCGTGCCTGCGTTGGATGCAGGTTCATCGGAGATGCGAACCTCGTCGACTAGTTCGGTGAGGCGGCTAGCTGCGCAGGCGATCTCAACACCGTGCAGCGCGTCGGCGCAAACTCCGTCTGGCGTGCCTGGCTGGCTGTGCTCGCCAGGGAGGAAAAGGGTTCCCGTACAGAACAGGTCTCCGGACGACGGTGCACCAGGCCCCACGATGGGCGCCAAACGTCGGGGGTTAGGTGCGACATATGCCAAAGGATGGCTTATCATGGTGGGGGCGAGTAGAACGTCGCCGGTGCCTGGAAACGGGATGAGGCGTAGACATGCACGCCGGCGAATCTTACCCAGCTTCAGGGCTCTCCGGGGAGATAATACCCCTACTGCTGCTCTACGGGGTCTTCGCATGATCACTATGGCAAAGTGTTTACAAGATTGCTCCTTGAGCTATTTTCTGGAGGTAGGAGAGGGCAAGGCTAGCTCTCTCCCTCCTATATGATCTGGTCTAGAGCTAATGGATTCCAACCTTTCGCATGGGTGCCCTGGGGGGTTTATATAGGCCTACTCCCCAGGGGTATAATGGTAATCCAGCTGGACGCGGGCCCAGCCGTCAGTGCCTCCGGCCTCCGTCTTCTCCACCGACTGCTGGGGCCCGCCGACTGGTGGGCCCCGCCGACTGGCTAGGTAGGGAGCCGACAGGCCACGTCCGCCGCGGGCGGGTCTTGCCGGCTGCTGATTACTGTAGCCGTGCTTCTGATGACGCGGGCTTGGTCATGGAGTCGTGGCAACAACCCCGCCGCCTGGCGGGCGTTCACTATTGCCACTCGCCGTCACATCTGATTAATGGCGCGTGGGCCCCGAGGGAGGAGCCGGCCGACTCTCGGGGGCCGACTCCCGACGGGTCCGACTTGTGGCGCACTTGCCGTCTTCTGGGATCCCTGAAAGTGCAACTATCCCTAGGTGGTTTTGGTAATTCATAACAACATATAGCTCATTGAGCTAATGCTATTCCAAGATGACTATTTCAGGAAAGCTCAATGATTGGCATGGCATGGATGTGAAAGTGGAACCCTCAAAATGCTAAGGACAAAGGATTGGCTCAAGCTCAAAAGCTCAAGACTCTTCATTTTATATTTTAGTGATCCAAGATCACATTGAGTCTTTAGGAAAAGCCAATACTATCAAGGAGGGATGAGGTGTTGCTTAATGAGCCTCTTGCTTCATGTGCTTAGTGATATGCTCCAAAACCCTCAACTACTTTCCCATATCCACATATGACCTAAACCCTAAGCCAAACTCGGTCCTACCGATTCTTTCTATCCGGCGCCACCGAGTTTCACTTGTCATAAGCCACTGCCAAACCCTAGCAATTCGGTTCTACCGATAGGGATCTCGGTCTCACCGGGATGGGATTGCAAACTCTCTGTTTCCCTTTCGTAACTTTTCGGTCTCACCGAAAGAGCGAATCGGTCCCACCGAGATTGCAATGTAAACTCTTTGTTTCCCTTTTGTAACTTTTCGGTCTCACCGAAAGAGCAAATCGGTCCCACCGAGTTTGCCTGACCAACTCTCTGGTTAGCTTATTACCAAACTCGGTCTCGCCGAGTTTGTGTAATCGGTCTCACCGAGATTACGTTATGCCCAAACCCTAACCATATCGGTCCTACCGAGTTGCATGTCAGTCCCATCGAAAATCTCTAACGGTCACTAGGTTTACCTTTTCGGTCCGACCGAGTTTGTTGATTCGGTCCCACCGAGATTGGAAAACTGTGTGTAACGGTTGGATTTTGTGTGGAGGCTATATATACCCCTCCACCTCCTCTTCATTCGTGGAGAGAGCCATCAGAACACATACACAATTCCAACTCATATGTTCTGAGAGAGAACCACCTACTCATGTGTTGAGACCAAGATATTCCATTCCTACCATATGAATCTTGATCTCTAGCCTTCCCCAAGTTGCTTTCCACTCAAATCTATTTTCCACAAAATCCAAATCCTATGAGAGAGAATTGAGTGTTGGGGAGACTATCATTTGAAGCACAAGAGCAAGGAGTTCATCATCAACACACCATTTGTTACTTCTTGGAGAGTGGTGTCTCCTAGATTGGCTAGGTGTCACTTGGGAGCCTCCGACAAGATTGTGGAGTTGAACCAAGGAGTTTGTAAGGGCAAGGAGATTGCCTACTTTGTGAAGATCTACCGCTAGTGAGGCAAGTCCTTCGTGGGCGATGGCCATGGTGGGATAGACAAGGTTGCTTCTTCGTGGACCCTTCGTGGGTGGAGCCCTCCGTGGACTCGCACAACCATTACCCTTCGTGGGTGGAGCCCTCCGTGGACTCGCGCAACCATTACCCTTCGTGGGTTGAAGTCTCCATCAACGTGGATGTAGGATAGCACCACCTATCCGAACCACGGGAAAAACATCCGTGTCTCCAATTGCGTTTGAATTCTCCAAACCCTTCCCTTTACATTCTTGCAAGTTGCATGCTTTACTTTCCGCTGCCAATATACTCTTTGCATGATTGCTTGAATTGTGTGATGATTGCTTGACTTGTCCTACAATAGCTAAAATCTGCCAAGAACTAAAATTGGGAAAAAGGTTAAGTTTTTATTTGGTCAAGTAGTCTAATCACCCCCCTCTAGACATACTTTCAATCCTACAAGTGGTATCAGAGCTTTTGTCTCCATTTGCTTTGATCTCCATAGCTTTTGGTGGCATAGCCTTGGTTTCACAACCTAGGAGAGTATGGCGTCTAGCGAGGGAAATTATCACCGTAGAGGTCCTTACTTTGATGGTACTAATTTTGCTAGTTGGAAGCATAAAATGAAAATGCATATTCTTGGACATAACCCCGCCGTTTGGGCTATTGTGTGTGTTGGTTTGCAAGGTGACTTCTTTGATGGGAAAGAACCAAACCATGAAGCTACCGCGGATGAGTTGAAGATGTTGCAATACAATGCTCAAGCTTGTGATATTCTCTTCAACGGATTGTGCCCCGAAGAATTCAACAAAATCAGCCGGCTTGAGAATGCAAAGGAAATTTGGGACACTTTGATTGATATGCACGAAGGTACCGACTCCGTCAAGGAATCCAAGTTGGATGTGCTTCAAAGTCAACTTGACAAGTTCAAAATGAAGGATGGTGAAGGTGTCGCTAAAATGTACTCTAGGCTTGCTCTCATCACAAATGAGATTGCCGGCTTAGGAAGTGAAGAGATGACCGATAGATTCATCATCAAGAAGATTCTAAGAGCCTTGGATGGAAAATATGATACCGTGTGCACATTGATCCAAATGACGCCCAATTACAAAGATCTCAAGCCAACGGAGGTGATTGGAAGAATTGTTGCTCATGAGATGTCACTTAAGGATAAAGAGGAACTTCACAACAAATAAAGTGGTGCCTACAAAGCCTCATGTGAAGCCCCTACATCAGCAAGTGAGAAACAAAACTTCAATGAAGAATTGAGCTTAATGGTGAAGAACTTCAACAAGTTCTACAAGAGTAGAAGCAAATATAGAAGCTTCAAGTCAAGGTCCTACAATGACAAAAGATCTTCTAGTCGAGAGCGAAACTGCTACAGTTGTGGAAGACCCGGACACTATTCCAATGAGTGTACGGCTCCCTACAAGAGAAGAGAAGATTCTCCAAAAAGAAGAAGCAAAGAATCACCACCAAGAGAGAGAAGGAGTAGAGATGATCGTTATGAACGAAGATACTCACAGAGAAGCAAGGATTCGGAAAGGAAGGAAAAATCATCAAGGATCTACACAAAACGAAGACATCAAGCTCATGTTGGTGAATGGGTATCCGGCTCCGACTCCGACAGCCACTCCGAGAGAAGTTATCACTCCGACTCCGAAGATACTCAAGATGAAGGTGTTGCCGGTCTAGCACTTGTGTCAACCAACTCCTACGACATATTTGACTCACCAAATGAAGGAATTGGAAGATGCTTCATGGCCAAAGGTCCTAAGGTAACACACCCCGAGTATGTTGATTTCAATAGTGATGAAGATGACTTGTTAGGTGATGATTTGCTTGTTGACAACTCTAGTGATGAATACTATGATGAAACGTCAATTAATCATGCTAATCAAGATAAAACGAATGACAATGATAGGGAGAAGATTGAGGCTCTAACTAAAGAACTAAACACTCTTAAGTTAGCTCATGAAACTATCTTCGAAGATCATCGAGAACTTTTAAGAGCTCATGAGAAATTACGCTTTGAAAAGCTCAATCTTGAGCAAGAGCATGGGTTCTTAAAAGCAATCAATGATGATCTCCGCAAGAAAAGTTCTTCTTACATTGCCAAGCGTTTACTCTTATCCACTTACATGCCTCAAGTCAAGTCTAGTAACAAGAACAAGAAAGATTCTTCCTCTAGCAGTAACAATGATCATGCTAAATCCAATATTGTTGCTTCTAGTAGTTCTCTTGATTCCACTAATGATTCTTTTAGCCAAGTTACACTTGAGCAAGAAAATAGCTTATTGAAGGGAATTATAGAGAAAGGAGTGTACAAAAGCCTTGCCGGGAGTAAGCAATTCGAGGAAATTCTGCGCAAGCAAGGAATGCACCGGAAGAATCAAGGTGTTGGTTTTGAACGAAAGTTCAATGCCAATGGAGTTGAGTGGGAAGAAGATCAATACCCCAAGACAAAGTTTGTTCCTCAACAAGATAAGTATGATACTTCTTTCAAGGGGACACAAGCTCAAGATGATCTTCCACCACAAGACTACAAGCAAAAAGGCAAGGACAAGCTTCAAGAGGAAATTGATGCATTTGAAGAAGCTCCTAAGACCTTAGTCAAGTGGATTCCCAAGACTACTTCAAGTTCCACTTCATCAAGTACGACTACAACTCCAAGGATTCCCATCAAGATGGTGTGGATCCAAAAGAAGAAGAACTAGAGAGTTCTTGAGGGTGACTCCGCCAACATACTTCACTCTTATCATTTTGGCAAGAACAAGTGCAATCAACTTCCACATCTTGCACTAGTTCAAGGAGTCACAAACCCTCTTGTTGGTAAGACAAGGGACAAGGTAACCTAAAAGTTTTCATGGACATCATCTTGTGTGTGCATCACTCTATGTCTATGGATATCCTTGTTTGTTCCTTGTGGGACTAACCCATGTAGGTATTGAAAGTGCAATTCACTCAAATGGATAGCTCCAAGTGATCTACATCAACATTGAGCATCCACATCTTCAACATCTACATGAAGTCATCATCGACAAAACCCGAGGTTAGTTCATCCCTCTAAGGGGGGATATCACATGTAGGGGGAGCTTTACTCTAAGACTTGAGCTAAAGCAACTCTAAAGATGTGAACACAACAATGCTTTATGTAAAAGTGGTAACCCCACTTGAGCTTAAACGATGAGTATGACCTATGATCAAGTGTTCTCACTTGACTCCTAAGTCAATGTACTCATATATAGATGACCTTGTCATCGCAAATTGCTTGATAGATGCTAGAATTGGTTGTGCATGCCTTGTCACATATTTCATTTGCCATCTTATTGTGTGAGCATGCTGGTTGCATATTTTACTCATTCGAGGACATCCACTTGTTGTTTTAATTGTTTGGTTTTATTTCCTTTTTCCAAGTGGATGGACAAGAATGCCTAAGAACCTCCTCTAGCTATCTATGCTTTTCTTGTCTCAAACTCTATTCATGCTACATCACAAAATTTGATCAAGTCAGATTCGAACCACTCTGTGTGAGGAGCGCTCGGAGTCCCCGATTCGTCATAGACTTAAACTTCCAAAACCTCTTTATGATTCTCGGTCTGACTGATACCCTACTTTCGGTCCTACCGAGATCATTAAGTTGATCTAGGTTTTCGATCTCGGTGCAACCGATTTGAACCATTCGGTCACACCGAGTTGCAACAACTATATACAGTTTTGCATCTCGGTGCCACCGAGTTGTTCCACTCGGTCACACCGACAGGGTCGGGCTATATATAGTCATGGGCAAAAATTTGGAAATTTCTCCGAACCCCTTCGCCCGCGCGATAGCCTGCTCTACCAACTTGGTCTCCGGATCGTCTCCTCGCTGCCAGCCGCCTCCAGTCGCTGGTCTCCGTCGCCGTCAACGGAAATTCAACCCCGCCGTTGCCGCCGTAGCGAGTCTCCGCCGAACTAGGGTATGGACTCGATCTTTGTGCTATTCCCCAATCCGATTCTTAGCACATTGTGATCATCATGATTCTTTCCATGTTTGTTAAACTTCTATCCAGTCAATGAACTCGTAGATTAGGATTAATTCGAAAATTTTAGGGTTAGGTTTCCGCCGAAACCATCTCGGACCCACCGAGTTGAAAAACTCGGCCCCACCGATTTGGCTTATGCCATTGCACAAGTGAGACTCGGTCTGACCGAGAATTACTTATCGGTGTGACCGATTTTGGAACTCTGTGAAACCCTAGCAGTCTCGGTGCCACCAAACCGTGACTCGGTCTGACCGAGTTCACTAGTTTAGGTGCCAAAACTGCTTCGGTATCACCGAGTTTAGAAATCGGTAGATCCGAGATGCTTTCAGTGGGAAACTAAAACTAAGTTTTTGAATTATTCTTTTGCAAAAATCTCTGCATTTTGTGATGCTTATCCACTCTATCTCATCTATAACCTATTCACAGGGTCAGCAGTCAGAGTTTGCATCATGTCAGACCAAAGTGATAGCCAGAACTTGTCAGAGCAGCAAGTGCAGATGAGTGAGGGCACTAGTCCCTCAAGTTCCTCAGATGATGGCAGCAGGAGCACCCCTAGCAATCTGCCTAAAGCTGCCACAAGACAGAGAAAGAAGAGAACCTCAGACTCAGAATATGAGGATTATGTGGCAGAAGAGGAAGCAACTTCCAAGAGAGTTGAGCCAGCACAGGGCATAAAACCAGGGATGAAGATCAAAAGGCCAGCAGGCAGGCAGCCTATGTCAAAGGCCAGAGCTTCAACTGAGAAGCCCACTCCCATTGAGCCAGTTGCCGCTAAAGGCAAGAAGAGGAAAGAAAGGGTGAAGAAAACTGTAGCCAGAGTGCTTGGCAAGGCTTCCATCATGGAAGATGGGGAGGAAGAAGAAGAGGTAGCTGCACCAGCACCTAAGGCACCCAAGCTGATGGATGATGCCATAAGAATAGGGGCAGCTGCTTCCAAGGCCAAGCCAGCTCCAAAGCCAAAGCCAAAGAGGAACACAAGAAGCATCCCAGCTACTGAGAAGAACAAGGCCCCAGTGCCTAAAGCTGCAGAAGAAGAAGAAGAGAATGTTCTTAGAAAGCTCAAGCCCAAGATCCCAGACCACAATGATGCTCATCCTGTGGCTGAGGATATGAAACTCAGGAGAGATTCAGGGCTCCGGAAGTGGAGAGAAGCAGACCCGTATGCTTCAAGGAGAAGGACTGCAGTTGACTACATGTTTCACACCAAGGAGCAGCAAGACTTTTATGAGACAGTGCTGCTAGACAAGAAGCCAATTGTCTGTGATATGAGATGGGTTGATTGGCAATACATCAAGGACAACGAAGAGTACTACCTTGGAGTGCAGGACAGCTTCAAGGCATGTGGAGTAGAGGACTTTGTTGGGCAGAAGCTCACAAAGTGGAACGAGGAACTCATCATGCAGTTCTACTCCACAGCCCATTTCTATCCAGATGGCAGGATTGTATGGATGTCAGAGGGTACGAGGTACCAGTCTACAGTTGCTGAATGGGCTCAGCTGATTAATGCCCCAGAAGAGCATGATGATGACTTGGACATTTATGCCAAGAAGAAGATGGACCACAACTCAATGTCAAACATGTACAAGGAGATTCCAAATGAAGCACTTGATACGTTCAAGTTTGGCTCAGTACACTATCTCCTGTCAGGGATGCCAACCATCAACTGGATTCTTAGGCACACCCTATTGCCCAAGTCTGGAGATCACAAGATGATCAGGGGCCACGCGATCAACTTGCTTCATATCTTTGATGTGCCACAGAAATTCAAAGTCATGAGCCTTAAGATTGAAACAATCAAGAGGACAGCAGCAGACCAGAAGAGGAGCTGTGGATATGCCCCACAGATTTAGGAGCTCATCAACTCTAAGATGGGCACGGGCATATACTTATTGGACAAGGAACACCTGCCCATCCATCCAGACTTTGAAGATAATCAAGTGGTCATGACTGAGAATGAGCCATCATCTGCCCAAGCACAAGCCAAGAAGGAGAAGGCGAGGAAGGAGAAACCTGCCAAGATGCCTACTCAAGAGGAGGCATCTGAATTTTTCCTGAAAACCAAACAGGAGCAGCTTGGTTACTTGATTGCGTCCACCCTGCGGATTGAGCAAGGACTAGCCACCCTAACTCAGAACCAGGCAAGCTTAGAGAGGATCATGGAACAAAAGTTCTACGACTTGGATGTCAAAGTGACAGAGATTCAGACCGCAGTGGAGCAGCTCCAGGATGACATGCAGGAGAGGAGAGGCAAGACTACAACTAATGCCTTTGCCAGAGTGCCACGAGGTCCGAGGTCGTCTGCAGTGCCAGTTGCTGACCCCAGAGCCACCACGTCTGCACCAGCTACAGCCTCAGTTCCACCAGCTCCAGTGTCCACTTCAGCCTCGACTCCGACCACGTCTACAGAAGGCTTCGTCCTTGGAGTGCTCCGGACTCCACCACCACCTGAAGATCAAGCCTGAGTGTCGACTTAGCACTATGCATTTTCTAGGAACTTTTTGGTAACTTGTTGCCAAAGGGGGAGAAAATGTATAGATCATAGGCTTCGAGAGAGAGTGTTGCTTTTATTCTCTCTTGTTTTATTTGGTGGTTTTTCGAACTTTGTTTGCTTTTGTGTGAGATACTATGTCATTGCTCGTGAGACATTGATGATCATGTGTTTGATCATAAGCTACACTTAATGTTTGCTTAATATTATCATATTATCTATCTTATGTTATCATTCACTATTCTTGGTGATGAGTGCATGTATTTCATTCTTATCATTTTAAGCGCTCCACCAAGATGTATGTGACATGGAAGAGTAACCCATGACTCTAACTCTTTGTGCATTTGCAGTCCAAAGCTAATTTTAAATATGCAAAAATTTAGGGGGAGCTCTTACTTGTCACATACTTCTCAAAGCGACGATATATTTCATGCTTATTATCATTTGTCGAAGCTTTGATCTATATGTTGTCATCAATTACCAAAAAGGGGGAGATTGAAAGTGCAACTATACCTAGGTGGTTTTGGTAATTCATAACAACATATAGCTCATTGAGCTAATGCTATTCCAAGATGACTATTTCAGGAAAGCTCAATGATTGGCATGGCATGGATGTGAAAGTGGAACCCTCAAAATGCTAAGGACAAAGGATTGGCTCAAGCTCAAAAGCTCAAGACTCTTCATTTTATATTTTAGTGATCCAAGATCACATTGAGTCTTTAGGAAAAGCCAATACTATCAAGGAGGGATGAGGTGTTGCTTAATGAGCCTCTTGCTTCATGTGCTTAGTGATATGCTCCAAAACCCTCAACTACTTTCCCATATCCACATATGACCTAAACCCTAAGCCAAACTCGGTCCTACCGATTCTTTCTATCCGGCGCCACCGAGTTTCACTTGTCATAAGCCACTGCCAAACCCTAGCAATTCGGTTCTACCGATAGGGATCTCGGTCTCACCGAGATGGGATTGCAAACTCTCTGTTTCCCTTTCGTAACTTTTCGGTCTCACCGAAAGAGCGAATCGGTCCCACCGAGATTGCAATGTAAACTCTTTGTTTCCCTTTTGTAACTTTTCGGTCTCACCGAAAGAGCAAATCGGTCCCACCGAGTTTGCCTGACCAACTCTCTGGTTAGCTTATTACCAAACTCGGTCTCGCTGAGTTTGTGTAATCGGTCTCACCGAGATTACGTTATGCCCAAACCCTAACCATATCGGTCCTACCGAGTTGCATGTCAGTCCCACCGAAAATCTCTAACGGTCACTAGGTTTACCTTTTCAGTCCGACCGAGTTTGTTGATTCGGTCCCACCGAGATTGGAAAACTCTATGTAACGGTTGGATTTTGTGTGGAGGCTATATATACCCCTCCACCTCCTCTTCATTCGTGGAGAGAGCCATCAGAACACATACACAATTCCAACTCATATGTTCTGAGAGAGAACCACCTACTCATGTGTTGAGACCAAGATATTCCATTCCTACCATATGAATCTTGATCTCTAGCCTTCCCCAAGTTGCTTTCCACTCAAATCTTCTTTCCACAAAATCCAAATCCTATGAGAGAGAACTGAGTGTTGGGGAGACTATCATTTGAAGCACAAGAGCAAGGAGTTCATCAACAACACACCATTTGTTACTTCTTGGAGAGTGGTGTCTCCTAGATTGTCTAGGTGTCACTTGGGAGACTCTGACAAGATTGTGGAGTTGAACCAAGGAGTTTGTAAGGGCAAGGAGATCGCCTACTTCGTGAAGATCTACCGCTAGTGAGGCAAGTCCTTCGTGGGCGATGGCCATGGTGGGATAGACAAGGTTGCTTCTTCATGGACCCTTCGTGGGTGGTTGCTTCTTCGTGGACCCTTCGTGGGTGGAGCCCTCCGTGGACTCGCGCAACCATTACCCTTCGTGGGTGGAGCCCTCCATGGACTCGCACAACCGTTACCCTTCGTGGGTTGAAGTCTCCATCAACGTGGATGTAGGATAGCACCACCTACCCGAACCACGGGAAAAACATCCGTGTCTCCAATTGCGTTTGAATTCTCCAAACCCTTCCCTTTACATTCTTGCAAGTTGCATGCTTTACTTTCCGCTGCCAATATACTCTTTGCATTCTTGCTTGAATTGTGTGATGATTGCTTGACTTGTCCTACAATAGCTAAAATCTGCCAAGAACTAAAATTGGGAAAAGGTTAAGTTTTTATTTGGTCAAGTAGTCTAATCACCCCCTCTAGACATACTTTCGATCCCACAATCCCGCTGGCCGGTGGGACCTGCCGCCCAAAGGTCGTACAGACAAGCCTTCGTGGGCGTAGGATTCGGTCCACCGGTGCTGATGTCAGGGCCAGCATGGCAACAGTGCCACGCCGCACGGAGATCTCCGCGGGTACGACGTACTGCGACCATTCTCGTCTTTCGAAAGGGGTGGGAGCAGTCTTCACTGTAGCCACTCCCCTGTCCTGTCCCTCTTGATGAGGACATGGGGTTTTGCTGGAGTCACGGGCCGACTCCCCAAGGCCAGCTTCTTGGGAAGTCGTCAGTCAGGAGTTGGTTTGTCCTGAAGTCGTCCCTGGGACTCGGCCGCGAGTGGCTAGGCGGTGGCCTTGCCGCCGACTCCTCAGAAGGCGGCTCTTTGTCCTGGGGTCTTGAGGGGCGCAGCCTGCCCCGATGTCTTGAAAGGTTCTGGGACTCGGGTTAGCCTACCCGTGGCCCATTACTCCGACACCTACGCTACTTTGCTGCATCATCCCTTCCTCTTCTAGGAAATCCAACGCAGTGCTCAAGAGGTAGCAATGTGTTCCCCCTAACTGTGCACTGTTGCGAAGGTTCGTTCTTTCGAAGCACCGTGATGATCGGGTGTGATAGATTCTAACGTTCGTATACAACGGGTGTAAGCCAGATTTACACATGCAAAACACTTAGGTTGACTTGACGAGCCTAGCATTTACAGACATGGCCTCAGAACATGAGAGACCGAAAGGTCAAACATGAGTCGTATAGTAGATGCGATCAACATGGAGATGTTCACTGTTGATGACTAGTCTGTCTCACGCGATGATCGTACTCGGCGTAGCCGATTCGGATCATGTATCACTTAGATGACTAGAGGGATGTCTATCTGAGTGGTAGTTCATTAAATAATTTGATTAATTGAACTCATTATCATGAACATAGTCTAAATTGTCTTTGCAAATTATGTTGTAGATCAATAGCTCGCGCTTCAGCTCTATGTTTTAATACGTTCCTAGAGAAAGTCTATGTTGAAATATATTGTGAGCAATTGTGCGGACTAGGGCCGTGGTCTGAGGATTGTCCTCACTGCTACACAGAAGGCTTCTATCCTTGATGCACTGCTCTGTGTGCCAACCCCTCCAGAGTCGTCTGTGGATGTTATGAACATCTGGCAGACACGTTCTGATGACTACTTGATAGTTTAGTGCGCCACACTTTATGGCTTATAATCGGGGCTCCAAAGGCGTTTTGAATGCCATGGAACATATGAGATGTTCCAAGAGCTAAAATTGATATTTTAGGATCATGCATGTGTTGAGAGGTTTGAGACCTCTGACATGATCTTTGCCTACAAGATGGAGGAGAATAGCTCAGCCAGTGAGCATGTGCTCAGAATGTCTGGGTACTTCAGTTGCTTGAATCAAGTGGGAGTTAATATTCCAGATAAGAGAGTGATTGACAAAAGTTCTCCAGTCACTATCACCAAGCTGCTAGAGTTTCGTCATGAACTATAACATGCAAGGGAAGATGACCCCGGAGCTGTTCGTCGTGCTTAAGGACGTAAAGGTAGAAATCAAGAAGGAGCATGAAGTGTTGATGGTTAACAAGACCACTGGTTTCAAAGAAGGGCAAGGGCAAGAAGGGAAACTTCATGAATGGCAAGCCAGTTCCCGCTCCAGTGAAGAAACCCAAGAACCCAAACCTGAGATGAAGTGCTTCTATTAGGGGAACGGTCACTGGTAGCGGAACTGCCTCAAATACTTGGTAGATAAGAAGGCTAGCAACTTCAACAAAAGTATATTCGATATATGTGTTATTGATGTGTACATTACTAGTACTCCTAGTAGCACCTGGGTATTAGATACTGGTTCATTTGGTAATATTGGTAACTTGAAACAAAAGCTACGGAATAAACAAAGACTAGCTAAGGGCGAGGTGACGATGCATGTTGGAAGTGTTTCCATGGTTGATGTGATCACCATCACATGCTCCCTCTACCTTCGGGATTAGTGTTGAACCTAGATAAATGTTGTTTGCATTGGTGTCTGCGTTGAGCATGAACATGATTGGATCATGTTTATTGCAATACGGTTATTCATTTAAGTCAGAGAACAATGGTTATTCTGTTTACATGAATAACACCTTCTATGGTCATGCACCTAATGTAAATGGTTTATTGAATCTCGGTCGTAGTGATACACATGTTTATAAAATTGATACCAAAAGATGTAGAGTTGATGATGATAGTACCACTTTCTTGTGGCACTGCCGCTTAGGTCATATTGGTGTAAAGCGCATGAAGAACCTCCATGTTGATGGACTTTTGAAGTCACTTGATACATGCGAACCATGCCTCATTGGCAAGATGACTAAAACCCCATTCTTTGGGACAATGGAACGGGCAATTGACTTGTTGTAAATCATACATGCTGATGTGTGCGGTCCGATGAGTGTTGACACGTGCAGTGGATATTGTTATTTTCTCACCTTCACTAATGAATTGAGTAGATATGGGTATATTTACTTAATGAAGCATAAGTCTGAAACATTTGAAAAGTTCAAGCAATTTCAGAGTGAAGTTGAGAATCATCGTAACAAGAAGATCAAGTTCCTACAATCTGACCAAGGGGAGAGTATATGAGTTATGAGTTTGGCAATCACTTAAGACAAGGTGGAATAGTTTCATAGTTGACGCTGATGTCTACTATGCAACTTTATTCTTGTAGACACGTGTTGGGCCTCCAAGCGCAGAGTTTTGTAGGACAATAGCAATTTTCCCTCAAGTGGATGACCTAAGGTTTATCAATCCGTGAGAGGTGTAGGATGAAGATGGTCTCTCTCAAACGACCCTGCAACCAAATACAAGAAATCTCTTGTGTCCCCAACACACCCAATACAATGGCAAATTGTATAGGTGCACTAGTTCGGTGAAGAGATGGTGATAAAAGTGTAATATGGATGGTAGAAATATATTTTTATAATCTGAATAAATGAAAACAGCAAGGTATCAAATAGTAAATGGGCACAAAAACGGTATTGCAATGCTTAAACATGAGGCATAGGGTCCGTACTTTCGCTAGTGCAGCCTCTCAACAATGCTAACATAGTTGGATCATATGATTATCCCTCAAAGTGCAATAAAGAATCACTCCCGAGTTCCTATTAGTGGAGAACAAAAGATAGAAATTGTTTGTAGGGTACGAAACCACCTCAAAGCTATTCTTTCCATTCGATCTATTCAAGAGTTCATACTAAAATAACACAAAGCTATTCTTTCCGTTCGATCTATCCTAGAGTTCGTACTAAAATAACACCAAAGCAAATTCATATTCATAATACTCAATCCACACAAAGAACTACAAGGAGACCCCAAAGTTTCTATCAAAGAAAAGATAATAAAAACGTGCATCAACCCCTATGCATAAATTACCCCAATGTCACCTCGGGAATCCGCAAGTTGAGTGCCATAACATACATCAAGCGAATCAATATGATACCCCCTTGTCACCTCAAGTATTCATACTGCAAGACATACATCATGTGTTCTCATATCTGAATATTGAATCCGACAAGAAAAAACTTCAAAGGGTAAATATTCAATTCATCACAACAAGAGTATAGAGGGGAGAAACATCATATGATCCATCTATGTTAACAAAGCCCATGATATAGATCGCGCACGCGAGAGAGAGAGAGATTAAACACATAGCTACTAGTACAAACCCTCAACCCCGAGGGTGGACTACTCCCTCCTCATCGTGGTGGCCGTCGGGATGATGAAGATGGCCACCGGTGATGATCTCCCCCTTTGGCAGGGTGCCAGAAAGGGTCTAGATTGGTTTTCAGTGGCTACAGAACCTTGCGGCGGCGGAACTTCTGATCTAGGTTAACCCCGAGGGGTTTAGGAATATTTGGGAATTTATAGTGCAAAGAAGGGGTACAGGAGGCCACCGAGGTGAGCACAACCCGCCAGGGCGCGCCTGGGGGCCCAGGCGCGCCCTGGTGGGTTGTGCCCCCCTCGGGGCACCCCTAGGTGCAGCTCTGGCCCATTGGAAGTGTTCTGGTCCATAAAAAATCCTCAAAAAATTTCACGGTGTTTGGACTCCGTTTGATATTGATTTTCTGCGATGTAAAAAACAAGCAAAAAACAACAACTGGCACTAGGTCAATAGGTTAGTCCCAAAAATGATATAAAGTTGCTATAAAATGGTTTTAAAACATCCAAGAATGATAATATATTTGCATCAAGACTTCATAAATTATAGATACGTTGGAGACGTATTAGACGCCACCTGGAACACCATAGCATAATGGTTTGTCCGAACGTTGTAATCGCACCCTATTGGATATGGTGCAATGTATGATGTTTCTTACCGATCTACCGCTATCATTTTGGGGTTATGCTTTAGAGACTGCCGCATTCACTTTAAATAGGGCTCGTAGAAATCCGTGGAGACGACACCGTATGAACTATGGTTTGGCAAGAAACCTAAGTTGTTGTTTCTTAAGGTTTGGGGCTGCGATGCCTATGTCGATAGGCTTATGCCAGAATAGCTCGAACCCAAAGCGGAAAATTGTGTTTTCATAGAATACCCAAAGAAGACGACTGGGTATACCTTCTATCTTAGATCTAAGGGCAAAGTGTTTGTTGCTAAGAACAGGTCCTTTCTTGAGAAAGAGTTTCTCTCGAAAGAATTGAGTGGGAGGAAGATAGAACTTGATAAGGTTGTTGAACCTTCACTTCAACTAGAGAGTAGCACAACACAGAAAGATGTTTCTGTGGCACCTACATCAGTTGAAGAGAAAGCTAATGATGATGATCATTGTCGGTGTTCTGGGAACATGGGTCCCCAGACTTGCCTGCCTACGGCTTGCGGCGTGGCTCAAGTGGGGGCCCAGCATGGCCCATCTTCATCAGCTCAAGCTCAAGACCCTCACGAGGGGCCAAGCCTCGCGGGGCGGACGACAGGAAGCTTCCTTAGAGGCAGCCTCGTCAGGCAGGCTCGCGAGGAGGCGGAGAGATCAAGGCAGGGGTGCCTCGCGAGGAGCCCGTGAGGCAAGCCATGACGATCGAGACCAGGCGGGTGCCGGCCTGCGCAGTTTCCTTGTTTCCCCTTTGGTGCAAAGGGGGCAAGCACATGCCAAGGCATCGGGTAAAGGTTACCATTCCGGTGCAACGAGACCAAGACGAGCAGAGCGGCAGGACGGAGGTCACTGTGGAGCCCAAGACGGCGTCATTACCAGTGCTTTTGGCAGCCGAAGACCACCTTTGGTCAGGATAACTTGTACTAGATGTTCCCCTCCAAAATGGCCAATTGTTGGCGCCCTTCCCGCTCATTATTTGGGGAGAGGCCCAGGGCCTCTATAAATAGAGCTAGCCACCACAGAGTAGGGGGAGGGATAGACTCACCTAGACATCAAGAGATCTGATAGAGCCCTAGCAGAGAGAGAGAGAGGCGACTGAACTCACCCAAGCAGTTCATCGCACCAGCTCAAGAACACCTCTCGTGAGGCTGTTCTTCCCTTGTACCATTCATCATCAGTCCCTAAGGCAATCCACCACACCACACACACTAGAGTAGGGTATTACACCACAACGGTGGCCCGAACCAGTATAAACCTCGTGTCCCTTGTGTTGTTCGTTGTTTTCAGCTTAGATCATGCGAGGAGATTGGACGTAGATCGGTAGGGGAGAGATCTCCGTGCGCACCCCAGTGTTCGAACCTCAAGGGTCTGCCGGAACCCGAAATCTGACATTTGGCGCGCCAGGTAGGGGTGCACCGGAATCTTTCTTCCGCTGTTCGCGTGTGATCTTCCGTCGTGTCCATGGCTGACGCTCGTCGGGCTCGCGCCGAGCGCCGGGCTGCTCTCGCCACCCGCGTTGCCCAGACGGCCCCGTCCGCGGACGTCCTCGTCGTTCCCCGTCGCCTGCCGCCAACGCCGCCATAGGCCTAGCAGGGAACGAGCAGCAGGCCTCGTCCCAGCATCCTTTGGTACGGCGGGAGGGCCGCACGGCCACACCATCGCTAACTCCAGCCGCTTCGTCGTCCCACGCCCGTCGCACCCCCACGGACGCGCACGCCGCCCTGCTCCTGGCAAGAGAGCTCTTGCACTACCGCCCCATCGACGACCTCTACGAGGACTGGCTCGCCCGCATCACCGAGCTCGTCTGTGCCGCAGGGGGCTCCCCCTTGCCGTCCCTCTCACTGCCTCGCCCTCCATTCCACGCAGGAGGCGAAGATCAGGAGGTGCCTCCACCACCTCCTCCCCAAGAAGGCACCCTGGCTCAAAGGCGCGCAGCCCCAGGGCGAGACCCTCCGCGTCTGGCGCCTGCGCAGCAAGAAAGGAGCTGCCAAGAGATCCCTCATGCCCAATAAGGTGCTCGCGCGCTCCCAGCGCCGGCGCGCCAAGATCGCGTCCCTGCACCTCAACGCCAAGACCCCGCGCTGCTCCAAGCGGCGGCGCGCGGTAATCCCCAGGAATAAGCCCAGCACCAGCAAAAGGCACCGGTGGCCACAGCAGGCTGCCGCGCCCTCACCCCCGATCTACGCGGTGTCGCATGGCCAGGCAAGTTCAAGCCTGACCTGCCCCCTCGCTATGATGGCACGGCGGACCCTGCGGAGTTCCTACAGCTCTACGAGCTATGCATCGAAGCCGCCAACGGAGACGAAAGGGTCATGGCGAACTGGTTTTCCATGGCGCTCAAGGACGGGGCCTGCACCTGGCTCTTGAACCTGGCTCCTGGCATAATCTCCTCCTGGGACGAGATGCGCACTCGCTTCATCGCCAACTTCCAGGGCACTCGTGACCGGCCCCCGGCCGTGAGCGATCTGCGCCGCATCAAGCAGCAGCAAGGGGAAACCCTGCAGAAGTACATCCAGTGCTTCAACAACGCTTGCGTCAAGATCCCCAAGGTGACTGAAGAAGCCATCATCTCGGCCTTCTCCGATGGCATACGCGACATCAAGATGAAGGAGGGGTTAGCAATCCATGAAGACCTGTGCACATCCCTAGAGCTTTTCAACTTGGCAACCAAGTGCGCCAGGGCTGAGGAAGGGCGCCTTTCCCTCCTCAAACTCCCGATTGCCGACCCAGAAGAGAAGAAGCCCAAGGCCAAGGACGTGAAGTGCAAGGGGGCTGCCGTGCTTGCAGCGGAACCGGACACCAAGCGAGGCAGGGATCAGCCTGAGTCATCCAAGGGCAGCCGGTACTGCGTGTACCATGACCTCCACACCGACAACGCCAACGAATGTTAGGAGCTCAAGGCCGTGAGAGATGGACGTATCGGCCGACGCCCCGAGCGCAACGACAGGGGCTATGGCTTAGGAGGAGGAAGAGGTGGCAGACGATGGGAAGACCGTGGCCCTCGCCAAGGGTGGCGTGACCGACCTCGCGAGGGAGGCTGGAGAGATCAGCCTCATGAGGATCGGCCGCACGGCAACGCAGGCCTTCCTCCTCTGCCACCACCGCCAAGGAGGAACGAAGACCAACATCAAGACGAGGGAGCTGGGGGCTTCCAGGAGCCGCGCACAATCGCTTGCATCTTGGGTGGAGCGTAGGCCCCAGCCTCACAGCGCATCTTCAAGCAGTTTGCTCGCGAGGTGAATGCAGTCCTCCCCAAGCTAGAGGCCACGTGCCCTCTCAGGTGGTCTGCGTGCGCTATCACGTTCAGCTCAGCGGATCAGCTCAAGTGCGCGGCAACGGCCGGAGTCCTCCCGATGCTTTGCTCCCTAGTCATCAGCAACGTGCAGGTCACCAGGACCCTCATTGACGGCAGAGCAGGACTCAACGTCCTGTCCGTCGAGATGTTCGACAATCTCCAAGTGCCGTACGATCAGCTTCAGCCGACCAAGCCCTTCTCAGGAGTCATTGATGGTTACACTGTTCCAATAGGGCAGGTTCGCCTTCCAGTCACCTTCGGGCAGCGCAACAACTACCGCACCGAGCTCATCGACTTCGACGTCGCCCACATCCGTCTGCCATACAACGCCATCCTCGGGTACTCAGCCCTGGTCAAGTTCATGGAAGTGACTCACCATGGGTACAATGTCCTCAAGATGCCAGGAAGCGGTGGAGTCATCACTGTACCCTGTGAAGAAAGGGACGCAGTGTGTTCACTTGAGCGCGCGTTCCAAGCCGCAGCAATCGAAGACCCGGACCACAGGAACGGAAGGCTTCCCGAGGCGACCCTTAATAAGAAGAAGGTTTCGCCTGGCCCAAGCCATAAGGAGGCAGGCGCCTTCGGAGGTGTTGTGTCAGGATCTGTGCCCAATCAGGGAGCGCCACCCTCTCTCGCATAGGAAGACGCGCCCGGCGCCCTCCTCAGGCAGGGCTCGGGGGCTCTTTCTTGGAGAGCCACCGACTTTGCCGAGGTCGCGAGGGAGGCACTCGGGCACAACTTGGAGGGGTGCTTCCATGCACGTTTCCTCAGGAAGGCACAAGGCAAGGAAGACCAAACCCTCAGGAGTTCATCGCAAGAAACACCCAGGAGCTATAGGAGTCGAGAGTCATGCGCGGCAGCCACCGCTTGCCCGCAATAGCCCCACATCCAGGCGAGGATGGTGGGCTGCGTGTCTGCATTGACGTGCCAAGGCTCAACCGAGCCACGTTTCAGGAGAGCCTCTCGCCTTCGCGTGTGTGGCATTGCGAGGGTCCACCTCACAGCTACGTTCGCATGCCTTTCGGCCTACCGAACGCGGTCGCCGCTCATCAGCGCCTGCTGAGGAGCATTCTGGAGGCTCAGGAGGTCAGGCATTGTGCGGTCCTAGCGGAGATGGAGATGGCCCTCGAAAACCCACCTGTGCCCCCAGAGCCTCTCGAGGCTCCTGGGCCTGGGGGCTCGTGAGGGTCGACGTCTTCATCGCGCATTGCCTGCTTCTTCAACATCACTTCATCTTCAACGGCACCAGGTGACAACTTTCTAAGTTCCGTTTTTAGCTGGGAGCGCCCACAGGGCCGCATCATTCCCAGGTCGCGTGGGTCCGTCCCTGCGGCATGTATCCGTTTTGCTTATGCTCTTTACTTACCTTGTTGGGGGCGCCCCTTGGGCTGCATCATCCCCGAGTTGCTCGCGCCTGGCCCAGCGGCGCTTCCTTCTCTCGCGTCTACTTAAAATGAATTTGCTCTTTCGCGCTTAATTGTCACCTGCTGCTTATCGCGGACTTCTCCGCTTTCATGCATAGTGCTTGCACGTTAAAAGGGGGGGTACCTGAGCATCGCGACTCATGGGCTCCTACTGGCTCTCCAGCCCTCACCCCCTGGCCTTGACCCACGACATCGTGACCTGTCATACCAGCGGCGGCTGAGCTAGCTCGAGTGCCGGGACCTAAGGACATAGAGCATTTGCATTCTAACCACCCTGCAGGAACACACCATTGATAAAGGCCTAGAGCCAGGCGCAACCCGCCTCGAGGTAGGGCCTCGTGAGTCCCGCGCTGGCTCACGAGTTCCCAGATACACCTCTCCTAGCCCTACCGTGCCGGCCACGTGTCAGGGCGGGGCTGTACACGCCCCGGGGGCTCCTCCCAGAGGGGAGCCCCCTCCCACGTACCAGTGGAAGCACCATGCTCCGCGCTGGCTGACGGCACTTCCGAGGAGCGGCTATGCCCGTACACATACGGAAGCACTATGCTCCGCGCTGGTGATAAACAACTGAGGGCGGCCTACGGCCGTACTAACCTCAGGGAGCCCAGAGCTCAGTGTCCGGCACCATCGCAACACCTCCCCTCAGGAGTGCCGCGCGAGGGGGCTGGACACGGGGGCTACGCCCGGGCCTCCCCCGAGCGCACGCCACCCAGCCAGGTCCCTCGGACCTGGTCATCACGCGCCCCTCCCCGAGCGGAGCCAAGGTATGGAAACCTGTTTGAACGTCAAGGGGGACTCCTGAGCATCGCGACTCAGGAGCCTAACTTGCCCCGTAGCCCCTCGCTCCTTAGTCCCGTCCTGGTTTTCGGTCGGGGCTAACGCTGGGTGAGGTAGGCGCGGGGCCGGGCCCTGCCGACGCAGAATGACCAATCCACTCCTTGTTCCCCCTTTCCTACTTGTTGCTTGCGCGTCAAGGGGGACTCCTGAGCATCGCGACTCAGGAGCCTAACTTGCCACGTAGCCCCTCGCTCCTTAGTCCTGTCTTGGTTTCCGGACGGGGCTAACGCTGGGTGAGGTGTGCACGGGGTCGGGCCCTGCCGACGTAGAGCGCGAGTAAGTAGGGGAGAAAAATGCAAATTCCAGGAAAGTCAAAGCAAATATTACAAGCCATAGATTGTTTCACGACGTGGGCGTACAAGGGTAGCGGATACCCAGGCGGCGGCCGCTCATACCAGGGCCTCGGTGCCTCCTGCTGAGTGCCCTCATCTCTGTGGCAGAGGACCAACCGTTTCTTTGGCAGAAGTGGGTCAGGACCCTCTCGGGGGGCCTTTCCCTTCTCTTCTGCAGAGAACCAGCAGATTGGTGCCATTGGCGTAAGGAGAAGCAAGAACAAGGAAGAAGAAGGAAAGGATCAACAGTAAGGAATGAACTGAAGGGACTCACGCGGCCCCGTACTTATAGCCGGAGGAGGCCAACCGCCAAGCACCACGATCACAGGTAATCATGACCGGTTTCTCTGCATGCAGGGACTTGTCAAGTCGTGCGGTCGCCGAGGCATCATGGGGAAGTGCAGACGCCCACATCCAATCAATTGCCACGCGACGCCCAAGGCCGTAGGCTATTGGGGCCCGCGGCGCTTCGCGCTTGCCCCTTTGCTTCCCTGCTAGGCCAAGCCCAGGCGCGCCTTGGGCCCGGGGGCTACTGTCGGTGTTCTGGGAATGGGGGTCCCCAGACTTGCCTGCCTGCAGCCTGCAGCGTGGCTCAAGTGGGGCCCAGCGCGGCCCATCTTCATCAGCTCGAGCTCAAGACCTCACGAGGGGCCAAGGCTCGCGGGGCGGACGACAGGAAGCTTCCTCAGAGGCAGCCTCGTCAGGCAGGCTCGCGAGGAGGCAGAGAGATCAAGGCAGGGGTGCCTCGTGAGGAGCCCGTGACGCAAGCCATGACGATCGGGCGGCAGGCGGGCGCCGGCCTGCGCAGTGTCCTTGTTTCCCCTTTGGTGCAAACGGGGCAAGCACAGGCCAAGGCATCGGGCAAAGGTTACCATTCCGGTGCAACGAGACCAAGACCAGCAGAGCGGCAGGACGGAGGTTACCGTGGAGCCCAAGACAGCGTCATCACCAGTGCTTTTGGCAGCCGAAGACCACCTTTGGTCAGGATAACTTGTACTAGATGTTCCCCTCCAAAATGGCCAATTGTTGGCGCCCTTCCCGCTCATTATTTGGGGAGAGGCCCGGGGCCTCTATAAATAGAGCTAGCCACCAGAGAGTAGGGTGAGGGATCGACTCACCTAGACATCTAGAGATCTGATAGAGCCCTAGCAGAGAGAGAGAGAGAGGCGACTGAACTCACCCAAGCAGTTCATCGCACCAGCTCAAGAACACCTCTCGCGAGGCTGTTCTTCCCTTGTAGCATTCATCATCAGCCCCTGAGGCAATCCACCACACGACACACACTGGAGTAGGGTATTACACCACAACGGTGGCCCGAACCAGTATAAACCTCGTGTCCCTTGCGTTGTTCGTTGTTTTCAGCTTAGATCACGCGAGGAGATTGGACGTAGATCGGTAGGGGAGAGATCTCCACGTGCACCCCAGTGTTCGAACCTCAAGGGTCTACCGGAACCCGAAATCCGACAATCATGGAGCTTCAGATCAAGTTACTATCCAACCTCATAGGTCGAGAAGGGTGCGTACAACTTCTGAGTAGTAACCTTGTCTTAAAGGTCATGTTGTTGGACAACGGTGAACCTACGAGCTATGGAGAAGCGATGGTAGGCCCGGATTCCAACAAATGGCTAGGAGCCATGAAATCCGAGATAGGATCCATGTATCAGAACAAAATATGCACTTTGGCGGACTTGCCCGAAGATCAGGAAGCCATTGAGAATAAATGGATCTTTAAGAAGAAGACAGACGCTGATGGTAATATCACCATTTATGAAGCTCGACTTGTCTCAAAGAAGTTTCTGACAAGTTGAAGGAGTTGACTGTGATGACTCTCTCAACACTAAAAAAAGACACATACGTGACATTTTGGGCCGAACGAAAATCTTTTCTGTCATACTTATGACACTTCTATGACGATAATTGTGACAAAACCCGGTATTATCATAGATGTGGTGGGGTCCTACTTCTATGACAAAAAATCATGACAGAAAATGGGCTTTTCGTCCTAGGAGGGCCGGAGATGCAGCTGCATGACATTCTTTGGGCCGTCCATAACGGAAAAAAACCGTGGTAGAAGCGAGGGCGAGGAAAATATCGGGGTGTTCCCGGTTACAGTGGGTGGTCGGGGCCGAGTGATGCACGTTTCTCTCATACACGCACGCGCGTGGGTGCGAGGTATTGGGCTCTAACTGAACCCGAGCGAGGCGTTGGGCTCTAACTGAACCCGAGCGATTGCACTGCAGGCTACGCGTTACTGAACCCGAGCAATTGATCGATGGCTGTTAACTGAACCCGATCGAGCGATTCCTTCGCTACTGCTGCTAATTGAAGCTGGTCGATGCTGCCTCTGGATGAACAGTGAGCGTTGCGGGGGGTTTGGATGAACAGTTCCCGGTGGGGGTGGATGAACAGGATCCCGTGGTGTTGCCTCTGGATGAACAGGATCCCGATCGATCGAGCCGGTTGGGGTTGGATGAACAGGTCCCAGTGGAGGGCAGGATGAACAGGACCACCCCATGGAGGGAAGGATGAACAATAGACGATGGCGGGCTGGATGAACAGTAGCCCGTGGAGGGGTGGTTGCACAGGAGCCCGTGGAGAGGGCTGGTTGAACAGTAGCTGGTGGAGTAGCGCGCGTTGGAGGCTGGATGAACAGGAGCCCGTGGATGAACAGTCGCAGTTGGAGGCTGGAAGAGGTCGACGGTGGATGAACAGTAGCCCGTGGAGGCTGGAGGGGGTCGACGGTGGAGATGAACAGTGTCCCGTGGAGTCCCGTTTTGCGGTACGCCACACCCCTCCCGATGAACAGGACCCCCGTTTCTACTGTAGCGCTCCAACACAAGTCCGTTTCCTCCGTTTTGTGGTATGCCACACCCCCCGATCAACAGGACCCCCATTTCGACCGTAGGAGGTCCGTTTCCTCTGTTTTGCTGTACACCAGACCCCTCCCGAGGAACAGGATCCCGTTTCGAACGTGGCCGGTCAAACACAAGGCCGTTTCCTCCATTCTGCGGTACGCCACACCTCGTTTCCATCGGCTGTTCCATCCAAGCCCTCCCGATGAACATGACGGCGCATTCCATTCCGACCCAGCCGGTTGGCTCCCCATGCACATGACGACGCTGTTTCTCCGTTCCGACCCAGCCATGTACACGAGCCCTGGTCGTACGTACGTGCGAGTAGGCATTTGAGACCCCGCCCGTATGTACGTACGTGGTCGTATTTACTTTCTTGCACCCTGGCTGCTGTACGTACGTGTACATGCTACGTGTGTGCCTCTACATCGACCAGTATGTACGTACACGTTCGCGACTAGAATGACAACTCTACGTACGCTTTGACCAGGTGGGTCCCGACCGTCAGGCACTTCCTTGCGTGCAAAGATGTAGCTGGTGGGTCCTAGCAGTCATGGGGGCGAATCATTTTTTTGCCCGTACGCACTTCCTTGCATTCGAAGATGTAGCTGGTGGATACCAGCAGTCAGGGGAAACGTTTTTTTGTGAAATACGGTGGCTCGTCCGGTGGGTCCCTGCTGTCAGGTGGAGGAATAATTATTTTGCGCATAATAAGGAGGCACTTCCTTGCTGCGGCCGTGGACCCAGCTGTCAGCCTCTCCACGTACAGTCCACGTCTGATGGAAGCCGTTCCTTGACTACGTTGACCACGCTGCGCCGAGAGCACCAAGGCGGTGGACGACGGTGAGGCCTAGGAAGGGGAGGACGCGGAGCCAGGGAGGACACGGCAGTGGATGCCCACGCGGAGAGGAGTACGAGGGTTCACTGGTTCGGCTGCGGTGTGAGGCTGCCACCGCCGCAGAATAACATGGGGTGTGGGTGAGTCAAGGGATGGCCTGGCCAGCGGTGGGAGTAGTAGGGGCGGTGAGGCCTCCGCGGCATCGCAGCCGGCCACGGGAGGCAGGAGCACGAGGCACGACCGGCGCTAGTTTGGGCACCTGGAGCAAGAAGACCAGAGGTTGAAGAAGCACTACGGTCGTTGGATGGACATTGTACGGTCAATGGAGCTAGAATCGTGCATATTGACTAAGTTGACAAAGCCCTCCATCCCCGTCAACTTAGTAGGCCCACAAGTCAGCCTCCCACTATACTGGGTCCCAGCTAGCAGGGGGAGTATTCATTTTTTTGTGCGTAATAAGGAGGCACTTCCTTGCGTGCGAAGATATAGCTGGTGGGTCCAAGCTGTCAGCGGCGGTAACGTTTTTTTTTGCGAAATACAGAGGCCCTTTCGGTGGTTCCCAGATGTCAGGTGGAGGAATCATTATTTTGCGCGTAATAAGGAGGCATTTCCTTGCGTGCGGCCGTGGACCCAGCTGTCAGCCTCTCCACGCATAGTCCACTTCAGATGCATGTCGGTCATTGACCACGTTGACCAGGCCGCGCCGGGAGCACCAGGGCGGTGGACGACGACGAGGCCTAGGAAGGGAACGACACGGAGCCAAGGAAGACTCGACAGTTGTTTCCCACACGAAGGGGAGTACGACTGTACGTGGGTTTACTGGTTCGTCTGCCGTCGCCGGAGAATAACAGCAGGTGTGGGTGAGTAGAGGGATGGCTAGGCCAGCGATGGGAGTACGATGGTGCGGTGAGGCATGCGCGGCAGCACAACCGGCCGCTGGGAGGAGGGAGCAGGCAGTCCCGCCGGCGCTTGTATGAGCAGCTGGAGCAGGAAGAGTACAGATTGAAGAAGCACGACGGCCGTTGGATGGACATCCAACAGTCAATGCTTGTGCGTCAACCTTTTTTTAGGAAAGCCTCAAATCTGTGGAAAACAGCATACATCCCATCTGCCATTATTTCTAATAATTTACAGCCCATTTGCTAATTCTTAAGGTTTTTTTGGAGCCCATATTCTTTTTTTAGCATTACAGCCCATATTGTGGCCACAGTTAAAAAATTATATGAAAATTTGCATATTTCGGTGCGGTCCGAACTCTTTTTAATCCCGAAATTGCGAGTCATGTTGAAACTAATTTCTGATTTTAAAAATAAATATATATCAATATAAAATCCAACAAATTGTCCACACATAAAAATCAATGCAATTTAAAATCTCAAAATGAAAAAAAGAAATTTGAAACTAATTGCCGGTTTGATGTGTTTTAAAAATGTACAACCCATTTCTCATTACTGATAGGCCATTTTCTCGGCCAGCCGAATGAATCTCTCCTTGTATTGAAAGATTTGCAGCCCAACAGGCCTGACAAAGAAACTTACTTGGCAAATCACAAAAAATGGGCTGTGGCCGTGGACCCCGCTGCGGCCGTGGACCCAGCTGTCAGCCTCTCCACGCACTTTACTCTTCCGATGGAAGTCGGTCATTGACCACATTGACCACGCCACGCCGAGAGCACCAAGGCGGTGGATGACGACGAGGCCTAGGAAGGGGACGACACGGAGCCGGGGAAGACGCGACAGTGTATGCCCACGCGGAGAGGAGTACCAGGGTTCACTGGTTCTGCTGCGGCGTGAGGCTGCCGTTGCCGTAGAATAACAGGGGGTGTGGGTAAGTAGAGGGATGCCCTGGCCAGTGATGGGAGTAGTAGGGGGCGGTGAGGCCTCCGCGACATCACAGCCGGCCACGCGAGGCAGGAGCACGCGACATGACCGACGCTGCTTTGGGTGGCTGGAGCAAGAAGACTAGAGGTTGAAGAAGCACTATGGTCGTTGGATGGACATCATCCGGTTACTGGAGCTAGAATCGTTCATATTGACTAAGTTGACAAAGCCCTCCATCCCGTTAACTTAGTAGGCCCACAAGTCAGCCACCCACTATGGTGGGTCCCAGCTAGCAGGGGGGTATTCATTTTTTTGTGCGTAATAAGGAGGCACTTCCTTGCGTGCGAAGATATAGCTGGTGGGTCCGACCTGTCAGCGGGGGGAACATTTTTTTGGCGAAATACAGAAGCCCTTCCCACGTACAGTCCACGTATAGTGTGTAATAAGGAGGAACTTTCCTTGCATGCGACATGGACCTCGTGGGTCCCAGCCGTCAGGCTCTCCACGTACAGTCCTCTTCCGATGACTCTCGTATGTTGACCACGCCACGCCGAGCGCACCGAGGCGGTGGACGATGGCGAGGCCCCAGACTGGAACGACCAGGAGATGGGGAAGACGCGGCAGTGGAGTCGCAGACGGAGAGGAGTGGGAAACTTGACTAGTTCGGGTGCGGGGTGGGCCTACACTCGGCAGGAATAATAGGAGGTGCGGAGTGGAGGGATGGCCTGGCCGTCGGCGGGGTAGCGTTTCGCTGAGGAGCGCAAAACAACGCCGCTGGACGTCGGAGGCTGGAGCAGGCGGTCCCGGCAGCGCTGGGGGAAGAAGACGAGAGATTGAAGAAGAATGCCGGCCGTTGGATGTAAATCCAATGCCTTCTTAGGCTTCGACCTACTGACCCACATGTCAGCCAGTACATTTGTTTTTTAGTCCATTTGGTGGGTTGGGTGAAACAATGATGTAGCATCTATGCAGCCCGTTTATATATATGGTAGAATTAAAAGCCCATTTGCATTTTTCTCGAAATCCGCGGACTTGCTGGGCTGGGTGAAAATATCATGTTGGGCTAGATGGAGAAATGTTATAAAAACATAAACACATGATTGCACGTCTATTACTGCATTGGTCAGTAAAATCTTTGCAAGCTTATGTACGCAAACACTAGGAGTTAACTTGCCAAGTTATATATAAACAATTATCATTATTATTTTGTAAGAACTTTCAACTCACGAAATAAAATATCATTGAAATTTGATGAGTTAATAGTACGTGGGTATTATTATTTTTTAGGCTAGACGTGGGACAGTTGAGTTGGTTCTAGGGAAAAGTACTGGGAGAAAACTCAGTTTACATCGAAAAAGAAAGTGGGAGAAAATTCAGATATAGGATTAATGAAAATGAAAAATAAAGGAAGTGGCAAGGTCTATAAAATGGTTGGACGAATGACATGTTTAACGGAAACTTATGTTGTTTCTAATATATATATAGAAATATATGATATATATATATATATATGATATATATATGTAATAAAATAAGATATAAATATAGGTTCAGTTTTGCATTCTTATAGAAAAATAGAACTGAGCTGTGCGTCGTCTTGAAAAAACAAACATAACTTGGGCTGCTGATGTTATAGACAAGCTAGGTTGGGAGGCCCAGAGGCTACTTGATACCTGCTGGATCCAAAAAATGTTGAAACATGTCATGGGCTGCCCATGTTAAACAACAAAACCTAGGCCATGGACCTGGTGGGCCCGGGACTGTCAGCCTCTCGATGAATAGTTGTCTCCCGATTCCTCTTGTTTTGCTGACCATGTTGGGAACGACAGACGGCGGCGCCGTGGCTAGAGCACCAAGGCGGAGGACGACGTCCCGCACACATACCTGGGCAACGGTGATCCGCTGGTCCCTGTCAGGAGACGAATGGATGGGCACAAGGTCTAGTCCTGCAACCTTGTGCTTTCTCGTCCTGTAGGTACTGCTTGAACTCAGTGAGGTAGAGCTTCACCGAGTCCAGATCGTCGGTGTACATCACATTCAATTTGGTGCAGCCATAGGACTGAACAGCAAACTCAAAGGGGAATTCCTTGCTGAAGTCCATATCCAGCAGGCTCACCCCTCGGATCGCCATTGGAGTCTTTTCAAGTGAATGAGTGTGTAGGCGGCGACAACAGTTCATTTTTCAGCTCTTGCAAAACTGGATTCAACAGTAAACTGAGTGTGTACATGCGACAACAGTTACTACCCCTCCCTCGTCTGCTGCACGCCCGGCAGAAGATGCACCCTCGGTGCATTCAAACGCCTCCATTAAGAAACCTACTCCGGCCACACGTCGGTTCACGATCGGGTCTGTATTGGTACTGTAATAACAGGAGTTAGTGGTCACTTTACTTAAATTTAATTAGCTTTAATAGAAATTTATACTTAAAACAAGCAATGCATTGGCTCGTTCTATCAGTGCCACAGGATCAACATGCACAACAATTAGAATTATTATTCTCGGGACGCACATGATCAGCACATTTGTGGCACTTTCACAAAGATAATACTACCAAGTTTGAACTGTTTGTTATGGTTGTTGTCCTCTGCATCATCATGCCGTGTTTCCCAGCTTGCAAGATTCAAAACCAACAAATAAGATCCAAATAATAAGTACAACAAAGATGCCTACACATCTCATTGATTCCCAGCTTGCAAGATTCAGAACCAACAAATAAGATCCAAATAATAAGGACAACAAAGATGCCTACACATCTCATTGATCCCAGCTTGCAAGATTCAGAACCAACAAATAAGATTCAAATAATAAGTACAACAAAGATGCCTCCACATCTCATTGATTCCCAGCTTGCAAGATTCAGAACCAACCCATTAGAGCCTTTTGATAAAGTGAATATCGGGATTAAATACATCTTGGCTAGCCATGTCATACAATCGAAGAACTTGGCGAATGCTCTTGACCGTCACAACATTTGTAGTTGAGTATTCCTGTTTGCACAGCACAAACAAGAAGAGCATGATTTCACTTTAATAGTGGCCTCCTTGAACTCAACCCGCAGCTCCACTCGGATGAGGCCTGCCTCGATTTCCATGATTCAATTCATGCGCCTTTTTCCAGTTCACCTGAAATAAAGCAAAGATTGCATCATTCAACTAGCCAAAAGTACTTGCTCTCGTGAGCTGGCAGGTTCTTCTTTAGTAGTTGCACTAAAATTGAGGAACATTAAGGTTGGCTGTCCGGCTCATGTAAGGTGCAACTACAATTTTCTTATCCTTTTGTGCAGTCCATTGTGGTGACAGTGACGGCTCATCTTGCAAAGGCTAATAAAATGTTGCACGAGATTACCAGCAGAACTTGACGGAGATTTTGGAAACTCCAATCACCATTTTGTGCAGTTCCACCAAAATTGAGAGATGTTGCCCACGTGACATTTTAGTTGAACTGCACTAGATACTCATTCCACAAAAAAGTGTTTTGTGCAGTTCACCAAAAGGTCACAATAGCAACAAGGTGAAATGGATATCCCTATCTGCACAAAAAGATAGAAAGTAATCAGTTGTTGGTCAATAAGAATATACGAAACATATACAAAATGAAAAGAAGCATCTTAATTATGTTCATGGCAATCACGCAAGGACAGTAGAAATTTTAAAACGTCAGCAATGCTTCATGTTACCAGAAGCATTACGATCAACAATGAGATTCCTCAAATATGGGATTACTTTAATGGTGGCATTGCTTGTTTACCAGATACAGTAAATCAATAGCAGCTAAAGAGTTGGTTTAAGGGCATGGGACCGTGGGGACACCAGGACACTCAACAGCGTAAATGAGCAACTTACGTATCATACTGGGGAAAATAGCAGGAGTGCCATTTGTAACACAGTTTAATTGCATCTTATCACTGGAGGAATTAGATTAACAATAACACTGGTTAGACATGTCTCTAAGGTAACAGTGTGATCACTTCATTTTACATGCGCCCTTACATTAACAACAACAAAAGGTTGGTATAAGGACATGCGACAGTGGATGCATCAGCACAATGTACCTACAAGGAGGCATAAAGTGGTGATGCCGATTTTGTTCATGCTATGTGAGGGTAGAAAATCTAATCATGGAGATGTTTTATTATGTGAGGGCAGCAAACCTAATCCTGGAGACGTTGTACTATGTGAGGGCAGCAAATCTAATCCTGGAGACCTTTTACTATGTGAGGGCAGCAAATCTAATCCTGGAGACCTTTTACTATGTGAGGGCAGCAAATCTAATCCTGAGACCTTTTACTATGTGAGGGCAGCAATTCTAATCCTGGAGACCTTTTACTATGTGAGGGCAACAAATCTAATCCTGGACATACTCTATTGACTTGTCCACCAGCCGCCACTTTCTATCCTTTCTTCAACCAATAATAGATCTGTTCCTTATCCAGTTTGTACTGTGTTTTCCCATTATTTCCCTTTTCAACCAAGAGACCGGTTGGGTATCCGGTCTCTACTACTTTCACCATATTATTTCCTCTTTGAATCAAGTCCTAGATTCATGCTACAACTTCCCCCCTTTCTTTGTTGTTTGAACAAAGCCCTAGATTTGAATGCATGAAGTAGCTTTACCTCTAATAATACTAAAAATTTAGGTGGCTTTGGAAGAGATGATGGGAGTAGAAAAAGATGCACATGCAGACACGTGGGGAGCTGGGGCAATAGAGCAAGGCCGCTTTCGAAGAACTTATACCTGAGGGTCGTCGGGATGTCGGCCGCGGCAGGCCGGAGCACAAGGTTATGGAGATTTTCGCCTCCACGTTGCCATCAAGCGGCTAACCGGCCGCCGATTTTTATCCCACCAAGCTTGGCATCGATTGAGTGGAGGAGCGGTGGCCTTCCTGCAACCAGAGCGGTGGCGACCTACCGTGTACTACTCTTCCTCGCTGCCGGCTGCGCCCGCGCACGCGCGCCTGCTTCGTCTGCTCCTACAAGAGTACGTCCAAGAGAGCTTTGGAGCACGCCCAGAGCGGAGCCCCCGATGTCCTTCGTCTGCTCCTGCGACAGTACGTCCAAGAGAGCTTTGGAGTGCCCGGAGGCCATGGTTGGAGTGGTGCCAACAGAAGGAAGGGACCGGAGGAGAATGAGTGTGGGTCTTTGGCTATGGCTGGGAGTTGGGGCTCAAGTTAATATAGCGGGCGAATGGCAATGAGCCGCGGCAGACGGATGGACGGCTGGCACCGGAGTAGGTTCGTCGGCAGCCGTGGTGTCATTAACGCGGAGCAGTCGCTTGCACCGGGATGCCACGCGGGTGGCGCTCTCTCGGCCGTCGCGCTGCTGCAATGCCGACACTAGTGAGAGGTCGCGTCGGGCGTGAGTGCAGATGCTGCTTCAGTGACTTAACCACAGGTGCGTTGTCTCACTAACACGTGGGCCCAACGGGCATCAGGCCCGCATGTCAGTGACGCACCAACTGCACCTGCAGTTAAGGCCGGTGAATGCGGCATTGACGTTCTGTAGAGATGGTGATCGTTTCAGGCGGGAAGCGCGCAGTTGCGATGGAAGGGGTTTCGGTAGGCCAGGGCGGTCAGACGCTGGCGTGGTGGTAAAATGTGAACTCATGGATGACAAGCCTTTGAAGCATATGTGGCACGTATTGACAACCAGGCATCCATTGATACGTCTCCAACGTATCTATAGTTTTTGATTGTTCCATGCTATTACATTATCTGTTTTGGATGTTTATGGGCTTTATTATACACTTTTATATTATTTTGGGACTAACCTATTAACCCAGAGCCCAGTGCCAGTTTCTATTTTTTCCTTGTTTTAGAGTATCGCAGAAAAGGAAAATCAAACGGATTCCAATTGACCCGAAACTTCACGGAACTTATTTTTGGACCAGAAGAAGCCCACGGAGTATCGGAGTTGGACCAGGAGAGTCCCGAGCTGCCCACGAGGGTGGGGGGCGCGCCCACCCCCCTGGGCGTGCCCCCTGCCTCATGGACAGCCCGGAGGTCCACCGACGTATTTCTTCCTCCATATATCCCCATATACCCTAAAAACTTCGGGGAGCACAATAGATCGGGAGTCCCGCCGCCAGAAGCCTCCGTAGCCACTGACAACCAATCTAGACCCGTTCCGGCACCCTGCAGGAGGGGGAATCCTTCTCCAGTGGCCATCTTCATCATCTCGGTGCTCTCCATGACGAGGAGGGAGTAGTTCTCCCTCAGGGCTGAGGGTATGTACCAGTAGCGATGTGTTTGATCTCTCTCTCTCTCTCTCTCTCTCGTGTTCTTGAGGTGATACGATCTTGATGTATCGCGAGCTTTGCTATTATAGTTGGATCTTATGATGTTTCTCCCCCTCTACTCTCTTGTAATGGATTGAGTTTTCCCTTTGAAGTTATCTTATCGGATTGAGTCTTTAAGGATTTGAGAACACTTGATGTATGTCTTGCCGTGCTTATCTGAGGTGACAATGGGATATCACGTGATCCACTTGATGTATGTTTTGCTGATCAAATTGCGGGTTCTGCCCATGAACCTATGCATAGGGGTTGGCACACGTTTTTATCTTGACTCTCCGGTAGAAACTTTGGGGCACTCTTTGAAGTACTTTGTGTTGGTTTGAATAGATGAATCTAAGATTGTATGATGCATATCGTATAATCATACCCGCGGATACTTGAGGTGACATTGGAGTATCTAGGTGACATTAGGGTTTTGATTGATTTGTGTCTTAAGGTGTTATTCTAGTACGAACTCTGGGATAGATTGAACGGAAAGAATAGCTCCATGTTATTTTTCTACAGACTCTTGAATAGATCGATCAGAAAGAATAACTTTGAGGTGGTTTCATACCCTACCATAATCTCTTCGTTTGTTCTCCGCTATTAGTGACTTTGGAGTGAATCTTTGTTGCATGTTGAGGGATAGTTATATGATCAAATTATGTTATTATTGTTTTGAGGACTTGCACTAGTCAAAGTATGAACCCTAGGCCTTGTTTCCTAGCATCGCAATACCGTTTGTGGTCACTTTTATCATTAGTTACCTTGCTGTTTTTATAATTTCAGATTACAAAAACCTATATCTACCATCCATATTGCACTTGTATCACCATCTCTTCGGCGAACTAGTGCACCTATACAATTTACCATTGTATTGGGTGTGTTGGGGACACAAGAGACTCTTTGTTATTTGGTTGCAGGGTTGCTATTGAGAGACCATCTTCATCCTACGCCTCCTATGGATTGATAAACCTTAGGTCATCCACTTGAGGGAAATTTTCTACTGTCCTACAAACCTCTGCACTTGGAGGCCCAACAACGTCTACAAGAAGAAGGTTGTGTAGTAGACATCAAGATCTTTTCTGGCACCGTCGTCGGGGAGGTTAGCGCTTGAAGGTATATCTTTAGATCTTGCAATCAAATCTTTTTGTTTCTTGTTTTAGCACTAGTTTAGTTTATAAAAGAAAACGACAAGAAAATATGGAATTGAGTTTGCCTCATACGCTTCATCTTTTTAATATCTTTTGTGAGTATGATGGAAAGGAAAATTGTGCCAATGTGTTAGAAGAAGAATGCATTAGAATGTTTGGCACTAAATATTTGAATGATGAGCATGATTGCAATGTTGTTAGTATGAATTCCTTGAATATCCATGATGCTAATGATATGCAAAGCCACAAGCTTGGGGAAGCTATGTTTGATGAAGATGATACTTTTTGTCCCCCTAGTTTTGATGAGCAAATTTATTATGATAAAAGCATGCCTCCTATTTATGATGATTACATTGATGAAAGTGGATTTGGAGAGGTCACACTACAAAAAAAGACACATCCGTGACATTTTGGGCTGAACGAATTTTTTTTTCTGTCATACATATGACACTTCTATGACGATAATTGTGGCAAAACCCGGTATCATCATAGATGTGGTGGGATCCTACTTCTATGACAAAAAATCATGACAGAAAATGGGCTTTTCGTCCTAGGCGGGCCGGAGACGCAGCTGCATGACATTCTTTGGGCCGTCCATGACGGAAAAAACCGTGGTAGAAGCGAGGGGGAGGAAAATTTCGGGGAGTTCCCGGTTACGGTGGGAGGCCGGGGGCCGAGCGATGCGCGTTTCTCTCATACACGTACGCATGTGTGCGCGAGGCGTTGGCTCTAACTGAACCTGAGCGCGGCGTTGGACTCTAACTGAACCCGAGTGATTGCACTGCAGGCTACGCGTTACTGAACCTGAGCGATCGATCGATGGCTGTTAACTGAACCCGATCGAGCGATTCCTTGGCTACTGCTGCTAACTGAAGCCGATCGTTGGGATGAACAGTGAGCATTGGGGGGGGGGAGGGGGTTGGATGAACAGTGAGCGGTGGCGTTGCCTCTGGATGAACATGACCCCGTGGTGTGGTGGAGGGCTGGATGAACAATAGCCGGTGGAGGGGTGCCCGTGGAGGGGTGGATGAATAGGACCCCATGGTGTGGAGGCAGGATGAACAGTAGATGGTGGAGGGGTGCCCATGGAGGGGTGGTTGAACAGGCCCCCGTGGTGTGGAGGGCTGGATGAACAGTAGACGGTGGAGGGGTGGTTGAACAGTAGCCGGTGGAGTAGCGCGCGGCGGAGGCTGGATGAACAGGAGCCCATGGAGGCTGGAGGAGGTCGACGGTGGATGAACAGTAGCTCGTGGAGGCTGGAGGGGGTCGACGGTGGAGATGAACAGTATCCCGTGGAGTCCCGTTTTGCGGTACGCCACACCCCTCCCGATGAATAGGACCCCCGTTTCGACCGTAGCGCTCCAACACAAGTCTGTTTCCTCCGTTTTGCGGTACGCCACACCCCTCCCGATCAACAGGACCCCCGTTTCGACCGTAGGAGGTCCGTTTCCTCCGTTTTGCAGTACGCCACACCCCTCCCGATCAACAGGACCCCCGTTTCGACCGTAGGAGGTCCGTTTCCTCCGTTTTGCGGTACGCCACACCCCTCCCGATCAACAGGACCCCCGTTTCGACCGTAGGAGGTCCATTTCCTCCGTTGTGCGGTATGCCAGGCCTCGTTTCCATCTCCTCTTCCGTCCAAGCCCACCCGATGAACACGACCACGCATTCCGTTCCGACCCATGAACACGAGACGACGCTGTTTCTCCGTTCCGACCCAGCCATGTACACGAGCCCTCGCCGTACGTATGTGCGAGTAGGCGTTCAAGACCCCACCCGTATGTACACATACATGGCCGTATTTTCTTTCTTGCACCATGGCCGCTGTACGTACGTGTACATGCTACGTGCACGCCTCTAGTACGACACGTGCGCGCCTCTAGTACGACACGTGCGCGCCTCTACTACGACACATGCACGCCTCTACATCGACCAGTATGTACGTACACGTTCGCGACCAGAATGACAATGCTACGTACGCTTCGACCAGGTGGGTCCCGACTGTCAGGCACTTCCTTGCCTGCAAAGATGTAGCTTGTGGGTCCCAGCAGTCAGGGGGCGAATCATTTTTTTTTGCCCGGACGCACTTCCTTGCGTGCAAAGATGTAGCTGGTGGGTCCCAGCAGTCGGGGGGCCGGTGGGTCCCAGCAGTTAGGGGGGCGAATCGTCAGGTGGAGGAATCATTATTTTCCGCGTAATAAGGAGGCACTTCCTTGCTGCCGCCGTGGACCCAGCTATCAACCTCTCCACGTACAGTCCACGTCCGATGGAAGTCGTTCCTTAACCACGTTGACCACGCCGCGCCGAGAGCACCAGGGCGGTGGATGACGGCGAGGCCTAGGAAGGGGACGACGGCGAGCCGGGGAAGACGCGGCAGTGGAAGCCCGCGTGCGCGTGGAGAGGATTATGAGGGTTCACTGGTTCAGCTGCGGTGTGAGGCTGCCGTCGCCGCAGGGCCTGGCAAGCGGTGGGAATAGTAGGGGGCGGTGAGGCCTTCGCGGCAGCACAGCCGGCCATGGGAGGCAGGAGCATGCGGCACGACCGACGCCGCTTTGGGCGGCTGGAGCAAGAAGACCAGAGGTTGAAGAAGCACTACGGCCGTTGGATGGACATCGTACGGTCAGTGGAGCTAGAGTTGTTCATATTGACTAAAGTTGACAAAGGCCCCCGTCCCAGTCAACTTAGTAGGCCCACAAGTCTGCCTCCCACCATGGTGGGTCCCGTCTAGCAGGGGAAGTATTCATTTTTTTGTGCGTAATAAGGAGGCACTTCCGGTTGGTCCGAGCTGACAGTGGGGGGGAACGTTTTTTCGCGAAATACGCTGGCCCGTCCGGTGGGTCCGAGCAGTCAGGGGGAAACGTTTTTTTTGCAAAATAAGGTGGCCCGTCCGGCGGATCCCTGCTGTAAGGTGGAGGAATAATTATTTTGCGCGTAATAAGGAGGCACTTCCTTGGGGCTGCCTGGACCCAGTTGTCAGCCTCTCCACGTACAGTACTCTTCCGATGAAAGTCGGTCGTTGACCATGTTGACCACACCGTGCCGAGAGCACCAGGGCGGTGGTCTAGACGACGGCAATGCCTAGGATGGGGATGACGCGGAGCCGGGGAAGACGCAGCAGTGGAAGCCCGCGCGGAGAGGAGTACGAGGGTTCATTGGTTCGGCTACGGTGTGAGGCTGTCGTCGCCGCAGAATAACAGGGGGTGTGGGTGAGTAGAGGGATAGCCTGGCCAGCGGTGGGAGTAGTAGGGGGCGGTGAGGCCTCCGCCGCATCTCAGCCGGCCACGGGAGGCAGGAGCACGAGGCATGACCGGCGCTGGTTTGGGCGGCTGGAGCAAGAAGACCAGAGGTTGAAGAAGCACTACGGCCGTTGGATGGACATCGTACGGTCACTGGAGCTAGAATCATGCATATTGACTAAGTTGACAAAGCCCTCCATCCCCGTCAACTTAGTAGGCCCACAAGTCAGCCTGCCACTATACTGGGTCCCAGCTAACAGGGGGAGTATTCATTTTTTGTGCATAATAAGGAGGCACTTCCTTGCGTGCGAAGATATAGCTGGTGGGTCCGACCTGTCAGCGGGGGGAACATTTTTTTCGTGAAATAAAGAGGCCCTTTCGGTGGGTCCCAGATGTCAGGTGGAGGAATCATTATTTTGCGCGTAATAAGGAGGCATTTCCTTGCGTGCGGCCCTGGACCTAGCTGTCGGCCTCTCCACCTAAAGTCCACTTCAGATGCATGTCGGTCGTTGACCAGGCCGCGCCGAGAGCACCAGGGCGGTGGACGACGGCGAGGCCTAGGAAGGGAACGACACGGAGGCAGGGAAGACTCGGCAGTTGTTTCCCACGCGGAGGGGAGTACGACTGTACGAGCGTTTACTGGTTCGTCTACCGTCGTCGGAGAATAACAGTAGGTGTGGGTGAGTAGAGGGATGGCTAGGCCAGCGATGGGAGTACAGTGGGGCAGTGAGGCCTGCGCGGCAGCAGAGCCGGCCGCGGGGAGGAGGGAGCAGGCAGTCCCGCCGGCGCCTGTTTGAGTGGCTGGAGCAGGAAGAGCAGAGATTGAAGAAGAACAACGGCCATTGGATGGCCATCCAACAGTCACTACTTGTGCGTCAACCTTTTTTTAGGAAAGCCTCAAATCTGTGGGAAACAGCATACAACCCATCTGCCATTATTTCTAATAATTTACAGCCCATTTGCTAATTATTAAGGTTTTTTTGGAGCCCATATTCTTTTTGTTAGCATTACAGCCCATATTGTGGCCACGGTTAAAAAATTATATGAAATTTTGCATATTTCGGTGCGGTCCAAACTGTTTTTAATCCTGAAATTTCGACTCACATTCAAACTGATTTTAAAAATAAATGTATATCAATATAAAATCCAACAAATTCTCCATGCATAAAAATTAATGTAATTAAAATCTTGAAATGAAAAAAAGATATTTGAAACTAATTGTCGGTTTGATGTGTTTTAAAAATGTACAACCCATTTCTCATTACTGATGGGCCATTTTCTCGGCCAGCCGACTGAAAGCTCTCCTCATCTTGAAAGATTTGCAGCCCAATAGGCCTGACAAAGCGACTTGCTTGGCAAATCACAAATAAAACTGGGGTGTGGCCGTGGACCCAGCTGTCAGCCTCTCCACATACAGTACTCTTCCGATGGAAGTCGTTCCTTGACCACGTTGACCACGACGCGCGGAGAGCACCACGGTGGTCGACGACGGCGAGGCCTAGGAAGGGGACGACGCGGCAGTGGAAGCCCGCGTGGAGAGCAGTACGAGGGTTCACTGGTTCGGCTGCGGTGTGAGGCTGCCGTCGCCGCAGGGCCTGGCCAACGGTGGGAATAGTAGGGGGCGGTGAGGCCTCCGCGGCAGCACAGCCGGCCACGGGAGGCAGGAGCATGCGGCACGACCGGCGCTGCTTTGCGCGGCTGGGGCAAGAAGACCAGAGGTTGAAGAAGCACTATGGCCGTTGGATGGACATCGTTGACCACACCGCACCGAGAGCACTAGGGCGGTGGACGACGGCGAGGCCTACGAAGGGAACAACACGGAGCCGGGGAAGACACGGCAGTGGCTGCCCACGCGGTGGAGAGTACAAGGGTTGACTGGTTCGGCTGTCGTTGCCAGAAAATAACAGGAGGTGTGGGTGAGTAGAGGGATAGATAGGCCAGGGATGCGAGTATGATGGGGCCGTGAGGCCTTCCCGGCAGCACTGCCGGCCACGGGAGGCGGGAGCAGGCGGTTTCGACGACGCTGGTTTGGGCGGCTGGGGCAGGAGGATCAGAGACTGAAGAAGCACGATTGCCGTTAGATTGACATCTAACGATCTGACGCTGGTAGAGTCGATTGTTGACTAAGTTTCTTTTTTGAGAAACCTTGTGTACGCATGAACTTAGTAGGCCCACAGGTCAGCCTCCAAATCTGTGGCAGACAACATAAAGCCCATTTGCTATTTTTTATAATTTGCAGTTGCTAATTCTTAAGTAATTTATTACAGCCCATTTTCTGCCTAGGACCACGGTCAAAAAGTCCAACCTTATTTTGCATATTTTGGTGGAGTTCGAACTGTTGTAATCCCGAAATGATAAACATTTTTTAAGAACTTATTGATTTGCCAAAAAAATCGTTTTGTTTATGTAAGCAAATAAGATGTGGGACAAATTTAGTTGGTTTAAGGGAAAACCAGTGGTAAAAAAATCAGCGCTGGGTGGGAAAAAACAACAAAAATAAGGATGTAAATATGAAAAGGGAATTTTAGGTGTTTTCAATATAATGATACGTGTATACGAACTAGTAAAACTATAGGTAGAGCTTAGAAAACGGATGTAGGACATGCGTTTCAAGAGGAAAATAGAACTGGGCTGTGTGTTTGATTCAGTAAAAACTGCATGCGGATGTTGTAAGACAAATTATAACTAACGCTGGCGGGCCAGAGGCCAGTAGATACCTGCTGGATCTTTGTGCCCCGTTGTCGTCATGGGCTGGGCCTGTTAAAAACAAAACAACCCTGGCAATCTACAGCCCAGTTGAAACTTGCTCGACCTGAAAAAACAAT
Organism: Triticum urartu; assembly: GCF_056163025.1. Classification (NCBI taxonomy): domain Eukaryota; kingdom Viridiplantae; phylum Streptophyta; class Magnoliopsida; order Poales; family Poaceae; genus Triticum; species Triticum urartu. The sequence continues at coordinate 558,093,820 of NC_141875.1, forward strand.
ATACGTGCTCAATAAACGAGAGAATTCTGCAAGTACAGACTGATAACTGGGATGCAACACGGATATTTTTTTTATTGTGATAATAAGTGTATGCACTTGTTTCAAAAAAATTGAAGAACTGGGAATTCGAACGGCGGGTGCTTATGCTACCCATCAAATAAAAATCAGGTGCCTGAAAATTCGTTCGAAAAAAATGATTCAGCTTTATATCCACGTCGACCCTCAGGATGATGGTTGGAAGAAAATGCAAGTTCATACCAAAAGATCGTTAACAACAATACCAACTTGCGGACGACAAGGTAGTACAACTAGCAATACCAAACTAACTTATAATCTTTTTACTCCTGGCCCTAGTGTTCGCTGGTAGAAAATCTTGCAGAGGACCAGCTCCTGCTCCTTCTCTTGCTCCAGGTCCCCGAGGTGGTACTGGTGCATCACCCAGTTGGTCCTTTGCTGGTCGAAGTTCTTGTTGGTGTGCAGCACCAGAACCTTTTTTGCTGCCTGTCTGCCGGCCGTTGACCATCACCGGCAAGGTATTGCCGGTCTTGTGCCACATCGCGTGCATGCCGCACTCCGACTGTATCTTGCGAAGCGTCCACGCGCCCCTTTTGAACGCCCTGGAATTGCGCTGGAAGAAATGCTTCCTTAGGCCACTCAATGTGATACCTGCAGTATTGTGGAATACAGGTTTTAGTGTACCTAGTTGGCATTTTCATAACATCTTTGGCATGTTGCAGTCACTTGTTTCACTTTTTATTAACTGTCAAATTGTAATTGCTTCACCAGGTCTGCATCTAAAAAGAAAAATAGAGCTATAAACAAAGGAATATGTTTGTGCAAGTAGACGGCCGATCGGTGTCTTACCTGGAAGTTTCTCAGGTTGGGTGTAACATATGCCGTGCTCGCTGCCGATGGTTGGTATGAACAAATCGATGAGAGACTGAAATCTCGCGCTGTCAGCACTCACTTTGGCCTCAAGTTTCTCAGGTTGGGCCAATCCTTCTTCGACTTGCATCGGTAATTCTAGAATACCCGAACACGCCGCCGGGATTCTTGTGTCACCTCATGCGCAGCGTGTTGTCACGTCAATTCAATGTGTGGACATGATGAATAATTTGACCGACGTATACTTGTACTGCTACTGTACTACTTACTAGTTGTATTTACTGTCACAATTTATACATAGGTTTAACTAACAAGTACGCACTTGAAGCCTAACTGATATATGTATATATATATATATATATGTATGGCTTCTACACAACATCTCCATCATCATTATCAGTACATCCTACGCTGGTGAGTTAGGATGCACTTGATCCCAGGAAGGTATCTATCCTTCAAACCAGAGGAGTGCTTCAAACAAACAACAGTACATAATATCCAACAAAAGAGGGTCGTGCTACAACAACAGAATACATGGCTCAGTCTACATATCAGTACGAATCGAGTTGTGCATATTTGCTGTTGGCATGAACCACATCACCGCATGTCGGGTTTGCAAAAGCCATCCATCGCATGGAAGCTTGATGCCTTTCACACACTTAAGATTATCTGGCAGCAAGCTGTGTCGACGAATCTGTGGATATGGTGATTCATGAAACCCATGGTATGATGCGTAAACACAGCCCCCCCTCGCGAATGGAAGTTGCATAGCACAGTAATCATCGCCGGTGATATGATCGATGATTGGTTGGATGATCGGATAATTGAGCTCGAGGAACAAGGAGTGGTTGCCGAGGCTGTAAACCCGCCTCCAGTTGAATACGCCTGGCCCAATGGAGCTAGGATCTTTCTCAAACACGAAGCAGCCATAGCCATCAATGTCACGAACGCCCCACGCATTGTACTGCATGTGGTTTGATGTAATGGTTTGGTCAATTTGGTACGTGCGAATGAGCATCAAATGACCGCCATCAGCTGAACGAGCGATAAACCACCACCCATCGGCTGGTATGATTCCAGGTCCTGGAATCATGAAGGCCAGCGCATTTGCGTCTGCTGCAACAATTCAAATTGGAGACCAAAAGGACAAAAATAAACAATCATGTTCAGAGTATGTGTGGAATTAAGATTATTATAACAGTGACACATATCATAGACAGAGAATTGCAATGCCGTGGTCATAATCATACCCCAAGTTAAAAAAAATAAGCCAATGACTTTCATATTCTAGCAATATGTCATGGTTCAAACATCATGTAACAATGAGAGGAAAATAGCTATGACAACGCCTACTCATATTCTACCATAGCACTTACTACTACTGTTCTCATATCAACTCTAAGAAATAACATGTGTTGTTATAAAAATCTTGTAAACGAGAGTAACATATAGCAATCATGATGTTATGCTCATAATATGTATTCTAACAATCATTAGATGCCAATTGTTCTCATATCAACTCTAACAATGACATGTGTGGTCATAAAAATCTAGGAAATGAGAGGAACATATAGCAATGATGTGGTTATAGACATGCTATGCATTCTAAATTTGTAACAAATGAACAGGCAGTTGTATTCATAAGGTAAAGATGAGATGAGATACAACAATTACACGACGAAAGATTCCACCAGTATAGGTAGCCAATCTGTGCGTCGACCGCGTAAACGATGCCATCGTGCACTATAACATCAGACAGAAATGTTTCCTCAACAGGATTGATGATGAGCCATAACCATGTATGGTGACCGGATTCCAGATAGACTAATCCCTTGTTGAACAAGGCAATGAGCTTGAATCCATGTAGTCTTCTGATGGTGTGGGCACTTCGCAGATTACAACTTTCTGCAAACAGAGGTCGAGCCAAAAGCTTGACGCGTCTCGTGCGTAGTAGGCAGGAGTGTCCGACGGGCCGCGAGGCTCGATGGCGGCAGTATCCAAAGATGGAAGGGTGATCTCTCACTGGGTGTAGATATCCATGAGACGCCATGGACTACCAGATTGGTGGATGAGGACGACCCAGTTGGCCTTCATGCCCGCCCAGTACTGGCCGCGCATTAAGGGCAGGTGGACGGGTAGTGGTAGCATGTCGAGGGGCACCATGGCAACCTCCGTAGGACCGTCAATTCGGTGTCTGGGCCACCTGCAAGGATCGGGCATCAGCAAGCAGGGTGTCTTGAAAAGAGCCAGCCGGTTGCAGACGAGTAGACGGTACAAAGACACTGAGCATGCAGCCAGACGGACGGTGCTGAGTAGGTCCATACGACTACAGATCTGCTCCAAGAGAACATCGGGGAGGGAATTCCAATCACGGCTCTGCGTGTCAGTCGGTTCTGCCATTGGGGTTTTCGGTGCCTGCGAGCCAGTGGGGAAGTGGATTCGGGCGGGCGAGCGAAGAAGCTTCTCCCCGTGTGGCCGAGCAGTGAGCGGGGGGATATGGTACGCGCGAGCTACCAAGGAAGATGGCGCGTGCGGGCGAGCAGTGAGTGGGGGTAAATGGTGTGCGGCCGACGATGTGGAAGAGAGGAGGAAGAAGAAGAGAGGAGGAAGAAGAGTGGAAGACGGGGAAGAAAGTGCATTCAATCTCAATTCTACTAGTACTACTACCAGGATATACCGTCCTTCAGAGTGTTAATAGTTACACCGATGACATGTGGGTCTACCACAATAGGGCCCATATGTCAGTTAATGGAGGACAGAGGTGCGTAGGCGTATTTGCGGAAGCATGCTCTACTGGCAAACATGATGACAGTACTGGGTAAGGCTGATTTAGTAACACCAACACGCTGGTTCAGCTTATTAATAACGTGTCCCATCTGCTGCAGCGTGTATTGTCACTTCACTGCGAAGACTAGTTGAATAGTTCTCTCTGACCGAGATGGGGAATAAATGGATCGCGAGGACTTCCTTTCTACAGTATCCCTATGCCTCGACGCTCACTTCACTCATTTTGCTTCGTACCTAGTCACTTGTTGAAATCTGTAGAAAGACAAATACTCTGTATTTGAGAACAGAGGGAGTATCACCATATGGAGGGAACAGAGGAAGCTTGAAATATGAACATGTCAATGGGAGGGAGTAAGCCCCATGCATGCATGCATGCAACATGCAACACTCGCACGTACACATGGACGCACGCAACACTCGCGCACCCATGCGACACACAACACACGACAAAACACACACGCTCACGCTCAAGTGCTCAACCTACTCCCTACGTCCGTGAAAGACTATACATTTAGAGATTTACACATTGACCATGGCATAATTAACGCCCAAAAGTAGCAGACTTATGTGTGCATGCGACCATTGAGATAAGAAGATTAAATGAAGGGCGTTGCATGATGTAATTAAGGATAGACATGTAGCCTATACCTACAACACAAGTTGGTGCATTAGTCAATGAATATCGATTTAGTAGATTAAAGGCTAAATGCATTGGAAGTGTAGATGTACATCATGTAGTACACACTTTGTTGGAAGACCGAGGGAGGACACGTGCATGCACTCACATACATAGCCAGGGCGGTTCGCGCGCAAGGGTTGGACTCGTGTCGCGCCTGCGTAAAGTTTTGTTTAACTGATTTCTTTGCTCTGCCAACTGACAGGTAGGACCCAGAAACTAGGTGACAATTTAACCAGTCAACAAAGTGCCACGTCGACTATGTGGCTAGTCAGTAGGGTGCAATACAGTGCTCTACGATGAGCTAGTGATCGCATAATCGCCGCAAATGGTGGCAGCTAGTGGGTTCAAGTCTTCAAGGGCCTAGCTAGCTATACGCGTCCTCCAAGGTAAAAAGTACTCCTACTAGTACTACAAAGTATACTACTAGTACAACAATGAAAGAGAAGGCGAGAGGGTTAAAAATGGAATACCTGGGTAGATGGTGACGGTCTGATCGTGGTAGATTATGTGACCATGTTGCACATCAGTGGTACCATGGGTAACGACTGCTAAGATAGTTGATCCCAATATGCCAAAGTCAGCTACAAGGTTCCAGGTTAGACCAAATCGCAGATGCAAATGCACATCCAGGATCGGCGATCTTATTTTGATCGGGGGATGACTGGTCCCTACAAAATAATGGAGTACCGTTAGGGATGCAAATGATGGTTTGTGCATTCCGTTTGTAATCTCCCGTACCGTAGGATGTCAACCAGATGAAACAAGTCCCCTGGCTTGTCACCGCAAAGATGCGGCCTAGATGGCGCACGGCGTCTTCGAACATGTAGGGGTACAAATCTGCCGCCGCCAACATGCGTCAGCCTCTACTGTTACTGCCTACTGCATTGATGGCAATCCTTATGTCAAACACCGCGATGAGATAGTAATCGTCGTAGCCGCGTCGCTTTGTCGGCGGGCCCGCAATTGCTATCTTCTTCAGTCTCATGTAGGCATCATCATACGTATTCTTGCCCAGCCAGTCCGGAAGGTCGATCCCAATGGTGGAGAAGGGGTCTACCAGAACGGCCGCACTGCTGTGGATGTTGTGCAAAATCATGGTGGTATCTGGCCGGAGGTATGCAAGCCAATCTTCGTTGGCACCGACCCAGACCTATATATAAGACGGTGGGTAGCGGAGAAATTACGGGATGGAAATGGAATAACTAAATACTACATGATCAAACTCCATTACCGACCTGCTCATCGGACAAAATCCTACTACCTCTCAACGTCGTCAACTCTAGCGGAGTCAACGTGCAACCATGGCCAGGGAGCGATGGACTGTTTGAAGAATTGTCCCATTGAAGAACCTTCTCCTCGAGGACGCATGGAAGACCAACAAGCATGGCCTTTTCCCAAGCCTGTTTAAGCAGCGTCTTGGAAAAGTTGGTGCAGGAAGCACCGAGTCTTGCGGCGGTGAGGACGTCGGAGCGGCGTGCGATTTCTCCCAAAAAATCGTCGTCCAAGGTCTCCCAGCCCCGATAAGGAGGAGAACCTCCTAGCGAATCCTTGGGAGCAGCGACGAACTGCCTTCTCTTTGGGGGGAGGGGAACTGGCGAGGAGGAGATAAGAGCGTAGTAACCGCAGGGCCTCGTCCCTTCCAACTGTAGATCGTTCCTCAATGAAGGGGTGAGGCTATTATTTACTACTCTAAATAATAGCACTAGTAAATAATAGCACTAGTAAGAAATTTTTGGCACTAGGTAGTAGTTTTTGGTACCATGGAGTACTAGTACTAGCATTATGGAACGTTATGGGATTGCATTATACTGTAAATAATAGCTCTAGTAAGAAATTTTTGGCACCGGGTAGTAGTTTTTGGCGTGGATTAAGAAATTTTGGGTATGTTTTTGCCATTTTCTGTACACGCCAACTAATGTAAAAAAACGTCGTACATTATGTGACGGAGGAGTACGTACTCGTACTGTAGCAGTACTAGTACTACTTTTCTCAACTACTCCTCAAAAAAGCACCCAATTAATGCTCTTGTTTTCCTCAAAAAAGTATGTTTACCAATGCATTAATTGCAATGCATGCATGCATAAATTACATTCATTGGTCAATTTTCTCTTAATACTTGCATGCAATGATTTAATGCACCTTGGAATCTGAACATGTGATGGGAAACAACCAAATTGAGCCTTATAAAATGGAAAAACTAAATTTTTGAGATGAGCCCTATAAACCGGAAAGGAGGGAGTACTGTACTTCTAGTCTAGTCTTGTATAGTGCACCAATTTTGAACTCTTGAATCTCAGGGCCAAGGAGCTACCGTTGGAAGCGGAGGGTACTACTGTTCTCTAGAACCATCGCTGTACTATCAATGCAGGGGAAGTACACCTGCGTAGTGGCCTAGTGGGTTCTCTCGGTGCTCTATTCAGCCGCTCCTCTCACATAGCTGGCCTACTCAGCTGCTCCTCTCACGCACACACTAGCAGCCTGTTTATCAGCGACGGTTACTGCAGGGGCAGAACATTTGAGTTATTTGATACAGCAAGACTAGGCTTTTCGCTTCCATTTGTGGAGGTGTAATTGATCTCGTCGAACTTTGTTAGTAGTTCCTTCTTTATGAATGAGATGAAGCAAAGCTTTTGCCTCCATTTAAAAAAACACGTCAAGAGGAATTTCTTTTATAGTAGAGCCGATAATGGAGTGAAGTCCATGCATGCAACTCCACAAGCTACAGAGTAGTAGTAGAGCACTTTACGTACAGAGCCATATTGCACAGTTCCCAATGCCCCGTCAGGCTTTTCCGGCTCCTCGGCTTAATTGGGAGGCGCTAGTTTAAATATGCTACTAGCTGGAAGCTGCAAGTGAGGTGCGGCTAGGGCGAGCACGCGAGCCACGGGATGTTGGGAAGGAAAACTCATTCACGTGGCTAGGCTGTCCAGACTCCAGTGCACCCAGATTGTGGGGCCGCACGTCCGTTTGACTTCAAAACTCAAACTACCCGTGTAAAATATTGGCTTGCAGCGAAGTGTAGTACTCCCTCAGTTCCGAATTACTTGTCGCAGGTATGGATGTATCTAGATGTATTTTAGTTCTAGATACATCCATTTCTGCGATGTATCTAGATAGTATACTATTTTAAAAAAAAGGCCGCCGTGCGTTCGGCCGGGATCGAACCCACAAAACGAGGTATACACTCCCGCGACCACTAGTAGTACTCGTTGGAGTACAACGCAACCTAGAATCGCCTTTTGTCGCTAGTAGTACGTACATTGTTCCTTACAAGAAACCCCTAAGAGCATGGTTAATAGTATAGCCAGCTGCTGGCTATAAGCCAGTGCCATGTCATCTACAGCCCATCTTATAGCCAACATGTAGTAGTAGTTTATTTCTTATAGCCCGCTAACTCAGCTCTATTGTACTTGCTCTAATAATGCAAGAAACCACTAAAATGCCAAGAAACTACTACCACTTGCATACATGGCATACTTAAGATAAGACTACCTTATATACCATTGTACTCCTCTTACTAAAAAAAATCCTCGAGTGACCTCCTACCTCCGGCCCGTCCACCTAGTCATCCTCGGCCATGGGACGCAGCTACCGCCGCCGGCAGAAGGCGAGGTCAAAACCGCCAGCGGTGCGAAGCCCATGTTGCGGCAGACCGGTTGCCAGCTCTGTCCGGCGCTCGCGGCCGCTAGCTAGCCAAGATAGCTCCGTCCACCTGCTTGTCTGCAAGGTTTGCTAGCTAGATTGGCACGGCAGTGCGGCGGCTTGCTCGCGCGCGCCGCGCTAAGGCCAGCCATCTGGCTCGAGCGAAGGCCAGCGCGGCGGCTTGCTCGCTCGTGAGTCACGCTCGGGCCAGCCTGCCAACCCGTGCGGAGGCCAGCGCAGCGTCCGGCCCGTCCGGTGGAGCAGCGGCCAACTCGCTCATCACCGGCGCCACCGACGAACACGCATCAGTACTGTTTGAAGTAATGTTCAGGAAAAATAATGATTTGAGGGGGAATAACAGGATAGAATGCCAGATGTGGGTCCCTCGTGTCAACGGTCAAACAAAATGTGTTGGTTTGAGCTTCCTCGTCAGCACGGACATGTGGGCCAACCCTGTCATAAATGGGTTAAAACGAACCTAATCGGTAGGAGTACTAGGTAGTTTTTGGCATGGATTAAGAAATTTTGGGTATGTTTTTGCTATTTTTTGTACAATAGATTCCTCCTAGGGCTGGTTGAAAGTGGTAGTTTTTTGTTAAATACTCTACATATTGTAAGTAGGAGTGAAAGTTAAGCTTTGGAAGCCAATAAGCAAGGCTAGTTACATAGTGCATATGTGTACATGACTAAAAGTAAATATCAACCATGAGTGACTAATATCTTGATGGAAAACTCAAAACTATGGAATACTAGGAAAAGAAATGCATGGTTGGAAATACTAGCAATGTTCATGTCCGTTGCAACGAATCACAATTAGAATAATACTTATTCACAAACTTGGTACAAAACACTCTAATTTTGATATACATATGTCACTAGAGATATATTATGTTTCAATTCGAATATATTCCTTGGGCTGTTTTGGTGAGGTCAGGGAGGGATGTGGTTGGTTTTAAGATACTAATTATGGGTTTTTCTGCAAATTGGTAGACAAGTGGGATGTTGGTGAGAAAAGGCAACAACTTACCTCACAATCGTTAGATGTAGATCTAATGGTCAGAAACAACGGATGGCAGACACACCAGCATCACCAACTTAGTCTTGTGTAGGAGTACTAGCAAGATCCGTGCATTGCACGGAACATCAAGATGCATTTTTTTATAAAACACTTGTTGTGATTGACCCTTGCGGGAGTAATCCCATGTGTAAAAACTAATGATATCTCGAGAAATATGAGATAAGGTGAAGAGGAGTGGGGTGTGGTGGTGGTTGGTGGTCGGATTGAGCGGAGGCATGGGGATTGACGACGACGGCAGCGGCCACCAGGCCAGTTTGTTCCATAGGCTTCCTTTATTAATTGCTCAACAATGAGGTTTGATGGAGATAAGGATGAACGAGGGAAGGCCATGTCTGCAAATGTGGAGAGGGGTGCGAGTATCTTTTAGTTTAATTTCCATCCGTCAGATATAGATCGGACGGTCTATATTGCAAGATGGCACACGTACCATCATCACCAACTCAGTTTTTTATAAGAGATGAAATATAAGTATGGAGATACAAACGTATTATCAATACTTGCTTCCGTAAACTAGCATCTACATTCTATTCAACGCCTCAACATGTGGAGCCTTAGCACAATGACTTCTCGACTGTGTAAAACGAAGATTTTCCCATCGCCGACAAGGAGGGGGTGACGGCGGCGCGCTTTTTGGCTTGCTCTAGTCCTAGTAGTCATACTAGGTGGTCTAACCACGTGTAGATTTATTCTTTTTCACGTTTTGTATTCGCCGTACTGCCACGACTGTTCACGAATAGAGGTAAGTTATTCATGGGGAAACCCTTGTTGAGCGTGTTTGCCAGAGAGAGAGTGTGTGTGTGCGTGTGTGATATGTTAGAGACTGAGGCAATGATAACAGATTCTTTGTGTCTATGTGTGTGGAGGATAGAGAGAGACATGTACATGGGGATTTGTGTTGTGTAACATGGAGACACATATACATAATTAGAGAGTGAGTATGTGAGATACACATGCGGACATGAGGAGAGATGAGGATCTAGGTAAATGGGTGTTTGTGCGTGTCTGTGTGTGTTTGTGCACGTGTTTGTGTGTGAGAGGCAGAGAGTGTATGTGGAGTAGAGAGACCACTGATGATGTAAACCTAGTATAAGGGAAGGGGGGATGGTGTGACACGTGTAGTAGCGAGATAGCACGGGTGCGGGTGGGGGGAGCAGACTATTTGGAAGAGACATCGAGTGTGTGTGTGGGAGAGGGGTGTGAGAGCGAGAGAAAGAGAGAGCTAGCGACAGAGAGAGAGAGAGAGAGTGAGAGGAAGAGAGGGGGCGAGAGGGGTCGTTTGTGTCCATAAATGGCGTATAGATAGGGAGACAATGTTCATGTTGTCCGAAATTGGCCTATGAATGGAGACGCAAGGGAAGCAAGTCATCGTGTGTGTGATAGGGACTTCATGAGAGATCTAGAATAGATGGTGTAGAGAACAATGTGCGAAATCGAGAATGATTATACATTAGGGAGCTATGCAAAGAGTCATGACATATATGTATATGGGGAAAGAGCTGGGGCGGGTTCGCATGTGGGAGAGATAGAAAGAGGAGAGTGGTGCACAAGGAGACAAAGTGTGCTTGTTTGCAGTGGGGGTGGTGTGTGAGGTGAGTGCGCGAGAACCACATAACTAGGGAGATAGACGTTTGGGGGTGACGTTTTGTGTGTATGGGAAATATACACTCTACATAGTGCGTGTGCTTGGGTAAGAGAGATAGCGGGAGACCTAGAGAATGAGGGAAGAGATGTGTGCATGCCCGAGAGACAAAGTGATAGAGACCTATGTTGGGGTCTGGACTTTACAAGAGAGAGGGGTGTTAATGTGCTCGTGTGTTGGTGTTTGGGGGAGAGAACGACTTCTCTCTGTGTGTGTGTGTGGGGGGGGGGTGACTTCAGATAAAGAGTGAGGTGTCTATATTTGAGGGACTTTAGCGTAATTGAGATATTGCGCACTCATGGTTGGTCAATTTGTTTCACAGTTTGTACTATGAGATAATGATACTTTTGAACATGCGTGATATACCTTGATGTACCAGAATTACAAACCTAAGATTGGAATTTTGGAATTCGACTCCATCATTAGCTTTTGTAATTCATTTAAACAGAGGTACATTTTTAAGCCGGGATTTCGTGATTTCAAATTCATATATCAAACCTAGAGATATACACATATGGGCATGTTCAAACTTTATAATCATCCACTTTATTCATACACATACATATTTTTGCTTTTGTCATCATATTTAGGATAAATACATTTGGAATTTCATTTGAATTGGACCGTATGATGGTATTTGCTTGTACTAGCTCAATGATCCATATTTGAATTGAATGGACAATCTAAGTTTCGAGTTGGAGACATTGATTTTCAAAACTTGCACATTTTTTTGCATGCAAAACAAACAAATTGTCGGCCGCAACAGATCCGCCTCGTCCGCCCCTTCGCTGGCCCTTCATACAAGCCCTCGTCCGCCGCAACAGATCCGCCTCACCGAAAGCACTGTACAACGCGCTCGCCGAAGCCTTCATCCACTGCACCGGACCCGCTGCACGGACGCCATATTCAACTCCACCGGCCCTGCTTTACCGACGCCGCAGCCTCATCAGGTTATTTCGATTTGTACTCCTTTCGGTTTTTCTCTTTATCGTGCAACTGTTCACTTACCACAGATGAGATTTCTTGTATGTCGACAGGCGCCGCAACCGTAGCACCAGAGCCGCTTCAGCGACGGCGACAACCGGCCCAAACTCAACCGCAACACGAGCACCATCGACGATCCTTAGCTATCAAGTATGACAACGATACCCATACGCCACCGAGAATAAGGTACTATTATCCAACGTCCGGCGCCTATGTTCACTTTTCTAGCATAAGCAGCGCACCTTTGAATTTCTTCAGGGCATCATTCAGTTTTTCATGAGACGCGTTATTCTGCTTGCACCTGTAGGGCCATACTTCTGGCAGTGAACATGTTACATGTGCTAAATTACATACCAGTGCACATATAGTTAATATGCTTTAGGTTTGTTCTGATGCCACCTGTTGGTTCCATCAGACTGCTTAATGTTCTCTATGCTTAATTACACATCAGCAAACTAGCATGTGGTTCCGCTGCTTTTTGTTCGTTTTACCCTACATTTTCTGATGCTAGCTATTACATCACTGCTCCGAGCCTCTGTTCACTACTTGTTTGTGTGTTCTTGATCTTCCCAAGTTGCATGACTAATTTGATGCTTCTATTAATTATGGAGCTGCCAACCCCATCAAGCAAAATATTTGTTCTTTTGGGGCTGGCACCTCGAACAAGCATAAACATATAGGGAAGCAGATATACTCCCCCCGATTCTATTTACTCTGCGCATAACTCTTGACCCGCATACCAAGGAGGGCACTGGTTTAATTTTTCTGGACTAATTTGCCAATTAATTAGGGCATAGGCGGATGGGGCGGGGCATAAAAGGAAACCAGCACTAGGAATCGGCAACGCGCAGAGTAATACGAGAAAACTGAGAAAAAGTTATATGCAAAGTAAAAAGAATCGGAGGGAGTATTGTCGTGTATGCACACACCCTTCTTTCATTAGTTTAGATGAACGATTGATGATCAATTCGGACCAGTGCATGCGATTAAAATTAATTTTACCTAAATAGATGGTGCAGAATAAACTACAACAAACTAGATTTGCAACCACGAGATGCTGACGATATCTTCAAAGAACATTGCAACAGCAGCTAGGCTTCACGCAACATATGGTAAGCCAGTGTGTTTTAGTACATGTGAAATGTAATGCGAGTGGGATTCTTTCTTGGCTTGTGCCCTCAACGTGTAATCCTACCGAATTACAAATAGTTCAGTTGTCTGCTTTGCTGTATTGCTTGATTCGAATGCTTATTTGTTGTTACGCTATACCTGAGTTGGCCAATATGTCAGCAGTGCCTGCTGTACTATCGTAAAGAAATGCATGCCTATTTCATTTGAGTCCTTAACTTTTCCTCTCAACTTCATCACAAGACTATCTTCGTAGTTTATATGAGGCCACACTGTTAAGTGCTTTCTCAGATTATTTCAACTGCTTAGATGCCTTGGCAACTTAAATATAGCGGCTGTACACTCCCTTTCAACTAGGGATGTCAACTAGGTCCGGTTTAATCCTGATTAAAGTCCACTAGTGGTATGATAGTTCAAAAGAGTTTTTGTTTTTTTGAGGAAAATGAACTAGGGAGGTAGAAAAAACGAACTAGATGGGACTGGCGGATTTCGTTTATTTGCCACTTACGTCCCTAGTTTCATCTTACCATTTTAATTTCTTTTTGGCTGATGCTGCTTCGAACCATTTAAATATAGTTTGCCATGCTCGGCAATAATTCGTCCGTCGTTTACCATGTAAGCTTACTGCCTGGATCATACGATAACTATCTCTTACTGATGTCCAGTGAAAACCTTTCAGGATGCCATTCACACTAGGACACAATGTACAACCCCAAAATCTATTTGTGGAAGCAGTGCACCATCCATGTTACCAGATGGTAGCAGTTCAGAGGCAACACCGCCGGAGAGCAGTCTGAGCACAGATATTATAGTGCTTGAGGCTCTACTAGAGGCAGAAAGAGATGGTCTGGCTACCATGAATGAGGTAATCTTTATCTTGAGGCTGGAAATTACGGAATTAGCGACACGCATTATGCAAGCAACCCAAGAATTGGAGGAAGTAAGAATGTTGCATTTGAAGACGGAGGAGGTCCTGCTGTTTATGCTATCTGAAGCGCAAGATAATCCCGGTTCTTCTTTAGATACCAGTTGACATTATCATTAGATTATTGTACTTGCATGTTATGTCATGTCTCTGAATGGATTATGTTGCAAGACCCCCTATGTTGTCCATGTGTTGTAATGATCCGAATTTTTTAGGTGAGGTAATCCTCAGTACTTGTATGATTGACATAAGGTGAACTGTTTTTCGTGTGAGCATATTGTATTGGATGAAATAACTGTTTGACTCAGAGTGTATCCAACCTACTGAATTCGAAGATCACGACATTTCTAAATCATAATCATATATAAAGGTGGAATAAATCTTTGTTGTGGTTTTGAAGAAATAAATAACAAAAAATATAATTATCTGTGGATATTCGTAATCGAATACAAATTGGATTTGAATTTAGTTTGCCAGGTCCCAAGGAAAACGTGAATGCTAATTCTCCCAAGTTTTGAACGAAGCGGCTAAACACCCACTATAATTTGTGGGATGCCCGAAGCAAGTGTTTGCGAGATGGAAATTACTGTCTACCCCTGACACTTGACATCCTTATCGACAGGATTTACACTGCTGTCGATAGGGGTAGACTAGTAACTTCAATCATACGTGACACGACGGCCTCTGAGCCCATTCAGACACGGTGGGCGCCAAACGTGGGCGGCAAAACACATTTGATTCAAGCTCGTCCGAAAGACATGTGTCTCTTCCTCCATTTCCCCATTCATACACGGTGGGCGGCAAAACAAACTCTCCTCGTCCGAAATCGATGTAGGCTTATATTTTAAATAGGGGCAGATGTGTAACTTCCATTAGATGTGACACAACCGCCCTACCTGTCAGCCCCGTTCATACACCATGGGCGCCAACCATGGGCGGCAAAACACCTCTCCTCGCCCGAAATAGTTATCGGCAAATATTTGGGAGATGCGAGATTACCGTCCTATCCCCAACCGACGCGATGTTTGAAATTTTAAACGGGGGATAAGTTCGTAACTTTCCCCCATTTCAGAGAAGCGCGTCCCAAAGTTTGAGATCCCCCTCCCCTCCATTTCCCTATTCATACACCATCGGCGGCACGACAACCTCCGCACTGCGGCCAGCCTCCTCCATCTACCACCCCATCCTCCACCTTGCCAGAGCTGCTACCCTACCCCGTCGTCCACTTCAAGAGATGGACGTCTCTCATCCACGGCGCTGGACCAGGATCCTTTCATCGCCTCCTCTCGCTTCATCGGCGCCGTCATCCACCTTGCCGTTGCCGCTCCTACGACCGCCTCGTCCACGGCAACAGGATATGTCCCCCAACCTGGCCGTCTGCCGTCTAAAGTCTTCTTCCCCGCCGCCGACAGCCATCGCACCCGCAGCACCCTCAACGTATCAGCATAGGCCTACACGACGTCGCAAGAGAGATGGTACTCTTCCATATGTGCTTAAGTTATTGATCTCACCCAGAAAATAGATCATAATTTGTTTACTGTACTTTTCTTGTCCGTACCAAATCGTAGTGGCTAGTTGAAAGAAAACATTGGTTGCGAAGTAGCTTTGTCCGGTTTGCACCTTCAGATCCGCCATGGCACGGGCACCATACTCGTAAAGCTTATGGTTTCCCCCCTTCATATTCACTACCATCATCGTAGGTGCTTCGTGTCGTGCTAGCACTGCTCCTCAAGACCTCAACCCAAAGCTTACGTGTTGAAATACGAATCTGATATGATGCTAATATCACTAAAACAGGGAACGTTTAATTGGTCACCTAATGTTCCTATATTCGTTTCGAAAAGCGTGTGTGCCACCCACTGGTCCAGCTAGTTCCACTTTCCTGATTTTTCTCTTGATGCTTAGGGTTTTCCCCTTTTTATATACTCTACTATGATCTGTGTAGGTGCTTTCTGTCGTACTAGCATTACTCCACCCTTGAAGCTAAACAACACAACACTCACAATTCGAAAGCTTAATTGTTCAAATATGATTGTGATATGATACTGATATTAGTTAACCGACACATTTAATTGGTTAGCTAAAGGTCCCACTTGAGTTTCCAAATGCATGACGCGACATATAGAGAGACAGCATAATTGCATTTCTTTGTCACTTGTTGATCGTACTTTCTTGTCCATACCAAATCTTAGTTGTTATTTCAAAGAAAATATCGGTTGCTAACTACCCTTTGCGCGGTTTGCAGCTTCAGATCTGCCATCCCACTGCCACGGTCAACACTGTACTCATCATGCTTATGTTTTCCCCATTTTATGATGACCACAATCAGCCTACGTGGTTCGTGTCATAATAGCACTGATCCACCCATCGAGCTAAACAAGCTTAGTTGTACAAATTCATATCTGATATTATTGCTGATATTAGTAAAACTGAGAGATGTTTAATTGGCTAGCTAAATGTTCCTACTTTAGTTTTGAAATGCATGTGAGCCACATATGGAGAGACCGGAAAGAATAGTATTTCTCTGTGCGCTCTGATTCATCATGGGTGGCCAACCGACATTGTATTAAAAGAATTGTAATATCTTCAATCTTCTTGCTCTTCTGCTCTTCTTTAAGATGATACTCTTCTCTTGCGGTCGACTGGTCAGGTCGAGTTGTTCTCCCTTAGTATATTTTGAATCTGTCAAGTCAGGTCGACTTGTTCTTCTTTACTATATGTTGAAGCTATCATCTGCGAAGTGTCATTACTTCTGGAGCTCTCATATTTTGAGTAGTAGGCCACATTATATTAATGCACACAACAAATTACAGCATGCATGGCATCTTTTAAAAGAATTGCAGAGATAGCACAAAGGGTTTTACTGGGAGGCAGTATTGGATTAGAATCACTTCTGCATTACAAATAAAATCTCACTTGTTTTTATGTTTTCATGCATGTCAGATATTGAACATTATCAAAATGAATATGAGAATGGGTGCATGAGAGGAATATTGCGGAACAATCCACTGGCTATCAAACTTGGCATGGTGGAGGATGGCATATCATATTCACCCATCAAGGTGCTTGCTCTAACTTTGCAAAGTTGTATTGGTCACACATATTTTGCATCTGACATCTTGCATTACTTCTACTTTGTGACACCATCTGCTTAGTTTAAGCATCATCTATGAGTATATGCCATACCTATCCATTTTTTGTACCTATTCCATGTGTCGTCACACTATGTTTTTCCAGTCAGATGTTATTCTTTTGTAATAGGTGTCGAAAAGGAAGAGGGTGAGTGCAGGTCGTCAAGGAGTACAAACTAGGTATTTGGAAAAGGTAGTGATACCTGTTAAATCAGATAGATCAGCAGCCATAGAAAACACAGGCCCAACTGTACCACACTTTACCCCTACTCCAGTGGCCAAACCCCTATTAGAACTGCTGGGAGCCCAGCGTTAGGTACTGTCTATGATATCAATTTAAAATTTGAACTCCTAAATTTCTGCTTGTGCCTTACCGTCTCTCTTGTATGAAAACTAATTTCAGATGAATCTCCTTGCTCAAAGGATCATACGATCTCAAAACAATAATGGGCTCTGCATTGCTCTTGTCAGTACCTCTCTCCCTTTTGCCTTGTGACGCTGTACTTAATTAACTGCTATTTGATTATGTATCATCAGTCTGCACCTGAGCTTCATTATCCTCTGTTTCTTCCAATATTATTTGATCTATATTTACTCTTTGCAAAATGTAGAATAATGGCAACGCTTATAAAGAATTTCCTTTGGGGAATTTATTGAATTATCCTTCCATCAACATGGAGAAGGGCTTTGTCCAGCCCGTGTTAACATGTAATGTAAGTTCATCCTTCTCAAGCCTTCAAACTTTGTTCTAGTATAGATTAGGATAGGCATCATTTCCTCCACTGTTGTTTGCTTTGCTGTTTACATCTGATTGGATGTTTGCAACAACTACCAGTTTCAAATTGTAGTTGTAAAACCATGTTCCTTATGCAGAACAGATCCATTTATTTGCAGAACAAACCTGTTACGTGTCTCCTTGTTTCTCTTTCAGACTCATATCTCTTACGCCAGGCAGAACTTTAGGGAAGATAGTGAGCCAAACCATTTTGAGGACAGCGAGATGACCCCAAGGTCCTGTCTTGATGAAGACAGTGAGTTGAAGCTACTCACCAGCAGGTGTGAGACAACCTCTGTGTAGTCGCTGCCTCAATCAGTTCGACTTCTTTAGTCTCAACTTAAAGCGGAAAGGCTTGCTTCAGCTCAGCCCCGACTTGAAGTCAAAGATGCAATGAAGATGTCAGAGGACTGCCGTGCGCACCATCATGCCTTAAGTCTAGTGTTGATGCATCTATCATTGACACAACTGAGGTCTACTCAGCTTCTTCAGCTGTTTGGGGGGGGGGGCGACCTAGCCAAGCCTAGTGCCTTCTGAAGTGCTCTCAGTTTTGTATATTCTTTTGTCAGCGCGTTTATTTGCACTGGTGGCAAACTTTGATGCCCAGTGGATGTAATATGTGTGATAGCCGTGATAGCCTAGCGTAAGTTGCTTGCTTATTTATTTCCTTGTTTTCTTGTTTATTTGTTTGCTTCTAGTCATTGCAGTTCTTTTTTCCGCGGTTTTCTAGTGGCTGCATTAACCTATTTTTTAAAACTAGGCCACAATAACCATGGGCTAATATTTACTGTAGTGACACTGGGCCTCCTACGGGCCGTAGAAACAGTGGGCCTTCTACGGGCCGTAGAAACAATGGGCCTTCTACGGGCCGTAGAAACAATGGGCCTTCGACGGGTCGTATCATCAATGGGCCTTATACCGGCAGCATGATCGATGGCCAAACATGGGCCAATAACAGGCCGCATTATGGCCGTAAACGGGCTAGAGTTGGAATCGTCCGTTCATGGGCCGACCATAATGGGCCATCGTTAATAGGCCATATTTGATGACGCTATGAAAATGGCCCAATGTATTAACGGACCACAAACGGGAACTATAACCACGGGCTGAATTTGGCCCACAAGAAGAAAATGACAGTAACGGGCCGTAAGTAAATGAATGCTGGAAATGAGCCCAAGAATAAATGGGCTCTGAGAAGGCCGAAAGATAACATGGGCTGGAAACGGCCCAACGGAATAATGGGCCGTTAATGGGTATAAAGTGATACACTGTTCATCACGGGCCAGTTTCACCACAGGCCGTTAATGGGTGTAAAGTGATACACTGTTCATTACGGGCCAGTTTCACCATGGGCCGTCAGTAGGCCAAGAGTTACATAGGGCCTCATATGGGCCGAAAGACGTCATGGGCCAGAAGTGAAAACGGGATGGAATCATATTGGATGGACCAGATGATGCTACTCGATCTTAGTGAAAACGGGCACATGACCTCTGAAAGCGGACGGTGATACAGAGCACTCAATCTTGGAGCCTGAGACGAAGTCTTGTTCTGAAAGCCAGGGTTGGGTGGGTGGGAAGATCCACTGCCACCTTTGCTCTTCTGCTGATACGGCTGACGGAACAGAGGAGGAGGAAGCCAATACTTCTGCTGCTTGGCCACTTGAGTAGAGGAAGAAGGAGTAGCATCTCTGACTCGCTTCTTGGAAGCATCGCACTTCAGTTGAGCAGCCTCTTTCTTCAATGCCATGTTGTAGAACTCATCGTACCTCAAGGGCTCAAAGAGAACAAGAGATAGCTGGATTTCTTCTCTGAGACCACCCCTGAACTGGTATATCATGCTCTTCTCGTCAGGGATGTCCTGCTTAGAAAAGCGGGCGAGCTTCTGAAACAACTTGTTGTAGTCATAGACAGACAAAAGAGCCTTGCTTCAGGTTGCGGAATTCCTCACGCTTGCTTTGAACCATGCTCTGAGGAATATGATGAGCTTTGAAGTCTTGACGGAATTCATCCTAGGTAATCACACGGCCTCCTCTGGAATCTTTGTACTACTGGAACCATTCTGCAGCTTGGTCTTTGAGTTGGAAGGAAGCGAACTTGACAAAGTCCTCAGGCCTGACGTTACTGCACTCGAAATGCTTGCATAAGTCCATGAGCCAATCGTCAGCATCAGTTGCCTCAACACAATTGCTGAAGGTCTTTGGCTGGTTAGCAACGAACTGGTTGAGTGTAGCAAAGTGATTCTGATTGTTGCCCTAGTTGCCTTGGTTGCCTTGGTTCGCTTGGTTGCGCTCTTGAAGAATTTGCATGATCAACTGTGTGTTTGCATTGGTAGCGGCCATCACAGCTTGCCATGCCTCCGGAGGTGTAGGTGGTGGTGGCGGATTAGGATTCAGAGTCGTGCACATTGGAGGAGCCATCTTGAAGAGGTTGACATCCATTAGTACATTGACAGATAAAATTGAAGCTAAATCCAACGGGATGAAATTGCAACATATAGTCTTCACATCCAAACAAAATGAACGAATGCATTCCACTCGAAATGGTCACATATCCATAAGTTGAGAAGCCACTTAGAATTTAGGTCGAGGAATAAATCAACAAGGTACGGAGCAAGAATGAATACTCGGTAATAAATCCCAATCTCAAACCAAATATCCGTGGAAGAAGAACTAGAGCTACAAGAATTCCCACCTATGAAACTCCCGATCCTTTCCGGTTATGCAATCAGGTGTTGGGGATACAGGGGAAGCATAATATCTCACCCAAATCTAGCAAATCCTACATCCAGCTGTATCCATCCTTCAACACATAACCAAGAAAAACTTCGGAAATCGTCTACCTCAACCTTCGAAAAGCATTCGTTATACAAGTTATGGCAACACTCACAAACTCCCGCCCCAGTACTGGGTGGCGTCGAGGTTATCCCACCAACAACTGCATAAAAGAGATTTTCGATGTCGGCGAACTAAACTCAGGTATTCCAGAACTGCAACGACAAAATTGTGACGACAACACCTCGGAGCTCAACTCCCCGGGACACTGCCACAACCCCTAAATGACAGGAGGCACCAAGAACAATGTTCTCGTCACAAATCCATCGGAATGATTCTAAGATACCCGCGTGATCCTAAATTTTTTTAGTGAAATTTGAGAAGAAAAGAGTCAAAACTCTACGTCAGGATGCCTTACCAGAGCGATGAAGGGACTGGGGAGTAAAAAGAATTCCTAAACTCTCCGATATATAATTCCTAAATGACTCAAAACATTTTTCTAGACTCAACAACGGTTGCTAATAACGATCAAGCAGTGGGGGCTCCTAAGGCCGGGGAAGGCTTTGATTACCAACTTGTAACGCCCTCGATGCGGCTATATCTCCTACGTGTCGAAGCATGACTTAGAGGCATAACCGCATTGAAAGCAATGTCGCAAGTAAGGCAATCTTCACAACATCCCATGTAAATAGATAATAAAAGGGAAGGTACATAGTTGGCTTACACTCGCCACGTCAAGCAAAGTACATAAATAGCATTACATCAACCAATCACTCATGGTCCGACTACGGTACCAAAATAAAAGATCAACCCAACAAGCGACATGGTCCCGATCGCCCCAACTGGGCACCACTACTGATCATCAGGGAAAGACACATAGTAACGGCATGAGTCTTCGTCGAACTCCCACTTGAGCTCAAGCGCATCATCTGGAACGGAGTCATCGGGCCCCACATCTGGTTTGGAAGTAAACTGTGAGCCACAGGGACTCAACAATCTCGCACCCTCGCGATCAAGACTATTTAAGCTTATAGGTAAGGCAAGGTAATATCACTAGTAGAAAACAGGGCTTTGGTCCAGGCCGGGTCAGCCCATTAGTCCCGGTTCAGTCCAGAACCCGGACCAATGTGGGCATTGGTCCCGGTTCGTGAGCCCAGGGGGCCGGCCTGGCCACGTGGGCCATTGGTCCCGGTTCATCTGGACCTTTTGGTCCCGGTTGGTGGGATGAACCGGGACCAATGGGCCTCGCTCCTGGCCCACCACCATTGGTCCCGGTTCGTGGTTTGAACCGGGACCAAAGGCTCCCCTTTAGTCCCGGCTCATGTCACCAACCGGGACCACTGAGGTGCCTATATATACCCCTCGCTCGCGAGCAGAGCACCCCAGTGCTCTGTTTTTCTCTGTCCGAGGCGGAGAGGGATTTGTGGTGCTCTAGCTCACCTCCTATGCACATGAGGTGTTCGATGGAATGCCCGAGCCACACTACTTAAGCTTTCTCCTCTCGAAGCTCGACCTCCAAGCTCCATTTTCCTCGAGATTTGTCTAGATTTAGCGGTGCGTCATGCCCCGTCCCCGTCTTCACCGCCGTCGATCACCCGTGC
The DNA here is from genome assembly GCF_056163025.1 of Triticum urartu. Classification (NCBI taxonomy): domain Eukaryota; kingdom Viridiplantae; phylum Streptophyta; class Magnoliopsida; order Poales; family Poaceae; genus Triticum; species Triticum urartu. Next base: position 558,115,844 of record NC_141875.1, read on the forward strand.
CGATCTCATCACCGACACCACCGTGGTGAGCCTCTTGTTCTTATCTTCTTTCTGAAAGGAAAAATATTCTTACTTGTATGTTTAGATAGATACTTGTATCATTTTCTTACATTTATTATTGCATCTTATATAGTGCGATGGTTTTGGTATCCGCCCCCGTCGGCCCTCGTCCTGTCTATGATTCGGATGTGGTATGTATATTATGTTTATAACTATTGGTTCATTTATTGTTTATGAAAATTATGCCGACCAACGTGACATAGATTTTATTTATCTAGGATGTATGTGAATCGGAAATGCCAACCAACCCTATTGTCGAGAGGTTAAATTTAGTTGAAGAAGAAAACAATTTGTTGAAGGAAAAAATAAAAAAAATTGAGGAGGAGAAGATGATATTGGAGTTGCATGTTGCGGATGTCGTCGATGATCACAAGATCAAGATGGATGCAATGCGCTTGAAGATTAGAAAGATTAGAAAATATGACATTCATACCGAGGCTTGGTATCATTATGCCGTTGGATCAATTGTTACCTTGGTTGCGATTATGATCGCATTTGTTTTCGCATTGAAATGTTTTACATAGTTTCAATGTATGGTTTAATTAATTAGATGCTCTGGAGAGCTATATGTTGTTAGATGAGAACTATGTATGCACTTTGGTTTTAATGTGATGATGAACTTCTATTAATTTGGACACTTAATTATATATAATGCACGCAGATGAACCGGCAATGGATGTACGGTGACAGACACACCTGCGAGTACATTAAGGGCGTGCATGAGTTTCTCGATGCGGCTGAGGCAAACAAGCAGAATGGTTTTATGTGTTGTCCATGCACTGAATGTGGGAATACGAGGTCTTACTCTAACCGGAAAATCCTTCACTCCCACCTGCTTTACAAGGGATTCATGCCACACTATAATGTTTGCACGAGGCACGGAGAAATAGGGGTTATGATGGAAGACGGCGAAGAAGAAGACTACGATGACAACTATGTGCCCCCTGAATACAGTGATGCTGCAACAGGGGGAGCTGGTGAAGATCAAGAGGAACCAGACGATGTGCCCAATGATGCTGCAATGGGTGAAGCTGCTGAAGATCAAGAGGAACCAGACAATGTGCCCGATGATGATGATCTCCGCCGGGTGATTGTCGATGCAAGGACGCAATGCGAAAGTCAAAAGGAGAAGCTGAAGTTCGATCGCATGTTAGAGGATCACAAAAAAGGGTTATACCCCAATTGCGAAGATGGCAACACAAAGCTCGGTACCGTACTGGAATTGCTGCAGTAGAAGGCAGAGAATGCTATGGCTGACAAAGGATTTGAGAAGCTACTGAAAATATTGAAGAAGAAGCTTCCAAAGGATAACAAATTGCCCGACAGTACATACGCAGCAAAGAAGGTCGTATGCCCTCTAGGATTGGAGGTGGAGAAGATACATGCATGCCCTAATGACTGCATCCTCTACCGCGGTGCATACAAGGATCTGAACGCATGCCCGGTATGCGGTGCATTGCGGTATAAGATCAGACGAGATGACCCTGGTGATGTTGACGGCGAGCCCCCCAGGAAGAGGGTTCCTGCGAAGGTGATGTGGTATGCTCCAATAATACCACGGTTGAAACATCTGTTCAGAAACGAAGAGCATGCCAAGTTGATGCGATGGCACAGTGAGAACCGAAAGAAAGATGGGGAGTTGAGAGCACCCGCTGACGGGTCGCAGTGGAGAAAAATCGAGAGAAAGTACTGGGATGAGTTTGCAAAGGACCCAAGGAATGTATGGTTTGCTTTAAGCGCGGATGGCATTAATCCTTTCGGGGAGCAGAGCAGCAATCACAGCACTTGGCCCGTGACTCTATGTATGTATAACCGGAAGTAACCAGGGCATGACGAAGTCCTCCAAAGTTATTTTGGAATGGTGTCCCGGATAGGATAATTTGCCTTTTTGTATGAATTTCAGCAAAAGCCTTCCAAATAACGATATTTGGAAGGTTCTTGCTGAACTTTGTACCAAAAAGCGAATTATCCTATCTAGGACTCCGTTCCAAAATAACTTTGGAGAGCTTCGTACCATCATGCACCTGTTACTTTCGCCTAATGATGAAGACATGGTTTTGTTGAATCCTTTGACACTAGGCAACCTCCCGACCCCTCGGTGATCATCTCGAACATGAGAGGAAGAAGAGGATAAAAAAAAAGAAGAGGAAGAAGAAAAAAAAGAGGAGAAGAAAGAATAGAGGAAAGAAAAAAAAGAGGAGAAGAAAGAATAGAGTAGTTCTTCTCCTCTATTCTTTCTTCTCCTCTTTTTTTTCTTCTTCTTCCTCTTTTATCGGGAACTAGGGTCATCGAGGGACATAGATGTAGTGTCGTCGTTGTCGATATATACCTCCTCCCGATAGCTTCAACACGTGGGGGGGTCGATATTAACCCCTCCTTAAAGCGTTCTCGAGGCCACCCCAAACCCTTGAAGCGTTGTCGAGGCCACCCCAAACCCTAGAGAAGCAGCGTCAAGGCCACTAATTAATATATATGATTCCTTACTATGATTAGGTAGCTAGTTCTACGTTTGCCACTAATATATCCATCTGTCATGTTTGAATAATAATTGCCATGTTGTAAATATTTGTAGAAACTATGGACACCGCCCGAGACGAAGCAAAAGAAGCGTTGTTGAGGGACATAATCGTAGAAGGAAGTGATGCCGTCTCGTTGTTTCTCAACGACACCGATGGTCTGGAAGGAGAGGGTGAAGAAGCTGGCTACGGTGACCTAATGCCGGTGCAAGAAGAAGAACGTGACGACGGCTCTGGTGACCCAATGCCGGTGCAAGAAGGAGACCGTGATGACGGCTCTGGTGACCGAACCGAGTCCGGCCAGGTATATATATTAGTTAAGCCTGTGCTGACTAGCTGATTGATGCATTCATTGTTTTGGTATGTACACATAATAATTAAGTCTTTGTTCTTTTTTCTAGCCCTCCGGATCGAGCACAACTTCGGTAAAGAGACAAGGCCTGAAGAAAAAGTTGAGCTCGGATGAAAAGTTTGAGATCATAGCAATCGCGCCCGACGGCCAACCTATTGAACCCATCCGAACAAAGAATGCATTTGTTGCTCAGTGCGGGGTTCTGGTTAGGGACAAGATCCCGATAAGCATCCAGCAATGGTTTAAGCCAGCTACAGAAGACCCTGAGGTGTCTTATGTCAATGATATGCAGAAAAATGATCTTTGGACTGAGCTGAAGTCAAATTTCACCCTACCGCCAGAGGATAATCCAGAGAACCCAGTTAAAGAGCAATTAATCAAGTCTTTTGCTCTTAAGAGGATGGCAGAACTATTCAGGAGGTGGGAGAAAGAGCTGAATAAGTTTTTCGAAAATAATGAGACACCAGAGTTCAAGGGCAGATATGAGAAGATCAGAGATCACTGGCCCGCATTTGTGGCCCACAAGACATCGGAAAAGAGTAAGAAGATGTCGGCGACAAACAAGCAAAATGCTGCGAAGAAGAAGCTTCACCATCGCATGGGGTCAGGTGGCTACCTCGTAGCCCGGCCTAATTGGGCCAAGACTGAGAATGATCTGGTTGATAAAGGGATCGAACCAGAGACAATTAGCTGGCCAGACCGTTGCCGGACTTGGTTCTTCGGGGCTGGCGAAACCTTGGACCCTGTAACAGGGAAGTGCATTTGGACGAACGATCAAATGGACATACCAGTCAGGAAGCTTAAGCAGTATATCGAAGCAGCGCAGCAAGGGAAGTTCTTTCCAGACAGAGAGAACGACGAGCTCACAATGGCCCTTGGGAATCCTGAGCACCCTGGACAGACACGAGGCACGCCAGGCTCCATTCCATGGAAGGTTGGGTTTCTGGACGCAGGCGGTTACAAATCCCATGAGAGGAGGAAAAAGTGCAGCAGACCCAAATGCAGGCGCTGCAAGCAAGGGTAGACGCGATAGAGGAACGAGAAGCAAATTGCAGCAAACGTACTGCCGAAGCTTCCCCCGAAGCTACCCCGCCATCTCAGTGCAGAAGCAGCGTGGCTTCCACCGAGCTGCTTCAGCCGGAGCATGCCTTGACGGCTCCTGCCAGCTATCCCGTGGATGCTATCACGGAGTCTCAAAATTGCCACCTTATGACGCAATGGATGAATTTGAAGGTCAAGGCGGCTGTTGGCTCTGTTTATCCTACTAAACCCGGCGCAACTTTTCACTGCCGTCCGATTCCAGAAGGATATGCTAGGGTGATGGTGGATGAAATAACGGAGGGATTTGAGGACCTCCAGCTTGACCACCCTACCGGTGAAGGGGAGACTCGGCTGGGGTCTGCTCTGAAGACTCCATGCCTATGGCGGAAGGAGCTCATCAACCTTCCGAAATGGACGCCTCCGCCTCCTCCTCCTCCTCCGGCGAGTCAGGGCACTCCGCCTCCTCCACCGCCTCCTCCTCCGGCGAGTGACGATCAGGGCCCTCGGCTGGCTCCTTCTCCGGCGCGTGGTGGCACTCCGCCTGCGCCGGCGCGCCTGAGCAGCCAGCCTCCTCCTTCTCTGCCTCGTCAGCAAGGGCGGAAGAGACCCGCGCTGCTCCGGCAGCTGCTCCGACGCGTCGTAGTCCTTCTCCTCCACCTCATAAGCAAGTAAAGAAGACAAACGCTTCGTCTGCTCGGCCGGCGTCTAGCAGTACAACCAGAGGCGGGAGGACATACAGATTCGGTCCTTCTCTGAAGAGTCCACAGAAGTTACCATACGAGAGGACCCCGGAGGAGAACGCGAAGATCGCGCGAACCGAAGTGGATGACTGGTTTCAAGGGTTGAAAGCAAAGAGACATCCACCTCCGGAGGAGAAGGTAGATCCGGTGAAAGTGAAGCGCACTCTGGCTGCCCTGGCAAAACCACCCAAGTCTCCGCCGAAAGGCAACTATGAGCGCATTATTGCAAAGACATGGGCCGAAGCGGAGCGGTCGGGAAGTACAGTCAGTGATCAAAGGCTGAAAGAACGACGAGCAGCTGGGAAACAAATTGCCCAGCTCAGCAAACAAGCGAAGCAATCGTGCCCCCCGCTCAAGGTGCCTAGCGACATCGTCGATCCGAGGATGGTGCCCGGTTATGGCAATGTTGACGATTACCTACCCGACGATGTACATTATGATCCCATGGAGGTGCAGATACACAGATACGAGTACGGGAAGCCTCTCGTCAAAGATGAAAAATCTTTAACAACGATGATGCGAAGATTACATGATTGGTACTTGAAAATCTGCAGAGAGTCTGGGGGGAGGAGTACTTTGTATGCGAGAGTTAAACCGGAGCATGACCTCGTTGGAATTGAACTATTGCCTATTCCATTTGAGGAGTTCTATCAGTTTTTCAATCAATTGGCCCTCGATAAAACAACGATCACCTGCTACTGTCTGTAAGTACTACTACTTCTATCATTAAGTCTCTCTATATAGCTCATCTCTTTCATTGCATGTATTTATAATTATCCTCACTATATTATGCAGATTGAAGATCGCCGAATTGAAGAAAAGACAAATCGGTGATATTGGGTTCGTTAACACATATCTCATAGATGCAACTGAGGTTGAACATCGTCCCGAAGATACCGAGGCCAACTTGCTACGATCATTGAAAAAAAATGAAAACAAAGATATAATACTCTTTCCTTACAACTTCAAGTGAGTGTTACTGTCTTGTGCATATTCGGTTTCCCTTATATATTAGTCCAGGTTATAGTAATGTAATTGATGAGTTATGCATGCGCGTGCAGTTTCCACTATATTCTCCTAGAGATTAGGCTTGAGAAGGGAGTAGTAACCGTCTTGGACTCTAAACGAAAAGATCCCTAGGAGTATGCGGACATGACTGAAATCTTCAAGAAGTAAGTTAAATCGATCATTATCCACCATATCAGCAACTTTGTTCATTTCCTGATATCAAGTAATTGTTTTCTTTGTCCGGCAGGGTTTGGAGAAAATTCACCAGAAAAGTTCTGGGACTGCCGAAGGAGCTGGAATTTAGACACCCAAAAGTAAGTACTATAGTAGCATGTTCCGCGCATCTCCTAGTGATTCAAGCGCTAGTTTCATCAATACCATTTAGCATTCTTTCTTATCAGTTTGATTGACCTCTATTTCTTGTAAAGTGGTTGTGGCATGAACAAGGGAATGATTTCCGAGGATACTACGTCTGCGAGTCCATCCGCCACACGACCTATGAGCGGGGCAGGTACTCTGACGAACAATATGAAGTACGTAAATAACAACATTCACAATTTTATTTTATTACCATCATTTGTGTTGAGTTTCATTCATTCATATATATATGTATTGACCCCCTTCTTCAAATTAGATGTTTCGGAAGCGGGATGAACTCCTAGCACCAGCTCGCATGCGAGCAATTCAAGAGGAATTGGCAGCATTCTTTCTTGACCACATGATTGCTGAAGACGGAGAATACTATGTGGACCATGAGTCCGTATGATTATATTTGTAAGAGATAATTATTGTATATATGTAGCCGGTAGTGTCGGATAGATATACGAGAACTTGTTGTTCGACCTATCTCTCGAAGAAGGAGAGGTGGTCGATATCACTTCTCTCTGTATGCATATATGTTCATGATGATCTTCTGTTTCCTTCGTTTGCTTACTATCTAGCTAGCGTGTCTAGTCCTCTCTATACATATGTATAGTGCGTAGCGTTGACCAAGCACGGACATAAAAGAGGACACTTCTCTCTATTAATTATAGCTAGCTAACACAATATATGAAACACCTAAATTAACCCCCCAAAACCACTAACCCCCCCCTTCAAAAAAAACAAAAACCCCAGCCACAGAAATGCTGACGCGTGGATGCCTATTGGTCCCGGTTGGTGCCACCAACCGGGACCAAAGGGTCTCCTGCCTGGGCTCCGCGCACAGGCCACGTGGAGGCCCATCAGTCCCGGTTCTGGATTGAACCGGAACTAAAGGGAAAGGGCATTAGTACCGACACTTTAGTCCCGCTTCAGGAACCGGGACTAAAGGCCCTTACGAACCGGGACAATAGGCCCTTTTTCTACCAGTGTATGTGGAGCTGCAGCAAGCGACTAGCATATATGGTGGCTAACCTGTTCGCAAAAGAGAGCGAGAAGAGAAGGCAAAGCACGAACGAATAACTATAGAACATCCTGTGGCAAACATTACTCCAGCACCGTGTTCACTTCCCGGACTCCGCCGAGAAGAGACCATCACGGTACCACACACAGTTGATTTATTTTAATTAAGTTAAGGTTCAAGTTATCTACAACCGGACATTAACAAATTCCCATCTGCCCATAACCGCGGGCAAGGCTTTCGAAAGTTCAAATCCCTACAGGGGAGTCCCAACTTAGCCCATGACAAGCTCTCATGGTCAATGAAGGATATACCTTCTCCCGAGACATTCCGATCAGACTCGGTATCCCGGTTCTACAAGACAACTTCGATAAGTTAAAACAAATCCAGCAACACCGCCCGAATGTGCCGACAAATCCCGATAGGAGCTGCACATATCTTGTTCTCAGGGCACACTCAGATGAGCAATCTGTACAACTAAAACCAAACCTCGAGTTTCCTCGAGGGGGTGTTGCACAGGGCTCTAGTTTGGACCAACACTCAGAGGAGCACTGGCCCGGGGAGGTTTAAATAAGATGACCCTTGGGCTCCAAAAACCCAAGGGAAAAAGAGGCTAGGTGGCAAATGGTAAAACCAAGGTTGGGCATTGCTGGAAGAGTTTAATTCAAGGCAATTTGTCAAGGGGTTCCCATTATTACCCAACCGCGTAAGGAACGCAAAATCTGGGAACATAACACCGATATGACAGAAACTAGGGGGGCAAGAGTGGAACAAAACACTAGGCAAAAATGCCGAGCCTTCCACCCTTTACCAAGTATATAGATGCATTAAGGTAACAAGATAATATAGTGATATCCCAACAAGAAAATAATGTTCCAACAAGGAACGATCTCCAATCTTCACCTGCAACTAGCAACGCTATAAGAGGGGCTGAGCAAAGCGGTAACATAGCCAATCAACGGTTTGCTAGGACATGGTGGGTTAGAGGTTTGACATGGCAATTTGGAATGGATGATAAGCAAGTGGTAGGCACCGTACCATAGGCATAGCAAAAGAGCGAGCATCTAGCAAAGCAAAGATAGAAGTGATTTCGAGGGTATGATCATCTTGCCTGCAAAGTTGTCAGAGTTGACTAGATCCTCGAAAGCAAACTCAACGGGCTCCTCGTTAGCGAACTCGTCTCCCGGTTCTACCCAAACAAGACAAACAAGAAAAAGGAACACAGTGAACCACGTGCAAAGCTCAAACAACATGATGCAAACATGGTATGCTATGCGGGATGCGATATGTGATGCATATGCAAGATTTGACAAGGAATGAATGAACCTGGCCTCAACTTGGAAATCCAAAAGTGCCATTGGAAAGGTGAGGTGATTTCGGTTGAAAACGATATAAAGAACACCGGAATCGGATGCACGGTTTGGAAATGGCAAGCAATTCAAATATGGCAAGGGTCTGCGATAAACAGCATGTAGCCACCTAAATGCATCAAGATAAATATGCTACAGCACTCAAACATGGAAACAAAATAAATGGTAGGGATCCACTAATGATGCTTAACAAAAGATGAACACTGAGCTACGGCAAATTCATCCATTAACAGGTTCAAACAAGCATGACAAAAGAGCAATTGGTAAACAGGTTTCAGACTTAGTGAAATTAACACAAGCCTGGAATTTCAGATCAGGTAGCACACTTTGGAGCATGAAAACTAGATGCTACAGGAACTTAACATGGAAAAGCAAGGCATGGCATGGAGATACTCAAAGAGCTTAACAAAAGTCCCTTAGTGACCTTAAGCCAAAAGGGATCAGAAAATACAATTGAAAGCATGTGAACATGGCAAAAACATAATCAGATATCAGACATAGAGAAAAACTAGAGCATGCAAATCTGTTAACGAGTAGGCATGTTTACGAGCTCGATGCACTCACTACTGAGCAAGGAATGACAATCTAAGCATACACCCATCAAGAATACACATTATACAAGCTAGACATGGCAAGAACAACAACATAGAATGCACGGATCAACAACAACATCCTCAGCAAAATCGCTAACACGTAGACAATCTGCCCAGATTCACGAAATAGCAAAAGTAGAGCTCGATTGACTCAAGCTAGGTTGCTCCATAATCACAAACAAAGACATGGATGTATAGAGCACTATAAGATTAACAAAACATCCTTACTGATCATCCTCAAAAGAGGCACAGATCACTAGGAAACAACATGAACATATGGTATATTGATAAAAACAGATCAAGGACTTAGTGGAATTGCTAAGTCCCTGAAATCAGCATTAACGAACGCACCACTTTGCAAGATTGTGCTAGTCACCACACACATCACAAGAATACATGGATAGCACCTCTGGAAAGATGGCAAAGCATATAACAAAACTCATGTAGAGCTCAGGGGCATATCATGCACACATTAATCATGGCAAAAATGACAAATAGCTATTTGGTGCAACAGATCTGACAATTAACTCAAATGGTTCTCTTCCAACAGCATTTCGGGCATCAAGATGAGCTCAAATGACAATGATGCAATGATATGAAATGATGTACTCTCTGAGGCGAACATTTTGATATGCTACACGTCCAAAACGGATCTACGGATGCGGAGATATAGCATGATGAAAAATGCAAAATAGTTAGGGTTCCGGGAGAAAGTCAACTGAGGCAAAGTTCCAGATCTGGATCTCGCACGGTTCCCGATGCACCTCGCTGGAGTTACTGTAGCAAGAGCTCATCGGAGTTGGATGGGGCCGGCCAGAGGAGGCGCGGGCGTGGACGAGGAGGCGCGGGCCGGGGTGGCCGCAGGCGGTGCTGGCAATGGCCGCGGCGGCGAGGGGCGGTGTCCATCGGTGAGATGGGGCGGCGCGGCAGAGCGGCGCCGGAGCTCTCCGGAGCTCGGGCGGCGAACGGCGCCGGGGAAGAAGGCGGCGGGCGCTCGGGCGCGGTTGCGGGAGAGCTCGGGCCGCGGGGGCCCCGAGCGGGCCGGGCGGGCTGGCGCGCGGGTGGCGGCGCGTCGATGTGGGCGCGGCGGCTCGGCGAATCAGGAGCCGACACGTGGTGGCAGCGCGGGGAGGTTGGACATGTCCGGCCTGGTTCGGACGCGTCCGGCGGCACGGGGAAGATGGATCTAGGGTTTCGGGAGAGGAGAACCGAGAATTTCGGAGGGGGTGCTATTTATAGGCATAGAGGGAGCTAGGAGTGTCCAAATGAGGTGCGGTTTTCGGCCACGCGATCGTGATTGAACGCTCTATATGATGGAGAGGGTTTTGGGCCAAATTGGAGGGGTGTTGGGCTGCAACACACATGAGGCCTTCTCGGTGCCTTGGTTAACCGTTGGAGCATCAAACGAAGTCCAAATGGTACGAAACTTGACAGGCGGTCTACCGGTAGTAAGCCAAGGCCGCTTGGCAAGTCTCGGTCCAATCCGGAAATTTTTAACCCCCACACACGAAAAGAAGGTAGAAAGGACCACCGGAGGAGATAGGAGCACCGGAATGCAAAACGGACAACAGGGAAAATGCTCGGATGTATGAGATGAACACGTATGCAAATGCAATGCACAAGACGACATGATATGAGATGCATGACAACGAAAACAACACACGGAGACAAAAACCCGAACCCGAGGAAATAAAATAACTTAGCGCCGGAAACGGCAAGAGTTGGAGTACATATTAGGTAAATTACATTCGGGGTGTTACAACACTCCACCACTACGAAAGGATCTCGTCCCGAGATCTAGGACTGGAAGAACGCCGGGTACTCAGAACAGAGGTGATCCTCGTGTTCCCAGGTGGCTTTACGGTCGGAGTGGTGTGACCACTTGACTTTGAGGAATTTGATTGACTTATTGCGAGTCTTGCGTTCAGTCTCTTCAAGAATAGCAACGGGGTGCTCACGATAAGAGAGATATTCTTGGAGGTCAATGTCTTCGAAGTTGACGGTGTGGTCAGGAGTCCTGAAGCACTTGCGGAGCTGAGAGACATGGAACACGTCGTGCACATTTGCAAAGTTTGAAGGAAGCTCGAGTTGATAGGCGATATCGCCTCTCTTGCTGACGATCTTGAAAGGACCCACGTATCTAGTGGCAAGCTTCCCTTTGATACCGAAGCGACGAGTACCTTTCATTGGAGAGATGCAGAGGTAAACATGATCTCCGATCTCAAAAGCCAAATCACGGTGCTTACTATCATAGTAGCTCTTCTGGCGCGATTGCGCTGCTTTGAGGTTATCTCGAATGACTTTACACATTTCCTCTGCCTCTGTGATTAAGTCATTTCCCAGAAGTTGACGTTCACCGGTTTCAGACCAGTTGAGAGGGGTAAGACACTTCCCGCCATACAGAATTTCGAATGGGGCCTTGCCCGAACTTGCTTGAAAACTGTTGTTGTAGGAGAATTCAGCATATGGAAGACAATCTTCCCACTTCATGCCGAAGAGATCACACAAGCCCTGAGCATATCTTCAAGAATCTGATTGACACGCTCGACTTGACCGCTAGTTTGAGGATGGAAAGTTGTGCTGAAGCGGATGTTGGTGCCCATGGCCTTCTGAAAAGACTCCCAAAACTTGGAGGTAAAGATGTTGCCACGATCTAAAGAGATCACCTGAGGAATACCATGCAGAGAGACAACCCGAGAGGTATACAGCTCCGCCAATTGAGCTGCAGTGATAGACTCTTTGATAGGCAGAAAGTGAGCCACTTCAGTGAGTTTGTCGATGACAATGAATATAGCATCATTGCCACGCTTGGACTTTGGAAACCCAGTCACGAAGTCCATCTCAATGTGGTCAAACTTCCATTCTAGAATGGCAAGAGGTTGGAGGAGACCAGCTGGCCTTTGGTGTTCTGCCTTCACTCTTCTGCAGACATCACATTCATTCACGAACTGAGCAATCTCGCGCTTCATTCGAGTCCACCAATAAGCCTGCTTGAGGTCCTGATACATCTTCGTACTCCCAGGGTGGATGGAGAGGAGTGAATTGTGAGCCTCGTTCATGATAACTTTACGAAGATCACCTTTGGGCACAAATCCTTGTCATCAAGGCGGTAACACTTGTACTTGGGTTGGCTCTTGGCAATCCCAATCTTCACCTTCTTCACCATAGCATCAAGAAGTGGAGCCTCGCGAATCTGGTCTTCTAAGGTAGGAGAGACTTGAAGGTTGGCGAGGAAACCTTGAGGAACAACTTGCAAATTGAGTTTGCGGAAAGCTTCACAAAGCTCGGGTTGGTAAGGCTTGAGAATCAGACTGTTGCAGTAAGCCTTCCTGCTCAATGCGTCAGCAATCACATTGGCCTTGCCTGGAGTATACTCGATACTCGGATTATACTCTTGAATCATTTCGACCCATCGAGTCTGCCTGAGGTTGAGATTAGGCTGAGTGAAGATGTACTTGAGACTCTTGTGGTCAGTGAAGATGTCCACTTTTCTTCCCAACAAGAGATGTCTCCAAGTCAAAAGACCATGCAGAACTTCCGCCAACTCTAGGTCATGAGTGGGGTAGTTCTTCTCGTTGGAATTCAACTGGCGAGAGGTATAAGCCACAACTTTCTTCTCTTGCATCAACACTGCACCAAGACCTTGAAGTGAGGCATCGCAGAAGACCTCGAACGGTTTGGATTCATCAGGAGGAGTCAGAACTGGAGCAGTGACCAATTTCTCTTTCAAAGTGTTGAAAGCGATGTCACATTCCGGAGACCAAACGTACTTGACGTGCTTCTGGAGAAGGTTTGAAAGAGGCTTCGCGATCTTTGAAAAGTTCTCCACGAACCTTCGACAGTAGCTCACGAGACCGAGGAAGCTACGGAGTTGCTTCACATTCTGAGGTGGTTCCCAATTCACAATTGCAGACACCTTCTCAGGATTCACCGCAATGCCCTTGGCAGAGATGATATGCCCAAGATAAAGAACCTCATCGAGCCAAAACTCGCACTTTGAGAACTTGGCATAGAACTGATGTTCCCTGAGCTTATCGAGCACCAAACGCAAGTGCTTGGCATGATCTTCCTTGTTCTTCGAAAAGACCAGAATGTCGTCGAGATGGACCAAAACAAAGTCATTTGTGTAGGCGTTGAAGATGAAGTTCATCATGCGAGAGAAAGTCGGAGGAGCGTTGACGAGGCCAAAAGACATGACAGTGTATTCATATGAACCATAGCTTGTCCTGAAAGCCGTCTTGGGAATATCTTGCTCACGGATTCGAATCTGGTGATAACCCATACGGAGATCAAGCTTGGAGAATACTTGGGCACCTTTGAGTTGTTCGAACAGCTCGTTGATGTTGGGAAGTGGGTACTTGTTCTTGATAGTCTTCTTGTTCAATGGACGGTAGTCAACACAAAGTCGGTCCGTTCCATCCTTCTTCTTCACAAAAAGTACTCCACAACCCCACGGAGAAGAGCTAGATCAGATGAGACCCATTCGCTCTTGAATATCGAGTTGCTTCTTCAGCTCCTTCAACTCTTCAGGTCCAAGCTTGTAGGATGCTTGCAAACCGGTTCCGTGCCAGGTTCAAGATCGATGACGAATTCAACTGGCCGGTGCAGAGGCATTCCTGGAAGCTCTTCTGGAAGACGTCTTGATATTCGCAAATGACTGGAATTTGAGAGATGGCATCCAGTTCACCCTTCTCATTGAGATAAAATAGACGGATTGTATCATCCCGAGCGGCAAAGAAAATTACATCCTCAGACGAATGAGTCAATTGAATCTGCCTGGCGGCACAATCAAGCTTAGCCTTGTGCTTAGATAGCCAATCCATCATGAGAATAAGATCAATATCCGTGTCACCAAGAACATTTGGAGAAGACAAGAACTTATAGTCGCCCAAAGTGATTGTAACATCCGGAACGCATACTCGAGATGTCAATAGACAGGCCGGAGAGTCAATAGACGACGGTTTCGGCAACACTTGAGTAACAAAATCATGCTTAGATGCAAAAGGTCTCGAGATGAAACAATGCGATGCACCAGTGTCAAAAAGTACTTTTGCAGGAACATCGTTATCAGGAAGGTTACCCATGATGACATCTGACGAGTCCTCTGCCTGAGTTGCATTCACCATGTTGACCTTGGCGTGCTTGGGGTTATGCTTGACCACAGCTGTACTTGCCGATCTCACAGGAGGAGGAGGAGGGAGGCGCCTCTGATTGAAGCATTTGTTGGCATAGTGACCCTTCTGTTGGCACTTGTTGCACATGACCTCTGAAAGCGGACGGTGATACGGAGCACTCGATCTTGGAGCTTGAGACGAAGTCTTGTTCTGAAAGCCAGGGTTGGGTGGGTGGGAAGATCCACTGCCACCTTTGCTCTTCTGCTGATACAACTGACGGAACGGAGGAGGAGGAAGCCAATACTTCTGCTGCTTGGCCACTTGAGTAGAGGAAGAAGGAGTAGCATCTCTGACTCGCTTCTTGGAAGCATCGCACTTCAGTTGAGCAGCCTCTTGCTTCAATGCCATGTTGTAGAACTCATCGTACCTCAAGGGCTCAAAGAGAACAAGAGCTAGCTGGATTTCTTCTCTGAGACCACCCCTGAACTGGTATATCATGCTCTTCTCGTCAGGGACGTCCTGCTTAGCAAAGCGGGCGAGCTTCTGAAACAACTTGTTGTAGTCATAGATAGACAAAAGAGCCTTGCTTCAGGTTGCGGAATTCCTCATGCTTGCTTTCAACCACGCTCTGAGGAATATGATGAGCTTTGAAGTCTTGACAGAATTCATCCCAGGTAATCACACGGCCTCCTCTGGAATCTTTGTACTACTGGAACCATTCTGCAGCTTGGTCTTTGAGTTGGAAGGAAGCGAACTTGACAAAGTCCTCAGACCTGACGTTACTGCACTCGAAATGCTTGCATAAGTCCACGAGCCAATCGTCAGCATCAGTTGCCTCAACACAATTGCTGAAGTTCTTTGGCTGGTTAGCAAGGAACTGGTTGAGTGTAGCAAAGTGATTCTGATTGTTTCCCTGGTTGCCTTGGTTGCCTTGGTTCGCTTGGTTGCGCTCTTGAAGAATTTGCATGATCAATTGCGTGTTTGCATTGGTAGCATCCATCACAGCTTGCCATGCCTCCGGAGGTGGAGGTGGTGGTGGCGGATCAGGATTCGGAGTCGTGCGCGTTGGAGGAGCCATCCTGAAGAGGTTGACATCCATTAGCACATTGACAGATAAAATTGAAGCTGAATCCAACGGGATGAAATTGCAACATATAGTCTTCACATCCGAAAAAAATGAACGAATGCATTCCAATTGAAATGGTCACAT
This sequence comes from Triticum urartu, assembly GCF_056163025.1. Taxonomy (NCBI): domain Eukaryota; kingdom Viridiplantae; phylum Streptophyta; class Magnoliopsida; order Poales; family Poaceae; genus Triticum; species Triticum urartu. The sequence continues at coordinate 558,131,229 of NC_141875.1, forward strand.
ATCCATAAATTGAGAAGCCACTTAGAATTTAGGTAGAGGAATAAATCAACAAGGTACGGAGCAAGAACGAATACTCGGTAATAAATCCCAATCTCAAACCAAATATCCATGGAAGAAGAACTAGAGCTACAAGAATTCCCACCTATGAAACTCCCGAACATTTCCGGTTATGCAATTAGGTGTTGGGGATATAGGGGAAGCATAATATCTCACCCAAATCTAGCAAATCCTACATCCAGCTGTATCCATCCTTCAACACATAACCGAGAAAAACTTCGGAAATCGTCTACCTCAACCTTCGAAAAGCATCCGTTATACAAGTTATGGAAATACTCCCGAACTTCCGCCCCAGTACTGGGTGGCGTCGAGGTTATCTCACCAACAACTGCATAAAAGATATTTTCGATGTCGGCGAACTAAACTCAGGTATTCCAGAACTGCAATGATAAAATTGTGACGACAACACCTTGGAGCTCAACTCCCCGGACACTGCCACAACCCCTAAATGACAGGAGGCACCAAGAACAATGTTCTCGTCACAAATCCATTGGAACTATTCTAAGATACCCGCGTGATCCTAAATTTTTTTTAGTGAAATTTGAGAAGAAAAGAGTCAAAACTCTACGTCAGGATGCCTTACCAGAGCGATGAAGGGACTGGGGAGTAAAAAGAATCCCTAAACTCTCCGATATATAATTCCTAAATGACTCAAAACATTTTTCTGGACTCAACAACGGCTGCTAATAATGATCAAGCAGTGGGGGCTCCTAAGGTCGGGGAAGGCTCTGATTACCAACTTGTAACGCCCTCGATGCGGCTATATCTCCTACGTGTCAAAGCAGAACTTAGAGGCATAACCGCATTGAAAGCAATGTCGCAAGTAAGGCAATCTTCACAACATCCCATGTAAATAGATAATAAAAGGGAAGGTACATAGTTGGCTTACACTCGCCACATCAAGCAAAGTACATAAATAGCATTACATCAACCAATCACTCATGGTCCGACTACGGTACCAAAATAAAAGATCAACCCAACAAGCGACATGGTCCCGATCGCCCCAACTGGGCACCACTACTGATCATCAGGGAAAGACACATAGTAACGGCGTGAGTCTTCATCGAACTCCCACTTGAGCTCAAGCGCATCATCTGGAACGGAGTCATCAGGCCCTGCATCTGGTTTGGAAGTAAACTGTGAGCCACAGGGACTCAGCAATCTCGCACCCTTGCGATCAAGACTATTTAAGCTTATAGGTAAGGCAAGGTAATATGTGGAGCTGCAGCAAGCAACTAGCATATATGGTGGCTAACCTGTTCGCAAAAGAGAGCGAGAAGAGAAGGCAAAGCACGAACGAATAACTATAGAACATCATGCGGCAAACATTACTCCAACATCGTGTTCACTTCCCGGACTCTGCCGAGAAGAGACCATCACGGTAACACACACAGTTGATTTATTTTAATTAAGTTAAGGTGCAAGTTATCTACAACCGGACATTAACAAATTCCCATCTGCCCATAACCGCGGGCACGGCTTTCGAAAGTTCAAATCCCTGCAGGGGAGTCCCAACATAGCCCATGACAAGCTCTCACGGTCAACGAAGGATATACCTTCTCCCAAGACATTCCGATCAGACTCGGTATCCCGGTTCTACAAGACAACTTCGACAAGTTAAAACAAATCCAGCAACACCGCCCGAATGTGCCGACAAATCCCGATAGGAGCTGCACATATCTCGTTCTCAGGGCACACTCAGATGAGCAATCCGTACAACTAAAACCAAACCTCGAGTTTCCTCGAGGGGGCGCTGCACAGGGCTCTAGTTTGGACCAACACTCAAAGGAGCACTGGCCCGGGGGGGGGGTTTAAATAAGATGACCCTTGGGCTCCGGAAACCCAAGGGAAAAAGAGGCTAGGTGGCAAATGGTAAAACCAAGGTTGGGCATTGCTAGAAGAGTTCTATTCAAGGCGATTTGTCAAGGGGTTCCCATTATTACCCAACCGCGTAAGGAACGCAAAATCCGGGAACATAACACCGATATGACGGAAACTAGGGGGGCAAGAGTGGAACAAAACACTAGGCAAAAAGGCCAAGCATTCCACCCTTTACCAAGTATATAGATGCATTAAGGTAACAAGATAATATAGTGATATCCCAACAAGAAAATAATGTTCCAACAAGGAACGATCTCCAATCTTCACCTGCAACTAGCAACGCTATAAGAGGGGCTGAGCAAAGCGGTAACATAGCCAATCAATGGTTTGCTAGGACATGGTGGGTTAGAGGTTTGACATGGCAATTTGGGAGGCATGATAAGCAAGTGGTAGGCCTCGTAGCATAGGCATAGCAAAAGAGCGAGCATCTAGCAAAGCAAAGATAGAAGTGATTTCAAGGGTATGATCATCTTGCCTGCAAAGTTGTCAGAGTTGACTGGATCCTCGAAAGCAAACTCAACGGGCTCCTCGTTAGTGAACTCGTCTCCCAGCTCTACCCAAACAAGACAAACAAGCAAAAGGAACACAATCAACCACGTGCAAAGCTCAAACAACATGATGCAAACAGGGTATGCTATGCGGTATGCGATATGTGATGCATATGCAAGATTTGACAAGGAATGAATGAACCTGGCCTCAACATGGAAATCCAAGAGCGCCACTGGAAAGGTGAGGTGATTTTGGTTGAAAATGATATAAAGAACACCGGAATCGGATGCACAGTTTGGAAATGGCAAACAATTCAAATATGGCAACGGCCTGCGATAAACAGCAAGTTGCCACCTAAATGCATCAAGATAAATATGCTACAGCACTCAAACATGGGAACAAAATACATGGTAGGGATCCACTCATGATTCTTAACAAAATATGAACACTGAGCTACGGCCAATTCATCCATTAACAGGTTAAAACAAGCATGGCAAAAGAGGAATTGGTAAACAGGTTTCAGACTTAGTGAAATTAACACAAGCCTAGAATTTCAGATCAGGTAGCACACTTTGGAGCATGAAAACTAGATGCTACATGGAAAATAAAGGCATGGCATGGAGCTACCCAAAGAGCTTAACAAAAGTACCTTAGTGATCGTGAGCCAAAAGGGATCAGAAAATACAATTGCAAGCATGTGAACATGGCAAAAACATAATCAGATCTCAGACTTAGAGAAAAACTGGAGCATGCAAATCAGTTAACGAGTAGGCATGTTTACGAGCTCGATGCACTCACTACAGAGCAAGGCATGACAATCTAAGCATACACCCATCAAGAATACACATTATACAAGCTAGACATGGCAAGAACAACAACATAGCATGCACGGATCAACAATAACATCCTCGGCAAAATAGTTTCACAAGTAGACAATCTGCCCAAATTCACGAAATAGCAAAAGTAGAGATCGATTGACTCAAGATAGGGTGCTCCATAATTGCAAACAAAGCATGGATGGATAGAGCACTACACGATTAACAAAACATCCTTACTGATCATCCTCAAAAGAGGCACGGATCACTAGGAAACAACATGAACATATGGCATATTGATAAAAACAGATCAAGGACTTAGTGGAATTGCTAAGTCCCTGAAATCAGCATTAACGAATGCACCACTTTGCAAGCTTGTACTAGTCACCACACACATCACAAGAATACATGGATAGCACCTCTGGAAAGATGACAAAGCATATAACAAAACTCATGTAGAACTCAGGGGCATATCATGCACACATTAATCATGGCAAAAATGACAAATAGCTATTTGGTGCAACAGATCTGACAATTAACTCAAATGGCTCTCTTCCAACAGCATTTCGGGCATCAAGATGAGCTCAAATGACAATGATGCAATGATATGAAATGATGTACTCTCTGAGGCGAACATTTTGATATGCTACACGTCCAAAACGGATCTACGGATGCAGAGATATAGCATGATGAAAAACGCAAAATTGTTAGGGTTCCGGGAGAAAGTCAACCGAGGCAAAGTTCCAGATCTGGATCTCACACGGTTCCCGATGCACCTCGCTGGAGTTACTACAGCAAGAGATCGTCGGAGTTGGAAGTGGCCGGCCGGAGGAGGTGCGGGCGTGGAGGAGGCGCGGGCCGAGGTGGCCGCGGGCGGCGCCGGTGATGGCCGCGGCGGCGAGGGGCGGCGTCCACCGGCGAGATGGGGCGGCGCGGCGGAGCGGCAGAGTGGCGCCGGAGTTCGCCGGAGCTTGGGCGGCGAACGGCGCCGGGGAAGAAGGCGGCGGGCGCTCGGGCGCGGTCGCGGGAGAGCTCGGGCCGCGGGGGCCCCGAGCGGGCCGGGCGGGCCGGCGCGTCGATATGGGCGCGGCGGCTCGGCGAATGAGGAGCCGACACGTGGCGGCGGCGCGGGGAGGTTGGACATGTCCGGCCTGGTTCGGACGCGTCTGGCGGCGCGGGGAAGATGGATCTAGGGTTTCGGGAGAGGAGAACCGAGAATTTCGGAGGGGGTGCTATTTATAGGCATAGAGGGAGCTAGGAGTGTCCAAATGAGGTGCAGTTTTCGGCCACGCGATCGTGATCGAACGCTCTAGATGATGGACAGGGCTTTGGTGGGTTTTGGGCCAAATTGGAGGGGTGTTGGGCTGCAACACACACGAGGCCTTCTCGGTCCCTTGGTTAACCGTTGGAGCATCAAACGAAGTCCAAATGGTACGAAACTTGACAGGCGGTCTACCGGTAGTAAACCAAGGCTGCTTGGCAAGTCTCGGTCCAATCCGGAAATGTTTAACCCCCACACACAAAAAGAAGGTAGAAAGGACCACCGGAGGAGATAGGAGCGCCGGAATGCAAAACGGACAACGGGGAAAATGCTCGAATGCATGAGATGAACACGTATGCAAATGCAATGCACAAGATGACATGATATGAGATGCATGAAAATGACAACAACACACGGAGACAAAAACCCGAACCCGAGGAAATAAAATAACTTATCGCCGGAAACGGCAAGAGTTGGAGTACATATTAGGTAAATTACATCCGGGGTGTTACATTACAGTACCTTGATGTGGTGTTTTCTTTTCTTTCGCTAACGGAGCTCACGAGTTTTCTACTTTAAGTTTTGTGTTGTGAAGTTTTCAAGTTTTGGGTAAAGATTTGATGGACTATGGAATAAGGAGTGGCAAGATACTAGGCTTGGGGATACCCAAGGCACCCCAAGGTAATATTAAAGGACAACCAAGAGCCTAAGCTTGGGGATGCCCCGGAAGGCATCCCCTCTTTCGTCTTTGGTCATCGGTAACTTTACTTGGAGCTATATTTGTATTCACCACATGATATGTGTTTTGCTTGGAGCATCAATTTATTTTGTTAGTATTTGCTTGCTGTTATTTAGAACAATGTTTTGCTTCTTTTATTTCAATAAAAGTGGCATTGATAGCCTTTACTATGCCTATTTTACAAGTCTTCATGTTGCTGTTTGAAAACAGAAAGTTTACCGCTGTTGCAATAATTACCTAGAAAATTAAGAATGTGATAAAATGTTGAAACATTTTGCATATTAAGCTCTGATAAATTTACTACAGTGGTAATTTTCTTTCATAATTTTTGGAGTTAGGTAAGTATGGATCTAGCTGCACTCTTTACAGACTGTCCTGTTTAGGCAGATTGCTGTTATGTTTGCATTGTTTGCATATGTTTGCTTCTTTAATGATTCTATTTGAGGATAGGACTATTAAATATGCAGAGGCATTTAGTATGCAATGTTGAATAATAATTTTAGTGATTTGCTACAGTAGAGTATGATAAGTTTTTTTGCATTGGTTTATACTAACTTATCTCACGAGTCCTTGTTGAGTTTTGTGTGGATGAAGCTTTTGAGATTTAGGGAGACCGTGATATGAGAGGAATTAAGGAGACACAAAAGCTCAAGCTTGGGGATGCCCAAGGCATCCCAAGATAATATTTCAACAAGTCTCAAGTGTCTAATCTTGGGGATGCCCCGGTTGGCATCCCACCTTTCTTCTTCAACAACTATCGGTTAGTTTCGGTTGATCCTAAGTTTTTTGCTTCTTCACATGATGTTTGCCATTCTTAGAATGTCATTTTATTTTGATTTTCTTGATGTTTGAATAAAATACCAAGATATGAAATTATTAAATGTTAGAGAGTCTTCACATAGTTGCATAATTATTCAACTAAGCATTGATCTTCACTTATATCTTTCAGAGTAGTTTGTTGTTGCTCTAGTGCTTCACTTATGTATTTTTAAAGCACGGTGGTGGTTTTATTTTGAAGAAATAGATGAACTCTCGTCCTTCACTTATATTATTTTGAGAGTCTTTAGAACAGCATGGTAGTTTGCTTTGGTTATGAAACTAGTCCTAATATGATGGACATCCAAGAGGGATATAATAAAAACTTTCATATAGAGTGCATTGAATACTAAGAGAAGTTTGATACTTGATAATTGTTTTGAGATATGGAGATGGTGATATTGGAGTCGTGCTAGTTGAGTAGTTGTGAATTTGAGAAATGCTTGTGCTGAAGTTTGTGATTCCCGTAGCATGCACGTATGGTGAACCGTTATGTGACGAAGTCGGAGCATGATTTGTTTATTGATTGTCTTCCTTATGCGAGGCATTCATATAGAGTCATATCTTGTCCTAAGTATCGAGTTGTAATTCTTGAGTTGTAAGAAAATAAAAGCGTGATGATCATCATTATTAGAGCATTGTCCCAGTGAGGAAAGGATGATGGAAACCATGATTCCCCCACAAGTCGGGATGATACTCCGGACGAAAAAAAGAGGCCATAAAAAAGAGAAGGCCCAAAAAATGAGAGAAAAAGAGAGAAGGGGCAATGCTACTATCCTTTTACCACACTTGTGCTTCAAAGTAGCACCATGATCTTCATGATAGAGAGAATCCTATGTTGTCACTTTCATATACCAGTGGGAATCTTTCATTATAGAACTTGTCTTGTATATTCCAATGATGGGCTTCCTCAAAATGCCCTAGGTCTTCGTGAGCAAGCGAGTTGGATGCACACCCACTAGTTTCTTTTGTTGAGCTTTCATACATTTATAGCTCTAGTGCATCCGTTGCATGGCAATCCCTACTCATTCACATTGATATCTATTAATGGGCATCTCCATAGCCCGTTGATACGCTTAGTTGATGTGAGACTATATTCTCCTTTCTGTCTTCTCTACAACCACCATTCTATTCCACCTATAGTGCTATGTCCATGGCTCACGCTCATGTATTGCGTGAAGATTGAAAAAGTTTGAGAACACCAAAAGTATGAAACAATTGCTTGGCTTGTCATCGGGGTTGTGCATGATTTAAATACGTTGTGTGGTGAAGATGGAGCATAGCCAGACTATATGATTTTGTAGGGATAGCTTTCTTTGGCCATGTTATTTTGAGAAGACATGATTACTTTGTTAGTATGCTTGAAGTATTATTGTTTTCATGTCAATATTAAACTTTTGTCTTGAATTTTATGGATCTGAATATTCATGCCACAATAAAGAAGATTGCATGGATAAATATGTTAGGTAGCATTCCACATCAAAAAATCCGTTTTTATCATTTACCTACTCGAGGATGAGCAGGAATTAAGCTTGGGGATGCTGATACGTCTCCAACATATCTATAATTTTTGATTGTTCCATGCTATTATATTAACTGTTTTGGATGTTTATGGGCTTTATTATACACTTTTATATTATTTTTGGGACTAACCTATTAACCCAGAGCCCAGTGCCAGTTTTTGTTTTTCCTTGTTTTAGAGTATCGCAGATAAGGAAAATCAAACGGACTCCAATTGACCTGAAACTTCATGGAACTTAGTTTTGGACCAGAAGAAGCCCACCGTCGGTGTCAAAACCGCCGGATCTCGGGTAGGGGGTCCCGAACTGTGCGTCAAGGCCGGATGGTAACAGGAGACAAGGGACACAACATTTTTACCCAGGTTCGGGCCCTCTCGATGGAGGTAATACCCTACTCCTGCTTGATTAATATTGATGATATGGGTAGTACAAGAGTAGATCTACCACGAGATCAAGGAGGCTAAACCCTAGAAGCTAGCCTATGGTATGATTGTTGTATATGGAGTTGATGTCCTACGGACTACAACCCTCCGGTTTATATAGACACCGGATAGGGTTAGGGTTACACAGAGTCGGTTACAATGGTAGGAGATCTTGAATATCCGCATCGCCAAGCTTGCCTTCCACGCCAAGGAAAGTCCCATACGGACACGAGACGAAGTCTTCAATCTTTGTATCTTCACAGTCCAGGAGTCCAGCTGAAGGTATAGTCCGGCTACCCGAACACCCCCCAATCCAGGACTCCCTCAGTAGCCCCTGAACCAGGCTTCAATGACGACGAGTCTGGCGCGCAGATTGTCTTCGGCATTGCAAGGCGGGTTCCTCCTCCAAGTCCTTCATAGAAGATTGTAAACACCAAGAGTAGTGTCCGGCTCTGCAAAATAAGTTTCCACATATTGCCATAGAGAGAATAATATTAACACAAATCAAATCTGCTGATGTATTCCGCAGTGCGTCATCACACTACGGCCAAGTCCTTTACTCGAATCGTTTTTACTCTTCCACCTCAGCACGTTTTGCGAGGCGGTTTCCTCGGCACGTCTTGTCAAAGCAGAGATCGTGTACCCCCTTTACAGGATTCTCATCAATACGGACGTGGGTAACCCAACCGCACCATTTATCACGGCACTTGGGAGGCAAGTGAGTTTTACTAGGCTGGTGGAGACGCACAACCGCATCCGCCCATATAAGGGGATAAGGATCTACCTTTTTACCTACGCCTTCTTCCTCCTTTGCCTATCCATCTCCTGCGCACTCGAGCTCCAGTGCCCAAGCCTGCACTTCCCACCTCAACCTTCTCCAGCAATGTCCGGAGCGGGAAGTAAGTGGATGGTCTCCTCCGCCAAGGAGGGCCAAGTCAAGATGCTAAGGAAGGTCGGATACCTGTCTAAGGACATCGCGCACCGGCTTCCCGAAAAGGGGCAGCTTCTCCCCACCCCAAGGCCCCATGAGAGGGTAGTATTTCTTCCCCACTTCCTCCGCGGACTAGGTTTTCCACTCCACCCATTTGTCCGGGGGCTCATGTTCTACTACGGCCTGGATTTCCACGATCTGGCCCCGAACTTCATCCTGAACATCTCGGTGTTTATCGTCGTGTGCGAGGCTTTCCTCCGCGTCCGCCCTCATTTCGGCCTCTGGCTCAAGACCTTCAACGTCAAGCCCAAGGTGGTGCGCGGCAGCCAGGCGGAGTGCGGAGGTGCCATGGCGGGCAAGATGGCCAACGTCCTATGGTTCGAGGGCTCTTTTGTGGAGACCCTAAAGGGGTGGCAATCCGGGTGGTTTTACATCACCGAGCCACGCGATCCGAAATGGATCGCAGCCCCCAAGTTCCGATCCGGACCCCCCACGCGGCTTATGTCCTGGAAAGAGACGGGCCTGTCGTGGGGTGACGAAAAAGAGGTGACTGGATTGCAAACATGCATCCAGTCCCTGGTGAACAAGCCAATCCGGCTTGTTAATGTAATCCAGGTTATGCTCGTCCGCCGGATCCTCCCGTGCCAACAACGGGATTTTAATCTGTGGGAGTTCGACCCGGCGCAGCACCAAACCCTTAGCAGGCTCTTTGACACGACGTACGAAGATGCCTGGAAGGTGCTATTCAAGGGCGCCGAGGCTCCCGCATCCGCTTCCGAGGACCGCGGATACAGCTCGAAGCGTCACGCTAGCGAGGTAAGCTATCTTCACCTTTTACACGATGTTAAGCTTGTTTCATAGTTTGACTCTATGCGGGATCTAAACTCCCTTACCTTTGACAGGCTTGGCGGGCGATATCCGGAACGATTAACTGTCCGGCTTCGCTGCCCGAAGACCCAGCCCCAGCTCTACTAGTAAAGCTGCTGGTTCCGGCGCCTTATGTGGTGCCGGAGAAGAAGGCCAAGAAGAAGAAGACCACGGGGACTCGAAAGAGTGCCCGTAACGTGGTGGTGTCGGACTCTTCATCCGACGAGTCCGAGACGCCCTCTTCACGTGAAAATGAGGAGGAGGAAGAAGAAAACTCTCCCCCCCCCAGCAGAGGGAGGAGAGAAGAGGAAGGCCGCCCCAACGGGGAGGCCGAGGGGTCTAGGAAAAGGAAGACCCCTCCGCCGGACTACTCCCCCGACGCCGAAGAGGGCGAAGAGGAGTGGCCAAACAGGGCCAAGCGTCCGGCGAAATCATAAGTTCGGATATCAGAGTAACTCATGATGTTCCTTTGTTGCACAACTTTCCCTAATGTCGAACGTAATTATGCAGCCCGCCCCGGGCCGAATTCAACGAATCGTCGGGCGGCTCCCTGGACTCATCGGACGTCAACTCAGTTCCGCCCGTTGTCTCCCCACGCACTGCAGACGATGCCGAAGTGGCGTCGCGACAAGCTCCGGGGCAGGAGGATGTGGTCCCGGAGGAGCTGCAAGGCAACCTCTCGAACACCAGGAGTGAAGGGGATAAGGCCCCCCGGGGCTCCAAGCCTGGCTTTGTGCCGGACACCGCGCCGGAATCTTCCACAGTTCTGGACCGCGGTAGGCGAACTCCTTCCAAGAGGGGCAAGCCTTCTGAGCCGGCAGCCTCCGTCCAACCGGAGGTGCCGGACAATCTGCTGGAGGTGCTTGATGGCGCCTCCATCGACGAGGGGCACCGTACTATTATGAGTACAGTGATCCAGAAGGTTCGGTCCGCCAAGAGCGGACTGACTGAAGCTTGCGCTAGCCTTCTAACAGGCTTCGAGGTAAGTAAAAATATGTAAAAATATTACCGCATAGACAGTAGCCCCTGATGGTCTGTTTGGCGTTCGGAAAGAAAAGGCGAATAGAGGATCTATTAAATTTCGCAGGAGTCTAACAAAAAAAGAGTCAATATGCGTATGCCGGCTTCGCTGCTATCCACCGCCGCACTGACTGCGGAGGTGGGTGTCCTGAAGCAGGACCTCGAGCGGACCGAGCAAGAGCTCGGCCTTGCCAAGCGGCGGCTCGAGGAGAAAGAAGGTAAGAAATACCTTACAGAAAAAGTGCCTATAAAAAGGCGTGATTACAAAAAAATAACAGGATTGTACTACTTATTGTAGGGGCCACGACTGAGGTGGCGACCCTTAAGCAAGCGCTGTCTGAGGCCGAAAAGAAAAAGGCCGCGGAGCGCACCGAGCGAGACATACTTGGGGCTCGGGTCGGTGAGGCGCAACAAGAGCTTCAGGCTCTCATGAAAAAACATGAGAGTTTGGAGCTTGAGTCAAAGGCGCAAGCATCCGAGCTCGCGACGGCCCTTGAGACTGCCAAGTCTGCCATGGACGAAGCCTAGAAGGCCCTCCAAGAGTTGGAGGAGATGAGGAAGATAGCAGCGGGTAAGGCATTCTTTATGCAAAGCAGAAATATAAAAGTAAACTAATTGTTACTTACCCGAATCCGGAGCTCTCTAGGGGCATTCGCAGATCTTCCCCGCAGCGTATCCGATGCCGCCGCATTCTACCGAGCTAAAGAGGGCAGCTCGACGGAGAAGGTGTTCTGGTCTCAGTATTCTGAGGACGGACACCCTGTGCCCTTGAGCGACCAGCTGAAACATCTGGTCGAGCTCCACAAGGCGGCCGAACAGGCCATGAAAGGCTTCATAGTTCGGCTGTGGCCCGGAGAGGCCCTGTCCTAGGCTCGAGGTCATCAAGCGCTCCGTCTGCATCGAAGGTGCCCGTTGGGCCCTTGCCCGTGCAAAGGTGCACTGGGGTAAGCTGGACGGTGAGAAGCTTGTGAAGGACGGGCCGCCGCCGGGGAAGGAGCATCGCAAGCCCGAGAACTACTACAAGGATGTTCTTGCAGGTGCCCGCCTTGTGGCGGATGAATGTACCAAGGATGTGATTTTTGAATGAACTCGCTCGTGTTTATCCTGTGCGCTGAAAACTTGTTCATATGCGCTAAGCAATGCTTATTGAATTTAAAATATTACTTTCTGTGCTGCCGTTTATCAAAAAATTGAGAGATGGCCAGTCGTCGGCTTCTGCCCCCATGCCACTAGTGCTGGGGTGTTCGGGATAAACCTGAGCGCTCTTTTTCCCATAGTTGGGTCCTTCGAGGGAGGCTCTCAGCACAACAAACCAAGCAATCGGACTATAATGCTTGAACACTCTCACTTAGCCATAGAACTCTATAATTTTAAATTTCGGAGAAGCCCCTAGTTAGGAAGACCGAGTTCGGGGCACTATGCATGCCTTGGCCGGACAAAGCCAGCTCCTTGCTGGAAGCGGCATAAGTCTTTAGGGACTCGAAAAACCTCTCGAACATCGACCGGTCTCTCGCCTCATCATGACAGTCAGTTTTAGCTTTCTCCACTGAGGTGCTTAACCCAGCTGAACCGGGGCACAATCGCAGTGGTTCTCCTAGTGCTACCTTAGCCGATATAGCGGAACGTAAGGCACCAAAACATAGGAGCCGGGCAAACCCAACTATTGACCCAAATCATGATTCGGAGCCGATGCATATAGTGCTATAAGTTCGGGGTGCCGCACTTGTGAAAGTGTACGGACTTCTCACACCATAATGAGGGGTACTGAAGCCCCTGGCGTGTTCGCCGTACCATGGTGTACGGGTGCCATCATGTCATTTAATAAACATATATGTGAAAAGAGGATAATGCAAAAAATAGACAAAAAGCTATGCATTGTTTATAGAGGGGCTGTTTATCAAAGCCGAACGATACAAATAGTGTGATAAGCAAAAAGATACTGGACTATTTAACATGTCCTGACCAGGGGCAGGCCGCGGAATTGTATTCAAAACAGGTATACTGCTAGTTACCGAGACCACCTGGGAGTTCCATAATGCGGCATGGCTTGTCCGCCTCCCTGGATCTTGCATCGTTTGTGCGGCAGTCAAATTGCCGAACAGGTCGTCCGAAGTACAGAGTCCTGAAAGTAAGAAAAAATTAAAAAAGAATCCGACAGCCCCTAGTACGTTTTAAGCCGTATTTTGGGCGTGCCGTTATTGTGCCCCTTCCCCTGTGCCCATGGTATTTCAAGGGCGTAGTTATGTACGCGAGGCACTGGTTTCGCTATGTCGCGAGAGCTGGGGTTGGGGCCGCATTGCTACGCTTGCTCAGAGCGTGCCGGGCGGTCCTGCTGTGGGTTACTCCGGGCGCGCTTGGCAGTGTCTGGCTTTTTAACGGCCGGACTGGAGAATTGCCTAAGAAGGCTACTTTGTGCTTCCGCTACGAGAGCCGCCGTGTGCTCCTCCGTACGGAGGGAGCGTTCGGTGTTTCCGTTGACCGTGATTACTCCTCGAGGGCCTGGCATCTTGAGCTTGAGATATGCGTAGTGCGGCACCGCGTTGAACTTTTCGAATGCGGTTCATCCGAGCAGGGCGTGATAGCCACTGCGAAACGGGACTATATCGAAGATTAACTCTTTGCTTCGGAAATTGTCCGGGGATCCGAAGACCACGTCAAGTGTTACTGAGCCTGTACAGTTGGCTTCTACACCTGGTATAACGCCTTTAAAGGTCGTTTTTGTGGGCCTAATCCTTGAGGGATCTATGCCCATTTTCCGCACTGTATCCTGGTAAAGCAGGTTCAGGCTACTGCCACCGTCCATGAGGACTCTTGTGAGATGAAATCCGTCGATGATTGGGTCGAGAACCAATGCGGCGAAGCCGCCATGACGGATGCTAGTGGGATGGTCCCTTCGATCAAAAGTGATCGGGCAGGAGGACCATGGGTTGAACTTTGGGGCGACTGGCTCCATCGTGTATACGTCCCGTAGCGCACGCTTCCGCTCCCTCTTGGGAATGTGGGTTGCGTATATCATGTTCACTGTCCGCACTTGTGGGGGAAAGCCCTTCTGTCCATTGTTGTTCGGCGGCCTGGGCTCCTCCTCGTCGTCGCTGTGCAGCCCCTTGTCTTTGTTTTCAGCTCTTAACTTGCCTGCCTGCTTGAACACCCAACAATCCCTGTTAGTGTGATTGGCTGGCCTTTCGGGGGTGCCATGTATCTGACACAAGCGGTCGAGTATTCGGTCCAAACTGGACGGGCCCTGAGTATTCTTTTTGAATGGCTTTTTCCGCTGACCGAATTTATAGCCTCTGAATCTGGCATTGTCTGCCGTGTCTTCATTGCTGTCGCTGCTAGCGCGGCGTTTTTGCTTATTCCGACGTGTCCTACCACTTTTGTCCTTGGTATCCGAATTACCAGGGTTCTTTGATAAGTTGTTACTGCGAGCTAGCCAGCTGTCTTCTCCCGCGCAAAAGCGGGTCATGAGTGTCGTGAGGGCTGCCATAGATTTCGGCTTTTCCTGTCCCAGGTGCCGGGCGAGCCACTCGTCGCGGATGTTATGCTTGAAGGCTGCTAGGGCCTCTGCGTCCGGACAGTCGACTATTTGGTTTTTCTTTGTTAGGAACCGTGTCCAGAATTGCTTGGCCGATTCCTCTGGCTGCTGAATTATGTGGCTTAAGTCGTCGGCATCCGGTGCTCGCACGTAAGTGCCCTGGAAGTTGTCGAGGAATGCGGCTTCCAGGTCCTCCCAAGAACCAATTGAGTCTGCTGGCAAGCTGTTAAGCCAATGACGGGACGGTCCTTTAAGTTTGAGCGGGAGGTATTTGATGGCGTGTAGATCATCGCCACGTGCCATGTGGATGTGAAGGAGATAATCCTCGATCCATACCGCCGGATCTGTTGTGCCATCGTATGATTCGATGTTTACGGGTTTGAAACCCTCTGGGATTTTATGATCCATTACTTCATCCGTGAAGCATAGCGGGTGTGCGGCGCCTCTGTACTGGGCTATATCACGACGCAGCTCGGAAGAGCTATGTCTGTTGTGTTCGGCCCGGCCGGATTTTGTTGTATCCGGAGTGAACATCATCGTCACGTGCCGTAGGGCGCCTGCGTGATCCGTAGATCGATCTTGTTTGTCTTGCCTTATCCTCCAGTACGTCTCGCAGGTCTGGCGCATTTTCCCGTGCCTTAGTTGAGCGGCGTCGGGACATGGCTTGGGTGGAGGGCCGACAGGCCTCTCTATCGCGGCCGCGAGGTGGTCGGTCTGTCATGTCATGCGCTGGTGATGTAGGTGCTTCCTCCTCTGATCAGGGTAGCGGCCTGCGCTTTGGGTAACTCTTGGAGGGGCATTCGAGTTCATACTCTTCGGCCGCAAGGACTTCAGTCCATCTGTCAGCTAGCAAATCTTGGTCAGCTCGAAGCTGTTGCTGCTTTTTCTCGAGGCTGCTTGCCATGGCTAAAAGCCTGCGTTTGAAACGCTCTTGTTCGGTGGGGTCTGATGGTACGACGAATTCGTCGTCATCGAGGCTTGCCTCGTCTTCGGAGGGAGGCATATAGTTATCATCCTCGACCTCTCGGTCTGCCGCTCTCTCATGAGGGCTGGCTTCTCCATCTTCCTGTGCCGAATCTTGCTGGGGTGGGTGTTCTTCGGCGCTATCCGGGGTAGTATTATCTCCCGTGCCAGAATCACCGTTTTTCCTTTGGCGGGATTTAGAGCGGCGCCGCTGACGCCGGCGCTTTGGCTGTTTCTTGGAGGTGTCATCCCCCACTATTCCATCGCCATCTCCATCTTTTGGAGTATCCACCATATATATGTCATATGACGAGGTGGCCTTCCAGCGCCATACAGGTGCTGGTTCCTGTTCGTCTCCTACATCGTCGTCCATACCGTCGATGTCTTCGGAGCCGAAGTCAAGCATGTCGGTTAAATCGTCGATAGTGGCTACAAAGTGGGTGGTGGGTGGGCTTTGAAATTCTTCATTATCCGTATCCCATCCTCACTGACCGTAATCCGGCCAGGGCTCTCCTGATAAAGAGAGAGACTTGAGAGGATGTCGCCGAAAGGCGAGTGCTGAAAGATGTCCGCGGCGGTGAACTCCATTATCGGCGCCCAATCGGATTCGATTGGCAGGGGCGCGGGGGGTTCGGAGTCCGGGGAGGAGTCCGGATCCTCAGAGTCACGGGTCATGCATAGTGCGGGGCTGGCGCTCGGCTCGATCGCCTTTGGGATGGCAGCCCCCGAGGTGACGTCCAACGCTCATCCTCGATTGGTGCAATAGGCTCCGAGTTAGGGGTCGGAACCGGTGCGTGTGCGGCCTCCAGGACACTGTCAGGAGGCAGAGCTAGATCATGCCCCTCGAGATAGTGCGGCGCGCTTGGTCGTGGCTCAAACCCGTCGAAGATCAAGTCTCCGCGGATGTCAGCAGTGTAGTTTAAGCTTCCAAACCTGACTTGATGGCCAGGGGCGTAGCTTTCGATCTGCTCCAGGTGGCCAAGCAAATTGGCCCGCAGTGCGAAGCCGCCGAAGACGAAGATCTGTCCGGGGAGAAAAGTCTCACCCTGGACCGCATCGTTGTTGATGATCAAAGGAGCCATCGGGCCTAAAGGCGACGACACAGAGGAACTCCCAATGAAAGCACCAATGTCGGTGTCAAAACTGGCGGATCTCGGGTAGGGGGTCCCGAACTGTGCGTCAAGGCCGGATGGTAACAGGAGACAAGGGACACGACATTTTTACCCAGGTTCGGGCCCTCTCGATGGAGGTAATACCCTACTCCTACTTGATTAATATTGATGATATGGGTAGTACAAGAGTAGATCTACCACGAGATCAAGGAGGCTAAACCCTAGAAGCTAGCCTATGGTATGATTGTTGTATATGGAGTTGATGCCCTACGGACTACAACCCTCCGGTTTATATAGACACCGGATATGGTTAGTGTTACACAGAGTGGGTTACAATGGTAGGAGATCTTGAATATCCGCATCGCCAAGCTTGCCTTCCATGCCAAGGAAAGTCCCATCCGGACATGAGACGAAGTCTTCAATCTTTGTATCTTCATAGTCCAGGAGTCCGGCTGAAGGTATAGTCCGGCTACCTGAACACCCCCTAATCCAGGACTCCCTCACCCACAGAGTATCGGAGTTGGACCAGGAGAGTCCCGGGCTGCCCACGAGGGTGGGGGGCGCTCCCACCCCCTGGGCGTGCCCCCCTTCCTCGTGAACAGCCCGGAGGTCCACCGACATACTTCTTCCTCCCATATATACCCATATACCCTAAAAACTTCGGGGAGCACAATGGGATATCACGTGATCCACTTGATGTATGTTTTGGTGATCAACTTGCAGGTTCCACCCATGAACCTATGCATAGGGGTGGGCACACATTTTCATCTTGACTCTCCGGTAGAAAATTTGGGGCACTCTTTGAAGTACTTTGTGTTGGTTTGAATAGATGAATCTGAGATTGTGTGATGCATATTGTATAATCATACCCGCGGATACTTGAGGTGACATTGGGGTTTTGATTGATTTGTGTCTTAAGGTGTTATTCTAGTACGAACTCTAGGACAGATTGAACGGAAAGAATAGCTTCATGTTATTTTACTACGGACTCTTGAATAGATCGATCAGAAAGAATAACTTTGAGGTGGTTTCGTACCCTACCATAATCTCTTCGTTTGTTCTCCACTATTAGTGACTTTGGAGTGACTCTTTGTTGCATGTTGAGGGATAGTTATATGATCCAATTATGTTATTATTGTTGAGAGGACTTGCACTAGTGAAAGTATGAACCCTAGGCCTTGTCTCCTAGCATTGCAATACCATTTGTTCTCACTTTTATCATTAGTTACCTTGCTGTTTTTATAATTTCAGATTACAAAAACCTATATCTACCATCCATATTGCACTTGTATCACCATCTCTTCGCCAAACTAGTGCACCTATACAATTTGCCATTGTATTGGGTATGTTGGGGACACAAGAGACTCTTTGTTATTTGGTTGCAGGGTTGCTTGAGAGAGTCCATTTTCATCCTACGCCTCCTACGGATTGATAAACCTTAGGTCATCCACTTGAGGGAAATTTGCTACTGTCCTACAAGCCTTTGCACTTGGAGGCCCAACAACATCTACAAGAAGAAGGTTGTGTAGTAGACATCATCCATGCAACCGCTCTTGTCGCCAGCTAGCATTCGACGACCACCATTAGACACCACACAACCATACATAACTTACGAATATTGGACGAATCGATCAGACACACACTCGTGTGCAGTGGCACTATGATCGATTGCTCACGATAGTACATACTTCGTACCATAGTACCCTCTCTAGCTAGGCTGTTTTATAAATTGTCGTTGTGATGGACGATATACATGAGCAAGGCGACGAGTCACGAGTATGACCGTTGGTGTTGAGCCAGGTGAATACTTGCTCGGTGTTCGCGGAGGCCTCCAGCAAACGTCTAAACAGTAATGTCACATACGCATAATTTTGGTTTTTATTTCTTTCTCCACTGACAGGTAGGCCCACATAGATAGATAGATAAAGAACACGAGCTGATGAGGCGCATGCGGACTGTTTGACTGGTCAACCAGACAAATACGGAGCTATACATTGAGCCAGTGACCGTATAATCACCATATCTCGTATACAATGATCAAAGTGAGCTATCAAGACAAGTTCAATGACCGCCAATGCATTTTACTCGGTAATAAATGACCAGGATTGAAGGGGAATCCAAATTTCCTTCATCTTCTGTCCTTGAGCTCTTGACAAACCAATGCACTTTACGGTTGTCCGGCCACTCCACCCTAGAGCTGTCAGCAAGCGATGGCATCCTGCCGCGCCAAGTTCCTCGCCGCCCACGACTGCACACAGAATGGTAGGCAAGCGGTGGCATCCTGCCATGCCGAGGACATTGCTGCTCACGACCTCACACCTATGTGGGCGGAATTTGAAGCTGCCAAGGCCGAATGGGCGGTAGAGCAAGAGGCGGCCAAAGCCTCATAGAGGGAGCGGAAAAGTCTGAAAGCACTCAAGAAAAGAGAGGCCCGCCGGTGCAAGAAAGAAGAGGACGCACACGCTGCTGTGGAGAGGTCGGCGGAGATCCAAGCACGGTGGGGTGTCACCGACAAAGCCGGGAAGGAGAACGACGATGTCTGGCCAGCATGTGAGAACTATTAGTACTAGTAGTTAGTGTGTGTGTCTGTGTCACCCGTATGTTTGTTTAATTAATTACGAGCATATAACAGTAGTACTAGTTACTACTGTAGTTTTTAGAGAAAATTACCAGTACATTAGCCTAGACTCAATGGAAGAATTCCTATCCTATGCATCAAATGGCATCCCTTTCTCTACAGGAATTGAGATGCATGTCATCTCACTTCCTATGATTTTCATATTCCTATAAAATTCCTATCCTATGGACCAAAGGAGGCCTCTGCTAGAGTAACTACTGTAGCTAGCAGTACTACTGGTACATTAGTTTTCTTCAAGAAGCGGAATTCAACGAAGTCATGATGGTTCCTTCGTCTGAGCAACTTCACAGTGGGTAAGGTTGGGCCTGTGATTTGACGGCTCATTAGTAATTACTGTGGCGCAATGACTGGGGTGACTCTCCCTTGGAGTTCTGCGGGCATGGCAAGTGGACCAGGATGGTCGACGTCCCACATGTCGGCGAGCGAAAGTATTCTTTCCGATATCGAGGAGCAAGCAAACCGCGTGGTATAGTATCACTGGTGATTTATATTTATTTTTTATTTCTAATGAATGCTAGCATTTCAACTCTTATGATGAAGGAGTGCCAAACAAATGGCATGTGATGGATGTTGATGACCCACACGTATAGGGGATCTATCGTAGTCCTTTTGATAAGTAAGAGTGTCGAACCCAATGAGGAGCAAAAGGAAATGATAAGCGGTTTCCAGCAAGGTATTCTCTGCAAGTACTGAAATAAGTGGTAACAGATAGTTTTATGATAGGATAATTTGTAACGAGCAACAAGTAACAAAAGTAAATAAGGTGCAGCAAGGTGGCACAATCCTTTTTGCAGCAAAGGGCAAGCCTGGACAAACTCTTATATAGAGAAAAGCGCTCCCGAGGACACATGGGAATATTGTCAACCTGGTTTTCATCACGTTCATATGATTCGCGTTCGGTACTTTGATAATTTGATATGTGGGTGGACTGGTGCTTGGGTGTTGTTCTTACTTGAACAAGCATCCCACTTATGATTAACCTCTATTGCAAGCATCCGCAAGTACAACAAAAGTATTAAGGTAAACCTAACCATAGCATGAAACATATGGATCCAAATCAGCCCCTTACGAAGCAACACACAAACTAGGGTTTAAGCTTTTGTCACTCTAGCAACCCATCGTCTACTTATTACTTCCCAATGCCTTCCTCTAGGCCCAAATAATGGTGAAGTTTCATGTAGTCGACGTTCACATAACACCACTAGAGGAGAGACAACATACATCTCATCAAAATATCGAACGAATACCAAATTCACATTACTACTAATAGCAAGACTTCTCCCATGTCCCCAGGAACAAAAGTAACTACTCACAGAGCATAAACATGTTCATAATTAGAGGGGTATTAATATGCATATAGGATCTGAACATATGATCTTCCACCAAATAAACCAACTAGCATCAACTACAAGGAGTAATTAACACTACTAGCAACCTACTAGCACCAATCCCGAACTTGGAGACAAGAATTGGATACAAGAGATGAACTAGGGTTTTGAGAGGAGATGGTGCTGATGAAGATGTTGATGGAGATTGTCCTCTCTCAATGAGAGGAGCGTTGGTGATGACGATGGCGATGATTTCCCCCTACGGGAGGGAAGTTTCTTTTTCAGTAGTAGCATAATTTCTTTGAGCATTGTCTAGGGTTTTACTAGCATATTGAATAACATTTAATTTCTTATCAACTCTTTGCCCTAGAATAGCACCTACAGTATAATCACTAGCATCACACATAATTTCAAAGGGTAAATTCCAATCAGGTGGCTGAACAATAGGTGCAGAGATCAATGCTTTCTTAAGTATTTCAAATGCTTCTACACAATCATCATAAAAAACAAATGGTATATCTTTTTGTAATAAATTAGTCAGAGGCCGAGAAATTTTTGAGAAGTCCATAATGAACCTCCTATAAAAACCAGCGTGACCAAGGAAACTTCTTATACCTTTGATGTCCTTGGGACATGGTATCTTTTCAATAGCATCAACCTTGGCTTTATCAACTTCAATACCTCTTTTAGAAACTTTATGTCCCAAGACAATACCTTCATTAACCATAAAGTGGCACTTTTCCCAATTCAAGACAAGATTAGTTTCTTCACATCTCTGCAAAACTCGATCAAGGTTGCTTAAGCGGTCATCAAAAGAAGATCCATAGACAGAGAAATCGTCCATGAAAACCTCACAAATCTTTTCACAAAAGTCAGAGAATATAGCCATCATGCATCTTTGAAAGGTAGCAGGTGCATTACATAAACCAAAAGGCATATGTCTATAAGGAAAAGTACCAAAAGGGCAAGTAAATGTATCTTTGATTGATCTTTGGCTGACACGGGTATTTGAGAGAAACCAGAATAACCATCTAGAAAGCAAAATTGTGTATGTTTGGATAGTCTTTCTAGCATTTGATCGATAAAAGGAAAGGGGTAATGATCCTTTTTAGTTTCCTTATTTAATTTGCGGAAATCAATTACCATCCTATAACCTGTAATAATTCTTTGAGGGATCAATTCATCTTTAACATTAGGAACAACAGTAATGCCTCCCTTCTTGGGGACACAATGGACAGGACTTACCCACTGACTATCAGCAACGGGATAAATTATACCTGCCTCAAGGAGCTTTAGTATTTCCTTTCTTACCACTTCTTTCATTTTAGGATTCAACCGTCATTGATGATCACAGACTGGTTTAGCATCTTCTTCCAAATTAATTTTATGTTGACATAGAGTGGGACTAATGCCCTTAAGATCATCAAGAGTATACCCAATAGCAGCATGATGCTTCTTCAGAGTTTTCAATAATATCTCTTCCTCATCCTCTGAAAGGTTAGCACTAATAATAACAAGATATATCTTTTTCTCGTCAAGATAAGCATATTTAAGAGTATTAGGTAGAGGTTTAAGCTCAAACACGGGATCACCCTTGGGTGGAGGAGGATCCCCTAAGATTTCAACATGCAAATTGTGTTTTAGAATAGGTTCCTATTTAAAGAATACTTCATCTATTTCCCTTGTTTCATTCATAAACATATCATTTTCATAGTCTAGCAAATATTGTTCTAAAGGATCACTAGGAGGTACGGCAATAGAAGCAAGACCAATAATTTCATCCTTACTAGGTAATTCTTCTTCACGTGTTGTCTACTAAATTTAGAGAAATTAAATTCATGAGACATATCATCTAAACTGATAGTAACAACATCCCTTTTGCAATCTATGGTAGCATTAACAGTGTTCAGGAAGGGTCTACCAAATATAATAGCACAAAAGCTATCTTGTGGGGAACCAAGAACAAGAAAATCAGCAGGATATTTTGTTTTCCCACACAAGACTTCAACATCTCTAACGATTCCCATTGGTGAAATAGTATCTCTATTGGCAAGTTTAATTGTGACATCAATATCTTCTATCTTGGTAGGTGCAATATCATGCATAATTTCTTTGTATAAGGAATAAGGTATTGCGCTAGCACTAGCACCCATATCACATAAGCCATGATAACAATGATCTCCTATTTTAGCAGAAATAACAGGCATGCCTACCACCGGTCTGTTTTTATCTTTAGCACAAGGTTTAGCAATTCTAGCAGTCTCATCAAGTGAATAACATGCCCATCAATATTACCAGACAAGAGATCTTTAACAATAGCAATATCAGGTTCAACTTTAATTTGCTCATGAGGTGTATAAGTTTTAATATTGCTTTTTCGAACCACAGTTGAAGCTTTAGCATGATCTTTTATTGTAACAGGAAAAGGTGGTTTCTCAACATAAGAAGTAGGAACAATAGGATCATTATAAGTGTCAATCTTTTCTTCAACTTTAATAGGTGCAGCTACTTTTACTTCTATGGGAGGATGATATTTAAACCACTTCTCCTTGGGGAGATAAACATAAGTAGCAAAAGATTCATAGAAAGAAGCTACTATCTCAGAGTCAAGTCCATATTTAGTGCTAAATTTACGGGAAATATCGGTATCCATAAAAGATTTAACACAATCAAAACTAGGTGTCATACATGACTCCTTACCTTTGTCGAGGTCCCAATCTTCAGAGTTGCGTTCTCTCTGCGTCTTTTGCCACCCATAGCTCGCCTAGGTGCTCCTTCTGCCCTTCTCGCCTCCTTGACTTGCCTCCTGAGGAGAGGGACAAGAAAGGGATTACGGGCACCTTATCTCTTTTTAGTTTGTAAGCCTTCGGGCCTTTGTTGAATTTAAAACTTGTAATCCCTTCATTCATGTTTTTCATTCCCTACGGACTGTACCTAAGTGGAATGTTTTTAATGAAAAAGGGATGCTTGCCGGGTCATTTGTTTGCGGGTAGAACCCACGACAAGGAGTAAATCCTTGATATCTCTAAGATAAACATTTTCTCGCCCGGCAACAGGCCTTGCCATTTCCCCACTTCGCTCGACCTTTCTCACGCCTTTGGCGGAGGCAGGGATGAGGCGGGTTTAGGCTCCTTGTTTCATCCTTTCGCTGCCGCGACTACGACCAAACTTGGTCCCAGGAACGAGCCCTAGGGCCTAGAGTCAGGGGAGCACGGTAGCTTAAGGAAAAACGAGGTTTCACATACCTCAGTCCATAATGGAATGCATGATAAGGGATGAAGAACTTATCTGAAGCTGCAGCCCTCGGCAACCCTAGTTTGCCGTGGGTGAATCTTTGCTCTTGCAGCCCCTGGCAATACTGGCTTGCCGGGGCCTAGATGCTGGTCTGTTCCTTTTTTTCTCCCCAAGTGGTTTGGCAAGGATATCTGTGTGTCCTGTGAACCAAAGAAGACAAAAGAAAGACAAAGAGACGCACACTCGACCTATAAGCTAGGGGTTAGTCGCCGCTAAGCACTATCAACCCTAACCAAGGACGAGACTCGACCTAGCATGCATGATATCACTTAGGGCGCCAGCGCTTCATTTATTTATGCTCAGGGTCTGCGCCTGGCTTTGTACAAAGGGTTACATGCGTCATCGGCAAGGCTCGTACAAAAGGTGGCTTGCCGGGGGCCCGGCAAGCCGCACCTCACGGGTAAAACTTGCGAAGATGCTCAATGTTCCAGGATTTACTCACCAGAATGGCATCTTCGGTCTCGAGGCGGACTGCGCCGGGCCTGGTGACTCGTATTACCCGATAAGGACCTTCCCACTTTGGCGTCAACTTGTTGGAATTCTTGGCTGATTGAACGCGCCAAAGAACAAGGTCGCCTTCCTCAAAGCTTCGGGCATGAACCTTGCAGCTATGGTAGTGGCGCAAGGCTTGCTGGTAGCACGCTGCTCTCACAGCCGCCCAAAGACGATCTTCCTCAAGGAGCGTTGCGTCATCTTTCCGCAATTGCTCTTGCTCAAGCTCGTCATAAGCGAGTACTCGAGGTGAACCGTATATGAGTTCCATGGGGAGAACTGCTTCTGCCCCATATACCAGGGCAAAGGGTGTCTGGCTGGTGGCTCGATTTGGTGTCGTTCTGGTTGACCAAAGAACCGCCGGCAATTCAGCAATCCAGCGCCTTCCACTCTTGTGCAGTCTGTCAAAGGTCTTTGTCCTCAGGCCTTGCAGTACTTCAGCATTTGCCCTCTCAGCTTGACCATTCCTTCGTGGGTGAGCAACGGAAGCGAAACAGACCTTGCTGCCGAGGTCTTGTATATATTTCATGAAAGTGTGGCTTGTGAACTGCGTGTCCTTGTCGGTGATGACCCTATTGGGTACACCAAAACGGCACACCAGTCCTTTGAAGAACTTGACGGCTGACTGTGTTGTGACCTTCCTCACTGCTTCCACTTCTGGCCACTTTGTGAACTTGTCGACTGCAACATACAAGTACTCAAAGCCCCCGACAGCGCGGGGGAAAGGCCCCAGTATGTCGAGCCCCCAGACCGAGAAAGGCCAGGAGAGAGGAATGGTTTGAAGGGCTTGAGCTAGCTGATGAAGCTTCTTTGAATGGAACCGACACGCTTCACATCTGGTGACTAGTGTCGTCGCATCTTGGAGGGCGGTGGGCCAGAAGAAGCCTTGCCGAAACGCTTTGCCGGCAAGGGCCCTCGACCCTATGTGGGATCCACATACGCCTCCATTATCTCCGCCAATAGCCCCAGTCCTTCCTCTCGAGGGATACACTTCAATTTCACACCGTTCGGCCTCTTTCTGTACAGGACGTCATCGACGAACTGGTACATAGTAGAGCGACGAGCTACTTTTTCCGCTTCTTCCTGCTCCTCAGGAAGTTCCCCTGTTTGGAGGAATCAGACGGTATGCTGTGCCCACGCTGGAGCCTGGGGCTCGATGACGAGGACTAAAGGCATTTCCTCCGCTATAGGAGCGGCTGTCTCCACGGCAAGAGCTTGATGCTCCGTCGGAGCTAGCCGTCCTATGGCGGGCTCAGTGTCTCCGGCAACATCCTTGCTGGCGGCTTCGGGGAGCTCGACGGGGAAGTACTTGCCGGGCC
The DNA here is from genome assembly GCF_056163025.1 of Triticum urartu. Classification (NCBI taxonomy): domain Eukaryota; kingdom Viridiplantae; phylum Streptophyta; class Magnoliopsida; order Poales; family Poaceae; genus Triticum; species Triticum urartu. Next base: position 558,156,725 of record NC_141875.1, read on the forward strand.
CTTATTTTCTCCTCTTGTTCTTCTCTGTTGATGGATCAACGGATGGCTGAGTTAGCCGAAGCACAAAGGTACCTGGTTCCACAGGTAGCTTGAGGGCAGCGCGTTTTGATAGGTAATCAGCGATGTCATTCTTCGCTCGGGGAACGTATTCTGCCTGTATACCGTCAAAACACTCCTCCAGCTTTCTCACTTCATCGACGTAGGCCTTCATCAATGGGCTCTGGTAATCCTTGTTGACTTGCTTGATGACAAGTTGCGAGTCGCCTCTGACGACGAGTTTCTTGATTCCGAGGTCCGCCACACTCCTAAGACCGGCAAGCAGCCCTTTGTACTCAGCCGTATTGTTTGTTGACACCTCCCTGGGGAAGTGCATCTGGATCACGTACTTGAGGTGCTCTCCGGTGGGCGCGATAAGCAGTACGCCAGCCCCGGCGCCCTGTAAGGAGAAAGCTCCATCAAAGTACATGATCCAGTCGCAACTTGCCTCCTTGCCGGGGAGAGCAGTCTCTTGGGCTTCTTCGTCAGGCGTTGCGGTCCATTCTGCAATGAACTCCGCCAGGACTCGGCTTTGAATCGTCGAGGTACTCTCAAACTTGAGGCCAAAGCTGGATAGTTCTAGTGCCCACTCTATGATTCTTCCCGTTGCGTCTGGATTGTGCAATATCCGTTGCAGAGGGAGGCGAGTGACGACAGTGATTTCGTGCGCCTGGAAGTAGTGACGCAGCTTCCTCGAGGCCATAAGAAGGCCGAAGAGCAGTTTCTGCACACCGGAGTACCTTGATCTAACCCCCTGCAGGAGGGAACTAACAAAGTAGACCGGGTGCTGCATCATTTTCTTCTTCGGCGGCACTCCAACTGGCTGTGTTGTCTCTGCATCGGTGGCATCGGGCTCTGTCACTTCCATTACCTCGTCATCAATTTCTCTCTGTGCCACTAGTGCGGCGCTGACCACCTGGTTCGTTGCCGCCAAGTATAGCAGCAACGGTTCCCGTGGCCTAGGCGCAACTAGTATTGGCGCGGAGGAGAGGTACCTCTTCAAATCTTGCAATGCTGCTTCGGCTTCTGGTGTCCACTCCATCGGGCCCGCCTTTTTCAAAATCTTGAAAAAGGGAAGGGCGCGCTCGGCGGACTTGGAAATGAACCTGCTCATGGCGGCAACGCAACCAGCAAGCCGACGCACATCCTTGACTCGCTTGGGTGCTTCAATCTGCTTTATAGCTTTGATCTTGTCCAGATTGGCCTCTATCCCGTGCTGCGACACAAAGAACCTGAGAAGCTTGCCGGGTGGGATGCCGAAGACGCACTTCTCAGGGTTCAGCTTGAGATTGATCTTGCGTAGTTTTGCAAATGTTTCTTGTAAATCCGGTATGAGGGTTGCCTTGTTCTTGGTTTTGACCACTATATCATCCATATAAGCTTCCATATTTCTATGGAGCTGGGGTTCAAAACCAATCTGGACCGCCCTTGCAAACGTTGAACCAGCACTCTTCAACTCGAAAGGCATCTGTATGAAACAATACGTACCACATGGGGTGATGAATGTCGTTTTCTCTTCGTCTTCTCTTGTCATGAAGATCTAGTGGTAGCCGGAGTAGGCATCGAGGAATCACAATAGATCACACCCAGCCATGGAGTCAACAATCTGGTCGATCCGCGGCAACAGGAAGGGGTCTTTGGGACAAGCCTTATTGATATCTGTGTAATCGATACACAGCCTCCACTTCCCATTTTCCTTGCGCACTACCACTGGATTAGCCAACCACGTTGGATGGAGCACTCCTCTTACAAAACCCGCTGCTTCCAGTTTCCGAATCTCCTCTGTGATGAACTCTTGTCGTTCCAAGGCTTGATTTCTGACCTTCTACATGACAGGCCGCGCATGAGGACAGACAGCAAGGTGGTGCTCAATCACCTCCCTGGGAACGCCGGGGATGTCGGATGCTTGCCATGCAAACACATCGACATTCGCCCACAGGAAGGTGACGAGCGCGTCTTCCTATTTGTCGTCAAGGGCAGAGCTTATGGTAAAAGCCCCTCCCATGCCGTCCTCCTTGACAGAAACCTTCTTGGTTCCCCGCGGTATGGCCCTGGACTTCTTGTTTCTGTCGGTGGAGCTCTCTGGCACGTCCTCGACGGGAGCGCTACACTCCGAAGAGGTGCGCTTGCCGGAGTGGGTGCTTGATGTCTCACCGGTCTTCTTCTTTTTCCTTGCCGGGGCTCCAGCGGCAGGAGCAAGCACCTTAGCAGTGGCGGCTGCTGCAACTGCTTGTTGGTAGAGTTGGTTAGCACAAATTAGCGCATCCTTCTTGTCTGATGGGATGGTGATGATCGTCACAGGCCCCGGCATCTTCAGGGTGTTGTAGGCGTAATGTGACGCCGCCATGAACTTGGCCAGCGCTGGGCGGCCAAGGATCCCGTTGTAAGGCAAGGGGATCTTGGCAACGTCGAACACAATCCTTTCTGTCCTGTAGTTCAGATCACTCCCAAAAGTCACGGGCAACGTGACCTTTCCCTTTGGTTGACTTCTTCCCGGGTTGACCCCCTGAAACGTGCCCGTCTCTTCGAGGTCTTCATCAGGAATCTGCAGTTTCTCGTTCACGGCAGGCAAGATTAAGTTCAGACTGGCCCCGCCATCGACTAGCATCTTTGTCACCTTGAGGTTGCATATTGTTGGTGAAACCAACAATGGCAAGCACCCGACTGCAGTAGTGCGATCAGGGTGATCCTCAGTGTCAAAAATGATAGGTGTGCCGGACCACTTCAGCGGCCTTTGGGCATCAAACGACGGCTCTGCCGCTGTAATCTCACGCACCCACTGTTTAAGCTGGCGGTGAGAGCTATGCAGCGAGGCGCCGCCATCGACGCACATGGCCTCTGTAGCATTTTGAAATTCTTGGTCACCAGACTCATTGTCCTCTTCGTGATCATCGTCTTCTCGCTTTTTGTCATGGCCCCAGGCAGGCCTCTCCTGCTGTTTATCTTTGCCGCGACGGCCCGCCTGGCCATCACGCTTCTTGTCGGACCCTTCAGCACCGTCCTGGCCTTTCTCCTTGTCCCGCCTCTCATATTTAGCCCTCTACTTCTCAGCAAGGAGCTCAACCTGTCGGCAGTTCTGGAGATCATGGCCTTGGGTGCGATGGATCTTGCAGTATTGATTGTCAGAGTTTCCTGGCTTCTCGGCAGCCGCCAAGGCCCGGCAGGCGACACATCTGGCAATTTCCTTGCCGGGGTCATCTGCCTTGGTTTTCTTGGCGGAGCCGGCGTCGTCAGATCCCTCGACGGCAAGCACGGCTTTACCTTTGCGCTTCCTGTTGCGGCGCCGGCCTTTCTTTGCCGGGGCGGCAGTATCCTCATCTGAGGAGTCGGTTTCCACGCCGACATCTTCGCCGGGGTACTTCCTTCCCTCTTCAGCCCGGGCACATCTGTCAGCAAGAACATAGAGTTCTGCCACGTCTTTCACCTTGTTCATTGCCAGCTCTTCGCGCATGTTGCAGTTACGCACGTTCTGATGGAATGCGCTGATGATGGCGGTAGGGTGAACATCAGGGATATTGTACTGTACCCGGCTGAACCTCTGTATATACTTGCGCAGACTCTCGCCTCCCTTCTAGGGAATGACGTGCAGGTCGCTTACTTCGCCATGGGCTTGGTGGCCTCCAATAAAGGCGCCAACAAACTCATGGCACAAATCCGACCAGGAGGAAATAGAGTCTACCGGCAAGTGCATCAACCACGACATGGCGTTGGGTTTAAGAGCCAATGGAAAGTAATTCGCAAGCACCTTATCGTCGCGGGCTTCGGCAGCTTGCATCATGATGGTGTAGATGCTGAGGAACTCAGACGGGTGGGTCTTGCCGTTGTACTTCTCGCCAACGTCAGGTTTTAGGGTGCGGCGAGTGGGCCACTGGAACTACCGCAGCTCACGGGTAAAAGCCGGACAGCCTACCTCGTAAGGTAGGCCTCCAGGGCTCTCCGGGGCCGGGTGGTTCGCACCAGGCCCTGCTCGCCTGTCTGACTAGTGGCGCGCTCCGCGCCGGCGCTCGATAGTGGTTCGAGCATCTTGATGGGCTCGTTCCCGAAGAACTTGGCGCTGGTCACACTGGGTTCATGGGTCAGACGACGCTATGGAAATGTCGTCGCCCGTGACATCGCGACGAGCCTGCGTCCGCGGTATCGGATGGGGAAGAGGTGAATGCACCATGGTTGCGGCGCCGCCGGCCTTTCCGCCACTCGTGCGTGGGACTCCATTGAAGCGTCGACCTAGGGGCCCCACCGGACTTGGTTCGTCTTTGTTGGCCACCGCAACAAGGCTTCGGATAGTGGCTCTCCATTCGTCGAGTTTCCCCATAGTGGGAGGAAAGTCGAGGAGCAACTGCGCGCGCCAGGGCCTCTGCTGGCATCGGTGGCAGCGGAACCTACACGGATTGCGACGCGCTTCGACTTCTAACCATGTCAGAAGGAGCTCTATCACGACCCTGCGGTCGCATGCCGTTGTCACCAGTGCTTCGGCGAGCGGGCAGGTCTTCTACGTCCCGGGAGTGGCGCTCGGGGCTCTTCCCGCGGCGACGCCCGGGATCTTCGGCGTGATGACGCCGTTCGTCGCGCGCTGCCTGGGAGGAGCGCGCTGTTGGCACCGGCGTGGGAGTCTTGGAGGCCCTTGTGTCGCCTTCGGGTGGGGCGGCAATGACCTTGGAAGGCCCCGCTCCACCCGTGGAGGGCCTGGCTCCGCCTTTGGATTTGGCGATGTGTGGCCCGTTACCAGGTGCACAAACATCGCCGCCTCCCAAACTCCGGCTACTGGGATGGTGTTGCTGTTCGCGTACAGCACCCCGGGTCCTTTCTGCGGCCGGTCCGCTGCTCGCCCGCGTCGGGACGGGCTGTCCGGCTTCCGACTGGCCAACCGCCACCGTCGTCTTCTTCTTGGGCGCCATGATGATGAAGAAGCGTCGAACTAACTGCTAAAGCCGATTCTCACAACTGCTGCCCCCTACCTGGCGCGCCAAAGATGTCGGTGGGAACGACACCTATGGGATCACAAGAATCCCTACTACGGTTAGCGGGGCGCGGGGTCGTGAGAAGAGCAGATCAAACAGATAGTACACAGTTTGTTTATCCAGGTTCGGGCCACGAGGATGCGTAAAACCCTACTCCTGCTTTGGTGGATGTATATTCCTGTTCTTGAGCTAGCTCTCGGGTATTAGGAGCTCCAAAAAGCCGAATCCTCCTCCTGGTCGCCTCGGGCCTCCTTTTATAGAAAAAGGGGTTGCCACAGTGGCACGCAGGAGGTGGAAAGGGTACAGTGATGCGAGGTTATCCCTCGCATTACATGACAAGGCGCATTTAATGCGTCTTGCTTAGGTGTCCTTGCTTTATCGGGGACGGGGGAGAAACCTGTCTCGTCCGTCGCCGCTCCTTCTTGTGTCGACACGCGCCCTGGCCAGCGATGCCTGTGATGCCATGTAGGTAGGCAGGCAGCTGAGGTGGCGCAGTGGAGGGTTTTCACGAAGATCTGCATGCCACCACGTAGGTGCCTGCCCAGCTGGTTGGGTCAGCAGGCGCATGCGTACGGTGGTGGAGGTTTAGTCGGCGTGGGCCTGGTGGTGGCCCTGTGGATGTCCTTGGCAAGGGCCTTTCTGGGGCCCCGGCAAGGGTCTTGCCGAGGCGCCTGCTGTCATCCCCGGTGAGGCGCTTGCCGGGGGTCTCGTGGTCTTCCCTGGCTAGTATCTCGCCAAAGGTCGTCGTCTTCTTAGTGCGTATCTGATCTTGAATGTCTTCACAAAGATCTGCATGCCACCACGGGGATGTCTCCCGAATCCTTGCCCCTTGGGGGCAGTGGACTCAAGGGTAATTTGCTCTGTAGGCGTGGGGCGAGTCGCCGCGGCAAGGGTCTTGCCGGGGTTGCCAAAGCTGTCTCCCGGCAAGGATCTTGCCGGGGGAGTCCACTTCGTCCCTTTTGCTCTTCATGGTCTTGGCCTTGGCGTCGTCCTAGTTCCCTTGAGCTTCGGTCTTACCCTGGCTCACCTCCCTTGCCTTGCTTGGTGTGGTGGTGCCCGTGGCTCAGACTGTCCGTGCACAGTTATAGGGGTACAAAAAGTGCACCCCTCTTTTTGTACACCGACAAGCATGATCATTGTGGATAGTTACTTTAGAATCAACAATATAAGGTCTGAACTTATCACAAGCAAATACAACTGCTAAAAGTTCTTTTTCAGTAGTAGCATAATTTATTTGAGTATTGTCTAGAGTCTTACTAGCATAATGGATAACATTTCATTTCTTATCAACTCTTTGCCCTAGAACAGCACCTACATCATAATCACTAGCTTGACACATAATTTCAAAGGGTAAATTCCAATCAGGTGGCTGAACAATAGGTGTAGAGACTAATGCTTTCTTAAGTATTTCAAATGCTTCTACACAATCATCATCAAAGACAAATGGTATATCTTTTCGTAATAAATTAGTCAGAGGCCGAGAAATTTTTGAGAAGTCCTTAATGAACCTCCTATAAAATCCGGCGTGACCAAGGAAACTTCTTATACCTTTGATGTCCTTGGGACATGGCATCTTTTCAATAGCGTCAACCTTGGCTTTATCAACTTCAATACCTCTTTCAGAAACTTTATGCCCCAAGACAATACCCTCATTAACCATAAAGTGGCACTTTTCCCAATTCAAGATAAGATTAGTTTCTTCACATCTTTGCAAAACTCGATCAAGATTGCTCAAGCAATCATCAAAAGAAGATCCATAGACGGAAAATTCGTCCATGAAAACCTCACAAATCTTTTCACAAAAGTCAGAGAATATAGCCATCATGCATCTTTGAAAGGTAGCAGGTGCATTACATAAACCAAAAGGCATACGTCTATAAGCAAAAGTACCAAAATGGCATGTAAAAGTAGTCTTTGATTGATCTTTAGCCGACACAGGTATTTGAGAGAAACCGGAATAACCATCTAGAAAGCAATAATGTGTATGCTTGCATAATCTTTCTAGCATTTGATCTATAAAAGGTAATTGGTAATGATCTTTCTTAGTAGCCTTATTTAATTTGTGGAAATCAATTACCATCCTATAACCAGTAATAATTCTTTGTGGAATCAATTCATCTTTATCATTAGGAACAACAGTAATACCTCCCTTCTTAGGGACACAATGAACATGACTTACCCACTGACTATCAGCAACGGGATAAATTATACCTGCCTCCAGAAGCTTTAGTATTTATTGTCTTACCACTTCATTTATTTTAGGATTCATACATCGTTGAGGATCACGAACTGGTTTGGCATCTGCTTCCAAATTTATTTTATGTTGACATAGAGTGGGACTAATGCCCTTAAGATCATCAAGAGTATATCCAATAGCAGCACGGTGCTTCTTCAGAGTTTTCAATAATCTTTATTCTTCATGCTCTGAAAGGTTAGCACTAATAATAACAGGATATATCTTCTTTTCATCAAGATAAGCATATTTAAGATTATCAGGCAACGGTTTAAGCTCAAACACGGGATCACCCTTAGGTGGAGGGGGATCCCCTAGGATTTCAACAGGCAAATTTTGTTTCAGCATAGGTTCTTGTTTAAAGAATACTTCATCTATTTCCCTTCTTTCATTCATAAACATATCATTCTCATTGTCTAGCAAATATTGTTCTAAAGGATCACTAGGAGGTACGACAATAGAAGCAAGACCAATAATTTCATCCTTACTAGGCAATTCTTTCTTCACTGTGTTGTTTACTAAATTTAGAGAAATTAAATTCATGAGTCATATCATCCAAGCCAATAGTAACAACATTCGTTTCGCAGTCTATCCTAGTATTAACTGTATTCAAGAAGGGTCTACCAAATATAATGGGACAAAAGCTATCTTGTGGGGAAATAAGAACAAGAAAATCAGCAGGATATTTAGTTTTCCCGCACAAGACTTCAACATCTCTAACAATTCCCATTGCTGAAATAGTATCTCTATTATCAAGTTTAATTGTGACATCAATATCTTCTAACTCAGCAGGTGCAATTTCATGCTTGATTTCTTTATACAAGTCATAAGGTATAACACTAGCACTAGCACCCATATCACATAAGCCATGATTACAATGATCTCCTATTTTAACAGAAATAACAGGCACGCCTACCACAGGTCTATGTTTATCTCTAGCACAAGGTTTAGCAATTCTAGCAGTTTCACCGCAGAACTGAATAACATGCCCATCAATATTATCAGACAAAAGCTCTTTAACAATAGCAATATCAGGTTCAACTTTAACTTGATCAGGAGGTGTATATGTTTTAATATTGCTTTTACGAACCACAGTTGAAGCTTTAGCATGATCCTTTATTCTAATAGGGAAATGTGGTTTCTCAACATAAGATGTAGGAACAATAGGATCATTATAAGTGATAGTCTTTTCTTCAACTTTAATAGGTGCAGCTACTTTTACTTCTATGGGAGGATGATATTTAAACCACTTCTCCTTAGGGAGATCAACATAAGTAGCAAAAGATTCATAGAAATAAGCTACCATCTCAGAATCAAGTCCATATTTAGTGCTAAACTTACGGAAAAATATCGGTATCCATAAAAGATTTAACACAATCAAATTTAGGTGTCATACCTGACTCCTTACCATTGTCGAGGTTCCAATTTTCAGAGTTGCGTTTAATTCTATCCAATAAATCCCATTTGAATTCAATAGTCTTCATCATAAAAGAGCCAGCACAAGAAGTATCAAGCATGGTGCGATTGTTATCAGAAAGCCGAGCATAAATTTTTTGAATAATCATTTCTCTTGAGAGCTCATGATTGGGGCATGAATATAACATTGATTTAAGCCTCCCCCAAGCTTGAGCGATGCTTTCTCCTTCGCGAGGCCAAAAATCATATATATAATTGCAATCACGATGAACAAGATGCATAGGGTAATACTTCTGATGAAATTCCAATTTCAATCTTCTATGGTTCCATGATCTCGTATCATCACATAGCCTATACCATATCAATGCGTCTCCCTTCAAAGATAAAGGGAAGACCTTCTTCTTAGCAACATCATCGGGTATACCTGCAAGCTTAAATAATCCACAAACTTCATCCACATATATTAGGTGTTCATCAGGATGCTTTGTTCCATCTCCTGTAAAAGGATTAGCTAGCAGTTTTTCTATCATACCCGAAGGATACTCATAAGGAATTTCATTTTCATATTCATTTTCAATAGGTTCGGTAGGTTGAGGAGCAACTCTTTGCTCTACTGGTCGGGGTGAAGATACCCCGAACAAGGCCCTCAGAGGATTACTTTCCATAGTAACAAGTGACAGTAAATTTCAGCACACTATATAAATTTTTCCTTACCAAATTCCACCTACCAAAGGCACTTCACTCCCCGGCAACGGCGCCAGAAAAGAGTCTTGATGACCCACAAGTATAGGGGATCTACCGTAGTCCTTTCGATAAGTAAGGGTGTCGAACCAAATGAGGAGCAGAAGGAAATGATAAACGGTTTTTAGTAAGGTGTTCTCTGCAAGTACTGAAATAAGTGGTAACAGATAGTTTTGTGATAAGATAATTTGTAACAAGCAACAAGTAACAAAAGTAAATAAAGTGCAGCAAGGTGGCCCAATCCTTTTTGTAGCAAAGGACAAGCCTGGACAAACTCTTATATAAGGAAAAGCGCTCCCGAGGACACATGGGAATATCGTCAACCTGGTTTTCATCACGTTCATATGATTCGCGTTCGGTACTTTGATAATTTGATATGTGGGTGGACCAGTGCTTGGGTGTTGTTCTTACTTGGACAAGCATCCCACTTATGATTAACCTCTATTGCAAGCATCCTCAACTACAACAAAAGTATTAAGGTAAACCTAACCATAGCATGAAACATATGGATCCAAATCAGCCCCTTATGAAGCAACGCATAAACTAGGGTTTAAGCTTCTGTCACTCTAGCAACCCATCATCTACTTATTACTTCCCAATGCCTTCCTCTAGGCCCAAATAATGGTGAAGTGTTATGTATTCGACGTTCACATAAAACCACTAGAGGCTAGACAACATACATCTCATCAAAATATCGAATGAATACCAAATTCACATGACTACTAATAGCAAGACTTCTCCCTTGTCCTCAGGAACAAACGTAACTACTCACAAAGCATAAACATGTTCATAATAAGAGGGGTATTAATATGCATATAGGATCTGAACATATGATCTTCCACCAAATAAACCAACTAGCATCAACTACAAGGAGTAATTAACACTACTAGCAACCTACTAGCACCAATCCCGGACTTGGAGGCAAGAATTGGATACAAGAGATGAACTAGGGTTATGAGATGAGATGGTGCTGATGAAGATGTTGATGGAGATTGCCCTCTCCCGTTGAGAGGAGCGTTGGTGATGACGATGGCGATGATTTCCCCCTCCGGGAGGGAATTTTCCCCGGCAGAACAGCTCTGCCGGAGCTCTAGATTGGATCCGCCAAGGTTCTACCTCGTGGCGGCGGAGTTTCGTCCCGAAAGGTTGCTTTCCATTTTTTCCTGATGAAAGACTTCATATAGGAGAAGATGGTCATTGGAGAGCCACCAGGGGGCCCACGAGGTAGGGGGCGTGCCCTGGGGGGGGCGCCCCCCACCCTCGTGAGCATGGTGTGGGCCCCCTGGTCTTCATCTTTGGCGAGGATTTTTCATTATTGATTATAAGGCATTCCATGGAGTTTCAGGACTTTTGGAGTTGTGCAGAATAGGTCTCTAATATTTGCTCCTTTTCCAGCCCAGAATTCCAGCTGCCGGCATTCTCCCCCTTATGTAAACCTTGTAAAATAAGAGAGAATAGCCATAAGTATTGTGACATAATGTGACATAACAACCCATAATGCAATAAATATCGATATAAAAGCTTGATGCAAAATGGACGTATCAGCTATCCCTCAAATGCTTCTAGTTTTAGGATGATGTCCTAGGGGATGATGTCTAGGTCAAGCCTATGACCCTACCCTAGGTACATAGCTTCATCATTAGCCCCCGAATGGTTCAGGGTTCGAGTAGAGAACGAGTTGAGAATACCTCCGACTCATTTTTCGCGCTTCAGGAGCGTCTTACTGAGATCAAATGAACAATCATAATGACTTCAACTTCTTTTTCAGTCGCCTTGATCCATGTAACACCCACGATGCGGCTATATCTCCCACGTGTCGGAGCACGACTTAGAGGCATAACCGCATTGGAGGCATGTTGCAAGAGGGGTAATCTTTACACATCCCATGTACTAAATAAGAAAGGGATAAAGAGTTGGCTTACAATCGCCACTTCACACAATACATAAATATAGCATTACATCATCCAGATACAATCAAGGTCCGACTGTGGAACCAAATAAAGAAAAACAACCCCTAATGCGAAAAATCCCCGATCGCCCCGACTGGGCTCCACTACTAATCAACTGGAAACGAAACAACGCAATGAACACGATCTTCATCGAGCTCCTCCTTGAGCTCGGTTGCGTCATCTGCACGGTTATCATCGGCACCTGCAACTGGTTTTGGAAGTAATCTGTGAGTCACGGGGACTCAGCAATCTCACACCCTCGTGATCAAGACTATTTAAGCTTATGGGTAGGGAAAAGATAGTGAGGTGGAGCTGCAGCAAGCACTAAGCATATATTGTGGCTAACTTACACCAATGAGAGCGAGAAGAGAAGCAAAGCACGGTCGTGAACTAGAAGTGATCAAGAAATGATCCTGAAACTACTTATGTTCAAGGATAACACAAGAACCGTGTTCACTTCCCAGACTCCGCCGGAAAGGGACCATCACGGCTACACACGCGGTCGATGCATTTTAATTAAGTTAAGTGTCAAGTTTTCTACAACCGGACATTAACAAATTCCCATCTGCCCATAACCGCGGGCACATCTTTCGAAAGTTCAAAACCTTGCAGGGGTGTACCAACTTAGCCCATCACAAGCTCTCACGGTCAAAGAAGGATATTCCTTCTCCCAGGACGACCCGATCAGACTCGGAATCCCGGTTACAAGACATTTCGACAATGGTAAAACAAGACCAGCAAGACCACCTGCTGTGCCGACAAATCGCGATAGGAGCTGCACATATCTCGTTCTCAGGGCACACCGGATAAGCTAAGCATACAGGAGCCGACGTAACCCAAGTTGCCAAGGGATGGCCCTGCATGGTGCTCTAGTTTGGACCAACACTCAGAGGAGCACTGGCCCGGGTGTTTAAATAAAGATGACCCTTGAGTCTGCAGAACCCAAGGGAAAAAGGCTTAGGTGGAAAATGGTAAAACCAAGGTTGGGCATTACTCGAGGAGTTTTATTCAAGGCGAACTTTCAAGGGGTTCCCATTATAACCCAACCGTGTAAGGAACGAAAAATCAAGGAACATAACACCGGTATGCCGGAAACTATGGCGGCAGGAGTGGAACAAAACACCAGGCATAAGGCCGAGCCTTCCACCCTTTACCAAGTATATAGATGCATTAATTAAGTAAGTGATATTGTGATATCCCAACAAATCCATGTTCCAACATGGAACAAACTCCAACTTCACCTACAACTAACAACGCTATAAGAGGGGCTGAGCAAAGCGGTAACATAGCCAAACAACGGTTTGCTAGGATAAGGTGGGTTAGAGGTTTGACATGGCAATGTGGGAGGCATGATATAGCAAGTGGTAGGTATCGAGGCATATGCATAGCAATAGAGCGAGCAACTAGCAAGCAAAGATAGAAGTGATTTTGAGGGTATGGTCATCTTGCCTGAGATCCCGCAAGGAAGAAGAACGAGTCCATGAAGAAGACAAACGGACGTAGTCGAACGAATCCTCACAACTCCGGAACGGAACCGAAGCTAACGAGAGAAACAACCCGGAAAGAAGCAAACAGCATAGTAAACAATCATCACATAAGCATGGCACGATGCGCAAACAAGTATGATGCATGTCCAGTTTAATGAAGCATGGCATGCCAAAGTGCACACACTAAGTGGAGCTACCACGTGACTTATTTAGTTCTCTCTCGTTTATGTACTCAACAATATTAAATGTTGATTAACATGGCAAGGGGTGAAGCACAACAAAACTACCTATCTGGGCAAGTTTAAATGAGGCTGGAACAACAAGCAACAAGTCCGGAAAATCCTCATGTGCATATTTTGGTTATGGTACTGTTCTACCCTAAACACAATTTTAGAGTTATTAAACATGCAAAGTAATGACACCATGTTAAACTAGGCATTTTTCTACCCCATTTACATATAAAGATTATTTAAAACCGAGCTACGGTTGATTAGTTATGAAATAAAGCATTTTCACAAGTTATTTGAGCAAATTTAAACAAACAGCATTTTAAGCATTTCAAACATGGATGAAAGTTGAAAATTATTAAACTAGACAAAATTCTAGACATTTTACATATAAAGTTTGTTTACATAAGATGCACCGTTTGTGAGTTATTAAATGCATGAAACTTAGGGGGTTTTCTGCCAAACTGCGTTCTGGTTAAATAGGCAAATTCTTCCAGAGAAAAAAAACACTACACGAGCTAAAACTGGAGCAGGTTGGGCTAACAAAGAAAAAAACAAAAGGGGGGCACTGGGGGCCTCACCATGGGCTTTGGCCCAAGGCGGTGGAGAGGAAGCCCGGTTGGCCGGGAGGGGGAAGCCGCTTGGGCCGGCCTTGTGGCGTTCCTTGGCGCGTAGCGGGGGCGCGGTCAACGGGCACTCGTCGATCCCTTGACTTCCTCGCGTACAGAGACGAGTGGGAGGAACAGAAGCAGGACACGACGGCGGCAGTGGGGACTGCAGGACGGGCTGCTCCGACGAAAGAGGCGCAGAGACTTGCCGGTTTGGCAGCGGCTGGAATGGACGGATCGGGCCTTGGGGCACCGGATCCGGTGGGTGGTGGAGCAACATGGGCGGCGACGCTGCGGCTTGGTGCCGGGAGGAGATGGCGCTACCTATGAACGCCATGAGAGAGACAGATCATGAGAGAGAGAAGGAAGGGAGAGGAAGCTACGGGGGAGACGGGAAGGAGCAAGGACGGTCTGAGGGCGGGCTGCTCCGGCGTTCGACATGCGCCATGGAATCGATCCACGACGAAGGGTTCGAACAGGGAGGCGGCTTGGAGTTTCCGGCGACGACGATGAGCGAGGCAAGGCGGGCGCGGCGAGACTGATGGCCGACTCCACAGCCGCGGTTCTAGGCAGGCACGGCTCTGGCGGGAAGGGGCCGGAGACGAGGTACGGAAGGACGGCTTCCATGGCTTCCTCACGTTCCTGTAGAAAGAGAGAAAATAGAGAGATTTGAGAAGGAAGGGAGCAACGAGATGAATAGGGAGAAAGGAGGGATGGAGCGGGGACGTGGGGTCCTGCAGGAGCGGCGGCTTGCTGCGGTGGTGTATCGGGCAGAGCGAATCGGGGAGGAGCAGTGGGGAGCGTTGGTTGGTGGGTGGAGGAAAACGAGGAGAATGGATCCCGAGGTGGATCGAGACCGGGTGGCGGCGGCGACAAGGACAAAAGTCCTAGAATTTAGGGTTTGGCAAAATAGTCTAGTGGTTGATCTATATATAGCAAGTTGGTTAGGTTAGGGGCTATCTTGTCCCTCCGATCAAAATCGGACAGTCAGGAAAAATGGGCTATGGAGTCCAAATAAAAAATGGTGATGTTTTATAGATGTTTGGGGATGATCCGGACCCAACGGTGACGACTGTCCGGGTCGGGTCCGGGACAACTCTCGGATGCGCGCGAGGGGCCGATGCACTGTGCCAGGAGGGGGTTTCGGGGCTTGGGGGTTGGTAGCGGACTGTGCAGAAAGCTTTGGGCTGAGAGAAGAGAAGAGAGAGAGACCCGGCGACTGTTTCCGGAGACCGAAAATGTCCGACGAAAAGACCGGCTATAGTGCCGCTATAGTTATCTGTTGGGGCGTCAAACGGACTCTGAATGCGATGAAACTTGGCAGGCGGCCTACCTACACTATAATAAGACTGCATGCCAACTTTCAACCCATTCCGAGAACATTTTCCGACCACTTATAAGATAATATTCGGACGTGCCGCGGGCACGTGCGAGAGTGTCTGGGCTCAGAACGGACAACAGACGGAACTGGGGGAACCCGGACAGATGCATGTTTTGAAAACATGCACATGCAATGCGGATGATGACATGGCAAGATGCAACACACAAGCAAAAGACAAGACAACAACAGTGAATAACAGGGAGACACCTGGTGCATCGGTCTCGAGGCGTCACAATCCATTCTCAGTTTGTCGAGTGAACCTCTGCTGAAAAGCTTCGAGTGTTGATATGGAAAAAAATCTTCCGTCTGACAGGTTGCTCTGCTGCCCGCAGATCTCGCGGGATTCGAATTTTGGGAAGCGCGCGGGGCGGAGGAGGCCATAGTAATCGGGATGGATTAGGCAGGGTCGCCTCGATCTCTATGCCACCTTTTTCGCCACGTATCACGCGCGCGACTGTTGCGGGATTTGACAGGATCGCCCGGGCACGCAAGTCAACCACTCGGAAAATGACCCCATATAAGGCGCCAGATCGGGGTTTTTGCATAGTGCGTTCCCATTCTTCCCCTTTCTCCTCTATTTCTCCACCGCATCCGGCTCCTCCGCTCTCGACGCCGCCGCTCCGCCACCATGGGGAAGGAAAAGACGGCAGCGTTGGAACTCGTGAAGAAGGCGATGGGGGCGGCGAAAGGCAAGAAGACGAATCGGGGGTCGTCGTCGC
This sequence comes from Triticum urartu, assembly GCF_056163025.1. NCBI lineage: Eukaryota > Viridiplantae > Streptophyta > Magnoliopsida > Poales > Poaceae > Triticum > Triticum urartu. The sequence goes on from NC_141875.1 coordinate 558,172,480, forward strand.
GGTCGGGGCTGCCGTCGGGTTGGATCCAGGGTGATTGGATCCGATCCTCGCTTCGACAGGAAGATTTGGATGAGCTAGCTGAGTCCAGGCTGATCGTCCATGGAGCTACGCAGTTACCGGAGGGGGAGACGGAGCCGCAGCCGAGACCGGGTGAGTGTGTTCTGTTCGCCACCCATGTCGACCGCGGTTTCTCGGTTCCTCCGCACCCTTTTTCCAGAGTTTCTTGAATTTCTTCGGGGCCCAACTCCATCATTTATCTCCCAAAACCATCACATATCTTGCCACGTTCGTGTCCACATGCGAGAACTTTTTGGGGTGTCAACCGCACTGGGGTCTTTTCAAGCACATTTTCACTATCTGCTCCCAGTCGGTGAAGAAAGCGAATTCGGGTGATGAGAAAACACATGTTATTCAGATGTGTGGGGGTCTGGGTATCCAGAAGAGGAAGAGGAGTTCTTTCCCTTCGATGACCCATCCTGAGTCGGGCAGAGGCTGGCAGTCGACCTGGTTCTACAGCCAGGATATCGTGACTCCAGACCGGTCGACTGGACTTCCCCCTTTTTCTTTCGATCGTGTTCAGACCCCTTCCTCGCTGAAAGTGACTGCCGCGGAGAAGGTGGAGACAGCCATGCTGGTTGAGAGGGTGGTCCAGTTGATCAACCAAGGCGTCACCGACATGGATTTGTTGGAGGTATTCCTTAGTCGACGCATCTAGCCGCTCCATGCTCGTGACCACTCTATGTGGATGTATTCTGGAGCCAGCGACACCGCTCGGGTTCATCTAGAGGAGGTGCCGGGCAAAACAGTGGCCCAGTGGCTGAGGAGTATTACAGGAAACAAGGACAACCCCAGGGGAGCCAGGAGAGTCGAACCCTTCAGCAACAGTAATCAGCCTGACAAGGTTCGACCTCTACAACCGATTGCATTTGGGTACATTTTCTGACTATTCTTGAATCTGACTGACTTGTGCTCGACTTCTTGTCTTGTAGGTTTATACCGAGATGTACTCAATGCCCAATGGTGAACAAGCTCTGGAGCAGGATCATGAGGGCGAGGACAGCGTGGAGGAGAGTGGTGATTGGGAGTCGCCGGGCGACGAGGACAGAGAGGAGAGCGACGAGTCGAACGACGAGGAGGTCGTCGACTCACCGCCTCGTGCTGAAGATCGATCCAAGCAGCATCATGATCCAGTGAGCAGGCGCAGCAAGACTATGGCCTCGAGCGCTCAAACGTAGAAGCGTGCTCGGTCTCCAACTCCGGAGCTGACGGAGAAAATCATCAAGCAGCCCAAGATCAACCCCTCAAAGGCTCGGAAGACCTTGCCTAAGATTAAGATGGATGTTCCTGTTGCCTCTGGGTAAATGTTCTTTCCGTGTTTTCTTGCACCGACTGGTTCTTCTGTTCTGACCGAATGCATTGTAAAATTTTCCAGCCCAGCCTCCGCCGCGACTGATATGGACATTGACAAGATACCAGACGATGAGGAAACCGATGACGCGGCTACCTCCAAAGCTAGTAAGTCTGCTCGACTCAAATCTATCCTGTCGATTGGATTGTTCGTCGATTGCATCTCTGATGTTTTCTATTTGTTGCAGCTCTACGAGGGAAAGGAGGAGGAGGGTCAAGGGACCGAGCGGGAAAGCTCCTGAGGTTCAGGTTCCTCAGTCGACACTGATGCCTGGGACGGCGGTCGAGCGATCCACCAATCCGGCTCGGACCAACGTCACTTTCGCTAACCCACTATCAACTGATCGCCCATCAGGGTCGGCTGCTCAGACCCCTGCTACTCCAGTACAACTCCATGCATCAGACCCAGTGGCTACTTCGACTGCCCTGCCACCATCGCTTTTTACTGCGTACCAAACTCCAGACGACCCGTCGAGTGCTGCCAAGGAAGCTCTTCTTCAGCTGAATCTTGTGAGCCGATGAAAGTGGTGCACGAGGCTAGTCAAGTGGCCTACAACGCCAGCGCTGCTCTGCGAACCAATGTCCAGGTTAGTTGATTTCTGACTGATCTTATTTCTCGTCCGATCATCCACTTTGGTGTGTCTGTCTTCCACTTGAGTCGAATTGGATTGAGTCGAGTGTTTGTTTTTTAAACGACTCGCGCTGGGCAGACCATGCCGAGTGTTTAAACTGAACCTGTGGGGGCACGCTAAGTGCACCCACTGGGTGTAGTCCCCGAGACCGCGGTCGACTGTTGACAGTCAACCGAGGTATGAGAATCTACCCTCTTTTTTATGACTCGCGCTAGGCAGACCATGCCGAGTGGTGAATCAAACCAGTGGGGGCATGCTAAGTGCACCCACTGGGTGTAGTCCCCGAGACTACCATTGAATGTTTGATTTGGCGGTAGTCTTAGAACAACTTTCACTGTGATTGTCTTTTGTTTCTGTCGACTGATATGTCTTATACGCTGACTGCAGAAATCTTGTGATCTTGGGGCTCAACTTTCTGAACTGAACAAGAAGCACATCAGCCTCAACCTTGATCTGGAACTGGCCAAGAAGAACCTCCAGACCTCTCGTGACAAAGCAGCTATCCTGGGAGGTAACCAATTGTCAACTGTCCATCTTACGACTCATACTTTTCCGTGTGTTTTTAGTCACTTTGAACCGAGTGTTTCACTCGAATATATGTGCGTAATTAAAACCGTCAACTTCAAGATCGTTTGAAGAATGTTGTTTCTTTAGAGAAAATGAAGCTGGCTCTGGAGAAGAAGGATCTGGATCTCGCTGCTGCCCAGAAGGAGGCGCCAGAGAAAACAACGCTTGTTGACAAGAAGCTGGCTTCAGTCGGCAAGTTAGAAGAAAAGAACTCTAAACTGAAGACCGCTGTCTCCGATGCCAATCGGGAGGTCGAGCAACTGAAGAAAGACAAGGACATGCTGACTGACGAGATTGGAAACCTCAAGGTCGAGAAGGGCGAGTTAGAATCTTATCTGGGCCAGCTTGCTGCAAAACTGGTCTTAAAGCTTGAAGGTATTGTTGTTCAACTGACTTGTGGTTGTCGATTGATAAGTCTTACCATATTGTCGACTCACTATTTATTCGACTGTGCAGAACTTTGTCAGGACTTTGAAGCAGAAACTAGGCGGGTCGAGACGGGTCTCGATCCCATAAATTGTCCAGTCAAAGATGACGTCGCAATGAATGTGCTGCGGTTGGAATCTCGCATGGACAACGCAGTTGCTTATCTTGCCCGTCTGAAGGCGGCGATGACTCGGGTTGATGCTGAACTCTGGCCTCAAGCGGAACTGTCTCAAGACCTCGAGTCTTTGATGGCTCGACTGTATCAAATACCTGACCGAGTGCAAGAATGGAAGAAATCATCTGCTCGCTCCGGCGCTGATGTCGCCCCGTCATTGGTTCGAGTGCACTGCAAGGATGTCAAAGAACACAAGCTGGCGAGGCTCAAGGTTGCCAACACCAAAAAGCACACTTTCCAGTCCTTCATGGATACTTTCCTTGACGCCGCCACTCGCATCGCAGATAGCATAGACCTTGACAGTTTCTATGATCCAGCCAGTCCTTCTCCTGACGAGTGATCAGAAAAAATTATGCTTCACCTTTATTTTCCTCGGAATGCCAAGTGATCGTGTAATCGTTAAAATCCTTCGGGCTTGATGCCCGAGTACTTTAATCCATGTTCTGGAACCTTAGGATTTATCTGAACTTGGTTTATCTCTGAATATGCTTGTGTTTGCCTTTGATTGGAACTTGTTCTTCACTCGGAATAGTCTTTGAACTTGTGCTGCAGCTTTGAGGGGAAGGTAACAGTCGACCTGCACCTCGCCGTCCTTGTGGATCAGGATGGAGCGCACGTTGTACTGGTGGCGTAGTTCTGAGGAGAAGGTCGTAGTCGACCTGCACCTCCTCGTCCTTCCGGATCAGGAAGGAGCGCACATTGTACTTGTGGTGTAGTTCCGGGGAGAAGGTCGTAGTCGACCTAGACCTCGTCGTCCATGCGGCTCAGGATGGAGCGCACGTTGTACTTGTGGCTTAGTTCTAAGGAGAAGGTCGCAGTAGACCTGCACTTCATCGTCCTTGCGGATCAGGATGGAGCGCACATTGTACTAGTGGCGTAGCTCTGAAGAGAAGGTCGTAGTCGACCTGTACTTCGTCGTCCTTGCGGATCAGGATGGAGCGCATGTTGTACTTGTGGCGTAGCTCTGAAGAGAAGGTCGCAGTCGACCTGCACTTCCTCGTCCTTGCGGATCAGGATGGAGCGCACGTTGTACTTGTGGCGTAGCTCTGAAGAGAATGTCGCAGTCGACCTGCACTTCATCGTCCTTGCGGATCAGGATGGAGTGCACGTTGTACTTGCAGCGTAGTTCTGAGGAGGAGGTCGCAGTCGACCTGCACCTCGTCGTCCTTGTGGATCGAGATGTGTTTTAATAGGCGAGTACTGGACTGCAGCTAAGCCTCCGAGTGAGAGGGTTGCTCACCACTCGGTAGGATTTTTTAAACTTAGGCGAGTACTAGACTACAGCTAAGCCCCCGAGTGAGAGGGTTGCTCACCATTCGGTAGGATTTTCTTTAAACTTAGGCGAGTACTGGACTGCAGCTAAGCCCCCGAGTGAGAGGATTGCTCACCACTCGGTAGGATTTTCTTTAAACTTAGGCGAGTACTGGACTGCAGCTAAGCCCCCGAGTGAGAGGATTGCTCACCACTCGGTAGGATTTTCTTTAAACTTAGGCGAGTACTGGACTACAGCTAAGCCCCTGAGTGAGAGGGTTGCTCACCATTCGGTAGGATTTTCTTTAAACTTAGGCGAGTACTGGACTGCAGCTAAACCCCCGAATGAGAGAGTTGCTCACCACTCGGTAGGATTTTTCAAACTTAGGTGAGTACTGGACTGTAGCTAAGCCCCCGAGTGAGAGGATTGCTCATCACTCGGTAGGATTTTTCAAACTTAGGCGAGTACTGGACTGTAGCTAAGCCCCCGGGTGAGAGGGTTGCTCACCACTCGGTAGGATTTTTCAAACTTAGGCAAAACGGATTCGCAGCTAAGCCTCCGAGTGAGAGGCTTGCTCCTCACTCGACATGATTTTTCTTTTTTGAAACTTAGGCGAAGCGGATTCGCATCTAAGACACCCACTGGGGGATTTGGAACATATAAAAAAGGAATAACAATCATTTAAGAGACTGTAAAACTGTGTCTTTGATAATCAAACTAGAAGGTATTTCTTATTACATCTCAACACTCTGAATGCTTAAGTGTAAAAGGGGCGGAGCAGCTCCGCATTCCAAGCGCATGGCTCGTCTTTCTTGTGCTCGACATTGTAAAGTTGGTATGCTCCGTTGTGGAGCACTCTGGTGATGATGAAAGGGCCTTCCCAACTAGGAGCAATCTTGTGTGGTTTCTGCTGATCCACTCGGAGAACCAAGTCTCCCTCTTGAAATGCTCGACCTCTCACGTTTCTGGCGTGGAATCGATGCATGTCTTGCTGATAAATGGTCGACCGGATCAGGGTCATCTCTCTTTCCTCTTCTAGGAGATCAACTGCGTCTTGCCGAGCCTATTCTGCTTCATCTTCTGAGAAAAGCTCAACTCGCGGTGCATTGTGAAGCAAGTCACTCGGAAGTACAGCTTTAGCTCCATAGACCAAGAAGAATGGAGTTCGACCAGTCGACCAATTAGGAGTTGTCCTCAATCCCCAAAGTGTTGATGGAAGTTCATCGACCCAGGCGCCTGCTGCATGCTTGAGATCATGCATCAATCGGGGTTTCAGTCCTTTGAGAATCAATTTGTTTTCTCTTTCAGCTTGTCCATTCAACTAGGGATGGGCGACTGAAGCATAGTCAACTCGAGTGCCTTGGGAAGCGCAGAAGGCTCTGAACTCATCGGAATCAAAGTTCGAACCATTGTTAGTGATGATGTTGTGTGGAACACCATATCTGAATGTTAACTCTCTCATGAAGCTGACAGCAGTACTGGCTTCAAGACTTTTAATAGGCTTGGCTTCTATCCATTTAGTAAACTTGTCGACTGCCATGAGCACATGAGTGAAGCCGCTCCTATTAGTACTCAGAGGCCCAACCATATCTAATCCCCAAAAAACAAAGGGCTAGACATGTTGGAGTAAAATTGGCAACCTTCACATTTGTCGACTATTTCTTTCGCCATTTCATTTGCTCGCGGCCAATAAAATCCCACTCGGTATGCTTTGACCACAATGGTCCGAGAGGACGCATGGTGACCATAGGTCCCCGAGTGGATGTCGTTGAGGATCACTCGACCTTCTTCTGGTGTTATGCATTTCTGGCTGACTCTAGTTACACTTTCTCTGAATAGCTGTCCTCTTATCACGTTAAAGGCTTTGGATCGACGGACGATCTGTCGAGGCTCTTCTTCATCCTCCGGGAGTTCCTTCCTAAGAATGTACACGATGTACGACACTGTCCAGTCGGGAGTGATGACCAAAACTTCCATGATCAAGTCGACCACGGCTGGGACTTCGACTTCAGTCGGATCAGTGGCACTCTTAGGTTGTGGGGGCTCTTATGTGAAAGGATCTTCCTGAACTGAAGGTGTATGAATATGTTCCAAAAACACATTGCTGGGAATGTTCTCTCTCTTGGAACCTATCTTTGCAAAATCATCAGCCGCTTGATTTTTCAGTTGGGGTATATGATGGAGCTCTAACCCTTCAAACTTCTTCTCTAACTTTCTCACCGCATTGCAATAACCAGTCATAGCTGGGCTCCTGACGTCCCATTCCTTCATTACTCCATTAACCACCAAATCTGAGTCACCATAGACCATTAGGCGACAGACACTGAGTGAAATGTCCATACGCAACCCGTACAGAAGTGCTTCATATTCAGCCTCATTGTTGGAGGAATCAAAATGAATTTGAAGAACATAGATGAGTATGTCTCCTTGGGGGGATACCAAAACCACCCCAGCACCCGAACCATTCAGCATCTTGGATCCATCAAAGAACATGGTCCAATGTTCCGAGTGAATCTGAGTCGGTAGTTGCTGCTCAACCCACTCGGCGAGGAAATCTACTATTGCTTGGGACTTGATTGCTTTCTTTGCATCAAACTTGATATCCAAGGGAAGGAGTTCAATCGCCCACTTTGCCACTCGACCAGTTGCATCTCTGTTGTTCCGAATTTCTAACAATGGTGCATCGCTGACGACTGTAATGGAGTGATCAGAGAAATAATGTGCAACCTTTTTCGTGGTCATATAAATTCCATAGACTAGCTTCTAATAATGTGGATATCTTTGCTTGGATGGAGTCAAAACTTCGGAAATATAGTATACTGGGCGCTGAAGTTTATAGGCTTTTCCTTCTTCTTCCTGCTCGACCGTGAGTACTGTACTGACAACTTGTCCAGGGGCTGCAATATAAAGCAGTAAAGGCTCTTTGCTAATTGGGGCAGCGAGCACCGGCTGGGTGGAAAGCAGGGCTTTGAGCTCTGCAAACGATGCGTCGGCTTCAGGAGTCCACTCGAACTTGTCAGATTTCTTCATCATTCGGTAAAGAGGCAATGCCTTTTCACCGAGGTGAGAGATGAATCGACTCAAGGCGGCCAAACAACCAGTAAGCTTCTGAACATCATGCACATGCACAGGGCGCTTCAACCGAAGTATGGAACCAATTTTTGTTGGGTCCGCGTCGATCCCTCGTTAGGAAATAAGGAAACTAAGTAACTTTCCACCAGGAACTCAGAATGTGCACTTTGATAGATTAAGCTTGATATCACACCTTCTCAGGTTGGCAAAGGTTTCAGCATGGTCAGCCAGTAGGTCGGAACCTTTATGCGACTTGACCACAATGTCATCCATGTATGCTTCCACATTACGACTGATTTGAGTGAGCAGACACTTCTGAATCACCCTCATAAATGTGGCACCAGCGTTCTTGAGACCGATTGGCATGGTGACATAACAAAGAATCCGAATGGAGTGATGAAAGCTATTTTTATCTCATCGGGTCCATACAGTCGGACTGCTGCCATTTGTGCATCGGCGATTTTCGAGCCCTTCTGGAAGCACTCTTCTGCTTTCTGCTGATTGCCAGTGATTGTGATCACTCCTCTGGGACCAGGCATCTTCAGTTTGAGGTACACGTAACATGGTTGAGCCATAAAACATGCATAAGCAGGCCTACCCAAAATAGCATGATAGGCCTACCCAAAATAGCATGATAAGTCAAGGGTGATCTGGCCGAGTGATTCAGCCTTCTTGCCAGGTATAACGCCATGGAAACCCATATTGATTTCACTAAGCTTGGATGTCGGAATGCCCATTCCCTTCAAGGTTTCAGCATAAAGGATATTCAAGCCGCTACCACCATCCATCGGCACTTTGGTCAGTCGAGTGCCTTCAACAACTGGGTCGACCACCAACGCTTGCCTCCCAGGGGTGGCTATACGCGCTGGGTGATCAGACTGGTCGAACGTGATGGCAGTCTGAGACCACTTTAAATAACTGGGTGTTGCCAAGAAACCATGTGCACTTCTCTGTTAATCACTTTCAATTGACTTTTGCTCTCAACATCAGCAAAAATCATCAGAGTGGAATTAACGTTGGGAAAACCATCATCATCTTCTTCCTTGTCCAACTCCTTTTCCTTCTCATTGGGTTGCTTTTCTTGGAACTGCTGGATCAAAACTCGACACCGTCGAGTGGTACGTTTAGGATAAATCAGATTACCCTCTTCATCCTTCTTGTTGTGAATGTGGCATGGTAAATCTAACACATCATTTCCGGCTTGATCTTTCACTTTCTTGGGGGTCCAGGGCCCTTTGGGCTTCCCCTTGAACTTTCCTTGAGCCACGACTAAAGCTTCACCAGGAGCAGCTGGCTCGGCCTTAAGCTTCTGCTTCCGACTGGAATTCCATCCTCCGGTGTCCTGGGCGACTGTTTTGTGCTTGCCACTCCGTAGTTGGTCTTCCTCTTTGCCGTTAGCGTATTTGGCGGCAATCTCCATCATCTGAGCCAAATACATGTCTCTAGTCCAACTGAACTTCAGATTGAGCTCTCTGTAGCGAATGCCTTCCTTGAAGGCACAAACTGCTTGGTGATCTGACACATTCTCCACTGTATGGTGCAACGTGATCCATCTCTGGATATAGTCTCTCAGGGTTTCATTCGGCTTCTGTACGCAATGCTGCAGCTCCGGTAAATCGGCATGTCTCTTGCAGGTGCCCTCAAATGTTCTGGTGAACACTCAGGCTAATTCATCCCAACTCAAAATACTCCTAGGGGCCAACTGATTTAGCCAAGCTCTGGCAAAACCTTCAAGCATCAGAGGGAGGTGTTTCATGTCTACCTCGTCGCTGCCGCCGCCAATATGCATAGCCACTCGGTAGTCTTCCAGCCAAGTGTCAGGCTTGGACTCAGCGGTAAACTTGCTGACTCTAGTTGCCAACCTGAAGTTGGGGGGAATCACTGCGACCCTGATGACTCTGCCAAAACACTCCGGACCTGAAACATGCACTCTGCTGCCAATCGGGTGATCTCTGTCATGGCCCTCTCTGCGTGCTCTGTTCCTATCAACCAGACCTTGAACGAGAATAGATCTCACATCAAAGCCTGACTCTCTCGGGTCGACTGGTATTCTGCGCTCCAACTGTGAGGGCGTCTGTCATCATGTTGCCGAGGCACATATGATCCACTCCTCGGAGGGGGTGTGGGCACTCGACGACGGTCATCGCGACCGAGTCGGTGATCATACTGCTCATGGTTTCGGTACTTATCTTGCCGGTGCCCACGTCCCTCACGCCGCGGGGGCGATCTTGGGCTATGGGCCGACTGAATTGTATCTGCCATCACAGACCTTCTATGAATCCTATTCCGTGACTGAGACACCATTGTGTTCTGCTCTCCGCCTGCCCGAAGTAAGGCCCGGATCTGCATCAAACCTCTGCCAGCTTCCGACTGGGAGGGCTGAATTGACTCTGCTATTCGGGCCGCAGCCGTGAGATTTTGAATCGGAGTGCGGTATACCGGAGGTTGAGGAGGAAAAATCTGTCATTGACTGGACTCAGGGATCCGCTACCGAGCATGCTCGTCGAGTGCATGCTAAAGGTTCTCCAGTCGAGTGCGCTCAGCCAAGTTGGCCAGGCGCTCCTCCTCCCAGGCTCGGGCCTCGGGGGTTTCTCCGACGGTGGGAGTGTGAAGTGCATCCATATTGTGGCGGCAAAGTTCTTCCCTCTGCTGCGAAGAAATAGGTTTGGGCGGTATTCCACATGAACACGTGACGGATCGCCGCCACCATCACCGCCATCATCGCGGGGGAAGCCAGGAGGACTGCGTGGTCCATTGACCATCAAAACTTCAGCCGCGGGATCGCTGCTGTCGCACTCGGATGCGGTCTCGATGGAGCTAGTCGAACAGGCCATAGAGAGTTTTGTCAGGCTCGATTGCCGTGAATTGTGGGGTGGCTGACCGAGGGGCCACCGCGTGTCTTACCCACCGTTGAAGTCGCGACCGACTAGATCGCTTGTGCCGGCAAACAGCGGGGAGCGAGGACACCACGGGAGCCGACCAATACTGAGTCGACGGCTGTCGGAGAAGGACACCAAGGATGCACGCGCGAAAGTTCGTCGCCCTGCGGACGGGGAGCGCATCGACAACGAGGGAAGCTTCCTGAAGTCAGGCGGAGTCGTCGGCAACGAAGACGAGCGTGCCGAGACAGATCTCGCGGCCCTCAGTCAAACGACCGCTGGAAACCATGATGATAGGAATCGGAAAAAACGCAACTTCACCAACAAGTCGCTAAGACACCTGCCCCAAGGTGGGCGCCAACTGTCGTGGATCTAAGACTGACAGCAGAATGGGGGTAGGTATGTAGAGGCAAGATCCTAGCTATGGAGAAGTTTTACACAAAAGTTTTACGAGTTCAGGCCCTTCACGGAGGAAGTAATAGCCCTACGTCTCGGTGCCCAGAGGCAGTCGACTGGATTATGCATGTGTGTGTTACAGGGGGCGCGAACCCTTGTGCCAGTGGAGGGGGTGGCTTATATAGAGTGCGCCCAGACCCCAGCCAGCCCACGTTACAAGGGGTTTAAGGTACATAAAGAGATGGCGTTATTGGTAACGCTAGTAATAAAGTGACATAAATGAACATTAAGTCTATGGCGTAAACGACGGACCGTTGCTGTGTAGAGTGACTTTAGATCTTCTGCTGTCGAGTGATAATTCTTGCGGTCGAGTGTCTTCGGGTCTTCCGAGTGGAATGCTTCCGGCCGAGTGGATGATGCTATCCCTCGAATGCTTCTGGTTTTAGGGTGATGTCCTAGGGGAGGCTGTCTAGGTCAAGCCTATGACCCTACCCTAGGTACATAGCTTCATCAGTGGGTGGGAGGTAAAATTCCCTGCTCTCAGCCCCTAGTCCGGGCTGGTCATAGTTAGGACGACAAGGGATCGCATTAAGTCCAGAGCCTCGCTTAAAGGCAAGGTTTGGCCCGAGAGAAGAGAGCACGTGGAGTATGGCGAGAGGGAGACTCCTTGGCCGAACTCACATGATGCTGACTTCAAGGATTCAGAGCACGTGTCCGGAGAAGGTTCCGGCTCCATGATGGCTGTCAGTGACACTACTTCCCCCGGCTCTCCCACAATGGGCCTAGTGGCCGCAGATAGTCCGGCAAGCTTAGGGAGCCCGTCTTCGGACCTGACGATACGCTCTAGATCTAAGGCCAGAGCGGAGATTAAGGGCGCGAATCCTTGGAAGATCAAGTCTTCTCGGATATCAGCGACACAGTCTAGATTTCCAAAGCTAATCTGGTGCCCTGGGGCGTAGCTATCGATCTGCTCTAGATGGCCAAGCGAGTTGGCCCGCAATGCGAAGCCACCGAACACAAAGATCTAGCCGGGGAGGAAAACCTCCCCTAGGGCAGCATTGCTGTAGATGATTGCTGGATCCACCGAACCTTCTGGTGATGACGCAGCGGAACTCTCAATGAAAGCACCAATGTCGGTGTCAAAACCGGCGGATCTCGGGTAGGGGGTCCCAAACTGTGCGTCTAAGGTCGATGGTAACAGGAGGCAGGGGACACGATGTTTTACCCAGGTTCAGGCCCTCTTGATGGAGGTAATACCCTACGTCCTGCTTGATTGATATTGATGAGTATGAGGATTACAAGAGTTGGTCTACCACGAGATCGTTGTGGCTAAAACCCTAGAAGTCTAGCATGTATGATTATGATTATGATTACCTCTATGGACTAAACCCTCTGGTTTATATAGACATCGGAGAGGACTAGGGTTGTACAAAGTCGGTTACAGAGAAAGGAATCTTCATATCCGACCGCCAGGCTTGCCATCCACGCTAAGGAGAGTCCCATCACTACAAAAAAAGACACATTTGTGTCATTTTGGGCCGAACAAATTTTTTTCTGTCATACATATGACACTTCTATGACGATAATTGTGACAAAACCCGGTATCATCACAGATGTGGTGGGCTCCTACTTCTATGACAAAAAATCATGACAGAAAATGGGCTTTTCGTCCTGGGCGGGCCGGAGACGCAGCTGCATGACATTCTTTGGGCCGTCCATGACGGAAAAAACCATGGTAGAAGCGAAGGGGAGGAAAATTTCGGGGAGTTCCCGGTTACGGTGGGAGGTCGGGGGCCGAGCGATGCGCGCTTCTCTCATACACGTACGCGCGTGTGTGCGAGGCGTTGGCTCTAACTGAACCCAAGCGAGGCTTTGGGCTCTAACTGAACCCGAGCGATTGCACTGCAGGCTACGCGTTACTGAACCCGAGCGATTGATCGATGGCTGTTAACTGAACCCGATCGAGCAATTCCTTCGCTACTGCTGCTAACTGAAGCCGATCGATGCTACCTCTGGATGAACAGTGAGCGATGCAGGGGGGTTTGGATGAACAGTTCCTGGTGGGGGTGGATGAACAGGACCCTGTGGTGTTGCCTCTGGATGAACAGGAGCCCGATCGATCGGGCCGTTTGGGGCTGGATGAACAGGACCCCATGGAGGGCTGGATGAACAGGACCACCCCATGGAGGGCAGGATGAAGAGCAGACGGTGCAGGGCAGGATGAACAGTAGCCCGTGGAGGGGTGGTTGAACAGGAGCCCGTGGAGAGGGCTGGTTGAACAGTAGCTGGTGGAGTAGCGCGCGATGGAGGCTGGATGAACAGGAGCCCATGGATGAACATTCACAGGTGGAGGCTGGAGGAGGTCGACGGTGGATGAACAGTAGCTCATGGAGGCTGGAGGGGGTCGACGGTGGAGATGAACAATATCCCGTGGAGTCCCGTTTTGCGGTACGCCACACCCCTCCCGATGAACAGGACCCCCGTTTCGACTGTAGCGCTCCAACACAAGTCCGTTTCCTCCGTTTTGCGGTACGCCACACCCCTCCCGATGAACAGGACCCCCGTTTCGACCGTAGGAGGTCTGTTTGCTCCGTTTTGCGATACAGCAGACCCCTCCCGATCAACAGGATCCCGTTTTGAACGTGGCCGGTCGAACACAAGGCCGTTTTCTCCGTTCTGCGGTACACCAGGCCTTGTTTCCATCGTCTGTTCCATCCAAGCCCTCCTGATGAACACGACGCATTCCGTTGCCTCCCCATGAACACGACGACGACGCTGTTTCTCCGTTCCGACCCAGCCATGTACACGAGCCCTGTCCGTACATATGCGCGAGTAGGCGTTCGAGACCCCGCCCGTATGTACACATACGTGGCCGTATTTTCTTTCTTGCACCCTAGCCGCTGTACATATGTGTACATGCTACGTGTGCGCCTCTACTACGACACGTGCGCGCCTCTACATCCACCAGTATATATGTACGTACACGTTTGCGACCAGAATGACAACGCTACATATGCTTCGACCAGGTGGGTCTCGACTGTCAGGCACTTCCCTGCGTGCGAAGATGTAGCTGGTGGGTCCCAGCAGTCAGGGGCAAACGTTTTTGTCGAGAAATACGGTGGCCCGTCCGGTGGGTCCCTGCTGTCAGGTGGAGGAATAATTATTTTGCACGTAGTAAGGAGGCACTTCCTTGCTACGGCCGTGGACCCAGCTGTCAGCCTCTCCACGTACAGTGCATGTCCGATGGAAGCCGTTCCTTGACCACGTTGACCACGCCGCGCCGAGAGCACCAGGGCAGTGGATGACGGCGAGGCCTAGGAAGGGGACGACACGGAGCCGGGGAAGACGCGGCAGGGGATGCCCACGCGTAGAGGAGTACGAGGGTTCACTGGTTCACTGTGGTGTGAGGCTGCCGTCGCCGTAGAATAACAGGGGGTGTGGGTGGGTAGAGGGATGGCCTGGCCAGCGGTGGGAGTAGTAGGGGGCGGTGAGGCCTCTGCCGCATCGCAACCGGCCATGGGAGGCAGGAGCATGAGGCACGACCGGCGCTGGTTTGGGCGGCTGGATCAAGAAGACCAGAGGTTGAAGAAGCACTACGGCCGTTGGATGGACATCGTACGGTCACTAGAGCTAGAATCGTGCATATTGACTAAGTTGACAAAGCCCTCCGTCCCTGTCAACTTAGTAGGCCCACAAGTCAGCCTCCCACCAAGATGGGTCCTAGCTAGCAGGGGGTATTCATTTTTTTGTGCGTAATAAGGAGGCACTTCCAGTGGGTCCGAGCTGACAGCAGGGGGAACGTTTTTTTCGTGAAATACGGTGGCCCGTCGGGTGGGTCCCAGCAGTCAGGGGAAAACATTTTTTCGCGATATACTGGTGGTCGTCCGATGGGTCCCTGCTGTCAGGTGGAGGAATAATTATTTTCCGCTTAATAAGGAGGCACTTCCTTGCGGCTGCCGTGGACCCAGCTGTCAGCCTCTCCACATATAGTATTCTTCCGATGGAATTCGGTCATTGACCACATTAACCACGCCGTGCCGACAGCACCACGGCGGTGGACGACGGCGAGGCCTAGGAAGGGGACGACGCGGAGCCGGGGAAGACGCGGCAGTGGATGCCCACACGGAGAGGAGTACGAGGGTTCACTGGTTCGGCTGCGCTGCCGTCGCTGCAGAATAACACGGGGTTTGGGTGAGTGGAGTGGAGGGATGGCCTGGCCAGCGGTGGGAGTAGTATGGGGGCGGTGAGGCCTCCGCGGCAGCACAGCCGGCCACGGGAGGCAGGAGCAGGCGGCACGACCAGCGCTGCTTTAGGCAGCTGGAGCAAGAAAAGACCAGAGGTTGAAGAAGCACTACGGCCGTTGGATGGACATCGTACGGTCAGTCGAGCTAGAATCATGCATATTGACTAAGTTGACAAAGCCCTTCGTCCTCGTCAACTTAGTAGGCCCACTATACTGGGTCCCAGCTAGCAGGGTGAGTATTCATTTTTTTGTGCGTAATAAGGAGGCACTTCCTTGCGTGCGAAGATATAGCTGGTGGGTCCGAGCTGTCAACGGCGGTAACGTTTTTTTCGCGAAATACAGAGGCCGTTTCGGTGGGTCCCAATTATTTTGCGCGTAATAAGGAGGCATTTCCTTGCGTGCGACCGTGGACCCAGCTGTCAGCCTCTCCACGTACAGTCCACTTCGGATGCATGTCGGTCGTTGACCACGCTGACCATGCCACGCCGAGAGCACCAGGGCGGTGGAGGACGGCGAGGCCTAGGAAGGGAATGACACGGAGATAGGGAAGACTCGGTCGTTGTTTTTGTTTCCCACGCGGAGGGGAGTACGACTGTACGAGGGTTTACTGGTTCGTCTGCCGTCGCCAGAGAATAACAGCAGGTGTGGGTGAGTAGAGGGATGGCTAGGCCAGCGATGGGAGTATGGTGGGGCGGTGAGGCCTGCGCGGCAGCACAGCCGGCCGCGGGGAGGAGGGAGCAAGCAGTCCCGCCGGTGCTTGTTTGAGCGGCTGGAGCAGGAAGAGCAGAGATTGAAGAAGCACGACGGCCGTTGGATGGACATCCAACAGTATACAGGCCATCTGTGGAAAGCTTCAAATCTATGGAAAACAACATACAACCCATCTTCCATTATTTCAAATAATTTACAGCCCATTTGCTAATGCTTACGGGTTTTTTTGGAGCCCATATTCTTTATGTTAGCATTACAGCCCATATTGTGGCCACGGTTAAAAAATTATACAAAATTTTGCATATGTCGGTGCGGTCTGAACTGTTTTTAATCTTGAAATTTCGAGTCACATTCAGACTAATTTTAAAAATAAATGTATATCAATATAAACTCCAATAAATTGTCCATGCATAAAAATCAATGCAATTTAAAATCTTGAAATGAAAAAAAAGATATTTGAAAATAATTGCCGGTTTGATGTGTTTTAAAAATGTACAGCCCATTTCTCATTACTGATAGGCCATTTTCTTGGCCAGCCGAATGAAGCTCTCCTCGTCTTGAAAGTTTTGCAGTCCAACAGGCCTGATAAAGCGACTTACTTGACAAATCACAAAAGAACTGGGCTAGCCATTATCAGAAAGAAAGAAAAACTACTGGGCTGGTCTGTGGTAAACATAAAAGAGAAGGCTATCTAGACAGGCCAGAGTGTCCCACACAGCCCAGTTGACACCCTACTTCCGTCTCAAAAACAAATTAGATAAATGCCACTCCAATTATGGCGATTCATAAAAATGCCACTGCAATTTCCAAACTTTGAAAAATGTCACTGCAATTTTTGCAAACTTTGAAAAACGCCACTGTAGTTTGCAAACTTTGAGAAACGCCACTCCAGACTTTGAAAAATGCCACTAGAAATGGCATGAAATGGCATTTTTCAAAGTTTGGAAATTGCAGTGGCATTTCTCGGATACACCAGATTTGAGTGGCATTTATCAAATTAACCCAAAACAAAAATAGTTGGGCGAGCTGCTAGGTCCCTGGTGTCAGTCGCTCGTTGTGCAATTCTCTCGTTTATTGACTACGTTGACAATGGCATGGGACCCAAATGTCAGAAATCCACTAGGAGGAGCCATTTTTTATTGGCTTGAAATAAGGAGGCACTTGCTTGCGTACTGCCATGACCTTGGCGGGTCCCTGCAGTCATCCTCTCCACGTACAGTACCAGTTAGTCGTGCTTCAAAACTGATCGGCACGCCATTAAAAAAATAAAGGTCGATAACTAATGCGGCACCTCGGGCCAACGCGGCCAGATCGCATTTTGCACGAGAAATTACACACCATGTTTCGTTGACATGTGGTCCCGTTCCAACATATCAGTGAGACTACAGCGAGTAGTAGGAGTATTTCCGAATGGACGTGTAGGCCGGGGCGCCTCTTCGTGAACCGTGGCAAACTCGCAACCGTCCACCGACTCTTCGCCTTTCCCTCTCGATTTGGAACTGCTGTCGCACGCTCTTCCTCTCCCTCCTCCATTTTCCTTCAGCCCTTCACTCTTTCTTCTGCCATTGTTCGATCGTCTTCTCCATGGAGGGAACAGGCCGGAAACTACCCCGTTATTCTTGCCCCGATCTGAAATATGACGTGGTGGAGGAACTCATTGATCAGTGCGACGTCATCACCTCGGCTAGCATGGCAGGTTCGTTGAAGCCCATTCTCGACTCAACTAATAACATCATTACAAAGAACCCAAGAGTCAAGGAGCGGTTTGATCTCCCCTATCTTCTTCGCCGTGACCCTAATGACTGGTGCCAGCATGACGGAGGCCTCGCCCTGTGCCAGTTGATGCCGCTTGATAATGATACATATGATGTTAAGATGCCATCGCTTGAGGGCAAGGCTTGGGCAGGAGCAAATGGAGATTGGGTTATTTACATTGGGTCCAACTGCGAGTGGGAACTTGTGAATGTCTACACTCGTGACCAGGTTCCACTTCCAAAAATCTCAGCACACTGCCCAGAGGTTGAGCACACCGGTATTGTACGCACGTTCAAATAAGATCATTGTGACTGTCTTCTACGAAAGATAGCAATTTGTCGAGTTCCCAACCGCTCTTGGAATTACAACAACTATCAAGTTGTTTCTATCTTCGACAAGCTTGTTGCCGTCCTTTGTGGTTCGACTCGATGGACATTGCTCAAAAATCAGTTTCTGTACACGGATGAGTACTGTGATGCAATTCAATACGAGGGCCTTGTGTTTGCTGCCACCACTAGTGGCACTGTTTTTGCATGGGATCCTCATAGTTTCGGTACGTTTGTCTTCCACTGTAACTATAATTGTTTCATCCACATGCATGCGTGTTAGCAAGTTTCCCTTTACTAATTAACCTTCTTCTTGTGTTTCCAAGGTCCTGTGAACATCCCACCACCTGTACTTGAAAATTTTTATAACCAAGGGGGAGATGACGATGCTGATGATCACGACCATGAGGACAAGCAGCGCCCATATACTCTGTGGCGCCTGGCAACTAATTCCGATGGATCACCTCTTCTTGTGTGTATACAGCCCACTGATGATGTTACTGCTAAGGAAGCAGGTGTAGTCTCCCATGGTCGTACTCTCCGGACCTATTCCAACACCCGTTGCATGGTATTCGGGATGGATACTAGTGTGCTAGCGCCAACTCCTTCTCCCTGGTACAGAATTAATAGTCTTAGAGAAAACTCGCTCTTCCTTGGACAAAACTATCCGATGATGGTGAAAGGCGATCCAACTGCTATTGACACAACATTAACAGTACCATTTATGAGAAGCAACTATGTCTATACCTCAGACATTTGGGTGGTTCCCTACCCTGGTACTGATATAGTAGGCCGTTTCAGCCTGGATGATCAGTCTTGCGTTGGTTTCCAGATCGACAATCGATGGCCCGTCCCAGAGAATCACTTGTGGTTCAAAGCAAGTGTTTCCAACGCCGAGGAATGGTTGAGTTGAAGTTCATTTCATTGCTTGTTATTTGTTGTGTGGTGAAAACTTTAGTATTTATAATGTATCCTCGTTGTCGATGTGGGTTGATGACTTGTTGTATGTAATAAAATGATATGCGTGTGATAAACTTACTAAATTTATGAATGGCTTTCGAGTCGCTTCTCTAAATTTGTACTAGCTTCATATGCTTCGCGCGGTGGGCGGGTGTTTTTACTGTAGCCATATGTTAATGTGTTCGCTATACGTAACCAGCACCTCGAATCCTCGATACTAGTACTATATAGTAGGAGTAAGTAGTAGGAGTAGTAGGGTGGCATGGGCCAGAACAAGCATTCACGTCTAGGAGTACGGCACACGCCACCACCACGACATCCATCTAACACCATATTATTTCTTGGAGTCCGTGCTAGAGCAATCTCTTCAACCTCGTCGTTTCTCTAACTTCAGCCATCGCGCGGCGAGCGAGGTGGGGGTTTGCCAATAGTCGGTTTCCTTAACTGCGGTCCCACTTGTAAGGCCAACTCCAACGCACGACCCCAAACGCACCTTTGTTTTGCACGAAATCCAACGATAATTTTGACTAGAAAAGCAAGACCAAAGAAAACAAGAACCACAAGAATACATTTTACTACTCCTGTAAGTTGGATTAGTGCCTTCTCGATGCATTCATTGTTGATCTATGGAGGCTCGATCTTGCGTCTGTGCTAGCTAAAAGTGATAGAACATCTACTAAATTGCGCTCTATCAATATATGGATGTACTCTTCTTCCCAATACAAAAGCTTGCATCCATTCTACTCCCTCCGTTGCACAATACATGCCTTATATTTGTCAAAATATATATGTATCTAGACATGTCTTAGTATATAGGTGCATCCATTTTCGGACAAATGGAAGTCGAGTATTTTGGAACGGAGGGAGTACACAATAAAATTTTGAAGTTAGCACGACTAGTCTAATCCGAGAGCAGAACAGAAGATTTGGTCGGGTTCTTCCTCCTTTTGCCGACACGTGGGACATCCAGCATCCATGTCGTGTCATGAAAGAAAATAGAGTGGTAGTTGAAGCCACGAGATGTGCATCTTGGGTTAAACTGTAAATAGAATCTTACTACTCTTGAGTAACTCCAAAAGCAGCCACCGAAAATCTTTATTGGATTTGTTTTTCATCACCAGCACGTCGAGGTGAAAGATGTGCAGGTTCAGTGGGTCCTCTTGCGTTTTCACTAACATGTGGGGCCGCATGTGAGCAAACAGACGATGGGCTCCGCGCGTCCGCTGGCTGGCTGAGAAGAGAGATAGAGGAGGGCTGAGCACAGACTGCAGGAAATTTGTTCTACGTACCTCGATATAGGCTCGATATAGTGGGGTGGCATGGGCCATAACTAGCATTCACGTCTAGCAGTACGGCACACGCCACCCACATGAGTCCCATCCGACACCAATTTTCTTGGAGTCCGTGCTACAGCCATCTCTTCTCCCTCCTGTTTTCTCAGCCATCGCGCGGTGGGCGGGGTGGGGGTTTGCCGATAGTCGGTTTGCTCAACTGCGGTCCCACTTGTAAGTGAAAATGCAACACCGCACGCATTCCCGCTTGAGCGGCGTGCCGGACCAACCGTGTGGGGGTGCGACGCGAACACGGCAGGCTTTTCCTTTTGAACTCGTAACTTGTAAAATTTGGTTCTGCTCCATGGCGCGACCGATATATAGAAAATAACGATTTTTCCTAGAGTAATGAGAATTTTGGTTCTGGCACCGTTCATGCATGGAGTACGTACGAAAATTAAGGTAAGATAATTGATGTAGTATCATATACTACTACATGGATTTGATGGAAAGATAAAAATACATACGAATCCATCAACGTTCAACGACATCCTCATGCCCTAGTGCGCCGGGTCACCAACCGACGTGTGAGGAGCAGCGGCGTTGGTGGCGAGCTCAACGTGATTCTGAACAGTGCCGTCCAAGGTTGCCCTGCGCTCCAAGAAGGCCAGCATCCTATCATCCTCCTCTTGCATGTAGTAGTCCTTGTGGACGATTTGCGCGTAGACATGGGTGATTATGTCGATGGTGTCTTGCTATGCCAGGCGCTGCGTGGCGAGCGCGACCTCGAGGTGGACATTCTCCGGCGCGACGGCGGGCAGTCGCAGGGCCACCAGTGCGTCGAAGAGGTTGTTACCATAGTGGCCGTTGAGGGTGGCGGGCATCGCAGAGCCTGGGGGCGTCGGCTGGAGGCTTACGTCAAAGTCGTCCGCAAGCTTGTTGACGACGGTGAACTTGTCGAGGAAACCGACGAGGACCTCGTCGAACAAGGAGACGAAGTTGTCGTCCAAGCGGCCCCTCACCCTGGCGGCCTCAAGCAATACTACCTAGAGACGTTCCTCGGTGCCGGGCCGCAGGACGGCATCGTGGACCATCTGGCACAGCCGGCTGATGCTCGCGCTCATCGCCTTCATGGTTCTAGCGTAGCTTCTAGTCAACTGATCTTGCGATTCGAGTTATCACTCAGCCCTTGGTTAGCGTGCGTAGGTGCATAGGATTTCATACTACTCCTCGGCCCTCTACTGCACCTTCCTTTGGTTGTATGATAGGTGGGCGAGCCACCCCCTGGGGCCACGTGTCATTCACCCAAAGGCAGTTGCCGTAAGTCAATGAAGCTGCGTCCCCCTCCGTGCCGGTGCAGTATAGTCATCTCACCGGACCTCTATTTGGGGCCAAACGAGAGAAGTTTGATGTTTACTGGTTTATTTGTCCCCTTTGCATTTTGTGCCAAGTTTTGACCTTTGATTTAACTAATAAAATGTTAATGTTGTGTAAGTCACCTTACGAAAACCAAATAATCCCAAAATACTTAGGCACAGTGCATTAACTCCCTCCTTGTTTCTTATTTCGTGACATATCAACCAATGAGAGATGTGGTCCATGCATGCTTTCAATGACTTGAGACTACCAAACATGACATGCAGTGTTTGGTTCATTGCATGTAATCCTATTAGTACTCTAGTTAGGAGTAGCAAAAAAACATTAAGTTCTCTTGCTGATAGGAATAAAACACCATGTATTTATTTACAAAGGGAGTAGTACATTTTTGGTGACATGCATTACTAGATATTGCTAGTCAAATACTAAAATCCAGATGGACGTGGCAGTACTCCTAAATCCAGATGGTGGTGCTACTAGTACTAGTAGTAGTACTACCAATGTAGCACTCTGTAGTAGGAGTACTAGCACTGTACTACCCATTGGTCAAATTATTACGTGCTGCTCCTCACAGTGAAGTGACAAGACCCTGCGCCGGAGATGACACCTGAGTATAGGCGCCGTGTTTGGCATACCATAGTCAGCCTCACCGTCTGCAGTCACTATCGTCATGGCTGTAGAGCTAGCCTGCTTACAACTAGCCATGTTCGACATAATTTCCCGTGCGTAGATGCCCGTGCATTGCACTGAACACCAAGATTGGGGTGGATGGCTCTGGCAGCGGCCATCGCGCCAGATTTTTCCACGGCCTTCTACTCGTAGATGTGGTGGGGAGGAGATGAGGCTGATTGTGAGAGACAAGGAGCTGTTTGTAAATAGGGAACAACTGCGGGCATCTTTTTGCAAAAATGGAGAAGCTTGGTTTGTATGCGTCAGATCTAGATCCGACGGCTATTGGTGAAAGATGGGAGGCACAACGTCATCACGAACTCAGGACCTGTTTGATTCGCAGGATTTTGAAAACGCAGGAATAGGACACGGCAATATTACAAGTTTCAAACTGATATTACAAATGTTAGGAGTAATGGTGCACCTACGAAGAGGGAATTACTAGGAAGTTTACGTAAGAACTTTCATTACTTTAGGTGGATGCAGCATTATCGTAGAAACTAAAATCCACCACCCTGACAAGTCACTAATGGGCAAATAAGTTTTCGAGTCTCTGTCCACTTGATGTTTCAAAAACAAATTCATCTTCTGTGGAGAAATGAGCTCCAGCGTGTACCCGCGCGGGTGTGGGTGCACCTATTCTTTTCTTGTATGCGTACACCACCTACGTGGGGTTGTGTGAGAGAGATACAAACCTAGAGAGATATAGTGTGTGGGTTCTTGAGAGTTTTTTTGTGGGGGGGGTCAATCAAAAAATTTAACATATACAATGTGTGTGAAATAGAGTCCTGGATATAACATATATATAGAGGGGGCGATCCACGAGGAGAGAGTGGAGGTATCATCGGCTTGAGGTGTCCATAGAATCGAAGAGAGGGATGATGTGTGTGTGTGTGCGCACGCGCATGCGATCGATAAAGAGTGCCATCGAATTTGTGTGTGCCCATGTCAAAGATATAGAGTGGCTGGCCTACTGGAACGTGAGATGGGACATGTGCAGTTTGTCTCTGTGGCATGGATACCTACCTGCAACGCTCGACTATCGGTGTGTGGTGGGGGAAGAGGGAGGCCCAATTAACTATAGAGGTACAATGGCTGGTATATGTGTGGAGGAGGAGAGAGGCCTACCTCATGTATTAAGGAGATCGATCTACCTCATGTATTAAGGGAGATCGATCGGCATCCATGCATATGTGCAGGAGATGAATAAGGTTGGGAGAGAGACAGAGCTAGAGTGTTGGAGGGGTGGTAGTGGAGTTGCTTCTAACAAATGGTGGGATAGGCTTGCTAGACAAACAGAGGGCACGCCCGCAATATCAATAAGAGAGGAGATGGCTGCTTGTTGTCTGTGCACGTGCGTGTGAGAGACGGGTCAGAAGGCATGCACGACTGATGAGGGGGGACGATGTGGCTGTGGCAAGCAGACGTAACTACATAGGAAGATCAATCGCCCTTTGTAAGAGAAAGGAGAGACATAACTTGTGAGGTACGTCGATCGATGGGGGGTAGTTAAAGTCGATCTAGGTATATGTTGGGAGATCGATCGGTATACATGCATGTGTGTGTTAGAAGCAAATGAGGCACGAGGAGAATGATAGAGAGAGAGGGATGCATGTAGGAGGTGGTACGAGAGGCATACTATATCGAGGGGGAGGAGTGTGCGAGTACGAGAACGATGAAAAGAGTGGTGGGAGTGAGGCATGGACGGTGACAAGAGAAGAGGGGAAGCTTGTGTTTGTGCTAGGCACACCTGGCTAGAGAGGCATATCGATCGATGTGTGCCGTAAAGAAGGAGCCGGGGGGCCTACACACACCGTGGGTGAACGACCTAAAGTGAAAAGACGAATTTGCGCGATGGAGCTAGAGAATGCTGAGGGAGGGTGAGAGGGATGCGGGCGTGTGCATGCACAAGAGAAAGTTAGCGCTAGCTACAAAGATAAGAGGGTTGTGTGGGTGTAAAAGACGAATAGAGATCATATATACTTCATTATAAAAAGTGAATTCGGATATTTGAAGAATTTATCATAGTGTTTCAAACCCATAGATGTGTGAATATATATAACGGTGATACACATGGTGTGGTTATGAACATGGTATACTACATTTAATATATTTTATCTCTACTCTTATAAAACAACGGAGTTATTGATGATGGTGTGCCTGCCATCCTGCATTATAGGCCGTCTGATTTATATCTGGCGGATAGCAGGGAAACTATGATGGTTGAAGTTGGCAACAATCATGATTGTAGATTCTTATTGAAATAGAGAAACAAATTCAAATTTAGTTCGAATTGCAGCGGTAGTATAAACATTTGGAATGCACTAAAATGCTGGTATGAGTAGGTTACATGTATTATACAGCAAGCGAAAAAATTTAATCGGACATAACATGGATTCATACTCCCTCCTTCCATCTATATAGGGCGTAATGAGATTTTTAAGACCGCCTTTGACTATTGACAAGATTAATAGTACATGACATGCACAATGTGAAAATTATATCATTGAAAGAACCTTTCACAGACGAATTTAACGGTGTGCTTTGCGTAAGTTGCATGTCATATATCATTGCTCTAATATTTGGTCAAAGTTAGCATCGAAAAACGCATTAGACCCTTTATAGATGGAAGGAGGGAGTAGCTTTGAATAGCATTTGTATAGTAAAACAGGGCAAGACTCTCTCTTTGTGTGGTGTGAATAGTTTTATTTTTTCGTTTTCTTTTTGGTTGAGGGAAGTGCGAATTGATTTGGTACGTACAAGTACAATATTACTACACGTTAGGCTTGTCCCTAAAATTCAACCCGCGTCTTGTTATATCCCGAAAATTCAGATATTGTGCTCCCAAAACTGGTGCCTTCACAACCCGCGCCTTGCTATCCTGAAATTACAATGCGCGCGAAAACTCCCTCCAGCTGCCAAATCCCGACACGCAAAAACCCCTTCTAACCCTGAGCCGAAAGGGCCGCTAGTTCAAATCGGTGGGGGGTAATTTTGTAACACAACCTACATTTTGGACAAGCGCGTTCCTAAGTCATGCTTCACCCCCTCCCATCACCCCCTTTTCGCCATTCGAAATCCAATGCCGCCATAACCTCTCCGCTCCAGCCACGAAACCCCACCCTCCTCCGTCCGCCATGTCACTGCTGCCCAGCCGGAGCCTCTTCCCCGACGACGTCGTCCACCGCAACAGCTCGACATCCCTCGTCCACCTCCAAGGAGCTGCTCCGACGATCGCCTCGTCTATCGCGGCTGCTCCATCCCCACAGCGCTGCCTTAACCTGCTCCACCGGAACCGCAGCATCCTCACCGACTCCTCGGACGAAGCCGGGGCCTACTCGGCGCCACCAAAGAGGTTGTACACTCATTGCATCGCACCTTCTCCTTAACTCGACCTCCCGGCGCCGACGGTGCTCCATCCCGCACCCCCATGGAGCGGCTACCTTGAAGCCGGCGCCGCGGGCGACATCTCCACGGCGGCTCTCCCCCAGTGCGAGGCCCCTTCGGCGGCAGCGTCCATACCAGCCGGATCTGCTGCTGCTGCTCCGGCTCTCGCTCGATCACTTGCTCGCCCAACTGCTGCTGCTGCTCTCCCCCTCGCTCGTGCTGCTGCTCTGCTCCATTTAAGCCACACTTCAGTCGACTGAATCGACTTTTGGGTCAGTAGATTTTCAGGGGTTGGGGGGGCTCGCCGGAGTTAAGGAAGAACCACCCGCAGCGGGGACGGGGGCTCGCCGGAGAGGTACCCCACTATCTATCTTAGGGTTCAGGGTGGGGGGCGGGGGGCCTAGAGGGCTGGCCGGGGCAGAGGTGGTGAGTTGTTTCGGGGCGGCGAGGCAGCGCTGGGGCCCGCGGTTCGGCCGGTGGTGGCTGGCGGCTCAGGGGGGTGCAGGTTGAAGATGAACTGCAGGCCCTCCCTAAACTACATGTCAAGTGCCTCTCTGCTACCATTGCGTTCAGTTTCTACAGTAGCATTCAGATTCCACAGTAAATTTCAGTTTTGACAGTTAAGTTCAGAGTCAACAGTTTTTACCTCATCTGTTGTAGTCCGGTGGTTTTGGGTGATGTTAATTTTACATCCATTTTACATCATCTATTGGAGATGCTATTAGAATCCCACTTGAGATTGACGATGTCTGTCATGTGCTGCTTCAGCCTTGACGTCTTACGGCTCAGCGGAGCTGCTCCAACGACAGAATGATCCATCACAACAGAGCAGTGCCCTGGACACCGTCTACAGATTCCTCAGATCTTCCTCCACACCTCCGACAGCCACCTCTGCCTCAACTGCTTCAGCGACCAACCCAATGATGTTGAGGTTGACACAGCTATGGCGAAGAGGTTGTACACTTGTTGCATCACTTATTACTATACATTCACGTCGATCCATTAGGGCTATTTTGGTTCAACGGAAAAACATCGATCCACTGGTTGTTACCATCACTCTAAATTTCTGCATGCTCTCCTTACATAATCTCACCATATTTTTTTCGTATGCATGTCAGATATTGTACACAGTCATGCTGAACATGTAGAGAAAAAGAGAAGAGTTTTGAGTGGCAATACAATGTCATGCAGACATCGCTCCATGTTGGGTTCAATGGCAAACCCTCCCCACCCCTCTCCAGATTGTAATCCAGAGGAAGATATCTATTCTGAGGCGGATTCGGACGCCGCTGGCCACTCCTATTTACCCCCCAAGGTGTTTGCTCTACCTTGGCATGATGATGTTAGTCATATCATGCATATCCACGATTCGGATGCCTACTTTTGACATCATATATGTCATCTGCTTAGTTTAGACATGTTCTATAATGCCACATGTTTAGTTTCTATATCATATATGGGAATTATGCAGTCTCATGTCTTTTAGCCAGCCATAATATATGTGAAATGTGCAATGCCATCATGTTTAACCAGGCATCATATATTTGAATGATATCTTGCCCATCCTTTTCTTCATTACATTTCCATTTGTCGACAATGTTTGTACATTAAACTACTCTTCCTGTGAATCAGCCATTTGGGTGGGAGATGGAAAAATCTGGAGTGAAAATAAGGCCTTCAGAGCAGACAGTGCTACCTGTCGAAGCAGATCTCTTGTTGGGTCCCGATAGCTCCTCAGAGATGGATTCAGAGACAGATGACCAGTCCTATTCCCCCATTGAGGTGTATGCTCTAACTTGGCACGGTTATACTGCTCATATCATGCATACGGTGTCTTGCATTGCATAGTTTAGACATCATATACACAATATTCAACACCATGTTCTTAGTTTAGACATCATATCGAATGCCCTCTGTTTAGCATATAAATCACATATGTGAATTAAATGATGCGATCTTGATTACTTAGATAACATGTAGGTGAATTATGTCATGCGGTCATGTTTATTTATTCATCATATCTTTGAATTATGTTATGCTATGATATCCAGTTTAGATAGACATCATATATGTGAAATTATGTCATGCTATCCATTTTAGTTAAACAATATACATGTCAACTATTTCATGCCCTCTTTTTTCCACGCTATCTATTGCATTTGTCTCTCATACAATGTCTGTACATTCAACTATGTTTCCTGTTTATCAGCCATTTGAATTGGAGCGGGTGATGCCAGTATCTAGCGGACTAAAAACACGGTCTTCAAGTAAAACAGTGCTACCTCTTGGTGGAGATAGCACCCCGGTTGTACATGCACAAGAACCAGCCCTACCACACATAACCCAAACTCTCGCAGATTGTACCCCTACTACGATGGACAGAGAACCAGCTTCACCCAATCTAACCCCAACCCCAGCCGATAGTAACCCAGTTCCTGTTGACACAGCATCATCTCCACCACAGAGCTCCCAAACAAGAGCAGTTAGTAAGGCAGCTCCAGTGCCCAAAGGGCCAGTACTATCACGGCGAACCCCAACTCCACCAGTTAGTACGCCTATTCCTGTGGAGGAAGCACAACCAGCTAGTCGTAGTTTAGCATCTATCGCATTTGATGTTGTTAAATCATATGTGCGTATCTTCCCATCTTGGAAATATTATACTGAAGATGAAGGAAAATGCCAGTTGTAGGTGTTTGTCCAGGAGTTATGTGTAAGTAACATTATTCATGGCAATTACTTTGCTTCGTCCCATACATCCTACCTCCATGATGGTTATAATACAACAAATTTTCCCATTTTTCTCTATAGAGAAGGACCGATTTGGAATCTCAGGATGAGGTAACCTGTGCTAATATCTCTGCTATCTTCTAGAATGCTTGGTGGCAGTATCGGAATTACCTGAAGAAAACGTACTTCACCAGCAAAGAAACTCATCAAATTCCCTTACGTTCTCCTGAGACACATTTACTGGATGATGACTGGGAACGCCTTGTTCTGTACTGGTCCCGAACCAAGAATGTGGTAAGGTCTATGAGCTCATTTTTCTATTTTTAAGTATTATATTCTTGCGTCTTACTGTACTCTGTTCATGTAGAACAAGTGCCTAAACCTGAAGACCAACTGTTCTAATTTAAGATTCCATTGCTACCATAGGACATATATATATGTTTGTTTGATGCTTTTATTATGTACTAGTACTTGGCAATAGAAGACTTGGTAGTTTAATCATGTCCACCTTACTAATGAACTGGTTCACCGAAATGAGTTTCATATACTAGTACATGCTAAACTTGTTATGTGTCTGCTTGTTTCTTCTTTTAGAATGCTGACAGAATATTGGGGAAGAGTGCCTTATTAAGCAACGGTAAAGGAAGTAATGCAGATAAGGTTCAAGATAGTGACACATCCTGTCTTGGTTTAGTGTTGGAGTTACTGGCCACTACCGCTTGCACAAGCTATTCAAACTCACTGTCTGAATCAGTTCGATTTCTTGAGTCTCAACTACAAGCTGAAAGACATCGATCAGTTGTGCTGTGACAAGAAGCGGAAGGACTACGGAAGTCCCTGGAGCATTCAGATGCATACTTTCTGGTGCAACAGCAAGCATTGGAGGATTTTAGCGCCAAACAGGACAAAGCTAATCAGCTTGCTAAGCTTATTGCCAGCATGGTGGATACCCAGGATAACATTTCTTGAGCTTTTCTGAAGTTGTTTCAGTTATGCTCTTGTTTTGCTGCCGCGTTTATTTGCACTGGTGCCAATTTTGACGGCCAGTGTATATGATATGCTGCTTTGTTCCCTATATTTGCACTGGTGGCGAACTTTGATGCCCAGTGGATGTAATATGTGTAATAGCCGTGATAGCCTAGCGTTAGTTGCTTGCTTATTTATTTCCTTGTTGTCTTGTTTATTTGTTTGCTAGTAGTCATTGCAGTTCTTTTTCCGCGGTTAACTAGTGGCTGCAATAACCTATTTTTTAAAACTAGGCCACAATAACCATGGGCTAATATTTACTGTAGTGACACTGGGCCTCCTATGGGCCGTAGAAACAGTGGGCCTTCTACGGGTTGTAGAAATAGTAGGCCTTCTACTGGTCATAGAAACAATGGGCCTTCTACGGGCCATATCATCAATGGGCCTTATACGAGCCGTATGATCGATTGGCCAAACATGGGCCAATAACAGGCCGCATTATGGCTGTAAACGGGCTAGAGTTGGAATCGTCCGTTCATAGGCCGACCGTAACGGGCCATCGTTAATATGCCGTATTTGATGATGCAATGAAAACGGCCCAACGTATTAACGGACCACAAACGGGCCGACTGTAACCATGGGCTGAATTTGGCCCACAAGCAGAAAATGACAGTAACGGGCCATAAGTAAACGAATGCTAGAAATGAGCCCAAGAATAAATGGGCTCTGAGAAGGCCGAAAGATAACATGGGCTGGAAACGGCCCAACGAAATAACAGGCCGTTAATGGGTATAAAGTGATACACTGTTCATTACGGGCCGTTAATGGGTGTAAAGTGACACACTGTTCATTACGGGCCAGTTTCACCATGGGCCGTTAATAGGCCAAGAGTTACATAGGGCCTCATATGGGCCGAAAGACATCATGGGCCATACATGGTCCAGAAGTGAAAATGGGCTAGAATCATATTGGATGGCCCAGATGACGCTACTGGGCCTAATTTCGATAGGGCGTAACGGGCCTTGGGTTAGCGGGCTGTAAATGGGCTATATGCGAATAGGCCATTAACAGGCTTTCCATGGGCCGGCCCGCCACCTTTTGACCAAGTCAAACGGGCCGGCCTTTTCACGGGAATGGGCCTCTATTGGGCCGTGCCACGTGTCGACGTATCATAGGCGCCTATCTGACCCACTGATGAGCTGACACGTGTTTCGTCCGGCCAATAAGAAGTTTACACGTGGAAATTTCCCATTGGTCGGGGCTGTTAACGGGTTATCGTATCCAAAACCCGACCCGATAGCTTAACGGCGTTCCGTTACGGTGGATGCCACGTGTTGGTCACCCTTGACGAAAGCACTTCTGTGACGCGCTATTTATCATCATGGAAGTGGACACTTCCATGATGATAATTTTGGTAATGTCATGGAACACTTCTACAACAGCACAGGTATGAGTATCTTGATTCTGTCATAAATTTGTCATGGATGTACATGCATGACAAAAAACGCGACCTACAGTGACAAACACGTATCATCACGGAAGTGTATTTTTTTTGTAGTGCATCCGGACACGGGAAAGAATCTTTTGTCTTGTATCTTCACGGCCCATCAGTCCGGCCCATGTCCAACAGGTCGAACGCCCGAGGAACCCTTAATCCAGGACTCCCTCAGCGGCAACTGGCTCCGTCGGGCGAGGGGAGGGAGGTGGATCAGCGAGCTGCATGATACGTCTTCTTCATATCTATAATTTTTGATTGTTCCATGCCAATATTCTACAACTTTCATATACTTTTGGCAACTTTTTATACTATTTTCGGGACTAACATATTGATCTAGTGCCCAGTGCCAGTTCCTGTCTGTTGCATGTTTTTGGTTTCGCAGAATATCCATATCAAACAGAGTCCAAACGGGATAAAAACGGACGGAGATACTTTTTGGAATATTTGGAAAATTCCGAAAGAAAAATCCACGCGAGACAGTGCCCGAGGTGGTCACGAGGCAGGGGGCGCGCCTGCCCCCTGGGCGCGCCCCCTACCCTCGTGAGCCACCTGTAAGGCGGTTGACGCTCTTCTTTTGCCGCAAGAAAGCTAATTTTCGGGAAAAAATCACATCGAAGGTTTCAGGCCAATTGGAGTTATGGATCTCCATATATACACGAAACGGTGAAACAGAGCCAGGAGAGAACGCAGAAACAGAGAGAGGCAGAGAGACAAATCCAATCTCGGAGGGGATCTCGCCCCTCCCACGCCATTGAGGCCAAGGACCAGAGGGGAAACCCTTCTCCCATCTAGGGAGGAGGTCAAGGAAGAAGAAGAAGAAGAAGGGGGCCCTCTCCCCCTTGCTTCCGGTGGCGCCGGAGTGCCACCGGGGGCCATCATCATCACCACAATCTTCACCAACAACTTCACCACCATCATCACAAACTCTTCCCCCTCTATGCAGCAGTGTAACCTCTCTCTTACCTGCTGTAATATCTACTTAAACATGGTGCTCAACGCTATATATTATTTCCCTATGATGTATGGCTATCCTATGATGTTTGAGTAGATCCATTTTGTCCTAATGGCTATTTGATGATCAAGATTGGTTTGAGTTGCATGTTTTATTATTGGTGGTGTCCTATGGTGCTCTCCGTGTCACGCAAGCGTGAGGGATCCCCGCTGTAGGGTTTGCAATATGTTCATGATTTGCTTATGGTGGGTGGTGTGAGTGACAGAAGCACATACCCGAGTAAGTAGGTTGTTTGCGTATGGGATAAAGGGGACTTGATGCTTTAATGCTATGGTTGGGTTTTACCTTAATGGATGTTTAGTAGTTGAAGATGCTTGCTAGAGTTCCAATCATAAGTGCATATGATCCAAGTAGAGAAAGTATGTTAGCTTATGCCTTTCCCTCAAATAAAATTGTAATAATGATTACCGGTCTAGTTGTCGATTGCCTAGGGACAAATAACTTTCTCGTAACAACAAACTCTCTACTAAACCTAACTTAGTTGTGTCTTTATCTAAACAGCCCCTACTTTTTATTTACTTGCTCTTTATTATCTTGCATACCTATCCAAAAACACCTACAAAGTACTTCTAGTTTCATACTTGTTCTAGGTAAAGGGAACATCAAGCGTGCGTAGAGTTGTATCGGTGGTCGATAGAACTTGACGGAATATTTGTTATGCCTTTAGCTCCTCGTTGGGTTCGGCACTCTTACTTATCGAAAACTGTTGCGATCCCCTATACTTGTGGGTTGTTGAGGGAGTCCTGGATTAGGGGGTGTTCGGGTAGCCGGACTATACCTTCAGCCGGACTCCTGGACTATGAAGATACAAAGATTGAAGACTTCGTCCCACGTCCGGATGGGACTTTCCTTGGCGTGGAAGGCAAGCTTGGCGATGCCGATATTCAAGATCTCCTACCATTGTAACCGACTCTGTGTAACCCTAACCCTATCCGGTGTCTATATAAACCGGAGGGTTGTAGTCCGTAGGACATCAACTCCATATACAACAATCATACCATAGGCTAGCTTCTAGGGTTTAGCCTCCTTGATCTCATGGTAGATCTACAATTGTACTACGCATATCATCAATATCAATCAAGCAGGAGTAGGGTATTACCTCCATCGAGAGGGCCCGAACCTGGGTAAAAACATCGTGTCCCTTGTCTCCTGTTACCATCCGGCCTTGACGCACAGTTCGGGACCCCCTACCCGAGATCCGCCGGTTTTGACACCGACATTGGTGCTTTCATTGAGAGTTCCTCTGTGTCATCGCCTTTAGGCCCAATGGCTCCCTTGATCATCAACAACGATGTGGTCCAGGGTGAGACTTTTCTCCCCGGACAGATCTTCGTCTTCGGCGGCTTCGCACTGCGGGCCAATTCGCTTGGCCACCTGGAGCAGATCGAAAGCTACGCCCCTGGCCATCAAGTCTGGTTTGGAAGCTTAAACTACACGGCCGACATCCGCGGAGACTTGATCTTCGACGGGTTCGAGCCACGGCCAAGCGCGCCGCACTATCACGAGGGGCATGATCTAGCTCTGCCTCCGGACAGTGTCCTGGAGGCCGCACATGCACCGGTTCCGACCCCTAACTCGGAGCCTATTGCGCCAATCGAGGATGAGCGGTTGGACGTCACCTCGGGGACTGCGATCTCAAAGGCGATCGAGCCGAGCGCCAGCCCCGCACTCTGCATGACCCGTGACTCCGAGGATCCGGACTCCTCCCTGGACTCTGAACCCCCCGCGCCCCTGCCAATTGAATCCGATTGGGCGCCGATAATGGAGTTCACCGCCGCGGACATCTTTCAGCACTCGCCTTTCGGCGACATCCTGAATTCTCTCAAGTCTCTCTCTTTATCAGGAGAGCCCTGGCCGGATTACGGTCAGCGAGGATGGGATACGGACAATGAAGAAGTTCAAAGCCCACCCACCACCCACTTTGTAGCCACTGTCGACGATTCAACCGACATGCTTGACTTCGGCTCGGAAGACATCGACGGTATGGACGACGATGTAGGAGACGAACCGGAACCAGCACCTGTAGGGCGCTGGAAGGCCACCTCGTCATATGACATATATATGGTGGATACTCCAAAAGATGGAGATGGCGATGGAATAGCGGGGGATGACACCTCCAAGAAACAGCCAAAGCACCGGCGTCAGCAGCGCCGCTCTAAATCCCGCCAAAGCAAAAATGGTGATTCCAGCACGGGAGATAATACTACCCCGGATAGCGCCGAAGAACACCCACCCCAGCAAGATTCGGCACAGGAAGATGGAGAAGCCAGCCCTCATGAGAAAGCGGCAGACCGAGAGGTCGAGGATGATAACTATATGCCTCCCTCCGAAGACGAGGCAAGCCTCAATGACGACGAATTCGTCGTACCATCAGACCCCGCCGAACAAGAGTGTTTCAAACGCAGGCTTTTAGCCACGGCAAGTAGCCTCGAGAAAATGCAACAACAGCTTAGAGCTGACCAAGATTTGCTAGCTGACAGATGGACTGAAGTCCTTGCGGCCGAAGAGTATGAACTCGAACGCCCCTCCAAGAGTTACCCAAAGCGCAGGCCGCTACCCCGATCAGAGGAGGAAGCACCTACATCACCAGCGCACAACATGACAGACCGGCCACCTTGCGGCCGCGATAGAGAGGCCTCTCGGCCCTCCACCCAAGCCATGTCCCGACGCTGCTCAACTAAGGCACGGGAAAATGCGCTAGACCTGCGAGACGTACTGGAGGATAAGGCAAGACAAACAAGATCGATCTACGGATCGCGCAGGCACCCTACGGCACGTGACGATGATGTTCACTCCGGATACAACAAATCCGGCCGGGCCGAACACAACAGACATAGCTCTTCCGAGCTGCGTCGTGATATAGCACAGTACAGAGGCGCTACACACCCGCTATGCTTCACGGATGAAGTAATGGATCATAAAATCCCAGAGGGTTTCAAACCCGTAAACATCGAATCATACGATGGCACAACAGATCCGGCGGTATGGATCAAGGATTATCTCCTTCACATCCACATGGCACGCGGCGATGATCTACACTCCATCAAATACCTCCCGCTCAAACTTAAAGGACCGGCCCGGCATTGGCTTAACAGCTTGCTAGCAGACTCAATCGGTTCTTGGGAGGACCTGGAAGCCGCATTCCTCGACAACTTCCAGGGCACTTACGTGCGAGCACCGGATGCCGACGACTTAAGCCACATAATTCAGCAGCCAGAGGAATCGGCCAAGCAATTCTGGACACGGTTCCTAACAAAGAAAAACCAGATAGTCGACTGTCCGGACGCAGAGGCCCTAGCAGCCTTCAAGCATAACATCCGCGACGAGTGGCTCGCCCGGCACCTGGGACAGGAAAAGCCGAAATCTATGGCAGCCCTCACGACACTCATGACCCGCTTTTGCGCGGGAGAAGACAGCTGGCTAGCTCGCAGTAACAACTTATCAAAGAACCCTGGTAATTCGGATACCAAGGACAAAACTGGCAGGACACATCGGAATAAGCAAAAACGCCGCGTTAGCAGCGACAGCAATGAAGACACAGCAGTCAATGCCGGATTCAGAGGCTATAAATCCGGTCAGCGGAAAAAGCCATTCAAAAAGAATACTCAGGGACCGTCCAGTTTGGACCGAATACTCGACCGCTTGTGCCAGATACATGGCACCCCCGAAAGGCCAGCCAATCACACTAACAGGGATTGTTGGGTGTTCAAGCAGGCAGGCAAGTTAAGAGCCGAAAACAAAGACAAGGGGCTGCACAGCGACAACGAGGAGGAGCCCAGGCCGCCGAACAAAAATGGACAGAAGGGCTTTCCCCCACAAGTGCGGACGGTGAACATGATATACGCAACCCACATTCCCAAGGGGGAGCGGAAGCGTGCGCTACGGGACGTATACGCGATGGAGCCAGTCGCCCCAAAGTTCAACCCATGGTCCTCCTGCCCGATCACTTTTGATCGAAGGGACCATCCCACTAGCATCCGTCATGGCGGCTTTGCCGCATTGGTTCTCGACCCAATCATCGACGGATTTCATCTCCCAAGAGTCCTCATGGACGGCGGCAGTAGCCTGAACCTGCTTTGCCAAGATACAGTGCGGAAAATGGGCATAGATCCCTCAAGGATTAGGCCCACAAAAACGACCTTTAAAGGCGTTATACCAGGTGTAGAAGCCAACTGTACAGGCTCAGTAACACTTGACGTGGTCTTCGGATCCCCGGACAATTTCCGAAGCGAAGAGTTAATATTCGATATAGTCCCGTTTCGCAGTGGCTATCACGCCCTGCTCGGACGAACCGCATTCGCAAAGTTCAACGCGGTGCCGCACTACGCATATATCAAGCTCAAGATGCCAGGCCCTCGAGGAGTAATCACGGTCAACGGAAACACTGAACGCTCCCTCCATACGGAGGAGCACACGGCGGCTCTCGCAGCGGAAGTACAAAGTAGCCTTCTTAGGCAATTCTCCAGTCCGACCGTTAAAAAGCCAGACACGGCCAAGCTTGCCCGGAGTAACCCACAGCAGGACCGCCTGGCACGCTCTGAGTAAGCGTAGCAATGCGGCCCCAACCCCAGCTCTCGCGACATAGCGAAACCAGTGCCTCGCGTACATAACTACGCCCTTGAAATACCATGGGCACAGGGGAAGGGGCACAATAACGGCACGCCCAAAATACGGCTTAAAACATACTAGGGGCTGCCGGATTCTTTTTTTAATTTTTTCTTACTTTCAGGACTCCATACTTCGGACGACCTGTTCGGCAATTCGACTGCCGCACAAACGATGCAAGATCCAGGGAGGCAGACAAGCCATGCCGCATTATGGAACTCCCAGGTGGTCTCTGTTACGAACAGTATACCTGTTTTGAATACAATTCCGCGGCCTGCCCCTGGTTAGGACATGTTAAATAGTCAAGTATCTTTTTGCTTATCGCACTATTTGTATCGTTCGGCTTTGATAAATAGCCCCTCTATAAACAATGCATAGCTTTTTGTCTATTTTTTGCATTATCCTCTTTTCACATATATGTTTATTAAATGACATGATGGCACCCGTACACCATGGTACGGCGAACATGCCAGGGGCTTCAGTACCCCTCATTATGGTGTGAGAAGTCCGTACACTTTCACAAGTGCGGCACCCCGAACTTATAGCACTATATGCATCGACTCCGAATCATGATTTGGGTCAATAGTTGGGTTTGCCCGGCTCCTATGTTTTGGTGCCTTACGTTCTGCTATATCGGCTAAGGTAGCACTAGGAGAACCACTGCGATTGTGCCCCGGTTCAGCTGGGTTAAGCACCTCAGTGGAGAAAGCTAAAACTGACTGTCATGATGAGGCAAGAGACCGGTCGCTGTTCGAGAGGTTTTTCGAGTCGCTAAAGACTTATGCCGCTTCGAGCGAGGAGCTGGCTTTGTCCGGCCAAGGCGTGGATAGCGCCCCGAACTCGGTCTTCCGAACTAGGGGCTTCACCGAAATTTAAAATTATAGAGTTCTATGGCTAAGTGAGAGTGTTCAAGCATTATAGTCCGATTGCCTGGTTCGTTGTGCTGAGCGCCTCCCTCGAAGGACCCAACTATGGGAAAAAGAGCGCTCAGGTTTATCCCGAACACCCCAGCACTAGTGGCATGGGGGCAGAAGCCGATGACTGGCCATCTCTCAATTTTTTGATAAACGGCCGCACAGAAAGTAATATTTTAAATTCAATAAGCATTGCTTAGCGCATATGAACAAGTTTTTAGCGCACAGGATAAACACGAGCGAGTTCATTCAAAAATCACATCCTTGGTACATTCATCCGCCACAAGGCGGGCACTTGCAAGAACATCCTTGTAGTAGTTCTCGGGCTTGCGAGGCTCCTTCCCCGGCGGCGGCCCATCCTTCACAAGCTTCTCACCGTCCAGCTTACCCCAATGCACCTTCGCACGGGCAAGGGCCCGACGGGTACCTTCAATGCAGACAGAGTGCTTGATGACCTCGAGCCTTGGACAGGCCTTCACCAGCCACCGCACCAGCCCGAAATAGCTCCCAGGCAGGGCCTCTCCGGGCCACAGCCGAACTATGAAGCCTTTCATGGCCTGTTCGGCCGCCTTGTGGAGCTCGACCAGCTGTTTCAGCTGGTCGCTCAAGGGCACAGGGTGTCCGTCCTCAGAATACTGAGACCAGAACACCTTCTCCGTCGAGCTGCCCTCTTCAGCTCGGTAGAATGCGGCGGCGGCGGATATGCTGCGGGGAAGATCTGCGAATGCCAGTGGAGAGCTCCGGATTCGGGTAAGTAACAAGTAGCTTACTTTTATATTTCTGCCTTGCATAAAGAATGCCTTACCCGCTGCTATCTTCCTCATCTCCTCCAACTCTTGGAGGGCCTTCTGGGCTTCGGCCTTGGCAGACTTGGCAGTCTCAAGGGCCGTCGTGAGCTCGGATGCTTGCGCCTTTGACTCAAGCTCCAAACTCTCATGTTTTTTCATGAGAGCCTGAAGCTCTTGCTGCACCTCGCCGACCTGAGCCCCAAGTCTGTCTCGCTCGGTGCGCTCCGCGGCCGTTTTATTTTCGGCCTCAGACAGCGCCTGCTTAAGGGTCGCCACCTCAGTCGTGGCCCCTACAATAAGCAGTACAACCTGTTATTTTTTTGCAATCACGCCTTTTTATAGGCACTTTTTCTATAAGGTATTTCTTACCTTCTTTCTCCTCGAGCCGCCGCTTGGCAAGGCCGAGCTCTTGCTCGGTCCGCTCGAGGTCCTGCTTCAGGACACCCACCTCCGCAGTCAGTGCGGCGGTGGATAGCAGCGAAGCCTGCATACGCATATTGACTCTTTTTTTGTTAGACTCCTACGAAATCTAATAGATCCTCTATTCGGCTTTTCTTTCCGAACGCCAAACAGATCATCAGGGGCTACTGTCTATGCGGTAATATTTTTACATATTTTTACTTACCTCGAAGCCTGTTAGAAGGCTAGCGCAGCTTCAGTCAGTCCGCTCTTGGCGGACCGAACCTTCTGGATCACCATACTCATAATAGTACGGTGCCCCTCGTCGATGGAGGCGCCGTCAAGCACCTCCAGCAGATTGTTCGGCACCTCCGGTTGGACGGAGGCCGCCGGCTCCGAAGGCTTGTCCCTCTTGGAAGGAGTTCGCCTACCGCGGTCCGGAACTATGGAAGATTCCGGCGCGGTGTCTGGCACAAAGCCAGACTTGGAGCCCTGGGGGGCCTTATCCCCTTCACTCCTGGAGTTCGGGAGGTTGCCTTGCGGCTCCTCCGGGGCCACCTCCTCCTGCCCCGGAGCTTGTCGTGACGCCACTTCGGCGTCGTCTGCAGTGCGGGGGGAGCCAGCAGGCGGAACTAAGTTCACGTCCGATGAGTCCAAGGAGCCGCCCGACGATTCGTTGAATTCGGCCCGGGGCGGGCTGCATAATTATGTTCGACATTAGGGAAAGCTGTGCAACAAAGGAACATCATGATTTACTCTGATATCCGAACTTACGATTTCGCCGGACGCTTGGCCCTGTTTGGCCACTCCTCTTCGCCCTCTTCGGCGTCGGGGGAGTAGTCCGGCGGAGGGGTCTCCCTTTTCCTAGACCCCTCGCCCCCCCCCCATTGGGGCGGCCTTCCTCTTCTCTCCTCCCTCCGCTGGGCGGGGAGTTTTCTTCTTCCTCCTCGTTTTCACGGGAAGAGGGCGTCTCGGACTCGTCGGATGACGAGTCCGACACCACTATGTTACGGGCACTCTTTCGAGTCCCCGTGGTCTTCTTTTTCTTGGCCTTCTTCTCCGGCACCACATAAGGCGCCGGAACCAGCAGCTTCACTAGTAGAGCTGGGGCTGGGTCTTCGGGCAGCGGAGCCAGACAGTTAATCGGTCCGGATATCGCCCGCCAAGCCTGTCAAAGGTAAGGGAGTTTAGATCCCGCATAGAGTCAAACTATGAAAAAAGCTTAACATCCTGTAAAAGGTGAAGACAGCTTACCTCGCTAGCGTGACGCTGCAAGCTGTATCCGCGGTCCTCGAAAGCGGATGCGGGAGCCTCGGCGCCCTTGAATAGCACCTTCCAGGCATCTTCGTACGTCGTGTCGAAGAGCCTGCTAAGGGTTTGGTGCTGCACCGGGTCAAACTCCCACAGATTAAAATCCCATTGTTGGCACGGGAGGATCCGGCGGACGAGCATAACCTGGATTACATTAACAAGCCGGATTGGCTTGTTCACCAGGGACTGGATGCATGTTTGCAATCCGGTCACCTCTTTTTCGTCACCCCACGACAGGCCCGTCTCTTTCTAGGACATAAGCCGCGTGGGGGGTCCGGATCGGAACTCGGGGGCTACGATCCATTTCGGATCGCGTGGCTCGGTGATGTAAAACCACCCAGATTGCCACCCCTTTAGGGTCTCCACAAAAGAGCCCTCAAACCATAGGACATTGGCCATCTTGCCTGCCATGGCGCCTCCGCACTCCGCCTGGCTGCCGCGCACCACCTTGGGCCAGAGGCCGAAATGAGGGCGGACGCGGAGGAAAGCCTCGCACATGACGATAAACGCCGAGATGTTGAGGATGAAGTTCAGGGCCAGATCGTGGAAATCCAGGCCATAGTAGAACATGAGCCCTCGGACAAATGGGTGGAGTGGAAAACCTAGTCCGCGGAGGAAGTGGGGAAGAAATACTACCCTCTCATGGGGCCTTGGGGTGGGGAGAAGCTGCCCCTTTTCGGGAAACCGGTGCACGATGTCCTTAGACAGGTATCCGGCCTTCCTTAGCTTCTTGACTTGGCCCTCCATGGCGGAGGAGACCATCCACTTGCCTCCCGCTCCGGACATTGCTGGAGAAGGTTGAGGTGAGAAGTGCGGGCTTGGGCGCTGGAGCTCGAGTGCGCAGGAGATGGATAGGCAAAGGAGGAAGAAGGCGTAGGTAAAAAGGTGGATCCTTATCCCCTTATATGGGTGGATGCGGTTGTGCATCCCCACCAGCCTAGTAAAACTCACTTGCCTCCCAAGCGTCGTGATAAATGGTGCGGTTGGGTTACCCACGTCCGTATTGATGAGAATCCCGTAAAGGGGGTACACGATCTCTGCTTTGACAAGACGTGCCAAGGAAACCGCCTCGCAAAACGTGCTGAGGTGGAAAAGTAAAAACAATTCGAGTAAAGGACTTGGCCGTAGTGTGACGACGCACTACGGAATACGTCAGTAGATTTGATTTGTGTTAATATTATTCTCTCTATGGCAATATGTGGAAACTTATTTTGCAGAGCCGGACACTACTCTTGGTGTTTACAATCTTCTATGAAGGACTTGGAGGAGGAACCCGCCTTGCAATGCCGAAGACAATCTGCGCGCCGGACTCGTCGTCATTGAAGCCTGGTTCAGGGGCTACTGAGGGAGTCCTGGATTAGGGGGTGTTCGGGTAGCCGGACTATACCTTCAGCCGGACTCCTGGACTATGAAGATACAAAGATTGAAGACTTCGTCCCGTGTCCGGATGGGACTTTCCTTGGCGTGGAAGGCAAGGTTGGCGAGGCGGATATTCAAGATCTCCTACCATTGTAACCGACTCTGTGTAACCCTAACCCTATCCGGTGTCTATATAAACCGGAGGGTTGTAGTACGTAGGACATCAACTCCATATACAACAATCATACCATAGGCTAGCTTCTAGGGTTTAGCCTCCTTGATCTCGTGGTAGATCTACTCTTGTACTACCCATATCATCAATATTAATCAAGCAGGAGTAGGGTATTACCTCCATCGGGAGGGCCCGAACCTGGGTAAAAACATTGTGTCCCTTGTCTCATGTTACCATCCGGCCTTGACGCACAGTTCGGGACCCCCTACCCGAGATCCGCCGGTTTTGACACCGACAGTTGTCAAGACCTTTTTCTGGCACCGTTGCCGGGGAGCAATAGCGTGGGGTGAATATTCTCGTGTGTGCTTGTTTGCTTTATCACTAAGTAATTTTAATTTGCTGTTCTTAGTTGTTCTCTATCTTTAGTTATGGATATGGAACACGAAATACCAAAAAAATTAGGTGTACTTTCTGCTCATGGAGATGGGGAACCTCCTAAAACCCTCAATGCTCAATATGTGAAAAATATTATGTACCACTTTGATAATCCTGAGAAAACCCCATTCAATCTGGTAATGGGAGTAACGTTGGATCAACGTGAGTACTTTAGGGATTATCGCTTGACACAAAAAGGGAAACTATTATGGGATCAAATTTATATATTGAAGTGGTATGCTCGGCAAGTATGCTTGAGTTATGATATTACTTGTTGCTCTAGGATGAAGGCTCCACACCTTCCCTTTTCATGTGAATTTAATGATAATAAAACCTTGGCTTCTTATGCTAGAGGTATATATGATTACTATGATGTGGAACAAATAGAAGAATTTGTTTCTTTTAAAGGTGCTTATGAAATTGAATCCTTGTTTGAAAAGAATGAAGCTTATGATGATGATGTTTATAGGCCTAAAAATTTAGCTATCTTAAAATATTGCTATGATAATTATGAATATAATTCCTATATTAATGCGTTTGTTGAGAAAGTCTCTGCTGTCCAAGAAGAGACTAATATTTTGTAGGAATCTATGGAAGAATAAATTGATGAAACTGTGAGCTCATTGGATGAAAAAGATGAGGAAGAGAGCGAAGAACAAAAGGAGGAAGAGTGGATTGATCACCCGTGCCCACCTTCTAATGAGAGTAACTCTTCAACTCATACATTGTTTAATTCCCCTTCGTGCTTACCGAAGGATGATTGCTATGATGATTGTTATGATCCCGTCAATTCTTTTGAAATATCCCTTTTTGATGATGCTTGTGGCCAAGATGCC
Source organism: Triticum urartu (assembly GCF_056163025.1). Classification (NCBI taxonomy): domain Eukaryota; kingdom Viridiplantae; phylum Streptophyta; class Magnoliopsida; order Poales; family Poaceae; genus Triticum; species Triticum urartu. Next base: position 558,215,007 of record NC_141875.1, read on the forward strand.
AATATGAATTATGCTTATGGAGATGAACTTGCTATAGTTCCTTATGTTAAACATGAAATTGTTGCTATTGCACCCACGCATGATAGTCCTATTATCCTTTTGAATTCTCCCGACTACACTATATCGGAGAAGTTTGCACTTATTAGGGATTATATTGATGGGTTGCCTTTTACCATTGCACATGATGATTTTGATATATATAATATGCATGTGCTTTCTGCTCCTACTTGCAATTATTATGAGAGAGGAACTATATCTCCACATCTCCATGTTTCCAATACGATAAAATTGCAAGAACCTGTTTATACTATGCATTTGCCTTTACTTTGTGTGCATGAATTGTTCTTTTATGACATGCCGATTCATAGGAAGAGAGTTAGACTTCGTTGTTACATGATATATATTACTTTGTGCTCACTACTAAATTACAAATCATTGTTGATTCAAATTGGCTTTGATATACCTTGGGATCCGGGTGGATCCACTACTTGAGCACTATATGCCTAGCTTAATGGCTTTAAAGAAAGCGCTGCCAAGGAGACAACCTGGAAGTTTTAGAGAGTCATTTATTTCTGTTGAGTGCTTTCATATAGTTTAAAAACAACAAAAATAAAGAGGGGAACCCAAAACTTTTTCTAAAAGAAAAGTGAAAGTGACAGAGACGAGCATTGTGAAAGTGGGGGACGTCCTCGAACTTTGTTCATGCCCATGGGAACTTTGTGAATCTTAATTACAGAAACTTTTCAATAAAAATAATTATCCCCTTGTACAATTCCATTGTATTATAAAAATAATGTGCCAAGGTTTGCCTTTAGGATGTTTACATTTGCTTGATGGTTTGTACGGTGTAGGACAGAAACTTTGGCTGTAGTGCACGATTTTACATTGTTAGCTGGAACGTCAAATGGTTCTGATTCTTTTTGCACTGCATTCCTATACAAATTTTTTATTTTTCCTAATTTTGGTAGAATTTTTAAAGTATAAGAAGTATGGTGAATGTTCAGATTATTACAGACCGTTCTGTTTTAGACAGATTCTGTTTTTGATGCATAGTTTGCTTGTTTTGATGAAACTATCAATCTATATTAGTGGATTAAGCCACGAAAAGGTTATATTACAGTAGAAATAATGCAAAAACAAAATATGAATTGGTTTGCAATAGTACTTAGAGTAGTGATTTGCTTTATTATACTAACGGATCTTACCGAGTTTTCTGTTGAAGTTTTGTGTGGATGAAGTGTTCAATGATTGAGAATGCTTCGATGTGAGAAGGAAAAGAGGCAAGAGCTCAAGCTTGGGGATGCCCGAGGAACCCCAAGTAAATATTGAAAGAGACTCAACCATCTAAGATTGGGGATGCTGGGAAGGCATCTCCTCTTTCTTCAACAAGTATCGGTATGTTTTCGGATTCATTTCGTTCATGCGACATGTGCAATCTTGGAGCGTCTTTTTGCTTTAGTTTTCATTTTTATTTTATGCACCATGCTGGTATGAGGTAGTCCTTGGTTGATTTGTAGAATGCTCTATGCACTTCACTTATATCTTTTGAGTATGGCTTTATAGAATGCTTTGTGCTTCACCTATATCATTTGAAGTTTGGATTGTCTCTTTCTCTTTACATAGACAACCGCCATTTGTAGAATGCTCTTTTGCTTCACTTATATTTGTTAGAGCACGGGCATATCTTTTGTAGAAATAATTAAACTCTCTTGCTTCACTTATATCTATTTAGAGAGATGACAGAAACTGGTCATTCACATGGTTAGTCATAAAATCCTACATAAAACTTGTAGATCACTGAATATGATATGTTTGATTCCTTGCAATAGTTTTGCGATATAAATATGGTGATATTAGAGTCATGCTAGTGGGTGGTTGTGAATTCTAGTAATACTTGTGTTGAGGTTTGTGATTCTCGTAGCATGCACGTACGGTGAACCGTGATGTAACGAAGTTGGAGCATGAGGTATTTATTGATTGTCTTCCTTATGAGTGGCGGTCGGGGACGAGCGATGGTCTTTTCCTACCAATCTATCCCCCTAGGAGCATGCGCGTAGTACTTTGTTTCGATGACTAATAGATTTTTGCAATAAGTATGTGAGTTCTTTATGACTAATGTTGAGTCCATGGATTATACACACTCTCACCCTTCCACCATTGCTAGCCTCTCTAGTACCGCGCAACTTTCGCCGGTACCATAAACCCACCATATACCTTCCTCAAAACAGCCACCATACCTACCTATCATGGCATTTCCATAGCCATTCCGAGATATATTGCCATGTAACTTTCATCATCATCATATACATGACTTGAGCATGCATTGTCATATTGCTTTGCATGATCGTAATATAGCTAGCATGATGTTTTCATGGCTTGTCCATTTTTTGATGTCATTGCTACGCTAGATCATTGCACATCCCGGTACACCGCCGGAGGCATTCATATAGAGTCATATCTTTGTTCTGGATATCGAGTTGTAATATTGAGTTGTAATTAAATAAAAGTGTGATGATCATCATTATTAGAACATTGTCCCATGTGAGGTTATCAAAATAAAAGTGGCCAAAGAACACCCCCCCCCCCCAAAAAAAGAGAGAGGCCAAAGAAGCCTACAAAAAAGAGATAGAAAAAGAGAGAAGGGACAATGTTACTATCCTTTTACCACACTTGTGCTTCAAAGTAGCACCATGTTCTTCGTATAGAGAGTCTCTTGAGTTATCACTTTCATATACTAGTGGGAATTTTCATTATAGAACTTGGCTTGTATATTCCAACGATGGTTTTCCTCAAATGCCCTAGGTCTTCATGAGCAAGCAAGTTGGATGCACACCCACTTAGTTTCAGTTTGAGCTTTCATATACTTATATCTCTGGTGCATCCGTTGCATGGCAATCCCTACTCACTCACATTGATATCTATTGATGGGCATTTCCATAGCCCATTGATACGCCTAGTTGATGTGAGACTATCTTCTCCCTTTTTGTCTTCTTCACAAGCACCATTCTATTCCACCTATAGTGCTATGTCCATGGCTCACGCTCATGCATTGCGTGAAAGTTGAAAAGGTTTGAGAACGTTAAAAGTATGAAACAATTGCTTGGCTTGTCATCGGGGTTGAGCATGATGTGAGTATTTTGTGTGGTGAAGATGGAGTATAGCCAGACTATATGATTTTGTAGGGATAACTTTCTTTGGCCTTGTTTATTTTGAAAAGACATGATTACTTTATTAGTTGGCTTGAAGTATTTTTGTTTTTATGTCAAATGATAGACTATTACCTTGAATCACTCGTGTCTTAATATTCATGCCATGATTAGACATATGATCAAGATTATGCTAGGTAGCATTCCACATCAAAAATTATCTTTTTTATCATTTACCTACTCGAGGACGAGCAGGAATTAACCTTGGGGATGCTGATACGTCTCCGTCGTATCTATAATTTTTGATTGTTCCATGCCAATATTCTACAACTTTCATATACTTTTGGCAACTTCTTATACTATTTTTGGGACTAACATATTGATCCAGTGCCCAGTGCCAGTTCCTGTCTGTTGCATGTTTTTGGTTTCGCAAAATATCCATATCAAACGGAGTCCAAACGGGATAAAAACAGACAGAGATACTTTTTGGAATATTTGGAAAATTCCATAAGAAAAATCCACGTGAGACGGTGCCCGAGGTGGTCACGAGGCAGGGGGGCGTGCCTGCCCCCCTGGGCGCGCCCCTACCCTCGTGAGCCACCCGTAAGGCGGTTGACGCTCTTCTTTTTCCGCAAGAAAGCTAATATTCGGGAAAAAAATCACGGCGAAGGTTTCAGGCCAATCGGAGTTACGGATCTCCATATATACACGAAACGGTGAAACAGAGCCAGGAGAGAACGCAGAAACAGAGAGAGACAGAGAGACAGATCCAATCTCGGAGGGGCTCTCGCCCCTCCCACGCCATGGAGGCCAAGGACCATAGGGGAAACCCTTCTCCCATCTTGGGAGGAGGTCAAGGAAGAAGAAGAAGAAGAAGGGGGCCCCTCTCCCCCTTGCTTCCGGTGGCGCCGGGGTGCCACCGGGGGCCATCATCATCACCACAATCTTCACCAAAAACTTCACCACCATCATCACCAACTCTTCCCCCCTCTATGCAGTGGTGTAACCTCTCTCTTAACCGCTATAATCTCTACTTAAACATGGTGCTCAACGCTATATATTATTTCCCTATGATGTATGGCTATCCTATGATGTTTGAGTAGATCCGTTTTGTCCTAATGGCTATTTGATGATCAAGATTGGTTTGAGTTGCATGTTTTATTATTGGTGCTGTCCTATGGTGCTCTCTGTGTCGCGCAAGCGGGAGGGATCCCCGCTGTAGGGTTTGCAATATATCCATGATTTGCTTATGGTGGGTGGCGTGAGTGACAGAAGCACATACCCGAGTAAGTAGGTTGTTTGCGTATGGGATAAAGGGGACTTGATGCTTCAATGCTATGGTTGGGTTTTACCTTAATGAATCTTTAGTAGTTGCGGATGCTTGCTAGAGTTCCAATCATAAGTGCATATGATCCAAGTAGAGAAAGTATGTTAGCTTATGCCTCTCCCTCAAATAAAATTGTAATAATGATTACCGGTCTAGTTATCTATTGCCTAGGGACAAATAACTTTCTCGTAACAACAAACTCTCTACTAAACCTAACTTAGTTGTGTCTTTATCTAAACAGCCCCTACTTTTTATTTACTTGCTCTTTATTATCTTGCATACCTATCCAACAACACCTACAAAGTACTTCTAGTTTCATACTTGTTCTAGGTAAAGCGAACATCAAGCGTGCGTAGAGTTGTATCGGTGGTCGATAGAACTTGAGGGAATATTTGTTATGCCTTTAGATCCTCGTTGGGTTCAACACTCTTACTTATCGAAAACTGTTGCGATCCCCTATACTTGTGGGTTATCAAGACTGCATAGCTCGTATCCGGTGGGATCGGCGGGCCACCCAACCGGCTTGGATGCGGGATAACTACTCTTTTTAAGCCATTGTAAGAGTGGACAAAATGGTGAAGGGGGAGATAGGGGAGCGGCGGAGGGGTGTGATTCTTGGCCGGCGTTTTTCCTTGTTTAAATAGGAGATTAAATAGACGGCGGAAGGGAGGAGCTTGGTCGATGTTGCGTTTAATGTCGGCCCGGTCATGAACACACATGTGTCGAGAGTGGGTTTCTCGGCTTCCACATGGGTTTCATGGATGCGTTTGAATGCGGTAAGGAGGAGTTTTCAGCCGGGAATGCATCGAGTGGCGCCCTCGACTCTGACGTATGACACCGCGTCGTTCTTTCGGTACATGGCCTGTATGTCAGTGACCCAACGCAGGCAGCGCACGGCAAAGGAACATTTGGTGGGCCAGGGCGGTGAGAAGCGGTCATTTCATAAACCGATGATTGTTCATTGAGTGTGACGTCATCTATTTCATCTAGATAAGCCTACTATAAAATGTAAGAGAATTTTAAAATTTTCATATATACGTTGATAGCCCGTTCGATACGTTGTTATTCATAAAGACCACTGCAAAACTTAATGTTCTGCTTATCACAGATAAGATTGATTAAACCTTGCAAAAAAGGATTAGATTGATTAATACCCGTAACAATCCATGTCCTTAACAAAGGGTGCATGCACGTATAGGTTGAGCGTGTGTCTTGCGTCGTGTGCGGTGTGCATGCAGGCGTGCGAGTGTTGCATGCGTGCATGTGTACGTTTCAGTGTTGCAAGCATGTGTGCGTACGTGCGTGTGTTTGTGAGTGCATGTGTACGTGTCAGTGTTGCACGCCTGCATGTGTGCGTGTGTTTGTTATGTGTACGTGTCAGTGTTGCACGCATGCATGCATGCATGTGTTCGTGCGAGTGTTGCGTGCGTGCATGTGTACGTGCGGGGTGAGGCTACATGTCAGTCGACTGACTTTTTCATCTCTAGTCAATAGAGTTTCCAGCCGTTGGCTACGAAATCAAGGGCCTGTAGTTTAACTTCAACCTCCACCCCCTGAGCTGCCAGCCGCCGCCGCCCGTGGCCGGCCCGCGCGGCCACGCCACCCCGCCTGCCCCGAAACAACTACCCACTACCGATCCGCTGCCGCCCTGGCCATCCCTCTAGGCCCCCCCTTGCCAAGCTTTTTCTCTGGCGATCCCCACGCCACCGCCCAATCATCGCACCCCCCACCGTCGGCGACTGCCAACCAGAGGTCTCACGACTTCGAATCCCCACCGACCACTAATTTATCACCATTTTTGTCCTTCATATACGCGCTGACGGGTGGGCCCAATGGTAATGTGCGCTGCTGAATGTGGACCATTTGACTGGTCAATTGATCGTGTCATCAACAAATTACGGAGCTGTATGGTGAGCCAGTGACCGTATGATCACACTAAAATGTATTTTATTAACATAGTACAGACTCAAACTACCATTTCTTTCTTTCATATACACGCTGACAGGTGGGCCCCATGGTTATGCGCCCCGATGGTGCAACACTAGTTGCGCCACGTGGAACATTTGACTGGTCAATTGATTGTGTCATCAAAAAAATAGGGAGTTGTATGGGTGAGCCAGTGACTGTATAATCATGACATGTATTTTTTTAACATGGTACAGACACAAGCGCTCATATATAGGCGCAAGCACTCACCGCTATAAGCGCACACACACAGACCCTACCCCTATGAGAACCTTTGAGAGAGTGAGCCAGCATATGATCGAGATTTTACGAAGTCACCATAGGTGCCTCGTAGTCGAGTGGAACATCTCCTCCCACTGAACGCACATCACCGGAGAAATACTGAAATTAACCCAGGATAAATGCGAGCACCAGGACTTTAACCCTGGTGGGCTCGAGAAACCACTGTCCTCCTAACCATCCAACCACAGGTTGGTTAGCACTACAAAATGTATGTGCTAACCATGATGAGCTTATTCTGAAGTCCAGTGACCATATCGTGCTTTCGCTTCAAATACAATGACCATAAGTGTCATCAACAAAATACGGAGCACGCATCAAATACAATGTCCGTCAGTGTCATCAACAAAATACTGAGACGTATCGTGAGCTAGATACTGTATGATCACCACGAGAATATATACGGTGACCATAATGAGCATATTCTGAAGTCCACCGACCGTATAGTGCTTTCGCTTGAAATAAAGTGACCGTCACGCGTGAATGTGTCATTGGCATGCATACTTTTAGAGGGTCGAGAGATAGTTTGTGTGCATACGTGAAAGTGGTGTAGAAAGAGGGGGTGTCTGGTGAAGACAAGGAGAGATATGCCCTTCGTTTCTCTTTCTCGTGACTAATATATTAGGAGAAAATATAAACATTCACAATGCAGAACAAATATTTTTGGATGCACCATGCAATTAACTTTCATGTATAACATTGTACTATTGTATATGCTTATTTTCTTAGTGGCCGATTGCGTGTGTGGTGTGGTGGGCACATCATTTCTAGTTGGGGTGGGCACATCATTTCTAGTTGTGGTGGGTCAACATGAGGAATCATGGGTCAGTTCCATCCTGCGCCACATAGGTTGGACCGACACGCATTATACGAAGACCCATGTGGAGGACTCGGCGTAAAACACGAAGCTACCAGAGTCGTGGAGGACTCTATCCCCGCTGGTGATAAGCCGACTATATATGGTTTGTAACCCTAGGCCCCGAGTATGTTATAGAAGCCTCGAGGCTAGTTCGTCGATAGTATACACACATGCACAATGCATGGTATTCACATGTACTTTCTACACACCCCTATCACTAATATACAGTACCAGGACTAGGAATTTTTTTTCTCAACTGCAAGGGTCCGAACTTGGGTAAAACTTTGCCTCATATTACCATCCAGCCTAACAGTCAGGGATATCCTACCGAATGATCTGACAGAATCATATCTGCCAACTACTAAGAGAGAGGTGTGTTTGGGGGTGTGCGAGAGAGGCCTAAAGATAATGTGCGTGAGGGAGACACGTAGGCACATATATGTGCGTATAGAGGGCTAGTAGAGACCGTGCGTATGCATATATGCACATGAGAGAAATAGTGTTTTCCAACTGAGATTAGTGAAAAGAGTGGTACATAGTAGTCAAAAAGAGAGAGAGATACAGAGGGAGTGTGTGCGTGAGACACCCTGACACCCTGGGAGAGATTGTGAGCATGTGTGAAAGGGAAATGCCGATGTATATAAAGTGTGTGCACTTATGCGTTAGATAGAGAGAGATATATCACGTTTGTTAGAACGGGCCGAGGCATAGTGCATCTACGTGTAAAAGGCGGTTCTACGCATTAAATTAAAATATAAATGGCATTATTGTTTTTGGATGAGATCAGGAATTTTGCAATTTGCCTATGAACGAAAATCGGTCTATCAGACGCCCATACTCTATTGAATTCTAACATGTGCATGTGTTTATTTCATATTATTGATCCATAGAGTGAGAGCGGTTTGAAATACAGGCAATGCATTGCTTTTGCAATTCATATATAAACATTATTTAGTGCACTCCATGTTGTTAGTGTGAAGCACTTTATACATTTGTCACTTACATGGATACAATCCAAATTGCTAGCTACGAAATAGAATACATATTGAATTCAACATAAAGGGGGTTTCGAAGATTCGAATTCACAGGAAGTGCATTCAACTATTTGAACCCGAGATAATGGCATTTGGAAATCAGATCTAAAAGGGGGCATCAATCTTTGTTGTGCGTTTGAACATGCTATATATTCATACGCATGTCTAATTATTATTTTGCAACCAAGGAGATTATATCTGGAACCATGCATGAACTGAGGTAAGTTGCATATTTCTTAATATATACTCATGTACAATGTATATTCAAATGTACCCCCTCCATTCCAAAATAATCGTAGCTTTAGGATTTTCAAGAGTAAAGATTTGTGAAGTTTGACAAATCCTGAAAGCTCAATTCAAGAGAACCGAAAACGTTAATGCTTCTGCTCCCAAATATTGAACGAAGCGCCAAATAAGCCTCTGGTCACCCGAAACCGCGCGAGACTAATGTTTGGTGGTAGGAAATTGCTGTCCTGACTCTGGCACGTGTAGCCTATCAGCCCGATGTCCAAAGGTCTAAACTGGGGTAGGTTTGTAAATTCACAAAGACGCCAGTCTCAACCGCCTCCGAGAAGCATTCATACGCCGTGGGCGCCTAAACACCCATGTGCTCGGCCGAAATCTATCCCGCCCACCATTTGGGACGCCTGAGATTACTGTCCTACCCCCAACCCGCAATATGTCCGAAATTTTACATGGGGGAAAAGTATGTAACTTTCCCCAAATTTCAAACAAGCGCGTCCCAAACTGAAACATTGTTCACCCTTAGTTCCCCCTCCCCCCGTTTCCCCAATCATACTCCGTGGGCGCCAAAACGCCCTCTCCACCAGCCGCGAAATCCCAGCCTCTGCCGTCCTCCACCCCATCGCGCCCAATCCACCGCCGTCCTCCTCCATCACGCTGGAGCAACACCCTCAAGGACTTAGCAGCTGAAGCCGAGGCAGAGCTGCCTCCATGACGCCGACAGACGGCCACCGCACCACACTCAACAACTTGGCCATGGGTTCGTCCAAGGCTCCACCGTCCTCCACAACTTCTCGTTTCCAGTGAACCACAAGAAGATCGTTGGAAAAACATAAGGAGGACACAACACTGCCAGTAGAAAGAGGTACTCCTCTTCCCTTATTTGTGCAAATCTTACGTCTCTTCTCACACCATATTCATCTCACAAAAGAAACTAGTTGAGCGCTTCATACTGCATCTTCTTCGTGATACTAAATGCACAAGTTTTCCTCCCATTTACTATTTCACCTTTGCTAGAGGTCAGTAGCCCGCCTGGATTTCAATTCAGGGTCAGTCGAATCGCAATCAAAAGAAGTAGCACCCACTTAGGCGCGCGGAGCACCTAGTCCGCCTGTTCGCCAAGGAAGTGGCGCATCGGTGTCTATCACAGGGGTGTGGGGCACAGGAGCTGCTTGCACCCGATCTAGAGGTCGGCGGGGCTTGAAGGGATGGCCGGGGGTGGTGCCAAGCATGGCGGTGCGGTGAGGTCGAGGGGAGGGCGGAGGCAGGGGACTGGGCCGGTGGTCGCTGGCGTTTCGAGGAAGATCGTAACACTGACTGGCTGGAGGTAGATGAAGGCAATATGCCCGTTCTTTGTACATCGGACGGTGCAGAAAAAATGGACTGACCTATTTGTTTTTAGTCGACTGTTATTTTCATAGGACCACACCTTGTGGCGTGTTGGAGGAGCATCTGTATTTCCTAGCCATCCCTGTGCTCATATTTCAAAATCCTAGAATCTAGTAATTTTGTGTGCCATGCATGTTGTAGATCTATCATATGTCTCCCATCATTTATTTCTCACCGACCTGCTATCTGCTACCTTTACACTATACTACTTGTGCACACACTTCACCCATACTCACACTATTGTTTTTTTATGCATGGGTATTTCAGACTCTGACGCAGTGTTGATGAATACAAAAAAGAAAAGACAGAAGTCGCTCTAGTGTAATTCGAAGATAAGCACTAAGCGTCCCAGCGCTCTAAAGGGTGCAGTGCTAGGAGATGGAGACAGTAAACGTAGCTCTGCAGTTGATGATCTCAATTGCCACACACAACCATCCCAGGTGCTTGCTTTAACTTCGCCCTGTCAAATGTGGTTGCATGTTGCATATGGTGTCTATCTTGTATTGCTTCCAATTTGGTTAAATTGCATCAGCTTACTTTACACATTATACCTTTGATAATGACATGCCTTCCTGTTTTTGATACATACTACATATGTCTATTAACCATGTTTGTACATCAAACTAATGCTCTTTTGTATCCCACATCAATCACTTATGATGAGACAGTCACCCCAGTGGGTTACTGTGAGACGTGCTACTCGTTTAAAGAGTGCAGTGTCATCCTGCCCACATGATTCTCAAGAAACAGCAAGGCTAAATGAAGATAGTCAACATAGCTCTCTAGTTGATGACCGCAATTCCCCCACACCACCATCGCAGGTGCTTGCTCTTACTTGGAAGTGTGATATGTGGTTGCATGTTGCATATGGTGTCTACCTTGTAATGCTTCTAATTAGGGTAAATTACATCTGCTTAGTTAACACATTATACCTATGAATATGACATGTGTTCCTGTTTTTGGTTCATATTACGTCTTTCTATTAACCATGTTCTTAATCAAACTACTTTTCTTGTGTATCCCTCATCAATCACTTCTGATGAGACACCTTCAAGTTGACGGTGTAATATTGGTTGCATCTTGCATATCATTTCAAACATGTATTGCCTCTAATTTGTTGAAGTGCCGCTTATAATGAGACACATCTGACTTGGTAGAGTGATTTAAGTTGGATCTTTCATATGGTGTCTAGATTGCATTGCTTCCAATTTGTTGAAATGCCTTCTACTTAGCATTTTTCGTACATATTCCATCCTCCTAGAATGTGGTTGCCATACATAAAAGTTGTGTTCGTCAGTATCAGGCATCAACGAATTTGGAAGTGCGAATTTCATTCCTTTTTCTTGTGTGTTTACTTGACAAGGCAAAATCTAAAAGGACGAAGGCACGGAATGATGGTGGTGGTCTGGAGCAACCGAAGCAGATGATCTCTGCAGATTCTCCTGCTACTCCTACTGCAGTGCAAGTTCCAAATCTCATCTCCCATACTCCACAACCACAGGTGCTTGCTCTAACATGGCAGTGTGATATCTGGTTGCATGTCGCATATGGTGCCTAGCTTGTATTGCTCCTAATTTGTTAAATTGCATCTCCTTAGCTTACACATTATACATGTGAATATGACACGCCTAGAGAAAAATAGGCACATCTAGAATACCAAATGCACATCATTGGATACATAATGAGTTGTATTTTCAGATTGTGCATGTTTGGTATTGTAGATGTATATAGTTTTCTCTATACACTTGGTCAAAGTTCACAAAGTTTGACTTTTAGAAAAATCTATAGGGACTACATTGTGGAACGGAGGGAGTATTGCTTCTAATTTGGTCAAATACATTTTTAGGCCACCCTTTTAATTTGGCAGAGTGATATTGGTTTCATCTTTCATATGGTTTCTAGCTTGCATTGCTTCTAACTAGTTCAAACACCTTGTGCTTAGTTTACACTTTATACATCATACATGTCAATATGTCATGCCGTCCTGTTTTTCTTAACAAGGCAAAATCCAAAAAGAGGAAGGAAAAGAGTAAGGAAGGCGATGATGGTGGTCCTCTGCAGCAACGTAAACGGAGCATCTGTATGGATTCTCCTTGTACTGCTAGTGCATTACAAGATCCAAGTCCCGCTCCCCTACTCCACCATCCAAGGTGCTTGCTCTAACTTGGCAGTGTGATATCTGGTTGCATTAGGCATATGGTGTCTAGCTTGTACTGCTCCTAATTAGTGTAAACTGCATCTGCTTAGCTTACACATGATACATGTGACTATGACACGCTTTCCTATTTTTGGTACATACTATATCTGTCTATCACACCATGTTCTTACATAAAACTACTCTTCTTGTGTATCCCGCGTCAGTCACATATGATGGGACACCTTTAAGTTGGCAGTGTCATATTGGTTTGTGTCTTGAATATGATTTCTAGCATGTAGTGCTTCTAGTTTGATGAACTCCACCTATGATGAGACAGTTTTAACTTGGTGCTACCTCTTGAGCATTGCGTTGGATTTCCCCGAAGAGGAAAGGATGATGCAGCAAAGTAGCATAAGTATTTCCGTCAGTTTTTTAGAACCAAGGTATCAATCCAGTAGGAGGTTGCACGCGCGTCCCCTAGTACCTGCACAAAGCAAATAAATCCTCGCAACCAACGCGATAAGTGGTTGTCAATCCCTTCATGGTCACTTACGAGAGTGAGATCTGATAGATATGATAAGATAATATTTTTGGTATTTTTATGATAAAGATGCAAAGTAAAATAAAACCAAAGTAAGAAGCAAAGGAAATAACTTAGTATTGGAAGATTAATATGATGAAGATAGACCTGGGGGCCATAGGTTTCACTAGTGGCTTCTCTCAAGAGCATAAGTATTCTACGGTGGGTGAACGAATTACTGTTGAGCAATTGACAGAATTGAGCATAGTTATGAGAATATCTAGGTATGATCATGTATATAGGCATCATGTCCGAGACAAGTAGACCGACTCCTGCCTGCATCTACTACTATTACTCCACTCATCGACCACTATCCAGCATGCATCTAGAGTATTAAGTTCATGAAAACAGAGTAATGCCTTAAGCAAGATGACATGATGTAGAGGGATAAATTCATGCTATATGTTTAAAAAAACCATCTTGTTATCCTCGATGGCAACAATACAATACGTGCCGGACACTGCAAGATTGAACCCAAAGCTAAGCACTTCTCCCATTGTAAGAAAGATCAATCTAGTAGGCCAAACCAAACTGATAATTCGAAGAGACTTGCAAAGATAACCAATCATACATAAAAAAATTAGAGAAGATTCAAATATTGTTCATAGATAAACTTGATCATAAACCCACAATTCATCGGTCTCAACAAACACACCGCAAAAAGAAGATTACATCGAATAGATCTCCACAAGAGAGGGGGAGAACATTCTATTGAGGTCCAAAAAGAGAGAAGAAGCCATCTAGTTAATAACTATGGACCCGAAGGTCTAAGGTAAACTACTCACACTTCATCGGAGAGGCTATGGTGTTGATGTAGAAGCCCTCCGTGATGGATGCCCCCTCCGGCAGAGCTCCGGAACAGGCCCCAAGATGGGATCTCATGGATGCAGGAAGTTACGGCGGTGGAATTAGGGTTTTGGCTCCGTATCTGATCGTTTGGGGGTACGTAGGTATATATATGAGGAAGGAGTACGTCGGTGGAGCAACAGGGGGCCCACGAGGGTGGAGGGCGCGCCTGGGGGGTAGGCGCGCCCCCCTACCTCGTGGCCTCCTCCTTTGTTTCTTGACGTGGGGTCCAAGTGTCCTGGATCATGTTCGGTGAGAAAATCACGTTCCCGAAGGTTTCATTTCGTTTGGACTCCGTTTGATATTCCTTTTCTTCGAAACCCTAAAATAGGCAAGAAAACAGCAATTCTGGGCTAGGCCTCCGGTTAATAGGTTAGTCCCAAAAATAATATAAAAGTGGATAATAAAGCCCAATAATGTCCAAAACGGTAGATAATATAGCATGGAGCAATCAAAAATTATAGATACGTTGGAGACGTATCAAGCATCCCCAAGCTTAATTCCTGCTTCCTACTCGTCCTCGAGTAGGTAAATGATAAAAAAAAAAATTTTGATGTGGAATGCTACTAGGCATAATTTCAATGTAATTCTTCTTAATTGTGGTATGAATATTCAGATCCGAAAGATTCAAGATAAAAGTTCATATTGACATAAAAATAATAATACTTCAAGCATACTAACAAAGCAATCATTTCTTCTCAAAATAACATGGCCAAAGAAAGTTATCCCTACAAAATCATATAGTCTGGCTATGCTCTATCTTCACCACACAAAGTATTTAAATCATGCACAACCCCGATGACAAGCCAAGAAATTGTTTCATACTTTTGACATTCTCAAAACTTTTTCAATCTTCACGCAATACATGAGCGTGAGCCATGGATATAGCACTATAGGTGGAATAGAACGGTGGTTGTGGAGAAGACAAAAGGGGAGAAGATAGTCTCACATCAACTAGGCGTATCAATGGGCTATGGAGATTCCCATCAATAGATATCAATGTGAGTGAGTTGGGATTGCCATGCAATGGATGCACTAGAGCTATAAGTATATGAAAGCTCAAAAAGAAACTAAGTGGGTGTGCATCCAACTCGCTTGCTCACGAAGACCTAGGGCAATTTGAGGAAGCCCATCATTGGAATATACAAGACAAGTTCTATAATGAAAAATTTCCCACTAGTATATGAAAGTGACGAAATGAGAGACTCTCTAGTATGAATATCATGGAGCTACTTTGAAGCACAAGTGTGGTAAAAGGATAGTAGCATTGCCCCTTCTCTCTTTTTCTCTCATTTTTTATTTGGGCCTTTTCTCTTTTTATGGCCTCTTTTCTTTCTCTCTCTCTTTTTATTATTATTTTTCGTCCGGAGTCTCATCCCGACTTGTGGGGGAATCATAGTCTCCATCATCCTTTCCTCACTGGGACAATGCTCTAATAATGATGATCATCACACTTTTATTTTCTTACAACTCAACAATTACAACTCGATACTTAGAACAAAATATGACTCTATGTGAATGCCTCCGGCGGTGTACCGGGATATGCAATGACTCATGAGTGACATGTATGAAAGAATTATAAATGGTGGCTTTACCACAAATACGATGTCAACTACATGATCATGCTAAGCAATATGACAATGATGGAGTGTGTCATAATGAACGGAACGGTGGAAAGTTGCATGGCAATATATCTCGGAATGGCTATGGAAATGCCATGATAGGTAGGTATGGTGGCTGTTTTGAGGAAGGTATATGGTGGGTGTATGATACCGGCGAAAGGTGTGTGGTATTAGAGAGGCTAGCAATGGTGGAAGGAAGAAAAGTGCGTATAATCCATGGACTCAACATTAGTCATAAAGAACACATATACTTATTGCAAAAATCTACAAGTTATCAAAGCAAAGTATTACGCACATGCTCCTAGGGGGATAGATTGGTAGGAAAAGACCATCGCTCGTCCCCGACCGCCACTCATAAGGAAGACAATCAATAAATAAATCATGCTCCGACTTCATCACATAACGGTTCACCATACGTGCATGCTACGGGAATCACAAACTTTAACACAAGTATTTCGCAAATTCACAACTACTCAACTAGCACAACTTTAATATCACCATCTTCATATCTCAAAACAATTATCAAGCATCAAACTTCTCATAGTATCCAACACACTCAATAGAGAATTTCATTATTAATCTTGTATACCTAGCATATAAGGATTTTTAAGAAAATTACCATGCTATTTAAGACTCTCAAAATAATATAAGTGAAGCATGAGAGATCAATAGTTTCTATAAAACAAATCCACCACCGTGCTCTAAAAGATACAAGTGAAGTACTAGAGCAAAACTATATAACTCAAATGATATAAGTGAAGCGCATAGGGTATTCTAATAATTTCCAAATCATGTATGTCTCTCTCAAAATGTGTGTACAGCAAGGATGATTGTGGTAAACTATAAAATAAAGACTCAAACATATAAGACGCTCCAAGCAAAACACATATCATGTGGTGAATTAAAATATAGCTCCAAGTAAAGTTACAGATAGAAGTAGACGAAAGAGGAGATGCCTTCCGGGGCATCCTCAAGCTTTGGATTTTAGGTGTCCTACGATTATCTTGGGGGTGCCATGGGCATCCCCAAGCTTAGTATATTGCCATTCCTTGTTCCATAATCCATCAAATCTTTACCCAAAACTTGAAAACTTCACAACACAAAACTTAAAGTAGAAAATCTCGTGAGCTCCGTTAGTGAAAGAAATCAAAAGACCACTTCAAGGTACTGTAATGAAGTCATTATTTATTTATATTGGTGTTAAACCTACTGTATTCCAACTTCTCTATGGTTTATAAACTATTTTACTAGCCATATATTCATCAAAATAAGCAAATAACACACGAAAAACAGAATCTGTCAAAAACAGAACAGTCTGTAGTAATCTGTAGCTAGCGCAAGATCTGGAACCCCAAAAATTCTACAATAAATTTCTGGACGTGAAGAATTTATCTATTAATCATCTGCAAAAATAATTAACTAAATATCACTTTCCAAATAAAAATGGCAGCAGTTCTCGTGAGCGCAAAAGTTTCTGTTTTTTACAGCAAGATATCAAGACTTTCCCCAAGTCTTCCCAACGGTTCTACTTGGCACAAACACTAATTAAACACAAAAAACACAACCAAAAAAGAGGCTAGCTAAATTATTTATTACTAAACAGGATCAAAACTCAAGGAATAAAAATAAAATCGGGTTGCCTCCCAACAAGCACTATCGTTTAACGCCCCTAGCTAGGCATAAAAAGCAAGGATATATCTAGGTATTGCCATCTTTGGTAGGCAATCCATAAGTGGATCTCATAATAGATTCATAAGGTAATTTAATTTTCTTTATATAAAAGTGTTCCATGCCTTTCCTTAACGGAAATTGGAATCTAATATTTCCTTCCTTCATATCAATAATTGCACCAATCGTTCTGAGGAAAGGTCTACCAAGAATAATAGGACATGAAGGATTGCAATCTATGTCAAGAATGATAAAATCTACGAGCACATAATTCCTATTTGCAACAATAATAACATCATTAATTCTTCCAATTGGTTTTTTAATAGTGGAATCCGCAAGGTGCAAGTTTAAAGAGCAATCATCAAAATCACAGAACCCTAATAAATCACACTAAGTCTTTGGAATCGTGGAAACACTAGCACCCAAATCACATAAAGCATAGAACTCATGATCTTTAATCTTAATTTTAATATTTGGTTCCCACTCATCATAAAGTTTTCTAGGTATAGAAACTTCCAGCTCAAGTTTTTCTTCATAAGATTGCATCAAGGCATCAACGATATGTTTAGTAAACGCTTTATTTTGACTACAAGCATGAGGAGAATTTAGCACAGATTGCAACAAGGAAATACAATCAATCAAAGAACAATTTTCATAATTAAATTCCTTGAAATCCAAAATAGTGGGTTTAGCGACATCTAGGGTTTTAATTTCTTCAATCCCACTTTTATCAATTAGCATCAAGATCAACTAATTTCGAATTCTTAGAACGCCTTCTAGGTAAAGGTGGATCATATTCAGTCCCATCAATATCAAGATTCATATTGCAAAACAAAGATTTAATAGGGGACACATCAATAACTTTTAGATCTTCATCTTTATTTTCATAGGAACTAGAAGAACACGCTCTTATAAAGGCATCTTTCTTAGCACGCATCCTAGCGGTTCTTTCTTTGCACTCATCAATGGAAATTCTCATGGCTTTGAGAGACTCATTGATATCATGCTTAGGTGGAATAGCTCTAAGTTTCAAAGAATCAACATCAAGAGAAATTGTCAGGACCCCGATTCTAAGTCACACCGTTCTAGCCTGTAACACCTCATATCACTTTGCGGCCTCACGCACGGTATTCCCACGGGTGTCGCCTTACCATGTCTCGGGACCGTTTGCGCCTTTTGGCTCACGTATATGATAGTGTCGCTAGAATCCATATGACAGAGAACGCGGGCCGACATGACTAGTCATGAACCCAAAGTGACACTAACTTATGGGGACAGGCATACATGAATAAACATCGAGCATGTTGGTCAGCAGCGTGCGGATCCGGGCAGTAGCATTGGGCTAACAGGACTCCGGTGAACCGGGCTGTAGTAGGCTAGGCAGGACTCCGGATGTCACCGCGTGACATTTCCCCGAAGGGACAGACACAGGAACAAAGTGAATCACATGTCGGCCAGTCAAGTGTTCCGGAGCAGTTGTGCTGGGCTAGCAGGACTGCGGTGAACCGGGCTGTAGCGGACTACTATGGCTTATGGAAGCAAAACACTACATTTCCCCATAAGAGAGGCTACCAAGGATAAACAACTAGGTTGTCAGATCCCACACATACCAAGCATTTCAATCATACACACAATATGCTCGATATGTGTAAATACAACATGGCATCACAACATAACTCTACGACTCAAGTATGTATTCATTAGGCTCCGAGGAGCCAAGTATTACAAACATGGGTCTCATGACCCCAACATGCAGAGCATACAAGCAACAAGCACATGCAGAAGCTTAACTTGTCTGGGTATAGACAACTACAATGAAGAAGGCTGAGAAGCCTGACTATCTACAAGACCCTGCCGAGGGCACAAGATCGTAGCTGAGGTAACAAGCTAAACATCGAAGTCCACATGGAACCACTTGCGAGACTGGCATCTCTCTGCAAAAACATAAAATAGGCATACGTGAGTACAAATGTACCCAGCAAGACTTACATCAGAACTGACTACATATGCATCGGTATCAACAAAGGGGGTAGTGGAGTTTAACTGCAGCAAGCCAGCTTTGACTCAGTGGCTAACCTGAACTACGACTGCAAGCAACTCTTTTGAGGTGGCGCACACGAGTCCACATATTGATCATACCAATACACCACTATGGATCCGCTCCCGTCTCCCTGCGAGAACGCCATCCATAGCACTCACACTTATCTTGCACATTTTAGAGTATCCACTTTCACTTGTCTATGAACTATGCAAGGGGTCCAAGTTTCCATATCCGAGGAATCCGGCTATTCGAATAGATAATGATAACCCTGCAGGGGTGTACTTCTTCACACACGCTCTCGCCACTTATCACCATGTACACATCGTGTATCTCGGCAACCTTCAAGCGGAAGCCTGGCGAGGGAGTCAGCCACGACCTGACTAACCAACAAGTCTCTAGTCCAGGTTTATCGCCTATTCGGGTTCCATCCGCAAGGAGATCCGGCCGGGGTGTTGCTCATGGCCCCAAACGATGTGGACAGGGTTCCCAAGCCCACCATCCGGGTGCCACTTGGTACACCGGGCCACTGTGCCTAGTCTGTCCCAAGCCCACCTGTACCAGGTGCCACCGGGTAGACTACTAACACTACCTACAAACACCAGAAACTAGTTGCAACTCCTGGATAGAGATCTGGTTGATTAATAAGTCGAGAGGGGCACTTAAGCATTCCAATGCGTGGTAGTAGCTATTCATGGATCACAAACACAAAACTCAGTTCCTAAGGATGGCTGCAATGAGACAACCCACCATGTACTCCTACATGGCCTCTCACCGCTACCTTTACCAAATTGTGTTCACACACTTAGCTCTCAATAGTAGGAGATGTTCACCACGTTCCAATTCATTCCCGATGAATCATACCTGACTCAACTCTAAGCACTAGCAAGAATGACAACAAGCATGAATGAGTAGGCACATCAGGGCTCAAACAACTCCTACTCATGCTAGTGGGTTTCATCTATTTACTGTGGCAATGACAGGTCATGCAGAGGAAAGGGGTTCAACTACCGCAGCATGTAGCAGTTGAATCGGTGTTGTCCTAATGCGGTAAAAGAGAGCAGGAGCGAGAGAGTAGGATTGTATCGGAATGAACAAGGGGGTTTTGCTTGCCTGGCACTTCTGAAGATAGTATAGGTCTTCATCGGTGTCATCGAATTCATCGCTGGATCAACGTCTACTAAGGGGGGACAAACACCGGCAACTGAGAAAGAACACAATCAACACATGATGATATGCAACAATATGATGCATGCTATGACATGGCAATATGAATGTGTTTTGGGCTAATGCAAGCTAGAACATATTGAAATGAGTCCATTTGAACCAAAGATTCAAAGGCAAACCCATTTTATGAAGTCATATTAGTGCGTTAACTTGTTTCACCTAAACAGCAAGGTTAAAGTGTTCTAACATGCATGAAACTAGTACAGATGGAAAGATTGGGTTTTTCTGATAATTGTTCATATATAATTTATCTTATTTGGAGTTATAGATAATTTTCTATGATTTTTAGAAGTTTTAACTATTTTCTGGAATTTCCTGGATTATTTTTAATCCAGAAAATTGTTAACTGCGTCAGCATGGCGTAAGCATGACGTCAGCAGGTCAACTGCGTTGACCCAGGTCAAACCTGACCTATGGGTCCCGCATGTCTGTGTAACAGGGTCAGCATCAGAGGCTGGCTGGTGGGGCCAGGTCAATGCTGAGGTGGCAAGGTCAAACTGACCAGTGGGCCATGGGCATTAGGTTAATTTAAACAGGGAATAACCCTGTGGTTAATTAAGGGGTGGGGTCCATCTGTCAATGACCGTTGGGGATAACTAATCAGTGGTTAGTGTTAATTAAGTGTGCGCCACGTCATCTAATCAGGCGACTAATCGCCGGCGGTAAGCAGACGCGGCGGCGCTCCTCGTCCGGCCATCTCTGGCATTGGGTGGACGCGCGGCTGGGCGCACTAGATAGCCCGCGGTGCGGCGCATCTAGCGGTGGCCGCGGTGTGTGCTGGGGCAGCATGTAGCGGCGGTGGCGATGAGCCGGGCGGCGGCCGGAGCTCGGCAAGGTCGGGTTCGATGCTATTGTGCACGGCTGGGCAAACAGGTGGCTGCACTCGGCTGCTGGGAGCATGCTGAGAGCGCGATGGTGCTCGGACGCCAGCTATGGCTGTTGTTAGTGCGGCGGCGATGAGGCATGGCGGCGGGGAGTTTCTGCGTCCGTGCAACTACGGCCTATATGACGTGGGCGAACATGGGATTGGGGGAAAAGAAGCAGAGGCTCACTGCGGGTCTGCTGGTGCTGCTAGCAAGGCAGGGGAGGCAAAGGGTCCGGCGAATCGACGACGCAGATCACCGGCACCCGAGGTCGAGGACGGCGGCGTTGGCGGGGAAGAAGGCCGTCCGGGCTTGCGTTCTTCTGCTTGGAGGCGCGAGGCGTCGCGGTGGAGTCGATGGGCATGTCGGCAGGGGGTGCGATGGCCGGTGGCCATGGCTACGGCAAGCGGCAGGCTCCGGCTGCTTTCGGTGGTCGCATGGGAGAGAGAGCAGAGAGGGGAGGGAGGTCTAGAGAGAGGAGGGAACAGCGAGAGGGGTGAGGGCATTCTCTAGACGCGTCGGGTAGGCTCGGGGGCAAGCAGGAGGTGGCCAGGGGTGGCTGCGCCCGTCGACATGCAGCAGCTCCTACTGGCGCCGGGAAGAAGACGACTGGCACTGGGCCGCACAATGTTGGGCTTTCTGGTAGGCTGGCAGGTGAGGCCAGGTAAGTGCTTCTCTCTGGTTTTCCTATTTTATGTTTGCTTTCTTTGTTTATTTCTTTTGCCACTGTTTTCAATAGAACAATCCAAAGCCAGTGACAAAATTCCTCTGAATATTTTTATGTTGTTGAATGGACTATTCCAAATGCACATAAAATGTTTCAGGGTATTTGGAAATATATTCTATACATGTTATGAATATAATTCCAAATGCAAATAAAATAATGATTTAAATTCAGTGCCCAAAATATCCCTAAAAATGTTCATTATTTTTGGTTTGGTATAGAAACCTTTGCCAAAATATAACCAACATTATTTAAGGCCATTTTGGAAACATTGAATGCATTTTCCAGGGTTCTTTGCCCTTCTTTTAATTAAATTTTTGAGGCTTCATCAATCCTCAATTCAAGTTTCAGGAATTTAAATATGATGCCTGGATGTAGATGCAACTATCTAGGCAGCACCAGAAGCTAGGGATGTGACAAAATTCTATCAACGTTCCTAGCCAAATCATCAATCTTAAGCAATTTTTCTTCAATCAAAGCATTGAAATTCTTTTGTGAAGTAATAAATTCTTTAATATTAGATTCAAAATCAGAGGGCATCTTATTATAATTTCCATAAGAATTGTTGTAGGAATTAACATAATTATTAGAGGGATTACTAGGATAAGGCCTAGGATTAAAATTTCCTCTATATGCGTTGTTACCAAAATTGTTCCTACCAACAAAATTCACATCCATAGATTCATTATTATTCTCAATCAAAGTAGACAAGGGCATATCATTAGGATCAGAAGAAACACTCTTACTAGCAAATAATTTCATAAGTTCATCCATCTTTCTACTCAAAACATTAATTTCTTCTATCGCATGCACCTTTTTATTAGTAGATCTTTTAGTATGCCATTGAGAATAATTAACCATAATATTATCTAGGAGATTAGTAGCTTCTACTAAAGTGATTTCCATAAAAGTGCCTCCCGCGGCCGAATCTAAAAGATTTCTAGAAGCAAAATTCAATCCGGCATAAAAAATTTGTATAATCGTCCACAAATTCAAACCATGAGTAGGGCAATTACGTATCATTAATTTCATCCTCTCCCAAGCTCGTGCAACATGTTCATGATCAAGTTTCTTAAAATTCATAATATCGTTTCTAAGGGAGATGATCTTAGCGGGAGGAAAATACTTAGAGATAAAGCATCTTTGCACTTGTTCCAAGAATCAATACTATTTTTAGGCAAAGACGAAAACCAAGCTTTAGCACGATCTCTAAGCGAAAAAGGAAATAGCTTCAATTTAACAATATCATTATCCACATCTTTCTTCTTTTGCATATCACACAAATCAACGAAGCTATTTAGATGGGTAGCGGCATCTTCACTAGGAAGGCCGGAAAACGGATCTTTCATGACAAGATTCAGCAAAGCGGCATTAAATTCACAAGATTCAGCATCGGTAAGAGGAGAAATCGGAGTGCTAATAAAGTCATTGTTGTTGGTATTGGTAAAGTCACACAATTTAGTGTAATCTTGAGCCATCGTGACAAGCAAGCAATCCACCACACAAGCAAACAAAAAGCAAGCGGGCAAAAAGAGGCAAATAGAGAAAGAGAGGGCGAATAAAACGGCAAGGGTGAAGTGGGGGAGAGGAAAACGAGAGGCAAATGGCAAATAATGTAATGCGGGAGATAAGGGTTGTGATGGGTACTTGGTATGTTGACTTTTGCATAGACGCCAGAAATGGCTCGTTGTTGGAAGTCAAATCTTGACTTGCGCAAACCTCCCCGGCAACGGCGCCAGAAATTCTTCTTGCTACCTCTTGAGCACTGCGTTGGATTCCCCGAAGAGGAAAGGATGATGCAGCAAAGTAGCGTAAGTATTTTCCTCAGTTTTTGAGAACCAAGGTTCAATCCAGTAGGAGGTTGCACGCGCGTCCCCTGGTACCTGCACAAAGCAAATAACTCCTCGCAACCAACGCGATAAGGGGTTGTCAATCCCTTCACGGTCACATACGAGAGTGAGATCTGGTAGATATGATAAGATAACATTTTTGGTATTTTTATGATAAAGATGCAAAGTAAAATAAAAGCAAAGTAAAAAAGCAAAGGAAATAACTGAGTATTGGAAGATTAATAGGATGAAGATAGACCCGAGGGCCATATGTTTCACTAGTGGCTTCTCTCAAGAGCATAAGTATTCTACGGTGGATGAACGAATTACTGTTGAGCAATTGACAGAATTGAGAATAGTTATGAGAATATCTAGGTATGATCATTTATATAGGCATCACGTCCGAGACAAGTAGACCGCCTCCTGCCTGCACCTACTACTATTACTCCACTCATCGACCGCTATCCAGCATGCATCTAGAGTATTAAGTTCATGAAAACAGAGTAACGCCTAAAGAAATATGACATGATGTAGAGGGATAAGTTCATGCAATATGATAAAAAACCATCTTGTTATCCTTGATGGAAACAATACAATGCGTGCCTTCTTGCCCCTACTGTCACTGGGAAAGGACACTGCAAGATTGAACCCAAAGCTAAGCACTTCTACCATTGCAAGAAAGCTCAATCTAGTAGGCCAAACCAAACTGATAATTCGAAGAGACTTGCAAAGATAACCAATCATACATAAAAGAATTCAGAGAAGATTCAAATATTGTCCATAGATAAACTTGATCATAAACCCACAATTCATCGATCTCAACAAACACACCGCAAAAAGAAGATTACGTCGAATAGATCTCCACAAGAGAGGGGGAGAACATTGTATTGAGATCCAAAAAGAGAGAAGAAGTCATCTAGTTAATAACTATGGACCCGAAGGTCTGAGGTAAACTACTCACACTTCATCGGAGAGGCTATGGTGTTGATGTAGAAGCCCTTTGTGATCGATGCCCCCTCCAGCGGAGCTCCGGAACAGGCCCCAACATGGGATCTCGTGGATACAGGAAGTTACGACGGTGGAATTAGGGTGTTGGCTCTATATCTGATCATTTGGGGGTACGTAGGTATATATAGGAGGAAGGAGTATGTCGGTGGAGCAACAGGGGGCCCACGAGGGTGGAGGGCGCGCCTGGGGGGGGGGGGTAGGCGCGCCCCCTACCTCGTGGCCTCCTCCTTTGTTTCTTGACGTGGGGTCCAAGTCTCCTGGATCATGTTCGGTGAGAAAATCACGTTCCCGAAGGTTTCATTCCGTTTGGACTCCATTTGATATTCCTTTTCTTCGAAACCCTAAAATAGGCGAAAAACAGCAATTCTGGGCTGGGCCTCCGGTTAATAGGTTAGTCCCAAAAATAATATAAAAGTGGATAATAAAGCCCAATAATGTCCAAAACAGTAGATAATATAGCATGGAGCAATCAAAAATTATAGATACGTTGGAGACGTATCACTTGGCAGAGTGATATTGATTGCACCTTGCATATGGTGTCTAGCTTGCAGTGCTTCTAATTTGTTGAAGTGCCTTCTGCTTAGTTACCACATCATAAGTGTGAATATGTCAAGACATCTAGTTTTTCGTACATATTCCATCCTCCTATCATGACTTTGCCTTTCATCAGAGTAGTGTTCGTCAGCATCATACATGAATAAGTTCTGAATAACAAATTTTATTCCTTTTTCTTGTCGGTTTGACATCACAATGCAAAATCAATAAAGCGGAAGGAAATTGGTAAGACATTGGATGATGGTGGTCCTTCTGAGCAACTGAAATGGAGGGTCTCTACAGATTCTACTCCGCCATCCTCCCGACAAGATTCGCAAGACAACGCAAGGCTAGACAGTCAACGTAGCTGTGTAGATGATGAGCACGTCTCCCCTACTCCACCATCATAGGTGCTTGCTCTAACTTGGCACTATTATATGTAGTTGCATGTTGCGTATGATGTTTAGCTTGTATTGCTTCTAACTTTGTTGAATTGCATCTGCTTACTTTACACATAATGCCTGTGAATATGACACATGTTCCTGTTTCTATAACATACGTGTAGATGATGAGCACATCTCCCATACTCCACCATCACAGGAGCTTTCTCTAACTTGGAACTATTGCATGTTCCATATGATGTCTAGTTTGTATAGCTTCTGATTTTTTTGAATTGTATATGCGTAGCTTACAACTTATACCTGCAACGATCACTTACCCATAAGACACATTTAACTTGGGAGTGTGATGTAGGTTGCATCTTGCATTGTCTTCTAGCTTGTACTGCTTCTAATTTCTTGAAATGTCACTTACGACGAGACACTTTTTACCTGATAGTGATATTGGTTGCATGTTCATATGGTGGCTAGCTTTCATTTCTTCTAATTTTGTTGAAATGCTTTCTACTTACTGTTTTTCATACATATTTCATCCTCCTATCGTACGTCTGAATATGCAATGCTGTCTTTTTTGTATATATTCCATCCTCCTATCATGCGCTTACCTTACATCAAAGTAGTAAATTTTATTCATTAGGCAATATCAAAGTAGTAAATTTTATGCATCAACCAGTTATGCAGAGCTAATTTTATTCATCTTCTTTTGGTTTTGACTTCATAAGGCAATATTAGAAAATAGGAAGGAAAGAGTAAGTTAGGGGATGTTGGTGGTTGAGGGAGTCCTGGATTAGGGGGTGTTCGGATAGCCGAACTATACCTTCAGCCGGACTCCTGGACTATGAAGATATAGGATTAAAGACTCCGTCCCGTGTCCGGAAGGGACTTTCCTTGGCGTGGAAGGCAAGCTTGGCAATACGGATGTTTAGATCTCCTACCATTGTAACCAACTCTATGTAACCCTAACCCTCTCCGGTGTCTATATAAACCGGAGGGTTTTAGTCCGTAGGACAACATACACATCAACAATCATACCATAGGCTAGCTTCTACGGTTTAGCCTCTCTGATCTCGTGGTAGATCTACTCTTGTACTACCCATATCATCAATATTAATCAAGCAGGACGTAGGGTTTTACCTCCATCGAGAGGGCCCGAACCTGGGTAAAACTTCGTGTCCCTTGCCTCCTGTTACCATCCGGCCTAGACGCGCAGTTCGGGACCCCTAGCCGAGATCCGCCTGTTTTGACACCGACATTGGTGCTTTCATTGAGAGTTCCTCTGTGCCATCGCTGTCAGGGCCGATGGCTCCTACGATCATCAATGGCGATGCAGTACAGGGTGAGACCTTCCTCCCCGGACAGATCTTCATCTTTGGCGGCTTCGCACTGCGGGCCAATTCACTTGGCCATCTAGAGCAGATCGAAAGCTACGCCCCTGGCCGTCGCGTCAGATTCGGAAGTTTAAACTACACGGCTGACATCCGCGGGGACTTGATCTTCGATGGATTCAAACCACTGCCAAGCGCGCTGCACTGTCATGACGAGCATGATCTAACTCTGTCGCTGAATGGTGCCCTGGAGGCCGCACCCGCTCCGGCTCCGACCCTTAGTTCGGAGTCAACTGCGCCGATCGAGGATGGGCGGTTGGACGCCACCTCGGGGGCTGCGATCCAAACGGCAATTGAGCCGAACACCAGCCCCGTACTCTGCGAGGCTCGTGACTCCAAGGAGCCGGACTCCTCTCCGGACTCCGAGCCCTCCGCGCCCCTGCCAGCCAAATCCGATTGGGCGCCGATCATGGAGTTCACTGCCGCAAACAACTTTCAGCACTCGCCTTTCGACGATATCCTGAAGTCACTGAAGTCTCTCTCTTTATCAGGAGAGCCCTGGATGGACTACGGTCAGCAAGGTTGGGATACGGACGATGAAGAAATTCAAAACCCACCCACCACCCACTTTGTAGCCACTGTCGACGACTTAACCGACATGCTCGACTTCGACTCCGAAGACATCGACGGTATGGACGCCGATGAAGGAGATGATGAAGAACCAGCACCTACTAGGCCCTGGAAAGCCACCTCGTCATATGACATATACATGGTGGACACCCTAAAAGAGGGAGAGGGCGATGGAACAGCGGAGGATGACCCCTCCAAGAAACAGCCCAAGCGCCGGCGTCAGCGGCGCCGCTCAAAATCCCGCCAACACAAAAACGGCGATTCCAGCACGGGAGATAATAATACTCCAAAGAGTGCCGAAGAAAACCCCCTCCAGCAAGGTTTAGCACAGGAGGATGGAGAAACCATCCCTCATGAGAGAGCGGCAGACAGAGAGGTCGAGGACGATAATTATATGCCTCCCTCCGAAGACGAGGCAAGCCTCGACGACGAATTCGTCGTGCCAGAGGATCCCGTTGAGCAAAAGCGTTTCCAACGCAGGCTTATGGCCACGGCAAGAAGCCTCAAGAAAAAACAGCAACAGCTCAGAGCTGATCAAGATTTGCTGGTTGACAGATGGACTGAAGTCCTTGCGGCCGAAGAGCATAAACTCGAACGCCCCTCCAAGAGTTACCCAAAGCGCAAGTTGCTACCCCGATTAGAGGAGGAAGCACTTGATGCGGCCGAACGGCCACCTCGTGGCTGCGACAGAGAGGCCTCCCGGCCCTCCACTCAAGCCGCACCCCGTACCAAGGCACGGGAATATGCGCCGGACTTACGAGACATGTTGGAGGACAAGGCAAGGCAAACACGATCGATCTACGGATCGCGTGGGCACCCCACGGCTCGAGACGGTAACCGTCACGCCGGCCACAAATTTGGCAGGGCCGAACACAGTAGACAAAGCTCATTGGAGCTACGTCATGATATCGCCCAGTACAGAGGCGCCGCACACCCACTGTGCTTCACAGACGAAATAATGGATCATCAAATCCCCGAGGGTTTTAAACCCATAAACATCGAATCATATGATGGCACAACAGACCCTGTGGTATGGATCGAGGATTATCTCCTTCATATCCACATGGCCCGCGGCGACGATTTTCACACCATCAAATACCTCCCACTCAAGCTTAAAGGACCAGCTCGGCATTGGCTCAGCAGCTTGCCAATAGGATCAATCAGTTGTTGGGAGGACCTGGAAGCCGCATTCCTCGACAATTTTCAGGGCACTTACGTGCGACCCCTAGATGCGGATGACCTAAGTCACGTAATCCAGCAGCCAGAGGGATCGGCCAGACAATTCTGGACATGGTTCCTAACAAAGAAAAATCAAATAGTCGACTGTCCAGACGCTGAGGCCCTAGCAGCCTTCAAGTACAATATCCGTGACGAGTGGCTGGCCCGTCACCTTGGACAGGAAAAGCCGAAATCTATGGCAGCACTCACGACACTCATGACCCGCTTTTCCATGGGAGAAGACAGTTGGCTCGCTCGTAGCAACAATATGACCAAGAACCCTGGTAGTTCGGACACCAGGGACATTAGTGGCAGGTCGCGTTGCAACAAGTAGAAGTGCCGCATTAACGGCGACAATGCTGAGGATACGGCAGTTAATGCCGGATTCAGAGGCTCTAAATCCGGTCAGCGGAAGAATCCATTCAAAAGGAATCCTAGGGGCCCATCCAGCTTGGACCGAATACTCAACCGCTTGTGCCAAATACATGGCACCCCCGAAAAGCCGGCCAATCACACCAACAGGGATTGTTGGGTGTTCAAGCAGGCAGGCAAGTTAAGCACCGACAATGAAGACAAGGGGCTGCATAGCGATGACGACGAGGAGCCCCGGCCGCCGAACAACAATGGACAGAAGGGTTTTCCCCCACAAGTGCGGACGGTGAACATGATATACGCCACCCATGTCCCCAAAAGGGAGCGGAAGCGCGCGTTAAGGGACGTATACGCGGTAGAGCCAGTCGCCCCAAAGTTCAACCCATGGTCCTCCTGCCCGATCACCTTTGATCGAAGAGACCATCCCACTAGCATCCATCATGGCGGATTTGCCGCATTGGTTCTAGACCCAATTATTGACGGATTTCATCTCACTAGAGTCCTCATGGACGGCGGCGGCAGCCTAAACCTACTTTACCAGGATACAGTGCGAAAAATGGGCATCGATCCCTCGAGGATTAAGCCCACCAAAACAACCTTTAAAGGCGTAATACCAGGTGTAGAGGCCAACTGTACAGGCTCAATCACACTTGAAGTGGTCTTCGGATCCCCGGATAATTTCTGAAGCGAGGAATTGATCTTCGACATAGTCCCATTCCGCAGTGGCTATCATGCACTGCTCGGACGAACCGCATTCGCCAAATTCAATGCGGTACCGCACTACGCATACCTTAAGCTCAAGATGCCAGGCCCTCGTGGAGTAATTACGGTCAATGGAAACACCGAACGCTCCCTCCGAACGGAGGAGCACACGGCGGCCCTTGCAGCGGAAGTACAAAGCAGCCTCTTCAGGAAGTTCTCCAGTCCGGCCATTAAACGTCCGGATACCGTCAAGCGCGCCCGGAGTAACCTACAACAAGACCGCCTGGCACGTTCCGAGCAGGCGTAGCAATGCGGCCCCAACCCCAACCCTCGCAAAAAGGCGACGCCAATACTTCGCGTACATAACTACACTCTAGAAATACCATGGGCATAGGGGGAGGGGCACCATCACGGCACGCCCAAAACACGGATTAAACCGCACCAGGGGCTGCCGATTTTTTACTTTTCTCTTACTTCCAGGACTCTACTCTTCGGAAGGCCTGTTTGGCAGTTCAATTGCCGCACAAACGATCAAAGGACAAGGGAAGCAGACAAGCCATGCCGCATTATGGAAATCCCAGGTGGTCTCTATCACGAGCAGTATACCTGTTTCGCATACTATTCCACAGCTTACCCCTGGAGCAGACATGTTAAATAGTCCAACTTTTCGTTTATCGCATTACTTGTATCGTTCTGCTTTGATCGCAGCTATTTTTAAACAACGCATAGCTTTTGTATATTTTTTGCATTATCTTTTTAATAAATGTTCCTTAACAACATGTTGCACCCGTACAGCTTGGTACGGCCAAAATACGCCAGGGGCTTTTAGCACCCCTCAATATGGTGTGAGAAGTCCGAACACTTTCACAAGTGCGGCACCCCGAACTTATAAAACTATATGCATCGGCTCCGAATCATGTCTTGGGTCAATAGTTGGGTTTTCCCGGTTCCTATGTTTTGGTGCCTTACGTTCCGCTATATCGGCTAAGGTAGCACTAGGAGAACCACTGCGATTGTGCCCCAGTTGAGCTAGGCCGAGCACCTTAGTGGAGAAAGCTAAAACTGACTGTCATGATGAAGCGAGAGCTGGTCGCTGTTCGAGAGGTTTTTTCGAGTCCCTAAAGACTTATGCCGCTTAGGGCGAGGAGTCGGCTCTGTCCGGCCAAGGTGTGGATAGCGCCCCGAACTCGGTCTTCCAAATACTAGGGGCTTCGCCGAAATTTAAAATTATAGAATTATATGGCTAAGTGAGAGTGTTCATGCATTATAGTCCGATTTCCTCATTCGTTGGGCTGAGCGCCTCCCTCGAAGGACCCAAATATGGGAAAAAGAGCGCCCAGGTTTATACCTGAACAACCCAGCACTAGCGGCAAGGGGGTAGAAGCCGACGACTCGCCATCTCTCAGTATTGATAAACAGCCGCACAGAAGGCAATATTTTAAATTCAAGCAGCATTGCTCAGCGCATATGAACAAGTTTTCAGCGCATAGGACAAACACGAGCGAGTCTTACTCAAAAATTACATCCCTAGTACATTCATCCGCCACAAGGCGGGCACCCTTCAGAACATCCTTATAATAATTTTCGGGCATGCGGTGCTCTTTCCCCGCTGGCAGCCCGTCCTTCACAAGCTTCTCCGCATCCAGCCTGCCCCAGTGCACCTTAGCATGGGCAAAGGCCCTACGGGCACCTTCAATACAGACGGAGCGCTTGATGACTTCGAGCCTTGGACATGCCTCCACCAGCCGCCGCACCAGCCCAAAATAGCTCCTAGGTAGAGCCTCTCCAGGCCACAGCCGAACTAGGAGGCCCTTCATGGCCTGTTCGGCCGCCTTGTGGAGCTCGACCAGTTGCTTCAGCTGGTCGCTTAGGGGCACAGGGTGTCCGGCTCAGCATACTGAGACCAGAACACCTTCTCCGTCGAGCGGCCCTCCTCGGCTCGATAGAATGCGGCGGCATCGGATACACTCTGGGGAAGATCTGCAAATGCCCCTAGAGAGCTCCGGATTCGGGTAAGTATCAAGTAACTCACGTTTACATGTTTACTTTGCATAAAGTATGCCTTACCCGCCGCTATCTTATTCACCTCATCCAACTCCTGGAGGGTCTTCTGGGATTCGGTCTTGGCAGACTTGGCATTTTCAATAGCCGCTGCGAGCTCGGACGCTCGCGTCTTCGAGTCAAGCTCCAAACTCTCATGTTTCTTCATGAGAACCTGGAGCTCTTGTCGCACCTTGCCAACCTCGGCCTCATACCTCTCCCGCTCGGTCCGCTCCGTGGCCACACTCTTCTCGGCCTCGAGCAGCGCTTGCTTAAGGGTCGCCACCTCAGATGTGGCCCCTACAATAGCCATGTTAATCCTATCATTTCTTGCAATTGCACCTTTTTTATATACACATATTCAACCAAGGTATTTCTTACCTTCATTGTCCTCGAGCTGCTTCTTGGCACACTCGAGCTCTTGCTCGGACCTTTCGAGGTCCTGCTTTAGCGTGTCCACTTTCGCAGTCAGTGCGGCGGACGCAAGCAGGGTAGCCTCCACATGCATATTGACTCATTTTTGTTAGACTCCTACGAATTCTGTGTGATCCTCTATTTGGCTTTTCTTCCCAAACGCCAAACAGAGCATCAGGGGCTACTGTCTATGCGGTACTATTATTTACACTTTCTTTACTTACCTCAAAACCTGTCAAAAGGCTAGTACAAGCTTCAGTCAGTCCATTTTTTGCGGACTGAACCTTCTGGACCACCGCACTCATAATAGCGTGGTGCTCCTCATCGATGGAGGCACCTTGGAGCGCCTCCAGCATATTGTCCGGTGCCTCCGGTTGGACGGAGGCCGCCGGCACGGTGGACTTGCTCCTCTTGGAAGGAGGTCCCCCGCGGACTCCGGAACCTTTGAAGGTTCCGGAGCGGTGTCCGGCCTAGAGCCGGACTTGGAGCCCTAGGGGGTTTCATCCCCCTTACTCCTGGAGTCCGGGAGGTCGCCTTGCGGCGCC
Source organism: Triticum urartu (assembly GCF_056163025.1). Classification (NCBI taxonomy): domain Eukaryota; kingdom Viridiplantae; phylum Streptophyta; class Magnoliopsida; order Poales; family Poaceae; genus Triticum; species Triticum urartu. Next base: position 558,247,969 of record NC_141875.1, read on the forward strand.
TCCGGGACCACCTCCTCCCTGCTTGGAACCTGTTGGGACAACACCTCGGTGTCGTTCGTAGGGCGGGGGGAGGAAGCCGTCGGAAGCGAGTTCACATCCGACGAGTCCAGTGAGTTGCTCGACGACGCATCGAGCCGGTATTTGGGTGGGCTGCATAAGCAAATTCGACACAAGGGAAAGCTGTGCAATAAACGAATACTATGAATTACTCCGGTATCCGGATACTTAAGATTTTGCCAGGGGCTTGGCCCTGGGCTGCCACTCATCTCCGCCGTCGTCGGCGTCGGCGAAGTAGTCCGGAGGAAGTGTTTTCCCCTTCTTGGACCCTTCGGCCTCCTCAGGGAGGGCGGCCTTCCTTTTCTTCTCTCCTCCCGCTGGAGGGGGAGAGATTTCTTATTCTTCCTCCTCGTCTTCACGAGAGGAAGGTACTTCGGGACCGTCGGATGATGAATCCGACACCTCCTGGTGCCGGGCACTCTTTCGAGTCCCCGTGGCCCTTTTCTTGGCCTTCTTCTCCGGCACCACATAGGGCGCCGGAACCAGCAGCCTCGCCAAGCGAGCGTCCGCTGGGCCTTCGGGCAAAGGGGCCGGACAGTTGATCTGTCCGAACGTCACCTGCCAATCCTGTCAGAGGAAAGGGAGCTTAGATCCCGCATAGAGTCAAACTATGGAAAACTGATACCATGTAAAAGGAAAAAACAGCTGACCGCGAGCGCGTGACGCTGCGCGCTGAATCCGCGATCCTCGGTAGCGGATGCAGGAGCCTCGGCGCCCTTGAAAAGCATCCTCCAGGCATCTTCGTACGTCGTGTCGAAGAGCCTGTTTAGAGTTTGATGTTGCTCCAGGTCGAACTCCGACAGATTGAAGGCCCGTCGTTGACACGGGAGGATCAGGCGGATGAGCATAACCTGGACTACGTTGACAAGCTTGAGCTTCTTGTCCGCCAGGGTTTGGATGCATGTTTGGAGTCCGATCAGCTCTCCTTTTTAACCCCAAGACAGGCCTATCTCCTTCCAGGAGGTGAGCCATGTAGGGGGACGGATCGAAACTCAGGGGGTGCGACCCATTCGGCGTCGCGCGTCTCGGTGACGTAAAACCACCATGATTGCCACCCCTTCAGGGTCTCCACAAAGGAGCCCTCGAGCCACAGGACGTTGGCCATCTTGCCAACCATGGCACCGCCGCACTCCGCCTGGCTGCCGTGCACCACCTTTGGCTTGACGTTGAAAGTCTTAAGCCATAGGCCGAAATGGGGGCGGATGCGGAGGAACGCCTTGCACACGACGATGAACGCCGATATGTTGAGAACGAAGTTCAGGGACAGATCGTGGAAATCCAGGCCATAGTAGAACATGAGCCCCCGGACAAATGGATGCAGAGGGAAGCCCAGTCCGCGGAGGAAATGGGGGAGGAATACCACCCTCTCATGGGGCCTGGGAGTGGGGATGAGCTGCCCCGTTTCGGGAAGCTGGTGCGCGATGTCGCTAGCCAGATATCCGGCCTTCCTCAGCTTTTTGATGTGTCCCTCCGTGATGGAGGAGACCATCCACTTGCCTCCCGCTCCGGACATGACTGGAGAAGGTTGAGGTGGTAGTGCGGACTTGGGCGCTGGAGCTCGAGTGCGCAAGAATGGATAGGCAAAGGAGGAAGAAGGCGTGGGTGAAAAGGTGGATCCTTATCCCCTTATATGGGTGGACGCAACTACGTGTCCCCACCAGCCTGGTAAAACTCGCTTATCTCCAAGCACCGTAATCAATGGCGCGGTTGGGTTACCCACGCCCGTATTGATGAGAATCCCGGAATAAGGCGACACGATCTCTGCTTTAACATGACATGCCAAGGAAACCACCTCGCATAACGCGCTAAGATGGGACAGTAAAACTGTTCGAATAAAAGCTTGGCCGTGGTGTGATGTCACACTACGGAGTACGTCAGCAGATTAGATTTGTGTAAATATTATGTAACACCCTCGATGCGACTATAGCTCCCACGTGTCGAGGCACGACTTAGAGACATAATCGCATTGAAGGCATGTGTCGCAAGTCAGGCAATCATCACAAACATCCCATGTAATATAGATAATAGAAGGGATAACATAGTTGGCTTACACTCGCCACGTCAATCAAGTACATAAATAAAATTACATCATCCAAACACTCATGGCCCGACTACGGCGCCAAAATAAAAGACAACCCAACATGCGACACGGTCCCGATCACCCCCAACAGGGCACCACTAGTGATCATCAGGAAAGGAAACATAGTAACGTTGAGAGTCCTCGTCGAACTCCCACTTGAGCTCGAGCGCGTCACCTGGAGCAGAATCAGCAGGCCCTACATCTGGTGTAATAGTAATCTGTGAGCCACAGGGACTCAGCAATCTCGCACCCTCGCGATCAAGACTATTTAAGCTTAAAAGGTAAGGTAAGGTAAAAATATATGTGGAGCTGCAGCAAGCGACTAGCATATATGGTGGCTATCATGTTCGCAAAAGAGAGCGAGAAGAGGAGGCAAAGCGCGAGCGAGAAACTAGAGGACAACCTGCGCAAACATTACTCCAACACCGTGTCCACTTCCCGGACTCCGCCGAGAAGAGGCCATCACGGTAACATACTCAGTTGATTCATTTTAATTAATTTAAGGTTCAAGTTATCTACAACAGGACATTAACAAATTCCCATCTGCCCATAACCGTGGGCACGGCCTTCGAAAGTTCAAATCCCTGTAGGGGAGTCCCAACTTAGCCCATGACAAGCTCTCACAGTCAACGAAGGAATAGACCTCCTCCCGAGGCGTTCCGATCAAACTCGGTACCTCGGTTCTTCAAGACACTTCGACAGGTTAAAACAAGACCAGCAACACCGCCCGAATGTGCCGACAAATCCCGATAGGAGCTGCACATATCTCGTTCTCAGGGCACACTCAGATTTTCCAAACTTCCGGTAGGCCAACCCAGAGTTGCCCCTGGTGGCCACCGGCGGCTGACGAGGTGGACCAACACTCAGAGGAGCACTGGCCCGGGGGGTTTAAAATAAGATGACCCTCGGGCTCCGGAAACCCAAGGGAAAAGAGGCTAGGTGGCAAATGGTAAAACCAAGGTTGGGCATTGCTAGAAAAGCTTTAATCAAGGCGAACTATCAAGGGGTTCCCATTATAACCCAACCGCGTAAGGAACGCAAAATCCGGGAACATAACACCGATATGACGGAAACTAGGGCGGCAAGAGTGGAACAAAACACTAGGCGAGAGGCCAAGCCTTCCACCCTTTACCAAGTATATAGATGCATTAAGATAACATGGCAATTTAATGATATCCCAACAAGTAAAATAATGTTCCAACAAGGAACGGTCTCCAATCTTCACCTGCAACTAGCAACGCTATAAGAGGGGCTGAGCAAAGCGGTAACATAGCCAATCAACGGTTTGCTAGGACATGGTGGGTTAGAGGTTTGACATGGCAATTTGGGAGGCTTGAAGGCAAATGGTAGGCATCGTAGCATTGGCATAGCAAAGGAGCGAGCAATCTAGCATAGCAAAGATAGTAGTGATTTCGAGGGTATGATCATCTTGCCTGCAAAGCTGTCAGAGTTGACTGGATCCTCGAAAGCAAACTCAACAGTCTCCTCGTTAGAGAACTCGTCTCCCGGCTCTACCCAAACAAGACAAACAAGCAACAAGGACAAAATCAACCACGTGCAAGGATCAAACAATATGGTGCAATGATGATATGCTATGCGGGATGCGATGCGGGATGCATATGCAAGATTTGACAAGTAAGGCATGAACATGGCCTCAAATTGGAAAACCAAGTGTGCCACTGGAAAGATGAGATGAAATCTCTCGAAAACGATATAAAGAACGCCGGAATCGGAGTTACGGTTTGGAAATGGCAAGCGATTCAAATATGACACCGGTCTGCGATTTACAGCAAGTAGCCATCTAAATGCAATGAGATGAGCATGCTACAGCACTCAAACATGGCAACAAAATACATGGAAGGGATGCATTCAAGATGCTTAACAAAAGTCTATCACTGAGCTACGGCCAATTCATCCATTAACAGGTTCAAACAAGCATGACAAAAATGCATATGGCAAACAGATCTCGGACTTAGTGAAATTAACACTTGTCTGGAATTTCAGATCAGGTAGCCCACTTGGGAGCAACAAAACTACATGCTACAGGACCTGAACATGGCAAAGTAAAACATGGCATGGAGCTACTCAAAAAGCTTAACAAAAGTCCCTTAGTGACCTTGAGCCAAAAGGGATCAGAAAACATATTAGCAAGCATGTGAACATAGCAAAAGCACAATCAGTTTTCAGACTTAGTGAAAACTGGCACATGCTGAAACATATCTCAAGTAGGCATGTTTACGAGCTCGGTGCACTCACTATGGAGCAAGTCAAGACAATCTAATCATACATCTATCAAGAACACACAAAATGCAAGCTATACATGGAAAGAACAATAGCATAGCATGCACGGATCAACTACAACAACATCGGCAAAATTGCAAACAAGTTGACAATCTGCCCAGATTCACAAAGTAGCAAAAGTAGAGCTCGATTGACTCAAGCTAGGGTGATCCATAATTGCCAACAAAGACATGAATGGATAGAGCACTACAAGATTAATAAAACATCCTTACTGATCATCCTCAAAAGAGGCACGGATCACTAGGAAACAACATGAACATATGACAACATGAGATAAACAGCTCAAGGACTTAGTGGAAATGCTAAGTCCCTGAAAACAGAGTTACCAAGTACCTCACTTTGCAAGCTTGTGCTAGTCACCACACACATCACAAAAATACATGGGTTGCACCTATGGAAAGATGACAAAACCCTTAACAAAACATATGTAGAGCTCATGGGCATATCATGCACACAATAATCATGGCAAAAAATGACAAATGTCTAAATGGAGTAGCAGATCTGACAAATATCTCAAGTAGCCCTCTTCTAACAGCATTTCGGGCCTCAAGATGAACTCAAATGAAAATGATGCAATGGAATTAAATGATGTACTCTCTGAGACGAACATTTTGATATGCTAAATGCCCAAATCGGAGCTACGGATGCAAAGTTACGGCAGGTCAAAGTATGCAACATGAATCTGAGAGAGGGGGAGAAAGTCAACCCTCGGGTTAGGGTTTCAGATCGGATCTGGATCAGGGGCACGCGGATCGAGGTGGTCGGACTCTCGCCGGAGTCGGCGCCGGAGTTCGCGGGGAGGCGGCTGCCGGAGCTCACCGGAGGAGCGGAGGGCGGCGGGGTCGCCGGAGCTCGGTCGCCGGCGCGTGGCGACGCCGGCCGGCGGGAGCGGCGCGGCGGGGCCCGGCCGGAGCTCGGGCGCCGAGCCTCGCCGGAAAGGGCGGCGCGGCGGAGGAGCAAACCGCGGGGCGGCGGCGCGAGGTAGGAGAAGCAGCGGCGGCGGGGCGCGGTAGGCGGCGGCGGGCGGCCGAGGGCCGCGAGGGCCGACCTTGGGCTTCGCGGGCCTCCGCGGTGGGAGGAGGCGGCCAGGAGAGCCAGAGCTATCTCATCCGTAGGGATGTGCTGAAACAAGGAAGGTCCAGAATGCTGAGCCCCCCTTGGCCACAGGTCGGCAAACTTTGTCCCAGGCCATTTTGCATTTGGCGCATGTTACGTTTTCATCTTGAGGCCAAAGGAACTGCCAGCGTGCTTTGTCCACCTCCTCGAGTATCTTTTTTGGCACCTTGAGGACAGTCGTAGCTAAAACCAGAAGGGCTGTTAGCACCGCGCGCACCAACACCCACCTGCCAGCCATGTTCATCAATCTTCCTTTCCATCCCATGAGCCTCGTGCATACCCGATCAGTGATGAATTGGAAATGCACTAGTCTCAGCTTTCTTGTGGAGATCGGCAGACCTAGGTATGTAGTCGGGAAAGCAGCTTGTTGGCCTCCAAAGTTTCTCAGCACCTTAGATAACTGAATCCCACCACAGTTAATTGGAATAACCGATGACTTTGCTTGGTTCGGCTTCAGGCCCGTGGACTCACCGAATCTGTTTAACAGATAGAGCAGCGTGTCCACCTCTTCATTCTCTGGGTTGGCAAAAATGACTGCATCATCTGTGTATAAGCTGATTCTCATGCTGATGCCATGACCCGGCAGCGGTGCGATCGTTTCTTCCGTTGCAGCAGTCTCTAGAAGACTATACAGAGGGTCAATTGCCATGATGAAAAGCAGAGATAAAAGTGGGTCGCCCTGCCTGAACCCGCAACCATGGAAGATTGGCGGCCCCGGCGTTCCATTGAGCATGCAAGAGGAGGAAGCTGTTGATAGAAGCAGCGCAATCCAGTCTCTCCATCTCGGTGGGAAGCCCATTCGCTGCATGAGCTCCAGCAAGTACTCCCAAGATACTGAATCAAAAGCCTTCACGATGTCCAACTTGAAAAACATCGCTTTCTTCTACATGCGGTGTAGCATCTTAACTGAGCTCTGCACATATTGGAAGCTATCATGGATGCATTTACTCTTTTGGAACGATGTCTGTGCTGGGTAAATGACTACACCAAGAGCCCCTGCCAGTCTTGTAGACAGGACCTTTGAAATGAGCTTGGCAACAGAGTGAATCAGGCTAATGGGTCGGAAGTGCCCAACTTCAGAGCCTCCGTTCTTCTTTGGCAGCAACGCGATCAGGGTCGTGTTTATGTCAGCAAAGTTTTGCCCTGCAATCTGATGAAATTTCTGAAACACTGCCATGATATCCTCATGAACTATGTGCTAGCATGATCTGTAGAACTGTCCTGTGAATCCATCTGGCCCCGGGGCTTTGTCAGCCAGGGAGGCAGTGATAGCAGCCCAAACCTCAGCATGGAAGAAAGGCGCATCCAAACCTTGAGGGTCGATCATGGGGATGTTCAGCCTGTCCCAATTCAGAGTGGTTTGGCGAGCTTCTTGTTTGCCCAAACACCTAGTGAAATGATCATGAATGATCTTTTCCTTGCCCACATGCTCAAAAACTTCAGTGTTGCCGTCTGTGAGGGAGTGAATGTAGTTTTTCCTCCTTCTTGCTTTCATTTTTGCGTGGAACAACTTGGTGCTTGCATCCCCAGCGCGCAGCCGGGTGATCCTAGATGCCTGCTTCTTTCTAGCTCTCTCAATGGCCGCAACCCCAGGACCTTTAACTTAAATTGCTTTCTAAGGTAGAATTGTGTTGCCGTGAGCCTTCTGTGTTCTTAGGCCATGTATAGTAAGCAAATGACTTCATTTGCAATGTGGAGTTACATTTTTGCTTTTTCAAACGTGGCCTTGCTCCAGATCCTCAGATCAGCCGCCGTACACTCCATCTTCTTTTTGATTCTGACAAAAGGGTAGTCATGCGGCACCGGCCTTTTCCAAGCATGAAGAACAGTTTCAGTGAAGTGAGGAAACTTGGGCCAAAAGTTTTTGAATCTGAACCGCGCCTTTCTGTCGGGCATGTTCGTGGCAGCCAGGATGAGCGGGCAGTGGTCGGAGAAGGAGGTTGAGGCAGCTACTAGCATATTCTCCGGGTGCAGCTCTTCCCATTGTGTGTTGTAGAAAATTTTGTCAATGCTGCAGAGAGTCGGATTCTCCCTTTTGTTGCTCCACATAAAACGGCGATTCTTGCACTTAATCTTTTTCAGCCCAGCCAGATCAATGGCCCTACGGAACTTTCCAATCATCCTTCTACTAATGTTTGAGTTGCTCTTGTCTCTGGCCTGGTAGATCATGTTGAAGTCGCCATTGATCATCCACGGCTCAACTGCAGGTGGAGCCGCTGCTGCAACTTCAGCTAAGAAGCTATCTTTTTGTGCGGCGTCTGTCAGTCCATAAACCATGGTTATCCAGAAATGCAGCCCCGAATGCAGCTCCTGAATCCTAACGGTGATGGAGAAACTACCTAGGTGATAGGAAACTAAGTCGACTAATGTTTTGTCCGAAAAGATCACCGTGCTTCCTCTAGTACCGATCGCCGGCAGCACCACACAACCCTACATCCTACTACCTCCTACTTCCATAGAGATCGCCATCGACCAGGATTCTATCTTGGTCTCCTGTAAACATAGCACCGCTACCCTATGAGCGGACGCCACCTCACTAATCACCGTACGCTTCGCCGGGCAGTTTAATCCTCTAACATTCCAGGACATAAAGCTCACATTGTTGTCATGCATCGAAGAACCAAGGATTGCTCCGCCAACTGAAGAATCTACTGAAAAGGTACGGATACACCACAACATACATCCGGGGGCGATGACGGCCACCAGCAGGCCCAAAACCCCGTCGTCGCATAGCCAGCCACAACAACAAGGAACTAAACATGAACATTAGACCTAACTCGAACTGGTGGAAGACCAGACACTGACGGAGCCTAGCTACATCTACTACTTCTAACATGATCAACCATGCATGACCTCCTCGGCCTCAGCAAGCCCCGCCATGCCCACCGCGATCTTGAGGGCGCCTTGGTCGAGTCCTATGAGCTTTGCTATTGCAGCAATGTCACCATCTGACAGAGGTTCCTGGAAACGCTTCAATGTCCGTGCTACCGCCTTGGGGGTCATCTTCTCTTTTGGGCCAAGCTCTCCCAGTTCCTGGATGAGGCACAGCATAGCCCTCTGGGCCATCGGGGTAGTGATGCCCGCAGCTGCCTGACGGGCAGTGCGGCGAGAGGGGACAGAGATGGCCCTGGACTTGGGGGCGGAGTGGCGAGGACGAGGCAACAGACTTGGGAGGACTGAAGGAGGCACCGCGGTGAAGCTCAGTGATACGTCTCCAATGTATCTATATATTTTTATTGTTCCATGCTATTATATTATCCATCTAGGATGTTTTATATGCATTTATATGGTATTTTTATATGATTTTTGGGACTAACCTATTAACCTAGAGCCCAGTGCCAGTTTCTGTTTTTTCCTTATTTTTGAGTTTTACAGAAAAGGAATACCAAATGGAGTCCAATTGACGTGCCAATTTTTGATGATTTTTCATGGACCAAAAGAAGCCCGTCGAGTAAAAGAGTTGGGCCAGAAGAGTCTCGGGCCGTCCACGAGGGTGGGGCGTGCCCTACCCACCCGGGCGCACCGCCCTATCTCGTGGACGACTCAGGCACCTCCCTGACTTGTTCCCGACGCTAAAAATTCCTATAAATACCGGAACCTCCAGAAAATAACCTAGATCAGGAGCTCCGCCGTCGCAAGCCTCTGTAGCCACCGAAAACCAATCTAGACCTGTTCTGGTACCCTTTCGGAGGGGGGAATCCCTCTCCGGTGGCTATCTTCATCATCCTGGCGCTCTCCATGACGAGGAAGGAGTAGTTCACCCTCGGGGCTGAGGGTATGTACCAGTAGCTATGTGTTTGATCTCTCTCTCTCTCATGTTCTTGATTTGCACGATCTTGATGTATCGCGAGATTTGCTATTATAGTTGGATCTTATGATGTTTCTCCCCCTCTACTCTCTTATAATGCATTGAGTTTTCCCTTTGAAGTTATCTTATAGGATTGAGTCTTTAAGGATTTGAGAAAACTTGCTGTATGTCTTGCATGTGCTTATTTATGGTGACAATGGGATATTCACGTGATCTACTTGATGTATGTTTTGGTTCTCAACTTGCGGGTTCCATGACCTCGTGAACTTATGCATAGGGGTTGGCACACGTTTTCGTCTTGACTCTCCGGTTGAAACTTTGGGGCACTCTATGAAGTTCTTTGTGTTGGTTGAATAGATAAATCTGAGATTGTGTGATGCATATCGTATAATCATACCACCGGATACTTGAGGTGACATTGGAGTACCTAGGTGACATTATGGTTTTGGTTGATTTGTGTCTTAAGGTGTTATTCTAGTACGAACTCTAGGATAGATCGAACGGAAAGAATAGCTTCGTGTTATTTTACTACGGACTCTTGAATAGATCAATCAGAAAGAATAGCTTTGAGGTGGTTTCATACCCTACAATTATCTCTTCATTTGTTCTCCGTTATTACTGACTTTGGAGTGACTCTTTCTTGCATGTTGAGGGATAGTTATATGATCCAATTATGTTATTATTGTTGAGAGAACTTGTGCTAGTGAAATTATGAACCCAAGGCCTTGTTTCAACGCAGTGCAATACCATTTTCGCTTACTTTTATCGTTAGTTACTGTTCGACGAATTTTTGTTCAATGTTGCATAAAATATGTTTTTTCTAATGAGTTTTTGATGCAGGATATATATGCAAAGGCAAGTTATTAATAATGCAAAGATAAAATGCTATTGCATGGCACATGCACGTACGTACAGACACATGAATGAAATCATGGTGCAACTACTGCATGTGCGTGCACACACAAGTACTCCCACCCACATGCAATAATGCTTGGCTTATTATATGGTGCACATAGCTTATGCATGCCCTTTAAAAAGAGAGGGTTTTGCATGCACTTGACAAGCTTTGCCTTGACTTGGTATTTATACAGTATGTGTACGTATTCGGATATATCGGGCGGTCGGCTGGCGTGCGTATACATACTTGAATGCTCACATCGGGCATGATTTTTTTGGGACGATCGGGCTGCTCCAGAGTTTGGAAATAAATCTCGGAAAGGCAAGCTCAGTTGCAGTACACGCATTAGATGGCTGGTCTTTCCTTTTATTCATGCAGGCTTGTAGGACAAGAAGAACATATTGGAAAAGAAAAGGAGAAGATGGAAAGTTTCGGATCAAGCAGTCCTTGGAAAGTTTTGCACCGACGTGTATGACAGCCTCCCGACTATAAATATAAGAGGATCCATCGGGCTTGAAAAAAACAGGCACCACCACATCCAGCGCACGCACCACATCCAGCCACCACGTCGCCGCCGTCACGCACGCACCAAAAACCCAAGAATCCATCGACCACATCCAGCCACCACGATCCCAGAACTCATGCAGCAAGAAGAAGTAGAAGGAAAGAAGAACAACGCCGGCGATCATCCGTACAAGAAGCACGCACCACGGCAGCAACATGAACACCAAGTTGATTTTCCCGAACGGTAAAGTTGTCATCTAATCTCTCCTTCATCCTTCATTTTTTTCATGCATGCACAGCACGTGGTGGCACGGTGGAGCTCGTGAGCATGAAGCACTTCGTTGGCGTTATCATCATCTTCATCAAGCTAACCAAGACGATGAGGATACTCCCGGACTTCACCAAGGCACCAAAGATGACGGCATGTCAATGGTGCTGCTGACGCGGAGCCTGTCGGACTCGTTTGTAGTGTTTGCCTTTGGTAACAGGTCCGCCGACCATCCATCAAGTTGGCGTCGTGAAGAACGGAGGCGCGGAGCTGAAGGAACACCGCCGATGTCTGCTTCGTCAAACTGGAGCTCAGAGGATGCCACTGCGTTCCGCGAGGATGGTGACACGAAGCTCGCTAGGATGACGCCCGTCGTTTTCTTCATCAAGCCGGTGCCATAGAGGACAGAGGCACGGAGCTCGGAGGATGCCGCCGCGGTCTGCGGCATGGCCCCACGGAGTTCGCGAAGACGACGCCAATGTCAACATCGTCAATTCGGTGCCATGGAGGATGGAGAGGCGGAGCTTGCGAGGATGCTGCCGCCGTGCCGCGGTGGATGGACGGAGCTCGCTAGGACAACGCCTGTCATCTTCTTCATCAAGCAAGCGCCATGGAGGATGGACGCGCGGAGCTCGGAGGATGTCGCCGCGTTCCGCTGGCATTGGCGCCATGGAGTTCGCCAAGATGATGCCAATGTCAACATCATCAACTCCGTGCCGCAAGGATCGTGACGGGGAGCTCGCAAGAAGGACGCCGGCCATCCACTTCGTCATGCTGGAGCTACAGGACAGAGGCGTGGCGCCCGTTGGGGATGCCGCCGACGTCTACTTGGTCAAGCTGGAGCCCAGAGGCGTGGAGCTCGCAGGGATTCCGCCGTGTGCCGCGGAGCAAGGCGAGACGGAGCTCGCTAGGACGACACATGTCTTCTTCTTCATCATGTCGGTGCCATGGAGGACAAAGACGTGGAGGCTCGCAACGATGGCGCCGCCGTTCCGCGGTGGATAGCGGCGCGGAGCTTGCCAAGATGACACCAACGCCAATATCACCAAACCGGTGCCATGGAGGACGGAGGCATGGAGCTCGCAAGGATGCCACTGTCGTGCTGCGGTGGATGGAGGCGCGGAGCTCGCCAAGATGACGCCCATCGCCAACATCAACCTGGTACCATGGAGGATCATGGCGTGCAGCTCGCAAGGAGGACACCACCAATGTCTACCTCGTCAAGATGGAGCCCGCGACCCGGAGCTATGAAGATGACACACGCCCTCGGTGCTGCCCGCAACACGAAGCCCGCGATGCGAAGAAGATGGCGCTACGCAATGACGTGGCTTCACCATCCCTTACCACTACATGGTGCTATTTGCAACACGAAGCCCATGAAGACGAGGCGTGATGGCGAGGAGGCGATGTGACTTCACCAACACTAACTCCCGATGGCCCCGTGAGGCGGTGCCCTTGTCTTGGAGGACCGCCGTAAACACGGCGTCCAACCGAGACGAGGCGCCAACCGCATCGGCATTGCCGATACGAGCGAGCGTTGGTTTTACATCGACACTGGTCTCCACAAAAGAATACTCCCACGAGGCAACCCCTTGCATACCCGACGAAGCCGCTACATCATCAAGAAGTCCGAGCTGAGCAGGATCCATGCAACTTCAACACCGACTACATCAACGTTGTCAAGACCGACGAGGCGCGACGGCGAGGGAGAATGTGGCCAGCACAAAGTCATGTTTTGAGCGGCATGTGTACCGACGAGGACACGGGCTTTGCTGCTGCCCACATCACACACACACACACCATCATCATCATGCATGAAGAACGCAAAGCGAAGACGACAAAGACGACCACATGGCTTAATCGGAGGTATCGCGCGGAGCAACCCTTGGGAGTAATTAACGGGGAGCTTTTCGAGGCCCTAGGAACCCAGGAGACCGCACATCGCCATAGTGAGGCAGGCGCGCTAGTAGGCCATGGAGCGCAACCATTTTTTATGGGATCTTGTAATTTTGTTCATCCAAAGAGATAAATGAAATACTTGTTTCCCGTATCACTTTTCTTTGTGTACTACGGTACACTGGCACGCCCGCATTGTTTTTATTTTTCCCCGGCGCATGAGAGAAATCCACACTCCTTCTCTTCCCTTCATCCGGAGTGCATATAAGATTTTTCTCGTGTCAAACAAATTGGCACGCCCGGTGGGACCTGGTTCTCCTCCCATCTTCGCTTCGTTGTGGTCGCCTGAATCGTCTTCGCTCGTCTCCCAACCTGCACAACATGCTGCATGACAAGGTGTAAGCGAGGATTTCCGCTCATCAAGATCCCTTTCATGCAGGCGGACTCTCCCGTGATAGCAACTCGGAGCTGGTGATGATCCAGTTTGGATCAATGCCGCCCATGGTCGTCATCGAGCTCGGCGAGAAGGTCTACATCCATCAAGCCCAGGATCCTGCGTAGTTTCAAACTGTGCAGTCGAAGAAGGCGCTAAGGCGGGAGGCTGCGAAGATGAAGAAGGAGCGTCGTGAGCTAATGCTTGAGGCGCGTGCCCTGTTGAAGGAGTCGACAAGGGCGGATACGAAAGGAGATGTGGAGGCAGCTCAACGCCTCCGAACCACAGCCGCCAACAGGCGGGCTAGTGCGGCGTCCCTCCACACCCCTACCATGACTACACACTCGGAGCCATTGAAACCAACTCCGCGGCGCTTCGAGGTAGAGCTTCTCGAGGGTTTGGAGGCCATGTCCCATAACCTGTGTAGGCTCATGGCCAACGCTCGTTTGTCGGATAGCCCTCATCCCCTATGCAACTACAGGAGGAAGTACCGCAAGGTACAATTACTCCACCAACAGATAGCTTCCCGCATCGCTCAAAGCACGGTACCAGAGGAGGATTGGTCCCTCGGCGCCATGGACCTAGATCATAAGGTGTTCACTTACCGAAGCACCTTAACCCCTCCGCATGACTTGTTCGCTGATGATTGGGCATATGAGCCATGCAAGGTCAAGGAGCTGGTGAGATGTGCCATCATGAAGTGAGTTCTAGAAGCGGCGCTCACGCAAAGAGCCCGTTCTACCAGGCCCTACTGTCTCCCTCAAAATTGGCGACACACGAAGGGGTGCATGGGCACCGTGTCTCCACAACTCGGCGGTCGACGAAAGGTCTCTCCCCAACAGCAATAGGTTTTCCGCCCTTCAGCACGAAGCACCCGCGCCCTGGGAGGACGACCTACGGCGAGAATTTCGCCAACTCCAGGAGCAGATGAACAATATCCAGAGGAGGCTCCAGGACCCAGCGGCGCCAAGTGCATCGTCGACTCAAGCTACAGGAAGGATGAGGCGTCAAGCCCCAAGCCATCGTCCTCAACATGAGCGCCAGACTTTGGCACCTCGGCGACAACCTTCACCGACTCGACACTTCCCATAACGGAGATATCCCAACATGCCTCCACGTTGGAACCGATGGTCAAGACAAGACGATGAGAGGGACCCCCGGCCCACTCAGCAGTGGCAACCACGGGAACCTTTGCGACAGACACTTCCACCATGACCTTCGTCACCTCCCAGGAGGGGACATCAAGACGATGAGAGGGACCCTCGGCCCACTCAACAGTGGCAACCACGGGACCTTTGTGACCGACACTTCCACCACGACCTTCATCACCTCCTAGGCGGGGAGATCGGCCACAGCTGCAGGCGATGGTAGACAGGACATCATCATCCACGAGGTGCCATGCACCAACACTCCTACACACGCCACCGGTGCAAAGGGATGGTATCTTTCCAATGGAGAATCAGCGCAAGCGCGAGAGGCGTCGGAGAAACCGCCATGTTCTTTATAGAGAACTTGAGGACTTAGTCCTTCGACACACTCAGGTATGTTTACGACCCGATGGTGGGGTCGTTCAAGAAAATGACAGGATCAAATTTCGCATCTCCCCCGACTTGGAGCGGCATGAGCGGTATAGCTACCTGCTCAGCCGGTTGGTGCCAAAACCACGCAAGACGTCCACGAGAAGCACTGAGCAAGGGAGCAAGGCGGTTATTTCTTCATCCCTTCCCCAGAAGAATGATGAATAGGTGAAGGCGACTGCACCAACACCCCCACTAGAGAATCAGAAGATGCTAGCGTCGACGGCCACACCGATGGAAGGCGTTGAAGAAGCCAAGCTTACATTCTCCTCCAACCATGAAGTAGCTTTCGAAGGTGCAGCCAACACTGCCCTCCCACAAGACACAGTACTTACCACAGAGTTTCCCCCTATTCCCTCTAAAAAGATGGACCAAGATAGAGAAGCTCAAGCTCAGCAGGAGGCTAAAAAAGCGAAGGGATTAACCGAGAAGAACCTTGCCTTGTGCGGTACTCTTGGAGTGCAGCCAAGCGAAGGGTCCAGTAATGGATGGCGACCTCCTGCCATCACCGAGGAGTTCGATTATCCTTCTGAAGAAGAGATCATGCCGAACCCAAAGGCGGACTTCCAGAGGACCTTCCTACCGCGCCTTGGCCATGTTCGTGCAGGGTTCAGGGGTGCCGAGGGGCATGCCAAGACAAGCTCATCGACATCACAAGAAGCTGCAAGATCCAGGGCCACATGTCTTCCTGTGACAATAGGAAAAGGCTCATTAGGTGGAGGGAGCACTTCACAAAATGAAGATATATACAAGTGACACTACACCGACATTACATCAAGGCTTCCTCAAGACCTTGAAGGACGACAACAAGTTGCAAATCGGCCAGGGGCCAATACAAGATTAAAATCCATCACCCGTCAAGGCGTGACGGAAGGGTTTCCCGGAGATGGAGAACACCAAGACAAACTTGATGATGAAGAAGGCTTCTCCGACTCATCTTCCTCGCCATCATTGGAGAGTCGTCCACACTCCCCTCGTTACCATGAACTAGCTTCATCGGTTTTGTCAGATTACAAGAGCGGTGATGAAGACCTGGATACCACGCCCGTTCGCATGGTGAATCATGGTGATAGCCTTGTGGATCAAGATCCTGCTGCCAAGCCACCCGTTGGTGGCACCCATGGCCCAAGTGCTGTAAACAAAGTAGCACCACAAGAAGTTTCTCTAGAAGAAGAGGTCAGAAGCCAATGCCAGACGATTGACCAGTTGGCGTCAAATCTTGACCAGTTCATTGAGCTTATGAGGAGAAACCAAGGCGTTCCTCCACAAGGCGTGCTGCAGCGAGTGGTGGATCCGCAAGAGGAGGAACTTCAGGTGGGCCCTCCTGCTAGGGTGCCCTCAAATGATGTGCCTCAACACGACCCCCACTGACGGTGTCCTGGACTAGGGGGTACTCACCACGTCGTCTCCCGATCTATTAGATTGGGCCGAGGCCCCCCATGGCCGTATACTCATGGGGCAGTTCGGACAGCTGCCGCATACAACGAAGATTCCACAAAGACTTGGCGATCAAGACAAGGACTTCTCCCCACCGGCGTATTCGGCTAGGACTCTTGTTAACCTAGGCTTCTAGTGCATTATATAAACCAGGGCCAGGCTAGTCGATACAACATACAGAACAACAATCATACCATAGGCTAGCTTCTAGGGTTTAGCCTCTCCGATCTCGTGGTAGATATACTCTTGTACTACCCATATCATCAATATTAATCAAGCAGGACGTAGGGTTTTACCTCCATCAAGAGGGCCCGAACCTGGGTAAAACTTCGTGTCTCTTGCCTCCTGTTACCATCCGGTCTAGACACACAGTTCGGGACCCCCTACACGAGATCCGCCGGTTTTGACACCGACATTGATGCTTTCATTGAGAGTTCCGCTATGTGATCGACAAAAGGATCGATGGCTCGCCTGCAGATCAACTGCGACTTCGGCGTCTTCGTCACCAGTTCGACTGGTCACCTTGGTTCGACCAAGAATTGCGCCCCGTGTTCGGATCACCATGTTCGGACGAGGGCCTTCATCAAACATCAACTCCGATCTCTATCAAGATCACGGAGGAATCATCTATGGAGCTCAGGGCTCAACGTCAACATTGCCCTCAAGCGACCGTGCTGTTTTTTTGGACAGCGAACTCGTATCTGCCGCCACCACCTCCTCGAGTATCGCTTTGACGATCGCTTTGGTGGACTTGTGCGGAATTGAGTCTATAATAACCCTGGAAAATTTCATCGAGTTCCGATGGAGGAATCTCTGGCAATCCACGATATACCGGAGCCCTGTCAAATCTGGATGGGAATTTGGATGAGTTTAGGGCGTGGTGTCCAGATTCTATCTCGGACGTCCTTTGGAAGATCCAACCGTTGATCAGGTGCGGAATTCCTATATCTGCCACCTCTCAAAATTGCAGCTCGATCCGACCGTCCAAACTCCGGGAACCTTCCGATTAGTGCATCACTTTTCGGATCTGTTTTCTGCGCGAAAACGAATCCGACCCGAGTTCATCTTTTTTATGAACGGGATTTCGGACATCCCTTTTGAAGGAAGTTTTGTATGGGGTATTGTGTTTTGTTCCCGAACACATCCCACTAACTTTAAGATCTTTTGAATATGATCTTCAACATCATGTTGGTGTCAAACCAGTCTGGCAATATTACTCCACGGCTGCCGACCTGCGCTAGACACGTCGTCACTTTAGCCGAGCTCAACTTCTTCGGATCATCATCTCGGCAAGCCGAACAAGAGTCCGGCATCGCGAAGGATAAATCATCATCAACATCGCCGCCCCATGGATTACACGGAGCGGGCATACCGGCATCGCCGCACGGTCGCTTCATCAAGCCGGCATCGACCACGTCACGACCTGCATCGACAGGGCCGCACTATTGCTTCTTCAAGCTAGTGTCCATCACGCCGACCTACTTCGACTCATCGGCTGACGATGAGACTTCGACATCTCGTCTGGACCGGGGGCTTCGCCATCTCTTCATCAACCTACTCCGGACACTTCGGCGTCACTAGCTGACCAGCTTCGTCACGTTAGCTGGGCCGAGGGCTTTGCCTCGGCGAGTCAACCTTTACCAGCATTGTCATGCCGTCGTTTTATCACCCATCAGGCAATGGGTGTGCAGAGCGAGTCCCAGTTTTGGGAATCACCTTGCTTCGGATTGCTACAACAAATAAACCAGGTGCTATTAATCCCAGTATTTTTTGCTTGTTTGGGTTCATTTTTCCCAAGGAATTATTACTCTGCTTTGTCCATGATATGTACACAGGTCTATCAAATGGTGACCGCATTAACGACGGTCGTGTGGTGGTTCGATCAGTTTCCGTATATAGTCCGGCGAACGCCGCATCCGAAGCTCGGACCGACCTGTGAATTCAGGCTATGCAACGCCTTTATTACATCACGCCGACGCCCTGCATCGACATTGACTTCGGCGCCAGGCCATATTTCTTCTATTCCTCACTTTGCATAAATTATTTATTATGCAACATTTTTTTTAATTATCATTATCTCCGGTCCGCACTATTTTTTGTGCACAGGAAAATGATCCGGAGACTTCGGCGTCACTCTGCCGGTCTGCATTGACCGTGCTATGTCACCACTTCGGCGTGTCGAGCTCTCCGCTCCGCCACCTCGGGACCAGCTTGGGGGATGGAACCTTGCCCCGCATCAAGCTCGGACCGCGTCATCAATACCGAACACATTAACCAGCTAAGTCGCTTTCATGCTCAAAGCTTTAATTTGTAACTTGTGTTCGGTTCGACCAAGCATTATACTTTTTTGGAAAAAAATTGCTTGTAAAAAATTTCCTTGTCCAAACTTTGTTTGTGACACATAAATTCAAATACCCAATTCATTTGGGGGCTTCCTTCATGAAGCTTTTCCACTTGCATATGATTACACTTGTACGGCTTCGTTCCTTGTTCGTGTATTACACCACAATATGCACCATATTGACTTAAGCGATTTGCAAGCTGGGTTGCCTCGCTCCTGTGTTTACCCCTACGTTCCCGATTGTTCGGCTAGGGAGTAAAGGGAGCACCTCTGCGATTGTCACGATCGGGTCTCCTGAGCCGGACCTCAGACTGGGTGAAGCCGAAAGCTAGCGCTCTTATAGTTTTCAATGATGGTCGGCACACAATGGAACCCATGAGTACAAAAAATCTATTGCACAAGTCTCATAATAACAATGAGCACCGAAGAAAGGTATCGGTGGGGGTACTATTTTCTTCGAAGATGCTTCTTACACTTCACGGTAATATAGCATAAGTTCCCTGACCGCGCTTTGTCTGTTACAGCCTTATGGCCTGATTGCCTGGTTATTGGAAACACCGTCGATATTCTCGACCGATGGAGTACATAACACTTTTCGGTCCTTGACCGAAGAGGGAGAAGCTGACGGTCGGTTAAGACGCGTTTAAAGTTCAGTTGAACATAGATATGATATAAGTACTTCGGTACATGCAATCATTCTTCTACCCAAGTCACTTGGGGGCTCTTAAGTTTATTTGAGCCGTTTTATAATAAGTGTTCTTCTTCTTAGTCGTTGCAAAGTTTTATTATTATTATTTATCACTCCTTTTTTCGACACGAGTGTGCGGTCACTAGCCGGGGAGCCTAATTTCTCTCTCAAAGCCGCTAGAGTTTAGTTTGCTAAACTGGCCTGATGAGAAGTACTCCGCCCTCAGGATAGGAGGTTGAAGCCGTAGGCTGACCCGCTCGAAGTCTTGAGATAGGATGTATCATTTTAAAGCACAACAGAAGCACTTCTTTTTTCTAAGACCAACTTTCGGATTGGCACCGAACACTTGATATTGTTCGGACGTCATGTTTTTACTGACGTTTCTTGGTTTTCCAAGCTTTTTGGCACTTATAAACTATGTGTGCTTTTCCAGCATTAGTCTCGCAGTGCAACGCCAGACACCTTTAGGGATTCGGCAAAAACATTCTCAGATATTGCTATATATGCATCGGTTTCGAATTGTGTCTTCGGTCAATAGTTGGGTTGCCCAGCTCCTGCACTTGCTTCCTACGTTCCGTTTTGTTCGGCTAGGCGTGCAAAGGGAGAACCACTTCGATTGTGCTTCCAGCTCACATGGTTAAGCACCTCAGTGGAGAAAGCCGAAAACTGACTTTCACAATAAGCGTAAACTGGTCAGCGATCCGATGACTATGTTAAATGATGGGCCGTTCATAACATTGGCCGAAGTGTTTACGGCTTGACCCCGACTGTCGCCGAACACTACCGGGGGCTATTAATTGGCCTCCCAAACTAAATCCTCAATATTTTGCTCTTACATTAGAGCTGAGGTTTAATGATCATGCTTAGCATGACAACCCAAAGAAAGGAACCGATAGCGGGACTATTTTCTTTGGAAGACATTTCTTCTGTTAAACAGTAATATAACATATCTCTCTGCGTACCTTTGTTTATAAAACCGAATGGCCAGATTGCCTTGTTTGTTGTAAATCTTTGCCCTCATAAAGGATTTATAAAGTAGGACAAACACTCCTTGGCTATTGGCTGAGGAGGTGGAAGCCGATGGTCGGTCAACAAAGTTTGGTACAATGCGGATCTGAGCATTAATGACGTAAAGTACTTGGATACATAGAGTCCTTACACATAATTTGTGATTTTACTATGGATATTGATCCTTAATTCGGCCACCCGTGCCCGCATTAAGGCTCGGGGGATACTGGGCGTCGGGCTTATTATTTACAAATATTAAAGGGGCACATTGATCCCCTGATCTGGTGTTACCACCCGACCAGTGTCTCGGGGGCTACTGCATTGCTTGTCCAATGCAGAAAATTTTATGTGTAATATAGTTTCCGAGGAGATTTTGATCCTCAGGTTGGTCGGTCGCACCCAACCTGAGTCTCGAGGACTGAGCACGCCGCTTTTAGTGTCCCGAAGTATTCTGCTGAGCTTGGACTTGATCCTCAGGCCGATTTTGCAAATCAACCTGAGTCTCAGCGGCTACTGGGATCAGCGGTCTTACGTCATCCTTCAGGTGCATCTCAGGTTTTAGACCGATACACACCTTGAGGGCTACTAGCTATATATCTCGGCAGAGAATAAATTGCACCAATAAAAAATATTCACAAAAATCGGCCCACATTCGGGGTGGTGCACAACCTCGGAAGCAGCCCGGCATAAAGCTCGGGCGCTAGTGGCTGGCTCCATAGAGGGCATTTCCGGCATTAAGCTTGGCTAAACTCCTTCAAACTTCTTTGAACCAAGGTGATTTACGACACCTCGGATATAGTCCGGCGTTGGAGCTCGGATACAGTCCGGCGTTGGAGCTCGGATACATAGTCCGGCGTTGGAGCTCGGATACATTCCGGCGTTAGAGCTGGGAAGCGGTCCGGCGTTGGTGCTCGGTTGCAAAAGATACCTCGAATACAGTCCGGCGTTGGAGCTCGGACGCAAGAGTACGCTGCCGCCCGGGAAAAACTTCAAGCCCGAGGTGTGGCATAAAAATAACAAGGCATTGGTAAAGGCCGGAAACTTAAAGGGGCTCCTCGGATACCCAACATGTAAACTCATCGAATGCATTTCGGCGATCCTCAAGATCGAAGATAAAGAAGATTTGTTGAACCAGTTTTCAAGACCGACGACCGAAGATGAAGAACAGTTCGGAAGAATCGAGGAGCATCCCTAACTTGAAGACCGGTTCAGGGGGCTACTGACGGTGTCCTGGACTAGGGGGTACTCACCATGTCGTCTCCCGATCTATTAGATTGGGCCGAGCCCCCCCATGGTCGTATACTCATGGGCCAGTTCGGACAGCTGCCGCATACAAGGAAGATTCCATAAAGACTTGGCGATCAAGACAAGGACTTCTCCCCACCGGCGTATTCGGCTAGGACTCTTGTTAACCTAGGCCTCTGGTGCATTATATAAACCAGGGCCAGGCTAGTTGATACAACATACACAACAACAATCATACCATAGGCTAGCTTCTAGGGTTTAGCCTCTCCGATCTCATGGTAGATCTACTCTTGTACTACCCATATCATCAATATTAATCAAGCAGGACGTAGGGTTTTACCTCCATCAAGAGGGCCCGAACCTGGGTAAAACTTCGTGTCCCTTGCCTCCTGTTACCATCCAGCCTAGACGCACAGTTCGGGACCCCCTACCCGAGATCCGCCGGTTTTGACACCGACACCCACGCACAAGCTCAGCCTTGGGTTAGCCCTGCTGGTTCTACCAACGCAGTACCACGCGCGGTTATGCTGAAGGACTACCACGACATGGTCAGGGATATGGTGGACAAGAAGTTGAAGCAAATGGCAATAGATCAAGCCCCTCGCACCTCCGAGAGTGAGCTGGAGAAGCCTTACGAGGCATGGCATGACATGATGGCGTATCCCGCAGGGTGGCACCCACCAAAGTTCCGTCAATTTGATGGAACCGGTGATGCAAGGTAGCACCTAGCGTACTTCGAGGCGGCATGCGGTGACACAGCAAACAATCCGTCACTTCTCCTTCGCCAATTTTTAGGGTCGTTAACCGGGCTCGCCTTCCATTGGTATAGCCGTTTACCGGTTGGGTCCATTGGGAGTTGGGCGGCCATGAAGGAGGTTTTCAAGAAGCACTTCGTCGCCATGAAGAAGGACTTCTCCGTTGTCGAGCTGGCGCAAGTCCGACAACGACGAGATGAGTCCATTGATGACTACATCATTCGCTTCCGCAACAGTTATGTGCGTCTCGCTAGGGAGATGCACCTCGAGGATGCCATTGAGATGTGCATCCACGGGATGCAGCAACATTGGTCACTTGAAGTCTCTCGGCATGAGCCTAGAACTTTTAGTGCCCTCGGCACGGCGGTAGCAGCCACGAAGCTTGAGTTTGAGAAATCACCGCAGATAATGGAGCTCTATAAGAATGCCAGCGCATTTGATCCCGCTAAGCGCTTCGCCTTGACGTAAGAAAATCAACAACGGTAGCAGGACGAAGGCACTAGCCGAAACAAACACCACCAAGGTCTTCTCTTTTGCACCGCAAGGCCATGTGCCCGTCCTGGGTGCAAGGGGGGAACAGGCCGGAGGGAGGCAACACCCGTCGATGCAGGAACTCCTCAAGAAGCAGTACATCTTCCGTCGAGAGCTCGTCAAGGACATGTTCGATCAGTTGATGGAGCATCGAGCCTTGAGCTTACCAGAGCCTCGGAGGCCCGATCAGGGAAGGATGACATATAATCCTTTATTTTTCCCATATCACAGGTATGTGGGACATGTCATTGAAGATTGTTTCACGTTCAAAGAATGGCTCCAAAGAGCCATTAACGAGAGGAGGATCAACCTCGACCCAGAAGCTATCAACCCAGATTACCATGCAGTAAACATGGTGAGCATGAAGTTACCATCTCCGCCAAGTGAAGACACGGAGTTCGAAGAAACATGGGTGCCACTAGCCCAAGTTGAAGACCAGCTATCCAACCTCATCCTCTCCAAGACACAGGCATCTCCCTTTCGGCCGCACGTGACCCCAACCATTCCCGGGGAGGAGCCTTGGAGGACGGTGCACTGAAGGCCGTACACAAGGAGGCTGCCACCTCGACATCTTCGCCTAGTTTTGCCAGAACGTGCTCCCCCAAGAATTCTAAGGCGGTTCGATCCAAGTCAACGCCGGCCTCCGCCAAGATTTGTCCCTATGTCATAGGGAGACGAGCCTTTTCCTCGACGGGGACGTGTGCTACCAACCTTGGCGTAGTTCTTGCCACCCGGCTGGGGGCAAGTACCGGCAAAGGAGGGGGAGCGAGTTCAAGAAGGAGCCAGCTCATCCCAATCACCAAGCATAGAGAGTTGCAACGTCATCCATGACTACAGTGACACCCCTTCTGAAGACGTGTTTACTCCTGAAGAGCAGGCGGTCCTCCACGCCGAAGAGGCGACAAAAGAAGTACCATTGGAAGAGGTGAACATGAACATGCGTGGGGGCAAAGTCCTACCTGAACCACTAAAGATCAAGCCTACAAGGGTGCAAAAGCCAACCACCCCAAAGGAGACGCCTTTGCAGGTGGAGGAATCTGAACACCAAGGCCAAGAGCAGATGAAGGCACGTGACGTCGACTACAACATCATCGCCCACCTCAAGCGGATCCCTCCACTTTTGAGTGTACATGATGCACTCATGATGGTGACTGACCTTCGCGGAGCCCTTATCAAGGCGCTCCAAGCCCCAGAACTCTATGAGGTTTCCATGGCGAAACACTGTCTTTGCTCTAGCCCCTTGTTCATGAACGAGATCACGTTTGACGAGGAGGATAAGCTCATAGATGATGGTGACCACAACCGGCCATTGTATGTGGAAGGTAATATTGGTGTTGCACATCTTCGTAGGATCCTCATAGACCTAGGGTCTGCCGTGAACATTCTCCCTCTTCGGAGTTTGACGCGGGCGGGTTTCACGGTGGATGACTTGGAGGCTACAAACGTGATGATCTGCGGCTTTGACAACCAAGGGAAGCCTATTCTAGGTGCCATTACATTGAAGATCCAGATGTCAACTTTTAGCTTCAAGGTGCGGTTCTTCGTCATCGAGGCGAATACCTCCTACTCCGCCCTTCTAGGAAGATCGTGGATCCACAAGTACCACGTCGTTCCATCCACCCTCCATCAATGCCTGAAGTTCCTCGACGCCAGTGGCACACAAAAGCGCATCATTGGCAACATATCTCCTTATACTGTGCAGGAGTCTCACCATGCAGATGCAAAGTACTACTTCCCCATTGTAGACAGCGACCAGCAGTTGGGGCGCACAACACCTTCGGTGGATCTCTTGACCAAACCAAGTTTTGGGCCAGTAGCCGAGATGAAGCTCCCCATCATGTCGAGCTCGCCTGCTGATGAAAAGGGCTCGTCCACACGGAGCCACAAGAGCCAAGTCCGTAGGAGGTCATCTTCATCTGTCCGGTACGACTATAGCCCTTCTTCTCAATTGCAGGTAGGGAGCTCTACTTCGATCTCATCTGGAACAAGATCTTCTATGCCTGGTCCGGTAACCCCATTACTGTTGAAGGCAAGATTCCCGCCGTCAACACCAATCACGCTAAGGTCGGTTGCAACAGTTTCTCAAGAGGCTACCACTTCTTCATCAACTTGGGTGCGCCGAGAGCCCATTTGTTTAACACTTGGAAGCTCTGTAGGTGCCCAGGAAGTCTCCAGGATGCTAACAGGCGGCAATGATGCACCACCACCCATCATGCTATGGGCACGCAACCCCCGGAGGGAAGAGCCTGCACCCGTACCGATAGCCGATAGAAGAAGAATAAAAGAGGTGGAGGAAGTTGCAAGGGGAGCTCAAGGCGTATAGCCCCCGTCGCTCTATGTCTTAGTGACTTCCCCATTGCAGGTTTGGGAAATCCCTAGTTTGTCCGGATCTAGAGTCCAGACCATTTTCTACAAAGTCCCGCGTGTAAAACAATGTGATTTCGTACTTGAATTTCCCCAAACTTGCAGTGACCCAGAGGAGGTACTATCGACAATGAAGGCGGAGCCCAAGATGGTTCAGTTGTTGGAGATGGCCAGGATCACTCTTGGGCGGAACAACAGGATGCCTCCACCACCCGCCATATGCGAGGAATGGTGGAGACAAGCGGAAGACCTCATCAAGCAAAAAGGCAAAGCTCAACCAAAGTTTGGGCTTGGCTACAACAACTCCGACGCCCCTAGCGATGAGGGGAAGCTCAGCTCCACGCCAGCACCACGAGAACCAGAAGATAAAGGGCGATCGATGTCGGAAGGAGACTTCTACAACGCTGGCATGCCTTTTGGATTGAAGAATGCAGGTGCAACATGCCAACATGCCATGGCATGCGTCCTTGGCGAGCCGATACACCATGCGATGGAATGCTGTACCTATGACGTCCCTGCCAATGAAGAGGAGGAGCTCGGTGTCGGAACACGAGTCAACTGCCACGCCATGTCCGTCTCATCAAGCGATGAGTCCGACACTTTGTCCGTCGTTCCTCATCAACAACACTCTGCCAATGGCGAGCCAAGTGACGTCGAGGAACTTAGCTCCATATCAGCACCACAGGAGTTAGAAGACGGAGGCCAGCCAACCATCGATGATCTCGTCCAAGTCAACCTTGGAACAGAGGACGACCCACGCCCCACTTTTTTTAGTGCCACGCTGACGGAAGAGGAGCGGGAGGACTACCGAAGCTTCTTGATGGATTACCGAGACTGCTTCGCCTGGAGTTACAAGGAGATGCCGGGTTTGGACCCTCGTGTCGCCACGCACAAGTTGGCAATTGACCCACGAGTCCGTCCCATCAAGAAGCAATCACGGCGGTTACGTCCAGAACTTGAAGACGATGTCATCGCAGAGGTCGACAAGTTAATCGCTGCAGGTTTCATCAAGGAGACGAAGTATCCATGGTGGCTCGCCAATATTGTCCCGGTGGAGAAGAAGAATGGGTAGATATGAATCTGTCAGGACTTCCGCGACCTGAATCGGGCTTTCCCAAAGGATGACTTTCCTCTACCAATCCCAGAGATCATCATTGACTCCACCACAGGCCATGGCGCACTTTCCTTCATGGACGGTTCATCAGGCTACAGCCAGATCAAGATGGATCCCGCTGATGCCATCGACACCGCTTTTAGGACCCCGAAGGGAAATTTCTACTACACCGTCATGCCATTCGGACTAAAGAATGCTGGTGCAACTTACCAGCGCGCCATGACATGTGTTCTTGGGGATTTAATCCACCATTCGGTGGAATTCTATGTTGATGACATGGTAGTCAAAACCAAGGATCGCAAGCATCATCAGGAGGATCTTTGAGTTGTCTTCGAGCAGCTACGTCAACATCAACTCAAGATGAACCCAATGAAGTGTGCCTTTGTTGTTCAGTCGGGCCTCTTCCTCGGCTTTGTTGTTCGTCACTGAGGCATAGCAATCGAGCCTAAGAAGATCAAGGCCATCCTCGACATGCCGCCGCCTCAAGATGTCAAAGAGTTGAGGTCATTGCAAGGGAAGCTTGAGTACATCAGGCGCTTCATCTCCAACCTCTCCAGACGCATCCAGCCCTTCTCGAGCCTCATGAAGAAAGGATCTCCGTTCGTGTGGGATGAAGGATGCCAACGCGGGTTTGATGAGATCAAAAGGTACCTCCTTAATCCACCTGTCTTGGCAGCTCCCGTGAAGGGGCGCCCACTCATTCTATACATTGCAGCGTAGCCTACTTTGATAGGCGCTTTGTTCGCTCAAAACAATGACGAGGGGAAGGAGGTGGCGTGTTATTACTTGAGCCGCACCATGGTGGGGGTTGAGCGAAACTACTCTTCTATAGAGAAGTTGTGCTTGGCCCTAATCTTTGCTTTCAAGAAGCTCAGGCACTACACGTTGAAGCATGAAGTCCAGCTTGTCGCGAGGGCGGGCCCCGTGAGGTACGTTTTAAGTCAGCCCGCGCTCATGGGGCGACTTGGAAAATGGGCACTTATCATGATGGACTTTGACATCACCTTTGTGCTTCAAAAAGCAATCAAGGGTCAAGCCTTGGCGGAGTTTCTCGCAGCGCACCCAGTTCCATATGACTCCCCTCTTGTCACAGACCTTCCTGACGAGGAAGTATTCAACGTGAACCTTGACACGCCGTGGGAGATCTACTTTGATGGTGCCTCCCGCATGGATGCTGACCGCAATGGTACCCCAAGGCAAAGAGCCGGTGCAGGTTTGGTGTTCAAGATGCCACAAGGAGGGGTGATGTATCACTCATTCTCCCTCCTCAAAGAAGAATGCTCCAACAACGAAGCAGTGTACGAGGCGCTCATCTTCGGCCTCCTCTTGGCGCTCTCCATGGAGGTTCATTCCTTGCGAGCTTATGGAGACTCTCAACTCATCATCCGTCAAGTCAACGACATCTATGAAGTTCGCAAGCCTGAACTAGTGTCGTACTATGCCGCGGCCCGGAATCTAATGGGAAAATTTCAACATGTTGAAGTGCTTCATGTCCCGCGAAGTAGGAATGCACCTGCTGATGCATTAGCGAAATTAGCAACAGCGTTGGTGCTTCCGGATAATAAAACAATGCAGGTGAACGTGGAAGAAAGGTGGCTACTCCCGGCTGTTTTGGAGCTCATCCTGGTGGAGTACGAAGTGAATACCCTCATGACAAATGCCGTAGAGGAGGGCGAGTGGCTGCAACCATTCCTCAACTACTTCAAGTATGGGAGCCTCCCCGACGACCCTGTCATGAGGCGCCAACTACAACGACGACTCCCCTTCTACCTTTTTGAAGCAGGTGTCCTATACAGGCGTTCGCATGGGAAGGAGGTCCTACTTCGATGCGTTAACCGAAGTGAAGCCGACAAGATCCTACAGGAGATGCATCGTGGAGTCTACGGCGGGCACCAAGGAGGGGCCAAGATGTATCATAGTATATGTCTAGCAGGATACTACTAGCCCGGCATTATGGCAGACTGCCTTCGGGTGGCTAGATCATGCCACAATTGTCAAGTTCATGGTGATTTCAAGCATAGGCCACCGGTCCCTCTTCACCCTACCATTCCCTCTTGGCCATTCGATGCCTGGGGAATCGACTTCATCGGCCCTATCGACCCTCCATCTTCTAGGGGGCATCGCTTCATCCTTGCCGCAACGGACTACTTCTCGAAGTGGGCGGAAGCTGTTCCGTTACGGGAGGTGAAGAGTGACAACGTCATCAACTTCCTAGAGCGAAACATCATATATCGCTTTGGGATACCTCATCGGATCACCTCCGACAATGGCAAGGCCTTCAAGTCCAACAAGATGTACAGGTTCACAGAGAAGTACAAGATCAAGTGCAACTACTCCACCGGCTACTATTCTCAAGCTAACGGTGGGATCGAGGCTTTCAACAAGACGCTCGGCAAGATACTGAAGAAGACGGTGACAAGGAATCAGAGAGACTGGCATGACCGTCCCTTCGAGTCCTTATGGGTGTACCATGTCACAGTCTGTACCCCAACACAGGTGACTCCATTTTCTCTCGTTTACGGGAGTGAGGCGGTCCTACCACTGGAGGTCCAGCTACCCTCTTTGAGGGTGGCTATCCAAGATGAGATCACCCAAGATGAACAGGTACAACTGCGGTTTCAGGAGCTCGACGCCCTCGAAGAGGGGTGACTTAATGCCCTACAGAACCTGGAGCTTTACCGCCAGAATATGGTGAGAGCTTACGACAAGCTCGTCAAGCAACGCGTCTTCCGAAAAGGTGAGTTGGTCCTTGTGCTCAGGCGATCCATCGTCGTGACGCACAAGACGAAGGGCAAGTTCGAGCAAAAGTGGGAAGGGCTATACGTCATCGAGCAAGTCTATGACGGGGGAGCATACCAGCTCATCGATTCCCAGGGAGTCCGACCTATGCCCTCAATCAACGGAAGGTTCCTCAAGAAATATTTTTCTTAAAACTTTGCCTCTTTTGGATTTTCATTGGGGAAACTTTACTGTGGGCTTTCGGATCCATGATGCATTCTCCTTAGCATTTCGTGGATATATATAGTTTTCCCCAATTTTTACGGACTAAGTCCAACAAAAAATGGCTTCCCCCCATCGCACTACGTTGTTGATTGAAGTTTTGGCTACCCTAGGACTTGTTGGAGGGCGACTGTCGGTGTCAAAAGCGGCGGATCTCGGGTAGGGGGTCCCGAACTGTGCGTCTAGGACGGATGGTAACAGGAGGCAAGGGACACGAAGTTTTACCCAGGTTCGGGCCCTCTTGATGGAGGTAAAACCCTACGTCCTGCTTGATTAATATTGATGATATGGGTAGTACAAGAGTAGATATACCACGAGATCGGAGAGGCTAAACCCTAGAAGCTACCCTATGGTATGATTGTTGTTCTATATGTTGTCCTACGGACTAAAACCCTCCGGTTTATATAGACACCGGAGAGGGTTAGGGTTACACAAAGTCGGTTACAATGGTAGGAGATCTACATATCCGTATCGCCAAGCTTGCCTTCCACGCCAAGGAAAGTCCCTTCCGGACACGGGACGAAGTCTTCAATCTTGTATCTTCATAGTCCAGGAGTCCGGCCGAAGGTATAGTACGGCCATCCGGACACCCCCTAATCCAGGACTCCCTCAGTAGCCCCTGAACCAGGCTTCAATGACGACGAGTCCTGCGCATAGATTGTCTTCGGCATTGCAAGGCGGGTTCCTCCTCCAAGTACTTCATAGAAGATTTTGAACACAAAGATAGTGTCCAGCTCTGCAAAATAAGTTTCCGCATATTGCCATAGAGAGAATAATATTTACACAAATCTAATCTGCTGACGTATTCCGTAGTGTGACATCGGCCAAGCCTTTATTTATTGTCCCACCTCAACGTGTCATGCGAGGCGGTTTCTTTGGCACGTCTCGTCAAAGCAGAGATCGTGTCCCCTTATTCTGGGATTCTCATCAATACGGGCATGGGTAACCCAACTGCGCCATTGATTATGGCGCTTGGAGATAAGCGAGTTTTACCAGGCTGGTGGGGACACGTAGTTGCGTCCACCCATATAAGGGGATAAGGGTCCACCTTTTCACCTACGCCTTCTTCCTCCTTTGCCTATCCATTTTCGCGCACTCGAGCTCCAGCGCCCAAGTCCGCACTCCCCACCTCAACCTTCTCCAGCCATATCCGGAGCGGGAGGCAAGTGGATGGTCTCCTCCGTCACGGAGGGACACATCAAAAAACTAAGGAAGGTCGGATACTTGTCTAACGACATCGCGTACCGGCTTCCCGAAGAGGGGCAGCTCCTCCCCACCCCAAGGCCCCATGAGAGGGTAGTGTTCCTTCCCCACTTCCTCCGCGGACTGGGCTTTCCTATCCACCCATTCGTCCGGGGACTCATGTTCTACTACGGCCTGGATTTCCATGATCTCGCCCCGAACTTCATCCTCAACATCTCGGCGTTTATCGTCGTGTGCGAGGCTTTCCTCCGCATCCGCCCCCATTTCGGCCTATGGATCAAGACTTTCAATGTCAAGCCGAAGGTGGTGCGCGGCAACCAGGCGGAGTGCGGAGGCACCATGGTGGGCAAGATGCCCAACGTCTTATGGCTCGAGGGCTGCTTTGTGGAGACCCTGAAGGGGTGGCAATCGGGGTGGTTTTACATCACCGAGCCGCGCGACCCTGAGTGGGTCGCAGCCCCCGAGTTCCGGTCCGGACCCCCAACGCGGCTCACGTCCTGGAAAGAGATGGGCCTGTCCTGGGGCAGCAAAGGAGAGGTGACTGGACTGCAAACATGCATCCAAACCCTGGTGAACAAGCAGCTCAAGCTTGTCAACGTAGTACAGGTTATGCTCATCCGCCGGATCCTCCCGTGTCAACAACCGGCCTTCAATCTGTGGGAGTTCAACCTGGCGCAGCACCAAACTCTGAGCAGGCTCTTCGACACGACGTACGAAGATGCCTGGAAGGTGCTTTTCAAGGGCGCCGAGGCCCCCGCATCCGCTACCGAGGATCACGGATTCAGCGCGCAGCGTCACGCTAGCGCGGTAAGTTGTTTGTACCTTTTACAGGGTATTAGTTTTTCATAGTTTAACTCTATGCGGGATCTAAGCTCCCTTACCTTTGATAGGATTGGCAGGCGAAGTCCGGACAGATCGACTGTCCGGCTCCTTTGCCCGAAGACCCAGCCGATGCCCGCTTGGTGAAGCTGCTGGTTCCGGCACCCTATGTGGTGCCGGAGAAGGCCATGAAGAAGGCCACGGGGACTCAAAAAAGTGCCCGGCGCCAGGAGGTGTCGGGTTCATCATCCGACGACTCCAAGGCGCATTCCTCCCGTGAAGACGAGGAGGAGGAAGAAGAGAGCTCTCCCCCTCCAGCGGGGGGAGAGAAGAAATGGAAGGCCGCCCTCACTAGGGAGGCCGAAGGGTCCAAGAAGGGGAAAACCCTTCCTCCGGACTACTCCACCAACACCGATGACGGCGGAGAGGAGTGGTCGCTCAGGGCCAAGCCCCTGGCGAAATCGTAAGTATCTGGATACCAGAGTAATTCATAGTATTCCTTTATTGCACAGCTTTCCCTTATGTCGAATATGTTTATGCAGCCCACCCAAAGACCGGCTCGACGCATCGTCGAGCGGTTCACTGGACTCGTTGGATGTGAATTCGCTTCCGACGGCTAACTCCCCCCGCCCTACGGACGACGCCGAAGTGTTGTCCCAACAGGTTCCAAGCCAGGAGGAGGTGGTCCTGGAGGCGCCGCAAGGCGACCTCCCGGACTCCAGGAGTAAAGGGGCTAAAATCCCCCAGGGCTCCAAGTCCGGCTCTAGGCCGGACACTGCTCCGGAACCTTCAAATGTTCCAGAGTCCGGCGGGCGACCTCCTTCCAAGAGGAGCAAGCCCACCGTGCCGGTGACCCCCGTCCAACCGGAGGCGCCGGACAATCTGTTGGAGGTGCTCAAAGGAGCCTCCATCGACGAGGAGCACCGCACCATTATGAGTGCGGTGGTCCAGAAGGTTCAGTCCGCCAAGAGCGGACTGACTGAAGCTTGTGCTACCCTTTTAACAGGCTTTGAGGTAAGTAAAGAATGTGTAAATAATATTACCGCATAGACAGTAGCCCCTGATGCTCTGTTTGGCGTTCGGAAAGAAAAGTCGAATAGAGGATCAAATAAAATTCGCAGGAGTCTAACAAAAAGGAGTCAATATGCGTATGCAGGCTTCTCTGCTGGCGTCCACCGCACTGACTGGGGAAGTGGACACGCTAAAGCAGAACCTCAAGCAGTCCGAGCAAGAGCTCGGACGTGCCAAGAAGCAGCTCGAGGACAAGGAAGGTAAGAAATACCTTGTTTAAATATATAAAAAAGTGCAATTGCAAAAAATGACAGGATTATCGTGGCTATTGTAGGGGCCACGTCTGAGGTGGCGACCCTTAAGCAAGCACTGTTCGAGGCCGAGAAGAGGGCGGCCACGGAGCGCACCGAGCGGGAGAAGTATGAGGCCCAGGTTGGCAAGGTGCGGCAAGAGCTCCAGGCTCTCATGAAAAAACATGAGAGTTTGGAGCTTGACTCAAAGACGCGAGCGTCCGAGCTCGCGATGGCTATTGAAAATGCCAAGTCTGCCAAGGACGAATCCCAGAAGGCCCTCCAGGAGTTGGATGCGGTGAAAAAGATAGCGGCGGGTAAGGCATTCTTTATGCAAAGCAAACACATAAACGTGAGTTACTTGTTACTTACCTGAATCCGGAGCTCTCCAGGAGCATTCGCAGATCTTCCCCGTAGCATGTCCGATGCTGCCGCATTCTATCGAGCCGAGGAGGGCAGCTCGACAGAGAAGGTGTTCTGGTCTCAGTATGCTGAGGCCGAACACCCCGTGCCCCTGAGCGACCAGCTGAAGCAACTGGTCGAGCTACACAAGGCGGCCGAACAGGCCATGAAGGGCCTCATAGTTCGGCTGTGGCCTGGAGAGGCTCTGCCTGGGAGCTATTTCGGGCTGGTGCGGCGGCTGGTGGGGGCCTATCCAAGGCTCGAAGTCATCAAGCGCTCCGTCTGCATTGAAGGTGCCCGTAGGGCCCTTGCCCGTGCTAAGGTGCACTGGGGCAAGCTGGATGCTGAGAAGCTTGTGAAGGACGGGCCACCGCCGGGGAAAGAGCATCGCAAGCCTGAGAATTATTATAAGGATGTTCTGAAGGGTGCCCGCCTTATGGCGGTTGAATGTTCCAGGGATGTAATTTTTGAGTAAAACTCGCTCGTTTTGTCCTGTGCGCTGAAAACTTGTTCATATGCGCTAAGCAATGCTGTTGGAATTAAAAATATTACCTTTTGTGCGGCTGTTTATCAATTCTGAGAGATGGCGAGTCGTCGGCTTCTACCCCCGTGCCGCTAGTGCTGGGGTGTTCGGGGATAAACCTAAGCGTTCTTTTTCCCATGTTTGGGTCCTTCGAGGGAGGCGCTCAGCACAACGAACAAGGCAGTCGGACTATAATGCATGAACACTCTCACTTAGCCATAGAAATCTATGATTTTAAATTTCGGCGAAGCCCTTGGTATTCGGAAGACCGAGTTCGGGGCGCTATCCACGCCTTGGCTGGACAGAGCCGACTCCTCGCTCTAAGCGGCATAAGTCTTTAGGGACTCGAAAAACCACTCGAACAGCGACCAGCTCTCGCTTCATCATGACAGTCAGTTTTAGCTTTCTCTACTGAGGTGCTCAACCCAGCTCAACTGGGGCACAATCGCAGTAGTTCTCCTAGTGCTACCTTAGCCGACATAGCGGAACGTAAGGCACCAAAACATAGGAGCCGGGAAACCCAACTATTGACCCAAGACATGATTCGGAGCTGATGCATATAATGCTATAAGTTCGGGGTGCCGCACTTGTTAAAGTGTTCGGACTTCTCACACCATATTGAGGGATACTAAAGCCCCTGGCATATTTTGGCCGTACCAAAGTGTACGGGTGCAACATGTCGTTAAGGAACATATATTTGTAAAAAAAGAGTAATGCAAAATAGACAAAAGCTATGCATTGTTTATTAAAAAGGGCTGTGATCAAAGCAGAACGATACAAATAATGCGATAAGCAAAAGGTTGGACTATTTAACATGTCCGTTCCAGGGGCAGGTTGCGGAATGGTATGCGAAACAGGTATACTGCTCATGATAGAGACCACCTAGGAGTTCCGTAATGCGGCATGCCTTGTCTGCTTCCCTGGTTCTTGCATCATTTGTGCGGCAATTGAACTGCCGAACAGGCCTTCCGAAGAATGGAGTCCTGAAAGTAAAAGAAAATTAAAAAATCGGCAGCCCCTGGTGCGGTTTAAGCCGTGTTTCGGGCGTGCCGTGATGGTGCCCCTCCCCCTGTACCCATGGTATTTCTAGAGCGTAGTTATGTACGCGAAGCACTGGTGTCGATTTTTGCGAGCGCTGGGGTTGGGGCCGCATTTCTACGCCTGCTCGGAACGTGCCAGGCGGTCTTGTTGTAGGTTACTCCGGGCGCGCTTGACGGTGTCCGGACGTTTAATGGTCGGACTGGAGAACTGCCTGGAGAGGCTGCTTTGTACTTCCGCTGCAAGGGCCGCCGTGTGCTCCTCCATTCGGAGGGAGCGTTCGGTGTTTCCATTGACCGTAAGTACTCCTTGAGGGCCTGGCATCTTGAGCTTAAGGTATGCGTAGTGCGGTACCGCATTGAACTTGGCTAATGCGGTTCACCCGAGCAGTGCGTGATAGCCACTACGGAATGGGACTATGTCGAAGATTAACTCCTCGCTTCAGAAATTATCCGGAGATCCGAAGACCACTTCAAATGTGACTGAGCCTGTACAGTTGGCCTCTACACCTGGTATTACGCCTTTAAAGGTCGTTTTGGTGGGCTTAATCCTCGAGGGATCTATGCCCATTTTCCGCACTATATCCTGGTAAAGCAGGTTCAGGCTGCTGCCGCCGTCCATAAGGACTCTAGTGAGATGAAATCCGTCGATAATTGGGTCTAGAACCAATGCGGCGAATCCGCCATGATGGGTGCTAGTGGGATGGTCCCTTCGATCAAAGGTGATCGGGCAGGAGGACCATGGGCTGAACTTTGGGGCGACTGGCTCTACCGCGTATACGTCCCTTAACACGTGCTTCCGCTCCCTCTTGGGGATGTGGGTTGCGTATATCATGTTCACCGTCCGCACTTGTGGGGGAAAACCCTTCTGTCCACTGTTGTTCAGCGGCCGGGGCTCTTCGTCGTCATCGCTATGAAGCCCCTTGTCTTTATTTTCGGCATTTAACTTGCCTGCCTGCTTGAACACCCAACAATCCCTGTTGGTGTGATTAGCCGGCTTTTCGGGGGTGCCATGTATCTGGCACAAGCGGTCGAGTATTTGGTCCAAGCTTGATGGGCCCCTAGGATTCCTTTTGAATGGATTCTTCCGCTGACCGGATTTAGAGCCTCTGAATCCGGCATTAACTGCCGTATCCTCAGCATTGTCGCCGTTAATGCGGCACTTCTACTTGTTGCGACGCGACCTGCCACTAATGTCCCTGGAAGCTCATCCCGGTGGAGTACGAAGTGAATACCCTCATGACAAATGCCGTAGAGGAGGGCGAGTGGCTGCAACCATTCCTCAACTACTTCAAGTATGGGAGCCTCCCCGACGACCCTGTCATGAGGCGCCAACTACAACGACGACTCCCCTTCTACCTTTTTGAAGCAGGTGTCCTATACAGGCGTTCGCATGGGAAGGAGGTCCTACTTCGATGCGTTAACCGAAGTGGAGCCGACAAGATCCTACAGGAGATGCATCATGGAGTCTACGGCGGGCACCAAGGAGGGGCCAAGATGTATCATAGTATATGTCTAGCAGGATACTACTAGCCCGGCATTATGGCAGACTGCCTTCGGGTGGCTAGATCATGCCACAATTGTCAAGTTCATGGTGATTTCAAGCATAGGCCACCGGTCCCTCTTCACCCTACCATTCCCTCTTGGCCATTCGATGCCTGGGGAATCGACTTCATCGGCCCTATCGACCCTCCATCTTCTAGGGGGCATCGCTTCATCCTTGCCGCAACGGACTACTTCTCGAAGTGGGCGGAAGTTGTTCCGTTACGGGAGGTGAAGAGTGACAACGTCATCAACTTCCTAGAGCGAAACATCATATATCGCTTTGGGATACCTCATCGGATCACCTCCGACAACGGCAAGGCCTTCAAGTCCAACAAGATGTACAGGTTCACAGAGAAGTACAAGATCAAGTGCAACTACTCCACCGGCTACTATTCTCAAGCTAACGGTGGGATCGAGGCTTTCAACAAGACGCTCGGCAAGATACTGAAGAAGACGGTGACAAGGAATTGGAGAGACTGGCATGACCGTCCCTTCGAGTCCTTATGGGTGTACCATGTCACAGTCCGTACCCCAACACAGGTGACTCCATTTTCTCTCGTTTACGGGAGTGAGGCGGTCCTACCACTGGAGGTCCAGCTACCCTCTTTGAGGGTGGCTATCCAAGATGAGATCACCCAAGATGAACAGGTACAACTGCGGTTTCAGGAGCTCGACGCCCTCGAAGAGGGGTGACTTAATGCCCTACAGAACCTGGAGCTTTACCGCCAGAATATGGTGAGAGCTTACGACAAGCTCGTCAAGCAACGCGTCTTCCGAAAAGGTGAGTTGGTCCTTGTGCTCAGGCGATCCATCGTCGTGACGCACAAGACGAAGGGCAAGTTCGAGCAAAAGTGGGAAGGGCTATACGTCATCGAGCAAGTCTACGACGGGGGAGCATACCAGCTCATCGATTCCCAGGGAGTCTGACCTATGCCCTCAATCAACGGAAGGTTCCTCAAGAAATATTTTTCTTAAAACTTTGCCTCTTTTGGATTTTCATTGGGGAAACTTTACTGTGGGCTTTCGGATCCATGATGCATTCTCCTTAGCATTTCGTGGATATATATATAGTTTTCCCCAATTTTTACGGACTAAGTCCAACAAAAAATGGCTTCCCCCCATCGCACTACGTTGTTGATTGAAGTTTTGGCTACCCTAGGACTTGTTGGAGGGCGACTGTCGGTGTCAAAAGCGGCGGATCTCGGGTAGGGGGTCCCGAACTGTGCGTCTAGGACGGATGGTAACAGGAGGCAAGGGACACGAAGTTTTACCCAGGTTCGGGCCCTCTTGATGGAGGTAAAACCCTACGTCCTGCTTGATTAATATTGATGATATGGGTAGTACAAGAGTAGATATACCACGAGATCGGAGAGGCTAAACCCTAGAAGCTACCCTATGGTATGATTGTTGTTCTATATGTTGTCCTACGGACTAAAACCCTCCGGTTTATATAGACACCGGAGAGGGTTAGGGTTACACAAAGTCGGTTACAATGGTAGGAGATCTACATATCCGTATCGCCAAGCTTGCCTTCCACGCCAAGGAAAGTCCCTTCCGGACACGGGACGAAGTCTTCAATCTTGTATCTTCATAGTCCAGGAGTCCGGCCGAAGGTATAGTACGGCCATCCGGACACCCCCTAATCCAGGACTCCCTCAGTAGCCCCTGAACCAGGCTTCAATGACGACGAGTCCTGCGCATAGATTGTCTTCGGCATTGCAAGGCGGGTTCCTCCTCCAAGTACTTCATAGAAGATTTTGAACACAAAGATAGTGTCCAGCTCTGCAAAATAAGTTTCCGCATATTGCCATAGAGAGAATAATATTTACACAAATCTAATCTGCTGACGTATTCCGTAGTGTGACATCGGCCAAGCCTTTATTTATTGTCCCACCTCAACGTGTCATGCGAGGCGGTTTCTTTGGCACGTCTCGTCAAAGCAGAGATCGTGTCCCCTTATTCTGGGATTCTCATCAATACGGGCATGGGTAACCCAACTGCGCCATTGATTATGGCGCTTGGAGATAAGCGAGTTTTACCAGGCTGGTGGGGACACGTAGTTGCGTCCACCCATATAAGGGGATAAGGGTCCACCTTTTCACCTACGCCTTCTTCCTCCTTTGCCTATCCATTTTCGCGCACTCGAGCGCCAGTGCCCAAGTCCGCACTCCCCACCTCAACCTTCTCCAGCCATATCCGGAGCGGGAGGCAAGTGGATGGTCTCCTCCGTCACGGAGGGACACATCAAAAAACTAAGGAAGGTCGGATACTTGTCTAACGACATCGCGTACCGGCTTCCCGAAGAGGGGCAGCTCCTCCCCACCCCAAGGCCCCATGAGAGGGTAGTGTTCCTTCCCCACTTCCTCCGCGGACTGGGCTTTCCTATCCACCCATTCGTCCGGGGACTCATGTTCTACTACGGCCTAGATTTCCATGATCTCGCCCCGAACTTCATCCTCAACATCTCGGCGTTTATCGTCGTGTGCGAGGCTTTCCTCCGCATCCGCCCCCATTTCGGCCTATGGATCAAGACTTTCAATGTCAAGCCGAAGGTGGTGCGCGGCAACCAGGCGGAGTGCGGAGGCACCATGGTGGGAAAGATGCCCAACGTCTTATGGCTCGAGGGCTGCTTTGTGGAGACCCTGAAGGGGTGGCAATCGGGGTGGTTTTACATCACCGAGCCGCGCGACCCTGAGTGGGTCGCAGCCCCCGAGTTC
The DNA here is from genome assembly GCF_056163025.1 of Triticum urartu. Classification (NCBI taxonomy): domain Eukaryota; kingdom Viridiplantae; phylum Streptophyta; class Magnoliopsida; order Poales; family Poaceae; genus Triticum; species Triticum urartu. The sequence goes on from NC_141875.1 coordinate 558,286,937, forward strand.
CGGTCCGGACCCCCAACGCGGCTCACGTCCTGGAAAGAGATGGGCCTGTCCTGGGGCAGCAAAGGAGAGGTGACTGGACTGCAAACATGCATCCAAACCCTGGTGAACAAGCAGCTCAAGCTTGTCAACGTAGTACAGGTTATGCTCATCCGCCGGATCCTCCCGTGTCAACAACCGACCTTCAATCTGTGGGAGTTCAACCTGGCGCAGCACCGAACTCTGAGCAGGCTCTTCGACACGACGTACGAAGATGCCTGGAAGGTGCTTTTCAAGGGCGCCGAGGCCCCCGCATCCGCTACCGAGGATCACGGATTCAGCGCGCAGCGTCACGCTAGCGCGGTAAGTTGTTTGTACCTTTTACAGGGTATTAGTTTTTCATAGTTTAACTCTATGCGGGATCTAAGCTCCCTTACCTTTGATAGGATTGGCAGGCGAAGTCCGGACAGATCGACTGTCCGGCTCCTTTGCCCGAAGACCCAGCCGATGCCCGCTTGGTGAAGCTGCTGGTTCCGGCACCCTATGTGGTGCCGGAGAAGGCCATGAAGAAGGCCACGGGGACTCAAAAAAGTGCCTGGCGCCAGGAGGTGTCGGGTTCATCATCCGACGACTCCAAGGCGCATTCCTCCCGTGAAGACGAGGAGGAGGAAGAAGAGACCTCTCCCCCTCCAGCGGGGGGAGAGAAGAAATGGAAGGCCGCCCTCACTAGGGAGGCCGAAGGGTCCAAGAAGGGGAAAACCCTTCCTCCGGACTACTCCACCAACACCGATGACGGCGGAGAGGAGTGGTCGCTCAGGGCCAAGCCCCTGGCGAAATTGTAAGTATCTGGATACCAGAGTAATTCATAGTATTCCTTTATTGCACAGCTTTCCCTTATGTCGAATATGCTTATGCAGCCCACCCAAAGACCGGCTCGACGCATCGTCGAGCGGTTCACTGGACTCGTTGGATGTGAATTCGCTTCCGACGGCTACCTCCCCCCGCCTTACGGACGACGCCGAAGTGTTGTCCCAACAGGTTCCAAGCCAGGAGGAGGTGGTCCTGGAGGCGCCGCAAGGCGACCTCCTGGACTCCAGGAGCAAAGGGGATAAAATCCCCCAGGGCTCCAAGTCCGGCTCTAGGCCGGACACTGCTCCGGAACCGTCAAATGTTCCAGAGTCCGGCGGGCGACCTCCTTCCAAGAGGAGCAAGCCCACCGTGCCGGTGACCCCCGTCCAACCGGAGGCGCCGGACAATCTGTTGGAGGTGCTCAAAGGAGCCTCCATCGACGAGGAGCACCGCACCATTATGAGTGCGGTGTTCCAGAAGGTTCAGTCCGCCAAGAGCAGACTGACTGAAGCTTGTGCTAGCCTTTTAACAGGCTTTGAGGTAAGTAAAGAATGTGTAAATAATATTACCGCATAGACAGTAGCCCCTGATGCTCTGTTTGGCGTTCGGGAAGAAAAGTCGAATAGGGGATCAAATAAAATTCATAGGAGTCTAACAAAAAGGAGTCAATATGCGTATGCAGGCTTCTCTGCTGGCGTCCACCGCACTGACTGAGGAAGTGGACACGCTAAAGCAGAACCTCAAGCAGTCCGAGCAAGAGCTCGGACGTGCCAAGAAGCAGCTCGAGGACAAGGAAGTAAGAAATACCTTGTTTAAATATATAAAAAAGTGCAATTGCAAAAAATGACAGGATTATCGTGGCTATTGTAGGGGCCACGTCTGAGGTGGCGACCCTTAAGCAAGCACTGTTCGAGGCCGAGAAGAGGGCGGCCACGGAGCGCACCGAGCGGGAGAAGTATGAGGCCCAGGTTGGCAAGGTGCGGCAAGAGCTCCAGGCTCTCATGAAAAAACATGAGAGTTTGGAGCTTGACTCAAAGACGCGAGCGTCCGAGCTCGCGGTGGCTATTGAAAATGCCAAGTCTGCCAAGGACGAATCCCAGAAGGCCCTCCAGGAGTTGGATGCGGTGAAAAAGATAGCGGCGGGTAAGGCATTCTTTATGCAAAGCAAACACATAAACGTGAGTTACTTGTTACTTACCTGAATCCGGAGCTCTCCAGGAGCATTCGCAGATCTTCCCCGTAGCATGTCCGATGCTGCCGCATTCTATCGAGCCGAGGAGGGCAGCTCGACAGAGAAGGTGTTCTGGTCTCAGTATGCTGAGGCCGAACACCCCGTGCCCCTGAGCGACCAGCTGAAGCAACTGGTCGAGCTACACAAGGCGGCCGAACAGGCCATGAAGGGCCTCATAGTTCGGCTGTGGCCTGGAGAGGCTCTGCCTGGGAGCTATTTCGGGCTGGTGCGGCGGCTGGTGGGGGCCTATCCAAGGCTCGAAGTCATCAAGCGCTCCGTCTGCATTGAAGGTGCCCGTAGGGCCCTTGCCCGTGCTAAGGTGCACTGGGGCAAGCTGGATGCTGAGAAGCTTGTGAAGGACGGGCCACCGCCGGGGAAAGAGCATCGCAAGCCTGAGAATTATTATAAGGATGTTCTGAAGGGTGCCCGCCTTATGGCGGTTGAATGTTCCAGGGATGTAATTTTTGAGTAAAACTCGCTCGTTTTGTCCTGTGCGCTGAAAACTTGTTCATATGCGCTAAGCAATGCTGTTGGAATTAAAAATATTACCTTTTGTGCGGCTGTTTATCAATTCTGAGAGATGGCGAGTCGTCGGCTTCTGCCCCCGTGCCGCTAGTGCTGGGGTGTTCGGGGATAAACCTGAGCGTTCTTTTTCCCATGTTTTGGTCCTTCGAGGGAGGCGCTCGGCACAACGAACAAGGCAATCGGACTATAATGCGTGAACACTCTCACTTAGCCATAGAAATCTATGATTTTAAATTTCGGCGAAGCCCTTGGTATTCGGAAGACCGAGTTCGGGGCGCTATCCACGCCTTGGCTGGACAGAGCCGACTCCTCGCTCTAAGCGGCATAAGTCTTTAGGGACTCGAAAAACCACTCGAACAGCGACCAGCTCTCGCTTCATCATGACAGTCAGTTTTAGCTTTCTCTACTGAGGTGCTCGACCCAGCTCAACTGGGGCACAATCGCAGTAGTTCTCCTAGTGCTACCTTAGCCGACATAGCGGAACGTAAGGCACCAAAACATAGGAGCCGGGAAACCCAACTATTGACCCAAGACATGATTCGGAGCTGATGCATATAATGCTATAAGTTCGGGGTGCCGCACTTGTTAAAGTGTTCGGACTTCTCACACCATATTGAGGGATACTAAAGCCCCTGGCATATTTTGGCCGTACCAAAGTGTACGGGTGCAACATGTCGTTAAGGAACATATATTTGTAAAAAAAGAGTAATGCAAAATAGACAAAAGCTATGCATTGTTTATTAAAAAGGGCTGTGATCAAAGCAGAACGATGCAAATAATGCGATAAGCAAAAGGTTGGACTATTTAACATGTCCGTTCCAGGGGCAGTGTGCGGAATGGTATGCGAAACAGGTATACTGCTCATGATAGAGACCACCTAGGAGTTCCGTAATGCGGCATGCCTTGTCTGCTTCCCTGGTTCTTGCATCATTTGTGCGGCAATTGAACTGCCGAACAGGCCTTCCGAAGAATGGAGTCCTGAAAGTAAAAGAAAATTAAAAAATCGGCAGCCCCTGGTGCGGTTTAAGCCGTGTTTCGGGCGTGCCGTGATGGTGCCCCTCCCCCTGTACCCATGGTATTTCTAGAGCGTAGTTATGTACGCGAAGCACTGGTGTCGATTTTTGCGAGGGCTGGGGTTGGGGCCACATTTCTACGCCTGCTCGGAACGTGCCAGGCGGTCTTGTTGTAGGTTACTCCGGGCGCGCTTGACGGTGTCCGGACGTTTAATGGTCGGACTGGAGAACTGCCTGGAGAGGCTGCTTTGTACTTCCGCTGCAAGGGTCGCCGTGTGCTCCTCCATTCGGAGGGAGCGTTCGGTGTTTCCATTGACCGTAAGTACTCCTCGAGGGCCTGGCATCTTGAGCTTAAGGTATGCGTAGTGCGGTACCGCATTGAACTTGGCGAATGCGGTTCACCCGAGCAGTGCGTGATAGCCACTACGGAATGGGACTATGTCGAAGATTAACTCCTCGCTTCAGAAATTATCCGGAGATCCGAAGACCACTTCAAATGTGACTGAGCCTGTACAGTTGGCCTCTACACCTGGTATTACGCCTTTAAAGGTCGTTTTGGTGGGCTTAATCCTCGAGGGATCTATGCCCATTTTCCGCACTATATCCTGGTAAAGCAGGTTCAGGCTGCTGCCGCCGTCCATAAGGATTCTAGTGAGATGAAATCCGTCGATAATTGGGTCTAGAACCAATGCGGCGAATCCGCCATGATGGGTGCTAGTGGGATGGTCCCTTCGATCAAAGGTGATCGGGCAGGAGGACCATGGGTTGAACTTTGGGGCGACTGGCTCTACCGCGTATACGTCCCTTAACACGTGCATCCGCTCCCTCTTGGGGATGTGGGTTGCGTATATCATGTTCACCGTCCGCACTTGTGGGGGAAAGCCCTTCTGTCCACTGTTGTTCGGCGGCCGGGGCTCTTCGTCGTCATCGCTATGAAGCCCCTTGTCTTTATTTTCGGCATTTAACTTGCCTGCCTGCTTGAACACCCAACAATCCCTGTTGGTGTGATTGGCCGGCTTTTCGGGGGTGCCATGTATCTGGCACAAGCGGTCGAGTATTCCGTCCAAGCTGGATGGGCCCCTAGGATTCCTTTTGAATGGATTCTTCCGCTGACCGGATTTAGAGCCTCTGAATCCGGCATTAACTGCCGTATCCTCAGCATTGTCGCTGTTAATGCGGCACTTCTACTTGTTGCGACGCGACCTGCCACTAATGTCCCTGGTGTCCGAACTACCAGGGTTCTTGGTCATATTGTTGCTACGAGCGAGCCAGCTGTCTTCTCCCATGGAAAAGCGGGTCATGAGTGTCGTGAGTGTTGCCATAGATTTCGGCTTTTTCTGTCCGAGGTGACGGGCCAGCCACTCGTCACGGATATTGTGCTTGAAGGCTGCTAGGGCCTCTGCGTCCGGACAGTCGACTATTTGATTTTTCTTTGTTAGGAACCGTGTCCAGAATTGCCTGGCCGATTCCTCTGGCTGCTGAATTACGTGGCTTAGGTCATCGGCGTCTGGTGGTCGCACATAAGTGCCCTGGAAATTGTCGAGGAATGCGGCTTCCAGGTCCTCCCAACAACTGATTGATCCTGCTGGCAAGCTGTTAAGCCAATGCCAAGCTGGTCCTTTAAGCTTGAGTGGGAGGTATTTGATGGCGTGGAGATCATCACCGCAGGCCATGTGGATATGAAGGAGATAATCCTCGATCCATACCGCAGGATCTGTTGTGCCATCATATGATTCGATGTTTACGGGTTTGAAACCCTCGGGGATTTAATGATCCATTACTTCGTCTGTGAAGCATAGTGGGTGTGTGGCGCCTCTGTACTGGGCTATATCACGACGTAGCTCCAATGAGCTTTGTCTACTGTGTTCGGCCCTACCGGATTTGTGTCCGGCGTGACGGTTATCGTCTCGAGTCGTGGGGCGCCCACGCGATCCGTAGATCGATCTTTTTTGCCTTGCCTTGTCCTCCAACATATCTCGCAGGTCTTGCGCATTTTCCCGTGCCTTGGTATGGGGTGCGGCTTGAGTGGAGGGCCGAGAGGCCTCTCTGTCGCGGCCACGAGGTGGCCGGTTGGCCGTATCAAGTGTTGGTGATGTAGGTTTAAGTGCTTCCTCCTCTAATCGGGGTAGCAACCTGCGCTTTGGGTAGCTCTTGGAGGGGCGTTCGAGTTTATGCTCTTCGGCCACAAGGACTTCAGTCCATCTGTCGACTAGCAAATCTTGATCAGCTCTAAGCTGTTGTTGTTTTTCTTGAGGCTTCTTGCCATGGCCATAAGCCTGCGTTGAAAACTCTCTTGCTCGATGGGATCCTCTGGCACGACGAATTCGTCATCGTCAAGGCTTGCCTCGTCTTCGGAGGGAGGCATATAATTATCGTCCTCGACCTCTCTGTCTGCCGCTCTCTCATGAGGGCTGGCTTCTCCATCCTCCTGTGTTGAATCTTGCTGGAGGGGGTTTTCTTCGGCACTCTTCGGAGTATTATTATCTCCCGTGCTGGAATCACCGTATTTGCTTTGGCGGGATTTTGAGCGGCGCCGCTGACGCCGGCACTTAGGCTGTTTCTTGGAGGGTCATCTTCCGCTGTTCCATCGCCATCTCCTTCTTTTGGGGTGTCCACCATGTATATGTCGGTGTCAAAACCGGCGGATCTCGGGTAGGGGGTCCCGAACTGTGCGTCTAGGCCGGATGGTAACAGGAGGCAAGGGACACGAAGTTTTACCCAGGTTCGGGCCCTCTTGATGGAGGTAAAACCCTACGTCCTGCTTGATTAATATTGATGATATGGGTAGTACAAGAGTAGATCTACCACGAGATCGGAGAGGCTAAACCCTAGAAGCTAGCCTATGGTATGATTGTTGTACTATATGTTGTCCTACGGACTAAAACCCTCCGGTTTATATAGACACAGGAGAGGGTTAGGGTTACACAAAGTCGGTTACAATGGTAGGAGATCTACATATCCGTATCGACAAGCTTGCCTTCCACGCCAAGGAAAGTCCCTTCCGGACACGGGACGAAGTCTTCAATCTTGTATCTTCATAGTCCAGGAGTTTGGCCGAAGGTATAGTCCGGCCATCCGGACACCCCCTAATCCAGGACTCCCTCAATGACACAATATGTCGATTTGCAGGTGGAGCGGCTCCTACACCCACAATGCACGACACGTACCAGGTGTTTGCTTCTGGAGGCAACGGAGATGATTACTTGGGCACTTCTGAGTATTGAGACCCCGCGCTCTTCATGTTTCCTAGCATGCCTCGTGTTCATAGAGGCTCGCACTCCATGGAAGACTATAGGAAAAGATCATGGAGGGTTGCCTGACCCAACACAAGTTGTTTTGGTGCATAGTCACATGGCAACCCTGGGGTGCGCCACCAGAAGCCCCAGATAAAGTGCTAGAGGGTTTTTTCTAGTCCACAGAGGTGAACAGTTCCCTTCCAAGTTCCCAAGGTGGGTCCCGAAGAATGCTGGAAGAAGAGTCCCCAAGAAGTTCGAGCCGAATGTCAAAACAAGTCCGTGAAGTCCGCGGCCAATCAATCATCCGCGTGAGCAATAAGATGAAATTCCGAAAGTCCAAGAAGCAAATTCAAGAAAGAAAATCCCAACAGTCCAAGAAGCAATCAAGTGGTCCCAAGCAGTAAGGAACCCACTCGAAGGAAGGCGGGAGGAAGCTGTTCACCACCCCTCAATATGCATGAACAAAAATCGCCAAGCCGTTGACCCAAAACCATTTGCCCTGAACTTATCACACCCAAGTCTCTGGGTTCATGAGGCATGTGTAGGGGGCATGTTGAGCTGTGGGGGCCCTCAGTATGATTATGGGCTAGAGTATGAATTTTTGTTGCCTCTCGGAAGCATCCCGAATCACGGCGTCTTCATACACGTAGACCAAAGCTATTTAAGTTGTTGAGTTGCAATCGTCAAGGTCTTTCGATGGTTCCCAATGACAAGTCCTTCGGTAGCCTTCTCAGATATCACGCCTATAGCTGGTGTATAATGGGAAAGCCAACATTTTAAATCCCACAAACATTTTCCCCCTCTCTTTTTCGCCTATTTTTGTTTGGTGCTTCTAGTTTGTGCTCCTCCGACATCTTTGCAGCCTTGGAGAGACACTCCGTGTCATCGTCGACGGCATTCTGACGACAAACCACTACATCGAACTACGTCATGGTTGTTTGGGTGCAGCAATGCCCATGCGTCCTTAACAAAGCCAACGACAACCCGGCAACAAATGGTCTACACCGACACATAGGATGGGCGCCAGAAGGCAACACCTGCGCTCACGAAGGTGGTGCTGATGTGTCTCCGTGGTCCCGTCTCCAACAACAATGAAGCATGGGGGCAACATCAACCCCTTAATCATTTGTAAGGCCGATGGCGTCCCGGCGTATCATCAGAATTGGCACGCCATGAGTGGCGTGAAGATTCACTTAGTGAAGGGGAGCTATTGACGGTCTACTGATGCCTCGCCTACATCAACAGAAGGAGATCACGGGAGCAGTGCAACGCGCCAGTGCGTCCAACGTGAATCTGTGAAACCCTCCAATCAAATCGGCTGGCACCATAGCAGCTAGATGGTCGCAATAAGATTGGTAAAAAAAATTTTTTTTTGTTTTCAGGATAAGGTATGATGTTTCGCCATGAATGAAGACAGGATGAGGTTCTCTCGTTGGCTGGCATCGTGCTCATTATACGATCCAACGAGCTCCTTAAAAATGCAAGTGTGGATGGACGTGCCTACACTAAGTCATATTGTTTTCTCATCATTTTTTGGAACGGTGCACATGATGTCACGGAGATGTCAACTTCGAACCGGTTCTTCAGGCTGCATATAAATTATGCGCAAAGAAAAAAGTACTTCGCCGAGTGAAGTTCAATTTGCTTCGCACTCAAGCTCGACTCAACGAGGGGGCATTTGTTCGACGAATTTTTGTTCAATGTTGCATAAAATATTTTTTTCTAATGAGTTTTTGATGCAGGATATATATGCAAAGGCAAGTTATTAATAATGCAAAGATAAAATGCTATTGCATGGCACATGCACGTATCGTACAGACACATGAATGAAATCATGGTGCAACTACTGCATGTGCGTGCACACACAAGTACTCCTACCCACATGCAATAATGCTTGGCTTATTATATGGTGCACATAGCTTATGCATGCCCTTTAAAAAAGAGAGGGTCTTGCATGCACTTGACAAGCTTTGCCTTGACTTGGTATTTATACAGTATGTGTACGTATTCAGATATATCGGGCGGCCGGCTGGCATGCGTATACATACTTGAATGCTCACATCAGGCATGATTTTTTTGGGACGGTCGGGCTGCTCCAGAGTTTGGAAATAAATCTCGGAAAGGCAAGCTCAGTTGCAGTACACGCATTAGATGGCTGGTCTTTCCTTTTATTCATGTAGGCTTGTAGGACAAGAAGAAGAACGTATTGGAAAGGAAAAGGAGAAGATGGAAAGCTTCGGATCAAGCAGTCTTTGGAAAGTTTTGCACCGACGTGTACGGCAGCCTCCCGACTATAAATATGAGAGGATCCATCGGGCTTGAAAAAAAAAACAGGCACCACCACATCCAGACACCACGTCGTCGCCGTCACGCACGCACCAAAAACCCAAGAATCCATGGACCACATCCAGCCACCACGATCCCAAAACTCACGCAGCAAGAAGAAGTAGAAGGAGAGAAGAACAACGCCAGCGATCATCCGTACAAGAAGCACGCACCACGGCAGCAACATGAACACCAAGTTGATCTTCCCCAACGGTAAAGTTGTCATCTAATCTCTCCTTCATCCTTTATTTTTTTTCATGCATGCACAACACGTGGTGGCGCGGTGGAGCTCGTGAGCATGCAGCACTTCGTTGGCGTTATCATCATCTTCATCAAGCTAACCAAGACGATGAGGATACTCCCGGACTTCACCAAGGCGCCGAAGATGACAGCGTGTCGATGGTGCTGCCGACGCACAGCCTGGCGGACTCGTTTGTAGTGGTTGCCTTTGGTAACAGGTCCGCCGACCGTCCATCAAGTTGGCGTCGTGAAGAACGGAGGCGCGGAGCTGAAGGAACACCGCTGACGTCTGCTTCGTCAAACTGGAGCTCAGAGGATGCCACCATGTTCCGCGAGGATGGCGACACGAAGCTCGCTAGGATGACGCCTGTCGTTTTCTTCATCAAGCCGGTGCCATAGAGGACGGAGGTGCGGAGCTCGGAGGATGCCGCCCCGGTCTGCGGCATGGCCCCACGGAGTTCACCAAGACGACACCAATGTCAACATCGTCAATCCGGTGCCATGGAGGACGGAGAGGCGGAGCTTGCGAGGATGCCGCCGCCGTGCCGCGGTGGATGGACGGAGCTCGCTAGGACGACACCCGTCATCTTCTTCATCAAGCAAGCGCCATGGAGGATGGACGCACTGAGCTCGGAGGATGCCACCGCGTTCCGCGGGCATTAGCGCCATGGAGTTCGCCAAGACGATGTCAATGTCAACATCATCAACCCGATGCCGCAAGGATCGTGACGGGGAGCTCGCAAGAAGGACGCCGGCCATCCACTTCGTCATGCTGGAGCTACAGGACGGAGGCGTGGCGCCCGTTGGGGATGCCGCCGACGTCTACTTCGTCAAGCTGGAGCCCGGAGACGTTCGCAGGGATTCCGCCGTGTGCCGCGGAGGAAGGTGAGACGGAGCTCGCTAGGACGACGCATGTCTTCTTCTTCATCATGTCGGTGCCATGGAGGACAAAGACGTGGAGGCTCGCAACGATGGCGCCGCCGTTCCGCGGTGGATAGCGGCGCGGAGCTCGCCAAGACGACACCAATGCCAATATCACCAAACATGTGCCATGGAGGACGGAGGCGTGGAGCTCGCAAGGATGCCACTGCCGTGCCGCGGTGGATGGCGGCGCGGAGCTCGCCAAGACGACGCCCATCGCCAACATCAACCCGGTACCGTGGAAGATCGTGGCGTGGAGCTCGCAAGGAGGACACCACCAATGTCTACCTCATCAAGATGGAGCCCTCGACCTGGAGCCATGAAGATGACACACGCCCTCGGTGTTGCCCGCAACACGGAGCCCGCGATGCGAGGAAGATGGCGCTATGCAATGAAGTGGCTTCACCATCCCTTACCACTACATGGTGCTATTTGCGACACGAAGCCCATGAAGACGAGGCGTGATGGCGAGGAGGCGACGTGACTTCACCAACACTAACTCCTGATGGCCCCGTGAGGCGGTGCCCTTGTCTTGGAGGACCGCCGTAAACACGGCGTCCAACCAAGATGAGGCGCCAACCACATCGGCATTGCCGATACGAGCGAGCGTTGGTTTTACACTGACGCTGGTCTCGACAAAAGAATACTCTCACGAGGCAACCCCTTGCATACCCGATGAAGCTGCTAGATCATCAAGAAGTTCGAGCTGAGCAGGACCCATGCAACTTCAACACCGACTACATCAACGTTGTCAAGACAGACGAGGTGCGACGGCGAGGGCGAACGTGGTCAGCACAAATCCATGTTTTGAGCGGCACGTGTAACGACGAGGACACGGGCTTTGCCGCTGCCCACATCACACACACACACCATCATCATCATGCTTGGAGAACGCGAAGCGAAGATGACAAAGACGACCACACGGCTTAATCGGAGGTATCTCGCGGAGCAACCCGTGGGAGTAATTAACCGGAAGCTTTTCGAGGCCCCAGGAACTTGGAGACCGCACATCGCCATAGTGAGGCAGGCTGCGCTAGTAGGCCACGGAGCGTAACCATTTTTATGGGATCTTGTAATTTTGTTCATCCAAAGAGATAAATGAAATACTTGTTTCCCGTATCACTTCTCTTTATGTACTACGGTACAATGGCACGCCCGCATTGTTTTTATTTTTCCCCGGCGCATGAGAGAAATCCACACTCCTTCTCCTGCCTTCATCCGGAGTGCATATAAGATTTTTCTCATGTCAAACAGTTACCTTGCTGTTTTTATATTATCAGATTACAAAAACCTATAGCTACCATCCATATTGCACTTGTATCACCATCTCTTCGCCGAACTAGTGCACCTATACATTTACCATTGTATCGGGTGTGTTGGGGACACAAGAGACTCTTTGTTATTTGGTTGCAGGGTTGTTTGAGAGAGACAATTTCATCCTACGCCTCCCACAGATTGATAAACCTTAGGTCATCCACTTGAGGGAAATTTTTTACTGTTCTACAAACCTCTGCACTTGGAGGCCCAACAACGTCTACAAGAAGAAGGTTGTGTAGTAGACATCAAGCTCTTTTCTGGCGCCGTTGCCGGGGAGGTGAGTGCTTTAAGGTATAGCTTTAGATCTTGCAATCGAATCTTTTTGTTTCTTGTTTTATCACTAGTTTAGTCTATAGAAGAAAACTATAAAAAAATGGAATTGAGGGTGCCTCATATGCTTCATCTTTTTAATATCTTTCGTGAAAATAAGGATTCCGATAATTGTGCCAAAATGTTAGAAGAAGAATACATTACAATGTTTGGCACTAAATCTTTGAATGATGAGCATGATTGCAATGTTGTTCTTGCGTATCCATGATGCTAATGATATGCAAAGCCACAAGCTTGGGGATGCTATGTTTAATGAAGATGATATTTTTTTGTCCCCCAAGTTTTGATGAGCAAATTTATTATGATGAAAGCATCTCTCCTATCTATGATGATTATTGTGATGACACGTATGCTATAAAGAATATTGATATCCATGAAACTTGTCATCATGATTTTAACTTTCAATTGGATTATGCATCACATGATAGTTATTTTGTTGAGTTTGCTCCCACTACTATTCATGAGAAGAATTTTTCTTATGTGGAGAGTAGTAAATTTTCTATGCTTGTAGATCATGAAAAGAATGCTTTATGTGATAGTTATATTGTTGAATTCATTCATTATGCTACTGAAAATTATTATGAGGGAGGAATATATGCTTGTAGAAATTGCAATAATATCAAGTTTCCTCTCTATGTGCTTAAAATCTTGAAGTTATGGTTGTTTTGCTTTCCTATGCTAGTTGATTCTTTTTCCCATAAATTGTTTGCTCACAAAATCCCTATGCATAGGAAGTGGGTTAGACTTAAATGTGCTAGTCATATTCTTCATGATGCTCTCTTTATATTTCAATTCTTATCTTTTACGTGAGCATCATTGAAATCATCATGCCTAGCTAGTGGCGTTAAACGATAGCGCTTGTTGGGAGGCAACCCAATTTTATTTTTGTTCTTTTCTTTTTGTTCATGTTTAGTAATAAATAATTCATCTAGCCTCTGTTATGATTGTGTTTTTATGTTTTAATTAGTGTTTGTACCATGTAAAGCCTTTAGTATCTTCTTAGGTGATTATCGTTTGATCTTGCTGATAAAAACAGAAAGTATGCACTCACGAAAATAATTTTCATTTCTTACCAGAGAGTGATAAAATACCAATTCGAAACTGCAGTAGATCAATATACAAATTGTCCTGGTCATCCTAATGTTTCAGAATTTTTGGAGTTACAGAAGTATTTGAAACATCCAGATTGCTACAGACTGTTCTGTTTTTGATAGATTCTGTTTTTTTTATGTGTTGTTTGCTTATTTTGATGAATCCATGAGCAGTATCGGAGGGTATGAACCATAGAGAAGTTGTAATACAGTAGGTTTAACACCAATATAAATAAAGAATGAGTTCATAACAGTACCTAAGTGATGATTTATTTTCTTATACTAACGAAGCTTACGATTTTTCTGTTAAGTTTTGTGTTGTGAAGTTTTCAAGTTTTGGGTAAAGATTCGATGGATTATGAAATAAGGAGTGGCAAGAGCCTAAGCTTGGGGATGCCCAAGTCACCCCAAGGTAATATTAAAGGACAACCAAGAGCTTAAGCTTGGGGATACCCCGGGTGGCATCCCCTCTTTCGTCTACGTTCATCACACTACTAGGAAAAGGGCTACTAATGGCGCACCAGTTTTGCCTACTAATGGTGCACTGCTGGTGCGCCATTAGTATCACGCCACTAGTATTTCTTACTAATGGCGCACCACTGGTGCGCCATTAGTATCTGGTATACTAATGGCGCACCGAGCAGTGCGCCATTAGTATAGAACACCATGCATCATTAGTATGCCACCCAGGGGGCCATATTTAACCATGTGCTTTGGCATACTAATGGCGCATTGTTGGGTGATGAGCCATTAGTGTGATTATAGCAATGCGCCATTAGTGTCTTGTGTGGTGCGCCACTAGTATGAATATTAGGTATTTTTTTTCATTTCTGATATTTTCACAGGTTAAAAAATATTAGAGATAACATACAACACAGATCTGCTTAGCTTACATACAGGGGGCCATATGTAACGATGTTACCTGCGTCCACTAGATCATATCCAACACACAAGTTTCATCATATATACATACATAGCCAACACATAGTTCCATCGTTACATATTACAAAAGTTTCACAATGTTCATTCAACACCGTTATCCATCGATTCACAAAAGTTTCACATTGATACAAAATAAAAACACAAATGGAAAAGAAGCACTCCATCCATGCAAGCTTCCGTGAATTAAATCAAATCTGCAAAATGATAAACAAGAAGTTAGAAGAAGAAGAAGAAGAAGAGAAGAAGAATAAGAAGAAGAATACTAGAAGAAGAATAATAAGAATAAGAAGAAGACTATAAGCTTATTATGTAAACTTGATCATTTTGTGCTAACATAAGTAATTTTGGAGCTAACCTATAGGAAACTAAGCATATAAGCTCTAAGTTAGCATATTAGAGCCAACTTAAGTAAAATGAAGCTAACCTATGTCATTTTGGATAAGAAGAAGACTATAAGCTTATTATGTAAACTTGATCATTTTGTGCTAACATGAGTAATTTTGGAGCTAACCTATAGGAAACTAAGCATATAAGCTCTAAGTTAGCATATTAGAGCCAACTTAGGTAAAATGAAGCTAACCTATGACATTTTGGATAAGAAGAAGAATAAGAAGAAGACTATAAGCTTATTATGTAAACTTGATCATTTTGTGCTAACATAAGTAATTTTGGAGCTAACCTATAGGAAACTAAGCATATAAGCTCTAAGTTAGCGTATTAGAGCCAACTTAGGTAAAATGAAGCTAACATATGTCATTTTGGATAAGAAGAAGACTATAAGCTTATTATGTAAACTTGATCATTTTGTGCTAACATAAGTAATTTTGGAGCTAACCTATAGGAAACTAAGAATATAAACTCTAAGTTAGCATATTAGAGCCAACTTAGGTAAAATGAAGCTAACATATGTCATTTTGGATAAGAAGAAGAATAAGAAGAAGACTATAAGCTTATTATGTAAACTTGATCATTTTGTGCTAACATAAGTAATTTTGGAGCTAACCTATAGGAAACTAAGCATATTAGAGATAAATAGGTAACTAAGTATATATATATATATCATTTTGGAGATCTGACATACCTGACATAGTTCAGTTCTCATTGTTCTTCTTCTTCTCCTTCCTCAGCCTGATGTGCCAAGAGCGGCGAGGCGGTGGAGGCAGTGGAGGCAGCTGTGGGATGTAGTCTTCTACCACAATTGGCGTGGTCATGTCGCCCAGCCGTGGGATCACCGGCGCCACCACCGGTGCATGGTAATTGTCAGGCACCACTACCATCGCGAGGCCACCCTCAGCCACCACCATCTCTTGCCCATGGTCAGCCACCACCATCTCTTGCCCATGGTCAGCCACCACCATCTCTTGCCCATGGTCAGCCACCACCATCTCTTGCCCTTGGTCAGCCACCACCAGCGCTAGGTCATCCTCAGCCTGATGCCAATCGTCATCCTGCAGCTCATCATCCCCACTCTGCTCCTCTTCTCCCCCACTCCAGTTCGGATCATCATTCTTGTTGTCTTCGCTGCTGCCAGAATCGCTGCTGCTTTCGCTAAGGCCAGAATCGCTGTTGCTTTTGCTACAGCCATAATTGCTGCTGCTTTGGCTATAGCCAGTGTCGCTGCTGCTGCTCCCATTGCCTGTCCAAATGCAACAATGACCGTTAACAATCGATGTGAGACAAAGCCAAATATGGAGGAATACGAAGAGGCAGAACGCACTAGCATCTTCGTCTTCAGCGTAGCGCATGCGACACATAGTCTTGTTGAAAACCTTCACGATGAGCATTGTGGCGTCATTGTCGTACCTCAAGAGAAGAAAGTACCCGGTCCGCAGGTTGTAGGCACTGTAGAACTTCTCCCAGCCACGGCACAGGTACATGTGGCCCTCCTCGATCACCAACTCCACGTCCCACAGCCTGCGAACCCCGCTGCCGGCCTGTCGGAGCTTCACATTATCTGGCGGATCTTCACCCATCATCTTCATAAAAGCGTCAGGCAACCTCTGCAATTTGGGACAAGGAGTGATGTAGCAAACAACAGAGTTATCATAATGAGATGGGTGAAGGGGAGATCTCTCATTTTATATATCTGCCTCGTGGCTGATATTGAAGAAGAAAGTATGATAGTGCAGAACTTGAAAGCATCCAACTCGTACTCCGGTGAGGCAGAGCGGCGGTGGCTGCTTCCCCCATCTCTGATAAGCAGCAGAAGAGACCAATTAGTACCCTTACAACATTATAGCAGCATAAATTTTGAGCAGAAATAAATCAACATTAGTCGCAAGTACCCCATATGTCCTATTTTTAGCAAAGTCATGCTAAAATTCACGGAAAATTTCAGCATGACCTTTGCTGAAAATAGGACATATGGAGTACCCGAATTTGCCGGAACGGAAGTTAATCGACATTCCGGCAAACTCAAGGGCCTCTCGGGGTACCTGCAATATCATTATCCCCGCGTAATGAAGTCGCCAATGGGTCATTTCAGAAGATCACAAGTAGCATCATCACAAGTACAGCATCATCTATAGCTTTATATTAACAAAGCATCAGCACATATACAAAAGTCCACTTATGCCAACAGTATGGTTTATATCAGATTCGGAGTTAGAAACAGGAAAAACCGGTGCTTCAAAGCCTACTGGACACAATTTACATCTATCAGTACGAGATGTCCTGACTAATTTCAAGTGTTCACAGGTGAACTTGTACCATGGATGAGCCTAGTGCTTCATTAGTCAACTGAACAGAGATAACAGTGCATAACACCATACATAAAGTGATGAGCATACATACTACTGTCCAAGCAAATTAACTGAATAGTATTGTGTCAAGTTCAGTTTAAAAATTCAGTTACTGCTTGAGTGATTTGACACCAAAAATTACTCCCAAAAATTACAATGACTGTATATATTCACTGTACAGGCTATCAAGCTCTATTTCAGCTCAAGTTTCATTACAACAGAAACACTGTAATTCATCTGCTCACAGAAAAATTAATAATCAAAATCAAATTACAATAGGGGTCCCAGGTTTGACCCCATGATACGTGCTATCCTCGGATTATTCCTCTTCTGAACAAACCATCATGCATCATTTTCTAACCAAGGCATAGCTCAGGAAAACCACTTGCTTTGACCAGAACTAGCTAATTACCCCAAATCTCATGGTAAAATTAGCAAGGCAAAGCATTTCTCTTACATGACCATAGCAAGAATGACACACTACATATAATCTGGTGAGATAGCAGCAGCAATCTCAAAAAAAGCGGAGACATCATACATACCACCAGAGCATCGCCCACAGACATCCAGGTACATCACCCACTATTATTGCCTGTAAAAAGGCCTAATATCCACTAGTATTGCCTATTTGATCATATACTACCTACTCATATTTTATTCAGTCATTTTACCAGTTGTTTAACCACAGATTAGGGTCTGTCTAGGAGGTTAGTCAATGTAAAAATTGAAAAGCTAGCTAGCAGTACAGTAAGCAGAAGCAGCTCAGGCAGGCGCAGGGGCGCGCGCGGGACGGCAAGCAGGGAACGAGCCGCCACTTCCACCATCTTCTTCATGGTCGCGGCCGGCACCGCCGAGCACCGGGCCACAGCTCGCTGCCCCGACGCGCGGCACGATGCTGTGGGCCCTGTCCTGTATGTCTTCTACGTGGGCAACCCACGTGCCCGGCTCGATGAGCGGGAACGGACATTCATCGCCCTCATCCGAGGAGGGCAACCCACTCTGCCCTGAGTCGGTGGAGCGCGGCGAGAGGGGGTCCAGTCCTCCAGCAAGTCGACGTGGAACAGCAAGTCGTAGCGACGGGCACCAGGTGGCGGGAGGGTGCGGCGGTCCTCGGGGGCGATGCCGATGATCTCGTTGGCATGGCCAGCGCCCCTCTTCGGGACCCAGAGAGCGCGCCTGGATGGAATGTGGGCAACATCCCAGACCCAAAGCTAGAAGGCAAAGGTCTTGATGTGGCCCCTCTCTAGGGTGCGTGAGTCCAGCCGGTCGACATGGCTGATTTCTCCGAGGGCCTCCTCGGCACCCGGCAGAGACCAGAACTACATGGGCAGGTCTTCCACCACCATGCGCACATGGTGGCTGAACTTGAGGATCGTGACGTGGTCATCTTCACTCCAGGCCCCGATGAAGTACTTGCAGCCGTCGACCTTGATTACGCCACGACGCATGGCGTTGTCCCGGTACGCGGGGAGGTCGACGTGGACGAGGAAGGCTTCAGGCTGGTGGGCGGTGACGCGCAACTGGTGCGGCCCGGTGAGCAACTGATCGAAGATGATCCTGCCGACGGCCGCTGGGGTGGTGGAGTGCGAGCGGTCCGCGGCGGGGAGGGTGACGGTGTGTGATGTCTACTACACAACCTTCTTCGTGTAGACGTTGTTGGGCCTCCAAGTGCAAAGGTTTGTAGGACAGTAGCAAATTTCCCTCAAGTGGATGACCTAAGGTTTATCAATCCGTAGGAGGCGTAGGATGAAGATGGTCTCTCTCAAGCAACCCTGCAACCAAATAACAAAGAATCTCTTGTGTCCCCAACACACCCAATACAATGGTAATTTGTATAGGTGCACTAGTTCGGCGAAGAGATGGTGATACAAGTGGTATATGGATAGTAGATAATAGTTTTTGTAATCTGAAATAATAAAAACAGCAACGTAGCAAGTGATAAAAGTGAGCGTAAACGATATTGCAATGATGGTAAACAAGGCCTAGGGTTCATACTTTCACTAGTGTAAGTCCTCTCAACAATACTAACATAATTGGATCATAAAACTATCCCTCAACATGCAACAAAGAGCCACTCCAAAGTCACTAATAGCGGAGAACGAACGAAGAGATTATGGTAGGGTACGAAACCACCTCAAAGTTATTCGTTCCAATCAATCCGTTGGGCTATTCCTATAAGTGTCACAAACAGCCCTAGAGTTCGTACTAGAATAACACCTTAAGACACAAATAAACCAAAACCCTAATGTCACCTAGATACACCATTGTCACCTCAAGTATCCGTGGGCATGATTATACGATATGCATCACACAATCTCAATTCATCTATTCAACCAACACATAGAACCTCAAAGAGTGCCCCAAAGTTTCTACTGGAGAATCACGACGAAAACGTGTGCCAACCCCTATGCATAGGTTTCCAATGTCACGAAACCCGCAAGTTGGTCATCAAAACATACATCAAGTGGCACGTGGTATCCCATTGTCACCACAGATATCCACGGTAGGACATACATCAAGTGTTCTCAAGTCTTTACAGACTCAATCCGATAAGATTACTTCAAAGGGGAAACTCGATTCATTACAAGAGAGAAGAGGGGGGAAGAAACATCATAGGATCCAAATATAATAGCAAAGCTCGCGATACATCAAGATCATATCACCTCAAGAACACGAGAGAGAGAGAGAGAGAGATCAAACACATAGCTACTGGTACATACCCTCAGCCCCGAGGGAGAACTACTCCCTCCTCATCATAGAGAGCGTCGGGATGATGAAGATGCCCACCGGTGAGGGTTCCCCCCTCCGGCAGGGTGCCGGAACAGGGACCCGATTGACTTTTGGTGGCTACGGAGGCTTATGGCAGCGGAACTCTGGATCTATCTTGCGTTCTGGAAGTTTTAGGGTATATGGACTTATATAGGCAGAAGAAACACGTCAGGGGAGCCACGAGGGCCCCACGAGACAGGGGGCGCGCCCCAGGGGGTGGGTGTTCCCCCTACCCTTGTGAGCTCCTCCTTTCTTCCTTGATGTGGGGTCCAAGTCCATCGGGTGGCTTTCGTTCCAAAAATAACTTCTCCAGTTGATTTCGTTCCGTTTCGACTCCTTTTGATATTCCTTTTCTTCGAAACACTGAAATAGGCATAAAACAGCAAATCTGGGCTGGGCCTCCGGTTAATAGGTTAGTCCCAAAACTAATATAAAAGTGGATAATAAAGCCCAATATTGCCCAAAACAGTAGATAATATAGCATGGAGCAATGAAAACTTATAGATACGTTGGAGACGTATTAAGCATCCCCAAGCTTAATTCCTGCGATAAAAAAGTTAATTTTTGATGTGGAATGCTAGTTGGCATAATTTCAATGTAATTCTTCTTACTTGTGATATGAATATTCAGATTCGAAAGATTCAGGACAAAAGTTCATATTGACATAAAAATAATAATACTTCAAGCATACTAACAAAGCAATCATGTCTTCTCAAAATAACATGGCCAAAGAAAGTTATCCCTACAAAATCATATAGTCTGGCTATGCTCCATCTTCACCACATAAAATATTTAAATCATGCACAACCCCGATGACAAGCCAAGCAATTGTTTCATACTTTTGATGTTCTCAAACTTTTTCAATCTTCACGCAATACATGAGCGTGAGCCATGGACATAGCACTATAGGTGGAATAGAATGGTGGTTGTGGAGAAGACAAAAAGGGAGAATATATTCTCACATCAACTAGGCGTATCAACGGGCTATGGAGATGCCCATTAATAGATATCAATGTGAGTGAGTAGGGATTGCCATGCAATGGATGCACTAGAGCTATAAATGTATGAAAGCTCAACAAAAGAAACTAAGTGGGTGTGCATCCAACTTGCTTGCTCACGAAGACCTACGGCACTTGTGGAGGCCCATTATTAGAATATACAAGCCAAGTTCTATAATGAAATATTCCCACTAGTATATGAAAATGACAAAACAAGAGACTCTCTATATGAAAAACATGGTGCTACTTTGAAGCACAATATATGAGACTCGCTATATGAAGAACATGGTGCTACTTTGAAGCACAAGTGTGGAAAAAGGATAGTAGCATTGTCCCTTCTTTCTCTTTTTTTATTTGGCCTTTCCTTTTTTGGCCTTTCTTTTTTTTGGCCTTTCTTTTTTTTATTTGGGACAATGCTCTATTAATGATGATCATCACACTTTTATTTTCTTACAACTCAATAATTACAACTCGATACTTAGGACAAGATATGACTCTATATGAATGCTTCCGGCGGGGTACCGGGATGTGCAATGATGCATGAGTGACATGTATGAAATAATTATGAACGGTGGCTTTGCCACAAATACGATGTCAACTACATGATCATGCAAAGCAATATGACAATGATGAATGTGTCATGATGAACAAGATGGTGGAAAGTTGCATGGCAATATATCTCGGAATGGCTATGGAGATGCCATAATAGGTAGGTATGGTGGCTGTTTTGAGGAAGGTATATGGTGGGTTTATGGTATCGGCGAAAGTTGCACGGTACTAGAGAGGCTAGCAAGGGTGGAAGGGTGAGAGTGCGTATAATCCATGGACTCAACATTAGTCATAAACAACTCACATACTTATTGCAAAAATCTATTAGTCATCGAAACAAAGTACTACGCGCATGCTCCTAGGGGGATAGATTGGTAGGAAAAGACCATCGCTCGTCCCCGACCGCCACTCATAAGGAAGACAATCAATAAACACCTCATGCTCCGACTTCGTTACATAACGGTTCACCATACGTGCATGCTACGGGAATCACAAACTTCAACACAAGTATTTCTCAAATTCACAACTACTCAACTAGCATGACTCTAATATCACCATCTCCATATCTCAAAACAATCATCAAGCATCAAACTTCTCATAGTATTCAACACACTCATAAGAGAATTTTATTATTCTTGAATACCTAGAATATTAGGATTTTAAGAAAATTACCATGCTATTAAGACTCTCAAAATAATATAAGTGAAGCATGAGAGTTCATCTATTTCTTCAAAATAAAACTTCCACCATGCTCTAAAAGATATAAGTGAAGCACTAGAGCAAATGACAAACTACTCTGAAGGATATAAGTGAAGATCAATGAGTAGTTGAATAATTATGCAACTATGTGAAGACTCTCTAACATTTAATAATTTCAGATCTTGGTATTTTATTCAAACAGCAATCAAAGCAAAATAAAATGACATCTAAGATTAGCAAACATCATGTGAAGAAGCAAAAACTTAGGATCAACCGAAACTAACCGATAATTATTGAAGAAGAAAGGTGGGATGCCAACCGGGGCATCCCCAAGCTTAGATGCTTGAGACTTCTTGAAATATTATATTGGGGTGCCTTGGGCATCCACAAGCTTGAGTTTTTGTGTCTCCTTAATTCTTCTCATATCACGGTCTCCCTAAATCTCAAAAGCTTCATCCACACAAAACTCAACAATGACTCGTGAGATAGGTTAGTATAAACCATTGCCAAAAACCTTATCATACTCTACTGTAGAAAATCACTAAAATTATTATTCACCATTGCATACTAAATGCCTCTGCATATTTAATAGTCCTCTCCTCAAATAGAATCATTAAAGAAGCAAACATATGCAAACAATGCAAACATAACAGCAATCTGCCTAAATAGGATAGTCTGTAAAGAATGCTGCAACATCCATACTTCCCTAGCTCCAAAAATTATGAAAGAAAATTCCCACTGTAGTAAATTTATCAGAGCTTAATATGCAAAAGGTTTCAACATTTCATCACATTCTGACTTTCCTAGGGAATTATTGCAACAGCGGTAAACTTTCTGTTTTCAAACAGCAACATGTATACTTGTAACATAGGCATAGTAAAGGCTATCAATGCCCCTTTTATTAAAACAAAAGATGCAAAACATTTTTCTAAATAACAGAAATCAAATCCTAACAAAATAAATTGACGCTCCAAGCAAAACACATATCATGTGACGAATAAAAATATAGCTCCAAGTAAAGTTACCGATGAACGAAGATGAAAGAGGGGATGCCTTCCGGGGCATCCCCAAGCTTAGGCTCTTGGTTGTCCTTGAATATTACCTTGGGGTGCCTTGGGTATCCCCAATATTAGGCTCTTGCCACTCCTTATTCCATAGTCCATCGAATGTTTACCCAAAACTTGAAAACTTCACAACACAAAACTTAAAGTAGAAAACTCGTGAGCTCCGTTAGTATAAGAAAATAAATCACCATCAAGGTACTGTAATGAACTCATTATTTATTTATATTAGTGTTAAACCTACTTTTTTGCAACTTCTCTGTGATTTATAAACTCTTTTACTAGCCATAGATTAATCAAAATAAGTAAACAACACATGAAAAAGAGAATCTGTCAAAAACAGAAAAGTCTGTAGTAATCTGGATCAAACGTATACTTATGGAACTCATAAAATTCTCAAATAAATTGGTGGACCTGAGGAATTTATCTATTAATCATATGCAAAAAGAATTAACTAAATATCACTCTCCAAATAAAAATGGCAGCATTTCTCGTGAGCGCTAAAGTTTCTGTTTTTTGACAGCATGATCAACAAGACTTTCCCCCAAGTCTTCCCAAAGGTTCTACTTGGCACAAACACTAATTAAAAGCATAATACCACATCTAAGCAGAGGATATATGAATTATTTATTACTAAACAGGAACAAAAAGCAAGGAACAAAAATAAAGTTGGGTTGCCTCCCAACAAGCGCTATCGTTTAACGCCTCTAGCTAGGCATGATGATTTCAATGATGCTCACATAAAAGATAAGAATTGAAACATAAAGAGAGCATCATAAAGAATATGACTATCACATTTAAGTCTAAAATACTTCCTATGCATAGGGATTTTGTAAGCAAACAACTTATGGGAACGAGAATCAACTTGCATTGGAAGGTAAAACAAGCATAACTTCAAAATTTTAAGGACATAGAGAGGAAACTTGATATTATTGCAATTCCTACAAGCATATATTCCTCCCTCATAATAATTTTCAGTAGCATCATGAATGAATTCAACAATATAACCAGCACCTAAAGCATTCTTTTCATGATCTACAAGCATAGAAAATTTACTACTCTCCACATAAGCAAATTTCTTCTCATGAATAATAGTGGGAGCAAACTCAACAAAATAACTATCATGTGATTGAAAATTAAGATCAAGATGACAAGTTTCATGGTTATCATTGTTCTTTAAAGCATACGTGTCATCACAATAATCATCATAGATAGGAGGCATGCTTTCATCATAATAAATTTGCTCATCAAAGCTTGGGGGACAAAAAATGTCATCTTCATCAAACATAGCTTCCCCAAGCTTGTGGCTTTGCATATCATTAGCATCATGGATATTCAAGGAATTCATACTAACAACATTTCAATCATGCTCATCATTCAAATATTTAGTGCCAAACATTTTATAGATTTCTTCTTCTAGCACTTGAGCACAATTATCCTTTCCATCATACTCACGAAACATATTAAAAAGGTGAAGCGTATGAGACAAACTCAATTCCATTTTTTTATAGTTTTCTTTTATAAACTAAACTAGTGATAAAACAAGAAACTAAAAGACTCGATTGCAAGATCTAAAGATATACCTTCAAGCGCTAACCTCCCCGGCAACAGCACCAGAAAAGAGCTTGATGTCTACTACACAACCTTCTTCTTGTAGACGTTGTTGGGCCTCCAAGTGCAGAGGTTTGTAGGACAGTAGCAAATTTCCCTCAAGTGGATGACCTAAGGTTTATCAATCCGTAGGAGGCGTAGGATGAAGATGGTCTCTCTCAAGCAACCCTGCAACCAAATAACAAAGAGTCTTGTGTCCCCAACACACCCAATACAATGGTAATTTGTATAGGTGCACTAGTTCGGCGAAGAGATGGTGATACAAGTGGTATATGTATAGTAGATAATAGTTTTTGTAATCTGAAATAATAAAAACAGCAAGGTAGAAAGTGATAAAAGTGAGCATAAACGGTATTGCAATGATGGTAAACAAGGCCTAGTGTTCATACTTTCACTAGTGTAAGTCCTCTCAACAATACTAACATAATTGGATCATAAAACTATCCCTCAACATGCAACAAAGAGCCACTCCAAAGTCACTAATAGCGGAGAACGAATGAAGAGATTATGGTAGGGTACGAAACCACCTCAAAGTTATTCTTTCCAATCAATCCGTTGGGCTATTCCTATAAGTGTCACAAACAGCCCTAGAGTTCGTACTAGAATAACACCTTAAGACACAAATCAACCAAAACCCTAATGTCACCTAGATACTCCATTGTCACCTCAAGTATCTGTGGGCATGATTATACGATATGCATCACACAATCTCAATTCATCTATTCAACCAACACATAGAACCTCAAAGAGTGCCCCAAAGTTTCTACCGGAGAATCACGACAAAACGTGTGCCAACCCCTATGCATAGGTTCCCAATGTCACGAAACCCACAAGTTGGTCACCAAAACATACATCAAGTGGCACGTGGTATCCCATTGTCACCAGAGATATCCACGGCAAGACATACATCAAGTGTTCTCAAGTCTTTAAAGACTCAATCCGATAAGATTACTTCAAAGGGGAAACTCGATTCATTACAAGAGAGAAGAGGGGGGAAGAAACATCATAGGATCCAAATATAATAGCAAAGCTCGCAATACATCAAGATCGTATCACCTCAAGAACACGAGAGAGAGAGAGAGAGAGATATCAAACACATAGCTACTAGTACATACCCTCAGCCCCGAGGGAGAACTACTCCCCCCTCGTCATGGAGAGCGTCGGGATGATGAAGATGCCCATCGGTGAGGGTTCCCCCTCCGGCAGGGTGCCGGAACAGGGTCCCGATTAACTTTTGGTGGCTACGGAGGCTTCTGGCGGCGGAACTCCCGATCTATCTTGCGTTCTGGAAATTTTAGGGTATATGGACTTATATAGGCAGAAGAAGCACGTCAGGGGAGCCATGCGGGCCCCACGAGACAGGGGGCGCGCCCCCTACCCTCGTGAGCTCCTCCTTCCTTCCTTGACGTGGGGTCCAAGTCCATCAGGTGGCTTTCGTTCCAAAAATAACTTCTCCAGTTGATTTCGTTCCGTTTCGACTCCGTTTGATATTCCTTTTCTTCGAAACACTAAAATAGGCATAAAACAGCAAATCTGGGCTGGGCCTCCGGTTAATAGGTTAGTCCCAAAAGTAATATAAAAGTGGATAATAAAGCCCAATATTGCCCAAAACAGTAGATAATATAGCATGGAGCAATCAAAAATTATAGATACGTTGGAGACGTATCAAGCATCCCCAAGCTTAATTCCTGCCCATCCTCGAGTAGGTAAATGATAAAAAAGATAATTTTTGATGTGGAATGCTAGTTGGCATAATTTCAATGTAATTTTTCTTACTTGTGATATGAATATTAAGATTCGAAAGATTCAGGACAAAAGTTCATATTGACATAAAAATAATAATACTTCAAGCATACTAACAAAGCAATTATGTCTTCTCAAAATAACATGGCTAAAGAAAGTTATCCCTACAAAATCATATAGTCTGGCTATGGTCCATCTTCACCACACAGAATATTTAAATCATGCACAACCCCGATGACAAGCCAAGCAATTGTTTCATACTTTTGATGTTCTCAAACTTTTTCAATCTTCATGCAATACATGTGCGTGAGCCATGGACATAGCACTATAGGTGGAATAGAATGGTGGTTGTGGAGAAGACAAAAAGGGAGAATATACTCTCACATCAACTAGGCGTATCAACGGGCTATGGAGATGCCCATTAATAGATATCAATGTGAGTGAGTAGGGATTGCCATGCAACGGATGCACTAGAGCTATAAATGTATGAAAGCTCAACAAAAGAAACTAAGTGGATGTGCATCCAACTTGCTTGCTCACGAAGACCTAGGGCACTTGAGGAGGCCCATTATTGGAATATACAAGCCAAGTTCTATAATGAAATATTCCCACTAGTATATGAAAATGACAAAACAAGAGACTCTCTATATGAAGAACATGGTGCTACTTTGAAGCACAATATATGAGATTCGCTATATGAAGAACATGGTGCTACTTTGAAGCACAAGGTGGAAAAAGGATAGTAGCATTGTCCCTTCTTTCTCTTTTTTTTATTTTTTTAGTTGGCCTTTCTTTTTTTTGGCCTTTTTTTTATTTGGGACAATGCTCTATTAATGATGATCATCACATTTTTATTTTCTTACAACTCAATAATTACAACTCGATACTTAGGACAAGATATGACTCTATATGAATGCTTCTGGCTGGGTACCGGGATGTGCAATGATGCATGAGTGACATGTATGAAAGAATTATGAACGGTGGCTTTGCCACAAATACGATGTCAACTACATGATCATGCAAAGCAATATGACAATGATGAATGTGTCATGATGAACAAGATGGTGGAAAGTTGCATGGCAATATATCTCGGAATGGCTATGGAGATGCCATAATAGGTAGGTATGGTGGCTGTTTTGAGGAAGGTATATGGTGGGTTTATGGTATCGGCGAAAGTTGCACGGTACTAGAGAGGCTAGCAAGGGTGGAAGGGTGAGAGTGCGTATAATCCATGGACTCAACATTAGTCATAAACAACTCACATACTTATTGCAAAAATCTATTAGTCATCGAAACAAAGTACTACGCGCATGCTCCTAGGGGGATAGATTGGTAGGAAAAGACCATCGCTCGTCCCCGACCGCCACTCATAAGGAAGACAATCAATAAACACCTCATGCTCCGACTTCGTTACATAACGGTTCACCATACGTGCATGCTACGGGAATCACAAACTTCAACACAAGTATTTCTCAAATTCACAACTACTCAACTAGCATGACTCTAATATCACCATCTCCATATCTCAAAACAATCATCAAGCATCAAACTTCTCATAGTATTCAACACACTCATAAGAGAATTTTATTATTCTTGAATACCTAGAATATTAGGATTTTAAGAAAATTACCATGCTATTAAGACTCTCAAAATAATATAAGTGAAGCATGAGAGTTCATCTATTTCTTCAAAATAAAACTTCCACCATGCTCTAAAAGATATAAGTGAAGCACTAGAGCAAATGACAAACTACTCTGAAGGATATAAGTGAAGATCAATGAGTAATTGAATAATTATGCAACTATGTGAAGACTCTCTAACATTTAATAATTTCAGATCTTGGTATTTTATTCAAACAGCAAGAAAAGCAAAATAAAATTACATCTAAGAATAGCAAACATCATGTGAAGAAGCAAAAACTTAGGATCAACCGAAACTAACCGATAATTGTTGAAGAAGAAAGGTGGGATGCCAACCGGGGCATCCCCAAGCTTAGATGCTTGAGACTTCTTGAAATATTATATTGGGGTGCCTTGGGCATCCACAAGCTTGAGTTTTTGTGTCTCCTTAATTCTTCTCATATCACGGTCTCCCTAAATCTCAAAAGCTTCATCCACACAAAACTCAACAATGACTCGTGAGATAGGTTAGTATAAACCATTGCCAAAAACCTTATCATACTCTACTGTAGAAAATCACTAAAATTATTATTCACCATTGCATACTAAATGCCTCTGCATATTTAATAGTCCTCTCCTCAAATAGAATCATTAAAGAAGCAAACATATGCAAACAATGCAAACATAACAGCAATCTGCCTAAATAGGATAGTCTGTAAAGAATGCTGCAACATCCATACTTCCCTAGCTCCAAAAATTATGAAAGAAAATTCCCACTGTAGTAAATTTATCAGAGCTTAATATGCAAAAGGTTTCAACATTTCATCACATTCTGACTTTTCTAGGGAATTATTGCAACAGCGGTAAACTTTCTGTTTTCAAACAGCAACATGTATACTTGTAACATAGGCATAGTAAAGGCTATCAATGCCCCTTTTATTAAAATAAAAGATGCAAAACATTTTTCTAAATAACAGAAAGCAAATCCTAACAAAATAAATTGACGCTCCAAGCAAAACACATATCATGTGACGAATAAAAATATAGCTCCAAGTAAAGTTACCGATGAACGAAGATGAAAGAGGGGATGCCTTCCGGGGCATCCCCAAGCTTAGGCTCTTGGTTGTCCTTGAATATTACCTTGGGGTGCCTTGGGTATCCCCAATATTAGGCTCTTGCCACTCCTTATTCCATAGTCCATCGAATGTTTACCCAAAACTTGAAAATTTCACAACACAAAACTTAAAGTAGAAAACTCGTGAGCTCCGTTAGTATAAGAAAATAAATCACCATCAAGGTACTGTAATGAACTCATTATTTATTTATATTAGTGTTAAACCTACTTTTTTGCAACTTCTCTGTGATTTATAAACTCTTTTACTAGCCATAGATTAATCAAAATAAGTAAACAACACATGAAAAAGAGAATCTGTCAAAAACAGAAAAGTCTGTAGTAATCTGGATCAAACGTATACTTATGGAACTCATAAAATTCTCAAATAAATTGGTGGACCTGAGGAATTTATCTATTAATCATATGCAAAAAGAATTAACTAAATATCACTCTCCAAATAAAAATGGCAGCATTTCTCGTGAGCGCTAAAGTTTCTGTTTTTTGACAGCATGATCAACAAGACTTTCCCCCAAGTCTTCCCAAAGGTTCTACTTGGCACAAACACTAATTAAAAGCATAATACCACATCTAAGCAGAGGATAGATGAATTATTTATTACTAAACAGGAACAAAAAGCAAGGAACAAAAATAAAGTTGGGTTGCCTCCCAACAAGCGCTATCGTTTAACGCCTCTAGCTAGGCATGATGATTTCAATGATGCTCACATAAAAGATAAGAATTGAAACATAAAGAGAGCATCATAAAGAATATGACTAGCACATTTAAGTCTAACATACTTCCTATGCATAGGGATTTTGTAAGCAAACAACTTATGGTAACGAGAATCAACTTGCATAGGAAGGTAAAACAAGCATAACTTCAAAATTTTAAAGACATAGAGAGGAAACTTGATATTATTGCAATTCCTACAAGCATATATTCCTCCCTCATAATAATTTTCAGTAGCATCATGAATGAATTAAACAATATAACCAGCACCTAAAGCATTCTTTTCATGATCTACAAGCATAGAAAATTTACTACTCTCCACATAAGCAAATTTCTTCTCATGAATAATAGTGGGAGCAAACTCAACAAAATAACTATCATGTGATTGAAAATTAAGATCAAGATGACAAGTTTCATGGTTATAATTGTTCTTTAAAGCATACGTGTCATCACAATAATCATCATAGATAGGAGACGTGCTTTCATCATAATAAATTTGCTCATCAAAGCTTGGGGGACAAAAATATCATCTTCATCAAGCATAGCTTCCCCAAGCTTGTGGCTTTGCATATCATTAGCATCATGGATATTCAAGGAATTCATACTAACAACATTGCCATCATGCTCATCATTCAAATATTTAGTGTCAAACATTTTATAGATTTCTTCTTCTAGCACTTGAGCACAATTATCCTTTCTATCATACTCACGAAACATATTAAAAAGGTGAAGCGTATGAGACAAACTCAATTCCATTTTTTTATAGTTTTCTTTTATAAACTAAACTAATGATAAAACAAGAAACTAAAAGACTCGATTGCAAGATCTAAAGATATACCTTCAAGCGCTAACCTCCCCGGCAACGGCGCCAGAAAAGAGCTTGATGTCTACTACACAACCTTCTTCTTGTAGACGTTGTTGGGCCTCCAAGTGCAGAGGTTTGTAGGACAGTAGCAAATTTCCCTCAAGTGGATGGCCTAAGGTTTATCAATCCGTAGAAGGCGTAGGATGAAGATGGTCTCTCTCAAGCAACCCTGCAACCAAATAACAAAGAGTCTTGTGTCCCCAACACACCCAATACAATGGTAATTTGTATAAGTGCACTAGTTCGGCGAAGAGATGGTGATACAAGTGGTATATGGATAGTAGATAATAGTTTTTGTAATCTGAAATAATAAAAACAGCAAGGTAGCAAGTGATAAAAGTGAGCGTAAACGGTATTGCAATGATGGTAAACAAGGCCTAGGGTTCATACTTTCACTAGTGTAAGTCCTCTCAACAATACTAACATAATTGGATCATAAAACTATCCCTCAACATGCAACAAAGAGCCACTCCAAATTCACTAATAGCGTAGAACGAACGAAGAGATCATGGTAGGGTACGAAAGCACCTTAAAATTATTCTTTCCGATCAATCCGTTGGGCTATTCCTATAAGTGTCACAAACAGCCCTATAGTTCGTACTAGAATAACACCTTAAGACACAAATCAACCAAAACCCTAATGTCACCTAGATACTCCATTGTCACCTCAAGTATCCGTGGGCATGATTATACGATATGCATCACACAATCTCAATTCATCTATTCAACCAACACATAGAACCTCAAAGAGTGCCCCAAAGTTTCTACCGAAGAATCACGACGAAAACGTGTGCCAACCCCTATGCATAGGTTCCCAATGTCACGAAACCCGCAAGTTGGTCACCAAAACATACATCAAGTGGCACGTGGTATCCCATTGTCACCACAGATATCCATGGCAAGACATACATCAAGTGTTCTCAAGTCTTTAAAGACTCAATCCGATAAGATTACTTCAAAGGGGAAACTCGATTCATTACAAGAGAGAAGAGGGGGGAAGAAACATCATAGGATCCAAATATAATAGCAAAGCTAGCGATACATCAAGATCATATCACCTCAAGAACACGAGAGAGAGAGAGAGAGAGAGAGAGATCAAACACATAGCTACTGGTACATACCCTCAGCCCCGAGGGAGAACTACTCCCTCCTCGTCATGGAGAGCGCCAGGATGATGAAGATGCCCATCGGTGATGGTTCCCCCCTACGGCGGGGTGCCGGAACAGGGTCCCGATTGACTTTTGGTGGCTACGAAGGCTTCTAGCGGCGGAACTCCCGATCTATTTTGCGTTCTGAAAGTTTTAGGATATATGGACTTATATATGCAGAAGAAGCACGTCAGGGGAGCCACAAGGGCCCCACGAGACAGGGGGCGCGCCCCCTACCCTCGTGAGCTCCTCCTTCCTTCCTTGACGTGGGGTCCAAGTCCATCGGGTGGCTTTCGTTTCAAAAATAACTTCTCCAGTTGATTTCGTTCCGTTTCGACTCCGTTTGATATTCCTTTTCTTCGAAACACTGAAATAGACATAAAACAGCAAATCTGGGCTGGGCCTCCGGTTAATAGGTTAGTCCCAAAAGTAATATAAAAGTGGATAATAAAGCCCAATATTGCCCAAAACAGTAGATAATATAGCATGGAGCAATCAAAAATTATAGATACGTTGGAGACGTATCAGTGTGCTGGCGCAGTAGGTGCTCCTCGATCTCTAGCGCCGGGGTGGCCACAATCACCTTGTTGCTCTCCCGCGGCCACCTAGCCGGGTCGCAGAGGTGGAGGCGATCCATGGGCGCGGGAGGAGGCGCGGGCGGGAAGACAAGGCAATCCCGGACCGGGTCTCTCGCCGCCGCAGGTGGCTTCAGACGATCACGACAGCCCCTCCTGGACCCCCGTTTCTTGGATTTTGCAGGTACTCTTTGCCGTAATGCCCAGCTCACTTGCAAATGATGCAGCGGAGGGGATCACGGCAGTCTACGCGACGGTGGCGCTTACTGAGGCAGCGGAAACAATTCCCCTTGAACATGCTTAAGAAGGCGTCCCAGCCCACGGCCGCATTGAAGGAACTGCGGCAGTCCGAGCACGGAAACGAGGCACGCCCTCTTCGATCCGTCGAGCCGGAGCTGGCCCTTCCTTTCTTCCGGGAATGGACCTCCGTCCATCCATCCTCCATCTCTCCGGCCTGGCCCGAAGAGGAAACAAGGACTGGGGAGGAAGGGTGAACTACCAAAGATTTAAGGCGCGCCGGCCCCCCACAAGGCGACTGGCAAAGATCTGGCAGTCCGGGCGACACGCCTGTCTTGGAGGAACCACTGCGCTGCAGGATTCGCGGCGACGAGGCTGGATCTGACGCAGCGATCATCGAGGCAGCTGACCGCGGGGAGGAAGGCAGCGAGTGGCTAACGGATCGAAGCGAGCCCCCAGCAGGCGGCGGGGGGCACCGGCTGGGGGAGGCGGGGTGGTTGGGGTGGAGCCAGCGGCCATAATGGCCGGATCTGGTGGCCGCTGCAGCCGGAGCGGCCTACGATGCGGGGTGGGGGGAGAGGAGAAGCTCGATATGCTGTTGGAGTTCTTGCAGAAGGGGAAACTAGATGAACTAGATAACTAGGGTTGCTGCCGCCGGTTCTGCCGTGATCCTGTCTAGGTTTTGTAGGTGAGCCTGGGCCTCAGTTGGCCCATTCCGGTCCAATGTTGCGCGGGTTGGGCCTCCTGTCTCATTGGTGTCGTGAGGCAGCGATGGAGTCGCTGCCTGGTGGAGCCAGCCTGCCTGGGCTGCTAACATAGCCAGTTAAGATCTCGCAGACTTTCTGAACATTTCTCACGTAGGGTGTGTATTTTTTGTTGCGACTTGCCATGGTGCGCTGGTGTACTTTGCTAGTGGAATCTGAATCCAAGTCCACGATCCATATTCCTTAACAGTCGATCTGGCTGACGCAGCACTCGCCTCTGCACAAATGCACTCCATAAGTGCATTAACGGTGTCCTAGAGGCGTTGAGAGAGACATTCAGTCGATGAGTGGAATGCCGTTCGCACTGAACATACATGACGTTCGATTAGAACATACCCACTAGGTGTCTGTCCACCTGCATGCAATGTCTTGGCGAAATCAACATGAGCTCTGATTTTTTGTAAGGGCGTCTCCGACGTGGTTCCCTAGAACGGACACTATCCATCCACGGATGTGGATTCGGATACAGATACAAAAGCCGGCCATCCAACCACATCCTAAAAGTACGAACAGATAGGGTCTCCTTTATTTCAAATGTGATGTTCATAGCGGCTGATCACAACAACAACAACAAAAAACGGATGCAAATGTTTTGGCTGGATGGCTTCCTTGCCGATGTAACCCGTCATGTAAACGGCAATGTTGCCGTGATATAAATGAAATACGAGTTTTCCATCTAAAAAAAACCCGGATGTTTATAGTTTTTACATGCACCCGGTCAAAAAGTTCCAGACTAATAGTCCCTCCAAAAAGGGCATATGTGCCCTCCCAGACCAAATGTCCGTGACTCCTCGCTAACTCTGCTGCTGCCGGTTTGTCCACATTGACCGTCTTCATCTCGGCTGCCAAGTGCTTTAACATCATAACACGAGCATAATTGGGGTGGAGGGCGACGGTGATCGGAGTGGAGAGGATGGGGAAAGCAATGGTTTTAGCGTGGAATAGTGCGGATCGGTCCAATTCATGGGCTCCTACGTGGCGGAGGCCCGGACTCCTGCAAAGCTCCCCTAGTTTGCATCCGATTAGCAGGAAAACAGACGTGCAGACGCGTCCACGAACAGATATGGATCCTCATTTGATAGTAAAGTGCATCCACGGACAAACACGGGTCCTCATTGGATGGCAAAGCGTGTTCGGATAGCTCGATCCGGACATTTGTGGGCAATTTTACGGCCCGCGTTGGAGCTGCCCTAAGGCCATATACTACCTCCATCTGAGTTTATTGATCCTCTACGTGTTTTGTGTCAAATTTTGACCGTAGATTTGACTAACAAAATATAAGCAGTATGTTAGAAATATTATTGGATTATATTTAAAAAAGATTTCCTATGATACTATTATTTACTTTTTTGGTAGTTAAATCAAAGCTCAGAGTTTGACCTAAACTACAAGAGGGGCTAATAAACCAGGACGGAAAGAGTACTAATTAAGTATCACAAGTCTTTACAAACGCACCCTTACACAAAAAAGAAAATTCCATCTAATTTCTTATGGGAGCTCAAATCTTCCTCCTGCATCCATCGGCGGTGCGCTATGAACAAAACTCGATGCTGTCTTTAGGTCTTCGTCTCGACTGAGCAAACTTGTTTGAACCTAGAAACTTGTAGAAGCAATGTTCGAGAAGTCGTCGATGTAGAGCAGAAGATGTCGGCCATCGCGATCTATGTAGCAAATCACTGCCTCGGAAAACGAGATGTAAAAAAGTGTGTGTACATACTTCAAATATCATGAACGATGACCGAATCCAGCAGATCCACCGGAGACCAAAACCGACCGGATGTAGAAAGATCTGTTGGAGACACACCTCCACACACTCTCCACTAGCACTAAGAGCTAACTCCAACTGGCCGACCCATTTCGTCTGCGCGTGTTCATTTGGGTCAAAACGGACAAAAGCGTCGGCCCAACGCGCGGACCCATCCATATTTTGTGTCTGTTCTGGGTCCGCTTAGACCCATTTCAGTCTCAAATTTGGGTTGCATTTGGGTCCGAGGCAGACACAAAGTGAACGTTTTCTGTGTCCGCTTCCGTCCGCTGCATGCGAGACATGGCCTACCTGTCATAGACCCACTTCTCTGTCCTACTTTTTCTCTCCGCTGGCCCACCACCCACGCACCACATCTCGTCCCACGCCACGCTCCTCCACGCCGACGCCCATCCATGTAGGAGCTACTCCTCACTCAGCGCCCATCCCCTGTCCCCCATCGAAGCTACTCCTGCCCACCCCTTGCGTGCATGCGAGCTAGCTAGCAGCTAGCCGCGCGTGCGTGCCTAGCCGTCTCGCCTCGCTGCGTCCAGCCACGGCGCGCCGTCGTGCTCGCTGCTCTCGCCCTGCTTCGTGTTGCTGGTGTGGGGTTTGAGCTCGACCGTCGGCCTCACCTCGCGCCCGCGCTCGGCCGGTGCTCCTGCAGACATCGGCCTCGCCTCCCCACGCCCAGCCGCTGCGAGCTCTCCTGCCTGCTACGTGTTTGACAAAATACCGGGGCGGACATGTCAAAAATGGGTCTGTCTGCCGTTGGGCAGACCGACTTATCCAAATGAAAAAGCGGACAAACACATCCGCACGGCCGACCCAAACAGACGAAAAGCGGATAAAGCGCACGTTTGTTTGGGTCGGCGCGTTGGAGTTGCTCTAAGTGCGCCGATAGGGCGAGGATAGGACAGGGAGGGCATTGTTCCTAAACTGAGGCAACGCCGTGTCTCGCCGCCCCGACTAAGACACAGAGACTCTCCGCCAAATTGATGCACCAATCATTCACAAGTTGGACCTCCCTGCCGGCGGACTATAACTGGCCGAACGGGCCGGCCCAAACAGGCTAGCCCGTGAGCACGCTGGCACAGCCCGCCATGGGCCAGGCACGACGCGAGCTAAATGGGCCGTGCCCGGCAGGCGACACGCCCTGGGCCGTGCCTGGGCCTGGAGTCTGGGTATGCGGACCGGCACGGCACGACCCGTTTAAATTTTTTTATATTTTTCAGATTTTTTTATATATGTATACCTAAGATATAGCCCAATAAGCCTAAAAACCAGCCCAAGAGGCTGAAAATGTGCAGCCCAGCGTGCTAAACGGGCCATTGGGCTGGCTCGTTTACTAATCAAGTCGTGCCTGGGCCAAGGAGCAGCGCCCACGGGCCGGCCTGGCCCGGCCCGGCTATTAAACGTGCCATGGCAGGCCGTGCCGGGCCAGGCACGATTAGCACAGGCCGGGCCATGCCGTGCCGGGCCGGCCCGTTTGGCCAGCTACGTGGCTGACGCACTCTGGCGGGGCAAGAGGGAAAGGAGTCGGCCGTAGATTTATCTAGGTTTTCTGGTGGCGGCCGAAGTTGCATTCAGGAAGGTTCCTTCACTTCACATAGAGAAGATCTTTATCCATTAGTTATTAAGAAGAAGCTACTAATTGATCAGTAAATTAATAGAATACCACGCGAATTTTACCACACGGGGTTTTGATTTTCAAGTTTGTCAATTACCCGACGTGAGATGTCGCATGATTTGAGGAACCCTAGATGTTGTCACAACCAGCTGATATTTATCACAGAATTGAACTATATTTTTTCAAACTGATATTTATTTCGAAATTAAGCCGGGATCACAAAAACGCTCAAAATTCTCTTACACGAACACGTACATACCCCTTGCCGGAACACATTTCTTTCTCCCCCGATAATAAAACAGAAGAACAAAAGTACAGGGCGTACTGGGGTAATATAGTCGTTGGTTGTGGAAATCATACAAGAGGACAAAAATAAAAGGCACGGCGCAAAATTATCATGCAGCCCTAGTGCATGCAACGTCAGTGACGAGACATTTCGTTCAGACGCGCGCGCGCACCCGCAGTTAGCACTTGGAAGCAGTTGGAATCTCTTGATCAGACTGCACTAGCTCCGTGTCCGTTGGAGGATGGCTTGGGTGCTCCGTTGGCTTTCTCGCACTCAGGATCGTGCCCGTGTACGGCGTCTCCGTCTCCCTTGGAGTTGATGGAGGCCATGGCCTCCCGCAGAGCCGCAGACTCTGCCTGCGTCTCCTTGTGCTTTCCCCAGAGCACGGAGTAGAGCCCGATGACGATGAGGACGGAGCCGAGGACGCCGCCCAGGTATATCTTCTCGGAGAGGATGAAGGAGCCCATCACGGCCACCACGATCATCATCAGCGGGCTGAAGGCCGACGCGAAAACCGGCCCGGTCTTCTGGATCACCAGGCCTTGCACGTAGTATGCTATGCTCGACGTCACGATGCCCTGCAACATCAGTCATACGATACTACATATGAGATCTTGCATGCGATCGATCGATGTATGAGGAGACAAGACGCATGCATATGGTGAGTAGAGAAGTGTACTGACGGCGTATGCGGCGGCGAGGAGGTTCATGTCGAAGCCGATGGTCCAGACGGAGGGGCGGTGCTCCATGGCCAAGGTGACGACGATGGCCTGGAGGGTGCCGACGAAGCAGATGAGCGTGGTAAGGGAGAGCGGTGCCGAGTACTGCTTCAGGGTGTGAGCCTGGAGGATGAAGAGAGAAGCCCAGGCGAGGGTGGCGATGATGATGAAGAGCGAGCCGAGGAACCACTCCCTGCCCGTGGGATCGACGGCCGGGGCCTCGCCGCCGTGGGCCTGTCCGTGGCTCGTCCACGCCATCCGCATCAGCGGGCCCTTGTAGAGCGTCATCAGCATCGCGCCGGCCACCGTCACCACCGTCCCGGCCACCTTCGCCTGGCACCGCACCTTTCTCAGGTCCACCTTCTCCATCCTATGATTTTTTTCGGACACAATCCAAAAAATGTCAAAAAATGTTTTGCTAGCTCCAACGTCGCGATCACGCTAGTATTCATCTCAGATTCTCAGAAGAGATGCATGCATCATGCATGTACGGAGTATATACCTGAAGATGAAGGCCATCACGAAGGTCATGGCTGGAAGGATGTTGCTCATGGCGCATGCGAAGGTCGGGCCAGTGTACTTGAGACCCACATAGTAGAAGTTCTGGTCGATCACAGGCCTGCAGTAATCGACAACATGCATAGGGTTTAGCTCATGTTACACGTTAGTATATCAGGCAAGCTGACAAAAAAAATTGGCGGTACATGCAGCTAGCTGCTGGAAAAAAAGAACATTTGGCGGACACCTTTTGTTTCTTGACAAAAGGGTAAGTCTCCATATTGGAGTGTCCACTTATGTCTCCCTTCTTAAAGTACTTAGGCTGGGTGCTCAAAAGTCAAAATGACAGGAGAACTAACCCGAGAAGTGCCAGCACGAAGATCTGGAGGAAGGACGACCACGTCATCTTCGGCCTCACCTTTCTGTCATTTCAGATCAAGTTCATCGTACCATTAGTTTCAATTCAGGCTAGTGAACCATGCATGTAGCAAAGAAGAAGAAAATGCATGCACACTATCTGGTCGGCCCTAGCTCGTCCATGGATCGTTCGTGTCTACATACCTCTCGAAAATTAGGGCAAATGGCGCGATGGAGACGGTGGCGAAGGCGTGGCGGTACACGACGAGCACGTAGTGGCTCATGCCGCCGTTGAGCGAGACCTTGGTGATGACGTTCATGCCGGCGTAGCCGAACTGCAGGCAGATCATGGCGATGTAAGGCTTGGCCTTCTCGAACAAGTCGCCGTAGCCACCCATGGTGATGATATATATGGTACTTCTTGCTGGCTGCAAAGCCTTGGTTAAGTAGAAGATAAGTTAGCTAGAGCTAGAGGCTAAAGCCTAGAAGCTTCTGGATAGGGAACTCAAGGAGCAAGAGAGACCAAGCAAGACCTTGAGTTGAAGGAAATATGCAGAGCTCCCTGCTGGATTTATATGCTCGCCGTAGGGGCATTCCGGGCATTATTTAAAGCAATTATTTGCTCTCTTCCTGCTTCCGAGTAAAGCATTTCGGTGCAGACGTATGCCATGTCCACGACCGAGTGGCTTCATTGGATGCATTGTTGGGGTCATCTGTCAGTCGAAGGAGGACACTCATTACGTTCTGCCGTGTTAATCTGGTGCTATCCAGCCGATGGGTTTCTGGAAGCAAATGAAGACCACCTGGCGAACAAGGAGATCTCAACGGCTTCTGTGGTGGGGGTAGTGCTGTAGCATCACACGTCGTAGGTTCAAACCATCAAATTTGGTCATATTTGATATGAGAGTGGGAAGCAAGTGTTACGTATTGGAAGACAAAGAAATCATCACATGTCTTTCCAATGTCACGAAGAACAGTGTTCTACAACCTTGGTTTTGTAACTATAAGCATACATGCTTGGTTGATTGCCACCCCGTGGTTCCAGAAACAATTTCTAGTGGCCAGCTAGTGGTTGCCAAACAGAAAGACACTGTGACGTTTTTCGTGTTAACTACAGGACGGCGGTTCAACCCGCGATGTTGTATGGCGCTGAGTGTTGGCCGACTAAAAGGCGACATGTTCAACAGTTAGGTGTGGCGGAGATGCGCATATTGAGGTGGATGTGTGGCCACACGAGGAAGGATCGAGTCCGGGATGATGATATACGAGATAGAGTTGGGGTAGCATCAATAAAAGAGAAGTTTGTCCACCATCGTCTGAGATGGTTTGGACATATTCAGCGCATGCCTCCAGAAGCTCCAGTGCATAGAGGACGGCTAAAGCGTGCGGGTAATGTCAAGAGAGGTCGGAGTAGACCGAATTTGACATGGGACGAGTCCGTAAAAAGAGATCTGAAGGACTGGAGTATCAACAAAGAACTAGCTATGGACAAGGATGCGTGCAACTTGCTATCCATGTGCCAGAACCATGAGTTGGTCGCGAGATTTTATGGGTTTCACCTTTAGCCTATCCCAACTTGTTTGAGACTAAAGGCTTCGTTGTTGTATTTGTTGTTGTTTTAATTTGATGCTTGAATTTATGTTGTTTTGTAAGCTTTCACCAAAACTTTTTGGGTAAAAAAACCTTTTTCGGTAAGCTTTCACCAAAAATGGCATGTGGTAGTTTTTTGGAGAGTGCGGTAGTTTTCTGGAGAGTCTGCCGCAAAGGCAGGCTCATTTCAGACGACCTTGTGTTTTTATTTTGTTTTTTCTAACCAATTTGTTCAGTAGTTTTGCTTGGCATTGTTGAATAATAAAAATGCCGGGTTACAATATTTTTTTCAACCCTAAACCATAAATTTACAAAAATCGGAATGATCAGAAAATTTGATAACACATGTAGTAACACACAAATAATTTGAAAACATAGTACATTGATTACTCGATACGATGGAGAGGGTAGATATCGGATAATATGCCCATCTCAACCTAATCATTTAAGTGTAGTAGTTTGTTTATTGAGTTGTTTATATTATGATTAATTTATGCTAATTCAAATTCAACTATTATTTACCCTTTTAAACGCATAGTATATATGTTGTAATATTGTTATTGTGCATACACCAGTACAAAACTGCCCTTTTAAGATGCGCCATCGCACATGGTTCACCCTAAATCTTGTGTGATTCTATAATCGTGCATGGTCATCTAGACAACCGTACATCATGCGGAAGACAACATAGGCCTACATGCTATGTGATAGGTATAAGGGGGCCATATGACTCTGAGCGGCCTTAGGTGAATGGTTGTGAACTTCCTAGATGGTATGCATATTTTATATTTTATGGAACGGTTGTGAACTTCGTAGATTCTAGAATTTTTTTGTCATTTAATTAGATGCATGGTTGCGAACTTATACAAGCTAAACATGCACTGACGAAGGAAGGAGTTGAAAGTTGTGGTTTCAATTCAAAGTTGTTATGTGAAATGCACGTATTTTTATGAATTATGTGTTTCTTGCATGATTTAAAGATATATATGGCTTTTTTTTGTCAAATTCATGTGTAGTCAATTTACTACACAGGAATCATCTGGCATCGCCATTATATATGTGTCATCTATGTAAGCTCAAAACTACCGATGGTAGGAAAGGAGGGTAAGTTAATTGATTTGACGGTTTAGGTCTAAACAAGGGTTCTGAGTTTAAGGGTTCAAATAGCTTTTGAGAAAGTTATCAGTGAAAAGTGAAACGATTGGAAACGAACAAAAATATTCTCATTCCCATTCACTTGACACTATTTATTGGACTAGTCTCTTCACATATGACTAATGAGATTTTTTGAATATTTATAATTTGGTTATTATGCAATATATGGTTCATCAAATTTTATTGTGTAACACTACATTTCCATAATATTATGATAGTATTATTACAGTCAAGGTGTAGATTTGGAGAACGGTCAAAGTCAATAGTACTATTAAGTACTCCCTCTGTAAACTAATAAAAAGAACTAACGGTTGTTCATGCCACAACACCTCTTTTCCTAAGAAATGTCTAGGTTCCTCTGCCTCCCGCCGGCGCCATTGACAATCTGCGTCGTCTCTGGTGGCCTTAGGGCCGTGGCGGCGCGATGGATCCCAGTCCTTGCCGGCTGGAGGGCTCTGTTTTTAGCTATCCCTTCGAGTTTTGTTTGAGTTTGTGTCCTACTCTAGAAGACGAGACAACAACGGCTCCCTGAAGATGGAATAAGATTCTCCCTGCTTAGCCCCCATTCTAGTAGTGTGTCTAGCATCGTCGATGGGCATGTGGAGATGTGTCTCCGGCGGATCTGTCCTTAGTGGATTTGCTCGGATCTGGTCTTGGTTCGTCTATGCTCGTCTATCTTCAATTGGATACTTCTGATCTACGGTACTCTTCATCCGCGGTAGTTGTTGTTCTGTTGCGCTGGTCTTATGGGGCCTTAGCACGACGACTTCCCGACTGTCTACTACAACAAATTTTGCCTTGATCTCGCGGGGGAGGGGCTATGACGGCGGCACGCCTTCGGCTCGCTTCAGCGCTTGTAGTCGTCGATAGGTGATCCACAGATCTGGAAGTAATTTTTATTATTCCTAATGTTTGTTGTACTGTCATGGTTGAAGATAAATAGATTGAAAGTTTTCTAAAAAAACTAATACAAAAATTAAAATTGATTAGTAAAGTATTAAGGCCCAGTTCTTTTGGTCGTTTCTTCCAGAATCTTGAGAATCGACCATCCACCCAGCTTCTCCCAGAATCTTGAACCCATATCTTTTTTACAATCCTAGCTAGTTAGGATGTAAACAGCTAGGATTGTCAAAAAAATATGAGTTCAAGATTCTGAGAGAAGTTGGGTGGAGGGTCGAATATCTAGATTTTGGGAGAATCGGCCAAAAGAACTGGGCCTAAGATCCATAGTTTAGGGCCCATTGGGTTTGGAGGAAACCAAAACGTGTCAACGGGTCAAAACCGGTCAATAGGGAAGGGAGGGTTGAATCCTGACTGGTTTTAAGAGTTCGGAGTTGTAATGTAGACAGTATTGAAGTTGAGGATTGTAAATTAGACTAGGGCAAGAGTGGGGTTGGAATATGCACTCCTCTCTTGCACTTTTCTATTAGGTGTAATTTCCTTAGGCTTTGTTCGGTTATACCCTGCCCTAAGAGGATTGGAAGGGATTTGGGAGGGGGGGGGATGATATTTGACTTGTAGAGGATTTAATCCACCTCAATCCCTGTCAAAACCCTTCCCCAACCCTGTCAACCGAACATGGCCTTAGTTTGTTGAGATTTTCACCGAACGAACATTTATCTAGGAATAAGTAGTTGTTGCTT
The DNA here is from genome assembly GCF_056163025.1 of Triticum urartu. NCBI lineage: Eukaryota > Viridiplantae > Streptophyta > Magnoliopsida > Poales > Poaceae > Triticum > Triticum urartu. The sequence goes on from NC_141875.1 coordinate 558,329,777, forward strand.
TACAAAGTTGTATGGATGCAAATCCCTCCGAAGAAAGAAGCATAGCGCAAGAGGACATGAGCGAAGTCAGTCGCGGCGCCATTTTCGTGGTGCGTCGCTCTCGCGCTTTACGGTAAAGCAGAAGGGCATTATGGTTCAGGAGTTCGTATGCTGAATTCGTGGATCACACTAGTGCCTGCCATACGCATCACGATCCATGAACGCAACCGTCGCCACCTCAAGAAACGCCATGCAACCAAGCGGCTGCGGAAAGCTACGTCGCCAAACAGAAACCCCAGGAAAAAAGCCAGCCGGGGGACCTGAGTGCGATCTATGTTGGCCCATATTTTAGCCCCGATTTGATGGTTGCCTGGCTAGCTGTATGTGCTATATATCCTGCGTGCATCAAAAGAGCCCAATCTCAACTTCCAGCTCCGTTCACTAGCTAAGAACAGCTGTTGGTTATACTGCCTTTGGCTTTCCCGGTTGCAAAGCTGGAACTGCTTATGAACAGATCAGAACGTGACAGGAACCTGATAAAGAGGAGGAGGAGGAGTATGTACCCACTCCTTGTTTCTTCTTAGAAGAGGTGACTGAGCTGGCTCCCAAATTGATCGAGCCTACCAGATGTGGCTGTTTTGTAGTAGGAGTACTGTGCATTCATGCATGTGTGGCTGGCGCTGGCCATATATTAGCAGATATGTGCATTGTCAGTTGGCGACTAGGAGTAGTATCCAGTGTTATGTTTTCGTCGTGGAGGACGTCAAACTCGCTTTGCTGCATGCACTGGGAAGGGAATGGGAAGTTGAGGATGAACCAAACAAAGCATGAAGCCCTGAATAGAGGTACGTGCATGCATGTTCAGATGCATCGCACAAGTATCCTCCCATCTGCACCGCATTATAGCTGGCCTTTTGGCTCATCGTGTCGGCTCCTTTATACATCTTCCTATTCCTTTTGCAGTGCTTCGGACGCACCCAAAGGGAGAAGCTGGATTTGGCTTCATCTTGTGCAAAGAAGTCCGAACTCATATGAGCACCTAATTAACCTATATGTTGTCAAGGGCGTAAACCATAGCAAATCTTAGTATTAAGGCAGAGTCCGGTCGGCGCCAAGGGATAATAAATCATGGACGCCGATAAATGCCATACGTGTGGGTGTTAGAAAATCTGCCCACACATTTTGTGTGGTTTATAATAGAAACAACCCACACACCTACGTGTGGGCAAATCAAGTAATGCCCACATACCTCTTTTTTCCCTCCCGATCCCTCTCACACACGTGTGTGTGGGCAAAATAGATAACGCCCACACGCCCCGTACGTCAGGCCTCGTACCTCGTGGTCCCGCATGCCCCGCCTGACAGTCATCGCGTGTCCCGCAGTTGCCATGGTCCAGACCCTCGTCCATGTTCGTTTAATTGTAGTTGTCATGTCGCTGAACTTCGGTTCCCATGCCGGACAACTACAGTTGCCATGGTTGCTCAACTGCAGTTGCCATGTATGGTCTGGTCTACTGCAGTTGTCATGATTTCAAAACTTTAGGAGTTGCCACCCACTAACACCAGGCAGTTGTCGTGTAGCACTACAAAAAGGCATGGCAAAAAAACATGTTCGGGTAAAAAAAAGAGTTGTCGTGTGCTCACAAGCACGTTAGGACAGTTGCCATGTAAAGAGAAAGGGTGCCATCTGCTTACGTGCACGCTAGCGCAGTTGTCATGTACCATGCAAAAACACATGGCAACTCGGGTAAAAGAGAGTTGCCATCTGCTTATAAGCAAAGTTAGAGTAGTTGTCATGTACCCTGCAGAAACACATGGCAACTGCCAGCTTTGGGTGTGGGCGAGGAGACGGGCGTGTGGGCGAAGTGATAAACACCCACACACCAGCCCGCTCTGCGTGCGTGAAAATTGATGTGTGGGCGAATTGTTAAACACCCACACACCAGCCTTCGTGTGGTGAAAAGGACGTGTGGGCAACCGGATAAATGCCCACACACCAATTTAGTCCTACGTGGCACACAAAAACTGCTAAAACGTATCAAGATTCGTGCAGAATTGGTCGGACGAGAATCCATACATGTGGTCGAGTTACCAGACGTTCACATGCATGGACATTAGTGTTTTCATAAATTATAAATAAAATCCACAAGTGTTGTGTCCACCTATCTTGAAGCATAGGAGATCGCGGCTCAAAGGAGTTGATCAGCAAACTCCCATCGGAAGGATTTAGCCGATCATCAGTTGCGTGAAAGGACGACACGTCGCAGACAGAGGACGATTTCAGCACATGTGCTGTATAATAAGAGCATGTCCAAGGGAGATCTGTAAAACACCGATATATGGCCAGACACAGTCGTTTACTTCTATAATCTAATGAGAATCAGTATCAACCCATAAAACTGTCCGGACGTTCAAATTCCGGTATTTTAAAGACAAAAATAAAGAAGCTTTGTCGGAGTCTGAACATGCAATTAACCAACGGGTCATATGCATGATCCCTCTCTTCTCTCTTTTCTCCCATCTATACATGCATGGTCTCTTCTTCTTATCTCTCTTCTCCCAACCCACAAATATTTCACCACATGCATGATCATCACCTACTTTTTCTTCTCCCAGTCGGATACTTTCCTCTCTCTCGTATCATGTCCGCGGACTACGTCCGGCTATTTTTTAAATAATACATTTTTTATTAATTTCCATAAATATTACGTTCGATAAATAATTTTCAAAAATAATACACCGTCGGCCTGCTGCTGGCCGACTGGACCTAGTCGGCCCATAGCAGGCCGACTGATCCCCTATCGGCTTGCTGCTGACTGAATGGCATGTCGGCCACCAGGTCCAGTCAGCCATCTGTAGGCCGATAGGCCCTAATTGGCCAGCCGTAGGCCGACTGGTGCATGCCACCATTTTTGCCCCGTACGATCCCCGCTTATATCACGTGCCACCATTTTCCGCCAAATTTTCCCGCTCTCTATTTCCCGCCATATTTTTCCGGTTTGCTTGTTCCCGCCATATTTTCCCGCTTTGCTCGTTTCCGCCAAATTTTCCCGCTCTCTACTTCCCGCCATATTTTCCCGCTTTACTCGTTCCCGCGAAATTTTCCCGCTCTCTAATTCCCGCCAGTATCTCCCGCCATATGTTCCCGCCTTTCTTTGTGTCGGGTGGTAGGTGCGACATATGCCAACGGGTGGCTTATCATTGTGGGAGCCAGTAAAACATCGCCGGTGCCTGGAAACGGGATGAGGCGAAGACATGCACGCCGGCGAATCTTACCCAGCTTCGGGGCTCTCCGTGGAGATAACACCCCTACTGCTGCTTTGCGGGGTCTCCGCATGATCACTCAATGAACAAGTAGCTACACGATGCTCCTTGAGCTGTTTGGTGAGAGGAGGAAGAAGGGCTCTGCTTGCTCTCTTCTCCTCCCTACGTGGTGTCTAAAACTAGCAGTGATCAACAACCCTTTGCATGGGTGTCCCGGGGGGGTTAAATAGGCCTACCCCCCGGGGGTACAATGGTAATCCGGCTGGGCGTGGGGCCCAGCCATCTGTGTCTAGGCTTGCCGGCTTCCGCGCCGACTGCTGGGGCCCGCCGACTGGTGGGTCCCGCCGGCTGTCGGCTCCTGGGTCGACAGGCAGGCCCCACTGTCCAGGGCCTTGTCGGTGGCTGGTTACTGTTGCTCAATCTTGGTGACGAGGGCTTCGCCGAGGTAAGCGTGGCTACAGTGCTGCCGTCCGGCGGGCGATCACTGTAGCCCCTCCGTGTCTTGTCTCCTTAATGGGGCGTCTTCTTCGAGGGAGGTGGCAAGCCGGCTGCGGGGAGCCGACCCTATCTTGGGCCGACTGGGGGAGGTCTGGCCGCCTTCGGGTGTCTCTCTGCCCGAAGGGGCCCACCGCCCGTGGGCTGTACTGGCAGCCCATCGTGGATGACATCAGGGTCAACGTGGCAACAGTGCTGCGCCGGACGGGTCATGGCCACCCGTACGGCGCACTGTGCCAGGCGTGCTCCGGGATTCGGGAGTGGCCAGCCTTACTGTAGCCACGCCCCGTCACATCGCCGTTATGTGGGTGCAGACTTCGAGAGTATGATCTCGACCGCTTTATGGGAGCCGGCTCCTTGGAGTCGGCCTTCTCGCAGCCGGCTCCTCGGAGCCGGCCTCCCGCGGCTTTCTTCATGAGGGCTGAAGTCGGGCCGCCTTCCGATAGCCGGCCTAGGAGACAGCCGGCCAAGGGAAGGCGGCCCCATGTCTTGGATTCTTGAGAGCCGGATCGGCTCGTAATTTTTTCAAAAAGGCCAGGGGGAGCCGGCTAGGCTACCCGTGGTCACTTACTCCGACAGTAGTCCCCGAAGCTGAGCGAGCTTCGAGGCTGATAAAGGGACGAGAAGCTTGGTCAGCTTCCTATCCTGAGGGGCCGGCTTTGCTTGTGCGCGCCGACTTCGGAGGGCTCCGTTTCTCGTAGGCGGGAACGCGGTCGACCTGCGGGCTGTCCGCAGGCCATCCCGCGGGCCACGTGGCAAGGAAACCCTGTCAGTGCACGCGCGCGACGGGACGCCGCCGCAGGCCCGGGCCCGCCACTACTAGGCCTCGGCCCGAGCGTGGATCTTCTGCGGCCCATGCGAACCGCTCGCCCTCCCACAGCGATTTTATTATGCCATTAGGGCGTAATAATCGTGGGACGTGGGGGAGTGGGCACAGTTGATCCCCACGTTCCCCCACGCCACGCCCCCTCGGCTCCGTCGCGCGGTCTATAAGTAGGGGGAGGAGGGGGAGCGGCAGAGGCTCGCACGCTCTCTCTCGCTCCGCCCCCTCTCATCTTCCTTCTTCTCCTTCCCGCCGTCGCAGTAACTCTTTGCCGCGCCGTTCCGCCGCCGCATCGTCTTACTTCTCGCCGCGCTGCCCCATGGCGCTGTCAAGCTCGTGGGATGGCTCCAACGTCCATGAGGACCACGTCACGTTCCTCCGCCAGACGCAACGCCTGCCTGGTGAGGACTTCGTTCGGGTTCGTCTAGCGCCGGAGAAGGAGGTTTCGCCGGCACTGGAGGAGGGCGAGCAGGTGATCTTCCGCTCGCACTGCCTGCGCGGCTTCGGCCTTCCGGCGAGCGGGTTCCTCCGAGCCTTCCTCGAATTCTACAACCTCCAGCCGCATCACCTCACGCCCAATGCGGTGATGCTGCTGTCGGCCTTCGTCACGTTGTGCGAAGGCTTCCTTGGGGTCCTCCCCACGCTCGACCTCTGGGCAGAATTCTTCCAAAGCAAGCTCGGCACCGTCGTTGCGGGCGTGCCCGCCCCTTGCGGAACCTTTATTGCCATGAGGCGGGCGAGCGAGAACAACCTGTTCCCGCCCATCCCGCTGATCCAGTCGGTGAAGCTCTGGCAGAAGTCATACTTTTACGTGAAGAATGTCGCGCAGCAAGGCGACTACGTCAACCTGCCGGCTTATGAAGCCGGCCCGCCGGCTGGGAGGCGACCTTCGTGGAGCTACCGGGCCAGGTCGTTGTCTCAGGCCGGGAACGCAGCCGTCTCCCGGCTTCGGGTGATGATCCAGTCGGAGGGCCTGACCGGAGCCGACTTGGTGGCCGCCTTCGTGGAGCGCCGGGTTCTTTCCCTCCAAAGCCGGCCTCACATGGTTTGTCAGATGAGCGGCCGCTTCGACCCAAGCCGGCTGAGCACCAGGGAGATGCCTCATGCGGAGGTCTCCTACATGGTGAACTATATCTCCAACTGCAAGCTCGCCGAGGATTGGCGATACGGCAACGAGCCGTATTCCCGCGCCAACCCTCCGCCTGCCGTAAGTTCTTTCTTCTTTTATTCCTTTGGAAGCCGGCCTCATGATAGCCGGCCTCTGATCAGTCGGTTTGCCCCTAGCAGAACCCTCTCCTTCCGCCGACGACCGGGGCCGCAGGGATAGAGCGCCGGCTCGTCCCTGACCGCACGGTGGACGACGCCGACGACCCGGACCTGGGGGCGGCCGCCATGGAAGACGCCATCGTGGGGGAAAACGACGAGGCCAGAGGCGCAGGGCTCACGGCCGACTTCGAGGACTGGCCGGATGATGCCGAGGTCGAAGTCGCCCCACGCCGCCAGCCGGCGTCTAATCATCAAGGCGCGAGCTCGTCCGCCGCGTCGGCTGCTGGCGGCGGCGCCCAGAAGCGTCGGGCCGTGTCGATCCTCTTCGGCAGCCGGCCGAAGAAGTCCAAGGCTTCCACAGCGGCGACCAAGCGAGATGAGGCGGCCGCGAAGGCGGCCCACTTCCGCAAGGCGGTGAAGCAGCCGCAGGCGATCTCAGCATAAGTCGTCGAATGCTTGGATACATATTTTTTGTTGTTCTTTTCGATTGAAAACTCTTCTAAACCTTTCTTTGCTCGCCGGACAGGGCGCCGCTTTCCCTTGAGCGGGGTCCGGGCGGCTCCGTAGGTTGGCCGACTGGAGGGTCTTCGGGCTCCCGTCGCGTGGATCCCCGCGCCGACCTCAGGGAGGCCACGAAGCGGAACGCACGAGAGGTGCGGGAGGAGCGGGAGGCGGCGGAGCGAAGGGCCGCCCAGGCGACGAAGGAGCGGGCCGATGCAGCAGCCAAGGCCCGGGCGGAGGCGGCAGCTGCGGAGACGGAAGCGGAGGCTTCGCACAACCAGCCTCCGCTGCTAGCCATTCCCCTCCACGCCGTGGCCCCCAACATTCGTGTGCCTCTGCTGGAGGAGGTCGACCAAGAACCGCCGGTGATGGAGCGGAGGGAGGACTCCGTGATCTTCGTGGGGGGGCGCCGCCGGCAGCGCCAACCGGAGCGGGCCAAGGCGGCCAGTCGGCTGCGGCGCCAGAGCAGCCGGCCGGGGGTGAGCCAGAAGCAGGAGCCGGCCTCGAGGTGCAGCCGGCAATGTGCCGGCGCGCAGGGGGAGGCACCGCTGCGCCGGAGCCGCACCGCGCTACGGGTGCCAGCCGGACGGCGGAGGCCTTGGAGGCGGCCAGCACCGGCACGTCCGAGTGGACTCCCAGCGGCGGGACGGGCGAGCTGAATGAGGCGGCCCAAGAGGTTCGGAACCGGCTTCAGGCCCAAGCCATCTCGCTGCAGCAATACACCCAGGAGTTCCTTGCGACACGGGCCGTCATCCGGGTGAGTCTTCTATCTTTGGTTGTTTTGTTCTCTTGATTTCTTCCGTGGGGGCGCGTCAGCGCACCCACTGGGTGTAGTCCCCGAGATTCGGGTTGACTGCTGAGCAGTCGGGTCGGATCTTCCTTGACGACTACCTTATTCTCGCCTCCTGTCTAACCTTCCAGGAGTATCATAACCTCCGCGCTGCCGCCTTCAACTCCCAGGCTCAGGAGCTGGGTCGGAGAACCGAAGACCTGATCAGCAGCCGGAGTACGTACTTGGTTTCGTTCATCTCCTGTGGGGGCGCGTCAGCGCACCCACTGGGTGTAGTCCCCGAGATTCGGGCCGACTGCTGAGCAGTCGGGTCGGATCTTTCCTGACGACTTCACCTTACTGGTTTTTCTTTTGTCTTTCGTGCTCGCAGAAGCCAATGCCGACTTAAGGGGGCAGCTCAGCGAGGCGCAGGCCGCCCTTCGCGCCAAGGAGACCGAGTACGACGCCTTGGTCCTGGAGCGTGACCGCCTGGCCAAGAAGCTGGCTGACCAGGAGGAGAGCCACAAGGTGGCTCTGAAGAAGGCGCAGGATAATGAAGCCGCCCTGAAGGCCGAGTTCGAGACTGAAGCGGCAGGCTGGGCTGAGCGCTGAATGAAGGCTTCGGCCGTATTGAGGATTTGATCGACGGTAAGCCGCTTTCCTTGCTCCTTGCCTGCCCCTTGCCGCCTGACTTGTGTTCTGACTTGAGCTACTTTTTATTCTCTGTGCAGACTATTTTCCTGGCTACTCCGTCTTCGCCGCCCAAACCATCGAGGCCCATCGCGAAGCGCGCCGGCAGGCGGGGGCTGAAGTCACGCCGGACGCGAGTCGGTTGCTCGAAGAGCAACTCTTGGCGGTCCAAGCGCGGCTGCAGCCGGCTCATCGTATGCTCCGCCGCCTCCAGCGCGCCAGAGCGCAGGTGTTGGCCGCCCTCTGGCCAAGCGAGATGATTCCCCGCACCCCGAGTCGGACTGCCGACTGGCTGGAGGTTGCGGTTGGCCGCTTCGAGGCCTGGAAGGCGTCGGCGGCCCGGATTGGAGCTGGACGGGCGCTGGAGTTCGTCCAAGCTTGGTATCCGGGGCTGAACCTGGACCAGCTGCACACCTGGCGGCTGGAGGCCGACGGAGAGCTAGCGGAGGTGCGGCCGGCTATCGCTCAGCGTGCATCGACAAACGCCGAGTGTACTGACATCAGCGTCTTCGCTCCCAAGATTAATGATGACGGCGTTGCCCACCCGGAGGAGTGGTTCGGGCTGGACCCGGCGGCGGGTGAAGACTCGGCAGAAGAGATCGCCTCCAGCGACGAAGGCGAAGACGACGAAGGAGAGGAAAACGAAGACGTCGAGCCGGCCGGTGGAACAGCCAGCCAGCCTCAGCCTGACCGTGCCTCCAACAACGAGGCGCGCGCAAGCACGACTTCTGCGAGAGGCAGTGATCATGCCGAGGTTCGCCAGCCGGCCACTCCTCCAGCCGGCACTGCTGTCTCCACCGACCTGCCCGGCTCGTCAGTCGCTTCGTCGGCTTAATCTGCCGTCCTTGTTTTTTCCTGCTTGTTGCCTTCTGAACAATTTTGTTAAGCTTCCGCAGTTCCACCCACTGGGGGTGTGTCCAAACTATGTTGAATGCTGGCCTTTTGAAGGTCTTTTATGTAAATATTAATTTGTGCATGTTTGGTTTCCTTTCACGTATGCTTTTTATCCTTAGGCTGTTTCCTTTGCCGCCTTCCCCTTTTGGGGAGGCAAGTACTCGAGCTTTCTTGGATTGAAGTGAAGTGAATGGAAGCCGGCCGGCCGGCTACTCTGGTAGTCGGTCGGTGATGGGAGAGAAACCGGCTTTTGTTATATTAGTCCGTTAGTCCCTAGCCGTTTTTCGTGTGGGCGTCCTTTCCTGCCTTTAACTCTTGCCAGCCGGACAGCCGATTCTTCGAACTGCGACTTTTGGCAAGAGAAGGCTTGGGCGCCAGCACACTACTTCTACTAGTCGAACCCGGTGCCGGATGGAACAAGTAAATGTAATGACAAGGTCATAAGCATGATACTCTTCATTCATAGATAAAAGATGGCAGTCCCCGAGCTCTCCTCGTGGGCCTATTGTCTCGTACTTAGTACAAAAGTTAGCGTGATACATACTGCATTTCAGCTGTAAAACCTTCGGAGGAGGTTGGCGTTCCATGGTCGTTCCGACTCCTTGTCGGAGTCGTCTCTCTTTCGTGCCTTCGGCTTCTGCGTGTCGATCAGGTAGTAGGAGTCGTTGCCTAAGGCTCTGATGATGATGAAGGGGCCCTCCCAAGGTGCCGAGAGCTTGTGCTGGCCGGCTGTTCGCTGGATCAGCCGGAGCACAAGATCGCCCTCTTGGAAGGATCTTGGCTTGACCTTCCGGCTGTGGTAGCGGCACAGGCCCTGCTGATAGATGGCGGACCGGCTGAGGGCTAACAGCCGGCCTTCTTCCAGTAGGTCGACACCGTCTTCTCGTGCTTCCTTGGCCTCCGCTTCTGTGTACATGGTTACCCGAGGCGAGTCGAACTCGATGTCAGTTGGGATGACCGCCTTAGCACCATACACGAGGAAGAAAGGGGTGAAGCCGGTTGACTTGTTTGGTGTAGTGCGCAGACTCCAGAGGACAGCCGGCAGCTCATCGAGCCAATAGCCGGCTGAACGTTCCAGTGGTACGATCAGTCGGGGCTTGATGCTGGAAAGGATGAGGCTGTTGGCTCGCTCGACCTGGCCGTTTGACTGCGGGTGGGCGACGGACGCTAGGTCCAAGCGGATGCCTTGCGTTGCGCAGAAACGTGCCAAGGCTCCCTTGGCAAAATTCGTGCCATTGTCGGTGATGATGCTGTGTGGCACGCCGTACCGAGTTGTTATATCTGCGATAAATGTGACGGCAGTCGGCCCATTCAGCTTCTTGATCGGCTTTGCTTCAATCCATTTGGTGAATTTGTCCACGGCGACAAGCAGATGTGTCATGCCACCGCGCGCCGTCTTGAATGGGCCCACCATGTCCAGTCCCCAAACGGCGAAGGGCCAAGTGAGGGGAATGGTCTTGAATGCTGAAGCCGGCATGTGTTGCTTGGAGCTGAAGAGTTGGCACCCTTTGCAATGTTTAACTAACTCCTTGGCGTCATCCAAAGCAGTCGACCAAAATAAACCATGGCGGAAGGCTTTGGCGACGAGTGATCTTGAGGCCGCATGGTGGCCGCATTCTCCTTGGTGGATGTCTCTAAGGATTGCAATGCCCTTCTCTTGCTCAACGCATCGCTGGAGGACTCCAGTGACACTGCGCTTGACGAGTTCTTTGTTGACGATTGTGTATGCTTCGGCTCGGCGTTGGACTTGTCTTGCCTCTACTTCGTCAGCCGGCAGATCTTGGTTTATTAGGAAGTTGAGGATGGATTGAGCCCATGACGGAGCTGCGACTTCTTCTATTGCCAAAACGGCTACTGCGACCAGGGCGGGCGGGCTGGGCGGTGAAATGCTGGAGTCGGCCGCCACCTGTTGTGTTGGTGTAGTCTCCGGGCCGACTACCGCAGTCCCCGAGCCGGGTGAGGCAGTCCCCGGGTCGGGCGTAACTACGGAAGTCCCCGAGCCGCCTGCTGACGTCCCTGGGCTGACTATCGAAGTCCCCGGGTCACCTGCTTGGCTCTTCGAGCCGGACCCGGCCGCGTCGGGGTCAGGCGGCACAAATATGGAATCGGACTCTGGAGACGGCTCGATAGACGGCTTGAGGAGGCGTTGTAGAGAGACGCCGGTTGGTATTGCTTGCCGGGTGGAGCCTATTCGAGCCAGAGCATCGGCTGGCTCGTTGTCGGCTCGCGGTACGTGGAGGAACTCGCATCCTTCGAAATACCCACTGATCTGCTGAACGAGGAAGCGGTAGCTCGCCATATTTGCGTCCTTGGCATCCCAGTCGCCGGATGATTGCTGGACCACCAAGTACGAGTCGCCATAACATAGGATCCGGCGAATGCCGAGCTCTTTGGCAAGCCGGAGCCCGTGTATGAGCGCCTCGTACTCGGCTACATTGTTGGAGGCGGCAAAGTGGATTTGCAGCGTGTATCTGAGCTTGTCGCCTTTGGGAGAGGTGAGGACGATGCCGGCTCCCAAGCCGGTGCGCACCTTGGACCCATCGAAGTGCATGCGCCAATGAGTGGAGTCAGGAGCCGGCGGTAGGTACTGGGTCTCGGCCCAGTCGACGAGGAAGTCGGCCAATGCTTGGGATTTGATGGCGGTGTGAGGCTGGTAGAAGATCGCGTAAGGGGCCAGCTCGATGGCCCATTTCGCCACCCGGTCGGATGCATCCCGGCTGCCTATGATCTCGGCCAGCGGGGCGGTGCATACGACCGTGATGGGATGCTCTTGGAAGTAGGGCTTCAGCTTCTTGGCGGCGAAGTACACGCCATAACACATCTTTTGGTAGTGCGGGTAGTTCTGCTTCGAGGCAGACAGTACCTCGCTCAAATAGTACACCGGCCTCTGGACCGGCTGGGCTCGGCCCTTTTCTGGGCGTTGGACTACGATGACGGTGCTGACCACCCGGCTGGTTGCGGCAATGTAGAGGAGCATGGGCTCTTTCTCAGTCGGCGCTGTCAGGACTGGCGGTGTGGCCAGCATCTTCTTCAGCTCGTGGAAAGCTTGGTCAGCTTGGTCATTCCACTCGAAGTGAGTGGTCTTCTTCATGAGGCGGTAGAGGGGGAGAGCTTTCTCTCCGAGCCGGCTGATGAAGCGGTTTAGGGAGGCCAAGCACCCGATGAACTTCTGGATGTCTCGAAGCTTGGTGGGAATCGCCATTCTCTCAATGGCCTTGATCTTCACTGGGTTGCATTCGATGCCGCGTTCGGAGACCAGGAAGCCTAGGAGCTGGCTGGCTGGCACTCCGAACACGCATTTCTCGGGGTTGAGTTTGATTTGGAAACGGCGTAGGTTCTCAAATGTTTCTTTGAGGTCTTCCAGCAAGGTGCCGCGCTTCTCCGTCTTCACCACAATGTCGTCTACGTAGACGTGAGCATTTCTGCCGAGCTGCTTAAGGAGGCACTTCTGCATGCAACGCTGAAAAGTGGCACCGGCATTTCTCAAGCCGAATGTCATAGTCAGGTAGCAGAAGGCTCCGAATGGCGTGATGAAGGCGGTCTTCAGGCGGTCAGCCGGATCTAACTTTATCTGGTGGTATCCTGAGTAAGCATCCAAGAAACTCAATAGCTCGCATCCGGCCGTGGAGTCTATCACTTGGTCAATCCTTGGCAGGGCAAAGGGGTCTTTGGGGCAGGCCTTGTTGAGGCTCGTGTAGTCTATACACATGCGCCACTTGTTGTTCTTCTTTAGCACGAGGACCGGATTGGTGATCCACTCTGGAAAGAAAACTTCCATAATGAAGCCGGCTGCCAGAAGTCGGGCTATCTCCTCTCCCACAATCCTGCGTTTCTCCTCCGACAGTCGGCGGAGGGGTTGTTTGACTGGTTTGGCGTCTTCTCGGACGTGTAACTTGTGCTCGGCGAATTCCTTCAGAACACCCGGCATGTCCTTGGGGGACCATGCAAAGATGTCCCGATTCTCACGGAGGAAGTCGGCGAGCTTGTCTTCCTATTTGTTGTTTAGGTTTGCCCCGATGACGGCAAACCTCTCTGGGTGCTCGGGGTCAAGAGGTATCTTCTTCGTCTCCTTGGCCGGCTGGAAAGATCCTTGGGCATCATACTCCTTGGGATCGGGGGACAGGGCCGACTGCTTGCCGGCCATGGCCACGACCCGGTCCAACATCTTCTTCTCTTCGGCAATCACAAGGGACTCGGCCAGCCGGTTGCTGGCTGCTACGCACTCGGAGGACTTCTTGTAATCGCCGGCTACGGTGATGACGCCTTTGGTGCTTGGTATCTTCATCTTGAGGTATGCATAGTGGGGAACCGCCATGAACTTGGCCAAGGCAGGTCGGCCAAGCAATGCATGGTAAGGGCTCTCCAGGTCCACCACTTCAAACCAGATCGCTTCCCGGCGGAAATGCTCCTTGTCCCAAAAAAGTACATCAATCTTGATCTTGCCAATGGGGGCGCAGGATAGGCCGAGTACGATGCCGTGGAACACAGTTCGAGTAGGCATGAGTTGCTTCGTCTTGACATTCAGCTTCTCCAAGGTGTCACGGTACAGGATGTTGATGCTGCTCCCGCCGTCTATCAGCACGCGGGAGAATCGGGCAGCGCGTCTGTCCGTTGCAAGGGTGGCGTCCAAAACCAACGCATAAGAGCCGGGAGACGGCATCACCTCTGGGTGGTCGGTCCGGCTCCAGCTGATAGGTTTTTCTGACCAGTGCATGTGCTCGGCGGGGTTGGCAGCAACCATGTTGACTTCTTGGTGCTCTCGGCGTTTGCTGCGCCGGTCTTCGGGCTGACTTGTAAAGATGATATAGGCGGCATGCTCGTCGGGGAACTCGTCGTGCACGGCTCCGACTGCGGGCCGAGCGGCCGGCGGCTGCGGAGCCGGAGGCGGCGGACCGGCAGGCGGAGGCGGTGCGAGCCCTTCGCCTTTAGAGATTCAGGTGAGCCAATGGCACTTCCGGGTTGTGTGGTTGGACGGCTTCGCGCCGTTGTGGAACTTGCACGGGGCATCGAGAGTTTGCTCGTAGGAAAAGGCCGGCTGCCAAGCCGGCCTGCCGCCCTTGGGTTTCTTGGGCGTGGGCGGCCCTTCGGGCGGCACGTCTTCGACTGTGGCCACCTGCCGGCTGACGGGAGGCGGCGCGGGGCCCTTGCGCTTGTGGTCGTTCGAGTGTGGGCGCCGGCCGGAATCCCCAGCCGGCGTCTTGGGCACCGGGTTGAGTACTTTCCCGGACGCGTCTACCCGGAGCTCGATCTTCATTGAGGAGTCGGCGGTGGCGTACTTGTCCGCTATGTCCAGAAGCTCGTCGAGGGTAGTCGGCTCGTCGCAGAGAAGCTTGTGCTTGAGGAGGGTGCCTTCTCGGCACCCGGCAGTGAAGTATTCTATGGCTTGTACCTCGTGCACCCCTTCGCAAGAGTTGCGAAGCTCGGCCCAACGCGTGAGGTAGTCGCGAGTGGACTCGGCAGGGCCTTGTACGCACAAGGAGAGCTGTCTGGGCTTGGGAGCCCGCTTGTAGGTGCTGGTGAAGTTGCAGACGAAAGCTTCTGTGAAATCTAGCCAGCTGTTGATGCTGTGTGGTTTGAGGCTGTTGAGCCAGGTCCGCGCCGTGCCTTGCAGCATGAGGGGCACGTACTTCACGGCAACGCGCCTGTTGCCGCTGGCTATGCTAACCGCCGTGGAGTAGTCGATCAACCAATCTTCCGGCTTCACGGAGCCGTTGTACTTGGGCGTGTCTCTTGGGAGTGAGAACCCTTTGGGGAAGGGCTCGTCGCGGATGCGGGGGCCGAAGCAAGGCGGACCGACATCGTCTTCTTCTTCCAGCGCCAGGGATCGCACCAGGCGGTCAATCCGATGGCGGGCGTCGTTCTCGCCGACTCCTTCGCGGCGACCTAGCCGGCCGCTGAGAGTCGGATGCACAATAGGCGGCGGGGTGGGATATCTCTCTCCACGGGGCCGGGGCGGAGGCGGGTTGCCCCGCCACTCCACGGCCCGAGGGTGGCCTTCTGCGTCTCGCTCGATGGAGATCCGGGTTTGGCTTCGGCTGGCAGCCGGCTCTTTCTCGCGCCGCGCGCGGTCTCTACCCGCAGTCGGCGTCCGGGATGTCGCGTCGTGATCTTGGCGCGGGGGAGGGCTTTCCGCGCGGGCGTCGGCTTCGTGCCGCTGCGCGGCTGCATCGATCAGCTGCTGGATGCGTCAGGTCATGTGGGGGAGTTCTTCGGCCCCCAGTCCGTCTAGCTCGTCTACGGCCGCCTGGGCGGCGCGCAGGTTTTCGAGTGGAGTGGCGTAGACTGGGCGGTCGACTCCTAACGTGTCGGCAACGACAACGCCGCGTTGTCTGACAACGCCGGCCCGGCTAGGCCCGCCTGGGGGCGGCGTGCCAAAGGCGGCGCGATCGGCCTCGCGTCGGTGGGCCTCAGCGAGGCGTCTCATGGAAACCAACTTCCGGCCCTCCGCGAGGAGGGCGAGGCGGCGAGCCTCCAGTGCTTCAGCGTTGGTGTCGGCTGGGAGGGGGGTGGACAAGTCGTGGACCGCCGCGTGCGGGGCGTCGTGGGCGCTCTCGTCGGCAGCGCCGTCGTGGCCGATGACCATCACCTCGGTGGTGACAGCATCGCAGCCATCGGCTCGGGGAAGCGGATTGTTGTAGATCATGACGTTGGTGGGGAAGGTGTCGAATGAGGCCATGTCGGAGTTGACAGGCATCGGATCGGTGGAGCCAACCGACTCCAAGTCCATGGCAGACTCGCCGGAGACGTGGAGCTGGCCGAGGAGGTTGACGAGGTGGTCGGTGCCCGCGTCGGAGGCGAGCTCGTCGGAGATGAGGGTCTTGTCGAGGAGATCAGCAAGGCTGCTCGCTGCGCAGGCATTGGTGACGCCTTGCAGCGCGTCGTGGCAAGCGACATCGGGCGTGCCGAGCTGGCTACGCTCTAGGGGGAGGAAGAGGGTTCCCGTCCAGAACAGGTCTCCGGACGATGGTGCACCTGGCCCCACGGTGGGCGCCAAATGTCGGGTGGTAGGTGCGACATATGCCAACGGGTGGCTTATCATTGTGGGAGCCAGTAAAACATCGTTGGTGCCTGGAAACGGGATGAGGCAAAGACATGCACGCCGGCGAATCTTACCCAGCTTCGGGGCTCTCCATGGAGATAACACCCCTACTGTTGCTCTGCGGGGTCTCCGCATGATCACTCGATGAACAAGTAGCTACACGATGCTCCTTGAGCTGTTTGGCGAGAGGAGGAAGAAGGGCTCTGCTTGCTCTCTTCTCCTCCCTACGTGGTGTCTAAAACTAGCAGTGATCAACAACCCTTTGCATGGGTGTCCCGGGGGGTTTAAATAGGCCTACCCCCCGGGGGTACAATGGTAATCCGGCTGGGCGTGGGGCCCAGCCGTCTGTGTCTAGGCTTGCCGGCTTCCGCGCCGACTGCTAGGGCCCGCCGACTGGTGGGTCCCGCCGGCTGTCGGCTCCTGGGTCGACAGGCAGGCCCCACTGTCCAGGGCCTTGTCGGTGGCTGGTTACTGTTGCTCAATCTTGGTGACGAGGGCTTCGCCGAGGTAAGCGTGGCTACAGTGCTGCCGTCCGGCAGGCGATCACTGTAGCCCCTCCGTGTCTTGTCTCCTTAATGGGGCGTCTTCTTCGAGGGAGGTGGCAAGCCGGCTGCGGGGAGCCGGCCCTATCTTGGGCCGACTGGGGGAGGTCTGGCCGCCTTCGGGTGTCTCTCTGCCCGAAGGGGCCCACCGCCCATGGGCCGTACTGGCAGCCCGTCGTGGATGACATCAGGGTCAACGTGGCAACAGTGCTGCGCCGGACGGGTCATGGCCACCCGTACGGCGCACTGTGCCAGGCGTGCTCCGGGATTCGGGGGTAGCCAGCCTTACTGTAGCCACGCCCCGTCACATCGCCATTATGTGGGTGCAGACTTCGAGGGTACGATCTTGACCGCTTTATGGGAGCCGGCTCCTTGGAGTCG
This sequence comes from Triticum urartu, assembly GCF_056163025.1. NCBI lineage: Eukaryota > Viridiplantae > Streptophyta > Magnoliopsida > Poales > Poaceae > Triticum > Triticum urartu. Next base: position 558,346,420 of record NC_141875.1, read on the forward strand.
GCCTTCTCGCAGCCGGCTCCTCGGAGCCGGCCCTCCCGCGGCTTTCTTCGTGAGGGCTGAAGTCGGGCCGCCTTCCGATAGCCGGCCTAGGAGACAGCCGGCCAAGGGAAGGCGGCCCCATGTCTTGGATTCTTGAGAGCCGGATCGGCTCGTAATTTTTTCAGAAAGGCCAGGGGGAGCCGGCTAGGCTACCCGTGGTCACTTACTCCGACACTTTGTGTTCTCAGCCTATAAAACACCCTCGGCACTAACGTTGGTAAGAATTCTAGCGTAGACTCGTAGTCTCGCCAAGATATCCGGATATCCTTTTGATCGTAGTTTTCACACTGGTATGTCCGAATGTCTGTTGCGTTTAGCCGCTGATTTCAGGGTTGACAACATATTAGTTTCCTGGGAAGAACTCATCAGTAGTGACACCCTACTGAATGAGCTGGCTCACGCATTAAGTAGGTGCGGGTGGCCTTCCAAGACCTTTGAGAAGATACGGAAAGAACTTCTGAGGTTGCATGGAAGATACCTAAAGTGTGGAAGGTACCTAAAGTTGGGAGCAAAACATACTTATTTATGGAGTGCTGACAGCGAGGATGAAGACGATATCTTCATGCCGCCGCTTCCGGGTTCTGCATCGTCAAAGGGCAAGAATTCTTCATCGTCGAAGGGGAAGAGTTATGCGTCGTCGAAGGGCAAGAGTTCTTCAGCGTCGAAGGGCAAGAATTCTTCATCGACGAAGGGCAAGAGTTCTGCATCGATGGAGGATGACGATGATGACTTCATGTAGTTTTTATGCTGTATGTTGCAAGTTAAGTCGTACGTACCGTTTAATTTAGATGTAGTTCTATCTAGTTGTTTGTACTGTCTTTTTGTACGAGCATTATGTTCCAGCTAAATATGATGTTGTAGTTCGGATAACAGAGTACTAAAATAGAGTAGGCATATGTCTCATACATAAGTACATAGTCATTTGTCTCATACATAGAATAGACATGGGTCTCATACAGAAGTAGATCTTGTAACACCTCGGATATGACTTTCCCAATTTGTACTCCAACTCTTGCCGTTTCCGGCTTTAAGTTATTCTATTTTCTCGGGTTTGGGTCTTTGTCTCTGTGTGTTGTTATCGTTGTCGTGCATCTCATATCATGTCATCATGTGCATTGCATTTGCATACGTGTTCATCTCATGCATTCGAGCATTTTCCCCGTTGTCCGTTTTGCATTCCGGCACTTCGTTCTCCTCCGGTGGTCATTTCTAGCTTTGTTTCGTGTGTGGGGATTAAACATTTCCAGATTGGACCGAGACTTGCCAAGAGGCCTTGGTTTACCACCGGTAGACCGCCTGTCAAGTTTCGTATCATTTGGACTTCGTTTGATACTCCAACGGTTAACCGAGGGACCGAAAAGGCCTCGTGTGTGTTGCAGCCCAACACCCTTCCAAAGTGGCCCAAAACCCACCTAAACCCTCTCCATCATCACGATCGCGTGGCCGAAAACCGCACCTCATTTGGACTCTCCTAGCTCCTCCTGTGCCTATATATAGTCCCTTCCCGAAATTCGCGGATCCCCTCTCCAAAAACCCTAGTCCCCTTCGTCTCCACGCGCCGGCGGACAAAATTTCGTCCGGCCGGACACGTCCGGGATCGCCGCCGCCGCCCGCAGCCAGTGGCGTGGCGCCATGTGGCGCGCCGCCACCCGCGCCCGCACTGGCCCACTCGGCCCGGGGAGAGCCCCCGCGGGCCCGATGCCGCGCGCCGCCTCCTTCACGCCCCGCCGCCTTCTTCTCCGAGCCCGGCCGCCAGCCGCCGCCCCGCGCCGCCCAGCTCGACGCCGGAGCAAGCCGAGCCGCCCGCCGCCCTGCTCGAGCTCGTCGCCGGCCACCTCGACGTCCGCCCCGCCGCCGACCTCCTCCTCCGCCGCAGCCGCACCTCCCCGCCACCTCTACGGGTCGGATCCGGCGGGATCCGGTGCCCCAACCTCGCCGGCCTTCTTCCCGGCGTCCTCCCCGGCGATCCTCGATCCGTGCGCCGGCGAGATCTAGATCCAGCTACAGTAAACCCTAACCGAGAGGTCTAATTTTTCTTCTAAGTCCAAAAATCTCAGATCCTTATGCCCCTGTTCATTGTGCCGTAACTTTGCATCCGTAGCTCCGATTTGGGCATATAGCATATCAAAATGTTCACCTCAGAGAGTACATCATTTCATCCCATTGCATCATTTTCATTTGAGTTCATCTTGATGCCCGAAATGCTGTTAGAAGAGGGCTACTTGAGATATTTGTCAGATCTGCTGCTCCATTTAGATGTTTGTCATTTTTGCCATGATTATTGTGTGCATGATATGCCCATGAGTTCTACATATGTTTTGTTAAGGGTTTTGTCATCTTTCCAGAGGTGCAACCCATGTATTTTTGTGATGTGTGTGGTGACTAGCACAAGCTTGCAAAGTGGTGCACTTGGTAATTCTGATTTCAGGGACTTAGCATTTCCACTAAGTCCTTGAGCTGTTTATCTCATGTTGTCATATGTTCATGTTGTTTCCTAGTGATCCGTGCCTCTTTTGAGGATGATCAGTAAGGATGTTTTATTAATCTTGTAGTGCTCTATCCATACATGTCTTTGTTTGCAATTATGGAGCACCCTAGCTTGAGTCAATCGAGCTCTACTTTTGCTACTTTGTGAATCTGGGCAGATTGTCTACTTGTTAGCGATTTTGCCATGGATGTTGTAGTTGATCCGTGCATGCTATGCCATTGTTCTTGCCATGTCTAGCTTGCATTTTGTGTATTCTTGATAGATGTATGCTTAGCTTATCATAACTTGCTCCGTAGTGAGAGCATCGAGCTCGTAAACATGCCTACTTGAGATATGTTTTAGCATGTGCCAGTTTTCACTAAGTCTGAAAACTGATTATGTTTTTTGCGATGTTCACATGCTTGCTAGTATATTTTCTGATCCCTTTTGGCTTAAGGTCCCTAACGGAATTTTGTTAAGCTTTTTGAGTAGCTCCATGCCATGTTTTACTTTTTCATGTTCAGGTCCTGTAGCCTGTAGTTTTGTTGCTCCGAAGAGTGCTATCTGATCTGAAATTCCAGACAAGTGTTAATTTCACTAAGTCTGAAATCTGTTTGCCATATGCATTTTTGCCATGCTTGTTTGAACCTGTTAATGGATGATTTGGCCATAGCTCAGTGCTAGACTTTTGTTAAGCATCTTGAATGCATCCCTGCCATGTATTTTGTCGTCATGTTTGAGTGATGTAGCATGTTCATCTCATTGCATTTAGATGGCTACTTGCTGTAAATCGCAGACCGGTGTCATATTTGAATCGCTTGCCATTTCCAAACCGTAACTCCGATTCCGATGATCTTTATATCGTTTTCAAGAGATTTCATCTCATCTTTCCAGTGGCACACTTGGATTCCCAAGTTGAGTCCAGGTTCATGCTTTCCTTGTCAAATCTTGCATATGCACCCCGCATCGCATCCCGCATAGCATATCATCTTTGCATCATATTGTTTGATCCTTGCACGTGGTTGATTGTGTCCTTGTTGCTTGTTTGTCTTGTTTGGGTAGAGCCGGGAGACGAGTTCGCTAACGAGGAGCCCGTTGAATTTGCTTTCGAGGATCCAGTCAACTCTGACAACATTGCAGGCAAGATGATCATACCCTCGAAATCACTACTATCTTTGCTATGCTAGATTGCTCGCTCTTTTGCTATTCCAATGCTACGATGCCTACCATTTGCTTTCAAGCCTCCCAAATTGCCATGTCAAACCTCTAACCCACCTTGTCCTAGCAAACCGTTGATTGGCTATGTTACCGCTTTGCTCAGCCCCTCTTATAGCGTTGCTAGTTGCAGGTGAAGATTTGAGGTCGTTCCTTGTTGGAACATTATTTACTTGTTGGGATATCATTATATTATCTTGTTATCTTAATGCATCTATATACTTGGTAAAGGGTGGAAGGCTCGGCCTCTCGCCTAGTGTTTTGTTCCACTCTTGCCGCCCTAGTTTCCGTCATATCGGTGTTATGTTCCCGGATTTTGCGTTCCTTACGCGATTGGGTTATAATGGGAACCCTTGATAGTTCGCCTTGATTAAAGCTTTTCCAGCAATGCCCAACCTTGGTTTTACCATTTGCCACCTAGCCTCTTTTTCCCTTGGGTTTCCGAAGCCCGAGGGTCATCTTATTTAACCCCCCCCCCCCCGGGCCAGTGCTCCTCTGAGTGTTGGTCCAAATAGAGCCACTTGCAGCGCCACCTCGGGGCAACTCGAGGGTTGGTTTTAGTTGTACGTAGTGTTCATCTGAGTGTGCCCTGAGAAAGAGATATGTGCAGCTCCTATCGGGATTTGTCGGCACATTCGGGCGGTGTTGCTGGTCTTGTTTTAACCTGCCGAAGTGTCTTGAAGAACCGAGATACCGTGTCTGATCGAAACGTCTTGGGAGGAGGTCTATTCCTTCGTTGACCGTGAGAGCTTGTAATGGGCTAAGTTGGGACTCCCCTGCAGGGATTTGAACTTTCGAAAGCCGTGCCCGCGGTTATGGGCAGATGGGAATTTGTTAATGTCCGGTTGTAGATAACTTGAACCTTAACTTAATTAAAATGAATCAACTGAGTGTGTTACCGTGATGGCCTCTTCTCGGCGGAGTCCGGGAAGTGGACACGGTGTTGGAGTGATGCTTGCATAGGTTGTTCTCTAGTTTCTCGCTCGCGCTTTGCCTCCTCTTCTCGCTCTCTTTTCCGAACTAGATAGCCACCATATATGCTAGTCGCTTGCTGCAGCTCCACATATATTTTACCTTGCCTTACCTATAAGCTTAAATAGTCTTGATCGCGAGGGTGCGAGATTGCTGAGTCCCTGTGGCTCAGAGATTACTATTACACCAGATGCAGGGCCTGATGATTCCGCTCCAGGTGACGCGCTCTAGCTCAAGTGGGAGTTCGACGAGGACTCTCAATGTTACTATGTTTCCTTTCCTGATGATCAGTAGTGGTGCCCAGTTGGGGGTGATCGGGACCGTGTCGCATGTTGGGTTATCTTCTATTTTGGCGCCGTAGTCGGGCCTTGAGTGTTTGAATGACGTAATGTTATTTATGTACCTTGATTGACGTGGCGAGTGTAAGCCAACTATGTTATCTCCCCTTCATTATTATATTACATGGGATGTTGTGAAGATTGCCTTACTTGCGACATATGCCTTCAATGCGATTATGCCTCTAAGTCATGCCTCAACACGTGGGAGATATAGTCGCATCGAGGGTGTGACAAGTTGGTAATCAGAGCCTTCCCCGACCTTAGGAGCCCCATTGCTTGATCATTTTTAGCAGCCGAGTTGTGTCTAGAAAAATGTTTTGAGTCATTTAGGAATTATATATCGGAGAGTTTAGGAATTATTTTTACTTCCCAGTCTCCTCGTCGCTCTGGTAAGGCATCCTGACGTAGAGTTTTGACTCTTCTCTTCTCAAATTTCACTAAAAAAATTTAGGATCACGCGGGTATCTTGGAATCGTTCCGATGGTTTTATGATGAGAACATTGTCTTGGTGCCTCCTGTCAGGGGTTTTGTGGAAGTGTCCCGGGGAGTTGAGCTCTGAGGTGTTGTCGTCATAATTTTATCGTTGCAGTTCTGGAATACCTGAGTTTAGCACGCCGACATCGAAAATCTCTTTTATGCAGTTCGTTGGTGAGATAACCTCGATGCCACCCAGTACTGGGGCGGGAGTTCGGGAGTATCGCCATAACTTGTATAACGGATGCTTTTCGAAGGTTGAGGTAGATGGTTTCTGAAGTTTTTATCGGTTATGTGTTGAAGGATGGATACAGCTGGATGTAGGATTTGCTAGATTTGGGTGAGATATTATGCTTCCCCTGTATCCCCAACACCTGATTGCATAACCGAAAAGGTTCGGGAGTTTCATAGGTGGGAATTCTAGTAGCTCTAGTTCTTCTTCCACGGATATTGGTTTGAGATTGGGATTTCTTACCGATTATTCGTTCTTGATCCGTACCTTGTTGATTTATTTCTCTACCTTAATTCTACGTGGCTTCTCAATTTATGGATATGTGACCATTTCAAGAGGAATGCATTCGTTCATTTTGTTCGGATGTGAAGACTATATGTTGCAATTTTCGTTCCGTTGGATTCAGCTTCAATATTTGTCTGTCAATGTGCTAATGGATGTCAACCTCTTCAGGATGGCCCCTCCAACGCGCACGACTCCGAATCCTGATCCGCCACCACTTCCACCTCCTCCGGAGGCATGGCAAGCTGTGATGGCCGCAACCAATGCAAACACACAGTTGATCATGCAAATTCTTCAAGAGCGCAATCAAGGCAACCAAGGGAACCAAGGCAACAATCGGAATCACTTTGCTACACTCAACCAGTTCCTTGCTAACGGGCCAAAGACTTTCAGCAATTGTGTTGAGGCAACCGATGCTGACGATTGGCTTGTGGATCTGTGCAAGCATTTCAAGTGCAGTAACGTCAGGCCTGAAGATTTCGTCAAGTCCGCTTCCTTCCAACTCAAAGATTAAGTTGCAGAATGGTTCCAGCAGTACAAGGATTCCAGAGGTGGACGTGTGATCACTTGGGATGAATTCCGTCAAGATTTCCGAGCTCATCATATCCCTCAGAGCGTGGTTGAAAGCAAGCGTCAAGAATTCCGTAACCTGAAGCAAGGCTCTTTGTCTGTCTATGACTACAACAAGTTGTTCCAGAAGCTCGCCCGCTTTGCCAAGCAGGACGTCCCTGATGAGAAGAGCATGATATACCAGTTCAAGGGTGGTCTCAGAGAAGAAATTCAGCTAGCTCTTGTCCTCTTTGAGCCCTTGAGGTACGATGAGTTCTACAACATGGCATTGAAGCAAGAGGCCGCTCGGTTGAGGTGTGATGCTTCCAAGAAGCGAGTCAGAGATGTTACTCCTTCTTCCTCTACTCAAGTGGCCAAGCAGCAGAAGTATTGGCTTCCTCCTCCTCCGTTTCGTCAGCCGTATCAGCAGAAGAGCAAAGGTGGCAGTGGTTCTTCCCACCCACCCAACCCTGGCTTTCAGAACAAGACTTCGTCTCAAGCTCCAAGATCGAGTGCTCCGTATCACCGCCCGCTTTCAGAGGTCACGTGCAACAAGTGCCAACAGAAGGGTCACTATGCCAACAAGTGTTTCAACCAGAGACGTCTTCCTCCCCCTCCTCCTGTCAGATCGGCAAGTACAGTTGTGGTCAAGCATAACCCCAAGCACGCCAAGGTCAATTTGCTGAATGCAGCTCAGGCAGAGGACTCGCCATATGTGATTATGGGTAACCTTCCTGTTAACGATGTTCCTGCAAAAGTTCTTTTTGACACTGGTGCATCGCTTTCTTTTATTTCAACACCATTTGTTGCCAAGCATGATTTTGTGACCGAAAGGATTCCTATTCCGTTGAAGATTGTGTCTCCGGGCAAGCAAATGACTTCTAACAATTGCGTCCCGGATGTCTCTATCACGTTGGGCGATTACAAGTTTCTCTCTTCTCCGGTGGTTCTTAGAAACTCGGATATTGAACTTATTCTTGGAATGGATTGGCTTACTAAGCACAAGGCACATCTTGATTGTGCTGCAAGGCAGATTCAATTGACTCATTCGTCTGAGGATGTAATTGTCTTTGCCGCTCGTGATGATACCATCCGTCTGTTTTCTCTCAATGAGAAGGGTGAACTCGATGCCATCTCGCAAATTCCAGTCGTTTGCGAATATCAAGACGTTTTTCCAGAAGAGCTTCCAGGAATGCCTCCGCACCGGCCAGTTGAATTCGTTATTGAACTTGAGCCTGGCACGGAACCTGTGTGCAAGCGTCCTTATAAGCTCGAACCTGAAGAGTTGAAGGAGCTGAAGAAGCAACTCGATATTCAAGAGAGAATGGGTCTCATCCGGCCTAGTTCTTCTCCGTGGGGTTGTGGTGTTCTTTTTGTGAAGAAGAAGGATGGAACGGACCGACTTTGTGTTGATTACCATCCATTGAACAAGAAGACCATCAAGAACAAATACCCACTTCCCAACATCAACGAGCTGTTCGAACAACTCAAAGGTGCTCAAGTATTCTCCAAGCTTGATCTCCGTATGGGTTATCATCAGATTCGAATCCGTGAGCAAGATATTCCCAAGACGGCTTTCAGGATAAGCTATGGTTCATACGAATACACTGTCATGTCTTTTGGCCTCGTCAACGCTCCTCCGACGTTCTCTCGCATGATGAACTTCATCTTCAACGCCTACACCAATGACTTCGTTTTGGTCTATCTCGGCAACATTCTGGTTTTCTCGAAGAACAAGGAAGATCATGCCAAGCACTTGTGTTTGGTTCTTGATAAGCTCAGGGAACACCAGTTCTACGCCAAGTTCTCCAAGTGCGAATTTTGGCTCGATGAGGTTCTTTATCTTGGTCATATCATCTCTGCCAAGGGCATTGCCGTGAATCCTGAGAAGGTGTCTGCAATTGTGAATTGGGAACCTCCTCAGAACGTGAAGCAACTCCGTAGCTTCCTCGGTCTAGCAAGCTACTGCCGAAGATTCGTTGAAAACTTTTCTAAGATCGCGAAGCCTCTCTCAAATCTTCTTCAGAAGCACGTCAAGTACGTTTGGTCTCTGGAGTGTGACATTGCTTTCAACACTTTGAAAGAGAAATTGATCATTGCTCCAGTTCTGACTCCGCCTGATGAATCCAAACCGTACGAGGTCTTTTGTGATGCCTCTCTCCAAGGTCTTGGCGCAGTATTGATGCAAGAGAAGAAAGTTGTTGCTTATACCTCTCGCCAGTTGAAGCCTAATGAGAAGAACTACCCCACTCATGATCTCGAGTTGGCGGCAGTTGTGCATGCTCTTTTGACTTGGAGACATCTTCTATTGGGAAGAAAAGTGGACATTTTCACTGATCACAAAAGTCTCAAGTACATCTTCACTTAGCCTAATCTCAATCTCAGGCAAACTCGATGGGTCGAAATGATTCAAGAGTATAATCCGAGTATCGAGTATACTCCAGGCAAGGCCAATGTGATTGCTGACGCATTGAGCAGAAAGGCTTATTGCAACAGTCTTATTCTCAAGCCTTATCAACCCGAGCTTTGTGAAGCTTTCCGCAAACTTAATCTACAAGTTGTTCCTCAACGTTTCCTCGCAAACCTTCAAGTCTCTCCTACCTTGGAAGACCAGATTCGCCAAGCCCAGCTTCTTGATGCTATGGTGAAAAAGGTGAAGATTGGAATTGCCAAGAGTCAACCCAAGTACAAGTGCTACCGCCTTGATGACAAGGATACTCTCTTCTTCGAGGATCGTATTGTTGTACCCAAAGGTGACCTCTGTAAAGTGATCATGAACGAGGCTCACAATTCTCTCCTCTCCATCCACCCTGGGAGTACGAAGATGTATCAGGACCTCAAGCAGGCTTATTGGTGGACTCGAATGAAGCGCGAGATTGCTCAATTTGTGAATGAATGTGATGTCTGCAGAAGAGTGAAGGCAGAACACCAAAGGCCAGCTGGTCTCCTCCAACCTCTTGCCATTCCAGAATGGAAGTTTGACCACATTGAAATGGACTTCGTGACTGGGTTTCCAAAGTCCAAGCGTGGCAATGATGCTATATTCGTTGTCATCAACAAACTCACCAAAGTGGCTCACTTTCTGTCTATCAAAGAGTCGATCACTGCAGCTCAATTGGCGGAACTCTATACCTCTCGGATTGTCTTTCTGCACGGTATTCCACAAGTGATCTCTTCAGACCGTGGCAGCATTTTTACCTCCAAGTTTTGGGATTCTTTTCAGAAGGCCATGGGCACTAACATCCGCTTCAGCACAGCTTTCCATCCTCAAACTAGCGGTCAAGTCGAGCGTGTCAATCAGATTCTTGAAAATATGCTCAGGGCTTGTGTGATCTCCTTCGGCATGAAGTGGGAGGATTGTATTCCTTATGCTGAATTCTCCTACAACAACAGTTTTCAAGCAAGTTCGAGCAAGGCCCCATTTGAAATACTGTATGGCAGGAAGTGACGTACCCCTCTCAACTGGTCTGAAACCGGTGAACGTCAGCTTTTGGGTAATGACTTAATCACAGAGGCAGAGGAAATGTGCAAAGTCATTCGCGATAACCTCAAAGCAGCCCAATCCCGTCAGAAGAGCTACTATGATAGTAAGCACCGCGATTTGGATTTTGAGATCGGAGATCATGTTTACCTCCGCGTCTCTCCTATGAAAGGTACTCGTTGCTTCGGTATCAAAGGGAAGCTTGCCCCCAGATACGTGGGACCTTTCAAGATTGTCAGCAAGAGAGGCGACCTCGCCTATCAACTCGAGCTTCCTTCAAACTTTGCAAATGTTCATGACGTGTTCCATGTCTCTCAGCTTCGAAAGTGCTTCAAGACTCCTGACCGCACCGTCAACTTCGAGGACATTGAGCTCCAAGAAGATCTCTCTTATCGTGAGCACCCAGTTGCTATTCTTGAAGAGACTGAACGCAAGACTCGCAATAAGTCAACCAAATTCCTCAAAGTCAAGTGGTCACACCATTCCGACCGTGAAGCTACCTGGGAACGCGACGATCACCTCCGTTCTGAGTACCCGGCGTTCTTTCAGTCCTAGATCTCGGGACGAGATCCTTTCGTAGTGGTGGAGTGTTGTAACACCCTGGATATGACTTTCCCAATTTGTACTCCAACTCTTGCCATTTCTGGCTTTAAGTTATTCTATTTTCTCGGGTTCGGGTCTTTGTCTCCGTGTGTTGTTATCGTTGTCGTGCATCTCATATCATGTCATCATGTGCATTGCATTTGCATACGTGTTCATCTCATGCATTCGAGCATTTTCCCCGTTGTCCGTTTTGCATTCCGGCACTTCGTTCTCCTCCGGTGATCATTTCTAGCTTTCTTTCATGTGTGGGGATTAAACATTTCCGGATTGGACCGAGACTTGCCAAGTGTCCTTGGTTTACCACCGGTAGACCGCCTGTCAAGTTTCGTATCATTTGGACTTCGTTTGATACTCCAACGGTTAACCGAGGGACCGAAAAGGCCTCGTGTGTGTTGCAGCCCAACACCCTTCCAAAGTGGCCCAAAACCCACCTAAACCCTCTCCATCATCTAGAGCGTTCGATCACGATCGCGTGGCCGAAAACCGCACCTCATTTGGACTCTCCTAGCTCCTCCTATGCCTATATATAGTCCCTTCCCGAAATTCGCGGATCCCCTCTCCAAAAACCCTAGTCCCCTTCGTCTCCACGCGCCGGCGGACAAAATTTCGTCTGGCCGGACACATCCGGGATCGCCGCCGCCGCCCGCAGCCAGTGGCGTGGCGCCACGTGGCGCGTCGCCACCCGCGCCCGCACCGGCCCGCTCGGCCCAGGGAGAGCCCCTGCGGGCCCGACGCCGCGCGCCGCCTCCTTCGTGCCCCGCCGCCTTCTTCTCCGAGCCCGGCCGCGTCGCCGCTAGCCGCCGCCCCGCGCCGCCCAGCTCAACGCCGGAGCAAGCCGAGCCACCCGCCGCCCTGCTCGAGCTCATCGCCGGCCACCTCGACGTCCGCCCCGCTGCCGACCTCCTCCTCCGCCGCAGCCGCACCTCCCCGCCGCCTCTACGGGTCGGATCCGGCAGGATCCGGCGCCCCAACCTCGCCGGCCTTCTTCCCGGCATCCTTCCCGGCGATCCTTGATCCGCGCGCCGGCGAGATCCAGATCCAGCTACAGTAAACCCTAACCGAGAGGTGTAATTTTTCTTCCAAGTCCAAAAATCTCAGATCCTTATGCCCCTGTTCATCGTGTCGTAACTTTGCATCCGTAGCTCCGATTTGGGCATATAGCATATCAAAATGTTCATCTCAGAGAGTACATCATTTCATTCCAATTCATTATTTTCATTTGAGTTCATCTTTATGCCCGAAATGCTGTTAGAAGAGGGCTACTTGAGATATTTGTCAGATCTGCTGCTCCATTTAGATATTTGTCATTTTTGCCATGATTATTGTGTGCATGATATGCCCATGAGTTCTACATATGTTTTGTTAAGGGTTTTGTCATCTTTCCAGAGGTGCAACCCAAGTATTTTTGTGATGTGTGTGGTGACTAGCACAAGCTTGCAAAGTGGTGCACTTGGTAATTCTGATTTCAGGGACTTAGCATTTCCACTAAGTCCTTGAGCTGTTTATCTCATGTAGCCATATGTTCATGTTGTTTCCTAGTGATCCGTGCCTCTTTTGAGGATGATCAGTAAGGATGTTTTATTAATCTTGTAGTGCTCTATCCATCCATGTCTTTGTTTGCAATTATGGAGCACCCTAGCTTGAGTCAATCGAGCTCTACTTTTGCTACTTTGTGAATCTGGGCAGATTGTCTACTTGTTAGCGATTTTGCCGTGGATGTTGTAGTTGATCCGTGCATGCTATGCCATTGTTCTTGCCATGTCTAGCTTGCATTTTGTGTATTCTTGATAGATGTATGCTTAGCTTATCATAACTTGCTCCGTAGTGAGAGCATCGAGCTCGTAAACATGCCTACTTGAGATATGTTTCAGCATGTGCCAGTTTTCACTAAGTCTGAAAACTGATTATGTTTTTGCGATGTTCACATGCTTGCTAGTATATTTTCTGATCCCTTTTGGCTCAAGGTCCCTAAGGGACTTTTGTTAAGATTTTTGAGTAGCTCCATGCCATGTTTTACTTTGTCATGTTCAGGTCCTGTAGCATGTAGTTTTGTTGCTCCGCAGAGTGCTATCTGATTTGAAATTCCAGACAAGTGCTAATTTCACTAAGTCCAAAATCTGTTTGCCATATGCATTTTTTCCATGCTTGTTTGAACCTGTTAATGGATGATTTGGCCGTAGCTCAGTGCTAGACTTTTGTTAAGCATCTTGAATGCATCCCTTCCATGTATTTTGTCGTCATGTTTGAGTGTTGTAGCATGTTCATCTCATTGCATTAAATGGCTACTTGCTGTAAATCGCAGACCGGTGTCATATTTGAATCGCTTGCCATTTCCAAACCGTAACTCCGATTCCGATGATCTTTATATCGTTTTCAAGCGATTTCATCTCATCTTTCCAGTGGCACACTTGGATTCCCAAGTTGATGCCAGGTTAATGCTTTCCTTGTCAAATCTTGCATATGCATCCCGCATCGCATCCCGCATAGCATATCATCTTTGCATCATATTGTTTGATCCTTGCACGTGGTTGATTGTGTCCTTGTTGCTTGTTTGTCTTGTTTGGGTAGAGCCGTGAGATGAGTTCGCTAACAAGGAGCCCGTTGAGTTTGCTTTCGAGGATCTAGTCAACTCTGACAACTTTGCAAGCAAGATGATCATACCCTCGAAATCACTACTATCTTTGCTATGCTAGATTGCTCGCTCTTTTGCTATGCCAATGCTATGATGCCTACCATTTGCTTTCAAGCCTCCCAAATTGCCATGTCAAACCTCTAACCCACCTTGTCCTAGCAAACCGTTGATTGGCTATGTTACCACTTTGCTCAGCCCCTCTTATAGCGTTGCTAGTTGAAGGTGAAGATTTGAGGCCGTTCCTTGTTGGAACATTATTTACTTGTTGGGATATCATTATATTATCTTGTTATCTTAATGCATCTATATACTTGGTAAAGGGTGGAAGGCTCGGCCTCTCGCCTAGTGTTTTGTTCCACTCTTGCCGCCCTGGTTTCCGTCATATCGGTGTTATGTTCCCGGATTTTGCGTTCCTTACGCGGTTGGATTATAATCGGAAACCCTTGATAGTTCACCTTGATTAAAGCTTTTCCAGCAATGCCCAACCTTGGTTTTACCGTTTGCCACCTAGCCTCTTTTTCCCTTGGGTTTCCGGAGCCCGAGGGTCATCTTATTTAACCCCCCCCCCCCCCGGGCCAGTGCTCCTCTGAGTGTTGGTCCAAATAGAGCCACTTGCAGCGCCACCTCGGGGAAACTCGAGGGTTGGTTTTAGTTGTACGTAGTGTTCATCTGAGTGTGCCCTGAGAAAGAGATATGTGCAGCTCCTATCGGGATTTGTCGGCACATTCGGGCGGTGTTGCTGGTCTTGTTTTAACCTGTCGAAGTGTCTTGAAGAACCGAGATACCAAGTCTGATCGGAACATCTTGGGAGGAGGTCTATTCCTTCGTTGACCGTGAGAGCTTGTCATGGGCTAAGTTGGGACTCCCCTGCAGGGATTTGAACTTTCGAAAGCCGTGCCCGCGGTTATGGGCAGATGGGAATTTGTTAATGTCCGGTTGTAGATAACTTGAACCTTAACTTAATTAAAATGAATCAACTGAGTGTGTTACCGTGATGGCCTCTTCTCGGTGGAGTCCGGGAAGTGGACACGGTGTTGGAGTAATGCTTGCACAGGTTGTTCTCTAGTTTCTCGCTCGCGCTTTGCCTCCTCTTCTCGCTCTCTTTTGCGAACTGGATAGCCACCATATATGCTAGTCGCTTGCTGCAGCTCCACATATATTTTACCTTGCCTTACCTATAAGCTTAAATAGTCTTGATCGCGAGGGTGCGAGATTGCTGAGTCCCTGTGGCTCAGAGATTACTATTACACCAGATGCAGGGCCTGATGATTCCGCTCCAGGTGACGCGCTCGAGCTCAAGTGGGAGTTCGACGAGGACTCTCAACGTTACTATGTTTCCTTTCCTGATGATCAGTAGTGGTGCCCAGTTGGGGGTGATCGGGACCGTGTCGCATGTTAGGTTATCTTCTATTTTGGCGCCGTAGTCAGGCCTTGAGTGTTTGGATGATGTAATGTTATTTATGTACCTTGATTGACATGGCGAGTGTAAGCCAACTATGTTATCTCCCCTTCATTATTATATTACATGGGATGTTGTGAAGATTGTCTTACTTGCGACATATGCCTTCAATGCGATTATGCCTCTAAGTCGTGCCTCGACACGTGGGAGATATAGTCGCATCGAGGGTGTGACAATGGTAATGTCTCTACTGATAGATAGAAGCGTCACTGACGATGTCTGGCCTGGCGGGGAGGCGGATCTACAGGCGACGTCCATCCCAACCTGTTGGGTGCCCTAATGTTACGAGGAGGAATCTCAGACTCTCCCTGGTCATGCTTTGTATCCTGTGTGGGGCCTGATGAAGGAGTCGAAAACATGTTCATCCACTGGGTGTGTTGCGACACCTGAGCCTGTATGTTCTCCTCGAGATGTTGATCACTCCCCCACGTATCATGTGATGCCGGCATAGACGCCTGATATCCGTAGGCTCCTGCATGATGGAACGTTAAGTCATGAAGAATGAGGTCGCCTCAATTAATATTGTAAACAATAAATATGAAGACACATACACGCTGGCTGTGATGGCTGCTCTAGCTCAAACACGAAGCTCGACGAGGGACCGTGCTACTGCTGCTGTGGCTGTGGAGAAAACACGAAGCTTGACGTGGGACCATAGTGTTGTGGGTCTTGCCACGTTGAACTGCCAGATTGGTCAGGACGGGGTGGCCTGGTTGCCGGCTGATGTGCTAGACGTGAAAGTGGTTGATGTCGGTGCATGGAGGGACGCAGCTGCTGCTGCTGGTGCTGAACAACGTCGCTTCTCTGGATGCACGTGATAGCATCGTAGACAGCCCATATCTTGTTCTGCATTTGTTCCAAGAAAGGCTGTAGCACAGGACGGTGCTGAAGAAGAGGTCCAGACGACAATGATCGTCCAAAGGTGGTCACGTCGTTGTAGAGTTCATGTGTCAAGGTAGCCTGCAAATTTTCATGACGATTATTAAGTATGCACGTCGAAGTATGTGACACCATTACTTAAAGAAAATATATCTTACCGCGTACTGCCTAGAGCCCAAAGTATCATAGCTCGGGTACATATCCGACGGAGTAGGATTAGGTATCTCCTCTGGGTGAGAGTGCTCAACGATACGTAACCGTGTTCCGGTCATGTAGCGCCGCAAATAGAGATTGAATTCATTGAGATCAAAATTGTGATTCTCATGCCATAGATGTGTGTTTGCTGTCTCCCATTCTATAACATATGGCTCTAGTCTAACTAGTCAGTCAGCAGTTGTCCTGTTCATGCCCTTTCTTGTCGTCCTAAAATTGTGGTGTGTGTTCAACAATTACTTAATGCTTCGAATGGAGTACTATGAAAGATAATGCAACATTGAAAAACTGGTTAATACTTGTGGATGTGTGATGGCACCGGGTTCTTTGTAGGGGGAGGGGGGCAACTCCAACTGCAGAAGACCAAATTGCCTCATAACCCTCTGTTGTGATATCTGCTCGACGAGACATCAAATATGATCTTCAATTTCGTCATCCAGTAATCTCGGTCCCTTGTGCATAGCACAGACATACCACCAGGGTATCTCGCATGTATGGTTGCTTCCGTGTAGGGATGCCAGATGACCCCAGTGTATGCATCGAACTGCTCGTTCAATGTCGTGTATGTCTTCCTAGTTTGATCACTAGCAAAGCGTCTCTGCAGAAAACAAAAGTTAGTAGCCGCTAGCATTGAACTATCTCTTGTGCACCAAAAAGTTGCATTAAACTATAACACGATACATACCTCGCGACGTGTTCAACACAGACCGAAGGTAGGCATGTCGATGCCGTCAGCATCAAACATGGTGTCTATAGGCTGATAAACACATACATCTGGTCGCCCTATAGAGAACCTCTCCCACGACCACAGCTGTAGGAATAGAGGGCATCCAAGAAGGGTTGGCTTTCTCGATGTAAGCTGGCAACCGTTGCACATACCTCGGTATGTAGCCGCTAAGACCGCGAACCCCAACTCCTCTGTTTGATCTGATCCGCCCTCTCAGCGCTCGCTATCTCGAGTGCCATAGGGATGTAGAGTGCGCTAATAGTGGTGACATGGTTCTCTGTGAACATCACCTTGCCAAAAAGACACATTAAGTAGGCCTCCAGGCTCCAAGTGGTCTGTTCCGCACTCAACGGCGCCCAGAACTTCTGGATCTACATTAAGCAAAGATAAAATTTTAGTAAGACGCAGGTATTTTCTGTAAAACCATATGCACGATAACTTGAAGATAAGAGGTAGGGAAACTAACCTGAAAATTGAGAAACCAATAATACTTAGGTCCATGATGCTCCCATACCGGATCCGGGGCATCCTGAAAAACACCATAAAACATTGTGTAAAATCTCGCTCCCAACCAGCCGGTGTATCCAACAGTCCTATAGCATGACCTGCCAACGGTAGTCCAAGCAAAAGTGACACATCCTCGAGAGAGGAGCCATCTCTCCCCATCATAAGTGAAACGTGTGGGTCTCTAGTCTCCAACGGTCCACTAAGCAGCTCAACAAGGAGGAGTCGATGGCAAGGCGTTTGCAACCCGGGATAGACTCAACCAGACGCGCGAAAGGTAAAAGGCCGGCCCATTTCAACCTACATCAGATAACATTTCAGTTAGTGTCTCCCATTAATATGCACATTAGTGAGCAAATTAATAAAGCACGTACCGCTAAACCCATCCTGGGTGTATCATCCAGTTCTCCTTAGGAGTGCGAGTGACCAGAGGCTCAAGCTTGCGCTCATACAATATCATAACACGATGACCTCTATCAATGTCCCCATTCAGCAACCACATTCCCGACATTCCTGCACATATGAAATTTAGAACATAGTGCCACACTTAATACAAATTCAGAACATAGTGTCACACTTAATACAAATTCAGAACATAGTGCCACACTTAATACAAATTCAGAACATAGTGCCACACTTAATACAAATTCAGAACATAGTGCCACACTTAATACAAATTCAGAACATGGTGCCCACTTAATACAAATTCAGAACATGGTTCCCACTTAATACAAATTCAGAACATAATGTCACACTTAATACAAATTCAGAACATAGTGCCACACTTAATACAAATTCAGAACATACTACTGCTAACTTAGCTTCTTCCTCTCCCTCTTACTCATCTACTGCCTTTACCTCTTCGTCCCCGGTTGCCTCTTTCACGCCCAGTACCAATGGCAGTGACGAAAGTGGGACAATTAGTGTCCCTATGGCCAAATTCATTGCATAGACTGCATTGCCTAGTCGGACCTCCTGCTTCGGATTCATCCATATCATTCCGGATGCGCCGACACTGCCGTCTGCCTCTACTTGTACGCATATGTTCTGGGTTTGGAATGTAACGCCTTTCAGCGGGGTTGACGCTGTTGAAGTTAGCCATTGATCGAAAACCGACCAGCTCACCTATCCAGGTATTGACGACAGACTCTTTCAGAAAAAATGGAGACACAAACGATATTGCGTCCATTCCAAGTTGTCCGCAAGCAGCAAGTACATGTGAGCAAGGTAGGTGAAGCAATTTTGGTTTGTTGCATGTGCACTCACACATTGGCCAGGCTTCATTACCAATTTTCACCTCATGCATCCTCAACTCATTTGCACGCCCGAATTTTTTGTTGGCTAAGCAGACCTCAAGCCTTCTTTCTTGATTACCGATGGCGACTATGGTGTGTGACCTAGCTTTTGCATCTTGTTGTCCATGTACTTCGTGACTCTTTCATAGTAACGTGTATTCGGGTTGTTCAAGATATGCTACTCTGCTTTTTAATGTCTATCTCTGAAATACTTCACGGTGGCATAGAAAATACCCTCAACAATGGTTGTAAGTGGCAATGCCCGGTTTCCTTTGAGGACAAAGTTGTATGTTTCCGCGAGGTTCGTTGTCATGACACCGTACATTGCCCCATGTGTGTCATGTAGCAAAGACCACCTCTCCAGAGGCTCATGCTCTATCCACTGCTGGAAGGTTTTAATCGACCTCCCGAGCCTTCTCCTAGTACCAGGTGGGTCAAAGTCTGGCAGGTCACATAGCCCAACAGGCTCCTCCATGCCGTTGTTCATGTTGCCAACTGTGCATCTACTGCTTCAACATGTACCCTCAGCGCTGCATCTCTTGCAGATTTCCTGTCCCTAACGTGTCTCTGCGTGCACACATTAAGTCTGTCCCGATAGGTCGGCAGCAGGCTGACTGGGGCGCCCGTGACCCAACTGCACCGACAGCGCCCGGGGCGACGTGGCCCGACCAATAGTCGGCCTGCACGTGGCCGAGTGGCCAGCTGCCGGCCCGCAGTTGGCTGATAAGGCCGAGTCGGCCCACTGCTGGCTGAAAGGGCTTAGTCGGCTTGCTGGTGGCTGATTGGGTATTGTTCTTGAAAATAAAAATATCAGCGTAATATTTATGTAAATTGATAAAAAATGTATTATCTTAAAAAAAATAGCCTACGTCCGAACATAAAAACAAACAATGTCCGAGAAATTTATAGGTCGGCGTTGAGGATGCCCTAATATATTTTCCTCTGTGCCCGGGCAGTACGATCGAGTATCATGGATAGGCAGGGAAAAAGTGAGCGTAGTGGCGAATGACTAGCTAACGCTCTGGTTCAGGCTTAGTTTAACCTAGGAGAACGACGGATCGGATGGCAACTCCAACTAATGACGCATGCTAAGATCGCTTTACTTTGCCCGGTTGCCCCGCCCGTTCCAATCATTGTTAATTAATGGAGTATATATAAACAGAGTGCTGTGTACTGCGTGGTTACGCAAGCACGTATCTCACGCATGATGATTGATGAGCGCGACCATGATCACTCCTGCAGCCGACTTGATGGCCGCCACCCGTCGATAAAACCACATTTTTGGTGGAGCCAGGCCTCCGGCAGTAGCAGAGAGCCAGATTAATTTTGGCGTTTGCCTCCTGCCACGAGACACCGAGACATATATCGCGCGTGCAGATGAGCGATGGTTTATGTGCAAAGGCGTCTAACCTCAGTGCCTCCTGCAAGTGCAGGTGCACTAGCTGAGATGCATGGTGTGTGTGTTTTTCCTTCTCTTATGTTTTCCTGTGTTTTCCTTTATCGATTTTCTATGTAGTTTTTTCTATGTGTGTTTCTCTATGGTTTTCATCGCTCTTATTGCATTTTTATTTCGGGCTGTTTTTCATTCGTCAAATACATGTCAGATTTATTTAAATACACATTGGACATTTTTCATATGCATGTTTCAGATACACACGGAAAATCTTTCAAGTACACATTCGACATTTTCTGAATATATATTTTCCGTTTTTTGAACATATGTTGAAGATCTTTTAAATAGACGGTGAGCATTTTCTTAACACAAATTGAACATTTTTCATAAATGGCATGAATACTATTATTGTCAAAACGTGCAAAAACATCACAAATACTTTTTTGAAAACTATGAAGCATTTACGTGATATTTTTATAGTTTACTAATTTTCCTAAAAATGTGACGAACATTTTTTTAAGTGCGCAAATATTTTATTAAATGCCAAGACCTTTTTTTTAATAATACGAACATTTTTATAAATTGCTACATTTACATGACGTAAAGCCTTTTTTGTAAACGTCACAGACACATTTTTTAAACCGATGAACATTTTATTTCAAATGCTATCAATATTTTCTAGAAGTTGCGCAAATATTATTTTTACACTACATGAACAATTTTAAATGCGTGATATCACTTGTAAAATGTAAGCAAATTAATTTTTGAAATATATGCACTTATAATATTCCAAAAAATCTATATCCATAGCTACTAATAAAGGGAGGTGTATTTCTCTAAATTTTTGTTCCATTCAAGGTATAGAATCATTTTCTTCCGTACATATATGAGGTGCTACTTCAAAATTTGTCCGTCCATGCATAAATATATTTTCGGGCCGGGCCTCCAAACTGTGCAGTCAAGGGGCCTACTTCGCACCTTTTTTTCCCTTCGATTGTGCCTATGGAGTCAATCCCCTACATGGGCCAAGGGGCCTGTTCCGCATCTTTTTTCTCCTTTAGTTGAGCCACATGAAAAAATGCACAAAAATAAATTAGCATTTTTTAACCTACACTCCTAGGACGACTGCAATTACATAACGCATGCTGCGTTGGATCTCTGTTGGGCCTGGAAAAAACTACCAATTCAATAAGTCGTCTCTTTCTATTATTATTAAATAGTACCACCTCACCTCTTAGAGCCAAAACCACCAATTTATATACGTCTTGGAGTTACCTATTATCGATCAACTCAATAAGTCAGTGTGGAAATCGATAAGCGGAGCTGAGGATGATGTCGTGAGAAGAAAAGAATGAGTCTCGCTAAAAGATGAAAGCAATATGTTGTCCTACGAGAGATGATTAAGTGGTGCATAATAAACGACTTGCTACATAATTAAAGGAGGTTCCATGTTATGCATATTGGGATTCAGTAAGTAGTGCTTAATTAAACAAAGTTGGATGGAAGACTTCATTGATAAATGCGAAGAAACTCGTTGTCCGGCGTACTAGAGGAATGCTTCGAGGGAGAGGAGGATAGTAGGGCGGGACAGACGGAAATAAGTGAAATAGGTGGACGCATGAGACGGGTAACAATGTGTCCCATCGCAACACACGAATATTTGTGTTAATATATAACAAAGTAGAAAAAGGACAAACCAACCAAATAAAATAAAAAAGGTTACATATCAGTCCTAGGCCGGTCCACTAGCGAGTTCCCTAGGCGAGTCGAGCTACTACCATCTCGCAAGTGTTTCCTATTTCCCCATGTGAGTCGGTCGATAGCAACCAAACGTGCAGCACCGCTCGTGGGATAGGGCTGGCCCGTTAGTCTGATTATGTAATATTCTATTTGTCCTTTTGTCTTTTTCTTTGTTCCTTTTCTTCTATTTCCAAATCTATGAACTATTTGAAATTCATAAAAATTCATAAACAATTTTCAAATTCATCATGTGTTTTTGAAAATCATGAACAATTTTCAAATTCCTAAACTTCTGAAAATCGAGAACAAATTTCAAATTCATGAATAGTTTAAAAACTAATGAACATTTTTAAAATTCATGAAGTTTTAATGAAATTCGTCTTTGTAGTTGTGGTTGCGCAAAGACAAAGCGGTGGACGGCGGCCGCCTTGGGATTCAGCGCCACAACGGTGTCGGGAGCAACTAGCTGAGGTGTCGTGGTTTCGACCTAGAAGTGACTCAATCAAGTACAAAAGGGAAAGAAAAAGAAGAAGAAGAAGAAGAACGCACAAATCTTTACGTAAAATCAATGACATAGAACTTATATGTGCAATATTTAGGGCACATATACATGTGTTTTAGCAAAATTGTTGAAGTTATAATTAGCCCAAGAGGTGCTTATTACCGCATCAACTGGTCTGCCCTATGCCCATGAACTTTTGTTTTTCAAAAGTCAATGCTAAGATCCGCGTGACACCTTGATTTTAGTTTAAGAAAACCTTTTATATTAATGTCAATGCTAAGATCTGTGTACCACTTTGATTAGTTTTCCATTTTATTTTAAAATTTGAAAGAGTGGGGTGAAGGGTTGAAGCTTCCCCACATGAATTTTTCATATATATATATATATGAACGGGCCAAAGCCTGAAGAAGAGTTTTATAGGCGGAAATTTACAGGGGCACACATGTGAGACTAGCCACAATGGGAGTAACTTCAGTAGTAACATCGAGTCCAACTCAGCAAATTTGCTTATGTGGCAATGAGTTAATGAGGAGAGAGATAGTAGTAGTAACTTAGCTAGTTACCGTAACATCACATGTCCCAATGCAATATGAGTCTATAACCTAATAAATGAAGCTATGCATGTTACCACACTTATGTTACTACCCACTATTAAGGTAGTAACATGGTCTAGGAATACGTGTATGTTACTAGTGTATGTTACTCTCCATTGTGGCTAGTCTGAGGGAGCACGCACCTGCTCACCCATTCCGGACACAAGGTTCCCTCGTGATCTGCAAAGAAGCTGGATCCCGCTTGTGACACATTAAATTCTAAGTTTTAATCTCTGAAAATTAAATGTTACATTAAAAATTGTGATTTTCTCCGTTGCTCGTATCAAGTTTAAAGTTTAAGGTTACTCACGGTGGAAAGTATCACATATTACTAGTAGCATGCATATAATACTAGTGTATAATACACTATCTTCATAGTGCATAATATCATAGAGTATTATCATAAATGCTTATATTTATTGTCATGCATGACACAAAGTAGTACTTTCTCCGTCCCAAAATAAGTGATTCGACTTTGTACTAACTTTACTACAAAGCTAGTATAAAGTCGAGTCACTTATTTTGGGACGGAGGTAGTATAACATTTAATATGATATACTCGCAAAAAAAATATTTAACATGATATGGTATCTACTCTAACCCTCTTTTTTTTAATTCTGTGCCACGTCAATGTGTTTGCTATTCTTGAATGCATGATACCAGCTAAGATACCACCATTATGGCCACCCTAAGCGACTTTTTTATACGAAAGTTGTGATTTTGTCAATCGCTTGTACTAAGTTTTAAAGGTTAAAACTTAACATATTTTTTAGAACTCTTTTTTGGCGAATAGATGTTTTAGAACTCATCAAAATGCCTCTTATTTAAAAGCCCTTATCACGAGAAACATAGATATGTGGATATAATTTAAATTAGACTTTTCGCTTAAAAGATCTAAAAAATTGAAAATCAAAAGCCAAAAGAGAAAACACACGCGAGGTGATGCACCCTGCATCTGCGTGCCACAAATTCTTTCCCGTAAGGGCAACTCCAACGGGCCGATCCAAATGAATGGCGCATTTTTCCGCCTTTTGTCCATTTGAGTCGGCCGCCCGCCCGGCGCCCGTCCAGTTTTGCATTTGGGTCGGCAGTGCGCCCAACGCGCCGACCCATTTCTTGTCCACGCTCAATTTTAAAAAAAGGCACGTGGCCATAGATCATTCCGGCATCATGCCAGTTCCGGCATACATTGTTGGCTTCAATAAATATCACCGTGGTTCATGCTGGCGCACTCGCCAACGACCGGCACACATGCCAGCACACGAAAAAAGGGTGGGACTTGAGTTCGACCACGCCATCGCGGCCCCGTGGTCATGCCAGCACACAAGCCGGCAAACAAAAAAGGAAGGTGCTCACGATCACGAGATCACTCGTCGATGAACTTGAGCATGCCGGTCTGCATCTTCTCGAACCACGACCTCTTTGTTGGTGACACGGTGTTGAGATCCACCTTCATGATCTCCACCCCGGTCATCATGCTCGCGAGAGGCACTTCTTTCGCCTTGGTCTTGGCGTTGGCGGCCTCGATCTCTAGCATCTTGCCTTGCTTCTCTGCCTCCATCTCAAGCATCTTGGCTTGCTGATGACCCACAATTATAGCGGATCAATTGTAGCTCTTTTTGATAAGTAAGAGTGTCAAACCCAACGAGGAGCAGAAGGAAATGGCAAGTGGTTTTCAGCAAGGTAATGTCTGCAAGTGCTGAAATTGTAAGTAGCAGAGTAGTTTGATAGCAAGATAATTTGTAACGGGCAAGTAACGATAGTAGTAGCAAAAGTGCAGCAAGATAGCCCGATCCTTTTAAGGCAAAAGACAGGCCAAAACGGTCTCTTATAATAAGGAAAGTGTTCTTGAGGGTACACGGGAATTTAATCTAGTCACTTTCATCATGTTGGCTCGATTTGTGTTCGCTACTTTGATAATTTGATATATGGGTGGACCGGTGCTTAGGTGCTGTTCTTAATTGAACAAACTTCCTACTTATGATTAACCCTCCCACAAGTATCCGCAACTATGAGAAAAGTATTAAGAATAAATTCTAACCATAGCATTAAACTTTTGGATCCAATCGGTCCCTTACGAAATAGCGCATAAACTGAGGTTTAAGCTTCTGTCACTCTCGCAACCCATCATCTAATTGCTACTCCACAATGCATTCCCTTAGGCCCAAATATGATGAAGTGTCATGTGGTCGACGTTCACATGACACCACTAAAGGAATCATAACATACATACTATCAAAATATCGAACACATATCAAATTCACATGATTTCTCTCGTGACCTCAAAAACAAAAGTAACTACTCACAAATGATAAACATACTCATGATCAGAGGAGTATTAAATAGTATATTGGATCTGAACATGTAATTTTCCACCAAATAAACCGTATAGTAATCAACTACAAGATCTAATAAACACTACTAGTCACCCACAAGCACCATTCTATAGTTCCTGTAACAAGATTGAACACAAGAGATGAACTAGGGTTTGAGAGGAGATGGTGTTGTTGAAGATGTTGATGGAGATTGTCCTTCCCAAGATGAGAGAGTTGTTGGTGATGATGATGACGATGATTTCCCCCTCCGGGAGGGAAGTTCCCCGGGGAACCGCTCTGCCGGAGGGCAAAAGTGCTCCTGCCCAAGCTCCGCCTCAATGCGGCGGCGCTCCGTCCTGAAAGTCCTTCCTCTATTTTTTCTAGGTCAAATGACTTATATACCATAAGATGGGCACCGGAGGTGGGCCTGGGTGAGCACAACCCACCAGGGTGCGCCTGGGCTCCCTGGCGCGCCCAGGTGGGTTGTGCCCACCTGGTGGGCCCCCTCTGGTACTTATTGGCTCCAATATTCCTCATATATTTCATAAAAATTCTTCGTGAAGTTTCAGCTCATTTGGAGTTGTGCAGAATAGGTGGCCCGACGTAGCTTTTCCAGATCCAGATTTCCAGCTGCCGGAATTCTCCCTCTTTGTGTGAACCTTGCATATTATAAGAGAAAAGGCATTAGAATTACTCCAAAACGCATTATTATGGATAAAAACATTATAAATAACAGTAAGAAAACATGATGCAAAATGGACGTATCACTTGCTTCTTCGCGTCCATCTCAAGCCTCCTCCTTTGGATCTCCATAAAGGCGTTCATTTGCTCTTCTTTGAAACGCCGGCGCTCCTCCTCCCTTGAGTCCTTCTTGTTCATCATGCCATCCACGCTTGCGATCAAGGCATTCGATGCCGCATCCCGCTTGTCCTCCTTCTTGGAGTTGGTCTTCCCCGCGGCCGTGCTGGCTCGCCGTCCCCAACCTCCTCCACGGCTTGCTTTGTTGGAAATATTCCCTAGAGGCAATAATAAATTGGTTATTATTATATTTCCTTATTCATGATAATCGTTTATTATCCATGCTAGAATTGTATTGATAGGAAACTCAGATACATGTGTGGATACATAGACAACACCATGTCCCTAGTAAGCCTCTAGTTGACTGGCTCGTTGATCAATAGATGGTTACGGTTTCCTGACCATGGACATTGGATGTCGTTGATAACGGGATCACATCATTAGGAGAATGATGTGATGGACAAGACCCAATCCTAAGCCTAGCACAAAGATCGTGTAGTTCGTATGCTAAAGCTTTTCTAATGTCAAGTATCATTTCCTTAGACCATGAGATTGTGCAACTCCCGGATACCGTAGGAATACTTTGGGTGTGTCAAACGTCACAACGTAACTGGGTGGCTATAAAGGTACACTACAGGTATCTCCGAAAGTGTCTATTGGGTTGGCACGAATCGAGACTGGGATTTGTCACTCCGTGTAAATGGAGAGGTATCTCTGGGCCCACTCGGTAGGACATCATCATAATGTGCACAATGTGACCAAGGAGTTGATCACGGGATGATGTGTTACGGAACGAGTAAAGAGACTTGCCGGTAACGAGATTGAACAAGGTATCGGGATACCGACGATCGAATCTCGGGCAAGTATCGTACCACTAGACAAAGGGAATTGTATACGGGATTGATCGAATCCTCGACATCGTGGTTCATCCGATGAGATCATCGTGGAACATGTGGGAACCAACATGGGTATCCAGATCCCGCTGTTGGTTATTGACCGGAGGACGTCTCGGTCATGTCTGCATGGTTCCCGAACCCGTAGGGTCTACACACTTAAGGTTCGATGACTCTAGGGTTATAAAGGAAGTTTGTATGTGGTTACCGAATGTTGTTCGGAGTCCCGGATGAGATCCCGGACGTCACGAGGAGTTCCGGAATGGTCCGGAGGTAAAGATTTATATATGGGAAGTCCTGTTTTGGTCACCGGAAAAGTTTCGGGTTTTATCGGTAACATACCGGGACCACCAGGAGGGTCCCGGGGGTCCACCGAGTGGGGCCACCGGCCCCGGAGGGCTGCATGGGCCAAGTGTGGAGGGGACCAGCCCCAGGTGGGCTGGTGCCCCCCCCCACAAGGGCCCAAGGCGCCTAGGGTTTGGGGAAGGGGCGCCCCACCTAGCTTGGGGGGCAAGTTTCCCCTCTACCCCCCCCCCCCCCTTGGCCGCCCCACCAGATGGGATCTGGGCTGGCCGCCGCCCCTAGGGTGGAACCCTAGGTGGGGGCGCAGCCCCCCCTCTCCCCCTATATATAGTGGAGGCAAAGGAGCAGCCCACAGACGAAGTTTCTTCTCTTGTTGGCGCAGCCCTACCTCTCTTTCTCCTCATATCTCGCGGTGCTTGGCGAAGCCCTGCTGGATCACCATGCTCCTCCACCACCACCACGCTGTTGTGCTGCTGCTGGATGGAGTCTTCCTCAACCTCTCCCTCTCTCCTTGCTGGATCAAGGCATGGGAGACGTCACTGGGCTGTACGTGTGTTGAACGCAGAGGTGCCGTCCGTTCGGCACTAGGATCTCCGGTGATTTGGATCACGACGAGTACGGCTCCTTCAACCCCGTTCTCTTGAACGCTTCCGCTTAGCGATCTACAAGGGTATGTAGATGCACTCTCCTTCCCCTCGTTGCTGGTTTCTCCATAGATAATCTACACGTAGGAAAATTTTGAATTTCTGCTACGTTCCCCAACAGTGGCATCATGAGCTAGGTCTATGCGTAGTTACTATGCACGAATAGAACACAAAGTAGTTGTGGACGTCGATATTGTCAATTATCTTGCTGTTACTAGTCTTATCTTGATTCGGCGGCATCGTGGGATGAAGCGGCCCGGACCGACCTTACACGTACTCTTACGTGAGACTGGTTCCACCGACTGACATGCACTAGTTGCATAAGGTGGCTAGCGAGTGTCTGTCTCTCCCACTTTAGTCGGATCGGATTCGATGAAAAGGGTCCTTATGAAGGGTAAATAGCAATTGGCATATCACGTTGTGGTTTTTGCGTAGGTAAGAAACGTTCTTGCTAGAAACCCATAGCAGCCACGTAAAACATGCAAACAACAATTAGAGGACGTCTAACTTGTTTTTGCAGGGTATGCTATGTGATGTGATATGGCCAAGAAGAATGTGATGAATGATATGTGATGCATGAGATTGATCATGTTCTTGTAATAGGAATCACGACTTGCATGTCGATGAGTATGACAACCGGCAGGAGCCATAGGAGTTGTCTTTATTTATTGTATGACCTGCGTGTCATTGAACAACGCCATGTAATTACTTTACTTTATTGCTAACCGGTAGCCATAGTAGTAGAAGTAATAAGTTGGCGAGACAACTTCATGGAGACACAATGATGGAGATCATGATGATGGAGATCATGGTGTCATGCCGGTGACGATGATGATCATGGAGCCCCGAAGATGGAGATCAAAAGGAGCAATATGATATTGGCCATATCATGTCACTATTTGATTGCATGTGATGTTTATCATGTTTATACATCTTATTTGCTTAGAACGACGATAGTAAATAAGATGATCTCTCATTAAAATTTCAAGAAAGTGTTCCCCCTAACTGTGCACCGTTGTGAAAGTTCGTCGTTTCGAAGCACCACGTGATGATCGGGTGTGATAGATTCTTACGTTCGAATACAACGGGTGTTGACGAGCCTAGCATGTACAGACATGGCCTCGGAACACATGCGAAACACTTAGGTTAACTTGACGAGCCTAGCATGTACAGACATGGCCTTGGAACACAAGAGACCGAAAGGTCGAGCATGAGTCGTATGGTAGATACGATCAACATGAAGATGTTCACCGATGATGACTAGTCCGTCTCACGTGATGATCGGACACGGCTTAGTTGACTCGGATCATGTAATCACTTAGATGACTAGAGGGATGTCTATCTGAGTGGGAGTTCATAAGATGAAACTTAATTATCCTGAACATAGTCAAAAGGTCTTCGCAAATTATGTCGTGGCTCGCGCTTTAGTTCTACTGTTTAGATATGTTCCTAGAGAAAATTTAGTTGAAAGTTGATAGTAGCAATTATGCGGACTAGGTCCGTAAACTGAGGATTGTCCTCATTGCTTCATAGAAGGCTTATGTCCTTAATGCACCGCTCAGTGTGCTGAACCTCGAACGTCGTCTGTGGATGTTGCGAACATCTGACATACACATTTTGATAACTACATGATAGTTCGGTTAAACGGTTTAGAGTTGAGGCACCGAAGACGTTTTGAAACGTCATGAAACATATGAGATGTTTCGAGGGCTGAAATTGGGATTTCAGGCTCGTGCCCACATCAAGAGGTATAAGACCTCCGACAATTTTCTTAGCCTGCAAACTAAGGGAGAAAAGCTCAATTTTTGAGCTTGTGCTCAGATTGTCTGAGTACAACAATCATTTGAATCGAGTGGGAGTTGATCTTCCAGATGAGATAGTGATGTTTCTCCGAAGTCATTACCACCAAGCTGCTAGAGCTTCGTGATGAACTATGATATATCAGGGACATATATGATGATCCTTGAGATATTCGCGATGTTTGACACCACAAAAGTAGAAATAAAGAAGGAGCATCAATTGTTGATGGTTGGTGAAACCACTAGTTTCAAGAAGGGCAAGGGCAAAAAGGGATACTTCATGAAACGGCAAATCAGCTGCTTCTCTAGTGAAGAAACCCAAGGTTGAACCTAAACCCGAGACTAAGTGCTTCTGTAATAAGGGGAACAGCCACTGGAGCAGAATTACCCTAGATACTTGGTAGATGAGAAGGCTGGCAAGGTCGATAGAAGTATATTGGATATACATTGTGTTAATGTGTACTTTACTAGTACTCCTAGTAGCACCATGGTATTAGATACCGGTTCGGTTGCTAAATGTTAGTAAACTCGAAATAAAAGGTTGCGGAGTAAATGGAGACTAGCTAAAGGTGAGCTGGCAATATGTGTTGGAAGTTTTTCCAAGCTTGATGTGATCAAGCATCGTACGCTCCCTCTATCATCGAGATTGGTGTTTGCGTTGAGCATAGACATGATTGGATTATGTCTATCACAATACGGTTATTCATTTAAGGAGAATAATGGTTACTCTGTTTATTTGAATAATACCTTCAATGGTCTTGCACCTAAAATGAATGGTTTATTGAATCTCGATCGTAGTGATACACATGTTCATGCCAAAAGATATAAGATAGTAATGATAGTACCACCTACTTGTGGCACTGCCACGTAAGTCATATCGGTATAAAACGCATGAAGAAGCTCCATGTTGATGGATCTTTGGGCTCACTCGTTTTGAAAAGTTTGAGACATGCGAACCATGTCTATTGGTGTATATGCATGAAGAAACTCCATGCAAATGGACCGTTTGGACTCACTTGATTTTGAATCACTTGAGACATGCAAATCATACCACATGGGCAAGATGACTGAAAGCCTCGTTTTCAGTAAAATGGAACTAGAAAGCAACTTGTTGGAAGTAATACATTTTGATGTGTGCAG
Source organism: Triticum urartu (assembly GCF_056163025.1). NCBI lineage: Eukaryota > Viridiplantae > Streptophyta > Magnoliopsida > Poales > Poaceae > Triticum > Triticum urartu. Next base: position 558,376,901 of record NC_141875.1, read on the forward strand.
TCCAATGAGTGCTGAGGCGTGTAGTGGATATCGTTATGTTCTTACTTCACAGATGATTTGAGTAGATGTTGAGTATATTTACTTGATGAATCACGAGTCTGAATTATTGAAAGGTTCAAGTAATTTCAGGGTGAAGTTGAAAGATCGTCGTGACAAGAGGATAGAATATCTATGATATGATCATAGAGATGAATATCTGAATTACGAGTTTGGCACAGAATTAAGACATTGTGGAAATTGTTTCACAACTAATACAGCCTGAAACACCATAGTATGATGGTGTGTCCGAACATCATAACTGCACCCTATTGGATATGATGCATACCATGATGTCTCTTATCGAATTACCACGATAGTTTATGGGTTAGGCATTAGAGACAACCACATTCACTTTAAATAGGGCACCACGTAATTCCGATGAGATGACACCGTATGAACTATGGTTTAGAGAAACCTAAGTTGTCATTTCTTAAAAGTTTGGGGCTGTGACGCTTATGTGAAAAAGTTTCAGGCTGATAAGCTCGAACCCAAAGCGGATAAATGCATCTTCATAGGACACCCAAAACAGTTGGGTATACCTCCTGTCTCAGATCCGAAAGCAATAAGGGATTGTTTCTAGAATTGGGTCCTTTCTCGAGGAAAAGTTTCTCTCGAAAGAATTGAGTGGGAGGATGGTGGAGACTTGATGAGGTTATTGAACCGTCTCTTCAACTAGTGTGTGGCAGGGCACAGGGAGTTGTTCCTGTGGCACCTACACCAATTGAAGTGGAAGCTTATGATAGTGATCATGAAACTTCAGATCAAGTCACTACCAAACCTCGTGGGATGACAAGGATGCGTACTACTTCAGAGTGGTACGTAATCCTGTCTTGGAAGTCATGTTGCTAGACAACAATGAACCTACGAGCTATGGAGAAGCGATGGTGGGCCTGGATTCCAAAATGGCTCGAGGCCATATAATCCGAGAGAGGATCCATATATGAAAACAAAGTGTAGACTTTGGAAGAACTGCTTGATGGTTGTAAGGATGTTAGGTACATATGGATTTTAAAGGAAGACGGACAATGATGGTAAGTATCACCATTAAGAAAGCTCGACTTGTCGTTAAGATGTTTTCCGACAAGTTCAAGGAGTTGACTACGATGAGACTTTCTCACTCGTAGCGATGCTAAGAGTCTGTTGGAATTATATTAGTGATTACTGCATTATTTATGAAATCTTGTAGATAGGATGTCAAAACATTGTTTCCTCGACGATTTTCTTGAGGAAAGGTTGTATGTGATACAACCGGAAGGTTTTAACAATCCTGAAAGATGCTAACAAGTATGCAAAGCTCTAGCAATCCTTCTAAGGACTGGAGTAAGCATCTCGGAGTTGGAATATACGCTTTGATGATGATCAAAGATTTTGGGTTTATACAAAGTTTATGAGAAACTTGTATTTCTAAAGAAGTGAGTGGGAGCACTATAGAATTTCTGATGAGTATATGTTGTTGACATATTGTTGATCAGAAATGACGTAGAATTTCTGGAAAGCATATAGGGTTATTTGGAAAGTGTTTTTCAATGGAAAGCCTGGATTAAGCTACTTGAACATTGAGCATCAAGATCTATATGGATAGATCAAAACGCTTAATGGTACTTTCAAATGAGCACATACCTTGACATGATCTTGAAGGTGTTCAAGATGGATCAGTCAAAGAAGGAGTTCTTGCCTGAGTTGTAAGGTATGAAGTTAAGACTTAAAGCTCGACCACGGCAGAAGAAAGAGGAAGGACGAAGGTCATCCCCTATGCTTTTGTCATAGGCTCCATACGGTATGCCATGCTGAGTACCACACCTGATGTGTGCCTTGCCACATATTTGGCAAGAGGGTACAAAGGTGATCTAGGAGTAGATCACCAGATAGCGGTCTAAATTATCCTTAGAGGAATAAGGATATGTTTCTCGGTTATGGAGGTGATAAAGAGTTCGACGTAAAGAGTTACGTTGATGCAAGCTTAACACCTATCCGGATAGCTCTGAGTAGAGATACCGGATACGTATAATGGAGCAACAATTTAGAATAGCTCCAAGTAGAACAGTTATTTGAAATGGCTCCAAATGTAGCGTAGTAGTTGCATCTACAAGATGACATAGAAATTTGCGAAGTACATACGGATCTGAATGCTGCAGACCCGTTGACTGAAACCTCTCTCACAAGCATAACATGATTAAACCCAGAACTCTTTGGGTGTTAGTCACATGGGGATGTGACCTTGAGTGTTAATCACATATCGATGTGAATTGGATTATTGACTCTAGTGCAAGTGGGAGACTATTGGAAATATGCCCTAGAGGCAATAATAAATTGGTTATTATTATATTTCCTTGTTCATGATAATCGTTTATTATCCATGCTAGAATTGTATTGATAGGAAACTCAGATACATGTGTGGATACATAGACAACACCATGTCCCTAGTAAGCCTCTAGTTGACTGGCTCGTTGATCAATAGATGGTTACGGTTTCCTGACCATGGACATTGGATGTCGTTGATAACGGGATCACATCATTAGGAGAATGATGTGATGGACAAGACCCAATCCTAAGCCTAGCACAAAGATCGTGTAGTTCGTATGCTAAAGCTTTTCTAATGTCAAGTATCATTTCCTTAGAACATGAGATTGTGCAACTCCCGGATACCGTAGGAATACTTTGGGTGTGTCAAACGTCACAACGTAACTGGATGGCTATAAAGGTACACTACAGGTATCTCCGAAAGTGTTTGTTGGGTTGGCACGAATCGAGACTGGGATTTGTCACTCCGTGTAAACGGAGAGGTATCTCTGGGCCCACTCGGTAGGACATCATCATAATGTGCACAATGTGACCAAGGAGTTGATCACGGGATGATGTGTTATGGAACGAGTAAAGAGACTTGCCGGTAACGAGATTGAACAAGGTATCAGGATACCGACGATCGAATCTCGGGCAAGTATCGTACCACTAGGCAAAGGGAATTGTATACGGGATTGATCGAATCCTTGACATCATGGTTCATCCGATGAGATCATCGTGGAACATGTGGGAACCAACATGGGTATCCAGATCCCGCTGTTGGTTATTGACCGGAGGACGTCTCGGTCATGTCTGCATGGTTCCCGAACCCGTAGGGTCTACACACTTAAGGTTCGATGACTCTAGGGTTATAAATGAAGTTTGTATGTGGTTACCGAATGTTGTTCGGAGTCCCGGATGAGATCCCGGACGTCACGAGGAGTTCAGGAATGGTCCGGAGGTAAAGATTTATATATGGGAAGTCCTGTTTTGGTCACCGGAAAAGTTTCGGGTTTTATCGGTAACGTACTGGGACCACCAGGAGGGTCCCGGGGGTCCACCAAGTGGGGCCACCGGCCCCGGAGGGCTGCATGGGCCAAGTGTGGGAGGGGACCAGCCCCAGGTGGGCTGGTGCCCCCCCCCCCACAAGGGCCCAAGGCGCCTAGGGTTTGGAGAGGGGGCGCCCCACCTAGCTTGGGGGGCAAGTTTCCCCTCTCCCCCCCTTGGCCGCCCCACCAAATGGGATCTGGGCTGGCCGCCGCCCCTAGGGTGGAACCCTAGGTGGGGGCGCAGCCCCCCCTCTCCCCCTATATATAGTGGAGGCAAAGGAGCAGCCCACAGACGAAGTTTCTTCTCTTGTTGACGCAGCCCTACCTCTCTTTCTCCTCATATCTCGCGGTGCTTGGCGAAGCCCTGCTGGATCACTATGCTCCTCCACCACCACCACGCCGTTGTGCTGCTGCTGGATGGAGTCTTCCTCAACCTCTCCCTTTCTCCTTGCTGGATCAAGGCATGGGAGACGTCACCGGGCTGTACGTGTGTTGAACGCGGAGGTGCCGTCCGTTCGGCACTAGGATCTCCGGTGATTTGGATCACGACGAGTACGACTCCTTCAACCCCGTTCTCTTGAACGCTTCCGCTTAGCGATCTACAAGGGTATGTAGATGCACTCTCCTTCCCCTCGTTGCTGGTTTCTCCATAGATAGATCTTGGTGACACGTAGGAAAATTTTGAATTTCTGCTACGTTCCTCAACATGCTTCCCTCCACGCAACTTGAGGGCGGCATATTGCGCCTTGAACTTCTCCTCGTCTTTGATGACCCTAAAGCAATGGGAGAGGTTGAAGCACTTGCCATTGTGTTGGACCTTGAATGCCTCCAAAGCTTGAAATGCCTGCAAACGTTTTCATGCAAGCATATTGGCAAATGGTAGGCAAATGAACATGCAAGCATAAACTTGATGACACAAAAGCGGGCGGCTTGCTAGCATACCATGTCTTGCATGCCGATGCCACTCACAGGGCGGGCCTTGACGCTCTCAAGGGTGGCACAAAACTTGTTGCACTCTTGTTGGATCACCCTCCAACGCTTTAAAATGGACACCCACACGCGCGTGCTCACAATTTGGTAAGGCGGAAACTTCTTGCACTCATGAAACTCCCGGTGGACACGAATCCAAAAAGTTGAATGCTTTTGTTCGGCGCCGGTCTTGGGGTCTTGTCCAATGTCTCGCCAACACTCGCAAAGAAGATTGTCCTCGGTCGCCGTGTATGTCTTCGTCCGCTTGCTCTTGCGCATCGGCTTCGGCCCAGCGGCTTGGTTGGCGAGCTCGTCCTCAAACAAAGGCTCCACTTCGATGTTGCACTCGTCCTCTTCCTCTTGCCCGTAGTCGTCCGGAAACTCGTGGTCAAGTGGGAAGCCGTCCAGGTCCATGCCGACCTGATCACGCATGAAAGTCGCTTGATCGTTATCATAGCCAGCGGCCGGCGTGAACGCCCCGTGGCCATCCTGGCTTTGTGTCTCGTCGGAATCGTAGCCAGCAGTCGGCGCACCGCCCTTGAAGATGAGGTTCTGCATGTAGTCCTTGTCGCCGGCGGCCGGCATTCCCTCGAAGAGGTTGCGGGCGTCCGGTAGCACGTCGGTCGGCATCTGCCTCGCGCGTTTCCTTGCGCCTCCCAATGACGAGCCACCGGCCACCGGTGTGGCGTTGAGGTCGATGGGTGCGGGCGTGGGCATGGAAAGCGCCACCACGCTCACGTCGGGCGAGCACTCCCCGTAGAGGCGGGAGGCCTGCGGGTACACGTGGAAGCCGGGCATCGGGTTGCAAGCCGACGCGCGGGGCGAGTCGGGCAGTACCATCCGAGGAAACGCGGATGACCCGGTGCTGGCCGCGGTGGCATTGACGAGGCCGTGCTGGCTAGGGTTTAACCCTAGCATGTAGGGTGCCTCCCTTGTTGCCGCCGCGACGCGGGCGTTCGTGACCTCCTGCTGCACGGCGGCGACGACAGCGGTAGCCGCGACGGCTTCATCGCTCGCGTCTACGGCGTGCCTCCGGCCCTTCCTCTTGGCCGACTCCCTCGCCGTTGTTCGGGCATCAGCGCCTTCTTTGGCTTGGGTGCGGCGGCGGTCTTGTGCGGGGCACGAGGCTTGCCTTTGCCGAAGGGGGCGGTCGTCATGCCGGACGAGGCGAGGGAGGCGAGGCCGGCGGCGCCGTCGCGGTTGAGGTCGTCGTCCATGACGGGTTTGGGGCGGTAGCGCGCGTGAGGGCGGGAGGTTTTTAGGGAAAATGAGGGGAAAATGGTGGTGGTTGTCACCGACCGGCGGCCCGAGGGAAAGAAATAGACGCGCGCACGGGCGTCCGTCCCGTGTCCACGCTGACGCAAATCCGGCTTAAAAATGGGCCGAGAATAGGTCGACATACAAACGCCAAGCAAACACACGTCCGTTTAGATCAACGCGTTGGGCCGATTTTTGTGTCTACGCCGACTCTAACGGGCGGCGATGAATGAAGTGAATCGATCCATTAGAGTTGCTCTAAGGGATTCTCCAGAGAGAACCGGGGGCGTTTGCATAGGCATTACTAGAGCATGCCAGCAGAAAAGTCGGCCCCGATGCCATCGACTTGCATTTTTATTGGCTTTTCATTTTTATCCGTAAGCTGTGAGCAGATCCTAAAAAAGCATCTACAGACATACTGCATATGCAACCCGATGCATGAATGAATCAAATAATTGAACCGGGAGGCAACTCTGACCAGTCGCCGATCGACTGTACGTACAAAAAACAGTTTTGCTAGAACTCATTTAGATGAGATATAGTTTGATCTCATTCATCTTTTATAGCCATTGAATATGATGCTATAAGATGTATGTGTGCTGACGTGGGTTGTATCTGTTCTTGTTTTCAAAGTGAATGAGACCAAATTATATCTCATTTAGATGAGTTCTAGATACTCCTTACAAGAAAACTGAACAATCCATCACCTCTCATCGCAAGCAGATTTGATCGATCTAACTATCACCCGCGCCGCTCGCGACTTCGCGAGCTAAGGCAAGACTAACTCACTCACTCGCCATGGAACTCTCATCCCTTCCCCTCCTTCTCCTGCCTCTCTTGTTTGTTTATGTATGACATTGTTGAGCTAAGTAGCGATGGTCGAGAGTGGTATGCTCAAGGCTTGAGTTTCTTTGTTTCTAATGTTGTGAGCACAAAATTCTGAAAGTTTTTGAGAATGAAGATGGCCCGGCTAGCATGTTACATAAAATTCTCCACTTTGGGTGGCTGAATTGTTGCCAAAATGAAGTCATCATACACAAAATGATGTGCTAAAGAAAGAAAGAAAAAGAAATAAGTGGCTTGCTAGCTGGCGGATCCATGTGGCAAACAACAGCGGGCCGGCAGCAGAAATACACAAACGAGAGCCATCTCGTACGTGCAACAAGCAGCAAATGCGAGACTGAAATTGCAAGACTAAGGTTGCTAGATTGAAACTCGATATATATGGCCAAAGTAGTACGCAGCGTGTGTGCGTGTGCGTGTGTATATATAGGTAGTTATTAACCCTTCAAAAAAAAAGATGGCTAGATACTACAGGGAGATGCAAAAGTTTGTCTGGCTTCTGCATATCCCGCTAAGATAGTTGCTGCACGCTCGACGAAAAAACAAACAAGGAAGGATTGACGTAGCGATTTCATTCGCGCGAACCTCTTTCCCTTTAATTCACCCTTGCAACGAGGCGCCGTCTCCTCTTCCCTCCCTCTCGTTGGTGCTACTATCGGCCGCCTCTCATGGATCGACCTAGCATCCAACGCCTCCCCACGCTTCTCTCCCGCTCTCGCCGTCTTCCTCTCCCTATAAATCTTAATCCAATCCCTTCTCAACGCGTTCCCACATCCTCTCCATATCCTCACCTCGCGCTCATCTACAACGCATGCACACACGGAGACCCAAAGCCGTACCACACGGTTCCGGCTAGCATCTCCCATCCTTCTCGGTGAGCTCCCTTCCACCCTATCCCCTACCCCCTTTCCCTTCGTTTTTAAACCGATTTGGATAGATTTGTGTGCTGTGAGTTTTGTGAACTTATTTGTATGATCTGTTTCAGCTGGATATGTTGGCAGCCAGCATGGCTGCCGTGGCGAGTACTATGCGCATGCCAGAGGAGGTCCTGGGTGGAGGCGTTCCGAGAGAGGAAACACACTTTGAGAAGGAGCCAACGACGGATTGGTCAGAGGAGGAGAGGGCAGCAGCATCGGTACGTTACACCAAACACAAGCTTTAGAGACATTCTATATGACTAGCAATAGACGTGAGCTAGTCAATAATAATGATAAGACTGCATGTTCTACATATCTGGAGAGACATGTCCATTTTTTTTAGAACGAAGGCTCGCGAAGAGCCCGGCTTTGAATTAACAAAGCCATCAACCGGCCAGGAGTTACAGCAGACAACCCAACTTACAACGGTCAAAACGATACAACAGGGAACACTGGAAAGACTACTCACTACAACCTCCACGGGCCACAAATGAATACAGCTAGTAAAGGCCGAGCACTCCACACTAGGATCATATATGGCAGAAACGGAGCAGCGCATCAGGACATAGCCGACCTTCGAGGATGGACCGAGCTCCAGGAACACTTAGAGAAGAGAGGAACCAACATCTTCCTTCTCAATCACCGAAGAGGGACCCTTCCCCCTCGCCATGGCTCGTAGGCGCCGCACCATCGGGATTTCGAGAAGCTCACCCTAGAGCTGGAAGAATGTCGCCCTCGCATCGCAAGGTGGACATGGGATGACCACATCGATTTGGGATATACCTCGCCGGCTGCTCCACCACAGTCCAAGCCCAACTAGTTGGAGACAAGCTTCAGGAATCGGACGACACAGAGGAGGTAGTGCAATCCCTCACCTGCATAACCTCCCGACCGAGCCCCGCACCCTTGACGACGCCTCCAGCAAGGTCACGACGCGCAAGGCGCCGCCGCCGCCAAATCCGTCGGGGATAAAGGTATTCACTCGGGCAGGGGGATCGGGGTGGAAAGCAGGGGACCTCGGCTGCGCCCCCATGGAGGAAAGCAGCGCCCTTGGGCGTTGCCGCCGCCGGGCCGGCCGGACCGGCCAAGGTTTTCCCCGGTTCCCTGGCTGACCACCAACACACACCAACGCCGGAGCCAGGCAAAGCTAGCCCACCACGGAGGCGAGAGAGAAGCCGCAGAGACATGTCCATATATATGTTAACACATCTAGTATTTAGCTGAGTTTTGCTCAAGTTTTGAATAAACTCAAAGAAATATTTAAAATAATTCTGACCGTGGACAATTTATTTGTGAAATGTATGTCTATTTACATAGGTGGATACTAATGTAAATATGAATGCTAATTCAGTAGTCAACTCATAAACTTAGGTGGATCCTAGTTGTATGCAGGCATGACATATTCTACATGAAGTAGCCTAAGAAGTAGTTGCTTCACTGTTTCATAAGATGACACACTTTAACTTTTAACTGCTATGTGTTCGCTGCCGAACTTATGCTGTTTCTAAGCAATTAATGTCTGAATTTGCGTTTAAACTACCACTGATGTTGCTACGCTACCACTAATGCTGCTATACTACTGATGTTGTTGTTGTACTACTGGTTGCTTGTTTTTCAAAATAGGCAACGGAATTCACCGCTCAAATCAAAACTTAAGCTTCAAAACCACACACAAATATTGATGCATTTCATATAATCAAAATTTAGGTTGGTTCACTACCAGGCACATAATTTCTAGTAACGCATTATGTTAATCAATATACAAATATTAATGCATCATGCTAACAATTCTTACTACATTGATTAGGAACTTTTTTAACATAATACAGACGCAGACGCTCATACATACGCACATAGACTCACTCCCATGAACACACGCAAGCACACCCTATCCTTATGAGCACCTTCAATACACTGAGCTGGCACATCATTTTGAGATTGACAAAGTTGTCACGAACATCTTCGTAGTCGACGGGAACCGTCTCCTCCCACTGAGCGTCGGCCATGAGCTTGGTGGAGTGACGAAGCGTGGGTCGACGAAGAAGAAGGCTTCAGCGCACCCCTACCTGGCGCGTCAAATGTCGGATTTGGGGTTCCGGCAAAACTCTTAAGGTTCGAACACTAGGATGCGCACAAAGATCTCCCCCCTCTCTAGCTCGCGCACTCAACGATCTCACGGCCTAGCTTGACCCAAAGAACACGAGACACAAGATTTATACTGATTCGGGCCACCATTGTGCTGTAATACCCTACTCCAGTGTGGTGTGGTGGATTGTCACTTGGGCTGTGGATGAACAGTTACAAGGGAAGAATAGCCTCCCGAGGAGAGGTGTTCTTGTGCTTGGTGAGTTTGTGTGGTTGAGGATGATCTGTATCCTCTGGATCCTCCGTTATGGTGGTGGCTAGTCCTATTTATAGAGGCACTGGTCCTCTCCCCAAATATTAAGCGGGAAGGGATCCCACAACGGCCAAATTCGAAGGGAGACAACTAGTACAAGTTATCCTGGCAAAAGTAGTCTTCGCCTGCCAAAGGCTCTGGTGGTGACGCCGTCTTGGGCTCCACGGTGACCTCCGTCCTGCCGTCCTGCTGGTCTTGGTCTTGTTGCACCGATATGGAAACATTTGCCTGATGCCTTGAAACTTCTCGCATGCGCTTGCTTCCTTAGCACCAAAGAGAAAACGAGAAACACTGTGCGCGCTGGCGTCCACCTGGCGCCCGCCTCGTCTTGATTGTCATGGCTTACGTCATTGGAACCTCGCGAGGTTCGCCTTGCCTTGATCTCTCCGCCCCTCGCGAGCTAGCCTGGTGAGGCCGCCCCTGAGGAGGTCTTGCGTCGTCCGCCTCGCGTGGCTTGGCCCCTCGCGAGGGTCTTGGGTGTTTGCTGGTGAAGATGGGTCGTACAGGGCCGCTAGAGGAGCCACGTTGCGGGCCACAGGCAGGCAAGTCTGGGGACCTCTGTTCCCAGAATGCCGACATTCCCCCCTCTGGCAGGGTGCCGGAACGGGGTCCCGATTGGTTTTTGGTGGCTACAGAGGCTTGCGGCGGCAGAACTCCCGATCTAGATTTCTTTTTGAGGGTTTCTGTATTTATAGGAATTTTTGGCGTCAGGAACAAGTCAGGGGGGCCCCGAGTTGTCCACGAGATAGGGGGCGCGCCCAGGGGGTAGGGCATGCGAGGGTGATGGCGGCGGCGCGCCCTGACTCCCTCGCCCGCTGTTCGGGCGGCAGCCACGACGACTTCATCCCTTCGTCTTGGCCGACTCCCTCGCCCATTGTTCGGACGACAGCGCCTTCTTTGGCTTGGGCGTGGCGGCGGTCTTGCGCGGGGCACGAGGGTTGCCTTTGCCGGAGGGGGCGGTCGTCATGCCGGACGAGGCGAGGGAGGCGAGGCCGGCGGCGGCGTTGAGGTCGAGGTCGTCGTCCATGGCGAGTTTGGGGCAGGAGCGCGCACGGGCGTGAGGGTTTTGGGAAAAATAAGGGGGGAAGTGAATGGTGGTGGCTGCCACCGACCGGCCGGCCCAGGGAGGGAGGGGGAAGAGTAGGCGCGCGCGTCCGTCTTGTTTCTATGCCGACACAAATCCGACTCAAAAATAAATCGGGAATGGGTCAGTATGCGGACGTGTCGGCACGTTGGGCCGTCTTTTGTGTCCGCGCCAATTCAAACGAATGGCGACAGACGATATGGGTCGCCTCATTAAAGTTACTTTTAAGGAATGGATCGCCTCGTTGAAGCTGCTCTAAGGGATTCTGGAGAGAGAACCGGGGTTGTTTGCATAGGCATTACTAGAGCATGACAGCAGAAAAGTCGGGCCCGATGCCATCGGCAGGCATTTTCATTGGCTTTTCATTTTTATCCGTAAGCTGTGAGCAGATCCTAAAAAAGCATCTACAGACATACTGCATATGCAACCCGATGCATGAATGAATCAAATAATTGAACCGGGAGGCAACTCTGACCAGTCGCCGATCGATTGTACGTACAAGACAACTGAACAATCCCTCACCTCTCATCGCAAGCAGATTTGATCGATCTAACTATCACCCGCACCGCTCGCGACTTCGCGAGCTAAGGCAAGACCAACTCACTCACTCGCCATGGAACTCTCATCCCTTCCCCTCCTCCTCCTGCCTCTCCTCCCTCTTCTCTACTTCCTCTACCTGCGGCCGGACCCCAAGAGGCAGCCTCGCGCCCATGGCCTCAAGGTCTACCCCATCCTCGGCACGCTGCCGCACTTCGTCAAGAACCAGGACCGCTTCCTCGAATGGTACACCGGCGTCATGCAGGCCAGCCCCACGCACACCCTGGCCTTCAAGGTGCCCGGCCTCACCGGCGGCGCCATCACCGCCGACCCGGCCTGCGTCGAGCACATACTCAAGGCCAACTTTGCGAACTACCCCAAGGGCGAGCTCCAGGTCTCCATGCTCGACGACTTCCTCGGCCACGGCATATTCAACTCCGACGGCGAGCAGTGGCTGTGGCAGCGGAAGGCCGCCAGCTACGAGTTCAACAAGCGCTCGCTGAGGAACTTCGTGGTGGACGCCGTCCGCTTCGAGGTCGTCGAGCGGCTGCTGCCGCTGCTGGACCGCGCGGGGCGCGACGGGCGGACGCTGGACGTGCAGGACGTGCTGGAGCGCTTCGCGTTCGACAACATCTGCCGCGTGGCCTTCGGCGAGGACCCGGCCTGCCTCGCCGAGGAGGGCATGGCCGCGCCCCAGAGCGCCGAGTTCATGGCCGCCTTCAACGACGCGCAGAACGCCGTGATGGCCCGGTTCATGTCGCCCGCCAAGTGGCTGTGGCGCGTCAAGAGGCTGCTGGGCATGGAGCCGGAGAGGCGGATGCGCTCGGCGCTCGCCACCATCCACGGCTACGCCGACAAGATCGTCCGCGAGCGCAAGGAGAGAGGGGAGGCTGCTGGGCTGGTGAGCCGGGACGACTTCCTATCGCGCTTCGCCGCGGCCGGCGAGCACAACGACGAGAGCCTCCGCGACGTGGTCACCAACTTCATCCTCGCCGGCCGCGACACGACCTCGTCCGCGCTGACCTGGTTCTTCTGGCTGGTGTCCACGCGGCCCGACGTGGAGGACAAGATCCTGCGCGAGGTCCGCGCGGTGCGCGCGTCGGGCGGCGGCGCAGCGTCGACTCCCAGCTTGGACGAGCTGCGCGAGATGCACTACCTCCACGCGGCCATCACGGAGTCGATGCGGCTGTACCCGCCGGTGCCCGCCGACACGCACAGCTGCAAGGAGGACGACTTCCTCCCGGACGGCACGTTCGTCGGGAAAGGGTGGCTGATGACGTACTGCGCGTTCGCCATGGCGCGGCTGGAGGGCGTGTGGGGCAAGGACTGCGAGGAGTTCAGGCCGGAGCGGTGGCTCGACGAGGAGGGCGCGTTCCGGGCGGAGAGCCCGTTCAAGTACGCGGTGTTCCACGCGGGGCCGAGGATGTGCCTCGGCAAGGAGATGGCCTACATACAGATGAAGTCCATCGCGGCGTGCGTGCTGGAGAGGTTCAGCCTCCGGTACGCCGGCGGCGAGGGGCATCCCAGGCTCATAATGTCACTTACGCTGCGGATGGGAGGCGGCCTGCCGATGCAGGTGAAGAGCAGAACAGAGGTGGCTAGCTAGGATGCTTGGAGTAGTCCATTTCGTCACGAATCACAATTGCTCTACTCCATTTTCTGTTGTGTTCTTGCTTGGTTCGGGCAAAAAAATCGCTAGCGGGTTTAAAGGTGTTCATTTATAATTGCAACCTTTAATAAACTACTAGTACAATATTTATGTGTTGTTGTGAACACCGTATAATATGCTGGTATTTGTTCATGGCTCAGTTGTGTTCAAGTAATTATTTGGTTATGTTTTGGGTTCAGTTACACATATTGTTCAGGAATTATCTTAACTTAACTTGTGGCAGAAACCATGGGGACATGCCAGTTATGGGAATGTGGTAGAAACCAACGAGACAACTTTGTGGCCATCCAACGGGTCCAACAAAACGGACACCACCAAATGTCCACGGAACATGACCCGGAAGTCATACAACCGCATATATCGAATGCCCATATCCTGTTTTTTTTACACTCGGCCTACTCAAACAGTCAAACATAAAATAGTTCTTAAGCAATTGAAAGATAATATTTTAATGCAATAATAATTCAAATAAAAATATTACAATCTGAACATAAAATAATTCATATTTGAATTCAACATATTAGACACATGTTTCAATTGTCCATATGAAACATCCAAGGATTCTCGACTAGATCATTTTGCAGTTGCGCATGAGTTCCCGACGAAGATGGCTCCATGAACTCGCTCTGAATCCCACGTGTTTGCTTCAAACTAAACAACAAAAGTAAAAATAATAATTGGCAATGACATTTGGCCAAACACTTGACGGGCGTGGCGTCCAGTATGGATGGGATTGGCAGATAGCGGATGATACTTGGGCTACGGTCAGATGATACTTGGGCTACGGTCAGATCTATGGTGGAACGGCGGCGTAGTCAAAGGTGGGAGGGGCCTGGGTGGAGCAGCGAAGGTCCGACAAGGCCCATGACGGTGGTTGGGGTGGTACGGCGAGGTCGTCGGTTGCCGAAGGAGCGGATACAAAGCACAATGGAGAGAGACATAATGGGGCAAAAGGTTCTCCGGATGTGGTATTTTGGGCGGGTCGGGCGTGCCAGAGTCCAACGTGTTAGAGGTCCGAACGCTCGCAAACATCTCATACATTTGGTGTCGGTTTGTGGGATTTCGAGCATCTAAACTGGTCCAGGATGAAAGACATTGGATTGCAAAGAATGGCCGGATAGATCGGTCTGGACAATTAGGACCGATTTTGTGGACCACGTTGGAGTTGTCCTTACAATATTTTTTTTGAAAAAGAAAAGCCTTTTGATCTATTCATGAACTGTCAACGAGGTACAAAGAATACCAGAAGTAATGAAAATTACATCTTGATTCAAAGATCATCTAGCGACTACTACAAACATTGTAGTAAGGAAAGGCGTTGTTGTCATCGCTCCTCCCTCATAGGGGCTCGGTAGACCTTGTTATAGTAGGCAGTCGAAAAGTCATCATGCATGCTATGGCCTCATAGGACCAGCACATCAGAACTACAATCGTCGTCAGTGAAGAAAAGTATAGATCGGAAGAATCAAATCTATAGACACACAAACGAAGACGAGCGATGGCCGGATCCAAGTAAACCCACTGAAGACAAACACAATCGAATATGAAGATATTAACCTAGACACACTTTCACACGATCTTCAACGACGCTAGGCACACCGCTAGAGCCGCCACCGCTTCACCTTTTTGAGTGGTAGATAGAAGCGATAACGAAAATCAGAAGAAAAAAAACACCAAAAAACGAAGCATGTGTGATCAGGATCCACCGCGCCTCTTCCATTCACCAAAAAATCGTGCGGTCAACTTTACTGAAGTCTAAAGTAGTCAACTTTACTGCAGTAACCCCGTAACTAGACTAGATTAATCAAGAGAAATAATAATTAATGGTTATGTACATAGTAAAAATGCAACAACTCTAACTGCGAATCTTGCCCTTTTGCTGTAACTGTCAAGCACGGAGCGCCAACTCACTCCTACAGTTTGGACTGGCAAGCCTGAGATCCCGATCGCCATGGAGCTTCCGTTGACCTCGGCCCTGCTCCTGCTCCTGCCTCTGCTCTGCTTCCTCTGGCTACGCCGGGAGACCAGGAGGCAGACTCGCCCCGACGGCCTCAAGGCCTACCCCATCATCGGCACGCTCCCCCACTTCGTCAAGAACCAGCACCGCCTCATCGAGTGGTCGGCCGGCGTCCTCGCGCGCTGCCCCACCCACACCATGACCTTCAACTTCCGGGGCCTCGGCCTCGGGGCCGGCGTCATGACGGCCAACCCGGCCAACGTCGAGCACGTCGCCAAGACCAACTTCCAGAACTACCCCAAGGGCGAGTTCGTGGTGTCCGTCATCGAGGACCTGCTCGGCCGCGGCATCTTCAACTCCGACGGCGACCAGTGGCTCCGGCAGCGCAAGGCCGCCAGCTACGAGTTCAACACGCGGTCGCTGAGGAGCTTCGTGGTCAGCGCCGTCAGCTCCGAGGTCGTCGACCGGCTGCTGCCGCTGCTGGAGCGCGCGGGGCGCGACGGGCGGACGCTGGACGTGCAGGACGTGCTGGAGCGCTTCGCGTTCGACACCATCTGCTGCGTCGTCTTCGACGAGGACCCGGCGTGCCTCGCCGAGGAGGAGGAGGAGGAGGACGGACCGGGGGCGGACGGGGACGGGCGTGCCGAGTTCATGCGCGCCCTGACCGACGCGCAGAACATCGTCATGGCCCGGTTCATGTCGCCGGTCAAGTGGGCGTGGCGGCTCCAGAGGCTGCTCAACGTGGGGCCGGAGAGGCGGATGCGCGACGCGGTCGCCACCATCCACGGCTACATCGACAGGGCCGTCCGCGAGCGCGGCGAGAGTGGGGCGGCCCGCAAGGACGACTTCCTGTCGCGCTTCGCGTCGAGCGGCGAGCACAGCGACGAGGGCCTCCGCGACGCGGTCACCAACTTCATCGTCGCCGGGCGGGACACGACGTCGTCGGCGCTCAGCTGGTTCTTCTGGCTGCTGTCCGGGCGGCCCGACGTGGAGGGCAAGATCGTGCGCGAGATCCGCGCGGCGCGCGCGTCGAGCGGGAATGGGGATGCGGCGTTGGGCTACGAGGAGCTGCGCTCGATGCAGTACCTGCACGCGGCGATCACGGAGTCGATGCGGCTGTACCCGCCGGTGGCCATGGACACGCACTGCTGCCGGCGCGAGGATGTCCTGCCGGACGGCACGCTCGTCGGCAAGGGGTGGCAGGTCACCTACAGCGCGTACGCCATGGCGCGGCTGGAGGAGCTGTGGGGCGCGGACTGCGCGGAGTTCCAGCCGGAGCGGTGGCTGGACGAGGAGGGGGCGTTCCGGCCGGAGAGCACGGCCAAGTACCCGGTGTTCCACGCGGGGCCGAGGATGTGCCTCGGCAAGGAGATGGCCTACATACAGATGAAGTCCATCGTTGCCGGCGTGGTGGAGAGGTTCAGCCTCCGGCACGTCGGCGGCGAGGGGCACCCCCGGCTCGTCATGTCGCTGACGCTGCGCATGGGAGGCGGCCTGCCCATGCAGGTGAAGAAGAGAGCAGAGGGAGCTAGCTAGGCTAGGCTAGGCTAGTCGCAGGAGTCCATTCCGTCAGAGGTCAACAATGCTCTGTACGAGTTCTCCATTATTTCGGGTGTAAATCTTCCGTTATTGCACACCTTGTTGATGGCATGGTACGCTTCTACACGTCGGGACACCACTTGCCGGAAAAGTAGAAGAATGGCATAGCGAGCTTGATACGTTACGCCGACCCGGAGGGGCAGACACTTCTCATCAGTCATCTCTCTTTCTTCAACCGTCTTCAGTAGGGCCTCGCTGAACTAAAGCCACGACTCTCTTTTTGGATCGGAGGGAGTAGTAATTTTGTTGTTGTTGTTGCCGTCGTCGTTGAGAAAAATCAATCTTAGTAGCAGAGAAATAAGCTAGCTAGCCACTGGGAGAAGATGCCGGATGATCTATGCAGGAAATGCCACGCTGCACGTGAAATCGACGTGGGTTCAGAAGGGCACTCAGCAGCAGAACAAGGAGGGAAAAAAAACTTAACACCAGATTGCTCAGAGCCTCAGACCTTCATCGTTATTGCATGACTGCTGGTTGCAGTGCACCGTACGTACATCCAAACTAGCTGACTTGTCACGACTCATGAGTTTCTCGTGTGGATGCTGGAGACAGAAGAAAAAAAAAGAATGATACTCGTTGGGTCAGTTATGGCCCTGAACAAACTATAATCTTCCTCTCAACTTGGGCCGGAGGCATTTCACGTACCGAACGTAGTATGTGGCGTAGTTTCGTTATGCGAGTATGAAAAAACCATTTCATTCAGTTACACAGTATAAAATTATCTATGCATCAAACATAACTTTTTAGACGCCACTCCTTGAGCGAATCAGTTGCGAGCATCACAATTTTGCAGTGTTTGTCTATGGTTCAGTTGCAGTTGATCGAATCAGGTAGCCGATCAACCGACCGAGGCAGTTTATTTTTTTAATATATTTTTGGAAATGTAAGCAGCATTAAACTATTCAAGTGCAACGGAATATAAGCCTCTCCTTTTTTGCGAAGATGTGGACATCAAAATTGACTAGTCTTTGTTCATGGTTAAGTTTGTGTCCAAGTGATTTATCTGGTAAGATTGGTCATGTTTTAGTTGATGGTTCACTTGCTTATAGTAGTTGCCAGGAAGCAGGAATCACGTCAACTTGTAGTTTCCCATGGACATGCCTGAAACCAACAGCAGTATTCTGAGCAATTGGTTGGTGTCGCATCCGCACAAACTAATTACACAACCCCAATCAGTGTTCATCTACAAGTGCCCTTGACATATACTGAAGCCAAAGACTCAAAGTACACTCATCCAGCTCACACCTCCAACTAGACCAGATAAATCAAAGAGAAAAATGGTTATATAGTACTCCCTTCGTAAAGAAATATAAAAGCGTTTAAATCACTAAAGTAGTTTGAAACTTTAGTACACGGATGTATCTAATGGAGGGAGTATCAGTACGTCACGTACTGAAGCCGAAGACTCAAAGTACACGGATGTATCTAACATTAAAACGCCTTTTTAGACTTTTGAGACGGAGGGAGTATCAAAGATGCAACAACTCTGCTTCAGAATCCCCTTTTCCGTGTTAACCTCCAAGCACCCCCACTCACTCCTACAGTTTTAGACTTGGCAAGCCAGAGATCTCGATCGCCATGGAGCTCTCGTTCACCTCGGCCCATCCCATGCTCCTCTTCCTGCTCCTACCTCTACTCTATGTCCTCCGCCTACGTCGGAACACCAGAAAGCAACCTCACGCCGACGGCCTCAAGGCCTACCCCATCATCGGCACGCTCCCGCACTTCGTCAAGAACCAGGACTGCCTCGTCGAGTGGTCGGCCGGCGTCGTCGCTCGTTGCCCCACGCACACCATGGTCTTCGACTTCAAGGGTCTCGGCCTCATGGCCGGTGCCATCACCGCGAATCCGGCCAATGTGGAATACATCGTGAAGACCAACTTCCAGAACTACCCCAAGGGTGAGTTCGTGGTGTCTGCCATGGCGGACTTCCTTGGCCATGGCATCTTCAACTCCGACGGCGACCAGTGGCTCTCGCAGCGCAAGGCCGCCAGCTACGAGTTCAGCAAGCGCTCGTTGAGAAACTTCGTGGTCAGCACCGTCCGGTTCGAGGTCGTCGAGCGGCTGCTGCCTCTGCTCTCCCGGGCGGAGCTAGAAGGCCTGACGCTGGACATGCAGGACGTTCTCGAGCGCTTCGCGTTCGACAACATCTGCTGCGTCGCCTTCGACGAGGACCCGGCGTGCCTCACCGACGACGGCCTGGGGTTGAATGGGCGTGCCGAGTTCATGCATGCCTTGAACGACGCGCAGATGATGATCATGGCCCGGTTCATGTCGCCGGTCAAGTGGGCATGGCGGGTCAAGAAGCTACTCAACATGGGACCGGAGAGGCGGATGAGCGAGGCACTCGCCACGATTCACGGCTACGTCGACAGGATCATCCGTGACCGCGGCGAGAGGGGAGCGGCCGGGCTGGCGCGCAAGGACGACTTCCTCTCACGCTTCGTCTCCAGCGGCGAGCACAGCAACGAGAGCCTTCGTGATGTGGTCACCAGCTTCATCATAGCCGGGCGGGACACCACCTCATCAGCGCTCACTTGGTTCTTCTGGCTCGTGTCCCGGCGGCGCGAGGTGGAGGACAAGATCGTCCGCGAGATACGCGCGGTGCGAGCGTCCAGCGGGAGCGCGGATGCAGCCTTCAGCTTGGACGAGCTGCGCGAGATGCACTACCTGCACGCAGCGGTCACGGAGTCCATGCGTCTATACCCACCCGTGGCCATGGACTCGCGCTGCTGCAAGCATGACGACGTCCTGCCCGATGGCACGTTCGTCGGTAAAGGTTGGCAGGTCTCCTACAGCGCGTATGCCATGGCGCGGTTGGAGGAGATATGGGGCGAGGACTGTGCAGAGTACCGGCCAGAGCGATGGCTCGATGAGGAGGGTGCGTTCCGGCCAGAGAGCTCGTTTAAGTACCCGGTCTTCCATGCCGGGCCGAGGATGTGCCTCGGCAAAGAGATGGCTTACATACAGATGAAGTCCATTGCTGCCTGCGTGTTGGAGAGGTTCAGCTTCCAGTTCATCGGAGGCGAGAGCCGGCCAGGGGTTGTGTTCTCCGTGACCTTGCGTATGGAGGGCGGCTTGCCGATGCAAGTGAAGAAGAGGGGGGCACTGAGCAGCTAGGCATGTTCCCTTTGCCTACAGGCTGCTCCTCTCTCACGCCTACTTGTCTTAGTCCTACATATTCAGGTTCTAGCCAGTCTTGAGGTACCATGTATTCAGGCACTCAACATATTCACTAGATGACTCAACCAAGAGCAAGCAGGTACTGGTACTTAATACTCCCTCCGTCCCAAAATAAGTGACTCAACTTTACACTAACTAACTTTGTACTAAAGTTACTACAAAGTTTAGTCACTTATTTTGGGACGGGGGGAGTACATGATAGCGTAGAAGATAAAACTTATTCCAGCGACTGCCTGAAGTTTTCAACCAAAGAAGTGTTCTCAAAACTGTTAGGGTGTAGGTAAGCACCAATTTGTCCTACTGCACAAAAATACTTGGATGATATATAGCATTGGGGTCCTACAAAGTTACAGAATGCAGCGCCCAAGATGATATAATCTCACAAAACAACATAGCATTAAAGACTGCCACTACCAAAAAGGATAAATTGTACCGGTGTTGGAACTTAATTCAGGTATCAAGTTATCAACCAGAGTAACAGCGAAAAGATGTGCAGCAATTGTTACAGATGAACATGGCTGAGAACATGGGGTGCAAAAAGAGTAAAACTTACAGCTGGAATACATAACGCCTCACATTGCGCTGTAATCAGTACTTTGTCCCAGTGGGTGAGTTCGACTTTGTGCACAGAATCTTCCTTCCTCTGTCACGCCTACGCTTCAGAACCTTTCTTCCAGCAGTAGTCCGCATCCGCCTTCGGAAACCATGCACACGGGCAAGTGACTTCCTGGATCTTGACCTCTTGGTCAGGCAGAGGGCAGCCTTTCCGGCCCTAATCTGTAGACCGCGAGGTCTGCGTGTTGTTAATCTGTTGTAGCTGAACTCAATTCCCAAAGATGAACCTGGCGTACATAATGATAAAATATCATAGTCAGTTCTACGTAATCAATACTAGGATTGGATACATAAAATCTTCTTTTAGTGAACACCCATGAGGTCTAAGCTTGATCGTATTAAGGAAGAAAAGGTTATCTGTTACAAAGACGTAAACAGTATACTTGATCATTAGACAAATGCTGTAATAGATCAAAAGAGAAGCTCTAAACAACAAGTTACAACTAAGAACTTGTGATTTGCCTTGTTAACCCACTACTCTGTGCAGTTCTAAATTAAATGCCTTGATGGTCTCCACAATTGCTGTTGCACTTAATTCTAAAATTTGCTAAACATAAGTTCAGACAAACGTATTCCAAAACAAACTATTAGCTGCCTTTTGGCTGTTCTCTGAAGATTACTTCGTTGTGTATGAAAATATTCTACTATATTGCATCGATTCATTCCCACTTTAGCTAGTTCATTTAATATAACATTGTTGTGCTGGGTTTAGAAGCATACTGGGTCACTTTTAACCATTTAAGAGGATAAACTGGTTGAGAATGAGCAAGTATTGAAGCTTGAGAGGCTTCATTCTTGAAGTTATCCGTTTGTTGTTTAATTAACTGTGGTAGACAATTTATTACATTATGAATTTGTTGTTCAGCGACGTACAGTTGCTTCCCCAAAATTGAGTGGTAGTTAAGAAAACATGAGCTACATTTATGTCTGAAGGATCTGTGAGACTTTCCATCGTCTATATGATTCAGGATTTTAGGCCCTCAAATTCAGATACATATACTAGTTGTATCCCATTTCTTCCTAACACTTGAGTTCTAATTAACAAAACAAGAACCCCAGTCATATGTTAATATGTAGCTTCTTTGTGAGAATTTGAAATTTCGATTGTCTAACGAAATTGGCGGTCACACTGCATCCTCAAAAAAAAAGGAACCAGTAGAAATTGCAGGACGCGATGACACAAATAAATCCTCAGCCATGCACATTTTCCTAATTTTAGCGATTTATATTCACTCAAAGTGATGTTTGAAATATAAACATTCTTTTTTATTTTTGATAGAGATAAATATGAACATTCTCAGTTCAAGTATGGACAAGAAAACAAAAATTGGGTCTAAGACTACAATGACTTGTGCAGAACTTGCTTGCTCTCAGATAACTGCACCTGCAGGCCAGACATTGTAGATTCCAAGATTCCATTGCACTATGTACATGAACCAACATGTCCAACAATAATGAAATCTAATATATGTATTTTCAGAAAAAAATGCTGGAGACGTTTAAGTTTGCGAATGCCTGCTGAGGTACATTTTCCTTCGACACCTAAACCAAATCGAAGTGCGTAAATTCTGCTGTTTACAGTTTTGTACAAACACAGCAAGTGTCAAAAGGAGCCCATAACTATGGAGGCTCACCCTGTGTTCATAATGTTTGACTCTCTTCTTGTCACTGAATTTGCAGAGCACGCGACAGAAAAACTAAGACAAATACTTATACAGCACAATGGCATTGTGCAACAGCAGAACATCCATAGTTTACACACTTCTACCGTTCTACGCTTCAAACCCGCCATTTCCATTGCAGGTAACTTTCCCCTCCAACTCCAACTCCAACTCCTCAACCCAATAAAACT
This sequence comes from Triticum urartu, assembly GCF_056163025.1. NCBI lineage: Eukaryota > Viridiplantae > Streptophyta > Magnoliopsida > Poales > Poaceae > Triticum > Triticum urartu. The sequence continues at coordinate 558,399,149 of NC_141875.1, forward strand.
AGCTGAACAGTACCAACATATCGAACACATTCAATAAAGAATTTCCCTCGTGCCAAAGGGAAGGAGGAGTTTCTCTCACCGCCGAACGACGAGGCGGACGTGAAGGCGAGCGACGCCGAGACCGCAGCCGAGAGCGAGGAGGTGGTGGAGGAGGAGGAGATGAAGGAGCTCCGGAGAAACGGGGAGGCGGAGGCCCCCATAGGGCCCGCTTTGTGGGGGCGGAGACCGCCGCCGATAGCCACCGCCGAGATCCTCCCGGAGTGGAGCGAGAGGGACGCCATTGGGGAGGCGAGGGCAAGCGCCATGTCTGGGCAGCTAGAGTGCGGGCTATCCTCTCACACTCGATGCTGTTATCATCATATCCACGGCTGGATGAGAAGTTTGGGCTTTGTGGGCCTTAATTTTGGGCAGCTAACCTGTTAACAAGCCCATCTGTAGGCCCGCTTGTGATTCTCTAACAGCTCGTTTGATACCCTCATTTTAATTCTCTCGGATAGAGTGTTAGAGTGTGCGTACTATATAGTGAGAAATACCCCCTCGTTTCATTTCATTTGGTACAAATAAAATCTCTGTTAGGATTTCAGTTGGTTGAAATGGAAATCCAACTGCAAAAAAACATGCTTGGCTGCCACAAGGATTTATAAATTGAAATCATTATTGTGTCACGTATGGCTGCCATTTTGGCAAGAATCAATGAAACCAAACATCATCTTTCCAAAATTTGACATTCATGTCAACATTAAACAAGTTGCGACACACAATCTTTCATATATGAAGCTGTTCCATAAAGCACAAATCCATATGATCAAATTCAAATACAACCGCCATGTTCATATCATAAAGCACAAATGCACGTCTAACACAAGTAAAACAAAGGTTCAAAGCTTGTATTCAACAAGGTATGGAGGAAAAAAATACTAAAGCTTGTCATAAAAAATGTATTAGGACAATAAAATTAATTCTTTGAATCCAAGAAATATCATGTGGCTTGACTTGCATCAGGACACATTTTTTTCATTCCATCTTGCATCAAGGTATGAGTTGGAGGAACTAGCCCATTTTTTTCATCCCATCTTGCATCAAGGTAAGGGTTGGAGAAATCTTGTGGCCTCATTGTTGGCCTGCAAATACGATGATAAACATGTTGGTGAAGTTACTAAAGTAGTTGCTAAAGTTGAATTGGAGGCACCAACAAATGTCACATCAATATTTTGGTTGCATCTATCGTAAAATAATAATATTAACAACAACAACAACAACAACAACACCAACCCTGATTTGTACTACTTTCTTAATTCCATCCAGTATTGTAGGAAATTAGGAAAATGAACATTTCTCTCTTTTTTAACAAATGTTTGGACAAGATATTTGTTAATCTCTTACATTATTCATGTCTTTTGAGCTCGTTGTCTGGCAACATGTGATTCAGTGAGCATGCAACTCCTTCTACTCCTATGTTCTTGGTGACATGTGATTCGCTGAGCAATGTCTCATTGTTCATCAACAATTTAGTCAATGTCTGCTCTCTTCTACTCCTATATGGAATTCACATTTCTACTAGTAAACTTACTAGGATCCAAAAGAAGAGCATGATCTTGAGGATGTTCTGGAAAGAGGATGAAGTAGATGAGGTATTGGATCACCTTTGGCTGTCCGCACCATAAGTGTTCATCCAACGGAATGATGGCCAGGTCACCCTTGATCGTCGAGTGCTTCTCTGCGACCTCCTAGGGGCAGTTTGATGCCAACGAGCAACAAAAGTTGCACAAGGAAGCGATGGCAGCCCGGTAAGAACTTCTCTCACTGCAGGTCTTCAATGCCTACATAAATTTATGCTTGTATACATGTGCTGGGGTTCATGGACACTTATGATAACCTTATGTAATTGCAAAATATAGGTGAGAGGGAGGGGGCCAAGGCCCCTCCCCCCAATGCACTAGGCTCACATATGGGACTAGCAACCTTCTAAGAGACATAAGTAAACATATACACATTTACTTAAAATGGGCGTGTGAGACCAATACTCTTCAAAAAATACACAATAACAAATATGAAATGATTTCGTGCTTTTAGTTTTAGTTTCTGCACAATTTTCTCTGTCTTCAATGATCAGATCAAATGATCGAGGCGATAATCATTATTATGACTAAGATTGTTGATTCCTTTTAAATAGATGAAGCCAGGTGGTACACCATATCTAAGCTTTCAAAAAAAGTTACTAGTCTGAAGGAACTAGCTATAAAGGTTGAGCAAATAAGAAAGTAGTTGGCCATGAGGAGTAATGTTATAAGGCCGATAGGCACGATATACCTCACAGGAAAAGTTCACAAGAGTTGGATTGGGGACATCTATAAGGTGGCCTACCAAGATGAAGATGTAATGGATAAATGCTCATACCATGTTCTTCAACATGAGGAACAAGGTGTCGGTGTCAAAACCAGCGGATCTCATAGTAGGGGTCCTAAGCTAGGTGTCTTGGAGCGATGGTAACATGGACATAGGATTTTACCCAGGTTCGGGCTCTCTCGAAGAGATAATGCCCTACATCCTGCTTTTGATTGTATTCATATGGGGTGTAGTACAGGGTACATGTATCTACCACGAGATTGTTCTAATTAATATGAGATTATCTATTGACTAGCCTGGCCTCGGTTTATATATGCACCGTAGGCCTAGGGTTTAGAGGAGTCCTTGTCGTGTGCGCTAAGTCTTGTGGAATCCTCCTTGTATTCGGCATGGGCTGACCAAAGTGGCCCATTAGTGAATCATCATGGGGGTCCTCGGCCCGACCCACTGGTCGGGAGACGACATGGTGAGTACCCCCTAGTTCAGGACACCGTCAGTAGCCCCCTGAACCGGTCTTCAAGTTGAGGACACTCCTCGGTTCTTCTGAATAATTCTTTGTCTTCGATCGTAGGTCTTGAAAACCGGCTCAACAAATCTTCCCATGTCCGATCTTAACGATCACCGGGCTGAATCCGAAGAGTTTATATGTCGGGCATCCGAGGAGCCCCTTTAAGTTATTGGCCTTTATCAATGCCTTGTAAGTTTTTTACGCCACACTTGGGGTTTGAAGTGTTTTCTGTGCAACGACATCCTCTTGCGTCCGAGCTCTAATGATGAACTAAATCCGAGGTGTCTTTTCACAGCCGAGCTCCAACACTATTCGGCATTCAAGGTATCCTCCTGCGTCCGAGCTCCAACGCCGAACTAAATCCAAGGTGTCTTTTCACAGCCGAGCTCCGAGGATGGTCGGCATCCGAGGTATCATAGATTACCTTGGCCTCTGAAAATTGGAATGGGTTCATCCGAGCTTAAATGCTAGAGTAGTCTTCTATGGAACGAGCCATTCGAATCCGAGCTTTATGCCGGACCGCTTCCGAGCTCCAACGCCAGACTGCATCTGAGCTCTAACGATGGTCAACGTCCGAGGTGTCATAAACTACCTCGATCTTTTAAAAGATTGAGCGAATTCAGCCGAGCTTAATACCGTAAATGCCCTCTATGGAGCCAGCCACTAGCGCCCGAGCTTTATGCCAGACTGCTTCCGAGGTGGTGCACCACCCTGATTGCGGGCTGATTTCTTGTGAATATTTTTGATTGGTGCAATTTATTCTCTACCGAGATATATAGCCAATAGCCCTCAAGATGTGTGTCGGTCTAAAACCCGAGATGCACCTGAAGGATGACATAAGACCGCTGATCCCAGTAGCCCCTGAGACATAGGTTGATTCGCAAAATCGGAGGATCAACTCCTAACTCGGCAGAATACTTCGGGACACAAAAAGCGATGTGCACAGTCCTCAAGACTCAGGTTGGGTGCAGCCGACCAATATGAGGATCATAATCTCCTCAGAAAAAATATTGCACTTAAATTTTCTGCATTGGATTGTCAATGCAGTAGCCCCAAGAATTGGGTTGGGCAACATGGCCGACCCTAGGATCATACCTCCTTGGGAATTAGTTCAACTGTCATGTATGTTTTGACAATACTGAGGTGGAGTTCAGCAGGAAAGATCCCGAACTGTAGTTTTAGGAAAGAGTTTCGCGCCAAACACCTCAATCAAGAGAATGTTCCGCTTCCTGAAAGGAAAACATAAAATTGGTGAAAGATGTTATAGGCTCAAAAGACCAAAAAACATGCGTAAAAAACTTTACGTCTAGATTGAATCAAGCTGTTTTGGTGCCAATACGAAATTGGTCTTAAAATTGTACTTCCGTCGTGCTTTGACATGACACATCCGATCTGTAGACTTCAAGTGGGTCAGCCTTCGGCTCCAACCTCCCTATCCCGAAGGCGGAGTGTTTCTCAGGCCAGTTTAGCAAACTAAACACGAGCGAATAAAGAGAGAAACCAGGCTACCCGGCTATTGATCATACACCTGAGTTGTTGGAAATATGCCCTAGAGGCAATAATAAAATGGTTATTATTATATTTCCTTGTTCATGATAATTGTCTATTGTTCATGCTGTAATTGTATTAACCAGAAACCGTAATACATGTGTGAATACATAGATCACAACATGTCCCTAGTGAGCCTCTAGTTGACTAGCTCGTTGATCAATAGATGGGTTGTGGTTTCCTAACCATGGACATTGGATGTCGTTTGATAACAGAATCACATCATTAGGAGAATGGTGTGATGGACAAGATCCAATCCTAAGCATAGCACAAGATCGTGTAGTTCGTTTGCTAGAGCTTTTCTAATGTCAAGTATCGTTTCCTTAGACCATGAGATTGTGCAACTCCCGGATACCGTAGGAGTGCTTTGGGTGTATAAACGTCACAACATAACTGGGTGACTATAAAGGTGCACTACAGGTATCTCCGAAAGTGTCTGTTGGGTTGGCACGAATCGAGACTGGGATTTGTCACTCCGTATGACAGAGAGGTATCTCTGGGCCCACTCGGTAATGCATTATCATAACAAGCTCAATGTGACTAAGGAGTTAGCCATGGGATCATGCGTTACGGAACGAGTAAAGAGACTTGCCGGTAACGAGATTGAACGAGGTATGGGAATACAGACGATCGAATCTCGGGCAAGTAACATACCGATGGACAAAGGGAATTGTATACGGGATTGATTGAACCCCCGACATCATGGTTCATCCGATGAGATCATCGTGGAACATGTGGGAGCCAACATGGGTATCCAGATCCCGTTGTTGGTTATTGGCCGGAGAGATGTCTCGGTCATGTCTGCATGGTTCCCGAACCCGTAGGGTCTACACACTTAAGGTTCGGTGACGCTAGAGTTGTTATGGGAAATTGTATGTGGTTACCGGAGGTTGTTTGGAGTCCCGAATGAGATCTCTGACGTAACGAGGAGTCTCAGAATGGTCCGGAGGTGAAGATTTATATATGGGAAGTCCAGTTTCAGTCGTCGGAATAGTTTCAGGGGTTATCGGTATTGTACCGGGACCACCGAAAGGTGTCCGGGGGTCCACCGGGTGGGCCCACCTGCCCCGGGGGACTTAATGGGCTGAATATGGGAGGGAACCAGCCCCAGTTGGGCTGGTGCCCCCCAAGGGCCCAAGGCACCTAGGGTTGGAAACCCTAAGGGGAGAGGGCGCCTCCCACCTTGCTTGGGGGGGAAGTCTCCCCCCTGGCCGCCCCCCTCTAGATGCATCTAGGGGGCCGGCTCCCTCTTCTCTTCCCCTGTAAATAGTGGGGGGGGGGGAGTGTGGGAGGGCAGCCGCACCCCTTCCCTGGCGCATCCCCTCCCTCCTCCAACACCTCCTCCTCCTCCGTAGTGCTTAGTGAAGCTCTGCCGGAGAACCACGAGCTCCACCACCACCACGCCGTCGTGCTGCCGGAGTTCTCCCTCAACTTCTCCTCTCCCCTTGCTAGATCAAGAAGGAGGAGACGTCCCCGGGCTGTACGTGTGTTGAACGCGGAGGCGCCATCCGTTTGGCGCTTGGATCAGATCTTCCGCGATTTGAATCGCCGCGAGTACGACTCCATCGACCGCGTTCTTGTAACGCTTTCACTTAGCGATCTTCAAGGGTATGAAGATGCACTCCTTCTCTCTTGTTGCTAACATCTCCTAGATTGATCTTGATGACACGTAGGAATTTTTTTGAATTATTACTACGTTCCTCAACAGTGGCATCATGAGCTAGGTCTATGCGTAGATTCTATGCACGAGTAGAACACAGGTAGTTGTGGGCGATGATTTGTTCAATTTGCTTACCGTTACTAGTCTTATCTTGATTTGGATACATTGTGGGATGAAGTGGCCCGGACCGACCTTACACATACGCTTACGTGAGACTTGTTCCACCGACTGACATGCACTTGATGCATAAGGTGGCTAGCGGGTGTCTGTCTCTCCCACTTTAGTCGGATCAGATTCGATGAAAAAGGTCCTTATGAAGGGTAAATAGCAATTGACATATCACTGTTGTGGACTTTGCGTAGGTAAGAAACGTTCTTGCTAGAAACCCATAGCAGCCACGTAAAACATGCAAAAAACAATTAGAGGACGTCTAACTTGTTTTTGCAGGGTATGCTTGTGATGTGATATGGCTAAAAGGATGTGATGAATGATATATGTGATGTATGTGATTGATCATGTTCTTGTAATAGGAATCACGACTTGCATGTCGATGAGTATGACAACCGACAGGAGCCATAGGAGTTGTCTTAATTTATTGTATGACCTGCGAGTCAATGTAAACGCCATGTAATTACTTTACTTCATTGCTAACCGTTAGCCATAGTAGTAGAAGTAATAATTGGCGAGACAACTTCATGAAGACACGATGGTGGGGATCATGATGATGGAGATCATGGTGTCATGCCGGTGACGAAGGTGATCATGCTGCGCCTCGAAGATGGAGATCAAAGGCGCAAGATGATATTGGCCATATCATGTCACTTTATGATTTGCATGTGATGTTTGTCATGTTTACATCTTATTTGCTTAGAGCGATAGTAGCATGGATAAGATGATCCCTCACTAAAATTTCAAGATATGTGTTCCCCCTAACTATGCACCGTTGCGAAGGTTCGTTGTTTCGAAGCACCACGTGGTGATCGGGTGTGATAGATTCTAACGTTCGCATACAACGGGTGTAAGCCAGATTTACACATGCAAAACACTTAGGTTGACTTGACGAGCCTAGCATGTACAAACATGGCCTTGGAACACTAGAGACCGAAAGGTCGAACATGAGTCGTATAGTAGATACGATCAACATGGAGATGTTCACCATTGATGACTAGTCCGTCTCACGTGATGATCGGGCATGGCCTAGTCGATTCGGATCATGTATCACTTAGATGACTAGAGGGATGTCTATCTGAGTGGGAATTCATTAAATAATTTGATTAGATGAACTTAATTATCATGAACTTAGTCTAAAATATCTTTACAATATGTCTTGTAGATCAAATGGCCCACACTAATGTTGCCCTCAACTTCAACACGTTGCTAGAGAAAACCAAGTCGAAAGACGATGGTAGCAACTATACGGTCTGGGTCCGTAACTTGAGGATCATCCTCATAGCCGCCAAGAAAGCATATGTCCTTGAAGCACCGCTAGGTGACGCACCTATTTTCCCAGCAACTCAAGACGTTATGAATGCCTGGTAGTCGCGTAGTGATGATTACTCCCTGGTTTAGTGCGGCATGCTTTACATCTTAGAACCGGGGCTCCAAAAGCGTTTTGAGCAACACAGAGCATATGAGATGTTCCAAGAGCTAAAAATGGTTTTCCAAGCTCATGCCCGGGTCGAGAGATATGAAGTATCCGACAAGTTCTACAGTTGTAAGATGGAGGAAAACAGTTATGTCAGCGAGCATGTACTCAAAATGTCTGGGTTGCACAACCGCTTGTCTTAGCTGGGAGTTAATCTTCCAGATGACTCGGTCATTTACAGGATCCTCCAGTCACTTCCACCTAGCTACAAGAGCTTTGTGATGAACTAAAATATGCAAGGGATGGAAAAGACCATTCCTGAGTTATATTCAATGCTGAAATCAGCGGAGGTGGAGATAAAAAAGGAACATCAAGTGTTGATGGTGAATAAGACCACTAGTTTCAAGAAAGGCAAGGGTAAAATGAACTTCAAGAAGGACGGCAAGGGAGTTGCCGCGCCCGGTAAGTCAGTTGCCTGGAAGAAGCCAAAGAATGGACCCAAGCCTGAGACTCAGTGCTTTTATTACAAGGGAAATGGTCACTGGAAACGGAACTGCCCCAAGTACTTAGTGGATAAGAAGGCCGGCAACGCCAAAGGTATATGTGATATACATGTTATTGATGTGTACCTTACCAACGCTCGTAGTAGCTCCTGGGTATTTGATACCGGTGTGGTTGCTCATATTTGTAACTCAAAACAGGAGCTGCGGAATAAGCGGAGACTGGCAAAGGATGAGGTGACGATGCGCGTCGGGAATGGTTCCGAGGTCGATGTGATCGCCGTCGGCACGCTACCTCTACATTTACCTATGAGATTAGTTTTAAACCTCAATAATTGTTATTTAGTGCCAGCTTTGAGCATGAACATTGTATTTGGATCTCGTTTAATGCGAGATGGCTACTCACTTAAATCCGAGAATAATGGTTGTTCTATTTATATGAGAGATATGTTTTATGGTCATGCCCCGCTGGTCAATGGTTTATTTTTATTGAATCTCGAACGTGATGTTACACATATTCATAGTGTGAATGCCAAAAGATGTAAGGTTGATAATGATAGTCCCACATACTTGTGGCACTACCGCCTTGGTCACATTGGTGTCAAACACATGAAGAAATTCCATGCAGATGGACTTTTGGAGTCTCTTGATTATGAATCATTTGACACATGTGAACCATGTCTCATGGGCAAAATGACCAAGACTCCGTTCTCCGGAACAATGGAGCGAGCAACCAACTTGTTGGAAATCATACATACTAATGTGTGCGGTCCAATGAGCGTTGAGGCTCGCGGTGGCTATCGTTATGTTCTCACCCTCACTGATGACTTAAGTAGATATGGGTATGTCTACTTAATGAAACACAAGTCTGAGACCTTTGAAAAGTTCAAGGAATTTCAGAACGAGGTAGAGAATCAATGTGACAGGAAAATAAAGTTCCTATGATCAGATCGTGGAGGAGAATATTTGAGTCACGAGTTTGGCACACACCTAAGGAAATGTGGAATTGTTTCACAACTCATGCCACCTGGAACACCTCAGCGTAATGGTGTGTCCGAACGTCGTAATCGTACTCTATTGGATATGGTGCGATCTATGACGTCTCTTACCGATCTACCACTATCATTTTGGGGTTATGCTTTAGAGATTGCCGCATTCACTTTAAATAGGGCTCTATCGAAATCCTTGAGACGACACCGTATGAATTATGGTTTGGGAAGAAACCTAAGTTGTCGTTTCTGAAAGTTTGTGGATGCGATGCTTATGTCAAGAAACTTCAACCTAAAAAGCTCGAACCTAAGTCGGAAAAATGCGTCTTCATAGGATACCTTAAGGAAACTATTGGGTATACCTTCTACCTAAGATCCGAAGGCAAGATCTTTGTTGCCAAGAATGGATCCTTTCTGGAGAAAGAGTTTCTCTCGCAAGAAGTAAGTGGGAGGAAAGTAGAACTTGATGAGGTACTACCTCTCGAACCGAAGAGTAGCACATCTCAGGAAGATGTTTCTGTGGTGCCTGCACCGACTAGAGAGCAAGTTAATGATGATGATCATGAAACTTCGGATCAAGTTACTATTGAACTTCGTAGATCCACAAGGACACGTTCCGCACCAGAATGGTATGACAACCCTGTCCTGGAAATCATGTTGTTGGACAACGGTGAACCTTCGAACTATGAAGAAGTGATGGCGGGCCCGGATTCCAACAAATGGCTTGAAGCCATGAAATCCGAGATAGGATTGATACATCTCCAATGTATCTACTTTTTCTCACACTTTTCCTCTTGTTTTGGACTATAATTTGCATGATTTGAATGAAACTAACTCCGAACTGACGCTGTTTTCAGCAGAACTACCATGGTGTTGTTTTTGTGCAAAAATAAAAGTTCTCGCAATGGAATGAAACTTTGCGAGGATTTTTTATATCAATAATAAGAATTTCTGGAGCCAAGACCCACCAGAGAGGGGGCCCTGGGTGGGACAACCCACCAGGGCACGCCCCCCTCTCCTGGCGCGCCCAGGTGGGTTGTACCCACCTGGTGGCCCCGCTGACGACCCCCCTGATACTATAAATTCACATATTCCAGAAAAAGGGAGAAAGAATTATCACGATCCATGAGACGGAGCCGCCGCCAAGCCTTATTCTTCCTCGGGAGGACAGATCTGGATTCCGTTTGGGGCTCCGGAGAGGGGGATCTTCATTCTTCGTCATCACCAACCCTTCTCCATCGCCAATTCCATGATGCTCCCCACTGGATGTGAGTAATTCCTTCGTAGGCTCGCTGGTCGGTGAGTAGTTGGATGAGATCCATCATGTAATCGAGTTAGTTTTGTTAGGGCCTGATCCCTAGTATCCACTATGTTCTTAGATTGATATTGCTATGACTTTGCCATTCTTAATGCTTGTCACTTTGGGCCCGAGTGCCATGATTTCAGATCTGAACCGTTTATGAATTCATCATTATATCCATGTTTTAGATCCGATCTTGCAAGTTATAGTCACCTACTACGGTTATGATCCGACAACCCCGGAGTGACAACAACCGGGCCCACTCTCGGTGATGACCGTAGTTTGAGGAGTTCATATATTCACTATGTGTTAATGCTTTGCTACGGTTCTCTATTAAAAGGAGGCCTTAATACCCTTAGTTTCCAATATGGACCCCGCTGCCACGGGAGGGTAGGACAAAAGATGTCATGCAAGTTCTTTTAATATCGATGAACTGGAGCTAGTGCCGTATCGCCCTAGGTTATAACTGTCTCATGATGAATATCATCCAACAAGTCACCGATCCAATGCCTACGAATTTATCCTTATTGATTTTGCTGTGTTACTATTGCTATAATCACTGTTACACTTGCTACAAACTACTGCTATCACTGTTACTGTTACCGTTGCTACTGTCACTATCATCAAAACTGTCAAACTACTTTGCTACTGATCACTTTGTTGCAGATAATTAATCTCCTGGTGTGGTTGAATTGACAACTCAGCTGCTAATACCTTCAAATATTATTTGGCTCCCCTTGTGTCGAATCTATAAATTTGGGTTGAATACTCTACCCTTGAAAACTGTTGCGATCCCCTATACTTGTGGGTTATCAAGACCTTTTTCTGGCGCCGTTGCCCGGGAGCATAGCTATATTTGTTGAGTCACTTGGTATTATTATCATATTATCACTACGAAGAATCTGAAGGATCCAAAGACTAAGATATTTCCCTCAAAGACGAGGGGAGGTAAGGAACTGCCATCCAGTTCTGCTTTAGATTCACCTTTTGTTTTGAGTAAACTTGCACCACCACCACATGTTATTAATTCTGATATGTCGCAAGTTATTGATGATGTTACTTATACTATGGATAATGCTTATGATGATGCTAGTACCTTGCTTGATAATGATGATGTGCCACTTGGTGAATTTCTTGATAAATAAATTGCTAGAGTTATACAACATGATGTTGTTGAATCTGATGATGAGCTTGAAACTGAATCTCCTGAGACACCTGCTAGAACTAGCCTTCCTAGATATGAATTGCCTAAGGTACCAGAAGGTTATGTTATGAGTGAAGAAACAACTAGAGATATTCTTGCTTGTAATGACAGAGATGATCTAGAGAAATTACTACACAAGTATAAATAAAAATCTCTGAATGCTAGAATGAAGTGTGATCCTAAGTTTGCAACTTCACCTATCTTTATTGATGATAAGGATTATGAATTCTCTGTCGACCCAGAGTTAATCACTTTGGTTGAATCTGATCCTTTCCATGGTTATGAAACTGAAACTGTTGTGACACATCTTACTAAGTTGAATGATATAGCCACCCTTTTTACTCATGATGAGAAAACTCGCTACTACTTTATTCTCAAATTATTTCCTTTCTCATTAAAGGGTGATGCTAAAGCTTGGTACAACACTCTTGCTCCTGTTTGTGTGTGTAGTCCCCTGGATATGATTTATTACTTCTCTGAAAAATATTTTCCTGCTCATATGAAACAAGCTGCCTTACAGGAAATATTTAACTTTGTGCAAACTAAAGAAGAGAGTCTCCCACAAGCTTGGGGGAGGCTTTGCCAGTTACTTAATGCTTTGCCTGATCATCATCTTAAGAAAAATGAAATACTTGATAGCTTCTATAATGGACTAACCGATGCTTCTAGGGACTTCCTAGATAGTTGTGCTGGTTGTGTTTTCAGGAAACGAACTATTGTTCAAGCTGAAGAATTATTGAATAACATATTGAAAAATTATGATGATTGGACTATTCCTGAACCACCGCCTAAACCCACTCCGAAGAAGATGGGGTATATTATATCTCAGTCTCGAAAATATGCAAGAGGCAAAGAAATCTATGAAGGAAAAGGTATTAAAGCCGAGGATGTTAAAATTTTGCCTCCTATTGAAGAAATACATGGGCTTAATACACCACCAATGCCTAAGGTGGTAGAGGTAAATTCTCTTATGAAGTTTAATGATAATGATAATCCTCACAATATCCATCCTAGTCCATGCCTTTATGAGTTTGAAAACTACATTAGAAAACAAGATCATTTCAATGCAAATGTTATGAAATAGTTGAAATATAATTCTGCTATGATTGCTCGCTTGAGTGACTTGTTGTTTAGAATATCAAATGATGTTAGAGGTGTTGGAAAACATGCTTCTATGGTTCAAACTCAACTAGAACAAGCTGCTAAATCACAAAGAGAATTGCTTGATGAAATGAATCATAATATGCATGACTTTGCTGTTAGAGTTGCAACTAGAGGAGGTAAAATGACTCAGGAACCACTTTATCCTGAGGGACACCCTAAAAGAATTGAACAAGATTCACAAAGAGCTAACACTAGTGCACCTAGTCCTTCTAGGAAGAAAAAAGAAAAATGATAGGACTTTGCACACTCCTAGTGAACCTGAAATAGAGAAACCTCCTGATAATGAAAATGAAGTTTCTATCTCAGATGCTGAAACTCAATCTGGTAATGAACACACACCTAGTGATAATGAAAAATTTAATGATGAGGTTTATGAAGACTCTCAACCAACAATGATAAAGAACCAGATAATGATGTTGAGATAGAACCACATGTTGATCTTGATAACCCACAACCTAAAAATAAAAGATATGACAAAAGAGACTTCATTGCTAGAAAACACGGTAAAGAAAGAGAACCGTGGGTTAAGAAACCTATGCCTTTTCCACCCAAGTCAACTAAAAAGAATGATGATGAAGAGTTTGAACGCTTTGCTGAAATGCTGAGGCCAGTCTTTTTGCGTACTCGCTTGACTGATATCTTGAAAATGCCTCCTTATGCAAAGTATATGAAAGACATCATCACTAATAAGAGAAAAATACCGGAAGCTGAAATCTCCACTATGCTTGCTAAGTACACTTTTATAGATGGAGTACCGAAAAAACTTGGAGATCTGGGAATACCAACTATACCTTGCTCTATCAAAAAGAATTATGTGAAAACTGCTTTGTGTGATTTAGGAGCTGGTGTTAGTGTTATGCCTTTCTCTTTATATAGAAGACTTGACTTGAATAAACTCACACCTACTGAAATATCTTTGCAAATGGCTGATAAATCAACTGCCATACCTATCGGTATCTGTGAGGATGTGCCCGTTGTTGTTGCTAATGTTACTATTTTGACTGACTTTGTTATACTTGAGATGCCCGAGGACAACAACATGTCGATTATCCTTGGTAGACCCTTCTTGAATACTCCAGGGGCTGTTATTCATTGCAATAAAAGCAAGGTCACTTTTCATATCAATGGTAATGAGCATACGGTGCACTTTCCGAAGAAACAATTCCAAGTGAATGGTATTAATGTCATTGAAAAATCTCCGACAATCACTATTGGAAGTTTTCAAATACCTATACCTACTGTCAAAAAGAAATATGAAATGCTTATTGTTGGGGAAATGCATATCCCATTGAGGTAACTTAGTGATTTACGAAAGTTCTTCGGTTTCATGCTAATCGAAAGTGGTTGTTAATAAGACTTGATCAACCTTATTAATGGATCATTTTTGAACGGTATGAAGTTCATGAATTTAGTAAGCAGTACTTTCTGTCCCTACTTTTCATTCTTTGTTTTTATTAGTTAAATCAAATAAAATTCCATGTTTTGTCTATTTTCTGAATTTCCCATGCAAAAAAAGACCCAAAAATAAAAGTTCTCAGAATGCCCTGAAAATTTAACACGATTTTTTCCGAATATTTGAGAATTTTTGGTGCAATAAACATTAGAGGGAGGTGCACCAGGTGGGCACAACCCACCTGGGTGCGCCAGCACCCCTAGGCGCGCCCTGGTGGGTTGTGGTACCCATGTGGGGCCCCTCACTTGCCTCTTCATACAACATCATCACTTACCTCCAGAAAAAAATCCCCATTGCTCTCTCTCCCGTGTTCTTGAGCTCAAACCCACGGATTTCGATCTCTTTGCTCGAAGCTTCATTTTCGAAACTGTTTTGGGGGATTGTTTCTTGGTATGTGACTCCATCATTTGCCCAATTAGTGTTTGTTTTAGTTGCTTATACTTTGAATAATTAGCTACTCTTGGTGTTGCTGTAGATGTGTGTCGGTGTCAAAACCGGCGGATCTCGGGTAGGGGGTCCCGAACTGTGCGTCTAGGATCGATGGTAACAGGAGGCAGGGGACACGATGTTTACCCAGGTTCGGGCCCTCTTGATGGAGGTAATACCCTACGTCCTGCTTGATTGATATTGATGATATGAGTGTTACAAGAGTTGATCTACCACGAGATTGTAGAGGCTAAACCCTAGAAGCTAGCCTATGGTATGATTGTTGTATATGATATATCAACTAGCCTGGCCTCGGTTTATATAATGCACCAGAGGCCTAGGATAACAAGAGTCCTAGCCGAATACGCCGGTGGGGAGGAGTCCTTGTCTTGATCGCCAAGTCTTGTGGAATCTTCCTTGTATGTGGCAGCTGTCCGAACCGGCCCATGAGTATACGGCCGTGGGGGTCTTCGGCCCAATCTAACAGATCGGGAGATGACGTGGTGAGTACCCCTAGTACAGGACACTGTCAGTAGCCCCCTGAACCGGTCTTCAAGTTAGGGACGCTCCTCGATTCTTCCGAACCGTTCTTCATCTTCGGTCGTCGGTCTTGAAAACTAGTTCAACAAATCTTCTCATCTTCGATCTTGAGGATCACCGAAATGCATTCGACAATTTTACACGTCAGGTATCCGAGGAGCCCCTTTAAGTTTCCGGCCTTTATCAATGCCTTGTTATTTTTATGACACACCTCGGGTTCGAAGTTGTTCCCGGGAGGCAGTGTCCTCTTGCGTCCGAGCTCCAATGCCGGACTGCATTCGAGGTATCTTTTGCAGCCGAGCACCAACGCCGGACTGCTTCCCAGCTCTAACGCCGGAATGTATCCGAGATCCAACGCTGGACTGTGTATCCGAGCTCCAACGTCGGACTGTATCTGAGCTCCAACGCCGGACTATGTATCCGAGCTCCAACGCGGGACTGTATCCGAGGTGTCGTAAATCACCTTGGTTCAAAGAAGTTTGAAGGAGTATAGCCGAGCTTAATGCCGGAAATGCCCTCTATGGAGCCAGCCACTAGCGCCCGGGCTTTATGCCGGACTGCTTCCGAGGTGGTGCACCACCCCGAATGTGGGCCGATTTTTGTCAATATTTTTGATTGGTGCAATTTATTCTCTGCCGAGATATATAGCCAGTAGCCCTCAAGGTGGGTATCGGTCTAAAACCCGAGATGCACATGAAGGATGACATAAGACCGCTCATCCCAGTAGCCGCTGAGACTCAGGTTGATTTGCAAAATTGGTCTGAGGATCAAGTCCTAGCTCGGCAGAATACTTCGGGACACAAAAAGCGGCGTGCTCAGTCCTCGAGACTCAGGTTGGGTGCGGCCGACCAACCTAAGGATCAAAATCTCCTCAGAAACTGTATTACACTTAATTTTTTTTGCATTGGACAGGCAATGCAGTAGCCCCCGAGACACTGGTCGGGTGGCAACACTAGATCAGGGGATCGTTGTGCCCCTTTAATATTTGTAAATAATAAGCCCGAAGCCCAGTAGCCCCCGAGCCTTAATGCGGGCACGGGTGGCCGAATTAAGGATTGATATCCATAGTAAAATCACAAATTATGTGTAATGACTCTATGTATCCAAGTACTTTACGTCATTAATGTTCGGATCCGCATTGTACAAAACTTTGTTGACCGACCATCAGCTTCCACCTCCTCGGCCAATAGCCGAGGAGTGTTTGTCCTACTTTATAAAGCCTTTATGAGGGCAAAGATTTACAACAAACAAGGCAATCTGGCCATACGGTTTTATAAACAAAGGTACGCAGAGAGATATGTTATATTACTGTTTAACAGAAGAAATGTCTTCCAAAGAAAATAGTCCCGCTATCGGTTCCTTTCTTTGAGTTGTCATGCTAAGCATGATCATGAAACCTCAGCTCCAATGTAAGAGCAAAATATTGAGGATTTAGTTTGGGAGGCCAGTTAATAGCCCCCGGTAGTGTTTGGCGATAGTCGAGGTCAAGCCGTAAACACTTCGGCCATTGTTATGAATGGCCCGTCATTTAACACAGACATCGGATCGCTGACTAGTTTACGCTTATTGTGACGGTCAGTTTTCGGCTTTCTCCACTGAGGTGCTTAACCATGTGAGCTGGAAGCACAATCACAGTGGTTCTCCCTTTGCACGCCTAGCCGAACAAAGCGGAACGTAGGAAACAAGTGCAGGAGCCGGGCAACCCAACTATTGACCGAAGACACAATTCGAAACCGATGCATATATAGCAATATCCGAGAATGTTTTTGCCGAATCTCTAAAGGTGTCCGGCGTTGCACTGCGAGACTTGTGCTGAAAACACACAAATAGTTTAAAAGTGCCATAAGCTTGGAAAACCAAAAAACGTTAGTAAAAACTTGACGTCTGAACAAGATCAAGTGTTTGGTGCCAATCCGAAAATTGGCCTTCGCAAAAGAAGTGCTTCTGTCGTGCTTTAACATCACACATCCGATCTCAAGACTTCAAGCGGGTCAGCCTACGATAGCAGCCTCCTATCCCGAAGGCGGAGTGCTTCTTGTTAGACCAGTTTAGCGAACTAAACTCGAGCGGTCACTAGAGAGAAAATGGGTTATCTGGCTATTGACCACACACTCATGTCAAAAAAGGAGCGATAGAAAAAGACTTTGCAACGACCAAGAAGAAAACACATTTACTATAAAATAGCTCATATAAATTTTAAGAGCCCCCAAGTGACTTGGGTAAAAGATTTTATGTATAATGATTGTATGTACCGAAGTACTTATATCATATCTTTGTTCAATCGAACTTTAAACGCGTCTTAACCGACCGTCGGCTTCTCCCTCTTCGGTCAAGGACCGAAAAGTGTTATGTACTCCACCTGTCGAGAATATCGACAGTGTTTCCGATAACCAGGCAACCGGGCCATAAGGCTGTAACAGGCAAAGCGCGCTCAGGGAACTTATGCTATATTACAGACGAAGTGTAAGAAGCATCTTCGAAGAAAATAGTACCCCCACCGATACCTTTCTTCGGTGCTCATTATTACTATGAGACTTGTGCAATAGATTTTTTGTACTCATGAGTTCCGTTGTGTGCCGACCATGATTGAAAACAATAAGAGCGCTAGCTTTCGGCTTCACCCAGTCTGAGGTCAGAGCTCGGAGGACCCGGTCGTGACAATCGCAGAGGTGCTCCCTTTACTCCCTAGCCGAACAATCGGGAACGTAGGGGTAAGCACAGGAGCCAGGCAACCCGGCTTGCAAATTGCTTAAGTCAATATGGTGCATATTGTGGCGTAATACACGAACAAGGAACGAAGCCGTACAAGTATAATCATATGCAAGAGGAAAAGCTTCATAAAGGAAGCCCCCAAATAAACGGGGTATTTGAATTTGTGCGTCACAAACAAAGTTTGGACAAGGAAATTCTCTACAAGCAACTTTTTTTTCAAAAAGGTAAAATGCTTGGTCGAACCGAACATAAGTTAAAAATTTAAAACTTTGAGCATGAAGGCAACTTAGCTGGTTAATGTGTTCGGTATTGATGACGCGGCCCGAGCTTGATGCGGGACAAGGTTCCATCCCCCAAGCCGGTCCCAAGGTGGCGGAGCAAAGAGCTCGGCACTCCGAAGTGGTGACATAGCACGGTCAATGCGGGCCGGCAGAGTGATGCCGAAGTCCCTGGCATGGGGTAATGAAGTGTTGACGAAGCCCCCCGTCTAGCCGAGGTGGCGTGGTATGCCAGTACGCCGAGTTGACGATACTGCCCAACCCGGATCATTTTCCTGTGCACAAAAAATAGTGCAAACCGGAGATAATAGTAATAATAATAATAAAAAAAATCATCGCATAATAAATAATTTATGCAAAGTGAGTAATAAAAGAAATATAGCCTGGTGCCGAAGTCAATGTCGATGCAGGGCGTCGGCGTGATGCGGCAAAGGCGTGGCAAAGCCTGAATTCACAGGTCGGTCCGAGTTCCGGATGCGGCGTTCGCCGGACTATGTACGGAAACTGACCAAACCACCACGCGACCGTCGTTAATGCGGCCATCATTTGATAGACCTGTGTATAGATGATGGATAAAACAGAGTAATAATTCCTTGGGAAAATAAACCCAAACAAGAAAAAAATACTAGGATTAATAGCACCTGGTTTATTTGTTGTAGAATCCAAAGAAAGGTGATTCCCCAAATTGGGACTCGATCCGCACACCCATTGCCTGATGGGTGATAAAACAACGGTATGGCGATGCTGGCAAAGGTTGGCTCGCCGAGGCAAAGCCCTCGGTCCAGCTAACGTGACGGAGCTGGTCGGCTAGTGACGCCGAAGTCTCCGGAGTAGGTTGATGAAGAGATGGCGAAGATGTCAGCCGATGAGTCGAAGTAGGTCGGTGTGATGGACACCACCTTGAAGAAGCAATAGTGCGGCCCTGCCGATGCAGGTCGTGACGTGGTCGATGCCGGCTTGATGAAGTGACCGTGCAGTGATGCCGGTATGCCCGCTCCGTGTAATCCGTGGGGCGGCGATGTTGGTGATGATTTATCCTTGGCGATGCCGGACTCTTGTACGGCTTGCCGAGATGATGATCCGAAGAAGTTCAGCTCGGCTCAACAAAGTGACGACGTGTCTAGCGCAGGTCGGCAGCCTTGGAGCAATATCGCCGGACTGGTTTGACACCAGCATGATGATGAAGGCGACCTCAGGGGAGGCTTAAAAATTTACGGGCACGTGTTTAAAAACAACGCACAATACCCTAGAAGAGAATTCCTCTAAAAAGGTTGTCCAATGTCACGTTCATAAAGAACCATGAATTCGGGTCGGATCCGTATTCCCGCAGAAAACGGATCCAAAAATTGATCCACTCATCGGAAGGTTCCCAGAGTTTGAACCGTCGGATCGAGCTGAAATTTGGAGGGGTGGTAGATATGGGAATTCCGCAGTAGATGAGCGGTTGGATCTTCCAAAGGACCTTCGAGCTAGGCTCTGGAGACCACGCCCTAAACTCGTCCAGATTCCCGTCCAGATTTGACAGGGCTCCGGTATATCGTAGATTGTCGGAGATTCCTCCATCGGAACTTGACGAAATTTTGCATGGCTGTTGTAGAATCAATTCCTCATAATTCCATCAAAGGGATCGTCAAAGAGATTCTCCAAGAGGTGGTGGCAGCAGATACAAGTTTGCTGTTCAAAAAAAACAGCACAGCCGCCCGAGGGCAATGTTGACGTTGAGCCCCCGAGCTCCATGGATGATTCCTTCATGATCTTGATAGAGATCGGAGTTGATGTTGATGAAGGCCCTCGTCTGAACATGACGGTCGGAGATGGAGCATGGTCCTCGGTCGAGCCAAGGTGACCAGTCGAGCCGGCGACGAATATGTCGGCATCGCAGTTGACCTGCAGACGAGCCATCGATCCTTTTGCCGATCACACAGCGGAACTCTCAATGAAAGCACCAATGTCGGTGTCAAAACCGGCGGATCTCGGGTAGGGGGTCCTGAACTGTGCGTCTAGGATCGATGGTAACAGGAGGCAGGGGACACGATGTTTACCCAGGTTCGGGCCCTCTTGATGGAGGTAATACCCTACGTCCTGCTTGATTGATATTGATGATATGAGTATTACAAGAGTTGATCTACCACGAGATCGTAGAGGCTAAACCCTAGAAGCTAGCCTATGGTATGATTATTGTATATGATATATCGACTAGCCTGGCCTCGATTTATATAATGCACCAGAGGCCTAGGATAACAAGAGTCCTAGCCGAATACGCCGGTGGGGAGGAGTCCTTGTCTTGATCGCCAAGTCTTGTGGAATCTTCCTTGTATGCGGCAGCTGTCCGAACCGGCCCATGAGTATACGGCTGTGGGGGTCTTCAGTCCAATCTAACAGATCGGGAGATGACGTGGTGAGTACCCCCTAGTCCAGGACACCGTCAATGTGCTTGCATGTTGAATTCTTAGTGTTCTAAGTTGTTTGAATGCTTGTTATGGCTTTTATGTATCCCTATGAGTAGTTGCTATCAATCTTACAAAGTTTTGTTGAAAATTTTTGTCACTCCAAATTTTTTTATTTTTAGAAAATTGTACGCGGACATGAATATCTTCAGGAAGTTTGGCTCTAAGAAGAACTCCAAGGGTGTTATTGGGGAGTCTTTTGACACTGATCTCCACCCTCGGAGGTTGGCGGAGGTACAGCCGTGCGAATGGCCACACACCCCATTTCTACAAGAGGCTGGAATTCTTGAGGAGTTCATGCAGTATATTGCTAATGCCGGCCTCACCGACTTCATCGCAGATGAGTGTGACCATCACCAAATCCTCACAAACATCTTTGTTTAGAGCTTTACTTTCTTGCCTAGAAATAATCCTCCTGAAGTGAGCTTTGATTTATATGCTGAAAACCATCAGATACCACTTACCGAGTTTTGTGACATATGTTTGATCTCGTCTGATGGGAGCTTGGCTGAGCCTAGGCCGACCGAGTTTGAGGACTTTTATCGCACTTTGGCAGTGGGTGATGAGAGAAGAGTGTCAGCCATCACTGCCGCTGGCTTACATTTTCCCGTTGTTCATTACTTTGCACTTCTTATTGCCAAATGCTTTCTTGCTAGGGAGAAGGTGGGTGCACTTAGTTCACCAGACCTTGTTGTTTTACGTCGTGCATTAGAGGGCGACAAGACTTATAGCTTGGGAGCTACTGTGGCTCGTCGCCTCCATATTAATAAATCTCAGGGCAAAATACATGGTGGGATTTATCCTACTCGTTTGGCGGCTCACTTCGAGGTTGAGATACGCCCTCATGATTTTCCTCTTACCACAGTTTACCTAGACCGTGCAGCCATGCTGTCGGTGTCAAAACCGACGGATCTAGGGTAGGGGGTCCCGAACTGTGCATCTAGGATCGATGGTAATAGGAGACGAGGGACACAATGTTTTACCCAGGTTCGGGCCCTCTCTATGGAGGTAATACCCTACGTCCTGCTTGATTGATCTTGATGAATATGAGTATTACAAGAGTTGATCTACCACGAGATCGTAATGACTAAACCCTAAAAGTCTTGTCTGGATATGATTATGAGGATTATCCCCCCTCCGAACTAAGTCCTCCAGTTTATATAAACACCGGGGGGATCTAGGGTTACATAAGGTCGGTTACAAAGAAAGGAATCTACTTATTTGATCGCCAAGCTTGCCTTCCAAGCCAAGGAGAGTCCTGTCCGGACACGGGTGCAGTCTTCGGTCTTCGTATCTTCACAGCCCATCAGTCCGGCCCATGGCTAACAGGCCGGAATCCCGAGGACCCCTTAGTCCAGGACTCTCTCAGTAGCCCCCGAACTAGTCTTCAATGACGAGCTATTAGGCGCATAGATTGTCTTGGACATTGCAAGGCGGGTTCCTCCACTGGTGACTTCCAAGTAATGTGTTCGGCCTTCCATTTAATGGTGTACCCCTCGGCTTCTGCGCATCGACAACTTTAGTTTCCACGTGTCGAGCGAATGCGAGAGGTCAGGGTATTTTGCACATACCACCCTGACGGTACCAAAAAGGTGCCTATTTAAAGGGAATAGATCTCAGATCCCCTCCAAATCTCATGGAAGAAACCCTCAGAGCTTGTGGAGAAAAACCACCCCAACATGGCTAGCTCTCCCAGCTCTTCCTCTCGTCCCCACAACTCCGAAAAGGGGGATTGGGAGAGATGTTCAGTTTCTCACAGTCAGCTGGTGAAGCTGCAAACACAGGGCTTTCTCCCCCCCGCGGATTTGGTCCCCGTACGAGCAGGGATGACATCCTTCAAGGGCGGGGCTCAAGCGGAGAACTTCCCCAATCCTTCCAGGGGAGAACGAGTATGCTTCGTCCTCTTCTTGTTAAGAGGCATCGGATTTCCGATCCATCCCTTCCTCCGAGGTCTGCTGGAGTATTACGGCCTCCAACTGCATAGTCTCACTCCCGCTTCTATCCTTCATATCGCGGGTTATGTCGCTCTATGCGAGCTTTTCCTAGGCTGCGAGGCCCATTTCGATTTATGGAGAAGACTGTTCTGCCTCGTCCCTCGTAATCAAGGTGGGTCAATTTTTCAAGTGGGAAGAGCCGAAGTGTGGCGCATCGCCGGGATCGGATACCTATCCGTCACGCCGAAGAAAGCTTCCGAATAGTGGCCTTCCGAATGGTTCTACATCGATGACGTCACTCTTCCCGACCCCGTCCGTATGGGCCTCCCCGAGTTTTCAAGTGCTCCGTTGAAGAAACGCCATAGCTGGCATCCTCGGAGCCTCGAGGAAGAGGATAGTGCAGAGATCAGCCTACTGCTGGGCAAGATTAAGATGCTTGCCCAGTCCGGATTGTCAATAGTCGAGGTAATGGAGATCTCCATAACGTGGGGGGTCCAACCACTCCAATACAGAGGGCTGCCCATGTGGCATTATAATGGGGAAGACGACGCCTCACGCTATGGTCGGAAGGGCCCAAAGACCCCCGCCGCTATGGCCAAAATATTGGCCGAATTGTATAAAGGGGAGAAGGAGGAGTTCACCCGTCTCCAATATCGAGACGGATTTTCCATGTATAATCCTCCTAGTTGGGTAAGCTCTAACTACACTATTTTACTCCTATCCCTGAATCATTCTTGACAGGCAGTATCTTATCCGCTTATAACAGGAATGGCGAAAGGCTGTCCAGGGGATCCACGACCCTGCCCCTCAGCCGGAGAATCGCAACCGGGATCTTGACCCCGGATATGAGGAAGATCCAGACATATTTGTGGAGCTCGAGGATGGAATATTCTATCAGATGAGCTATGATGGTACGAATGTACCCATCATCACCGATTACCCCGGTCTCCTTCCTGCTTCGCATGTAAGTAATCCGGAGATACCTTGTCCAAGAGAGTTTTCTCATTCCTCCTCACCCACAACACTGTCCTGTGTCAAAAGGGGAGGCATTCGGCACGCCATGCTGCCCCGGGGGCATCTCCGAAGAGAGCGGCCCCCACACCGGGCAAGCCTTCAAAGAGGAAGGCAAACGAATGTACGGCCGAGCCTTCATCAAAGAGGTATGGATTTGCAAATATGCACCTTGGCAGTCACATCCAACTGTGACCTTTCCGTTTACCCTGTATCAGGAAAAAAGGTGTGCCGGACTATATCCAGGGGTCTGGCCAGTCATACTTCCCACAACCAGGATCCAGATCCTGCCGTAAAGACGGGGGCTGATGCGGGGGTAACGCCAGACTGTCCTCTAGCCAAGGATTCAGATGATGTATCCGTCACTAACTTGGAAGTGGAGAGCGCCATGAATCATCGGCGCCGCAGGGCCGTTTTAAAAGACCCTGACTTTTCAAAAGAGGCATTTAACGCCTTCAGCTCAGCTGATGCATACATCCGAGCTGCTTGAGATGGGCTTAACAGAGCCACAAAGCAGCATTTAAAAGATGTGCGGGTAAGTTTACTTTGTCCGAATATGATAACCATATGCCAGTAGCCCCCGAGACTAGACTTGAAGCAGTTGGTACAACTGATTTAAGTATCATTGTATAACTAGGTTCTTACAGAGAAGAACGACCTGCTAGGCCAGGAGCTAGAAAAGTGTCAGATGAAGCTAACTGCTTGTAACACCCCGGATATGACTTTCCTAGTTTGTACTCCAACTCTTGCCGTTTCCGGCGTTAAGTTATTTTATTTTCTCGGGTTCGGGTCTTTGTCTCCATGAGTTTTTATCATTGTCATGCATCTCATATCATGTCATCATGTGCATTGCATTTGCATACGTGTTCATCTCATCTATTCGAGCTTTTTCCCCGTTGTCCGTTTTGCATTCCGGCGCTTCGTTCTCCTCCGGTGGTCATTTCTACCTTTCTTTCGTGTGTGGGGATTAAACATTTCCGGATTGGACCGAGACTTGCCAAGTGGCCTTGGTTTACTACCGGTAGACCACCTATCAAGTTTCGTATCATTTGGACTTCGTTTGATACTCCAATGGTTAACCGAGGGACCGAAAAGGCCTCGTGTGTGTTGCAGCCCAACACCCCTCCAATTTGGCCCAAAACCCACCAAAAACCTCTCCATCATCTAGAGCGTTCGATCACGATCGCGTGGCCAAAAACCGTACCTCATTTGGACTCTCCTAGCTCCTCCTATGCCTATTTAAAGATCCCCCGAAAATCTCCTTCTCCCCCCCCGAAAACCCTAGATCTCATCATCGCGCGCCGCCGGACAATTCGCCACTGACGGACATTGTCTGGATCCACCCCGCCGCCGCCACTTGGCCGCCCCGCCGGCCCGCTGAGGCCCGCCGCGGGCCCTCCCGGGCTCAGCCGCCAGCGCCGCCCCGCGCCTCCTCGCCCCCGACACCGGCGCCGGCCCCGCCGCTCCGCCGCCACCTCGATGCGGTCCGGCCGCCCGCCGCCTCCGCGACATCGCCGCCCAGCCTCGCCCGAGCCGGCGCCGCCCCGTCCGCGCCCGGCGCCGACCTCGCCGCTTCGGCCGCCCACCGCCTCCTCCTCGTCGCCGGCGTGCGCCACCACCGCCAAGTCCCCACTCCGGCCGTCTACAGTGTACCCCGGCGAGAGATCCGACGAACCTCGAACCGCGTGCCCCGGATCTGGAATTAACTCGGTTGACTTTTTCTCCCGAAACCCTAGCTCATGTGCTCATGTTCATAGCCTCGTAACTTTGCATCCGTAGCTCCGATTTGGGCATATAGCATATCAAAATGTTCATCTCAGAGAGTACATCATTTTATTTCATTGCATCATTTTCATTTGAGTTCATCTTGATGCCCGAAATGCTGTTAGAAGAGGGCTACTTGAGATAATTGTCAGATCTGCTACTCCATTTAGCTTTTTGTCATTTTTGCCATGATTAATGTGTGCATGATATGCCCATGAGTTCTACATATGTTTTGTTAAGGGTTTTGTCATATTTCTAGAGGTGCAACCCATGTATTTTTGTGATGTGTGTGGTGACTAGCACGAGTTTGCAAAGTGGTGCACTTGGTAATTCTGATTTCAGGGACTTAGCATTTCCACTAAGTCCTTGAGCTGTTTACCTCATGATGCCATATGTTCATGTTGTTCCCTAGTGACCCGTGCCTCTTTTGAGGATGATCAGTAAGGATGTTTTATTAATATTGTAGTTCTCTATCCATCCTTGTCTTTGTTTGCAATTATGGAGCACCCTAGCTTGAGTCAATCGAGCTCTAATTTTGCTACTTTGTGAATCTGGGCAGATTGTCAACTTGTTTGCAATTTTGCCGATGATGTTGTAGTTGATCCGTGCATGCTATGCTATTGTTCTTGACATGTCTAGCTTGAATTTTGTGTGTTCTTGATATATGTATGCTTAGCTTGTCATGACTTGCACCGTAGTGAGTGCATCGAGCTCGTAAACATGCCTACTTGAGTTATGTTTCAGCATGTGCCAGTTTTCACTAAGTCTGAAAACTGATTATGTTTTTGCTATGTTCACATGCTTGTTAGTATATTTTATGATCCCTTTTGGCTCAAGGTCACTAAGGGACTTTTGTTAAGCTATTTGAGTAGCTCCATGCCATGTTTTACTTTTCCATGTTCAGGTCCTGTAGCATGTAGTTTTGTTGCTCCAAAGAGTGCCACCTGATCTGAAATTTCAGACAAGTGTTAATTTCACTAAGTCTGAAATCTGTTTACCATATGCATTTTTGCCATGCTTGTTTGAACCTGTTAATGGATGAATTGGCCGTAGCTCAGTGCTAGACTTTTGTTAAGCATCTTGAATGCATCCCTTCCATGTATTTTGTTGTCATGTTTGAGTGCTGTAGCATGTTCATCTCATTGCATTTAGGTGGCTACTTGCTGTAAATCGCAGACCGGTGTCATATTTGAATCGCTTGCCATTTCCAAACCGTAACTCCGATTCCGGCGTTCTTTATATCGTTTTCAAGTGATTTCATCTCATATTTCCAGTGGCACACTTGGATTTCCATGTTGAGGCCAGGGTTCATGCATTCCTTGTCACATCTTGCATATGCATCCCGCATCGCATCCCGCATTAGCATATCATCTTTGCATCATCGTGTTGATCCTTGCACGTGGTTGATTTTGTCCTTGTTGCTTGTTTGTCTTGTTTGGGTAGATCCGGGAGACGAGTTCGCTAAGGAGGAGC
This sequence comes from Triticum urartu, assembly GCF_056163025.1. Taxonomy (NCBI): domain Eukaryota; kingdom Viridiplantae; phylum Streptophyta; class Magnoliopsida; order Poales; family Poaceae; genus Triticum; species Triticum urartu. The sequence continues at coordinate 558,425,991 of NC_141875.1, forward strand.
CCGGTGAGTTTGCTTTCGAGGATCCAGTCAACTCTGACAACTTTGCAGGCAAGATGATCATACCCTCGAAATCACCACTATCTTTGCTATGCTAGATTGCTCGTTCTTTTGCTATGCCAATGCTACGATGCCTACCACTTTCTTTCAAGCCTCCCAAATAGCCATGTCAAACCTCTAACCCACCATGTCCTAGCAAACCGTTGATTGGCTATGTTACCGCTTTGCTCAGCCCCTCTTATAGCGTTGCTAGTTGCAGGTGAAGATTGAAGGCCGTTCCTTGTTGGAACATTTAATTACTTGTTGGGATATCATTATATTATCTTGTTATCTTAATGCATCTATATACTTGGTAAAGGGTGGAAGGCTCGGCCTCCTGCCTAGTGTTTTGTTCCACTCTTGCCGCCCTAGTTTCCGTCATATCGGTGTTATGTTCCCGGATTTTGCGTTCCTTACGCGGTTGGGTTATAATGGGAACCCCTTGATAGTTCGCCTTGATTAAAGCTTTTCCAGCAATGCCCAACCTTGGTTTTACTATTTGCCACCTAGCCTCTTTTTCCCTTGGGTTTCCGGAGCCCGAGGGTCATCTTATTTTAAACCCCCCGGGCCAGTGCTCCTCTTAGTGTTGGTCCAAACTGTCAGCCGCCAGTGGCTACCAGGGGCAACTCTGGGCTGGCCTATCGGAAGTTTAGACAATCTGAGTGTGCCCTGAGAAAGAGATATGTGCAGCTCCTATCAGGATTTGTCGGCACATTCGGGCGGTGTTGCTAGTCTTGTTTTAACCTGTCAAAGTGTCTTGAAGAACCGAGATACCGAGTCTGATCGGAACGTCTTGGGAGGAGGTATATTCCTTCGTTGACCGTGAGAGCTTGTCATGGGCTAAGTTGGGACTCCCCTGCAGGGATTTGAACTTTCGAAAGCCGTGCCCGCGGTTATGGGCAGATGGGAATTTGCTAATGTCTGGTTGTAGATAACTTGAACCTTAACTTAATTAAAACGAATCAACGGAGTGTGTTACCATGATGGCCTCTTCTCGGCGGAGTCCGGGAAGTGGACACGGTGTTGGAGTAATGTTTGCGTAGGTTTCTCTCTAGTTTCTCGCTCGCGCTTTGCCTCCTCTTCTCGCTCTCTTTTGCGAATAAGTTAGCCACCATATATGCTAGTCGCTTGCTGCAGCTCCACATATTTACCTTGCCTTACCTATAAGCTTAAATAGTCTTGATCGCGAGGGTGCGAGATTGCTGAGTCCCTGTGGCTCACAGATTACTATTACACCAGATGCAGGGCCTGATGATTCCGCTCCAGGAGGCGCTCGAGCTCAAGTGGGAGTTCGACGAGGACTCTCAACGTTACTATGTTTCCTTTCCTGATGATCAGTAGTGGTGCCCAGTTGGGGGTGATTGGGACCGTGTCGCATGTTGGGTTATCTTCTATTTTGGCGCCGTAGTTGGGCCATGAGTGTTTGGATGATGTAATGTTATTTATGTACCTTGATTGACATGGCGAGTGTAAGCCAACTATGTTATCTCCCCTTTATTATTTATATTACATGGGATGTTGTGAAGATTGCCTTACTTGCGACATATGCCTTCAATGCGATTATGCCTCTAAGTCATGCCTCGACACGTGGGAGATATAGTCGCATCGAGGGTGTTACAAGTTGGTAATCAGAGCCTTCCCCGACCTTAGGAGCCCCATTGCTTGATCGTTATTAGCGACCGAGTTGTGTCTAGAAAAATGTTTTGAGTCATTTAGGAATTATATATCAGAGAGTTTAGGAATTCTTTTTACTTCCCAGTCTCCTCATCTCTCTGGTAAGGCATCCTGACGTAGAGTTTTGACTCTTCTCTTCTCAAATTTCACTAAATTTTTTTTAGGATCACGCGGGTATCTTGGAATCGTTCCGATGGTTTTATGATGAGAACATTGTCTTGGTGCCTCCTGTCAGGGGTTTTGTGGAAGTGTCCCGGGGAGTTGAGCTCTGAGGTGTTGTCGTCATAATTTTATCGTTGCAGTTCTGGAATACCCGAGTTTAGTACGCCAACATCGAAAATCTCTTTTATGCAGTTCATTGGTGAGATAACCTCGACGCCACCCAGTACTGGGGTGGGAGTTCGGGAGTATCGCCATACCTTGTATAACAGATGCTTTTCGAAGGTTGAGGTAGATGGTTTCCGAAGTTTTTCTCGGTTATGTGTTGAAGGATGGATACAGCTGGGTGTAGGATTTGCTAGATTTGGGTGAGATATTATGCTTCCCCTGTATCCCCAACACCTGATTGCATAACCGGAAAGGTTCGGGAGTTCCATAGGTGGGAATTCTTGTAGCTCTAGTTCTTCTTCCACGGATATTGGTTTGAGATTGGGATTTCTTACCGAGTATTCGTTCTTGATCCGTACCTTGTTGATTTATTTCTCTACCTGAATTCTACGTGGCTTCTCAATTTATGGATATGTGACCATTTCAAGAGGAATGCATTCGTTCATTTTGTTCGGATGTGAAGACTATATGTTGCAATTTTCATTCCGTTGGATTCAGCTTCAATATTTGTCTATCAATGTGATAATGGTGGTCAACCTCTTCACGATGGCTCCTCCAACGCGCACGACTCCGAATCCTATCCGCCACCACCTCCACCTCCTCCGGAGGCATGGCAAGCTGTGATGGCCGCAACCAATGCAAACACACAGTTGATCATGCAAATTCTTCAAGAGTGCAATCAAGGCAACCAAGGGAACCAAGGCAACAATCAGAATCACTTTGCTACACTCAACCAGTTCCTTGCTAACGGGCCAAAGACTTTTAGCAATTGTGTTGAGGCAACCGATGCTGACGATTGGCTTGTGGATCTGTGCAAGCATTTCAAGTGCAGTAACGTCAGGCCTGAGGACTTTGTCAAGTTCGCTTCCTTCCAACTCAAAGATCAAGCTGCAGAATGGTTCCAGCAGTACAAGGATTCCAGAGGTGGACGTGTTATCACTTGGGATGAATTCCGTCAAGATTTCCGAGCTCATCATATCCCTCAGAGCGTGGTTGAAAGTAAGCGTGAGGAATTCCACAACCTGAAGCAAGGCTCTTTGTCTGTCTATGACTACAACAAGTTGTTCCAGAAGCTCACCCGCTTTGCCAAGCAGGACGTCCCTGATGAGAAGAGCATGATATACCAGTTCAGGGGTGGTCTCAGAGAAGAAATTCAGCTAGCCCTTGTCCTCTTTGAGCCCTTGAGGTACGATGAGTTCTACAACATGGCACTGAAGCAAGAGGCTGCTCAGTTGAGGTGTGATGCTTCCAAGAAGCGAGTCAGAGATGTTACTCCTTCTTCCTCTACTCAAGTGGCCAAGCAGCAGAAGTATTGGCTTCCTCCTCCTCCGTTCCGTGAGCCGTATCAGCAGAAGAGCAAAGGTGGCAGTGGATCTTCCCACCCACGCAACCCTGGTTTTCAGAACAAGACTTCGTCTCAAGCTCCAAGATCGAGTGCTCCGTATCACCGTCCGCTTTCAGAGGTCACGTGCAACAAGTGCCAATAGAAGGGCCACTATGCCAACAAGTGTTTCAACCAGTGGCGTCTTCCTCCTCCTCCGGTCAGATCGGCAAGTACAGCTGTGGTCAAGCATAACCCCAAGTACGCCAAGGTCAATATGGTGAATGCAGCTCAGACAGAGGATTCATCAGATGTCATCATGGGTAACCTTCCTGTTAACGATGTTCCTGCAAAAGTTCTTTTTGACACTGGTGCATCGCATTGTTTTATCTCGAGACCTTTTGCATCTAAGCATGGGTGGTTTTCTCAAGTTATGCATAAGCCATTAGCAGTTGTCTCTCCGGGTAGATGCTTGCTTGCTAACTACGAAGTTCCGTATATTTCTATCTCGATGGGTGATTTCAAGTTTCTGGCTTCTCCAATGATCCTTGGTAACTCGGATATTGATCTTATTCTCGGAATGGATTGGCTTTCTAAGCACAAGGCTCAGCTTGATTGTGCAGCCAGGAAGATCCAATTGACTCATTAGTCTGAGGATGTAATTGTCTTTGCCGCTTGGGATAATACTATCCGTCTGTTTTCTCTCAATGAGAAGGGTGAACTCGATGCCATGTCGCAAATTCCAGTCGTTTGTGAATATCAAGACGTCTTTCCAGAAGAGCTTCTAGGAATGCCTCCGCACCGGCCAGTTGAATTCGTCATTGATCTTGAGCCTGGTACGGAACCTGTGTGCAAGCGTCCTTACAAGCTCGGACCTGAAGAGTTGAAGGAGCTGAAGAAGCAACTCGATATTCAAGAGAAAATGGGTCTCATCCGGCCTAGTTCTTCTCCGTGGGGTTTTGGTGTTCTTTTTGTGAAGAAGAAGGATGGAACGGACCGACTTTGTGTTGATTACCGCCCATTGAACAAGAAGACCATCAAGAACAAATACCCACTTCCCAACATTAATGAGCTGTTCGAACAACTCAAAGGTGCCCAAGTATTCTCCAAGCTTGATCTCCGTATGGGTTATCATCAGATTCGAATCCGTGAGCAAGATATTCCCAAGACGGCTTTCAGGACAAGCTATGGTTCATACGAATATACTGTCATGTCTTTTGGCCTCGTTAATGCTCCTCTGACTTTCTCTCGCATGATGAACTTCATCTTCAACGCCTACACCAATGACTTCGCTTTGGTCTATCTCGACGACATTCTGGTTTTCTCGAAGAACAAGGAAGATCATGCCAAGCATTTGCGTTTGGTACTCGATAAGCTGAGGGAACACCAGTTCTACACCAAGTTCTCCAAGTGTGAATTTTGGCTCGATGAGGTTCTTTATCTTGGTCATATCATCTCTGCCAAGGGCATTGCCGTGAATCCTAAGAAGGTGTTTGCAATTGTGAATTGGGAACCTCCTCAGAACGTGAAGCAACTCCGTAGCTTCCTCGGTCTCGCAAGCTACTGCCGAAGATTCGTTGAAAACTTTTCTAAGATTGCGAAGCCTCTCTCTAATCTTCTTCAGAAGCACGTCAAGTACGTTTGGTCTCCGGAGTGTGACATTGCTTTCAACACTTTGAAAGAGAAATCACTACTCCAGTTCTGACTCCGCCTGATGAATCCAAACCGTACGAGGTCTTTTGTGATGCCTCTCTCCAAGGTCTTGGCGCAGTGTTGATGCAAGAGAAGAAAGTTGTTGCTTATACCTCTCGCCAATTGAAGCCTAATGAGAAGAACTACCCCACTCATGATCTCGAGTTGGCGGCAGTTGTGCATGCTCTTTTGACTTGGAGACATCTTCTATTGGGAAGAAAAGTGGACATTTTCACTGACCACAAGAGTCTCAAGTACATCTTCACTCAGCCTAATCTCAACCTCAGGCAAACTCGATGGGTCGAAATGATTCAAGAGTATAATCCGAGTATCGAGTATACTCCAGGCAAGGCCAATGTGATTGCTGACGCATTGAGCAGAAAAGCTTATTGCAACAGTCTGATTCTCAAGCCTTATCAACCCGAGCTTTGTGAAGCCTTCCGCAAACTTAATCTGCAAGTTGTTCCTCAAGGTTTCCTCGCCAACCTTCAAGTCTCTCCTACCTTGGAAGACCAGATTCACCAAGCCAAGCTTCTTGATGCTATGGTGAAAAAGGTGAAGATTGGGATTGCCAAGAGTCAACCCAAGTACAAGTGCTACCGCCTTGATGACAAGGACACTCTCTTTTTCGAGGATCGTATTTTTGTACCCAAAGGTGACCTTCGTAAAGTGATCATGAACGAGGCTCACAATTCTCTCCTCTTCATCCACCCTGGGAGCACGAAGATGTATCAGGACCTTAAGCAGGCTTATTGGTGGACTCGAATGAAGCGCGAGATTTCTCAATTCGTGAATGAATGTGATGTCTGCAGAAGAGTGAAGGCAGAACACCAAAGGCCATCTGGTCTCCTCCAACCTCTTGCCATTCCAGAATGGAAGTTTGACCACATTGAGATGGACTTCGTGACTGGGTTTCCAAAGTCCAAGCGTGGCAATGATGCTATATTCGTTGTCATCGACAAACTCACCAAAGTGGCTCACTTTCTGCCTATCAAAGAGTCAATCACTGCAGCTCAATTGGCGGAACTCTATACCTCTCGTATTGTCTCTCTGCACGGTATTCCACAAGTGATCTCTTCAGACCATGGCAGCATCTTTACATCAAAGTTTTGGGATTCTTTTCAGAAGGCCATGGGCACTAACATCCGCTTCAGCACAGCTTTCCATCCTCAAACTAGCGGTCAAGTCGAGCGTGTCAACCAGATTCTTGAAGATATGCTCAGGGCTTGTGTGATCTCCTTCGGCATGAAATGGGAGGATTGTCTTCCTTATGCCGAATTCTCCTACAACAACAGTTTTCAAGCAAGTTCGGGCAAGGCCCCATTTGAAATTCTGTATGGCAGGAAGTGCCGTACCCCTCTCAACTGGTCTGAAACCGGTGAACGTCAGCTTTTGGGAAATGACTTAATCACAGAGCCAGAGGAGATGTGCAAAGTCATTCGTGATAACCTCAAAGCAGCCCAATCCCGCCAGAAGAGCTACTATGATAGTAAGCACCGTGATTTGGCTTTCGAGATCGGAGATCATGTTTACCTCCGCGTCTCTCCTATGAAAGGTACTCGCCGCTTCGGTATCAAAGGGAAGCTTGCCCCTAGATACGTGGGACCTTTCAAGATTGTCAGCAAGAGAGGCGACCTCGCCTATCAACTCGAGCTTCCTTCAAACTTTGCAAATGTTCATGACGTGTTCCACGTCTCTCAGCTTCGAAAGTGCTTCAAGACGGCTGACCACACCATCAACTTCGAGGACATTGAGCTCCAAGAAGATCTTTCCTATCGTGAGCACCCAGTTGCTATTCTTGAAGAGACTGAACGCAAGACTCGCAACAAGTCAATCAAATTCCTCAAAGTCAAGTGGTCACACCATTCCGACCATGAAGCTACCTGGGAACGCGAGGATCACCTCCGTTCTGAGTACCCGGCGTTCTTTCAGTCCTAGATCTCGGGACGAGATCCTTTCGTAGTGGTGGAGTGTTGTAACACCCCAGATATGACTTTCCCAATTTTTACTCCAACTCTTGCCGTTTCCGGCGTTAAGTTATTTTATTTTCTCGGGTTCGGGTCTTTGACTCCATGTGTTGTTATCGTTGTCATGCATCTCATATCATGTCATCATGTGCATTGCATTTGCATACGTGTTCATCTCATCTATTCGAGCTTTTTCCCCGTTGTCCGTTTTGCATTCCGGCGCTTCGTTCTCCTCCGGTGGTCATTTCTACCTTTCTTTCATGTGTGGGGATTAAACATTTCCGGATTGGACCGAGACTTGCCAAGCGGCCTTGGTTTACTACCGGTAGACCGCCTGTCAAGTTTCGTATCATTTGGACTTCGTTTGATACTCCAACCGTTAACCGAGGGACCGAAAAGGCCTCGTGTGTGTTGCAGCCCAACACCCCTCCAATTTGGCCCAAAACCCACCAAAAACCTCTCCATCATCTAGAGCGTTCGATCACGATCGCGTGGCCGAAAACCGCACCTCATTTGGACTCTCCTAGCTCCTCCTATGCCTATTTAAAGATCCCTCGAAAATCTCCTTCTCCTTCCCCCCGAAAACCCTAGATCTCATCACCGCGCGCCGCCGGACAATTCGCCACCGACGGACATTGTCCGGATCCACCCCGCCGCCGCCACTTGGCCGCCCCGCCGGCCCGCTGAGGCCCGCCGCGGGCCCTCCCGGGCTCAGCCGCCAGCGCCGCCCCGCGCCTCCTCGCCCCCGACGCCGGCGCCCGCCGCTCCGCCGCCACCTCAACGCGGTCCGGCCGCCCGCCGCCTCCGCGACATCGCCGCCCAGCCTCGCCCGAGCCGGCGCCGCCCTGTCCGTACCCGGCGCCGACCTCGCCGCTCCGGCCGCCCACCGCCTCCTCCTCGTCGCTGGCGTGCGCCACCACTGCCAAGTCCCCACTCCGGCCGTCTACAGTGTACCCCGATGAGAGATCCGACGAACCTCGAACCGCGTGCCCCAGATCTGGATCTGGAATTAACTCGGTTGACTTTTTCTCCCGAAACCCTAGCTCATGTGCTCATGTTCATAGCCTCGTAACTTTGCATCCGTAGCTCCGATTTGGGCATATATCATATGAAAATGTTCATCTCAGAGAGTACATCATTTCATTCCATTGCATCATTTTCATTTGAGTTCATCTTGATGCCTGAAATGCTGTTAGAAGAGGGCTACTTGAGATAATTGTCAGATCTGCTACTCCATTTAGCTTTTTGTCATTTTTGCCATGATTAATGTGTGCATGATATGCCCATGAGTTCTACATATGTTTTGGTAAGGGTTTTGTCATCTTTCCAGAGGTGCAACCCATGTATTTTTGTGATGTGTGTGGTGACTAGCACGAGCTTGCAAAGTGGTGCACTTGGTAATTCTGATTTCAGGGACTTAGCATTTCCACTAAGTCCTTGAGCTGTTTACCTCATGATGCCATATGTTCATGTTGTTCCCTAGTGACCCATGCCTCTTTTGAGGATGATCAGTAAGGATGTTTTATTAATCTTGTAGTGCTCTATCCATCCATGTCTTTGTTTGCAATTATGGAGCACCCTAGCTTGAGTCAATCGAGCTCTACTTTTGCTACTTTGTGAATCTGGGCAGATTGTCAACTTGTTTGCAATTTTGCCGATGATGTTGTAGTTGATCCGTGCATGCTATGCTATTGTTCTTAACATGTCTAGCTTGAATTTTGTGTGTTCTTGATAGATGTATGCTTAGCTTGTCATGACTTGCACCGTAGTGAGTGCATCGAGCTCGTAAACATGCCTACTTGAGTTATGTTTCAGCATTTGCCAGTTTTCACTAAGTCTGAAAACTGATTATGTTTTTGCTATGTTCACATGCTTGTTAGTATATTTTATGATCCCTTTTGGCTCAAGGTCTCTAAGGGACTTTTGTTAAGCTATTTGAGTAGCTCCATGCCATGTTTTACTTTGCCATGTTCAGGTCCTGTAGCATGTAGTTTTGTTGCTCTGAAGAGTGCCACCTGATCTGAAATTTCAGACAAGTGTTAATTTCACTAAGTCTGAAATCTGTTTACCATATGCATTTTTGCCATGCTTGTTTGAACCTGTTAATGGATGAATTGGCCGTAGCTCAGTGCTAGACTTTTGTTAAGCATCTTGATTTCATCCCTTCCATGTATTTTGTTGTCATGTTTGAGTGCTGTAGCATGTTCATCTCATTGCATTTAGGTGGCTACTTGCTGTAAATCGCAGACCGGTGTCATATTTGAATCGCTTGCCATTTCCAAACCGTAACTCCAATTCCGGCGTTCTTTATATCATTTTCAAGTGATTTAATCTCATATTTCTAGTGGCACACTTGGATTTCCAAGTTGAGGCCAGGGTTCATGCATTCCTTGTCACATCTTGCATATGCATCCCGCATCGCATCCCACATTAGCATATCATCTTTGCATCATCGTGTTGATCCTTGCACGTGGTTGATTGTGTCCTTGTTACTTGTTTGTCTTGTTTGGGTAGAGCCGAGAGACGAGTTCGCTAACGAGGAGCCCGTTGAGTTTGCTTTCGAGGATCCAGTCAACTCTGACAACTTTGCAGGCAAGATGATCATACCCTCGAAATCACCACTATGTTTGCTATGCTAGATTGCTCGTTCTTTTGCTATGCCAATGCTACGATGCCTACCACTTACTTTCAAGCCTCCCAAATAGCCATGTCAAACCTCTAACCCACCATGTCCTAGCAAACCGTTGATTGGCTATGTGACCGCTTTGCTCAGCCCCTCTTATAGCGTTGCTAGTTGCAGGTGAAGATTGAAGGCCGTTCCTTGTTACTTGTTTGTCTTGTTTGGGTAGATCCGGGAGACGAGTTCGCTAAGGAGGAGCCCGGTGAGTTTGCTTTCGAGGATCCAGTCAACTCTGACAACTTTGCAGGCAAGATGATCATACCCTCGAAATCACCACTATCTTTGCTATGCTAGATTGCTCGTTCTTTTGCTATGCCAATGCTACGATGCCTACCACTTGCTTTCAAGCCTCCCAAATAGCCATGTCAAACCTCTAACCCACCATGTCCTAGCAAACCGTTGATTGGCTATGTGACCGCTTTGCTCAGCCCCTCTTATAGCGTTGCTAGTTGCAGGTGAAGATTGAAGGCCGTTCCTTGTTGGACCATTTAATTACTTGTTGGGATAGCATTATATTATCTTGTTATCTTAATGCATCTATATACTTGGTAAAGGGTGGAAGGCTCGGCCTCTTGCCTAGTGTTTTTTTCCACTCTTGCCGCCCTAGTTTCCGTCCCGGATTTTGCGTTCCTTATGCGGTTGGGTTATAATGGGAACCCCTTGATAGTTCGCCTTGATTAAAGCTTTTCCAGCAATGCCCAACCTTGGTTTTACCATTTGCCACCTAGCCTCTTTTTCCCTTGGGTTTCCGGAGCCCGAGGATCATCTTATTTTAAACCCCCCGGGCCAGTGCTCCTCCGAGTGTTGGTCCAAACTGTCAGCCGCCGGTGGCTACCACGGGCAACTCTGGGCTAGCCTACCGGAAGTTTAGACAATCTGAGTGTGCCCTGAGAAAGAGATATGTGCAGCTCCTATCGGGATTTGTCGGCACATTCGGGCGGTGTTGCTGGTCTTGTTTTAACCTGTCGAAGTGTCTTGAAGAACCGAGATACCAAGTCTGATCAGAACGTCTTGGGAGGATGTATATTCCTTCGTTGACCGTGAGAGCTTGTCATGGGCTAAGTTGGGACTCCCCTGCAGGGATTTGAACTTTCGAAAGCCGTGCCCGCGGTTATGGGCAGATGGGAATTTGTTAATGTCCGGTTGTAGATAACTTGAACCTTAACTTAATTAAAACGAATCAACGGAGTGTGTTACCGTGATGGCCTCTTCTCGGCGGAGTCCGGGAAGTGGACACGGTGTTGGAGTAATGTTTGCGTAGGTTGCTCTCTAGTTTCTCGCTCGCACTTTGCCTCCTCTTCTCGCTCTCTTTTGCGAATAAATTAGCCACCATATATGCTAGTCGCTTGCTGAAGCTCCACATATTTACCTTGCCTTACCTATAAGCTTAAATAGTCTTGATTGCGAGGGTGCGAGATTGCTGAGTCCCTGTGGCTCATAGATTACTATTACACCAGATGCAGGGCCTGATGATTCCGCTCCAGGAGACGCGCTCAAGCTCAAGTGAGAGTTCGACGAGGACTCTCAACGTTACTATGTTTCCTTTCCTGATGATCAGTAGTGGTGCCCAGTTGGGGGTGATTGGGACCGTGTCGCATGTTGGGTTATCTTCTATTTTGGCGCCGTAGTTGGGCCATGAGTGTTTGGATGATGTAATGTTATTTATGTACCTTGATTGACGTGGCGAGTGTAAGCCAACTATGTTATCTCCCCTTTATTATTTATATTACATGGGATGTTGTGAAGATTGCCTTACTTGCGACATATGCCTTCAATGCGATTATGCCTCTAAGTCGTGCCTCGACACATGGGAGATATAGTCGCATCGAGGGTGTTACACTGCTGCTCATGCCGAACTGGAGAAATCCAAGAAGGCGTCTCCTGGTAATGTTTCCCTCCATCAAGAAACAATGATTATATGCCAGCTATGCTGATAATGTTGCTTGTCTCATAACAGGGCCGTCGGACCAACTGGAAGAGAAATTGAAGGCCGCTCAAACGGACGAGAAAGATGCGAAAAGACTGCACGCCGCAGGTGAGGGCGTTCTAACCCGAGTCAGAGAGGAGAAAAACAAACTCCAGAATTGCAACATCTAGCTGGGCGAGGAACTGAAAGATGTGCGGGCCCAACTGGCCGACTCCGTGAAGGAGAATAAAAGGCTCCGAGGCGGCATATTCAATATGTGGCCGGACTTACCTTATAATAGTTCAGAGATGAAAGGTACTGACAAATTTATGTTTTCAGGTATGCTAACAGGCCGTCCCGAAGAGGAGGTGTCCGGACAGTCGGATGATCTGCTACAGGGGCTATCACAAATGCACGAGCAAGCTCGGCAGGCAATGCGAAGTGTTTGCTAAGGCCTTATGGCCATCCTCCTCCCCTCCAGGAAGTATGGAGGATCTTGTAGAGCTATCCAAGGGAGCGCGGTGACGTATCTGATTATGGAAAATATCGGCCTGTCGGGAGGGTGCGCGAGAGGCTTGGGCCATGGTGAAAACACGGTATACCAAGCTTGATCCGAATCACATTGCCCGGGTCGGACCTTTAGGGTCAGATGGGAAAGAAGTGCCCGTTAATTTGGTATATGCCCAAGTAGCAGTAGCTGCCAAATATTCCCAACAGGATTGTAAGTTAGATAGCCTGCTGGATGGTATAGAGGAGGAAATTTATGAGTCTAAGTGACTATGTACTTTCCTTGACATATGTAAATTCTAGCTGAATTGTAAAACGATTGTCATGGCAGACCTTTTCGCTTCAACCTCGGAACCCGAAGGTGCGAAGTGTTTCCGAATACCCATGCGGCCGAATAGACCAGGGAATGCATGGAAACCAGGTGTAGGGGTCATAGTTGCTTGAACAGACAAGTTGTATTCGGCTAGTTATGTTATATTACATTAAGGTTGTAAGAAACATCTTCCAGAGAGAATAGTTCCGTGAAGGGTTCCTTTCCCTGGGTGTGCATGCGTTACAGTGCATGTCCGAACTATGATTGAAAAAATAGCAGTATATATATATATATCTTCTGGGGGTTCGCAATGGAGCGAATGCAAGAAACATCTTCAATCCACCGACCGAATATTCCCTTAAGAATGCTAGCTTTCGGCTTCACCCAGTCTGAGGTACACATCCGGATGACCCGACAGTAACAATCGCAGAGGTGCTCCCTTTATGCCCTAGCCGAACTAACAGAAACATAGGGCATAAGCACAGGAGCCAGGCAACCCAGCTTGGCCAAAACTTAAGTCATATCGATGCATATAATGGCGAAGAAAAGGTACATATGGGAAAAACGCATATGTGATGAGCTTGATGCTTGGATAATAATAGCAAGCTTCTGTACAAGAAGCCCCCAGGTATAATGGACGTACATATTTGAAAGCATATGTGTGCGTCAGGGGTGCGCGGTCTAACTGCACAAAAGCTTTAAGGCTAAAGAGAAAAATGAAAATTGAGAGAAAGACAAAAAAATGTATTATGGAAACGGTAGGGAGAAGGAGACGAACAAAGAGTTCGGCGCTTAGGCATAGAATCTTCAGAATCTGGCCACGTTCCAGTGGTTCGGCTCGAGGCGATTATCTGACGCGTCACGCATGCAGTACGCTCCTCCGGTGAGAACTTCGTCAATGATGAAGGGACCCTCCCATTTGGGCTTGAGTTTGTCCTTTTTCTTCTCCGACAAGTGTAGAACAAGTTCACCAACGTTATAAGTCTTGGCCCGTACTTCTCTGCTTTGATATCTGCGGGCCTGTTGTTGATAAAATGCGGAACGAGCTTTTGCAACGTCACGCTCCTCCTCCAGGGCATCTAGGTTGTCCTGCCGATCGAGCTCGGCCTCTCTCTGTTCGTACATGCGCACCCGAGGTGAGTCATGTATAATGTCGCAGGGTAGCACAGCCTCTGCGCCGTACACCATGAAAAAAGGTGTGTATCCGGTAGTGCGATTGGGCGTGGTCCACAGCCCCCGGAGTACGGAGTCAAGCTCCTCAACCCAGTGTGTGTCTGATTCCTTCAAAGAGCGCACTAGTCTGGGCTTGATGCCGCTCATAATAAGACCATTGGCTCGTTCGACTTGATCGTTTGTTTGTGGATCATAGACAGAGGCATAATCGAGTTTAATGCCCAGATTAACACACCAGGTTTTCACCTCGTCGGCTATGAAATTGGAGCCGTCATCGGCGATGATGCTGTGCGGAACGCCATAATGGTGTACAACACCGGATATGAATTCTATCACCGGCCCGGACTCGGCCGTTTTAACTGGTTTGGCCTCTATCTACTTAGTGAATTTATCCACCATACCCAGCAGATATTTTTTCTTATGGATTCCTCCTTTAAGGGGTCCAACCATATCTAGTCCCCAAACCGCAAAAGGCCAAGTGATGGGGATTGTTTGTAGGGCGGTGCAGGGCATATGGCTTTGGTTGGCGAAGAGTTGGCATCTGACGCAACGTTGGACAAGGTCCTGTGCATCTGCTCGGGCCGTCGGCCAATAAAACCCTGTACGGAAGGCCTTGCTAACAAGGGCCCGAGTTGCTGCGTGGTGCCCGCCGAGACCGGCGTGAATATCATCTAGGAGCCGTCGCCCCTCCTCATCGGAGATACATCTTTGAAGGACTCCGGTAGCGCTTTTCTTATAGAGCTCTCCTTCGTGAACCTTGTAGGCCTTCGAACGCCGGACAATGCGGCAGGCCTCATTCTGATCCTCAGGAAGTTCCTTCCTATTAAGGTAGGCCAGGAAGGGTTCGGTCCATGGGGCAATGACTGCCATAATGAGATGGGCCGATGGTGTTATTTTGGTGGCTGAGCCTCCGATCATATCGGTGGGTTCGGAATCTGGGGTTGTGTTTGGATCCGGACTGCTGTTACTGCTCTCCCCCTGCCACACTACGGATGGCTTAAAAAGCCTTTCCAGAAAGATATTGGGTGGGATGGGGTCGCGCTTGGCGCCGATACGAGCAAGAACGTCCGCCGCTTGATTACTTTCTCGGGCCACGTGATGGAACTCGAGCCCCTTGAACCGAGCCGACATTTTTAGGACGACATTATGATAAGCTGCCATCTTCGGATCTTTGGCATCGAAGTCCCCATTTATTTGAGATATTGCAAGGTTTAAGTCCCCGCGCGCTTCCAGGCGCTGTATGCCCATGGAGACAACCATCCGGAGACCATGCAGTAAGGCCTCGTATTCGGCTGTGTTGTTGGAGTCTGTGTATAGTATTTGGAGTACGTACTGAACGACGTCTCCAGTGGGGGACGTTAAAACGACGCCCGCTCCTAGCCCTGCCAGCATTTTGGAGCCATCAAAATACATAACCCAATTGGAACATGTGCCGTATTCTTTAGGGAGTTCGGCCTCTGTCCATTCGGTGACGAAGTCAGCCAGTACTTGGGATTTAATAGCTCAATGTGGTTTGTATGTAATATCAAATGGAAGGAGCTCAATGGCCTGATACGTCTCCAACGTATCTATAATGTTTGGTTGTTACATGCTATTATATTATCTGTTTTGGATGCTAATGGGCTTTATTTTACACTTTTATATCATTTTTGGGACTAAAATATTAACCCAAGGCCCAATGCAAATTGATGTTTTTTTGCCTATTTCAGTGTTTCGCAGAAAAGGAATATCAAACGTAGTCCAAACGGAATGAAACCTTCGGGAGCGTGATTTTTGGAACAAACATGATCTAGAGGACTTGGAGTGGACGTCAAGAAACGGACGAGGAGTCCACGAGGCAGGGGGCGCGCCTACCCCCTGGGCGCGCCCTCCCCCCTTGTGGGCCCCTCATGGCTCAGCCGACCTACTTCTTCCTCCTATATATGTTCACATACCCCGAAAACATCCAGGGGCACCACGAAACCCTATTTCCACTGCCGCAACCTTCTGTACCCAAGAGATCCCATCTCGGGGCCTTTCCGAAGCTCCGTCGGAGGGGGCATTGATCACGGAGGGCCTCTACATCAACTCCATGGCCCCTACGATGATGTGTGAGTAGTTTACTTCAGACCTTCGGGTCCATAGCTAGTAGCTAGATGGCTTCCTCTCTCTCTTTGGATATCAATACAAAGTTCTCCTCGATCTTCTTGGAGATCTATTCGTTGTAACTCTTTTTGTGGTGTGTTTCTCAAGATCCGATGAATTGTGGGTTCATGATCAAGTCTATATATGAACAATATTTGATTCTTCTCTGAAATCTTTTATGCATGCTTGGTTATCTTTGCAAGTCTCTTTGAATTATCAGTTTGGTTTGGTCTACTAGATTGATCTTTCTTGCAATGGGAGAAGGGCTTAGCTTTGGGTTCAATCTTGCGGTGCTCGATCCCAGTGTCAGAAAGGGAAATGACACATATTTTATTGTTGCCATTGAGGATAAAAAGATGGGATTTATATCATATTGCTTGAGTTTATCCCTCTACATCATGTCATCTTACCTAAGGCGTTACTCTATTCTTATGAACTTAATACTCTAGATGCATGCTGGATAGCGGTCGATGTGTGGAGTAATAGTAGTATATGCAGGCAGGAGTTGGTCTACTTGTCACGGACGTGATGCTTATATACATGATCATGCCTAGATATTCTCATAATTATTCGCTTTTCTATGAATGGCTCGACAGTAATTCGTTCACCCACCATAATACTTATGCTATCTTGAGAGAAGCCACTAGTGAAACCTATGGCCCCCGGGTCTATTCTCCATCATATAAGTTTCCAATCTATTTTATTTTGCAATCTTCACTTTCAATCTATATCATAAAAATACGAAAAATATTTATCTTATCATTATTATCTCTATCAGATCTCACTCTCGTAAGTGACCATGAAGGGATTGACAACCCCTTTATCGCGTTGGTTGTGAGGTTCTTATTTGTTTGTGTAGGTACGAGGGACTTGCGTGTGGCCTCCTACTGGATTGATACCTTGGTTCTCAAAAACTGAGGGAAATACTTACGCTACTTTGCTGCATCACCCTTTCCTCTTCAAGGGAAAACCAACGCAGTGCTCAAGAGGTAGCAAGAAGGATTTCTGGCACCGTTGACGGGGAGTCTACGCACAAGTCAAGACATACAGAGTACCATCACAAACTCTTATCCCTCACATTACATTATTTGCCATTTGCCTCTCGTTTTCCTCTCCCCCACTTCACCCTTGCTGTTTTATTCGCCCTCTTTTGCCGTTCCCCTTCTCTTTTCCAATTTGCCTCTTTTTGCTTGTCTCTTGTTTGCTTGTGTGTTGGATTGCTTGCTCGTCACGATGGCTCAAGATAATACTAAGTTGTGTGACTTTTCCAATACCAATAATAATGATTTTATTAGCATTCCGATTGATCCTCTTACCGACACTGAATCTTGTGAAATTAATGTTGCCTTGCTGAATCTTGTCATGAAAGATCCGTTTTCCGGCCTTCCTAGTGAAGATGCCGCTACCCATCTAAACAACTTCGTTGATTTGTGTGATATGCAAAAGAAGAAAGATCTGGATAATGATATTGTTGAACTGAAGTTATTCCCGTTTTCTCTTAGAGATCGTGCTAAAACTTGGTTTTCGTCTTTGCCTAAAAATAGTATCAATTCAGGGAATAAGTGCAAAGATGCTTTTATCTCTAAGTATTTTCCTCCCGCTAAGATCATCACTCTTAGAAACAATATTATGAATTTTAAGCAACTTGATCATGAACATGTTGCACAAGCTTGGGAGAGGATGAAATTAATGATACATAATTGCCCTACATATGGTTTGAATCTTTGGATGATTATACAAAATTTTTATGCCGGATTGAACTTTGCTTCTTGAAATCTTTTAGATTCGGCCGCGGGAGGCACTTTTATGGAAATCACTTTAGGAGAATCTACTAAACTCCTAGATAATATTATGGTTAATTATTCTTAATGGCATACTGAAAGATCTACTAATAAAAAGGTGCATGCTATAGAAGAAATCAATGTTTTGCGTGGAAAGATGGATGAACTTATGAAATTGTTTGCTAATAAAAGTGTTTATTTTGATCCTAATGATATGCCTTTGCCTACTTTGATTGAGAATAATAATGAATCTATGGATGCGAATTTTGTTGGTAGGAACAATTTTGGTAATAACACGTATAGAGGTAATTTTAATCCTAGGCTGTTTCCTAGTAATTCCTCTAATAATTATGGTAATTCCTACAACAATTATTACGGAAATTATAATAAGATGCCCTCTGATTTTGAATCTAATATTAAAGAATTTATTATTTTGCAATAGAGTTTCAATGCTTTGGTTGAAGAAAAATTGTCTAAGATTGATGAGTTGGCTAGGAACGTGGATAGAATTTCTCTTGATGTTGATTCTTTGAAACTTAGATCTATTCCACCTCAGCATGATATCAATGAGTCTCTCAAAGCTATGAGAATTTCAATTGATGAGTGCAAAGAAAGAACCGCTAGGATGCGTGCTAAAAAAGATTGCTTCATAAAAGCGTGTTCTTCTAGTTCCATGATAATAAGGATGAAGATCTAAAAGTTATTGATGTGTCCCCTATTAAATATATGTTTTGCAATATGAATATTGATAATGATGGGACTGTAGATGAGTCAACTTTAGTTAGAAGGCATCCCAATGATTCAGAGTTTTTAGATCTTGATGCAAAAATTGATAAAAGTGGGATTGGAGAGGTCAAAACTTTAAATAGCAATGAACCCACTATCTTGGATTTCAAGGAATTTAATTATGATACTTGTTCTATAATAGATTGTATTTCCTTGTTGCAATCCGTGCTAAATTCTCCGCATCCTTATAGTCAAAATAAAGCTTTTACTAAACATATCGTTGATGCTTTAATGTAATCTTATGAAGAAAAGATTGAATTGGAAGTTTCTATCCCTAGAGAACTTCATGATGAGTGGGAACCTACTATTAAAATTAATATTAAAGATCATGAATGCTTTTCTTTATGTGATTTGGGGGCTAGTGATTCCACGATTCCTAAAACTTTGTGTGATTTGTTAGGTTTCCGTGAATTTGATGATTGTTCTTTAAACTTGCATCTTGGGAATTCCACCATTAAGAGACCTATGGGAAGAATTAATGATGTTCTTATTGTTGCAAATAGGAATTATGTGCCCGTAGATTTCATTGTCCTTGATATAGATTGCAATCCTACATGCCCTATTATTCTTGGTTGACCTTTCCTTAGAACGATTGGTGCAATTATTGATATGAAGGAAGGGAATATTAGATTCCAATTTCCATTAAGGAAGGGCATGGAACACTTTCCTAGAAAGAAAATTAAATTACCTTATTAATCTATTATGAGAGCCACTTATGGATTGCATACCAAAGATGATAATACTTAGATATATCCTTGCTTTTATGCCTAGCTAGGGGCGTTAAACGATAGCACTTGTTGGGAGGCAACCCAATTTTATTTCTGTTTCTTGCTTTTTGGTTCTGTTTAGTAATAAATAATTCATATAGCCTCTGTTTAGATGTGGTTTTGTGCTTTTAATTAGTGTTTGTGCCAAGTAGAACATTTGGGAAGACTTGGGGAAAGTCTTTGCGATCTTGCTGTAAAAAACAGAAACTTTAGCGCTCACGAGAATTGCTGCCATTTTTTATTGGAGAGTGATATTTAGTTAATTCTTGTTGAATATGATTAATAGATAAATTCCTCACGTCCACCAATTTATTTTAGAATTTTTGGGGTTCCATAAGTATTCAAAACCTACAGATTACTACAGACTATTCTGTTTTTGACAGATTCTGTTTTATGTGTGATGTTGGTTTATTTTGATGAATCTATGGCTAATAATAGAGTTTATAAACCATAGAAAAGTTGGAATACAGTGGTTTTAACACCAATATAAATAAATAATGAGTTAATTACAGTACCTTGAAGTGGTGGTTTGTTTTCTTTTACTAACGGAGCTCACGAGATTTTCTTTTAAGTTTTGTGTTGTGAAGTTTTCAAGTTTTGGGCAAAGAATTGATGGATTATGGAACAAGGAGTGGCAAGAGGCTAAGCTTGGGGATTCCCAAGGCACCCCAAGGTAAAATCCAAGGACAACCAAAAGCCTAATCTTGGGGATGCCCCGGAAGGCATCCCCTCTTTCGTGTTCGTCCATTGGTAACTTTACTTGGAGTTATATTTTTATTCGCCACATGATATGTGTTTTGCTTGGAGCATCTTGTATGATTTGAGCCTTTGCTTTTTAGTTTACCACAATCATCCTTGCTGTACACACCTTTTGGGTGAGACACACATGAATTGAAATTTATTAGAATACTCTATGTGCTTCACTTATATCTTTTGAGTTGAATAATTTTTGCTCTAGTGCTTCGCTTATATCTTTTAGAGCACGGCGGTGGTTCTATTTTATAGAAATAATTGATCTCTCATGCTTAACTTATATCATTTTGAGAGTCCTTTAGAACATCATGGTAATTCACTTTGGTTATAAATTTTAAATGCTAAGAGAAGTGGGATTCTTGATAGATTGTTTTGAGATATAAAGGTGGTAATATTAGAGGTGTGCTAGTTGAGTAATTGTGAAATTGATGAATACTTGTGTTGAAGTTGGCAAGTCCCGTAGCATGCACGTATGGTAAAAGTTATGTGACAAATCTGAAGCATGGGGTGTTCTTTGATTGCTTTCTTTATGAGTGGCAGTGTGAAATTGATGAATACTTATGTTGAAGTTGGCAAGTCCCGTAGCATGCACGTATGGTAAAAGTTATGTGACAAATCTGAAGCATGGGGTGTTCTTTGATTGCTTTCCTTATGAGTGGCGGTCGGGGACGAGCGATGGTCTTTCCCTACCAATCTATCCCCCTAGGAGCATGCGTGTAGTGCTTGGTTATGATGACTTGTAGATTTTTGCAATAAGTATGTGAGTTCTTTATGACTAATGTTGAGTCCATGGATTATACGCACTCTCACCCTTCCATCATTGCTAGCCTCTTTCGTACCGTGCATTGCTCTTTCTCACCTTGAGAGTTGGTGCAAACTTCGCCGGTGCATCCAAACCCCGTGATATGATACGCTCTATCACACATAAGCCTCCTTATATCTTCCTCAAAACAGCCACCATACCTACCTATTATGGCATTTCCATAGCCATTCTGAGATATATTGCCATGCAACTTTCCATCGTTCCATTTATTATGACACGCATCATCATTGTCATATTTCTTTGCATGATCATGTAGTTGACATCGTATTTGTGGCAAAGCCACCATGCTTAATTTTTCATACATGTGACTCTTGATTCATCGCAATCCCGGTACACCGCCGGAGGCATTCACATAGAGTCATATTTTGTTCTAAGTATCGAGTTATAATTCTTGAGTTGTAAGTAAATAAAAGTGTGATGATCATCATTAGAGCATTGTCCCATGTGAGGAAAGGATGATGGAGACTATGATTCCCCCACAAGTCGGGATGAGACTCCGGACGAAAAATAATAATAATAGAGGCCATAAAAAAAGAGGAAAGAAGGCCCAAATAAAAAATAAATAAATAATGAGAGAAACAGAGAGATGGGACAATGTTACTATCCTTTTTCCACACTTGTGCTTCAAAGTAGCACCATGATCTTCATGATAGAGAGTCTCTTATTTTGTCACTTTCATATACTAGTGGGAATTTTTCATTATAGAACTTGGCTTGTATATTCCAATGATGGGCTTCCTCAAATGCCCTAGGTTTTCGTGAGCAAGCAAGTTGGATGCACACCCACTTAGTTTCATTCATGAGATTTCATATATTTATAGTTCTAGTGCATCCGTTGCATGGCAATCCATACTCCTTGCATTGACATCAATCAGTGGGCATCTCCATAGCCCATTGATTAGTCGCGTCAATGTGAGACTTTCTCCCTTTTTTGTCTTCTCACACAACCTCAATCATCATATTCTATTCCACCCATAGTGCTATGTCCATGGCTCGCGCTCATATATTGCGTAAAAGTTGAAAGAGTTTGAAAAGGCTAAGTATGAAACAATTGCTTGGCTTGTCATCGGGGTTGTGCATGATGGGAGCATTTTGTGTGACGAAAATGAATGGCCAAACTATATGACTTTGTAGGGTTAAGTTTTCTTTGGCTATAGTATTTTGATAAGACATAATTATTTGATTAGCATACTTGGAGTATTACTATTTTTATGTCAACAATAAACTTTTATATTGAATCTTTCGGATCTGAACATTCATGACACAATAGAGAAAAATACATTGAAGAACATGCTAGAAAGCATTCCACATTTTTTTTGCTTTTATCATTTACCTACTCGAGGACGAGCATGAAGTAAGCTTGGGGATGCTTGATACGTCTCCAATGTATCTGTAATTTTTCATTGTTCCATGCTATTATATTATCTGTTTTGGATGTTAATGGGCTTTATTTTACACTTTTATATCATTTTTGAGACTAACCTATTAACCCAAGGCCCAGTGCAAATTGCTGTTTTTTTTTGCCTATTTCAGTGTTTCGCAGAAAAGGAATATCAAGCAGAGTCCAAACGGAATGAAACCTTCGGGAGCGTGATTTTTGGAACAAACGTGATCCAGAGGACTTGGAGTGGACGTCAAGAAACGGACGAGGAGTCCACGAGGCAGGGGGCACGCCTACCCCCCTGGGCGCGCCCTCCCCCCTCGTGGCTCAACCGACCTACTTCTTCCTCCTATATATGTTCACATACCCCGAAAACATCCAGGAGCACCACGAAACCCTATTTCCACTGCCGCAACCTTCTGTACCCAAGAGATCCCATCTTGGGGCCTTTTCTGGAGCTCCGTCGGAGGGGGCATTGATCACGGAGGGCCTTTACATCAACTCCATGGCCCCTCCGATGATGTGTGAGTAGTTTACTTCAGACCTTCGGGTCTATAGCTAGTAGCTAGATGGCTTCTTCTCTCTCTTTGTATCGCAATACAAAGTTCCCCTTGATCTTCTTGGAGATCTATTCGATGTAACTCTTTTTGCGGTGTGTTTGTCGAGATCCGATGAATTGTGGGTTTATGATCAAGTCTATCTATGAAAAATATTTGATTCTTCTCTGAAATGTTTTAAGCATGATTGGTTATCTTTGCAAGTCTCTTCGAATTATCAGTTTGGTTTGGCCTACTAGATTGATCTTTCTTGCAATGGGAGAAGTGCTTAGCTTTGGGTTCAATATTGTGGTGCTTGATCCCAGTGACAGAAAGGGAAACGACACGTATTGTATTGTTGCCATCGAGGATAAAAAGATGGGGTTTATACCATATTGCTTGAGTTTATCCCTCTACATCATGTCATCTTACGTAAGGCGTTACTCTGTTCTTATGAACTTAATACTCTAGATGCATGCTGGATAGCGGTCGATGTGTGGAGTAATAGTAGTATATGCAGGCAGGAGCCGGTCTACTTGTCACGGACGTGATGCCTATATACATGATCATGCCTAGATATTCTCATAATTATTCACTTTTTTATCAATTTCTCAACAGTAATTCGTTCACCCATCGTAATACTTATGCTATCTTGAGAGAAGCCACTAGTGAAACCTATGGCCCCCGGGTCTATTCTCCATCATATAAGTTTCCAATCTATTTTATTTTGCAATCTTTACTTTCAATCTATATAATAAAAATACCAAAAATATTTATCTTATCATTATTATCTCTATCAGATCTCACTCTCGTAAGTGATCATGAAGGGATTGACAACCCCTTTACCGCGTTGGTTGCGAGGTTCTTATTTGTTTGTGTAGGTACGAGGGACTTGCGTGTGGCCTCTTACTGGATTGATACCTTGGTTCTAAAAAACTGAGGGAAATACTTACGCTACTTTGCTGCATCACCCTTTCCTCTTCAAGGGAAAACCAACGCAGTGCTCAAGAGATAGCATGGCCCATTTGGCAATCCAGCTCGTGGCATCGCGGTTCTTTATTATGTCGTTGAGAGGTACTTCGGAAGCCACCGTGATCGAACACTCCTGGAAGTATTGTCGTAGCTTTCAGTATGCCATGAAGACCGCACATGCTATCTTTTGATAATGGGGGTACCGGGATTTTAATGGTGTAAGGACAGTGTTCTTGTTCAGTGACGAGAACGGCGCTCACCACTTGATGTGTTGCCGATTTGTATAGCAGCATGGGTTCGCCGACGTTTGGCGCGGCCAGGGTTGGGTTGCTCGCTAGGAGTGTTTTTATTTCTTCCAGTCCGGCTGTTGCCGCGTCCGTCCACTCGAAGTGACCGGTTCGCCACAGAAGGCGATAGAGTGGCAGTGCCTTTTCTCCCAATCTGGAGATAAAGCGGCTTAGAGCTGCCACGCAACCCGCGAGTTTTTGGACTTGTTTAAGGTCTGTTGGCATAGCCAACTGTGACAGAGCTCGGATTTTGGTTGGATTTGCTTCAATTCCTCTATTGGAGACGATGAAGCCCAGCAGCTTTCCTGCTTGGATGCCAAAAATGCACTTTTCTGGATTGAGCTTAATGTCATATGCGCGGAGGTTGTCAAGTGTGAGACGTAGGCCGTCTATTAGTGTTTCGACGCGCCTTGTCTTGATTACGACGTCGTCCACATGGGCTTCAACTGTCTTTCCGATCCGTTTCTCCAGGCATGTTTGGATCATGCGTTGGTAGGTGGCGCCGGCGTTCTTGAGCCCAAAGGGCATGGTGTTGAAGCAGAATGGCCCATATGGGGTGATGAATGCTGTTGCAGCTTGGTCGGACTCCTTCATTTTGATTTGATGGTATCCGGAATATGTGTCGAGGAAACACAGTGAGTCGTGTCCTGCGGTAGCACCAATGATTTGATCAATGCGGGGGAGGGGGAAGGGATCCTTAGGGCAAGCCTTATTGAGGTCTTTAAAATCAACACACAGGCACCAGGATTTATCCTTCTTTGGTACCATCACCAGGTTTGCCAGCCAGTCCGGATGTTTTATTTCTCTAATGAATCTGGCCTTGATTAGCTTGGCTAGCTCCTCTCCGATGGCTTGACATTTAGGTTCGGAAAAGTGCCACAGTGTTTGTTTGACCGGTTTGTATCCCTTTAATATGTTGAGGCTGTGTTCGGCTAGTTTGCGCGGGATTCCTGGCATGTCAGAAGGGTGCCATGCGAATATATCCCACTTTTCGCGAAGAAAATCTCTTAGCGCGACGTCGACCGTTGGGTCTAGTTGTGCCCCAATAGATGCTGTCTTTTTGGGGTCTGTTGGATGGACCTAGAATTTGACTATTTCTTCCGCTGGCTTGAAGGAGGTGGATTTGGGGCGTTTGTCTAAGATCACATCGTCCCTGTCCATCGTGGAGCGCAATGCGGTTAATTCTTCGGCCGCGAGGGCTTCAGATAATGCCTCAAAGGCCAGGGATGCGATTATATTTTCGGCGTGGAGTGCTATGTCCGGACCACTGGCGAGAGTGATTATGCCTTTGGGCCCGTGCATCTTAAGCTTCATGTACCCATAATGAGGTACAGCTTGGAAGCGTGTAAATGCCTCCTGCCCCAAGAGGGCGTGATATCCGCTGTTGAAAGGGGCCACTTGGAAGGTTATTTCTTCGGACCGATAATTCTCCGGCATGCCGAATACCACGTCAAGTGTTATTTTTCCCACACACCGCGCCTCCCGACTGGGAATGATTCCTCGGAAGGTCGTGCTGCTTTGCTCAATGCGGCTCCTGTCTATTTCCATTTTGTGGAGTGTATATTCGTAGATGAGGTTTAGTCCGCTGCCGCCGTCCATGAGAACCTTGGTGAGACGGAAGCCATCCATGATTGGACTGAGCACCAAGGTGGCTGGTGCTCGGACTGTCCTATATTTTGGTTCGTCACCGGCATTAAAAGTTATAGCCGTGTCGTTCCAAGGGTTTATTGCTGCTATTTGACAGACTTCGACGAGTCCGCGCAGTGCTCTTTTGCGCCTATTGTTTGAGGCGAATGTCTCAAAGACCGTCAGTATTTTGGGGTCGTCGTCTTCTGGGGGTGTTGTTCGATCTGGGGTATTCTTGGTGAGGATATCCTCGCCGCTCTTGGCCACTTGCCGGAGTATCCAACATGCTCTGAGGCTATCTGTTGGTATGTTATCTGGTGTTGCGTGTATTTTGCATGGCCCATAGATCCATCCTTCCAGAACGGTTCTACGCCTCGTACTGGACTTATATTTCTTTACTATTGGACCAGGCGTGTTGCAAGGGTGCGCCCTTTTCGCCTGAATGAGGGATTGAGTGGGGACCGATGGTTCCCAACGGGCTGCCTGAGTTTTCCAGGTGCTTTCCATTGCGCTGTACTTCTGTATGATAGTTGCCAAGTCAGCGAACTATAGTATGCGACGGCGGTTGATGGCGTTGAGGATTGCTTCGTCCGTGCAATTGTTGCGGAACGTTGAGATCGCTTCCTCGTCGTGGCAATCTTTAATCTTGTCTTTGACAAGAAGGAATCTGGCCTAGAAGTGGTGGACCGTTTCCTGAGACTGCTATTGTATGCTCATGAGAGCGCTTATGTTTGGGCGGGTGGGTCGTTTTAAATCTGAACCCTAACCCAATTTTGGATCCGGAGTCTGAAGGAATTCCGAACTTATCAGATCGGGCTCCGGGATATCCAATGATTTCTTAGGCCCGTCATCCGATTCTATGTTCGGAGGGCAGGATGCATCTCCTCGCAGGTGGGTGTCCGGCTCTTCGAAGCCGGAGATCCGAACATAGTCCGTCTTTAGTATGGAGGAAGAGTTGTTGTCTCGCTCCTCGACTATCGCTATCTGGTGGGTGATCGGTGGAGATTTGATTTCTCTCTAATCAGGTTTAAGCCCAATTCGATCATAGTCTGTGGCGACCCCCAGGGCGGCGATGCGATCTAGGAGCTCGTTTAAAGACGAAAGCTCCGCTGGATCCATCTGCTTGGAGTGTTCGGAGTCGATATGAAGGGGATTTTCGATGACTCGGGAGGTCATCGTCGGATTAACAGCCGAATGGGCAGTCATGGTAAAGCCGCCCAGCAGGAGGGTTTGGCCTAGGGCCAGTGCTCCTCCAACGATGATATTGTCCTTGAGAACAAGGCGAGCCATCGATCTTGTCATCAACGTCACAGTGGAACTCTCAATGAAAGCACCAATGTCGGTGTCAAAACCGGCGGATCTCGGGTAGGGGGTCCCGAACTGTGCGTCTAGGATCGATGGTAACAGGAGACGAGGGACACAATGTTTTACCCAGGTTCGGGCCCTCTCTATGGAGGTAATACCCTACGTCCTACTTGATTGATCTTGATGAATATGAGTATTACAAGAGTTGATCTACCACTAGATCTTAATGACTAAACCCTAAAAGTCTAGTCTAGCTATGATTATGAGGATTGTCCCCCCTCCGGACTAAGTCCTCCGGTTTATATAGACACTGGGGGGATCTACGGTTACATAAGGTTGGTTACAAAGAAAGGAATCTACTTATTTGATCGCCAAGCTTGCCTTCCACGCCAAGGAGAGTCCCGTCCAGACACGGGTGCAGTCTTCGGTGTTCGTATCTTCACAGCCCATCAGTCCGACCCATGGCTAACAGGCCGGACGCCCGAGGACCCCTTAGTCCAGGAGTCCCTCACATGGATCACCACCATTTCACTGATATCGAATCCCCTCACATCCCTATTCCGTATAACCTGGTTTTAGTGTGAGGACTCGTGATGTTATTCCATTGCCTGCTCCTGCTCTGTTTGATTCTATTGCCAGGGGCGGATATAGGATTATGCCTGCAGACATCATCACCTACCGGAACGCTCAGGCTGCTGAGGAGGCAACACAGGAGGAGCCTCCACAGTGGGATCAGTGGATGCCCGCTCCTCAGTACCCCAACTACTACCCTCTAGGAGGCCTAAGCTTGGGGGAGTACGTTGAGGGAGTCCTGGATTAGGGGGTCCTCGGACAGCCGGACTATATACTTTGGCCGGACCGTTGGACTATGAAGATACAAGATTGAAGACTTCGTCCGATGTCCGGGTGGGACTCTCCTTTGTGTGGAAGGCAAGCTTGGCAATTCGGATATGTAGATCTCCTCCCTTGTAACCGACTTTGTGTAACCCTAGCCTCCTCTAGTGTCTATATAAACCGGAGGGTTTAGTCCGTAGGACAGGAACAATCATAATCATAGGCTAGCTTCTAGGGTTTAGCCTCTACGATCTCGTGGTAGATCAACTCTTGTAATACTCATATCATCAAGATCAATCAAATAGGAAGTAGGGTATTACCTCCATCGAGAGGGCCCAAACCTGGGTAAACATTGTGTCCCCTGCCTCCTGTTACCATCAGCCTTAGACGCACAGTTTGGGACCCCCTACCAGAGATCCACCGGTTTTGACATCGACATTGGTGCTTTCATTGAGAGTTCCACTGTGCCGTCATGATAAAGGCTTGATGGCTCCTTTGATCATCGGCAACGATGCGATCCAGGGTGAAGTTTTTCTCCCCGGACAGATCTTCGTATTCGGCGGCTTCGTACTGCGGGCCAACTCACTTGGCCATCTGGAGCAGATCGAGAGCTATGCCCCTGGCCATCAGGCCAGGTTCGGAAGCTTGAACTATACTGCTGACATCCGCGGAGACTTGATCTTCGACAGATTCGAGCCCATGTCAGGTGCGCCGCACAGTCACAACGAGCATGACTTAGCTCTGCCGTCGGACGGTGTTCGGGAGATCGCACCTGTGGCTACTCCGGCCCTTAATCCAGAGCAGATCGTGCCGTCCGAGGACGGGTGGATAGACCCCGCCACGGAGGCCGCACACTCAGCGGTGATAGAGCCGAATACTGACTTCACCTCCTATGAGACCGTGTTACCGGACCCTTGGATTCGTCCCCGGCCATAGGCTCCGAACCGCTTGCGTCCGTGCCTATCAAATCTGACTGGGCACCGATCATGGAGTTTACCTCCGCGGATATCTTTCAGCACTCGCCCTCGAGTGACGTGCTAAATTCATTGAGGTATATCTCCTTGTCAGGAGACCCTTGGCCGAACTATGTCCGACTTGAGTGGGAAGCGGACGACGAAATTCATTCCCCACCCACCACCCACCTAATAGCCATTGTCGACGACTTAACCGACATGCTTGACTTCGGCTCCGAAGACATCGACGATATGGACGACGATGCAGGAGAAGAACAGGAACCACCCCCACAGGGCGCTGGACAGCCACCTCATCATATGATATATACATGGTGGACACCCCCAAAGAAAGCAATGGCAATAATGCAATGGAGGATAACCCCATCGAGAAGCAATCTAAGCACCGGCGTCATCGACGCTGCTCTAAGCCCTGCCATAGCAAAAGCAGCAATACCGGCACAAGAGACAATAACGCTGCGGACAGTTCCGAAGACGAAGACAATCCCCTCCAGCCATGCTTCGAACAGGAGGACGGGCAAGCGAGCCCTAAGGAACAGGCGACAGACGGAGAACCAGGGGACGACAATTATATGCCCCTCTCCGAAGATGAGGTGAGCCTCGGCGACAAAGAATTCATCGTGCCTGAGGATCCCGTCGAGCAGGAGCGCTTCAAGCGCTGGCTTATAGTCACATCAAAAAGCCTGAAGAAAAAGCAGCAATAGCTTCAAGTTGATCAAGATCTGCTAGCGGATAAATGGACTGAGGTCCTGGCAGTCGAGGAATACGAACCCGAGCACCCAACCAAAAGTTTCCCAAAGCGCATGCTGCTACCCCAACTAGAGGAGGAAGCATTAAAGCCTACACTACCAGCGTATGATCACTACAAAAAAAACACACATCCATGACATTTTGGGCCGAACGAAATTTTCTTCTGTCATACATATGACACTTCTATGACGATAATTGTGACAAAACCCGGTATCATCATAGATGTGGTGGGCTCCTACTTCTATGACAAAAAATCATGACAGAAAATGGGCTTTTCGTCCTGGGCAGGTCGGAGACGCAGCTGCATGACATTCTTTGGGCCGTGCATGACGGAAAAAACCGTGGTAGAAGCGAGGGGGAGGAAAATTTCGGGGAGTTCCCGGTTATGGTGGGAGGTCGGGGGCCGAGCGATGTGCGTTTCTCTCATAAACATACGCGCGTGTGTGCGAGGCGTTGGCTCTAACTGAACCCGAGCGAGGCGTTGGGCTCTAACTGAACCCGAGCGATTGCACTGCAGTCTACGCGTTACTGAACCCGAGCGATCGATCGATGGCTGTTAACTGAACCCGATCAAGCGATTCCTTCGCTACTGCTGCTAACTGAAGCCGATCGATGCTGCCTCTGGATGAACAGTGAGCGTTGCGGGGGGGGGGGGGGGGTTGGATGAACAGTTCCCGGTGGGGGTGGATGAACAGGACCCCGTGGTGTTGCCTCTGGATGAACAGGACCCCGATCGATCGAGCCGGTTGGGGCTGGATGAACAGGACCACCCCGTGGAGGGCAGGAAGGGGTGGTTGAACAGGAGCCCGTGGAGAGGGCTGGTTGAACAGTAGCCGGTGGAGTAGCGCGCGGTGGAGGCTGGATGAACATGAGCCCGTGGATGAACAGTCGCAGGTGGAGGCTGGAGGAGGTCGACGGTGGATGAACAGTAGCTCGTGAAGGCTGGAGGGGGTCGACGGTGGAGATGAACAGTATCCCATGGAGTCCCGTTTTGCGGTACGCCACAACCCTCCCGATGAACAGGACACCCGTTTCGACCGTAGGAGGTCCGTTTCGTCCGTTTTGCGGTACGCCACACCCCTCCCAATGAAGAGGACCCCCATTTCGACTGTAGGAGGTCCGTTTCCTCCGTTTTGCGGTACGCGAGACTCCTCCCGATCAACAAGATCCTGTTTCGAACGTGGTCGGTCGAACACAAGGCCGTTTCCTCCGTTCTACAGTACGCCAGGCCTCGTTTCCATTGTCTGTTCCGTCCAAGCCCTCCCGATGAACACGACGCATTCCGTTGCCTCCCCATGAACACGACGCATTCCGTTGCCTCCCCATGAACACGACGATGACGCTGTTTCTCCGTTCCTACCCAGCCATGTACACGAGCCCTGGCCGTACGTATCCGCGAGTAGGCGTTCGAGACCCCACCCGTATGTACACATACGTGGCCGTATTATCTTTCTTGCACCCTGGCCGCTGTACGTACGTGTACATGCTATGTGCGCGCCTCTACTACAACACATGCGCGCCTCTACATCGACCAGTATATATGTACGTACATGTTCATGACCAGAATGACAACGCTACGTATGCTTCGACCAGGTGGGTCCCGACTGTCAGGCACTTCCTTGCGTGCGAAGATGTAGCTGGTGGGTCCTAGCAGTCAGGGGCAAACGTTTTTTTCACGAAATACGGTGGCCCGTCCGGTGGGTCCCCGCTGTCAGGTGGAGGAATAATTATTTTGCGCGTAATAAGGAGGCACTTCCTTGCTGCGGCCGTGGACCCAGCTGTCAGCGTCTCCACACACAGTACTCTTCCGATGGAAGTCGGTCGTTGACCACATTGACCATGCCGCGCCGAGAGCACCACGGCGGTGGACGACGGCGAGGCCTAGGAAGGGGACGATGCGGAGCCAGGGAAGACACGGCAGTGGAAGCCCGCGCAGAGAGGAGTACGAGGGTTCACTGGTTCGGCTGCGGTGTGAGGCTGCCGTCGCCGCAGGGCCTGGCCAGCGGTGGGAATAGTAGGGGGCGGTGAGGCCTCCGCGGCAGCACAGCCGGCCACGGGAGGCAGGAGCATGTGGCACGACCGGCGCTGCTTTGGGCGGCTGGAGCAAGAAGATCAGAGGTTGAAGAAGCACTACGGCCGTTGGATGGACATCGTACGGTCACTGGAGCTAGAATCATTCATATTGACTAAGTTGACAAAGCCCTTCGTCCCCGTCAACTTAGTAGGCCCACAAGTCATGCTCCCACCAAGGTGGGTCCCAGCTAGCCGGGGGAGTATTCATTTTTTTTGTGCGTAATAAGGAGGCACTTCCGGTGGGTCCGAGCTGACAGCGGGGGGAACGTTTTTTTCGTGAAATACGGTGGCCCGTCCGGTGGGTCCCAGCAGTCAGGGGGAAACGTTTTTTTTCACAAAATACTGGTGGCCCATCCGATGGGTCCCCGCTGTCAAGTGGAGGAATAATTATTTTGCGCGTAATAAGGAGGAACTTCCTTGCGGCTGCCGTGGACCCAACTATCAGCCTCTCCACGTACAGTACTCTTCCGATGGAAGTCGGTCGTTGACCACATTGACCATGCGGTGCCGAGAGCACCACGGCGGTGGATGACGGCGAGGCATAGGAAGGGGACAACACGGAGCCGGGGAAGACGTGGCAGTGGATGCCCACACGGAGAGGAGTACGAGCGTTCACCGGTTCGGTTGCGGTGTGAGGCTACCGTCGCCGTATAATAACAGGGGGTGTGGTTGATTAGAGGGATGCCCTGGCCAGCGGTGGGAGTAGTAGGGGGCGCTGAGGCCTGCGCGGCAGCACAGCCGGCCATGGGAGGCGGGAGTAGGCAGTCCTGCCAGTGCTGCTTTGGCGGCTGAAGCAAGAAGATCAGAGATTGAAGAAACACTACGGCCGTTGGATTGACATCCAACGGTTACGTCTGCTAGAATTGTTTTTTGACGTATATAATAACTAAAAAAATCTTGCATACACGTCAACTAAACAGGCCCACAAGTCAGACCACTCCCTCTTTTTTTAATAATTTATATATAGCTCATGGCAACTTCTTATGCAATTTATTGCAGTCATTTTTTTGGTTGGCCAGGGCCAAATTCGCATATTTCTGTGGGTTCCAAACTATTTTTAATACCGAAATGTCCAGCCAGATTTAAAGTACTTTGAAGATATATTTAAATTAGGTTAATGCCCAGTGAAATAGGAATCTGAAAATGTAATAAAATTCAGAAATTATAAAGTAATTGCCAATTTGTCATCGGTTTTTATATTTACAACCCATTTCATATTACTTTCAAGATTTGCAGGCGTCTTGAAAGAGTTGCAGCCCATCAGGGCGTAGAAAAATAAGTAGGCCTGGATTGCGTATTCTTCAGAAAAAATAAACTGGGCTCATTTTCACGAAGAAAAAATAGCTGGGCTGGTCACATGGTGAACATAAAATATAAGCCTGGGCCAGACGGGCCACAGCCCAGTTCAAACCCTGCTCCGTCTCAACAATACCAAACAAAAAAATACTGCTCGAGTAGCTACGTCCCAGGTGTCAGCCGATCTTGTGCTATTCTCTTGTCTATTGACTATATACGCTCCCAATGTCGTGGGTCCCAGATGTCAGGAAAACACTAGGAGGAAGCATTTTATTTTTCTATACGCTGATGTGGTGGGCCCCTACTGTCATCCGCTCCACGTACTTCTGCCGATTCCCGTTGTTTGTTGACCATGTTGACAACGCGAGAGGGCGGCGCCATGGCGAGCGCACCAAAGCGCGCGGAGGACGTCGGCGTTAACGATTTAGGAGACGGTGGGGCGGCGATGCGTGCGTTGAGGCGCAGCCAGCCGTGGGAGGCAGAAGCAGGCGGCCCTGCCGGTGCTGGTTTGGTTTTGGCGGATGGAGGAAGACAGGACTGAAGAAACATGACAGACTGTAGTACTTAACAACCTTAACTGAAACCAGCAGGGGCACTTAACAACCAAAGCTGAAAGCAGTATGAGTACTTATACAGGTTCAACCCGTACAAAGCATGCCTCGAACAGTGCTACTTCGCCTACAGTTAACCAAGGGTGAGGCCGCCAAGCCCCAGGACAAGGCCCAGGCACCACCCCGCGCATCCACAACCTTCTGAAAGCGGCTTCATCTCGCAACGTGGTCAATAAATAGGATATTCGCTTTAGAGCCATGGAAAAGCATGAACATAATCTTTGTCCTATTCTCCAAGATGGACGGGCCTTCATTATTTGAGACCAGCCATGAATAAGTATCTTTTCACCTCCAAGGGGAATTGAGTAGGTCGACATAAACATCATGTTGTGACCAAGCGCAAGTCTGACCCGACCATGGTCAGGTATCTGTATAGGAACAATAGAACTCGACAGTTCCTGTTTCAAGAAGATCACAACTGTAAAACTGTGTATAAGCAATAGTTTATGAACAACATATATAACACAAAACAGCTTGTACCATAAGTTTCTCGACACAGTTGGACCTGTTCAACGAGTGCAGCAGTGGCACACATATCCCACGTGGCCTTCCACCATTGAAACGCCCCACAAGGACCTCAAGACAATCAATAAATTGTAGGAACTTGTGGATGTCGATCCAGTCAACTTCAGTGCCATTAGTAACAGCCGAGTTATTACAGAGTAACAAACGAGCAGACTTCTTTACTCTGAAAAAACCTACACGTGCCACCAATTATAAGAAAATATTAGTTAGAAGTAGCATCTTCGTGAGAGATTCGTTGCTACTTCTAAAGTTAAATTGTGATTAGTTAGATAGAATAGGTGGATTAAGAAGTAATCGAGGCAATAAGCAAGAACCAGATACAAAACTAACATGGATGAACAATTGGAACGACGTCGGGGTGGAAGATCACAGTGAAGATGAGACCAGGTTCTGCTATTTCCATCAACATTCGTGCGCCAACTTTCAGTCTGTAACACTTGAGAAAGTTTATCCAAGTTCGGCCATAAAAAAAGCAGCGATTTTCTTGGTTCATGAACCCAACTCGGAACTTATATCCATGGCTTGTCTTCACTATGACCATTAAACTAGTGTATTCAGTTATGGCAAGGCCGAGCATCTTGAGTACATGTGTTCTGGCAGAGCAACTAATACACTGTAGGAAAAATAATATGAGAACACATCATGTTCAAAAAACCCCCACCCTCCCGGATGGAAAAGAGGATTCTATGAACATACTGTGCGCGTTTCAAAATGCTGTGTTAGGATGAGAAGGAACAAGTGTGGCGTCTCACTGAGGGTGCAGAAACCTGTAGGGTACTTGCACTTTGGGCACTGCAAATGAAACACACTAGATTCAGTAGGAAGAAAAATGCATCAACGGCGGCGGCTGCCATCCTAGGATTACCTGCGACCAAGGGACTTGGGTTTATCGGGGATGGATGAAGAATTCGTACCTGGTTCTCCATGCGAAAACCCTATGCAATCGCCGAGAGGGGGTTTTCTCTGAACAAGCAGATGAGGGAGAAAGGGATTCAGGCCCAGTGAAATATTGCCGCTTCGTCCGTCCAGCTTACTGCTAAAGCTGGAAAGGGGGGTTGTGATTTGACGGCTCATTGGGCATTACTGTGGCGCTACGACTGGGGTGTGTCTACCGTGAAGTTGTGCACTCTAATTTGTGCATATGGCACGTGGACCCCGTTGCCGGTTGCCCCACATATCAGCGAAAGGAAGTAGAAAGACAAGAGTAGCTAGTTACACATAAATATATTTTTTGACAGAGAGATACTCCCTCTGTAAAGAAATATACAAATCTTTTATATCACGGCTCACCTTGTCGAGAAAAATACTCCCTCTGCAACGCACGGGCATTATGGGGGTTCAGCTGAGAATATAATACTTAGATGTTTTTTTAGGGATAAAAGCTGCTTAGAAGATTAACAGTCATAGGTATACAAATAATTTCGGGGGTTCCTGTGAGCCAAAGATGGCGTCCACAGGGCAAAGAAGTAGCAGCTTTGCGAGCACATGCGCTTCAACATTACACTCGTGTTTTTCATGTATGATCTCCATGGTTTGGAACATATTCTTCTTCATCTTGATCTCGTCCATAATAACTTTGCTGGGCCCCAAGTATGCCTCTCCGATATGCTTGACTGTTGCTGAACAATCGGTGCTAATATGAACTTGTTGCAGGTTTAAGTCAAGAGCCAGAGATAGCCCCTCGCAACATGCCATTGCCTCTAGGATCTCTGGATCAGTAACACTTTCGCACACCAGTGCCGATGCTCCAAGGAAGAAGCCTATATGATCGCGGCTCACAACTGCCAGGGCCTCCCTTTCACCATTGCGAGATAACGCAGCATCAACATTCATCTTCGCCCAACCCACAGCAGGAGGAGGACACCACTTCTGCACTGAGCTAGTGCTTCTCGAAACCAGGTTCTGGACTTTGGGCCGCAGGCCGACCCTGCATGTTTGGGGGCCCATGTGTTCTACCTCAGCGCTTTTCATATTGCAAGCGATCGGTACGGCGCTGGTTTTAGATGCTGTCGCAAGGCGAATACACAAAATTGAATAAAGCACGACAGCTGTTGGAATGAAATCGAACGACAGTTCCTAACCAGCAATCAGAGTTGCAATTCTATCAACGATATACCATGTGATAAATAATACTATAGTACTACTTATACACACAGGACACTTGTTTCACCATGCCAGATTATTACATCAAAATCTCTCGGAGGATAGATCAGTTAGGCAGTTGCGTGCTGCTACTGAAGAATTTCAAAGTTGATTTGGACCAGCTCTCCTTGCCGAGAAAGTTCGGTTTTGACATCATCCCCTACCGCAAGATATGATTTAGATTTGAACCTTGACCATCCTTTAGGATCAATCATCATGCGACCATCCTTTGTACTTACGATATATTGAGCAGGTTCATTCACACCAAGGCTGCGCATGGTAAGAGAAACTTGGCCGCGGTCGCCCGGATTGTTGAACGACTCCCTCGTTGCTCTAGGAATTCTCTGTTTGCAAACAAGAAGACATACCCAAACAGTTAGATCAACATAGTGAATCATGTGAAACAACATGGAAAGAAAAAAGAACGAAGCACTTGGGCGGCCAATGCTTACTAAGAAGGTGGACATGTCGGTTTTTGTAAGGACTTTGGTATATGAAGTGCGAACTGCAGCGCAGTCTGTTGCCAGTGCAACTACACGGGCCGGAGCAGATGCAAGTGCAAGTGTTGGTGCAGGTGCCGAAGCCGCCGCTGCTGCCGGAGATGGTGCTCCTTGTAGAGCTGGTGCCGGTGTCAGAGCAGGTGCCGGTGTCGATGCCCGATCCTCCGGTAGATCAGACTGATCCGCTGACGCGGTCAGTGCCCAATCCTCAGCTGGATCAGACTGAGCTGCTGCCGCTGTCAGTGCTAGAGCAACTGTTGGTGCTCGATCTATGCGAGACAACGGCGATCGTGTCTGGTCTGCTATGATCAACTTTCTAACTTGACTAGGATCCGTGACCGTGATCCAGTCTTTTTCTTCATTTCTTTTAAACGCGAGAAGGACTAACTGTGGCGTTTTTGTTAAACCAAACTGCAGTTCATCATAGGGATTCAACTTGTACTCAGACAACAGACTGATCCAATTTTTTCCAGTAATATAAGTGATGGACAGTGCCTTCGTTACTGACACGACATAAGAAGTGAAACCTGCAAAAATAGCCATCGTAGAGCAAACCAAACGGTTTATTCTATGATGAATGTCACATGGAAAAACCTGCATCATAAAATTGCAGGAAAAGAAAGAAAACATGACATTAAATCAATAAGATTTAGACAGTAAATCAATAAGATTTACTTGATGTGACACGAGTGAATCCTTACCAGGAAATCACTATGTTGAAGTACTAAATAGAAGATTGATCGTTCAACTACGCATGGAATGCAGGGCCCCCGCGTACTCCCACAAGCAGGATAGTCCAAAGGTCGTGACAAATCGTATGGACCGAACATCCATGGGGCTGGAAATCCTGGTGGGTGCGATAAACCCTGCAATGCATACAGATATTGGAGTGTAACCATAATTGATAGACCGTCCTCACAAAAAATATGATATGGATACTTCAAAATATACAGACTGAATTGAGTGGACAGACATTAACATAGACCGTTCTCAGGACTGACCACACACCAAAAGCGGCAGTACTAATAAACAATATAGGGTTCACAAACACAAATCAAGTACTGAACAATGGTACTTACTACAGACAAGCAAAGTTGCACTAACTAAACTCTGCAGACTATTTTTTGCCATCGACCTACGGGATGAACCCCGCATAACTGACTGGGCCATGGACTTCATGTGAGATGTCTACATGCACCATCACCATCTTGTCAACCTTGGAGAACCAAACAGAGTGGTCTTTCCACTCATAAACATGATGATGAAGACATGCCGCATCAGATTTGTTGGGAAGCTTTACAAGAACCACACCCTTCGTAATCGAAGGCACAGCCAGGAAATTGTTGTGGTCAAGTACAGCCTCGAGAACACGCCTGACAACAATGCTACAGGAAAACACTAGTTCAAGACACGTGGCGACAAGGACACAGCAGCTGGATAGTTCAGCAGTAGAACTCATCATCAGGTCTTCCAGTTCACAAGGCATGACTTTGAGAACTTCATCTCCACCGCGGACCTGGTTCTAATTCAAACAGAAACCATATTTTATTACTACCTCCGTTCAGAAATATAAGATGATTTTCGATATTATACTCCATATATGACTACATATACGCACAGAAATGAGTGAACAAAGACACTAGAACATATTTTCAAAGGCATGAGAGCAGAGGGATTACATGCAATATCCATAACACAAGTTACTGAGGCAAATATACCCTCTTAAAAGGTAGCATTGATGTTCATAAAGTACTCCCTCCATCCCAAAATTCTTGTCTTAGATTTGTCTAGATACGGATGTATCAAGTCACATTTTAGTATTAGATACATCCGTATCTAGACAAATCTAAGACAATAAATTTGGGACAGAGGGAGCAGTTGAAAGTAATCTATAAGAAATCAGTGTCAACCTCTTGCATGTTTTGGTCAAAAGAGGAATTTAGAACCGTCATTTGGCACACAAAAATCACATGCAAGATCACCCAGAAAGTTGTACTACTAGTACTAGTACTGCGTGTTAGATGAAAAAACACGATCAAGATCGAGAAAAATATCGTCAAGAAGAGATATTACCTGGACTTGCTTAATGAGGGATCCCAGAGAGGGGGGCTTGGATAGGGCGATGGCTTTGAGCTTGTCTGCGATAGTCTCGGCGGGGTGCTTGCGCTTCTTCGTACCATGAGCCTCGACGGTTTTGGACGGAGCCATAGACATCACTTCGGCCGGTGCTCCAGCGTCCATCAAGAAACTGTCAAATAGAAATAAAATAAAAGAAACCATAATCACAAACCCAAAATAAGAAAAGAGAGGGAGTTATAGGATCAGTCTCGGGGTTGCAAGACCGTGCCTTGTCCAGAATCAACACCATTGATGCGCTCACCTTTCCTTCTTTGGGAGAGAAGAACAATGGCAGAAGCAGGTCGGGGTTTTCTTGAAGAAATGAGGAAAAAGATGAGGTAGAAGCGAGGGTTGGGTAGAGACGAAGCTGAGAGAGAAGAGTGAAATGATGGTTGCTTCGTCCGTCCGACTTACTGCTGGAAAGGAGGGGTTTTTGTGATTTGACGGCTCATTGGGCATTATTGCGGTGCTTCGATCGGGGTAGTCTACCGTCACTCTACTACAGAGTAATTTAGTGCATGGCTGGTGGACCCCGATGCTGGCTGTCCCACACGTCGGCCAAAGTGAGTACTTTAGTGCATGGCTAGAGGAGGATCCGCACGGTAGAGCGTGTCCATTGTTTTTCAGAAAAAAAATGATTACAGCAAGCGTTTCCACTCTTACGACGGAGGAGTGCGAAACACGGCAGCCACTTGAACATACACAGTGCTCCTACTAATAGGCATGTGCAGTGGTTCATACGTCAGTACTACACAATCTTGTTGCTAGTGTAGTAAGATATGACGATAAAAAATGATGTTGTGCGCATGTCAACTACTCCTATATGTAACATAGTACCGCTTTTTCGACTATCCGGTCGAGAATGGACGGTGAGATCAATGTTAACAGAACTAGGTCCACAGCACACGGAGAGTACGATGCTACAGTACTCCATGAAACATGAACCACATGAAGCACGAATAGTGT
This sequence comes from Triticum urartu, assembly GCF_056163025.1. Lineage (NCBI taxonomy): Eukaryota > Viridiplantae > Streptophyta > Magnoliopsida > Poales > Poaceae > Triticum > Triticum urartu. The sequence continues at coordinate 558,465,513 of NC_141875.1, forward strand.
TAGGCAGGGTGTATGAAGGGTGCACGGGATGGGAGCAAAAGTTCCCTTCTCGACCCACTTTTGGGTGTTTGGCAGAGTGCATGAAGGGTGCATGAGTCCACACTAGTAGGTTGACAAAAATACACGAAGAGGAAACAACTATATTGAGATGAGAATGCAACCAAACACACCCACACGCTTTGTGCTACAGTGACTGATCTGCACCGTCTGAGTTTGATCCAACGGTCATGTTGCGCCGAGACATGGACATGCCCATGCAGAGGGTTTAGCCCGATGGCCGGCATCGTCGTGCTGGCACGACGGTAGGCATAGCGCAGCCTCAACACGTGCGTGGCAACTTGGTTCACCAAGTGGCTGAGGCGATCCTGGACCTCATCACGATCGGCCCGCTCGCGCTCCAGCAGGCTTCCCTGACGGCCTATCGTATCTCCCGCTTTCTGCAGCAACGCTGCCGACGCCTCGAGCATCTTTGTGGTGGACGCCTACCGCTTTTGAAGCTCCGTGAACTCCCGCACATAACGGAGGAGCATAGCACTCCTCTCCTCCTTGAGCTCACGGAGCTCCACGTCCTTGGCCCTAAGCTCCGCATCCTGGGCATGGAGCTCCTGTGTCAGGAGCCTCACCTCGGACTCCGTGATCTGCTGCGCCGCCATGGCACCAGGTAGAAGCAATGGGGAAAGGAAGCAAAGGGGGTGAAATGGCTGAAAGGCAATGCAATCTACAAGAAGGCGGAGGGAGCGGGGAATCTTTTGGTTTTCACCATGGTAAAACACCAGTCGACGACTTCTCACATCAGGGAGCAGTGGGTACAGGCGGAGTCATCGTGACTAATTGCTGCCGCGCCTGCTCCCGTCAATCAAAAAATTAAAAAACCTGCCGCGCCTGCTCCCGTCAATCAAAAAAATTAAAAATCCTGCCGCACCCAAACACCAGAGCAACGCCGCGGTGGATATTTAAATTTACCCGCCGACAAGTAGATAAAAAAGGGGTGAAAAAACAAATGTGGCAGTGGCCTAGCTAATCGGTTGAACTAGCCCAACTAGCTAGCCACAGTGCTTCACTGATGTACTCAGCGGGAAAGGTGGTCTTTCGTGATTTGACGACTCATTTACTTGCTTCGGCGCTACGACCGAGGAGGACCCAAAAAACGCGCGGTAGGGCGTCCCACGTCAGGAAGAATATATGCGTGCACCACCCGGGAGGACCCCGAAACCGCGCGGTAGGGTGTGCCACGTCTCGGCACGGAGGAAAAATGTGCGTGTAAAAATATACTGTATCAGACGTAGTAGAGTACCTATGGTTCGACCTCAGGACCCAGCCAGTCGGTTGAAAACACCCCACTAGCCACACAGCTTCATCATGCAAACGTGGCATGGAGGATAGATGTGGTTAGCTCCATCTCGACCAGGCACAACGTCTCTTGTTCTAGGCGATTCTTCTATTTTCCAAGTTTTTTTAGTTGTAATAACACCACGGCAAGCTAGCGCCGCTCTTCGTGTGTGCCCGTGCAAAGGTTAGACGATGGAGAGAAGAGAGATTGAGATCGCAGACCTGGGACCCACCATTAAGTGAGATAACGGTCATGCACGTGTTGACGAGGCACTCCCTCTACTCTACTCAACACAAGTACTGTATAAAATCAAGTTATGGGACAAAGCCAACAACCGTTCGTTTTTTCAGGCTATCGACTTACGCTTTGTAGTCCAGGTTGCCAGTTCGAATCTCGTCTTTCAGATTTATTAGTTTTAGGTCCAAATTTGATTAATGACAAGTGGGACCCCCGTGTGTTGTTCCGATATTTTAGTGTAGGATGGTTTTTTGAACAAACACTTTGTGCGGTTAGACAAGTAACGGCACGAGTTACACGTTTTTTGCAAGTTTACGAACAAAAATGACAGCGGCATAGAATATCACATCCACCCCGCAGCTTAGATACTATGGTGATATGAGTTTTTACACCGTTGGAAGTGAGATCCAATGGCTTGGGAGTAGTCTTTGTAATTATGCGCAATTTCCAAACTCTCCAAACATTTTTTTGCAAATAAAACATTCAGGCCTCGTGTGTGCCGCTGCATCTTCGATCTAACGGCTCCCCGGTGCTCATATTAGGTGCTCCCCGTAGCTTAATTACCCGCTACGGTGATTGGAGTAGTTGTGGGCCGAATGCTACAAAAATATAATCTAAACCGACCAGAATAAATGCCTACACAAATTAATCCAAGGTTGGAGTGCCCCTCGCAATGTAAATAGCTCCGGCTTTGCGAGGGATGGGGAGGTAGTAGCTTCAACGCGTGGAAGATATGGTGTGAGAAAGCGAGGTCAATCGAGAGACATATAGATAGAGAGACAAAGTGAGTGTGGTCCGACATTCATTGAACAAATATATATGCTCTGGAGAGATATTGTCCGATTGAGCTTTTTGGCAAGGGTGAGGGCTGTAAGATAGAGCTTGAGACATGATCTAGTCACAGACGTGTAGATATATTTTGTGCGTGAGAGGAAGCAAGGTCAACCGATCACATAGGGTCACCGTGCGATCGAAAGAGTGTGACGAGTTGGAGAGAGTGACCTAGATAGACGATGTGCGTGAGGGAGTATACAATGTGAATAGGTCGAATTGGGCTCAACATGGTGATATATCGTTTTTGTCCGAGAAAGAGCGAGGTCAATCGAGACATACAGAGAGAGAGAGAGAGATTTGGAGAGAGAGAGATTGAGTGAGCGTGGCCCACCATGAGGTCGAAAGAGTGGTGGCGGCTTGGATGGACTGACCTAGATAGACAATTTGTGTGAGAGAGTATGGAGTGTGTCGATCGAGGCCCGAACAGGGAGATATATCATTTATGTGTGAAAGAAAACGAGGTTAAATGAGACTCAGATAAAGAGAGCGAGATTGAGCGAGTGTGGCCCGCCGTGTGGAAGAAAGAGTGAGACAGTCTCGAGGGAGTGACCTAGATATACAACGTGCGTGCGTGTGCATGCATGAGAGGTTGGGGGCTAGATAGGCAATGCATGTATTTAGCGCGAGAGGGTGAGAGGGAGAGGGGGAGAGAGAGATCTCGGCATGGGGTGCAATGGCGGGTGTGTGAGGTAAATACATTTGGTAACAGAGTGGAAAAAGGGGTTGTGCAGTTGAGAGACTAAGAGATCGAAACATGGAGAGAAAGAATGAACGTGTGTTGGAAACCGATAGCTTCCTAAGGTGGTTAGGAGAGGAAGATTGACCGATACAGGAAGTATGTAGGGTTTGTGCGGGGGGGGGGGAGGCTAAAAACAACATTTGAATGTACATAGTACGAGACTTAATATCGATGTTTCAATTCGGTGTACATTGTAAGATTTGAACCGAGGACCAGGCATACGGGTAATTATTTCAAATTCGTGCCATACTAAGTTTCGGAAAGTTGACATTGACTCAGTTTGTTGTGCTATTTTGTAGGTCATATGTTTGAATCCATCCAAAAAATTTCTCACTACCATGGTGTTCATCATATACATATGAATTTGTATTAAAAAAGTAGCATGGATACAATGAAATGCAAAATCCACGTTAGAATTGGAGATCGCTACGTGAGACACACTCTAATTCAAATAACTAACTACGTGATACACACTCTAATTCAAATAACTAATTATGTGACACACACTCTAATCCACGTTAGCGTGGGTACTGTTTCAATTTTTTTCAAATAACTCCTCATTAATTAATTTATAGTACTCCCTCTGTTCACTTTTATAAGACCTTGAAGACATTTCATACAATGTGCAAAACAGTTCATTTTAAGTTGTCTGGAATGACTTACAAAAGTGAATGGATGGAGTATCTCGTTTCAAATGACTAATTATTGCAAGGAAAACATGGGCATGGTAATGCATACAGATTCGTTTGCAAATGAAAGAAGATTCGTTTGCATTCTCAAATGTAGGCGCACCCGGCAAACCAGGGTCGTGTCGGGGTGGACGCTGCTTCGGTGCCTTAAAGGCAACTGCCTTTGGGTCACTGACATGTGGGCCAGCCACCTGTTGGGCCCATATGTCATGGACACAAAGGCAGGTAACTTAAGGCACCAAAGCATAGTCCTGTCAGGGTGGTCGCGTGTGTCGGACGGACGCGTAGCACCCAGCCACCCCCCCAAAGGACGACAACAATATAAGTTCGCGCTTCCATGTTTCAGATTGAAATATCTGGCAGCCCCAATTCCAGCCCTACAAAATCTCTCTTCTCCACCGTCCCCTTCCGCGCCCAGATTGCTCAAATCCCTAATTCGCCGCCAACCCTCGAATCGCCCCTCGTCTCGTCTCTTTCCCCACCGTTCCCCACCTCTGTGCCGGACGACGACGACGAAGTCGACGGTCGCGCTTCACCACCGCACCGGAGCTACCTCATCTACGCCCTCGTCCACCGCACCGGGTGGTCCACCGACAACGTCGGCCGCCGCAACCGACGTGCCTCACAGACACCGAGTTCCACCGCATCAGGTGCGCTTCACCGACGCCATCTCCCAGCTCACCGGGGCTACTTCACCGGGCACATCGTCGCACCTCCGCCCCCCGAGGCCGTTGGGGCTTCACCAACGGTCTCGTCCACCGCATCGTAGCTCTCCGCTGCCACTCAAGATCTGCATCCGTGCGCGGCCAGCCAACGCCAGCGCATCACCCTCAGCGGCTCTGAAGTGACCCGCACTCTAGCTAGGCGAGCATGCCCAAACGCCGGCCGGAACTAGGTATCCCCACAACACTCCCTTGTGCACTGTTCCGACGATGTTTGGATATCCTTTCACTGCTCTCTTAGCTTACACGCCTATGCAACTCTGACCTTAACTCTTATTTCTTCTGGAGATATCATCTGAAACAAGCAAATCCATATTTTAGCGAAGCATGACGACGCTACGGGATTTGGTACACATCCTGCACACCCGTATAACCTTGTAAGTATCTGTCCTTCGGTACAACATCAAGGTCGATTCCTCTTATTTGATCAACCATTCGCTGTGTCAAAAATGCAGAGGGGGATGCAAGGAGCACATGGCCTGCACATCCAAGCAAGTGGTAACATGGACTTGTACATGGAACATCCCAAGCGCAAGCAGAGCTGTAGTGAGCCTATACAATGAGCTAGTGTAAGTCCCTGCATTTCATTTAATTCGTACTGGCATTCGTGTATGATTTGTGTGGAGTGGCTGATGCACGAATTCAAGTTACCAGGGGCGAACATTTAACTTAAAAATATGAAGGCACTTGCACTCCGAAATCAACATAACTTGAGAAATGTGAAGCTACATGCACTTTGAAAACCAGCTAATGATCCAAAGTAGTTCACATTATAAACACTAAATGACGCAAGCACCAAAAAACACAAAATGCAACATGGTGTACAAGGACTACAAACATGGTCTGTACCTGCTTGAATTATTCGTTCTTTGGCTGAAAATATCGAAGTGTAATTGCACGTATAACCAGTGTGCAAACTGCATATCAATATATCTATCCTGCTCAAGTGTGCCAATAGTTTCAAACAACAGATTAGAAAAGTATTTATGCTATGTTGTCATGATACGGGGACTTTCTGGTAGATGGCCTCGACGTTTCCTCAAGCTATGAAAATGCACTATAATTTGCTTGTCATCAATGCCTGCAAATCTCTGTCTCTCTCAACATAGTAGATCATCATTAGACACTAAATCCTTCAATGAGCTTGCAAAATGCTTGCATTAGATCCCTCATTAGACACTATATGTTCATCACCAGGAGCATGTAAAATGTTTGCATCAAATCCTTCATTAGCAGTCTGTTCATTAGACACTTCGGGCTCAAGAACAACATGAGCTTGTATGTTTGCACCGGAAACTTGATTAGATACATCAGATTCAGTCAGTTCAGTATTGATTGGGGGAGTTATAAAATAAGTAGAAATTGTTTTCATTTTCTCATAGATTCCCTACATACAAGCAGTTTTACAACACCGTCAGGTTTAACTATTGGACAGAAATTGAAGAGTTGAATTAGATATAATCAGGGATGTGATGTACCTACTCATTGCGCATGCTACTCTTGCAAGCTGTGACTGCCCATTTGCGCAAGCTCGATGCCATGCCCGTGCTACCGCCGCTGCCTCCCACGCAGGCTACACCCAGGGTTGGATCTTCATCTTCTTGTCCTTCCGTCCGCTTGAAGCCCAGCGACCGCCCTCAAGCGAGGGCGCGAGGAAGTGCTGTGTCGGTCTGTCCAGCGGCGGCTAGGTTAGGAGCGAACCAGACTGGAGGCTGGAGCGAATGAATTGGGATTTTTCTTGCTGTCGATCGATATGGGAGGCGCTCGTTTGGGCCGCGAGCCTGCTATAGGGCCTGCCTTGCACTTATGTTATTGGCCCATCCAAATTGAAACATTTTTCTTCATTTTTTACATTGCCTGCTCGTGCGTTGGGATGAACAAAATTAGCGTGGGCCAACTTGGACGACGCAAACTAGGTGCACACTTTCCAGCCACCTGAGGCGGCCGCCCATACCAGCCCCTATGGTGGCGTCGCCCCTTTTTGTGTGTATGATTGGATAGTGAAAAATATTCCAGTGGCGCTTTTGATTTACCCACAGAATGGTTGAATTGCTTGTTTCTATGAACTGAGTTCGCCAATAATGTGAAGGATGCCAGTCTTTTCATCCTATTGTAGATTGCTTAGATCTCGATATGCCAAAAGTAATCGCATGAAATATACAGTAAAAGCTAGTGTGATGTGTTTGTCTACAACTAGTCTGACTACACGTCCTCATATAACATATCAAGGACGCACCATCTTACCAGATTAACCATTCGACTCACCCATGCAGTGTGGGAAGAAACAAGTATTGGGACTGCGTATCCAAGCAATTGATGCCATGGACTCCTTCATACAACCTTGTAAGCGAAAAAGAAGTTGCAGTGTGCCTGTACAAAGAACTAGCGTAAGTTCAGTTACCTGCTTCTCGGAATTTTAGTTAGCCACTTATTGCAAAATTGTTCAATTACGTTGCTTGGCTTAATTTAGTTTGCTACTGATTACATAATGGCACAGCCTATTAATCATATTGTAGACTGCGCCTATCTATGTGTTTGATACTTACTGTTAAGAATTACCTGTTTGCCTTAACTTAAATATCTACTTGTTTGTTTAACTGCTTTGCTGCTGCAACAGCGGGTCACAATGATGTTAATAACTACTTTTCAGCATCCAATTGAAACTCTTTAATTCCTTGTTTGTTTAACTGGTTTGCTGTTATAACTCCCAGTTGAGATGTTTTGCAAACTTCAACTTTTCTGAATCCAATCAAAACTTTAATGGCAAAACAGGTTAGCCCAAGATCAAAGAGCGAGGTCCCCATGGACGTTGCATCATCCCACAGCAGTGGCACCGGCCTAATCGTGGTGACAGGCTAAACTAGTGGTAGAAAGAGATTCTGCTTCTGCACTTAGAGATGAAGTTGACATGTTGAGGAAGCAAACAACACAATCACAAGCAGTACTCAAGAAAACCATTAAATATTTGGTGGATTTCAAAACAAAGCAAGCTGAGACTGACCAGATTGTTAAGGTCCTGAAGGAAAAAAGGAAATTAAATTCCTACTTGGTAAATCATAGGTGAAATGTTCTTTCCATAGTTGAATAACCTTTGTGTTGTCTATTCATGTAATCAATCAAACCATTTGTTTTAGAGATCATGTAATAATTTGTTTTTGTTTTTGTTTGTAATTTTATTTGAGCACAAGTCTGTATTAATTGATAAGACTCGGAGACATTTCATTTGGATTGCTGTGCCAGACCTACAAATATGCCAATCGGGCTGAATGTGCATTCAGCAATAGTAGTATAGATGGACCATAAGTGGCATGCATCGGAAAGGGCCAAGATGCTGGCTAAAAAAAAGGATGCTATTGTAGCCAAAAAAGTACAACGGCCTGGCTTATGTATGTTAGTTGATATTATTGATCCATATACTCTACAAGTGTTTATATGTTTGTTAGTTCCGTACATTCTTGGTTGATTGACTCGGTATTTGAATCTTGATACATCGCTTGTGTACATATCTAAATGGGAGTACACATTATGCTGCGTGTGACATTTGAGTTGGACATGAAGTGTTCCAAATATTCGAATTCACCTTAAACTGGATTCTAGTTTCTGAATTTGAGTATCGGCATTTGTAAACCATATTCATATATGACAGTGGAATACATCTTTGTCGTCCTTTTGAAGATATATAAAAACACATAGAATGATCTATAAAGATTCATATAGGAATACAAAATGGATTCGAATTTAGTTGCCAGGGTAAACATGGATGCTTATTGTCCCAAAATTCGAAAGAAACAGCAAAATGTCCACTCCCACATCGGTTGCCCGAAGCCAAGTGTTTGGGAGATGGAAATTACTGTCTACCCATTACACGGACAATCCATCGGCCCGATTTCCACTGCTCTAAATAGGGGTAGGTTAGTAACTACAATTAGACGTGACACGACCGCATCTGAGCCCATTCCGACATGGTGGGCATCAAACATGTGCGGAAAAACTCATTTGATTCAAGCTCATCCGAAAGACCTCTCTTTCTACCTCCATTCCCCATTCATACACGGTGGGCGGCAAAACACCCTCTCCTTGTCCGAAATAGATGTAGGCTAATATTTTAAATAGGGGCAGATGTGTAACTTCCATCAGACGTGACACAACCGCCCTACCTGTCAGCCCCGTTCATACACCGTGGGCGCCAACCGTGGGCGGCAAAACACCCTCTCCTCGCCCGAAATAGTTACCGGCAAATATTTGGGAGATGCGAGATTACCGTCCTATCCCCAACCGACGAGACATCCAAATTTGAAACGGGGGATAATTTCGTAACTTTCCCATATTTCAGACAGGCGCGTCCAAAAAACATGGTTCCCCATACCTCTCCCTCCATTTTCCCATTCATACACCGTCCGCGCTAGAACACCCCATTTCCACACCAGCCTTCGTCCGCCACCCCATCCATCGCCGCCGTCCTCCACCACATCCATCGCCACCGTCCTCCACCATGCCGGAGCGCCTACCAAGACCGCGTCATCCACTGCTAGAGATGGACGTTTCTCATCCACGGCGATGGACCAATAGCCTTGCATCGTGTCCTCTCGCTTCATCGGCGCCGTCGCCCTCTTTGCCGGGGCCGCTCACACGACCTTCTCTTCCACCGCAACGAGACTTATCCCCCGATGCACCCGTCTACCGCCGCAGATCTGCTTCAACGCCACCGACAGCCATCACACCCCCGATGCCTTCACGGGCCGCAAGAGAGGTGGTACTTCATATCTCCACAACTTTTTGATCTCAACCAGAAAATAGATCTTAACTTGGTTACTCTACTTTCTTTTCAGCTCTTAGAATTTAGTTCTTAGTTCGAAGCAAACAATGGATGCTAAATATCATTTCTCCGGTTTGCAGCTTCAAATCTGCCATGGCACAACCATAATACGGTTTAATTGATCATGCTTAGGGTTTAATTGATCATGTTGGTTCCGTGGTGGTTTCTTTAATAGAAATCAGAGGGGAAACCCTCTTTTGCTAAAAAATATATGCTTAGAGTTTCCCCCTTTTATGATCACTATACGATCAGAATACATGCTTTGTGTCATAATAACACTGCTGCACCCATCAAGCTAAACAAGCTTAGTTGTTCAAATACGAATCTGATATTATTAAAACAGAGTTGTTTAATTGGTCAGCTAAATGTTCCTAAATTAGTTTTGAAAATGCATGTTTGCCGCTCGGGTGTGTATCTCTGTGTGTGGTCTGGTCAGCACGGTTGGGGAGGTGAACTTTGCATATGCAGGGGTTTATAGGGAGACACTCTCCGAGTTCAAACTGCAATGCATTCCATAGATAATCTGACTACTTTTTATGTTTTCATGAATCTCAGATTCTGAACAACATCATAATGATTACGAGCTTGCGCGCATGAAAAGAATAAAGCAGAACAATGCCATGGCTGTCAAACTTAGCATTAAGGGACTGAAATCAAGTCTGGATGCAATGCAATGCAAACACTCTCCACCTACAGATTCATGCTCAGAATATGATCCTAACAGTGATTCTGAGCTAGAGGGAGACCTAAGTCAATGTAGCTCCCTAGTGGAGGAGTCAGAGGAAGATGCCCTATCTTATTCACCCATCAAGGTACTTGCTCAAACTTTCCAAGGTTACATTGCTCGCACATATCTTGCAACTGATGCTTTGCATTGCTTCTACTTTGTTGAACTGCCATTAGCTTAGTTTACACATCGTGTATGTGAATACGCCCTGCCTATCCATTTTCAGTACATATTCCATCTGTCATCATACCATATTTATCCATTCAAATGCTGTACTTGTGTATCAGACGTTCAAAAGGAAGAGGGCGATTGCTGATCGTGGAGGAGCACAAGAAAAGTATTTGGAAAAGGTAGTGGCACCTGATAAATCAAATAGCCCATTAGGTGTAGTTGCAATATCACCTGACCCACAAAATACCCCAACTCTAGCAGACTCTAGCCCTACTACACTGGTCATTTCTGATGCCCCAACTCAGCAGACCCCAACTGCAGCAAACAGTATGATTATGCTAGTTGACATAGCACCAGCTGTACGACGCAAAACCCCCATTCTAGCAAAGAGTACACCAAATCCAGTTGCCAAATCCCTTTTTGAACCAGAGAGAGCCCCAATTGCAGCAAATAGGACCCCTGTTCCATTTCTTCCCAGTTTAGAAGATGAAGCTTATGTTGTTGTCAGGAACTTTGTGCGCGTCTTTCCTTCATGGAAAGATTATACCGTAGACACAGAACAATTTTCAGTCTTCCTCCGCAACTTACGCGTAAGTAATGTACTAATGTTATTCATGGTCATTACTGCATATGTTTCTGCTGACAGAAGACACAAGATTTCATCCTTTTAAATAGGCGAGGTGCAAACTGGATTGTGATGACGAGCAAGGGTTGGTTGCGCTTTTCAAGCACTCGTTGATGAAGTATCGTTCCTACCTGAGGCAAGCGCACTTCGATGGCAAGCCTCTGAATGAAATTTCTGTAAAGTCTCAGGTGCTACATTTATCCGACGGTGACTGGAATAATCTTGTTACACATTGGTCTCGGCTGCAGCGTAAGGTACTGTCTATGATATCACATCACAATTTGAACTACATTTCTGCATTTGCCTTAATGTCCGACTTGTATGAAAACTGTTAGCAGAAGAACATTCGTTCTCAAGGGACCACATAATCTCGCAACTATACTACACACTGCATTGCTCTTGTGAGTACCTCTTGCCCTATATGACCATACTTACTTTCATAGCTGTTTGATTATGTAGCATCACTGCACATGTTAGCCTCGTAATCGTCCATTTGGTGGACATTATAAGATCCATATGGACTCTTACATAAATTTAGAATCAAAGCAATGCTTTTGAAGAGGTTTAGCTCTACAGTCCTCTTGTAAGGACTGAACATGGTCTATCACCGTACTTACATTAACAGCTACTCCCTCCGTCCCATAATATAAGAACGTTTTGTACAGTACACCAGTGTTCAAAACACTCTTCTATTATGGGAAGAGGGATTGGTTCATTTTGTAGCATTCTGCATCTTATCTCCCTCGCCCACCATTTACTAAAAAAGATCAGATCTATATTTAATCTTACCAACAAGTAGAATACACAGACAATGCCAGTGCAGAAGTGTAGCCCATTGCTCTTGTCAGTACATTTTGTCCTGTAACGCTTGTACTTCCAGGGATTGGTAGTTGATTATGTAGCATCAATCCGCATCTTATCTTCATTATCCTCTATCCCTTCCAGTATTATCATATCTATAATTACTCTCTACAAAATGTAGAGTGCTACGTCTTGAGCTTGCGTTGGTTTTCCCCAAAGAGGAAGGGATGATGCAGCAGAGTAGCGTAAGTATTTCCCTTAGTTTTTGAGAACCAAGGTATCAATCCAGTAGGAGCCCACGCTCAAGTCCCTCGTACCTGCACAAAGCGATAGCTACTCACAACCAACGTGCTTAGGGGTTGTCAAGCCCTTCACGGTCACTTATGAGAGTGAGATCTGATAGATATAATATTTTTGGTATTTTTGATATAAGGATGCAAAGTAAAAAGTAAAAGCAAAGTAAATAGCAAAACAATATAAAATTGATGGAGATTGATATGATGAGAATAGACCCGGGGGCCATAGGTTTCACTAGTGGCTTCTCTCAAGGGCATAAGTATTCTACGGTGGGTGAACAAATTACTGTTGAGCAATTGATAGAATTGTGCATAATTATGAGAATATCTAGGCATGATCATGTATATAGGCATCACGTCTGTGACAAGTAGATCGAAACGATTCTGCATCTACTACTATTACTCCACTCATCGACCGCTATCCAGCATGCATCTAGAGTATTAAGTTAAAAACAGAGTAACGCCTTAAGCAAGATGACATGATGTAGAGAGATAAATTCATGCAATATGAAATAAACCCCATCTTGTTATCCTCGATGGCAACGATACAATACGTGCCTTGCTGCCCCTTCTGTCACTGGGTAAGGACACCGCAAGATCGAACCCAAAGCTAAGCACTTCTCCCATGGCAAGAACTACCAATCTAGTTGGCCAAACCAAACGGATAATTCGAAGAGACTTGCAAAGATAACCAATCATGCATAAAATAATTCAGAGAAGATTCAAATATTATTCATAGATAGACTTGATCATAAACCCACAATTCATCGGTCTCAACAAACACACCGCAAAAAGAAGATTACATCGAATAGATCTCCACAAGAGAGGGGGAGAACTTTGTATTGAGATTCAAAGAGAGAGAATAAGCCATCTAGCTACTAACTATGGACCCGAAGGTCTGAGGTAAACTACTCACACTTCATCAGAGGGGCTAGGATGATGTAGAAGCCCTCCGTGATGACGGCCCTCTTCCGGCGGAGCTCCGGAACAGGCCCCAAGATGGGATCTCGTGGATATAGAAAGTTGCGGCGGTGGAATTAGGGTTTTGGCTCCTATTATAATTGTTTGGGGGTACGTGTGTATATATAGGAGGAAGGAGTACGTCGGTGGAGCACCGAGGGGCCCACGAGGCAGGGGGCGCGCCCTAGGGGGGGGCGCCCCCCACCCTCGGACCACCTCTTTGATCCCTTGCAGTAGGGTCCAAGTCTCCTGGATCACATTCGGTGAGAAAATCACGTTTCTGAAGATTTTATTCCGTTTGGACTCCGTTTGATATTCTGTTTATCCGAAACACTGAAATAGGCAAAAAACAGCAATTCTGGGCTGGGTCTCCGGTTAATACGTTAGTCCCAAAAATAATATAAAAGTGAAAAATAAAGCCCAATACAGTCCAAAACAGTAGATTAGCATGGAGCAATCAAAAATTATAGATACGTTGGAGACGTATCATAGAGTACAGGCAATGCTTATGAAGAAGATTCTTTGCTGAAATTCTTGAGTTATCCTTCCCTTGCCATGGAGAAGGGCATTATAAAGCCGGTGTTAACTGTTAATGTAAGTCAGTCCTTCTAAAGACTTTATCCTCAACTGTTGTTTAATTTGCTCATACTCCCTATCGTTTACTGCTGTTTAGTTTGCTGTTTCTACCAAAATGCATGTTCGTAAGAACCGTAAGTTCTAAGTTTTACTTGTAAAACCAAATTCCTTATTCATACCATGCACATTACTTAATACTCCCTATATGTATGCTTGTTTTTGTGGATCTATAATCTAGTGTGTGGTGAAGCAGCCCACGTTTGCACCTTGTCATCTCCTGTTTTATCTTACTGATGTGGCTGATGATATGAACAACATGCCATGCACATTATCCAAAATAGATACAATGATTTTCTTTGCCCTTCATCTATGCTTGTTATGTTGACATGGTAATCCAATAGTGTGGTGAAGCTCCCTGCATTATGAGCAATGCCAAATTATGCTATTGATATTTTGAACATACTCTTTATTTTCTAATTTGAAATTGGATAGAATTAATAGAACAGTTATCATCTTTGTTTATACACGTGCAAAACCTGTCATCTCTCTTCTTTGTTTCAGGGTGATATGCCTGATGGCATGCACAAGTCTGCTGAAGGCTGTGAGACAAACCCAACATATATTGCAGCAAAGAAGGCAAAACATCTTGAAGATAGCGAGACAACCCCAAAGTCTTGTCTTGATGCAGTGTTCAAGTTACTTGAGACTAACGGTCAGACAAGCTCACAGAATTCGTTGTCTGAATCAGTTCGACTTCTTCAGTCCAAAGTTCTAGCAGAAAGGCATTCTGCAACTCAACTTCAACTTGAAGTCCTATCTCTAAGAAATATTGCGGAGAACACCAATGAGAACCTCATCGCTAAACAACTACTCCTGGAAGCTATGACCGACATGCTAGGCCGGTCTCACAGCCTTGCTCAGCAGCTTGCACAGCAGTTCCCCCGCCAGGCTAACCTTTCTTGAACTGTCTTGGAAGTGGTCTCGGTTCAGTATTATTTTGTTACGCTGCAATGGTGCCTAGTTTTTGTAATCTGCTTCTTCATTGTGCTTTATGATCACCGGTGGCGAACTTTGATGTCCAGTGGATGTAATATACCTTAAATCAATTATTGTGTAGTGTGGGTTTGTTCTTAGTTACTATGCCGTAATTTCTTTATTGTATAGAGTAGGTTTGTTCTTAATTCCTACTAGTTACGCAGCAGCCCGAAATGAACCCCGGCCCATGATTGTGCGAATCAAATCACGGGCTTTTAACAGGCCAAAATTGACTGGGTCCTTGTTTGGCCCAATCAGATATCGGCTGCGAGCAGGCTGGATGCAAACTGGGCCGTAGTTAGGCCCAACTATGTGACGGGCTTTTAACAGCCCGAAATTAATATAGGGCCGAAATGTTAAACGGGCCCTTAATAGGCCAAAACTAATATCAGGCCGAATTACTAAGTGGGCCTTTAGCAAGTGGGCCCAAAAGCATAGTGTCCAATTGACGGGCCGAATCTGATATGGGCCATAATTGAGCCCAAAGCCTCTTAAAGGGCCAGACTTGATCTGGGCCGTAATTTGGCCCAGAATGTGGTAGGCTTTTAACGGGCCGGATCTCATATGGGCCACTATTAGGCCTGGAGCGTGGCAGGCCATTAATGGACCGGATCAAATATGGGCCGGCATTTGGCCCAAAACATGGCAGCCAGTTAATGGGTCGGCCTACTAGGGTCCTCAAAATCTTATGGGCCTACAGCTGGGCCGGCCCATTAATGTCGGCAAAATCTCGTGGGCCTTTAGCTGGGCCGGCCCATTATGACCCGCAAGAATCTTGTGGGCCTTTACCTGGGCCGGCCCATTATGGCACAAAAAATCTTGTGGGCCTTTACCTGGGCCAGCCCATTATGGCCCGCTGTCGGTGTCAAAACCGACGGATCTCGGGTAGGGGGTCCCGAACTGTGTGTCTAGGCCGGATGGTAACAGGAGGCAGGGGACATAATGTTTTACCCAGGTTCGGGCCCTCTTGACGCAGGTAAAACCCTACGTCCTGCTTGATTGATATTGATGATATGGGTAGTACAAGAGTAGATCTACCACGAGATCAGAGAGGCTAAACCCTAGAAGCTAGCCTATGGTATGATTGTATGTTATGGTTGTTGTCCTACGGACTAAAACCCTTCGGTTTATATAGACACCGGAGAGGGTTAGGGTTACACAAGGTCGGTTACAAAGGAGGAGATATCCATATTGCCTAGCTTGCCTTCCACGCCAAGTAGAGTCCCATCCGGACACGAGACTAAGTCTCAATCTTGTATCTTCATAGTCCAATAGTCCGGCCAAAGGATATAGTCCGGCTGTCTGGAGACCCCCTAATCCAGGACTCCCTCAGTAGGCCCTGAACCAGGCTTCAATGACGATGAGTCCGGCGCGCAGTATTGTCTTCGGCATTGCAAGGCGGGTTCCTTCTCCGAATACATCACAGAAGAATTTGAATACGAGGATAGTGTCCGACCCTGCAAAATAAGTTCCACATTCCACCATAGAGAGAATAAAATTTTCGCAGATCTAATTTGCTGGCTTGTTTTGGCAGCATGACGTTATGTCATGGCCCGGTGATTATTCGAACCGTTTCCTTTAACCAGCCCCGCACATAACGCGAGGCAGTTTTTCGACACGTCTTGTCAAAGCAGAGATCGTGTCCCCTTATTACGGGATTCTCATCAATACGGGCGTGGGTAACCCAACCGCGCCACCAATTACGACGCTTGGGGGATAAGCGAGTTTTACCAGGCAAGTGGGAACGCTCAGTTTCGTTCGCCCATATAAAGGGATAAGGATTCACCTTCCTATCCATGCCTTCTTCCTCCTTTGCTCATCCGTTTTCGCACACTCGAGCTGTAGCGCCCAAGTACACACTTCCCACCTCAACCTTCTCCAACCATGTCTGGAGCGGGAGGCAGGTGGATGGTCTCCTCTGTCATGGAGGGAGACATCAAGAAACTGAGGAGAGCCGGATACCTGCCCGACAACGTCGCGCACCGGCTCCCAGATGAGGGGCAGCTCATCCCCACCCCCAGGCCCCATGAGAGGGTAGTATTCCTCACCCGTTTCCTCCGCGGACTGGGATTCCCTCTCCATCCATTCGTCCGGGGGCTCATGTTCTATTACGGCCTGAATTTCCACGATCTGGCCCCAAACTTCATCCTCAACATCTCGACGTTTATCGTCTTGTGCGAGGCCTTCCTCTGCATCAAGCCCCACTTCAGCTTATGGTTGAAGACCTTCAACGTCAAGCCGAAGGTGGTGGGCGGCCGCCAGGCGGAGTGCGGAGGCGCCATGGTGGGCAAGATGCCCAACATAACATGGCTCGAGGGCTCCTTTGTGGAAACCATAAAGGGGTGGCAATCGGGGTGGTTCTACATCACCGAGCCGCGCTACCCTGTATGGGCAGCGGCCCCCGAGTTCCGATCTGGCATCCCCACGCGGCTCACCTCCTGGAAAGAGAAGGGCCTGTCCTGGGGTAGTTCAGAAGAGCTGACCGGACTCCAAACATGTATTCAAAACATGGTGAACAAGAAGCTCAAACTTGTCAACGTGGTCCAGGTCATGCTCCACCGCCGGATTCTCCCGTGCCAACAACGGGAGTTCAACTTGTGGGAGTTCGACCCGGCGTGGCACCGGACTCTGAACAGGCTCTTCGACACAACTCATGAAGATGCCTGGAGGGTGCTGTTCAAAAGCACCGAGGTCCCCCTCCCATTACCGAGGATCGTGGATTCAGCGTGAAGCGCCAAGCCAAAGCGGTAAGCTGCTTTACCTCTCGCAGGATATTTATTTTTTATAGGTTGACTCGATGCGGGATCTAAACTCCCGTACCTTTGACAGGACTGGCAGGAGACGGCCGGACAGATCGATTGTCCGGCTCCTTTGCTCGAAGGCCCAGCAGACGCTCTTCTGGCGAAGATGCTGACTGTGGCTCCTTATACGATGCCAGAGAAGACCAAGAGGGTCAAGGGAACCCGAAAGAGTTCCCGATGCCAGGCGTCGTCGGACTCACCGTCCGATGACTCTGCGGCGCACTCCTCCCCCGAAGACGAGGAAGAAGAAGAAGAAGATGCTCCCCCTCCCTCAGGGGGAGATAAGAAAAGGAAGGCCGCCCCAACTGGGGGGGCCAAAGGGTCCAAGAAGGGAAGGACTCTCCTTTCGGACAGCTCCACCGACGACGACGAAGACGAAGACGAGTGGTTGCCCAGGGCCAAGCCCCTGGGGAGATCGTAAGTATTCAGATACCAGAGTAACTCGTAGCATTCCCTTGTCGCGCTGCTTTCCCTAACGTCGAACATGATTATGCAGGCCGCCGCGAACCAGCATCGATGTATCATCGGACGGCTCCCTGGGCTCGTCGGACATGGATAGCAATCCAGTCCCGACCGCCACCTCCCCCCATCCTGCTGACTAAGACGAGGTGCTGTCTTAAGAGGCACCGGGTCGAGGGGAGACAGTCCTGGAGGCGCTTCAAGGCGACCTTCCGGACTCCGGGAGCCGAGGGGACGGGGCCCCTGAGAGCTCCGAGTTTGGCCCTCAGCCGAACACCGCGTCGGACCCTCCAGCTGTTCCGGGCTCGGGCAGGCGGCCTCCTTCTAAGAGGGGCAAGACGCCTGTGTCGGTGACCTCTGTCTATCCAAAGGCGTCGGACAATCTGCTGGAAACGCTTCGCAGCGCTTCCATCGACGAGGAGCACCGCACTATTATGAGTGCGGTGATCCAGAAGGTTCAGTCCGCCAAGAGCGGATTGACTGAAGCCTGTGCCGGCCTTCTAACAGGGTTTGAGGTAAGTGTTTTAAAATGTAGTAGAAATATTACCGCATAGACAGTAGCCCCTGATGCTTTGTTCGGTGTTCACAAAGAAAAGCCGAACAGAGGATCAAATAATATCGCAGGAGTCTAATATAAGTATGTCAATATGCATATGCAGGCTTCGCTGTTGGCGTCCGCCGCACTGACTGCGGAGGTCACCGTACTGAAGCAGGACCTCGAGGGGTCCAGGAAAGAGCTCGGCCTTGCCAAGAGGCAGCTCGAGGAGAACAAGGGTAAGTAATACCCTGTCTATAGATATGTATATATAAAGAAGACACGATTGCAAAATGACAGGATCAACGTATATTTGCCAGGGGCCACGACCGAGGTGGCGACCCTGAAGCAAGCGCTAACCAAGGCCGAGGATATAGTGGCCAAGGAGCGCACCGAGCGAGAGAAGCACGAGGCTCGGGTGGGCGAGGTGCAGGAAGAGCTCCAGGCTCTCGTGGCGAAGCACGAGGCATTGGAGCTTGACTCAAAGACGCGGGAGTCTGAGCTTGCCGCGGCCCTCGAGAGCGCAAGAAGTGCCAAGGCCGAAGCCCAAAAGGCCCTCCAGGAGATCGACGCGATGAAGAAGATAGCGGCGGGTAAGGCTTTCTATATGCAAAGCAAGCATGTAAAAGTAAATTACCGATTACTTACCCGAATCCGGAGCTCTCCAGGAGCATTCGTAGATTTGCCCTGCAGTGTGTCCGATGCCGCACAATTTTACCAGGCCGAGGATGGAAGCTCAACGGAGAAGCTGTTCTAGTCTCAGTATGGTGAGGCCGAACACCCGGTGCCAATGAGCGACCAACTGAAGCAGATGGTCGAGCTACATAAGGCGGCCGATCGGGCCATGAAGAGGTTTATAGTCCGGCTGTGGCCTGGCGACGCCCTTCCGAACATCTTCTTCGGGCTGGTGAGGCAGCTTGTGGATGCCTGCCTGTGGCTGGAGGTCGTCAAGCGATCTGTCAGCATTGAAGGTGCATGCCGGGCTTTCGCCCGTGTGAAATTGCAGTGGGTCAAGCTAGACGCCATGAAGCTAATCAAGGAGGGGCCGCCGGAGGGCAAGGAGCACCGCGACCCCGAGATGTACTAGGAGGGTGTTCTACCGGGTGCCCGTCTCATCGCGGATGAGTGTTCAAAAGATGTAATATTTGAATGAGACTTGCTCGTTTTATCCTGTATTTATGAAAACTTGTTTCATATGCGCTATGCAACGCTTGTTTGAATTTAAAATATTACCTTGTGTTTGGCTGTTTATCCAATTTGAGAGATGGCTAGTCCTCGGCTTCTGCCCCCATGCCACGAGTGCTGGGGTGTTCGGGATAAACCTGAGCACTCTTGTTCCCATGTTTGGGTCCTTCGAGGGAGGTGCTCAGCGCAGGGAACAAGGCAACCGGACTAATAATGCTTTATCACTCTCACTTAGCCATAGAATTCTATAATTTTAAATTTCGGCGAAGCCCCTGGTATTCGGAAGGCCGAATTTGGGGCGTGATACACGCCTTTAAGCCGGACAGGGCCGGCCCCTCGCTCTAAGCGGCATAAGTCTTTAGGGACTCGAAAACCTCGCCGAACAGCGACCAGTCTCTCACCTTATCATGACAGTCAGTTTTAGCTTTCTCTACTGAGGTGCTGAACCCAGCAGAACCGGGGCACAATCGCAGTAGTTCTCCTAGCGCTACCTTAGCCGATAGAGCGGAACGTAAGGTACCAAAACATAGGAGCCGGGCAAACCCAACATTTGACCAAAGACATGATTCGGAGCTGATGCATATAATGCTATAAGTTCGGGGTGTCGCACTTGTGGAAGTGTTCGGACTTGTCACACCGTATTGTGAGGTATGTAAGCCTCTGGTGTATTAGCCGTACCAAGGTGTACGGTTGCAAGGCATCATTAATGAACACACACGCACACACACACACACACACACACATATATATATAACACGATTGCAATAATAGTCGTAATGTCATGCATTGTTTATTAAAAAATTGCGTTAAAGCAGAGTGATATATATAGTGCGACAAGCAAAGAGTAGGACTATGTCCCCTCCAAGGGCAAGCTGAGGAATGATATGAAATCGAATATTTCGCTTGTTACTGTAATCAACCTGGGAATTCCGTGGTATGACGTAGCTGTCTGCCTCCTTGGCTGCTGCATCATGTGTTTGGCAATAGTGCTGCCGGATAGTGTTTCCAGAGATTAAGGTCCTGAAAAGAAAAGAAAAAATAACCAAACGGGAAGCCCCTAGTGCGGTTTAAGCCACGTCTTGGGGCGTGCCGCAGTTGTGCCCCCCTCCCCACCTGTGCCCATGGTATTTTTAATGCGTAATTATGTACGCGCGACACAAGTTTCGCCGTTGGGCTGGGATTGGGGTGGCCGCCGTATTGCTACGCGAGCACAGATCGCGCCAGGTGGTCTATTTACCGATTGCTCCGAGCGCTTGAAGGTGTCCGGGCTTTGAAGCGCCGAACTGGTTGATTGCCTTGAGAGGCTGCTTTGTGCTTCTGCTGTGAGGGCCGCAGTGTGCTCCTCTATTCAGAGGGAGCACTCTGTGTTTCCATTTACTGTAGTAACTCCGCGAGGTCCTGGCAGCTTGAGCTTGAGGTATGCATAATGCAGTACCGCATTGAATCTAGCAAATGTGGTTCGCCCGAGCAGCGCGTGATAACCACTACGGAACGGGACTATATCGAAGATTAACTCTTCGCTTCGGAAATTATCCGGGGATCCGAACACCACTTCCAGTGTAATTGAGCCTGTGCAATGGGCCTCCACACCTGGAATGACGCCTTTAAAGGTCGTTTTTGTGGGTTTGATCCTTGAGGGGTCTATACCCATTTTGCGCACTGTGTCCTGATAAAGCAGGTTCAGGCTGCTGCCGCCATCCATAAGGACTCGAGTGAGGTGGAATCCGTCAATGATTGGGTCTAGGACCAGTGCGGCAAATCCGCCATGACGGATACTAGTGGGGTGGTCCCTGCGATCGAAGGTGATCAGACAGGAGGACCAAGGGTTGAACTTTGGGGCGACTGGCTCCAACGCATATACGTCCCTGAGCGCACGCTTCCGCTCCCTCTTGGGGATGTGGGTCGCGTATATCATGTTCATCGTCCGCACTTGCGGGGGAAACCTCTTCTGCCCTCTGGTGTGCGGCTGCCGGGGCTCCTCCTCGTCATCGCTATGCGGCCCCTTTTCCTTGTTTTCGGCAATTAACTTGCTGGCCTGCTTGAACACCCAACAATCCCTGTTGGTGTGATTGGCTGGCTTGTTTGTGGTGCCGTGTATTTGACATGAGCGATCGAGTATACGATCCAAGTTGGATGGACCCGACGTACTTTGTTTGAATGGCTTTTTCCACTGACCGGGTTTAGAGCCTTTGAATCCGGCATTGACTGCCGTATCCTCTGTATTTTCGCTGTTAATGCGGCGCTTATGTTTGTTGTGACGTGACCTGCTATTGCTGTCCTTGGTATCTGAGGTACTATGGTTCTTTGATATGTTATTACTGCGAGCCAGCCAGATGTCTTCTCCCGTACAAAAGCGGGTCATGAGCGTCGTGAGAGCTGCCATAGATTTCGGCTTTTCCTGACCAAGGTGCCGGGCTAGCCACTCGTCTCAGATGTTGTGTTTGAAAGCCGCTAAGGCCTCCGCATCCGGACAGTCGATGATTTGATTTTTCTTTGTAAGGAACCGAGTCCAGAATTGCCTAGCCGACTCTTCTAGCTGCTGAATTATGTGGCTCAAGTCATCGGCATCTGGTGGTCGCACATAAGTGCCCTAAAAGTTGTCGAGGAATGCGGCTTCCAGATCTTCCCAGCAGCTAATGGAGTCCGCTGGCAAGCTGTTAAGCCAATGCCGCGCTGGTCCTTTGAGCTTTAGTGGGAGGTATTTGATGGCGTGTAAGTCATCACCGCGGGCCATGTGGATGTGGAGGGGGAAATCCTCAATCCATACTGCGGGATCTGTTGTGCCGTCGTATGATTCAATATTTACAGGTTTGAAACCTTCTGGGAATTGATGTTCCATTACTTCGTCTGTGAAGCATAAGGGGTGTGCGGCGCCTCTGTATTGGGCTATATCGCGACGCAGCTCGAATGGGTGTTGCCCGCTGTGTTCGGCCCGGCCGGATTTGCTTTTACTGTATCCGGCGTGACGTTTATCGTCTCGCAGAGTTGTGCGCCGTCGTGATCCGTAGATCGATCTTGCATGCTTTGCTTTGTCCTCCAATATGTCTCGCAGGTCTGGCGTATCTCCCCATGCCTTTTTATTTGAATGGCGTCAGGGTGGAGGCTGAGCTTTTGGCTGGAATGCCTCTCTATCTTGGCCACGAGGTGGCCGATTAGCCGTATCATACGCTTCTTCCTCCAGTCGGGGTAGTAACCTGCACTTTGGGTAATTCTTGGAGGGGCGCTCGAGTTTATATTCCTCGGCCGTGAGGACTTCAGTCCATCTGTCAGCTAGCAGATCTTGATCAGCTTGAAGCTGCTGCTGCTTTTTCTTCAGGCTATTTGCCGTGGCCATAAGCCGGCGCTTGAAGTGCTCTTGTTCGACGGGATCCTCTGGTACGGCGAATTCATCGTCGCCGGGGCTTGCCTCGTCTTCGGAGGGGGATGTAATTGTCATCCTCCTCTCCGTCTACCGCTCTCTCAGGAGAGCTGGCTCCTTCATCCTCCTGCTCTAAATCTTGCTCGAGGGGATTGTTGTTGTCTTCGGCACTATCTGGAGTGTTATTATCTCCTATGCCGGTATCACCACTTTTGCTTTGGCGGGACTTAGAGA
Organism: Triticum urartu; assembly: GCF_056163025.1. Lineage (NCBI taxonomy): Eukaryota > Viridiplantae > Streptophyta > Magnoliopsida > Poales > Poaceae > Triticum > Triticum urartu. The sequence continues at coordinate 558,488,643 of NC_141875.1, forward strand.
GGTGCCACTGACGTCGGCGCTTGGTTTGCTTCTTGGAGGGGTCATCCTCTGCTATCTCGTCGCCATTTCCTTCGTTGGGTGTATCCACCATGTATATGTCATATGACGAGGTGTCTTTCCAGTGCCCTATAGGCGCTGGTTCATGTTCGTCTCCTACATCGTCGTCCATACCGGCGATGTCTTCGGAGTCGAAGTCGAGCATGTCGGTTAAATCATCGATAGTGGCTACAAAGTGGGTGGTGGGTGGGCGTCGAATTTCTTCATCGTCCGCATCCCAATCCTGTTGGCCATAATCCGGCCAGGGCTCTCCTAACAAAGAGAGAGACCTTAGTGAATTCAGAATGTCGCCAAAGGGCGAGTGCTGAAAGATATCCACGGCGGTGAATTCCATGATCGGCGCCCAATCAGATTTGATTGGCAGGGGCGCGGGCGGTTCGGAGTCTGAAAAAGAGTCCGGCACCTTGGAGTCACGGGCTGCGCAGAGGGTTAGGCTGGTGTTCGGCTCGATTGGCGTTGAGACTGCAGCCCCTGAGGCGGTGTCTAACCACCCGTCCTCGATTGGCGCAGTTAGCTCCGAGCTAAGGGTCGGAGCTGATGCGGGCGCGGCCTTTGGGGTACTGTTCGGCGGTAGAGCTAGGTCATACCCATCGTGACAGTGCGGCACGCCCGGCTGTGGCTCGAATCCGTCGAAGATCAAGTCTCCGCGGATGTCGGCCGTGTAGTTCAAACTTCCAAATCTGACCTGATGGCCAGGGGCGTAGCTTTCAATCTGCTCTAGATGGCAAAGCGAATTAGCCCGCAGTGCAAAGCCGCTGAATACGAAGATCTGTCCGGGGAGAAAAGTCTCACCCTGGACCGCATCGCTATCGATGATAGTAGGAGCCATCAGGCCTAACAGCGACGACACAGAGGAACTCTCAATGAAAGCACCAATGTCGGTGTCAAAACCGGCGGATCTCGGGTAGGGGGTCCCGAACTGTGTGTCTAGGCCGGATGGTAACAGGAGGCAGGGGACACAATGTTTTACCCAGGTTCGGGCCCTCTTGATGGAGGTAAAACCCTACGTCCTGCTTGATTGATATTGATGATATGGGTAGTACAAGAGTAGATCTACCACGAGATCAGAGAGGCTAAACCCTAGAAGCTAGCCTATGGTATGATTGTATGTTATGGTTGTTGTCCTACGGACTAAAACCCTTCGGTTTATATAGACACCGGAGAGGGTTAGGGTTACACAAGGTCGGTTACAAAGGAGGAGATATCCATATCTGTATTGCCTAGCTTGCCTTCCACGCCAAGTAGAGTCCCATCCGAACACGAGACGAAGTCTTCAATCTTGTACCTTCATAGTCCAACAGTCCGGCCAAAGGATCTAGTCCGGCTGTCCGAAGACCCCCTAATCCAGGACTCCCTCACCCGCAAAATCTTGTGGGCCTTTAGCTGGGCCAGCCCATTATGGTCCGCAAAATTTTGTGGGCCTTTAGCTGGGCCGGCCCATTATGTTTCGCAGAATCTTGTGGGCCTCTAGTTGGGTCGGCCCATTTAAACTTGTTGGGCCGTGCCACGTGTCGACGTATCATAGGCCCCTTCTGTCCAGTGAGTGGATGACATCTGTCCCGACGATGAGCCGACACGTGTTTCCTCTAGCCAAAGATGATTTTACACGTGGAAAATCCCCATTGGTCGGGGCTGTTAACGGGTTATTGGATCCAAAACCCGACCAGATAGCTTAACGGTGTTCCGTTATGGTGGATGCCACATGTCGGTCACCCTTGACGAAAGCACTTCTGTGACGCGCGATTTATCATCATGGAAGTGGACACTTCTGTGATGATAATTTTGGTAATGTCATGGAACACTTTCTTGATAACCCACAAGTATAGGGGATTGCAACAGTTTTTGATAAGTAAGAGTGTCGAACCCAGCGAGGAGATAAAGGTAGAACAAATATTCCCTCAAGTTCTATCGACCACCGATACAACTCTACGCACGCTTGACATTCGCTTTACCTAGAACAAGTATGAAACTAGAAGTACTTTGTAGGTGTTGTTGGATAGGATTGCAAGATAATAAAGATTATGTAAATAAAAAGTAGGGGCTGTTTAGATAAAGAAACAATAAAGTAAATATAGCGAGTGTGGCAAAGTGGTGGTAGGAGTTGCGAAATTGCCCCTAAGCAATTGACTACCTTACTAGACCGGTAGCAAGTATTATGTGGGAGAGGCCACTGCTAGCATGTCATCCCTGACTTGGAATTCTATGCACTTATGATTGGAACTATTAGCAAGCATCCGCAACTACTAACGTTCATTAAGGTAAAACCCAACCATAGCATTAAGATATATTGGTCCCCCTTCAATCCCGTATGCATCAATTTCTATGCTAGATTCAAGCTTCTGTCACTCTTGCCCTCCAACACATAGTCCTATCAACATACAACTAACCCTAGGGTGTGATCCACACGCGCAATCATATGATGGGCACCAAAGGACAACAACATAACCACAAGCAAATTAAATCAATCATAGCAATTCATCAACCACCGGTAGGACAATGAAAATCTACTTGGACATCATAGGATGGCAACACATCATTGGATAATAATATGAAGCATAAAGCACCATGTTCAAGTAGAGGGTACAGTGGATTGCAGGAGAGTTGACCGCTGTAGATAGAGGGGGGAAGGTGATGGAGATGTTGGTGAAGATGGCGGAGGTGTTGGTGTAGATCACAGTGATGATGATGATGTCCACGGTGATCACGGATATTCTGCGAAACAAAAAACATGCAACAAACAGGAACTGGCACTGAGCACTAGATCAATATGTTAGTCCCAAAAATAGTATAAAAAGTTACCAAAAGTATATGAAAGTTGTATAATATTGGCATGGAACAATCAAAAATTATAGATACGACGGAGACGTATCAGCATCCCCAAGCTTAATTCCTGCTCGTCCTCGAGTAGGTAAATGATAAAAATAATAATTTTTGATGTCGAATGGTACCTAGCATAATCTTGATCACATATCAAATCATGGCATGAATATTAAGATACGAGTGATTCAAAGCAATAGTCTATCATTTGACATAAAAACAATAATACTTCAAGCCTACTAATAAAGCAATCATGTCTTTCAAAATACATGGCCAAAGAAACTTATCCCTACAAAATCATATAGTCTGGCTATGCTCCATTTTCACCACACAAAATATTCACATCATGCACAACCCCGATGACAAGCCAAGCAATTGTTTCATACTTTTGACGTTCTCAAACCTTTTCAACTTTCACGCAATACATGAGAGTGAGCCATGGACATAGCACTATAGGTGGAATAGAATATGATGGTGGAGAAGACAAAAAGGAGAAGATAGTCTCACATCAACTAGGCGTATCAACGGGCTATGGAGATGCCCATCAATAGATATCAATGTGAGTGAGTAGGGATTGCCATGCAACGGATGCACTAGAGCTATAAGTGTATGAAAGCTCCAACTGAAACTAAGTGGGTGTGCATCCAACTTGCTTGCTCATGAAGACCTCGGGCATTTGAGGAAGCCCATCATCAGAATATACAAGCCAAGTTCTATAATGAAAATTCCCACTAGTAGATGAAAGTGATAACTCAAGAGACTCTCTATATGAAGAACATGGTGCTACTTTGAAGCACAAGTGTGGAAAAAGGATAGTAGCACTGCCCCTTCTCTCTTTTTCCCTCATTTTTTATTTTTTTGGTGGGCTTCTTTGGCCTCTTTTTTTCATTTGGGCTTCTTTGGCCTCTTTTATTTTTTTGTAAAGTCCGGAGTCTCATCCCTACTTATGGGGAATCATAGTCTCCATCATGCTTTCCTCACTGGGGAAATGCTCTAATAATGATGATCATCACACTTTTATTTACTTACAACTCAATGTCTAGAACAAAGTATGACTATATGGATGCCTCCGGCGGTGTACCGGGATGTGCAATGATCTAGCGTAGCAATGACATCAAAAAACAGACAAGCCATGAAAACATCATGCTAGCTATCTTACGATCATGCAAAGCAATATGACAATGAATGCTCAAGTCATGTATATGATGATGATGGAAGTTTCATGGCAATATATCTCTGAATGGCTATGGAAATGCCATGATAGGTAGGTATGGTGGCTGTTTTGAGGAAGATATATGGTGGGTTTATGGTACCGGCGAAAGTTGCGTGGTACTAGAGAGGCTAGCGATGGTGGAAGGGTGAGAGTGCGTATAATCCATGGACTCAACATTAGTCATAAAGAACTCACATACTTATTGCAAAAATCTATTAGTCATCGAAACAAAGTACTACGTGCATGCTCCTAGGGGGATAGATTGGTAGGAAAAGACCATCGCTCATCCCCGACCGCCACTCATAAGGAAGACAATTAATAAATAAATCATGCTCCGACTTCGTTACATTACGGTTCACCATACGTGCATGCTACGGGAATCACAAACCTCAACACAAGTATTTCTAATAATCCACAACTACCCACTAGCATGACTCTAATATCACCATCTGTATATTGCAAAACTATTGCAAGGAATCAAACATATCATATTCAGTGATCTACAAGTTTTATGTAGGATTTTATGACTAACCATGTGAATGACCAATTCCTGTCATCTCTCTAAATAGATATAAGTGAAGCAAGAGAGTTTAGTTCTTTCTACAAAAGATATTCCCATGCTCTAACAAATATAAGTGAAGAAAAAGAGCATTCTACAAATGGCGGTTTTCTATGTAAAGAGAAACAGGCAATCCAAACTTCAAATGATATAAGTGAAGCACATGAAGCATTCTATAAAGCCATACTCAAAAGATATAAGTGAAGTGCGAAGAGCATTCTATAAATCAACCAAGGACTATCTCATACCAGCATGGTCCATAAAAGAAAAATGAAAACTAAATGCAAAAGACGCTCCAAGATTGCACATATCGCATGAACAAAACGAATCCGAAAACATATCGATACTTATTGAAGAAAGAGGGGATGACTTCCGGGGCATCCCCAAGCTTAGACGCTTGAGTCTCCTTGAATGTTTACTTGGGGTGCCTCGGGCATCCCCAAGCTTGAGCTCTTTCCTCTCTTCCTTCTTCTCACATCGAGACCTTCTCGATCATCGAACACTTCATCCACACAAAACTTCAACAGAAAACTCGGTAAGATCCGTTATTATAATAAAGCAAATCACTACTCTAAGTACTGTTGCAAACAAATTCATATTTTTTTTTTCATTGTGTCTACTGTAATATAACTTTTCCATGGCTTATTCCACTAATATAAATTGATAGTTTAATCAAAACAAGCAAACTATGCATCAAAAACAGAATCTGTCTAAAACAGAACAGTCTGTAATAATCTGAACATTCACCATACTTCTGATACTTGAAAAATTCTACCAAAATTAGGAAAAATAAAAAAATTGTATAGGAAGACAGTGCAAAAATAATCATAACCATTTGACATTCCAGCTACAAATGTAAAATCATGCACTACAGCCAAAGTTTCTGTCCTGCACCGTACAAACCATCAAGCAAATGTAAACATCCTAAAGGCAAACCTTGGCAAATTATTTTTATAATACAATGGAATTGTACAAGGGGAGAATTATTTTAATTGAAAATTTTCTGTAATCAAGATTCACAAAGTTTCCATGAGCATGAACAAAGTTCAAGGCTAGCTCCCACTTCAACAATGCTTGTCTTTCTCACTTTCGCTTTCCTTTTTGAAAAAGTTTTGGGTTTCCCTCTTTATTTTTATTGTTTTTAAACTATATAAAAGCACTCAACAGAAATAAATGACTCTCTAAAACTTCCGGGTTGTCTCCCTGGCAGCGCTTTCTTTAAAGCCATTAAGCTAGGCATATAGTGCTCAAGTAATGGATCCACCCGGATCCCAAGGTATATCAAAGCCAATTTTAATTAACAATGATTTGTAATTTAGTAGTGAGCACAAAGTAACATATATCATACAACTACGAAGTCTAACTCTCTTCCTATGCATCGGCATGTTATAAAAGAACAATTCATGCACACAAAGTAAAGGCCAATGCATAGTATAAACAGTTTCTTGCAATTTTATCATATTGGAAACATAGAGAGGTGGAGATATAGTTCCTCTCTCATAATAATTGCAAGTAGGAGCAGCAAGCACATGCATATTATATTCATCAAAATCATCATGTGCAACAGTAAAAGGCAACCCATCAATATATTCCTTAATAAGAGCAAACTTCTCCGATATAGTGTAGTTTGGAGAATTCAAAAAGATAATAGGACTATCATGCGTGGGTGCAATAGCAACAATTTCATGTTTAACATAAGGAACTATAGCAAGTTCATCTCCATAAGCATAATTCATATTGGCATCTTGGCCACAAGCATAGCAAGCATCATCAAAAAGGGATATTTCAAGAGAATCAACGGGATCATAACAATCATCATAGCAATCATCCTCCGGTAAGCACGAAGGGAAATTAAACAATGTATGAGTTGAAGAGTTACTCTCATTAGAAGGTGGGCACGGGTAGCTAATCCGCTCTTCCTCCTTTTGTTCTTCGCTCTCCTCCTCATCTTTTTCATCCAATGAGCTCACAGTTTCATCAATTTCTTCTTCCATAGACTCCTGCAAAATATTAGTCTCTTCTTGGACAGCGGAGACTTTCTCAATGAGCGCATTAATATAGGAATTATATTCATAATTATCATAGCAATATTTTAAGATAGCTAAATTTTCAGGCCTATAAACATCATCATCATAAGCTTCATGCTTTTCAAACAAAGACTCAATTTCATAAGCACCTTTAAAAGCAACAAATTCTTCTATTTGTTCCACATCATAGTAATCATATATACCATTAGCATAAGAAGCTAAGGTTTCATTATCATTAAATTCACATGAAAAGGGAAGGTGTGGAGCCTTCACCTTAGAGCAACAAGTATAATCATATCTCAAGCATAGTTGCCTAGCATACCAATTCAATATATGAATTTGATCCCATAATACTTTCCCTTTTTGTGTCAAGCGGTAATCCCTAAAGTATTCACGTTGATCCAACGTTACTCCCATTACATAATTGAATGGGGTTTTCTCAGGATTATTAAAGTAGTACATAATATTTTTCACATAACCAGCATCGAGGGTTTTAGGAGGTTCCCCATCTCCATGAGTAGCAAGTACACCTAATTTTTTTTGGTATTTTGTGTTCCATATCCATAACTAAAGATAGAGAACAACTGAGAACAACAAATAAAAATTACTTAGTGATAAAGCAAACAAGCACACACGAGAATATTCACCCCACGCTATTGCTCCCCGACAACGGCGCCAGAAAAAGGTCTTGATAACCCACAAGTATAGGGGATCGCAACAGTTTTCGATAAGTAAGAGTGTCGAACCCAACGAGGAGATAAAGGTAGAACAAATATTCCCTCAAGTTCTATCGACCACCGATACAACTCTACGCACGCTTGACGTTCGCTTTACCTAGAACAAGTATGAAACTAGAAGTACTTTGTAGGTGTTGTTGGATAGGATTGCAAGATAATAAAGATTATGTAAATAAAAAGTAGGGGCTGTTTACATAAAGAAACAATAAATTAAATATAGCGAGTGTGGCAAAGTGGTGGTAGGAGTTGCGAAATTGCCCCTAAGAAATTGACTACCTTACTAGACCGATAGCAAGTATTATGTGGGAGAGGCCACTGGTAGCATGTCATCCATGACTTGGAATTCTATGCACTTATGATTGGAACTATTAGCAAGCATCCACAACTACTAACGTTCATTAAGGTAAAACCCAACCATAACATTAAGATATATTGGTCCCCCTTCAATCCCGTATGCATCAATTTCTATACTAGGTTCAAGCTTTTGTCACTCTTGCCCTCTAATACATAGTCCTATCAACATACAACTAACCCTAGGATGTGATCCACGAGCGCAATCATATGATGGGCACCAAAGGACAACAACATAACCGCAAGAAAATTAAATCAATCATAGCAATTCATCAACCACCGATAGGACAACGAAAATCTACTCAGACATCATAGGATGGCAACACATCATTGGATAATAATATGAAGCATAAAGCACAATGTTCAAGTAGAGGGTACAGCGGATTGCAGGAGAGTTGACCGCTGTAGATAGAGGGGGGAAGGTGATGGAGATGTTGGTGAAGATGGCGGAGGTGTTGGTGTAGATCACGGTGATGATGATGATGGCCACGGCAGCGTTCCGGCGCCACCGGAAGAGAAGGGGAGAGGGGGCCCCTTCGTCTTCTTCTTCCTTGACCTCCTCCCTAGATGAGAGAAGGGTCCTCTGGTCCTTGGCCTCCATGGCATGGGAGGGGCGAGAGCCCCTTCGAGATTGGATCTGTCTCTCTGTCTCTCTCTGTTTCTGCATTCTCAGATTCTACCCTTTCACCGTTTCTTATATTCCCGGAGATCCGCAACTCCGATTGGGCTGAAATTTTAACACGATCTCTATCCAGATATTAGCTTTCTTGCGGCGAAAGAAGGGCATCAACCGCCTTACGGGTGGCCCACGAGGGCCAGGGGCACGCCCAAGGGGGCAGGCGCGCCCCCTGCCTCGTGGCCACCTCGGGCACCGTCTTGCGTGGATTTTTCTTCCAAAAAATCATATATATTCCAAAAAAAATATCCGTCACTTTTTATCCCGTTTGGAATCCGTTTGATATGGATATTCTGCGAAACAAAAAACATGCAACAAACAGGAACTGGTACTGGGAACTAGATCAATATGTTAGTCCCAAAAATAGTATAAAAAGTTGCCAAAAGTATATGAAAGTTGTAGAATATTGGCATGGAACAATCAAAAATTATAGATACGACGGAGACGTATCACACTTCTACGACAGCACAGGTATGACTATCTTGATTCTGTCATAAATTTGTCATGGATGTACATGCATGACAAAAAAAGCGACCTACTGTGACAAACACGTATCATCACGGAAGTGTATTTTTTTGTAGTGGATACGGCTGACCGGCCACCTCGTGGCCAAGACAAAGCGGCATATCAGCCTGAAGTCCAGCCCGCACCCCGTCGCCAGTCAAACAAAAACACCAAGGCACGGGGCTACACGCAGGACCTGCGAGACGTATTGGAAAACAAAGCAAGACATATAAGATTGATCTACGGATCATGGGGGCGCGCCCAAATGAGTGACGACGACCGTCACACCAGATATACTAAAAACAAATCTGGCCGGGCCGAATACAGCAGTCAAGACTCGTATGAACTGCGTCGTGATATAGCCCGGCACAGAGGCGCCGCAGACCCCCTATGCTTCACTGACGAAGTAATGGATCATGAATTCCCAGAAGGGTTTAAACCCGTGAACATTGAATCATATGATGGTACTGCAGACCCCGCGGTATGGATAGAGGATTTCTTCCTCCACATTCACATGACCCGCGGGGATGATCTACACGCCATAAGTATCTCCCACTAAAACTCAAAGGGCCGGCTCGGCATTTGATGAATATCTTGCCGGCAAAATCCATCGGAAGTTGGGAGAACCTGGCAGACGCATTCCTGGACAACTTCCAGGGCACTTATGTGTGACCACCGGATGCTGATGATTTAAGTCACATAACACAACAGCCCGGAGAGTCAGCCAGGAAATTCTGGACTCGGTTTCTAACTAAAAAGAACCAAATTGTTGACTGTCCGGATGCCGAAGCCCTAGCGGCCTTTAAACATAACATCCGTGACGACTGGCTCACCCGACATCTCGGCCAAGAGAAGCCAAAATCCATGGTAGCCCTCACGACATGCATGACCCGCTTTTGCGTGGGCGAGGATAGCTTGTTGGTCCGTAGCAACAACACAACAAGCAATCCTGGCACATCAGAGGCCAGAGATAGCAATGGCAAACCCCGACGCAACAAACACAAGAGTCGCAAAAATGGTGGAAACTATGAAGATACGACAGTTAATGCCGGATTTAGTGGCTCTAAGTCCGGTCAACGGAAAAGTCCATTCAAAAATGACAATTCGGGCCCGTCAAGTCTGGACCGCATACTCGATTGTCCATGCCAAATTTGTGGCACCCCAGGAACACCAGCCAATCATACCAACAGAGAATGCTGGGTCTTCAAACAAGCCGGCAGGTCAGGTGCCGAAAACAAAGAGAAGGGGTCTCAAAGCGATGATAGCGACGAGGAGCCCAGATCACCGACTACAGGAGGGCAAAAGAAATTTCCCCCGCAGATCCCAACGGTGAACATGGTAAACGCCACCCACACTCCCAACCCGGACCGGATGCGCACCCTTAGGGGTGCCGACTTAACGGAACCAGTCGTCCTAGAATATAAACTAGGGCCGATCACCTTCAACCGCACGGATCATCCAGTTAATACCAATCAGGGCAACTCAGCCGCACTAGTCCTCGACCCAATAATTGACGGGTTCGACCTCACACGAGTCCTTATGGACGGAGGCAGCAGTCTAAACCTGCTTTACCAGGACACAGTGCGCAAGATGGGCATCGATCATTCGGTGATCAAGCCCACTAAAGCCACCTTTAGAGGTATTATACCAGGTGTGGAGGCCAGCTGTACAGGATCCATCGCCCTTGAGGTAGTCTTCGGATCACCGGACAATTACCGTGTCGAAGAGTTAATCTTTGACATCGTCCCCTTTCGCAGTGATTATCAGGCACTGCTCGGACGAACCGCGTTCGCTCGATTCAACGCGGTGCCACATTATGCCTACCATAAGCTCAAGATGCCCGGTCCGTGCGGCGTCATCACGGTTAATGGAAAGGCCGAACTTCCGCTCGGTACGAAAGAGTATACCACTGCTTTAACAATGAAGCAACGAGCGGCACCTTTCAATCGAACCTCGAGTCGACGGCCAAGCTCCCGGACACCACCAAAGGACTCCGAACTACTTCGCGGCAGGATAGCCCGGCTCATCCAGAGCTCAATTAAACACTCCGGCGAAAGCCAGGACAGGCCACATGTTGCGGCTCAACCGCTCTGCGGCACACAAACACATCTTGCATTTTCCATATAGGTTCATTTTTGCCCAGGCAAGGACCGGCGACATGGAAACAGCTCAAACGCGCAAGGGAACTCTTAGATATTCCCCTCGATGACCATCCGACCGCACTCTGGATCCGCACACAGCTTCTTCCCGCCTGGTCTCAGTATGTTCCGTAGTCACTTTCTCTTTTTATTACTTTATATGCACTCATACGCATCGACGTATTATTTAAATACAACATGTGGATTTATATGACGCTTACCTGCCGTTATCTCTTATTAAAATTCTTTTGTCAAATGGCATACGTACACCGCGATATGCCTTAAATATGCCAGGAGCTTCGTTTTACCCATAATGCGGCAATGAAGTCCGAACACCTTCATGGTAGTTCGGCACCCCGAACTTATAGCATTATATGCATTAGCTCCGAATCATGTCTTGGGTCAAATGTTGGGTTTTCCCGGCTCCCATGTTTTGCTACCTTACATTCCGCTATATCGGCTAAGGCAACACAGGGAGAACTACTGCAATTGTGTCCCGGTTCTTCCGGACGAGCACCTCAGTAGAGAAAGCCGAAAATTGGCTGTCATGATACGGCGAGGGCTGATCAGCTGTTCGAGAGGTTATTAAATCTTTAAGGATTTATCCCACATAATGCCATAACCAATGCAGCGTGCGATGGATCGGCTTTTCATCCGATCAGGTGCTTATAGAGCCCCTCGTGCGGTCTTCTGAATACCAGGGGCTGCGCCTACCTTCCTTTTCTAAAGCTCCTATGGCTAAGTGAGAGTGATAAAGCCCTATAGTCCGATTGCCTGGTTCGTTGTGCTGAACACCTCCTTCGAAGGACCCAAAACCGGGATAAAGAGTGATCAGATTTATCCCGAACACCCCCGTACTTCCTACGTGGGGGCAGAAGCCCACTGAGGGAGTCCTGGATTAGGGGGTATCCGGACAGCCAGATTATATCCTTTGGCCGGACTGTTGGACTATGAAGATACAAGATTGAAGACTTTGTCCCGTGTCCGGATGGGACTCTACTTGGCGTGGAAGGCAAGCTAGGCAAGCTAGGCAATACGGATATGTATATCTCCTTCTTTGTAACCAACCTTGTGTAACCCTAGCCCCCTTCGGTGTCTATATAAACCGGAGGGTTTTAGTCCATAGGACAACATACAATCATACCATAGGCTAGCTTCTAGGGTTTAGCCTCTCCGATCTCGTGGTAGATCAACTCTTGTACTACTCATATTATCAAGAATAATCAAGCAAGTCATAGGGTTTTACCTCCATCAAGAGGGCCCGAACCTGGGTAAAACATCGTGTCCCCTGCCTCCTGTTACCATCCGCCATAGAAGCACAGTTCGGGACCCCCTACCCGAGATCTGCCGGTTTTCACACCGACATTGGTGCTTTCATTGAGAATTCCTCTGTGTCGTCACTGTTAGGCTTGATGGCTCCTTCGATCATTGATAGCGATGCGGTCCAGGGTGAGACTTTTCTCCCCGGACAGATCTTTGTATTCGGCGGCTTCGCACTGCAGGCCAACTCGCTTGGCCATCTGGAGCAGATTGAGAGTTACGCCCCTGGCCACCAGGTCAGGTTTGGAAGCTTAAACTACATGGCCGACATCCACGGAGACTTGATCTTCGACGGATTCGAGCCCCTACCGTGTGCGCCGCATGGTCACGATGAGCATGATTTAGCTCTACCATCGGACAGTGTTCAGGAGACCGCACCGGCGACCGCTCCGACCCTCAATTCGGAGCCAATTGCGCCATCCATGGACAGGTGGATAGACCCCGCCACGGAGGCCGTTTTCTCAGCGGCGATCGAGCCGAATATCGACCTTACCCTTCACGGGAGCCATGATGCCGAACTACCGGATTCTTCCCCGGCCACGGACTCCGAATCGCCTGCGCCCGTGCCTATCGAATCTGACTGGGCGCCGATCATGGAGTTCACCTTCGCAGATATCTTTCAGCACTCGCCCTTTGGCGACATACTGAACTCATTGAGGTCTCTCTCCCTATCAGGAGAGTCCTGGCCGAACTATGTTGGCAGGATTGGGATGCGGATGACGAAGAAATTCGCCGCCCACCCACCACCCACTTAGTAGCCACTGTCGACAATTTGACCGACATGCTCGACTTTGACTCCGAAGACATCGATGGTATGGACGACGATGCGGGAGACGAAGAGACACCACTACCCACAGGGCACTGGATAGCCACCTCATCATATGATATATACATGGTGGACACACCCAAAGAAGGCAATGGCGACGAGACAGCAAAGGATGACCCCTCCAAGAAACAACCCAAGCGCCGACATCAGCGGCGCCGCTCTAAGTCTCGCCAAAGCAAAAGCGGTGACACCGGCACAGGAGATAATAGTACTCCGGACAGTGCCGAAGACGACAACAATCCCCTCAGGCAAGATTTAGAGTAGGAGGATGGAGAAGCCAGCCCTCCCGAGAGAGCGGCAGATGGATAGGTGGAGGATGATAATTACATGCCTCCCTCCGAAGACGAGGCAAGCCTCGACGATGATGAATTTGTCGTGCCTGAGGATCCTGTCGAGCAAGAGCGCTTCAAGCGCCGGCTTATAGCCACGGCAAATAGCCTTAAGAAAAAGCAGCAGCAGCTTCAAGCTGATCGAGATTTGCTAGCTGACAGATGGACTGTCCTTGCGGTCGAGGAATATGAACTCGAACGCCCCTCCAAGAGTTACCCAAAGCACAGGTTTCTACCCCGACTGGAGGAGGAAGCATTAAAACCTACATCTCCAGCGTATAACGCGGCTGATTGGCCACCTCGTGGCCACGACAGAGAGGCATTTCAGCCAAAAGCTCAGCCCGCACCCCGACGCCACTCAAATAAAAATGTCAAGGCATGGGGAAACACGCTAGACTTGCAAGACGTATTGGAGGACAAAGCAAAACACGCAAGATTGATCTACAGATCATGAGGGCGCGCCACCACGCGGGATGATAACCGTCACGCCGGATACAGTAAAAGTAAATCCGGCTGGGCCGAACATAGCGGACAAGACTCATTTGAGCCGCGTCACGACATAGTCCAGTACAGAGGCGCCGTACACCCCCTATGCTTCACAGACGAAGTAATGGATCACCAAATCCCAGAGGGTTTCAAACCCGTAAATATAGAATCATACGACGGCACAACAGATCCTGCGGTATGGATCGAGGACTTCCTCCTAGACATCCACATGACCCGCAGTGACGATCTACACGCCATCAAATACCTCCCACTCAAACTCAAAGGACCAGCTCGGCATTGGCTCAACAGCCTGCCAGCAGAATCCTTTGTCTGTTGGGAAGATCTGGAAGCCGCATTCCTCAACAACTTCCAGGGCACTTATGTGCGACCACCAGATGTCGATGACTTGAGTCACATAATTCAGCAGCCAGAGGAATCGGCCAGGCAATTCTAGACACGGTTCCTGACAAAGAAAAATCAAATCGTTGACTGTCCAGATGCAGAGGCCCTAGCAGCTTTCAAGCACAACATCCGCGACGAGTCGCTCGCCCGGCACCATGGCCAAGAAAAGCCAAAATCCATGGCAGCCCTCACAACACTCATGACCCGCTTTTGCGCGGGAGAAGACAGCTGGCTGGCTCGCAGCAATAACATATCAAAGAACCGCGGTACTTCAGATACCAAGGATTGCAATGGAAGGTGACGTCGCAACAAACATAAGCGCCGTGTCAATAGCAACAATACCGAAGATATGACAGTCAATGCCGGATTTAGAGGCTCTAAACCCGGTTAGCGGAAAAAGCCATTCAAAAGAAGCACTCCGGGCCCGTCCAGTTTGGACCGCATACTCGATCGCTCATGCCAAATACATGGCACCCCTGACAAGCCAGCCAACCACACCAACAAGGAAAGTTTGGTGTTCAAGCAGGCCGGCAAGTTAAACGCCAAAAACAAAGACAAGGGGCTACATAGCGATGACGAGGAAGAGCCCCGGCTGATCGAACACCGGAGGACAGAACAGCTTCCCCCCACAAGTGCGGACGGTGAACATGATATACGCAACCCACATCCCCAAGAGGGAGCGGAAGCGTGCGCTAAGGGATGTATATGCGTTGGAGCCGGTCACCCCAAAGTTCAACCCATGGTCCTCTTGTCCGATCACCTTCGATCGCAGGGACCATCCCACTAGTATCCGTCATGGCGGATTTGCCGCACTGGTCCTAGACCCAATCATTGACGGATTTCACCTCACTCGAGTCCTTATGGATGGCGGCAGCAGCCTGGACCTGCTTTATCAGGACACAGTGCGCAAAATGGGTATAGACCCCTTAAGGATCAAACCCACAAAAACGATCTTCAAAGGCGTCATACCAGGTGTAGAGGCCCATTGCATAGGCTCAGTCACACTGGAAGTGGTCTTCGGATCCCTGGATAACTTCCGAAGCGAGGAGTTAATCTTCGATATAGTCCCGTTCCGCAGTGGCTATCATGCACTGCTCGGGCGAACCGCATTTGCGAGATTCAATGCGGTACCGCATTATGCATACCTCAAGCTCAAGATGCCAGGACCTCGGGGGGTCATCACAGTCAATGGAAACACAGAGCGCTCTCTCCGCACGGAGGAGCACACTACGGCCCTCGCAGCAGAAGCACAAAGCAGCCTCTTAAGGCAATCCACCAGTTCGGCGATTAAAGACCCAGACACCTTCAAGCGCGCCCGGAGTAATCGGCAACAAGACCGCCTGGCACGTTCCGAGCTCGCATAGCAATGCGGCCCCCACCCCAGTCCCAACCAAAAGGCGAAATCCGTGCCACACATACATAATTACGCATTGAAAATACCATGGGCACAGGTGGGGAGGGGGCACGACTACGGCACGCCCCAATACGCGGATCAACCGCACTAGGGGCTTCCCGCTTTGTTATTTTTCTCTCTTTCAGGACTTTAATCTCCGGAAACCCTGTCTGGCAGTATGATTGCCGGACACACGATGCAACAACCAAGGAGGCAGAAAGCTACGTCGCACCATGGAACTCCCAGGTGGTCTCCGATAACGAGTGAAATACTTGCTTTAAATACCATTCCTCAGCTAGCCCTTGGAGGGGACATGTCAAATAGTCCTACTTTTTGCTTATCGCACTACTTGTATCATTCTGCTTCGACGCACCTTTTTGAATAAACAATGCATAGCACTAGACTATTACCGCATTCTCTATTCTTCTTTATATATATATATATATATATGTTCATTCATGACATTCAGCACCCATACACTCTGGTACGGCCAATATGCCAGGGGCTTAAGCATACCCCATAATACGGCGTGAGAAGTCCGAACACTTTCGACAGTGCGGCACCCCGAACTTATAGCATTATATGCATCAGCTCCGAATCATGTCTTGGGTCAATAGTTGGGTTTGCCCGGCTCCCATGTTTTGGTACCTTACGTTCCGCTATATTGGCTAAGGTAGCACTGGGAGAACTACTGCGATTGTGCCCCGGTTCAGCTGGGCTAAACACCTCAGTAGAGAAAGCTAAAACTGACTGTCATAATAAGGCGTGAGCTGGTCGCTGTTTGAGAGGTCTCGAGTCCCTAAAGACTTATGCTGCTTAGAGCGAGGAGTCGGCTTTGTCCGACTTAAGGCGTGTATAGCGCCCCGAATTCGGCCTTCCGAATACTAGGGGCTTCGCAAAAATTTAAAATTGTAGACTTCTATGGCTAAGTGAGAGTGATAAAGCATTACAGCCAGTTGCCTTGTTCGTTGTGCTGAGCACCTCCCTCGAAGGACCCAACATTGGGAAAAAGAGTGCTCAGGTTTATCCCGAACACCCCAGCACTCGTGGCATGGGGGCAGAAGCCGACGACTGGCCATCTCTCAGATTTGATAAACAGCCGCACAGAAGGTAATATTTTAAATTCAAACAAGCGTTGCGTAGCGCATATGAACAAGTTTTCATAATACAGGATCACACGAGCAAGTTTATTCAAAAATTACATCCTTCACACACTCGTCCGCCACAAGACGGGCACCCTTCAGGACACCCTCATAATACATCTCGGGGTCGCGATGCTCCTTGCCCTGCGGCGGCCCCTCCTTCACCAGCTTCTCAGCGTCCATCTTGGCCCAGTGCACCTTTGCACGGGCAAAAGCCCGGCGGGCACCTTCAATACAGACGGACCGCTTGATGACTTCCAGCCGTGGGCAGGCATCCACAAGCCGCCTCACCAGGCCGAAGTAGCTATTGGGAAGGGAGTCGCCAGGCCACAGCCGGACTATAAAGCCCTTCATGGCCTGTTCGACTGCCTTGTGCAGCTCGACCAGTTGCTTCAGCTGGTCGCTCATAGGCATCGGGTGTTCGGTCCCAGTATACTGAGACCAGAACAACTTCTCCGTCGAGTCTCCCTCCTCGGCCTGGTAATACTTCGCGGCATCCGACACGCTGCGGGGCAAATCTGTGAATGCTCCTGGAGAGCTCCGGACTCGGGTAAGTAACAAGTAATTTACTTTCACATGCTTGCTTTGCATATTGAATGCCTTACCCGCCGCTATCTTCCTCATCGCCTCAATCTCCTGGAGGGCCTTTTGGGCTTCATCCTTGGCATTCTTTGTGCTCTCGAAGGCCGCGGCAAACTCGGACTCTCGCGTCTTCGAGTCAAGCTCCAAAGCCTCGTGCTTCTTCACGAGAGCCCGGAGCTCTTGCTGCACCTCGCCCACCCGTGCCTCTTGCTTTTCCCGCTCGGTGCGCTCCTTGGCCGCTTTGTCTTCGGCCTCGAACAATGCATGCTTCAGGGTCGCCACTTCGGTCGTGGCCCCTGGCACATTCATGATGATCCTGTCATTTCGCAACCACATTTTCTTTTATATATAGACAAGGTATTACTTACCTTTGTTCTCCCCGAGCTGCCTCTTGGCAAGGCCGAGCTCTTTCTCGGACCCCTCGAGGTCCTGCTTCAGTGCGGCGACCTCCGCAGTCAGTGCGGCAGAGGTCAGCAACGAAGCCTGCATACGCATACAGACATACTTATATTAGACTCCTGTAGATAGTATTGATCCTCTATTCGGCTTTTCTTTGTGAACACCAAACAGAGCATCAGGGGCTACTGTGTATGCGGTAATTTTTTTTCCTATATTTTAATACTTACCTCAAAGCCTGTTAGAAGGCTGGTACAGGCTTCAGTCAGTCCGCTCTTAGCAGACTGAACCTTCTTGATCACCGCACTCATAATAGTGCAGTGCTCTTCGTCGATGGAAGCGCTGCTAAGCGCTCCCAACAGTTCGTCCGGTGCCTCTGGATGGACAGTGGTCACCGGCACGGACGGCTTGCCCCTCTTGGAAGGGGGCCGCCTGCCCGAGTCCGGAACCACTAGAGGTTCTGGCGCAGTGTCCGGCTGCGGGCCGAACTTGGAGCCCCTGAGAGCCTTGCTCCCTTTGCTCCTGGAGTCCGGAAGGTCGCCCTGAGGCGCCTCCGGGACTATCTCCCCCCGGCTCGGTGCCCCTTGAGACAGTACCTCGGCATTGTCCGTAGGGCAAGGAGAGGTGGCGGTTGGAAGTGTATCACTATCCATGTCCGACGAGTCCAAGGAACCGTCCGACGATGATACGTCGATACGGGCTTGGGGCGGACTGCATAATCATATTCGACGTTAGGAGAAGCAGTGTAATAAAAGTATGCTATGAGTTACTCTGGTATCCGAATACTTACGACTTCAACAGGGGCTTGGCCCTGAGCAGCCACTCGTCTTCGCCGTCGGCGGCGGTGGTAGAATAGTCCGGAAGGAGAGTCCTTCCCTTCTTGGACCCTTCAGCCTCCCCGGTTGGGGCAGCCTTCCTTTTCTTGTCTCCCCCGGCTGGAGGGGGAGAATCTTCATCTTCCTTCTCCTCGTCTTCACGGGAGGAGTGCGTCTCGGAGTTATCGGACAATGAGTCCGATACCACCTGCCGCTGGGAACTCTTTCGGGTTCCCTTGGCCTTCTTCTTGGTCTTCTCCGGCACCTCGTAAGGAGCCGGAGTCCGCATCTCCATCAGGAGAGCATCCGCAGGGTCTTTGGGCAGTGGGGCCGGACAGTTAATCTGCTCCGATGCCTCCACACAGTCTTGTCAAATGCATGAGAGCTCAAACCCCGCACATGGTTAAGCTATGGGAAATAAATACCCTACCAGATGTACAGAACTTACCGGATTCGCAGGGCGCTTCGTGCTTAGCCCGCGGTCCTCAATAAGAGAAGGAGGGACCTCGGCGCCCTTGAACAGCACCTTCCAGACGTCCTTATGCGTCGTGTCGAAGAGCTTGCATAGAGTCTGGTGCTGGGCCGGTCAAACTCCCATAAGTTGAAAGCCCGTTGTTGACACGGGAGTATCCGGCGGAAGAGCATGACCTGGACTATGTTGACAAGCTTAAGTTTTTTGCTTGTCATGTTCCGGATACACTTCTGGAGTCCGTCCAGCTCCACCGATGAACCATAGGACAGGCCCTTCTCCTTCCAGGAAGTGAGCCGCATGGGGATTCCGGATCGAAACTCGAGGGCCGCCACCCAGTTGGTGTCGCGCGGCTCGGTGATGTAGAACCACCCCGATTGCCACCCTTTTACGGTCTCCACGAAGGAGCCCTCGAGCCATGTAACGTTGGGCATTTTTCCCACCATGGCTCCGCCGCATTCCACTTGTTGGCCGCCTACTACCTTCGGCTTGATGTTGAAGGTCTTCAGCCATAGGCCGAAGTGGGGCCGGATGCGAAGGAAATCCTCGCACATGACGATGAATGCCGAGATGTTGAGGATGAAATTCGGGGCCAGATCATGAAGGTCAAGCCCGTAATAGAACATGAGGCCGCGGACGAATGGATGGAGGGGAAACCCCAATCCGCGGATGAAATGGGGAAGGAAAACCACCATTTCGTGAGGTTCCGGGGTAGGGACGATCTGCCCCGCGGCTGGCAGCCGGTGCATGATATCCGCGGCTAAGTATCCGGCTCCACTTAACTTTTTGATGTGCCCCTCCGTGACGGAGGAGGCCATCCACTTGCCTCCCGCTCTGGACATGTTTGAGAGTTGAGGAGAAGGATGTGGACTTGGGCGCTGGAGCTCGAGTGCGCGAAAATGGATGAGCAAGGAGGAAGAAGGCATGGGTAGAAAAAGGTGAGATCTTATCCCTTTATAAGGGCGGACTAAATTATGCACCCCCACTAGCCTGGTAAAACTCGCTTATCCCCCAAGCGCCGTAATTGATGGCGCGGTTGGGTTACCCACGTCCATATTGATGAGAATCCCGCAATAAGGGGAACACGATCTCTGCTTTGACAAGACGTGTCAAGAAACTGCCTCGCGTTATGTGCGGGGATGGTTAAAGAAAAATGGTTCAAATAATTACCGGGCTGTGGCGATGTCATGCTGCCAAAACGTGTCAGTAGATTAGATTTGTGGAAATATTATTCTCTCTACGGTGGTATGTGGAACTTATTTTGCAGGGTCGGACACTATCCTTGTATACAAACTCTTCCGTGGTGTATTCGGAGCAGGAACCCGCCTTGCAATGCCGAAGAAAACACTGCGCGCTGGATTCATCGTCATTGAAGCCTGATTCAGGGGCTACTGAGGGAGTCCTGGATTAGGGGGTATCCGGACAGCCGGATTATATCCTTTGGCCGGACTGTTGGACTACGAAGATACAAGATTGAAGACTTCGTCCCGTGTCCGGATGGGACACTACTTGGCGTGGAAGGCAAGCTAGGCAATACGGATATGTATATCTCCTTCTTTGTAACCGACCTTGTGTAACCCTAGCCCCCTCCGGTGTCTATATAAACCGGAGGGTTTTAGTCCATAGGACAACATACAATCATACCATAGGCTAGCTTCTAGGGTTTAGCCTCTCCGATCTCGTGGTAGATCAACTCTTGTACTACTCATATTATCAAGAATAATCAAGCAGGACGTAGCGTTTTACCTCCATCAAGAGGGCCTGAACCTGGGTAAAACATCGTGTCCCCTGCCTCCTGTTACCATCCGCCTTAGACGCACAGTTCGGGACCCCCTACCCGAGATCCGCCGGTTTTGACACCGACACCCACGACTAGCCAACTCTCAGCATTAATATATAAAACGGCGAGGATAAACTTCCATATAACAGGCAATAAATAATAGAAATGACCTTGTTCAACATTACAAAGGACAACATCATTGAATTCATGGAAATATAATGTCCTTGGTGCATTGCTCCGCTGCAAGGCAGGATCCTTTCAGGACACTTTCATAATAAAACTCAGGCTTGCGGTGCTCCTTTCCCTTCGGCGGCCCCTCGGTCACCAGCTTTTCAGCATCCATATTCCCCCAGTGCACCTTTGCGCGGGCGAAGTCCATTCGCGCACCCTCTATATAGACCGACCGCTTAATGACGTCCAGTCGAGGGCAGGCACTCGCAAGCCGTTTCACGAGACCGAAGTAGCTGCCTGGAATTGGCTCAGCGGGCCATAGCCGGATAATCAAATCCTTCATGGCTAGCTCGGTCGCCTTCTGCAGTTCGATCAGCTGTTTCAGTTGGTTGGCAAAAGGCACCGGATAATTTGGCGCCAGATACTGTGACCAGAAGAGCTTATCCGCAGTGTTCCTTTCTTCGGCTCGGTAGAATTGTGCATCATCGGATATGCTGCGTGGCAGCTCCGCAAACACCCCTGGAGAAATCCGAACTCAAGATTAGAAACATGATTTTCTCCCCAAATACTTGCCTTACGTGGAATAAGCCTTACCCGCCGCGATCTTCCTCGCCTCTTGAATCTCCTTCAGGGCACCCTGGGTTTCCCCCTAGGTGTCGCATGCGGCCTGATGAGCCTTGGTAAGTTCGGATTCTTTCTCCATTAGACTCTGCTCCAAGGCCTCGCATCTTCTCACGACCTCTTGAAGCTCTTGATCAGCTTCAATAACCCTGGCCTCGTGCTTCTCACGAAGAGCCCGCTCTGCGGCTGCCTTTCCCTCAGCCTCGGCAACAGCCTTCTTCAGAGCCTCGACTTCGGTCTTCGCCCCTGGCGCAAATCACAAAACATATTTTAAAATTCGTTCGCACTGAATGTGAGCAAGGTTTGCACATACCTTGTTTATCCTCCAACTGCCTTTTCAACTGGACGAATTCTTTTGTGGCCCGCTCCAGACTTCGATTTAGTCCGGAGACCTCCACAGTACGAGAGGTGGCAGTCGCTACAGACTCCTGTTTATACCAAAAGAGAGGTAAATATCATCAAGTGAGTCTCCTATGAACATAGATTTGATCCTCTGTCCGATTCTTTCTCTCACCGAATAGTGTATCAGGGGCTACTATCTATACTGTGACACTCTTCGAAACTTCATAACATACCTCAAAGCCTCTTATAAGGCTAATACAGGCTTCATTTAGCCCACTCTCCACAGATTGAATCTTCTCAATCACCGCACCCACAAGGGCACGGTGTTCATCGACGACGGAGGCGCTTTTCAGCACCGCCAATAAAGTATCTAGCACCTCTGGTTGGACAGAGGTTGCCGGTGGAACAGGTACACCCCCTCTAGCCGAGGGAGACCACCTGCCTGACTCTGGAACCATATTGGTCTCTGGAATAGCGTCCGGCTGGGGGCCGAATTCAAGATGGCTCCTGCCGACGACGCCCATGGGAGCCTTCTCTCGCGTGTGTCTGGCCCCTGAGGTTTGACATCCTGGCGCCACTTTGGCAATCTCCCCCCTCCTTGGCCTGGGTACTCCTGGGACAAAGCCTCGGTGTCATTCACATGTTTGGGGGAAGGTGCCTTTGGGGGTGTCCCGCTCTCCATAGCGTCCGAGCCTAGCAAATCCTCCGACGAGGATTGCTCCGCGCGGGACCTCGCTGGACTGCAAAAAGTATGGCCCAGATCAAGATATTGTGCCATGAGAAGTCTGGATGCATAAACGTGTTCGGATTTTATATATTCACGAGTTCACCAGGGGCTGAGCCCTAGGATCCCACTCCGGGCTGCTATCAGTGGTGGTGGACTCCTCTGGAAGAAGAGTTTTTCCCTTCTTAGGCGACTTGGCCTCCAACGATGCGGAGGATGTCCTTTTCTTTCTTCCCCCACTAGGGATTTATCCTCCTCCTCATCCTCTTCGGAGGAAGAATGGGCATTGGAATCTTCAGATTTCGTGTCCGAGGAGCCACGACAACGGAGGCCGCCCCTGGTCTTCTTGGCCTCTTTCTCGGCCTTCTTCTTCGGCGCCTTGTAGGGCGCCGGGACCAGCATCTTCGTTAGAAGCGGGCCGGTCGGTTCTTTAGGTAGCGGGGCCAGACAGTAGATCCGCCCCGCCTTCTTCGTCCAGCCCTAGGAGAGTTGTGGAAAACACATTAAGCATTTCCCTTGGGTTATGCGAATAAAACTTATAATGGCTTACCGAACTTGCGGGGTGGGACAGGTGGTACCCGCGGTCCTCGGCTGAGTCCAGCCATGATTTGCCGGACTGAAAAAGCACCCTCCAGATATCTTTGTGTGAGGAGCCAAAGAGCTCTCGCAGGGTTTGGTGCTTGGCCGGGTCGAATTCCCATAAATTGCAAGCCCGGTGTTGACAAGGAAGGATTCGGCGAGCTAACATCACCTGGACTACATTGACAAGTTTGATATCCTTGTCTTCCATATTCTTGACGCGCGTCTGAAGTACTGATAGCTCATCGGACGAAGACCAATCCAGGCCCTTCTTGGGCCAGGACGTAAGCCGTAGGGGGGCTCCGGATCAGAATTCAGGAGCAGCGGCCCATTTCGTGCCGCGCGGCTCAGTGATGTAAAACCACTCCTGCTGCCACTCTTTGACGGAATCATTGAAAGTACCTGTTGGCCATGTGACGTTGGGCATCTTGCTCACCATGGCGCCTCTGCACTCGGCGTGCTCTCCGCCCACTACCTTGGGCTTCACATTAAAGATCTTCAGCCATAAGCCGAAGTGTGGCGAGATGCGGAGAAAGGCCTCGCACACGACGATGAACGTCGAGATGTTGAGGAAGGAATTGGGGGATAGATCATGAAAATCGATCCCATAGTAATACATGATGCCGCGAATGAATTGGTGGAGGGGAAACCCCAGCCCACGGATAAAATGAGGGAGGAAAGCAACCCTCTCATGGGGTTCCGGATTAGGGACGATCTATCCTGCCGTCGGGAGACGGTGACTGATTTTCTGGGCCAGGTACCCGGCCTCCCGAAGCCTTTTGATATCCTTCTCCCGGATGGTGGAGGCCATCCATTTGCCTACTGCTCTGGATACAAACATTTTCGGAGGACCTTTGTGGTCGGAAAGGACGAACGCTTGGGCGTTGGGGCTCGAGCATAGGGGAATGGATAAGCAGAAGGAGAAGGCGTGGGTGAAAAAGGGGAGTCCTTATCTCCTTATAAAGGTGGAAGGGATCCAACGCCTTCTCACTTGCCTGGTAAACTTGCTTATTCGCCAAGCATCGCGCTAAAGACGCGGTTGGATTACCCATACTCGTATTGATGAGAATCCCGAGATAGGGGGAAACGATCTCTGCTTCGATACGACATGCCCATAAAACCGCCTCGCGACATGCGCAGTAGCTGGTTAGGGAGAACGGTTCAAATAAAGACCGGATCGTGGCATGGTGTCACGTTGGGAAAAGTTGTCAGCGGATTGGATTTGTTGAATATTGTACTCTCTACGGTGGTATGTGGAATTTGTTTTGCAGAGCCAGACACGATCCTTGTGTTCAAAATCTTCTATGGAGTATTCGGGGAAGGAACCCGCCTTGCAATGCCGAAGACAATCTGCGCACCGGACTCATCGTCATTGAAGCCTGGTTCAGGGGCTACTGAGGGAGTCCTGGATTAGGGGGTCCTCAGACAGCCGGAATATATACTTTGGCTGGATTGTTGGACTATGAAGATACAAGATTGAAGACTTCGTCCCGTGTCCGGGTGGGACTCTCCTTTATGTGGAAGGCAAGCTTGGCAATTCGGATATGTAGATCTCCTCCCTTGTAACCGACTCGTGTAACCCTAGCCTCCTCTGGTGTCTATATAAACTGGAGGGTTTAGTCCATAGGACAGGAACACTCATAATCATAGGCTAGCTTCTAGGGTTTAGCCTCTACGATCTCGTGGTAGACCAACTCTTGTAATACTCATATCATCAAGATCAATCAAGTAGGAAGTAGGGTATTACCTCCATCAAGAGGGCCCGAACCTGGGTAAACATTGTGTCCCCCGCCTCCTATTACCATCAGCCTTAGACGCACAGTTCGGGACCCCCTACCCGAGATCCGCCGGTTTTGAAACCGGCATACGTGTTTGTCACCGACTTTATATTCATGTCCACTCATTCCATTTGTCGGTGTTCACACTTTTTCATTGTATCATCCATGCTTAGATTTATTTTCTTGCTTTCTTCTTGTGTGTTTGAAAAACTTTAGAAAAACCAAAAAATTAGTTGTAGCTAGTTTACTTTCTATGCATGCTTAGCTGCAGTATTAAAAAGAAAATTCAAAAAGACCTCCTTGTTCTTCTTTTGCTTGTTGGGAGCTTTCCCGTGTAAATAGTTTTTCTCGTTTTTCCCCTTATGTGCTTGCTAAAGAAAACCAAAAACACCAAAAATATTTCAGTGTGTTTCTCTGAATTTCTTTTCTTTTTATTCGAGTTGTACCGAGGAGAAGACCACGATGAAAATGTTGAGTGGCTCTCATATGAATAATTGTTGAACTAATAAAGATCCCATTTTACCTTGTATTCTCCTATTGAATAAAATGTTTGCAGATTCCAGCTTAGTCCATGGCACTCTTGCACTATTATTATTTTCATATCATTCGGTCATGCAAGTGAAAGGCAATAATGACGACATTCGATGAACTGGCCGTGGCAAAGAGAAACTGGTATGAACTCGACTTGTCCTGTCTGTGTAAATATGTTTAACCTAGTGCCCATGATTCAGCCCGTTATGATTAAACATGTTTGCAATGACAATTAGAGATTATAGTTTCTCATGCCATGCATAAGTAGCTGGGAGTTAATAATGATTTATCTTGGATATCAACAAAGCGTTAAAATGATTGTGATGTAGTATGATGATATGGTATCCTCCTCTGAATGTTCAAGTGGCTTGACTTGGTACATGTTCATGCATGTAGTTGAATCAAAACCAACATAGCCTCTATAATGTTTATGTTCATGGTGTTCATATCCTACTCATGCTAATGTCCAATGTTACTTACGCATAATGCAGGGTTATGATCGTTGTTGCTCTCTAGATGGCCGCTTCTCAATCTAAATTGCTAGCCTTCGCCAGTACTAAGTGGGGATTCTGCTTGTACATCAAAAACCTTGAACCCAGAGTTATTCCAGATGACTCCACCATACCTACCTATATGCGGTATTACCCTGTCGTCCTAAGTAAATTTCCATGTGCCACCTCTAAAAACTTCTAAAAATTATCCGTTTTTGTGCCTGGATCGTTCATGGAACGACAGGAGGTGGTCGATATCTTCCATGCTAAGCGGGTTATTCTCAGGTCGAGTGTTTATTCACTCGCCATCGCACGAGAAAATGGGCGGTAATAGGGATGCCCAGTCCCAAACTGCAAAATACAAAAATAGTTCATCTCTTAAATAATCAATCAAAAACTCCCAATGGAGTCAAAACCTTTACTTTTACCGCTTGGGAACCGCCACTAGCGTGCTTAGCATGGAAGATGTTGATAACTGATGGTCGTGAAGTGAATAAGGAGGGTGCATGTCTCAAAATATCATTTATCTCTGTTTTAAAAACTGAGCTCTGGCACCTATGCAAATAACTGCTTCCCTTTGCAAAGGGACTTTCCATTTACTTTTATGTTGTGTCATCACCTTCTAAAAAACAAGTGCCAGAAACTGAGTAGAGCAAAGCTGTCATGATTTATGCATTGTGTGTAGCTAATGTTGGGTGCATCATGATTGGATCTTTTCTACCATGAATTACAATGTTTAGTCGTTGCTTGAACTTTGGAGGTGCTCTGCATTTATGTTTTGCGGTCTCAGAAAGGGCTAGCGAGATACCACTATTGTCATATTATATCATGGTTGTTTTGACAACGTGTTGTCATTTGAGATATCTTATTATTGCTCGCTACCTGATTATGTCATTGATATGAATCATTATAATCTTTAAGTGTTATTATTGACATGGTTAGTTATAATGTTGGTTGAAAATCTGGGTGTTGTTTAAGCTTTTTTATGCAAACAAGAGCAAAAGAGTTCGTAAAAGTTTTTCTTTCTCACTTTCATTTTATTAAATGATTGCTTGAGGACAAGCAAAGGTTTAAGTTTGGGGTTGTTGATACGTCTCCAACGTATCTACTTTTTCTCACGCTTTTCCTCTTGTTTTGGACTCTAATTTGCAAGATTTGAATGAAACTAACCCCAGACCGACGCTGTTTTAGTAGAACTACCATGGTGTTGTTTTTGTGCAGAAATAAAAGTTCTCGGAATGGAACGAAACTTTGCGAGGATTTTTTATATCAATAATAAGAATTTATGGAGCCAAGACCCACCAGAGAGGGGCCCCTAGGTGGGCACAACCCACCAAGGCGCGCGCCCCTCTCCTGGCGCGCCCAGGTAGGTTGTATCCACCTGGTGGCCCCACTGACGACCCCCCTGGTACTATAAATTCACATATTTCCAGAAGAAAAGGGAGACAGAATTATCACGATCCACAAGACGGAGCCACCACAAAGCCCCGTTCTTCCTCAGGAGGGCAGATCTAGAGTCTGTTTGGGGCTCCGGAGAGGGGGATCTTCGTTCTTCGTCATCACCAACCCTTCTCCATCGCCAATTCCATGATGCTCCCCACCGGGAGTGAGTAATTCCTTCGTAGGCTCGCTGGTCGGTGAGGAGTTGGATGAGATTCATCATGTAATCGAGTTAGTTTTGTTAGGGCCTGATCCCTAGTGTCCACTAAGTTCTTAGATTGATGTTGTTATGACTTTGCCATGCTTAATGCTTGTCACTTTGGGCCCGGGTGCCATGATTTCAGATCTGAACCGTTTATGAATTCATCATTATATCCATGTTTTAGATCCGATCTTGCAAGTTATAGTCACCTACTACGGTTATGATCCGACAACCCCGGAGTGACAAAAATCGGGCCCACTCTCAGTGATGACCGTAGTTTGAGGAGTTCATGTATTCACTATCTGTTAATGCTTTGTTCCGGTTCTCTATTAAAAGGAGGCCTTAATATCCCTTGGTTTCCAATATGGACCCCGCTGCCACGGGAGGGTAGGACAAAAGATTTCATGCAAGTTCTTTTAATAAAGCACGTATGACTATTTACGGAATACATGCCTACATTATATCGATGAACTGGAGCTAGAGCCGTACCGCCCTAGGTTATAACTGTCTCATGATGAATATCATCCAACAAGTCACCGATCCAATGCATACGAATTTATCCTTATTGATTTTGCTGCGTTACTATTTCTATCATCACTGTTACACTTGCTACAAACTACTGCTATCACTGTTACTATTACCATTGCTGCTTGATAACCCACAAGTATAGGGGATCGCAACAGTTTTCGAGGGTAGAGTATTCAACCCAAATTTATTGATTTGACGCAAGGGGAGCCAAATAATATTCTCAAGTATTAGCACCTGAGTTGTCAATTCAACCTGAAAGTGCGTTATATCGACTAGAGGGGGGCTGATTAGGCGATTTTTATGGAAGTCTTCAAAACGTGGAAGTTATGAAGACAAACAGTAGAAATAAACCTATTACCCCGCAGCGGAAGGTAGACTACACTAGGCAAGCCATAGTCAAGTATTCAATAGAGTGAAAGCACAATGACTAATAGCTGCAATGTAGTAAGGATTAGGTAGGAAGATATTATGAAGCCAAACAGAACAAGCAGTCACTCAGTGAAGATAAAAGATAGTGCAATCATACAATGACTTCACAAGGAGTAACAGTACGTAAAGAGAAGGGAAGGATGAAACCAGTGACTCGTTGAAGACAATGATGTGTTGGACCAGTTCCAGTTGTTGTGACAACTGTACGTCTGGTTAGGGCGGCTAGGTATTTAAACCTGAGGACACACAGTCCCGGACACCCAGTCCTGAACACGCAGCTCAGGAGACCCAGTCCTCACCGTATTCCCCTTGAGCTAAGGTCACACAGACCTTGCCCAATGACTCTGGTAAGTCTTCAAGGTTGTAACGCCCTCGATGCGGCTATATCTCCCATGTGTCGAAGCACGACTTAGAGGCATAACCGCATTGAAAGCAATGTCGCAAATGAGGTAATCTTCACACAACCCATGTAATACATAAGGGACAGAGATACATAGTTGGCTTACAATCGCCACTTCACAACAATTACATGAATAAAGCATTACATCATCCAGATACAATCAAGGTCCGACTACGGAACCAAAATAAAAGAAGACTACCACAATTGCTACACAGGTCCCCGATCGTCCCGACTGGGCTCCACTACTGATCAACTAGAATGAAACAACACAAAGGACAAGATCTTCATCGAGCTCCTCCTGAGCTTGGTTGCGACACCTGCTCGGTAACATCGGCACCTGCAAACTGGTTTTGGAAGTATCTGTGAGTCACGGGGACTCAGCAATCTCACACCCTCGCGATCAAGATTATTTAAGCTTATGGGTAAGGTAAAAGGTATGAGGTGGAGCTGCAGCAAGCGACTAGCATATATGGTGGCTAACTTATTCGCAAAAGAGAGCGAGAAGAGAAGGCAAAAGCACGGTCGAACAACTATGATCACGAAGTGATCCTAGAACAACCTACGTCAAGCATAACTCCAACACCGTGTTCACTTTCCGGACTCCGCCGGAAAGAGACCATCACGGTTACACACGCGGTTGATGCATTTTAATTAAGGTCCACTTCAGGTTTTCTACAACGGACATTAACAAATTCCCATCTGCCCATAACCGCGGGCACGGCTTTAGAAAGTTCAAATCCCTGCAGGGGTGTCCCAACTTAGCCCATGACAAGCTCTCACGGTCAACGAAGGAATAGACCTCCTCCCGAGACATTCTGATCAGACTTGGTATCCCGGTTATACAAGACATTTCGACAGGGTAAAACTAAACCAGCAACACCGCCCGAATGTGCCAACAAATCCCGATAAGAGCTGCACATATCTCGTTCTCAGGGCACACTCAGATGAGCTCTCCATACAACTAAAACCAAACCTCGAGTTTCCCCGAGGGGGCACTGCACAGGACTCTAGTTTGGACTAACACTCAGAGGAGCACTGGCCCGGGGGGTAAAATAATGATGACCCTTGGGCTGGCCTACCCAAGGGAAAGAAAAGGCTAGGTGGCGAATGGTAAAACCAATGTTGGGCATTGTTGGAGAAGTTTTAATTCAAGGCGAACTGTCAAGGGGTTCCCATTATTACCCAACCGCGTAAGGAACGCAAAATCCGGGAACATAACACCGATATGACGGAAACTAGGGTGGCAAGAGTGGAACAAAACACCAGGCATAAGGCCGAGCCTTCCACCCTTTACCAAGTATATAGATGTGTTAATTAAATAAGATATATTGTGATATCCCAACAAGTAAACATGTTCCAACAAGGAACAACATCTCCATGTTCCAACAAGGAACAAACTTCAATCTTCACCTGCAACTAACAACGCTATAAGAGGGGCTGAGCAAAGCGGTAACATAGCCAATCAACGGTTTGCTAGGACAAGGTGGGTTAGGGGCTTGGTTCAACAACATGGGAGGCATGACAAGCAAGTGGTAGGTATCGCAGCATAGGCATAGCAAAAGAGCGAGCAACTAAGCAAGCAAAGATAGAAGTGATTTCGAGGGTATGGTCATCCTGCCTGAAATCCCGCAAGGAAGAAGAACGAGTCCAGGAAGAAGACAAACGGAACATAGACGAACAGGTCCTCACAAACATGACGTTACCGGAACCAACCCGAAGAAGCAAACACCGGAAAGAAGCACACAACATAGTAAACAACCATCACATCAACATGGCATGATGCACAACCAAGTATGATGCATGTCCGGTTTAATGAAGCATGGTATGACAAAGTGCACAAACAAAACTACAAATTAAGTGAAGCTCAATATGCAACGAGTTGCATATTGAGGAAACACCACATGACTTATTTAGTTCTCTCTCGGTTATGTACCCAACAATAATAAATGTTGTTAAACATGGCAAGAGGTGAAGCATATGAAAACTACCTATCTAGGAAAGTTTAAATGAGGCCGGAACAACGAACAACAATTCCGGTAAATCCCCATATGCATTTAGCAATAGTGAACAACAATTGAAACCATTTTAAATGTTGTTATCATGATGTGGATGCCATGTTCAAGTTTATAGCAATTGACAAGAGCATTATAAAGCATTTTTCACCATGGTGGAAGGAAAAGGGGTGCCACGGCAACGATAATGAAAATGGTGCCACGGCAGCGTTCCGGTTCCGGTAACTCGATTGAGATACCGATGCAAAGGAGAAGTGTGCGGATGTGTGCAAAAGATGGTGGGGCGCTCCCGGATTCCGGGTGTCCCACGAGTTAGTGGCACGGAAAACGGGTGACAATACGGACACCGTGCAGACAAAGGGTGCATCTCATCCAACATGCATTCATTCGTTCACGGGCGTCGTCTCGGGGTTATACCTTCGAGGTGAGACTTTTCGGAACGGATCAAGTTCTTAGCGGAAGTAGACGGTCTCACCACGTTCGTAGAGGTAGTAGTTGTACTCATGCCGTAGTGGAAGTAGTCGTGCTATCGTTCATCTGTGATCACCGGGACGGTAGTAGAAATAGAGGCACACGACGTCTTGTCGAAAATCACGGCGGCAGTAGTTGTACACACGTGGTAGTCGAACTTGATGGAACCAATGTCCTCGAGGGTAGTCGTGGTACTCGTCGTGTTCCGAGACCGAAGTGGTACTTGGCAATATCCGGGACGGTCTTGACGTTTCGGTGCGGTGTAGTGGTACATGTCAATGGTCATCGTGGTACTTCGTTCCGGTCTTGTAGTCATTCTAGGCATCGGTGGACCTTCGAGGGACTTGCGTATCCAAAGGGGTACTTGGCGATCGATGGACGTCGTGGTACTTGATGGTCCGGGTCTTGGTGTATCCAAAACGGTCATCGATGATGGAACTTGGCGAAACCCAGGGATGCTCAGGTCTGTGCGGGACTTGGTCTTGTTGTCCAGTATAGAGAGTTGCGGGTCTTGGCGTCCATGCGACCGACAGTGAGGCGCGCGAACTAGCAACAGGGGGCTGCCGAGGTGGCGACCATGTGGCTGTCACGGTCGCACGCAGCGCATCACAGGGAGATGACGAAGGCCTCGGTCATGAAGGCTCGAACATTGAAGGAGGGAGGGGCCGACGGTGTCGGGGCTGCATCTTGGCGATCCAGTGACAGCAGGGGATGGAGCTCGATCGAGGCAGAGCAGCGGTAGGTGGCGAATGGAGGTGCGGGAAGGTGGGGTCACGAGCAACCATGGCCCCAGCGAGGGGGTCGGGCGTGAGGCTCCTGTGGCGGCCATGGTTCCACGAGCTCACGGACGGAGCTGCGGCACGAGAGGAGAAGCAGGGCGCGGGCACAGGGACTTGGCGCGGCGGCGGCTTCCCGAGGCGGATGAAGGAGGAAGTAGACAGACGGCCACGGCGGCGCTAGTCGCCGGACTCAGGCCGCGTGACCCGTGGGCAGGCAGCGAGGGCGAGGAAGGCAGCACGCTCGAGGAAGGGCCGTCACGGGCGAGCGGTAGTGGCATGGGACGCGCGGCGGCGAGTGTTCATGGCCATGGGGATTGGGACCCGCCCCTGGTCGCGCTGAGAAGGTGAGGGAGGAAGTGAGAGGAGGGAGGCGCGAGAGGAAGAGGCAGGCGGTCTGTGGGCGTAGAGCAGAGCAGCAAGGGAACGAGAGGGAGATGGGGACGAGCCGATGCTCCCTGGCAGCGGAGGGAGAGGGGATCGGGAGAGGGAGAGAGGCTGAGCGAGGCTAGGGTTGCGGGGGAAGCTTTACTGGGCCTTAGGGAGGCCGGCCCAGGGAGAGGAAAGGCTGCGCCTAGGGAGGTCGGCGGCTGGCCTAGGGGAGGTTTGGGCCGAAAGTGGATGGGCCCTAGAGAGGCCTGGGTCTCTCTTCTCCCTTAAGTCTTAAAAAAACCTTCTAGAAATCAGAAAACCGCAAAGAAAGAAAGGAAAGGAAAGAAAGAATTAGAGGAAGGATTTGGGCATGCGGAATATTTTTCTGGACTCGCAAAAATATGCTCGTTCCGAGAAAATAGAAAAGGCCATGATAGAAAGATTTAAATTCAAACTCATTTGATTTAAATTCAAATGATTTGAATGGGAAGTGGGTGATAGGAGGTCCAAAAATGTTCGGATACTTGGTGGAGCTCCGGTAAATAGAGAAAAGATATATAGCAAAGATAGAGGCCAAGAGTTGTGATAACTACATCATTGGGATTTTTTGCAAGTGTGTTATGGTGAATTTCAAATTAAAGAAATATTTTAATATAGCTCCCTACTACCGGGAGGATATGTTATAAAGAGAATCACCATGTGAATTCCCTCGATTTAAATGGATCGAAGATTCATGCAATTTATTTAGTTGAGTTGCAACAATTAATGATATGATGGCATGATGACATGATGCAATGCAAAAAATAAAAGGGCTGGCACAAATGGAACACACGGCGAAACCCGGAACGTATGGAAGTCTTCTTGAGCATCGGTCTCGGGGCGTCACAAAGGTAGACTCCCAAACCTTCACAGACTTTGTTCACCGGCGATCCACAATGTCTCTTGGATGCTCAGAACGCAACGCCTAACCGGCTGGAGGATGCACAGTCCTCAAGTTAAATAAGTCTTCAGATCACACAGACAAGACGACTTAAGTGATGCCTAATTCTCTTTCGCTCTGGGTGGTTAGGGCTTTATCCTCACAAGGAATTCTCTCTCTCAAAGGCTTCGAGGTGGGTTGCTCTTAAACGACAAAAGCCGTACTCTGAATCTGAGCAGCCAACCATTTATGGTTGTAGGGGCTGGGCTATTTATAGCCACTAGGCAACCCGACCTGATTTGTCCGAAATGATCCTGGGACACTAAGGAACTGACACGTGTTCCAACGGTCAGATTTCAAACTCACACGGAAACTTTACTTGGGCTACAAGCAAAGCTGACTTGTCCGACTCTGGACAAGATTCGCTCTCATAGTCTTCACTCGAAAACATAGGTTTTGTTTAAGCATCACTTCAGTCATTCTGACTGGTTCTCTTGGACCCCACTTAACAGTACGGTGGTTCCTATGACTCAACACAGAAGAAAAAGAGCTACGAAAGATCTAAGTCTTCGAGCTCCGTAGGCTTCATGCGGTGTCTTCTCTTGTCATAGTCTTCAATGTGAATATCTTCATATACCACCTTTGACATCAATGTCTTCATACATTTTTAGGGGTCATCTCTGGTAGGAAAACCGAATCAATGAGGGACTTCTACTTGTGTTATCCTGCAATTCTCACAAACACATTAGTCCCTCAACTAGGTTTGTCGTCAATACTCCAAAACCAACTAGGGGTGGCACTAGATGCACTTACAATCTCCCCCTTTTTGGTGATTGATGACAAACTAGTTGAAGTTTTCAACGGGGAATATAATATGTGAAATTGTAAAGGATAAGGAATTGTCTTCATAAGTTGCAAGGGCTCCCCCTGAAGATGTGCACATAAGTAATTTGCTTTTGGAATGCAAATGCACATGGCAGGTTGTGCTTGTGGAGATCCACTTCAACTTATGATGACAATCCACTATGCATGTGAAGGTATGTGAAGATAATGACATGCATAATGGAAAATGGACGTCTGCAAAATGATCTAAGTGCGGAATTTATCGTCGCACATGCGGAATTTATCATCGCATCACAAGGTGGCAAATAAGT
The DNA here is from genome assembly GCF_056163025.1 of Triticum urartu. Taxonomy (NCBI): domain Eukaryota; kingdom Viridiplantae; phylum Streptophyta; class Magnoliopsida; order Poales; family Poaceae; genus Triticum; species Triticum urartu. The sequence continues at coordinate 558,523,602 of NC_141875.1, forward strand.
AGCAGACGACCATCGAGTTTAGGTGTTACAACTCAAAGAACCAAATGTATCAAATCGAGAGTTGTAAACACGAAGCAAAATATAAAGCACCCGCCCATATGGACCCGCTTGAAGACTATCGAACTCATATGCTTCTCCCCCTTTTGTCAGTAAGGACCAAAAAGGTTCGAACACATAGAGCATCTACTCGTTCCCATGAAGAATAGGTGAAGCCGCAGGGTCGTCAGTGGTGTTCGGCGGTGCAGAAGAACTTGGAGCAGTGTCGACGCGTGCTGAAGGAGGTGGCGGTGAAGTAGCATTGTCTTCATCCTTGATGACTCTGGCATTTACAGTTGCAGCAGAGGAAGAGAACTCAGAGTCTTCAAGAGATGGAGTTCTTCGCAGCACTGCCCTTCGAGGAGGTGTGGAGTCAAACTTGAAGCGCTCAGAGAAGCCATCCTCTTGAAGATCATCTTCAGAACACATCAGCGTTAGCCCTTTCCATGTGCGTCGAGAGGTTTCATGAGCAACAAAGGCATTCTTGGTGGCAAGATTGTGAATGCGATTAACATCCACCAAGAGGCTTTGCATTTGACGCTTCAGCTAGTCATGATGCCTATCCTGTTTCTGATGAAGAGCCACCAGAAGCTCTCGGTCATTGAGAACACGAGTGCGCTTCTTGGGTCGTTGGGCAATGGTGCTATCAGTGGCTTCAGTGAGAGCAGGATGCGGTGCACGTGTAGTGCCAGCCAAAGGATACACACGAGTTACTACTTCAACGCCTTCAACGTTCTGAGAAAAACTTTGATGCTCTGCATTCTGAAGACTTAGAGGTTCCTTGGCAAGCTCAGGATAGATGGCTTCAATAGACATATCCACATCAGGCAAAAAGATCCGATGATTGCGGGCAGATGGCTGATATGAGATTGCGGAGTGAAGTTTGATCAGCCGCATCACCCAAGGGGCGTAGAACTTCAAGCCAAAAAGATCAGAGCCTGATGCAGCAAGTTGGCGAATGAAGAAGTCCTGTGCATTGAAGCATTTTCCATGAAGAATATAGAAGACCAAAGTCTTCATTGCACCTTCCAGCTTGGCATGTGGAGAGTGCCCTTTGATGGGCCAGAGAGTTCGCCTTATGATGTGATAAATACTCCTTGGCAGATACTCAAGGTCTTCAACTAAGAACTCCTTGGGATATGCAGCATCTTGGGGCAATGGCTTCATCATACTGAGCATCTGACTCATATTAGGTTCAGGCTTCTGAAAGATGCTCTCTACAGCTTCACTGTGAAGTTGACAGCCAGATTCGTAGAGATCGCCAGGAGTGGGTAGACCAGTGAGCTCAATGATGTCAAAGGCTTTGGCTTCATGATGAACGTTTCCTGTCATCCACTCCAGGACCCAAGTCTTCGGATCTTTGTTATACCCGCGAATGTGAAGTGTGGCATAGAATTGGAGCAGCAACTCTTCATTCCAATGTTCTTGGTCAGTGACGAACGACAGCAATCCAACCTCTTTGAAGCAATCCAAAGCTTCTTCCAGATAGGGCAGACCAGCTATTGCTTCAATGTCAAGACGCTTGTGTGGGAAGATGCGACCTTGATTGTATAGAGTGCAGGAGTAATAGCTTCGCTGCGGATAGCTCCAGAACCGATCAGATGATATTCTTTCCCTTGAGTAGGGGTTCCTGGAGCTATAGAAGAATGTGTTATCTGCTCTGAAGCCATTGATGTTGAAGGATCTAGGTGCTGATGCAGGACCTGGGAACCTGGGCAATCTTGGGATTGGCTTCTGTACCTGAGGCCTGTGCTCAACATGATAGTCGAACTGGGGACCGGCAGCAGACGCAGGAACAGAAGCAGCGGGATCAGTGGCTTCGCTGACTTCTGGTGCTTTTGTTGGTGAGGGCTCCACATTTGCTTCAGCCATGACAGCGTCAGTGGCTCCAGTGGTGTTGGTGGTGCAGCATCAAGATTTTCAACCTCCACTTGACGAGCTGGAGGGTCGGTCACAATCACGTTCTCCTCGAGAACCGCTTCTTGGTGGGACATGGGAGTAGCAGCTTGTGGGACTTGTTCTTCATCGGCTGATGCAGCCGGAATATCTTCAGCAATTTTAGCTTCAGACGCAGAGACTTGAGGCCTTGGACCTTTGCGAAGCCTGCGCAACGCGGGCGACGCCTGTGGAGTTGGTGTTGGCTGGGCCTTAGAGTCTTCTTCCTCTTGTGGGCGATCAGCCCATGAAGCATCATGTGCAATTGGCGTCAGTGGATGACCAATGCTGATGAGTTCGCTGTGCGTTAGCACTGGCGATGATACCTGTTGGTGCTCTAGCTGAGGAAGGACTGCATCATATTCAACACGGTCATGGTGACCAAAGTCTTCAGCAGCAATGGGATCAGCTGCTGGAAAGTCTTCAGCTTCATGAGCCTCTGTGAAAGCAGGCTCATGGACAGTCAGTTGACGTTCTTGTGGTTCAGCGTCAGGGTGAACCATGGAAATAGGTTCAACAATCAAGGGCTCTGTGGGAGCAGCCCATTCCTTCTTGGTCTTTCTTTTCTTCTTGGAGGGGGCAATAGCAGAGGCTTCAGGATGTTTCCTCTTCCTTGCTTCAGCCTCAGCAGTCCTGGTCTTCTTCAGTTCTGAAGCGGTTGACCTGTCCTTTGGCTTCGGGTCAGTCATGCTAGTTGGGAAGACAATGGGATCTGCTTCCTGCCATGGTGCGTCGGGTTCAGCCGTAGCGGGCTTCTTCTTCTTCTTTGCATCCATCCTGGGGTCAATGCCAGGACGCCCAAGGGCCTTACGCTTCTCAGCCTCATTGTAGGCTTGCACACATCTGTCAGCCAGAACCTTCATGCGCTCACGAGAACCCTGAGCTTCTGCACGTTTCTTGAGAAAGGCTTCCTTGAGCTCGTGTAGCCTAATCTTGAAGTTCTTCACTTCTTGCACGCTGAGCTTGGCCATATGCTTCTTGAACTGAGATTTTTCAAAGTCAATCTTCTGCTTCAGTTCAACAATGCTCTGGGCGATAGCTAACTCTGAAGCAATGGCGCCATGGAAGGCGACACTGAGGCCAATGGGAAGTTTCAGATCGTCGAAGCTGATGTTGGGCGTGTCAAACCACTCATCAATGAAGTTGTGGATGATTGTTACATCAAAGAGAGGCAGATCATTGAAGATTTCTGCTTCTTCTTTGCTCTTGATGAGTTGCTCAAGAGCGTCATCTGCAAGATCTTCATCACTTGACAGATCAATGGCATCATTGCGCAGAATGGCAGCAGCTGTCAACTCTTGGCCGGTGTGTGGCAGAGGCATCTTGACCTTCTGGGGCTTGGAGATGCGTGACAAATCTTCAGACTGCACACTGTCTTCAGGAGGTGCAGTTGCCAGTGGCTTCGCCCGTGAGATTTTTGGTGCAGAGGCCGGCTTTGAAGCTTTTGGTTGCTTCAGCTTCTTTGGCTTCGGCGCTGCAGGCGCTTCATCTGATTCAGCGTCATCTGCAGGCTCATTCACGGTTGTCCCTTGAACCACGATGTGTGTGATGAGGCCTTCAAGATTGTAGAAGGGCCCAAGAAGATTGGGTTCAGCTTCACGAGTTCCATCGGCATGGGGAGCAGAGGGACCAGGGTTGAAATCTAAACCCAAAGTCTTCTTGTTCTGCTTCGCTGAGTTCTGGGCAAACTGGAAGTTGCGCTTAAACAGATTGTCGTCACGACACCATAGCAGAGACGACGGGTCAGCATCCGCAGGCTGTGGTCCACGGACCATGCAGGGATAGAAGCCTCGTTCAATGGCTTCATCTCTGGTCTTGGGTTGAAGATTTTTGTAGAGGATGTCTCCCCATGGTCGCTTGATGGCATTCCTTTCAGCATATTCCTTGGTCACAAATCTGTACATGAACCACTATTCTGCCCAATAGCGTCGAATCCATTGGATTCGCGTCTTGCGCTGATTGTAATCCTCTTCAGGATCTGTCTTGTACAGCTCTGAGAGGTCATCGGGCAGATCTCTTTATGTTTCTCCACGACGCTTTCTGCCACCCTTCCTTGCTGATTTCTCTGAAGCCATGAACTTTAAACTAAAAGGCTTCAATACGTTCAAAGGCTTCAAAGGCTTTCGCTTGCTGGACAGACAGGAACTGGCTTCGGGAGAATTTATGTGATACTGTAAGAATTCTGCAAATGAATGCAGACTATGAGAACCAAGGGATTCTCCCACGGACATGTACCTGTGACAGCATTAAGGTGCGAGGGAAGGGGAAGAGGTCATATGCATTCTCAGAAGATTTTGAAGATAAATCAGTTTAGAAGACATTGATCTCATCGTGCGAAGACATTCACTCATAGATAAGGAGTTGGTTCCAGATTTGTACGAATCCACGGATCAGTACAAGTGAGGAATCTAACTACTTTGTGAATCATAAGTGAATATACTAGGCATGTTATGAGATGCAGTATGAAAGAGATCCAACTTGTGTGAATGGAAACTGCTTGTGGTAGAAAGTGATAAAGCTATAGGATCAAAGGGGCCGTAAAAAGGAAGTTTTATTTACCACACGAAGAACTTCTAGACGGAGTGGAAGAGGAGGCCGAGCAGTTCGATCTTCCGTGCCCTAACTTGGCGACGGAGGACACCTACGGCGACGGCGGAGAGGACGATGTCCGCTGTCGGCGTGAAGACGGCGTCGGAGAGGTTGCAGCAGTGAAGCGCTTTGTCGCCGGTGTCGTCGAGGGCTAGCGGTGGCGCTAGGGTTCGTGCGAGAGTGGAAGAAGAGATAATGACTGTGGTGAGGCGTGTATTTATAGGTACAGGGGCGGCACTGCGTTATTACACAGGTGCCCCTGGCGATTCGCATCTGAGGGGTACGTGGCCGTCATGCAGCATATCGGGGGTTGTTCCACGTCCCACACACGCCTGGATTGTCGGGTGGTCGTTCCCACTTCTCCGGGTTTCAGGTGAAGGAATGAGCATTGAAAACGGACTTAATGTTTGTCTCTGTATCTTCTGCTGACAAGGATGCAGAGAAGACATTCGACAGTTTCAATAGAATGCATATGATTTGAAGAGATAGAGTTTGAGATAGAAAGCATAGAGAGGTTAGGGTCCGATCACATTCACTTAGTTCAAAAGATTCAACAAGAAGACATAGCTATAAGTGAATGCTATAGAGGATAGAACACTAGTATATATATATAATCAACATAGTGAAGATAATCATGAAGACATGTTGAGATTGAAGCCAAACCAAATGTGAAGACATAGCAAATGTAACGCCATGAGTGAAACACTTCAAACAGAACATTTGGTGGTGGCGTTACCCACCGTATAGGAAGTATTAGACCCAGACACGGCGCACAATTATCGTGGCGCTCCGAAGTCAAATTCCACATTAATGTATTCACACTTAGAATGTATGTCTTCATTGATTGAAGATATACTTTACTTCGTGTGTTGCACATCTAAGTCATCAATATGCATAGTGTTAGGATGTGTGCCTGATCACAGGACATTTGAGGATTCCAAGATATTTAGCTCACACCGTAACTTGCAAAATCTCTTCTCATCCAAGGGCTTGGTGAAGATATCTGCCAATTGCTCTTCAGTGTTGACGTGTATGATATCAATCACAACATGATCTCTGAGAAAGTGATGACGAATTTCCATGTGCTTTGTCTTCGAGTGCTGAACTGGGTTGTTGGCAATCTTGATGGCGCTTTCATTGTCGCAGTAGAGTGGCACTTGCTTCAGATGAATGCCATAGTCCTTGAGTGTTTGCTTCATCCAAAGAAGCTAAGCGCAGCAAGATCCAGCAGCAATGTATTCAGATTCAGCAGCGGAGAGAGATACACAGTTCTGCTTCTTTGAAGAGCAACATACAAGTGATCGTCCCAGAAAGTGACATGTGCCTGATGTAGACTTGCGATCCACCTTGTCACCAGAATAATCAGCATCCGAGAATCCAACCAGATCAAACTCTGAGCCCTTTGGATACCATAATCCTAGAGTTGGGGTGTGAGCCAAATATCGAAGAATTCGCTTCACAGCTAAGTGATGCGACTCCTTTGGTGCCTCTTGAAATCGAGCACACATGCAAACACTAAGCATAATATCTGGCCTAGATGCACATAGATAAAGCAAAGAACCAATCATGGAGCGGTATACCTTTTGATCGAACTCTTTACCATTATCGTCAGGACCCAGATGATGCTTGGCTGGCATTGGCGTCGTGAAGCCTTTGTAGTCTTGCATACCGAACTTCTTTAGGCAATCTTTGAGATACTTCTCTTGAGATATGAAGATGCCGTTGCGTTGCTGTCGTATTTGAAGACCGAGGAAGAACTTCAACTCTCCCATCATGGACATCTGATATTTCTCTTACATCATATATCCAAACTCTTCACTGTACTTCTGATTGGTGCAGCCGAAGATAATGTCATCCACATATATTTGGCACACAAATAGTTCACCATCATATGTCTTCGTGAAGAGAGTGGGGTCTAGGGAACCAGGTATGAAGCCTTTGCTCTTCAGGAAGTATTTGAGTGTGTCATACCAGGCCTGAGGGGCTTGTTTGAGGCCATACAGTGCCTTGTTGAGCTTGTATACCATGTCAGGATGTTTTGGATCTTCAAAGCCAGGCGGTTGTGCAACATACACTTCTTCTTCAATCTTGCCATTGAGAAAGGCGCTCTTCACATCCATTTGATATAGAAGTATGTTATGATGATTTGCATAGGCCAGCAGTATGCGTATGGCTTCAAGTCTAGCCACAGGAGCAAATGTTTCGTCGAAGTCAATGCCTTCCACTTGAGTATATCCTTGAGCAACGAGACGAGCTTTGTTTCTGACAACTTGACCATGCTCATCTTGCTTGTTGCGGTATATCCATTTGGTGCCTATTATGTTGTGCTTCCGAGGATCAGGACGCTTAACCAGTTCCCATACATTATTCAGCTCAAATTGTTGAAGCTCTTCTTGCATAGCTTGAATCCATTCAGGTTCCATGAAGGCTTCTTCAACTTTCTTGGGTTCTGTTATTGAGACGAATGCGAAGTGCCCATTGAAATTTGCCAGCTGAGTTGCCCTTGATCGAGTGAGCGGACCGGGTGCATTGATGCTGTCAATTATTCTCTCAATCTGCACTTTATTGGCAACACGAGGATGTACAGGGCGAAGGTTTTGCTCTTGCTGATCATTGTCATTGTTAGTGGGATTGTCTTCAGGCTGAGCATTGTCTTCATGTTGATCAGGTGCGGAGATGATAAGTTCCTCTTCAGGTTGAGCTTCAGAGGGTATGATTTCTCCAGTTCCCATTAGCTTGATTGATTCGCTGGATGAAACTTCATCTAGCACATTCGGCAGGTGTTCTCTTTGTGAACCGTTAGTCTCATCAAATCGCACATCCACTGTTTCAACCACTTTATAATGAAAGAGATTGAAGACTCTGTAGGAGTGCGAATCCTTTCCATATCCAAGCATAAAACCTTCATGTGCTTTTGGTGCAAATTTTGAAGTGTGATGTGGATCCTTGATCCAGCACCTGGCGCCAAATACTCTGAAGTAACTGACATTTGGCTTCTTGCCAGTAAGGAGCTCATATGATGTCTTGTTTAGAAGCTTGTGAAGATAAACACGATTGATTGTATGGCATGCAGTATCAATGGCTTCAGGCCAGAATTTTCTTGGAGTCTTGTATTCATCTAGCATCGTTCGGGCCATCTCAATGAGTGTTCTGTTCTTGCGTTCGACGACGCCATTCTGCTGTGGCATGTATGGGTTTGAGAATTCATGTGTGATGCCCTAGGTATCAAGATATGTATCAAGGCTAGTGTTCTTGAATTCAGTGCCATTGTCACTTCTGATGTGCTTTATCTTGGCGCCATAGTTGTTCATTGCTCGATTGGCGAAGCGTCTGAAGACATCCTGCACTTCAGTCTTGTAGAGGATTATGTGCACCCAAGTATATCTAGAATAATCATCAACAATGACAAAGCCATAGAGACAAGAAGTAGTAGTGAGAGTTGAGTAATGAGTGGGACCGAAAAGATCCATGTGGAGCAGTTTGAAGGGTCGAGTAGTTGTCATGATTGTCTTCGAGGGATGTTTGGCCCTCGTCATCTTCCCTGCTTCACAGTCACCGCATAAGTGATCATTCTTGAACTTGACGCCCTCGATGCCTATGATATGCTTCTTCTTTGCAAGGGTGTGGAGGTTCCTCATGCCAGCATGCCCAAGCCTCCGATGCCAGAGCCAGCATTCTGAAGCTTTTGCTAGAAGACATACGGCAAGCTGTGGTCCTGCTGAGAAATCTACCACGTACAAATCATCTTTCCTATACCCTTCAAACACTAGAGACTTGTCAGATTCCATTAGAACAAGGCAATGATATTTTCCAAATATTATGATCATGTTCAAATCGCAAAGCATTGAGACAGACATTAAGTTGAAGCCAAGGGATTCAACAAGCATGACTTTATCCATGTGTTGATCCTTTGAGATTGCAACTCTACCTAGACCCAATACCTTACTTTTACCAGTGTCAGCAAATGTGATGTGGCTCTTGTCGGATGGACGTAAGGTTGAGTCCATAAGAAGGCTTCTTTTGCCAGTCATGTGGTTGGTACACCCACTATCAATAATCCATTCTGAAGACGCTGGTGTCGTACCCTACAGTGCAGTTAGGGGGATAGGCTTCACGAAGAGAATTTTGAAGCAAAAACATTTGACAAACCAGTGGGTTATGAAAGCTTAGATCCAGATTAGGACTGATAGGGAGAGTAGCAAGCGATTCAGGAACGAAGTACATAGTAAGACCATTCGGGCATTTGATCTTGCGCCCCACAAGATGTTTAAGGTCCCCAGCAATAGCGTCAGACGATTTTGGTTTTCTGCTGGAGACCTTTCCCTGCAAAAGAGAGTTAAGCCTTCTTAGCCACCCACATCTTCAAGGGTGGCTTGGAAGCAATAAGTCTAAGTGCAGCGTCTGAGAACTTTGGCTTTGGAGATCTAGCAAAAAGTCTTGCAGGCGGACAATAGTACTCATAAGAATAAGCAGAATAGTTCTTGGTCTTATGAACATGGCGGTTTGATGAACCGCGCTCATATTCATAGGCCTGATTATGGTTTCCCTGCAAAACATTTGCATTAGTGCGACTCAGGTGAGTCCTCTGTCTATATGAAGCCTTTGGGCCGTATGAAGCCTGTGGTCTGGGGTTAGTCTTCTTCATCTGTGGTGTCATGATAACATTCACAGGAAGATTTTCCAAACACCTTTTGGGCACCCAGATCTTCTTCATAGGCGGTCCATTCCTGCAGTTAATACCAATGTACCTGGCAAACACTTCACCATTCTGATTCTTAAACAGTTCATAGTTTGCATCAAAGGATTCATCAATGACAATGGGGTTAGCACAAGTGAAGCCAGACAGATTGGATGGATCTGCTGAAGGTTCCTTTGCAGCAACCCATGTGGTTTTGGGGTACTGTTCAGGTTTCCAGTAAGAGCCATCAGCATTCATTTTCCTTATGAACCCAACACCCTCTTTCCTCGGGTTTCGGTTCAGAATCTGCCTTTTGAGGAGATCACATAGTGTCTGATGCCCTTTGAGACTTTTGTACATCCCTGTTTCAAGCAGTGTCTTCAACCTAGCATTCTCATCAGCAATAGCAGTGCTGTCCTCAGCAGAGGGGTTAGTTACCACATCAACAGTTGAAGATATTGCAACAGTAGCAGGAGTAGAACATTCAGCAACAGAAGTAGCGTTATCACGCTCAATGCATTTAAGACATGGTGGTTCAAATCCTTCCTGAGCGGAACTGATCTGTTCGGCGCGAAGTGACTAGTTTTCCTTTTGAAGATCTTCATGAGCCGCTCTCAATTTCTCAAGATCTTGCTTCCTTTGAAGATAATCATAGGAAAGCTTTTCATGAGTTGTTGAGAGCGTTTCATGACGACTTTCAAGTTCCTCATACTTAACGTGAAGATTTTTTATGTCTTCAATTAAGGACTCAGAGCGAGTCATTTCAGCGCCCAACAGATCATCGCTTTTGTCAAATAGTTTTTTAATATGTTCCATGGCTTTCTGTTGTTCAGTTGCAATTTTAGCAAGTGTTTTTTAGCTGGGTCTTGAACCACAATCAGAGTCATCTTCACTAGATGTTTGATAGTGAGTAGTGCGTGTGTTTACCTTGGCACCGCGTGCCATGAAGCAGTAGGTAGGAGCAGAGTAGTCCTTGTCATTTGCATCGGTGTCGGTGGTGAAGTCATTGTCTTCAGTGTTGAAGATGGACTTGGCAACGTATGCTGTAGCCAGACTTGCAACACCAGAATTAGACTCCTCCTCAGACTCCACCTCCGCCTCCTCAGAAGCGGACTCCTCCTATGAATCCATTTCCTTGCCAACAAACGCACGTGCCTTGCCAGATGAGCTCTTCTTGTGTGATGAAGACTTTGAGGAAGACTTGGAAGAAGACTTTGAGTATTTCTTCTTCTTCTTGTCGTCAGAGTCATATTACTTGCTCTTCTTCTTCTTTTTGTTCTCATTGTCCCACTGCAGACACTCAGATATGAAGTGTCCAGTTTTCTTGCACTTGTGGCATGTTTTCTTCTTGTAGTCATGAGCAGAAGCTTCATCATTCCTTGAGCTTGATCATGAAGACTTTCTAAAGCCTTTCTTCTTGGTGAATTTTTGGAACTTCTTCACAAGCATAGCAAGTTCCTTTCCAATGTCTTCAGGATCATCAGAACTGCTGTCAGATTCTTCTTCAGATGAGGAGACAACTTTTGCCTTCAAGGCACGAGTTCGCCCATAGTTTGGACCGTAGATATCTCTTTTCTCAGAAAGCTGAAACTCATGTGTGTTGAGCCTCTCAAGTATGTTGGACGGATCGAGTGTCTTGAAATCAGGTCGTTCTTGAATCATCAGGGCTAGGGTGTCAAACGAACTATCAAGTGATCTCAGTAGTGTCTTGACGACTTCATGCTTGGTGATCTCAGTAGCGCCAAGGGCTTGAAGCTCATTTGTGATTTTAGTGAGTCGATCAAACGTGAGCTGGACATTCTCATTGTCATTTCGCTTGAAGCGGTTGAAGAGGTTGCGAAGGACACTGATTCTCTGATCTCTCTAGGTTGAGACGCCTTCGTTGACCTTGGAGAGCCAGTCCCAGACCAGATTAGATGTTTCCACAACACTCACACGGCCATACTGTCCTTTGGTCAGATGACCACAGATGATGTTCTTGGCAGTAGAGTCCAGTTGAACGAACTTCTTGACATCAGCAGCAGTGACACCTTCTCCAGCCTTGGGAACGCCGTTCTTGACGACATACCATAGGTCGACGTCAATGGTTTCAAGATGCATGCGCATCTTATTCTTCCAGTAGGGACATTCAGTTCTATCAAAGACGGGGCACGCAGCGGAGACTTTAATTATCCCTGCAGTCAACATAGCTAAAACTCGAGGTGGTTAAACCGAATCACACAGAACAAGGAAGCACCTTGCTCTGATACCAATTGAAAGTGCGTTATATCGACTAGAGGGGGGGTGATTAGGCGATTTTTATGAAAGTCTTCAAAACGTGGAAGTTATGAAGACAAACAGTAGAAATAAACCTATTACCCTGCAGCGGAAGGTAGACTACACTAGGCAAGCCATAGTCAAGTATTCAATAGAGTAAAAGCACAATGACTAATAGTTGCAATGTAGTAAGGATCAGGTAGGAAGATATTATGAAGCCAAACAGAACAAGCAGTCACTCAGTGAAGATAAAAGATAGTGCAATCATACAATGACTTCACAAGGAGTAACAATACGTAAAGAGAAGGGAAGGATGAAACCAGTGACTCGTTGAAGACAATGATGTGTTGGACCAGTTCCAGTTGCTATGACAACTGTACGTCTGGTTAGGGCGGCTAGGTATTTAAACCTGAGGACACACAGTCCCGGACACACAGTCCTGAACACGCAGCTCAGGACACCCAGTCCTCACCGTATTCCCCTTGAGCTAAGGTCACACAGACCTCGCCCAATCACTCTGGTAAGTCTTCAAGGAAGACTCCCAAACCTTCACAAACTTCGTTCACCGGCGATCCACAATGTCTCTTGGATGCTCAGAACGCGACGCCTAACCGGCTGGAGGATGCACAGTCCTCAAGTGTAATAAGTCTTCAGATCACACAGACAAGACGACTTAAGTGATGCCTAATTCTCTTTGGCTCTGGGTGGTTAGGGCTTTATCCTCGCAAGTAATTCTCTCTCTCAAAGGCTTCGAGGTGGGTTGCTCTTAAACGACAAAAGCCGTACTCTGAATCTAAGCAGCCAACCATTTATGGTTGTAGGGGGTGGGCTATTTATAGCCACTAGGCAACCCGACCTGATTTGTCCGAAATGACCCTGGGTCACTAAGGAACTGACACGTGTTCCAACGGTCAGATTTCAAACTCACACGACAACTTTACTTGGGCTGCAAGCAAAGCTGACTTGTCCGACTCTGGACAAGATTCGCTCTCATAGTCTTCACTCGAAGACATATGTTTTGTTTAAGCATCACTTCAGTCATTCTGACTGGTTCTCTTGGACCCCACTTAACAGTACGGTGGTTCCTATGACTCAACACAGAAGAAAAAGAGCTACGAAAGATCTAAGTCTTCGAGCTCCATAGGCTTCATGCGGTGTCTTCTCTTGTCATAGTCTTCAATGTGAATATCTTCATATACCACCTTTGACATCAATGTCTTCATACATTTTTAGGGGTCATCTCTGGTAGGAAAACCGAATCAATGAGGGACTTCTACCTGTGTTATCCTGCAATTCTCACAAACACAATAGTCCCTCAACTAGGTTTGTCGTCAATACTCCAAAACCAACTAGGGGCGGCACTAGATGCACTTACACAACCACACCTGGAAACTTAATATCTGTAGCAAAGTGTTTAGTAGCAAAGTAATATGATAGTGGTGATAACGGTAGCAAAAGGTAACAATAGTAAAAGTAATATTTTTGGTATTTTAAAGTGATGATAGAAATAGCAACGGAAAAGTAAATAAGCAAAGCACAATATATGGAAAGCTCGTAGGCAATGGATCGGTGATGGAGAATTATGTCGGATGTGGTTCATCATGTAACAGTCATAGCCTAGGGTGACACGAAACTAGCTCCAGTTCATTGATATAATGTAGGCATGTATTCCGAATATAGTCATGCGTGCTTATGGAAAAGAACTTGCATGACATCTTTTGTCCTACCCTCCCGTGGCAGCAAGGTCCTTACGGAAACTAAGGGATATTAAGGCCTCCTTTTAATAGAGAACCGGAACAAAGCATTAACACATAGTGAATACATGAACTCCTCAAACAACGGTGATCACCGGTAAGTATCCCGATTATTTTCACTTCGGGGTTAACGGATCATAACACATAATAGGTGACTATAGACTTGCAAGATAGGATCAAGAACACTCATATATTGATGAAAACATAATAGGTTCAGATCTGAAATCATGGCACTCGGGCCCTAGTGACAAGCATTAAGCATAGCAAAGTCATAGCAACATCAATCTCAGAACATAGTGGACACTAGGGATCAAACCCTAACAAAACTAACTCGATTACATGATAGATCCCATCCAACCCATCACCGTCTAGCAAGCCTATGATGGAATTACTCACGCACGGCGGTGAGCATCATGAAATTGGTGATGGAGGATGGTTGATGATGACGATGGCGACGGATTCCCCTCTCCGGAGCCCCGAACAGACTCCAGATCAACCCCCCCGAGAGGGTTTAGGGCTTAGCGGCGGCTCCGTATCGTAAAACACGATGATTTCTTCTCTCTGATTTTTTTCTCATTGAAACTCAATATATGGAGGTGGAGTTGGAGTCGGAGATGCAATAGGGGACCCACGAGGTAGGGGCGCGCCCTCCACTCTCGTGGCAAGACGGTGGGCCCCCTGGCCTTCATCTTTGGCGGGTATTTTTCTTATTTTCTGAAAAGTGTCTCCGTGAAGTTTCAGGTCTTTCCGAGAACGTTTGATCCTGCACATAAATAACATCATGGTAGTTCTGCTGAAAACAGCGTCAATCCGGGTTAGTTCCATTCAAATCATGCAAGTTAGAGTCCAAAACAAGGGCAAAAGTGTTTGGAAAAGTAGATACGTTGGAGACGTATCAACTCCCCCAAGCTTAAACCTTTGCTTGTCCTCAAGCAATTCAGTTGACAAACTGGAAGTGATAAAGAAAAACTTTTACAAACTCTGTTTGCTCTTGTTGTTGTAAATATGTAAAGCCAGCATTCAAGTTTTCAGCAAAGATTATAACTAACCACATTTGCAATAACACATAGGTCTCAAGTTTACTCATATCAATAGCATAATCAACTAGCGAGCCATAATAATAAAACTCGGCTGACAACACTTTCTCAAAACAATCATAATATGATATAACAAGGTGATATCTCGCTAGCCCTTTCTGAGACCGCAAAACATAAATGCAGAGCACCTTTAAAGACCAAGGACTGACTAGACATTGTAATTCATGGTAAAAGAGTTCCAGTCAAGTCATACCCAATGTAAACCACAGTAATGAATGCAAATGACAGCGGTGCTCTCCAACTGGTGCTTTTTAGTAAGAGGATGATGACCCAGCATAAAAGTAAATAGAGAGGCCCTTGGCAAAGGGAAGCATGGATTTGTAGAGGTGCCAGAGCTCGGTTTTGAAATAGAGGTGAATAATATTTTGAGCGGTATACTTTCATTGTCAACATAACAACCAAGAGATGGCGATATCTTCCATGCTACACACATTATAGGCGGTTCCCAAACAGAATGGTAAAGTTTATGCTCCCCCTTCCACCACAAGCATCAATCCATGGCTTGCTCAAAACAACGAGTGCCTCCAACTAACAAGAGTCCCAGGGGGAGTTTTGTTTGCAATTATTTTGATTTAGTTTGCATAAAGCATGACACTGGGCATCCCGGTGACCAGCCATTTATCTCGTGAGTGAGGAGCGGAGTCCACTCCTCTTGAGAATAACCCGCCTAACATGGAAGATACAGACAGCCCTAGTTGATACATGAGCTATTCGAGCACACAAAATAGGATATTTATTTGAAGGTTTAGAGTTTGGCACATACAAATTTACTTGGAACAGCAGGTAGATACCGTATATAGGTAGGTATAGTGGACTCATGTGGAATAACTTTGGGGTTTAAGGAGTTTGGATGCACAAGCAGTCTTCCCGCTTAGTACAGGTGAAGGCTAGCAAAAGACTGGGAAGCGACCAGCTGGAGAGCGACAACAGTCATGAACATGCATTAAAATTAATCAACACTGAATACAAGCATGAGTAGGATATAATCCACCATGCACATAAGTATCGTGAAGGCTATGTTGATTTTTTTTCAACTACACATGTGAACATGTGCCAAGTCAAGTCACTTAAATCATTCAGAGGAGGATACCACCCTATCATACCACATCATAACCATCTCAATAGCATGTTGGCACGCAAGGTAAACCATTATTACTCATAGCTAATCAAGCATGGCACAAGAAACTATGATCTTTAGTTGTCATTGCAAACATGTTTATTCATAATAGGCTGAATCAGGAACGATGAACTAATCATATTTACAAAAACAAAAGAGGTCGAGTTACTACCAGCTTTTCTCATCTCAGCCAGTCCATCATATATCATCATAATTGCCTTTCACTTGCACGACCGAACGATGTGAATAATAATAATAGTGCACGTGCATTGGACTAAGCTGGAATCTGCAAGCATTCAATAAACAGGAGAAGACAAGGCAATATGGGCTCTTTTGTCAGATCAACATTTATGCATATAAGAGCCACTTCAACAATTTAATCATGGTCTTCTCCTATCGACCCCCAAAGAAAAGAAAAGAAATAAAACTATTTACACGGGAAAGCTCCCAACAAGCAAAAGAAGAACAGAAAATCTTTTTGGGTTTTCTTTTTAATTACTACTACACGCATAGAATTTAAACTAACTAAAAGTTACAACTAATTTTTTTTTGTTTTTTCTTAAGGTTTATTGAACACACAAGAAGAAGGCATAAAAAGGAAATTAAACTAGCATGGATGATACAATGAAAAACTATGAACACCGACATCTAGCAATGAGTGTGTGAGCATAAATGTAATGTCGGTGGGAAATACGTACTCCCCCAAGCTTAGGCTTTTGGCCTAAGTTGGTCTATGGCCACGGCTGGCCTGGCGGATATCCATAATAATAGTTGTTGGGGTCGTATAGTGATGCAACAGCTATCGCCTGCTGAGCTGCAGCGTGGCGACGAGCGGCCTCCTCTCTCCTCTCGTACTCATCTGCCTCCTCTCTGGTAATAGTATACACTACAAAAAAAGACACATCCGTAACATTTTGGGCCGAACGAAATTTTTTTCTGTCATACATATGACACTTCTATGACGATAATTGTGACAAAACCCGGTATCATCATAGATGTGGTGGGCTCCTACTTCTATGACAAAAAATCATAACAGAAAATGGGTGTTTCGTCCTGGGCGGGCTGGAGACGCAGCTGCATGACATTCTTTGGGTCGTCCATGACGGAAAAAACCATGGTAGAAGCAAGGGGGGGATTTCGGGGAGTTCCCGATTACGGTGGGAGGTCGGGGGCCGAGCGATGCACGTTTCTCTCATACACGTACGTGCATGTGTGCGAGGCGTTGGCTCTAACTGAGCCCGAGCGAGGCGTTGGGCTCTAACTGAACCCGAGCGATTGCACTGCAGGCTATGCATTACTAAACCCGAGCGATCGATCAATGGCTATTAACTGAACCCGATCGAGCAATTCCTTCGCTACTGCTACTAACTGAAGCCGATCGATGGGATGAACAGTGAGCATTGCGGGGGGGTTTGGATGAACAGTGAGGGGTGGCGTTGCCTCTGGATGAACAGGACCCCATGGTGTGGTGGAGGGCTGGATAAACAGTAGACGGTGGAGGGGTGCCCGTGGAGGGGTGGATGAATAGGACCCCGTGGTGTGGAGGGCTGGATGAACAGTAGACGGTGGAGGGGTGGTTGAACAGGACCCCGTGGTGTGGAGGGCTGGATGAACAGTAGATGGTGGAGGGGTTCCCGTGGAGGGGTGGTTGAACAGGACCCCGTGGTGTGGAGGGCTGGATGAACAGTAGATGATGGAGGGGTGGTTGAACAGTAGCCGGTGGAGTAGCGCGCAGTGGAGGCTGGATGAACAGGAGCCCGTGGAGGTTGGAGGAGGTCGACGGTGGAGATGAACAGTATCCCGTGGAGTCCCATTTTGCGGGACGCCACACCCCTCCCGATGAACAGGACCCCCGTTTCGACCGTAGCGCTCCAACACAAGTCTATTTCGTCTGTTTTGCGGTACGCCACACCCCTCCCGATCAACAGGACCCCCGTTTCGACCGTAGGAGGTCCGTTTCCTCCGTTTTGCGGTACGCCAGACCCCTCCCGATCAACAGGACCCCCGTTTCGACCGTAGGAGGTCCGTTTCCTCCGTTTTGCGGTACGCCAGACCCCTCCCGATGAACAGGATCCCGTTTCGAACGTGGTCGGTCGAACACAAGGCCGTTTCCTCTGTTCTGCGGTACACCAGGCCTCGTTTCCATCGCCTGTTCCGTCCAAGCCCTCCCAATGAACACAACGCATTCCGTTGCCTCCCCATGAACACGACACATTCTGTTGCCTCCCCATGAACACGACGCATTCCGTTGCCTCCCCATGAACACGACGATGACGCTGTTTCTCCGTTCCGACCCAGCCATGTACACGAGCCCTAGCCGTACGTATGCACGAGTAGGCGTTCGAGACCCCGCCCGTATGTACACACACGTGGCCGTATTTTCTTTCTTGCACCTTGGCCGTTGTACGTACGTGTAAATGCTGCGTGCGCGCCTCTACTACGACACGTGCGCGCCTCTACTATGACACGTGCACGCCTCTACATCGACCAGTATGTACGTACACGTTCGTGACCAGAATGACAATGCTACGTACGCTTCGACCAGGTGGGTCCCGACTGTCAGGCACTTCCTTGCCTGCGAAGATGTAGCTGGTCGGTCCCAGCAGTCAGGGGGCGAATCATTTTTTTGCCCGGACGCACTTCCTTGCGTGCGAAGATGTAGCTGGTGGGTCCCAGCAGTCAGGGGGAAACATTTTTTCGCGAAATACAGTGGCCCATCCAGTGGGTCCTAGCTGTCAGGTGGAGGAATCATTATTTTCTGCGTAATAAGGAGGCACTTCCTTGCTGCGGCCGTGGACCCAGCTGTCAGCCTCTCCATGTACATTCCACGTCCGATGGAAGTCGTTCCTTGACCACGTTGACCACGCCGCGCCGAGAGCACCAGGGCGGTGGACGACGGCGAGGCCTAGGAAGGGGACGACACGGAGGCAGGGAAGACTCAGCAGTTGTTTCCCACGCGGAGGGGAGTATGACTGTACGAGGGTTTAGTGGTTCGTCTGCCGTCGCCAGAGAATAACAGCAGGTGTGGGTGAGTAGAAGGATAGCTAGGCCAGCGATGGGAATACGGTCGGGCGGTGAGGCCTGCGTGGCAGCACAACCAACCGCGAGGAGGAGGGAGCAGGCAGTCCTGCCGGCGCTTGTTTGAGCGGCTGGAGCAGGAAGAGTAGAGATTGAAGAAGCACAACGGCTGTTGGATGGACATCCAACAGTCAGTGCTTGTGCGTCAACTTTTTTTTAGGAAAGCCTCAAATCTGTGGAAAACAGCATACAGCCCATCTGCCATTATTTCTAATAATTTACAGCCCATTTGCTAATTCTTAAGGTTTTTTTGGAGCCCATATTATTTTTGTTAGCATTACAACCCATATTGTGGCAACGGTTCAAAAATTATATGAAATTTTCAATATTTTGGTGTAGTCCGAACTGTTTTTAATCCCGAAATTTCGACTCACATTCAAACTGATTATAAAAATAAATGTATATCAATATAAAATCCAACAAATTCTCCATGCATAAAAATTAATGTAATTTAAAATCTTGAAATAAAAAAAGATATTTGAAACTAATTGCCGGTTTGATGTGTTTTAAAAATGTACAACTCATTTGTCATTACTGATGGGCCATTTTCTCGGCCAGCCGAGTGAAAGCTCTCCTCGTCTTGAAAGATTTGCAGCCGAACAGGCCTGACAAAGCGACTTACTTGGCAAATCACAAAAAAACTGGCTGTGGCCGTGGACCCAGCTATCAGCCTCTCCACGTACAGTACTCTTCCGATGGAAGTCGTTCCTTGACCACGTTGACCACGCCGCGCGGAGAGCACCACGGCGGTGGACGACGGTGAGGCCTAGGAAGGGGACGACACGGCAGTGGAAGCCCGCGCGGAGAGGACTACGAGGGTTCACTGGTTCGGCTGCGGTGTGAGGCTGCCGTCGCCGCAGGGCCTGGCCAGCGGTGGGAATAGTAGGGGGCAGTGAGGCCTCTACGGCAGCACAGCCGGCCACGGGAGGCAG
Organism: Triticum urartu; assembly: GCF_056163025.1. Taxonomy (NCBI): domain Eukaryota; kingdom Viridiplantae; phylum Streptophyta; class Magnoliopsida; order Poales; family Poaceae; genus Triticum; species Triticum urartu. The sequence continues at coordinate 558,543,074 of NC_141875.1, forward strand.
GAGCATGCGGCACGAGCGGCGCTACTTTAGGCGGCTGGAGCAAGAAGACCAGAGGTTGAAGAAGCACTATGGCCGTTGGATGGACATCACACGGTCACTGGAGCTAGAATCGTTCATATTGACTAAGTTGACAAATCCCTTCGTCCCCGTCAACTTAGTAGGCCCACAAGTCAGCCTCCCAGCAAGGTGGGTCCCAGCTAGCCGGGGGAGTATTCATTTTTTGTGCGTAATAAGGAGGGAATTCCGGTGGGTCCGAGCTGACAGCGGGGGGAACGTTTTTTTCACGAAATATGGTGGCCCGTCTGGTGGGTCCCAGCAGTCAGGGGGAAACAATTTTTTTCGCAAAATACTGGTGGCCCGTCCGGTGGGTCCCCGCTGTTAGGTGGAGGAATAATTATTTTCCGCGTAATAAGGAGGCACTTCCTTGCGGCTGCCGTGGACCCAGATGTCATCCTCTCCACGTACAGTACTCTTTCGATGGAAGTCGGTCGTTGACCACGTTGACCACGCCGTGCCGAGAGCACCAGGGCGGTGGACAACGGCGAGAACTAGGAAGGGGACGACTCGGAGCCGGGGAAGACGCAGCAGTGGATGCCCACGCGAAGAGGAGTACGAGGGTTCACTGGTTCGGCTGCGGTGTGAGGCTGTTGCCGCCGCAGAATAACAGGGGGTGTGGGTGAGTAGAGGGATGGCCTGGCCAGCGGTGGGAGTAGTAGGGGGCTGTGCCTCCGCGGCATCATAGCCGGCCACGGGAGGCAGGAGCACGCGGCACGACCGGCGCTGGTTTGGGCGGCTGGAGCAAGAAGACCAAAGGTTGAAGAAGCACTACGGCCATTGGATGAACATCGTACGGTAACAGGAGCTAGAATCATTTATATTGACTAAGTTGACAAAGCCCTCCGTCCCTGTCAACTTGGTAGGCCCACAAGTCAGCCTCCCACTATGCTCGGTTCCAGCTGGCAAGGGGAATATTCATTTTTTTGTGCGTAATAAGGAGGCACTTCCTTGCGTGCGAACATAGTTGGTGGGTCCGACATGTCAGCGGGGGGCACTTTATTTCGCGAAATACAAAGGCCCTTCCGGTGGGTCCTAGATGTCAGGTGGAGGAATCATTATTTTGTGCGTAATAAGGAGGCATTTCCTTGTGTGCGGCCGTGGACCCAGCTGTCAGCCTCTCCACGCACAGTCTACTTCTGATGGTGTCGTTCGTTGACCACGCCGCACCGAGCGCATCCAAGGTGGTGGACGACGGCGAGGCCCCGGACAGCAACGAGCCGGAGATGGGAAAACGCGGGAGTAGAGTCGCAGACAGAGAGGTGTACGAGGGTTAACTGGTTCTAGTGCGGTGTGGTTCGGCAGTCGGTGGAGAAGAATAGGAGGTGTGGAGGGGTGGAGGGATGGCCTGGCTAACGGTGGAGTAGCGCTTCATAGCGAAGCGTGCTAAGCAGAGCTGCTAGCAGCAGGAGGTGGGGGGTGGTCCCGGCGGCGCTGGAGGAAGAAGACAAGAAATTCAAGATGGATGCCGGTCGTTGGATGTAAATCCAACGGCTAACATGTCAGAATCATTTGTTGACTAAATTGACAACGACTTGCATTGGCTTCGACCTATTGGTCCACATTTCAGCCTCCAAAAATGTGGCACGTATTCAACTCATTTTTTCAGAATTTACAGTCTTTTTTTGCGTGGTAGAATTAACAGTCAATTTGATCTTTTTTTTGAATTACAGCCATTAGCTGGGCTGGGTGAACAAATAATGTAGCGTCCATGCGGCCCGTTTATTTTATTTCCTAAAAAATTACAGGCCATTTGCACTTTCTCGAAATACACGATTTTGCTGGGCTGATTCTAATTATAATGTTGGGCTGGGCCAGCAATGTTATCAAAAAATAAAAAGGGGCTGAGCATTTTGTTATAAATATATTTAAATAATAAGTGATATTATTACATTCGCCCTTAAATTTTACCAAGCTTTTGTACACAATCACTAGGATTTTCGTGCCAAAACAATCCAGGATTTTATTTGTTAAGAAATTATTTTTATAAGTTAATAAGATGTGGGATATTGTTTTCTTACATATGTAAGTATCTGTTAAATATATGATGACAATAAAAATAATATATAATAACATATAAAATAATTTTTTTTAGAAAAACAGGGAGCATCTCCTCGGTTCCATTGCTGAGAACGAAACCACAACATATTCTGATACAGCAGCTCAAAGAGCAGTTCGAAAGCAAAGGTAGAAAAGCTACAAACTAGGGGGGTGGATGAACAAGTTCTCTGAATAACACAAATCACCCTAGCGGTGCTAAAGGCAGAGCGGATAGAGCACTCAAATGACACAAGGAGGGTCCAGCGAAGCCTTCATGGTCTTCAGTCGAGGGGCCGTGTCAGCCTGCGGCGACCAGTAAGCAAGCGGACACACCGGGCTGGAAGGCGTAGCATGGTGGATGTCCCTCTTTTTCGGCGCCAGGTGCCCATCATCTTCATCAGAGATCTTGAGATGAGCCCACGGGTCCAGCCCCAGAGCAGGTCGAGCCTTGTTCAGCCACAAGTGATCGCCAACGGTTTCTGGAGGGATGTTGTTAGGGTTTCCACGAAGCTCATCAACTTGTCCTTGTCCGATCCGGAGGTGAGAATCGCCCAGTTCCTCACCATGTTCCTGATCAACCTCAAGACCCGCGGAATGGAAATCCAGGAGGTGTTACTGAAAATCATAGCATTTTTATATTTCCAGAGGCACCAAAGGACAGCTGAGCTAACAGTGTTTAAAACTGAGCACTTTTTGGTAGCAATCCAGAATCTGGCAACAGATTCGAAGGATGAGCCAATCTGATTAGAGAAATATTCCTCAATGTGGGCCCAGAGATGTTTAGCAACTATACATTCAAAAAATAGGTGAGAACAAGACTCTTGTTCCAAGCAGTAAACACAATCAAGGGGTTTGATGATGTGTCTCTTCCTAAGGTTATCCCTAGTCATCAATTTGTTTTTGGAGAGAAGCTAGAGAAATACATGAATTTTAGGGGGGACTCTCAATTTCCAGACAACATGGATAAACACGGGTTGAACCCCTCTAAAGTTGATAACATTATAGAGGGAGATGGAGGAATACTTCCCCTTATTGTCTAGCTGCCAAATCAGGGCATCCGGCTCGGCAGTAAAGGTAATGCTTTTGGCAATTTCCTCCAACTGGAACCATTGTTCCATGAGACTATCACTAAAGTTCCTTCTAAAAGAGTGTTTCAGGCATTGACCGTCCCAAACTTCATTGACACTTTTGTTAAGCTCATTGCGGACAGAGTAAATAGGCCAAAATTGGACTGCTAGTGGGGATGTGCCAAACCAAGTATCTTCCCAGAACCTGGTTCTGCTCCCATCCCCTATGTTCCATATGTAGCCAAATTTCACAGCATGCATAATAGATTTTTAATCCTTTCCATAATCTAGAGGTCTTAGGGTTGGAGGAAGGGACAAAAATATTAGGTTTATTTCCTAGGTATTTATGGGCAATAAGAAGCTTCCAGGGTTTCAGGTCTTCCTCATAGAATCTTGTAATCCAAGACCCTAGAAGACAGATGTTAATTTCTTGGAGGTTAGGTATGCCTAGGCCTCCAAAATCTTTTTTCATAGAGACTAGGGCCCAATTAGCAAGGTGTAGCTTCCTATTTCCCTCAAAATCATTCTAGAAGCAATGAGACATCTGAGAATTGATGAGGTTCACTGCCCATTTAGGGAACTTGAAGAAGGAGAGGAGATACACTGGAATGCTAGCCAAACAAGCTTGTATGAGGATCAATCTACCTCTGTAAGAGAGAAGTTTGCCCCTCCACCCAGCAATCCTTTTAATGATTTTATCCAGAAGGGGTTGGATATCCTCTCTCCTCAGTTTATCATAGTGGAGAGGGATACCTAGGTACTTAATGGGGAAGTTACCTTTATTACAGACTAGAATAGAGAGGAAGTCAGCTAACTCCTGATCATCCATGTTGATAGGGATGAGTTCACTTTTAGAGTAGTTGATTCTCATGCCTGAGACTTGTTCAAACTAGGTTAGAACAGTTTTCAGATTGCTAGCATGTGTGGAGTCATTGTCTAAGAAAAGGATGGTATCATCTGCATATTGAAGGCAGATGATGCCATCAGGGCAGACCTCAGGACAGAGCCCTGCAATCAGACTATGATCAGCAGCTTTGCTCAGCATTTTAGTAAGAACAAAAGCTGGGAGATGGGGTCACCTTGCCTAAGGCCTTTACCAGCAAGGAAAAAATCACTTTCACAGTTATTTAACTTGACCCCAACAGACCCCCCATGAGTAAGTTGCTGGATCCAACTCTCCTCTATGAAAGGCTTGGAAAAGATCTAAGAGATCATTTTTCACCAAGTCCCAAAAATGTTGGTAAAACAAGAAGGGAATCCCATCAGGACCAGGAGCCCCATCAGGATAAGAGCTAAAAATGGCTTACTTCACCTCTGTCTCTGAAAAAGGGGCTTCTAGCAGCTCATTTTTAGCAGGAGAGACTTTTTCAGAAGCAGAGAAAAAATTGTTTTGTAGAGAGAACCCAGAAGGGTTTTCTTTCTTAAGCAGGTCTTTGTAGAAGTCAGTAGCCACTTTCAGCATCTCATCTACCTCAGTAACAGGGCCATTAGGGCCATCAAGGGAGTGAATGAGGGTTTTCCTCCTCCTCTGGTTAGCTACTGCATGGAAGTAAGCAGTATTTCTATCACCCTCCTTAATGTTCCTATCTCTAAACCTTTGTTTGGCTTTGATTTCTTCTTGAAGCCAAATTTTCTTGAGCTCTCCATGGACGAAGTTTAATCTATTAGTCTCAGCCTCAGAGAGGTCAGTGGTTTCTGCCTTAATATCTAGAGAATCAAACTCAAGGAGGAGAAGCCTTTTGTATCTTCTAATATTAGCTTCCTCATTGGAGTTCCACCCTTTGGTAGTTCTTCTAAATCTCCTGATTTTGATCTGCCAATTTTCTAGGGGGCAGCTGCTCCCAGTAGGCTCATTCCAGATTTTCCTGACTAGCTCAGTAAAATCTTCTCTAAGCAACCACCACTTTTCAAATTTAAAACTATTGATCTTTGGATTTTGGTTAAGACCAGAGTCCCAGAGCAAAGGAGTGTGGTCACTACCACATCTGGGCAGAGCTCTACAGCTAGAAAGGGGAAAGAAACTATCTAATTCTGTGTCACGGAAAATTCTGTCAATGGTGGACATAATCCTGGAGCAGCACTTCCAACATATCTAGCAGGACTGTGGGTTTTCCTTCTGACAGGGCAATTCTCAACTTTATGGGTAACCATTTTGCAGATAAAACAACTCTTGGGCTTGACACATTTATCCAAATGATGCCCTGGTTCCCCACACTTGTAGCAGATCACCTCAGAGTATGCCATAAGGCCTGAAGCAGGGGCAGGAGCAGTTTTCTAGATGTCCTATCTCTTCTTTTGCTGATTCTTGCCTTGAGATTTCCCACTGATCTGAGAGTCAGAACCACCAGCAGATTGATCTTGGGCAATTACAGGAGCCTGCCCAGATTGTGCCCCCATTTGGGGCGGAGGTGGGCCGTATCACTGCCCAACCGGCGCTCCCCCCCATTGTGATAGGGGAAATTCATCGGAGTTCCTGGTTCCTTCTCATCCTCCAGCAAGATGTTGTCTCTCAGGAAGCAGAAATAACCACCAGACAGCTCAATTGAAGTATATTGCAAGCCTAATTTCAATCTTCTACAGGTTTGGGGAAGAGGTAAGGTAGGGGATCCACCTGCTCCGGCTCCGGTGGCGTGCTGGTGGGCAGGAGTCCAGTCAAGCATTCCCATCTCGCAGCATGGCATGGATCTCTTGAATTCACTTCTCCTTTCGCCCATCGAACGAACGCAATCGGCGGCTCACTGGGGTGGGGCATCATGTTCTTCTCCGAGAAATCTCCTTCGAAGTAGATCCACAGGGCTAGATTCAGCAGCTCCCAATCCACATGATCCTTGCACATCCGAGCATACCTGCGCGAGTGAGAGAACGGATTTGGTCCCTCCTCGGCTTCCTCCCTCGCAGCTTCCTCTTCTGCTTCCCTCCATTCACGCGTGCACTGGGTCCAGGAGAGAGCGTCGCCATGCATCCGCATCGCCCGCTCCCTCCATCTCCTCCCTCGAGTCTCCCGCAACACCGCCGGTGCGACGGAGTCGAGCGGCTGGAGCATCCACGGGAAGGCTTTGTAGACATGTGGGAGATGCATCTTGTACATCTGCCTGTCTTCCAGCCATTCCCCCATGGATATGGCCGATGACTCCATGGGGCGCGCGAGCGGACTTACTGAGGGGGGCAGGCGCGCCCGGAGTCAGGAGGCGGGGGGTGGCGGCGAGATCTATTTGCCAATTACTCCCTCCTTTTCGGTTTATAGGGCTCAATTCAAAAATCTCACCAACCAAGGTAGATGATGAATGGTGGAATACTTTTTGTAGTTTGCAAAAGCACCTAATTAATGCACTTGTTTTCCTCAAAAAATTATGTTTATCAATGCATAAATTGCAATGCATGCATGCATAAAGTACATGCATTGGTCAATTTTCTCTTAATACTTGCATGCAATGATTTAATGCACCTTGGAATCTGAACATGTGATGGAAAACAACCAAATTGAACCTTATAAAATGGAAAAGCTAAAATTTTGAGATAAGCCCTATAAACCGAAAAGGAGGGAGTATGTGAACTAAACAGTCAACATATAAAATAATTTAAATATATATAATATAGTTAGAAGGGAAACATAAGTTGGACCTGGCGTTCCTATTCTTATATAGAAAAATAGAACAGACCTCTGCGTTTTCTTCAAAAAAATACATAAATTGGGCTACCAAAAATAAAACCTCGGATGGGAGGTCCATAGGCCGGTCAATACATGACGGCCCTAAGAAAATACAAACAGGTCTATGGACCTCCCATCCGAGGTCATGGGTTGTGCATGTTAAAAATGAAAGCCTAGACGGGGAAGCCCAAAACCACGTCCAACACTTGCCAAAACTTCGTCCCTCGTTTTCTCTGTGTTTCGCACACTTGACATTGTGTGGGCATTTTGACTGTGCATCATATGAAGATGTGCTATGCATGAATGTTGATCAGCATGATGTTAACTGGCTGGTAGTTCCATTTTCGACCATGAATAAAACTTCCAACATGATGCTAACCCTGTTTGAAAAGGCCGTGTTAATATAAATGCTATGCCTCTGAAAGTTGCAGTTTCTTATCTGAAACTGAACTTGTAGTTTCTTATCTAAAACTGAAACTTGCAGTTTCTTCTCTGAGAATCACATTGTCTGCACTTTTATACTCCTATGAAACTACATTTTTTTAAGTGCTAAAAATAGATCACTAGAATTCATAAAATACTTTATATGCTCAATACTACAAATATGAAATTCAAAAGACATTCATATCTGAAAGTACTCTCAAAATACACAACACAAAACACAATTCACAACCTACAAATACTGACAACCCTAAGCTCCTCCTGACAATTCACAACCTGCCCGACTATTGGGCTGGGGGGGCAGCCCCCTCCTATTCCTCGGCGGCAGACATCCGTCCCGTGAGACGATGTGAACGGCGAGGGAGACGATGGCGGGGAAGCATCGTCGGGCCAACTGCTTTTCTCCTCTTGTAGTTGGGTTTGGTCGACGAAGACTCCATCGGCTCGCTCTGGCAGGACACCCTCACAAACGGCACCCTGTAGATGCTCGATCCTTCAATCTCTGGTGGATGCTCCATCTGGGATCGATACTCCCACCACCGCTCCCTCACGATCGGATTCGGTGAATCTATTTGCTCCATGGCCCAGAGGAGCAGCTCTATGTACTCCGGCGCGACTCCCTCCGGGAGTATCGCCGCCTTTTCGCTCTGTTGCAGATATTTGGCCATGGATGTCGCCGTCGCCGCTAGTTGGTCCTTGTTGTCAAACCAAGACTGTATCTCCAACATCCTAGCTAGCTTCACAGGGTCGCCGTCTGCGATCCTCGCGTATCGGTTGTACTCCTCCATCGATCTACTTCTCCACAGCACCTTCACTCGCCGGCGGTGGTTTTTGAATGGAAGAGGAGAGGAGCAGTGCTGGTTTTGGATTAGAACGGGAGAGGAGCGACGCTGGTTTTGGACTGGAACAGGAGAGGAGGGGCGGTGGTTTTGAAATGGAAGAGGAGAGGAGCGGCGTTGCATTTAGATTGGAACAGGAGAGGAGCGGCGGTGGTTTAAGAGGAGAAGAGCGGAAGAGCGACACTGGTCTTGGAAGTATTTTTTTTTGTTTCACGTATTTTGGGTCAAAGTTTGACCACATACTGTATTTGACAAGCAAAATGTGAATGCATGTCACCAAAAATTGTATCGTTTGGTTCGTATCTAAATATACTTTCAAATTATACTCCCTCCATTTTTGTATACAAGGCCACAAACTCATATTACAGGTACCAAGGTAAAAATCAATGCTATGTTTAAGTCAATGTTGCAAGCTAGCTTGTCACCTTGATTGTCGTGTTAATTAATGTGGTTTTTCTCTCCCAAGCACAACAAGCCAACCCTCTTACTCCTCATTGGTTGATTAATGTTGGGAATGCAAGCTAACCTTCTCACTCCCGCATGCACACAAGGGATATTAATGTCCTCGGGTGCTAGTACGAGGCAAACGCCATCAATTTTGCCTCGATTAATGTTAGTGGCCTTGTATAGTTGCAAATTGTAATTTTGATAGTGGCCTTGTATACAATGTATAACATATATTTTATGTGCGAAAATCATGGTCAATTATGACCCAGAATAAAAGGGAGACTAGTTAATGTGGGGTCGCTTTCTTAATTGAAGGGTAAATTGATTTTGATTTTGATCCAGTCAGAGCGTGCCGGCCCTCTCGTCCAATCCTAAATCGCTGCCGCACGCTCCTCTCCCTCTTCTCCATTGCAAAACCACCTCCTCTCCTCTCCATCATCTCCATTCCAAAACCACCGTCTCGTCTAGATGCTTTGCTCCATGGCGCGGGCGCAATCCATGGATACAAAATTAGTATACTGTATACTATTTAAAAGTCGAGGGCGGGGCTTTTCCTGCGCGGTAGGCCGTGGGGTAGTTCCTCCTAGTTGGTTCAACAGAGACGCGAGAAGACAAGGGAGTAGGCTGCTGCAAACGTAGGGCTGTGTGATTTGACAGCGAGTTACTGCTGGACAGGTGGGGCCCCATGATTTGACTTGCCATTATCATTTTAACTGCGGCGCCATGACCGGCGTGAGTCTCCCAGATTCCTGACCACCTCCATACAGGTGCCTCTCCCAATGCTCCACCATGTAGTAGAGGCTGGCTCTTGCATGAGAGCCCACTTCTCCACTTTTTCCTTGCATCTCTTTCCTCCACATATGCAAAAATGCCATGTAAAGCGCACTATTGTACTTACTTTTACTTGCTCCTACAGGTGCTTAAGCTTGCCACATAGGCATAAAGTCTGATGTGGCAAGTTAATCAAGAAGAAGAGACTAGTTTGGTGACCCAAGGAAGAAACGGTGCTAAGCACGTGTACCTAGGTGAAAAGACAATTTTGAGTCTATAGCTAATTAAATGAAGCAAACTTAGCAACACCATTTCATAGGAAGAGGTCACTCCTTGGCAAATGCAATAAATACACGCGCTTAGCACCGTTTCTTCTTGAGTACGAAGAAAGAGATAGAGAGGAGTAAAAAAATACACGTATAGCCAACCTTGTTGTAGTATGAGTGACTAAGTGATGACTATATGTATGACATGCCAACATCAGATAGCCCAACGCACCGTGTTAAATCTCCAAGGGCACGACCGCGCGAGCGACGCGACGGTCGTGGTAGGCGCGACCATGATACAGGCTGCTGGCAGCCCTTGGATCTGAGATCAAACGGTCGCATGCTAAGTTCTTGAAAATTTGCAGAATAACCCTCCAGGATAGGATATTCACCCATAGGTCTAGAATCACGCCATGCAACCGTTCGATCTCAGATCCAAGGGCTCTCGGAAGCTCGTATCATGAGAGAATTGAAAGGGCTAGTGATCGACTAGAGGGGGGGTGAATAGGCGATTTTTATGAAAGTCTTCAATACATGTAAGTTTCGAAGACAAACGATAGTAATAAACCTATTATCATGCAGCGGAAGGTAGACTATACTAGGCAAACCATAGTCACGTATTCAATGAAGTGAAAGCACAATGACTAATAGCAGCTAGGCAGTAAGGATCAGGTAGGAAGATATTGAGAAGCCAATCAGTACACGTAATCACTTAGTGAAGTCGAATGGTGATGCTATCGTACAATGACTTCACAAGAACCAACAGTAAGTAAAGGGAAGGGAAGGATGAAACCAGTGACTCGTTGAAGACAATGATTTGTTGGACCAGTTCCAGTTGCTGTGACAACTATACGTCTGGTTAGGGAGGCTGAGATTCAACTCAGAAGACCTCGTCTTCACCTTATTCCCCTTGAGCTAAGGACACCCAGTCCTCACCCAATCACTCTGGTAAGTCTTCAAGGTAGACTTCCAAACCTTCACAGACTTCGTTCACCGGCGATCCACAATGACTCTTGGATGCTTAGAACGCGACGCCTAACCGGCTGGAGGATTCACAGTCCTCAAGTGTAATAAGTCTTCAGATCACATAGACAAGAAGACTTAAGTGATGCCTAACACTCTTTGGCTCTGGGTGGTTAGGGATTTATCCTCTCAAGGAATTCTCTCTCAAAGGCTTCGAGGTGGGTTGCTCTCAAACGACAAAAGCCGTACTTTAACTCTGAGCAGCCAACTGTTTATGGTTGTAGGGGGTGGGCTATTTATAGCCACTAGGCAACCCGACCTGATTTGTCCGAAATGACCCTGGGTCACTAAGGAACTGACACATGTTCCAACGGTCAGATTTCAAACACACACGGCAACTTTACTTGGGCTACAAGCAAAGCTGACTTGTCCAACTCTGGACAAGATTCGCTCTCATAGTCTTCACTCGAAGACATAGGATTTTAGTTAAGCATCACTTCAGTCATTCTGACTGGTTCTCTTGGACCCCACTTAACAGTACGGTGGTTCCTATGACTCAACAAAGAAGAAAAAGAACTACGAAAGATCTAAGTCTTCGCGCTCCATAGTCTTCATGCTATGTCTTCTCTTGTCATAGTCTTCAATGTGAATGTCTTCACATACCACCTTTGACTTCAATGTCTTCATACATTTTTAGGGGTCATCTCTGGTAGGAAAACCGAATCAATGAGGGACTTCTACCTGTGTTATCCTGCAATTCTCACAAACACATTAGTCCCTCAACTAGGTTTGTCATCAATACTCCAAAACCAACTAGGGGTGGCACTAGATGCACTTACAATCTCCCCCTTTTTGGTGATTGATGACAAACTAGTTGAAGTTTTCAACGGGGAATATAATATGTGAAATTGTAAAGGATAAGGAATTGTCTTCATAAGTTGCAAGGGCTCCGCCTGAGGATGTGCATATAAGTAATTTGCTTTTGGAATGCAAATGCACATGGCAGGTTGTACTTGTGGAGATCCTCTTGAACTCATGATGACAATTCATCATGCATGAAAAGTATGTGAAGATAATGACATGCATAATGAAAAATGGACGTCTACAAAATGATCTAAGTGCGGAATTTATCGTCGCACATGCGGAATTTATCATTGCATCACAAAATAGCAAATAAGTAGCAGACGACCATCGAGTTTAAGTGTTACAACTCAAAGAACCAAATGTATCAAAACGAGAGTTGTAAACACTAGGCAAAACATAAAGTAACCGCCCATATGGACCCGCTTGAAGACTATCAAACTCATATGCTTCTCCCCCTTTTGTCAGTGAGGACCAAAAAGGTTTGAAGACATAGAGCATCTACTCATTCCCATGAAGAGTAGGTGAAGCAGCAAGGTCGTTGGTGGTGTTCGGCGGTGCAGAAGAACTTGGAGCAGTATCGATGCGTGCAGAAGTAGGGGGCGGTGAAGTGGCATCATCTTCGTCCTCGATCACTCTGGCATTCACAGTTGTCGCAGAGGAAGAGAACTCAGAGTCTTCAAGAGATGGAGTTCGTCACAGCACAGTCCTTCGGGGAGGTGTGGAGTCAAACTTGAAACGTTCAGAGAAGCCATCCTCTTGAAGATCATCCTTAGAACACATAAGCATCAGCCCTTTCCATGTACGCCGACAGGTTTCATGGGCAACAAAGGCATTCTTGGTGGCAAGATTGTGAATGCAGTTGACATCCACCAAGAGGCTTTGCATTTGACACTTCAGCCAGTCATGATGCCTATCTTGTTTCTGATGAAGAGCTACTAGAAGCTCTCTGTCATTGAGAACACGAGATCGCTTCTTGGGCCATTGGGCAATGGTGCTTTCAGTGGCTTCAGTGAGGGCACGATGAGGTGCACGTGTAGTACCAGCCAGAGGATAAACACGAGTGACTGCTTCAACTCCTTCAATGTTCTGAGAGAAACTTTGATGCTCCGCATTCTGAAGACTAAGAGGCTCCTTGGCAGGCTCTGGATAGATGGCTTCAACGGACATATCCACGTCAGGCAGAAAGATCCGATGATTGCGAGCAGAGGGCTGATATGAGATAGCTGAGTGGAGTTTGATTAGCCACATTATCCATGGAGCATAGAACTTCAAGCCGAAAAGATCAGATCCTGATGCAGAAAGTTGGCGGATGAAGAAGTATTATGCGTTGAAGCATTTGCCGTGAAGAATATAGAAGACCAAAGTCTTCATTGCACCTTCCAGATTTGCATGTGGAGAATGTCCTTTGATGGGCCAGAGAGTTCACCTTATAATGTGATAGATAGTCCGTGGCAGATACTCAAGGTCTTGAATAAAGAACTCCTTAGGATATGCAGCATCTGGAGGCAAAGGCTTCATCATACTGAGCATCTGACTCATGTTCGGTTCAGGCTTCTGAAAGATGCTCTCCATAGCTATTGGTCGGTGATGAAGGGCAACAATCCAACCTCTTTGAAGCAATCCAGAGCTTCTTCCAAGCAGGGCAGACCAGTTATTGCCTCGGTGTCAAGACGCATATGAGGGAAGATGCGACCTTGATTATACAGAATGCATGAGTAATTACTTCGCTGCGGATAGCTCCAGAACCGATCGGAAGATATTCTTTCCCTTGAGTAGGGGTTCTTGGAGCTATTGAAGAAGGTGTTGTCTGCTTTGAAGCCGTTGACATTAAAGGATCCAGGTATTGATGCAGGACCTGGAAACCTGGGCAACCTTGGCATTGGCTTCTGTACCTGAGGCCTATGCTCAATATGATAGTCAAACTGAGGACCAGCAGCAGGCGCAGGAACAGGAGCAGTAGCATCATTGGCTTTGCTGACTTCTGGTTCATGGGTTGGTGTAGGCTCCACATTTGCTTCAGCCATGACAACGTCAGTGGCTTCATTCGTGTTGGTGGTGGCAGCCTCAAGATTTTCTACCTCCACTTGATGAGCTGGAGGGTCGGGCACAGACACGTTCTCCTCGAGAACAGCTTCTTCAGTAGTTGGGGGAGTAGGGGCATGTTCTTCTTCTTGGGTGTCGTCGGCTGATGCAGCCAGAATGTCTTCAGCAGCTTTAGCCTCAGACTCGAAGACTTGAGACCTTGGTCCTTTGCGAAGCCTGCGTAACGCTGGCGACGCCTTTGGATATGGAGTTGGCTGGGCCTCAAAGTCATCTTCTTCTTCTTGCCGGGGTGGTGTGACTTGTTGTTGTGGGTGATCAGCCCATGATGCATCCTGAGCAATTGGCGTCAGAGGACGACCAATGCTGATGAGTTCGCTGTGCGTAAGCACAGGCGATGATACCTGTTGGTGCTCGATCAGAGGAAGAACTACATCATCGTCAACATTGTCATGGTGACCAATGTCTTCAGCAGCGGTGGGATCAGCTGCTGGAATGTCTTCAGCTTCATGAGCCTCTGTGGAAGCAGGCTCATGGACAGTCAGTTGGCGCTCTTGATGTTCAGCGGCAGGGCGAACCATGGAGATAGGTTCAACAACTAAGGGCTCTGTGGGAGCAGCCCGATCCTTCTTGGTCTTGCGCTTCTTCTTGGAGGGAGCAGCAGCAGAGGCTTCAGGATGTTTCCTCTTTCTGGATTTAGCCTCAGCAGTCCTTGTCTTCTTCAGTTCTGAAGCGGTTGACTTGGCCTTTGGCTTCGAGCCAGTCATGCTGGCTAGGAAGACAATGGGATGTGCTTCCTGCCTTGGTGCGTCGGGTGCGGCCACAGCGGGCTTCTTCTTCTTCTTTGCAGCCATCCTGGGGTCGATGCGAGGGCGACCAAGGGCCTTGCGCTTCTCAGCCTCATTGTAGGCTTGCACACACTTGTCAGCTAGGCTCTTCATGCACTCACGAGAACCTTGAGCTTCTTCACGCTTCTTGAGAAAGGCTTCTTTGAGCTCGTGCAGCATGATCTTGAAGTTCTTGACCTCTTGCACGCTGAGCTTGGCCATATGCTTCTTAAACTGAGCTTTCTCAAAGTCGATCTTCTGCTTCAGTTCAACGATGCGCTGGGCTATAGCTAGCTCTGAAGCAATGGCGCCATGGAAGGCAACACTGAGGCCAATCGGAAGTTGCAGATCTTCAAAGCTGAGGTTGGGCGTATCAAACCACTCATCAATGAAGTCATGGATGATTGCCACATCAAAGAGAGGCAAATTATTGAAGATTTCTGCTTCTTCTTTGCTCTTGATCAGTTGCTCAAGAGCGTCATCTGCAAGATCTTCACCGCTGGACAGATCAATAGTGTCATTGCGCAGAATTGCAGCAGCAGTCAGTTCTTGGCTGGTGTGTTGCAGAGGCATCTTGACTCTCGAGGGCTTGGAGATGCATGACAAATCTTCAGACTGCACACTGTCTTCAGGAGGTGCAGTAGCCAGTGGCTTCGCCCATGAGATTTTTGGTGCCGAGGCAGGCTTTGAAGCTCTAGGCTGCTTCAGTTTCTTTGCCTTCAGCGATGCAGGCGCTTCATCAGATTCAGCGTCATCTGTAGGCTCATCCACGGCTGTCCCTTGAACCACGATATGAGTGATGAGACCTTCCAGGTTGTAGAAGGGCCCAACAAGATTGGGTTCAGCTTCACAGGTGCCATCGGCACGAGGAGCAGAGGGACCAGGGTTGAAGTCTGGTCCCAATGACTTCTTGTTCTGCTTCGCCGAATTCTGGGCAAGCTGGAAGTTGCTCTTGAACAGATTGTCGTCATGACACCATATCAGTGACTATGGGTCAGCATTTGCAGGCTGTGGTCCACGGACCATGCAGGGATAGAAGCCTTGTTCAATGGCTTCATCTCTGGACCTGGGTTGAAGATTTCTGTATAGGACGTCTCCCCATGGTCGCTTGATGGCATTCTTCTCAGCATATTCCTTGGTCACAAACCTGTACTTAAACCACTGTTCTGCCCAATATCGTCGAATCCATTGGATTCATGTCTTGCGCTGATTGTAATCCTCTTCTGGATCTGTCTTGTACAACTCTAAGAGGTCATCGGGCAGATCTCTTGATGTTTCACCTCGACGCTTTCTGCCACCCTTCCTTACTGATTTCTCTGCAGCCATAAACTTTAAACTGAATGGTTTCAATACATTCAAAGGCTTCAAAGGCTTTCGCTTGCTGGACAAACAGGAACTGGCTTCAAGAGAATTTATATGATGCTGTAAGAATTCTGCAAATGAATGCAGACTATGAGAACCAAGGGATTCTCCCACGAATATGTACCTGTGACAGCATTAAGGTGCGAGGGAAGGGGAAGAGGTCATATGCATTCTCAGAAGATTTTGAAGATAAATCAGTTTAGAAGACATTGACCTCATCGTGCGAAGACATTCACTCATAGATAAGGAGTTGGTTCCAGATTTGTACGAATCCACGGATCAGTACAAGTGAGGAATCTAACTACTTTGTGAAGCATAAGTGAACATACTAGGCATTTTATGAGATGCAGTATGAAATAGATCCGACTTGTGTGAACAGAAACTGCTTGTGGTAGAAAGTGATGAATCTATAGGATCAAAGAGGCCGTAAAAAGGAAGTTTTATTTACCACACAAAGAACTGCTAGACGGAGTGGAAGAGGAGGCCGAGCAGTTCGATCGTCTGTGCCCTAACTTGGCGACGGAGGACACCTACGGCGACGGCGGAGAAGACGGTGCCCGCGGCCGGCGTGAAGACGGCGTCGAAGAGGTCGCGGCAGCTAAGCGCTTCGTCGCCGGCGTCATCGAGGGCTAGCGGTGGCGCTAGGGTTTGTGCGAGAGTGGAAGAAAGAATAATGACTGTGGTGAGGCATGTATTTATAGGGACAGGGACGGCACAGCGTTATTACACAGGTGCCCCTGGCGATTCACATCTGAAGAACACGTGGCCATCATGCAACATATCAGAGGTTGTTCCACGTTCCCATGCACGCCTGGATTGTCGGGTGGTCGTTCCCACTTCTTCGGGTTTCAGGTGAAGGAATTTGCATTGAAAGCGGACTTAATGTTTGTCTCTGTATCTTCTGCTGACAAGGACGCAGAGAAGACATTCGACGGTTTCAAGAGAATGCATATGATTTGGAGAGATAGAGTTTGAGATAGAAAGCATAGAGAGGTTAGGGTCCGATCACATTCACTTAGTTCAAAATATTCAACAAGAAGACATAGCTATAAGTGAATGCTATAGAGGATAGAACACTAGTATATATAATCAACATAGTGAAGATAATCATGAAGACACGTTGATATTGAAGCCAAACCAAATGTGAAGACATAGCAAATGCAACGCCATGGGTAAAACACTTCAAACAGAAGAATTTGGTGGTGGCGTTACCCACCGTATAGGAAGTATTAGACCCAGACACGGCGCACAATTCTCGTGGCGCTCCGAAGTCAAATTCCACATTAATGTATCCACACTTAGAATGTATGTCTTCATTGATTGAAGATATACTTTACTTCATGTGTTGCACACCTAAGTCATCAGTATGCATAAGTGTTAGGATGTGTGCCTGATCACAGGACATTTGAGGATTCCAAGATATTTAGCTCACATCGTAACTTGCAAAATCTCTTCTCATCCAAGGGCTTGGTGAAGATATCTGCCAATTGCTCTTCAGTGTTGACGTGTATGATATCAATATCTTCCTTCACAACATGATCTCTGAGAAAGTGATGACGAATTTCAATGTGCTTTGTCTTCGAGTGCTGAACTGGATTGTTGGCAATCTTGATGGCGCTTTCGTTGTCACAGTAGAGTGGCACTTGCTTCAGATGAATGCCATAGTATTTGAGTGTTTGCTTCATCCATAGAAGCTGAGTGCAGCAAGATCCAGCAGGAATGTATTCAGATTCAGTAGTGGAGAGAGATACATAGTTCTGCTTCTTTGAAGAGCAACATACAAGTGATCGTCCCAGAAAATGACATGTGCCTGATGTAGACTTGCGATCCACCTTGTCACCAGCATAATCAGCATCCGAGAATCCAACCAGATCAAACTCTGAGCCCTTTGGATACCATAATCCTAGAGTTGGGGTGTAAGCCAAATACCGAAGAATTTGCTTCACTGCTAAGTGATGCGATTCCTTTGGTGCCGCTTGGAATCGAGCACACATGCAAACACTAAGCATAATATCTGGCCTAGATGCACATAGATAAAGTAAAGAACCAATCATGGAGCGGTATACCTTTTGATCGAACTCTTTACCATTGTCGTCGGGACCCAGATGATGTTTGGCTAGCATTGGCATCGTGAAGCCTTTGCAGTCTTGCATACCAAACTTCTTCAGGCAATCTTTGAGATACTTCTCTTGAGATATAAAGATGTCATTGCGTTGCTGACGTATTTGAAGACCAAGGAAGAACTTCAGCTCACCCATCATGGACATCTGATATTGCTCTTGCATCATATATCCAAACTCTTCACTGTATTTCTGATTGGTGCAGCCGAAGATAATGTCATCCACATATATTTGGCACACAAACAGTTCACCATCATATGTCTTCGTGAAGAGAGTTGGGTCGAGGGAAGCAGATTTGAAGCCTTTGCTCTTCAGGAAGTCTTTGAGTGTGTCATACCAAGCCTGAGGGGCTTGTTTGAGGCCATACAATGCCTTGTTGAGCTTGTACACCATGTCAGGATGTTTTGGATCTTCAAAGCCAGGCGGTTGTGCAACATATACTTCTTCTTCAATCTTGCCATTGAGAAAAGCGCTCTTCACATCCATTTGATATAGAAGTATGTTATGATGATTTGCATAGGCCAGCGGTATGCGTATGGCTTCAAGTCTAGCCACAGGAGCAAATGTTTCATCGAAGTCAATCCCTTCAACTTGAGTGTATCCTTGAGCAACGAGACGAGCTTTGTTTCTGACAACTTGACCATGCTCATCTTGCTTGTTGCGATAGATCCATTTGGTGCCTATTATATTGTGCTTCCGAGGATCAGGACACTTAACCAGTTCCCATACATTATTCAGCTCAAATTGTTGAAGCTCTTCTTGCATAGCTTGAATCCATTCAGGTTCCATGAAGGCTTCTTCAACTTTCTTGGGTTCTGTTATTGAGACGAATGCGAAGTGCCCATAGAAATTTGCTAGCTGTGTTGCCCTTGAACGAGTGAGTGGAGCTGGTGCATTGATGCTATCAATTATTCTCTCAATCTGCACTTCATTTGCAACACGAGGATGTACAGGACGAAGATTTTGCTCTTGCTGATCATTGTCATTGTTAGAGGGATTGTCTTCAGGCTGAGCATTGTCTTCAGGTTGATTAGGTGCGGAGATGATAAGTTCTTCTTCAGGTTGAGCTTCAGAAGGTATGATTTCTCCAGTTCCCATAAGTTTGATTGATTCATTAGATGGAACTTCATCTAGCACATTTGGCAGGTGCTCTCTTTGTGAGCCGTTAGTCTCATCGAACCGCACATCCACTGTTTCAACCACTTTATAATGAAAGAGATTGAAGACTCTGTAGGAGTGCGAATCCTTTCCATATCCAAGCATAAAACCCTCATGTGCTTTTGGTGCAAATTTTGAAGTGTGATGTGGATCCTTGATCCAGCACGTGGCGCCAAATACTCTGAAGTAACTGACATTTGGCTTCTTGCCAGTAAGGAGCTCATAGGATGTCTTGTTCAGAAGCTTGTGGAGATAAACATGGTTGATGATATGGCATGCAGTGTCAATGGCTTCAGGCCAGAATTTTCTTGGAGTCTTGTATTCATCAAGCATCGTCCGAGCCATCTCAATAAGTGTTCTGTTCTTGCGTTCGACGACGCCATTCTGTTGTGGCGTGTACGGTGCTGAGAATTCATGTGTGATGCCCAAAGTATCAAGATATGTATCTAGGCTAGTGTTCTTGAATTCAGTGCCATTGTCACTTCTGATGTGCTTTATCTTGGCGCCATAGTTGTTCATTGCTCGACTGGCAAAGCGTCTGAAGACATCCTGCACTTCAGTCTTGTAAAGGATTATATGCACCCAAGTATATCTTGAATAATCATCAACAATGACAAAGCCATAGAGACAAGTAGTAGTAGTAGTAGTAGTAGTAGTAGTAGTAGTAAGAGTTGAGTAATGAGTGGGACCGAAAAGATCCATGTGTAGCAGTTCGAAGGGTTGAGTCGTTGTCATGATTGTCTTCGAGGGATGCTTGGCCCTCGTCATCTTTCCTGCTTCACAGGCACCGCATAAGTGATCCTTCTTGAACTTGATGCCCTCGATGCCTATGACATGCTTCTTCCTTGCAAGGGTGTGGAGGTTCCTCATGCCAGCATGCCCTAGCCTTCGATGCCAAAGCCAGCATTCAGAAGCTTTTGCTAGAAGACATACGGCAAGTTGTGGTCCTGCTGAGAAATCTACCACGTACAAATCATCTTTCCGATACCCTTCAAACACTAGAGACTTGTCAGATTCCATTAGTACAAGGCAACGATATTTTCCAAACATCACAATCATGTTTAAATCGCAAAGCATTGAGACAGACATTAAGTTGAAACCAAGGGATTCAACAAGCATGACTTTATCCATGTGTTGATCCTTTGAGATTGCAACTCTACCTAGACCCAATACCTTGCTTTTACCAGTGTCAGCAAATGTGATGTGACTTTTCTCAGATGGACGTAAAGTTGAGTCCATGAGAAGGCTTCGCTTGCCAGTCATGTGATTTGTACACCCACTATCAATAATCCATTCTAAAGCAGCTGGTGTCGTACCCTACAGTGCAGTTAGGGGGATAGGCTTCACGAAGAGAATTGTGAAGCAAAAACATTTGACGAGCCAGTGGATTATTAAAGCTTAGATCGAGATTAGGACTGATAGGGCAAGTTGCAAGCGATTCAGAAACAAAGTACATAGTAAGACCATTTGGGCATTTGATCTTGCGCCCTATAAGATGTTTAAGGTCCCCAGCAATAGTGTCAGACGATTTTGGTTTTCGGCTGGAGACCTTTCCCTGCAAAAGAGCGTTAAGCTTTCTTAGCCACCCACATCTTCAGGGGCGGCTTCGAAGCAATAAGTCTAAGTGCAGCATCTGAGAACTTTGGCTTTGGAGCCCTAGCAAAAAGTCTTGTAGGTGGACAATAGTACTCATAAGAATAAGCAGAATAGTTCTTGGTCTTATGAACATGGCGGTTTGATGGACCGCGCTCATATTCATAGGCCTGAGTATGGCTTCCCTGCAAAACATTTGCGTTAGTGTGACTCTGGTGAGTCCTCTGTCTGTATGAAGCCTGTGGTCTAGGGTTTGTCTTCTTCACCTGTGGTGTCATGATGACATTCACAGGAACATTCTCCAAATACCTTTTTGGCACCCAGATCTTCTTCATAGGCGGTCCATTCCTGCAGTTAGTACCAATGTACCTGGCAAACACTTCACCATTCTGATTCTTAAATAGTTTATAGTTTGCATCAAAGGATTCATCAATAACAATGGGGTTAGCACAAGTGAAGCCAGATAGGGTGGATGGATCCGCTGAAGGTTCCTTTGCAGCAACCCATGTGGTTTTGGGGTACTGCTCAGGTTTCCAGTAAGAGCCATCAGCATTCATTTTCCTTTTGAACCCGACACCCTCTTTCCTAGGGTTTCGGTTCAGGATCTGCCTTTTGAGGACATCACATAGTGTCTAATGCCCTTTGAGACTTTTGTACATCCCTGTTTCAAGCAGTGTCTTCAACCTAGCATTCTCATCAGCAATAGCAGTGGTGTCCTCAGCAGAGGGGTTAGTTACCACATCAACAGTTGAAGATATTGCAACAGTAGCAGGAGTAGAACATTCAGCAACAAAAGTAGCGTTATCACGCTCAATGCATTTAAGACATGGTGGTTCAAATCCTTCCTGAGCTGAACTGATTTGTTCGGCGCGAAGTGACTCGTTTTCCTTTTGAAGATCTTCATGAGCCGCTCTCAATTTCTCAAGATCTTGCTTCCTTTGAAGATAATCATAGGAAAGCCTTTCATGAGTTGTTGAGAGCGTTTCATGACGACTTTCAAGTTCCTCATACTTAACGTGAAGATTTTTTATGTCTTCGATTAAGGACTGAGATCGAGTCATTTCAGCGTCTAACAGATCATCGCTTTTGTCTAACAGTTTTTGAATGTGTTCCATAGCTTTCTGTTGTTCAGTTGCAATTTTAGCAAGTGTTTTGTAGCTGGGTTTGGAACCACAATCAGAGTCATCGTCACTAGATGTTTGATAGTGAGTAGTGCGTGTGTTTACCTTGGCACCACGTGCCATGAAGCAGTAGGAAGGAGCGGAGTAGTCCTTGTCATTTGCATCGGTGTCGGTGATGAAGTCATTGTCTTCAGTGTTGAAGATGGACTTGGCAACGTATGCTGTAGCCAGACTTGCAACGCCAGAATCGGACTCCTCCTCAGACTCCACCTCCGCCTCCTCAGAAGTGGACTCCTCCTCAGAGTCCATTTCCTTGCCAACAAACGCACGTGCCTTGCCAGATGAGCTCTTCTTGTGTGATGAAGACTTGGAGGAAGACTTGGAAGAAGATTTTGAGTATTTCTTCTTCTTCTTGTCGTCAGAGTCATACTCCTTGCTCTTCTTCTTCTTGTTGTTCTCATTGTCCCACTATGGACACTCAGAGATGTAGTGGCCAGGTTTCTTGCACTTGTGACATGTTCTCTTCTTGTAGTCATGAGCAGAAGCTTCATCATTCCCTGAGCTTGATCCTGAAGACTTTCTGAGGCCTTTCTTCTTGGTGATTTTTTGGAACTTCTTCACAAGCATAGCAAGCTCCCTTCCAATGTCTTCAGGATCATTAGAACTGCTGTCAGATTCTTCTTCAGATGAGGAGACAGCCTTTGCCTTCAAGGCACGAGTTCACCCATAGTTGGGACCGTAGATGTCTCTTTTCTCAGAAAGCTGAAACTCGTGTGTGTTGAGCCTCTCAAGTATGTCAGACGGATCGAGTGTCTTGAAATCAGGACGTTCTTGAATCATCAGGGCTAGGGTGTCAAATGAACTGTCAAGTGATCTCAGGAGTGTCTTGACGACTTCATGCTTGGTGATCTCATTAGCGCTGAGGGCTTGAAGCTCATTTGTGATGTCAGTGAGTCGATCAAACGTGAGCTGGACATTCTCATTGTCATTTCTCTTGAAGCGGTTGAAGAGGTTGCGAAGGACACTGATTCTCTGATCTCTCTGGGTTGAGACACCTTCGTTGACCTTGGATAGCCAGTCCCAGACTAGCTTAGATGTTTCCAAGGCACTCACGCGGCCATACTGTCCTTTGGTCAGATGACCACAGATGATATTCTTGGCAGTAGAGTCCAGTTGAACGAACTTCTTTACATCAGCGGCAGTGACACCTTCTCCAGCCTTGGGAACGCCGTTCTTGATGACATACCATAGGTCGACATCAATGGCTTCAAGATGCATGCGCATCTTATTCTTCCAGTAGGGATATTCAGTTCCATCGAAGACGGGGCACGCAGCAGAGACTTTAATTATCCCTGCAGTAGACATAGCTAAAACTCCAGGTAGTTAAACCAGATCACACAGAACAAGGGTGTACCTTGCTCTGATACCAATTGAAAGGGCTAGTGATCGACTAGAGGGGGGGTGAATAGGCGATTTTTATGAAAGTCTTCAATACATGTAAGTTTCGAAGACAAACGATAGAAATAAACCTATTATCATGCAGCGGAAGGTAGACTACACTAGGCAAACCATAGTCACGTATTCAATGAAGTGAAAGCACAATGACTAATAGCAGCTAGGCAGTAAGGATCAGGTAGGAAGATATTGAGAAGCCAATCAGTACACGTAATCACTTAGTGAAGTCGAATGGTGATGCTATCGTACAATGACTTCACAAGAACCAACAGTAAGTAAAGGGAAGGGAAGGATGAAACCCGTGACTCGTTGAAGACAATGATTTGTTGGACCAGTTCCAGTTGCTGTGACAACTGTACGTCTGGTTAGGGAGGCTAAGATTCAACTCAGAAGACCTCGTCTTCACCTTATTCCCCTTGAGCTAAGGACACCCAGTCCTCACCCAATCACTCTGGTAAGTCTTCAAGGTAGACTTCCAAACCTTCACAGACTTCGTTCACCGGCGATCCACAATGACTCTTGGATGCTCAGAACGCGACGCCTAACCGGCTGGAGGATTCACAGTCCTCAAGTGTAATAAGTCTTCAGATCACACAGACAAGAAGACTTAAGTGATGCCTAACACTCTTTGGCTCTGGGTGGTTAGGGCTTTATCCTCTCAAGAAATTCTCTCTCAAAGGCTTCGAGGTGGGTTGCTCTCAAACAACAAAAGCCGTACTTTAACTCTGAGCAGCCAACCGTTTATGGTTGTAGGGGGTGGGCTATTTATAGCCACTAGGCAACCCGACCTGATTTGTCCAAAATGACCCTGGGTCACTAAGGAACCGACACGTGTTCCAACGGTCAGATTTCAAACACACACGGCAACTTTACTTGCGCTACAAGCAAAGCTGACTTGTCCAACTCTGGACAAGATTCGCTCTCATAGTCTTCACTCGAAGACATAGGATTTTAGTTAAGCATCACTTCAGTCATTCTGACTGGTTCTCTTGGACCCCACTTAACAGTACGGTGGTTCCTATGACTCAACAAAGAAGAAAAAGAACTACGAAAGATCTAAGTCTTCGCGCTCCATAGTCTTCATGATATGTCTTCTCTTGTCATAGTCTTCAATGTGAATGTCTTCACATACCACCTTTGACTTCAATGTCTTCATACATTTTTAGGGTCATCTCTGGTAGGAAAACCGAATTAATGAGGGACTTCTACCTGTGTTATCCTGCAATTATCACAAACACATTAGTCCCTCAACTAGGTTTGTCGTCAATACTCCAAAACCAACTAGGGGTGGCACTAGATGCACTTACAAGAATGGAAAGCCACTACCCTGCCATTCGCACGCTGGCAGTTCGCTCCTACTCGTCCCCGCACGTCCTTCAATACTATGATGGTTCGCTCCTAGTCGTCCCGTCCATTCACATTATGGCAGTTCCACTAATCCTAACCCTCCTCCAAAATCCATGGCGTCCCAAATCTCCACGATCGGCGGTGAGTACAAGGTTAGAACCATCACCGGCGATGAGTTCGACGTCATCTACACCTGTTCTTCCGCGACGGTGAAAGGATGCCTTTCTCGCTTCAGACGCATGTTCGAAAACTCAGATGATGAGTGGGTCACTGGGCTAGATGTTGAGTACACCACAGTCCTGGGACGAGAGAAGGATCTAAAGGACGAAGAGAGGAAGAAGCCCGCCGTGATCCAGGTTTGCGTACATAACGTTTGCTTGGTCTACCACATATGCCATGCCGACGTTGAGTGCCAGGATTTTAAGAACTTCCTCGAGAGCAACCTAGTCAAATTCGTTACTGTAGACTTTCGTAACGACAAAGAAGTCATGCGTCAGATAGGCCTCGTTGTAGGCAACACCTTCAACCTCCAGAAGAATCGGCTGGTGTCCTCTCATCAGCCTTCAATGTTGACCCTGGCAGGAGCCATGGTTCATCCTTCGTACGGTAAACTGGAGAAACCTCATTACACGTTTCATCGTCATGCATGGCAGCGGAATGTACTAGATATAGACCACATCCACTACGCTGCAATGGATGGCTACCTTTGCTTCAATATCTACAAGGGTTGGATGAAGAGCAACAGCCAAGTGTGCGGTTCAAGCAAAGAAGTATCGGCCAAGAGTGTCGGGGGACTAATCCACGAGCACCTATGGGACCGGCGGACCGAGTCCCTTTCGGTTCGGCGGGGGCGAGGGTCGCACGAAGAGCGGATCGAGGCGAAGCACATGAGCAGTTTACCCAGGTTCGGGTCGCACGGATGCGTAAAATCCTACTCCTGCTTTGTGGTTTGTATTGAGTTCTTGCTCGGGAGAACGGAGTGCCACAGTACACGCCAGCAGCTAACGAGACCGAGCCTGAGTGTTCTCTTCCTCCCCCCCCCTCTACGTTGCGCATGGGCCTCCTTTTATATGCTCAAGGGGTCAGCGACAGGTGGCAACGTAGACAAGGGTAAAAATGGAAAGGTGTTGCGGTTGGTACAGCTACCTGCTACAGTGTATCATACCTAACCCTGACGGCAGGGGACCAGGGCATTAAATGCCCGTCTGCGTCGCCTAAATAGTGCAAAAGGGACCGTCAGGGACGCCACCGCTCGCCACGATGGCAATCTTGTCAGCGCCGCTTGCCACCGCGCACCGCTGGCTGCACAGCCTCCCGCCACGTACGCCTGGAAGGGTCCCAGAGCGACACGTTGGTGGATGTGCTGGAGCGCGGGCACAGAGTGGTGGCTTGCCGTGGCAAGCGCCTTGCCGCGGTCGTTGTCTTGTCGCGTCCGGGAGCTTGTCGCTCACCGGGCCTTGCCGGGACACGTGGCGCATCGCGGCAAGTTCCTTGAGATGCCTTGGTTGGCCTTCCCGGCAAGCTCCTCTTTCCGGGGTCTTGTCTCCTTGGCTTGGATACTTTGTCCTTGAATGGCTCCAAAGGAACCACGGAGGACCTTGGCGGTCACCCGGCAAGCCTTGCCGCGGGATGCTGCGACTGCCCGTGCACAAGTTCGGGATACTAGGGTACCCCTAATCTAGTACACCGACAGGAGCCCCCGGGCATGGGCCATACACGGTGCCGAGCGCTGTTGGGCCAGGCCCAAAACAGGGCATGGGCACGCGCGGCCTGGGTTACGCCGTATCTCATTTGCTTTACTCTGAACTTATTCCTTTTTAGGACTCTGGCCCAGAGAGCAGCGAAGAGAGCCAAGGTCCCGGTGATTGTCATCGAGGACGAACCCACCGCGACAGCAGGGGGTGCGTCCGAGACAACCTTGCCGGACCCGGCAACTGTTCTCCAGAGCAGCCCCCAGCGTAAGTAGGCGCGCATGGATACTCTTTCTTTGCTGACATCTGACTGTTGGTTTGTGTAGGAGCAGAGCAGCCCCACCAGGAGCGCCCTGAGGCCGCCCCCGAAATGCCAAGGGAGAGTCCTCCGGCAAGGGAGAGTTCTCCGGCAAGGGACAGCACCGGTGTCCCCCCGGCGGCGGAGACTACGACTGCCGAACCCAGTACAGGTAATCTTCTCTTCAAAGCTTCCCTTGGGTTCTTCTTCTTTTTGGGTATTTGCTTGACTTTTCTCACTTTTCCGGCCATCAGACCCATCTGCTGCGGAGCCGATGGAGACCGAGGTTGCTGCCGACGACGCCGCTGCCACTGAAGAAGCAGCCGGCGCTGATGATCCCACCGGCGACGAGGCCGCCAAAGCTGCCGCCGCAGTAGCTGGCGAGGGGTCTGGCGATCGCACTGACGGCCCTGAGGCCGTAGGAGCGCCAGGCGCTACGTCGATCGCCGACCCGTCCGCCGTTGCCGCAGCGCCAGGCTCCGAAGAGCCCCAGCCAGGCGTCTACTTGAAGGCCGTCGATGGCGTCTTCATCAACCTCCCCTGGACGTCAAGCTCCAGGACGCCGGTCGAGGGCGAGAGCTTTGATGGAGAGGTGCTCGCCTCCGCTGGGCTGACGCTAGTTGATGCGCCGAGCAGCAGCAGCGGCGAGCCTGAGGAGGAGCGGCTGCTGCGGAAGCTGTTGTCGCTCTACCGCGCGCGGCAAGCCAAGCTGGAATCCCGCGAGGCGCTTGTCGCGAAGGCGGGAGCGAACATCGAGAAGCGCGCGGAGGAGCTCCGGGGTCTCAACCAGGAAACTCTCCGGTCCCTGGCAGAGGAGCGGGAGCAACTCGCTGAAGAGCAGAAGGCCTTCTTCCTCGAGAAGGCTGAAGTTGAAGAGCAACAGCGGCTTGCCGCTGAGAAGCTGTCTGCGCAGGAGGGCGAGCTGGTGCAGCGGAAAGTTAACCTCGATAGCCACGAGGAGGAGCTTGCCGCGCGTGAGCAAAAATTCGGCGGAGCCCTTAAGCAAGCAGAGGATGCTGCCGTAGTTGCCGAGGCCGCCAAGAAGGAGTTGGAGACAAAGGTGGTGCAGCTGGAGGCCGATCTCAAGGCGAGTGGTGAAGAGCTTGCCGCGCTCAAGCGTGAGCGGGAGAAGGACGCCCACAGCAACTCAGAGCTGCAGGTTCGTCTCGCCGAGAAGGGCAAAGAGCTTAGCGCCGCCAAGGACTCCAACGCAGATCTTGAGTTGAAGCTGACCACTTTGACCAAGACGCTGGACGGCGCCAGGGAGTAGGAGGTGGCCTTGAAGGAGGAGATCAAGGGCGACAAGGCGCTGCTGGCGAGTGCTGCCGCCGCCCAGAATGCTTTTAGGGAGAAAGTGGAGCACTGGACGGAGGGTCTCGTGAATGCTGCCGCAGATATCGACAGGGAGCTGGCGCAGCTGGGGGTGGAGGATCTCGGGTATCCCTCTGATGAGAACCTCCAACCCAGCGCCAAGCTCACCTTGTTCTTCAATGGCGTGGCGACAGCCCTCCAGCGGCTCCGGGAGAAGATCCCAAAGCAGCTGGCCGACGAGTCGCGCAAGATCTGCGCGGGAGCTCTTCAAAAGGTGTTGGTGAAGGTGGCCTTCCGCAACCCGGGCTTCAATCTCACCAACGTCCTCAAGACCCTGCCGCCGGATGCTGATCTGGAGGCGCTCAAGACCCTTGTCGCACCCATTGTGGATAAGGTGAGCGGGATCAAGAGGATTGAGGGCGATCGCGTAGACTAGGCCGCACGTTTTCTTCTTTTCTTGTCGCTGCTGGTCATGTTATGAGAACAATCTGTTAGAGCCGCGACAAGCTACCTTGTAATATAACTCTATTTCGGGTAATGATTGCAATGTTATTCCCTTTACTTGATTCCTCCCTTTGTATGTTTTTGCCCTACGCTTTTAGGGAACTTGCCAGTGCAGGCACCTTAGCCGCGAGCGCTGAGTGCGGGACGTCAGCAGCCTGCTGGCGATGCCGCTACCGACAAGCAACCTTGTCGCAACTAGTCGCAGCTCACTTAAGTTGTTGAGCGGACTCGAAACAAAGTAAGGGCGCAACTAGCTACGAGTTGGTTCCTCCGCGCACAGGTTTTCCATACAAAGTGCGGTCGTTCAAGGGAGATAACTTAAAATTTTAAAAAATCTGATTGCTCAAACTTTGGCAACTTAGCTTTTCTGTTGTTTGCTTCCCGGTAAGGCGAAACTTTCTTGAACGACGCCTGGTCCATACCATTATCTTCTCCTTTCCCCCCGGCAAACTTGTGGGCGAGGGAACCTTCCTTTCCTTGAGAAAAAATAAATAGGAGAAAATAAAGATATGGAGCCTTACGGCTCGTTATTGCTTACCGGGGAGTAGGTGCTGCACAAAGTGTCAGATCACATATGCAAAAAATAGAAAGCATGAAATTGACAAGATGTGCGGAGCATATGAGCTTTACTTGTGCACGGGGTCTGCGCCCGGCTTTGTACAAAGGATTACATGCAACAGCGGCAAGACTTATACAAAAGGTGGTTGCCGGAACAGGTTCCGGCAACCGCGCCTTACGGGTAAAACTTACGAAGATGCTCAATGTTCCAGGAATTGCTCACCGGAATGCTATCTTCGGTCTCAAGGCGGACAGTGCCAGGCCTAGTGACTCGTTTCACCCGGTAAGGTCCTTCCCACTTCGGCATCAACTTGTTGGAATTCTTGGCGGACTGAACACGCCGAAGAACAAGGTTGCCTTCCTCGAGACTTCTGGCGTTAACTTTGCGGCTATGGTAGCGGCGCAAAGCTTGCTGGTAGCGAGCAGCTCGTACAGCAGCCTGAAGACGGTCTTCCTCAAGGAGTAGCGCGTCATCTTGTCGCAGCTGCTCTTGCTCAAGCTCATCATAAGCGAGCACTCGAGGTGACCCGTATACGAGTTCCGTGGGGAGAACTGCCTCTGCTCCATAGACTAGAGCGAAAGGTGTCTGGCCAGTGGCTCGATTTGGCGTCGTCTTGATTGACCAAAGAACCACCGGCAGCTCCTCGATCCAGTTTCTTCCGCACTTGTGCAGCCTGTCGAAAGTCCTGGTCTTGAGCCCACGCGGCACTTCAGCATTTGCCCTCTCTGCTTGACCGTTGCTTCTCGGGTGAGCAACAGAAGCGAAGCAGACCTTGGTGCCAAGATCTTGGACGTACTGCATGAAGGTGCGGCTCGTGAATTGCGTGCCGTTGTCGGTGATTATCCCATTAGGGATCCCGAAGCGGCAAACAATCGACCTGAAGAACTTGATTGCTGACTGTGCTGTCACCTTCCTCACTGCTTCCACTTCCGGCCACTTTGTGAACTTGTCGATTGCAATGTACAAGTACTCAAAGCCCCCGACTGCTCGGGGAAAGGGGCCGAGGATGTCAAGCCCCCAGATCGGAAATGGCCAGGATAAAGGGATCGTCTGGAGAGCTTGAGCTGGTTGGTGTATCTGCTTGGAATGGAATTGGCATGCTTCACACTTGGTTACTTGTGCAGTTGCATCCTGGAGGGCTGTCGGCCAAAAGAAACCTTGCCGGAATGCTTTGCCGGCAAGTGCTCTTGCGCCAATGTGGTGACCACATATGCCTCCATGTATCTCTGCCAACAGCTTTTGTCCGTCTTCCCGGTGAATACACTTCAATTTCACACCGTTGAGTCTTCTTCTGTACAGTGTGTTGTCGACAAACTGGTACATACTTGACTGCCGGGCTACTCTTTCCGCTTCTTCTTGCTCTTCGGGAAGTTCTCCTGTCTGAAGGAAACGGACAATCTGCTGTGTCCATGCTGGAGCTTGTGGCTCGACAACAAGGACTGAAGGCAAATCTGCTGCTGTGGGAACATCCACTTCTACGGCGAGAACCTGCGGCTCTGCCGGAGCTTGACGTTCCCCGGCAAGCTTGCTGGAGCAAAACTTGTTGGGAGCTTCTGCTTCAACGGAACAAACCCTAGGGCTTGTCGGAGCAGACTGCTCCTCAGCGCTCCTGGCGTTGATCTTGGGGACCTTCTTGGCGGCGGCTTCGGGAAGCTCTGCCGGAAAATAGTCACCAGAAATCAGCTTCCTCTTCTTGCTCTGTCCAGTTGATGGCGTTACAGACGGTTGAGTCAGCTTGAGCACAAAGATCCCTGGTTCCACAGGTAACTTAAGTGCGGCGCACTTTGATAGGCCATCGGCAATGGCGTTCTGAGCTCTTGGAACATGCTCCATCTGTAGGCCGTCAAAGTGCTCTTCTAGCTTTCTCACTTCGTCGACGTAGGGTTCCATCAACGGACTCGTCGAGGTGGATCTGGCGAGTCGGCGATCTTGGCCTTCGGGGCGGAGAGTGCACAGTGGTTGCACCCCCACCGGTCTTGTCACCACCAGCTCGTGCCTGGCTGACTTGCCACGGCTGCGACGTGCTCGGCTGCCGTTGAGTGTCGCCGTTGGCGAAGCCGATGAGACTCTGAATGGTGGCCCTCCAGTCGTCGATCTTGTCTGCCGTTGGAGGGTAGTCCAGGAGCAGTTGAGCTCGCGCCAAAGCTTCTGCTATAGTGGCGGGTGGCGGTGGCGAACGGTGCGAGGAGCGGGATATGCTCGGACTTCTAACTATGTTAGAAGGAGCAGTATCCCGTCCAGGCGACCGTGCCTCGCTCGTGCGAGCATGTTGGCGTGCATGCTGGTCTTGAGCACTCCGAGATCCACCAGCTCGATCTTGGTCCAGCAAACGCATGGTACCGTGAGTACCATGACGCTGCCGGTCCCGCGCCTCCTGAGATGGGCGCGGTGCATGTACGGACGTCGAGGTCTTGGAGTGTGCCCGGTCGTTGTGGGAGCCGGCTACACTGCCGATGGGCAGCGCAGCATTGTCCTTGGACCTGGCAGCACCGTGAGCTCCCTCGTCGACGCCCGTTCTTCCGCCGGCGTCTGCCCCATCAGCCGTTTGCTCCGGCGGTGGTGGGTTCGGCGCGGACGGAGCAGCCGCCTCCGAAGCCTTCTTCTTCGGCGGCATGTCGATGAAGATGATGAAGATCTAGCTCGTGTGAACGCCGGATCTGGTTCACACAACCTCGACTCCCCTACCTGGCGCGCCAAAGATGTCGGGGGACTAATCCACGAGCACCTATGGGACCGGCGGACCGAGTCCCTTTCGGTTCGGCGGGGGCGAGGGTCGCACGAAGAGCGGATCGAGGCGAAGCACACGAGCAGTTTACCCAGGTTCGGGCCGCACGGATGCGTAAAACCCTACTCCTGCTTTGTGGTTTGTATTGAGTTCTTGCTCGGGATCGCGGAGTGCTACAGTACACCCCAGCAGCTAATGAGACCGAGCCTGAGTGTTTTCTTCCTCCCCCCCCCTCTATGTTGCGCATGGGCCTCCTTTTATATGCTCAAGGGGTCACCGACAGGTGGCAACGTAGACAAGGGTAAAAATGGAAAGGTGTTGCGGTTGGTACAGCTACCTGCTACAGTGTATCATACCTAACCCTGACGGCAGGGGACCAGGGCATTAAATGCCCGTCTGCGTCGCCTAAATAGTGCAAAAGGGACCGTCAGGGACGCCACCGCTCGCCACGATGGCGATCTTGTCAGCGCCGCTTGCCACCGCGCACCGCTGGCTGCACAGCCTCCCGCCACGTACGCCTGGAAGGGTCCCAGAGCGACACGTTGGTGGATGTGCTGGAGCGCGGGCACAGAGTGGTGGCTTGCCGCGGCAAGCGCCTTGTCGCGGTCGTTGTCTTGTCGCGTCCGGGAGCTTGTCGCTCACCGGGCCTTGCCGGGACGCGTGGCGCGTCGCGGCAAGTTCCTTGAGATGCCTTGGTTGGCCTTCCCGGCAAGCTCCTCTTGCCGGGGTCTTGTCTCCTTGGCTTGGATACTTTGTCCTTGAATGGCTCCAAAGGAACCATGGAGGACCTTGGCGGTCACCCGGCAAGCCTTGCCGCGGGATGCTGTGACTGCCCGTGCACAAGTTCGGGATACTTGGGTACCCCTACTCTAGTACACCGACAAAGAGGAAGAGGGACAAGGACGAAGTCGAGGACGTGGACGAGGACTCCGAGTAAGGTGGCAGTGTCGTTGCTCATGGTGGTTCTAATACAGTGTCTGCCGGAATAGTTGCAAAGTTTAATTTCAGGCGTGCATAATTTAATTTGAGGGGTGTGTTGTGCTGAGCCCCCAGCAGAACTATGTTATGTTTCTTCTCGTTACTTTAACTCTTCAGTACGTACATACTAGTATTTCTTACATTTCATCTTTTAGTTGGTATAGTACTACCACTCGTTTCTTCACATTATATACGTACAATATATATGGCCAACATCATATAGCCAGCAGTTTAGTTGTCAAAGAATTTCAGGGTGCTTAGTTTTGTCAAAGAATTCCAGGATGCTTAGAGGGTGCTTGGATCCAAGGGACTTATTTTAGTCTGACTAAAAATAGTCTCTTTAAGAGGCTAAAGTTCCTAGCACCCCTGACTAAAGAGGGGCCAAAACTAGTCTTGCGACTAAATTTTTTTAGTCAGGGGTACCCCTACTAAAATGTGGATTAGTCCTCTCTCTACTCATTTAACTCCTCTCCTTTAACACAGGCGAGTTCTGGATTGGAGGGTTTGGAGGATAATAAATGCTCATTAACTTGATTTTAGCCTTTTTAGTATTTGGATCCAAGCATGGGTGAGGCTAGCATGTTTTAGTCCCACTACTTTTAGTCATGGGACTAAAACGTATCCAAGCACCCTCTTAGTTTTATTTGAGGGGTGGGTTGTGCTGGACACCATTATTGTGACTAGCCTTTTTAATAATACTATATGCATAATTTGGCGACGAGCGCTCTCTATATGTACCACCTTTTTTTTAATTTCAAGTTTTGCTCAGTGGCGCAATCCATCGATACTACTGTTGTACAAAAGTATACATTTTTTTAAAGGCTGGAGGGTGGGGCAGTCTAGCTTGGTCAGTTTCACGAGAGGCGAGGGCCTTTGTGATTTGACGGCTCATTACTGCTGGAAGGCGGGGCCTTGTGATTTGACTGCTCATATAAATGCATCGACGACCTGATCGAGGAGGAGCAAAGAACCGTGCGGTATACTCAAGTTTTCCACTGGAGTAGTACTGCGATGGAGGAGCACGAAACACGGCAGCCCAGTGTCGTATGGCGATAAAAAATGATCTAATTTTCTAGTCATCTCATTGTTAGCATTGTTCTATTCATTCCCTAGACAAACATTGTTCTATTCATGCCTCGCAGAGAACATGACACATGCGGCGAAACACCCGAAGCAAAAGATGAAACACAAGAGCAAAAGAAGAAGGAAGATTATCACCCCAAATGATCTAATTCGCCGCGGAGTCGTAACTGCTTCTTCATCGCCTCCATGACCTCCATCTCCTTGCGCGTCTCCTTCGCCATCTTCATCATTGTGTCCATGACGCGGCATTTCTCGATGCGAGCCTTCATCATCTGTTCCACGGCCATATTACGTACCTTGACAGCAGCCGGGTGCTCGATGCGGAGCTTCACCAACTCTTCCTTCTGTTCCATGGCGAGGGCCTGCAGCATCTTCATCGAGGAACTACTATTCTCATGCAGCTTCTTCCAGCCGGTGTTTTTCTCCTTCAATAGGTCGATCTCATGGCAGAGCTTCGCATTGTCCTCCCGAAGTCGCAGGATTTCGCCTGTTGCCTTCTTCTTTGAGGCAATTCTCTTCTTCAGCAGCATCACCAAGCCGGCGGTCAACTCCCCTTGCTGATTGAGCTCAGCGGGCATGTCGTCGAGGCTCTCCTTCAGCAACTCCATCAAGCCTTGGATGAACTCCTTCTGCTTATTGAGCTGATCGGGCATGCCGTCGAGGGATAATGACTCCAGCTCCGCCGGCTCGGCATGTTCGCCTCCGCGGCTAGGGTGCTCCTGGGAGCCATCGCCTGCCCGTGAGAGATGTTTCAAGGTCTTTGCGTGGTGGCGAGCCCTCTCTTTTTTTCCGCATCCTAGGTTGCCGCTCCCTTGTTACGAGTAGTTCTCGACCTAGAGCTCTGCTCACCGGCCATGGCAACGACGGACGAAGAAGAAGCACTTATGAGGAGGAAAGGTAGAGTGATTTTCAGTTAGGTAGTTCCCCTTTTTATAACCTAAGTGCTAGCACTAGTACTAATACCTGCATAGTGGGAACACGTTCAGGTTTGGTACGTACTACTAGTAGGTGTGAGCAGGCTTTTGAATGTGATGGGAACAAGGTAAAGATTAATTGATGGTTTTGGTTTCGAGGCCCGAAACGGCTCCCGATGAGTTTAGTGGAACATAAATTTCAAGTACTACACTGCTCAAATGCGTAAATATTATGTTACTGTCAAAAATTGGCACAAAATACGAAGGAGACCAATGGAAGTACTACTAGCAACCCACGATTTAACTACTCGCATGCGCGCAGTGGAGTAATAATGTCTTTCTTCCGCCCTCACGTCCACTCAATTTGCATGCACTGTATTAATTGACCATCAATGAAGTGAACGACTTTACACGCGTCAAATTATCACATGGGGTGGATCTTGGTACAAAATTGCGTCCCCTCGTGTACCCGCGTGTGCGTGCGAGGAATGAGTGCGTGCATGGCGTGCGTGCACATCTTTGCTTCGTGCATGTACCGCCAGTATGGCTCAGGGAGGACGAGTACATTCTTCTGGAACCAGCAGCACGTCACTGTGATCAATCCACGCAAGGAGGTCGCGACAACGCCTAAACATGTGCCACGTGGCTTCATGAACTGTAAGAGAGACACTGTGTAGCGTGCCATTGGTATTCTAATTTACGTGTTTTGCACATACTCGAAGTACTAGTAAGGTACACGTGCATTGCACGCATCAGATTTTGCAACCAAATTATGAATAAATACCACACTATAGCATGTAAGCTCTGAGTCATATATGCCTGATGTAGCCCTTCGTTTAATTCTTATAGTTCATCTCATTCAAAATCAATTAGTTTTTATAAAAAAGCTAAGAACGCGGGAATAGGAAAAACATGGGATTATAGTGGAATGTCGTCTTGAATCTTACACGATTGTGTAAGTGCATCTAGTGCCACCCCTAGTTGGTTTTGGAGTATTGACGACAAACCTAGTTGAGGGACTAATGTGTTTGTGAGAATTGCAGGATAACACAGGTAGAAGTCCCTCATTGATTCGGTTTTACTACCAGTGATGACCCCTAAAAATGTATGAAGACATTGAAGTCAAAGGTGGTATATGAAGATATTCACATTGAAGACTATGACAAAAGAAGACACGATATGAAGCCTATGGAGCTCGAAGACTTAGATCTTTCGTAGTTCTTTTTCTTTTGTGTTGAGTCATAGGAACCACCGTACTGTTAACTGGGGTCCAGGAGAACCAGTCAGAATGACTGAAGTGATGCCTAAACCAAAAACCTATGTCTTCGAGTGAAGACAATGAGAGCGAATCTTGTCCCGAGCCGGACAAGTCAGCTTTGCTTGTAGCCCAAGTAAAGTTTCCATGAGAGTTTGAAATCTGACCGTTGAGACATGTGTCAGTTCCTTAGTGACCCAGGGTCATTTCGGACAAATCAGGTCGGGCTGCCAAGTGGCTATAAATAGCCCACCCCCTACAACCATAAACGGTTGGCTGCTCAGATTGAGAGTACGGCTTTTGTCATTTGAGAGAAACCCACCTCGAAGCCTTTGAGAGAAAGAATTCCTTGCGAGGATAAAGCCCTAACCACCCAGAGCCAGAGAACATTGGGCATCACTTAAGTCTTCTTGTCTGTGTGATCTGAAGACTTATTACACTTGAGGACTGTGCATCCCCAGACGGTTAGGCGTCGCGTTCAGAGCATCCAAGAGACATTGTGGATTGCCAGTGAACGAAGTCTGTGAAGGTTTGGGAGTCTACCTTGAAGACTTACCAGAGTGATTGGGCGAGGACTATGTGACCTTAGCTCAAGGAGAATACGGTGAGGACTTGGTGTCCTGAGCTGCGTGTTCAGGACTGGGTGTCCGGGACTGTGTGTCCTAAGGTTTAAATACCTAGCCGCTCTAACCAGACGTACAGTTGTCACAGCAACTGGAACTGGTCCAACAAATCATTGTCTTCAACGAGTCACTGGTTTCATCTTCACTTCCTCTTACTTACTGATCACTCATTGTGAAGTCATTGCGTGTCTGTTCTATCTTTTGTCTTCACAACGTGAGTGTATGATCTGTTTGGCTTCATAGTATCTTCCTACCTGATCCTAATTACACTACAGCTATTTGTCACTGTGCTTTCACTCTGTTGATACTTGACCATGGCTTGCCTAGTGTAGTCTAACTTCCGCTGCATAGTAATAGGCTTATCTCTACTGTTTGTCTTCATAACTTCCACGTTTTGAAGACTTTCATAAAAATCGCCTATTCACCCCCCCTCTAGTCAATATAACGCACTTTCAATTGGTATCAGAGCAAGGTGCTCCCTTGTTCTGTGTGATTCGGTTTAACCACCTGGAGTTTTAGCTATGTTGACTGCAGGGATAATTAAAGTCTCCGCTGCGTGCCCCGTCTTTGATGGAACTGAATATCCCTACTGGAAGAATAAGATGCGTATGCATCTTGAAGCCATTGACGTCGACCTATGGTATGTCGTCGAGAACGGTGTTCCCAAGGCTGGAGAAGGTGTCACTACTGCTGATGTCAAGAAATTCGTTCAACTGGACTCTACTGCCAAGAACATCATCTGTGGTCATCTGACCAAAGGACAGTATGGCCGTGTGAGTGCTTTGAAGACATCCAAGCTGGTTTGGGACTGGCTCTCCCAGGTCAACGAAGGCATCTCAACCCAGAGAGATCAAAGAATCAGTGTCCTTCGCAATCTCTTCAACCGCTTCAAGCGAAATGACAATGAGAATGTCCAGCACACATTTGACAGACTCACTGACATCACAAATGAGCTTCAAGCCCTCGGCGCCATTGAGATTACCAAACACGAAGTCGTCAAGACGCTGCTGAGATCACTTGATAGTTCGTTTGACATCCTGGCCCTGATGATCCAAGAACGTCCTGATTTCAAGACACTCGATCCGTCTGACATACTTGAGAGGCTCAATACACATGAGTTTCAGCTTTCGGAGAAAAGAGATATCTACGGTCCAAACTATGGGCGAACTCGTGCCTTGAAGGCAAAAGCTGTTTCCTCATCTGAAGAAGAATCTGACAGCAGTTCTGATGATCCTGAAGACATTGGAAGGGAACTTGCAATGCTAGTGAAGAAGTTCCAAAAATTCACCAAGAAGAAAGGCTTCAGAAAGTCTTCACGATCAAGCTCAAGGAATAATGAAGCTTCTGCTCATGACTACAAGAAGAAAACATGCCACAAGTGCAAGAAAAATGGACACTTCATCTCTGAGTGTCCACAGTGGGACAATAAGAACAGAAAGAAGAAGAAGAGCAAGGAATATGACTCTGACGACAAGAAGAAGAAGAAATACACAAAGTCTTCTTCCAAGTCTTCCTCAAAGTCTTCATCACACAAGAAGAGCTCATCTGGCAAGGCACGTGCGTTTGTTGGCAAGGAAATGGATTCAGAGGAGGAGTCCGCTTCTGAGGAGGCCGAGGTGGAGTCTGAGGAGGAGTCTGATTCTAGCATTGCAAGTCTGGCTACAGCATACGTCGCCAAGTCCATCTTCAACACTAAAGACAATGACTTCATCACCAACACCAATGCAAATGACAAGGACTACTCCACTCCTACCTACTGCTTCATGGCACGCGGTGCCAAGGTAAACAAACGCACTACTCACTATCAAACATCTAGTGACGATGACTCTAATTGTGATTCAAAACCCAGTTACAAAACACTCGCTAAAATTGCAACTGAACAACAGAAAGCCATGGAACATATTCAAAAACTGTTAGACAGAAGCGATGATCTGTTGGGTGCTGAAATGACTCGATCTGAATCCTTAATTGAAGACATAAAAAATCTTCACGTTAAGTATCAGGAACTTGAAGATCGTCATGATACTCTCTCAACAACTCATGAAAAGCTTTCCTATGATTATCTTCAAAGGAAGCAAGAACTTGAGAAATTGAGAGCGGCTCATGAAGATCTTCAAAAGGAAAACGAGTCACTTCGCGTCGAACAGATCAGTTCCGCTCAGGAAGGATTTGAACCACCATGTCTTAAATGCATTGAGCGTGATAATGCTACTTCTGTTGCTGAATGTTCCACTGCTACTGCTGTTGCAATATCTTCAACTGTTGATGTGGTAACTAACCCCTCTGCTGAGGATACCACTGCTATTGCTGATGAGAATGCTAGGTTGAAGACATTGCTTGAAACAGGGATGTACAAAAGCCTTAAAGGGCATCAGACGCTATGTGATGTCCTGAAAAAGCAGATTCTGAACCGAAACCCTAGGAAAGAGGGTGTAGGGTTCGTAAGGAAAATAAATGCAGATGGCTCTTACTGGAAACCTGAGCAGTATCCCAAAACCAAGTGGGTTGCTGCAAAGGAACCTTCAGCAGATCCATCCAATTTATCTGGCTTCACCTGTGCTAACCCCATTATCATTGATGAATCCTTTGATGCAAACTATGTACTGTTTAAAAATCAGAATGGTGTAGTGTTTGCCAGGTACATTGGTACTAACTGCAGGAATGGACCGCCTATGAAGAAGATCTGGGTTCCGAAAAAGTGTCTGGAAAATCTTCCTGTGAATGTCTTCATGACACCTCACATGAAGAAGACAAACCTCAGTCCAAAGGCTTCATGCAGACAGAGGACTCACCTGAGTCACACTAACGCAAATGTTTTGCAGGGAAACCATACTCAGGCATATGAATATGAGAGTGGTTCATCAAACCGTCATGTTCATATGACCAAAAACTATTCTGCCTATTCTTATGAGTACTATTGTCCGCCTGCTAGACTGTTTGCTAGGGCTACAAAACCAAAATTCTCAGATGCTGCACTTAGACTTATTGCTTCTAAGCCACCCTTGAAGATGTGGGTGGTTAAGAAAGCTTAACTCTCTTTTGCAGGGAAAGGTCTCCAGCAGAAAAACAAAATCTTCTGACGCTATTGCCGGGGACCTTAAAAATCTTGTAGGGCGCAAGATAAAATGCCCGAATGGCATCATTATGTACTTCGTTCCTGAATCGCATGCTACTCTCCCTATTAGTCCTAATCTGGATCTAAGTTTTCATAACCCACTGGTTCGTCAAATGTTTTTGCTTCACAATTCTCTTCGTGAAGCCTATCCCCCTAACTGCACTGTAGGGTACGACACCAGCGTCTTCAAAGTCTTCAGAATGGATTATTGACAGTGGGTGTACAAATCACATGACTGGCAAAAGAAGCCTTCTTATGGACTCAACCTTACGTCCATGCGACAAGAGCCACATCACATTTGCTGACACTGGTAAAAGTAAGGTATTGGGTCTAGGTAGAGTTGCATTTTCAAAGGATCAACACATGGATAAAGTCATGCTTGTTGAATCCCTTGGTTTCAACTTAATGTCTGTCTCGATGCTTTGCGATTTGAACATGGTCATAATATTTGGAAAATATCATTGCCTTGTACTAATGGAATCTGACAAGTCTCTAGTGTTTGAAGGGTATCGTAAAGACGATTTGTATGTGGTGGATTTCTCAGCAGGGCCACAACTTGCAGTATGTCTTCTTGCAAAAGCTTCAGAATGCTGGCTTTGGCATCGGAGGCTTGGGCATGCTGGCATGAGGAACCTCCACACCCTTGCAAAGAAGAAACATGTCATAGGCATCGAGGGCGTCAAGTTCAAGAAAGATCACTTATGCGGTGCCTGTGAAGCAGGGAAGATGACGAGGGCAAAACATCCCTTGAAGACAATCATGACCACTACTCGACCCTTCGAACTGCTTCACATGGATCTTTTTGGTCCCACTCACTACTCAACTTTTACTACTACTGCTTGCCTCTATGGCTTTGTCATTGTTGATGATTACTCTACATATACTTGGGTGCACATAATCCTTTACAAGACTGAAGTGCAGGATGTCTTCAGAAGCTTCGCCAATCGAGCTATGAACAATTACGGCGCCAAGATAAAGCACATCAGAAGTGACAATGGCACTGAATTCAAGAACACTGGCCTTGATACATATCTTGATACCTTGGGCATAACACATGAATTCTCAGCTCTGTACACGCCACAGCAGAATGGCGTTGTCGAACGCAAGAACAGAACACTCATTGAGATGGCCAGAATGATGCTAGATGAATACAAGACTCCAAGAAAATTCTGGACTGAAGCCATTGACACTGCATGCCATACAATCAATCGTGTTTATCTTCACAAGCTTCTGGACAAGACATCTTATGAACTCCTAACTGGCAAGAAGCCAAATGTCAGTTATTTCAGAGTATTTGGCGCGAGGTGCTGGATCAAGGACCCACACCACACCTCAACGTTTGCACCAAAAGAACATGAGGGTTTTATGCTTGGATATGGAAAGGATTCGCACTCCTACAGAGTCTTCAATCTCTTTCATTACAAAGTGGTTGAAACAGTGGATGTGCAGTTCGATGAGACAAATGGTTCACAAAGAGAGCAACTGCCAAATGTGCTAGATGAAATTCCAGCTAGTGAATCAATCAAGCTAATGGGAACTGGAGAGATTATACCTTCTGAAGCTCATCCTGAAGAAGAACTTATCATCTCAGCACCTGATCAACATGAAGACAATGCTCAGC
The DNA here is from genome assembly GCF_056163025.1 of Triticum urartu. NCBI lineage: Eukaryota > Viridiplantae > Streptophyta > Magnoliopsida > Poales > Poaceae > Triticum > Triticum urartu. Next base: position 558,584,175 of record NC_141875.1, read on the forward strand.
CTGAAGACATTCCTCCCAACAACAACACAGATCAGCAAGTGCAAAGTCTTCCGCCTGTACATCCTCGTGTTGCCAATGAAGTGCAGATTGACAGAATAATTGACAGCATCAATGCACCTGGTCCACTCACTCGTTCAAGGGCAACTCAGCTAGCAAATTTCTGTGGGCACTTCGCATGTGTCTCAATATCAGAACCCAAGAAAGTTGAACAAGCCTTCATGGAACCTAAATGGATTCAAGCTATGCAAGAAGAGCTTCAACAGTTTGAGCTGAATAATGTATGGGAACTGGTTAAGCGTCCTGATCCACGGAAGCACAACATAATAGGCACCAAATGGATATACCGCAACAAGCAAGATGAGCATGGTCAAGTTGTCAGAAACAAAGCTCGTCTCGTTGCTCAAGGATATACTCAAGTGGAAGGCATTGACTTTGATGAAACATTTGCTCCTGTGGCTAGGCTTGAAGCCATACGCATACTGCTGGCCTATGCAAATCATCATAACATTCTTCTATATCAAATGGATGTGAAGAGTGCCTTTCTCAATGGCAAGATTGAAGAAGAAGTGTATGTTGCACAACCGCCTGGCTTTGAAAATCCAAAACATCCTGACATGGTATACAAGCTCAACAAGGCGCTGTATGGCCTCAAACAAGCCCCTAGGGCCTGGTATGACACACTCAAATACTTCCTGAAGAGCAAAGGCTTCATACCTGGTTCCCTAGATCCCACTCTTTTCACGAAGACATATGATGGTGAACTTTTTGTGTGCCAAATATATGTGGGTGACATTATCTTCGGCTGCACAAATCAGAAGTACAGTGAAGAGTTTGGATATATGATGCAAGAGCAATATCAGATGTCCATGATGGGGGAGATGAAGTTCTTCCTTGGTCTTCAAATACGACAACAACGCAATGGCATCTTCATATCTCAAGAGAAGTATCTCAAAGATTTCCTGAAGAAGTTCGGTATGCAAGACTGCAAAGGCTTCACAACACCAATGCCAGCCAAACATCATCTGGGTCCTGACGACAATGGTAAAGAGTTCGATCAAAAGGTATACCGCTCCATGATTGGTTCTTTACTTTATTTATGTGCATCTAGGCCAGATATTATGCTTAGTGTTTGCATGTGTGCTCGGTTTCAAGCGGCACCAAAGGAGTCGCATCACTTAGCTGTGAAGCGAATTCTTCGATATTTGGCTCACACCCCAACTCTAGGATTATGGTATCCAAAGGGCTCAGAGTTTGATTTGGTTGGATTCCCGGATGCTGATTATGCTGGTGACAAAGTTGATCGGAAGTCTACATCAGGCACATGTCACTTTCTGGGACGATCACTTGTATGTTGGTCTTCAAAGAAGCAGAACTATGTATCTCTCTCCACTGCTGAATCTGAATACATTGCTTCTGGATCTTGCTGCGCTCAGCTTCTGTGGATGAAGCAAACACTCAAGGACTATGGCATTCATTTGAAGCAAGTGCCACTTTACTGCGACAACGAAAGCGCCATCAAGATTGCCAACAACCTAGTTCAGCACTGGAAGACAAAGCACATTGAAATTCATCATCACTTTCTCAGAAATCATGTTGTGAAGGAAGACATTGATATCATACACGTCAACACTGAAGAGCAATTGGCAGATATCTTCACCAAGCCCTTGGATGAGAAGAGGTTTTGCAAGTTACGGTGTGAGCTAAATATCCTGGAATCCTCAAATGTCCTGTGATCAGGCACACATCCTAACACTTATGCATATGATGACTTAGATGTGCAACACACAAAGTAAAGTATATCTTCAATCAATGAAGACATACATTCTAAGTGTGAGTACATTAATGTGGAATTTGACTTCAGAGCGCCACGATAATTGTGCACCGTGTCTTGGTCTAATACTTCCTATACGGTGGGTAACGCCACCACCAAACGTTCTATTTTGAAGTGTTTCACTCATGGCGTTACCTTGCAATGTCTTCACATTTGGTTTGGCTTCGAACTCAACATATTTTCATGATTATCTTCACTATGTTGATTATATATATATATATATATGCTAGTGTTCTGTCCTCTACAGCATTCACTTATAGCTATATCTTCGTGTTGAATCTTTTGAACTAAGTGAATGTGATCGGACCCCAACTTCTCTATGCTTTCTATCTCAAACTCTATCTCTCCAAGTCATATGCATTCTATTGAAACTGTCGAATGTCTTCATTGCGTCCTTGTCAGCATAACATACAGAGACAACCATAAAGTCTGTTTTCAATGCTCATTCCTCCACATAAAATCCGGAGAAGCAGGAACGACCACCCGACAATCCAGGCGTGCGTGGGACGTGGAACAAACCCCAAACTTCCGCAAACTGGCCATGCGTTCCTCAGATGCGAATCGCCAGGGGCACCTGTGTAATAGCACAGTGCCGCCCTTGTGCCTATAAATACACACTCACAGCGGTAACTATCTCTTCTTCCACCCTCGCACGAACCCTAGCGCCACCGCTAGCTCTCGACGACGCCGGCGACGAAGTGCTTCGCTGCCGCAACCTCTCCGACGCCGTCTTCACGCCGACTGCGGACATCATCCTCTCTGTCGTCGCCATAGGTCTCCTTCGTCGCCAAGTTAGGGCACGGACGAGTGAACTGCTCGGCCTCATCTCTCGCTCCGTCTAGCAGTTCTCAGTGTGGTAAATAAAACTGCCTTTTTACAACACCGTTGATCCTATTGATCTGTCACTTTCTACCATAAGCAGTTTCTTCTCACACAAACTAGATCTCTCTCAAACTGCATCTCATAACATGCCTAGAATATTCACTTGTGCTTCAAAAGGTAGTTAGATTCCTCACTTGTACTGATCTGTGGATTCGTACAAATCTGGAACCAACTTCTTATCTATTAGTGAATGTCTTCGCACGATGAGGTCAATGTCTTCTAAACTGATTTATCTTCAAAATCTTCTGAGAATGCATATGACCTCTTCCCCTTCCCTCGCACCTTAATGCTGTCACAAGTACATGTCCGTGGGAGAATCCTTTGGTTCTCATAGTCTGCATTCATTTGCAGAATTCCTACAGCATCACATAAATTCTCCTGAAGCCAGTTCCTGTTGGTCCAGCAAAAGAAAGCCTTTGAAGCCTTTGAACGTCTTGAAGCCTTCCAAGTTAAGGTTTATGGCTTCTGAAACAGCAGCAAGGAAGGGGGGCAGACAGCGACGTGGAGGAACATCCAAAGATCTGCCTGATGAACTGGCAGAAATGTATAAAACAGATCCTGAAGAGAATTATGGTCAGCGCAAGACCCGAATCCAATGGATTCGACGCTATTGGGCAGAACAATGGTTCAAATACTGCTTCACAACCCAAGAGTATGCTGAGAAAAGTGCCATCAAAAGACCATGGGGAGACATCTTATACAAGAACCTTGTACCCAGGTCCAGAGATGAAGCTATTGCCCAAAGCTTCTATCCATGCATGGTTCGTGGGCCATAGCCTGATGATGCACATCCGTCGTCACTACTCTGGTGTCGTGACGACAATCTGTTCAAGCGCAACTTCCAGTTTGCCCAAAACTCAGTGAAGCAGAACAAGAAGAAATTTGGGTTAGACTTCAACCCTGGTCCCTCAGCACCAAGGGCAGATGGCACACGAGAAGCAGAACCCAATGTCATCGGTCCGTATGCCAACCTTGAAGGCCTCATCACCTACATCTTGGTTCAAGGGACTGCAGTGAATGAGTCTGCAGCTGGCACTGAGTCTGATGAAGCGCCAGCAGTGCCTGCAGTGCCGAAGCCTAAGCAGTTGAAGAAGCCAAAAGCTTCAAAGCCAGCCCCTTCACCAAAAATCTCAAAGGCGAAGCCATTGGCGACTGCACCTCCTGAAGACAGTGTGCAGTCTGAAGACTTATCACGTGTCTCAAGGCACCAGAAGGACAAGATGCCTCTGTCTCACACTGGCAAAGAGCTCACAGCTGCTGCCATCCTGCGCAGTGAAGCCATTGATCTGTCAAGTGATGAAGATCTTGGAGATGATGCTCTTGAACAACTCATCAAGAGCAAAGAAGAAGCAGAAATCTTCAACAATCTGCCTCTCTTTGATGTCGCCATCATCCACAACTTCATTGACGAGTGGTTTGCCACACCAGACATCAGCTTTGAAGATCTACAGTTGCCCGTTGGCCTAAGCGTCACCTTCCAAGGTGCTATTGCTTCAGAATTTGCCATTGCCCAGCGCATTGTTGAACTGAAGCAGAAAATTGATCATGAAAAGGCTCAGTTCAAGAAGAATATGGCCAAACTCAGCGTGCAAGAAGTGAAGAGCTTCAAGATCATGTTGCATGAGCTAAAGGAAAACTTTCTGAAGAAGCGCGCAGAAGCTCAGGGTTCACGTGAGCGGATGAAGTATCTGGCTGACAGATGTGTGCAAGCCTACAATGAGGCTGAGAAGCGCAAGGCACTTGGCGTCCTGGCATCGACCCCAAGATGGCCGCAAAGAAAAAGAAGAAGACTGTTCCAGCTGAACCAGAGGCACCAAGGCAGGAAGCAGCTCCACTTGTCTTCCCAACTGCAACGACTGGCTCGAAGCCAAAGAGCCGGTCAACAGCTTCAGAGCTCAAGAAGACAAGAACTACTGAGGCTGAAGCCAGGAAGAGGAAAAGCTCTGAAGCCTCTCCTACTGCCCCCAGCAAGAAAAAGAGAAAGACCAAGAAATCTTGGGCTGCTCCCACAGAGCCCTTGATAGTTGAACCTATTTCTATGGTTCACCCTGACGCAGAACGTCAACTGACGGTTCATGAGCCTGCTTCCACAGAGGCTCCTGAAGCTGAAGACATTCCAGCAGCTGATCCCATTGCTGCTGAAGACATTGGTCATCATGACAATGTAGAATATGATGCAGCCCTTCCTCAGTTAGAACACAGCGAACTCATCAGCATTGGTCGTCCACTGACGCCAATTGCATAGGATGCTTCATGGGCGGATCGCCCTCAAGAGGAAGAAGACTATGAGGCCCAGCCCACTCCAACCCCACAGGCGTCGTCTGCATTCCGCAGGCTTCGCAAAGGTCCAAGGCCTCAAGTCTATGCTGAAGACATTCCGGCTGCATCAGCCGCAGAAGAAGCACCACAAGAGCCCACTCCTTTGCTCCACCAAGAAGCAGTTCTCCAGGAGAACGTGCTTGTGACCGTCCCTCCAGCTAGTCAAGCAGAGGATGAAAATCTTGAGGCTGCCACAACCAACAACGAAGCTAATGTGGAGCCCTCCCCAGCAAAAGCTTCAGAAGACAGCGAAGCCACTGAACCCACAACTTCTGTTCCTGAGTCTACTGCAGGTCCCCAATTCAACTATCATGTTGAGCACAGGCCTCAGGTACAGAAGCCAATTCCCAGACTGCCAAGGTTTCCAGGTCCTGCATCAGCACCTGGCTCCTTCAACATCAATGGCTTCAGGGCAGATAATGCTTTCTTCAATAGCTCCAAGAACCCCTATTCAAGGGAAAGGATTTCATCAGATAGGTTCTGGAGCTATCCTCAGCGCAGCTACTACTCTTGCATACTGTACAACCAAGGTCGCATTTTCCCGCACAAGCGCCTTGATGTTGAAGCTATTGCTGGTCTGCCCTGTCTAGAGGAAGCGTTGGATTGCTTCAAACAAGTGGGTCTGCTACAGTTCATTACTGATGAAGAGCATTGGAACGAAGAGCTCCTGCTACAATTCTATGCCACACTGCACATCAAAGGATACAACAGAGATCCGAAGACTTGGGTCCTGGAGTGGATGACCGGCAACGTTCATCACGAAGCCAATGCATTTGATATCATTGAGCTCACTGGCCTGCCCACTCCAGGCGAATTCTTCGAGCAAGGCTGTCGGCTACACACTGAAGCTATTGAGAGCATATTTCAGAGGCCTGAACCGAATATGAGTCAGATGCTCTCCATGATGAATCCATTGCCCCACGATGCTCCTTATCCCACAGAGTTCTTCGTTGAAGACCTTGAGTACCTGCCCAGGACCATCTATCACATCATCCGGCGGACTCTATGGCCCATTAAAGGACACTCTCCAAATGCCAAGATTGAGGGTGCAATGAAGACTCTGATATTCTGTATCCTTCATGGCAAATGCTTCAACGCACAGGATTTCTTCATACGCCAACTAGCTGCATCAGGCTCAGATCTGTTTGGTTTAAAGTTCTATGCTCCTTGGGTAATGAGGCTGATCAAACTTCACTCTGCCATCTCGTATCAGCCCTCAGCCCGCAACCATCGGATCTGCTTGCCTGATGTGGATACCACTGCTGAAGCCATCTATCCTGAACCTGCCAAGTAACCTCTGAGTCTTCAGAATGCAGAACACCAGAGCTTCACTCAAAACGTTGAAGGTGTTGAAGCCATCTCCAAGGTGTATCCTTTGGCTGGCACTACACGTGCACCACACCCTGCTTCAACTGAAGCCACTGACAGTGCAACTGCTTCAAGACCCAAGAAGCGCACTCGTGTTCTCAACGACCGAGAGCTTCTTGTGGCCCTTCATCAAAAGCAGGATAGGCATCATGACTGGTTCAAGAGACGGATGAAAAGCCTCTTGGTGGATGTAAATCGCATCCGAAATCTTTCCACCAAGAACGCTTTCGTTGCCCATGAAACCTGTCGCCGCACATGGAAAGGGCTAACAATGATGCTTTCTGAAGCTGATCTTCAAGAGGATGGCTTCATTGAGAGATTCAAATTTGACTCCACACCTCCTCGAAGAGCTGTGCTGCTGGGCACTCCATCTCTTGAAGACTCTGAGTTTTCTTCCTATGCTGCCACAGTCATTGCCAGAATCATTGAGGAAGAAGACGATGCTACCTCACCGCCACCTGCTTCAGCACCTCCAAGCTCTTCTGCACCGCCAAACAACGCCAACAACCCTGCTCCTTCACCTACTCCTCATGGGAACGAGTAGAGGCTATATGTATTCAAACCTTTTTGGTCATTACTGACAAAAGGGGGAGAAGCATATGAGATTGATAGTCTTCAAGCGGGTTCATATGGGCGGGTGCCTTATATTTTGCTTCGTGCTTACAACTCTCGTTTTTGCTACATTTGGTTCTTATGAGTTGTAACACTTAAACCAGATGGTCGTCTGCTACTTGTTTGCCACCCTGCTTTGCAAAGATAAATTCCGCATGTGCGACGATAAATTCCGCACTTATCTCATTCTGTAGACGTCCATTTTCCATTATGCATGTCATTATCTTCATATACTTTCACATGCATAGTGGATTGTCATCATAAGCTGAAGTGGATCTCCACAAGTACAACCTGCCATGTGCATTTGCATTCCAAAAGCAAATTAACTTATATGCACATCTTCAGGGGGAGCCCTTGCAACTTATGAAGACAATTCCTTATCCTTTACAATTTCACAGACTATATTCCCCGTTGAAAACTTCAACTAGTTTGTCATCAATCACCAAAAAGGGGGAGATTGTAAGTGCATCTAGTGCCACCCCTAGTTGGTTTTGGAGTATTGACGACAAACCTAGTTGAGGGACTAATGTGTTTGTGAGAATTGCAGGATAACACAGGTAGAAGTCCCTCATTGATTCGGTTTTACTACCAGTGATGACCCCTAAAAATGTATGAAGACATTGAAGTCAAAGGTGGTATATGAAGATATTCACATTGAAGACTATGACAAAAGAAGACACGATATGAAGCCTATGGAGCTCGAAGACTTAGATCTTTCGTAGTTCTTTTTCTTTTGTGTTGAGTCATAGGAACCACCGTACTGTTAAGTGGGGTCCAGGAGAACCAGTCAGAATGACTGAAGTGATGCCTAAACCAAAAACCTATGTCTTCGAGTGAAGACAATGAGAGCGAATCTTGTCCCGAGCCGGACAAGTCAGCTTTGCTTGTAGCCCAAGTAAAGTTGCCATGAGAGTTTGAAATCTGACCGTTGAGACACGTGTCAGTTCCTTAGTGACCCAGGGTCATTTCGGACAAATCAGGTCGGGTTGCCAAGTGGCTATAAATAGCCCACCCCCTACAACCATAAACGGTTGGCTGCTCAGATTGAGAGTACGGCTTTTGTCGTTTGAGAGCAACCCACCTGGAAGCCTTTGAGAGAGAGAATTCCTTGCGAGGATAAAGCCCTAACCACCCAGAGCCAGAGAACATTGGGCATCACTTAAGTCTTCTTGTCTATGTGATCTGAAGACTTATTACACTTGAGGACTGTGTCCCCAGACGGTTAGGCGTCGCGTTCAGAGCATCCAAGAGACATTGTGGATTGCTAGTGAACGAAGTCTGTGAAGGTTTGGGAGTCTACCTTGAAGACTTACCAGAGTGATTGGGCGAGGACTATGTGACCTTAGCTCAAGGAGAATACAGTGAGGACTTGGTGTCCTGAGCTGCATGTTCAGGACTGGGTGTCCGGGACTGTGTGTCCTAAGGTTTAAATACCTAGCCGCTCCAACCAGACGTATAGTTGTCACAGCAACTAGAACTGGTCCAACACATCATTGTCTTCAATGAGTCACTGGTTTCATCTTCACTTCCTCTTACTTACTGATCACTCATTGTGAAGTCATTGTGTGTCTGTTCTATCTTTTGTCTTCACAACGTGAGTGTATGATCTGTTTGGCTTCATAGTATCTTCCTACCTGATCCTAATTACACTACAGCTCTTTGTCACTGTGCTTTCACTCTGTTGATACTTGACCATGGCTAGCCTAGTGTAGTCTAACTTCCGCTGCATAGTAATAGGCTTATCTCTACTGTTTGTCTTCATAACTTCCACGTTTTGAAGACTTTCATAAAAATCGCCTATTCACCCCCCCTCTAGTCGATATAACGCACTTTCAGATTGTACGAGTGTTTGATTGTGCATAGAAAAAATGCAGAATTCTTTCAAAGAGGTTTGAGTGGATGGGATGTTTCCTATGAAATCTAGTGCAAATGAATCATATGGAAAAATTCCTATGGTTTACAATCCTACGAATCAAACAACCAAGATAGGAAAAATTCCTAATGATTAGAATCCTCCAAAATTCCTTTGAGAATCCTTTGAATCGAAGAAGCCCTTAATCTATTTTATGATTCATGGAATTGTGCATTGTAAAGCATAAAGTAAAAACAAATAATGGCAATTCAACTAGAAAAAAGTTTGGGCAGTTATGATACGGAAGATTCTAGAACAAAAGAGAACCACTATTGTTTTGAGGTTTGTGGATTATGCTTAAGTTCAACCATGGAGTCTGCTAGATTGTACATGTGGCAAAATCCGGTGGGGGCTAGAAGATGGTGTGAGGGGCCGAGTGGAGGGAAACTATGAAGGAATGCACAAGTGCGAGATCGATATTTAGAGAGAGGGGGCGAACACGAGCGCTGATGCGCGCAGTGGCGGAGCCATGAAAAATAAATGAGCTAGGGGGCCAAGCATTGCTAATCCCTTACGAGGAGGGTTAATTCATGAACTTAAACCATTTTTAGCAGCAATTGTCTAATGATCACATTCATATTAGCCTTGATATATAGTGATGTTAGGGGGGGCAGGGCCCTTACTGCCCCTGTCTTCGCCATTGTGCACGCGTCTGAGAGATGAAGCGGAAGGCATGGATGATGAGAGGGGGACGTTGGATACATAATTAATGTGGTTGTATTAGCTATATATGTTAATCCTATATAGATAGGTATAGATTGATCGATGTGGATGTGGGAAAGAGGGTGAGACCTCACTGGATATATTGATTGATCGGTTTGTGTGGAAAACTATGAAAGACCTAGCTATATACACACATGCATAGAGGAACATCGATCGTTGCGCATGCACGCGTGAGAGATAAAGAATGTGCGATATGATGGAGAGGGGATGTGTGTTGGTGTGTGCCTTCATGGGAGACCGATCTGAAGAAAAAGATTGCATGCGTGCGATGGATAATGCCGACTGGTAGTGTGTGTGCATGCATGCATGAAAGAAAGTGGTACACTTATAAAGAGAAGACTACTGTGTGGGTGTAAAAGAATAGCTGAATAGGTGAGGTCACAATCAATGTAAAGTTGAATTCAAATATTTGAATAAGAGATCCTGATGTTTGAAACCCATGCATGCATGAATATAACGGAGATCTGCGCGGTGTGGTTTGGAAACGAGCATGTTGTAATGTATACACATTGAAAAAGGTCAGACTGATTTGAATTTGAGATACCGATGGCAGACATCATTTGGCCACGTCGCATCCGTGCATGGACACACTATTCTAATTGGAGATGATGGGCGCCTTTTGCATCACATATCTATATCTATACCCCTATATATATAAATATATATATATTTCTTGGGGAACGTAGTAATTTCAAAAAAATTCCTACGCACACGCAAGATCATGGTGATGCATAGCAACGAGAGGGGAGAGTGTTGTCTACGTACCCTCGTAGACCGGTAACGGAAGCGTTGACACAACATAGAGGAAGTAGTCGTACGTCTTCTCGATCCGACCGATCCAAGTACCGAACGTATGACACCTCCGAGTTCTGCACACGTTCAACTCGGTGACATCCCTCGAGCTCCGATCCAGCAAAGTGTTGAGGGAGAGTTTCGTCAGCACGACGGCGTAATGACGGTGATGATGTTCTACCGACGCAGGGCTTCGCCTAAGCACCGCTACGATATGACCGAGGTGGAATATGGTGGAAGGGGGCACCGCGCACGGCTAAGGAACGATCACGAAGATCAACTTGTGTGTCATGGGGTGCCCCCTTGCCCCCGTATATAAAGGAGGGAGAGGGGGAGGTGCGACCGGCCCAGGGGGTGCACCTAGAGGAGTCCTACTCCCACCGGGAGTAGGACTCCCCCCTCTTGCCTTGTTGGAAAAGGAAGGGGGAAGGGAGAAAGAGGAAAGGGGGGCCCCTTTCCTTGTCCTATTCGGACTAGGGGGAGGGGGTGCGCGGCCTGCCCTAGCCGGCCCTCCTCTTCTCCCTTAGGGCCCATGTAGGCCCAATAACCTCCGGGGGGTTCCGGTAACCCCCCCGTACTCCGGTAAAATCCCGATTTCACCCGGAACGTTTCCGATATCCAAATATAGGCTTCCAATATATCAATCTTTATGTCTCGACCATTTCGAGACTCCTCGTCATGTCCGTGATCACATCCGAGACACCGAAAAACCTTCGGTACATCAAAACACAAAAACCCTAATTACGATCATCACCGAACTTTAAGCGTGCGGACCCTACGGGTTCGAGAACTATGTAGACATGACCGAGACACGTCTCCGGTCAATAACCAATAGCGGAACCTAGATGCTCATATTGGCTCCTACATATTCTACGAAGATCTTTATCGGTCAGACCGCATAACAATATACGTTGTTCCCTTTGTCATCGGTAGGTTACTTGCCCGAGATTCGATCGTCGGTATCTCAATACCTAGTTCAATCTCGTTACCGGCAAGTCTCTTTACTTGTTCCGTAATACATCATCCCGCAACTAACTTATTAGTTGCAATGCTTGCAAGGCTTGAGTGATGTGCATTACCGAGAGGGCCCAGAGATACCTCTCCGACAATCGGAGTGACAAATCCTAATCTCGAAATACGCCAACCCAACAAATACCTTCGGAGACATCTATAGAGCACCTTTATAATCACCCAGTTACGTTGTGACGTTTGGTAGCACACAAAGTGTTCCTCCGGTAAACGGGAGTTGCATAATCTCATAGTCATAGGAACATATATAAGTTATGAAGAAAGCAATAGCAACAAACTAAACGATCAAGTGCTAAGCTAATGGAATGGGTCAAGTCAATCACATCATTCTTCTAATGATGTGATCCCGTTAACCAAATAACAACTCATGTCTATGGTTAGGAAACATAACCATCTTTGATCAACGAGCTAGTCAAGTAGAGGCATACTAGTGACACTCTGTTTGTGTATGTATTCACACATGTATTATGTTTCCGGTTAATACAATTCTAGAATGAATAATAAACATTTATCATGATACAAGGAAATAAATAATAACTTTATTATTGCCTCTAGGGCATATTTCCTTCAGTCTCCCACTTGCACTAGAGTCAATAATCTAGATTACACAGTAATGATTCTAACACCCATGGACCCTTGGTGCTGATCATGTTTTGCTCGTGCAAGAGGCTTAGTCAACGGGTCTGCAACATTCAGATCCGTATGTATCTTGCAAATTTCTATGTCTCCCACTTGGACTAAATCCTGAATGGAATTGAAGCGTCTCTTGATGTGCTTGGTTCTCTTGTGAAATCTGGATTCCTTTGCCAAGGCAATTGCACCAGTATTGTCACAAAAGATTTTCATTGGACCCGACGCACTAGGTATGACACCTAGATCGAATATGAACTCCTTCATACAGACTCCTTCATTTGCTGCTTCAGAAGCAGCTATGTACTCCGCTTCACATGTAGATCCCGCCACGACGCTTTGTTTAGAACTGCACCAACTGACAGCTCCACCGTTTAATGTAGACACGTATCCGGTTTGCGATTTAGAATCGTCCGGATCAGTGTCAAAGCTTGCATCAACGTAACCATTTACGATGAGCTCTTTGTCACCTCCATATACGAGAAACATATCCTTAGTTCTTTTCAGGTACTTAAGGATGTTCTTGACTGCTGTCTAGTGATCCACTCCTGGATTACTTTGGTACCTCCCTGCTAGACTTATAGCAAGGCACACATCAGGTCTGGTACACAGCATTGCATACATGATAGAGCCTATGGCTGAAGCATAGGGAACATCTTTCATTTTCTCTCTATCTTCTGCAGTGGTTGGACATTGAGTCTTACTCAACTTCACACCTTGTAACACAGGCAAGAACCCTTTCTTTGCTTGATCCATTTTGAACTTCTTCAAAACTTTGTCAAGGTATGTGCTTTGTGAAAGTCGAATTAAGCGTCTTGATCTATCTCTATAGATCTTAATGCCCAATATGTAAGCAGCTTCACCGAGGTCTTTCATTGAAAAAATCTTATTCAAGTATCCCTTTATGCTATCCAGAAATTCTATATTATTTCCAATCAATAATATGTCATCCATATATAATATCAGAAATCGTACAGAGCTCCCACTCACTTTCTTGTAAATACAGGCTTCTCCAAAAGTATGTATAAAACCAAATGCTTTGATCACACTATCAAAGTGTTTATTCCAACTCCAAGAGGCTTGCACCAGTCCATAAATGGATCGCTGGAGCTTGCACACTTTGTTAGCTCCCTTTGGATCGACAAAACCTTCTGGTTGCATCATATACAACTCTTCTTCCAGAAATCCATCCAGGAATGCAGTTTTGACATCCATTTGCCAAATTTCATAATCATAAAATGCGGCAATTGCTAACATGATTTGGACAGACTTAAGCATCGCTACGGGTGAGAAGGTCTCATCATAGTCAATCCCTTGAACTTGTCGAAAACCTTTCGCAACAAGTCGAGCTTTGTAGACAGTAACATTACCGTCAGCGTCAGTCTTCTTCTTGAAGATCCATTTATTCTCAATGGCTTGCCGATCAATGGGCAAGTCAACCAAAGTCCACACTTTGTTCTCATACATGGATCCCATCTCAGATTTCATGGCTTCTAGCCATTTTGCGGAATCTGGGCTCACCGTCGCTTCTTCATAGTTCGTAGGTTCATCATGATCTAGTAGCATGACTTCCAGAACAGGATTACCGTACCACTCTGGTGTGGATCTTACTCTGGTTGATCTACGAGGTTCAGTAGTAACTTGATCTGAAGTTTCATGATCATTATCATTAGCTTCCTCACTAATTGGTGTAGGTGTCACAGAAACCGGTTTCTGTGATGTACTACTTTCCAATAAGGGAGAAGGTACAGTTACCTCATCAAGTTCTACTTTTCTCCCACTCACTTCTTTTGAGAGAAACTCCTTCTCTAGAAAAACTCCGAATTTAGCAACAAAAGTCTTGCCTTCGGATCTGTGATGGAAGGTGTACCCAATAGTCTCCTTTGGGTATCCTATGAAGACACAGTTCTCCGATTTGGGTTCGAGCTTATCAGGTTGAAGCTTTTTCACATAAGCATCGCAGCCCCAAACTTTCAGAAACGACAACTTTGGTTTCTTGCCAAACCACAGTTCATAAGGTGTCGTCTCAATGGATTTCGATGGTGTCCTATTTAACGTGAATGCAGCCATCTCTAAAGCATAACCCCAAAACGATAGCGGTAAATCAGTAAGAGACATCATAGATCACACCATATCTAATAAAGTACGATTACGACGTTCGGACACACCATTACGCTGTGGTGTTCCGGGTGGCGTGAGTTGCGAAACTATTCCGCATTGTTTCAAATGTAGACCAAACTCGTAACTCAAATATTCTCCTCCATGATCAGATCGTAGAAACTTTATTTTCTTGTTACGATGATTTTCAACTTCACTCTGAAATTCTATGAACTTTTCAAATGTTTTAGACTTATGTTTCATTAAGTAGATATACCCATATCTGCTTAAATCATCTGTGAAGGTGAGAAAATAACGATATCCGCCATGAGCCTCAACATTCATTGGACCACATACATCTGTATGTATGATTTCCAACAAATCCGTTGCTCTCTCCATAGTACCGGAGAACGGCGTTTTAGTCATCTTACCCATGAGGCACGGTTCACAAGTACCAAGTGATTCATAATCAAGTGGTTCCAAAAGTCCATCAGTATGGAGTTTCTTCATGCGCTTTACACCGATATGACCTAAATGGCAGTGCCACAAATAAGTTGCACTATCATTATCAACTCTGCATCTTTTGATTTCAACATTATGAATATGTGTATCACTACTATCGAGATTCATCAAAAATAGACCACTCTTCAAGGGTGCATGAAGATATTACTCATATAAATAGAACAACCATTATTCTCTGATTTAAATGAATAACCATCTTGCATCAAACAAGATCCAGATATAATGTTCATGCTCAACGCTGGCACCAAATAACAATTATTTAGGTCTAATACTAATACCGAAGGTAGATGTAGAGGTAGCGTGCCGACCGCGATCACATCGACTTTGGAACCATTTCCCACGCGCATCGTCACCTCGTCCTTAGCCAATCTTCGCTTAATCTGTAGCCCCTGTTTTGAATTGTAAATGTTAGCAATAGAACCAGTATCAAATACCCAGGTGCTACTGCGAGCATTAGTAAGGTACACATCAATAACATGTATATCACATATACCTTTGTTCACTTTGCCATCCTTCTTATCCGCCAAATACTTGGGGCAGTTCCGCTTCCAGTGACCAGTCTGCTTGCAGTAGAAGCACTCAGTCTCAGGCTTAGGTCCAGACTTGGGTTTCTTCTCCTGAGCAGCAACTTGTTTGCTGTTCTTCTTGAAGTTCCCTTTCTTCTTCCCTTTTCCCTTTTTTCTTGAAACTGGTGGTCTTATTGTCCATCAACACTTGATGCTCCTTCTTGATTTCTACCTCCGCGGCTTTTAGCATCGCGAAGAGCTCAGGAATAGTCTTATTCATCCCTTGCATATTATAGTTCATCATGAAGCTTTTTTAGCTTGGTGGCAGTGATTGAAGAACTCTGTCAATGACACTATCAACAGGAAGATTAACCCCCAGTTGAGTCAAGTGATTATGATACCCAGACATTTTGAGTATATGTTCACTGATAGAACTATTCTCCTCCATCTTGCAGCTATAGAACTTATTGGAGACTTCATAACTCTCAATCCGAGCATTTTCTTGAAATATTAACTTCAACTCCTGGAACATCTCATATGCTCCATGACATTCAAAACGTCGTTGAAGACCCGGTTCTAAGCCGTAAAGCATGGAACACTGAACTATCGAGTAGTCAATAGTTTTGCTCTGCCAGACGTTCATAACATCTGGTGTTGCTCCTGCAGCAGGCTTGGCACTTAGCGGTGCTTCCAGGACGTAATTCTTCTATGCAGCAATGAGGATAATCCTCAAGTTACGGACCCAGTCCGTGTAATTGCTACCATCATCTTTCAACTTTGCTTTCTCAAGGAACGCATTAAAATTCAATGGAACAACAACATGAGCCATCTATCTACAATTAAACATAGAAAAGCAAGATACTATCAGGTACTAAGTTCATGATAAATTTAAGTTCAATAAATCATATTACTTAAGAACTCCCACTTAGAAAGATATCCCTCTAATCCTCTAAGTGATCACATGATCCAAATCAACTAAACCATGTCCGATCATCACGTGAGATGGAGTAGTATCAATGGTGAACATCACTATGTTGATCATATCTACTATATGATTCACGCTCGACCTTTCGGTCTCCGTGTTCTGAGGCCATATCTGTTATATGCTACGCTCGTCAAGTTTAACCTGAGTATTCTGCGTGTGCAACTGTTTTGCACCCGTTGTATTTGAACGTAGAGCCTATCACACCCGATCATCATGTGGTGTCTCAGCATGAAGAACTTTCGCAATGGTGCATACTCAGGGAGAACACTTATACTTTGATAATTTAGTGAGGGATCATCTTATAATGCTACCGTCAATCAAAGCAAGATAATATGCATAAAAGATAAACATCACATGCAATCAATATAAGTGATATGATATGGCCATCATCATCTTGTATTTGTGATCTCCATCTCCGAAGTACCGTCATGATCACCATCATCACCGGCGCGACACCTTGATCTCCATCGTAGCATCATTGTCGTCTCGCCAATCCTATGCTTCCACGACTATCGCTACCACTTAGTGATAAAGTAAAGCATTACAGCGCGATTGTATTGCATACAATAAAGCGACAACCATATGGCTCCTGCCAGTTGCCGATAACTCGGTTACAAAACATGATTATCTCATACAATAAAATTTAGCATCATGTCTTGACCATATCACATCACAACATGCCCTGCAAAAACAAGTTAGACGTCCTCTACTTTGTTGTTGCAAGTTTTACGTGGCTGCTACGGGCTTAGCAAGAACAGTTCTTACCTACGCATCAAAACCACAACGATAGTTTATCAAGTTGGTGCTGTTTTAACCTTCGCAAGGACCGGGCGTAGCCACACTTGGTTCAACTAAAGTTGGAGAAACTGACACCCGCCAGCCACCTGTGTGCAAAGCACGTCGGTAGAACCAGTCTCGCGTAAGCGTACGCGTAATGTCGGTCCGGGCCGCTTCATCCAACAATACCGCCGAACCAAAGTATTACATGCTGGTAAGCAGTATGACTTATATCGCCCACAACTCACTTGTGTTCTACTCGTGCATAACATCAACGCATAAAACCTAGGCTCGGATGCCACTGTTGGGGAACGTAGTAATTTCAAAAAAATTCCTACGCACACGCAAGATCATGGTGATGCATAGCAACGAGAGGGGAGAGTGTTGTCTACGTACCCTCGTAGACCGGCAACGGAAGCGTTGACACAACGTAGAGGAAGTAGTCGTACGTCTTCCCGATCCGACCGATCCAAGTACCGAACGTACGGCACCTCCAAGTTCTGCACACGTTCAACTCGGTGACGTCCCTCGAGCTCCGATCCAGCAAAGTGTTGAGGGAGAGTTTCATCAGCACGACGAGGTGATGACAGTGATGATGTTCTACCGACGCTGGGCTTCGCCTAAGCACCGCTACGATATGACCGAGGTGGAATATGGTGGAAGGGGGCACCGCACACGGCTAAGGAACGATCACAAAGATCAACTTGTGTGTCATGGGGTGCCCCCTTGCCCCCGTATATAAAGGAGGGAGAGGGGGAGGTGCGGCCGGCCCAAGGGGTGCGCCTGGAGGAGTCCTACTCCCACCGGGAGTAGGACTCCCCCCTCTTGCCTTGTTGGAAAAGGAAGGGGGAAGGGAGAAAGAGGAAAGCCCCCCCCTTCCTCGTCCTATTCGGACTAGGGGGGAGGGGTGCGCGGCCTGCCCTGGCCGGCCCTCCTCTTCTCCCTTAGGGCCCATGTAGGCCCAATAACCCCCGGGGGGTTCCGGTAACCCCCGGTACTCCGGTAAAATCCTGATTTCACCCGGAACGTTTCTGATATCCAAATATAGGCTTCCAATATATCAATCTTTATGTCTCGACCATTTCGAGACTCCTCGTCATGTCCGTGATCACATCCGGGACACCGAACAACCTTCGGTACATCAAAACACAAAAACCCTAATTACGATCGTCACCGAACTTTAAGCGTGCGGACCCTACGGGTTCGAGAACTATGTAGACATGACCGAGACACGTCTCCGGTCAATAACCAATAGCGGAACCTAGATGCTCATATTGGCTCCTACATATTCTACGAAGATCTTTATCGGTCAGACCGCATAACAATATACGTTGTTCCCTTTGTCATCGGTATGTTACTTGCCCGAGATTCGATCGTCGGTATCTCAATACCTAGTTCAATCTCGTTACCGGCAAGTCTCTTTACTTGTTCCGTAATACATCATCCCGCAACTAACTTATTAGTTGCAATGCTTGCAAGGCTTGAGTGATGTGCATTACCGAGAGGGCCCAGAGATACCTCTCCGACAATCGGAGTGACAAATCCTAATCTCGAAATACGCCAACCCAACAAATACCTTTGGAGACATCTATAGAGCACCTTTATAATCACCCAGTTACGTTGTGACGTTTGGTAGCACACAAAGTGTTCCTCCGGTAAACGGGAGTTGCATAATCTCATAGTCATAGGAACATATATAAGTTATGAAGAAAGCAATAGCAACAAACTAAACGGTCAAGTGCTAAGCTAATGGAATGGGTCAAGTCAATCACATCATTCTTCTAATGATGTGATCCCGTTAACCAAATAACAACTCATGTCTATGGTTAGGAAACATAACCATCGTTGATCAACGAGCTAGTCAAGTAGAGGCAAACTAGTGACACTCTGTTTGTCTATGTATTCACACATGTATTATGTTTCCGGTTAATACAATTCTAGCATGAATAATAAACATTTATCATGATACAAGGAAATAAATAATAACTTTATTATTGCCTCTAGGGCATATTTCCTTCAATATTATTGTATATTTTTTTATATTGTGTGCGGGTAACTTTAACTTTGAAAGATGGTCGTTGGATGAGGCGAATCTGATGGTCCAAAGATGGCAAATTTGAGAACTACTGGCCGTTGGATATCATCTAGATTCCACCAGATTTCGCCACATGTATAATCTAGAAGACTCCATGGTTGAACTTAAGCATAATGCACAAACATCAAAACACAAGCACTTCTTATTTGTTCTAGATTCTTCCGTATCAGAATTGCCCAAATGTTTTTCTACATGATTTGCCATTATTTGTTTTTACTTTATGTCTTATGACGCACAATTCCATGAATCTTAAAATACATTAGCTTTCTTATAAAAACTAGATGATTTTGAATGAAATGAACTATAAGAATTAAACGAACATCTACATCATGCATATATGACTCAACGCTTGCATGTTATAATGTGGTATTTATTCATAATTTGGTTGCCAAATCTCATGCGTGCAATGCACGTGTACCTTACTCTAGTCTAAATGGTGTTTATGTGTGTGTTGTGCGTGTTGAGGTGCAAATTGTCTTTTTTGGGTACACGTTAAGCTTGTTCTTCTGAAATTTCAAGCCGCGCCTTGTTATGCTGAAAATTCAAGCTAGCGTCTCTGTCTATCGTGCTGCGAAACTCCCGCCTCTTCAACCCGCGCCTTGTTAGCCCGAAATATTTAAGATATATCTTTGTCTTGTTGTGCTCAGACAACTCCCTCCATCTCAACCCGCGCCTTGCTATTCCGAAATTACAACGCGCACGAAAACTCCCACCTCCTGTGAAATCCCAACACGCAAAATGCCCGTGGTACCCCTGAACCGAAAGAACCGCCTCAAATCGATGGGGGTACTTTCGTAACTTACCCCACATTTCGGACAAGCGCGTCTCTAAGCCATGGTTCCCCACTGCCATCCCATCCGCCCACCCATTCGTACACCGAGGCCGCGAAAACCCGCGACGAAACCCCACACCCTGCTCCGTCCGCCACCCAGCCAGAGCCTCTTCCCCGATGACATCGTCCACAGTAACACCTCGACGTCCCTCATCCACCGTACCGGATGAGGATCCGTCGTCGATCTCATCGTCCCGCCGGTTCAGCCACCCCGTCCTCCACCTCCAAGGAACTGCCCCGACGTTCCCCTCATCTTTCACGCCACCTCCATTCCTACACCGCCGTCTTCATCTGCACCACCGGAAGAGCATTATCATCACCGTTTCCTCGGATGAAGCTGCGGCCTAATCAGCGCCACCAAAGAGGTTGTACACTAATCGCCGCATTTTCTTCTTGATTCGATCTCACGGTGCTGCCGGCGCTCGGTCCCGAGCCGACACGGCGCGGCTCCATCCACGGTGGTGTCGCCGGCCACTTCCTCCACGGCGTCGCTCCCTCGGCGGCGACGTCCACAGCAGTAGGACCTGCTGCTGCTTTAGCTCTCGCTCGTGCTGCTGCTATGCTCTTGCTCTCGGTCCCCTGCCTGGTCTGCTCTTGCTATTGCTCTTGCTCGCACTGCTGCTCTCGCTCTTGCTCTTGCTTGCGATGCTCCTCCGATTTAGCTACACTTCACTCCGATGCCGCCGGGGTGAAGCAAGAACCAGCCGCAATGGGGAGGGGGGCTCGCCGGAGAGGTACCCCACTATCTATCTTAGGGTTCAGGATGGGGGCGGTGGTCGCCGGCAGTGGCGGGGCGGTGGCGGGGCGGTGGCGTGGGGATCGCCGGAGAAAAAGCTCGGCACGGGGGGGGGCCTAGAGGGATGGCCGGGGCGGCGGTGGACCGGCGGTGGGGAGTGTTTTCGGGTCAGGCGGGGCGGCGCACCGCCGGCTGCGGGCGGCAGGGGGCTGCTGTTTGGCCGGCTCAGGGGGTGGAGGTTGAAGATGAATCGCAGGCCCTTGATTTCATATCCAACGGCTGCAAAATCGACTGACCAGAGATGAAAAAGTCAGTCGACCGACGTGTAGCCTCACCTTGCTAGTGCGTTCAGTTTCGACATCAAAATTCAGTTTCCACAGCAAAATTCAGTTTCGACAGTTAAGTTCAGTTTCGACAGTTAAGTTCAGTTTTGACAGTTAAATTCAGTTTCGACAGTTAAGTTCAGAGATGAGCGGCTGATGTATTTTACATCTAGCACTTTTTGGTTATGTATTTTATGTCATGTATTAGAGATGCTATTAGAATTCCACTCAGGTTAACATTGTTCGTTGTCTCTATTGTCCTACTTCAGCCTCGGCATCGTAGAACTCATCGGAGCTGCTCCAACGACGAAACCCTCCATCACAGCGGAGCAGTACCTCGGGCTCCATCTCCAGATGCCTAAGATCTTCTTCCCCTCCTCCGACAGCCAAGTCAGCCGGAGCATCCTCACCGGCCAACCCAATCACGCTGAGATCGACATGGCTTCGCCAAAGAGGTTGTACACTTGTAGCCACTACAAAAAAAGACACATCCGTGAGATTTTGGGACGAACGAAATTTTTTTATGTCATACATATGACACTTCTATGATGATAATTGTGACAAAACCCGGTATCATCATAGATGTGGTGGGCTCCTACTTCTATGACAAAAAATCATGACAGAAAATGGGCTTTTCATCCTGGGCGGGCCGGAGATGCAGCTGCATGACATTATTTGGGCCGTCCATGACGGAAAAAACCGTGGTAGAAGCGAGGGCGAGGAAAATTTCGGGGGGTTCCCGGTTACGGTGGGAGGTCGGGGGCCGAGCGATGCGCGTTTCTCTCGTACACGTACGCGCGTGTGTGCGAGGCGTTGGCTCTAACTGAACCCGAGCGAGGCGTTGGGCTCTAACTGAACCCGAGCGAGGCGTTGGGCTCTAACTGAACCCGAGCGATTGCACTGCAGGCTATGCGTTACTGAACCCGAGCGATCGGTCGATGGCTATTAACTGAACCCGGTCGAGCGATTCCTTCGCTACTGCTGCTAACTAAAGCCGATCGATGCTGCCTCTGGATGAACAGTGAGCGTTGCGGGGGGGATTTGGATGAACAGTTCCCGGTGGGGGTGGATGAATAGGACCCCGTGGTGTTGCCTCTGGATGAACAGGACCCCGATCGATCGAGCCGGTTGGGGCTGGATGAACAGGACCCTGTGGAGGGCAGGATGAACAGTAGACAGTGGAGGGCAGGATGAACAGTAGCCCATGGAGGGGTGGTTGAACAGGAGCCTGTGGAGAGGGCTAGTTGAACAGTAGCCGGTGGAGTAGCGCGCGGTGGAGGCTGGATGAACAGGAGCCCGTGGATGAATAGTCGCAGGTGGAGGCTGGAGGGGGTCGACGGTGGATGAACAGTAGCTCGTGGAGGCTGGAGGGGGTCGATGGTGGAGATTAACAGTATCCCGTGGAGTCCCGTTTTGCGGTACGCCACACCCCTCCCGATGAACAGGACCCCCGTTTCGACCGTAGCGCTCCAACACAAGTACGTTTCCTCCGTTTTGCGGTACGCCACACCCCTCCCAATCAACAGGACCCCCGTTTCGACCGTAGGAGGTTCGTTTCCTCCGTTTTGCAGTACGCCAGACCCCTCCCGATTAATAGGACCCCGTTCCGAACGTAGGAGGTCCTTTTCCTCCGTTGTGTGGTACGCCAGGCCTCGTTTCCATCGCCTGTTCCGTCCAAGCCCTCCCGATGAACATGACCACGCATTCCGTTTCGACCCAGCCGGTTGGCTCCCACGCGTTCTGTTGCCTCCCGATGAACACGACGCATTCCATTGCCTCCCCATGAACACGACGCATTTCGTTGCCTCCCCATGAACACGCCGCATTCCGTTGCCTCCCCATGAACACGACGACGACGCTGTTTCTCCGTTCCGACCCAGCCATGTCAATGAGCCCTCGCCGTACGTATGCACGAGTAGGCGTTCGAGAACCCGCCCGTATGTACACATACGTGGCCATATTTTCTTTCTTGCACCCTGGCCGCCTCTACTACGACATGTGTGCGCCTCTACATCCACCAGTATATATGTATGTACACGTTTGCGACCAGAATGACAACGCTACATACGCTTCGACCAGGTGGGTCCCGACTGTCAAGCACTTCCTTGCGTGCGAAGATGTAGCTGGTGGGTCCCAGCAGTCAGGGGGCAAAAGATGGCGGCCCGTCCGGTGGGTCCCCACCGTCAGGTGGAGGAACAATTATTTTTCACGTAATAAGGAGGCACTTCCTTGCTGCGGCCGTGGACCCAGCTGTCAGCCTCTCAACGTACAGTCCACGTCCGATGGAAGCCGTTCCTTGACCATGTTGACCACGCCGCGCCGAGAGCACCAGGGCGGTGGACGACGGCGAGGCCTAGGAAGGGGACGACGCGGAGCCGGGGAAGATGCGGCAGTGGATGCCCACGCATAGAGGAGTACAAGGGCACTGGTTCGCTGCGGTGTGAGGCTGCCATCGCCGCAGAGTAACAAGGGGTGTGGGTGAGTAGAGGGATGGCCTGGCCAGCGGTGGGAGTAGTAGGGTGCGGTGAGGCCTCCGCCGCATCGTAGCCGGCCACAGGAGGCAGGAGCACGAGGCACGACCGGCGCTGGTTTGGGCGGCTGGAGCAAGAAGACTAGAGGTTGAAGAAGCACTACGGCCGTTGGATGGACATCGTACGGTCACTGGAGCTAGAATCGTGCATATTGACTAAGTTGACAAAGCCCTCCGTCCCCGTCAACTTAGTAGGCCCACAAGTCAGCCTGCCACTATACCAGGTCCCAGCTAACAGGGGGAGTATTCATTTTTTTGTGCGTAATAAGGAGGCACTTCCTTGCGTGCGAAGATATAGCTGGTGGGTCCGAGCTGTCAGCGGCGGTAATGTTTTTTTCGCAAAATACAGAGGCCCTTTCGGTGGGTCCCTGATGTCAGGTGGAGATATCATTATTTTGCGCGTAATAAGGAGGCATTTCCTTGCGTGCGGCCGTGGACCCAGCTGTCGGCCTCTCCACATACAGTCCACTTCAGATGCATGTCGGTCATTGACCACGTTGACCAGGCCGCGCCAAGAGCACCAGGGCGTTGGATGACGGTGAGGCCTAGGAAGGGAACGACACGGAGGCAGGGAAGACTCGGCAGTTGTTTCCCACGCGGAGGGGAGTACGACTGTACGAGGGTTTACTGGTTCGTCTGCCGTCGCCTGAGAATAACAACAGGTGTGGGTGAGTAGAGGGATGGCTAGGCCAGCGATGGGAGTACGATGGGGCGGTGAGGCCTGCACGGCAGCACAGCCGGCCGCGGGGAGGAGAGAGCAGGCAGTCCCGCTTGTGCTTGTTTGAGCGGCTGGAGCAGGAAGAGCAGAGATTGAAGAAGCACGATGGCCGTTGGATGGACATCCAACAGTTACTGCTTATGCGTCAACCTTTTTTTAGGAAAGCCTCAAATCTATGGAAAAGAGCATACAGCCCATCTGCCATTATTTCTAATAATTTTCAGCCCATTTGCTAATTCTTAAGGGTTTTTTTGGAGCCCATATTCTTTTTGTTAGCATTACAGCCCAAATTGTGGCCACGGTTAAAAAATTATACGAAATTTTGCATATTTCAGTGCGGTCTGAACTGTTTTTAATCCCCAAATTTCGACTCACATTTAAAATGATTTTAAAAATAAATGTATATCAATATAAAATCCAACAAAAACTCCACGCATAAAAATTAATGTAATTTAAAATCTTGAAATGAAAAAAGATATTTGAAACTAATTGCCGGTTTGATGTGTTTTAAAAATGTACAGCCCATTTCTCATTAGTGATGGGCAATTTTCTCGGCCAGCCGAATGAAAGCTCTCCTCGTCTTGAAAGATTTGCAGCCCAACAGGCCTGACAAAGCGACTTACTTGGCAAATCACAAAAAAAACTGGGCTGTGCTCGTGGACCCAGCTGTCAGCTTCTCCACGTACAGTACTCTTCCGATGGAAGTCGTTCCTTGACCACGTTGACCATGCCGCGCGGAGAGCACCACGGCGGTGGACGACGGCGAGGCCTAGGAAGGGGACGACGCGGAGCCGGGGAAGACGCGGCAGTGGAAGCCCACGCGGAGAGGAGTACGAGGGTTCACTGGTTCGGCTGCGGTGTGAGGCTGCCGTCGCCGCAGGGCCTGGCCAGCGGTGGGAATAGTAGGGGGCGGTGAGGCCTCCGCGGCAGCACAGCCGGCCACGGGAGGCAGGAGCATGCGGCATGACCGGCGCTGCTTTGGGCGGCTGGAGCAAGAAGACCAGAGGTTGAAGAAGCACTATGGCCATTGGATGGACATCGTACGGTCACTGGAGCTAGAATCGTTCATATTGACTAAGTTGACAAAGCCCTCCGTCCCTGTCAACTTTGTTGGCCCACAAGTCATCCTCCCACTATGGTGGGTCCCAGCTAGCAGGGGGTATTCATTTTTTGTGCGTAATAAGGAGGCACTTCCTTGCGTGCGAAGATATAGCTGGTGGGTCCGACATGTCAGCGGGGGGAACGTTTTTTCGCGAAATACAGAGGCCCTTCCAGTGGGTCCCAGCTGTCAGGTTGAGGAATCATTATTTTGCACGTACAGTCCACGGCCGATGGATGTCGTTCGTTGACCAAGTTGACCAGGCCGCGCTGAGAGCACCATGGCGGTGGACGACGGCGAGGCCTAGGAAGGGAACGACACAGAGCCGGGGAAGACTCGGCAATGGTTGCCCACGCGGTGGGGAGTACGAGGGTTTACTGGTCTGGCTACCGTCGCCGGAAAATAATAGGAGGTGTGGGTGAGTAGAGGAATGGCCTGGCCAGCAATGAAGTAGGGTGGGGCGGTGCGGCCTGTGTGGCAGCACAGCCGGCCACGGGAGGCGGGAGCAGGCAGTCCCACCGGAGCTGGTTTGGGCGGCTGGAGCAAGAAGATCAGATATTGAAGAAGCAGCACGGCCGTTGGATTAACATCCAACGGTCACTGCTGCTAGAATCGTTTGTGGACTAAGTTGACAAAGCCAAAGTACACGTCAACCTAGTAGACCCACAAGTCAGCCTCCAAATCTGTCCCAAGCAACATACAACCCGAAATTTCTTGCCAGATTCAAATTAATTTTAAATCTAAATATACCTTAATTTAAATTCAATGAAATTTTACCCACACAAAAACAATGAAATTTAAAATATCAAAATCCGAAAGAAAACAATATTTTGGAACTAATTGTCTGTTTGCTGTATTTTTTCATTTTACAGCCCATTTATTATTACTTATAGCCCATTTATTATTACTTATAGCCCATTTTCTGGGCAAAATGCATCCCTCCTTGTCTTGAAAGATTTCTGGCCCAGCAGGGCGTAGAAAAGCAAGTAGGCCTACGTTGGTTATTCTGCAAAAAACAAAATAGCTGGCTAGCAATTTTCAGAAAGGAAAAAAACAAACTGGGCTGGTCATGTGCTAAACATATGAAATAAAAGCCTGGGCTAGACGGGCCACGGGTCCCGCACAACCCAGTTGATACCCTTCTCCATCCCGAAAAAACAAAATTACTGCACGCTGCTGGGTCCCTACTGTCATCCTCACCATGTACAGTCATCTCCTTATTCCTCTCGGTTGTTGACCATGTTGACAACACCGGAGGGCGGCGCTGCGGCGAGCGAACCAAGGCGGAGGACGATGGTGAGGCCTCATACAGGAACGAACAGGAGCCGGGGCAGATCATAGCCAGTCGTGGGAGGCGGGAGCAGGCGGTCCCACCGGCGCTGGTTTGGCTTTGGCGGCTCGAGGAAGAAGAGACTGAAGAAACGCGACAGACGTTGCATGTCAATCCAACGGTCAAGGTTGGCACAATCGTTTGTTGACTAAGCGGACACCAAGTAGCATACTTTTTATATATAGGAATAAAACCGCGAGGAAAATGCGTTCGTCTGCCGTCCTCCTCACAGGGAACATTCGCCACATAAGTGACTAGCACCCTTGGTTTTCAACCGAGAGGTCTTGGGTTCGAATCCCAGGAACTCTCAATTTTGTCCTCCTTCCTTCCTCGCAAAAGAGAAGGGAAATAAAATCAAAGACTTGGGAAGGCGTACAGAACAAGCTAGTGTGCCAGTAATGAGACGTTGCCGAGTTTTAGAAAAAAGAAAGACGTGCTCCTGTAGCTGGTTCGAATCCAAACCTAGACTATGACTATATATGGTGCTATGCTACTCTGCAAGTAATGAAACCGGCATATCCAACGTTCGCTTCTCCTCTTCTCTACTTACTCTGCCTAGCATCAGAAGCTCTGGCCGCAGCAACCATGTCCGCTGGCTGCTCGTCCACCTGCTCTTCAGCAGGCAACAACCAGATATGCGCCAAGTCGCAACCCGTATCATCGCCTGTGGGTCTCATCACACCCTCGCCGGCACGCCCACCGCAGCGGATTGCTCATCGCAACCCGCTGCCGTTGGTGTGGTGCCACTGCTGCAAATCACGCAGAGTCATCTGTCGCGTCTCAACCACAATCCTCAACCCTAGCCGAGTCTTCTATAAATGCCCGAATCATGGGGTAATAATATGTTTAAGTGTTGTTCTGCTGCTTTCAGTTGCTGATTTTTTAATAGTTTGGTTGATGATCTACCAATTTGATTCGTGCAGAAAAGGGAAGATTCGTGTGATTTGTATTTCTGGGAAGTTGCTGATGTGGGGGAATGCAACTACGCTAATTATTTGGTTAGCCGAGGAATCCCAATACCAGCAGGTTGGGGTGTTGGACAAGTAACTGAAGGAACGGCAGAAGAGGAAGATGCAAAACAGAAGCTTAGAGATGCAGTTCCTCTGATCATGGCCAAGCAATAGCTGCTGAACGGCCTTGACAGCAATGAGGAGATGAAAGAGCTTGTGAAGATAATGGGCAAAATCGATGTGCTGTGTAGGATGATTGTCTCTTTATTTGCAGTGTATGTAGGACTCGTGATGTATTCAGTGGCTACGACATGAGCACTTTGCTGAAACTAGTAATGAATGAAACCTGTGTAGCAGGCTGGGCGTAGTGTTGTGAACATCTAATGATTTCTATTAACGGAAATCAGGGGGTATCCCCTTTTGCTCATATAAATAAATAAATAAATAGCAGAGGCTCTGTCGGGTCAGCTTTTTTCTCATTCGAAGACGTCGAAAAAATTGCAGTCCAACAGCAAACTATGTCATCAAATTCAAGTTTCGCAGCCAAATATGAGAACAACTAAACAACAATGTCATCATGTTTTAGTTGTCATACAATCACCAAACACAAATCAGCATACATAACAAGTGATGTCCTCACAGCAAAATACTAAACAACATGTTCATCAGGTTTCAGTTGTCATAGCAAACACAATTTCACATAGTAGATAAAAAACGTCTTTTGACAGGCAAATACGACAAAAGCAATGTAATCACCATCCGCAGCAACAGCGTCAACATCTTCCCATGTGTATCAGTCTGAATCGTAATTCCCCACGACGTCATCTTCTTCTTCGTCCTCAATGTCCTCGAACGTTGGCTTCTTCTTGATCAACTCTTGTATGTCCACAGCACGACAGGAAATCTTTTCGCCGGCGTCATTGATGTGATGGTTCTCAAAGATATTAGGAACGTCTGTGTTATCTTGTACATCAGGAGCAGTGTAAGCATCATCTTGTTGTGCAACTTCATAACGAATTCCTCTGCTCAAACCTTTGCAATACTCTCCAGTCATCGCTACGTGCAAATGTGTCTTCCAAGAAAAATATTTGTGTTGCTTGATTTGCCATAATAAAAGGCTCATTGGTCTGGTACGCCGCCTTGACATTGATGGATTTGAAATAATCATCAGCTCTGGGTTTTGCGATCCTGGAAAACAGGTTATACCAACGACAGCACAACAGAACCACACACCGATGATCCTCGAAACTGGAGATATACTGCAACTGAATAATGTCTGTTATGTTAGCATACATTTCAGTTATCTCTTTGTCATACGTATCCGTGCTCATGATGGCACTGTTTTGTGTCTTCTTGCCTTCGTCTCATGCAAGGGTGTTGTAGCGCACATCTCCAACAACGCAAGATTCATAATGTCTTACCCGAGTATCAGGACCCATTGCTAGTGAGTAAAGGGCATCATCAACTACCTGCCCATCCTCCCGCATCTTCTTAACCTATGGTTAGAAAATAGACAAGCTGATCATCTTATGTACTCAATATATTAAAAAAACTGATAGTGCACTTCAAAAGCTTACATGGTTCTTGAACCATTTCGCAAATCCTGCCATAACCAGTTTGTCAATGTTTCTTGGATTTTGCGGCAGTAACTCCTCTTTGTAGATGCTGCACAACATAGTGACCGCCTCAAATATCTAAATATAGAAGAATGTGCTGCAAGTTTAGTAGATTACGATGTATAAGCTGCAGTGCTGCACTTACTTGATATAAGGTAGTATCTCAGGACAGTTATTCAACACATACCAAACCATTTTGTCCAAATCTTTAGGTTTGTCCTCTTGTCGACTCTTCCCTATAACTCGAACAGAATAATCGAAAACATTGAGCCCGGGATTGTCTTCACCCACCTCTTTGCTAAGTTGATCAGCTGTTTCAATGTATTTTGAGCAGAATGTCAACGCTTTTGTAGCAATGTAGGCCTCTGCAATGGAACCCTCGGGTCTAGCTCTATTCCTAACATAGCCCTTGAAAGTGCCTAGCCGCCTTTCAATGGGGTACATCCAGCCATACTGTACTGGACCTCTAAGTAGTGCCTCATCACGTAGATGAACAGCCAAATGCACCATCACATCAAAGAAGGCTGGAGGATATATCTTCTCAAGGTCGCATAGGATAGTTGGTATCTTGTCTCTAAGACGCTCCAAAGCATCTATCCTGATATTCCTACTGCAGAGTTCCCTGAAGAATTGTCCCAACTCTGCAACTGCTCTGTATAAGTCAGGGCGGCCCAATCCTCTAAGGATAACAGGTAAAACCCTTTGAAGTAGGATGTGGTAGTCATGAGTTTTCAACCCTTGTACCTTGTTTCCATCTGCACTGACTCTCCTTTCAGGGTTGGAAGCAAATCCATGTGGGAATATCACACATGGCAGGACCTCGCAGAATTCTTTTCTTTTTACCTTGTCCAAGACGTACACAGCTGGTGCCATATCCCATGGTTTACCTTCATCTTGCACCTGCAAATCCTTTCTGATACCCAGGTGTGTCAAATCAATCCTAGATTTTAAGGTATCTTTTGTCTTTCCTTCAATATTAAGAAGTGTGCCGATAATGTTGTCACATATATTTTTCTCGATGTGCATCACATCAAGATTATGCCTCAGATCCAAATCTTTCCAATACTCCAAGTCCCACAAGGTGGACCTACGGGTAAACAATACTCTCTCTTCTACCCTGCCACGCTTCCTTTTCCCGCTACCATTACCAGGATGGTTTCCTCGTGTAATATGCCTGACCTTCTCTAATTCCACTTGCAACTCATCGACGGTGAGCCTCTTTGGCGCATCACGGTTTTCATGCTTTGCATTGAACACATGTCTTCGGTATTTTCTAGGATGCGGCTTGTCCTTGGCAAGGAAACGGCGGTGTCCAATGTAACAGATCTTGCTAAGTATTGCGTATGACAGCGGATTCCTGTCACAGCGAACACATGCATTGTAACCATGTGTCATTCGCCCTGACATAGTGCCCAAAGCCGGATAATCATGGATGCACCAAATTATAACAGCA
This sequence comes from Triticum urartu, assembly GCF_056163025.1. Taxonomy (NCBI): domain Eukaryota; kingdom Viridiplantae; phylum Streptophyta; class Magnoliopsida; order Poales; family Poaceae; genus Triticum; species Triticum urartu. The sequence goes on from NC_141875.1 coordinate 558,614,842, forward strand.
CGCAGAAAGAAATCAGCTGGTGGGCTGCTATATAGGTCTCGAGTGAGAACACCCTTCCATAGCTGTTGAAGTTCCTCCACAAGAGGCTCCATGAACAAATCAAAATCCTTTCCAGGACTTTTTGGACCTGGGATGAGCAAGGCCATCATGTAGTTTGATTCTTTGGTGCAGACATTTGGAGGCATGTTGTAAGGGATAACAAGCACTGGCCACATGCTATATGTGGCGCTCTGGTGGCCAAATGGGTTAAATCCATCTGAAGCTAAGCCAAGTCTAATGTTTCTCGGGTCAGCAGCAAACTCTTTGTGTTTATCATTGAAGCTTTTCCACTCACTACCATGAGATGGATTGATCATTACATTCTGATCTCTGTACTCCTGGTTCCTAGAATGCCACAGTACATCCTCTCTTGTTTCAGCATCATGAAACAACCTCTGCAATCTTGGTGTAATTGGAAAATGTCTCAGAACATTATGAGGAATCCTCTTCACAGCATCGCCATCTTTCCATCTTGATGATTTGCATTTCAGGCATTCACTTAAGTTGGCATAATCCTTCCGGAACAGAACACAATTATTCTTACAAACATGGATCATATCATATCCAATTCCAACTACACGAAGGAAATTCTTCATTTTACTGTAGGTGTGTGGCAGCTCAGACGCATCTGGGAAAGATTCACGGAAAGCAGCCAACATCGCATCGAATGATTTGTTGGTCATCTGCTTAGATGTCTTCACCTGAAGAAAGGTGACCATAGCTGAGAATACTGACAGCTTATTTCCTGGGGTGACAGCAACGTTGCATTGTTCCAACATGCGGGCCCACCGTTTTTCTTTTGCAGGTGAAAGTTCACGGAATGCACGAGCATTTCGTAGCATTGTTTCAATGTTGGTCAAACTCACTGGCTCCGCCACCACCACCTCCTCCTCCTCTTCCACCTGAGCATCAGGCAGATCAAGATGGTGATCTGCTGCTTCCACGTAGTCAATAACATTGACGTTCACAGCTTCACCATGATGAACCCACCTAGTATATGTGACCGACATCCCATACAAGTGTAGATGATTTTGCACAGTTGACTGGGGTCTTGTAACTGAATTCATACAACTGCTACACGGGCAGAGCACATCTGATTTCGGACCACCGTACTCAGCTTTGATAAAGTTCATGAAGTTTTCAACCCCCTCGACATATGCAGCGGAGAATCTTCGAGCAGAAGTTATCCAAGTCTTGTCCATCTGTTAGACACACAAATTAGTTCTTCTACTAGATATTACAGGAAAAGCATATATGCTTTTTTATGAAGTCCAGAAAAAAAATACCTAGGTCGATGTCTAAAGCTATGGCAAGATATTTGGACGAGCAGATCTAAGTAACGAAATATATGTAAAGCTAATTCAGCAAACAGATTTGAGTGCCAAATAATGGCAGGCTGTTTCAGCAGTCAATGAGGCCGAGCACACAACCATCAAACTATCAAAGGCCATCGCAGCAACAAAGATCGAGTATAAAATGGTGTAGAGCTATTTCAGCTAACAGATTGGCTACTACACCATGGCAATCTACGTCACAATAAATATATGGCAGGATATTTTAGCAACTAATCGGCCTTGGCATGCCATCTCAGCTAAGCAGATTGAGTGCAGAACAAGGCAAGGAAGCTTCTTAAGCAGAGCATATTGACAGTAAACTACTTTGGCAAACAGTGAGATTAACAGCGTCTATCAGCTAACATTCAGTGCTACACCGACATGAACGGGGCCTGAGTCTAGAATGCGCGTACCGTGGGAGAAGTTGACCGCCGTGCGTCTCCACACGAACATCGTCAGCGGTGGCGGCGCTGACCGCCGTGCGCCTCCACAAGAACGTAGCCAGAGGTGGCGGCACGGCTAGAGGATGGCAGTCTATGAGAGCGTACTGTGGGAGCGAGAGGATCGCTGAACCGCGACGCCGACGTATCGGCGCGGCGGGGAGGGCGGCTTTGGCGGAGCGAATGGAGTGGAGGGGGACATGGGGGAGGGGGGTTTGGGGAATATTATTGGCTAGTTGGCCGAAGGGCGGTTGAATCGGATTTGGGGGGAATTTTTGGGTGTGGAGGGGAGGATTTTCGCGCGGTGGGCGGAGGGAGTTTGGCGCATGGTCGGTTTCTCCAAGTGCAGTCCCACGTGTCAGTGAAGAGGCAAGCCGAAGCGCGTTCCGTTTGCGTGAGCCGTGTGCAGGACCGAACGTGTGTGGGGTGCAATGCGACCGCGACAGGAGTGCTGTGAGTGTACCGCATTTTTTCCTTTTAAACTAGGTGCTTCGCCCCCTCAAAAAAATATGTTGCTTCACGCGATCCATCGATACTACTACTAGTAATCCGGTAATCCCAACTAAAATGGCGCGGCCGGGTCTTTTCCCGCACGATATGCTGGGAGGTTGGCTTAGTTGGGTTTTTTAGGATGAGTAATGCTACACCTACGTAATCCCAGTTACGTAATTAACATAATGTGAAACGTGTGAGCTGTTGATTGTAGATTGGGGGGAGGGAGGGGCCCACCACCATGAAAATCAAGGGAGGAGAGAGAGAGGCAATTTACGTTAACCCTTTCGTAGATTCCCGTAGATGTAGAAAGATGTGTCCGATCCTGCAATATAGGCCGTCCGATCTATATCTAATGGATAGAAAGGAAACAATGACAATTTACCCGCACTCCTCTCCACATTTGCAGATAAGGCTTTCCCTCGTTCATCCTTTTCTCCCACAAGATCTTGATCTTCCGTGCAACGCACGGGCATCTTGCTAGTACTCCTACAATATGTATATTATTGTGAATGTTCATATACAACGACCGAGATTAATGCAAACACGGGAGATTTTCATTACATTTCGAACTTTTATAGGACAAAAAAATAAAAGAAACCCGACCCTAAACCTATTCTATGGCGGTGACCAACGTCCTCCATCTATGATCTCCATGTACGGGGGCGGGGTTCAAGACCCGTGAAGTGAAGGTGCGGTCTCCGGCGAGGAAAAGTAGAACATGGGAGACGGACCAGCCAGCTGGCACACCATGCCCTGCCGCCTCCCATGCCCTACTCATCCTCGGAGGAGTCCCCAACCTCGACGGTGCCGGACGTTGGACGGTGGCAAGTAGGACGCGTGGCTGATGGTGCTCCTGTTGTCGACCGCTAGCGTGGCCACCGCTTGTGCGATGAGTTGAGCGAGGGCGGCGACCTCGAGCTCCATCCCCGAAGACAAGCTCTCCCACAGAGCGTTCGTGCTTGCAGTCATGGCGGATGTGGTTCCAGGTAGGAGGACGATGCGCTATGGTGTGGAGGTTAGCTGGGCGTTGCCGCTTTAAGTAGCGCATTCCGGTGAGGCCAAGCGTCCGGGTGCGTCATTAAGTCGCCGGAGTTGGTTCTGCAGGCACCGAGCCTCTTAATGACGACATACGAACGGACGGCATGAATGCGGGCAACTGGCGCCGGCTGGGAACGCACCGCGCGACGGCGCGAGGGATGAGGGTTTTGGTGTGCCAGGGTAGTCAGCTGCGGTCGTGGCAACGTTGGAGATGCCCTTTGCTCACATGCGATCCCCGCATGTCATTGAAAAAGCAAGACGACCCGGCATGGTCTTAGGTCCAGAGGATGCAGTTGGCCGTGCTACACCACTCCGCGGACGCGTCGCGGCGCCCCGTGCATCCTCGACGAGCCGGGTGTTGGGGTGTGTTTGGATTGTGGCCAAAGTGCACCTTGCCAAAATTTTGGTCATGACCAAAATATTGGTCTTTGTTTGGATGGTTGCCATTTTTTTGTCATGCCAATGAACTCTAGCCAACTCTAGTTCATTTTTCTTGCCAATGTCGGCCAAATCATGGGCAACCAATACCTCAACCAAAATTTTGGTCATGACCCAAAGATTGGTCTTTGTTTGGATGGTTGCCATTTCTTTGGCATGCCAATGAACTCTAGCCAACTCAAGTTCATTTTTCTTGCCAATGTCGGCCAAATCATGGGTAACCAATACCTCAACCAAAATTTTGGCTACCCAATGCTTTGATGGGGCAACCTTGGGCACAAACCAAACATAACATTGGTCGTGCCACAGCACTAACGCCACCCTCGGCAAACTAAAACCGACCGTGTCTAGCGACGATATGAGCATGTCGCTCACCGCGGTCGCCGTGTCCAGAGGCGGTGCTGGAGCTGCGCCCCGTTGTTGGCCCCAACGACCCACATGAACGGTTGTCGGTGGCGAGGAGGTCGTGGGCCAGCTCCTCCATTGGACTAGTCTGCGCTACGTCGTCCCGACGGGTGTGCCCCACATGTCTGTTTCCCTGTTTTCCCGGCCATATTCGAGCGTCAGTGCTCCGCGTTGCGCATTAGGCCTTTCACTACGTAGGCCAAGCGAGACAACTTATTGTTTATTTGAGCCGTTCAAGTATAATCATGTGGCGTTTGCTTATTTCTCATTTCTCTCCAACCCTCTTCTCCATCGATCATGTAGCCCTCTAGTCGAGTCCATCCTCCCGCATGCCTCATTTGAACATTCCGCCGAGTATCATTCACACATACCCACCCTAGTCCTCTTTCAATAGATCTCCGGACCTCGAGATGAAATCGAGAGGGAATGAGTGGGGGCACGTGATACCTAAGGCGGATTCAAAATTTTGAACCGGTGATCATAGCATCCGCAAATCATATATAAAGGGTAATCAATGTTCGTTTCGTTTTTGAACGTACAATATACTCCCTCCTATCCTTTCTAGTTTACATATAAGTTTTATGTGTAGTCAAAGTATATCTACTTTGATCAAAAAGGTATCAACATTCAACAACGCCCAATCAATATTGTTAGATTCGTACATACTCCTAGATTTGTACTCGAGATGGTTTCCAATTTGACTATTGACAAGATTAATAGTACATGAGATGTATAATGTGAAAATTATATCATTGGAAACTCCTTTCACATACGAATTTGACCGTATGCTTTGTGTAAGTTGCATGTCATATATTATTACTCTAACATTTGGTCAAAGTTAGCCTCGAAAAACGCATTAGACCCTGTATGCTTTGTGTAAGTTGCATGTCATATATTATTACTCTAACATTTGTGTAAGTTGCATGTCATATATTATTACTCTAACATTTGGTCAAAGTAGTATAGTGGAAGTGGATCCTCTGACGTAGGTATCCCTGCCTTACCCTCCCTTTCGGTCACTTACTGGCGGACCCCATGCTTGCTAGGCCCCGCATGTCAGTTACTCAATGGGTTCGGCCACGTCAGGGGATCCTCATCCGTAGTATACTCCCTCTGTTTTTATTTACTCCACATAAACGGAGGGAGTGGTGGTATAATAAATGATGCGGGCGGGGGAGGGGGAGGGACGTCGGTTTGCTCTCAACTGCGGTCCCACAAGCAAGCGAAAACGCAAGACGAAGCGCGTTCCATTCGGTGAGAGACGTGGAGGGTCCAGCGTGCCGGGCTGCAACGCGAACGCGACAAGAGCAATGTACAGTCAAAACCGATTGACCGGTCGTCACCGGAACCACTATTCACACCAGAACCTTCGCTGCTCGGCCTACGCCGGCCACTGCCCTAAAACCACACCAAATCTCCAGCCCATTCCCCCACCTTTCGATCCCCTAGCCCGCATCAAGCGTCCCCTAGTTCGCCGGAAAGCCATGGTGCGCCGCAAGACCACTTACTACAAGATGATGACGCCGGAGCGCCACGCAGAAATCGCGGCGGTGGTCGGCGCCACAGACCTCCGTTCCCAAGCTCGCTTTGCGGCGGGCCAATCCCCGAGTTCTCTGGAGCCAAGCTACGAGGAGGAGGAAGCCGATCCAATGTTCATGGCAGAGGTCGCGATGCAGAAGGTGAAAGTGCAACTATCCCTAGGTGGTTTTGGTAATTCATAACAACATATAGCTCATTGAGCTAATGCTATTCCAAGATGATTATTTCAGGAAAGCTCAATGATTGGCATGGCATGGATGTGAAAGTGGAACCCTCAAAATGCTAAGGACAAAGGATTGGCTCAAGCTCAAAAGCTCAAGACTCTTCATTTTATATTTTAGTGATCCAAGATCACATTGAGTCTTTAGGAAAAGCCAATACTATCAAGGAGGGATGAGGTGTTGCTTAATGAGCCTCTTGCTTCATGTGCTTAGTGATATGCTCCAAAACCCTCAACTACTTTCCCATATCCACATATGACCTAAACCCTAAGCCAAACTCGGTCATACCGATTCTTTCTATCCGGCGCCACCGAGTTTCACTTGTCATAAGCCACTGCCAAACCCTAGCAATTCGGTTCTACCGATAGGGATCTCGGTCTCACTGAGATGGGATTGCAAACTCTCTGTTTCCCTTTCGTAACTTTTCGGTCTCACCAAAAGAGCGAATCGGTCCCACCGAGATTGCAATGTAAATTCGATGTTTCCTTTTTGTAACTTTTCTGTCTCACCGAAAGAGCAAATCGGTCCCACCGAGTTTGCCTGACCAACTCTCTGGTTAGCTAATTACCAAATTCGGTCTCACCAAGTTTGTGTAATCGGTCTCACCGAGATTACGTTATGCCCAAACCCTAACCATATCGGTCCTATCGAGTTGCATGTCAGTCCCACCGAAAATCTCTAACGGTCACTAGGTTTACCTTTTCGGTCTGACTGAGTTTGTTGATTCGGTACCACAGAGATTGGAAAACTGTGTGTAACGGTTGGATTTTGTGTGGAGGCTATATATACCCCTCCACCTCCTCTTCATTCGTGGAGAGAGCCATCAGAACACATACACAATTCCAACTCATATGTTCTGAGAGAGAACCACCTACTCATGTGTTGAGATCAAGACATTCCATTCCTACCATATGAATCTTGATCTCTAGCCTTCCCAAGTTGCTTTCCACTCAAATCTTCTTTCCACAAGATCCAAATCCTATGAGAGAGAGTTGAGTGTTGGGGAGACTATCATTTGAAGCACAAGAGCAAGGAGTTCATTACCTACACACCATTTGTTACTTCTTGGAGAGTTGTGTCTCCTAGATTGGCTAGGTGTCACTTGGGAGCCTCCGACAAGATTGTGGAGTTGAACCAAGGAGTTTGTAAGGGCAAGGAGATCGCCTACTTCGTGAAGATCTACCGCTAGTGAGGCAAGTCCTTTGTGGGCGATGGCCATGGTGGGATAGACAAGGTTGCTTCTTCGTGGACCCTTTGTGGGTGGTTGCTTCTTCGTGGACCCTTCGTGGGTGGAGCCCTTCGTGGACTCGCGCAACCGTTACCCTTTGTGGGTGGAGCCCTCCGTGGACTCGCGCAACCATTACCCTTTGTGGGTTGAAGTCTCCATCAACGTGGATGTAGGATAGCACCACCTATCCGAACCATGGGAAAAACATCCGTGTCTCTAATTGCGTTTGAATTCTCCAAACCCTTCCCTTTACATTCTTGCAAGTTGCATGCTTTACTTTCCGCTGCCAATATACTCTTTGCATGCTTGCTTGAATTGTGTGATGATTGCTTGACTTGTCCTACAATAGCTAAAATCTGCCAAGAACTAAAATTGGGAAAAGGTTAAGTTTTTATTTGGTCAAGTAGTCTAATCACCCCCCCCCTCTAGACATACTTTCGATCCTACAAGTGGTATGAGAGCTTTGGTCTCCATTTGCTTTGATCTCCATAGCTTTTGGTGGTCATAGCCTTGGTTTCACAACCTAGGAGAGTATGGCGTCTAGCGAGGGAAATTATCATCGTAGAGGTCCTTACTTTGATGGTACTAATTTTGCTAGTTGGAAGCATAAAATGAAAATGCATATTCTTGGACATAACCCCGCCATTTGGGCTATTGTGTGTGTTGGTTTGCAAGGTGACTTCTTTGATGGGAAAGAACCAAACCGTGAAGCTACCGCGGATGAGTTGAAGATGTTGCAATACAATGCTCAAGCTTGTGATATTCTCTTCAACGGATTGTGACCCGAATAATTCAACAAAATCAGCCGTCTTGAGAATGCAAAGGAAATTTGGGACACTTTGATTGATATGCATGAAGGTACCGACTCCGTCAAGGAACCCAAGTTGGATGTGCTTCAAAGTCAACTTGACAAGTTCAAAATGAAGGATGGTGAAGGTGTCGCTGAAATGTACTCTAGGCTTGCTCTCATCACAAATGAGATTGCCAGCTTAGGAAGTGAAGAGATGACCGATAGATTCATCATCAAGAAGATTCTAAGAGCCTTGGATGGAAAATATGATACTGTGTGCACATTGATCCAAATGATGCCCAATTACAAAGATCTCAAGCCAACGGAGGTGATTGGAAGAATTGTTGCTCATGAGATGTCACTTAAGGATAAAGAGGAACTTCACAACAAATCAAGTGGTGCCTACAAAGCCTCATGTGAAGCCCCTACATCATCAAGTGAGAAACAAAACTTCAATGAAGAATTGAGCTTAATGGTGAAGAACTTCAACAAGTTCTACAAGAGTAGAAGCAAACATAGAAGCTTCAAGTCAACGTCCTACAATGACAAAAGATCTTCTAGTCGAGAGCGAAACTGCTACAGTTGTGGAAGACCCGGACACTATTCCAATGAGTGTACGGCTCCCTACAAGAGAAGAGAAGATTCTCCAAAAAGAAGAAGCAAAGAATCACCACCAAGAGAGAGAAGGAGTAGATATGATCGTTATGAACGAAGATACTCACGGAGAAGCAAGGATTCGGAAAGGAAGGAAAAATCATCAAGGAGCTACAAAAAATGAAGACATCAAGCTCATGTTGGTGAATGGGTATCCGGCTCCGACTCCGACAGCCACTCCGAGAGAAGTTATCACTCCGACTCCGAAGATACTCAAGATGAAGGTGTTGCCGGTCTAGCACTTGTGTCAACCAACTCCTATGACATATTTGACTCACCAAATGAAGGAATTGGAAGATGCTTCATGGCCAAAGGTCCTAAGGTAACACACCCCGAGTATGTTGATTTCAATAGTGATGAAGATGACTTGTTAGGTGATGATTTGCTTGTTGACAACTCTAGTGATGAATACTATGATGAAACGTCAATTAATCATGCTAATCAAGATAAAACGAATGACAATGATAAGGAGAAGATTGAGGCTCTAACTAAAGAACTAAACACTCTTAAGTTAGCTCATGAAACTATCTTCGAAGATCATCGAGAACTTTTAAGAGCTCATGAGAAATTACGCTTTGAAAAGCTCAATCTTGAGCAAGAGCATGAGTTCTTAAAAGCAATCAATGATGATCTTCGCAAGAAAAGTTCTTCTTACATTGCCAAGCGTTTACTCTTATCCACTTACATGCCTCAAGTCAAGTCTAGTAACAAGAACAAGAAAGATTCTTCCTCTAGTAGTAACAATGATCATGCTAAATCCAATATTGTTGCTTCTAGTAGTTCTCTTGATTCCACTAATGATTCTCTTAGCCAAGTTACACTTGAGCAAGAAAATAGCTTATTGAAGGGAATTATAGAGAAAGGAGTGTACAAAAGCCTTGCCGGGAGTAAGCAATTCGAGGAAATTGTGCGCAAGCAAGGAATGCACCGGAAGAATCAAGGTGTTGGTTTTGAACGAAAGTTCAATGCCAATGGAGTTGAGTGGGAAGAAGATCAATACCCCAAGACTAAATTTGTTCCTCAACAAGAGAAGTATGATACTTCTTTCAAGGGGACACAAGCTCAAGATGATCTTCCACCACAAGACTACAAGCAAAAAGGCAAGGACAAGCTTCAAGAGGAAATTGATGCATTTGAAGAAGCTCCTAAGACCTTAGTCAAGTGGATTCCCAAGACTACTTCAAGTTCCACTTCATCAAGTACGACTACAACTCCAAGGATTCCCATCAAGATGATGTGGATCCAAAAGAAGAACTAGAGAGTTCTTGAGGGTGACTCCGCCAACATACTTCACTCTTATCATTTTGGCAAGAACAAGTGCAATCAACTTCCACATTTTGCACTAGTTCAAGGAGTCACAAACCCTCTTGTTGGTAAGACAAGGGACAAGGTAACCTAAAAGTTTTCATGGACATCATCTTGTGTGTGCATCACTCTATGTCTATGGATATCCTTGTTTGTTCCTTGTGGGACTAACCCATGTAGGTATTGAAAGTGCAATTCACTCAAATGGATAGCTCCAAGTGATCTACATCAACATTGAGCATCCACATCTTCAACATCTACATGAAGTCATCATCGACAAAACCCGAGGTTAGTTCATCCCTCTAAGGGGGGATATCACATCTAGGGGGAGCTTTACTCTAAGACTTGAGCTAAAGCAACTCTAAAGATGTGAACACAACAATGCTTTATGTAAAAGTGGTAACCCCACTTGAGCTTAAACGATGAGTATGACCTATGATCAAGTGTTCTCACTTGACTCCTAAGTCAATATACTCATATATAGATGACCTTGTCATCTCAAATTGCTTGATAGATGCTAGAATTTGTTGTGCATGCCTTGCCACATATTTCATTTGCCATTTTATTGTGTGAGCATGCTGGTTGCATATTTTACTCATTCGAGGACATCCACTTGTTGTTTTGATTGTTCGGTTTTATTTCCTTTTGACAAGTGGATGGACAAGAATGCCTAAGAACCTTCTCTAGCTATCTATGCTTTTCTCGTCTCAAACTCTATTCATGCTGCATCACAAAATTTGATCAAGTCAGATTCAAACCACTCTGTGTGAGGAGCGCTCGGAGTCCCCGATTCGTCATAGACTTAAACTTCCAAAACCTCTTTTTGATTCTCGATCTGACCGATACCCCACTTTCGGTCCTACCGAGATCATTAAGTTGATCTAGGTTTTCGATCTCGGTGCAACCGATTTGAACCTTTCGGTCACATCGAGTTTCAGTAACTGCTTGCAGTTATGAATCTCGGTGCCACCGAGTTGTTCCACTAGGTCACACCGACAGGGTCGGGCTATATATAGTCACGGGCAAAAATTTGGAAATTTCTCCGAACCCCTTCGCCCGCGCGATAGCCTGCTCTGCCAACGTGGTCTCCGGGTCGTCTCCTCGCCGCCAGCCGCCTCCAGTCGCTGGTCTCCATCGTCGTCAACGGAATTCTACCCCGCCAATGCCGCCGTAGCGAGTCTCCGCCGAACTAGGGTATGGACTCGATCACAGTGATATTCCCCGTCCGATTCCTAGCACATTGTGTTCTTAATGATTCTTGCCATGATTGAAACACTCCTATCCAGTCAATGCGCTCGTAGATTAGGTTTGATTCGAAAATTTTAGGGTTAGGTTTCCGCCGAAACCATCTCGGACCCACCGAGTTGAAAAACTCGGTCCCATCGATTTGGCTTATGCCATTACACAAGTGAGACTCGGTCTGACCGAGAATTACTTATCGGTGTGACCGATTTTGGAACTTTGTGAAACCCTAGCAGTCTCGGTGCCACCGAACTGTGACTCGGTCTGACCGAGTTCACTAGTTTAGGTGCCAAAACTGCTTCGGTATCACCGAGTTTAAAAATCGATAGATCCGAGATGATTTTAGTGGGAAACTAAAACTAAGTTTTTGGATCATTCTTTTGCAAAAATCTCTGCATTTTGTGATGCTCATCTATTCTACCTCATCTATAAACTATTCACAGGGTCAGCAGACAGCTTGTTCATCATGTCAGATCAGAGTGACAGCCAGAATGTTTAGAACAGCAAGTGCACATGAGTGCGGGCACTAGTCCCTCCAGCTCTTTAGATGATGGCAGCAGGAGTACCCCAAGCAATCTGCCTAAAGCTGCCACCAGATAGAGGAAGAAGAGAACTTCAGATTCTGAGGATGAAGATTATGTGGCAGAAGAGGAAGCCACATCAAAGAGAGTTGAGTCAGCTCAAGGCACAAAGCCAGGGATGAAAATCAAAAGGCCAGCAGGCAGGCAGCCTATGCCAAAGGCCAGAGCCTCAACCAAGATTCCTGAGAAGTCCACTCCCATAGAGCCAGTTGCTGCTGAAGGCAAGAAAAGAAAGGAAAGGGTCAAGAAGACCGTAGCCAGAGTGCTTGGAAAGGCTTCCATCATGGAAGAAGAGGAAGAAGAAGAGGTTGCTGCACCAGCACCTAAGGCACCTAAGCTTATGGGTGATGCTATAAGATCAGGGGCTGCCACATCTAAGCCCAAAGAAGCACCCAAAGCTGCCTCCAAGCCCAAGTCTGCACCAAAGAGAAATACAAGGAGCATACCTGCAACTGAGAAGAACAAGGCCCCAGTGCCTGAAGCTGCAGAAGAAGATGATGAAGAGCAAGTACTCAGAAAACTCAAGCCCAAGATCCCAGACCACAACGATGCTCATCTTGTGGCTGAGGATATGAAGCTCAGGAGAGACTCAGGGCTCAGGAAGTGGAGAGAAGCAGACCCGTATGCTTCAAGGAGAAGAACTGCTGTGGATTACAGATTTCACACCAAGGAACGGCAAGATTTCTATGAGACAGTGCTGCTTGATAAGAAGCCCATAGTTTGTGACATGAGATGGGTTGATTGGGAGTACATGAAGGAAAATGAGGAACACTACCCTGGAGTGTATGACAGCTTTAGTGCTTGTGGAGTTGCAGACTTTGTTGAGCAGAAGCTCACAAAGTGGAACGAGGAGCTTATCATGCAGTTCTACTCCACAACACATTTTTATCCAGATGGGAGGATTGTATGGATGTCAGAAGGAACCAGATATCAGTCAACAGTTGCTGAGTGGGCACAGCTCATCAATGCCCCAGAGGAGCATGAGGATGACTTGGATATTTATGCCAAGAAGAAGATGGACCACAACTCTATGTCCATGTAGAAGGAGATTCCCAATGAAGCTCTTGAAACTTTCAAATTTGGCTCAGTGCATTATCTTCTGTCAGGGCTACCAACCATCAATTAGATATTGAGGCACACCTTGTTGCCCAAGTCAGGTGATCACAAGATGATCAGAGGCCATGCAATCAACTTGCTACATATCTTTGATGTGCCATAGAAGTTCAAGGTGATGAGCCTCATGGTAGAGACAATCAAGAGGACAGCAGCTGATCAGAAGAGGAGCTGTGGATATGCCCCACAAATTCAGGAGCTCATTAACTCCAAGATGGGCACGGGCATATACTTATTGGACAAGGAACACCTGCCCATCCGTCCAGATTTTGAGGACAATCAAGTTGTGATGACTGAAAAATGAACCATCATCTGCCCAAGCACAAGCAAAGAAGGAGAAGGCAAGGAAGGAGAAAGCTGCCAAGATGCCAACTCAAGAGGAGGCATCTGAGTACTTCTTGAAAACCAAACAAGAGCAGCTTGGTTACCTGATTGCATCCACCCTGCGGATTGAGAAAGGACTAGCCACCCTAACTCAGAACCAGGCAAGCCTAGAGAGAATCATGGAACAAAAGTTCTATGACTTGGATGTCAAGGTGACAGGGATTCAGACTGCAGTGGAGCAGCTCCAAGATGACATGCAGGAGAGGAGAGGCAGGACTACAACTGATGCCTTTGCCAGAGTGCCACGAGGTCCGAGGTCGTCTGCAGTGCCAGTTGCTGACACTAGAGCCACCACTTCTGCACCAGCTACAGCCTCAGTTCCACCAGCTCCAGCATCTACTTCAGCTCCAACTCCAGCGTCTACTTCAGCGTCTACGGAAGCCTTCGTCCTTGGAGTGATCCGAACTCCACCACCACCTGAAGATCAAGCCTGAGAGTCGATCTAGCACTATGCATTTTCTAGGAACTTTTTGGTAACTTGTTGCCAAAGGGGGAGAAAATGTATAGATCATAGGCTTCGAGAGAGAGGGTGTTGCTTTTTTCTCTCTTGCTTTATTTGGTGGTTTTTCGAACTTTGTTTGCTTTTGAGTGCTTGAGATACTACGTCATTATCTGTGAGACATTGATGATCATGTGTTTGATCATAAGCTACACTTAATGTTTGCTTAATGCTATTATCTTATCTATCTTATGTGATCATTCACTATTCTTGGTGATGAGTGCATGTATTTCATTCTTATCATTTTAAGCGCTCCACCAAGATGTATGTGACATGGAAGAGTAACCCATGACTCTAACTCCTTTTGCATTTGCAGTCCAAAGCAAATTTTAAATATGCACAAATTTAGGGGGAGCTCTTACTTGTCACATACTTCTCAAAGCGACGATATATTTCATGCTTATTATCATTTGTCGAAGCTTTGATCTATATGTTGTCATCAATTACCAAAAAGGGGGAGATTGAAAGTGCAACTATCCCTAGGTGGTTTTGGTAATTCATAACAACATATAGCTCATTGAGCTAATGCTATTCCAAGATGATTATTTCAGGAAAGCTCAATGATTGGCATGGCATGGATGTGAAAGTGGAACCCTCAAAATGCTAAGGACAAAGGATTGGCTCAAGCTCAAAAGCTCAAGACTCTTCATTTTATATTTTAGTGATCCAAGATCACATTGAGTCTTTAGGAAAAGCCAATACTATCAAGGAGGGATGAGGTGTTGCTTAATGAGCCTCTTGCTTCATGTGCTTAGTGATATGCTCCAAAACCCTCAACTACTTTCCCATATCCACATATGACCTAAACCCTAAGCCAAACTCGGTCATACCGATTCTTTCTATCCGGCGCCACCGAGTTTCACTTGTCATAAGCCACTGCCAAACCCTAGCAATTCGGTTCTACCGATAGGGATCTCGGTCTCACTGAGATGGGATTGCAAACTCTCTGTTTCCCTTTCGTAACTTTTCGGTCTCACCAAAAGAGCGAATCGGTCCCACCGAGATTGCAATGTAAATTCGGTGTTTCCTTTTTGTAACTTTTCTGTCTCACCGAAAGAGCAAATCGGTCCCACCGAGTTTGCCTGACCAACTCTCTGGTTAGCTAATTACCAAATTCGGTCTCACCAAGTTTGTGTAATCGGTCTCACCGAGATTACGTTATGCCCAAACCCTAACCATATCGGTCCTATCGAGTTGCATGTCAGTCCCACCGAAAATCTCTAACGGTCACTAGGTTTACCTTTTCGGTCTGACTGAGTTTGTTGATTCGGTACCACAGAGATTGGAAAACTGTGTGTAACGGTTGGATTTTGTGTGGAGGCTATATATACCCCTCCACCTCCTCTTCATTCGTGGAGAGAGCCATCAGAACACATACACAATTCCAACTCATATGTTCTGAGAGAGAACCACCTACTCATGTGTTGAGATCAAGACATTCCATTCCTACCATATGAATCTTGATCTCTAGCCTTCCCAAGTTGCTTTCCACTCAAATCTTCTTTCCACAAGATCCAAATCCTATGAGAGAGAGTTGAGTGTTGGGGAGACTATCATTTGAAGCACAAGAGCAAGGAGTTCATTACCTACACACCATTTGTTACTTCTTGGAGAGTTGTGTCTCCTAGATTGGCTAGGTGTCACTTGGGAGCCTCCGACAAGATTGTGGAGTTGAACCAAGGAGTTTGTAAGGGCAAGGAGATCGCCTACTTCGTGAAGATCTACCGCTAGTGAGGCAAGTCCTTTGTGGGCGATGGCCATGGTGGGATAGACAAGGTTGCTTCTTCGTGGACCCTTTGTGGGTGGTTGCTTCTTCGTGGACCCTTCGTGGGTGGAGCCCTTCGTGGACTCACGCAACCGTTACCCTTTGTGGGTGGAGCCCTCCGTGGACTCGCGCAACCGTTACCCTTTGTGGGTTGAAGTCTCCATCAACGTGGATGTAGGATAGCACCACCTATCCGAACCACGGGAAAAACATCCGTGTCTCCAATTGCGTTTGAATTCTCCAAACCCTTCCCTTTACATTCTTGCAAGTTGCATGCTTTACTTTCCGCTGCCAATATACTCTTTGCATGCTTGCTTGAATTGTGTGATGATTGCTTGACTTGTCCTACAATAGCTAAAATCTGCCAAGAACTAAAATTGGGAAAAGGTTAAGTTTTTATTTGGTCAAGTAGTCTAATCACCCCCCCTCTAGACATACTTTCGATCCTACAGATGGCCCCCGATGGGTATGAGACGATGGACGTCGACTTCGTGCCGGCGTCCGAGTCCCCCATGGTGCAGGCGGACTAGCGGTTCAACATGGCGATACTAAAGGAGGACCGGGAGGCAGAGGCTCAACTCGACGCGGAGCGCGCGCATGCCACTGCCATCGAGGCTCTCCTGCAGGAGGAACCGGATGTCGTGGATGTGAATCGGGCGGCGGAGGCTCAACTTGAGGCGGAGCACACGGATGCCGCTGCCATCGAAGCCCTCCTGTAGGCGGAACCGGACGTCCTGGACTTGAACCGGGCGGCAGAGGCTCGACTCGACGCGGAGCGCGCGGATGCCGCTCTCATCGACGCCCTCCTGCAGGCGGAACCGGACGTCCTCGACTTGAACCGGGCTGTGCTCTCTTCTGTGCAGAGCGCCCGCATGCTCCGCTTGAATGAGTAGCTAGAGGCCGAGGACAACCACGGTGCGGAGACACACGTCGGCAGCGACGGCTGGTTCGCGCCGGCAGCCAAAGACGACGAGGGCGTCTCTTTCCGCGAGCAGTGATAGTTTTTCTTTATGCTGTTGTTTTTATGGATCTTTTGCTGTGTAAAAACATATATTTGTTATGCAAGTCGTCTGACTTGGTCAGTGTACCATTTCAGGCGGTTGGATGAATATCCTACGTCTCCTAACCCATCTTTCCTTCTTCCTCACCTCTTCTTCTTCCCCAACAGACCACCGCACGGGCCGTACGGATACTCCCCAACATGTGGTTGGATAAACATACTCTATGAACGAAAATTATGTGTCAGCGATAGGATGGCTGAGTTTGGTGTGTTCACATGCGACAGCACGTGTCAGTGAGGGTGCGTTCCCTTGGTTGGGTTTGCGGCGTGCAGGAGCGACTGTGTGAGGGTGCGGTGCGACCGCGGCGTGCAGGAGCGACCATGTGAGGGTGCGGTGCGACCGCGATAGCTGTGCGCAAGTGTACCTCCTTCTCATTTTGAAAACTTTAGGTAAGCTTGGCAAAAATGTGTGCCGGAGTTTGGCAATGCAAGGCCTAGACCCAAACAGGATAAGTACGTACGTACTAGGAGTACTAGTGTTAAAAAGAAAGGTTGGGTTTTCCTTCACGGAATTTAATCGATACAAATCCTCGTTTCACGTGTCAATTAATGCGTATTTTTTTCTCCAAAGACCAAAGAGCTAACCATCTCACTCCTCATCGCTTGATTAATGCTGCGCCATGCAAACCAACCTTCTCACTTCCGCATGCATGCAAGGGATATTAATGTCCTTGGTTGCTAACCCCATCAATTTTGCCTCGATTAGTGTTAGTGGCCCTTTGCAAATTGTAATTTTGATATACTGGCCTTGTGTACAAAAAAATGGAGGTAGTAACTATATTTGACTTCCTTCCCCATTGCGGTGACATCGACGATATTTTTTATTTTTTTGGTGGTTTGGCAAAGCGCATTCGACGGAGAACACCATTGAGGGTGACCACGGTAAGTCGTTCGCAAGTGCCGCCTGCAAGCCGAGACAACCGCCTTATTTGCATCCAGGAAGTCCTTTACTAGTACTACTAGGAGTAACTAATGCGGTGAGATGGCTTCTCGAAGAAGACGATGGAGAAACGAAGTCAGCGAAGAGTGAAATGATGGTTGCTTCGTCCGTGCTTTTGTGATTTGACGCCTCACTGCTTTGTGATTTGTGATAGAAGGGACAGGGGATAGACTCCGTGCTCTATACTGTACTACATGCGTCCAAGAATGGGAGAAAGAGGAGAGACGTTGCATTTTTCTATTCCTTCAATCAATCAATCAGGGAGCTTCGGTTCCATCTTTTTGGCTTTGGCAACACCGTCCACAATGGTTCCCACGATGCCAAAAGCTATTTTCACATTTGGCTACACATTGTGGATGCCCTTAACCGTACCACTTGGTTTTGCTCCTGTGTGCTATCTATACAAATTTCAATTATATTGATCTAAAAAATTATAGAATCGAGATTAGTAAAAAGGAGGTGATTTTGCCGCGCGGATGGCGGGGGAGGTTTCTTATTTGAGCAATGCTACATCCACGTAATGGTTTACGTAAAGTTATGAACTGATGTGATGTGGGACTATTTGATTGGATTAAAGGAGAGGATTAGGCCCACCCCACCTAAAAATCAGGGGGGCATATATAGATTAGATGGAAAGTATACGTAGTAGCTATGTAGCCCTTTGTAAGTCTAGGATTAGGTTCTTATTTTCGGAGGACATTGTCCTGGCGGTTTGCTAACATGTGGTCCCACGTGTCAGTGCTTTACCAAGCCGATCCGCGTCCCACATGAGGCAGAACAACGGCAGAAGCAAGACGTGGTTAAGTTGAAGAAGATGAGGGAGAAGCAGATTCAGCAACGAGTGAAATGATGGTTGCTTCATCCCTCCAACTTAACTGCAGGAAAGGTGCAGCTTTGTGATTTGACGCATCATTGCTCATTACTACGCCGGTGCCATGACTGGGGTGCTTCACCCCGGCTGCTCTGCACTGTATTCCGGTATGGCACGTGGACCCGGTAGCTTGATGTCCCACATGTCGGCGAAAGGGACTAGAAGATTTATAAAAGCGAGCGCTCCACTCTTACGACGGAGGAGTAGACGACACGATGGCCCAGTGAACTGTCACTTGTACTGTATAGTACTATAGTTTTGCTGTTTCGCACGATCCATCGATACAAACCCGATTAAACAGGAAAGGGCAGGATTTTTCCCGCGCAGTAGATGATACTGGCCATACATTTCAAAGGCAATTTTAATGTATGCAAACTGAATAATTATAAGTAATAATATGATATCTAGTAAAACTAAAAACACATATGATTTATTTGAAGTAAATATGCCCTAGAGGCAATAATAAAGTTATTATTTATTTCCTTATATCATGATAAAAGTTTATTATTCATGCTAGAATTGTATTAACCGGAAACATAATACATGTGTGAATACATAGACAAACAGAGTGTCACTAGTATGCCTCTACTAGACTAGCTTGTTAATCAAAGATGGTTATGTTTCCTAACCATGGACAAATAGTTGTCATTTGATTAACAGGATCACATCATTAGTTGAATGATCTGATTGACATGACCCATTCCATTAGCTTAGCACCCGATCATTTAGTATGTTGCTATTGCTTTCTTCATGACTTATACATGTTCCTATGACTATGAGATTATGCAACTCCCGTTTGCCAGAGGAACACTTTGTGTGCTACCAAACGTCACAACATAACTGGGTGATTATAAAGGAGCTCTACAGGTGTCTCCAAAGGTACATGTTGGGTTGGCGTATTTCGAGATTAGGATTTATCACTCCGATTGTCGGAGAGGTATCTCTGGGCCCTCTCGGTAATGCACATCACTTAAGCCTTGCAAGCATTGCAACTAATGAGTTAGTTGCGGGATGATGTATTACAGAACGAGTAAAGAGACTTGCTGGTAACGAGATTGAACTAGGTATAGGATACCGACGATCGAATCTCGGGCAAGTAACATACCGATGACAAAGGGAACAACGTATGTTGTTATGCCGTCTGACCGATAAAAGATCTTCGTAGAATATGTAGGAGCCAATATGAGCATCCAGGTTCCGCTATTGGTTATTGACCGGAGACGTGTCTCGGTCATGTCTACATTGTTCTTGAACCCGTAGGGTCCGCACGCTTAAGGTTACGATGACAGTTATATTATGAGTTTATGCATTTTGATGTACCGAAGGTTGTTCGGAGTCCCGGATGTGATCACGGACATGACGAGGAGTCTCGAAATGGTCAAGACATAAAGATTGATATATTGGAAGCCTATGTTTGGATAACGGAAGTGTTCCGGGTGAAATCGGGATTTTACCGGAGTACCGGGAGGTTACCAGAACCCCCCGGGAGGTATATGGGCCTTAGTGGAAGAAGAGAAGAGGCAGCCAGGGCTGGGCCGCGCGCCCCTCACCCCTAGTCCGAATAGGACAAGGAGAGAGGGGGCCGGCGCCCCCCTCCTCTCTCTCTCTCTTTTCCCACCCCACGAATCCTATTCCAACTAGGAAAGGGGGGAGTCCTACTCCCAGAGGGAGTAGGACTCCTCCTGGCGCGCCACACCTTGGCCGGCCGGCCCCCCTCCCTTGAACCTTTATATACGGAGGCAGGGGCACCCCTAGAGACACAAGTTGATCCACGTGATCATACTCTTAGCCGTGTGCGGTGCCCCCTTCCACCATAGTCCTCGATAATATTGTAGCGGTGCTTAGGCGAAGCCCTGCGATGGTAGTACATCAACATTGTCACCACGCCGTCATGCTGACGGAACTCTTCCCCGACACTTTGCTAGATCGGAGTCCGGGGATCATCATCGAGCTGAACGTGTGCTAGAACTCGGAGGTGTCGTAGTTTCGGTGCTTGATCGGTCGGGCCGTGGAGACGTACGACTACATCAACCAAACGCTTCCGTTGTCGATCTACAAGGGTACGTAGATCACACTCTCCCCTCTCGTTGCTATGCATCACCATGATCTTGCGTGTGCATAGGAAATTTTTTGAAATTACTACGAAACCCAACAGTGGCATCCAAGCCTAGGTTTTATATGTTGATGTTATATGCACGAGTAGAACACAAGTGAGTTGTGGGCGATATAAGTCATACTTCTTACCAGCATGTCATACTTTGGTTCGGCGGTATTGTTGGACGAAGCGGCCTGGACCGACATTACGCGTACGCTTACGCGAGACCGGTTCTCCCGACGTGCTCTGCACATAGGTGGCTTGCGGGTGAAAGTTTCTCCAACTTTAGTTGAACCAAGTGTGGCTACGCCCGGTCCTTGCGAAGGTTAAAACAGCACCAACTTGACAAACTATCGTTGTGGTTTTGATGCGTAGGTAAGATTGGTTCTTGCTTAAGCCTGTAGCAGCCACGTAAAACATGCAACAACAAAGTAGAGGACGTCTAACTTGTTTTTGCAGGGCATGTTGTGATGTGATATGGTCAAGACATGATGCTAAATTTTATTGTATGAGATGATCATGTTTTGTAACCGAGTTATCGGCAACTGGCAGGAGCCATATGGTTGTCGCTTTATTGTATGCAATGCAATCACGCTGTAATGCTTTACTTTATCACTAAGCGGTAGCGATAGTCATGGAAGCATAAGATTGGCGAGACGACAATGATGCTATGATGGAGATCAAGGTGTCGCGCTGGTGACGATGGTGATCATGACGGTGCTTCGAAGATGGAGATCACAAGCACAAGATGATGATGGCCATATCATATCACTTATATTGACTGCATGTGATGTTTATCTTTTATGCATCTTATCTTGCTTTGATTGACGGTAGCATTATAAGATGATCTCTCACTAAATTATCAAGAAGTGTTCTCCCTGAGTATGCACCGTTGCGAAAGTTCTTCGTGCTGAGACACCACGTGATGATCGGGTGTGATAGGCTCTACGTTCAAATACAACAGGTGCAAAACAGTTGCACACGCGGAATACTCAGGTTATACTTGACGAGCCAAGCATATACAGATATGGCCTCGGAACATGGAGACCGAAAGGTCGAGCGTGAATCATATAGTAGATATGATCAACATAGTGATGTTCACCAATGAAACTACTCCATCTCACGTGATGATCGGACATGGTTTAGTTGATTTGGATCACGTAATCACTTAGAGGATTAGAGGGATGTCTATCTAAGTGGGAGTTCTTTAAGTAATATGATTAATTGAACCTAAATTTATCATGAACTTAGTACCTGATAGTATCTTGCTTGTTTATGTATGATTGTAGATAAATGGCCCGTGCTGTTGTTCCGTTGAATTTTAATGCGTTCCTTGAGAAAGCAAAGTTGAAAGATGATGGTAGCAATTACACGGACTGGGTCCGTAACTTGAGGATTATCCTCATTGCTGCACAGAAGAATTACGTCCTGGAAGCACCGCCGGGTGCCAGGCCTGCTGCTGGAGCAACACCAGATGTTGTGAACGTCTGGCAAAGCAAAGCTGATGACTACTCGATAGTTCAGTGTGCCATGCTTTACGGCTTAGAACCGGGACTTCAACGACGTTTTGAACGTCATGGAGCATATGAGATGTTCCAGGAGTTGAAGTTAATATTTCAAGCAAATGCCCAGATTGAGAGATATGAAGTCTCCAATAAGTTCTATAGCTGCAAGATGGAGGAGAACAGTTCTGTCAGTGAGCATATACTCAAAATGTCTGGGTATAATAATCACTTGATTCAAATGGGAGTTAATCTTCCAGATGATTGCGTCATTGACAGAATTCTCCAATCACTGCCACCAAGCTACAAGAGCTTCGTGATGAACTATAATATGCAAGGGATGAATAAGACTATTCCCGAGCTCTTCGCAATGCTGAAAGCTGCGGAGGTAGAAATCAAAAAGGAGCATCAAGTGTTGATGGTCAACAAGACCACTAGTTTCAAGAAAAAAGGGCAAAGGGAAGAAGAAGGGGAACTTCAAGAAGAACAGCAAGCAAGTTGCTGCTCAAGAGAAGAAACCTAAGTCTGGACCTAAGCCTAAAACTGAGTGCTTCTACTGCAAGCAGACTGGTCACTGGAAGCGGAACTGCCCCAAGTATTTGGCGGATAAGAAGGATGGCAAGGTGAACAAAGGTATATGTGATATACATGTTATTGATGTGTACCTTACTAATGCTCGCAGTAGCACCTGGGTATTTGATATTGGTTCTGTTGCTAATATTTGCAACTCGAAACAGGGACTACGGATTAAGCGAAGATTGGCTAAGGACGAGGTGACGATGCGCGTGGGAAACGGTTCCAAAGTCGATGTGATCGCGGTCGGCGCACTACCTCTACATCTACCTTCGGGATTAATATTAGACCTAAATAATTGTTATTTGGTGCCAGCGTTAAGCATGAACATTATATCTGGATCTTGTTTGATGTGAGACGGTTATTCATTTAAATCAGAGAATAATGGTTGTTCTATTTATATGAGTAATATCTTTTATGGTCATGCACCCTTGAAGAGTGGTCTATTCTTATTGAATCTCGATAGTAGTAACACACATATTCATAATGTTGAAGCCAAAAGATGCAGAGTTGATAATGATAGTGCAACTTATTTGTGGCACTGCCGTTTAGGTCATATCGGTGTAAAGCGCATGAAGAAACTCCATACTGATGGACTTTTGGAACCACTTGATTATGAATCAATTGGTACTTGCGAACCGTGCCTCATGGGCAAGATGACTAAAACGCCGTTCTCCGGTACTATGGAGAGAGCAACAGATTTGTTGGAAATCATACATACAGATGTATGTGGTACGATGAATATTGAGGCTCGTGGTGGATATCGTTATTTTCTCACCTTCACAGATGATTTAAGCAGATATGGGTATATCTACTTAATGAAACATAAGTCTGAAACGTTTGAAAAGTTCAAAGAATTTCAGAGTGAAGTTGAAAATCATCGTAACAAGAAAATAAAGTTTCTACGATCTGATCGTGGAGGAGAATATTTGAGTTACGAGTTTGGTGTACATTTGAAACAATGCGGAATAGTTTCGCAACTCACGCCACCCGGAACACCACAGCGTAATGGTGTGTCCGAACGTCGTAATCGTACTTTACTAGATATGGTGTGATCTATGATGTCTCTTACTGATTTACCGCTATCATTTTGGGGTTATGCTTTGGAGACGGCCGCATTCACGTTAAATAGGGCACCATCAAAATCCGTTGAGACGACGCCTTATGAACTATGGTTTGGCAAGAAACCAAAGTTGTCGTTTCTGAAAGTTTGGGGCTGCGATGCTTATGTGAAAAAGCTTCAACCTGATAAGCTTGAACCCAAATCAGAGAAATGTGTCTTCATAGGATATCCAAAGGAGACTATTGGATACACCTTCTATCACAGATCCGAAGGCAAGACTTTTGTTGCTAAGTTCGGAAACTTTCTAGAGAAGGAGTTTCTCTCGAAAGAAGTGAGTGGGAGGAAAGTAGAACTTGATGAGGTAACTGTACCTGCTCCCTTATTGGAAAGTAGTGCATCACAGAAAACTGTTTCTGTGACACCTACACCAATTAGTGAGGAAACTAATGATAATGATCATGAAACTTCAGAACAAGATACTACTGAACCTCGTAGATCAACCAGAGTGAGATCCGCACCAGAGTGGTATGGTAATCCTGTTCTGGAAGTCATGCTACTAGATCATGATGAACCTACAAACTATGAAGAAGCGATGGTGAGCCCAGATTCCGCAAAATGGCTTGAAGCCATGAAATCTGAGATGCGATCCATGTATGAGAACAAAGTATGGACTTTGGTTGACTTGCCCAATGATGGCAAGCAATTGAGAATAAATGGATCTTCAAGAAGAAGACTGACACCGACGGTAATATTACTGTCTACAAAGCTCGACTTGTCGCAAAAAGGTTTTCGGCAAGTTCAAGGGATTGACTACGATGAGACCTTCTCACCCGCAGCGATGCTTAAGTTTGTCCGAATCATGTTAGCAATTGCCGCATTTTATGATTATGAAATTTGGCAGATGGATGTCAAAACTGCATTCCTGGATGGATTTCTGGAAGAAGAGTTGTATATGATGCAACCGGAAGGTTTTGTCGATCCAAAGGGAGCTAACAAAGTGTGCAAGCTCCAGCGATCCATTTATGGACTGGTGCAAGCCTCTCGGAGTTGGAATAAACGCTTTGATAGTGTGATCAAAGCATTTGGTTTTATACAGACTTTTGGAGAAGCCTGTATTTACAAGAAAGTGAGTGGGAGCTCTGTAGCATTTCTGATATTATATGTGGATGACATATTACTGATTGGAAATGATATATAATTTCTGGATAGCATAAAGGGATACTTGAATAAGAGTTTTTCAATGAAAGACCTCGATGAAGCTGCTTACATATTAGGCATAAAGATCTATAGAGATAGATCGAGATGTTTAATTGGACTTTCACAAAGCACGTACCTTGACAAGATTTTGAAGAAGTTCAAAATGGATCAAGCAAAGAAAGGGTTCTTGCCTGTGTTACAAGGTGTAAAGTTGAGTCGGACTCAATGCCCGACCAGTGCAGAAGATAGAGAGAAGATGAAAGATGTTCCCTATGCTTCAGCCATAGGCTCTATCATGTATGCAATGCTGTGTACCAGACCTGATGTTTGCCTTGCTATAAGTCTAGCAGGGAGGTACCAAAGTAATCCAGGAGTGGATCACTGGAAAGCGGTCAAGAACATCCTGAAGTACCTGAAAAGGACTAAGGATATGTTTCTCGTATATGGAGGTGACAAAGAGCTCATCGTAAACGTTTACATTGATGCAAGCTTTGACACTGATCTGGACGATTCTAAATCGCAAACCGGATACATGTTTACATTAAACGGTGGAGCTGTCAGTTGGTGCAGTTCTAAACAAAGCGTCGTGGCGGGATCTACGTGTGAAGCGGAATACATAGCTGCTTCGGAAGCAGCAAATGAAGGAGTCTGGATGAAGGAGTTCATATCCGATCTAGGTGTCATACCTAGTGCATCAGGTCCAATGAAAATCTTTTGTGACAATACTGGTGCAATTGCCTTGGTGAAGGAATCCAGATTTCACAAGAGAACCAAGCACATCAAGAGACGCTTCAATTCCATCCGGGATCTAGTCCAGGTGGGAGACATAGAGATTTGCAAGATACATACGGATCTGAATGTTGCAGACCCGTTGACTAAGCCTCTTCCACGAGCAAAACATGATCCGCACCAAGGCTCCATGGGTGTTAGAATCATTACTGTGTAATCTAGATTATTGACTCTAGTGAAAGTGGGAGACTGAAGGAAATATGCCCTAGAGGCAATAATAAAGTTATTATTTATTTCCTTATATCATGATAAAAGTTTATTATTCATGCTAGAATTGTATTAACCGGAAACATAATACATGTGTGAATACATAGACAAACAGAGTGTCACTAGTATGCCTCTACTAGACTAGCTTGTTAATCAAAGATTGTTATGTTTCCTAACCATGGACAAAGAGTTGTCATTTGATTAACAGGATCACATCATTAGTTGAATGATCTGATTGACATGACCCATTCCATTAGCTTAGCACCCAATCGTTTAGTATGTTGCTATTGCTTTCTTCATGACTTATACATGTTCCTATGACTATGAGATTATGCAACTCCCATTTGCCAGAGGAACACTTTGTGTGCTACCAAACGTCACAACGTAACTGGGTGATTATAAAGGAGCTCTACAGGTGTCTCCAAAGGTACATGTTGGGTTCGCGTATTTCGAGATTAGGATTTGTCACTCCGATTGTCGGAGAGGTATCTCTGGGCCCTCTCGGTAATGCACATCACTTAAGCCTTGCAAGCATTGCAACTAATGAGTTAGTTGCGGGATGATGTATTACAGAACGAGTAAAGAGACTTGCCGGTAATGAGATTGAACTAGGTATAGGATACCAGCGATCGAATCTCGGGCAAGTAACATACCGATGACAAAGGGAACAACGTATGTTGTTATGCGGTCTGACCGATAAAAGATCTTCGTAGAATATGTAGGAGCCAATATGAGAATCCAGGTTCCGCTATTGGTTATTGACCGGAGACGTGTCTCGGTCATGTCTACATTGTTCTCGAACCCGTAGGGTCCGCACGCTTAAGGTTACGATGACAGTTATATTATGAGTTTATGCATTTTGATGTACCGAAGGTTGTTCGGAGTCCCGGATGTGATCACGGACATGACGAGGAGTCTCAAAATGGTCAAGACATAAAGATTGATATATTGGAAGCCTATGTTTGGATAACTAAAGTGTTCCGGGTGAAATCGGGATTTTACCGGAGTACCGGGAGGTTACCAGAACCCCCCGGGAGGTATATGGGCCTTAGTGGAAGAAGAGAAGAGGCAGCCAGGGCTGGGCCGTGCGCCCCTCACCCCTAGTCCGAATAGGACAAGGAGAGAGGGGGCCGGCGCCCCCCTCCTTCTCTCTCTCTCTTTTCCCACCCCACGAATCCTATTCCAACTAGGAAAGGGGGGGAGTCCTACTCCCAGAGGGAGTAGGACTCCTCCTGGCGCGCCACACCTTGGCCGGCTGGCCCCCCTCCCTTGAACCTTTATATACGGAGGCAGGGGCACCCCTAGAGACACAAGTTGATCCACGTGATCATACTCTTAGCCGTGTGCGGTGCCCCCTTCCACCATAGTCCTCGATAATATTGTAGCGGTGCTTAGGCGAAGCCCTGCGACGGTAGTACATCAAGATCGTCACCACGCCATCGTGCTGACGGAACTCTTCCCCGACACTTTGCTGGATCGGAGTCCGGGGATCGTCATCGAGCTGAACGTGTGCTAGAACTCGGAGGTGCCGTAGTTTCGGTGCTTGATCGGTCGGGCCGTAGAGACGTACGACTCAACCAAACGCTTCCGTTGTCGATCTACAAGGGTACGTAGATCACACTCTCCCCTCTCGTTGCTATGCATCACCATGATCTTGCGTGTGCGTAGGAAATTTTTTGAAATTACTACGAAACCCAACATTATTGTGTTAGAGTGTAGTAGTAGTGCTATATTGCATAGTTGTTAGATGTAACATGCGAGAACGTGTAGAGATGTAGTTTTGGAGGGCCTACAGAGAGAAAAGCGTAATACGGTCACCGAACTTCAGAATAAGCTGATTACGGTCACTATATACGTTTTGCGGTGATTATACGGTCACTTGCTCACAGCTCAACATCGGATTGCACTCTGTTGACCGGCCAAATAGTCTGCGTGGCGCCATGTTGACTAGTTAAATTGACCATGTTCTTTGTGGGTCCCACCTGTCAGTTCGCATAGGCAAAAGGTCAGATAAACACAAATTTACGCAGGCACGACAAGGCTCCAACCCGTGCGCGGGAATCACCTGGTTGTGTATGTGTCTGTCAGGGCCTGATGTGTGCGCATGCACGTGTAGGTTGAGCACTTGAGCGTGAGAGTGTGTGTTGGTCGTGTGGTGTACTGGTGTGTGCATGCATGCGTGCGTGTGTGCGTGTGAGTGTTGCGTGCATGCGTGTGAGTGCTGCATGCATGCGTGGTTGCGTGTGTACGTGTGAGTGTTGCGTGCGTGCGTGGGTGCATGTGTTTGTGTGAGTGTTGCGTGGATGCAGTTCGTGTGCATGCGTGCGTGTGTGTATAATCACCACACCAACTCCTGTGTGTTAAAACATACGGCTCGGCATACCAATACAAGGCCACCTTGTCCGCTGTGCCCGCGGTCATGACTTCGAACCACCGTCCAAATATTTTTTTGTCGTTTGTTTTCATTCTTACTAGCAAGATGCCCGTGCGTTGCATGTAACATCAAGATGCATTTGTATGACTTGTTTATCTTGTGAGAGAAAAGGATGAACGAGGGAAGTCCTTATTTGCAAATGTGGAGAGGTGTGTGGGTACCTTTTTGCAAAATTGCCATAGTTTCTTTCCTATCCGTCAGATATAAATCGGACGGCCTATATTGCAGGATGGCAAGCACACCATCATCACCAACTCTGTTTTTTATAAGAGTATATTTTATGTATTTTATAAGAGTGTAGATGTAGAGTAGATACAAGTCGACAGGTGGGCATGATGGTAGTGAGATAATGTGATGCAACACTAGAGGTGCCACATGGAGCGTTTAACTGGTCAACTAGTCATGTCATGAGAAAATACAGAGTTGTACGGTTAGCCCGTGACTGCATAATAACCACTAAACGTAAATGGTGACCGTAATGAGTGGATTCTGAAGTCCAATGTACGTATCGTGCTTTCACTTCAAATACAATGATCGTCATTGCATATACCGCAAGAGAAAGATGAAACATGCGTGAATTTTCTGAGGGCTTACATTTAAAGGACCTGGAGATAGTTTCGTGTGCATACGTGAAAGGGGCGTATAGGGGGTGTATGCGATGGGGAGAGAGATGCTCTTTGTTTCTCTTTATTATGACTAACTTTGTATATAGTATAAAAATATACAAATTCACAGTGTGGAATAGATATCATTGTGGGCACCATGCAATGCAAATTAGCGTTTGTACTCCTCCATATAACTTTGTAATGTTGTATACATATAGAAACTCTAAAATAATTTTTTGGCCACACTTTATTCAAAAGGAATGTTGTATGCAAAATAAACGTGAAGAGAGGGCTTTTTAGATCAATGGGGTACGTGATGTAACATGTGTGAATGTGTAGTTGATGCATTTGGCGGGGCCTAGAGACGTATGTGTGTGTATTACGTATTCAAGAGAGGCATGGATAGAGGGGCCGACGGGGGGCGTGGGAGAGATAGCACGAGAAATGAGAGTGGTCTAGAGAGAGAGAGACGAATATGACGTCACGACAAGAGATTCCATTCCCTTGAGTGTGTATATGCAAGGGGGAGGGAATAGAGGCACCAGGAGAAATTTTCTGTGTGTGTGGTGTTTGTGTTGGTATGTGTGGGTGTGAGAAGATAATGAGACGTGAGGGCAGAGGGTGTGTCACCGCGTGAGGTCCGTTGGGTCGAGGTGAGGCCCTTCGTTCTGTTCCGTCCCGCACCACATTGGTCGGCCCGTGATGCATTTAGGAAGACCCATGGATGACTAGTCGTACAAGACAAAGATAGCAGAATTGTGAAGGACTCTGTGTCCACTGACAAAGCCGGCTAGGATTTGTAACCCTAGGTTCTCGGACTAAGGTAACCCCTTTATCTCTGATATTACTATTCATCCAACCTAACTTTAAGGGGCATCCTACAGAATGCTCTGCTAGAATCATACTCGTCGATTAGGAAGAGAGGTGTGAGACAATGCGTGAGAGACTGGCGTAAAGATAATGTGCGTACATGAGACACGTAGGCAGGTCCATGTATATAGAAAGGGCCGATGAGGATTGTGCGTGTGTATGTTTGTGAGAGGAAGAGTGCTTGTGATAAATGTTAGTGAAAACAGTTGTAAATGGTTACGAGAGGGAGGGAGGGTTATATCTAGAGCATGTGTGCGAGAAAGACACCTCGGGAGAGAGTGTGTGAGCATGTGTGAGAGACCACCGATAGAGAGTGAAACTACACGTAAAAGACTGCTCTACACATTGATTAAAGATATAAATTGTATCCAGATATTAGGATGGGATCATGATATTTGCAATTTGCGTAAGGAGCGGTCATTGATCCATCAGACATCTAGATTCTATCGAATTTGAGCATGTCTATGTTATTATTCGACACAATTGATCCACATAGTTAGTATTTTGAACTCCAGACAATGCATCGCTTTAGCAATCGAATATAAACGTGAGAATAGTTCATATTGTGTGTGTAAAGCACATTATACATACGAAAGTTACACAATGGACATTATAAATAGCTACTACCTATGAACTAGCATACATTTGAATTCAACTTAAGGTGGTTTAAAAAAATCGAATTCAACATGAAGTCTATTCAATTATTTGAATTTGATATCATGGCATTTGTAAACCATACCTAAATTATGGGGCACCAATCTTTGCTCTGATTTTGTACATAATAGCATATGTAGTCGTGTACAAAATAGATTCAAATTTAGCTCCTCCATTCCAAAATAATCATAGTTATAGGATTTTCAAGTGTCAAAATTTCAAAAAGAAGCAGATAATTTAATGAGGTTTTCAAACATACAAAGTCAAATATAACGTTGTATATTTAGGTCAATCCTCATAATTCAAGAGTACTCTAAACGTGAATGCTTGTGTTTCAAAATTTCGAACGAAGCACCAAAAGAGCCTCTACTCGCCTGAAACCGCGTGAGACCAATGTTTGGTAGTACAAGAAAATTACTTTTCTAATAACTCCGACCCATGAAACCTACCGGCCCGACGTCCAAAGGTCTAAACCAGGGTAGGTTTGTAGCTTCATCTCAATGCCACGCAACCACATCCGAAAAACATTCATACACAATGGCCGCCTAAGCACACACGCGCGCGCCCGAAATCGCTCCCGCCCACTATTTGGGACACCTGGGATTACCATCCTACCCCCGACCCGCAGTAGGTCCGAAATTTAAGAGGGGGGCAAAGTTTGTACTTTCCCCAAATTTCAAACAAGCGCGTCCCATCTTCTGTTCAAAAAAGCCAAAAACAAGCGCATCCCAGACCGAAACATGGTTCCACCCCACCCGTCTGATTCCCCATTCGTACTCTGTGGGCGCCAAAACTACCTCTCCACCAGCCGCGAAACCCCGGCGTCCTCCATCCGCCACCCCATCCCACCCATCAACCGCCGCCCTCCTCCATCACGCCGGAGCCGATACCCCGACGTCGTCGTCCACCGCAACCTCAACCGCAACGCCCTCCATGGCTAGTAGTTGAAGCCAAGGCCGAGCCATCCGTACCCGAGCCAGTTCAACCACGCCGTCCTGCGCCTCACCGCTGCCGCTTCAACTTTGCCACCCTCCACCGCACCGGAGTTGTTCCTGCTACGCCGTCCTTCGCCGCCTCAGATCTGCTTCCCCTCTGCCGACATACGGCCACGACAACACAGTCAACAATTTGGCCATGGGTTCGTCCAAGCCTGCACCCTCCAGAACATCGGTTTCCCTGGTAAAAAGAAGAAGATCGGCACGACTTGTGGAGGTGACCACACCGGCAACCGAAAAAGGTACTCCTCTTCCCTTATTCGTGCAAATCTTACGTCTCTGCTTGCACGGTATTCATCCCACAGAAGACATTAGTTGACTGCTTCTTCTTGATACTAGATGTTCCTAGTAACTCGCGATGCACAAGGTTTCTCCTCATATACTATTTCACCTTAGCTAGAGGTCCGTTGCCCCCCTGAATTTCAACTTCTGGCCACTTGATTCCCAATTAACGGAAGCATTCCCCGGCGTAACAGGCGCTAGTACGCCTATTATGCCGGGGAAGCAGTGCCTTGGTGTTTATCTTAGGGGCGTGTGCGGCCTAGAGCTACTGGCGCCCGATCTGGAGGTCGGCCGGGATTAAAGGGATGGCCTGGGGGCGCTGCCAAGCACGACGGTGGTGTGAGGTCGATGGGAGGGCGGGGCGGCGGAGGCAGGGGTCTGGACCGGTGGTCGCTGGCGGTTCGAGAAAGATCGTCAACAGTGACTGGCGGGAAGTAGACGAAGGCCATCTGCCCGTTCCTTATAGATCGGACGGTTCATTAAAAAAATCGACCGACCTATTTATTTTCAGTCGACTGTTATCTTAGATATGACCACATGTGGTGATGTGCTGGAGGAGCACCTGCATTTCCTGTGCTCATATATTACAAAATCATACAGAGTATAATCTAATTTTGTTTGCCATGCAATGTTGTAGAGCTATCATATGTCTCCTGTCATTTATTTTTCAGCCACTTGCTATCTGCTACTTTTACAGTGCACTAGTTCTGCACACACTTCACGCTTACTCTCACTGTTGTGTTTTTATGCAAGGGTATTTCAGACTCTGCTGCCATGAGAGAAGCCAAAAAGAAAAGAGAGAAGTCGCTCCAGTTTGGTGTGTGGCTAGGCAAGACACGTTTCAACGCTTTAAAGGGTGTAGTGTCAGCATATGGAGACGGGGAGCATAGCTCTGGAGTTGATGACCTCGCTCGCAATGAACCACCATCCCAGGTGCTTGCTTTAACTTCGCGGTGTCATATGTGATTGCATGTTCCATATGGTGTCTAGCTTGTATTCGAAAGGCCGAAGTCGATAAGATAAGGAAAGATATTTTTTTACATGAACCACCATCCCGTGAGCACCAGAAGAAAAATAGCTAGTCAGGGCACTGGCCGAGCCAGTGACAAGCCCAGCAAAGATAGGCATCACCTGGAAGCCAACTAAAAAGCTGCAATGCTGGCGAAGCAACCCGCTTCCCACCAGGCTCTCAGGTCCTAGATGATCATGCTCACCACTCCAGCCGGATGTCTAGCTTGTATTGCTTCTAATTTGGTTAAATTCCATCTGCTTAGCTTACACATTATACCTTTGAATATGACATGCCTTTCTGTTTTTGGTACATACTAGTACATCTGTGTATTAACCATGTTCTTATATCAAACTAATATTCTTGTGTATCCCTCATCAATCACTTATGACGAGGCGGGCAGGTAAGGGGACTACTCCTCATTTAAAGAATGCAGCGTCAGCCTCCCAGCATGATTCTCAAGAAACAGAAATGCTGGATGAAGATAGTGAACGTAGCTCTGTAGTTGATTACAGCATTTCCCCTACACTAGCATCGCAGGTGCTTGCTCTAACTTGGCAACGTGATATGTGGTTGCATGTTGCATATGGTGTCTAGATTGTAATTCTTCCAATCTGGTTAAACTGCATGTGCTAGTCTGCTTAGCTTATACATTATACCTGTTAATGTGACATGCCTTCCTATATTTAGTGCATAGTACATCTGTCTATTAAGCATGTCCTTACATAAAACTATTGTTTTTTTTGTATCCCGCATCAATCAACATGACGAGACACCTTTAGTATATGCAATGCGATATTAGTTGCATCTTTCATATGATTTATAGCATGTGCTGCTTCTAATTTGTTCAAATTTGATTTATGATGGGACGCTTTTAACTTGGCAGAGTCATATTGGTTGCATCTTTCATGTGGTGTCTAGCTTGCATTGCTTCTTATTTGCTGGAATGGTTTCTGCTTAGTTTACACAAACAGTTGTGAACATGCCATGACATCCTGTTTTTCGTACATATTCCATCCTGGTATCATGTGTTTGCCTTACATCAAAGTAGTGATTGTTAGTATCATGCACGCATGAGTTCTGAAAAGAGAATTTTATTGCTTTTTCTTGTCGGTTTTACTTGACAATTCAAAATCAATAAAGCGGAAGGAAGTTAGCAAGGCAGCGGATAAAGGTGCTCCTTTCAAACGGAGGGTCTCTACAGTTTCTACTCCTCCACACCCCCAAGATGATTTCCAAGACAACACATGCATAGGCACTCAATAAAGCTGTGTTTATGATGAGCACGTCTCCCCTAGTGCAACATCACCGATGCTCCCTCTAACTTGGCACTGTTATATGTGGTTGCATGTTATGTGTGATGTCTAGCTTGTATTGCTTCTAATTTTGTTGAATTCCATCTGCTTACTTTACACATTATACTTGAATAAGACATGTGTTCCTGTTTCTAGAACATAAAATATCTGTCTATCACACCATGTTCTCACATCAAATTACTACTGTTGTGTAACCTGCAACAATCACTTATCATAAGACACGTTTGACTTCGGAGTGTGATATAGGTTACATCTCACATTCTTTTCTAGCTTGTATTACTAATTTGTTGAAATGACACTTATGACAAGAAAATTTTAACTTGGTAGAGTGTTATTCGTTGCATCTTTCATATGGTGTCTAGCTTTCATTGCTTCTAATTTGTTGAAATGTCTTCTCCTTAGTTTACACATCATAAGCTGTGAATATGCAATGCTGTGAATATGCAACGGCACTAATGACGAGAGACCTCTAACATGGTAGTGTGATATTGTTTGCATCTTGCATATGATTTATTTCTTGTACTGCTTCACATTTGTTTAAACGCCATTTATGATGAGACACTGTTAACTTGGCAAAGCGATATTTGTAGCATCTTTCATAAGGTGTCTACCTTCCATTGCATTGCTTCTAATTTGGTGAAATGTCTTCTTCTTAGTTTACACATCATAGTTCTGGTTATCTCTTCCGTCCTGTTTTTCATACATATTACATCCTCCTATCATGTGGTTGTCTAACATCAAAGTTCAGTTCGTCTGCATCACGCATCAATTTGTTCTGAAGAACTAAATTGTTATTCATTTTTCTTGTCGGCTTGACTTAACATGGCACAGAGAAAGAGGAAGAAACACAGAATGGCAGGGAATGAGAAGCGGATGAATCCTGTAGATTCTGCTGGTACTAATGGTGCAATAGAAGGTCAAAGTCCAGCAGAAAATTCTACAAACACGGCATCCCATGCTACACGAGTTGCAAAAAAAGACAAACAGAAACAAATAGCTGCCACCAAACAAGCAGAGACAGCCCTAATTCTTGCAACACCTACCACATTACTACCAGCTGCACGACGTACTCGTGTGTCAACTGAGCTAGCAGCACGTTCCCAAGCTCCCTTGCCACCTGACACTACTTCCCAAGCACTCTTGACACAAGACGAGTTGGCAATATCAGATGAACCTTGTGAGCTTCAACAGCAAGAAGGTAGTTGCTGGAGTCAAGTTACAGTTGCATGCTTCTTTATATGTAGTCTCATAGCTTGATGTACACTAACACTTCCTATGTTTGTTGTTGGACTAGCACCTAGGCGCAAGAGAAAACAAACATCAGGGATAATGCTCGATAGGTTAACTAAATTTAGAGGAGGAAGAATGGAAATCCGTTTTGAGGCAGGTTTAAAAAGGCCACGTGATGCTACAGAGTTAGCCAAGTTAGTATCAGAGGCAGCGGTTGCTGTTAGGTGTCATGTACGTATCCTCCCAACATGGATTCAGTACAGGAATGACAAAGACGAAACCCAGTTCAACATCTTCCTCGACCATTTATCTGTAAGTATGGTTATGTATGGAAACTAGTAATATTGTCTTGCTCTATCCAATACTTTCTAGGTTGCTGATAATGAGACTCCCATAATTTTCAACAGATGAGGTTCAAGTT
This sequence comes from Triticum urartu, assembly GCF_056163025.1. Classification (NCBI taxonomy): domain Eukaryota; kingdom Viridiplantae; phylum Streptophyta; class Magnoliopsida; order Poales; family Poaceae; genus Triticum; species Triticum urartu. The sequence goes on from NC_141875.1 coordinate 558,650,465, forward strand.
GGGTAGCCAAGATGATGCAACCAGACAAGCTTGCACCCATGTTTTCAAGTCTGCTCTACGACAGTATCGGTATAACTTGAAGAAAACTCACTTTGAAGGCAAGGCTAACAGTGAACTTGCCCAAACATCTCCAGTGGAAAAAAATATCTGATGAAGACTGGAGAGGCCTCGTTAAACACTAGTCCGATCCGAAGTATCAGGTACATTATATATATGTCATCAGATCACATGTTGAAGTCCTATTTACGCATGTGCCACACAAATCTATCTTCTTGTAGGTGAACTATTCAAAGAATAAGGCCAACCGTACGAAAGTGAAATTCTAACAGACGACAGGATCTCGTAGCTATATTGCACACTGCGAGGCTCTTGTAATTAGCTGTTGTTTCACTCTTTTCGCTGTACCATATTATCAGATCTATATTGACTTGTTCCAAATGCAGAGGAAAGCCCGCAAGGACCAAAAAGTACCTGAACCAAATGCTGTGGAAATCTTCAAGGACTGTCACACCAGCAAAGAAGGGCATGACTACACCAGTCAAAGCCGTTGTTGTAAGTCCTTAATCCTCATGCCTTTTAACTACTACTTACTCTGACTTGTGCCTTGAACTGCATGGTTTGCAGCCAATGTCTATTACTCTTTTCAATTTTATACACAATTGTCTTAGCGTATCATTGCACCTTACAAGGTTTAAAAGAGAGGAGTGATGTTCCTTTGATCTTGACCCGTAATCTAGTTTCGTGCTGGACTTGCCCACACAACGTTACAATTGCCTGTTTGTCTGTTCTCAGTTGTTTTATGATATGAATGACGTCATACTATGCTCACCGTATTATAAACTTCGTCTATTTATCCTTAGCCCTCAATACAATGTGAAGAAATAGACAATACATTAGCGATGGCACATGGTCATATATTTGAAACCTGGTTTTATTATGTACTTTGCAATAAAATACAACTAATAGTTTACATGGGTTCACCAGAATAAGTTCTGTATATAGACCAAAACTATTTTGTTTGGTTTTGTTGCCTCCTTAATATCTTCTGTTCTGGTACTACTAATGTAAAACCTCAACTTTTTAGCGAGCTATGGAAAAAATGGTGGAACCGCCATCTTCTGAAGGTGGCGAGACAACTATAACCGCAATGTCAGCTCTTGCTGCAGTGGGTCAGTACCTGTCCACTAACAGTGCCAAAAGCACGTTCCTGCGTAATACTGGGTTGGTTGTTAAGGCAATATCGTCCAAACTACCTCATGATCAAGATATGCAAGCTCAAAGCAATGTTGTATCTGCGCTCCAGACACAAGTCCATTCCCTAGCAGAGACCCTTTGTGAAATAAAGAGAAACATTGCTCAATGTCGTCAAGATATGCATGGTTTTGAAATCAGACTATCAGACATTTGCTATGTTGTTCAGGAGCCTAGGGGAAATGAAGGCGATGATTATGGTGCTCCATCGGACAATACAACATAAAAACGTAACAGTCAGGTCAAATGAACTGAGTTTCTGAACTTCTGGTGGTGCATTTATCTGCTAGACTGTTAAGTTTTATGCCAACCTTCCTTTTGTTATATAGTTGTAACTAGCGGGTCCACCCGCGCAATTGCGCGGCTAAGATTGGTACTCCCTCCGTTTCTTTTTACTCAGCATATAAGATTTGGTCAAAGTCAAACTACACAAAGTTTGACCAAATTTATATAAAAAATATGAACATCTACAATAGTAAAACTATATAGTATGAAAATACGTTTCATGGTGCATCTGATAATATTGATTTCATATTGTGAATGTTTATATTTTTTAATATAAAGTTAGTCAAACTATACAAAGCTTGACTTTGACCAAACCTTATATGCCGACTAAAAAGAAACGGAGGGAGTATATTTTATATATTTTTTATAATTGATATGTGTTTGCTATTTTTCGTACTCATATGGATATGTATTTTTTTTCTTTGACATTGCACAAAAGTTTATAATTGTTGCCAGTTGAACACCTTCATATGCATTTTCCTCTTCATAGTATTCTTTGTCTTTCAGCTGAGCGCCTCCATATGCATTTTTTCTCTTCAATACTATTCTTTATGTTTCAATCATCTCTGTCTATTATTTTAGTTTGCCAAAAAATTATTTTGTGTGAATGCCCAACATTTTCTTTCTTTGTTTTTTTACTACATGTTCCTAATCCATCATGGAATACTGAATTTTGTATCTTTTTTTTAGAAAATTCTGGAGCTAATTCCCCACAATATATTCTGTACCTAATATACTCAATTGTGTAAGAAATGAAATGAAAACATAGGAGTGAATAAATGGAATAGAAAATCTAATGAATATTAGTTTTCATTTCATAAGTACTTCATATTATACTCCCTCCGTTCCTAGTCTTTGTAGAGATTTTATTATAAACCACATATGGATGTATATAGATGTATTTTAAAGTGTAGATTCACTTATTTTACTCCGCATGTGGTTTATAATGAAGTCTCCTCAAAGACTTATAATTAGGAACGGAGGGAGTAGTACTCTGTAAGTTACAGCCAGCAAACCATGGGTCAACGACTCGGCGTGCTACCCTTCCCAGCCAAAAAAAGAAAACCCAAATTCTCGGTCTCCTCCCGTTTCTTTTTCACCGTTCCTTGCCTGATCCATAGATTCATCCACATTCGTTGCTAGATCCTGCCAAGGGAGGAGGACGGGGTGAGAAGGAGAAGGGGGATTTGCGGCGGAGTGCGGTGGCCGCATGCTCTCGGCGACGGCAGGTCCTCCAGCTCGACCACACGTGCCTGCTGCTCGCCCCCGCCGTCAATTGGATGGTCGTGGAGTTGGGCCCCTTTGAACCTGAGCGGTCGCTCTCCTCCAGGTAATCTCTCCTCTTCCTATTCCTTCTCCTCCCTTCCCAGATGCCTGGTCTTCTAGGCTCCAGCAATGGCACGGATTTTGGTTTCTTTATGGAGATTTTCTATGGCTATGAGAAATTTGTTCGTCCATGTGAAAGCGAGTGGCTGCACCAAATCCATCCAGTGGCCTGCCCGTGCATCACTAAAGCTGGGAAGGAGATGCTCTTGGAGGCCAGATCGGCGAGGCTGGGGCACGCGTTCCAGCCTCAGATTCTGCGCCCCTAGCAGCAAGGTCGCGAGGCAAAGCGGTCGCATGGGAGGCCACTGGAGAATATGATAAATCTGTTTTGCTGAGTGGCGCTGCTCTCCTGTTTGTGCCACTGGGCCGAGAGCTGTGTCGTCGGGTTCGACAGCCATATTCTTCATAGTGTTCCTCGTCGTCTGTGGCAGAGTAGTAGGGATGGGTATGACTGCCTTACTACTCTCCCAACATCCTTTGCATTCTTCTTTTTCTGCGCACAGTATATATGTACTTTATAAAAGCTTGTTTACTTAGTTGATCCGTTAAATTTATTCAGAGATAAGGTTGAGTTACTTGGTTGTTCTGTTTTTATTACAATTCAGACAATAAGCTCGTACATTTGGACTATTTCTAGGATATAAATTGTAGAATTATTTATCTTGCCATTGATGTGCCTTGCGTTGCTTTAGGGAATTGAGCTTATGCTGTTTTTTAGTTAACATTCTGCCAAACTTTGGTTACTGTCTCTTCAACACATCCATATTAATTATATGAAGTTACGTATAGCAAAAAGTGTTCAATATTTCATTGTCTTGTAGAGAATCCATGGGTGGAGGCACGTTGTGGGCTTGCTACTGCTGTCAGCTTCCACCTATGTAATGTGCTACAACTTTGCATCATTACTACTTTCTGCACACCGGCTGATTCATCACAGGTATGTTTCCTCCCTGTAGTTGGATAAAAGGTGTATTCTTTCTATTTGTTGTTACCATATAGTATTAGCAAGTTAAATTAATGATATGTGTTTTTAAGACAAAAGAAAAAGGCTTGCATGTATTAACTGAATTTGGTCCATATGTGTTAATTGATATGCAATAGAGTTTTCACATGTGTTGTAGGTGATGCATATAACACTGGAGCTTTTCTCATTGTTCTCTTCAACTGAAAAGGCTAGACAGAAGAGCTGTTACCAAGAACATAAAACTCACTAAAGTGCATGTCTGAATTTAATAGACCTTTCCATAGTAACCATGAATGTAATTAGAAAATGCATGCAGGATCAAATATGCAAATTGTACATTGATGACCTATGGAAAATATCTGAACTCAAATGGATGAACTTATGATTTAGAACAACTCTTACTAACCTTTCAAATTTCAGAATTTACGGGAATCACTTGTCGAATATGTCATCTTCTAGAAAAATACTCTGCAGACGACACAATAGCTACTGTTACTTTAGGACTACAAAATAATCTATTAGACTCATTTTGCAGCGATAAGAAATTGCGCAGCTAGAATTTATATGTTTTTAATTTTAATGAAGGATCTGGTTTTGTTATTTTGCTTTACTCATACGAACTTGCATTTTTCTTTTTCTTTTTTAACATTGTATGGAAGTTTATAATAATGGTTAATTTGAACACCTTAGTATGCATTTTTTTTGCTTCAAACGGTTCTTCGTGTTTCAGTTATCTTCATATGTTATTTTAGTTTGTACAACTTCTTTTTTGCGTATGCCCACCATTTTCGTTTTTTTGTAGGCTTTCATGCATGTTTTTAATCCATCAGGGAATACTGAATTTAGTACTGGAGTAGTTTATTTTGTGAGAAAATTCTGTAGCTAATTTCCGGCAAAAAATTCTTTACGTAATGACCCAATTGTGTGAGAAATGAAATAGAGATATGAGTCTAGGAGTAAAAAACAGAAATAGAAAAAACTTATATTCGTTTTCATTCCACGTAAGTCACAACAGGCTGACCATGGGTCAACGTGGTGCTACCCATTCCATTATGTGTAGATAGAAAGTATCCCTTCCTCACTAATCTCTTCCACTCCTCTCCTCTCCTCCACTGGCTGCCCGACCATTATGTGTGGAAAGCAAGTCCCTTCCACTCCTCTCCTCCACTGGCTGTCCGACTTTGAGGACTTTGAGATGGGAATACAGATGGAGAGGGTGTGCCAAATTGATGGCCTGCTCGTCCAGAAGGGGAGTGGCTGCACCAAATTGAGTGGCCTGCCTGTGTATCACCAAAGCTGGGAAGGAGATTTTCCGCCAGATCTGGCCGAGGCTCCGGCACGCGTTCCAGCCACGGGCTCTGCGAGGCCGTGAGGCAAAGCGGTCGCCGGGGAGGCCACTGGCGAATATGAGAGACCCATAGTTTTTAGCTTCCTTGAGTGTCCCTGCTCTCCTATTCGTGTCAGTGGGCCAAAAGCTGTGCCGTCAGGTTCGACGGCCATGTTCTCCGCAGCATTCCTGGCCGTATGTGGTAGAGGAGTGGGATGGGTATGACTGTCTTACTACTCTCCCATCATCCTCTGCATTCCTCTCTTGATGGGCACAGTATATACGTACTTTTAAAGTTCACTTAATTACTTAGTTGATCTGTTAAATCTATTTAGATGTAAGGTAGAGTTACCTAGTTTTGTTAAATTATAATTCATACGCTGACCTGATACATTCTGTTGTTGTTCATGTAAGGATCTTTTATAAATTATAGTTATTTAATTTGCCATTGATTTGTGTTGTGGTTTTTAGGGAATTGAAGCCCAACTTTGACTATTGTCTCTTCAACACATCGGTATCAATTATATGGAATTTCGTATAGCAAAAGGTATATCTATGATATCCATCTACTACATATAACATCTATATATTTTTATATTTCATTGTCTTGTCTGCACATGTTAACATGTATATACAATAAATGCAGTGTCAGGAAATAGTAATTTGCATTGGCTTGTGATTGGTTGATTTACCTTTGTGGAGAGTCCACAGGTGGAGGCGAGTTGAGGGCTTCCTAATTGCTACTGCTGTCAGGTTCCACCTATGTAATGTGCTACAACTTTGCATCATTCTTACTTCCTCCACACTGGCTGTTTCTTCACAGTAAGGCAAAAGGAAGAAGGCTTACATGTATTAACAGAATTTGGTTCATATGTGTTAATTGATATACAATAGATTTTTCACATGCCATGAACATATAACTCACGGAAGTGCATGTCGGAATGTATTCCAAATAATTATAATGTGACATACTTCTGATGGTGCCAACATTTAACCATTATCTAATAATTGTCCTCCTTATATTGATTCGATGTCAAGTATTCTTTCTTTATCTCAGTACTCATAAATGGTTCGGCTTACTTTCAACACAATTATTGTATAATATTTGACACTTCTCAGATTTCCCATCTAGTGAGTTGACCAATTTTGCTACCATTGTTATTACTGCAGAGTAAGTATAATATGGAAGTTCTTGTTCAAATTAGTAGAATATATGCTTACCGGGTGTTAGAATTTGTAGATATATACCACAATTGTCACTACAGATTAAATATAATATGAAAGTTCTTGTCAGTTTTCTTTGTAGTTAGTTTGCGAATCACAACATGATCATTTGAATATTTTGTTGTAACAAATCTATCATAGCTATTGTTGTGAAAGAAAAATCCTTAAAAAATCACCCAATAGCAACCCGAAGAAGTTAAGAGATATAAATAATTCAGATATGGTTCCATTATGCTCCCTCTGTTCAATAATATATGACGTTTTTTGACAGTACACAGTGCCGAAAACGTCTTATATTATGGGATAGAGGGAAGTTTGTGATTTTTTTTTGTTATTCTTGATTCCACATGCTTCATTTGGGTGAATAATCCATTGACATCCAAATTTGGAGATATTAATTCACCTATGTAATGTGCATAATCTATGACACATTTTTGCTATGATGAATATGTAAATAAATTCTGTACAGTTCCATAAATACACAGTGATGCATTTTTGTTGTAAAGATAATGTAAATAACTTTTTATAGCTTTGCAAATAAGATTAACCTTGATGTATAAATCCGATCAGAGTATAGGTAGCTATGCAATGGTCATGCGTCACATCATTAGTCTAAGGCTCTAACCACATCCATGGAGAATCTAACATCTCAACCACGCATATCTGTTTGTTCCAGAAGCTATGAAATTGAGGTATGCAGAAGATGAAGAAACCTGAGAACTGATGATCCAAAGAAGAGTCGGAGCTCGAGCATCACATAGCCGTCAACTATGGTGGCTTGTAGGCAGATGTGTCTCAGACCGAAGTTGTTACCGCTGGACCGTGGTTACATGCATCCTAGCTCTTGGAGGCAGCGGTGCGGGGAGATATGCATGTGCAAGGAAAAGAAGTGGGCGAAGGCCGAAGAAGCAATCTATGCCTCCCTAGCGCTGGGTCCTGCTCCTCGATATGTCACCTTAGTCATGGCTGCCTTATCCCTCATGCTGCTGATTTGAACCTGCCCTACTCTCCTAGGCTGCTCGAGGGCTTCAGCGCGTGCCTTGCCGACAACACGGAAGGAAGAATCAGAAGTGACGGCTAGAGCGCTAGGAAATTGAAAACCATAGCAATTGATCTTCTCTATAAAACGTGTGTGCAAGGGACGTGGAACCTGCTTCAGGGAAGAAGAGATGGATCACTTGAGAGAAGAGACCAGCTTTGATCCTTTATTGGACAGACAATTTTTTTTTGTTTTTTTTGCTAATTGCCTAGTCCATATTGTCCATGTATTGGAAGCATGTAAACGTGTGGCTCCTGGAGTTTGTAGGGAAACCTGCTATATTGCTTTTGGATATGTGTAAGGGCTTTGTTTTTTATTTTCCCTTTTTTGCTTTCCAATTCGGACATGCATCAGTTCATACGTGATTGTATATTGGACTCAAACAATACGTGTCCATGTAGTCCTTCCTATGCGCGCTAGTGTTATGGTTCTATGCATCTAACATGACATCATAAAAGTTCAATACTGCTGGTAAATATATTTTTACATGTTACGTAGAAACTTTAAATCTCGACCGTTGTTATTCTAATCAAACGGTGTAAAAAAGATTAGCATATGTGGACAAACGTGATGGCTTGTTTTACTTTTGTTTTAATTATATAATAGAAGATTTGTTTTGGTGCGATATAAAATTTATTCTTAACGTGCAGCCACCGCCTGAAGAAAACAGCAAGCCATTTTTGTATAGTGTAGGGTGTTCCCTATATTTGCACTAGTGGCGATCTTTGATGTTGAGTGAATGTAATCTGTGCAATCGCCTTAATAGCCTAGCGTTAGTTTCGCCCTTATTTATTTCCTAGTCTTCTTTTTTCCTGGTTTGCTAGTGGCCGCAACTACCATGGGCCATATACGGGCCATAGGATCCACGGGTCTCCTACGGGCCGTCGATAAATGGGCCTGTAATCGGTGGGCCTCGGGCCGTCGGATAAATGGGTCTACATGGGCCATAACCGGGCGTAATTGGTATTGGCCCAGCACGGTAACAGGCCGTTAACAGGCCATAGGACAGCAAAGGCTTAATTCTTTCACAGGCATAACGGGTCGTTAATGGACCAGAATATAGGACGGGCTGGAAACGGCACAACGGGTTAACAGGCCAGAAACGGGCTAACTCTTGCCATGGGCCGAATTTGGCCCATTAGGGTAACAGGCCAGTAACGGACCGACTCTTGCCATGGACCGAATTTGGCCCATTAGTGGAACAGGTCAGTAACGGGCCGACTCTTGCCATGGGCCGAATTTGGCCCATTAGGGGAATAGGCCAGTAACGGCCCAGAAGTAATCGAGGACCGAAAAGGAGCCCAAGAACGTATGGGCCGTCAATAGGCCGAAAGCTAACACGAGCTGGAAACGGCCCATGTAAATCACGGGCCGTTAACGGGTATAAAGAAAATTACTGTTCATTATGGGCTAGAGTCACCGTGGGCCTTTACCTGGGCCGGCCTATTATGGCACACGAAAATCTTGTGGGCCTTTACCTGGGCCCGCCCATTATGGCCCGCGAAATCTTGTGGGCCTTTAGCTGGGCCAGCCCATTATGGTCCGCAAAATCTCGTGGACCTTTAGCTAGGCCGGCCCATTATGGTCCGTAAAATCTCGTGGGCCTTTAGTTGGGCCGGCCCATTTAAACTTGTTGGGCCATGCCACGTGTCAATGTATCATAGGCGCCTTATGTCCAGTGAGTGGATGACATCTGTCCCGGCGATGAGCCGACACGTGTTTCCTCTAGCCAATGATGATTTTACACGTGGAAAATCCCCATTGGTTGGGGTTGTTAACGGGTTATCGGATCCAAAACCCGACCCGATAGCTTAACGGCGTTCCGTTACGGTGGATGTCACGTGTCGGTCACCCTTGACGAAAGCACTTCTGTGACACGCGATTTATCATCATGGAAGTGGACACTTTCGTGATGATAATTTTGGTAATGTCATGGAACACTTCTACGACATCACAGGTATGACTATCTTGATTCTATCATAAATTTGTCATGGATGTATATGCATGACAAAAGAAGCGACCTACTGTGACAAACACGTATCATCACGGAAGTGTATTTTTTTGCAATGTGCATCTCTTTTTTACTCTACATGTTATATATATTGTCCACTGAGCACTCGTAGTAACGGGAAATACGATTATTTTATCCTACTATATGACAAGCAGTGAGGTACCAGGCAACTTAGTTATCCATGATGGACTCTCTTGAACGCCATCATTATTTATCTCTGCGCGTTTGAGCTGTGCATTTGTCAATGGTCCTGGGAGTTGAGCTAATATGGCAGTGGCTTGGGTCCAAAGTAATAGAAGTAGCACAAAAACATTTTTTTAGTGTAGGATTTTCCTTGCTCAAGCCTGCCTACTAGAATCGCCAGTGCTTGAAAGGAAAAGTGAATGAAAAACATCGGAATTGGAAAGTTTCCTATGGTACTACTTTTCATGAATTTTGTGCAAAGGAATGGAGCAAAGGAAAACTGTAGGATTTGTTCCTTTAGTGTCTCCTTGAAAGAAAAACCATAGGAATTCTAATTTCCACTTCTCCTCCTTTTCATATTCCTATTCATCAAGCACAAGAATAAGAGATAGTAGCATAATAGCATTATAACCGTACATTTTCTTGTGGTTTGACTTAATCTCACCATGCTTTTTTACATCCTGTGATCTTCCAATTGTTGTGAATCAAACACCCAGATTGGCAGAAATCCCGTGTTTTTAAATTCTCTGTTTTGCACGTGCATTCCTATCCTATTCCTGTCTATTTTCTATCCCTGCATTGTTAGAATCCTCAAATTCAAACAAGCCCTTACTCAATTACTTCTGTTACAGATATGTGTCAAAGAAAACCTTGTGTGGTTTGTCCTGCTTCTGCGGCGCTGTGTTCCACCCCAGCTCAGCTTCTCCAACGACGGAAGGGTTCACCACAGCAGGGATCCACTCTCCAGACTGTCTTTCGCCGCCTCAGATCTTCTTCCCCACTGTCGGCAGCCACGACAACTGCATTATCATCATCAACTGAGCAGATGGCCTTGAGGACTACACGGGTCCACAAGAGAGGTCGCACTCTTCCGTGTCTGCTTATGTTATGCGTTGCTTAATATGATGACATGCTACATTATCGTCGTGTTCACCTGTTAGACTCCGAGTCAGGTCCAAACTAATGATGAAACTTGAGTTTTTAAATGGTTGTGGGGTACATATTGGGGCAGCAATCAGTACTATCTGTCTACTATCTGGTTAATCTCCGGTGTCTACTATGAGTTTCATGTTGGGTGCAAACAAACATTAAAGGAGCCATTATCTGTATTTTTTAACTAAAGCTATTATCTGCCTGCTATCATTGGTTTTGGGTCTATCCACAGTTTGCTACCATCACTCTGGATTTGTGCATGCACTTCTTACATAATCTCACTATGTTTTATTCCTATGCATGCCAGTTATTGTACACAATGGAACTGATCATGTAGAGCAAAAGAGACGAGCCTTGCATGGCAATAAAATTTCATGCAGACGTCGTTCCATGGTGGGCGCAAAGGCAGCCCCCCTCCACCCATTTCGGATCGTAATCAAGAGGAAGATAACTGTTATGAGGGGGATTCAGAAGGAGAAGACCACTCCTATTTACCCATGAGGTCTTCGCTCTAACTTGGCATGCTGATGTTGGTAATATCATGCATATGGTGCCTTGCATTGCTTACTGTATACATATTAAAGATGTCATCTGCTTAGTTTAGACATGCTTTGTGTCAACGCCATCTGTTTAGTTTCTTTATCGTATATGTGAATCATGCAATGCCATCTTGTCTAGCCAGGCATCATATATGTGAATTTTGCAATGCCACCCTGGTTAGCCAGTCATCTTATATGTGAATTATATCATGCCATCATTTTTTATTACGTGTTAAATTTGTCAATAATTTTAGTACATTCAATTACTCTTCCTGTGCATCAGCCATTTGGCATGGTCATGGAAAAATCTGTAGTGGAAACAAGGTCTTCAGAGCAGACAATGCTATCTGACGAAGCGCATGTCTTGCTGGTTACCGATAGCTCCTCAGAGGAGGATTCAGAGATAGATGACCAGTCATATTCCCCCCCGAGGTGCATGCCCTAACTTGGCAGGGTTATGTTGCTCATATCGTGCGTATGGTATCTTGCATTGCTATGTCATTTGCTTAGTTTAGACATGCTTTGTGTGAATGCCACCTGTTTAGTGTCTAATTATCATATATGTGAATTATGCAATGTCATCTTGTTGCAAGACATTATATATGTGAATTATGCAATGTTATCTTGTTGCAAGGCATTATGTATGTGAATTATGCAATGCCATGCTGTTTAGGCAAGCGTCATATATGTGAATTATATCATGCCGTCCTTTTTTTGTATTTCTCATTGCTTTTGTCAACAATGTTTGTATATTCAACTGCTCTTCCTGTGCATCAGCCATTTGAATTGGTGATGGAGAAATCTGGAGTGAAAACAAGGTCTTCAGAGCAGACAATGCTACCTGCTGAAGCAGATATCTTGTTGGTTACAGATAGCTCTTCAGAGGAGGATTCAGAGGCAGATGACCAGTCCTATTATCCCCCTGAGGTGTATGCTCAAACTTGGCAGGGTTATATTACTCATATAATGCATATGTTGTATTGCAATGCTTAGTTTTTACATCATATACACAATATTGAATGCCATCTCCTTAGTTGACACATCATATATGCGATTGCCCTCTGCTTACTTCCTTAGTATATAAATCATATATTTGAATTATGTCATGCCATGATGTTTACATAGACAGCATGTATCTGAATTATGGCATGCCAACCCATTTTCTAAAGACATAATATAGTTATATCATCTCATCCTGTTTACATAGTCATCATATTTAAATTATGTCATTATATTCGTGAATTATATCATGCCATCATGTTTCCATCGATGGCATGTTTGTGATTTATGGCATGCCAACCACTTTAATAGACACATCGTATAGTTATATCATGTCATCCTGTTTACATAGTCATCATATTTTGAAGTATGTCATTCTATCCTGTTTAGTTAGCCATAATACATGTGAAATTGTGTCATGCTATCCTGTTTAATTAGCCATCATATATGTGAAATTATGTCCTGCTATTCTGTTTGCTTAGACAACATAAATGTGAATTATTTCATGCCCTATTTTCTTCCCTACTATCCATTGCACCTGTCTATCTTACAATGTATGTACATTCAATTACTTTTCTTGTTTATCAGCCATTTCAATTGGAGGGAGTGATGGCAATATCTGTGGGAGTAAAAACATGGTCTTCAGAAAAGATCGTGCTACCTGTCGATGCAGATAGAACCACGATTGTACTTGCCCAAGAACCATACCCACCACACATAACCCACACTCATGTAGATTGTACCCCTACCCAGTTGGATAGAGAACCAGCTACACCCCTTCTAACCCCAACCCCAGCAGATAGACACCCAATTCCCATTGACACAACACCGTCTCCACCACAGAGCACCCAAACACGAGCAGTTAGTAAGGCAACTGCAGTGCCCAAATCACGAAGACCACCACTCCGAACCCGAAGTCAACGCTTAAAGCAGAAGAAGAATTGTTCTCAGGTCAGGTTTCGTAGCTATGGTTCATACTACTTTGCTCTTGCATCACTGTATTTACCGATATCAACTAATTTCAAATTTGAAGGATGCAACTGAAACTCTAATGGCGCAACAGGTATGTTTTAAACCTGTTTCTTCCACGTGTTTGGCCGTTTGTTGTTGTAACTTGCTCTATGTTGATTTCAGTTTCAATTGAATAAACAATTATGTTCTCATGCCATGCACATTACAAGTGTTGTTATTGCTGTGTAGTTTCCCACACTTATATTCTGTCTATGCTGCTTTGTCTTAAATAGATATGATTCGAACTGTATCTATCTTGATTTGGCAACATAAACTAGAATGATATAGACCATACAATGACCATACTACATAGATATATGTTTGTTTCATGTTGTTATCCTGTCCACCTTACTACTGAACTGGTTTACCAAAATGAGTTTCATATACTACATTGTAAACCTGAGATGTGTTTGTTTGTTTCTCTTTTAGAACGCGGATAAAATATTGGAGAAGAGTACCCTGTTATGCAATGGTAAAGGAAGTAATGCAGATAAGGTTCAAGATAGTGAGACATCCCTGTTGGTCTCCAAGAAAGTTGATAAAAACTATATTGAAGACACCGAGACAACCCCAAAGTCCTGCCTTGATGTAGTGTTCGAGTTACTGGCTACCACTGCTGGCACCAGCTCTTCGAACTCATTGCCTGAATCAGTTCGGCTTCTTGAGTCTCAACTTCAAGTTGAAAGACATCGATCAGATGTTATGCGACAGGAAGCCTAAGGACTGAGGAAGTCCCTGCAGAATTCAGATGCATACTTTCTGGTGCAACAGCAAGCGCTGGAGGACTTCAGCGCCAAACAAGAGAAAGTTAATAAGCTTGCTAAGCATCTTGCCAGCATTATGGGTACCCAGGATATTGTTTCTTGAGCTCTTCTGAAGTGGTTTCAGTTCTGGACTTGTTTTGCTGCGGCATTTATATGCTACTGTGTTCCCTATATTTGCACTGGTGGCGAACTTTGATGCCCAGTGGATGTAATATGTGTAATAGCCGTGATAGCCTAGTGTAAGTTGCTTGATTATTTATTTCCTTGTTGTCTTGTTTATTTTTTTGCTTGTAGTCAGTGCAGTTCTTCTTCTGCGGTTTGCTAGTGGCTGCAATAACCCATTTTTTAAAACTAGGCCACAATAACCATGGGCTAATATTTACTGTAGTGACACTGGGCCTCCTACAGGCCGTAGAAACAGTGGGCCTTCTACGGGTCGTAGAAACAGTGGGCCTTCTACGGGCCTTAGAAACAATGGGCCTTCTACGGGCCGTATCATCAATGGGCCTTCTACGGGCCGTATCATCAATGAGCCTTATACGGGCCGTATGATCGATTGGCCAAACATGGGCCAAACATACCGCATTCTGGCCGTAAACGGGCTAGAGTTGGAATCGTCCATTCATGGGCCGACCATAACGGGCCATCGTTAATAGGCCGTATTGATGACGCTATGAAAACTGCCCAACATATTAACGGACCACAAATGGGCTGACTGTAACCACGGGCTAAATTTGGCCCACAAGTAGAAAATGACAATAACGGGCCGTAAGTAAATGAATGCTGGAAATGAGCCCAAGAATAAATGGGCTCTAAGAAGGCCAAAAGATAACATGGGCTAGAGACGGCCCAACGGAATAACGAGCCGCTAATGGGTATAAAGTGATACACTGTTCATTACGGGCCAGTTTCACCACGGGCCGTTAATGGGTGTAAAGTGATACACTGTTCATTACGGGCCAGTTTGACCACGGGCCGTTAGTAGGCTAAGAGTTACATAGGGCCTCATATGGGCCGAAAGACGTCATGGGCCATACATGGGCCAGAAGTGAAAACGGGACGGAATCATATTGGATGGCCCAGATGACGGTACTGGGCCTAATTCGGATAGGGCGTAACGGGCCTTGGGTTAGCGGGCTGTAAATGGGCTATATGTGAACAGGCCGTTAACAGGATTTCCATGGGCCGGCCCGCCACCTTTTGACCAAGTCAAACAGGCCGGCCTTTTCACAGGAATGGGCCTCTGTTGGACCGTGCCACGTGTCAATGTATCATAGGCGCCTTCTATCCAATGAGTGGATGACATCTGTCCCGACGATGAGCCGACACGTGTTTCCTCCAGCCAATGATGCTTTTACACGTGGAAAATCCCCATTGGTCGGGGCTGTTAATGGGTTATCGGATCCAAAACCCGACCCGATAGCTTAACGACATTCCGTTACGGTGGATGCTACGTGTCGGTCACCCTTGACGAAAGCACTTCTGTGACGCACGATTTATCGTCATGGAAGTGGACACTTCCGTGATGATAATTTTGGTAATGTCATGGAACACTTCTACGACAGCACATGTATGACTATCTTGATTCTATCATAAATTTGTCATGGATGTACATGCATGACAAAAAACGCGACCTACTGTGACAAACACGTATCATCACGAAAGTGTATTTTTTTTGTAGTGATATCCTCCTCTTGCCTGATAATCAAAGAAAGCAGGAGCAGGGAGAGTAATATAGACACCACGACGTCTGTCAAAGATTAGTCGATACTAGAGAGGTGATTCGTTCCTCTCGACAAACTGGTGGTGAACCATAGCATTAAAATCTAGATAGGCAGGAGGTAATTCAATATCATCTTCGTGCACATCTATACCAAGAAAATTAGCTACGCGGGTTGCATAAATTCCACCAAAGAAATCTCCATTACGTCTATTAAGATGCTACCTACGTGCAACAATGGCTCCCAAATTATATGATTTGTCTCCTAACACAGCACTCCTAAGAATACTGAGGTCAGGGACACACACGTGACATGCTTCATCTTTACCATTTATGCATCTGCCTATGAAGAGAGCAAAATAATGTATGGCAGGAAAGTGAATGCTCCCTATGGTAGCTTGTGTAATATCTCTAGATTCTCCCACAGTTATATCAGCAAGGAAATCTCTAAATTCAGATTTGCGAGGATCCCTTATACTACCCCATTGTGGAAGTTTGCACGCAGTGGTAAAATCCTCTAAGTCCATGGTATAATATTTATCATAAAGATCAAACAAGACAGTTGGAGAATTACGTGAAGTTGAAAATTCAAACCTCCTCACAAAGGAGCTAGTGAGCTCATGATACTGACTGCACTTCTCTTCCTCGAAGCTCACGAGATCAGCATTACGCAAATATGCGTTGAATTCTTCTTTTATTCCTGCTTGATCCATAAATTTTTCAGAAGGCCACTCACAAGGACGCACTGGAGCGTCTCTTGGTGGCTCTTCGTTAGCATCACGCATTGCAAGCCTGGGTCCTTGCTTCTTTGAAGAACCACTTTGGAACATTTTCCTAAGCATTATTCTTCCTCTGAAAAATTCTGAATTTTTTTAGTAACTTCAAAATAAAAGTAAACCAAACTCAATAATATTGATAGTAACTACTCCTACAAGTGCCTAGGGCCTATATCATGCATCAAAACTACTTTTGACTATATAAATTTGACATGGAAGCTCAAGAACATGGTCACCTAAGCAGCAAAAATTTGCAATGAATAAAGCACTAGAACAAAAACTAATTGGACCAATGGAGGAGTCACATACCAAGGAACAATCTGCCCAAGCAGTTTTGTGACAAGTGCTTTGAGCAAGGAGATCGAAAATGGCAGCAAAACGAGCTTGGACTCGGGTTTGAGCTGGTTATTCGTGTTTGGGGGAGGAAGAAGGAATGTGTGGGTGAAAGGATAAGTGGAGGAGGGCCACCGTGGGCCCACGAGGCAGGGGGCGCCCCCTAGGGGGGTGGGCGCGCCCTCCACCCTTGTGGCAAGGTGGTTGCCCCCCTGGTGTGTTCTTTGTTCCATAAATCCTCAAATATTCTAGAAAAAATCATATTTAATTTTCAGGGCATTTGGAGAACTTTTATTTTTGAGGTATTTTTATATTGCACGGATAATCAGATAACAGACATAAAAATATTTATTTTTATTTTATTTAATGTAAATAACAGAAAGTAAAAGTGGGGTACAGAAGGTTGTGCCTTCTAGTTTCATCCATCTCATGATCATCAAAAGGAATCCACTAACAAGGTTGATCAAGTCTTGTTAATGAACTCATTTCGAATAACATGGAACCGGAGAAATTTCGAATAACACTATGTTACCTCAACGGGGATATGCACCTCCCCAATAATAAGAATATCATATTTCTTCTTGATAGTAGGAAGAGGAAATTCAAAACCTCCAAATTTAATCGATGGAATTTTTCCAATAGAGTTGATACTATGAACTTGAGGTTATTTCCTCGGAAAATGTACCGTGTGCTCATTACCATTAACATGAAAAGTGACATTGCCTTTAGTGCAATCAATAACAGCCCCTGCAGTATTCAAAAATGGTCTTCCAAGAATAATAGACATACTATCGTCCTCGGGAATATCAAGAATAACAAAGTCCGTTAAAATAGTAACATTTGCAACTACAACAGGCACATCCTCACAAATGCCGACAGGTATAGCAGTTGATTTATCAGCCATTTGCAAAGATATTTCAGTAGGTGTCAACTTATTCAAATCAAGTCTATGGTATAGAGAGAGAGGCATGACACTAACACCGACTCCAAGATCACATAAAGCAGTTTTAACATAATTTCTTTTAATGGAGCATGGCATAGTGGGTACTCCTGGATCTCCAAGTTTCTTTGGTATTCCACCCTTAAAAGTATAATTATCAAGCATGGTGGAAATTTCAGCTTCCGGTATCTTTATTTTATTTGTAATAATATCTTTCATGTACTTAGCATAAGGATTAGTTTTGAGCATATCAGTTAATCGCATACGCAAAAAGATAGGTCTAATCATTTCAGCAAAGCGCTCAAAATCCTCATCATCCTTTTTCTTGGATGGTTTGGGAGGAAAAGGCATGGGTTTCTGAACCCAAGGCTCTCTTTCTTTACCATGTTTCCTAGCAACAAAATCTTTCTTATCATAACGTTGATTCTTTGATTGTGGGTTATCAAGATCAACAACAGGTTCAATTTCTATATCATTAACATTACTAGGTTGAGCATCATCATGGACATTATTATTAACATTATCACTAGTTTCAGGTTCATTACCAGATTGTGTTTCAGCATCAGAAATAGAAATATCATTTGGATTCTCAGGTGTTTCAACAATAGGATCGCTAGAAGCATGCAAAGTCCTATCATTTTTCTTTTTCTTCTTTTTAGAAGAACTAGGTGCATCTAAATTATTTCTCTGAGAATCTCGCTCAATTCTCTTAGGGTGGCCTTCAGTATACAAAGGTCCCTGAGTCATTCTACCAGTTCTAGTAGCCACTCTAACAGCATAATCATTATCTTTACTATTCAATTCATTGAGCAAATCATTTTGAGCTTTAAGTACTTGTTCTACTTGAGTGGTAACCATAGAAGCATGTTTACTAATAAGTTTAAGTTCACCTTTAACATTAGCCATATAATCACCCAAGTGTCCAAGCATATTTTAATTGTATTTCAATTGTCTACCAAAATAAGCATTAAAATCTTCTTGCTTAGCCATAAATTTATCAAACTCATCTAAGCATGGGCTAGCAATTTTAGTAAATGGGATTATAGCTTTATCATATCTATAGAGAGAATTTACCTTTACTACCTGTGTCGGGTTATCAAGACCATGAGTTTCTTCGATAGGTAAAGGATTTGGATTATATGTTTCTTCAACACACGGTAAATTAAGACCATGTATTTCTTCAATAGGAGGTAAATTCTTAACATCTTCAGCTTTAATACCCTTTTCTTTCATAGATTTCTTTGCCTCTTGCATATCTTCAGGACTGAGAAATAGAATACCCCTCTTCTTCGGAGTTGGTTTAGAAATAGGTTCAGGAATTGGCTCCGAAGGTGTCCAATTATTTTCATTTGTCAACATATTATTCAATAGAATTTCAGCTTCATCCGACGTTCTTTCCCTGAAAACAGAACCATCACAACTATCCAGGTAATCTCTGGAGGCATCGGTTAGTACATTATAAAAGATATCAAGTATTTCATTTTTCTTAAGAGGATGATCAGGCAAAGCATTAAGTAATTGGAGAAGCCTCCCCCAAGCTTGTGGGAGACTCTCTTCTTCAATTTGCACAAAATTATATATATCCCTTAAAGCAGCTTGTTTCTTATGAGCAGGGAAATATTTGGTAGAGAAGTAATAAATCATATCCTGGGAACTACGGACACAACCAGGATCAAGAGAATTAAACCATATCTTAGCATCACCCTTTAATGAGAACGGAAATATTTTAAGGATATAAAAGTAACGAGTTCTCTCATCTTTACTAAACAGGGTAGCTATATCATTCAATTTAGTAAGATGTGCCACAACAGTTTCAGATTCATATCCATGAAAAGGATCAGATTCAACCAAAGTAATTATATCAGGATCAACAGAGAATTCATAATCCTTATCAGTAACAAACATAGGTGAAGTAGCAAAAGCAGAGTCAGGTTTCATTCTATCATTTAGGGATTGCTTACTCCATTTAGCTAATAATTTTTTAAGTTCAGTTCTATTTCTGCAAGCTAAAATAGCTAAAGAAGCATCTTGATCAAATACATAACCCTTAGGAATAGCAAGTGGTTCTTCATCATCACTTCACTTTCATCAGTATCATCAGATTCAATATTTTCAATTTCTCTAGCCCTAGCAAGTTGTTCATCAAGAAAATCACTAAGTGGCATAGTAGTATCAGGCATAGAGGTAGTTTCATCATAAGTATCATGCATAGCAGAAGTGGCATCATCAATAACATGCGACATATCAAAACAAATAGCAGAAGCAGGTGTAGGTGTCGCAAGCATACTCAAAACAGAAGGTGAATCAAGTGCAGAGCTAGATGGCAGTTCCTTACCTCCCCTCGTAGTTGAGTGATACGTCTTCGTCGTATCTACTTTTCCAAACACTTTTACCCTTGTTTTGGACTCTAACTTGTATGATTTGAATGGAACTAACCCGGACTGACGCTGTTTTCAGCAGAATTACCATGATGTTGTTTTATGTGCAGAAAACAAATATTCTCGGAATGACCTGAAACTCCACGGGAGGTCTTAGAAAAAATAATAAAAAATCCTCGCCAAATATGAAGACCAGGGGGCCCACACCCTTCTCATGAGGGTGGGGGCGCCCCCCCTAGGGCGCGCCCCCTACCTTGTGGGCCCCCTGTTAACCCTCCGACGCCAACTCCAACTCTATATATTTGCTTTCGGAGAGAAAAAAATCAAAGAGAAGAAATCATTGCGTTTTACGATACGGAGCCACCGCCAAGCCCTAAAACCTCTCGGGAGGGCTGATCTGGAGTCCGTTCGGGGTTCCAGAGAGGGGGATTCGTCGCCGTCGTCATCACCAACCATCCTCCATCACCAATTTCATGATGCTCACCGCCGTGCGTGAGTAATTCCATCGTAGGCTTGCTGGACGGTGATGGGTTGGATGAGATTTATCATGTAATCGAGTTAGTTTTGTTAGGGTTTGATCCCTAGTATCCATTATGTTCTGAGATTGATGTTGCTATGACTTTGCTATGCTTAATGCTTGTCACTAGGGCCCGAGTGCCATGATTTCAGATCTGAACCTATTATGTTTTCATGAATATATGTGAGTTCTAGATCCTATCTTGCAAGTCTATAGTCACCTACTATGTGTTATGATCCGGCAACCCCGAAGTGACAATAATCGGGACCACTCCCAGTGATGAACATAGTTTGAGGAGTTCATGTATTCACTATGTGCTAATGCTTTGTTCCGGTTCTCTGTTAAAAGGAGGCCTTAATATCCCTTAGTTTCCAATAGGACCCCGCTGCCACGGGAGGGTAGGACAAAAGATGTCATGCAAGTTCTTTTCCATAAGCACGTATGACTATATACGGAATACATGCCTACATTACATTGATGAATTGGAGCTAGTTATGTGTTAGCCTATGTTATGACTGTTACACGATGAACTACATCCGGTATAATTATCCATCACTGATTCGGTGCCTACGAGTTTTCCATATACTGGTTTACGCTTATTTACTTTTCTGCTGCTACTGTTACAATCACTACAAAATACCAAAACATTACTTTTGCTGTCTTTACTTTTGTTACCACTACCACCACTAGCATATTACTTTGCTACTAAACACTTTGCTGCAGATACTAAGTTTCCAGGTGTGGTTGAATTGACAACTCAGCTGCTAATACTTGAGAATATTCTTTGGCTCCCCTTGTGTCGAATCAATAAATTTGGGTTGAATACTCTACCCTCGAAAGCTGTTGCGATCCCCTATACTTGTGGGTTATCAAGACTAATTTCTAGCGCTGTTGCCGGGGAGCATAGCTCTATTCTTTGAGTCACTTGGGATTTATATCTGCTGGACACTATGAAGAACTTGAGAGATCCAAAAACCAAGATCTATCCCTCAACTACGAGGGGAGGTAAGGAACTGCCATCTAGCTCTGCACTTGATTCACCTTCTGTTATGAGTAAGTTTGCGACACCTACACCTGATTCTGCTATTCGTTCTGATATGTTGCATGTTATTGATGATGCCACTTCTGCTATGCATGATACTTATGATGAAACTGCTTCTATGCCTGATACTACTATGCCCCTTAGTGAATTTCTTGATGAACAAATTGCTAGGGCTAGAGAAAGAGAAATTATTGAATCTGAATACGATGATGATAGTGATGATGAAAATATGCCTGTTATTCCTAAAGGTTATCTTTTTGATAAAGATGCTTCTTTAGCTATTTTAGCTTGCAGAGATAGATATGAGCTTAAGAGGTTATTAATTAAATGGAACAAAGAATCACTTAGAGATAAAATGAAACCCGATCCTGCTTTTGCTACTTCACCTATATGTGTTCCTGATAAAGATTATGAATTATCTGTTGATCCTGATATAATTACTTTGGTTGAATCTGATCCATTTTATGGCTATGAATCTGAAACTATTGTGGCACATCTTACTAAGTTAAATGATATAGCTGCCCTGTTCACTAATAATGAGAGATCACATTACCTCTATTTACTCAAAATATTTCCGTTCTCATTAAAGGGTGATGCTAAGATATGGTTTAATTCTCTTGATCCTGGTTGTGTGCGTAATCCCCAGGATATGATTTATTACTTCTCTGCTAAATATTTCCCTGCTCATAAGAAACAAGCTGCTTTGAGGGAAATATACAATTTTGTGCAAATTAAAGAAGAGAGTCTCCCACAAGCTTGGGGGAGGCTTCTCAAGTTACCTAATGCTTTGCCTGATCATCCTCTTAAGAAACCTGAAATACTTGATATCTTTTATAATGGACTAATCGATGCTTCCAGAGATTACCTGGATAGTTGTGTTGGTTCTCTTTTCAGGGAAAGAACACCGGATGAAGCTGAAATTCTATTGAATAATATGTTGACAAATGAAAATAACTGGGCACCTCCTGAGCCAGCTCCTGCTCCAATTACTGAGCCTATTCCTAAACCAACTCCGAAGAAGAGAGGTGTTCTATTTCTTAGTCCCGAAGATATGCAAGAGGCAAAGAAATCTATGAAAGAGAAAGGTATTAAAGCTGAAGACGTTAAGAATTTACCTCCTATTGAAGAAATACATGGTCTTTAATTCACCGCCTGTTGAAGAAACTTATGATCTCAATTATTTATTCACTGAAGAACCTCCTGATCCCGATATCCTGACACAGGTAGTAAAGGTAAATTATCTCTATAGATATGATAAAGCTGAAGTCCCTCCTACTAAAATTGCTAGTCAGTGCTTGGATGAGTTTGATAACTTTATGTATAAGCAAGATGACTTCAATGCTTATTTTGGTAGACAATTAAAAGAAAATGCTTATATGATTAGATGCTTGGGTGATTATATGGCTGATATTAAAGGTGAACTTAAACTTGTTAGCAAACATGCTTCTATGGTTACCACTCAAGTAGAACAAATACTTAAGGCTCAAAAAGAAGTGCTTGATGAAATGAATAGTAAGAAAAATGATTATGCTGTTAGAGTGGCTACTAGAAATGGTAGAATGACTCAGGAACCTTTGTATCCTGAAGGCCACCCTAAGAGAATCGAACAAGATTCTCAAAGAAATAATATTGATGTTCCTAGTTCTTCTAAAAAGAAGAAGAAGAAAAATGATTGAACTGTGCAAACTTCTAGTGAACCTATTGCTGAACCACCTGATAATCTGGTAATGAACATGGACCTAGTAAAAATATTAATGATGATGTTCATGATGATGCTCAACCTAGTAATGATAATGATGTAGAAACTGAACCTGCTGTTGATCTTGATAACCCACAATCAAAGAATCAACTTATGATAAAAGAGACTTTGTTGCTAGGAAACATGGTAAAGAAAGGGAACCTTGGGTTCAGAAACCCATGCCTTTTCCTTGGAAACCATCCAAGAAAAAGGATGACGAGGATTTTGAGCGCTTTGCTGAAATGATTAGGCCTATCTTTTTGCGTATGAGATTAACTGATGTGCTCAAAACGAATCCTTATGCTAAATATATGAAGGATATCATTACTAATAAAAGAAAGATATCGAAAGCTGAAATTTCCACCATGCTTGCTAATTATACTTTTAAGGGTGGAATACCAAAGAAACTTGGAGACTCCGGAGTACCTACTATACCTTGCTCCATTAAAGGAAATTATATTAAAACTGCTTTATGTGATCTTGGAGCCGGTGTTAGTGTTATGCATCTCTCTTTATATCGTAGACTTGACTTGAATAAGCTGACACCTACTGAAATATCTTTGCAAATGGCTGATAAATCAACTGTTATACCTGTCGGTATTTGTGAGGATGTGCCCGTTATGGTTGCAAACGTTACTATTTTAACGGACTTTGTTATTCTTGATATTCCCGAGGATGATAGTATGTCTATTATTCTTGGAAGACCTTTTATTAATACTGCAGGGCTGTTATTGATTGCAACAAAGGCAATGTCACTTTTCATGTTAATGGTAATGAGCATACGGTACACTTTCCGAGGAAATAACCTCAAGTTCATAGTATCAACTCCATTGGAAAAATTCCATCGATTATATTTGGAGGTTTTGAATTTCCTCTTCCTACTGTCAAGGAGAAATATGATATTCTTATTATTGGGGATGTGCATATCCCCGTTGAGGTAACTTAGTGTTATTCGAAATTTCTCCGGTTTCATGATTATCGGAATGAGTTTGTTAACAAGACTTGATCAACCTTGTTAGTGGATTCTTTTTGATGAGCATGAGATGGATGAAACTAGAAGCACAAACTTCTGTACCCTCTCTATATTTTCTGTTATTTATATTAAATAAAGTAAAAATAGTATTTTTCTGTCTGTTTCCTGACTTATCCGTGCAATATAAAAATACCCCGAAAATAAAAGTCCTCAGAATGCCATGCCAATTTAATATGATTTTTCGGGAATATTTAAGGA
This sequence comes from Triticum urartu, assembly GCF_056163025.1. NCBI lineage: Eukaryota > Viridiplantae > Streptophyta > Magnoliopsida > Poales > Poaceae > Triticum > Triticum urartu. The sequence goes on from NC_141875.1 coordinate 558,674,996, forward strand.
TTTACTATGCAAAAATTACCGCGGGAGGAGCTGCCACCTGGTCACGAGGGTGGTGGGTGCCCCCCTATAGGGCGCGCCCCCTGCCTCGTGGGCCCATGGTGGCCCTCCTCCACTTATCCCAGCACCCATCTTCTTCCTCTATCTCACACAAACCCGAAAAACCAACTCAAGCACGAGTTCCAGCCACTTTTTGTGTGATTTTCGATCTCCTTGCTCAAAGCACCTCTCGCAAAACTGCTTGGGGAGATTGTTCCTTGGTATGTGACTCCTCCATTGGTCCAATTAGTTTTGGTTCTAGTGCTTTATTCTTTGCAAATTTGTGCTTCACAGGTGACCATGTTCTTGAGCTTGCATGTCAAATTTATATGGTTCCAAGTAGTTCTAATGCTTGATATAGGCTCTAGGCACTTGTAGGAGTAGTTACTATCAATATTATTGAAGTTGGTTCACTTTTGTTTGAAGTTACTAAAAATTTCAGAATTTTTCAGAGAAAAACAATATGTTTAGGAAGATGTTTCAAGGTGGTTCCTCTAAGAAGCAAGGACCCAGGATTGCTATGCGCGATGCTGACGAGGATCCACCAAGAGACGCTCCGGTACGGCCTTGTGAATGGCCGTCTGAAAATTTTATGGACCGTGCGGGAATTAAAGAAGAATTCAAATCATATTTACGCAATGCTGGTCTTGAGGATTTTGAGGCTAACAAATGCCCGCAGTATCATGATCTCACAAGTTCATTTGTGAGGAGGTTTGAGTATTCATCTTCGTGTAATTCTCCTTCAGTCATGTTTGATCTTTATGACAAATCTTATACCATGGACCTAGAGGATTTCACTTCTGCTTGCGAACTTCCATCATGGGGCAGTATTAGGGATCCCCCTAAATCTGAATTTAGAAACTTTCTTGCTAGTATAACTGTGGGGGAATCCAGAGATATAACACAGGCTACCATAGGGAGCATTCACTTTCCTGCTATACATTATTTTGCTCTTTTCATCGGTAGATGCATAAATGCTAAGGATAAAGCATGTCACATGTGTGTCCCTGATCTTAGCATTCTTAGGAATGCTGTGTTAGGAGACCAATCTTATCATATGGGAGCCATTGTAGCTCGTAGGTTGCATCATAATAGACATAATGGAGATTTCTTTGGAGGAATTTATGCAACCCGCTTAGCTCATTTTCTTGAAATAGACATTCGTGAGGGTGATATGGAGTTGCCTCCTGCATATTTAGATTATAACTCTATGGCTTCACACCTGTTTGTTGAGAGGCCTGAACCACCTCTCTTATATCGCTTAATTTTTGATAAACGACGTGTTTTCCGTATTACTCTCCCTGCTCCTGCCTTCTTTGATTCACAGACAAAAGGAAGATATGTTATTACCAGAGAGGAGGCAGAAGAGTACGAGAGGAGAGCGGAGGCAGCCCGACTCCACGCTGCAGCTCAGCAGGCGATAACCGCTGCACATCAGTATGATCCCAACTATCCTTCCTCATTACAGTACGACCCCAACAACTATTATTATGGATATCCGCCAGGCCAGCCGTGGCCATAGACCAACTTAGGCCAAAAGCCTAAGCTTGGGGGAGTACGTATTTCTCACCGACATTACATTTATATTCACACACACTCATTGCTAGATGTCGGTGCTCATACTTTTTCATTGTAATATCCATGCTAGTTTATTTTCCTTTTCCTGCTTTCTTCTTGTGTGTTTAATAAACCTTAAGAAAAACCAAAAAAATTAGTAGTAGTTTATTTTTCTACTATAGTAGTAATAATTAAAAAGAAAACCCAAAAATATTTCTCATTCTTCTTCTGCTTGTTGGGAGCTTTCCCATGTAAATAGTTTTATTTCTTTTCTTTTCTTTGGGGGTCAATAGGAGAAGACCATAATTAAATTGTTGAAGTGGCTCTTATATGCATTATTGTTGAATTAACCAAAGAGCCCATATTGGCTTGTCTTCTTCTGTTTATTGAATGCTCGCAGATTCCAGCTTAGTCCAATGCACGTGCACTCTTATTATTATTCACATCGTTCGGTCATGCAAGTGAAAGGCAATTATGATGATATATGATGGACTGACTGAGATAAGAAAAGCTGGTATGAACTCGACCTCTTTTGTTTTTGTAAATATGATGAGTCTCGCGTTCTTGATTCACCTTATTATGAATAAACATGTTTGCAATGACAATTAGAGATCATAGTTGCTTGTGCCATGCTTGATTAGCTATGAGTTATAATGATTTACCTTGTATGCCAACATGCTATTGAGATGATTATGATGTGGTATGATGGGGTGGTATCCTCCTTTGAATGATTTAAGTGACTTGACTTGGCACATGTTCACGCATGTAGTTGAAACAAAATCAACATAGCCTTCACGATATTTATGTTCATGGTAGATTATATCCTACTCATGCTTGCATCCAATGTTTATTAATTTTAATGCATGTACATGGCTGTTGTCGCTCTCTAGTTGGTCGCTTCCCAGTCTTTTGCTAGCCTTCACCTGTACTAAGCGGGAATACTGCTTGTGCATCCAAATCATTTAAACCCCAAAGTTATTCCAGATGAGTCCACTATACCTTCCTATATGCGGTATCTACCTGCCGTTCCAAGTAAATTTGTATGTGCCAAACTCTAAGCCTTCAAATAAACATTCTGTTTTGTATGCTCGAATAGCTCATGTATCAACAAAGGTTGTCCTTATCTTCCGTGTTAGGCGGGTTATTCTCAAGAGGAGTGGACTCCGCTCCTCACTCACGAGAAAATGGCTAGTCACCGGGATGCCCAGTCCCATGATTTATGCAAACTAAATCAAAATTAATTGCAAACAAAACTCCCCCTGGGACCTGATGTATGTTGGACTCGTTGTTTCGAGCAAGCCATGGATTGATGCTTGTTGGTGGAGGGGGGTATAAACTTTACCATTCTGTTTGGGAACCGCCTATAATGTGTTTAGCATGGAAGATATCGCCAACTCTTAGTTGTTACGTTGACAATGAAGGTATACCGCTCAAAATACAATTTATCTCTATTTCAAAACCGAGCTCTGGCACCTCTACAAATCCCTGCTTCCCTCTGCGAAGGGCCTATCCATTTACTTTTATGTTGAGTCATCACCCTCTTATTAAAAAGCACTAGCTGGAGAGCACAACTGTCATTTGCATTCGTCACTATTATTCTATGTTGGGTATGACTATGATTGGATCTCTTTTACCATGAATTACAATGTCTAGTCAGTCCTTGATCTTTAAAGGTGCTCTACATTTATGTTTTGCGGTCTCAGAAAGGGCTAGCGAGATACCATCTTGTTATATCATATTATGATTGTTTTGAGAAAGTGTTGTCATCCCAGATTTATTATTATGACTTGCTAGTTGATTATGCTATTGATATGAGTAATTACGAGACCTGAGAATTATTGCAAATGTGGTTAGTTATGATCTATGTTGAAAACCTGAATGCTGGCTTGACATAGTTACAACAACAAGAGCAAACAGAGTTTGTAAAAGTTTTTCTTTCTTTCTTTCAGTTTGTCAACTGAATTGCTTGAGGACAAGCAAGGGTTTAAGCTTGGGGGAGTTGATATGTCTCTGTCATATCTACTTTTCCAAACACTTTTGCCCTTGTTTTGGACTCTAACTTGTATGATTTGAATGGAACTAACCCGGACTGACGTTGTTTTCAGCAGAATTACCATGATGTTGTTTTATGTGCAGAAAACAAATATTCTCGGAATGACCTGAAACTCCACGGGAGGTCTTAGAAAAAATAATAAAAAATCCTCGCCAAATATGAAGACCAGGGGGCCCACACCCTTCTCACGAGGGTGGGGGGCGCGCCCCCTACCTCGTGGGCCCCCTGTTGACCCTCCGACGCCAACTCCAACTCTATATATTTGCTTTCGGAGAGAAAAAAATCAGAGAGAAGAAATCATCGCGTTTTACGATACGGAGCCGCCACCAAGCCCTAAAACCTCTCGAGAGGGCTGATCTAGAGTCCGTTCGGGCTCCGGAGAGGGGGATTTGTCGCCGTCGTCATCATCAACCATCCTCCATCACCAATTTCATGATGCTCACCGCCGTGCGTGAGTAATTCCATCGTAGGCTTGCTGGACGGTGATGGGTTGGATGAGATTTATCATGTAATTGAGTTAGTTTTGTTAGGGTTTGATCCCTAGTATCCATTATGTTCTGAGATTGATGTTGCTATGACTTTGCTCTGCTTAATGCTTGTCACTAGGGCCCGAGTGCCATGATTTCAGATCTGAACCTATTATGTTTTCATGAATATATGTGAGTTCTAGATCCTATCTTGCAAGTCTATAGTCACTTACTATGTGTTATGATCCGGCAACCCCGAAGTGACAATAATCGGGACCACTCCCGGTGATGACCATAGTTTGAGGAGTTCATGTATTCACTATGTGATAATGCTTTGTTCCGGTTCTCTATTAAAAGGAGGCCTTAATATACCTTAGTTTCCAATAGGACCCCTGTCGGTGTCAAAACCGGCGGATCTCGGGTAGGGGGTCCCGAACTGTGCGTCTAGGCCGGATGGTAACAGGAGATAGGGGACACTTTGTTTTACCCAGGTTCGGGCCCTCTCGATGGGGGTAATACCCTACTCCTGCTTGATTAATATTGACGATATGGGTAGTACAAGAGTAGATCTACCATGAGATCAAGGAGGCTAAACCCTAGAAGCTAGCCTATGGTATGATTGTTGTGTATGGAGTTGATTGCCTACGGACTACAACCCTCCGGTTTATATAGACACCGGATAGGGTTAGGGTTACATGGAGTCGGTTACAATGGTAGGAGATCGTGAATATCCGCATCGCCAAGCTTGCCTTCCACGCCAAGGAAAGTCCCATCCGGACACGGGACGAAGTCTTCAATCTTGTATCTTCATAGTCCAGGAGTCCGGCTGAAGGTATAGTCCGGCTACCCGAACACCCCCTAATCCAGGACTCCCTCAGTAGCCCCTGAACTAGGCTTCAATGACGATGAGTCCGGCGCGCAAATTGTCTTCGGCATTGCAAGGCGGCTTCCTCCTCCAAGTCCTTCATAGAAGATTGAAAACACTAAGAGTAGTGTCCGGCTCTGCAAAACAAGCTTCCACATATTGCCATAGAGAGAATAATATCAACACAAATCAAATCTGCTGACGTATTCTGCAGTGCGTCATCACACTACAGCCAAGTCCTTTACTCGAATCGTTTTCACTTTTCCACCTCAGCGTGTTTTTGCGAGGCGGTTTCCTTGGAACGTCTTGTCAAAGCAGAGATTGTGTGCCCCCCTTTTACAAGATTCTCATCAATACAGATGTGGGTAACCCGATCGTGCCCGTTAGCATGTTTTCTCGATTAAAGGCGAGTCCCAAACGGTTACAGGGAGGGCTCCTGGTATTCAACCTCTTATAAAGAGACCAAGGCCTTACTCCTTTCTTCGATCTCAAACGAGTTCGCCCGTCGCCTCGAGTTCCAACACCCCAGGCTTCAGATTCCAGGCGCTTCGAACCTTCGACAATGTCCGGTTCCGACCTTCAAGGCCGATGGATGCCCTCCTCCGTCACGGAGGAGGACGTGCTAAAGTTGAGAGAGGCTAAGTTCTTGACTGCCGAAATTCCGCATAGGTTGCCTGCTCAAGGGCAGGCTATTCCCAGCCCCTAGCCCGGTGAGAGCGTAGTGTTCATGTCTCACTTCCTTCGAGGGTTAGGCTTCCTGATGGATCCCTTCGTGAGGGGGCTGCAGTTTTATTACGGGCTGGAATTTCATGACTTAGCTCCGGAGTCCATCCTCCATATTTCCTCATTCATCGTTGTGTGCGAAGCATTCCTCCGTGTTACTCCTCACTTTGGATTATGGCTCAAAACTTTTGGAGTGGAGTCGAAGATGATCGAGGGACGGCACGCAGAGTGCGGAGGTGCTGTCATAAGTAAGAATGCCGATGCTCCATGGCCCGAGGGCTCCTTTCAAGAGGAGCTCGGCTTGTGGCAACGAGAGTGGTTCTATATCACCGCTCCCAGGAGCGCCAAGTGGGTGGCGCCTCTTGCCTTCCGCTCGGGTCCCCCACCACGGCTAGCGTCATGGGTCAACAAAGGATTAGACTGGGGGTTATCCAAAGACGTGCCCCTGTTGCAGGGCCGCATTAGGGATCTCTTAGAAGGAGACCTCAACTTGGTCAAGGTGACGCAGGTCATGCTGATTCGCCGAATATTGCCCGGAAAACGTCGCCCCCTTCGCCTGTGGGAGTTTAATCCAGAGGGACCGCGAGCTCTCCAGAACCTCATGGGCGCAACGCCCGCGGAGATGTATAGACTGTTCTTGGGATCACAAGAGATGAGTCCGGATTTAACCGAGGACGCAGGTCTAAGCCGCAATTGCCCGGATACTCAAGTAAGCAACCTTGTGCCCGGACCTTCTATCCGTATAATTGTCATAAACTTGCCCCTAAAAGAGCCATCCTTTTAAACAGGAGTGGATAGCGAAGGCAAAGCTGATCAGGTGTCCGGCTCCCCTTCCTGAAACTAGGCCGGATCCCGTGCTGGTCAGGATGCTGGAGATAATGCCTTTGGAGGGGGAGGACAAGGAAGCTATGCCCTCCTCGAAGGAGGCTGCTCCGAAGGGAGGAACCGACAATTCCTCTCCCGAGGGGAAGAAGAGAGCCGCCTCTGATGACCCGGAAACCATGGTCTCGAAACGGGGGAGAAAATCCTCGTTAGAGGGTCCGGCGCCGGGGAGTTCCTCAGCCGGACTATGCCCTCAAAGGGATCAGTCCTCCAGTGAGCCGTAAGTAGAGAGAGGTTTTCCTTTTGAGGGATGAGAGAAATCTTTGATTTATATTTGAGAAGATTAACCGAAATTTTACCTTGTAGCTCGGACCTCAGCCCTTCTCAGCAGAGCTCGTCTTCGAGGGATCTTCTTCCGGAGATGATGGAGAGCGGGACGCCTCCCCCTGCCGTGCCGCCTAGCGAGGCGGGCGACCCTGAGGTGTCGTCGCGGAGGGTTTCTCCGAATCCGGCAGGGGCGGAAGGTGGCAGTGCGGCCCCCCGAAGTTCTCCACGTCCGGCCTTCGAAAGAGGCCATAGGACAAGTCCGGCACTGTCTGGTGCTCAGCCGGAGGAGCTAAAGATTCTGCTGGGGCGAGCTTCTATCTCAGAGGAGCACCGTGCATTGATGGGCACGGTGATCGAAAGGATTTCATCCGCAGAAAATGGATTTCATGAGGCCGTCAAAAGTTTACTGATGGGTTTTGAGGTACGTTAGATAATGTACACTTTTGTCAGTTGCGCATAAGTAAGATGCGCCCTGTGTAGATAGTAGCCCCTGAGACTCTGCGCATTGTCAAGAAATGACGACACGCAGAGGATCATAATCCCAGGTCTAAGATGTCGCCTTTGAATTTAGGTGGCGAGGTGTTCGGAATCGAGTCGAACTGATGATTTTGCCGAACTAAAGCGGCAACTGGACGTGGCAGATGCTGACATCACGCTTGTTAATAAGCGGCTTGATGCGGCTCAAGGTATGTAATTCCTTGGGCGGTGTCAGGTAAGAACAGTTTTATGCCTGTATCTTAAAATGTATGTGCTTGACGCAGATGGAGCGGCTGCCATGGAGAGTCTTAGGGCAGAACTTGCCCGAGCTAAAGAACAAGCCAGCAAGAGTGATGCAGCCACCAGGAAAGCCCTTGAAGAGCTGAGAGCCAAACAGGCTGCTCATTGCCGAAGCAAGGAAGAGATGGCCGAAAAGTTAAAAAGCGCTACAGACCGTTGCAAACTTCTTGAAAAAGAAAACCAGGCAAAACAAACGGACTTAGAGAAGGCCGTTGCCGATGCCAAGGATGCGCGCTCTGCGATGAGTGCTGCGAAGGAGGAGGTGCGTCAGGCCGAACAGATTGCGGCTAGAAAGCCCTTTATGCTGCGGAGGAAGGTTTGTGATCCGAAGTTTGCTCCGTTGGACCAGATGTGGAGTGTGGAGGACACCTATCTGGATTTGGCAGCGAGTGCTGCTGATGCGGCCGAACACTTTCGAGATCAGAAAGATCGCGAAGTGGAAAGGCTTTTCTGGTCGCAGTTTCACAATCCAGAGCGTCCACTGGCAGTGGATGATCGTTTGGCTCAATGGGCCGAACTGAATAGGTTGTCTGGAATCGCCATGAAGTACGTCGTGGGTCACCTGTGGCCGGGGAGTTCGGAGCCGAAGAGTTATTTCAGCTTGGTGCAGCAATTCCTTGACGCGGTGCTGCGTATAAATGCAATTAAGAGGTCAGCATGCATAGAGGGCGCTAGGATGGCTCTAGCCCGTGTTAAGACATACTGGGCAGAGATGGAGACCACCGTTGTTGCGTCCCGAGATTCGGACCAAAGCCGAGTACCCTCTGAGCACTATTTTCAGGAAGTTCTTGAAGGCGCTCGTGTAATAGAGACGCAGTGCCCGAAAGATGCTATGTTACGATAGCATATGTAATTATAAAGTAATATTTTGATAAACTATAGTGGCCTATTTTATACTGGTGCCTCCAAGTATTGTAAACACCTTCTATGCGGCCATTTTACGATATATATGTATATATGTATAGAATCTGAAAGATGGCAGTCGTTGGCTTCAGCCCCCACGCACATAGTGCGGGGGTGCTCGCGGAAGACGCATTTTCACACTTAACCCAACGTCTTGGTCCTACAAAGGAGGTGATAGCGCAGCGGGCCAGGCAACCGGACTATAATGCTTTAACATTTTCACTTAGCCATAGGAGTTTGAAAATGAGACTCTTTAGGTAGCTCCTTGGTGGCAACTACGCTCGTCCGAATTCGGGGCGCGTATGTGCCTGACCGGGAAGCGGCCCTTCGTTAAAGCGGAGGAATCCGATAGATTCCGATCGGTCATCGAGTGGCTGACCAGTCTCACGCTACATCATGACAGTCAATTTTCGGCTTTCTCTACTGAGGTGCTCGCCCTGGCCGAACCGGGGGCACAATCGCAGTAGTTCTCCTGGTGCTACCTTAGCCGATAGAGCGGAACGTAAGGTAGCCAAACTCAAGAGCCGGGCAACCCAACATTTGACCAAAGACATGATTCGGAGCTGATGCAAATACTGCCAAAACTCGCGACGCCGAACACTCCCTAAGGTGCTCGGTCTTTATGAGTGCGGGCCAAACAACACTCTTTATTAAAAAAGCCCCTAGTGTCCAGGTACGTGCAAAAATTCTGACGTGGCCACATGCCAAGACGCCAGCCTCCTCCTTGGTTATATTAGAAAGAAAAACCAGGGGATGTGTAGCAACAAGAGACAGTAAAAAAGGTTTACGCAGGGTCTTAATCTAAAAAGAATCCTTTAGGACGGGTCCCTACTCCACGTCTGCGCCTGTGTCTCCGTTGTGCCGTATCCTGGACGGGCGCCGCATGACGTTCATCTGTAAAAGAGAGGAACTGAGTTGAAAACGGGTCGTGCCGAAAAAAATAAGCAAAGTATAAAATAAGATATGTAAGTTTGAGATCTATTGTCTCTTATTGTATATGCGTGGAGCCCCTTGTGCGGGGGTATATGGCTTCTAGGCCTGCATCAATGATGATTTTGCACCGAACTCGTCTATCCGCGTTCGTGGTCTTTAAATGACCTATTTTGAAGTTTTTTGGCCGGTGAGGCCATTTTGCTGTGGGGCTGTTAAAGCGGCCGCACTGTCCTCCGCTTGGGGAGGCGCGCTTTAGTGCTTCCCCTTCAAAGATATGATGCCTCGTGGACCGGGCATCTTAGGCGTAAGAGATGCATAATGCGGTATTGCGTTAAATCGAGCAAAAGCTTCGCGTCCTAGTAGTGCTTGATAGCGACTTGAGAACGGGACGACGTGGAAGGTCAGCTTTTCGCGGCGGAGGTTATCGACAGAGCCGAATGTGACTATGAGCCGGAGGAAACCCGTACAATGGGTGTCCGGACCAGGTATTACCCCTTGAAAGGAGGTTTTGCTGCGGCGGATTCTTGCTGGGTTTATCCCCATGTGCTGTATTGTATCCTGATATATCAGGTTTAGCCCGCTGCTGCCGTCCATAAGGACATTTGAAAACTTGAGTCCGCCAATTATTGGATCGAGTATCAAGGCAGTCCATCCTACATTCTTGATATTCCTAGAATAATCTAGCTGATCGAAGGTGATCGGTTTTGACAACCAGTGGCAGGATCCTTTGGGGATGGGCCGTGTGGTGCGTACCTTTACGAGCACCGCACGTTTTGTTATGTGAAGTGAGTTCACTGTTTTTACTTCTTGTGGGAAGTTCTTTTGTTTCTTGGTGCTCTGCTGTTGGGGTTCGTCCTTGTCTTCGCTTGGTGTGTCGAGCCCCTTGTGTTCGGCATTGAGTCTGCCGGATTGTTTGAAGACCCAACAGTCTCTATGGGTATGGTTAGAAGGCTTCCCGGGAGTACTGTGTATCTGACATATCCTATCCAGGATTTTATATAGGTTGGATGGATCGTCCCTGTTATCCTGGGGGGGGCGATTTTTCCTGATTTTGTCGTGAGCCTTTGAATCCGGCATTGACTGCCGTGCTCTTCGGACTTTTGTCCTTAGTCCAGCGATGGTCCTTGTTGCATCGCGTTTTTCCGTTTCCATCCCTAGTTTCGGATGTACTTGGGTCGCTGGTGCTGCGCCTTGCCAACCAGCTGTCCTCCCCTGCACAAAAGCAGGTCATGAGGCTTGTTAGTGCGGCCATTGTTCTTGGTTTTTCTTGGCTGAGGTGTCTGGCGAGCCATTCGTCTCGGACATTATGCCTGAAAGCTGCTAAGGCTTCGGCGTCCGGACAGTCGACTATCTGATTCTTTTTAGTGAGGAATCTATTCCAGAACTGCCGAGCTGATTCTCCGGGTTGTTGAGTTATGTGACTAAGATCGTCTGCATCCGGAGGACGGACATAGGTCCCTTGAAAGTTTGCTCGGAAAGCATCCTCGAGCTCTTCCCAGCTTCCAATCGTGTTTTCTGGAAGGCTTTTAAGCCAATGCTGGGCTGGCCCTTTAAGCTTGAGGGGTAGATATTTTATGGCGTGGAGGTCATCTCCTCTAGCCATGTGTATGTGGAGGATATAATCCTCAATCCAGACTCCAGGATCTGTTGTTCCATCATATGCCTCTATGTTTACGGGTTTGAATCCCTCTGGGAATTCATAGTCCAGGACCTTATCGGTGAAACATAGGGGGTGTGCGGCGCCCCTGTATTTGGGTGTGCCGGATTCTGATGATGGCTTCATAGCGTTGCTTACGAGAGCTTGCTTTCTTGGCCCGTAAATGGACCTGACTGGGCCATGACGCGAATCCTTAAGAGGGTCGCATGCCGATTTAGGTGCGGTGCCGCTTGTCGCTTTATGGGGTCGTCTATCCGACCGTGTGGCTTTTTCATTTTTTGAATGCGAGGGCTCTAAGGCCTCTTCGTCGAATTCAGGCAGTAGCTTTCTTTTCGGATAGCTTTTAGTGCGGCGACTGTCGCCGTACTTATCTGTGGCATTGATTACCTTGCTCCATCTGATCCGGAGTGCATCTTTCGCTGTTCTTAGCTTCCGCTTCTGCTTTTTTAGGCTGCGTGCAGTTGCAACGAGCCTCTCATGGAGATTCTTCTGCTCCATAGGTTTATTTGGCGTGAGGTCGTCTGGAATGCCGTTTTCGCCGTGGGAGGGATGTTCGGTTTCTCTATCCGTGTTGCCCTGTTTGGACGGTTTCTCTAAGGCCTGCTCATCGTCTACCAGCTCGTCCTACTCTATGGCTGGGTTTTTGTCGAGGCGGGGCTTGGGTCGGCGTTTACGCCGACGCCTTGATTGCTTTTCGGGGGGTCGATCTCTCGTCCCATCCCCTTTTTCCTCGTTGTCGCTTCCCTTAGGGGTGTCCACCATGTACACATCGTGAGATGAGGTGGCTGTCCAATGCCCTATGGGCGTTGGTTCGTCGGTATATCCTCCATCGTCATCCATGCTGTCGATGTCTTCGGAGCCGAAGTCAGGCATGTCGGTTAGATCGTCGACAGTGGCTATAAAGTGGGTGGTGGGTGGGTTTTGGATTTCTTCATCGTCCGCATCCCAACCTTGCTGACCGTAGTCCGGCCAGGGCTCTCCTGACAACGAGAGAGACTTTAAAGAATTTAGGATGTCGCCGAAGGGCGAGTGCTGAAAGATGTCTGCGGCGGTGAACTCCATCATCGGCGCCCCATCGGATTCGATTGGTAGGGGCGCGGGGGGTTCGGAGTCCGGGGTGGAGTCCGGACCCTTGGAGTCACGGGTTGTGCAGAGTGCGGGGCTAGCGTTCGGCTCGATCGCTTTTGGGATCACAGCCCCTGAGGTGACGTCCAACCGCTCATCCTCGATTGGCGCAGTAGGCTCCGAATCAATGGTCGGAACCGGTGCGTGTGCGGCCTCCAAAGCGCTATTTGGCGGCAGAGCTATATCATGACCATCGAGATAGTGTGGCGCGCTTGGCTGTGGCTCGAATCCGTCGAAGATCAAGTCCCCGTGGATGTCAGCCGTGTAGTTTAGGCTTCCAAACCTGACCTGATGGCCAGGGGCGTAGCTTTCGATCTGCTCAAGGTGGCCAAGCGAATTGGCCCGCGGTGTGAAGCCGCCGAAGACGAAGATCTGTCCGGGGAGAAGAGTCTCAACCTGGACTGCATCGTTGTTGATGATCGAAGGAGCCATCGGGCCTAAAGGCGACGACACAGAGGAACTCTCAATGAAAGCACCAATGTCGGTGTCAAAACCGGCGGATCTCGGGTAGGGGGTCCCGAACTGTGCGTCTAGGCCGGATGGTAACAGGAGACAGGGGACACTTTGTTTTACCCAGGTTCGGGCCCTCTCAATGGAGGTAATACCCTACTCCTGCTTGATTAATATTGATGATATGGGTAGTACAAGAGTAGATCTACCACGAGATGAAGGAGGCTAAAACCTAGAAGCTAGCCTATGGTATGATTGTTGTGTATGGAGTTGATTGCCTACGGACTACAACCCTCCGGTTTATATAGACACCGGATAGGGTTAGGGTTACACAGAGTCGGTTACAATGGTAGGCTATCTTAAATATACGCATCGCCAAGCTTGCCTTCCACGCCAAGGAAAGTCCCATCCGGACACGGGACAAAGTCTTCAATCTTGTATCTGCATAGTCCAGGAGTTCGGCTGAAGGTATAGTCCGGCTACCCGAACACCCCCTAATCCAGGACTCCCTCAACCCCGCTGCCATGGGAGGGTAGGACAAAAGATGTCATGCAAGTTCTTTTCCATAAGCACATATGACTATATACGGAATACATGCCTACATTACATTGATGAATTGGAGCTAGTTCTGTGTCACCCTATGTTATGACTGTTACATGATGAACCGCATCCGGTATAATTATCCATCACTGATCCGATGCCTACGAGTTTTCCATATACTGGTTTACGCTTATTTACTTTTCCGCTGCTACTGTTACAATCACTACAAAATACCAAAAACATTACTTTTGCTGTCTTTAATTTTGTTGCCGCTACCACCACTATCATATTACTTTGCTACTAAAAACTTTGCTGCAGATACTAAGTTTCCAGGTGTGGTTGAATTGACAACTCAGCTGCTAATACTTGAGAATATTCTTTGGCTCCCCTTGTGTCGAATCAATAAATTTGGGTTGAATACTCTACCCTCGAAAGCTGTTGCGATCCCCTATACTTGTGGGTTATCATTGAGGGATAAATCTTGGTTTTTGGATCTCTCAAGTTCTTCATAATGATAAGCAGATATATATCCCAAGTGACTCAAAGAATAGAGCTATGCTCCCCGGCAACGGCGCCAAAAAATGGTCTTGATAACCCACAAGTATAGGGGATCGCAACAGTTTTCGAGGGTAGAGTATTCAACCCAAATTTATTGATTCGACACAAGGGGAGCCAAAGAATATTCTCAAGTATTAGCAGCTGAGTTGTCAATTCAACCACACCTGGAAACTTAATATCTGCAGCAAAGTGTTTAGTAGCAAAGTAATATGATAGTGGCGATAACGGTAGCAAAAGGTAACAGTAGTAGAAGTAATATTTTTGGTATTTTGTAGTGATGATAGCAATAGCAATGGAAAAGTAAATAAGCGAAGCACAATATATGGAAAGCTCGTAGGCAATGGACCGGTGATGGAGAATTATGTCGGATGCGGTTCATCATGTAACAGTCATAACCTAGGGTGACACAGAACTAGCTCCAGTTCATTGATATAATGTAGGCATGTATTCCGAATATAGTCATACGTGCTTATGGAAAAGAACTTGCATGACATCTTTTGTCCTACCCTCCCGTGGTAGAGGGGTCCTTACGGAAACTAAGGGATATTAAGGCCTCCTTTCAATAGAGAACCGGAACAAAGCATTAACACATAGTGAATACATGAACTCCTCAAACTACGGTCATCACCGGTAAGTATCCCGATTATTGTCACTTCGGGGTTAACGGATCATAACACATAATAGGTGACTATAGACTTGCAAGATAGGATCAAGAACACTCATATATTGATGAAAACATAATAGGTTCAGATCTGAAATCATGGCACTCGGGCCCTAGTGACAAGCATTAAGCATAGCAAAGTCATAGCAACATCAATCTCAGAACATAGTGGACACTAGGGATCAAACCCTAACAAAACTAACTCGATTACATGATAGATCCCATCCAACCCATCACCGTCCAGCAAGACTATTATGGAATTACTCACGCACGGCGGTGAGCATCATGAAATTGGTGATGGAGGATGGTTGATGATGACGATGGCGACGGATTCCCCTCTCCGGAGCCCCGAACGGACTCCAGATCAGCCCTCCCGAGAGGTTTTAGGGCTTGGCGGCGGCTCCGTATCGTAAAACGCGATAATTTCTTCTCTCTGATTTTTTTCTCATCGAAACTCAATATATGGAGGTGGAGTTGGAGTCGGAGATGCAACAAGGGGCCCACGAGGTAGGGGGCGCGCCCCCACCCTCGTGGCAAGACGGTGGGCCCCTGGCCTTCATATTTGGCAGGTATTTTTCTTATTTTCTGAAAAGTGTCTCCGTGAAGTTTCTGGTCATTCCGAGAACATTTGATCCTGCACATAAATAACATCATGGTAGTTCTGCTGAAAACAACGTCAGTCCGGGTATTTCCATTCAAATCATGCAAGTTAGAGTCCAAAACAAGGGCAAAAGTGTTTGGAAAAGTAGATACGTTGGAGACGTATCACTGCTGTCACTATCATCAAAACTATCAAACTAGTTTGCTACTGATCACTCTGCTGCAGATAATTAATCTCCAGGTGTGGTTGAATTGACAACTCAGCTGCTAATACCTTCAAATATTCTTTGGCCCCCCTTGTGTCGAATCTATAAATTTTGGTTGAATACTCTACCCTCGAAAACTATTGCAATCCCCTATACTTGTGGGTTATCAAGGATCCATATATGAAAACAAAGTATGGACTTTGACAGACTTGCCCGATGATCGGCAAGCCATAGAAAATAAGTGGATGTTTAAGAAGAAGACTGACGCGGATGGTAATGTGACCATCTATAAGGCTCGTCTTGTCGCTAAGGGTTATCGACAAGTTCAAGGGGTTGACTACGATGAGACCTTCTCACCCGTAGCAAAGCTGAAGTCCGTCTGAATCATGTTAGCAATTGCTGCATTCTATGATTATGAGATATGGAAAATGGACGTCAAAATGACATTCCTTAATGGTTTCCTTAAGGAAGAATTGTATATGATGCAGCCGGAAGGTTTTGTGGATCCTAAGAATGCTGACAAGGTATGCAAGCTCCAGCTCTCCATCTATGGGCTGGCGCAAGCATCTCGGAGTTGGAATATTTACTTTGACGAAATGATCAAAGCGTTTGGGTTTATGCAGACTTATGGAGAAGCCCGTGTTTACAAGAAAGTGAGTGGGAGCTTTGTAGCATTTCTCATATTATATGTGGATGGCATACTATTGATGGGAAATGATATAGAACTTTTGGAAAGCATAAAGGCCTACTTGAATAAGTGTTTTTCAATGAAGGACCTTCGAGAAGCTGCTTACATATTAAGCATCAGGATCTATAGAGATAGATCGAGACGCCTCATTGGTCTTTCACAAAGCACGTACCTTGACAAGATACTGAAGAAGTTCAATATGGATCAGTCCAAGAAGGGGTTCTTGCCTGTATTACAAGGTGTGAGATTGAGCATGGCTCAATTCACGGCCTCGGCATAAGATAGAGAAAAGATGAGTGCCATCCCCTATGCCTCAGCCATAGGCTCTATTATGTATGCCATGCTGTGTACCAGACCTGATGTGAACCTTGCCGTAAGTTTGGTAGGGAGGTACCAAAGTGATCCCGGTATGGAGCACTGGACAGCAGTCAAGAATATCCCGAAGTACCTGAAAAGGACTAAGGATATGTTTCTCGTTTATGGAGGTGACGAAGAGCTCGTCGTAAAGGGTTACGTCAATGCTAGCTTCGACACAGATCTGGATGACTCCATGTCACAAACCGGATACATGTACATTTTGAATGGTGGGGCAGTCAGCTGGTGCAGTTGCAAGCAAAGCGTCATGGCGGGATCTACATGTGAAGCAGAGTACATAGCTGCCTCGGAGGGAGCGCAAGAAGCAGTCTGGATGAAGGAATTCATCACCGACCTAGGAGTTATTCCCAATGCGTCGGGCCTGATGACTCTCTTCTGTGACAATATTGGAGCTATTGCCCTTGCCAAGGAGCCCAGGTTTCACAAGAAGACCAGACACATCAAGCGTCGCTTCAACTCCATTCGTGAATATATTCAAGATGGATACATAGATATTTGTAAAGTGCACACAGATCTGAATGTTGCAGATCCATTGACTAAACCTCTTCCACGAGCAAAACATGAGCAACACCAGAACTCTATGGGTGTTCGATTCATCACAATGTAACCAAATTATTGACCCTAGTGCAATTGGGAGACTATTGGAAATATGCCCTAGAGGTAATAATAAAATGGTTATTATTATATTTCCTTGTTCATGATAATTGTCTATTGTTGATTCTATAATTGTATTAACCGAAAACCGTAATACTGTTGGGGAACGTAGTATTTTCAAAAAAATTCCTACGCACACGCAAGGTCATGGTGATGCATAGCAACGAGAGGGGAATAGTGTTGTACACGTACCCTTGTAGACCGTAAGCGGAAGCGTTATGCGTGGTTGATGTAGTCGTACGTCTTTACGATCGACCGATCCTAGTACCGAAAGTACGACACCTTCGCAATCTACACACGTTCGGCTCGGTGACGTCCCATGAACTCTCGATCCAGCTAAGTGTCGAGGGAGATCTTCGTCAGCACGACGGCGTGATGACGGTGATGATGATGCTACCGTAGCAGGGCTTCGCCTAAGCACTACGATGATATGACCGAGGTGGATTATGGTGGAGGGGGGCACCGCACACGGCTAACAGATCAATGATCAACTTGTGTGTCTATGGGCTGCCCCTGGCCACATATATAAAGGATGGAGGGAGGAGGAGGCCGACCCTCATAGGGCGCGCCCAAAGTGTGGAGTCCTACTAGGACTCCCTAGTCCTAGTAGGATTCCACCTCCCACATGGAATAGGAAAAAGGGAAGGGAGAAGGAGAAGGAAGGAAGGGGGTGCCCCCTTTCCCTAGTACAATTCGGACCAGTCCAGGGAAGGGGCGCAGCCACCCTTGAGGCCTTTCTCTCCTTTCCCGTATGGCCCATTAAGGCCCAATACGAATTCCCGTAACTCTCCGGTACTCCGAAAAATACCCGAATCACTCGGAACCCTTTAGATTTCCGAATATAGCCTTCCAATATATCGATATTTACATCTCGACCATTTAGAGACTCCTCGTCATGTCCCCGATTTCATCCAGGACTCCTAACAAACTTCGGTCATCAAATCACATAACTCATAATACAAATCGTCACAGAACGTTAAGCATGCGGAACCTACGGGCTCGAGAACTATGTAGACATGACCGAGACTTATCTCCAGTCAATAACCAATAGTGGAACCTGGATGCTCATATTGGTTCCTACATATTCTACAAAGATCTTTATCGGTCAAACCACATAACAACATACGTTGTTCCCTTTGTCATTGGTATGTTACTTGCCCGAGATTCGATCATTGGTATCTCAATACCTAGTTCAATCTTGTTACCGACAAGTCTCTTTACTCGTTTTGTAATGCATCATCCCGCAACTAACTCATTATTCACATTGCTTGCAAGGCTTATAGTGATGTGCATTACCGAGAGGGCCCAGAGATACCTCTCCGATAGACGGAGTGACAAATCCTAATCTCGATCTATGCCAACTCAACAAACACCATTGGAGACACATGTAGAGCATCTTTATAATCACCCAATTACGTTGTGACGTTTGATAGCGCACAACGTGTTCCTCCGGTATTCGGGAATTGCATAATCTCATAGTCAGAGGAACTTGTATAAGTCATGAAGAAAGCAGTGGCAATAAAACTGAACGATCATTATGCTAAGCTAACGGATGGGTCTTGTCCATCACATCATTCTCTAATGATGTGACCCCGTTCATCAAATGACAACACATGTCCATGGCTAGGAAATTTAACTATCTTTGATTAATGAGCTAGTCAAGTAGAGGCATACTAGGGACACTCTGTTTGTCTATGTATTCACACATGTACTAAGTTTCCGGTAAATACAATTCTAGCATGAATAATAAACATTTATCATGATGTAAGAAAATATAAATAACAACTTTATTATTGCCTCTAGGGCATATTTCCTTCAGTCTCCCACATGCACTAGACTCAATAATCTAGTTCACATCGTCATGTGATTTAACACCAATAGTTCACATCTTTATGTGATTAGTTCATGATACGTCTCCAACGTATCTATAATTTTTGATTGCTCCATGCTATATTATCTACTGTTTTGGACATTATTGAGCTTTATTATCCACTTTTATATTATTTTTGGGACTAACCTATTAGCCGGAGGCCCAGCCCAAAATTGCTGTTTTTTTGGCTGTTTTAGGGTTTCGAAGAAAATGAATATCAAACGGAGTACAAACGGAATGAAACCTTCGGGAACGTGATTTTCTCAATGAACAAGACCTGGGAGACTTGGACCCTACGTCAAGAAAGAAAAGAGGAGGCCACGAGGTAGGGGGGCGCGCCCACCTCCACCAGGCGCACCCTCCACCCTCGTGGGCCCCCTGTTGCTCCACCGACGTACTCCTTCCTCCTATATATATCCACGTACCCCCAAACGATCAAAACAGGAGCCAAAACCCTAATTCAATCGTCATAACTTTCTGTATCCACGAGATCCCATCTTGGGGCCTGTTTTGGAGCTCCGCCAGAGGGGGCATCGATCACGGAGGCCTTCTACATCAACACCATAGCCTCTCCGATGAAGTGTGAGTAGTTTACCTCAGACCTACGGGTCCATAGTTAGTAGCTAGATGTCTTCTTCTCTCTTTTTGGATCTCAATACAATGTTCTCCCCCTCTCTCGTGGAGAACTATTCGATGTAATCTTCTTTTTGCGGTGTGTTTGTTGAGACCGATGAATTGTGGGTTTATGATCAAGTCTATCTATGAATAATATTTGAATCCTCTCTGAATTCTTTTATGTATGATTGGTTATCTTTGCAAGTCTCTTCGAATTATCAGTTTGGTTTGGCCTACTATATTGATCTTTCTTGCAATGGGAGAAGTGCTTAGCTTTGGGTTCAATCTTGCGGTGTCCTTTCCCGGTGATAGTAAGGGCAGCAAGGCACGTATTGTATTGTTGCCATCGAGGATAACAAGATGGGGTTTTCTTCATATTGCATGAGTCTATCCCTCTACATCATGTCATCTTGCTTAAGACGTTACTCTGTTTTTAACTTAATACTCTAGATGCATGCTGGATAGCGGTCGATGAGTGGAGTAATAGTAGTAGATGCATGCAGGAGTCGGTCTACTTGTCTTGGACATGATGCCTATATACATGATCATACCTAGATATTCTCATAACTATGCTCAATTCTGTCAATTGCTCAACAGTAATTTGTTCACCCACCGTAGAATACTTATGCTCTTGAGAGAAGCCACTAGTGAAACCTATGGCCCCCGGGTCTATCTTTATCATATTGATCTCCTACTACTTAGTTATTTCCTTTGCTATTTACTTTGCCTTTATTTTACTTTGCATCTTTATCATAAAAATACCAAAAATATTATCTTATCATATCTATCAGATCTCACTCTCGTAAGTGGCCCTATAGGGATTGACAACCCCTATTTGCGTTGGTTGCGAGGATTTCTTTGTTTTGTGCAGGTGCGAGGGACTCGCGCGTAGCCTCCTACTAGATTGATACCTTGGTTCTCAAAAACCGAGGGAAATACTTACGCTACTTTGCTGCATCATCCCTTCCTCTTCGGGGAAAACCAACGCAGTGCTCAAGAGGTAGCAGTTCACATCTCCATGTGACTAACACCCAAAGGATTTACTAGAGTCAATAATCTAGTTGACATCGCTATGTGATTAACACCCAAAGAGTGATCATGTTTTTCTTGTGAGAGAAATTTAGTCAATGGGTCTGCCACATTAGCAGTCGGTGGTATGCATGCAAAGTAATATGGAAGTAGAGGTAACGGTGGCAAAAGTAACAGTAGCAGTTTTGTAGTAATTGTAACAGTGGCAACGGTAAAGTAACTAAGCAAAGATCAATATGTGAAAAGCTCATAGGCATTGGATCAGTGATGGATAATTATGTCGGATGCGATTCCTCATGCAACAGTTATAACATAGGTGACACAGAACTAGCTCCAGTTCATCAATGTAATGTAGGCATGTATTCCGAATATAGTCATACGTGCTTATGGAAAAGAACTTGCATGACATCTTTTGTGCTACCCTCCCGTGGCAGCGGGGTCCTACTGGAAACTAAGGGATATTAAGGCCTCCTTTTAATAGAGTACTGGACCAAAGCATTAACACTTAGTGAATACATGAACTCCTCAAACTACGGTCATCACCGAGAGTGGTCCCGATTATTGTCATTTCGGGGTTACCGGATCATAACACATAGTAGGTGACTATTGACTTGCAACATAGGATCAAGAACTCACATATATTCATGAAAACATAATAGGTTCAGATCTGAAATCATGGCACTCGGGACCTAGTGACAAGCATCAAGCATAGCAAAGTCATAGCAACATCAATCTCACAACATAATGGATACTAGGGATCAAACCCTAACAAAACTAACTCGATTACATGATAAATCTCATCCAACTCATCACCGTCCAGCAAGCCTACGATGGAATTACTCACGCACGGCGGTTAGCATCATGAAATTGGTGATGGAGGAAGGTTGATGATGACGATGACGATGGATTCCCCTCTCCGGAGCCCTGAACGGACTCCAGATCAGCCCTCCCGAGAGAGATTAGGGCATGGAGGTGGCTCCATATCATAAAACGCGATGAATCCTTCGCTCTGATTTTTCTCTCCCCGAACGTGAATATATAGAGTTGGCGTTGAGGACGGTGGAGCCTCAGGGGGCCCACGAGACAGGGGGCCTCGTGGACAGGGTGTGGCCCCCCTGGTGTTGATTCTTTCGCCAGTATTTTCTATAAATTTTAAAAATATTCTCCATGAAGTTTCAGGTCATTCCGAGAACTTCTATTTCTGCACAAAAATAACACCATGGCAATTCTGCTGAAAACAATGTCAGTCCGGGTTAGTTCCATTCAAATCAAGCAAGTTGGAGTCCAAAACAAGGGCAAAAGTGTTTGGAAAAATAGATACGTTGGAGACGTATCAGGCCACCTGCCCCGGGGGACTTAATGGGTTGAATATGGGAGGGAACCAGCCCCTGGTGGGCTAGTGCGCCCCCTAAGGGCCCAAGGCGCCTAGGGATGGAAACCCTAAGGGGAGGGGGCGCCTCCCACCTTGCTTGGGGGGGAGTCTCCCCCCTGGCCGCCGTCCCCCTCTAGATGCATCTTGGGGGGCCGGCTGTCAGTGTCAAAACCAGCGGATCTCGGGTAGGGGGTCCCAAACTGTGCGTCTAAGGCGGATGGTAACAGGAGGCGGGGGACACAATGTTTACCCAGGTTCGGGCCCTCTCGATGGAGGTAATACCCTGCTTCCTGCTTGATTGATCTTGATGATATGAGTATTACAAGAGTTGATCTACCACGAGATTGGAGAGGCTAAACCCTAGAATCTAGCCTATGGTATGATTGTTGTTGTCCTACGGACTAAAACCCTCCGGTTTATATAGACACCAGAGGGAGCTAGGGTTACACAGAGTCGGTTACAAGGGAGGAGATTGAGAACCCACAAGTATAGGGGATCGCAACAGTTTTTGATAAGTAAGAGTGTCGAACCCAATGAGGAGCTAAAGGCAGAACAAATATTCCCTCAAGTTCTATCGACCACTGATACAACTCTACGCACGCTTGATGTTCGCTTTACCTAGAACAAGTATGAAACTAGAAGTACTTTGTAGGTGTTGTTGGATAGGTTTGCAAGGTAATAAAGAACGCGTAAATAAAAAGTAGGGGCTGTTTAGATAAAGACACAACTAAGTTAGTATTAGTAAAGATCTTGTTGTTACGAGAAAGTTATTTGTCCCTGGGCAATTGATAACTAGACCGGTAATCATTATTACAATTTTATTTGAGGGAGAGGCATAAGCTAACATACTTTCTCTACTAGGATCATATGCACTTATGATTGGAACTCTAGCAAGCATGCGCAACTACTAAAGATCATTAAGGTAAAACCCAACCATAGCATTAAAGCATCAAGTCCTCTTTATCCCATACGCAACAACCCCCTTACTCGGGTTTGTGTTTCAGTCACTCACGCAACCCACTATAAGAGAATCATGAATGTGTTGCAACACCCTACAACGGGGATACCACACGCTTGCGCGACACGGAGAGCACCATAGGACAACACCAATAATAAAACATGCAACTCAAACCAATCTTGATCATCAAATAGCCATTACGACAAAACTGATCTACTCAAACATCATAGGATAGCCATACATCATAGGGAAATAATATATAGCATTGAGCACCATGTTTAAGTAGAGATTACAGCGGGTAAGAGAGAGGTTACACCGCTGCATAGAGGGGGGGAGAGTTGGTGGTGAAGGCGGTGAAGTTGTTGGTGAAGATGACGGTGATGATGATGGCCCCTGGTGGCACTCTGGCGCCACCGGAAGCAAGGGGCAGAGGTCCCCCCTTCTTCTTCTTCCTTGACCTCATCCCTAGGTGGGAGAAGGGTTTCCCCTCTGGTCCTTGGCCTCCATGGCGTGGGAGGGGCGAGAGCCCCTCCGAGATTGGATCTGTCTCTCCGTCTCTCTCTATTTCTGCGTTCTGTTCTGCTGCCCTTTCACCGTTTCTTTTATATCCGGAGATTCGTAACTCCAATTGGAACGAAACCTTCACCGTGATTTTTTTTCGAAAATTAGCTTTCTTATGGCCGAAGAAGGGCGTCAACCGCCTTACAGGTGAGTCACGAGGGTCAGGGCGCGCCCTAGGGGGGGGGGGCGCCCCCTACCTCGTGCCCACCTCGGACACTGGTTCGCGTTGATTTTTCTTCCAGATTTTCCAAATATTCCGAAAAGTATCTTCGTCCGTTTTTATCCTGTTTGGACTCCATTTGATATGGATATTCTGCGAAACCAAAAACATGCAACAGACAGGAACTGGCACTGGGCACTGGATCAATATGTTAGTCCCAAAAATATTATAAAAAGTAGCCAAAAGTATATGAAAGTTGAATAATATTGGCATGGAACAATCAAAAATTATAGATACGACGGAGACGTATCAGCATCCCCAAGCTTAATTCCTGCTCGTCCTCGAGCAGGTAAATGATAAAAAGATAATTTTTGATGTGGAATGCTACCTAGCATAATCTTGATCATATGTCTAATCATGGCATGAATATTAAGACACGAGTGATTCAAAGCAATAGTCTATCATTTGACATTAAAAACAATAATACTTCAAGCCTACTAATAAAGCAATCATGTCTTTTCAAAATAACATGGCCAAAGAAAGTTATCCCTACAAAATCATATAGTCTGGCTATGCTCCATCTTCACCACACAAAATATTCACATCATGCACAACCCCGATGACAAGCCAAGCAATTGTTTCATACTTTTGACATTCTCAAACCTTTTCAACTTTCACGCAATACATGAGCGTAAGCCATGGACATAGCACTATGGGTGGTATAGAATGGTGGTTGTGGAGAAGACAAAAAGGAGAAGATAGTCTCACATCAACTAGGCGTATCAACGGGCTATGGAGATGCCCATCAATAGATATCAATGTGAGTGAGTAGGGATTGCCATGCAACGGATGCACTAGAGCTATAAGTGTATGAAAGCTCAAACTGAAACTAAGTGGGTGTGCATCCAACTTGCTTGCTCATGAAGACCTCGGGCGTTTGAGGAAGCCCATCATCGGAATATACAAGCCAAGTTCTAAAATTAAAATTCCCACTAGTATATGAAAGTGATAACTCAAGAGACTCTCTATATGAAGAACATGGTGCTACTCTGAAGCACAAGTGTGGTAAAGGATAGTAACATTGCCCCTTCTCTCTTTTTCTCTCATTATATATATATATATATATTGGTGGGCTTCTTTGGCCTCTTTTTTTATTTGGGCTTCTTTGGCCTCTTTTATTTTTTTGTAAAGTCCGGAGTCTCATCCCGACTTATGGGGGAATCATGGTCTCCATCATCCTTTCCTCACTGGGGCAATGCTCTAATAATGATGATCATCACACTTTTATTTACTTACAACTCAATATTACAACTCGATATCTAGAACAAATATATGACTCTATATGAATGCCTCCGGCAGTGTACCGGGATGTCAAAAAATGGACAAGCCATGAAAACATCATGCTAGCTATCTTACGATCATGCAAAGCAATATGACAATGAATGCGCAAGTCATTTATATGATGATGATGGAAGTTGCATGGCAATATATCTCGGAATGGCTATGGAAATGCCATAATAGGTAGGTATGGTGGCTGTTTTGAAGAAGGTATATGGTGGGTTTAGGGTACCGGCGAAAGTTGCGCGGTACTAGAGAGGCTAGCAATGGTGGAAGGGTGAGAGTGCGTATAATCCATGGACTCAACATTAGTCATAAAGAACTCACATACTTATTGCAAAAATATATTAGTTATCGAAAAAATTACTACGCGCATGGTCCTAGGGGGATAGATTGGTAGGAAAATACCATCGCTCGTCCCTGACCGCCACTCATAAGGAAGACAATCAATAAATAAATCATGCTCCGACTTCATCACATAACGGTTCACCATACGTGCATGCTACGACAATCAAAAACTTCAACACAAGTATTTCTACAATCCACAACTACCCACTAGCATGACTCTAATATCACCATCTTTATATCGCAAAACTATTGCAAGGAATCAAACATATCATATTCAGTGATCTACAAGTTTATGTAGGATTTTATGACTAACCATGTGAATGACCAGTTCCTGTCATCTCTCTAAATAGATATAAGTGAATCAAGAGAGTTTAATTTTTTCTACAAAATATATGCCCACACTCTAACAAATATAAGTGAAGCAAAAGAGCATTCTACAAATGGCGGTTGTCTATGTAAAGAGAAACAGGCAATCCAAACTTCAAATGATGTAAGTGAAGCACATGAAGCATTCTATAAAGCCATACTCAAAAGATATAAGTGAAGTGCAATGGGAATTCTATAAATCAACCAAGGACTATCTCATACCAGCATGGTGCATAAAAGAAAAATGAAAACTAAATGCAAAAGACGCTCCAAGATTGCACATATCGCATGAACGAAACGAATCCGAAAACATACCGATACTTGTTGAAGAAAGAGGGGATGCCTTCCCAGCATCCCCAAGCTTAGATGCTTGAGTCTCCTTGAATATTTACTTGGGGTGCCTCGGGCATCCCCAAGTTTGATATCTTGCCTCTCTTCCTTCTTCTCACATCGAAACCTTCTCAATCATCGAACACTTCATCCACACAAAACTTCAACAGAAAACTCGGTAAGATCCGTTAATATAATAAAGCAAATCACTACTCTAAGTACTGTTGCAAACCAATTCATATTTTGTTTTTGCATTGTGTCTACTGTAATATAACTTTTTCATGGCTTAATCCACTGATATAAATTGATAGTTTCATCAAAACAAGCAAACTATGCATCAAAAACAGAATCTGTCAAAAACAGAACAGTCTGTAGAAATCTGAACATTTACCATACTTCTGATACTTGAAAAATTCGGCCAAAATTAGGAAAAATAAAAAATTTGTATAGAAAGACAGTTCAAAAAGAATCAGAACCATTCGACGTTCCAGCTAAAAATGAAAAATCGCGCACTACAGCCAAAGTTTCTGTCCTGCACCGTACAGATCATCAAGCAAATGTAAACATCCTAAAGGCAAACCTTGGCACATTATATTTATAATACAATGTAATTGTACAAGGGGATAATTATTTTTATTGAAAATTTTATGTAATAAAGATTCACAAAGTTGCCGTGAGCATGAACAAAGTTCAAGGAGCTTTCCCACTTCAACAATGCTTGTCTCTCTCACTTTCACTTTCCTTTTTGAAAAAGTTTTGGGTTCCCCTCTTTTTTTGTTGTTTTTAAACTATATGAAAGCACTCAACAGAAATAAATGACTCTCTAAAACTTCCGGGTTGTCTCCCTGGCAGCGCTTTCTTTAAAGCCATTAAGCTAGGCATATAGTGCTCAAGTAGTGAATCCACCCGGATCCCAAGGTATATCAAAGCCAATTTTAATTAACAATGACTTGGCATTTAGTAGTGAGCACAAAGTAACATATATCAGGTAACAACGAAGTCTAACTCTCTTCCTATGCATCGGCATGTCATAAAAGAACAAATCATGCACACAAAGTAAAGGCCAATGCATAGTATAAACAGTTTCTTGCAATTTTATCATGTGGGAAACATAGAGAGGTGGAGTTATAGTTCCTCTCTCATAATAATTGCAAGTAGGAGCAGCAAGCACATGCATATTATATCTATCAAAATCATCATGTGTAGTAGTAGAACGCAACCCATCAATGTAATCCTTAATAAGGGCAAACTTCTCCGATATAGTGTAGTAGGGAGAATTCAAAAAGATAATAGGACTATCATGCATGGGTGCAATAGCAACAATTTCATGTTTAACATAAGGAACTATAGCAAGTTCATCTCCATAAGCATAATTCATATTGGCATCTTGGCCACAAGCATAGCAAGCATCATCAAAAAGGGATAATTCAAAACAATCAACGGGATCATAATAGTTATCATAGCAATCATCCTTTGGTAAGCACGAAGGGGAATTAAACAATGTATGAGTTGAAGAGTTACTCTCATTAGAAGGTGGGCACGGGTGATCAATCCGCTCTTCCTCCTTTTGTTCTTCGCTCTCTTCCTCATCTTTTTCATCCAATGAGCTCACAGGTTCATCAAATTCTTCTTCCATAGACTCCTGCAAAATATTAGTCTCTTCTCGGACAGCGGAGACTTTCTCAATAAGTGCATTAATTTCATAATTGTATTCATAATTCTCATAGCAATATTTGAGGATAGCTAAATTTTTAGATCTATAAACAGCATCATCAAAATCTTCAAACTCTTTACACATAGATTTAATTTCATAAGCACCCATAAAAGCAACAAATTCTTCTATTTGTTCCACATCATAGTAATCATATATACCATTAGCATAAGAAGCTAAGGTTTTATTATCATTGAATTTGCATGAAAAGGGAAGGTGTGGAGCCTTCATCCTAGAGCAACAAGTATAATCATAACTCACGCATAATTGCCAAGCATACCACTTCAATATATGAATTTGATCCCATAATAGTTTCCCTTTTTGTGTCAAGCGATAATCCCTAAAGTATTCACATTGATCCAACGTTACTCCCATTACATAATTAAATGGGGTTTTCTCAGGATTATTAAAGTAGTACATAATATCCTTCACATAACCAACATCGAGGGTTTTAGGAGGTTCCCCATCTCCATGAGCAGAAAGTACACCTAATTTTTTTTGGTATTTCGTGTTCCATATCCATAACTAAAGATAAAGAACAACTAAGAACAGCAAATAAAAATTACTTAGTGATAAAGCAAACAAGCACATACGAGAATATTCACCCCACGCTATTGCTCCCCGGCAACGGCGCCAGAAAAAGGTCTTGATAACCCACAAGTATAGGGGATCGCAACAGTTTTCGATAAGTAAGAGTGTCGAACCCAACGAGGAGCTAAAGGAAGAACAAATATTCCCTCAAGTTCTATCGACCACCGATACAACTCTACGCACGCTTGATGTTCGCTTTACCTAGAACAAGTATGAAACTAGAAGTACTTTGTAGGTGTTGTTGGATAGGTTTGCAAGGTAATAAAGAACACGTAAATAAAAAGTAGGGGCTGTTTAGATAAAGACACAACTAAGTTAGTTTTAGTAAAGATCTTGTTGTTACGAGAAAGTTATTTGTCCCTAGGCAATCGATAACTAGACCAGTAATCATTATTACAATTTTATTTGAGGGAGAGGCATAAGCTAACATACTTCCTCTACTTGGATCATATGCACTTATGATTGGAACTCTAGCAAGCATCCGCAACTACTAAAGATCATTAAGGTAAAACCCAACCATAGAATTAAAGCATCAAGTCCTATTTATCCCATACGCAACAACCCCCTTACTCGGGTTTGTGTTTCAGTCACTCACGCAACCCACTATAAGCGAATCATGAACGTATTGCAACACCCTACAGCGGGGATCCCTCACGCTTGCGCGACACGGAGTGCACCATATGACAGCACCAATAATAAAACATGCAACTCAAACCAATCTTCATCATCAAATAGCCATTAAGACAAAACGTATCTACTCAAACATCATATGATAGCCATACATCATAGGGAAATAATATATAGCATTGAGAACCATGTTTAAGTAGAGATTACAGCGGGTAATAGAGAGGTTACACCGCTGCATAGAAGGGGGGAAGAGTTGGTGGTGAAGGCAGTGAATTTGTTGGTGAAGATGACGGTGATGATGATGGCCCCCGGTGGCACTCTGGTGCCACCGGAAGCAAGGGGGAGAGGGCCCCCTTCTTCTTCTTCTTCTTCTTCCTTGACCTCCTCCCTAGGTGGGAGAAGGGTTTCCCCTCTGGTCCTTGGCCTCCATGGCATGGGAGGGGCGAGATCCCTTCCGAGATTGGATCTGTTTCTCCATCTCTCTCTGTTTCTGCGTTCTGTTCTACTGCCCTTTCACCGTTTCTTTTATATCCGGAGATCCGTAACTCCGATTGGAATGAAACCTTCACCGTGATTTTTCCCGAAAATTAGCTTTCTTGCGGCCGAAGAAGGGCGTCAACCGCCTTACAGGTGAGTCACGAGGGTCAGGGGCGCGCCCTAGGGGGGCACCCCCCTACCTCGTGCCCACCTCGGACACTGGTTTGCGTTGATTTTTCTTCCAAATTTTCCAAATATTCCGAAAAGTATCTTCGTCCGTTTTTATCCCGTTTGGACCCCGTTTGATATGGATATTCTGCGAAACCAAAAACATGCAACAGACAGGAACTGGCACTGGGCACTGGATGAATATGTTAGTCCCAAAAATAGTATAAAAAGTTGCCAAAAGTATATGAAAGTTGAATAATATTGGCATGGAACAATAAAAAATTATAGATACGACAGAGACGTATTAGAGATCTACATACCCGAATCGCCAAGCTTGCTTTCCACGCAAAGGAGAGTCCCATCCGGACACGGGATGAAGTCTTCTATCTTGTATCTTCATAGTCCAACAGTCTAGCCAGGGGATATAGTCCGGCTGTCCGAGGACCCCCTAATCCAGGACTCCCTCAGTATCCCCTGAACCAGGCTTCAATGACGATAAGTCCGGCGCGCAGATTGTCTTCGGCATTGCAAGGCGGGTTCCTCCTCCGAATACTCCATAGAAGATTTTGAACACAAGGATAGTGTCCGGCTTTGCAAAACAAATTCCACATACCACCGTAGAGAGTATAATATTTCCACAAATCTAATTTGCTGACAACTTTTCATAACGTGACATCACACCCTGGCCTCGGTCATTATTCAAACCGTTTTTCCCAACCAGCCACTGCACGTGTTGCGAGGCGGTTTTATTGGCACGTCTTGTCGAAGCAGAGATCGTGTCCCCTTATCACGGGATTCTCATCAATACGGGTGTGGGTAACCCAATCGTGCTCGTTTAGTATGACTCCTCGATTTCAGACAAGTTCCAAATGGCCACGCGGAGGACGCTTGATATTCGCCCTCTTTATAAAGGGGCCAAAGCTTGTCCTTTTCTTATCGCGCTCAATTCCTCCCTTCCCCCACCCCGAGTTCCAACACCCAAGGCTCAGGCGAAGAGCTTCGGACCTTCAATCATGTCCGGATCCAACCTTCAGGGCCGGTGGATGGCTTCCTCCATCACAGAGGAGGACATCAAGAAGCTAAGGGAGGCCAGGTATCTGACCGCCAAAATCTCGCACAGGCTGCCTGCCCGAGGACAGGTCATCCCCACTCCCGAACCCAATGAGAGTGTCGTATTCATTTCCCACTTCCTCCGAGGGCTAGGCTTTAGTCTTGATCCCTTCGTCAGAGGGTTCATGTTCTATTATGGGCTCGACTTCCACGATTTAGCTCTGGATTCCATCCTTCACATCTCGTCGTTTATCGTCGTATGCGAGGCCTTCCTCCGCATCACCCCACACTTCGGCTTATGGCTCAAGACCTTCAATGTGAAGCCGAAGATGATCGATGGGTGACACGCAGAATGCGGAGGTGCCATAATAAGCAAAGCCATCGATGCCCCATGGCCAAAGGGTTCCTTCCCGGAGATATCCAACTTATGGCAACGGGAGTGGTTTTACGTCACAGCTCCCCGAAGTACTAAGTGGGTGGCTGCCCCCGCCTTCCGTTTGGCCCCCCCACCACAACTGGCGTCATGGCTCAACAAGGGGCTAGACTGGGGGCAGGTTAACGACGTGCCGACATTGCAAAGTCGCATCCGATATCTCCTCAAGAGGGACGTCGGTCTCGTCAAAGTAATGCAAGTTATGCTAGTTCATCAGGTCCAACCATGCCAACGTCGATCTCTTTGTATGTGGGAGTTCAACCCGGAAGGACCGCAAACTATTCAGCAGTTCTTCGGCGGGACGCTCAAAGAGATGTATAAATTGTTCTTCGGATCACGAATAAAGTGTCCGGACACCACTGAGGATGCGGGTCTCAACTGTAATCGTCCAGATACCCAGGTAAGTATTTCCTCGACCGAACACACTGTTTTTTCATTTTCCATAACATAATTCTGAAAGAATTGCTTTTGGCCAGGACTGGGTAAGAAAGGCAAAGATGATCAGGAGTTCGGCCCCCCTTCCCGAGGGCTCGCCGGATCCTGTATTAGCTAGGATGCTGGAGTATGCACCTTATCAATTGCCCTCGGGGGAAGATAAAATGAGAGACGAAGAAGCCGAAAGCGAGCCTCACATATTACACATCCAAACCGGGGGAGTTAGTACCTCCACGAAGGAGGACAATCAGGGAGAAGAATCCGAAATTCCCTCTTCCCAAGGAAGGAAAAGGACCGCTCCTGAAGACTTGGAAACAAAGGTTTCCAAACGAGAGAAGAAACCCTCGCCAGGAGGCCCTGCCTCGGAGGGCGTCCTTGCCGCCCAGTGCCTGCAAAGGGGTCAGCCCTCCACCGAGCTGTAAGTGAACATAAGTACTTTTGGTAAATATATTTTGCCTTATCTCCGCGGACAATAACCGAGATGTATGTCTTGCAGTCCGGATCGTAGCCCTTCCCGACAGAGTTCATCTTCAGGGGATCTTCTTCCGGAGATGATGGAGAGCGAAACGCCTCCCCTTGTCTCCCCGCCTCCTGCGGCGGATAACCCTGAGGTGTCATCACGGAGGATTTCTCCTGATCCGCCAAGGCCAGAAGGTATCCCTTTGGCTACCCGAAGTCCGGAGTATTCGGCTCCTAAGGGGAGCGACAAAAAGAGTCTGGGATTGTCCGGTGCGCAACCGGACGCACTGATGAGTCTTTTGGAGCAAGCGGCAATCTCAGAGGAGCATCGTACCTTAATGGGTACTGTGATCGAGAGGATCTCATCCGCCAAAAGTGGGTTGCATGAAGCTTTTGCGAGCCTGCTAAGAGGCTTTGAGGTACGCAAAGTAATATATAAATTTTTTACGGTACCGCACTCGCTAGGTGTGCTCTGTACCGCTAGTAGCCCCTGAGACTCTGGTTGTTGTCGAGAGGCGGCAAATAGAGTATCATAATCCCAAGTAATGATCGCGCTTCTATCCTATGCAGGCGGCTGACGGTCCGGTGGCTGGCCGGACTGCCGAGCTTGTCGGACTAAGCCGGCAACTTGACGCGGCAGATGCTGACATTATGCTCATGAGCAAGTGGCTTGACGAGGCGCAGGGTATGTATTTTCAGGTGGTCAACAGATATTAAGAGGAGCATGATGCTAGTATCTAATGTATGCTGTGACTGCAGATGGAGCTGCCACCATGGAGACCCTTCGGGCGGAACTTGCCCGAGCCAAGGAACAAGCCAGGAGAAGTGATGCGGCCGCCCTAAAGGTGGCTAAAGATTTAAGAGCCGAACAGGCTGCTCATCGCAAGAGCAAAGATAAAATAGCCGAGATGGCTGTTGAGCTGAAAGATGCCGCCGGCCGATATGAGCTTCTTGAAAAGGAACGCCAAGTGAGAGCGGCTGACCTGAAGAGAGCCGTGGAGGCAGCCAAGGAAACCCATTCTAAAATCAAAGCGGCTGAGGAGGAGCTTCGTCAAGCCGAAGATATCATGGCTGGGAAGCCCTTTTTGTTGCGGACGAAGTTCGAAGATCCGAAGTATGCCCCTCTGGATCGATTATGGAGTGTTGCAGACGCGTATGCGGACTTGGCAATGAGTGCTGCTGATGCGACTGCATTTTTCAAAGATCAAGAAGATCACGAAGTAGAGAAGTTGTTTTGCTCGCAGTTCAGTGCTTCGATGCGTCCGCTACTCTTAAATGAGCAAATGGCCGAGTGGGCGGAGCTCCATAGGTTGTCCGCGCTTGCTATAAGGTCTGTCATGGATCATCTTTGGCCGGAAGGGCCAAAGCCGAATAGTTATTTTGGTTTAGTGCAACGATTCCTTGGTGTTGTGTAGCGTATTGATGTCGTAAAGAGGTCAGCGTGCATAGAGGGTGTGTGTGGATGGCTCTTGCCCGTGTTAAGACATACTGGGCAGAGATGGACGCTACCGCTATTGCAACCCAGGGACTGGCCAGATCTCGACCGAGCACTATTTAGGAGAAGTCCTAGAAGGCGCTCAGTTAATAGAGGCGCAGTGCTCGAAGAGTATCATGTTCGAGTGACATGTGTCCCAATTGTAAAAACAATATTCTTTGAATTATAAAGGCCGTGTTTATACTTTTGCTTGAAAGTATTATGATGCCTCCTGTGCGGCCGTTTTATGTATGTATATAAGCTGAAAGTTTGCAGTCGTCGGCTTCAGCCCCCACGCACATAATGCGGGGGTGTTCGGAATAGGACGTATTCACACTTGATCCAACGTCTTGGTCCATGAAGGAGGTGATAGCGTGGCGAACAAGGCAATCCGACTATGCTTTAACACTTTCACTTAGCCATAGGAGTTTGACAGTGGGGCTACTATATAGCCCCTGGTACCTCCGCGCTTATCCGAATACGGTGCACGTACATACATGATCGGGAAACCAGTCCTTCGTTAATGTGGAGGAATCGCGAAGATTCCGCTGAGTCATCGAGTGGTTGACCAGTCTCGCGCTTTATCATGACAGTCAGTTTTCGGCTTTCTCTACTGAGGTGCTCACCCAGATGAACCAGGGCACAATCACAGTAGTTCTCCCGGTGCCACTTTAGTCGATAGAGCGGAACGTAAGGTAGCAAAACATGGGAGCCGGGCAAACCCAACATTTGACCAAAGACATGATTCGGAGCTGATGCATATAAGGCCAAACTCACGACGCCGAACACTCCCTAAGGTATTCGTACTTTACAACATATACCGGGCTGAGCAAGGCCCTTGATAATGAACCCTAAATTTCTAGGTACGTGCGTTAGTCTGACGTGGCGAAAATGCCAATAACGTCAGCATCCCTCTCGGTTGTGTTAAGTATCCGGAGGGCGTAAAGCAACAAGAGACAGTGAGAAAGGTTTATACAGGGTCGTAATCTAAAAAGAAACCTTTGAGCGGGGCCCTGCTGCACGTCTGTGCCTGTGTCTCCATTGTGCCGTGTCCTGGAAGGGTGTAGCATGATTGTCATCTGCAAGGGAGAAAAAACCCAGGTGAAGGCCTACGTGCGGAAAATTGGTTATTATTAATAGACCATTGAAATTCAATCTAAGTAAGGTCAAACCGAACTATAGTC
The DNA here is from genome assembly GCF_056163025.1 of Triticum urartu. Lineage (NCBI taxonomy): Eukaryota > Viridiplantae > Streptophyta > Magnoliopsida > Poales > Poaceae > Triticum > Triticum urartu. The sequence continues at coordinate 558,709,529 of NC_141875.1, forward strand.
CTTTTACATGCGGGAAGCCCCTAGCGCCACCTATAGGGGTATATCCATCGACCCAATCTTGGGTTTACCTGAACTGTTACAGTGAGGGGCGTGCCGGACTCATCTAGGCATGTCCGCGGTCTTGACGACCAATCATTTATTCTGGTTGGAGGGGTCGTTCAGTGTTCGGCTTCAAAAGCCGCCGTACATTCCTCCGCATGTAAGGAATGCTCTGAGTTTCCGCTAACTATGATGATGCCACGTGGACTGGGCATCTTGAGCTTAAGATAAGCGTAATGCAGTATTGCGTTAAAGTGAGCGAAGGCTATTCTTCGAGTAGTGCTTGATAGCCGCTTCGGAATGGAGCGATGTCGAAGGTTAATTCTTTGCTTCGGAAGTTGTTGGGAGAAACGAATACAACCTCTAGTACTATAGAGCCCGTGTAGCGGGCCTCTGGGCCTGGCACTACTCCTTTAAAGGTAGTATAACTTTGGCTGATTCTTGTTGGGTCTATCCCCATTTTGCGGAATGTGTCTTGATATATCAGATTAAGACTACTGCCGCCGTCCATAAGGACTCGGGTGAGATGGTATCCGTCAATTATTGGGTCTAGTTCCAAGGCAGCCGATCCTCCATGCCGGATACTAGTCGGGTGATCCCTACGATCAAAAGTGATTGGGCGGGCCGACCAAGGGTTGAACTTGGGGGTATCGGGCTCTACGGTGCATACATCTCGGAGCGCGCGTGTGCTCCTCCTCTTCGTTACGTGAATCACGTTCACTGTTTTGACTTCTGGTGGGAATTTTTTCTATCCCCTAGTGTTTTGTTGGTGAGGCTCATCCTTGTCTTCACTTGGTGTCTCCCTCCCCTTGTTTTCGGCGTTTAGCTTGTTATCCTGCTTAAAGACCCAACATTCTCTGTTGGTGTGATTTGCAGGTTTATCGGAGGTGTCGTGAATCTAACATAATCTATCCAGAATCTTGTTTAGGCTGGACGGTCCATCTCTGCTGCCTTTGAATGGATTTTTTTGTTGACCGGGTCGAGAGCCCCTGAATCTGGCGTTTACCGCCGTGTTGTCTGGGCTGTCTTCGTTGCTTCGACGCTTTCTTTTATTGCGTCGTGGTTTTCCATTGCCATCCCTGACTTCTGATGTGCTTGGGTCGCTGGTACTGCTGCAGGCCAGCCAACTATCCTCGCCCGCGCAAAAGTGGGTCACAAGGCTTGTTAGGGCTGCCATTGTCCTTGATTTTTCCTGGCCGGGGTGTCTGGCAAGCCATTCATCCTGGACACTAAGTTTGAAAGCCTCTAAGGCTTCGGCGTCCGGGCAATTGACAATTTGATTCTTCTTAGTTAGGAATATGTTCCAAAGCTTTCGGGCTAACTCTCCGGGTTGTTGAATTATGTGACTTAAATCATCTGCATCCGGAGGTCGGACATAGGTCCCTTGAAAATTAGCCCTGAAAGCGTCCTCGAGCTCTTCCCAACTTCCAATTGAGTTTTCGGGGAGGCTTTTCAACCAGTGCCTAGCTGGTCCTTTCAACTTTAAGGGCAAGTATTTGATGGCGTGGAGATCATCTCCACGAGCCATGTGGATGTGAAGGATAAAATCCTCAATCCAGACCCCAGTGTTTGTTGTTCCGTCGTATGACTCTATGTTCACGGGTTTGAATCCTTATGGGAATTCATGATCCAGTACCTCGTCAGTGAAGCATAGGGGGTGCACGACACCCCTGTATTTGGATGTGTCTGACGGTTGTAGTGTTTGGTTTTGATTCCGAACCATTATTCTGTCAGTATAGTCATTTGGGCGGTGATGATTCTGTGCCGGAACGCGCTTCCTAGGTCCGTAAATGGACCTGGTCAAACTGGATTTTTTGTGTAGGTCCTCACGTAGGTCGTGTGCTGACTTGTGTACATCATCGTTAGCCGCCCTGTCGCGACCACGGGGTGGCCGGTCCGTTTGATCAGCCGGTTTATTTTCCGGCTGAGTGGGCTCTAAGGCCTCATCGTCGAATTCCGACAACAGCTTGTGCTTTGGATACCTTTTTGTGTGGCGATTACCGCCGTATTTTTCTTCCGTGTCAAGCACTATATTCCATCTCCTGTTAAGCGTATTCTGCGCGGTCTTAAGCCTTTACTTTTGCTTCTTCAGGCTCCGCGCAGTTTCAATGAGCCTTTTATGAAGGTTCTCTTGTTCCGAGTGTCTTTCAGGGATGATGTGTGCATCGTCGTTCGGACTATTCATGTCTCCGGAGACAGGTTGATGAGTTTTACCCTCGGGGTCGTCATGACCTGACAGTGGCTCCGTACTATGTTCACCATCCGCTGGTTCACCCTGCTCCACCGCTGGGTTCATGTGGTCGTTGTCTCCTTTGGGGTCGACCGGGGTGTTACTCTTTCTTGCACTGTTATCGCTGTTTTTGCCGGGGCGGGATTTGGAGCGGCGCTTACGTCGTCGCTTTGGTTGCTTCTCAAGGGAATTGTCCTTCGCTGCTTCCTCCCATTCCTCGTCATCATTTTCTTGGGGTGTATCCACCATGTATATATCATGTGATGAAGTGGCAGTCCCGCACCCTGCGGGCGGTGGTTCCTGTTTGTTTCTCGCATCATCGTCCATACCGTCGATGTCTTCGGAGCCGAAATCAAGCATATCGGTTAAGTCGTCGACGGTGGCTATTAAGTGGGTGGTGGGTGGGGAACGAATTTCTTCGTCATCCGCTTCCCACTCGAGCCGGACATAGTTCGGCCAAGGGTCTCCTGACAAGGAGACAGACCGTAATGAGTTTAGCACATCACCTAGGGGCGAGTGCTGAAAGATATCCGCGGAGGTGAACTCCATGACCGGTGCCCAATCAGATTGGATAGGCACGGACGCGGGCGGTTCGGAGCCTGTGGCCGGGGACGAATCCGAGTGTTCGGCAACACAGGTCTCGTAGGAGGTGAAGTCAGTATTCGGCTCTATCGCCACTGAGTGTGCGGCCTCCATGGCGGGGTCCATCCACCCATCCTCGGACGGCGTGATCTGTTCCGGATTGAGGGCCGGAGTAGTTACAGGTGTGATCTCCCGAACAATGTCCGATGGCAGAGCTAAATCATGCTCATCGTGACTGTGCGGCATACCTGACATGGGTTTGAATCCGTCGAAGATCAAGTCTCCGCGGATGTCGGTTGGTATAGTTTAAGCTTCCAAACCTGACCTAATGGCCAGGGGCGTAGCTCTTGATCTGCTCTAGATGGCCAAGCGAGTTGGCCCGCAGTACGAAGCCGCCGAATACAAAGATCTGTCCGGGGAGGAAAACCTCACCCTGGATCGCATCGTTGCCGATGATTGAAGGAACCATCAAGCCTTATGATGACGACACAGTGGAACTCTCGATGAAAGCACCAATGTAGGTGTCAAAACCGGCGGATCTCGGGTAGGGGGTCCCGAATTGTGCGTCAAAGGCGGATGGTAACAGGAGGTGGGGACACAATGTTTACCCAGGTTCGGGCCCTCTCGATGGAGGTAATACCTTACTTCCTTCTTGATTGATCTTGATGATATGAGTATTACAAGAGTTGATCTACCATGAGATCGGAGAGGCTAAACCCTAGAAGCTAGCCTATGGTATGATTGTTGTTGTCCTACGGACTAAAACCCTCCGGTTTATATAGACACCGGAGGGAGCTAGGGTTACACAGAGTCACTTACAAGGGAGGAGATCTACATATCCGAATCGCCAAGCTTGCTTTCCACGCAAAGGAGAGTCCCATCCGGACACGGGACGAGGTCTTCTATCTTGTATCTTCATAGTCCAACAGTCCGGCCAAGGGATATAGTCCGGCTGTCCGAGGACCCCCTAATCCAGGACTCCCTCCAGCCCCCTCTTCCCTCCCCCTATAAATAGTGGGGGGGGGAGGGCAGCCGCACCCCTTCCCTGGCGCAGCCCCTGCCTCCTCCAACACCTCCTCCTCGTCCTCTGTAGTGCTTAGCGAAGCTCTGCCGGAGAACCACGAGCTCCACCACCACCACGCTGTCGTGTTGCCAGAGTTCTCCCTCAACTTCTCCTCTCCCCTTGATGGATGAAGAAGGAGGAGACGTCCTCGGGCTGTATGTGTGTTGAACATGGAGGCGTTGTTCGTTCGGCGCTTGGATCGGATCTTCCGCGATTTGAATCGCCGTGAGTACGACTCCATCAATTGCTTTCTTGTAACTCTCCCGCTTAGCGATCTTCAAGGGTATGAACATGCACTTGTTCTCTCTCGTTGCTAGCATCTCCTAGATTGATCTTGGTGACACGTAGGAATTTTTTTGAATTATTACTACGTTCCCCAACATGATCAGTCGAGAAAGGAGTGGTAGAAAAAGACTTAGCAGCGATTAAGAAGAAAATATCTATTATAAAACGGCTCATATTAATTTAAGAGCCCCCAAGTGACTTGGGTAAAAGAATCTTATTTATAATGATTGTATGTACCGAAGTACCTATATAATATATGCGTTCGCCTGAACTTTGAACGCGTCTTAACCGACCGTCGACTTCTCCCTCTTTGGCTAAGGGCCAAAAAGTGTTATCTATTCCTCCTACCGAGAATATCGACGATGTTTCAGATAACCAGGCAATCAGGACATGAGGCTGTAATAGACAAAGTGTGCCAAGGGAACTTATGCTATATTACTTATGTAACGTAAGAAACATCTTCAAAGAAAATAGTGCCTCCAACGGTACCTTTCTTTGGTCGCTCATGATTACTATGAGACTTGTGCAATAGATTTGTGTCCGCGTGACTTCCGTCGTGTGTCGACCTGATACGTCTCCAACGTATCTATAATTTTTAATTGTTTCATGCTATTATATTATCTATTTTGGATGTTTTATATGCATTAATATGCTATTTTTTGGACTAACCTATTAACCTAGAGCCCAGTACCAGTTCCTATTTTTCCTTGTTTTAGAGTTTCGGAGAAAAGGAATACCAAACATAGTCCAAACAAAATGAAACTTTCGCGATGATTTTTCTTGGACGAGAAGACATCAAGCGGGCTTGGAGTGCATGTCAGGAAAGCCACGAGGCAGCCACAAGGTTGGAGGGTGGGCCCAGGGGGTAGGGTGCGCCCCCACCCTTGTGGTCCCCTCGTGACTCCATCGACCTATTTCTTCCGCCTATATATTCTCAAATACACCAAATCCATCCAGGGGAGCCACGAAACCACTTTTCCACCGCTGCAACCTTCTGTACCCAAGAGATCCTATCTAGGGGCCTTTTTCGGCGTCCTGCCGGAGGGGGATTCGATCATGAAGGGCCTCTACATCAACACCATTGCCTCACCGATGAAGCATGAGTAGTTTACCACAGACCTACGGGTCCCTAGCTAGTAGCTAGATGGCTTCTTCTCTCTCTCTTTGATTCTGAATACCATGTTCTACTCGGTGTTCTTGGAGATCTATTCGATGTAATACTTTTTGCGGTGTGTTTGCCGAATCTGATGAATTGTGGATTTATGATCAGCTTATCTATGAATATTATTTGAATCTCCTCTGAATTCTTATATGCATGATTTGATATCTTTGCAAGTTTCTTCGAACTATCGGTTTGGTTTGGCCAACTAGATTGGTTTTTCTCGCCGGGAGAAGTACTTAGCTTCGGGTTCAATCTTGTGGTGCTCGATCCTAGTGACAGAAGGGGAACCGACACGTGTTGTATTGTTGCCATCGAGGATAACAAGATGGGGTTCTCATCATATTGCTTGAGTTTATCCCGCAACATCATGTCATCTTACTTAATGCGTTACTCTCTTCTTATGAACTTAATACTCTAGATGCAGGAAAGAGTCGGTCGATGTGTGGAGTAATAGTAGTAGATGCAGAATCATTTCGTTCTACTTGATACAGACGTGATGCCTATATTCATGATCATTCCCTTAGATATCATCATAACTTTACGCTTTTCTATCAATTGCTCGACAGTAATTTGTTCACCCACCGTAATATTTTCTATCTTGAGAGAAGCCTCTAGTGAAACATATGGCCCCGGGTCTATTTTCCATCATATAAGTTTCCGATCTACAATTCTCGTTTCCTATTTACTTTCTTTGCAATCTTTTACTTTCCGATCCATAAATCAAAAATACAAAAATATTACTTTACCGATTATCCATCTATATCAGACCTCACTTTGTAAATAACCGTGAAGGGATTGACAACCCCTTTGTCACGTTGGGTGCAAGTTGGTGTTTGTTTGTGCAGGTATTCATTGGCTTGTGCGTTGTATCCTACTGGATTGATACCTTGGTTCTCAAAAGCTGAGGGAAATACTTACTCTACTTTGATGCATCACCCTTTCCTCTTAAAGGGAAAACCCAATGCAAGCTCAAGAGGTAGCAGGAAGAATTTTTGGCGCCGTTGCCGGGGAGATCTACGCCAAGCCGAGACATACCAAGTACCTATCATAAACTCTCATCCCTCGCATTACATTATTTGCCATTCGCCTCTCGTTTTCCTCTCCCCCACTTCTAAAACAAATTTTGAAAAGTTTTGCCTTTTCTTCGCCCCTCTTCCGTCCTTCTTCTCCGCTTGTTTTTTGTGTGCTCGTGTGTTGGATCGCTTACTTTGTCGTGATGGCTCAAGATAATACCAAATTGTGTGACTTTCTCAATACCAACAACAATGATTTTATTAGTACTTCGATTGCTCCCGCTACTAATGCGGAATCTTGTGAAATTAATACCGCTTTACTAAATCTTGTTATGAAAGATTAATTTTCCGGCCTTCCCAATGAAGATGCCGCATCCCATCTTAATATTTTTGTTGATTTGTGTGTGATATGCAAAAGAAAAAATATGTGGATAATGATATTGTTAAATTGAAGATATTTCCGTTCTCACTTTGAGATCGTGCTAAAACTTGGTTTTCATCTTTGCCAAAAAATAGTATTGATTCATGGAATAAGTGCAAAGATGCTTTTATTTCAAAGTAATTCCCTCCTGCTAAAATCATCTCCCTTTGGAAGGATATTATGAATTTTAAGTAACTTTATCATGAACATGTTGCACAATCTTGGGAGAGGATGAAATTGATGATACGAAATTGCCCTACTCATGGTTTGAATTTGTGGATGATTATACAAAAAATTTATGCCAGATTGAATTTTTCTTCTAGAAATCTTTTAGATTTGGCCGCGGGAGGTAATTTTATGGAAATTACTTTAGGATAAGCTACTAAACTCCTAGATAATATTATGGTTAATTATTCACAATGGCATACCGAAAGATCTTCCACTAGTAAAAAAGTGCATGCGATTGAAGAGATTAATGTTTTGAGTGGAAAGATGGATGAGCTTATGAAATTATTTGCTAGCAAGAGTGCTCCTACTGATCCTAATGATATGCCTTTGTCTACTTTGATTGAGAAAAATAATGAATCTATGGATGTGAATTTTGTTGGTAGGAACAGTTTTGGTAATTTAATTCCTAGGCCGTTTCCTAGTAATTCCTCTAATAATTATGGTAATTCCTACAACAATTCTTATGGAATTATCATAATATGCCCTCTGATTTTGAGAATAGTTTTAAATAATTTATAAGTTCACAAAAGAATTTCAATGCTTTGATTGAAGAAAAATTACTTAAGATTGATGATTTGGCTAGGAACATGGATAGAACTTCTCTTGATGTTAATTCTTTGAAACTTAGATCTATTCCACCTAAGCATGATATCAATGAGTCTCTCGAAGCCATGAGAATTTACATTGATGAATGCAAAAAAGAACATCTAAGATGCGTGCTAAAAAGATTGGTTTATAAAAGCACGTTCTTCTAGTCTCCCTGAACATAATGATGAAGATCTTAAAGTGATTGATGTGACTCCTATTGAATCTTTGTTTTCCAATGTAAATATTGATAAAGATGGTAATGGAGATGAGTCAGGTTTAGTTAGAAGGCGTCCCAATGATTCGGAGTTTTTAGATCTTGATGCAAAAATTGATAAAAGTGGGACTGGAGAGGTCAAAACTTTAGATAGCAATGAACCCACTCTTTTGGATTTCAAGGAATTTAATTATGATAATTGTTATTTAATAGATTGTATTTCCTTGTTGCAATCCATGTTGAATTCTCCTCATGCACATAATCAAAACAAAGCTTTTACTAAACATATCATTGATGCTATCATGCAATCTTTTGAAGAAAAGCTTGAATTGGAAATTTCTATCCCTAGAAAACTTTATGATGAGTGGGAACCTACTATTAAGATTAATATTAAAGATTATGAATAGCATGCTTTGTGTGATTTGGGTGCTAGTGCTTCCACGATTCCAAAAACTTTATGCGATGTGTTAGGTTTCTGTGAATTTGATGTTTGTGCCTTAAATTTTCATCTTGCAGAATCCACTATTAAGAAACCTATGGGAAGAATTAATGATGTTCTTATTTTTGCAAATAGGAATTATGTGCCCATAGATTTCATTGTTCTTGATATAGATTGCAATCCTACATGTCATATTATTCTTGGTAGACCTTTGCTTAGAACGATTGGTGCAATTATTGATATGAAAGAAGGAAATGAAGGAAATATGCCCTAGAGGCAATAATAAAGTTGTTATTTATATTTCCTTATATCATGATAAATGTTTATTATTCATGCTAGAATTATATTAACCGGAAACTTAGTAAATGTGTGAATACATAGACAAATAGAGTGTCACTAGTATGCCTCTACTTGACTAGCTCGTTAATCAAAGATGGTTAAGTTTCCTAGCCATGGACAAGAGTTGTCATTTGATGAACGGGATCACATCATTATAGAATGATGTGATTGACTTGACCCATCTGTTAGCTTAGCACTATGATCGTTTAGTTTATTGCTATTGCTTTCTTCATAACTTATACATGTTCCTATGACTATGAGATTATGCAACTCCCGAATACTGGAGGAACACTTAGTGTGCTCTGAAACGTCACAACATAACTAGGTGATTATAAAGATGCTCTACAGGTGTCTCCGATGGTGTTTGTTGAGTTGGCATAGATCGAGATAAGGATTTGTCACTCCGATTGTCGGAGAGGTATCTCTGGGCCCTCTCAGTAATGCACATCACTATAAGCCTTGCAAGCAATGCGACTAATGAGTTAGTTGTGGGATGATGCATTACGAAACGATAAAGAGACTTTCCGGTAACGAGATTTAACTAGGTATTGAGATACCGACGATCGAATCTCGGGCAAGTAACATATCGTTAACAAAGGGAACAATGTATGTTGTTATGCAATTTGACCGAAAAAGATCTTCGTAAAATATGTAGGAACCAATATGAGCATCCAGGTTTCGCTATTGGTTATTGATCGGAGGTGAGTCTCGGTCATGTCTACATAGTTCTCGAACCCGTAGGGTCCGCACGCTTAACGTTCGATGACGATCGGTATTACGACTTTATTTGTTTTGATGTACCGAAGGTAGTTCGGAGTCCTGGATGTGATCATGGACATGAAGAGGAGTCTCAAAATGGTCGAGACATAATGATCGATATATTGAAAGACTATGTTTGGACATCGGAATGGTTCCGGATGAGTTCGGGCATTTACTAGAGTACCGGGGGGGTTACCAGAACCCCTCGGGGAGTCAATGGGCCTTATTGTGCCTTAGTGGGAGAGAGGAGGAGGCGGCCAGGTGGAGGGCGCGCCCCAATCCCAATTCGAATTGGGTGGGGGGCGGCCCCCCTTTCCTTCCCTCTCTCTCCCTCTTCCTTCTTCTCCTACTCCAACTAGGAGGGGGGGAACCTACTCCTACTGGGAGTAGGACTCCCCCTTGGGCGCGTCATAGAGAGGGCCGGCCCTCCCCTCCTCCCCTCCTTTATATACGGGGGAGGGGGCACCCCATAGACACACAAGTTGACAGTTGTCTTAGCCGTGTGCGGTGCCCCCTCCATAGATTTCCACCTCGGTCATATCGTTGTAGTGCTTCGGTGAAGCCCTGCGTCGGTAACTTCATCATCACCGTCATCAAGCCATCGTGCTGATGAAACTCTCCCTCATCCTCACCTGGATCAAGAGTACGAGGGATGTCACCGAGCTGATTGTGTGCAGATCGCGGAGGTGCCGTGTGTTCGGTACTCTGATCGGTTGGATTGCGAAGACGTTCGACTACATCAACTGCGTTACTAAACACTTCCACTTTCAGTCTACGAGGATACGTGGACACACTCTCCCCGCTCGTTGCTATGCATCACCTAGATGGATCTTGCGTGTGCGTAGGCAAATTTTTTGAAATACTACGTTCCCCAACAGTGGCATCCGAGCCAGGTCTATGCGTAGATGTTATATGCACGAGTAGAACACAAAGGAGTTGTGGGCGTGGGTATATACATATTGCTTGCCGTCACTAGTTGATTCTTGATTCAGTGGTATTGTTGGATGATGTGGCTTAGACCGACATTACGGGTACGCTTACGCGAGACTGGTTCTACCGACGTGCTTCACACACACGTGGCTAGTGGGTGTCTGTTTCTCCAACTTTAAATGAATCGGATTCAATGAACAGTGTTCTTTCTGAAGATCAAAAACCAATCACTATACCGCGTTGTGGTTTTTGATGTGTAGGTAAGAACGGTTCTTGCTAAGCCCGTAGCAGCCACGTAAAACTTGCAACAACAAAGTAGAGGACTTCTAACTTGTTTTTACAGGGCATGTTGTGATGTGATATGGTCAAGACGTGATTATATAAATTGTTGTATGAGATGATCATGTTTTGTAACACAGTTATCGGCAACTCGCAGGAGACATATGGTTGTCGCTTTACTGTACGAAATGCAATCGCCATGTAATTGCTTTACTTTATCACTAAGCGGTAGCGATAGTCGTAGAAGCAATAGTTGGCGAGACGACAATGATGCTACGATGGAGATCAAGGTGTCAAGCCGGTGACGATGGTGATCATGAAGGTTCTTTGGAGATGGAGATCAAAGGCACAAGGTGATGATGGCTATATCATATCACTTATATTGATTGCATGTGATGTTTATCCTTTATGCATCTTATTTTGCTTAGTACGGCGGTAGCATTATAAGATGATCTCTCACTAAATTTCAAGGTATAAGTGTTCTCCCTGAGTATGCATCGTTGCTACAGTTCGTCGTGCCGAGACACCACGTGATGATCGGGTGTGATAAGCTCTACGTTCACATACAATGGGTGCAAGCCAGTTTTGCACAAGCAGAATACTCGGGTTAAACTTGACGAGCCTAGCATATGCAGATATGGCCTCAAAACACTGAGATCGAAAGGTCGAGCGTGAATCATATAGTAGATATGATCAACATAGTGATGTTCACCATTGAAAACTACTCCATCTCACATGATGATCGGACATGGTTTAGTTGATATGGATCACGTGATCACTTAGATGATTAGAGGGATGTCTATCTAAGTGGGAGTTCTTAAGTAATATGATTAATTGAACTTTAATTTATCATGAACTTAGTACCTGATAGTATTTTGCATGTCTATGTTGTTGTAGATAAATGGCCTGTGATGTTGTTCTGTTGAATTTTAATGTGTTCCTAGAGAAAGATAAGTTGAAAGATGATGGTAGCAATTACACGGAACTGGGTCCGTAACTTGAGGATTATCCTCAGTGCCGCACAGAAGAATTACGTCTTGGAAGAACCACTAGGTGCCAAACCTGCTACAGGAGCAACGCCGGATGTTTTGAACACTTGGCAGAGCAAGGCTGATGACTACTCGATAGTTTAGCATGCCATGCTTTACGGCTTAGAACCGGGACTTCAACGACGTTTTGAACGTCATGGAGCATATGAGATGTTCCAGGAGTTGAAGTTAATATTTCAAGAAAATGCTCGGATTGAGAGATATGAAGTCTCCAATAAGTTCTACAGCTGCAAAATGGAGGAGAATAGTTCTGTCAGTGAACACATACTCACAATGTCTGGGTACCACAATCACTTGACTCAGCTGGGAGTTAATCTTCCGGTTGATAGTGTCATTGACAGAGTTCTTCAGTCACTTCCACCAAGCTACAAAAGTTTTGTGATGAACTATAATATGCAAGGGATGGATAAGACAATTCCCGAGCTCTTCGCGATGCTAAAAGCTGCAAAGGTAGAAATCGAGAAGGAGCATCAAGAGTTGATGGTCAACAAGACCACCAGTTTCAAGAAGAAGGGCAAAGGCAAGAAGGGGAACTTCAAAAATAATGACAAGCAAGTTTCTACTCAAGTGAAGAATCCCAAGTATGGACCTAAGCCTGAGACTGAGTGCTTCTACTGCAAAGGGACAGGTCACTGGAAGCGGAACTGCCCCAAGTATTTGGCGGAGAAGAAGGATGGCAAAGTGAAAGGTATATTTGATATACATGTTATTGATGTGTACCTTACTAATGCTCGCAGTAGCGCCTGGGTATTTGATACTGGTTCTATTGCTAATATTTGCAACTCGAAATAGGGGCTACGGATTAAGCGAAGATTGGCTAAGGACGAGGTGACGATGCGCGTGGGAAATGGTTCCAAAGTCGATGTGATCATCGTCGGCACGCTACCTCTACATCTACCTTCGGGATTAATATTAGACCTAAATAATTGTTATTTGGTGCCAGCGTTAAGCATGAACATTATATCTGGATCTTGTTTGATGCGAGACGGTTATTCATTTAAATCAGAGAATAATGGTTGTTCTATTTATATGAATAATATCTTTTATGGTCATGCACCATTGATGAGTGTTCTATTTTCACTAAATCTTGATAGTAGTGATACACATGTTTATAGTATTGAAGCCAAAAGATATAAGTTTAATAATGATAGTGCAACTTATTTGTGGCACTGCCGTTTAGGTCATATTGGTGTAAAGCGCATGAAGAAACTCCATGCTGACGGGCATTTGGAATCACTTGATTATGAATCACTTGATGCTTGCAAACCATGCCTCATGGGCAAGATGACTAAAACTCCGTTCTCCGGAACAATGGAGCGAGCAACAGACTTGTTGGAAATAATACATACTGATGTATGCGGTCCGATGAGTGTTGATGCTCGCGGCGGGTATCGTTATTTTGTTACCTTCACAGATGATTTGAGCAGATATGGGTATATATACTTGATGAAACATAAGTCTGAAACATTTGAAAAGTTCAAAGAATTTCAGAGTGAAGTGGAAAATCATCATAACAAGAAAGTAAAGTTTCTACGATCTGATCGTGGAGGAGAATATTTGAGTTACGAGTTTGGTCTTCATTTGAAACAATGTGGAATAGTTTCGCAATCACGCCAGCCGGAACACCACAGCGTAATGGTGTGTCCGAACGTCGTAATCGTACTTTATTATATATGGTGCGATCTATGATGTCTCTTACTGATTTACCGCTATCGTTTTGGGGTTATGCTTTAGAGACGACCGCATTCAAGTTAAATAGGGCACCATCTAAATCCGTTGAGACGACACCATATGAACTGTGGTTTGGCAAGAAACCCAAGTTGTCATTTCTTAAAGTTTGGGGCTGCTATGCTTATGTAAAAAAGCGTCAACCTGATAAGCTCGAACCCAAATCGGAGAAATGTGTCTTCATAGGATACCCAAAGGAGACTGTTGGGTACACCTTCTATCACAAATCCAAAGGCAAGATATTCGTTGCTAAGACTGGATCCTTTCTAGAGAAGGAGTTTCTCTCGAAAGAAGTGAGTGGGAGGAAAGTAGAACTTGATGAGGTAATTGTACCTGCTCCCTTATTGGAAAGTAGTTCGTCACAGAAATCAGTTCTAGTGATTCCTACACCAGTAAATGAGGAAGCTAATGATGATGACCATGAAACTTCTGATCAAGTTACTACTGAACCTCGTAGGTCAACCAGAGTAAGATCCGCACCAGAGTGGTATGGTAATCCTGTTCTAGAGGTCATGTTACTTGACCATGATGAACCTACGAACTATGAGGAAGCGATGATGAGCCCAGATTCCACAAAATGGCTCGAGGCCATGAAATCTGAGATGGGATCCATGTATGAGAACAAAGTGTGGACTTTGGTTGGCTTGCCCGATGATCGGCAAGCCATAGAGAATAAATGGATCTTCAAGAAGAAGACTGACGCTGAAGGTAATATTACTGTCTACAAAGCTCGAATTGTTGCGAAAGGTTTTCGACAAGTTCAAGGAGTTGACTATGATGAGACCTTCTCACCCATAGCGATGCTTAAGTCCGTCCGAATCATGTTGGCAATTGCCGCATTTTATGATTATGAAATTTGGCAAATGGATGTCAAAACTGCATTCCTTAATGAATATCTTAAAGAAGAGTTGTATATGATGCAACCAGAAGGTTTTGTCGATGCAAAAGGTGCTAACAAAGTGTGCAAGCTCCAGCAATCCCTTTATGGACTGGTTCAAGCCTCTCGGAGTTGGAATATATGCTTTGATAGTGTGATCGAAGCATATGGTTTTATACAGACTTTTGGAGAAGCCTGTATTTACAAGAAAGTGAGTGGGAGCTCTGTAGCATTTCTGATATTATATGTGGATGACATATTGTTGATCGGAAATGATACTGAATTTCTGAATAGCATAAAAGGATACTTGAATAAGAATTTTTCAATGAAAGACCTCGGTGAAGTTTCTTATATATTGGGCATCAAAATTTATAGTGATAGATCAAGACGCTTAATTAGACTTTCACAAATCACATACCTTGATAAAGTTTTGAAGAAATTTAAAATGGATCAGTCAAAGAAAGGGTTCTTGCCTATGTTACAAGGTGAAAAGTTGAGTTAGACCCAATGCCCGACCACTGCAGAAGATAGAGAGAAAATGAAAGTCATTCCCTATGCCTCAGCCATAGGTTATATCATGTATACAATGTTGTGTACCAGACCTGATGTGTGCCTTGCTATTAGTTTAGCAGGGAGGTACCAAAGTAATCCAGGAGTGGATCACTAGACAGCGGTCAAGAACATCCTGAAATACCTAAAAAGGACTAAGGATATGTTTCTCGTTTATGGAGGTGACAAAGAGCTCGTCGTAAATGGTTACGTCGATGCAAGCTTTGACACTGATCCGGATGACTCTAAGTCACAAACCGGATACGTATCTTTATTGAATGGTGGAGCTGTCAGTTGGTGCAGATCCAAGCAGAGCATCATGGCGGGATCTACGTGTGAAGCGGAGTACATAGCTGCTTCGGAAGCAGCAAATGAAGGAGTCTGGATGAAGGAGTTCATATCCGATCTAGGTGTCATACCTAGTGCATCGGGTCCAATGAAAATCTTTTGTGACAATACTGGTGTAATTGCCTTGGCAAAGGAATCCAGATTTCACAAGAGAACCAAACACATCAAAAGACGCTTCAATTCCATCCGTGATCAAATCAAGGAGGGAGACATAGACATTTGCAAGATACATACGGATCTGAATGTTGCAGACCCATTGACTAAGCCTCTCTCACCAGCAAAACATGATCAGCACCAAGACTCCATTGGTGTAAGAATCATTACAATGTAATCTAGATTATTGACTCTAGTGCAAGTGGGAGACTGAAGGAAATATCCCCTAGAGGCAATAATAAAGTTTATATTTATATTTCCTTATATCATGATAAATGTTTATTATTCATGCTAGAGTTGTATTAACTGGAAACTTAGTACATGTGTGAATACATAGACGAACAGAGTGTCACTAGTATGCCTCTACTTGACTAGCTCGTTAATCAAAGATGGTTAAGTTTCCTAGCCATGGACAAGAGTTGTCATTTGATGAACGGGATCACATCATTTAATTTATTGCTATTGCTTTCTTCATAACTGATACGTCTCCAACGTATCTATAATTTTTGATAGTTCCATTCTATTATATTATCTGTTTTGGATTTTTATGGGCTTTATTAACCACTTTTATATTATTTTTGGGACTAAACTATAAACCCAGAGCCCAGTGCCAGTTTCTGTTTTTCCCTTGTTTCAGTGTTTCACAGAAAAGGAGTATCAAACAGAGTCCAAACGGAATGAAACCTTCGGGGGCGTGATTTTTGGAACGAACGTGATCCAGGAAACTTGGAGTTGAAGTCAAGGAAGCTTCGAGGTGGCCACGAGGTAGGGAGGCGCGCCCCCACCCTCGTGGACCCCTCGTGGCTCCCCTGACCGACTTCTTTCGCCTATATATATCCATATACCCTAAAAACATCGGGGAGCAGAATAGATCAGGAGTTCCGCCGCCAGAATCCTCCGTAGCCACCGAAAACCAATCTAGACCCGTTCTGGCACCCTGCCGAAGGGGGGAATCCCTCTCCGGTGGCCATCTTCATCATCCTGGTGCTCTCCATGACGATGAGGGAGTAGTTCCCCCTCGGGGCTGAGGGTATGTACCAGTAGCTATGTGTTTGACCTCTCTCTCTCTCGTGTTCTTGAGGTGGTACGATCTTGATGTATCATGAGCTTTGCTATTATAGTTGGATCTTATGATGTTTCTCCCCCTCTACTCTCTTGTAATGGATTGAGTTTTCCCTTTGAAGTTATCTTATCGGATTGAGTCTTTAAGGATTTGAGAACACTTGATGTATGTCTTGCACATGCTTATCTGTGGTGACAATGGGATATCATGTGATCCACTTGATGTGTGTTTTGGTGATCAACTTGCGGGTTCCGTGACCTCGTGAACTTATGCATAGGGGTTGGCACATGTTTTCATCTTGACTCTCCGATAGAAACTTTGGGGCACTCTTTGAGTTCTTTGTGTTGGTTGGATAGATGAATCTGAGATTGTGTGATGCATATCGTATAATCATACCAACGGATACTTGAGGTGACATTGGAGTATCTAGGTGACATTAAGGTTTTGGTTGATTTGTGTCTTAAGGTGTTATTCTAGTATGAACTCTATGATAGATCAAACGGAAAAATAGTTTCATGTTATTTTACTACGGACTCTTGAATAGATAGATCAGAAAGGATAACTTTGAGGTGGTTTCATACCCTACCATAATCTCTTCGTTTGTTCTCCGCTATTAGTGACTTTGGAGTGACTCTTTGTTGCATGTTGAGGGATAGATATATGATCCAATTATGTTATTATTGTTGAGAGAACTTGCACTAGTGAAAGTATGAACCCTAGGCCTTGTTTCAACGCATTGCAATACCGTTTACGCTCACTTTATCATTAGTTACCTTGCTGTTTTTATATTTTCATATTACAAAAACCTATATCTACTATCCATATTGCACTTGTATCACCATCTCTTCGCCGAACTAGTGCACCTATACAATTTACCATTGTATTGGGTGTGTTGGGGTCACAAGAGACTCTTTGTTATTTGGTTGCAGGGTTGCTTGAGAGAGACCATATTCATCCTACGCCTCCCACGGATTGATAAACCTTAGGTCATCCACTTGAGGGAAATTTGCTACTGTCCTACAAACCTCTCCACTTGGAGGCCCAACAACGTCTACAAGAAGAAGATTGTGTAGTAGACATCAAGGTCTTTTCTGGCGCCGTTGTCGGGGAGGTTAGCGCTTGAAGGTATATCTTTAGATCTTGCAATTGAATCTTTTAGTTTCTTGTTTTAGCACTAGTTTTGTTTATAAAAGAAAATTACAAAAAAATGGAATTGAGTTTGCCTCATATGCTTCATCTTTTTAATATCTTTCGTGAGAATGATGGAAATGAAAATTGTGCTCAAGTGCTAGAACAAGAAGTCTATAAAATGTTCGGCACTAAATCTTTGAATGGTGAGCATGATTGCAATGTTATTAGTATGAACTCTTTGAATATCCATAGTAGTAATGATGATTGCACTAGTCATGATGAAAATATCTCTTATAAGCATATCGATTTTTGTGGAGTGCATAGAGTTTGCAAGTACATACCAAACAGGGAAGATAGATTCTACAAGAGGCATAAGTATTTGGAAACTAAATGGTTGCAAGAAAGGCTAGATGTTTATGCTGAAAAATTAAACTTTCTTAGCCGTACTTGTGAACTTTGCAATGAACGTGATCATTTCAGTACCCAATGCAAATTGTTTCATGATCGTATCGTGTCCAAAAATTGTGATGGCTTGATTTCCCTTGCACATCATAATGAACTTAGTTTGCTCTTGGGTTATGAAGAAATGAAACATATATCTAAGGTTATTCCAGAATTTGCCCTTGATAGAGTTCTTAATTTTGATCTAGAGGAAATTTATATGTATTGTGCGGTGAATTGCATTGAAAATCCTTATATTGCCAATTACATAAAGAAAAGAAAACAAATATAGGATGAAGAGAATACTAATGAAAGGGAAGAGGCTTCCCAATATCCTCCTATTATATGTTATGATGAGTCAGGTAACGAGAAGGATCCTTCTATTCAACTAATCTCATTAATAAGGAGCTCCGAAAAGAGGATTAAACCCACACATGATGTGAAGAAGAAAAACAAAAGACGGAGAAGCAAAGGTAAAAATGTATCCTTCCCAAATGATGTTGCTCCTATTACTCATTGTGATGATGATAATTGTTATACTATTGGTGCTATCCATACTATTAATGATGAGAGTGATTATGCTTTTGATATGAAAAGGCCCAAGCTTGGGGATGCTATGTTTGATGAGAATGACAAGTTTGAAAATATATTTGCTGCAATTAATGTTTGTCCTAAGCTTGGGGATGCTATGTTTAATGAAGATGATATTTGTAGTCTCTCAAGTTTTTATATGCAAACTTATTATGATGATAGCATGCCTCCTACTTATTATGATAATTATGAAAGTGGATTTGGAGAGGTCATGACTTTATTTAGTGATGATCCCACTATCTTGGAAGAGGTTTCAATCGATTATGTTGAGAACAAAGTTGCTACTTATGATAATACTTGTGATGATACATATGCTATAAAAAGTAGTGATAAAAATTGTCATGATTATGATTACCCTTTTTCTGAACATTACTCTTTTAATGTGGAAACAATTTATAGTATTCGAGTCTCTTATGATACTCCCACTATTTCGATTGAGAAGAATTTTGCTTATGTAGAGAGTAGTAAATTTTCTATGCTTGTAGATCATGAAAAGAATGCTTTAGGTGCTGGTTATATTGTTGAATCCATTCATGATGCTACTGAAAATTATTATGAGGGAGGAATATATGCTTGTAGGAATTGCAATAATATCAAGTTTCCTCTCTATGTGCTTAAAGTTTTGAAGTTATGCTTGTTTTGCCTTCCTATGCTAGTTGATTATTGTTCCTATAAGTTGTTTGCTCACAAAATCCCTATGCATAGGAAGTGGGTTAGACTAAAATTTGCTAGTCATATTCTTCATGATGCTCTCTTTATGTTTCAACTCTTATCTTCTATGTGAGCGTCATTGAAATCATCATGCCTAGCTAGGGGCGTTAAACGATAGCGCTTGTTGGGAGGCAACCCAACTTTATTTTTGCTCCTTGCTTTTTGTTACTATTTAGTAATAAATTAATCATCTATCCTCTGTTATGATTGTGTTTTTATGTTTTAATTAGTGTTTGTGCCAAGTAAGCCTTTAGGATCTTCTTGGGTGATTGTTATTTGATCTTGCTGTAAAACAACAGAAAGTATGCGCTCACGATAATAATTTTTATTTCTTACCAGAGAGCGATAAAATACCAATTCCAATCGCAGTAGATTAATAAATAAATTTCCTAGGACTTCCTAATTTCTCAGGATTTTTGGAGTTACAGAAGTATTCGAAACCTACAGATTACTACAGACTATTCTGTTTTTGACAGATTCTGTTTTCTATGTGTTGTTTGCTTATTTGATGAATCTATGAGTAGTATCGGAGGGTATGAACCATAGAGAAGTTGGAATACAGTATATATTACACCTATATGAATTTAGAATGAGTTCACAACAGTACCTAAGTGGTGATTTATTTTCTTGTACTAACGAAGCTTACGAGTTTTCTGTTAAGTTTTGTGTTGTGAAGTTTTCAAGTTTTGATTGAAGATTCGATGGACTATGGAATAAGGAGTGGCAAGAGCCTAAGCTTGGGGATGCCCAAGGCACCCCAAGGTAATATTCAGGGACAACCAAGAGCCTAATCTTGGGGATGCCCAAGGCACCCCAAGGTAATATTCAGGGACAACCAAGAGCCTAAGCTTGGGGAGGCCCCGGAAGGCATCCCCTCTTTCGTCTTCGTTCATCGGTAACTTTACTTGGAGCTATATTTTTATTCACCACATGATATGTGTTTTGCTTGGAGCATCATTTTATTTATTTTGCTTTGATTTCTGTTGAATAACATACCAAGATCTGAAATTATTAAATGTTAGAGAGTCTTCACATAGTTGCATAATTATTCGACTACTCATTGATCTTCACTTATATCTTTCAAAGTAGTTTGTCATTTGCTCTAGTGCTACACTTATATCTTTTAGAGCACGGCGGTGGTTTTAATTTATAGAAATAGTTGATCTCTCATGCTTCACTTATATTATTTTGAGAGTCCATTAGAACAACATGGCAATTTCCTTTTAGGCAGAATAAAAGCTATCATATAAAGTGCATTGAATACTATGAGAAGTTTGATACTTGATAATTGTTTTGAGATATGAAGATAGTGATATTAGAGTTGTGCTAGTTGAGTAATTGTGAATTTGAGAAATACTTGTGTTGAAGTTTGCAAGTCCCATAGCATGCACGTATGGTGACCGTTGTGTAACAAATTTGAAACATGAGGTGTTATTTGATTGTCTTCCTTATGAGTGGCGGTCGGGGACGAGCGATGGTCTTTTCCTACCAATCTATCCCCCTAGGAGCATGCACATAATGCTTGGTTTTTGATGACTTGTAGATTTTTGCAATAAGCATGTGAGTTCTTTATGACTAATGTTGAGTCCATGGATTATACGCACTCTCACCCTTCCATCATTGCTAGCCTCTTAGGTACCGTGCATTGCCCTTTCTCACCTTGAGAGTTGGTGCATACTTCGCCGGTGCATCCAAATCCTGTGATATGATACACTCTATCACACATAAACCTCCTTATATCTTCCTCAAAACAGCCACCATACCTACCTATTATGGCATTTCCATAGCCACTCCGAGATATATTGCCATGCAACTTTCCACCGTTCCGTTCATCATGACACGCATCATCATTGCCATATCGCCTTGCATGATCATGTAGTTTACATCGTATTTTTGGCAAAGCCACCATGCATAATTTATCATACATGTCACTCTTGATTCATTGCCCTTCCCGGTACACCGCCGGAGGCATCCATATAGAGTCATACTTTGTTCTAGTATCGAGTTGTAATCATTGAGTTGTAAATAAATAGAAGTGTGATGATCATCATTAATAGAGCATTGTCCCAAAAAAGAGAAAGGCCAAATAAAAAAAGAAGGCCCAGAAAAAATAAAAAAATAAAAAAGGGGCAATGCTACTATCCTTTTTCCACACTTGTGCTTCAAAGTAGCACCATGATCTTTATGATAGAAAGTCTATTGTTTTGCCACTTTCATATACTAGTGCGAATTTTTCATTATATAACTTGGCTTGTATATTCCAACAATGGGCCTCCACAAGTGCCCTAGGTCTTCATGAGCAAGCAAGTTGGATGCACACCCACTTAGTTTCTTTTGTTGAGCTTTCATACATTTATAGCTCTAGTGCATCCGTTGCATGATAATCCCTACTCCTTGCATTGACATCAATTGATGGGCATCTCCCTAGCCCATTGATTAGCCGTGTCGATCTGAGACTTTCTCCTTTTTGTCTTCTCCACATAACCCCCTCATTATATTCTATTCCACCCATAGTGCTATATCTATGGCTCACGCTCATGAATTACGTGAAAGTTGAAACAAGTTTGAGATTACTAAAGTATGAAACAATTGCTTGGCTTGTCATCGGGGTTGTGCATGATAAGAGAATTCTTGTGTGACGAAAATGGAGCATGACCAAACTATATGATTTTGTAGGGATGAACTTTCTTTGGCCATGTTATTTTGAGAAGACATGATTGCTTAGTTAGTATGCTTGAAGTATTATTATTTTTATGTCAATATTAAACTTTTGTCTTTAATCTTATGGATCTGAACATTCATGCCATGATAAAGAACATTACATTGATGATTATGTTAGGTAGCATTCCACATCAAAAATTCTGTTTTTATCATTTACCTACTCGAGGACGAGCAGGAATTAAGCTTGGGGATGCTTGATACGTTTCCAATGTATCTATAATTTTTGTTTGTTCCATGCTATTATATTATCTGTTTTGGATGTTTATGGGCTTTATTAAACACTTCTATATTATTTTTGGGACTAACCTATTAACCCAGAGCCCAGTGCCAATTTCTATTTTTTCCCTTGTTTTAGTGTTTCGCAGAAAAGGAATATCAAACGGAGTCCAAACAGTATGTGCATTTAAAAACCGAACCAAAAAACCATACCGAAAATAAACCGAACCGAACCAATTTTATGGTTTCTGGTTTCCGTATGGTATGAACTTTTCATACCGATTTGAACTTGGTTTTTATGGTATATACTGGAAAACCGAACGGTTAACCGAATAAACCGAAGTAAAAAATAAATTTATATTTCTTGAGATGAACAACCATACAAGTTGTCATTTTTCTTGTACATGAGTCAAATGCACTACTAAGCACGTAATTTTTTCTTGTAACATAGTCATTTTTCTATTTTTAAAATGCTAAGCACGTCCATAACCATCAACAGATGAATCAATGCATGCATATATACTTATATATATAGTCATATACTATTTTTGTAGAATAGTATGTGTTTTGAGTAATAAATTTGCTAATTGTTATTATGTCTTTTCCAAATTCGCGTCAACTTTGGTTTTTATGGTATATACCGAAACCATACCTAAATAATTTGGTGTATACCGAAACCGAACCGTATTTTAATTTCATACCATATTTACCGAAGTATTAATACCGTACAAACTGAAAAACCGTATAAATCGAACCATGTAAACTGAACACACAGGGTGACCAAACGGAATGAAACCTTCGGGAGCGTGATTTTTGGAACGAACGTGATCCAGGAGGCTTGGAGTTGAAGTCAAGGAAGCTTCAAGGTGGCCACGAGGCAGGGAGGCGCGCCTCCCCCTGGGCGTGCCCCCACCCTCGTGGGCCCCTCGTGGCTCCCCTCACCGACTTCTTTCGCCTATATATATCCATATACCCTAAACACATCGGGGAGCAGAATAGATCAGGAGTTCTGCCGCCAGAAGCCTCCGTAGCCACCGAAAACCAATCTAGACCCGTTCCGGCACCCTGCTGAAGGGGGCAATCCCTCTCCGGTGGCCATCTTCATCATCCCGGTGCTCTCCATGACGATGAGGGAGTAGTTCCCCCTCGGGGCTGAGGGTATGTACCAGTAGCTATGTGTTTGATCTCTCTCTCTCTCTCGTGTTCTTGAGGTGGTACGATCTTGATGTATCGTGAGCTTTGCTATTATAGTTGGATCTTATGATGTTTCTCTCCCTCTACTCTCTTGTAATGGATTGAGTTTTCCCTTTGAAGTTATCTTATCGGATTGAGTCTTTAAGGATTTGAGAACACTTGATGTATGTCTTGCACGTGCTTATCTGTGGTCACAATGGGATATCATGTGATCCACTTGATGTATGTTTTGCTGATCAACTTGCGAGTTCCGTGACCTCGTGAACTTATGCATAGGGGTTGGCACACGTTTTCATCTTGACTCTCCGGTAGAAACTTTGGGGCACTCTTTCAAGTTCTTTGTGTTGGTTGAATAGATGAATCTGAGATTGTGTGATGCATATCGTATAATCATACCCATGGATACTTGAGGTGACATTGGAGTATCTAGGTGACATTAGGGTTTTGGTTGATTTGTGTCTTAAGGTGTTATTCTAGTTCGAACTCTATGATAGATCGAACGGAAAGAATAGCTTCATGTTATTTTACTACGAACTCTTGAATAGATCGAAAAGAAAGGATAACTTTGAGGTGGTTTCGTACCCTACCCTAATCTCTTCGTTTGCTCTCCGCTATTAGTGACTTTGGAGTGACTCTTTGTTGCATGTTGAGGGATAGTTATATGATCCAATTATGTTATTATTGTTGAGAGAACTTGCACTAGTGAAAGTATGAACCCTAGGCCTTGTTTCAACGCATTGCAATACCGTTTACGCTCACTTTTATCATTAGTTACCTTGCTGTTTTTATATTTTCATATTACAAAAACCTATATCTACTATCCCTATTGCACTTGTATCACCATCTCTTCGCCGAACTAGTGCACCTATACAATTTGTATTGGGTGTGTTGGGGACACAAGAGACTCTTTGTTATTTGGTTGCAGGGTTGCTTGAGAGAGACCATCTTCATCCTACGCCTCCCATGGATTGATAAACCTTAGGTCATCCACTTGAGGGAAATTTGCTACTGTCCTACAAACCTCCGCACTTGGAGGCCCAACAACGTCTACAAGATGAAGGTTGTGTAGTAGACATCAATAACTTATACATGTTCCTATGACTATGAGATTATGCAAGTCCCAAATACCGGAGGAACACTTAGTGTGCTATCAAACGTCACAACTTAACTAGGTGATTATAAAGATGCTCTATAGGTGTCTCCGATGGTGTTTGTTGAGTTGGCATAGATCAAGATTAGGATTTGTCACTCTGATTGTCAGAGAGGTATCTCTGGGCCCTCTCAGTAATGCACGTTGATAATCCACAAGTATAGGGGATCGCAACAGCTTTCGAGGATAGAGTATTCAACCCAAATTTATTGATTCGACACAAGGGGAGCCAAAGAATATTCTCAAGTATTAGCATCTGAGTTGTCAATTCAACCTGGAAACTTAGTATCTGCAGCAAAGTGTTTAGTAGCAAAGTAATATGATAGTGGCGGTAGCGGCAACAAAAGTAAAGACAGCAAAAGTAATGTTTTTGGTATTTTGTAGAGATTGTAATAGTAGCAGCGGAAAGTAAATAAGCGTAAACCGGTATATGGAAAACTCATAGGCACCGGATCAGTGATGGATAATTATGCCAGATGCGGTTCATCATGTAACAGTCATAACATAGGGTGACACAGAACTAGCTCCAATTCATCAATATAATGTAGGCATGTATTCCGTATATAGTCATACGTGCTTATGGAAAAGAACTTGCATGACATCTTTTGTCCTACCCTCCCGTGGCAGCGGGGTCCTATTGGAAACTAAGGGATATTAAGGCCTCCTTTTAATAGAGAACCGGAACAAAGCATTAGCACATAGTGAATACATGAACTCCTCAAACTATGGTCATCACCGGGAGTGGTCCCGATTACTGTCAATTCGGGGTTGCCGGATCATAACACACAGTAGGTGACTATAGACTTGCAAGATAGGATCAAGAACTCACATATATTCATGAAAACATAATAGGTTCAGATCTGAAATCATGGCACTCGGGCCCTAGTGACAAGCATTAAGCATAGCAAAGTCATAGCAACATCAATCTCAGAACATAATGGATACTAGGGATCAAACCCTAACAAAACTAACTCGATTACATGATAAATCTCATCCAACCCATCACCGTCCAGCAAGCCTACGATGGAATTACTCAGCATCATGAAATTGGTGATGGAGGATGGTTGATGATGACGATGGCGACGAACCCCCCTCTCCGGAGCCCCGAATGGACTCCAGATTAGCCCTCCCGAGAGGTTTTAGGGCTTGGCGGCGGCTCCGTATCATAAAACGTGATGTATTCTTCTCTCTTATTTTTTTCTCTCCGAAAGCAAATATATAGAGTTGGAGTTGGCGTCGGAGGGTTTCCAGGGGGCCCATGAGGTAGGGGGGCGCGCCCTAGGGGGGGCGCCCCCACCCTCTTGAGAAGGGTGTGGGCCCCCTGGTCTTCATTTTTGGCGAGGATTTTTTATTGTTTTTTCTAAGATGTTCCGTGGAGTTTCAAGTCATTCCGAGAATATTTGTTTTCCGCACATAAAACAACACCATGGTAATTCTGCTGAAAACAGCGTCAGTCTGGGTTAGTTCCATTCAAATCATACACGTTAGAGTCCAAAACAAGGGCAAAAGTGTTTGGAAAAGTAGATACGACGGAGACGTATCAACTCCCCCAAGCTTAAACCCTTGCTTGTCCTCAAGCAATTCAGTTAACAAACTGAAAGAAAGAAAAACTTTTACAAACTTTGTTTGCTCTTATTGTTGTAACTATGTCAAGCCAGCATTCAAGTTTTCAGCATAGATCATAACTAACCACATTTGCAATAATTCTCAGGTCTCATAATTACTCATATCAATAACATAATCAACTAGC
The DNA here is from genome assembly GCF_056163025.1 of Triticum urartu. Classification (NCBI taxonomy): domain Eukaryota; kingdom Viridiplantae; phylum Streptophyta; class Magnoliopsida; order Poales; family Poaceae; genus Triticum; species Triticum urartu. The sequence continues at coordinate 558,735,772 of NC_141875.1, forward strand.
AAGCCATAATAATAAATCTCAGATGACAACACTTTCTCAAAACAATCACAATATGATATAACAAGATGGTATCTCGCTAGCCCTTTCTGAGACCGCAAAACATAAATGCAGAGCACCTTTAAAGATCAAGGACTGACTAGACATTGTAATTCATGGTAAAAGAGATCCAATCATAGTCATACCCAATATAAATTAACAATGATGAATGCAAATGACAGCTGTGCTCTCCAGCTAGTGCTTTTTAATAAGAGGGTGATGACTCAACATAAAAGTAAATGGATAGGCCCTTCGCAGAGGGAAGCAGGGATTTGTAGAGGTGCTAGAGCTCGGTTTTGAAATAGAGATAAATTGTATTTTGAGCGGTATACTTTCATTGTCAACGTAACAACTAAGAGATGGCGATATCTTCCATGCTAAACACATTATAGGCGGTTCCCAAACAGAATGGTAAAGTTTATACTCCCCTCCACCAACAAGCATCAATCCATGGCTTGCTCGAAACAACGAGTGCCTCCAACATACATCAGGTCCCAGGGGGAGTTTTGTTTGCAATTAATTTTGATTTAGTTTGCATAAAGCATGGGACTGGGCATCCCGGTGACCAGCCATTTTCTCATGAGTGAGGAGCGGAGTCCACTCCTCTTGAGAATAACCCGCCTAACACGGAAGATAAGGACAGCCTTTGTTGATACATGAGCTATTTGAGCATACAAAACAAAATGTTTATTTGAAGGTTTAGAGTTTGGCACATACAAATTTACTTGGAACGACAGGTAGATACCGCATATAGGAAGGTATAGTGGACTCATCTGGAATAACTTTGGGGTTTAAAGGATTGGATGCACAAGCAGTATTCCCGCTTAGTACAGGTGAAGGCTAGCAAAAGACTGGGAAGCGACCAACTAGAGAGCGATAACAGCCATGTACATGCATTAAAATTAATAAACATTGGATGCAAGCATGAGTAGGATATAATCCACCATGAACATAAATATCGTGAAGGCTATGTTGATTTTGTTTCAACTACATGCGTGAACATGTGCCAAGTCAAGTCACTTAAATCATTCAAAGGAGGATACCACCCCATCATACCACATCATAATCATCTCAATAGCATGTTGGCACACAAGGTAAACCATTATAACTCATAGCTAATCAAGCATGGCACAAGCAACTATGATCTCTAATTGTCATTGCAAACATGTTTATCCATAATAAGTTGAATCAAGAACGAGGGACTCATCATATTTACAAAAACAAAAGAGGTCGAGTTCATACCAGCTTTTCTCATCTCAGTCAGTCCATCATATATCATCATAATTGCCTTTCACTTGCATGACCGAACGGTGTGAATAATAATAAGAGTGCACGTGCATTGGACTAAGCTGGAATCTACGAGCATTCAATAAACAGGAGAAGACAAGGCAATATGGGCTCTCGGTTAATTCAACAATGATGCATATAAGAGCCACTTCAACAATTTAATTATGGTCTTCTCCTACCGACCCCAAAGAAAAGAAAAGAAATAAAACTATTTACACGGGAAAGCTCCCAACAAGCAAAAGAAGAACGGGAAATATTTTTGGGTTTTCTTTTTAATTATTACTACTACAGCAGAAAAATAAACTACTACTATTTTTTTTGGTTTTTATTAAGGTTTAACAAACACACAAGAAGAAAACAACAAAAAGAAAATAAACTAGCATGGATATTACAGTGAAAAAGTATGAGCACCGGCATTTAGCAATGAGTGTGTGAACATAAATGTAATGTCGGTGAGAAATACGTACTCCCCCAAGCTTAGGCTTTTGGCCTAAGTTGGTCTATTGCCAGGGATAGCCTGGCGGATACCCGTAAGTGTAGCTGGAGTCGTACTGCGATGATGAAGAATAGTTGGGATCATACTGTGATGAAGAAGAAGACTCTGACTGCCACTGGCTGACAGTCATCTCTGGATCCCAAGAACAAACAGATTGTCGTGGAGGCTCATCTTGTGGTTCCTATTCCGGGGCTGGTGCAGGATTCTTGTAAGCTTGGACGGCAGCCCACGTAACGAGGTAGTGTCCTACAAAATTAAACAAAGAAGGAGCAGGCAACGTAATAGTTTCAGGATGATGTTTGTTAAAGAACAATTGATACTTAAGCTCTCCTGCCCTATTCTTAACAATAAAATCATGTGCCACCATACTTTTATGATCTAGATAAACACGGGGCAACACCTTTTCTTCCTTCTCAACATGCCTAATAGGTATGTTAAAATGTGCGGCTAGGCGTGTGGCATAGACGCCTCCAAAGATGGGACCCTTAGTACGGTTCATACTTAACCGTCTAGCAATAATACCGCCCATACTAAAAGTGTTATCACTGTATAAATCGTGGTGCAGAATAATTATATCAGGGATACTAAGGTTTCCACTCTTTCCACGTCCAATTAAACAACGACTAGCAAATAATGCAAAGTAACGTAAAACAGGAAAATGTATGCTAGTGATTCATGCATCGGAAACCTTTCTAGTTTCTCCTACAGTGATAGTATCAATAAACCCAGCCACATCATCATGATGTGGTTCTTCTGTCTTGCCCTCAAAAGGGATTAAACAAATCCGACAGAAATCATAAAGTGACATCTCCTTATGCTCATCATATAAATGAAACTCCACCGTAGGTGGTGAGTTCCTAGAATGAAAATGAAAGTTTTGCACAAAATTATTTGTGAGTAAGAGATACTGATCGCATTGGTCGTGGAGGAAAGCGGTGAGGCCTGCATTGTGAGCCAATTCATGAAAATCTTCATAGATACCGGCTGCTCTCAAGAAATCTTCAGAAGGCCATTCACACGCCCGAATCTCCGCGGTGCGCGGCCAACTATACTTAGGCTTCGGTGCCTTTTCCTTCGAGCTTTGGCTTGATGAGCCCCTCAAAAATCTCCTCATTATTTTTCTGAAACAATCTGAAATTTTTAGTAACTTCAAACAAAAGTGAACCAACTTCAATAATATTGATAGCAACTACTCCTACAAGTGCCTAGAGCCTATATCAAGCATTAGAACTACTTGGAACCATATAAATTTGACATGCAAGCTCAAGAAAATGGTCACCTATGCAGCACAAATTTGCAAAGAATAAGGCACTAGAACAAAAACTAATTGGACCAATGGAGGAGTCACATACCAAGGAACAATCTCCCCAAGCAGTTTTGCGAGAGGTGCTTTGAGCAAGGAGATCGAAAATCACAGCAAAAGTGGCTGAAACTCGTGCTTGAGTTGGTTTTTCGGGTTTGTGTGAGATAGAGGAAGAAGATGGGTGCTGGAATAAGTGGAGGAGGGCCACCGTGGGCCCATGAGGCAGGGGGGCGCGCCCACCACCCTCGTGGCCAGGTGGCAGCTACTCCCGCAGTAATTTTTGCACAATAAATCCTCAAATATTCCTGAAAAAATCATATTAAATTGGCATGGCATTCTGAGGACTTTTATTTTCGGGATATTTTTATATTGCACGGATAAGTCAGGAAATAGACAGAAAATACTATTTTTACTTTATTTAATATAAATAACAGAAAGTAAAATTGGGGTAGAGAAGGTTGTGCTTCTAGTTTCATCCATCTCATGCTCATCAAAAAGAATCCACTAACAAGGTTGATCAAGTCTTGTTAACAAACTCATTCCGATAATCATGAAATCGGAGAAATTTCGAATAACACTAGGTTACCTCAACGGGGATATGCACATCCCTTATAATAATTATATCATATTTCTTCTTGACAGTAGGAAGAGGAAATTCAAAACCTCCAATTATAATCGATGGAATTTTTCCAATGGAGTTGATACTATGAACTTGAGGTTGTTTCCTCGGAAAGTGTACCGTATGCTCATTACCATTAACATGAAAAGTGACATTGCCTTTGTTGCAATCAATAACAGCCCCTGCAGTATTAAGAAAAGGTCTTCCAAGAATAATAGACATACTATCATCCTCGGGAATATCAACAATAACAAAGTCCGTTAAAATAGTAACGTTTGCAACCACAACAGGCACATCCTCACAGATACCGACAGGTATAGCAGTTGATTTATCAGCCATTTGTAAAGATATTTCAGTAGGTGTCAACTTATTCAAGTCAAGTCTACGATATAAAGAGAGAGGCATAACACTAACACCGGCTCCAAGATCACATAAAGCAGTTTTAATATAATTTCTTTTAATGGAGCAAGGTATAGTAGGTACTCCGGGGTCTCCAAGTTTCTTTGGTATTCCACCCTTAAAATTATAATTAGCAAGCATGGTGGAAATTTCAGCTTCTGGTATCTTTCTTTTATTAGTAATGATATCCTTCATATATTTAGCATAAGGATTTGTTTTGAGCACATCAGTTAATCGCATACGCAAAAAGATAGGCCTAATCATTTCAGCAAAACGCTCAAAATCCTCATCATCCTTTTTCTTGGATGGTTTCGGAGGAAAAGGCATGGGTTTCTGAACCCAAGGTTCCCTTTCTTTACCATGTTTCCTAGCAACAAAGTCTCTTTTATCATAACGTTGATTCTTTGATTGTGGGTTATCAAGATCAACAGCAGGTTCAATTTCTACATCATTATCATTACTAGGTTGAGCATCATCATGAACATCATCATTAATATTTTTACTAGGTTCATGTTCATTACCAGATTGTGTTTCAGCATCAGACATAGATATATCATTTGGATTATCAGGTGGTTCAGCAATAGGTTCACTAGAAGTTTGCATAGTTCTATCATTTTTCTTCTTCTTCTTTTTAGAAGAACTAGGAACATCAATATTATTTCTCTGAGAATCTTGCTCGATTCTCTTAGGGTGGCCTTCAGATATAAAGGTTCCTGGTTCATTCTAACAGTTCTAGTAGCCACTCTAACAGCATAATCATTTTTCTTACTATTCATTTCATCAAGCACTTCTTTTTGAGCCTTAAGTACTTGTTCTACTTGAGTGGTAACCATAGAAGCATGTTTGCTAACAAGTTTAAGTTCACCTTTAATATCAGCCATATAATCACCCAAGCGTCTAATCATATAAGCATTTTCTTTTAATTGTCTACCAAAATAAGCATTGAAGTCGTCTTTCTTAAACATAAAGTTATCAAACTCATCCAAGCACTGACTAGCAATTTTAGTAGGAGGGACTTCAGCTTTATCATATCTATAGAGAGAATTTACCTTTACTACCTGTGCCGGGATATCGGGATCAGGAGGTTCTTCAATAAATAAAGAATTGATATCATATGTTTCTTCAACAGGCGGTATATTAAGACCATGTATTTCATCAATAGGAGGTAAATTTTTAATGTCTTCAGCTTTAATACCTTTCTCTTTCATAGATTTCTTTGCCTCTTGCATATCTTCGGGACTGAGGAATAGAACACCTCTCTTCTTCGGAGTTGGTTTAGGAATAGACTCAGTAACTGGAGCAGGAGCTGGCTCAGGAGCTGCCCAATTATTTTCATTTGTCAACATATTATTCAATAAGATCTCAGCTTCATCCGGTGTTCTTTCCCTGAAAAGAGAGCCAGCACAACTATCCAGGTAATCTCTGGAAGCATCGGTTAGTCCATTGTAAAAGATATCAAGTATTTCAGGTTTCTTAAGAGGATGATCAGGCAAAGCATTAAGTAACTTGACAAGCCTCCCCCAAGCTTGTGGGATACTCTCTTCTTTAATTTGCACGAAGTTGTATATTTCCCTCAAAGCAGCTTGTTTCTTATGAGCAGGGAAATATTTAGCAGAGAAGTAATAAATCATATCCTGGGGACTATGCACACAACCAGGATCAAGAGAATTAAACCATATCTTAGCATCACCCTTTAATGAGAACGGAAATATTTTGAGTATATAGAGGTAACGCGATCTCTCATCATTAGTAAACAGGGCAGCTATATCATTTAACTTAGTAAGATGTGCCACAACAGTTTCATATTCATAGCCATAAAACGGATCAGATTCAACCAAAGTAATTATATCGGGATCAACAGAGAATTCATAATCCTTATCAGGAAAACAAATGGGTGAAGTAGCAAAAGCAGGATCAGGTCTCATTTTATCTCTAAGTGATTCTTTGTTCCATTTAATTAATAACCTCTTAAGCTCATATCTATCTTTGCAAGCTAAAATAGCGGCAGAGGATTCTATATCAAAAAGATAACCCTCAGGAATAACAGGCATATTTTCATCATCACTATCATCATCGTATTCAGATTCAATAATTTCTTTTTCTCTAGCCCTAGCAATTTGTTCATCAAGAAATTCACCAAGGAGCACAACAGTATCAGGCATAGAAGCAGTTTCATCATAAGTATCATGCATAGCAGAAGTGGCATCATCAATAACATGCGACATATCAGAACGAATAGCAGAAGCAGGTGTAGGTGTCGCTAACTTACTCGTAACAGAAGGTGAATCAAGTGCAGAGCTAGATGGCAGTTCCTTACCTCCCCTCGTAGTTGAGGGATAGATCTTGGTTTTTGGATCTCTCAAGTTCTTCATAGTGTCCAACAGATATAAATCCCAAGTGACTCAAAGAATAGAGCTATGCTCCCCGGCAACGGCGCCAGAAATTAGTCTTGATAACCCACAAGTATAGGGGATCGCAACAGCTTTCGAGGGTAGAGTATTCAACCCAAATTTATTGATTCGACACAAGGGGAGCCAAAGAATATTCTCAAGTATTAGCAGCTGAGTTGTCAATTCAACCACAGTTGGAAACTTAGTATCTGCAGCAAAGTGTTTAGTAGCAAAGTAATATGATACTGGCGGTAGCGGCAACAAAAGTAAAGACAGCAAAAGTAATGTTTTTGGTATTTTGTAGTGATTGTAACAGTAGCAGCGGAAAGTAAATAAGCGTAAACCAGTATATGGAAAACTCGTAGGCACCGGATCAGTGATGCATAATTATGCCGGATGCGGTTCATCATGTAACAGTCATAACATAGGGTGACACAGAACTAGCTCCAATTCATCAATATAATGTAGGCATGTATTCTGTATATAGTCATACGTGCTTATGGAAAAGAACTTGCATGACATCTGTTGTCCTACCCTCCCGTGGCAGCGGGGTCCTATTGGAAACTAAGGGATATTAAGGCCTCCTTTTAATAGATAACCGGAACAAAGCATTAGCACATAGTGAATACATGAACTCCTCAAACTATGGTCATCACCGGGAGTGGTCCCGATTATTGTCACTTCGGGGTTGCCGGATCATAACACATAGTAGATGACTATAGACTTGCAAGATAGGATCAAGAACTCACATATATTCATGAAAACATAATAGGTTCAGATCTGAAATCATGGCACTCGGGCCCTAGTGACAGGCATTAAGCATAGCAAAGTCATAGCAACATCAATCTCAGAACATAATGGATACTAGGGATCAAACCCTAACAAAACTAACTCGATTACATGATAAATCTCATCCAACCCATCACCGTCCAGCAAGCCTACGATGGAATTACTCACGCACGGCGGTGAGCATCATGAAATTGGTGATGGAGGATGGTTGATGATGACGACCCCCCTTTCCTTCCCTCTCTCTCCCTCTTCCTTCTTCTCCTACTCCAACTAGGAAGGGGGGACCTACTCCTACTAGGAGTAGGACTCCCCCTTGGGCACGCCATAGAGAGGGTCGGCCCTCCCCTATTCCCTTGCTTTATATACGGGGGGAGGGGGCACCCCATAGACACACAAGTTGACAGTTGTCTTAGTCGTGTGCGGTGCCCCCCTCCACAGATTTCCACCTCAGTCATATCGTTGTAGTGCTTAGGCGAAGCCCTACATCGGTAACTTCATCATCACTGTCATCACGCCATCGTGCTGACGAAACTCTCCCTCGGCCTCAGCTGTATCAAGAGTACGAGGGACGTCACCGAACTGAACGTGTGCAGATCGCGGAGGTGCCGTGCGTTCGGTACTTGGATCGGTTGGATCGCGAAGACGTTTGAATACATCAACCGTGTTACTCAATGCTTTCTCTTTCGGTCTACAAGGGTACATGGACACACTCTCCCCGCTCGTTGCTATGCATCTAAATCTTGCGTGTGCGTAGGTAAATTTTTTTGAAATACTACGTTCCCCATCAGGAAACATTAGATTTCAATTTCCATTAAAGAAAGGCATGTAACACTTCCCTAGAAAGAAAATTAAATTGACTTATGAATCTATTATGAGAGCCACTTATGGATTGCATACCAAAGATGATAATACTTAGATCTATTCGTGTTTATATGCCTAGCTAAGGGCGTTAAACAATAGCGCTTGTTGGGAGGCAACCCAACTTTATTTTTGTTTTTGCTTTTTAGCTCCTGTTTTGCAAAAAATAATTTATCTAGCCTCTGGTTAGATGTGGTTTTATATTTTAATTAGTGTTTGTGCCAAGTAAGACCTTTCGGATAGCTTACGGTGATAGTTGATTTGATCTTGCTGAAAAACAGAAACTTTTGCGCTCAGGAGACTGATTTTCATTTTTAGCAGAAGCGTGATAAAATACTGATTCCTTTTTCAGAAGATTTATAAACAAATTGCTTAGGTCGTCCTAATTTTTCAGGATTTTTGGAGTTACAGAAGTATCCGAAAAATCCATATTGCTACAGACTAATCTGTTTTTGACAGATTCTGTTTTTTGCATGTTGTTTCTTATTTTGATGCATCTATGTCTAGTATCGGGGGGGTATGAACCATGGAAAAGTTGGAATACAGTAGATACTACACCAATATAAATAAAGAATGAGTTCACAACATTACCAAAATTGGTGATTTATTTTTTTATACTAACGGAGCTTACAAGATTTTCTGTTGAGTTTTGTGTTGTGAAGTTTTCAAGTTTTGGGTAAGGATTCGATGGACAATGGAATAAGGAGTGGCAAGAGCCTAAGCTTGGGGATTCCCAAGGCACCCCAAGGTAATATTCAAGGACAACCAAGAGTCTAAGCTTGGGGATGCCCCGGAAGGCATACCCCTCTTTCATCTTCGTCTATCAGTAACTTTACTTGAGGCTATATTTTTATTCACCACATGATACGTGTTTTGCTTGCAGCGTCTTGTATGATTTGAGTCTTTGCTTTTTAGTTTGTCACAATCATCCTTGCTGTATGATGTCTACTACACAACCTTCTTCTTGTAGACGTTGTTCGGCCTCCAAGTGCAGAGGTTTGTAGGACAGTAGCAAATTTCCCTCAAGTGGATGACCTAAGGTTTATCAATTCGTAGGAGGCGTAGGATGAAGATGGTCTCTCTCAAGCAACCCTGCAACCAAATAACAAAGAGTCTCTTGTGTCCCAAACACACCCAATACAATGGTAAATTGTATAGGTGCACTAGTTCGGCGAAGAGATGGTGATACAAGTGGTATATGGATGGTAGATAAAGGTTTTTGTAATATGAAAATATAAAAACAACAAAGGTAACTAATGATAAAAGTGAGCACAAACGGTATTGCAATGCGTTGAAACAAGGCCTAGGGTTCATACTTTCGCCAGTGCAAGTTCCCTCAACAATAATAACATAATTGGATCACATAACTAGCCCTCAACATGCAACAAAGAGTCACTCCAAAGCCACTAATAGCGGAGAACAAACGAAGAGATTATGGTAGGGTACGAAACCACCTCAAAGTTATTCTTTCCAATGAATCCGTTGGGCTATTCCTATAAGTGTCACAAACAGCCCTAGAGTTCGTACTAGAATAACACCTTAAGACACAAATCAACCAAAATCCTAATGTCACCTAGATACTCCAATGTCACCTCAAGTATCCGTGGGTATGATTATACGATATGCATCACACAATCTCAGATTCATCTATTCAACCAACACATAGAACCTCAAAGAGTGCCCCAAAGTTTCTACCGGAGAGTCAAGACGAAAACGTGTGCCAACCCCTATGCATAGATTCCCAAGGTCACGGAACCCGCAAGTTGATCACCAAAACATACATCAAGTGGATCATAGAATACCCCATTGTCACCACAGGTATCCCACGCAAGACATACATTAAGTGTTCTCAAATCCTTAAAGACTCAATCCGATAAGATAACTTCAAAGGGAAGACTCAATCCATTACAAGAGAGTAGAGGGGGAGAAACATCATAAGATCTAACTATAATAGCAAAGCTCGCGATACATCAAGATCGTACCACCTCAAGAACATGAGAGAGAGAAAGATCAAACACATAGCTGCTGGTACATACCCTCAGCCCCGAGGGAGAACTACTCCCTCCTCGTCATGGAGAGCACCGGGATGATGAAGATGGCCACCGGAGAGGTATTCCCCCTCCGGCAGGGTGCCGGAACAGGTCTAGATTGGTTTTTGGTGGCTACGGAGGCTTCTGGCAACGGAACTCCCGATCTATTGTCGTCTTCGATAGTTTTAGGGTATATGGATATATATAGGTGGAAGAAATACATCAGGGGGGCACAAGGGGCCCACTAGGGTGGAGGGCGCACCCAGGGGGTGGGCGCCCCCTGCCTTGTGCTCTCCTCGTTGATCCCCTGACGTGCACTCCAGGTCTCCTGTATTGCTTTCTTTCCAAAAATAACTTTTCCGAAGGTTTCATTCCATTTGGACTCCGTTTGATATTCCTTTTCTGCGAAACACTGAAACAAGGGAAAAACAGAAGCTGACACTGGTCTCTGGGTTAATAGGTTAGTCCCAAAAATCATATAAAATAGCATATAAATGCATATAAAACATCCAAGGTTGATAATATAATAGCATGGAACAATCAAAAATTATAGATACGTTGGAGACATATCAGCATCCCCAAGCTTAATTCCTGCTCGTCCTCGAGTAGGTAAATGATAAAAACAGAATTTTTGATGTGGAATGCTACCTAACATATTTATCCATGATCCATAAGATTCAAGACAAAAATTTAATATTGACATGAAAATAATAATACTTCAAGCATACTAACCAAGTAATCATGTCTTCTCGAAATAACATGGCCAAAGAAAGCTATCCCTACAAAATCATATAGTCTAGCTATGCTCTATCTTCACCACACAAAAGATTTAAATCATGCACAACCCCGATGACAAGCCAGGCAATTGTTTCATACTTTTGATGTTCTCAAACCTTTTCAATCTTCACGCAATACATGAGCATGAGCCATGGACATAGCACTATAGGTGGAATAGAATGGTGGTTGTGGAGAAGACAAAAAGGAGAAGATAGTCTCACATCAACTAGGCGTATCAGCGGGCTATGGAGATGCCCATCAATAGATATCAATGTGAGTGAGTAGGGATTGCCATGCAACAGATGCACTAGAGCTATAAGTGTATGAAAGCTCAAAAAGAAACTAAGTGGGTGTGCTTCCAACTTGCTTGCTCACGAAGACCTAGGGCATTTTGAGGAAGCCCATCATTGGAATATACAAGCCAAGTTCTATAATGAAAGATTCGCACTAGTATATGAAAGTGACAACATAGGAGACTCTCTATCATGAAGATCATGGTGCTACTTTGAAGCACAAGTGTGGTAAAAGGATAGTAGCATTGCCCCTTCTCTCTTTTCTCTCATTTTTTTATTATTTTATTTGGGCCTTCTCTTTTTTATGGCCTCTTTTTTTGGGGCTTCTTTGGCCACTTTTTTTCGTCCGGAGTCTCATCGCGACTTGTGGGGGAATCATAGTCTCCATCATCCTTTCCTCACTGGGACAATGCTCTAATAATGTTGATCATCACACTTTTATTTTCTTACAACTCAAGAATTACAACTCAATACTTAGGACAAGATATGACTCTATATGAATGCCTCCGGCAGTGTACCGGGATGTCCAATGACTCATGAGCGACATGCATGAAAGGATTATGAATGGTGGCTTTGCCACAAATACGATGTCAACTACATGATCTTGCAAAGCAATATGACAATGATGAAGCGTGTCATAATAAACGGGACGGTGGAAAGTTGCATGGCAATATATCTCGGAATGGCTATGGAAATGCCATAATAGGTAGGTATGGTGGCTGTTTTGAGGAAGATATATGGTACCGGCGAAAGTTGTGCGGTACTAGAGAGGCTAGCAATGGTGGAAGGGTGAGAGTGCGTATAATCCATGGACTCAACATTAGTCATAAAGAACTCACGTACTTATTGCAAAAATTTATTAGTTATCGAAACAAAGTACTACGCGCATGCTCCCAGGGGGATAGATTGGTAGGAAAAGACCATCGCTCGTCCCCGACCGCCACAATCAATAAATACATCATGCTCCGACTTCTTAACATAACGGTTCACCATACGTGCATGCTACGAGAATCACAAACTTTAACACAAGCATTTCTCAAATTCACGACTACTCAACTAGAACGAATCTAATATCACCATCTCCATATCTCAAAACAATTATCAAGTATCAAACTTCTCATAGTATTCAATGCACTTCATATGAAAGTTTTTATTATATCCCTCTTGGATGCCCATCATATTAGGACTAAATTCATAACCAAAGCAAATTACCATGCTGTTTAGGACTCTCAAAATAATATAATTGAAGCATGAGAGTTCATCTATTTCTATAAAATAAAACCACCACCGTGCTCTAAAAAGATATAAGTGAAGCACTAGAGCAACAACAAACTACTCCGAAAGATATAAGTGAAGATCAATGAGTAGTCGAATAATTATGCAACTATATGAAGACTCTCTAGCATTTAAGAATTTCAGATCTTGGTATTTTATTCAAACAGCAAGCAAAATAAAATAAAATAAAATGACGCTCCAAGCAAAACACATATCATGTGGCGAGTAAAAATATAGCTCCAAGTAAAGTTACCGATGAACGAAGACGAAAAGGGGATGCCTTCCGGGGCATCCCCAAGCTTAGGCTCTTGGTTGTCCTTGAATATTTCCTTGGGGTGCCTTGGGTATCCCCAAGTTTAGGCTCTTGCCACTCCTTGTTCCATAGTCCATCGAATCTTCACCCAAAACTTGAAAACTTCACAACACAAAACTTAACAGAAAACTCATAAGCTCCGTTAGTATAAGAAAATAAATCACCACTTAGGTACTGTAATGAACTCATTATAAATTCATATTGGTGCAATATCTACCGTATTCCAACTTCTCTATGGTTCATACCCTCCGATACTACTCATAGATTCATCAAAATAAGCAAACAACACATAGAAAACAGAATCTGTCAAAAACAGAACAGTCTGTAGTAATCTGAATCAAACGTATACTTCTGGAACCCCAAAAATTCTAAAATAAATTTCTAGACGTGCGGAATTTATATATTAATCATTTTCAAAAATAATTAACTAAATATCACTTTCCAAATAAAAATGGCAGCAATTATCGTGAGCGCTAAAGTTTCTGTGTTTTACAGCAAGATCAACAAGACTTTCCCCAAGTCTTCCCAACGGTTCTACTTGGCACAAACACTAATTAAAACATAAAAATTCAATAATAAAAGAGGCTAGATAAATTATTTATTACTAACAGGAGCAAAAAGCAAGGAACAAAAATAAAGTTGGGTTTCCTCCCAACAAGCGCTATCGTTTAACGCCCCTAGCTAGCTAGGCATGATGATTTCAATGATGCTCACATAAAGGGTAAGAATTGAAACATAAAGAGAGCATCATGAAGAATATGACTAGCAAATTTAAGTCTAACCTTCTTCCTATGCATAGGGATTTTGTGAGCAAACAACTTATGGGAACAAGAATCAACTTGCATAGGAAGGTAAAACAAGCATAACTTCAAAACTTTAAGCACATAGAGAGAAAACTTGATATTATTGCAATTCCTACAAGCATATATTCCTCCCTCATAATAATTTTCAGTAGCATCATGAATGAATTCAACAATATAACCAGCACCTAAAGCATTCTTTTCATGATCTACAAGCATAGAAATTTTATTACTCTCCACACAAGCAAAATTCTTCTCATGAATACTAGTGGGAGAAAACTCAACAAAATAATTATCATGTGAGGCATAATCCAATTGAAAACTAAAATCATGATGACAAGTTTCATGGATATAATTATTCTTTATAGCATAAAATTCATCACAATAATCATCATAGATTGCAACTTTGTTCTCATAATCAATTGGAACCTCTTCCGAAATAGTGGATTCATCACAAAATAAAGTCATGACCTCTCCAAATCCACTTTCATCAATATAATCATCATAAATAGGAGGCATGCTTTCATCATAATAAATTTTCTCATCAAAACTTGGGGGACAAAAAATATCATCTTCATCAAACATAGCTTCCCCGAGCTTGTGGCTTTGCATATCATTAGCATCATGGATATTCAAGGAATTCATACTAATAACATTGCAATCATGCTCATCATTCAAATATTTAGTGCCGAACATTTTAATGCATTCTTCTTCTAACACCTTGGCACAATTTTCCTTTCCATCATACTCACGAAAGATATTAAAAAGATGAAGCGTATGAGGCAAACTTAATTCCATTTTTTGCCATTTTCTTTTATAAACTAAACTAGTGATAAAACAAGAAACAAAAAGATTCGATTGCAAGATCTAAAGATATACCTTCAAACACTCACCTCCCCGGCAACGGTGCCAGAAAAGAGCTTGATGTCTACTACACAACCTTCTTCTTGTAGACGTTGTTGGGCCTCCAAGTGCAGAGGTTTGTAGGACAGTAGCAAATTTCCCTCAAGTGGATGACCTAAGGTTTATCAATCCGTAGGAGGCGTAGGATGAAGATGGTCTCTCTCAAGCAACCCTGCAACGAAATAACAAAGAGTCTCTTGTGTCCCCAGCACACCCAATACAATGGTAAATTGTATAGGTGCACTAGTTCGGCGTAGAGATGGTGATGCAAGTGGTATATGGATGGTAGATAAAGGTTTTTGTAATATGAAAATATAAAAACAATAAGGTAACTAATGATAAAAGTGAGCACAAACAGCCTGTTTGGTAAACACTTGGACATGAGAATGAGAGTTTGCATCAGGGTGTTTATGGAGGGATTATTCATGGGACGTTGATTTTTACTCCCATTCCCTTGTTTGGTATATGGTGGGAATTAGCATGGGATAAAACTCTTCTCATGAATTAACAGGGTACCCCCTGGGAAGAAATAGGTGGGAATTGGCTTCCTCAACTCCCAAACCCCTTCCCACTTAAACTCCCATTCCCTCTAATCAAATAGTGGACTTTTAATCTCCTCACCCCTCAACTCCCATTCCCCATCTCTAATTCCCCCGAACCAAACGCGCTAAAACGGTATTGCAATGCGTTGAAACAAGGCCTAGGGTTCATACTTTCGCTAGTGCAAGTTCCCTCAACAAAAATAACATAATTGGATCACATAACTAGCCCTCAACATGCAACAAAGAGTCACTCTAAAGCCACTAATAGCGGAGTACAAACGAAGAGATTATGGTAGGGTACGAAACCACCTCAAAGTTATTCTTTCTAATCAATCCGTTGGCCTATTCCTATAAGTGTCACAAACAGCCCTAGAGTTCGTACTAGAATAACACCTTAAGACACAAATCAACAAAAACCCTAATGTCACCTAGATACTCCAATGCCACCTCAAGTATCTGTGGGTATGATTATACGATATGCATCACACAATCTCAGATTCATCTATTCAACCAACACATAGAACCTCAAAGAGTGCCCCAAAGTTTCTACCGGAGAGTCAAGACGAAAACATGTGCCAACCCCTATGCATAGATTCCCAAGGTCATGGAACCCACAAGTTGATCACCAAAACATACATCAAGTGGATCATAGAATACCCCATTGTCACCACAGGTATCCCATGCAAGACATACATCAAGTGTTCTCAAATCCTTAAAGACTCAATCCGATAAGATAACTTCAAAAGGAAAACACAATCCATTACAAGAGAGTAGAGGGGGGAAAACATCATAAGATCCAACTATAATAGCAAAGCTCACGATACATCAAGATCGTACCACCTCAAGAACACGAGAGAGAGAGAGAGAGAGATCAAACACATAGCTACTGGTACATACCCTCAACCCCGAGGGAGAACTACTCCCTCCTCGTCATGGAGAACCCCGGGATGATGAAGATGGCCACCGGAGAGGTATTCCCCCTCCAGAAGGGTGCCGGAACGGGTCTAGATTGGTTTTTGGTGGCTACTGAGGCTTCTAGCGGCGGAACTCCCGATCTATTGTCGTCTTCGATAGTTTTAGGGTGTATGGATATATATAGGCGGAAGAAATACATTAGGGGGGCCACGAGGGGACCACGAGGGTGGAGAGCACGCCCAGGGGGGTGGGCGCCCCCCCTGCCTCGTGCTCTCCTCGTTGATCCCCTGACGTGCACTCCAAGTCTCCTGTATTGCTTTCTTTCCAAAAATAACTTTTCCGAAGGTTTCATTCCGTTTGGACTCTGTTTGATATTCCTTTTCTGCGAAACACTGAAACAAGGGAAAAACAGAAACTGGCACTGGGCTCTGGGTTAATAGGTTAGTCCCAAAAATCATATAAAATAGCATATAAATGCATATAAAACATCCAAGGTTGATAATATAATAGCATGGAACAATAAAAAATTATAGATATGTTGGAGACGTATCACTGTACGCACCTTTTGATAGAGACACACATGAATCATGGTTTATTAGAATACTCTATGTGCTTCACTTATATCTTTTGAGCTAGGCAAATTTGCTCTGGTGCTTCACTTATATCTTTTTAGAGCACGACAGTAGTTTTATTTTATAGAAATTGATGAACTCTCGCACTTCACTTATATTATTTTGTGAGTCTTTAAAATAGCATGGTAATTTGCTTTGGTTATAAAATTAGTCCTAATATGATAGGCATCCAAGAGGGATGTAATAAAAACTTTCATATAAAGCGCATTAAGATATGAAGATGGTGATATTAGAGTCATGCTAGTAAGTAGTTTTGAATTTGACAAATACTTGTGTTAAGGTTTGTGAGTCCCATAGCATGCACGTATGGTGAACCGTTATGTAAGAAAGTTGGAGCATGAGATATTTTTTTGATTGTCTTCCTTCTGAGTGGCGGTCGGGGACGAGCGATGGTCTTTTTCTACCAATCTATCTCCCTAGGAGCATGCGCGTAGTACTTTGTTTCGATGACTAATAGATTTTTGCAATAAGTATGTGAGTTCTTTATGACTAATGTTGAGTCCATGGATTGTACACACTCTCACCTTTCCGCCATTGCTAGCCTCTCTTGTGCCGCACAACTTTAGACGGTACCATAAACCCACCATATACCTTCCTCAAAACAGCCACCATACCTTCCTATGATGGCATTTCCATAGCCATTCTGAGATATATTGCCATGCAACTCTCCACCGTTCCGTTTATTATGACACACTCCATAATTGTCATATTGCTATGCAGGATCATGTAGTTGACATCGTATTTGTGGCAAAGCCACTGTTCATCTTCTTTTATACATGTCGCTCTTGATTCATCGCACATGCCGGTACTCCACCGGAGGCATTCACATAGAGTCATATTTTGTTCTAGTATCGAGTTGTAATTTTTGATTTGTAAGTAAATAAATGTGTGATGATCTTCATTATTAGAGCATTGTCCCATGTGAGGAAATAAAAAAAAGAGATAGAGAAAGGCGATAAAGAGAAGGCCCAAAAAAAGAGAGAGAAAAGAGAGAAGGGACAATGTTACTATCCTTTTGCCACACTTGTGCTTGAAAGTAGCACCATGATCTTCATGATAGAGAGTCTCCTATATTGTCACTTTCATATACTAGTGGAATTTTTCATTATAGAACTTGGCTTGTCTATTCCAACGATGGGCTTCCTCAAAATGCCCTAGGTCTTCATGAGAAAGCAAGTTGGATGCACACCCACTTAGTTTTCTTTTTGAGCTTTCATAAACTTATAGCTCTAGTGCATCCGTTGCATGGCAATCCCTACTCACTCACATTGATATCTATTGATGGGCATGTCCATAGCCTGTTGATATGTGATACGTCCATTTTGCATCATGTTTTCTTACTATTATTTATAATGTTTTTATCCATAATAATGCTTTTTGGAGTGATTCTATGCCTTTTCTCTCACAATTTGCAAGGAACACACCAAGAGGGAGAATTCCGGCAGTTGGAAATCCGGACCTGGAAAAGCTACGTCAGGCCACCTATTCTGCACAACTCCAAATGAGCTGAAACTTTATGGAGATTTTTTATGAATTATTGGAGGAATACTGAAGCCAATAATCACCAGAGGGCGGCCACCAGGTGGGCACAACCCACCTGGGCGCGCCCTGGTGGGTTGTGCCCTCCTCGGCCCACCTCTAGTGCCCATCTTTTGGTATATAAGTGGTTTTGACCTATAAAAAATGGGAGAAGGACTTTCGGCACGAAGCACCGCCGCCTCGAGGAAGAACTTGGGCAGGAACACCTTTGCCCTCAAGCGGAGCGATCCTGTCGGGGGAACTTCCCTCCCAGAGGGGGAAATCATCGTCATCATCATCACCAACAACTCTCCCATCTTGGGGAGGGCAATCTCCATCAACATATTCACCAGCACCATCTCATCTCTTGTATTCTATCTTGTTACCGAAACTATAGATTGTTGCTAGGGGGTGACTAGTAGTGTTGATTACATCTTGTGGTTGATTACTATATGGTTTATTTGGTGGAAGATTATGTGTTCAAATCCATTATGCATATTAATACCCATATGATCATGAGCATGTTTGTTGTTTGTGAGTAGTTACCTTTGTTCTTGAGGTCACGGGATAAATCATGTTGCAAGTAATCATGTGAATTTGATATGTGTTCGATATTTTGATAGTATGCATGTTGTGATTCCCTTAGTGGTGTTATGTGAACGTCAACTACATGACACTTCACCATATTTTGGCCTAAGGGAATGCATTGTGGATTTGTAAATAGATGGTGGGTTGCGAGAGTGACAGAAACTTAAACCCCAGTTTATGCACTATTCCGTAAGGGACCGATTGGATCCTAGAGTTTAATGCTATGGTTAGAATTTATTCTTAATATTTTTCTTGTAGTTGTGGATGCTTGCAGGAGGGTTAATCATAAGTAGGAGTTTTGTTCAAGTAAGAACAACATCTAAGCACCGGTCCACCCACATAGCAAATTATCAAAGTAGTGAACACAAATCAAACCAATATGATGAAAGTGACTAGATGAAATTCCCGTGTACCCTCAAGAATGCTTTGCTTATTATAAGAGACCGTTTTGGCCTGTCCTTTTCCTCAAAAGGATTGGGCTACCTTGCTGCATACTTGTTACTATTATCGTTACTTGCTCATTACAAACTATCTTGCTATCAAACTACTCGCTACTTACAATTTCAGCACTTGAAGACACCACCTTACTGAAAACTACTTGTCATTTCCTTCTACTCCTTGTTGCGTTCGACACACTTACTTATCGAAAAGAGCTACAATTTATCCCCTATACTTGTGGGTCATAAATATGCCTAGTTGATGTGACACTATCTCCTTCTTTTTTGTCTTCTCCACAACCACCTTCTATTCCACCTATAGTTCTATGTCCATGGCTCACGCTCATGTATTGCGTGAAAGTTGAAAAAGTTTGAGAACGTCAAAAGTATGAATCAATTGCTTGGCTTGTCATCGGGGTTGTGCATGATTTGAATATTTTGTGTTATGAAGATGGGGCATAGCCAGACTATATGATTTTGCAGGGATAAGCTTCCTTTGGCCATGTTATTTTGAGAAGACATAATTATTTTGTTAGTATGCTTGAAGTATTATTGTTTTTATGTCAATATTAAACTTTTGTTTTGAATCATACGGATCTGAACATTCATGCCACAATAAAGAGAATTACATGGATAAATATGTTAGGTAGCATTCCATATCAAAAATTCTATTTTTTATCATTTACCTACTCGAGGACAAGTAGGAATTAAGCTTGGGGATGCCTGATACGTCTCCAACGTATCTATAATTTTTGATTGTCCCATGCTATTATATTATCTGTTTTGGATGTTTTATATGCATTAATATGCTATTTTATATTATTTTTGGAACTAACCTATTAACCTAGAGCCTAGTGCCAGTTCCTGTTTTTTTCCTTGTTTTAGAGTTTCGCAGAAAAGTAATACCAAACGGAGTCCAAACGGAATGAAACTTTTGCGATGATTTTTCTTGGACCAGAAGACATCCAGAGGGCTTGGAGTGCACGTCAGGAAAGCCACGAGATAGCCACAAGGTTGGAGGGCGCCCCCAGGGGGTAGGGCGCGCCCCCACCCTTGTGGGCCCCTCGTGACTCCACCGACCTATTTCTTCCGCCTATATATTCTCAAATACCCCAAAACCTTCCAAGGGAGCCACGAAACCACTTTTGCACCACCGGAACCTTCTGTACCCATGAGATCCCATATAGGGGCCTTTTTCGGCATCCTGGCGGAGGGGGATTCGATCACGGAGGGCTTCTACATCAACACTATTGCCTCTCCGATGAAGCGTGAGTAGTTGACCACAGACCTACGGGTCCCTAGCTAGTAGCTAGATGGCTTCTTCTCTCTCTTTGATTCTCAATACCATGTTCTCCTCGATGTTTTTAGAGATCTATTCGATGTAATACTTTTTTGCGGTGTGTTTGCTGAGATCCGATGAATTGTGGATTTATGATCAGCTTATCTATGAATATTATTTGAATCTCCTCTGAATTCTTATATGCATGATTTGATATCTTTGCAAGTCTCTTCGAACTATCGGATTGGTTTGGCCAATTAGATTGGTTTTTCTTGCAATGGGAGAAGTACTTAGCTTTGGGTTCAATCTTGCGGTGCTCGAGCCTAGTGAAAGAAGGGGAACCGACACGTATTGTATTGTTACCATCAAGGATAACAAGATGGGGTTTTCATCATATTGCTTGAGTTTATCCCGCTACATCAAATCATCTTACTTAATGCGTTACTCTGTTCTTATGAACTTAATACTCTAGATGCAAGCAAGAGTCGGTCGATGTGTGGAGTAATAGTAGTAGATGTAGAATCGTTTCGGTCTACTTGATATGGACGTGATGCCTATATTCATGATCATTGCCTTAGATATCGTCATAACTTTGCACTTTTCTATCAATTGCTCGGCAGTAATTTGTTCACCCACCATAATATTTTCTATCTTGAGAGAATCCTCTAGTGAAACCTATGGCCCCCGGGTCTATTTTCCATCATATAAGTTTCCGATCTACAATTCTAGTTTCCTATTTACTTTCTTTGCAATCTTTTACTTTCCGATCCATAAATCAAAAATACCAAAAATATTACTTTACCGATTATCCATCTATACCAGAGCTCACTTTGCAAATAACCGTGAAGGGATTGACAACCCATTTGTCGCGTTGGGTGCAAGTTGGTGTTTGTTTGTGCAGGTATTCGGTGGCTTGTGCGCTGTCTCCTACTGGATTGATACCTTGGTTCTCAAAAGTTAAGGGAAATACTTACTCTGCTTTGCTGCATCACCCTTTCATCTTCAAGGAAAAAACCAACGCAAGCTCAAGAGTTAGCACAACTATAGTTGAAAACAATAAGAGCGCTAGTTTTTGGCTTCACCCGTCCGATGTACGAGTTCGAATGACCCGGTCGTAACAATCGCAGAGGTGCTCCCTTTACTCCCTAGCCGAACAATCGGGAACGTAGGGGTATGCACATGAGCCAAGCAACCCAGCTTTGCGGAACACTTAAGTCAACATGATATTTTGACATAATGCACGAACAAGGAATGGTGTGATACATTTATAATCATATGCAAGAAGAATGACGTCATAAAGGAAGCCCCCAAGTAAACAGAGTATTTGAATTTTTTTGTAACAAACAAGGTTTTGACAAAGAAAGTTTTTCGCAAACGACTTTTTGTCAAAAAAGTATAATGCTTGGTCTCGAACAAAATTTAAAACCGAAAGTTTTTGAGCATGAAAGCGACTTAGTTGATTAATGTGCTCGGTGTGACGTGGGCCGAGCTAGTAGCGGCTCAAGGTCCCAACCCCCAAGCCGGTCTTAACGTACCCAAGCGAAGAGCTCGACTTGATGAAGTGATAGCATGACAGTGCCAAAGTGCCGAGGCGAAGCCCCCGATCCAGCCGAGGAGACAGAGTAGTTCGGCAGCGTGACAATGAAGCCCCCACATCAGTCGGTGTGTCGAAACAGGTCGGCATGGTGGACGTCAGTTTGATGAAGCGACGACGCGATAATGGCGACACAGGGTATCACACCATGGTGACGGTGGAATTTGGTTGATGGAGGCAAGAGGACGACTCTGTATGCGCCAAGGTGACGGCGTAACAGTGAAAATTAATTATCTTCACACATAAAATAGTGCAAGGCAGAAGTAACAATAATAAAATATTTTAAAACAAAAAATAGTTGCATGATTAATAATTTAAGCGAAGTGGGTAATAAAAGATATATGGCCTGTGTGCCGAACGCTCAATGAGGTAGAGCTCTCTCAGCGATGCCGAAGTCCCCGAGGCATCCGAACATGTCGATATGGCAATTCGACCAATAAGATGATCACGCGAGTCGATTTATGCTGATTGGGACGACGGCGTCGGCTTGCCGAAGTGAGCGCGTGACGCAGTCGAAGTCGATTACCTACACATGTAAAATAGTGCAGCCCAAAAAATAATAATATAAATATATAAAAATTCCCCACATAATTAATTTATGCAAAATATTTTTTTAAAGAGATGTTGCCTGGTGTTGAAGCCAATGTCGATGCGGGGCATCGGCGTGACAAAGCCTAAATTCGCAGAGCGGTCCAAGTCCCAAATGTGACATCAAATAGGCCAAACAGTTGTCTGCATACACACAAGAGTGCAAACCAACAGAAAATATGATGACACAAATAATTCATACTGTTCATAAGGAAGAATAGTACTTGGTCCGGATGTAGCCATCGGAGTGAGAGAACTGCCCCAAAGTGACTATATAGCTTCACATGGGAGTCACTAGGTAGGCTAGCTCGTGGCTCGTCTAAAGTAATAGTACTCATTGCCTCACAGGAAGTGCATGGAAGATAAACCATTAGAGAAAGTGTGGTGGACCTGCTTAATTAAATAATATAGAGGGAGAAAGGAAAAAGGAAGGTCAAATCTCCCTGTGGTTGCGTCGAGCCGAACTTTCTTCAGCCTCAATGGGCGTCGTTGCGCCGGGTAAGGCGCGGTGTAAGTCAATTGCCTGAACACCGTGGTCGTCCTGATAGAATGGCCGCGGACATGCTGACACAGGGACGCGCGCTGAGGCGATGCTGCAACTTGGTCGATGCAGGCAAGACGATGACATCGACCCACAGAGTTATCCGCGTGATGCAGTCGAAGTTGATTACCTGCACAAATAGAATAGTGCAAGCAAGTAATAATAATAATTGAAAGAAAAAACACATAATTAATTTGTGTGAAGCGAATAATATGGTGAATATGGCACCAGCGCCAAGGTTGACTTGATGGCGTGACGGTGTTGTGGCGCGGCAATGTCCACACAGGTCGGCCGACTTAGTTGACGGCGAGAGTCTGGCCAGACCGACACCCTAGTTTATTTTGCGTGTAGCAGACCGAAAAGGAAATTCTTCTACGTCCCAGTGTGATCTAGGCAGACCAGCCTCCACGAGAAGTTGTAATGGCGACTGACAAGGAGCAACCAAAAATCAAACATTAAATTTTGTCATCATCGTGAGCAAAAGCTGAGGCACCCTATTCATTAATGAAACCTTGACAGACATGCTGTACTTAAAACAAATAGTACTATTTAAGGAATTGATTTGTTTCCCGGGTTGATCATGTGAGGAAGAACTGGCACGACCTCGGTTTATGCCACGCAAACCAGAAAAAGGGTGTACGGCCTCGTGGTTGTCCCTAGGACCACACGCGGAACCAAAAAGCGGTAGCGGCCGCCGAACCCATTTTTTGAAGCAGGTCCACAAGTCTCAGCGTAGAGCACACGTATCAGTTTGATCGAACCGATCCCACCGCAGAGCTCGGCCACCGAACACCCTGCCGCCGCCGCTCTAAGCGCGCGCCGCCATCTAGAGCCAATGTATACACGCATACATTCTGCCCAAAAAATATATCTATGCAACGGCGGATCCTTGGAATTGTTGATCGGTCACACAAATTTTTCCGCGAGCTCGATCTGCAGAAAAGCAGAGATACTTTTGCAAATAATTTGATCTATGCAAAACAGAATAAAGTGGAAATATAACACCTGATCGTCCCATCGATCCGTGACGACCACCCAGCAAACTCTCAATGAAAGCACCAATTTCAGTGTCAAAACCAGCGAATCTCGTAGTAGGGGTCCTAAGCTAGACGTCTTGGAGCAATGGTAACATGGACACACGATTTTACCCAGGTTCAGGCTCTCTCGAAGAGATAACACCCTACGTCTTGTTTTTGATTGTATTCATATGGAGTGTAGTACAAGATACATGTATCTACCACAAGATTGTTCTAATGAATATGAGATTGTCTATTGACTAGCCTCGCCTCGGTTTATATATGCACCATAGGCCTTAGGTTTAGAGGAGTCTTTGTCGTGTGCGCCAAATCTTGTGGAATTCTCCTTATATTCGGCATGGGCTGCCCGAAGTGGCCCATTAGTGAATGATCATGGGGGTCCTCGGTCCGACCCACTGGTCGGGAAACGACATGGTGAGTACCCCCTAGTTCAGGACACCATCACAAGGGTTCCTAAAGAAACTATTCATCAAAGGAACATTACATCAAAGTTTTCAGTGAAATTACAAATGAGGTAGTCTAAGTAGAGAAGGAGATTAATGATTACAGTCAATTCTCTATTCACTTCATTAATCATTTGGACAAATTTTAAGACAATCTTTCATTTCTTTTGTGGCGATGTATGTAGTCTAAAATATATCATGCATGCTCACCACCTCTTAATTTTTTTGTGGAGTATGATTGACTGGATTTTTTTACTCAGCTAGATCATCTATACTAATACAAAAAGACCCAAAAGGGCAGAATCAATCAATCTGGGCTATTAAACCATGTTAATCCAACGACCTAGATTGCTCTAAACGCTCAACTTGTTTATCGTGCAATTAATATCATACTAAATATCAACATACGTCCTAATCACATAATTAACATGTAATCGATATTCTACCTAATGTAATTAATTTTCCTCCAAATATCAACGTGCATTGCATTTATGTATTTACTAGTGCACAATATAGCAACTTACACTAAGCTATTATAACCCGCAACTGATTGACATATCAAACCCCATAATTGATGCAAACCAATCAGTAGTTGGATGGTTAGAGGGACTGTGGTATCCCCAGCCCACCCAGGTTCAAATCCTGGTGCTCGCATTTATTCCTGGATTTATTTCAGAATTTCCGGCGATGCGCATACAATGGGAGGAGACGTTCCCGTCGATGACGAGGTGCCTACGGCAACTTCGTAAATCTCAAGATGATATGCCGGCTCAGTCTTTCGGAGGTTCTCATAGGGGTAGGGTGTGCGTGTGTGCGTTCATAGGGGTGAGTGTATGCGCTTGTACATAAGCGCTTATGTCTATACTGATGTTCAAAAAAAATCATAACTGATTTGTGCATTCCTAATTTGCCTACCATTGATTCAAAGGACACTTTTTATTTTAATACTCTCTCAGCGACACTTATTTTGGAACGGAGGAAGTATATCATAATTGATACATCTCTTGTGGCTATTACATTTATGTAACATAATTATATTAGCTGAACCATAGTCAATAGATCTTCATCACTATCTATAAACCCTTTTGGCCGTTACTCTGGCGGGCCTTGATTATTGTTTCAAGCGTAAAATATAGAGTTCTATAATCGTGTAACCAATAAACAATGACCAATAATCTGAATTTTAACCTTCCATGGTGACCTAACATCACACAAAAACTGCCAAGAAGCTCAGGATGTGATATTTCTGGAAATGTCATAATAACTATTTGCCCCCATATCAATTACGATTAAAGATATACACCACAAAAGTGATATATTATTCGGCAAAATATTTGTGGTGGTTTTAGAATATCATTACTTGTCATATATAGTGTAATATATTTTTATGCAAAACACAAAATAATACTCCCCTAACACATTCAACGCACACAAAATTGCGAGGGCCACTTTGCTAGTTCTACTAACATCAAAAGCTAGTGCAATGATGAACATAAAGTGTCATGGACACAGAAACAATTACAACGAAGCACTCAATTAACAAGGCAAATCAACAAAACTCACACGGCAGTGGGGCCGGGGGGGCATGCTTACTAGTTTGATAGAAAGCTAAAAATTAATAATCTAATACCTAGTGGTTTTCAAAAATTAAATAACAAAAATCCTATTCCTACTTAAATGAAGCAGTACAAGGATACGTAGGTGTGTGCAATAGGTGCGGGGGGGGGGGGTATAGAGTGATCTCTCAGATATTGGTTGTACAACAGTTTTCTCCTCTCTCCATTTCTAAATATAAGCCTTTAAAAGATTTCAATATGAACTACTCTCTCCATTCCCTTAGACAAGGCCACAAGCTTAGGTTACAGGTATCAAGGTAAAATTTAATAACTACTTTACAAGGCAACTTTTCTTTTCGTTAACCAGGATCATTAATTAATACGCCACATGCATGCAAAAAAGAAATGAGAGGGAAGTAGTTGAGTGTCATTATGACTTACAAGCATGTAAGTATTAAAAGAGTTGCTAGTATGAGGAAACATCATTAATTTTTTCCTCGATTACTATTGGTGGCCTTGTATAGATTCAAATGTATTTTTTCATATTGGACTTGTATAAGAGAAGGAGGGAGTATATACAGTTGGACTGTATTACTCTCACACATTGTATTACATGGCCTCGATGGGCTTATATAGGGTACATCAGTAGAGTACAGAGAGGTGGGGTGAGAGGTTGGATCGGCATGCCTAGCATACAGGACGTGCAGGCACATGTTGAGCGAGAGAGAGAGAGAGGGGCTGGTGAGGGAGTCCTGGATTAGGGGGTGTTCGGGTAGCCGGACTATACCTTCAGCCGGACTCCAGGACTATGAAGATACAAGATTGAAGACTTCGTCCCGTGTCCGGATGGGACTTTCCTTGGCGTGGAAGGCAAGCTTGGCGATGCGTATATTTAAGATAGCCTACCATTGTAACCGACTCTGTGTAACCCTAACCCTATCCGGTGTCTATATAAACCGGAGGGTTGTAGTCCGTAGGACATCAACTCCATATACAACAATCATACCGTAGGCTAGCTTCTAGGGTTTAGCCTCCTCGATCTCGTGGTAGATCTACTCTTGTACTACCCATATCATCAATATTAATCAAGTAGGAGTAGGGTATTACCTCCATCGAGAGGGCCCGAACCTGGGTAAAAACATCGTGTCCCTTGTCTCCTGTTACCATCCGGCCTTGACGCACAGTTTGGGACCCCCTACCCGAGATCCGCTGGTTTTGACACCGACATTGGTGCTTTCATTGAGAGTTCCTCTGTGTCGTCGCCTTTAGGCCCGATGGCTCCTTTGATCATCAACAACGATGAGGTCCAGGGTGAGACTTTTCTCCCCGGACAGATCTTCATCTTCGGCGGCTTCGCACTGCGGGCCAATTCGCTTGGCCACCTGGAGCAGATCGAAAGCTACGCCCCTGGCCATCAAGTCAGGTTTGGAAGCTTAAACTACACGGCTGACATCCGCGAAGACTTGATCTTCGACGGGTTCGAGCCACGGCCAAGCGCGCCGCACTATCTCGAGGGGCATGATCTAGCTCTGCCTCCGGACAGTGTCCTGGAGGCCGCACACGCACCGGTTCCAACCCCTAACTTGGAGCCTATTGCGCCAATCGAGGATGAGCAGTTGGACGTCACCTCGGGGGCTGCGATCTCAAAGGCGATCGAGCCGAGCGCCAGCCCCACACTCTGCATGACCCGTGACTCTGAGGATCCGGACTCCTCCCCGGACTCCGAACCCCCCGCGCCCCTGCCAATCGAATCCGATTGGGCACCGATAATGGAGTTCACCGCCGCGGACATCTTTCAGCACTCGCCTTTCGGCGACATCCTGAATTCTCTCAAGTCTCTCTCTTTATCAGGAGAGCCCTGGCCGGATTACGGTCAGCGAGGATGGGATACGGATGATGAAGAAGTTCAAAGCCCACCCACCACCCACTTTGTAGCCACTGTCGACGATTTAACCGACATGCTTGACTTCGGCTCCGAAGACATCGATGGTATGGACGACGATGTAGGAGGCGAACAGGAACCAGCACCTGTAGGGCGCTGGAAGGCCACCTCGTCATATGAAATATACATGGTGGATACTCCAAAAGATGGAGATGGCGATGGAACAGCGGGGGATGACACCTCCAAGAAACAGCCAAAGCGCCGGCGTCAGCGGCGCCGCTCTAAATCCCGCCAAAGCAAAAACGGTGATTCCGGCATGGGAGATAATACTACCCCGGATAGCGCCGAAGAACACCCACCCCAGCAAGATTCGACACAGGAAGATGGAGAAGCCAGCCCTCATGAGAGAGCGGCAGACCAAGAGGTCGAGGATAATAACTATATGCCTCCCTCCGAAGACGAGGCAAGCCTCGATGACGACGAATTCGTCGTACCATCAGACCCCGCCGAACAAGAGCGTTTCAAATGCAGGCTTCTAGCCACGACAAGCAGCCTCAAGAAAAAGCAGCAATAGCTTAGAGCTGACCAAGATTTGCTAGCTGACAGATGGACTGAAGTCCTTGCGGCCGAAGAGTATGAACTCGAACGCCCCTCCAAGAGTTACCCAAAGCGCAGGCCGCTACCCCGATCAGAGGAGGAAGCACCTACATCACCAGCGCACGACATGGCAGACCAGCCACCTCGCGGCTGCGATAGAGAGGCCTCTCGGCCCTCCACCCAAGCCATGCCCCGACGCCGCTCAACTAAGGCACGGGAAAATGCGCCAGACCTGCGAGACGTACTGGAGGATAAGGCAAGACAAACAAGATCGATCTACGGATCGCGCAGGCGCCCTACGACATGTGACGATGATCTTCACTCCGGATACAACAAATCCGGCCGGGCCGAACACAACAGACATAGCTCTTCCGAGCTGCGTCGTGATATAGCCCAATACAGAGGCGCCGCACACCCGCTATGCTTCACAGATGAAGTAATGGATCATAAAATCCCAGTGGGTTTCAAACCCATAAACATCGAATCATACGATGGCACAACAGATCCGGCGGTATGGATCGAGGATTATCTCCTTCACATCCACATGGCACGCGGCGATGATCTACACGCCATAAAATACCTCCCGCTCAAACTTAAAGGACCGGCCCGGCATTGGCTTAACAGCTTGCCAGCAGACTCAATCGGTTCTTGGGAGGACCTGGAAGCCGCATTCCTCGACAACTTCCAGGGCACTTACGTGCGACCATCGGATGCCGACGACTTAAGCCACATAATTCAGCAGCCAGAGGAATCGGCCAGGCAATTCTGGACACGGTTCCTAACAAAGAAAAACCAGATAGTCGACTGTCCGGACGCAGAGGCCCTAGCAGCCTTCAAGCATAACATCCGCGACGAGTGGCTTGCCCGGCACCTGGGACAGAAAAAGCCGAAATCTATAGCAGCCCTCACGACACTCATGACCCACTTTTGCGCGGGAGAAGACAGCTGGCTAGCTCGCAGTAACAACTTATCAAAGAACCCTGGTAATTCGGATACCAAGGACAAAAGTGGTAGGACACGTCGGAATAAGCAAAAACACCGCGTCAGCAGCGAAAGCAATGAAGACACGGCAGTCAATGCCGGATTCAGAGGCTATAAATCCGGTCAGCGGAAAAAGCCATTCAAAAAGAATACTCAGGGCCCGTCCAGTTCGGACCGAATACTCGACCGCTTGTGCCAGATACATGGCACCCCCGAAAGGCCAGCCAATCACACTAACAGGGATTGTTGGGTGTTCAAGCAGGCAGGCAAGTTAAGAGCCGAAAACAAAGACAAGGGGCTACACAGCGACGACGAGGAGGAGCCCAGGCCGCCGAACAACAATGGACAGAAGGGCTTTCCCCCACAAGTGCGGACGGTGAACATGATATACGCAACCCACATTCCCAAGAGGGAGTGGAAGCGTGCGCTACAGGACGTATACGCGATGGAGCCAGTCGCCCCAAAGTTCAACCCATGGTCCTTCTGCCCGATCACTTTTGATCGAAGGGACCATCCCACTAGCATCCGTCATGGCGGCTTCGCTGCATTGGTTCTCGACCCAGTCATCGATGGATTTCATCTCACAAGAGTCCTCATGGACGGCGGCAGTAGCCTGAACCTGCTTTACCAGGATACAGTGCGGAAAATGGGCATAGATCCCTCAAGGATTAAGCCCACAAAAACGACCTTTAAAGGCATTATACCAGGTGTAGAAGCCAACTGTACAGGCTCAGTAACACTTGACATGGTCTTCGGGTCCTCGGACAATTTCCGAAGCAAAGAGTTAATCTTCGATATAGTCCCGTTTCGCAGTGGCTATCACGCCCTGCTCGGACGAACCGCATTCGCAAAGTTCAATGCGGTGCCGCACTACGCATATCTCAAGCTCAAGATGCCAGGCCCTCGAGGGGTAATCATGATCAACGGAAACACCGAACGCTCCCTCCGTACGGAGGAGCACACGGCTGCTCTCGCAGCGGAAGTACAAGGTAGCCTTCTTAGGCAATTCTCCAGTCCGGCCGTTAAAAAGTCACACACTGCCAAGCGCGCCCAGAGTAATCAACAGTAGTACCGCCTAGCACGCTCTGAGCAAGCGTAGCAATGCGGCCCCAACCCCAGCTCTCGCGACATAGCGAAACCAGTGCCTCGCGTACATAACTACGCCCTTGAAATACCATGGGCACAGGGGAAGGGGCACAATAACGGCACGCCCAAAATACGACTTAAAACGTACTAGGGGCTGCCGGACTCTTTTTTTAAATTTTTTCTTACTTTCAGGACTCCATACTTCGGACAACCTGTTCGGCAATTCGACTGCCGCACAAACGATGCAAGATCCAGGGAGGCAGACAAGTCATGCCGCATTATGGAACTCCCAGGTGGTCTCTGTTACGAGCAGTATACCTCTTTTGAATACAATTCCGCGGCCTGCCCCTGGTCAGGACATGTTAAATAGTCCAATATCTTTTTTGCTTATCGCACTATTTGTATCGTTCGGCTTTGATAAATAGCCTCTCTATAAACAATGCATAGCTTTTTGTCTATTTTTTGCATTATCCTCTTTTCACATATATGTTTATTAAATGACATGATTGCACCCGTACACCATGGTACGGCAAACACGCCAGGGGCTTCAGTACCCCTCATTATGGTGTGAGAAGTCTGTACACTTTCACAAGTGCGGCACCCCGAACTTATAGCACTATATGCATCGGCTCCGAATCATGATTTGGATCAATAGTTGGGTTTGCCCGGCTCCTATGTTTTGGTGCCTTACGTTCCGCTATATCGGCTAAGGTAGCACTAGGAGAACCACTGCGATTGTGCCCCGGTTCAGCTGGGTTAAGCACCTCACTGGAGAAAGCTAAAACTGACTGTCATGATGAGGCAAGAGACCGGTCGCTGTTCGAGAGGTTTTTCGAGTCCCTAAAGACTTATGCCGCTTCAAGCGAGGAGCTGGCTTTGTCCGGCCAAGGCGTGGATAGCGCCCCGAACTCGGTCTTCCGAACTAGGGGCTTCGCCGAAATTTAAAATTATAGAGTTCTATGGCTAAGTGAGAGTGTTCAAGCATTATAGTCCGATTGCCTGGTTCGTTGTGCTGAGCGCCTCCCTCGAAGGACCCAACTATGGGAAGAAGAGCGCTCAGGTTTATCCCGAACACCCCAGCACTATTGGCATGGGGGCAGAAGCCGACGACTGGCCATCTCTCAATTTTTTGATAAACGACCGGACAGAAAGTAATATTTTAAATTCAATAAGCATTGCTTAGCGCATATGAACAAGTTTTCAGCGCACAGGATAAACACGAGCGAGTTCATTCAAAAATCACATCCTTGGTACATTCATCCGCCACAAGGCGGGCACCTGCAAGAACATCCTTGTAGTAGTTCTCGGGCTTGTGATGCTCCTTCCCCGGCGGCGGCCCGTCCTTCACAAGCTTCTCACCGTCCAGCTTACCCCAATGCACCTTTGCACGGGCAAGGGCCCGACGGGCACCTTCAATGCAGACGGAGCGCTTGATGACCTCGAGCCTCGGACAGGCCTCCACCAGCCGCCGCACCAGGCCGAAATAGCTCCCAGGCAGGGCCTCTCTGGGCCACAGCCGAACTATGAAGCCCTTCATGGCCTGTTCGGCCGCCTTGTGGAGCTCGACCAACTGTTTCAGCTGGTCGCTCAAGGGCACAGGGTGTCCGGCCTCAGAATACTGAGACCAGGACACCTTCTCCATCGAGCTGCCCTCTTCAGCTCGGTAGAATGTGGTGGCGTCGGATATGCTGCGGGGAAGATCTGCGAATGCCCCTGGAGAGCTCCGGATTCGGGTAAGTAACAAGTAGTTTACTTTTATATTTCTGCTTTGCATAAAGAATGCCTTACCCGCTGCTATCTTCCTCATCTCCTCCAACTCTCGGAGGGCCTTTTGGGCTTCGGCCTTGGCAGACTTGGCAGTCTCAAGCTCCAAACTCTCATGTTTTTTCATGAGAGCCTGAAGCTCTTGCTGCACCTCGCCGACCTGAGCCCCAAGTCTGTCTCGCTCGGCGCACTCCGCGGCCATTTTCTTTTCGGCCTCAGACAGCGCCTGCTTAAGGGTCGCCACTTCAGTCGTGGCCCCTACAATAAGCAGTACAATCCTGTTATCTTTTTTGCAATCACGCCTTTCTATAGGCACCTTTTCTGTAAGGTATTTCTTACCTTCTTTCTCCTCGAGCCGCCGCTTGGCAAGGCCGAGCTCTTGCTCGGTCCGCTCGAGGTCCTGCTTCAGGACACCCACCTCCGCAGTCAGTGCAGCGGTGGATAGCAGCGAAGCCTGCATACGCATATTGACTCTTTTTTTTGTTAGACTCCTGCGAAATTTAATAGATCCTTTATTCGGCTTTTCTTTCCGAACGCCAAACAGAGCATCAGGGCTACTATCTATGCGGTAATATTTTTACATATTTTTACTTACCTCGAAGCCTGTAGAAGGCTAGCGCAAGCTTCAGTCAGTCCGCTCTTGGCGGACTAAACCTTCTAGATCACCGTACTCATAATAGTACGGCGCCCCTCGTCGATGGAGGCGCCGTCAAGCACCTCCAGCAGATTGTCCGGCACCTCCGGTTGGACGGAGGCCGCCGGCTCAGAAGGCTTGCTCCTCTTGGAAGGAGTTCGCCTACCGCGGTCCGGAACTGTGGAAGATTCCCGAGCGGTGTCCGGCACAAAGCCAGACTTGGATCCCTGAGGGGCCTTATCCCCTTCACTCCTGGAGTCCGGGAGGTTGCCTTGCGGCTCCTCCGGGACAACCTCCTCCTGCCCCGGAGCTTTTCGCGACGCCACTTCGGCGTCGTCTGCAGTGCGGGGGGAGACAGCGGGCGGAACTGAGTTCACGTCCGATAAGTCCAGGGAGCCGCCCGACGATTCGTTGAATTCGGCCCGGGGCGGGCTGCATAATTACATTCGACATTAGGGAAAGCTGTGCGACAAAGGAACATCATGAGTTACTCTGATATCCGAACTTACGATTCCGCCGAACGCTTGGCCCTATTTGGCCACTCCTATTCGCCCTCTTCGGCGTCGGGGGAGTAGTCCAGCGGAGGGGTCTTCCTTTTCCTAGACCCCTCGGCCTCCCCCGTTGGGGCGGCCTTCCTCTTCTCTTCTCCCTCCGCTGGGGGGAGAGTTTTCTTCTTCCTCCTCCTCGTTTTCACGGGAAGAGGGCGTCTCGGACTCGTCGGAAGACGAGTCCGACACCACCACGTTACGGGCACTCTTTTGAGTCCCCGTGGTCTTCTTCTTCTTCTTGGCCTTCTTCTCCGGCACCACATAAGGCGCCGGAACCAGCAGCTTCACTAGTAGAGCTGGGGCTGGGTCTTCGGGCAGCGGAGCCGGACAGTTAATCGGTCCGGATATCGCCTGCCAAGCCTGTCAAAGGTAAGGGAGTTTAGATCCCGCATAGAGTCAAACTATGAAAAAAGCTTAACATCCTGTAAAAGGTGAAGATAGCTTACCTCGCTAGCGTGACGCTGCGAGCTGTATCCGCGGTCCTCAGAAGCGGATGCGGGAGCCTCGGCGCCCTTGAATAGCACCTTCCAGGCATCGTCGTACGTCGTGTCGAAAAGCCTGCTAAGGGTTTGGTGCTGCGCCGGGTCGAACTCCCACAGATTAAAATCTCGTTGTTGGCACGGGAGGATCCGGCGGACGAGCATAACCTGGATTACATTAACAAGCCGGATTGGCTTGTTCACCAGGGACTGGATGCATGTTTGCAATCCGGTCACCTCTTTTTCATCACCCACGACAGGCCCGTCTCTTTCCAGGACATAAGCCGCGTGGGGGGTCCGGATCGGAACTCGGGGGCTGCGATCCAGTTCGGATCGCGTGGCTCGGTGATGTAAAACCACCCGGATTGCCACCCCTTTAGGGTCTCCACAAAAGAGCCCTCAAACCATAGGATGTTGGCCATCTTGCCCGCCATGGCGCCTCCGCACTCCGCCTGGCTGCCGCGCACCACCTTGGGCTTGACGTTGAAGGTCTTGAGCCAGAGGCCGAAATGAGGGCGGACACGGAGGAAAGCCTCGCATACGACGATAAACGCCGAGATGTTGAGGATGAAGTTCGGGGCCAGATCGTGGAAATCCAGGCCGTAGTAGAACATGAGCCCCCGGACAAATGGGTGGAGTGGAAAACCCAGTCCGCGGAGGAAGTGGGGAATAAATACTACCCTCTCATGGGGCCTCGGGGTGGGGAGAAGCTGCCCCTTTTCGGGAAGCCGGTGCGCGATGTCCTTAGACAGGTATCCGGCCTTCCTTAGCTTCTTGACTTGGCCCTCCGTAGCGGAGGAGACCATCCACTTGCCTCCCGCTCCGGACATTGCTGGAGAAGGTTGAGGTGGTAAGTGCGGGCTTGGGCGCTGGAGCTCGAGTGCGCAGGAGATGGATAGGCAAAGGA
Source organism: Triticum urartu (assembly GCF_056163025.1). Taxonomy (NCBI): domain Eukaryota; kingdom Viridiplantae; phylum Streptophyta; class Magnoliopsida; order Poales; family Poaceae; genus Triticum; species Triticum urartu. The sequence continues at coordinate 558,770,888 of NC_141875.1, forward strand.
GGAAGAAGGCGTAGGTAAAAAGGTGGATCCTTATCCCCTTATATGGGCGGATGCGGTTGTGCATCCCCACCAGCCTAGTAAAACTCGCTTGCCTCCCAAGCGCCGTGATAAATGGCGCGGTTGGGTTACCCACATCCGTATTGATGAGAATCCCGTAAAAGGGGTACACGATCTCTGCTTTGACAAGACGTGCCAAGGAAACCGCCTCGCAAAATGTGCTGAGGTGGAAAAGTAAAAACGATTCGAGTAAAGGACTTGGCCGTAGTGTGATGACGCACTGCGGAATACGTCAGCAGATTTGATATGTGTTAATGTTATTCTCTCTATGGCAATATGTGGAAATTTATTTTGCAGAGCCGGACACTACTCTTGGTGTTTACAATCTTCTATGAAGGACTTGGAGGAGGAACCCGCCTTGCAATGCCGAAGACAATCTGCGCGCCGGACTCGTCGTCATTGAAGCCTGGTTCAGGGGCTACTGAGGGAGTCCTGGATTAGGGGGTGTTCGGGTAGCCGGACTATACCTTCAGCCGGACTCCAGGACTATGAAGATACAAGATTGAAGACTTCGTCCCGTGTCCGGATGGGACTTTCCTTGGCGTGGAAGGCAAGCTTGGCGATGCGGATATTCAAGATCTCCTACCATTGTAACCGGCTCTGTGTAACCCTAACCCTATCCGGTGTCTATATAAACCGGAGGGTTGTAGTCCGTAGGACATCAACTCCATATACAACAATCATACCATAGGCTAGCTTCTAGGGTTTAGCCTCCTCGATCTTGTGGTAGATCTACTCTTGTACTACCCATATCATCAATATTAATCAAGCAGGAGTAGGGTATTACCTCCATCGAGAGGGCCCGAACCTGGGTAAAAACATCGTGTCCCTTGTCTCCTGTTACCATCCGGCCTTGACGCACAGTTCGGGACCCCCTACCAGAGATCCGCCGGTTTTGACACCGACAGCTGGCCGTTTAGCCCAGCGGCAGACCCAGTCAGGTGGTTCAGCCACCTGATGACTAGAGAGTGCGTGCAGTCGAACACCCCCCCCCCCCGCAGCCTGAACGTGGGGCTCGCCAATGTTGAGGCTGGAACGAAAGTCGGTGAAGATGCGTGTCGGCAACCCTTTCGTGAAGATGTCCGCGAACTGGGAGCTTGTGGGCACATGAAGGACCCGGATCTCGCCCAGTGCAACACACTCCCATACAAAGTGGAGATCAATCTCAATGTGCTTCGTACGTTGGTGTTGCACCGGGTTGCTGGACATGTAGACGACGCTGACGTTGTCACAGTAGACCACGGTAGCTCGTGAGGGGTGTTGGTGAAGTTCTCCAAGAAGATGGCGCAGCCATACTGCCTCGGCGACGGCGTTGGCCACCGCGCGGTACTCGGCCTTGGCGCTGGACCGAGAGACAGTGCTCTGGCGCTTCGACGACCAAGTGAGGAGGTTGCTGCCAAGGAAGACACAAAAGCCCAAGGTGGACTTCCGTGTGTCGGGGCAGCTGGCCCAGTCGGTGTCGGAGTAGGCAGTGAGCTCGGTGGAGGCGTCACGGTGGATCTGAAGACCGAGTTGTGTCATCCCGCGAACGTACCAGAGAATCCTTTTGACAAGCTGGTAGTGACAATCCCGCGGTGCATGCATAAACAAACAACACTGTTGTACTGCGTAGGAGAGGTCCGGGCGCGTCAACGTCAGCTACTGGAGAGCATCGACCAAGTTGCGGTAGAGAGATGGGTCGTGGAAGAGCAGCCCATCTTCGGTGGAGAGCTTGGCGAGTGTGTCGACTGGCGTGGTGAGCGGCTTACAATTGAGCATCCCGGCGCGATCGAGGATCTCCAAGGCGTACTGTTCCTGAGAGAGGAAGAAACCGCGAGCCGTGGTGGTGACGTTGATCCCGAGGAAGTGATGAAGCGCGCCGAGGTCTGTCATCGTGAACTCTCGATGGAGCGCCTGGATCACGGAGTGGAGAACAACACCCGAGCTGGCGGTGAGGATGATGTCATCCACGTATAGCAGCAGGTAGGCGAGCTGCTCACCACGGCGGAGGACGAACGGTGAAGAGTCCGCCTTCGACGTGACGAAGCCGAGGGTACATAGGTGCGTGGTGAAGCGGGTGAACCACGCCCGCGGGGCCTGCTTGAGGCCGTAGAGAGAGCGGTTCAGCCGGCACACATGCGAGGGCGAGGAAGAGTCGACGAAGCCGGAAGGCTGAGCGCTGTAGACGGTCTCGGCGAGGTGGCCGTGAAGAAAGGTGTTCTTGACGTCGAGTTGATGAATAGGCCACCCGCGCCCCACCGTAAGAATGAGCACGGTGCGGATGGTCGCCGGCTTGACGACAGGGCTGAATGTCTCATTGTAGTCGACGCCGTCCTGTTGTGTGAAGCCGCGCAAGACCCACCGCGCTGCGAGCGAGGGAGCCGTCGGAGTTGTACTTGTGCCGGAATATCCACTTCCCTGTGACGACGTTGGTACCTGCAGGACGTGACACTAAACTCCAAGTGTTATTCCGCATCAGTGCATCATATTCTTCTCGCATAGCGTTGGCCCAGTTGGGATCTTTGAGGGCAACACGGTAAGATGAAGGGATGTGGCTGATAGCGGAGGACACAGGAGCAGGAGAGGAAGTGGTGAGAGCTTTGGGTTGTGTGAATCCGGATTTAGCACGGGTACGCATGCCGTGGAGGTTGGCAGGGGGTACTACGGCGACGGCCCGAGGAGGAAGGGCGTGCATGGGGACTGCATGGCGGGGTGATCCCGAGGGACGTGGGTGAGGCGCAGGGTGCGGGCGTGCATGCAGGGTCACGAGCGGGGGATGGGTGTGGTGGGGTCGCGGCGGCTGGCGAGCAGCTCCGCGCGCACACGGATTGGGTGGGAGTGGAGGACACGGGTGATCCAGGGGGGCCACGGATTGGCTGGTTGCGCCGAGTGAGTGGGATTGGTGGTTGGGATCGCGCGTAGGGAGGGCGGTGGGTGCTGCATGGCGGGGGGCGGAGAGACCGAGGTGGGGACCTAACGAGGCAGGTACGAGGTAGGTACACAGAGTTCGGGGGGGGATCCCGAGGCCCGGATTTTCTGTGGCCGTACGAGTGCGTTGTGGTGGCGTGTCGCCAGATGAGTAGGGAAAAACTGTTTCGTCGAATGTGACGTGACGAGAGATGATGACCTTGCGGGTAGTGAGGTCTAAGCACCGATAGCCCTTGTGCTCTAAGGGGTAGCCGAGGAAGACGCAGCAAGTGGAGCGCGGGGAGAGTTTGTGCGGGCTGGTGGCAATGGTGTTTGGGAAGCAGAGGCAGCCGAACACGCACATATGGTCATAAGTGGGGTGTTTGCCTAGAAGGCGAAAAAAGGTGTCTCGGAGGCGATGGATGAGCATGGGCGGCGGTTGAGTATATATGTGGCGGTGTGAAGAGATTCTACCCAAAATAGTGGCGGGAGGTTGGCATGGATGAGGAGCACTCGTAGGATGTCGTTTGTAGTGCGGATAAGGCGCTCGGCCTTACTGTTTTGGGGCGAGGTGTGGGGGCAGGAGAGGCGAAGAGAGGCGCCATACCGAGAGAAAAGGTCACGAAGGGAGGTGGCGAGGAATTCTCCTCTGTTATCACACTGCATACACTGGATGGCAACGTGGAACTGAGTAAGTACGTAAGCGTGAAAGCGGTAAATAACATCAACGGTGTCAGACTTGTGGCGCAAGGGGAAAGTCCAAGAGTAGTGAGAGTAGTCATCAAGTATCACTAAATAATATTGAAAACTAGAAAAACTACAAGTGGGGGAAGTCCACAGATCACAATGTATGACTTGAAATGGCGCACTAGTAGTAGAAGTGGAATTGGGAAAAGGCAGTCGTGGCTGCTTGCCTAATTGGCATGCCGTACAAACAGAAGTTTTAGACACACCATTATTACATGTTGGAAGGAAAGTGCGGGATAAAATGGAAACAGTCTTATTACTAGGATGCCCCAATCGCTGGTGCCACACGTCACCGCCAACGACGGTGAGGAGAGCTTGGACGCCGGTGTTGGTGAAGAAAGGATACAAGTCCCTGTGACTATTGGATCTCATGATGGTCTTGCTGGTGGCTAGGTCCTTCACGGAAAAACCGAACGGGTCAAATTCTATACTGCAATGGTTATCAATGGTGAAACGACGTACGGAAATTAGATTCTTGATGATAGTAGGTGATACTAAGACGTCGTTAAGTGAGAAAGATGAAACGAAGGTGGAGCCAACAGCAGTAATAGGTAAACGGGATCCGTCGCCAACAACTATCCCAGAAGAATGATGCAACAATGGGGAAGAAAACTTGGAGAGAGTGGACGTCATACCAGTCACGTGGGAAGAGGCCCCGGTGTCCAAGGACCACTCCTGGCCGCCGCCGCCATGGTGCTGCATGGACAGGTTCTGAAGCGCGGCGTAGAGCTGGTGGTACTGCTCCCATGAGGGGTCGCCGGCCGGCGGCGTGGTGGCCATCGGGTACGCCTGATGAGGAGGCGGAGGGCGTGGCCCCAGAACCCCCGTGGCATTGGGCGCGGCCCAGGCTGGACGAGGCGGAGGCGGCCCGGGCAGGAGCGTGCCGTAGGGTGCGAAGAACCCAGAGAGCGGCGAGCCAGTAGCGGGAGGGACGATGCCGTGCCCGGTCGAGGAGCTGCCCGCGGTAGGGGAGCCGCGTCCATGACCGCGGCCGCACCCACGTCCGCGCGCGTTGGTGTCGGTGCCGAAGGATGCCGTGGCCTTGCCCTTGTCGTGCGAAGCCCGGTCGATGGAGAAGCCAGGTCCGGGGCGATCGGCGGGGGAGCCGGCCCCGGCGGTGCCGATGGTGAGCGTCGTGGCGGTGACCTCGGGGCGCCCCTCGAGGCGAGCGCATTCGTTGGCCGAGATTTCTTCCATGAGGAGACGTGAGCGCGCCCGCGCGAACATGGGGAAGGGCGACTGCATCGGGAGGAGAGTCGCCATGACATGGAACTTGCGGTTCAGCCCACGGATCAGCTGCAGGGTCAGGGTCTGGTCGGTGACGCGCTCGCCGACCTTGGAGAGCTCGGTGGCGAGGGTCCGGAGGCGCCGACAGTACTCGGTGACGGAGAGATCCCCCTGCACCAAGTTGCAGAACTCGGCGCTGAGGATCACGGCGCGACCTGCTTGGTTGTCGCGGAAGATCAGGTGCAGCTGGGACCAGATGTTGAAGGCGGTGCTCGCCGGGGAAGCGGCGACGTCCATCAGCTCGTCGGCGACGACCCCATAGAACCACAGGACTATGGTTAGGTCATTATTGCGCCAGACGGCGCTCTCATGCAGTGGGACGGGGCCTCGTCGAGATGATGCTGCACGTGGTGTTCGCAGCAGATGACATAAAAGAGATGACGCCACTTTGTGTAGTTACCAGACTCTAAGTCCAGTTTGGACTGGAAGTGATGCGCGATCGAAGATGGCAGGCCGGCGGGAGCGAAGGAAGAGCCGGCGTCGGGCGTGGAGAGGCGCGGGATCATGGCGCCGTGGGAGATGGGGACGCTGCCCGCGAGGTGAAGAGAGCCCACGGGAGGGGCCGTGGGTGGCGCCGGGGCCGCGGCGAGGTGGAGCCCGTGACCTGCAGTGGTCGAGGAAGAGGGAGTGGCCTCGGGGACGGGCTCCTTCCCACGGACAACGTCCGGCGCGAGCCGGGTTGGACGGGCCGCGGGGACCGCGGCGGGATTGGGGATGGCTGCGGTCGGAGCTGGGGTAGCCGCGGCGGGAGCGTGGACGGCCGCGGGGGACGCGGCGGTCAGGGGAACCGCGGCGAAGGGTCGCGCAGGTGCCGCCGGCGAGTCGAAGTCGGCGGAGAGATAGCGACGGAGAAGGCGGTTCATGGCGGAAGCGAGAGAGGTGGATCGGGAGATGCGTCTGATACCAAGTTGGACTGTATTACTCTCACACATTGTATTACATGGCCTCAATGGGCTTATATAGGGTACATCAGTAGAGTACAGAGAGGTGGGGTGAGAGGTTGGATCGGCATGCCTAGCATGCAGGACGTGCAGGCGCACGTTGAGCGAGAGAGATGGGCTGGCCGTTTAGCCCAGTAGCAGACCCGGTCAGGTGGGCTATTTTTTTTAAAATAATACATTTTTTGATTAATTTGCACAAATATTACGCTTAAAAAAGAATTTCAGAAATAATACACCGTCGGCCCGCTGTGGACCGACTGGGCCTAGTCAGCCCACAGCAGGCCGACTGGATGCACTCGGCGAGGAGCATGCCGACAGTTGGCCAGCCTACGACGTGTCGCGCACGAATTGGGCAGGCCACGTCGCGAGGGGGGAGAGGGAGCTGTCGGCGCGGCGGTCATGGGGCGAGCCCCTGTCGGCTTACCGCGGTCAGTCAGTCAGTTGAAAGAATGGATTGTGGCAATGAGCGCACCTCAAACATGGTATGTCAGTCAGTTGAAAGAATGGATTGTGGCAAGTTTAGGTCTTGATACTGAAACACACACCGTAGGTGTTCATGCATTTTGGACACGGTCAAGTTTAATAATTTACTTTTATTTGAGGCCGATAGAGCGAGACTCCGAATGGGTGCGGTGGTTACAAGGTTGTGAACGAAGGGGATGCAATCTTGTTGCTTTAGTGCTTCCGTCGTGAAGGAGGTCACTGCACATGAAGGCGAGGGTGGCTACGATCCTGGTCATAGCAGTGTAGGGAGGCAGTTATCTATGTCAAATGCTGGAGATGATGGTTACGAATAAGGACAGAGCAGTCAGGTAGAAGGAGGAAATGCTTATGGTTATGAACCAGGGCAGAGTAGTCAGGTAGGAGGAAATGCCGATGGTGATTGCAATGGCGAGGTGGACGCTGACGAGGTAGATGGGCACATGCAGGACCAGATGGAAGAAGAAGACATCGATGTTGAAAGGGGTCATGCTGATGATTCTGATGAGTCAGATGAAGAAGAAAATGTAGAGGAGGTCCCGAATCCTGCATCGTGGAATCATGACTTCTCATATGCAATGACCATGAATGATGGACATGATTCAGCCTGGCAATATCACCAGAACAATATTGTGATTGGTGCTATGTATCCGAACAAGCAAGCCCTGAAAGATGCAATAATTAACTGGGCAATGTCCATGCAAAGGGTTTTCACAGCTCAGGTGTCCAGTCAGAAATTCCTGACAATGGTATGCAAGAACGCAGATTGTCCCGCCAGGGTGCACGGCTTTCTCCCTAAGTATGGCACAAGTTGGGTGATAAGTGACTTAGTTAATCACAGTTGTCTTATTCCCTGCATCCCTCAGGATCATGCCAACCTTTCATCGACGCTTATTGCTCGGTTGTTTTACGATGAGATAGTGCAGGGAAAAGCTATGGAAGTGAAGGCAGTCCAGACAAAAGTCTTCGCCAGGTTCAAGTACAGAATTTCTTATGGCAAGGCTTGGAGGGCTAAGCATGCGGCACTTGAGAGGAGATTTGGTTCTTATTTTGATGCATATGACTCTGTTGTCCAGCTCCTCCACACCCTGCAGCAGCGGAATCCAGACACCTATATCGATATCCAAGACATGTTCATGCCAGAGTTCTCAACTGTGAGGGTGCTGCATCGTCTCTTCTTCTCTTTCGGTGTATGCATCGAAGCTTTCAGGCATTGCTGACCAGTGATATGTGTTGACGGTACTTTTCTCACAGGCAAGTACAAGGGTCAGATCCTGACAGCCATAGGTCAAGACGGCCAAAATCAAGTCGTCCCACTCGCATTTGCTTTTGTGGAGAGTAAGAACATTGAAAGTTGGACATGGTTCTTCAGGCAGTTGAAAATATCAGTTGTGAAGGAGAAGCCCAATGTGTGCATCCTTCATGACACGCATGCAGGTATACTCAGTGCGATAAGGACACTGACAAACCCAGGCCCTGAGGAACAAGTTCCATGGAAGGACTTGCAGAGCCGTTGGTGCATGCACCATCTTGGGGCTAATTTATTCTCGCAGTTTAGAAATAAGAACCTGATGAATCTGTTCAAAAAACTCTGCAAGCAGAACCAGTTATGGAAGTACAATTTGATACGCGACAGACTTAATGTGTGCACGCAGAGACACGTGAGGGACAGGAAAGCTGCAAGAGATGCAGCGGTGAGGGCACATGTTGAAGCAGTAGCTGCATAGTTGGCAACAGGAACAGCGGCCGTGGAGGAGGAGCCTGTTGGGCTATGTGACCTACCAGGCTTTGACCCACCTGGTACTAGGAGAAGGCTTGGGAGGTCGATTAAAACCTTCGAGCAGTGGATAGAGCATGAGCCTATGGAGAGGTGGTCTTTGCTACATGACACACATGGAGCAAGGTACGATGTCATGACAACGAACCTCGCAGAAACATACAACTTTGTCCTCAGAGGAAACCAGGCATTGCCACTTACAGCCATCGTTGAGGGTATTTTCTATGGCACCGTCAAGTATTTCAGAGATAGACGTCAAAAAGCAGAGCAGCATATCTTCAACAACCCGAATACACGGTACTATGAAAGAGTCACGAAGTACATGGACAACAAGATGCAAAAAGCTAGATCACACACTGTAGTCGCCATCGGTAATCAAGAAAGAAGGTTTGAGGTCCGCTTAGCCAACAACAAATTCGGATGTGCAAATGACTTGAGGACGCATGAGGTGAAAATTGGTAATGAAGCCTGGCCAACGTGTGAGTGCACATGCAACAAACCGAAATTGCTTCACCTACCTTGCTCACATGTACTTGCTGCTTGCGGGCATCTTGGAATGGACGCAATATCGTTTGTGTCTCCATTTTTTCTGAAAGAGTCTGTCCTCAATACCTGGACAGGTGAGCTGATGGGTTTTCGATCAATGGGTAATTTCAACAGCGTCAACCCCGCTGAAAGGTGTTACATTCCAAACCCAGAGCATATGCATACAAGTAGAGGCAGACGGCAGTGTCAGCGCATCCAGAATGATATGGATGAATCTGAAGCAGGAGGTCCGACTAGGCAATGCATTCTATGCAATGAATTTGGCCATAGGGACACTAATTGTCCCACTTTCGTCACTGGGCGTGGACGAGGCAACTGGGGAAGAAGAGGAGGTAGAGGCAGTAGAGGAGTAAGGGCGAGAGGAAGAAGCTAAGCTAGCAGTAGTATGTTCTGAATTTGTATTAGGTGTGGCACTATGTTCTGAATTTGTATTAAGTGTGGCACTATGTTCTGAATTTGTATTAAGTGTGACACTATGTTCTGAATTTGTATTAAGTGTGGCACTATGTTCTAAATTTGTATGAAGTGTGGCACTATGTTCTGAATTTTTATTAAGTGTGGCACTATGTTTTGAATTTGTATTAAGTGTGGCACCATGTTCTGAATTTTTATTAAGTGTGACACTATGTTATGAATTTGTATTTAGTGTGGCGCTATGTTCTGAATTTTTATTAAATGTGGCACTATGTTCTGATTTTTTATGTGCAGGAATGTCGGGAATGTGGTTGCTGAATGGGGACATTGATAGGGGTCATCGTGGTGCGATATGGTATGAGCGCAAGCTTGAGCCTCTGGTCACTCGCACTCCTAAGGAAAACTGGATGATACACCCAGGATGGCTTCAGCGGTACGTGCTTTATTAATTTGCACACTAACATGCATATTAATGGGAGACACTAACTGAAATGTTCTCTGATGAAGGTTGAAATGGGTCGGCCTTTTACTTTTTGCGCGTCTGGGTGAGTCTATCCCCGGTGAGAAACGCATCTCCATCGATGGGTCCTTGTTGAGTTGCTTAGTGGACCGTTGGAGGCCAGAGACCCACACGTTTCACTTCCGATGGGGAGAGATGACTCCTACTCTGGAGGATGTGTCACTTTTGCTCGGACTACCGTTGGCTCCTACTCTGGAACGAATTCAGAACAAGATACAGACTGTGTACGAGGCTATCACGTGCACCCAGAGAACCGACGTTGTTCAGCACCAGCAGCAGCAGCCGCATCACTACATGCACCGACATCAACCACGTCCACGTCTAGCACATCAGCCGACAACCAGGCCACCCCGTCCTGACCAACCTGGAAGTTCAACGTGGCAGCAACCACAGCACCACTAGTGCAGAACCGGGCAATAGCACCGGTTCGTAAGGGGCTTTAGTGCCGGTTCGGTAACAGGCACTAAATTGTAGGCACTAAAGCCCCCCCCCCTTTAGTACCGGTTCAGCATGAACTGGTGCTAAAGGGCAAACACTTGGCACGAGCCAGCTCCGTGGGCGCGTAGGACATTAGTACCGGTTGGTAACTGTTGGAAATATGCCCTAGAGGCAATAATAAATTGATTATTATATTTCCTTGTTCATGATAATCGTTTATTATCCATGCTAGAATTGTATTGATAGGAAACTCAGATACATGTGTGGATACATAGACAACACCATGTCCCTAGTAAGCCTCTAGTTGACTAGCTCGTTGATCAATAGATGGTTACGGTTTCCTGACCATGGACATTGGATGTTGTTGATGACGGGATCACATCATTAGGAGAATGATGTGATGGACAAGACCCAATCCTAAACATAGCACAAAGATCGTGTAGTTCGTATGCTAAAGCTTTTCTAAATGTCAAGTATCATTTCCTCAGACCATGAGATTGTGCAACTCCCGGATACCGTAGGAATACTTTGGGTGTGCCAAACGTCACAACGTAACTGGGTGTCTATAAAGGTACACTACAGGTATCTCCGAAAGTGTCCGTTGGGTTGGCACGAATCGAGACTGGGATCTGTCACTCCGTGTGACGGAGAGGTATCTCTGGGCCCACTCGGTAGGACATCATCATAATGTGCACAATGTGATCAAGGAGTTGATCACGGGATGATGTGTTACGGAACGAGTAAAAGAGACTTGCCAGTAACGAGATTGAACAAGGTATCGGGATACCGACGATCGAATCTCGGGCAAGTATCGTACCGCTAGACAAAGGGAATTGTATACGGGATTGATCGAATCCTCGACATCGTGGTTCATCCGATGAGATCATCGTGGAACATGTAGGAACCAACATGGGTATCCATATCCCGCTGTTGGTTATTGACAGGAGAACGTCTCGGTCATGTCTGCATGGTTCCCGAACCCGTAGGGTCTACACACTTAAGGTTCGATGACGCTAGGGTTATAGGGAATAGATATACGTGGTTACCGAATGTTGTTCGGAGTCCCAGATGAGATCCCGGACGTCACGAGGAGTTCCGGAATGGTCTGGAGGTAAAGATTTATATATGGGAAGTCATCATACGGTCACCGGAATAATTCGGGGGTTACCGGTATTGTACCGGGACCACCGGAGGGGTTCCGGGGGTCTACCGGGAGGGTCCACCTGCCTCGGAGGGCCCTATGGGCTGTATGTGGAGAGGGACCAGCCCCTTAGTGGGCTGGGCGCCTCCCCCCTTAGGGCCCATGCGCCTAGGGTTTGGGGGAACCCTAAAGGGGGGCGCCTCCCTTGCCTTGGGGGGCAAGGCAACCCCCCTTGGCCGCCGCCCCCTCCTCAGATTAGATCTGAGGGGGCCGGCCCCCTCTCCCTTGACCCTATATATATGCGGGGGGTGGGAGGGCAGCCGCACCCAAGTCTTGGCGCAGCCCTTCCCCTCTCCCAAGTCCTCCTCTTCTCCCGTGGTGCTTGGCGAAGCCCTGCAGGATTGCCACGCTCCTCCTTCACCACCATGTCGTCGTGCTGCTGCTGGATGGAGTCTTTCCCAACCTCTCCTTCACACCTTGCTGGATCAAGGCGTAGGAGACGTCACCGGGCTGTACGTGTGTTGAACACGGAGGTGCCGTCCGTTCGGTACTAGGATCTCCGGTGATTTGGATCACGACGAGTATGACTCCTTCAACCCCGTTCTCTTGAACGCTTCCTCATAGCGATCTACAAGGGTATGTAGATGCACTCTCCTTCCCCTCGTTGCTGGTTTCTCCATAGATAAATCTTGGTGACACGTAGGAAAATTTTGAATTTCTGCTACGTTCCCCAACAGTGGCATCATGAGCTAGGTCTATTGCGTAGATTCTATGCACGAGTAGAACACAAAGTAGTTGTGGGCGTTGATTTTGTTCAATATGCTTACCGTTACTAGTCCAATCTTGTTTCGGCAGCATTGTGGGATGAAGCGGCCCGGACCGACCTTACACGTACTCTTACGTGAGACTGGTTCCACCGACTAACATGCACTAGTTGCATAAGGTGGCTAGCGGGTGTCTGTCTCTCCCACTTTAGTCGGATCGGATTCGATGAAAAGGGTCCTTATGAAGGGTAAATAGCAATTGGCATATCACGTTGTGGTTTTTGCGTAGGTAAGAAACGTTCTTGCTAGAAACCCATAGCAGCCACGTAAAACATGCAAACAACAATTAGAGGACGTCTAACTTGTTTTTGCAGGGTATGCTATGTGATGTGATATGGCCAAAGGATGTGATGAATGATATATGTGATGTATGAGATTGATCATGTTCTTGTAATAGGAATCACGACTTGCATGTCGATGAGTATGACAACCGGCAGGAACCATAGGAGTTGTCTTTATTTATTGTATGACCTGCGTGTCAACTTAAACGTCATGTAATTACTTTACTTTATTGCTAAAGCGTTAGCCATAGTAGTAGAAGTAATAGATGACGAGACAACTTCAAGAAGACACGATGATGGAGATCATGATGATGGAGATCATGGTGTCATGCCGGTGACAACGATGATCATGGAGCCCCGAAGATGGAGATCAAAGGAGCTATATGATATTGGCCATATCATGTCACTATTATTTGATTGCATGTGATGTTTATCATATTTTTGCATCTTGTTTACTTAGAACGACGGTAGTAAATAAGATGATCCCTCATAATAATTTCAAGAAGGTGTTCCCCCTAACTGTGCACCGTTGCGACAGTTCGTTGTTTCGAAGCACCACGTGATGATCGGGTGTGATAGATTCTAACGTTCACATACAACGGGTGTAAGACAGATTTACACACGCGAAACACTTAGGTTGACTTGACGAGCCTAGCATGTACAGACATGGCCTCGGAACACAAGAGACCGAAAGGTCGAGCATGAGTCGTATGGTAGATACGATCAACATGAAGATGTTCACCGATGTTGACTAGTCCGTCTCACGTGATGATCGGACACGGCCTAGTTGACTCGGATCATGTAATCACTTAGATGACTAGAGGGATGTCTATCTAAGTGGGAGTTCATAAGATGAACTTAATTATCCTGAACATAGTCAAAAGATCTTCGCAAATTATGTCGTAGCTCGTGCTTTAGTTCTACTGTTTAGATATGTTCCTAGAGAAAAATATAGTTGAAAGTTGACAGTAGCAATTATGCGGACAGTAGAAAGCTTATGTCCTTAATGCACCGCTCAGTGTGCTGAACCTCGAACGTCGTCTGTTGATGTTGCGAACATCTGACATACACATTTTGATAACTACGTGATAGTTCAGTTAAACGGTTTAGAGTTGAGGCACCGAAGACGTTTTGAAACATCGCGAAACATATGAGATGTTTCGAGGGCTGAAATTGGGATTTCAGGCTCGTGCCCACGTCAAGAGGTATAAGACCTCCGACGATTTTCTTAGCCTACAAACTAAGGAGAAAAGCTCAATTGTTGAGCTTGTGCTCAGATTGTCTGAGTACAACAATCATTTGAATCGAGTGGGAGTTGATCTTCCAGATAAGATATTGATGTTTCTCCGAAGTCATTACCACCAAGCTGCTAGAGCTTCGTGATGAACTATAATGTATCAGGGACATATATGATGATCCTTGAGATATTCGCGATGTTTGACACCACAAAAGTAGAAATCAAGAAGGAGCATCAATTGTTGATGGTTGGTGAAACCACTAGTTTCAAGAAGGGCAAGGACAAAAAGGGATGCTTCATGAAATGGCAAATCAGCTGCTGCTCTAGTGAAGAAACCCAAGGTTGAACCCAAACCCGAGACTAAGTGCTTCTGTAATAAGGGGAACAACCACTGGAGCAGAATTACCCTAGATACTTGGTACATGAGAAGGCTGTCGACAGAAGTATATTGGATATACATTATGTTAATGTGTACTTTACTTGTACTCCTAGTAGCACCAGGGTATTAGATACTGGTTCGGTTACTAAGTGTTAGTAACTCGAAACAAAAGCTACGGAATAAACGGAGACTAGCTAAAAGGTGAGATGACGATATGTGTTGGAAGTATTTCCAAGGTTGATCAAATATCGTATGCTCCCCCTACCATCAAGATTGGTGTTTGCGTTGAGCATAGACATGATTGGATTATGTCTATCGCAATATGGTTATTCATTTGAGGAGAATAATGGTTACTCTGTTTATTTGAATAATACCTTCAATGGTCTTGCACCTAAAATGAATGGTTTATTGAATCTTGATCGTAGTGATACACATGTTCATGCCAAAAGATAGTAATGATAGTACCACCTACTTGTGGCACTGCCACGTAAGTCTTATCGGTATAAAACGCATGAATAAGCTCCATGTTGATGGATCTTTGGGCTCACTCGTTTTTGAAAGGTTTGAGACATGCAAACCATGTCTATTGGTGTATATGCATGAAGAAACTCCATGCAAATGGAGCGTTTGGACTCACTTGATTTTTGAATCACTTGAGACATGCAAATCATACCACATGGGCAAGATGACTGAAAGCCTCGTTTTCAGTAAAATGGAACTAGAAAGCAACTTGTTGGAAGTAATACATTTTGATGTGTGTAGTCCAATGAGTGCTGAGGCATGTAGTGGATATCGTTATGTTCTTACTTCACAGATGATTTGAGTAGATGTTGAGTATATTTACTTGATGAATCATGAGTCTGAATTATTGAAAGGTTCAGTAATTTCAGGGTGAAGTTGAAAGATCGTCGTGACAAGAGGATAAAATATCTATGATATGATCATAGAGATGAATAACTGAATTACGAGTTTGGCACAGAATTAAGACATTGTGGAAATTGTTTCACAACTAATACAGCCTGGAACACCATAGTGTGATGGTGTGTCCGAACATCATAATTGCACCCTATTGGATATGATGCATACCATGATGTCTCTTATCGAATTACCATGATAGTTCATGGGTTAGGCATTAGAGACAACCACATTCACTTTAAATAAGGCACCACGTAATTCCGATGAGATGACACCGTATGAACTATGGTTTAGAGAAACCTAAGCTGTCATTTCTTAAAAGTTTGGGGCTGAGACGCTTATGTGAAAAAGTTTCAGGCTGATAAGCTCGAACCCAAAGCGGATGAATGCATCTTCATAGGACACCCAAAACAGTTGGGTATACCTCCTGTCTCAGATCCGAAAGCAATAAGGGATTGTTTCTAGAATCGGGTCCTTTCTCGAGGAAAAGTTTCTCTCGAAAGAATTGAGTGGGAGGATGGTGGAGACTTGATGAGGTTATTGAACCGTCTCTTCAACTAGTGTGTGGCAGGGCACAGGAAGTTATTCCTGTGGCACCTACACCAATTGAAGTGGAAGCTTATGATAGTGATCATGAAACTTCAGATCAAGTCACTAACAAACCTCGTGGGATGACAAGGATGCGTACTACTTCAGAGTGGTACGTAATCCTGTCTTGGAAGTTATGTTGCTAGACAATAATGAACCTACGAGCTATGGAGAAGCGATGGTGGGCCCGGATTCAGATAAATGGCTCGAGGCCATAAAATCCGAGAGAGGATCCATGTATGAAAACAAAGTGTAGACTTTGGCAGAACGGCTCGATGGTCGTAAGGCTATTGAGTACAGATGGATTTTAAAAGGAAGACGGACAATGATGGTAAGTATCACCATTAAGAAAGCTCGACTTGTCGTTAAGATTTTTTCTGACAAGTTCAAGGAGTTGACTATGATGAGACTTTCTCACTCGTAGCGATGCTAAGAGTCTGTTGGAATTATATTAGCGATTACTGCATTATATATGAAATCTTGCAGATAGGATGTCATAACATTGTTTCCTCGACGATTTTCTTGAGGAAAGGTTGTATGTGATACAACCGGAAGGTTTTGTCAATCCTGAAAGATGCTAATAAGTATGCAAAGCTCCAGCAATCCTTCTAAGGACTGGAGTAAGCATCTCGGAGTTGGAATGTATGCTTTGATGAGATGATCAAATATTTTGGGTGTATACAAAGTTTATGAGAAACTTGTATTTCCAAAGAAGTGAGTGGGAGCACTATAGAATTTCTGATGAGTATATGTTGTTGACATATTGTGGATCAGAAATGACGTAGAATTTCTGGAAAGCATATAGGGTCATTTGAAAGGTGTTTTTCAATGGAAAACCTGGATTAAGCTACTTGAACATTAAGCATCAAGATCTATAAGGATAGATCAAAAACGCTTAATGGTACTTTCAAATGAGCACATACCTTGACATGATCTTGAAGGTGTTCAAGATGGATCAGCCAAAGAAGGAGTTCTTGTCTGAGTTGTAAGGTATGAAGTTAAGACTTAAAGCTCGACCACGGCATAAGAAAGAGGAAGGACGAAGGTCATCCCCTATGCTTTTGTCATAGGCTCTATACGGTATGCCATGCTAAGTACCGCACCTGATGTGTGCCTTGCCACATGTCTGGCAAGAGGGTACAAAGGTGATCCAGGAGTGGATCACTAGATAGCGGTCAAAAATTGTCCTTGGAGTAATAAGGACATGTTTCTCGATTATGGAGGTGATAAAGAGTTTGGTGTAAAGGGTTACATCGATGCAAGCTTTAACACCTATCCGAATGACTCTGAGTAACAAACCGGATATGTATAGTGGAGCAACCATTTGGAATAGCTCCAAGTGGAGCGTGGAAGCAGCATTTATAATATGACCTAGAGATTTGCGAAGTACATACGGATCTGAATGTTGCAGACCCGTTGACTAAAACCTCTCTCACAAGCAAAACATGATCAAACCCAGAACTCATTGAGTCTTAATCACATGATGATGTGAACTAGTTTAGTGACCTGTGAGTGTTAATCACATGGCGATGTGAACTAGATTATTGACTCTAGTGCAAGTGGGAGACTGTTGGAAATATGCCCTAGAGGCAATAATAAATTGATTATTATATTTCCTTGTTCATGATAATCGTTTATTATCCATGCTAGAATTGTATTGATAGGAAACTCAGATACATGTGTGGATACATAGACAACACCATGTCCCTAGTAAGCCTCTAGTTGACTAGCTCGTTGATCAATAGATGGTTACAGTTTCCTGAACATGGACATTGGATGTCGTTGATGACGGGAACACATCATTAGGAGAATGATTTGATGGACAAGACCCAATCCTAAGCATAGCACAAAGATCGTGTAGTTCGTATGCTAAAGCTTTTCTAAATGTCAAGTATCATTTCCTCAGACCATGAGATTGTGCAACTCCCGGATACCGTAGGAATACTTTGGGTGTGCCAAACGTCACAACGTAACTGGGTGGCTATAAAGGTACACTACAGGTATCTCCGAAAGTGTCTGTTGGGTTGGCATGAATCGAGACTGGGATTTGTCACTCTGTGTGACAGAGAGGTATCTCTGGGCCCACTCGGTAGGACATCATCATAATGTGCACAATGTGATCAAGGAGTTGATCACGGGATGATGTGTTACAGAACGAGTAAAAGAGACTTGCCAGTAACGAGATTGAACAAGGTATCGGGATACCGACGATCGAATCTCGGGCAAGTATCGTACCGCTAGACAAAGGGAATTGTATACGGGATTGATCGAATCCTCGACATCGTGGTTCATCCGATGAGATCATCGTGGAACATGTAGGAACCAACATGGGTATCCAGATCCCGCTGTTGGTTATTGACAGGAGAACGTCTCGGTCATGTCTGCATGGTTCCCGAACCCGTAGGGTCTACACACTTAAGGTTCGATGACGCTAGGGTTATAGGGAATAGATATACGTGGTTACCGAATGTTGTTCGGAGTCCCGGATGAGATCCCGGACGTCACGAGGAGTTTCGGAATGGTCCGGAGGTAAAGATTTATATATGGGAAGTCATCATACGGTCACCGGAATAATTCGGGGGTTACCGGTATTGTACCGGGACCATCGGAGGGGTTCCGGGGGTCTACCGGGAGGGTCCACCTGCCCCGGAGGGCCCTATGGGCTGTATGTGGAGAGGGACCAACCCCTTAGTGGGCTGGGCGCCTCCCCCCTTAGGGCCCATGCGCCTAGGGTTTGGGGGAACCCTAAAGGGGGGCCGCCCCCCTTGCCTTGGGGGGCAAGGCAACCCCCCTTGGCCGTCGCCCCCTCCTCAGATTGGATCTGAGGGGCCCGGCCCCCCTCTCCCTTGCCCCTATATATATGTGGGGGTGGGAGGGCAGCCGCACCCAAGTCTTGGCGCAGCCCTTCCCCTCTCCCAAGTCCTCCTCTTCTCCCGTGGTGCTTGGCGAAGCCCTGCAGGATTGCCACGCTCCTCCTTCACCACCATGCCGTAGTGCTGCTACTGGATGGAGTCTTTCCCAACCTCTCCTTCACCCCTTGCTGGATCAAGGCGTAGGAGACGTCACCGGGCTGTACGTGTGTTGAACGCGGAGGTGCCGTCCGTTCGGCACTAGGATCTCCGGTGATTTGGATCACGACGAGTACGACTCCTTCAACCCCGTTCTCTTGAACGCTTCCGCATAGCGATCTACAAGGGTATGTAGATGCACTCTCCTTCCCCTCGTTGCTGGTTTCTCCATAGATAGATCTTGGTGACACGTAGGAAAATTTTGAATTTCTGCTACGTTCCCCAACAATAACACCAACCGGTACTAAATGTTTTGGTGTGTTTTGGTTTTATTTTTTATTTTTACTTTAATTTTGTGTTTTCAATTTAATTTAGTGATTGTTTTACATTATAATGAGTTGTTAAATCATTAGGTGATTAGTTTGACTGGATGCGTGTGGATCCTAGCTAAGTCATCAAGTATATGTCATATCCATATTATATATACTTGATCACCTACTTAAGTGATGGAGGTAATATGGATATGGCATATACTTGATCACTTAGCTAGAATCCATCCAGTTGAAACTAATATGCAATTTCTTTCATAAATGATATAATAACTCATCATCATCATCATCATATTAATTAGTATAAAAACTCTTGCATCATATATATCATCACCAACGGTTTTCATAGCAAAGATATCATCGAGTTCAACATGGTAATGATATTATAAGCGTTCATAACACCACAAAAGCAAATCACTCTTTGAGATTAAGTTCAGGACGAAGAACACGGACATGAGAGGACAAGTACTAAGAGCATGAACTAGCTAATTAATCACTCCTGCTGCTCTCTCTCTCAGGTAAAATAGCATAGAACATGTATAGCTTTGCTGATTCATCATATTGGAGCATGCAGATGAACCTGTCTCCTAATCGTGGGTTGCGCTTCTGATTGCTTCCCCCTAGTACTTCTCTGTGATCGTTCACAATTTTGCTCCAGTCTTTTACTATTAAGCATTCCTTGCTATTAGAAATCATGGATGCACTAAAGTGCATTGTAGGATATCTTGGCCGTAAGCTAACAATATTCATGGTACCTTTAGTCTCGATCCAATCAGGCACAACATTCATCGGGAGTCCCTGTTGAAGAACATCGTATAGTAACATACTTAGCAATGAAGTTTAGCTTAAAAAATAATGGATGCAAAAGATGCATTGAGGAGAAATAGTAGAAATCTTACCATCTTTCCTAAATATATGTGACCGTAGTTCAGTACGAACACTATTGGTCGCACGTTTTGAGTACTAACATTTCTAAGTGCAGGAAAGAAATTTGTCTTGACAGCATCAAGATCCTCAAGCCATGAAACATAATGACTTGTCTCCTCGCAGTTTAGTTCAGCCCCGAGATAGTGGACGGTCCTGTCTACCAAGCGTCGGACATGTTTGCTTGATTGGAAGTAAGCTGTCAATATAAATTGAGATCTATTAATTATTCAACTGGTTCAAATAATCTCATATCGAAGACATAAATATGGTTGAGAAACTCACATAATGGTAGAACTGGAGGCGTCTGCACATCGACCCGGATGTCTCTATTACCTTCAATATCATCTTCTGGACGAATATCAAAGGTGATAACCATATCAGGCTCAAATGCATAAGCCTTGCATAGTGCTTGCCAAGTTTTGCATTCAAAATAGGTGTATGTGTCTGCATTGTATAATTTGACGTTGAAGGTATAACCATGCTCGGTCTTCAAGTAAACTCTTTTTACCTCCATAGTTTCGTTAGGACTGAAACCTATCTTATCCAAGACAAAAATTCTTGCATGGCAGGGGATACGCTAGTAGAATAGTGAAAAATTAAAATTAAAAGGTGAAGCAAATGAAGCATAAGTCATGCTTAATTACGAAAAAATACTTGTCGTTGTGACTTACTGTATCCACTTCGAAGTTCTCATCCAGCTTGATGCTGAAGCGTCTATCATCAACTAGAAAATTTCTGCCGCACAGGCCGTGCTGGTCTTCGCAATTTTCGCACATAATGAAATCGTGTTCGTCGTCAGACGACATTCCTATGTTCATAGGTGAAACATTAAACACTTATTAATTCAACTAGTTCAACTAAGCACTTACGAAAAATATACCTAATTAATTGAACTAATTCAACTAACTAGTTCAACCAATCAATTCAACTAAACTAGTTCTGTTAATTAGATAATGAAATCTCATATAACTAAATTAAATATATATCTAACATATAATTTATATCTAATATCTAACATATATGTTCATATATAGGTGAAATATTAAACACTTACTAGTTCTATTAATTCAACTAAATAAACTAGTTCTATTAATTCAACTAAGCATTTACTAAAAATAAACTAGTTCTATTAATTTCTTACTAAAATAAAGTAGGTAGTTTTATATAGTAATATTTTGATTAGATCATCAAATCTCATATACCTAAATTTTCTTACTAAAAATAAACTTGTTCTATTAATTTTCATACTAAAAATAAACTAGTTATATTAATTCAACTAGTTCAAATCTCATATATATACCTAATTAATATCTAGCTATACTAATTCAACTAGTTCAACTTGTTCTAATTCATGTAAAATATATTTGACATTAATATTTAACATCTTTTCCATATAATTCATCTAACATTAACATTCTAACATTATTATCTACGTAATTTATCTAACATTAATCTAAACAACAGAAAATAGAATAAGTAAAAACAATGTGTGTGTGTATGTGTGTGTGTCTCTCTCTGTGTGTGTGTGTGTGGTGTGTGTGTGTGTGTGTGTGTGTGGGGGGGGGGGGGGGGTGTGTGTGTGGTGTGTGTGTCTCTCTCTCTCTATGTGTGTGTGTGTACGACCGGGGGGCGGCGGCGTATAGGCGGCGGCGGGCGACGACGGGGGGACGGGGGCGGCGACGTACGGGCGCGGCGGGGGCGACGGGCCGGGCGGTGACGGCGACGACAGGTGGCGGGGGCGACGGCGGTGACGACGACGACGGGTGGCGTGGGCGACGGCGGTGACAGCGACGACGGGCGGCGGGGGCGGCGAGGGCGGCGCGCGATGGGGCGACGAGCGCGGCGAAGAAGTTTGGATCGAGAAGAACTACTGGTGGGCGAAACTAATTTTTTCGTAGGTTCCATATATATAGGAGGGGTCTTTAGTGCCGGTTGGAGCCACCAACCGGTACTAAAGGCCAATTTTCGCCAGGCCAAGGGGCAGGAAACGTCCCCTTTAGTACCGGTTCGTGCCACGAACCGATACTAAAGACCCCCCCCCTTTAGTACCGGTTGGAGCCACCAACCGGTACTAAAGGTTGTGCGCTGCCACCGGCGGTGCACAATGTTTAGTCCCACCTCGCCGAGCGAAGGGCAGCCGCACTGGTTTATAAACCCAGCCGCGGCTGCTCCTTCGAGCTTCTCTATATAGCAGGCTTCTGGGCCTAATTAACTAGGGCGCGCTGCCCTGTGAGCCTGCTGGCCCTTCTGGGCCTGCATTTGCACACCCTAGGTCTGGCAGGCCCACTGTGCAGCGCCAACAAATTTTTTATATAGTTTTTTCTTTTCTGCATTATTTATTTTCTTCTACTTATTTTGAGTAGTTTTTATATAGTTTTTTTATTTTCTGCATTATTTATTTTCTTCTATTTATTTTTGAGTAATTTTTTGTATAGTTTTTTTTTCTGCATTATTTCTTTTCTTCTATTTATTGTCTTCTGGAAATTGAATGCTGCATACTGGACACAAAAAAAGTCTGGAGTTCAAATAAGTTTAAAAAACATTGAAGTGGCCGTATAACAGATGAGTTCTCGTCCGAAACCTTGATACTCCGAAAGAGTTTGTCTAG
The DNA here is from genome assembly GCF_056163025.1 of Triticum urartu. Lineage (NCBI taxonomy): Eukaryota > Viridiplantae > Streptophyta > Magnoliopsida > Poales > Poaceae > Triticum > Triticum urartu. The sequence goes on from NC_141875.1 coordinate 558,793,218, forward strand.
TTTGTACACAAAGTGTGTCCAGCTTTTGCCGTGACCCTCTCTACTCTTTCGTGCATGCTATGCGGGTCATATGATGATACCATGCCAAGTTTCAACATTTTCAGGATTCATTTTGTAGTGATTTTCAATTTCACGGTCATTTAGCTCTCTTAACAATTAGGTAAATGACCGAAAAACAACAAATGATGTCAGAACATGTTGGAAATTGATGACATAGCTTTGAATGTTGCATACTGAACACAAAAGAAGTCCGGAGTTCAAATAAGTTTAAAAAACATTGAAGTGGCCATGTAACAGATGAGTTCTCGTCCGAAACCCTGATACTCCGAAAGAGTTTGTCCAGTTTGTACACGAAGTGTGTCCAGTTTTTGCCGTGACCCTCTCTACTCTTTCGCGCATGCTATGCGGGTAATATGATGATACCATGCCAAGTTTTCAACATTTTCAGGATTCATTTTGTAGTGATTTTCAATTTCACGGTCATTTAGCTCTCTAAACAATTAGGTAAATGACCGAAAAACAACAAATGATGTCAGAACATGTTGGAAATTGACGATGTCACTTTGAATGCTGCATACTGAACACAAAAGAAGTCCGGAGTTCAAATAAGTTATTAAAAATAAAAAAGAGGTGCAATGCTGGTTAATTTGCTTCAAGCCATTCGGAATAGTGTAGACTGCACTGCACATAGCTCAGTGCAATCTATGCTATTCCGCAAGGCTTGAAACTAATCAACATGCAGGTGAGCATTGAAACTCTTCGTCATTGTCTGTGCACTCACGGCTTATAAACCGCTCATATTGCCTCTCTCTTGGCGAGGTGGGACTAAAAATCAGATTACAATGAAACTCTAGTACCGGTTCATGGCATGAACCGGTACTAAAGGTCTTTGTGGGGGCCCCAGCCTGACCATAGCCTGACACAGCCTCATTAGTACCGGTTCGTGGCATGAACCGGTACTAAAGGTTGCCCACGAACTGGTACTAATGATGCCCGCCCGCCTAGCCGTTGGAACCGGCACTAATGGTCACATTAGTGCCGGCTCAAATTCAAACCAGCACTAATGTGCTTCACATTTGACCGTTTTTCTACTAGTGCACTATGGGCCCACGTCGAGCTTCGTGTTTTCTCCACAGCCACAGCATCACGGTCCCTCATCGAGCTTCGTGTTTTCTCCACAGCCACAGCAGCACGGTCCCTCATCGAGCTTCGTGTTTGAGCGAGAGCAGCCGTCACAACCAGCAGGTAAGTGTCTTCATTTTTATTGTTTTCAATATTAATTGAGGCGACCTCATTCTTCATGACTAAACGTTCCATCATGCAGGAGCCTACGGATATCATGCGTCTATGTCAGCATCACATGATACGTGGGGGAGTGATCAACAACCCGAGAAGAATATACATGCTCAGATGTCGCAGCACACCCAGTGGATGAACATGTATTCGACTCCTCCACCAGGCCCCACACAGGATACACAGCATGACCAGGGAGAGTCTAAAATTCCTCCTCGTAATATTAAGCCACCTAACAGGTTGGGATGGTCGCCGCTTCAGATCCGCCTCCCCGCCAGGCCAGACGTCGTCACTGACGCTTCCATCTATCAGTAGAGACATGACCATCTACTTATGTATGAGACTTATGTCTATTCTATGTATGAGACAAATGACTATGTACTTATGTATGAGACATATGCCTACTCTATTTTAGTACTCTGTTATCCGAACTATAACATCATATTTAGATAGAACATAATGCTCATACAACAAGACAGTATAAACAACTAGATAGAACTACATCTAAATTAACGGTACGTACGACTAAACTTACAACATACATCATAAAAATTACATGAAGTCATCATCGTCATCCTCCGTCGATGCAGAACTCTTTCCCTTCGAGGATGCAGAACTCTTACCCTTGGACGATGCAGAACTCTTGCCCTTCGAGGATGCAGTACTCTTGCCCTTGGACAATGCAAAACTCTTGTTCTTTGACGATGCAGAACCCGGAAGCGGCGGCATGAAGATATCATCTTCGTCCTCGTTCTCCTCAGTCCATAAAAATGGATGCTTTTCTGCAGTCCTTCTGAAAGTTTCACTCTCCGGCTCCACTACCTTCTTCCACCTTGCATGCAACCTAAGAAGTTCTATACGTACCTCCTCATAGGTCCTTTCAGGCCACCCAGACATACGTAATTCGTGAGCCAACTCATTCATTATGGTGTCACTACCAGTGAGTTCGTCCCATGGAACTATCCTATTGTCCATCCTGAAATCGGTAGCTAGCCTCAGAAGAGTCCTGCTCATCTCAGGGTGAAAACTACGATCGAAAGGATAATGGGACATCTCAACTACACTACACTGGAATGCTTATCCTCCTCTGTCTGAAGGGGGTTTTATAGGTAGGGATGAGAAAATGGCGGGAAAGAACGACTGCGGTATGGCGGGAAACGATTGGCGGGAAACGGGTGGCGGGAAAGAGTTGGCGCGAACACATGGCGGGAAACGGGTGACGGGAAAGAGTTGGCGCGAACATATGGCAGGAAAATTTTGCGGGGAAAGGGTTGCGCAAAATACGTCATAGTTTATAAAAAAAATCCGGAGATCGTTCGGGACAAAAATGATGGCATGCACCTGTCGGCCCACAGCAGGTCAATTAGTCCCTGTCGGCCCACAGCAGGCCAATTAGTCCCTGTCGGCCCACAGCAGGCCAATTAGGCCCTGTCGGCCCACTACTGGCCGACTGGACCTGAACTGGTGGCCGATAGGCCAATCGGCCAGCTGCAAGCCGATAAGATCTCAGTCGGCCTGCTGTGGGCCGACTAGGTCCACTCGGCCTGCTGCGGGCCGACGGTGTATTACTTTTAAAAATTATTTTTTGAGTGTAATATTTGTGCAAATTAATAAAAAAATGTATTATTTAAAAAAAATTAGCGTCAGGTGGTTCAGCCACCTGATGACTGGAGAGTGCGTGCAGTCGAACATATACAGATGTATATTTTAGAGTGTAGATTTATTCATTTTGCTTCGTGTAGTCAATATTGGAATTTCTAAAATGTCTAAAACGGAGGGAGTAGTGCTGGTGCAGTATTTTTCGAGCGAGTCTTGTGTAGACAATGCCTGACTTTTATTGTCACGTTCCTCCGTAGATAATTTATGTATGGCTTCTATCCATGTGAATCTTGGTAACTATTCTTCGGAGTATAACTCAGTGTTGCTGCTAAGAGCACTACTAGTATTGTGCTACAGATTCTTATAACAAAGGAAAAGCCATAATCAATCGATGCAAGCTATCCTAACAATGTACTGGGCTAGTATCATGATCGAGGTCTTCTAGGAGCTATTAGTTGGCAGTGGTCTGATCCTCCGTCTTCCTGTTGATGGTGATTCCCTGATCCCTCCTCATCGGCGGCAGGCGTTCCTTCTCCTCCTCCACCTGCTCCAGCAGCACCTGCAGCTCCGCCTCCGACAGGCTCTCCAGCCGTTTCTGCAACGAAAACAGTTTTAATGGTGGTCAGTCACAAGTCACAAGTCACAACTTGTTTCTTGTTGATGGCAGAGGGGTCACTAGCTCACCTCCATGACTTGCTTCTCGTAGTTCCTGAGCTGCGTGGCGTAGGTCATGTCCTTGTTGGCCACCCGGATCATGTAGGAGGAGATCCACCCCACCGTCATCCCGAGCACGATGAACAGCTGGACCACGTTGCCGGCTTGCAGGGGGTCCACGCCGACGAACTGCGCGCGGTCAGGGAAAGGGTTTGCGATCAGGTTCAGGTAAAATACAAACATGTTCTTCATCATCGTTGGCAAATCGAGCAGCTGCCGGATTTTGCTAGAGAAATGAAGAGGAGGTCACCTCGAGGCCGGACTTGAGGCCGTAGCCGAGGAGGGTGACGCCGACGCCGATCAGCAGCACGTCTTTCCTCGAGTACCCGAACTCCACCTTGTCATCCGTGGCTTTGGAGTCATCCACGCTGCTTCTCAGCGCCGAGCGCCTCCTCTGCCCCACGGGCCTCTGCAGCAGCACCTTCGATCGCAGCACGGTTTGGCCTTTTGCAGAACATAACAAGATCAGTTTGTTAATAATCCATCTGCTCACTGGATTCGTGCAGCTCATTAGCACAAGAAAAGAGCATGGAGCAGAAGCAAGAATACCAGAATGGCCGGAGTGCAGGCAAGCCGTCTGGCCGAAGCGGAGACCGCCGGCGGGCGCGGCGGCGGCGGCCCTTCCAGCCGACTGTGGAGAGACGCGAAGGACGGGGGCGGACAAGGCTGCAGGCGCCATGGTTGCCGAGTAATTCCACCGTTGCTGCTCGGCCGCACACCCGCCCTCTGGCTCCCTATTATCCCACCTTATCCTCGACGTGCTGACTGACTGAGGGGGCGCTGCTCAGCCGCGTCCCCGGCACCTCTTCCGTACACGTACACGTACACAAACTCGCCACATCGAGATCAAGAATGCGAGCGCGTCGACAAGGCCAAATATCACACTCGTCTGGATAAGAGTGGCCGTTCTTCTGACCCTCCCGCGCGCGAACCCGTGGCCCTCGCGCGCTCGCTCATGGCTTCTTCCTCCTCTTCCGTCTTCTCCCCGCTCCTGCGGCCTACGCTCCGGCTGCGGGTCGCCTCCTGCGCCACGCGCTCCTCTGCTCTCCACGCTGTGTCTGCGGACAACGCTGCCCCTGCCCCGCAGTCGGCGCCTCTCGCGGTTGCTAGCCACAGGAGGGAGCTGGTGGTGGGGACGGCGCTCGGTGCGCTGTTCTCGGCGACGCCGCTGCCCGCGGGAGCGCGCGAGGTCGAGGCCGGCAAGTACCTGCCGCCGGCGCCGGCCAGCCCGGGCTTCGTGTTCTTCAAGGCCACCACCAAGGACACCCCCGCCCTCCGGGCTGGTGATCACTCGGTTCTTGCTACTTTCTAGCTATCTCCATGCATTGTTCCTTGTTAGTGCTAGTACCTATCTTGCAATCTGATGCACCCTGTCGATTAGTCAACTGAGTTGAGTTTTGTCATGAAATTCAGGCAATGTGGAACCATATGAGTTCATCCTGCCGCCCACCTGGAAGCAGCTGCGAGTGGCCAACATACTCTCCGGCAATTACTGCCAGCCCAAGTGCGCGGAGCCATGGGTGGAGGTGAAATTCGAGGACGAGAGGCAGGGCAAAGTGCAGGTGGTGGCCTCGCCGCTGATCCGCCTCACCAACCGGCCGAACGCCACCATCGAGGACATCGGCAGCCCCGAGAAGCTGATCGCCTCCCTGGGGCCCTTCGTCACCGGCAACACCTTGGAACCCGAGGAGATCATCGAGGCCTCTGTCGAGAAGATCGGCGACCTAACTGTAAGTCGCCGTCGATAACTCACTGAAGGTGTTGCTGAAACCTGAATTCCTGATGCATGGGCGTAAATTATTTGTGACGCAGTACTACAGCTATGTGCTGGAGACCCCACTGGCACTGACGGGCTCTCACAATCTGGCCAAGGCCACGGCCAAGGGGAGCACGGTGGTGCTCTTCGTCGCGAGCGCCAGCGACAAGCAGTGGCAGTCGTCGGAAAAGATTCTGAAGGCTATGGTAGATTCATTCCAAATATGATTGCAGCAAGTGCAGGCTTGGCCTCCAGACCTGGACGCGCGGGTTTGCTTGCTTACTGCTTCCACGAAAGAAAATGGTACCTGTTTTTGAGGCTTGGAACAGTTGTAATGAGCTACTTGATCGACTAAGGTGACTATAAGCTTGTACACTAGCTTTTTATAGAGGTTATTCCAATGTACACACTGATCAGAATCAGTTGGCATCTTCTTCCCAACAGCAAAAAAGTTTGAGTTTGAATATTCTACCATGCACGTGAGGTACCATGCAGCGTTTGGAGCATCTCTAGCCAATCTCTTAAAAGACTTTAGAGAGTAAAAATATATTTCAAGGGCCTAAACTGGATCTAGCCGATCCTTATTAGCATTAGAGAAGTAAAACATTTACACCTGGCGTCGGTGGCCCCTTAATTTATTCGACCGGCGCCACTCTCCCCCGCTCGACCGCATCCACTCCAGAGCGGCCATCCCTTTCCTCCACCAGCCACCATTCACCACCGCAGTCGCCTGGCACCACCCGCCGCTCCTCGTCCTTGCACTGTTGGATTCGACGCGCACCCCCACCGGATTCGATGCACCCATGCCCGGCGCCGTCGTATTTTGTCGGGGTTCGTCAAGCGTAGCCACCCGGAGCTCGTTGCGCCGCCTCGTGGTATGTATTCCTCCTCTTACCGCTTGCATTGTCAGTCACCCACCAGCAGATCCTCGTTGGCCATTCGAGCGGGCTCGGCCCTAGCCCGACAACTCGACATGCCTCTGCCGATCATCAAGTGTGATGACTGCTGGCGGCTGATTCTGTGCCAGGTCTCGAAGACGATAGATTATTCCGGATGGGTTTTCTTTAAGTGCGAAATGGACTAAGTGCGTTTTTGTGCGATAGTTCTTTGGTTCAACTAAAATTTGTGCTTAGACTTAACCAAGTCTCAGTCAAGTCACATAACATATAAAAGTTTAAAAGAAAATTTTGAACGGATCTTCATGTGAGATCTCACGAATAAAGCATCGACTGAGACTTGGTTAAGTACCCAATCGACTGAGGTTTAGCAATTCCATTGTTTGTTTTTCATGCAAGAGCACTGCATGTCTTTTCCATTGAGATGAGAGACAAACATCATTTACAACCGAGTACAGGGCAGGCAATCAAATGTGAGATCAAACCCTACCCCACTGCTGCACAACTAGTGTACTTGAAATGTAGGCCCACCATAGACATGCGCTAAGGCCCCTTCTAATGTTCCACCATGTATAGATGATAAGGCTATCGAATCGGCATAAAATCGGATGGTGCAATCTAATTAAAAAGAGAGAGTACTTTGATGACCCCATAAAAATGGTACTAAACACGTGTACCTAGATGGAAACATAATTCTAAGTCTACAACTAATTAAGTGAAGGATGCTTAGCACCCAAAAGCTAAACAACTATGCATTGAGGACATTGAGTGGCAACAGCTCGAGCTCCGCTTTGATCGTGGCAACCACCAGGCCTGGTAGGGATGACTTATGCACAACCATTCTGTTGTTATGTTCTAGCCAGATGACACCACAAGGTAACATAGACAACCATGGTTAGCTCTTTCATCCTAAAACGCTCCACCGCTAAGCTCGACGTGGGCCACCACTCGAGGATCCTGCTCCTTCCTAAGGGTATGACACAGTGCAACTGCAGTAGCAGAAGCAAGTGGTATCAGACCTCCCTTGTGAAGGAGCAACCAAGGGCGTCTTTAGTTGCCCTCTTAGAGCCCAACCAGCCCTGTGTGCAATGAAATGGCATGTGTGATTGCCTACATTCACTGTTTGGGCTGCATAGCACGAAACTTACAGTACCTCCTAGCCAGGCCCGCAAAGAATGTGCAAATCGGCAGTTTCCAGCGAGTCAAGCTTGGGCGATGCACGAGAGCACGCGTGGGTTGGTCCAGGAATGCAACCTCATTCGGTCTCATACCTCGTGCACCTGAGGTTTCAAGATAAGGTCTACATGAAAAAAAAAGCACATCGATGTTGTAGTTTCATTCAGGCGACCGGTTCATAGTTTCATATATGGTAAATATTTAATTTTGTGTTCATGTTTAAAGCTATTCTGGACGAATTTTATCAAATTCGTCGCGCGACTTTCGTGTTGCATGTTTTCTGTTTCCACGATCGTAGACGCGTATATCTATATCTTCCTCGTGATTGTACATATGCATATGTGTGGTCTGATTTAAGAGGCTACTTAATCGTTCCTCTAGGACTCTGTCCCGCGTCCTGTTACACTGACGCCAGCAATGGTGTTGGGGATATAACTATTAGGTATAACCCGCCTAGGAGGGGCCGGGTCATACCACTGACGACTTAAAGATGAAGATGGCGGGTCATGAAGGAAGCCCATTGAAGGCCCAAGACCCAGAGGCGACTTGAGGCCCAAGAGGATGAACCGCCATATGTATAACTTGTATTGTAAGGCAAGCTTAGTTAGTCACCGAGCCAGACACGTTGTGTATGAGCCAGTCGGGACTCTGTTAGCCGCCGGGCATCAACCTGTGTATATAAAGGGGTGACTCGGCGGCGGGTTAACTCAAGAAACAACAAGTCGAGAACTAGGTCAAGCGGATTCGCTCCCTGGTAATCGAAACACAAGCAAAACAACCCCAAACTGGAGTAAGCCTTTACCTCATTACGAGGGGCCGAACTAGTATAAACTCTCTGCGTCCTTTGTCCCGATTAACCCCTTTAAGCTAACCTAGTCGCGATGGCTCCACATCTAAGTTCTTTCGCTAGGACATCTGCCGTGTTAAACCCACGATAGTTGGCGCCCACCGTGGGGCCAGTGCACGGTGGTTTCGAGTTCTTAAAGGGCGACTTCGCAGGGATCAAGAGATATGCCGTGGGCCGGATGACCAAGAGTCATCGCGGCAAGCTCTACATCGACGATGCGGGCTGGGACCCCGAGGCCGGCTCAATCGAGTATGGGTACCGGGTCCCCTTCGGCGGAATCCACGTCTTCATCGGCAAGATCGGCGAATCAGGCCCTGAGCCAGACATCTGCACTGACATCGTCGAGGCGGTTCAGCGTGCACGACCCGCCAAGATCAAACCGTTGTGAAGCACGCCTTTGTGGGTTTCATCCATGGGGCGGAACTTGAGAAAGGATCTGTGTCTGCTGGTGAGACGGCCATCTACTCTAATGGTGAGTCATCAACCGGAGAGACCGATTCAATGTATCAACTATAGGTCGGCCGGCTTGGGGGCTGTTCAGATGGTGACAGTATTCCGGACCCCTATGAGCAGCCGAACAGGGTTGCAATCTTCATGACTGGTACACAACCAGTGCTCGGTTCAACGACCGCCGTGGCCATGACCTCCAGCTCAGCGGCTGCAGCAACGGCTGTGGCTAGCGGCTCCGCGCGCCCGCCGGCTCAGGTTCTGACCGAACTGCTGGATGCTTTGGCAACTTTGATGGGGGCGGAGGTGACCCCGGACACTCAAGAACATCATAAAGTGGATGTTGTGAAGCTACGAGATGAGATAGCTTAGGCCAATGAAGAGTTGGCGGCTGAAAATGCTAGCATGGCCACGGAGCAAGCTGCTTTGGACGTTCAGGCACAACAGATTCATGCAGAATCTTTCCGGCTTACCTTGGATTGAAACGCTTCAAATGCCAACATGAGAAGGAGGCACCAAAGTCGCTTACCTTCGGATTACGACGCGAGAAACCTCTTCAACACACCTGGGGCAGGGACCAGTGACCCGCCTGTGATGAATCGGGCTGGTGAAGTACCGGTGACAGGAGCGCCGGTTCAACCATGAGCTGCTGACTCGCCCCGCTTGACTCCACCTCAGCACGCTCCGACATCGCCGGGTCACTGTTCCAATCCTCTAGATAACATGATTGCTGCGGCGACACGATTGGCGGCTCTCCCGGTGGAAGGCGAGTCTCCAGCCGCGATAGAGATGCGAAGGGCCAGAGAGCTTCTTCAGACAGCAGTGGCTCAACAGGCGGCTTATACGTACAATTTCAAGTAGTGAGCAACACCGTAGCCAACCCCGTAGGCATTGTTGGGGAACGTAGCATGCAATTTCAAAAAAATTCCTACGATCACGCAAGATCTATCTAGGAGATGCATAGCAACGAGAGGGGAGAGTGTGTCCACGTACCCTCGTAGACCGAAAGCGGAAGCGTTAGATTAACATTGTTGATGTAGTCGAACGTCTTCTCGATTCAACCGATCAAGTACCGAACGTACGGCACCTCCGAGTTCTGCACACGTTCAGCTCGATGACGTCCCTCAAACTCTTGATCCAGCAAAGTGTCGAGGGAGAGTTTCGTCAACACGACATCGTGGTGACGGTGATGGTGAAGTGATCCGCGTAGGGCTTCGCCTAAGCACTACGTGAATATGATCGGAGACGTAAACTGTGGAGGGGGCGCCGCACACGGCTAACAATGTTTGCTGTGTGTTCTAGGCGCCCCTCCCCACATATATATAGGTGGGAGGGGGAGGGGGACAACCATGGGGCGCCCCAAGTAGGAGGAATCCTACTTGGGGGCCTCCTCCAATTCGGCCTCCCCCTTTCCTTATCTCCGAAGGGGGGAAGGAAAGAGGGGAGAGGGGAAAGTAAGGGGGAATCCTATTCCCTCTATTTCCTTTCCTCCTTCCCCTTTCCTTTCTCCACTTAGGCCGGCACATATGGGGGCGCACCAGCCCCTTAGGGGCTGGTCTGTCCTGTCGTAGGCCCAATAAGGCCCATATCTTTGTCGGGGGGGTGCCCGAAACCCCTTCCGATGACCCGATACGTACCCGGTACCCCTGGAAAACTTCCGTGTCCAAATACTATCATTCTATATATGAATATTTACCTCTTGACCATTTCAAGACTCCTCGTCATGTCCGTGATCTCATCCGGGACTTCGAGCAACATTCGATCACCAAATCACATAACTCATATAATACAAATCGTCATCGAACGTTAAGCGTGCGGACCCTACGGGTTGGAGAACTATGCAGACATGACTGAGACACCTCTCCGGTCAATAACCAATAGCGGAACCTGGATGCTCATATTGGTTCCCACATATTCTACGAAGATCTTTATCGGTCAAATCGTTATGACAACATACGTTATTCCCTTTGTCATCGGTATGTTACTTGCCCGAGATTCGATCGTCGGTATCTCCATACCTAGTTCAATCTCATTACTGGCAAGTCTCTTTACTCATTCCGTAATGCATAATCCCACAACTAAATCAATAGTCACATTGCTTGCAAGGCTTATTATGATGTGCATTACCGAGAGGGCCAAGAGATACCTCTCCGATACTCGGAGTGACAAAACCTAGTCTTGATCTATGCCAACCTAACAAACACCTTCGGAGATACCTGTAGATCATCTTTATAATCAACCCATTATGTTGTGACGTTTGATAGCACACAAGGTATTCCTCCGGTATCCGGGAGTTGCATAATCTCATAGTCAAAGGAATATGCATAAGTCATGAAGAAAGCAATAGCACTAAAACTTAACGATCATTATGCTAAGCTAACAGATGGGTCTTGTCCATCACATCATTCTCCTAATGATGTGATCCAGTTCATCAAATGACAACACATGTCTATGGTTAGGAAACTTAACCATCTTTGATTAATGAGCTAGTCTAGTAGAGGCTTACTAGGGACACTGTGTTCTGCCTATATATCCACACATGTATCAAGTTTCCGGTTAATACAATTCTAGCATGAATAATAAACATTTGTCATGATATAAGGAAATATAAATAACAACTTTATTATTGCCTCTAGGGCATATTTACTTCAGGCATGACCCGAAACGCGGTGGTGTCGATGCTCAGACTTTGGTGGATCAGGCCAGGGCACGTCGGAAGGCTAAGCTGGCGGCTCAGTTAGCAGCTCAACAAAAATTTCCGGTTTATCCGTCAGCATCTGTGGAGGCAGGAGTGACCTCTAGAACCTTGGGAGTGCCATGTTTAGTGCTGGCTCTACGCAACGAGCGATTGCCTAAGGATTTCAAGGGCCCTCGTAAAAGTGCCTAACTACATAGCGGATCATCCCCCAGAGGCTTGGATTGAGAGCTATGAGATGGCTATGGAGATGTTGGATGTCAGTGATGTTGCATGTGCAAAGTATTTCACCATGATGTTGGACGGGCCGGCTCGTAACTAGTTGAAAGGGTTGCTTGCTAACTCCATTGGTTCATGGGCTGAATTGAAGACCCGTTTCATTCAGAATTTCAAGGATACATGCAAGCAATCCATGTCGATTCTTAATTTAGACACTTGTGTTCAGGGCGAAGGAAAATCAACGACCCATTGGGTGTGGCGGCTCTCGATCTCCTCTCCCGCGTCTTGCTGAAGTGGCGTCATCGTCGCCATCGCTAATCTTGGCCTCCTCTCCTGCATCCTACTAAGCTGACGCTGCCATGACGTGCACACTCTATTTATTCTCCTCTATCCTCTGCCTCAGCGCCCTCCTATTCGTCCATCCACATGAACTTTTTCTGCGGCGACGACGCTAGCAACTAGTTTGTCGTGTCAACAACGGGATCACTCGCCCGCGACCCCGTGCTCGTCGTGTCAGATGCACTGCCGCTGCCTATCTGCCTTCTCTCATGCGTACTACTACATTGGCACCACCGCCGATGTTGTTCCTCCCAGCCTCCTCTCTCGCGCTTTGTTGTTGGAAATATGTCATAGAAGCAATACTAATTGTATCATTATATTTTCATATTCATAATTATAGAGTTTATATTCTCTGCTATAACTGCTATGATCCTGAAATATGCGATTCGTTGGAAAACTCGTATGCACGTGTGGAATGATAAATGGTAAAATAAAAGGTTCCTAGTCTTGCCTTTAGGACTAGCTCAAGTGTTGTTGGTGATCATGTTTTCCGGATCTTAGGATATCTGTAAGTGTAACGATAGTTTTAAAACAACATTGAGATTATGACGTTAGAAGAACGGTCATACTAAATCGATCCAAACTTGTTTGTTATGGATTAAGTTAATATCATCTGTAATCAATTGTAATAACACGGAATGTTAACATGTGGTTTTGCTCCTTAGACCATGAGAGTATCGTAGTCACTTCTTACCACACAGTGGGATTTCGGGTTGCTCAAACGTCACCTGTAACACGGCGATCGTAACGACAACTTATATGTTCATCAGAAAATTTGACAAGGGACTAGATAGATCGATAGTGGGATTTGCTTCTATGACGATGGAGAGATATTCTTAGGGCCCTGATGACATCCATCATCATCTGTCTAGACACATGTGACTTCATCACGGGGATGCCGGAACACAATAACGAGAAAGAAGAATAAAACCGGTAACGAGGATAACGGTATAGTGAGCATGTGATGACTCAGGAGGATACCGACGCATCTTGGGTTTTGTGGAGTATCAGAAGCAAAGGGAACATCACATGATAACCAAAGGTTCACTCGAATATCATTTATGTGCTCATAAGGATCAATATGGACGTCCACGGTTCTGCTGTCGGTCATTGAACGAATGGTTTCGTTCATATCTATGAGTTACCGAACCTACGAGGTCACAAGCTTAAGGAAATCATGATCTTCTAAGTGTTAGTAGGACGAGCGTGATGAAAATATATTTTTGGAATTGTTTTATTAATATTTGGAATAATTTCGAGAGGATCTGGAAGCGTTTCGGGGGTCATCGGAAGGGTTTCACAGAGTATCAGGTAATACCGGGTATTATCGATAAATACATATAGGTGGAAAATGTTTTTGGAGATGTTAAATTATATATAAAAGGGTCTGAAAATATCTAGAACACTTTTAGAGGTGGAAAAGAAAAAAATATAGACTAGCCAAGTGGAGCGTGATTTGTAGGCCGAAAGACCAAAGACAACACCTGGAAAACATAAAAGGTCTCCAAAAGCGACGTCTTTAAGAAGGAAACAGTGCACAAGCGCCGTCGTCGCCCGATCCAAGATCATAGGTTTTCACCCTGGAGAAAGATCGAGTTCTCAAAACAATACCTTCAACAAGGCAATTGCCAGGCACAACCACTGAAGGCAAAACCTTAGGTTTTTCACCCTGAAAGTCACGACTCGCTACCCGAGGAGCACCACCAAAATATGAAATCCTCTAGTGCTATCGCCCCCACTTGACACTGTTGCTACTGAAAGTTATCAAACACCTAGCTGACTCCATCGCCTTCAAGGGCCCCCTCCGCCTTACTGATCCTCCGATCTCAGCCATCAAGAGTTTCTCTGCTGTTGTCTGTGCCATGGAAATCGAGATGCCGACATGTCCCATGGTGTAAACAAATAGCAGAGCTTCGCGTCATGCCCTCCTGGAGCCACATAGGCTGATATGGACACAAACGACCAGATACTATCCGATCCAGATATCCTTGGGCAAGATCTTCGGCAGTAGTTCCGGAACACGTCGACTGCCAGATCGAGGAGGACCAGTCAAGCAGAACGTTGCCGTGATGCGATAAGAGCACAAGGCCGTCACCACACCGCTGCCTCCACCAAGCTGACGCAATCGACGTCACGGCGGAGGACATTGGCCCATGCTGTCCATGGCCCGCGGCTCCAGGCGCCATATCTGACGGAAACGGCAGCGGCCGGCCCGCCCCGCACTCCAGCGCCGCTCTCGAGCGAAGTCAGTACGGTGCGCAGACGAGGAGGCAAGCCACCGCCCCGACCTGCCGGAACCGAGCAACCGCCCAAAACATCGTCGCCGCTGGTGTCAACAAGGGAGACTCCGCCGTGCCCGAGGACGCCCCCACGACGCGAGCAAGGTCCCTGCCGCCGCCGTCGGTCGCAGCGGCTTCGCCCTGCAGCTTCCTCCGGCAGCGGAGGAGAGGAGGAGCGCTTTTTTTGGTGGCGGCGGCGGTAGGAATCACGATCCGTCCGTGATTTAGTTTTCATGTAAACCAGACTACAAATTTTAACAAAAACAATATTTAAAAGTTTGTGAACCAGTGGGGTACTTATGAAAATACTCTTTATTTGTAGTTTTGGATTTTCTATATAGTGAATTTTAATCTGTATCTACCTTACACAAGTTAATTATATGCAGCATAGTCACCTAAATAACTGTTCTTACATCTCCAAATTCCGATTTAGCTTAGCCAAACAGCCGGAATAGAAAAAGATGTCATGATGTCAGCAATGATGTTATCATTTGCAACACTATATACAATTCCACTCATACAGATACGGGCATGATTCTTCTGTTGGCTTTGTCCATGAGAATCAGACAGCTGCATTATTATTTTAGGATTTGCAAATTCTCATCTGGATAGATAGGTTTAGAAGAGAAATGTTAAAAAATGAAAAAAGTTTGTAGAACTGGCCTGGTTTTTTTCGAAAAGGGGGGCACTATGGCCTCCGCATCAGAACGATGCAGAACTGGTCTGGTACTGAATTATTGTATGCCGCCGCCGGCATTACCTAGAAATCCGAAAAAAGATGACAACGTCTCAATCATCACCGCGTTACATAAGAGTACTCCACCGATCTCTCACCGCAGTCCGCACAGAATCAAACAATGGCCACGTCCGCAACGGCGGCTCGGCACATGGTCGCTTTGCCGTACCCGGGCCGCGGCCACATCAACCCCATGCTCGCCGTGTGCCGCCTGCTCGTCGCCGCGGACGGCGCCCTCACCGTCACCGTCGTCGTCACAGAGGAGTGGCACGGGCTGCTGGCCTCCGCCGGAGTGACCCCCACGCTGCCGGACCGCGTCCGCCTCGCCACCATCCCCAACGTCATCCCCTCCGAGCACGGCCGCGGGGCCGACCACGGCGGCTTCATCGAGGCCGTAAACTGCAAGATGGGGGAGCCCGTCGAGCGGCTGCTCGACCGGCTGGCGTTGGAGCTGGGGCGGAGGCCAGATGCTATCGTGGCCGACACGTACCTGCAGTGGGCGGTGGCGGCCGGCGCGCGGCTCGGCGTGCCGGTGTGCTCGCTTTGGACCCAGCCGGCCACGTTCTTGTTGGCGCTCTGCCATTTGGACCTGTGGCGACCAGCGGTTGAAGGTTTCAGCGAAGAAGGTACTAGCTAATTCGACCATGCTCCAAAATTTTGTTCAGAGAGTGTAGAAGACCGTTACTAATCAGGAAAAACTGAGCAATTTACTCCACAAGATTGTCTCTGTTTCCTCATAGAATATTTTGGATTCTTTAGCCTAGGACAAGCTTCAGTTTGATTCTTCACTAAATCGTAGACAACTGATGCGTTCTACTCGTATGCTCTGCAGAACTAAGCCGCAAGTCGTTGGAGCAATATGTACCGGGCCTCTCATCAGTGAGGTTGTCTGATGTCAAGATCTTCCTCGCTTGGGAGGGGCCAATCAAAATATCAGCGGAGGTGTTCGTCAAAGTACGCAAAGCGCAGTGCGTCCTATTCACCTCCTTCCACGAGCTCGAGCCCAGTTCCATGAGCAAAATAGCAGAGTTACTTCCCTGCCCCATCTATCCAATCGGCCCTGCAATCCTGCGTGCGCCGGACAACGGGGAGAGCGCCCGTGACGAGGAGCACCGGCGCTGGCTGGACGCGCAGCCGCAGAACTCGGTGCTGTACGTCTCGTTCGGCAGCTTCGTCGCCATGCCGCCCAAGCAGTTCGAGGAGATCGCCGTGGGGCTGCGCGACAGCGCGGTCAGGTTCTTCTGGGTGGCCCGGGACAGGGCCACCGCCGGCCTGCGGGAGATGTGCGGCGACAGGGGGTTGGCGGTGCCGTGGTGCGACCAGCAGGAGGTGCTGCGCCACCCGTCCGTCGGCGGCTTCCTCAGCCACTGCGGGTGGAACTCGGTGCTCGAAGCCGTGTGCGCTGGAGTGCCCTTGATTGGCTTCCCTGTTGTGTGGGATCAGCTGGTGAATGCCCGGATGGTCGCCGACGAATGGAAGACCGGCATCAACCTGAGGCAGCAGAGGGGAAAGGATGGGATCGTGAGCAGGGCCGCGGTCTCTGATGCCGCGAGGAAGCTGATGGATTTGGACAGCGGCGCTGGCCAGGAGATGAGGAGAAGGGCTGCGCAGCTGCGCGAGGCTTCCCGTGGTACGGTCCTCGAAGGCGGCTCGTCGCAGCGTTCTCTCAGCGGTTTCCTGGAGGATCTTGTTGAGGGGAAATTGGAGGTCGCTGAAAGTTCTGCGTGAATTCTTCGTTTAGTCCAGTCACCGCCAGAAAAATACTAGCTGCTTGTGGTTCAAAATGGTGCATCATAGCAAGGCCATGTGTTATTTTTGAGCTTAGAAATTTCAATTTTAAGGCTCACAATCTCGCAAAGCATGCATGTAATCTATGCATAGACATACATGTGTGGTTGGGCACTTCTCGTGACCCAACTATTGTATCTATGAACATTACTCTTATTCAATAAAGCATGGGAGATTTCTCAAGAAAAAAAAGCAAGGCCATGTGTCCTACAGATATTTCATTTTTTTTGCTGCACTTGAGAGCATTCTGACCGATCCCTATCCGGCGTTAGAGAAAAACAAATTCGATTCTGGCCATTACTAGGCGCCGGTGCGCCGGCCCAACTTTGAGCCGGTCATACCAGCAGCGTCCGATCGAACAACTCATGGCCGTACGATTCTCTTCTTTACTTTCACCAGGCGTCTTCTTCCTTAAAAAAAACTTCCAGCGCGCTACCATGGATGAGCGATGCGCCCAGTTTGAAAGTACCACCCTGGTGCGCTCGCCTGTAGCCGCCCTCCCCGCCGGTCGTCGTCGTCGCCGCCGGCCGCAGTCGTTGCCGCCGGCCGCCGTCATGGTGGAAGCAAAAACAAAAGCTGGATTCAGCAAAAACAGAACATGATGGAAGCAAAATTTGAAGTTGGTTCTAGTAAAAAATTATGGTGGTAGCAAAATAATTTGTTGGATCCAAACTTCTGATGATGCATGTGCTAGCAGTTAGGGTGGATGGCTGCATCATCTCTGCGTCTCCAGCTCGCCGGGTTCGAGTGCCAAGCAGCAAAAAATCTAGAAGCAACAAAAATCTTCCAGCAAAAAACTTCACCCTGGGTCGAAATCCGGTGGTCGGTTGAAGCAAAATCAAAAAAATGCTTCTAGCAAAAACAAGCTTAGGTGCCAACAAAAACGACATGAGCATTTGAGAGCTCTGCATCCGATGAAGCAAAAAAATATCTTGGTTCCAGCAAAAAAATACACCGGTTCCAACAAAAACAAAAAATTGGTTCAGCAAAAAATGCATCAACAAAAAATGGCCACCCTCTCTTGCAGCTCCCCCAGTAACCGGTTGGAGCTCCGGCGTGCACGATTGCAGCTCCCGACATTCGAACAACGTTGGATACAACACTCCTTGCTGCTGGATGTAGCTTCCCTGGCGAGGCACCGACCTTGTAGCACATACACCAGCTGGTTGCAGCAGACAAGAGCATCAGTTCCCACAAAAAACGAAGATGTTCATAAAATTGAAAGGGGATGGTAGCAAAAAACAAAGGGGTTGTAGCAAAACAAAATGGTGGATCCAGCAAAAAAAATACCCGGTTCCAGCACAAACTCGCCACCGTTGCCGGGGCCGGGTGCAGCTTGGCCATGGCGATCGAAGCACCCTGGTTGCGACGGCCATGGAGAGGGCGCGTGTCCAGCTGCCGGCGGAGGCAGACAAGGTGATGAGCGTCACAGCCATGGAGAGGTAGGAGCCACACGAGCACCATGGAAGGAGCTGCTCGTCGGGGGGATGGTCGTGCCATGGCTGACGAGATTGGGATTGGGAGGAGAGAGACTTGAGGGGAACGAATGGCTGTAGTGTGTTCTGGAGAGATAAGATGAAGAGATAGGCGATGGGTGGTCCCAAATGCTCACGTAGTCACGTGGAGAGAAAAACTAAAGCGAGCTACGCGGCGCGATGGGCCGAAGCTTCGGCCGGCACACCGTTTCCAAACGTTTTCCTTCGATTTTTCTTCTCTAACCGGTACTTAACCAAAGGGAACTGTTTACATGCGGCGCGCCGGCCGAAACGCTCGGCCGGTCGCTCGCGAATCGTTGGATCGGGGTGACATCCACTCCCATGTAACAACGCGCACTCATGATTCGTGAAACGTGTCTCCGTCGAAGCCGCATGCGTGGGAACGCATGGCTGTGGGGGCCCACCCACCGCTCGCCAGCGCACCTGCCTTATCACCTCTCATTCTTTTCTCGTCCATCCACAAATCTACAAGACAAAGCCGCCATTTTTGCCCCCAAAGCTCATACCGTCAAGAACAACCCACCTCACACGCTAGCCATGGTTGTACATCGCCGTGCTTAGACTCCATGTAGCGCTCGCCCACCCTGTCTGTCAAGGATGGCGCCCCCTCCCCCCGAGCTCTCCCTTTTCTGATCTGGCGTGATGCTAGAACGGCGGGTGACTAGAAATGTTGGGACCGTATTCAACGTTTGCCGAAACCGGCTCGGTAATTTTCTACCACCCACGGTCACCATTTTTTCGCTACAACCCGCATCGGCGTTTGGCTACGACCTGGGCAGCACTTTGCTGGAACTGGCGTCGGCATTTGCTGCAACCAGCCAGGCGGCATGCTGGAAGTATCCACCGTTGCTAAAACTGGACGCATTCCTGGCCGCCAACGTTTTTTTGCTGGAACCTGCTAGTTTTTTTGCTACAATCTTTTTCTTTGAATTTTCTGACGTGACATTCTTGTAGCAACCTTTGTTAATTTTAGCTGGAACTAGCTAATTTTTTGCTACAACTGACCATTAGAGGTTTTTGCTACTGAGATCTTTTTGCTGGATCAGTGGCTTTTTTTCTACAACAGGTGTTTTTTAGCTGGAACCGACTAAATATTTTGCTCCAATTGACCATTTTTGGTTTTTGCTACAGAATTCTATTTTTTGCTGGATCAGTGGGTTTTTTTCTTACAACCAGTGTTTTTTTAGCTGGAACTGACTAAATGTTTTGCTTCAGTTGACCATTTTTTGGTTTTTGCTACCGAGTTTTTTGCTGGATCATGGCAGTGCTAGTCGATGGTGGCGTGAGCTGGAGCCGCCGACACCAGAGTTTTTGCTACAACCATGACGACTGTGGGATGGAACCGATCAACAGTAGAAGCTAGCACACAATCGGCGGCGGCGCTGCAGTCCCGGTGGCCATGAGACGAGGGACGGCAAGCTGACAACAGCGCCGGTCCCGCCGGGGCTGCCGACGCCGATGAACGCATTTCCCGCATCTAGCGAAGGAGCAACCCGACAGAGGAGGCGTGGAGGCGTGGTCTGGTGGCGACTACGCACTTTTCAGGGATGGGACCCGACAGAGGAGGCGTGGTCTGGTAGTGACTATGCACTTTCTAGTGGTGGGAGATTAGAGGACCGGATCTGACGGTTAGGGAGAAAAGTATCGAATGGAGTAGGGTATTACACCACAACGGTGGCCCGAACCAGTATAAACCCTGTGTCTCTTGTGCTGTCCTTTCCATAGCTTAGATCTTAGCGAGGCGGAGGGGTGCAGGTAGGTAGAAGGAGAAATCTCCGCGCGCACCCCAGTGTTCGAATCTCAAGGGTCTGCCGAAACCCGAAATCCGACATTTGGCGCGCCAGGTAGGGGTGCGCCGGAATTCGTCTTCCACCACCCCGTTCTCCTCCGACCATCGCGTCCATGTCTGACGCTCGTCGGGCCCGCGCCGAGCGCCGGGCCGCTCTCGCTTCCCGCGTCGCCCAGACGGCTCCTGTCGGCGGGCGTCCTCGCCGTTCCCCGTCACTTGCTGTCAACGCCGCCACCGGCCCGGCGGGGGACGAGCAGCAAGCGTCGTCTCAGCATCCGTCCGTCCGGCAATACGGCCGCACCGCTACTCCCTCGCTCACCCCAGCTGGTTCTTCGTCCCGCGCGCTCCGCGCACCCATGGAGGCTCGAGCTGCGCTCATCGCGGCAAATGAGTTCCTGCGCTACCGTCCCGTCGATGACGTCTACGAAGAATGGCTCGACCGCATCGCCGAGATCGGCCGCGCCGTAGGGGCTCTCCCGCGCCGTCTGTTCCGCTGCACCGCACCCCGCCCCGCGCGGGCGACGAAGCTCCGGCGGCGCCCCAGCCACCTCCTCCTCAAGAAGGCACCATGGCTCCAAGGCGCATGGCCCCTGGGCGGAACCCGCTCCGTCAGGTGCCAGTGCGGCAAGAGCAGAGCTGCCAAGAAGTCCCTTGCCCGCAAGAAGCTGCTCGGGCGCTCCCTGCTCCAGCACGTCGCGACCATGCTCCTGCTCCCGCACGTCAAGACCCCGCGCTGCTCCCAGCTGCAGCGCGTGGGGACATGCAAGACCAAGCTCTCCGCCACCCAAGGCCTCCCGTGGCCACAGCAGGCTGCCGTGCCTTCACCATCGAGCTACGCAGCGTCGCGTGGCCCGGCAAGTTCAAGCCAGACCTGCCTCCTCGTTACGACGGCATGGCTGACCCTGCAGAGTTCCTCCAGCTCTACGAGCTGGGCATCGAAGCTGTCAACGGAGACGAGAAGGTCATGGCGAACTGGTTTCCCATGGCGCTCAAGGATGGGGCCCGCACCTGGCTCCTGAACCTGGCTCCAGGCACGATCTCCTCCTGGGACGAGATGCGCACCCGCTTCATCGCCAACTTCCAAGGTACTCGCGACTGGCCACCCGCCGTGAGCGACATGCGCCGCATCAAGCAACAACCCGGAGAGACCCTACAGAAGTACATCCAGTGCTTTAGCAACGCACGCCTCAAGATTCCCAAGGTGACCGAGGAGGCCATCATCTCAGCCTTCTCCGACGGCATGCGCGACGTCAAGATGAAGGAGGAGCTGGTGATGCATGAAGACCTGTGCACTTCCTTGGAGTTGTTCAACTTGGCAACGAAGTGCGCCAGGGCTGAAGAAGGGCGTCTCTCCCTCCTCGAGCTGCCTATCGCGGACCCAGAAGCGAAGAAGCCCAAGGCCAAGGATGTGAAGCGCAAGGGGGCTGCCGTGCTCGCGGCAGAACCAGACACCAAGCGGGGCAGAGATCAGTCCGAATCTTCCAAGGGCAGTCGGTACTGTGTGTACCACGACCTCCACACCCACAACACCAACGAATGTCAAGAGCTCCGAGCCGTGCGAGAAGGAAGGATCGGCCGTCGCCCCGACCGCGGTGACCGGGGCTACGGTCGAGGAGGAGGAAGGAACGCAGGACGCTGGGAAGACCGCTGCCCGCGCCAAGGGTGGCGCGATCGACCTCACGAGGATCGCTGGCAAGACCCGCCTCACGAGGGAGACTGGAGGGATCAGCCTCACGAGGATCGCCCGCCAGGCAACGCAGGCCTCCCTCCGCTGCCGCCGCAGCCAAGGAGAAACGAGGACCGCCATCAGGACGAGGGGGCTGGGGGCTTCCAGGAGCCGTGCGCGATCGCCTGCATCATGGGCGGGGCTCAAGCCCCAGCCTCTCAACGCATCTTCAAGCAGTTCGCCCGCGAAGTGAATGCATTCCTCCCCAAGCTCGAAGCCACGCGCCCTCTCAGGTGGTCGGCGTGCGCCATCACGTTCAGCTCAGCAGATCAGCTCAAGTGTGCGGCCACAGCCGGAGTCCTCCCGATGCTTTGTTCCCCAATCATCAGCAACGTGGTGGTCACCAGGACCCTCATCGATGGCGGGGCAGGGCTCAACGTCCTGTCCGTGGAAACATGCAACAATCTCCAAGTGCCCCACAACCAGCTTCAGCCAACCAAGCCTTTCTCCGGAGTCACCGACGGCTCCACGGTCCCGATTGGGCAGGTCCGCCTCCCTATCACCTTCGGGGCACGCAGCAACTACCGCACCGAGCTCATCGACTTCGACGTCGCTCACATTCGCTTGCCGTACAACGCCATCCTTGGGTACCCAGCGCTGGCCAAGTTCATGGCCGTAACTCACCACGGCTACAATGTCCTCAAGATGCCAGGAAGTGGCGGAGTCATCACGGTGCCCTGTGAAGAGAAGGACACGGTGTGTTCCCTGGAACGAGCCTTTCAGGCCGCATCGCTGGAAGATCCGGATCGCGGAAGCAGGAGGCTTCCCGAGACCGCCCCCAAGAAGAAGAAGACATCGTCTGGCCCGGCCCCTCAGGAGGCAGGCCCCTCAGGGCCCGCGCCTGCCCAGGGGGAACCTCCTTCCATCGCATAGGAAAGCGCGCCCGGCGCCCTCCTCAGGTAGGGCTCGGGGGCTCTCCCCTGGAGGGCCACCGACCTGGTTAAGGTCACGAGGGAGGCGCTTGGGCACCACATGGAGGCATGTTTCGAAGCATGTTTCCCTCAAGAAGGAGTAAGGCAAGGAGGGCCAGACCCTCAGGAGTTCGTCACAAGGCCATTCAGGAGCTACAGGAGTCAAGAGTCATGAGAGGCGGCCGCCGCCTACCAGCTGTGGCTCCCCATCCAGGCGAGGATGGTGGGCTGCGCGTCTGCATCAACATACCAGGGCTCAATCGAGTCGCCTCTCTGGAGCGCCTCTGGCCCTCGCGAGTGGGGCGCTGCGAAGGTCCACCCCACAGCTACGTTCGCATGCCTTACGGCTTGCCGAACCAGCGCCTCATGAGGGGCATCATGGAGGCTCAAGAGGCCAGGCGTTCCGCAGCCCTGGTGGAGATGGAGATGGTCAGCGAGGAGCCACCAGCGCCTCCAGAGCCTCCCGAGGCCCCTGGGCTTGGGGGCTCATGAGGATCGGCTTCCGCAGCCCACCGAGTCTGCTACACCAACACTCCTTCGTCCTCAACATCATCAGGTGACATTTTTCAAGTTTCATTTCCAGCTGGGAGCGCCCCTAGGGCTGCATTATTCCCGGGCCGCATGGGTCCGTCCCTGCGGCATGTATCCCTTTTATTTTATGTTGTTAGCTTACCTTGTTGGGGGCGCCCCTCGGGCTGCATCATCCCCAAGTCGCTCGGGCCTGACCCAGTGATGTCCGCCTTCCCAGCATCTATTTGAATGAATCCACTCCTTCGCGGCTAATGTGTTTGACCTAGTTGCCCGCTCAACTGACGCCAACTGACGGAGCTGCTCCCAAACGGCACGACGCTTGCGCATGGGTCCGTCCCTGCAACGCCGACAAACCTGAATGGCTGAGCTCTGGCCGTGGCAGCCCCGCATGGCGCCACCTCGTCAAGCCTTCAATGCCTCATCGCCCCTCGGAAGCAACCAACGGCTGACTGTCAATTGTCATGGCAACCCCTCGTTCTTTCTATGATGGGTCTATAGGATCTCCTAAAGGAGCTGCGTCAGGCGAGGCCCTTGCGGTGTCTCCTTCACTCTCATTCGCGCAAACCGCTTGCACGTTAAAGGGGGGGGGGTGCCTGAGCATCGCGACTCAGGGCTCCTACTGGCTCTCCAGCCCTCACCCTCTGGCCTTGTTCACGGCATCGCGACCTGGCATACCAGCGACGGCTGAGACTCGCTCGAGGGCCGGGACCTGAGGACGTAGAGCAGAAAGGGGAGCAAAGGCGAGAGGGGAGGGACACGCGAGGACCTAGCCAAGCAACCTCACGCCTGCCGATGCACGGACCCGACGACACACCAGAGAGCGGCCCCTGATTCTCGAGATAAGTCACCACCCGGAAGCACCAGCTACCGTGGCACCATCCCCGCACCTAATGCAATCCCGTGTTAGCGACGCCGCTCTCCTTTCTCACTGAACGATGGATGCTTGAGCGCCAAAGGGGACCTCCTGAGCATCGCGACTCAGGGGCTCTTACCGGACCCCGGGTCGCTCACCTCCTGGCCTTGACCACGGCATCGCGACCTGGCATACCAGCGATGGATGAAGCCGCCTTGGGACTGGGACCTGTCGGCGTAGACCACCAAGCCCTCGTGATGTTCGAAAGGGAGAACTGAGCTAAGACGTAATGAGCAACTTACACAATTCTACGACAAGGGTTATATTAACAAAACAGGATCACAGGCACCTTACAAGCCCCCACGGGACGCGTCTTTGATTCCTCGCAGGGACCAGATCCTAAAAGGACGCTAACTACACGCGCCCCTGCAAAAGACGCCATCATCAACAGTGGGCCGTCAAGCACCGACGCCAACCCCATCCAGATCAGAGTCGGCGACGGCCTGACGAGCCCGCCCTGCTCCAGGAGTGGCGCCGGCTCGAGGGCTCGTAGCTGTCGTCGCTCGTCTCCATAGTCGCAAAGAGCTCGCCGGAGTCGCTGGAACCTCCGCCGCCTCCGCCGCCTGAGGAGCCGCCAAGGGAGAGGTTGGCGGGCCCAGTCCTCGCCGTAGCAGGGTCCCGACCACCTCTCCCGGGGCAGCACTCCAGCCGGCGCCCGTTAGCATCGAAGACCTTGAAGAACATCACCGAAGCACCATCATACTCCAAGTGGATCGCGAGGGCGCCTCTTGTCCTGCAAACCCGGGCGATTTCGCTCCAGCCTCGAGTCATGAAGACCTCGCCGGGGCAACGACCGCGACCTCTGCCTCGGTCATGAGGGTGCTGCAGCCGGCGTGCTGCAGCCAAAGCTTCAGGAGTTCTCCCTGCGGCATGATGGAGGCGAAGAAGGGAGGAAGGTGAATCCAAGACTGAGGAGGCATGGCGGCGTGGAGCACGAACTCTCGGGAGGAGCCCTCGGTGTGGACCCCAGGGGGGACGACCCACACCTTCGTGACCCGTCGGCACCGACGGCGGCGCCGCCCGTGGCGATCGGCATCAACTCCTTCAGAGCCCTCGATGTGGGCGTACAAGGGAAGCGGGAACCCCGGCGATGGCCGCTCGCACCAGGGCCTCGACACCACCTGATGGGCCCCCTCGTCCCGGCCGCGGAGGGCGAGCCGTTTCTTCGGCGGGAGCGGGTCTGGTTCCTCTCGGGGAGCCTTTCCCTTCTCTGCTGTCGAGAACCGGCAGATCGGAGCCATCGCAGCAAGACGGAGCAAGGATCGGAAAGAAGGAGAAGCAAGAAGGGATGGACTGGAAGGGCGCGCGCCATTCCGTACTTATGGCCGGCGAAGGTCAACCGCCGACCTCCACGATCGCAGGTAATCATGACCCGCTTTGCATGCTGGGACTTGTCCAGTCCGTGCAGTTGCCGAGGTGCCGTGGGAAGTGGAGACGCCCATGTCCAATCAACCGCCACACGACGCCCAAGGCCGCAGGCTGTTAGGGCCCGCGGCTCTTCGCTCTTGCCCTTTCGCCTCCCTGCACGGCCAAGTCCAGGCGCGCCTTGGGCCCGGGGGCTACTGTCGGCGTTCTGGGAACGGGGGTCCCCAGACTTGCCTGCCTGCGGCCCGCGGCGTGGCTCAAAAGGGGGCCCAGCACGGCCCATCTTCATCAACACAGACCCAAGACCCTCACGAGGGGCCAAGCCTCGCGGGGCGAACGACACGGAGCTTCCTCAGGCACGGCCTCATCAGGCTGGCTCGCGAGGAGGCGGAGAGATCAAGGCGGGGTACCTCACGAGGTGCCCGTGACGCAAGCCATGATGACCAAGGGTGCCAGGCGGGCGCCAGCCGCGCAGTGTACTCCTTTCCTCTTTGGTGCAAAGGGAGCAAGCGCAGGCGAGAGCATCAAGCAAAGGCACCCGTTTCGGTGCAACGAGACCAAGACCAGTCCAACGGCAGGGAGGAAGTCATTGTGGAGACCAGTCCAGCGTCACCACCAGAGCCTTTGGCAGGCGAGGACCAACTTTAGTCAGGATAAGTGTACCAGATGTTCCCCTTCAAAATGGCCAATTGTTGGCGCCCTTCCCGCTCAATATTTGGGAAGAGGCCCAGGGCCTTTGCCTATAAATAGGACTAGCCACCCCCAGGGTAGGGGGATCGTAATCAAGAAGGGAGAATCTAGAATCGGCCAACCCAGAAACAAGCTGGAATCGGATCGACTAGCATCACACACACACAGAGAGAAGGGTGATTGAACTCCTCCTAGCAGTTCATCCCCTCAGCCAAGAACAGGCCTTCGCGAGGCTGTTCTTCCTTGTATTGCTCATCATCATCAGCCCAAGAGGCAATCCACCACACCACACACTGGAGTAGGGTATTACACCACAACGGTGGCCCGAACCAATATAAACCCTGTGTCTCTTGTGCTGTTCTTTCCATAGCTTAGATCTTAGCGAGGCGGAGGGGTGCAGGTAGGTAGAAGGCGAAATCTCCGCGCGCACCCCAGTGTTCGAACCTCAAGGGTCTGCCAGAACCCGAAATCCGACATATGTGATGTCTTGCCATTTCTCAATGACACTGATGGTCTGGAAGCAGAGGATGAAGGCTTTGGTGATCAAACAATGGAGGAGGAAAGACATGATCATGATGGCTCCGGTGACAGAATGCTGGTGGAATAAGGAGACCGTGATGACGCCTCCGGTGACCGAACGGAGGAGGGAGTTGTTGCAAAGTCCGGTGAGGTATATATATATATTAATTAAGCCTGTGCTGTCTAGCTAATTGATGCATTAATTGTTTTGGTATGTACATATATTAACTCTTCTTTCTCATTTATAGCCCTCCGGATCGAGCCAAACTTTGGTAACGAGACGAGGCCTAAGAAAAGGTTGCGCCAGGATGAAAGGTTCACGATCACGGCAATCACGGACGATGGCCAACCGATTGAACCCAGGCGGACCAAGGATGCATTTTCTGCTCAGTGCAGAGCTATTGTTAGGGACAACATCCTGATCAGCATCCAGCTATGGAGTAAGCCTAAGAATGAAGATCCTCAAGTTTCTTATGTCACCGATAGACAGAAAGATGATCTTTGGACCTCGCTGAAGGCAAATTTCACCCTACCGCTATAGGAGGATTCGAATAAGCCAGTTATAGAGCCACTGGTCAAGGCCTGTTCTCTTAAGAAGATGGTAGATCTATTCAGGAGGTGGAAGAATGAGTTGAAATCAATGTTTGTCGACAAAGGGAAGACTCAAGAATTCACCGTCCGATTTGAGAATATAAGAGATCACTGGCCCGCATTTGTGGCCTACAAGACATCGGACAAGAGTAAGAAAATGTCAGAGACAAACAAGATAAATGCTGCAAAGAAGCTGTATCACCATCGCACGGGGTTAGGTGGCTACCTCAAAGCCCAGCCGTTTTGGGACAAAGCTGAGAATGACCTGATTGCGAAAGGAGTCGAACTAGAGACATTGAACCGGCCAACCATTCAAGGACTTGGTTCTTTGAGGTTGGGGGAACTTTGGACCCTAAAACTGGGAAGTGCACTTGGATGGACGAGCAACATGCGATACCTGTCAAGAAGCTTCAGAAGTATATCGCCGCGGCTAAAAGTGCAACTATCCCTAGGTGGTTTTGGTAATTCATAACAACATATAGCTCATTGAGCTAATGCTATTCCAAGATGATTATTTCAGGAAAGCTCAATGATTGGCATGGCATGGATGTGAAAGTGGAACCCTCAAAATGCTAAGGACAAAGGATTGGCTCAAGCTCAAAAGCTCAAGACTCTTCATTTTATATTTTAGTGATCCAAGATCACATTGAGTCTTTAGGAAAAGCCAATACTATTAAGGAGGGATGAGGTGTTGCTTAATGAGCCTCTTGCTTCATGTGCTTAGTGATATGCTCCAAAACCCTCAACTACTTTCCCATATCCACATATGACCTAAACCCTAAGCCAGACTCGGTCCTACCGATTCTTCCTATCCGGCGCCACCGAGTTTCACTTGTCATTAGCCACTGCCAAACCCTAGCAATTCGGTTCTACCGATAAGGATCTCGGTCCCACCGAGATGGGGTTGCAAACTCTCTGTTTCCCTTTCGTAACTTTTCGGTCCCACCGAAAGAGCGAATCGGTCCCACCGAGATTGCAATGTAAACTCAGTGTTTCCCCTTTGTAACTTTTCGGTCTCACCGAGTTCCACTCGGTCTCACCGAAAGAGCAAATCGGTCCCACCGGGTTTGCCTGACCAACTCTCTGGTTAGCCAATTACCAAATTCGGTCTCACCGAGTTTGTGTAATCGGTCTCACCGAGATTACGTTATGCCCAAACCCTAATCGAATCGGTCCTACCGAGTTGCATGTCAGTCCCACCGAAATTCCTAACGGTCACTAGGTTTACTATTTCGGTCAGACCGAGTTTTCTGATTCGGTCCCACCGAGATTGGTAAATTGTATGTAATGGTTGGATTTTGTGTGGAGGCTATATATACCCCTCCACCTCTTTCTCATTCGGGAGAGAGCCATCAGAACACACACATCATTCCAACTCATATGTTCTGAGAGAGAACCACCTACTCATGTGTTGAGACCAAGACATTCCATTCCTACCATATGAATCTTGATCTCTAGCCTTCCCAAGTTGCTTTCCACTCAAATCTTCTTTCCACCAAATCCAAATCCTATGAGAGAGAGTTGAGTGTTGGGGAGACTATCATTTGAAGCACAAGAGCAAGGAGTTCATTACCTACACACCATTTGTTACTTCTTGGAGAGTGGTGTCTCCTAGATTGTCTAGGTGTCACTTGGGAGCCTCCGACAAGATTGTGGAGTTGAACCAAGGAGTTTGTAAGGGCAAGGAGATCGCCTACTTCGTGAAGATCTACCGCTAGTGAGGCAAGTCCTTCGTGGGCGATGGCCATGGTGGGATAGACAAGGTTGCTTCTTCGTGGACCCTTCGTGGGTGGTTGCTTCTTCGTGGACCCTTCGTGGGTGGAGCCCTATGTGGACTCGCGCAACCGTTGCCCTTGGGTGGAGCCCTGTGTGGACTCGCGCAACCGTTACCCTTCGTGGGATGAAGTCTCCATCAAAGTGGATGTAGGATAGCACCACCTATCCGAACCACGGGAAAAACATCCGTGTCTCCAATAGCGTTTGAATTCTCCAAACCCTTCCCTTTACATTCTTGCAAGTTGCATGCTTTACTTTCCGCTGCCAATATACTCTTTGCATGCTTGCTTGAATTGTGTGATGATTGCTTGACTTGTCCTAAAATAGCTAAAATCTGCCAAGAACTAAAATTGGGAAAAGGTTAAGTTTTTATTTGGTCAAGTAGTCTAATCACCCCCCTCTAGACATACTTCGATCCTACAAGTGGTATCAGAGCTTTGGTCTCCATTTGCTTGATCTCCATAGCTTTTGGTGGTCATAGCCTTGGTTTCACAACCTAGGAGAGTATGGCGTCTAGCGAGGGAAATTATCACCGTAGAGGTCCTTACTTTGATGGTACTAATTTTGCTAGTTGGAAGCATAAAATGAAAATGCATATTCTTGGACATAACCCTGCTGTTTGGGCTATTGTGTGTGTTGGTTTGCAAGGTGATTTCTTTGACGGGAGAGAACCAAACCGTGAAGCTACCGTGGATGAGTTGAAGATGTTGCAATACAATGCTCAAGCTTGTGATATTCTCTTCAACGGATTGTGCCCCGAAGAATTCAACAAAATCAGCCACCTTGAGGAATGCAAAGGAAATTTGGGACACCTTGATTGATATGCACGAAGGTACCGACTCCGTCAAGGAATCCAACTTGGATGTGCTTCAAAGCCAACTTGACAAGTTCAAGATGAAGGATGGTGAAGGTGTCGCTGAAATGTACTCTAGGCTTGCTCTCATCACAAATGAGATTGCCGGCTTAGGAAGTGAAGAGATGACCGATAGATTCATCATCAAGAAGATCCTAAGAGCCTTGGATGGAAAATATGATACCGTGTGCACATTGATCCAAATGATGCCCAATTACAAAGATCTCAAGCCAACGGAGGTGATTGGAAGAATTGTTTCTCATGAGATGTCACTTAAGGATAAAGAGAAACTTCACAACAAATCAAGTGGTGCCTATAAAGCCTCATGTGAAGCCCCTACATCATCAAGTGAGAAACAAGACTTCAATGAAGAATTGAGCTTAATGGTGAAGAACTTCAACAAGTTCTACAAGAGTAGAAGCAAAGATAGAAGCTCCAAGTCAAGGTCCTACAATGACAAAAGATCTTCTAGTCGAGAGCGAAACTGTTACAATTGTGGAAGACCCGGACACTATTCCAATGAGTGTACGGCTCCCTACAAGAGAAGAGAAGATTCTCCAAAAAGAAGAAGCAAAGGATCACCACCAAGAGAGAGAAGGAGTAGAGATGATCGTTATGAACGAAGATACTCACGGAGAAGCAAGGATTCAGAAAGGAAGGAAAAATCATCAAGGAGGTACACAAGACGAAGACATCAAGCTCATGTTGGTGAATGGGTATCCGGCTCCGACTCCGACAGCCACTTCGAGAGAAGTTATCACTCCGACTCCGAAGATACTCAAGATGAAGGTGTTGCCGGTCTAGCACTTGTGTCAACCAACTCCTACGACATATTTGACTCACCAAATGAAGGAATTGGAAGATGCTTCATGGCCAAAGGTCCTAAGGTAACACACTCCGAGTATGTTGATTTCAATAGTGATGAAGATGACTTGTTAGGTGATGATTTTCTTGGTGACAACTCTAGTGATGAATATTATGATGAAAGACCAATTAATCATGCTAATCAAGATAAAACGAATGACAATGATAAGGAGAAGATTGAGGCTCTAACTAAAGAACTAAAAACTCTTAAGTTAGCTCATGACACTATCTTCGAAGATCATCGAGAACTTTTAAGAGCTCATGAGAAACTACGCTTTCAAAAGCTCAATCTTGAGCAAGAGCATGAGTTCTTAAAGGCAATTAATGATGATCTCCACAAGAAAAGTTCTTCTTACATTGCCAAGCGTTTACTCTTATCCACTTACATGCCTCAAGTCAAGTCTAACAAGAAAGATTCTTCCTCTAGTAGTAACAATGATCATGCTAAATCCAATATTGTTGCTTCTAGTAGTTCTCTTGATTCCACTAATGATTCTCTTAGCCAAGTTACACTTGAGCAAGAAAATAGCTTATTGAAGGGAATTATAGAGAAAGGAGTGTACAAAAGCCTTGCCGGGAGTAAGCAATTCGAGGAAATTGTGCG
Organism: Triticum urartu; assembly: GCF_056163025.1. Classification (NCBI taxonomy): domain Eukaryota; kingdom Viridiplantae; phylum Streptophyta; class Magnoliopsida; order Poales; family Poaceae; genus Triticum; species Triticum urartu. Next base: position 558,824,630 of record NC_141875.1, read on the forward strand.
CAAGCAAGGAATGCACCGGAAGAATCAAGGTGTTGGTTTTGAACGAAAGTTCAATGCCAATGGAGTTGAGTGGGAAGAAGATCAATACCCCAAGACAAAGTTTGTCCCTCAACAAGAGAAGTATACTTCTTTCAAGGGGACACAAGCTCAAGTTGATCTTCCACCACAAGACTACGAGCAAAAAGGCAAGGACAAGCTTCAAGAGGAAATTGATGCATTTGAAGAAGCTCCTAAGACCTTAGTCAAGTGGATTCCCAAGACTACTTCAAGTTCTACTTCATCAAGTACGACTACAACTCCAAGGATTCCCATCAAGATGATGTGGATCCAAAAGAAGAAGAACTAGAGAGTTCTTGAGGGTGACTCCGCCAACATACTTCACTCTTATCATTTTGGCAAGAACAAGTGCAATCAACTTCCACATCTTGCACTAGTTCAAGGAGTCACAAACCCTCTTGCTGGTAAGACAAGGGACAAGGTAACCTAAAAGTTTTCATGGACATCATCTTTAGTGTGCATCACTCTATGTCTATGGATATCCTTGTTTGTTCCTTGTGGGACTAACCCATGTAGGTATTGAAAGTGCAATTCACTCAAATGGATAGCTCCAAGAGATCTACATCAACATTAAGCATCCACATCTTCAATATCTACATGAAGTCATCATCGACAAAACCCAAGGTTAGTTCATCCCTCTTAGGGGGGATATCACATCTAGGGGGAGCTTTACTCTAAGACTTGAGCTAAAGCAACTCTAAAGATGTGAACACAACAATGCTTTATGTAAAAGTGGTAACCCCACTTGAGCTTAAACGATGAGTATGACCTATGATCAAGTGTTCTCACTTGACTCCTAAGTCAATATACTCATATATAGATGACCTAGTCATCGCAAATTGCTTGATAGATGCTAGAATTGGTTGTGCATGCCTTGCCACATATTTCATTTGCCATCTTATTGTGTGAGCATGCTGGTTGCATATTTTACTCATTTGAGGACATCCACTTGTTGTTTTTGATTGTTCGGCTTTATTTCTTTTTGCCAAGTGGATGGACAAGAATGCCTAAGAACCTCCTCTAGCTATCTATGCTTTTCTCGTCTCAAACTCTATTCATGCTGCATCACAAAATTTGATCAAGTCAGATTCGAACCACTCTGTGTGAGGAGCGCTCGGAGTCCCCGATTCGTCATAGACTTAAACTTCCAAAACCTCTTTATGATTCTCGGTCTGACCGATACTCCACTTTCGGTCCTACCGAGATCATTAAGTTGATCTAGGTTTTCGATCTCGGTGCAACCGATTTGAACCTTTCGGTCACACCGAGTTTTAGTAACTGCACGCAGTTATGAATCTCGGTGCCACCGAGTTGTTCCACTCGGTCACACCGACAGGGTCGGGCTATATATAGTCACGGGAAAAATTTGGAAATTTCTCCGAACCCCTTCGCCCGCGCGATAGCCTGCTCTGCCCTTGAGGTCTCCGGATCATCTTCTCGCCGCCAGCAGCCTCCAGTCGCTGGTCTCCGTCGCCGTCAACGGGAATTCTGCCCCGCCGTTGCCGCCGTAGCAAGTCCTTGCCGAACTAGGGTATGGACTTGATCTTTGTGCTATTCCTCAATCTGATTCCTAGCACATTGTGATCATATTGTTTCTAGCCACGTTTGATAAACTTCTATCCAGTCAAAACGCTCATAGATTAGGTTTGATTCGAAAATTCTAGGTTTAGGTTTCCGCCGAAACCATCTCGGACCCACCGAGTTGAAAAACTCGGTCCACCGATTTGGCTTATGCCATTGCACAAGTGAGACTCGGTCTGACCGAGAATTACTTATCGGTGTGACCGATTTTTGAACTCAGTGAAACCCTAGCAGTCTCGGTGCCACCGAACTGTGACTCGGTCCTACCGAGTTCACTAGTTTAGGTTCCAAAACTGCTTCGGTATCACCGAGTTTGAAAGTCGGTAGATCCGAGATGACTTCAGTGGGAAACTAAAACTAGGTTTTTGAATTATTCTTTTGCAAAAATCTCTGCATTTTGTGATGCTCATCCACTCTATCTCCTCTATAATCTATTCACAGGGTCAGCAGTCAGTTTGCAGCATGTCAGACCAGAGTGACAGCCAAAACTTGTCAGAGCAGCAAGTGCAGTTGAGTGAGGGCACTAGCCCCTCAAGTTCCTCAGATGATGGCAGCAGGAGCACACCCAGCAACCTGCCTAAAGCTGCCACTAGACAAAGGAAGAAGAGAACCTCAGACTCTGAAGATGAGGACTATGTGGCAGAGGAAGAGGCCACTTCCAAAAGAATTGAGCCAGCTCAAGGCACTAAGCCAGGTCTGAAAATCAAAAGGCTAGCAGGCAGGCAGCCCATGTCAAAGGCTAGAGCCTCAACTGAGAAGCCCACTTCCCAAGAGCCAGCTGCAGCTGAGGGCAAGAAAAGGAAAGAAAGAGTGAAGAAGACTGTGGCTAGGGTGCTTGGCAAAGCTTCCATCATGGAAGAGGAAGAGGAAGAAGAGGCAGCTGCACCAGCGCCCAAGGCACCCAAGCTTATGGGAGATGCCATAAGGTCAGGGGGAGCTGCATCCAAGCCCAAGGAAGCACCTAAGGCTGCATCTAAGCCTAAGAGTGCACCAAAGAGAAACACAAGAAGCATCCCAGCCACTGAGAAGAACAAGGCCCCAGTGCCTGAGACTGTTGCTGAGGATGAGGAAGAGAATGTCCTTTGGAAGCTCAAGCCCAAGATCCCAAACCACAACGATGCTCATCCTGTGGCTGAGGATATGAAGCTCGGGAGAGACTCAGGGCTCAGGAAGTGGAGAGAAGCAGATCCATATGCTTCTAGGAGAAGGACTGCAGTGGACTACAGGTTTCATACCAAGGAGCATCAGGATTTCTATGAGACAGTGCTACTTGACAAGAAGCCAATTGTATGTGACATGAGATGGGTCAACTGGACCTATATCAAGGACAATGAAGAGTACTACCCTGGAGTATTTGACAGCTTTAGTGCGTGTGGAGTTGCAGACTTTGTTGGGCAGAAGCTCACAAAGTGGAACGAGGAGCTAATCATGCAATTCTACTCCACAGCACACTTTTATCCAGATGGCAGGATCACATGGATGTCAGAGGGTACAAGGTACCACTCTACTGTTGAGGAATGGGCGAAGCTGATCAATGCCCCAGAGGAGCAAGCAGATGACTTGGACATTTATGCCAAGAAAAATATGGACCACAACTCCATGTCCAACATGTACAAGGAGATTCCGAATGAAGCACTTGACACGTTCAAGTTTGGCTCAGTGCATTATCTGCTATCAGGATTGCCTACGATCAACTGGATCCTTAGGCACACCCTTCTGCCCAAGTCTGGAGATCACAAGATGATCAGAGGTCACGCGATCAATTTGCTTCATGTCTTTGACGTGCCTCAAAAATTCAAAGTCATGAGCCTCATAGTGGAAACAATCAAAAGGACTGCGGCAGATTAGAAGAGGAGCTGTGGATATGCCCCTCAGATTCAGGATCTCATCAACTCCAAGATGGGCACGGGCGTATATTTGTTGGATAAGGAACACCTGCCCATCCGTCCAGATTTCAAAGATAATCAAGTTGTTATAACTGAAAATGAACCATCATCTGCCCATGCACAAGCTCAGAAGGAGAAGGCGAAGAAGGAGAAAGCTGCCAGGATGCCTACTCAAGAGGAGGCATCTGATTACTTCCTGAAAACCAAACAAGAGCAGCTTGGTTACCTGATTGCGTCCACCCTGCGGATTGAGCAGAGTATAGCCACCCTGACTTAGAACCAAGCGAGTTTAGAGAGGATCATGGAACAGAGGTTCTATGACTTGGACATCAAGGTGACAGAGATACAGACTGCCGTGGAGCAGCTCTAGGAGGACATGAATGAGAGGAGAGGCAGGACCACGACTGATGCTTTTGCGAGGGTGCCACGAGGTCCGAGGTCGTCTGCACAGCCAGTTGCTGACATCAGAGCTACAACGTATGCACCAGCCACAGCCTCAGTTCCACCAGCTCCAGCATCCACTTCAGCCTCGACTCCGACCACGTCTACCGAAGGCTTCGTCCTTGGAGTGCTCCGGACTCCACCACCACCTGAAGATCAAGCCTGAGCGTCGATCTAGTGCTATGCATTTTCTAGGAACTTTTTGGTAACTTGTTGCCAAAGGGGGAGAAGATGTATAGATCATAGGCTTCGAGAGAGAGAGTGTTGCTTTTCTCTCTTGCTTTATTTGGTGGTTTTCAAACTTGTTTGCTTTTGAGTGCCTGAGATACTATGTCATTATTTGTGAGACATTGATGATCATGTGTTTGATCATAAGCTACACTTAATGTTTGCTTAATGCTTGCTTAAATATTATCATTCTATCTATCGTTTGTGATCATTCACTATTCTTGGTGATGAGTGCATGTATTTCAATCTTATCATTTTTGAGCGCTCCACCAAGATGTATGTGACATGGAAGAGTAACCCATAATTCTAATTCTTTGTGCAGTTGCAGTCCAAAGCAAATTTTAAATATGCACAAATTTAGGGGGAGCTCTTACTTATCACATACTTCTCAAAGCGACGATATATTTCATGCTTATTATCATTTGTCGAAGCTTTGATCTATATGTTGTCATCAATTACCAAAAAGGGGGAGATTGAAAGTGCAACTATCCCTAGGTGGTTTTGGTAATTCATAACAACATATAGCTCATTGAGCTAATGCTATTCCAAGATGATTATTTCAGGAAAGCTCAATGATTGGCATGGCATGGATGTGAAAGTGGAACCCTCAAAATGCTAAGGACAAAGGATTGGCTCAAGCTCAAAAGCTCAAGACTCTTCATTTTATATTTTAGTGATCCAAGATCACATTGAGTCTTTAGGAAAAGCCAATACTATTAAGGAGGGATGAGGTGTTGCTTACTGAGCCTCTTGCTTCATGTGCTTAGTGATATGCTCCAAAACCCTCAACTACTTTCCCATATCCACATATGACCTAAACCCTAAGCCAAACTCGGTCCTACCGATTCTTCCTATCCGGCGCCATCGAGTTTCACTTGTCATTAGCCACTGCCAAACCCTAGCAATTCGGTTCTACCGATAAGAATCTTGGTCCCACCGAGATGGGGTTGCAAACTCTCTGTTTCCCTTTCGTAACTTTTCGGTCCCACCGAAAGAGCGAATCGGTCCCACCGAGATTGCAATGTAAACTCAGTGTTTCCCCTTTGTAACTTTTCGGTCTCACCGAGTTCCACTCGGTCTCACCGAAAGAGCAAATCGGTCCCACCGGGTTTGCCTGACCAACTCTCTGGTTAGCCAATTACCAAATTCGGTCTCACCGAGTTTGTGTAATCGGTCTCACCGAGATTACGTTATGCCCAAACCCTAACCGAATCGGTCCTACCGAGTTGCATGTCAGTCCCATCGAAATTCCTAACGGTCACTAGGTTTACTATTTCGGTCAGACCGAGTTTTCTGATTCGGTCCCACCGAGATTGGTAAATTGTATGTAACGGTTGGATTTTGTGTGGAGGCTATATATACCCCTCCACCTCTTTCTCATTCAGGAGAGAGCCATCAGAACACACACATCATTCCAACTCATATGTTCTGAGAGAGAACCACCTACTCATGTGTTGAGGCCAAGACATTCCATTCCTACCATATGAATCTTGATCTCTAGCCTTCCCAAGTTGCTTTCCACTCAAATCTTCTTTCCACCAAATCCAAATCCTATGAGAGAGAGTTGAGTGTTGGGGAGACTATCATTTGAAGCACAAGAGCAAGGAGTTCATTACCTACACACCATTTGTTACTTCTTGGAGAGTGGTGTCTCCTAGATTGGCTAGGTGTCACTTGGAGCCTCCCACAAGATTGTGGAGTTGAACCAAGGAGTTTGTAAGGGCAAGGAGATCGCCTACTTCATGAAGATCTACCTCTAGTGAGGCAAGTCCTTCGTGGGCGATGGCCATGGTGGGATAGACAAGGTTGCTTCTTCGTGGACCCTTCGTGGGTGGTTGCTTCTTCGTGGACCCTTCGTGGGTGGAGCCCTGTGTGGACTCGCGCAACCGTTGCCCTTGGGTGGAGCCCTGTGTGGACTCGCGCAACCGTTACCCTTCGTGGGTTGAAGTCTCCATCTATGTGGATGTAGGATAGCACCACCTATCCGAACCACGGGAAAAACATCCGTGTCTCCAATAGCGTTTGAATTCTCCAAACCCTTCCCTTTACATTCTTGCAAGTTGCATGCTTTACTTTCCGCTGCCAATATACTCTTTGCATGCTTGCTTGAATTGTGTGATGATTGCTTGACTTGTCCTAAAATAGCTAAAATCTGCCAAGAACTAAAATTGGGAAAAGGTTAAGTTTTTATTTGGTCAAGTAGTCTAATCACCCCCCTCTAGACATACTTCGATCCTACAGCGGCGCAGCAAGGGACGTTCATTCCCGACAGAGAGAAGGACGAGCTGACTGAGGCCCTCGGGAATCCTAAGCACCCTGGACAAACACGAGGCACGCCAGGCTCCATTGCGTGGAAGGTTGGGTTTCCCATAGCAGGCGGTGATAAAACCCGGGAGAGGAAGAGGAAACAGGAGCTGAGCTCAATGTAGAGGCTCAATGCAAGAGTACTAAAGCTAGAGGAACAATTTGAGAGCCAGCGAGTTGCCGACCAACCATCTCAGTGGCATGAAGCTACCCCGCCATCTCAGCGGAGAAGCAGCGTGGCTTCCATGGAGCTCGTTCAGCAGCCTGACTTCACGGCTCCTAGCTACCCCGTGGATGCTATCACGGAGGCTCAACATTGCCAGCTTATGATGAAATGCCAAAACCTCACCTTGAAGGCGGTTGTCGGCTCTATTGCACCTCCTAAACCCGACAGTACTTTTCACTGCCGTCCGATTCTGCATGGCTATGTTGTTGTGTCGGTGGATGACGTAATGGAGGGATTTGAGGAGCTCGATCTTGACCACCCTACAGGTGAAGGGGAGACACAGCAGAGTTATATATGCTCTGAGGACTACATGCCTATGGCGAAAGGAGTACATGAACCTTCCGAACAGGACGCCTCCGCCTCCTCCTCCTCAAGAAGGAGAGAAGGACAAGCTGACTGAGGCCCTCGGGAATCCTAAGCACCCTGGACGAACACGAGGCACGCCAGGATCCGTTGCGTGGAAGGTTGGGTTTCCCGTAGCAGGCGGTTACAAAACCAGAGAGAGGAACAGGAAACAGGAGCTGAGAAGGACGAGCTGACTGAGGCACTCGGGAATCCTAAGCACCCTGGACGAACACAAGGCACGCCGGGCTTCGTTGCATGGAAGGTTGGGTTTCCCATAGCAGGCGGTTACAAAACCCGGGAGAGGAAGAGGAAACTGGATCTGAGCTCAATGCAGAAGCTCAATGCAAGAGTACTAAAGCTAGAGGAACAAGTTGAGAGCCAGCGAGCTGCCGACCAACCATCTCAGTGGCACGAAGCTACCCCGTCATCTCAGCAGAGAAGCAGCATGGCTTCCATGGAGCTCATTCAGTAGCCTGACTTCACAGCTCCAAGCTACCTCGTGGATGGTATCACGGAGGCTCAACATTGCCAGCTTATGATGAAATGCCAAAACCTCACCTTGAAGGCGGCTGTCGGCTCTATTGCACCTCTTCAACCCGACAGTACTTTTCACTGCCATCCGATTCCGCATGGCTATGTTGTTGTGTCGGTGGATGAAGTAATGGAGCGATTTGAGGAACTCGATCTTGACCACCCTACAGGTGAAGGGGAGACACAACAGAGTTATGCTCTGAGGACTACATGTCTATGGCGGAAGGAGTACATCAAGCTTCCGAGCAGGACGCCTCCGCCTCCTCCTCCTCCTTCGGCAAGTCAAGGCACTCCACCTCCTCCTACTCCTCCTCCTACGGTGAGTGATCAAGGCACTCTGCCTCCTTCTACGGCTCCTCCGGCGCGTGAGGCCGGCACTCCGCCTCCTCATTCGCCTCCTCCGGCGCGTGCGAGCAGTCCGCCTCCTCCTCCTTCTCATCAGCAAGGGTGGAAGACAGACGCCGTCGCTCCGGCTCCTCCAGCACGTCGGAGCACTCCTCCTCCTTCACCGCCTCGTAAGAAACGATGGAAGAGAGACGCCGCCGCTCCGGCTGCTAGCAGTACAGCCAGAGGTGGGAGGCAATTCAGATACGGTCCATCTCTCAAGGCTTTGTAAAAGTTACCATACGAGAGGACCAAGAAGGAAAAGGCGGAGATCTGTCAAGCCCAAGTGAGGGACTTTTTTTTGCAAAGAAACCTCCACCTCCGAAGGAGATGATCGATCCGGTGAAATCAAACCACACTATCTATGCCCTGAAGCGACCACAAGCGCCTTCGCCGGATTCCAACTATGTCTGCGCTCTTAAAAAGACATATGAAGATGCGCGACGGTCGGGAACTACTTCCACTGATGCAAGGTTAGCACAGCGAAGAAGTGGGAAAAAATTCCACAACTTGGTGAACACGCGAACCAATCGTGCCCCCCGCTCAAGGTGTCTAGCGATATCGTCGCTAATCTGCTGGGGATGGTGCCCGGTACCAATCTTGCTGATTACCTGGGCGATGATGTACATTTTGAAACAATGGAGGTGGACCAATTCAGATACCAGTACGGGAAGCCTCTCGTCAAAGACAGAAGTCCTCTTCTAACAATGGTGATGCAAAGATTCCATGAATGGTCCATGGAAACCTGCAACAATTCTGGGAAGGATGCTTTGACAATGAGAATTAAAGAGGAGCACAACCTCATTGGAATGGATCTGTTTCCTGTTGAATTTGACGAGTTTTTCCAGTTATACAATCAAAAGGCCCTCGACAAATCACTCGTGACTTGCTACTGTCTGTAAGTACTACTTCTGTAATTAAGTCTCTATATATAGCTCAACTCTTTCATTGCATGTATATATAATTATCCTCACTATATTATGCAGATTGAAGATCGTCGAATGTAGAAAAGCACAAATCTATGACATTGGGTTCATTAACCCAAATGTCATACATGAATGGACGGTTAAACACAATGTCATAGAAACCGAGGACAACTTGCTACAATCGTTTCTTAAAAATCAAAACAAAGAGAAAATACTCCTTCCTTACAACTTAAAGTGAGTGTTACTGTCTTGTGCATATTCGGTTTCCCTTATTATTCGAGGTTATAGTAATGTAACTGATGAGTTATGCATGCGTGCGCAGCTACCACTTGTCCGTGTACAAAAGTAGGGGCTCTCCTTTTGCACCCCTTTACTTGTGCACGGGCAGTCAGAGCAACGCCCACGGTCGCACTAAGCAGGGCAGAGGAGGGATGGCAGAGCACAAGACGACCAAAACAACGCCAAGACCAGGAGCGCAAAGAGAGCAAGAGGGCAAGGTGGACTCCCTCGGCAAGAGTCTTGCCGAGGTGGTTTCCGCGGCCCCGGCAAGATCCTTGCCGGGGCAACTTGCTTGACATCAGCAGGGCGCGCCACCCTTGAGCCCAAGGGTTTCCAACGCCATCAACCACATTGGAACCAAGGCTCGGGAGGCACCTCCGTGGTGGCATCTAGATCTTTGTAGAGATCATAAATACACAAGATCAGATGAGAACCAGAAGACGACGATCGTTGGCGAGATCCTTGCCAAGGAAACCCACAAGACCCCCGGTAAGACCCTTGCCGAGGACGTCTGCGGGGCTGCAGCCATGCCCGCACCTGCCAAGACTCCACCGCCGCTCCCATGCAGCTGCTAGCTCGACCAGCTGGGCAGGCATCTGCGTGGCAGCACGCGGCCTCCACACCAACTCAACAAGCACCTGCGTGGTGGCATGCAGATCTTCGTGAAGGCTCCACCACCGCGCCATCCCAACAACTAGCCAACATGGCGCTACAACGCCTCGTCCACTTGGACGCGCGTCGGAGCCAGGCGAGGTGACGACAGCTGGGATGAGCTTCTTTGCCGTCCCCAATAAAGCAAGAGGGGCACGTCAGCAGTGCATTAAATGTGTTTGTCTGACGATGCCAGTGGATAGACTTGATACATCTCCAACGTATCTATAATTTTTGATTGTTCCATGCTATTATATTATCAATATTAAACTTTTGTCTTGAATCTTATGGATCTGAATATTCTTGCCACAATAAAGAGAACTACATGGATAAATATGTTAGGTAGCATTCCACATCAAAAATTCTGTTTTTATCATTTACCTACTCGAGGACGAGCAGGATTTAAGCTTGGGGATGTTGATACGTCTCCAACGTATCTATAATTTTTGATTGTTCCATGCTATTATATTATCAACCTTGGATATTTATGGGCTTTATTAAACACTTATATATTATTTTTGGGACTATTCTATTAACCCAGAGCCCAATGCCACTTTCTGTTTTTTCCTTGTTTTAGAGTATCGCAGACAAGGAAAATCAAACGGAGTCCAATTGACCTGAAACTTCACGGAACTTATTTTTGGACCAGAAGAAGCCCACGGAGTATCGGAGTTGGACCAGGAGAGTCCCGGTGAGGGAGTCCTGGATTAGGGGGTGTTCGGGTAGCCGGACTATACCTTCAGCCGGACTCCTGGACTATGAAGATACAAGATTGAAGACTTCGTCCCGTGTCCGGATGGGACTTTCCTTGGCGTGGAAGGCAAGCTTGGCGATGCGGATATTCAAGATCTCCTACCATTGTAACCGACTCTATGTAACCCTAACCCTATCCGGTGTCTATATAAACCGGAGGGTTGTAGTCCGTAGGACATCAACTCCATATACAACAATCATACCATAGGCTAGCTTCTAGGGTTTAGCCTCCTTGATCTCGTGGTAGATCTACTCTTGTACTACCCATATCATCAGTATTAATCAAGCAGGACGTAGGGTTTTACCTCCATCAAGAGGGCCCGAACCTGGGTAAAACATCGTGTTCCCTGCCTCATGTTACCATCCGGCCTAGACACACAGTTTGGGACCCACTACCCGAGATCCGCCGGTTTTGACACCGACATTGGTGCTTTCATTGATAATTCCTCTGTGCCGTCGCCTTTAGGCCCGATGGCTCCTTTGATCATCAACAATGATATGGTCCAGGGTGAGACTTTTCTCCCCGGACAGATCTTCGTCTTCGGCGGCTTCGCTCTGCGGGACAATTTGCTCGTCCACCTGGAGAAGATCGAAAGCTACGCCCTTGGCCATCAAGTCAGGTTTGGAAGCTTAAACTACACGGCTGACATCCGCGGAGACTTGATCTTCGACGGGTTCGAGCCACGGCCAAGCGCGCCGCACTATCTCGAGGGGCATGATCTAGCTCTGCCCCCGGACAGTGTCCTGGAGGCCACACGCGCATCAGTTCCGACCCCTAACTCGGAGCCTATTGCGCCAATCGAGGATGAGCGGTTGGACGTCACCTCGGGGGCTGCGATCCCAAAAACGATCGAGCCGAACACTAGCCCCGCACTCTGCACAACCCGTGACTCCGAGGATCCGGACTCCTTCCCGGACTCCGAACCCCCCGCGCCCCTGCCAATCGAATTCGATTGGGCGCCGATAATGGAGTTCACCACTGCAGACATCTTTCAGCATTCGCCTTTTGGCGACATCCTGAATTCTCTTAAGTCTCTCTCTTTATCAGGAGAGCCCTGGCCGGACTACGGTCAGCGAGGGTGGGATACGGACGATGAGGAAATTCAAAGCCCACCCACCACCCACTTTGTAGCCACTGTCGACGATCTAACCGACATGCTTGACTTCGGCTCCGAAAACAACGACAGCATGAACGACAATGTAGGAGACGAACAGGAACCAGCACCTGTAGGGCGCTCGAAGGCCACCTCGTCATATGACATATATATGGTGGATACTCCAAAAGATGGAGATGGCGATGGAATAGTGGGGGATGACGCCCCCAAGAATCAGCCAAAGCGCCGGCGTCAGCGGCGCCGCTCTAAATCCCGCCAAAGCAAAAACGGTGATTCCGGCATGGGAGATAACACTACCCCGGATAGCGCCGAAGAACACCCACCTCAGCAAGATTCAGCACAGGAAGATGGAGAAGCCAGCCCTCATGAGAGAGCGGCAGACCGAGAGGTCGAGGATGATAACTATACGCCTCCCTCCGAAGACGAGGCAAGCCTCGATGACGATGATTTCGTCATACCATTAGACCCCGCCAAACAAGAGCGTTTTAAACGCAGGCTTTTAGCCACGGCAAGCAGCCTCAAGAAAAAGCAGCAACAACTTAGAGCTGCCCAAGATTTGCTAGCTGACAGATGGACTGAAGTCCTTGTGGCCGAAGAGTATAACTCGAACGCCCCTCCAAGAGTTACCCGAAGCGCAGGCCACTACCCCGATCAGAGGAGGAAGCACCTACATCACTAGCGCATGACATGGCAGACCGGCCACCTCGCGGCCGCGACAGAGAGGTCTCTCGGCCCTCCACCCAAGCCATGCCCCGACGTCGCTCAACTAAGGCACGGGAAAATGCGCCAGACCTGCGAGACATACTGGAGGATAAGGCAAGACAAACAAGATCGATCTACGAATCGCGCAGGCGCCCTACGGCATGTGACAATGATCTTCACTCCGGATACAACAAATCCGGCCGGGCCGAACACAACAGACATAGCTCTTCCGAGCTGTGTCGTGATATAGCCCAGTACAGAGGTGCCGCACACCCGCTATGCTTCACGAATGAAGTAATGGATCATAAAATCCCAGAGGGTTTCAAACCCGTAAACATTGAATCATATGATGGCACAACAGATCCGGCGGTATGGATCGAGGATTATCTCCTTCACATCCACATGGCACGCGGCGATGATCTACACGCCATCAAATACCTCCCGCTCAAACTTAAAGGACCGGCCCGGCATTGGCTTAACAGCTTGCCAGCAGACTCAATAGGTTCTTGGGTGGACCTGGAAGCCGCATTCCTCGACAACTTCCAGGGCACTTACGTGCGACCACCGGATGCCGACGACTTAAGCCACATAATTCAGCAACCAGAGGAATCGGCCAGACAATTCTGGACACGGTTCCTAACAAAAAAAAACCAGATAGTCGACTGTCCGGACGCAGAGGCCCTAGCAGCCTTCAAGCATAACATCCGCGACGAGTGGCTTGCCCGGTATCTGGGACAGGAAAAGCCGAAATCCATGGCAGCCCTCACGACACTCATGACCCGCTTTTGCGCGGGAGAAGACAACTGGCTAGCTCGCAGTAACAACTTATCAAAGAACCCTGGTAATTCGGATACCAAGGACAAAAGTGGCAGGACATGTCAGAATAAGCAAAAACGCCACGTTAGCAGCGACAGCAATGAAGACACGGCAGTCAATGCCGGATTCAAAGGCTATAAATCCGGTCAGCGGAAAAAGCCATTCAAAAAGAATACTCAGGGCCCGTCCAGTTTGGACCGAATACTCGATCGCTTGTGCCAGATACATGGCACCCCCGAAAGGCCAGCCAATCACACTAATAGGGATTATTGGGTGTTCAAGCAGGCAGGCAAGTTAAGGGCCGAAAATAGAGACAAGGGGTTGCACAACGACGACGAGGAGGAGCCCAAGCCGCCAAACAACAATGGACAGAAGGGCTTTCCCCCACAAGTGCGGACGGTGAACATGATATACGCAACCCACATTCCCAAGCGGGAGCGGAAGCGTGCGCTACGGGACGTATACGCGATGGAGCCAGTCGCCCCAAAGTTCAACCCATGGTCCTCCTACCCGATCACTTTTTATCAAAGGGACCATCCCACTAGCATCCGTCATGGCGGCTTCACCGCATTGGTTCTTGACCCAATCATCGACGGATTTCATCTCACAAGAGTCCTCATGGACGGCGGCAGTAGCCTGAACCTGCTTTATCAGGATACAGTGCGGAAAATGGGCATAGATCCCTCAAGGATTAAGCCCACAAAAATGACCTTTAAAGGCGTTATACCAGGTGTAGAAGCCAACTGTACAGGCTCAGTAACACTTGACGTGGTCTTCGGATCTCCGGACAATTTCCGAAGCGAAGAATTAATCTTCGATATAGTCCCGTTTCGCAGCGGCTATCACGCCCTGCTCGGACGAACCGCATTTGCAAAGTTCAATGCGGTGCCGCACTACGCATATCTCAAGCTCAAGATGCCAGGCCCTCGAGGAGTAATCACGGTCAACGGAAACACCGAACGCTCCCTCCGTACAGAGGAGCACACGGCGGCTCTCGTAGCGGAGGTACAAAGTATCCTTCTCAGGCAATTCTCCAGTCCGGCCATCAAAAAGCCAGACACTGCCAAGCGCGCCCGGAGTAACCCATAGCAGGACCGCCTGGCACACTCTGAGCAATCGTAGCAATGCGGTCCCAACCCCAGCTCTCGCGACATAACGAAACCAGTACCTCGCATACATAACTACGCCCTTGACATACCATGGGCACAGGGGAAGGGGCACAATAACGGCATGCACAAAATACGGCTTAAAATGTACTAGGGGCTGCCGGATTCTTTTTTTTAAATTTTTTCTTACTTTCAGGACTCCATACTTCGGACGACCTGTTCGGCAATTCGACTGCCGCACAAATGATGCAAGCTCCTGGGAGGCAGACAAGCCATGCCGCATTATGGAACTCCCAGGTGGTCTCGGTTACGAGCGGTATACCTGTTTTAAATACAATTCCGCGGCCTGCCCTGGTCAGGACATACTAAATAGTCCAATATCTTTTGCTTACCGCACTATTTGTATCGTTCGGCTTTGATAAATAGCCTCTCTATAAACAATGCTTAGCTTCTTGTCTATTTTTTGCATTATCTTCTTTTCACATTTATGTTTATTAAATGACATGATTGCACCCGTGCACCATGGTACGGCAAACACGCCAGGGGCTTTAGTACCCCTCATAATGGTGTGAGAAGTCCGTACACTTTCACAAGTGCGGCACCTCGAACTTATAGCACTATATGCATCGGCTCCGAATCATGATTTGGGTCAATAGTTGGGTTTGCCCGGCTCCTATGTCTTGGTGCCTTACGTTCCGCTCTATCGGCTAAGGTAGCACTAGGAGAACCACTGCGATTGTGCCCCGGTTCAGCTGGGTTAAGCACCTCAGTGGAGAAAGCTAAAACTGACTGTCATGATGTGGCGAGAGACCAGTCGCTGTTCGAGAGGTTTTTCGAGTCCCTAAAGGCAGCCGCTTCGAGCGAGGAGCTGGCTTTGTCCGGCCAAGGCGTGGATAGCGCCCCGAACTCGGTCTTCCGATCTAGGGGCTTCGCCGAAATTTAAAATTATAGAGTTCTATGGCTAAGTGAGAGTGTTCAAGCATCATAGTCCGATTGCCTGGTTCGTTGTGCTGAGCGCCTCTCTCGATGGACCCAACTTTGGGAAAAAGAGCGCTCAGGTTTATCCCGAACACCCCAGCACTAGTGGCATGGGGGCAGAAGCCGACGACTGGCCATCTCTCAATTTTTGATAAACGGCCGCACAGAAAGTAATATTTTAAATTCAATAAGCATTGCTTAGCGCATATGAACAAGTTTTCAGCGCACAGGATAAACACGAGCGAGTTCATTCAAAAATCACATCCTTGGTACATTCATCCGCCACAAGGCGGGCACCTGCAAGAACATCCTTGTAGTAGTTCTCGGGCTTGCGATGCTCCTTCCCCGGCGGCGGCCCGTCCTTCACAAGCTTCTCACCGTCCAGCTTACCCCAGTGCACCTTTGCATGGGCAAGGGCCCGACGGGTACCTTCGATGCAGACGGAGCGCTTGATGACCTCGAGCCTCGGACAGGCCTCCACCAGCCACCGCACCAGCCCGAAATAGCTCCCAGGCAGGGCCTCTCCGGGCCACAGCCGAACTATGAAGCCCTTCATGGCCTGCTCGGCCACCTTGTGGAGCTCGACCAGCTGTTTCAACAGGTCGCTCAAGGGCACAGGGTGTCCGGCCTCAGAATACTGAGACCAGAACACCTTCTCCGTCGAGCTACCCTCTTCAGCTCGGTAGAATGCGGCGGCGTCGGATACGCTGCGGGGAAGATCTGCGAATGCCCCTGGAGAGCTCCGGATTCGGGTAAGTAACAAGCAGTTCACTTTTATATTTCTGCTTTGCATAAAGAATGCCTTACCCGCTGCTATCTTCCTCATCTCCTCCAACTCTTGGAGGGCCTTTTGGGCTTCGGCCTTGGCAGACTTGGCAGCTACCAGGGCCGTTGCAAGCTCGGATGCTTGCGCCTTCGACTCCAGCTCCAAACTCTCATGTTTTTTCATGAGAGCCTGAAGCTCTTGCTGCACCTCGTCGACCTTAGCCCCAAGTCTGTCTCGCTCGGTGCGCTCCGCGGCCGTTTTCTTTTTGGCCTCAGACAGCTCCTGCTTAAGGGTCGCCACCTCAGTCGTGGCCCCTACAATAAGCAGTACAATCCTGTTACTCTTTTTGCAATCAAGCCTTTTTATAGGCACTTTTTCTGTAAGGTATTTCTTTCCTTCTTCCTCCTCGAGCCGCCGCTTGGCAAGGCCGAGCTCTTGCTCGGTCCGCTCGAGGTCCTGCTTCAGGACACCCACCTCCACAGTCAGTGCGGCGGTGGATAGCAGCGAAGCCTGCATACGCATATTGACTCTTTTTTTAGGCTCCTGCGAAATTTAATAGATCCTCTATTCGGCTTTTCTTTCCGAACGCCAAACAGAGCATCAGGGGCTACTGTCTATGCGGTAATATTTTTACATATTTTTACTTACCTCGAAGCCTGTTAGAAGGTTAGCGCAAGCTTCAGTCAGTCCGCTCTTGGCGGATTGAACCTTCTGGATCACCGTACTCATAATAGTACGATGCCCCTCGTCGATGGAGGCGTCGTCAAGCACCTCCAGCAGATTGTCCGGCACCTCCGGTTGGACGGAGGCCGCCAGCTCAGAAGGCTTGCTCCTCTTGGAAGGAGTTCGCCTACCGCGGTCCGGAACTGTGGAAGATTCCGGCGCGGTGTCCGGCACAAAGCCGGACTGAGAGCCCTGGGGAGCCTTATCCCCTTCACTCCTGGAGTCCGGGAGGTTGCCTTGCGGCTCCTCCGGGACCACCTCCTCCTGCCCCGGGGCTTGTCGCGATGCCACTTCAGCGTCATCTGCAGTGCGGGGGGAGACAACGGGAAGAACTGAGTTCATGTCCGATGAGTCCAGGGAGCCGCCCGATAATTCGTCGAATTCGGCCCGGGGCGGACTGCATAATTACATTCGACATTAGGGAAAGCTGTGCAACAAAGGAACATCATGAGTTACTCTGATATCCGAACTTACGATTTCGCCGGACGCTTGGCCCGGTTTGGCCACTCCTCTTTGCCCTCTTCGGCGTTGGGGGCGTAGTCCGGCGGAGGGGTCTTCCTTTTCCTAGACCCCTCGGCCTCCCCCGTTGGGGCGGCCTTCCTCTTCTCTCCTCCCTCCGCTGGGGGGGAGAGTTTTCTTCTTCCTCCTTGTTTTCGCGGGAGGAGGGCGTCTCAGACTCGTTAGATGACGAGTCCGACACCACCACGTTGCGGGCACTCTTTCGAGTCCCCGTGGTCTTCTTCTTCTTGGCCTTCTTCTCCGGCACCACATAAGGCGCCGGAACCAGCAACTTCACTAGTAGAGCTGGGGCTGGGTCTTCGGGCTGCGGAGCCAGACAGTTAATCGGTCCGGATATCGCCCACCAAGCCTGTCAAAGGTAAGGGAGTTTAGATCCCGCATAGAGTTAAACTATGAAAAAAGCTTAACATCGTGTAAAATGTGTAGATGGCTTACCTCGCTAGCATGACGCTGCGAGCTGTATCCGCGGTCCTTGGAAGCGGATGCGGGAGCCTCGGCGCCCTTGAATAGCATCTTCCAGGCGTCTTCGTACGTCGTGTCGAAGAGCCTGCTGAGGGTTTGATGCTGCGCCGGGTCGAACTCCCACAGATTAAAATCCCGTTGTTGGCACGGGAGGATCCGGCGGACGAGCATAACCTGAATTACATTAACAAGCCGGACTGGCTGGTTCACCAAGGACTGGATGCATGTTTGCAATCCGGTCACCTCTTTTTCGTCACCCCACGACAGGCCCGTCTCTTTCCAGGATATAAGCCGCGTGGGGGGTCCGGATCGGAACTCGGGGGCTGCGGTCCATTTCGGATCGCGCGGCTCGGTGATATAAAACCACCCGGATTGCCATCCCTTTAGGGTCTCCACGAAAGAGCCCTCGAACCATAGGACGTTGGCCATCTTGCCCGCCATGGCGCCTCCGCACTTCGTCTGGCTGCCGCGCACCACCTTGGGCTTGATGTTGAAAGTCTTGAGCCAGAGGCCGAAATGAGGGCGGACGCGGAGAAAAGCCTCGCACACGACGATAAACGCCGAGATGTTGAGGATGCAGTTCGGAGCCAGATCGTGGAAATCCAGGCCGTAGTAGAACATGAGCCCCCGGACAAATGGGTGGAGTGGAAAACCCAGTCCGCGGAGGAAGTGGGGGAGAAATACTACCCTCTCATGGGGCCTTGGGGTGGGGAGAAGCTGCCCCTTTTCGGGAAGCCGGTGCGCGATGTCCTTGGACAGGTATCCGGCCTTCCTTAGCTTCTTGACTTGGCCCTCCGTGGCGGAGGAGACCATCCACTTGCCTCCCGCTCCGGACATTGCTGGAGAAGGTTGAGGTGGGAAGTGCGGGCTTGGGCGCTGGAGCTCGGGTGCGCAGGAGATGGATAGGCAAAGGAGGAAGAAGGCGTAGGTAAAAAGGTGGATCCTTGTCCCCTTATATGGGCAGATGCGGTTGTGCGTCCCCACCTGCCTAGTAAAACTCGCTTGCCTCCCAAGCGCCGTGATAAGTGGCGCGGTTGGGTTACCCACGTCCGTATTGATGAGAATCTCGTAAAAGGGGGGCACACGATCTTTGCTTTGACAAGACGTGCCAAGGAAACTGCCTCGCAAAACACGCTGAGGTGGAAAAGTGAAAATGATTCGAGTAAAGGACTTGGCTGTAGTGTGATGACGCACTACGGAATACATCAGCAGATTTGATTTGTGTTAATATTATTCTCTCTATGGCAATATGTGGAAGCTTATTTTGCAGAGCCAGACACTACTCTTGGTGTTTACAATCTTCTATGAAGGACTTGGAGGAGGAACCCGCCTTGCAATGCCGAAGACAATTTGCGCGCTGGACTCGTCGTCATTGAAGCCTGGTTCAGGGGCTACTGAGGGAGTCCTGGATTAGGGGGTGTTCGGGTAGCCGGACTATACCTTCAGCCGGACTCCTGGACTATGAAGATACAAGATTGAAGACTTCGTCCCGTGTCCGGATGGGACTTTCCTTGGCGTGGAAGGCAAGCTTGGCGATGCGGATATTCAAGATCTCCTACCATTGTAACCGACTCTATGTAACCCTAACCCTATCCAGTGTCTATATAAACCGGAGGGTTGTAGTCCGTAAGACATCAACTCCATATACAACAATCATACCATAGGCTAGCTTCTAGGGTTTAGCCTCCTTGATCTCGTGGTAGATCTACTCTTGTACTACCCATATCATCAATATTAATCAAGCATGACGTAGGGTTTTACCTCCATCAAGAGGGCCCGAACCTGGGTAAAACATCGTGTTCCCTGCCTCCTGTTACCATCCGGCCTAGACGCACAGTTCGGGACCCACTACCCGAGATCCGCCGGTTTTGACACCGACACCCGGGCTGCCCACGAGGGTGGGGGGCGTGCCCACCCCCCTGGGCGCGCCCCCTACCTCGTGGACAGCTCGGAGGTCCACCGACGTACTTCTTCCTCCCATATATACCCATATACCCTAAAAACTTCGGGGAGCATAATAGATCGGGAGTTCCGCCGCCAGAAGCCTCCGTAGCCACTGAAAGCCAATCTAGACCCGTTCCGGCACCCTGCCGGAGGGGGAATCCCTCTCCAGTGGCCATCTTCATCATCCTGGTGTTCTCCATGACAAGGAGGGAGTAGTTCTCCCTCGGGGCTGAGGGTATGTACCAGTAGCTATGTGTTTGATCTCTCTCTCTCTCTCTCTCGTGTTCTTGAGGTGGTATGATACGTCTCCAACGTATCTATAATTTTTGATTGCTCCATGCTATATTATCTACTATTTTGGACATTATTGGGCTTTATTATCCACTTTTATATTATTTTTGGGACTAACCTATTAACCGGAGGCCCAGCCCAGAATTGCTGTTTTTTTGCCTGTTTTAGGGTTTCGAAGAAAAGGAATATCAAACGGAGTCCAATCGGAATGAAACCTTCGGGAACGTGATTTTCTCACCGAATACAACTCAGGAGACTTCGACCCTATGTCAAGGCACGTAACATGAGGCTACGAGGTAGGGGGCGCGCCCTACCCTACCAGGCGCGCCCCCACCCTCGTGGGCCCCCTGTTGCTCCACCGACGTACTTCTTCCTCCTATATATACCCACGTACCCCCAAACGATCTGATACGGAGCCAAAACCCTAATTCCACCGCCGCAACTTTCTGTATCCACGAGATCCCATCTTGGGGCCTGTTCCAGAGCTTCACCGGAGGGGGCATCGATCACGGAGGGCTTCTACATCAACACCATAACCTCTCCGATGAAGTGTGAGTAGTTTACTTCAGACCTACGGGTCCATAGTTAGTAGCTAGATGGCTTCTTCTCTCTTTTTGGATCTTAATACAATGTTCTCCCCCTCTCTTGTGGAGATCTATTCAATGTAATCTTCTTTTTGCGGTGTGTTTGTTGAGACCGATGAATTGTGGGTTTACGATCAAGTCTATCTATGAATAATATTTGAATCTTCTCTGAATTATTTTATGTATGATTGGTTATCTTTGCAAGTCTCTTCGAATTATCAGTTTGGTTTGGCCTACTAGTTTGATCTTTCTTGCAATGGGAGAAGTGCTTAACTTTGGGTTCAATCTTGCGGTGTCCTTTCCCGGTGACAGTAAGGGCAGCAAGGCACGTATTGTATTGTGGCCATCGAGGATAACAAGATGGGGTTTTCTTCATAATGCATGAGTCTATCCCTCTACATCATGTCATCTTGCTTAAGGCGTTACTCTGTTTTTAACTTAATACTCTAGATGCATGCTGGATAGCGGTCGATGAGTGGAGTAATAGTAGTAGATGCAGGCAGGAGTCGGTCTACTTGTCTCGGACGTGATGCCTATATACATGATCATACCTAGATATTCTCATAACTATGCTCAATTCTGTCAATTGCTCAACAGTAATTTGTTCACCCACCATAGAATACTTATGCACTCGAGAGAAGCCACTAGTGAAACCTATAGCCCCCGGGTCTATCTTTATCATATTAATCTCCTACTACTTAGTTATTTCCTTTGCCATTTACTTTGCCTTTATTTTACTTTGCATATTTATCATAAAAATACCAAAAATATTATCTTATCATATCTATCAGATCTCACTCTCGTAAGTGGCCCTATAGGGATTGACAACCCCTATTTGCGTTGGTTGCTAGGATTTATTTGTTTTGTGCAGGTGCGAGGGACTCACGCGTAGCCTCCTACTGGATTGATACATTGGTTCTCAAAAACTGAGGGAAATACTTACGCTACTTTGCTGCATCATCCCTTCCTCTTCGGGGAAAACCAACGCAGTGCTAAAAGAGGTAGCATGGTACGATCTTGATGTATCACGAGCTTTGCTATTCTAGTTGGATCTTATGATGTTTCTCCCCCTCTACTCTCTTGTAATGGATTGAGTTTTCCCTTTGAAGTTATCTTATCGGATTGAGTCTTTAAGGATTTGAGAACACTTGATGTATGTCTTGCGTGGGATACCCGTGGTGACAATGGGGTATTCTGTTGATCCACTTGATGCATGTTTTGGTGATCAACTTGAGGGTTCCGCCCATGAACCTATGCATAGGGGTTGGCACACGTTTTCGTCTTGACTCCCCGGTAGAAACTTTGGGGCACTCTTTGAGGTTCTATGTGTTGGTTGAATAGATGAATCCGAGATTGTTTGATGCATATCGTATAATCATACCCACGGATACTTGAGGTGACATTGGAGTATCTAGGTGACATTAGGGTTTTGGTTGATTTGTGTCTTAAGGTGTTATTCTAGTACGAACTCTAGGGCTGTTTGTGACACTTATAGGAATAGCCCAACGGATTGGTTGGAAATAATAACTTTGAGGTGGTTTCGTACCCTACCATAATCTCTTCGTTTGTTCTCTGCTATTAGTGACTTTAGTGTGACTCTTTGTTGCATGTTGAGGGAAAGTTATATGATCCAATTATGTTATTATTGTTGAGGGAACTTGCACTAGTGAAAGTATGAACCCTAGGCCTTGTTTCAACGCATTGCAATACCATTTGTGCTCACTTTTATCATCAGTTACCTTGCTGTTTTTATATTTTCAGATTACAAAAACCTTTATCTACCATCCATATACCACTTGTATCACCATCTCTTCGCCGAGCTAGTGCACCTATACAATTTACCATTGTATTGGGTGTGTTTGGGACACAAGAGACTCTTTTGTTATTTGGTTGCAGGGTTGCTTGAGAGAGACCATCTTCATCCTATGCCTCCTACGGATTGATAAACCTTAGGTCATCCACTTGAGGGAAATTTGCTACCGTCCTACAAACCTCTGCACTTGGAGGCCCAACAACATCTACAAGAAGAAGGTTGTGTAGTAGACATCAAGACTCGGCCACTGTACACCTTTCCACCTCCTGTTTGCCACTGTGGCTACCCCTTTTTGTCTATAAAAGGAGGCCTGATGCGTACTGGAGAGGGATTCAGATCTTTTGAACTAGAGAGACATCGCAGCTAGTTCAAGAACACAAGAACACTCAAATATACACAAAAGCATGACTAGGGTTTTACGCGTCTCCGTGGCCCGAACCTGGGTAAACGATTTGTGTGCTGACCGCCAGACCCGCTCTTTGCACAACCCCGCGCCCGCCAACCGTAGAAGGGATCCCAGTGACCCCATAGGTGTCGTTTCCCACTGACATCTCTGGCGCACCAGGTAGGGGGTGCGCAGTTATGAAAATCCACTCTAGCAGTTAGTTTAGCAGTTCTTTATCGCCATGGCTCTCAAGAAGAATACGATCATAGCCTGTACCAGCGCGGGCGAGCGGTGGGGCGATCACGGATGGAAGTCGAGGTGCGGCCCGCGAACACCCGCATTGCTCTGGCAGCCAAAGCCTGGCGAGCGGCGTCGCTCGTGCGCGAGATGACGGGCCACACGCCACCAAGTCTAACGATGGAGTCGGGCCCCCCGTAGGGGTCACGGGGCCCTCCAGGGGCGGCGCAGTGACTTCCAAGGCACCTACACCGGCACCCACGACACGCTCCTCCCAGGTTGCGCGCGACGAGCAGCGTCACCCCGCTGGTGACCCTGGGCGCCGCCGTGGGAAGAGTCCCGTGCATCATCCGTGGGATGTAGAAGGCCAGCATGCACGCCGAGACGCTGGAGAAAACGGTGCACGCTCCTTCTAACATGGTTAGGAGTCGGAGCGCGTCATGGTCCACGCAGATTTCGCCACCACCCACACCAGCAGAAGCTTTGGCGCGCACGCAGTTGCTCCTCGACTTTCCTCCTGCTGTGGAAAAGCTCGACGAGTGGAGAGCCACCATCCGGAGGTTCATTGGTGTTGCCAACAAAGATGAGCCGCAACCAGCGGGGCCCTCAGGCCGGCACTCCGTCGAGCCACCACGTGCCAGTGGCGGAAGGATCGGAGGTGCTGCAGCCAAGGTGCACTCTCCTCCCCCACGTCCATCGCCACGGGTGTCGGTTCGTCGTGATGACGCTTGTGATAACATATCCATGGCGTCGTCCGACCCACGGACCCACCATGATCAGCGCCAAGTTCTTCGGGAGTGAGCCTGTGAGGACGCTCGAACCACCATCGAGCGTCGGCGCGACGCACGCCACCAATCAGATCGGCGGGCAGGGCCCACTATGGACCACCCAGCGCCGGGAGGATCTGGCGACCTACCCTACGAGGTGGGTTGCCCAGCATTTACCCGTGAGCTGCGGCAATTCCAGTGACCCTCCCACCGCACATTCAAGCCTGACGTTGGCGAGAATTACAACGGCAAGACACACCCGTCGGATTTCCTCAGTATCTACACCATCGCGATGCAAGCTGTTGGGGCCCGCGACGACAAGGTGCTTGCCAATTACTTCCCGTTAGCACTTAAACCCAATGTTATGTCGTGGTTGATGCACTTGCCGGTGGATTCCATTTTTTCTTGGTCGGACTTGTGCCATGAGTTCGTTGGCGCCTTCACCGGAGGCCACCAAGCTCATGGCCAGGCAAGTGATTTGCATATCATCCCCCAGAAGGAAGGTGAAACCCTGCGCAAGTACATACACAGGTTCAGCCAGGTGCAGTACAACATCCCAGATGTTCATCCTGCCGCTGTGATCATCGCATTTCATCCGAATGTGCGCAACCACAAGATGGGGAAGAGCTGGCGATGAACAAGGTCAAAGATGTGGCCGAAGTTTATGTTCTGGCCGATAGGTGCGCTCGAGCTAAAGAGGGGAGGAAGTACCCCGGCAAAGACAGCAGCATGGAAACCGACTCCACAGACGAAGGCACAGCCACCCCGACGAAGAAGGGTCGGCACCGCAACAGGAAGCATAAGGGAAAGATCGTGCTTGCCGTCGAGGGATCCGAGGACACCGGCGCTACCAAGAAGGCCAAGGCAGACGACCCCGGCAAGGAAATTGCCGGGTGCGCCGCTTGCCGGGCCTTGGCGGCTACCGACAAACCAGGAAGCTTCGACAAGGAATACTGCAAGATCCACCGCACCAAGTGATGAAGCTATGTACCTAGGGTAGGGGCATGGACCTGTCCTAAGTACCCTACCCAAGGACATCCCTAGAAGAAGTCACCTTTCAATCGACTTGGAGGTATCCCACTCGACGGATTCAAGACACTCGACCACGAAGCAATCGCTCGACCAAGATCCAACCACTCGACTGCCAGGAGATCTAAAGTCACCCTGCACGCAAACGGTCGGTCATTAAGTAGCTTTTATGGTCATCATAGCACTTTATTAGGGGCGTTACCAGTAACCCCCAGTCTTAATGTACTTTAAACCCTGCATTACTGAGGGCTGGAGGGGCCTGGCGAACTCTATATAAGCCACCCCCCTCCTCAGTATCAAGGGTTCGCACCCCTGTTATTCATACACACATAATTCAGTCGACCGCCTCCGGGCACCGAGACGTAGGGCTGTTACTTCCTCCGAGAAGGGCCTGAACTCTTAATCCTCATGTGCTTACAACTCCTCCATAGCTAAGATCTAGCCTCTCCATACATACCCCCCTACATCACTGTCAGAGTTAGAACCACGACAGTTGGCGCCCACCATGGGGCTAGGAGTCTTAGCGCCTAGTTTGAGAAGATGCGATTTTTTTCCGATCTCTTTGATCATGGTTTCGGGCGGAGCTTTGGTGGAGGGCCGTGAGATCCTCTCGGCGCGCTCACGTTCATCGCCGACGACTCCGCTTGGCTTCAGGAGGCTCCACTCGACGTCGACGCGCTCCCCGTCCGTGGGGCGACGCACTTTCGCGCATGCGTCCGTGGTGTCCTCTTGCGGCAGCCGTCGACCCAATATCGGTCGGCTCCTGTGGCGTCTCCCCGCCCTGTTCCTCGCCGGCGCAAGCGCTCCGGTCGGTCGAGGCTTCAGAGGTGGGTGAGACATGCGGTGTCCCGCCAGTCGGCCACCCCACAAGTCGCGGCAATCGAGCCCGACGAATCCCTCTACGGCCTGTTCGACTGGCTCCGCAGAGAACGCATCCGAATGCGACAGCAGTGACCCGGCTGCAGAGGTTCTGGTGATCGATGGGACACACAGTCTTCCCGGTTTCCCCCGCGCTGACGGAGGCGCGGATGGGGGCGACCCGTCGCGTCCTCACGAGGAGTATCTCCCCGAGCCTCTCACGTCATTGCAGCGGGAGGAGCTTCGCCGCCGGAACATGGATGCACTCCACACTCCTATCGTTGGAGAAACCCCCGAGGCCCGAGCCTTGGAGGACGCGTGCTTGGCTAACTTGGCCGAGCGCACTCAACTGGAGAATCTCCAGCGAATACTCGACGTGCGAGCGCGTCAACGGGCTCCAGAATCCAGTCGACGTCAACTCTTTCCGCCCCCGCAGGTATATCGTACTCCGATTCAGAATTTGGCGTCTGTGGCCCGTATAGCAGAGTCGATTCAGCCCTCCCAGTTAGAGGCTGGCAGAGGCTTGTTGCAAATCAGAGCGTTGCTCCGGGCAGCGGGAGACCAGAATTCCGTTGTTTCTCAGTCGCAGAACAGGATCCACAGTCGATCCCTTGCAGCGGATACAGTCCAGTCAGCTCACAGCCCAATATCGCCTCCGAGGTGTGAGGGACGTGGAGACTGGCGTGATCAGTACAGAAGGAATGAGCAGTATGATCACCGATTCGATCGTGACGATCGACGTCGAGTGCCAACCCCTCCTCGAGGAGTGGATCGTATGTGCCTCGACAGCAGGATGACAGACGCCCTCATAGTGTTGGGCGGAGAATTCCAGTCGACCCCAGGGAACCAGGCTTTGATGCGAGATCCATTCTCGTTCAAGGTTTGGTCGACAGGAATAGAGCTCACCGAGAAGGCCACGACAAAGATGCGCCAACCAGTAGCAGAGTATATGTTTCAGGGCCGGAGTGTTTCAGTCGAGCCATCAGAGCCGCTGTAATTCCTCCCAACTTCAGGTTGGCGACTGGAGTTAGTAAGTTCACCGGTGAGTCCAAGCCCGATACTTGCCTCGAAGATTACCGCGTGGCTGTCCAGATTGGCGGTGGGAATGATGAGGTAGCCATGAAGCACTTGCCTCTCATGTTAGAAGGCTCGGCCAGAGCGTGGCTGAATCAGTTAGCACCCAGCAGCATTTACACTTGGGAGGATATCTCCCGAGTGTTTGTCACCACATTTGAAGGAACATGCAAGCGACCTGCAGGCCTTACGGAATTGCGGTCTTGCGTGCAGAAACCGAATGAAACTCTGAGGGATTACATCCAGAGATGGATCACATTGCATCACACAGTTGAAAATGTACCAGATCATCAAGCAGTTTGTGCCTTTAAAGAAGGCGTTAAGTACAGAGAATTGAATCTGAAGTTCGGTCGAACGGGAGAGATGTCTCTGAATCGGATGATGGAGATTGCCACCAAATATGCTAATGTTGAAGATGAGGATTGACTCCGGAGTGGCAAGCATAAAGCAGTCACCCAGGAAACCGGAGGAAATTCCAGTCGGAAACAGAAGCGGAAAGCCGAGCCAGCCGCTCCTGGGGAGGCCCTGGCCGTAACCCAGGGAAAATTTAAGGGAAAACCCAAAGGACTTTGGAACCCAAAGAAAGTTAAAGGCCAAGATGGAAATGATGTTTTGGATCTACCATGTCACATCCACACCAAGAAAGATGAAGAGGGTAAACTCATTTACCCAAAGCATACCACTCGACAGTGTCGGCTTCTGATCCAGCAGTTTCAGGGCAAGCAGTCCAAAGATAAGGAAAAAGAGTCAGACAAAGTTGAGGACAAGGAAGATAGTGACGATGGGTACCCCCAGGTCAATTCCACCCTGATGATTTTTGCTGATGTTGAGAGCAAAAGTCGACTGAAGGTTATTAACCGTGAGGTAAATATGGTTGCTCCGGCAACACCCAATTATCTAAAGTGGTCCCAGACTGCCATCACATTCGACCAGTCTGATCACCCTACGCACATTGCCACCCCTGGGAGGCAAGCTCTGGTGGTCGACCTAGTTGTCGAAGGCACTCGACTGACCAAAGTCCTGATGGATGGAGGCAGCGGTTTGAGCATACTATATGGAGAAACTTTGAAAGGGATGGGCATTCCGATGTTCCGGCTCAGTACCAGTAACATGAGTTTCCATGGAGTCATTCCTGGGAATAAAGCCGAGTCACTCGGCCAAATTGCTCTTGATGTGGTTTTCGGTGATTCCAAGAATTACCAGAAGGAAAAGTTGACATTCGAAGTTGTGGATTTCCAAAGTGCTTATCACGCTATTTTGGGCAGGCCAGCTTATGCATGCTTCATGGCTCGACCATGTTATGTGTATCTCAAATTGAAGATGCCTGGTCCCAAAGGTGTGATCACTGTTACAGGAAATCGGAAGAAAGCAGAACAGTGTTTTCAGGAAGGCTCAAAGATTGCTGACGCTCAGATGGCAGTGGTCGAGCTGCAAGAGTATGAGAAGACTGCAGATCCGAGTGAGTTGCTACGAGCTAAGAAGCCTGCTTCAGAATCAGCTTTTCAGTCGTCCGGTGAAACAAAGGCAGTTCACTTTCACCCGACCAATCCAAATGCTGCTCCGACTCACATCTCAATGACGCTCGACTCCAAATAGGAAGAAGCGCTCGTCCAGTTCCTCTGTGAGAACTGGGACATCTTCGCATGGAAGCCTGCTGACATGCCTGGAGTTCCCAGGGGGCTGGCTGAGCACCGTCTACGAGTCGACCCAAAATTTAAACCTGTGAAAGAACATCTTCGACGGTCCGCCGTCTAGAAGAGGAAGGCCATTGGCAAGGAGGTGGCTCGGCTCTTAGCAGCGGAGTTCATCCGAGAAATTTACCACTCCGAGTGGCTCGCCAATGTTTTCATGGTCCCCAAGAAGGACAAATCACTTCGCATGTGCATTGATTTCAAGCATATCAATCGGGCCTGCCCGAAAGATCATTTTCCTCTCCCCCGCATCGACCAGATAGTCGATTCGACTGCGGGATGTGAGCGTTTGTCTTTTCTAGACGCCTATTTCGGGTACCATCAGATCCGTCTGTACGGGCCCGACAAGATCAAAACAGCTTTCATCACTCCATTCGGGTGCTTCTGTTATGTCACCATGCCGTTCAGCCTCAAGAATGCCGGAGCCACATTCATGAGGATGATTCAGAAGTGTTTGGTCACTCAAATCAGTCGGAATGTGGAGGCATACATGGATGATATTGTGGTTAAGTCACGGAAGGGTTCCGACCTGCTGACTGACCTTGCTGAAACCTTCGCCAACCTCAAGAGGTATGATATCAAGCTTAATTCGTCAAAGTGCACATTCGGAGTTCCAGGTGGGAAGTTACTCGTTTTTCTCATTTCCGAACGGGGAATCGACGCCAATCCTAAAAAATTGGTACTATACTCCGGATGAAACGTCCTGTGCGTGTGCATGACGTCCAGAAGCTTATTGGATGCTTGGCCGCCTTAAGTCGATTCATCTCTCGCCTCGGTGAAAAGGCATTGCCTCTTTACCGACTGATGAAGAAGTCCGACAAGTTCGAGTGGACTCCAGAAGCTGATGCAGCGTTTACAGAGCTCAAAGCTCTGCTCTCCACCCAGCCGGTGCTTGCTGCCCCAATCAGCAAGGAGCCTTTGCTGCTTTAAATGGCAGCCACAGGACAAGTTGTCAGTACAGTACTTACGGTCGAGCGGGAAGAAGAAGGAAAGTCCTTCAAAGTTCAGTGCCCAGTATATTATGTTTCTGAAGTTTTGAATCCTTCAAAGAAAAGATATCCTCATTACCAGAAGCTTGTATATGGGATTTATATGACCACGAAGAAGGTTGCACATTACTTCTCTGATCATTCCATTACAGTCGTCAGCGACGCTCCACTATCAGAGTTTTTGCACAACAGAGATGCAACTGGTCGAGTGGCCAAATGGGCGATTGAACTTCTTCCCCTAGATATCAAGTTTGAGGCAAAGAAAGCTATCAAGTCCCAAGCAATTACAGATTTCGTCGCCCAGTGGATCGAACAGCAACTTCCGACTCAAGTTCACTCGGAGCACTGGACCATGTTCTTCGATGGATCTAAGATGCTGAATGGTTCCGGTGCTGGGATAGTATTGGTTTCCCCCTGAGGAGATAAGCTCAGATATGTTCTCCAGATTCACTTCGATTCCTCCAATAATGAAGCAGAATATGAAGCACTTTTGTATGGGTTGCGCATGGCCATTTCACTCAGCATCCGTCGCCTCATGGTCTATGGCGACTCAGATTTGGTGGTTAATCAGGTGATGAAGGAGTGGGACGTCAGAAGTCCAGCTATGACTGGTTATTGCAATGAAGTGAGAAAGTTAGAGAAGAAATTCGAGGGGTTAGAGCTTCATCACATCCCCCGACTGAAAAATCAAGCGGCTGATGATTTGGCAAAGATAGGCTCCAAGAGAGAAGCCATCCCCAGCAATGTGTTTTTGGAACACATCCACTCACCATCAGTCCAAGAAGATCCTTTTACAGATGAAGCCCCGCAGCCAAAGAGTGCCACAGATCCGACTGAAGTTGAAATTCCAGCAGTGGTCGACGTAATCATGGAAGTTTTGGCAATCACCCCCGACTGGACGATACCATACATCACGTATATCCTGAGAAAGGAACTCCCGGAGGATGAAGAAGAGGCTCGACAGATCGTCCGTCGATCCAAGGCCTTTACAGTCATAAAGGGACAGTTGTATAGAGAAAGCGCGACTGGAGTCGGTCAGAAGTGTATAACACCAGAAGAAGGTCAGATAATCCTTGATGATATCCACTCGGGGACCTGTGGTCATCATGCGTCCTCTCGGACCGTTGTGGCTAAAGCATACCGAGTGAGATTTTACTGGCCAAGAGCGAATGAAATGGCAAAAGAGATAGTCGACAAGTGTGAAGGGTGCCAGTTCTACTCCAACATGTCGCACAAGCCTGCATCAGCCCTGAAGACCATTCCACTTGTCTGGCCCTTCGCTGTTTGGGGACTGGACATGGTTGGCCCATTGAGAACAGGCAGGAGCGGTTTCACACATGTGCTTGTGGCAGTCGACAAGTTTACCAAATGGATTGAAGCTAAGCCTATCAAGAATCTTGATGCTTGCACTGCTATCAGTTTCGTCAGGGAGTTAACATTCAGATATGGAGTCCCGCATAGCATCATCACCAACAATGGGTCAAACTTTGATTCAGACAAGTTCAGAGCTTTTTGCGCCTCTCAAGGCACACGAGTCGACTACGCATCGGTCGCCCACCCCTAGTCGAATGGACAAGCAGAAAGGGCAAATGGTCTGATTCTCAAAGGACTAAAGCCTCGGCTGATGCGTGATCTCAAGCACGTAGCAGGCGCTTGGGTCGACAAGCTTCCGTCAGTTCTGTGGGGATTGAGGACCACCCCGAATCGGTCGACTGGAAGAACTCCGTTCTTTCTGGTTTACGGAGCGGAAGCAGTCCTGCCAAGTGATCTACTTCACAATGCACCCCGAGTCGAGCTTTATACCGAAGATGAAGCAGAACAAGCCCGACAAGATGCAGTCGACCTCCTGGAAGAAGAAAGAGAAATGGCTATCATCCGATCGACCATTTATCAGCAAGACTTGCGTCGATTCCATGCCAAAAATGTGAAGAGTTGAGCCTTCCAAGAAGGAGATTTGGTCCTCCGAATGGATCAACAGAAACCACACAAGCTCGCTCCTACTTGGGAAGGTCCCTTCATTGTCACCAGAGTCCTCCACAATGGAGCGTATCACCTTTACAATGTCGATCGCCAGATCGATGAGCCACGAGCTTGGAATGCGGAACTGCTCCACCCCTTTTACGCTTGAATTCTCACTTGAATGAGATGTTATAAGAAAAACTTCTGTAGTCTATTTATTAAAGACAAGAGTGTTACAATTTTTCCTATAATTGTTGTCGCCTTCGTTTGCGTGTGAAATCCCCTAGTGGGTGGCTTAGCTGCGAATCCATTTCGCCTAAGTTTGTAAAAAAAATCCTACTGAGTGGTGAGCCATACTCCCACTCGGAGGCTTAGCTGCGAATCCGTTTCGCCTAAGTTTGTAAAAAAAATCCTACCGAGTGGTGAGCCAGACTCACCACTCGGAGGCTTAGCCGTAGCCCAGTGCTCGCCTAAGTGTTTAAAAATCCTACCGAGTGGTGAGCCAGACTCCCACTCGGAGGCTTAGCTGCAGCCCAGTGCTCGCCTAAGTATTTAAAAATCCTACCGTGTGGTGAGCCAGACTCCCACTCGGAGGCTTAGCTGCAGCCCAGTGCTCGCCTAAGTGTTTAAAAATCCTACCGAGTGGAGAGCAAACCTCCCACTCGGAGGCTTAGCTACAGCCCAGTACTCGCCTAAGTATTTAAAAATCCTACCGAGTGGTGAGCCAGACTCCCACTCGGAGGCTTAGCTGCAGCCCAGTGCTCGCCTAAGTATTTAAAAATCCTACCGAGTGGTGAGCCAGACTCCCACTCGGAGGCTTAGCTGCAGCCCAGTGCTCGCCTAAGTGTTTAAAAATCCTACCGAGTGGAGAGAAAACCTCCCACTCGGAGACTTAGCTGCAGTCCAGTACTCGCCTAAGTTTGAAAAAATCCTACCGAGTGGAGAGCAGACCTCCCACTCGGAGGCTTAGCTACAGTCCAGTACTCGCCTAATTTTGAAAAAATCCTACCGAGTGGAGAGCAGACCTCCCACTCGGGGGCTTAGCTGTAGTCCAGTACTCGCTTAAGTTTGAAAAAATCCTACCGAGTGGAGAGCAGACCTCCCACTCGGGGGCTTAGCTGTAGTCCAGTACTCGCCTAAGTTTGAAAAAATCCTACCGAGTGGAGAGCAGACCTCCCACTCGGGGGCTTAGCTGCAGTCCAGTACTCGCCTAAGTTTTTAAAATCCTACCGAGTGGAGAGCAGACCTTCCACTCGGGGGCTTAGCTGCAGCCCAGTGCTCGCCTAAGTACGGAACACATCCCAATCCGCAAGGACGACGAGGTGCAAATCGACTGCTACCTTCTCCTTCGGAGCTGCACCACAAATACAAAATTATTTCGAGTGAAGAACAAGTTCCACTCGACAGATAATTCATGAAGATATTCAACGATAAATCAAGTTCAGATAAGATCCAAAGGTCCTAGACCGCAGATCAAAGTACTCGAGCCTCCAGCTCGACAGAGTTTAGCGGTTACAAAATCCACTCGGCATTCCGAGGAAAATTTAAAGTGAAGCATAAAAGTTTTTATTCCTCAGGCGGAGGACTGGAAGGGGCGACGAACTCGTCCAAATCGATCCCGTCTGCAATGCGAGTGGTAGCAGCAATGAAAGTCTCCATGAAGTCTTGAAAGTTGTGCTTCCTGGTATTGGCAACGTGGATGGCGGCCAACTTTTCTTCTCGCGCCTCCTTGCAGTGGACGCGGACCAGAGACAGAGCGACGTCAGCGCCACATCTAGCAGAAGATTTCTTCCATTCCGCCACTCGACCTGGGACTTCATTCAGTCGAGTCATCAGGGACTCGAGGTCATTCTGAAGCGTCGTCCTAAGCCAGAGCGACGTGTCGATCCGCGACATCGCAACCTTCAACCGAGCAAGATAGTCAACAACGCCGGCAACACGAGATTCCAGTCGGAGCACGTTCATAGCAGCCTCGTCCTTCACTGGAGAATTGATGGGGTCCAAGTTTGTCTCCACTCGACTGGTCTCCTCTTCGAAGTTCTGGCAGAATTCTGTAAACACAATTCAAGGATAAGTCAATGGCTCTATGCAGGTTTGGTAACTGCAAGTCAGTCGGGCCGGAGTAATTACCCTCGAGCATGACGAACAGCTTCTTGGCGAGTCCACCGAGATAAGCCTCCAGATCATTCCTCTTCCCCGCCAGTTCACTTGCCTTGTCATTCAGAGCTATATTGCCATTCTTCAGACGGCTGACCTCTTGGTTAGCCGCGTCGATAGCAGTTTTCAGCCTGGAGTTTTCCTTTTCAAGAGTACCGACTGAAGCCAGTTTTTCTTCAGCAAGCTTCGTTTTGTTCAGGGCCTCCTTCTGCGCTTCGGCAAGGTCTTGATCCTTCTTCTTCAGAGCCTCCTCCATTTTGTCTGCGAAACAGCAAGTGAGATCAACATCGAGGACAGCCAGAAAGAAAGGACAGTCGACAAAAGCTCACCAGCCATACCTTTTTCTTCGTCCCTCGCCTTCTGCAAGTTCTCCTGAGCAAGCTTCAAGTCAAGGTTCAGCTGGATCTATTTGTTCTCCAACTCAGTGTAGCGAGCCACAAGTTCGCAGGATTTCTGCAAAAAATCAGTCGACAGACATCCAAGATAAGTTGCTTCTGAGTAACCAAGAGACAATGATGGCGTTTCTAAGACTACAGCCGAATCAAAAACATTTGACAGTAGTCTCGGGGACTACACCCAGTGGGTGCACTTAGCGTGCCCCCACTGGTTCGACCAAAAAAAATCGACTGCCCACAGTCGACCATGTACAGTTCCATTCGACATGGCCTGACCAGACCGAGTGAAGAAGTTCAACTAAGGCAACACAATATAAAGACTACAGTCGACTGCCAGCAGTCCACCGTAGTCTCGGGGACTACACCCAGTGGGTGCACTTAGCGTGCCCCCACTCATCAAAAAGATTAATAGACACACCCAGTGGGTGTACAGATATAAAGATCTTCGGAAAAGAGATTCTTCAGATAGCATATCCTAACAGAACAAGCGGTGAATCGACTGACCTGGACGTTGCTCTGAAGAGCTGAACTCGCGTCATAAGCTGCTTGGCTGGCTTCCCGAACCACCTTCACTTGCTCCATCATGATCCCCGCCTGGCGTATAGCCTCTTTAGCGGCACCCACTTGGTCCTCAGGGACGTGGTGTGTGGCAAAAAGCGAAGGCGGATTTGCAGTCGACGTCGAAGGCCGGACACTCGTCAGAGGTTCAGCGAAGGTCACAGAAGCCCGAGTGGTATCACCACCCTCCCGGACTACGGCCTCAGGCGTCGGAGTGCTTTGTGGGGTCTTGCCAGCCGGCGCCCTTCTGTTCCTTCGCGCCCTCAGCGGCGCTTCGTCGTCATCATCAGGGAGGTCAATGACATGAGGAGGAGCTACAAGAAAAATCCAATCGACCGGAATTGTAAGAAATCGTCAGTCGACTAAAAGCAGAGCATCAGTAATCGTACCGGGGTTGGAGGTAACAGCGTCTTCCATCTCTTGATCATCGTCCTTGGCGGAGATCTCCGAGGTGGCAGCACTGCAAATTTCGAAAGTCAGTCAGCTTATTCAATGAGTCGACCAAGCGTCCGTCACGTTCAACAAAGGAAAACAAATTCTACTATTACCCAGAAATGGTGGGGACAGTCATCTTCATCTTGGGCAGAGCCTTGGGCGTCTTGGACGGCGTCGCGCGTGGGTGCTTGGGAGCTTTTTCTGTCGGCGCTGGAGATGAGGTCCGAGGGCGCTTCGATGACTGCCCAACAAGGACAGTCGCCTTACCACGTTCCCGCACAGGGTCGTGTGTAAGCTTGGATCGCCGTTCCGAACGGGGAGGTTCGACTTCTTCCTCCTCTTCACTGGAGTCGTCGTCATCCCCTCTCCTTCGCCGTTAGATTCCCACTCTTCTCTCTCGTCTCCACTTTCGCCTCCGCTCCCTCTCCTTCCTCGGCCTGCTCCTGTGCTCCATTGGGTGTCGAGTACATCTCAGTAATGGCCTAGAGGACAGCAAACAAGACAAAAGTCAATCGACTGATCCAAAGAGAACAAATAAAGAAAGCAAGATCACAGTCGGAAACGCAAGGTCAGACCTTGTCCACTTCGTATGTTTGGTCGAGTGGAGGAATCCTCCTGGCTCCTCGGGGGTTGTCCTTGTTCCCTGTGATACTCGACAGCCACCCTTCCAACATCTCGTCAGTGACCTCCTCTGGGTGAATCCGAGTGGTGTCTTCGAGACCCGAGTACAGCCACATCGGGTGGTCACGAGCCTGAAGCGGTTGGATGCGCCTCCGAAGGAAGACTTCCAACAAGTCCATGCCAGTCACACCCTCGCGGACAAGCTGAACCACTAGACCGACTAGCACCTTGACTTGCGCCTTTTCCTCTGGCGTCACTTTCAGAGAGGCAGGTTTTTGCGCTCGATTCAGAGAAAAAGGGGGAAGCCCAGTCGACTGTCCTGGGGTCACCTGGTCTTTACAGTAAAACCAAGTCGACTGCCACCCGCGGACTGACTCGGGAAAAGTGATAGACGGAAAGGAACTTTTTCCCCTCATCTGGATCGCCAGGCCCCCGCACAGCTGGATCACCTGCGTCCGTTCATCACTCGACTTGGCCTTCTTGACCGACTGAGAGCGGCAAGTGAAGATGTTCTTGAAGAGTCCCCAGTGGGGCGGCAACCCAAGAAGTTTTCACACAAGGAAACGAAAGCAACAAGATACACAATAGAATTGGGAGTAAAGTGATGGAGCTGCGCTTCGAAGAAGTTTACGAAGCTCCGGAAAAAAGATGAGGAGGCAGAGAGAATCCGCGATCGATATGGGTGGTGAGGAGGACGCACTCACCATCAAGAGGCTGGGGTTTGACTTCTTTCCCCAGGAGACGCGCAGATTCGTGGGGAATGAATCCCCCCTCAACCAGATCATCGAGATCATCCTGCCGAATCGCCAACGGCATCCAGTCGCCCTGGATCCAATCCTTGGGTAGAGCAGTCCTTGAGGAAGATCCGCCCCGAGCGGACTTCTTCCCCTTCCCCTGCACCGCCGCCTTCTTCGCGCACTCCAGAGCTGACGTCTTCTCCTTCACCATCGTCGCCGGCGAAGCTTGAACAGACCTACGGCACCAAGGTGAGAGCGGAGGTGGCGGAGGATCTTGTGAAGGAAGGGGAAAAGTGAAGGCGCACTGTTCGGGGGTCCCGAGCCGGCAGCTTATAAGAGGTCGCTTCCGAGTGGTTGACTGGTAGGCCCAGGTAATCCCGTCAAATCCCGCAACAGGCGCGCACGCGGTACGTGGCGAAAAAGGTGGCACGGGGATCAAGGAGTTTCCGTCCTATCCCATTCGATTACTACGGCCGCCCCCGTCCCGCGCGCTTCCCAAAATTCAAATCCCGCAAAATCCACGGGCCGCAGAACAACTCGTCAAACAAAAGATCCCTTTCACACCGTCACTCGTAACTTCACAAGTAAAGAAATTCACTCGACAAGAGGCCAGGAATGGATCAAGGCAACTGAAAGAAGTTGACGACGTCATCCGTGACAATTGATCCAAAACAAGACATTCATATAACATGAAGAACCAGTCGGAAAGATCCCCAACTCCTTCCCCACTCGAACCTCGATCCATTCGGGGGCTAATGATGAAGCTATGTACCTAGGGTAGGGGCATGGACATGTCCTAAGTACCCTACCCAAGGACATCCCTAGAAGAAGTCACCTTTCAATCGACTTGGAGGTATCCCACTCGACGGATTCAAGACACTCGACCACGAAGCAATCGCTCGACCAAGATCCAACCACTCGACTGCCAGGAGATCTAAAGTCACCCTGCACGCAAACGGTCGGTCATTAAGTAGCTTTTATGGTCATCATAGCACTTTATTAGGGGCGTTACCAGTAACCCCCAGTCTTAATGTACTTTAAACCCTGCATTACTGAGGGCTGGAGGGGCCTGGCGAACTCTATATAAGCCACCCCCTCTTCAGTATCAAGGGTTCGCACCCCTGTTATTCATACACACATAATTCAGTCGACCGCCTCCGGGCATCGAGACGTAGGGTTGTTACTTCCTCTGAGAAGGGCCTGAATTCGTAATCCTCGTGTGCTTACAACTCCTCCATAGCTAAGATCTAGCCTCTCCATACATACCCCCTACATCACTGTCAGAGTTAGAACCACGACACCAAGGGCCACGACCTCCAGAACTGCCGGCAAGTTGAGCTGCTTGTTGAGAAGAAAAAAGCTGAGTATGAGAGGCGGGACAAGGAGAAGGGCCAGGATGGTGCCGAGTGATCTGGCAAGAAGTGTGGTGGCCAAGGAGGTTGCCCTAGGAAGGATAACCAGCAAGAGAGGCCCGCTCGGGGCCGCGACAAGAAGCAAGGAGACGATGATCATGACGAAGACGACGAGTCCGGCGAGCATGAGTTCCAGAAGGCTACGGATGCCATGTGCGTCGATGGTGGCACCTCACTGCACACCTCTCACCGCCAGCTCAAGCAGTGGGCGCATGAGATCACAGCAGCGGAGCCATCGCTCGATGCTCAGAAGCCGCTGAGGTGGTCCAGCACACCTATCATTTTTGACACCGAGGACCACCCTGATCGCACAACTGCGGTCGGGTGTTTGCCGTTGTTGGTCTCGCCAACAATACGCAACCTCAAGGTGACGAAGATGCTAGTTGACGGCGGGGCCAGTCTGAACTTGATCTCGCCCATTGTGATCAAAAGGCTGCAGATTCCTGATGGAGACCTCGAAGAAACGGGCATGTTTCAAGGGGTCAACCCGGGGAGGAGTCAGCCGAAGGGTAAGGTCTCGCTGCCCTTAACGTTTGGAGGCGAGTTAAATTACAGGACAAAGAGGGTTGTTTTTGATGTAGCTGAGATCCCCTTGCCCTACAACAGGATTCTCGGTCGCCTGGCACTAGCCAAGTTCATGGCGGCGTCACATTACGCCTACAACACACTGAAGATGTCTGGGCCGATGACCATCATCACCGTCCCCTCCGACAAGAAGGACGCACTGGTCTGCGCCGACCAACTCTACTGGGAAGCAGTTGCAGCGACTGCCGCCAAGGCACTTGCTCCTGCCGCTGGAGCCCTGGGAGAGAAGAAGACCGACAAGACCTCTCGCACCCACTTCGGCAAGCGTACCTATTCGAAGTGTTGTGCTCTCGTCGAGGACGTGCCAGAGAGCTCTACCGGAAAGAGCAAGAAATCCAGAGCTGCACCACCAGAGACCAAGAAGGTGTCCGTCAATGAGGATGGCATAGGAGGGGCTTTCACCATAAGCTCCACCCTGGACAGTAAATAGGAAAGCACGCTCGTCACCTTCCAGCGGGCGAATGTCGACGTGTTTGCATGGCAAGCATCCGACATCCCCGGCGTTCCCAGGAGGTGATTGAGCACCATCTTGATGTCTGTCCTCATGCGTGACCCGTCAAGCAGAAGGTCAAGAAGCAAGCTTTGGAACGGCAAGAGTTCATTACGAACGAGATCAGGAAGTTGGAAGCAGCAGGCTTGGTGAGAGGAGTATTCCATCCAACATGGTTGGCCAATCCGGTGGTGGTGCGCAAGGCAAATGGGAAGTGGAGGCTGTGTATTGACTACACAGATATCAATAAGGCTTGTCCCAAGGACCCTTTCCCGTTGTCATGCATTGACCATATTGTTGACTCCACGGCCAGGTGTGATCTGTTATCATTCCTTGACGCCTACTCGGGGTACCACCAGATCTTCATGACAAGAGAAGACAGCGTTCATCACCCCATGTGGCACGTATTGCTTTTTACGGATGCCTTTCGGGTTGAAGAGTGCTGGCTCGATGTTTGCAAGGGCAGTACAAATTGTTTTTGAGCCCCAACTGCATAGAAATATGGAAGCTTATATGGATGAGATAGTGGTCAAAACCAAGGACAGGGCGACACTTGTGCAAGAATTGGAAGAGACATTTGGAAATCTGCGCAGGATCAACCTCAAGTTAAACCCTGAGAAGTGTGTCTTTGGTGTTACGTCCAGCAAACTTCCCGGGTTCTTTGTGTTACAGTGTGGTATCGAGGCGAATCCAGACAAGATCAAGGCTATTGAGCAGATTGAGGCGCCCAAGCGGATCAAGGATGTGCATCGGCTCACTGGCTGCGTTGCTGCCATGAGCAGATTCATCTCCAAGTCTGCTGAGCGCTCCCTTCCCCTTTTCAAAATCTTGAAAAAGGCAGGCCCAATGGAATGGACCCCAGAGGCCAAAGCAGCGCTGCAGGATGTGAAGAAATACCTCTCCTCTACACCGGTACTGGTTGCGCCCAAACCACAAGAGCCATTGCTGCTATATCTGGCGGCAACGAATCAAGTGGTCAGTGCCGCGCTAGTGGCGTAGAGAGAGGTCGACGAAGAGGCAGTGGCAACGACAGGACTGGTGGATGACAAGCCAGAGCTCCCCCCAGCAGGGCCTGATGCCGGCAAGGCAAGGCCCCCAGCAAAGCATGACGCTGGCAGGACATGGCCTATGCAACCAAACAAAGTGGTGCAGAAGAAGAAAATGATGCAGCACCCGGTTTACTTTTTCAGCTCCCTCTTGCAGGGGGCTAGGTCAAGGTACTCTAGTGTGCAGAAATTGCTCTTCGGCCTCCTTATGGCCTCGAGGAAGCTGCGTCATTACTTCTAAGCACACGAGATCACCGTCATCACCCGCCTCTCGTTGCAACAGATATTGCATAACCCAGACGCAAGCGGGAGGATTGTGGAGTGGGCCGTGGAACTGTCGAGTTTTGATTTGAAGTTAGTACTTCGACAATCCAAAGCAGAGTCTTGGCAGAGTTCATTGCCGAGTGGACCTCAACGCCCGACAAAGAGATCCAGGAGACTACCCTCCCCGACAAGGAGGTAGATCGCAACTGGATTATGTACTTTGACAGGGCTTTCTCACTTCAAGGCGCCGGGACTGGTGTGCTGATCGTTGCACCCATCGGAGAGCACCTCAAGCATGTAATCCAGATGCACTATCCTAGGGAGATGTCCACAAACAACACTGCTGAATACGAGGGGTTGCTTGCCGGTCTCAGGATCGCAGCAGACCTCGGGATCAAGAAGCTCATCGTCAGGGGCGACTCACAGCTTGTCATCAGGCAAGTCAACAAAGATTATCAAAGCCCGCTGATGGAGGCCTACGTAGATGAGGTGAGGAAGCTGGAGGGGCGTTTTGACGGGATACGGGCGGAGCATGTTCCCCGAGTGGAGAACGACATCGCCGACTACCTGTCAAAATGCGCCGCCTTCAAACTACCTATGCATCCAGGTACTTTTGTGCTTCGGTTGACTTGACCATCCGTTGAACCATCAACAAAGCAAAACAAGCGAAGAAAATCAGGTCCCGGCAAGTACTTTCTCAGCGAGCTCCCAGGAGCCGCTGGCAAAGATGTTATCGTGGACGCTGAGCCTGCCATGGGGCAACCGACTCCAGCGGGGCGTCAAGCCCTGCCTGTAGAGACAGCTGATCCCACGACAAAGGAAATGCCTTTAGTCCTTGCCGTTGAGCCCCAGGCTCCAGCATGGGCACAACATACCGTCCAATTCCTCCAAACAGGGGAACTTCCCGAGGAGCAGGAAGAAGCGGAGAAAGTAGCCCGTCGGCCTGCCATGTATCAGTTCATCGACGACGTCCTTTACAGGAAAAGACCAAACGGTGTGCAATTGAAGTGCATTCCCCCGGAGGAAGGACTGGAGCTGTTGGCAGAGATACACGAAGGCATATGTGGCTCCCACATAGGTTCGAGAGCCCTTGCCAGCAAGGGATTCTGACAAGGTTTCTTCTGGCCCACTACTAGGGAAAACCTTATACACAGAATATTAGCAGCAGCGCGGCACAAAAAGAAGCACTACTGCTAATTAGCAGTAGCGCGGTCAATAAAAACCCGCTACTGATGCAAATTTAGCAGTAGCGTGTGAGGGCTAAACCGCACTGCTACAAAAATCAACCAACAGTAACCAACACCCTAAGTTTAGCAGCAGCGCGTTGCGTGCTACTGCTTCAGAAATAGTAGTAGCGCGCTTTTTGCTCACGTCGCTACTGCTAATTTTGAAATTGTCCACACGGTTGGCCCCGTTTAGCAATAGCGCGTGCGAGAAACACGTGTTCCTGCTACGATCTTATCAGTAGCGGGTTTTCGCTCCCGCGCTACTGCTAAGTCGCAGGACCCCACCACCTTTTTTCCGCCCACCCATCGTCCCCTCCCCCTCCCCCATCTCCTCTCCTCCCTTTCCCCTACCTCCCATCCTCCCGCTTCGTCTTCCTCAATACTGTTGGGGAACTTTGCAGAAAACAAAAAAATTTCCTACGGTTTCACCAAGATCCATCTATGAGTTCATCTAGCAACGAGTGATCGGATTGCATCTACATACCTTTGTAGATCACGGGCGGAAGCGTTCAAAGAATGGGGATGAGGAAGTCGTAGTCGACATGATCCAAATCACCGGAGATCCTAGCGCCGAACGGATGGCACCTCCGCGTTCAACACACGTACAGTCAGCGTGACGTCTCCTCCTTCTTGATCCAGCAAGGGGGAAGGAGAGGTTGATGAAGATCCAGCAGCACGACGGCGTGGTGGTGGATGCAGGGGTCACCGCAGCAGGGCTTCGCCGTTCTACTACGAGAGGGAGAGGTGTTGCAGGGGAGAGGGAGGCGCCAAGACTCAAAGGTGCGGCTGCCCCCTCCCTCCCCCCTTTATATAGGCCCCCTAGGGGGTGCGCTGGCCCTAGGAGATCTCCTAGGGGGGGCGGCGGCCAAGGGGTGGAGTGCCCCCCAAGCCAGGTGGGGCGCGCCCCCACCCTAGGGTTCCCAACCCTAGGCGCATGGGGTGGGCCAAGGGGGGCGCACCAGCCCACTATGGGCTGGTTCCCCTCCCCACTTTGGCCCATGGGGCCCTCCGGGATGGGTGGCCCCACCCGATGGACCCCCTGGACCCTTTCGGTGACCCCCGAAACTCTCCCGATGGCCGAAACTGCACTTCCTATATATAATTCTTCACCTCCGAACAATTCTGGAACTCCTATGACATCCAGGATCTCATCCGGGACTCCGAACAACTTTCGGGTTACTACATATTCATATCTCTACAACCCTAGCATCACCGAACCTTAAGTGTGTAGACCCTGCGGGTTCGGGAGACATGTAGACATGACCGAGATGGCTCTCCGGTCAATAACCAACAGCGGGATCTGGATACCCATGTTGGCTCCCACATGCTCCTCGATGATCTCATCGGATGAACCACGATGTCGAGGATTCAAGCAACCCCGTATACAATTCCCTTTGTCAATCGGTATGTTACTTGCCCGAGATTCGATCGTCGGTATCCCAATACCTCGTTCAATCTCGTTACCGGCAAGTCACTTTACTCATACCGTAATGCATGATCCCGTGAACAGACACTTGGTCACTTTGAGCTCATTGTGATGATGCATTACCGAGTGGGCCCAGAGATACCTCTCCGTCATACGGAGTGACAAATCCCAGTCTTGATCTGTGTCAACCCAACAGACACTTTCGGAGATACCCGTAGTATACCTTAATAGTCACCCAGTTACGTTGTGACGTTTGGTACACCCAAAGCACTCCTACGGTATCCGGGAGCTACGCGATCTCATGGTCTAAGGAAAAGATACTTGACATTGGAAAAACTCTAGCAAACGAACTATACGATCTTGTGCTCTGTTTAGGATTGGGTCTTATCCATCACATCATTCTCCTAATGATGTGATCTCGTTATCAATGACATCCAATGTCCATAGTCAGGAAACCATGACTATCTGTTGATCAACGAGCTAGTCAACTAGAGGCTTACTAGGGACATGTTGGTGTCTATGTATTCACACATGTATTACGATTTCCGGATAACACAATTATAGCATGAATAAAAGACAATTATCATGAACAAGGAAATATAATAATAATCCTTTTATTATTGCCTCTAGGGCATATTTCCAACAAATACTTCTCCCCCCATTACTCTCCCTCTTCTACCTACCTTTCTCTTTCTTCATTACTCCTAGTTAACTACACCACCTCCATTAATGCATCTCCTTTCTCTTTTTCCTTCCCCCTCCACTAGTTGAGGTTGTCTCCTCCCAAATTAGCTAGCTAGGTAGATGTAGGATTTAGTTAAGTGACCTATTTGCCCCCTAACTAGATCTATCTTTGTTAAGAAGAGCTTTGTGCACTTTTGATCTCCCTACATCATCGTCTCCACCGTGTGCTCGATCTCAAGATAGAGGTGATTAAAATTTCATGCTTTTGCAAAATGGAAATATGTCTATGTGTGTGTGATATGATAATTGGGCAATATGATGGAAATTATGTGTGTGGCATGAGTTGACGCCAAATTGTGCTTTTGAGTTGCCTATGTTTTGCCGAAATGTCGATTTATTTCCGTTTCGTTGAATTCCGGGCAAACTCTAGATCTACATGTCCTATTTTTAGGGAAGTTCATGCCAAATTTTTGTATGACTTTGATGCATGCACACATTTTTATAATCAATTTGTTTATTATTACCTTGCAGACGTTCATGATGGTCAGTGGAACGATGGTGGATAGGTGGTTGCAGTCGGCGGTGCAGGACATGAAAGAAAATAACCGGACAGAG
The DNA here is from genome assembly GCF_056163025.1 of Triticum urartu. NCBI lineage: Eukaryota > Viridiplantae > Streptophyta > Magnoliopsida > Poales > Poaceae > Triticum > Triticum urartu. The sequence goes on from NC_141875.1 coordinate 558,868,681, forward strand.
ATTTTATGTCCGTGTCGAAAATGCAAAGGAATAGTTTGGCTTGACCCCTATGATGATGGTCGTGTCAAAGCGCACCTGCTCATGACTGGTTTCATGGATGGCTATACTCGATGGATAATTGAAGATGAGGATGACGATGTTGAGGACGCCGATGGGACAGGCAATGATGACACGGGGCAAGACGAAGAGATGATCGATAATGGCGGCAGGGAAGAGGCCGGACATGGCGGCGGAGAAGGGGCCGGACATGGCGGAGGAGAAGGGTCCGAACATGGCGGCAGAGAGAACGTGGACTGCATGCAGCAGACTTCGTCGGTACTAGGTTCAATCATGTGGGACCCTCATGTTCAAGCACTGCTTCGCAAGGAGAGGAGTACTGAGAGAGCTGCTTCTAGAGAGGAGGCTAAGCTAGAGCAACTGGTGGTAGACTCGAACACCCCATTGTATGATGGTTGCAATCCTGAGGTGACCCTCTTGAGTTTCACGCTCCAACTCCTGAAGACGAAGGCTAAAAACAAATGGACCGACACTAGCCTCGATGAGCATCTCAAGTACCTAAAGGATGTTCTTCCCGCGGGGAATCTATGTCCTACTAGGGTTGATGACGCCAAGAAGATCGTGTGCCCTCTTGATCTGCCGCACGTTAGATACCATGCATGCATCAACGATTGCATACTTTATCGGAAGGAGCACGCGGAAAAAACAAGTTGTCTGGTGTGCAATGCTTCTCGATACAAGAAGGCCGGGAAGAAATGTCCGCAGAAAGCTGTATGGTACTTACCGATCACTCCCCGTCTCCATCGGTATTTCGTAGATCCAAAGGAAGCAAAGTTAATGCGCTGGCACACGGAGAGGAAGAAGCCCAACGATGGAGATGATCCGAATCTAAGACACGTCAAGGATGGAAGCTAGTGGAGAGCGTTGAACATTCTCTATCGGTCTTTCGAATGTGATGCAAGGAACATCGTGCTCGGCGCGTGTGCCGATGGCATGAATCCGTTTGGCATCCAGAACACCAACCATAGCACATGGCCCGTGTTTGTATGGATGTACAACCTCCTCCCTGGTTGTGCATGAAGTCGAAGTACATTCACAGGAGCATGCTTATTCAAGGGCCAAAACAACAAGGAAATAATATTAATTTGTATCTGGGGCTACTTCAAGAGGAGTTAGACATGTTATGGAAAACACCGGCCAAGACATGGGACGCCAGCAAAGGCGAGCATTTCTACATGAGAGTCATGCTGATCATGACGGTACACGACTATCTCGGTTACGGACATGTCGCAGGCCAGGTGTGCCATGGATATTGCGGATGCACGCGGTGCATGGATGATACGATGTCTCAGCAGCTAACGTCAAGGAAAGATGGGAGTCTGGGAAAATCGTGTACATGGGGCATCGAAGATGGCTCGAATAGGACGACCCATGGAGAAACCGTGGAGATCTATTCAATGGTCACGCTGAGCATCAAGGACCTCCACGTAAGCGGAGTGGCGCCGAAATCGATGAGCTGTTGAAAAAATGGAAGGAGTGCCCCGCACTGGGAAAGACGATGAAAAAGGCGCCGGAGCCGCTGCTGAAGGTATGTAAGACGAGGTATGTGTTCTGGGACTTGGAGTACTAGCACAAACTCGATACACCTCATTACCTTGATCAAATGCATATCTGTAAGAATGTCCTTGAGAGCTTGCTCGCGACACTGATGAACATGCCGGATAAGACCAAGGATGGTCCGAAGGCAAGAAAAGATTTGCAAGATTTGAATATCATGGAAGATCTACACATGCCGCCCCGTAAAAAGTCAGACGAGACAGAGACGGACACAGAGGCGCGGGAGAAGAAGGGCAAGAAAATAAAGAAAGGGGATTATTGCCCCCCCTTCTTGCTTCACCTTAAGTCAGGCAGAGATCGATCAATTCTTTAAGTGCCTTACCAGAGTCAAAGTTAGTTCCGGTTACTGTGGCAAGATAAGGAGATATCTAGACACGGACAAGAAATGGTTCAACAGGATGAAGTCCATGACTGTCATGTGATGATGACGCAGATACTACCTGTTGCCCTTAGAGGGATAATGGACAAGCACGTCTATGACACGCTTATTGGTCTCTGCAACTTTTTTGACGTCATCTCTCGAAAGTCGATCAGTGTGAAGTATCTCCGAAGGCTACAGGAAGAGATCGTTGTGATACTGAATGAGCTTGAGATGTACTTCCCACCTGCATTCTTTGACGTGATGGTGCATCTGTGTGTCCATATTGTGGACGACATAATAGACCTGGGGCCGTCATTTCTGCACAACATGATGCCGTTTGAGAGGATGACTGGGATCATCAAAGGATTCATTCGTAACATGCCTCGTCCGGATGGAAGCATCATCCAGGGCTATCTGACACAAGAGTGCATCTCTTTCTGTGAGAATTTTCTATATGGCACAGACCAGCCGCCTGGTGTTAGTGTTGGTTTTCCCGTTAACAAGCACGACGGGAGGCTCGAAGGAGAAGGCCACTCTAATGGTCGCAGCGAACTGCACGTGGCATACTCAGATCGACGCAGCGACTTTGACAGAGCAAACTTGGTAGTGCTACAACACCTAGATGAGGTAGATCTTTTCGTGGCACTGCACAAAGAAGTTATCGCAAAGGAGTATCATGACCGGGGGTATGCAGGATGGATGCCGAAGTTACTAGAGAGCAAAACTCCACTTTCCTGCATTGGTTCAAAGAGCATATTATTGCTAATCCCTTGGAGGAGGGCTCTAAGGACGAATTGCTCATATACGCCTTAGCACATGGCCCCTCGCCCAACCTCGTAACCTATCAGGCATACGATATCAACGGATACATGTTCTACACAGAGACCAAAGATATGGACTGTGATGATCAGAACTCAGGGGTGAGGATGGAATGCATGACCGGCAGCGACAACGACGCAACTGAAAGATTTTACGGAAGGGTCGAGGAGATCTGGGAGCTTGACTACTGTAGACTGCACAACACGACGATGTTTCGTGTCAGATGGGCTAAGAATGTCGAAAGAGAAAACCGGAATTTCACTACTATGACTATACCCGACGCCAAGAGCGCTACCGTGAACGCTATTGCAAAAAACAAGACATGGGTACATGCTAAGCACGTGACACAATGCTTCTTCATAACTGACCCGCGCAATCCTAGCCGTGTTGCCGTGAGGAGAGGCAAAAGGAACATCATTGGAGTGGATGGAGTCGCCAACGAGGAAGACTACGATCAGTACATCAATCCAATGAGGGAAGGTGACGACGATGATGAAGTATACGTCAAAATCAGAATCAGTACTACATTACCTAAGAAAAATCGTACTCCATGGAAAAGGCAAAGTCACAATGAGGGGCTCAATTATTCTTCACCCAACAAGAAGGGAAAGAAGCTGACTCAAAAACGAAAACGTCAACACTGAGGAACCGTATGTTATCGGTCAAATGATGTAATATATATGTTCCTATTTTGTATACACACTTAGCCATTATTATGCATGGGTCGAATGATGTAATATATATGTTCCTATTTTGTATACATATCTAACCGTCAAATGATGCAATATATATCGCTTTCCCTTCGTTCACTGCTCTCGGAAAAAAAGAAAAGAAAAGTGAGAGAAAATAAAGGAAAATAAAATAGAAGAAAACAAACAGGAAAACTGTTATATATAGGTACTGGTTATAGCAGCAGCGCTTTTGTGAGAAAAGAGCTACAACTAGTCAAGATAGCAGTAGCGGTTTCTACACGAAATCGCTATAGCTACCTGAAGTAGCTATAGCCCGTTTTGCCTAAACGCGCTACTGCTATGCCCGCTTAACCCCCAAAATCCCCACTCCTCCCTTCATCCCGCCTCTTTTCCCCGAGGAACATGGGGAAGCATCGCCTCAGAAGCCGTGGCTACCTCGGTAAAAGGCCCATATGGGATAACGAGGATGCGGAACGTGAAGCCGCGGATATCCCAGACCCCTTTGCGAAGTTCACCAACCCCTTGGAGCATGACTTCATTAGGGCCCGCTACAAGTGGGACAAGGAAAAGTAGGTTTTTTACACGGACCAGATCACGAGGAAATTGATTAGACTACTGGTAATTATTCTTTTACCACCTTACATTTAGCTCCAGATCTAGTTGACTACACATTCCTAAACGGTTCATGCTCCTTCTGCAGGAGCAACACCAGCTTCCAGCCAAAAGCCCTACTTCTCCGATGAGGCCCAAGTGGGACACCCCTCTTAACCAGGCCTTGAACGAACCTAAGGGACTCCCTTTGGACCAGCGGCCACAATATGGTCGTTTGCACGGCGCTGATACGGCGCCACGTGGAAGGTGTTTTACAATGAGGGCCCGGAGGCCAAGAAGCAGGAAAAGAAGTTTAGTCAGGCGGACATCGATGAGAAGGTGAAGCTTGCGGTCGAGAAAAAAGGCAGCTGAGGACACGAAAAAAATAGCCGAGGAGAAAAGTGAGCTGCTACCACAGGCAGTCAATGCAGCTGTAAATGCCTGCAGAAATGATTTTGCTACTAACTTGGTTCCAGCTATCATCAACTAGACGAAGGAAAATCCAGACAAGACGGTACATGATTTCCCGTTGCCCAGTTTTGTCGGGAGCAACTCCGTGAACAACAACACCACCGCACCATCACTTGCTCATGCAACTGGGCCTCCTCTCGTAGTCGCTCCCGCTCATAGCAGCCCGTCCTCAGTCTCTGGCGCGCTAGGTCGGCCTTCGTCTTCGACTGAGCTCGACGCCCTCACGGTAATTACATGTCGCACCAAGATATATATATATAGAATATTCCATTTCCGTTGCCTTTTGGATGTTTTACGCCACAGACGTGTGTTTGCAGGCCGAAGAAACCCCGTGCACCATACTCTACTTGATCAAAGGCCAGAAGGTGGACGTGGGAAAGGGGATGATAATGAACCCCTTGCAACCCACATTCCACAACCAGCCGATCCCCGCTGGGCACTTCAGGGTCAACTTGTCCAGTGTGAAATCAGGGCACGAGGATTTGCCTCCTCCAGTACAGCATGTGGGAGAGGACGACGAGACCCCACCGCGGATTGGAAGCTGCAAGGGTTGGGTGTTGCTATGGCCGAAGAATCTTATTCGTCTTGAGCAAGCCGAGAGCACACCAATAACCACACATCAACAAGCATGTGCGGAGACCATCACCCCGCCTATGCAATTACCAGCTCCTATACTATCAGGTGAGAGCAGCGGACGACGTGATGAAGGGGTTGCAATAGTACTAGCTGATGTAATCCGTCATGTAGAACAGAGAATGGATGATGAGACGGAGGTTGACCCAATGGGTTTCCTCAATACAAACGCGTATGAGTGTGACTTGGATATGATGAGTGAACCATATGATGAATCGGGCTATCAGCATGCTAATGAGGATATGGATGATCTTCCCGGGCAGGAAGGTCGTAGCAGGGATTGCAAAAAGTCTCTCTTCATGAAATCCTCACAGGACACGCCTGAAGATGCCGCCTCAACACAGGCTCAACTAGCCGGGGGTCGTACAGTTCTTAGCCCGGGAACACTGGGGCACGGGTTAAGGAAGGGTCTGGGAGGTGTGCCCAAGAAAAAGGACATGAAGAGATCGGGGAAGATAGCTACCTCCAAACAAGCCAGAGCACATAGCAGCCAGACGATGGATTATGAAGAGCGTGTACCCGTGAAAGGTGCGGCCATTATCGGAGTAAATGACAACGGGTAGCCTAGCCGGCACCCCCTGGCTCTTCTGAAAAATTACGAGCCGATCCGGCCCTCAAGAATCCAAGACGTGGGGCCGCCTTCCCCTTGCTAGCTGTCTCCCAGGCCGACTATCAGAGGGGGGCCCGACTTTAGCCCTCATGGAGAAAGCCGTGGGAGGGCCGGCTCCAAGAAGCCGGCCACGAGAAGGCCGACTCCAAGAAGCCGGCTCCCACAAATCGGTCGAGATCGTACCCTCGAAGTCTGCATCCACGTAACGGCGATGTGACGGGGCGTGGCTACAGTAAAGCCTGCCACCCTCGAATCCTGGTGCACGCCTGGCACAGTGCGCCGTACGGGTGGCTATGACCCGTCTGGCGCGGCACTGTTGCCATGTTGACCCTGATGTCATCCACAACGGGCTGCCAGCACGGCCCACGGGCGGTGGGTCCCTTCGGGCAGAGAGACACCCGAAGGCGGCCAGGCCTCCCCCAGTCGGCCCAAGACAGAGCTGGCTCCCCACAGCCGGCTTGCCACCTCCCTCGAAGGAGACGCCCCATTAAGGAGACAAGACACGGTGAGGCTACAGCGATCGCCCGCCGGGCGGTGGCGCTATAGCCACGCTCACCCCAGCAAAGCCCTCGTCACCAGGTCGAGGCAACAGTAACCAGCAACCGACAAGGCCCTGGACAGTGGGGCCTGCCTGTCGACCAAGGAGCCGGCAGCCGGCAGGACCCACCAGCCGGCGGGGCCCAGCAGCCGGCGCAGAAGCCGGCGAGTGTAGACACAGACGGCTGGGCCCCGCGCCCAGCCGGATTACCATTGTACCCCCGGGGGGTAGGCCTATATAAACCCCCCGGGACACCCATGCAAAGGGTCGATCCCTGCTAGTTTTAGACACCACATAGGGAGGAGAAAAGAGCGAGCCGTGCCCTTCTTCCTCCTCTCGCCAAACAGCTCAAGGAGCATCGTGTAGCTACTTGTTCATCTAGTGATCATGCGGAGACCCCGCAGAGCAGCAGTAGGGGTGTTATCTCCACGGAGAGCCCCGAAGCTGGGTAAGATTCGCCGGCGTGCATGTCTTCGCCTCATCCCGTTTTCAGGCACCGGCGACGTCTTACTGGCTCCCACAATGATAAGCCATCCGTAGGCATATGTCGCACCTACCACCCGACATTTGGCGCCCACCGTGGGGCGAGGTGCACCGTCGTTCGGAGACCTGTTCTGGACGGGAACCCTCTTCCTCCCCAGTGAACGTAGCCAGCCCGGCACGCCCGATGGCGCTTTCCACGACGCGCTGCAAGCCGTCACCAACATCTGCGCAGCGAGCGGCCTCGCCGATCTCCTTGACAAGACCCTCATCTCCGACGAGCTCGCCTCTGATGCGGGCACCGACCACCTTGTCAACCTCCTCGACCAGCTTCGCGTCTCCGGCGAGCCTGCTGTGGACTTGGAGTCGGTTGGCTCCACCGATCCGATGCCTGTCGACTCCGACACGGCCTCGCTCGACCCTTTCCCCACCAACGTCACGATTTACAATGACCCGCTTCCCCGGACCGATGGCTGCGACACTGTCACCACCGAGGTGATGGTCATCAGCCACGGCGATGCTTCTGACGAGAGCGCCCACGCCGCCCCGCACGCGGCGGTCCATGACTTGTCCATCCCCCTCCCCACCGATGCCGATGCCGAAGCACTGGAGGATCGCCGCCTCGCCCTCCTCACGGAGGGTCGGAAGTTGGCTTCCATGAGACGCCTCACTGAGGCCCACCGACGCGAAGCCGACCGCGCCGCCTTTGGCACGCCGCCCCCAGGCGGGCCCAGTCGGGCCGGCGTTGTCAGACAGCGCGGCGCTGTCGTCACCGACACGTTAGGAGTCGACCGCCCAGTCTACGCCACTCCACTCGAGAACCTGCGCGCCGCCCAGGCGGCCGTAGACGAGCTAGACGGATTGGGGGCCGAAGAACTCCCCCACATGACCCGACGCATCCAGCAGCTAATCGATGCAGCCGCGCAGCGGCACGAAGCCGACGCCCGCGTGGAAAGCCCTCCCCCGCGCTGAGATCACGGCGCGACGTCCCGGACGCCGACTACGGGTAAAACCTGCACGCGGCGCGAGAAAGAGCCGGCTGCCAGCCGAAGCCGAACCCGAATCTCCATCGAGCGAGACGCGGAAGGCCACCCCCGGGCCGTGGAGTGGCGGGGCAACCCGCCTCCGCCTCGGTCCCGTGGGGAGAGATATCCCACTCCACCGCCTATTGCGCATCCGACTCTCAGCGGCCGACTAGGTCGCCGCGAAGGAGTCGGCGAGAACGACACCCGCCATCGGATCGACCGCCTAGCGCGATCCCTGGCGCTGGAAGAAGAAGATGATGTTAGCCCGCCATGCTTCGGCCCCCGCATCCGCGACGAGCCTTTCCCCAAAGGGTTCTCGCTCCCAAGAGACACGCCCAAGTACAACGGCTCCGTGAAGCCGGAAGATTGGTTGATCGACTACTCCACGGCGGTTAGCATAGCAAACGGCAATAGGCGCGTTGCCGTGAAGTACGTGCCCCTCATGCTGCAAGGCACGGCGCGGACCTGGCTCAACAGCCTCAAGCCATACAGCATCAACAGCTGGCTAGACTTCACAGAAGCCTTCGTCCGCAACTTCACCAGCACCTACAAGCGGGCTACCAAGCCCAGACAGCTCTCCTTGTGTGTACAAGGCTTCGCCAAGTCCACTTGCGACTACCTCATGCGTTGGGCCGAGCTCCGCAACTCTTGCGAAGGGGTGCACGAGGTGCAAGCCATAGAATACTTCACTGCCGGGTGCCGAGAAGGCACCCTCCTCAAGCACAAGCTTCTCTGCGACGAGCCGACTACCCTCGACGAGCTTCTGGACATAGCAGACAAGTACGCCACCGCCGACTCCTCAATGAAGACCGAGCTCCGGGTAGACACGTCCGGGAAAGTACTCAACCCGGCGCCCAAGACGCCGGCGGGGGACTCTGGCCGACGCCCACACCAGAACGACCACAAGCGCAAGGGCCCCGTGCCGCCCTCCACCAGTCGGCAGGTGGCCACAGTCGAAGACGAGCAGCCCGAAGGGCGGCCCACACCCAAGAAGCAGAGGGGCGGCAAGCCGGCTTGGCAGCCGGCCTTCTCCTATGAGCAAACTCTCGACGCCCCATGCAAGTTCCACCGCGGCGCGAATCCGTCCAACCATACAACCCGTAAGTGCCACTAGCTCACCCGAATCTCCAAAGGCGAAGGGCTCGCGCCGCCTCCGCCTGCCGGTCCGCCGCCTCCGGCTCCGCAGCCGCCGAGCGCTCGGCCTGCAGTCGGAGCCGTGCACGATGAGTTCCCCGACGAGCATGCCGCCTATGTCGTCTTTACAAGCCAGCCCGAAGACCGGCGCGGCAGACACCGAGAGCACCAGGAGGTCAGCATGGTCGGTGCCAACCCTGCCGAGCACATGCACTGGTCAGAAAAACCTATTAGCTGGAGCCGGGCCGACCACCTAGAGGTGATGCCATCTCCCGGCTCTTATGCGTTGGTTCTGGATGCCACCCTTGCAACGGACAGACGCGCCGCCCGTTTCTCCTGCGTGCTGATCGACGGCGGGAGCAGCATCAACATCCTGTACCGTGACACCCTGGAGAAGCTAAACGTCAAGACGAAGCAACTCATGCCTACTCGGACTGTGTTCCATGGCATCGTACCCGGCCTGTCCTGCGCCCCCATTAGCAAGATCAAGATTGATGTACTCTTTGGGGACAAGGATCATTTCCGCCGGGAAGCGATCTGGTTTGAAGTGGTGGACCTGGAGAGCCCCTACCATGCATTGCTTGGCCGACCTGCCTTGGCCAGGTTCATGGCTGTTCCCCACTATGCTTACCTCAAGATGAAGATGCCGAGCACCAAAGGCATCATCACCATAGCCGGCAATTACAAGAAATCTTCCGAGTGTGCAGCAGCCAGCAGCCGGCTGGCCGAGTCCCTTGTGATTGCCGAAGAAAAGAAGATGTTGGACCGAGTCATGGCCATGGCCGGCAAACAGTCGGCCTTGTCCCCCGATCCCAAGGAGTATGATGCCCAAGGATCTTTCCAGCCGGCCAAGGAGACGAAGAAGATACCTCTTGACCCCGAGCACCCAGAGAGGTTTGCCATCATCGGGGCAAACCTAAACAGCAAATAGGAAGGCGAGCTCGCCGATTTCCTCCGTGAGAATCGGGACATCTTTGCATGGTCCCCCAAGGACATGCCGGGTGTTTCGAAGGAATTCGCCGAGCACAAGTTACACGTCCGAGAAGACGCAAAACCAGTGAAACAACCCCTCCGCCGACTGTCGATGGAGAAAAGAAGGATTGTGGGAGAGGAGATAGCCCGGCTTCTGGCAGCCGGCTTCATTATGGAAGTTTTCTTTCCAGAGTGGCTCGCCAACCCGGTCCTCGTGCTAAAGAAGAACGACAAGTGGGGCATGTGCGTAGACTACACGAGCCTCAACAAGGCCTGCCCCAAAGATCCCTTTGCCCTGCCGAGGATTGATCAAGTGATAGACTCCACAGCCGGATGTGAGCTGTTGAGTTTCTTGGATGCTTACTCAGGATACCACCAGATAAAGTTAGATCCGGCAGACCGCCTGAAGACTGCCTTCATCACGCCATTCGGAGCCTTCTGCTACCTGACTATGACATTCAGCTTAAGAAATGCCGGTGCCACTTTTCAGCGTTGCATGCAGAATTGCCTCCTCAAGCAGCTCGGCAGCAATGCCCACGTCTACGTAGACGACATTGTGGTGAAGACAGAGAAGCGCGGCACCTTGCTAGAAGACCTCAAGTAAACATTTGAGAACCTGTGCCGGTTCCAAATCAAGCTCAACCCCGAGAAATGCGTGTTCGGAGTGCCAGCCGGCCAGCTCCTAGGCTTCCTGGTCTCCGAACGCGGCATCGAATGCAACCCAGTAAAGATCAAGGCCATTGAGAGAATGGTGATTCCCACCAAACTTCGAGACGTCCAGAAATTCACCGGATGCTTGGCCTCCCTGAACCGCTAAATCAGCCGGCTCGGAGAGAAAGCTCTCTCCCTCTACCGCCTCATGAAGAAGACCACTCACTTCGAGTGGAATGACCAAGACGACCAAGCTTTTCACGAGCTGAAGAAGATGCTGGCCATGCCGCCTGTCCTGGCGGCACCGACTGAGAAAGAGCCCATGCTCCCCTACATTGCTGCAACCAGCCGGGTGGTCAGCACCGTCATCGTAGTCCAACGCCCAGAAGAGGGCCGAGCCCAGCCGGTCCAGAGGCCGGTGTACTATTTGAGAGAGGTGCTGTCTACCTCGAAGAAAAACTACCCGCACTACCGGAAGATGTGCTACGGCATGTACTTCGCCGCCAAGAAGCTGAAGCCCTACTTCCAAGAGCATCCCATCACGGTTGTATGCACCGCCCCGCTGGCCGAGATCATAGGCATCCGGGATGCATCCGGCCGGGTGGCGAAATGGGCCATCGAGCTGCCCCCCTACACGATCTTCTACCAGCCTCGCACCGCCATCAAGTCCCAAGCATTGGCCGACTTCCTCGTCGACTGGGCCGAGACCCAGTACCTACCGCCAGCTCCTGACTCCACTCATTGGCGCATGCACTTCGATGGGTCCAAGATGCGCACCGGCTTGGGAGCCGGCGTCATCCTCACCTCTCCCAAAGGCGACAAGCTCAGATACACGCTGCAAATTCACTTTGCCTTCTCCAACAATGTGGCCGAGTATGAGGCGCTCATACACGGGCTCCGGCTTGCCAAAGAGCTCGGCATTCATCGGAAACTATGTTATGGCGACTCGGACTTGGTGGTCCAGCAATCATCCGGTGACAAGGATGCCAAGGACGCAAATATGGCAAGCTACCGCTTCCTCATTCAGCAGATCAGTGGGTATTTTGAAGGATGCGAGTTCCTCCATGTACCGCAAGCCGACAACGAGCCAGCTGATGCCCTGGCTCGAATAGGCTCCACTCGGCAAGCAATAGCAACCGGTGTCTCTCTACAACGCCTCCTCAAGCCGTCTATCAAGCCGTCTCCAGAGTCCGATTCCATCTTCGTGCCGCCTGACCCCGATGCAGCCGGGTCCGGCTCGAAGAACCAAGCGGGTGACCCGGGGACTTCGATAGTCGGCCCGGGGACATCAGTAGGCGGCTCGGGGACTTCCGTAGTTACGCCCGACCCGGGGACTGCCACACCCGGCTCGGGGACTGCGGTAGTTGGCCCGGAGACTGCACCAACACAACAGGCGGCGGCCGACTCCAGCATTTCACCACCCAGCCCGCCCGCCCTGGTCGCAGTAGCCGTGTTGGCAATAGAAAAAGTCGCAGCTCCATCATGGGCTCAATCCATCCTCAACTTCCTAATAAACCAAGATCTGCCGGCTGACGAAACAAAGGCAAGACAAATCCAGCGCCGAGCCGGAGCATACACAATCGTCAACAGAGAGCTCGTCAAGCGCAGTGTCACTGGAGTCCTCCAGCGATGCGTCGAGCAAGAGAAGGGCATTGCAATCCTCAGAGACATCCACCAAGGAGAATGCGGCCACCATGCGGCCTCAAGATCACTCGTCGCCAAAGCTTTCCGCCATGGTTTCTTTTGGCCGACTGCTTTGGATGACGCCAAGAAGTTAGTTAAACATTGCAAAGGGTGCCAACTCTTCAGCTCTAAGCAACACATGCCGACTTCGGCACTCAAGACCATTCCCCTCACTTGGCCCTTCGCCGTTTGGGGACTGGACATGGTGGGCCCATTCAAGACGGCGCGCTGCTGCATGACACATCTGCTTGTCGCTATGGACAAATTCACCAAATGGATTGAGGCAAAGCCGATCAAGAAGCTGAATGGGCCGACTGCCGTGACATTTATCGTAGATATAACCACTCGGTACGGCGTGCCACACAGCATCATCACCGACAATGGCATGAATTTCGCCAAGGGAGCCTTGGCACGTTTCTGCGTGACGCAGGGCATCCGGTTGGACTTAGCGTCCGTTGCCCACCCGCAGTCAAACGGCCAGGTCGAGCGAGCCAACGGCCTCATCCTTGCCGGCATCAGGCCCCGACTGGTCGTACCACTGGAGCGTTCGGCCGGCTGTTGGCTTGATGAACTGCCGGCCGTCCTTTGGAGTCTGCGCACTACCCCAAACAAATCAACCGGCTTCACTCCTTTCTTCCTCGTGTATGGTGCCGAGGCGGTCATCCCAACTGACATCGAGTTTGACTCGCCTCGGGTAACCATGTACATGGAGGCGGAGGCCAAGGAAGCACGAGAAGACGGCGTCGACCTGCTGGAAGAAGGCCAGCCGTTAGTCCTCAGCCGGTCCACCATCTATCAGCAGGGCTTGCGCCGCTACCACAGCCGGAAGGTCAGGCCAAGATCCTTCCAAGAGGGCGATCTTGTGCTCCGGCTGATCCAGCGAACAGCCGGCCAGCACAAGCTCTCGGCCCCTTGGGAGGGCCCCTTCCTCATCAGCAGAGCTTTAGGCAACGACTCCTACTACCTGATCGACGCGCAGAAGCCGAAGGCACGAAAAAGAGACGACTCCGGCAAGGAGTCGGAACGACCATGGAACACCAACCTCCTCCGAAGATTTTACAGTTGAAATACAGTATGTATCATGCCAACTTTTGTACTAAGTACGAGACAATAGGCCCCCCGAGGAGAGCTCGGGGACTGCCATCTTTTATCTATGAATGAAGAATATCATGCTTATGACCTTGTCATTACATTCCTTTTTTCGTCCGGCACCGGGTTCGACTAGTCGGCCCGGGGACTGGCCGCCTGGAGTTATATTAGAAGTCCTACCCGCGGTCAGACAAGTAGTGTGCTGGCACCCAAGCCTTCTCTCGCCAAAAGTCGCAGTTTGAAGAACCGGCTGTCCGGCTGGCAAGAGTTAAAGGCAGGAAAGGACGCCCACACGAAAAACGGCTAGGGACTAACGGACTAATATAACAAAAGACGGTTTTTCTCCCACCACCGACCGACTACCAGAGTAGCCGGCCGGCCGGCTTCCATTTACCTCGCTTCAATCTAAGAAAGCTCGAGTACTTGCCTTCCCAAAAGGGGAAGGCGGCAAAGGAAACAGCCTAAGGATAAAAAGCATACACGAATGGAAACCAAACACGCACACAATCATATTTACATAAAAGACCTTCAAAAGGCCAGCATTCAACATAGTTCGAATACACCCCCAGTGGGTGGAACTGTGCAAGTTTAATAAAATTGTTCAAAAGGTAACAAGCAGGAAAAGCAAGGACGGCAGATTAAGCCAAGGGAGCGACTGGCGAGTCGGGCAGGTCGGTGGAGACGGCAGTGCCGGCTGGAGGAGTGGCCGGCTGGCGAACCTCGGCATGATCACCGCCTCCCGCAGAGGGCGCGCTAGCACACTCCTCGTTGCTGGAGGCACGGTCAGGCTGAGGCTGGCTGGCCGCTTCACCGGTCGGCTCAACGTCTTCGCCTTCCTCTCCTTCGTTGTCTTCGCCTTCATCACTGGAGGCGATCTCCTCTGCCGAGTCCTCACCCACTGCCGGGTCCAGCCTGAACCACTCCGCCGGCTGGGCAACACCGTCGTCATTTATTTCAGGAGCGAAGACGCTGATGTCGGTACACTAGGCGATCGTCGAGGCACGCTGAGCGATAGTCGGCCGCACCTCCTCCATCTCCTCGCCGGCCTCCAGCCGCCAGGTGCGCAGCTGGTCCAGGTTCAGCCCCGGATACCAGGCTCGGACGAACTCCAGAGCCCGCCCAGCTCCAAGCCGGGCTGCCGATGCCTTCCAGGCCTCGAAGCGGCCAACCGCAACCTCCAGCTAGTCGGCAGTCCGACTCGGGGTGCGGGGAATCGTCTCGCCTGGCCAGAGGGCGGCCAACACCTGCGCCCCGGCGCGCTGGAGGCGGCGGAGCATACGATGAGCCGGCTGCAGCCGGGCTTGGACCGCCAATAGTTTCTCCTCAAGCGTCGGGCTCGCGTCCGGCGCGATTTCAGCTCCCGCCTGCCGGCGCACCTCGCGGTGGGCCTCGATGGTTTGGGTGGCGAAGACGGAGTAGCCAGGAAAGTAGTTTGCACAGAGAACAAAAAGTAGCTCAAGTCAGAACACAAATCAGGGGGCAAGGGGCAAGCAAAGAGTGAGGAAGGCGGCTTAACGTCGATCAGATCCTCGATACGACCGAAGCCCTCGCTCAGCGCTTGTTTTGCCTTAGCCCAGCCCGCCGCTTCGATCTCAAACTCAGCCTTCAGGGCGTCCTCCCTGTCCTGCGCCTTCTTCAGGGCCGCCTTGTGGCTCTCCTCCTGGTCGGCCAACTTCTTGGCCAGGCGGTCACGCTCCAGGACCAAGGCATTGTACTCGGCTTCCTTGGCGCGAAGGGCGGCCTGGGCCCCGCTGAGCTGCCCCCTCAAGTCGGCATTGGCTCCTGCAAGCATGAAGACAAAGGAAAATCAATAAGGAAGAAGTCGTCAAGGAAGATCCGACCCGACTGCTCAGTAGTCGGCCCGAATCTCGGGGACTACACCCAGTGGGTGTGCTGACGCGCCCCCACAGGAGATGAACGAAACAAAACACGCACTCCGGCTGCTGGTCAGGTCCTCGGTTCTCCGACCCAGCTCCTGAGCCTGGGAGTTGAAGGCGGCAGCGTGGAGGTTATGATATTCCTGGAAGATCATACAGGAGGCGAGAATAAGATAGTTGTCAGGACCTAGTAAGTTCCAAGCCGCCTGCGCAGCAGCCGACTCAGAACTCGGGGACTACACCCAGTGGGTGCGCTGACGCGCCCCCACGGAAGAAATCAAAAGAGCAAAACAACCAAGGCCAAAAGACTCACCCGGATGGCAGCCCGCGTCGCGAGGAATTCTTGGGTGTATCGCTGCAGCAAGGCGGCTTGGGCTTGAAGCCGGTTCCGGACCTCCTGGGCCGCCGCATTTAGCTCGCCCGTCCCCCCGCTTGGAGTCCACTCGGACGTGCTGACGCTGGCCACCTCCAGGGCCTCCGCTGTCTAGCTGGCGCCCGCAGCTCGGTGCGGCTCCGGCGCGGAGGTGCCTCCCCCTGCGCGCTGGCGCAATGCCGACTGCACCTCGAGGCCGGCCCCTGCCTCCGGCTCGCCCCCGACCGGCTGCTCTGGCGCCGCGGCTGATTGGCCGCTTTGGCCCGCTCCAGTCGGCGCCGTCTGCGGTGCCCCCTCCACGAAGATCACGTGATCCTCCCTCCTCTCCATCACCAGCGGGTCTTGGTCGACCTCCTCCGACGGGGGCACGGAGATGTCGGGGGCCACGGCGCGGAGGGGAATGACGAGCAGCGGAGGCTGGTTGTGCGAGGCCTCCGCCTCCGTCTCCGCAGCTGCCGCCTCCGCCCGGGCCTTGGCCGCCGCGTCGGCCTGCTCCTTCGCCGCCTGGGCGGTCCTTCGCTCCGCCGCCTCTCACTCCTCTCACGCCTCTCGTGCGTTCCGCTCCGTGGCTTCCCTAAGGTCGGCGCGGGGATCCACGCGACGGGAGCCTGAGGACCCTCCAGTCGGCCCAACTACGGAGCCGCCAGGACCTCGCTCAAGGGAAAGCGGTGCCCTGCCCGGCGAGCAAAGAAAGGTTTAGAAGCGCTTCAATCGAAGAGGACAACACAAAAAATATATATGTACAAGACGTTTGACGACTTACGCCGAGATCGCCTGCGGCTGCTTCACTGCCTTGCGAAAGCGGGCCGCCTTTGCGGCCGCCTCATCCCGCTTGGTCGCCGCCGTGGAAGCCTTGGATTTCTTCGGCCGGCTGCCGAAGAAGGTCGACGTGGCTCAGCGCTTCTGCGCGCCGCCACGGGCAGCCGACGCGGCAGACGGGCCCGCGCCTTCATGATCACGCGCCGGCTGGCGGTGCGGGGCGGCTTCAACCTCGTCGTCGTCCGGCCAGTCCTAGAAGCCGGCTCCGGGCCCCGCGCCTCCTGCCTCGTCGCCTTCCCCCATGATGGCGTCTTCCATGGCGTCCGCTCCCAGGTCCGGATCGTCGGCGTCGTCCACCGTGCGGTCGGGGAGGAGCTGGCGCTCTACCCCTGCGGCCCGGCCGTCGGTGGAAGAAGAGGGTTCTGCTAAGGGTAAACCAACTGATCAGAGGTCGGCTATCATGAGGCCGGATACAAAAAGGAAGAAAAGAAGAAAAACTTACGGCAGGCGGAGGGTTGGCACGAGAATACGGCCCCTTGCCGTATCGCCAATCCTTGGCGAGCTTGCAGTTGGAGATGTAGTTCACCATGTAAGACACCTCTGCATGAGGCATCTCCCTGGTGCTCAGCCGGCACGGGTCGAAGCGGCCGCTCATCTGGCAAATCATGTGAGGTCGGCCTTGGAGCGGAAGTACTTGGCGCTCCACGAAGGTGGCCACCAAGTCGGCTCCGGTCAGGCCCTCCGACTGGATCATCACCCGGAGCCGGGAGACGGCTGCGTTCCCGGCCTGAGACAACGACCTGGCCCAGTAGCTCCACGAAGGTTGCCTCCCAGCCGGCGGGCCGGCTACGTAAGCCGGCAGGTTTACGTAGTCGCCTTGCTGAGCGACGTTCTTCACCTAAAAGTAGGATTTCTGCCAGAGCTTCACCGACTGGATCAGCAGGATGGGCAGGAACGGATTGTTCTCGCCTGTCCGCCTCATGGCAATGAAGACTCCGCAGGGGGCGGGCACGCCCGCGATGACGGTGCCGAGCTTGCTCTGGAAGAATTCCCCCCAGAGCTCGAGAGTGGGGAGAACCCCAAGAAAGCCCTCGCACAGGGTGACGAAAGCCGACAGTAGCATCACCGCGTTGGGCGTGAGGTGATGCGGCTGGAGGTGGTAGAATTCAAGGAAAGCTCAAAGGAATCCGCTCGCCGGGAGGCCGAAGCCGCGCAGGCAGTGCGAGCGGAAGATCACCCGCTCGCCCTCCTCCGGTGCAGGTGAAATCTCCCTTGCCGGCGCCTGACGAACCCGCACGAAGTTCTCGCCCGGCAGGCGCCGCGTCCGGCGGAGGAACTCGACGTGGTCCTCGTGGACATTGGAGCCATCCCATGAGCTCGATAGCGCCATGGGAGCGATGCGGCAGGGAGCAAGACGAAGCGACGGAGGAGACGCGCACGACCCCTCTACGGCGGGACCAAAGGAACCGAGAGGTCCGACGGCGGAACGGCGCGGCAATAAGTTGCTGTGGCGGCGAAGGGAAGAAGAAGAAGGAAGGCGAGAAGGGGCGGAGCGAGGGAGAACGTGCGAGCCTCTGCCGCTCCCCCTCCTCCCCCTACTTATAGACCCGCGCGGCGGAGCCGAGGAGGCGCGGCGTGGGGGAACGTGGGATCAACTGCGGCCACTCCCCCACGTCCAGCAATTATTGCGCCCTGATGGCGTAATAAAACCGCCGCGGGAAGGCGAGCGGTCCGTGTGGGCCGCAGAAGATCCGCGCTCGGGCCGAGGCCTGGGAGTGGCGGGCCCGGGCCTGCGGCGACGTCCCGTCGCGCGCGTGCGTTGGCAGGATTTCCTTGCCACGTGGCCCGCGGGACGGCGCGCGGTCAGCTCGCAGGCCGACCCGCGTTCCCGCCTACGAGAAACGGGGCTTTCCGAAGACGGCGCGCACAAGCAAAGCCGGCCCCTCAGGATAGGAAGCTGACCAAGCTTCTCATCCCTTTGTCAGCCTCGAAGCTCGATCAGCTTCGGGGACTACTGTCGGAGTAAATGACCACGGGTAGCCTAGCCGGCACCCCCTGGCTCTTCTGAACAATTACGAGCCGATCCGGCCCTCAAGAATCCAAGACGTGGGGCCGCCTTCCCCTTGCCGGCTGTCTCCCAGGCCGACTATCGGAGGGCGGCCCGATTTTAGCCCTCATGGAGAAAGCCGTGGGAGGGCCGGCTCCAAGAAGCCGGCCGCGAGAAGGCCGACTCCAAGAAGCCGGCTCCCACAAAGCGGTCGAGATCGTACCCTCGAAGTCTGCATCCACGTAACGGCGATGTGACGGGGCGTGGCTACAGTAAAGCCTGCCACCCCCGAATCCCGGTGCACGCCTGGCACAGTGCGCCGTACGGGTGGCTATGACCCGTCCGGCGCGGCACTGTTGCCATGTTGACCTTGATGCCATCCACAACGGGCTGCCAGCATGGCCCACGGGCGGTGGGTCCCTTCGGGCAGAGAGACACCCGAAGGCAGCCAGGCCTCTCCCAGTCGACCCAAGACAGAGCCGGCTCCCCACAGCCGGCTTGCCACCTCCCTCGAAGGAGACGCCCCATTAAGGAGATAAGACGCGGTGAGGCTACAGCGATCGCCCGCCGGGCGGCGGCGCAGTAGCCACGCTCACCCCAGCGAAGCCCTCGTCACGAGGTCGAGGCAACAGTAACCAGCCACCGACAAGGCCCTGGACAGTGAGGCCTGCCTGTCGACCAAGGAGCCGGCAGCCGGCGGGCCCCAGCAGCCGGCGCAGAAGCCGGCGAGTGTAGACACAGACGGTTGGGCCCCGCGCCCAGCCGGATTACCATTGTACCCCCGGGGGGTAGGCCTATATAAACCCCCCGGGACACCCATGCAAAGGGTCGATCCCTGCTAGTTTTAGACACCACATAGGGAGGAGAAAGGAGCGAGCCGTGCCCTTCTTCCTCCTCTCGCCAAACAGCTCAAGGAGCATCGTGTAGCTACTTGTTCATCTAGTGATCATGCGGAGACCCCGCAGAGAAGCAGTAGGGGTGTTATCTCCATGGAGAGCCCCGAAGCTGGGTAAGATTCGCCGACGTGCATGTTTTTGCCTCATCCCGTTTCCAGGCACCGGCGACATCTTACTGGCTCCCACAATGATAAGCCATCCGTTGGCATATGTCACACCTACCACCCGACAGCCATGTTCCATCTCACGGGCGAGCCGATGCTACCGCCGAAACCGCTGGAGGCACTATCAAGGGATCTCAAGAGACTGCACGACCATGTGCTATCGACTGAGAAAAGCCTACTAGCCTCGAAGGATCCAGGATATCCCACATACGCGGCTCGTGTGCCTGAGGGGAAGTGCTACGTCGACACACGGCCCGTGGAGGTGTTGTTCCTACGGTTTGACCATATCTTTGACATGTTTCTGACAAGGCGGCTTGATTTTACAATCATCCGTCTTTGTGCGCTACATATGAGCTCCATCATGAAGAGACAAGAAGTCTGGCCAATCTGTGTGGCGGATCCGTACTACATGCACGAGCCTTTTTTCAGTCTCGGCAACTTTGAGCGTGAAATTGCTAGGTACTACCTCCAAAACTTCATGGTACAGAATAAGTACCAGGAAATTGTCCTCCTGCCTTATCATCCAAAGTAAGTCAGTTCCGGACAACCCTTTCGTACATTTCAATCATTCCTTCTCGCACATATGGAGAATAATGTGAGGTATCTTTTCCCCCCAAAAACAGGCGCGCCGTCCTTATCGTTCTTTACCCGCGAGTCTCCCACGCCATGTATTTCGACCCTTCCAGAGACTACAAGAAGAAGGACTGCACCCACATAATGAATATTCTAGATGATGCTCTCCAAGGCTTCAACATTAGAGGTGGCCACATGCAGATCAGGAAACGAAGGAACAGGAAGATGGGTTTCGCGCATAAAACCAACTTCTGTTGCATCCATGTCCCAAAACCAAGCAAGAAAGATGGATTCTACATCCTCCATCTCATGATTGAGTTCAACACAGATCACCAAAAGCTTCGTATGACAACCAGAAACGATGATCATATCCGCAAGTGGGTAGAATCTCATGGAGAAGCACATTATGAACTTAGAGATGACTTGTTTCGCATCCAAAGGGACATTGCAACGATCATCATGAAAGAAGTCGTCAGTGAGAAGGGGATGTTCCACCACGGCCCTATATCGCGAGCTGACATCGGAACTCGCATGGCACGCAACGTCAGGACCTCACGTCGTTCAAGAAGCTAGGGTCCATCCTCGATGATATGGAAGGATGGAACTTCTAGTGATTTACGATGCCGATGATGATGATATGTGTCGGTTGAACTTGTATACTTTATGTAGTGACGAAACTTTGTGAAGTCCATGGTCCTTGTCGAACTTGTGTAAGGCTACTTTGTTAGTTTGGGTACGATGAACTGCCTACCTCTAGTTAATTAGTTTACGTACTGTATGTTGCATCTAGTTGCTAACCCTTTCTTTTTCGTGTTGCTCTAGTATATTTTGTTGCATATGATTGTACATCCTCTTGATGAAATGCATCTCTAATAGGTACCTAGTTTCTTGATGGTGAGATGGCAGTACTATGTCGTGTACAAAGGGAAGGTTTCGGGGGTGTACAACGAGTGGCATGAGTGTTAGGCACAAGTGCATGGGGTCTCGAGCGCCAGCCATAAAGGCTTCAAAACCAGACAAGAAGCTGAAGCTAGTTACTTGAGGTTCACGCTGGCACGAGACAGGACTCGTAACCGCCGCCTCACGTACTGCATAGTTTCGCTCTCACTCATAGTGATAGCTCTTCTCGCGTATACCATTGTTAGGATGGATGACGTTGTCGTTGCAAATATTTGAGACTTGCATGTATCGCTATTTTTGAGATGATTATGATGAGAGTATTTGTATGTATATGCTATGATTACATTTCTGGTCTCGCAGCCATATGTATGTGTATCATGATGACATTTCTATATGCTAAAGATTCTTGTATAAATCCTGTTCAAATACAAAACAAATATGCAGAAAAAAAAAATCAAAAACTACTAAAATTAGCAGTAGCGGGTAGAGAAAAGTTAGCAGCAACGTGACAGTAGCAGTAGCGCGTCCAGCCAAAGCGCGCTAGATCTATTAGCAGTAGCGAGCTTCCACGCAGCACGCTGCTGCTACACTTGTATAGCAGTAGCGCGGGCGTGCATGCGCTGCTGCTACGGGTTAGCTGTAGAGCCTTATTAGTAGCGCTGGTCCCCGCGCTACTAATATACCTAGAACCCGCGCTTCTGCTAGGCTTTTCCCTAGTAGTGGCCCACTGCCCTCCAGGATGCAATGGCACTAGTAACCAAGTGTGAAGTGTGTCAGTTCCATTCGAAGAAGCTTCATCAACCAGCTCAAGCCCTTCAAACAATTCCT
Organism: Triticum urartu; assembly: GCF_056163025.1. Lineage (NCBI taxonomy): Eukaryota > Viridiplantae > Streptophyta > Magnoliopsida > Poales > Poaceae > Triticum > Triticum urartu. Next base: position 558,890,461 of record NC_141875.1, read on the forward strand.
CTTTCCTGGCCATTTTTGGTCTGGGGGCTCGACATACTGGGCCCCTTCCCCCACGCTGTCGGGGGCTTTGAGTACTTGTACGTTGCAATCGACAAGTTCACAAAGTGGCCGGAGGTGGAAGCGGTAAGGAAGGTGACAGCACAATCAGCCGTCAACTTCTTCAAGGAGCTAGTCTGTCGCTTTGGTGTGCCAAACAGAGTCATCACCGACAACAGCATGTAGTTTACAAGACACACCTTCATGCAATATATCCAAGACCTCGGCAGCAAGGCCTGTTTTGCTTCTGTGGCGCACCCACAGAGCAGCGGCCACGCAGAGAGGGAAAATGATGAAGTACTGCGAGGCCTAAGGACAAATACTTTTGACAGGCTACACAAGAGAGGAAGTCGCTGGATTGATGAGTTGTCGGCAGTTCTTTGGTCTATCAGAACGACACCAAATCGAGCCACCGGCCATACACCCTTTGCCCTGGTATACGGGGCAGAAGCAGTTCTCCCCATGAAACTCACATACGGGTCACCTCGAGTGCTCGCTTATGACAAGTTTGAGCAAGAGCAGTTGTGGCAAGATGACGCAATGCTCCTTGAGGAAGATCGTCTTCGGGCGGCTGTGAGAGCAGCGCGCTACCAGCAAGCCTTGCGCCGCTACCATAGCCGCAAGGTCCATGCCCGAAGCTTTGAGGAAGGCGACCTTGTTCTTCGGCGTGTTCAGCCGGCCAAGAATTCCAACAAGTTGACGCCAAAGTGGGAAGGCCCTTATCGGGTAATACAAGTCACTAGATCCGGCGCAGTCCGCCTGGAGACCGAAGATGCTATTCTAGTGAGCAACTCCTGGAACATCGAGCATCTTCGCAAGTTTTACCCATAAGGCGTGGTTGCCCCCCCCCCCCGGCAAGCCACCTTTTGTACGAGCCTTGCCGGCAAGGCATGTAACCCTCTGTACAAAGCCAGGCGCAGACCCTCAGCATAAATAAATGAAGCGCTGGTGCCCTAAGTTTTAGCATGCATGCTAGGTTGAGTCTCTCCCTCGGTTAGGGTTGATAGTGCTTAGCGGCGGCTAACCCCTAGCATAGAGGTCGAGTGTGCATCTCTCTGTTCCTTTCCGTCCTCTTTGGTTCACAGGGTACATGGACATTTCTGTTGAGCTATTTGGAAGAAAGAGAACAGGCCGACGCCCCGACCCCGACAAGCCAAGGTTGCCGGGGGCTGCAGGTCTAAGGATCCGACCCCGACGAGCCAAGGTTGCCGGGGGCTGCAGGTCTAAGGATCCGACCCCGACGAGCCAAGGTTGCCGGGGGCTGCAGGTCTAAGGATCCAATCACGGCAAGCCAAGGTTGCTGGGGGCTGCGACATTAGATAAGTCTTTCTCCCCCACTCTGTGCCCCCGTATGAACCTTGAACATATAAGGCTTCACTCGCTCTCGTACCATCTTGCTGCCTCTGTCCCGTGTCTGAAAAACTTACTTTCGGCTGGAACTTGGTTGTAGTGCGATGGAAAAGAGGGCGAGCGAAGGGCCTAATCCTACTCAGCCCCTACCTCTGCCAAGGGCGTGAGTGTAGCCGAGCCATAGAGCAGGAGGACGGCAAGTCCTATTGCCGGGATACAATGTTTATCTTAAGATAACGAGGACGCGTTCCTCGGTCTGGCCCTCGCCCACGCGCAAGCAAAACCCGGCAAACACCCTTATTTTCATTCATACGTTGCAGACAAGTACAATTCATACGGAATGGGTACACGAGCAAGGAGATTACAAATTTTGGAATCTAACGAGTACCCGCAGGCTTACAAACTAGAAAAGTTAAGTGCACCATGATCCCTGTTCTTGCCCTTTTCCTCCCAGGTGTGGCAGGTGAAGGCAAAAAGGAGGAGACAGGGAACGCGCTGATGGAGAGCTTGACGAGGAAGGCCCTCGGCAGAGCGCACGGTGGAGGGAGGGGCGACGCGGTCAGTCAGAGACGAGGTCGACGCGCCCTCGCTTGATGTCCTCGTCGTCGATGTCATTGTCGCTATCCTCCTCGTCACTCCCGCTTGAGGAGGAGTCTTTATCGTCGTAGGAGCTCTCCACGAAGCACTTCAGGCGAGTTCCACAGTCTCCGAAGACCTTAACGGAGAGCAGGCCGTTCTCCGTCAATTTGAAATAGAGAACGAGCCCCGCCGTCAGGCTGTGGATACGAGCAAAAGTCTTCCATCCGTGGAGAAGATACATGACGTGAGGGGCGGGAAAGTCGACATCGACCCGCGTGTCGCCGTTCCTGCAGCCCCTCATATGCAACCTCAGGGTCTAGGGTGAATCGAGCTCCATCTCCCGAGCGAATGGCGCTGGAATATGAAGGCGACCGCGCGGTGGCCGACGCAGCCTGATGAAGAACTCACGAGGCTGGTCCCCTACTGGCCCTCCATCGGGGGAGGCATCGCTGGCGGAGGCAAGGCCAGTGCGCCGCCCCGTCCCTCTCTTCCCCGAGCGCCACACCGGCCTCACCCCCTCCCCCTTCCTCTCATGGCCGGCTCCACCGCCGCGGGATCTTGGGAAGGAGGGACGCGCTGTCGAGCAGAGACCCTCGCCGCCACCGTCGAAGGGTCGGCACCTCCTCTCGCCATGGCAGATGAAAGAGCGGAGCCGAGGTGGAAGGAAAGAGATGATGAAAGATTGTGGGGTGCCATCCCCCTCCCCATTCTTATAAAGGAGAGGGGTCGGGGCTCGGCAGCCCCACTCAGCCAATCCGACCATCTGGGGGCACAGAGAATCGAGGCCGCCCTCTGCTCCAATCATCAGCGGCCCATTTCCCCGCACCGCCATTCAAAGCCCGCACTCGCCGCCTACCATCTTCAGAGCACGGGGGACATGTGGCGAGTGAGCAGAAATCAAGGTGACGGGTGAGGCGACCGCCCTCCACCCCGTGATCATGGGGCGTGGACGCCTTGAAGACCACGACCCGAGTCCACTCAGTAAATGAGTCGCGCCTCTCGTTTTCCTCTTTTTATGGGGAAGGCGCGAGCCGCCTCTTTACCACGATGTGACGCATGCGTGCGGAAACCACCCCACGCATGATCCCCACATCACGCATGACCCCCCCCCCCGGTCACGCGTTCAACGGGGGTCGTGGGGAAGCGCAGCGGACGGAAAGTTACTGCGGTAAAAATCCACCCTGCCTGCCCGCGCACCATTCTAGGCCTAGCCCAACAACAGGTCGCGCTTATGTGTGGCCCAGGCCCGGGGGCTCCTGTCGGTGTACAAAAGTAGGGGATCTCCTTTTGCACCCCTTTACTTGTGCACGGGCAGTCACAGCCGCGCCCACAGCCGCACTAAGCAGAGGAGGGATGCTAGAGCATAAGACGACCAAAACAATGCCAAGACCAGGAGCGCAAAGAGAGCAAGAGGGCGAGGTGGACTCTCCCAGCAAGAGTCTTGCCGAGGTGGTTTCCGCGGCCCCGGCAAGATCCTTGCCGGGGCAACTTGCCTGACACTAGCAGGGCGCGCCACCCTTGAGCCCAAGGGTTTCCGACGCCATCAACCACATTGGAACCAAGGCTCGGGAGGCACCTCCGCGGTGGCATGCAGATCTTTGTAGAGATCATAAATACACAAGATCAGATGAGAACGAGAAGACGATGATCCTTGGCGAGATCCTTGCCAAGGAAACCCACGAGACCCCCGGCAAGATCCTTGCCGGGGACGACCACGATGCCGCGGCGAGACCCTTGCCGGGCCCTCGGCAAGACCCTTGCCGAGGACGTCTGCGGGGCCGCAGCCATGCCCGTGCCTGCCAAGACTCCACCGCCACTCCCATGCAGCTGCCAGCTCGACCAACTGGGCAGGCATCTGCGTGGCAGCATGCGGCCTCCACACCAACTCAGCAAGCACCTGCGTGGTGGCATGCAGATCTTCGTGAAGGCTCCACCGTCGCGCCAGCCCAGCAGCCAGCCAACGTGGCACTACAACGCCTCGTCAGCTTGCACGCGCGTCAGAGCCTGGCGAGGCGACGACAACTAGGACGAGCTTCTTTGGCATCCCCAATAAAGCAAGAGGGGCACGTCGGCAGCGCATTAAATGTGTTTGTCCGGTGATGCCAGAGGATAGACTCGGCCACTGTACACCTTTCCACCTCCTGTGTGCCACTGTGGCGACCCCTTTTTGTCTATAAAAGGAGGCCTGATGCGTACTGGAGAGGAATTCAGATCTTTTGAACTAGAGAGACATCGCAGCTAGTTCAAAAACACAAGAACACTCAAATATACACAAAAGTGGGACTAGGGTTTCACGCATCTCCGTGGCCCGAACCTGGGTAAACAATTTGTGTGCTGACCGCCAGACCCGCTCTTTGCACAACCCCGCGCTTACCAACCGTAGAAGGGATCCCAGTGACCCCATAGGTGTCGTTTCCCATCGACACCACTTTATTCTCCTAGAGATTAAGCTTGAGCGGGGAGTAGTAACCGTCTTAGACTCGAGACGAAAAGATCCCTAGGACTATGCGGACATGACTCAAATGCTCCAGAAGTAAGTTCAATCAATCATTATCGCACCATATCAGCAACTTTGTTATTTTGTCTGATATCAAGTAATTATTTTCTTTGTCTAGCAAGGTTTGGAAATAGTTCACCGTAATTTCTCCGGGACTGCCGAGCGAGCTGCGATTTACACACCCGAAAGTAAGTACTTGATGCGACCCTGTCTTCGGAGAAGAGGGTGTTCAAGGGGAGGTCCGATCTTCACGGCGTAGGATCAATAAATGGATGGGGATAACTAGCTGCAAGCAGCCGGAAAATGGAAAATAAGAGAATATGACCTGACGAGGACGAGGCTCACCGAAGCTTGCAATCAGAACATTCGCCGATCCACAACCTACAATACTACCCCACACAACCACGCTCAAGTCGTGGAGCACGGGATAGGTGCAATCTGCAAGGGAAACCATGAACTCTAATCCACCCAACACGATCTAGTCATGGAGCACGAATTAGGAGCAATTTCTCAAGGAATCATGAGAATAATGATAACAAGAGCTCTCCAATCTAAGGAGGAGTCTATGTCTTTGGTCTTTGACAGAAATGGCAAAAGTCCCCAACGAAGGGAAGAGCTAGCCTATTTATAATCGGGACAACCCCCCTGGATAGGTGTGAAAACAAACTAGCTTCTGGAACCATCTTAGGTGTGAAAGAGAACCAACTTTGGTTTGACTAAATGGCTTAGAGACTTAATGAGGTAGCTTCTGGAAGACTCTTGTTGGAGGTGGTTGGCAGTTCCCGACCAAACATTGTTCACCGGAGTCGAACAATGTTTCCTTCAGCAGTAAACTCGATTTCTGGGAACCTTTCACAAGTTGGGATATCCAAACTCGTGCAAAACATTGTTTCGTCAGAATCGGAACAATGTTTCTTTAGCAGAAAACTCATTTCGTCATGAACTCCTAACTTTGTTTCTTCGCCATAAAACATTGTTTTGCACGGACTGAAATGTGTTTGTCCTTCTTTGATATTGCACCTAAGTTCAACCAACAACAAAGTAGGTGAAAGTGCAGCCACGTGTTCAAGATTATAGTATAAACTTAAGTTAGCGTTCACCTGGCAATGTTTTTGTTTGAGACAAAATATTATGATTTCTCCTTTGATGACCAAGGACGTATAAACGGTTGTCATGTCCTCATCATCCTCCCCCTCTTGAAAAGGAGTCGTCCTCGACTCTAAGGGCTCAATGGTTTTCATGTCCTCATCATCCTCCCTCGCTTGAGAAGGAGTCGTCCTCGACTCTAGCTGGTCATCACACAAAAGAAAATAGGCCAGTACCAAGAAGCAATGCAAAGATTTTATCAAATGCTTAAGTTTAGCTTTCACCTTTGCGAACTTCGAGTTCTTGGTTCAGCTCAGCAATTCCTTCCAACTAACATTCCCATGGAGTAGAAACTTGTAATCAGGCACATCCATGTTCATATCATCCTCCCTCTCTTGAAGAAAAGTCGCCCTCGACTTCCTTCGATTTACAAGATAATAGCACGAGAACAATACAAAATATCTTGGCAAAGTAAAAGTTGAATATTTATGTGCATGTTTCTGTTTTGTTGGCTCTTTTAGACTCTCGACAAGATTAACAAAAGGGTGTTGTTGTATTGACGATATACCAAACATCTTGTCTCTGATTGCATCACGCCAATGCTTCAAGAGTTCATAAGTGCATACCTCTGGGTGCTTCAAGATGAATGATCTCTTTTCTTTGACCTTACTAAGTACTTCCATGCCCTTTTGAAGATCACTTACCCCACATGATGTTTCTTTGATGGTACTCCACGTGCGCCATAATTGTTCATGGATCTCATCCTCCCATCGATGTAGCAGGGCAGCTACATATGATTTTTGCATCTGCGCATACTTCAAATAAAGAGAATTTTGTGAATGGTTAGCAATTGAATATTCTTCTCTCCCTTCATTTGTTGGATCACTCAGTTCTTTGATATTGTGTGTAAACACCTCAAGCTCAGATTTGGTGGACTCACACAACTCGCTACTCCTCTCACTTTGATGGTGTGGTATAATATGTTGGGGTTCACTCATTTTTTAATCTTGTGGTGGAGTACCTCACCCTCATATTTGGTGGACTCACTCAACTCACCCCTCTTAGCACTCTCAATATGTGGAATTTTGGGAAGTGAACACTCTTCCTCACATCTGGTGGAGTCACTCATCTCACCTCTCGTCAGAATCGGAACAATGTTTCTTCAGCAGACAACTCATTTCTTCATGAACTCCTAACTTTGTTTCTCCGCCATAAAACATTGTTTTGCACGGACTGAAATGTGTTTGTCCTTCTTTGATATTGCACCTGAGTTCAACCAAGAACAAAGGAGGTGAAAGTGTAGCCACGTGTTCAAGATTATAGTATAAACTTAAGTTAGCGTTCACCTGGCAATGTGTTCGTTTGAGAAATATTATGATTTCCCCTTTGATGACCAAGGACGTATAAATGGTTGTCATGTCCTCATCATCCTCCCCCTCTTGAAAAGGAGTCGTCCTCGACTCTAAGGGCTCAATGGTTTTCATGTCCTCATCATCCTCCCTCGCTTGAGAAGGAGTCGTCCTCGACTCTAGCTGGTCATCACACAAAAGAAAATAGGCCAGTACCAAGAAGCAATGCAAAGATTTTATCAAATGCTTAAGTTTAGCTTTCACCTTTGCGAACGTCGAGTGCTTGGTTCAGCTCAACAATTCCTTCCAACTAACATTCCCATGGAGTAGAAACTTGTAATCAGGCACATCCATGTTCATATCAGTACTACTACCTAGTTCTGCGCATCTCCCATTGATTCTAGCTAGTTTCATCAATACCATTTAGCATGCTTGCTTATCAGTTTGATTGACCTCTATTTCTCGTAAAATGATTATGGCAGGAATCCGAGAATGATTTTTGTGGATATTACGTTTGCGAGTTCATCTACAACGTGACGGCCTCTAATAAGTGGGGCTACTCTGAAGAACAATATGAAGTGCATAAGCAAAAATATTCACAATTTTATTTTACTACCATCATTTGTGTTCAGTTTCATTCATACACATGTATTGACCCTCTTCTTCAATTTAGATCTGGCAGATGCGGGATGAACTCCTACCACAAGATCATATACGAGTAATTCAAGAGGAATTGGCAGGATTCTTTTTGATCATGTCATCAATAAAGCCGGAGAATACCATGTGGAAATTGACATTAGATGTCAGGGATTGTAAGAGATCTTATATTGTATATATGTAGCTAGTAGGGTCGAATAGATATACGAAAACTTGTTGTTCGACCAATCTCTCGGAGAAGGAGAGGTCGATCACTTCTCTCTGTATATGTTCATGACGAACTTGTGTACTTAATGGTTCCTTCATTTTCTTACTAGCTAGCGTGTCGAGTTCTCTCTATACGTATAGACCAAGCACGGAGATAAGAGAGGTCACTTCTCTCTATTAGCTAGCTAACACAATATATGAAACCCCTAAATTAACCCTCCAAAACCCCCTAACCCCCCCCCCTTTCAAAACCAAAAAACAAAAACCCCCATCTCCTGAGCTGCTAACGCGTGGATGCTTTTTGGTCCCGGTTGGTGTTACCAACCGGGACTAAAGGCCCTCCTGCCTGCGCTCCCCGCAGCGGCCACGTGGAGCACTTTCTGCCCCGATTCCTAAGCAAACCGGGACTAAAGGTTTTGGGCTTTAGTCCCGACCCTTTAGTCCTGGTTCCAGAACCGGGGCTAATGGGCCTCTGGAACCGGGACAAATGGGACTTTTTCTACTAGTGAAAAAGGAGGGGAAAGGAGGGATGCCTCTTTCACTTGGGCCTTTGTGGCCCGAGTTCCCTTCCACCTCTTGACCTTTTAAGGCCCATTGATATTTAATTATTTATAAAAATCTTCTAACAATTACTAGGGTCTTTTATATATAATTTAACATCATCAGAAACATTTTCACATATATATCATTTATCGAGAACAACCGGCATCGCTCAATAAACTCTGAAACCTTTCCGGTGACACTGAAATGCTTCTGGTTTCTCTCGAAACTATTCTGAATATTAATGAAACAATTCCACACAAAAATCCTTGATACTCTCGTCCTACTAACACTCAGCAGATCGTGATTACCTTAAGGTCGTGACCCTATAGGTTCAGTAAATTATAGACATGAACGAAACCCCTTCGTTCAATGACCAATAGCGGAACCGTGCATGTTCATATCGATCCCTATGATTACACGAATGACATTCGAGTGAACATTTGGTTATTATGTGATGTTCCCTTTGCTTCACGTTACTTTACAAACTCCGGGAGTATCGGTATCATCCTGAGTCATGCACATGCTCACTATACCGTCACCCTCTGAAAGGATCGATATGGTTGACTAGAGGGGGGGTGAATAGGCAACTAACAATTTTTAGCTTTTCTTTAACAAGTTAAACTTTGCATCAAAATAGGTTGTCTAGAAATGCAACTAGGTGAGCAACCTATATGATGCAACGAGGATAGGTACACAAGCAAGCAAGAGATATAAAACAAGTAAGCTTGCTTAAATAAAGGCACGAGATAACCAAGAGTGGAGACGGTGGAGACGAGGATGTGTTGCCAAAGTTCCTTCCCTTTTAGAGGAAGTACGTCTCCGTTGGAGCGGTGTGGAGGCACAATGCTCCCCAAGAAGCCACTAGGGCCACTGTATTCTCCTCACGCCCTCACACAATGCGAGATGCCGTGATTCCACTATTGGTGCCCTTGAAGGCGGCTACCAAACCTTTACAAACAAGGTTGGGGCTCTCTCCACAACTTAATTGGAGGCTCCCAACAAAACCATGAAGCTTCACCACAATGGAATATGGCTCCGAGGTGACCTCAACCGTCTAGGGTGCTCAAACACCCAAGAGTAACAAAATCCACACAAGAAAGTATGGGGGAACCAAATATCCTTTGGTGGAAGTGTAGATCTTGGTCTCCTCCTTCAATCCCTAGCAAATCAACAAGTTTGGGTGGCTAGAGAGAGAGATCGGGCAACATAGCTTGAAGGGCATCAATGGTGGAGTGAGAGAGGTCAAAGGTGGGAGTGGTAGGTGGGAGAAGCCCCCTTAAGTAGTCTCCCCACAAATCCAACCGTTACTGCGTTTTTGCACTGCAGCGGTACAACCGGTCCTCGTCCCGGTACAACCGGGACTCACGGTGTAACAACAGAACCCTACCAAGCGGTACAACCGGACAGGCAGGCGGTAGTACCGGCTAAGAAAGATAACCGGACTAACCGCCTGGCTACCGCACAACCACCGCATCAAAACAGGGGCTTGACCGGTACTTGGGTGGTGCCTGGCCGGAACAACCGCATGGCCTTGAGCTCTTGGGCGGCTAAGTTCTGAGCGGAAGAACCGCTCGGACCACCGGTGGTACCGGTCATCGTGGAACGACCGGACCAACCGGGCCACTACCGCCCAAGAACAGCATCAAACCAGAGGCGAGAGCGGTACTTGAGCGGTACATGGACGGAACCACCGCCCTAGCTGTTGCAGAGCATGGTGGCGGTACAACCGCTCGAGCAAAAGCTGGTGAGCGACAAGACCCAGCGGTACAACCGCTCCAGAGAGCGGTACAACCACTGGGCAGAAACAGTGAGCAGGAAAGAGGGGAAGAGGCAAGGAAAACTCTCACTCTCACACATCTGAGGAAGGCAAAGAGAGGGTGAGAAAAGTGTACGTGAACTGATTCCCCCAGAGCTTCCTAATGAGGATTCCCTCTTGATAGTACGGGTACTCTACGACCAAAGAAAATAAAAACGTAGAGGACACGTCTTCGATCTTTTCCTTCGAGAGGTAATAGCAATCCGATGTAACCCTAAGCATCAAGAACCTGAAACATATAGCACACGTTTAGACCACAAAGGGTTGTCATCATCATCCAAAACATAAAGTAGGGAAATGCCCTTTCACCCTCGTTGTCGGTTTTGTTCTTCTTCTCATTGAAGTGTTTAGGCATCCCCGTGACGTAGTCACCTATGTCCTGCAAAATGTTGATGGATGCCGTCACACCGAGAGGCCCTAAGAATATCCCTCCATCGCTGGAGGAGCAAATTCCACTCTCGATCTATCTAGACCCTTGTCAAACTTTCCACTCTTTGAGGTTTCTTTGTTATCGGCTTAAATACTTTGGGTTTGAGATCACTTGATGCATGTCTCACTTGCGGATTACTATGGTGACATTTGGGTAATCCATGTGACATAAGAGTGGACTGATGCGTATCATATGGTATTGTCGTAATACGATCTCTAGGGCTATTTGCGACAGTTTGGGGTGGTTCAATGGATTGATTGGAAACACAAATTTTAGGTGATTTACTACCTACGCGATTTCATCCTACTTTCTTCGACTGGAATACAAGCTTTGGAGTGATTCTTCGCTACACTTTGAGGGATTATCATATGATTCAATTGTGTTAGTAACGTTGAGAGATTGCACTAGTGAAAGTATGAATCCTAAGCCTTGTTTATAAGCATTGAACACCGTTTTCACACACTTCTGTTACTTACTACCTTGCTGTTTTTATTTGTTTAGATTATAAAAATTTATTTCTACCATCCATATTACACATCTAGCATCATCTCTTCACTGAACTAGTGCACCTATACAACTAACAATTGTATTGGGTGTGTTGGGGACACAAGAGACTCTTTGTATTTCATTGCAGGGTTGTTTGAGAGAGAGACCATCTTCATCCTACATCTCCCATAGATAGATAAACCTTAGGTGGATGACTTGAAGGAAATTTGCCATTGTCCTACAGAACTCTACATTTGAAGGCCCAACCAAGTATACAAGAACAAAGTTGTGTAGTAGACATCAACCCTCTACGGCGGCTAGGTATGGCTGGTCCGACACCTAGCGTCATTGGGTGGTGGATGGAGATAGCCAAATGTAGATACATGTTGGAAGCCGTGGTATAGAGCATCACAAGGGGTGGCATATGGAAAGGTGGGGGGAGGGATGGTCGGCTCTGATGGGGTCGGGCCACCCATTGCCGGCACAGGGGGTGCTGGTTACGGACGAGGTCTGATCCTGCACTTTCACCTTTCCCTGCCCTAGTCGCTCCATGTCCTTGTCAATTTAGACATGCCAATTTTTGCTGTGGTCTAGAGATGCTGATTGATGCTTTGCTTGTGGCCATAGTTGGCCTCTAGGATGCCTTGTCTCGAGGGCGACGACCCTGATGTGGGAGCCGCGATGTTGGTGGGTTGAACCCGCAACTCAGGCAGGAGCTAGCTACCATGGCCTCAGGGAGGGACGCGTGGTGGACGGTGTTTGACGTTCCGTGATGGGGGTGCGGCGGAAGGTGTCGTGTCCGTCACATCCTGGTCAAAAGTGGAGCGTGCTTCTGACATGTGAAAACTATGTTTGGCTCCTGGTCATCCATTGTGCTCCAGATGAAAATCTTGATCTTTTGAATCAGGCGATGGCAATGCTCTGGTGTCATCATCTTCCTAAAGATAATGGAGTAGTTGGTGAATAGTCTCCACGGTTTATTTCCGCTGATTTTTTTCGTCTTTCCTTCCACCACCCCCTCCCACCCTGGTCCATCGGTTTATTTTTCTCTCCACTCTTTAGTACAACCAGAACTTTCCTAACGTATAACAAATCACGGATCTAACTTCCTTAAATTATGCAAATCAATCGGTTCCTTTTATTGGTTCACTTTGTCTTAGGAAACAAATAATAGATTTTTAGGAAACAAATAATATATTTTAATCTAACTTTCCTAATTTATCTAAATCAATTGATTTCTCTCATTAGTGAAATTTGTTTTAGGAAACAAATAACCAACACGTCATAAACTTTCCTCCCAATAAATAGTTTCTTAACATTTGCAAACTTTCCTAATCAGACACGTCACAAACGGGCAGGTACTGATATCACGTTACCAAACAATAAAACCCAATTTGCATAGAAATCAGTTCAAAATCCTAACTTTCCTAAATTTCTACCTTTCCTTGATAACAACCAAAATTTCCTATTCCACCTATAGAAGGAAATCACCCCTCCATCAATATTAGCATTTTTTGGAATGAGATCTCCAGGTTATGATTTTTTTTTGCGATTCTTTCCAATTATGACCTCTCCTTCCGCTCCGGCTCCTTCTCACATAAATACTTCCACCACAGCCAGCTGACGCCACCCCAGACCTCCTGCTTCTCCACACCTTCTCCGCCACCTCCTCCTCGTACTCCATTGACACTCTCTCCGCCATGTTTGTCCATGGCGGTGTCGAGGACATGGCGCAGCAGCGTACCGGTGGTAGAGCAGCGCATAGCAACAGGAAGCAGCACGCAGCAGGCGAGGCAAGCGGTCGGCGTGGCTGAGGGGGCGGCCGGCAGAAGATGGTCGTGACAGGAGGGGGCGAGGTAGGGGCATGACTGTGGGGCGAGTGAAGGGATAGGCGGCGGCAGACGGGGCGAGCGCAGCTAGCGAGAGTGTGGCGCGTGGCCAGGGTTTGCGTCGCGCTGGTCACAGTGGTGCGGTGGCTGCGGTGAGCGCGACGGCAGTGGCTGGCGCGATCGACGCGGTGTGGCACAGGCGTGGCATGGAGAGGGAGTGGCCCCACGGGCGCGGAAGAAGAGCAGCAGGCTCGGGCATGGGCGCGCATAGGAGCGGGCATGTGCCATCGGGTCAATCCGAGAAGCTCGGTGGCTACCCCTGCAATGGCCATGGAGGACAGCGGTTCTCGGCCACGGCGAAATACCTAACGAGAGCAAACGAGAGGGGAAACAGGGGAAAGGCAAGAGGAGATCACGGCGGTGTCAATGGCGCCCTAGGGGAAGACAGGGGAGCTCGGGGCGGCGCGGATCGAACGACAATGTTACGGTGGCCGAAGGTTGAGGAAGACGGCAGCGACGTCGATGCGGGGGTGCTGGACTTGATCTCGTTGGCGCAGACGAAGTAGCGGAGGAGTTCGGAGCTCCTCGACAAGCTCCTAGCCTGCAGGGAGAGCAGTGGCTGTGTGGATGGGGTCGGTCATGGTGGCCGTGGCGTCTGACTTCGTCCAGATCCACGGGATCGAGCGAGCGAGGAGGAGAAGTGGATCTGGGAGGGGGCGTCAAGGAGTGAGGCCTTGGGGGGCAGGGGAGGCATGGCATCACCCTTATCCATTCCCCTTCGAGGCCGGCGAGGTGGTCGGGCGGGAGCTCGGCTCTGTAGCGACGCGGCTCGGGGAAATATAAGTTGTGGTGGCAAATATAATGCACATAATCCATATTGTTATGCACTAGCGCGTGTGCGTGTGTAACGCCCGGATAATCTTGCTACAGTAATCCCACGCTAATCATGCCATGTCATCCCGATTACTCTTACTAATCTCGGGTTAATTCAAAACTGCGTCAAATTCAAATTCAAATTAATGTCAAACGGCAAAAGTTTCAAAATATTAAACTAAAATGTTCGGAGTGTGCAGTTAAATGCCAGGGTAATTATACTAAAGCAAACACATTTTTATAAAATGCATAAATGATTTAAAATGATTTAAAACAGAAAAAAAAGGAAAACAGGAAACAAAACCAAAAAAAGGGGAAACCCCCTCCCTCGCTGGGCCTTGGCCCACCTAGCCATCAGGCCAACCAGGCCGGCCCATTCCCCCCCCCCCCACCACTTAACCCCGGTCCACCCGACCAAAACCCTAACCCCTCCCACTCGCCCCCCCACTCGCTCCACTCCCCCCTGCCCCCTCCCCGATCCAGATCGGATCGGGGGCGTTCGCCGCCGCCGCCCGGATTCCACGCCAGGAGCCCCCCCTCGTCGGAACAACCTCGCCGGTCTCCCTCTGCCTCCTCTTGATCTGGATCAAGGGGATCCACCCCGGCCTCTTCCGCGCCTCTCCTCTCCCTCACACGACCCCACCTGGAGCCGCAGCCTCGCCCGTCGCCGCCGAACGCCTCCTCGTCCTCCTCCTCGCCGGTCTTCCCCGACCGCCCCCGAGCCCACTGCCCCGTTGCCCTACTCCCCCCCCCCCCCCCGTGAGCTCCCCCCTTCGCCCTCCTCTCCCCCTAGGTCGCCTCGGCCGTCGCCGCTCGACGCACTCCGGCGCCACCGTCGCCCGCACCGGGCCGTCCCGCCCCCGGCCCCTCCCCGCTTACCCGTGCAGCCCCGCCCTTGCCACGCTGCTCACCGCCGCGGCCGCCCCCCCCCTTCGGGCACCTCGCCGTGCTCGGGCGCGCCCACCGCGCGCTCCGCCTGACCCCGTGCTGCACGCTCGCGCCCGCCTTCGCGCCTCCCCATTGCGCCTATCCCCGTCGCCGCTACTGCGGCTGGTCGCCGCGCTCGACAGCGCCCCACGCTGCTCGGCCTTGCTCCGCTGCTCTGCTCCTCCGCCGCCCGAGCCATCGCCCCGCCTCGCCTCGCGCCATAGCCGCTCGCCGTCCTAGCCCCGCTCCGGTCGCCGTCGCGGCCCCTGGCCGCCGGCGCTCGCGCCCAAACGCCCCGGGGCTCCGCTCGGTTGCAGCCCCGTTTGGCCGCGCCCGTTAGCCCCTGGTGGCTCGGATGAGCCACTGACTAGGGGGCCCCACGCCCAAAATGAAAAAAAAAGAATTAAAAAAATATAATAATAAAAATAAATAATTAATTAATTAAGGAATTAAATAATTTAATTAATTATAATTAGATTAACCTAATCACTAATTAACCTAATTAAATGTTAGTTAATTAAAACAAAGTATGACGAACGGGACCCACTTGTCAGGTTGACCTGGTCAACTGCTGATGTCATGCTGACGTCATGATGACGTCAGCAGACACTATTCTGGATAATGTTGATTAAATTAAATAAATAAATCCTAAAAATGATTTAAATCTTTTAAAATTAATATAAAATAAACCGTAGCTCGGATGGAAAAACTTTGTACATGAAAGTTGCTCAGAACGACGAGACGAATTTGAATACGCAGCCCGTTTATCCGCCACGCATCCCTAGCATAGCAAACACGCAACTTTCCCCCTCTGTTTCATCTGTGCGAAAACGCGAAACACCGGGGATACTTTCCCGGATGTTTTCCCCCTTCACCGGTATCACCTCATACCGCGATAGGGCACCTCTAACGCCGTTACTTGTCATATCATGCATCGCTATGCATATGCTTGCATTATATTTATTGTTTCTTCCCCCTCTTCTCTCGCTAGACACCGAGACCGACGCCGCTGCTACCCAGTACGACTACGGTGTTGACGATCCCTCTCTCTTGCCAGAGCAACCAGGCAAGCCCCCCCTTTGATCACCAGATATCGCCTACTCTTCTCTATACTGCTTGCATTAGAGTAGCGTAGCATGTTACTGCTTCCCGTTAATCCTATACTGATGCATAGCTTGTCCTTGCTACTACTGTTGTTACCTTTACCTGCAATCCTAATGCTTAGTATAGGATGCTAGTTTATCATCAGTGGCCCTACATCCTTGTCCGTCTGCCATGCTATACTATCGGGCCGTGATCACTCGGGAGTTGATCACGGGTATATACTATATACTATATACATGATACATGTGGTGACTAAAGACGGGTCGGCTTGAGGAGCACCCGCGAGTGGAGTTTTGAGGCGGAGCGGCAGAGCAGGTTCCGACCACCTAGGAGAGAGGTGGGCCTGGCCCTGGTCGACGTTCGCGGATACTTAACACGCTTAACGAGATCTGGGTATTTGATCTGAGTTTGGCCATTTGGTCTATACGCACTAACCATCTACGCGGGAGTAGTTATGGGTATCCCGGCGTCGTGGTATCAGCCGAAGCCTTCGTGACGTCAGCGACTGAGTGGCGCGCGCCGGATTGGAACGTAAGCCTGCTCTTGTATTAAGGGGGCTAGTTCTGCTTCCGGCTGCGTACGCAACGTGCAGGTGTGCTAAGGGCGATGGGCCCAGACCCCTGTGCGCTTAGGTTTAGACCGGCGTGCTGACCTCTCTGTTGTGCCTAGGTGGGGCTGCGACGTGTTGATCTTCCGAGGCCGGGCATGACCCAGGAAAGTGTGTCCGGCCAAATGGGATCGAGCGTGTTGGGGTATGTGGTGCACCCCTGCAGGGAAGTTAATCTATTCGAATAGCCGTGATCTTCGGTAACAGGACGACTTGGAGTTGTACCTTGACCTTATGACAACTAGAACCGGATACTTAATAAAACACACCCTTCCAAGTGCCAGATACAACCGGTGGTCGCTCTCTCTCAGGGATACGAGGAGGGGATCGCCGGGTAGGATTATTGCTATGTGATGTTACTTGGAGGACTTCAACCTACCCTCTTCTACCTGTTGTAAGACGAAGGCTGCCAGAAGCGTAGTCTTTGAAAGGATTAGCTATCCCCCTCTTATTCTGGCTTTCTGCAGTTCAGTCCACCGATATGGCCCTTTACACATTTACCCATGCATATGTAGTGTAGCTTCTTGCTTGCGAGTACTTTGGATGAGTACTCACGGTTGCTTTCTCTTTATTTCCCTCTATCCCTTCTACCTGGTTGTCGCAACCAGATGTTGGAGCCCAGGATCCAGACGCCACCGTCGACGACGACTCCTACTACACCGGAGGTGCCTACTACTACGTGATGCCCGCTGACGACGACCAGGAGTAGTTTAGGAGGATCCCAGGCAGGAGGCCTGCGCCTCTTTCGATCTGTATCCCAGTTTGTGCTAGCCATCTTATGGCAACTTGTTTAACTTATGTCTGTACTCAGATATTGTTGCTTCCGCTGACTCGTCTATGATCGAGCTCTTGTATTCGAGCCCTCGAGGCCCCTGGCTTGTAATATGATGCTTGTATGACTTATTTTATTTGTAGAGTTGTGTTGTGATATCTTCCCGTGAGTCCCGGATCTTGATCGTACACGTTTGCGTGTATGATTAGTGTACGATTGAATCGGGGGCGTCACAAGTTGGTATCTGAGCCGACTGCCTGTAGGAATCCCCCCTTCCACACTCCTTGGCCGAAGTCGAGTCTAGACATTACAAAACCCTTTTACTAACATGGCTGTGTGCCTTACGGGCCCATGTCGCCATCTGGGTGGTATTAGGATCTTTTACTCCTCGATCCTTACTCTGGGACTCTGAACCCTCTTCTACTCGGGTTAAACGATTTTACTAACTCTAACACTAGGATCCCGTGACCACGCTCACCCCAAAGTTGGATAAGCCCTAGTTATTCTTTAGAGTAGTACTTGAACATTATCCACATTGTCATTTGACTCCTGTGAAAACATCTTTGTTTTCAGATGGAACCCATGAGGCAGGTCGTGCGCCACACGACGGCCATTGGTGCCTCAGGATCACCTGCTGTGTTGGTTGAGATGATGACCTATCTGGGTTATCGCTGGCACCCTGAGTACACCGTCTATGAGGAGTATCAGGACTTCAACCAGGAGCAGTACCGTGCCATCGTCCACCTCTACTCTCGGGAGTATGACTCCACTACCGTGCTGCACACTGCTCATGGTGTTGGAGTGACTATCGATATGGCGGTCCACGATGCTGCTTATGCTACTCTGACACGTCTCCGTGGAGAGTATCAGGAGTTGGATACCTCCCCCTTCAGGCACATTGCTATCGCATCCGATGTTGTTGCGGAGGGTTACTACACTGCTGCCTACTCCACTGTCACCCGAGAGCCCTTCTACCATCAGAACCTGGTTCTGCATGCTGATGGGCTGGATCGAGCTAACCGAGCTCTTCGCCACGAGTTGTACACCACTCGTCAGCACCTCTACCGTGCTCTGACGATGTTGCACCCCTTCGTCGGATCTGGGGAGCTGTCGCGTTCTGCTATCTACCCAGCCAGGACCGTGATGCCCCAGGGTGTCGGTTGGCCAGAGGTGGGAGGCTACTCTCCCGCACTTGGTCCTCTTCTGACACTTGAGCGTCAGGATCTGCACCAGAGTACCCGCGGACCCCAGGTTGCCGACGTGGTGTACCCGATGCCACACTACCAGCTTTCAGGCTACAGCTACCTCCGCAGTACCGCGTGGGACTGATGTAGACTTGCTTGTTAGTGTTAGATGCATTCGCCGCGAGCCTGCTTGCCGCCTGTGATGTCTTAGTCTATGTACCAGACTCTGTGTAACGAACTCCATGCATGATCTCTTTTGTAAGATATGCCGACTACTATGTAGTATCTATCGTGCTGCTTTCGTTGTGCATGTTTCATCATGAATGATTCTCGTCTTTGCACATTTCTCAATACTGAACTACCCCTGTTATATATTAGCAGGATGGTTAGACCAGGTGGTCGTGGTCGTGGTCGTGGTGGCAACGCCCCACCACCACCTGAGTACATGGCTGGGATGATGCAACAGTTTGAGCTGAACCGTCAGTTCATGGAGAATATTATGGCTCAGTTTCCTCGCCCCAATATGAACCAGCAGCCAACCCAAGTGACTCTGCAGGATTTCATGCGCCTCAACCCAACCGTGTACCGCAGCTCAACTCAGCCTCTGGATGCTGATGACTGGCTCCGTGACATCACCTATGAGATGGAGTCTGCTGATGTAGCCCCTGCCAGCTATGTCACATTTGCTTCCTTCTTCCTGAAAGGACCCGCAGCTCAATGGTGGGATAGCCACAGGCGTACTCTGCCAGCTGGAACAATCATCACCTAGCCAGACTTCCAAGCTGCCTTCCGTGTTCGCTTCATTCCTCAGGGAGTTATGGACCGGAAGAAGCGTGAGTTCCGCAACCTCACCCAAGGCAATAAAACTGTGGAAGCTTACCAGCGGGAGTTTCTTGACTTGTCCCGCTATGCTGAAGAAGACATCGCAACTGATGCACGCAGACAGGAGAAGTTCCGTGATGGCCTTCAAGCTGACATCAAGCTCGCACTTCTAGTGCATGACTTTGTTGATTTCGCCACTCTGGTGAACAAAGCCATCAACGTCGAAACTGGTCTGCAGGAATACCAGAGCTCTCACAAGCGCAGCCGTGACACGGGCTCATCTTCGGGCCCGTCCTCGCAGAAGCGCAAGATATGGATCCCCAACAGCATGTACCAGCCGGATGCACCTGCCCCAAGGCAGTCCTATGCTGCACCTCGTCTGCCTGCTCCTCCAACTAGGCAGACAAGACTTCCAGCTCCACCACCACAAGCTCCTGTTCCCACTCCCAATAATGGCCTCTGCTACAAGTGTGGTCAGCCAGGTCACCGTGCTAGGGATTGCAATCAAAACCAGAATCAACTGGCCCTCCCAGCAACTGGCCGTGGAAGCAACCAGCCTCGCAACAACAGTGCCAAGTCTTATGGTCGTGTTCATGCCAACCATGTTGATCTCAATGAAGTTCTAGACCAGCCTGCTACCGTGATGGGTACACTCCTCGTAAACTCAGTACCTGCATCTGTTTTATTCGATTCAGGGGCATCGCATTCATTCATGTCAGAAGATTTTGCATACAAGCATGACGTTAAATGTGAGGAGATGAACACTTCGGTATTGGTAAAAACCCCCGTGGGACAATGTCAAACCTCACTGGTTGGCATCGATGTCCCCGTGGAAATCGAAGGGCTGGAATTCTATGCCTCTCCCATTATCCTGAAGTCGTCTAACATCGACCTCATTCTGGGAATGGATTGGTTGAAAGTGCATACTGCTTCTATAGTTTGCGCCACTAAGGTCATCCATCTGCTACACCCTTCTGACGAAATAATAGCTTACCAAGCTCATCTAGTTCAGAACGCCGAGGCACGACTTTATGCCTTGAACGCGTTGAACGCTGCACCACTCGAGGGCATTGAAAACATTCCCGTCGTTCGTGAATTCCAAGACGTCTTCCCAGAAGAACTTCCAGGGATTCCTCCTGCTAGAGCTGTCGAATTCATCATCGACTTGAAACCCGGCACTACCCCTATAGCTAAACGACCCTACAAGATGCCGCCGCATGAACTCGTTGAGCTTAAGGAGGAAATCGACAAATCTCTTGTCAAAGGTTTCATTCGCCCAAGTTGCTCTCCTTGGGGAGCACCTTCTCTCTTTGTTGAGAAGAAGGATGGGACAAACCGATTAGTCCAAGACTACCGTCCTATAAACCAAGCTACCATTCAGAATAAATATCCTCTTCCTCGGATCAATGATCTTTATGATCAACTGGCTGGATCATCAGTGTTCTCCAAACTTGACTTGAGGTTGGGTTACCACCAGATCTGTGTTCGTGAAGAGGACATCCCAAAAACCACCTTCGTGACTCGGTATGGATCATACGAGTACACCGTCATGTCATTCGGCTTAACGAATGCTCCCGCCACCTTCTCTCGTCTGATGAATTATATATTCATGGATTACCTCGACAAGTTCGTCGTGGTCTATCTGGACGATATCCTTGTATTTTCCAAGAACGAGGAAGAACATGCTGGACATCTTCGTCTTGTGCTAGAAAAGCTTCGAGAGCACCAACTGTATGCTAAGTATTCCAAGTGTGAATTCTGGCTCCCCGAAGTAACCTATCTTGGGCATGTCATCTCCAAGGATGGTATTGCCGTCAACCCTGAACGAGTTCAGGCTATTCTCGATTGGAGTCCTCTGAAGAACGTCAAGCAAGTCCGAAGTTTCCTCGGTCTCGCCAGCTACTGCCGTCGATTCGTCGAGAACTTCTCCAAGATTGCCAGGCCCCTAACTAATCTGTTGCATAAGGGTGTCAAGTTTGACTGGACAGACAAGTGTTAGGAAAGTTTCCAGGCGCTCAAAGACAAGTTGACTTCTACCCCCGTACTTGCTCCACCTGATACTAAGAAGGACTTCGTCATTTACCGCGACACTTCCCGTCAAGGATTAGGCTGTGTCCTAATGCAAGAGCGCAGAGTGATTGCTTATGCCTCTCGTCAACTGCGCCCTCACGAAGAAAACTACCCGGTTCACGACCTCGAGCTTGCTGCTGTCATTCATGCACTGAAGCAGTGGCGACATTACCTTCTCGGTAATCGTTGCGAGATCTTCACCGACCATCAAAGTCTGAAGTATCTGTTTACTCAGCCAGATTTGAACCTACGCCAGCAAAGATGGATGGAGACTGTTGCAGACTTTGACGTGGGTATGTCCTATACCCCCGGCAAGGCTAATGTAATGGCTGATGCCTTGAGCCGCAAGTCTTACTGTAACCACCTCCAGGTTCACAAAGTTCACCCACCGCTTGTTGAAGAATTTAGAAGGCTGAACCTCCATATTGTTCCTCCGGGATCACTCGCTCCCCCTCCCGAAGGTTTCCCCAAACAGAACCTCCATGTTGTTTCCAAGGGTTCTCTCAATACCCTGGTTGCGAAACCAGATCTTGTGAACACCATCAAATGGATACAGAAATGTGACGATGAAATCCTCAAGATTAAGTGCGACCTCAAAAAGGGAAAGCCCTCATTCTTCACGATCGCCGACGATGGCGCCTTGTATTTCAAAGGCCGCCTAGTGGTACCATGTTCGAAGAAAAACCTGGATAAGACTAAGAGGGTTATGCAAGAAGCTCATGATACGCCTCTGTCCATCCATCCTGGTAGTACAAAGATGTACCAGGATATTCGTCAAAGATTCTGGTGGTCTAATATGAAGAAGGACATTGCTCGTTATGTTGCTGAGTGTGATGTTTGTCGCCGAATCAAAGCAGAGCATCAAAGGCCTGCTGGAACTCTGCAGCCTATCTCTATTCCTGAATGGAAATGGGACCATGTTGAAATGGACTTCGTCACTGGATTTCCCAAATCGCAGAAAGGTAATGATGCTATTCTTGTCGTCATTGACCGGCTTTCCAAAGTTGCCCATTTTCTGGCGGTCAAAGAGACAATCACTGCTAGTCAGCTTGCTACTCTCTACATGGCCAGAATTGTTTCACTTCACGGTATCCCACTAGTTATCAGTTCAGACCGTGGCAGCTTATTCACTTCAAGGTTTTGGGCGAGTTTCCAAGAAGCTATGGGAACTCATCTGTCGTTCAGTACTGCGTTTCATCCTCAGTCGCAAGGACAGGTTGAACGTGTCAACCAAGTTCTCGAAGACATGCTTCGAGCTTGTGTAATATCTTTTGGCAAGAAATGGGAGGAATCTCTTCCATATGCCGAGTTCTCTTATAATAATAGCTATCAAGCTAGTCTGAAGATGTCCCCCTTCGAAGTGCTATATGGACGAAAGTGTCGAACCCCGCTGAACTGGTCAGAAACTGGGGAACGCCCACTCTTCGGTCCGGATATTATCCAACAGGCCGAAGAACAAGTTCGCATTATTCGCGAGAATCTCAAGACTGCTCAGTCACGTCAGAAAAGTCAGTATGACCGTCATCACCAAGACATGGTCTATCAACCTGGCGAAAAGGCTTATCTTCGAGTTACCCCAATGAAGGGTGCTCACCGCTTCGGGATCAAGGGCAAGCTAGCTCCTCGCTATATCGGTCCTTTCACTATTCTCGAAAGGCGTGGAAAGGTAGCGTATAAATTGGAGCTTCCGCCGAACCTTTCTCAGGTTCACGATGTGTTCCATGTGTCACAACTCCGCCGTTGCTTCAAGGATCCAATCCGAGCGGTGGATCATGAAGTGCTCGAATTGCAACAGGACCTCTCTTATAAAGAGCGTCCGATCCGCATTCTTGACCAAGCTGAACGCCGCACACGTCAGAAGGCGATCAAATTCCTCAAAGTCCAGTGGTCGAATCACTCTGAAGACGAAGCCACTTGGGAACGCGAGGACCGCCTGCGTGATGAATACCCCGCACTATTTCCTTCTACCTCCTAAATCTCGGGACGAGATTTCTTGTAGTGGAGGAGATTTGTAACGCCCGGATAATCTTGCTACAGTAATCCCACGCTAATCATGCCATGTCATCCCGATTACTGTTACTAATCTCGGGTTAATTCAAAACCGCGTCAAATTCAAATTCAAATTAATGTCAAACGGCAAAAGTTTCAAAATATTAAACTAAAATGTTCGGAGTGTGCAGTTAAATGCCAGGGTAATTATACTAAAGCAAACACATTTTTATAAAATGCATAAATGATTTAAAATGATTTAAAACAGAAGAAAAAAAAGGAAAACAGGAAACAAAACCAAAAAAAGGGGAAACCCCCTCCCTCGCTGGGCCTTGGCCCAGCTAGCCATCGGGCCAACCAGGCCGGCCCACTCCCCCCCACCACTTAACCCCGGTCCACCCGACCGAAACCCTAACCCCTCCCACTCGCCCCCCCACTCGCTCCACTCCCCCCCCTGCCCCCTCCCCGATCCAGATCGGATCGGGGGCGTTCGCCGCCGCCGCCCGGATTCCACGCCAGGAGCCCCCCCTCGTCGGAACAATCTCGCCGGTCTCCCTCTGCCTCCTCTTGATCTGGATCGAGGGGATCCACCCCGGCCTCCTCCGCGCCTCTCCTCTCCCTCACGCGACCCCACCTGGAGCCGCAGCCTCGCCGAACGCCTCCTCGTCCTCCTCCTCGCCGGTCTTCCCCGACCGCCCCCGAGCCCACTGCCCCGTTGCCCTACTCCCCCCCCCCCCCCGTGAGCTCCCACCTTCGCCCTCCTCTCCCCCTAGGTCGCCTCGGCCGTCGCCGCTCGACGCACTCCGGCGCCACCGTCGCCCGCGCCGGGCCGTCCCGCCCCAGGCCCCTCCCCGCTTACCCGTGCAGCCCCGTCCTTGCCACGCTGCTCACCGCCGCGGCCGCCCCCCCTTCGGGCACCTCGCCGTGCTCGGGCGCGCCCACCGCGCGCTCCGCCTGACCCCGTGCTGCACGCTCGCGCCCGCCTTCGCGCCTCCCCACTGCGCCTATCCCCGTCGCCGCTACTGCGGCTGGTCGCCGCGCTCGACGGGGCCCCACGCTGCTCGGCCTTGCTCCGCTGCTCTGCTCCTCCGCCGCCCGCGCCATCGCCCCGCCTCGCCTCGCGCCACAGCCGCTCGCCGTCCTAGCCCCGCTCCGGTCGCCGTCGCGGCCCCTGGCCGCCGGCGCTCGCGCCCAGACGCTCCGGGGCTCCGCTCGGTTGCAGCCCCGTTTGGCCGCGCCCGTTAGCCCCTGGTGGCTCGGATGAGCCACTGACTAGGGGGCCCCACGCCCAAAATGAAAAAAAAAGAATTAAAAAAATATAATAATAAAATTAATTAATTAATTAATTAAGGAATTAAATAAGTTAATTAATTATAATTAGATTAACCTAATCACTAATTAACCTAATTAACTGTTAGTTAATTAAAACAGAGTATGACGAACGAGACCCACTTGTCAGGTTGACCTGGTCAACTGCTGACGTCATGCTGACGTCATGATGACGTCAGCAGACACTATTCTGGATAATGTTGATTAAATTAAATAAATAAATCCTAAAAATGATTTAAATCTTTTAAAATTAATATAAAATAAACCGTAGCTCGGATGGAAAAACTTTGTACATGAAAGTTGCTCAGAACGACGAGACAAATTTGAATACGCAGCCCATTTATCCGCCACGCATCCCTAGCATAGCGAACACGCAACTTTCCCCCTCTGTTTCATCTGTGCGAAAACGCGAAACACCGGGGATACTTTCCCGGATGTTTTTCCCCTTCACCGGTATCACCTCATACCGCGATAGGGCACCTCTAACGCCGTTACTTGTCATATCATGCATCGCTATGCATATGGTTGCATTATATTTATTGTTTCTTCCCCCTCTTCTCTCGCTAGACACCGAGACCGACGCCGCTGCTACCCAGTACGACTACGGTGTTGACGATCCCTCTCTCTTGCCAGAGCAACCAGGCAAGCCCCCCCTTTGATCACCAGATACCGCCTACTCTTCTCTATACTGCTTGCATTAGAGTAGCGTAGCATGTTACTGCTTCCCGTTAATCCTATACTGATGCATAGCTTGTCCTTGCTACTGCTGTTGTTACCTTTACCTGCAATCCTAATGCTTAGTATAGGATGCTAGTTTATCATCAGTGGCCCTACATCCTTGTCCGTCTGCCATGCTATACTATCGGGCCGTGATCACTCGGGAGTTGATCACGGGTATATACTATATACTATATACATGATACATGTGGTGACTAAAGACGGGTCGGCTTGAGGAGCACCCGCGAGTGGAGTTTTGAGGCGGAGCGGCAGAGCAGGTTCCGACCACCTAGGAGAGAGGTGGGCCTGGCCCTGGTCGACGTTTGCGGATACTTAACACGCTTAACGAGATCTGGGTATTTGATCTGAGTTTGGCCATTTGGTCTATACGCACTAACCATCTACGCGGGAGTAGTTATGGGTATCCCGGCGTCGTGGTATCAGCCGAAGCCTTCGTGACGTCAGCGACTGAGTGGCGCGCGCCGGATTGGAACGTAAGCCTGCTCTTGTATTAAGGGGGCTAGTTCTGCTTCCGGCCGCGTACGCAACGTGCAGGTGTGCTAAGGGCGATGGGCCCAGACCCCTGTGCGCTTAGGTTTAGACCGGCGTGCTGACCTTTCTGTTGTGCCTAGGTGGGGCTGCAACGTGTTGATCTTCCGAGGCCGGGCATGACCCAGGAAAGTGTGTCCGGCCAAATGGGATCGAGCGTGTTGGGGTATGTGGTGCACCCCTGCAGGGAAGTTAATCTATTCGAATAGCCGTGATCTTCGGTAACAGGACGACTTGGAGTTGTACCTTGACCTTATGACAACTAGAACCGGATACTTAATAAAACACACCCTTCCAAGTGCCAGATACAACCGGTGGTCGCTCTCTCTCAGGGATACGAGGAGGGGATCGCCGGGTAGGATTATTGCTATGTGATGTTACTTGGAGGACTTCAACCTACCCTCTTCTACCTGTTGTAAGACGAAGGCTGCCAGAAGCGTAGTCTTCGAAAGGATTAGCTATCCCCCTCTTATTCTGGCTTTCTGCAGTTCAGTCCACCGATATGGCCCTTTACACATTTACCCATGCATATGTAGTGTAGCTTCTTGCTTGCGAGTACTTTGGATGAGTACTCACGGTTGCTTTCTCTTTCTTTCCCTCTATCCCTTCTACCTGGTTGTCGCAACCAGATGTTGGAGCCCAGGATCCAGACGCCACCGTCGACGACGACTCCTACTACACCGGAGGTGCCTACTACTACGTGATGCCCGCTGACGACGACCAGGAGTAGTTTAGGAGGATCCCAGGCAGGAGGCCTGCGCCTCTTTCGATCTGTATCCCAGTTTGTGCTAGCCATCTTATGGCAACTTGTTTAACTTATGTCTGTACTCAGATATTGTTGCTTCCGCTGACTCGTCTATGATCGAGCTCTTGTATTCGAGCCCTCGAGGCCCCTGGCTTGTAATATGATGCTTGTATGACTTATTTTATTTGTAGAGTTGTGTTGTGATATCTTCCCGTGAGTCCCGGATCTTGATCGTACACGTTTGCGTGTATGATTAGTGTACGATTGAATCGGGGGCGTCACAGCGTGTGAAATAGATGGATTATGATCCCGTACCCAATAAGATGGATGTGTGTGTGTTATAGAGAGAGAGAGAGAGGGAGAGGGGGAGAGAGAGGGAGGAAGAGGGAGGGAGAGGGAGTGTGTGTGAGAATTTGATGGTAAAAAATATCGTCAATGTCACTTGATATGTATGAGAATATTAAATGTAATATTAACATAACTGATATTAAATTTTTAAACTTAATATGGCTCCATTGTAACACACAGATGTTCTTCTAATCTTCCTAAAGACACTGTCTTGTAACTTACGGATCGTGGACATTCAGCTTCACCTCTTAGCTGTGGGTTCACGGTTGAGGGGCTTCATGGACTTCATTAGTGCTGCACACTCTTGGTTTTACACGTCCAGCTCGTTCAATGAACAACACAGCGGTCGCGAACACACAGCCGCGGCACCGCGCGCTTCCAAACCAGCATCGTGCGCCCAAGGGACGAGCCGCCCGCACGAGCACGCTCAAAACGAGGTCGCCGCCACGGACGGGCCATGCTGTTTCCCGGCTGGGGCCATGCATGCCAACGGCATGATAACGGCGGCTGCTACGGATCAGCCGGCTGCCCAGCTGTACGATTCAAGCGCGTGTGGCCGTCTAATTCATGCGATGCAGCCAGTCTCCCTTCCCTTTCCCTCACACAACGTGCCCCTTGATGACCGCACATGACCTTCTGCAGCTCACACGACCTTCTACAGAAAATAAGGTTGCAACACCAACGCCTCCTCCGTGGCACCGTCGCCGGCGACCACACAGCCGCGGATGCTGCGACCCTGACAAGCGCAGCTCCGACGAGACACGACCCTGGACACTATCTGTTGCATCTTTCACCATGCAGCAGGACTCATGCTACAAAAAGTCTGAGCGACCCCGGCCATGTCCTCGCTACTGGTGCCTGACTTTGCAGCACGCACCAGCTCCCATGGAAGCACCGTGCAGCATTGACGGTGCCTGGCGGCGCTTCAATGCAACCCGGCGGCGCTTCAATGCAGCTCCGGCGACGATTCAATGCAACTCCGGCTACGCTTCATTGGAACCAGACGAAGCGTTCAACGACGCCGCGGCGCTTCATTGTAGCTCCGGCGGCCCCATCGATGCTCCACTGCAGCAACGTGCATGGCGAGCTCTGTGGCAGCGCCGATGTCAGCGGATGCTGGGACGCCGCGTGCGACGGCAATGATGGATGCACCGACGCGACAACGACAACACAAGGCGGCACCGATGGATGCTTCGATGCAGCCACCCATTATCGACAGCATGCGGCGGCTCCGGTGGATGCCACGACGCGGTCCTGTTGTGGTTCTCAATGGTGTCATCCTCTCGAGCTTGCATCAATGGCAGCTACGGCCATGGCTGGATTGCAGCAGCAGGGTGGCTAATGGGACAGGGTAGCATCCATGCGGCGTCGCTGGCGGTGCCTCCCGGTTCCCATTTGTGGTGGTTGGTGGTGCTCGCCATAGGATTGACGGCCTCTCCTATGGCAGTTAAGAACAAGGAAGAAAAGGGTAAAGAGAGAAAACGAGTGGAGAAGAGGGATCGCGAGGAGATAAGGCTGTTGAAGCGGTGGGTGACCTGTCGTGAGACAGGTGTCGCATGTCCAAAAATTGCTAAAAATGGTAGTAACCTGTCTGCCCCACTTCTCATCATCTGAGGCGGGACACGTGAGTCGGTGAGTGGCTAGGAAAAAGCCACGCAGACCAAAATATCAATCAGTGGGAAGCGAGTTTTGACATCTGTTGTAGCAGTACCCATCTCTCTCCCCGGTCTGCAGAGTCTCGAATAATGGCCTCCTCAGCGACTGGGACTCGGAACGTCGTCGCGGTGCCGTACCCGGGCCGCGGCCACATCAACCCCATGCTCGCCGTGTGCCGCCTGCTCGTCGCCGCGGACGGCGCCCTCACCGTCACCGTCGTCGTCACCGAGGAGTGGCACGCGCTGCTGGCCTCCGCGCCCACGCTGCCGGACCGCCTGCGCTTCGCCACCATCCCCAACGACGTCATCCCCCCCGAGCGCAGCCGTGGGGTCGACCACGCCGCCTTCTTCGAGGCAGTCAGCGTCAAGATGGCGGAGGCCGTCGGGCAGCTGCTCGGCCGGCTAGTGCTGGAGCTACAGCCGAGGCCGGAGGGCATCGTGGTCGACACCTACCTGACATGGGGGGTTGCGGTGGGCACGCGGTGCCGGATACCGGTGTGCTCGCTGTGGACCCAGCCGGCCACCTTCTTCTTGGCGCTCTACCACCTAGACCTGTGGCCGTCGGGTGATGAACATGAGCGCGATGAAGGTAACTAGCTAACTGACCATGCACCAAGAGTGATTACATGTTAATGCGAACCATGCGATTGTGTTTGCACGATGCATCTCCAGTTGTTCCTTTGTGTGAGTCGTGGATTTTTCTTACTAAACAACTCTTGACAAGTGATGTGTTCTACTTGTGTGCTCTGCAGAATTAAGCACCAAGTCCATGGATCAGTATGTGTCGTGCCTCTCATCAGTAAGAATGTCTGATCTCATGGTCTTCAGCCGATGGAAGCGGCACATGAAGATAACAGCGGAGGCGTTCGTGAAAGTACGTAAAGCGCAGTGTCTCCTCCTCACCTCCTTCCACGAGCTTGAACCCCGTGCCATCAACACAACAGCAGAGCTACTTCCGTTCCCCGTATATCCAATCGGCCCTGTACACATGCAGCCGGACGGGAACACGGGCAGGATCCAGGACGAGGAGCACCGTGACTGGCTCGACGCGCAGCCAGAGAAGTCGGTGATGTACGTCTCGTTCGGCAGCTACGCTTCCATGCCGCACTCGCAGTTCCAAGAGATCGCCATGGGGCTGCTTGACGCTGGAGTCAAGTTCTTCTGGATGGCACGGGACAAGGCCCCTGAGCTGCGGGAGAAGTGTGGCGACAAGGGGCTGGCGGTGCCGTGGTGTGACCAGCAGGAGGTGCTGCGCCACCCCTCCGTCGGCGGCTTCCTCAGCCACTGCGGGTGGAACTCGGTGCTCGAGGCCGTGTGCGCCGGAGTGCCGGTGATTGGCTTCCCCGTCGCGTGGGATCAGCTGGTGAACGCCCGGATGGTCGCCGACGAATGGAAGGTCGGCATCGACCTGAGGGAGCAGAGGGGGGAGGATGGGTCTGTGAGCAGGGCCGCCATCTCGGATGCCGCGAGGAAGCTGATGGATTCGGATTCTGCTGTTGGCCAAGAGATGAGGAAAAGAGCCGCACAGCTGCGCGAGGTTTCCCGTAGCGCGGTCCGGGAAGGCGGCTCGTCGCATCGTTCGTTCAGCGGTTTCCTCGAGGATCTCGCCGAGGGAAGGTTGGAGGTGGCTGAAAGTTCTCATTGACTGATGGCACTTCATTTAGTCCAGTGAGTGGCAGAAAAATTAAATGTTTACAGCTCAAAATGATGCACTGCAATGTGGCCAGGGGCACGTGTCAAAAACAGTGAAAAATCCGTATATTTAAACCTGAATTCTTAAACGTGCAGCTGCGCTGGATGGGTGTCGCGAGCGCACGTGGGAGAGCCGTCCGATGCGCCCGATAGCTCCGACTGCGCGGGATCCAGCCCGACCAGGTGCCATTATGAGAATAGGCGCGACGTGTGGTGTGTGGTGGGCCCGGGCTGCATTAATTCAGGTGAAACCGCCCACACCGACCGCTCCTCTTGTTCGAAACTGCCCCATCGCCCTCGTCCCCTTTTCATTCGAACTTCTCCCTCTCCTCCCTCTCATCTAGCAACGACGCACGGCGCGAGGTTCTGCGGTTGTGGATCCCGCACGGAGTCGCCGGTGTGGGAGGCCGTGAGCACGGCGAGTCGCCGGCTACAGGCGGAGGTAAAACCCGGCACCTCTTCTCCCTCTCCTCCTCGGTTGCGCTCCAGATTTGGTTGGGAGTTCGTGTTTGTAGCGTTAGAGTTTGGGTGACTAGGCGGGCATGGAGGTTGTCCATGGCGTCTGCGGGCTCGGCGTTGCTATGGTGGGGAAAGGGCTCCGCGTTGCTATGGCGAGGGGAGGGGGGGGGGGGGGGGGGAATTGAGTCCTTGAAAGGGTGGAGGCGTAGGGTAAAGGGATGCATCTGACCGAATCCTAGCGACGGGGGCATAGGATTCGTTTTATTTGATGTTGCTTGAATCCCCGAATGCAGTTGTATAGAAATATCATGGTAGTTGCTTAGTTTTTCTTGCAATTTGCGAGATGGAGGGGCAGGGTAAGGGGATGCATCTGACTGGGCCATAGGATTCGTTTTATTTTTGATGTTAATTGAATCCCCAAATGCAGTTGTATAGAAATATGATGGTAGTTGCTTAGTTATCCCTGCAATTTGTGTGATGGAGAGGCAATCGAACTTCATAGTATTCAGAGTTGCACGAAATAGGGCAGTAGTTGCCTTTTGTTCAACATCGAGCAACACTGTTTTATTGGGGAAGATGGTTTTTGTGGTTGGTCGATTTTTTGCCATTGCCATCTCATTATTGTCCAAGTGCCTAGATTCCACCACCAAGTTGTTATCATTTTGTAGTGTTCTTTAAATTAGTGTACCAAACATGACGTTGCCAGATTCACCATCGAGTTGTTGTTTATCATAACTATGAATAGAAGATGAGATATCATCGTGAATAACTGGCAGCTTTCGAAGTTTTTTTGGTTATGAAGTATTTTTTTTGGTTGGTTGAATCCAACCACACTATTTTTATCGTAACTAACAACTTTAGGAGTTTTTTGATGGCTAGCTATGTGATGAAGATGAACATGTGCTTGTTTTGTGATGAGGAGTAATATGTGCTTGTTTTTTGTCATTTTTAGTTGCTACGAATAGTGAGTAGTTGCCTAGTTTTCAGCACCAAGTTGCTTCTGCAAGTACTAGCATTTAGCAGTTGAGTTATCTCTGGGTAGGAGTAAATTGAGATCATTTCACCTCCCGATGACAGTGAAGTCACACATTTTCTTTTTGTCTACAGGCAGAACTTGTGTTTATAGGGCTTGTCTTTTTTTCATCAACATGACATTTTTTTGGTGTGTTTCTTCTACAGAATGGCTCTGAAAAGCAAAAGGGCCGCGGGAAGAACTGTTGGTGAAAATGAGGGAGAAGAGGTGGTGGCTCAAACAACAAGGAGCAATGTTGGACGCAAGCATGGGCAGACAGATGAGGGTCCTGTCTGGGGTGGTCGGGCAGGGAAACGGGCCACCAATTCCGCCCCTCGTGATGAAGGAGGGAGGCATCCGAAACGTGCGAAGAAAGTCAAGCACATGGTATTTTTTTATGAAAAACTTGAAAGAAGGGTGGCATCTGATTCTTTCTTTTTGAAATATGTAATGCTCAATCAGCATATCATTTGTATGCACTCCTATCTTTGATAAGCAGCAGAATAGCAGTATAGCAGTTGCCTAGTTTTGTACTAGCAGTTGCAGTTCGATATAGTTCTAGTTGCTCAGTTTTTAGCAAACACAGCTCGCTTTTTTAATTATGGTGTGCTTTGCTTAGTTTAGTATAGTGGGTTTCTCAATTTAGTATAGTTGGTTCCTCAGTTTAATATAATTGTAGCCTCTGCCCTTTTTTTAATATGAATTCTTCTGTACATTTTTACGCAGATTGGTAGCAGTGGGCCACCACCGAGGAACAGGGCATCACCTTCAAGACTTTTTGTCCTAAACAGTGGCCTTGAGGATATACAAAAGGATGCCATTGGTGATATAAGCTTTGGCGGTGTCCTTGATATTGGCACAAGAACAATTAAGGCGTTGTTTGGATAAGAGGAATATAGAGAACGCAATCTACGTAAGCCAAGGAAACTGCCTAACCGTAAAAAAATCTTGTTTGGCTCGTCCGACAACCCCGTGGATAGGGGAAACTCGTTTCCCAAAAACACATAATTCCGGGTTTGTGGGAAAACTAGTATTACTCATTTTTCCACAAACGCGATTAGCTTATACATATGCAACTGCCTTTCTCCGCCCCCGCCTATTCCTCAACAACCTTAGATGGCGCCAATTCTGCTTTTTGCATCTCACCTCGCGCCCTTTTCACTGCCTATAAAAGACAGACTTTGTTTCCCGCATGTTATACACCCAGATCGCAAAGGGCTGGCTGTGATCCCCGTGACATGCACTGGATGGGAGACGTTGACCTTGGATCTGAAGTTGGTCATCTTCAATAAGGCTCCACATCTCCTTCAGGCTTTCCGTGCATCGTCTTCCCACCTTCAATCAGTCTTCCCATCTTCAATCAGGTTCCATGCCTTCACCATGCTACACAGTAGTACGAATTTGTATTTGTAAATATTTTCATGGTACTGTTGATTGAATTAATCTATTTGGTAGTGAACCCTATTTTGAATAAAACCTCTGATAATTTCATATGGGCAATTCCTAGGACATAGTAGATCCAACAACTTGGTAATCTGTTAATCTAAATGGTAACACGTACTGTTGAAGGAAAAATTAGAGGCAACTCTGATTAGGGAGTATCGTAAATATGAACATGTGGCACATAAGAGAATCAGATTGCACTATGAATGCCTATATAAATACTAAAATGATCTAACACCGAACCACAATTAGATTATTGATGACTATATATATCAAGTGCAGTAGTTAATTTTTCATGACAAGGATGCAGTTTAAAGCACATTGTAAGGATAATTTCCCATAAGTATCAATCATATTTATCCAGAATATATAGTGTGCAGTAAGAGCTAAGCAGTAAGCAGATGAAGATTAGAATACCTTGTGATGTCATCTGATGTTGATAGCAGTACTTGGGGCAAGCGAGACCAGATTTAATAGCAAATTAAAGATCTTGGCAGCAACCTAGGAAAATAACTAATAAGGGATGTGAACATCCCGTTAGACAGACAAGTGACAAAAATTCAAGTGTCCAGTCATAGCATGAACAAAAGATTAGTGGCATGCTCATTTTCTTCCACTTCGTAGATTTATTCCTTTTGAACCAAATGACTCATCTTCCATTATTGCTTCTTGTATCCCCTCTGTAGAAAAATATGGATGATGAGAAGGAAACAAATTTAAGAAGGAAAACACAGATAAAGCTAAGCGCCATGTATGGAAATCTTCAGAGGACAAAATACTGCTGAATATATTAAAAGATCAAAGCCTACATGGAGGAAAAGAAGGAACATGTTACACAAAGAAAGCATGGCGTGATATCTTAGAACAATTCAATGATTCAAGGGTAGAAAAACTTGAATTACAACAACTGAAAAATCGTCATAAGTACTACAGGAGTTGCTACAGCACCATGGACAGACTTCTAAAACTCACGGGATTTGGTTGGGATGACGATGACAAAATGATAAAAGCTCCAGAAGATATTTGGGAAGAACTAATTAAGGTAAGTTTGTTCAAGTAGAATTCATATAAAGTTTCCATATCCTATTATTAACAAAAACATTAAACAACTTGCAGAAGGATAAGGCTATCCAAGAATATCGAGATAAGGTGTGGCCTAGTTGGATAGATCTTCAAGCCATATGTGCTAGTTCAACAGCATCTGGAGCTGGTGCTGTATCTAGAAAAGGAAAAGATGGTGCATGTATGACCAAATCTTCACAAATTGATCTCAATACGGAAGTTGAAGTACATGACATCGATTCTGATGAAATCAATGCTTCCCCTGGTGTCTTCACCAAGAAGTCAACTACCATTGAGCCAGAAAAAAAGAAGTCCCCTGGAAGTGGATCCAAGGAAACTGCAAGAGGACAAAAACGGACAGCCGATGATGCCATAATAGCAATTGATCGCCTTGCAGATGCATCACTTAGCATTGCTGAAGCAAAGAAAACAGTAGCACAACAAACTAAAGCTTACTCGGTTAAATCTTGTCTGGCAATACTAAATAGTATGAGTAATCTAGATCCCAATGAGAAACTAAAAGCGGTAAAGGCATTTACAGACGGTGATAAACGGGACATTTTCATTGAGATGGATGAAGAGACGCGGAAGCTCTGGATTCTTGATCCTTAGAATTTTTGTAATACACCTTTGAGCATAGTATTTTATTTCAGTCGTTGTCGCACTTTACAAGATTCAGAAAACAATTTCACTTATATTTTGTCAGTTTGTGTGAAGTAATAAATATTGTTTTCAGTTTGGTATTGTTCATTGTTCGGTTCAGCACTATTACATTTTAAAACATTTATCCAGAGATGATATGGTCAACTGTGCAAATCATGCAGGGATCTATGAACATTTCGGATGTGCCAGATGATGAACTTTCTGATTCCGAGCAAGTGCTTATTAATAACTTTTCTGCGGTATCCTTGTTTCACGATATGTTGTTCACATGGTTATTCAGAACACCCCGTAACACTTCTATATTAACTGGTGCTCAGAAAACGATAGAGTTTTTAGAGGGACATCCAGTTAGATTTTATGAACAATTTCGTCTTGAGAAGCACACATTCTACTTGTTGCGGGATGCTTTGTGAGAGAGGAAGTTACTTAAGGATACAAATCGAATGACAGTGGACGAACAACTACTCATGTTTCTACATACAATTGCTCACAATGTTAGAAACCATGTCATCCAAGATAGATATCAGCATTCTGGCGAACCAATCAGCCGACACTTCAACAAAGTATTAGACGCCATAAATGGTTTGCGTGATGTTTGCATAACAGATTCACGCAATCAAGTCCCATCAAAAATATTGGGTGACGCAAGATTCTACCCATATTTCAAGGTATGTTTGCTATTAGAAGCAGATACTCTTTTACATATGATTTCATAAATAGAAGGTCGACACCATTTAAAATTTATTTTTTGACTAACAAAAAA
The DNA here is from genome assembly GCF_056163025.1 of Triticum urartu. Lineage (NCBI taxonomy): Eukaryota > Viridiplantae > Streptophyta > Magnoliopsida > Poales > Poaceae > Triticum > Triticum urartu. Next base: position 558,926,111 of record NC_141875.1, read on the forward strand.
TCCCAACAAAACTGCCTAGGAGCAATTGATGGGACACATATTGATGCAAAAGTCAGGCTTGATAAGCAAACTCCTTACAGAAACAGACATGGTTATCCGTCTCAAAATGTAATGGCAGTAGTGTCATTTGACATGACATTCTCTTATGTAGCTGCTGGATGGGAGGGTTCTGCATCGGATCAAGCTGTTCTAAGATGGGCTGTGACTAATGGGGGTTTAGTTGTTCCTAAAGGTAAAGTACAATTATTTGTGTATCTACAATATATATAAAGATGCTGAGTTTAATATGAAATTAATGTGCAGGTAAATTTTACTTTGTTGATTCAGGCTACGCAAATACTCCAAGATTTATTGTCCCGTATCGTGGAGATCACTATCATATTGCTTCTTTTCGTGGAAGTAATCGGCGATATACTAGTGATAAGGACTTGTTCAACCATCTACATGCACAGTTGCGGAATGTTGTTGAATGAACTTTTGGTGTTCTAAAAGCTCGTTTTCCAATTCTAAGTAGGAAAGGAGAAATTCCTTATCCATACAGAACTCAAGTGAAAATTGTTATGGCTTGTTGCATTATCCACAACTTCATAAGGAAGGTTAATCATCCTGATGAGTTATTCGAGCTTTATGAGCATGGGGAAACAGAACAAAATACTGACCATGGTGATCAACAAGTTCATGGGCAAGCAACAGAAGATGATAGAGTTGTTGGTGAGAGAGTTCGTGCTGCCATCGCCCGAGAGTTGTGGACTAAACATCAACAACGTAGTTCTCAACCAGAAGATGATTAAATACTGTAATATTTGTTTTCCATCTTCAATTGCAGATATATCTGCATAATTATTGTTGCAACTTTTAATTCCTTATATGGACATGAACTTCCCATTCTTTTATAGGCTTATATGCTCTATCTCTCTAACTCTCTATCTCTCTCACCCTCTGCCTCTCCCTCTCTATCTGGAGCTACAAGATGAAATGTTATTGTCTACCAATCTTTTTAGGAAGTAAAGCAACCAATAAACTACTTCAAATTGGTGCATTTTTATGTGACATTCAAGTGTTCCCCTTGTACCTACGCACCAGGTTCTTTAATGGACCAAGTAGATATGTAGCTAATTGCTAAGTCCTGTCAGTTATGAAGTAGTATACTCTTCGCAAGTGCGTGACGTAGACCATGAAAACATGCTAAGAAACCAAAAAGGGAGATAACTATAGCTTCTCTCGTCAAGTGCATGATGTAGTTCATGTTAATTTACTAGTACAAAACTTGAAAATAATAATCAAACATACCTGCTCCTCTGAATCCCCATCCGCTAGCTTGGAATCCCTATCCGCTATAGCTGCCTGCTGCCCCCGGCGCCGCCGATACAGGCTGATGTCGGTGCAGCCTGCACGGCCGGCATGGAGGGGAGGCAGGCATATGCGTTGACCTGAAGCAGGACTGCTCGCTAGGTACAGCTTGTGCGGGGTCGACGGCCGATGAAACGGAGTACGCCTGGGGACCTAGCCGTCCAGGGGAGGGGAGGTGAGCAGCAACCAACATCCAGGGGGAGGAGGCGCGCAGTAGTAGGCGTCCGCGCGCGGCGGCATGTACCTGGCGACCTGGGAGTCCAGCAGCAACCGGTGTCCAGGACGGCGGAGGCGCGCCGTACCCGGCGTCGGCGCGCGGATTCTTCCACGAGCGAGACGAGGGAGCAGCGGTGTGAGCGAGCGGAGGAGGAATCAGAGGGCAGTAGCAGCTCAACGAGCTTGGATGGATGAGGCCATGGTGTGCGATTTGGGGAAAGTGAGTCACTCACGGGAGGAGAATAGTAATTGGAGCAGCTAGTAGTCGTGGGCATCCAAACAAGGAACTGGGCCGACCAGTTTTCCAAATTTCCATACCAAACATAGTTATTTGTAAACTGGTTATTCGTAAAAACGGACGTAAAACGGGTTTTCCTAGAAATCGGCTAAAACTCATTTTCTATATTCCCATCGCTAATCTTCACTATCCAAACAACGCCGAAAGGAGATGTTGTCAAGTTTTTCATGAAGTGTTATGGCCCAGAGTTGTCACAACTTGTTATCCCAGATAGGGGGAAGATCCTAGTTGATGCAGCAAGTGTAGAAAGAATTTGGGGCTTGCCAAGGGGGCAGAAGAAGGTTGCGTATAAAGTGGAGCCAGACATAGTTAGGTTGTTCAATGAGATGTACAACATCCCCACAAGGCCTGCGCCAACAGTGACCAAGTAGTGCGAAATGATAAAGGAGATGGGAGTTGTTGCTGATGACAAGTTCTTAAGTGCCTGGCTTGTCGTTGTTTACAGTTGTTTTCTTGCACCGACCACCAGCTTGAAGGTGTCCCCGCGCGCATACTCGGTTGCGCTGAATCCATGTGAGATTGTGAATTGTTTGCCAGTTTGTCGTCGAACAACTTAGGCTTTCTTTCATGGGTTTTGGAGACAAGATTAACACAATATGTTGTTGCCTTTTTCACCTAGTAGTAAAATGATCTAGACCTCCCCCCTTCGGTTCATTGCGTTCTTTCTTTCACCCTTAAGCTGGATAGGTTTTTTGCAACTTACATGTGTTCTTTCTTTTTTGAAACTCCTTTACCTCGACTCGCTTGATGTGGACTACAGGACAGTCCACAAGGATTATGTGGACAAGACACTAGTAGAAAAAGGGTCAAATGTGAAGCACATTAGTGCCGGTTTGAATTTGAGCCGGCACTAATGTGACCTTTAGTGCCGGTTCCAACGGCTAGGCGGGCGGGCATCATTATGTAACACCCCGAGAATGATGCTACAGTAACCCTTTGTGATTAAGCTAATCATGTTTCTAAACAGGGCTTGATCACATTGGAATCACATTTCTTTTCAAACTCCTAATTCAAACTTCAATTAAATTTAAAGTGGAAAATAAAAGTTGTCCAGATTGAAAACTAAAATGTTCATTAAGTAACAAATAATTCTGAAGCAATTCTAAAATTGTAACTAAACTTAAATGGATTAGTTAAGTGACCCTAACAACCTCAAACTTTGGCAAGCAACAACATTTAATAACCTTTTAATTAATCTAAATTTACTATGAATTAGTATTTCACCCAAACTTGTTTTTGGTGCAAGGATCTGATGCACTGCAACTTATAAGCTAGCTCCCATATTTTATAAATACCATTTAGATGCTAAACATTTTGCAAACAGAAAAAAAAGAAAAAAGAAAAGGCATCAATAGGACCCCTCTCCCACCCGCTGGGCCAAACTGCCCAGCTGGCCACCAGGTTGTCTAGGCCGGCCCAGACCCAGGCCATTAACCCCTCCCGGGGGGCACCGAAACCCTAACCCCCTTCCCCACGATCCCCACTCTCCCCCCCCCCCGCGTGATCTGGATCGGGGGCGCCCCAACACACGTCGCCCCGACCCCGTTGCCCCCGAGCCCGACGCCGCCCCATCGTCACCGGGATGCCCCGCCCCACTACTCCGTCGCCGGAACGCCATCGCCGCCGCCTCGCTCCACCAATCCTCCCTGAATGACCTCCACGCACCCGACGCCGCCGTCCTCTTCGCTCGACGCCGTCGCCGGAGACCACCTCGCCGGACTGCCTCCCCTACGTCGTCGGCGTCCCCGTCTTCCTCCTCGCGCCCCGCTGCCCAGTCCCCTGCAACCCCTTGTGAGCGCCACCCCCATCTCCCTCTCTGACCCCGCGCCGGAATCATCCTCGACGGGACTCGCTCGCCCGCGTGCTCCCGCAGCTCCGCCCGACCCTCGCCCGTAGCCTTCCCCGCGGCCTGGTGCCCACGGCCATCCCGCCGTGCAGCGCGGCCTCTTCTTCGCCTCGTTGTGCCCCCTGCCCATTCCTTGCCATGCCCGACCGCGGTTGGCAACGCGCGCTCGCGCTGACACTCCCCGTCGCCGCTCCTGCTCGTGCATCCGCCCGCTGTTGCGCTAACCGGCGCCGCCGCTCAGCTCCACTCCCTCCCTGGATGTGGCTCCCCGGAGCCGCCCGCGCCTCCCCCCTCTAACCCGACTTTCTGCAGCGCCGTCGCTGCCGCTACACGCAAGCCACCGCCGCTCCGGTGGCTCGCCGGAGCCCCGCCTCCCCTGGCCCTGGCCGCCGGCGTGCCCCCGCGCGCCCCGCGCCTCTCGGGCTCACGCCGGTTCAGGCGCCCCGCCGCGTTGCTCGCCCGGCGCCCGCTAAGCCCCCTGCCTATGACACAGGGGGCCCACCCCAGAACGTATTTAAAATTAAAATTAAAAATAAAAATAAAAAATAATTAATTAATCAATTAATTAAAGAAATAATTAACCTAATTAAATTTTGATTAATTAAATTAAACAACTAATTAAACTAATTACACATTAGTTACCTAATTAACCTAATTAGTTAATTAAGTAGTCAATGACAGTGGCACTACAGGAATCAGCTACTTTGCCGTCTGCCACGGCGGACGGCAAAGGCATGAACGGCGGACGGCAAAGGCCTTTGCCGTCAGCCGCGGACGGCAAAAGGCTCCGGCAAAGTAGGCTATGGTAAACAGCTACTTTGCCGTCTTCTTCCTGGCGGCGGACGACAAAGGCCCTGTGCCGTCCGCGGCGGACGGCAAAGAGAGCGGACGGCAATAATTGCGCTCTCAGTCCGTTAAGTGGCTAACGGCAGGCCTTTGCCGTCCGCCGCTGACGGCAAAATTGCTAGGGTCTTTGCCGTCCGCCGTATGATGTCATCTACACGTCACTACATGGCAGGTTCTTTGCCGTCTGCCACTGATGGCAAAGTGCAGGTTCTTTGCCGTCTGCCACTGATGGCAAAGTCTTTGCCGTCTGCCACTGTAGGCAAACTGACCAAATGGGTCACCTACCAGGAAGCACAGCTGGATGCCACGTGTCTTCTTTGCCGTCCGTGGCAGACAGCAAAGAGCCTGTTGCCGTCGATGGCAGACGGCAAAGAGCCTGCATATTGGCTCTTTTATCTGTTTTTTATTAAATCCAACAATTTTCATCACAAATATATATGACATATATAGATATGTTTCAAAAGGCCATTACAGAGCAAACATATAAGATATCCAACACATAACTTCATCATCCAACCATATATATTACATGCATAGTTCCATCATACATAACAAGTTCAACATAGAGGCATCCAACCATATATATTACAATAGTTTCATCCAACGATACATGCATAGTTCAACGATACAAAAGAAACAGAGAAAGGGATAAGGAGCACTCCATCTATGCAAGCTTTCGTCAAGTGAATGAAATCTGCAAAATGAAAAATAAAAAAGTTAGAACAAGAAGAGTAGAACAAGAAGAAGAGTAGAACAAGAAGAAGACTAGAACAAGAAGAGTATGTCATGTATGAGCTAACTTACGTGAAATGGATCATATATGAGCTAACTAAGTTGAAATGGGTCGTTTATGAGCTAGCTAAGGTGAAATGGATCATTTATGAGCTAACTTAGTTGAAATGGGTCGTTTATGAGCTAACTAAGGTCAAATGGGTCGTTTTTGAGGTAACTAAGGTGAAATGGATCGTTTTTAGCTAACTTAGGTGAAATGGATCATTTATGAGCTAACTTAGTTGAAATGGATCGTTTTTGAGCTAACTTAGGTGAAATGGATCATTTATGAGCTAATTTAGTTGAAATGGATCTTTTTGAGCTAACTTAGGTGAAATGGATCATTTAAGAGCTAATTTAGGTGAAATGGATCGTTTTTTAGCTAACTTGGTGAAATGGATCGTTTATGAGCTAAATTAGTTGAAATGGATCGTTTATGAGATAACCTAGGTAAGATTGGTCATTTTGGAGTTAACCTAGGTGAAATGGGTCATTTTAAAGCTAGCATAGGTAAAATGGATCATTTAGGAGCTAATCTAGGTAAAATGGGTCATTTTTGAGCTAACTTGGATGAAATGGATCATTTATAAGCTAACCTAGGTAAAATGGGTCATTTTAGAGCTAACTTAGGTAAAATGGATCGTCTATGAGCTAACTAAGCTAATTATGCAATTTTTGACATAAGTAAGCTAAGTACAGATCGTTTTAGAGCTAACTTAGGTAAAATGGATGGTTTTGGAGGTCAGTAAGCTTATTAAGTCATTTTGGAGGTGAAGAAGCTAAGTCTAGGTCATTATGGTAAGCATTGGAGGAAATAAAGCTAAGTCTAGGTCTTTATGCATGTGTTAAGCAAAACACTAGATAAGCTTACCAAGATCTAGGAGGTGTAGGAGCGGGGTGGCTCGTGTCGGTAGCTGGAGAAGGATCGTGCGATGCTTGCCTAGAGTTACGCTGCACCAAAGATCATTTCCAATGTCTTGTTAGCATGATGACACTCAAATGTTAAGACTAGCAAGTAATGTCCATTCAAATAAAACTCACCGTGGTCCCAGGAGCAATCACTGGCATCGGCCGAGCGGTCTGACCTGTCTTCTCGCACACAGACTGCACATTTGGTTTTGACGACTCAGTCATACTAGTTAGTAATGAGACAAACACTACATGAATGTTTTGGCTAATCTGCAGAAGAAACTTACCACAAGGAGCTCGTACATGGCCCTTGCCTGGATGTCATTCCGTGCCCTCTCCTCCTCCATCATCTTTGTCGTCCTCTCCTCCAACTCCCGCTGCCTCTCCGCCGCCTCCGCCAGAAGTTTCTCCGTTGTATCTCTCTCACTCTGTATAGCAGCCTGCAACACCACTCACATGACCATTTGTAATCATTGATGAAAGCGCACACAATGTAATGGAAAAAGATAACTGAGTACGTATCACTAACCTTGATGGGGAGTTGCACTGGCCGTTCACGAGGCCTTATCTCAGGAGCGGAGCTCGACTGGCGCGCCTTGATCTTCGGGAGAGTGCTAGGACAACGGATAAGTCCATCTCCAATGGCTATGGAGCCATGGGACCTCCCGCCACCAGATATCATCAATAGCTCTGGATCAATGGGACCCTGGCTCGGGTTAAAGTCCTCCCCTTTCCTCGCCTTCCCCTCATCTCTATATCTCACGAGCTTGTTATGGGAGGAGATGTTGGTGAAGTTGTTTGCATCATCGAGGTCAGACTGAGAGAAAACCTTGACTTTCTTGAAAGAGGCAGTGTGGGCCATGGCATACAGGTCGTACACCTCTGGCACCTTATCTGCCTTATTGTAGCGTGCCTGAAAGAGAGAAACAATGAAAATTAGTAATTAAAGGGCTCAAGCTAGCATGATGAATGAATTGCATGAATCATGAAGCAAACCACATACCCAGTTGCGCCCGAACTGATATAAGTTGGAGCTGCCTTGATGGTGTGGCACACCTTCCATTTGGGCACGTTTGTCCTTGGCCTCGTTGTGGAGGGCTACCCATTGTTTTGAGCACCACTCATCGACCAACACCTCCCAACAATCCATCTGATCCGCACACCATCTCGGGGGCGCCTAAGTTAGCAAATAGAAACTTGAGCGCTACGGCTAAGAATTACTAAATGAAGGAACTTAAGTAGAGAAGGCCTTAAGAATTACCTTCATGTACTGCTCCTTACTCAGGAACTTATCGCGGCATGCCGGCTTGGTCTTCTTGATACCACGCAAGGCGTAGTAGTCTCGAACAGCCTGCACCCGAGCCTTGTGCCGTAAGTTCTGGAGTAGGCGCTTGCAGACGTTCTCGATAACATGTGCCGCGTCCTCCTCGTATCCCTCCTCACACCTGTAGAATGTCTGCAATCAAATGAGACAATATTGATTAGTACAATTAATAACTAGCTAGTTGAAGATTTTTAAATGTGTAAAGGAGAAATTACCCAAAACTTTCTGATCACCATGTCTGCCCTCGTGTCGCACACGACACCGTCGATAATCTCATCCGGCGGGGCCGGGGCAGCCACGTAGTGCTCCCAGCTCAATCCAAGCTCTGGAAGCCGACCCTCACCAGGCAACGTGACAAACCCCGGGAAGTTTTGCTGGCAAAGAACTCCAAGGACGGAGTTGGGCCGGCGGACACTATGATGGTGGTCCCAACCCCTGCAGCATGACAAGGCCAACACATTAGTTATTTGAAAAAACGTGAATGCACAAGGTACAAAAATATTAAATGCACTTACGTACCTCTCCCCATCAGGGAAAATCAACCACCTCTGCCCGCGGGTCACCGGCACGGACGGGAGCCGTGTAGCACCACGCTGGTAGACGGTGCCCCCCTCCTCAAGATCAGTCGGCTCCCCGCCATCATCAGCATGGCTACTCGGCTCCTCGGGCTGATCCGGCCAGGTAGCCCATCCGGACGTGTGCTCCTCCGGGGTCACGTGGGCCGAACTCTCGTGGGCCACCTCCTTGCTTTGCGAGAAGCTCATACTCTTCGACAGAATCCTTTTGGATCTCCGCTCCATACGAGAATATGGTGACGTATCGACTGTATGACATATCCAGGAATAAGAGTAGTTCAAAGGAAATAGAAGTTGCGAAACAATGTACCAAGAACTTACTCGATGTACGGCCGCACTTCTATCAGGTTGTTGAAGATATACAACGAAATGGTCCGCCATTCTTCGTTATCCAAAGATACTGGATGTGAAACACTAGCTGGTGCGAGATTCCCTTTGAATAGGCTGAGGTTGGATCCACCCTTTTTAGGCTCGTCAGCATTGTACCGAGGCTTCGGATTATGCAAATGACGATTTTTGGCTTCGTAGTGCGCTGTTACGAAGTTTTCCTCCTCCTCTGTGATGAATGCCTCAGCCATCGATGCTTCAATTCTACGTTTATTTTTACATTTTTCTCGAAGCGTCTTCTGCATCCTCTCAGTTGGGCAGCACCAACGATTTTGCACGGGCCCCCCCAATCTTGCCTCGGTCGGGAGATGCAAAATCAAATGCTGCATTGGATTAAAGAAGCCCGGTGGAAAGATCTTCTCTAACTTGCAGATCAACTCCGGCGCCAACTCTTCCATTTCTTCTAGCACGCCAGGTGATAGTTCTTTCGCACAAAGAACACGGAAGAAATAGCCGAGTTCTGCCAGTACTAGCCATTCATCCTTAGGGATGAAGCCACGCAACATCACCGGCATTACCCGCTCAATCCATATGTGCCAATCATGACTCTTGAGACCAAATATCTTCATTTTATCAAGATTCGCTCCCCTCTTTAGATTCGCTGCATACCCATCGGGGAACATCAACTGCTGTTGCACCCACAAGAGAATTTCCCTCATAGCTGGCCTTCCAAGATTGAACCATGCCTTTGGCTTCGTCCAGTTCTGCTTTCCTTTCGGTTCTTTCATGTTTTGTAACGGCCTATCACATAGCGCCTCCAGATCGACTCTAGCCTTAGTATTATCCTTTGACTTCCCATCTATGCCGAACAATGTACCAAAAAGTGCCTCAGCGATATTCTTGTCAGTGTGCATCACGTCGATGTTGTGTGGGCAAAGGAGGTCTTTGAAGTAAGGCAGATCCCATAAGCATGTTTTGTGAGTCCACGCGTGCTTAGTATTATACCCCTTGAAGTACCCTGGACGTTGTGGATCTGGCTCGAGAGCGTTTAACTGATCCAGGGTCTGTTGGCCTGTCAATGCAGGTGGTGCAGAGTTTTTGACAACTCTACCCCTGATGAAGTTCTTCTTGTCTTTCCTGAACTTATGGCGAGGATCCAGGAACTGTCTATGCATGTCGAAGCAAGAAAACTTGCGACCGGCCTGAAGCCAACGAAACTCAAGAGCTCCCTTGCATGTGGGGCACGGGAACCTTCCATGCACACACCAGCCAACGAATAGCGCATACGCCGGCAAGTCATGCGTCGAGTACATGTACCAGACACGCATTATGAAGTTCTGTTTGCTAAAGGCGTCGTATGTCTTGAACCCATTATCCCAGGCTTCTTGCAATTCGTCCTTAAGCGGCTGCATGTACACATTCATATTTTTGCCCGGATAGTTGGGTCCTGGAATTATCAACGTTAGGAAAATGTTCTTTCTTTGCATAATCTGTCCGGGGGGGGGGGAGATTGAGTGGAAAGACAAATACGGGCCAACAACTGTATTGGGCTGCCGTCATACCAATCACACTGAACCCATCCGTGCCGATGCCGACTCGAGGATGCCTCGGATCTGCCGCTTTGTCAGCATGTAATTCATCAAACTTTTTCCACGCAACACCATCCGATGTGTGTACCATCATCAGATTCCCATCTGCATCTAGTTTGGTTCTTTTGCCTGTTTTGTGCCATGTCATCTGTCTGGCCGTCTCTTCGACCATGAAAAGACGTTGAAGTCTTGGTACGATTGGCATATACCGAAGAACACTAACGGGGATTTTGGTCTGTGTCTTCTCACCCATACCGTTGTCTACCACAATATACCTGGAAGACTTGCAAATGGGACAATAGTTCAAGTCCGCATAGTCAAGCCTAAATAAGGCACATCCTTTCTCACAGGCATGTATCTTCTCATAGGGCATCTTCAGTGCACGGAGGATTTTGTCCGACTGGTACAGGTTTGCAGGCATTACATGGCCTTTGGGTAGAAAGCATCCAAATACTGTCATAATTGCGTCATAGCATTCTCTGCCCAAGTTGAACTGAGCCTTCAGAGCCATTACTTGTGAGATGGCATCCAACTGACAAAGCTCAGTGTGCTCGTGGAGCGGACGTTTCGAAGACTCCAACATTTCATTGAAGGCCTTTGCAGATTCCTCCATCTCCTTGTCCGAATCCCGAGCATCATCATAGCCTTGCACCATGTTTTCCATCCCGGTACCATGCTCGTCGGTGCGACGATGATCCACCTCAGCTCGATCACGTTGGGCAGACTCACCATGAAATGTCCACACCGTATAATCGGGCGTAAAACCACTCTTCTGCAGGTGTTTGCCCATTTCAGCCTCTGTCTTCTTTTCCCAATTGCCGCACCGGAAACAGGGGCACCAGGTTTTCTTTTGGCCATTTGCAAATGCGGCTTGCACAAACCCCTTAGTTTTTGTGAACCATTCAGCGCTCCATTTGTTCTGACCAGTGTGACCGGAATACATCCAAGCACGGTCACTCATCTTGACTTTCAGAGCTACTGGACACACAACAATTATATATGTAATTCACCATGTATATATTCATCAGTTGATCTACTTTGTCAATTTTATTACGTCCATTCAACCTACACTCTAATAGGTAATGATAGGTCCTAATCCCACCCGTGTATGTGTAGATTGGGTTTATTTTCCCATGCTATGCTCCGGATCCGACGCAAAATTTCGGCAGCACCTCCCCGCTGTTCTCCTGATACACGTCTCTGCAATAAACAGAGAGGATGTGTACCCGGAGAACAACAGGGGAGGCACTGACGAAATATATGCGTCGGATCCGGAGCAAAGCATATGGGAAAACGAACCCAATCTACACATACTCGGGCTGTCCATGGATAGCGTTGGACAATTCGAAAGAATCAAGGTTATAAATATGCAAATGCATGCATATTTATAACTATGACGCTTTCGAACGGGAGACACATATTGGTTACGCATACTGATGATTCAAGACACATATATAGCTAGCTATCAAGTTTCATCGGAATAGATCAAATAATTAATGGGGGAGGAGGACTTGTCATTTGTGCTCACCCACGAACGAAGGGGCAGAGCTCGTCAAACGCACGGCGAGGTCGTCGAACACCAAACCTTGCAGCGATGAAACAACTGCACATTTAAAACTACACGATCAACACAATTATATATGATGTTTTTCGTAACAAAATCGAAAAATATATGACCTAACTAATAGTTCACAAATATATGACCCCGTCGGCCTCTGGAAGGCCAAAGAACACCTTTTCAGGAGGTGTCGGTGGTCGGGGTGTCCTGTCGGTGTCGGGGTGCCGTCTCGGGGTCGGGGTGCTGTTTCGGGGTCGGGGGGTCGGGGTGTCGTGTCGATGTCGGGGTAGTGCCGTGTCGGTGTCGGGGTGTTGTTTCGGGGTCGGGGTGTGGTGTCGGGGTCAGGGTGTCGGGTCAGGCTCGGGGTCGGGGTGTCGGGTCAGGCTTGGGGGGTCGTGGTGTCGGGGTCGGGGTCGGGGTGTCGGGTCAGGCTTGGGGGGTCGGGGTGTCGGGGTCGGGGTCGGGGTGTCGGGGTCGGGGTCTCGGGGTCGGGGTCGGGGTCTCGGGGGTCGGGGTGTCGTGTCGGGGTGCCGGGTCGGGGTCTGGGTACCGTGTCGGGTCGTGGTCGGGGTGTCGGGGTCGGGGTCGGGGTGTCGGGTCAGGCTTGGGGGGTCGGGGTGTCGGGGTTGGGGTCGGGGTGTCGGGGTCGGGGTCGGGGTCGGGGTCGGAGTCGGGGTGTCGGGGTCGGGGTCTCGGGGTCGGGGTGTCGTGTCGGGGTGCTGGGTCGGGGTCAGGGTACCGTGTCGGGTCGGATTTTTTTCCTTTTCTTCTTCCTCTTTTTCCTTTTCTTCCTTTTTTTCCTTCTTCTTCTTCTTCTTCTTCTTCTTCCTCCTTTCCTTTTTCCTCTTCTTCTTCTCCTCCTCTCCTCTTTTTTCTTCTTCTTCTTCCTCCTTTCCTTTTTCCTGTTCTTCTTCTCCTCCTCTCCTCTTTTTTCTTCTTCTTCTTCCTCTTCTTTTTTCTTCTTCTCCTCCCCCTCTTCTTCTTCTTCTTCTTCTTCTCCTGATCTCCTCTTTTTCTCTTTTTCTTCTTTCCTAAAACTAAACTAAACCTAAAACTAAAACTAAAAAAACAGAAAAAGAAAAAAAACTAAATTTAAACCTAAAACTAAACTAAAACTAAACCTATAAACCTAAAACTAATCCTAAAACTAAAACTAAATCTAAACTAAACATAAACCTAAAACTAAAAAAACAGAAAAAAGGAAAAAAAAGGAAGAAGATCACCTGCAGGGTGGAGGAGGGGGGTGCGGCCTGGGGCGGCGGAGGAGCGGGGCGGGGCGGCCTGGGGCGGCGGAGGAGGGGGGCGGGGCGGCCTGGGGCGGCGGCGCCGGGCCCGGCCGGGGCGGCGGGGCGCGGAGGTGCCGGGGCGCCGGGGTGTGGCGGCGCCCAGACGGCAGGGCGGTGGGGGCGGCGGGGGCGACGAGGCGGGGGGGGGGCGCCAGGGCGGCGGCGGGGGGCGCTGGGGCGGCGGCGGGGCGTGGTGCCACGGGGCGGTGGAGGTGGGAGAGAAAGAGAGAGAGAGAGGGGGGGGGGTGGGTCGCGGCCCCGTTAACGTTACGTGGGGCCTCCCTCTTTGCCGTCCGCCTTCTTGCTCTTTGCCGTCCGCTAGCGGACGGCAAAGAGGGGGCCCGTTAGGTTTTTTTTTGCAGCTCGTCAGTGGGGCCCCTCCCTCTTTGCCGTCCGCTAGCTGACGGCAAAGAACTGGCTGATGGCAAACTTGGTCTTTGCCATCAGCCAGTTCTTTGCCGTCTGCTTTTTGGAAGCTGATGGCAAAGAGCTTCTTTGCCGTCCGCTAGCGGACGACAAAGAACTGGCAGATGGCAAACTAGCTGATTCCAGTAGTGTGGGCCCCACCCCTAATTAAGCCTGATTAGGTTAATTAATATGTTTAATTAAAATGTGTCACTGATCAGTGGGACCCACTGGTCAGGTTGACCAGTCAACCCATGTTGACTGCTGACGTGAGCATGACATCATGCTGATGTCATAAATCCATTTTTGAATTAAATTAAATAATTAATTAAATTCTAGAAATTAATAAAATCTTTAGAAAATCCTGTCTTTTTATCCGTAACTCGGATTAAATTATTTTCAACATGAAAGTTGCTCAGAACGACGAGACGAATTCGAATATGCAGCTCGTTCGTCCGCCACGCATCCCTAGCATAGTGAACACGCAACTTCCCCCCTCTAATTCATCTGTCTGAAAACGCGAAACACCGGGGATATTTTCCCGGATGTTTCCCCCTTGCCCGGTACCACCTCTTATCGCGTTAGGGCACCCCTAGCACCGCTACTTGTCATGTCATGCATCGCTATGCATCTGTTTGCTTAATATTTATTGTTTCTTCCCCCTCTTCTCTCGCTAGACACCGAGAACGACGCCGCTGCTACCCAGTACGACTACGGTGTTGACGAACCCTCTCTCTTGCCAGAGCAACCAGGCAGGCCCCCCCTTGATCACCAGATATCGCCTACTCTCCTTTATACTGCTTGCATTAGAGTAGTGTAGCATGTTACTGCTTTCCGTTAATCCTATCCTGATGCATAGCCTGTCATTGTTGCTACAACTGTTGATACCTTACCTGCAATCCTAAATGCTTAGTATAGGATGCTAGTTTATCATCAGTGGCCATACATTCTTGTCCGTCTGCCATGCTATACTATCGGGCCGTGATCACTCGGGAGTTGATCACGGGTATATACCTATACTTTATACATGATACCTGTGATGATTAAAGTCGGGTTGGCTCGAGGAGTACCCGCGAGTGATTCACGGATTGGGGGCTGAAAGGACCTTTGTCCCGACGGCCCTCTGGGTGGATCTTTGTGGCGGAGCGACAAGGAAGGTTGAGACCACCTTGGAGAGAGGTGGGCCTGGCCCTGGTCGGCGTTCGCGGTGTCTTCAAGATAACACATTTAACGAGATCTTGGTATTTGATCTGAGTCTGGCTACTGGCCTATACGCACTAACCATCTACGCGGGGACAGTTATGGGCACTCGATGTCGTGGTATCAGCCAAAGCCTTCGTGACGTCTGCGACTGAGTGGCGCGCGCCGGATTGGACTGAAACGCCTGCTAGGCTAGGTCTGCTTCCGGCCGCGTTCGCAACGTGCAGGTGTGCAAAGGGCGATGGGCCCAGACCCCTGCGCCATAGGATTTAGACCGACATGCTAACCTCTCTGATGTGCCTAGGTAGGGCTGCGACGTGTTGATCTTCCGAGGCCGGGCATGACCCAGAAAAGTGTGTCCGGCCAAATGGGATCGAGCGTGTTGGGTTATGTGGTGCACCCCTGCAGGGAAGTTAATCTATTCTAATAGCCGTGATCTTCGGTAACAGGATGACTTGGAGTTGTACCTTGACCTTATGACAACTATAACCGGATACTTAATAAAAGACACCCTTACAAGTGCCAATTACAACCCGTGATTGCTCTCTAACAGGGCGACGAGGAGAGGATTGCCGGGTAGGATTATGCTATGCGATGCTACTTGGAGGACTTCAGTCTACTCTCTTCTACATGCTGCAAGATGGAGGTTACCAGAAGCTTAGTCTTCGATAGGACTAGCTATCCCCCTCTTATTCCAGCAGTCTGCAGTTCAGTCCACATATGATAACCTTACTCCATTTGATACCAATGCATACATATGTAGTGTAGCTCCTTGCTTGCGAGTACTTTGGATGAGTACTCACGGGTGCTTTTCTTCCCCCTTTTTTTCCTTTTCTATATCCGATTGCTGCGGCCAGACGATGGAGACCAGGAGCCAGATGCCACCATCGACGATGACTGCTACTACTCTGGAGCTGCCTACTACTGCGTGCAGGCCACTGACGTCAACCAGGATTAGTTTAGGAGGATCCCAGGCAGGAGGCCTGCGCCTCTTTCGATCTGTATCCCAGTTTGTGCTAGCCTTCTTAAGGCAAACTTGTTTAACTTATGTCTGTACTCAGATATTGTTGCTTCCGCTGACTCGTCTATGATCGAGCTCTTGTATTCGAGCCCTCGAGGCCCCTGGCTTGTAATATGATGCTTGTATGACTTATTTTATTTGTAGAGTTGTGTTGCGATATCTTCCCGTGAGTCCCTGATCTTGATCGTACACGTTTGCGTGTATGATTAGTGTACGGTCCAATCGGGGGAGTCACAAGTTGGTATCAGAGCCGACTGCCTATAGGAATCCCCTTTTCCAACTCCTTGGCCGAAGTCGAGTCTAGTGATTGCAAAACTTTGACTAACATGGCTGTGTGGCTTACAAGCCCACGTCGCCATTGGGTGGTATTAGGATCTTTTACTCCTCGTCTATACTTTGGGAATCTGATCTCTCTTCTATTCGGGTTAAATGATTTTGCTAAAATCTAACTCTAGGTTCTTGTTACCACTTCCTGCCGGAGAACCCTTTCATTACAGATGATCGATTACTTCAACAGAAGATTCTGACAATACTCTCCGATATTTTCTCGAGACCTTGTGCCTGTTGCTTTTGCAATTCCCTACCACCGAAAAATCCCTATGGATAAATACTTACACCTGTCGTTCTTACTTTTTTTCCCAGTTGGTCTTGCTATTACAAGATACCCCGAAATACTCGTCGTTGTTTCGATAATCCTTTGGGCTTACTGCCTTGCTGTTCTTTGACACCTGAATACCCCTACGGATAATTCTCGCACTTATCGAGTATCCGCTCATCCCCCAGTTGTTCAGGCGTTTCACAATGGTCATCGAAATACTATTCGATCCTCCAAAAATCCTTAGTAGCTTATTGCTCGGCAATACTTGTTTGCTTGCATGATGGATGCTTTCCATATGTCTGGCAATATTCGTTAGTATCCTTAGGCACCGTCATTTTGATCCCTTTGATTCAACATGAGTGCGAATGCATGCAATCATCAGTTGATCCTTTTAAATTATCTTTCCGGCTCAGACGTCATTTTAAACATGAGCTGGTCCTCAACAGATCCAATTGCCGTCGATTGTACCCCTAAGGCTATTCAACTTATCCATCCCTAATCAGAACATTGCTTCTAATCCCTTGATTTGAAAATCATAATTCCTTTGCATTTGAGCTCTGGATTAGTCAATTGTTCCCATAATCCAATGCCTTTGCATTGTTACTTCCTCTGGTTGTGTGCCGATGCTCACGTCAGCTCTGTTATGGACCGGTAGATCCTTTAATGGATTTTATCTGGCAGCGTCCTTCCTATTCAATAACCTTGTGAGCCTTCCCTCGGATACATAATGCCTTTGGTAAATTGTATCATCTACTTTCTCAACCTTGCTCTACTTTCGAGCTTGTGATATTTACTCTTGAAACTTGTGGTATATGTTTCTAAGAAGCCCCTATGGGTTGGACATATGCCTTCTCTAAACTGTGTGAACTCGAAAGTTTTCACGAGTCATACACTTCTGGTATTTTGCAAAATGAAATTTCAACACTAAAACTTCTTCAAAAGTGAGGAGTGAATGAAAGGTTATGCATTGGAGAAGTGGGAGTCGACCTTGAACTTTGTGTTCATGCCCATGGACACGATGTAGATCTTATCGTTAAAGCTTCTCTTAAATTAAATTATTCCTTTGGTATAAGTTCATCTTATATCTGGGATCTGGCCTTTTGCAATCGTGGTTCCGACCATGTCCTCCTTTAAATACCATTTTGCGTGCAAGTTTAAGCGCTTGTCTTCTGTAGATAAATACCCTAGTCCAACCTCTACTTTGATCTGTCATCGAGTATTACCCCCTCTGGTATCTCGAGATTATCACGGAACTGCATAACTTCTTATGAGTTCTTCTTCAAGTATTATTTGATTTTTGCTGCATCATCATTTAACTTGATGTCATCTCCAACCGATTACATCTTCATGAAATCTCTCGACAAATGTGTCGTGGTCATCATCAACATCCTGAGCTCTTCCAAGTTATATTTCGAATTCTTGATGAGAAATACCATCCTCGCCCCTCAATGTTTTGTGTTATACCTTGAAATCCTTGCTATCCAGCATTTGTTCTTCTTTACCTTGGAATATTACCACCTTTTATGTCAAGAATGTCGTGGTAATTTTACCACCTCTTGAGAATTTTTGATATAGTAATATCTCTCGCCTTTTGCGTTCATTTCTTGGTCTCCGTGTTGTTTCTAACCGGAATACTGGCAAATGGTCTATGATGTGTAAATTCTAAACTTCTAGCAACCCTATTGCTTTGAAGTTATTGGTCTACAGTTTCATTCTAAGTCTATTGCTTTTTGAATCATCATTCGAACGTTGATCGTGTTACCTAGTCCAGATTCCTGGGTGCACCCTTCTATCATTGTTCAGTTGTGTATGTTTCCCTCGAGCATACATCATTATATCATTTGATCCGACAAATGATATTTCCTTGTTCACATAATTGTGGAAATCAATCCTTTGGAAATCTCGATGATTTGTTGCTGAGCCTATCAGCCACCTCCTCTTCCTCTCCTTGGTATAATGATGAACTCTTGTTTCGGAACTCGCTCCCATAGTTCATTTCCTAAGAATTTTACAAGGTCATCTCGTCAATTGTGTTGCACCTTTTCTTCTCAGGCATCCTGAGTCAGAGGTATCCTGACACCAATCAGATCTGAATCTCGGTCAGATATGATGGTTGGGACCTGTTTCCAAGAGTTATAACACTGGTCCTTATATATCAGTAAGGTGATGTCATGCCCATCACACCTGGACGGAGGACTTGTGGCTATAGTTTCCTGTTTAACAAGGTTAACCATTCCTCCATGAGAAAATTGTAACACTTATTCTATGGGTTTTTCCTGATGGATCCTTTGCGTATCCAAAGTCTGACCTTTGCTTAAAGACCCTGTCAACGCTATCTCGAAGCATGTATGTGGTACTCCGATTTTCAATATGAACATTTGAAGCACAATGCTAAAATTTCTTTATAAATTACCCCAAGCACCGTTGTATGGGTAATGTCATCAAATTTCCCTCCCTTTTCCTAAAGGGTTTTCTACGATATATCCTGTCATGGATATCATACTCTGCTTGTCCTTGGGAAGGATATACCCTTGAAATATTTGTTTAAACACATTTTCCTTTCCATTGTTCTGTTTAATCTAATAATCACATTTTCCTTTTCATTGGTTGGGTTAAAGTTTCTTGTGATCTAAATGATCTAAGCAGTAATATTCTCCTGCTTATGTAAACACCTCGGTGTACAATTCTGTCAGCAAGACCCTGTTACTATTGTTGATGACATTCTGGTAACCACCGATGGACGAGAACCTTGCCTATTTGTCCGCCTCATTTCAACGAGCAGGGAAATGGTTCTCTTTGTCCCTCGCCCTTGGTACCAATGTTGTTGCCAACTTAACTGATAGGCTATCCTCTGACATACCTTGCTATCTTGACCGTGCACCTGATAGCGGTTTCTTGCTTTCAACCCACATGGTGGGCCCATAACCCACAGGTTCCAGGATCGAAACCTGACTCTCAAGTACACACCCTGTTGTCAAAGTTACTCCTCGTGCTTGACTTCGTATGTAATTTATGGGCCACCTGCCTAGTGATCTATTCTGGCATCAGGCGCAATACTTATTCTCGTTGCCCTGAAACCCTTTCACCCACTGATTAGGCATCGAACGATTGCCTGGCCGCTTGAAACTCCTTATTGTACCTTCTTACCTTACTCTCGACGACTTTCTTGAATTTCAACTCGAGAGATGCTCCTATGCCTCGTTCACTAAGATAGCCCCAATGTACCTAACATGTATCGATCTTCGCCCTTCCCGTGTTTCCCCTAAATCTTTTCGTAAGTAAGATGGAATGAAGACATCATCACGAGAACCTGAAACAGAGGAATGAAGACATCAGCACTAAGGATCGACCACTTCGAGAAGAGAAACCAAGACTGAGAAGATTCGTTAGGATTTCGTAACCAGACCTTTCCCCCTTATTCCACCTCTTAAATCTCGGGACGAGATTTCTTGTAGTGGAGGAGATTTGTAGCACCCCGAGAATCATGCTACAGTAACCCTTTGTGATTAACCTAATCATGTTGCTAAATAGGGCTTGATCACATTGGAATCACATTTCTTTTCAAACTCCTAATTCAAACTTCAAATAAATTTAAAGTGGAAAATAAAAGTTGTCAAGATTGAAAACTAAAATGTTCATTAAGTAACAAATAATTCTGAAGCAATTCTAAAATTGTAACTAAACTTAAATGGATTAGTTAAGTGACCCTAACAACCTCAAACTTTGGCAAGCAACAACATTTAATAACCTTTTAATTAATCTAAATTTACAATGAATTAGTATTTCACCCAAACTAGTTTTTGGTGCAAGGATCTGATGCACTGCAACTTATAAGCTAGCTCCCATATTTTATAAATACCATTTAGATGCTAAACATTTTGCAAAAAAAGGCATCAATAGGACCCCTCTCCCACCCGCTGGGCCAAACAGCCCAGCTGGCCATCAGGCCGTCTAGGCCGGCCTGGACCCAGGCCATTAACCCCTCCCGGGGGGCACCGAAACCCTAACCCCCCTTCCCCACGATCCCCACTCTCCTCCCCCCGCGTGATCTGGATTGGGGGCGCCCCAACGCATGTCGCCCCGATCCCGTTGCCCCCGAGCCCGACGCCGGGGCCCGACGCCGCCCCATTGTCACCGGGCTGCCCCGCCCCACCACTCCGTCGCCGGAACGCCATCGCCGCCGCCTCACTCCACCAATCCTCCCCGAACGACCTCCACGTGCCCGACACCGCCGTCCTCTTCGCTCGACGCCGTCGCCGGAGACCACCTCGCCGGACTGCCTCCCCTACGTCGCCGGCGTCCCCGTGTTCCTCCTCGCGCCCCGCTGCCCAGTCCCCTGCAACCCCTTGTGAGCGCCAACCCCATCTCCCTCTCTGACCCCGCGCCGGAATCGTCCTTGACGGGACTCGCTCGCCCGCGTGCTCCCGCAGCTCCGCCCGACCCTCGCCCCGTAGCCTTCCCCGCGGCCTGGTGCCCACGGCCACCCCACCGTGCACCGCGGCCTCTCCTTCGCCTCGCTGCGCCCCCTGCCCGTTCCTTGCCGTGCCCGACCGCGGTTGGCAACGCGTGCTCGCGCTGACACTCCCCGTCGCCGCTTCTGCTCGTGCATCCGCCCGCTACTGCGCTCACTGGCACCGCCGCTCAGCTCCACTCCCTCCCTGGACATGGCTCCCCGAAGCCGCCCGCGCCTTCCCCCCTCTGACCCGACTTTTTGCAGCGCCGTCGCTGCCGCTACACGCCAGCCGCCGCCGCTCCGGTGGCTCGCCGGAGCCCCGCCTCCCCTGGCCCTGGCCGCTGGCGTTCCCCCGCGCGCCCAGCGCCTCTCGGGCTCACGCCCGTTCAGGCGCCCTGCCGCGTTGCTCGCCCGGCGCCCGCTAAGCCCCCTGCCTATGACACAGGGGGCCCACCCCAGAACGTATTTAAAATTAAAAAAATAAAAATAAAAATAATTAATTAATCAATTAATTAAAGAAATAATTAACTTAATTTATTTTGATTAATTAAATTAAACAACTAATTAAACTAATTACACATTAGTTACCTAATTAACCTAATTAGTTAATTAGTTAAGTAGTCAATGACAGTGGGGCCCACCCTTAATTAAGCCTCATTAGGTTAATTAATATGTTTAATTAAAATGTGTCACTGATTAGTGGGACCCACTGGTCAGGTTGACCAGTCAACCCCTGTTGACTGCTGACGTCAGCATGACATCATGCTGATGTCATAAATCCATTTTTGAATTAAATTAAATAATTAATTAAATTCTAGAAATTAATAAAATCTTTAGAAAATCATGTCTTTTTATCCGTAACTCGGATTAAATTATTTTCAACATGAAAGTTGCTCAGACCAACGAGACGAATTCGAATATGCAGCTTGTTCGTCCGCCACGCATCCCTAGCATAGCGAACACGCAACTTTCCCCCTCTGATTCATCTGTCTGAAAACGCGAAACACCGGGGATATTTTCCCGGATGTTTCCCCCCTTGCTCGGTACCACCTCTTATCGCGTTAGGGCACTCCTAGCACCGCTACTTGTCATGTCATGCATCGCTATGCATCTGTTTGCTTAATATTTATTGTTTCTTCCCCCTCTTATCTCGCTAGACACCGAGACCAACGCCGCTGCTACCCAGTACGACTACGGTGTTGACGAACCCTCTCTCTTGCCAGAGCAACTAGGCAAGTCCCCCCTTGATCACCAGATATCGCCTACTCTCCTCTATACTGCTTGCATTAGAGTAGTGTAGCATGTTACTGCTTTCCGTTAATCCTATCCTGATGCATAGCCTGTCATTGTTGCTACAACTGTTGATACCTTACCTGCAATCCTAAATGCTTAGTATAGGATGCTAGTTGTTCATCAGTGGCCATACATTCTTGTCCGTCTGCCATGCTATACTATCGGGCCGTAATCACTCGGGAGTTGATCACGGGTATATACCTATACTTTATACATGATACATGTGATGACTAAAGTCGGGTTGGCTCGAGGAGTACCCGCGAGTGATTCACGGATTGGGGGCTGAAAGGACCTTTGTCCCGACGGCCCTCTGGGTGGATCTTTGTGGCAGAGCGACAGGGCAGGTTGAGACCACCTAGGAGAGAGGTGGGCCTGGCCCTGGTCGGCGTTCGCGGTGTCTTCAAGATAACACGTTTAACGAGATCTTGGTATTTGATCTGAGTCTGGCTACTGGCCTATACGCACTAACCATCTACGCGGGGACAGTTATGGGCACTCGACGTCGTGGTATCAGCTGAAGCCTTCGTGACGTCAGCGACTGAGTGGCGTGCACCGGATTGGACTGGAACGCCTGCTAGGCTAGGTCTGCTTCCGGCCGCGTTCGCAACGTGTAGGTGTGCAAAGGGCGATGGGCCCAGACCCCTGCGCCATAGGATTTAGACCGGCGTGCTGACCTCTCTGATGTGCCTAGGTAGGGCTGCGATGTGTTGATCTTCCGAGGCTGGGCATGACCTAGAAAAGTGTGTCCGGCCAAATGGGATCGAGTGTGTTGGGTTATGTGGTGCACCCCTGCAGGGAAGTTAATCTATTCGAATAGCCGTGATCTTCGGTAACAGGACGACTTGGAGTTGTACCTTGACCTTATGACAACTAGAACCGGATACTTAATAAAAACACACCCTTACAAGTGCCAATTACAACCGGTGATTGCTCTCTAACAGGGCGACGAGGAGAGGATTGCCGGGTAGGATTATGCTATGCGATGCTACTTGGAGGACTTCAGTCTACTCTCTTCTACATGCTGCAAGATGGAGGTTACCAGAAGCTTAGTCTTCGACAAGACTAGCTATCCCCCTCTTATTCCGGCAGTCTGCAGTTCAGTCCACATATGATAACCTTACTCCATTTGATACCAATGCATACATATGTAGTGTAGCTCCTTGCTTGCGAGTACTTTGGATGAGTACTCACGGTTGCTTTTCTTCCCCTTTTTTTTCCTTTTCTATATCCGATTGCTGCGGCCAAACGATGGAGACCAGGAGCCAGACGCCACCGTCGACGATGACTGCTACTACTCTGGAGCTGCCTACTACTGCGTGCAGGCCGCTGATGACGACCAGGAGTAGTTTAGGAGGATCCTAGGCAGGAGGCCTGCGCCTCTTTCGATTTGTATCCCAGTTTGTGCTAGCCTCCTTAAGGCAAACTTGTTTAACTTATGTCTGTACTCAGATATTGTTGCTTCCGCTGACTCGTCTATGATCGAGCTCTTGTATTCGAGCCCTCGAGGCCCCTGGCTTGTAATATGATGCTTGTATGACTTATTTTATTTGTAGAGTTGTGTTGTGATATCTTCCCGTGAGTCCCTGATCTTGATCGTACACGTTTGCGTGTATGATTAGTGTACGGTCCAATCAGGGGAGTCACACATTAGTACCGGTTCGTGGGCAACCTTTAGTACCGGTTCATGCCATGAACCGGTACTAATGAGGCCAGTGCGGCTGTGGTCAGGATGGGGCCCCCACGAAGACCTTTAGTACTGGTTCATGGCATGAACCGATACTAGAGTTTCTTAGTAAGCTGATTTTTAGTCCCACCTCGCCAAGAGAGGCAGCATGAGCGGTTTATAAGCCATGAGTGCAGAGACAATGACGAAGAGGCGCAATGCTCACCTGCATGTTGATTAACTTCCAGCCTTTCGGAATAGCATAGATTGCACTGAGCTATGTGCAGTGCAGTCTACACTATTCCGAAAGGCTTGAAGCAAATTAACCAGCATTGCACCTCTTTTTTATTTTTAATAACTTATTTGAACTCCGGACTTCTTTTGTGTTCAGTATGCAGCATTCAAAGCGACGTCATCAATTTCCAACATGTTTTGATATCATTTGTTGTTTTTCGGTCATTTACCTAATTGTTTAGAGAGCTAAATGACCGTGAAATTGAAAATCACTACAAAATGAATTCTGAAAATGTTGAAAATTGGCATGGTATCATCATTTCACCCGCATAGCATGTGCGAAGAGTAGAGAGGGTCACGGCAAAAACTGGCGCACATCGTGTACAAACTAGACAAACTCTTTCGGAGTATCAGGGTTTCGGATGAGAACTCATCTGTTACACGGGTACTTCAATGTTTTTTAAACTTATTTGAACTCCGGACTTCTTTTGTGTTCAGTATGCAGCATTCAAAGCGACATCATCAATTTCCAACATGTTCTGACATCATTTGTTGTTTTTCGGTCATTTACCTAATTGTTTAGAGAGCTAAATGACCGTGAAAATCACTAAAAATGAACTCTGAAAATGTTGAAACTTGGCATGGTATAATCATTTCACCCGCATAGCATGTGCGAAAGAGTAGAGAGGGTCACGGCAAAAACTGGACGCACTTCGTGTACAAACTGGACAAACTCTTTCGGAGTATCAGGGTTTCGGACGAGAACTCATCTGTTACACGGGCACTTCAATGTTTTTTAAACTTATTTGAAATCTGGACTTCTTTTGTGTTCAGTATGCAGCATTCAAAGCGACGTCATCAATTTCCAACATGTTCTGACATCATTTGTTGTTTTACGGTCATTTACCTAATTGTTAAGAGAGCTAACTGACCGTGAAATTGAAAATCACTACAAAATGAACTCTAAAAATGTTGAAACTTGGCATGGTATCATCATTTCACCCGCATAGCATGTGCGAAAGAGTAGAGAGGGTCACGGAAAAAACTGGATGCACTTCGTGTACAAACTGGAGAAACTCTTTCAGAGTATCAAGGTTTCGGACGAGAACTCATCTATTACACGGGCACTTCAATGTTTTTTAAACTTATTTGAACTCCGGACTTCTTTTGTGTTCAGTATGCAACATTCAAAGCAACGTGATCAATTTCCAACATGTTCTGATATCATTTGTTGTTTTTCGGTCATTTACCTAATTGTTTAGAGAGCTAAACGACCGTGAAATTGAAAATCACTACAAAATGAACTCTGAAAATGTTGAAACTTGGCATGGTATCATCATTTCACCCGCATAGCATGTGCGAAAGAGTAGAGAGGGTCACGGCAAAAACTGGACGCACTTCGTGTACAAACTGGACAAACTCTTTCGGCGTACCAGGGTTTCAAACGAGAACTCATCTGTTACACGGGCACTTCAATGTTTTTTAAACTTATTTGAACTCCGGACTTCTTTTGTGTTCAGTATGCAGCATTCAAAGCGACGTCATCAATTTCCAACATGTTCTGACATCATTTGTTGTTTTTCGGTCATTTACCTAATTGTTTAGAGAGCTAAATGACCGTGAAATTGAAAATCACTACAAAATGAACTCTAAAAATGTTGAAACTTGCAATGGTATCATCATTTCACCCGCATAGCATGTGTGAAAGAGTAGAGAGGGTCACAACAAAAACTGGACGCACTTCGTGTACAAACTGGACAAACTCTTTCGGAGTATCAGAGTTTCGGACGAGAACTCATCTGTTACACGGGCACTTCAATGTTTTTTAAACTTATTTGAACTCCGGACTTCTTTTGTGTTCAGTATGCAGCATTCAAAGCGACGTCATCAATTTCCAACATGTTCTGACATCATTTGTTGTTTTTCGGTCATTTACCTAATTGTTTAGAGAGCTAAATGACCGTGAAATTGAAAATCACTACAAAATGAATTCTGAAAATGTTGAAACTTGCAATGGTATTATCATTTCAGAGTATCAGAGTAGAGAGCGTCACAAAAAAACTACTCAGAAATAAATAGAAGAAAATAAATAAAGCAGAAAAGAATAAAACTATATAAAAAATTACTCAAAATAAATAGAAGAAAATAAATAATGCAGAAAAGAAAAAAACTATATAAAAAATTACTCAAAAATAAATAGAAGAAAATAAATAATGCAGAAAAGAAAAAACTATATAAAAAATTTGTTGCGGCGCTGCCCAGTGGGCCTGCCAGACCTACGGTGTGCAAATGCAGGCCCAGAAGGGCCAGCAGACTCATAGGGCAGCGCGCCCTAGTTAGGCCCAGAAGACAGATATATAGAGAAGCTCGAAAGAGCAGCCGCGGCTGGGTTTATAAACCAGTGCGGCTGCCCTTCGCTCGGCGAGGTGGGACTAAACATTGTGCACCGCCCGTGGCAGCGCACAACCATTAGTACCGGTTGGTGCCTCCAACCGGTACTAATGATTGGGCCTTTAGTACCGATTCGTTGCACGAACAGGTACTAAAGGGGCCTTTTCCCGCCCCTTGGCCTGGCTAAAATTGGTCTTTAGTACCGGTTGTTGGCTCTAACCGATACCAAAGACCCCTTCTATATATATGGCACTTACGAAAAAAATCAGTTTCATCGACCACCACTTCTTCTCAATCCAACTTCTTCGCCGCGCCCGTCGCCCATCGCGCGCCGCCCTCGCCGCCCCCGCTGCCCGTCGTCGCCGTCACCGCCATCGCCCCCGCCGCCCGTCGCCACCGCCTCGCCCGCCGCCCGTCCCCGTCCCATCGCCCACCGCCGCCCGTACGCCGCCGCCCCCCGCTCATACACACACACACAGACACACACACACATTGTTTTTACTTATTTTCTATTTTCTGTTGTTTAGATTAATGTTAGATAAATTACGTAGATAATAATGTTAGAATGTTAATGTTAGATGAATTATATGGAAAAAATGTTAAATATTAATGTCAATTTTACATGAATTAGAACAAGTTGAACTAGTTGAATTAGTATAGCTAGATATTAATTAGATATATATATATGAGATTTGAACTAGTTGAATTAATATAACTAGTTTATTTTTAGTATGAAAATTAATAGAACAAGTTTATTTTTAGTAAGAAAATTTAGGTATATGAGATTTGATGATCTAATCAAAATATTACTATATAGAACTACCTACTTTATTTTAGTAAGAAATTAATAGAACTAGTTTATTTTTAGTAAATGCTTAGTTGAATTAATAGAACTAGTTTATTTAGTTGAATTAATAGAACTAGTAAGTGTTTAATGTTTCACCTATATATGAACATATGTTAGATATTAATGTCAAATGTTAGATGAATTAGATATAAATTATATGTTAGATATATATATTTAATTTAGTTATATGAGATTTCATTATCTAATTAACATTTTATTATATAGAACTAGCTACCTTATTTTTAGTAAGAAAATTAATAGAACTAGTTTAGTTGAATTAATTAGTTGAACTAGTTAGTTGAATTAGTTCAATTAATTAGGTATATTTTTCGTAAGTGCTTAGTTGAATTAGTTCAATTAATTAGTTGAACTAGTTGAATTAACAGAATTAGTTGAATTAATAGAACTAATAAGTGTTTAATGTTTCACCTATGAACATAGGAATGTCGTCTGACGACGAACACGATTTCATTATGTGCGAATACTGCGAAGACCAGCGCGGCCTGTGCGACAGAAATTTTCTAGTTGATGATAGACGCTTCAGCATCAAGCTGGATGAGATCTTCGAAGTGGATACAGTAAGTCACAACAACAAGTCTTTTTTCGTAATTAAGCATGACTTATGCTTCATTTGCTTCAACTTTTAATTTTAATTTTTCACTATTCTACTAGCGTATCCCCTGCCATGCAAGAACTTTTGTCTTGGATAAGATAGGTTTCAGTCCTAACGAAACTATGGAGGTAAAAAGAGTTTACTTGAAGACCGAGCATGGTTATACCTTCAACATCAAATTATACAATGCAGACACATACACCTATTTTGAATGCAAAACTTGGCAAGCACTATGCAAGGCTTATGCATTTGAGCCTGATATGGTTATCACCTTTGATATTCGTCCGGAAGATGATATTGAAGGTAATAGAGACATCTGGGTCGATGTGCAGACGCCTCCAGTTCTACCATTATGTGAGTTTCTCAACCATATTTATGTCTTCGATATGAGATTATTTGAACCAGTTGAATAATTAATAGATCTCAATTTATATTGACAGCTTACTTCCAATCAAGCAAACATGTCCGGCGCTTGGTAGACAGGACCGTCCACTATCTCGGGGCTAAACTAAATTGCGAGTAGACAAGTCATTATGTTTCATGGCTTGAGGATCTTGTTGCTGTCAAGACAAATTTCTTTCCTGCACTTAGAAATGTTAGTACTCAAAACGTGCGACCAATAGTGTTCGTACTGAACTACGGTCACATATGTTTAGGAAAGATGGTAAGATTTCTACTATTTCTCCTCAGAGCATCTATTGCATACATTATTTTTTAAGCTAAACTTCATTGCTAAGTATGTTACTATACGATGTTCTTCAACAGGGACTCCCGATGAATGTTGTGCCTGATTGGATCGAGACTAAAGGTACCATGAATATTGTTAGCTTACGGCCAAGATATCCTACAATGCACTTTAGTGCATCCATGATTTCTAATAGCGAGGAATGCTTAATAGTAAAAGACTGGAGCAAAATTGTGAACGATCACAGAGAAGTACTAGGGGGCAGCAATCAGAAGCGCAACCCACAATTAGGAGACAGGTTCATCTGCATGCTCCAATATGATGAATCAACAAAGCTATACATGTTCTATGCTATTTTACCTGAGAGAGAGCAGCAGGAGTGATTAATTAGCTAGTTCATGCTCTTAGTACTTGTCCTCTCATGTCTGTGTTCTTCATCCTGAACTTAATCTCAAAGAGTGATTTGCTTTTGTGGTGTTATGGACGCTTATAATATCATTACCATGTTGAACTCGATGATATCTTTGCTATGAAAACCGTTGGTGATGATATATATGATGCAAGAGTTTTTATATTAATATGATGACGATGATGAGTTATTATATCATTTATGAAAGAAACTGCATATTAGTTTCAACTAGATGGATTCTAGCTAAGTGATCAAGTATATGCCATATCCATATTACCTCGATCACTTAAGTAGGTGATCAAGTATATATAATATGGATATGACATATACTTGATGACTTAGCTAGGATCCACGCATCCAGTCAAACTAATCTACGGTACATTCACCTAATGATTTAACAACTCATTATAATGTAAAACAATCACTAAATTAAATTGAAAACACAAAATTAAAGTAAAAATAAAAAATAAAACCAAAACACACCCAAACATTTAGTACCGGTTGGTGTTACCAACCGGTACTAATGTCCTACGCGCCCACGGAGCTGGCTCGTGCCACATGGTTGCCCATTAGCACCGGTTCGTGCTGAACCGGTACTAAAGGGGGGGGGGCTTTAGTGCCCACAATTTAGTGCCGGTTACCGAACCGACACTAAAGGGCCTTACGAACCGGTGCTATTGCCCGGTTCTGCACTAGTGAGAGCACGCCAATTGTTCTTCCAAGGGTCAAAGCATGGAATGAGGGTCTGATCAAGGCAGTCATTAAGAACGACAGGATTAGGAAGGGTGTTTATGGAAAGTTACGAGTAAGTTTTATTTTACTTCCTGCATAAAATTTTGTAGTTGCATGATTTTTTTATGTAGTTGCCCACCTATAGGGATGTTGTTGCCTAATTTTAGGTAGCTAGTTGCATTTTAGCTAATAAATGTAAGTTTTCTGCATGAAAATTTGCATGGTAATCATCCTCATTTTTTCCAAGTGGTCATATTTTACATGTCCATTTACATGAGTTTTTTAAGTTACAGTTGCCAATAATTTAGATTTTGTAGTTGCTCATGTATCGGGTTTTTGTAGCTGCTGTAGTTTCTGTGATGTCCATAATTGCAGTTGACTATCAATAGTGCTGGTGTTGCCCTAAGTTAGGGAGGCAGTTTCTCAGCCATCCCTTTTTCACCTTTTCATCTTGCTAACTATGTTTATCATGTGCATTTAAAAAAACAACTCAAAGCCGAGTTCTCGAGGTGCGCAGAAGATAGTCTTTTTGGTAGCATGGATTACATCTAGAAGTTTGTCGCTGCGAGGCTTCCTCGAAATTACAACCCCAATGTATTTGCTTCCCTCTTTTTGTTCATTTCTAAGAAATGCACTGCCTCTTTTTTTGTTCATCATTGTGTTATATAGTCTCCTCATTCAGTTTGCATTTTTGTGTTTCCAGAAACAAAGGAGGATGTCATTGCTGGTGCATGATATGTGCTCTGAAATATCAATCCAAATGGGAAGGTTTGTTCAAGGTGTGGGCAAGTTGGACGAGGAGGAGGATGAACCGGCAGCCACAAGTGTTTCAAGGGTCGCAAGAGCACGTAAATCAGTGAGCGGGGAAAGGAAGATAAGGGCAGCGGCACGTCCAGAACAGCAGAAGGTTGCAAAGAAGAAGAAAAGAAGGGGCAGGAGCACTCGGTGTGGGGAGACACTTTTAGTGTCCGATGACGAGGAGGAGGAATCGGATGAGGAAGAATTTGAATCTTTAGAAGAAGAAGAAGACGAAGAAGAGGAGGAGGAGGAGGAGGATGAAGGGAAAGATGAGGACAGTCCCGAAGAGGAGAGTTCGGATGAGGAGGGGGAAACAATGATGATTATGATGATGACGATGACTATGATGATGATGTTCCCTCATACAGCAGCCCACCACTAGCAACAGAAACTGGTGATCATGATTCACAGTGCATGGACGTTGACAACTCGCAGCGGTCTGTTGTTGGTTAACATGGTGGTGAAGAGGATGAAGGGGATGATGAGGAGGATGATGAAGAGGAAGAGCATCACAAGGATGAGGAGGATGAAGAGGAAGAGGAGGATGAAGAGAACAAAGACAAGAAGAGAAATGTGGGAGGGCAATGAAAAAGGGAATTAAGTAGAAAAGAAAGAGGGGAAAGCAGAGGAGAAAGAGGACGATGAAAATAATGAAGAAGAGAAAAAAGAGGAGGAGGAAGATAGAGAGGATGAAGGTGTTGAGGTGGAGGAAGATGGTGGGGAGGGAAGAAGGGGGATGAAGATAAGGATGATGGCGACACGTGCGGCAACACTAGCACCGACCAGCCTAGTGGCAGCGGCTATCATGACGAGGGAGGTGCATGAAATCCGGGGTGGCACGGGGGCAGTGATGACGATGAGGTGCCGCTAAATAAGACCATGGAGAAACTCAAGCGTACTGGCAAGGAACAACAACAACCAGAGCAAACAATGTCTGTTGAGAGCACACAAGGAAATATCCAAAGCGCTGGTAGTTTTTTTCAAAGCAGCTTCGTTTAGATGGACTTGCGGAAGGAGTTGTTTGAGGTACAGAGCGGGCCTGTTATTTCAGCTGCAGTTGTGGTGAGAATTGGAGAGTCGCAGTACGGTCAGAAGCGGGTCATCCCTGAGACCCGAGATATCCATCTTTTTCCTGTGCTCGTGATGCCAACTGAGGAAAAATTCTCTGGGATGGATTTGTGCCTTGAGATGATTGGAGATGTCCTGGAACCACCAAGTATTGGTCCGAAAAATAGGGAAACACGGCCTGCAGGAGAAGATGGAGGGGGAGTTGTGAGGAAGGTTGAGAAAGTGTGCCACAAGGCAGCAAAGGCAGCCGTTATGTCCCTGAAAGAAAGCGAGGTTGTGGCAGGTCAAAGTATTGTAACTATGACAACCAGTCAGCAAGCTGCGACAGCTCTAAGGCCGACAGATGAAGTGGCAAGTCAAAAAGTCACATCACCATCAAAAACCAAAGTTTAGTAGAAAAAAGCAGCAAAGAAGCAAAATAGAGAAACTGCTCATATGATGGAAGTAGCTGAGCAAAACAATCAGGCAACTTCTGAATCAGCAAAGAATAAAAACAGAGCAACTGCTGCTACCTTGGAAGCAATTCAACAGAAAACTTAGGCAAGCAGAGTGAGTATGCAGGCAGCAGCCCCTCCCAAGCAAAGTGTGGAAGCAACTATTGTGCTAGAGGAAGCCACTCCTGAGCTGGAGCAAGCAATTGTTGAAGGAACAACACAGGAATCAACAGATAAGCCTCCGGTAGTTCCCACCAAGCAAGCGTGCTCCTCAAAGCGGAAAGAAATATCATTTGATGATATTAGGGGCATCAACGAGTTGCTCGAAAAGTGCGCCAGCCTAGCTTCGACGCCACTGCTCGCGAGGAGTAAATCTGTTGGCACCATACCTGTAATACGGACATCACCTGCCATTAATCTCTCAACAAACAAAGGAGCATTTGATTCAAGCGAAGAACCAATATTGCTGCAAAGATCAAAGTCTGGAAGTGTTGTTTTGGATGATTATTGTCCAGCTCCGCCTTTTGATATTGGGATAGATGAACCAATAGGAATAACAGGTGAGGAGGGCAAGGCAACAAAGGATAAGGGGGTGGCAAACACACCTACCACCAGCGACAATGAGTGGGGAATTGATTGGGGCAACATGGATTTCGATGAATTCGTTGAGGGTGCAGTGAAAAGTGTTGCAGCACAGAGCGTGGGTCACATGTCACCTGTCGGATTTAGTACACCAACCGAAGATGCAAAAATAAGTGATGAGGGGGAGTCGGGCAAAGGTGTTGCCAGCAGCTCGGGCGAGCCTGTTCCTAAGAAGCGCGAGAGGAGGATATTGCAAGCTCCACCATGACAAAGGTCACCATATGTGAATGTATACATGAGGAAGGATTTCACATGGAACACAGAAATAAACAGAGTGTACGCAATGGTTCTGTTGCTTGGAGGAGGAGGGACAACAAGGACGTTGCAGGGGTGATGATGCAATGTGTGTGTTTCTTCCAATAGACACTTTTTATGTTTTTCTTCCCATCCAATGATCTTTCTTCTTGTTATTTTCTCAACAGATCCTTTCTTTGTTATACATGCCGCACATCATAAACTATCGTGGCTACTTTTTCACAATCAAGGAGCTTGCTCAATCAATGAAGAAGGCCGGATGGATGAAGACACATGTCTTTGAGTTAGGGATTGATGCAATCATGTACAACAGACAAGTGGGGTCCAAGAAAATAATCATGCCTGTTAGGTCTTCGGTAAGAAAATAAAACCCAAAGTTTTTATTCAATTAGCTTTTCATTTTGTTTCTTTTGTTTGGCACTGAAGTTGTTTCTTTATCATCTCCTTCTGCCTATTTTCATAGACTTGGCTTCAAAAACTTGTTTTCGATGTGAAGGAGCTGCATAACAGGTTCAACGAATCAAACCGTTTGGATGAGCAAGACATGGTATGCTCCATGTGTTGCTAGTTTCTTTCTTTTAAAACATAATTTGCCTATAATCCTTCTGGGTGTTGTTGCCTAAATTTTTATGGCCTGCGACACATACTTAGGATCCATCTGTTCTTACACTTTGTTTGTTTTTTGAAATATGTTTTAGGTGCATATACAAACCACCCTAGTGTGTACGTACAAACTATAATAGCCCCCACAAGATATTATTGAGCAGTATCTGTCAGTTGGCCTTTTTTAACATCTAAGTTACCTATTATATACAGTGCATTGTTGCCTAAATAGTGTATGGTGCTAGTGGTAAATTTTTTGCACAGGTTGGAAAACCAAGCTCATTGTGTGTGTTTATAGTTCACAAGGAAGAATTTTTTTTCATTTTTGGATTTTACATCTTTGTAGCATGGACTCAAGTAAAGTTGATCATAAAAACTCATAGGTTTGCCTGAAATCATATTAGAAGTTGATGTTTTTTGTGTTTTGTAAGATCATAGCAGAAGTTGATATCAGAAAATTATAGTGGAGTTGCATGAAATCATATCAGAAGTTGCTCCTAAAAACTCATATAGTTGCCTGAAATCATATCAGAAGTTCATGTTTTTGTGTATTTGAAAGCTTGATATCAGAAGTTGCCTGAAATTATGGATCTCGGTCTCACCGAGATGGCCTGAGCAAGTTTCTGTGATGAAGTCACTTCATTTCCGAATCACCAAGATGAATCGATCGAAATTTCCGAAATGAGGTCTTTCCCTAGCCGTTGCACTTCAGTCACACCGAGTCATTCTGTTTGGTCTCACTGAAAAGCCTAACGGTCAAGTCTTTTGCACTAGTTGGTCTCACCAAGATTTCCATGTCGGTGTCATCGAGTTGTGTCAAATACTTGTAATGGTTGGATTTTTGGTGTTGCCTATTTATACCCCTCCACCATCACCCACTCTCTCTCTCCATCAGAGCGAACCACTACTTCCATTACTCATTTTCTGAGAGAGAACTACCTACTCATGTGTTGAGATCAATATATTCCAATCCAACCATTTGAACCTTGATCTCTAGCCTTTCCCAAGTTGCTTTCCATTCAATCCTCTCTTCTACCAAAGACAAATATGTGAGAGAGTGTTTGAGTGTTGGGGATACTATCATTTGAAGCACAAGAGCAAGGAGTTCATCATCAATAATACCTTCTATTACCTTTTGGAGAGTGGTGTCTCCTAGACTGGTTATGTGTCATTTGGGAGCCTCAAGAGATTGTGGAGATGAACCAAGGAGTTTGTAAGGGCAAGGAGATCGCCTACTTCGTGAAGATCTACCTGAGT
Source organism: Triticum urartu (assembly GCF_056163025.1). NCBI lineage: Eukaryota > Viridiplantae > Streptophyta > Magnoliopsida > Poales > Poaceae > Triticum > Triticum urartu. The sequence continues at coordinate 558,960,607 of NC_141875.1, forward strand.
GAGGCTAGTCCTTCATGGGCATAAGCCATGATGGAATAGACAAGGTTCCTTCTTCGTGGACCCTTTGTGGGTGGAGGCTTCCGTGGACTCACGCAATAGTTACCCTCCGTGGGTTGAAGTCTCCATCAATGTGGACGTACGATAACACCACCTATCGGAACCACGACAAAAATCACCATGTCTTCATTATGTTTGATTTCTCTGACCCCTCCTTTACGTTCATATGCAATGCCATTACATTCCGCTGCTCAACTCTGATACTTGCATGTGTAGGGTGTACTTGACTTGGTAGAATTGCTAAAACTTGCCTACAACTAAAATTAGCAAAAGGATAAGTGAAAGTGCAACTAATCCCTGGGTGGTTTCGGTAATTCTTAACAACATATAGCTCATTGAACTAACACTCTTTCAAGATGATCATTTCAGAAAGTTCAATGATTGGCATGGCATGGACTAGAGATATGGACCCCTCAAAATGCTAAGGATACATATTGGCTCAAGCTCAAGACTCTACATTTTTGTTTTAGTCATCCAAGATCACATTGAGTCCATAGGAAAAGCCAAAACTATTAAAAGGGGATGAGGTGTTGCTTAATGGCTTGCTTGCTCAAAATGCTTGGTGATATGCTCCAAAAGCCCTCAACCACTTTCTCATATCCACATATGTCCCAAACCAAAAGTCAAACTCAGCCCTACCAATTTGATCTATCCGCCTCCACCGAGTTCATTTGACATAGCCATAGGCAGAAACCCTAATCAGTTCGGTCTCACCGATAGGGATCTTGGTCTCACCGAGATGGGATTGCAAACTCTCTGTTTCCCTTCGTAACGTTTTGGTCTAACCAAGATGAGCAATCGATCCCACCGAGTTCGTAATCCAAACTCTCTATTTCCATTTCATAACGTTTCGTTCTCACCGAAATGAGCGATCGGTCCCACCGAGTTTGCCTGACCAACTCTCTGTTTGCCTATTACAGAAATCGGTCTCACCGAGTTCATGTGTGTAGTGATCTGACCTCAAACGGTCAAATCTCTGTGCATAAGTGTCATCCATGGATCGGTAATGCTGACACACACAGTACTTGAAGGATTTATAACAGAGTGCAATCACACACTTAAAACATCGAACATCTAAAAAGAGAACTTATTACAATAATAGGCTGCAGGCCATCTAATGAAGATAACAACGGAAGGCTTGGAAGATAAAGCGATTCCATCAACTCCAACAGCATAGCTGAGTGCACGACAACGACCTAGCGCACCTTACTCTTCTCCTGAAAAGTCTGCAACATAATACATTGCAGCCCGAAACGGGTCAGCACATGGAATATGCTGGCAAAATAACACTATAGAGCATTGAACATGTAGCAGCTATAACTATATGCATATTTGGCTGGTGGAGGCTCTATGGTTATTTTTACAAAAAGCTAATTTTTCCCAAAAACAAAGGAATAAATTTTATTTAACTACAAAGTTTGCTGAAAAAATATTGACAAGGTTCCTCCAACTCAATCCCAAATTAAAATAATCATCAACCCAATAAATTAATTAATAGAGTGATGAGATCAACTCAATAATTCAAGTACCAGATACTCAAGATGTCCATAACCGGGGACACGGCTAACCATGATTAGTTTATACACTTTATAGAGGTTTGTGCACTTTTCCCCACAAGACTCAATCTCCTCCATTGGATTTCTCGCACTAAATGGTGTTTGAAAAACGGATGACTGAGACAGTCTTTCAAAAGCATTAACTGTTTACTCTGGGTAGACAACACCACCTACATCCCCTACATCTGCTAGCATACCACTGAAATAGGTCACACAACTTACTCAACTATGCCAGATCCCATAATGGCTTGTGGCTGCACACGGAAGTTTCCAGCATGAATAATCTTATGATCCCTTAGAGCCTGGGTGGAAAACCGTAGGATGATCACACGGGTACTCTGGGATATCCTAGGACAACACTGGATTGCTCCAGGTGCCCAGACAACCACTGGGTGCTCCAGGGTGCCTCAACCAATTCACCCAGATGTGTATTAAAGTAGCCACCTTAAGTTTAACCATTAATTAAAACTCTCACATCTGTCATGGATCACTCAAACCAAACCACGTCTACGAGCATAGCATAGCAATATAAGCATAACGTAGAAGTAACTCCCATGGTTTGAAAATAAAGGAAATAGGTGAAGGAAATATGCCCTAGAGGCAATAATAAAGTTATTATTTATTTCCTTATATCATGATAAATGTTTATTATTCATGCTAGAATTGTATTAACCGGAAACATAATACATGTGTGAATACATAGACAAACGGAGTGTCACTAGTATGCCTCTACTTGACTAGCTCGTTAATCAAAGATGGTTATGTTTCCTAACCATGAACAAAGAGTTGTTATTTGATTAACGGAATCACATCATTAGGTGAATGATCTGATTGACATGACCCATTCCATTAGCTTAGCACCCGATCGTTTAGTATGTTGCTATTGCTTTCTTCATGACTTATACATGTTCCTATGACTATGAGATTATGCAACTCCCGTTTGCCGGAGGAACACTTTGTGTGCTACCAAACGTCACAACGTAAATGGGTGATTATAAAGGTGCTCTACAGGTGTCTCCAAAGGTACATGTTGGGTTGGCGTATTTTGAGATTAGGATTTGTCACTCCGATTGTCGGAGAGGTATCTCTGGGCCCTCTCGGTAATGCACATCACATAAGCCTTGCAAGCATTGCAACTAATGAGTTAGTTGCGAAATGATGTATTACGGAACGAGTAAAGAGACTTGCAGGTAACGAGATTGAACTAGGTATTGAGATACCGACGATCGAATCTCGGGCAAGTAACATACCGATGACAAAGGGAACAACGTATGTTGTTATGCGGTCTGACCGATAAAGATCTTCATAGAATATGTAGGAGCCAATATGGGCATCCAGGTCCCGCTATTGGTTATTGACCGGAGACGTGTCTCGGTCATGTCTACATTGTTCTCGAACCGTAGGGTCGGCACGCTTAACGTTACGATGACAGTTTCATTATGAGTTTATACATTTTGATGTACCGAAGTTTGTTTAGAGTCCCGGATGTGATCATGGACATGACGAGGAGTGTCGAAATGGTCGAGACATAAAGATTGATATATTGGAAGCCTATATTTGGATATCGGAATCGTTCCGGGTGAAATCGGGATTTTACCGGAGTACCGGGCGGGTTACCGAAACCCCCCGGGGGGTTATTGGGCCTACATGGGCCTTAAGGGAGAAGAGGAAAGGAGGCAAGAGGTGGCCACGCCCCCCTCCCCTTCCTAGTCCGAATAGGACAAGGGAAGGGGGGCGGCGCCCCCCCCCTTTCCTTTCCCTCTTCCTCCTCTTTCCCCTTCTCCTTACCCAACTAGGAAAGAAGGGAGTCCTACTCCCAGTGGGAGTAGGACTCCCCCTTGGCGCGCCCCTCCTTGGCCGGCCGCCCCCTCCCCTTGGCTCCTTTATATACGGGGGCAGGGGGGCACCCTAGGACACACAAGTTGATCTTCGTGATCGTTCCTTAGCCGTGTGCGGTGCCCCCCTCCATGATATTACACCTCGGTCATATTGTAGCAGTGCTTAGGCAAAGCCCTGTGACGGTTGAACATCAAGATCATCACCATGCTGTCGTGCTGACGGAACTCATCCCCGAAGCTTTGCTGGATCGGAGCCCGGGGATCGTCATCGATCTGAACGTGTGCCAAGAACTCGGAGGTGCCGGAGTAACGGTGCTTGGATCGGTCGGACCGTGAAGACGTACGACTACATCAACCACATTGTGCTAACGCTTCCGTTGTTGATCTACAAGGGTACGTAGATCACACTCTCCCCTCTCGTTGCTATGCATCACCATAATCTTGCGTGTGTGTAGGAATTTTTTTGAAATTACTACGTTCCCCAACAATAGGTACTACCTCATTACTACTTCCCAAATACCCACAAGTTAAATAGATCCTATACATGCAATTTTGAGGATTAAAACTTATGCATAAAAACTGGGTATGAAAAGTATGATCAAAGTGTTACTTGCCTTGGTGACGATCTGAAAACTCTAGTGACTCGTAGTAGCACGCTTCGCACTCCAAAAACTCTATCGCAAACAAACAATAACATACATAAGCACTCAAGCAATAGATGCATGGGTAAAACTCGAATGAAAAGATCCAAATGGAAAGTACAAGTGAAGAGTTTCGATATGCAAAAAGAATCAATCGAATCGGAGCTACGAAACTCAAACCGTGGTCAAAAGAAGTTCAAATTCAAATCTTCTTACAACCAAATTTTAATTTCTCAAAACCATGTTCAAGTTCGTTAACTGGAAAGATAGGTTCGAGACGAAGATTTTGGCGTTGGTTTCACTGGATGTGGACAAACAGTTAAAAAGTTGTGAGCGTTTGAAGATCAGGGGCTAATCAGCGATAAAATAATTGCGGATAGGTCCCTGGCCAGAAAATAAAATAAAAATGAAAGACTAACGAATGAATGTTCATTATCAGAGACAAACGAAAGAACACATTCACGAACAGAGGCGTTCGGGTGAACGTTCGCTAAATAAATCCGAAGAAAACCGAGAAAACCCTAACCCTAAAATAAAACCAATCTAAAACAAAAACCAAAAAAAACGGGGTGGTTTTTACCGGTTAACCGGGGAAAGTCGCCAGCGGCAACGACAGGAGGATCCGGCGAGACGGCGATGCGGGCGGCGTGCGGCGGCGATGTGGAGCGGCGACGGCGACGCGGGTGGCGGCGGCTGCAGTTGCAGCGGGTGGCAGGCACGGCGGCGGCGGGGTGCTGCGGTTGCTGCAACTTGGGGGCGGCGGTGGCTTGGGGTGAAAAGGGGGCCGGGGCGGGGGTATTTAAAGACGAGGGGGGCGGTCGGCTTGGGAAGGGGGCAAGGCAGCGGGGGAGGCGGAGTCCGCCTCGGACTCGGCCGGCGGCGGCTCGCGGTGGGACTCCTCCACTCGGGAGGAAGGCGGCGGCGCGGACTGGGCCTGCTGGACCTTCAGCCCGGTCGGTCCGAAACGTTTTTTTAATAAATTCCACCGAAAACAAAAATCCTAATAAAATATAAAAAATCTAAAAATGCCAAAAACAATTTTCACCGTCTAAATAAAATATTTAGAACAAAGTGAACATTTTTCTGGCCTAAAAATGAAATTTTGAAAAATGCATATTTTTCTAATTCAAATAAAATAGCAATAAAATCCCAAATAAAATATTTAATTGATTTTAAATTTTTTCCTCCAATATTCCTATTTTTTGAAGAAGTCATATTATCTTTTCTCTTTTATTTTTGATATTAGAAATATTCCGAAAGAAAAATATTAAAACCAAAATGACCCTCCTTTCAAATTTGAGAAAATTCAAATATGAAAACTTATGAAATCTCCAACTCTCTCCTTGGGTCCTTGAGGTGCTTAAGATTTGTAGGATCACAACCAAAATGCAAATAAAATATGATATGCATATGATGACCTATGTATAACATCCAAATTGAAAATTTGGGATGTTACAAACCTACCCCCCTTGAGATGAATCTCGCCCTGGAGATTCGGGTTGGCTAGAAAACTGGTGTGGGTAGTTTTTCCGTATGTCTTCTTCTCGTTCCCACGTGGATTCTTCCTCGGTATGGTGGCTCCATTGTACTTTGCAAAACTTGATAAACTTACTGCGTGTAACTCTCCAACTGAATTGCTTCCAGGGGCACTGTATCTCTCAGGGGAATATCAGCCATCTCTGCATTGCACTTCTTCAACTGGGAAACGTGAAACACATCATGAACTCCTAACAGTCCTTCGGGTAATTCCAACTTGTAGGCAACCTCTCCCATTCGTTCCAAAACTCGGTACGGTCCTACAAATCTCGGGGCTAACTTTCCCTTAACTCCAAAATGTTTAACTCCTCGCAGTGGTGACACACGAAGATATGCTCGGTCTCCAATCTCATATACTACCTCCTTGCATTTGGTATCTATGTAACTCTTCTGCCTAGACTGAGCTACCTTCAGTCTATCTCGAATCAACTTAACCTTCTCTTCATACTCTTGATCAAATCCGGTCCAAATAACCGACGTTCTCCAACTTCATCCCACATGAACGGTGTCCTGCATCTCCTTCCATACAGGGCTTCGAAAGGTGCCATCTTCAAACTAGCCTGATAACTTTTGTTGTATGAGAACTCTGCATAAGGCAAATTGTCATCCCAACTAGATCCATAATCTAGTGCACAAGCTCTCAGCATGTCCTCCAGAATCTGATTGACTCTCTCGGTCTGTCCATCTGTCTGCGGATGAAAGGCTGTACTAAACTCTAGCCTAGTACCAAAAGTCTGGTGCAATTGATTCCAAAACTTCAAGGTAAACTGTGCTCCTCTATCTGATACGATCGTCCTCGAAACTCCGTGCAGACACACGATCCTGGTCATATATATCTTGGCCAACTTTGCACTTGTATAAGTGGTCTTCACCGGGATAAAGTGAGCTACCTTGATCAAGCGATCAACTACTACCCAGATTGAATCATATCCCGATTGGGTCCTGGGTAATCCGGTGATAAAATCCATGCCAAGCTTGTCCCACTTCCATTCGGGTATCGGCATAGGCTGCAGTAATCCTGCTGGCTTCTGATGTTCTGCCTTCACTCTCTGACATACATCACACACTGCTACGTACTCGACAATATCCTTCTTCATACCTGTCCACCAGAAACGCTCCTTCAAGTTGAAATACATCTTGGTGTTTTCGGGGTGAATCGAGTATGGCGAATCATGAGCTTCCTGAAGTATTAACTTCCTGATATTAGCATTATTGGGCACATATATACGATCCTCAAACCATAAGGTCTCGTGCTCATCCTCACGGAAACCCTTGGCTTTTCCCTTGCTCATTTTCTCCTTTATCTCAGCGATTTCCTTATGATTCTTCTGAGCTTCTCGAATCTTTCCCAATAATGTAGACTGAACCTCCATTGTTGCCACAAAACGTCTTGGAACTATCTCCAAACGAAGCTCCTTGAGATTCTCGACTAACTCCTGCGGTAATCCTCCGCTTACAAGGGTATTGGCATAACTCTTGCGGCTCAAAGCGTCTACTACGACATTGGCCTTCCCTGGATGATAATGCAACTTCATACCATAATCCTTTATGAGCTCCAACCATCTCCTCTGCCAGAGATTCAGCTCCTTCTGCGTGAAAATGTACTTCAAACTCTTGTGATCCGTGTACACATCACATCTATTTCCAATCAGAAAATGTCTCCAGGTCTTAAGCGCATGCACTACGGCTGCTAACTCCAAATCATGGGTGCCATAATTTAACTCATGAGGTCGAAGTTGTCGTGAGGCATATGAAACAACTCTTATGTCTTGCATGAGTACTCCTCCAAGTCCTAAGCGAGAAGCATCACAATACACTCGGAAGTCCTTGCGTATATCTGGAAGAATCAGCACTAGGGTTGTAACCAAACGTTTCTTCAACTCCTGAAAATTGGCCTCACACTCTTCGGTCCATTTGAACTTGGTGTCCTTTTTTAACAGCTCTGTCAAGGGTTTCGCAATCTTGGAGAAATTCGCAATGAACCTCCTGTAATATCCTGCGAGTCACAGAAAACTACGGTTCTCTCCAACCGAGGTGGGTGCCAACCACTCAGTGACAGACTGAACTTTGGTGGGGTCTACTACTATTCCTTCACGTGATATAACATGTCCAAGAAATCCAACTTCTTTCAACCAAAACTCACACTTGCTAAACTTGGAATACAACTGATGTTCCCTAAGCTTCTCGAGAACTAAGCACAAGTGTTCCTTATGTTCCTCTTCATTCTTTGAGTATACCAATATATCGTCAATGAACACCACAACAAACTTATCCAAAAACTCCATGAATACCTTGTTCATCATACTCATAAAATAGGTAGGGGAATTAGTCAATCGAAATGACATGACTGTGTACTCATATAGCCCGTACCTTGTGGTAAAAGCTGTCTTAGGTATATCCTATTCTCGGATCTTCAATTGGTGGTATCCTGATCGAAGATCGATCTTGGAGAATACTTTAGCTCCTTGCAATTGGTCAAATAGATCATTATCATCGGTAGTGGGTACTTGTTCTTGATCGTCACTTCATTCAATGCTTGATAATCAACAACCATTCTCAAAGATCCATCCATATTCTCAACCAAGAGCTCCTTAATCTGCTTCTTAATTTCCTCCAGATCATTTGCGGGATTCCTGTACGGTCTCTTCGATATTGGTCCGGTGCCTGGAAACGGTTCTATCAAAAACTCTATGTCTCGATCTGGTGGCATGCCTGGTAGTTCCTCTGGAAATACATCCGGGTAATCCTTTACAATAGGCACTTCTTCTTGAACAACTCTCGAGAGAGAATTTACTTGGGTCCTCCTTGGCGCATGCCTAGACACATACTTGATCCTTTTTCCCTCCGGGTGGTGAGTAAAATTGACCTACTAGCACAGTCGATGTTTCCTCCATACTTTGATAACCAATCCATGCCTAATATTATATCCAATCCTTGGGACTCCAAAATTATTAGGTCTGAGGGGAAAACATGACTACCAATGGTTAAGGGTAACCGATCACACCATCGGCTGGCCATATACTCTGCTCCTGGCGAACTTACTAACTTGGGTGACCTAGGGCTATGGTTGGCAACTTAAACTTCTCCACAAATCCCCTTGATATGTATGAATGCGATGCACCAGTATCAAAAAGAATGAGTGCGGTAAATGACTTAATCAAAAACTTACCGATCACTTCATCAGGTTGATCTTCAACCTCCTCCACGTTGATGTGGTTCACCTGACCTCTGGTGAACGGATTGGGCTTCTTCCCAGAGTTTCCATTTCCATTTCCATTCTTTTCTTTGGGACATTCAGTGGTGTAGTGTCCCGTCTTCCCGCACTTAAAACAAGTAATGTGACTTAAATCCTTCCTGGCGGGGGTTGCTGGGTTGGAACGGTTCTGTCCGTTGCTTCCTCCATTCCCATTCCCATTCTTGGGGCCACTGTGATTATGCGAACTCCCTCCATTATGGGTATGGCCTCCATGATTATGAGTGTGTGTCCTCCCGAGTTTGGGGTAAAACGAGGCTTCTGCTGAGCTCCAGAATTATACTTCCCTTGTCCATACTTCCTTTTGCGGCTCTCTATCTGTTGCTGCTTGCCTTCAATCATAAGGCCCCTATCTACCAAATCCTGGTAGTTATTGAATGTTACCACCATCAAATGTATGCTCAGCTCATCATTCAGCCCTTCCATAAACTTCTCCTACTTCGTGGCATCTGTGGCCACATCATCTGGGGCATAGCGAGCTAACTTACTAAACTCATCCATGTACTGCCCCACAGTACGATTTCCCTGGCGTAAGTTGCGAAACTCACGCTTCTTCATGCTCATAACTCTAGTTGAGACATGTGTAGTACGGAAAGCTTGCTGGAACTGATCCCAAGTGACATTGACTATGGGAAAAGTGGTTGTGTAATTCTCCCACCCTGAGGCTGCTGGTCCATCCACTTGATGTGCGTCAAAGCGCACCTTCTTAGCATCTATGCAACCTGCGGTGGTCAACTTCCTTCCAATCCCGCGGATCCAGTCATTAGCAACAATCGGCTCGGCGCTACTGGAAAACACCGGCGGATTCAACCTTAGAAAACGAGCTAAGTTGTCAACTGGAGGTGGTGGTGGTGGATTGTTGTTGTTGTTGTTGTTGTTGTTGTTGTTGTTATTGCCCTGGTTCTGGACTAATATCTGCATCAAGGCATTCTGCTGTTGGATCAGCTGGGTGAGCTCCGGTGGGAAAACAAATCCGGGGTCACGTCTTGGAGGCATCTGATAGGTTTAGAGGGGAGAGATTAGAATAGAGTGGTGTCTAAGGGGAAATCACTACCCATATGCACATGAGACAAACACATTCATATCACACCACTCAATTCAAACAAGGGCATACAATCGATCTAGCTACCGTTACAAAGTACTCAGACTATTCTATAAACATGGGGGTATACTACTGATAATATGGTGGTCGACTAGAAATTTTGATCGGAAGAAGATTCCATTATATCTGCTCCAGCTTCGCCTTCATAGCCATCATCACTGTCGGGGTCGGAGTCGGTGTCGTCGATGATGATGTAGTCCTCGGGATGATCGTCATCTCCTCCTGGTGCTGGGTCTCCCATGAATACTCCAAGCTTCTTCTTCAGGTCTTCATTCTTCTCCAGTAGAATTGCAATTTCCTCTTCATATCCATCGCGTGTAGACTTGAGTTCCTCTTCTAGCTCCATGTTCCTGGTCATCACCTTCTTTAGGTCTATCATGCTGGCGCACCTCTGGTTCTCCTATCGACGAATGTGTTGGTTTAACTCCTGGATGTAAGCTGCAATGGATTTGTCCCTCCTGGTGCTGATCATCTCCGATTGCTCATCTCATCATCCAGATATCTGGTAGATGGTGTCCTTAAGATCCTTGCGGTAAACTTCGCCGATGCGTCCCATGGCGATGTGAGCTTCCATGCTCTTTCCTAGACTCCAGGTTGGTGCATCAAAGGAAAACTCTATGGGCTCAGTAACTGGTGTGAATGTCCTTCCTGGAACATGTACTCGAATTGTCCAGCGCTCTTCTTCCGGTAGAGTGGCGGTGTAGGTCCCGGTGAAGCTTGGTATTTTGATGTTCAGGTATCTAGTGGCTTCCTTCAAGTGCTGTCCAAAAGGGGTGTCTTCATCCGGTTGAGCAAACTTGTTCCTTGGGTCCGCCATCTATAGAGTGGAAAGTTGAGAAGAGTCAGAAATGAGTAGAGAAGAGTGACCTATGGCTCATCTTAGTGGTTGTGTCCTACAGTCAGCGTGTGCTCTGATACCATCTTGTACTGATCCGACCTTAAACGGTCAAATCTTTGTGCATAAGTGTCATCCTTGGATCGGTAATGCTGACACACACAGTACTTGAAGGATTTATAACAGAGTGCAATCACACACTTAATACATTGAATATCTCAAAAGAGAACTTATTACAATAATATGGCTGAAGGCCATCTAATGAAGATAACAACGGAAGGCTTGGAAGATAAAGCGAGTCCATCAAATCCAACAACATAGCTGAGTGCACGACAACGACCTAGCGCACCTTACTATTCGTCTGAAAAGTCTGCAACATAATACGTTGCAGCCTGAAACTAGTGGCAAACCGTAGGATGATCACACGGGTACTCCGGGATATCCCAGGACAACACTGGATTGCTCCAGGTGCCTAGACAACCACTGGCTGCTCCAGGGTGCCTCAACCAATCCACCCAGATGTGTATTAAAGTAGCCACCTTAAGTTTAACCATTAATTAAAACTCTCACATCTGTCATGGATCACTCAAACCAAACCACATCTATGAGCATAACATAGCAATATAAGCATAACATAGAAGTAACTCCCATGGTTTGAAAATAAAGGAAATAGGTACTACCTCATCACTACTTCCCAAATACCCACAAGTTAAACAGATCCTATACATGCAATGTTTGAGGATTAAAACTAATGCTTAAAAACTGGGCATGAAAAGTATGATCAAAGTGTTACTTGCCTTGCTGACAATCTGAAAACTCTAGTGACTCGTAGTAGCACGCTTCGCACTTCGGAAACTCCATCGCGAACAAACAATAACATACATAAGGACTCAAACAATAGATGCATGGGTAAAACTCAAACGAAAAGATCCAAATGGAAAGTACAAGTGAAGAGCTTCGATACGCAAAAAGAATCAATCGAATCGGAGCTACGTAACTCAAACTGCGGTCAAAAGAAGTTCAAATTCAAATATGCTTACAAACAAATTTTAATTTGTCAAAACCATGTTCAAGTTGGTTAACTGGAAAGGGAGGTTCGATACAAAGATTTTGGCATTGGTTTCACTGGATTTGGACAAACGGTTAAAAAGTTGTGAGCGTTTGAAGATCAGGGGCTAATCTGCGATAAAATAATCGTGGATAGGTCCCTGGCCGGAAAATAAAATAAAAAGAAAAGACTAACGAACGAACGTTCGTTATCAGAGACAAACGAATGAACGCGTTCACGAACAGAGGCGTTCGGGTGAACATTCGCTAAATAAAACCGAAGAAGACCTAGAAAACCCTAACCCTAAGATAAAACCGATCTAAAACGAAAACCGAAAAAAACCGGGGTGGTTTTTACCGGTTAACAGGGGAAAGTCGCCGGCAGCAACGACGGCGGGATCCAGCGAGATGGCGTGGCGGGGCGGCGTGCGGCGACGGTGACGCGGGCGGCGGTGGCTGCAGCTGCGGCAGGCGGCAGGCGCAGTGGCGGTGGCGGGGTGCTACGGCTGCTGCGGCTTGGGGGCTACGGCGGCTTGGGGTGAAAAGGGGGCCGGGGTGGGGGTATTTAAAGAGGAGGGGGCTGGCCGGCTTGGGGTGGGGGCAAGGCGGCGGGTGTGGGTGTCAAAACCGGCGGATCTCAGGTAGGGGGTCCCGAACTGTGCGTCTAAGGTTGATGGTAACAGGAGACAGGGGACACAATGTTTACCCAGGTTCGGGCCCTCTCTATGGAGGTAATACTCTACTTACTGCTTGATTGATCTCGATGAATATGAGTATTACAGGAGTTGATCTACCACGAGATCGTAATGGCCAAACCCTAAAAGTCTAGCCTGTCTGACTATGATTATGAGGATGTCTATCTACGGACCTAGCCCTTCGGTTTATATAGACACCAGAGGGATCTAGGGTTACATAAGGTCGGTTATAGAGAAATGAATCTTCATATTTGGACGCCAAGCTTGCCTTCCACGCCAAGGATAGTCCCATCCAGACACGGGTGAAGTCTTCGGTCTTCGTATCTTCACAGCCCATTAGTCCGGCCCATGTCTAATAGGTCGGACCCCCGAGGACCCCTTAGTCTAGGACTCCCTCAGTAGCCCCTGAACCAGGCTTCAGTGACGAGCTGTCCGGCGCGCAGATTGTCTTCGGCATTGCAAGGCGGGTTCCCCTTTCCGAATACTCCAAGATAGTCTTCGGTCGCAATGAACGTGTCCGGATCTGCAACATGAGTACCACACACAACCTGTAGAGAATATAATATTACACAAGTCCAATCCGCTGACAACTTTTTGTAATGTGACACACGTCTGCTTGGTCATCATTTCGAACCTTTTTCCATCTGCCGTTCCACGTTTTGAGACTTGGTTTTAATAGGCAGGTCTTGTCAAAGCAGAGATCGTGTCCCCTTATTGCAGGATTCTCATCAATACGGGCGTGGGTAATATAGCCATGCCGTTTACACAGCCCTTGGGAACAGGCAAGTTTTAAGGCGAGTGGGGAGGCGCTTGATATTCACTGCCTTTATAAGGAGATAAGGATTCCCTTTCTTCACCCACACCTTCTCTATTTATCTGTCCTTCCATTCTCGAGCTCCAGCGCCCAAGTCCTCATTCTTTCCGTCTCAAGGAAGCACTCAGCCATGTCCGGATCCAGAGGGCAAGGCAAGTGGATGGCATCCTCCGTTAGGGAGAAGGGCATCACCAAGCTTCGGGAGGCCGGGTATCTGGCGAAAGAAATCGCCCACCGGCTTCCAGCCAAGGGGAAAATCGTCCCCACCCCGAAGCCCAACGAGAGGGTGGTGTTCATCCCTCATTTCGTCAGTGGGTTAGGGTTTCCTCTCCATCCTTTCGTCCGCGGGCTTATGTTCTATTACGGGCTAGATTTCCATGACCTAGCCCCGAACTCCTTCCTCAACATCTCGGCATTCATTATCGTGTGCGAGGCCTTCCTCCGCATCCAACCCCACTTCGGACTGTGGCTCAAGATCTTCAACGTGAGGCCAAAGGTGGTGGATGGCCAGCACGCAGAGTGCGGAGGCGCCATGGTGAGCAAGCTACCCAATGTCACATGGCCCAAGGGTACTTTTGTGGAGACCGTCAAGGAGTGGTAGAAACTATGGTTCTATATCACAGAGCCCCACGACGCCACCTGGGCCGCGGCTTCCGAATTCAAGTCCGGAGCTCCAATGCGGCTCACCTCCTGGATAGAGAAGGGCCCAAATTGGTCTTCGTCGGACGAGCTGACAGTGCTGCAAACACTTATTCAAAGCATGGCGGATAAAGACATCAAGCTCGTCGACGTAATCCAGGTGATGCTGGTTCGTTGGATCCTCCCATGTCAAAGCCGAAGCTGCCCTTATGGGAATTCGACCGGAAGAAGCACCAAACCTTGGAAAGGCTCTTCAGAACCACTCACGAAGATGCCTGGAAGTTGCTCTTTAAGGGCAACGAGACGCCGCCAGCCATAGACTCGCACTGCGAGCACGATATTACCCATTCTACCAATGCGGTAAGTCTTTCACGTCTCCGGACGCATCCTCTACTTGTTTGTTTCAAGGAGGATATCTAAACTTTATTTTCTTTCAGGTATGGACAGAGAGGGCGGAGTGGATTCAATGTTCGGCTCCGCTGCCCGTGGAACTAGTCATCCCGCTCCTGGCGAAGATGCTGGTGCCGGCGCCCTATAAGGCGTCAGAGAAGAAGGCCAAGAAGAAGGCCAAGGGGGTCCGGAGTGGCCTCCGCTGCAAAGGAGCTTCAGACGTGTCGTCCGAAGACAAGACTCTCTCCTCAGCCGCCTAAGACGACGAGGAGGAGGAGGAAGAAAGAACCTCTCCCCCTGATGGGGGGAGGAAGAAGAGGGCGGCTTCCACAAATCTGGAGGCGGAGGCGCCCAAGAGGGGGAAGTGTCCCCTTGCAGATAACACCGCGTGGGACGTCGACAACAGCCCGGAGCAACGCCCCCGAAACAAGCCCCTGGCCACGTCGTAAGTACTAAAAACCCGCATACGTCCATACATCCGACCTCTCTTGCTTCATGATATTAACAAGTTTAATGATGCCATTGTAGTCCAGCCCACGATAGCTCCCAGCGATCCTCATCAAGAGGTTCGCTGGATTCGAAGGCGATGGCCCGTGAGTCATCGCCGGCCACTCGCTGTCCCACGGCCAAGGGCGACGACGAGGTGTTGTCCGAAAGGACCTTCCCAGGCCAGGGAGAGGTTCAAGAGGCCGCCAGGGTGACGCCTGAGGGGGGAACATTGGCTGCCGGACACATGAGGGAGCAGACCCCCATGGCGACTGGGGATGGGGGCCTTGCTCAATTCGGCCCCCAGCCGAATACAAGTCCGGAGACCTATATGGCTCCGGAATCCGGCGAGCAATCTCCTTCGAAAGAAGGGGGTGTGCCTATTCCGCCGGTGACCTCTGTCCAACCAAAAGCACCGGATAATTTGCTGGAAGCGCTACGAGGCGCTTCCATTGTGGATGAACACCGTATCCTTATGGGTACGGTGATTGAGAGGGTTCACTCCATCAAAAGCGGACTCACCAAAGCCTGCGGCAGCTTGCTGACAGGCTTTGAGGTAAGCGACGCAAAAGAAAAAGTCCTAATATAGACAATAGCCCCTGAGACACTGTCTGATGTTCGAAAAGAAGAGCTGGATAGAGGATCAATTTATTTTCACATGAAACCAACTAAATGTCTTATATGAATAAGCAGGCGTCGTTGCTGGCCATGACCTCACACACTGCCGAAGTCTCCACACTAAAGCAGAGACTAGAGCGGGCCGAGAAGGAGCTCGGCCAAGCGAGGAAGCAGCTAGAAGACAAGCAAGGTATGTAATGACTTGCTGTATATTCGGAAAGAATAAATGATGTGTATTGACCGTAGTGTCATGATATGTGTAGGAGCGGCGACCGAGGTCGAGATCCTTAAACAGGCCCCGGCTAAGGCCGGGGAGAGAGCTGTCAAGGAAAAAGCCGCCCGTGAGAAGCACGAGGCCAGGCTTGATGAGGTCCAGCAAGAGCTCTCGGATGTAGTGAAGAAATGTGAATCCTTGGAGCATGACATTTCGGCTCGAGAGACCGAACTCGCTAAGGGTCGCCAAAGCACGGAAGAGGCCCGGGTTGAGGCCCAGGGCACCCTCCAGGAGATCTAGGAGGCCAGGAAAATCACGGAGGGTAAGGCGTTTAGTATGCAAAGCAAGTATGTGAAGAAGAAGTATCTCTTACTAACCCGGATTCGGAGTTCTCCAGGGGCGTTTGCAGATCTGCCGCGCAGTGTGTCGGACACGGCAGAGTTCTTCCGAGCCGAAGAAAGGAGCTCAACGGAGAAGCTGTTCTGGTCGCAATATCTTGCGCCAGAACATCCAGTGCCCTTTAGCGATCAGCTAAAACAGCTGGGCGAGCTGCATAGGGTGGCCGAACTGGCCATGAAGGATTTAACAATCTGGCTGTGGCCTGCCGAAGCTATGCCCGGCAGCTACTTCGGGCTCGTGAAGCGGCTGGTGAATGCATGCCCTTGGCTGGACGTCGTCAAGCGGTCGGTCTACATCGAGGGTGCGTGCATGGCCTTCGCCGCGTCAAGGTGTGGTGGGCGAAGATGGATGCCGTCAAGCTTACGACTGGGGGACCGCCAGAGGGCAAGGAGCACCGTACGCCCGAGCGGTACTTTGAAGACGTCATGGAGGGGTCTCGTATTGTGGCAACGCAATGTGCGCAAGACATTATTTTCGAATGAATGCATTCATGTTGTCTCTGCCTTGTATGATGAAACAAAGTCGTTATGTAATATAATGTTTGTTATTTAAAAAAAATCACCTCCTGTGCGGCCGTGTCGTGTGAAATCTGAGCGTTGGCCAGTCGTCGGCTTCCGCCCCCACGTAGGTAGTACGGGGGTGTTCAGGGTGTAATTTAAACACTCTTGATCCAATTGTTTGGTCCTTGAAGGAGGTGTTTAGCACGAAGAACCAGGCAATCTGACTATGTGGCTTTAGCACCCTCACTTAGCCTTAGGAGTTTGACAATAAAAATATAGGCGCAGCTCCTAGTATCCGAACTAGGATGCTGTAAACACCTGATCGGGTAAGTACCGATCCCTCGCGTAATGCGGAAAAAATCTCTAAAGATTTGAGATCTCCGAAGAGCTGACCAGCTCTCGCCGCATCATGACAGTCAGTTTTTGGCTTTCTCTACTAAGGTGCTCATCCGGGTAAACCAGGGCACAATCGCAGTTGTTCTCACTTTACTACCCTAGCCGATATAGCGGAACGTAGGGTAGCACAGGAGCCGGACAACCCAACTATTGACAAAAGACATGATTCGGAGACAATGCATATAGTGCTAAATTCAGGGTGCCGAACTATACTGTAAAAAGTGTTCGGACTTTGTTGCCATGTTGTGGGGCGCTATGAAGCCCCTGGCAAATTGAAATGTACCAATGTGTACGGGTGCTATTTGATAAAGTTATCAAGAAAGAAAAAAAAGAAGAAAAGGTTAGTAAGCTAAAGCCGTAAAATTTGGGCCGCAAACTGTTTCCATTATCATTTCATTAGTGCATTAAAGCGCATGTATACAAGTAGTGCAATAAGCAGAAGGCTATTTGATATGCCTTACCAAGGGAGAGCTGTGTGTGGGTCTTGAAAACAGGTAAAGGGATCGTTAAAGAAACCACCTAAAAATTCTCCAGTACGTCCATGCTTCTTGTCGTCTTGGTGTATTTATCCTTCAAAAAGAATCGATGGTCAAGCCGTCAGGGAAGGCCTGTGAAAAAGAAACCTGAAAAGGAGAAAAAAGGAAAGAGTGAAAGTACGTGTGTCCGGGGCGGTCGAGCCGTATTATGGATCACAAGCTAGTTATGTCTCCATCCATGCCCATGGTATTTTGAGTGCGTATTTATGTACACGTGGTACAATTGCCACCACTTGGTCGGGACTGGGACGGAGGCCGAATTGCTAGTCGAGATCTTGACGAGCCGAGCTGTCCTGCTGCAGAATAGTCCGAACTCTCTTGATAGTGTCTGGCAGCTCGGCCACCGAATTAAGGTTCTGCGTGAAAAGGCCGCTCTGTACTTCTGCTGCTAAGGCAACGGTGTGCTCCTCGGTGCGGAGGGAGCATTCCGTGTTTCCAATAACTGTTATGACACCGCGTGGTCCGGGCATCTTGAGCTTGAGATAAGCGTAGTGTGGCACCGCGTTGAATCAAGAAAATGCCGTTCGCCCAAGCAGTGCGTGATAACCGATGCGAAAAGGGATGATATCGAAGATTAACTCCTCGCTTCGGAAGTTGTTCGGAGACAAACTCTAGTGTGATTGAGCCCATACAGCGGGCCTCTACACCTGGTATGACTCCTTTAAAGGTAGTCTTTGTGGGCTTGATTCGTGATGGATTAATGCCCATTTTGCGCATTGTATCCTGATAGAGCAGGTTGAGGCTGCTGCCACCGTCCGTTAGGACTCACGTCAGGTGGAACCCATCAATTATTGGGTCCAGGACCAGTGCGGCTAAACAGCGCGACGGATACTGGTCGGATGATCCCGACGATCGAAAGTGATCGGGCATGACGACCATGGATTAAATTTTGGTGCGACTGGCTCTATCGCGCAGACGTCCCTGAGCGCGCGCTTGCGCTCCCTTTTGGGGATGTGGGTAGCGTATATCATGTTCACCATTTTGACCTGAGGGGGAATCTTCTTCTGTCCCCCTGTGTTCGATGGCCGGGGCTCGTCGTCGTCCTCGCTTTGCGATCCCTTCTCCTTGCTTTCGGCATTTAACTTGCCAGCTTGCTAAAAAACCCAACAATCTCCGATGGTGTGATTGGGTGGTTTGTCTGGGGTGCCATGGATCTGGCATGGACGATCAAGTATGCGGTCCAAGCTGGATGAGCCCGAATTGTTCTTTTTAAACGGCTTCTTCCGCTGACCGGACTTAGAGCCACTTACTCCGGTATTGACCGCTGTATCATCGGTGTTGTCATTGTTGTTTCGACGCTTGTGTCTATTGCGTCGAGACTTGTCGTTACTATTTCTTGCTTCAGAGGTGTCGACGTTGCTTGCATTGTTTTTGCTATGGGCCAGCCAACTATCTTCACCCGCACAAAAGCGGGTCATGAATGCCGTGAGGGCTGCCATGGACTTCGTCTTTTCTTGGCCGAGGTGGCGGGTGAGCCATTTATCGTGGATGCTGTGTTTAAAGGCCGCTAGGGCTTCGACATCCGGACAATCGACAATCTGGTTCTTTCTAGTTAGGAACCTAGTCCAGAATTTCCTGGCCGACTCTCCGGACTGTTGAACTATATGCCTTAAGTCATCGGCGTCTAGTAGCCGGACATATGTACCTTGGAAGTTGTTGCGGAAGGCGTCTTCCAAATCCCCCCAGCTGCCAATGGAGTTTTCGGGCAGACTGTTTAACCAGTGCCGAGCTGGCCCTTTGAGTTTTAA
The DNA here is from genome assembly GCF_056163025.1 of Triticum urartu. Classification (NCBI taxonomy): domain Eukaryota; kingdom Viridiplantae; phylum Streptophyta; class Magnoliopsida; order Poales; family Poaceae; genus Triticum; species Triticum urartu. The sequence continues at coordinate 558,979,907 of NC_141875.1, forward strand.
CATAAGGTATTTGATGGCGTGGAGGTAATCTCCGTGGGCCATATGGATATGGAGAAGAAAATCCTCAATCCACACAGCGGGATCAGTTGTCCCATCGTATGATTCAATATTCACGGGTTTAAACCCTTCTGGGAATTCATGCTCCATTACTTCTTTAGTGAAGCAAAGATGGTGTGCGGCGCCTCTATATCGGGTCACATCGCGACGTAGCTCCGATGGAGTCCGTCTGCAGTTTTTGGCCCACGCATGACTAGGTGATAACCCCCAAGTATAGGGGATCAATTGTAGCCTCTTTCGATAAGTAAGAGTGTCGAACCCAACGAGGACCTAAAGGTAGAACAAATATTCCCTCAAGTTCTATCGACCACCGATACAACTCTACGCACGCTTAACGTTCTCTTTACCTAGAACAAGTATGAAACTAGAAGTACTTTGTAGGTGTTGTTGGATAGGTTTTTAAGATAATAACGATTACGTAAATAAAAAGTAGGGGCTGTTTAGATAAAGAAACAGCTAAGTTAGTTTTAGTAAAGAGCTTTTTGTTACGAGAAATTTATTTGTCCCTAGGCAATCGATAACTAGACCGGTAATCCTTATTGCAATTTTATATGAGGGAGAGGCATAAGCTAACATACTTTCTCTACTTGGATCATATGCACTTATAATTGGAACTCTAGCAAGCATTCGCAACTACTAAAGATCATTAAGGTAAAACCCAACCATAGCATTAAAGCATCAAGTCATCTTTATCCCATACGCAACAACCCCCTTACTCGGGTTTGTGTTTCAGTCACTCACGCAACCCACTATAAGCGGATCATGAACGTATTGCAACACCATACAGTGGGGATCCCTCATGCTTGCGCGACATGGAGAGCACCATAGGACAGCACAAATAATAAAACATGCAACTCAAACCATTCTTGATCATCAAATAGCCTATAGGACAAAACGGATCTACTCAAACATCATAGGATAGCCATACATCATTGGGAAATAATATATAGCGTTCAGCACCATGTTTAAGTAGAGATTACAGTGGGTAAGAGAGAGGTTACACCGCTGCATAGAGGGGGGAAGAGTTGGTGATGATGGCGGTGAAGTTGTTGGTGAAGATTGCGGTGATGATGATGGCCCCCGGTGCCACTCCGGCGCCACCGGAAGCGAGGCGGAGAGAGCCCCCCTCCTTCTTCTTCCTTGACCTCCTCCCTAGATGGGAGAAGGGTTTCCCCTCTGGTCCATGGCCTCCATGGTGTGGGAGGGGCGAGAGCCCCTCCGAGATTGGACCTGTCTCTCTATCTCTCTGTTTCTGCGTTCTCAGATTCTACCCTTTCACCGTTTCTTATATTCTTGGAGATCCGCAACTCCGATTGGGCTGAAATTTTAACACGATCTCTATCCAGATATTAGCTTTCTTGCGGCGAAAGAAGGGCATCAACCGCCTTACGGGGTGGCCACGAGGGTCAGGGGCGCACCCCCCTACCTCGTGGCCCCCTCAGGCATCGTCTCGCGTGGATTTTTCTTCCCAAAAATCATATAAATTCCAAAAATAATCTCCGTCAGTTTTTATCTCGTTTGGACTCCGTTTGATATGGATATTCTGCGAAACAAAAAGCATGCAACAAACAGGAACTGGCACTGGGCATTAGATCAATATGTTAGTCCCAAAAATAGTATAAAAAGTTGCCAAAAGTATATGAAAGTTGTAGAATATTGGGATGGAACAATCAAAAATTATAGATACGACAGAGACGTATCAACATCCCTAAGCTTAATTCCTGCTCGTCCTCGCGTAGGTAAATGATAAAAAGATAATTTTTGATGTGGAATGCTACCTAGCATAATCTTGATCACATATCTAATCATGGCATGAATATTAAGACACGAGCGATTCAAAGCAATAGTCTATCATTTGACATAAAAACAATAATACATCAAGCCCACTAATAAAGCAATCATGTCTTTTCAAAATAACAAGGCCAAAGAAAGTTATCCCTAAAAAATCATATAGTCTGGCTATGCTCCATCTTCACCACACAAAATATTCACATCATGCACAACCCCGATGACAAGCCGAACAATTGGTTCATACTTTTTAACGCGCTTCAGCATTTTCAACCATCACGCAATACATGAGCGTGAGCCATGGATATAGCACTATAGGTGGAATAGAATGGTGGTTGTGGAGAAGACAAAAAGGAGAAGATAGTCTCACATCAACTAGGCGTATCAACGGGCTATGGAGATGCCCATCAATAGATATCAATGTGAGTGAGTAGGGATCGCCATGCAACGGATGCACTAAGAGCTATAAGTGTATGAAAGCTCAGACTGAAAACTAAGTGGGTGTGCATCCAACTTGCTTTCTCATGAAGACCTGATGTCTACTACACAATCTTCTTCTTGTAGACGTTGTTGGGCCTCCAAGTGCAGAGGTTTGTAGGACAGTAGCAAATTTCCCTCAAGTGGATGACCTAGAGTTCATACTAGAATAACACCTTAAGACACAAATCAACCAAAACCCTAATGTCACCTAGATACTCCAATGTCACCTCAAGTATCCATGGGTATGATTATACGATATGCATCACACAATCTCAGATTCATCTATTCAACCAACACATAGAACCTCAAAGAGTTCCCCAAAGTTTCTAACCGAGAATCACGACGAAAACGTGTGCCAACCCCTATGCATAGGTTCATGGGCGGAACCCGTAAGTTGATCACCAAAACATACATCAAGTGAATCACGTGATATCCCATTGTCACCACAGATACGCATGACAAGACATACATCAAGTGTTCTCAAATCTTTAAAGACTCAATCCGATAAGATAACTTCAAAGGGGAAACTCAATCCATTACAAGAGAGTAGAGGGGGAGAAACATCATAAGATCCAACTATAATAGCAAAGCTCGCGATACATCAAGATCGTACCACCTCAAGAACACGAGAGAGAGAGATCAAACACATAGCTACTGGTACATACCCTCAGCCCTGAGGGAGAACTACTCCCTCCTCGTCATGGAGAGCACCGGGATGATGAAGATGGCCACCGGAGAAGTATTCCCCCCTCCGGCAGGGTGTCGGAACGGGTCTAGATTGGCTTTTGGTGGCTACGGAGGCTTCTGGCGGCGGAACTCTCGATCTATTGTGCTCCCTGATCGTTTTAGGGTATATGGAGATATATAGGTGGAAGAAGTACGTCAAGGGGGCCACGAGGGGCCCACGAGGGTGGAGGGCGCGCCTAGGGGGGTGGGCGCGCCCCCCTACCTCGTGGCTTCCTCGAAGCTTCCTTGACGTGGACTCCAAGTCCTCCCGGGTTGCTTTCCTTCCAAAAATAAGTTCCGTGAAGTTTCAGGTCAATTGGACTCTGCTTGCTTTTCCTTTTCTGCGGTACTCTAAAACAAGGAAAAACAGAAACTGGCACTGGGCTCTGGGTTAATTGGTTAGTCCCAAAAATAATATAAAAGTGTATAATAAAGCCCATAAACATCCAAAACAGAAGATAATATAGCATGGAGCAATCAAAAATTATAGATACGTTGGAGATGTATCAAGACCTCGGGCATTTGAGGAAGCCCATGTAATGCCCTCAATGCGGCTATATCTCCTACGTGTCGAAGCACGACTTAGAGGCATAACCGCATTGAAAGCAATGTCGCAAGTAAGGTAATCTTCACAACAACCCATGTAAATAGATAATAAGGGGAAATGTACATAGTTGGCTTACACTCGCCACGTCACACAAAGTACATAAATAGCATTACAATCATCCAAAACACTCATGGTCCGACTATGGTACCAAAATAAAAGATCAACCCCAACAAGCGACATGGTCCCGATCGCCCCAACTGGGCACCACTACTAATCATCAGGGAAAGACACATAGTAACGGCGTGAGTCTTCGTCGAACTCCCACTTAAGCTCAAGTGCATCATCTGGAACGGAGTCATCGGGCCCTGCATCTGGTTTAAAAGTAATCTGTGAGCCACAGGGACTCAGCAATCTCGCACCCTCGCGATCAAGACTATTTAAGCTTATAGGTAAGGCAAGGTAATATGTGGAGCTGCTGCAAGCGACTAGCATATATGGTGGCTAACCTGTTCGCAAAAGAGAGTGAGAAGAGAAGGCAAAGCACGAATGAAGAACTAAAGAGACAACCTACGGCAAACATTACTCCAACACCGTGTTCACTTCCCGGACTCCGCCGAGAAGAGACCATCACGGTTACACACTCAGTTGATTCATTTTATTTAAGTTAAGGTTCAAGTTATCTACAACCGGACATTAAAAAATTCCCATCTGCCCATAACCGCGGGCACGGATTTCGAAAGTTTAAATCCCTGCAGGGAGTCCCAACTTAGCCCATCACAAGCTCTCACGGTCAACGAAGGATAAACCTTCTCCCAAGACATTCCGATCAGACTCGGTATCCCGGTTCTACAAGACAACTTCGACAAAGACAAAACAAGTCCAGCAACACCGCTCGAATGTGCCGACAAATCCCGATAGGAGCTGCACATATCTCGTTCTCAGGGCACACTCAGATAGGTCAAGCTACGAGTAAAACCAACCCTCAAGTTTCCCTGAGGTGGCCCCGCAGGCTGCCCAGTTCGGACCAACACTCAAAGCAGCACTGGCCCAAGGGGGGTTTAAAATAAAGATGACCCTCGGGCTCCGGAAACCCAAGGGAAAAAGAGGCTAGGTGGAAAATGGTAAAACCAAGGTTGGGCATTGCTGGAGGAGTTTTATTCAAGGCGAACTGTCAAGGGGTTCCCATTATCACCCAACCGCGTAAGGAATGCAAAATCCAGGAACATAACACCGATATGACGGAAACTAGGGCAGCAAGAGTGGAACAAAACACTAGGAAAAAGGCCGAGCCTTCCACCCTTTACCAAGTATATAGATGCATTAAGAGAACAAGATAATATAATGATATCCCAACAATAAACAATGTTCCAACAAGGAACGGTCTCCAATCTTCACCTGCAACTAGCAACGCTATAAGAGGGGCTGAGCAAAGCGGTAACATAGCCAATCAACGGTTTGCTAGGACATGCTGGGTTAGAGGTTTGACATGGCAATTTGGGAGGCATGATAAGCAAGTGGTAGGCATCGTAGCATAGGCATAGCGAAAGAGCGAGCATCTAGCAAAGCAAAGATAGAAGTGATTTCGAGGGTATGATCATCTTGCCTGCAAAGTTGTCAGAGTTGACTGGATCCTGGAAAGCAAACTCAACGGGCTCCTCGTTAGCGAACTCGTCTCCTGGCTCTACCCAAACAAGACAAACAAGCAAAAGGAACACAATCGACCACGTGCAAAGCTCAAACAACATGATGCAAACATGGTATGCTATGTGGGATGCGATATGTGATGCATATGCAAGATTTGACAGGGAATGAATGAACCTGGCCTCAAATTGGAAATCCAAGAGTGCCACTGGAAAGGTGAGGTGATTTCTGTTGAAATTGAATAAAGAACATCGGAATCGGATGCACGGTTTGGAAATGGCAAGCAAAACAAATATGGCACCGGTTTGCGATAAACAGCAAGTAGCCATCTAAATGCATCAAGTTAATTATTCTACAACACTCAAACATGGCAACAAAATACATGGCAGGGATCCACTCATAATTCTTGACAAAAGATGAACACTGAGCTCCAATTCATCCATTAACAGGTTCAAACAAGCCTGACAAAAGTGCAATTGGTAAACAGGTTTCAGACTTACTGAAATTAACACAAGCCTGGAATTTCAGATCAGGTAGCACACTTTGGAGCATGAAAACTATATGCTACAGGAACTTAACATGGCAAAGAAAGAAATGGCATGGAGCTACTCAAAGAGCTTAACAAAAGTCCCTTAGTGACCTTGAGCCAAAAGGGATCAGAAAATACAATTGCAAGCATGTGAACATGGCAAAAACATAATCAGATCTCGGACTTAGAGAAAAACTGGAACATGCAAATCTATTAACGAGTAGGCATGTTTACGAGCTCGATGCACTCACTACGGAGCAAGGCATGACAAAGTAAGCATACATCCATCAAGAATACATATTATAAGAGCTAGAAATTGCAAGAACAACAACATATCATGCACGGATCAACAACAACATCCTCGGCAAAATCGCTAACAAGTAGACAATCTGCCAAGATTCACGAAATAGCAAAAGTAGAGCTCGATTGACTCAAGCTAGGTTGCTCCATAATTGCAAACAAAGACATGGATGGATAGAGCACCACAATATTAACAAATCATCCTTACTGATCATCCTCAAAAGAGGCACGGATCACTAGGAAACAACATGAACATATGGCATATTGGTAAAAACAGATCAAGGACTTAGTGGAATTCTAAGTCCCTGAAATCAGCATTAACGAATGCACCACTTTGCAAGCTTGTGCTAGTCACCACACATGTCACAAAAATACATGGATAGCACCTCTGTAAAGATGGCATGTCATATAACAAAACTCATGTAGAGCTCAGGAGCATATCATGCACACATTAATCATGGCAAAAATGACAAATAGCTATTTGGTGCAGCAGATCTGACAATTAACTTAAATAGCTCTCTTCCAACAGCATTTAGGGCATCAAGATGAGCTCAAATGAAAATTATGCAATGATATGAAATGATATACTCTCTGAGACAAACAATTTGATATGCTACACGCCCAAAACGGAGCTACGGATGCGGAGTTACGATGCGATGAACATGGCATAAAAATACTGCAGAAGAATGACTTAGAAATATCTCGGGGTCAACCCTAGGTCTTGACCCGATCGAGATCTGGCGCGCATGGAAGCCGAGGATGGCCGGAGAAGGAGGTTAACCGGAGTTCCCACGCGGTGGCCGGAGCTAGGGCTCGCCGGAGAGCTCGGGGAGGAAGCCGGAGTCAGAGGGAGTTGCGGCGGCGCGGGCAGGCGCGGTTGGCGCCGGCGGAGGAGGCAGGCCGCGGCGGCGCGGATCTCGGGCGGCGGGCGAGAGGCGGCGGCCGGCGAAGCAGGGCCGGCGGTGCGGAGCTCGTCGGCGGCGGGTGCACGCGACCGGGCGCGGGGGGGGGGGGGGTGGCGTGGCGGACCGGGCGACAGGCGGCGGCGGGCGCGCGGGCCGGGGAGGGCCCCGCGCGGGCCTGGCGGGCCGGCGGCGGAGGGGGCGGCGATGTGGGCGCGCTCGGGACACGTGGCGTCGTCTGGTAGGTCAGCGGCGGCGGGCGGACAACGTTCGGTCCGAATCGGACGCGTCCGGCGGCGAGGTGGAGCTGATCTAGGGTTAGGGGGGAAGAAGACCCGGGATTTTCGAGGAGAGGTCTATATATAGACATAGAGGGAGCTAGGAGAGTCCAAATGAGGTGCGGTTTTCGGCCACACAATCGTGATCGAACGCTCTAGATGATGGAGAGGGTTTTGGTGGGTTTTAGGCCAAATTGGAAGGGTGTTGGACTGCAACACACACGAGGCCTTCTCGGTCCCTCGGTTAACCGTTGGAGTATCAAACGAAGTCCAAATGGTACGAAACTTGACAGACGGTCTACCGGTAGTAAACCAAGGCCACTTGGCAAGTCTCGGTCTAATCCGGAAATGTTTAACCCCCACACACGAAAAGAAGGTAGAAAGGACCACCGGGGGAGATAGGAGTGCCGGAATGCAAAATGGACAACGGGGAAAATGCTCGGATGCATGAGACGAACACGTATGCAAATGAAATGCACATGATGACATGATATGAGATGCATGACAACGACAACAACACACGGAGACAAAAACCCGAACCCGAGGAAATAAAATAACTTGGCGCCGGAAACGGCAAGAGTTGGAGTACATATAAGGTAAATTACATCCTGGGTGTTACAGCCCATCATCGGAATATACAAGCCAAGTTCTATAATTAAAATTCCCACTAGTATATGAAAGTGATAACTCAATAGACTCTCTATATGAAGAATATGGTGCTACTTTGAAGCTCAAGTGTGGTAAAAGGATAGTAAAATTGCCCCTTCTCTCTTTTTCTCTCATTTTTTTATTTTTTTATTTTTTTGGGCCTTCTCTTTTTTTGGCCTTTCTCTTTTTTTTGTTTGGAGTCTCATCCCGACTTGTGGGGGAATCATAGTCTCCATCATCCTTTCCTCAGTGGGGCAATGCTCTAATAATGATGATCATCACACTTCTATTTACATACAACTCGATATTACAACTCAATACTAGAACAAAGATATGGCTCTATATGAATGCCTCTGGCGGTGTATCGGGATGTGCAATGATCTAGCATACCAATGACATCAAAAACGGACAAGCCATGAAAACATCATGCTAGCTATCTTACGATCATGCAAAGCAATATGACAATGAATGCTCAAGTCATGTATGTGATGATGATGGAAGTTGCATGGCAATATATCTCAGAATGGCTATGGAAATGCCATGATAGGTAGGTATGGTGGCTGTTTTGAGGAAGGTATATGGTGGGTTTATGGTACCGGCGAAAGTTGCGCGATACTAGAGAGGCTAGCAATGATGGGAGGGTGAGAGTGCGTATAATCCATGGACTCAACATTAGTCATAAAGAACTCACATACTTATTGCAAAATTTTATTAGCCCTCGAAGCAAAGTACTACTACGCATGCCCCTAGGGGGATAGTTGGTAGGAAAAGACCATCCCTCGTCCCCGACCGCCACTCATAAGGAAGACAATCAATAAATACCTCATGCTCCGACTTCGTTACATAATGGTTCACCATACGTGCATGCTACGGGAATCACAAACCTCAACACAAGTATTTCTACTAATCCACAACTACCCACTAGCATGACTCTAATATCACCATCTTTATATCGCAAAACTATTGCAAGGAATCAAACATATCATATTCAGTGATCTACAAGTTTTATGTAGGATTTTATGACTAACCATGTGAATGACCAATTCCTGTCATCTCTCTAAATAGATATAAGTGAAGCAAGAGAGTTTAATTCTTTCTACAAAATAAATGCCCATGCTCTAACAAATATAAGTGAAGCAAAAGAGCATTCTACAATTGGCGGTTTTCTATGTAAAGAGAAATAGGCAATCCAAACTTCAAATGATATAAGTGAAGCACATGAAGCATTCTATAAAGCCATACTCAAAAGATATAAGTGAAGTGCATAGAGAATTCTCTAAATCAACCAAGGACTATCTCATACCAGAATGGTGCATAAAAGAAAAATGAAAACTAAATGCAAAAGATGCTCCAAGATTGCACATATCGCATGAACGAAACGAATCTGAAAACATACCGATACTTGTTGAAGAAAGAGGGGATGCCTTCCGGGGCATCCCCAAGCTTAGACGCTTGAGTCTCCTTGAATATTTACTTGGGGTGCCTTGGGAATCCCCAATCTTGAGCTCTTGCCTCTCTTCCTTCTTCTCACATCGAGACCTTCTCGATCATCGAACACTTCATCCACACAAAACTTCAACAGAAAACTCGGTAAGACCCGTTAGTATAATAAAGCAAATCACTACTTTAAGTACGGTTGCAAACCAATTCATATTTTGTTTTGCATTGTGTCTACTATAATATAACTTTTCCATGGCTTAATCCACTGATATGAATCGATAGTTTCATCAAAACAAGCAAACTATGCATCAAAAACAGAATCCGTCTAAAACAGAACAGTCTGTAACAGTCTGAACATTCACCATACTTATGAGACTTGAAAAATTCTTCCAAAATTAGGAAAAATAAAAAATTTGTATAGAAAGACAATGAAAAAAGAATCAGAACCATTTGATGTTCCAGCTAAAAATGTAAACTCGCGCACTATAGCCAAAGTTTATGTCCTGCACGGTACAAACCATCAAGCAAATGTAAACATTCTAAAGGCAAACCTTGGCACATTATTTTTATAATACAATGGAATTGTACAAGGGGATAATTATTTTTGTTGAAAAGTTTCTGTAATGAAGATTCAAAAAGTTGTCGTGAGCATGAACAAAGTTCAAGGAGCTCTCCCACTTCAACAATGCTTGTCTTTCTCACTTTCACTTTCCTTTTTGAAAAAGTTTTGGGTTCCACTCTTTATTTTTGTTGTTTTTAAACTATATAAAAGCACTCAATAGAAATAAATGACTCTCTAAAACTTCCGGGTTGTCTCCCTGGCAGCGCTTTCTTTAAAGCCATTAAGGTAGGCACATAGTGCTCAAGTAATGAATCCACCCGGATCCCAAGGTACATCAAAGCCAATTTCAATTAACAATGATTTAGCATTTAGTAGTGATCACAAAGTAACATATATCAAGCAATGACGAAGTATAACTCTCTTCCTATGCATTGGCATGTCATAAAATAACAATTCATGCACACCTAGTAAAGGCCAATGCATAGTATAAGCAGTTTCTTGCAATTTTATCATATTAGAAACATAGAGAGGTGGAGATATAGTTCCTCTCTCATAATAATTGCAAGTAGGAGCAGCAAGCACATGCATATTATATCTATCAAAATCATCATGCGTAGTAGTAAAAGGCAACCCATCAATATAATCCTTAATAAGCACAAACTTCTCCGACTATCATGTGTGGGTGCAATAGCAACAATTTCATGTTTAACATAAGGAACTATAGCAAGTTCATCTCCATAAGCATAATTCATATTGGCATCTTGGCCACAAGCATAGCAAGCATCATCAAAAAGGGATATTTCAAAAGAATCAACGGGATCATAGGAATTATCATAGCATTCATCCTTCGGTAAGCATGAAGGGGAATTAAACAATGTATGAGTTGAAGAGTTACTCTCATGAGAAGGTGGGCACGGGTGATCAATCTGCTCTTCCTCCTTTTGTTCTTCGCTCTCCTCCTCATCTTTTTCATCCACTGAGCTCATAGTTTCATCAACTTGTTCTTCCATATATTCCTGCAAAATATTAGTCTCTTCTTGGACAGCGGAGACTTTCTCAATAAGTGCATTAATATCAGAATTGTATTCATAATTCTCATAGCAATATTTAAGGATAGCTAAATTTTCATGTCTATAAACCGAATCATCAAAATCTTCAAACTATTTAAACATAGATTCAATTTCATAAGCACCCATAAAAGCAACAAATTCTTCTATTTGTTCCACATCATAGTAATCATATATACCATTAGCATAAGAAGCTAAGGTTTTATTATCATTAAATTCACATAAAAAGGGAAGGTGTGGAGCCTTCATCCTAGAGCAACAAGTATAATCATATCTCAAGCATAGTTGCCTAGCATACCACTTCAATATATGAATTTGATCCCATAATAGTTTCCCTTTTGTGTCAAGCGGTAATCCCTAAAGTATTCACGTTGATCCAACATTACTCCCATTACATAATTGAATGGGGTTTTCTCAGGATTATTAAAGTAGTACATAATATCTTTCACATAACCAGCATCGAGGGTTTTAGGAGGTTCCCCATCTCCATGAGCAGAAAGTACACCTATTTTTTTTGGTATTTCGTGTTCCATATCCATAACTAAAGATAAAGAAGAACTAAGAACAACAAATAAAAATTACTTAGTGATAAAGCAAACAAGCACACACGAGAATATTCACCCCACGCTATTGCTCCCCGGCAACAGCGCCAGAAAAAGGTCTTGATAACCCACAAGTATAGGGGATCAATTGTAGCCTCTTTCGATAAGTAAGAGTGTCGAACCCAATGAGGAGCTAAAGTTAGAACAAATGTTCCCACAAGTTCTATCGACCACCGATACAACTCTACGCACGCTTAACGTTCGCTTTACCTAGAACAAGTATGAAACTAGAAGTACTTTGTAGGTGTTGTTGGATAGGTTTGCAAGATAATAAAGATTACATAAATAAAAAGTAGGGGCTGTTTAGATAAAGAAACAACTAAGTTAGTTTTAGTAAAGAGCTTTTTGTTACGAGAAAGTTATTTGTCCCTAGGCAATCGATAACTAGACCGGTAATCCTTATTGCAATTTTATATGAGGGAGAGGCATACGCAAACATACTTTCTCTACTTGGATCATATGCACTTATGATTGGAACTCTAGCAAGAATTTGCAACTACTAAAGATCATTAAGGTAAAACCCAACCATAGCATTAAAGCATCAAGTCCTCTTTATCCCATACGCAACAACCCCCTTACTCGGGTTTGTGTTTCGGTCACTCACGCAACCCACTATAAGCGAATCATGAACGTATTGCAACACCCTAAAGCGGGGATCCCTCATGCTTGCACGACACGGAGAGCACCATAGGACAGCACCAATAATAAGACATGCAACTCAAACCAATCTTGATCATCAAATAGCCTATAGGACGAAACATATCTACTCAAACATCATAGGATAGCCATACATCATTGGGAAATAATATATAGCGTTGAGCACCATGTTTAAGTAGAGATTACAGCGGGTAAGAGAGAGGTTACACCGCTGCATAGAGGGGGGAAGAGTTGGTGATGATGGCCGTGAAGTTGTTCGTGAAGATTGCGGTGATGATGATGGCCCTCGGTGGCACTCTGACGCCACCGGAAGCGAGGGGGAGAGAGAGCCCCTCCTTCCTCTTCTTCCTTTACCCCCTCCCTAGATGGGAGAAGGGTTTCCCCTCTGGTCCATGGCCTCCATGGCGTGGGAGGGGTGAGAGCCCCTCCGAGATTGGATCTGTCTCTCTGTCTCTCTCTGTTTGTGCGTTATCAGATTCTACCCTTTCACCGTTTCTTATATTCCCGGAGATCCGTAACTCCGATTGGGCTGAAATTTTAACAGGGTCTCTATCCAGATATTAGATTTCTTGCGGCGAAAGAAGGGCATCAACCGCCTTATAGGGTGGCCACGAGGGTCAGGGGCGTGCCCCCCTGCCTTGTGGCCCCCTCGGGCATCGTCTCGCGTGGATTTTTCTTCCCAAAAATCATATATATTCCAAAAATAATCTCCGTCTGTTTTTATCCCGTTTGGACTCCGTTTGATATGTATATTCTGCGAAACAAAAAACATGCAACAAACAGGAACTGGCACTGGGCACTGGATCAATATGTTAGTCCCAAAAATAGTATAAAAACATCCCAAAAGTATATGAAAGTTGTAGAATATTGGCATGGAACAATCAAAAATTATAGATATGATGGAGACATATCACTAGGCTTGTCACGTCCGAATAGATAGCTCGCATCACGTGTCGGGGTGCGTCCTCGCGATCCGTAGATTGATCTGGTATGTCCTGCTCTATTGTCCAGGTCCTGCCGAAGGTCATATGTATAACCACGACATGTTTTATCCCTGCCTTTACGATGAGGCGGGGCGGGCTGGTGTTCGGCTTGAGTTGCCGTTTTATCCCGACCGCGTGGCAGTCGGTCAGCCGCATTGCGCGATGATGGTACGGGCTCCGGTTTCTTTTCGTCGAACTGAGGTAGCAATTTGCGCTTCGAGTAGCTTTTGGTTGGGCGCTTGAGGCCGTATTCTTCGGCTGCTAGGACATCGGTCCATCTATCATTGAGCAGATCTTGGTCAGCTTCAAGCTATTGCTGCTTCTTTTTCAGGCTCCTTGCAGTGGCTATTAGCTGGCGCTTAAAGCGCTCCTGCTCGAGAGGTTCCTCAGGTACGATAAAATCCTCATTGTCAAGGCTCACCTCCTCCTCGGAGAGCAGGAGATAACTACTGTCCTCCGAGTCTTCGTTTATGGCCTGTTCATTGGGGATAACTTGCCCATCTTCCCGATCGTCCTGCTCGACAGTTTGTTCATCGGGGTCTTCACTGTCTTCGGCACCGTCCAGAGTGTTATCATCTCCCGTGCCGGTGTTGCTGTATTTTTCATGACGCAACTTAGAGCAGCGCCGCTGACGCCGGCGTTTTGGTTGTATCACATGAGGTTAGTCCTCAACGGGATCTTCTTTCTCATCATCGTTAGTTTTTTTAGGTTTATCCACCATGTACACGTCGTAAGAGGAGGTGGCCGTCCAGCATCCGGTAAATGGTGGGTTTTGGCCCTGCTCCTCATCGGCATCGTCGTCCATATTGTCGATGTCTTCGGAGCCGTAATCGAGCATGTCGGTTAACTCTTCGATAGTGGCTATGAAGTGGGCGGTGGGTGGAAGCAAAATTCTCCGCCATCAGCCTCTAGTTCGAACCGGATATGATTCGGCTGTGATCCCTTCGCTAAGGATAGTGCTCTTAACGAGTTTAACAACTCACCCAAAGGCGAGTGCCAGAAGATGTCCGCAGAGCTAAATTGGACGATCGATTACCGATCAAGCTCGATGTACGCGGATGCGCAAGATTCGGAACCTGTAGCTGGAGACGAGTCCATGGTTTCGGTGACACAGATGTCGCTTGACGTTTGGTCTGTGTGCGGCTCCAACGTTGCTGAGTCTGCGGCTTCCGCAGTGGGGTTGAGCTTCTTGTCCTCAGATGGCGCAATCTGCTCCGGATCTAAGGCCAGAGCAGCTATAGGTACTGTCTCCTGGGTATGGTCCGATGACAGATTTTCGTCGTGTTCATCATGGTGGCAGGGAGCAGCTGTCGTGGTCTTGAATCCATCGAAGATCAAGTCTCCCCAGATATCCGCGACGTAATTCAAGCTTCCAAATCTGACCTGATGGCCAGAGGCATAGCTTTCAATCTACTCTAGATGGCCAAGCGAGTTGGCCCGTTGTGCGAAGCCACCGAATACGAAGATCTGTCTGAGGAGGAAGACTTTCCCTTGGACAGCATTGTTGTAGATGGTCGAAGGAGCCATCGAACCTTTTAACGACAGCATAGTGGAACTCTTAATGAAAGCACAAATGTCGGTGTCAAAACCGACGGATCTCGGGTAGGGGGTCCCGAAGTGTGCGACTAAGGTTGATGGTAACAGGAGACAGAGGACACAATGTTTACCCAGGTTCGGGTCCTCTCTATGGAGGTAATACCATACTTCCTGCTTGATTGATCTTGATGAATATGATTATTACAAGAGTTGATCTACCACGAGATCGTAATGGCCAAACCCTAAAAGTCTAGCATGTCTAACTATGATTATGAGGATGTCTATCTACGAACCTAGCCCTCCGGTTTATATAGACACCAGAGGGATCTAGGGTTATATAAGGTCGGTTATAGAGAAAGGAATCTTCATATTTGGACGCCAAGTTTGCCTTCCACGCCAAGGAGAGTCCCATCCGGACACGGGTGAAGTCTTCGGTCTTCGTATCTTCACAGCCCATCAGTCCGGCCCAGGTCTAATAGGTCGGACCCCCGAGGATCCCTTAGTCCAGGACTCCCTCAGCTGGGGAGGCGGAGTCCGCCTCGGACTCGGCCGGCGGCGGCGCGCGGTGGGACTCCTCCCATCGGGAGGAAGGCGGCGGTGCGGACTAGGCCGGCTGGGCCGTCGACCCGGTCGGTCTGAAACGTTTTTTTAAATAAATTCCACCGAAAACAAAAGTCCTAATAAAATATAAAAAAATTCTAAAAATGCCAAAAACAATTTTCACCATATAAATAAAATATTTATAACAAAGTAAACATTTTTCTGGCCTAAAAATAAAATTTGAAAAATGCATATTTTTCTAATTCAAATAAAATAGCAATAAAATCCCAAATAAAATATTTATTTGATTTTAAAAAATTTCCTCCAATATTCCTCTTTATTTTTTTGAAGAAGTCATATTATCTTCTCTCTTTTATTTTTGATATTAGAAATATTCAGAGAGAAAAATATTAATACCAAAATGATCCTCCTTTCAAATTTGGGAAAATTCAAATATGAAAACTTATGAAATCTCCAACTCTCTCCTTGGGTCCTTGAGTTGCTTAAGATTTCTAGGATCACAATGAAAATGAAATAAAATATGATATGATTATGATGACCTATGTATGACATCCAAATTGAAAATTTGGGACGTTACAATGTGATAGGTCTCACCAAGATTACATTATGCCCTAACCCTAATGAAATCGGTCCCACCGAGTTGACATGTCGGTCCCACCGAAAATCCTAACGTTCACATTTTGAACTAAATCGGTCTGATCGAGTTTAACTATTCGGTCTCACCGAGTTTGGTAAATTGTGTGTGACAGTTAGATTTTGTGTGGAGGCTATATATACCCCTCCACTTATCCTCCATTCGCGGAGAGAGCTATCAGAATGTGCCTACACTTCTACCATTCATTTTCTGAGAGAGAACCACCTACTCATGTGTTGAGACCAAGATATTCCAATCCAACCATAAGAGTCTTGATCTCTAGCCTTCCCCAAGTTGCTTTGCACTCAAATCATCTTTCCACCAAATCCAAATCTGTGAGAGAGAGAGAGAGTTGAGTGTTGGGGAGACTATCATTTGAAGCACAAGAGCAAGGAGTTCATCATCAACACACCATCTATCACCTTTTGGAGAGTGGTGTCTCCTAGATTGGTTAGGTGTCACTTGGGAGCCTCCATCAAGATTGTGGAGTTGAACCAAGGAGTTTGTAAGGGCAAGGAGATCGCCTACTTCGTGAAGATCTACCCAAGTGAGGCAAGTCCTTCGTGGGCGATGCCATGGTGGGATAGACAAGGTTGCTTCTTCGTGGACCCTTCTATAACACCCCGAGACCGATGTGCCATGTGTCTTCCAGTTATTCGCTGTTGTTGTATTGTCTTTGCTTGCGTGTCATGCATTGCATATCATGTCATCATGTGCATTTCTTTTGCTTACAATGTTCGTCTCATGCATCCGAGCATTTTCCCAGTTGTCAGTTTTGCAATGCGGTGCTCCTATGTCACGCGGTGTCCCTTTCTACCTCTTTTCGTGTGTGGGTGATAAACGTTTTCAGATTGGACCAAGACTTGTCATGCAGCCTTGGTTTACTACCGGTAGACCACCTGTCAAGTTTCGTACCATTTGGACTTCGTTTGATACTCCAACGGTTAACCGAGGGACCGAAAAGGCCTCGTGTGTGTTGCAGCCCAACACCCTTCCAAAGTGGCCCAAAACCCACCTAAGACCTCTCCATCATCTCGGTCGTTCGATCACGATCGCGTGGCCAAAAACCGCACCTCATTTGGACTCTCCTAGCTCCCTCTACCTATAAATATGTCTCTCCCTCCGAAAATCTCGCAATCCAAACCCTAGATCCAACTCTCGCACGCCGCCGGACATGTCCGTCCGTCGCTGGACGTGTCCGCCGCCGCCGCCACGTCGCTCCGGCCAATACCAGGCCGTCACGTCACCATGCCACCGCCCACATCCAATCCGGAGCCGCCATGTGTCGCCCGCGCCCCCCTCTCTCTCCTCCCGCGCCCGCTGCGGCCCGCGGAACCCAGATCGGGCCCGCGCAGGCCCAGATCCGCCGCCCTCTGGCTTGGTTGCCGCCGCCTATGTGCCAGACGCCCCCGCTCGCCGGATCTCTCCGTCGCCGCCTCTCTCTTGCCGGGGCTCGCCGGGACCTCGCCGGAAGCATCGCCCGCGCCTCCTCGGCTTCCGCGCCCGCCACCGACCGCCGCCATGTCCGCGCGCCACCGCGCCTCACCCCGTCCCGCGCTAGCTCGCCAGTGTCGCCTAACTGCCCCGCCACCGCAGCTCTTCGCCGACGTCGCCCCCTCTCTCCGTCGCCTCCTCCGCTCTCTGCCACGAGCGCCGCCGCCACCGGAGCCTGCTCCGCCGCCCTCCTCGTCGGAGCCTCGCACCGACCGGATCCGAGAAGATGAATGAGATCCACCAATCCCGCCATCCAAACACCGTCTTCGTCCCGGATCTCTTCGTCCCGCTTCTCTCCGTCCCGCCTTGACTTTCGCGGAGGTAAAATTCCACTAAGTCCCCGAAGTTTCCAGATTCATATGCCCATATTCAACGCATCGTAACTCTGCATACGTAGCTCCGATTCATGCGTGTAGCATATCGAAATGTTTGTCTCGACGAGTACATCATTTCATCTCATTGCATCATTTTCATTTGAGCTCATCTTGATTCCCAAAATGCTGTTGGAAGAGGGCTATGTGGTGAATTTGTCAGATATGTTTCATCAAATAGCTTTTTGTCATTTTTGCCATGATTAATGTGTGCATGATATGCTCCTGAGATCTACATGAGTTTTGTTATATGCCATGCCATATATAGAGAGTTGCTTACCATGTATTTTTGTGATATGTGTGGTGACTAGCACAAGCTTGCAAAGTAGTGCAATCGGTAATGCTGATTTCAGGGACTTAGTTTTTCACTATGTTCATGTTGTTTCCTAGTGATCCGTGCCTCTTTTAAGGATGATCAGTAATGATGTTTTGTTAACATTGTGGTGCTCTATCCATCCATGTCTTTGTTTGCATTTATGGAGCACCCTAGCTTGAGTCAATCGAGCTCTACTTTTGCTAAATTATGATCCTGGCAGATTGTTGACTTGTTTAGCGATTTTGCCGAGGATGTTGCTATTGATCCGTGCATGCTATGATGTTGTTCTTGCCATGTCTAGCTTCTATGCCATGTATTCTTGATGGGTGTATGCTTGGTTTGTCATGCCATGCTCTGTAATGAGTGCATCGAGCTCATAAATATGCCTACATGTTAACTGTTTTGCATGCTCTAGTTTTTCACTGTCTGAGATCTGTTTATGTTTTTTCTATGTTCACATGATTGCAATTGTATTTTCTGATCCCTTTTGGCTCAAGGTCACTAAGGGACTTTCGTTAAGTGCTTTGAGTAGCTTCATGCCATGCCTTGCCTTGCCATGATAAGTTCCTATAGCATGTAGTTTTCATGCTCTAAAGTGTGCTTTCCGATGATAAATTCCAGACTTGTGTTAATTTCACTAAGTCTGTAACCTGTTATCATTTGCACTTTTGTCATGCTTGTTTGAACCTGTTTATCGATGAATTAGCCGTAGCTCAGTGTTCATCTTTTTTCAAGATTCATGAGTGGATCCCTGCCATGTATTTTGTTGCTATGTTTGAGTGCTGTAGCATATTTATCTTGATGCATTTAGATGGCTACTTGCTGATTATCGCAGATCGGTGCCATATTTGTTTTGGTTGCCATTTCCAAGCCGTGCATCCGATTCTGGTGATCTTTATATCGATTTCAACCGAAATCACCTCACCTTTCCAGTGGTACTGTTGGATTTCCATGTTGAGGCCAGGTTCAATCATTCCTTTCCAAATCAGGCATATGCACCGCATACCGCATCCCGCATATCATACCATGTTCATGTGTGGTTTGTTTACTATGTGGTGTGCTTCTTTCCAGTTTTTGTCCCTTCGGGTTGGTTCCGGTAACGTCGCGTTTGTGAGGACCCATTCGACTACATCTGTTTGTCTTCTTCATGGACTCGTTCTTCTTCCTTGCGGGATTTTAGGCAAGATGACCATACCCTCGAAATCACTTCTATCTTTGCTTGCTAGTTGCTCGCTCTTTTGCTATGCCTATGTTGCGATACCTACCACTTGATTATCATGCCTCCCATATTGTTAAGCCAAGCCTCTAACCCACCTTGTCCTAGCAAACCATCGTTTGGCTATGTTAACGCTTTGCTCAGCCCCTCTTATAGCATTGTTAGTTGCAGGTGAAGATTGGAGCTTGTTCCATGTTTGGAAGATGGATATTTTTGTTGGGATTTCACAATATCTCTTATTTAATTAATGCATCTATATACTTGGAAAAGGGTGGAAGGCTCGGCCTTATGCCTGGTGTTTTGTTCCACTCTTGCCGCCCTAGTTTCCGTCATATCGGTGTTATGTTCCCGGATTTTGCGTTCCTTACGCGGTTGGGTTATAATGGGAACCCCTTGAAAGTTCGCTTTGAATAAAACTCCTCCAGCAAGGCCCAACCTTGGTTTTACCATTCGCCACCTAGCCTCTTTTTCCCTTGGGTTAGGCCAGCCCAAGGGTCATCTTTATTTTGACCCCCCGGGCCAGTGCTTGTCTAAGTGTTGGTCCGAAATGGGCAGCCTGCGGGGCCACCTCGGGGAAACTTGAGGGCTGGTTTTACTCGTAGCTTGACCTATCCGGTGTTGCCCTGAGAACGAGATATGTGCAGCTCCCATTAGGATGTCGGTGCATCAGGCGGATTTGCTGGACTTGTTTTACCATTGTCGAGGATGTCTTGTAACCGGGATTACGAGCCTGGTCGGGTCTTCCCGCTAGAAGGAATATCCTTCGTTGACCGTGAGAGCGTGTGATGGGCTAAGTTGGGACACCCCTGCAGGGATTTGAACTTTCGAAAGCCGTGCCCGCGGTTATGGGCAGATGGGAATTTGTTAATGTCCGGTTGTAGAAAACCTGAAGTTGATCTTAATTAAAATACATCAACCGCATGTGTTACCGTGATGGTCTCTTCTCGGCGGAGTCCGGGAAGTGAACACGGTGTTGTAGTTATGCTTAATGTAGGTTGTTCTAGGATCACTTCTTGATCATAGTGGTTCAACCGTGCTTTTGCCTTCTCTTCTCGCTCTCATTTGCGTATGTTAGCCACCATATATGCTAGTCGCTTGCTGCAGCTCCACCTCATACCTTTTACCCTTCCTATAAGCTTAAATAGTCTTGATCGCGAGGGTGTGAAATTGCTGAGTCCCCGTGACTCACAGATACTTCCAAAACCAGTTTGCAGTTGCCGATGTTACCGAGCAGGTGACGCAACCAAGCTCAAGGAGGAGCTCGATGAAGATCTTGTCCTTTATGTTGATCCGCTTCCAGTTGATTAGTAGTGGAGCCCAGTTGGGGTCGATCGGGGATCTGTGTAGCTTTTGGGGTAGTCTTCTTTTATTTTGGTTCCGTAGTCGGACCTTGATTGTATCTGGTTGATGTAATGCTTTATTCATGTATTTGTGTGAAGTGGCGATTGTAAGCCAACTATGTATCTCTTTCCCTTATGTATTACATGGGTTGTGTGAAGATTACCTCACTTGCGACATTGCTTTCAATGCGGTTATGCCTCTAAGTCGTGCTTCGACACGTGGGAGATATAGCCACATCGAGGGCGTTACAAGTTGGTATCAGAGCCTTCCCCGACCTTAGGAGCCCCCTGCTTGATCGAATCGCTAGCGTTATTGAGTCTAGAAATGTTTTGAGTCATTTAGCATTATATATCGGAGAGTTAGGACTTCTTTTTACTCCTTAGTCCCTTCGTCGCTCTGGTGAGGCATCCTGACGTAGAGTTTTGACTCTTCTCTTCTCAAATTTCACTAAAAAAAATTTAGGATCACGCGGGTATCTTGGAATCGTTCTGATGGTTTTGTGACGAGAACATTGTTCTTGGTGCCTCTTGTCATTTAGGGGTTGTGGCAGTGTCCCGGGGAGTTGAGCTCTGAGGCGTTGTCGTCACAATTTTATCGTTGCAGTTCTGGAATACTTGAGATAGTTTCGCCGACATCGAAAATCTCTTTTATGCAGTTGTTGGTGAGATAACCTCGACGCCACCCAATACTGGGGCGGGAGTTCGAGAGTATTGCCATAACTCATATATAGGATGCTTTTCGAAGGTTGAGGTAGACGATTTCCAAAGTTTTCTTGGTTATGTGTTGAAGGATGGATACAGCTGGATGTAGGATTTGCTAGTTTTGGGTGAGATATTATGCTTCCCCTGTATCCCCAACACCTGATTGCATAACCGGAAAATTTCGGGAGTTTATAAGTGGGAATTCAAGTAGCTCTTAGGATATCTTTCCGACAGATGTATGATATGAAATTGGGGTTCGACGTCTAGTGGTCCGCCTATCCACGGTTGGTTTTACAGTGGTCTTGTTGTGTCTTAAAGAGTCCTTGGATATGCCGACTTGGGGACGCTTTATATGTCATGTGCACTGCCTTGTACATGATGGTGATGTACGATCGAGCCCCTGTAGGCCCCACCACGAAAACTTCGGACGAAATCTCAATCATATGTTTGTTCTGGCTTATTCTGCAAGCCAAGCCTTTGTTTTTGTTTTGAGCTGTGGTATTCGAGTTGCTTCAAAGTCAAATGTTGATTCCGTACCTTCCCTAAGCGGTGTTCTCTTATTCCTATGGGAATACTAAACCTTCATGATAATCGAGACTGTCATGTCAATCCTTTTCAACCGGTGTGCTTCTCTTCAAGTGGATCCGATCATTCCAATATCAACAAGATCTATTACTAGTTCTTCTCAATGGTGTTGTCTTCATCCGTCGTCAAGTTGCCTTTGTTTTTCCCGCCCTCCCACCCTTTTTCTTCAAGGAATCCGATGTATTTATCAAGTATCCTTTTATTCTTGTGAAGTCTCTCCATCATTTTCCGTCAATATTCTTATCCGGTGATACTCATGAAGATCCTAACGGAGCTTCAAGTTCATCATTCTCCATTCTTTCCTTTTCCGGTGGATCCCATTCAAGCTTTCGGTGTTGATCATATTATTTTCTGTATTTCAAATGTTTTTTTCATGTCGGTGCACCTCATAACCATTCATTTCTCGCTATTCATTTGTTCCGGAGTGCTCAAGATATCTCGAAGATTCGTGTTTTCCACTCTGCATTCGTTCAAGTTCTTTCGAGGTTGTTATCTCATTCTAGCCATTTAATTCAACCGGTGCAATCTTAGTTTCTAGCAATCGTTCTACGGTGTATCTTTTGAGTGGGCCCTAACCCACATGTCATTTTCCAGGATCTTACCTGACTCTTCTTACTTTCCCGGAGCTATCCTCAAATTTCTTTTCGAAGTTTGACGTAATAATGATTTATCATCAGTCAAATGTCTTTCTCCAAGATCTTTCAAATTCACTTCATTGTTGATTCAACTTTTATATTCTTCTTTATTCCGGAGTGCATCAACAATTCATGGTGGTGTTTATCGTCGTCATTCTCGGATTTGAAGACCGAAGAAGAGTTTTCCTCCATATCTTGCCCCATTCTCGGCCATCATCTCATAATTGTTTTTGATTGTGAGAAACTGTAACATCCAAAATTTTCAATTTGGAATGTTATACACTAGATCATATGCATATCATATTTTCTTGCATTTTGGTTGATCCTAGAAATTTCACGCAACTCAAGGACCCTCGGAGAGAGTTGGAGATTTCGTTATTTTCATATTTGAGAGTTTTCTCGAATTTTGAAAAATAGGATCATTTGATTTATTTATTTTATCTTCAATAAATTTTCCGGTGTCAAAATATATGAGAGAGGGAATAATATGACTTTCCCAAATTTAGGAAAAATGAAGATATAATAAATAGATCAATTTTGCTTTCCGGTGTTTATTTGCATTTTATTTGGATAGGGAAAAATGCGCGTTTTCGAAAATTGCATTTTAGGTCCGGAGAAAAGTTCATTTTGTTCGGCTCATTTTTAGGAGTTGGGGAAAATTTACTTTAGATTTTTCGGAGTTCGTTTAGATCCCTTTTTGTTTTTTTTTCTGCGCGAGGAAACTATTTAAAAAAAAATTGAGCAGCGCCTTGGGCCAAAGGCCCAAGCAAGGCCACCCACCGCCGCGCTCCCAGGCGCCAGGCGCCGAGCCAGGAGCCGGTCGGCCGCCGCCGCCTCTTGCTAGGACCGAATCCTTTTAGGATTCTAGGGCGCCCCTTGTCCCCTTTTCCTTATTTTGTTTTCTTTAGTCCTACTCCGTTTATTTTCTAGATCTTTCCTACTCCTATTCTAATTCCTTGTCCTCTACCCCAAGTAAACCCCTCCCCTCCCCAATATAAATACCCAAGCACCCCCCCCTCTAAACACATCAAATCAAAGCTCTCCTCCACACCGCGCCTTGCACCGCCGCCGCGCCGCATCACACCGCGCCCTGCGTCACCGCCGCCGCGCCGCCTCACCCGCGCCGCCACCCCACACCCCGCGCCGCCGCCGCACCTCGCCGCCGCCGCCGCCTCACCCGCGCCGCCACCCCACACCCTGCGCCGCCGCCGCACCTTGCCGCCGCCGCCCCACACCCGCGCCGCCGCCGCACCTTGCCCACGCCGCCGCCCTACGCCGACGCCGCCGGAGCCCCGTTCACCGGAGACCTCGCCAAGGTAGCCCCGCGCTACATCTATTCTTTTCCTCGGATCGTTCTCTTCTAGTCGTTCCGATTCTTTTCTTCTCTAAACCGTTCCGGTTTTCTAGATCAGTTTTTCGATCGGTTTTTCTTCTCCGAAACCCTAGATCGGATTCGTTTTCTTCTCCGATTTAGTTGCCTTTGGACCGTTCGCCGGACCATTCGTCCTAACAAACGTGATCACCGGATTCTTCTAGGTTAATGAACGTCCGTTCGTTTAACCGTTCTTCTTTTTCTTTTCATCGGATTTATTCCGCGATCGCGATCTCAGATCCGATCTTCTTCCTAATCTATTTTTCCGCTCGTTTATCGGAATCAGGTGATTCAAGCGCCTGGAGTTTCGTCTCGAAACCGCCTTTCCGTCTAATCAACTTGAACAAGCTTTTGTTACAGTAAAATTTTGACCTAGTTTCAACTTGCTAGAACCGAGTTGTTTTCTTCCGCCATTTGTTTTTCGTTCTTTATTGCAACCGGAGTTCTTAAGTTGAACTTTCTGGTTCGTTCTCTTGTTCGAGTTTTACCTGTGAATTAGATGAGTACTTATTGTATGCTTGTTGTTTGTCTGCGATAGATTACCCGGATTGCGCTGCTTGTTACTTCGAAACCCTAGGACTCGCGGATCATCAGCAAGGCAAGTAACACTTTGATCATACCTTTTCTACAACCCATGTTTTATTACATTAGATCAATCCTCACACATTGCATGATTAGGATCTAATTAAATTGTGGGATGGGAAGTAGATGAGGTAGTACCTATTACCTGTATTATTATGAAACCTTTGGGAGTTACTTCTACGTTTGCTTATTATGCCATGCTATGCTAGTAGACGTGGATTGGGTGAGTGATATCCATGACAGATGTGAGATGATAATTTTAATGGTTTAGTTAAGGTGGCAACTTAAACACACATCTGGCTGGATTGAGGCACCTGATGTCTATCAGGACTTGCCTGTTTTTTTTTGGACCGCCACCCAGGCTCAAAGGGATCATAAGATCTTTCATGCTAGAAACTTCTGTGTGCAGCCACATGCTACTATGGGCTCTGGCATAGTTGACTAAGTTGTGCGAACTCTTACGGGGTGGACTAGCAGATGTAGGGGATGTAGGTGTACCGGTATACCCCACATGTAAGGTGCTAGTGCTTCTGAAAGACTATGTCTCGGTCATCCGTCTTCTCAAACACCATGTAGTGCGAGAAACCAAACGGAGGCGATCGAGTCATGTGGGGAAAAGTGCGCAAAACTCTGCAGAGTAACAAACTAATCATGATTAGCCGTGTCCCCGGTTATGGACAACTTGAGTATCTAGTACTTGAATATCATTGTGAATCTCAACATGTTACTTCTAATTAATGTTGTTGGGTTTTAATTATTTTTAATTGGGATTGAGAATGCTGTCAACCATTCTCAATGTTTCACAACCACCATGATAGTTAAATAAACTTATTCCTTTGCAGTAGGGAAAAATTGGCTTTACACAAAACTGTAACCATAGAGCTTTCCACCAGCCATATATGCATGTAGTATAGCTGTTTCATTCCCTTACTCTCTATGTGTTACTTTGCCAGCATATTCCATGTGCTGACCCGTTTTCGGGCTGCAACGTTAATGTTGCAGACTTTTCAGACGACGATTGAGGTGTTTAGGTCGTGGTTCTATACTCAGTGATGCCGCTGGAGTTGATGGACCCATTTATCTTCCAAGTCTTCCGCTGTTATCTTTAAAATATGGCCTTATGTCATATTTATTGTAATAAGTTTTTTTTTTTGAGCCATCGATGTAATAAGTGTGTGATTGCAACTCTGCTATAAAACCTCGATGTACTATGTGGTGTCAGCATTACTGATCCAGGGATGACACCTTAGCACAGTAGACGTGATCCATTCGGGTCAGGTCGCTACAGAGATGGTATCAGAGCACACGCTGACTGTAGGACACGACCACTAAGTTAAAGCCATAGATCACCCTTCTCTTCTCATTTTCTAACTCCTCATCTTTTCTACTCTTTTAGGATGACGCACGCGAAGATTAAGTACGCTCAACCGGATGAAGGCACACCATTTGGATTTCACCTGAAGGAAGTCACCAAGTACCTGAACATTGGATTACCAAGCTTCACGGGAACCTTCAACGCCACTCTGCCTGAAGAGGAGCGCTGGAAGATTCAAGCTCACGTTCCGGGAAGAACATTCGGGCCAATCACGAAGCCCATAGATAGTGTTTTCAATGCACCAACCTGGAGTCTAGGAAGGAGCATGGCAGCTCATATCACCATAGGACGCATTGGAGAAGTTTATCAAGAAGACCTCAAGGACACTATGTACCAGATTTGCGGACGTCGTGATGAAGAATGGGAGTTAGTCAGCACCAAGAAGGATAGATCCATTGCATCTTTCATCCAGGAGTTAAACCAGCACATTCGACGCCACGAGAACCAGATGTGCAATGATATGGTAGAGTTGAAGAATGCGAAGGCAAGGATCATCGAGCTAGAAGGAGAACTAAAGTCTACACGCAAGGACTACATGGACGAGATCGTAGCTCTAGCAAGGCACAATTGCGATCTTAAGCAGGAGATTGAAGAACTCAAGAGCAAGTTAGCATCCCAGGAGGACGACAAGTACGTCGCATGTCCGGACAACTACATCATCATCGACGACACCGATTCGGATCCAAGTGAACCCGACTTTGAAGACGAAGCTGGAGTAGATATCATGGAGTCTTCCACCGGTTCAAATTTCTAGATGACCACCAGATAGTAATAGTATTCCCCCATGTAAACACATTATAGTCGAGCACTTTTGCGATAGTTAGACCGTTTGTAAGCCCTTGTTTGATTGATTGAAGTGAATTGTGTGCTTTTGCCTCATGTGCATATGGGTAGTGTTTTCCCTTTAGACCCCCTCTATTCTTAATTCTCGTCTTTTCTAAACCCTCAGATGCCTCCAACCCAAGCCCTTAAAACACCTATGCTAGTAAGCTCGCCAGGAGCAGAATACATGGACAGACAAGGATGTTTTCAAGTACCATTGAGTATAGGAAGGCATGTATTCCCAACGGATTTAATTATTCTGGAATCCCAAGGTCTGGATGTGATTCTTGGTATGGATTGGCTGTCGATGTATGGAGGAAACATCGATTGCGCCAGTAAGACAATTTTGCTTACCACACCAGAAGGAAGAAGGATCAAGTATGTATCCCGGCATGTGCCAAACAGGACACAAGTGAATTGCTTATCAGGAGTTGTGCAGGAGGAAGTACCAGTGGTAAAGGATTTTCCTGATGTATTTCCTGAGGAATTACCAGGCATGCCACCGGATAGAGACATTGAGTTTTTGATTGAGTTATTGCCAGGTACAGGCCCAATATCGAAGCGACCGTACCGGATGCCAGCAAAGGATTTGGTGGAAATTAAGAATCAGATTAAGGAGTTATTGGATAAAGGTTACATTCTCCCAAGTTCTTCACCTTGGGGATCACCTGTACTTCTAGTGGAAAAGAAGGATGGATCATTAAGGATGGTTGTAGATTATCGGGGATTGAATGAAGTAACCATCAAGAACAAGTACCCACTGCCAATGATTAATGATCTGTTTGATCGATTACAAGGAGCTAAAGTGTTTTCCAAGATCGATTTGCGATTAGGGTACCATCAGTTGAAGATTCGAGAGCAGGACATACCTAAGACAGCATTCACCACAAGATATGGACTGTATGAGTATACCGTCATGTCATTTGGATTGACTAACGCACCTGCCTATTTTATGAACCTGATGAACAAAGTGTTTATGGAGTTTTTGGATAAGTTCGTCGTAGTGTTCATTGATGACATCCTAGTTTATTCAAAGAATGAAAAGGAGCATAAGGAACATTTGCGTTTGGTTTTGGAGAAATTAAGGGAACATCAGTTATATGCCAAATTCAGCAAATGTGAGTTTTGGTTGAAGGAAGTTGGATTCCTCGGACACGTTATATCCAGAGAAGGTATAGTAGTTGACCCCACAAAGGTTGAGACCGTAACCGAATGGGAAGCACCAACAACAGTTGGAGAGATCCGGAGTTTTCTTGGACTCGCAGGATACTACCGGAGATTTATTGAGAATTTCTCAAAAATTGCGAAGCCTATGACGGAGTTGTTGAAGAAGGAAACTAAGTTCAAATGGACTGAGGAGTGTGAGGCTAGTTTCCAGGAGTTGAAGAAATGTTTGGTTACCTCACCGGTATTGATTTTGCCAGATCAGACCAAGGATTATGAGGTGTATTGCGACGCTTCACGTCGAGGACTTGGAGCAGTGCTTATGCAGGAAGGGAGAGTTGTTTCGTATGCATCACGACAACTGAAGCCTCATGAGTTGAATTATGCCACGCATGATTTGGAATTAGCAGCCGTAGTGCATGCGTTGAAAACGTGGAGACATTTCCTCATTGGAAATCATTGTGAGGTGTACACGGATCACAAGAGTTTGAAGTACATTTCCACGCAGAAGGAGTTGAACCTCCGACAAAGGAGATGGTTGGAGCTCATCAAGGATTATGACATGAGATTGCATTACCATCCCGGAAAGGCTAATGTAGTAGCTGACGCATTGAGCCGTAAGAGCCATGTCAATACCCTAGTGACGGGGAAAATACCAAAGGAATTAGCAGAAAACCTTCGTGAGCTATGTTTGGAAATAGTTCCGAGAGGCTATGTAGCAGCATTGGAGATTCAGTCAACATTGATGGATAAACTCCGCATACGGAAGGAGGTGCAGGACACCGTTACCAAACCAATTTTCTTATAACAACAGTTACCAAACCAGTTTGAAGATGGCCCCTTTCGAAGCTTTATACGGAAGGAGGTGCAGGACACCGTTGTCCTGGAACGAAGTTGGAGACTGTCAATTCTTTGGACCAGATTTGATTAAGGAGTCAGAACAGAAGGTTAAGTTGATTCGCGATAGGCTCAAGGTAGCCCAGTCCAGGCAGAAGAGCTATGCAGATTCTAAACGCAAGGAGATAGTTTACGAAACCGGAGACAGAGTTTACCTTCGAGTATCCCCAGTTCGAGGAGTTAAGCGCTTTGGAGTTAAGGGAAAGTTAGCACCGCGTTTCGTTGGACCATTTAAGATCGTGAAACGTATGGGAGAAGTCGCTTATAAGTTGGAACTACCAGAAGGACTGTCAGGAGTTCATGATGTATTCCATGTTTCTCAGCTGAAGAGATGTCACGCCGAGATGGCGGAGGTACCGCTAAGAGATACAGTGCCATTAGAAGCAATTCAGTTAAAGGATGACCTAACATATGAGGAGAAGCCAGTCAAGATTCTCGATTATGCTAGCAGAGTTACTCGCAGCAAGGTTATCAAGTTTTGCAAAGTTCAGTGGAACCACCATTCAGAGGATGAAGCCACCTGGGAGAGAGAAGAAGATTTGCTCAAAGACCACCCTCACCTATTTTCTAGCCAACCCGAATCTCGAGGGCGAGATTCATCTTAAGGGGGGTAGGTTTGTAACATCCCAAATTTTCAATTTGGAATGTTATACACTAGATCATATGCATATCATATTTTCTTGCATTTTGGTTGATCCTAGAAATTTCACGCAACTCAAGGACCCTCGGAGAGAGTTGGAGATTTCGTTATTTTCATATTTGAGAGTTTTCTCGAATTTTGAAAAATAGGATCATTTGATTTATTTATTTTATCTTCAATAAATTTTCCGGTGTCAAAATATATGAGAGAGGGAATAATATGACTTTCCCAAATTTAGGAAAAATGAAGATATAATAAATAGATCAATTTTGCTTTCCGGTGTTTATTTGCATTTTATTTGGATAGGGAAAAATGCGCGTTTTCGAAAATTGCATTTTAGGTCCGGAGAAAAGTTCATTTTGTTCGGCTCATTTTTAGGAGTCGGGGAAAATTTACTTTAGATTTTTCGGAGTTCGTTTAGATCCCTTTTTGTTTTTTTTTCTGCGCGAGGAAACTATTTAAAAAAAAATTGAGCAGCGCCTTGGGCCAAAGGCCCAAGCCAAGCCACCCACCGCCGCGCTCCCAGGCGCCAGGCGCCGAGCCAGGAGCCGGTCGGCCGCCGCCGCCTCTTGCTAGGACCGAATCCTTTTAGGATTCTAGGGCGCCCCTTGTCCCCTTTTCCTTATTTCGTTTTCTTTAGTCCTACTCCGTTTATTTTCTAGATCTTTCCTACTCCTATTCTAATTCCTTGTCCTCTACCCCAAGTAAACCCCTCCCCTCCCCAATATAAATACCCAAGCACCCCCCCCTCTAAACACATCAAATCAAAGCTCTCCTCCACACCGCGCCTTGCACCGCCGCCGCGCCGCATCACACCGCGCCCTGCGTCACCGCCGCCGCGCCGCCTCACCCGCGCCGCCACCCCACACCCCGCGCCGCCGCCGCCTCACCCGCGCCGCCACCCCACACCCTGCGCCGCCGCCGCACCTTGCCGCCGCCGCCCCACACCCGCGCCGCCGCCGCACCTTGCCCACGCCGCCGCCCTACGCCGACGCCGCCGGAGCCCCGTTCACCGGAGACCTCGCCAAGGTAGCCCCGCGCTACATCTATTCTTTTCCTCGGATCGTTCTCTTCTAGTCGTTCCGATTCTTTTCTTCTCTAAACCGTTCCGGTTTTCTAGATCAGTTTTTCGATCGGTTTTTCTTCTCCGAAACCCTAGATCGGATTCGTTTTCTTCTCCGATTTAGTTGCCTTTGGACCGTTCGCCGGACCGTTCGTCCTAACGAACGTGATCACCGGATTCTTCTAGGTTAACGAACGTCCGTTCGTTTAACCGTTCTTCTTTTTCTTTTCGTCGGATTTATTCCGCGATCGCGATCTCAGATCCGATCTTCTTCCTAGTCTATTTTTCCACTCGTTTATCGGAATCAGGTGATTCAAGCGCCTGGAGTTTCGTCTCGAAACCGCCGTTCCGTCTAATCAACTTGAACAAGATTTTGTTACAGTAAAATTTTGACCTAGTTTCAACTTGCTAGAACCGAGTTGTTTTCTTCCGCCGTTTGTTTTTCGTTCTTTCTTGCAACCGGAGTTCTTAAGTTGAACTTTCTGGTTCGTTCTCTTGTTCGAGTTTTACCTGTGCATTAGATGAGTACTTATTGTATGCTTGTTGTTTTTCTACGATAGATTACCCGGATTGCGCTGCTTGTTACTTCGAAACCCTAGGACTCGCGGATCATCAGCAAGGCAAGTAACACTTTGATCATACCTTTTCTACAACCCATGTTTTATTGCATTAGATCAATCCTCACACATTGCATGATTAGGATCTAATTAAATTGTGGGATGGGAAGTAGATGAGGTAGTACCTATTACCTGTATTATTATGAAACCTTTGGGAGTTACTTCTACGTTTGCTTATTATGCCATGCTATGCTAGTAGACGTGGATTGGGTGAGTGATATCCATGACAGATGTGAGATGATAATTTTAATGGTTTATTTAAGGTGGCAACTTAAACACACATCTGGGTGGATTGAGGCACCTGATGTCTATCAGGACTTGCCTGTTTTTTTTTGGACCGCCACCCAGGCTCAAAGGGATCATAAGATCTTTCATGCTAGAAACTTCCGTGTGCAGCCACATGCTACTATGGGCTCTGGCATAGTTGACTAAGTTGTGCGAACTCTTACGGGGTGGACTAGCAGATGTAGGGGATGTAGGTGTACCGGTCTACCCCACATGTAAGGTGCTAGTGCTTCTGAAAGACTATGTCTCGGTCATCCGTCTTCTCAAACACCATGTAGTGCGAGAAACCAAACGGAGGCGATCGAGTCATGTGGGGAAAAGTGCGCAAAACTCTGCAGAGTAACAAACTAATCATGATTAGCCGTGTCCCCGGTTATGGACAACTTGAGTATCTAGTACTTGAATATCATTGTGAATCTCAACATGTTACTTCTAATTAATGTTGTTGGGTTTTAATTATTTTTAATTGGGATTGAGAATGTTGTCAACCATTCTCAATGTTTCACAACCACCATGATAGTTAAATAAACTTATTCCTTTGCAGTAGGGAAAAATTGGCTTTACGCAAAACTGTAACCATAGAGCTTTCCACCAGCCATATATGCATGTAGTATAGCTGTTTCATTCCCTTACTCTCTATGTGTTACTTTGCCAGCATATTCCATGTGCTGACCCGTTTTCGGGCTGCAACGTTAATGTTGCAGACTTTTCAGATGACGATTGAGGTGTTTAGGTCGTGGTTCTATACTCAGTGATGCCGCTGGAGTTGATGGACCCATTTATCTTCCAAGTCTTCCGCTGTTATCTTTAAAATATGGCCTTAAGTCATATTTATTGTAATAAGTTTTTTTTTGAGCCATCGATGTAATAAGTGTGTGATTGCAACTCTGCTATAAAACCTTGATGTACTGTGTGGTGTCAGCATTACTGATCCAGGGATGACACCGTAGCACAGTAGACGTGATCCATTCGGGTCAGGTCGCTACAGAAACCTTTTCACCTATCCGAAGCATTTCAAGAGTTTTTCAGTTTGTTTATCCGAAGGCCATCATTTCGGGATTATCCATTTCAGCTTCAGCTCTCGTTCTTCAAACATCTTACCGGTGCTTCGTTCAAGTTTTTCTCTAATCAATTCACGATCTCTTCATTCTCATGTATCTAGATTGTCTCAAGTATCTTCGTTCATTTCATAATTCTTCCGGGTGATTCGTTATCTTTTATTCGTTCTTTTTCAATCCTTACGGTGGTTCGTTTAAGATTTCTCTTCCTTCTTTATCATACCAATTCATTCGTTGTTTCGATTCCACCGGTGGTTAGTTGAAGACCTTCTCAAGTTGGTGCCGTATCTATCCTAATCCTTTCTTCAAGAATAACTTGTATGCAATCCGTTTGCTCGTCTTCAATTTAATTGGTGAAGGATAAGCATAATGTAATCCTTATTCTTGTTTCATCCAAGTGATTAATTTCCTATTCCGGAGGCTCATCAAATTCCTGATTTCAATTGTTTCATCTTCTCTTTTTCCCGGAGTTCCAACCTTTTTCAATTACATCTCCACGGAGATTCATTTAAATCATTGCAAGGCTTCAACCTTATTCTTTTCATCCACCATTTCGTTTGATCATTCTTTTTTACCGGAGTTTTCACGAAGGCTTGACATGGTGATTCATCAAGGATTTAATTCCTTCTCGAAGTGTTCATCGAGATTCTTTTCAGAAGAACTCAAGTATTTCTTCATCTTGCAATCCGGAGTGCATTTCTTTCTACCGTATCATTGGAGGTGGTTTTACGTCATTCTTGATAATTTGAGTTCATGCTTCATGATTCACACATTGTTAAGAATGAGGTATTTTGAATCCTTCAACCTATTCGTTGGAATTGTCTTGGGTTATATTTCACCTAAAGCCTTCCCTAAGGATTGTTGTTATATGGTGCTCATAAATGACCCAAGTTCTTCATCTATCCTCCCGGTGAAATAGCGTTCTCATCTCCTTGTTCATTCCAATCCAATTCTTTTTCTGTGAGTGGCAGGTTGTCACCTCATAATTTGAGATGTATTCCTTAAGACCATATCAAGCTTATTATTTTCGTTGTTGGTTTTCCAACAACTCCGTTCTAGCTTTTGTTGTAAGCATGCTCCCTCGAGATCTTGTTTCCCTTCGTTCATCCCATTCCATTCTATTCTTTTGTTCCGGAGTCATTGTGATGTTTCTATTTTCTCTCATCATCTTGGTTCGTGTTCTTTTCGTGCCTATCCATTTAATCGGAGTGTCGTGTCCTCTGCTCAAGTTCTTTTCATCGTATCAAGTCTTGCATAACTTCTCTAACGGAGTGCCGTCCAAATTTGTTCTTCCTTATTACTCTTCCCTACCGGAGTGCTTTCAACTTTGTTCTTCCTCGTTCCTCTTTCCTAATGGAGTTCTTTCAACTTCGCTCATCTCCTTTGTATTCTTTTCTCGAAATGGCTTAACCTTTTCAAGGTTCTTTGGTTTCACTCGTTTGTCAAAGAAGCAACTTAGTTTTACCTCTTCTCTTTCTCTTTCGTTTTTTCCTCCGGTGTCATTCTAGATCTCGGGACGAGATCCTCTCGTAATGGTGGAGTGTTGTAACGCCCCGAGACCGGTGTGCCAGCTGTCTTCCAGTTATTCGCTGTTGTTGTCTTGTCTTTGCTTGCATGTCATGCATTGCATATCATGTCATCATGTGCATTTCTTTTGCATACAATGTTCGTCTCATGCATCCGAGCATTTTCCCTGTTGTCCGTTTTGCAATTCGGCGCTCCTATGTCACCCGGTGTCCCTTTCTACCTCTTTTCGTGTGCGGGTGATAAAAGTTTTCCGATTGGACCGAGACTTGTCATGAGGCCTTGGTTTACTACCGGTAGACCGCCTGTTAAGTTTCGTACCATTTGGACTTCCTTTGATACTCCAACGGTTAACCGAGGGACCGAAAAGGCCTCGTGTGTATTGCAGCCCAACACCCTTCCAAAGTGTCCCAAAACCAACCTAAGACCTCTCCATCATCTCGGTCGTTCGATCATGATCGCGTGGCCGAAAACCGCACCTCATTTGGACTCTCCTAGCTCCCTCTACCTATAAATATGTCTCTCCCTTCGAAAATCTCGCAGTCCAAACCCTAGATCCAACTCCCGCACGCCGCCGGACATGTCCGTCCTGTCGCTGGATGTGTCCGCCGCCGCCGCCACGTCGCTCCGGCCAATACCAGGCCGACACGTCATGACGCTGCCGCACACATCCAGTCCGGAGCCGCCATGTGTCGCCCGCGCCCCCTCTCTCTCCTCCCGCGCCCGCCGCGGCCCGCTGAACCCGGATCGGGCCCGCGCGGGCCCAGATCCGCCGCCGCCCGTGCGCCAGGCGCCCCTGCTCGCCGGATCTCTCCGTCGCCGCCTCTCTCTCGCCGGGGCTCGCCGGGACCTCGCCGGACGCATCGCCCGTGCCTCCTCGGCTTCCGCGCCCGCCACCGACCGCCGCCATATCCGTGCGCCACCGCGCCTCACCCCATCCCGCGCTAGCTCGGAGGCATCGCCTAACTGCCCCGCCGCCGCAGCTCTTTGCCGGCGCCACCCCCTCGCTCCGTCGCCTCCTCCGCTCTCTGCCGCGAGCGCCGCCGCCACCGGAGCCTGCTCCGCCGCCCTCCTCGCCGGAGCCTCGCACCGGCCGGATCCGAGAAGATGGATGAGATCTACCAATCCCGCCATCCAAAAACCGTCTCCGTACCGGATCTCTTCATCCCGCTTCTCTCCGTCCCGCGTTGACTTTCACGGAGGTAAAATTCCACTAAGTCCCCGAAGTTTCCAGATTCATATGCCCATATTCAACGCATCGTAACTCTGCATACGTAGCTCCGATTCATGCGGGTAGCATATCAAAATGTTCGTCTCGACGAGTACATCATTTCATCTCATTGCATCATTTTCATTTGAGATAATCTTGATGCCCAAAATGCTGCTGGAAGAGGGCTATGTGGTGAATTTGTCAGATCTGTTTCATCAAATAGCTTTTTGTCATTTTTGCCATGATTAATGTGTGCATGATATGGTCCTGAGCTCCACATGAGTTTTGTTATATGTCATGCCATCTTTATAGAGGTGCTTACCATGTATTTTTGTGATATGTGTGGTGACTAGCACAAGCTTGCAAAGTAGTGCAATTGGTAATGCTGATTTCAGGGACTTAGTTTTTCACTAAGTCCTTGTTCTGTTTTTGTCGGTATGCCAAATGTTCATGTTGTTTCCTAGTGATCTGTGCCTCTTTTAAGGATGATCAGTAATGATGTTTTGTTAACGTTGTGGTGCTCTATCCATCCATGTCTTTGTTTGCATTTATGGAGCACCCTAGCTTGAGTCAATCGAGCTCTACTTTTGCTAAATTATGATCCTGGCAGATTGTTGACTTATTTAGTGATTTTGCCGAGGATGTTGCTATTGACCCGTGCATTCTATGATGTTGTTCTTGCCATGTATAGCTTCTATGCCATGTCTTCTTGATGGGTGTATGCTTGGTTTGTCATGCCATGCTCTGTAATGAGTGCATCGAGCTCGTAAATATGCCTACTCGTTAACTGTTTTGCATGCTCCAGTTTTTCACTGTCTGAGATCTGTTTATGTTTTTTCTATGTTCACATGATTGCAATTGTATTTTCGGATCCCTTTTGGCTCAAGGTCAGTAAGGGACTTTTGTTAAGTGCTTTTAGTAGCTTCATGCCATGCCTTGCCTTGCCATGATAACTTCCTGTAGCATGTAGTTTTCATGCTCTGAAGTGTGCTTCCCGATGATAAATTCCAGACTTGTGTTAATTTCACTAAGTCTGTAACCTGTTATCATTTGCACTTTTGCCATGCTTGTTTGAACCTGTTTATGGATGAATTAGCCGTAGCTCAGTGTTCATCTTTTGTCAAGATTCATGAGTGGATCCCTGCCATGTATTTTGTTGCTATGTTTGAGTGCTGTAGCATATTTATCTTAATGCATTTAGATGGCTACTTGTTGATTATCGCAGACCGGTGCCATATTTGTTTTGGTTGCCATTTCCAAACCATGCATCCGATTCTGGTGATCTTTATATCGATTTCAACCAAAATCACCTCACCTTTCCAGTGGTACTGTTGGATTTCCATGCTGAGGCCAGGTTCAGTCATTCCTTTCCAAATCATGCATATGCACC
Organism: Triticum urartu; assembly: GCF_056163025.1. NCBI lineage: Eukaryota > Viridiplantae > Streptophyta > Magnoliopsida > Poales > Poaceae > Triticum > Triticum urartu. The sequence continues at coordinate 559,016,503 of NC_141875.1, forward strand.
GCATACCGCATCCCGGATATCATACCATGTTCATGTGTGGTTTGTTTACTATGTGGTGTGCTTCTTTTCGGTGTTTGCCCCTTCGGGTTGGTTCCGTTAACGTCTCGTTTGTGAGGACCCGTTCGACTACGTTCGTTTGTCTTCTTCATGGACTCGTTCTTCTTCCTTGCGGGATTTCAGGCAAGATGACCATACCCTCGAAATCACTTCTATCTTGGCTTGCTAGTTGCTCGCTCTTTTGCTATGCCTATGTTGCGATACCTACCACTTGCTTATCATGCCTCCCATATTGTTAAGCCAAGCCTCTAACCCACCTTGTCCTAGCAAACCGTTGTTTGGCTATGTTACCGCTTTGCTCAGCCCCTCTTATAGCGTTGTTAGTTGCAGGTGAAGATTGGAGCATGTTCCATGTTTGGAAGATGGATATTTTTGTTGGGATATCACAATATCTCTTATTTAATTAATGCATCTATATACTTGGTAAAGGGTGGAAGGCTCGGCCTTATGCCTGGTGTTTTGTTCCACTCTTGCCGCCCTAGTTTCCATCATATCGGTGTTATGTTCCCGGATTTTGCGTTCCTTACGCGGTTGGGTTATAATGGGAACCCCTTGACGGTTCACTTTGAATAAAACTCCTCTAGCAAGGCCCAACCTTGGTTTTACCATTCGCCACCTAGCCTCTTTTTCCCTTGGGTTAGGCCAGCACAAGGGTCATCTTTATTTTAACCCCCCGGGCCAGTGCTTGTCTAAGTGTTGGTCCGAAATGGGCAGCCTGCGGGGCCACCTCGGGGAAACTTGAGGGATGGTTTTACTCATAGCTTGACCTATCCGGTGTTGCCCTGAGAACGAGATATGTGCAGCTCCCATCAGGATGTCGGCGCATCGGGCGGATTTGCTGGACTTGTTTTACCATTGTCGATGATGTCTTGTAACCGGGATTACGAGCCTGGTCGGGTCTTCCCGCTAGAAGGAATATCCTTCGTTGACCGTGAGAGCTTGTGATGGGCTAAGTTGGGACACCCCTGCAGGGATTTGAACTTTCGAAAGCCATGCCCGCGGTTATGGGCAGATGGGAATTTGTTAATGTCCGGTTGTAGAAAATCTGAAGTTGATCTTAATTAAAATACATCAACCGCATGTGTTACCATGATGGTCTCTTCTCGGCGGAGTCCGGGAAGTGAACACGGTGTTGGAGTTATGCTTAACGTAGGTTGTTCTAGGATCACTTCTTGATCATAGTGGTTCGACCGTGCTTTTGCCTTCTCTTCTCGCTCTCATTTGCGTATGTTAGCCACCATATATGCTAGTCGCTTGCTGCAGCTCCACCTCATACCTTTTACCCTTCCTATAAGCTTAAATAGTCTTGATCGCGAGGGTGTGAAATTGCTCAGTCCCCGTGACTCACAGATACTTCCAAAACCAGTTTGCAGTTGCCGATGTTACCGAGCAGGTGACGCAACCAAGCTCAAGGAGGAGCTCGATGAAGATCTTGTCCTTTATGTTGATCCGCTTCCAGTTGATTAGTAGTGGAGCCCAGTTGGGGTCGATCGGGGATCTGTGTAGCTTTTGGGGTAGTCTTCTTTTATTTTGGTTCTGTACTTGATTGTATCTGGTTGATGTAATGCTTTATTCATGTATTTGTGTGAAGTGGCGATTGTAAGCCAACTACGTATCTCTTTGCCTTATGGATTACACGGGTTGTGTGAAGATTACCTCACTTGCGACATTGCTTTCAATGCGGTTATGCCTCTAAGTCGTGCTTCGACACGTGGGAGATATAGCCGCATCGAGGGCGTTACACCTTCGTGGGTGGAGCCCTCCGTGGAGTCGCACAACCGTTACCCTTCGTGTGTTGAAGTCTCCATCAACGTGGATTTATGATAGCACCACCTATCGGAACCATGCCAAAAATCTCTATGTCTATGTTGCGTTTTCTCCCTCCAAACTCCCCCCTTTACCTTCATATGCTATGATTTACATTCCGCTGCTATACTCTTAAGAATTGCATGTGTAGGTTGATTTCTTGACTTGTGCTAAGTTGCTAAAATCTGCCAAGACTTAAAATTGGGAAAAGGCTAGATTTTTATTTGATCAAGTAGTCTAATCACACCCCCCCCTCTAGACATACTTTCAATCCTACAATAAGTTTTTATTTGGTCACGTAATCTAATCACCCCCCTCTAGACATTACTTTCAATCCTATAACTTCCCTAAAAAGATAGAATTCCTTATTTGACACTATCTTAAAATCTGCTTCCTTATTTGACACTAGAAAAAAAATTCTTCCCTATTTGACACAAGTTCTAAATTTTATTCCCTATATGACATTTCCGTTCATTTTGAGCCTAAATGACACCTGAAAAGACTCTTTTGCCCCTCATGTGGTATGTGTGTGGGGGGCAATAGCGCACACACACAGCACTAGTGCGAGGGCAGAAACACACACGCAGCAACACATACACATGCACCAACACACACGCACGTGCACACACACGTAGCAACACGCACGCGCACGTGCACACACACACACATCAACACACATGCATGCGCGCACACACGCAGCAACACACACACACGCAGCACACACACACATACACACACACGCAGGCAGCACATAGGCACGCAACAGCACACACACACACGCACGTACACACGCAGTAGCAAACACAGACGCAACGGCACACATGCACACACACATGCAGCAGCAACACACATGTGCGCGTGCACCCACACACGCAACAGCACACACACGCGCACACACATACCACATGAGGGGCAAAATCATCTTTTCTAGTGTCATTTAGGCTCAAAATGGACGGAAGTGTCGTATAGGGAATAAAATTTAGGACTAGTGTCAAATAGGGAAGAAAAACTTTTCCAGTGTCAAATAATGAACCTGATTTTAAGACAGTGTCAAATAAGGAATTTTCTCCCCTAAAAACTGCCTTTTATTATATAGTCCTTCATTTTTGTACATGCTTTATTACTACGCTAGCATAATGCCCATGTGTTACTACAAAATCCTAAAAATAATTGAAGTAATATTAGGTTAGCAATATACATCAACCAATCAATTTGTAACACTGCAAAGAAAAACTCAAGCAAACAAACATTGCACTTGTGTAACTACATAGCCATGGGAGCAATGAGATGTACATATAAGATACTTTCTCATTCAAAACACGAGTGAGATGATCGATCGTTGGTTTGATTGAGCCTAGTGTAGAGCTAGGTGTGAGGTTTAGACACCCCCTCCACCACCACCAACTGCATTATTATTTTTACTATTTCACTTATATGATTTTTTTCAGACCGAAGCATCCAATGGATTCTAGATGGATAAGGGAGATTGGGGTGGAGTGGAGAGTGAACTCTTCCACACCAGAGGGGCTGGCGGATTCTAGAAGGATGAGGGGATTGGAGTGGTGTGGGAAGTGAACTCACCATCACCAACATCAACTCATATTTATAAGGTATATCACCAAGATATCTACTAAAAAGGATGTTGAGAGAGCTTTCAGTGTGCTTCAAAAATGTTTTGCAATTATTTGTGGCCCTGCCAAGTATTCAAAGCCTAAGACCATGTGGCGGACCCAGACAACATGTGTTATTTTACACAACATGATCATTGAGTATGAGAGAGAGGGCCTCGAGGTCTTTCAGTTTCTCCACAATGGTGTCCCCGTAGAGTCGAGCCATCACCCACAGGATCCAAACATTCCTACAAGTACAAGATGTGGCTTGAATCTGCGTCGATATTTCCCCAAAGAGGAAGGGATGATGCAGCACAGCTAAGGTAAGTATTTCCCTCAGTTATGAAACCAAGGTTAACAATCCAGTATGAGAACCAAGCAACACTATGTAAAAGGTACCTGCACACAAATAACAAATACTTGCAACCCAACGCAAAAGAGGGGTTGCCAATCCCTCTACGGTAAAAAGATAGATTAAATTGTATGAGATTGGATAAATAGATCTAGCAGAAACACAAAATAAAATAAGTAAAGAAAAAGTGCAGCAAGGTATTTATATAGGAAAAGACCCCATCTTTTTATCCTTAATAGCAACGATACATGCGTGCCTCGCTAACCCCTCTGTCACTGGGTGAGGACACCGCAAGATCGAACTCATCACAAAGCACCTCTTCCCATTGCAAGAAAAATCAATCTAGTTGGCCAAACCAAACCAAAGTTTCAGAGAAGAAATACGAGGCTATAACAATCATGCATATAACAGATTAAGGAAACTCAAATAATATTCATAGATAGATCTGGTCATAAACTTGCACTTCATCGGATCCCAACAAACACACCACAAAAAATCATTACATCAAATAGATCTCCAAGAACATCGAGGAGAACATTGTATTGAGCATCAAAAAGAGAGATGAAGCCATCTAGCTACTGCCTACGGACCCGTAGGTCTATGGTGAACTACTCACGCATCATCGGAGGAGCACCAATGAGATGATGAACCCCTCCGTGATCGTGTTCCCCTCTAGCAGAGTGACGGAATAGGGTTCTAGATTGGATCTCGTGGTTCTGGAACTTGCGGCGGCTAGAATTGTGTTTCGATCTCTTTCCTAGGGTTTCTGGAATATCTGAGTATTTATAGAGCTGACAGGCGATGGAGGATACCTCCATGGGCCCCACCACCCATTAGGGCGCGGTAGGGGCCTCTGGCGCCCCCAGGTGTGTGGTGGGCCCCATGGGCCTCCCCCTGGTGCTTCCTTGGCTCCCAAGTTGTCTTCTGGTCCAAAAAAATCTCCAAAAAGTTTCGTGGCATTTGGACTTTGTTTGGTACTGATATTCTGTGAAGTAAAAAACAGCAACTAGCACTAGGCACTCTATCAATAGGTTAGTCCCAAAAAATGATATAAAGTTGCTATAAAATGAATGTAAGACATCCAAGAATGATAATATAACAGCATGGTACAATCAAAAATTATAGATACGTTGGAGACGTATCAGTACACCAAAGGACCGAGAGTTAAGAAGCTCACAACGAACTTCAAGAAGACCTTGCTGAGCACCATTGATGACTTCTTGTGCTGTTATCATGTTCTTTTCTCAACCTGAAAGGTTAACTTTGAAAACATTCAATTTGGTATGTATTTGAATTCTGTGTACTTCTTTTTACTTTGAAAATGGTTGGATAATTGGCGAAGGATTTTTTTAGGGGATTAAGTTTTAGTGATCTATCGGATGAGAAAAGGCTCAATCCCCTATTGTCTTTCTAGTGTCAAAAATTGCTAGTGGTTATTTTTAACATAGAACAAACGTAGACACTTATACATACGCATGTATATTCATCACTATGAACGCAAGCACGCACACTCTACCTCTATGAGCATCTCTGAGAAACTGAGCCATCATATCATCTTGAGATTGATGAAGTCACCATAGGAAACGTCCCCTACCACTCAACGAGCAATGCCGAAAAGACTTGAATATTTTTAGAAAAAAAGCGAGCACCAATGTAAGTCTAGTAATTGACTTGTCGTAATCCACAGTTTGACAGTACACCACCATGACGTGAAACACTGCATAATTTGCCTGACGTGATCGGTGGCGTGTGCAATCCCTCGCATGCACTCTTCACTAGGAAAAAGACACATCCGTGACATTTTGAGCCAAACGAAAAAAATTTATGTCATGCTTATGACACTTCTATGGCGATAATTGTGACAAAACCCAGTATCATCATAGATCTGGTGGGATCCTACTTCTTTGACAAAAAATCATGACAGAAAATGGGCTTTTCATCCTGGGCGGGCCGGAGACGCAACTGCATGACATTGCTTGGGCCGTCCCTGACGGAAAAAACCGTGGTCGAAGCGAGGGCAAGGAAAATATCGGGGAGTTCCCGATTACAGTGCGTGGTCGGGGTTGAAGGATGCACAAAGGTTTGTGCTATTCTCTCGTACACGTACGCGCGTGTGTGCGAGGCGTTGCACTCTAACTGAACCTGAGTGAGGCGTTGGGCTCTAACTGAACCCGAGTGATTGTACTAGCTACATTACTGAACCCCGATGGATCCCTTGTTATTAACTGAACCCGAGTGATCCCTTTGCTACTACTGCTAACCAATCGATGCTGCCTCTTGATGAACTGTGAGCATTGTTGGGGGGGTTGGATGAACAGGACCCCGTGGTAGTAGAGGCCATTGCCGCTGGATGAACAGGACCCCGATCGATCGAGCCGGTTGGGGGTGGATGAACAGGACCCCATGGAGGGCTGGATGAACAGGACCCCATGGAGGGCTGGATGAACAGGACCCCGTGGAGGGCTGGTTGAATAGTAGCCGGTGGGGGCTAGATGAATAGTAGCTCGTGGAGGGGTGGTTGAACAGGACCCCGTGGAGAGGGCTGGTTGAACAGTAGCCGGTGGAGGAGCGGTGGAGGCTGGATGGACATGAGCCCGTGGATGAACAGTTGCAAGTGGAGGCTGGAGGAGGTCGAGGGTGGATGAACAGTAGCCCATGGAGGCCAGAGGAGGTCGACGGTGGAGATTAACAGTATCCCGTGGAGTCCCGTTTTGCGGTATGCCACACCCCTCCCGATTAACAAGACCCCCGTTTCGACCATATAGCTCCAACACAAGTCCGTTTCCTCCGTTTTGCGGTACGCCACACCCCTCCCGATCAAGAGGACCATGTTTCGACTGTAGGAGGTCCAAGAGAAGTCTGTTTCCTCTGTTTTGCAGTACGCCAGACCCCTCTAGATGAACAGGATCCGGTTTCGACCGTGGCTGGTCAAACACAAGGTCGTTTCCTCCATTCTGCGGTACGCCAGGCCTCGTTTCGATCGGCTGTTCCGTCCAAGCCGGTTGGCTCCGGATAAACACGACGCATTCTGACCCAGACAGTTGCCTCCCGATGAACAGGACACTTTTTCTCCGTTCCGACCAAGCCGATTCGCTGCCCGATGAATAGGACGCCGTTGCTGCCGTCCGTTGCCTCTCCATGTACACAAGCCCTGTTCGTCCGTTTATATATGCACGAGTACGCGCTCGATACCTCGCCCGTATGTACGTACGTGGCCGTATTTTTTGCCCTGTGGCTATACATACAGGTATAGGACTTAGAAAGGACTGCGTGAACTGCTATGTCGGGTGCTTGTCGGTGTACAAAAGTAGGGGATCTCCTTTTGCACCCCTTTACTTGTGCACAGGCAGTCAAAGCCATGCCCACGGCCGCACTGAGCAGTGCAGAGGAGGGATGCTAGAGCGCAAGACAGCCAGAGCAACGCCAAGATCAGGGGCACAAAGAGAGCAACAGGGCGAGGTGGACTCCCCCGGCAAGACTCTTTCCGGGGCGGCTTCCGCAGCCCCGACAAAATCCTTGCCGGGGCAACTTGTGTGACGCCAGCAGAGCACGCCACCCTTGAGCCCAAGGGTTTCCGACGCCATCAGCCACATCAAAACCAAGGCTCGGGAGGCACCTCCATGATGGAATGCAGATCTTTCTGGAGATCATAAATACACAAGTCGGATGAGAACCAGAAGACGACTATCCTTGGCGAGATCCTTGCCAAGGAAATCCACGAGACCCTCGGCAAGATCCTTGCCGGGGACAACCGCGGTGCCACGGCAAGACCCTTGCCGGGCCCTCTGCAAGACCCTTGTCGAGGACGTCTGTGGGGCCGTAGCCAGGCCCATGTATGCCAAGACTCCATCGCCGCTCCCATGTAGCTGCTAGCTCAACCAGTTGGGGCAGGCGTCTGCGTGCCAGCGTGCGGCCTCCACACCGACTCAACAAGCACCTGCGTGGTGGCATGCAAATCTTTGTGAAGGCTCTGCCATCACGCCAGCCCAACAGCCAGCCAATGTGGCGCTACAACGCCTCGTCAACTCGGACGCGCGTCGGAGCCAGACGAGGCGATGACAGCTGGGACGAGCTTCCTTGCCGTCCCCGATAAAGCAAGTGGGGCATGTCAGCAGCGCATTAAATGCGATTTTCTGATGGTACCAGAGGATAGACTCAGCCGCGATGCACCTTTCCACCTCCTGTATGCCACTGTGGCGACCCCTTTTGTCTATAAAAGGAGGCCCGAGGCGTACTGGAGGGGGATTCGGATCTTTGGAACTAGAGAGACACCGTAACTAGTTCAAGAACTCAAGAACACTCAAATATACATCAAATCAGGACTAGGGTATTACGCGTCTCCGCGGCCCGAACCTGGGTAAACGATCCTTGTGCTGACCGCCCGACCCGCTCTTTGCACAACCCCGCGCCCACCAACCGTAGAAGGGATCCTAGTGATCCCATAGGTGTCGTTTCCCACCAACATCTCTGGCGCGCCAGGTAGGGGGTGCGCAGTTGTGAAAATCTGGTTTAGCAGCCAGTTTAGTAGTTCTTCATCGCCATGGCTCCCAAGAATAAGACGATCACAACGATCGGTTCGTCGGAGGGCTGAACGGCCCGTACCAGTGCGGGCGAGTGGTGGGGCGGTCGCGGATGGAAGCCGAGGCGCACCCCGCGAACACCCGCATCGCTCTGGCAGCCAAAGCCTGGCGAGCGGCATCGTTCGTGCGTGGGACGGCGGGCCGCACGCCACCAAATCCAGAGACGGAGCTGGGGCCCCTGCAGGCAGCGCTGGGCCCTCCAGGGGCGGCGCGACGACTTCCGAGGAACATACACCGGCGCCCGCGACACGCTCCTCCCAGGTTGTGCGCGACGCGCAGCGTCACCCCACTGGTGACCTTGGGCGCTGATGTCTACTACACAACCTTCTTCTTGTAGACGTTGTTGGGCCTCCAAGTGCAGAGGTTTGTAGGACAGTAGAAAATTTCCCTCAAGTGGATGACCTACGGTTTATCAATCCGTAGGAGGCGTAGGATGAAGATGGTCTCTCTCAAGCAACCCTGCAACCAAATAACAGAGAGTCTCTTGTGTCCCCAACACACCCAATACAATGGTAAATTTTATAGGTCACTAGTTCGGCGAAGAGATGATGATACAAGTGGTATATGGATAGTAGACAATGGTTTTTGTAATCTGAAAATATAAAAACAGCAAGGTAACTAATGATAAAAGTGAGCACAAACGGTATTGCAATGCGTTGAAACAAGGCCTAGGGTTCATACTTTCACTAGTGCAAGTTCTCTCAACAATAATAACATAATTGGATCACATAACTATCCCTCAACATGCAACAAAGAGTCACTCCAAAGTCATTAATAGCGGAGAACAAACGAAGAGATTATGGTAGGGTACGAAACCACCTCAAAGTTATTCTTTCCAATCAATCCGTTGGGCTATTCCTATAAGTGTCACAAACAGCCCTAGAGTTCATACTAGAATAACACTTTAAGACACAAATCAACCAAAACCCTAATGTCACCTAGATACTCCAATGTCACCTCAAGTATCCGTGGGTATGATTATACGATATGCATCACACAATCTCAGATTCATCTATTCAACCAACACATAGAACCTCAAAGAGTGTCCCAAAGTTTCTGCCGGAGAGTCAAGACGAAAACGTGTGCCAACCCCTATGCATAGCTTCATGGGCGGAACCCGCAAGTTGATCACCAAAACATACATCAAGTGAATCACGTGATATACCATTGTCACCACAGATACGCACGGCAAGACATACATCAAGTGTTCTCAAATCTTTAAAGACTCAATCCGATAAGATAACTTCAAAGGGGAAATTCAATCCATTACAAGAGAGTAGAGGGGGGAGAAAACATCATAAGATCCAACTATAATAGCAAAGCTCGCGATACATCAAGATCATACCACCTCAAGAACACGAGAGAGAGAGAAATCAAACACATAGCTACTGGTACATACCCACAACGCCGAGGGAGAACTACTCCCTCCGCGTCATGGAGAGCATCGGGATGATGAAGATGGCCACCGGAGAAGGATTCCCCCTCCGGCAGGGTGCCGAAACGGGTCTAGATTGGTTTTCGGTGGCTATGGAGGCTTCTGGCGGCGGAACTCCCGATCTATTGTGTTCCCCGATCGTTTTAGGGTATATGGATATATACATATATAGGTGGAAGAAATACGTCAAGGGAGCCACGAGGGGCCCACAAGGGTGGAGGGCCCGCCCTAGGGGGGTGGGCGCGCCTCCCTACCTCATGGCTCCCTCGTTTCTTTCCTGACGTGCACTCCAAGTCTATCGCATAGCTTTCCTTCCAAAAATAACTTCTCCAGAAGGTTTCATTCTGTTTCGACTCTGTTTGATATTCCTTTTCTTCAAAACACTAAAACAAGGGGAAAACAGGAACTGGGACTGGGCTCTGGGTCAATAGGTTAGTCCCAAAAATAATATAAAAGTGCATAGTAAAGCCCATTAATGTCCAAAACAGAAGATAATATAGCATGGAGCAATCAAAAATTATAGATACGTTGGAGACGTATCAGGCGCCGCCGTGGGAAGAGTCCCGTGCATCATCCGCGGGACGTAGAAGGCCAGCATGCACGCCGAGACACTGGCAAAAACGGCGCACGGCCGCCAGGCTGTGATAGAGCTCCTTCTAACGTGGTTAGGAGTCAGAGCGTGTCACGGTCCATGCAGCTTTCGCCGCCACCCACACCAGCAGAACTTTGGTGTGCGCAGTTGCTCCTCGACTTTCCTCCTGATGCGGAAAAGCTCGATGAGTGGAGAGCCACCATCCGGAGCCTCGTTGGCATTGCCAACAAATATGAACCGCAACTAGCGGGGCCCTCAGGCCGGCGCTCCGTCGAGCCACCACGTGCCAGTGGCAGAAGGATCGGAGGTGCCGTGGCCACGGTGCACTCTCCGCCCCCACGTCCATTGCCGCGGGTGCCTGTCCATCGTGATGACGCTTGTGATAACATATCCATAGCGTCATCCGGCCCACGGACCCACCGCGATCAGCGCCAAGTTCCTCGGGAGCGAGCCCGTGAAGACGCTCGAACCACCATCAAGCGCCGGCGTGATGCACACCACCAATCAGATCGGGGGGCGGGGCCCACTAAGGACCACCCAGCACCGAGAGGCTCTAGCGGCCTACCCTACGAGGTGGGTTGCCCAGCCTTTACCTGTTAGCTGCGGCAGTTCCAGTGGCCCTCCCACTGCACATTCAAGCCCGACGTTGGTGAGAAGTACAACGGCAAGACCCACCCGTCAGAGTTCCTCAGCATCTACGCCATCGTGATGCAAGCTGCTGGACCCGGCGACAACAAGGTGCTTGACAATTAATTCCCGTTGGCACTTAAACCCAATTTTATGTCGTGGTTGATGCACTTGCCGGCGGATTCCATTTCTTCTTGGCCGGACTTGTGCCATGAGTTCGTTCGCGCCTTCACCGGAGGCCACCAAGCTCATGGCCAGGCAAGCGATTTGCATACCATCCCCCAGAAGGAAGGTGAAACCCTGCGCAAGTACATATAGAGGTTCAGCCGGGTGCAGTACAACATCCCAGATGTTCATCCCGCCGCCGTGATCAACGCATTTCATCAGAATGTGCGCAACCGCAAGATGCGTGAAGAGCTGGCGATGAACAAGGTCAAAGATGTGGCCTAACTTTATGTTCTGGCCGATAGGTGCGCTCGAGCTGGAGAGGGGAGCAAGTACCCCGGCGAGGACGCCGGCGCGGAAACCGACTCCACAGACGAAGGCATAGCCACCCCGACGAAGAAGGGTCGATGCCGCAACAGGAAGCGCAAGGGCAAGACCGTGCTTGCCATCGAGGGATCCGAGGACACCGGTGCTGCCAAGAAGGCCAAAACAGATGACCCCGGCAAGGGAAGTGCTGGGTGCGCCGCCTACCAGGCCTTGGCGGCTGCCGACAAGCCAGGAGGCTCTGACCAGCAATACTACAAGATCCACTGCACCAAGGGCCACGACCTCCAGAACTGCCGGCAAGTCGAGCTGCTTGCTGAGAAGCAAAAAGCTGAGTATGAGAGGTGCTACCTCTTGAGCACTGCGTTGGATTTCCCCGAAGAGGAAGGGATGATGCAGCAAAGTAGCGTAAGTATTTCCCTCAGTTTTTGAGAACCAAGGTATCAATCCAGTAGGAGGCTATGCTCGAGTCCCTCGTACCTACACAAAAACAATAGCTCAACGCAACCGACACGCTTAGGGGTTGTCAATCCCTTCACGGTCATTTACGAAAGTGAGATCTGATAGAGATGGTAAATAATATTTTTGGTATTTTTGGTATAGAGATGCAAAGTAAATGAAGTAAAAGAAAAGTAAAAGCAAAGCAATAATAAAGTAATGGAGATTGATATGATGAGAAAGAGACCTGGGGGCCATAGGTTTCACTAGTGGCTTTTCTCAAGAGCATAAGTATTCTACGGTGGGTGAACAAATTATTGTTGAGCAATTGACAGAATTGAACATAGTTATGAGAATATCTAGGTATGATCATGTATATAGGCATCACGTCCGAGACAAGTAGACCGAAACAATTCTGCATCTACTACTATAACTCCACTCATCGATCGCTATCCAGCATGCATCTAGAGTATTAAGTTAAAAACAGAGTAACACCTTAAGCAAGATGACATGATGTAGAGGGATAGTTTCATGCAATATGATAAAAACCCCATCTTGTTATCCTCGATGGCAACAATACAATACGTGCCTTGCTGCCCCTTCTGTCACTGGGAAATGACACCGTAATATTGAACCCAAAGCTAAGAACTTCTCCATGGCAAGAACAACCATTCTAGTAGGCCAAACCAAACTGATAATTCGAAGAGACTTGCAAAGATAACCAATCATACGTAAAAGAATTCAGAGACGATTCAAATATTATTCATAGATAGACTGGATCATAAACCCACAATTCATCGGTCTCAACAAACACACCGCAAAAACAAGATTACATCGAATAGATCTCCACGAGAGAGGGGGAGAACATTGTATTGAGATCCAAAAAGAGAGAAGAAGCCATCTAGCTACTAGCTATGGACCCGTAGGTCTGAAGTAAACTACTCACACTTCATTGGAGGGGCTTGGATGATGATGTAGAAGCCCTCCATGATCGATGCCCCCTCCGACGGAGCTCCGGAACAGGCCCCAAGATGGGATCTCGTATATACAGAAAGTTGCGGCGGTGGAATTAGGTTTTTGGCTCCGTCCCCGATCGTTTGGGGGTACGTGGATATATATAGGAGGAAGAAGTACGTCAGTGGAGCTTCGAGGGGCCCACAAGGCAGGGGCGAGCCCTAGGGGGGGCGCCCCCTACCCTCATGACCACCTCGTGGCTTTCTTGACGGAGGGTCCAAGTCTCCTGGGTCTTGTCTGATGAGAAATTCACGTTTTCGAAGGTTTCATTCCGTTTGGACTCCATTTGATATTCCTTTTCTTCGAAACCCTAAAACAGGAAAAAAACAGCAATTCTGGGCTGGGCCTCCGGTTAATAGGTTAGTCCCAAAAATAATATAAAAGTGGAAAATAAAGCCCAATAATGTCTAAAACAGTAGATAATATAGCATGGAGCAATCAAAAATTATAGATACGTTGGAGACGTATCAAGAGGCGGGACAAGGAGAAGGGCCAGGATGGTGCCGAGGGATCTGCCAAGAAGCGTGGCGGCCAAGGAGTTCGCCGCGCAAAGGATAACCAGCAAGAGAGGCCCGATCGGGCCCACGACAAGAAGCAAGGAGATGATAATCATGATGAAGTTGACTGATATGTCCGTTTTGCATCATGCTTTTATATCGATATTTATTGCATTACGGGCTGTTATTTCACATTATGTCACAATACTTATGGCTATTCTCTCTTATTTTACAAGGTTTACATAAGGAGGGAGAATGCCGGCAGCTGGAATTCTGGGCTGGAAAAGGAGCAAATATTAGAGACCTATTCTGCACAACTCCAAAAGTCCTGAAACTCCACGGAACACCTTATAATAAATAATGAAAAATCCTCGCCAAAGATGAAGACCAGGGGGCCCACACCCTTCTCACGAGGGTGGGGGCGCCCCCGCTGGGCGCGCCCCCCTGCCTCGTGGGCCCCCTGGTGGCTCTCCGATGACCATCTTCTCCTATATGAAGTCTTTCATCGAGAAAAAAAATAAGAAGCAACCTTTCGGGACGAAACTCTGCTGCCACGAGGCGGAACCTTGGCGGATCCAATATAGAGCTCTGGCAGAGCTGTTCTACCGGGGAAACTTCCCTCCCGGAGGGGGAAATCATCGCCATCGTCATCACCAACGCTACTCTCATCGGGAGAGGGCAATCTCCATCAACATCTTCGTCAGCACCATCTCACCTCAAAACCCTAGTTCATCTCTTGTATCTGATTCTTGTCTTCAAGTCCGGGATTGGTTCTAGTAGGTTGCTAGTAGTGTTAATTACTCCTTGTAGTTGATGCTAGTTGGTTTAATTGGTGGAAGATCATATGTTCAGATCCTTTATGCATATTAATACCCCTCTGATTATGAACATGTTTATGCTTTGTGAGTAGTTACGTTTGTTCCCGAGGACAAGGGAGAAGTCTTGCTATTAGTAGTCATGTGAATTTGGTATTCGTTTAATATTTTGATGAGATGTATGTTGTCTAGCCTCTAGTGGTGTTATGTGAACGTCGACTACATAACACTTCACCACTATTTGGGCCTAGAGGAAGGCATTGGGAAGTAGTAAGTAGATGATGGGTTGCTAGAGTGACAGAAGCTTAAACCCTAGTTTATGTGGTGCTTCATAAGGGGCTGATTTGGATCCATATGTTTCATGCTATGGTTAGGTTTACCTTAATACTTTTGTTGTAGTTGCGGATGCTTGCAATAGAGGTTAATCATAAGTGGGATGCTTGTTCAAGTAAGAACAGCACCCAAGCACCGGTCCATCCACATATCAAATTATCAAAGTACCGAACGCGAATCATATGAACGTGATGAAAACTAGCTTGACGATATTCCCATGTGTCCTCGGGAGCGCTTTTCCTTATATAAGAGTTTGTCCAGGCTTGTCCTTTGCTACAAAAAGGATTGGGCCACCTTGCTGCACTTTATTTACTTTTGTTACTTGTTGCTCGTTACAAATTATCTCATTACAAAACTATCTGTTACCACTTATTTCAGTACTTGCAGAGAATACCTTGCTGAAAACCGTTTATCATTTCCTTCTGCTCCTCGTTGGGTTCGACACTCTTACTTATCGAAAGGACTACGATAGATCCCCTATACTTGTGCGTCATCAAGGCTCTTTTCTGGCACCGTTGCCGGGGAGTGAAGCGCCTTTGGTAGATGTAATTTGGTAAGGAAAAATTTATATAGTGTGATGAAATTTACTGCCACTTGTTACTATGGAAAGTAATCCTCTGAGGGGCTTGTTCAGGGTACCTTCACCCCGACCAGTAGAGCAAAGAGTTGCTCCTCAACCTACTGAAACTATTGAAAATGAAATTCCTTATGAGTATCCTTCGAGTATAATAGAAAAACTGCTAGCTAATCCTTTTACAGGAGATGGAACAAAGCATCCTGATGAACACCTAATATATGGGGATGAAGTTTGTGGATTATTTAAGCTTGCAGGTATTTCTGATGATGTTGCTAAGAAGAAGGTCTTCCCTTTATCTTTGAAGGGAGACGCATTGACATGGTATAGGCTATGTGATGATATGGGATCATGGAACTATAGAAGATTGAAATTGGAATTTCATCAAAAGTATTACCCTATGCATCTTGTTCATCGTGATCGCAATTTTATATATAATTTTTGGCCTCGCGAAGGAGAAAGCATCGCTCAAGCTAGCGGGAGGCTTAAATCAATGTTATATTCATGCCCCAATCATGAGCTTCCAAGAGAAACAAATCTTCAAAAAAATTATGCTTGGCTTTCTGATAACAATCGCACATGCTTGATACTTCTTGTGCTGGCTCTTTTATGATGAAGACTAGTGAATTCAAATGGGATTTATTGGATAGAATTAAACGCAACTCTGAAGATTGGGACCTCGACAATGGTAAGGAGTCAGGTATGACAGCTAAGTTTGATTATGTTAAATCTTTCATGGATACCAATGTTTTCCGTAAGTTTAGCACTAAATATGGACTTGATTCTGAGATGGTAGCTTCTTTCTGTGAATCTTTTGCTACTTACGTTGATCTCCCTAAGGAGAAGTGGTTTAAATATCATCCTCCCATAGAAGTAAAAGTAGCAGCACCTATTAAAGTTGAAGAAAAGACTGTCACTTATAATGATCCTATTGTTCATACTTCTTATGTTGAGAAACCACCTTTCCCTGTTAGGATAAAGGATCATTCTAAAGCTTCAACTGTAGTTCGTAAAAGCAGTATTAAAACATATACACCTCCTGATCAAGTTAAAGTTGAACCTAGTATTGCTATTGTTAAAGAGCTCTTGTCTGATAATATTGATGGGCATGTTATTCAGTTCTGCGGTGAAACTGCTAGAATTGCTAAACCGTGTGCTAAAGATAAACGTATACCTGTGGTAGGCGTGCCTGTTATTTCTGTTAAAATAGGAGATCATTGTTATCATGGATTATGTGATATGGGTGCTAATGCTAGTGTTATACCTTATGACTTGTATAAAGAAATCAAGCATGAAATTGCACCTGCTGAGTTAGAAGATATTGATGTCACAATTAAACTTGCTAATAGAGATACTATTTCAGCAATGGGAATTGTTAGAGATGTTGAAGTCTTGTGCGGGAAAACTAAATATCCTGCTGATTTTCTTGTTCTTAGTTCTCCACAAGATAGCTTTTGTCCCATTATATTCGGTAGACCCTTCTTGAATACAGTTAATGCTAGGATAGACTGCGAAAAGAATGTTGTTACTATTGGCTTGGATGATATGACTCATGAATTTAATTTCTCTAAATTTAGTAAACAATACCGGGGAAGAAGAATTGCCCAGTAAGGATGAAATTATTGGTCTTGCTTCTATTTCCGTACCTCCAAATGATCCTTTAGAACAATATTTCCTAGACCATGAGAATGATATGTTTATGAATGAAAGAAGGGAAATATATGAAGTATTCTTTAAACAAGAACCTATGCTAAAACACAATTTTCCTATTGAAATCCTAGGGGATCCTCCTCCACCTAAGGGTGATCCCGTGTTTGAGCTTAAACCGTTGCCTGATAATCTTAAATATGCTTATCTTGACGAAAAGAAGATATATCCTGTTATTATTAGTGCTAAACTTTCAGAGCATGAAGAAGAAAGATTATTGAAAACTCTGAAGAAGCACCGTGCTGCTATTGGATATACTCTTGATGATCTTAAGGGCATTAGTCCCACTCTATGTCAACATAAAATAAATTTGGAAACAGATGCCAAACTAGTTCGTGATCCTCAACGACGTCTGAATCCTAAAATGAAAGAAGTGGTAAGAAAAGAAATACTAAAGCTTCTGGAGGCAGGTATAATTTATCCCGTTGCTGATAGTTAGTGGGTAAGTCATGTTCATTGTGTCCCTAAGAAGGGAGGTCTTACTGTTGTTCCTAATGATAAAGATGAATTGATTCCACAAAGAATTATTACAGGTTATAGGATGGTAATTGATTTTTGCAAATTAAATAAGGCTACTAAGGAAGATCATTACCCCTTACCTTTTATCGATCAAATGCTAGAAATATTATGCAAACATACACATTACTGCTTTCTAGATGGTTATTCTGGTTTCTCTCAAATACCTGTGTCGGCTAAAGATCAATCAAAGACTACTTTTACATGCCCTTTTGGTACTTTGGTTTATAGACGTATGCCTTTTGGTTTATGTAATGCACATGCAACCTTTCAAAGATGCATGATGACTATATTCTCTGACTTTTGTGAAAAGATTTGTGAG
The DNA here is from genome assembly GCF_056163025.1 of Triticum urartu. Taxonomy (NCBI): domain Eukaryota; kingdom Viridiplantae; phylum Streptophyta; class Magnoliopsida; order Poales; family Poaceae; genus Triticum; species Triticum urartu. The sequence continues at coordinate 559,034,267 of NC_141875.1, forward strand.
GTTTTCATGGACGACTTTTCCGTCTATGGATCTTCTTTTGATGATTGCTTGAGCAATCTTGATCGAGTTTTGCAGAGATGTGAAGAAACTAATGTTGTCTTGAATTGGGAAAAGTGCCACTTTATGGTTAATGAAGGTATTGTTTTGGGGCATAAAGTTTCTGAAAGAGGTATTGAAGTTGATAAAGCCAAGGTTGATGCTATTGAAAATATTCCATGTCCTAAGGACATCAAAGGTATAAGAAGGTTCCTTGGTCACGCCAGATTTTATAGGAGGTTCATCAAGGACTTCTCAAAAATTTCTCGGCCTCTGACTAATTTATTACAAAAAGATATACCATTTGTCTTTGATGATGATTTTGTAGAAGCATTTGAAATACTTAAGAAAGCATTAGTCTCTGCACCTATTGTTCAGCCACCTGATTCGAATTTACCCTTTGAAATTATGTGTGATGCTAGTGATTATGCTATAGGTGCTGTTCTACGGCAAAGAGTTGATAAGAAATTAAATGTTATCCATTATGCTAGTAAGACTCTAGACAATGCTCAAAGAAATTATGCTACTACTGAAAAAGAACTTTTAGCAGTTGTATTTGCTTGTGATAAGTTCAGACCTTATATTGTTGATTCTAAAGTAACTATCCACACTGATCATGCTGCTATTAAATATCTTATGGAAAAGAAAGACGTTAAACCTAGACTTATTAGATGGGTTCTCTTGCTACAAGAATTTGATTTACATATTGTTGATAGAAAAGGAGCTGAAAACCCCGTTGCAGACAACTTATCTTGGTTAGAGAATGTTCTTGATGACCCACTACCTATTGATGATAGTTTTCCTGATGAACAATTAAATGTCATAAGTACTTCTTGTAGTACCCCTTGGTATGCTGATTATGCTAATTACATGGTTGCTAAATTTATACCACCTAGCTTCACATACCAACAAAAGAAAACGTTCTTCTATGATTTGAGACATTACTTTTGGGATGACCCACATCTTTATAAAGAAGTAGTAGATGGTGTTATTAGACGTTGTGTACCTGAGCATGAACAGGAACAGATCCTACGCAAGTGCCACTCCGAAACTTATGGAGGACACCACGCGGGAGATAGAACTGCACATAAGGTATTGCAATCCGGTTTTTATTGGTCTACTCTCTTCAAGGATGCCCGTAAGTTTGTCCTATCTTGTGATGAATGTCAAAGAATTGGTAATTTTAGTAGACATCAAGAAATGCCTATGAATTATTCACTTGTTATTGAACCGTTTGATGTTTGGGGCTTTGATTATATGGGACATTTTCCTGCCTCTAATGGATATACACATATTTTAGTTGCTGTTGATTACGTTACTAAGTGGGTAGAACCTATTCCAAGTAGTAGTGCTGATCATAACACTTCTATTAAAATGCTTAAAGAATTTATTTTTCCGAGGTTTGGAGTCCCTAGATATTTAATGACTGATGGTGGTTCACATTTTATTCATGGTGCTTTCCGTAAAATGCTTTCTAAATATGACGTCAATCATAGAATTGCATCTCCGTATCACCCACAGTCTAGTGGTTAAGTAGAATTGAGTAATAGAGAACTCAAATTAATTTTGCAAAAGACTGTCAATAGGTCTAGAAAGAATTGGTCCAAGAAACTTGATGATGCATTATGGGCCTATAGAACTGCATATAAAAATCCTATGGGTATGTCTCCGTATAAAATGGTATATGGAAAAGCATGTCACTTACCTCTCGAACTAGAACATAAGGCATATTGGGCTATTAAAGAGCTCAACTATGATTTCAAACTTGCCGGTGAAAAGAGTTTATTTGATATTAGCTCACTTGATGAATGGAGAGCCCAAGCTTATGAAAATGCCAAGTTGTTTAAAGAAAAGGTTAAAATATGGCATGACAAAAGGATACAAAAGCGTGAGTTTAATGTAGGTGATTATGTGTTGCTATGCAACTCTCATTTAAGTTTTTTGCAGGGAAACTTCTCTCTAAATGGGAAGGCCCCTATGTTATCGAGGAGGTGTATCATTCCGGTGCCATAAAAATCAACAACTTCGAAGGCACAAATCCGAAGGTGGTAAACGGTCAAAGAATCAAACATTATATCTCAGGTAATCCCATAAATGTTGAAACAAATATTATTGAAACCGTAACCCCGGAGGAATACATAAGGGACACTTTCCAGAACGTTTCAGACTCCAAAAAGGAATAGGTATGTGGTACGGTAAGAAAACCGACTCCAAAACAATTTTTAAGGCAATATTTCTCCGTTTTGGAATATTTAAAAAAAGAGAATTAAGTAGCAGTCCGGGAAGGACACGAGGGCCTCACGAGGGTGGAGGGCGCGCCCTACCCCCCTGGGCGCGCCCCCCTACCTCGTGTGCCTTCCGGACTCCGTTTTCTTGCACGATACGTATTTTGGTCGGTAAAAATTAATTATATAATCTCCCGGGGGTTTTGACTCCCGTATCACGCAAAAGTCCCTTGTCTTTGTTAGGAGCTGTCCTGCTGCAGACAGAGCAACATGTCGTCCCAGGATTCGGAAGGAGAAAGCTATGTGGCTGATTACCTTGCAGATCCTAAGGTTTATGGGGATGTGGAGCATTGTGGTTGGACTACGGAAGAAGAAGAAGAAGACTATGAACTGAAGAGAAAGGAGGAGACGAGCTCAGATGAAGATAAAGTCCCACTACCTCAACCTGGGGACATGCATGTGGAGTTCAAAAAGTCAAGCCTCCCGGATAGGGTAAAGAAACCTAAGATCGAGTTTATCCCTTTTCGCCTATTGCAGGAGAACAAGCAGGAACTATGCAAAAATATACTAAGCTTGGAGTAGGAGATCGAGCACCTAAGGGACCAAAATTCTATCCTCAAACGTAAATTAAGGAAGAAGCCTATGCCATCAACAAAATCACCACCGTCTCCTCCAACAAAGAAGAATTGAGTATCTGGGTATGGGCACTCCACTTGGCAACTTCCAAGCTTGGGGGAGTGCCCCGGTATCGTATCACAACTCCTATCTTTACCGTTTTCCTTAGTTCGATCTTATTAGTAGTATTTTGATCTAGTAGAATAAAGTTTGTGGCATGATCTAGTTGTGAGTTTTGCTTTATTATCCTTCTATGTAATCAAGTCGGTGAGCTATATAATAAATATTAGTGTTGAGTCAAGGGCTTGATTGTTTTGCCATGATCCTAAGTGAATAAAAGAAAAGAGAAATAAATAAAAAGAAACAAAGAGATTGTATGGATCCCATGGAGAGTAATGAGCTCACATAGAAAAAGTATGATGAATAAAAGTTGTTGAGAGTTGACAAGCATAGTTTTGGTCATCGTTGCAATTAATAGGAAGTAATAAAGAAAGAGAGGTCTTCACATATAGATATACTATCTTGGACATCTTTTATAATTGTGAGCACTCATTAAAATATGACATGCTAAAGAGTTGACATTGGACAAGGAAGACAACGTAATGGGTGATGTTTTCTTACATCTGAGATAAATTATATTGTCTTGGATCTTCCAACATGTTGAGCTTGCTTTTCCCCCTCATGCTAGCCAAATTCATTGCACCAGGTAGAGATACTACTTGTGCTTCCAAATACCCTTAAATCAGTTTTGCCATGAGAGTCCACCAAATCTACCTATGGATTGAATAAGATCCTTCAAATAAGTTGTCATCGGTGCAAAGCAATAAAGATTGCTCTCTAAATATGTATGATTGATTGGTGTGGGAGAAATAAGCTTTATACGATCTTGTGATGTGGAAGTAATAAAACCGACAGACTGCATAATAAAGGTTCATATCACAAGGGGCAATATAAAGTGACGTTCTTTTGCATTAAGATTTTGTGCATCCAACCATAAAAGCACATGGCAAGCTCTGCTTCCCTCTTTGAAGGGCCTATCTTTTATCATTATCTTCTACCTTATGCAAGAGTCATGGTGATTTTCACCATTCCTTTTTGCACTTTATCCTTTGGCAAGCATAGTATGTTGGAAAGATCCTGGTATATATGGCTAATTGGATGTGAGTTCTCATGAACTATTACTGTTGACATTACCCTTGAGGTAAAACGTTGGGAGGCAAGACTATAAGCACCTATCTTTCTCTGTGTCCGATTAAAACTCCATTCCCATAAGTATTGCGCGAGTGTCAGCAATTGTGAAAGATTATATGATAGTTGAGTATGTGGACTTGCTGAAAAGCTCTTATACATTGACTCTTTCCTATTTATGATAATTGCAATTGCTTCAATGACCGAGATTATAGTTTGTTAGTTTTCAGTGAAGTTTACGATTCATACCTGATATTGTGATTGAATTATTACTCTAGCATTAGAGATCATATGACAAAAATTATATAAGTTGTTGTTATAAGAATGATCATGATGCCCTCATGTACGTATTTAATTTTTATCGACACCTTCATCTCTAAACATGTGGACATATATTTTGATTTCGGCTTTTCGCTTGAGGACAAGCAAGGTCTAAGCTTGGGGGAGTTGATACGTCCATTTTGCATCATGCCTTTATATAGATATTTATTGCATTATGGGCTGTTATTTCACATTATGTCACAATACTTACGGCTATTCTCTCTTATTTTACAAGGTTTACATAAGGAGGGAGAATGCCGACAGCTGGAATTCTGGGCTGGAAAAGGAGCAAATATTACAGACCTATTCCGCACAACTCCAAAAGTCCTGAAACTCCACGGAACACCTTATAATAAATAATGAAAAATCCTCGCCAAAGGTGAAGACCAGGGGGCCCACACCCTTCTCACGAGGGTGGGGGCGCCCCCCTAGGGCGCGTCCCCTACCTCGTGGGCCCCCTGGTGGCTCTCCGATGACCATCTTCTCCTATATGAAGTCTTTCGTCGACAAAAAAATTAGAAGCAACCCTTCGGGACGAAACTCCGCCGCCACAAGGCGGAACCTTGGCGGATCCAATCTAGAGCTCCGGCAGAGCTGTTCTGCCGGGGAAACTTCCCTCCCGGAGGTGGAAATCATCTCCATCGTCATCACCAACGCTCCTCTAATCGGGAGTGGGCAATCTCCATCAACATCTTCATCAGCACCATCTCATCTCAAAACACTAGTTCATCTCTTGTATCCGATTCTTGTCTTCAAGTCCGGGATTGGTTCTAGTAGGTTGCTAGTAGTGTTAATTACTCCTTGTAGTTGATGCTAGTTGGTTTAATTGGTGGTAGATCATATGTTCAGATCCTTTATGCATATTAATACCCCTCTGATTATGAACATGTTTATGCTTTGTGAGTAGTTACGTTTGTTCCCGAGGACAAGGGAGAAGTCTTGCTATTAGTAGTCATGTGAATTTGGTACTCGTTTGATATTTTGATGAGATGTATGTTGTCTAGCCTCTAGTGGTGTTATGTGAACGTCGACTACATAACACTTCACCACTATTTGGGCCTAGAGGAAGGCATTGGGAAGTAGTAAGTAGATGATGGGTTGCTAGAGTGACAGAAGCTTAAACCCTAGTTTATGTGCTGCTTCATAAGGGGATGATTTGGATCCATATGTTTCATGCTATGGTTAGGTTTACCTTAATACTTTTGTTGTAGTTGTGGATGCTTGCAATAGAGGTTAATCATAAGTGGGATGCTTGTTCAAGTAAGAACAGCACCCAAGCACCGGTCCATCCACATATCAAATTATCAAAGTACCGAACGCGAATCATATGAACGTGATGAAAACTAGCTTGACGATATTCCCATGTGTCCTCGGGAGCGCTTTTCCTTATATAAGAGTTTGTCCAGGCTTGTCCTTTGCTACAAAAAGGATTGGGCCACCTTGCTGCACTTTATTTACTTTTGTTACTTGTTGCTCGTTACAAATTATCTCATTACAAAACTATCGGTTACCACTTATTTCAGTACTTGCAGAGAATACCTTGCTGAAAACCGTTTATCATTTCCTTCTGCTCCTCGTTGGGTTCGACACTCTTACTTATCGAAAGGACTACGATAGATCCCCTATACTTGTGGGTCATCAAGGCTCTTTTCTGGCGCCGTTGCCGGGGAGTGAAGCGCCTTTGGTAGGTGTAATTTGGTAAGGAAAAATTTATATAGTGTGATGAAATTTACTGTCACTTGTTACTATGGAAAGTAATCCTCTGAGGGGCTTGTTCAGGGTATCTTCACCCCGACCAGTAGAGTAAAGAGTTGCTCCTCAACCTACTGAACCTATTGAAAATGATATTCCTTATGAGTATCCTTCGAGTATAATAGAAAAACTGCTAGCTAATCCTTTTACAGGAGATGGAACAAAGCATCCTGATGAACACCTAATATATGTGGATGAAGTTTGTGGATTATTTAAGCTTGCAGGTATTTCCGGTGATGTTGCTAAAAAGAAGGTCTTCCCTTTATCTTTGAAGGGAGACGCATTGACATGGTATAGGCTATGTAATGACACGGGATCATGGAACTATAGAAGATTACCCTATGCATCTTGTTCATCGTGATCGCAATTATATATATAATTTTTGGCCTCGCGAAGTGTAACGCCCTCGATGTAGCTATATCTCCCACGTGTCGAAGCACGACTTAGAGGCATAACCGCATTGAAAGCAATGTCGCAAGTGAGGTAATCTTCGCAAACAACCCATGTAATACAATAAGGGAAAAGATACATACTTGGCTTACAATCGCCACTTCACACAAATACATGAATAAAGCATTACATCAACCAGATACACACAAGGTCCGACTACGGAACCAAAATAAAAGAAGAACCCCAAATTCGACAAGGTCCCCGATCGACCCCAACTGGGCTCCACTACTGATCAACTAGAAAGAAACAACACAAAGGGCAAGATCTTCAACGAGCTCCTCCTTGAGCTTGGTTGCGTCATCTGCACGGACTCATCGGCACCTGCAAGCTGGTTTTGGAAGTATCTGTGAGCCACAAGGACTCAGCAATCTCGCACCCTCGTGATCAAGACTATTTAAGCTTATGGGTAAGGTAAAGGTAAGAGGTGGAGCTGCAGCAAGCGACTAGCATATATGGTGGCTAACATACGCAAATGAGAGCGAGAAGAGAAGGCAAAGCACGGTCGAGAAACTATGATCAAGAAGTGATCCTAGAACAACCTACGTCAAGCATAACTCCAACACCGTGTTCACTTCCCGGACTCCGCCGGAAAGAGACCATCACGGTTACACACGCTGTTGATTCATTTTAATTAAGTAAAGGTTCAAGTTATCTACAACCAGACATTAACAAATTCCCATCTGCCCATAACCGCGGGCACGGCTTTCGAAAGTTCGAATCCCTGCAGGGGTGTCCCAACTTAGCCCATGACAAGCTCTCCCGGTCAACAAAGGAATAGACCTCCTTCCGAGACATTCCGATCAGACTCGGTATCCCGGTACAACAAGACATTTCGATAGGGTAAAACTAAACCAGCAACACCGCCCGAATGTGCTGACAAATCCCGATAGGAGCTGCACATATCTCTTTCTCAGGGCACACTCAGATTGTCCTAGGTACGGGTAGGCCAGCCCAGAGTTGCCCCTGGTGGTCACCGGCAGCTGACAATTGGACCAACACTCAGAGGAGCACTGGCCCAGGGGGGGTAAAATAATGATGACCCTTGAGTCCGCGAAACCCAAGGTAAAAAGAGGCTAGGTGGCGAATGGTAAAACCAATGTTGGGCATTACTGGAAGAGCTTTACTTAAGGCGAACTGTCAAGGGGTTCCCATAATAGCCCAACCGCGTAAGGAACGCAAAATCCGGGAACATAACACCGATACGACGGAAACTAGGGCGGCAAGAGTGGAACAAAACACCAGGCATAAGGCCGAGCCTTCCACCCTTTACCAAGTATATAGATGCATTAATTAAATAATATATATTGTGATATCCCAACAAGTAAAACATGTTCCAACAAAGAACAACATCTCCATGTTCCAACAAGGAACAAAACTTCAATCTTCACCTGCAACTAACAACGCTATAAGAGGGGCTGAGCAAAGTGGTAACATAGCCAAACAACGGTTTGCTAGGACAAGGTGGGTTAGAGGCTTGGTTCAACAATATGGGCGGCATGATAAGCAAGTGGTAGGTATCGCAGCATGGGCATAGCAAAAGAGCGAGCAACTAAGCAAGCAAAGATAGAAGTGATTTCGGGGGTATGGTCATCTTGCCTGAAATCCCGCAAGGAAGAAGAACGATTCCATGAAGAAGACAAACGGACGTAGACGAACGGGTCCTCACAACGCGACGTTAACGGAACCAACCCGAAGAAGCAACACCGGAAAAAAACACAACATAGTAAACAACCAACACATCAACATGGCATGATGCACAATCAAGTATGATGCATGTCCGGTTTAAAGAGGGCATGGCATGGCAAAGTGCAACAACCAAAACTACAAATTAAGTGGAGCTCAATATGAAATGAGTTGCATATTGACGGAGCACCACATCAATTATTTAGTTCGATCTCGTTTATGTACCCAACAATATTAAATGTTGTTAAACATGGCAAGAGGGTGAAGTAAAAGAAAACTACCCATCTAGTCAAGTTTAAATGAGGCCGGAAGCAACGAACAACATTTCCGGAAACTCCTCATGAGCATACTTTGGTTATCATACTGTTCTGCCCTAAACCATATTTTATAGTTGTTAAACATGCAAAGTGATGCCACCCTGTTAAACTAGGCATTTTTATACCCCCATTTACATATAAAGTTTATTTAAATCCGATCTACGGTTATTTAGTTATGAAAAAAACCATTTTAGCATGGCATAAGAGTAAATCTACACAAACAGCAATTTAATCATTTTAAACATGGGTCAAAGTGACATATTATGAAACTAGACACAATTTTAAGCATTTTTCATATATAAAGTTTTTACAAGTGATGCTTAGTTTGTGAGATATTAAATGAATGATCATGAGGGTCTTTTCTGTAAAACAACACACTCTGGATAAATAGCTAAATTCGCAGGCAGGAAAAAAAACAATGAACGGACTGAAACTACTGGGTCTAGCACACAACACCGAGGGGAACTGGACTGGGCGTCCTCACCTAGGGCCTTCACAGGCCGATCGGGAACGCGGCCCGCTAGCGAGCGGAGGCAGGCCGGCTCGCTCGGGCAGAGCTGGGCCGCGGAGCTGAAGATGGGGTCCACATGGGGAGGCGCTGCGAGAGGGCGAGCTCATCCCTGGCTTTGTGAAGAAGACGGCGGCGGTGGATGGATGAACTCCGGCGAGACCTGGGACTCCAGCGACATGGGAAGATGACGGGAATGGGCAGATCCGGTCCCTAGGCACCGGATCCGGCCGGAGGTGGACGAGGACGACGAGGTGCGGCACGGATCCGAGCGCAGGAACGACGGGGGTCGCGAGATCCGGCGAACACCATGCGGCGGCGCGATGAGGCTCCGGGGTCCTGCGAAAACATGGGGAGAGAGAGCTCTGTGAGAGGAAGAGGAAGAAGCAGAAGCAGGGGAAGGAGAGAGGAGCATGTGGCAGAAATCGGCCTAGTGGTCGCCGGCGGCGAGGCGCTGGTCGCCTGCGGGAATCGGGCGCAGGCAGAGCGAAGGCGGTGCTCAGGGCGCGGGGGAGTGCGGGCGTGCAGCGGCGGCTCAGGCCCGCTTCAGCCCGGGGCGGACCACGGATGGGCCGGGCGGGCCACGGCGAAGTGGGGGCACTGGGGAGGAGACGTGGCGTGCTGGGCTTGGCGGCGGGGCACCGGGAGGCGACGTGTCGCGCCCGGATTGGTCCGGGACGCGGCGGCGGCGGTGACAAGTGGCGAAGGTGGAGTGGGGCGGCGCTGAATCCGAGGAGGAGGGGGGGTTGGCTGCGGCAGGGGTAGGGGAAGGGGTCTAGGTTGTCCAAAATGGACTAGGGGTGTCCATATATAGCAAATTTTGCTAGGGTTTGGGGGTTAGGAGGGGTTTTCGAGCCGTACGATCGCGATCGTGCGGTTTCGGACAGAGGGGGGACTAGGTGGGCTGTGCACAGAGGCCTCGGGCTGAGAGGAGAGAAGAGAAATAAGGCTCGGCGACTATTTCCGGAGACCGAAAACGTCCGACGTTAGACCGGCTACTATTGCCGCTATATTTAACGGTTGGGCTATCAAACGAGCTCCGAATGCGATGAAACTTGACAGGCAGTCTACTAACAACATAAAAAGACCACACGCCAACTTTCATCCCATTCCGAGAACATTTCCGGCCACTTATAAAATAATATTTCGGACATGCTGCGGGCGCGTGCAAGTGTGTCTGGGCTCAAAACGGACAACGGAGAGAACGAGGAGGCCGGGACGCATGCAAGTTTGTAAAACATGATGATGCAATGCACATGATGACATGATAAGATGCAACACGCAAGCAAATGACATGGCAACGACAACGAATAACTGGACGACAACTGGCACATTGGTCTCGGGGCATTACAACACTCCACCACAACAAGAGGATCTCGTCCCGAGATCTAGAATGGCACCGGAGGGAAAACAGAAGAGGAATAGAAGAGGTAAAACTAAGTTGCTTCTTTGTCAAACGAGAGAAACCAAAGAACCTTGAGAGGTTAAGCCATTTCGAGAAAAAGAATACAACGGAGATGCACGAAGTTGAAAAACATTCCGTTAGAAAAGAGGGACAAGGAAGAACAAATTCGGACAGCACTCCGGTAGAAAGAGATATGAAACTTGATAAGACGAAAAGAACCTGAGCAGAGGACACAACGCTTTAGTTAAATGGATAGGCATGAAAAGAACAAGAAGAAGGTTTGAAGAGAGCAGCAACACAATTCCTCCGGGAGAGAGTAATAGAAGATAGATGATTAAAATAAAGAATGGAGAAGAAAATTCCAACTTCTGTCACAAAGATTTTGAAAAGGCATATTTAGGAGAAGGGTCGAACGAAGTTGTAGTGAAAACCCACAACGAAAATAATAAGCTTGATATGGTCTTATGGAATACAGCTCAAAATATGAGGTGACAACCTGCCACTCATGGGAAAAGAATTGGATTGATAAGAACAAGGAGACGAGAAAAAATATTTCCACCGGGAGGGTAAAGAAGATCTTGGGTCCTTTATAAGCACCATGGATAGCAACAAACCTTAGGGAAGGCTTTAGGTGAAGTATAACCCCAAGATAACTCCAAAGAAGAGATTGATGGATTTAAAATACCTCATTCTTAATAACATGTGAATCATGAACTCAAATTATCAAGAATGATGTAAAACCACCTCCAAAGATACGGTAGAAAGAAATTGCACTTCGGAATGCAAGATGAAGAATGCTTGAGCTCCTTAAAAAAAACCTCAATGAACACTTCGAGAAGGAATATAAATCCTTGATGAACCATCATGTAGAACCTTCATGAAGAACTTCGATTAAAAGAATGATCACAAAGAAGTGAACGATGAAAAGAATAAGGTTGAAGCCTTGAAATGATTAGATGAAGCTTGCGACGAGACAAAAGAGAGATCTTGAAACTCCGGGAAAAGAAAAAGCTGAACACAATTGGAATCAAGAAGTTGATGCACCTCTGGAATAAGGAATTAATCGCTTGGATGAACAAGAATAAGAATTACATTATGTTTATCCTTCACCAATTTACAATGGATTTGGCACACTACTTATTCTCATGGAAAAGATGAAGATAGATATGGCGCAAACTTAAGAAGGTCTTCAACGAACCACCGGTAGGGTTGAAACAACGAATGAATTGATATGATAAACGAAGGAAGAGAAATCTTGAATGAACCACCGTAAGCATTGACAAAGAACAAAGTAAAGGGATAAATCACCGAAAAGGAATTAGAGAACGAATTGAAATACTTGAGGGAAATTAGATCCACGAGAACAAAAGATCATGAACTGATTAGAGAATATACTTGAATGATGCATCGATATGATTGGAGAATGCTAACTGGAAGCTGACATGAATAATCCAGAATTGATGGACTCCGGATAACAAACTGAGAAGAATCTTGAATTACTCCGGATGGTGAAAAGAATTTTCACAATCGAAAATAATTATGAGAGGATGGCAACAAACTAGAGCCACGAATCTTGAAGAGAATGAAGCAAGATTGAGAGAAAATCTTCTTCGGTCTCCAAAATCTGAGAATTACGACGAGAAACACCACCATGAATTGTTGAGGCACCGGAATAAAGAAGAAAATAAAAGTTGAATCAACGATGAAATGAATTTGAAAGATCTTGGAGAAGGACATTTGACTAATGATAAATCATTCTTACGTCAAAGTTCAAAAGGAAATTTGAAGATAGCTCCAGGAAAATAAGAAGAATCAGGTAAGATCCTGGGAAAAGACCTATGGGTTAGGGCCCACTCAAAAGATACACCGTTGAACGATTACTTGAAAAGAGAGATTGCACTGGTTGAATAAAAGGCTTGAATACGATAGGACCTCGAAATAGCTTGAATGAAAGTAGAGTGGAAACACGAATCTTTGAGATATCTTAAGCATGACGGAACAGATGAATAGCAAGCGGGGAATGATTATGAGGTGAACCGACAAGAGCAGACATTTGAAACGAGGAAATGATATGATCTTCAACGCTTGAATTGGTTCCACCGGAGAAGATAAAATAACAATGAATGATAAACTAGAAGCTCCGTTAGAATCTTCATGACAATCACCGGATAAGAATATTGAAAGAAAAGAATGAAGAGACTTCCATAATAAAATGGATACTTGATAAAGAAATCCGAGTCCTCGAAGAAAAAGGGTGGGTGGGTGGGAAAACAAAGGCAACTTGGGATGGAAGAAAACGACTCCATTGAGAAAGCTGAGATTGGATCTTGCGGATGTTGAAATGTTCGGATCCACTAGAAGATAAAACACGCCGGTGAAAAAGGATTGACGAAAACAATATTGATGAACATGAAGGATTTGTATTCCCATCGGAGTATGAGAACACCGCTTAGGAAAGGTATGGAATCAACATTTGACTTCGAAGCAACTCGAATACCACAACTCAAAACAAAACAAAGGATTGTCTTGCAGAATAAGCTGGAACAAACATATGATAGAGATTTCGTCCGAAGTTTTTGTGGTGGGGCCTACACGGGCTCGATCGTACAGCACCATCATGTACAAGGCAGTGCACATGACATACGAAGCGTCCCCGAGTCGGCATAGCCAAGTACTCTTTAAGACACAACGAGACCACTGTAAAACTAACCGTGAATAGGCGGACCACTAGACGTCGAACCCCAATTTCATATCATACATCCGTCGGAAAGATATCCTAAGAGCTACTTGATTTCCCACCTATAAAACTCCCGAAATTTTCCGGTTATGCAATCAGGTGTTGGGGATACAGGGGAAGCATAATATCTCACCCAAATCTAGCAAATCCTACATCCAGCTGTATCCATCCTTCAACACATAACCAAGAAACCTTCGGAAATTGTCTACCTCAACCTTCGAAAAGCATCCGTTATAAAAGTTATGGCGATACTCCCGAACTCCCGCCCCAGTACTGGGTGACGTCGAGGTTATCTCACGAACGAACTACATAAAAGAGATTTTCGATGTCGGCAAACTAAACTCAGGTATGCCAGAACTGCAACGATAAAATTATGACGACAACACCTCAGAGCTCAACTCCCCGGGACACTTCCACAAAACCCCTGACAGGAGGCACCAAGACAATGTTCTCGTCATAAAACCATTGGAACGATTCCAAGATACCCGCGTGATCCTAAAAAAAATTTAGTGAAATTTGAGAAGAGAAGAGTCAAAACTCTACGTCAGGATGCCTTAACAGAGTGATGAGGAGACTGGGAAGTAAAAAGAATTCCTAAACTCTCCGATATATAATTCCTAAATGACTTAAAACATTTTTTCTAGACACAACTCAGCCACTAATAACGATAAAGCAATGGGGCTCCTACGGTCGTGGAAGGCTCTGATACCAACTTGTAATGCCCTCGATGCGGCTATATCTCCCACGTGTCGAAGCACGACTTAGAGGCATAACCGCATTGAAAGCAATGTCGCAAGTGAGGTAATCTTCGCAAACAACCCATGTAATACAATAAGGGAAAAGATACATACTTGGCTTACAATCGCCACTTCACACAAATACATGAATAAAGCATTACATCAACCAGATACACGCAAGGTCTGACTACGGAACCAAAATAAAAGAAGAACCCCAAATGCGACAAGGTCCCTGATCGACCCCAACTGGGCTCCACTACTGATCAACTAGAACGAAACAACACAAAGGGCAAGATCTTCAACGAGCTCCTCCTTGAGCTTGGTTGCGTCATCTGCACGGACTCATCGGCACCTGCAAGCTGGTTTTGGAAGTATCTGTGAGCCACAGGGACTCAGCAATCTCGCACCCTCGCGATCAAGACTATTTAAGGTTATGGGTAAGGTAAAGGTAAGAGGTGGAGCTGCAGCAAGCGACTAGCATATATGGTGGCTAACATACGCAAATGAGAGCGAGAAGAGAAGGCAAAGCACGGTCGAGAAACTATGATCAAGAAGTGATCCTAGAACAACCTACGTCAAGCATAACTCCAACACCGTTTTCACTTCCCGGACTCTGCCGGAAAGAGACCATCACAGTTACACACGCTGTTGATTCATTTTAATTAAGTTAAGGTTCAAGTTATCTACAACCGGACATTAAAAAATTCCCATCTGCCCATAACCGCGGGCACGGCTTTCGAAAGTTCAAATCCTTGCAGGGGTGTCCCAACTTAGCCCATGACAAGCTCTCATGGTCAACGAAGGAATAGACCTCCTCCCGAGATATTCCGATCAGACTCAGTATCCCGGTACAACAAGACATTTCGACAGGGTAAAACTAAACCAGCAATACCGCTCGAATGTGCCGACAAATCCCGATAGGAGCTGCACATATCTCTTTCTCAGGGCACACTCAGATTGTCCTAGGTACGGGTAGGCCAGCCCAGAGTTGCCCCTGGTGGTCACCAGCAGCTGACAGTTGGACCAACACTCAGAGGAGCACTGGCCCGGGGGGTAAAATAATGATTGCCCTTGAGTCCACGAAACCCAAGGGAAAAATAGGCTAGGTGGCGAATGGTAAAACCAATGTTGGGCATTGCTGGAAGAGCTTTACTTAAGGTGAACTTTCAAGGGGTTCCCATAATAGCCCAACCGCGTAAGGAACGCAAAATCCGGGAACATAACACCGATATGACGGAAACTAGGGCGGCAAGAGTGGAACAAAACACCAGGCATAAGGCCGAGCCTTCCACCCTTTACCAAGTATATAGATGCATTAATTAAATAAGATATATTGTGATATCCCAACAAGTAAAACATGTTCCAACAAAGAACAACATCTCCATGTTCCAACAAGGAACAAAACTTCAATCTTCACCTGCAACTAACAACGCTATAAGAGGGGCTGAGCAAAGCGGTAACATAGCCAAACAACGGTTTGCTAGGACAAGGTGGGTTAGAGGCTTGGTTCAACAATATGGGTGGCATGATAAGCAAGTGGTAGGTATCGCAACATGGGCATAGCAAAAGAGCGAGCAACTAAGCAAGCAAAGATAGAAGTGATTTCGAGGGTATGGTCATCTTGCCTGAAATCCCGCAAGGAAGAAGAACGAGTCCATGAAGAAGACAAACGGACGTAGACGAACGGGTCCTCACAACGCGACGTTAACGGAACCAACCCGAAGAAGAAACACCGGAAAGAAACACAACATAGTAAACAACCAACACATCAACATGGCATGATGCACAATCAAGTATGATGCATGTCCGGTTTAAAGAGGGCATGGCATGGCAAAGTGCAACAACCAAAACTACAAATTAAGTGGAGCTCAATATGCAACGAGTTGCATATTGACGGAGCACCACATCAATTATTTAGTTCGATCTCGTTTATGTACCCAACAATATTAAATGTTGTTAAACATGGCAAGAGGGTGAAGTAAAAGAAAACTACCCATCTAGTCAAGTTTAAATGAGGCCGGAAGCAACGAACAACATTTCTGGAAACTCCTCATGAGCATACTTTGGTTATGGTACTATTCTGCCCTAAACCATATTTTATAGTTGTTAAACATGAAAAGTGATGCCACCCTGTTAAACTAGGCATTTTTCTACCCCATTTACATATAAAGTTTGTTTAAATCCGATCTATGGTTATTTAGTGATGAAAAAACCGTTTTAGCATGGCATAAGAGTAAATATACACAAACAGCAATTTAATCATTTTAAACATGGGTCAAAGTGACATATTATGAAACTAGACACAATTTTAAGCATTTTTCATATATAAAGTTTTTACAAGTGATGCTTAGTTTGTGAGATATTAAATGAATGATCATGAGGGTCTTTTCTGTAAAACAGCACACTCTGGATAAATAGCTAAATTCGCAGGCAGGAAAAAAACAATGAATGGACCGAAACTACTGGGTCTAGCCCACAACACCGAGGGGAACTGGACTGGGCGTCCTCATCTCGGGCCTTCACAGGCCGATCGGGAACGCGGCCCGCTAGCGAGCGGAGGCAGGCCGGCTCGCTCGGGCGGAGCTGGGCCGCGGAGCTGAAGATGGGGCCCACATGGGGAGGCGCTGCGAGCGGGCGAGCTCGTCCCTGGCTTTGTGAAGAAGACGGCGGCGGTGGATGGATGAACTCCGGCGAGACCTGGGACACCAGCGACATGGGAAGACGACGGGAATGGGCAGATCCGGTCCCTAGGCACCGGATCCGGCCGGAGGTGGACGAGGACGGCGAGGTGCGGCACGGATCCGAGCGCAGGAACGACGGGGGTCGCGAGATCCGGCGAACACCATGCGGCGGCGCGATGAGGCTCCGGGGTCCTGCAAAAACATGGGGAGAGAGAGCTCTGTGAGAGGAAGAGGAAGAAGCAGAGGCAGGGGAAGGAGAGAGGAGCATGTGGCGGAAATTGGCCTAGTGGTCGCCGGTGGCGAGGCGCTGGTCGCCTGCGGGAATCAGGCGCAGGCAGAGCGAAGGCGGTGCTCAGGGCGCGGGGGAGTGCGGGCGTGCAGCGGCGGCTCAGGCCCGCTTTGGCCCGGGGCGGGCCACGGATGGGCCGGGCGGGCCGCGGCGAAGTGGGGGCACTGGGGAGGCGACGTGGCGCGCTGGGCTTGGCTGCGGGGCACCGGGAGGCGACGTGTCGCGCCCGGATTGGTCCGGGACGCGGCGGCGGCGGCGACAAGTGGCGAAGGTGGAGTGGGGCGGCGCTGATCCGAGGAGGAGGGGGGTTGGCTATGGCAGGGGTAGGGGAAGGGGTGTAGGTTGTCCAAAATGGACTAGGGGTGTCCATATATAGCAAATTTTGCTAGGGTTTGGGGGTTAGGAGGGGTTTTCGAGCTGTACGATCGCGATCGTGCGGTTTCGGACAGAGGGGGGACTAGGTGGGCTGTGAAGAGAGGCCTCGGGCTGAGAGGAGAGAAGAGAAATAAGGCTCGGTGACTGTTTCCGGAGACCGAAAACGTCCGACGTTAGACCGGCTACTATTGCCGCTATATTTAACGGTTGGGCTATCAAACGAGCTCCGAATGCGATGAAACTTGAGAGGCAGTCTACTAACAACATAAAAAGACCACACGCCAACTTTCATCCCATTCCGAGAACATTTCCGGCCACTTATAAAATAATATTTCTGACATGCCGCGGGCGCGTGCAAGTGTGTCTGGGCTCAGATCGGACAACGGAGAGAACGAGGAGGCCGGGACGCATGCAAGTTTTTAAAACATGATGATACAATGCACATGATGACATGATAAGATGCAACACGCAAGCAAATGACATGGCAACGACAACGAATAACTGGACGACAACTGGCACATCGGTCTCGGGGCGTTACACGAAGGAGAAAGCATCGCTCAAGCTTGGGGGAGGCTTAAATCAATGTTATATTCATGCCCGAATCATGAGCTTCCAAGAGAAACAATTCTTCAAAAAATTTATGCTCGGCTTTCTGATAAAAATCGCACCATGCTTGATACTTCTTGTGCTGGCTCTTTTATGATGAAGACTATTGAATTCTAATGGGATTTATTGGATAGAATTAAACGCAACTCTGAAGATTGGGACCTCGACAATGGTAAGGAGTCATGTATGACAGCTAAGTTTGATTGTGTTAAATCTTTCATGGATACCGATGTTTTCCGTAAGTTTAGCACTAAATATGGACTTGATTCTGAGATAGTAGCTTCTTTCTGTGAATCTTTTGCTACTTACGTTGATCTCCCTAAGGAGAAGTGGTTTAAATATCATCCTCCCATAGAAGTAAAAGTAGATGCACCTGTTAAAGTTGAAGAAAAGACTGTCACTTATAATGATCCTATTGTTCCTACTTCTTATGTTGAGAAGCCACCTTTCCCTGTTAGGATAAAGGATCATGCTAAAGGTTCAACTGTAGTTCGTAAAATCAATATTAAAACATAGACACCTACTGAGCAAGTTAAATTTGAACCTAATATTGCTATTGTTAAAGAGCTCTTGTCTGATAATATTGATGGGCATGTTATTCAGTTCTGCGGTGAAACTGCTAGAATTGCTAAACCTTGTGCTAAAGATAAACATATACCTGTGGTAGGCGTGCCTGTTATTTCTGTTAAAATAGGAGATCATTGTTATCATGGCTTATGTGATATGGGTGCTAATGCTAGTGTTATACCTTATGACTTGTATAAAGAAATCAAGCATGAAATTGCACCTGCTGAGTTAGAAGATATTGATGTCACAATTAAACTTGCTAATAGAGATACTATTTCAGCAATGGGAATTGTTAGAGATTTTGAAGTCTTGTACGGGAAAACTAAATATCCTGCTGAGTTTCTTGTTCTTAGTTCTCCACAAGATAGCTTTTGTCCCATTATATTTGGTAGACCCTTCTTGAATACAGTTAATGCTAGGATAGACTGCGAAAAGAATGTTGTTACTATTGGCTTGGATGATATGCCTCATGAATTTAATTTCTCTAAATTTAGTAAACAACACCGTGAAGAAGAATTGCCTAGTAAGGATGAAATTATTGGTCTTGCTTCTATTGCCGTACCTCCTAATGATCCTTTAGAACAATATATGCTAGACCATGAGAATGATATGTTTATGAATGAAAGAAGGGAAATATATGAAGTATTCTTTAAACAAGAACCTATGCTAAAACACAATTTGCCTGTTGAAATCCTAGGGGATCCTCCTCCACCTAAGGGTGATCCCGTGCTTGAGCTTAAACCGTTGCCTGATAATCTTAAATATGCTTATCTTGATGAAAAGAAGATATATCCTGTTATTATTAGTGCTAAACTTTCAGAGCATGAAGAAGAAAGATTATTGAAAACTCTGAAGAAGCACCATGCTGCTATTTGATATACTCTTGATGATCTTAAAGGCATTAGTCCCACTCTATGTCAACATAAAATAAATTTGGAAACAGATGCCAAACCAGCTCGTGATCCTCAACGACGTCTGAATCCTAAAATGAAAGAAGTGGTAAGAAAAGAAAAACTAAAGCTTCTGGAGGCAGGTATAATTTATCCCATTGCTGATAGTCAGTGGGTAAGTCCTGTTCATTGTGTCCCTAAGAAGGGAGCTCTTACTGTTGTTCCTAATGATAAAGATGAATTGATTCCACAAAGAATTATTACAGGTTATAGGATGGTAATTGATTTCCGCAAATTAAATAAGGCGACTAAGAAAGATCATTACCCCTTACCTTTTATCGATCAAATGCTAGAAAGATTATGCAAACATACACATTACTGCTTTCTAGATGGTTATTCTGGTTTCTCTCAAATACCTGTGTCGGCTAAAGATCAATCAAAGACTACTTTTACATGCCCTTTTGGTACATTTGTTTATAGACGTATGCCTTTTGGTTTATGTAATGCACATGCTACCTTTCAAAGATGCATGATGGCTATATTCTCTGACTTTTTTGAAAAGATTTGTGAGGTTTTCATGGACGACTTTTCCGTCTATGGATCTTCTTTTGATGATTGCTTGAGCAATCTTGATCGAGTTTTGCAGAGATGTGAAGAAACTAATCTTGTCTTGAATTGGTAAAAGTGCCACCTTATGGTTAATGAAGGTATTGTTTTGGGGCATAAAGTTTCTGAAAGAGGTATTGAAGTTGATAAAGCCAAGGTTGATGCTATTGAAAAGATGCCATGTCCCAAGTACATCAAAGGTATAAGAAGGTTCCTTGGTCACGCCGGATTTTATAGGAGGTTCATCAAGGACTTCTCAAAAATTTCTCGGCCTCTGACTAATTTATTACAAAAAGATATACCATTTGTCTTTGATGATGATTGTGTAGAAGCATTTGAAATACTTAAGAAAGCATTAGTCTCTACACCTATTGTTCATCCACCTGATTCGAATTTACCCTTTGAAATTATGTGGGATGCTAGTGATTATGCTGTAGGTGCTGTTCTAGGGCAAAGAGTTGATAAGACATTAAATGTTATCCATTATGCTAATAAGACTCTAGACAATGCTCAAAGAAATTATGCTACTACTGAAAAAGAACTTTTAGCAGTTGTATTTGCTTGTGATAAGTTCAGACCTTATATTGTTGATTCTAAAGTAACTATCCACACTGATCATGCTGCTATTAAATATCTTATGGAAAAGAAAGACGCTAAACCTAGACTTATTAGATGGGTTCTCTTGCTACAAGAATATGATTTGCATATTGTTGATAGAAAAGGAGCTGAAAACCCCGTTGCAGACAACTTATCTAGGTTAGAGAATGTTCTTGATGACCCACTACCTATTGATGATAGTTTTCCTGATGAACAATTAAATGTCATAAGTACTTCTCGTAGTACCCCTTGGTATGCTGATTATGCTAATTACATAGTTGCTAAATTTATACCACCTAGCTTCACATACCAACAAAAGAAAACGTTCTTCTATGATTTGAGACATTACTTTTGGGATGACCCACATCTTTATAAAGAAGTAGTAGATGGTGTTATTAGACGTTGTGTACCTGAGCATGAACAGGAACAGATCCTACGCAAGTGCCACTCCGAAACTTATGGAGGACACCACGCGGGAGATAGAACTGCACATAAGGTATTGCAATCCGGTTTTTATTGGTCTACTCTCTTCAAGGATGCCCGTAAGTTTGTCCTATCTTGTGATGAATGTCAAAGAATTGGTAATTTTAGTAGACATCAAGAAATGCCTATGAATTATTCACTTGTTATTGAACCGTTTGATGTTTGGGGCTTTGATTATATGGGACCTTTTCCTGCCTCTAATGGATATACACATATTTTAGTTGTTGTTGATTACGTTACTAAGTGGGTAGAACCTATTCCAAGTAGTAGTGCTGATCATAACACTTCTATTAAAATGCTTAAAGAAGTTATTTTTCCGAGGTTTGGAGTCCCTAGATATTTAATGACTGATGGTGGTTCACATTTTATTCATGGTGCTTTCCGTAAAATGCTTTCTAAATATGACGTCAATCATAGAATTGCATCTCCGTATCACCCACAGTCTAGTGGTTAAGTAGAATTGAGTAATAGAGAACTCAAATTAATTTTGCAAAAGACTGTCAATAGGTCTAGAAAGAATTGGTCCAAGAAACTTGATGATGCATTATGGGCCTATAGAACTGCATATAAAAATCCTATGGGTATGTCTCCGTATAAAATGGTATATGGAAAAGCATGTCACTTACCTCTCGAACTAGAACATAAGGCATATTGGGCTATTAAAGAGCTCAACTATGATTTCAAACTTGCCGGTGAAAAGAGGTTATTTGATATTAGCTCACTTGATGAATGGAGAGCCCAAGCTTCTGAAAATGCCAAGTTGTTTAAAGAAAAGGTTAAAAGATGGCATGACAAAAGGATACAAAATCGTGAGTTTAATGTAGGTGATTATGTGTTGCTATACAACTCTTGTTTAAGATTTTTTGCAGGGAAACTTCTCTCTAAATGGGAAGGCCCCTATGTTATCGAGGAGGTCTATCGTTTTGGTGCCATAAAAATCAACAACTTCGAAGGCACAAATCTGAAGGGGGTAAACGGTCAAAGAATCAAACATTATATCTCAGGTAATCCCATAAATGTTGAAACCAATATTATTGAAACTGTAACCCCGGAGGAATACATAAGGGACACTTTCCAGAACATTTCAGACTCCAAAAAGGAATAGGTATGTGGTACAGTAAGAAAACCGACTCCAAAACAATTTTTAAGGAAATATTTCTCCATTTTGGAATATTTAGAAAAATAGAGAATTAAGTAGCAGTCCGGGAAGGACACGAGGGCCTCACGAGGGTGGAGGGCGCGCCCTACCCTCCTGGGCGCGCCCCCTACCTCGTGAGCACCTCGTGTGCCTTACGGACTCTGTTTTCTTGCACGATACGTATTTTGGTCGGTAAAAATTCATTATATAATATCCCGGGGGTTTTGACTCCCATATCATGCAAAAATCCCTTGTCTTCGTTTTGAGCTGTCCTGCTGCAGGCAGAGCAACATGTCGTCCCAGCATTCGGAAGGAGAAAGCTATGTGGCTGATTACCTTGCAGATCCTAAGGTTTATGGGGATGTGGATCCTTGTGGTTGGACTACGGAAGAAGAAGAAGACTATGAAGGGAAGAGAAAGGAGGAGACGAGCTCAGATGAAGATGAAGTCCACTACCTCAACCTGGGGACATGCATGTGGAGTTCAAAAAGTCAAGCCTCCTGGATAGGGTAAAGAAACCTAAGATCGAGTTTATCCCTTTTCGCCTCTTGCAGGAGAACAAGCAGGAACTATGCAAAAAGATACCGAGCTTGGAGTAGGAGATCGAGGACCTAAGGGACCAAAATTCTGTCCTCAAACATAAATTAAGGAAGAATCCTACGCCATCAACAAAATCACCACCATCCCCTCCAACAAAGAAGAATTGAGTATCTGGGTATGGGCACTCCACTTGGCAACTGCCAAGCTTGGGGGAGTGCCCCGGTATCGTATCACAACTCCTATCTTTACCGTTTTCCTTAGTTCGATCTTATTAGTAGTATTTTGATCTAGTAGAATAAAGTTTGTGGCATGATCTACTTGTGAATTTTGCTTTATTATCCTTCTATGTAATCGAGTCCAAGAGCTCTATAATAAAGATTAGTGTTGAGTCAAGGGCTTCATTGTTTTTCCATGATCCTAAGTGAATAAAAGAAACGAGAAATAAATAAAAAGAAACAAAGAGATCGTATGGATCACATGGAGATTAATGATCTCACGTAGAAAAATTATGATGAATAAAAGTTGTTGAGAGTTGACAAGCATAGTTTTGGTCATCGTTGCAATTAATAGGAAGTAATAAAGAAAGAGAGGTCTTCACATATAGATATACTATCTTGGACATCTTTTATGATTGTCAGCACTCATTAAAATATGACATGCTAAGGAGTTGACATTGGACAAGGAAGACAACGTAATGGGTGATGTTTTCTTACATCTGAGATAAATTATATTGTCTTGGATCTTCCAACATGTTGAGCTTGCTTTTCCCCCTCATGCTAGCCAAATTCATTGCACCAAGTAGAGATACTACTTGTGCTTCCAAATACCCTTAAATCAGTTTTGCCATGAGAGTCCACCATATCTACCTATGGATTGAATAAGATCATTCGAGTAAGTTGTCATCGGAGCAAAGAAATAAAAATTGCTCTCTAAATATGTATGATTGATTGGTGTGGGAGAAATAAGCTTTATACGATCTTGTGATGTGGAAGTAATAAAAGCGACGAACTGCATAATAAAGGTTCATATCACATGGGGCAATATAAAGTGACGTTCTTTCGCATTAAGATTTTGTGCATCCAACCATAAAAGTGCATGGCAACCTCTGCTTCCCTCTGCGAAGGGCCTATCTTTTATCATTATCTTCTACCTTATGCAAGAGTCAAGGTGATTTTCACCCTTCCTTTTTACACTTTATCCTTTGGCAAGCACAGTATGTTGGAAAGATCCTGGTATATATGGCTAATTGGATGTGAGTTCTCATGAACTATTACTGTTGACATTACCCTTGAGGTAAAATGTTGGGAGGCAAGACTATAAGCCCCTATCTTTCTCTGTGTCCGATTAAAACTCCATACCCATAAGTATTGCGCGAGTGTCAGCAATTGTGAAAGATCATATGATAGTTGAGTATGTGGACTTGCTGAAAAGCTCTTATACATTGACTCTTTCCTATATTATGATAAATTGCAATTGCTTCAATGACCGAGATTGTAGTTTGTTAGTTTTCAATGGAGTTTACGATTCATACCTGATATTGTGACTGAATTATTACTCTAGCATTAGAGATCATATGACAAAAATTATATAAGTTGCTGTTATAAGAATGATCATGATGCCCTCATGTCCGTATTTCATTTTTATCGACACCTTCATCTCTAAACATGTGGACATATTTTTCGATTTCGGCTTTTCGCTTGAGGACAAGCAAGGTCTAAGCTTGGGGGAGTTGATACGTCCATTTTGCATCATGCCTTTATATAGATATTTATTGCATTATGGGCTGTTATTTCACATTATGTCACAATACTTATGGCTATTCTCTCTTATTTTACAAGGTTTACATAAGGAGGGAGAATGCCGGCAGCTGGAATTCTGGGCTGGAAAAGGAGCAAATATTACAGACCTATTCTGCACAACTCCAAAAGTCCTGAAACTCCACGGAACACCTTATAATAAATAATGAAAAATCCTCGCCAAAGGTGAAGACCAGGGGGCCCACACCCTTCTCACGAGGGTGGGGGCACCCCCCCCCCTAGGGCGCGCCCCCTGCCTCGTGGCCCCCCTGGTGGCTCTCCGATGACCATCTTCTCCTATATGAAGTCTTTCGTCGAGAAAAAAATAAGAAGCAACCTTTCGGGACAAAACTCCGCCGCCACAAGGCGGAACCTTGGCGGATCCAATCTAGAGCTCCGGCAGAGCTGTTCTGCCGGGGAAACTTCCCTCCCGAAGGGGGACATCATCGCCATGGTCATCACCAATGCTCCTCTCATCGGGAGAGGGCAATCTCCATCAACATCTTCATCAGCACCATCTCATCTCAAAACCCTAGTTCATCTCTTGTATCTGATTCTTGTCTTCAAGTCCGGCATTGGTTCTAGTAGGTTGCTAGTAGTGTTAATTACTCCTTGTAGTTGATGCTAGTTGGTTTAATTGGTGGTAGATCATATGTTCAGATCCTTTATGCATATTAATACCCCTCTAATTATGAACATGTTTATGCTTTGTGAGTAGTTAGGTTTGTTCCCGAGGACAAGGGAGAAGTCTTGCTATTAGTAGTCATGTGAATTTGGTATTCGTTTGATATTTTGATGATATGTATGTTGTCTAGCCTCTAGTGTTGTTATGTGAACGTCGACTACATAGCACTTCACCACTATTTGGGCCTAGAGGAAGGCATTGGGAAGTAGTAAGTAGATGATGGGTTGCTAGAGTGACAGAAGCTTAAACCCTAGTTTATGTGGTGCTTCATAAGGGGCTGATTTGGATCCATATGTTTCATGCTATGGTTAGGTTTACCTTAATACTTTTGTTGTAGTTGCGGATGCTTGCAATAGAGGTTAATCATAAGTGGGATGCTTGTTCAAGTAAGAACAGCACCCAAGCACCGGTCCATCCACATATCAAATTATCAAAGTACCGAACGCGAATCATATGAATGTGATGAAAACTAGCTTGACGATATTCCCATGTGTCCTCGGGAGCGCTTTTCCTTATATAAGAGTTTGTCCAGGCTTGTCCTTTGCTACAAAAAGGATTGGGCCACCTTGCTGCACTTTATTTACTTTTGTTACTTGTTGCTCGTTACAAATTATCTCATTACAAAAATATCTGTTACCACTTATTTTAGTACTTGCAGAGAATACCTTGCTGAAAACCGTTTATCATTTCCTTCTGCTCCTCGTTGGGTTCGACACTCTTACTTATCGAAAGGACTACGATAGATCCCCTATACTTGTGGGTCATCAAGGCTCTTTTCTGGCGCCGTTGCCAGGGAGTGAAGCGCCTTTGGTAGGTGTAATTTGGTAAGGAAAAATTTATATAGTGTGATGAAATTTACTGTCACTTGTTACTATGGAAAGTAATCCTCTGAGGGGCTTGTTCAGGGTATCTTCACCCCGACCAGTATAGCAAAGAGTTGCTCCTCAACCTACTGAACCTATTGAAAATGAAATTCCTTATGAGTATCCTTCGAGTATAATAGAAAAAACTGCTAGCTAATCCTTTTACAGGAGATGGAACAAAGCATCCTGATGAACACCTAATATATGTGGATGAAGTTTGTGGATTATTTAAGCTTGCAGGTATTTCCGATGATGTTGCTAAGAAGAAGGTCTTCCCTTTATCTTTGAAGGGAGACACATTGACATGGTATAGGCTATGTGATGATATGGGATCATGGAACTATAGAAGATTGAAATTGGAATTTCATCAAAAGTATTACCCTATGCATCTTGTTCATCGTGATCGCAATTATATATATAATTTTTGGCCTTGCGAAGGAGAAAGCATCACTCAAGCTAGGGGGGGCTTAAATCAATGTTATATTCATGCCCCAATCATGAGCTTCCAAGAGAAACAAATCTTCAAAAAAATTATGCTTGGCTTTCTGATAACAATCGCACCATGCTTGATACTTCTTGTGCTGGCTCTTTTATGATGAAGACTATTGAATTCAAATGGGATTTATTGGATAGAATTAAACGCAACTCTGAAGATTGGGACCTCGACAATGGTAAGGAGTCAGGTATGACAGTTCAGTTTGATTGTGTTAAATCTTTCATGGATACCGATGTTTTCCGTAAGTTTAGCACTAAATATGGACTTGATTCTGAGATAGTAGCTTCTTTCTGTGAATCTTTTGCTACTTACATTGATCTCCCTAAGGAGAAGTGGTTTAAATATCATCCTCCCATAGAAGTAAAAGTAGTTGCACCTATTAAAGTTGAAGAAAAGACTGTCACTTATAATGATCCTATTGTTCCTACTTCTTATGTTGAGAAACCACATTTCCCTGTTAGGATAAAGGATCATGCTAAAGCTTCAACTGTAGTTCATAAAAGCAATATTAAAACATATACACCTCCTGAGCAAGTTAACGTTGAACCTAATATTGCTATTGTTAAAGAGCTCTTGTCTGATAATATTGATGGGCATGTTATTCAGTTCTGCGGTGAAACTGCTAGAATTGCTAAACCTTGTGCTAAAGATAAACATATACATGTGGTAGGCGTGCCTGTTATTTCTGTTAAAATAGGAGATCATTGTTATCATGGCTTATGTGATATGGGTGCTAATGCTAGTGTTATACCTTATGACTTGTATAAAGAAATCAAGCATGAAATTGCACCTACTGAGTTAGAAGATATTGATGTCACAATTAAACTTGCTAATAGAGATACTATTTCAGCAATGGGAATTGTTAGAAATGTTGGAAGTCTTGTGCGGGAAAACTAAATATCCTGCTGATTTTCTTATTCTTAGTTCTCCACAAGATAGCTTTTGTCCCATTATATTTGGTAGACCCTTCTTGAATACAGTTAATGCTAGGATAGACTGCGAAAAGAATGTTGTTACTATTGGCTTGGATGATATGACTCTAAATTTAGTAAACAACACCGTGAAGAAGAATTGCCTAGTAAGGATGAAATTATTGGTCTTGATTCTATTGCCGTACGTCCTAATGATCCTTTAGAAAAATATTTGCTAGACCATGAGAATGATATGTTTATGAATGAAAGAAGGGAAATATATGAAGTATTCTTTAAACAAGAACCTATGCTAAAACACAATTTGCCTGTTGAAATCCTAGGGGATCCTCCTCCACCTAAGGGTGATCCCGTGTTTGAGCTTAAACCATTGCCTGATAATCTTAAATATGCTTATCTTGACGAAAAGAAGATATATCCTATTATTATTAGTGCTAAACTTTCAGAGCATGAAGAAGAAAGATTATTGAAAACTCTAAAGAAGCATCATGCTGCTATTGGATATACTCTTGATGATCTTAAGGGCATTAGTCCCACTCTATGTCAACATAAAATAAATTTGGAAACAGATGCCAAACCAGCTCGTGATCCTCAACGACGTCTGAATCCTAAAATGAAAGAAGTGGTAAGAAAAGAAAAACTAAAGCTTCTGGAGGCAGGTATAATTTATCCCATTGCTGATAGTCAGTGGGTAAGTCCTGTTCATTGTGTCCCTAAGAAGGGAGCTCTTACTGTTGTTCCTAATGATAAAGATGAATTGATTCCACAAAGAATTATTACAGGTTATAGGATGGTAATTGATTTCCGCAAATTAAATAAGGCGACTAAGAAAGATCATTACCCCTTACCTTTTATCGATCAAATGCTAGAAAGATTATGCAAACATACACATTACTGCTTTCTAGATGGTTATTCTGGTTTCTCTCAAATACCTGTGTCGGCTAAAGATCAATCAAAGACTACTTTTACATGCCCTTTTGGTACATTTGTTTATAGACGTATGCCTTTTGGTTTATGTAATGCACATGCTACCTTTCAAAGATGCATGATGGCTATATTCTCTGACTTTTGTGAAAAGATTTGTGAGGTTTTCATGGACGACTTTTCCGTCTATGGATCTTCTTTTGATGATTGCTTGAGCAATCTTGATCGAGTTTTGCAGAGATGTGAAGAAACTAATCTTGTCTTGAATTGGTAAAAGTGCCACCTTATGGTTAATGAAGGTATTGTTTTGGGGCATAAAGTTTCTGAAAGAGGTATTGAAGTTGATAAAGCCAAGGTTGATGCTATTGAAAAGATGCCATGTCCCAAGTACATCAAAGGTATAAGAAGGTTCCTTGGTCACGCCGGATTTTATAGGAGGTTCATCAAGGACTTCTCAAAAATTTCTCGGCCTCTGACTAATTTATTACAAAAAGATATACCATTTGTCTTTGATGATGATTGTGTAGAAGCATTTGAAATACTTAAGAAAGCATTAGTCTCTACACCTATTGTTCATCCACCTGATTCGAATTTACCCTTTGAAATTATGTGGGATGCTAGTGATTATGCTGTAGGTGCTGTTCTAGGGCAAAGAGTTGATAAGACATTAAATGTTATCCATTATGCTAATAAGACTCTAGACAATGCTCAAAGAAATTATGCTACTACTGAAAAAGAACTTTTAGCAGTTGTATTTGCTTGTGATAAGTTCAGACCTTATATTGTTGATTCTAAAGTAACTATCCACACTGATCATGCTGCTATTAAATATCTTATGGAAAAGAAAGACGCTAAACCTAGACTTATTAGATGGGTTCTCTTGCTACAAGAATATGATTTGCATATTGTTGATAGAAAAGGAGCTGAAAACCCCGTTGCAGACAACTTATCTAGGTTAGAGAATGTTCTTGATGACCCACTACCTATTGATGATAGTTTTCCTGATGAACAATTAAATGTCATAAGTACTTCTCGTAGTACCCCTTGGTATGCTGATTATGCTAATTACATAGTTGCTAAATTTATACCACCTAGCTTCACATACCAACAAAAGAAAACGTTCTTCTATGATTTGAGACATTACTTTTGGGATGACCCACATCTTTATAAAGAAGTAGTAGAAGGATGCCCGTAAGTTTGTCCTATCTTGTGATGAATGTCAAAGAATTGGTAATTTTAGTAGACATCAAGAAATGCCTATGAATTATTCACTTGTTATTGAACCGTTTGATGTTCGGGGCTTTGATTATATGGGACCTTTTCCTGCCTCTAATGGATATACACATATTTTAGTTGATGTTGATTACGTTACTAAGTGGGTAGAAGCTATTCCAACTAGTAGTGCTGATCATAACACTTCTATTTTAATGCTTAAAGAAGTTATTTTTCCGAGGTTTGGAGTCCCTAGATATTTAATGACTGGTGGTGGTTCACATTTTATTCATGGTGCTTTCCGTAAAATGCTTGCTAAATATGACGTCAATCATAGAATTGCATCTCCGTATCACCCATAGTCTAGTGGTCAAGTAGAATTGAGTAATAGAGAACTCAAATTAATTTTGCAAAAGACTGTCAATAGGTCTAGAAAGAATTGGTCCAAGAAACTTGATGATGCATTATGGGCCTATAGAACTGCATATAAAAATCCTATGGGTATGTCTCCGTATAAAATGGTATATGGAAAAGCATGTCACTTACCTCTCGAACTAGAACATAAGGCATATTGGGCTATTAAAGAGCTCAACTATGATTTCAAACTTGCCGGTGAAAAGAGGTTATTTGATATTAGCTCACTTGATGAATGGAGAGCCCAAGCTTATGAAAATGCCAAGTTGTTTAAAGAAAAGGTTAAAAGATGGCATGACAAAAGGATACAAAATCGTGAGTTTAATGTAGGTGATTATGTGTTGCTATACAACTCTTGTTTAAGATTTTTTGCAGGGAAACTTCTCTCTAAATGGGAAGGCCCCTATGTTATCGAGGAGGTCTATCGTTTTGGTGCCATAAAAATCAACAACTTCGAAGGCACAAATCCGAAGGTGGTAAACGGTCAAAGAATCAAACATTATATCTCAGGTAATCCCATAAATGTTGAAACCAATATTATTGAAACTGTAACCCCGGAGGAATACATAAGGGACACTTTCCATAACGTCACAGACTCCAAAAAGGAAAAGGTATGTGGTACGGTAAGAAAACCGACTCCAAAACAATTTTGAAGGCAATATTTCTCCGTTTTGGAATATTTAAAAAAATAGAGAATAAAGTAGCAGTCCAAGAAGGACACGAGGGCCTCACGAGGGTGGAGGGCGCGCCCTACCACCCTGGGCGTGCCCCCCTACCTCGTGAGCACCTCGTGTGCCTTCTGGACTCCATTTTCTTGCACGATACGTATTTTGGTCGGTAAATATTCATTATATAATCTCCCGGGGGTTTTGACTCCTGTATCACGCAAAAATCCCTTGTCTTTGTTTTGAGCTGTCCTGCTGCAGACAGAGCAACATGTCGTCCCAGGATTCGGAAGGAGAAAGCAATGTGGCTGATTACTTGCAGATCCTAAGGTTTATGGGGATGTGGAGCGTTGTGGTTGGACTACGGAAGAAGAAGAAGACTATGAACCAAAGAGAAAGGAGGAGACGAGCTCAGATGAAGATGAAGTCCCACTACCTCAACCTGGGGACATGCATGTGGAGTTCAAAAAGTCAAGCCTCCCGGATAGGGTAAAGAAACCTAAGATCGAGTTTATCCCTTTTCGCCTCTTGCAGGAGAACAAGCAGGAACTATGCAAAAAGATACTGAGCTTGGAGTAGGAGATCGAGGACCTAAGGGACCAAAATTCTGTCCTCAAACATAAATTAAGGAATAATCCTACGCCATCAACAAAATCACCACCGTCTCCTCCAACAAAGAAGAATTGAGTATCTGGGTATGGGCACTCCACTTGGCAACTGCCAAGCTTGGGGGAGTGCCCCGGTATCGTATCACAACTCCTATCTTTACCATTTTCCTTAGTTCGATCTTATTAGTAGTATTTTGATCTAGTAGAATAAAGTTTGTGGCATGATCTAGTTGTGAGTTTTGCTTTATTATCCTTCTATGTAATCGAGTCCGTGAGCTATATAATAAAGATTAGTGTTGAGTCAAGGGCTTGATTGTTTTGCCATGATCCTAAGTGAATAAAAGAAAAGAGAAAGAAATAAAAAGAAACAAAGAGATCGTATGGATCCCATGGAGAGTAATGAGCTCACGTAGAAAAAGTATGATGAATAAAAGTTGTTGAGAGTTGACAAGCATAGTTTTGGTCATCGTTGCAATTAATAGGAAGTAATAAAGAAAGAGAGGTCTTCACATATAGATATACTATCTTGGACATCTTTTATGATTGTGAGCACTCATTAAAATATGACATGCTAAAGAGTTGACATTGGACAAGGAAGACAACGTAATTGGTGCTGTTTTCTTACATCTGAGATAAATTATATTGTCTTCGATCTTCCAACATGTTGAGCTTGCTTGTCCCCCTCATGCTAGCCAAATTCATTGCACCAAGTAGAGATACTACTTGTGCTTCCAAATACCCTTAAATCAGTTTTGCCATGAGAGTCCACCATATCTACCTATGGATTGAATAAGATCCTTCAAGTAAGTTGTCATCGGTGCAAAGCAATAAAAATTGCTCTCTAAATATGTATGATTGATTGGGGTGGGAGAAATAAGCTTTATACGATCTTGTGATGTGGAAGTAATAAAAGCGACGGACTGCATAATAAAGGTTCATATCACAAGGGGCAGTATAAAGTGACATTCTTTCGCATTAAGATTTTGTGCATCCAACCATAAAAGCGCATTTCAACCTCTGCTTCCCTCTGCGAAGGGCCTATCTTTTATCATTATCTTCTACCTTATGCAAGAGTCATGGTGATTTTCACCCTTCCTTTTTACACTTTATCCTTTGGCAAGCACAATATGTTGGAAAGATCCTGGTATATATGGCTAATTGGATGTGAGTTCTCATGAACTATTAGTGTTGACATTACCCTTCAGGTAAAACGTTGGGAGGCAAGACTATAAGCCCCTATCTTTCTCGGTGTCCGATTAAAACTCCATACCCATAAGTATTGCGCGAGTGTCAGCAATTGTGAAATATTATGTGGTAGTTGAGTATGTGGACTTGCTGAAAAGCTCTTATACATTGACTCTTTCCTATATTATGATATTTTGATGACATGTATGTTGCCTAGCCTCTAGTGGTGTTATGTGAACGTCGACTACATAACACTTCACCATTATTTGGGCCTAGAGGAAGGCATTGGGAAGTAATAAGTAGATGATGGGTTGCTAGAGTGACAGAAGCTTAAACCCTAGTTTATGCGTTGCTTCGTAAGGGGCTGATTTAGATCCATATGTTTCATGCTATGGTTAGGTTTACCTTAATACTTTTGTTGTAGTTGCGGATGCTTGCAATAGAGGTTAATCATAAGTGGGATGCTTGTTCAAGTAAGAATAGCACCCAAGCACCGGTCCACCCACATATCAAATTATCAAAGTACCGAACGCGATCATATGAACGTGATGAAAACTAGCTTGACGATATTCCCATGTGTCCTCGGGAGCGCTTTTCCTTATATAAGAGTTTGTCCAGGCTTGTCCTTTGCTACAAAAAGGATTGGGCTACCTTGCTGCACTTTATTTACTTTTGTTACTTGTTGCTCGTTACAAATTATCTCATTACAAAACTATCTGTTACCACTTATTTCAGTACTTGCAGAGAATACCTTACTGAAAACCGTTTATCATTTCCTTCTGCTCCTCGTTGGGTTCGACACTCTTACTTATCGAAAGGACTACGATAGATGCCCTATACTTGTGGGTCATCAATGACGAGTCCGGCGAGCATGAGTTCCAGAAGGCTACGGAGGCCATGTGCGTCGACGGTGGCGCCTCGCTGCACACCTCTCACCGCCAGCTCAAGCAATGGGCGCGTGAGATCACAGCAGCGGAACCATCGCTCGATGCTTAGAAGCCACTAAAGTGATCCAACACGCCTATCATTTTTGACACCAAGTACCACCCTGGTCGCACAACTGCGGTCGGGTGTTTGCCGTTGTTGGTCTCGCCAACAATACGCAACCTCAAGGTGACCAAGATGCTAGTTGACGGTGGGGCCAGTTTGAATTTGATCTCGCCTGTTGAGACCAAAAGGCTGCAGATTCCTAATGGAGACCTCGAAGAGACGGGCACGTTTCAAGGGGTCAACCCGGGGAGGAGTCAGCCGAAGGGTAAGGTCACACTGCCCGTGACGTTTGGAGGTGAGTTAAACTACAGGACGGAGAGGATTGTTTTCGATGTAGCCGAGATCCCCTTGCCCTGCAACGACTGCCGCCAAGGCACTCGCTCTTCCCGCTGGAGCCGCAGCAGGAAAGAAGACCGGCAAGACCTCTCGCACCCACTCCGGCAAGCGCACCTCTTCGGAGTGTTGCGCTCCCATCGAGGATGTGCCAGAGAGCTCCGCCAGCAAGAGCAAGAAATCCAGATCTGCGCCACCAGAGACCAAGAGGGCGTCCGTCGAATCGCATGGCACGGGAGGGGCTTTCACCATAAGCTCCACCCTAGACAGCAAATAGGAAAGCACGCTCGTCACCTTCCTTTGGGCGAATGTCGACGTGTTTTCATGGAAAGCATCCGACATCCCCGGCGTTCCCAGGGAGGTGATTGAGCACCATCTTGCTGTCTGTCCTCATGCGCGACCCGTCAAGCAGAAGGTCAGGAAGCAAGCTTTGGAACAAAATGAGTTCATTACAGAGGATATCAGGAAGTTGGAAGCGGCAGGCTTGGTGAGAGGAGTACTCCATCCGACATGGTTAGCCAATCTGGTGGTGGTGCGCAAGGCAAATGGGAAGTGGAGTCTATGTATTGACTACACAAATATCAATAATGGTTGTCCCAAGGACCCTTTCCCGTTGTCGCGCATTGCCAGATTGTTGACTCCATGGCCGGGTGTGATCTGTTATCATTCCTTGACGCCTACTCGGGGTACAACCAGATCTTCATGACAAGAGAAGAAGAAGAGAATACAGCGTTCATCACCCCATGAGGCATGTATTGCTTTTTACGGATGCCTTTCGGGTTTAGGAGTGCTGGCTCAACGTTCGCAAGGCCAGTTGTCGGTGTCAAAACCGGCGGATCTCGGGTAGGGGGTCCCGAACTGTGCATCTAGGATCGATGGTAATAGGAGACGGGGGACACGATGTTTACCCAGGTTCGGGCCCTATCTATGGAGGTAATACCCTACGTCCTGCTTGATTGATCTTGATGAATATGAGTGTGACAAGAGTTGATCTACCACGAGATCATGATGGCTAAACCCTAGAAGCCTAGCCTGTATGACTATGGTAATGAATATCTTCTTTCCGGACTAACCCCTCCAGTTTATATAGACACCGGGGGGATCTAGGGTTTACATAGAGTCGGTTACATAAGAAGGAATCTTCATAGTCGGTCGCCAAGCTTGCCTTCCACGCCAAGGAGAGTCCAATCCGGACACAGGTACAGTCTTCGGTCTTCATGTCTTCACGGCCCATCAGTCCGGCCCATGGATAACAGGCCGGACGCCCGAGGACCCCTTAGTCCAGGACTCCCTCAGTAGCCCCTGAACCTGGCTTCAATGACGAGGAGTCCGGCGCGCAAATTGTCTTCGGCATTGCAAGGTGGGTTCCCCCTTCCGAACTCTTAGTTCAGCTCCAAATGTAATGATTGTATCCGTACTTGTATGCACAACCGCAGAGGACATAATATTTCATGAGTTCAGCCTACCGACCACTTTTTAATAATATGACACCACGCCTGCCCGGTGACTACTTGCGAATCGTTTTAGCCGGCCCATCGCCCCACGCCCCAAGACGTGGTCTTATTGACGCGTCTTATCCAAGCGGAGATCGTGCCTCCCTTTTTTAAGGGATTCCTGTCAACCCGAACGACGTGGGTAACCCAACCGTCGTTGGGGTACAACTCCTTGGAAACAAGCAAGTTTTTGAGGCCCAAGAGGAGACGTTTGATATTTGCTGCCTTTATATAGGGGTACAGACCCGCCTTTTTCTTCCACGCTTGCCTCTTTCTCAACCCCTTCTACACCAAGTTCCAACACCCGGGTTTCGGTCGCCTCCAGCCCCAATCATGTACGGATCCAGCCATCAAGGCCGGTGGGTAGCTTCTTCTGTTGAGGAGGAAGACACTACAAAACTTCGGGAGGCGAGGTACCTGACCGCTGAAATCCATCATCGGCTTCCTGTCGAGGGGCAGGTTATTCCCACCCCCAGATCCGGCGAGAGGGTCATGTTCGTGTCCCGCTTCCTCCATGGGTTGGGGTTTGCACTTAACCCCTTCATCCGAGGGCTCATGTTCTATTACGTGCTAGACTTTCACGATCTGGCCCCGGACTCTATTCTTCTTATCTCGGAATTTATCGTCACGTGCGATGCCTTCCTCCAAACCCCTCCTCACTTCGGCTTGTGGCTCAAGACCTTCAATGTGAAGCCGCAAACGGTAGAGGGAGAGCAGGCCGAGTGCAGCGGCGCTATAGTGTGCAAGCTTTCTAGCGCCGTTTGGCTGAAAGGATCCTTCGCCAAATCTTCCGATCTGTGGCAGCAGGGGTGGTTCTATATCACCGAGCCCCGCAACTCCAAGTGGGCAACTGCGCCCACATTCCGATCCAGCCCCCCAATTCAGCTTGGCTCGTGGATTAACAAGGGGCTGGATTGGGGATCAACGAATTATGTGCGAACTTTGCAAAGTCGCATCCGAAGCCTCATTGAGAGGGACATCGACATAGCCAACGCCGTTCAAGTAATGCTAGTTTGTCAGACCCTGCCGTCCTAGCGACGGCCTCTCCACCTATTGGAGTTCAATCCAGAAGGGCCACGGACTCTTCAGCACTTCTTTAGCACAATGCACGAAGGATGTGGAGATTATTCTTTGGGAAACGAAGGCAATGGCCGGACACCACCGAAGATGTCGACCTAGACTGTAACCATATGGATACCCCGGTAAGTACCTGTTTACCGAATACCTTATAGTCAGATACCAAGTGGCAAGATACCAACAGTATCATCCTTTTTCAGGGCTGGATAAAGAAGGTGGAACTGATTAGGTGTCCGGCTCCCCTTCCCGAAGACTCATCTACTCCTGTGTTAACAAGGATGCTGGCCTCAGCGCCATACCATGCACCAGCAGGGGAGGGCGATAAGATCCAATATAACCTTGGTTCCGGAGGTAAGTCAGACACTGAGTCAGGAGAAGTCGACCTTTCCTTGCCCAGAGACGAAGGCGGAAAAGGACCCAGTATCCCTTCTCCAAACAGGAGGAAAAGGGCCGCCTCCGAAGATTGGGAGGGGCGGTCTTCCAAGAAGGCCAAGATGCCACCATCGATCAGCTTGGGTTTCAAAAGCGACGCCATAGAACAGCTCCAACAGGGGGACAAACCCTCAGCCAAACCGTAAGAGAATCCGGAGTACTTTGATAGTGTGCCGCTCCATTATTGTTACCAAAGATACACGTAACACATTTATGCATTTTTACAGGTCGGCACATAATTTTTCTAGGCGATCCTCTTCTTCGGGGAGTCTCCTCGCAGAGATGATGGAGAGAGAGACGCCTCCTCTGACCTCCTCGCCCAATAAGGCAGATGACTATGAAGTGTCATCGCGGAGGGTCCCTTTAGACCAGGGGGCAGAAGAGGCAGTACCCAAAGGTGGATCTCCGACCATCCGGGATTCCGGGGCTGATGATAACAAAGGCCCCGGACTGTCTGGTTCACAACCGACAGTGATTTTGGAGACGGGTGAGCAGATTCCTTCAAAGGATGATTGTGCTTTTGGAGCAGCTTCCGGAGACCCAGGGACTCCGGATATTTTGGGGGACATGTTGTCGTATTTCGGGTTCCGGCAGACCCTTGAGGTTCGAACACTGGGGTGCGCACGGAGATTTCGCCTTCTACCTACCTGCGCCCCACCGCCGCGCTAAGATCTAAGCTATGGAAAGAACAGCACAAGAGACACGGAGTTTATACTGGTTCGGGCCACCGTTGTGGTGTAATACCCTACTCCAGTGTGTGGTGTGGTGGATTGCCTCTTGGGCTGATGATGATGAGCAATACAAGGAAGAACAGCCTCGCGAGGGTCTGTTCTTGGCTGGGGCGATGAACTGCTGGGAGGAGTTCAATCACCCTTTTCTCTCTCTCTCTCTCTCTCTCTCTCTCTCTCTTCTTGATTCTCTCTCCGATTTCGATCCGATCCCCTCTACCCTGTGGGTGTCTAGTCCTATTTATAGGCAAAGGCCCTGGACCTCTTCCCAAATATTGAGCGGGAAGGGCGCCAACAATTGGCCATTTTGAAGGGGAACATCTGGTACACTTATCCTGACTAAAGTTGGTCCTCGCCTGCCAAAGGCTCTGGCGGTGACGCTGGATTGGGCTCCACAATGACTTCCTTCCTGCCGTTGGGCCAGTCTTGGTCTCGTTGCACCGAAACGGGTGCCTTTGCTTGATGCTCTCGCCTGCGCTTGCTCCCTTTGCACCAAATAGGAAAGGAGGACACTGCGCGGGCTGGCGCCCACCTGGCACCCTTGGTCCTCATGGCTTGCATCACGGGCACCTTGTGAGGTACCCCGCCTTGATCTCTCCGCCTCCTCGCGATCCAGCCTGATGAGGCCGTGCCTGAGGAAGCTCCGTGTCGTCCGCCCCGCAAGGCTTGACCCCTCGCGAGGGTCTTGGGTCTATGTTGATGAAGATGGGCCGTGCTGGGCCCCTCCTCGAGCCACGCCGCAGGCCGCAAGCAGGCAAGTCTGGGGACCCCCATTCCCAGAACGCCAACAGTAGCCCCCGGGCCCAAGACGCGCCCGGACTTGGCCGTGCTGGGAGGCGAAAGGGCAAGAGCGAAGCGCCGCGGGCCCTAACAGCCTACGGCCTTGGGCGCCGCGTGGCGGTTGATTGGACGTGGGCGTCTCCACTTCCCCACGGCGCCTCGGCAACTGTGCGGATTGGACAAGTCCCTGCATGCAAAGCGGGTCATGATTACCTGCGATCATGGGAGCCGACGGTTGACCCTCGCCGGCTATAAGTACGGATCGGCGCGCGCCTTTCCAGTTCATCCCCCTCGCTTCTCCTTCTTCTTCATGGCCCCGTCGAGGAGGTTCTCAGCCGCAGAGAAGGGGAAGGCTCGCCACGTTGAGCCTGCCTCTCCCCCACCCAAGCGTGGCCGAGGGCGCCCTCGCGAACATCCTGTGGCCACCACGGCAGCTCCCCGCGGCCGTGGAGACGATTTCCAGCACGGTGACGGGCGGAATACTGCGGCCGGGAGGCGCGCTTCGGTCGCGCGTTCCCCTAGGCCCCGCTTTCGCGCTGTAGAGGTGCTGCCGGAGTTCGTTGTGTGGTCGGCGGAGCCGACTAGCACCCGGCTTCAACTTCCTCGCTTCCTCCTTGGCGAGATCCCGGCCGGCGCCCCAGGCGGCCTCTGGCTTCAGGCAGACGGCTGCTGCAGCCGGGCCTCATGGGCTTCACTGGAGGTCTCCACAGCCGGGAGCCTGGCCTTGACCCGCAGTTGGCAGACGTTTGCCCGCGCGCGTGGCCTGAGCCGTCGGTGCACCCTGCACTTCAAGTTTGACGGCGATGCCACCTTCTACGTGAGGGTGTTTCGGGAAGATGGTCGCCGCGCAAGGTGCTGCCCTGAGGACGACGACCGCGGCCGGGAATCCAGGCCCGGCGATGATGGAGAGGACAGCGCTCGCGTGATTGGCGGCGCTTAGGGTTCCCCAAGCTTCACCGGTTCTTCTTCAGGCGGCGACTCTTCTAGCGGTGGCCGCGGTCAGCCTCCACGCTGTCGTGCCTGCTTGGGAGGTGGTAGCGTGTCTGCCCGCCGTCGCGCCTTGGTGAAGCACAAGAGGGAGTCTACCTGAGCCCCGAAGGCAGCTCGAGTCTTCCCTGCAGGCCGGTGTGAGGCGAACTGTGCCTGATTTGTTCTTTCTTTTCCTTTTTCCTGCATAAAAAGACAGTAGCGTGGAGCCCCACGGGGGCGTGTTTGGGTTATTGTTGTTAATCATCGCTTTGCTTCCGTTATCGTGCCTTCCGGCTACGTGCCCGCGTGTGGATAGTTCCCGGCCCCAGCCGTGGGGGGCGACCGACCCAGGCCCTGTGTTTGTGTCGCGGTGCCCGTGGGGCACGGACTGGAGGGGTGCTCCTGTAATGGACCCAGGTCGTGAAACCTTTGAATGAGTAGGACAGGAACACTCGCGAGGGTGCTCAGCTGCCCCCCTCGCGAGGCCTTGCAAAAGAGAAATCGAGGCAGGAGAGTGAAAAGTCAAAGAACCACAAGCCAAAGACGGCAACAACTTCAATAAAACTTCGAATGAGAATGAAGAAACCAACTGCGGAAAGCAAATGAAAAAGCCACATCCGGCACCTAATCTAGTCTTCGACGTCTTCTCACCAGCGCGGAGCTAAGTGCTGCCACTGGGCGTGGGAGGGAGCCCCAGGGCCTGAGGCCGGCGCTCCTGAGACTCCGGGGCGTGTACAGCCCCAACTCATTATTACATGAGAGTGTCACGGGTGGCGAGCTTCACAGGCGTTGGCCTTCTTCACAGGCTTCGGGCCTTTCTTGGGGGAAGCAGGCTTCACGGGCATTTGCCCTCTTCACAGGCTCCGGGCCTTTTCCAAAATGTGACAGCTTCACAGGCATTCGCCTTCTTCACAGGCTCTGGGCCTTTTCCAAAACGCGACAGCTTCACAGGCATTCGCCTTCTTCACAGGCTCTGGGCCTTTTCCAAAACGCGACAGCTTCACAGGCATTCGCCTTCTTCACAGGCTCTGGGCCTTTTCCAAAACGCGACAGCTTCACAGGCATTCGCCTTCTTCATAGGCCCTGGGCCTTTTCCAAAACGCGACAGCTTCACAGGCATTCGCCTTCTTCACAGGCTCTGGGCCTTTTCCAAAACACGACAGCTTCACAGGCTTTGGGCCTTTTCCAAAATGCGACAGCTTCACAGGCATTCGCCTTCTTCACAGGCTCTGGGCCTTTTTAGGGGTAGAACCTCCGGAGGTGCTGGATGTTCCATGCGTTCTGGACCGGCACCCCCTCCTGAGTCTCCAAGCGCATGGAGCCGGGCCTGGAAACATGAACAACCTTGAACGGGCCCTCCCACATGGGAGAGAGCTTGTGCAGTCCCTCCCTGGAGAGAACCCGCCTGAGCACGAGATCTCCTACCTCGAGAGTTCTGGGGCGGATGTTGCGGCAGTGATATCGTCGCAGCGCTTGTTGGCACCTCGCCGCTCGCAGCGCGGCTTCTCGGCGACGTTCCTCCCCCAGCACGAGGTCCATCCCCCGCATGGCGTCCTGTTGCGCCTCGTCGAACGCCAGGACCCGCGCAGAGCGACATCTGACCTCGTGAGGGAGGACCGCTTCGGCTCCGTAGACCAGGAAGAACGGGGTCTCTCCAGTCGGCTTGGTCGCGGTTGTGCGGATGGACCACAACACGGACTGAAGTTTGTCGTACCAACCTCTGCCACAGGCCTCCAGCTTCTTCTTGAACATCCTGGTCTTGAGGCCCCTCAGGACCTCTGTGTTGGCTCGCTCGGCCTGGCCGTTGCTTCGGGGGTGCGCCACCGAAGCGTAGCATATCTGTGTTCCAAGGTTAGCACAGTATGTTTTGAAGAGGTTACTGGTGAACTGCGAACCGTTGTCTGTGATGATGCGGTTCGGCACCCCGAACCGGCTCATGATGCCCCTGATGAACTTGACCGCAGAACCCGCGGGGATGGTGCAGACGGCCTCTACTTCAGC
This sequence comes from Triticum urartu, assembly GCF_056163025.1. Classification (NCBI taxonomy): domain Eukaryota; kingdom Viridiplantae; phylum Streptophyta; class Magnoliopsida; order Poales; family Poaceae; genus Triticum; species Triticum urartu. The sequence continues at coordinate 559,075,593 of NC_141875.1, forward strand.
CCACTTGGTGAACTTGTCCACGGCGACGTACAGGTAGCGGTAGCCCCCTGGCGCCCGAGGAAACGGGCCCAGGATGTCCAGCCCCCAGGCTGCGAATAGCCACGAAAGGGGTATAGTCTGCAGGCCTTCTGCCGGCTGATGGATCTGCTTGCCGTGGAACTGGCAGGCCTCACAAGCTTTCACCAGTTCGACGGCGTCATTGAGTGCGGTGGGCCAATAAAACCCACTGCGGAACGCCTTGTCGACGAGGGTCCGTGATAATGAATGATGTCCACAGTCTCCGCCATGTATATCTTCCAGCAGTTCCTTTCCTTGCTCCCTGGAGATGCAGCGCAGGGATACATCGTTTGGTCGCTTCCGGTAGAGCTCTCCATCCTTGATGCAGTATGCCGTGGCCTGCCGTGCCACACGCTCCACTTCCTCCTCCTTCTCCGGCAGGGTCCCTTGTGTTAAGTAACTCCGGAGCTCCGTGATCCAGCACCCCTCCTGAGGTTCCATCGTCAGGAGCAGGAGTGCTCCTGAGGCCGGGCCACAGACCGGGGCTCCTGAGCCAGGTGGCTGGGGGAGCTCCTCCCGAGGCTGAGTCGTGTTTGACAATGATGGCAGGGCTGAGGGCTTGAAGAGCCGCTCCTCGAAGACGCCAGGCTCCTGAGGTAACCGCCTGGACGCCCGTTTGGTGATGTCGTCGGCCTCTTGATTGGTGCCACGGGGCACATGCTGCAACTCCAACCCCCAGAACTGCTTCTCCATCCTGCGGACCTCCGCAAGGTAGGCTTCCATGTGCTCATCTTTCGGCTCGTACACCTTGTTGGAGAAATTGACAAGGAGCTGCGAATCGCCCTTGATGGTGAGGCGCTTCACCCCCAGGGCAGCTGCGGCCTTTAAGCCCGCTATTAAACCTTAATACTCCGCTATGTTGTTGGAGACCTTTTCACCTTGCTGGAAACAGAGCTGCACAGTGTAGTAGAGCTTGTCCTGAGTGGGCGATATAAGCACCGCCCCAGCCCCAGCGCCATGCCTGGAGAACGCCCCATCGAAGTACATGACCCAGCCTTCTGGCGCCTCGCTTCCCGGGGAGAGGGACCGATCCTCGTCGGCCTTGAGGCCTGGTGCCTCCGTCCATTCTTCCACAAAATCCGCTAATGCTGCTGCCTTGATGACTCTGGTCGTGCTGAATTCGAGCTGAAACACTTGCAGTTCTATGTTCCACTCAGCGACCCTTCCAGCTGAGTTAGGGCTCCTGAGCACTCTCTCCAGGGGGTATGATGAGACGACCTTGATGGGGTGACCCTAAAAATAGTGCCGCAGCTTGCGCGAGGCCACCAGTAGCGCGAGGAGGAGCTTCTGAGGCATGGGGTACCGTGCCCTCGCGTCCCGCAACACCGTGCTGACGAAGTACACTGGGTGCTCAACGAGGTTGGGTGCGTCAGTGCTGGTGGCGCCCTCCGGAGACCATGGCGCCTCCGGAGGTGATGAGGCCTCCTGAGGCTGGCCATCTGGGAGAGGGGCCTCTTCCGCCTCTGGTGCACTCCTCTGCGGCGGCTGATCCTCCTCAGCCGCGGTGGCGGTTTCTGTGGGCCTTCCTTGTTCCTGTTTTGCCTTGTCCCAGGCTGCTGCTGTGGTTTTGATTCGACGCTCCTCCCTAACCGCCACCAGGGCTGCGCTGGCGGAGTAGGGAGTGGCGGCGAGGTAAAGCACCAGGGGCTCTTGAGGGCACGGAGCCACCATGACCGGAGGGCTGGTCAGGTATCTCTTGAGATCCTGGAATGCCTTGTCGGCCTCTTCAGTCCATTCAAAGGGCCCCTTTTTCTTCATTAGCTGGAAGAAGGGCAGTGCTCGCTCCCCCAACTTGGAGATGAAGTGCCCTAGCGCGGTCACGCGTCCAGTGAGGTTCTGCATTTCTCGGAGGGTATTTGGCGGGCTCATCTCCTCGACCGCCTTGACCTTTTCCGGGTTAGCCTCGATGCCTCGGTGGGACACGAGGAAACCCAAGAGCCTGCCCGAGGGGACTCCGAACACACACTTCTCTGGGTTGAGCTGCAGGTTCACTGCGCTGAGGCTCGCGAAGGTTTCCTCTAGGTCGTGTATCAGGGTCCTGGCCTCCCGATACTTCACCACAATGTCATCGATGTAAGCCTCAACATTTTTCCCGAGCTGCGGGCCCAAGGTGATGTGCATCAGCCGCTGAAAGGTCGCCCCTGCATTACATAGCCCGAATGGCATGCATGTGTAGTAGTACACCCCACATGGGGTTAGGAAGGCTGTCTTTTCGACGTCTTCTACCGCCATCTTGATCTGGTGATACCCAGAGAAGGCATCCAAGAAGCATAGCAGGTCGCATTCTACGGTGGAATCGACGATCTGGTCGATGCGGGGGAGCGGGAACGGATCTTGCGGGCATGCCTTGTTGAGGTTGGTGAAGTCGACACACATGCGCTCCTTCCCTCCCTTCTTTGGCACAACGACAGGGTTGGCCAACCAATCCGGGTATCAGACCTCGCAAATGACCCCAGCGGCTTCTAGTTTGCGGGTCTCTTGGACGATGAAGGCCTGCTTTTCTATGGACTGCCGCCTTGCCTTCTGCTTCACAGGGCGCACGTTGGGGCACACGTTGAGGTGATGCTCGATTACACTCCTAGGGATCCCCGCCAACTGGTCAGGCTCCCAAGTGAATACCTTCTTGTTTGCGCGCAGGAACCTGACCAGGGCCTCCTCCTGCTCGGGCTCGAGGTTGGCGCCTATGGTGAAAGTGGCGTTGGTGGACCCGTCCTCATCAATGGGTATCTGCTTGGTTTCTGCCTTGTCTTGGGTGAACAACTGTTTCTTCTTGGCGGGTGCAGCCCCCTTGGGCTCGGGGGTCTCCGAGTCGGCGGGCTGTGCCGACGCCGCCGTCTTGAAGGCAAGCTTGAGCACTCGCAGCGCGTCTCCGGTGTCCCCGTGCACGGTGAGGACACCGCTTCTCCCGGGCATCTTCATGAGGTTGTACGCCGGGTGCGTCGCGGCCATGAACTGGGCCAGCGCTGGGTAGCCGAGGATGGCATTGTAGGGGAGGCCGATGGGGGCGATGTCGAAGTCGACCAGCTCCGTGCGGAAGTTGTTGTAGGTGCCGAAGGTTACTGGGAGCCGGATCTGTCCCAAGGAGCTGGATGATCCGCCCCCAACGCCTGAGAAGGGATGGCTGGGTTGCAGTCGTTCCAGGGGTATGCAGAGGAGGTTGAAGGCCTCAACTGAGAGCACGCTGAGGCCCGCACCACCATCGATGAGAGTCCTGGTGACGGCCACCTAGCAGATGGTGGGGGTGCACAGCATGGGGAGCGCACCCGAGCAGGCCGAGTTGGAGGGGTGGTCCTCCAAGCTGAAGGTCAGGCCGGCCTTGGGCGCCGCCCGGTCCGGGAGAGCCCCCTGCCGCGTGGAAGCGGCGCTGACCCGGCGGATGAACGGCTTGACGTGGTGACTTGTAGGCAGCGCCTGCGAGCCGCCCAGGAGGGCCGCGACGACCAGGGGTGTTGGTGTAGCATAGTGGGCGGGGAAGAGGCTGCGGAGCTCTTCCCAAGAGGCCACGGAGGCTGCCAGCAGGTGGAGCAGCCATGCGCGCGGAGCACCGGTGAGGGCCATGGGGAGCCAGTTGGCCATGACCCTATCGTCACCTCAAGCTTCGAGGATGGCCTCCTTGTACGACAGCAAGAAGGCCAGCGGATCAGTCGTGCCGCCGTAGCGCGGTGGCGTCGTTGGCTTGAACTTGTCTGGCCACCGTACCCGTTGCAGGGCTGGGGCCAGGGCTCGGAGCCCCCTGGCCCCCGTGCTGGCGCCGGCGGCCGGAGCGGGCAACGCGCTACTCATCGCGAGCAGGTCACGGCGGTGGCGGAAGGGAAAACTCTGGTGCACCCCTACCTGGCGCGCCAAATGTCGGATTTCAGGTTCCGGCAGACCCTTGAGGTTCGAACACTGGGGTGCGCGCGGAGATTTCGCCTTCTACCTACCTGCGCCCCACCGCCGTGCTAAGATCTAAGCTATGGAAAGAACAGCACAAGAGACACGGAGTTTATACTGGTTCGGGCCACCGTTGTGGTGTAATACCCTACTCCAGTGTGTGGTGTGGTGGATTGCCTCTTGGGCTGATGATGATGAGCAATACAAGGAAGAACAGCCTCGCGAGGTTCTGTTCTTGGCTGGGGCGATGAACTGCTGGGAGGAGTTCAATAACCCTTTTCTCTCTCTCTCTTCTTGATTCTCTCTCCGATTTTGATCCGATCCCCTCTACCCTGTGGGTGGCTAGTCCTATTTATAGGCAAAGGCCCTGGGCCTCTTCCCAAATATTGAGCGGGAAGGGCGCCAACAATTGGCCATTTTGAAGGGGAACATCTGGTACACTTATCCTGACTAAAGTTGGTCCTCGCCTGCCAAAGGCTCTGGCGGTGACGCTGGCTTGGGCTCCACAATGACTTCCTTCCTGCCGTTGGGCCAGTCTTCGTCTCGTTGCACCGAAACGGGTGCCTTTGCTTGATGCTCTCGCCTGCGCTTGCTCCCTTTGCATCAAAGAGGAAAGGAGGACACTGCGCGGGCTGGCACCCACCTGGCACCCTTGGTCGTCATGGCTTGCGTCACGGGCACCTCGTGAGGTACCCCGCCTTGATCTCTCCGCCTCCTCGTGAGCCAGCCTGATGAGGCCGTGCCTGAGGAAGCTCAGTGTCGTCCGCCCCATGAGGCTTGACCCCTCGCGAGGGTCTTGGGTCTGTGTTGATGAAGATGGGCCATGCTGGGCCCCTCCTCGAGCCACGTCGTAGGCCGCAGGCAGGCAAGTCTGGGGACCCCCGTTCCCAGAACGCCGACACATGTTGCGGAAAGCATCTGTCTCGGGGAAACATCGTACCTTGATGGGTACAGTGATTGAAAAGATTTTGTCCGTGAAGAGCGGATTAAATGGAGCGTTCATGAGCCTACTGAAGGGCTTCGAGGTTTGTGACATAATGTTTTCAGCTATGTTTCATTTGCAAAGATGCGCCTGTGTATAGGTAGTAGCCCGTGATACTCGGGTTGGCTTCCATTGGGAAGCAAAACGGAGGATCGAAAAGGATCGTTTGAGGACTAACCTGATCAACTTTGAACACAGGCTACTTCCCCCTTGGCTGCTTCCCGGACTATGGAAATTGCCGACACTACAAAAAAAGACACATCCATGACATTTTGGGCCGAATGATTTTTTTCTGTCATACATATGACACTTCTATGACGATAATTGTGACAAAACCCGGTATCATCATAGATGTGGTGGGCTCCTACTTCTATGACGAAAAATAATGACAGAAAATGGGCTTTTCGTCCTGGGCGGGCCGGAGACGCAGCTGTATGACATTCTTTGGGCCGTCCATGACGGAAAAAACCGTGGTAGAAGCGAGGGCGAGGAAAATTTCAAGGAGTTCCCGGTTACGGTGGGAGGTCGGGGGCCGAGCGATGCGCGTTTCTCTCGTACACATACGCGCGTGTGTGCGAGGCGTTGGCTCTAACTGAACCCGAGCGAGGCGTTGGGCTCTAACTGAACCCGAGCGATTGCACTGCAGGCTACGCATTACTGAACCCGAGCGATCGATCGATGGCTGTTAACTGAGATCAAGCGATTCCTTCGCTACTGCTGCTAACTGAAGCCGATTGATGTTGCCTCTGGATGAACAGTGAGCGTTGCGGGGGGGTTGGATGAACAGTTCCCTGTGGGGGTGGATGAACAGGACCCCGTGGTGTTGCCTCTGGATGAACAGGACCCCGATTGATCGAGCCGGTTGGGGCTAAATGAACAGGACCCCGTGGAGGGCTGGATGAACAGGACCACCCTATGGAGGGCAGGATGAACAGTAGATGGTGGAGGGCAGGATGAACAGTAGCCCGTGGAGGGGTGGTTCAACAGGAGCCCATGGAGAGGGCTGGTTGAACAGTAGCCGGTGGAGTAGCGCGCGGTGGAGGCTGGATGAACAGGAGCCCGTGGATGAATAGACGTAGGTGGAGGCTGGACGAGGTCGACAGTGGATGAACAGTAGCTCGTGGAGGCTGGAGGGGGTCGACGGTGGAGATGAACAGTATCCCATGGAGTCCCATTTTGCGGTACGCCACACCCCTCCCGATGAACAGGACCCCCGTTTCGATCGTAGGAGGTCCGTTTCGTCCGTTTTGTGGTACGCCAGACCCCTCCCGATGAATAGGACCCCCGTTTTGACCGTAGGAGGTCTGTTTCCTCCGTTTTGCGATACGCTAGACCCCTCCCGATCAACAGGACCCCGTTCCGAACGTAGGAGGTTCGTTTCCTCCGTTGTGCGGTACGCCAGGCCTCGTTTCCATCGCCTGTTTCATCCAAGCCCTCCCGATGAACACGACCACGCATTCCGTTCCGACCCAGCCGGTTGGCTCCCACGCGTTCCGTTGCCTCTCGATGAACACGACGCATTTCGTTGCCTCCCCATGAACACGATGCATTCCGTTGCCTCCCCATGAACACGAAGCATTCCGTTGCCTCCCCATGAACACGACGACGACATTGTTTCTCCGTTCCGACCCAGCCATGTCAACGAGCCCTCGCCGTATGTATGCGCAAGTAGGCGTTCGAGACCCCGCCCGTATGTACACATACGTGGCCGTATTTTCTTTCTTTCACCCTGGCCGCCTCTACTACGACACGTTCGCGCCTCTAAATCCACCAATATATATGTACGTACACGTTCGCGACCAGAATGACAACGCTATGTACGCTTCGACCAGGTGGGTCCCGACTGTCAGGCACTTCCTTGCATGCGAAGATGTAGCTGGTGGGTCCCAGCAGTCAGGGGGCGAAATACGGTGGCCCGTAGGGTGGGTCCCCGCTGTTAGGTGGAGGAATAATTATTTTGCATGTAATAAGGAGGCACTTCCTTGCTGCGGTCGTGGACACAGCTGTCAGCCTCTCCACGTACAGTCCATGTCCGATGGAAGCCGTTCCTTGACCACGTTGACCACACCGTGCCGAGAGCACCAGGGCGGTGGACGACGCCGAGGCCTAGGAAGGGGACGACGCGGAGCCGGGGAAGACGCGACAGTGGATGCCCACGTGTAGAGGAGTACGAGGGCACTGGTTCGCTGCGGTGTGAGGCTGCCGTCGCGGCAGAGTAACAGGGGGTGTGGGTGAGTAGAGGGATGGCCTGGCCAGCGGTGGGAGTAGTAGGGGGCGGTGAGGCCTCCGCCGCATCTCAGCCGGCCACGGGAAGCAGGAGCACGAGGCACGACCGGCGCTGGTTTGGGCGGCTGGAGCAAGAAGACCAGAGGTTGAAGAAGCCCTACGGCCGTTGGATGGACATCGTACGTTCACTGGAGCTAGAATCGTGCATATTGACTAAGTTGACAAAGCCCTCCATCCCCGTCAACTTAGTAGGCCCACAAGTTAGCCTGCCACTATACTGGGTCCCACCTAACAGGGGGAGTATTCATTTTTTTTGTGCGTAATAAGGAGGCACTTCCTTGCGTGCGAAGATATAGCTGGTGGGTCCGAGCTGTCAGCAGCGGTAACGTTTTTTCGTGAAATACAGAGGCCCTTTCTGTGGGTCCCTGATGTCAGGTGGAGGAATCATTATTTTGCGCGTAATAAGGAGCCATTTCCTTGCGTGCGGCCGTGGACCCAGCTGTCGGCCTCTCCACGTACAGTCCACTTCAGATGCATGTCGGTCGTTGACCACGTTGACCAGGCCACGCCGAGAGCACCAGGGCGGTGGGCGGTGGATGATGGCGACGCCTAGGAAGGGAACGACACGGAGGCAGGGAAGACTCGGCAGTTGTTTCCCACGCGGAGGGGAGTACAACTGTACGAGGGTTTACTGGTTCGTCTGCCGTCGCTAGAGAATAACAGTAGGTGTGGGTGAGTAGAGGGATGGCTAGCCCAGCGATGGGAGTACGGTGGGCGGTGATGCCTGCGCGGCAGCACAGCCGGCCGCGGGGAGGAGGGATCGAGCAGTCCTGTTGGTGCTTGTTTGAGCGGCTGGAGCACGAAGAGCAGAGATTGAAGAAGCACGACGGCCGTTGGATGGACATCCAACAGTCACTGCTTGTGCGTCAACCTTTTTTTCTGGAAAGCCTCAAATTTGTGGAAAACAACATACAGCCCATCTGCCATTATTTCTAATAATTTTCAGCCCATTTGCTAATTCTTAAGGTTTTTTTGGAGCCCATATTCTTTTTGTTAGCATTACAGCCCAAATTGTGGCCACGGTTAAAAAAATATACGAAATTTTGCATATTTCGGTGCGGTCCGAACTATTTTTAATCCCGAAATTTTGACTCACATTCAAACTGATTTTAAGAATAAATGTATATCAATATAAAATCCAACAAATTCTCCACGCATAAAAATTAATGTAATTTAAAATCTTGAAATGAAAAAAAAAGATATTTGAAACTAATTGCCGGTTTGATGTGTTTTAAAAATGTACAGCCCATTTCTCATTACTGATGGGCCATTTTCTCGGCCAGCCGAATGAAAGCTCTCCTCGTCTTGAAAGATTTGCAGCCCAACAGGCCTGACAAAGCGACTTACTTGGCAAATCACAAAAAAACTGGGCTGTGGCCGTGGACCCAGCTGTCAGCCTCTCCACATACAGTACTCTTCCGATGGAAGTCGTTCCTTGACCACGTTGACCACACCGTGCGGAGAGCACCACGGCGGTGGACGACGGCGAGGCCTAGGAAGGGGACGACGCGGAGCCGGGGAAGACGCGGCAGTGGAAGCCCGCGCGGAGAGGAGTACGAGGGTTCACTGCTTCGGCTGCGGTGTGAGGCTGCCGTTGCCGTAGGGCCTGGCCAGTGGTGGGAATAGTAGGGGCAGTGAGGCCTCCGTGGCAGCACAGCTGGCCACGGGAGGCAGGAGCATGCGGCACGACCGACACTGCTTTGGGCAGCTGGAGCAATAAGACCAGAGGTTGAAGAAGCACTACGGCCGTTGGATGGACATCGTACGGTCAGTGGAGCTAGAATCGTTCATATTGACTAAGTTGACAAAGCCCTCCGTCCCCGTCAACTTTGTTGGCCCACAAGTCATCCTCCCACTATGGTGGGTCCCAGCTAGCAGGGGGTATTCATTTTTTTGTGCGTAATAAGGAGGCACTTCCTTGCGTGCGAAGATATAGCTGGTGGGTCCGACATGTCAGTGGGGGGAACGTTTTTTTTCACGAAATACAGAGGCCCTTCCGGTGGGTCCCAACTATCAGGTGGAGGAATCATTATTTTGCGCGTACAGTCCACGGCCGATGGATGTCGTTCGTTGACCAAGTTGACCAGGCCGCGCCGAGAGCACGATGGCGGTGGACGACGGCGAGACCTAGGAAGGGAACGACACGGAGCTAGGGAAGACTCGGCAATGGTTGCCCACGCGGTGGGGAGTACGAGGGTTTACTGGTCTGGCTGCCGTCGCCGGAAAATAACAGGAGGTGTGGGTGAGTAGAGGAATGGCCTAGCCAGCAATGAAGTAGGATGGGGCGGTGCGGCCTGTGCGACAGCACAGCCGGCCACGGGAGGCGGGAGCACGCAGTCCCACCGGAGCTGGTTTGGGCGGCTGGAGCAAGAAGATTAGATATTGAAGAAGCAGCACGGCCGTTGGATTAACATCCAACGGTCACTGCTGCTAGAATCGTTTGTGGACTAAGTTGACAAAGCCAAAGTACACATCAACCTAGTAGACCCACAAGTCAGCCTCCAAATCTATCCCAAACAGCATACAGCCCGAAATTTCTAGCCAGATTCAAATTAATTTTAAATCTAAATATACCTTAATTTAAATTCAATGAAATTTTACCCGCACAAAAACAATGAAATTTAAAATATCAAAATCCGAAAGAAAACAGTATTTTGGAACTAATTGTCTGTTCGCTGTATTTTTTTCATTTTACAGCCCATTTATTATTACTTATAGCCCATTTCTTATTACTTATAGCCCATTTTCTGGGCAAAATGCATCCCTCCTCGTCTTGAAAGATTTCCGGCCTAGCAGGGCGTAGAAAAGCAGGTAGGCCTATGTTGGTTATTCTGCAAAAAACAAAATAGCAGGCTAGCAATTTTCAGAAAGGAAAAAACAAACCGGGCTGGTCATGTGCTAAACATATGAAATAAAAGCCTGGGCTAGATGGGCTACGGGTCCCGCACAACCTAGTTGATACCCTTCTCTGTCCCGAAAAACAAAATTACTGCGCGCTGCTGGGTCCCTACTGTCATCCTCGCCATGTACAGTCATCTCCTTATTCCTCTCGGTTGTTGACCATGTTGACAACACCGGAGGGCGGCGTCGTGGCGAGCGAACCAAGGCGGAGGACGATGGTGAGGCCTCGGACGGGAACGAACAGGAGCCGGGGCAGATCACAGCCAGCCGTGGGAGGCGGGAGCAGGCGGTCCCGCCGGCGTTGGTTTGGCTTTGGCGGCTCGAGGAAGAAGGGACTGAAGAAACGCGACAGACGTTGAATGTCAATCCAACGGTCAAGGTTGGCACAATCATTTGTTGACTAAGCGGACACCAAGTAGCATACTTTTTTATATATAGGAAGAAAACTGTGAGGAAAATGCGTTCGTCTGCCATCCTCCTCACAGGGAACGTTCGCCACATAAGTGACTAGCACCCTTGGTTTTCAACCAAGAGGTCTTGGGTTCGAGTCCCAGGAACTCTCAATTTTGTCCTCCTTCCTTCCTCGCAAAAAAAAGGAAAGAAAATCAAAGACTTGGGAAGGCGTACAGAACAAGCTAGCGTACCAGTAAAGAGATGTTGCCTCATGTAGCTGGTTCGAATCCAAACCTAGACTATGACTATATATGGTGCTATGCTACTCCGCAAGTAATGAAACTAACATATCCAACGTTCGCTTCTCCTCTTCTCTACTTACTCTAGCTAGCATCAGAAGCTCTGGCCGCAGCAACCATGTCCGTTGGCTGCTCGTCCACCTGCTCTTCAGCAGGCAACAACCAGATATGCGCCAAGTCACAACCCGTACCATCGCCTGTGGGTCTCATCACACCCTCGCCGGCACGCGCACCGCAGCGGATTGCGCATCGCAACCCGCTGCCGTTGGTGTGGTGCCACTGCTGCAAACCATGCAGAGTCATCCGTCGCGTCTCAACCACAATCCGCAACCCTGGCCGAGTCTTCTACAAATGCCCGAATCATGGGGTAATAATATGTTTAAGTGTTGTTCTGCTGCTTTTAGTTGCTGATTTTTTTAATAGTTTGGTTGATGATCTACCAATTTGATTCATGCAGAAAAGGGAAGATTCGTGTGATTTGTATTTCTGGGAAGTTGCTGATGTGGGTGAATGCAAGTACGCTGATTATTTGGTTAGCCGAGGAATCCCAATACCAGCAGGTTGGGGTGTTGGACAAGTAACTGAAGGAACGGCAGAAGACGAAGATGCAGAGCAGAAGGTTAAAGATGCAGTTCCTCTGATCATGGCCAAGCTAAAGCTGCTGAACGGCCTTAACAGCAATGAGGAGATGAAAGAGCTTGTGAAGATAATGGGCAAAATCGGTGTGCTCTGTAGGATGATTTTCTCTTTATTTGTAGTGTATGTAGCACTCGTGATGTATTCAGTGGCTATGACATGAGCACTTTGCTGAAACTAGTAATGAATGAAACCTATGTAGCAGGCTGGGCGTAGTGTTGTGAACATCTAATGATTTTTATTAACGGAAATCAGGGGGTATCCCCTTTTGCTCATATAAATAAATAAATAAATAGCAGAGGCCCTGTCGGGTCAACTTTGTTCTCATTCGAAGACGTCGAGCAAATTGCAGTCCAACATCAAACTATGTCATCAAATTCAAGTTTCACAGCCAAATATGAGTACAACTAAACAACAATGTCATCATGTTTTAGTTGTCATACAATCACCAAACACAAATCAGCATACATAACAAGTGATGTTCTCACAACAAAATACTAAACAACATGTTCATCAGGTTTCAGTTGTCATAGCAAACACAATTTCACATAGTAGATAAAAAACGTCTTCTGACAGGCAAATACGACAAAAGCAATGTAATCATCATCCGCAACAGCAGCGCCAACATCTTTGCCATGTGTATCAGTCTGAATCATAATTCCCCATGGTGTCATCTTCTTCTTAGTCCTCAACGTCCTAGAACGTTGGCTTCTTCTTGATCAACTCTTGTATGTCCACAACACGACAGGCAATATTTTCGCCGGCGTCATTGACGTGATGGTTCTCAAAGATATTAGGAACATCTGTGTTATATTGTACATCAGGAGTAGTGTAAGCATCATCTTATTGTGCAACTTCATTAAACGAATTCCTCTGCTCAAACCTTTGCAATACTCTCCAGTCATCGCTACATGCAAATGTGTCTTCCAAGAAAAATATCTGTGTTGCTTGATTTGCCAAAATAAAAGGCTCGTTGATCTGGTACGCCGCCTTGACATTGATGGATTTGAAATAATCATCAGCTCTGGGTTTTGCGATCCTGGAAAACAGGTTATACCAACGACAGCACAACAGAACCACACACCGATGATCCTCGAAACTGGAGATATACTGCAAATGAATAATGTCTGTTATGCTAGCATACATTTCAGTTGTCTCTTTGTCATACGTATCCGTGCTCATGATGGCACTGTTTTGTGTCTTCCTGCCTTCGTCTAGTGCAAGGGTGTTGTAGCGCACATCTCCAACAACGCAAGATTCATAATGTCTTACCCGAGTATCAGGACCCATTGCTAGTGAGTAAAGGGCATCATCAACTGCCTGCCCATCCTCCTGCATCTTCTTAACCTATGGTTAGAAAATAGACAAGTTGATCATCTTATGTACTCAATATATTAAAAAACTGATAGTGCACTTCAAAAGCTTACATGGTTCTTGAACTATTTCGCAAATCCTGCCATAACCAGTTTGTCAATGTTTCTTGGATTTTGCGGCAGTAACTCCTCTTTGTAGATGCTGCACATCATAGTGATCGCCTCAAACATATAAATATATAAGAATGTGCTGCAAGTTTAGTAGATTATGATGTATAAGCTGCAGTATTGTACTTACTTGATGTAAGGTAGTATCTCAGGACAGATCTTTAGGTTTGTCCTCTTGTCGACTCTTCCCTGTAACTCGAACAGAATAATCGAAAACATTGAGCCTGGGATTGTCTTCACCCACCTCTTTGCTAAGCTGATCAGCTGTTTCAATGTATTTTGAGCAGAATGTCAACGCTTCTGTAGCAATGTAGGCCTCTGCAATGGAACCCTCGGGTCTAGCTCTGTTCCTAACATAGCCCTTGAAAGTGCTTAGCCGCCTTTCAATAGGGTACATCCAGCCATACTGTACTGGACCTCTAAGTAGTGCCTCATCAGGTCGATGAACAGCCAAATGCACCATCACATCAAAGAAGGCTGGAGGATATATCTTCTCAAGGTCGCATAGGATAGTTGGTATCTTGTCTCTAAGACGTTCCGAAGCATCTATCCTGATATTCCTACTGCAGAGTTCCCTGAAGAATTGTCCCAACTCTGCAACTGCTCTGTATAAGTCAGGGCGGCCCAATCCTCTAAGGATAACAAGTAAAACCCTTTGAAGTAGGACGTGGCAGTCATGAGTTTTCGACCCTTGTACCTTGTTTCCATCTGCACTGACTCTCCTTTCAGGGTTGGAAGCAAATCCATGTGGGAATCTCACACGTGACAGGACCTCGCAGAATTCTTTTCTTTTTACCTTGTCCAAGACGTACACATCTGGTGCCATATCCCATGGTTTACCTTCATCTTGCACCTGCAAACCCTTTCTGATACCCAGGTGTGTCAAATCAATCCTAGATTTTAAGGTATCTTTCGTCTTGCCATCAATATTAAGAAGTGTGTCGATAATGCTGTCACATATATTTTTCTCGATGTGCATCACATCAAGATTATGCCGCAAATCCAAATCTTTCCAATACTCCAAGTCCCACAAAGTGGACCTGCGGGTAAACAATAATCTCTCTTCTACCCTACCACGCTTCCTTTTCCCTCTACCATTACCAGGATGGTTTCCTGGTGTAATATGCCTAACCTTCTCTAATTCCACTTGCAACTCATCGGCAGTGAGCCTCTTTGGCGCATCACGGTTTTCATGCTTTGCATTGAACACATGTCTTCAGTATTTTCTAGGATGCGGCTTGTCCTTGGCAAGGAAACGGCGGTGTCCAATGTAACAGATCTTGCTAAGTATTGCGTATGATAGCGGATTCCTGTCACAGCGAACACATGCTTTGTAACCATGTGTCGTTCGCCCTGACATAGTGCCCAAATCCCGATAATCATGGATGCACCAAATTATAACATCACGCAGAAAGAAATCAGCTGGTGGGCTGCTATATAGGTCTCGAGTGAGAACACCCTTCCATAGCTGTTGAAGTTCCTCCACAAGAGGCTCCATGAACAAATCAAAATCCTTTGCAGGACTTTTTGGACCTGGGATGAGCAACGCCATCATGTAGTTTGATTCTTTGGTGGAGACATTTGGAGGCATGTTGTAAGGGATAACAAGCACTGGCCACATGCTATATGTGGCGCTCTGGTGGCCAAATGGGTTAAATCCATCTGAAGCTAAGCCAAGTCTAATGTTTCTCGGGTCAGCAGCAAACTCTTTGTGTTTATCATTGAAGCTTTTCCACTCACTACCATGAGATGGATGGCTCATTACATTCTGATCTATGTACTCCTGGTTCCTAGAATGCCACAGTACATCCTCTCTTGTTTCAGCATCATGAAACAACCTCTGCAATCTTGGTGTAATTGGAAAATGTCTCAGAACATTATGAGGAATCCTCTTCACAGCATCGCCATCTTTCCATCTTGATGATTTGCATTTTGGGCATTCACTTAAGTTGGCATAATCCTTCCGGAACAGAACACAATTATTCTTACAAACATGGATCATATCATATACAATTCCAACTGCACGAAGGAAATTTCATCATTTTACTGTAGGTGTGTGGCAGCTCAGACGCATCTGGGAAAGATTCACGGAAAGCAGCCAACATCGCATCGAATGATTTGTTGGTCATCCGCTCAGATGTCTTCACCTGAAGAAAGGTGACCATAGCTGAGAATACTGACAGCTTATTTCCTGGGGTGACAGCAACGTTGCATTGTTCCAACATGCGGGCCCTCCGTTTTTCTTCTGCAGGTGAAAGTTAACGGAATGCACGAGAATTTCGTAGCATTGTTTCAATGTTGGTCAAACTCACTGGCTCCGCCACCACCACCTCCTCCTCCTCCTCTTCCACCTGAGCATCAGGCAGATCAAGATGGTGATCTGCTGCTTCCACGTAGTTAATAACATTGACATTCACAGCTTCACCATGATGAACCCACCTAGTATATGTGACCGACATCCCATACAAGTGTAGATGATTTTGCACAGTTGACTGGGGTCTTGTAATTGAATTCATACAACTACTACACGGGCAGAGCACATCTGATTTCAGACCACCGTACTCAGCTCTGATAAAGTTCATGAAGTTTTCAACCCCCTCGACATATGCAGCGGAGAATCTTCGAGCAGATGTTATCCAAGACATGTCCATCTGTTAGACATACAAATTAGTTCTTCTACTAGATATTACAGGAAAAACATATATGTTTTTTTATGAAGTCTAGAAAAAATACATAGGTCGATGTCTAAAGCTATGGCAAGATATTTGGACGAGCAGATCTAAGTAACGAAATATATGTAAAGCTAATTCAGCAAACAGATTTCAGTGCCAAATTATGGCAGGCTGTTTCAGCAGTCAATGAGGCCGAGCACACAGCCATCGAACTATCGAAGGCCATCGCAGCAACAAACATCGAGTATAAAACGGTGTAGAGCTATTTCAGCTAACAGATTGGCTACTAGACCATGGCAATCAACGTCACAATAAATATATGGCAGGATATTTTAGCAACTAATCGTCCTTGGCATGCCATCTCAGCTAAGCAGATTGAGTGCAGAACAGGGCAAGGAAGCTTCTTAAGCAGAGCATATTGACAGTAAACTACTTCGGCAAACAGTGAGATTAACAGCGTCTATCAGCTAACATTCAGCTCTACACCGACATGAACGGGGCCTCAGTATAGAATGCGCGTACCGTGGGAGAAGATGACCACCGTGCGTCTCCACATGAACGTCGCCAGCGGTGGCGGTGCTGACCGCCGTGCGCCTCCACAAGAACGTAGCCAGAGGTGGCGCCGTGTCTAGAGGACGGCAGTCTACGAGAGCGTACTGTGGGAGCGAGAGGATCACCGAACCACGGCGCCGACTTATCGGCGTGGCGGGGAGGGCGGCTTTGGAGGAGCGAATGGAGTGGAGGGGGACAGGGGGGAGGGTGTTTGGGGAATATTATTGGCTAGTTGGCCGAAGGGCAGTTGAATCGGATTTGGGGGGAATTTTTGGGTGTGGAGGGGGAGGATTTTTGCGCGGTGGGCGGGGGGAGTTTGGCGCATGGTCGGTTTCTCCAAGTGCAGTCCCACGTGTCAGTGAAGAGGCAAGCCGAAGCGCGTTCCGTTTGCATGAGCCGTGTGCAGGACCGAACGTGTGTGGGGTGCAATGCGACCACGACAGGAGTGTTGTGAGTGTACCACATTTTTTCCTTTTAAACTAGGTACTTCGCCCCCTCAAAAAAAATTGTTGCTTCGCGCGATCCATCGATACTACTACTAGTAATCCGGTAATCCCGACTAAAACGGCGTGGCTGGGTCTTTTCCCGCGTGATATGTTGGGAGGTTGGCTTAGTTGGATTTTTCAGGACGAGTAATGCTACACCTACGTAATCCCAGTTACATAATTAACGTAATGTGAAATGTGTGAGCTGTTGATTCTAGATTGGGGGGAGGGAGGGGCCCACCACCATGAAAATCAGGGGAGGAGAGAGAGAGAGGCAATTTACGTTAACCCTTTCGTAGTTTCCCGTAGATGTAGAAAGATGTGTCTGATCCTGCAATATAGGTCGTCCGATCTATATCTAACGGATAGGAAGGAAACTATGACAATTTACCCGCACCCCTCTCCACATTTGCAGATAAGGCTTTCCCTCGTTCATCCTTTTCTCCCACAACATCTTGATCTTCCGTGCAACGCACGGGCATCTTGCTAGTACTCCTACAATATGTATATTATTGTGAAAGTTCATATACACCGGCCAAGATTAATGCAAACACCGCAGATTTTCATTACATTTCGAACTTTTATAGGACAAAAAAATAAAAGAAACCCGACCCTAAACTTATTCTACGACGGTGGCCGACATCCTCCATCTGTGATCTCCATGTACGGGGGCGCGGTTCAAGACCCGTGAAGTGAAGGTGCAGTCTCCCGCGAGGAAAAGTAGAACACGGGAGATGGACCAGCTAGTTGGCACCCCGTGCCCTGCCGCCTACCATGCCCTACTCATCCTCGGAGGAGTCCCCGACCTCGGCGGTGCCGGACGTTGGACGGCGGCAAGTAGGACGCGTGGTTGACGGTGCTCCAGTCGTCGGCCGCCAACGTGGCCACCGCTTGTGCGGCGACTTGAGCGAGGGCGGCGACCTCGAGCTCCATCCCCGAAGACAAGCTCTCCCGCAGACCAAACATACCGTTGGTCGTGCCACAGCACTAACGCCACCCTCGGCAAACTGAAACCGCCCGTGTCTAGCGATGATATGAGTGTGTCGCTCACCGCGGTCGCCGTGTCCAGAGGCGGTGCTGGAGCTGTGCCCCATTGTTGGCCCCAACGACCCACATGAACGGTTGTCGGTGGCGAGGAGATCGTGGGCCAACTCCTGCATTGGACTAGTCTGCGCTATGTCGTCCCGACGGGTGTGCCCCACATGTCTATTTCCCTGTTTTCCCGGCCATATTCGAGCGTCAGTGCTCCGCGTTGCACATTAGGCCTTTCACTATGTAGGCCAAGCGAGACAACTTATTGTTTATTTGAGCCGTTCAAGTATAATCATGTGGCGTTTGCTTATTTCTCATTCCTCTCCAACCCTCTTCTCCATCGATCATGTTGCCCTCCAGTCGAGTCCATCATCCCACATGCCTCATTTGAACATTCCGCCGAGTATCATTCGCATGTACCTACCCTAGTCCTCTTTTAATAGATCTCCGGAACCCGAGATGAAATCGAGAGGGCACGAGTGGGGGCACGTGATACCTAAGGCGGATTCAAAATATTGAACCAGTGATCATAGCATCCGCAAATCATATATAAATGGTATTCAATGTTCATTTCGTTTTTGAACGTACAATATACTCCCTCCTATCATTTCTAGTTTACATATAAGTTTTATGTGTAGTCAAAGTATATCTACTTTGATCAAAAAGGTATCAACATTCAACAACGCCTAATCAATATTGTTAGATTCGTATGTACTCCTAGATTTGTACTCGAGATGGTTTCCAATTTGACTATTGACAAGATTAATAGTACATGAGATGTATAATGTGAAAATTATATCATTGGAAACTCCTTTCACATACGAATTTGACCGTATGCTTTGTGTAAGTTGCATGTCATATATTATTACTCTAAGATTTGTGTAAGTTGCATGTCATATATTATTACTCTAACATTTGGTCAAAGTAGTATAGTGGAAGTGGATCCTCTGACGTAGGTATCCCTGCCTTACCCTCCCTTTCGGTCACTTACTGGCGGACCCCATGCTTGCGAGGCCCCACATGTCAGTTACTCAATGGGTTCGGCCACGTTAGGGGATCCTCATCCGTAGTATACTCCCTCAATTTTTATTTACTCCGCATAAAACGGAGGGAGTGGTGGTATAATAAATGACGCGGGCGGGGGAGGGGGAGGGACGTCGGTTTGCTCTCAACTACGGTCCCACAAGCGAGCGAAAACGCAAGACGAGGCACGTTCCATTCAGTGAGAGACATGGAGGGTCCAGCATGCCGGGCTGCAACGTGAACGCGACAAGAGCGATGTACAGTCAAAACCGATTGACCAGTCGTCACCGGAACCACTATTCACACCAGAACCTTCGCTGCTCGGCCTACGCCAGCCAATGCCCTAAAACCACACCAAATCTCCAGCCCATTCCCCCACCTTTCGATCCCCTAGCCCGCATCAAGCGTCCCCTAGTTCGCCGGAAAGCCATGGTGCGCCGCAAGATCACTTACTACAAGATGCTGACGCCGGAGCGCCGCACAGAAATCACGGCGGCGGTCGGCGCCACAGACCTCCGTTCCCAAGCTCGTTTTGCGGCGGGCCAATCCCCGAGTTCTCTGGAGCCAAGCTACGAGGAGGAGGAAGCCGATCCAATGTTCATGGTGGAGGTCACGGCGCAGAAGGCCCCCGATGGGTATGAGACGATGGACATCGACTTCGTGTCGGCGTCCGAGTCCTCCATGGTGCAGGCGGACCAGCGGTTCAACATGGCGATACTAAAGGAGGACCGGGGGCAGAGGCTCAACTCAACGCGGAGCGCGCGCATGCCGCTGCCATCGAGGCTCTCCTGTAGGCGGAACCAGATGTCGTGGATGTGAACCGGGCAGCGGAGGCTCAACTTGAGGCGGAGCACGCGGATGCCGCTGCCATCGAGGCCCTCCTGCAGGCGGAACCGGACGTCCTGGACTTGAACCGGGTGGCAGAGGCTCGACTCGACGCAGAGCATGCGGATGCCGCTCTCATCGACACCCTCCTGCAGGCGGAACCGGACGTCCTGGACTTGAACCGGGCGGCGGAGGCTCGACTCGACGCGGAGCGCGCAGATGCCGCTGCCATCGAGGCCCTCCTGCAGGCGGAACCGGACGTCCTCGACTTGAACCGGGCTGTGCTCTCATCCGTGCAGAGCGCCCGCACGCTCCGCTTGAACGAGTAGCTGGAGGCCGAGGACAACCACGGTGCGGAGACACACGTCGGCAGCGACGGCAGCCAAAGACGATGAGGTCGTCTCTTTCCGCGAGCAGTGATAGTTTTTCTTTATGTTGTTGTTTTTATGGATCTTTTGCTGTGTAAAAACATATATTTGTTATGCAAGTCGCCTGACTTGGGTCAGTCTACCATTTCAGGCGGTTGGATGAATATCCTACGTCTCCTAACCCTTCTTTCCTTCTTCCTCACCTCTTCTTCTTCCCCAACAGACCACCGCACGGGCCGTACGGATACTCCCCAACATGCGGTTGGATAAACATACTCTATGAAACAAAAATTATGTATGAGAGATAGGATGGCTGAGTTTGGTGTGTTCACATGCGACAGCACGTGTCAGTGAGGGTGCGTTCCCTTGGTTGGGTTTGCGGCGTGCAGGAGCGACTGTGTGAGGGTGCGGTGCGACCGCGGCGTGCAGGAGCGACCATGTGAGGGTGCGGTGCGACCGCGATAGCTGTGCGCAAGTGGACCTCCTTCTCATTTTGAAAACTTTAGGCAAGCTTGGCAAAAATGTGTGGCGAAGTTTGGCAATGCAAGGCCTAGACTCAAACAGGATAAGTACGTACGTACTAGGAGTACTAGTGTTAAAAAACAAAGGCTGGGTTTTCCTTCGCGGGATTTAATCGATACAAATCCTCGTTTCACATGTCAATTAATGCGTATTTTTTATCCAAAGACCAAAGAGCTAACCATCTCACTCCTCATCACTTGATTAATGCAGCGCCATGCAAACCAACCTTCTCACTTCCGCATGCATGCAGGGGATATTAATGTCCTTGGTTGCTAACCCCATCAATTTTGCCTCGATTAGTGTTAGTGGCCCTTTGCAAATTGTAATTTTGATATACTGGCCTTGTGTACAAAAAAAATGGAGGTAGTAACTATATTTGACTTCCTTCCCCATTGCGGTGACGTCGACGATATTTTTTTTGGTGGTTTGGCGAAGTGCGTTCGATGGAGAACACCATTGAGGGAGACCATGGTAAGTCGTTAGCAAGTGCCGCTTGCAAGCCGAGACAACCGCCTTATTTGCATCCAGGAAGTCCTTTACTAGTACTACTAGGAGTAACTAATGCGGTGAGATGGATTCTCGAAGAAGACGATGGAGAAGCGGAGTCACCGAAGAGTGAAATGATGGTTGCTTCGTCCGTGCTTTTGTGATTTGATGCCTCACTGCTTTGTGATTTGTGATAGAAGGGACAGGGGAGTAGACTCTGTGCTCTATACTGTACTACATGCGTCCAAGCATGGGAGAAAGAGGAGAGACGTTGCATTTTTCTATTCCTTCAATCAATCAATTAGGGAGCTTCGGTTCCATCTTTTTGGCTTTGGCTACACCGTCCACAATGGTTCCCACGATGCCAAAAGCTATTTTCACATTTGGCTACACATTGTGGATGTCCTTAACCGTACCACTTGGTTTTGCTCCCGTGTGCTATCTATACAAATCTCAATTATATTGATCTAAAAAAATATAGAATCGAGATTAGTAAAAAGGAGGTGATTTTGCCGCGCGGATGGCGGGGGGAGGTTTCTTATTTGAGCAATGCTACATCCACGTAATGGTTTACGTAAAGTTATGAACTGATGTGATGTGGGACTATTTGATTGGATTAAAGGAGAGGATTAGGCCCACCCCACCTGAAAATCAGGGGGGCATATATAGATTAGATGGAAAGTATATGTAGCAGCTATGTAGCCCTTTGTAAGTCTAGGATTAGGCTTCTTATTTTCAGAGGAAGTTGTCCTGGCGGTTTGCTAACATGCAGTCCCACGTGTTAGTGCTTTACCAAGCCGATCCGCGTCCCACATGAGGCAGAATAACGGCAGAAGCAACACGTGGTTAAGTTGAAGAAGATGAGGGAGAAGCGGATTCAGCAACGAGTGAATGATGGTTGCTTCGTCCCTCCAACTTAACTGCGGGAAAGGTGCGGCTTTGTGATTTGACGCCTCATTGCTCATTACTACGCCGGCGCCATGACTGGGGTGCTTCACCCAGGCTGCTCTGCATTGTATTCCGGTATGGCACGTGGACCCGGTAGCTTGATGTCCCACATGTCGGTGAAAGGGACTAGAAGATTTATGAAAGCGAGCGCTCCACTCTTACGACGGAGGAGTAGACGACACGACGGCCCAGTGAACTGTCACTTGTACTGTATAGTACTATAGTTTTGCTGTTTCGCACGATCCATCAATACAAACCCGATTAAACAGGAAAGGGCGGGATTTTTCCCGCGCGGTAGATGATACTGGCCATACATTTCAAAGGCAATTTTAATGTATGCAAACTGAATAATTATAAGTAACAATATGATATCTAGTAAAACTAAAAACACATATGATTTATTGTGTTAGGCTGTAGTAGTGGTGCTGTATTGCATAGTTGTTAGATGTAACATGCGAGAACGTGTAGTTTTGGAGGGCCTACAGAGAGAAAAGCGTAATACGGTCACCGAACTTCAGAATAAGCTGATTACGGTCACTATATACGTTTTGCGGTGATTATACGGTCACTTGCTCACAGCTCAGCATCGGATTGCACTCTGTTGACCGGCCAAATAGTCTGCGTGACGCCATGTTGACTAGTTAAATTGACCACGTTCATTGTGGGTCCCACATGTCAGTTCGCATAGGCAAAAGGTCAAGTAAACACAAATTTACGCAGGCGCGACAAGGCTCCAACCCGTGCGCGGGAATCACCTGGTTGTGTATGTGTCTGTTAGGGCCTGATGTGTGCGCATGCACGTGTAGGTTGAGCACTTGAGCATGAGAGTGTGTGTTGGTCATGTGGTGTACTGGTGTGTGCATGCATGCGTGTGTGTGTGTGTGAGTGTTGCGTGCGTGC
This sequence comes from Triticum urartu, assembly GCF_056163025.1. Taxonomy (NCBI): domain Eukaryota; kingdom Viridiplantae; phylum Streptophyta; class Magnoliopsida; order Poales; family Poaceae; genus Triticum; species Triticum urartu. The sequence goes on from NC_141875.1 coordinate 559,098,314, forward strand.
GTGGCTGCGTGTGTACGTGTGAGTGTTGCGTGCGTGCGTGGGTGCATGTGTTTGTGTGAGTGTTGCGTGGATGCAGTTCGTGTGCATGCATGCGTGTGTGTATAATCACCACACCAGCTCATGTGTGTTAAAACAGACGGCTCGGCATACCAATACAAGGCCACCTTGTCCGCTGTGCTCGCGGTCATGACTTCGAACCACCGTCCAAATATATTTTTGTTGTTTGATTTCATTCTTACTAGCAAGATGCCCGTGCGTTGCATGTAACATCAAGATGCATTTGTATGACTTGTTTATCTTGTGAGAGAAAAGGACGAACGAGGGAAGGCCTTATTTGCAAATGTGAAGAGGTGTGTGGGTACCTTTTTGCAAAATTGCCATAGTTTCTTTCCTATCCATCAGATATAAATCGGACGGCCTATATTGCAGGATGGCAGGCACACCATCATCACCAACTCTGTTTTTTATAAAAGTGTATTTTATGTATTTTATAAGAGTGTAGATGTAGAGTAGATACAAGTCGACAGGTGGGCACGATGGTAGTGAGATAATGTGATGCAACACTAGAGGTGCCACGTGGAGCGTTTAACTGGTCAACTAGTCATGTCATGAGCAAATACAGAGTTGTACGGTGAGCCCGTGACTGCATAATAACCACTAAATGTAAATGGTGACCATAATGAGTGGATTCTGAAGTCCAATGTACGTATTGTGCTTTCGCTTCAAATACAATGATCGTCATTGCATATATCGCGAGAGAAAGATGAAACATGCGTGAATTTTCTGGGGGCTTACTTTTAGAGGACCTGGAGATAGTTTTGTGTGCATACGTGAAAGGGGCGTACAGGGGGGTATGCGGTGGAGAGAGAGATGCTCTTCATTTCTCTTTATTATGACTAACTTTGTATATAGTATAAAAATATACAAATTCATAGTGCGGAATAAATATCATTGTGGGCACCATGCAATGCAAATTAGTGTTCGTACTCCTCCATATAACTTTGTAATGTTGTATATATGTAGAAACTCTAAAATAATTTTTTAGCCACACTTTATTCAAAAGGAATGTTGTATGCGAAATAAACGTGAAGAGAGGGCTTTTTAGATCAATGGGGTACGTGATGTAACATGTGTGAATGTGTAGTTGATGCATTTGGCGGGGCCTAGAGAGGTATGTGTGTGTATTACGTATTCGAGAGAGGCATGGATAGAGGGGCCGGCGGGGGGGCGTGGGAGAGATAGCACGAGAAATGAGAGTGGTCTAGAGAGAGAGATGAATATGACATCACGACAAGAGATTCCATTCCCTTGAGTGTGTATATGCAAGGGGGAGGGAATAGAGGCACCAGGAGAAATTTTATGTGTGTGTGGTGTTTGTGTTGGTATGTGTGGGTGTGAGAAGATAATGAGACGTGGGGGCAGAGGGTGTGTCACCGCGTGAGGTCCGGTGGGTCGAGGTGAGGCCCTTCGTTCTCTTCCGTCCTGCGCCACATTGGTCGGCCCGTGACGCATTTAGGAAGACACATGGATGACTAGTCGTACAAGACAAAGATAGCAGAATTGTGAAGGAATCTGTGTCCACTGACAAAGCCGGCTAGGATTTGTAACCCTAGGTTCTCAGACTAAGGTAACCCCTTTATCTCTGATATTACTATTCATCCAACCTAACTTTAAGGGGCATCCTACAGAATGCTCTGCTAGAATCATACTCGTCGATTAGGAAGAGAGGTGTGACACAATGCATGAGAGATAGGCGTAAAGATAATGTGCGTACATGAGACACGTAGGCAGGTCCATGTATATAGAAAGGGTCGATGAGGATTGTGCGTGTGTATGTTTGCGAGAGGAAGAGTTCTTGTGATAAAGGTTAGTGAAAACAGTTGTAAATGGTTACGAGAGGGAGGGAGGGTTGTATCTAGAGCATGTGTGCGAGAAAGACACCTCGGGAGAGAGTGTGTGAGCATGTGTGAGAGACAACCGATGGAGAGTGAAACTACACGTAAAAGACTGCTCTACACATTGATTAAACATATAGATTGTATCCAAATATTAGGATGGGATCATGATATTTGGAATTCGCGTAAGGAGCGGTCATTGATCCATCAGACATCTAGATTCTATCGAATTTGAGCATGTCTATGTTATTATTCGACACAATTGATCCACATAGTTAGTATTTTGAACTCCAGACAATGCATCGCTTTAGTAATCGAATATAAACGTGAGTATAGTTCATGTTGTGTGTGTAAAGCACATTATACATACGAAATTTACACAATGGACATTATAAATAGCTACTACCTATGAACTAGCATCCATTTGAATTCAACTTAAGGTGGTCTAAAAAAATCGAATTCAACATGAAGTCCATTCAATTATTTGAATTTGATATCATGACATTTGTAAACCATACCTAAATTATGGGGGCACCAATCTTTGCTCTGATTTTGTACATAATAGCATATGTAGTCATGTACAAAATATATTCAAATTTAGCTCCTCCATTCCAAAATAATCGTAGTTATAGGATTTTCAAGTGTCAAAATTTCAAAAAGAAGTGGATAATTTAATGAGGTTTCCAAACATACAAGGTCAAATATAACGTTGTATATTTAGGTCAATCCTCATAGTTCAAGAGTACTCTAAACGTGAATGCTTGTGTTTCAAAATTTCGAACGAAGCGCCAAAAGAGCCTCTACTCGCCCGAGACCGCGTGAGACCAATTTTTGGTAGTACAGGGAAATTACTTTTCTAAAAACTCCGACCCGTGAAACCTACCAGCCCGATGTCCAAAGGTCTAAACCGGGGTAGGTTTGTAGCTTCATCTAGACGCCACGCAACCGCATCCGAAAAACATTCATACACAATGGCCACCTAAGTACACATGCGCGCGGCCGAAATCTCTCCCGCCCACTATTTGGGACACCTGGGATTACCATCCTACCCCCGACCCGTAGTAGGTCTGAAATTTAAGAGGGGGGCAAAGTTTGTACTTTCCGCAAATTTCAAACAAGCGCGTCCCATCTTATGTTCAAAAAAGCCAAAAACAAGCGCGTCCCAGACCGAAACATGGTTCCCCCCACCCATCTGATTCCCCATTCGTACTCCGTGGGCGCCAAAACTACCTCTCCATCAGCTGCGAAACCCCGGTGTCCTCCGTCCGCCAGCCCATCCCACCCATCAACCTGTCGGCGTTCTGGGAACGGGGGTCCCCAGACTTGCCTGCCTGTGGCCTGCGGCGTGGCTCGAGGAGGGGCCCAGCATGGCCCATCTTCATCAACACAGACCCAAGACCCTCGCGAGGGGCCAAGCCTCGCAGGGCGGACGACATGGAGCTTCCTCAGGCACGGCCTCATCAGGCTAGCTCGCAAGGAGGCGGAGAGATCAAGGCGGGGTACCTCACGAGGTGCCCGTGACGCAAGCCATGATGACCAAGGGTGCCAGGCGGGCGCCAGCCTGCGTAGTGTCCTCCTTTCCTCTTTGGTGCAAAGGGAGCAAGAACAGGCGAGAGCATCAAGTAAAGGCACCCATTTTGGTGCAATGAGACCAAGACCAGTCCAACAGCAGGGAGGAAGTCATTGTGGAGCCCAAGCCAGCATCACCACCAGAGCCTTTGGCAGGCGAGGACCAACTTTAGTCAGGATAAGTGTACCAGATGTTCCCCTTCAAAATGGCCAATTGTTGGCGCCCTTCCCGCTCAATATTTGGGAAGAGGCCCAGGGCCTTTGCCTATAAGTAGGACTAGCCACCCCCAGGGTAGGGGGGCAATCAAGAAGGGGGAATCTAGAAGCCAAGAGAGAAACAAGCTAGGATAGGATCGAGTAGCATCACAGAGAGAGAGAGAGAGAAGGGCGACTGAACTCCTCCCAGCAATTCATCCCCCCAGCCAAGAACAGAACCTCGCGAGGCTGTTCTTCCTTGTACTACTCATCATCATCAGCCCAAGAGGCAATCCACCACACCACACACTGGAGTAGGGTATTACAGCACAACGGTGGCCCAAACCAGTATAAACCCTGTGTCTCTTGTGCTGTTCTTTCCATAGCTTAGATCTTAGGGAGGCGGAGGGGTGTAGGTACGTAGAAGGCGAAATCTCCGCGCGCACCCTAGTGTTCGAACCTCGAGGGTCTGCCGGAACCCGAAATCCAACATTTGGCGTGCCAGGTAGGGGTGCACCGGAGTTTTCCCTTCCGCCACCGCCACGACCTGCCCCGTGATGAGTAGCACGTCGCCCGCTCCGGCCGCCAGCGCCAGCACGGGGGCCAGGGGGCTCCGAGCCCTGGCCCCAGCCCTGCAACGGGTACGGTGGCCAGACAAGTTCAAGCCAATGACGCCGCCGCGCTACAGCGGTGCGACTGATCCGCTGGCCTTCTTGCTGGCGTACGAGGAGGCCATCCTCGAAGATGGAGGTGATGATAGGGTCATGGCCAACTGGCTTCCCATGGCCCTCACCGGCGCTCCGCGCGCATGGCTGCTCCACCTGCCGGCAGCCTCTGTGGCCTCTTGGGAAGAGCTCCGCAGCCTCTTCCTCGCCCACAACGCTACACCAACACCCCCGATCGTCGCGGCCCTCCTGGGCAGCTCGCAGGCGCCGCCTACAAGTCGCCACGTCAAGCCGTTCATCCGCCGGGTCAGCGTCGCTTCCACGCGGCAGGGGGCTCCCCCGGACCGGGCGGCGCCCAAGGCCGGCCTGACCTTCAGCTCGGAGAACCACCCCTCCAACTCGGCCTGCTCGGGTGCGCTCCCCATGCTGTGCACCCCCACCATCTGCCAGGTGGCCATCACCAGAACTCTCATCGATGGCGGCGCGGGCCTCAGCGTGCTCTCGTTTGAGGCCTTCAACCTCCTCTGCATACCCCTAGAACGGCTGCAACCCAGCCGACCCTTCTCAAGCGTTGGGGGCGGGTCATCCAGCTCCTTGGGACAGATTCGGCTCCCAGTAACCTTCGGCACCTACGACAACTTCCGCACGGAGCTGGTCGACTTCGACATCGCCCCCATCGGCCTCCCCTACAACGCCATCCTCGGCTATCCAGCGCTGGCCCAGTTCATGGCCGCGACGCACCCGGCGTACAACCTCATGAAGATGCCCGGGAGCAGCGGTGTCCTCACCATGCACGGGGACACCGGAGACGCGCTGCGAGTGCTCGAGCTCGCCTTCAAGACGGCGCCGTCGGCACAGCCCGCCGACTCGGAGACCCCCGAGCCCAAGGGGGCTGCACCCGCCAAGAAGAAACAGTTGTTCACCCAAGACAAGGCAGAAACCAAGCAGATACCCGTCGATGAGGACGGGTCCACCAATGCCACTTTCACCATAGGCGCCAACCTCGAGCCCGAGCAGGAGGAGGCCCTGGTCAGGTTCCTGCGCGCAAACAAGAAGGTATTCGCTTGGGAGCCTGACCAGTTGGCGGGGATCCCTAGGAGCGTAATCGAGCATCACCTCAACGTGTGCCCCAATGTGCGCCCTGTGAAGTAGAAGGCAAGGCGGCAGTCCACAGAAAAGCAGGCCTTCATTGTCCAAGAGACCCGCAAGCTAGAAGCCGCTGGGGTCATTCGCGAGGTCCGATACCCGGATTGGTTGGCCAACCCTGTCGTTGTGCCGAAGAAGGGAGGGAAGGAGCGCATGTGTGTCGACTTCACCAACCTCAACAAGGCATGCCCGCAAGATCCGTTCCCGCTCCCCCGCATCGACCAAATCGTCGATTCCACCGCAGAATGCGACCTGCTATGCTTCTTGGATGCCTTCTCTGGATATCACCAGATCAAGATGGCGGTAGAAGACGTTGAAAAGACAGCCTTCCTAACCCGTGTGGGGTGTACTGCTACACATGCATGCCATTTGGGCTGCGTAACGCAGGGGCGACCTTTCAGCGGCTGATGCACATCACTTTGGGCCCGCAGCTCGGGAAGAACGTCGAGGCTTACGTCAATGACATAGTGGTGAAGTCTCGGGAGGCCAGGACCCTGATACAAGACCTGGAGGAAACCTTCGTGAGCCTCAACACAGTGAACCTGCGGCTCAACCCAGAGAAGTGTGTGTTCGGAGTCCCCTCGGGCAAGCTCTGGGGTTTCCTTGTGTCCCACCGAGGCATCGAGGCTAACCCGGAAAAGGTCAAGGCGTCGAGGACATGAGCCCGCCAAAGACCCTCAAAAAATGCAGAAGCTCACTGGGCGCGTGACCGCGCTAGGGCGCTTCATCTCCAAGTTGGGGGAGCGAGCGCTGCCCTTCTTCCAGCTAATGAAGAAAAAGGGGCCCTTTGAATGGACTGAAGAGGCCGACAAGGCGTTCCAAGATCTCAAGAGATACCTGACCAGCCCTTCGGTCATGGTGGCTCCGCGCCCTCAAGAGCCCCTGGTGCTTTACCTCGCCGCCTCTCCCTACTCCGCTAGTGCAGCCCTGGTGGCGGTTAGGGAGGAGCGTCGAATCAAAACCACAGCAGCAGCCCGGGACAAGGAAAAACAGGAACAAGGAAGGCCCACAGAAACCGCCACCGCGGCTAAGGAGGATCAGCCGCCGCAGAGGAGTGCACCGGAGGCGGAAGGGGCCCCTCTCCCAGATGGCCAGCCTCTGGAGGCCCCATCGCCTCAGGAGGCGCCATGGTCTCCGGGGGGCGTCACCAGCACTGACGCACACAACCTCGTTGAGCACCCAGTGTACTTCGTCAGCACGGTGTTGCGGGACGCGAGGGCACGGTACCCCATGCCTCAGAAGCTCCTCCTCGCGCTACTAGTGGCCTCGTGCAAGCTGCGGCACTATTTTCAGGGTCACCCCATCAAGGTCGTCTTGTCATACCCCTTGGAGAGAGTGCTCAGGAGCCCTAACTCAGCCGGAAGGGTCACTGAGTGGAACATAGAACTGCAAGCGTTTTAGCTCGAATTCAGCACGACCAGAGTCATCAAGGGAGCAGCATTGGCGGATTTTGTGGCAGAATGGACGGAGGCCCCAGGCCTCAAGGCCGACGAGGATCGGTCCCTCTCCCCGGGAAGCGAGGCGCCAGAAGGCTGGGTCATGTACTTCGATGGGGCATTCTCCAGGCATGGCGCTGGGGCTGGGGCGGTGCTCATATCGCCCACTCAGGAAAAGCTCTACTACGTTGTACAGCTCTGTTTCCAGCAAGGTGAAAAGGTCTCCAACAACATAGCGGAGTATGAAGGTCTAATAGCGGGCTTGAAGGCCGCAGCTACCCTGGGGGTGAAACGCCTCACCATCAAGGGCGATTCGTAGCTCCTTGTCAATTTCTCCAACAAGGTGTATGAGCCGAAAGATGAGCACATGGAAGACTACCTTGCGGAGGTCCGCGGGATGGAGAAGCAGTTCTGGGGGTTGGAGTCGCAGCATGTGCCCCGTGGCACCAATCAGGAGGCCGACGACATCGCCAAACGGGCGTCCAGGCGGTTACCTCAGGAGTCTGGCGTCTTCGAGGAGCGGCTCTTCAAGCCCTCAGCCCTGCCGTCATTGTCAAACACGGCTCCGCCTCGGGAGGAGCTCCCCCAGCCACCTGCCTCAGGAGCCCCGGTCTATGGCCCGGCCTCAGGAGCACGCCTGCTCCTGACGATGGAACCCCAGGAGGGGTGCTGGATCACGGAGCTCCGGAGTTACTTAACACAAGGGACCCTGCCGGAGAAGGAGGAGGAAGCGGAGCGTGTGGCACGGCTGGCCACGGCATACTGCATCAAGGATGGAGAGCTCTACCAGAAGCGACCAAACGATGTATCCCTGCGCTGCATCTCCAGGGAGCAAGGAAAGGAACTGCTGGAAGATATACACGGCGGAGACTGTGGACATCATTCATCATCACGGACCCTCGTCGGCAAGGCGTTCCACAGTGGGTTTTATTGTCCCACCACACTCAATGACGTCGTCGAACTGGTGAAGGCTTGTGAGGCCTGCCAGTTCCACGCCAAGCAGATCCATCAGCCGGCAGGAGGCCTGCAGACTATACCCCTTTCGTGGCCATTCGCAGTCTGGGGGCTGGACATCCTGGGCCCGTTTCCTCGGGCGCCAGGGGGCTACCGCTACCTCTACGTCGCCGTGGACAAGTTCACCAAGTGGGCTGAAGTAGAGGCCGTCCGCACCATCCCCGCGGGTTCCGCGGTCAAGTTCATCAGGGGCATCATGAGCCGGTTCGGGGTGCCGAACCGCATTATCGCAGAATACGGTTCGCAGTTCACCAGTAACCTCTTCAAAACATACTGTGCTAACCTTGGAACGCAGATATGCTACGCTTCGGTGGCGCACCCCCGAAGCAACGGCCAGGCCCGAGCGAGCCAACGCAGAGGTCCTGAGGGGCCTCAAGACCAGGACGTTCAAGAAGAAGCTGGAGGCCTGCGGCAGAGGTTGGTACGACGTGCTTCAGTCCGTGTTGTGGTCCATCCGCACAACCGCGACCAAGCCGACTGGAGAGACCCCGTTCTTCCTGCTCTACGGAGCCAAAGCGGTCCTCCCTCACGAGGTCAGACGTCGCTCCGCACGGGTCCTAGTGTTCGACGAGGCGCAGCAGGACGCCATGCGGGGGATGGACCTCGTGCTGTGGGAGGAACGTCGCCGAGAGGCCGCGCTGCGAGCAGCGAGGTACCAACAAGCACTGCGACGATATCACTGCCGCAACATCCGCCCCAGAACTCTTGAGGTAGGCGACCTCGTGCTCGGGCGGGTTCTCTCCAGGGAGGGACTGCACAAGCTCTCTCCCATGTGGGAGGGCCCGTTCAAGGTTGTTCATGTTTCCAGGCCTGGCTCCGCGCGCTTGGAGACTCAGGAGGGGGTGCCGGTCCAGAACGCATGGAACATCCAGCACCTCCGGAGGTTCTATCCCTAAAAAGGCCCAGAGCCTGTGAAGAAGGCGAATGCCTATGAAGATTATCCTTTTTGGAAAAGGCCCAGAGCCTGTGAAGAAGGCGAATGCCTGTGAAGATTATCCTTTTTGGAAAAGGCCCAGAGCCTGTGAAGAAGGCGAATGCCTGTGAAGATTATCCTTTTTGGAAAAGGCCCAGAGCCTGTGAAGAAGGCGAATGCCTATGAAGCTGTCACGTTTGGGAAAAGGCCTGGAGCCTGTGAAGAGGGCAAATGCCAGTGAAGCCTGCTCCCCCCAAGAAAGGCCTGGAGCCTGTGAAGAAGGCCAACACCTGTGAAGCTCGCCGTCCATGACACTCTCACGTAATAATGAATTGGGGCTGTACACGCCCCGGAGTCTCAGGAGCGCCGGCCTCAGGCCCTGGGGCTCCCTCCCACGCCCAGTGGCAGCACTTAGCTCCGCGCTGGTGAGAAGACGTCGAAGACTAGATTAGGTGCCGGACGCGGCTTTTTCATTTGCTTTCCGCAGTTGGCTTGTTCATTCTCATTCGAAGTTTTATTGAAGTTGTTGCCGTCTTTGACTTGTGGTTCTTCGACTTTTTACTCTCCTGCCTCGATTTCTCTTATGCAAGGCCTCACGAGGGGGGCAGCAGAGCGCCCTCGTGAGTGTTTCCGTCCTAGTCGTTCAAAGGTTTCGCGACCTGGGTCCATTACAGGAGCACCCCTCCAGTTCGTGCCCCACGGGCACCGTGACACGAACACAGGGCCTGGGTCGGTCCTCCCCCCCCCCCCCCCCCCCCACGGCTGGGGCCGGGAACTATCCATGCGCGGGCACGTCGCCGGAAGGCACGATAACGGAAGCAAAGCGATGATTAACAGCAATAACCCAAACACGCCCCCGCGGGGATCCTTGCTACTGTCTTTTTACGTAGGAAAAAAGGAAAAGAAAGAACAAATCAGGCGCAGCTCGCCTCACACCGGCCTGCAGGGAAGACTCGAGCTGCCTCCGAGGCTTAGGCAGACTCCCTCTCGCGCTTCACCGAGGCACGACGGCAGGCAGACGCGCTACCACCTCCCAAGCAGGTACGACGGCGTGGAGGCTGACCGCGGCCACCGCTAGAAGAGTTGCCGCCTGAAGAAGAACCGGTGAAGCTTGGGGAACCCTGAGCGCCGCCAATCACGCGAGCGTTGTCCTCTCCATCATCGCCGGGGCTGGGTCCCCGGCCGCGGTCGTCATCCTCAGGGCAGCACCCTGCGCGGCGACCATCTTCCCCAAACACCCTCACGTAGAGGGTGGCATCACCGTCAAACTTGAAGTGCAGGGTGCACCGACGGCTCAGGTCACGTGCGCGGGAAAATGTCTGCCAACCGCGGGTCAAGGCCAGGCTCCCGGCCGTGGAGACCTCCAGTGAAGCCCATGAGGCCCGGCTGCAGCAGCCGTCTGCCTGAAGCCAGAGGCCGCCCGGGGCGCCGGCCGGGAGCCCGCCAAGGAGGAAGCGAGGAAGTTGAAGCCGGGTGCTAGTCGGCTCAGCCGGCCACACAACAAACTCCAACAGCACCTCTGCAGCGTGAAAGCGCGGCCTAGGGGAATGCGCGACCGAAGCGCGCCCCCCGCCCGCAGCAGTCCGCCCTTCACCACGCTGGAAATCATCTCCACGGCCGTGGGGAGCTGCCGTGGAGGCCACAGGATGTTTGCGAGGGCGCCCTCGGCCGCGCTTGGGCGGGGGAGAGGCATGCTCAACTGGGCGAGCCTTCCCCTTCTCTGTGGCCGAGAACCTCCTCGACGGAGCCATGAAGAAGAAGGAGAAGCAAAGGGGGATGAACTGGAAGGGCGCGCGCCGCTCCGTACTTATAGCCGGCGAGGGCCAACCGTCGGCCCCCACGATCGCAGGTAATCATGACCTGCTTTGCATGCAGGGACTTGTCCAATCCGTGCAGTTGCCGAGGCACCGTGGGGAAGTGGAGACGCCCAAGTCCAATCAACCGCCACGCGGCGTCCAAGGCCGCAGGCTATTAGGGCCCGCGGCGCTTCGCTCTTGCCCTTTCGCCTCCCTGCACGGCCAAGTCTGGGCGCGCCTTGGGCCCGGGGGCTACAGTCGGCGTTCTGGGAACGGGGGTCCCCAGACTTGCCTGCCTGCGGCGTGGCTCGAGGAGGGGCCCAGCATGGCCCATCTTCATCAACACAGACCCAAGACCCTCGCGAGGGGCCAAGCCTCGCGGGGCGGACGACATGGAGCTTCCTCAGGCACGACCTCATCAGGCTGGCTCGTGAGGAGGCGGAGAGATCAAGGCGGGGTACCTCACGAGGTGCCCGTGATGCAAGCCATGACGACCAAGGGCGCCAGGCGGGCGCTAGCCCGCGTAGTGTCCTCCTTTCCTATTTGGTGCAAAGGGAGCAAGCGCAGGCAAGAGCATCAAGTAAAGGCACCCGTTTCGGTGCAACGAGACCAAGACCAGTCCAACGGCAGGGAGGAAGTCATTGTGGATCCCAAGCCAGCGTCACCACCAGAGCCTTGTTGGAGAACGTAGCATAAATTCAAAATTTTCCTACGTGTCACCAAGATCTATCTATGGAGTCATCTAGCAACGAGGGAGGAGTGGATCTACATACCCTTGTAGATCGCGCGCGGAAGCGTTCAAGAGAACAGGGTTGATGGAGTCGTACTCGTCGTGATCCAAATCACCGATGATCCTAGCGCCGAACGGACGGCACCTCCGCGTTCAACACACGTACGGAGCAGCGACGTCTCCTCCTTCTTGATCCAGCAAGGGGGGAGGAGAGGTTGATGGAGATCCAGCAGCACGACGGCGTGGTGGAAGTAGCGGGATTCCAACAGGGCTTCGCCAAGCGCTGCGGGAGGAGGGAGATGTGTCATGGGAGGGAGAGGGAGGCGCCAGGGCTTAGGTATGGTTGCTCTCCCTTCCCCCCACTATATATAGGGCCAAGGGAGAGGGGGGAGGCGCAGCCTTGGCCCTTCCTCCAAGGAAGGGTGCGGCCAGGGAGGAGTCCCTCCTCCCCAAGGCACCTCGGAGGTGCCTTCCCCCTTTAGGACTCTTCCTTTCCCTTGATTCTTGGCGCATGGGCCTCTTGGGGCTGGTGCCCTTGGCCCATATAGGCCAAGGCACACGCCCTACAGCCCATGTGGCCCCCGGGGCAGGTGGCCCCACCCGGTGGACCCCCGGGACCCTTCCGGTGGTCCCGGTACAATACCGGTGACCCCGAAACTTGTCCCGATGGCCGAAATAGCACTTCCTATATATAATTCTTTACCTCCGGACCATTCCGGAACTCCTCGTGACGTCCGGGATCTCATCCGGGACTCCGAACAACTTTCGGGTTACCGCATACTAATATCTCTATAACCCTAGCGTCACCGAACCTTAAGTGTGTAGACCCTACGGGTCCGGGAGACATGCAGACATGACCGAGATGACTCTCCGGTCAATAACCAACAGCGGGATCTGGATACCCATGTTGGCTCCCACATGTTCCACGATGATCTCATCAGATGAACCACGATGTCAAGGACTTAGTCAATCCCGTATACAATTCCCTTTGTCTATCGGTACGATACTTGCCCGAGATTCGATCGTCGGTATCCCGATACCTTGTTCAATCTCGTTACCGGCAAGTCTCTTTACTCGTTTCGTAACACATCATCCCGTGATAAACTCCTTGATCACATTGTGCACATTATGATGATGTCCTACCGAGTGGGCCCAGAGGTACCTCTCCGTTTACACGGAGTGACAAATCCCAGTCTCGATTCGTGCCAACCCAACAGACACTTTCGGAGATACCCTTAGTGCACCTTTATAGCCACCCAGTTACGTTGTGACGTTTGGCACACCCAAAGTATTCCTACGGTATCCGGGAGTTGCACAATCTCATGGTCTAAGGAAATGATACTTGACATTAGAAAAGCTTTAGCATACGAACTACATGATCTTGTGCTAGGCTTAGGATTGGGTCTTGTCCATCACATCATTCTCCTAATGATGTGATCCCGTTATCAACGACATCCAATGTCCATGGCCAGGAAACCATAACCATCTATTGATCAACGAGCTAGTCAACTAGAGGCTTACTAGGGACATGGTGTTGTCTATGTATCCACACATGTATCTGAGTTTCCTATCAATACAATTCTAGCATGGATAATAAACGATTATCATGAACAAGGAAATATAATAATAACCAATTTATTATTGCCTCTAGGGCATATTTCCAACAGTCTCCCACTTGCACTAGAGTCAATAATCCAGTTCACATCGCTATGTGACTAACACTCAAGGTCACATCCCCATGTGACTAACACCCAAAGAGTTTACTACAGTCAATAATCTAGGTCACATTACCATGTGATTAACACTCGATGAGTTCTGGGTTTGATCATGTTATGCTTGTGAGAGATGTTATAGTCAACGGGTCTGAACCTTTTAGATCCATGTGTGCTTTACAAATCTCTATGTCATCTCCTAGATGCAGCTACCACATTCTATTTGGAGCTATTCCAAACAACTGTTCTACTATACGAATCCAGTTTACTACTCAGAATAATCTGGATTAGTGTCAAAGTTTGCATCGGCGTAACCCTTTACGACGAACTCTTTTACCACCTCCATAATCGAGAAAATTCCTTAGTCCACTAGTTACTAAGGATAACTTTGACCGCTGTCCTGTGATCCATTCTTGGATCACTCTTGTACCCCTTGACTGACTCATGGCAAGGCACACTTCAGGTGCGGTACACAGCATAGCATACTGTAGAGAGCCTATGATAAAAGCATAGGGGACGACCTTCGTCCTTCCTCTTTCTTCTGCCGTGGTCGAGCTTTAAGTCTTAACTTCATACCTTACAACTAAGGCAAGAACTCCTTCTTTGACTGATCCATCTTGAACACCTTCAAGATCATGTCAAGGTATGTGCTCATTTGAAAGTACCATTAAGCGTTTTGATCTATCCTTATAGATCTTGATGCTCAATGTTCAAGTAGCTTAATCAAGGCTTTCCATTGAAAAACACTTTCCAAATAACCCTATATGCTTTCCAGAAATTCTACGTCATTTCTGATCAACAATATGTCAACATATACTTATCAGAAATTCTATAGTGCTCCCACTCACTTCTTTGGAAATACAAGTTTCTCATAAACTTTGTATAAACCCAAAATCTTTGATCATCTCATCAAAGCATATATTCCAACTCCGAGATGCTTACTCCAGTCCTTAGAAGGATTGCTAGAGCTTTGCATACTTATTAGCATCTTTCAGGATTGACAAAACCTTCCGGTTGTATCACATACAACCTTTCCTCAAAAATCGTCGAGGAAACAATGGTTTTGACATCCTATCTGCAAGATTTCATAAATAATGCAGTAATCGCTAATATAATTCCAACAGACTCTTAGCATCGCTACGAGTGAGAAAGTCTCATCGTAGTCAACTCCTTGAACTTGTCGGAAAACATCTTAACGACAAGTCGAGCTTTCTTAATGGTGATACTTACCATCATTGTCCGTCTTCCTTTTAAAATCCATATGTACCTAACAGCCTTACGACCATCAAGTAGTTCTTCCAAAGTCTACACTTTGTTTTCATACATGGATCCTCTCTCGGATTTTATGGCCTCGAGCCATTTATCGGAATCCGGGCCCACCATCACTTCTCCATAGCTCGTAGGTTCATTGTTGTCTAGCAACATGACTTCCAAGACATGATTACGTACCACTCTGAAGTAGTATGCATCCTTGTCATCCCACGAGGTTTGGTAGTGACTTGATCTGAAGTTTCATGATCACTATCATAAGCTTCCACTTCAATTGGTGTAGGTTCCACAAGAACAACTCCCTGTGCTCTGCCACACACTAGTTGAAGAGACGGTTCAATAACCTCATCAAGTCTCCACCATCCTCCCACTCAATTCTTTCGAGAGAAACTTTTCCTCGAGAAAGGACCCGATTCTAGAAACAATCCCTTATTGCTTTCGAATCTGAGACAGGAGGTATACCCAACTGTTTTGGGTGTCCTATGAAGATGCATTTATCCGCTTTGGGTTTGAGCTTATCAGCCTGAAACTTTTTCACATAAGCGTCGCAGCCCCAAACTTTTAATAATGACAGCTTAGGTTTCTCTAAACCATAGTTCATATGGTGTCATCTCATCGGAATTACGTGGTGCCCTATTTAAAGTGAATGTGGTTGTCTTTAATGCCTAACCCATAAACTATCGTGGTAATTCGATAAGAGACATCATGGTATGCATCATATCCAATAGGGTGCAGTTATGATGTTCGGACACACCATCACACTATGGTGTTCCAGGATGTATTAGTTGTGAAACAATTTCCACAATGTCTTAATTCTGTGCCAAACTCGTAATTCAGATATTCATCTCTATGATCATATCATAGATATTTTATCCTCTTGTCACAACGATCTTTCAACTTCACCCTGAAATTACTTGAACCTTTCAATAATTCAGACTCGTGATTCATCAAGTAAATATACTCAACATCTACTCAAATCATCTGTGAAGTAAGAACATAACGATATCCACTACATGCCTCAGCACTCATTGGATTGCACACATCAAAATTTATTACTTCCAACAAGTTGCTTTCTAGTTCCATTTTACTGAAAACGAGGCTTTCAGTCATCTTGCCCATGTGGTATGATTTGCATGTCTCAAGTGATTCAAAATCAAGTGAGTCCAAACGGTCCATTTGCATGGAGTTTCTTCATGCATATACACCAATAGACATGGTTCGCATGTCTCAAACCTTTCAAAACAAGTGAGCCCAAAGATCCATCAACATGGAGCTTCTTCATGCGTTTTATACCGATATGACTTATGTGGCAGTGCCACAAGTAGGTGGTACTATCATTACTATCTTTTGGCATGAACATGTGTATCACTATGATCGAGATTCAATGAACTATTCATTTTAGGTGCAAGACCATTGAAGGTACTATTCAAATAAACAGAGTAACCGTTATTCTCCTTAAATGAATAACCGTATTGCGATATACATAATCCAATCATGTCGCAAACACCAATCTCGATGGTAGAGGGAGCGTGCGATGCTTGATCATATCAACATTGGAAACACTTCCAACACATATCGTCAGCTCACCTTTAGCTAGTCTCCGTTTATTCCGTAGCTTTTATTTCGAGTTACTAACACTTAGCAACTGAACCGGTATCTAATACCCTGGTGCTACTAGGAGTACTAGTAAAGTACACATCAGCACAATGTATATCCAATATACTTCTATTGACCTTGCCAGCCTTCTTATCTACCAAGTATCTAGGGTAATTCTGCTCCAGTGGCTGTTCCCCTTATTATAGAAGCACTTAGTCTCGGGTTTGGGTTCAACCTTGGGTTTCTTCACTAGAGCAGCAGCTGATTTGCCGTTTCATGAAGCATCCCTTTTTGCCCTTGCCCTTCTTGAAACTAGTGGTTTCACCAACCATCAACAATTGATGCTCCTTCTTGATCTCTACTTTTGTGGTGTCAAACATCGCGAATATCTCAAGGATCATCATATATGTCCCTGATATATTATAGTTCATCACGAAGCTCAAGCAGCTTGGTGGTAATGACTTCGGAGAACCATCACTATTTCATCTAGAAGATCAACTCCCACTCGATTCAAGCGATTGTTGTACTCAGACAATCTGAGCACAAGTTCAACAATTGAGCTTTTCTCCCTTAGTTTGCAGGCTAAGAAAATCATCGGAGGTCTTATACCTCTTGATGTGGGCACGAGCCTGGAATCCCAATTTCAGCCCTCGAAACATCTCATATGTTTCGCGACGTTTCAAAACGTCTTTGGTGCCTCAACTCTAAACCATTTAACTGAACTATCACGCAGTTATCAAAATGTGTATGTCAGATGTTCGCAACATCCACATACAACGTTCGAGGTTCAGCACACTGAGCGGTGCATTAAGGACATAAGCCTTCTATGAAGCAATGAGGACAAACCTCAGTTTACGGACCTAGTCCGCATAATTACTACTATAAACTTTCAACTAAATTTTCTCTAGGAACATATCTAAACAGTAGAACTGAAGCGCGAGCTATGACATAATTTGCAAAATCCTTTTGACTATGTTCAGGATAATTAAGTTCATCTTATGAACTCCCACTCAGATAGACATCCCTCTAGTCATCTAAGTGATTACATGATCCGAGTCAACTAGGCCGTGTCCGATCATCAGTGAGATGGACTAGTCAACATCGGTGAACATCTTCATGTTGATCGTATCTTCTATACGACTCATGCTCGACCTTTCGGTCTCTTGTGTTCTGAGGCCATGTCTGTACATGCTAGGCTCGTCAAGTTAACCTAAGTGTTTCGCATGTGTTCCGAGGCCATGTCTGTACATGCTAGGCTCGTCAACACCCGTTGTATTCGAACGTAAGAATCTATACACCCGATCATCACGAGGTGCTTCGAAACGACGAACTTTCACAACGGTGCACAGTTAGGGGGAACACCTTCTTGAAATTTTAGTGAGGGATCATCTTATTTACTACCGTCGTTCTAAGCAAATAAGATGTATAAACATGATAACATCACATGCAATCAAATAGTGACATGATATGGCCATCATCACTTTGCTCCTCTTGATCTCCATCTTCGGGGCTCCATGATCATCATTGTCACCGGCATGACACCATGATCTCCATCATCATGATCTCTATCATCGTGTCTTCATGAAGTTGTCTCGTCAACTATTACTTCTACTACTACAGCTAATGGTTAGCAATAAAGTAAAGTAATTACATGACGTTTATGTTGACACGCAGGTCATAAATAAATTAAGACAACTCCTATGGCTCCTGCCGGTTGTCATACTCATCGACATGCAAGTCGTGATTCCTATTACAAGAACATGATCAATCTCATACATCACATATATCATTCATCACATCCTTTTGGCCATATCACATCACATAGCATACCCTGCAAAAACAAGTCAGACGTCCTCTAATTGTTGTTTGCATGTTTTACGTGGCTGCTATGGGTTTCTAGCAAGAACGTTTCCTACCTACGCAAGAACCACAACGTGATATGCCAATTGCTATTTACCCTTCATAAGGACCCTTTTCATCAAATCCGATCCGACTAAAGTGGGAGAGACAGACACCCGCTAGCCACCTTATGCAACTAGTGCATGTCAGTCGGTGGAACCAGTCTCATGTAAGAGTACGTGTAAGGTCGGTCCGGGCCGCTTCATCCCACAATGCCACCGAATCAAGATTGGACTAGTAACGGTAAGCATATTGAACAAAATCAACGCCCACAACTACTTTGTGTTCTACTCGTGCATAGAAACTACGCATAGACCTAGCTCATGATGCCACTGTTGGGGAACGTAGCATAAATTCAAAATTTTCCTACGTGTCACCAAGATCTATCTATGGAGTCATCTAGCAACGAGGGAGGAGTGGATCTACATACCCTTGTAGATTGCGCGCAGAAGCATTCAAGAGAACGGGGTTGATGGAGTCGTACTCGTCGTGATCCAAATCACCGATGATCCTAGCGCCGAACGGACGGCACCTCCGCGTTCAACACACGTACGGAGCAGCGACGTCTCCTCCTTCTTGATCCAGCAAGGGGGGAGGAGAGGTTGATGGAGATCCAGCAGCACGACGGCGTGGTGGAAGTAGCGGGATTCCAACAGGGCTTTGCCAAGCGCTGCGGGAGGAGGGAGATGTGTCATGGGAGGGAGAGGGAGGCGCCAGGGCTTAGGTATGGTTGCCCTCCCTTCCCCCCACTATATATAGGGACAAGGGAGAGGGGGGAGGCGCAACCTTGGCCCTTCCTCCAAGGAAGGGTGCGGCCAGGGAGGAGTCCCTCCTCCCCAAGGCACCTCGGAGGTGCCTTCCCCCTTTAGGACTCTTCCTTTCCCTTGATTCTTGGCGCATGGGCCTCTTGGGGCTGGTGCCCTTGGCCCATATAGGCCAAGGCGCACCCCCTACAGCCCATGTGGCCTCCGGGGCAGGTGGCCCCACCCGGTGGACCCCCGGGACCCTTCCGGTGGTCCCGGTACAATACCGGTGACCCCGAAACTTGTCTCGATGGCCGAAATAGCACTTCCTATATATAATTCTTTACCTCCGGACCATTCCGGAACTCCTCGTGACATCCGGGATCTCATCCGGGACTCCGAACAACTTTCGGGTTACCGCATACTAATATCTCTATAACCCTAGCGTCACCGAACCTTAAGTGTGTAGACCCTATGGTTTTGGGAGACATGCAGACATGATCGAGATGACTCTCCGGTCAATAACCAACAGCGGGATCTGGATACCCATGTTGGCTCCCACATGTTCCACGATGATCTCATCGGATGAACCACGATGTCAAGGACTTAGTGAATCCCGTATACAATTCCCTTTGTCAATCGGTACGATACTTGCCCGAGATTCGATCGTCGGTATCCCGATACCTTGTTCAATCTCGTTACCGGCAAGTCTCTTTACTCGTTTCGTAACACATCATCCCGTGATAAACTCCTTGATCACATTGTGCACATTATGATGATGTCCTACCGAGTGGGCCCAGAGATACCTCTCCGTTTACACGGAGTGACAAATCCCAGTCTCGATTCGTGCCAACCCAACAGACACTTTCGGAGATACCCGTAGTGCACCTTTATAGCCACCCAGTTACGTTGTGACGTTTGGCACACCCAAAGTATTCCTACGGTATCCGGGAGTTGCACAATCTCATGGTCTAAGGAAATGATACTTGACATTAGAAAAGCTTTAGCATACGAACTACATGATCTTGTGCTAGGCTTAGGATTGGGTCTTGTCCATCACATCATTCTCCTAATGATGTGATCCCGTTATCAACGACATCCAATGTCCATGGCCAGGAAACCGTAACCATCTATTGATCAACGAGCTAGTCAACTAGAGGCTTACTAGGGACATGGTGTTGTCTATGTATCCACACATGTATCTGAGTTTCCTATCAATACAATTCTAGCATGGATAATAAACGATTATCATGAACAAGGAAATATAATAATAACCAATTTATTATTGCCTCTAGGGCATATTTCCAACAAGCCTTTGGCAGGCGAGGACCAACTTAAGTCAGGATAACTGTACCAGATGTTCCCCTTCAAAATGGCCAATTGTTGGCGCCCTTCCCGCTCAATATTTGGGAAGAGGCCCAGGGCCTTTGCCTATAAATAGGACTAGCCACCCCCAGGGTAGGGGGCAATCAAGAAGGGAGAATCTAGAAGCCAAGAGAGAAACAAGCTAGGATAGGATCGAGTAGCATCACACAGAGAGAGAGAGAAGGGCGACTGAACTCCTCCCAGCAGTTCATCCCCCCAGCCAAGAACAGACCCTCGCGAGGCTGTTCTTTCTTGTACTACTCATCATCATCAGCCCAAGAGGCAATCCACCACACCACACACTGGAGTAGGGTATTACACCACAACGGTGGCCCGAACCAGTATAAACCCTGTGTCTCTTGTGTTGTTCTTTCCATAGCTTAGATCTTAGCGAGGCGGAGGGGTGCAGGTAGGTAGAAGGCCAAATCTCCGAGCGCACCCCAGTGTTCGAACCTCGAGGGTCTGCCGGAACCCGAAATCCGACACAACCGCCGCCCTCCTCCATCACGCCGGAGCCAATACCCCGACGTCGTCGTCCACCGCAACCTCAACCGCAACGCCCTCCATGGTTAGTAGTTGAAGCCGAGGCTGAGCCGTCCGTACCCGAGCCAGTTCAACCACGCCGTCCTGCGCCTCACCGCTGCCGCTCCAACTTCGCCACCCTCCACCGCACCGGAGCTGTTCCTGCTACGCCGTCCTTCTCCGCCTCGGATCTGCTTCCCCTCCGCCGACATACGGCCATGGCAACATAGTCAACAATTTGGCCATGGGTTCGTCCAAGCCTGCACCCTCCAGAACATCGGTTTCCCCGGTAAAAAGAAGAAAATCGGCGCGACTTGTGGAGGTGACCACACCGGCAACCGAAAAAGGTACTCCTCTTCCCTTATTTGTGCAAATCTTACGTCTCTGCTTGCACGGTATTCATCCCACATAAGACACTAGTTGACTGCTTCTTCTTGATACTAGATGTTCCTAGTAACTCGCGATGCCCAAGGTTTCTCCTCATATACTATTTCGCCTTAGCTAGAGGTCCGTCGCCCCCCTGAATTTCAATTTCTGGGCACTTGATTCCCAATTAACGGAAGCATTCCCCAGCGTAACATGCGCTAGTACGCCTATTACGCCGGGGAAGCAACGCCTTGGTGTTTATCTTAGGGGCGTGTGTGGCCTATAGCTACTGGCACCCGATCTGGAGGTTGGCCGGGATTAAAGGGATGGCCTGGGGGCGCTACCAAGCACGGCGGTGGTGTGAGGTCGATGGGAGGGCGGGGCGGCGGAGGTAGGGGTCTGGGCCGGTGGTCACTGGCGGTTCAAGAAAGATCGTCAACAGTGACTGGCAGGAGGTAGACGAAGGCCATCTGCCCGTTCCTTATAGATCGGACGGTTCATTAAAAAAATTGACTGACCTATTTATTTTCAGTCGACTGTTATCTTAGATATGACCACATGTGGTGGTGTGTTGGAGGAGTACCTGCATTTCCTGTGCTCATATATTACAAAATCATACAGAGTAGAATCTAATTTTGTTTGCCATGCAATGTTTTAGAGTTATCATATGTCTCCTGTCATTTATTTTTCAGCCACCTGCTATCTGGT
Organism: Triticum urartu; assembly: GCF_056163025.1. Taxonomy (NCBI): domain Eukaryota; kingdom Viridiplantae; phylum Streptophyta; class Magnoliopsida; order Poales; family Poaceae; genus Triticum; species Triticum urartu. The sequence goes on from NC_141875.1 coordinate 559,119,853, forward strand.
ACTTTTAAAGTGCAGTAGTTCTGCACACACTTCACCCTTACTCTCACTGTTGTGTTTTTATGCAAGGGTATTTCAGACTCTGCTGCAATGAGAGAAGCCAAAAAGAAAAGAGAGAAGTCTCTCCAGTTTGGTGTGCGGCTAGGCAAGACACGTTTCAACTCTTTAAAGGGTGTAGTGTCAGCAGATGGAGACGGGGAACGTAGCTCTGGATTTGATGACCTCGCTCGCAATGAACCACCATCCCAGGTGCTTGCTTTAACTTCGCGGTGTCATATGTGGTTGCATGTTCCATATGGTGTCTAGCTTGCATTTGAAAGGCCGAAGTCGGTAAGATAAGGAAAGATATTTTTTTACATGAACCACCATCCCGTGAGCACCAGAAGACAAATAGCTAGTCAGGGCACTGGCCGAGCCAGTGACAAGCCCAGCAAAGATAGGCATCACCTGGAAGCTAACTAAAAAGCTGCGATGGTGGCGAAGCAGCCCGCCTCCCACGAGGCTCTCAGGTCCTAGATGATCATGCTCACCACTCCAGCCGGATGTCTAGCTTGTATTGCTTCCAATTTGGTTAAATTGCATCTGCTTAGCTTACACATTATACCTTTGAATATGACATGCCTTTCTGTTTTTGGTACATACTAGTACATCTGTGTATTAACCATGTTCTTACATCAAACTAATGTTCTTGTGTATACCTCATCAATCACTTATGATGAGGCAGGCAGGCAAGGGGACTACTCCTCATTTAAAGAATGCAGCATCAGCCTCCCGGCATGAATCTCAAGAAACAGAAATGCTAGATGAAGATAGTGAGCGTAGCTCTATAGTTGATTGCAGCATTTCCCCTACACTAGCATCGCGGGTGCTTGCTCTAACTTGGCAGCATGATATGTGGTTCCATGTTGCATATGGTGTCTAGATTGTAATTCTTCCAATCTGGTTAAACTGCATGTGCTAGTCTGCTTAGCTTATGCATTATACCTATTAATGTGACATGCCTTCCTGTATTTAGTACATAGTACATCTGTCTATTAAGCATGTCCTTACATAAAACTATTGTTTTTTGTGTATCCCGCATCAATCAACATGACGAGACACCTTTAGTATATGTAGTGCGATATTAGTTGCATCTTTCATATGATTTATAGCATGCGCTGCTTCTAATTTGTTGAAATTCCATTTATGATGGGACGCTTTTAACTTGGCAGAGTCATATTGGTTGCATCTTTCATGTGGTGTCTAGCTTGCATTACTTCTTATTTGCTAGAATGGTTTCTGCTTAGTTTACACAAACAGTTGTGAACATGCCATGTCGTCCTGTTTTTCGTACATATTCCATCCTCGTATCATGTGTTTGCCTTACATCAAAGTAGTGATTGTCAGTATCATGCATGAATGAGTTCTGAGGAGAGAATTTTATTGCTTTTTCTTGTTGGTTTTACTTGACAATTCAAAATCAATAAAGCAGAAGGAAGTTAGCAAGGCAGCGGATAAAGGTGCTCCTTCCAAACGGAGGGCCTCTACAGTTTCTACTCCTCCACACCCCCAAGATGATTTCCAAGACAACACATGCATAGACACTCAACAAAGCTATGTTTATGATGATCACGTCTCCCCTAGTGCAGCATCACCGGTGCTCCCTCTAACTTGGCACTGTTATATGTGGTTGCATGTTATGTGTGATGTCTAGCTTGTATTGCTTCTAATTTTGTTGAATTCCATCTGCTTACTTTACACATTATACTTGAATAAGACATGTGTTCCTATTTCTAGAACATACAATATATGTCTATCACACCATGTTCTTACATCAAATTACTACTGTTGTGTAACCTGCAACAATCACTTATCATAAGACATGTTTGACTTCGGAGTATGATATAGGTTACATCTCACATTCTTTTCTAACTTGTATTACTGATTTGTTGAAATGGCACTTATGACGAGACAGTTTTAACTTGGTAGAGTGATATTCGTTGCATCTTTCATATGGTGTCTAGATTTCATTGCTTCTAATTTGTTTAAATGACTTCTCCTTAGTTTACACATCATAAGCTGTGAATATGCAATGATGTGAATATGCAATGGCACTAATGACGAGAGACCTCTAACATGGTAGTGTGATGTTGTTCACATCTTGCATATGATTTATTTCTTGTACTGCTTCACATTTTTTTAAACGCCATTTATGATGAGACAATGTTAACTTGGCAGAGCGATATTTGTAGCATCTTTCATATGGTGTCTACCTTCCATTGCATTGCTTCTAATTTGGTGAAATGTCTTCTTAGTTTACACATCATAGTTCTGGTTATCTCTTCCGTCCTATTTTTCATACATATTACATCCTCCTATGATGTGGTTGTCTAACATCAAAGTTCAGTTTGTCTGCATCACGCATCAATTTGTTCTGAAGAACTATATTGTTATTCGTTTTTCTTGTCGACTTGACTTAACATGGCACAGAGAAAGAGGAAGAAACACATAATGGCAGGGAATGAGAAGCGGATGAATCCTGCAGATTCTGCTGGTACTGATGGTGCAATAGAAGGTCAAAGTCCAGCAGAAAATTCTACAAACACGGCATCCCATGCTATATGAGTTGCAAAAAAGACAAACAGAAGCAAATAGCTGCCACCAAACAAGCAGAGACAGCCCTAGTTCTTGCAACACCTACCACGGTACTACCAGCTGCACAACGTACTCGTGCATCAACTGAGCTAGTAGCACGTTCCCAAGCTCCCTTGCCACCTGACACTACTTCCCAAGCACTCTTGACACAAGACGAGTTGCCAATATCAGATGAACCTTGTGAGCTTCAACAGCAAGAAGGTAGTTGCTAGAGTCAAGTTACAGTTGCATGCTTCTTTATATGTAGTCTCACAGTTTGATGTACACTAACACTTCCTATGTTTGTTGTTGGACTAGCACCTAGGCGCAAGAGGAAACAAACATCGGGGATAATGCTCGATAGGTTAACTAAATCTAGAGGAGGAAGAATGGAGATCCGTTTTGAGGCAGGTTTAAAAAGGCCACGTGATGCTACAGAGTCAGCCAAGTTAGTATCAGAGGCAGCGGTTGCTGTTAGGTGTCATGTACGTATCCTCCCAACATGGATTCAGTACAGGAATGACAAAGACAAAACTTAGTTTAACATCTTCCTCGATCATTTATCTGTAAGTATGGTTATGTATGGAAACTAGTAATATCGTCTTGCTCTGTCCAATACTTTCTAGGTTGCTGATAATGAGACTCCCATAATTTTCAGCAGATGAGGTTCAAGTTGGATAGCCAAGATGATGCAACCAGACAAGCTTGCACCCATGTTTTCAAGTCTGCTCTGCGACAGTATCGGTATAACTTGAGGAAAACTCACTTTGAAGGCAAGGCTAATAGTGAACTTGCCCAAACATCTACAGTGGAAAATATATCTGATGAAGACTCGAGAGGCCTCGTTAAACACTGGTCCGATCCGAAGTATCAGGTACATTATATATATGTCATCAGATCACATGTTGAAGTCCTATTTACGCATGCGCCACACAAATCTATCTTCTTGTAGGTGAACTGTTCAAAGAACAAGGCCAACCGTACGAAAGTGAAATTCCAACAGACGACAGGATCTCGTAGCTATATTGCACACTGCGAGGCTCTTGTAATTAGCTGTTGTTTGACTCTTTTCGCTGTACCATATTATCAGATCTATATTAACTTGTTCCAAATGCAGAGGAAAGCCCGCAAGGACCAAAAAGTACCTGAACCAAATGCTATGGAAATCTTCAAGGACTGTCACACCAGCAAGAAGAAGGGCATGACTACACCAGTCAAAGCCGCTATTGTAAGTCGTTAATCCTCATGCCTTTTAACTACTACTTACTCTGACTTGTGCCTTGAACTGCATGGTTTGCAGCCAATGTCTATTACTCTTTTCAATTTTATACACAATTGTCTTAGTGTATCATTGACCTTACAAGGTTTAAAAGAGAGGAGTGATGTTCCTTTGATCTTGACCCGTAAACTAGTTATGTGCTGGACTTTCCCACACAATGTTACAATTGCTTGTTTGTCTGTTCTCAGTTGTTTTGTGATATGAATGACGTCATACTATGCTTGTCGTATTATAAACTTCGTCTCTTTATCCTTAGCCCTCAATACAATGTGAAGAAATAGACAATACATTAGCGATGGTACATGGTCATATGTTTGGAACCTGGTTTTATTATGTACTTTGCAATAAAATACAACTAATATTTTACATGGGTTCACCAGAATAAGTTCTATATATAGACCAAAGCTATTTTGTTTGGTTTTGCTGCCTCCTTAATATCTTCTATTCTGGTACTACTAATGTAAAACCTCAACTTTTCAGCGAGCTATGGAAAAATGGTGGAACCGCCACCTTCTGAAGGTGGCGAGGCAACTATAACCGCAATGCCATCTCTTGCTGCAGTGGGTCAGTACCTGTCCACTAACAGTGCCAAAAGCACGTTCCTGCATAATACTGGGTTGGTTGTTAAGGCAATATCGTCCAAACTGCCTCATGATCAAGATATGCAAGCTCAAAGCAATGTTGTATCTGCGCTCCAGACACAAGTCCATTCCCTAACAGAGACCCTTTGTGAAACAAGGAGAAACATTGCTCAATGTCGTCAAGATATGCATGGTTTTGAAACCAGACTATCAGACATTTGCTATGTTGTTCAGGAGCCTAGGGGAAATTAAGGCGAGGGTTATGGTGCTCCATCGGACAATACAGCATGAAAACGTAAAGTCGGGTCAAATGAACTGAGCTTCTGAACTTCTGGTGGTGCATTTATCTGCTAGACTGTTAAGTTTTATGCCAACCTTCCTTTTGTTATATAGTTGTAATTTGTTTTGGTGCGATACAAAATTTATTCTTAACGTGCAGCCACCGCCTGAAGAAAACAGCAAGCCATTTTTGTATAGTGTAGGGTGTTCCCTATATTTGCACTGGTGGCGATCTTTGATGCTGAGTGGATGTAATCTGTGCAATCGCCTTAATAGCCTAGCGTTAGTTTCGGCCTTATTTATTTCCTAGTCTTCTTTTTCCCTGGTTTGTTAGTGGCCGCAACTACCATGGGCCATATACGGGTCGTAGGATCCATGGGTCTCCTACGGGCCGTCGATAAATGGGCATGTAATCGGTGGGCCTCGGGCCGTCGGATAAATGGGTCTACATGGGCCATAATCGGGCGTAATTGGTATCGGCCCAGCACGGTAACAGGCCGTTAACAGGCCGTAGGACAGCAAAGGCTTAATTCTGTCACAGGCATAACGGGTCGTTAATGGGCCAGAATATAGGACGGGTTGGAAACGGCGCAATGGGTTAACAGGCCAGAAACGGGCCGACTCTTGCCATGGGCCGAATTTGGCCCATTAGTGGAACAGGCCAGTAACGGGCCGACTCTTGCCACGGGCCGAATTTGGCCCATTAGGGGAATAGGCCAATAACGGGCCGGAAGTAATCGAGGGCCGAAAAGGAGCCCAAGAACGTATGGGCCGTCAATAGGCCGAAAGCTAACACGGGCTGGAAACGGCCCATGTAAATCACGGGTCGTTAACGGGTATAAAGAAAATTATTGTTCATTATGGGCTAGAGTCACCGTGGGCCTGTAATGGGCCGAAAGATACGAAGGCCTCATATGGGCCGAAAGACGTCGTGGGCCATACATGGGCTGAAAGTGAAATGGGCTGGTAATATATTCGAAAGCCCACATGACGTTGTTGGGCCGATTTCCTTTAGGGACTAACGGGCCGTGAGTTAATGGGCCATAAAATGGGCTATTTGCGAAGAGACCGTTAACAGGCTTTTCATGGGCCAGCCCGTTAACTTTTGACCAAGTCAAACGGGCCAGCTTTGTAAGCTAAATGGGCCACTGTTGGGTCGTGCCACGTGTCGACATATCATAGGCGCCTATCTGACCCACTGACGAGCTGACACGTGTTTCGTCTGGCCAATAAGAATTTTCCACGTGGAACTTTCCCATTGGTCGGGGTTGTTAACGGGTTATCGGATCCAAAACCCGACCCAATAGCTTAACGGCATTCCGTTACGGTGGATGCCACGTGTCGGTCACCCTTGACGAAAGCACTTCTGTGACGCACGATTTATCGTCATTGAAGTGGACACTTCCGTGATGAAAATTTTGGTAATGTCATGGAACACTTCTACGACAGCACAGGTATGACTATCTTGATTCTGTCATAAATTTGTCATGGATGTACATGCATGACGAAAAATGCGACCTACTGTGACAAACACGTATCATCACGGAAGTGTGTTGTTTTTTGTAGTGCGAGCTGCAACAGAAGCTTGATGTGGCACGGGATGATCTTGCTTTAATTAATATGTGTCTTGACAAGTCGCAAGGTATGTATTTGGGGCAATCGTCATAAATTTTTGTGGTATAAGCATGATGTTGAGATTTAGATGCTGGAATATGCATGGCTGCAGATGGTGCTGCCGCGGTTGAAGTTCTTTGAGTGGAGCTGGCCCGGGCCAAGGAGCAGGCCCATCGTAGTAATGCTGCTGCCGAAAAGGCATCGGCTGAATTAAAAGCCGAACGAGCTGCACGGTGCCAAGATGAGGAAAAGATATCCACTATGATGCTCAAATTGGAGAATGCTACCGGCCGCTATGAATTTCTAGAGAAGGAGAGTAAAGCCTTAACGGCTGAGCTGGATAAGGCCTTACAAGAGGCTAGAGCAGCGCAGTCAGAATCTAGAGCAGCCTGTGAGAAGGTTCGACAGGCGAGGGAGATTGCGGCTGGAAAGCCCTTTCTGCTGCAAACTAAGTTCGGTGACCCGAACAATGCCCGGCTTAACCAAGTATGGAGTTCTCCGGATGAGTTCGTGGACTTGCCGAAGAGTTCTGCCGATGCGGCGCAGTATTACCAAGCGCGAGATGGATATGCAACGGAGAAGCTTTTTTGGTCGTAGTTTGGCGCATCAAAGCGCCCTCTGTTGCTCAATGAACAGATGTCCCAATGGGCCGAATTTCATAGAATACCCGGCGCTGCCATGAAGGATGTCGTAATCCGGTTGTGGCCAACCGATCCTGTTCCGAATAGCTATTTCGGTTTGGTGCAGAGGCTTGTTGATGCGGTGCCGCGTATCGATGATGTGAAGCGGTCATCGTGCATTGAGGGTGCGCGGATGGCTTTTGCCCGAGTCAAAACAATCTGGGGGAAGATGAAGGACATCGATGTTGCGACGAAGAGTCCACCCAAAGGCAAGGATCGCCCGGAACCGGAGCATTATTTTGAAGACGTCCTAGAGGCCACCCGCTTTATAGAGGGTCAGTGCTTGAAAGACATAATGTTCGAGTGAGGTGTATGAAAATTGTAAAAGACAATTTTATAGTTAATCTATTTATGTTTTGCTTGAAAGCTTGAATTCCTCTTGTGCGGCCGTTTTGATATAATCTAAAAGTTTTCGAGTCGTCGGCTTTAGCCCCCTCGTAGGAAGTACGGGGGTGTTCGGAAAGGCATTTAATCACTCTTTATCCAACATCTTGGTCCATAAAGGAGGTGATAATGCGGTGAACCAGGCAATCGGACTATAGGGCGTTAACGCTTTCACTTAGCCATAGGAGTTTTATTGTGGGGCTACGACATAGCCCCTGGTATGTATGCAGTGTATGGTGCCTTACATATTTGATCTGAAAAAGATCCCTCGTGTGACATGGAGAATCGCTAAAGAGTCCAAGAAGTCGTCAAGTGCTTAACCAGCTCACGCCGCATCATGACAGTGAGTTTTCGGCTTTCTCTACTGAGGTGCTCATCCGGTTTAGACCAGGGCACAATCGTAGTAGTTCTCCCTTTACTACCCTAGCTGATAGAGCGAAACGTAGGGTAGCAAGCACAGGAGCCGGGCAACCCAACTATTGACCCAAGACAATGATTCGGAGCTGATGCATATAAGGCCAAACTTGCGACGCCGAAATATGCTATAGAGCTGTTCGGACTTTTACTGGCAACTCATTTGCTCCCACACCAGGCCCCTAGCCGGTTATGCCAAGGCATTTCTGTGAAATAACCGTAGGAGCCATATTTGTTGGGGAAACAATGCAGATGAGTAGTTTGGATATTTTTTAATGGGAACTGCGCGATATTCCAATGATTACTTATGATATATATATAAACACTATTCTGATCACTGGATCAGAATAATATTCTGATCACAACCTGACCTGCCCCGCTCGTAGTACGTTGAACTTCCCAGTGAACTAGGTTGAACTTCCGCCAACATTGCCCAAATGGGTCTTGCGATATACCGTTGGAAAGCTATGGACACCAATATCATGACCCAACTTAAATTTTTGGCAAAATATAAGCGGTTTAAGAGCAGTTTTGAAAACCGTTTTTTCTTCGCACAAAAAACGTGAATCGTATTTTTGATCGCATTTCTAAACCATTTATCGGAATGAGGCATATAATATGGCGTTGGAAAGCTGCTGCAAAACCGCTCCTTCCACATGTTGAAAGTTTTCTATAATTCCCTATGGTTAAAGAGTAATTTAAAAAACGTAAAATTTCGTAAACCGAACAGCTAAGTTCGTTTTTTTGGTATCATTTCTAAATGGCTAATCCAATAGAGGCATATGATACGGTGTTGGAAAGCTTATGAAAATGCGCTACTTTTTCATCCTAAATTTTTTTCTAGTTTTGAATGGTTTAAGAGTAATTTAGAAAATTGTAACGCCCCGTGACCAATGTGCCAGGTGTCCGCCAGTTATTCGCTGTTGTTGCCTTGTCATTTGCTTGCGTGTTGCATTTCATCATGTCATCATGTGCATTGCATCATCATGTTTTTCAAAACTTGCATCAGTCCCGGTCTCCGTGTTCCGTCCGTTGTCCGTTCTGAGCCCAGACACACTTGCACGCGCTCGCGGCATGTCCGAAATATTATTTTATAAGTGGCCGGAAAATGTTCTCGGAATGGGTTGAAAGTTGGCATGCGGTGTTGTTTTGTTGTCAGTAGACCGCCTGCCAAGTTTCATCGCATTCGGAGTTCGTTTGATGCCCCAACGGATAACTATAGCGGCAGTATAGCCGGTCAAACGTCGGACGTTTTCGGTCTCCGGAAACAGTTGCCGGGCTGCACTCCTCTCCTCTCATCTCAGCCCAACCTCTTTTCGCAACCCACTTGCAGCCCACCTAAACCCCCCCCCCTCCGTTCTGGTCCGTCAGATCGCGATCGGAGGCTCCGAAACGCTCCAAAACCTCTCCTAACCCTTCAAACCCTAGCCCCTACCTATAAAAGGAAGCCTCCCTTCCATTTTTGGCAGCAGCCAAACCCTCCTCCTCGAAATCCACGCGCCGCGAGCCTCCTCCCACCTTGAGGGCCGCGCCGCCGCCTCCCACCTCCTCTCCTCAATTTCCGGCGCCAGCCACCACCATCTCGCCACTTGGCGTGCCCTGTGTGGCCAGCCGCCGCTCCAGCAGCGCCCGCAGCCAACGGGAAGCTGCCACGTCACCTCCCCGCGCCCACATCACCCCGCGCCGCCAGGCCCGCTCCAAGCCCGCCGGGCCCCGATCTAGGCTCTGAGGCCCGCACCGCGTTGCCCCTGCTCCCCGAGCTCCAGATCGGGAGAGGGAGACCCCGATCCAAGCTCCTCCGCCGCTCTGCACTCGTCGGTCGCCGGAGCCTCGCCGCCGGCGAGCCCTTCGACAGCAGGCCAGTGCCGCCCTCGCCTCCCTCTCTCTCCCTTTCCGTTCTCCTTCCTCTCCTCACCAGCTCTCTCCCTCCCTCTATTGCCACAGGAAACGCCGCCGCCATGGACGAACTCCACTTTGACGTTTTCCGCGTCCCCGAGTGCCGCCGGCCACCTCCGTCACCGGATCTGGGATCCCCTTCGCCAGATCCATCCATTCCTGACCTCACCGGAGCCCCTCTCCTCCGTCCCCGCCACCAAGTTCGCCAGCCGCCGCAATTGCCATGGCTCTACTTCGATCCAGAAGGAGCCCGCTCGCTCGCGTTGACTCCCGCGTGGGTCGGATTCCTCTCCGCCGACCCAGCGCCTCCCCAAGGCCTAGCGCAGCGCCAAGCCCAGCTCCAGCGCGCCCTTCGCGGCCTCCCTCTGCTTCCAACTGGGCCATGGCCCATGGTGAGACCCCCAGCGCCCATGTCCTGTTTCAGACTGCAGCTCTATTTCGGCCCATAACATGTTTTTTCCGCGCCTGGGATTTTCCTATTCATCCTGAGACTGCTGTTTTACAGAAAAGACCCTCATGTTCATGCATATAATAACTCACTAACCGTGCATCGGATTAAAATGATTTATATATGAATCTTGCTCAGAATTTTGTGTAGATTAATAATATCCAACTTTCAACTATGTTTGAAATGTTAAAAATGTTGTTTGCATTAATTTGCTCCTATGCCATGTTAAAATGATTTAATTCATAACTAAATAACCGTAGCTCCGATTTAAATAAACTTTATATGTAAATGGGGTAGAATTTTGCCTAGTTTAACATGGTGACCTTTATTTGCACTTTTAACAACTCTAAAATATTGTTTAGGGAAGAACAGTACCAAACCTTAAATTATGCATATGAGGAATTTCCGGAATTGTTGTTCGTTGCTTCCGGCCTCATTTAACCTTGACTAGATAGGTAGTTTTCATTTGCTTCACCTCTTGCCATGTTAATCAACATTTAATATTGTTGGGTACATAAACGAGATCGAACTAAATAATTGATGTGGTGCTCTGTCAATATGCATCCCGATGCATATTGAGCTCCACTTATTTTGTAGGATTGTTTGTGCACTTTGCCATGTCATGCTTCATTAAACCGGACATGCATCATACTTGTTTCTGCATCGTGCCATGTTGTTGTGGTGGTTGTTTACTATGTCGTTTGCTTCTTTCCGGTGTTGCTTCTTCGGGTTGGTTCCGATAACGTCGTGTTGTGAGGATCCGTTCGACTACGTCCGTTTGTCTTCTTCATGGACTCGTTCTTCTTCCTTGCGGGATTTCAGGCAAGATGATCATACCCTCGAAATCACTACTATCTTTGCTATGCTAGTTTGCTCGCTCTTTTGCTATGCCAATGCTACGATGCCTACCATTTGCTTGCCAGCCTCCCAAATTGCCATGCCAAACCTCTAACCCACCATGTCCTAGCAAACCGTTGATTGGCTATGTTACCGCTTTGCTCAGCCCCTCTTATAGCGTTGCTAGTTGCAGGTGAAGATTGGAGGCCGTTCCTTGTTGGGGTATTTATTTACTTGTTGGGATATCACTATATATCTTATTTAATTAATGCATCTATATACTTGGTGAAGGGTGGAAGGCTCGGCCTTATGCCTGGTGTTTTGTTCCACTCTTGCCGCCCTAGTTTCTGTCATATCGGTGTTATGTTCCCGGATTTTGCGTCCCTTACACGGTTGGGCTATCATGGGAACCCCTTGACAGTTCACCTTAAGTAAAGCTCTTCCAGCAATGCCCAACATTGGTTTTACCATTCGTCACCTAGCCTTTTTTCCCTTGGGTTTCGCGGACTCAAGGGTCATCATTATTTTAACCCCCCCCCCCCCCCGGGGCCAGTGCTCCTCTAAGTGTTGGTCCAACTGTCAGCTACCGGTGACCACCAGGGGCAACTCTGGGCTGGCCTACCCGTACCTAGGACAATCTGAGTGTGCCCTGAGAAAGAGATATGTGCAGCTCCTATCGGGATTTGTCGGCACATTCGGGCGGTGTTGCTGGTTTAGTTTTACCCTGTCAAAATGTCTTGTTGTACCGGGATACCAAGTCTGATCGGAACGTCTCGGGAGGAGGTCTATTCCTTCGTTGACCGTGAGAGCTTGTGATGGGCTAAGTTGGGACACCCCTGCAGGGATTTGAACTTTCGAAAGCCGTGCCCGTGGTTATGGGCAGATGGGAATTTGTTAACATCCGGTTGTAGAAAACCTGAAGTCGACCTTAATTAAAATGAATCAACCGCGTGTGTAACCATGATGGTCTCTTTCCGGCGGAGTCCGGGAAGTGAACACGGTTGTTGGAGTTATGTTTGACGTAGGTCGTTATAGGATCACTTCTTAATCATACTCCTATCGACCGTGCTCTGCCTTCTCTTCTCGCTCTCTTTTGCGTATGTTAGCCACCATATATGCTAGTCGCTTGCTGCAGCTCCACCTCATACCTTTACCTTACCCATAAGCTTAAATAGTCCTGATCGTGAGGGTGCGAGATTGCTGAGTCCCCGTGGCTCACAGATACTTCCAAAACCAGCTTGCAGGTGCCGATGAGTCCGTGCAGATGACGCAACCAAGCTCAGGAGGAGCTCGTTGGAGATCTTGTCTTTTGTGTTGTTTCGTTCCAGTTGATCAGTAGTGGTGCCCAGTTGGGGGTGATTGGGACCGTGTCGCATGTTGGGTTCTCTTTTATTTTGGCGCCGTAGTCGGGCCATGAGTGCTTGTTTGATGTAATGTTATTCATGTACTTGATTGATGTGGCGAGTGTAAGCCAACTATGTTATCTCCCCTTTTATTATCATATTACAAGGGATGTTGTGAAGATTGCCTAACTTGCGACATATGCCTTCAATGCGATTATGTCTCTAAGTCGTGCCTCGACACGTGGGAGCTATAGTCGCATCGAGGGTGTTACAAGTTGGTAATCAGAGCCTTCCCCGACCTTAGGAGCCCCATTGCTTGATCGTTTTTAGCGGCCGAGTTGTGTCTAGAAAAATGTTTTGAGTCATTAGGAATTATATATCGGAGAGTTTAGGAATTCTTTTTAATTCCCAGTCTCCTCATCGCTCTGGTAAGGCATCCTGACGTAGAGTTTTGACTCTTCTCTTCTCAAATTTCACTAAAAAAAATTTAGGATCACGCGGGTATCTTGGAATCGTTCCGATGGTTTTATGATGAGAACATTGTCTTGGTGCCTCCTGTCAGGGGCTTAGTGGAAGTGTCCCGGGGAGTTGAGCTCTGAGATGTTGTCATCATAATTTTATCATTGCAGTTCTGGAATACCTGAGTTTAGTACGCCGACATCGAAAATCTCTTTTGTGCAGTTTGTTGGTGAGATAACCTCGACGCCACCCAGTACTGGGGCGAGAGTTCGGGAGTATTGCCATAACTTGTATAACGGATGCTTTTCGAAGGTTGAGGTAGATGATTTCTGAAGGTTTCTTGGTTATGTGTTGAAGGATGGATACAGCTGGATGTAGGATTTGTTAGTTTGGGTGAGATATTATGCTTCCCCTGTATCCCCAACACCTGATTGCATAACCGGAAAATTTCGGGAGTTTCATAGGTGGGAATTCAAGTAGCTCTTAGGATATCTTTCCGACAGATGTATGATATGAAATTGGGGTTCGACGTCTAGTGGTCCGCCTATCCACGGTCTGGTCTCGTTGTGTCTTAAAGAGTCCTTGGCTATGCCGACTCGGGGACGCTTCGTATGTCATGTGCACTGCCTTGTACATGATGGTGCTGTACGATCGAGCCCGTGTAGGCCCCACCATGAAAACTTAATCTCTATCATATGTTTGTTCCGGCTTATTCTGCAAGCCAATCCTTTGTTTTGTTTTCAATTGTGGTATTCGAGTTGCTTCAATGTCAAGTGTTGATTCCATACCTTTCCCAAATGGTGTTCTCATACTCCGGTGCGAATATTAATCCTTCATGATAATCGAGATTTTCATGTCAATCCTCTTAACCGGTGTGCTTCTCTTCAAGTGGATCCGATCATTTCAACATCCGCAAGATCAATTCTAAGTTCCTCAACGGTGTTCGTTTCATCTATTCCAAATTGTCTTTGTTTTTCCCACCCTCCCTCCCTTTGTTTTTTCTTCAAGGACTCAGATTTCTTATTCAAGTATCTTTTATTGATGGAGGTCTCTCCATTATTTTTCCTTCATGTTCTTACTCGGTGATTCTCATGAAGATCCTAACGGAGCCTCAAGTTCATCATTGTTCGTTCCCCTTCTTCTCCGGTGGTCTCAAGTCAAGCTTTGTTGATCATATCTTTTCCTTATTTCAATACCTTCTCAGACCGGTGCCCCTCATATTCATTCACTTCTCGCTATTCATTTGTTCCGGAGTGCTCAAGATATCTAGAAGAATCGTGTTTCCACTCTGCTTTCATTCAAGCTCTTTCGAGGATGTTATCTCTTTTGAGCCATGTAATTCAACCGGTGCAATCTATCTTTTAAATCATTCTAACGGTGTTTTCTTTTGAGTGGGCCCTAACCCATAGGTCTTTTTCCAGGATCTTACCTGACTCTTCTTATTTTCCGGCGTTACTCTCAAATTCTTTTTCGAAGTTTGACGTCAGAATGAATTGTCATCAGTCAAATGTCTTTCTCCAAGATCTTTCAAATTCTTTTCATCGTTGGCTCAACTTTTCCATTCTTCATTCCGGAGTGTCTCAATAATTCATGGTGGTGTCTCTCATCGTCTTTCATAACACTTGTAGACCGAAGAAGAATTTTTCCTCCATATCTTGCTCCATTCTCTTCAAGATTCGTGATTCTAGCTTGTTGCCATCCTCTCATAGTTGTTTTTGGATTGTGAGAATTCTTTTCAACTATCCGGAGCAAATTCAAGAGTCTTCTCAATTTGTTATCCGGAATCCATCTTTTCAAATATTATTCATTCTCAGCTTTCAGCTCTCGTTCTTCAATTTTACCGGTGCTTCGTTCAAGTGATCTTTAATCAGTTCGTGATCCCTTCGTTCTCATGTATCTAGTTTCTCTCAAGCATCTTCGTTCATCTGCAAATTCTTCCCGGTGATTCGTTATCCTTTATTCAGTCATTTTAATTCTTACGGTGGTTCGTGCAAGATTCCTCTTCTTTCGTTATCATATCAATTCATTCGTTGTTTCGGTTCCACCGGTGTTTCGTTGAAGACCTTCTCAAGTTTATGCGATATCTCTCTTAATCCTTTCTACGAGAGTAAGTAATATGCCAAATCTGTTGCTTGTCATCAATTTAAATTGGTGAAGGATAAGCATAATGTAATTATTATTCTTGTTTCATCCAAATGATTGATTCCTCATTCCGGAGTGCATTCTTTCTTCCGTATCATTGGAGGTGATATCATGTCATTCTTGATAATTTGAGTTCATGTTCTTTTGATTCACATGTTGTCAATAATGAGATATTTTAAATCCATCAATCTCGTCATTGGAGCTATCTTGGGTTATATTTCACCTTAAGCTTTCCTTAAGGATTGTTGCTATCTATGGTGCTCATAAGTGACCCAAGTTCTTCATTTATCCTCCCGGAGAAATAAGTTTTCTCGTCTCCTTGTTCATTCCAATCCAATTCTTTTCCCGTGAGTGGTCGGGTGTCACCTCAAAAATATTTGAGATGTTTTCCATAAGACCATACCAAGCTTATTCTTTTCGTTGTTGGTTTTCCAACAACTCCGTTCTAGCATTTGTTGTAAGCGTGCTCTCTCAAGATCGTGTTTCCCTTAGTTCATTCTATTCCATTCTTATTTTTGTTCCGGAGGCATTGTGATGTTCATCTTTTCAACCCATCATCTCATTTTGTCAAAGACCATGTTCTTTTCATGCCTATCCTTTTAACCGGAGTGTTGTGTCCTCTTTTCAAGTATCCTCTCATCTTGTCAAGTTCAATTCCTTCCATTTACAGGCGGAGTGCTGTCCAAATTATATCACTCTTATTCCTTCCCTATCTTGCTTAACCGTAGTATTGTGCCCCTTTGTTCAAGTTCTTCTCGCCTTATCAAGCCTTGCATCTCTTTTCAACCGGAGTGCTGCCCGAATTTGTTCTTCCTTGAAACTCTTCCCTACCGGACTGCTTTCAACTTTGTTCTACTTCGTTGCATTCTTTCTTTCAATTTGTTCAACCTTTTCAAGGTTCTTTGGTTTCACTCGTTTGTCAAAGGAGCAACTTAGTTTTACCTCTTCTCTTTCTCTTCCGTTTTCCCTCCGGTGCCATTCTAGATCGGGACGAGATCCTCTCGTAGTGGTGGAGTGTTGTAACGCCCCGTGACCAATGTGCCAGGTGTCCGCCAGTTATTCGCTGTTGTTGCCTTGTCATTTGCTTGCGTGTTGCATTTCATCATGTCATCATGTGCATTGCATCATCATGTTTTTCAAAACTTGCATCAGTCCCGGTCTCCGTGTTCCGTCCGTTGTCCGTTCTGAGCCCAGACACACTTGCACGCGCCCGCGGCATGTCCGAAATATTATTTTATAAGTGGCCGGAAAATGTTCCCGGAATGGGTTGAAAGTTGGCATGCGGTGTTGTTTTGTTGTCAATAGACCGCCTGCCAAGTTTCATCGCATTCGGAGTTCGTTTGATGCCCCAACGGATAACTATAGCGGCAGTATAGCCGGTCAAACGTCGGACGTTTTCGGTCTCCGGAAACAGTTGCCGGGCTGCACTCCTCTCCTCTCATCTCAGCCCAACCTCTTTTCACAACCCACTTGCAGCCCACCTAAACCCCCCCCCCCCTCCGTTCTAGTCCGTCAGATCGCGATCGGAGGCTCCGAAACGCTCCAAAACCTCTCCTAACCCTTCAAACCCTAGCCCCTACCTATAAAAGGAAGCCTCCCTTCCATTTTTGGCAGCAGCCAAACCCCCCTCCTCGAAATCCGCGCGCCGCCAGCCTCCTCCCACCTTGAGGGCCGCGCCGCCGCCTCCCACCTCCTCTCCTCAATTTCCGGCGCCAGCCACCACCATCTCGCCACTTGGCGTGCCCTGTGTGGCCAGCCGCCGCTCCAGCAGCGCCCGCAGCCAACGGGAAGCTGCCACGTCACCTTCCCGCGCCCACATCACCCCGCGCCGCCAGGCCCGCTCCAGGCCCGCCCGGGCCCCGATCTGGGCTCTAAGGCCCGCACCGCGTCGCCCCTGCTCCCCGAGCTCCAGATCGGGAGAGGGAGACCCCGATCCAAGCTCCTCCGCCGCTCTGCACTCGTCGGTCGCCGGAGCCTCGCCGCCGGCGAGCCCTTCGACGGCAGGCCAGTGCCGCCCTCGCCTCCCTCTCTCTTCCTTTCCGTTCTCCTTCCTCTCCTCACCAGCTCTCTCCCTCCCTCTGTTGCCACAGGAAACGCCGCCGCCATGGTCGAGCTCCACTTCGCCGTTTTCCGCGTCCCCGTGTGCCGCCGGCCACCTCCGTCACCGGATCTGGGATCCCCTTCGCCGGATCCATCCATTCCTGACCTCACCGGAGCCCCTCTCCTCCGTCCCCGCCACCAAGTTCGCCAGCCGCCGCCATTGCCATGGCTCTGCTTCGATCCAGAAGGAGCCCGCTCGCTCGCGTTGACTCCCGCGTGGGTCGGATTCCTCTCCGCCGGCCCAGCGCCTCCCCAAGGCCCAGCGCAGCGCCAAGCCCAGCTCTAGCGCGCCCTTCGCGGCCTCGCTCTGCTTCCAACTGGGCCATGGCCCATGGTGAGACCCCCAGCGCCCATGTCCTGTTTCGGACTGCAGCTCTATTTCGGCCCATATCATGTTTTTTCCGCGCCTGGGATTTTCCTATTCATCCTGAGACTGCTGTTTTACAGAAAAGACCCTCATGTTCATGCATATAATAACTCACTAACCGTGCATCGGATTAAAATGATTTATATATGAAACTTGCTCAGAATTTTGTGTAGATTAATAATATCCAACTTTCAACTATGTTTGAAATGTTAAAAATGTTGTTTGCATTAATTTGCTCCTATGCCATGTTAAAATGATTTAATTCATAACTAAATAACCGTAGCTCCAATTTAAATCAACTTTATATGTAAATGGGGTAGAATTTTGCCTAGTTTAACATGGTGACCTTTATTTGCATGTTTAACAACTCTAAAATATTGTTTAGGGAAGAACAGTACCAAACCTTAAATTATGCATATGAGGAATTTCCGGAATTGTTGTTCGTTGCTTCCGGCCTCATTTAACCTTGACTAGATAGGTAGTTTTCATTTGCTTCACCTCTTGCCATGTTAATCAACATTTAATATTGTTGGGTACATAAACGAGATCGAACTAAATAATTGATGTGGTGCTCTGTCAATATGCATCCCGGTGCATATTGAGCTCCACTTATTTTGTAGGATTGTTTGTGCACTTTGCCATGTCATGCTTCATTAAACCGGACATGCATCATACTTGTTTGTGCATTGTGCCATGTTGTTGTGGTGGTTGTTTACTATGTCGTTTGCTTCTTTCCGGTGTTGCTTCTTCGGGTTGGTTCCGATAACATCGTGTTGTGAGGATCCATTCGACTACGTCCGTTTGTCTTCTTCATGGACTCGTTCTTCTTCTTTGCGGGATTTCAGGCAAGATGATCATACCCTCGAAATCACTACTATCTTTGCTATGCTAGTTTGCTCGCTCTTTTGCTATGCCAATGCTACGATGCCTACCATTTGCTTGCCAGCCTCCCAAATTGCCATGCCAAACCTCTAACCCACCATGTCCTAGCAAACCGTTGATTGGCTATGTTACCGCTTTGCTCAGCCCCTCTTATAGCGTTGCTAGTTGCAGGTGAAGATTGGAGGCCGTTCCTTGTTGGGGTATTTATTTACTTGTTGGGATATCACTATATATCTTATTTAATTAATGCATCTATATACTTGGTGAAGGGTGGAAGGCTCGGCCTTATGCCTGGTGTTTTGTTCCACTCTTGCCGCCCTAGTTTCCGTCATATCAGTGTTATGTTCCCGGATTTTGCGTCCCTTACGCGGTTGGGCTATAATGGGAACCCCTTGACAGTTCGCCTTAAGTAAAGCTCTTCCAGCAATGCCCAACATTGGTTTTACCATTCGTCACCTAGCCTTTTTTCCCTTGGGTTTCACGGACTCAAGGGTCATCATTATTTTAACCCCCCCCCCCCCGGGCCAGTGCTCCTCTGAGTGTTGGTCCAACTGTCAGCTACCGGTGACCACCAGGGGCAACTCTGGGCTGGCCAGTGCTCCTTTTCGCATGTTGGGTTCTCTTTTATTTTGGCGCCGTAGTCGGGCCATGAGTGCTTGTTTGATGTAATGTTATTCATGTACTTGATTGACGTGGCGAGTGTAAGCCAACTATGTTATCTCCCCTTTTATTATCATATTACATGGGATGTTATGAAGATTGCCTAACTTGCGACATATGCCTTCAATGCGATTATGTCTCTAAGTCATGCCTCGACACGTGGGAGCTATAGTCGCATCGAGGGTGTTACAAAAATGGTCCAAGTCCTACCGAGTTCATATTTTCGAGCTAATTTTTTAACCGTGCGTCCGAATGCAGCAAATGATATGGCGTTGAAAAGCTGGAAGAAATGCGAAACTTTTTTATATATATTGTTTCTCCTAATTCATTACGGTTTTATGTCAGTTTTGAAAATGGTTAAAACGTATTTTTACCGTAATATCTACAAACTTTATCGGAATTGGGCAAATAATATAACGTTGAAAAGCTACGGAAAATGCAAAACTTTTTCATGTTGATGGTTTTCTCTGATTCTTAGCCGTTTTCAAGTAATTTTGAAAACGGCGGCATCAGTCATTCTACCTCTATCGCGAAACAGATTCTTCGAAAATGCTCCATGTGAAGAACCTGAACTTCTCGGCATGTCTACTTGAACTTCACTCTGTTTTTCACGTGCTTTTTTTGCTCATAGATCTCCATCCACTGCTCGTAGCTCTCCATCCACTCACCGGAATTGAGCAAGTGATATACCAGTGGAAAGCTGTTGTAAACACGCAACTTTCCCATGTTGATCGTTTTTTCATACTCACGACGATTTTAAAAGTTTTTCATTTGAAATTCATCCACTGTAGTAGTTGAACTTCCTGCTGTTTTCAGTTGAACTTCTTTGACGTATTTTCGTTTGTAATTTTCTTATTCATCGTCAGTGTTACACAAATGATATTATTTTTGTACAAATCTCTCTCACAATAATTTTTTTATGTTTCTCCGATGAATGACTTGAACTTATAAGAACAAAACTTTTAGTCTTTACTTTTTTATTCTTTTTCTTCATACCAAATGCACACCGTGTAGTACATGAACTTCTGGCAATTATCAACCTGAACCTCTCTCGGTTACGTGAAAATATTTGAGGTTTTTTATGAAGTTTTAATCTGATTTTTCTTAATCCTTTTTATGAATTTTGAAGCGCACTATTTTTAATAATTGAACTTCTTGTTATTTTATTATTGAATTTCTTGTTTCCATTCTTTAATAACGAGGAAAATCCGAGTTTTCTATAAACATCGAACTTCTTCATCTTTTTAATATGGACTTCCTGGTTTTATTTCTTAATCATTTTTTATGAAATTTTAAAGCATTATATTTTTAAAAGTTGAACTTCTTGTTTTTTATTTTTGAATTTCTTGTTTCCATTCTTTAATAACGAGGAAAATCTGAATTTTCTATAATCATCGAACTTCTCCATCTTTTTAATATGGACTTCCTGGTTTTTTTTCTTAATCTTTTTTTATGAAATTTTGAAGTGCTTTATTTTTAAAAGTTAAACTTCTTGTTATTTAATTTTTGAACTTCTTGTTTCCATTCTTTAATAACGAGGAAAATCTGAATTTTCTATAATCATCGAACTTCTCCATCTTTTTAATATGGACTTCCTGGTTTTTTCTTAATCTTTTTTTATGAAATTTTGAAGTGCTCTATTTTTAAAAGTTAAACTTCTTGTTATTTAATTTTTGAACTTCTTGTTTCTATTCTTTAATAACAAGGAAAATCCAATTTTTCTATAATCATCGAACTTCTCCATCATTTTAATATGGACTTTCTGGTTTTATTTCTTAATTCCAGAAAAATTGTTATGTTTCTATACACTCAGTAATATAGAAGTCAACAAAAGTCACTTTTAATTTGAATTTTT
The DNA here is from genome assembly GCF_056163025.1 of Triticum urartu. NCBI lineage: Eukaryota > Viridiplantae > Streptophyta > Magnoliopsida > Poales > Poaceae > Triticum > Triticum urartu. The sequence continues at coordinate 559,140,683 of NC_141875.1, forward strand.
GTAATATATTTCACTTACTATACTGGGTAGTTATAATACATGACCTTTACACTCAGTATTATATGAACTTCTTAGAACATAATTTTCGTTGAGCAATTTTAAACATAGAACATATATGAAGAAGGTCAAAGATGAGGACGTGGATGCATCTACATGTAAGTAAGTTTTGGAAGATCTTTTAACAGTGCAAGGTCAAAAGTCTCGTGTCCATCAAAATTTCATAACCTAGAGTTTTGTACTTGCAAAAATATTAACTATCAAATATCATCACAACAACCTGAAGAAAAAAAGTTGGTTCTCATTGACATATCAACAAGCATGTACAGAGCACATAATCAGAACTTGTTCTCTACATCAACTTCACACTATGGTGCCCATCAGTAGCGAAGAGAGGTAGGGAGAGAGGTTCCTGTTGGGGCAGGGCTCATCAGAAGATGATCGATTTTTCTGCCCTGGCCTCTTGGAGCACTGGACGAAGGAGAGGCGGGACTGGTGCAAGCTCCTCCTGCAGACGGCTTCGGGGTGGACTGCCGCGACCCTCGGTGAGCAGGCGAGCATCCACGCAGTTGGGCAACGCCCCTCAGCCCATTATAGTGAGCAGAAGTAGTTTACTAATAGTAGCAGCAGCAGCTTGTGCTTTGAGAACAAGAAGCCACCAAGTGGAGAGAGGGCTTGAGGCTTGCGACCCCTGCTCCATTTTTCTTTTGCATTTTTTCCTGAAGGATTTCTGAAACTGAAACCAACATATCAAAACCCCAGTTTTTTGCCTGCACTGATACTATTGAACTTCAGATAAATAGTATAGAACAAGAACTAGACAACACAATTTTAAACTGAATAATGGGGATAGATAACAATGTGAAGGACGTATGCGCTGAACTATTTTTTACCTTTCTGGTGAACCTTCATCAAAGCTAAAGTGGAATTGGCAGAATACACAAACAGACATACACGCATAATGGAGGGAGCAATTATATGTGCACACACTTAGTAATACACGAACCTTCTGGGTTAGTAATACATGAACTTCTTTGTATAGACTTTTTTCTCGCGTTCACATGCACATTTGTTTTTCAAAACAAAAGCTCGGTATACAATTTGGCAAAAATGGAAATATGCACGCACATATAAGTGGTTGGGCAAAACTAAAAATTGCATGTATATGGCCATGGAAAGCCGCAGCTAACTCTCAAGAAGCAGAGAGGTGCCTGAGGAGGTGGACGGCAACTAACTCCCAAGATCTACTAGCGCTAGCAACCTCATTTGTGTAAAATAAAAGCACAGCCGCATGTCAGTAGTTTGGCCTTCCGAGCGGTTTTGGCTAGAGTGCAACGGAAAAGCTCTCCGGATGTACTAAGAAATCTGTTTGAACCTCGTTTCCCCATTATCTCTAAACTGCATTCCGCTTAAAAACTTTCATGTGATTTGCTTTTGCAAAATAGGACGAGCTGGTTCACCATGGTGGTTGCTGAAACACAAGGATCGATAGAAGCACCCAAGAAGAATTAGCACTCCACCGTGTTGATGCATTTTGGAGAAGAAAACTCATGCTTTCCGTTTTTTGAAGGACCTTTGAAAATGAGCCAACATATCACAACTTTTTTGCGCCTCCAAGTATTTCAGAACTTTAGACAAGAAAATAACTAAGAAACAATACAAAACTGAACATAGTACAACAACAGGGAACAACACATAAGCGAGTTGGAGAGACAATGTACCTTGGGGCGTCGATGTGCTAGGCAGCCACACGCCATAGCTGTCGGGCAGGGGAGGTCTATCTGTACGCTGCATACAACCCGTACATGAGAAAATGGTCTGGGCAGCTTCCTTGTCTATTGCCGAACCTGCAAGTCGTTGGAGAAGTCCTCCACGAAGCATTTGTTGATGTGAACAGGAAGCATTATTTCACCAAAAAGCTGATGAAAAATCATAGTACAAATTCATTTAGGTATGAATCAACAGAAGTTCAAAAGAAGCTAGGGCACAAGTCCAGAACGTGAAGAAGACTTTCCGCTTGAATATTTGGAGGAGCATTCCCAGAGGAGCGTGCATGCCATTTACTTGGCGCAGGGGTCTGCACTCAAATCTCTGCACTAGTGAGGAGCTGCGGCCGAGAACCTTGAACGGCGCTAGTAAGGCCGCAGAGTCAGGGTTAGCTGTGATTGTCATTTGTGGCCAAGGAGGATTGGGCGCGGGGGTTGAACTGCCTGAGTTGGCGAAGTTGGACGGCCTGGGCGTCGCAGTGACGCACACGACCCGTTGCAGGTCAGGGCCTCCTTCAGCTGCAGGTCGACGTCTCCTCTAGCTGGAGGCAGTGCCCAATCTGCACGTGGAAGGAGGGGGAGGCTGGCGTCGTGGTGGAAGGAGGGGGAGGCTGGTGCCGTGGTGGAAGAAGGAGGGGGTGGCCAGCGCAGTAGTGGAAGAAGGTTGCTGTGGCCGGTGCAGCGGTGTAAGAAGGTGGAGGTGGCCGGCGCCGTCATCAAAGCAGGTGGAGGGAGGCAGCAGGAGGCGCGTCGGGGGGCGGCGGATGGAGGCGCGTCGGGGCCAGGGTGGGCGGAGCGGCGGCGGAGGCGCGTCGCGGCCAGGGTGGGCGGTGGCGGAGGCGCGTCACGCCCAGGGTGGGCGGCGGCGGGGGAGCACCGGGGCCGAGGGAAGCAGCGGCAGGAAGCACGCCGGGGCTGTGGGGCTAGCGGCAGGAGGCGCGCCGGAGCAGGGAGGCGGCGGCGGGAAGTTGGTCCGGGAGGATCATGGGAGGATGCGGGGTAAGTGGATAAGGTGGGTGCCGAGGGATTTTTTTCTTTTACGGGAAGTTCGGGTGGGCTGGCTTTTTGACATCCAGGAACATCTCCGCACCCCTTATAGACCCGATTCGTGATCCGAATGCTATTTGACATACTCGGGGTTGAAGATGGAGGAACAGGCATAATACAGGCTCGAGAAATAGAGAGTGCGGTCTACAAAAAGTTATTTTAGACCTCCTGTCGCACGTCTACGCCGCCAATCCTCGGTGGGGGGAATCCTTGATGAAAATAGCCCCTTAGGTGAGTGTACGGATCCGAACTCCGATAGAGCCAGTTTCCAATGTTTATCCTATTCGTCACCTGTTTTTAAAGGATAGCGAAGGAAGAAATAAAAAGAAAATAAATAATAAAAAAAAGTTACTGGACTGCTTGCAGGCTTGTCCGTATCATGCTTCCGCCAATGCCCATGGTATCTTGAGTGCGTAATGATGTATGCGCGGTACAAACTTTGTAGGTGTACGGAGTGGGTGGCGGAAGCCGGGTTGCTATTTCCGTTCTAGGAGTAGTTGATCCTCGGGTGGAGACTGCTTCTGACCCCCGGTGTTTCGTTGGTGAACCTTTCCGCCATCCCTGTCGCTTGGCGGCCTTCTCCCCCTGTGTTCGGCGTTGAGCTTGCCGACCTATTTAAAGATTCAACAGTTTCTGTTGGTATGATTAGCTGGTTTATCGGGGGTGGCCATGAATCTGGCAAGGTCGGTCCGATATCCTGTCGAGGTTGGATGGTTCGTCTCGATTCGCATTGAATGGCTTCTTCCGCTGACCGGGCTTGGGGTTGCTGAATCCGATGTTGACCGTTGTGTCGCCTAATCTTTCATTGTTATTGCGACTGTTGTTTTTGCTTCCTCGTGGCTTGCCGTTGCCGTCTCAGATTTCGGAGGTGCCCTGGATGCTGGCGCTATTGCTTCTATGAGCGTGCCAGCTGTCTTCTCCCGCGCAAAAGCGAGTCATCAGAGCAATGATGGATGTCATGGATTTAGGTCCTTCTTGGCCGAGGTGGCGTGCGAGCCATTCATCCCGGACGCTGTGTCTGAAAGTCGCAAGGGCTTCCGCGTCCGGACAGTCGATGATTTGGTTCTTTTTGACTAAGAACCGAGTCCAGAGCTCCCTGGCTGATTCTCCGGGCTGTTGGACAATGTGATTTAGGTCATCGGCATCCGGTGGCCGGATATGTGTTCCTCGAAAGTTATCGAGGAAGGCCTCTTTCAAGTCCTCCCAGCTGCCTATGGATTTTTCAGGCATGCTGTTTAACCAGTACCGAGCTGGTCCTTTTAGTTTTAGTGGGAGGTATTTAATGGCGTGGAGGTTGTCCCCACGGGCCATATGGATGTGGAGGATGAAATCTTCTATCCATACCGCGGGATCGGTTGTCCCATCGTATGATTCAATATTGACGGGTTTGAATCCTTCGGGGAATTCATGATCCATTACTTCATCAGTAAAGCAAAGCGGGTGTGCGGCGCCTCTATGTTGGGCCACACTGCGACGTAACTCCGAAGGAGTCCCTTTGCGGTTTTCGGCTCAGTCGTGGCGAGGTTTAACACGTCCGAATAGGTAGCCATCGTCGCGTGTCGAAGCATGCTTTCACGATCCGTAGATCGGTCTTGCGTGTCTTGCTCTATTGTCCAAGTCCCTCTGCGGGTTGTCTGGGTAATCGTGACCTGCGTTGTTCTTGCCTTTATAGCGAGGTGCGGTGGTCTGGTGTTCGGCTTGAGTTGCCTATTTATCCGGACAGAGTTGTCGACGACCTGCCGCATTGTGTGACGATGGTATGGGCTCCAACGCCCCGTCATCAGACTAGTATAGCAATCTGTGCTTTGGGTAGCTTTTGGCTAGGACACTAAGGTCGTATTCTTCGGCAACCAGGACTTCGGTCCATCTATCATTGAGTAGGTCTTGGTCGGCTTGAAGCTATTGCTGCTTCTTTTTCAGGCTCCTTGCCGTAGCTATCAGCCTGCGCTTGAAGCGCTCCTGCTCGAGGAGCTCTTCGGGTACGATGAAGTCTTCTCGCCGAGGCTTACCTCATCTTCGGAGAGCAGAAGGTAGTTATCGTCCTCCGAACCGTCACTAGGCGGGGCCTGTTCATCGGGGATGGCTTGCCCGTTTTCCTGTTCCTCCTGCTCGGATATTGCTCCCATGGGGTCTTCATTGCTTTTGGCGTCGTCCGGAGTACTATTTTCTCCAGTGCCATCATTGCTGCGACATGACTCGGGGCGGCGTTTGGGGCGCCGGAACTTAGAGTGCGTCTCAGGAGTTTTAACTGGATCTCCCTTGTCCTTGCCGCGAGGATTTTTAAGTGTATCGATCATGTACACGTCATATGAAGGGGTGATCGTCCCACGCTTGATGACTGGCGGGTCTTGGCCTTGCTCCTTATCGGCATCGTCATCTATACCGTCAATGTCTTTGGAGCCAGAAGCAGGCATGTCGATTAAATCCTCGATAGTGGCTATGAAGTGGGTGGCGGGTGGGAAGCGAAATTTCCCATCATCAGCCTCTGGCTCGAACCGAACATAGTTCGGCTGAGAGTCCTTCTCCAAGGACAAGTTCTTTAAAGATTTTAACACATCACCCAAAGGTGAGTGCTGGAAGATGTCTGCGGCACTAAATTCGAAAATCGATAAGTCATCCATCTCGGTGTCCGCAGGCGTGCCCGGTCCAGAACTTATAGCGGGAGACGAGTCCTGAGTTCCATTGACGCAAATATTGTGGGGTGCCGAGCCCGTGTGCGGCCCCAACGCCGCGGACTCTGTGGCCTCGGATGGCACGATCTGCTCAGGTTCTAAGGCCGTTGCAGCAACAGGGACCATCTCCTGGATGTGATCCGATGACAGATTTAAGTCATGTTCATCGGGGCGAGGGGGAGCGATCGCTGCGGTCTCAAATCCATTGAAGATCAAGTCTCCACGGATATCTGCGACGTAGTTCAAGCTTCCAAACTTGATCTGGTGGCCAGGGGCGTAGCTATCAATCTGCTCCAGATGGCCAAGCGAGTTGGCCCGCGGTACGAAACCGCCGAATACGAAAATCTGTCCGGGGAGGAAGGTTTCTCCTTGGACAGCATCACTATAGACGATTGAAGGGGCCATCGAACCTTTCGTTGACAGCTCAGTGGAACTCTCAATGAAAGCACCAATGTCGGTGTCAAAACCGGCGGATCTCGGGTAGGGGGTCCCGAACTGTGCGTCTAGGATCGATGGTAATATGAGACGGGGGACACGATGTTTACCCAGGTTCGGGCCCTCTCTATGGAGGTAATACCCTATGTCCTGCTTGATTGATCTTGATGAATATGAGTGTTACAAGAGTTGATCTACCACGAGATCGTGATGGCTAAACCCTAGAAGCCTAGCCTGTATGACTATGGTAATGAATATCTTCTTTCAAGACTAACCCCTCCGGTTTATATAGACACCGGGGGGATCTAGGGTTTGCATAGAGTCGGTTACATAAGAAGGAATCTTCATAGTCAGTCGCCAAGCTTGCCTTCCACGCCAAGGAGAGTCCAATCCGGACACAGGTACAGTCTTCGGTCTTCATGTCTTCACGACCCATCAGTCCGGCCCATGGATAATAGGCCAGACGCCTGAGGACCCCTTAGTCCAGGACTCCCTCAGCAGTCCAGATTGGTTTTGAGCCCCAGCTACATAGAAATATGGAAGCTTATATGGATGACATAGTGGTCAAAACCAAGGATAGGGCGACACTTGTACAAGATTTGGAAGAGACGTTTGCAAATCTGCGCAAGATCAACCTCAAGTTGAACACTGAGAAGTGTGTCTTCGACGTTCCATCCAGCAAACTTCTCGTGTTCTTTCTGTCATAGCATGGGATCGAGGCGAATCCAGACAAGATCAAGGCTATTGAGCAGATTGAGGTGCCCAAGCGGATCAGGGATGTGCGTCGGCTCACTGGCTGCGTTGCCGCCATGAGTAGTTCATCTCCAAGTCTGCTGAGCACGCCCTTCCCTTTTTTCAAAATCTTGAAAAAGGCGGGCCCAATGGAATGGACCCCAGATGCCGAAGAAGCACTGCAGGATTTGAAGAAATACCTCTCCTCTACACCGATACTGGTTGCACCCAAACCACAAGAGCCATTGTTGTTGTATCTGGCGGCAACGAATCAAGTGGTCAGTGCCGCGCTAGTGGCGCAGAGGGAGGTCGACGAAGAGGCAGTGGCAACGGCAGAACTGGCAGATGGCAAGCCAGAGCTCCCCCCGGTTGGGCCTGGTGCCGTCAAGGCAAGGCCCCCGGCAGAGTCTGACACTGGTAGGACAGGGCCTACGCAACCAAACGAAGTGGTGTAGAAGAAGAAAATGATGCAGCACCCGGTTTACTTTGTCAGCTCCCTCTTGCAGGGGGCTAGGTCGAGGTACTCCGGTGTGCAGAAATTTCTCCTCGGCCTCCTTATGGCCTCGAGGAAGCTGCGTCATTACTTCCAAGCACACGAAATCACCGTCGTCACTCGCCTCCCGTTGCAGCAGATATTGCACAACCCAGACGCAACCAGGAGGATTGTGGAGTGGGCCGTGGAACTATCGAGCTTTGGTTTGAAATTTGAAAGTACTTCGACAATCTAGAGCAGAGTCTTAGCAGAGTTCATTGCCGAGAGGACCTCAACACCCAACGAGGAGATCCAGGAGACCACCCTCCCCGGCAAGGGGGCAAGTCGCAACTAGATTATGTACTTTGACGGGGCTTTCTCGCTGCAAGGCGCTGGAGCTGGTGTGCTGCTCGTTGCACCCACCGGAGAGCACCTCAAGTATGTAATCCAGATGCACTTTCCCAGGGAGATGTCCATGAACAACACTACTGAATACGAGTGTTTGCTTGCCGGTCTCAGGATCGCAGTAGACCTCAGGATTAAGAAGTTCATCGTCAGGGGTGATTCACAGCTTGTCGTCGGGCAAGTCAACAAAGATTATCAAATCCCGTTGATGGAGGCCTACGTAGATGAGGTGAGGTAGCTAGAGGAGCGTTTTGAAGGTATACAGGAGAAGCATGTTCCCCGAGTGGAAAACGACATCGCCGACTACCTGTCGAAGCGCGCCGCCTTCAAACTACCTGTGGAACTAGGTACTTTTGTGCTTCGGTTGACTCAACCATCCGTTGAACCATCAACAGAGCAGAACAAGCGAAGGAAATCAGGCCTCCGCAAGTACTTTCCCACCGGGCTCCCAGGATCCATCGGCAAAGATGTTGCCGTGGACGGTGAGCCTGCCGTGGGGCAACCGACTCCGGTGGGGCGTCAAGCCTTGGCTGTAGAGACAGCCGCTCCCATGGCGGAGGGAATGCCTTTAGTCCTTACCGTCGAGCCCCAGGCTCCGGCATGGGCACAACATACCGTCTGATTCCTCCAAACAGGGGAACTCCCTGAGGAGCACGAAGAAGCGGAGAAAGTAGCCCGTCGGTCTGCCATGTATCAGTTCGTCGACGACGTCCTGTACAGAAAGAGACCAAACCATGTGAAATTGAAGTGCATTCCCCAGGAGGAAGGACTGGAGCTGTTGGCGGAGATACATGGGGGCATATGTGGCTCCCACATAGGGTCGCAGGCCCTTGCCGTCAAGGCATTCTGGCAAGGTTTCTTCTGGCCCACTGCCCTCCAGGATGCAACGACACTAGTAACCAAGTGTGAAGCGTGTCAGTTCCGTTCAAAGAAGCTTCATCAACCAGCTCAATCCCTTCAAACGATTCCTCTCTCCTGGCCATTTTCGGTCTGGGGGCTCGACATACTGCGCCCCTTCCCCCACGCTATCGGGGGCTTTGAGTACTTGTACGTTGCAATCGACAAGTTCACAAAGTGGCCGAAGGTGGAAGCAGTAAGGAAGGTGATGGTGCAATCTGCCGTCAAAGTCTTCAAGGGGCTAGTATACCATTTTGGTGTGCCAAACAGAGTCATCACCGACAACGGCACACAGTTTACAAGCCACACCTTCATACAAAGATCCAAGACCTCGGCAGCAAGGTTTGTTTTGCTTCCGTGGCACACCCACGGAGCAACGGCCAGGCGGAGAGGGCAAATGCTGAAGTACTGTGAGGCCTGAGGACAAAGACTTTTGACAGGCTGCACAAGAGCAGAAGGCACTGGATTGATGAGTTGCCGGTGGTTCTTTGGTCAATCAGAACGATGCCAAATTGAGCCACTGGCCAGACACCCTTTGCCCTGGTATACAGGGCGGAAGAAGTTCTCCCCACGGAACTCACATATGAGTCACCTCGAGTGCTCGCTTATGACGAGCTTGAGCAAGAGCAGTTGCGGCAAGATGACGCAATGCTCCTTGAGGAAGATCGTCTTTGGGTGGCTGTGAGAGCAGCGCGCTACTAGCAAGCCTTGCGCCACTACCATAGCCGCAAGGTCCATGCCCGAAGCTTTGAGGAAGGCAACCTTGTTCTTCGGCGCGTTCAATCGGCCAAGAATTCCAATAAGTTGACGCCAAAGTGGGAAGGCCCTTATCGGGTAATACGAGTCACCAGGCCCGGCGCAGTCCGCGTGGAGACTGAAGATGCTATTCTAGTGAGAAACTCCTGGAACATCGAACATCTTCGCAAGTTTTACCCATAAGGCGCAGTTGCCCCCCCCGACAAGCCACCTTTTGTACGAGCCTTGCCGGCAAAGCATGTAACCCTTTGTACAAAGCCAGGCGCAGAACCTGAACATAAATAAATGAAGCGTTGGCACCCTAAGTTTTAAAATGCATGCTAGTTTGAGTCTCTCCCTCGGTTAGGGTCAATAGTGCTTAGCGGCGGCTGACCCCTTGCATAGAGGTCGAGTGTGCGACTCTCTATTCCTTTCCATCCTTTTTGGTTCGCAGGGCACATGGACATTTCTGCTGAGCTATTTGGAAGAAAGAGAACAGCCTGACGCCCCGACCCCGACAAGCCAAGGTTGCCGGGGGCTGCAGGTCTAAGGGTCCAATCACGGCAAGCCAAGGTTGCCGGGGGCTGCGACATCAGATAAGTCTTTCTCCCCCACTACGTGCCCCCGTATGAACCTTGAACGTATAAGGCTTCGCTCACTCTCGTACCATCTTGCTCCCTCTGTCCCGTGTCCGAAAACCTTACTTTGGGCCGGAACTTGGTTGTAGTGCGATGAGAAGAGGGCGAGCGAGGGGCCTCTAATCCTACTCGGCCCCTACCTCCGCCAAGGGCGTGAGTGTAACCGAGCCATAGAGCAGGAGAAGAGCAAGGCCTGTTACAGGGATACAATGTTTATCTTAAGATAACGAGGACGCATTCCTCGGTGTGTCCCTCGCCACCGCACAAGCAAAACCTGGCAAACACCCTTCTTTTAATTCGTACGTTGTAAACAAGTACAATTTATACAAAATGAGTACACGAGCGAGGGGATTACAAGATCTAAATTTTACCAAGGCCCGTGGGCTTACCAACTAAAAAAAGATAAGTGCCCTGTGATCCCTGTTCTTGCCATTTTCCCCCTATGTGTGGCAGGTGAAGGCAAAAAGAAGGCGACGGGGAACGTGCCGATGGAGAGCTTGACGAGGAAGGCCATCAGCAGGGCGCATGGCCGAGGGAGGGACGGCGCGGTCAGTCGGAGTCGGAGTCGGCGTTCCCTGATGTCTACTACACAACCTTCTTCTTGTAGACGTTGTTGGGCCTCCAAGTGCAGAGGTTTGTAGGACAGTAGCAAATTTCCCTCAAGTGGATGACCTAAGGTTTATCAATCCGTAGGAGGCGTAGGATGAAGATGGTCTCTCTCAAGCAACCCTGCAACCAAATAACAAAGAGTCTCTTGTGTCCCCAACACATCCAATACAATGGTAAATTGTATAGGTGCACTTGTTCGGCGAAGAGATGGTGATACAAGTGGTATATGGATAGTAGATATATGTTTTTTGTAATCTGAAAAATATAAAAACAGCAAGGTAACTAATGATAAAAGTGAGCATAAACAGTATTGCAATGTGTTGAAACAAGGCCTAGGGTTCATACTTTCACTAGTGCAAGTTCTCTCAACAATAATAACATAATTGGATCATATAACTATCCCTCAACATGCAACAAAGAGTCACTCCAAAGTCACTAATAGCGGAGAACAAACGAAGAGATTATGGTAGGGTATGAAACCACCTCAAAGTTATTCTTTCCAATCAATCCGTTGGGCTATTCCTATAAGTGTCACAAACAGCCCTAGAGTTCATACTAGAATAACACCTTAAGACACAAATCAACCAAAACCATAATGTCACCTAGATACTCCAATGTCACCTCAAGTATCCGTGGGTATGATTATACGATATGCATCACACAATCTCAGACTGATCTATTCAAACCAACACAAAGTACTTCAAAGAGTGCCCCAAAGTTTCTACCGGAGAGTCAAGACGAAAATATGTGCCAACCCCTATGCATAGGTTCATGGGCGGAACCCGCAAGTTGATCACCAAAACATGCATCAAGTGGATCAATAGAATACCCCCCATTGTCACCATGGTTATCCCACGCAAGACATACATCAAGTGTTCTCAAATCCTTAAAGACTCAATCCGATAAGATAACTTCAAAGGGAAAACTCAATTCATTACAAGAGAGTATAGGGGGAGAAACATCATAAGATCCAAATATAATAGCAAAGCTTGTGATACATCAAGATCGTACCACCTCAAGAACACGGGAGAGAGAGAGAGAGAGATCAAACACATAGCTACTGGTACATACCCTCAGCCCCGAGGGAGAACTACTCCCTCCTCGTCATGGAGAGCACCGGGATGATGAAGATGGCCACCGGAGAGGGATTCCCCCCTCCGGCAGGGTGCCGGAACGGGTCTAGATTGGTTTTTGGTGGCTACGGAGGCTTCTGGTGGCGGAACTCCCGATCTATTGTGCTCCTCGACAGTTTTAGGGTATATGGATATATATATATAGGTGGAAGAAATACATCAGGGGAGCCACGCGGGGCCCACGAGGGTGGAGGGCGCGCCCAGGGGGGTGGGCGTGCCCCCCTGCCTCGTGGCTTCCTCGTTGATCCCCTGACGTGCACTCCAAGTCTCCTGTATTGCTTTCTTTCCAAAAATAACTTTTCCGAAGGTTTCATTCCGTTTGGACTCCGTTTGATATTCCTTTTCTGCGAAACACTGAAACAAGGGAAAAACAAAAACTGGCACTGGGCTCTAGGTTAATATGTTAATCCCAAAAATAATATAAAAGTTCATAATAAAGCCCATGAACATCCAAAACAGATAATATAATAGCATGGAACAATCAAAAATTATAGATACATTGGAGACATATCAGCATCCCCAAGCTTAATTCCTGCTCGTCCACGAGTAGGTAAATGATAAAAACAGAATTTTTGATGTGGAATTCTACCTAGCATATTTCTCAATGTAATCTTCTTTATTGTGGCAAGATTATTCAGATCCATAAGATTCAAGACAAAAGTTTAATATTGACATAAACAATAATACTTCAAGCATACTAACGAAGTAATCATGTCTTCTCAAAATAACATGGCCAAAGAAAGCTATCCCTACAAAATCATATAGTCTGGCTATGCTCTATCTTCATCACACAAAATATTTAAATCATGCACAACCCCGATGACAAGCCAAGCAATTGTTTCATACTTTTGGTGTTCTCAAACTTTTTCAATCTTCATGCAATACATGAGTGTGAGCCATGGACATAGCACTATATGTGGAATAGAATGGTGGTTGTGGAGAAGACAAAAAGGAGAAGATAGTCTCACATCAACTAGGCGTATCAACGGGCTATGGAGATGCCCATTAATAGATATGAATGTGAGTGAGTAGGTATTGCCATGCAACGGATGCACTAGAGCTATAAGTATATGAAAGCTCAACAAAAGGAACTAAGTGGGTGTGCATCCAACTCGCTTGCTCATGAAGACCTAGGGAATTTTGAGGAAGCCCGTCATTGGAATATACAAGCCGAGTTCTATAATGAAAATTTCCCACTGGTACATGAAAGTGACAAAACAAGAGACTCTCTATCATGAAGATCATGGTGCTACTTTGAAGCACAATTGTGAAAAAAATGGATAGTAGCATTGTCCCTTTTATTTTATTTTTTATTTTTTTATTTTTTACTTGGCCTTTCTCTTTTGGGGGGGGGGACAATGCTCTATTAATGATGATCATCACACTTCTATTTATTTACAACTCAATGATTACAACTCGATACTAGAACAAAGTATGACTCTATATGAATGCCTCAGGCGGTGTACCGGGATGTGCGATGACTCATGAGTGACATGTATGAAAGAATTATGAATGCTGGCTTTGCCACAAATACGATGTCAACTACATGATCATGCAAAGCAATATGACAATGATGAAAAGTGTCATAATAACAGAACGGTGGAAAATTGAATGGCAATATATCTCGGAATGGCTATGGAAATGCCATAATAGGTAGGTATGGTGGCTATTTTGAGGAAGATATAAGGAGGTTTATGTGTGACAGAGCGTATCATATCACGGGGTTTGGATGCACCGACGAAGTTTGCACCAACTCTCAATGTGAGAAAGGGCAATGCACGGTACCGAAGAGGCTAGCAATGATGGAAGGGTAAGAGTGCGTATAATCCATGGACTCAACATTAGTCATAAAGAACTCACATACTCATTGCAAAAATCTACAAGTCATCAAAAACCAAGCATTACGCGCATGCTCCTAGGGGGATAGATTGGTAGGAAAAGACCATCACTCATCCCCGACTGCCACTCATAAGGAAGACAATCAAATAACACCTCATGTTTCAAATTTGTTACACAACGTTTACCATACGTGCATGCTACGGGACTGCCAAACTTCAACACAGGTATTTCTCAAATTCACAACTACTCAACTAGCACAAGTTTAATATCACTATCTCCATATCTCAAAACAATTATCAAGTATCAAACTTCTCTTAGTATTCAATGCACTCTATATGAAAGTTTTTATTATATCCCTCTTGGATGCCCATCATATTAGGACTAAATTCATAACCAAAGAAAATTACCATGATGTTTAGGACTCTCAAAATGATATAAGTGAAGCATGAGAGTTCATTAATTTCTATAAAGTAAAACCACCACCGTTCTCTAAAAATATATAAGTGAAGCACTGGAGCAACAACAAACTACTCCGAAAGATATAAGTGAAGATCAATGAGTAGTAGAACAATTATGCAACTATATGAAGACTCTCTAGCATTTAATAATTTCAGATCTTGGCATTTTATTCAAACAGCAAGCAAAACAGAATGAAATAAAATGACGCTCCAAGCAAAACACATATCATGTGGCGAATAAAAATATAGTTCAAAGTAAAGTTACCGATGAACGAAGACGAAAGAGGGGATGCCCCAAAGTTACCGATGAACGAAGACGAAAGAGGGGATGCCTTCCGGGGCATCCCCAAGCTTAGGCTTTTGGTTGTCCTTGAATATTACCTTGGGGTGCCTTGGGCATCCCCAAGCTTAGGATCTTCCCACTCTTTATTCCATAGTCCATCAAATCATTACCCAAAACTTGAAAACTTCACAACACAAAACTTAACAGAAAACTCGTAAGCTCCGTTAGCGAAAGAAAACAAAACACCACTTCAAGGTACTGTAATGAACTAATTATTTATTTATATTGGTGTTAAACCTACTGTATTCCAACTTATCTATGGTTTATAAACTCTTTTACTAGCCATAGATTCATCAAAATAAGTAAACAACACACGAAAAACAGAATCTGTCAAAAACAGAACAGTCTGTAGTAATCTGTAACTAATGCAAACTTCTGGAACCCCAAAAATTCTAAAATAAATTGATGGACGTGAGGAATTTATCTATTAATCATATGCAAAAATAATTAACTAAATACCACTCTCCAAATAAAAATGGCAGCAATTCTCGTGAGCGCTAAAGTTTCTGTTTTTTACAGCAAGATCAACAAGACTTTCCCCAAGTCTTCCCAACGGTTCTACTTGGCACAAACACTAATTAAAACATAAAAACTCAATCATAACAGAGGCTAGATAAATTATTTATTACTAAACAGGAGCAAAAAGCAAGGGACAAAAACAAAGTTGGGTTGCCTCCCAACAAGCGCTATCGTTTAACGCCCCTAGCTAGGCATGATGATTTCAATGATGCTCACATAAAGGATAAGAATTGAAACATAAATAGAGCATCATGAAGAATATGACTAGCACATTTAAGTCTAACCCACTTCCTATGCATACGGATTTTGTGAGCAAACAACTTATGTGAACAAGAATCAACTTGCATAGGAAGGTAAAACAAGCATAACTTCAAAACTTTAAGCACCTAGAGAGGAAACTTGATATTATTTCAATTTCTACAAGCATATATTCCTCCCTCATAATAATTTTCAGTAGCATCATGAATGAATTCAACAATATAACCATCACATAAAGCATTCTTTTCATGATCTACAAGCATAGAAATTTTATTACTCTCCAAACAAGCAAAATTCTTCTCATGAATAATAGTGGGAGCAAACTCAACAAAATAATTATCATGTGAGGCATAATCCAATTGAAAACTAAAATCATGATGACAAGTTTCATGGATATCATTATTCTTTATAGCATACAAGTCATCACAATAATCATCATAGATAGCAACTTTGTTCTCATAATCAATTGGAACCTCTTCCAAAATAGTGGTTTCATCACAAAATAAAGTCATGACCTCTCCAAATCCACTTTCATCAATTTAATAATCATAAATAGGAGGCATGCTTTCATCATAATAAATTTGCTCATAAAAACTTGGGGGACAAAAAATATCATCTTCATCAAACATAGCTTCGCCAAGCTTGTGGCTTTGCATATCATTAGCATCATGGATATTCAAGGAATTCATGCTAACAACATTGCAATCATGCTCATCATTCAAATAATTAGGGCCAAACATTCTAGTGCATTCTTCCTCTAGCAATTGAGCACAATTATCGGAATCCTTATTTTCACGAAAGACATTAAAAAGATGAAGCATATGAGGTACCCTCAATTCCATTTTTTGTTTTCTTTTATAAACTAAACTAGTGCTAAAACAAGAAACAAAAAGATTCGATTGCAAGATCTAAAGATATACCTTCAAGCGCCAACCTCCCCGGCAATAGCACCAGAAAAGAGCTTGATGTCTACTACACAACCTTCTTATTGTAGACGTTGTTGGGCCTCCAAGTGCAGAGGTTTGTAGGATAGTAGCAAATTTCCCTCAAGTGGATGGCCTAAGGTTTATCAACCCGTAGGAGGCGTAGGATGAAGATGGTCTCTCTCAAGCAACCCTGCAACCAAATAAGAAAGAGTCTCTTGTGTCCCCAACACACCCAATACAATGGTAAATTGTATAGGTGCACTTGTTCGGCGAAGAGACGGTGATACAAGTGGTATATGGATAGTAGATATATGTTTTTGTAATCTGAAAATATAAAAACAGCAAGGTAACTAATGATAAAAGTGAGCATAAACAGTATTGCAATGCGTTGAAACAAGGCCTAGGGTTCATACTTTCACTAGTGCAAGTTCTCTCAACAATAATAACATAATTGGATCATATAACTATCCCTCAACATGCAACAAAGAGTCACTCCAAAGTCACTAATAGCGGAGAACAAACGAAGAGATTATGGTAGGGTACGAAACCACCTCAAAGTTATTCTTTCCAATCAATCCGTTGGGCTATTCCTATAAGTGTCACAAACAGCCCTAGAGTTCGTACTAGAATAACACCTTAAGACAGAAATCAACCAATACCCTAATGTCACCTAGATACTCCAATGTCACCTCAAGTATCCGTGGGTATGATTATATGATATGCATCACACAATCTCAGATTCATCTATTCAAACTAACACAAAGTACTTCAAAGAGTGCCCCAAAGTTTCTACCGGAGAGTCAAGACGAAAATGTGTGCCAACCCCTATGCATAGGTTCATGGGCAGAACCCGCAAGTTGAACACCAAAACATACATCAAGTGGATCAATAGAATACCCCATTGCCACCACGGTTATCCCACGCAAGACATACATCAAGTGTTCTCAAATCCTTAAAGACTCAATCTGATAAGATAACTTCAAAGGGAAAACTCAATTCATTACAAGAGAGTAGAGGGTGAGTATCATAAGATCCTAATACAATAGCAAAGCTCGCGATACATCAAGATCGTACCACCTCAAGAACACGAGAGAGGGAGAGAGAGAGAGATCAAACACATAGCTACTGGTACATACCCTCAGCCTCGAGGGAGAACTACTCCCTCCTCGTCATGGAGAGCACCGGGATGATGAAGATGGCCACCGGAGAGGTATCCCCCCTCCGGTACAGTTTTAGGGTATATGGATATATATAGGCGGAAGAAATACATCAGGGGAGCCATGAGGGGCCCACGAGGGTGGAGGGCGTGCCCAGGGGGTGGGCGCGCCCCCCTGCCTCGTGGCTTCATCGTTGATCCCCTGATGTGCACTCCAAGCCTCTTGTATTGCTTTCTTTCCAAAAATAACTTTTCCGAAGGTTTCATTCCGTTTGGACTCCGTTTGATATTCCTTTTCTGCGAAACACTGAAACAAGGGAAAAACAGAAACTGGCACTGGTTCTGGGTTAATAGGTTAGTCCCTAAAATAATATAAAAGTTCATAATAAATCCCATAAACATCCAAAATAGATAATGTAATAGCATGGAACAATCAAAAATTATAGATACGTTGGAGACATGTCATTCCCCTGTCGCTGTCCTCCTCGTCACTCCCGCTTGAGGAAGAGCCTTCGTCATCGGAGGAGCTCTCCACGCATCACTTCAGGCGAGTTCCAGAGTCTCCAAAGATCTTGACGGAGAGCAGACCGTTCTCTAAATAGAGAATGAGCCCCGCCGTCAGGCTGTGGATACGAGCAAAAGTCTTCCATCCGTGACGAAGATACATGACGCGAGGGGCGGGAAAGTCAACGTCAACCCGCGTGACGCCGTTCCCGCAGCCCCTCATATGCAACCTCAGGGTCTGGGGCGGATCGAGCTCCTTCTCCCGAGAAAATGGAGCAGGGAGACGAATGCGACGGTGCGGAGGGCGGCGCAGCCTGATGAAGAACTCATGAGGCCGGTCCCCGATGTGGCCCTCCATTGGAGGAGGCATCGCTGGCAGAGGCAAGACCGGTGCGCCGCCCCGTCCCCCTCTTCCCCGAGCGTCACACCGACCTCGGCCTCGCCCCTCCCCCTTCCTCTCATGGCCGGCTCCGCCGCCATGAGCTCTTGGGAAGGAGGGGCGCACTATCGAACAGAGACCCTCTCCGCCACCGTCGAAGGGCCGGCACCGCCTCTCGCCATGACAGATGGAAGAACGGAGCCAAGGTGGAAGGAGAGAAATGGTGAAAGATTGTGGGATGCCATCCCCCTCCCCCTTCTTATAAAGGGGCGGGGTCTGGGCTTGACCGCCCCACTCAGCTAATCCGTCCATCGGGGGCGTAGGGAATCGGGACCGACCCGCCGCTCCAATCAGCAACGGCCCGGTTTCCTGCCTTGTTATTTAAGGTCCGTGCCCCCCCCCCCCGCGCGCGTCCTCTGCCTGCCACCTCAGGGACACGGGGGAAACATGCCGAGCAAGCAGAAATCAAGGGGATGGGTGAGGCGACCGTTCTCCACCCCGTGATCGTGGGGCGCGGGTGCCTTGAAGACCACAACCCAAGTCCACTCTGTAAATGAGCCGCGCCTCTGCGTTTTCCTCTTTGTATGGGGAAGGCGCGAGCCGCCTATTTACCATGATGTGACGCATGCGTGCAGAAACCGCCCCACGCATGACCCCCACGTCGCAAGTTCAACGCGGGTCATGGGGAAGTGCAGCGGACGGAAAAATTACTCCAGTAAAAATCTGCCCTGCCTGCCCACGCACCGTTCTGGGCCTAGCCCAACAATGTGTCGCGCTTATGTGTGGCCCAGGCCCGGGGGCTCCTGTCAGTGTACAAAATTAGGGGCTCTCCTTTTGCACCCCTTTTTTTGTGCACGGGCAGTCAGAGCCGCACCCACGGCCGAACTGAGCAGGGCAGAGGAGGGATGCCGGAGCGCAAGACAGCTAGAGCAACGCAAAGACCATGGGTGCAAAGAGAGCAAGAGGGCGAGGTGGACTCCCCGGCAAGACTCTTGCCGGGGCGGCTTCCGCAGCCCCGGCAAGATCCTTGCTGGGGCAACTTGCCTGACGCCAGCAGAGCGTGCCACCCTTGAGCCCAAGGGTTTCCGACGCCATCAGCCACATCAAAACCAAGGCTCGGGAGGCACCTCCATGATGGCATGCAGATCTTTGTGGAGATCATAAATACACAAGATCGGATGAGAACCAGAAGATGACGATCCTTGGCGAGATCGTTGCCAAGGAAATCCACGAGACCCCCAGCAAGATCCTTGCCGGGGACGACCGCGGTGCCACGGCAAGACCCTTGCCGAGGACGTCTGCGGGGCCACAGCCAGGCCCACGTCTGCCAAGACTCCATCGCCGCTCCCATGCAGCTGCTAGCTCAACCAGTTGGGCAGCCGTGTGCGTGGCAGCGTGTGGCCTCCACACCGACTCAACAAGCACCTGCGTGGTGGCATGCAGATCTTCGTGAAGGCTCCGCCATCACGCCAGCCCAGCAGCCAGCCAACATGGTGTTACAACGCCTCATCAACTCGGACGCGCGTCGGAGGCAGGCGAGGCGGCGACAGCTGGGACGAGCTTCCTTGCCGTCCCTGATAAATCAAGAGGGGCACGTCGGCAGTGCATTAAATGCGTTTGTCCGACGGTGCCAGAGGATAGACTCAGCCGCGATGCACCTTTCCACCTCCTGTGTGCCACTGTGGCGACCCCTTTTGTCTATAAAAGGAGGCCCAAGGCATAGTGGAGGGGGATTCGGATCTTTGGAACTAGAGAGACACCGTAGCTAGTTCAAGAACTCAAGAACACTCAAAATATAAATCAAAGCAGGACTAGGGTATTATGCATCTCTGTGGCCCGAACCTGGGTAAACGATCCTTGTGCTAACTGCCAGACTCGCTCTTTGCACAACCCCGTGCCCGCCAATCGTAGAAGGGATCACAGTGATCCCATAGGTGTCATTTCCCATCGACAATGCTCTACAATGACACATGTCGCTACTTACTCGGCCACGGTTCATACTTGCTGAGAGTCTGATCGACTAGTATGTATGTACATGTTCGTGACCAGACAGATAACGCTACGTACACTTTGACCGGGTGGATCCCAGCGGTCAGGGAGGATAAGGACGCACTTCCTTGCATGTGAAGATATAGCTGCTCGGTCCCAGCTGTCAGGGGGAGGAATCGTTTTTATTTTGCGAGTAATAAGGAGGCACTTCCTTGTGTTCGAAGATTTAGCTGGTGGGTCCAGCTGTCAGCCTCACCGCCTAAAGTCCTCTTTCGATGGATGTCCTCCGTTGACCATGTTGACCACGCCGCACCGAGAGCACCAAGGCGGTGGACGACGGCAAGGCCTAGGAAGGGAACGACGCGGAGGCGGGGAAGATGCGACAGTGGATGCCCACGCGGAGGGGAGTACGTGGGTTGACTACTTCGACTACGGTGTGAGGATGCCGTCACCGGAGAATAACAGGAGGTGTGGGTGAGTATAGAGGGGTGGGATGGCCAATGGTGGCAGCACAGCTGGACACGGGAGGCAGGAGCAGGTGGCACGGCCGGCACTGGTTTGGGCGGCTGGAGCAAGAAGACCAGAGGTTGAAGAAGCACGACGGCCGTTGGATGGACATCGTACGGTCACTACAGCTAGAATTGTTTATATTGAGTAAGTTGACAAAGCCCTTGGTATGCATCAACTTAGTAGGCCCATGGGTCAGCCTCCGAAATGGTGCACCCCAGATGTCAGGGGGAGGAATCATTTTTTGGGCGGCTGAAGCAAGCATATCCGAGATTGAAGAAGAAGCACGACATCCGTTGGATGGACATCCAACGGCCACTGCTGCTAGAACCGTGTGTTGACTATAAGTTGACAAAGCCTTGCATACGCGTCAACTTAGTTTTTGTTTTTTAGGGGACGCGTCAACTTAGTAGTCCCACAAGTGTGTGGCAGAGAACATATAGCTCATTTCCGATCTATAAGAATGTTCATCCCATTTTTGAATTCTAATGGAATTTACAACAGCCCATTTACAGTTTGTTAAAAGTACAACGCATTTTCTAGCTAGGACAACAATTAATAATTTCAACCAACCGCTCAAAACAGAATTGAATAAAATTTCCCACATTTTGATGGGATCCGAAATATTTTTATCCCGAAATTTCTAGTCAGGTCAAATATAATTTCAAAATAAATTTGTATTATGTAAAAATCCAATGAACTATTGCGCGCGCACAAGTAATGAAATCAAAATTTTCAAATTCCAAAAATAATATATTTTTTAAACTAATTACGTGTTTGGTGCATTTTTTATAGTTACTGCCCAGTTTTTGTAATTACATCACATTTATTATTTCTTAAAGCCCATTTTCTTGTTAAGCCTAATGCATCCCTCCTAGGAAAGATTTGCAGCCCAGTGGGGCGGAGAATAACAAGTTGACCCTGATATTGTGTACAACTGTCGGCCCAATTGAATTGCTGATGTTGAAAAAAAGGCATGTGTAGTACAGTACAATCTTACATGGCTACTCGGCCCACATTCAGCGACGCCGAAAAGGCCCAAACAAGGCTTTTGTACAACTTTTTGAAGTTACTGAGCTCAATTAATAACTTAAGAAAAAAGTTAGAGTACAATGGAACCTAATTAAAAGCTGTCACGAGCGAAGAAATAATTCAACGGGTCCCACTTGTGCGTGTGTGTGTGAGAGAGAGAGAGAGAGACCCATCGGTCAATGCTCGAAAATACATCTTTCAGCCATAAGCATTGTTGATGCTAAGTAAAAACTTGTATACTTGACACAATCATATAGAACATCATAGCACACTGAACTTGCATACAAAAATTTCACGCAGACGGCACAATCAGGGTGGAAGCAGTGGATTGCTACGGGTAGGGCTATGTTGAAACCAATGAACTCGTACATAACGGTTCATCGTCTTTATTAATGACAGGGAAATATTTTGAATGTTGTGCAAAGAAAACAGACCGAAAACACAATATATAAGTTCTGGTAGAACATTAAGTTGACATACAGCCCTTTGTAAAAAAAAGTCCAGGTAAAAAAATAGAACATGTCATAATAAAATGTACTGGCACATCAGTGCTTCACACCCATAGCTCGGATTTAACTAGTATCTGACAAGATTCAGTTGTTACCTCAAATTAGGGGACATCCAGGCAGCCACCCATGCCTCTTCTCCCAAAGAAGCAGTGGCCTCCGTCGCGCGATAGAGTAGGCCCTGTGCCATCCATCGTTCCGAGCAACACGGGGAAAGTCTGACGTTGACTCCTGTAATGGACGTCGTCGACGGACCCGGTGTGATAGCCTAGCATATTAGGGATTAGGGCTGGACAAAAAGCTCGAAGCTCGTGAGCTAAATGAGTAGCTCGTGACTCGGCTCGAATCGACTTGAACTCGAAGAATAACGAGTCGAGCCAAGCTTTAGTTTAAAATCGTGTATAGAGCAAGTTAAACGAGCCAATCTCACGAGTACTCTTGTAACTCGTTAGGCTCGGTACAAAAGATCAGCCACTCACACTACAAAAAAACACCAGCCACTTAGCACCCTATGTCCTAGGCACACAATAGAAGGCCTAGCCGTTGAAGGCCCAACTGCCTAGGAGACTCATGTGTTACAAGAAAATTACTATTGTTAATGATATATATGTTTAATAAATACATAATTATTTTTATAATATTTGAGGGTTTTATGGTCATATCTTTAACGAGCTTAACAAGCTAAACAAGCCAGCTCGCGAGTTATATGAGTCGAGCCAATCTTGGATTTGAGCTCGTTATAATAACGAGTCGAGTTGAGCTTGCTCGTTAACGAAACGAGCTCTAGCGAGTTGAGCCGAGCTGGCTCGACTCGTCTCGAATTCCAGCCCTATTAGGGATGATAGACTACTCATAACAATAAGGAATTCCTTCTTTTCCGGGAGCCCATTCGGACAAAACTCCAAAGTTAAGCATGCTCATCTTGGAGTAGTTTCGGGATGGGTGACCGACTGGGAAGTTTCTCCCGGGTGCGCACGAGTGAGGACAAAGTGCGCAGAAAAGACTAGTACTGATCTGTGGGGCCAGTCTAGATCCCGCCAGGAGTAACGACCACCGGCGGGTGTGTCCGGGGCGTTACAAGTTGGTATCAGAGCCGACCCTCACGATTACACGGATGTTTGCGGACAGGTGCACGGTCATGTTTTTCATGACATTTGTGACCCGTTGTGGCACACGACATGGCACATGTGCCGGACTGGAAGCACAGACGTATGTGCCAGGAGGGAACGTTCCTAATTCCTTCTTTTCCGGGAGCCCATTCGGACAGAAATCCAAAGTTAAGCGTGCTCAGCTTGGAGTAGTTTCAGGATGGGTGACCGACCGGGAAGTTGCTCCCGGGTGTGCACGAGTGAGGACAAAGTGCGCAGAAAAGACTAGTATTGATCTGTGGGGCCAGTCTAGATCCCGCCAGCAGTAATGACCACCGGAGGGTGTGTCCGGGGCGTTACACCCGGGCACCAGCGGCGGCGGCAGGACTTCGATTGATGGATTGACCACTTCTTTAACATGCACGAACACTCGATACAGGTACATCCCTAACGTGGTCCGTGGCGGCCTTGGTGGCGACGAATAGTACAACCCCGGTTCCTGCATCGGTATCTCAACACCAATTATCTTCGGTATGGTGGATGGTTTCTTCATCCATGCCATAACCGTCAGAGCCCAGCTATCTGGAGGAACAAACATACTTACGAGCTCACCTCCAAGGTCGTTGATAAGCTCATTCATGGACTCGCTGTTCCAAGCACGTCAAGGCATGTCGTGGAAGGTAAGCTTTGTTAAAACTCAAGCTCAGAGGGCACCGAGCCCCATCCTGGGTGCCACCGATCAAAGCTCACCAGCATGCCATCACAGAACAAACGCCAAGAAGATTCGAACACATGACTGTAGTCGAAAGTTGTTCGGAACCTGACGAAGAAATCAGCCGGTGGCAGACAGACTTCGATATGAAAGTCACTTATTTGGATGCCGTGCGCAATGCCAAGAGCTTTGACAAGGTCGTCTAGAAAGACGGGAGGCTGGTCTCCATTGATGGTTACCATCAACACTTTGTCGGCAAACTAGTTGTCAAGCACCGACATGCCACTGTTGAGCGACAGCATGCAGTGCCCGAAGGTAGGACGGACCTCAGGATCTCCGTCTCGGAGATCCGTGTTGACCGGCGACATGATAGTGCACTTGAGTACAGGGAGTACAGGAGGGGGATTTGGGGGAACTGGAGTAGGAATCGAGATTCCAGAGGTGGGGGAGGGGCGAGAGAATGGGGATGAAAAGGTAGCATGAATTTCGAACACACGCCAATATGCTCTCGGCGCGCAAGCACATGAAAAAACCGGTGGCGCCCACATGTCGGCCTAAGAGTCCCAATTCTTCCTTTTTTGAGAGCCCGACCTTTTTTGAGGATCTTTTGAGAGCCCGGCCCGAGAGTCATAATTGACCTGTTTGGCATTGCATTACTACTCGGCTCATATTCAAAGACACCTCACTAGCCCAAACAAGTGTACATCATCGAGAAGACACTAAGCTCAAATTATAACTTGAAAAAAGGAGATATACTCTGAACACTGGAGAATGGTGATGCCCTCATTTAGCCCACCATTAGTTCGAGACAATAAACAGTTCGAAACAACGATATATACAACATTCAAACACTGGCTAGTGACTACTACTGACATAAATAGCAAGACATGATATTTCATAAGAAGTCTTGCTACACCACCAAAATGCACCCATCTGCAGCGCTCAGACTCTCGTGATCCAGACGAGAATGACATTCTAAATAGAGGCAACTATTACATAGTAAGAGTGACATAGACGAGGATGACCAAATGACAAGGAATATGCATAACAAAAGAGAGAACTACCCATCCAGAACAAGCACCAAAGACAACAAGTCATTCGAAGAGGGATGATCCAACACCATCATAATTTGCAGCCCCGCTTCAGCCACCAGTTATCCGGAGACACCAGTACTCCACCCTTTCGATGCAACAGCCCAATTACCTATCAACCTGAAGGCTTGAACCACATCACTACCTGTCGGACTCGACACATCCAAGGATCAAAGTTAATCCAGATGCCTTTGTCATTCTCACCTTCTTTTGGCAGGCTGTATCATTCACAATCAGGGGAATTTGCTCCCGAACTCCTAGGGCTCGCCGTGTAGACACAGTTTTCCATAGCAAACAGAGCCTCTCTGCCATCAAGGTCCTTGCCAATGGTGATCTCCTAGTTAATCGGATAATTGAGTCTGAGAAACAGAGATTGTGAACCAAGGCTGTTTACCCACCTCCAACTCAAAAATCCTGAAGGCTCTAACAAGCTGGTATCGTGCTCATAGACGTAACAACCACTGTCCAGACACTCACATATTTCACGATGCTTGTATACAGTGGGGTTTTTGCAAGATAACTTTTCCGACTCATGTGTCTGAATGATCATCAGTCTTTTGCCGTCGTCCGATCGAGCAAGGAACCAGTTGTGCTTCCCTATTTTGGCAAAGGTGGTGTGATTACAAAGGGCGGTAACTATAGGGACACTGCATCATATCAAAAAGGACAGGCATTGTTAATGTAAGATCAGCATTGTTCAGAGTATGAGTAAGATAATGCAAGAAACAGCATTGACACGTCCATGTTGGAACTGGGAGGAAAATACAGGGAAATATATACTAGATTCAAAAATATAGAAGTGCCATGCATGTTTATACTCATGTTATCTCACAATCGATTCTTCACATGAAACTGCCATGTCATGCATGTTATGTAATCATGTTATGTCCTCACAAACAAATTCTTCAAGGAAACTAACAGACCATGCATTGTTATATACTCATATTCTGTGGGCAAAATTTTTGTGAGGATATTATTCTAGCCATTGATTGCTGAAGGGCGAATATAGGTATGTACACATGGTAAGCATTACAGGATTTCACTACTTCCAAATATAGAGTTCTCCATATGCACATTTACTTCCCTAATGTATGGTTAGATGAAACCAACGGTGTGACGCATGTTTCTACATCATGAAAGTGAGGAAACTAACATGGCCATTGATACACACTCATATTTAGTAGTATATAGATTACTATAAAATAAGGAGAATATCCATATCTTCCTAACCATTTGATTATTCAGGGGTACAAATTGGCTGTAATGACATGGTCACAATCGCATGAATTAACTCATTCCAAATATAGCTGATTTACGGCGTCTATAATACATTGCCATAGTTCTACTCAAATTCTACTTAAACAGGGATATGCCAATCATCACAAAAAGTTCAAACAGTGTCATGGAGTCATCATTAACATCAGACGGAAACAACTTACACGCGCCGTCCCAGCAATACATGGTGCCATCTGCTTTGTTGATCGTGTAGATGATGCCATTGTGTTCAATAGCATCATAGAAGTGTGTATCAGCTTTGACGATCCACTGCGAGGTGAGCTGTCTCCAGCTAAAGAAGGCACCAGCGGAAAGATAGGCGAGTCCGCGGTCGAACAAGGCAATTAACTTGAAGTCTGCATAATTCGCATCTCGTGTGGGCACTTGGCAGATTACAATCTTCTGCAAAACAAGGTGCGTCCAAGTGACTTCGTAATCTAGATGACTTGTACCACGATGGTAAAACCCTATATAATCCAACATAGGAAGGATAATCTCATGGGAGGTGTGGAAGTTCATGAGCACCAACTTTTTCCGGACTTGTCTAACGGCAGCCATCCAGTGGGAGCTCATGCCAACCCAGTACATACCTGCCAAGAAGTTTCGGGCGATGGTGATTGGATCGAAGTCGAGGGAAATGATGTATGGCGACCCACTACATACATTCAAAGAAGTTTCGGCTAATGGAGGTCGGATTGAAGTCGAGGGGCATCATGTACGTCTCCGTATCATGGTGAGCAAATATTGCAAGACCAGATAGCAGCAAGCAGGGTGTCTTGAAAAGCTTAGGCCTTGCTTCGACGATGGCCTTGTGCATGTCCCTCAAGCATGCAGCCAGCCGTAGGGCGCTCAACATATCCATACACGAACAACAGAGGTTGAGGATGTCACTGGGGAGATTGCTCCAATCATGGCTCATATGGATGCTG
The DNA here is from genome assembly GCF_056163025.1 of Triticum urartu. Taxonomy (NCBI): domain Eukaryota; kingdom Viridiplantae; phylum Streptophyta; class Magnoliopsida; order Poales; family Poaceae; genus Triticum; species Triticum urartu. The sequence continues at coordinate 559,167,732 of NC_141875.1, forward strand.
CGCGGTTCGCGTTCGACCATGGTGGAGTTTGGAAGGTGGGGTTTTGGAGGGCTTGATTTACGGGGGAGAAGGCTCTCAGTGCTGGAGCGGCTAGCAAGGGAATAGTGGTATTGGGGGAGGCAAGCGAGATGAGGCTACGCAGGGGCACAGTGAGATGATGAAGAGTGACCTCAGGATCTTCGGCGAGACGGAGATGGAGATGGAGTGGTGCTAGGGGAGAGGGAGGCGAGCGAGGTGAGGGTACGCGGGGGCACAGTGAGATGATGAAGAGCGACCTCGGGATCTCCGGTAAGATGGAGATAGAGATGGAGTGGTGCTAGGGGAGAGGGAGACGAGGCGAGGCATGCTATACAACGGCGGTTATAGTGACTGCACAATGCACAAGGTCAGGTTGACTTTGGTAACCCGGACACACCGCCTGGACTGGTGTCACCTCGGGCGCAGGGTCTTTTCACTTCACTGTGAGGACCAGATGAATAATATTTTGACCATCAAGTGTACCATAGTTGTACTACTACTAGTAGTAGGAGCAGTAGGAACATGAGTAGTACTCCCGTGCTAGCATGCCTCTGGGTTCACTTCATCCTCCAGGTATCATCTATAATGCAAGCAGAACCAAATTCTCGTGCATGTGGAAGCGCGAAGAAGGCTTTTTTTCTTTTTTGAGGATAACCGCATACTTATTCCTTAACTAGAGAATGTTGTGTCTCCCACGCACGCGCCAATATCCATCCATACCAGCTACGACACATTTTTTTATCCGTTTGCATAGGTCCCACCTGCCAGGAGGGGTGCAGAAATAAAAAGGAATCATAAAATGTCTCCCCACAGTGATTCGAAAGAGTGACCTCAACTAGCCAGTGGCACATGTACCGCTAGAAGGATGGGCACGTACACGGACAGGTACCACTCCTCAGTCTACCCTCATAGCCTTTTCGTTTAGTCTACCTAGCCGTCTAATCAACTGCCTGTAGGCCACTTCTCCCATTTACTTCTCCATCTGGAACCGATTTTCCTAGGCTTCTTCACCTCTCCTTCATCTTCATTTGCATCCAAACCACACTGTATTCACATTGTTTTAACCTCTTCACATCCTCCTGGAGTAACTCCGAAGCCCCTTGAAATCATCATCTTCTTCAGTTAGACTAGCCATCTAATCCTAATTCTCCAAATCAAAGCCCTCCGGTCCAGCGGTTCCAAATGGCGAAAGAGATCGAGATGCAGGTTTTTAGTGTTTAACATGTCCTTGTCGAAGGCTCGTTGAGCATAGTTGCCACAGTCACCGACCACCCAAGGTTTGTTCGGAAGTGGATCAACAATGTATCCAACTCCCTCCAAAAGGTGGAGATGAAGGTCATCGGTCTCGACGCGGAGTACACGCAGCGTGCCACTAGGAAGATCCTGCACGCCGACGTCCTCCAGCTATGCCTTGAAGATGATGTTTTGGTGTACCACATCATACACGCGCCCTCCATACCAGGTGAGCTTCATGATTTCTTGTCTTGTGAGGACATATACTTCTGTGGGACAGCCATCGCAGGGGACAAATAGAAGTTGGAGCCATACAACCTTGATTTGAAAAGCATCATTGATGTACAAACCAAAACAAAAATTCCTGTAGAAGATTGTGATAAACCAACACCATCCCTATTCGACGTAGCAAATTTTGTGCTCGGAACAAATCTTCAGAAGGGTGACGAGACGCTGGCATTAAGGTCGTCTGGATGGGTGAATTATCCCTTGACGTACGAGCGGATAAAATATGCTGCCCTTGATGCACATGTGAGTTTCGAGATAGCTGCAAGGTCCAGAGAGCTTGTTGCGAAGCCGCCTCCCATAGAAAATGAGAACAATAAGAAGGAGAAGAAGAAGAAGAAGAAGAAGAAGCACCAGCAGCAGGGCATTATGGATGGATGAACTATTTCCTCTCTTGTAAAAAAATTATTCCATCTCTGTGTATATTGATATAGATGGACTATTTGATGGTGTGTGTGTCTTTGGAACAAGTAGTAGGCATGGGTCCTCTTGACTATAAGGAACTGCCTAGCTTTCTCTACTACTCCTTCTAGTGATCGGTATGCAATGCATGTGTCTGTAGACATGACAACTTGTCCATGGAAGTTGAACCACGGCGACCATCACGTTTCTTGTTTCTACCACTGCCACACCCACACGCGATTCCCATGACACCGCTCCAACCCATGGCACCACGTCCCCCGACGTGCGCCTCACCCCTATCGGCCGCACCGCCCCTCTGCCTTTGTGTGCATGACATGTGGGCCACCTGAAATGCGGCGACCATCAACTTTCTACCACAACACACGCGATTCCCATGACGCCGCTCGAACCAATGACACCCCACGTCCCCTGACCTGCAGCTCACCCCTCTCGGCCCCACTGCCCCTCTGCCTTCGGGACCATTACATGTGGACCAGCCACCTATTGGGTCCACATGTTATTGACTCAAAGGCAGATGTAGTAAGGCGCTGAAGCTCAGTCCCGAGGGCCCCGAGAGGGAAATGTAACTCCTGCCCCAGGCCTTGTGGTGCTACCGCTGCACGAACTCATGCCAAACTCGAGATTTGTTTCTTTACTATACATGCAGGCAACAATTTAATGGACATTGTAATCTCAACATGTGATGGGGAGCTCTAAATTTGAATTTGAAACTAATAAAACAAAAAAAATTCAAAACTAATAATTGGGAGAGAGGGATTATACCATAGTATGTGTCCCATACGAAACAAGTCCCCTGGGTTTTCACCACAAAGATGCCGTTAGAAAGGAGCACATCGTCTTCGTACTCGTACGGCAACAAATCGACCGCAGACAACATGGTCCACCTTTGACCGCCATGTGCAAGGTTCATGCTATCTTCTTCAATCTCATCGTGGTTCCATCATACCAATTCAGGCGGTGGCCCGTTGCATGGCTGATCCCAATGTTGGACAAAGGTTCTACGGGAACGGTGTCACCATTGTAAATGTTGTGCAAATTGATGTTGGTACCCTCCCGTACATATACAAGCCAATCTCCACTCGCACGGAGCCTAACCTGTGAAACAGTGGGCAGGGGGAGAATTAGGAAATGGACACGGAAGTAGTCCTTAGAATGCATTTACTACATGATCAAACTCATCTTACCTTCTCATTGGACAAAATCCGAGTGCCCCTCAATGTCGGCATCTCATGGGGCGTCAACTTGCAACTAAGGCCACGCCGCGCTGGAGAGACCCCCAAGGAAACATCCTCGTGCGTTGCATGGAACATCAATATGCATTTGTATGAGTAGTTTATCTTGTGAGAGAAAAGGATGAACGAGGGAAGGCCTTATTTTCAAATGTGGAGAGGGGTGTAGGTATCTTTTTGCAAAATTGCCATAGTTTTCTTCCTATCCGTCAGATATAAATCAGACGGCCTATATTGCAGGATGGCGGGCACGCCATCATCACCAACTTTGTTTTTTTAATAAGATATAAGAGAGTAGTAGACTAGCAAGATGCATGTGCGTTGCACGAAACATCAAGATGGATTTGTATGAGTAGTTTATCTTGTGAGAGAGAAGGATGAACGAGGGAAGGCCTTATTTGCAAATGTGGAGAGGGGTGTGGGTATATTTTTGCAAAATTGCCATAGTTTCCTTCCTATCCGTAAAATATAAAAAGGACGGCCTATACTGCAGGATGGCAGGCACACCATCATCAACAACTCTATTTTTTGTAAGAGTAGAGTAGAGATAGAGATAGTGACTACTACTACCAATGTGTTGGTCCGTGCGTTGCAATGGATCCAAAGCGGTAGAATAATACTTGTTCACGGGCTTGAAATATAAACACTCTAGTTTTGATATACATATATCAGTAAAAATAAATCATGCTTGACGCAAAATATATTCCTCGGGCTGTTTTGATGAGGTGTGGGACGGGTGTGGCTAGTTTGAAGATAGCGAGTTTTAAAAATATTGGAGCTGGGTTTTTTACATTTTGTAGAGTGGCACGGCACTCGGTGCACCTAAGCGTCTGAAAAAAAAATTGAGTTTTGGTCAGAAGCACACCCTGTGGCAAGATGCCTGTGTGGGCTTCTTCTATAACTAGCAAGATGCACGTGCATTGTAGGGAACATCAAGATGCATTTTTAAAAAAAAACACATGTTGTGATTGACCCTTGCAGGAGTAATCCCATGTGAAAAAACTAATGATATCTCGAGAATTTTATCGGAAAAATGGTATTTTTGGAATAAGTTTTCTCTACTACTGCTCCTTGCAGTGAGTGGTATGCGATGCATGTGTCAGCAGACATGACACCTTGTCCATGGAAGTTGAACCATGGCGACCATCAGGTTTCTTGTTTCTACCACTGCCACACCCACACGCGATTCCCACGATGCCGCTCCAACCCATAGCACCACGTCCCCGATGTGTGCCTCATCCCTCTCGGCCCCACCGCTCCTATGCCTTTGTGTGCATGACATGCGGGCCAGCTGAACTGCGGCGACCATCAACTTTCTACCACAAGCACACCTGATTAGACGCGGTTTGCCAGTTCCGCTCCTGTGCTCCGATCTGTACTCCCGCACCATCGAATTTTCATCCAGTGCCTGTGACACATTTCGTCCCGGGAATCAATCCTCAGCTGGAGTACTTCTGTACTACAGGTAGTACCCGTCGGTGTCGCCATCTGTGCCTCGTAACACCCCGATGCCCAGCTGTGGCACCCTCGCCATGGCCATGCCACCACCGGCTGGTTCATCTTGAATGAGTGAGTCGTGAACCACGCCACCACCATGAGAATGACATGTGGGCCTGCTGCATTTAAGGTCCACATGTCATTCACTCATAGGCTGGTGCACTAAGCCACTGAAGCTCGGTCTCGTGGGCCCCGAGAGGGAAATGTAACTCCTGCGGCAGGCCTTGTGGTGCTCCCGCAGTACGAGCTTGTGCCAAACCCGGAATTTGTTTCTTACTACTACCAATGTGCCGGCCCGTGTGTTGCAATGGATCCAAAGTATATCTATTTAGTGGAGTGCACTCTAAAGACATTATCTATTTATTTTTCTCTAACCTTTCATAGCCATGCAACCAAGCCACATAAGCTTCATGGGTGACCCCCACATCGTATTATTCATACATTGACTGAAAAAAGATAAATCACCCAAAACAAGATCTTCCCATTTTTTGTTCCTACGATGTTATGTCGTGCACGTACCTAGTTGTATAGTGGTAGTACTAGTTGTACTACAAACTTCGTACTAGTAGGAGTAGTAGTACGGAATGCTCCTACTCTATCAACGAGCCCCATCTGACATGAAATTTCTTGGCTTCCATGCTACAGCTAGATCTTCCCCTCGTTTTTGTTTTCCAACCCGGCGGCGGGTGGGGTGCGGTTTGCCAATAGTCGATTTGCTCAACGGCGGTCCCACATGAAAGTGAAAATGCTAGGCAACACGCCTTCCCTAGCTATGTGGCGTGCCGGACGTGCTGTGGAGTACTCCCGATTTCCGGGCATGTGGGGGTGCAACGCAAACGCGGCATGCCTTTTCCTTTTACTAGCAATGTTCCTATACGTTGCGACAGATCGAAAGTAGTAGAATAGTAGTACTTGTTCACAAACTTGAAAGAAATCACTCTTGTTTTGATATACATATATACCACTAAAAATATATTACTTTTCACTCAAAATATATTTCTCAGGCTGTTTTGATGAGTTGAGGGAGGGATGTGGTTGCTTTCAAGATAAATAAGGGGTTTTCTGCAAATTGAAGCAGAGAAGTGGGCTATTGTTGCAAAAATGCCACAACTTACGTCACAGCCATTAGATGCAGATCTAATGGTCAGAAATGACGAATGGCAGACACACCACCATCACCAACTGAGTCTTTTATAGGAGTAGGAGTAGAGAAACATGTATAAATTGTAACATTTGGTTTTGCTTCTTGGCATGATCGATAGATAGAAATAACGATTGGAAACGCTAGGGCGGGGCTATTTCTGCCAGATAAGCAGGGTATGTAGTAGCTACGTTGGCGCATCGTCGGTTTGGTCACATGCGGTCTGACATGTTCTAGTGTTTCTAGCAAGATGCCGGTGGGTTGCACGAAGTTGATGGAAAAGGCAAGCACAACGTATAAATTGACGGATGGAGTACTAGTTACAGTGATGCATATAATTAAGCAAAGGGATCACACATGTCGGTATTGGCTGGAACGAGAATGCAATAGCACAATAAGAATTAAGGCCACGATGATGCGATCGCAGTGGTGGTTACATGAGGCAAGAAGAAAGATGCCTCCATCAACGTACGACCTCCTCCTCCTCCACTTAGTGCATCGGGCCACCGACCGGTGGCTAAGGAGCGGCGGCTTTTGTGGCGAGGTCAAGGTGCTTCTCAACAAAGGCATTCAAGGCTTCCAGACGGTTGAGGAAGGCCAACATCGTAGCGTCCTCACTGGCCTTATAGATACCTGTGTACACGATTTGCTCATACATGTAGATGTGTAGGTCGATGAATTTGTAGGGCAAGGCGCCTCATGGAAAGTGCAACCTCCAGGTGGACATTCTTCATGGCATCGGCGGGAAGTCGCAGGGCCACCAGTGCTTGAAAGAGGTTCCGGCAATGGAGGCCGATTAGGGTGGCAGGCAATGAGGAGCCCGGGCGCGTGGGCTAGAGGAGTACGGTGATGTCGTCCGTGAGCTTCTTCAAGACAGTGAACTTGTTGGTGGTGGCAACGATCATCTGGTCCAACTAAGTGTCATAGTTGGCGTCGACGGCGGCCATCCACCAGCCGGTCGCCAACACCGTCTGAAGACGATCTTCGGCGCCATGCCGGAGGTCGGCGTCGTGGACCATCTGGCATAGTCGTTGGCCACTCGCGCGCATCACCGCCATGGGTCTGGAGTGAGCACTTTTGCTCTTAGTGTAGGTTCTTAGGCAAATGCTTAGGTGCGTACGATGTGGTAGCTGTATTGGAATGGAGGGGCGCCTTTATATGAGTGCAAACTGTGTTGCATTCACATCGTGTAGCCTCTTTTCCCGGTCCTCCTCCCATTACTTCCCTCATGCATTCACGATGCTAATTTAAGGAGGATGCATCATTGGCCATTCAACATTTCATGAACCGCCACCCCCTCCCTCGTCTGCATTAAAGCCGTACCGGGAACTGCTCTTCCCGCTGTCAAAACGAATAGTACTGCACTGCCCACTGCACGCCCAGCTGAACATGCCTCCTCGCCTCCATTAAACCCCTTCATTAAACCCGCATGCAAACCGAGAAACCTACTCCGACCACACGGTCGTTCATGAGCGGGCCGGAATTAAACGCAACGCTGGCCGAGCTCCTCCCGTCCGCCCTTAGTTTAAACGAGGCCAGACGCCAGCCAAGCTCCTACCGTCTGCCCTCTATTTAAATGAGGCCAGACAGACAACGGGCAAGAATCACAGCCCTCCGCCGCTCCCCCATCTCCTCCTTCACCATTTTCTCCACTCTCCAGATGGCTTCCGAGGAGCCGTTCTCCAGCATACTACCCGGCTGGGTGGCTCGTCGAGCCCTATGGATACAGGCGAGGCCGCTCGGTGCTTCACCAACCTCGCTTGGCCCGACGGAGCCAGTTTCCACTCAAAGCCGGTGCGTGGTTCAGCAACTTGCCGCTCCAGTTCAACTTAATGAGGAGTGGCGAGTTGCTCCACGCCGGCACGGCGGCGAGCACGCCGGTACGGGCGTCGTCACTGTCGCATTGTACTGCGCCACCCGTGTCTGCGGTGGCCGCGCCTCCCGTGTCTGTGGGCGTGCTTCCCGTGCCTACGTCAGCACCATGCAGGCAGAGACAGAAGTTAGGTGCGTGGAGAGCAATGAGTCGGTGGCCAGCTTCTCCGTGTCTGCCGCCATCATCAAGGAGAAGTAGAACATGGTAGGCTGCCGACACTTGGGTCACATGAAGGCCACCGCTGAGGCGACGACTGTGCATTCAGGTAGTTTCTTTGCTGCTTCGTCTCTTCCAAGGACCTTCGTCGACCCCTCAAGTGTCTGCCGGACATGAGGAAGACAAAGGGATCCGTGGGCGACCATTTAGATTAGGTACTCCCTCTCCGGCTGGCGGGAAATATTTGTTCTAAGAATGGATAAATTGGATCTATCTATAACTAAAATAAGTCTAGATATATCCATTTCTAGGACAAGTATTTTCGGACGGAGGGAGTATTAATTATACCAATAGAGACGGATTACCACCGCTCAATTCATGTAAATGTAATGAAATCCATCATGTTTATATGAAGATCCGGCTTTTTATAGGAAATCCTTCATGCTTATATGAAATCAGTCCGTGTTTGCACGAATTTCATCTGGTTGGTTAGAGTTGTGAAAATGTATGACGCTGGCGTTTGATGTCGTCCTCCGCGGAAGGAAGCGGTAAGAAATTTGTCGGCTGACGTTGAAGATGCTCTTATGCTGGAAATAATAGAGTCACATCCAATCCATTTGAATTAATTGCGTGTATGATTCTCCCTCCATAAAAAGTTAATTGCATGTACAGTGCACACGTGACTTGCAGGGTGGCTACAACTTCGTACAGAAAGTTAAAAAGAAACAAGTCCAGCCTTAATATTGTATTCTAAGTACTTTGTGGGTTCCACTGTCAGTATAATAGCGAAATAACTATATATTAAATAAGTAATATATAATATAAAAATCTAAAGTTAAAGACAGAATTCGAACTCAGGTCATCGCGCTGCGAGCATCTGGCGCTAACCAGTCCAGCGCATTTTTGTTGTGGACCATGCTGGAGATATATCTCCATGTCTACTCTTATACTCCCTCCGTTCCTAAATATTTGTCTTTTTTAGATTTCAAATGGACTACCACATACGGATGTGTATGTAGACATATTTTAGAGTGTAGATTCACTCATTTCGCTCTGTATGTAGTCACTTGTTGAAATCTCTAAAAAGATAAATATTTAGGAACGGAGGGAGTAGAAAATAGAGTTGGTAATGATGGTGTGTGTGCCATCTTGCAATATAGGCCGTCGGATTCATATCTAACGGGTAGGAAGGAAACTATGGAAATCTTGCAAAAAGATACACACACCCCTCTCCACGTTTGCAAATAAGGCCTTCCCTTATTCATCCTTTTCTGTCACAAGATAAACTACTCATAGAAATGCATCTTGATGTTCCGTGCGATGCACAGGCATCTAACTAGTTTCTTTTAAAATAGTTACTATGATAATTGGGTTGAAGTGATATATTCTATGTCTGCCCCGAATGATTACAGATTCACTAGTAGTAACAAAGAAAAGGTTGCCTTGTTAATTAACAGAAAACAGGGTGAAAACTATCACATGAGGCCGGTAAAAACAAGGCACACTGGGTTCAGCGTCATCATCACTACAACTGTGCGCGCGTGAGAAGTCTACATATCGAGGGGGCTATGGAGAGAAAGACATATCGAGTGTGTCCGAGCGAGGCACAGAGACACAATGTTTGAGAGAGAAACCAATTGAAAGATTAAGATCAGATTGAGTTGTCACCCTTCTGCTGTCATTGTTGGGGTGGGGTGGGGAGGGGGAGTGAGAGAGTCCTGGATTAGGGGGTCTCCGGACAGCCGGATTATATCCTTTGGCCGGACTGTTGGACTATGAAGATACAAGATTGAAGACTTCGTCTCGTGTCCGGATGGGACTCTACTTGGCGTGGAAGGCAAGCTTAGGCAATACGGATATGTATATCTCCTCCTTTGTAACCGACCTTGTGTGACCCTAGCCCCCTCCGATGCCTATATAAACCGGAGGGTTTTAGTCCGTAGGACAACATACAATCATACCATAGGCTAGCTTCTAGGGTTTAGCCTCTCTGATCTCGTGGTAGATCTACTCTTGTACTACCCATATCATCAATATTAATCAAGCAGGACGTAGAGTTTTACCTCCATCAAGAGGGCCCGAACCTGGGTAAAACGTCGTGTCCCCTGCCTCCTGTTACCATCCGCCTTAGACGCACAGTTCGGGATCCCCTACCCGAGATCCGCCGGTTTTGACACCGACATTGGTGCTTTCATTGAGAGTTATCTGTGTCGTCGCCGTCAGGCTTGATGGCTCCTACTATCATCGATAGCGATGTAGTCCAGGGTGAGACTTTTCTCCCCGGACAGATCTTTGTGTTTGGCGGCTTCGCACTGCGGGCCAACTCGCTTGGCCATCTGGAGCAGATCGAAAGTTACGCCCCTGGCCTCCAGGTCAGGTTTCGAAGCTTAAACTTGTAACACCCTAGATGTAATTTACCTTATATGTATCCCAACTCTTGGCGTTTCCGGCCTAAGTTATTTTATTTTTCTCCGTTGTCGGGTTTTTGTCTCCATGTGTTGTTGCCTTTGTCATGCATCTCATATCATGTCATCATGTGCCTTGCATTTGCATACGTGTTCGTTTCATGCATCCGAGCATTTTCCCCGTTGTCCGTTTTGCATTCCGGCGCTCCTATCTCCTCCGGTGGTCCTTTCTACCTCTTTCCGTGTGTGGGGGTTAAACGTTTTCGGATTGGACCGAGACTTGTCATGTGGCCTTGGTTTACTACCGGTAGACCGCCTGTCAAGTTTCGTGCCATTTGGACTTCGTTTGATACTCCAACGGTTAACCGAGGGACCGAGAAGGCCTCGTTCGTGTTGCAGCCCAACACCCCTCCAATTTGGCCCAAAACCCACCTAAACCCCTTCTATCGTCTAGAGCGTTCGATCACGATCGCGTGGCCGAAAACTGCACTCAATTTGGACATCCCTAGCTCCCTCTACCTCTATAAATAGATCCCCTTCCAAAAATCTCGGGCAAACCCTAGACCCCTCCCTCTCCACGCGCCGCCGGACAAAATCCGGATGGCCGGACACGTCCGCCCGCTCCGCCGGACGAACCAGCGGCTGCCACTTGTCCTGTGGGCGAGCCCCACTTTGCCGCCGCCGCGCGGGCCTGCCAGGCCCAGCGCCGGCCCTCCCCGCCGCCATCCGGGCCGAGGCCGCGCGCCGCTCGCGCCCGCTTCTTCCTCCTTGCCTCTTCCCCGCAGCCGCGCCATCATGTCGACCGCCGCGCCGCCGCCTGCCATTTCCAGTGACCGCCGCCGGCCTCGCCGAACTCCACCGCGTCTCCTCGCGCCTCCAGGGACCCCCATAGTGGCCGGCGCCGCCGCCCGCCATCGGATCCAGACGGAGGGGGACCGGATCCGGCCTTCCCCTCGCCTATAGAGCTCGCCGGAGTAGACCAAGAGCTTGCCTGAGTTGCATCGGTTCACGCGCGCTGCCAGCTACAGTAAACCCTAGATCCGGAGGGTAAAAATTTCCTAAGTCCCCAGTTTCTCAGTATTTTTAGGCAACTTCATCATGTCGTATCTATGCATCCGTAGCTCTGATTTGCGCGTGTAGTATATCAAAATGTTCGCCTCGACGAGTACATCATTTCATCTTATTGCATCATTTTCATTTGAGCTCATCTTGATGCCCGAAATGCTGTTGGAAGAGGGCTATGTGATAAATTTGTCAGATCTGTTTCATCAAATAGCTTTTTGTCATTTTTGCCATGATTAATGTGTGCATGATATGCTCCTGAGCTCTACATGTGTTTTGTTATATGCCATGCCATCTTTACAGAGGTGCTTGCCATGTATTTTTGTGATCAATGTGGTGACTAGCACAAGCTTGCAAAGTAGCGTAATCGGTAATGCTGATTTCAGGGACATAGAATTTCTCTAAGTCCTTGTCCTGATTTTGTCGTTATGTCATATGTTCATGTTGTTTCCTAGTGATCTGTGCCTCTTTTGAGGATAATCAGTAAGGATGTTTTGTTAACATTGTGGTGATATATCCATCCATGTCTTTTTTTGCATTTATGGAGAACCCTATCTTGAGTCAATCGAGCTCTACTTTTGCAATATCGTGAATCCTGGCAGATTGTTGACAAGATTAGCGATTTTGCCGAGGATGTTCCTATTGATCCGTGCATGCTATAGTGTTTTTATTGCCATGTCTAGCTTCCATGTCATGTATTCTTGTTGGGTGTATGCTTATTTTGTCATGCCATGCTCTGTAGTGAGTGTATCGAGCTCGTGAACATGCCTACTCGTCAACTGGTTTGCATGCTCCAGTTTTTCACCAAGTCTAAGATCTGTTTATGTTTTTGACATGTTCACATGCTTGCAATTGTATTTTCTGATCCCTTTTGGCTCAAGGTCACTAAGGGACTTTTGTTAAGTGCTTTGAGTAGCTTCATGCCATGCCTTGCGTTTCCATGTTAAGTTCCTGTAGCATGTAGTTTTCATGCTCTAAAGTGTGCTTCCTGATGATAGATTCCAGACTTGTGTTAATTTCACTAAGTCTGAAACCTGTTATCATTTGCACTTTTGCCATGCTTGTTTGAACCTGTTAATGGATGAATTAGCCGTAGCTCAGTGTTCAACTTTTGTCAAGCATCATGAGTGGATCCCTGCCATGTATTTTGTTGTCATGTTTGAGTGCTGTAGCATAATTATCTTGATGCATTTAGATGGCTACTTGCTGATTATCGCAGACCGGTGCCATATTTGTTTTGCTTGCCATTTCCAAACCGTGCATCCGATTCCGGTGATCTTTATATCGATTTCAACTGAAATCACCTCACCTTTCCAGTGGCACTCTTGGATTTCCAAGTTGAGGCCAGGTTCAATCATTCCTTATCAAATCTTGCATATACAGCACATACCGCATCCCGCATATCATACCATGTTTGCATCATGTTGCTTGAGCATTGCACATGGTTGATTGTGTTCCGTTTTCTTGTTGTTCTTGTTTGGGTAGAGCCGGGAGACGAGTTCGCGAACGAGGAGCCCGTTGAGTTCGCTTACGAGGATCAAGTCAACTTTGACAACTTTGCAGGCAAGATGACCATACCCTCGAAATCACTTCTATCTTTGCTTGCTAGATGCTCGCTCTTTTGCTATGCCTATGCTACGATAGCTACCACTTGCTTATCATGCCTCCCAAATTGCCTTGTCAAACCTCTAACCCACCATGTCCTAGCAAACTATTGATTGGCTATGTTACCGCTTTGCTCAGCCCCTCTTATAGCGTTGCTAGTTGCAGGTGAAGATTGGAGATCGGTCCTTGTTGGAACATTGTTTGTTGTTGGGATATCACTATATTATCTTGATTATCTTAATGCATCTATATACTTGGCAACGGGTGGAAGGCTCGGCCTTTTGCCTAGTGTTTTGTTCCACTCTTGCCGCCCTAGTTTCCGTCATATCGGTGTTATGTTCCCGGATTTTGCGTTCCTTACACGATTGGGTTATAATGGGAACCCCTTGACAATTTGCTTTGAATAAAACTCTTCCAGCAATGCCCAACATTGGTTTTACCATTCGCCACCTAGCCTTTTTCCCTTGGGTTTCGCGGACTCAAGGGTCATCTTTATTTTAACCCCCCCGGGCCAGTGCTTCTCTAAGTGTTGGTCCAATTGAGCGATGTCCGGGGCTACCAGGGGCAACTCTGGGCTGGCCTACCCGACGTCTTGCTCATCCGGTGTGCCCTGAGAACGAGATATGTGCAGCTCCTATCGGGATTTGTCGGTACATCTGGGTGGTGTTGCTGGTTTAGTTTTACCATTGTCGAGGATGTCTTGAAAAACCGGGATGCCGAGCCTGATCGGAATGTCTCGGGAGAAGGAATATCCTTCGTTGACCGTGAGAGCTTGTGATGGGCTAAGTTGGGACTCCCCTGCAGGGATTTGAACTTTTGAAAGCCGTGCCCGCGGTTATGGGCAGATGGGAATTTGTTAATGTCCAGTTGTAGATAACATGAAACTTAACTTAATTAAAATGAATCAACCGCGTGTGTAACCGTGATGGTCTCTTCTCGACAGAGTCCGGGAAGTGAACACGTTGTTGGAGTAATGCTTGGCATAGGTTGTTCTAGGATCACTTCTTGATCATAGTTCTTCGTTCGTGCTTTGCCTTCTCTTCTCGCTCTCTTTTGCGAAAAAGTTAGCCACCATATATGCTAGTCGCTTGCTGCAGCTCCACATATTACCTTGCCTTACCTATAAGCTTAAATAGTCTTGATCGCGAGGGTGTGAGATTGCTGAGTCCCCGTGACTCACAGATTACTTCCAAACCAGATGCAGGGACCGATGATACCATTCCAGATGATGCGCTTGAGTTCAAGTGGGAGTTCGATGAAGACTCTCGTCGTTACTATGTGTCTTTCCTAGATGATCAGTAGTGGTGCCCAGTTGGGGCGATCGGGGACTTTGTCGCATGTGGGGGTTGATCTTTATTTTGGTACTGTAGTGGGACCATGAGTGTATTGGATGATTGTAATGTTATTCATGTATTTGTGTGACGTGGCGAGTGTAAGCCAACTATGTATCCTTTCCCCTTTTATATATTACATGGGTTGTTGTGAAGATTACCTTACTTGCGACATTCCTTTCAATGCGGTTATGCCTCTAAGTCGTGCTTCGACATGTAGCAGATATAGCCGCATCGAGGGTGTTACAAGTTGGTATCAGAGCCTTCCCCGACCTTAGGAGCCCCCTGCTTGATCGAATCATTGGCGTTGTTGAGTCTAGAAAAATGTTTTGAGTCATTTAGGATTATATATATCGGAGAGTTAGGAATTCTTTTTAATTCCCAGTCCCTTCATCGCTCTCGTGAGGCATCCTGACGTAGAGTTTTGACTCTTCTCTTCTCAAATTTTCACTAATTTTTTTAGGATCACGCGGGTATCTTGGAATCGTTCCATTTAATTTGTGACGAGAACATTGTTCTTGGTGCCTCCTGTCATTTAGGGGTTGTGGCAGTGTCCCGGGGAGTTGAGCTCCGAGGTGTTGTCGTCACAATTTTATCATTGAGATTCTGGAATACCTGAGTTTCGCCAACATCGAAAATCTCTTTTATGCAGTTGTTGGTGAGATAACCTCGACGCCACCCAGTACTGGGGCGGGAGTTCGGGAGTATTGCCATAACTCGTATAACGAATGCTTTTTGAAGGTTGAGGTAGATGATTTCCGAAGTTTTTCTCGGTTATGTGTAGAAGGATGGATACAGCTGGATGTAGGATTTGCTAGATTTGGGTGAGATATTATGCTTCCCTTGTATCCCCAACACCTGATTGCATAACCGGAAAGGTTCGGGAGTTTCATAGGTGGGAATTCTTGTAGCTCTAGTTCTTCTTCCGCGGATATTTGGTTTGGGATTGGGTAATCCTCACCAAGTATTTGCTCTTGTCCGTACCTTGTTGTTTTCTTCTACCTAAATTCTAAGTGGTTTCTCAATTTATGGATATGTGTCCATTTCAATTGGAATGCATTCGTTCATTTTGTTCGGATGTGAAGACTTTATGTTGCAATTTCAACCCGTTTGATTCATCTTCAATATTTGTCTGTCAATGTGCTAATGGATGTTAACCTCTTCAGGATGGCTCCTCCAACGCGCACGACTCCGAATCATGATCCGCCACCACCACCTCCACCTCCGGAGGCATGGCAAGCTGTGATGGCCGCTACCAATGCAAACACGCAGCTGATCATGCAACTTCTTCAAGAGCGCAACCAAGGGAACTAGGGTCATGGCAACAATCAGAACCACTTTGCTACACTCAACCAGCTCCTTGCTAACCAGCCAAAGACCTTCAGCAATTGTGTTGAGGAAATAGATGCTGATGATTGGCTCATGGACATATGCAAGCATTTTGAGTGCAGTAACGTCAGGCCTAAGGACTTTGTCAAGTTCGCCTCCTTCCAACTCAAAGACCAAGCTGCAGAATGGTTTCAGCAGTACAAAGATTCCAGAGGAGGCCGTGTGATTACCTGGGATGAATTCCGTCAAGACTTCAAAGCTCATCATATTTCTCAGAGCGTGGTTGAAAGCAAGCGTGAGGAATTCTGCAACCTGAAGCAAGGCTCTATGTCTGTTTACGAGTACAACAAGATGTTTCAGAAGCTTGCCCGTTTTGCTAAGCAAGACGTCCCTGATGAGAAGAGCATGATATACCAGTTCAGGGGTGGTCTCAGAGAAGAAATCCAGCTAGCTCTTGTCCTCTTTGAGCCCAAGAGGTACGATGAGTTTTACAACATGGCAATGAAGCAAGAGACTGCTCAACTGAAGTGCGATGCTTCCAAGAAGCGAGTCAGAGATGCAACTCCTTCTTCCTCAACTCAAGTGGCTAAGCAGCAGAAGTATTGGCTTCCTCCTCCTCCGTTCTATCAGCCTTATCAGCAGAAGAGCAAAGGTGGCAGTGGATCTTCCCACCCACCCAACCTTGGCTTTCAGAACAAGACTTCGTCTCAAGCTCCAAGATCAAGTGCTCTGTATCACCGTCCACTCTCGGAGGTCACATGCAACAAGTGCCAACAGAAGGGTCACTATGCCAACAAATGCTTCAATTAGAGGTGTCTCCCTCCTCCTCCTCCTGTCAGATCTGCAAGTATAGCTGTGGTCAAGCATAACCCCAAGTCTGCTAAGGTCAACTTGTTGAACGCAGCTCAGGCAGAGGACTCGCTAGATGTGATTATGGGTAACCTTCATGTTAATGACATTCCCGCAAGAGTTCTTTTTGATACTGGTGCATATTTGCCATTTTTATCGAAGCCTGTTGCATCCATGCATGATGTGCATATTGTTGATTTGCCTAAGCCGATAGCAATTTCTTCTTCGGGTTTGTTCATGAACACCAAAATGATGGCTCCGGATGTTACTATCACGTTGGGTGACTACAAGTTTCTTTCTTCTCCAATTGTCCTTGGTAACTCGGATATTGATCTTATTCTTGGAATGGATTGGCTTTCTAAGCACAAGGCTCAGCTTGATTGTGCTGCCAGGCAGATTCAATTGACTCATTTGTCTGAGGATGTAATTGTCTTTGCCGCTAATGACGATACCATTCGTCTGTTTTCTCTCAATGAGAAGGGTGAACTGGATGCCATCTCTCAAATTCCAGTCGTTTGTGAATATCAAGATGTCTTTCCAGAAGAGCTTCCAGGAATGCCTCCGCACTGGCAAGTTGAATTTGTCATCGATCTTGAGCCTGGTACGGAACCTATTTGCAAACGTCCTTACAAGCTTGGACCTGAGGAGTTGAAGGAGCTGAAGAAGCAACTCGATATTCAAGAGCGTATGGGTCTCATCCGACCTAGTTCTTCTCCGTTGGGTTGTGGAGTTCTTTTTGTGAAGAAGAAGGATGGAATGGACCGACTTTGTGTTGACTACCGTCCATTAAACAAGAAGACTATAAAGAACAAGTACCCACTTCCCATCATCAACGAGCTGTTCAAACAACTCAAAGGTGCTCAAGTATTCTCCAAGCTTGATCTCCGTATGGGCTATCACCAGATCCGAATTCGTGAGCAAAATATCCCCAAGATGGCATTCAGAACAAGCTATGGTTCATATGAATACACTTTCATGTCTTTTGGCCTCATCAACGCTCCGCCGACGTTCTCTCGCATGATGAACTTCATCTTCAACCCCTACACAAATGACTTCGTCTTGGTCTACCTCGATGACATTTTGGTCTTTTCCAAGAACAAGGTAGATCATGCCAAGCACTTGTGTTTGGTGCTCGATAAACTCAGAGAACATCAGTTCTACGCCAAGTTTTCAAAGTGCGAGTTTTGGCTCGATAAGGTTCTCTATCTTGGGCATACCATCTCTGCCAAGGGCATAGCGGTGAATCCTGAGAAGGTGTCTGCAATTGTGAATTGGGAACCACCTCAGAATGTGAAGCAACTCCGCAGCTTCCTTGGTCTCGCAAGCTATTGTCGAAGGTTCGTTGAGAACTTCTCAAAGATCGCGAAGCCATTTTCCAACCTTCTCCAGAAGCACGTGAAGTACGTTTGGTCTCCGGAATATGACATCGCTTTCAACACCCTGAAAGAGAAATTAGTAACTACTCCAGTTCTGACTCCTCCTGATGAATCCAAACCGTTCGAGGTCTTCTGGGATGCCTCTCTTCAAGGTCTTGGTGCAGTGTTGATGCAAGAGAAGAAATTTGTGGCTTATACTTCTCGCTAGTTGAAGCCCAACGAGAAGAACTACCCCACCCATGACCTCGAGTTGGCGGCAGTTGTGCATGCTCTTTTGACTTGGAGACATCTCTTATTGGGAAGAAAAGTGGACATCTTCACTGACCACAAGAGTCTCAAGTACATCTTCACTTAGCCTAATCTCAACCTCAGGCAGACTCGTTGGGTCGAAATGATTCAAGAATATAATCCGAGTATCGAATATACTCCAAGCAAGGCTAATGTAATTGCTGACGCATTGAGCAGGAAGGCTTACTGCAACAGTTTGATTCTCAAGCCTTACCAACCCGAGCTTTGTGAAGCTTTCCGCAAACTCCATCTGCAAGTTGTTCCTCAAGGTTTCCTCGCCAACCTGCAAGTCTCTCCTACTTTGGAAGATCAAATTCGCGAGGCTCAACTTCTTGATGCTATGGTGAAGAAGGTGAAGATTGGGATTGCCAAGAGTCAATCCAAGTACAAGTGCTATCGCCTTGATGACAAGGATACTCTCTTCTTCGAGGATCGCATTGTTGTGCCTAAAGGTGACCTTCGTAAAGTCATTATGAACGAGGCTCACAATTCACTCCTCTCCATCCACCCTGGAAGCACGAAGATTGTAACGCCCCGAGACCGATGTGCCAAGTGTCCTCCGCTTATTCGTTGTTGTTGCCTTGTCATTGCTTGCGTGTCATGCATTGCATATCATGTCATCATGTGCATTTCATTTGCATACATGTTCGTCTCATGCATCCGAGCATTTTCCCCGTTGTCCGTTTTGCAATTCGGCGCTCCTATGTCATCCGGTGTCCCTTTCTACATCTTTTCATGTGTGGGCGTTAAACATTTCCGGATTGGACCGAGACTTGTCATGAGGCCTTGGTTTACTACCTGTAGACCGCCTGTCAAGTTTCGTGCCATTTGGACTTCGTTTGATACTCCAATGGTTAACCGAGGGACTGAAAAGGCCTCATGAGTGCTGCAGCCCAACACCCTTCCAATTTGGCCCAAAACCCACCTAAACCTCTCCCATCATCTCGGTCGTTCGATCACGATCGCGTGGCCGAAAACCGCACCTCATTTGGACTCTCCTAGCTCCCTCTACCTATAAATATGCCCTCCCCGTCCATTTTCGCGGACGAAACCCTAGATCCCACCTCCTTGCACCGACGGACACGTCCGCCGCCACGCTGGACATGTCCGCGCCACCGTACCCGACCAATCCGCGCCAGCCACCTATCCACCGCCGCCTTTCTCTCTCCTCCCCGCCTCCCGCGGCCCGCCGGGCCCGATCTGCTCCGCCGTCGCTCGGTCGTGCGCCCGAGGCACGCGCCGCCCCGCCGTCGGCCGTTTCCTCGTCGCGCCACTCGTCCCCGCCGCCTGGAGCTGCGCCTCGCTGCCCGCCATGCGCCTAAGCTCGCCGGCCGCTGCGCGCCTGCTCTGCTCGCCTCGCGCCGCCGCCTCGTTCACCACGCGCCGTCGCATAGCCTCGCCAAGCTCCCCGCCGCCGCTTTGCTCGCCGGCCTATTCCGGCGATCGCTTCAAGCTCGCCGGAGTTCTCTCTCCGGTGGATCTGGAAAAGGTGGACCAGATCCACCACTTCCACGAACCAAACACGCCCCCCTCGATCCGGATCTCCTCATCCCGCTTCGCCTCATCCCCGCGTTGACTTTTCGCGAAGGTAATATTTCACTAAGTCCTGAGATTTCCTGATTCATATGCCTCTATTCATCATGCCATAACTCATCATCCATTGCTCCGATTCGTGTGTGTAGCATATCGAAATGTTCGCCTCGACGAGTACATCATTTCATCTCACTGCATAATTTTCATTTGAGATCATCTTGATGCCCGAAATGCTGTTGGAAGAGGGCTGTATGGTGAATTTGTCAGATCTGTTTCAGCAAATAGCTATTTGTCATTTTTGCCATGATTAATGTGTGCATGCTATGATCCTGAGCTCTACATGAGTTTTGTTATATGCCATGCCATCTTTACAGAGGTGCTTTCCATGTACTTTTGTGATATTTGTGGTGACTAGCACAAGCTAGCAAAGTAGCGTAATCGGTATTGCTGATTTCAGGGACTTAGAATTTCTCTAAGTCCTTGTTCTGTTTTTGTCGTTATGCCATATGTTCATGTTGTTTCCTAGTGATCCGTGCCTCTTTTGAGGATGATCAGTAAGGATGTTTTGTTAACATTGTGGTGCTCTATCCATCCATCTCTTTGTTTGCATTTATGGAGCACCCTAGCTTGAGTCAATCGAGCTCTACTTTTGCTATAAAATGTTCCTGGCAGATCGTTGACATGATTAGCGATTTTGCCGAGGTTGTTTCTATTGATCCGTGCGTGATATGATGTTGTTCTTGCCATGTCTAGCTTCTATGCCATGTCTTCTTGATGGTTGTATGCTTAGTTTGTCATGCCATGCTCTATAGTGAGTGCGTCGAGCTTGCAAACATGCCTACTCGTTAACTGTTTTTCATGCTCCAGTTTTCACTAAGTCTGAGAACAGTTTATTTTTGCCATGTTCAGATGCTTGCAATTGTATTTTCTGATCCCTTTTGGCTCAAGGTCACTAAGGGCCTTTTGTTAAGTGCTTTGAGTAGCTTCATTCCATGCCTTTCTTTGCCATGTTAAGTTCCTGTAGCATGTAGTTTTCATGCTCTAAAGTGTGATTCCTGATGATCAATTCCAGACTTGTGTTAATTTCACTAAGTCTGAAACCTGTTATCATTTGCACTTTTGCCATGCTTGTTTGAACCTGTTAATGAGTGAATTGGCCGTAGCTCAGTGTTCATCTTTTGTCAAGCATCATGAGTGGATCCCTTCCATGTATTTTGTTGCCATGTTTGAGTGATGTAGCATAATTGTCTTGTTGCATTTAGTTGGCCACTTGTTGTTTATCGCAGACCGGTGCCATATTTCTTTTGCTTGTCATTTCCAAACCGTGCATCCGATTTCGGTGATCTTTATATCGATTTCAACCGAAATCAACTCACCTTTCCAGTGGAACTCTTGGATTTCCATGTTGAGGCCAGGTTCAATCATTCCTTTCCAAATCATGCATATGCACCGCATGCCGCATCCCGCATATCATACCACGTTCAAGTGTCGGGTGGTAGGTGCGACATATGCCAACGGGTGGCTTATCATTGTGGGAGCCAGTAAAACATCGCCGGTTCCTGGAAACGGGATGAGACGAAGACATGCACGCCGGCGAATCTTACCCAGCTTCGGGGCTCTCCGTGGAGATAACACCCCTACTGCTGCTCTGCGGGGTCTCCGCATGATCACTAGATGAACAAGTAGCTACACGATGCTCCTTGAGTTGTTTGGCGAGAGGAGGAAGAAGGGCTCTGCTTGCTCTCTTCTCCTCCCTACGTGGTGTCTAAAACTAGCAGGGATCAACCCTTTGCATAGGTGTCCCTGGGGGTTTAAATAGGCCTACCCCCCGGGGGTACAATGGTAATCCGGCTGGGCGTGGGCCCAGCCGTCTGTGTCTATGCTCGCCGGCTTCCGCGCCGACTGCTGGGGCCCGCCGACTGGTGGGTCCCGCCAGCTGCCAGCTCTTGGGTCGACAGGCAGGCCCCACTGTCCAGGGTCTTGTCGGTGGCTGGTTACTGTTGCTCAATCTTGGTGACGAGGGCTTCGCCGAGGTAAGCATGGCTACAGTGCTGCCGTCCGGCGGGCGATCACTATAGCCCCTCCGCGTCTTGTCTCCTTAATGGGGCGTCTTCTTCGAGGGAGGTGGCAAGCCGGCTGTGGGGGGGCGGCTCTATCTTGGGCCGACTGGGGGAGGTCTGGCCGCCTTCGGGTGTCTCTCTGCCCGAAGGGGCCCACTGCCCGTGGGCCGTACTGGCAGCCCGTCGTGGATGACATCAGGGTCGACATGGCAACAGTGCTGCGCCGGACGGGTCATGGCCACCCGTACGGCGCACTTTGCCAGGCGTGCTCCGGGATTCGGGGGTGGCCAGCCTTATTGTAGCCACGCCCCGTCACATCGTCGTTATGTGGGTACAGACTTCGAGGGTACGGTCTCGACCGCTTTATGGGAGCCGGCTCCTTGGAGTCGGCCTTCTCGTAGCCGGCTCATCGGAGCCGGCCCTCCCGCGGCTTTCTTCATGAGGGCTGAAGTCAGGCCGCCTTCCGATAGCCGGCTTGGGAGACAGCCGGCCAGGGGAAGGCGGCCCCACGTCTTGGATTCTTGAGAGCCGGATCGGCTCGTAATTTTTTCAGAAAGGCCAGGGGGAGCCGGCTAGGCTACCCATGGTCACTTACTCCGACAATAGTCCCCGAAGCTGAGCGAGCTTCGAGGCTAATAAAGGGATGAGAAGCTTGGTCAGCTTCCTATCCTGAGGGGCCGGCTTTGCTTGTGCGCACCGACTTCGGAGGGCTCCGTTTCTCATAGGCGGGAACGCGGTCGACCTGCGAGCTGCCCGCAGGCCATCCCGCGGGCCACGTGGCAAGGAAACCCTGCCAGTGCACGCGCGCGACAGGACGCCGCCGCAGGCCCGGGCCCGCCACTACTAGGCCTCGGCCCGAGCATGGATCTTCTGTGGCCCATGCGAACCCCTCGCCTTCCCGCAGCGACTTTATTATGCCATTAGGGCGTAATAATCGCGGGACGTGGGGGAGTGGGCACAGTTGATCCCCACGTTCCCCCACGCCACGCCCCCTCGGCTCCGCCGTGCGGTCTATAAGTAGGGGGAGGAGGGGGAGCGGCAGAGGCTCACACGCTCTCCCTCGCTCCGCCCCCTCTCGTCTTCCTTCTTCTCTTTCCCGCTGTCGTAGTAACTCTTTACCGCGCCGTTCCGCCGCCGCATCGTCTTGCTTCTCGCCGCGCTTTCCCATGGCGCTGTCAAGCTCGTGGGATGGCTTCAACGTCCATGAGGACCACGTCGCGTTCCTCCGCCAGACGTGACGCCTGCCCGGCGAGGACTTCGTTCGGGTTCGTCTAGCGCTGGAGAAGGAGATTTCGCCGGCACCGGAGGAGGGCGAGCAGGTGATCTTCCGCTCGCACTGCCTGCGCGGCTTCGGCCTTCCGGCGAGCGGGTTCCTTCGAGCCTTCCTCGAATTCTACAACCTCCAGCCGCATGACCTCACGCCCAACGCGGTGATGCTGCTGTCGGCCTTCGTCACGCTGTGCGAAGGCTTCCTTGGGGTCCTCCCCACGCTCGAGCTCTGGGCGGAATTCTTCCAAAGCAAGCTCGGCACCGTCGTCGCGGGCGTGCCCGCCCCTTGGGGAGCCTTCATTGCCATGAGGCGGGCGAGCGAGAACAACCCATTCCCACCCATCCCGCTGATCCAGTCGGTGAAGCTCTGGCAGAAGTCATACTTTTACGTGAAGAATGTCGCGCAGCAAGGCGACTACGTCAACCTGCCGGCTTATGAAGCCGGCCCGCCGGCTGGGAGGTGACCTTCATGGAGCTACCGGGCCAGGTCGTTGTCTCAGGCCGGGAACGCAGCCGTCTCCCGGCTTCGGGTGATGATCCAGTCGGAGGACCTGACCGGAGCCGACTTGGTGGCCGCCTTCGTGGAGCGCTGAGTTCTTCCCCTCCAAGCCGGCCTGACATGGTTTGTCAGATGAGCGGCCGCTTCGACCCAAGCCGGCTGAGCACCAGGGAGATGCCTCATGCGGAGGTCTCCTACATGGTGAACTATATCTCCAACTGCAAGCTCGCCGAGGATTGGCGATACGGCAAGGAGCCGTATTCCCGCGCCAACCCTCCGCCTGCCGTAAGTTCTTTCTTCTTTTCTTCCTTTGGTAGCCGGCCTCATGATAGCCGGCCTCTGATCAGTTGGTTTGCTCCTAGCAGAACCGTCTCCTTCCGCCGACGACCGGGGCTGGGGGGATAGAGCGCCGGCTCATCCCTGACCGCACGGTGGACGACGCCGACGACCCGGACTTGGGAGCGGCCGCCATGGAAGACGCCATCGTGGGGGACAACGACGAGGCCGGGGGCGCGGGGCTCACGGCCGGCTTCGAGGACTGGCCGGATGATGCCGAGGTCAAAGTCGCCCCGCGCCGCCAGCCGGCGCCTGATCATCAAGGCTCGAGCTCGTCCACCGCGCCGGCTGCTGGCGGCGGCGCCCAGAAGCGCCGGGCCGTGTCGATCCTCTTCGGCAGCCGGCCGAAGAAGTCCAAGGCTTCCACAGCGGCGACCAAGCGAGATGAGGCGGCCGCGAAGGCGGCCCGC
This sequence comes from Triticum urartu, assembly GCF_056163025.1. Taxonomy (NCBI): domain Eukaryota; kingdom Viridiplantae; phylum Streptophyta; class Magnoliopsida; order Poales; family Poaceae; genus Triticum; species Triticum urartu. The sequence goes on from NC_141875.1 coordinate 559,191,939, forward strand.
TTCCGCAAGGTGATGAAGCAGCCGCAGGCGATCTCAGCTTAAGTCGTCGAATGCTTGGATACATATTTTTTGTTGTTCTTTTCGATTGAAAACTCTTCTAAACCTTTCTTTGCTCGCCAGACAGGGCGCCGCTTTCCCTTGAGCGGGGTCCGGGCGGCTCCGTAGTCGGGCCGACTGGAGGGTCTTCGGGCTCCCGCCGCGTGGATCCCCGCGCCGACCTCAGGGAGGCCAGGAGCGGAACGCACGAGAGGTGCGGGAGGAGCGGGAGGCGGCGGAGCGAAGGGCCGCCCAAGCGACGAAGGAGCGGGCCGATTCAGCAGCCAAGGCCCGGGCGGAGGCGACAGCTGCGGAGACGGAGGCTTCGCACAACCAGCCTCCGCTGCTAGCCATTCCCCTTCGCACCGTGGCCCCCAACATTCCTGTGCCTCCGCTGGAGGAGGTCGACCAAGAACTGCCGATGATGGAGCGGAGGGAGGGCTCCATGATCTTCGTGGAGGGGGCGCCGCCGGCAGCGCCAACCGGAGCGGGCCAAGGCGGCCAGTCGGCTGCGGCGCCAGAACAGCCGGCCGGGGGTGAGCCGGAAGCAGGAGCCGGCCTCGAGGTGCAGCCGGCAATGCGCTGGCGCGCAGGGGGAGGCACTACTGTGCTGGAGCCGCGCCGAGCTGCGGGTGCCAACCAGACGGCGGAGGCCTTGGAGGCGGCCAGCACCGGCTCGTCCGAGTGGACTCCCAGCGGCGGGACGGGCGAGCTGAATGTGGCGGCCCAAGAGGTTCGGAACCGGCTTCAGGCCCAAGCCGCCTCGCTGCAGAAATACACCCAGGAATTCCTTGCGACACGGGCCGTCATCCGGGTGAGTCTTCTATCTTTGGTTGTTTTGTTCTCTTGATTTCTTCCGTGGGGGCGCGTCAGCGCACCCACTGGGTGTAGTCCCCGAGATTCGGGCCGACTGCTGAGCAGTTGGGTCAGATCTTCCTTGACGACTACCTTATTCTCGCCTCTTGTCTAACCTTCCAGGAGTGTCATAACCTCCGCGCTGCCGCCTTCAACTCCCAGGCTCAGGAGCTGGGTCGGAGAACCGAAGACCTGATCAGCAGCCGGAGTACGTACTTGGTTTCGTTCATCTCCTGTGGGGGCGCGTCAGCGCACCCACTGGGTGTAGTCCCCGAGATTCGGGCCGACTTCTGAGTAGTCGGGTCGGATCTTTCCTGACGACTTCACCTTACTGGTTTTTCTTTTTTCTTTCATGCTCGCAGAAGCCAATGCCGACTTAAGGGGGCAGCTCAGCGAGGCGCAGGCCGCCCTTCGCGCCAAGGAAACCGAGTACGACGCCTTGGTCCTGGAGCGTGACCGCCTGGCCAAGAAGCTGGCTGACCAGGAGGAGAGCCACAAGGCAGCTCTGAAGAAGGCGCAGGATAACGAAGCCGACCTGAAGGCCGATTTCGAGACTGAAGCGGCGGGCTGGGCTGGGACCAGGCAGGCGCTGAATGAAGGCTTCGGTCATATTGAGGATTTGATCGACGGTAAGCCGCTTTCCTCGCTCCTTGCCTGCCCCTTGCCGCCTGACTTGTGTTCTGACTTGAGCTGCTTTTTATTCTCTATGCAGACTACTTTCCTGGCTACTCCGTCTTCGCCGCCCAAACCATCGAGGCCCATCGCGAAGCGTGCCGGTAGGCGGGGACTGAAGTCGCGCCGGACGCGAGTCGGTCGCTCGAAGAGCAACTCTTTGCGGCACAAGCGCGGCTGCAGCCGGCTCATCGTATGCTCCGCCGCCTCCAGCGCGCCGGAGCGCAGGTGTTGGCCGCCCTCTGGCCAAGCGAGACGATTCCCCGCACCCCAAGTCGGACTGCCGACTGGCTGGAGGTTGCGGTTGGCCGCTTCGAGGCCCGGAAGGCGTCGGCGGCCCGGCTTGGAGCTGGACGGGCGCTGGAGTTCGTCCAAGCTTGGTATCCGGGGCTGAACCTGGACCAGCTGCGCACCTGGCGGCTGGAGGCCGACGAAGAGCTAGCGGAGGTGCGACCGGCTATCGCTCAGCGCGCATCGACAATCGCCGAGTGTACTGACATCAGCGTCTTCACCCCCGAGATTAATGATGACGGTGTTGCCCAGCTGGAGGAGTGGTTCGGGCTAGACCCGGCGGCGGGTGAAGACTCGGTAGAAGAGATCGCCTCCAGCGACGAAGGCGAAGACGACGAAGGAGAGGAAAACGAAGACGTCGAGCCGGCCGGTGGAACTGCCAGCCAGCCTTAGCCTGACCGTGCCTCCAGCAACGAGGCGCGCGCAAGCGCGCCTTCTGCGGGAGGCGGTGATCATGCCGAGGTTCGCCAGCCGGCCACTCCTCCAGCCGGCACTGCCGTCTCCGCCGACCTGCCCGGCTCGTCAGTCGCTCCGCCGGCTTAATCTGCTGTCCTTGTTTTTTCCTGCTTGTTGCCTTCTGAACAATTTTGTTAAGCTTCCGCAGTTCCACCCACCACTGGGGGTGTATCCAAACTATGTTGAATGCTGGCCTTTTGAAGGTCTTTTATGTAAATATTAACTTGTGCATGTTTGGTTTCCATTCACGTATGCTTTTTATCCTTAGGCTGTTTCCTTTACCGCCTTCCCCTTTTGGGGAGGCAAGTACTCGAGCTTTCTTGGATTGAAGTGAAGTGAATGGAAGCCGGCCGTCCGGCTACTCTGGTAGTCGGTCGATGGTGGGAGAGAAACCGGCTTTTGTTATATTAGTCCGTTAGTCCCTAGCCGTTTTTCGTGTGGGCGTCCTTTCCTGCTTTTAACTCTTGCCAGCCGGACAGCCGGTTCTTGGAACTGCGACTTTTGGCAAGAGAAGGCTTGGGTGCCGGCACACTACTTGTCTGACCGCGGGTAGGACTTCTAATATAACTCCAGTCGGCCAGTCCCCGGGCCGACTAGTCGAACCCGGTGCCAGACGGAACAAGTAAATGTAATGACAAGGTCATAAGCATGATACTCTTCATTCATAGATAAAAGATGGCAGTCCCCGAGCTCTCCTCGGGGGGCCTATTGTCTCGTACTTAGTACAAAATTTAGTGTGATACATACTGCATTTCAGCTGTAAAACTTTCGGAGGAGGTTGGCGTTCCATGGTCGTTCCGACTCCTTGCCGGAGTCGTCTCTCTTTCGTGCCTTCGGCTTCTGCGCGTCGATCAGGTAGTAGGAGTCGTTGCCTAAGGCTCTGCTGATGACGAAGGGGCCCTCCCAAGGGGCTGAGAGCTTGTGCTGGCCAGCTGTTCGCTGGATCAGCCGGAGCACAAGATCGCCCTCTTGGAAGGATCTTGGCTTGACCTTCTAGCTGTGGTAGCGGTGCAGGCCCTGCTGATAGATGGCGGACCGGCTGAGGGCTAATAGCCGGCCTTCTTCCAGCAGGTCGACGCCGTCTTCTCGTGCTTCCTTGGCCTCCGCTTCCGTGTACATGGTTACCCGAGGCGAGTCGAACTCGATGTCAGTTGGGATGACCGCCTCGGCACCATACACGAGGAAGAAAGGGGTGAAGCCGGTTGACTTGTTTGGTGTAGTGCGCAGACTCCAGAGGACAGCCGGCAGCTCATCGAGCCAACAGCCGGCTGAACGCTCCAGTGGTACGATCAGTCGGGGCTTGATGCCGGAAAGGATGAGGCCGCTGGCTCGCTCGACCTGGCCGTTTGACTGCGGGTGGGCGACGGACGCTAGGTCCAGGCAGATGCCTTGCGTTGCGCAGAAACGTGCCAAGGCTCCCTTGGCGAAATTCGTGCCATTGTCGGTGATGATGCTGTGTGGCACGCCATACCGAGTTGTTATATCTGCGATAAATGTGACGGCAGTCGGCCCATTCAGCTTCTTGATCGGCTTTGCTTCAATCCATTTGGTGAATTTGTCCATGGCGACAAGCAGATGTGTCATGCCGCCGCACGCCGTCTTGAATGGGCCCACCATGTCCAGTCCCCAAACGGCGAAGGGCCAAGTGAGGGGAATGGTCTTGAGTGCTGAAGCCGGCATGTGTTGCTTGGAGCTGAAGAGTTGGCACCCTTTGCAATGTTTAACTAACTCCTTGGCATCATCCAAAGCAGTCGGCCAAAAGAAACCATGACGGAAGGCTTTGGCGACGAGTGATCTTGAGGCCGCATGGTGGCCGCATTCTCCTTGGTGGATGTCTCTGAGGATTGCAATGCCCTTCTCTTGCTCAACGCATCGCTGGAGGACTCCAGTGACACTGCGCTTGACGAGTTCTTTGTTGACGATTGTGTATGCTCTGGCTCGGCGTTGGACTTGTCTTGCCTCTACTTCGTCAGCCGGCAGATCTTGGTTTATTAGGAAGTTGAGGATGGATTGAGCCCATGACGGAGCTGTGACTTCTTCTATTGCCAAAACGGCTACTGCGACCAGGGCGGGCGGGCTGGGCAGTGAAATGCTGGAGTTGGCCGCCGCCTGTTGTGTTGGTGTAGTCTCCGGGATGACTACCGCAGTCCCGGAGCCGGGTGAGGCAGTCCCCGAGCCGGGTGAGGCAGTCCCCGGGTCGGGCGCAACTACGAAAGTCCCCGAGCCGCCTGCTGACGTCCCTGGGCCGACTATCGAAGTCCCCGGGTCACCTGCTTGGCTCTTCGAGCCGGACCCGGCCGTGTCGGGGTCAGGCGGCATGAAGATGGAATTGGACTCTAGAGATGGCTTGATAGACGGCTTGAGGAGGCGTTGTAGAGAGACGCCGGTTGGTATTGCTTGCCGGGTGGAGCCTATTCGAGCCAGAGCATCAGCTGGCTCGTTGTCGGCTCGCGGTACATGGAGGAACTCGCATCCTTCGAAATACCCACTGATCTGCTGAACGAGGAAGCGGTAGCTCGCCATATTTGCGTCCTTGGCGTCCCAGTCGCCGGATGATTGCTGGACCACCAAGTCCGAGTCGCCGTAACATAGGATCCGGCGAATGCCGAGCTCTTTGGCAAGCCGGAGCCCGTGTATGAGCGCCTCATACTCGGCTACATTGTTGGAGGTGGCAAAGTGGATTTGCAGCGTGTATCTGAGCTTGTCGCCTTTGGGAGAGGTGAGGACGATGCCGACTCCCAAGCCAGTGCGCATCTTGGACCCATCAAAGTGCATGCGCCAATGAGTGGAGTCGGGAGCTAGCGGCAGGTACTGGGTCTCGGCCCAGTCGACGAGGAAGTCGGCCAATGCTTGGGATTTGATGGCGGTGCGAGGCTGGTAGAAGATCGCGTAAGGGGCCAGCTCGATGGCCCATTTCGCCACCCGGCCGGATGCATCCCGGCTGCCTATGATCTCGGCCAGCAGGGCGGTGCATACAACCGTGATGGGATGCTCTTGGAAGTAGGGCTTCAGCTTCTTGGCGGCGAAGTACACGCCATAACACATCTTTTGGTAGTGCGGGTAGTTTTGCTTCGAGGCGGACAATACCTCGCTCAGATAGTACACCGGCCTCTGGACCGGCTGGGCTCGGCCCTCTTCTGGGCGTTGGACTACAATGACGGTGCTGACCACCCGGTTGGTTGCAGCAATGTAGAGGAGCATGGGCTCTTTCTCAGTCGGCGCCGCCAGGACAGGAGGCGTGGCCAGCATCTTCTTTAGCTCGTGAAAAGCTTGATCAGCTTGGTCATTCCACTCGAAGTGGTTGGTCTTCTTCATGAGAAGGTAGACGGGAAGAGCTTTCTCTCCGAGCCGGCTGATGAAGCGGTTTAGGGAGGCCAAGCACCCGGTGAACTTCTGGATGTCTCGAAGCTTGGTGGGAATCGCCATTCTCTTGATGGCCTTGATCTTCACCGGGTTGCATTCGATGCCGCATTCGGAGACCAGGAAGCCTAGGAGCTGGCCGGCTGGCACTCCGAACACGCATTTCTCGGGGTTGAGCTTGATTTGGAACTGGCGTAGGTTCTCAAATGTTTCTTTGAGGTCTTCCAGCAAGGTGCCGCGCTTCTCCGTCTTCACCACAATGTCGTCTACGTAGACGTGAGCATTTCTGCCGAGCTGCTTGAGGAGGCACTTCTGCATGCAACGCTGAAAAGTGGCACCGGCATTTCTCAAGCCGAATGTCATGGTCAGGTAGCAGAAGGCTCCGAATGGCGTGATGAAGGCGGTCTTCAGGCGGTCCGCCGGATCTAACTTTATCTGCTGGTATCCTGAGTAAGCATCCAAGAAACTCAACAGCTCGCATTCGTCTGTGGAGTCTATCACTTGGTCAATCCTTGAAAGGGCAAAGGGATCTTTGGGGCAGGCCTTGTTGAGGCTCGTGTAGTCTATACACATACGCCACTTGTTGTTCTTCTTTAGCACGAGGACCGGGTTGGCGAGCCACTCTGGAAAGAAAACTTCCATAATGAAGCCGGCTGCCAGAAGCCGGGCTATTTCCTCTCCCACAATCCTGTGTTTCTCCTCCGACAGTCGGCGGAGGGGTTGTCTGACTGGTTTGGCGTCTTCTCGGACGTGTAATTTGTGCTCGGCGAATTCCTTCGGAACACCCAGCATGTCCTTGGGGGACCATGCAAAGATGTCTCGATTCTCACGGAGGAAGTCGGAGAGCTCGCCTTCCTATTTGCTGTTTAGGTTTGCCCCAATGACGGCAAACCTCTCTGGGTGCTCGGGGTCAAGAGGTATCTTCTTCGTCTCCTTGGCCGGCTGGAAAGATCCTTGGGCATCATACTCCTTGGGATCGGGGGACAAGGACGGCTGCTTGCCGGCCATGCCCATGACCCGGTCCAACATCTTCTTCTCTTCGGCAATCACAAGGGACTCGGCCAGCCGGCTGCTGGCTGCTGCGCACTCGGAGGACTTCTTGTAATCGCCGGCTATGGTGATGACGCCTTTGGTGCTTGGTATCTTCATCTTGAGGTATGCATAGTGGGGAACTTCCATGAACTTGGCCAAGGCAGGTCGGTCAAGCAATGCATGGTAAGGGCTCTCCAGGTCCACTACTTCAAACCAGATCGCTTCCCGGTGGAAATGCTCCTTGTCCCCAAAAAGTACATCAATCTTGATCTTGCCAATGGGGGCGCAGGACAGGCCGAGTACGATGCCGTGGAACACAGTCCGAGTAGGCATGAGTTGCTTCGTCTTGACATTCAGCTTCTCCATGGTGTCACGGTACAGGATGTTGATGCTGCTCCCGCCGTCTATCAGCACGCGGGAGAATCGGGCAGCGCGTCTGTCCGTTGCAAGGGTGGCATCCAAAACCAACGCATAAGAGCCGGGAGACGGCATCACCTCTGGGTGGTCGGTCCAGCTCCAGCTGATAGGTTTTTCTGACCAGTGCATGTGCTCGGCGGGGTTGGCAGCAACCATGTTGACTTCTTGGTGCTCTCGGCGTTTGCTGTGCCGGTCTTCGGGCTGACTTGTAAAGATGATATAGGCGGCATGCTCGTCGGGGAACTCGTCGTGCACGGCTCCGACTGCGGGCCGAGCGGCCGGCGGCTGCGGAGCCGGAGGCGGCGGACCGGCAGGCGGAGGCGGTGCGAGCCCTTCGCCTTTAGAGATTCGGGTGAGCCAATGGCACTTCCGGGTTGTGTGGTTGGACGGCTTCGCGCCGCTGTGGAACTTGCACGGGGCGTCGAGAGTTTGCTCGTAGGAAAAGGCCGGCTGCCAAGCCGGCCTGCCGCCCTTGGGTTTCTTGGGCGCGGGCCGCCCTTCGGGCGGCACGTCTTCGATTGTGGCCACCTGCCGGCTGACGGGAGGCGGCGCGGGGCCCTTGCGCTTGTGGTCGTTCGAGTGTGGGCGTCGGCCGGAATCCCCAGCCAGCGTCTTGGGCGCCGGGTTGAGTACTTTCCCGGACGCGTCTACCTGGAGCTCGGTCTTCATTGAGGAGTCGGCGGTGGCGTACTTGTCCGCTATGTCCAGAAGCTCGTCGAGGGTAGTCGGCTCGTCGCAGAGAAGCTTGTGCTTGAGGAGGGTGCCTTCTCGGCACCCGGCAGTGAAGTATTCTATCGCTTGTACCTCGTGCACCCCTTCGCAAGAGTTGCAAAGCTCGGCCCAACGCGTGAGGTAGTCGCGAGTGGACTCGGCGGGGCCTTGTACGCACAAGGAGAGCTGTCTGGGCTTGGGAGCCCGCTTGTAGGTGCTGGTGAAGTTGCGGACGAAAGCTTCTGTGAAATCTAGCCAGCTGTTGATGCTGTGTGGTTTGAGGCTGTTGAGCCAGGTCCGCGCCGTGCCCTGCAGCATGAGGGGCACGTACTTCATGGCAACGCGCCTGTTGCCGCTGGCTATGCTAACCGCCATGGAGTTGCCGATCAACCAATCTTCCGGCTTCACGGAGCCGTTGTACTTGGGCGTGTCTCTTGGGAGCGAGAACCCTTTGGGGAAGGGCTCGTCGCGGATGCGGGGGCCGAAGCAAGGCGGACCGACAGCGTCTTCTTCTTCCAGCGCCAGGGATCGCGCCAGGCGGTCGATCCGATGGCGGGTGTCGTTCTCGCCGACTCCTTCGCGGCGACCTAGCCGGCCGCTGAGAGTCGGATGCGCAACAGGCGGCGGGGTGGGATATCTCTCTCCACGGGGCCGGGACGGAGGCGGGTTGCCCCGCCAGTCCACGGCCCGAGGGTGGCCTTCTGCGTCTCGCTCGATGGAGATCCGGGTTTGGCTTCGGCTGGCAGCCGGCTCTTTCTCGCGCCGCGCACGGTCTCTACCCGCAGTCGGCGTCCGGGACGTCGCACCGTGATCTCGGCATGGGGGAGGGCTTTCCGCGCGGGCGTCGACTTCGTGCCGCTGCGCGGCTGCATCGATCAACTGCTGGATGCATCGGGTCATGTGGGGGAGTTCTTCGGCCCCCAGTCCATCTAGCTCGTCAACGGCCGCCTGGGCGGCGCGCAGGTTTTCGAGTGGAGTGGCGTAGACTGGGCGGTCGACTCCTAATGTGTCGGCAACGACAGCGCCGCGCTGTCTGACAACGCCGGCCCGGCTAGGCCCGCCTGGGGGCGGCGTGCCAAAGGCGGCGTGGTCGGCCTCGCGTCGGTGGGCCTCAGCGAGGCGTCTCATGGAAACCAACTTCCGGCCCTCCGCGAGGAGGGCGAGGCGGCGAGCCTCCAGTGCTTCAGCGTCGGCGTCGGCCGGGAGGGGGATGGACAAGTCGTGGACCGCCGCGTGCGGGGCGTCGTGGGCGCTCTCGTCGACTGCGCCGTCGTGGCCAATGACCATCACCTCGGTGGTGACAGCGTCGCAGCCATCGGCTCGGGGAAGCGGGTCATTGTAGATCGTGACGTTGGTGGGGAAGGTGTCGAATGAGGCCGTGTCGGAGTCGACAGGCATCGGATCGGTGGAGCCAACCGACTCCAAGTCCACAGCAGGCTCGCCGGAGACATGGAGCTGGTCGAGGAGGTTGACGAGGTGGTTGGTGCCCGCGTCGGAGGCGAGCTCGTCGGATATGAGGGTCTTGTCGAGGAGATCAGCGAGGCTGCTCGCTGCGCAGGCGTTGGTGACGCCTTGCAGCGCGTCGTGGCAAGCGCCATCGGGCATGCCGGGCTGGCTACGCTCGCGGGGGAGGAAGAGGGTTCCCGTACAGAATAGGTCTTCGGACGACGGTGCACCTCGCCCCACGGTGGGCGCCAAATGTCGGGTGGTAGGTGCGACATATGCCAACGGGTGGCTTATCATTGTGGGAGCCAGTAAAACATCGCCGGTGCCTGGAAACAGGATGAGGCGAAGACATGCACGCCGGCGAATCTTACCCAGCTTCGGGGCTCTCCGTGGAGATAACACCCCTACTGCTGCTCTGCGGGGTCTCCGCATGATCACTAGATGAACAAGTAGCTACACGATGCTCCTTGAGCTGTTTGGCAAGAGGAGGAAGAAGGGCTCTGCTTGCTCTCTTCTCCTCCCTACGTGGTGTCTAAAACTAGCAGGGATCAACCCTTTGCATGGGTGTCCCGGGGGGTTTAAATAGGCCTACCCCCCGGGGGTACAATGGTAATCCGGATGGGCGTGGGGCCCAGCCGTCTGTGTCTATGCTCGCCGGCTTCCGTGCCGACTGCTGGGGCCCGCTGACTGGTGGGTCCCGCCGGCTGCCGGCTCTTGGGTCGACAGGCAGGCCCCACTGTCCAGGGTCATGTCGGTGGCTGGTTACTATTGCTCAATCTTGGTGACGAGGGCTTCGCCGAGGTAAGCATGGCTACAGTGCTGCCGTCCGACGAGCGATCACTGTAGCCCCTCCGCGTCTTGTCTCCTTAATGGGGCGTCTTCTTCGAGGGAGGTGGCAAGCCGGCTGTGGGGAGCCGGCTCTATCTTGGGCCGACTGGGGGAGGTCTGGCCGCCTTCAGGTGTCTCTCTGCCCGAAGGGGCCCACCGCCCGTGGGCCGTACTGCCAGCCCGTCGTGGATGACATCAGGGTCGACGTGGCAATAGTGCTAAGCCGGACGGGTCATGGCCACCCGTACGGCGCACTGTGCCAGGCGTGCTCCGCGATTTGGGGGCGGCCAGCCTTACTGTAGCCACGCCCCGTCACATCGCCGTTATGTGGGTGCAGACTTGGAGGGTACGATCTCGACCGCTTTATGGGAGCCGGCTCCTTGGAGTCGGCCTTCTCGCGGCCGGCTCATTGGAGCCGGCCCTCCCGCGGCTTTCTTCATGAGGGCTGAAGTCGGGCCGCCTTCCGATAGCCGGCCTGGGAGACAGCTGGCCAGGGGAAGGCGGCCCCACGTCTTGGATTCTTGAGAGCCGGATCGGCTCGTAATTTTTTCAGAAAGGCCAGGGGAGCCGGCTAGGCTACCCATGGTCACTTACTCCGACATCAAGTGTGGTTCGTTTACTATCTTGTGTGCTTCTTTCCGGTGTTGCTTCTTCGGGTTGGTTCCGGTAACGTCGCGTTTGTGAGGACCCGTTCGACTACGTCCCTTTGTCTTCTTCATGGACCCGTTCTTCTTCCTTGCGGGATTTCAGGCAAGATGATCATACCCTCGAAATCACTTCTATCTTTGCTTGCTAGTTGCTCGCTCTTTTGCTATGCCTATGCTGCGATACCTACCACTTGCTTATCATGCCTCCCATATTGTTGAACCAAGCCTCTAACCCACCTTGTCCTAGCAAACCGTTTTTGGCTATGTTACCGCTTTGCTCAGCCCCTCTTATAGCGTTGTTAGTTGCAGGTGAAATTGAAGTTTGTTCCTTGTTGGAACATGGAGATGTTGTTCCTTGTTGGAACATGTTTGCTTGTTGGGATATCACAATATCTCTTATTTAATTAATGCATCTATATACTTGGTAAAGGGTGGAAGGCTCGGCCTTATGCCTGGTGTTTTGTTCCACTCTTGCCGCCCTAGTTTCCGTCATATCGGTGTTATGTTCCCGGATTTTATGCGCTTGGGTTATAATGGGAACCCCATGACAGTTTTCCTTGAATAAAACTCCTCCAGCAAGGCCCAACATTGGTTTTACCATTCGCCACCTAGCCTTTTCTTTCTCTTGGGTTCTGCAGACTCAAGGGTCATCTTTATTTTAACCCCCCCCCCCCCCCGGGCCAGTGCTTCTCTAAGTGTTGGTCCAACTGAGCGACGTCCAAGGCTACTAAGGGCAACTCTGGGCTGGCTTACCCGATGTCTTGCTCATCCGGTGTGCCCTGAGAACGAGATATGTGCAGCTCCTATCGGGATTTGTCGAGAATGAGATATGTGACTCACAGATACTTCCGAAACCAGCTTGCAGGTGCCGATGTTACCGAGCAGGTGACGCAACCAAGCTCAAGGAGGAGCTCGATGAAGATCTTGTCCTTTGTGTTGTTTCGTTCTAGTTGATCAGTAGTGGAGCCCAGTTGGGGTCGATCGGGGATCTGTGTAGCTTTTGGGGTAGTCTTCTTTTATTTTGGTTCCGTAGTCGAACCTTGTTTGTATCTGGATGTTGTAATGCTTTATTCATGTAATTGTGTGAAGTGGCGATTGTAAGCCAACTATGTATCTCTTTCCCTTATGTATTACATGGGTTGTGTGAAGATTACCTCCCTTGCGACATTGCTTTCAATGCGGTTATGCCTCTAAGTGGTGTTTCGACATGTGGGAGATATAGCCGCATTGAGGGCGTTACAAAGATGTACCAGGACCTCAAGCAGGCTTATTGGTGGACTCGAATGAAGCGCGAGATTGCTCAGTTCGTGAATGAATATGATGTCTGCAGAAGAGTGAAGGCAGAATACCAATGACCAGCTGGTCTCCTCCAACTTCTTGCCATTCCAGAATGGAAGTTTGACCACATTGAGATGGACTTCGTGACTGGATTTCCAAAGTCTAAGTGTGGCAATGATGCTATATTCGTTGTCCTCGACAAACTCACTAAAGTGGCTCACTTTCTGCCTATCTAAGAGTCAATCACTGCAGCTCAATTTGCGGAGCTTTATACCTCTCGGATTGTCTCTCTGCATGGCATTCCACAGTTGATCTCTTCAGATCGTGGCAGCATCTTTACCTCCAAGTTTTGGGATTCTATCCAGAAGGCCATGGGCACCAACATCCGTTTCATCACAGCTTTTCATCCTCAAACTAGAGGTCAAGTCGAGCGTGTCAATCAGATTCTCGAAGATATGCTCAGGGCTTGTGTTATCTCTTTCGGTATGAAGCGGGAAGATTGTCTTCCATATGCCGAGTTCTCCTACAACAACAGCTTTCAAGCGAGTTCGGGCAAGGCCCCATTTGAAATTCTCTATGGCAGGAAGTGTCGTACTCCTCTTAACTGGTCAGAGACCGGTGAACGTCAACTTCATGGAAATGACTTGAGCACAGAGGTAGAGGAAATGTGCAAAGTCATTCGTGATAACCTCAAAGCAGCGCAATCGCACCAGAAAAGCTACTATGATAGTAAACATCGTGATTTGGCTTTCGAGATCGGAGACCATGTTTACCTCCGCATCTCTCCAATGAGAGGTACTCGTCGCTTTGGTATCAAAGGGAAACTTGCCCCTAGATACGTGGGTCCTTTCAAGATCGTCAGCAAGAGAGGCGATCTCGCCTATCAACTCGAGCGTCCTTCAAACTTTGCAAACGTGCACGACGTGTTCCATGTCTCTCAGCTCCGCAAGTGCTTCAAGACCCCTGACCGCACCGTCAACTTCGAAGACATTGATATCCAAGAAGACCTTTCTTATCGTGAGCACCCCGTTGCTATTCTTGAAGAAACTGAGCGCAAGACTTGCAATAAGTCAATCAAATTCCTCAAGGTCAAGTGGTCACACCATTCCGACCGTGAAGCCACCTGGGAACGAGAGGATCACCTCCGTTCTGAGTACCCGGCGTTTTTCCTGTCCTAGATCTCGGGACGAGATCCTTTCGTAGTGGTGGAGTGTTGTAACACCCCGGATGTAATTTACCTTATATGTATCCCAACTCTTGCCGTTTCCGGCCTAAGTTATTTTATTTTTCTCCGTTGTCGGGTTTTTGTCTCCGTGTGTTGTTGCCTTTGTCATGCATCTCATATCATGTCATCATGTGCATTGCATTTTCATACGTGTTTGTTTCATGCATCCGATCATTTTCCCCGTTGTCCGTTTTGCATTCCGGCGCTCCTATCTCCTCCGGTGGTCCTTTCTACCTCTTTCTCTGTGTGGGGGTTAAACGTTTTCGGATTGGACTGAGACTTGTCATGTGGCCTTGGTTTACTACCGGTAGACCGCCTGTCAAGTTTTGTGCCATTTGGACTTCGTTTGATACTCCAACGGTTAACCGAGGGACCGAGAAGGCCTCGTTCATGTTGTAGCCCAACACCACTCCAATTTGGCCCAAAACCCACCTAAACCCCTTCTATCATCTAGAGCGTTCGATCACGATCGTGTGGCCGAAAACTGCACTCAATTTGGACATCCCTAGCTCCCTCTACCTCTATAAATAGATCCCCTTCCAAAAATCTCGGGCAAACCCTAGACCCCTCCCTCTCCACGCGCCGCCAGACAAAATCCGGAAGGCCGGACACGTTCGCCCGCTCCGCCGGACGAACCAGCAGCTGCCGCCTATCCTGTGGGCGAGCCCCACTTCGCCGCCGCCGCGTGGGCCTGCCAGGCCCAGCGCCAGCCCTCCCCGCCGCCGTCCGGGCTGAGGCCGCGCGCCGCCCGCGCCCGCTTCTTCCTCCTCGCGCCCGCGCCTCCTCGCCTCTTCCCCGCCGCCGCGCCGCCGTGTCGACCGCCGCGCCGCCGCCCGCCATTTCCGGTGACCGCCGCCAGCCTCGCCGAACTCCACCGCGTCTCCCCGCGCCTCCAAGGACCCCCACGCTGGCCGGCGCCGCCGCCCTCCATCGGATCCGAACGGAGGGGGACCGGATCCGGCCTTCCCCTCGCCTATAGAGCTCACCAGAGTAGACCAAGAGCTCGCCGGAGTTGCATCGGTTCATGCGCGCTGCCAGCTACAGTAAACCCTAGATCCGGAGGGTAAAAATTTCCTAAGTCCCCAGTTTTTCAGTATTTTTAGGCATCTTCATCATGTCGTATCTCTACAACCGTAGCTTCGATTTGTGCGTGTAGCATATCAAAATGTTCGCCTCGACGAGTATATCACTTCATCTCATTGCATCATTTTCATTTGAGCTCATCTTGATGCCCAAAATGCTGTTGGAAGAGGGCTATGTGATAAATTTGTCAGATCTGTTTCATCAAATAGCTTTTTGTCATTTTTGCCATGATTAATGTGTGCATGATATGCTCCTGATTTTTGTGATCCATGTGGTGAATAGCACAAGCTTGCAAAGTAGCGTAATCGGTAATGCTGATTTCAGGGACTTAGAATTTCTCTAAGTCCTTGTCCTGATTTTGTCGTTATGTCATATGTTCATGTTGTTTCCTAGTGATCTGTGCCTCTTTTGAGGATAATCAGTAAGGATGTTTTGTTAACATTGTGGTGCTCTATCCATCCATGTATTTGTTTGCATTTATGGAGAACCCTATCTTGAGTCAATCGAGCTCTACTTTTGCTATATCGTGAATCCTGGCAGATTGTTGACATGATTAGTGATTTTGCCAAGGATGTTGCTATTGATCCGTGCATGCTATGTTATTTTTATTGCCATGTCTAGCTTCCATGTCATCTATTGTTGGGTGTCTGCTTAGTTTGTCATGCCATGCTCTGTAGTGAGTGCATCGAGCTCGTGAACATGCCTACTCGTTAACTGATTTGCATACTCCAGGTTTTCAGCAAGTCTGAGATCTGTTTATGTTTTTGACATGTTCACATGCTTGCAATTGTATTTTCAAATCCCTTTTGGCTCAAGGTCACTAAGGGACTTTTGTTAAGTGCTTTGAGTAGCTTCATGCCATGCCTTGCGTTGCCATGTTAAGTTCCTGTAGCATGTAGTTTTCATGCTCTAAAGTGTGCTTCCTGATGATAGATTCCAGACTTGTGTTAATTTCACTAAGTCTGAAACCTCTTATCATTTGCACTTTTGCCATGCTTGTTTGAACCTGTTAATGGATGAATTAGTCGTAGCTCAGTGTTCAACTTTTGTCAAGCATCATGAGTGGATCCCTGCCATGTATTTTGTTGTCATGTTTGAGTGTTGTAGCATAACTATCTTGATGCATTTAGATGGCTACTTGATGATTATTGCAGACCGGTGCCATATTTGTTTTGCTTGCCATTTCCAAACCGTGCATCCAGTTCCGGTGATCTTTATATCGATTTCAACCGAAATCACCTCACCTTTCCAGTGGCACTCTTGGATTTCCATGTTGAGGCCAGGTTCAATCATTCCTTGTCAAATCTTGCATATACATCACATACCGCATCCCGCATAGCATACCATGTTTGCATCATGTTGCTTGAGCATTGCACATGGTTGATTGTATTCCGTTTGCTTGTTGTTGTTGTTTGGGTAGAGCCAGGAGACGATTTCGCGAACGAGGAGCACGTTGAGTTCGCTTACGAGGATCAGGTCAACTCTGACAACTTTGCAGGCAAGATGACCATACCCTCGAAATCACTTCTATCTTTGCTTGCTAGATGCTCGCTCTTTTGCTATGCCTATGCTACGATACCTACCACTTGCTTATCATGCCTCCCAAATTGCCTTGTCAAACCTCTAACCCACCATGTCTTAGCAAACTATTGATTGGCTATGTTACCGCTTTGCTCAGCCCCTCTTATAGCGTTGCTAGTTGCAGGTGTAGATTGGAGATCGTTCCTTGTTGGAACATTGTTTGTTGTTGGGATATCACTATATTATCTTGATTATCTTAATGCATCTATATACTTGGCAAAGGGTGGAAGGCTCGGCCTTTTGCCTAGTGTTTTGTTCCACTCTTGCCGCCCTAGTTTCCGTCATATCGGTGTTATGTTCCCGGATTTTGTGTTCCTTACGCGGTTGGGTTATAATGGGAACCCCTTGACAGTTTGCCTTGAATAAAACTCTTCCAGCAATGCCCAACATTGGTTTTACCATTCGCCACCTAGCCTTTTTCCCTTGGGTTTCGCGGACTCAAGGGTCATCTTTCTTTTAACCCCCCCCCCCCCCCCGGGCAAGTGCTTCTCTAAGTGTTGGTCCAACTGAGCGATGTCCGGGGCTACCAGGGGCAACTCTGGGCTGGCCTACCCGATGTCTTGCTCATCTGGTGTGCCCTGAGAATGAGATATGTGCAGCTCCTATCGGGATTTTCGGCACATCTGGGTGGTGTTGCTAGTTTAGTTTTACCATTATCGAGGATGTCTTGAAAAACCGGGATGTCGAGCCTGATCGGAATGTCTCGGGAGAAGGAATATCCTTCGTTGACCGTGAGAGCTTGTGATGGGCTAAGTTGGGACTCCCCTGCAGGGATTTGAACTTTTGAAAGACGTGCCCGCGGTTATGGGCAGATAGGAATTTGTTAATGTCCGTTTGTAGATAACATGAAACTTAACTTAATTAAAATGAATCAACCGCATGTGTAACCGTGATGGTCTCTTCTCGGCGGAGTCCGGGAAGTGAACACGGTGTTGGAGTAATGCTTGGCGTAGGTTGTTCTAGGATCACTTCTTGATCATAGTTCTTCGTTCGTGCTTTGCCTTCTCTTCTCCCTCTCTTTTGCGAACAAGTTAGCCACCATATATGCTAGTCGCTTGCTGCAGCTCCACATATTACCTTGCCTTACCTATAAGCTTAAATAGTCTTGATCGCGAGGGTGTGAGATTGCTGAGTCCCCGTGACTCACAGATTACTTCCAAACCAGATGCAGGGACCGATGATACCATTCCAGACGATGCGCTTGAGCTCAAGTGGGAGTTCGATGAAGACTCTCGTCGTTACTATGTGTCTTTCCCAGATGATCAGTAGTGGTGCCCAGTTGGGGCGATCGGGGACTTTGTCGCATGTGGGGGTTGATCTTTATTTTGGTACCGTAGTCGGACCATGAGTGTATTGGATGATTGTAATGTTATTCATGTATTTGTGTCACGTGGCGAGTGTAAGCCAACTATGTATCCTTTCCCCTTTTATATATTACATGGGTTGTTGTGAAGATTACCTTACTTGCGACATTGCTTTCAATGCGGTTATGCCTCTAAGTCGTGCTTCAACACGTAGCAGATATAGCCGCATCGAGGGTGTTACAAGTTGGTATCAGAGCCTCCCCCGACCTTAGGAGCCCCCTGCTTGATCGAATCGTTGGCGTTGTTGAGTCTAGAAAAATATTTTGAGTCATTTAGGATTATATATATCGGAGAGTTAGGAATTCTTTTTAATTCCCAGTCCCTTCATCGCTCTCGTGAGGCATCCTGACGTAGAGTTTTGACTCTTCTCTTCTCAAATTTTCACTAATTTTTTTAGGATCACGCGGGTATCTTGGAATCGTTCCATTTAATTTGTGACGAGAACATTGTTCTTGGTGCCTCCTGTCATTTAGGGGTTGTGGCAGTGTCCCGGGGAGTTGAGCTCCGAGGTGTTGTCGTCACAATTTTATCATTGAGATTCTGGAATACCTGAGTTTCGCCGACATCGAAAATCTCTTTTATGCAGTTGTTGGTGAGATAACCTCGACGCCACCCAGTACTGGGGCGGGAGTTCGGGAGTATTGCCATAACTCGTATAACGAATGCTTTTTGAAGGTTGAGGTAGATGATTTCCGAAGTTTTTCTCGGTTATGTGTTGAAGGATGGATACAGCTGGATGTAGGATTTGCTAGATTTGGGTGAGATATTATGCTTCCCCTGTATCCCCAACACCTGATTGCATAACCGGAAAG
This sequence comes from Triticum urartu, assembly GCF_056163025.1. NCBI lineage: Eukaryota > Viridiplantae > Streptophyta > Magnoliopsida > Poales > Poaceae > Triticum > Triticum urartu. Next base: position 559,210,033 of record NC_141875.1, read on the forward strand.
GCTCGAGAGTTTCATAGTTGGGAATTCTTGTAGCTCTAGTTCTTCTTCCACGGATATTTGGTTTGGGATTGGGTAATCCTCACCAAGTATTTGCTCTTGTCCGTACCTTGTTGTTTTCTTCTACCTAAATTCTAAGTGGTTTCTCAATTTATGGATATGTGTCCATTTCAATTGGAATGCATTCATTCATTTTGTTCGGATGTGAAGACTTTATGTTGCAATTTCAACCCGTTTGATTCAGCTTCAATATTTATCTTTCAATGTGCTAATGGATGTCAACCTCTTCAGGATGGCTCCTCCAACGCGCATGACTCCGAATCATGATCCGCCACCACCACCACCACCTCCGGAGGCATGGCAAGCTGTGATGGCCGCTACCAATGCAAACACGCAGCTGATCATGCAACTTCTTCAAGAGCGCAACCAAGGGAACCAGGGTCATGGCAACAATCAGAACCACTTTGCTACACTCAACCAGTTCCTTGCTAACCAGCCAAAGACCTTCAGCAATTGTGTTGAGGCAACAGATGCTGATGATTGGCTCATGGACATATGCAAGCATTTTGAGTGCAGTAACGTCAGGCCTGAGGACTTTGTCAAGTTCGCCTCCTTCCAACTCAAAGACCAAGCTGCAGAATAGTTTCAGAAGTACAAAGATTCCAGAGGAGGCCGTGTGATTACCTGGGAGGAATTCCGTCAAGACTCCAAAGCTCATCATATTTCTCAGAGCGTGGTTGAAAGCAAGCGTGAGGAATTCTGCAACCTGAAGCAAGGCTCTATGTCTGTTTACGAGTACAACAAGATGTTTCAGAAGCTCGCCCGTTTTGCTAAGCAAGACGTCCCTGACGAGAAGAGCATGATATACCAGTTCAGGGGTGGTCTCAGAGAAGAAATCCAGCTAGCTCTTGTCCTCTTTGAGCCCAAGAGGTACGATGAGTTTTACAACATGGCAATGAAGCAAGAGACTGCTCAACTGAAGTGCGATGTTTCCAAGAAGCGAGTCAGAGATGCAACTCCTTCTTCCTCAACTCAAGTGGCTAAGAAGCAGAAGTATTGGCTTCCTCCTCCTCCGTTCCGTCAGCCTTATCAGCAGAAGAGCAAAGGTGGCAGTGGATCTTCCCACCCACCCAACCCTGGCTTTCAGAACAAGACTTCATCTCAAGCTCCAAGATCAAGTGCTCCGTATCACCGTCCACTCTCGGAGGTCACATGCAACAAGTGCCAACAGAAGGGTCACTGTGCCAACAAATGCTTCAATCAGAGGCGTCTCCCTCCTCCTCCTGTCAGATCTGCAAGTACAGCTGTGGTCAAGCATTACCCCAAGTCTGCTAAGGTCAACTTGTTAAACGCAGCTCAGGCAGAGGACTCGCCTGATGTGATTATGGGTAACCTTCTTGTTAATGACATTCCCGCAAGAGTTCTTTTTGATACTGGTGCATCTTTGTCATTTTTATCGAAGCCTTTTGCATCCATGCATGATGTGCATACTGTTGATTTGCCTAAGCCGATAGCAGTTTCTTCTCTGGGTTTTTTCATGAACACCAAAATGATGGCTCCGGATGTTACTATCACGTTGGGTGACTACAAGTTTCTTTCTTCTCCAATGGTCCTTGGTAACTCGGATATTAATCTTATTCTTGGAATGGGTTGGCTTTCTAAGCACAAGGCTCAGCTTGATTGTGCTGCCAGGCAGATTCAATTGACTCATTCGTCTGAGGATGTAATTGTCTTTGCCGCTAATGATGATACCATTCGTCTGTTTTCTCTCAATGAGAAGGGTGAACTGGATGCCATCTCTCAAATTCCAGTCGTTTGTGAATATCAAGATGTCTTTCCAGAAGAGCTTCCAGGAATGCCTCCGCACCGGCAAGTTGAATTTGTCATCGATCTTGAGCCTGGTATGGAACCTGTTTGCAAATGTCCTTACAAGCTTGGGTCTCATCCGACCTAGTTCTTCTCCGTGGGGTTGTGGAGTTCTTTTTGTGAAGAAGAAGGATGGAATGGACCGACTTTGTGTTGACTACCTTCCATTGAACAAGAAGACTATAAAGAACAAGTACCCACTTCCCAACATCAACGAGCTGTTCAAACAACTCAAAGGTGCTCAAGTATTCTCCAAGCTTGATCTCCCTATGGGCTATCACCAGATCCGAATTCGTGAGCAAGATATCCCCAAGACGGCATTCAGAACAAGCTATGGTTCATATGAATACACTGTCATGTCTTTTGGCCTCGTCAACGCTCCGCCGACGTTCTCTCGCATGATGAACTTCATCTTCAAACCCTACACAAATGACTTCGTCTTGGTCTACCTCGATGACATTTTGGTCTTTTCCAAGAACAAGGAAGATCATGCCAAGCACTTGCGTTTGGTGCTCGATAAGCTTAGAGAACATCAGTTCTACGCCAAGTTTTCAAAGTGCGAGTTTTGGCTCGATGAGGTTCTCTATCTTGGGCATATCATCTCTGCCAAGGGCATAGCGGTGAATCCTGAGAAGGTGTCGGCAATTGTGAATTGGGAACCACCTCAGAACGTGAAGCAACTCCGCAGCTTCCTTGGTCTCGCAAGCTATTGTCGAAGGTTCGTTGAGAACTTCTCAAAGATCGTGAAGCCGCTTTCCAACCTTCTCCAGAAGCACGTGAAGTACGTTTGGTCTCCGGAATGTGACATCGCTTTCAACACCCTGAAAGAGAAATTAGTCACTGCTCCAGTTCTGACTCCTCCTGATGAATCCAAACCGTTCGAGGTCTTCTGCGATGCCTCTCTTCAAGGTCTTGGTGCAGTGTTGATGCAAGAGAAGAAAGTTGTGGCTTATACTTCTCGCCAGTTGAAGCCCAACAAGAAGAACTACCCCACTCATGACCTCGAGTTGGCGGCAGTTGTGCATGCTCTTTTGACTTGGAGACATCTCTTATTGGGAAGAAAAGTGGACATCTTCACTGACCACAAGAGTCTCAAGTACATCTTCACTCAGCCTAATCTCAACCTCAGGCAGACTCGTTGGGTCGAAATGATTCAAGAGTATAATCCGAGTATCGAATATACTCCAGGCAAGGCTAATGTAATTGCTGACGCATTGAGCAGGAAGGCTTACTGCAACAGTTTGATTCTCAAGCCTTACCAAGCCGAGCTTTGTGAAGCTTTATGCAAACTCAATCTGCAAGTTGTTCCTCAAGGTTTCCTCGCCAACCTTCAAGTCTCTCCTACTTTGGAAGATCAAATTCGCGAGGCTCAACTTCTTGATGCTATGGTGAAGAAGGTGAAGATTGGGATTACCAAGAGTCAATCCAAGTACAAGTGATATCGCCTTGATGACAAGGATACTCTCTTCTTTGAGGATCACATTGTTGTGCCTAAAGGTGACCTTCGTAAAGTCATTATGAACGAGGCTCACAATTCACTCCTCTCCATCCACCCTGGAAGCACGAAGATTGTAACGCCCCGAGACCTATGTGCCAGGTGTCCTCCGCTTATTCGCTGTTGTTGCCTTGTCATTGCTTGCGTATCATGCATTGCATATCATGTCATCATGTGCATTTCATTTGCATACATGTTCGTCTCATGCATCTGAGCATTTTCCCCGTTGTCCGTTTTGCAATCCGACGCTCCTATGTCATCCGGTGTCCCTTTCTACCTCTTTTCGTGTGTGGGCGTTAAACATTTCCGGATTGTACCAAGACTTGTCATGCGGCCTTTGTTTACTACCGGTAGACCGCCTGTCAAGTTTCATGCCATTTGGACTTCGTTTGATACTCCAACGGTTAACCGAGGGACCGAAAAGGCCTCATGAGTGCTGCAGCCCAACACCCTTCCAATTTGGCCCCAAACCCACCCAAACCTCTCCCATCATCTCGGGCGTTCGATCATGATCGCGCGGCCAAAAACCGCACCTCATTTGGACTCTCCTAGCTCCCTCTACCTATAAATATGCCCTCCCCGTCCATTTTCGTGGACGAAACCCTAGATCCCACCTCCTCGCACCGACGGACACGTCCGCCGCTGCGCTGGACATGTCCGCGCCGCCGTACCAGACCAATCCGCACCGGCCACCTGTCCACCGTCGCCTTTCTCTCTCCTCCCCGCCTCCTGTGGCCCGCCAGGCCTAGGGCAGGCCCGCCCGGGCCCGATCTGCTCCGCCGCCGCTCGGTCGCGCGCCCGAGGCACGCGCCACCCCGCCGCTGGCCGTTTCCTCGCCGCGCCGCCCGTCCCCGCCGCCTGGAACCGCGCCTCGCCGCCCGCCATGCACCTAAGCTCGCCGGCCGCCGCGCGCCTGCTCCGCTCGCCTCGCGCCGCCGCCTCGCTCATCGTGCGCCGCCGCATAGCCTCGCCAAGCTCGCCGCCACCGCTTTGCTTGTCGGCCTCCTCGCTGGAATCTTGCTGGCGACTGCTTCAAGCTCGCCAGAGTTCTCTCTCCGGTGGATCTGGAAAAGGTGGACCAGATCCACCACTTCCACGAACCAAATACGTCCCCCTCGATCCGGATCTCCTCATCCCGCTTCGCCTCATCCCCGCGTTAACTTTTCGCGAAGGTAATATTTCACTAAGTCCCGAGATATCCTTATTCAGATGCCTCTATTCATCATGCCATAACTCATCATCCATTGCTCCGATTTGTGCGTGTAGCATTTCGAAATGTTCGCCTCGACGAGTACATCATTTCATCTCATTGCATCATTTTCATTAGAGATCATCTTGATGCCCGAAATGCTGTTGGAAGAGGGTTATGTGCTGAATTTGTCAGATCTGTTTCAGCAAATAGCTATTTGTCATTTTTGCCATGATTAATGTGTGCATGCTATGATCCTGAGCTCTACATGAGTTTTGTTATATGCCATGCCATCTTTACAGACGTGCTTTCCATGTACTTTTGTGATATTTGTGGTGACTAGAACAAGCTTGCAAAGTAGCGTAATCGGTATTGCTGATTTCAGGGACTTAGAATTTCTCTAAGTCCTTGTTCTATTTTCGTCGTTATGCCATATGTTCATGTTGTTTCCTAGTGATCCGTGCCTATTTTGAGGATGATCAGTAAGGATGTTTTGTTAACATTGTGGTGCTCTATCCATCCATATCTTTGTTTTCATTTATGGAGCAACCTAGCTTGAGTCAATCGAGCTCTACTTTTGCTATAAAATGTTCCTGGCAGATCGTTGACATGATTAGCGATTTTGCCGAGGTTGTTGCTATTGATCCGTGCATGATATGATGTTGTTCTTGCCATGTCTAGCTTCTATGCCATGTCTTCTTGATGTGTGTATTCTTAGTTTGTCATGCCATGCTCTGTAGTGAGTGCATCGAGCTCGCAAAAATGCCTACTCGTTAACTGTTTTGCATGCTCCAGTTTTCACCAAGTCTGAGAACTGTTTATGTTCTTGCCATGTTCACATGCTTGCAATTGTATTTTTTGATCCCTTTTGTCTCACGGTCACTAAGGGACTTTTGTTAAGTGATTTGAGTAGCTTCATGCCATGCCTTTCTTTGCAATGTTAAGTTCCTATAGCATGTAGTTTTCATGCTCTAAAGTGTGCTTCATGATGATAAATTCCAGACTTGTGTTAATTTCACAAAGTCTCAAACCTGTTATCATTTGCACTTTTGCCATGCTTGCTTGAACCTGTTAATTAGTGAATTAGCCGTAGCTCAGTGTTCATCTTTTGTCAAGCATCATGAGTGGATCCCTAACATGTATTTTGTTGCCATGTTTGAGTGCTGTAGCATAATTGTCTTGTTGCATTTAGTTGGCCACTTGCTGTTTGTCGCAGGCCGGTGCCATATTTGTTTTGCTTGTCATTTCCAAACCGTGCATCCGATTCCGGTGATCTTTATATCGATTTCAACCGAAATAAACTCACCTTTCCAGTGGCACTCTTGGATTTCCAAGTTGAGGCCAGGTTCAATCATTCCTTTCCAAATCATGCATATGCACCGCATGCCGCATGCCGCATCCCGCATATCATACCATGTTCATGTGTGGTTTGTTTACTATGCGGTGTGCTTCTTTCCGGTGTTGCTTCTTCGGGTTGGTTCCGGTAATGTCGCGTTTGTGAGGACCCATTCGACTACGTCCGTTTGTCTTCTTCAAGGACTCGTTCTTCTTCCTTGCGGGATTTCAGGCAAGATGATCATACCCTCGAAATCACTTCTATCTTTGCTTGCTAGTTGCTCGCTCTTTTGCTATGCCTATGCTGCGATACCTACCACTTGCTTATCATGCCTCCCATATTGTTGAACCAAGCCTCTAACCCACCTTGTCCTAGCAAACCGTTGTTTGACTATGTTACCGCTTTACACAGCCCCTCTTATAGCGTTGTTAGTTGCAGGTGAAGATTGAAGTTTATTCCTTGTTGGAACATGGAGATGTTGTTCCTTGTTGGAACATGTTTGCTTGTTGGGATATCACAATATCTCTTATTTAATTAATGCATCTATATACTTGGTAAAGGGTGGAAGGCTCGGCCTTATGCCTGGTGTTTTGTTCCACTCTTGCCGCCCTAGTTTCCGTCATATCGGTGTTATGTTCCCGGATTTTGCGTTCTTACGCGGTTGGGTTATAATGGGAACCCCTTGACAGTTTGCCTTGAATAAAACTCCTCCAGCAAGGCCCAACATTGGTTTTACCATTCGCCACCTAGCCTTTTCTTTCCCTTGGGTTCTGCAGACTCAAGGGTCATCTTTATTTTAACCCCCCCTCCCGGGCCAGTGCTTCTCTAAGTGTTGGTCCAACTGAGCGATGTCCGAGGCTAGCAGGGGCAACTCTGGGCTGGCTTACCCGACGTCTTGCTCATCCGGTGTGCCCTGAGAACGAGATATGTGCAGCTCCTATCGGGATTTGTCGGCACATCTGGGTGGCTTTGCTGGTCTTGTTTTACCATTGTCGAAATGTCTTGTAACCGGGATTCCGAGCCTGATCGGGTCTTCCCGCTAGAAGGAATATCCTTCGTTGACCGTGAGAGCTTGTGATGGGCTAAGTTGGGACACCCCTGCAGGGATTTGAACTTTCGAAAGTCGTGCCCGCGGTTATGGGCAGATGGAAATTTGTTAATGTCCGGTTGTAGAAAACCTGAAGTCAATCTTAATTAAAATACATCAACCGCGTGTGTAACCATGATGGTCTCTTCTCGGCGGAGTCCGGGAAGTGAACACGGTGTTGGAGTTATGCTTGACGTAGGTTGTTCTAGGATCACTTCTTGATCATAGTTTCTCGACCGTGCTTTTGCCTTCTCTTCTCACTCTATTTTTGCGAATATGTTAGCCACCATAAATGCTAGTCCCTTGCTGCAGCTCCACATCATACCCTTTTTACCTTACCTATAAGCTTAAATAGTCTTGATCGCGAGGGTGTGAGATTGCTGAGTCCCCATGACTCATAGATACTTCCAAAACCAGCTTGCAGGTGCCGATGTTACCGAGCAGGTGACGCAACCAAGCTCAAGGAGGAGCTCGATGAAGATCTTGTCCTTCGTGTTGTTTCGTTCTAGTTGATCAGTAGTGGAGCCCAGTTGGGGTTGATCGGGGATCTGTGTAGATTTTGGGGTAGTCTTCTTTTATTTTGGTTCCGTAGTCGAACCTTGTTTGTATCTGGATGTTGTAATGCTTTATTCATGTAATTGTGTGAAGTGGCGATTGTAAGCCAACTATGTATCTCTTTCCCTTATGTATTACATGGGTTGTGTGAAGATTACCTCCCTTGCGACATTGCTTTCAATGCGGTTATGCCTCTAAGTTGTGCTTCGACACGTGGGAGATATAGCCGCATCGAGGGCGTTACAAGTTGGTATCAAAGCCTTCCCCGACCTTAGGAGCCCCCTGCTTGATCGAATCGCTGGCGTTATTGAGTCTAGAAATGTTTTGAGTCATTTAGGAATTATATATATCGGAGAGTTAGGACTTCTTTTTACTCCTTAGTCCCTTCGTCGCTCTGGTAAGGCATCCTGACATAGAGTTTTGACTCTTCTCTTCTCAAATTTCACTAAAAAAATTTAGGATCGCGCGGGTATCTTGGAATCGTTCCGATGGTTTTGTGACGAGAACATTGTTCTTGGTGCCTCCTGACATTTAGGGGTTGTGGTAGTGTCCCGGGGAGTTGAGCTCCAAGGTGTTGTCGTCACAATTTTATCGTTGCAGTTCTGGAATACCTGAGTTTAGTTTCGCCGACATTGAAAATCTCTTTTATGCAGTTGTTGGTGAGATAACCTCGATGCCACCCAGTACCGGGGCGGGAGTTCGGGAGTATTGCCATAACTCGTATAACGAATGCTTTTCGAAGGTTGAGGTAAACGATTTCCGAAGGTTTCTTGGTTATGTGTTGAAGGATGGTTACAGCTGGATGTAGGATTTGCTAGTTTTGGGTGAGATACTATGCTTCCCCTGTATCCCCAACACCTGATTGCATAACCAGAAAGTTTCGGGAGTTTATAAGTGGGAATTCAAGTAGCTCTTAGGATATCTTTCCGACAGATGTATGATATGAAATTGGGGTTCGACGTCTAGTGGTCCGCCTATCCACGGTTGGTTTTACAGTGGTCTCGTTGTGTCTTAAAGAGTCCTTGGCTATGCCGACTCGGGGACGCTTCATATGTCATGTGCACTGCCTTGTACATGATGGTGCTGTACGATCGAGCCCGTGTAGGCCCCACCACAAAAACTTCGGACGAAATCTCTATCATATGTTTGTTCTGGCTTATTCTGCAAGCCAATCCGTTGTTTTTGTTTTTCAGTTGTGGTATTCGAGTTGCTTCAATGACAAGTGTTGATTACATACCTTCCCCAAATGGTGTTCTCATACTCCGATGGGAATACCAATCCTTCATGATAATCGAGATTGTCATGTCAATCGTTCAACCGGTGTGTTTCTCTTCAAGTGGATCCGATCACTTCAACATCCGCAAGATCAAGTATCAGTTCTTCTCAATGGTGTTTGTTTCATTCATCTCCAAGTTGCCTTTGTTTTCCCGCCCACCCTCCCTTTTTCTTCAAGGATTCGGATTTCTTAATCAAGTATCCATTTTATTCTTGTGAAGTCTCTCCATTCCTTTTCCTTCAATGTTCTTATCCGATGATTCTCATGAAGATTCTAACGGAGCTTCAAGTTCGTCATTCTTCATTCTTTTCATCTCCGGTGGTGTCAAGTCAAGCTTTGTTGATCATATCCTTTCCGCGTTTCAATGCTTTTTCATGCCGATGCAATTCTTAATCATTCACCTCTCGCTATTCATTTGTTCTGGAGTGCTAAAGATATCTCAGAAGATTCATGTTTCCACTCTGCATTCGTTCAAGCTCTTTTGAGGATGTTCCCTCATTCAAGTCATTTAATTCAACCGGTGCTTTCTCTCTTTTGAATCGTTCTACGGTGTTTCTTTTGAGTGGGCCCTAACCCACAGGTCTTTTCCCAGGATCTTACCTGACTCTTCTTATTTTCCCGGAGCTATCCTCTAATTTCTTTTCGAATTTTGACGTAAGAATGATTCATCATCAGTCATATGTATTTCTCCAAGATCTTTCAAATTCTTTCCATCGTTGGTTCAACTTTTCCATTCTTCTTTATTCCGGAGTATCTCAACAATTTGGTGGTGTTTCTCATCGTAATTCTCAGATTTCGATGACCGAAGAAGAGTTTTCCTCAAAATCTTCACCATTCTCTCCGAGATGCGTAGTTCAAGCTTGTTGCCATCCTCTCATAATTGTTTTTGATTGTGAGATTTCTTTTCACCCATCCGGTGCAAATTCAGGAGTCTTTTCAGTTTGATTCTCCGGAGGCCATCATCTCATTATTATTCATTTCAGCTGGCAGCTCACATTCTCCAAATCTTACCGGTGCATCATTCGAATATCCTCTAATCAGTTCATGATCTCTTCGTTCTCATGGATCTAAACCCTCTCATGTATCTTCGTTCATTTGCTAATTTTTCCCGGTGTTTCTTTATCTTTACTTCGTTCATTTTCAAACCTACCAGTGTTTCGTTGAAGACCTTATCAAGTTATCGATATCTCTCCTAATCCTTTTCAACAAGAATAAGTTGTATGCAATCCGTTTGCTCGTCATCAATTTAATTGGTGAAGGAGGAGCATAACATAATTCTTATTCTTGATTCACCCAAATGATTAATTCCTTATTCCGGAGGTTCATCAAATTCCTGATTTCAATTGTTCATCTTCTCTTTTTCCCGGAGTTCCAATCTTTTTCAACTATTTCACCACGGAGATTCATCTAAATCGGTACAAGGATTCACCTTGTGTTTTCAACCTCTTTTTCCTTCCGTTTGATCATCCTTTTGTTACCGGAGTTCTTCATGGATGTTCTACATGATGGTTCATAAAGGATTTAATTCCTTCTCGAAGTTTTCATCGAGATTCTTTTCTAAGGAGCTCAAGTATTCTTCATCTTGCAATCTGGAGTGCAATTCTTTTTACCTTATCATTGGAGGTGGTATTATGCCACTCTTGATAATTTGAGTTCATGTTTCATGATTCATAGGTTGTTAAGAATGGGGTATTTTAAATCCATCAACCTCTTCGTTGGAGTTATCTTGGGTTATATTTCACCTAAAGCTTTCCCTAAGGATTTTGCTATTTATGGTGCTTATAATGACCCAAGTTTTTCATGTATCCTCCCGGTGAGATAAGTTTCTCGTCTCCTTGTTGATATCAATCAAATTCCTTTTCCCGTGAGTGGCAGGTTGTCACCTCATAATTTGAGATGTATTCCATAAGACCATATCAAGCTTATTCTTTTCGTTATTGGTTTTCCAACAACTTCGTTCGACCTTTCTCCAAGGATGCCTTCTCAAGCTCATTTGTGGCGGAAATTGGCATTTCTTCTCCATTCTTTTCTTTCAATTATCTATCCTCTATTTCTTTCTCCTGGAGGCATTGTGATGTTGCTATTTTCAGTCGTCATCTCGAATTGTGAAGATCATGTTTCTTTTCGTGCTTATCCTTTTAACCGGAGTGTTGTGCCCTCTGCTCAAGTTCTTTTCATCTTATCTAGTCTTGCATCCCTTCCCAACTAGAGTGCTGTCCAAAGTTGTTCTTCTTCTTCCTCTTTACTAACGGAGGTTTTCAACTTTGTTCATATTCGTTGTATTCTTTCTTTCAAATTTGTTCAACCTCGCAAGGTTCTTTGGTTTCACTCATTTGTCAAAGAAGAAACTTAGCTTTACCTCTCCTCCTTCTCTTCCGTTTTCCCTCCGGTGCCATTGTAGATCTCGGGACGAGATCCTCTCGTAGTGGTGGAGTGTTGTAACGCCCCGAGACCGATGTGCCAGGTGTCCTCCGCTTATTTGTTGCTGTTGCCTTGTCATTTCTTGTGTGTCATGCATTGCATATCATGTCATCATGTGCATTTCATTTGCATACATGTTCGTCTCACGCATCCGAGCATTTTCCCCGTTGTCCGTTTTGCAATCCGGCGCTCCTATGTCATCCGGTGTCCCTTTCTACCTCTTTTCGTGTGTGGGCATTAAACATTTCCGGATTGGACCGAGACTTGTCATGCGGCCTTAGTTTACTATCGGTAGACCGCCCGTCAAATTTCGTGCCATTTGGACTTCGTTTGATACTCCAACGGTTAACCGAGGGACCGAAAAGGCCTCATGAGTGCTGCAGCCCAACACCCTTCCAATTTGGTCCAAAACCCACCTAAACCTCTCCCATCATCTCGGTCGTTCGATCACGATCGCGTGGCCAAAAACCGCGCCTCATTTGGACTCTCCTAACTCCCTCTACCTATAAATATGCCCTCCCCGTCCATTTTCGCGGACGAAACCCTAGATCCCACCTCCTCGCACCGCCGGACACGTCCGCCGCCACGCCGGACATGTCCGCGCCGCCGTACCCGACCAATCCGCGCCGGCCACCTATCCACCGTCGCCTTTCTCTCTCCTTCCCGCCTCCTGCGGCCCGCCGGGCCCAGGGCAGGCCCGCCCGGGCCCAATCTGTTCCGCCGCCGCTCGGTCGCGCGCCCGAGGCACGCGCCGCCCCGCCGCCTGCCATTTCCTTGCCGCGCCGCCCGTCCCCGCCGCCTGGAGCCGCGCCTCGCCGCTCGCCATGCGCCTAAGCTCGCCGGCCGCTGCGCGCCTGCTCCGCGCGCGTCGCACCACCGCCTCGCTCGCCGCGTGCCGCCGCATAGCCTCGCCAAGCTCGCCACCGCCGCTTTGCTCGTCGGCCTCCTCGCTGGAATCTCGCCGGCGACCGCTTCAAGCTCGCCGGAGTTCTCTCTCCGGTGGATCTGTAAAAGGTGGACCAGATCCACCACTTCCACGAACCAAACACGTCCCCCTCGATCCGGATCTCCTCATCCCGCTTCGCCTCGTCCCCGCGTTGACTTTTTGCGAAGGTAATATTTCACTAAGTTCTGAGATTTCCTGATTCATATGCCTCTATTCATTGTTGGAAATATGCCCTAGAGGCAATAATAAATTGATTATTATTATATTTCCTTGTTCATGATAATCGTTTATTATCCATGCTAGAATTGTATTGATAGGAAACTCAGATACATGTGTGGATACATAGACAACACCATGTCCCTAGTAAGCCTCTAGTTGACTAGCTCGTTGATCAATAGATGGTTATGGTTTCCTGAACATGGACATTGGATGTCATTGATAACGGGATCACATCATTAGAAGAATGATGTGATGGACAAGACCCAATCCTAAGCCTAGCACAAGATCATGTAGTTCGTATGCTAAAGCTTTTCTAATGTCAAGTATCATTTCCTTAGACCATGAGATTGTGCAACTCCCGGATACCGTAGGAGTGCTTTGGGTGTGCCAAACGTCACAACGTAACTGGGTGGCTATAAAGGTACACTACAGGTATCTCCGAAAGTGTCTGTTGGGTTGGCACGAATAGAGACTGGGATTTGTCACTCCGTGTAAATGGAGAGGTATCTCTGGGCCCACTCGGTAGGACATCATCATAATGTGCACAATGTGATCAAGGAGTTGATCACGGGATGATGTGTTACGGAACGAGTAAAGAGACTTGCCGGTAACGAGATTGAACAAGGTATCGGGATACCGACGATCGAATCTCGGGCAAGTATCGTACCGATACGGGATTTATTAAGTCCTTGACATCGTGGTTCATCTGATGAGATCATCGTGGAACATGTGGGAGCCAACATGGGTATCCAGATCCCGCTGTTGGTTATTGACCGGAGAGTCATCTCGGTCATGTCTGCATGTCTCCCGAATCCGTAGGGTCTACACACTTAAGGTTCGGTGACACTAGGGTTATAGAGATATTAGTATGCGGTAACCCGAAAGTTGTTCGGAGTCCCGGATGAGATCCCGGACATCACGAGGAGTTCCGGAATGGTCCGGAGGTAAAGAATTATATATAGGAAGTGCTATTTCGGCCATCAGGACAAGTTTCGGGGTCACCGGTATTGTACCGGGACCACCGGAAGGGTCCCGGGGGTCCACCGGGTGGGGCCACCTGCCCCGGGGGCCACATGGGCTGTAGGGAGTGTGCCTTGGCCTATATGGGCGAAGGGCACCAACCCCAAGAGGCTCATGCGCCAAGAGAAGAGGGAAAGGAAGAGTCCTAAAGGGGGAAGGCACCTCCGAGGTGCCTTGGGGAGGAGGGACTCCTCCCTGGCCGCACCCTTCCTTGGAGGAAGGGCCAAGGCTGTGCCCCCCCCCCTCTCCCTTGGCCCTATATATAGTGGGGGGAAGGGAGGGCAGCATAACCTAAGCCCTGGCGCCTCCCTCTCCCTCCCATGACACATCTCCCTCCTCCCGCAGCGCTTGGCGAAGCCCTGTTGGAATCCCGCTACTTCCACCACCACACCGTCGTGCTGCTGGATCTCCATCAACCTCTCCTCCCCCCTTGCTGGATCAAGAAGGAGGAGACGTTGCTGCTCCATACGTGTGTAGAATGCGGAGGTGCCATCCGTTCGGCGCTAGGATCATCGGTGATTTGGATCACGACGAGTACGACTCCATCAACCCCGTTCTCTTGAACGCTTCCGCGCGCAATCTACAAGGGTATGTAGATCCACTCCTCCCTCGTTGCTAGATGACTCCATAGATTGATCTTGGTGACACGTAGGAAAATTTTGAATTATTGCTACGTTCCCAACATTCATCATGCCATAACTCATCACCTGTTGCTCCGATTCGTGCGTGTAGCATATCGAAATGTTCGCCTCGACGAGTACATCATTTTATCTCATTGCATCATTTTCATTTGAGATCATCTTGATGCCCGAAATGCTGTTGGAAGAGGGCTATATGGTGAATTTGTCAGATCTGTTTCAGCAAATAGCTATTTGTCATTTTTGCCATGATTAATGTGTGCATGCTATGATCCTGAGCTCTACATGAGTTTTGTTATATGCCATGCCATCTTTACAGAGGTGCTTTCCATGTACTTTCGTGATATTTGTGGTGACTAGCACAAGCTTGCAAAGTAGCGTAATCGGTATTGCTGATTTCAAGGACTAATTTCTCTAAGTCCTTGTTCTGTTTTTGTCGTTATGCCATATGTTCATGTTGTTTCCTAGTGATCCGTGCCTCTTTTGAGGATGATCAGTAAGGATGTTTTGTTAACATTGTGGTGCTCTATCCATTCATCTCTTTGTTTGAATTTATGGAGCACCCTAGCTTGAGTCACCGAGCTCTACTTTTGCTATAAAATGTTCCTGGCAGATCGTTGACATGATTAGCGATTTTGCCGAGGTTTTTGCTATTGATCCGTGCATGATATGATGTTGTTCTTGCCATGTCTAGCTTCTATGTCATGTCTTCCTGATGGTTGTATGCTTAGTTTGTCATGCCATGCTCTGTAGTGAGTGCATCGAGCTCGCAAACATGCCTACTCGTTAACTGTTTTGCATGCTCAAGTTTTCACTAAGTCCGAGAACTGTTTATTTTTGCCATGTTCAGATGCTTGCAATTGTATTTTCTGATCCCTTTTGGCTCAAGGTCACTAAGGGCCTTTTGTTAAGTGCTTTGAGTAGCTTCATGCCATGCCTTGCTTTGCCATGTTAAGTTCCTGTAGCATGTAGTTTTCATGCTCTAAAGTGTGCTTCCTGATGATAAATTCCATACTTGTGTTAATTTCACTAAGTCTGAAACCTGTTATCATTTGCACTTTTGCCATGCTTGCTTGAACCTGTTAATTAGTGAATTAGCCGTAGCTCAGTGTTCATCTTTTGTCAAGCATCATGAGTGGATCCCTAACATGTATTTTGTTGCCATGTTTGAGTGTTGTAGCATAATTGTCTTGTTGCATTTAGTTGGCCACTTGCTGTTTGTCGCAGGCCGGTGCCATATTTGTTTTGCTTGTCATTTCCAAACCGTGCATCCGATTCCGGTGATCTTTATATCGATTTCAACCGAAATAAACTCACCTTTCCAGTGGCACTCTTGGATTTCCAAGTTGAGGCCAGGTTCAATCATTCCTTTCCAAATCATGCATATGCACGGCATGCCGCATCCCGCATATCATACCATGTTCATGTGTGGTTCGTTTACTATGTTGTGTGCTTCTTTCCGGTGTTGCTTCTCCGGGTTGGTTCCGGTAACGTCGCGTTTGTGAGGACCCGTTCGACTACGTCCATTTGTCTTCTTCATGGACTCGTTCTTCTTCCTTGCGGGATTTCAGGCAAGATGATCATACCCTCGAAATCACTTCTATCTTTGCTTGCTAGTTGCTCGCTCTTTTGCTATGCCTATGCTGCCATACCTACCACTTGCTTATCATGCCTCCCATATTGTTGAACCAAGCCTCTAACCCACCTTGTCCTAGAAAACCGTTGTTTGGCTATGTTACCGCTTTGCTCAGCCCCTCTTATAGCGTTGTTAGTTGCAGGTGAAATTGAAGTTTGTTCTTTGTTGGAACATGGAGATGTTGTTCCTTGTTGGGATATCACAATATCTCGTATTTAATTAATGCATCTATATACTTGGTAAAGGGTGGAAGGCTCGGCCTTATGCCTGGTGTTTCGTTCCACTCTTGCCACCCTAGTTTCTGTCATGTCGGTGTTATGTTCCCGGATTTTGCGTTCCTTACGCGGCTTGGTTATAATGGGAACCCCTTGACAGTTTACCTTGAATAAAACTCCTCCAGCAAGGCCCAACATTGGTTTTACCATTCGCCACCTAGCCTTTTCTTTCCCTTGGGTTTTGCAGACTCAAGGGTCATCTTTATTTTAACCCCCCCCCCCCCCGGGCCAGTGCTTCTCTAAGTGTTGGTCCAACTAAGCGACGTCCGAGGCTACCATGGGCAACTCTGGGCTGGCTTACCCGATGTCTTGCTCATCCGGTGTGCCCTGGGAACGAGATATGTGCAGCTCCTATCGGGATTTGTCGAGGACAAGATATGTGACTCACAGATACTTCCAAAACCAGCTTGCAGGTGCCGATGTTACCGAGCAGGTGACGCAACCAAGCTCAAGGAGGAGCTCAATGAAGATCTTGTCCTTTGTGTTGTTTCGTTCTAGTTGATCAGTAGTGGAGCCTAGTTGGGGTCGATCGGGGATCTGTGTAGCTTTTGGGGTAGTCTTCTTTTATTTTGGTTTCATAGTCGAACCTTGTTTGTATCTGGATGTTGTAATGCTTTATTCATGTAATTGTGTGAAGTGGCGATTGTAAGCCAACTATGTATCTCTTTCCCTTATGTATTACATGGGTTGTGTGAAGATTACCTCCCTTGCGACATTGCTTTCAATGCGGTTATGCCTCTAAGTCGTGCTTCGACACGTGGGAGATATAGCCGCATCGAGGGCGTTACAAAGATGTACTAGGACCTCAAGTAGGCTTATTGGTGGACTCGAATGAAGCGCGAGATTACTCATTTCGTGAATGAATGTGATGTCTGCAGAAGAGTGAAGGCAGAATACCAACGACCAGCTGGTCTCCTCCAACCTCTTGCCATTCCAGAATGGAAGTTTGACCACATTGAGATGGATTTCGTGACTGGATTTCCAAAGTCTAAGCATGGCAATGATGCTATATTCGTTGTCATCGACAAACTCACTAAAGTGGCTAACTTTCTGCCTATCTAAGAGTCAATCACTGCAGCTCAATTGGCGGAGCTTTATACCTCTCGGATTGTCTCTCTGCACGGCATTCCACATTTGATCTCTTCAGATCGTGGCAGCATCTTTACCTCCAAGTTTTGGGATTCTATCCAGAAGGCCATGGGCACCAACATCCGTTTCAGCACAGCTTTTCATCCTCAAACTAGAGGTCAAGTCGAGCGTGTCAATCAGATTCTCGAAGATATGCTCAGGGCTTGCGTTATCTCTTTCGGTATGAAGTGGGAAGATTGTCTTCCATATGCCGAGTTCTCCTACAACAACGGCTTTCAAGCGAGTTCGGGCAAGGCCCCATTTGAAATTCTCTATGGCAGGAAGTGTCGTACTCCTCTTAACTGGTCAGAGACCGGTGAACGTCAACTTCTTGGAAATGACTTGAGCACAGAGGTAGAGGAAATGTGCAAAGTCATTTGTGATAACCTCAAAGCAGCGCAATCGCGCCAGAAAAGCTACTATGATAGTAAAATCGTGATTTGGCTTTCGAGATCGGAGACCATGTTTACCTTCGCGTCTCTCCAATGAAAGGTACTCGTCGCTTCGATATCAAAGGGAAACTTGCCCCTAGATACGTGGGTCCTTTCAAGATCATCAGCAAGAGAGGCGATCTCTCCTATCAACTCGAGCTTCCTTCAAACTTTGCAAACGTGCACGACGTGTTCCATGTCTCTCAGCTCCGCAAGTGCTTCAAGACCCCTGACCGCACCGTCAACTTCGAAGACATTGATCTCCAAGAAGACCTTTCTTATCATGAGCACCCCGTTGCTATTCTTGAAGAAACTGAGCGCAAGACTCGCAATAAGTCAATCAAATTCCTCAAAGTCAAGTGGTCACACCATTCCGACCGTGAAGCCACCTGGGAACGCGAGGATCACCTCCGTTCTGAGTACCCGGCGTTTTCCAGTCCTATATCTCGGGACGAGATCCTTTCGTAGTGGTGGAGTGTTGTAACACCCCGGATGTAATTTACCTTATATGTATCCCAACTCTTGCCGTTTCCGGCCTAAGTTATTTTATTTTTCTCCATTGTCGGGTTTTTATCTCCGTGTGTTGTTGCCTTTGTCATGCATCTCATATCATGTCATCATGTGCATTGCATTTGCATACGTGTTCGTTTCATGCATCCGAGCATTTTCCCCGTTGTCCGTTTTGCATTCCGGCGCTCCAATCTCCTCCGCTGGTCCTTTCTACATATTTCCATGTGTGGGGGTTAAACGTTTTCGAATTAGACCGAGACTTGTCATGCGGCCTTGGTTTACTACCGGTGGACCGCCTGTCAAGTTTCGTGCCATTTGGACTTCGTTTGATACTCCAACGGTTAACCGAGGGACCAAGAAGGCCTCATTCGTGTTGTAGCCCAACACCCCTCCAATTTGGCCCAAAACCCACCTAAACCCCTTCTATCGTCTAGAGCGTTCGATCATGATCGCGTGGCCGAAAACTGCACTCAATTTGGACATCCCTAGCTCCCTCTACCTCTATAAATAGATCCCCTTCCAAAAATCTCGGGCAAACCCTAGACCCCTCCCTCTCCACGCGCCGCCGGACAAAATCCGGACGGCCGGACACATCCGCCCGCTCCGCCGGATGAACCAGTGGCTGCCACCTATCCCGTGGGTGAGCCCCACTTCGCCGCAGCCGCGCGGGCCCGCCAGGCCCAGCGCCGGCCCTCCCCGCCGCCGTCCGGGCCGAGGCCGCGCGCCGCCCGCGCCCGCTTCTTCCTCCTCACGCCCGCGCCACCTTGCCTCTTCCCCGCCGCCACGTCGACCACCGCGCCACCGCTCGCCATTTCCGGTGACCGCCGCCGGCCTCGCCGAATTCCACCGCGTCTCCCCCGCCTCCAGGGACCCCCACGGTGGTCGGCGCCGCCGCCCGCCGTCGGATCCGGATGGAGGGGGACCGGATCCGGCCTTCCCCTCGCCTATAGAGCTCGCCGGAGTAGACCAAGAGCTCACCGGAGTTGCATCGGTTCACGCGCGCTGCCAGCTACAGTAAAACCTAGATCCAGAGGGTAAAAATTTCACCAAGTCCCCAGTTTTTCAGTATTTTTAGGCATCTTCATCATGTCGTATCTATGCATCCGTAGCTCTGATTTGCGCGTCTAGCATATCAAAATGTTCGCCTCGACGATTACATCGTTTCATCTCATTGCATCATTTTCATATGAGATCATCTTGATGCCCGAAATGCTGTTGGAAGAGGGCTATATGATAAATTTGTCAGATCTGTTTCATCAAATAGCTTTTTGTCATTTTTGCCATGATTAATGTGTGCATGATATGCTCTTGAGCTCTACATGTGTTTTGTTATATGCCATGCCATCTTTACAGAGGTGCTTGCCATGTATTTTTGTGATCCATGTGGTGACTAGCACAAGCTTGCAAAGTAGCATAATCGGTAATGCTGATTTCAGGGACTTAGAATTTCTCTAAGTCCTTGTCCTGATTTTGTCGTTATGCCATATGTTCATGTTGTTTCCTAGTGATCCGTGCCTCTTTTGAGTATGATCAGTAAGGATGTTTTGTTAACATTGTGGTGCTCTATCCATCCATGTCTTTGTTTGCATTTATGGAGCAACCGAGCTTGAGTCAATCGAGCTCTACTTTTGTTATATCGTGAATCCTGGCAGATTGTTGACATGATTAGCGATTTTGCCGAGGATGTTGCTATTGATCCGTGCATGCTATGTTGTTATTCTTGCTATGTCTAGCTTCTATGTCATGTATTCTTGTTGGGTGTATGCTTAGTTTGTCATGCCATGCTATGTAGTGAGTGCATCGAGCTCGTGAACATGCATACTCGTTAACTGTTTTGCATGCTCCAGTTTTTCACTAAGTCTGAGATCTGTTTATGTTTTTGCCATGCTCACATGCTTGCAATTGTATTTTCTGATCCCTTTTTGCTCAAGGTCACTAAGGGACTTTTGTTAAGTGCTTTGAGTAGCTTCATGCCATGCCTTTATTTTCCATGTTAAGTTCATGTAGCATGTAGTTTTCATGCTCTAAAGTGTGCTTCCTGATGATAGATTCCAGATTTGTGTTAATTTCACTAAGTCTGAAACCTGTTATCATTTGCATTTTTGCCATGCTTGTTTGAACCTGTTAATGGATGAATTAGCCATAGCTCAGTGTTCAACTTTTGTCAAGCATCATGAGTGGATCCCTGCCATGTATTTTGTTGTCGTGTTTGAGTGCTGTAACATAATTATCTTGATGCATTTAGATGGCTACTTGTTGATTATCGCAGACCGGTGCCATATTTGTTTTGCTTGCCATTTCCAAACCATGCATCCGATTCCGGTGATCTTTATATCGATTTCAACCAAAATCACATCACCTTTCTAGTGGAACTCTTGGATTTCCATGTTGAGGCCAGGTTCAATCATTCCTTGTCAAATCTTGCATATACATCACATACCGCATCCCGCATATCATACCATGTTTGCATCATGTTGCTTGAGCATTGCACGTGGTTGATTGTGTTCCGTTTGCTTGTTATTATTGTTTGGGTAGAGCCGGGAGACGAGTTCTCGAATGAGGAGTCCGTTGAGTTCGCTTACGAGGATCAAGTCAACTCTGACAACTTTGCAGGCAAGATGACCATACCCTCGAAATCACTTCTATCTTTGCTTGCTAGATGCTCGCTCTTTTGCTATGACTATGCTATGATACCTACCACTTGTTTATCATGCCTCCCAAATTGTCTTGCCAAACCTCTAACCCACCATATCCTAGCAAACCATTGATTGGCTATGTTACCGCTTTGCTCAGCCCCTCTTATAGCGTTGCTAGTTGGAGGTGAAGATTGGAGATCGTTCCTTGTTGGAACATTGTTTGTTGTTGGGATATCACTATATTATCTTGATTATCTTAATGCATCTATATACTTGGTAAAGGGTAGAAGGCTCGGCCTTTTGCCTAGTGTTTTGTTCCACTCTTGCCGCCCTAGTTTCCGTCATATCGGTGTTATGTTCCCGGATTTTGCGTTCATTACGCGGTTGGGTTATAATGGGAACCCCTTGAATGTTCGCCTTGAATAAAACTCTTCCAGCAATGCCCAACATTGGTTTTACCATTCGCCACCTAGCCTTTTTCCCTTGGGTTTCGCGGACTCAAGGGTCATCTTTATTTTAACACCCCCCCCCCGGGCCAGTGCTTCTCTAAGTGTTGGTCCAACTGAGCGATGTCCAGGGCTACCAGGGGAAACTCTGGGCTGGCCTACCCGACGTCTTGCTCATCCGGTGTGCCCTGAGAACGAGATATGTGCAGCTCCTATCGGGATTTGTCGGCACATCTGGGTGGTGTTGCTGGTTTAGTTTTACCATTGTCGAGGATGTCTTGTAAAACCGGAATGCCGAGCCTGATCGGAATGTCTCGGGAGAAGGAATATCATTCGTTGACCATGAGAGCTTGTGATGGGCTAAGTTGGGACTCCCCTGCAGGGATTTGAACTTTTGAAAGCCGTGACCGCGGTTATGGGCAGATGGGAATTTGTTAATGTCCGGTTGTAGATAACATGAAACTTAACTTAATTAAAATGAATCAACCGCGTGTGTAACCATGATGGTCTCTTCTCGGCGGAGTCCGGGAAGTGAACACGGTGTTGGAGTAATGCTTGGCGTATGTTGGGGATATACCCCGCGGTGTAAACCGGCCGGAAGTTAACCCGGCCAGGACTTGGCGGTTTATCTGAAGACCCTGCTGACACTTGGCGAGTCACCGGCGACCCGCCCTGACCTGGCGGTTTACAAGCAACCCACCTGGTCATTATGACTCACTAGTAATCCGGCGTGCGGGACAGACAGATGACAAGGCCCAAGACCCAGAAGGCCGGTTCACGTCTAATGGTGGGCCGGTTTAAGAGGAAGGCAGGAGGAATATTATCTTACAAGGATTTAAGACCTGGACTTGTATCCGGTTTGTATTGGAGATAGACTAGTCCTAATCCTAATAGGACTCTACATATAACCCGCCCCTCCAACATATATAAGGAGGGGCAGGGCTCCCCAAAGGGGGACAAGATTGACAAGTTCCACAAGTTGGACAAGTTAGGTTTAGACAATAGCTCTCGAGATAGAGCACTCTTGTAACCATGATCATCATCATCAATATCAATGAAGCAGGATGTAGGCTTTTACCTCCACCGTGAGGGGCCGAACCTGAGTAAAACATCGTGTCTCTCGTCCCTCTCAACCCCTCTCAAGCTACCACATAGATGTGTTGGCCTCGCGACTAAGTCCTGACACTAAGGACATCTGCCGTGATAATTCCACGACAGTTGACGCCCACCGTGGGGCTCGGGCACGGTGGTGTTGAGTTCTTGGAGGGATATATCTCAGTTTCAGGGATCGAGGAGTTCCCGATGGATTGGATGAAAAAAAAGCCGGCGTAGAAGACATCCGATGAACAGTCAAAGTGATATATACAAGATTTGAGATCAAGAGAAAATTAAGGTTGCATCAGATGTGCCGCCGCTGCTGTAAGTCGAAGACCTGTCCGAGATCGATCAGCGCAAGAATCAGATCACCGAGACCAACAAGAGTACAAGGAAAAGAAAAGAAAAAAGAGTTTGAGCGTTCTGTACGCCTGGCAAGTGGGACCGTCACTTTCTCCTGCAACCTATTTTGCCTGTGCGTCAAATCTCGAGTTGTTTTTAGTGCTACTTCCAAGCCGTACAACATCCATCAACATTATCTGCTTCTTTGATCTCGGTTTGCTATCTGGACACGAGGGACCAAGCCGTACAGATTATATGGAGGACTACTCCCTGACGTAAAGATCGAGTCAAGTGAATTTGCACTTTCTAAATATCCGTTTGATTCAAGGGGAGGAAAACCTACAAAGGCACAGGTTCTTAGGCCAATTATTGCTAAAAAAAGGTTCATCTCATGGGAAGGATTAGGCTGATTCACTATCCGTCAATTGCCAAAGCCATGTTCGGTCTGCTCAAAAAAAAGAAAAAGAAGGAAAGGTCAAAGCAACTACAACCCGGAAAGGAAGTGGATGGAGTTTTGGATTCGGGCTTTGCTGCTTCGGAAGACGCCTACGACCCGAAATCAATCGATACGAGGATAAATCATGGCAGCAAAAGAAAGGCTAGCGGCGCAGGTCAAATCCACCAAGTTGTCACTGTTGTTGCTTTTTTAGGGCAAAGGAATAAAGAAACAAGCATGATTGCATGTCACGAGTCCCTAGGTTTAATGGAAAACTACTCTAGATGGAAGACAAAGAATACTGATACTAGCGCATCAATTGCTAGTAGTAATACCACCAAAGTTGGCTGGCACAGGGGGAGGACGCGTTCACGTTTGCACACATACAGGCTGCATAGCCAGCGCAACCGCGCTTGAAGGGTCTCCACTCGTTCGTCCAAAGTCCAAACCGACGGGACACGTGACAGAAGCTTATGCGCAAGGGACGGCCAGGCCGCCAGGGCACATAGCAGTACAGGCTCATGTGGATATCCATTAGTACAAATCTTGTGCATTTCTGAAGGCCTCAAGGGAAGAGTCCGCTACAGAGTACAGACTCGCCTGCCCGGCTGGTGCCGCCTCACTCTGCCGACACAGGCGGGTCACCACAACCACAAGCTAACTCCGCCCCCTTGAGCCGCCCCCTGCTCCGTTGACTCGCTGTGACTTGCCATGTTTAAGTCGCCATTGCCTAAGCCGTCACCTCTGCCAAGAGCCGTGGTAGCACTGCTCCGTCTCTGTCTGTCCGATAAAAAATCAGATGATATTCATCCAAGTTTGATTTATTAGCACATGTTGTTTTTGTCAAAAAACAAGTTTATCTTTGCCTTGGTGTGCAATACTGTTTATGCAGGATAATTATTTATGACAAATATATTGTTATACCGCGGATATGGAGCGCGTGCCAGCATAGTTTTGCAGTGGCGTTCTTCCGGGCCATGCTGCTCGACGGATACACATGCAAATCGCCGCCCCCGCTGTTCGGTTTACATCCATCCACGCATGCGGCCGACTCATTGTCCATGCCGGTTTACAAGCATCCCGGCCGACTCACCCATCCGCACCGGTTTACCACACTGCGGCCGGTTCATCCATGATTAATTTCAGCTTCATACAGTTATCATCAACTTCATGGCGGGTTATTTCCGGCCTAAACACATCAGGTGATACCCATATGAAATATATTTTATTAGTACATATTATTTTTATCAAAGAGCAGCTTATCTTTGCCTTGGTCTGCAATACTGTTTATGCAGGACAATTATTCATTACAAATGAGGCGCTATGTTATGGGCACGGAGCACGCGCTAGCAACGTTCTGCACTGGCGTTTCGTCCGTGTCCTACCACCCGGTGAATGAACGTGAGAAGGTCGCCGTCCCTGTGGCCCGGTTTACATGAGCTTACAATACCGCGCCCGCGATTAACTCGCCCGTCCGAGCCGGTTTATGACACCGGTGCCGATCAACCGTCGTCTGCACCAGCTTACAATACCGCGGCCGAGTCACCTGTCCGAGCTGCCTCTGATGTTGCGGTCGTCCGTCTCTCGCGGCCTGGTCTACATCAACATACCGGGCCACACCTGTCTGCATGAGCTGTTTCTTGAGTATGAACATGGGTAACCCGCCTTTCTTCCCACAAATTGGAGGCAAATTATCATCAACCGTCGTCTGCACTGGATGGTTCAATGGACATGCACACAAGTCGCCGCTGCTACAGTTTGATTAAACTTCAAGGAGCCAGTTGGAAGGAACCATTGGCCGAGTTGCTGGCACGGCTCATACGGGATCATTTATAACCCGCCGCAGTCACCTCAACCTTCTGTGGATTCACATCGTGCTGTCAACACCAATGATATACAAGTTATGCCGGTTTATATCACGGTCAAATATGGAGAATCTCAAGCCAACTCCTCGAGTCACCTTGAGACTTGGGGGCTACAATGATATGACTTAGCAAACGTTGCCGGTTTTCAGTGAAGTCAAGAACCCCAATACGTTGGAGGGAAAGATAACCCGGTCCCGGATTCATATCGTGCTGTCAGAAGATTTCCGGATTAGAAAGTATATGACAGTTACAAAATCCCGGCTCAATAAAGAAGTTTCAGGTCATCAAACAAGGATTCCGGTTTACAATCCAGTACAAGGGAAATTTGTTCTCCGACAAAGCTCTGAAGCTCTCAAATCCGGTTTAAGAATTTCCGGTTCAAAAAGGAATTAACTTCTCGCAAGTTCGAGTTTAAAGGCCGTCAGAAAATTTCCGGCTAAAAATGAAGATTCTGGTTTAAAATCCGGTTCAAGGGAAAGATGTCTCCCACAAAGCTTTGAAGCTCTCAATATCCGGTTCAAGATCCCGGTTCAAGAAGAATTTATCTCTTGCAAAAAAGTTAAAAAGTGCCAAAGAGGACCTGCTGCCACGATGCGCGGTTCGAACATGGGTATCCCACCTTACTGGCCTGACATATTATAGATCACTTGGGGGCTTCTGCTTCATAAAGCGGGGTCTCTGTTCTTTTACATCATGTGTGGTTACACGGAGTTGTTCTAAAGCGGCCTCCGGTTTACCCCTTGAGTTTGCTTTTTAAAAGCATTGTGTTATATCACTTGGAGGATTGGTCGTGTCCAAACCAATACCATACCTCTTGATAGGCGAGAGCCACCAGATCACTTGGGGACTTGGTCACGTCTGAACCACTCATGCCTTTTGATCGGCCTAAGGCCACAGAATCACTTGGGGGCTTGGTCGAACCCGAACCATGACCATGCCACTTGATCGGCATAAATGCCATGGTTTCATTTGGGGACCTGGCTGACTAGAACCATAGTTACACCTAACGGGAGCTTGGTCATGTTCGGCCATGGTAACACCATCTGATCAGCTCAAATAAACCTTTTTTTGCAACGTTTTGTCATTGCACTTGATTTACACTTTTCTTTGAAGGGGGTTTTTTGCTTTTTATTGCGTTTTTTAAACCGACAAAGTTTTTTAACCAATCAATTGACGAAACACAGTTCACATCAATCCGGACACTATTTGCCCGGTTTGATCCTTGTTGTTAACATCCTCTTATGGAGTAACACGGTGTTTATCACAACCCGGCACAGTTTTATTATAAACCGGCACAATATGGAAGGAGTTATCAGTACTCAAGATTTGGGTTATCACCCTTACTACAAAAAGTTGGTAAAACCAACGATGTGATTCAATGTCACAGGTATGATATATTTCATATTTGATTATTCTTAAGTACAACCTTGGTTATAAACCCGGGTTATATGTTGGGTATTATGACCCGTCCGGCGGTAAACCGCCAGGACACTTTAAACTTGTTGTATGCAGAAACAGGTTTGTTAAACCGGCCTGGCTTTGGACAACAAGTCGCCAGTATATATTTGGATTGCGCCATTGCAATCATGCGCTTATAAATCATTGGGTTATATTATTCAGATAGCCAGACTTGGCTGAAATTTCATTATGATGTTGAATGAATAAGGTTTTCATACCGGATTATATTATCTTGAATAGCCAACATGGCTGGATTTTTATTATTAAGGTTTTCAAAAGTCGCTATAGCGCAATGTCTACTCTTTTATCAAAGTATATGATTTATTCTACAATGGAAGGAATAGTCCCGAGTCGCTGCAGGCTTACAACCCGGCACTTGGGGGCTACATTATTCAAATTGAGATTACATGCAAGTCTCATGTTGCTGCAAGCATGCACCATGACACTTGGGGGCTAATGCAAAGTCATTTTTACTAGTCTTATTGAAGACCTGACTCATCATATTATAATGAGCCGGCCCTTGGGGGCTACCAATTGCTCCTGTCAACAATTCAAGGTACACAAGTTTTCGTCCATAATATTGAAGAATCCATTGCTCAGTTGGTAAAGCACAAAGCTCTTAACCTTGTGGATGTGGGTTCAAGCCCTACGATGGAAGCTACATTATAATATGTTATTTTCATTAAAGTACATATATCAAGTCCCGGTTCAGTATTATCTTACTAAGCCGGCCCTTGGGGGCCACACGTTGCTGTTCAAAGTTTACAAGATTATACTTACAAAGTCCCTGCTCATTATTGCATAATGACCCGGCCCTTGGGGGCTACACTGGTTGAAGTTTTTATGAGCATCAAGTAATTACAAGTCCCAGGTTGCTGCAAGCATGACAACCCGGCACTTGGGGGCTACATATATGGAGTATTCAGTTTTGAGATGAACAAACCGGATTTCTTCAAGGTTTAAACACTTATTGGAGCAAGTCTTAAGTTATCTCTATGTTCTCCTCTTAAGACTTGGGGGCTACAGGTATTATGCATGTAAAGGAGGAATATCTTCATTTTATCAGTTTTGAGCAAATCAGGAAGATCAATTACATAACCCGGTGTTGACAGCAATTATGACCCGGTGCCATCAATATTTATAAACCGGCCATTTTGGTAATATTAAACCGGCAAGTTTTACATCTTTAAACCGGCTGAATATGAGATAAGTATTTTCAGACCCATATTTCTTAAACCGGCGGAGCTGAATCAAAGGAGTTATTCTTCACAATATTTCTCGGTGACAAGCCAATGTCGGCAAATTGATTATGAAGCTGGTTTGTTGACCCGGATTTCCCAGAAGGAGGAAATAACAAGCACTTAAGGATGATCAGGCACCGGTTTATAAAAATTCTTAACCCGGAGCATAACCTGTCAAATTTGTTCTTGTGTTTATTTTGTAGTATAAGTTTACCATGAATAAATCCAAGCTAAACTTGGGGGCTAATGTCGGGGATATACCCCGCGGTGTAAACCGGCCGGAAGTTAACCCGGCCAGGACTTGGCGGTTTATCTGAAGACCCCGCTGACACTTGGCGAGTCACCGGAGACCCGCCCTGACCTGGCGATTTACAAGCAACCCACCTGGTCATTATGACTCACTGGTAATCCGGCGTGCGGGACAGACAGATGACAAGACCCAAGACCCAGAAGGCCGGTTCACGTCTAATGGTGGGCCAGTTTAAGAGGAAGGCAGGAGGAATATTATCTTACAAGGATTTAAGACCTGGACTTGTATCTGGTTTGTATTGGAGATAGACTAGTCCTAATCCTAATAGGACTCTACATATAACCCGCCCCTCCAACATATATAAGGAGGGGCAGGGCTTCCCAAAGGGGGACAAGATTGACAAGTTCCACAAGTTGGACAAGTTAGGTTTAGACAATAGCTCTTGAGATAGAGCACTCTTGTAACCATGATCATCATCATCAATATCAATGAAGCAGGATGTAGGCTTTTACCTCCACCGTGAGGGGCCGAACCTGGGTAAAACATCGTGTCTCTCGTCCCGCTCAACCCCTCTCAAGCTACCACATAGATGCGTTGGCCTCGCGACTAAGTCCTGACACTAAGGACATCTGCCGTGATAATTCCACGACAGCGTAGGTTGTTCTAGGATCACTTCTTGATCATAGTTCTTCGTTCGTGCTTTGCCTTCTCTTCTCGCTCTCTTTTGCGAACAGGTTAGCCACCATATATGCTAGTCGCTTGCTGCAGCTCCACATATTACCTTGCCTTACCTATAAGCTTAAATAGTCTTGATCGCGAGGGTGTGAGATTGATGAGTCCCCGTGACTCACAGATTACTTCCAAACCAGATGCAGGGACCGATGATACCATTCCAGATGATGCGCTTGAGCTCAAGTGGGAGTTCGATGAAGACTCTCATCGTTACTATGTGTCTTTCCCAGATGATCATTAGTGGTGCCCAGTTGGGGCGATCGGGGACTTTGTCGCATGTGGGGGTTGATCTTTATTTTGGTACTGTAGTCGGACCATGAGTGTATTGGATGATTGTAATGTTATTCATGTATTTGTGTGACGTGGCGAGTGTAAGCCAACTATGTATCCTTTCCCCTTTTATATATTACATGGGTTGTTGTGAAGATTACCTTACTTGCGACATTGCTTTCAATGTGGTTATGCCTCTAAGTCGTGCTTCGACACGTAGCAGATATAGCCGCATCAAGGGTGTTACAAAACTACATGGCCGATATCCGCGGAGACTTGATCTTCGACGGATTCAAGCCTCTGCATTATGCGTCACGCGGTCACGATGAGTACGATTTAGCTCTACCATCAGACAGTGTTTAGGAGATCGCACCGGCAGCCGCTCCGACCCTCAATTCAGAGCCAGTTGCATCGTCCATGGACGGGTGGATGGACCCCACCACGGAGGCCTTACCCTCAGCGGAGATTGAACCGAACATCGACCTTACCCTGCGCGAGAGCTGTGTTGTCAGACTGTCGGACCCTTCTCCGGCCACAGACTCCGAACCACCTGCGCCCGTTCCTAGCGAATCCGATTGGGCGCCTGTCGGTGTCAAAACCGGCGGATCTTGGGTAGGGGGTCCCGAACTGTGCGTCTAGGTGGATGGTAACAGGAGGCAGGGGACACGAAGTTTACCCAGGTTCGGGCCCTCTTGATGGAGGTAAAACCCTACGTCCTGCTTGATTAATATTGATGATATGGGTAGTACAAGAGTAGATCTACCATGAGATCAGAGAGGCTAAACCCTAGAAGCTAGCCTATGGTATGATTGTATGTTGTCCTACGTACTAAAACCCTCCGGTTTATATAGACACGAGAGGGCTAGGGTTACACAAGGTCGGTTACAAAGGAGGAGATATACATATCCGTATTGCCTAGCTTGCCTTCCACGCCAAGTAGAGTCCCATCCGGACATGAGACGAAGTCTTCAATCTTGTATCTTCATAGTCTAATAGTCCGGCCAAAGGATATAGTCCGGCTGTCCGGAAACCCCCTAATCCAGGATTCCCACAGTAGCCCCTGAACCAGGCTTCAATGACAATGAGTCCGGCGCACAGTATTGTCTTCGGCATTGCAAGGCGGGTTCCTCCTCCGAATACACCCCGGAAGAATTTGAATGCAAGGATAGCGTCCAACCCTACAAAATAAGTTCCACATACCACCATAGAGAGAATAATATTTCCACAAATCTAATCTGCTGACTTTCCTTGGCAATATGACGTTAGGCCATGGCCCGGTGATTATTCGAACCGTTTCCTTTAACTAGCTCCGCACATAACGCGAGGCAGTTTTTTGACACGTCTTGTCAAAGCAGAGATTGTTCTCCCCTTATTACGGGATTCTCATCAATACGGGCGTGGGTAACCCAACCGCGCCATCGATTACGGCGCTTGGGGGATAAGCGAGTTTTATGAGGCTAGTGGGGACGCATAGTTTCGGCCGCCCATATAAAGGGACAAGGATTCACCTTTTCATCCACGCCTTCTTCCTCCCTGCTCATCCATTCTTGCGCACTCGAGCTCCAACACCCAAGTCCACATCCTTTCCCTCAACCTTCTCCAAACATGTCCGGAGCGGGAGGCAAATGGATGGCTTCCTCCGTTACAGAGGGACATATCGAGAAGCTGCGCGGAGCCGGATACTTAGCCGCGAATATCGCGCATCGGCTGCCCGCTACAGGGCAGATCGTCCCTACCCCAGAACCTCACGAGAGGGTAGTTTTCCTCCACCACTTCCTCCACGGACTGGGGTTTCCCCTCCATCCATTCGTTTGTGGTCTCATGTTCTACTACGGGCTGGACTTTCATGATCTGGCCCCGAACTTCGTCCTCAACATTTCGGCGTTCATCGTCGTGTGTGAGGCTTTCCTCCGCATCCGGCCTCACTTCGGCATGTGGTTAAAGACCTTCAATATCAAGCCGAAGGTGGTGGGAGGCTAACAAGAAGAATGCGGCGGAGCCATGGTGGGCAAGATGCCCAATGTTATATGGCTCAAAGGCTCCTTTGTGGAGACCATAAAGGGGTGGCAATCGGCGTGGTTCTACATCACCGAGCCACGCGACGCCAAATGGGCGACGGCCCCCGAGTTTCGATCCGGATTCCCTACACTGCTCACTTCCTGGAAAGAGAAGGGCTTGTCGTGGGGTTCATCGGTGGAGCTGGATGGACTCCAGAAATGTATCCGGAGTATGGCAAGCAAGAAGATCAAGCTTGTCAACATAGTCCAGGTTATGCTCATCCGCCGGATCCTCCCGTGTCAACAACGGGATTTTAACTTGTGGGAGTTCGACCCGGCCCAGCACCAGACTCTGAGCAAGCTCTTCGATACGACGCACAAGGACGTCTGGAAGGTGTTGTTCAAGGGCGCCTAGGTCCCTCCTCTCGCCGAGGACCGCGGGCTAAGAACAAAGCGCCTAGCGCGTTCGGTGAGTTCAATACGTGTCGTAGGATATTTATTTCCCCTAGCTTAATCACGTGCGGGGTCTGATCTCCATGCCTTTGACAGGACTGGGTGGAGACATCGGGGTAGATTAACTGTCCAGCCCCTCTGCCCGAAGACACTGCGTGCGCTCTCCTGACAAAGATGCTGACTCCGGCTCCTTACAAGGTGCCGGAGAAGACCAAGAAGGCCAAGGGAACCCGAAAGAGTTCCCGACGCAAGGGTTTATCAGACTTATCGTCCGATAACTCCGCGGAGCACTCCTCCCCCGAAGACGAGGAGGAAGATGAAGACACTCCCCCTCCAGTCGGGGGAGACAAGAAAAGGAAGGCCGCCCCAACCGGGGGGGCGAAGGGTCCAACAAGGGAAGGACTCTCCTTCCGGACTACTCTACCACCGCCGCCGAAGGCGAAGATGAGTGGCTGCCCAGGGCCAAGCCCCTGGGGAAATCGTAAGTATACGGATACCAGAGTAACTCATAGCATTCCTTTGTCGCACTGCTTCCCCTAACGCCGAATATGATTATGCAGGACGCCACGAGCCCGTATCAATGTATCGTCAGACGGCTCCCTGGGCTCGTCGGATATGGATAGCGATCCACTTCCGACCGCCACCTCCCCTTGCCCTGCGGACGACGCCGAGGTATTGTCTCAAGAGGCACTGGGTCGAGGGGAGACAGTCCCGGAGGCACCTCAAGGCGACCTTCCGGACTCCGGGAGCCGAGGGGACAAGGCCCCTGAGGGCCCCGAGTTCGGCCCTCAGCCGAACACCGCGCCGGAACCTCTAGCGGTTCCGGACTCGGGGAGGCGGCCTCCTTCTAAGAGGGGCAAGACGCCTGTGCCGGTGACCTCTGTCCATCCAGAGGCACCGGACAATCTGCTGGGAGCGCTTCGCGGCGCTTCCATCAACGAGGAGCACCGCACTATTATGAGTGCGGTGGTCCAGAAGGTTCAGTCCGCCAAGAGTGGACTGACTGAAGTCTGTGCCAGCCTTCTAACAGGCTTTGAGGTAAATGTTAAAAATGTAGGATAAATATTACCGCATAGACAGTAGCCCCTGATGCTATGTTCGATGTTCACAAAGAAAAGCCGAACAGAGGATCAAATAATATTGCAGGAGTCTAATATAAGTATGTCAATATGCGTATGCAGGCTTCGCTGCTGGCCTTAGCCGCACTGACTGCGGAGGTCGCCACACTGAAGTAGGACCTCGAGGGGTCCAAGAAAGATCTCGGCCTTGCCAAGAGGCAGCTCGAGGAGAACAAGGGTAAGTAATACCCTGTCTATAGATATGTATATGTAAAGAAGACACGATTGCAAAATGACAGGATCATCGTATATTTGCCAGGGGCCACGACTGAGGTGGCAACCCTGAAGCAAGCGCTATCCAAGGCCGAAGACAAAGCGGCCAAGGAGTGCACCGAGCGGGAAAGGCAAGAGGCTCGGGTGGGCGAGGTGCAGCAAGAGCTCCAGGCTCTCGTGAAGAAGCACGAGGCGTTGGAGCTTGACTCAAAGACGCAAGAGTCTGAGCTTGCCGCGGCCCTCGAGAGCGCAAAGAGTGCCAAGGCCGAAGCCCAAAAGGCCCTCCAGGAGATTGACGCGATGAAGAAAATAGCGACGGGTAAGGCATTCCATAAGCAAAGCAAGCATGTGAAAGTAAATTACCTATAACTTACCCGAATCCGGAGCTCTCCAAGAGCATTCGCAGATTTACCCCGTAGTGTGTCGAATGCCGCACAGTTTTACCAGGCCAAGAAGGGAAGCTCAACGGAGAAGCTGTTCTGGTCTTAGTATACTGGGACCGAACACCCGGTGCCTATGAGCGACCAGCTGAAGCAGCTGGTCAAGATACACAAGGCGGCCGAATAGGCC
The DNA here is from genome assembly GCF_056163025.1 of Triticum urartu. Lineage (NCBI taxonomy): Eukaryota > Viridiplantae > Streptophyta > Magnoliopsida > Poales > Poaceae > Triticum > Triticum urartu. Next base: position 559,243,180 of record NC_141875.1, read on the forward strand.
ATGAAGGGCCTTATAGTACGGCTGTGGCATGGCGACGCCCTTCCGAACAGCTACTTTGGCCTGGTGAGGCGGCTTGTGGATGCCTTCCCATGGCTGGAAGTCATCAAGCGGTCCGTCTGCATCAAAGGTGCACGCCGGGCCTTCGCCCGCGTGAAGGTGCAATGGGCCAAGCTAGACGTCGTGAAGCTGATCAAGGAAGGACCACCGCAGGGCAAGGAGCATCGCACCCCCGAAATTTATTATGAGGGTGTCCTAAATTATGCCCGTCTTGTAGCGGACGAATGTTCAAAGGATGTAATATTTGAGTAAACTTGCTCGTGTGATCCTGTATGATGAAAACTTGTTTCATATGCGCTATACAACGCTTGTTTGAATTTAAAATATTACCTTCTGTTTGGCTGTTTATCCAATCTGAGAGATGGCTAGTCCTCGGCTTCTGCCCCCATGCCACGAGTGCTGGGGTGTTCGAGAAAAACCTGAGCACTCGTGTTCCCATTTTTGGGTCCTTCGAGGGAGGTGCTCAGCACAGCGAACAAGGCAACCGGACTAATAATGCTTTATCACTCTCACTTAGCCATAGAATTCTATAATTTTAAACTTCGGCGAAGCCCCTGGTATTCGAAAGGCCGAATTCGGGGCGCGATACACGCCTTTAAGACGGATAGGACCGGCTCCTCGCTCTAAGCGGCATAAGTCTTTAGGGACTCGAAACCTCGCCGAACAGAGACCAGTCTCTCGCCTTATCATGACAGTCAGTTTTAGCTTTCTCTACTGAGGTGCTTAGCCCAGCAGAACCGGGGCACAATCGCAGTAGTTCTCCTAGCGCTACCTTAGCCGATAGAGCGGAACGTAAGGTACCAAAACATAGGAGCCGGGCAAACCCAACATTTCACCAAAGACATGATTCGGAGCTGATGCATATAATGCTATAAGTTCGGGGTGCCGCACTTGTGAAAGTGTTCGGACTTCTCACACCGCATTGTGGGGTACTTAAGCCCCTGGTGTATTGGTCGTACCAAAGTGTACGGTTGCAAGGCATCATTAAAGAACACATATATAAAAAAGAAGAATGCAATAATAGTCTTAATGCTATGCATTGTTTATTCTAATAGATGCGTTAAAGCAGAATGATACAGATAGTGCGATAAGCAAAAAAGCAGGACTATGTCCCTTCCAAGGGCAAGCTGAGGAACAGTATTAAAGCAACTATTTCACTCGTTATCGTAATCCACCTGGGAGTTCCATGGTGTGACATTTCTTTTTGCCTCCTTGGTTGCTGCATCATGTGTTCGGCAATCATGCTGCCGGACAGGGTTTCCAGAGATTAAAGTCCTGAAAGAGAAAAATAACAAAGCGGGAAGCCCCTAGTGCGGTTTAAGCCGCGTATCGGGGCGTGCCGTAGTTGTGCCCCCCTCCCCGCCTGTGCCCATGGTATTTTTAATGTGTAATTATGTACGCGTGGCACGAATTTCGCCGTTTGGCTGGGACTGGGGTGGGGGCCGCATTGCTACACGAGCTCAAATCATGCCAAGCGGTCTAGTTGCCGATTACTCCAAGCGCGCTTGAAGGTGTCCGGGTCTTGAAACGTCGAACTGGTGGATTGCCTTGAGAGGCTGCTTTGCGCTTCTGCTGCGAGGGCCGCAGTGTGCTCCTCCGTACAGAGAGAGCGCTCTGTGTTTCCATTGACTGTGATGACCCCCCGAGGTCCTAGCATCTTGAGCTTGAGGTATGCATAATGCGGTACCGCATTGAATCTCGCAAATGCGGTTCGCCCGAGCAGTGCATGATAGCCACTGCAGAACGGGACTATATCGAAGATTAATTCTTCGCTTCGGAAGTTATCCGGGGATCCGAAGACCACTTCCAGTGTAATTGAGCCTGTGCAATGGGCCTCTACACCTGGAATGACGCCTTTAAAGGTCATTTTTCTGGGTTTGATCCTTGAGGGGTCTATACCCATTTTGCGCACTGTGTCCTGGTAAAGTAGGTTCAGGATGTTGCCGCCATCCATAAGGACTCGAGTGAGGTGAAATCCGTCAATGATTGGGTCTAAGACCAGTGCGGCGAATCTGCCATGACGGATACTAGTGGGGTGGTCCCTGCGATCGAAGGTGATCGGGCAGGAGGACCATGGGTTGAACTTTGGGGCGAGTGGCTCCAATGCATATACGTCCCTGAGCACACGCTTCCGCTCCCTCTTGGGGATGTGGGTTGCGTATATCATGTTCACCGTCCGCACTTGTGGGGGGAACCTCTTCTGTCCTTCGGTGTTCGGCTGCCAGGGCTCCTCTTCGTCATCGCTGTGTGACCCTTTATCTTTATCTTCGGCAATTAACTTGCCGGTCTGCTTGAACACCCAGCATTCCCTGTTGGTGTGGTTGGCTGGCTTGTCAGGGGTACCGTGTATTTGACACGAGCGATCGAGTATGCGGTCCAAACTGGATGGGCCCGGAGTGCTTCTTTTAAATGGCTTTTTCCGCTGACCGGGTTTAGAGGCTTTGAATCCGGCATTGACTGCCGTATCCTCAGTATTGTCACTGTTAATGCGGCGCTTATGTTTGTTGCGACGTGACCTGCTATTGCCGTCCTTGGTATCCGAAGTACCATGGTTTTTTGACATGTTGTTACTGTGAGCCAGCCAGCTGTCTTCTCCCGCACAAAAGCGGGTCATGAGTGTCGTGAGGGCTGCCATAGATTTCGGCTTTTCCTGTCCAAGGTGCCGGGCAAGCCACTCGTCGCGGATGTTATGCTTGAAGGCTGCTAGGGCCTCTGCATCCGGACAGTCGACGATTTGATTTTTCTTTGTTAGGAACCGTGTCCAGAATTGCCTGGCCGATTCTTCCGGCTGCTGAATTATGTGGCTCAAGTCATCGGCGTCTGGTGGTCGCACATAAGTGCCCTGAAAGTTGTCGAGAAATGCGGCTTCCAGATCTTCCCAACAACTAATGGACTCTGCTGGCAAGCTGTTAAGACAATGCCGCGCTGGTCCTTTGAGCTTTAGTGGGAGGTATTTGATGGCATGTAAGTCATCACCGCGGGCCATGTGGATGTGGAGGACGAAATCCTTGATCCATACCGCAGGATCTGTTGTGCCGTCGTATGATTCAATATTTATGGGTTTGAAACCCTCTGGGATTTGATGATCCATTACTTCGTCTGTGCAGCATAGAGGGTGTGCGGCGCCTCTGTATTGGGCTATATCGTGACGCAGCTCGAATGGGTGTTGCCCGCTGTGTTCGGCTCGGCCGGATTGACTTTTACTGTATCCGGCGTGACGTTTATCATCTCGCATAGTGGTGCGCCCTCGTGATCCGTAGATCGATCTTGCATGTTTTTCTTTGTCCTCCAATACGTCTCGCAGGTCTGGCATATTTCCCCATGCCTTTTTATTTGAATGGCGTCGGGGTGCAGGCTGAGTTTTTGACTGGAATGTCTCTCTATCGCGGCCACGAGGTGGCTAATCAGCCGCGTCATACGCTTCTTCCTCCAGTCGGGGTAGCAACCTGCATTTTGGGTAACTCTTGGAGGGGTGCTTGGGTTTATATTCCTCGGCCGCAAGGACTTCAGTCCATCTGTCAGCTAGCAGATCTTGATCAGCTTGAAGCTGCTGCTGCTTTTTCTTAAGGCTATTCGTCGTGGCTATAAGCCGGCGCTTGAAGCGCTCTTGTTCGACGGGATCCGCTGGCACGACGAATTCGTCATCACCGAGGCTTGCCTCATCTTCGGAGGGGGCATGTAATTATCATCCTCCGCTTATCCATCTGCCGCTCTCTCAGGAGGGCTAGCTCTTCCATCCTCCTGCTCTAACTCTTGCTGGAGGGGGTTATTGTTGTCTTCGGCACTATCCGGAGTGTTATTACCTCTTGCGCCGGTATCACCACTTTTTCTTTGGCGGGACTTAGAGCGGCGCCGCTGACGTCGGCGTTTGGGTTGCTTCTTGGAGGGGTCATCCTCTGCTGTCTCGTCGCCATTGCCTTCTTTGGGTGTGTCCACCATGTATATATCATATGATGAGGTGGCTGTCCAGTGCCCTGTGGGCAGTGGTTCATCTTCGTCTCCTGCATCGTCGTTCATACCGTCAATGTCCTCGAAGTCAAAGTCAAGCATGTCGGTTAAGTCATCGACAGTGGCTACTAAGTCGGTGGTGGGCGGGCCACGAATTTCTTCATCATCCGCATCCCAATCCTGCCGGACATAGTTCGGCCAGGATCCTCCTGACAAGGAGAGACCTTAACGAGTTTGGTATGTCGCCAAAGGGCGAGTGCTGAAAAATATCCGCGGAGGTAAACTCCATGATCGGAGCCCAACCGGATTCGCTAGGAACGGGCGCCGGCGGTTCGGAGTCCGTGGCCGGAGAGAGATCCGGCAGTTTGTCAACACGGCTCTCGTGCAGACTAAGGTCAATGTTCGGCTCGATCGCCGATGAGGGTAAGGCCTCCGTGGCGGGTTCCATCCACCCATCCATGGACGGCGCAACTGGCTCCGAATTGAGGGTCGGAGTGGCTGCCGTGCGATCTCCTGAACACTGTCGGATGGTAGAGCTAAATCGTACTCATCATGACCGCGCGACGCACAAGGCAGAGGCTTGAATCCGTCGAAGATCAAGTCTCCGTGGATATCGGTCGTGTAGTTTAAGCTTCCAAACCTGACCTGATGGCCAGGGGCGTAGCTTTCAATCTGCTCCAGATGGCCAAGCGAATTGGCCCGCAGTGCAAAGCCGCCGAATACAAAAATCTGTTCGGGGAGAAAAGTCTCACCCTGGACTACATCGCTAACGATGATGGAAGGAGCCATCAAGCCTAACGGCGACGACACAGAGGAACTCTCAATGAAAGCACCAATGTCGATGTCAAAACCGGCGGATCTCGGGTAGGGGGTCACGAACTGTGCGTCTAGGCGGATGGTAATAGGAGGCAGGGGACATGAAGTTTTACCCAGGTTCGGGCCCTCTTGATGGAGGTAAAACCCTACGTCCTGCTTGATTAATATTGATGATATGGGTAGTACAAGAGTAGATCTACCACGAGATCAGAGAGGCTAAACCCTAGAAGCTAGCCTATGGTATGATTGTATGTTTTCCTACGGACTAAAACCCTCCGGTTTATATAGACATCGGAGAGGGCTAGGGTTACACAAGGTCGGTTACAAAGGAGGAGATATACATATCTGTATTGCCTAGCTTGCCTTCCATGCCAAGTAGAGTCCCATCCGGACACGAGACGAAGTCTTCAATCCCGTATCTTCATAGTCTAACAGTCCGGCCAAAGGATATAGCCCGGCTGTCCGGAGACCCCCTAATCCAGGACTCCCACAGCGCCGATCATGGAGTTTACCTCCGTGGATATTTTTCAGCACTCGCCCTTTGGCGACATACTGAACTCATTAAGGTCTCTCTCCTTGTCAGGAGGATCCTGGCCGAACTATGTCCGGCAGGATTGGGATGTGGATGACGAAGAAATTCGCCGCCCACCCACCACCCACTTAGTAGCCACTGTCGATGACTTAACCGACATGCTCGACTCCGACTCCGAAGACATCGACGGTATGGACGACGATGCAGGAGACGAACAGGAACCACTGCCCACAAGGCACTGGACGCCCACCTCATCACATGACGTATACATGGTGGACACACCAAAAGATGATGACGAGGAGGAACTGAAGGACGCAACGAAGGGTTGTCCCCTCGAGAAGCAGTCAAAGCGGCGGCGTAAGCGCCGCTCCAAATCACGCCTCGGCAGAAACAACGATCATATAGACCCAGCGTTAGAGCAGGATGAACCATCGCCGGACCACGGCAACACGGAGAATCAAACCGAACAACCCGACTCTGTCAAAGATAATTGTCCAGACGACATCACACCAGACAGACACCCGGAGCAACATAATGCCCGTCAAAGGCTTGTTGCCACTGCGATGAGTCTAAAAAAGTAGAAGCAAAGGCTCAAGGCTGCGCAAGACACACTCCGAATAAGATGGAGTAAAGTACTCAACTCAGCAGCGAAGTACGGCGGTAATCGCCACACCAAGAGCTACCCGAAGCGGAAGTTGCTACCTGAATTCGATGAGGAGGCCTTAGATTCCCCGCAACCAAAAATTAAAACGGCCAACTGGCCGGATAGACGACCTCACGGCCAACATAGAGCGGCAAACAACGTCGCACATAAGCCAATACGCGATCCACGCGAGGGCTCGCATCAAAAGGACGGCGCAACCAGATCCATCTATGGACCACGCAAGCGCGCTCCAGCATACGATGAAACTCAACAAACATCCGAACAACGCGGTACACCCAGATACAGGGGTGCCGCACACCCCCTATATTTCACCGATGAGGTGCTGGACCATGAATTTCCAAAGGGATTCAAACCCGTAAACATAGAGTCATACGACGGAACAACAGACCCTGGGGTCTGGATTGAGGACTATATCCTCCATATCCATATGGCTCAAGGAGATGATCTCCACACCATTAAGTATTTACCCCTCAAACTCAACAGCCCGGAGAGTCAGCCCGAAAGCTTTGGAACAGGTTTCTTACTAAAAAGAACCAAATAGTCGACTATCCGGACGCCGAAGCCTTGGCAGCTTTTAAGCACAGCGTCCGCGACGAATGGCTTGCCAGACACCTCGGCCAATAAAAGCCAAGAACAATGGCAGCATTAACAAGCCTCATGACCCGCTTTTGCGTGGGTGAGGACAGCTGGCTAGCCAGATGCAACACCAGCGACCCAAGTACATATGAAGTTAGAGATGGAAATGGGAAATCACGATGCAGCAAAAATAATAAGCGCCGGAATAAATAAGACAGCCCAAAGAGCACGGCGGTAAATGCCGAATTCAGTAGCTCTCAGCCAGGTCAGCAAAAGCCGCCCTCTAAAGGCGCCAGAGATGAACTGTCCAACCTAAACAAAATTCTGGACCAAATATGTCAGATCCATAGCACCCCTGGTAAACCCGCTAATCATACCCACAGAGATTGTTGGGTCTTCAAGCAGTCCGGCAAGCTCAACGCCGTACACAAGGGGGAGGATACACCAAGCGAAGACGAGGATGAGCCTCTCAAGAAAGACACTGGGGAACAAAAGAAATTTCCACCAGAAGTCAAAACAGTAAATGTGTTACACGTGATAAAGGGGAGAAACAAAGCGGCACTCCCAGAGAAATATGCCCAAGGGCCTATCACCGCGGAGTCCTACCACTGGTCGTCTCAACCGATCACTTTTGACCATCGGGATTACTCAGCAAGTATCCGGCATGCAGGATGGGCTGCCTTGGTATTAGACCCAATAATTGACAGATACCACTTCACACGAGTCCTGATGGACGGTGGCAGCAGTCTAAACCTGATATATCAGGACACAATCCGCAAAATGGGGATAGACCCAATGAAAATTCGCCACACCAATACTACCTTTAAAGGAGTAACGCCAGGCCCAGGGGATCATTGCACGGGCTCCCTGCTACTAGAGGTTATATTCGGCTTCCCCGATAACCTCCGTAGCGAAAATTTAACCTTCCACATTGCTCCGTTCCAAAGTGGCTATCAAGCACTACTTGGACGAGAAGCTTTCGCTCACTTTAATGCAATACCGCATTACGCTTCCCTTGCGCTTAAGATGCCCGGTCCACGTGGCATCATTATAGTAAATGGAAATATTGAGCGATCCCTGCGTGCCGAAGAGAGTGCGGCTGCCTCAGCAGCCGCACACTAAAACGGCCTCACCAACTAAAGCATTCGACAGGTCGTCAAGACTACGGACACGGTTAGACGAGTCCGAAGCAGCTATATGTAATTCATATAGGTTTGATGGCCACACCCCTATTACCAATACAAGGGGCTCAACACACGCAGACAAGTGGCAATTTTTACTCATCTTGAATTATCCATGGTTTCTTTAAACCTACCTTTTTGCACGACAACTTTTCACCTAAGTTCCTCTCTTTTACAGATGACCATCGTGCTACACCCGTCCAAGATACAGCACAACAGAGACACAGGCGCAGACGTGCAACAGGGACCCATTCCAAGGATTCTTTTTAGATTAAGACCCTGCGTAAACCTTTCTTACTGTCTCTTGTTGATACACATCCCTCGGATTCTCAGTACTATTGAGAAGGATGCTGGCGTCTTGGCATGTGGCCACGTCAGAATAATGCACGTACCTGGACACCAGGGGCTTCTTACAAAGGGCACTGTTTAGGCCCGGTTTATACCATAAAGACCGAATACCTTAGGGAGTGTTCGGTGTCGCGAGTTTGGCCTTATATGCATCAGCTCCGAATCATGTCTTTGGTCAAATGTTGGGTTTGCCCAGCTCCTGTGTTTTGCTGCCTTACGTTCCGCTCTATCGGCTAAGGCGGCATCAGGAGAACTACTGCGATTGTGCCGCGGTTCATCCGGACGAGCACCTCAGTAGAGAAAGCCGAAAACTGACTGTCATGATATAGCGTGAGACTGGTCAACCACTCGATGACCTATCGGAATGTTCGAATTCCTCCGCCTTAATGAAGGGCCATTTCCCGGCCAGGCATGTACGCACCCTGAATTCGGGAGAGTGCGGAGCCACCAGGGGCTATATAGTAGCCCCACCATCAAACTCCTATGGCTAAGTGAAAGTGTTAAAGCATTATAACCCGATTGCCTCGTTCGCTGCGCTATCACCTCCTTAATAGGACCAAGACGTTGGGTTAAGTGTGAACACGCGTCTTTTGCGAACACCTCTTGAGGGAGTCCTAGATTAGGGGGTGTCCGGATGGCCGGACTATACCTTCAGCCGGACTCCTGGACTATGAAGATACAAGATTGAAGACTTCGTCCCGTGTCCGGAAAGGACTTTCCTTGGCGTGGAAGGCAAGCTTGGCGATACGGATATGTAGATCTCCTACCATTGTAACCGACTTTGTGTAACCCTAACCCTCTCCGGTGTCTATATAAACCGGAGGGTTTTAGTCCGTAGGACAACATACAGAACAACAATCATACCATAGGCTAGATTCTAGGGTTTAGCCTCTCTGATCTCATGGTAGATCTACTCTTGTACTACCCATATCATCAATATTAATCAAGCAGGATGTAGGGTTTTACCTCCATCAAGAGGGCCCGAACCTGGGTAAAACTTCGTGTCCCTTGCCTCCTATTACCATTCGGCCTAGACGCACAGTTCGGGACCCCCTACCCGAGATCCGCCGGTTTTGACACCGACATTGATGCTTTCATTGAGAGTTCCTCTGTGTCATCGCTATTAGGCTTGATGGCTCCTACGATCATCAATAGCGATGCAGTCCAGGGTGAGACCTTCCTCCCCGGAAAGATCTTCGTCTTCGGCAGCTTCGCACTGCGGGCCAATTCATTTGGCCATCTGGAGCAGAACGAAAGCTATGCCCCTGGCCGTCATGTCAGATTTGGAAGTTTAAACTACACGGCTGACATCCGTGGGGACTTGATCTTCGACGGATTCGAGCCACTGCCGAGTGCACCGCACTGTCACCACGAGCATGATCTAGCTCTGCTGCCGAACAGTGCCCTGGAGGCCGTACCCGCATCGGCTCCGACCCTTAATTCGGAGCCAACTACGCCGATCGAGGATGGGTGGTTGGACGCCGCCTCGGGGGCTGCGATCCCAACGGCAATCGAGCCGAACACCAGCCCCGCACTCCGCGAGACTCATGACTCCAAGGAGTCGGACTCCTCTCCGGACTCTGAACCCTCCGCGCCCCTGCCGATCGAATCCGATTGGGCGCCGATCATGGAATTTACTGCCGCGGACATCTTCCAGCACTCGCCTTTCGGCGATATTCTAAAGACACTAAAGTCTCTCTCTTTATCAGGAGAGCCCTGGTCGGACTACGGTCAGCAAGGTTGGGATACGGCGATGAAGAAATTCAATGCCCACCCACCACCCACTTTGTAGCCACTGTCGACGATTTAACCGACATGCTCGACTTCGACTCCTAAGACATCGACGGTATGGACGCCGATGCAGAAGACGATGAAGAACCAGCGCCTATTGGGCCCTGGAAATCCACCTCGTCATATGACATATACATGGTGGACACCCCAAAAGAAGGAGATGGCGATGGAACAGCGGAGGATGACCCCTCCAATAAATAGCCTAAGCATCGGCATCAGCGGCGCCGCTCAAAATCCCGCTACGGTGATTCCAGCACGGGAGATAATAATACTCCGGAGAGTGCCGAAGAAAACCCCCTCCAGCAAGATTCAGCACAGGAGGATGGAGAAGCCAGCCCTCATGAGAGAGCGGCAGACAGAGAGGTCGAGGACGATAATTATATGCCTCCCTCCGAAGACGAGGCAAGCCTCGACGATGACGAATTCGTCGTGCCAGAGGATCCCGTCGAGCAAGAGCGTTTTCAATGCAGGCTTATGGCCATGGCAAGAAGCCTCAAGAAAAAACAGCAACAGCTTAGAGCTGATCAAGATTTGCTAGTCGACAGATGGACTGAAGTCCCTGCGGCCGAAGAGCATAAACTCGAACGCCCCTCCAAGAGCTACCCAAAGCGCAGGTTGCTACCCCGATTAGAGGAGGAAGCACTCAAACCTACATCACCAGCACTTGATACGGCCGACCGGCCACCTCGTGGCCACGACAGATAGGCCTCTCGGCCCTCCACTCAAGCCGCACCCCGTACCAAGGCACAGGAAAATGCGCCTGATCTGCGAGATATGTTGGAGGACAAGGCAAGGAAAACAAGATCGATCTACGAATCGCGTGGGCGTCCCACGGCTCGAGATGGTAACCGTCACGCCGGACACAAATCTGGTAGGGCCGAACATAGTAGACAAAGCTCATTGGAGCTACGTCGTGATATAGCCCAGTACAGAGGCGCCGCACACCCACTATGCTTCACAGACGAAGTAATGGATCATCAAATCCCCGAGGGTTTCAAACCCGTAAACATCGAATCATATGATGGCACAACAGATCCTGCGGTATGGATCGAGGATTATCTCCTTCATATCCACATGGCCCGCGGCGATGATCTCCATGCCATCAAATACCTTCCACTCAAGCTTAAAGGACCAGCTCGGCATTGGCTTAACAGCTTGCCAACAGGATCAATCAGTTGTTGGGAGGATCTGGAAGCCGCATTCCTTGATAATTTCCAGGGCACCTATGTGCGACCACCAGACGCCGATGACCTAAGCCACGTAATTCAGCAGCCAGAGGAATCGGCCAGGCAATTCTGGACACGGTTCCTAACAAAGAAAAATCAAATAGTAGACTGTCCGGACGCAGAGGCCCTAGCAGCCTTCAAGCACAATATCCGTGACGAGTGGCTTGCCCGGCACCTTGGACAGGAAAAGCCGAAATCTATGGCAGCACTCACAACACTCATGACCCGCTTTTGCGCGGGAGAAGACAGCTGGCTTGCTCGTAGCAACAATATGACCAAGAACCCTGGTAATTCGGATACCAGGGACAGTAGTGGCAGGTCGCGTCGCAACAAGCAGAAGCGCCGCATTAACGGCGACAATGCTGAGGATACGGTAGTTAATGCCGGATTCAGAGGCTATAAATCCGGTCAGCGGAAAAAGCCATTCAAAAGAAATCCTAGGGGCCCGTCCAGTTTGGACTGAATACTCGACCGCTTGTGCCAGATACATGGCACCCCCGAAAAGTTGGCCAATCACACCAACAAGGATTGTTGGGTGTTCAAGCAGGCAGGCAAGTTAAATGCCAAAAATACTGACAAGGGGCTGCATAGCGATGATGACGAAGAGCCTCGGCCACCAAAAAATAGTGGACAGAAGGGTTTTCCCCCACAAGTGCGGACGGTGAACATGATATACGCAACCCACATCCCCAAGAGGGAGCGTAAGCGCGCGTTAAGGGACGTGTACACGGTAGAGCCAGTCGCCCCAAAGTTCAACCCATGGTCCTCCTGCCCGATCACCTTTGATCGAAGGGACCATCCCACTAGCACCCGTCATGGCGGATTCGCCGCATTGGTTCTAGACCCAATTATTGACGGATTTCATCTCACTAGAGTCCTTATGGACGGCGGCAGCAGCCTGAACCTGCTTTACCAGGATATAGTGCGGAAAATGGGCATAGATCCCTCGAGGATTAAGCCCACCAAAATGACCTTTAAATGTGTAATACCAGGTGTAGAGGCCAACTATACAGGCTTAGTCACATTTGAAGTGGTCTTCGGATCTCCGGATAATTTCCGAAGCGAGGAGTTAATCTTCGACATAGTCCCATTCCGCAGTGGCTATCACGCACTGCTTGGGCGAACCGCATTCGCCAAGTTCAACACGGTACCTCACTACGCATACCTTGAGCTCAAGATGCCAGGCCCTCGAGGAGTAATTACAGTCAATGGAAACACCGAACGCTCCCTTCGAACGGAGGAGCACACGGCGGCCCTTGCAGCGGAAGTTCAAAGCAGCCTCTCCAGGCAGTTCTCCAGTCCGGCCATTAAATGTCCGGACACCGTCAAGTGCGCCCAGAGTAACCTACAACAAGACCGCCTGGCATGTTCCGAGCAGGCGTAGAAATACGGCCCCAACCCCAGCCCTCGCAAAAATGCGACGCTAGTGCTTCGCGTACATAACTACGCTCTAGAAATACCATGGGTACAGGGGGAGGGGCACCATCACGGCACGCCCGAAACACAGCTTAAACCGCACCAGGGGCTGCCAATTTTTTAATTTTCTCTTACTTTCAGGACACCATTCTTCGGAAGGCCTGTTCGGCAGTTCAATTGCCGCACAAACGATGCAAGAACCAGGGAAGCAGACAAGCCATGCCACATTACGGAACTCCCAGGTGGTCTCTATCACGAGCAGTATACCTGTTTTGCATACCATTCCGCAGCCTGCCCCTGGAACGGACATGTTAAATAGTCCAACCTTTTCCTTATCGCATTATTTGTATCGTTCTGCTTTGATCGCAGACCTTTTTAATAAACAATGCATAGCTTCTGTCTATTTTTGCATTACTTTTTTTACAAATATATGTTCCTTAACGACATGTTGCACCCGTACACTTTGGTACGGCCAAAATACGCTAGGGGCTTTAGTACCCCTCAATATGGTGTGAGAAGTCCGAACACTTTAACAAGTGCGGCACCCCGAACTTATAGCATTATATGCATCGGCTCCGAACCATGTCTTGGGTCAATAGTTGGGTTTGCCCGGCTCCTATGTTTTGGTGCCTTACGTTCCGCTATATCGGCTTAAAGGTAGCACTAGGAGAACTACTGCGATTGTGCCCCAGTTGAGCTGGGTCGAGCACCTCAGTAGAGAAAGCTAAAACTGACTGTCATGATGAAGCGAGAGCTGGTCGCTATTCGAGAGGTTTTTCGAGTCCCTAAAGACTTATGCCGCTTAGAGCGAGGAGTCGGCTCTGTCCGGCCAAGGCGTGGATAGCGCCCCGAAATCGGTCTTCCGAATACCAGGGGCTTCGCCGAAATTTAAAATTATAGAATTCTATGGCTAAGTGAGAGTGTTCACGCATTATAGTCTGATTGCCTTGTTCGTTGTGCTGAGTGCCTCCCTCGAAGGACCCAAACATGTGAAAAAGAGCGCTCAGGTTTATCCCCGAACACCCCAGCACTAGCGGCATGGGGGCAGAAGCCGACGACTCGCCATCTCTCAGAATTGATAAACAGCCACACAGAAGGTAATATTTTAAATTCCAACAGCATTGCTTAGTGCATATGAACAAGTTTTCAGCGCACAGGACAAAACGAGCGAGTTTTACTCAAAAATTACATCCCTGGAACATTCATCCGCCATAAGGCAGGCACCCTTCAGAACATCCTTATAATAATTCTCGAGCTTGCGATGCTCTTTCCCCGGCGGTGGCCCGTCCTTCACAAGCTTCTCAGCATCCAGCTTGCCCCAGTGCACCTTAGCACGGGCAAGGGCCCTACGGGCACCTTCAATGTAGACGGAGCGCTTGATGACTTCGAGCCTTGGACAGGCCCCCACCAGCCGCCGCACTAGCCCGAAATAGCTCCCAGGCAGAGCCTCTCTAGGCCATAGCCGAACTATGAGGCCTTTCATGGCCTATTCGGCCGCCTTGTGGAGCTCGACCAGTTGCTTCAGCTGGTCGCTCAGGGGCACGGGGTGTCCGGCCTCAGCATACTGGGACCAGAACACCTTCTTTGCCGAGCTGCCCTCCTCGGCTCGATAGAATGCGGCGGCATCGGACACGCTACGGGGAAGATCTACAAATGCCCCTGGAGAGCTCCAGATTCGGGTAAGTAACAAGTAACACACGTTTACGTGTTTGCTTTGCATAAAGAATGCCTTACCCGCCTCTATCTTTTTCACCGCATCCAACTCCTGGAGGGTCTTCTAGGATTCGGCCTTGGTAGACTTGGCATTTTTAATAGCCATCGCGAGCTCGGACGCTCGCGTCTTTGAGTCAAGCTCCAAACTCTCATGTTTCTTCATGAGAGCCTGGAGCTCTTGCCGCACCTTGCCAACCTGGGCCTCATACTTCTCCCGCTCGGTGCGCTCCATGGCCGCCCTCTTCTCGGCCTCGACCAGCGCTTGCTTAAGGGTCGCCACCTCAGACGTGGACCCTACAATAGCCACGATAATCCTATCATTTTTTGCAATTGCACTTTTTATATATATACTTAAACAAGGTATTTCTTACCTTCATTGTCCTCGAGCTGCTTCTTGGCACGCCCGAGCTCTTGCTCGGACTGCTCGAGGTTCTGCTTTAGCGTGTCCACTTCCGCAGTCAGTGCTGCGGACGCCAGTAGAGAAGCCTGCATACGCATATTGACTCCTTTTTGTTAGACTCCTGCGAATTTTATTTGATCCTCTATTCGGCTTTTCTTCCCGAACGCCAAACAGAGCATCAGGGGCTACTGTCTATGCGGTAATATTATTTACACATTCTTTACTTACCTCAAAGCCTGTTAAAAGGCTAGTACAAGCTTCAGTCAGTCCGATCTTGGTGGACTAAACCTTTTGGACCACTGCACTCATAATGGTGTGGTGCTCCTCGTCGATGGAGGCGCCTTTGAGCACCTCCAACAGATTGTCCGGCGCCTCCGGTTGGACGGGGGTCACCGGCACGGTGGGCCTGCTCCTCTTGGAAGGAGGTCGCCCGCCGGACTCTGGAACCTTTGAAGGTTCCGGAGCGGTGTCCGGCCTAGAGCCGGACTTGGAGCCCTGGGGGGTTTTATCCCCTTTACTCCTGGAGTCCGGGAGGTCGCCTTGCGGCATCTCTAAGACTACCTCCTCCTGGCTTGGAACCTGTTGGGACAACACTTTGGCGTCGTTCGTAGGGCGGGGGGAGGTAGCCGCCGGAAGAGAGTTCACATCCAACGAGTCTAGTGAACCGCTCGACGACGCGTCAAGCCGGTCTTTGGGTGGGCTGCATAATCATATTCGAAATAAGGGAAAGCTGTGCAATAAAGGAATACTATGAATTACTCTGGTATCCGGATACTTACGATTTCGCCAGGGGCTTGGCCCTGAGCGGCCACTCCTCTCCGCTGTCGTCAGCGTTGGTGGAGTAGTCCGGAGGAAGGGTTTTCCCCTTCTTGGACCCTTCGGCCTCCCCAGTGAGGGCGGCCTTCCTTTTCTTCTCTCCCCCCGCTGGAGGGGGAGAGGTCTCTTCTTCCTCCTCCTCGTCTTCACGGGAGGAATGCGCCTTGGAGCCGTCGGATGATGAACCCGACACCTCCTGGCGCCGGGCAGTTTTTCGAGTCCCCGTAGCCTTCCTCATGGCCTTCTTCTCCGGCACCACATGGGGTGCCGGAACCAGCAGCTTCGCCAAGCGGGTATCAGCTGGGTCTTCAGGCAAAGGAGCCGGACAGTCGATCTATCCGGACTTCGCCTGCCAAACCTGTCAAAGGTAAGGGAGCTTAGATCCCGCATAGAGTTAAACTATGAAAAAATAATACCCTGTAAAAGGTACAAACAACTTACCGCGCTAGCGTGATGCTGCGCGCTGAATCCGCGATCCTCGGTAGCGGATGCGGGAGCCTCGGTGCCCTTGAAAAGCACCTTCCAGGCATCTTCGTACATCGTGTCTAAGAGCCTGCTCAGAGTTCGGTGCTGCGCCAGGTTGAACTCCCACAGATTGAAGGCCCGTTGTTGACAGGGGAGGATCCGGCGGATGAGCATAACCTGGACTACGTTGACAAGCTTGAGCTGCTTGTCCACCAGGGTTTGGATGCATGTTTGCAGTCCAGTCACCTCTCCTTTGCTGCCCCACGACAGGCCCTTCTCTTTCCAGGACGTGAGCCGCGTTGGGGGTCCGGACCGGAACTCGGGGGTTGCGACCCACTCAGGGTCGCGCGGCTCGGTGATGTAAAACCACCCCGATTGCCACCCCTTCAGGGTCTCCACATAGGAGCCGTCGAGCCATAAGACGTTGGGCATCTTGCCCACCATGGCGCCTCCGCACTCCGCCTGGTTGTCGCGCACCACCTTCGGCTTGACGTTGAAAGTCTTGAGCCATAGGCCGAAATGGGGGCGGATGCAGAGGAAAGCCTCGCACACGACGATAAACACCGAGATGTTGAGGATGAAGTTCGAGGCCAGATCGTGGAAATCCAGGCCGTAGTAGAACATGAGTCCCCGGACGAATGGGTGGATAGGAAAGCCCAGTCCGTGGAGGAAGTGGGGAAGGAATACTACCCTCTCATGGGGCCTTGGGGTGGGGAGGAGCTGCCCCTCTTCGGGAAGCCGGTGCGCGATGTTGTTAGACAAGTATCCGGCCTTCCTCAGTTTTTTTATGTGTCCCTCCGTGATGGAAGAGACCATATACTTGCCTCCCGCTCCGGACATGGCTGGAGAAGGTTGAGGTGGGGAGTGCGGACTTGGGCGCTGGAGCTCGAGTGCGCGAAAATGGATAGGCAAAGGAGGAAGAAGGCGTAGGTGAAAAGGTGGATCCTTATCCCCTTATATGGGTGGACGCAACTACGTGTCCCCACCAGCCTAGTAAAACTCGCTTATCTCCAAGCGTCGTAATCAATGGCGCGGTTGGGTTACCCACGCCCGTATTGATGAGAATCCCAGAATAAGGGGACATGATCTCTGCTTTAACAAGACGTGCCAAGGAAACCACCTCGCATGACACACTGAGGTGGGGTAATAAAATGATTCGGATAAAGGCTTGGTCGTGGTGTGTCACACTATAGAATACGTCAGCATATTAGATTTGTGTAAATATTATTCTCTCTATGGCAATATGTGGAAACTTATTTTGCAGAGCCGGACAGTATCTTTGTGTTCGAAATCTTCCATGAAGTACTTGGAGGAGGAACCCGCCTTGCAATGCCGAAGACAATCTGCGCGCCGGACTCGTCGTCATTGAAGACTGGTTCAGGGGCTACTGAGGGAGTCCTGGATTAGGGGGTGTCCGGATGGCCGGACTATACCTTCAGCCGGACTCCTGGACTATGAAGATACAAGATTGAAGACTTCGTCCCGTGTCCGGAAGGGACTTTCCTTGGCGTGGAAGGCAAGCTTGGCGATACGGATATGTAGATCTCCTACCATTGTAACCGACTTTGTGTATCCCTAACCCTCTCCAGTGTCTATATAAACCGGAGGGTTTTAGTCTGTAGGACAACATGCAATCATACCATAGGCTAGCTTCTAGGGTTTAGCCTCTCTGATCTCGTGGTAGATCTACTCTTGTACTACCCATATCATCAATATTAATCAAGCAGGACGTAGGGTTTTACCTCCATCAAGAGGGCCCGAACCTGGGTAAAACTTCGTGTCCCTTGCCTCCTGTTACCATCTGGCCTAGACGCACAGTTCGGGACCCCTTACCCGAGATCCGCCGGTTTTGACACCGACACCTCTGCATTATATGCGTGGGGGTTGAAGCCGACGACTGCAATCTTTCAGGTTATATACATATATACACAAACGGCCGCACAGGAGGCATCATATTACTTCCAGGCAAAAGTATAAATACAGCCTTAATAAATTTCATAAAAACATTGTGTTTACAATGGGAATACATGTCACTCAAACATAATATTCTTCGAGCACTAGGCCTCTATCAAACGGGCACCCTCGAGAACTTCTTCGAAATAGTGCTCGGCAGCCACTCGGCCTATGGCCGAACCCTGCGCCGCAAAAGTGGTAGCATCCATCTCCACCCAGTATGCTTTGACACGGGCAAGGGCCATCCGCGAGCCTTCTATACATGCCGACCTCTTCATCGCATTGATGCGCGGCACCGCTCCAAGGAACTGCTGCACTAAGCTGAAATAGTTGTTCGGCTTCGGTTTTTCCGGCCACAGATGATCTACGACAGACCTCATGGCGAGTCCGGACAATCTATTGAGTTCGGCCCATTCGGCTAGCTGAACGGTCAAGGGAAGCGGACGCTCTGGAACGTTAAATTGCGACCAGAACAGCTTGTCCACTTCACGATCTGTTTGATCTCGGAAGTATTCGGCCGCATCGACAGCGCTCGCCGCCAAGTCCATATATGCGTCTGCCGAACTCCACAGCCGATCCAGAGGGGCATACCGCGGATCTCCGAACTTCCTCTGCAGCAAAAAGGGCTTCCCAGCCACAATATCACTAGCTTCACGCAGCTCTTCCTTCCTTGCCCTCATGGCAGAGCGGGTGTCTTTGGCTGCCATCATGGCCTTTTCGAGGTCTGTCGCCTTCGCTTGGTTCTCTTCTTCAAGGAACTGGCAACGGTCGGCAGTGTCTCTTAACTTTACAGCCATCTTGGCCATTTTATCTTTGCTCTCACAATGTGCAGCCTTTTCGGCTCTTAACTCTTCGGCCGCCTTTAAAGCGGCCGCATTACTAATTCTTGCTTGTTCCTTGGCTCGGGCAAGTTCCGCCCGAAGGGTCTCCACGGTGGCAGCTCCATCTGCAGTCACAACATATTAAAGATACTGGCGTTACGCTGCTCTTCCTATGTGACATTCACCAAAAAACATCACTTACCCTGTGCCTCGTCAAGCCGCTTGTTAACAAGCTCGATGTCGGCATCTGCCGCATCCAGTTGCCGCTTTAGTTCGGCAAACTCATTAGTCCGGCTAGCCACCGGACCTTCCACCACCTGCACATAAAAGCGGTATGGTTATTACCTGGGACTATGATCCTCTGTTTGCCGCCGTTCTCGGCGACAACCAGAGTCTCAGGGGCTACTATCTACACAGGGCACACCTAAAAATGTGCGGTACTATCACACATGTATATCATTTCACATACCTCAAAGCCCGTCAGTAGACTCATAAAGGCTTCACGCAATCCGCTTTCAGCGGACGAAATTCTTTCCATCATTGTACCCATCAATGTACAGTGTTCATCTGAGATGGCCGCTCGCTCCAACAGCTCCCTCAGTACGTCCGACCGCATACCAGACGGTGCCGGACTCTCTTGTTTGCTCTCTTCAAGAGCCGGACGCTGTGGACTTCGGGTGACTATAGGATTATCTTCTGGCCTCACCGGATCCAGAGACGCCCTCCGTGACGACACTTCAAGGTCGCCCGCTTCTTGAGCGGGGGAGTCCGGGGGAGGCGTTTCGCTCTCCATCATCTCCCGAAGAAGATCCCCCGAAGACGAGCTCTGCTGAGAAGGGCTAAGATCCGAACTGCAAGATAAACGCTTCGGGTATTTTCCTCGGAGGTAAAGTAGTATATCTCCACTATTAAAGTACTTCTTGATTACTTACAGCTCGTTGGAGAGCTGATCCTCGCGCGGACTTTGTGCGGCAAAAGCACCCTCCGAGGCAGGACCCTCTGGTGGAGACTTCTTCTCCCGTTTGGAAGCCTTGGTTTCCGAATCTTCAAAGGCAGTCCTCTTCCTTCCCCAAAGCGAGAGAAGGTCAGATTCTTCCCCTTGGTTATCCTCCTTCACAGAGGCGCTCATTCCCTCGGTTGGAATTGGTAGCGATGGGGGCCCGCTTTTGACCTCATTATTCCCCCCTTTATCTTCCTTTGAGGGCTCCGGGCAAGGTGCTAGCTCGAGCATCTTTTCCAGTACCGGATTCTCCAAACCCTCAGGAAGGGGGGCCGAACACCGAATCATCTTCGCCCTTGTTAGCCAGTCCTGGTCAAAGAGCGATTTCTCAGAATGACCTCATGGCAAATGAAGGACGGTGTGTTTGGCTAGAGGATTACTTACTTGGTCGGCGGTACGGTCGCTGCTCAGGCCCACGTCCTTGGTAGTATCCGGACACTCTATTTGGGGTCTGAAGAATGATTTGTACATCTCCTCATGCGTCAGGTCGAGGAAATTCTGAATAGTGCACGGCCCTTCTAGGTTGAACTCCCACATGCGAAGGGGCCGGCATTTGCATGGCTGGATTCGTTGAACCAGCATGACTTGCACCACCATAACCAGACTAAAATCTCCTTCGAAGAGATCTTGAATGCGGCTCTGCAGTATAGGCACGTCCTTGGCTGGACCCCAGCTCAGCCCTCTGCTAATCCATGACATCAGTTGTGGTGGAGGGCCCGAGCGGAAAGCAGGGGCAGCCACCCACTTGGCACTTCTAGGAGTTGTGATGTAAAACCACTCTCGTTGCCATAATCCGGACACCTCTGGAAAGGAACCCTTTGGCCATGGAGCTCCAGCGATCTTGCTTATTAATGCGCCTCCGCACGCTGCATGCTGCCCCACGACCATCTTCGGCTTCACGTCGAAGGTCTTGAGCCACAGGCCGAAGTGAGGGGTAATGCGGAGGAAGGCCTCACATATGAAAATAAATGCTGAGATGTGGAGAAAGGAGTCCGGGGCTAGATCGTGGAAATCTAGCCCGTAATAGAACATCAAACCCCTAACAAAGGGATACAGGGTGAGGCCTAGGCCTCGGTGGCAGTGGGAGATGAACACAACGTTCTCGTTGGGTTCGGGAGTAGGGACGACCTGCCCTCGGGCAGGCAGCCGATGCGAAACCTCGGCGGACAGGTATCTGGCCTCCCTCAACTTCTTGATATCCTCTTTCGTAACGGAGGAGGGCATCCACCGTCCTTGAAGGCTAGATCCGGACATGATTGAAAGTCCGAAGCACCTGACTTGGGCTTTGGGTGTTAGAACTCGAGGCGGGGGAAGGGTTCGGTTGAGCATGGGAGGGGAAAAGTAAAAGCCTTGTCCCTTTTATAAAGAGGGTGAATATCAAGCGTCCTCCTAGTGGCCGTTTGGGACTTGCCTAAGATCTAGGAGTCCTAGGCACGGTTGGGTTACCCACGACCGTATTGATGAGAATCCCGTAATTAGGGGAACACGATCTCTACTTTGACAAGACGTGTCTAGAAACCACCTCGCGTTATGTGTGAAGCTGGTTGAAGAAAAACGATTTGAATAATCACCGAGCCATGGCCTGACGTCATGTTGCCAGAGCGTGTTAGTAGATTAAGATTTGTGGAAATATTATTCTCTCTACGGTGGTATGTGGAATTTATTTTGCAGGGTCGGACACTATCCTGGTATTCAAACTCTTCTGTGATATGTTCGGAGGAGGAACCCGCCTTGCAATGCCGAAGACAATACTGCGCGCCGGACTCATCGTCATTGAAAGCCTGGTTCAGGGGCTACTGAGGGAGTCCTGGATTAGGGGGTCTCCGGACAGCCGCATTATATCCTTTGGCCGGACTATTGGACTATGAAGATACAAGATTGAAGACTTCGTCTCGTGTCCGGATGGGACTCTACTTGGCATGGAAGGCAAGCTTAGGAAATACGGATATGTATATCTCCTCCTTTGTAACCGACCTTGTGTAACCCTAGCCCCCTCCGATGTCTATATAAACCGGAGGGTTTTAGTCCGTAGGACAACATACAATCATACCATAGGCTAGCTTCTAGGGTTTAGCCTCTCTGATCTCGTGGTAGATCTACTCTTGTACTACCCATATCATCAATATTAATCAAGCAGGACGTAGGGTTTTACCTCCATCAAGAGGGCCCGGACCTGGGTAAAACGCCGTGTCCCATGCCTCCTGTTACCATCCGCCTTAGACACACAGTTCGGGACCCCCTACCCAAGATCCGCCGGTTTTGACACCGACAGGAGGGAGAGAAAGATGTATCGAGAGTGTGCGTGGTAGGCACAGAGGCACAACTAGCAAGTGTTTGTGTGTGTTTGAGAGAGAAGCAGTAGATAGATTAATTACTATCAAGATCGACGTGCCACCCTACTCCTTCGGTGTCGGGTAGTGTGTGTGTGTTTGAGAGAGAAGCCAGTCGATAGATTAGTATCAAGATCGAGGTATCAACCTACTCCTTCGGTGTCGGGAAGTGTGTGTGTGGGTGTGGGGGCAGTGACACTTACATGTCTCTACTCTTATAAAAAACATATTTGGTGATGATGGTGTGCCTGCCATCCTGCAATATAGTCCATCTGATTTATATCTGATGGATAGGAAGGAAACTATGGCAATTTTGCAAAAAGATACCCACACCCCTCTCCACATTTGCAAATAAGGCCTTCCCTCATTCATCCTATTCTCCCACAAGATAAACTAGTCATACAAATGCATCTTGATGTTCCGTGCAACGCATGGGCATCTTGCTAGTAGGGAGAAGGAGTTTGTGTGACACATATCTATATTAAGGGATAGGTAGATAGCATGTGTGTGAGGCATACTTAAAGCGTCACGGAGAAAAACAAATGGTGTGCACGCAAGTGCCGGAAAAAATGAAGCGAGAAACAATGTCTACGCGCGCGCATGTGTGTGTGTGTGTGAGAGAGAGAGAGAGACAAAGAGCAAAATCTCAAAACAAAAGGTGCTCTGCTGGAATCCCATTGTATGTATTCATATGGTTCCGGAACTCGAGTTAACCTTAGGCATATGTGTGAGAGACTGATACGTCTCCAACGTATCTATAATTTTTGATTGTTCCATGCTGTTTTATTATCAATCTTGGATGTTTTATAATCATTTTATAGTCATTTTACATCATTTTTTGGTACTAATCTATTGACATAGTGCCCAATGCCAGTTCCTGTTTTTCCATGTTTTTTACATCGCAGGAAATCAATATCAAATGGAGTCCAAATGGCACGGAACTTTATGATGATTTTTTATGGCCCAAAACGAAGCATATGGGCCCTGGTTGCACCTGGAGGGAGTCCCGACGAGGGGACAACCCACCAGGGCGCGCCAGGAGGCCCTGGTGTGCCCTGGTGGGTTATGCCCACCTCGAGTACCCCCCGGACCGCCTCTTTGCTCTATCAATACCCCAAAAATCCTAGAACCCTAGGGGAGTCGAGGAAATATTCATTCAATCGCCGCAGAGTCCAGAAACACCAGATCCAATCTAGACACCATCATGGAGGGGTTCACCACTTCCATTGCTGCCTCTCCAATGATGCGTGAGTAGTTCTTTGTAGACCTTCGGGTCCGTAGTTAGTAGCTAGATGGCTTCATCTCCCTCATGATCCTCAATACAATGGTCTCTTGGAGATCCATATGATGTAACTCTTTTGCGGTGTGTTTGCTGGGATCGATGAACTTCGAGTTTATGATCAGATCTATGTTTTTATATCCATGAAAGTATTTGAGTTTCTTTGATCTCTTTTATGCATGATCTCTTATAGCCTCGTATTTCTTCTCCGATATTTGGGTTTTGTCTGGCCAACTCCATCTATTCATCTTGCAATGGGAAGAGGTGCCCAGTAGTGGGTTCGATCTTACGGTGCTTGATCCCGGTGACAGAAAGGGAACCGACACGTATGCATCGTTGCTACTAAGGGTAAAAAGATGAGATATGTATCTACCGCCATATAGATAAACGGATCTTGTCTACATCATGTCATCGTTCTTATTGCATTGTCCCATTTTTCCATGAACTTAATACACTAGATACATGTTGGATAGCGGTCAATGTGTGGAGTAATAGGAGTAGATGCAGGCAGGAGTCGGTATACTAATCTTGGACGTGATGCCTATGTAATGATCATTGCTTGGATATCATCATAATTATTTGAAGTTCTATCAATTTCTCAACAGTAATTTGTTTACCCACCGTTTTCTATTTTTCTTGAGAGAAGCCACTAGTGAAACCTACGGCCCCCGGGTCTTATTTCTCATATATTTGCATTTGCGATCTACTTTCTCCTTGCTTTTATTTTCAGATCTATTAAACCAAAAATACAAAAATACTTTGCTGCACTTTATTTTATTTGCGATCTATTTATCCAATCTATTACAACTTTCTACCGTCACGCACCAATTTCTGGCGCCGTTACCCGAAAGGGATTGACAACCCCTTTAACACGTCGGGTTGCGAGGTGTTGTTATTTGTGTGCAGGGGTTGTTTACGTTGTGTTGCTTGGTTCTCCTACTGGTTCGATAACCTTGGTTTCAAAACTGAGGGAAATACCTACCGTCGTTGTGCTGCATCATCCCTCCCTCTCCGGGGAAATACCAACATAGTTCCAGCTGCCATCAAGGAGAATTTCTGGCGCCGTTACCGGAGTGGATCTTCAACATAACTAGGTTCCAAATCAAAAATCTCATCTCCTTTCCATTTACATTATTTTCCATTTGCCTCTCGTTTTCCTCTCCCCCTCTTCACAAAATTTGTCGTTTTATTCGTCTCTCTTTTTCCGTTCACCATTTTCTTGTCGGATCTGTTTTTGAGTGCAATCTTATTGTGTGGTCATCATGACTCAAGAGAACACCAAGTTATGTGATTTCTCAAATACCAACAACAATGATTTTATTGGCACTCCGCTTGCTCCTCCCGCCACTAGTGTGGAGACTTGTGATATTAATACTGCTTTGCTGAATCTTGTTATGAAATACC
The DNA here is from genome assembly GCF_056163025.1 of Triticum urartu. Lineage (NCBI taxonomy): Eukaryota > Viridiplantae > Streptophyta > Magnoliopsida > Poales > Poaceae > Triticum > Triticum urartu. Next base: position 559,267,916 of record NC_141875.1, read on the forward strand.
AATTTTCCGGTACTCCTAATGAGGATGCCGCGTCCCATCTTAATGCGATATGCAAAAGAAAAAATATGTGTACAATGATGTGATCAAGATGAAATTATTTCCGTTCTCTTTGCATGATTCTGCAAAAATTTGGTTCTCTTCTTTGCCTCATAATAGTATCGATACTTGGAATAAGTGCAAAGATGCTTTTATCACTAAGTATTTTCCTCCTACAAAAATTATTTCCATTAGAACCCAGATCATGAATTTCAAGCAACTTGAACATGAGCATGTTGTGCAATCTTGGGAAAGGATGAAAATGATGCTGAGGAATTGCCCAACTCATGGGTTAAATCTTTGGATGATCATACAAAAAAATTATGCGGGATTGAATTTTCTTTCTCGTAATATTTTAGATTCCGCTGCAGGTGGTACTTTTATATAAATTACTTTGGATGAAGCTACCAAATTGCTTGATAATATCATGGAAAATTATGTACAATGGCATACCGAAAGAGCTCCTACTAGTAAAAAAGTTAATTCGGTTGAAGAAATTTCTTCTTTGAGTGATAAAGTTGATGCTCTTATGAAATTGGTTTCTAGTAAAAGTGCTCCTATTGATTTTAATGATATGCCTTTGTCTACTTTGATTGAGCAAAATAGTGATGCCATTGATGTGAATTTTATCTCTAGAAATAATTACAACAATAATGCTTATAGAGGTAATTTTAATCCTAGGCATTTTCCTAGTAATTCCTCTAATAATTATGGTAATTCCTATGGAAATCAATCTTATAATAATAGGAACACCTCTGATCTTGATAATAATATCAAAGGATTTATCAACACACAAAAAGTTTTCAACACTTCCATAGAAGAAAAGTTGAACAAAATTGATGATTTGTCTAGAAGTGTTCATAGAATTGCTCATGATGTGGAAAATCTCAAGATGATTTTTTTTGCCTAAAGTAGATGAATCAATTAAAGCTCTTTAAGTTTCTATGGATGAAAGTAAGAAAAGAACTGCTATGCTTAGAGCTAAAAGAGAGTTTTTGGAAAAAGCTTTTTCTAGTGATTATTCTTGTAAAAGTGATGAAGATCTTAAAATGATTGGTGTTTATTCTATTGATTCATTGTTTAGTAAATTTAAGAACGATGAAAAAGGGACTGGAGAAGAGTCAACTTTGGATAGAAGGCGTCCCAATATTTCGGAGGGTGAAAATGTTGTTGAGAAAATTTATGAAAGTGGGTTTGGAGAGGTCAAAACTTTAGCTAGTGATGCACCCACTATTTTGGATTACAAAGACTTTAATTATGATAGTTGATCTTTTATTGATTGTATTTCTTTGTTGCAATCCATTATAAATTCACCCCATGCTTATGAACAAAATAAAGCTTTTACTAAACATATTGTTGATGCTATGATGAAAGCTCTGGAAGAAAAATTGGAATGAGAAGTTTCAATTCCTAGAAAATTGTATGATGAGTGGGAACCTACTATCAAAGTCAAGATTAAAAATTATGAATGTTTAGCTTTGTGTGACTTGGGTGCTAGTGTTCCCACAATTCCGAAATCTATGTGATGTGCTTGGTCTTACTAATCTTGAAGAATGTTCCTTGAATTTGCACTTTGCGGATTCTACTATTTAAAAGCCTATGGGAAGAATTAATGACGTTCTTATTCTTGAAAATAGGAATTATGTGCCCATAGATTTTATTGTTGTTGATATTGATTGCAATCCGTCTTGTCCTATTATTCTTGGTAGACCGTTTTTACGCACTATCGGTGTCATGATTGATATGAAAGAAGTCAATATTAAGTTCCAATTTACTTTGAGGAAAGGTATGGAACACTTTCCTAGAACTAGAATTAATACACCTTATTAATCAATCATGAGGGCATCTTATGGATCTCGAACCAAGGATGACAAAACTTAGATCCTTGCTATATGCCTAGCTAAGGGCGTAAAACTATAGCGCTTGTTGGTAGGCAACCCAATGAATAAATTTATTTTTGCTTTTTGCTTCCTATTCTTGAGTGTTAGCACAGTTATGCTACTGTTATGATTGTGCTTTTTATGTTTTAATTAGTGTTTGTGCCAAGTAAATCCTTTAGGATCTTCTTGGACAATAGTTGTTTGATCTTGCTGAAAAAACAGAAAAGTTTGCGCTCACAAAATTAATTTTAATATTTTACCCGAGATCGATAAAATAACCATTCCACTTGCAGTAGATCAATATACAAATTTCTGAGGTCTTCCTAATTTTTCAGAGTATTTGGAGTTACATAAGTAATCGAAATAATCAGATTGCTACAGACTGTTCTGTTTTGACAGATTCTGTTTTCTTTGTGTTGTGTGCTTATTTTGATGGCTCTATGGTTTTCTTTGATGAGTTTTTGCCGTAAAAAAGTTGGAATACAGTAGATATAATACAAAAACAAAATATTAATTGGTTTGATACAGCACTTATAGTAGTGATTTATTATTCTTATACTAACAGATCTCACGAAGGCTTTGTTGAGTTTTGTGTGATTGAAGTTTTCAAGTTTTGGGTTATCTTGCGATGGATGAAGGAAGGATGTAAGAGCCTAAGCTAGGGGATTCCCCGGCATCCCAAGCTATTATTCAAGAATGAGCAACCAACTAAGCTTGGGGATGCCCCCGAGTGGCATCCCCACTTTCTTCCAACAACTATCAGTATTTTATTCGAGACTCTATTTTTATTCGTCACATGATATGTGTTTTGCTTGGAGCATCTTGTATGATATGTGAGTTTTCTTGTTTTATTTTGTGTTTTAAGTTATCAATACGTGGTGGACACACCTATTTTAGAGAGCCAAAATTATGCCATGACTTGTTAGAATTGCTCTCTATATATGATTCATTTAAATCTTTTATGAGCTAGGACTTTCTCTACTGCTACACTTATATCTTTTTGAGCACGGTGTGCTTAGTATTTTTGAAGAAATGCTATCTTGCTTCACTTAGATTTTTTTGAGAGCTAGTAAAATTTTGAAGAAATTCTCTCTTGCTTCACTTAAATTATTTTGAGAGAAAGAAAATTTGTTATGCTCATGATCTTCACTTGTATTTGGTTGAGCTTATGAAAAGAAACTCATGAAAATTAGTCCCAAAGTGATAGATATCCAAGAAGGATAAAGTAAAGAAAATGTCATGAAGATCATTGGAAAAAATAAACTTGATTCTTAGTAATAGTTTTGAGATATGATGATGTGATATGTGAGTTATGTTGATGAGTAATTGTGTTCTAGTAAGAATATGGGTGTTAAGGTTTGTGATTCCCTATGCAAGTACGAAAGTCAATAGTCATCCAATGAAAATTATATCCTACTTGTGGTGCATTATTTGGTGTTAATTATGCTTAATGCTTGCTTGTGAGATTATTCATTTCTTGGTTGGTCGCTTCCCAATCTTTTGCTAGCCTTCATTTTGCACTAAGTATGACCTCTACTTGTGCATCCAAAATCCTTTAAACCAGTTTTGCCACATGAGTCCACTATATCTACCTATATGCGGTATTCTTTTACCGTTCTAAGAAAATGTGCATGTGCCATCTCTAATTTTCAAAATAAACTTCTCTTTTGTGTGTTTGTTTCGCTCGCGGAGCGGTGAGGTGTGGCTAATATTTTCCATGCTAGATGTGTTATTCTCAAGATGAGTGTTTATTCACTTGTCATTGCACGAGAGTAAGGCAAAGGTATTAGGGATGCCCAGTCCCGAAATGCAAAAAGAAATGAATTTACTATATGTTGTCAAATAATAAATTCCTTGGAAAGTGTTGGTATGGAGGGCACCCGTGGATACGGTTAGCCATGGAAAGTGAAAGTTATGGTGGGAAAAGGAATAAACTTTATTTTCTATTTGGGAACCGCCTATGATATATCTATGCATGGAAAGTATTGGGAACTCTAAGTCGTTTTCGTTGGTGGGATGGATACACCTCTCAAAATGTTTATATCTCAAGTTTTTCTGTTTGAGCTCTGGCACCTCTACAAATCCCTACATCCCTCTGTGAAGGGACTTTCTTTTACTTTATGCAATTTTTTATTTTGAAATTTGTGTCTCCATCTTCTCTCATAAAAGCACCAACTAGGAGGCAATATGATCGTGCTCAAGTATTGAGTGTAGTTAATATTCAAGTGTGTTTCATGAATATGGATCAATGTTTGAGCATGATGGGATAGGGATAACTTATTTTAGCATTGATATTTTGAAAGACATGGTTGCTTGTTGATATGCTTAAGTATCTAAATTATTATGTCAAAACTAGACTGTTGCTTTGAATCACATAAAAGTCCAAATGTACATGCTATAAAGAAAAGAATATGATATGAGTTGATGAACATCACTCCACATCAAAAAATCTATTTTTATCACTTACCTACTCGAGGACGAGTAGGAGGTAAGCTTGGGGATGTTGATACGTCTCCAACGTATCTATAATTTTTGATTGTTCCATGTTGTTTTATTATCAACCTTGGATGTTTTATAATCATTTTATAGTCATTTTATATTATTTTTTGGTACTAACCTATTGACATGGTGCCTAGTGCCAGTTCCTGTTTTTTCCATGTTTTTACATCATAGGAAATAAATATCAAACGGAGTCCAAATGGCACGAAACTTTACGATGATTTTTTATGAGCCAAAAGAAAGCAGATGGGACCTGGTTGCACCTGGGGGAGTCCCGAGGAGGGGACAACCCATCAGGGCGCGCCAGGAGGCCCTAGCGTGCCCAGGTGGGATGTGCCCACCTCGGGTACCCCCCCCCCCCTCGGACCACCTCTTTGCTCTATAAATACCCCAAAAATCCAAGAACCCTAGGGGAGTCCACAAAATATTCATCCAGCTGCCGCAGAGTCCAAAAACACAAGATCCAATCTAGACACCATCAGGGAGGGGTTCACCACTTCCATTGGTGCCTCTCCGATGATGCGTGAGTAGTTCTTTGTAGACCTTCGGGTCCGTAGTTAGTAGCTAGATGGCTTCATCTCTCTCTATTGATCCTCAATACAATGGTCTCTTGGAGATCCATATGATGTAACTCTTTTGCGGTGTGTTTGTTGGGATCGATGAACTTCGAGTTTATGATCAGATCTATGTTTTTATATCCATGAAATTATTTAAGTTTCTTTGATGTCTTTTATGCATGATCTCTTATAGACTCGTGTTTCTTCTCCGATATTTGGGTTTTGTCTGGCCAACTCGATATATTTATCTTGCAATGGGAAGAGGTGCCCGGTAGTGGGTTCGATCTTACAGCGCTTGCTCCCAGTGTCAAAAGGGAACCGACACGTATGTATCGTTGCTACTAAGGATAAAAAGACGAGATCTATATCTACCGCCATATAGATAAACGGATCTTGTCTACATCATGTCATCGTTCTTATTGCATTACTCTGTTTTTCCATGAACTTAATACACTAGATGCATGCTGGATAGCGGTCAATGTGTGGACTAATAGCAGTAGATGCAGGCAGGAGTCGGTCTACTAATCTTGGACGTGATGCCTATGTAATGATCATTGCCTGGATATTGTCATAATTATTTGAAGTTCTATCAATTTCCGAACAGTAATTTGTTTACCTACCGTTTGCTATTTTTCTTGAGAGAAGCCACTAGTGAAACCTACGGCCCCACGTCTTATTTCTCATATATTTGCGTTTGTGATGTACCTTTTCCTTGCTTTTATTTTTAGATCCATTAAACCAAAAATACTTTGCTGCACTTTATTTTATTTGAGATCTATTTATCCAATCTATTACAACCTTTTTACCGTCACACACCAATTTCTGGCGCCGTTACCCGAAAGGGGTTGACAACCCCTTCAACACGTCGGGTTGCGAGGTGTTGTTATTTGTGTGCAGGGGTTGTTTACGTTGTGTTGCTTGATTCTCCTACTGGTTCGATGACCTTGGTTTCAAAACTGAGGGAAATACCTACCGCCGCTATGCTGCATCATCCCTCCCTCTCCGGGGAAATACCGACATAGTTCCAGCTGCCATCAGAGACATAATTATACTTTGAGACAATTGTGGTTGTGGGTGGGCGTGTTCGACAGAGAGAGCGTGTGTGTTTCTATGTGAGAGACTTGTAGGATGGGGTAGAAAGATGAATTATAACCTTGACGGAGGGAGAGAAATACACGAGGTGCACGTGTGTGATTCCGATGCCCACGGGGAAATGAGATATGTATGCGTGTGAGAGAGATTGCATAATTCATTCACGTATCGCTATCTAGCGATCATGGACATGCATCGCTTGAACATAAATCAATATCTAATTTGTATCATGGCCAAAGGTACAATATCGATTCAACACTATAAAGATTGGACACTCACATATCACATTTTTTTCTATCTAAATAAACCTTTTCAATTGCGCATGCCAAAGTTACAGTGATGTTTCTTCAAACAACCAATGTAGCTATCATGTACATGCACCATTGTTAGTCTTTCATTCAAATTCATTAGTATTGGATGATTTAAGGTTCTATTATGAAGTAATATATGTAATATTCATATATGAATTCAACGGGTATGCAATTTATGAAATGGAGGCTATGTAATCATATGAGGTAACACTTTTAAGTAGCGGACTACAATATACATTTCTTTTGTGGGACTACAATATCCATTTTTGTGCGCCTCTACACTAACATGCCAATGCATTATGTTTAAAGTAAATAACCAATGGCACCAAATTATCTATTTACATGAGAAATAAATAGGCTGAGCCTTTGATCCCTTTTTGTGAACGCGCCTCCACACCCGTACGATTGGTCGCGCTCGTGTGAACGTCCAAGTTATCGGTGCATCATCCCGGGTTATTATATTTTTCTAGGGTAGACTTCACACCAGTTATTAACTGCTGACGCCTGCCCCGTGTACACAGTCTCACATGACCTTCCCGCTAGCACGGTCCAAAATTAGTTGAAACTGGATACGAACGATCCCGCGGGCGGCAAAATCTCCCGCCTCCTTCTAAAATTTCCGCCATCTAGTCTTTAGCATGCGAAATTTCCCTTTTTTCCTTGGTGCACGGAGAACAACAGTTACAATACCGCCTTCATCTTCATAATAGGTCGGGGCTGCTTTGGTAACTTCCGGTACCCCCACCACACGGCACCCCCATTTCCTCTCCCCTTCCCGCAAAAACGACTAACTCCACATCACCAGAGCATCTTACATCACGTCGTCTGTACTTCATCGTCCTTTCTACTCCTCCTCTCTCGAAACCCTAGACTGCTCATCCACCGGCATACCCGAGCCCATTCACTGCCAGTGGCGTCCACCTCGATGGATCTGCTTCTGCGGACGCATCTATCCCTCCCACCTTCCCTAGAAACAAGTAGACTGCTCATCCACCACTGTACCACGGCCCATTCAGTGCCAGCCTTGTCCACAGCGCCGGATCTACTTCGCCGGTACTCTCGTCAACTGCAGCACATCTGCAGCGGCTCATTCATACTCCCCACTGGAGACGCTTCGCCCACCCCCACCCCCCCACCCCCGAGCCGCCCCACCGACGCCCCCGTCGATGACCTCTCATCCTCTTAGCCAACACCTTCCTCAACCCTACCGGAGCCGCTCTCCGACACCATTGTCAACCCTACCGGAGTAGCTTCGCCTATACCATTCTCAACCCTACCGGGGCCGCTTTGCCAACTCACAAGTCAACGGCCTCAGATTCGCTTCGTCGCACCCTCATCCAACCTACCGGAACAGCTTATGACGCCCCATCCGCGGGCGGCAGATCCGCATCGTCGACACCTTCCTGAACCAAACCATTGGAGCAGCTTCACCAACGCCCTCGTTCACGGCCACATATCCGCTTCACCCAAACCGTAGTCCACCCTACCGGAGCCGCTCGACAAACACCCTACTCAATGGTTCTAGATCTCCTTACCAGACCCCGACAGCTAGCACAACGTCATCACCCTTGATGTTTCTAACCTGATTCCCACCATCTGGCAAGATGCCAAGCACCCGCCACGGCCTAGGTACTTGTCACCTTTAAACCCATCCAGCATCACCTGCCCGATGTACTTCAAATATACTATCAGGTCGCTGTTACATGTTATGCAGCTGGCAAAAACTACAAGGACGATGTTTCTTCTGGATCTAACAGCTTGGCCAACCATGATCCTGGACTGAGGCATGATACGTCTCCAACGTATCTATAATTTATGAAGTATTCATGCTATTATATTATCTGTTTTGGATGTTTATGGGCTTTATTATACACTTTTATATTATTGTTGGGACTAACCTATTAACCGGAGGCCCAACCCAAATTGTTGTTTTCTAGCCTATTTCAGTGTTTCGAAGAAAAGGAATATCAAACAGAGTCCAAACGGAATGAAACCTTCGGGAGAGTTATTTTTGGAACGGAAGCAATCAGGGAGACTTGGAGTAGACGTCAGGGAAGCTTCGAGGAAGCCACGAGGCAGGGAGGCGTGCCCCCACCCTCGTGGGCCCCTCGTGGCTCCCCTGGCCAACTTCTTCCACCTATATATATCCATATACCCTAAAAACATCAGAGAGCACAATAGATCGGGAGTTCCGCTGCCAGAAGCCTCCGTAGCCACCAAAAACCAATCTAGAGCCGTTCCGACACCCTGCCGGAGGGGGGAATCCCTCTCTGGTGGCCATCTTCATCATCCCGATGCTCTCCATGACGAGGAGGGAGTAGTTCACTGTCGGTGTCAAAACCAGCGGATCTCGGGTAGGGGGTCTCGAACTGTGCGTCTAAGGCGGATGGTAACAGGAGGCAGGGGACAAGATGTTTTACCCAGGTTCGGGCCCTCTTGATGGAGGTAAAACCCTACGTCCTGCTTGATTTATTCTTGATGATATGGGTATTACAAGAGTTGATCTACCACGAGATCGGAGAGGCTAAACCCTAGAAGCTAGCCTATGGTATGATTGTATGTTGTCCTACGGACTAAAACCCTCCGGTTTATATAGACACCGGAGGGGGCTAGGGTTACACAAGGTCGGTTACAAAGGAGGAGATATCCATATCCGTACTACATAGCTTGCCTTCCACGCCAAGTAGAGTTCCATCCGGACACGAGACGAAGTCTTCAATCTTGTATCTTCATAGTCCAACAGTCCGGCCAAAGGATATAGTCCGGCTGTCCGGAGACCCCCTAATCCAGGACTCCCTCAGTAGCCCCTGAACCAGGCTTCAATGACGATGAGTCCGGCGCGCAGTGTTGTCTTCGGCATTGCAAGGCGGTTTCCTCCTCCACATACACCACGGAAGAATTTGAATACAAGGATAGTGTCCGACCCTGCAAAATAAGTTCCACATACCACCGTAGAGAGAATAATATTTCCACAAATCTAATCTGCTGACACATTTTGGCAACATGACATTATGCCATGGCTTGGTGATTATTCGAACCGTTTTTATTTAACTAGCCCCGCACATAACGCGAGGCAGTTTCTTGACACGTCTTGTCAAAGCAGAGATCGTGTCCCCCTTATTACGGGATTCTCATCAATACGGTCGTGGGTAACCCAACCGCGCCTAGGACTCCTAGATTTTAGGCAAGTCCCAAACAGCCACTAGGAGGACGCTTGATATTCACCCTCTTTATAAAAGGGACAAGGCTTTTACTTTTCCCCTCCCGTGCTCAACCGAACCCTTCCCCCGCCTCGAGTTCTAACACCCAAAGCCCAAGTCAGGTGCTTCAGACTTTCAATCATGTCCGGATCTAGCCTTCAAGGACGGTGGATGCCCTCCTCCGTTACGAAAGAGGATATCAAGAAGTTGAGGGAGGCCAGATACCTGTCCACCGAGGTTTCGCATCGGCTGCCTGCCCGAGGGCAGGTCGTCCCTACTCCCAAACCCAACGAGAACGTTGTGTTCATCTCCCACTTCCACCGAGGACTAGGCCTCACTCTGGATCCCTTCTTTAGGGGTTTGATGTTCTATTACGGGCTTGATTTCCACGATCTAGCCCCGGATTCCTTTCTCCACATCTCGGCATTTATTGTCGTATGTGAGGCCTTCCTCCGCATTACCCCTCACTTCGGCCTGTGGCTCAAGACCTTTGATGTGAAGCCAAAGACGGTCGAGGGGCAGTATGTAGCGTGCGGGGGTGCATTAATAAGCAAGATCGCTGGAGCTCCGTGGCCAAAGGGTTCCTTTCCAGAGGTGTCCGGAATATGGCAGCGGGAGTGGTTCTACGTCACCGCTCCTAGAAGCGCCAAGTGGGTAGCTTCCCCCGCCTTTCGCTCGGCCCCTCCGCCACAACTGATGTCATGGATCAGCAGGGGGCTGAGCTGGGGTCCAGCCAAGGATGTGCCCATACTGCAGATCCGCATCCGAGATCTCTTTGAGGGAGATTTTAGTTTGGTTATGGTAGTGCAAGTCATACTGGTTCGTCAAGTCCAGCCTTGCAAACGCCGGCCCCTCCGCTTGTGGGAATTCAACCCAGAAGGACCGCGCGCTATTCAGAATTTCCTCGGCCTGACGCACGAGGAGATGTACAAGTCGTTCTTCGGACCCCAAATAGAGTGTCCGGACACCACCGAGGACGTGGGCCTGAGCAGCAACCGCACCGCGGCCCAAGTAAGTAATCCTCTAGTCGAACACACTGTCTTTCTTTTATTATGACATCATTCTGAAGAATCGCTCTTTGACCAGGACTGGATAACAAAGGCGAAGATGATCCGGTGTTCGGCTCCTCTTCCCGAAGGCTTGGACAATCCGGTGCTGGAAAAGATGCTCGAGCCAGCACCTTGCTCAGTGCCCTCAAGGGAAGACGAAGGGGAGAATAAAGGGGGCGAAAGCGGGCCTCCACCGCTACCTATTCCAACCGAGGGAACGAGCGCCCCCGTGAGGGAAGATAACCAAGGGGAAGAATCTGACGTTCCATCGCCCAGGGGGAGGAAGAGGACTACCTCCGAAGATCCAGAAACCAAGGTCTCCAAACGGGAGAAGAAAACTCCACTGGAGGGTCCTGCCTTGGAGGGTGCTCTTGCCGCACAAAGTCCAGCGGGGATCAGCCCTCTAACAAGCTGTAAGTAATCAAAAATTACTTAATAGTGAAGGTATACTACCTTACTTCTGAGGAAGATAACTGAAGCATTTATCTTGCAGTTTGGATCTGAGCCCTTCACAGCAGAGCTCATCTTCGGGGGATCTTCTTCCGGAGATGATGGAGAGCAGAACGCCTCCTCCGGACTCCCCGGCTCAAGAAGCGGGCGACCTTGAAGTGTCGTCATGGAGAGTTCCTCCGGATCCGGCAAGGCCAGAAGGTAATCCCATGGTCACCCGAAGCCCTCAGTATCCGGCTCTTGAAGAGAGCAATCAAAAGAGTCCCGCACCATCCGGTGTGCGGTCGGACATACTGAAGGGTCTGCTAGAGCGAGCAACAATCTCAGAAGAGCACCATACATTAATGTGTACGGTGATTGAAAGGATTTCGTCCGCCGAAAACAGGTTGCATGAAGCCTCTATGAGCCTACTGACAGGCTTTGAGGTATGTGAAATGATATACATTTGTGATGGTACCGCACATTTTAGGTGTGCCCTGTGTAGATAGTAGCCCCTAAGACTCTGGTTGTCGTTGAAAACGGCAGCGAACAGAGGATCGTAGTCCCAGGTAATAACCAGACCATCTTTATGTGCAGGTGTCTGAAGCTCCGGTGGCTAGCCGGACTGATGGGGTTGCCGAACTAAAGCGGCGACTGGATGCGGCGGATGCTGATAACGAGCTTGTTAACAAGCGGCTTGACGAGGCACAGGGTAGGTGATGTTTATAGTGAATGTCACATAGTAAGAGCAGCGTGATGCCAGTATCTTTAATATGGTGTGACTATAGATGGAGCTGCCACCGTGGAGGCCCTGCGGGCGGAGCTTGCCCGAGCCAAGGAGCAAGCAAGGAGTAGTAATGCGGCCGCTTTGAAGGCTCCCGAAGAGTTGAGAGCCAAGAAGGCCACGCATAGCGAGAGTAAAGAGAAAATGGCCAAAATGGTTGTGAAGTTAAAAGACACTACTGACCGCTGCCATTTTCTTGAAGAAGAAAACCGGGCGAAGGCTACGAACCTCGAAAAGGCCACAATGGCGACCAAAGACACCCTTTCTGCAATGAGAGCAAAGGAGGAATTGCGTGAAGCCAGGGATATTGTGGCTGGGAAGCCCTTTATGTTGTGGAGGAAATTCGGCGATCCGCGGTATGCCCCTCTGGATCGGCTGTGGAGTTCGGCCGACGCATATCTGGACTTGGCGGCGAGCGCTGTCGATGCGGCCGAATACTTCCGAGATCAAACAGATCGTGAAGTGGACAAGCTATTCTGGTCGCAATTTAACGTTCCAGAGCGTCCGCTTCGATTGACTGATCAGCTTGTCAAATGGGCCGAACTCAATAGATTGTCCGGACTCGCCATGAGGTCTGTCGTGGATCATCTGTGGCCGGAAAGGCCGAAGCCGAATAACTATTTTAGCTTGGTGCAGCAGTTCCTTGGTGCGGTGCCACGCATCAATGCGATAAGAGGTCGGCGTGCATAGAAGGCTCGCGGATGGCCCTTGCCTGTGTCAAAACATACTGGGCGGAGATGGATGCCACCACTGTCGCGGCGCAGGGTTCGGCCATAGGCCGAGTGGCTGCCGAGCACTATTTTGAAGAAGTTCTTGAGGGCGCTCGTTCGATAGAGGCGCAGTGCTCGAAGAATGTTATGTTTGAGTGACATGTATTCCCATTGTAAAAACAACGTTTTATTGAATTTATCAAGGCTGTGTTTATACTTTTGCCCGAAAGTATTGTGATGCCTCCTGTGCGGCCGTTTATGTATACATGTATATAACCTGAAAGATTGCAGCCGTCGGCTTCAACCCCCACGCATATAATGCGGAGGTGTTCGCAGAATACGCGTATTCACACTTAATCCAACGTCTTGGTCCTAATAAGGAGGTGATAGCGCAGCGAACTAGGCAACCGGACTATAATGCTTTAACACTTTCACTTAGCCATAGGAGTTTGACAGTGGGGCTACTATATAGCCCCTGGGGGCTCCGCACTTATCCGGATTCGGGGTGCGTACATGCCTGGCCGGGAAACGGCCCTTCGTTAATGTGGAGGAATCCCGAAGATTCCAATAGGTCATCGAGTGGTTGACCAGTCTCACGCTATATCATGACAGTCAGTTTTCGGCTTTCTCTACTGAGGTGCTCGTCCGGATGAACCAGGGCACAATCGCAGTAGTTCTCCTGGTGCCGCCTTAGCCGATAGAGCGGAACGTAAGGAAGCAAAACACAGGAGCCGGGCAAACCCAACATTTGACCAAAGACATGATTCGGAGCTGATGCATATAAGGCCAAACTCACGACGCCGAACACTCCCTAAGGTATTCGGTCTTTATGGTGTAAACCGGGTCTAAACAGTACCCTTTGTAATAATCCCCTGGTGTCTAGGTACGTGCATTATTCTGGCATGGCCACATGCCAAGACGTCAGCATCCTTCTCGATTGTACTGAGAAACCGAGGGAGCTTCTCGTCCAAGTAGTGCTTGATAGCCACTTTGGAACGGAGCGACGTGGAAAGTTAAATTTTCGCTGCGGAAGTTATCGGGGAAGCCGAATATAACCTCTAGTAGAAGAGAGCCCCTGCAATGAGCCTCTGGCCTGGCGTTACTCCTTTAAAGGTAGCATTGCTACGGCAAATATTTGTTGGATCTATCCCCATTTTGCGGACTGTGTCCTGATATATCAGGTTTAAACTGCTGCCGCCGTCCATCAGGACTCGTGTGAAGTGGTATCCATCAATTATTGGATCTAATACCAAGGCAGCCCATCCTGCCCGCCGGATACTTGCCGAGTAATCCCGATGGTCGAAGGTGATCGGTTGGGACGACCAGTGGCGGAGCTCCGCGGTGATAGGCCCTAGGGCATGTTTTTCTAAGGGTGCCACTTTGTTTCTCCCTTTTATCACGTGTAAAACGTTGACTGTTTTGACTTCTGGTGGGAATTTCTTCTGTTCCCCTGTTATTTTCTTGCGAGGCTCGTCCTCGTCTTCACTTGGTGTATCCTGCCCCTTGTGTTCGGCGTTGAGCTTGCCAGACTGTTTGAAGACCCAACATTCTCTGTGGGTATGATTTGCAGGTTTATCAGGGGTGCTATGGATCTAACATATTTGGTCCAGAATTTTGTTTAGGCTCGACAGTTCGTCTCTGTTGCCTTTGGAGGGCGGCTTCTGCTAGCCTGGCCGAGAGCTTCTAAATCCGGCGTTTACCGCCGTGCTCTTCGGGTTTTCTTCCTTATTCCGGCGCTTATTCTTGCTGCGTCGTGATTTCCCGTTTCCATCCCTGACTTCGGATGTACTTGGGTCGCTGGTGCTGCATCTGGCTAACCAGTTGTCCTCGCCCGTGCAAAAACGGGTCATGAGGCTTGTTAATGCTGCCATTGTTCTCGGCTTTTCTTGACCGAGATGTCTGGCAAGCCATTTGTCTCGGACGCTATGCTTGAAAGCTGCTAAGGCTTCGGCGTCCGGACAGTCGACTATTTGGTTCTTTTTGGTGAGGAACTTGTTCCAAAGTTTTCGGGCTGACTCACCGGGCTGTTGAGTTATATGACTTAAATCGTCTGCATCCGGTGGTCAGACATATGTCCCTTGAAAATTTGCCCGAAAGGCGTCTTCGAGCTCTTCCCAGCTTCCGATGGAGTTTTCGGGGAGGCTTTTAAGCCAGTGCCGAGCTGGCCCTTTGAGCTTGAGGGGTAAGTACTTGATGGCGTGGAGATCATCTCCTCGAGCCATATGGATATGGAGGATGTAGTCCTCAATCCAGACCCCAGGGTCTATTGTTCCGTCGTACGCCTCTATGTTTACGGGTTTGAATCCCTCTGGAAATTCATGATCTAGCACCTCGTCGGTGAAACATAGAGGGTGTGCGGCACCCCTGTATTTGGGTGTACCATGGTGTTCGTATGTTTGTTGTGTTGTATTGTATGTTGGAGCACGCTTGCGTGGTCCATAGATGGATCTGGTTGCGTCGTCCTTTTGATGTGAGCCCTTACACGAATCGCGTACTGGTTTATGTGCGGCGTCGTTTGCCGCTTTATGTTGGCTATCAGGTCGTCTATCCGACCGGATGGCCGTTTTATTTTTTAATTGTGGAGGATCTAAGGCCTCCTCATCAAATTCAGGTAGCAACTTTCGCTTCGGATAGCTCTTGGTGTGGCGATTACTGCCATACTTCGCTGCAGTGTTGAGTACTTCACTCCATTTGATTTTGAGTGTGTCTTGTGCAGCCTTGAGCCTTTGCTTCTGTTTTATTAGACTCCTCGTCGTGGCAACAAGCCTTTGGTGGGCGTTGTGTTGCTCCTGGCGTCTGTCCGGTGTGGTGTCGTCCGGACTGTTATCTTCGACAGAGTCGGGTTGTTCGGTTTGATTCCCCGTGTTGCCTTGGTCGGGCGATGGTTCACCCTGCCCTATCGCTGGGTCTATATGATCGTTATTTCTGCCGAGGCGGGATTTGGAGCGGCGTTTACGCCGCCGCTTTGAATGCTTCTCGAGGGAACAACCCTTCGTTGCATCCTTCCGTTCCTCGTCATTGCTTTCTTTGGGTGTGTCCACCATGTATACGTCATGTGATGAAGTGGGCGTCCAATGCCCTGTGGGCAGTGGTTCCTCTTCGTCTCCCGCATCGCCTTCCATACCGTCGATGTCTTCGGAGTCGAAGTCGAGCATGTCGGTTAAGTCGTCGACAGTGGCTACTAAGTGGGTGGTGGGTCGGCGGCAAATTTCTTCGTCATCCGCATCCCAATCCTGCCGGACATAGTTCTGCCAGGATCCTCCTGACAAGGAGAGAGACCTTAATGAGTTCAGTATGTCGCCGAAGGGCGAGTGCTGAAAAATATCCGCCGAGGTAAACTCCATGATCGGCGCCCAATCGGATTCGATAGGAACGGGTGCAGGCGGTTCGGAGTCCGTGGCCGGAGAAGGATCCGGCAGTTTGGCAACACGGCTCTCGTGAGGGGTAAGGTCGATATTCGGCTCCATCGCCGCAGAGGATACGGCCTCCGTGGCGGGATCTATCCGTCCGTCCATGGATGGCGCAACTGGCTCCGAATTGAGGGTCGGAGCGGCTGCCGGTGCGATTTCTTGAACACTGTCCGATGGTAGAGCTAGACCGTACTCATCGTGACCGCGTGGCGCACAAGGCAGGGGCTCGAATCCGTCGAAGATCAAGTCTCCGCGGATATCGGCCATGTAGTTTAAGCTACCAAACCTGACCTGGTGGCCAGGGGCGTAACTTTCGATCTGCTCCAGATGGCCAAGCGAGTTGGCCCGCAGTGCGAAGCCGCCGAACACAAAGATCTGTCCGGGGAGAAAAGTCTCACCCTGGACTGCATCGCTATCGATGATAGTAGGAGCCATCAAGCCTAACGGCGATGACACAGAGGAACTCTCAATGAAAGCACCAATGTCGGTGTCAAAACCGGCGGATCTCGGGTAGGGGGTCCCGAACTATGCGTCTAAGGTGGATGGTAACAGGAGGCAGGGGACACGATGTTTTACCCAGGTTTGGGCCCTCTTGATGGAGGTAAAACCCTATGTCCTGCTTGATTTATTCTTGATGATATGGGTATTACAAGAGTTGATCTACCACGAGATCGGAGAGGCTAAACCCTAGAAGCTAGCCTATGGTATGATTGTATGTTGTCCTACGGACTAAAACCCTCCGGTTTATATAGACACCGGAGGGGGCTAGGGTTACACAAGGTCGGTTACAAAGGAGGAGATATCCATATCCGTACTGCCTAGCTTGCCTTCCACGCCAAGTAGAGTTCCATCCCGACACGAGACGAAGTCTTCAATCTTGTATCTTCATAGTCCAACAGTCTGGCCAAAGGATATAGTCCGGCTGTCCGGAGACCCCCTAATCCAGGACTCCCTCATTCACCCTCGGGGCTAAGGGTATGTACCAGTAGCTATGTGTTTGATCTCTCTCTCGTGTTCTTGAGATGGTACGATCTTGATGTATCACGAGATTTGCTATTATAGTTGGATCTTATGATATTTCTCCCCCTCTACTCTCTTGTAATGGATTGAGTTTTCCCTTTGAAGTGATCTTATCGGATTGAGTCTTTAAGGATTTGAGAACACTTCATGTATGTCTTGCATGTGCTTACCTGTGGTGACATTGGGATATTCATGTGATCCACTTGATGTATGTTTTGGTGATCAACTTGCGGGTTCCGCTCATGAACTTATGCATAGGGGTTGGCACACGTTTTCGTCTTGACTCTCCGGTAGAAACTTTGGGGCACTCTTTGAAGTACTTTGTGTTGGTTGAATAGATGAATCTGAGATTGTTTGAGGCATATCGTATAATCATACGCACGGATACTTGAGGTGACATTAGGGTTTTGGTTGATATGTTTCTTAAGGTGTTATTCTAGTACAAACTCTTGAATATATTGATCTGAAAGAATAACTTTGAGGTGGTTTCGTACCCTACAATAATATCTTCGTTTGTTCTCCGCTATTAGTGACTTTGGAGTGACTCTTTGTTGCATGTTGAGGGATAGTTATATGATCCAATTATGTTATTATTGTTGAGAGAACTTGCACTAGTGAAAGTATGAACCCTAGGCCTTGTTTCCTAGCATTGCAATACTGTTTACGCTCACTTTTATTACTTGTTACCTTGCTGTTTTTATAATTTCAGATTACAAAAACCTATATCTACCATCCATATTGCACTTGTATCACCATCTCTTCGCCGAACTAGTGCACCTATACAATTTACCATTGTATTGGGTGTGTTGGGACACAAGAGACTCTTTGTTATTTGGTTGCAGGGTTATTTGAGAGAGACCATCTTCAACCTACGCCTCCCACGGATTGATAAACCTTAGGTCATCCACTTGAGGGAAAATTGCTACTGTCCTACAAACCTCTTCACTTGGAGGCCCAACAACGTCTACAAGAAGAAGGTTGTGTAGTAGACATCAAGCTCTTTTCTGGCGCCGTTGCCGGGGAGGTTAGTGCTTGAAGGTATATCTTTAGATCTTTCAATCGAATATTTTTGTTTCTTGTTTTATGACTAGTTCAGTCTATAAAAGAAAACTACAAAAAATGGAATTAAGCATGCCTCATATGCTTCATCTTTTTAATGTCTTTCGTGATAATAAGGGTTCCGATAAGTGTGCTCAAGTGCTGGAAGAAGAATGCATTAGAATGTTTGGCACTAAATATTTGAATGATGAGCATGATTGCAATGTTGTTAGTATGAATTCCTTGAATATCCATGATGCTAATGATATGCAAAGCCACAAGCTTGGGGAAGCTATGTTTGATGAAGATGATATTTTTTGTCCCCCAAATTTTGATGAGAAAATTTATTATGATGATAGCATGCCTCCTATTTATGATGAGTATATTGATAAAAGTGGATTTGGAGAGGTCATGACTTTATTTAGTAATGATTTCACTATTTCGGAAGAGGTTCCAATTGATTATGAGAACAAAGTTGCTATCTATGATCATTATTGTGATGACTTGTATGCTATTGAGAATAATGATATCCATGAAACTTGTCATCATGATTTTAATTTTCAATTGGATTATGCTGATAGTTATTTTGTTGAGTTTGCTCCCACTACTATTGATGAGAATAAATTTTCTTATGTGGAGAATAGTAAGTTTTCTATGCTTGTAGATCATGAAAAGGATGCTTTATGTGATAGTTATATTGTTTAATTCATTCATGATTATACTGAAAATTATTATGAGGGAGGAATATATGCTTGTAGGAGTTGCAATAATATCAAGTTTGCTCTCTATGTGTTGAAAATCTTGAAATTATGCTTGTTTTGCTTTCCTATGCAAGTTGATTCTTGTTCCCACAAGTTGTTTGCTCACAAAATCCCTATGCATAGGAAGTGGGTTAGTCTTAAATGTGCTATTCATATTCTTCATGATGCTCTCTTTAGGTTTCAATTCTTATCCTCTATGTGAGCATCATTGAAATCATCATGCCTAGCTAGGGGCGTTAAACGATAGCGCTTGTTGGGAGGCAACCCAATTTTATTTTTGTTCTTTGCTTTTTGCTCCTGTTTAGTAATAAATAATTCATATAGCCTATGTTTAGATGTGTTTTTATGCTTTTAATTAGTGTTTGTGCCAAGTAGAACATTTGGGAAGACTTGGGGAAAGTCTTTGCGATCTTGCTGTAAAAAACAGAAACTTTAGCGCTCACGAGATTTGCTGCCATTTTTTAATGGAGAGTGATATTTAGTTAATTCTTTTTGAAGATGATTAATAGACAAATTCCTCACGTTCACGGATTTATTTTAGAATTTTGGGGGTTCCAGAAGTATTCGAAACCTACATATTACTACAGACTGTTCTGTTTTTGACAGATTCTGTTTTTCGTGTGTTGTTTGCTTATTTTGATGAATCTATGGCTAGTAATAGAGTTTATGAACCATAGAAAAGTTGGAATACATTAGGTTTAACACCAATATAAATAAATAATTAGTTCATTATAGTACCTTGAAGTGGTGGTTTGTTTTCTTTTACTAACGGAGCTCACTAGTTTTCTGTTAAGTTTTGTGTTGTGAAGTTTTCAAGTTTTTGATAAAGATTCGATGGACTATGGAATAAGGGGTGGCAAGAGCCTAAGCTTGAGGATTCACAAGGCACCCCAAGGTAATATTCAAGGACAACCAAGAACCTAAGCTTGGAGATGCCCCGGAAGGCATCCCCTCTTTCGTCTTCGTTCATCGGTAACTTTACTTGGAGCTATATTTTTATTCACCACATGATATGTGTTTTGCTTGGAGCGTCAATTTATTTTGTTAAGATTTGCTTGTTGTTATTTATAACAATGTTTTGAATCTTTTATTCCAATAAAATTGGCATTGATGGCCTTTACTATGCCTATTTTACAAGTCTACATGTTGCTGTTTGAAAACAGAAAGTTTACCACTGTTGAAAAAATTTCCTAGAAAAGTTAGAATGTGATAAAATGTTGAAACCTTTTGAATAATAATCTCTGATAATTTTACAACAGTGGGAATTTTCTTTCATAATTTTTGGAGCTAGGGAAGTATGGATCTTGCTGCATTCTTCACAGACTGTCCTGTTTAGGCAGATTGTTGTTATGTTTGCATATGTTTGCTTGTTTAATGAATCTATTTGAGGATAGGACTATTAAATATGCGGAGGCATTTAGTATGCAATGTTGATTAATAATTTTAGTGATTTGGTACAGAAGAGTATGATAAGGTTTTTGCATTGATTTATACTAACTTATCTCACGAGTCCTTGTTGAGTTTTGTGTGGATGAAGCTTTTGAGATTTAGGGAGACCGTAATATGAGAGGAATTAAGGAGACACAAATGCTCAAGCTTGGGGATGCCCAAGGCATCCCAAGATAATATTTCAAGAAGTCTCAAGCGTCTAAGCTTGGGGATGCCCCGGTTGGCATCCCACCTTTCTTCTTCGACAACTATCGGTTAGTATCGGTTGATCCTAAGTTTTTGCTTCTTCACATGATGTTTGATATTCTTAGATGTCATTTTATTTTGTTTTGATTGCTGTTTGAATATCAAGATATGAAATTATTAAATGGGAGAGTCTTCACATAGCTAAATAATTATTCAACTACTCATTGATCTTCACTTATATCTTTTTGGAGTAGTTTGTCATTTACTCGTGTGCTTCACTTATATCCTATGAGTAAATAGTTGAATGATTTGAATATCATAAATCTGAAATTATATATGCTTATCCCATGGGGAGTAATGACTTCACATATAAGAATTAGAGGTGGTAAATTTATTGAAGGTTAGCAAACATTGTATTGGTCACTTGAACAATTCATGAAAAAATATTGAGGGAAGATAGATTTCACATATAAATATACTATCTTGGACATATTTTATGATTGTGAGCACTCATTAAAATATGACATGCTAAAAGGTTGATGTTGGACAAGGAAGACGACGTAATGGGTTATGTTTTCTTATATCCGAAATAAAGTAAATTGTCATGGATCATTTAACACGCTGAGCTTGCCTTTCCCCCTCATGCTAGCCAGATTCTTTGCACCAAGTAGAGATACTACTTGTGCTTCCAAACATCCCTTAAACCGGTATTGCCATGAGAGTCTACCATACCTACCTATGGATTGAGTAAGATCCTTCAAGTAAGTTGTCATCGGTGCATGCAATAAAAATTGCTCTCTAAATATGTATGATCTATTAGTGTGGAGAAAATAAGCTTTATACGATCTTGTGATGTGGAAGGAATAAAAGCGACGGACTGCATAATAAAGGTCCTTATCACAAGTGGCAATATAAAGTGATGTTCTTTCGCATTAGGATTTTGTGCATCCAAATATAAAAGCGCATGACAACCTCTGCTTCCCTCTGCGAAGGGCCTATCTTTTATTCTTGTCTTATACCTTATGCAAGAGTCATGGTGGTCTTCACCTTTCCTTTTTACATTTTATCCTTTGGCAAGCACATTGTGTTGGAAAGATCCTGATATATATATATCCAATTGGATGTGAGGCATCATGAACTATATTTTGTTAGCATTACCCTTGAGGTAAAAGGTTGGGAGGCGAATCTATAAGCCCCTATCTTTCTCTGTGTATGATTAAAACTTTGAACCCATAAATATCACGTGAGTGTTAGCAATTGTGAAAGATTAAATGATAGTTGAGTATGTGAAGTTTGCTGAATCAAAGCTCTGACATAGACCCTTCCTGAAAATAAGATGAATTGTAATTGTTTGATGACTAATAACACGGTTTGTTAGTCTTCAAGAAAGTTTATGATCTATGCTTTAACATGGGAATAGTTTGTTACTTGATCATGAAAAGTCTTATGAGTTGAGCTACTGTTATGATATATAATGATGCTAGAAAAGGTGATTGAAATTATCATTGATCAAACTTGTGCACCTGCTAGCATTCACACTTCATAAATTATTTCTTTTATCATTTACCTACTCGAGGACGAGCAGGAATTAAGCTTGGGGATGCTGATACGTCTCCAACGTATCTATAATTTATGAAGTATTCATGCTATTATATTATCTGTTTTGGATGTTTATGGGCTTTATTATACACTTTTATATTATTTTTGGGACTAACCTATTAACCGGAGGCCCGGCCCAAATTGATGTTTTCTTGCCTATTTCAGTGTTTCGAAGAAAAGGAATATCAAACGGAGTCCAAATGGAATGAAACCTTCAGGAGAGTTATTTTTGGAACGGAAGCAATCCAGGAGACTTGGAGTAGACGCCAGGGAAGCTTTGAGGAAGCCACGAGGCAGGGTGGCGCGCCCTACCCCCTGGGCACGCCCCCCACCCTCATGGGCCCCTCGTGGCTCCTCTGACCGACTTCTTTCGCCTATATATATCCATATACCCTAAAAACATCAGAGAGCACAATAGATCGAGAGTTCCGCCGCCAAAAGCCTCCGTAGCCACCGAAAACCAATCTAGACCCGTTCCGGCACCCTGCCGGAGGGGGAATCCCTCTCCAGTGGCCATCTTCATCATCCCGGCGCTCTCCATGACGAGGAGGGAGTAGTTCACCCTCGGGGTTGAGGGTATGTGCCAGTAGCTGTGTGTTTGATCTCTCTCTCTCTCGTGTTCTTGAGATGGCACGATCTTGATGTATCGCTAGCTTTGCTATTAGAGTTGGATCTTATGGTGTTTCTCCCCCTCTACTCTCTTGTAATGGATTGAGTTTTCCCTTTGAAGTGATCTTATCGGATTGAGTCTTTAAGGATTTGAGAACACTTGATGTATGTCTTGCATGTTCTTATCTGTGGTGACATTGGGATATTCATGTGATCCACTTGATGTATGTTTTGGTGATCAACTTGCGGGTTCCGCTCGTGAACTTATGCATAGGGGTTGGCACACATTTTTGTCTTGACTCTCGGGTAGAAACTTTGGGGCACTCTTTGAAGTACTTTGTGTTGGCTGAATAGATGAATCTGAGATTGTTTGATGCATATCGTATAATCACACCCACGGATACTTGAGGTGACATTTGAGTATCTAGGTGACATTAGGGTTTTGGTTGATATGTGTCTTAAGGTGTTATTCTAGTACAAACTCTTGAATAGATCGATCCGAAAGAATAACTTTGAGGTGGTTTCGTACCCTACAATAATCTCTTCGTTTGTTCTCCGCTATTAGTGACTTTGGAGTGACTCTTTGTTGCATGTTGAGGGATAGTTATATGATCCAATTATTTTATTATTGTTGAGAGAACTTGCACTAGTGAAAGTATGAGCCCTATGCCTTGTTTCTTAGCATTGCAATACCGTTTACGCTCACTTTTATTACTTGTTACCTTGTTGTTTTTATAATTTCAGATTACGAAAACCTATATCTACCATCCATATTGCACTTGTATCACCATCTCTTCACCGAACTAGTGCACCTATACAATTTACCATTGTATCGGGTGTGTTGGGGACACAAGAGACTCTTTGTTATTTGGTTGCAGGGTTGTTTGAGAGAGACCATCTTCAACCTACGCCTCCGACGGATTGATAAACCTCGGGTCATCCACTTGAGGGAAATTTGCTACTGTCCTACAAACCTCTGCACTTGGAGGCCCAACAACGTCTACAAGAAGAAGGTTGCGTACTAGACATCAAGGCATTGCTATGATCTTGTAAGTGTGTCTATCTCTTGTATTGTTGTGTGTCTGCCAGCGTGCTTTGCTAGGATTTTCGACTAGTAATCCCTTTGTGCAGACAATGATTTCTACTACTGGCTGCTAAATTAGATATGTAGATGTCATACATGATACTACCTCGTACCTCCGTTCCTAAATATAAGTCTTTCTAGAGATTCCACTATAGGCTACATACAGAGCAAAATGAGTGAATCTACACTCAAAAATGCATCTATATACATCTGTATGTGGTCCATACTGGAATCTCTACAAAGACATATATTTAGGAACAAAGGTAGTACATTACACAAAATCGTAGGTGGCATGTAGGAATTCCAGTGCACTACATTAGGCTCCCTTAGAGTGCTTGCTAGTCCAGCACACAGAGTCATGACTAGTTTATGCTACGCACACAATCATTAATTGGTGGTTTAAATATGTGCAAGGGATATGCAATGTATTATCATGTAGAGATGTCTGAAATTAGCCTTGTCAACTTGCAGAAAGGATTACACAATGAAAAAGTACAAGATGTATGTGGCAATTTCATGGAACATCGCAAAAAAAGGAGAGGCAACAGTGAGCCTATACAGTGTGCTATGTTAGGTCACTCCTCCATTACAATCATCGTGACATGTTATTTGTATGTTAGTTCTATTGGCCAAGTTTCTTAGGGACGGTTATTACGAGTTATCCTAAGAAAATAAGCACATGTGAATATAAGCTACAGGCAATAAGGCAACCAGTTCTTTTCATTGCCTTCCTTTTCAGCTTATCTTTGGTATGATCAGTGAAAAGTCTATATTGCATTATATTTTGTCATTTTTCTACCCATATGAAAATTAATTTGACTTGCATACATCACAAACTGAACCCGGTACAGTAATTAATATGATAGGAAAAAAGACCATCACTATTTGTTCAAAATGCAAATACAAAGATACCATCTACTTGGCACAATCTACTTTGGTCAATGTCTTCCATAGAGATCTCATTGCCTAATTTAAACGAAGAACGCATGACCCATATTTAAATGAAGAACAATTATTTATTCAAATTCGATGGTCCAAGTGGCTGGTTATTATCATATAGCAGCAGCACCTGAAAGCATCATATAGCAACAGCAGCTCATAGCAACTCATCATACAGCAGCAGCAGTGTGCAATTCAACATATAGCAACAGCAGGAGCAGCTCATAGCAATTCATCATATAGAAGCACCAGGAGCAGCTTATAGCAACTCATCATATAGCAGCAGCAGCTCATAGCAACTCATCATATAGCAGCAACAGCTCATAGTAATTCATCATAGAGCACCAGCAGGAGCTGCTCATAGCAATGCATCATATAGCAGCAGTAGAGGCAGCTCATAGCAATTCATCGTATAGTGGATTAGAATGAAAATTTGGCAAAAATTAGAGGAGATCCTCACATTGTTGGATGAGCTCATCCTTCAACAGCACCTCAAGGCCACAGCCTGGGAGGAGGGGAGGGGGAATAAGGTGCCTTCTGTCGTAGTGTGGCATCAGCCGTAGTTGTGCGGCGCCCACTGGAGTAGTGCGTTGGACGGACCACAATGGAGCAGCTGCTGGAGACCATGAGAATGAGGGGTGGCGCCAGAGGGAGGAGCAGCCGGGGAGATTTGGCCCTACCCGCCGGCCATGTAGCATAGCTGGACAGAGCATCATTGAGGACCAGGCCAGATGGGACCAGTGGCGACGGCTCGCTAGAGGAACCCCAGTGCTGCAGGCAAGGGATCGAGGTAGAGGGAAAGGGGAGAGGAGATGCAAGCGGGCAGGGCAATGAACGCTTGCGTGTTTGTTTTTACTTGAGGTTTAGGTGTGACGCGGGTGTGAGCAGTTGCATTTTGAGTGTAAAATAGGCAGACAACAAAGTCATTTCACTATTCCCCTTCCCTTCAATTTTTAGTGAGCTTCTACCCGAAACACCCCCCTCCAAAGAAAAATAAGTTAAGCCCAAGCCCATAACTCAAAATGACTTCTTTACATCTTTTATGGCTTATTTTCACAATAAGCTCTAAAATGGCGGAATAGAACTGGCCCTTAACCTGCAATTCAATTGTACGTGCAATGATGAATCACTCCTGCCTGCTATAGTGTACATTTAGGCATCATCATATACATGGCATAACCTAATACATGTGCATTCCATTGTAGAATCTGGAATATGCAATGTTTATGTTAGTTCATACGTTGCACATGATGTTTAAATGCCCCTTAAATCTGGTCAGTCAGGTGATGATCTTTAAGCCTCCTTCTTTACTTCTTTTCTTGATATGTAAGATTTGCTCACACATCTGTTCAATTGCTTGTTTGCATCAGCCAGCCATACTAGGACTGTTTGCTTTGATTACTTGTTGTTCTTGACCTAACACTCTAATAGAGCTTGTCAACGATTTAAACACTAAGGGCTGCTGTAGTGGGGGCTTTCTAACTCATAGGTGACATAAAGGTTTGGCTGTACACTAAAGTAGGCTCTCCAAGAGTACTTGGAGATCTAGTTCGAAGGTATGCCTAGTTTTTACATGGTGCACACATAGTAAATGCTCATTTCATTGTGTGAAAGTGCAAGAGATGTGGCATGTTTCATTATGTGGTGTTGTTTTGTTATAATCTCATCATTTTGTGTTGTTGACATACTGGAAAGTATGCATATTTATCTTCCAAGGAGACGAGTAACTAGTTTGTGTCACCTTGAAGAGGGGGTGCAATAAAGATAAGATTGAGGATTTCCAAGTACAAGATGTTAGGAAGGAGCCTTGCAAGAGAAGTAGGAGCAACGGTGAGCCTGTTCAACCAGTTAAGGTAAGTCACCGCATCCAACTCAATAGTTCAATTCCTTGTTTGTTTCAGGCATAGTTAATTTGCTCTTTTCAATTGCTTTATTTGTCCTCAGTTAATTAGATGCCCCAACATTGATGCCTGATGTTGGGTACTTGTATAACTATTAGTTGACATAATTAAAGGCCTTACCATTTAATTACTCTGGCGTAGTGCGCCTGAAGCTTTGAAGTCTATTAACCAACTATTACTGCATGAGGCTCAGAATCTAGTTTATACTAGGCTAATGATTGCATAGTTTTGCTTGTTGTAGTAGGTTTGTAAGAATCCCTCTGCTATTCATTATGCTCCCTAAGACTTTAATTAAGATACAGAATGGCCAACTGCTTGCTTACTTCTACACAATGTGTTGTCTAAATTTGTAACTTGTCTGTGTTTTGGATTTGGCCCCAACATCATGCTCCTCTGGTGAGCTAAGAGAGATTTCTGTATGCGGGCTGCACAAACTACCATTATTTTTAAAATACCACCTTCTTATGCTTTATGACTTGTAACATTATTTTTAGTCCTTTTTTCCATGTACAAAATAGTCTGTCTTGCTCGCTTCACTGTTTTAACTATATTTTTGTCCTAGTCATGTGTACTTACAGAAATATTTCAGGATGAAGTGACATCAACACAAAGATCTGCGAGCAGTGCGGCATGGTCGTTACCGAATGATTATGGATTGGAATTGGAATGTGCTGATGTTCTCGAGCATCAACTAGAGGTGGCAAGACAACGTGTACATGATTCTCAACGTGCAATCAACAAGTTAAGACTGGACTTGCGGGTATTAGATGCAGGAGTCAAAAAATGAATCAAGACACTGAGGTAACCACGAAGGAATTGGAGATTTTGCGGATTGAAATTTGTGCTATCTTAATCCGGCCAATCCTATTTTCTGAAGAGATTATAGTTCAAATTGTAAGTTCTGTTGATGCGTGTCCATGATGTATGAGTTTTATTTATCCAGTGTATGTAATTTGATGTTTGTGTACGCTTTATTATCACTGGTGCCAAACTATAATGCCTAGTGGGTATATTTGGCTGTAATTTCTTTATTGTATAGTGTAGGATTATTCTACGTTTCTATGCCTTAGTCTTTTTATTGTATAGTGTATGTATTTTAGAGGCGATAGTATAGAGTAGGATAATTCTTGAATATGCTATACCGTTGAAACGGGGGCCAACATGCCCAAACCTTTCCTACATACCATACAAACGAACAAACATGTGTAGTCACCTTAATTGGGCTGGTCAAAATAATATTAAGTGGATAATGATGTGGCCCACCGTAACAATGGCTCTTAGCAGGCAGTTAACAGGCTAAAAGCTCGAGATGGCCGTTTAAATGGAAATGGCCCGCGGGCCTCTAGCAGGCCGAAATACATGTCAATTTTGTCTCAGCCCTTTTACTTTACGGGCCGGTAAGAGGCCAAAAGTGATATGGGCCAGAGCAGACCCAATTTGCAAACTAGGCTTTTAACAGGCCAAAAGTCGCATTGGGCTGAAATGATGCCCTGCGGAACATGGGCCCCTAATGGACCTAAAGTCAAAGGCCCACCTGTTGTGCGGGCTGTTAACAGGCCGAGAGACAAAATGGGCTAGGAGTTGGCCCATTTACCGAACGGACCGAGGACAGGCCTAAAGTCACAGCGGGCTAGAATTGGCCCAACTGCAGAATGGACCGAGAAAAGGCCGAAAGACGTTCCGGGCCGTTACTGGGCTGGAACTGACGATCGGCTGCTAACAGGCCGAAAGAAGCTCGGGCCGTAATTGGGCCCAAAGACATAGCAGGCCGTTAACGGGCTTAAACTGACGATGGGCTAGAAATTGTCAAATCTAGAATGGCCCTTTGATGAGCCGATTCTATGTAACTTGTATGGGTCGTGCTTGTAAATGGGTCTAACTCAAGTAGGCCGCTAATGGGCCGGCCCGCTTATTTTGACAGGCCCGGCCTTTTAACCTGAATGGGCCACTGTTGGGCCGAGACACGTGTCGATGTATCATAGGCGTGTTCCGTCCATTCGCTGGATGACAACTGTCCAAACACCAGGCCAACACGTGGATCTGCCGGCCAATGAGAATTTTACACGTGGAAAATCCCCATTGGTCTGCGCCGTTAACGGGTTATCGGATCCAAACTTGAACCCGATAGCTTAATGGCGGCCTGTTACGGTGGATGCCACGTGTCGGTCACCCTTGACGAAAGCACTTCTATGACGCATGATTTATCGTCATGGAAGTGGACACTTCCGTGATGATAATTTTGGTAATGTCGTGGAACACTTCTACGACAACACAGGTATGACTATCTTGATTCTGTCATAAAATCATCATTGATGTACATGCAGGACAGAAAACGTGACAGAAAACGTGACCTATTGTGACAAACAAGTATCATCACGGAAGTGTGTGTTTTTGTAGTGCTTTAGGGCCAGTTTTTTGTGTCTGGTTTGGGCTTCTAGAGTAAACTGCCTTCTATCTAGCTTACTCTAAAAGCCCAAACTTCTAAGCAGGAGGCAGTTTATTTTAGCTTATTCTAGAAGTCAGGGAAAAATTTGCCTTTACTTTGTTTCCAAAAGAATGCACTATGTAATCCACACTGTTAAAATAATAATGCATTGGGCATGACACTAAAAACCTTTTTCATTTTTCAAGGAATGTGTCATCGAAAACCTTCACTTAACATTACGGGTCAGCCGGAAATGAAGAACTAGCGGTCCGACTTTCTGCCGGGTAGTGGGATGCCGCACATTTCGTTTGAGGATGTGTGCGTACACATATCATATACGAAGTATTTCGCTCATTTTGCTTTGAAACATGCTATTCTTTTCTGGGCCCCAATCACTGTTTGACAGCAGGAATTTATTGCACTCAACATGTTTTATTCTTTCAGCACGGGATCATCCACCCATACTTTTAGTTTGATTTCACACTCTGTAACACTTTTATCTTTTGAACCAATGATCCATTTTCTAATCCTGGATTCATGGCATTTAAATCTTTAAAACAAGATCAATTTTGAACATCGTTAAAACAAGTTCAAATTCAAATGTTCATACAATTATGAAACTTACATGATACTTCCTTCATCCACACATATAGGGCCTAAGGGCATCTCCAACGGCAACCCACAAATTTCCTCCCGCATCCATCCATGGACAGGGGGGCCAGTCCACAGATAGGGATGCAGGAGGCCGCCATCCAACCATAGCCACATACATCCGGCCTCCCTCTTTTTGAGTCCGCACGATCAAACAGCCGCATACAAAGGATACAGATGTTCAAATAGCCGCATGCAGCAGTAGTTCAAATTTAAAAATGTTCAAATATTACATCCCAACATTGTTTTCCCCTTTAACTGCCCACTGATGCTCAACCAGATATTCCTTCAGCTGCTCGCACTGTTCAAGATATCTTCCAACATTCCGATAAATAGGTCGATTTGTTGCTTACTGGTGTCTGGCCAATAAGATAAATTGGTCGACAAATCAGCTGATATGACGATAAGTTTGCCGATATGCCAATAAACTGACTGATTTACCCCTTATCTTGGGTCGACAGATAAGTTCCCGATAAGCGATATCCCCAACATTGTCTGCTCGTGAGTTGGTCGATGCCGAATTTGTTGATACATTTGAATAAACTCTTCAAATGTGGTCTGATTCTTGTCTGAAGTTGGATAGGATCACCCATGTTCTTAAATTCTAGAGTTGCGGCCGCATCATCACCCTCATCCTCGACAATTATGTTGGGCATGATCAGATAACATGTCGCCACCTCTCACAAGGTCTCCGGATCCCATTGTTTAGAAGGTTCACGAACAACTGCAAAATGGGCATGCAGAACTCCAAATGCCCTCTCGACATCCTTTCTACCTACTTCTTGTCTTTGGGCAAAGTGAGCCTTTTTCTGGCAAACTGGGTTAGAGATGGTGCTGACAAAGGCAGCCCACAGAGGATAGGTACAATTAACCAGATAGTAGCCCATGTTGTACTCATATTCATTAACAGTATAGTGGCAAGGAGGAGCTTTTCCTTCAGTCAACCTCACAAACAACGGCGATTGCTGCAGCACATTGTTGTCATTGTGAGACCCTCGCATGACAAAGAAAGCGTGCGAAATCCAAAGATCATGTGATGCAACTGCTTCAAGAATGATGGTGGGCTTCTTAACATGACCCTGATATTGCCCTTGTAAAGCCTTTGGGCAGTTCTTCCATTTCCAATGCATGTCAAGGGATCCAAGCAAACCTGGCCACCCTCTTGCTTCTAAGATTGTCAAGAGCCTCTCGGTGTCTGCCACAATTGGTTCTCTTAGGTACTGAGGTATGAACACCTTGACCACGGCAGTTGCAAACCTGACCATGGCATCTCCGCATGTGCTCTCAGACATGTGTAGGTACTCGTCCAACGAATCAACAGTTGTGCCATATGCGAGCATCTGGAGTGCGGCCATGTACTTCTGGTAACCATAGAAGCCAATCATTCCCTGGCGTCCTTCTTCAGGGTGAAGTAGTATCATAGGACCAGACGCCATGCTACAAACGATCGAAAGTAGTCTTGCACATTCAAAAACATCAGCAAAAATGGTCAGCAAAGAGTGCATCTGGGGTAAAGTAGTCAGCCATCAGTGTCAAATGGTCGTACGCCCTATTGCAGTTGAGCACTCGATGACCCTTGATCGAGCCCTTGGAATTGAGAACATGTTCCTCCACACGCTCCGCGTCTTCAAGGACCGCCTACATCATCGCCATCTCAGTGAAGTACTCCTCCTCGTCCGACGAGCCGTCGGACAACTCAACATAGTGCTCGTATATGTACTCCAAATCAGAATCCATTGCTAGAAAGAAGAAGAGGAAATGCTTTTAGCTCCAGTGATTCATCGAACTGTTGCGGGCATGATGAGTATAGCAATAGCGAATGGTATCTCAGGGAGTGGTCATAGGACAAGGGTTGAACGATGATGAAGGAGAAGCGGGGTGGATCCCTGCTCGAGCACTAGAGGTGACGCTGGCGTAGAGTTTCGACAGGGGTGTGACGTGGCGACCAGGGTGGTGGAGCGGCAGTGAAGGCAAGAGAGAAAGTACAAAGAAGAGAAAATGGGGAGGATGGAGGCGCGGGGTCCGGAAGGGTTTTGGGTGGGCCAGGGGTGTCGGAGTCCTACGCGTCTGGTGTCCGGACTCCCGCAAAGCGCCCCCACTTTTGTCTTCGATTTGCGGGAGAAAACGCGCCCGGACCGTGCCACAGACCGATACAGGCCCGCGTTGGATGGCTTCCGCGGTCTGGACAACACGGTCAGGACGTATGCGGGTGGCTTGCGGGTCCGTCTTGGAGATGCCCTAATATGTCTTTCGAGGTAGCCTTTGACCAATAGTAAAATTATTTATATATGAGATGTATAATATAAAAATTATATCATCACAAACTCATTTCACATACAATTTGAGGATATGCTTTGTGTGACATGCATGTCATATAATATTGTGCTAACCCATAGTATATGCAGGGTCCTATATATATATAGATGGAGGAAGTATACCAGATGGTACATTAATGAAACCGGAGTGAACCAGTAGTGAAAACATGCAAAACAAAACATAATTAAACTTAATCAAATCAGAGATGAAACATTAATGATTTATAGAATGAAACAATGACGAAAACATGAAAAAGATAATGCAGGAAAAAAATAATGAAAACATGTAAAGTAGTTGTGCCACAAAAACGGAATCGTATAGGAAAATATGAAAATAACACCCTTAGAACTCAGCTATACCATGAAAGATAACTTAATAAAATTATATGAAAACTTATTTCAAGACTCCAAAAATAAATAAAAACGAAAGCCGAATAAATTATTAACGATATTTGAAATGAATAAGCAATGAAAACATAATTTGAATTTGAAAAAAAATCAACTATCTCCAAAATTGATATTGTTTTGCAAATTTAAATATCATCATGAGTACTAATATCTGAACGGTTTATCAACGGATATTTTGTTCAGAAGATATAATTGATACAAATTATTTAATCACACTGAAAGCATGAGTGGGTGAGATGTAAGGCTGGTTATAGTGAGGGTAACATAAGTAGTATCATATACTTGGGACTCGTAAACATGCTTATGTGGCAGACAATTAAAGAAGAGAGAGATGGTTATAATAACATAGATAGATATCGTAACATAATAAATGTGGTGCTACTATGTGTCATGCATGGCAATAAATGAGACCATCTATGATACTAATCTATGATACTATGCACTATAGAGGTAGTGACATAGACTAGTACTCCCTCTGTAAACTAATATAAGAGCGTTTAGAATACTAAAGTACTGATCTAAACACTCTTATATTAGTTTACAGAGGGAGTAACATATGCATGTTACTAGTCTAAGTTACTTCCCACTATGATCAGCCTAATACTACTTTTATTACTTCAAACATACTATACCAGTTAGGCTAGTTGTAATGAGGAGAATTATATATAATATCATGCATATGATATTAGTGTATGATACTATCTCTCTAATGCATGATATCATATATTTAGTACTCTCTTCATTTTTTATTACTCTGCGCCTAAGTTTTTGCAGTTTTTTCCTAAATGCTCTGCGGGCTAGCCATTTCTCCCGGTTCCTTCCAATTCTGCCCCTGATTCTCAGCTTCCCATGTAACTAAAGCATTAACTGCTAACCAATCCGTTGCATGCAGCAGCAGCGACTAGCCAATCCCTTGCATGTGTGGAGCCATCCCAAGCAATTAGTGCCGCAGTTAGCGTGCATGCAAAGCTGACGAGCGGAACAAGCCAATCCGTTCATGCCCTTATTTATAGCGTGTCAGTTTCCAATACACACAATTAACAAGAAAGCAGGGGCAAACCAGTCCAAAAAATTCTCACCAGAGCCCTCCTTGATATCCGGGATTGCACTTAGGCGCAGACAAAATAAAAACGGAAGGAATATGATGTAGTATTGTATTTATTGTCATGCATGACACAAAGTAACATAGCATTTATTATGATACGGTATCATAATATGATACTTCATCATCTCTTTCTTTATTTAATGCTATGACACATCATCAAAGTTGCCTAGTTGACATGCATGATACTATGATACTACCATTACGACCAGCCTATTATAATGGGGAGTATCATATACTAGTATCATATATATGATACTAGTTTATGATACTATTATCCCTAATGGGGAGTATGTTGGTATCATAGAGGACTATATTTATTGTCATGCATGACACAAAGTAGCACATCATTTAATATAATACGGTATCATGATATGATACTCAAGCCTCTCTTTCTTCATTTAATTCTATACCACCTCATCAAAATTGCTTAGTTGGCATGCATGATACTACCTATGATACTTCCATTACGGGCAGCTTAGTCACTCTGTCGTGAGGCCTCCTCGCTACCTGTGCCACACATTACAGAGACGAGTGAAAAAAGCAATACATGCGCGGCATCCTACTACTCCCTCCTTTCCAGTTTATAAGGCTCAATTCAAAAATCTCACCAACCAAGATAGATGATGAGTGGTGAAATATTTTTTTGTAGTTTTCAAAAGCACCCAATTAATGCTTTTATTTTCCTTAAAAAATTATGTTTACGAATGCATTAATTGCAATGCATGCATAAAGTGCATGCATTGATCAGTTTTTTCTTAATACTTGCATGCAATGATTTAATGTATCTTAAAGTCTGAACATGTGATGAAAAACAATCAGATTAAGCTTTATAAAATAAAAAAACTAAAATTTTGAAATAAGCTCTATAAACCGCAAAGGATGGAGTAGAAAAATTACTCTCGTCGCCCGGGCAATAGAAAAGATGCTACACGTCGCCGCAGATTCCTCCGCGCGCACGTTGGCGGCTGACACGAGAACCAGATTCACCGCACCGCGCGCTCTGCTCACTGCTCACTCCAAACAAACATCGTCTGCGGCCTAGCCGCCTAGGCAACGACAGCGCGACGAGAGCCACACACTCGTCACTTCGTCAGTCGTCACGGAGATGGCCGCCGCCGCCGCCGCGGATGAGCCGTGCCGCTGCCACATTGTGGCGGTGCCGTTCCCCGGGAGGGGCCACGTCAACGCCATGATGAACCTGTCCCGCCTCCTCGCCGCGCGCGGCGCCGCGGTCACCTTCGTCGTCACCGAGGAGTGGCTCGGCCTGCTCCGCTCCTCCTCCTCCTCCGCCCCGCCGCCGCCCGGCGTCCGCCTGCGCGCCATCCCCAACGTCATCCCCTCCGAGCACGGCCGCGCCGCCGACCACGCGGGCTTCCTCGACGCCGTCGCCACCGAGATGGAGGCGCCCTTCGAGCTCCTGCTCGACCGCCTCCGGGAGGAGGAGGGGGAGGTCGCGGCGCTCGTGGCGGACACCTACGTGCCCTGGGTCGTGGGCGTCGGCAACCGGAGGGGCGTCCCGGTCTGCTCGCTCTTCCCCATGCCCGCCTCCTTCTTCTCCGCCTACTACCACTTTGACTCCCTCCCGCCGCGCCTCGCCGACGAGCACGCCCCGGCCGCCGGCGCCGCCACAGGTCAGGTTCCTCTTCCAATACGTGCTGCTTCCAAGCATTTCTGATAGGCTGATACCACTCCCGACTGCTGAACCACTAGCACTACTGATTATTTCACTCAATTTATTTGTTGTTGCATCTATCACGTGTTGGATTTCAAGACGCTACCATCTGATGTACTCCCTCCTTTCGGTTTTATACGGATCAATTCAATAATCTCACCATCCAAGATAGATGATAAGTGCTGGAATAATTTTTGTAGTTTGCAAAAGTACTCAATTAGTGCACTCGTTTTCCTCAAAAAGTTGTCTTTACCAATGCATTAATTGCAATGCATGCATGTTTGGCCAATAAATGACAAAGAAGCTTTACATACTCCCTCCGTCACGGTTTAGAAGGCACAGTTGAATTTGCGTGTGTTTCCACAATAGACAAGGTTTAGGGCACATTGCATTTATTTCTAGTAGCTAATTAGTACTCCGATATACTATTTCTATATGCATGCATAGTGTGAATGCTATTTTTTAGCCCATCCCACAACCAATAGATAATCACCTAGGTCCCAGAGAATTTCCAAGCGCGCCTTTTAAACCGTGACGGAGGGAGTACATTGGTGTGTTTTGTCATAATCCTTGCATGCAAAGAGTTAATGCACATTGAAATCTGAACATGTGATGAGAAGTAGTAGAAATGAGACTTATAAAACTGAAAAACTGAAATTTTGAGATGAGCCCTATAAACCGGAAGGGAGGTAGTACATATTCATGTTTATGCATGAGGGTACTACTCTCTCCGTCCCAAAACAGAATTTTGGGACGGAGGGAGTAGTACTTGGTAACTCTGCCAAAATATATATATCCTGCAGAATGCCGACATACACGGATGCTCTCAATATTTCGCTGATTCAAGTATCATTGTTTGACTGCTCCATTATTTATGTGCACATCCCCACGTAGTTTCAAGTGTTACGATGCCGGCAGCTGCATGTGCAAAGGACCAAGTGACCCGGAGCATGGTCAATAAACATTGCCAAACATGAAAATGACTAATTAATCACATGTAACTTCAAAGTGGGCATGTCTATTTGTTTGTGGCACATGCTATTACTGGGAAAAAACTCACCGAATTAAAGGTCTAAATGCAGTTTTGTTATGGATAGTCCAAATAGCCAGAACTGAGCCATAGATCAAGCTTTTTTTTTGAGATTAGCCATAGATCAAGCTTGAGAAATTGGTGTCGCATATGAGTATTGTTTTAACTGCACCACATGGTTCTCATTTCGGGTGATTTTATTTTTTTATAGTCATTGTTATAGTGGATATAGTTTGTTCATTTCAGTAATAGACATGGCAGCTTGCAGCATTGCTCAGTCATCCTTTCTTTTCTGCAGATAAATCTGATGAGAGACTTGAGCACTATATCTCAGGCTTTGCTTCAAGTTCAGTGACCTTATCTGATCTGGAGCCCCTAATTCACAACAAGACAACAGTAAACCATGTCCTAGCAGCTGTCTCTAGCATCAAGAACACGCAATGCCTCCTATTCACCACTATGCACGAGCTCGAGGCCGGTGTCATCAACTCCCTAAGATCAGCACTCCCATGTCCAGTTCTCCCAGTTGGGCCCTGCATTCCCTACATGACACTACAAGACCAGCATTCCAAGTCCAATGGAGAAGTTGCCACCAGTCCAGGAGACTGCTTCACCTGGCTGGACTCTCAACCTGTGAACTCGGTGCTATATGTCTCCCTCGGCAGCTTCCTCTCTGTGTCAGCCTCCCAGCTTGATGAGATAGCATTAGGCCTTGCATCAAGCGGTGTCAGGTTCTTATGGATTCTTCGCGAAAAGTCTTCCCGGGTGCGAGAACTTGTTGGTGACACCGACAGGGGCATGATAATGGCATGGTGTGATCAGTTGAAGGTTTTATGCCATCCTTCTGTTGGGGGCTTTCTGACACATTGTGGAATGAACTCGACACTTGAAGCTGTCTTTGCTGGCGTGCCTATGCTTGCTCTACCACTGTTCTTTGATCAACCGATTGATGGTCGTCTGATTGTTGAAGACTGGAAGGTTGGACTGGCCCTGCGCGAATGGGCCGATAAGGATGGCCTGATTGGGAGTCAGGACATTGCAAGGGCTGTTAAGAGGCTCATGGCCTGTGATGAGGCCGATACCATAAGGAGGCGTGCCCTTGAGTGGAAAGAGGTCTGTGGCAGAGCTGTTGAAGAGGGTGGATCTTCGTATGATAATCTCAGTTCATTGATGCAGATGGTATGCGAGTCACGATGTGCTGAACTCGATCAGCAATGTTCCAAAATTGATGTTCCAAAACCAAATGTTGTCTGAGTGTAGTTTGATGGGAGAGCTACGGTTTCTGTCAAAGGATCTCAATTCATTGTCCTGAACTCACTCAGCCATTTGGTTTCATTGTTCTTGTATCTTCATAACGGTTTCATTGCACCTTTAGCTAAGGGATATTAATCTCCATTCATTGTCCTGAACTCAATGAGCCATTTGGTTTCATTGCGTGAGTAGTTTTGATGATAACCATTATTCTAAGACTACTTGTGCAAATAAGGTTCAGAATATGAAGGTGGTGTTAAAAGTTAAAAATGTTAAAAATAAGGAGGAAATTCAAAAGGACAGAGAGTCGAAAAAAAGATTGCACAGTTGTAAAACCTCATTCTAAGACTGAAATTTCTACAGAGACGCCTTTTTATCAGCAATTGCAGTGCGGCTAGTTCAAATTATGAAGTGCAAATTTCAAACTATGGTTCAGATTTTGAAATTATGATGAACACTGCAACTGTGGTTCAGATTTTGAATAACAGATAGATATCTCACACACCACATTTTTAGGAGGAAATTCAGAAGGACAGAGACATCAAAGATTATTCAAATAATTGAATAGCTGTCGTAGATAGCATCCAGAAAACATATATATACACCAAGACCAAGGTGTATTTTTCTCACACAAATCCTAATATAATAGTTTGTCAACAAGTCAGATAATATGCCTGACTTGCAACCAAATAACTGTTATTCAAACCCTTCTTGCAAGCACTCTTCTAAAAGCAAGAAACGAATAACAACCAACACGGCGAAATGTCAGACAATCCTTCCATCGCACTCCCAAATCCAAACCCAAAGCAACAAACACGCGGGCAGCTCATTTGCACAGGTCGGTCGCAGGCGGGCGCAGGGCGACTCCTCCGAGCTTCTCGCTCGAGTACTTCTTGTAGACGACCTTCAGCTTGCTGTCAGGCGCGGTGGAGTGCGAGGCCACCAGGATCTTGGCAGCGTCCCTGAAACCAATCATCACACAAAAGCATTGTCTCTGTCAGTGCGTGCCCCTGAATGATATTCAGGCTACAGTAGGGATTCAGTAGTGTGCACATGCTTATAGCTTACATCAGCTGCGCTTCAGTGAAGCCAGTGTGGTGCTTCAGAGTGTCGGTCCACAGAGGGGTCTTCTTGAGGGTGAGCCTGGCGGCGTAGACAGCAGCGGCGGCGACCATGGAGGGCTTGGACTGCACCAGCCCGTATTGCAGCAGCGCCAGCTCCGCGAAGAAGAAGACGGTGTTCTCCATCTGCACACACATCCAGGAGAAGAGAGACAAGAGAAACATCAGCACACAGACTCGCTGATCTGAAGAATTTGTATGCTGTGTCTGTATGTAAATGTAAAGTTCTTTTACCTCCTTGTCGTTCTTATGATCGGAGGAGCACGCGGCCTTGGCGAAACGCACCAGAAAGACGTAGGGCGTGGGCACCGTCAGGTTCCACTCCAGCCTGTTCAGGATGGCCTTCTCCATCTTCAGAATCTGCTCCCGGGTGTATGCGCTGTCGGAGATCAAGATGAAATCATTCACCTGCAAGCACAGCCAGCAATCAGAAACGTGGACTCGATGAATGAATGAACATCTGGTAAGCAGAGGGATTCTTCAGCCTACCTCTGGAGCCCAGATTTCTTCGTACTTGCAGGCGATGAGCAGGGCGGAGACGCCCACCAGCTGCAGCTCCCGCCGGAGCACGGACTGCAGCGAGAGGTACATGTCGATGATATACACCGTGAGATACAGCGACTCGGGCATCAGGTCGAACTTCTGGTGGACTTCCAGGATCCAGTCGATGAGGATGCCCCTCATCTTGGCGTTGATCTCCACCTGAGAGTCCATGTAATCACTGGCGCGGCACTCATTCTGTCAACAGAGAGAGCAGGGAAACAACACCTTCAGATTCAGAGACAAGGCAGGCAAGGCAGGAGATCACAATGCTTTTGCACACTCTAGTCTTCTACTGCCTGAGGGAGTACATGTTTTTACCTCAGCGACTTTGTAGAATTTGTAGATATCCTCGATGTAGTCGACGACGGCGAGCTGGTTGTCGCCGTCAAGCTTGTCGATGTCCTGGATCGCTGGCTCTTCGGTGATTCCGGCTGCAAACTGGCATTGCAATGGTGGATCAGAATCAGAATCAGATCAGGCTCCTTGCACAGGTCTAGGAAGCAAAGTGTTTGACTGTCGACGGATGAACGCGCGTACCTTGGAGCGCGCCGAGAGCACGTGGCTGAGGGTGGTGACCACCTTCTTCCTCGAGTACTTGCGGACGGAGCTGACGCTGCCGGCCTCCGACTTGGTCACGTCGGAGTCGGAGCTGATCTCGATCACGTGCTCCGGTGGAGGAGGGGCGGGCTTGACATGATGAGCCCTCCTCACCGCAGGCCTCGCCGCCGGGTTCTGCAGCAACCAAAGCCAGGCGACGCTCCGATCAGCACCGAGACCAGATACGATTCAAATCAGGATGAGGGAGGAGGGCATGCGCGCGTGCGTACCTTGGCCTTCTCCTGGGCGTTCTTGAGGAGCTGGGCGCCGAAGTTCCTCGTGACGGGGCGGTTCACCGGCTCATGGGGCTGCGGCTTCCTGTTTCTAAGAACGCAACGTAAGCAGGAGTTCCATAGGAAGAAGAAGAAGAAGAAGAAGAAGAAGAAGAAGAAGAAGAAGAAGAGGAAATCGTACTGGAACGGGTAGATTTGTTGCTTACCCTTCGGCCGCGCGGGCGTTGACGACGTTGGCGATGTCGCCCAGTGGGGCGCGCCGGTTGTTGGCCTCGAAGTTGCCGATGTCGCCCAGGGCGCGGCGGGTGTTCTTGGGGTCGGGCCTGCCGGCCATGGCCGCCTTCTGCTGCTTGCCCATGGCGGGGACACCGCCACCGCCACCACCTAAAGCTGCAGGGAAGAAACAAGAAGAAGTCAGATCCGTCGGGAGGAGGTGGATCAAATCAAGCCACATCAAATCGCCATCAGAGTCGAATCTTGCGTCTGAAGCTGCTCTAGCGGCAATCAATTCAGACCAAAAACGAGGATTGGAATCTTGAGCAATTAATCGCAGAGAAAGCCACGGATCGGAAGCTTGAAGCACAACCTTGCTAAGAAATCAAACAAAAACGCATCAAGAATTCACCCCAACCAGACAGGGAGTCAGGGCCGAAACGAACACCCCCAAGAAACTCATCTTCCCCCCCAAGAACCCCATCTTTTCCCCCAAGAACCCATCTTTTCCCGAGACCAGAACAAGAACCAGGAACCAGCGAAGGATCCACCCAGGGGGAACCACGCCAAAGGAAAAAGAAGAAGAAGAAGACGAGAGAGGGAGGGCAGGATCCCGTCGGCGCACGCACCTCTGTTCTGCTGCTGAGCGGCAGCGACGTTGTTCTGCGCGCGAGCGGCCATCGCGTCCCCCTCCTCGCCCTGGCCAAAGATCCCGGACAGCACCGAGGAGAAGAAGCGCGCAACCCGCGAGCCCTCTTCCCCGCCGGCGAGCGCAGCCACGGTGGGTTCCGGCGAGCTCTACGGCGACCCTTCGACTCTTCTCGCCTCGCCTAGGTATGAATCGACCTTTGCCTCGCGCTTTCGTGCCGTGGGTGGATCAATCGATGGCGTGATGGGGGGGTTCTTGGAGGGATTGGGGGTCTGGGTTCCGGAGGAGGGGAGGAGAGATATAGGACGAGGACGGGGAAGGTCCTGTCGGGGTGGGCGGCGGCGTGGGCCTCTGCGCGGAGCGGGGGGGAGGGGGAGGAGCGGCTGGCTCCCTCCAACGGTCGGTAAGGGCTCGGATCGCAACGGTCGGGGCGCGGGATCGGACGGCCGGGATTGAACGGGGGCACTAGCCGTTGGGTGGCTGGGTTCCGAGCTGTAAAGGGGCGCGAGTTGTGTAGGACACGTAACACCAGAGCCGCGTTGGATATATGGTAAGAAATTAATGGCCACTGTTATTGGAAAGATTTTTGTGTTGTTGTAGTATGTACGACGGATTTACAAGATCTCTTTGGCGTGTGGTTTTCTTTCTTTTTATTATGGTTCATTCATTCACTGGCCATTGCGTGCTCTGGGTTGCCAAGGCCAGGCACCAGGTGGAAACATTCAATTTCAACCTTTTCTTGCGAAAACGTGAAATTCTTCGACTCTTTCCGAAAGCGAGAAAATGTCGAATTCTTTAACTCTTTCCTAAAGCCAAAATGTGAGGCTCTATACATTTTTACATATTTTTTTATCAAG
The DNA here is from genome assembly GCF_056163025.1 of Triticum urartu. Lineage (NCBI taxonomy): Eukaryota > Viridiplantae > Streptophyta > Magnoliopsida > Poales > Poaceae > Triticum > Triticum urartu. Next base: position 559,309,529 of record NC_141875.1, read on the forward strand.
TCATGTGAATATAGCAGTTTCTATACAGGGCGGCGTTACCGAGCTTGGGATCATTTGCAATATAACCTCCGTTCGAAAATAACTTATGTGGTTTTAGCTCAGTTGGAAATTTCATGATGCTTCGACATTGCAGGAACTCTGGACAAAAAATAAACTTTGAGTAATGCTCAAATTTTCACATTTTTGAGCATTGATTTTGTGGTTTTTTTTACAGAGCTCCCTCGATGTCAAAACCTGAGCATCTTCGATGACATAAAATTTTAGGTTTTTCTTATCGTATTTGCTATGTTTTTCCCGAATTTAGTTTCATCCGACACCCGATGAGCTCGGGATCTACAATCAACTATTGAGTTTCTATATTCATATTTGTGTAGTATGGAACTACACCGACCTTATGTGTACGTACTAATATCATCCAGTTGCATAAGATTTACACACTGTAGAGTCAAGAAGCATCCATGGTTATGTTTAGCGCGAATTATATTCTTGATCAAGTATTTTGTGTCGCACGGACACTTCAAAAAGCACACGTATCTAGCCAAATGTTGCTCAGATACTCCCTTGATACGACATGATACGTATCCGTTGATTTACCTTTTAAAAATAATGTTTGATATGCGTGGATACTATTGTGATAAATTTTGGATATGAGAAACCATTGCTTACATTGTAAGCATGATGTATCTAACCATGTCTTAGTTTTACTTGTTAGACTGTATATATACGTAGTCTGTGTATTAATATTGTAACATTATATTATACCCCTTGGTACCTCTATATAATGAAAGAGCCACACCCCGTTTAGGGTGTCGAGCAAGTTCTCAACATATTGGCCCTCGCCCCTATGTCACTGTTCCTCACTTCTCGGCCCCTTGCGTCGGCCTACGGGGCCCGGCCACCGACCGAGTCCCCGATCAGATCAAATCCATCGGCCGACTCCTCTGCTGAGTTCGTTGCGCCGCCGTCTCATGGCATTGCTGTGCAGCCGCCCTACGGCGTCGTCGCGCAGACGCCCGGTGGCGTCGCTCCTGCCGTGTATGGTGCGCCGTCGGCGGCCCAGGGCTCCCTTCAGCCGCCGTCGTCCTCCTGGCCCGTGGCGTCCTACGCGGCGCCGTATCATCACCAACCCTATGCGGCTCTCCCGTCGCATCACCATCAGCCACCGTCGGCGCCGATCTACTCCGCGCCGCCACCGCAGCAGCACTTCCTGGCGCAGCCGCCGCACCAACCCTACTCCGCGCAGTCCGGGTTCGTGGCTGCACCGCCGCAGCCATCCTACGGGGCCGCGGTGAACTACGGAGCCGACGCCCTCGTTCCCGGTGCTCCTGGCGTCTACTCGGCGGGTGCTCCTCATCTCGAGACAGCCCCGTCGACGGGTCCCTACGCGCCATCGATGCATGCTCACGCCGCTCAGGTCATGGCACCATCACCGTTTTACTTCTCGCATCTGCTGCCGGTGAAGCTCACGCCGGACAACTACCTGTCCTGGCGTGCCCAGGTGTTGCCTCTTCTGCGCAGTCGCTATCTGGAGGGCTATGTTGACGGATCCATCCCGTGTCCGCCCACTCATCACCCGGCGTATCATACATGGGTGGCCCAGGATCAGGCCATTCTCTCTGCCATCCAGTCCTCGCTCACTCCGAGCGTCTCGTCGCTGGTCATCTTTGCTACTACATTCCGGGAGGCGTGGGCGGCGCTTCACACCAGCTTCACCTCGCAGTCTCTGGCGCGTGCTCACTCTATACACACCGAGCTTAGTGAGACCAAGCTTGGTGACCTCAGCATCACGGACTACTTCAACAAGATGCGGGGTCTTGCCGACACATTGGCCTCGGTTGGCCAGTCTCTGCAGGATGAGGAGTTCACCACTTTCGTTCTTAACGGGCTCGACGATGATTATGACAATCTCGTTGAGAACGTTCATGGCCATGACGATCCACTTCCACCTCGTGAGCTGTATGCCCGCCTCCTTGGCCGTGAACAGCGCATCAAGGCCCGCCGTGTCTCACCGGGTTTCGCCTCCGCCAACGCCGCCACTCGCGGCAAACCTCAGCGGCTTTCATCTTCAGGGGGCAAGCAGGCACCATCTTCGCATCCGGCCCCGCGTGGCAATGCACCATCTATCACGGGTGGCAACCGGCCGGTTGCTTGCTGCTCCTCCTGCGGTGCCCCGCAGGCTTGGCAGTTGTGTGGTCTGGAGCGCCACATTGCATCTCGTTGTCATCGTCGCTACAAGCAAGATTTTTTGGGCCTTGGCAACAATGGCAAATGAAACGACAAGCAGGCTGCCGCCGCCGTGACTACTCATGATCATGGTCGCACTCCGTCCTACTCCATTGATCCATCATGGTATATGGAGACTGACGCTACTAACCACCTCACCGGCGAGATGGGCAAGCTCTCTACTCAGGAGCTATACCGTGGTCATGATCAGGTGCACACCACCAGCGGAGCAGGTATGCGCATCTCTCATGTTGGTCAGGCTTCTCTCCTTGCACACAATTTTCGCAAACTACATCTCTTCCAATGTCCTTCGTGTTTCCTCTGCTACGCGTAGTTTGTTGTCTATTCCTCAACTTACACGTGATAATAATGTCCTTGCTGAGTTTCACCCTTTTCGTTTCTTTATCAAGGATCGGGACACGAGGGCCGTTCTGCTTAGCGGTCGTCTTCGCCATGGCTTGTACGCACTTGATGTACCTAGCACACCATCCATGCAGTCTTCTCCTCAGGCGTTCAGTGGTGTTCGTGTGTCTCTTATGCACTGGTATGCGCGCCTTGGTCATCCCGCGGCCCCTATAGTTCGTCATGTGTTGCATCGTCATGAACTACCAGTTGTGTCCAATAAATCTGCTGACACCGTCTGTGATGCCTGTCAGCAGGGCAAGAGTCACCAACTTCCGTTTTCAGAGTCTACTCATGTTGTGAAACATCCTCTTGAGCTTGTGTTTTCTGATGTATGGGGTCATGCCCAGACGTCGGTTAGTGGTCACAATTATTATGTCAGTTTTATTGATGCTTATAATCGGTTTACTTGGCTGTATCTTATTAAGCGCAAGTCTGATGTGTTCGATGTTTTTATTCAGTTTCAAGCACATGTTGAGCGTCTCCTTAAGCAGAAAATCATCCATGTTCAATCTGACTGGGGGGTGAATACCACAACCTCAACTCTTTTTTAACAAACTTGGGATTTCGCATCGTGTGTCTTGTCCTCATACTCATCAGCAAAATGGAACTGCCGAACGTAAGCATCGTCATCTTGTTGAAACTGGCCTAACCTTGCTCGCTCATACATCCATTCCGTTTCGGTTTTGGAGTGATGCTTTCTCCACAACTTGTTTTCTCATGAATAGGCTTCCCTCACGACTCCTGAAAATGCAAACTCCGCTTGAACTCTTGCTCAACGAGACTCCAGACTACACCTTTTTTAAGGTGTTCGGGTGTGCATGTTGGCCTCACCTTCGCCCATATAACAAGCGTAAGTTAAAGTTTCGGTCTAAGAAGTGCGTCTTTCTGGGGTACAGTTCTCTTCACAAAGGGTACAAATGCCTCCATGTTCCTACAAATCGCGTTTACATCTCTCGTGACGTGGTGTTTGATGAAAACATGTTTCCTTTTCGTGCACTTCCGACAAACTCTACCATTTCCTCACAACCGGTGCACATGTCCACACCTGTGCCTGATCAATTTGTGGATGTTGCATATGCCCATGCATTGTTGCCTAATCATGCCGCAGGTATTGGACGTGACGCTCGTCTTGAGCTTCTTGATGAACAGGAAACCGACGTGGCAGCTCCTACTCGGGACGTGCATGTCCCATGCATAACGGGTTCGACCCGCGTACCCGCCCCTGCATCGCCACTGGAGGCTGCAGTGCGGGCGCCGGTCTCGCCTGGCCCACGGGGCCACGGGTGGCCTCGCCTGGCCTGCCACTGGCCTCACCCAGTCCTTGGGCTGGCGCCCCGCCTGGCCCTCGGCTGGCCTCGCCTGGCGTGCCGCTGGCCTCGCCCAGTCTTTCGGCTGGCGCTCTGCCTGACCCAGGAGGGGTCCCCGACCTGGAGGCATCTTCGCCTCGGTCGGCGATTGCTTTGACCGGCCTAGAGTCGGACCCGGTCAGTCCCGCCTCGGCTGCTAGTGGGCTGGCCTCGCCTGGCTCGTCGTCGTCAGGGAGCCCTAGTGCAAGCTCTCCCGATGCTGCAGCTTCATCTCCATCACCGGTTGTGTCGGTCTTGCCGGCATGGCCTGTGGTCCCTCTTCGTCCTCGTACACGGAGTCAGTCGGGCATTTTCTGTCCGAAGGAACGCAAGGATGGGACTGTGGCATGGCTAGCCGCGTGCATGGCTCACATTGCTGCTGATCCCACTGCTGAGCCTCGACACTTCCAGGCTGCACTGAGTATTCCTCACTGGCACGCTGCTATGAAACAGGGGATTCAGGCTCTCCAGAAAAAATGACACTTGGCAGCTTGTTCCTCCAGTATCTGGTGTCAATGTTATTGATTCCAAGTGGATTTTCAAAGTCAAGAGACATGCTGATGGTTCCATCGAACGCTACAAGGCACGGCTTGTTGCCGAGGGCTTCAAACAGAGGTATGGTCTTGATTATGAAGACACATTCAGTCCGGTCATCAAGCCTACTACCATTCGCTTGCTGTTGTCTCTTGCTGTCACTCGTGGATGGTCTCTTCGTCAGCTTGATGTGCAGAACGCTTTCCTCCATGGAATTCTGGAGGAGGAGGTTTATATGCGTCAGCCACCTGGATTTGTTGATCCTGCACGCCCTCGTCATCTCTGTCGTCTGACTAAGGCGCTATATGGATTGAAACAGGCTCCTCGTGCATGGCATGCTCGTCTTGGCTCTGTTCTTCGAGCACTTGGGTTTACTCCCTCCACTGCAGACACATCATTGTTCCTTCTTCAGCGTCTTGAGGTTACGATGTATCTTCTAGTTTATGTTGATGATATCATTCTCATCAGTCCATCCCATGCTGCTGCTGATCGTCTTGTGGTTTCACTCAGTGGTGCCTTTGCTGTCAAGGATTTGGGTGCCTTGCATTTTTTCCTTGGTCTGGAGGTTTCACGTTCTTCTGTTGGTTTGACTCTTACACAGAAGAAGTACTCTCTGGACCTGCTGCGTCGTGCTGGTATGCTGAAGTGCAAACATGCTATTACTCCGATGTCTGCCACTGATCGGTTATCTGCCCTTGATGGAGATGCTCTTTCACCTGAGGATGCTACTGAGTATCGCAGTCTTGTTGGTGGTCTGCAATACCTTACTATTACCAGGCATGATATCTCCTATGCAGTCAACCGTGTCTGTCAGTTTCTTCATGCACCTAGGACATCTCATTGGTCAGCTGTGAAACGTATTCTGCGTTACATCTGTCTTACTGTCTCCTATGGTTTGCTTCTTCAGCCTGCGCCCTCGTGTGAGCTCTCAGCTTTCTCAGATGCAGATTGGGCTGGCAGTCCTGATGACAGGCGATCCACGGGGGGATATGCGATATTTCGGGATTCTAACCTGATTGCCTGGAATGCTCGAAAGCAGGCCACAGTGTCTCGCAGTAGTACTGAAGCTGAGTACAAAGCAGTTGCTGATGCCACTGCTGAGATCATATGGGTACAGTCTCTGTTGAGAGAGTTGAGAGTTGCTTCAGCACATCCTCCGGTTCTGTGGTGTGATAACATTGGTGCTACATATCTGTCATCTAATCCAGTGTTTCACGCTAGGACGAAGCACATTGAGGTTGACTATCATTTTGTTCGGGAACGTGTTGCACAGAAGCTACTTTGTATCAAGTTCATTCCGTCAAAGGATCAACTTGCTGACATCTTCACGAAGCCTCTTCCACAACCACAGTTTGTAGGCTGTAGGCGCAATCTTAACTTGCTTTGTACTTCAGGCCACAGTTAAGATTAAGGGAGGGTGTTAGACTGTATATATACGTAGTCTGTGTATTAATATTGTAACATTGTATTGTACCCCTTGGTACCTCTATATAATGAAAGAGCCACACCCCGTTTAGGGTGTCGAGCAAGTTCCCAACATATTGTGTTTTACACTACTTGAATTTATCATTGTACTAATTTATTTTGTTTTGATAAAGTATTTTTTAACACAGTACAAACGCAGACGCTTGTACGTACGACATGCACCCCTATAAACCCATGTACACACACCCTATCCTTATGAGTATATAGGCTGAGTCGGTACATCATCTTGAGATCGACAAAGTCGTTACAGATGGCTTTGTAGTTGACGAACGTCTCCTCCTACTGAACGCACATAGCTGTAAGACCTGGAATAAATCCAGGAAAATGTGAGCATCAATGTCAAATGTGTGACTTGAACCCTAATGGGCAGGGGATACCAGTGTCCTCCTAACTATCCAACCACAGGTTGGTTCGCAAACGTAAAATATCTGCTAGAAGACTTCATCACTTCAATATATATTGATGTATTGGGCGTACCCCCATATCGGCGTATCATAGTTCTTAGAAAATTGAAGTATCAGACGTATCCATGTATTGTTCGTATGTATCCAAGTATCCACACAGTGTAGCATGTATTTGTGACTATATGACCTTTTTGCCAGATCTAAATTTTACGTCACATTTTATCGCATTTAAAAGCTATAGTTCTCCAAATTACGAGATGAAAGGACCGGGGTGAGTTCAACTTCGTGTCACATTCAAATTACGTGCAGTTGACCACCAAATGAATGTAATTTCTATGTGGGTGTGTTTGTTGCAACTGTTTTTGTGGGCTTAGCTCGATTTCTGCCATGTTTTCATTGTTCACGATGGGGTTTGAAACAAGGTATTCTGCAATTTATCTTGGAGTCTGGTTTAGATGACCACAAATTGATTACAGTAAATAGAATTACAAATAGCACTCATAAATTTAACTCGTTTTATGATCAAACGATGGAGCTCACACAAGTTGCACATCGCACAAAGTTTAAAACCCACATAATTCTGAAATCCGGTAATGTCGACAGTGGCGGAGCCAGGGGGAGGCTAGCAGGGGCCCCGACCCGCCCCAACATCTTGTGTTTGCTTGTATAATCTACAGGAAACAGTGTTTTTTTTTGGCCTTTCTCTTGTAGCCCCCCCCCCCCCCCTCAAGATTAGTATTTGGGCAATCCTGGCTCCCCCACTGAATGTCGATTGGAATTTACATAGTTCTCAAACATAATGAGAATGCAATACTGAATTTGAAACCTTGTAAAAGGTGTCGCAGCGACACAAACATCTGGTTACATACGGAATTAACTAGTCCCTCCGTGTGAAAATGCTTGTCGGAGAAGTAGATGTATTTTAATTATAGATATATCCATTTTTATCCATTCCTTCGACAAGTATTTTCGGAAAGAGGTAGTATATTTTTACATCACTTTTGTTGGAAATTGCACCTAACACACAGGAGGCCAGATTGGGAGGACCATGAATCATGGTCAGTTGGTAAAAGAGTTTGAAAACTTCATTTACTCCAACGAGCAAGGTGCTACCGCATTACTTGCAAGATGCCCGGCTAAAAGGCATGTGAGCCCGTGGTCCGGCGGTCCACCCCCGCACTGACAAGAGCTCGGTGGCTTTCGGATTGATTGAAGATGGATAACCTTGGATTGGCTTGGCTTGCGTTGCGTTTGCATGTGAAGAGCGTCTGGGTGTGAGATCCGTACGTTGCAGCGGCCTATGCGCTGTCCTGTACTCTACGTGGATTTGTAAACATTTATATACCCTTATCCTTTCTCAAATGGATTTCTTTTCTTTTCGAGAAGAAATCCTCACGTGGATTTTGGACGTCTCAGAGAAAATCCGTTGCGTTGCGCTGTTCAAGCTCGCTTGGTTTGACCCGTCAACGGCTATCAATTCGAGGTATAAAACAAGGTTTGTCAGAGCGTGTTTGCAGATAGCTGTGCAGTCTTTGCCCTTGTTGTTTACAGACGCTAACAGGCAGGGAAATTTACATTCGGCAAGGAAGAAAAAAAAAATACAGTAGAGAGAATTAGCGGTGACAGTGACTAGCTTCTCTGTATGAATATTTGCTTGTGTCTAGGTTCGAATGCTAATGTCACCTGCTACTATTAGTTACTCCCTCCGATCCAAATTAAGTGTCATCGTTTGAACTACATCCCCGTGATCAATGAAGTAAGAGCATCTTCAAAAGATGATGTAAAGCTTGATGCCCTAAAAAATCATTATAGTGCATAAGAGAAGGTTTTTGGCACTATTATTTTGTTTCCACACATGGTGCATAACTAAAATTTGAGACCCACAAGAAACATGACGATCCGACAGCCGAAGGCCAGGAGGCAGATGACGACAGGGAGGACCTCGGTGAGGACGAGGTTGGTGTCGATGGAATCCGCCGGCCGGCCATGACAGATGGAGCCGGGGTGCGGGATGAGGCGACCGGCGTCAGAGGGGGAGGACGGCCATGATGGACGGCGTGTGGGGTGGGGGGGGGGGGGGAGGATTTGGCGGCCGACGATCAAAATCTGCCAGCACAAGGGCAGGACGAGGCGGCGCATCAACGGTGAAAGGTCACAATGGCATTGGGTTCCTGCCACATTCGTTTTTGTTTTAGGGCAGCCCCTGGTGGTGCTGCAAATATACTAGTACATCACTTGAAACTACTTCCTCCATTTTTAAATACAAGTCTTTGTAAAAATTTCACTATGAACTACGTACGAATGTATGTGTATGCATTTTAGAGTGTAGGTTCATTCATATGTGTATGCATTTTAGAGTGTAGGTTCACTCATTTTGCTCTGTACGTAGTCCATACTGATATCCCTACGAAGACTTATATTTAGAAACGGAGGGAGTAAAATATAGGGTTGCTTCCAAAAAAAATCAACACCAAATAGAGATACATCATCTATTGAAGCTGGTCTTTTGGACTAAAATGCTCCAAACGGCAGTTTTTTTGGGCGCAACCGCCATTTTACTGTTGGGGACGCGCTAACAAACAGTTTCAAGCTACCAACAAAAAATCATCATATATAATAAGCATGTGCAAGTCATTAATTATACTCGCAGCAAGGACAAGAATTACAGCGTGGATGAAAAGGTTCTCTCATCTGTACATTTCTTGATAACTCAAGGAAAGCCCCTGGGCACCACACTAAAAGGACTCTTTCCTTTTTCTCTCTCAAATGTTGCAAATATGTAAATACACAAGATACAATCGGCGTGTGCTGCACATCTTTAGAGCATTTGCTAACAGCTGCAGGCAGGCAAATAAAAAGATTGCCTTCACAGGACGTGTCCAAAGGGGAAAAACCTCGTGGACTTGATCAACCTCCTACTCTCACAAATATGAATACACAAGCACCCAAATTCACAACCTAATAATATATGCAGCGCCGTCAAACCGGGCACGGTTACTTTATCAGCCACCACCGTGGACTTGATCGCCTGGTCCAGCAAGAACAACCTGCATTCAGCAGATGAAAGGTGTAAACATATTGCTTCACAAGTTCTTATAAATGACGCAAATTCTTGAGCACAATAACACTCACGTTGCAACTGGAAGCAAATTTCCGAGCAAGCATAATCGCGGCATTCCTATCCCTGTCCGTCTCGAAAGCTAGAGTGTAGGATAGGCCTTTCCTAGTTTGCCAGAAGACTGCACAGGCCGCAGCATTACCACCACCTCGGCTTCCACACAACTGAAGATTGCCCAAGAGAACAAGATGGATCGTCAGAAAATAACCTCAGAATATGCAGAAACTTTTCGCCAATTCCGATCGAATTGTTTGCATATTCAATGATCCTTAAGTTCTAAATAAACATGACAGGGCTAATGATCAGAGAACATTCTTAAGTTTCTGCGGACTTATATGGAACCATTGTTTGTTTCCGGAATATTATCAGGAGACCTAGAAGATCAGGGCCCATATTTTTGTTGTAAACTGGCAAGCATGGTTATTTAAGACATTGTACAAGGATTTAATGCTACAAGCTGACACAGCACGTTTAGGAAACAAAACATTACAATTGAGTAGACATCACTTCTGTTACATATGTGCTGTGAACGTGATTTCACTTTACCTTCATTGTGGTGGAATATGACTCCCTTGCTTTTGTAGACCTTCCTTTCCGAAGCTTCACTCTCAGCTTTCCAATATGAAATACATGGACAGATTTTGATGCGTAGTCATTCCCATTCATTTGGGTTACTACCACCTACAAAGCAGCACAGATGCAAACCCCAATTAATTTATATCCAGTAATCATTCAAACGCACTGATATTTCCTAGCACAAAATGACAAGATTGCGCTTTTTATAGCTGGTCCAATGTCAAGGCAGTAGAATAATCAAAGGTAAAGTGTTTTGAAGAAGTTTTATACTGGATTACTGGTATCCTATAGGCAAAGAAGTTAATACATACATTGAACTCAATATCCGCCCTTTTCATTAGCGATTCCACATAATGTTCCAGTCCTGAAGCTGTTCAAAGTACACAACAGAGTCAGCCATTAACATGAGCTTATATCCAATATCAATGACTCATTGTTATAAGAATGTATGACAAAATGAAGTTAAACAAGCAGGGCCATTGGCAAATTGTAGCATGAGGCTAATTCATATAATACCACAACACAAATCAAATCGTGCTTATGCCTTGTCAGGTCAAAATAGATGGTGTTATTAAGGTCTACCAAAGGAAGAAAATCAGTGTAAGGATCAAATGTATGAAGAGGATGACCGGCACAAGTTGGAATAGTAAATATCGGGTCTGGGATGTGTGGAAGTTGCTAATGCTTTATATATCACAAAGAAAGCAACAGAACAGTTCAGTTATTTTCTGGAAGAAACAAATATATCCACATACATAAGTTATTTCCCCCATAATTCGGCAGATAACAGATGTTAAAAGAGAAGTGAGGAAATGCCTAACCATGATTTATAGGGCCATCTGTCTGAACCGTAACTTTATCTGCTTTCAAAATTATCTCTGCTTGCAACAATTGGCCAACATCAAATGGCTCTGGAGCATAAGTAAGTCTCGTTGCACCTGCAGCAGAAAATTAAATACATCAACATATAAATAAAGGAAAACAATGATCCAAAAAGGTATTAGATGTTCTCATGAAACATAGTTTAATGCAGAGATTTTTGCCGGATGAGTCTGTTCCTTTCAATGCTCATGGAAGATGTCTAGCAAGCTCTAGGAACTATTTGGGAACGGCATGAAAGCCCTGTTCTGGGAGGATCGATGGCTCAACGGGCGCTCGGTCGGCGAGCTCATGCCCCTGCTCTACAACTGCATCCCCAAACGGCGGCACAAGGCTAGAACGGTGGCCGAAGGCCTCAACGGCAACGCTTGGGCCCGAGACATCCAGGGTGTTCTCGGCCTCCATGAGATTGGCCAGTATTTGCAGCTTTGGCAACTCGTGCAGCAGGCTACACTCAGCGATGCCCCTGACCAACTGATTTGGAAGTGGACCGCGAGCGGCATCTATTCGGCGCAGTCTTGCTACTTGGCTACCTTCCAAGGATCATCGCACTCCTACTCCTGGAAGCTGATCTGGAAGGCTTGGGCTCCCCCTCGGGTCAAGTTTTTCCATTGGCTTATCGCTGCTGGACTGCCGACCGTCTGGCCCGCCACGGTCTGCAGCATCATCCGCGTTGTCTCCTGTGCGATCAGGCGCCGGAAACGATCCGGCACCTCATGCTTGACTGCCCCTTCTCTGGGCAGGCATGGCACGAGACCCTGGCCTGGCTACGCATACCAGCGCCGATTCCCAACCAGGAGCCCACCCTCATGGACTGGTGGCGACACGCCAAGGACGACACGCTGCAAGCACAACGCAAGGCCCTGCAATCCGTAGCGCTTCTAGTACCATGGCTCGTCTGGAAACATAGGAACAGCTGCGCTTTCGACAACGCGACGCCCTCCCTCGGCACGCTTGTCGACCGGATCAAGGAGGAAGCCGGCTCCTGGGCTAAGGCCAGAGCCGCAGGCCTTAGAGTAGTCCTGCCCCCTTCATTGGACGTGCACTGAGCTTTGTAACTGATCCTCGATTATTCGTCCTAGGACGACTGTAACTGACTCCCTACCTTTTCAATGAAAAGAAACGCAAGGTCCTTTGCGTTTTCTTGAAAAAAAAGCTCTGGGAACTATTCATTTATCAGATTACATACCCGATATGAGCTCTCTGTGGCCTCCGGAAATTACACGGTACCACTGAGCTGGACAGCTTGAGATGTCTGGAGCACCATCAACTCGAGGGACAATACGGAACTGTGATCCAAGAGTATCAGAACCTTCAAGCTCAAAGAGTTTAGAGCTATCTTGTTCAAGCCTCTTGATCATGGCAAGCTGAACATAAAAGTGAGTGGTGATTCACATAGCTCGACATTACTCAAATTACAATTTAAATAATATGGAGCTTGTCCTAACAGGAATTACCTCTTTCTTTAACTGATTGCAAAGCTGTGTTTTTTCTGATATAAGTGTACGCAGTCCCTGAAGCTCAAACTGCATGTCCATTACCTACGATATTTTGCATGACAACTGTTAGTAAATACATGAGGGGCAAATTGCCACAGTATGCTTTGTTTGATTACAAGATATATGAAAGTATAAGAAGCGGAGAGCATTGAGAAAAAAACATGCCAATTTGTAAGAAAAGGAGTTAGGACTAAAAAAGGAGGGAGTACTCTATTTGAACTTGACAATGAAATGCAAATGGAACAGAGGAAGTATCATCAAAGATTAACATAAACACAAAAAACTATAACTCCATGAATAGAACAATGAACCAATGATGAAAAACAAACCTTGCTTGGCTGGTGTAGCATTTTTATTCGTCTAGCCTCTCGAATCTCTTTCCTAAGTTCCTCTATCTCCTGATCAGGAAAAAACTAAGATTTTAAGTAAAAAAATGTAGCAATTACTCGAATCAAAAGAATCATGTCAGTGCATTTGCATCACCGACTACATAAGAGGTAGTTCAATAACAGTATAGAAATATCCAAGCTCATCATTAATTGAGGAAGCACCTCCTTCTCTCTGCTACTTGATGCTGAATCCTGCTCCTGCAACGCTTTCTCAACTTTTTCTATTGCAGCTCTAGATTTTTCAATTTCAGCGAGTGCAAGAGCTCTTTCCTCTTCAGCTACCTTTCGGGCATCTTCAGTAGCCTACGATACAGAGGAGAATGGTAACTTCGTTATTCAGGTGTAACCAAATGGTGTTATTGTAATGCTAGTAAATACTGATATCTTAATAGGCATTCAGAAGATTGTTGTGAAACATCGCACATACTAAATGATACGAAAATTGAATGTGGCTCGTGACTGAAAACTAGGACTGCTTTTCTTAAGTTAGGCACAACACGACCTCGTGAACAGGACATGGTACATTATACGACAAACTATAGCCTTTGGTTATCAAGAATATAAAAAATAAAGACAAAAGCACACAGGATAATTTGCCCAAGAGATTCTGTGTTGTAGCTTTAGAGATACAAAATGGCTCAAAAGACAATCTAATTCTCGTACACATTAAGGTAGAATTAGGCCACTGTGCCAAGTTTTCCAGAAAAAACGAGAGCATTCTGCAAACGAGCCAGGCATTCCTAGACTCTCACTACAACCACCAGGATCTACGGACAAATTTACTTTTCATATATGAAATTATGAGTTATCAGTCTTATAAAACAAAAGCCTTACCACATTCTACTTGAACAATGTCTACAGTATTAGCATGTTACAATATACATTTCCTAATGTACTGACAATTAAAAAAATATTAATTACTTATGAAGCCTCAAACATTTTTCAGGCTCTCCGATCTGATGTTACAAAGTTTAAACAGGCATGAATAACAAATTCGATAATTAAGAAATGGGGTAAACCTGCTTGAGGAAGCTAGCCAACTTTTTTACTTCAGCCTTCTCATAAATTAATTCACCTTCTCTTTGAGTAAGTTGAACTGCTAGTGCTTCCACCTGATAGAACATAACTAGTCATAATCACTTCAAAGTTTTTGGAACAAAGGTAATATGAGAAAAAAAAGAAAATATCACAACTGGAGATAAAGAATCATAATTAATAAATATGAAATATGATGGTTTATTTTACATGCCTACTGAGACTGATAAGCTTAAATCCAAAAATGTGCAACCAAAATTTATTAGTACTGCTTTTCAGAGCATTACATTAACACAATCTTTCAAATTTGAGCATTTTTAAAACGCTCAAAGCATCATGTACAAACTATTATGTGAAAGCAAGTAACGAAAAAGCACAATCAAGGTTGGCAATTGGTACCTAATATCGTGTACAAGAAAAAGGTTGGGCTGTTTGCAGGATGCTAGCTTAGATAAATCATACACGGGTGAAACTAACTTAACTCATACTTTCAATTAAGAACAATTCAATCAAATTAAAAGTAGCTTATAATAGAAGACAAATATTGGCAGTCTAGAGAAGAGATTAACCAGCGAGATAGCTTCATCAGCATCATCTCTGTTTCGACCAGCCACACGGCCTTTCAGCGTGTCTAGAACATCTCTGAGCTTCTTCAGAAGAACCTGCCTGTCCAGGGAAGCTGCTTCTCGCCGCTTAGCCTGAAACATGAAGCAACAACTTTAAAATAGAATTTCAATGCAAGGAAGTTACTACGAGTAGAATGTGATATTTATCCTACTCCCTCCGTTCCTAAATATTTGTCTTTTTAGAGGTTTCAAATGGGCTAACACATACGGATGTATATAGACATATTTTAGAGTGTAGATTCACTCATTTTGCTTCGTATGTAGTCACTTGTTGAAATCTCTAGAAAGACAAATATTATGGAACGGAGGGAGTATTTAGCAAGGCCCCATGGAACCGATATACTTATCAATTTGAAGCGGATTTATATGCTCCTTTGAAAAGGAATAATCTTCAGGAAAGAGAGGTAAGCTATAAATGAACTATGACTGTGAGTTCAACAATGAGTGGATCAATTAATGTGAGCTCTGGAGGCACGCTCTGGGGACGCTGACACTGTTAGGGGAGTCTGATAACAACTCCACAATATGGTCATTGACAGATAAGTTATCAGGTATAGTAATTTCACTATCTCTAAATATGTTTATCCGTATCCAGGTGGCATGCCACATCATTCTTCATATAAGGAAGCATGTGAAATTCTAACCAGGGAACCATGGCTTGTGTGAACAACCTACAGCTAATTACAACAACTTTCATATATGTGTCGTTGGAGCTCCTGGTATACTCACATTGTTGACAAAAGTCAGAACAAGATGAAGTGCTTGGACTGATTAGCATACCTCTTCAGACAACTTGGAGGCACCAGACAGACCCTTCTCAAACTTCTCCCTGAGATCACGCACTGACAGCCGCTTTCGCTGCTCTAGCAGTTGTGTTGTTTCTTTCGCAACAATCTCCTTCAAAGGCACAACCTCGTGCGTCTCCTCTGGGTCAATGATTTGGTTGTTTGGCCCAATCCTGTAGTCTGGAAAGTGGCCCTTGGGGAAGTTAACATCAGAGGATACCATGTCAAGTGCATCTTTCTGCATGCCTTCTCCCGAGTCATGGATGACCCTTGTCATCTGCGGTACTCTGATACAGAACAGAACAAGAATATATATTTTCAGTGCGAAACCAGATAAAGTTGTAGTATCAGTAGAACATATGAAGGTGCTAGCTGATGATATATTGGGCATGTCTCATGGTGCAAACAACCTGCCTCAACGCTATATGAAATCAGGCGCAGCAAAGCTGGGGAAATCTAAAATGCTTTGAATTGATGGTTATTTTTCATTCGCGTAGCTGAGCTTATAGAAGCACATCACGACAACTTAACCAGGAAGTAAATTCGACCCAACCAAATATCTACCTCACCAAAACTAGCTAAATTGGCATCATCCAGTGAGTCCAAAGTTAAGAAGCAAGGAAAGGAGCAGGCTAAGCTTTACAATTAGAGGAGGTATGGATAGATAGGTCAGTTCAGGGACATGAATTCTGGAACAAGACAAAGCGACAGCCTTTGGGCTAAAAATTGCTAATCGTGCGACATGCTAGATTCAAGGTGAGCTATGACAAAACCCGTGCTGATTTGTGTGGAAGAATACAAATTTCTTACCAGGAGCAAGGAGACAAGCTCTTAAAAACGTGACTGGATATGTTCTGTAACGAACTGACAATACAGCCCAACCAACTAACTAACCGAAAAACACAGTCGCTGAGACTTGAAAGGAACAAACTTTACGACAGGGAGACAAGCCATGTAACTTTTGTCTGCCCCCAAATCCCACAGCAGCATGGATCCTCACCTCATGCGCGACTCCCGGGATCGCCGGAGAGCCGGGCTCCTCACCCAATCCGCCGCCGCCGCCGCCGCCGCCGCCGTCCCACGAACACGAACGGGAAGCCTCCGGAGCACGCAACTACTCTAGCAGCGGGCAAATGGCGGAAGGGCCCCCTCCGCCCAATCCAGCTAGGGTTTTAACGCCCGTTCTGCTTTGAGAAAAGCTGGATGTATGGATCGAGGCTGTTGCTTTCGATCCCGTGGAAGTGGAATCCTTTTTCGGCCGGTGGCGAGTTCGAAATTTGGTTGCGGGATTCGGGTGAGCCTGCCTGACGCCGACGGGCAGACGGAGGAAAAGAAACGACGAACGCAACGGAGGGAGGGGAAAGGTGGAAGAGTACGGCGTGCTGGTGACGGAAGCAAGCGGCAGAGGAGGGGAGGAGACGGACGGGGGGGGGGGGGGGGGGAGAGAGAGAGAGAGAAAATCGTCATTAGTGCTCTAACCATTCAACGACGGATTAGCAGCAGTCTGGTGGATTAAATGTGGGCCCACCCGTTTTAAAATGGGCAGGGCCGGGGGCATTGATGGTATTTGCTTGGTACAGTCAAAAGAAGGATGGACTCGCACTGTCACTGGACGACCATTTTTCTAAGCTCGGATTCATATCGCTCCTGGATGGCTCAGGATGTTAATCCACTGACGGCATGTACAATGCATAGCCTCAAGGTGATGCCTCGCATGCTATGTAGGATCGGATATGACGTAAAGTAGGTTCGGATAGGGAAGCGAGATCTTCTTCAAAAGGCGGTGCTTGAAGAAAAAAGTGTGGTCCGGTGACAAAAGCTGAAAAGGTTGAAGTAAAAAGTAGAGATGCATGTGTACTAGAGTCTTTATTTTTTTTACTAGTAAAACGTCTGTGCGTTGCTACGGACTATACTGTATATAAATAAATCAGACAAATTATTGATATTGAAGCTTATTTTTCTCTCATACACCAACCTCAAGGTCGACAGCAGGTTCCGGCGATCTAGTATAGCAACATAAAAACTCCACCCCATGACACACCCTTATGTTTTTCTGTCGGACCCTCCCTTTCCGCTCGATTTTCGCCATAGTGAGACATTTCTTCTCGCTGGAGCCCTCTCCTTTAAAATGGGATGACGCCCACCTCACCTTCGCCATCACGGCCTCTCTCCTTCACACCATACTTCCCCACGGAGGGATTGCATTTAGACGTCGAAAAAAATCGATGGCAAGGGAGTCATGGAGGAGGGGTAGAGAACGAACCGGTGAAAGCCAAAAAAACCTGCGTACAATGTTCGCTCCGCCTGGGTCATAGAGGAGTCCCCCTGGTAGAGGAGTTTGGGGAGAAGAGGACGGCGACGCGAGGACACGTTGGGAGGATTGCAAGGAAGGCACGCTGGTAGAGGAGATCAGGGAGAAGAGGACGACAGCGCGAGGACGTCGGGATTATCGCGAGGAGGGCATGCGATGGGAGGATTGCGTTCACATACACGTTAATGGGCCAGCCCAATGCTGTGATGTGATGATGTCAAAGGTAGGCGAAAGATAGGAGTGGTGAGATGAGGTGGAGTGAGGCGAGACTACCAACTAAGACATTAGTAGTAGAGATTACTGAGAGTTGGTATAACATATATAATCCTTATGAAAAATGTTAGGCTCAATCTTTGAGTAAGTGAATCTATCTTGTAAACTCCATTGTAGACCATGCATACACATTATTCTCCAGAAGAATTGGTGCAGATTATTTGAAGGAGCTTGATATCCCATAGACCATAGTCCTCGTGTAGTTTTGCATTGAAAGATATAGGTATGTAAGACAGTTAGCTTAGAATGAAATAGATAATTAAATGGAAAAGAGAAGAACTGAAATGAGGTAGAACTTCCAGTAGGGTCACATTTCATTACTCAGACTAACCAAAAGTTTCAGAATCGAGTTCTTGGAGCTCTTTGTCTTTGAGGTCATCATTCTTTATAATCTAAAACGTGAACATTTAGTTGGTAAAGAACATTACGTGTTAAATATGACATGTTATAGCAAGCCTAATATCAGGACCACCTCTCATGGGCACAATCAACTCCCTAAATCCTCTTTTTTTTATCAAATGCATAATGCACATCACTTACTAAGGAAGATTTAAGCCTCTTCAACATAACAATCGGCATTCCTTGTCAAAGCTCACACCAAAATAACTGCACGTCTAATCATTCTACCCTTTGATTGATAGACTGAAAATAAGTACACAAAAGATAGGAGCTACTCACATTCAAACTTCTGCCACAAGCTCATTGATGGTCATGCCCCTTCAACATGTTCACACATAGTGTGTCAAAAATAATATTCCTCCAACCAGCCCGTACAAAATGCCTCGAATTGGCATGATAAAACAAATCCAAATTGCATTATTCATCGAAATGATAAAAAATGAAAACATCTCAAACCAATATGTATGTAGAACCATGAAATTATATCTTATGTATCAAAGCGAATATACAACCTTTCAAAAAGCGAAGGAGGACCATACATAACACAATACTCCTTTCCAGCGCTTTACGTCGCCCGCCTCCCAATGCATCCCTGGTCATCTCCATGGCCTATAGGAGGCGCTTCACCTACAGCAGAATTTCGAGATAGGAATCCTTTCTTCACCTACAGCAAAATTTCGAGATCCCAACACTATCAGGCTAATACAAAGATCCATGAAAAGTGTGAACGCACCAATGTTTTCGGGTATTCATGGACCGTACGGGTAACTGATTTGGGAAACGTAGGCGGCGATGCTGGCATGGCCGACGGCACATGATGCATCTATAGTGAGACCGGCGGTGGCCAGCAGCACCGTGGTGGCCCAATTCGATAAGCCCGACGGTCGAGTACGTGGAAGCCCAGTAGCCCACGCCCATGACGTTGGCAAAGTAGCTC
The DNA here is from genome assembly GCF_056163025.1 of Triticum urartu. Taxonomy (NCBI): domain Eukaryota; kingdom Viridiplantae; phylum Streptophyta; class Magnoliopsida; order Poales; family Poaceae; genus Triticum; species Triticum urartu. The sequence goes on from NC_141875.1 coordinate 559,328,753, forward strand.
GGGATGGCAGCGGCGAATCGCTGGGTCACCCGTGTCAGTGACCTCGAGGCGCCGTTGGCGCGAAGGGGAGCATGTTTCCACTGTCGCAGATCTCCCATGCGACATCAATGGTCGACAGCATCGGTCTCTCTCGATGAACCGAATCTTCCCTGTCACGGTATTCGGGGGAGAGGGGCTAGGCAGTGCCAAACAACGGAGGGAGAGGCTTGACCTGGCAGGTTCTTGAGCGGTTTGACAGTTCTTTTTTCGACGATAGCTGAATGCCCTTGCGTTGCTATGGGACATCCAAGATATATATATTGATCAATAACCAGAAGGTTATTAATTCTACTTCACAAACTTCGACAATGCATGCACATTTTAATTTTCGATCAAAAAACAAAGGTAACAAACTCCTATAACAGTGGATAAAATACAAGAAATCAGTCTAACTGAAAATACCACGTCTATCTTAGAACGTCTATAATATCAGTTAAGAAGTCTGCTACAAAACTTACTAACAGGTGGAAAGGGGCAGCTAGTATCTCTCCAACAAACAAAATCATACCATACAAAATAGATTGCCTGCAGTCAATAAAACAGTAGTAGGGCATCTAAACAAAAAAATACATAGGGAAAATGGAACATGTCGTTTTGAAGATTACATTAATCCTGTCAATGTTAACCACAATACTGAAGATAGGCCATAATGGCCACATGACCATCTGCACTGTACTAATAACGGAACTGTGTGTCTTCATTGCTATCATTATAGATTAACATATTTAATTGTTTCAGCACAAAGGTTCCATAATGTCAGGGTTGTTGGGGAACGTTGTAATTTCAACTGTTGGGGAACGTAGTAATTTCAAAAAAATTCCTACGCACACGCAAGATCATGGTAATGCACAGCAACGAGAGGGGAGAGTGTGATCTACGTACCCTTGTAGACCGACAGCGGAAGCGTTATGACAACGCGGTTGATGTAGTCGTACGTCTTCACGGCCCGACCGATCAAGCACCGAAACTACGGCACCTTCGAGTTCTAGCACACGTTCAGCTCGATGACGATCCCCGGACTCCGATCCAGCAAAGTGTCGGGGAAGAGTTCCGTCAGCACGACGGCGTGGTAACGATCTTGATGTTTAAGTGTCGCAGGGCTTCGCCTAAGCACCACTACAATATTATCGAGAACTATGGTTGAAGGGGGCACCGCACATGGTTAAGATTGAAGTTTGAAGGTGAAGATTGAAGTCCATAGATGGATTGCTGGTGCTTGCACATTTTGTTAACACCTTTAGGATTGACAAAACCTTCTGGTTGCATCATATACAATAAATCCATTAAGGAATGCAGTTTTGTTTATCCATTTGCCAGATTTCATAAAATGCGGCAATTGCTAACATGATTCGGACAGACTTAAGCATAGATACGAGTGAGAAACTCTCATCGTAGTCAACACCTTGAACTTGTCGAAAACCTTTTGCGACAATTCTAGCTTTGTAGATAGTAACACTACTATCAGCGTCCGTCTTCCTCTTGAAGATCCATTTAATCTCAATGGCTTGCCGAACATCGGGCAAGTCAACTAAAGTCCATACTTTGTTCTCATACATGGATCCTATCTCAGATTTCATGGCCTCAAGCCATTTTGCGGAATCTGGGCTCATCATCGCTTCCTCATAGTTCTTAGGTTCGTCATGGTCAAGTAGAATGATCTCCAGAACAATATTACCGTACCACTCTGGTGCGGATCTCACTCTGGTTAACCTACGAGATTCGGTAGTAACTTGATCTGAAGTTACATGATCATCATCATTAGCTTCCTCACTAATTGGTGTAGTAGTCACAGGAACAGATTTCTGTGATGAACTACTTTCCAATAAGGGAGAATGTACAATTACCTTATCAAGTTCTACTCTCCTCCCACTCACTTCTTTCAAGAGAAACTCCTTCTCTAGAAAGGATCTATTATTAGCAACGAATGTCTTGCCTTCAGATCTGTGATAGAAGGTGTACCCAACAGTCTCCTTTAGGTATCCTATGAAGACATATTTCTCCGATTTGGGTTTGAGCTTATCAGGATGAAACTTTTTCATATAAGCATCACAATCCCAAACTTTAAGAAACGACAACTTTGGTTTCTTGCCAAACCACAGTTCAGATTGTGTCGTCTCAACGGACTTAGATGGTGCCCCTTTTTAACGTGAATGCAGCTGTCTCTAATGCATGATCCCAAAACGATATTGGTAAATCGGTAAGAAACATCATAGATTGTTGTAAGGGCATATTTATCCCTACGGTGTTTTGGTGATTGATGACAATGCATTTGCGGACTAATCGGGTGCTTTGAGTTCTTTCAGATATTCATCTTTCGGCACGAAACGATTATTTCCCTTCGGCGCTCTACTCAAGACGGTGTAGCTTCTTTCGTGACTTTGTTGGTGGACTAAGTTTCGTAGTAGTCACCGTACTATCAAGAGGGGATCTGCTTCGGTATGGTTTGGGTGGAATCAACACGTACACGTTCTTCTCACACCCACCGTTTCTTTCCGTCTCTCTGGAGCTTCTCTTTTCTTCCCTTTTTGTGTCTTTTCCTGGACCCAGCGGTAGTACCGCGGGCCACAGCGGTAGTACCGCTGAGGCTCACTAAGCGGCAGTACCGCTCCTCGGAGCGGTAGTACCGCTTTATGGCCTCAGCTGTAGTACCGCTGCGGCTCCGTGCTCCTACCGCCTCGACTCGAGTGCGCATTTTTCTCGTGTCGGGTTTTACGGCACTAGCTGCAGTATAGCGGTAGTACGGCTGAAGCTCAGTAAGCGGTAGTACCGCTCCTCGGAGCGGTAGTACCGCTGGTTGGCCTCAGCCGCAGTACCGTTGTGGCTCCATGCTCCTACCGCCTCGACTCGAGTGCGCATTTTCTCGTGTCGGGTTTTACGGTACTAGCTGCGGTAGTAGTGGCGGTAGTGCTGCTTGTGAGCGGTAGTACCGCCCTGCCTCCGCGGTAGTACCGCTCTGGGTCCCAGCCCCAGCCCCTTCTCTTCCAGCGCGGCAGTACCGCTGAGGGGAGCGGTAGTACCGCTTATGAGCGGTAGTACCGCCCTGCCCCAGCGGTAGTACCGCTCTCTGCGGGGCTGAATGGGGGGTAACGGTTGGATTGTTCCCCCCCACTATAAAAGGGTGTCTTCTTCCCCCCTTTGACCTACCTCTTCCACCATTAAAGCTCCATTATTGCTCCAAGCTCCATTTTCGCCCGATCTCACTCCCTAGCCAACCAAACTTGTTGATTTGCTCAGGAGTGGTTGAGAAGGCCCCGATCTACACTTCCACCGAGAGATTTTTGATTCCCCCACTCATCCTTAGTGGATCTTGTTACTCTTGGGTGTTTGAGCACCCTAGACGGTTGAGGTCACCTCGGAGCCATATTCCATTGTGGTGAAGCTTCGTGGTCTTGTTGGGAGCCTCCGATTAAGTTGTGGAGTTTGCCCCAACCTTGTTTGTAAAGGTTCGGTCGCCGCCTTCAAGGGCACCAATAGTGGAATCACGGCATCTCGCATTGTGTGAGGGCGTGAGGAGAATACGGTGGCCCTAGTGGCTTCTTGGGGAGCATTGTGCCTCCACACCGCTCCAACAGAGACGTACTTCCCTTCAAAAGGAAGGAACTTCGGTAACACATCCTCGTCTTCACCGGATCCACTCTTGGTTATCTCTTACCTTCACTTGTGCAAGCTCTTTAGTGTTTGTTCCTTTGCTTGCTTGTGTGCTTGTTGTTGTTGCATCATATAGGTTGTTCACCTAGCTGCACATCTAGACAACCTACTTTGATGCAAAGTTTAATTTGGTAAAGAAAAGCTAAAAATTGGTAGTTGCCTATTCACCCCCCCCCTCTAGTCAACCATATTGATCCTTTCAATTGGTATCAGAGCCTCGTCTCTTTATTAAGGACTTTACCGTCCAAAGAGTATGGTTGATACCGTAGACGGAGCGGAGGAACACCCCGGTGTGAATTCTATCTTGTCTACGGGCGATGGGGGAACTTTGGTCTCCCGTGAGGAGTTCAATGTAGCCTTGGAGACATTGAAAACCTCCATGACGACCGAAGTTGAAAACATGTTTACTAAATTTCTTGAGGGGCTTAAACTATCCACCGCACCGTTGAAAGTGGGGGATCCCACCAACAAGGTGTCGGATGCTATCCCCGACAAGGGGGAAGCTAGTAGTGAAAATGCTCCTTCTTCTAGTGGCAAGAATGGCACCGGCATCTTTGCCCATGTGGAACCACCACTTGTGTATGGTGGACCGGTTCCTTCTACTCATTTGAATCATGCCGGTCCTCCTCCTAAGATTGTGAAAAATGAGGATTTTGATTCTTGGGTTTACCGCTTTAAACGTCATTTAAATCATGTGAACACTAACCTTTGGAGAATCATTGAAGAAGGTTTCTACCCACATGATCCAAGCAACTTCACTTCTCGAGAAGCCGCGGACAATCAATTCAATGAGAATGCTCTCTTCATCATTCAAGATGCAATTCCACCCGAAGACCTACCTCATCTTCGTCCCTTCGCCTTGGCCAAAGATGCATGGCATTGTGTCGTGTCTCTCTACCGGGGAAGCGCAAGCATTCAACGCTCCAACTATGAAGTGGTACAAGATGAGGCCGATGAGTTTGCAATGAAGGAAGATGAAGAACCTCGTGAGCTTTATCGGAGAGTCACCAAACTCGCGGTCTCACTACGAGATCACGGGAGCAAGGACACGGATGACAATTGGATCAAGCGCAAATTCCTCAAGGCAATGATGCCCTACCACAAGGCCATGTCCTCCGTCATCCGCCAAAGACCGGACTTCCACACTTTGACCTCAAGCGAGGTGTTGGATGAGTTTGTGGCCATGAACATTTTGGACAAGACCGCCGACAATGCGGTGCTCCATTCTCAACGGGGAAAGAAGCCTAACCTTGCTTTGAAGGCCAAGCTCACCGTGGAAGAAGACGAAGAGGAAGAGGAGGAGAGCAACCCCGAAGATACAAAGTATGCATATCATGAACACATGGCACTTACTTCAAGGCAAATTTGGAGCAAGGAAAACTCGAGGAACAACTTTAGCAAAAACACCTCGAGTGGCACGAGGGGCAAGCAACATGTAAGGACTTGCTACAATTGCGGCAACGTGAGTCATTTCGTTGCGGAATGCCCGTATGAGAAGAGGGAAGACAATGGTGGCAAACTCATTCGAAAGGACAAGGCCAAGTCGTTCCCCAACAAGAACAACTTCACCAAGAAGACTCCTCCCAAGGCCTTGGTTGTGCAAGAAGAGTACAATGAGGATGATGACGATGATGAAGATGATGAGTCGGTTGCCATGGCCTCCGTCGCCATTGCCACAACGTCACGAGTGTCCCTCTTCGACTCACCCAACGAGAGCATCAACGCCAAGTGCCTCATGGCGAAAGCCACCAACAAGGTAACCTCCAACATCAAAACTACCATCATTAATCATCCTTCCCCATCGGAGAGCATTAATGAAGTTGAGGGAGTTAATGTGGAGGCTAACGAGTTTGAGGCCTTTATGGGCAAACTCAGGGGAAAATCCAAGAAGCACTTTGTTGCTCTCTTGGAACAACTTGGCGAGGCCAATGACATGATCGAGGCTCACGAAGACACCATCTCAAAGATGGAAGGGCATAGTCATGACTATGCCGATGAGATTTCGGACCTTTCCAATGCTCTTGAGGAAGAGCGTGGTCTTCGTTTGGCTCTTGAGGAGTCATACAACGTTGATCATGCTAAGTTAGAGAAAGATTATGATCATGCCCTCGTTGTTTCTCGTGTGCTAAATTCCGAGAAGGCCAAACTCGGAGTTGATCTTGCTAGACTCAAAGAGGAGTTTGATATACTTGACAAGGCCCACAAGGCCTTGAAGGGTATTCACGCTAGTCTCAAGGAGTCTCATGATCAACTCCAAGTGAAGCTAACTAAGGAGAAAGCAACTTTTCCTCATATGGTTTTAATTGATAATGCAAATGCTACTAACCCGTGTTGTGAGCATATACATCTTGTTGAGGAAAATGCTAAGTTGAAGGAGCAATTTGAGAGAGGCCTTGCGACTTGCATACAAGGCAAGAAGAACCTCAATGATCTCTTGATCAACCAAAAGGGAGGTGTGGTGAAGGAAGGGGTTGGGTACGTCTCCGACCCCAAAAACAAGAAGAAGAATGACAAGACCAAACGACCTCCTCCCCTCATGCAAACCTTTGTGAGGGCGGGAGAAAGTGTCCCCGAGGAGAAGAAGAAGAACAAAGTCAAGAAGGGCAATGTCACCTCACCCAACAAAGCCGGCGATTTTAATCCTTCTTCTGTGTTGTGCCGTGCTAGTGATGGGCATGTTTATGCCAAATTTGTTGGTTCTCTTCATGAGCACGTTGAATGGTCTATTTGGGTTCCTAAGACCCTTGTTACTAACATCAAAGGACCCATTACAAAATGGGTACCTAAAACCAAGCATTGATCTCTTGCAGGTGTTTGCTTCCGGTGGTGGATCATGGTTGCTCGATAGCAGAGCTACAAATCATATGACCGGAAGCAAGGACTTGGTGGTGGACGTGCACAAGGTTCCATCTATGCCCACCAATGTCGAGTGGGGTGACGCCTCATCTTCTAAGGTATTGGGACTTGGCAAGGTGGTCATCATCTCACAATCGAGAAGGTCATGCTTGTTGAGTCCCTTGCATACAATTTACTTTCCGTTCGTCAGCTTGCAATCATGGGCTTTGCCACTTTCTTTGATATCGATACCGTGGCCCTCTTGTGGAGCAAGACTCTTAAAGTAGCCTTTGTTGGGCATGTCGAGAACGGTCTATATGTGATTAACTTTTCGGAGCGACCCACTAAGACCGCGACATGCCTAATGGCTAAAGTTGATGTGGGATGGCTTTGGCATCACCGTTTAGCCCATGTCAATATGAGATCTTTGCAAAGTCTCCTAAAGGGGGACCATGTCCGTGGACTAACGAATGTTAGTTTTGCTAAAGATCGTGCTTGCAGTGCCTGTATCGAAGGAAAGCTACATGAGAAGGCTCACCCTCCCACGACTATCATTTATTCAAAGAGGCCTTTGGAGCTCCTTCACATGGATCTCTTTGGGCCTCCATCCTTCGATAGTCTTGGAGGTAGAAAGTATTGCTTGGTGATTGTGGATGACTACTCAAGGTACACGTGGGTGTATTTCTTCAAGAGGAAGAGCGAGACCCAACAAACCGTCATTGACTTTGCCAATGAAGCACAACGTCAACACAATGCAAAGATCTTGACAATAAGAAGTGACAACGGCACCGAGTTCAAGAACTACACCTTGGATGAGTTTCTTAGTGATGAGGGAATCAAGCATCAATATTCCGCACCATACACCCCTCAACAAAACGGTGTTGCGGAGAGGAAGAACCGGACGTTGATGGATGCGGCAAGGACCATGATGGCGGAGTTCAAGTCTCCGTACAACTTTTGGGCCGAAGCCATCAACACCGCATGTCATGCATCAAATCGGCTCTACCTCCGCAAGGGTTTGAACAAGACTCCTTATGAGGTACTCACCGGTAACAAGCCCAACCTCAAGTACTTCCGGGTATTCGGGTGTAAGTGTTTCATTCTCAAGAAAGGTGTTCGGTTGTCTAAATTTGAGGCTAGAGCTTATGAGGGCATATTTGTTGGTTATGCTACAAACTCTCATGCTTACCGTGTCCTCAATAAATCCACGGGACTTATTGAGGAGACGTGTAACGTGGAGTTTGATGAGAATAACGGCTCCCAAGTGGAGCAAAGTGGCACTTGTGATGTAGGTGATGAAATTCCTCCTCAAGCCATAAGAAGAATGGGTGTTGGTTTCATCCTACCCATTGAGGAACCCCTTGTGGCCGAAGGAGAAGGACAATGCTCCACTCAAGTGGAGCCATCACCAACCCAAGGCCCACACACTTCCGAAGAACAAAGTGAAGGCCCTCAACCTCATGAACAAGACCTAGGGCAAGATCATACTCAAGACGGTGTTGACACACCAAGTGATGCCCAAGGTCAAGTTCTCTCCCTCGAGCAAGTTCAAGACCAAGAACAAGTTCATGACGACGCTCAAGATGATCAAGTAACCGCTCCTCAACTCACCAACGAGGAGGAATTAGAGCGTCGTGCCGCCAAAGTTGCTTCCAAGCTCTCCACCAAGGATCATCTCATGACGAACGTGCTTGGAAGCTTAAGAAAGGGGGTAAGCACTCGTAGACAATTAGCAAATTATTGTGAGCATCACGCGTTTGTCTCTTGTGTGGAACCTCACAAGGTCTATGAGGCGCTCGAAGATCCGGATTGGCTCAATGCCATGCATGAAGAACTCAACAACTTCGAGCGCAACAAAGTGTGGAGATTGGTGCCAAGGCCAACGGGGAACCACAATGTCATTGGAACCAAGTGGATATTCAAGAACAAGCAAGATGCCCATGGGATTATCATTCACAACAAGGCTCGTTTGGTAGCACAAGGCTACTCCCAAGTCAAGGGTATCGACTACGGTGAAACCTTTGCTCCCGTTGCTCGTCTTGAATCCATTCGCATGTTGATTGCATATGCTTCTCATCATAACTTTAAGTTACATCAAATGGATGTGAAGAGTGCTTTTCTTAATGGTCCCATTAATGAATTGGTGTACGTCAAGCAACCCCCCGGGTTCGAGGATCCCTACTTTCCCGATCATGTGTATCAACTCGATAAGGCACTCTATGGCCTTAAACAAGCCCCACGTGCGTGGTATGACCACCTTACCGAGTTGTTACAAGACCGTGGGTTTGAAGTTGGGATAATCGACCCCACTCTTTTTACTAAGAAGGTCAAAGGGGAGTTGTTTGTGTGCCAATTATATGTTGATGATATTATCTTTGGTTCTCCTAACAAAGCTTTCAATGAAGAATTTGCCGCTCTCATGACCTCAAAGTTCGAGATATCCTCCATGGGGGAGTTGAAGTTCTTTCTAGGGTTTGAAGTGAAGCAAAGAAGAGAAGGAACCTTCATCAATCAATCCAAATACACTCAAGACATGCTCAAGAGATTCAAGCTAAGTGACGTCAAGCCGGCTCCCACCCCAATGCCCACCAAGTGCCAACTTGATCTAGATCCCAATGGTAAAGTGGTGGATCAAAAGGTATACCGCTCCATGATTGGATCCTTGCTTTACCTTTGTGCATCTAGACCGGACATCATGTTGAGTGTAGGAATTTGTGCACGGTTTCAAGCCGCACCTAAGGAAAGTCACTATGTGGCCGTCAAACGAATCTTTCGATATTTGGCTCATACCCCAAACTTTGGCTTATGGTACCCAAGAGGATCAAACTTCAAGCTTGTAGGGTACTCGGATTCCGATTGGGCGGGAGACAAAGTGGATAGGAAGTCCACTTCCGGAGGATGTCAATTCCTTGGTTGCTCGTTGGTAAGTTGGTCTTCCAAAAAGCAAAGTTGTGTGTCTCTCTCGTCCACCGAAGCGGAGTATGTTGCGGCCGGTAGTTGTTGTGCACAACTCTTATGGATGAGGCAAACTTTAAAGGATTACGGTGTCACTTGTGACAAAGTGCCTCTTTGGTGTGACAATGAAAGTGCCATCAAGATTTCTCTCAACCCGGTGCAACACTTCAAGACGAAGCATATTGAGATTCGGTATCACTTCATCCGGGATCACATTAGGCGAGGAGAGATCGAGCTCAACTATGTCAACACTCATGACAATCTTGCATATATTTTCACGAAGCCCTTGGATGAAGCAAGATTTCGCGAGTTAAGGCATGAGCTAAATATCATTGATTCGAGCAATGTTGCTTGAACCCGTGCACACCCTACCACGCTCAATTTGTTGTCTAGTTTAGGTGTAGGCATGGACATAGGGGGAGTGTTGTTCTCTCGATGAACTCTCCCTCCCCCCATTATGCATAAATTGATCAAGTCTTTCACTTTAGCCATTGCTGATGGCACGTGTGCTCAAAAGACGAGTTTTGGTCATGGGCCCAAGGTTAAAATCTTCGCGGCGCCATACCTCTTGACTCAAACATAGGTGGCTTCGGCCACCGCCCTCTCTTGAAGAGAGGTTTCTTGGCCTCTTGCTGATGTGTTCTTTTGCTTTTTGTTGCGGGTTTTCTGTTTTTTAGAGCTAAGCCATGTAGTCTAGTTGCCGCGGTGTGCTGGGCGGTACTGCCGCTGCTGGTGAGCGGTACTACCGCTGATAAGCGGTACTACTGCTGGTGATGGACGGTACTACCGTGTAAGCGGTACTACCGCCACACCAGTGCGGAACTACCGCCTATGAGCGGTACTACCGCTCCCCAGCGCGGTACTACCGCTGCGGGGCGGGGCCAAGGGTTTTTTATCGGGGCAGGGGGAGGTTTATTCTCCCCCATACCCATTCGCTCGCCCCCTCGTGCCTCTCTCTCTCTCCAGCACCGTTCCGCCGCGGAAGGGCTCCGGTGGATCTCCTCCTCCGGGGCGTTCCTCTCCATTTCCTTCGGTGGAGTCAATCCCCACCTCGTCCTCTTGCAATGGATGCCGGTATTGCCCACGTTCCTTCTCTCTTTTGGTCTTGCTTTTAGATCCTGTGCTTAGGAGAAATGGTGGTTGCATCTCTAGATTTTTGGCTAAATCTAGGCTTGAGTTGGTTGGAGAAGGCAACTAGATCATCTAGATTGATGTTTGGTAGGAATATTTTTGAATTTGGTAGGCCGGTAGTGCCGGATCTGTCCACGGTAGTAGGAAACCACTGTTTCACCGCCTCGCGCTTTGAAACTGCTGTGTATCCGCCTCAAGCCGTACTACCGCTCCCTTTGGAGCGGTACTACCGCTTGACCTAGGGCGGTACTACCGCTCCCTTTGGGGCGGTACTACCATTTAGGGCGGTACTACCGCGGGCTGATCACGGTACTACCGCTGCATGCCAATTTCCATGATTTTCCTACCTTCCCTTGATCTTTTTGTTGTGTTTGTTGGCTTATGCTCGTTTCTTCTGGTTGTTTTGCCTCCTTTTGTGTTTGGCTCCAGGTGATGACATTTCCGGGCAACAAGGTCGCCGCATCAACCCCGGGCGTGCCACCTCCAAGCGCTACCGGACCTCGGAGCCTACCGGTGGTTCCTCGAGCACCCAACCGCCTCCAGCAAGTGCTTCTGCAACTGTTCCTCCACCTCCTCAGCAATCGAAGCGAGCCGCCAACAAGCCAAAAGGGAAGGTTGTGACTGAGATGACCAGCAAGGAGTTTTGGGAGAAGCGTCGCCGCAACCCCTATACGGTGGACCAAGAACCCACTTTGGTCAACCGTCCGTTCTGGAACCGTTTTCAGTTTGCCATCTACTTTGATGTGATCAAGGCCAAGAAGAATCTCTATGTTGATGTTCGCTCCATTGACACCGATGCTATGGAGAAGGATCCAGAGTACTTTGGAGAAGCCTTTCAGATGTGCACTCAGCTGAACATTCTCAGGATCATGCAGTTCAACAAGGATTTCGATGCGGATTTGTTGGCTCAATTCTTTGCCACCGTCCATCTTGGAACAGATAGCGACAGGACTCTGACTTGGATGACCAATGGCAAGCGGCTTTTCTGTCAAGTGGGGGGCGTTCATGGAGTTACTTGATGTGGTGGATAACGGGCTTGAGACTCCTGTCGGTTTCCGTCCTCACCGCCATGTTACTTCCACCCACAAGCAAGCTCTTTGGCCCTACTGCACTGTGAAGGTTCACCCTGTCACTGAGAAGAAGACCTACGAGCTGTGTCCGTATCTGGACATTCTTCATCGCATATTCCGTGAGGCTCTCTTCCCTCGCATTGGGAATCTGGATCAGGTTCACTCCTACCTCGTGGACATGCTCCTTTTTTGTCAGCATGAGAAGGAAGCAAACACTGGAGAAAGCCTGGATATCTCTCATGTCATGTGGTCTGAACTTGTATCTGCCGTGTCTGAGCGCAAGTGTCCTATCTATGGTCCCTTCATCATGAGGCTCATTGAGAGGGCCTGGGCACAGACTTATCCCAGAGTGCTGCTAGAAACTGGAGAGTTGGTGTCACATGAGATCAAGCGCCTGAGGAATAAGGACAACTGGTCAGCGCCTCACACAGGGGGTCCTTCTGCTACTGCTGCCACGGGGGGCCCGTCTGCTGCTGCTGCCATGGGAACTGAGGGTGAGGCTGCTCCTGATGCCCATGATGAGGACGTTAGCCACTCCAGTGCAGAACCATCTTGGGCCCAGAAGCTCAAGCGCAAGATGAAGAAGCTCTTCTGCATGGAGTCCCATGGTCAGTACATGACTCATGTGGCAGAGAAGAATGCCAGGACGCGCCACAAGGAGATCATGCGTCAGTTGGGAGCCACAGTTGTCAGTGGGTCTGAGGGACAGATCACTGAAGAGGAGGACTGGATTCATCAGAACTGTCACTGGACCGACTCCGATGCCGATCACTTTTCAACCCACGATGAAGATGCAGAGATGTGATGTTCAGGACCTTCCTCGCCCATCACCTGGAGTCGTAGTGTCCCTCTCTGCCCTTTTTGGTGTCTCGATGCCAAAGGGGGAGAGAGTTTAGGGATTTGTGTTTGCGAGTGTGTCTTTGTGTCGTTCGTTTGCTTTCTCGTTGTTGGTTTTGTTTGGTTTTGTGCTTGTGAGACCTAAGTTCCAGACATATGGTGTAAGACATATGCTACCTTTGTTATCTTATCTATGTGTTATGCACCTCGGTATCTTATAGCTTGCATGCTTATCCTATCATATATGTTGTTTTCATATATCTTGCTTAGGTTGTTGGTCTCTAAAATATAGGGGGAGCCGTGATCCTAGTATGTGTGCCGTGCAGTCCAAAGCACTTATCGAGTGTGCACAACATCTAGGGGGAGCCTGTCTATTTTTTAGAGGCATGGGTTCTCTTGCATTCTATGTCATTACTCTTTTCTATGCAAATCCCGTATTGTCATCAATCCACCAAAAAGGGGGAGATTGTAAGGGCATATTTATCCCTACAGTGTTTTGGTGATTGATGACAATGCATTTGCGGACTAATCGGGTGCTTTGAGTTCTTTCAGATATTCATCTTTCGGCACGAAATGATTATTTCCCTTCGGCGCTCTACTCAAGACGGTGTAGCTTCTTTCGTGACTTTGTTGGTGGACTAAGTTTCGTAGTAGTCACCGTACTATCAAGAGGGGATCTGCTTCGGTATGGTTTGGGTGGAATCAACATGTACACGTTCTTCTCACACCCACCGTTTCTTTCCGTCTCTCTGGAGCTTCTCTTTTCTTCCCTTTTTGTGTCTTTTCCTGGACCCAGCGGTAGTACCACGGGCCACAGCGGTAGTACCGCTGAGGCTCACTAAGCGGCAGTACTGCTCCTCGGAGCGATAGTACCGCTTTATGGCCTCAGCTGTAGTACCGCTGCGGCTCCGTGCTCCTACCGCCTCGACTCGAGTGCGCATTTTTCTCGTGTCGGGTTTTACGGCACTAGCTGCAGTATAGCGGTAGTACGGCTGAAGCTCAGTAAGCGGTAGTACCGCTCCTCAGAGCGGTAGTACCGCTGGTTGGCCTCAGTCGCAGTACCGTTGTGGCTCCATGCTCCTACCGCCTCGACTCGAGTGCGCATTTTCTCGTGTCGGGTTTTACGGTACTAGCTACGGTAGTAGTGGCGGTAGTGCTGCTTGTGAGCGTTAGTACCGCCCTGCCTCCGCGGTAGTACCGCTCTGGGTCCCAGCCCCAGCCCCTTCTCTTCCAGCGCGGCAGTACCGCTAAGGGGAGCGGTAGTACCGCTTATGAGCGGTAGTACCGCCCTGCCCCCGCGGTAGTACCGCTCTCTGCGGGGCTGAATGGGGGGTAACGGTTGGATTGTTCCCCCCCACTATAAAAGGGTGTCTTCTTCCCCCCTTTGACCTACCTCTTCCACCATTAAAGCTCCATTATTGCTCCAAGCTCCATTTTCGCCCGATCTCACTCCCTAGCCAACCAAACTTGTTGATTTGCTCAGCAGTGGTTGAGAAGGCCCCGATCTACACTTCCATCGAGAGATTTTTGATTCCCCCACTCATCCTTAGTGGATCTTGTTACTCTTGGGTGTTTGAGCACCCTAGACGGTTGAGGTCACCTTGGAGCCATATTCCATTGTGGTGAAGCTTCGTGGTCTTGTTGGGAGCCTCCGATTAAGTTGTGGAGTTTGCCCCAACCTTGTTTGTAAAGGTTCGGTCGCCGCCTTCAAGGGCACCAATAGTGGAATCACGGCATCTCGCATTGTGTGAGGGCGTGAGGAGAATACGGTGGCCCTAGTGGCTTCTGGGGGAGCATTGTGCCTCCACACCGCTCCAACGGAGACGTACTTCCCTTCAAAAGGAAGGAACTTCGGTAACACATCCTCGTCTTCACCGGATCCACTCTTGGTTATCTCTTACCTTCACTTGTGCAAGCTCTTTAGTGTTTGTTCCTTTGCTTGCTTGTGTGCTTGTTGTTGTTGCATCATATAGGTTGTTCACCTAGCTGCACATCTAGACAACCTACTTTGATGCAAAGTTTAATTTGGTAAAGAAAAGCTAAAAATTGGTAGTTGCCTATTCACCCCCCCCTCTAGTCAACCATATCGATCCTTTCAATTGTACTATATCCAATAAAGTACGGTTATGACGTTCGGACACACCATTATGTTGTGGTGTTCCAGGTGGCATGAGTTTGTGAAACTATTCCACATTGTTTTAATTGAAGACCAAACTCGTAACTCAAATATTCATCTCAGTGATCAGATCGTAGAAACTTTATTTTCTTGTCACGATGATTTTCCACTTCACTCTGAAATACTTTGACCTTTTCAGACTTATGTTTCATCAAGTAGATATACTCATATCTGCTTAAATCATCTGTGAAGGTCAGAAAATAATGATACTTGTCGCGAGCTTTAATATTCATCGGACCACATACATCAGTATGTATGATTTCCAACAAATCTGTTGCTCGCTCCATTGTTCCAGAGAACGGAGTCTTTGCCCATAAGGCATGGTTTGCAAGCACCAAGTGATTCATAATCAAATGATTCCAAAATCCCATCAGCATGGAGTTTCTTCATCCGCATTACACCAATATGACTTAAATGGCAGTGCCACAAATAAGTTGCACTATCATTATTAACTTTGCATCTTTTGGTTTCTATATTATGAATATGTGTATCACCATGATCGAGATCCAATGAACCATTTTCATTGGTCGTGTAACCATATAAGGTTTTATTCATGTAAACAGAACAACAATTTATTCTCTTACTTAAATGAATAACCGTATTACAATAAACATGATCAAATCATATTCATGCTCAACGCAAACACCAAATAACACTTATTTAGGTTCAACACTAATCCCGAAAGTATAGGGAGTGTGCGATGATGATCATATCAATCTTGGAACCACTTCCAACACACATCGTCACTTCACCCTTAACTAGTCTCTGTTTATTCTGCAACTCCCGTTTCGAGTTACTAATCTTAGCAACTGAACTAGTATCTAATACTGAGGGGTTGCTATAAACACTAGTAAAGTACACATCAATAACATGTATATCAAATATACTTATGTTCACTTTGCCATCCTTCTTATCCGCCAATCACTTGGGGTAGTTCCGCTTCCAGTGTCCAGTCCCTTTGCAGTAGAAGCACTTAGTCTCGGGCTTACGACCAGACTTGGGCTTCTTCACTTGAGCAGCAACTTGCTTGTTGTTTTTCTTGAAGTTCCCCTTTTTTTCCTTTGCCCTTTTCTTGAAACTAGTGATCTTGTCAACCATCAACACTTGATGCTCTTTCTTGATTTCTACCTTCATCGACTTCATCATCATGAAAAGCTCGGGAGTCATTTTCGTCATCCCTTGCATACTATAGTTCATCACGAAGTTCTACTAACTTGGTGATGGTGACTAGAGAATTCTGTCAATCACTATCTTATCTGGAAGATTAACTCCCACTTGATTCAAGCGATTGTAGTACCTAGACAATCTGAGCATATGCTCACTAGTTGAGCGATTGTCCTCCATCTTTTAGCTATAGAACTTGTTGGAGACTTCATATCTCTCAACTCGGGTATTTGCTTGAAATATTAACTTCAACTCCTGGAACATCTCATATGGTCCATGACGTTCAAAACATCTTTGAAGTCCCGATTCTAAGTCGTTATGCATGGTGCACTAAACTATCAAGCAGTCATCATATTTAGCTAACCAAACGTTCATAACGTCTGCATCTGCTCCTGCAATAGGTCTATCACCTAGCAGTGCATCAAGGACATAATTCTTCTGTGCAGCAATGAGGATAAACCTCAGATCATGGATCCAATCCGCATCATTGCTACTAACATCTTTCAACACAATTTTCTCTAGGAACATATCAAAATAAACACAGGGAAACAACAACACAAGCTATTGATCTACAACATGATTTGCAAAATACTACCAGGACTAAGTTCATGATAAATTGAAGTTCAATTAATCATATTACTTAAGAACTCCCACTTATACAGACATCTCTCTAGTCATCTAAGTGATCACGTGATCCAAATCAACTAAACCATGTCCGATCATCACGTGAGATGGAGTAGTTTTCAATGGTGAACATCACTATGTTGATCATATCTACTATATGATTCACGTTCGACCTTTCGGTCTCCGTGTTCCGAGGCCATATCTGTATATGCTAGGCTCGTCAAGTTTAACCTGAGTATTCCGCGTGTGCAACTGTTTTGCACCCGTTGTATTTGAACGTAGAGCCTATCACACCCGATCATCACGTGGTGTCTCAGCACGAAGACCTTTTGCAACGGTGCATACTCAGGGAGAACACTTCTTGATAATCAGTGAGAGATCATCTTAAAATGCTACCGTCAAACTAAGCAAAATAAGATGTATAAAAGATAAACATCATATGCAATCAAAATATGTGACATGATATGGCCCTCATCATCTTGCGCCTTTGATTTCCATCTCCAAAGTACTGTCATGATCTCTATTGTCACCGGCATGACACCATGATCTCCATCATCTTGATCTATATCAATGTGTCGTCACGTGGTCGTCTCGCCAACAATTTCTCTTGCAACTATTGCTATCGCATAGCGATAAAGTAAAGCAATTATTGGGCGCTTGCATCTTATGCAATAGAGAGACAACCATAAGGATTTTGTCAGTTGCCGATAACTTCAACAAAACATGATCATCTCATACAACAACTTATATCTCATCACGTCTTGACCATATCACATCACAACATGCCCTGCAAAAACAAGTTAGACGTCCTCTACTTTGTTGTTGCAAGTTTTACGTGGCTGCTACGGGCTTAGCAAGAACCGTTCTTACCTACGCATCAAAAACCACAACGATAGTTTGTCAAGTTGGTGCTGTTTTAACCTTCGCAAGGACCGGGCGTAGCCACACTCGGTTCAACTAAAGTTGGAGAAACTGACACCCGCCAGCCACCTGTGTGCAAAGCACGTCGGTAGAACCAGTCTCGCGTAAGCGTACGCGTAATGTCGGTCCGGGCCGCTTCATCCAACAATACCGCCGAACCAAAGTATGACATGCTGGTAAGCAGTATGACTTATATCGCCCACAACTCACTTGTGTTCTACTCGTGCATATAACATCAACACATAAAACCTAGGCTCGGATGCCACTGTTGGGGAACGTAGTAATTTCAACTGTTGGGGAACGTAGTAATTTCAAAAAAATTCCTACGCACACGCAAGATCATGGTGATGCACAGCAACGAGAGGGGAGAGTGTGATCTACGTACCCTTGTAGACCGACATCGGAAGCGTTATGACAACGCGGTTGATGTAGTCGTACGTCTTCACGGCCCGACCGATCAAGCACCGAAACTACGACACCTCCGAGTTCTAGCACACGTTCAGCTCGATGACGATCCCCGGACTCCAATCCAGCAAAGTGTCGGGGAAGAGTTCCGTCAGCACGATGGCGTGGTGACGATCTTGATGTTTAACTGTCGCAGGGCTTCGCCTAAGCACCACTACAATATTATCAAGGACTATGGTGGAAGGGGCACCGCACACGGTTAAGAGAACGATCTTAGAGATCAACTTGTGTGTCTAGGGGTGCCCCCTGCCCCCGTATATAAAGGAGCCAAGGGGGGGGGTGCGGCCGGCCCTAGGAGGAGGCGCGCAGGAGGAGTCCTACTCCTACCGGGAGTAGGACTCCCCTCCCTTTTCCCTAGTTGGATTAGGACTTGGGGGGGAAGGAGGAGAGGGAAGAAAGGAAAGGGGGGGCGCCGCCCCCGTCCTTGTCCAATTCGGACTTGGGGGGGGGAGGGGTGCGCGGCAGCCCCTAGGCCTCCTCTGCTCTTCCTCCACTAGGCCCATTAAGGCCCATTAGGTTACCGGGGGGTTTCGATAACCTCCCGGTACTCCGGTAAAATGCCGATTTCACCCGGAACACTTCCGACGTCCAAACATAGGCTTCCAATATATCAATCTTTATGTCTCGACCATTTCGAGACTTCTCGTCATGTCCGTGATATCATCCGGGACCCCGAACTAACTTTGGTACATCAAAACTCATAAACTCATAATATAACTGTCATCGAAACCTTAAGCGTGCGGACCCTACGGGTTCGAGAACAATGTAGACATGACCGAGACACGTCTCCGGTCAATAACCAATAGTGGAACCTGGATGCTCATATTGGCTCCCACATATTCTACGAAGATCTTTATCGGTCAGACCGCATAACAACATACGTCGTTCCCTTTGTCGGTATGTTACTTGCCTGAGATTCGATCGTCGGTATCTTAATACCTGTTCAATCTCATTACCGGCAAGTCTCTTTACTCATTTCGTAATACATCATCTCGCAACTAACTCATTAGTTGCAAGGCTTGCAAGGCTTATGTGATGTGCATTACCGAGAGGGCCCAGAGATACCTCTCCGACAATCGGAGTGACAAATCCTAATCTCGAAATACGCCAACCCAACATTTACCTTTGGAGACACCTGTAGAGCTCCTTTATAATCACCCAGTTACGTTGTGACGTTTGGTAGCACACAAAGTGTTCCTCCGGTAAACGGGAGTTGCATAATCTCATAGTCATAGGAACATGTATAAGTCATGAAGAAAGCAATAACAACATACTAAACGATCAAGTGTTGGGGAACGTAGTAATTTCAAAAAAATTCCTACGCACACGCAAGATCATGGTGATGTATAGCAACTAGAGGGGAGAGTGTGATCTACGTACCCTTGTAGACCGACAGCGGAAGCGTTAGCACAACGCGGTTGATGTAGTCGTACGTCTTCATGACTCGACCGATCAAGCACCGAAACTACGGCACCTCCGAGTTTTAGCACACGTTCAGCTCGATGACGATCCCCGGACTCCGATCCAGCAAAGTGTCGGGGAAGAGTTCCGTCAGCACGACGGTGTGGTGACGATCTTGATGTACCACCGTCGCAGGGCTTTGCCTAAGCACCGCTACAATATTATCGAGGATTATGGTGGAAGGGGGCACCGCACACGGCTAAGAATATGATCACGTGGATCAACTTGTGTGTCTATGGGGTGCCCCCTGCCCCCGTATATAAAGGAGTGGAGGAGGGGAGGGCCGGCCCTCTCTATGGCGCGCCCTAGGGGAGTCCTACTCCACCGGGAGTAGGATTCCCCCTTTCCTAGTCCAACTAGGAGTCCTTCCATGTAGTAGGAGTAGGAGACAAGGAAGGGGAAGAGGGAAGAGAAGGAAGGAGGGGGCGCAGCCCCTCCCCCTAGTCCAATTCGGACTAGGCCTTGGGGGGCGCGCGGTCTGCCTCTCCCTCTCCCCTAAAGCCCAATAAGGCCCATATACTTCTTCTCCCGTATTCCCGTAACTTCTCGGTACTCCGAAAAATACCCGAACCACTCGGAACCTTTCCGATGTCCGAATATAGTCGTCCAATATATCGATCTTTACGTCTCGACCATTTCGAGACTCGTCGTCATGTCCCCGATCTCATCCGGGACTCCGAACTCCTTCGGTACATCAAAACTCAAAAACTCATAATATAACTGTCATCGAAACCTTAAGCATGTGGACCCTACGGGTTTGAGAACAATGTAGACATGACCGAGACACGTCTCCAGTCAATAACCAATAGCGGAACCTGGATGCTCATATTGGCTCCTACATATTCTACGAAGATCTTTATCGGTCAGACCGCATAACAACATACGGTGTTCCCTTTGTCATCGGTATGTTACTTGCCCGAGATTCGATCGTCGGTATCTTAATACCTAGTTCAATCTCGTTACCGACAAGTCTCTTTACTCGTTCCGTAATATATCATCTCACAACGAACTCATTAGTTGCAATGCTTGCAAGGCTTATGTGATGTGCATTACCGAGAGGGCCCAGAGATACCTCTCCGACAATCGGAGTGACAAATCCTAATCTCGAAATACGCCAACCCAACATTCACCTTTGGAGACACCTGTAGAGCTCCTTTATAATCACCCAGTTACGTTGTGACGTTTGGTAGCACACAAAGTGTTCCTCCGGTAAACGGGAATTGCATAATCTCATAGTCATAGGAACATGTATAAGTCATGAAGAAAGCAATAGCAACATACTAAACGATCGGGTGCTAAGAAAATGGAATGGGTCATGTCAATCACATCATTATCCTAATAATGTGATCCCGTTAATCAAATAACAACTCTTTGTATATGGTTAGGAAACATAACCATCTTTGATTAACGAGCTAGTCAAGTAGAGGCATACTAGTGACACTCTGTTTGTCTATGTATTCACACATGTATTATGTTTCCGGTTAATACAATTCTAGCATGAATAATAAACATTTATCATGAAATAAGGAAATAAATAATAACTTTATTATTGCCTCTAGGGCATATTTCCTTCAGTCTCCCACTTGCACTAGAGTCAATAATCTCGTCCACATTGCCATGTGATTTAACACCAATAGTTCACATCATTATGTGACCGACACTTAAAGGGTTTACTAGAGTCAATAATCTAGTTCACGTCGCTATGTGATTAACACCCAAAGAGTACTAAGGTGTGATCATGTTTTGCCTGTGAGAGAAGTTTAGTCAACGGGTCTGCCATATTCAGATCCGTATGTATTTTGCAAATTTCTATGTCAACAATGCTCTGCACGGAGCTACTCTAGCTAATTGCTCCCACTTTAAATATGCATCCAGATTGAGACTAAGAGTCATCCGGATCAGTGCCAAAACTTGTATCGACATAACCCTTTTACGACGAACCTTTTGTCACCTCCATAATCGAGAAACATATCCTTATTCCACTAAGGATAATTTTGACCACTGTCCAGTGATCTACTCCTAGATCACTATTGTACTCCCTTGCTTAACACAGTGTAGGGTATACAATAGATCTGGTACACAGCATGTCATACTTTATAGAACCTATGGCTGAGGCATAGGTAATGACTTTCATTCTCTTTCTATCTTCTGCCGTGGTCGGGCTTTGAGTCTTACTCAATTTCACACCTTGTAACACAGCCAAGAACTCTTTTCTTTGACTGTTCCATTTTGAACTACTTCAAAATATTGTCAAGGTATGTACTCATTGAAAAAACTTATCAAGCGTCTTGATCTATCTCTATAGATCTTGATGCTTAATATGTAAGCAGCTTCGCCGAGGTCTTTCTTTGAAAAACTTCTTTCAAACACTCCTTTATGCTTTGCAGAATAATTCTACATTATTTCCAATCAATAATATGTCATTCACATATACTTGTCAGAAATGCTGTAGTGCTCCCACTCACTTTCTTATAAATACAGGCTTCACCACAAGTCTGTATAAAACTATATACTTTGATCATCTCATCAAAGCGCATATTCCAACTCCGAGATGCTTGCACCAGTCCACAGATGGATCGCTGGAGATTGCATATTTTGTTAACATTTTTAGGATTGACAAAACCTTCTGGTTGCATCATATACAACTCTTCTTTAAGAAATCCATTAAGGAACGCAGCTTTGTTTATCCATTTGCCAGATTTCATAAAATGCGGCAATTGCTAACATGATTCGGACAAACTTAAGCATAGATACGAGTGAGAAACTCTCATCGTAGTCAACATCTTGAACTTGTCGAAAACCTTTTTGCGACAATTCTAGCTTTGTAGATAGTAACACTACTACCAGCGTCCGTCTTCCTCTTGAAGATCCATTTATTTTCAATTGCTTGCCGATCATCCAGCAAGTCAACCAAAATCCATACTTTGTTTTCATACATGGATCCCATCTCAGTTTTCATGGCTTCAAGCCATTTTGCGGAATCTGGGCTCACCATCGCTTCTTCATAGTTCGTAGGTTCATCATGATCTAGTAGCATGATTTCCAGAACAGGATTACCGTACCACTCTGGTGCGGATCTTACTCTGGTTGATCTACGAGGTTCAGTAATAACTTGATCTGAAGTTTCATGATCATCATCATTAACTTCCTCACTAATTGGTGTAGGTGTCACAGAAACCGTTTTCTGTGATGAACTACTTTCCAATGAGGGAGCAAGTACAGTTACCTCATCAAGTTCTACTTTCCTCCCACTCACTTCTTTCGAGAGAAACTCCTTCTCTAGAAAGGATCCATTCTTAGCAACGAATTTCTTGCCTTCTGATCTGTGATAGAAGGTGTACCCAACTATCTTCCTTGGGTATCCTATGAAGACACATTTCTCTGATTTGGGTTTGAGCTTATCAGGATGAAACTTTTTCTTATAAGCATTACAGCCCCAAACTTTAAGAAACTACAACTTTGGTTTCTTGCTAAACCACAGTTCATACAGTGTCGTCTCAAAGGATTTAGATGGTGCCCCTTTTTTCGTGAATGCAGCTGTCTCTAATGCATGATCCCAAAACGATATTAGTAAATCGGTAAGAAACATCATAGATTGTACTATATCCAATAAAGTATGGTTATGACGTTCGGACACACCATTATGTTGCGGTGTTCCAGGTGGCATGAGTTTGTGAAACTATTCCACATTGTTTTAATTGAAGACCAAACTCGTAACTCAAATATTCGTCTGTGCGATCAGATCGTAGAAACTTTATTTTCTTGTCACGATGATTTTCCACTTCACTCTGAAATACTTTGAACTTTTCATACTTATGTTTCATCAAGTAGATATACTCATATCTGCTTAAATCATCTGTGAAGGTCAAAAAATAATGATACATGTTGCGAGCCTCAATATTCATCGGACCACATACATCAGTATGTATGATTTCCAACAAATCTGTTGCTCGCTCTATTGTTCCGAAAAACGGAGTCTTAGTCATCTTGCCCATGAGGCATGGTTCGCAAGCATCAACTGATTCATAATCAAGTGATTCCAAAAGCCCATCAGTGTGGAGTTTCTTCATGCGCTTTACACCGATATGACCTAAACGGCAGTGCCACAAATAAGTTGCACTATCATTATTAACTTTGCATTTTTTGGCTTCAATATTATGAATATGTGTAACACTACGATCAAGATCCAACGAACTATTTTCATTGGGTGTATGACCATCGAAGGTTTTATTCATGTAAACAGAACAACAATTATTCTCTGACTTTAATGAATAACCGTATTGCAATAAACATGATCAAATCATATTCATGCTCAACGCAAACACCAAATAACACTTATTTAGTTTCAACACTAATACCGAAAGTATAGGGAGTGTGCGATGATCATATCAATCTTGGAACTACTTCCAACACACATCGTCACCTCACCCTTTACTAGTTTCTGTTTATTCTGTAACTCCCGTTTTGAGTTACTACTCTTAGCAACTGAACCAGTATCAAATGCCGAGGGGTTGCTATAAACACTAGTAAAGTACATATCAATAACACGTATATCCACTATACCTTTGTTTACCTTGCCATCCTTCTTATCCGCCAAATACTTGGGACAGTTCCACTTCCAGTGACTAGTCCCTTTGCAGTAGAAGCACTTAGTCTCAGGCTTAGGATCAGACTTGGGCTTCTTTACTTGAGCAGCAACTTGCTTGCCGTTCTTCTTGAAGTTCCCCTTCTTCCCTTTGCCCTTTTCTTGAAACTAGTGGTCTTGTCAACCATCAACACTTGATGTTTTTCTTGATTTCTACCTTCGTTGATTTCAGCATCACGAAGAGCTTGGGAGTTGTTTCCGTTATCCTTTGCATATTATAGTTCATCACGAAGTTCTACTAACTTGGTGATGGTGACTAGAGAATTCTGTCAATCACTATCTTATCTGGAAGATTAACTCCCACTTGATTCAAGCGATTGTAGTACCCAGACAATCTGAGCACATGCTCACTAGTTGAGCGATTCTCCTCCATCTTTTAGCTATAGAACTTGTTGGATACTTCATATCTCTCAATTCGGGTATTTGCTTGAAATATTAACTTCAACTCCTGGAACATCTCATATGGTCCATGACGTGCAAAACGTCTTTGAAGTCCCGATTCTAAGCCATTAAGCATGGTGCACTAAACTATCAAGTAGTCATCATATTGAGCTAGCCAAACATTCATAATGTCTGCATCTGCTCCTGCAATAGGTCTGTCACCTAGCGGTGCATCAAGGACATAATTCTTCTGTGCAGCAATGAGGATAAACCTCAGATAACGGATCCAATCCGCATCATTGCTACTAATATCTTTCAAGACAATTTTCTCTAGGAACATATCAAAATAAACATTTGAAAGCAACAACGCGAGCTATTGATCTACAACATAATTTGCAAAATACTACCAGGACTAAGTTCATAATAAATTTAAGTTCAATTAATCATATTACTTAAGAACTCCCACTTAGATAGACATCCCTCTAATCCTCTAAGTGATCACGTGATCCAAATCAACTAAACCATGTCTGATCATCACGTGAGATGGAGCAGTTTCATTGGTGAACATCACTATGTTGATCATATCTACTATATGATTCACACTCGACCTTTCGGTCTCCGTGTTCCGAGGCCATATCTGTATATGCTTGGCTCGTCAAGTATAACCTGAGTATTCCGCGTGTGCAATTGTTTTGCACCCGTTGTATTTGAATGTAGAGCCTATCACACCCAATCATCACGTGGTGTCTCAGCACGAAGAACTTTCGCAACGGTGCATACTCAAGGAGAACACTTCTTGATAATTAGTGAGCGATCATCTTAAAATGCTACCATCAAACAAAGCAAGATAAGATGCATAAAAGATAAACATCACATGCAATCAATATAAATGATATGATATGGCCATCCTCATCTTGTGCTTGTGATCTCCATCTTCGAAGCATCGTCATGATCACCATCGTCACTGGCGCGACACCTTGATCACCATCGTAGCATCGTTGTTGTCTCGCCAATCTTATGCTTCCACGACTATCGCTACCGCTTAGTGATAAAGTAAAGCATTACAGCGCGATTGCATTGCATACAATAAAACGAGAACCATATGGCTCCTGCCAGTTGCCGATAACTTGGTTACAAAATATGATCATCTCATACAATAAAATTTAGCATCATGTCTTGACCATATCACATCACAACATGCCCTGCAAAAACAAGTTAGACGTCCTCTACTTTGTTGTTGAAAGTTTTACGTGGCTGCTACGGGCTTAAGTAAGAACCAATCTTACCTACGTCAAAATCACAACGATAGTTTGTGTGCTGTTTTAACCTTCGCAAGGACCGGGCGTAGCCACACTCGGTTCAACAAAAATTGGAGAAACTGACACCCGCTAGCCACCTTTGTGCAAAGCACGTCGGGAGAACCGTTCTCACGTAAGCGTACGCGTAATGTCGGTACGGGCCGCTTCGTCCAAGAATACCGCCGAACCAAAGTATGACATGCTGGTAAGCAGTATGACTTATATCGCCCACAACTCACTTGTGTTCTACTCGTGCATATAACATCAACACATAAAACCTAGGCTCTGATGCCACTGTTGGGGAACGTAGTAATTTCAAAAAAAATTCTACGCACACGCAAGATCATGGTGATGTATAGCAACTAGAGGGGAGAGTGTGATCTACGTACCCTTGTAGACCGACAGCGGAAGCGTTAGCACAACGCGGTTGATGTAGTCGTACGTCTTCACGGCCCGACCGATCAAGCACCGAAACTACGGCACCTCCGAGTTTTAGCACACGTTCAGCTCGATGACGATCCCCGGACTCCGATCCAGCAAAGTGTCGCGAAAGAATTCCGTCAGCACGACGTGTGGTGACGATCTTGATGTACCACCGTCGCAGGGCTTCGCCTAAGCACCGCTACAATATTATCGAGGATTATGGTGGAAGGGGGCACCGCACACGGCTAAGAATATGATCACGTGGATCAACTTGTGTGTCTATGGGGTGCCTCCTGCCCCCGTATATAAAGGAGTGGAGGAGGGGAGGGCCGACCCTCTCTATGGCGCGCCCTAGGGGAGTCCTACTCCCACCGGGAGTAGGATTCCCCCTTTCCTAGTCCAACTAGGAGTCCTTCCATGTAGTAGGAGTAGGAGACAAGGAAGGGGAAGAGGGAAGAGAAGGAAGGAGGGGGCGCAGCCCCTCCCCCTAGTCCAATTCGACTAGGCCTTGGGGGGGCGCGGCCTGCCTCTCCCTCTCCCCTAAAGCCCAATAAGGCCCATATACTTCTTCTCCCGTATTCCCGTAACTCCCCGGTACTCCGAAAAATACCCGAACCACTCGGAACCTTTCCGATGTCCGAATATAGTCGTCCAATATATCGATCTTTACGTCTCGACCATTTCGAGACTCCTCGTCATGTACCCGATCTCATCCGGGACTCCGAACTCCTTCGGTACATCAAAACTCATAAACTCATAATATAACTGTCATCGAAACCTTAAGCGTGCGGACCCTACGGGTTCTAGAACAATGTAGACATGACCGAGACACGTCTCCGGTCAATAACCAATAGAGGAACCTGGATGCTCATATTGGCTCCTACATATTCTACGAAGATCTTTATCGGTTAGACCGCATAACAACATACGGTGTTCCCTTTGTCATCGGTATGTTACTTGCCCGAGATTCGATCGTCGGTATCTTAATACCTAGTTCAATCTCGTTACCGGCAAGTCTCTTTACTCGTTCCGTAATACATCATCTCACAACTAACTCATTAGTTGTAATGCTTGCAAGGCTTATGTGATGTGCATTACCGAGAGGGCCTAGAGATACCTCTCCGACAATCGGAGTGACAAATCCTAATCTCGAAATACGCCAACCCAACATTCACCTTTGGAGACACCTGTAGAGCTCCTTTATAATCACCCAGTTACGTTGTGACGTTTGGTAGCACACAAAGTGTTCCTCCGGTAAACGGGAGTTGCATAATCTCATAGTCATAGGAACATGTATAAGTCATGAAGAAAGCAATAGCAACATACTAAACGATCGGGTGCTAAGCTAATGGAATGGGTCATGTCAATCACATCATTCTCCTAATAATGTGATCCCGGTAATCAAATAACAACTCTTTGTCTATGGTTAGGAAACATAACCATCTTTGATTAACGAGCTAGTCAAGTAGAGGCATACTAGTGACACTCTGTTTGTCTATGTATTCACACATGTATTATGTTTCTGGTTAATACAATTCTAGCATGAATAATAAACATTTATCATGAAATAAGGAAATAAATAATAACTTTATTATTGCCTCTAGGGCATATTTCCTTCATCAAGTGCTATGCTAACGGAATGGGTCAAGTCAATCACATCATTCTCCTAATGATGTGATCCCGTTAATCAAATAACAACTCTTTGTCTATGGTTAGGAAATATAACCATCTTTGATTAACGAGCTAGTCAAGTAGAGGCATACTAGTTACCCTGTGTTTGTCTATGTATTCACACATGTATTATGTTTCCGGTTAATACAATTCTAGCTTGAATAATAAACATTTATCATGAAATAAGGAAATAAATAATAGCTTTATTATTGCCTCTAGGGCATATTTCCTTCAAGGGTAAATTCAAGAATCTTCACACGCACTTAATAGACCATGTAATAGCATGTTGAAAACTACGCAGGAAAAGCATGGTTCCGAGATACTTAAGTCTTGAGGTCAGTCCAGTCTTACCACGAAAATGAAAAGACCATATGATGTCTGGTGCAGCTCCCTATTCATCAGTAGAGAATCCTTTGATTTATTTACATGAAGATTCTTATTGGGCATGGCTGCATCAATCCGAGTATATATATCTGGATGATTGATTCCACACATGTGGAGCAGATATTGGAGATTAGTAAGATTCTAGCTTATTCCAAACTTTATTTAGTTTTATCCCAGTTCTAGACTTCTAATGTTTGTGAAAGAAGAAAATCTTGACCGGAACACAAAATGGCAACAATAAGAAAAAGTTATCACCGGAGCAATGCAGTTAAGAGTTCCGGATACCTTTCAGAAAGAAGTGACATATATTAGCATATTTTATCAGAACAATTCAATCTGCAAATTAGCAAACATGGACATTCCAGTGCATAGTAGTACGAAAAAGGTGAAAAACAAGTGAACTGTGACACAATGTAACAACTGAATCAACAAGGACATGTTAGAATGCGAACATATTGGAGATGAGAATTCCATTGACCTCTTGTTGGATTCTTCAAATCAGATCACTGATGGCGCTTCCAGCAGCGAGGCTTCCCCACGACAAGGCATCTTTCTGGCTATTGTAGCTCTGGAGGATTATGCCATCAGTGGATAATCTACCAGGACCTAAGGCTTCTCCATCCGGCCACGGCTGCAGCCGCGTCCACATCGCCGTGGATGCTCCGCCATATCCGCCTGGACGAGCGCAGGCTCTTCATCACCAACCTCTTGTTTAGCCACGATGCCACGGTGGCCACCAGGCGGCTTGAAGCCACAAAAGACATGCTTGAGCACACATCGCAATGTTGGGGGCCACACCCGACAGCGACACCATGCAACGCGTCATGGCGGCGTTCATGGAGGCGTTGGCGTGATGCTAGCTCCCGGCATGGGCTGGCCTGTTCAGGGCACTGCTCCTACCCCATGCGGCGCCCACGCCACCATCGCACCCTATACCATGCAATCAAATTGGCAGATAGAGTGCAAAATAATGGAACAAAATTGATAGAAAGATGAACAGTGTGCAAGTAGCAACCTCAAAATACGAGGACTACTCGTTTTGAAGTTTCAAAAGAGTTGATCTCAGAAAAATTCAATTGAACGCAAGGCCGAGTAGCAATGTACCCGGATCAGCAGCCTGATTTTTAGATGGTGTAGCTGGCAAATCTTCAAATCTAGTCCCCAAGAAGGAAATCAAGAGCAGATCATGAAGTTAATATACAGAGCTTCCAGAAATCACACTTTCACCGACATCCAAAATGAAGCCTCCACCTACCAAATGTCCCAAAGGTAGTATGTAAGGCAGCGGAATGGATGATCAAATCATAAAACACAATCTAGTATTTACCAGCGATTCAGTATCCTGCACGTCGGACTGGATCTCAGAGAGCCTCTGCTTCATCTTGTCTGCTTAGATCTCACCATGTAAGACGAAACCAACAACAACGAATAGAAATAGGCACGAGAAGAGAGGGTGGCGATCTTGGCGAAGACCTCGCAGACGTAGAGTCGCAGTACTGGCGCTCGTAGCCCTGGAACACCTCGCTGCTTATGATTGCTCCTCTTGATCGCCTTTCATGGCATGTATTAAAGATAAATGGTAGCTAACCAGACCTGGCCACTGCCACCGCCGAGAGGAGGTTGAGTAGTCAGCCATTTGCGTAGGTGAAAGCTGCTATGTACGTCCTTGATCCATCACCGGCCATCCAGGATCGACCCATGCACATGAGACAATACTGGGCGCGCATCGAAGCAGACTTCATGGCTATGTCCCGGATCCACCGCCCTCTGTCCTGCTTGACCCATCCACAGGAATCAACACCGGACGCACCGGCTCGTCGTCGATGCCGACGAGCTGTTTCATTGCGAGGTCAAGGGGGACCTCGGAAGGGCCGCATTGGTGCCTGTGCTACGCGCTACTCGCTACTCGCTAGCGGCGTCAACTGGGAATGGGCGACTAGGGTTTGAACAGGGAGGAGGAGACACGACTTGTGTGGATTTTTCGTTGCTTGCGTGCGTGGGTATGACGGTTTTGCTGGTTCTTTCGCCGGATCGCATGGGGGTGGGACCACATAATTAAGAAGAACGAATCACATTTGGGGTGGAACATACACAGGGAAAACCAACAGCGCACGGGAGGGAGGCTCGACGAAGGGTTCGACGACATAAGACGGGAAATGGAACGCTGCGTTTCTTTTAGGTATTATTAATTAATAATAATAATAATAATAATAATAATAATTAGAGAATTAGAGATTAGAGATAGAGATTAGAGATTAGAGATTATTTGTTTCCTGAAAATCTATTATTTGTTTGCTAAAGAAAATTGCATTAATGAGAGAGATCCGTTGATTTGGCTAAGATAGGAAAGAATCTATTATTTGTTTGCTAAAAAAAATTGCATTAATGGGAGAGATCCGTTGATTTGGCTAAGGTAGGAAAGAATCTATTATTTGTTTCCTAAAGCAAATTGCATTAATGAGAGAGATTCGTTGATTTGCTAAGGTAGGAAAGAATCTATTATTTGTTTGCTAAAACAAATTGCATTAATGGGAGAGATCTGTTGATTTGGCTAAAGTAGGAAAAAAATCTATTATTTGTTTCCTAAAGCAAATTGCATTAATAAGAGAGATTCGTTGATTTGGCTAAGGTAGGAAAGTTAGATCCGTGATCTTTTGTCATTAGGAAAGTGTTGAAAATAAACCGTACCGGACTACCAACTCCTCCAATAGGTTTTTTCGCTGGTTAATTTTCGTAGGTTTTTTCGCTGGATTCTCTTGGGTGCGATCGAAGGTTAGGCCTTGGAATGCGTGAGGGCGGGTGGGGGCTTCGGTACGCGGTTTTTTCGGTTCGTGACGGCTCAGTGTGAGGTGGGACGAGGTACCAAAAATAACCATGGGAGATGGGACGAAAAAAAACCTGGAAACGAGACTACCAACTGCTCCATTAGGAGTAGATGTTTTTTAATGAGGTCCATTAGTGGTAGCTTGCATTGGGAAGAAAAAATAAATGTAGATGCCTCAAATTACTTTTTGTCATGGGGCATCTGTATCCATATGCCACCATTGTACATGCCTGATGAGTACTCCAGGACCAGAGCAGGGCGGGGGCAGGTGGTGTGATACCTGTACCCGTACAACACGCTATTGTACATACATATTCTCTCCTGTCATCCTGTGTGTACTCTACAACACGGCCTACTTGTAGAATACGTAACATACTTACTTGCGGGCCAGTGCATTAGTAAAGTCAACTCCAACACGACGGGCGACCTAAATGAATGGGTGCCTTTTTTTTCCGTCACTAACCCATTTCTGGGCCAAATTTGTGTCAAGTTTGTGCTGGCGCGGACGCCCTCCCTTGTCCTCCTCCTGGCCTGCTGCGGTGAATGGCGTGCTGGCGCCCAAAGAAGAAGCCAAAGTAAGGCGCTTCTTTGGCGCGCACGTCAGAGGAGACGACAAAGAGAGGTGGCCGGAGGAAGGTCTTGGCAGATAAAAAGAGGCCGCCGCCGCCCTAGCTGAAGGCACACAATGTCAGGCCTCCGATGCGAAGAACAATGCCGTCGTCGCCGAGGCCACGCAGCAGGCACTCCTCGAGACCGAGGAGAGTTACAAAAGCAAACGAATTGAAGTTTGCTCGAATCATGGAGGAAGTGAGGACCATGACGGTCGACTTGAGTAAGGTGTCACAAGGAAAAAGGCTTGGTTCGAAAAAGAAGCAAAAGGAGATGCTTGAGATGGATGAATGAACTATGGTCGAGATGCGATTGTTTTATGTTGGCGTGCGTGCTAGCATGAACTACGATCGAGATAGATGATTTCTTTATGTGATGACATGTATATCGGCCATTGGCATGCATGTCGACTTGAACTATGCCTAGAGATATGATTTCAGCACTGCTATACACCCGACGCTAATAGCCGATTTGTGGACGACGGTGAAGATCACACCATACCTTGCACGGCAGCAGCACCGGTGCACCATTGGATATGTCGTTCGGCTGTATGTCATTTGTGCAGTTTCGGATCCTTTTGTGTGTGTTGTCAAGTATGTCGGCTGCTGGCACGTGTATCAACGTGAAATTATGATGGCTGGTCATGAGTTCTAGATTTATTTGTAAAAAGTATATTTATTATAGAAATTCGGTTAGGCGAATTAAATTGATCAGCCAGTTGGGCGCATCACCCTGATTCGAACGGATGAGGCTGGACACCGTGTCTCTCGCCGATCCATGTGAACAAAAAGACGAATCGAATCGGTGTCTGTTTGCATCGACCAGTTGAAGTTGGACTAAGGCTGTGTTTGATTGAGCTGCAGATTCTGAAAAAGTTGTTGTGGAAAACTTGCTGTGAAAAAGCTGTTGTGGAAAAGCTCGAAGCTGAAAAGTTGGGATACCCCCAGCTTTAAAATTTACACTAGAGAAAAGCTACAGATTCTCAAAAGCTGCTTTGAACATTTACCCCTTTGGTTAGTTTTTGGCTTTACAAAGCACAAGTTAGTAAAAAAACTGAACCAAACGCAGCCTAAGCCCAACTTCACCATGCGACCCCATCCTGTCTGTGCCCGTCTGTTTGGAGTAAAATGGACGAATCAGACGGCCCAACGTGCGGGCACAAACGGACTTTTGTCCGTTTTGTGTCCGCTTTCGACCCATCCCCGGTCCAAGTTTGCGCCGATTTTGGGGTGAAACGGACAGCACACGGACGCGCGGGCCGTCTGCACGTGTCCTCCCCTAGCCCGCCCGTCGGTGGCACAGGGACGCCTTTTTTCTATCCGCCCCTCCCTCCGGCCGCACGCTCTTCATTCTTCTCCACTCTTCCCCACTCTTCTCTTGCCGCCGCCGCTGCCATTGTAGCTATGCAGCTCGGACGCGCGCTCGCGCAACCCCTTCCCCTCGGCGCCCCCGAGCTACCCAACCACGGCCACCTGTTTTGCGCACCCGCCGGTCGGATTTGGGGCGGATCTGGTCGGTCTTGAGCTCGCCTGGTCGTGGGAGGTCGCGCCACGCCATGGACTGGCCGGGCACCGGGCCGGAAGGCCATGGCAGGGCTGGAAGGCCACATGCAGGCAGTGGCTCCTTCTCTAGCCGCTCGGATCTACACCGTCGGTGGTCCGCCGGTAGAAACACGAATGGCGGTCGGCTGAGCTCGGTGCTAGCCCAAAATCTCGTCGACGCACCGTTGCCGCTCATTAAGTGCGACCACTGCCTAAAGATGGTCGTGCACCGCGTGTCTACAACGCCGGAGCATCCCGCATGGGTGTTCATCAAGTGCTTAAACGATGGGGTATGTGCTCTTTTTAGTTTCGGTTTGTGCTCTAGATTTGACTAGTTGTGCTTAACTTCATATTTTGTTGTGTAGAATGAATGCAAGTTTTGGTATTGGGAAGAAGAGTACATCGATATATTGATAGAGCGCAATTTAATAGATGTTCGTGCACTTTTAACTAGCATAGAGGTTATAGATGAGACAAGTGCACTTGTTGCTAGATTAGAGACTAGATGCGAGGAAGCAACCTCTACTTCTTTAGACTCGAAGAAGAAAGAAACACGCAAGATGGAGGCGGCTCCTCCGCAAATCAACAATGAATGCATCGAGAAGGTACTAATCCAACTTACAGGAGCAATTATGAAAGTTGGATATCTTCTAAAATGTATTCTTGTGGTTTTTGTTTTCTTTGGTCTTACTTTTCTAGTCAAAATTTGGTGATGTATTCTTATGTACCAAGAATGAATGATGAAAAAAAAGTTTAAGGGCTTGCATAGAAAAAGTACACGGACAGGATGTGGCCGGGATGCGTCCGCGCGTTGGGCGCACGGCCACCGCATCTCAGGACACGCCCGGACACGACCCCATCTTCCTACCCAAACGAACAAAATTCGGTCAAAATGGACGCCCGTTTAAGGTCGTGCGGTGGAGTTGGCCTAATGCAGGCCCGACGGCGATGCGGATTGGAGTTCCTCTCCCTTTTGACGACGTCCGCGTTGCATGGCCGGTGGCCAGTGCATGCCGGTGAGCCGTTTCTGAACCCTATTTCTTTTCTTCCGAATCGTTAGCTTAGAGCAACTCCAACAGGCCGACCCAAATGGATGGTGTTTTTGTCCGCTTTTTATCCGTTTGGGTCGGCCGGCCGCCCGCCATACGTCCTTTTTTAGATTTGGGTTGACAGTGCGCCCAAGATGCCGATCCATTTCATGACCGCATGCGCTTTTAGACCATGCCAGTGGTCATGCCGTCGCCCTGGTTTTAGCGCTCCAGCGCACGAGAAAGGTTCGCGCGCGCGGGGGAAAGCGGCCTAGCGCGCGCTGATTTTGGCGCTCCAGCGCGCGGGAATGGTTCGCGCGCGCGCCGTGGCCGGCGCTCGTTATAAGAAGGCGCTCCCTCCACACTTTGTCCGCCGCCCACTCGTCTCGCCCCCTCTCACTAGCCACGCCGCCTCTGCGCCACCATGTCGATGCACCGCCTGGGCGCTTCGAATTTTCGCGAAGTCCGCGAGCGCCGCTCCGGCGTCTTCTCCTCCGAAATCTGGTTTGGCGAGAAACGCCTCATCCTCGGCACCTTCGGCACCGCAGAGGAGGCGGTCCGCGCGCATGACGCGACGGCGTGGCGCCTCCTGAGGCCTTGTCGGGATATGAATTTTCCCGACCTGTCAAGCCAACGAGCGCAGGATCTCGCGCCTCTCCCGCGGTTGTTCACCAACGAGGATCGTCGTGTCCACCGGAGGCGGCAGCGTCGCCTTGCCATCGCCGAGATGGACGTGGAAGCCATGATGGTGTGGCGCGAACGCTTCCTGTAGGACATCATCGACTAACGCCAGTTCTACAAGCAAAGGAGGACGGAGCGAGCTGCCTACCGGGAGGACAAGCGTTCGCGGAAGCAGGCCGCTCAATTGAAACTAAAGCTACGAGAAACGTCGGGTTGGGACGTCGAAGACGAGCAGCATGCTGACACCTACATTCAGACGTCGGAGGACGACATTACCGAGTCGAAGTCGAAAAGCGACGAGTAGTTGGTCTCTTTTTTTATCTGTGTACGCTAGAACTATCTATGTATCCATTTTTATGAGAAAAAATGGCTGCCGGCGTCGGCGACGAAGCAGGCGGGCATGGGTGTGCTGTTTGATGTGGGGAAGTCAATGTGCCACCGACCAGCGGGCTCGATGAGAAAACAGGGCGAGCGCGCTCGTCCGTCTTGTGTCTGCGCCGACGCAAATCCGACTCAAAAATGGGCCGAGAATAGATTGGCAGACGGACGAAAGCGGACGCGCGTCCGCTTGGGTCGGCGCGTTGGGTCGATTTTTCTATCCGCGCCGACCCAAACAAATGACGCGGACCAAATGAGTCGCCCCATTAGAGTTGCTCTTATAGCAGCAGCTGGTAATTGTTTACGTGTAATGTAGTAATATGCGCGCGTGTGACGGTGTGATTACACGAACCTGCCCTTTCTCTGCTCCCGCGGCGTTATCTGCAAGAGTGACCCAAGGAAAAAGATACGGCGGAATCGATCCGTGACGGAGATCGCTGGCTTCATGATGGCCTGTCGAATTTCATCATGACGTCCGTCTGGACCAGGAGAAATAAATGAATGCAGGCCGCCTAAGCCTGCTACTGCCAACGAACGATGAACCTAGGAGTACTGGTAGCTTGGAATGAGAAGCAAACAAGAGGATTGAACGGCATAAACGCCTCACCTAACTCGTCCATTATCTACGCGGGGGACGCGCTGTCACGACAGTGACGGACGGATTAGAGAGCAAATTGCGCTCAAATGCTGAATCCAAGATTGAACAAGGTGGCTTTGGTCTGGTAGCCCTCAGCAACCCGTAAAATTTTCTCATGCATCAGTTCACGGATAGGGGGGTCAGTCCACGGATATGAATACAGGATGACACCATCCAATGCTAGCCGCATATATCTGGCCAACAATTCAAACCAATATCATGAAATTCTATCAATCCAGACGGATTTTATTCAAATTCGGATATAATTTACATAAAAAGGTTGATATTTCGTCCGGTTAACTAAAAAGCTAGAAAAAAAAATGTAAAGCCTATACCGGACGACCACCTCGTATGCATGGCTGCCCTGCCATGCCGCACCGCCGCCTCCTTCGATGCTGCAGCCGTCGTCATCATCGTCGTCGAAGGGCCGCGACAGCCTTGTCTGGCGGCTGCCTGCCGCTCGCGGAGAAGCCACTCTACCTCCTGCTGCGCCGTGCGGAGTGCTGCCGCGGCCACTGTCGACATGGCCTTCGGAGCCCTGGCGGCGGCCTTGCCGCGGCCGGCGTTGGCGGAGCCGTCGCTAACCGACCACTCCTCCCCGATCTTGGCGAGCTCGTCGTCAAGGAGGCGGCGAAGCCTGGCGGCCGTCTCCGCAGGGATCACGGAGGGGTCGAGCGCCCATGCGTCGGCAAGGTCTGGGTCGTTGTGGACCCAATCAGACGCTATGTTACTCTTGGCGAATGTGGAGCGGCGACTGGCATTGCGCCGGTCGTACCGCTCCTATCGCCGAGCCGCGTGCTTCGCCTCAGATACAACGGCCCTCGAGCCCGAGGGATCGCCGAAGTAGTGGAGGAGGCGGCCCCGCGCCTTCTTGATCGTGGGCGACAGCTCCTCCTCGACGGCGAGGAGGTGGCGACGCGACGACGACAACGACGCGTTGATGCGGCCGTACCGGCTGCGTGGGGGGGACGCGGGCTCCTCGAATGTCGTGGTGGTGCGGGGGCGAGGCCGACTCTTCCTTCACGCGGCGTCCGATCTGGACGACACAGTTGTGCCGGGGCGAGGACAGCTCCTCCTTCACCGGTAGGAGTGTGGATGCCGGCTCGATCTTGACGCGGTGGACCGGCGGGAAGCCCGACTCCTTCATGTGCACCGGCGATGGCGGCGACGGCCCCATGTCACGGAGCTGACCACCGTGGACGCTGATGGGCCCAGAGAGTGTCTGCGGTGGCACCAAGAACCGCCGGACGATGAGCTTCTGCCTACCAGCGCGGAGCACCATGACTTCGGCATCATCAGAGCTTGGGTAAAAGAGGGGGAGGTAAGGGCTCGGACACGAAGATGGGGGAGGGAAGGGGCCGGTGCTCGGGGAGGGGAGTGGTGCATCTCTGTGCAACTTCGGCTCATGGGTTAAATAGCCGCGGCCAGGCCCAAGCGAAGGGCCGGTTAGCAGATTCAATGCGATGCAGTGGCCGGAGTTGGTTCCTCGGGAACCTGCGTCCGCATTGAAGCAGCGGCTATCGAAAGGTCGCATCGGTCAGCGCCGCCCTCCCTCCCTCCATCCGATCACGTCATGACATCAATGCTGGCCTCCGCGTGCTCTGGGCCGGCATGAATGCGGCGCGGTAAATGGCCTGTGCATCAGAAGGAAAGCGCGGGAGGGGCGGGTGCCGAGTTTTTGGTGGGCCAGGGCAGTTAGAAGAAGGCTTGGGATCGGCCTGGACTCCCGCAAACCTCCCCCACATTGGTCTCCGGTTTGCGGGAGAAATCGCATTCGGACCGCCCGCGGACCGATACAGATCGGCATTGGATGGCTTCCGTAGTCCGGACACCGCGGCCCAAACGGTTACATGAGGTTTATGGGTCCGCCTTAGAGATGCCCTAAGGTCTAAAGCTCTGGAGGAAAACTCTAGGCCATAGGTTCAACGGTCGTACCTCATAATAGTACTGTTTCTACATCATTCTCCTTATCGAGTCCTCTTAACCCCTCTTTTCACATGAGAGGTAAGAGTATATAATAGATCTGAGCCGTTGATCTCATTAATTAGTGGTAGATTAGCTCTTACGTTATTACCTCACATGAAAAATGAGGGGGTAAGAGGGAGCATGTTAAAATTTGCCTTGTTTGAGGGCAATGTTTGGAGATTGCTCGTAATTTCACTTTTATGGTGAAATCCATAATCTAGCTTATGTGGATGGATCCGAGGACAGGCATCACTAGCACGTCCTTCCTTTACTGGAGACGTCTTCGTCTTCGCTGGAGAACCTTTCTTATAGTATGGATACCGCCATTGTTGGTGATGGATGTTGATGGTTGTTCTTGTGTGCTACTGATTTGATTGTATACTTTTTTACATTGGATTGTTGTATTGACCGGGTATTAATATTAACTTGATATTAATAGCCATTTATAAAAAAACACAAAGAATATAAAAGGATATAGCATTTGCAAATAGAGATTACATAGAAGCACTTATGCATCACTCTCCTACCGATAAACCGTCACCCCAAACCGGCTGAACAAAACCCGTACAGCCATTTCCAAGTGGTTGCATCCAAAAGGTCTGAACTTCAACACACCAAGGTAAGGTGATCCAGTGAGTAACCATGTGGATAACATGCAAAACATTATACTCTAACATCAAATATCATTCTGGTAGTTCCATATTGTCCAATGAAAGATTGACACGTGGATTTGAGTATTGAGTTTCCCATTCGCCCCAAACATACTAAAAGTACTAGTCGACGTGGAAAGTTTAAAAAGCTTTTTTTCCGGATAAAGGGCGCTTTTATTAACTCAAAATATAGCATCAAGCGGATACAAAACATGATGAGCAACACCGGCCTCTGCACAACTAAGATGCGCACAACCAAAGGCTAACAGTCTGACCAAAGAAAAATAGAAAACGACATACCGACAGCAGTAAAGTCATATAGGACCGACACTATGCCTATGTCTAAGGAGGCGGTGGACCGATCCAGAGGTTATGCTGCCTCCCATGTTAGGTAAAAACCTCCATGGCCACCAGCTCCAACCGCATACACACCGCCTTAAACAATGTTGGTACTCCGTTCGATGTAGAATAGCTAAATGGACCATTCTCTACAACAAGCATTCAGAAGGACATTGTTTGTATTTTGTTGACAACCAACACCTTTCTCTACCATTTTCAATCGGGCACTAGATACATGCTTACACCAAATGTCTTTTACTAGAGGAAGAAAATCATCATGCTTCAATCAAGCCACATCAAACATAAAGCCTCTAGGTCTTTTATCCTTAGGTTGCACCACACCACATTTCAACGCCGGAGGATTATGACCAGATAACTCCTTAACCAGCTTAACCACACTGACCAAAGGAAAAAGATCCTCCCATGAAAGGGACATAAGAATTCTATCAAGCTTTTCCAAAGTAAGGTGTTGTTGTTTATTGGACCATATGCACATACCTCCAACCATATAAATTTCTATCAAATTATAAGAATGAACAATAGAATTAAACATATAAGAAGCATGGGACATGCTAGTATGTTTATTCTTCTCATCATAAGTTATCAAAATGTTAAAATCTCCCCCAACAACATAATGACAATTGACCTTACTACAGACGGAAGCTAATTCAGTAAGAAAAATCCATCTTCGGCTCCTCATGAGCTGGGCCATACACAACCACAAGGGATAGATTGCAATCTAACAACTTATGCAACACATTGACCTGAATAAAACTTTTGTCATACCCAACAGAAATAATATCCAAAGTAGAAAAATCTAGTGCCACATAAAATACCCCTACATTTGCCCGCAGAAGGAATCCAATCCAATTGAAGAAGATTCCCATGATCCAACTTCCTGAAGAAAGCGTGAGAATATTTCCTCTTCATGGTTTTCTGGATCCCCACAAAGTCTAAATCATGGTTATGGAAAATATCTGACAAACAGGATGCAATACCTTTCTTCCCCACCGCTCTACAATTCCAAAATAAACCAATCGTATTAATTTATTTGGTTTTTGTCTCAACCTACCAATTCCGTCGGGGGCAAAATACACGAGGATATAGCATTTGCAAATAGAGATTACATGGAGGCACTTATGCATCACCCTCCTATTGATAAACCATCACCACAAGCCGGTTGAACAAAACCCGCATGACCGTTTTCAAGTGGTTGCCCTCAGGGCCCAAAAGTTTTGAACTTCAGCACACCAAGGTAAAAATCACGTGGTGATCTAGTAAGTAACCATGTGGATAACTTGCAAAACATTGGAAACTCCAACATCAAATATCATTCTGGTAGTTCCAAATTGTCCAACAGAAGATTGACACGCGGATTTGAGTCAATTTCCCATCCACCCCGAAAACATATTAAAAGCACTAGTCGGCGAAAAAAGTTTAAAAGCTACATGGACCATTCCCTACAAACAAGCGTGCCAAAGGACATTGTTTTTATCTTTGTCAACAAACAACACCTTTCTCTGCCATTTCAATTGGGCTTTCGCCAAATTATTTTAGTCAGAACCACTTCTCTACGTCTCCGCCCATCCCTCAGTCCACATCACCACCGAACAACACAACAGCATATTGTCTTCTCCCTTTTTGTTCATTTTCGTTGGTGGGCTTGGCGGCCGATCGATGACGCCTACTGCTACTATGACCTGGTACAGCGTCGCGTCACAATTAAAGATTCGTAGTACAGGCCATGCTGTTAGCTTAATCCGTGGGCTTAAGGGCAAATAATAACAGCAAGAAGAGGGGTGCATAAAAACGCAGCGATGACCTGGTCCCAGTGCGAGCGTACGTGTGGTCGCTGTTTGCATTCACTTGTTTGTCCAGCTCCGACGAACTGTAGATGCGGCCGGACAGCTCCATAGTACAGTCCGGCCGATCATGTTAGGTTAGCTTTGCAATTCCTGTCATAACTCCGCATCTCCGCTGCTATGCCTATCCATGCCTACACAAAGATGGAAGCTAGTGATCAGCGTAGCGTTCCGGAAACAAACAGTGCCGGCAAGATATCCAGCACTACCCTTTCTTTCATGAAAAGAGTAAACCCTAGAACAACCATCGATCGGTAGCACTTGCAGTAGCATTTCAGTCTAAACTGTGGTATGCTGCTAGTTGCTACAGTGCATCCTACTCCCTCCATTCGGAATTAACTGTCGATGGAATGAGCCTCGAGAGTTAATTCCAAACGGAGGTAATACTAAACAGAGAAATTTTCCCATTACCTTGTGTAAATGCTTACAATGCCACTCCAGGATCCACCATGTATTGTAAAGAAGAAGTTCATCACGCATACCACCACCACACACACACACACTCACACAACGTCAGGACCAGAATCATGGAGTTTCAAGAATGGTTCGTTCAAACGATGTAGCAGCCAGAACTGCAGAGCCTTTCATTGCTCTCAGCACACTAGTTTCTGTTCTGTATGTTCTATAAAGTTCTTGAAACAATGGTACAACATGAGGATTTTGCTTATGCTCCATACACTCAACTTATTAAGAGTCCTTTTACGTAACAGGCATGCGATCCTTAAGAATGGCTGCTTGAAGCAATACCAGTTTTCTCCAAGCAAGCGAATGGGTATGTGTGTCCTGTGTGTAACTGCAAAAATCACCATGTTCTTGGTTCCTTCAGTTTGTGTACTGTCATACAACATAGCGATATGTGACGTATCTGCCGGCTGTCTCGCTGGGCCTGATGATCTTCACAACTTGCCCTCGTTTGAGGCCGTAGTACCTCGCAATGGGATCCGTAATTTGTATTCTTGGTAGCTGTTTTGTTCATTGCATTCAGAAGAGAAATGGTTACATGCCTGTGAGCGGGTGCATATTTGTAGCGAAGTACTGAAAAATGGAGAGGGTGTCATGCAACAACAAGTGATAGAAGCATGGTTGTGTTGGCAAACAAGCAAGATTCAGTAGCTATTGTAATACATCTCCCATAGACAAACAACATCGATTTTCTTAGAGCAAATTGTGGAAACATGTTCCTCTAATGTTGGCCTTATTGCTATATCAGGGAACTAGATACAAGGTTGGCTGGCTCTATTGATGCCCAAAATTAGCGCAACTTTCAAGTGCTAATCAAGATTTAGTAATACCTGAGTTTCCTTTAAAGTGTACCGCGCCAATAACGTCTTCTTTTCCTCATTAGCAAGCACTTGATGCTCCGGAACAAGAACATGTTCCTTGATATTTATAAGCATTTCGGCGTCCTGTGGTTCGTTGCTTCAGTTATGAGAAAGCCAGAGTAACATAACAGATCACAGAAATGTGTCGGTTGAATCAGAGTGCATAACCAACCTGGAAAACCTCCAAGTGGATCTTTGGCTCCAGTTCTTGGAGAAACGATTTTGCAAATGGGGTGAGGTTCTGTTGCACAACCAATATAGCCCTGGAGACTTTCTCGGCGTTCATCATTTCAACATACTTCTTGATGTGCTTCATCCCCACCTTCTCGTCGTTAGGGAAGAACACGTATATCTGATTCGAAAGAGAGAAACAAGTAATAAGTGTTAGGAGACTGCCATTTCAAGGCAGAACTTCACCAACATAATAGCTGAATTTGGCACAGAATGCAGCATTGAGTTGCTCTGAACGAAAATGAGGTTCCTGGCAGCCATCATTCATCGTCAGGCAGCATGGTCGAGCTACTTGGTCGGCTAAATTCTTCCAACAGTACGTAGTCGTATGTCTGTAGAATTGTAGAGGCTGGTCAGGCAGTAGCAGACGGCAAGCAGCGCAGTCGCACAGAGCAACTCGCCTGGCGCAACGTGCACAGCGGAGCAGAGTGTCCCCCAAGCTAAGGAGCCGACGCCAT
The DNA here is from genome assembly GCF_056163025.1 of Triticum urartu. Lineage (NCBI taxonomy): Eukaryota > Viridiplantae > Streptophyta > Magnoliopsida > Poales > Poaceae > Triticum > Triticum urartu. The sequence continues at coordinate 559,371,406 of NC_141875.1, forward strand.
GAGCACCACGAACTAAGCTTGCATCGACCACTCGATGGCAAAACAAACACCGGTCGATCCAACAGAACAGATCGAGCAAGAGCAAGACGATGGAGCTAGGGCTTCAAATCTAACGAAGTTGTCGACCGAGAGACGGATCGCGGATGACCATCGGCGAAAAGGAGAAACAGAGAGCTGGATCCGTGGACGACAACCTAGCTACTTTAGAGGAAAGCAAAAGCAGGGGAGATTGAGCTGAGCCGAGCAGACCTGGTCGTTGGGGTCGTTCTTCTTGCACTTGTTGATGAGCATGTCCTCGCGGTGGAAGGACTCGCCGTACTTGCGCTGGAAGTCGCGGCGGGTCATGGACAGCTCGTGCTCCACCACCAGGTAGCCCCGGTCGCGCAGCATGTGCATCACCGTGCGCCGGATCCGGACCAGCCGCCCCACCGTCACGTCCTCCGTCACCAGGCCCGACGCCATCTCCCTCCTCCTCCTCCTCCTCCTCCGCTGCCGGCGGCGGCTTCGGTTTGGAGGCGGAGCTGCAGCTGCTGAGCTTGACCTGCGGAGGGCGACGACGTCGGCCCACTCTGCTTTTTTCCAATCCAGCAAGTGGGTTGGCTGCGCGGATACAATATCGTCACGCGCGCCTGCAAGCTGCGTCCGCGGATGACTGGTGGGGCCCCGGCAACAGCAGTGAGCAGTGCCCAATACGGGCCGACTTTACAGCGTGTGTTCTGACTGGTCGGCTCTGTAACGTTGCTAAAAATGGAGCATCGCGCATGAAACGCTCCCTTTTTCTACCGCGATGTCGCTCCCACCGTCTCCGTCCCCATCCGGGCTTGGCTCGCAAGCAGGAATGTTCTACTAGCTGCAATACCACCCATTTTTTCGTTGCACGAGAGCTGTGTACCTCCATGCCCAAAGTTACGGGTGGCTGTTTGGTTGCCTGCATAAGGTTCAGCCTCACCCGCGCAGGAAGAAAGTGACCCGTTTGATTGCCTGCGTTTATTGTGCGGTCCGCATTACACGAACATTAAAGCACCTCTAGATCAGACACAGGGAAAACGTCCGAATCAGCAGTAGCTCGCGAGCCTGGCTCGAGCGACGCAGGGGAGGGCGACACGCTTCTCTCCTCATGCGACGAGATGACGCGAGCTCGCCCGCGTCGCCGAAAAATCGGCGGGAGGATTTCGACTCACCTCCCGTCGAGTCCGCCCCTATTTAGCCCCCTCCCTCACCGTCCCAACTCCCGCCACCATTCTCCCTCCTTTCGAGCTTTTCCGCCGATGCACATCGGCACCGACGAGCAGGTAAGCGGCGCATTGATGACCCACAAGTATAGGAATCTATCGTAGTCCTTTCGATAAGTAAGAGTGTCGAACCCAACGAGGAATAGAAGGAAATGATAAGCGGTTTTCAGCAAGGTATTCTCTGCAAGTACAGAAATAAGTGGTAACAGATAGTTTTGTGATAGGATAAATTGTAACGAGCAACAAGTAACAAAAGTAAATAAAGTGCAGCAAGATGGCCCAATCCTTTTTGTAGCAAAGGACAAGCCGGAACAAACTCTTATAATAGGAAAAAGCGCTCCCGAGGACACATGAGAATATCGTCAAGCTAGTTTTCATCACGCTCATATGATTCGCGTTCGATACTTTGATAATTTGATATGTGGGTGGACCGGTGCTTGGGTGCTGTTCTTACTTGAACAAGCATCCCACTTATGATTAACCTCTATTGCAAGCATCCGCAACTACAACAAAAGTATTAAGGTAAACCTAACCATAGCATGAAACATATGGATCCAAATCAGCCCCTTACGAAGCAACGCGTAAACTAGGGTTTAAGCTTCTGTCACTCTAGCAACCCATCATCTACTTATTAATTCCCAATGCCTTCCTCTAGGCCCAAATAATGGTGAAGTGTTATGTAGTCGACGTTCACATAACACCATTAGAGGCTAGACAACATACATCTTATCAAAATATCAAATGAATACCAAATTCACATGACTACTAATAGCAAGACTTCTCCCCTGTCCTCAGGAACAAACGTAATTACTCACAAAGCATATTCATGTTCATAATCAGAGGGGTAATAATATGCATATAGGATCTGAACATATGATCTTCCACCAAATAAACCAACTAGCATCAACTACAAGGAGTAATCAACACTACTAGCAACCTACTAGCATCAATCCCGAACTTTGAGACAAGAATTGGATACAAGAGATGAACTAGGGTTTGGAGATGAGATGGTGCTGGTGAAGATGTTGATGGAGATTGCCCTCTCCCGATGAGAGGAGCGTTGGTGATGACGATGGTGATGATTTCCCCCTCCCGGAGGGAAGTATCCCCGGCAGAACAGCTCTGCCGGAGCTCTAGATTGGTTCCGCCTCGTGGCGGCGGAGTCTCGTCCCGAAAGGTTCCTTGTAATTTTTTTCTCATCGAAAGACTTCATATAGGAGAAGACGGACGTCGGAGAGCCACCAGGGGGCCCACAAGGTAGGGGGCGCGCCCTAGGGGGGGGCACCCTCGTGAGCAGGGTGTGGGCCCCCTGGCCTTCATCTTTGGCGAGGATTTTTCTTTATTTATTCTAAGATGTTCCGTGGAGTTTCAGGATTTTTGGAGTTGCGCAGAATAGGTATCTAATATTTGCTCCTTTTCCAGCCCAGAATTCCAGCTGCCGGTATTCTCCCTCCTTATGTAAACCTTATAAAATAAGAGAGAATAGCCATAAGTATTGTGACATAAAGTGAAATAACAGTCCATAATGCAATAAATATCGATATAAAAGCATGATGCAAAATGGACGTATCAACTCCCCCAAGTTTAGACCTCGCTTGTCCTCAAGCGAAAAGCCGATAACAATAAATATGTCCTCATGTTTAGAGGTAGAGGCGTCAATAAAAAATAAAATACGGACATGAAGGCATCATGATTATTCTCATAACAGCAACATATATAGATTCTATCATATGATTACTTATGTTCAAGTGATGATCTATTCACAATGCAAAAGTATAAATCATAAACCTTATTGGGCTCCGACAAACTATAATCCCAGTCATTGAAGCAATTGCAATTTATCATAACATCGAAAAGAGTCTATGTCAGAGCTAAAAAGCAAGTCCACATACTCAACTATCATTTAGTCCTCCATAATTGCTAACACTCACGCAATACTTATGGTTACAGAGTTTTAATCGGACACAGAGAATGATAGGGGCTTATAGTTTTGCCCCACAACTTTTTACCTCAAGGGTAATGTCAACAATAATGGTTCATGCTCCCCTATATCCAATTAGATACATATATATATATATATCATGTTCTTTCCAACATGCTGAGCTTGCCAAAGGATAAAATGAAAAAGAAAAGGTGAAGATCACCATGACTCTTGCATAAGGTAGAAGATAATAATAAAGGACAAGCCCTTCGCAGAGGGAAGCAGAGGTTGCCATGCGCTTTTATGGTTGGATGCATAAAATCTCAATGTGAAAGAACGCCACTTTATATTGCCCCATGTGATATGAACCTTTATTATGCAGTCCGTCGCTTTTATTACTTCCACACCACAAGATCATATAAAGCTTATTTCTCCCACACCAATCAATCATACATATTTAGAGCAATTTTTATTGCTTTGCACCGATGACAACTTACTTGAAGGATCTTACTCAATCCATAGGTAGATATGGTGGACTCTCATGGCAAAATTGGTTTAAGGATATTTGGAAGCACAAGTAGTATTTCTACTTGGTGCTGAGAATTTGGCTAGCATGAGGGGGAAAGGCAAGCTCAACAAGTTAGAGGATCCATGACAACATACTTTATCTCAGATATAAGAAAGACATAACTCATTACATTGTCTTCCTTGTCCAACATCAACTCTTTAGCATGTCATATTTTAATGAGTGCTCCCAATCATAAAAGATGTCAATGATAATATATCTATATGTGAAAACCTCTCTTTCCTTATTACTTCCTATTAATTGCAACAATGACCAAAGCTATGTCTGCCAACTCCCAACAACTTTTAATCATCATACTCTTTCTATGTGAAGTCATTACTCTCAATAAGATTAGTATGAACTTTTTGTTTCTTTTTATTCTTTTTCTCTTTTCTTTTGTTCGCCCAAGATCATGGCAAAATAATCAAGCCCTTGACTCAATACTAATCTTTATTATATATAGCTCACGGACTCGATTACAAAGAGAGATCATAAAGCAAAACTCAAAACTAGATCATGCCATAAACTTTATTCTACTAGATCAAGATACTTCTAATAAGATAGAACTAAGAAAAATGGTAAAGATAGGAGTTGTGATTGTGATACGATACCGGGGCACCTCCCCCAAGCTTGGCAGTTGCCAAGGGGAGTGCCCATACCCATGTGATTATGTCTCCTTCTTTGTTGTTGGTGTAATATTCTTGGCGATGATTCCCCTCAGGATGCGGTTCTCCTCTTCGAGCTTATTGACTTGCTGTTTGAGGTCCATTATTTCCTTACGAAGCTTTCCCGTGACAGCTAAAGCTCCTTGCACCCAAGGGTGTTGCATAGCTGTGGGAGAACAAGTGGCACTCCTCTTCATATTTTCATAAGAAAGAAATCTAACATTAGAAGGGATAACCGAGTTTGGAATAGTTGAGCTCTGTAGTTCCCCCATCATGAACCCAGCTCGGAGGCGAGAGGTGACTTCTTGATCCTCCATGGCATCTACTCTCATCAAGTCAGCCTCCATCTCTTCCTCCGTTGCTGGCCCAAAGTGGTCAGCGTCGCTGTTTGCCCTTGGTTCCGGTGCCGAATTAGATACCCGGCTCTCCCCGATTGACTCTTGAGAAGACATCTTGCTCTAATCTGCAGCAGCAATAGCTCAAAAACAAAAACAGAGGTTTGCGTAATACGGGAGTCAAAACCTTCGGGAGATTATATAATGAATTTTTACTGACCAAAGTACATAACGTGCAAGAAAACGGAGTCCGGAAGGCACACGAGGTGCTCACGAGGTAGGGGGCGCGCCCACCACCCTCATGGGGCCCTCGTGTCCTTCCCAGACTGCTACTTATTTTTCTATTTTTTTAAATATTCCAAAACGGAGAAATATTGCCTTAAAAATTGTTTTGGAGTCGGTTTGCTTACCGTACCACATACCTATTCCTTTTCGGAGTCTGAAACGTTCTGGAAAGTGTCCCTTATGTATTCCTCCGGGGTTACGGTTTCAATAATATTGGTTTCAACATTTATGGGATTACCCAAGATATAATGTTTGATTCTTTGACCGTTTACCACCTTCAGATTTTGTGCCTTCAAAGTTGTTGATCTTTATGGCACCGGAACGATAGACCTCTTTGATAACATAGGGCCTTCCCATTTAGAGAGAAGTTTTCTTGCAAAAAATCTTATGTGCAGTTCTATCTCCAGCGTGGTGTCCTCCATAAGCCTCGGAATGACACTTGCGTAGGATCTGTTCCTGTTCATGCTTAGGTACACAACGTCTAATAACACCATCTACTCCTTCTTTATAAAGATGTGGGTCATCCCAAAAGTAATGTCTTAAATCATAGAATTTTTTTTTTCTTTTGCTGGTATGTGAAGCTAGGTGGTATAAACTTAGCAACAATGTAATTAGTATAATCAGCATACCATGGAGTACTGCTAGAAGTACTTATAACATTTAATTGTTCATCAGGAAAGCTATCATTAATAGGTAGTGGGTCATCAAGAATATTTTCTAACCTAGACAAGTTGTCTGCAACGGGGTTCTCAGCTCCCTTTCTATCAACAATATGCAAATCAAATTCTTGTAGCAAGAGAACCCATCTAATAAGTCTAGGTTTAGCATCTTTCTTTTCCATAAGATATTTAATAGCAGCATGATCAGTTTGAATAGTTACTTTAGAATCAACAATATAAGATCTAAACTTATCACAAGCACTGCTAAGAGCTCTTTTTCAGTAGTAGCATAATTTCTTTGAGCATTGTCTAGAGTCTTACTAGCATAATTAATAACATTTAATTTCTTATCAACTCTTTGCCCTAGGACAACACCTACAGCATAATCACTAGCATCACAAATAATTTCAAAGGGTAAATTCCAATCAGGTGGCTGAACAACAGGTGCAGAGACTAATGCTTTCTTAAGTATTTCAAATGCTTCTACACAATCATCATCAAAGACAAATGGTGTATCTTTTTGCAGTAAATTAGTCAGAGGCCGAGAAATTTTTGAGAAGTCCTTAATGAACCTCCTGTAAAATCCGGCGTGACCAAGGAAACTTCTTGTACCTTTGATGTCCTTGGGACATGGCATCTTTTCAATAGCATCAACCTTGGCTTTATCAACTTCAATACCTCTTTCAGAAACTTTATGCCCCAAGACAATACCTTCATTAACCATAAAGTGGCACTTTTCCCAATTCAAGACAAGATTAGTTTCTTCACATCTCTGCAAAACTCAATCAAGATTGCTCAAGAAATCATCAAAATAGGATCCATAGACGGAAAAATCGTCCATGAAAACCTCACAAATCTTTTCACAAAAGTCAGAGAATATAGCCATCATGCATCTTTGAAAGGTAGCAGGTGAATTACATAAACCAAAAGGCATACGTCTATAAGCAAAAGTACCAAAAGGGCATGTAAAAGTAGTTTTTGATTGATCTCTAGCCGACACAGGTATTTGAGAGAAACCAGAATAACCATCTAGAAAGCAATAGTGTGTATGTTTGCATAATCTTTCTAGCATTTGATCAATAAAAGGTAAGGGGCAATGATCTTTCTTAGTAGCTTTATTTAATTTGCGGAAATCAATTACCATCCTATAGCCTGTGATAATTCTTTGTGAAATCAATTCATCTTTATCATTAGGAACAACAGTAATACCTCCCTTCTTAGGGACACAATGGACAGGACTTACCCACTCACTATCAGCAACGGGATAGATTATACCTGCCTCCAGAAGCTTTAATATTTCTTTTCTTACCACTTCTTTCATTTTAGGATTCAGACATCGTTGAGGATCACGAACTGGTTTGGCATCTGCTTCCAAATTTATTTTATGTTGACATAGAGTGGGACTAATGCCCTTAAGATCATCAAGAGTATATCCAATAGCAGCACAATGCTTCTTCAGAGTTTTCAATAATCTTTCTTCTTCATGCTCTGAAAGGTTAGAACTAATAATAACAGGATATATCTTCTTTTCATCAAGATAAGCATATTTAAGATTATCAGGCAACGGTTTAAGCTCAAGCACGGGATCACCCTTGGGTGGAGGAGGATCCCCTAAAATTTCAACAGGCAAATTATGTTGTAGAATAGGTTCGTGTTTAAAGAATACTTCATCTATTTCCCTTCTTTCATTCATGAACATATCATTTTCATGGTTTAGCAAATAGTGTTCTAAAGGATCAGTAGGAGGTACGGCAATAGAAGCAAGACCAATAATTTCATCCTTACTAGGTAATTCTTCCTCACGATGTTGTTTACTAGATTTAGAGAAATTAAACTCATGAACCATATCATCCAAGCCAATAGTAACAACATTCTTTTCGCAATCTATCCTAGCATTCACAGTGTTCAAGAAGGGTCTACCAAATATAATGGGACAAAAGCTATCTTGCGGAGAAGTAAGAATAAGAAAATCAGCAGGATATTTAGTTTTTCCACACAAGACTTCAACATCTCTAACAATTCCAATTGGTGAAATAGTATCTCTATTGCGGCAAGTTTAATTGTGACATCAATACCTTCTAACTCAGCAGGTGCAATTTCATTCTTAATTTCTTCGTATAAAGTATGCGGTATAACACTAGAACTAGCACCCATATCACATAAGCCATGATAACAGTGATCTCCTATTTAACAGAAATAATAGGCACGCCTACCACAGGTCTATGTTTATCTTTATCACAAGGTTTAGCAATTCTAGCAGTTTCACCTTCGAACTGGATAACATGCCCATCAATATTATCAGACAAGAGATCTTTAACAATAGAAATATTAGGTTCTACTTTAACTTGCTCAGGAGGTGTATAAGTTCTAATATTGCTTTTACGAACAACAGTTGAAGCTTTAGCATGATCCTTTATTCTAACAGGGAAAGGTGGTTTCTCAACATAAGAAGTAGGAACAATAGGATCATTATAAGTGACAGTCTTTTCTTCAACTTTAATAGGTGCAGCTACTTTTACTTCTATGGGAGGATGATATTTAAACCACTTCTCCTTAGGGAGATCAACATAAGTAGCAAAAGATTCACAGAAAGAAGCTACTATTTCAGAATCAAGTCCATATTTAGTACTAAACTTACGGAAAATATCAGTATCCATAAAAGATTTAACAAAATCAAACTTAGGTGTCATACCTGACTCTTTACCTTCGTCGAGGTCCCAATCTTCAGAGTTGCGTTTAATTCTATCCAATAAATTCCATCTGAATTTAGTAGTCTTCATCATAAAAGAGCTAGCACAAGAAGTATCGAGCATGGTGCGATTGTTATCAGAAAGCCGAGCATATAAATTTTGAATAATCATTTCTCTTGAGAGCTCATGATTGGGGCATGAATATAACATTGATTTAAGCCTCCCCCAAGCTTGAGCGATGCTTTCTCCTTCGCGAGGCCAGAAATTATATATATAATTGCGATCACGATGAACAAGATGCATAGGTAATACTTTCGATGAAATTCCAGCTTCAATCTTTTATAGTCCCATGATCTCATATCATCACATAGCCTATACCATATCAATGCGTCTCCCTTCAAAGATAAAGGGAAGACCTTCTTCTTAGCAACATCATCGGGTATACCTGCAAGCTTAAATAATCCACAAACTTCATCCACATATATTAAGTGCTCATCAGAATGCTTTGTTCCATCTCCTGTAAAAGGGTTAGCTAGCAGTTTTTCCATCATACCCGAAGGAAATTCAAAAGGAGTTTCATTTTCAATAGGTTCAGTAGGTTGAGGAGCAACTCTTTGCTCTACTGGACGGGGTGAAGATACCCCGAACAAGCCCCTCAGAGAATTACTTTCCATACTAACAAGTGACAGTAAATTTTAGCACACTATATAAATTTTTCCTTACCAAATTCCACCTACCAAAGGCGCTACACTCCCCGGCAACGGCGCCAGAAAAGAGTCTTGATGACCCACAAGTATAGGGGATCTATCATAGTCCTTTCGATAAGTAAGAGTGTCGAACCCAACGAGGAGCAGAAGGAAATGATAAGCGGTTTTCAGCAAGGTATTCTCTGCAAGTACAGAAATAAGTGGTAACAGATAGTTTTGTGATAGGATAAATTGTAACGAGCAACAAGTAACAAAAGTAAATAAAGTGCAGCAAGATGGCCCAATCCTTTTTGTAGCAAAGGACAAGCCGGAACAAACTCTTATAATAGGAAAAAGCGCTCCCGAGGACACATGCGAATATCGTCAAGCTAGTTTTCATCACGCTCATATGATTCGCGTTCGATACTTTGATAATTTGATATGTGGGTGGACCGGTGCTTGGGTGCTGTTCTTACTTGAACAAGCATCCCACTTATGATTAACCTCTATTGCAAGCATCCGGAACTACAACAAAAGTATTAAGGTAAACCTAACCATAGCATGAAACATATGGATCCAAATCAGCCCCTTACGAAGCAACGCATAAACTAGGGTTTAAGCTTCTGTCACTCTAGCAACCCATCATCTACTTATTAATTCCCAATGCCTTCCTCTAGGCCCAAATAATGGTGAAGTGTTATGTAGTCGACGTTCACATAACACCATTAGAGGCTAGACAACATACATCTTATCAAAATATCAAATGAATACCAAATTCACATGACTACTAATAGCAAGACTTCTCCCCTGTCCTCAGGAACAAACGTAATTACTCACAAAGCATATTCATGTTCATAATCAGAGGGGTAATAATATGCATATAGGATCTGAACATATGATCTTCCACCAAATAAACCAACTAGCATCAACTACAAGGAGTAATCAACACTACTAGCAACCTACTAGCATCAATCCCGAACTTTGAGACAAGAATTGGATACAAGAGATGAACTAGGGTTTGGAGATGAGATGGTGCTGGTGAAGATGTTGATGGAGATTGCCCTCTCCCGATGAGAGGAGCGTTGGTGATGACGATGGTGATGATTTCCCCCTCCCGGAGGGAAGTATCCCCGGCAGAACAGCTCTGCCGGAGCTCTAGATTGGTTCCGCCAAGGTTCTGCCTCGTGGCGGCGGAGTCTCTTCCCGAAAGGTTCCTTTGATTTTTTTCTCATCGAAAGACTTCATATAGGAGAAGATGGACGTCGGAGAGCCACCAGGGGGCCCACGAGGTAGGGGGGCGCGCCCTAGGGGGGGCACCCTCGTGAGCAGGGTGTGGGCCCCCTGGCCTTCATCTTTGGCGAGGATTTTTCTTTATTTATTCTAAGATGTTCCGTGGAGTTTCAGGACTTTTGGAGTTGCGCAGAATAGGTCTCTAATATTTGCTCCTTTTCCAGCCCAGAATTCCAACTGCCGGCATTCTCCCTCCTTATGTAAACCTTGTAAAATAAGAGAGAATAGCCATAAGTATTGTGACATAAAGTGAAATAACAGTCCATAATGCAATAAATATCGATATAAAAGCATGATGCAAAATGGACGTATCACACATCTTCATCGATCGGTGTTGGGGATATTACTACTGGACGTAAACCGGCCCGGAGTAACCGGATTAACTCTATGAAGATAGAAGCCCATAAAGACGTGAGGATGGTGGCGCTTTACGAAGGCCCAAGGCCCAAAGGCAGGTTAAGGCCTATAGATGTAAACCGACTTTCTCATGTAACTTGCATTGTAAGATAGGAAGGATAGAGACCGAGCCGGACACGTTTATGATCCGGCCTCGGGACTCTGTAAACCGGCGGGCGTCAACCTGTCTATATAAAGGGACGACCCGACAGCGGTTTAAGGACAACAGACAATAACTCGAGAGCCAGGCAAAGCGGATTCGCTCCCTGGTCATCGAAACCTTAGCAATACCAACACAACTAGACGTAGGCTTTTACCTTCATCGAAGGGGCCGAACTAGTATAAAAACCCTCGTGCCCCTTGTATGGTTTAACCCCTTTAAACTAACCCGTCGAGATGGCTCCACGACTACATCCTTTCACGAGGACATCTGCCGTGACAAACCCACGATAGTTGGCGCCCACCGTGGGGCTATCGCACGATGGTTTCGAGTTCTTGAAGGGCAGCTTCGAAGGACTCAAGGGATATGCTGTGGGCCAGATGACTAAGAGTCGTCGCGGCAAGCTCTACATCGACGACATAGGATGGGGTCCCGAGGACGGTTCAATTGAATACGGGTACCGGGTCCCCTTTGGCGGGATTCACGTCTTCATCGGCAAGATCGGTGAACCGGGCCCTGAGCCGGACACCTGCATCGACATCATGGAGACGGCTCAGCGTGCAAGCCCTGCCCAGGTTCAGCCCGCAGCAAGGCATGTTTTCGTAGGTGTCATCCATGGAGCGGAATATGAAGATGGACCGGCATCTGATGGGAAAACCGTTATCCGTTTCGATGACGAGTCTTCAACCGGAGAGACCGAGTCCCTGTACCAACTGCAAGATGGCCGGTTTAGCGGAGGTTCCGATGGCAACGGTATTCCGGACCCCCTTGATCTGCCAAGCCGGGTCACGGTCTTCATGGTCGGTACACAACCAGTGCAACATTCTTCTACCGCCGTGGCAATGACCTCCAGTTCAGCAGCAGCAATGCCAGCAGGAGCAGGAGGCTCAGCACCGCCTCCGGCTCAGGTTTTGTCCGATCTGTTCGACACTCTAGCGACGTTACTGGCAGCAGAGGTGGATGCAGCAAACCGGGATCAGCATAACACAGAGATTGCAAAGGTGAAGGATCAGATAGCTTAGGCCAAGGCGGACCTGGCAGCAGAGAATGCCAGGATGGCTACAGAACGGGCCGAGTTAGAAGCTCATGCCTACCGGCTTAGGCTGGATCAGAGTGCCTCAGATGATGTCATGAGGAGGAGATACTGGTCGCACCTCCCGCCGGGTTATGAGCCAAGGAACCTCTTCAACACCCCAGGAGCGGGAATCAGTAACCAGCCAGTGATAAACCGGATGGAGGCACTGGGAACAGGAGCGCCGGTTCAGCCGCGCACGATGAACCCGCCTCGTCAGAACAACATTGTACCATAGTACGTTCCGACGCCCCCGAGGCATTACTCCAACCCGTTGGATAACATTGTGGCCGCCGCTTCACGATTGGCAGCCCTCCCAATCGACGGCAAGTTACCGGTGGCGATTGAGACACGACGGGCCAGAGAGATCCTTCAAACAGCTTTAAACCAACAGCAGGCTTATTCGCATAGTCGTGAGAGGATTCATTCCACCCCCTGTCCAAGTCGGAGCTACAACAGGCATATTGAGGATGAACCGGCCGTGTCAAGCAGTGCACGTCACCGCAACTCGCCGCGAGGGCATAACCTGACAGGTGGTGGTGCTAATGCGCAGGATGTGGTGGATCATGGCCGAGCACGTCGAGAGGCCGAGTTAGCCGCTCAGTGTTGGGGAACGTAGTAATTTCAAAAAATTTCCTACGCACACGCAAGATCATGGTGATGCATAGCAACGAGAGGGGAGAGTGTTGTCTACGTACCCACGCAGACTGACTGCGGAAGCGTTGACGCAACGTAGAGGAAGTAGTCGTACGTCTTCCCGATCCGACCGATCCAAGCACCATTACTCCGGCACCTCCGAGTTCTTAGCACACGTACAGCTCAATGACGATCCCCGGGCTCCGATCCAGCAAAGCGTCGGGGAGGAGTTCCGTCAGCACGATGGCGTGGTGACGATCTTGATGTTCTACCGTCGCAGGGCTTCGCCTAAGCATCGCTACAATCTAATCGAGGTGGAATATGGTGGCAGGGGGCACCGCACACGGCTAAGGAACGATCTCAAGGATCAACTTGTGTGTCTAGAGGTGCCCCCTGCCTCCGTATATAAAGGAGCCAAGGGGGAGGGGGCTGCCGGCCATGAGGAGGGCGCAGGAGGAGTTCTACTCCTACCGGGAGTAGGACTCCCCCCCAATCCTAGTTGGACTAGGATTCCCCGAGGGGGAAAGAGAGAGAGGGGGGCCGGCCACCTCTCCTAGTCCTAATAGGACTAGGGGAGGGGGGAGGCGCGCGACCACCTTGGGCTGTCCTTTTCTCCTTTCCACTAAAGCCCATGAAGGCCCATATGGCTCCCGGGGGGTTCCGGTAACCTCCCGGTACTCCGGTAAAATCCCGATTTCACCCGAAACACTTCCGATGTCTAAATATAGGCTTCCAATATATCAATCTTTATGTCTCGACCATTTTGAGACTCCTCGTCATGTCCGTGATCACATCCGGGACTCCGAACTAACTTCGCTACATCAAAATGCATAAACTCATAATAACTGTCATCGTAACGTTAAGCGTGCGGACCCTACGGTTCGAGAACAATGTAGACATGACCGAGACACGTCTCCAGTCAATAACCAATAGTGGGACCTGGATGCCCATATTGGCTCCCACATATTCTACGAAGATCTTTATCGGTCAGACCGCATAACAACATACGTTGTTCCCTTTGTCATCGGTGTGTTACTTGCCCGAGATTCGATCGTCGGTATCCAATACCTAGTTCAATCTCGTTACTGGCAAGTCTCTTTACTCGTTCCGTAATACATCATCCCGCAACTAACTCATTAGTTGCAATGCTTGCAAGGCTTATGTGATGTGCATTACGGAGAGGGCCCAGAGATACCTCTCCGACAATTGGAGTGACAAATCCTAATCTCGAAATACGCCAACCCAACATCTACCTTTGGAGACACCTGTAATGCTCCTTTATAATCACCCAGTTACGTTGTGACGTTTGGTAGCACCCAAAGTGTTCCTCCGGCAAACGGGAGTTGCATAATCTCATAGTCATAGGAACATGTATAAGTCATGAAGAAAGCAATAGCAACATACTAAACGATCGGGTGCTAAGCTAATGGAATGGGTCGTGTCAATCAGATCATTCAACTAATGATGTGACCTCATTAATCAAATAAAAACTCTTTGTTCATGGTTAGGAAACAAAACCATCTTTGATTAACGAGCTAGTCAAGTAGAGGCATACTAGTGACACTCTGTTTGTCTATGTATTCACACATGTATTATGTTTCCGTTAATACAATTCTAGCATGAATAATAAACATTTATCATGATATAAGGAAATAAATAATAACTTTATTATTGCCTCTAGGGCATATTTCCTTCAGTCTCCCACTTGCACTAGAGTCAATAATCTAGATCACATCACCATGTGATTAACATCGATAGTTCACATCATCATGTGATTAACACCCAAAAGGTTTACTAGATTCGGTAATCTAGTTCACATCGCTATGTGCTTAACACCCAAAGAGTACTAAGGTGTGATCATGTTTTGCTTGTGAGAGAATCTTAGTCAACGGTCTTTCACATTCAGATCCGTTATGTATTTTGCAATTTTCTATGTCTACAATGCTTTGCACGGAGCTACTCTAGATAATTGCTCCCACTTTCAATATGTATCTAGATCGAGACTTAGAGTCATCCAGATCCGTGTCAAAACTTGCATCGACGTAACCTTTTTACGACGAACCTTTTGTCACCTCCATAATCGAGAAATATTTCCTTATTCCACTAAGGATAATTTTGACCGCTGTCCAGTGATCTACTCTTAGATCACTATTGTACTCCCTTGCTTAACACAGTGTAGGGTATACAATAGATCTGGTACACAGCATGGCATACTTTATAGAACCTATGGCTGAGGCATAGGGAATGACTTTCATTCTATTTCTATCTTCTGCCGTGGTCGGGCTTTGAGTCTTACTCAATTTCACACCTTGCAACACAGGCAAGAACTCTTTCTTTGACTGTTCCATTTTGAACTACTTCAAAATCTTGTCAAGGTATGTACTCATTGAAAAACTTATCAAGCGTCTTGATCTATCTCTATAGATCTTGATGCTCAATATGTAAGCAGCTTCACCGAGGTCTTTCTTTGAAAAACTTCTTTAAAAACACTCCTTTATGCTTTGCAGAATAATTCTACATTATTTCCGATCAACAATATGTCATACACATATACTTATCAGAAATGCTGTAGTGCTCCCACTCACTTTCTTGTAAATACAAGCTTCACCGCAAGTCTGTATAAAACTATATGCTTTGATCAACTTATCAAAGCGTATATTCCAACTCCGAGATGCTTACACCAGTCCATAGATGGATCGCTGGAGTTTGCAAATTTTGTTAGCACCTTTAAGATTGATAAAACCTTCTGGTTGTATCATATACAACTCTTCTTTAATAAATCCATTAAGGAATGCAGTTTTGTTTATCCATTTGCCGGATTTCATAAAATGCGGCAATTGCTAACATGATTCGGACAGACTTAAGCATAGATACTAGTGAGATACTCTCATCGTAGTCAACACCTTGAACTTGTCGAAAACCTTTTTGCGACAATTCTAGCTTTGTAGATAGTAACACTACTATCAGCATCCGTCTTCCTCTTGAAGATCCATTTATTTTCTATGGCTCGCCGATCATCGGGCAAGTCAACCAAAGTCCATACTTTGTTCTCATACATGGATCCCATCTCAGATTTCATGGCCTCAAGCCATTTTGCGGAATCTGGGCTCATCATCGCTTCCTCATAGTTCGTAGGTTCGTCATGGTCTAGTAACATAACTTCCAGAACAAGATTACCGTACCACTCTGGTATGGATCTCACTCTGGTTTACCTACGAGATTCGGTAGTAACTTGATCTGAAGTTACATGATCATCATCATTAGCTTCCTCACTAATTGGTGTAGGTGTCGCAGAAACAGTTTTATGTGATGTACTACTTTCCAATAAGGGAGCAGGTACAATTACCTTATCAAGTTCTACTTTCCTCCCACTCACATCTTTCGAGAGAAACTCCTTCTCTAGAAAAACTCCGAATTTAGCAACAAAAGTCTTGCCTTCGGATTTGTGATAGAAGGTGTACCCAACTGTCTCCTTTGGGTATCCTATGAAGACATATTTCTCCGATTTGAGTTTGAGCTTATCGAGATGAAACTTTTTCACATCGCAACTCCAAACTTTAAGAAACGACAGCTTAGGTTTCTTGCCAAACCATAGTTCACACAGTGTCGTCTAAACGGATTTAGTTGGTGCCCTTTTTAACGTGAATGCAGCTGTCTCTAATGCATAACACCAAAACGATAGTGGTAGATCGTTAAGAGACATCATAGATCGCACTATATCTAATAAAGTACGGTTATGACGTTCGGACACACCATTACACTATGGTGTTCCAGGTGGCGTGAGTAGTGAAACTATTTCACATTATTTTAATTGAAGACCAAACTCGTAACTCAAATATTTTACTTCTGCGATCATATCGTAGAAACTTTCATTTTTGTTACGATGATTCTCCACTTCACTCTGAAATTCTTTGAACTTTTCAAATGTTTCAGACCTTTGTTTCATCAAGTAGATATACTCATATCTGCTCAAATCATCTGTGAAGATCAGAAAATAATGATATCTATCGCGAGCCTCAATATTCATCGGACCACATACATCAGTATGTATGATTTCCAACAAATCTGTTGCTTGCTTCATTGTTCCGGAGAACAGAGTCTTAGTCATCTTGCCCATGAGGCATGGTTCGCAAGCATCAACTGATTCATAATCAAGTGATTCCAAAAGCCCATCAGCATGGATTTTCTTCATGCGCTTTACACCAATATGACCTAAACGGCAGTGCTACAAATAAGTTGCACTATCATTATTAACTTTGCATCTTTTGGTTTCAATATTATGATTATGTGTATCACTACGATCGAGATCCAACGAACTATTTTCATTGGGTGTGTAACCATATAAGGTTTTATTCATGTAAACAGAACAACAATTTATTCTCTTACTTAAATGAATAACCGTATTACAATAAACATGATCAAATCATATTCATGCTCAATGCAAACACCAAATAACACTTATTCAGGTTCAACACTAATCCCGAAAGTATAGGGAGTATGCGATGATGATCATATCAATGTTGGAACCACTTCCAACACACATCGTCACTTCACCCTTAACTAGTCTCTGTTTATTCTGCAACTCCCGTTTCGAGTTACTAATCTTAGCAACTGAACTAGTATCAAATACTGAGGGGTTGCTATAAACACTAGTAAAGTACACATCAATAACATGTATATCAAATATACTTATGTTCACTTTGCCATCCTTCTTATCTGCCAATCACTTGGGGTAGTTCCGCTTCCAGTGACCAGTCCCTTTGCGGTAGAAACACTTAGTCTCAGGCTTAGGACCAGACTTGGGCTTCTTCACTTGAGCAGCAACTTGCTTGCTGTTCTTCTTGAAGTTCCCCTTCTTCCCTCTGCCCTTTTCTTGAAACTAGTGGTCTTGTCTATCATCAACACTTGATGTTTTTCTCGATTTCTACCTTCGTCAATTTCCGCATTACGAAGAGCTTGGGAATCGTTTCCGTTATCCCTTGCATATCATAGTTCATCACGAAGTTCTACTAACTTGGTGATGGTGACTAGAGAATTCTGTCAATCACTATCTTATCTGGAAGATTAACTCCCACTTGATTCAAGCGATTGTAGTACTCAGACAATCTGGGCACATGCTCACTAGTTGAGCGATTCTCCTCCATCTTTTAGCTATAGAACTTGTTGGAGACTTCATATCTCTCAACTCGGGTATTTGCTTGAAATATTAACTTCAACTCCTGGAACATCTCTTATGCTCCATGACGTTCAAAACGTCTTTGAAGTCCCGATTCTAAGCCATTAAGCATGGTGCACTAAACTATCAAGTAGTCATCATATTGAGCTAGCCAAACGTTCATAACGTCTGCATCTGCTCCTGCAATAGGTATGTCACCTAGAGGTGCATCAAGGACATAATTATTCTGTGCAGCAATGAGGATAAACCTCAGATCACGGATCCAATCCGCATCTTTGCTACTAACATCTTTCAACACAATTTTCTCTAGGAACATATCAAAATAAACACATGAAAGCAACAATGCGAGCTATTGATCCACAACATAGATATGCTAATACTACCAGGACTAAGTTCATGATAAATTAAAGTTCAATTAATCATATTACTTAAGAACTCCCACTTAGATAGACATCCCTCTAATCTTCTAAGTGATCACGTGATCCAAATCAACTAAACCATAACCGATCATCACGTGAAATGGATTAGTCTTCAATGGTGAACATCATTATGTTGATCATATCTACTATATGATTCACGCTCGATCTTTCGGTCTCCGTGTTCCGAGGCCATATCTGCATATGCTAGGCTCGTCAAGTATAACCCGAGTATTCTGCGTGTGCAAAACTGGCTTGCACCCGTTGTAGATGGACGTAGAGCTTATCACACCCGATCATCACGTGGTGTCTGAGCACGACGAACTTTGGCAACGGTGCATACTCAGGGAGAACACTTCTTGATAATTAGTGAGAGATCATCTTATAATGCTACCGTCAAACAAA
The DNA here is from genome assembly GCF_056163025.1 of Triticum urartu. Classification (NCBI taxonomy): domain Eukaryota; kingdom Viridiplantae; phylum Streptophyta; class Magnoliopsida; order Poales; family Poaceae; genus Triticum; species Triticum urartu. The sequence continues at coordinate 559,389,995 of NC_141875.1, forward strand.
GCAAGATAAGATGCATAAAAAAGATAAACATCACATGCAATCAAAATATGTGACATGATATGGCCATCATCATCTTGAGCCTTTGATCTCCATCTCCAAAGCATCGTCATGATTTCCATCGTCACCGGCATGACACCATGATCTCCATCATCTTGATCTATATCAATATGTCGTCACATGGTCGTCTCGCCAACTATTGCTCTTGCAACTATTGCTATCGCATAGCGATAAAGTAAAGCAATTATTTGGCGCTTGCATCTTATGCAATAAAGAGACAACCATAAGGCTTTTGCCAGTTGCTGATAACTTCAACAAAACATGATCATCTCATACAACAAAATTTATATCACATCACGTTTTGACCATATCACATCACAACATGCCCTGCAAAAACAAGTTAGACGTCCTCTATTTTGTTGTTGCAAGTTTTACGTGGCTGCTACGGGCTTAAGCAAGAACCAATCTCACCTACGCATCAAAACCATAACGATAGTTTGTCAAATAGACTCCGTTTTAACCTTCGCAAGGACCGGGCGTAGCCATACTCGGTTCAACTAAAGTTGGAGAGACAGACGCCCGCAAGCCACCTATGTGCAAAGCACGTCGGGGGAACCGGTCTCGCGTAAGCGTACGCGTAATGTTGGTCTGGTCGTCTCGTCCAACAATACCGCTGAACCAAAGTATGACATGCTAGTAGGCAGTATGACTTATATTGCCCACAACTCACTTGTGTTCTACTCGTGCATATAACATCAAACCATAAAACCTAGGCTCGGATGCCACTGTTGGGGAATGTAGTAATTTCAAAAATTTTCCTACGCACACGCAAGATCATGGTGATGCATAGCAACGAGAGGGGAGAGTGTTGTCTACGTACCCACGCAGACCGACTGCGGAAGCGTTGACGCAACATAGAGGAAGTAGTCGTACGTCTTCCCGATCCGACCGATCCAAGCACCGTTACTCCGGCACCTCCGAGTTCTTAGCACACGTACAGCTCAATGACGATCCCCGGGCTCCGATCCAGCAAAGCGTCGGGGAGGAGTTCCGTCAGCACGACGGCGTGGTGACGATCTTGATGTTCTACCGTCGCAGGGCTTCGCCTAAGCACCGCTACAATATAATCGAGGTGGAATATGGTGGCAGGGGGCACCGCACACGGCTAAGGAACGATCTCAAGGATCAACTTGTGTGTCTAGAGGTGCCCCTGCCTCCGTATATAAAGAAGCCAAGGGGGAGGGGGCCGCCGACCATGAGGAGGGCGCATGAGGAGTTCTACTCCTATCGGGAGTAGGACTCCCCCCCAATCCTAGTTGGACTAGGATTCCCCGAGGGGGAAAGAGAGAGAGGGGGGCCGGCCACCTCTCCTAGTCCTAATAGGACTAGGGGAGGGGGGAGGCGCGCGGCCACCTTGGGCTGTCCTTTTCTCCTTTCCACTAAAGCCCATTAAGGCCCATATGGCTCCCGGGGGGTTCCGGTAACCTCCCGGTACTCCGGTAAAATCCCGATTTCACCCGGAACACTTCCGATGTCTAAATATAGGCTTCCAATATATCAATCTTTATGTCTCGACCATTTCAAGACTCCTCGTCATGTCCGTGATCACATCCGGGACTCCGAACTAACTTCGGTACATCAAAATGCATAAACTCATAATAACTGTCATCGTAACGTTAAGCGTGCGGACCCTACGGTTCGAGAACAATGTAGACATGACCGAGACACGTCTCCGGTAAATAACCAATAGCGGGACCTGGATGCCCATATTGGCTCCCACATATTCTACGAAGATCTTTATCGGTCAGACCGCATAACAACATACGTTGTTCCCTTTGTCATCGGTGTGTTACTTGCCCGAGATTCGATCGTCGGTATCCAATACCTAGTTCAATCTCGTTACTGGCAAGTCTCTTTACTCGTTCCGTAATACATCATCCCGCAACTAACTCATTAGTTGCAATGCTTGCAAGGCTTATGTGATGTGCATTACTGAGAGTGCCCAGAGATACCTCTCCGACAATCGGAGTGACAAATCCTAATCTCGAAATATGCCAACCCAACATCTACCTTTGGAGACACCTATAATGCTCCTTTATAATCACCCAGTTACGTTGTGACGTTTGATAGCACCCAAAGTGTTCCTCCAGCAAACGAGAGTTGCATAATCTCATAGTCATAGGAACATGTATAAGTCATGAAGAAAGCAATAGCAACATACTAAACGATCGGGTGCTAAGCTAATGGAATGGGTCATGTCAATCAGATCATTCAACTAATGATGTGACCTCGTTAATCAAATAACAACTCTTTGTTCATGGTTAGGAAACAAAACCATCTTTGATTAACGAGCTAGTCAAGTAGAGGCATACTAGTGACACTCTGTTTGTCTATGTATTCACACATGTATTATGTTTCCGGTTAATACAATTCTAGCATGACTAATAAACATTTATCATGATATAAGGAAATAAATAATAACTTTATTATTGCCTCTAGGGCATATTTCCTTCACTCAGCACACAGCTCGTCAACCTACTCCGGTTCGTCCAACCGCCTCGGTGGAGCCGGGTGTGGTCTTCAGTTCTTTGGGGGTGCCCTGCCTCGCCCCAGCCTTACGCAATGTACTACTGCCCAAGGATTTCAAAGGCCCTCGCAAGGTACCCAATTACACCGCTGATTTGCAACAAGAGTCATGGGTTGAGAGTTATGTAACGCCCCGAGACCGATGTGCCAGGTGTCCTCCAGTTATTCGCTGTTGTTGCCTTGTCATTGCTTGCGTGTCATGCATCTCATATCATGTCATCATGTGCATTTCATTTGCATACATGTTCGTCTCATGCATCCGAGTATTTTCCCCGTTGTCCGTTTTGCAATCCGGCGCTCCTATGTCATCCGGTGTTCCTTTCTACCTCTTTTTCGTGTGCAGGTGTTAAACATTTTCGGATTGGACCAAGACTTGTCATGCGGCCTTGGTTTACTACTGGTAGACCACCTGTCAAGTTTCGTGCCATTTGGACTTCGTTTGATACTCCAATGGTTAACCGAGGGACTGAAAAGGCCTCGTGTGTGTTGCAGCCCAACACCCCTCCAAAGTGGCCCAAAACCCACCTAAACCTCCTCCATCATCTCGGTCGTTCGATCACGATCGCGTGGCCAAAAACCACACCTCATTTGGAGTCTCCTAGCTCCCTCTACATATATGTATATGTGCCCCTCCTGGATTTTCGCGCAGTCTAACCCTAGCCCTGCTCCCTCTCCGCTGCCGGACATGTCCGGACGGCGTCGGACGCGTCCGCGCCGCCGCCCGCAGCCACTCACAGCGTACCACGCGCCCTGCATCCTTCTCCTCCACCGCCGGCCCGCGCGGCCCACAGGGAGCCCGCCCCGGGCCGTCCAGGGCCCGATCCCGCACGCCCGAGCGCGCCTGCTTCGCCTCCCGATCCAGCCCGTCGCCGGTCGTCTTCTCCGCCGCCGCTCGCCGGAGCTTCGGCGGATCTCGCCGAAGACCTCCAGTAGGCCGGCCCCGTGCCTCTCCCTTCCCTTTCTCTCCTCTGCTCTCGCTCCCCCTCACGAGCTCTCTCTCCCTCACGAGCTCTCTCTCCATGAACCTCGCAGGAACACCCTGGCCGCCCCGTGCCCAATCTACCCATTCACGGCCTTCCCGACGCTCGCCGGAGTTCCACGCCTCCACGCCATCGCCGTTGACTTCCGCCGGCGCCGTTCTATAGCAGAGAACGAGCTACCCCCGACCTGGATCCAGTTTCGCGCTGGTAGTTTTCCACTAAGTCCCAGAATTTTCATCTTATGTGCACTGGTTTGACCTCGCGTAACTTCCTGCTCGTAACTCCATTTTGCATGCATTTTATGTCTAAATGTTCATCTCGACGAGTACATCATTTCATCTCATTGCATCATTTTCTTTTGAGCTCATCTTGATGACCGAAATGCTGTTGGAAGAGGGCTATGTGATGATAGTTTCAGATCTGTTTCAGCAAATGCACTTTTGTCATTTTTGCCATGATTAATGCGCGCATGCTATGATCCTGAGCTCTAGATGTGTTTTCATGTATGCCATGCCATCTTTACAGGGGTGTATGCCATGTATTTTTGTGATCTATGTGGTGACTAGCACAAGCATGCAAAGTAGCCTACTCGATGATGCTGATTTCACGGACTTAGAATTTCACTAAGTCCCTGTCCTGTTATTGTTTTTATGCCATATGTTCATGTTGTTTCGTAGTGATCCGTGCCTCTTTTGTGGATGATCAGTAAGGATGTTTTGTAGATATTGTGGTGCTCTATCCATCCATGTCTTTGTTTGCAATTATGGAGCACCCTAGCTTGAGTCAATCGAGCTCTACTTTTGCTATAAAATGTTCCTGGCAGATTGTTAACATGTTTAGCAATTTTGCCGAGGTTTTTGCTATTGATCCGTGCATGCTATGTTATTGTTCTTGCCATGTATAGCTTCTATGCCATGTCTATTTTATGGGTGTATGTTTAGTTTGTCATGCAATGCCTCGTAGTGAGTGCATCGAGCTCGTAAACATGCCTACTTGTGAACTGTTTTGCATGCTCCAGTTTTCACAAAGTCTGAATTTGTTTATGTTTTTGCTATGTTCACATGCTTACAATTGTATTTTCTGATCCCTTTTGGCTCATGGTCAGTAAGGGACTTTTGTTATATGCTTTGAGTAGCTTCATGGCATGCCTTGCTTTGCCATGATATGTTCCTGTAGCATGTAGTTTTCATGCTCTAAAGTTTGCTTCCTGATGATAAATTCTTGACTTGTTATTTCAGTAAGTCTGTAACCAGTAATCTTTTGCACTTTTGCCATGCTTGTTTGAACCTGTTAATGGATGAATTGGCCGTATCTCAGTGTTCATCTTTTGTCAAGCATCTTGAGTGGATCCCTGCCACATATTTTTTGCTATGTTTGAGTGCTGTAGCATATTTATCTTGATGCATTTAGATGGTCACTTGCTGTTAATCGCAGACCGGTGCCATATTTGTTTTGCTTGCCATTTCCAAACCGTGCATCCGATTCCGGTGATCTTTATATTGATTTCATCTGAAATCAACTCCTCTTTCCAGTGGCACTTTTGGATTTCCAAGTTGAAGCCAAATCCAATCATTCCTTTCCAAATCATGCATATGTATCGCATACCGCATCCCGCATATCATGCCATGTTCATGTATTGGTTGTTTACTATGTTGTGTGCTTCTTTCCGGTGTTGCATCTTCGGGTTTGTTCCGATAACGTCACATTTGTGAGGACCCGTTCGACTACGTTCGTTTGTCTTCTTCATGGACTCGTTCTTCTTCCTTGTGGGATTTCAGGCAAGATGACCATACCCTCGAAATCACTTCTATCTTTGCTTGCTAGATGCTCGCTCTTTTGCTATGCCTATGCTGCGATACCTACCACTTGCTTATCATGCCTCCCATATTGTTAAGCCAAGCCTCTAACCCACCTTGTCCTAGCAAACCGTTGTTTGGCTATGTTACCGCTTTGCTCAGCCCCTCTTATAGCGTTGTTAGTTGCAGGTGAAGATTGGAGTTTGTTCCTTGTTGGAACATGGATATTTTGTTGGGATATCACAATATCTATTATTTAGTTAATGCATCTATATACTTGGTAAAGGGTGGAAGGATCGGCCTTATGCCTGGTGTTTTGTTCCACTCTTGCCGCCCTAGTTTCCGTCATATCGGTGTTATGTTCCCGGATTTTGCGTTCCTTACACGGTTGGGTTATAATGGGAACCCCTTGACAGTTCGCCTTGAATAAAACTCCTCCAGCAATGCCCAACATTGATTTTACCATTCGCCACCTTGTCTCTTTTCCCTTGGGAGTCGCGCTCCCGAGGGTCATCATTATTTTAACCCCCCGGGCCAGTGCTCCTCTAAGTGTTGGTCCAAACTAGAGCCCTGTGCAGCGCCCCCTCGGGGAAACTCGAGGTTTGGTTTTAGTTTTACGGAGCGCTCATCTGAGTGTGCCCTGAGAACGAGATATGTGCAGCTCCTATCGGGATTTGTCGGCACATTCGGGCGGTGTTGCTGGACTTGTTTTACCATTGTCGAGGATGTCTTGTAACCGGGATGCCGAGTCTGATCGGATTGTCTTGGGAGAAGGAATATCCTTCGTTGACCGTGAGAGCTTGTGATGGGCTAAGTTGGGACACCCCTGCAGGGATTTAAACTTTCAAAAGCCGTGCCCGCGGTTATGGGCAGATGGGAATTTGTTAATGTCCGGTTGTAGAAAACCTAAAGTTTGTCTTAATTAAAATGCATCAACGGCGTGTGTAACCGTGATGGTCTCTTCTCGGCGGAGTCCGGGAAGTGAACACGGTGTTGGAGTAATGCTTGACGTAGGTTGTTCTAGGATCACTTCTTGATCATAGTTGTTTGACCGTGCTTTTGCCTTCTCTTCTCACTCTCTTTTGCGTATGTTAGCCACCATATATGGTAGTCGCTTGCTGCAGCTCCACCTCATACTTTTTATCCTACCTATAAGCTTAAATAGTCTTGATCACGAGGGTGTTAGATTGCTGAGTCCCCGTGCCTCACAGATACTTCCAAAACCAGTTTGCAGGTGCCGTTGAACCGTGCAGGTGACGCAACCAAGCTCAAGGAGGAGCTCGATGGAGTTCGTGTTCGTTTTCTTGTTCCGTTCCCAGTTGATCAGTAGTGGAGCCCAGTTGGGACGATCAGGGATCTGTGTAGCATTTGGGGTAGTCTTCTTTTATTATGGTTCCGTAGTCGGACCTTGTGTGTATCTGGATGATGTAATGCTTTATTCATTGTATTGTGTGAAGTGGCGAGTGTAAGCCAGCTATGTATTCTTTCCCCTTGATTTATTTACATGGGATGTTGTGAAGATTACCTCACTTGCGACATTGCTTTCAATGCGGTTATGCCTCTAAGTCGTGCTTCGACACGTAGGAGATATAGCCGCATCAAGGGCGTTACAAGTTGGTAATTAGAGCCTTCCCCGACCTTAGGAGCCCCCTGCTTGATCAAATCATTGGCGTTATTGAGTCTAGAAAAAATGTTTTGAGTCCTTTAGGAATTATATATATCGGAGAGTAGGACTTCTTTTTACTCCTCAGTCCCTTCGTCGCTCTAGTGAGGCATCCCGACGTAGAGTTTTGACTCTTCTCTTCTCAAGTTTCACTAAATTTTTTTTAGGATCACGCGGGTATCTTGGAATCGTTCCGATGGTTTTGTGATGAGAACATTGTTCTTGGTGCCTCCTGACATTTAGGGGTTGTGGTAGTGTCCTGGGGAGTTGAGCTCCGAGGTGTTGTCGTCACAATTTTATCGTTGCAGTTCTGGAATACCTGAGTTTCGACGACATCGAAAATCTCTTTTATGCGGTTGTTGGTGAGATAATCTCGATGCCACCCAGTACTGGGGCGGGAGTTCAGGAGTATCGCCATAACTCATATAACGGATGCTTTTCGAAGGTTGAGGTAAATAATTTCCGAAGATTTCTTGGTTATGTGTTGAAGGATGGATACAGCTAGATGTAGGATTTTCTAGTTTTGGGTGAGATATTATGCTTCCCCTGTATCCCCAACACCTGATTGCATAACCGGAAAGTTTCGGGAGTTTATAAGTAGGAATTCAAGTAGCTCTTAGGATATCTTTCCGACAGATGTATGATATGAAATTGGGGTTCGATGTCTAGTGGTCCGCCTATCCACGGTTGGTTTTACAGTGGTCTCGTTGTGTCTTAAAGAGTCCTTGGCTATGCTGACTCAGGGACGCTTCGTATGTCATGTGCACTGCCTTGTACATGATGGTGTTGTACGATCGAGCCCGTGTAGGCCCCACCATGAAAACTTCGGACGAAATCTCTATCATATGTTTGTTCCGGCTTATTCCGCAAGCCAATCCTTTGTTTTGTTTTTTTAGTTGTGGTATTCGAGTTGCTTCGAAGTCAAGAGTTGATTCCATACCTTTCCTTAGCGGTGTTCTCATACTCCCATGTGAATACCAATCCTTCATGATAATCAAGATTGTCATTTCAATTCCTTTTTCAACCGGTGTGCTTCTCTTCTAGTGGATCCAATCTTATTCAACATCCGCAAGATCAACTCAAGTCTTTTAACGGTGTTGTTTCATCCGTCCCAAATTGCCTTTGTTTTCCCACTCTCCCACCCTTTTTCTTCGAGGACTCGGATTTCTTTATCAAGTATCCATCTTATTGATGTGAAGTCTCTCCATTCTTTTTCGTCAATATTCTTATCCGGTGATTCTCATGAAGATGCTCTACAAGTTCATCATTATTCGTTCTTTTTTCTCTGGTGGATTCAATTCAAGTTTCGTTGATCATATTCTTTCCTCGTTTTAAATGTTTTCATGTCGGTGCACCTCTTTATCATTCACTTCTCACTATTCATTTGTTCCGGAGTGTTGAAGATATCTCAGAAGATTCTAGTTCCATCCTAAATTCGTTCTAGCTTTTGCGAGGATGTTACCTTATTCAAGCCATTGATTTCAACCGGCGCAATCTATTTTTTAAATCATCAACGGTGTTTCTTTTGAGTGGGCCCTAACCCACAGGTCTTTCCCAGGATCTTACCTGACTCTTCTCATTTTACCGGCGCTTCTCAAATTCTTTTCCAAGTTTGACGTAAGAATGAATTATCATCAGTCAAATGTCTTTCTCCAAGATCCTTCAAATTCTTTTCATCGTTGGCTCAATCTTTTCGCTTTTGATTCTTCCGGAGCGTCTAAATAATTCTAGGTGGTGTTTCTCGTCGTCATTCTTAACACTTGAGGCCGAAGAAGAATTTTTCCTCCATATCTTACTCCATTTTCTTCAAGATTCGTGGGTCTAGCTTAATGCCATCCTCTCATAATTGTTTTTCGATTGTCAGAATTCTTTTCACCCATCCGAAGCAATTCAAGAGTCTTATCAATTTGATTATCCGGACTCCATCAATTCAGGTTTATTCATTCTCAGCTTTCAGTTGTCATTCTCAATTCTTACCGGTGCATGTTTCAAGTGTGTTCTAATCAGCTCGTGATCTCTTCGTTCACTTGTATCTAAATTCTCTTAAACATCTTCGTTCATTTGCTAATTCTTCCCGGTGCTTCGATATATTTCCTTTGATCGTTTACAATTCTTACGGTGGTTTGCTCAAGTTTCTCTTCCATGGTGATCATATCAATTCATTCGTTGTTCCAATCCTACCGGTGGTTCGTTGAAGACCGTCTCAAGTTTGTGCTATATCTATCTTAATCTTTTCTACGAGAATAAGTAGTATGCAAAATCCATTGCTTGTCATCAAATTTAAATTGATGAAGGATAAGCATAACATAATTTCTATTCTTGTTTCATCCAAGCGATTAATTCCTTATTCCGGAGGCTCATCAAATTCTCGGTTTCACTTGATTCATCTTTCTTTTCTGGAGTTTAAAGCTCTCTAAATTATTTTATCACGGAGATCCATCTAAATCATTACAAGGTTTCACCTTGTGTTTTCAACTTCTCTTTCCTTTGTTTGATCATCCTTTTATTACCGGAGTTCCTCATGGTAGTTCGTCAAGGATTCTTTTCATTCTTCAATTATTTTTTTCAAGATATCTCTCGGAGCTATGATCCGCCAAGATATACTTCAAGTTTTCTTCTTTTGCAATCCGGAGTGCAATTCTTTCTACCGTATCATTGGAGGTGGTATTATTTCATTCTTGATAATCTGAGTCCATGTTTCATGATTCACATGTTGTTAAGAATGAGGTATTTCAAAATCCACCAATCTCTTCATTGGAGTTATTTTGGATTATATTTCACCTAAAGACTTTCCTAAGGATTGTGGCTATCTATGGTGTTTATAGGTGACCCAATTTCTTCATTTATCCTACCGGTGAAATAAGTTTCTCGTCTCCTTCTTGATATCAAGCCAATCTATTGTTTCGTTAGTGGCAGAATTTCACCTCATAATTTTGAGATGTCTTCCATAAGCCCACATCAAGCTTATTCTTTTCGTTGTTGATTTTCCAACAACTCCGTTCGACCCTTCTCCTAAGGATGCCTTTTTTCAAGCTCTTTTGTGGCAGAAGTTGGCACTTTCTTCTCCATTCTTTTATTTCAATTGTCTATCTTCTATTTCTTTCTTCCGGAGGCATTGTGATGTTCCCCTCTTCAACCCTTCTTCTTGTTCTTGTCAAGACCTTATTCTTTTCATGCCAATCCATTTAACTAGAGTGTTGTGCCCTTTTGCTCAAGTTCTTTTCGCCTTATCAAGCCTTGCATCTCTTTTCAACCGGAGTGCTGTCTGAGATCTTTCTTACCCCTTGTTCCATTCATTCAATAGTTCCGTAGGCTGTATGTTGTGATTTCATCAAGTGTCTTCTCATCTTATCAAGTTCTTATTCAATTCCTTTTCTTTTCAATCGGAGTGCTGCCCGAAGTTGTTCTTCCTTGTTCCTCTTTTCTAACAGAGTGTTTTCAACATCGTTCATCTCCGTTGTATTCTTTTCTCAAATGGCTTAACCTTTTCAAGGTTCTTTGGTCTCACCCATTTGTCAAAGAAGCAACTTAGTTTTACCTCTTCTCGTACTATTCCGTTTTCACTCTGGTGCCATTCTAGATCTCGGGACGAGATCCTCTCGTAGTGGTGGAGTGTTGTAACACCCCGAGACCGATGTGCCAGGTGTCCTCCAGTTATTCGCTGTTGTTGCCTTGTCATTGCTTGCGTGTCATGCATCTCATATCATGTCATCATGTGCATTTCATTTGCATACATGTTCGTCTCATGCATCCGAGTATTTTCCCCGTTGTCCGTTTTGCAATCCGGCGCTCCTATGTCATCCGGTGTTCCTTTCTACCTCTTTTTCGTGTGCGGGTGTTAAACGTTTTCGGATTGGACCGAGACTTATCATGCGGCCTTGGTTTACTACCGGTAGACCGCCTGTCAAGTTTCGTGCCATTTGGACTTCGTTTGATACTCCAACGGTTAACGAGGGACCGAAAAGGCCTCGTGTGTGTTGCAGCACAACACCCCTCCAAAGTGGCCCAAAATCCACCTAAACCTCCTGCATCATCTCGGTCATTCGATCACGATCGCGTGGCCGAAAACCACCCCTCATTTGGAGTCTCCTAGCTCCCTCTACATATATATATGTGCCCCTCCCGGATTTTCGTGCAGTTTAACCCTAGCCCCCTCCCTCTCCGCCGCCGGACACGTCCGGACAGCGTCGGACGCGTCCGCGCCGCCGCCCGCAGCCACTCACAGCGTGCCACGCGCCCTGCAGCCCTCATCTCCGCCGGCGGCCCACGGGGAGCCCGCCCCGGCCGTCCAGGGCCCGATCCCGCGCGCCCGAGCGCGCCTGCTTCGCCTCCCGATCCAGCCCGTCGCCGGTCGTCTTCTCCGCCGCCGCTCGCCGGAGCTCCGCCGGGATCTTGCCGGAGACCTCCAGCAGGCCGGCCCCGTGCCTCTCCCTTCCCTTTCTCTCCTCTGCTCTTGCTCCCCCTCACGAGCTCTCTCTTCCTCACGAGCTCTCTCTCCATGAACCTCGCAGGAACACCATGGCCGCCCCGATCTACGCGCTCGCGCCACCCCAAGCCGGCCCTTCGCCGGGAATGGGTTGCGCTGCACCCGATCTACCCATTCACGGCCTTCCCGACGCTCGCCGGAGTTCCACGCCTCCACGCCATCGCCGTTGACTTCCGCCGGCGCCATTCTGTAGCAGAGAACGAGCTACCCCCGACCTGGATCCAGTTTCGCACTGGTAATTTTCCACCAAGTCCTAGAATTTTCATCTTATGTGCACTGGTTTGACCTCGCGTAACTTCCTGCTCGTAACTCCATTTTGCATGCATTTTATGTCTAAATGTTCGTCTCGACGAGTACATCATTTCATCTCATTGCATCATTTTCTTTTGAGCTCATCTTGATGCCCAAAATGCTGTTGGAAGAGGGCTATGTGATGATAGTTTCAGATCTGTTTCAGCAAATGCACTTTTGTCATTTTTGCCATGATTAATGTGTGCATGCTATGATCCTGAGCTCTACATGTGTTTTGATGTATGCCATGCCATCTTTACAGGGGTGTATGCCATGTATTTTTGTGATCTATGTGGTGACTAGCACAAGCATGCAAAGTAGCCTACTCGATGATGCTGATTTCAGGGACTTAGAATTTCACTAAGTCCTTGTCCTGTTATTGTTTTTATGCCATATGTTCATGTTGTTTCCTAGTGATCCATGCCTCTTTTGAGGATGATAAGTAAGTATGTTTTGTAGATATTGTGGTGCTCTATCCATCCATGTCATTGTTTGCAATTATGGAGCACCCTAGCTTGAGTCAATCGAGCTCTAGTTTTGCTATAAAATGTTCCTGGCAGATTGTTAACATGTTTAGCAATTTTGCCGAGGTTGTTGCTATTGATCCGTGCATGCTATGTTATTGTTCTTGCCATGTATAGCTTCTATGCCATGTCTATTTTATGGGTGTATGTTTAGTTTGTCATGCAATGCCTCGTAGTGAGTGCATCGAGCTCGTAAACATGCCTACTTGTGAACTGTTTTGCATGCTCCAGTTTTCACAAAGTCTGAATTTGTTTATGTTTTTGCTATGTTCACATGCTTACAATTGTATTTTCTGATCCCTTTTTGCTCATGGTCACTAAGGGACTTTTGTTATATGCTTTGAGTAGCTTCATGGCATGCCTTGCTTTGCCATGATATGTTCCTGTAGCATGTAGTTTTCATGCTCTAAAGTTTGCTTCCTGATGATAAATTCTTGACTTGTTATTTCAGTAAGTCTGTAACCAGTAATCTTTTGCACTTTTGCCATGCTTGTTTGAACCTGTTAATGGATGAATTAGCCGTAGCTCAGTGTTCATCTTTTGTCAAGCATCTTGAGTGGATCCCTGCCACGTATTTTGTTGCTATGTTTGAGTGCTGTAGCATATTTATCTTGATGCATTTAGATGGTCACTTGCTGTTAATCGCAGACTGGTGCCATATTTGTTTTGCTTGCCATTTCCAAACCGTACATCCGATTCCGGTGATCTTTATATTGATTTCATCTGAAATCAACTCCTCTTTCCAGTGGCACTCTTGGATTTTCAAGTTGAAGCCAGGTCCAACCATTCCTTTCCATATCATGCATATGTATCGCATACGCATCCCGCATATCATGCCATGTTCATGTGTTGGTTGTTTACTATGTTGTGTGCTTCTTTCCGGTGTTGCTTCTTCGGGTTGGTTCCAATAACATCGCATTTGTGAGGACCCGTTCGACTACGTCCGTTTGTCTTCTTCATGGACTCGTTCTTCTTCCTTGCGGGATTTCAGGCAAGATGACCATACCCTCGAAATCACTTCTATCTTTGCTTGCTAGATGCTCGCTCTTTTGCTATGCCTATGCTGCGATACCTATCACTTGCTTATCATGCCTCCCATATTGTTAAGCCAAGCCTCTAACCCACCTTGTCCTAGCAAACCGTTGTTTGGCTATGTTACCGCTTTGCTCAGCCCCTCTTATAGCGTTGTTAGTTGCAGGTGAAGATTGGAGTTTGTTCCTTGTTGGAACATGGATATTTTGTTGGGATATCACAATATCTCTTATTTAATTAATGCATCTATATACTTGGTAAAGGGTGGAAGGCTCGGCCTTATGCCTGGTGTTTTGTTCCACTCTTGCCGCCCTAGTTTCCATCATATCGGTGTTATATTCCCGGATTTTGCATTCCTTACATGGTTGGGTTATAATGGGAACCCCTTGATAGTTCGCCTTGAATAAAACTCCTCCAGCAATGCACAACATTGGTTTTACCATTCGCCACCTAGCCTGTTTTCCCTTGGGAGTCGCGCTCCAGAGGGTCATCATTATTTTAACCCCCCCGGGCCAGTGCTCCTCTGAGTGTTGGTCCAAACTAGAGCCCTATGCAGCGCTCCCTCGGGGAAACTCGAGGTTTGGTTTTAGTTGTACGGAGCGCTCATCTGAGTGTGCCCTGAGAACGAGATATGTGCAGCTCCTATCGGGATTTGTCGGCACATTCGGGCGGTGTTGCTGGACTTGTTTTACCATTGTCGAGGATGTCTTGTAACCGGGATGTCGAGTCTGATCGGATTGTCTTGGGAGAAGGAATATCCTTCGTTGACCGTGAGAGCTTGTGATGGGCTAAGTTGGGTCACCCCTGCAGGGATTTGAACTTTCGAAAGCCGTGCCTGCGATTATGGGCAGATGGGAATTTGTTAATGTCCGGTTGTAGAAAACCTAAAGTTTGTCTTAATTAAAATGCATCAACCGCGTGTGTAACCGTGATGGTCTCTTCTCGGCGGAGTCTGGGAAGTGAACACGGTGTTGGAGTAATGCTTGACGTAGGTTGTTCTAGGATCACTTCTTGATCATAGTTGTTCGACCGTGCTTTTGCCTTCTCTTCTCGCTCTCTTTTGCGTATGTTAGGCACCATATATGCTAGTCGCTTGCTGCAGCTCCACCTCATACCTTTTACCCTAGCTATAAGCTTAAATAGTCTTGATCGCGAGGGTGTGAGATTGCTGAGTCCCCGTGCCTCACAGATACTTCCAAAACCAGTTTGCAGGTGCCGTTGAACCGTGCAGGTGACGCAACCAAGTTCAAGGAGGAGCTCGATGGAGTTCGTGTTCGTTTTGTTGTTCCGTTCCCAGTTGATCAGCAGTGGAGCCCAATTGGGACGACCGGGGATCTGTGTATCATTTGGGGTAGTCTTCTTTTATTTTGGTTCCGTAGTCGGACCTTGTGTGTATCTGGATGATGTAATGCTTTATTCATTGTATTGTGTGAAGTGGCGAGTGTAAGCCAGCTATGTATTCTTTCCCCTTTATTTATTTACATGGGATGTTGTGAAGATTACCTCACTTGCGACATTGCTTTCAATGCGGTTATGCCTCTAAGTCGTGCTTCGACATGTAGGAGATATAGCCGCATCGAGGGCATTACAAGTTGGTAATCGGAGCCTTCCCCGACCTTAGGATCTCCCTGCTTGATCGAATCGTTGGCGTTGTTGAGTATAGAAAAAAAAGTTTTGAGTCCTTTAGGAATTATATATATCAGAGAGTAGGACTTTTTTTTACTCCTCAGTCCCTTCGTCGCTCTGGTGAGGCATCCTGACATAGAGTTTTGACTCTTCTCTTCTCAAATTTCACTAACACATTTTTTAGGATCACGCGGATATCTTGGAATCATTCTGATGATTTTGTGACAAGAACATTGTTCTTGGTGCCTCCTGGCATTTGGGGGCTGTGGCAGTGTCCTGGGGAGTTGAGCTCCGAGGTGTTGTCGTCACAATTTTATCGTTGCAGTTCTGGAATACCTGAGTTTCGCCGACATCGAAAATCTCTTTTATGCGGTTGTTGGTGAGATAATCTCGACGCCACCCAGTACTGGGGCGGGAGTTCGGGAAACTCGTATAACGGATGCTTTTCGAAGGTTGAGGTAAATGATTTCCGAAGATTTCTTGGTTATGTGTTGAAGGATGGATATAGCTGGATGTAGGATTTGCTAGTTTTGGGTGAGATATTATGCTTCCCCTGTATCCCCAACACCTGATTGCATAACCGGAAAGTTTAGGGAGTTTATAAGTGGGAATTCAAGTAGCTCTTAGGATATCTTTCCGACAGATGTATGATATGAAATTGGGGTTCGACGTCTAGTGGTCCGCCTATCCACGGTTGGTTTTACAGTGGTCTCATTGTGTCTTAAAGATCCCTTGGCTATGCCGACTCAGGGCGCTTCGTATGTCATGTGCATTGCCTTGTACATGATGGTGCTGTACGATCGAGCCCGTGTAGGCCCCACCACGAAAACGTCGGACGAAATCTCTATCATATGTTTGTTCCGGCTTATTCCGCAAGCCAACCCTTTGTTTTGTTTTTCTTTCAGTTGTGGTATTCGAGTTGCTTCGAAGTCAAGAGTTGATTCCATACCTTTCCTAAGCGGTGTTCTCATACTCCCATGTGAATACCAATCCTTCATTATAATCAAGATTGTCATGTCAATTCCTTTTTCAACCGGTGTGCTTCTCTTCTACTGGATCCAATCTTTTTCAACATCCGCAAGATCAACTCAAGTATTTTAACGGTGTTGTTTCATCCGTCCCAAATTGCCTTTGTTTTCCCACCCTTCCACCCTTTTTCTTCGAGGACTCAGATTTCTTTATCAAGTATCCATCTTATTGATGTGAAGTCTCTCCATTATTTTCCGTCAATATTCTTATCCGGCGATTCTCATGAAGATGCTCTACAAGTTCATCATTATTCGTTCTTTTTTCTCCGGTGGATTCAATTCAAGTTTCGTTGATCATATCCTTTCCTCGTTTTAAATGTTTTCTCATGTCGGTGCACCTCTTTATCATTCACTTCTCACTATTCATTTGTTCCGGAGTGTTGAAGATATCTCAGAAGATTCTAGTTTCCATTCTAAATTCGTTCTAGCTTTTGCGAGGATGTTACCTTATTTAAGACATTGATTTCAACCGGCGCAATCTATTTTTTAAATCATCAACGGTGTTTCTTTTGAGTGGGCCCTAACCCACAGGTGTTTCCCAGGATCTTACCTGACTCTTCTCATTTTACCGGAGCTTCTCAAATTCTTTTCCAAGTTTGACGTAAGAATGAATTATCATCAGTCAAATGTCTTTCTCCAAGATCTTTCAAATTCTTTTCATCGTTGGCTCAATCTTTTCGCTTTTGATTCTTTCGGAGCGTCTAAATAATTCTTGGTGGTGTTTCTCGTCGTCATTCTCAACACTTGAGGATCGAAGAAGAATTTTTCCTCCATATCTTACTCCATTTTCTTCAAGATTCGTGGGTCTAGCTTAATGCCATCCTCTCATAATTGTTTTTCGATTGTCAGAATTCTTTTCACCCATCCGAAGCAATTCAAGAGTCTTATCAGTTTGATTATCCGGACTCCATCAATTCAGGTTTATTCATTCTCAGCTTTTAGTTGTCATTCTCAAATCTTACTGGTGCATCTTTCAAGTGTGTTCTAATCAGCTCGTGATCTCTTCGTTCACTTGTATCTAAATTCTCTTAAACATCTTTGTTCATTTGCTAATTCTTCCCAGTGCTTCGATATATTTCCTTTGATCGTTTACAATTCTTACGGTGGTTTGCTCAAGTTTCTCTTCCATGGTGATCATATCAATTCATTCGTTGTTCCAATCCTACCGGTGGTTCTTTGAAGACCATCTCAAGTTTGTGCTATATCTATCTTAATCTTTTCTACGAGAGTAAGTAGTATGCAAAATCCGTTGCTTGTCATCAAATTTAAATTGATGAAGGATAAGCATAACATAATTTCTATTCTTGTTTCATCCAAGCGATTAATTCCTTATTCCGGAGGCTCATCAAATTCTTGGTTTCACTTGATTCATCTTTCTTTTCTGGAGTTTAAAGCTCTCTAAATTATTTTATCACGGAGATCTATCTAAATCATTACAAGGTTTCACCTTATGTTTTCAACTTCTCTTTCCTTTTGTTTGATCATCCTTTTATTACCGTAGTTCCTCATGGTGGTTCGTCAAGGATTCTTTCATTCTTCAATTATTTTTTCAAGATATCTCTCGGAGCTATGATCCGCCAAGATATACTTCAAGTTTTCTTCTTTTGCAATCCGGAGTGCAATTCTTTCTACCGTATCATTGGAGGTGGTATTATTTCATTCTTGATAATCTGAGTCCATGTTTCATGATTCACATGTTGTTAAGAATGAGGTATTTCAAAATCCACCAATCTCTTCATTGGAGTTATTTTGGATTATATTTCACCTAAAGACTTTCCTAAGGATTGTGGCTATCTATGGTGTTTATAAGTGACCCAATTTCTTCATTTATCCTACCGGTGAAATAAGTTTCTCGTCTCCTTCTTGATATCAAGACAATCTATTGTTTCGTTAGTGGCAGAATTTCACCTCATAATTTTGAGATGTCTTCCATAAGCCCACATCAAGCTTATTCTTTTCGTTGTTGATTTTCCAACAACTCCGTTCGACCCTTCTCCTAAGGATGCCTTTTTTCAAGCTCTTTTGTGGCAGAAGTAGGCACTTTCTTCTCCATTCTTTTATTTCAATTGTCTATCTTCTATTTCTTTCTTTCAGAGGCATTGTGATGTTCCCCTCTTCAACCCTTCTTCTTGTTCTTGTCAGGACCTTATTCTTTTCATGCCAATCCATTTAACCAGAGTGTTGTGCCCTTTTGCTCAAGTTCTTTTCGCCTTATCAAGCCTTGCATCTCTTTTCAACCGGAGTGCTGTCTGAGATCTTTCTTACCCCTTGTTCCATTCATTCAATAGTTCCGGAGGCTGTATGTTGTGATTTCATCAAGTGTCTTCTCATCTTATCAAGTTCTTATTCAATTCCTTTTCTTTTCAATCGGAGTGCTGCCCGAAGTTGTTCTTCCTTGTTCCTCTTTTCTAACGGAGTGTTTTCAACTTTGTTCATCTCCGTTGTATTCTTTTCTCAAATGGCTTAACCTTTTCAAGGTTCTTTGGTCTCACCCGTTTGTCAAAGAAGCAACTTAGTTTTACCTCTTATCGTTCTATTCCATTTTCACTCCGGTGCCATTCTAGATCTCGGGACGAGATCCTCTCGTAGTGGTGGAGTGTTGTAACACCCCGAGACCAATGTGCCAGGTGTCCTCCAGTTATTCGCTGTTGTTGCCTTGTCATTGCTTGCGTGTCATGCATCTCATATCATGTCATCATGTGCATTTCATTTGCATACATGTTCGTCTCATGCATCCGAGTATTTTCCCTGTTGTCCGTTTTGCAATCCGGCGCTCCTATGTCATTCGGTGTTCCTTTCTACCTCTTTTTCGTGTGCGGGTGTTAAACGTTTTAGGATTGGACCGAGACTTATGCGGCCTTGGTTTACTACCGGTAGACCGCCTGTCAAGTTTTGTGCCATTTGGACTTCGTTTGATACTCCAACGATTAACCGAGGGACCGAAAAGGCCTCGTGTGTGTTGCAGCCCAACACCCCTCCAAAGTGGCCCAAAATCCACCTAAACCTCCTCCATCATCTCGGTCATTCGATCACGATCGCGTGCCCGAAAACCGCACCTCATTTGGAGTCTCCTAGCTCCCTCTACACACATATATATACATACATAGATATATATATATATATATATATATATATATATATATATATATATATATATATATATATATATATGTGCCCCTCGCGGATTTTCGCGCAGTCTAACCCTAGCCCCGCTCCCTCTCCGCCGCCGGACGCGTCCGCGCCGCCGCCCGCAGCCACTCACAGCGTGCCACGCGCCCTGCAGCCCTCATCTCCGCCGGCGGCCCACGGGGAGCCTGCCCCGGGCCGTCCAGGGCCCGATCCCGCGCGCCCGAGCGCGCCTGCTTTGCCTCCTGATCCAGCCCGCCGCCGGTCGTCTTCTCCGCCGCCGCTCGCCGGAGCTCCGCCGGGATCTTGCCGGAGACCTCCAGCAGGCCGGCCCCGTGCCTCTCCCTTCCCTTTCTCTCCTCTGCTCTTGCTCCCCCTCACGAGCTCTCTCTTCCTCACGAGCTCTCTCTCCATGAACCTCGCAGGAACACCATGGCCGCCCTGATCTACGCGCTCGCGCCACCCCTTCGCCGGGAATGGGTTGCGCTGCACCCGATCTACCCATTCACGGCCTTCCCGACGCTCGCCGGAGTTCCACGCCTCCAGGCCATCGCCGTTGACTTCCGCCGGCGCCATTCTGTAGCAGAGAACGAGCTACCCCCGACCTGGATCCAGTTTCGCGCTGGTAATTTTCCACCAGGTCCTAGAATTTTCATCTTATGTGCACTGGTTTGACCTCGCGTAACTTCCTGCTCGTAACTCCATTTTGCATGCATTTTATGTCTAAATGTTCGTCTCTACGAGTACATCATTTCATCTCATTGAATCATTTTCTTTTGAGCTCATCTTGATGCCCGAAATGCTGTTGGAAGAGGGCTATGTGATGATAGTTTCAGATCTATTTCAGCAAATGCACTTTTGTCATTTTTGCCATGATTAATGTGTGCATGCTATGATCCTGAGCTCTACATGTGTTTTGATGTATGCCATGCCATCTTTACAGGGGTGTATGCCATGTATTTTTGTGATCTATGTGGTGACTAGCACAAGCATGCAAAGTAGCCTACTCGATGATGCTGATTTCAGGGACTTAGAATTTCACTAAGTCCTTGTCCTGTTATTGTTTTTATGCCATATGTTCATGTTGTTTCCTAGTGATCCGTACCTCTTTTGAGGATGATAAGTAAGTATGTTTTGTAGATATTGTGGTGTTCTATCCATCCATGTCTTTGTTTGCAATTATGGAGCACCCTAGATTGAGTCAATCGAGCTCTAGTTTTGCTATAAAATGTTCCTGGCAGATTGTTAACATGTTTAGCAATTTTGCCGAGGTTGTTGCTATTGAACCGTGCATGCTATGTTATTGTTCTTGCCATGTCTAGCTTCTATGCCATTTCTATTTGATGGGTGTATGCTTAGTTTGTCATGCAATGCCTCGTAGTGAGTGCATCGAGCTCGTAAACATGCCTACTTGTGAACTGTTTTGCATGCTCCAGTTTTTCACAAAGTCTGAATTTGTTTATGTTTTTGCTATGTTCACATGCTTACAATTGTATTTTCTGATCCCTTTTGGCTCATGGTCAGTAAGGGACTTTTGTTATATGCTTTGAGTAGCTTCATGGCATGCCTTGCTTTGCCATGATATGTTCCTGTAGCATGTAGTTTTCATGCTCTAAAGTTTGCTTCCTGATGATAAATTCTTGACTTGTTATTTCATTAAGTCTGTAACCAGTAATCTTTTGCACTTTTGCCATGCTTGTTTGAACCTGTTAATGGATGAATTAGCCGTAGCTCAGTGTTCATCTTTTGTCAAGAATCTTGAGTGCATCCCTGACATGTATTTTGTTGCTATGTTTGAGTGCTGTAGAATATTTATCTTGATGCATTTAGATGGTCACTTGCTGTTAATCGCAGACCGATGCCATATTTGTTTTGCTTGCCATTTCCAAACCGTGCATCTGATTCTGGTGATCTTTATATCGATTTTATCTGAAATCAACTCCTCTTTCCAGTGGCACTCTTGGATTTCCAATTTGAAGCCAGGTCCAATCATTCCTTTCCAAATCATGGATATGTATCGCATACCGCATCCCGCATATCATGCCATGTTCATGTGTTGGTTGTTTACTATGTTGTGTGCTTCTTTCCGGTGTTGCATCTTCGGGTTGGTTCCAATAACGTCGCGTTTGTGAGGACCCGTTCGACTACATCCGTTTGTCTTCTTCATGGACTCGTTCTTCTTCCTTGCGGGATTTCAGGCAAGATGACCATACCCTCGAAATCACTTCTATCTTTGCTTGCTAGATGCTCGCTCTTTTTCTATGAGTATGCTGCGATACCTACCACTTGCTTATCATGCCTCCCATATTGTTAATCCAAGCCTCTAACCCACCTTGTCCTAGCAAACCATTGTTTGGCTATGTTACCGCTTTGCTCAGCCCCTCTTATAGCGTTGTTAGTTGCAGGTGAAGATTGGAGTTTGTTCCTTGTTGGAACATGGATATTTTGTTGGGATATCACAATATCTCTTATTTAATTAATGCATCTATATACTTGGTAAAGGGTGGAAGGCTCGGCCTTATGCCTGGTGTTTTGTTCCACTCTTGCCGCCCTAGTTTCCGTCATATTGGTGTTATGTTCCCGGATTTTGCGTTCCTTACACGGTTGGGTTATAATGGGAACCCCCTGACAGTTCGCCTTGAATAAAACTCCTCCAGCAATGCCCAACATTGGTTTTACCATATGCCACCTAGCCTCTTTTCCCTTGGGAGTCGCGCTCCCGAGGGTCATCATTATTTTAACCCCCCTGGGCCAGTGCTCCTCTGAGTGTTGGTCCAAACTAGAGCCCTGTGCAGCGCCCCCTCGGGGAAACTCGAGGTTTGGTTTTAGTTGTACGGAGCGCTCATCTGAGTGTGCCCTGAGAACGAGATATGTGCAGCTCCTATCGGGATTTGTTGGCACATTCGGGCGGTGTTGCTGGACTTGTTTTACCATTTTTGAGGATGTCTTGTAACCGGGATGCCGAGTCTGATCGGATTGTCTTGGGAGAAGGAATATCCTTTGTTGACCGTGAGAGCTTGTGATGGGCTAAGTTGGGACACCCCTGCAGGGATTTGAACTTTCGAAAGCCATGCCCGCGGTTATGGGCAGATGGGAATTTGTTAATGTCCAGTTGTAGAAAACCTAAAGTTTGTCTTAATTAAAATGCATCAACCGCATGTGTAACCGTGATGGTCTCTTCTCGGCAGAGTCCGGGAAGTGAACACGGCGTTGGAGTAATGCTTGACGTAGGTTGTTCTAGGATCACTTTTTGATCATAGTTGTTCGACCGTGCTTTTGCCTTCTCTTCTCGCTCTCTTTTGCGCATGTTAGCCACCATATATGCTAGTCGCTTGTTGCAGCTCCACCTCATACCTTTTACCTTACCTATAAGCTTACATAGTCTTGATCGCGAGGGTGTGAGATTGCTGAGTCCCCGTGCCTCACAGATACTTCCAAAACTAGTTTGCAGGTGCCGTTGAACCATGCAGGTGACGCAACCAAGCTCAAGGAGGAGCTCGATGTAGTTCATGTTTGTTTTGTTGTTCCGTTCCCAGTTGATCAGTAGTGGAGCCCAGTTGGGACAATCGGGGATCTGTGTAGCATTTGGGGTAGTCTTCTTTTATTTTGGTTCCGTAGTCGGACCTTGTGTGTATCTGGATAATGTAATGCTTTATTCATTGTATTGTGTGAAGTGGCGAGTGTAAGCCAGCTACGTATTCTTTCCCCTTTATTTATTTACATGGGATGTTGTGAAGATTACCTCACTTGCGACATTGCTTTCAATGCGGTTATGCCTCTAAGTCGTGCTTCGACACGTAGGAGATATAGCCGCATCGAGGGCGTTACAAGTTATGAGATGGCGATGGAGATGCTGGATGTGGATGAAGCGGTGTGTGCTAAGTACTTCACCATGATGTTGGAGGGGACAACTCGTACTTGGTTAAAGAGCTTTCCGGCTAACTCCGTCGGGTCATGGGTTGAGTTAATACATCGGTTTATCTAGAATTTTAAAGATACTTGTAAGAAGCCTATGTCGATTGTGGACCTGGCCGTTTGTGTTCAAGAGGATGGGGAGTCTACAACCCATTGGGTGAAGCGAGTCTTAGCTATTCTGCATTCGTCAGACCGCATCAACGCGGATACAACAGTTTTGACGTTGGAAGGCAATTGCCGGTTTATGCCATTAAAACTAAAGTTAGGGAGGCTCAAGCGCCACTGCAATGACATGTCAACCCTTATGGCTGCTTTGGTGAAGTATGCCGATGCAGATAGTACCAAGGACCCTGAGTCTGAGGATGACAAACCGAGGAAGGGGAAAAAGAACGGCAATACCAAGGGGCAGCATCACAATCCGGCAGGTCATGGGAATAATGGTAAACGTAAAGCAGATAATAGCCTGGACTTCGTGGCTAACACCAATGCCCATGATAACAGTCAGCGTCGTAAGGGCAAACTGCCCAAAGGGGCGGAGGGTCAGGCCCCAATTTGGAGCGCCTGTTAAATCAGCCTTGTCCAAAGCATGGATCGAAGGAGAAGCCAGCTTCGCATCTTTGGAAGGATTGCTTCATCATGTGAGAGTTCAAAAATTCCAATATGTTTCAATACGATAATGGTCCACCTGGCGGTTCAGGAGGTGGATTTCATGGGCCGGGTTACGGAGGAGGCAGCCCCGGTTCAGGATTCCAAGGCAATCAGACCGGACATGGCAATCAAGGGAATCAGGGCAATCAGGGAGGTTATAACCATAAGGGGAATCAACAGCAGCAACAGTCGGGTTATCAGAGCAATCCGAAGCAGTTGAATAGTGGGCAGTATCATATCTTTACCACTAGCTTGTGTAAGCGCGATCAGAAGCTTCACAAGAGGGCCGTGAACTCCGTTGAACCGGCGGTGCCTCAGTATCTGCGCTGGTCTGAGCAACCCATTTTATGGAGTCGAGAGGATCACCCACCCCGGGTTGATAATCCGGGTCATCTGGCCTTAGTGGTGGCACCTCAAGTTTGGGGGTATAAGTTCACCAAGGTGCTTATGTACGGGGGAAGCAGCGTCAATATCCTTTACTATGATACCTTCCGTCATATGGGACTGACAGATAAGTGTCTTAAACCGTCGAACACCATCTTTCATGGTGTGGTGCCTGGTAAATCGGCGTATCCAGTGGGCAAGATAGCCCTAGAGGTGGCTTTTGGAGATGATCATGACTCAAGGTCAAAAACGTTGACTTTTGAGGTGGTGAAAATCAAGAGTCCGTATCATGCCCTGTTCGGACGACCGGCTTATGCCAAGTTCATGGCGAGGCCGTGTTATGTTTATCTACAGCTTAAGATGCCGGGTCATAAGAGGACCATCATAGTACATGGGAGTAGAAAGATTGCTTTGGAATGTGAAGAGGGTGATGCGGCTTATGCTGAGTCGGTTTATGCCACAAAGGAGTTGAAGTTTTATAAAGATAAAGTTGATCCGGTAGACATGACTTCTTTGAAAAAACCAACTACGGAGCATGATCCGGCGTTGAAGTTTAAATCGGCTACAGACACTAAGATGGTTGATTTTGTTCCTGGCGATTCATCCAAGCAGTTCAGCATCAGCGCTAACCTGGATCCCAAATAGGAAAGTGCGCTCATCGAGTTCATCCGTGAGAACCGGGACATCTTTGCATGGAAGCCTTCTGACATGCCAGGTGTACCAAGGGAACTCGCTGAGCACACACTTAATATAGATCCTAAGTTTAAACTGGTCAGGAAGTTTCTCCACCGCTTTAATGAAGAAAGGCATAAGGCTATTGGTGAGGAGGTAGCTCCACTGTTGGCCGCAGGGTTTATCGTGGAGGTCTTTCACCCGGAGTGGCTGGCTAATCTGGTGCTGGTTCTTTAGAAATACGGCACTTGGCGTATGTGTGTGGACTACACAGACTTGAACAAGGCTTGTCCAGCTGATCGCTTTGCCCTCCCTCATATTTATAAGATTATTGATGCTATGACAGGTTGTGACCGTTTGTGTTTTCTGGATGCTTATTCTGGTTATCATCAGATCAAAATGGCAGTTAAGGACCAGGAGAAGACAGTTTTTATAACTCCCTTTGGAGCCTTCTGCTATGTCTCTATGCCCTTTGGGCTCAAGAGTCCCCAGGCAACTTATCAGCGCTGTGTTCAGAATTGTCTTCAAAAGCAGATTGGGCGCAATGTTCATGCATATGTGGATGATATTGTGGTGAAGTCCAGGAAGGAGGAAACATTGATAGATGACTTGAGAGAGACTTTTGATAACCTCCGGATTTATAAGATGATGCTTAATCCAGACAAATGTGTCTTTGGTGTTCCGGCAGGCAAGCTCTTGGGTTTTCTGGTGTCTAACAGGGGCATTGAGGCTAACCCGGAGAAGATCACAACTATCACCTCTCTGGCTAAACCGGCATGTATCAATGACATTTAGCGTCTGGCGGGCCAGATTGCGGCTTTGAGCCGGTTTATCAGTTGTCTTGGGGAGAAGGCTATCCCTTTATATCAGATGCTAAAGAAAACAGATGACTTTGTCCGGAGTGATGCGGCTGATAGAGCGTCTGAGGATTTGAAGAGACAGTTAGCTGAACCGCCAGTCCTTGCGGCTCCGGTCGATAAAGAGCCCTTATTGCTATATGTGGCTGCTAATGCCCGGGCTGTTAGTGTGGCTATTGTTGTGGAGCGCAAGGAGGCTGGAAAGGAATATCCAGTTCAACGACCGGTTTATTATATCAGTGAGGTGCTTATCGAATCGAAGCAGAGGTATCTGCATTGGCAGAAGCTAGTGTATGGGGTGTTTATGGCAAGCCGGAAGCTCAAACATTATTTTCAAGGTCATCCCATCACATTGGTTAGTTCAGCCCCTTTGGGAGATATCATTCAAAATAGAGAGGCGACTGGCCGGATTGCCAAGTGGGATATTGAGCTTGGACCTCACGGGCTCAAATATACACCTCGCACAGCGATCAAATCTCAAGCACTAGTGGACTTCATCAATGATTGGATAGAGTTGCAGGCACTAGAGGAAAAGCGAGACAACACTTATTGGACTATTCACTTTGATGGGTCCAGGCAATTGGAGGGCTCGGGGGCTGGAGTCATATTAACTTCCCCACGAGGTGACAAGTTTTGTTATGTTCTCCACTTAATGTTCCCTTGTACTAACAATGCAGCTGAGTATGAGGCCTTACTCCACGGTCTGCGGATGGCTAAGGAGATGAACTTAAGCCGGGTTAAGTGCTTCGGTGACTCGGACCTGGTGTCTCAGCAGGTATATGGCACTTGGGATTCTAAGGATCCACTCATGGCTTCATATCGACGGGAGGTGGACATAGTGGCTGGTCATTTCAAAGGTTATCAAGTTGACCATATAGACCGGCGAAAGAATGAAGCGGCAGACGCTTTAAGTCGTCTAGGCTCTCAGCGTAAACCGGTGTGTAACACCCCCAGTGTCATGCTACAGTAATCCCCTATTGATGGTGCCATGTCATCACCTTACTGTTGCTAATACCCACTTGATCCAAATCACTGTTCATTTTCAAACTCAAATTCAAAGTCAAAAATTCAAATTTTCCAAACATGAAAACTAAAATGTTCAAAGTGTGGCAAATAATCACTGAGTAATTGTCATGTTGGAACGAACCTCTTTTGAATTCCCAAAATACCCATGGGAATTAATTCAGTGCTCCAGCAGCATTTAAATTGGCCTTTTCAATTTCTAAAATTAATTAGGCAACTCCTTTTGCCCCCAAACTTTTTGTTCCATCTCAAGGTATTGTGTTAGTTTTATGTGCCAAGTTTTGTTCAAAATAAAACTCATTTGGTACTAAAAGAAAATGCAAAATAGAGCAAAAAAAAAGAAAACAAAAAGAGAAGGAAAAGGGAAAAGTCAGAGAGAGAGAAAGCCCCTGCCCCACTAGGCCAAACGGCCCAGCTGGCCGTCGGCCCACGCCAGCCGGCCCACTCCCCCTCCCCTGTCGTCTTCCCCTTCCTCCTGTTCGACCGACCTGCGCAAGCGGTCGCCGTCGAACCCGCTCGTCGCCACGCGCCTCGCCGAAGAGGGGATAAGGATCCCCTCCTTCCCTGTCGCCTCGTTCCCCTCTCCCCCACACTTGCACCTCTCCTCCCCCAGATCCACCTCTCCCCGTGCTTCGTTTTGGAGAGGAGACCGACGCGGTCGCCGCCGTCGCCGCGTCGTCATCGCGGCCACCACGACCTCCTCGCGTCACCACCGTGCCAGCTCGCTCTGCCTCCGTCCTCTACATCGACTACGACGACCGGAGCGAGATGGGAAGCCCCTACGCCGCCGCCGTCTTCTTCTCCTTCCTCGGATCGCCGCCGTCTGTCGCTGTCGATTCCGGCTACCTTGCGCCCTCCCCGAGCTCACCGCCACTCCCTACAGCTCCGCTGTGAGCTCCCGCTTCTCCTCCCCCTCTCCGTTAGCTCACCCACGTTTCGTAGCCGCCGATGCAATCGACGACCGAACACCCCACCGCTCGCGCTTGTCGCCGGCGTAGCCACGGTGACCTTTGGGTCCCATGCGTGCCACCCTCACGCTCGTCACGTCACGTAGAGGCCGCCTGGCCTTTTATTTGCTCACTAGCGCGCCCGCATCGCCAATCGTCATCGCTCCCGAGCGCCGCCGTCTACCGACGAGCTCGCCGTCGTTGCAATGGTGCTCCTCCGGCCACACCTCTACTGCAGATCGCCTCTCCTTCGCATGCACTTTCCAACGCGCCCACGCGCGACCCTCCCCGTGCCCCGTAGCGTGATCCCGACGAGGTCCCGAACGCCGCCGTCGGCCGTGCTCGCCACCGCCGTCGGTCCCGTCCTCCCCTGCTCGCGCAACGACCGCCGTCTGACCCGCGCTGCCGCGGGCGTTTGAACACACCTGGCTGGGTGTGAAACGGAGCCCTGTGCTCGTTTTCCGGCCGTCTCCGGCGAAGGGCCGCCGCGGGAGAGGCTCGCCGGAGCTCTCTTCGACACCGACGTGGCTCAGTGAGCCCCGCCCCTGGGTCGCTGACCAGTGGGCCCCGATGGCCTAGTTGACTGGGTTGACCCAGTCAACTACTGACTGGGCCGCCCAGTGGCACAGACATAGGGTCCCCACCATGAATTAAACTAATTAAAACATTTTTATAATTAAAACTAATTAGTTAACCTAATCACTCACTGACATCCGGGGCCCACCCCTCTAAGTAGTCTGTTAGTTTAGTATAAATTACTGTTAGACTAACAGAGGCTGACATGTGGGTCCCACTGGACCCACATGTCAGGTTTGACCCTGGTCAGCGAGTCTGTTGACTGTTGGCGTCATCCCCATGCAATGCTGACGTCATTTTTCCTTTTCTGTCATTTTAAATAATTTCTGGAAATGCTTTAATCTTTGAAAAATCATAGAAAATAATCCGTAACTCCGATGAAAATGTTTTCTATATGAAAGTTGCTCAGAAAAATCCAAAGAATCCGAATACACGGTCCAATCACCTGTCACATGCCCCTAGCATACTGAACATGGAATAGTCCCCTCTCTTTCATCTGTTAGAATTCGTCTAACACCAGGGATTCATCCTCAGATGTTTATCCCCTCCGTCTGCAATGTGTAGTACTACGTTAGGACAACCCTAGCTCTGCCTATCGTCATGTTATGCCTTGTGATGCATTGTTTGCTCTGTATTTACTATTTCTTCCCCCTCTTCTCTCCGATAGACCCCGAGACCGATGCCGCCCCTGTGATCGGCTACGTCGACGACGACCCCTCCTTGCCAGAGCAACCAGGCAAGCAAACCCTCCTTGAGCATTCCGATATCGCCCATTTCTT
The DNA here is from genome assembly GCF_056163025.1 of Triticum urartu. Classification (NCBI taxonomy): domain Eukaryota; kingdom Viridiplantae; phylum Streptophyta; class Magnoliopsida; order Poales; family Poaceae; genus Triticum; species Triticum urartu. The sequence goes on from NC_141875.1 coordinate 559,418,931, forward strand.
TCCCTCTCATGCTTGCATTAGAACTGCTACTGCTTTCTATATGATCCTACTCTGATTCATAGCCTGTTTTGTTACCCGCTTTCATACCTTACCTGCTTATCCTAAACTGCTTAGTATAGGTTGGTTAGTGATCCATCAGTGACCCCAACCTTGTCCCCGTTGCCTCGCTTTATGTTCGATGACTCGATCAACATGATCGACGTCTAGGCCCCGACACCGCACATCACTTTCCCCTTTTGTTGCTCGACTCTGCAGAGTTACCATCGAGTGTCGAGGGTGGAACCTCATACATCACTCCTAATGAGATCTCTGTAGTGTAGCTATACGGTCGAGGTCATCGAGGGTGATTTCCTCCTTAACCACTTCCGTTACGGCTCTGTCGTGTAGCCCCTCAAGTGTGAACCTCGAGGGTGGATCCTCTTATGTCCACCTTGATGATTACATCGAGTGTAATTCACCGGGGGCGATTCCTCGGGTTTTCCCCTTGATGTTTGGACACACGGTTACTATGGTTACTATGACTTTGCATTGAACCATGTTACTAAAGACGGGTCGACCCTGAGGGGTACCCGCGCGAGCTTAATAGCGAGTGATGTGGAAATGGGTTGACCTGGAAGGTGCCCGCGAGATACTTACGAGGCGTGGCCGGGCATTCTTAGCCCTTGCCGCAAGTACTCGAGACGGGGCGACGGGGTCACATCAATCGTGAGTCTCTGCTCATTACCGCGTGCTCCTAATCCACTACGATTTGGATATTTGATCCGAGGGGCCTCTGGCCTGATAGCACTAACCATCACATGGGCATAGTATGGGCGTTCTGTGTCGTATGCATCAGCCGAAGCTTAATAGACGTTAGCGACTGAGCGGCGCGCGCCGGGTTGGACTGCGTAAGCTCCTGCCTTGTTGAAGGAGGTAGCTAGGTCTGCTCACCGGCCGCGTACGCAACATGCAGGAGTTCCCGGGGAGATGGCCCATGACCCCTGGGGGCATAGGTCTAGTCCGGCGTGTTGACCTCTCTATTAAGCCTAGGTCGGTTTGCGGCGTATTGTTTGGCCGAGGCCGGGCATGACCCAGGAAAGTGTGTCCGTCCGGAGTTAATCGAGCGTGGTGGGTAAGTTGGTGCACCCCTGCAGGGAAGAAAACATCTATCGATAGCCTGTCCTACGGTAACGGACACTTGGAGTTGTATCCCGATCGATACAACTAGAACTAGATACTTGTGATGAGAAAAGAATTGTGCATGAGAAATGAATTGTGGATGAGAAATGGATAGTATTGCTCTGGGATTGCTTTCTCGCAGGGAGTCAAGAAAGGATCTCTGGTCGAGGTTGATAACACTACTGCTACTTTACTTTATGCTACTCTACTCCATCCTGTTGCTGCACGATGGTGGTTTCCAGAAGACGCCAGTCATCAATAGGACTAGCTTCTCCCCCTCTTATTCTGGCATTCTGCAGTTTAGTCCACAGATACATCCCATTTCCTATGATACAAATGCATACTTAGTTTAGATCTGATGTAAGTCTTGCGAGTACTTTGGATGAGTACTCACGACTGCTTTGCTACCTCTTTTCCCCCATACCCGATTGTTGCGACCAGATGACGAATCTCAGGAGCCATATGACACCACTGATGACTACTGCTACCCTGACGGTGCCTACTACTACGTGACGGCCGCTGATGACTTGGAGTAGTTAGGAGGCTCCCAGGCAGGAGGCCTTGCCTTTTCGATCGTTGTTGCTTTTGTGCTAGCCTTCTTAAGGCAAACTTTTTTAACTTATGTCTGTACTCAGATATTGTTGCTTCCGCTGACTCTTGTGTATTCGAGCTTATGTATTCGAGCCCTCGAGGCCCCTGGCTTGTAATATAAAGCTTGTATCATTTTAATTTGTGTCTAGAGTTGTGTTGTGATATCTTCCCGTGAGTCCTTGATCTTGATCGTACACATTTGCGTGTATGATTAGTGTACGGTCAAATTAGGGGCGCCACACGGTGCCACCTAATGTGTTCCTCGACGTACTTCATAATCCGTCGGTCAAGATACCCACAGAGGAGGAGTTGGCTATTCCTGACCCGGAGGCCCAGTTGGTGGCGGCTTTGCATGTTATACCGGATTGGACAGTCCCATACTTGGCTTACATGAACTGGGGCGAGTTACCAGATGATGAAACCTTGGCCCGACAGATAATTCGGTGATCCAAGTCAATGACCATTATCAATGGGGAGTTACATCATTACAGCGTGACAGGGGAAATTCAGCGTTGTGTGTCTCCTCAAGAAGGTTGTGAGATTTTGCGTGAGATCCATGAAGGATATTGTGGCACCATGCCGATTCAAAGTCCTTGGTGGCTAAAGCTTTTCATCACGGCTTCTACTGGTTGACTGCTCATGCTGATGCTGAGGATTTAGTAAAAAGGTGTGACAGTTGTTAGAAATTTGCACGCCACACTCATGTTCCGGCTCAGGAGTTGAGAATTATTCCAATCACTTGGCCGTTTGCAACTTGGGGGCTAGATATGGTTGGACCCTTTAAGAGGTCCAAGGATAAAAAGACCCACCTGTTGGTGGCAATTGATAAGTTTGCCAAGTGGGTAGAGGCAGAGCCAGTCAGTAAGTGTGATGCAGCCACGACGGTCCAATTCATTAAAAAGGTGAAATTCCGGTTTGGTTTTCCACACAGCATTATAATTGATAATGGTACTAACCTGTCCAAGGGTGATATGGAGGAATTTTGTCAACGTGAGCACATCCGGCTTAATGTAGCGTCAGTAGCTCACCCCCAGTCCAATGGTCAAGCAGAAAGGGCGAATCAAGAAATTTTGAGAGGTATTAAACCCCGGCTTATGGTTCCTTTAAAGCGGACGCCGGGTTGTTGGGTGGAGGAGCTACCTTCTGTGCTATGGAGTATCAACACCACACCAAACAGATCTATGGGTTACACGCCTTTCTTCGTGGTTTACGGAGCAGAGGCGGTTCTCCCTAGTGACATCCGTCATGACTCGCCCTGTGTGGCGGCTTATGTTGAAGCAGACAATGAGAAGGCACGCCAGGACTCACTGGACTTGTTTGATGAGGAGCGTGATTTAGCAGCAGCATGTTCGACGATTTATCAACAAGACCTCCGACGTTATCACAACCCTCGGGTTAAGACCAGAACTTTTCAAGAAGGCGATCTGGTGCTCCGGCTCATCCATGATCAGACTGATATGCACAAGTTATCCCCACCTTGGGAAGGACCTTTTGTGGTCAGCAAAACTTGCACAACGGGTCATACTACCTTATCAATGTTCGAGAGCATAAAGACTCACGCAAATCGGAGGAGGAGACCCAGCGGCCATGGAACATAGCTCTTCTTCGGCCTTACTATACTTGAGCCACATGCTCTTCTTATGTACATACTTATGACAATGTATATATTATATAATAAACCAGAGCCTTAGCTAAAGCGGGGTCTCTGTTCTTTTTTACATCATGTGTGGTTCCATAAGGGTTTCTACTTATAAAGCGGAGTTCTATTAAACCGGCCTATAAAGCCACACAGATATAAAGGAAGTCACTAGGGGGCTTGGTCGTATTCGAACCATAGCTACACCTCTTGATCGGTTTAAAACCAAACATGGAGATCACTAGGGGGCTTGGTTGTATTTACACCATAGCTACACCTTTTAATAGGCTTAAAGCCAAAAGGAAATTATGTGGAACCAAAGAGAGACTGTTGCATAAAGCGCAGCTCAAACATAGGTAACCACTGAGCATAGCTCAAATATTACTTGGGGGCTCCTTGCTTCTCAAAGAACAACGAGCTTGCACCCTTGTAATAGGCTATCAAGCCAGGCTTGGAAGCCAGGTGTATTCACCTAAAACCCTGGGTTATCCTGCCTCTTTAAGTAAGCCACTCCGTCCAGGTAAACCTGGTATGACCCATCGAACATTTGACAAGTCAATCTCATAGAACCTGAACTTGTGAAAGTTAAAATGGTGATTGGTTAAGGATTGAGGTCCATCTTAAAAGGCTTTGCAAAATGGTTTAACTCAGCGGCCTGGCAGCCCATGAAAAGCCTCGATTTAGGGCCTGGCAGCCCATGAAAAGCCTTGCATATTTATTTCGGATTTGCCGTTTTTAAACATCTTTTGATAAGGGATTTATGAATATTTTCTGATAAACCGGTGTTTATTACAACCCGGCGTGGCTTTCAACGCTCAGTTGTCAGTACATGATCAGTTTTAAACCGGCAGTAAGTTGCTCTGGTGTGGTTTTGACTAGATGTCACCAGCATTGTACGAACAAGCCGGTGGTTATCATACCCCGGTATGGTTTTTATATGAATCGGCAAGAGGGAAAGGAGTCATCAATACTCCAGATTGGTGTTTTCACCCTTAATATAATAACAGTTGGTCAGCCAATGAGATATATCACAGGTATCATCTATTTTATATCTGGTTATTACAATCTTGGTTCTCTATCCAAGTTATGTATATATTTTTTGGGCATCATGACCCGTCCAGTGGTAAACCACTAGGACACTTTTAAGTTTTTATATGCAGGAACAAAAGCCATAATGGACTATGCATATAATAGCTCCCAAAGACATGGCAAGTTCTCAGTAACAAGCAAAACAAACATGCTCGATGTCATGACAGATAAAGTGTTCACGCTATACTATTACAAGGCGCTTTAAACAAGCCCAAATTGAATAATTGTTTTCATAGGAGTGTCAGACTGCAATTGATAAACCGGCTTACGGTTTATGATTCCTCATCCGGACGGCTTGAAGATTGAGGGTCATCTTGAGCGGTCGCATTCTCCTCATCCCGACCTAGTCGCTGGAAATCAGTCGTTGACCAATTGATTCCAGTTAAGGCTTGGAAAATGGCTTCTTCATGAATAAGGTTGGAAAGGTCAATGTCAGGAGCGTAAGTATGCTTACGGATTGGCGGAACAAGATCTTCTACATTATGAATCAGTGCAGGTTGTCTTTTCCCCTCAACATCGTAAACCGGTTGAAAATGAGATAGATCTGTGTCATCTGCCAATTTGCTTGCTATAGGCCGCATCTCCTTTGTCAGCCTTCGGAGATCGTCATTATTGAAATCTGAACCGTCTTCCTTCACACCAGGATAGCCTTTGATGATATCTGCTGGTTCCAGATCTGGGATCCATGCCTTGGCCCGGATTAGCGCGGTCAGTGCACCTGACCTTGCGGCTGATCTCTTCAGTTCATCCAACCGGGCAGGCAGCATGGCTAGCTTTTCGATGGTTTCTTTTATCAGCGTTGGAGGAGGCTTGTTATAAGCTGCCGTGCAAATCGCCCACTGGGATCCAGAATACAGCTGGTCTATTAAAGTATAGGCCACTTTAAGCTTCATCCGCATGTCGGAGCCAAGATGAGTAACGCGGGTTCCTGGAACAGTAAGGCATCAGTAAGCCGGTCTTTGATAAGATATTATGGATTGGAAAAACTTCATATGCAATACTCACCAAAGATAGCAGAGGTCATGGCATTAATCTGCCGCTTTAACCTGGTCAGTTCTTCAACCACCGGTTTCAGGGCTTCTTCTGTGTCTTCGGCCTTCTTTGTTAAACCGGCCTTCTCTGTCTCCCAGTCTGCACGCTCTTTGTTAAGGGTTTCTTTGAGTTTCTCCATGGCTGCTAAGGCATTTGTTAACTCTTCCTTGGCCTTGGAAGCCTCTGCTTGCTGAGATTTGATGTTCTCCTGAAGGTCAGCGGTTTGAGCATCCCTTTTACTCAGCTCGGCCTGCAAAGGCAAGATATATCATTCATGGGTTATGTATATTTGAAGTACCAAGCGTATAACAAGTTATGCACTTTGTACTTGGGGGCTAATGCCTATTGGCTATATCATTAGATATTTTTGCAAAGTCCCAAGTACAATGCACGCATTATCCTTGACACTTGGGGGCTAATGTACATCTGTTCAAAGTTGAAGCATTGACTCAAGACCCGATTTACCTTGGAAAGATAACCGGCCCTTGGGGGCTACACAGATGAAAACTACATGCATACAACAATTAAGTACCGGTTTATTTCACATGATTACATGACATATGGAGGATGTCGGTGTCAAAACCGGCGGATCTCGGGTAGGGGGTCCCGAACTGTGCGTCTAAGGCGGATGGTAATAGGAGGCATGGGACATGATGTTTACCCAGGTTCGGGCCCTCTTGATGGAGGTAATACCCTACGTCCTGCTTGATTAATCTTGATGATATGAGTATTACAAGAGTTGATCTACCACAAGATCGTAGAGGCTAAACCCTAGAAGCTAGCCTATGGTATGATTGTTGTCGTCCTACGGACCAAACCCTCCGGTTTATATAGACACCGGAGGGGGCTAGGGTTACACAGAGTCGGTTACAAGGGAGGAGATCTACATATCCGTATTGCCAAGCTTGCCTTCTATGCCAAGGAAAGCCCCATTCGGACACAGGACGAAGTCTTCAATCTTGTAACTTCATAGTCCAACAGTCCGGCTAAAGGATATAGTCCGGCTGTCTGGAGACCCCCTAATCCAGGACTCCCTCAGTAGCCCTTGAACCAGGCTTCAATGACGATGAGTCCGACGCGCAGTTTTGTCTTCGGCATTGCAAGGCGGGTTCCTCCTCCGAATACTCCATAGAAGATTTTGAACACAAGGATAGTGTCCGGCTCTGCAAAACAAGTTCCACATACCACCGTAGAGAGAATAATATTTGCACAAATCTAATCTACTGACATGTTTGATAGCATGACATCACGCCACGGCCCGGTCATTATTCGAACCATTTTTCTCAACCAGCTACTACACACATCGCGAGGTGGTTTCCTTGGCACGTGTTGTCGAAGCAGAGATCGTGTCCCCTTACCACGGGATTCTCATCAATACGGGTGCGGGTAACCCAACCATGCCATCAATTACGGCGCTTGGGGAATAAGAGGTTTTACCAGGCGAGTGGGGAGGCGCATCACCTCTTCCGCCCTTATAAAGGGATTAACATTCACTCTTTTCACCCACGCCCTCTTCCCGATTCATTCCATTCTGCTCAGGCTCCAGCGCCCAAGCGTTCACCTTCTCTATCCACAAAAGGTCTTCCAAAGATGTCCAGATCCGGAGCAGGAGGCAAATGGATGGCCTCTACCGTCCGAGAGAAGGATATCAAAAAGCTTCGGGAGGCCGGGTATCTAGTCAAGAAAATCAGCCACCGTCTCCCGACGGCGGGACAGATCGTCCCTACCTCGGAACCCCACGAGAGGGTTGTATTCCTCCCTCACTTTGTCCGCGGGCTAGGGTTTCCCCTCCACCCGTTCGTCCGTGGCATCATGTATTATTATGGGATCGATATTCACGATCTGTCCCCTAATTCCTTCCTCAACATATCGACATTTATTGTCGTGTGCGAGGCTTTTCTCCGTATTTCGCCGCACTTCGGTTTATGGCTGAAGGTTTTTAATGTGAAGCCCAAGGTGGTGGGCGATGAGCACGCCGAGTGCGGGGGTGCTATGGTGAGCAAGATGCCCAACGTCGTATGGCCAATGGGAACCTTCAATGATTCTGTCAAGGAGTGGCAACAGCAGTGGTTTTACATCACTGAGCCGTATGGCAAGGAATGGGCCGCCTCTCCCGAGTTTCGATCCGGCGCCCCTCTATGACTTACATCCTGGGTCAAGAAAGGCCTGGACTGGTCCTCGTCCGACGAACTGTCGGTGCTTCAGACGCGCGTTAAAGATATGGGAGATAAGAACATTGAACTTGTCAATGTAGTCCAGGTGATGTTAGTCTGCCGGATACTGCCTTGTCAACACCGGACTTGCAATCTATGGGGTTTCGATCCGGCCAGGCACCAAACTTTGTGAAGGTTCTTCGGCTCCTCAAATGAGGACATTTGGAAGGTGCTTTTCAAGTCCAGCAAATCATGGCCGGACTCCACCGAAGACCGCGGGTACCAACTGTCCCACCCTACAAGTTCGATGAGTTTATTAAACTTTTCTATCCGCATGACCCAAAGGAAGCGTTTAACGCATGTTTATTCAACTCCCCCAGAGATGGACGAAGAAGGCGGAGCGGATCCATTGTCCGGCCCCGTTGCCCGAAGACCCGGCCATCCCACTTCTGACGAAGATGCTGGTCCCGGCGCCCTACAAGGTGCCGAAGAAGATGGCCGAAAAGGAGGCCAAAAAAACCCGGGGCGGCCTTTGTCGTCGCGGCACTTCGGACACAATACCCGAAGGCTCTGATGCCCATTCCACCTCCGAAGAGGATAAAAAGGAGGAGGAAGACGAATCCCCTGCGGGGGGAAGGAGGAAGAGGGCGGCCTCCGTACCCTTGGAGGCCGAACTGCCCAAAAGGGGAAGGGCTTCTCTTCCGGAGGAGTCCACTGCCGCCGCCGACAGGGGCCTGGCATGGGATCCCAGGGCCCAGCCCCTGGTCAACTCGTAAGTATATAAAATCCGAGTATGTTTAAGCATCCAGACTCATCATGGCTTAGTATTTTAACCTTAAGCCATATTTTTTGGTAGTCCGGTGAGGTCCTGTACCAAACAATCCTCATTAGAGGACCTGCTGAGCTCGAATGCTATGGAGAGTGGGATGCCCCAAAAGGCCCCTTCCTCCAAACAAGTGCATAACACCGAGGCTTCGTCCCAGAAGGACCCCGGCCAAGGAGGAAAGGAAGAAACCGTGAAGGCGGCGCTTGGAGGTCAAACCGCAGGGGGTGGACATGTGGGGGAAAAGATTCCCATAGGGTCTGACGGCGGGGGCCACCCTGAGTTCGGCTCCTCACGGGATGCGATTCCAGAGGTTTATACGGCTCCAGAATCAAGAAGGCAGCCTCCTTCGGCTGGAGGGGGCATGCCTGTTCCGCCGGCGACCTCTGTCCATCCAGAGGTGTCGGATGCTTTGTTGGTGGCATTACGAGACGCCTCCATTGTTGACGAACACCGTGCCCTTATGGGTGCGGTGATTGAGAAGATTCAGTCAACCGAGAGCGGACTAAACGAAGCCTGTATCAGCCTTATAAGAGGCTTTGAGGTATGTTTCATAAGTTGCCGAAGAGTGTCATAGTATAGATAGTAGCCCCTGATACCCTATTCGGTGAAAGAAGGAACCATACAGGGGATCGCATTGATGATCACAGGAAGACTCATTGAGTGATATTGATTTCTCTTCTGTTCCAAGCAGATACGTGTAGCGGCTGCTGCCTCTCCTACTGCGGAGATCTCCGGACTGAATCAAAGTCTGGAGCGGGCCATAGAAGAAATTGGCCAATTAAAAATGCAGTTGTGGGATAAACAAGGTACGAACAAGCGTTACACACATTTATTGTGAAATAATTGTTCAGTATGAAATAAGCCGCATAATTTGTGCTAGGGGGTATGACCGAGGTCGAGGCCCTCAAAAGGGCCGTTGCCGAGGCCGAGAAAAAGGCGGCCACGAAGCAGACTCTTTGTGAGAAACATGAAGCCAGAGTTATTAAAGCTGAGCAGGAGCTGCAAGAGGCCGTAAGTAAATGCGAGGCCTTGGAACAAAGTTTAACGGAGAAAGAGTCCGAACTCACCAAGGCGCGTCAAGCCACGAGCGATGCCCGGGGGGAAACCCAAAGCGCCCTGTAGGGGATCCAAGAGGCGAGGAAGATCGCGGCGGGTAAGGCTTTTCCCATGTAAAGCAAGTATTTGAAGGGAAAACTATGTTTCTGATTGTGAATCCGGACTTCTCAGGTGTATTTGCCGAGCTACCTCACAGTATATCAGATGCCGCTCAATTCTACCGAGCCAAAGGAAGGAACACCGCTGATAAGCCCTTTTGGTCGCAGTATTTGGCACAGAATTATCCGGTGCCTTTTGCCGATCAACTGAAACAGCTGATCGAACTGCATAAGGCAGCGGAACTAGCCATGAAAGATGTGGTTATCCGGCTATGGCCTGCCGAGCCGATTCCAAGCAGCTACTTCGGGCTCCTGAGGCGGCTTGTAAGCGCTTGCCCTCAACTTAACGTCATCAAGCGTTTGGTCTGTATAGAAGGAGCGCGAATGGCCTACGCCCTCACAAAGGTGCACTGGGGGAAGATGGATGCCGAAAAGCTAGTGACCGAGGGACCGCCAGAGGGGAAGGAGCACCGCAAGCCCGAATTGTATTATAAGAGTGTCCTGAAAGGATCCTACCTTGAAGTGGAGCTATGTACCAAGGACATTATATTTCCATGAATGCCGATCATGTTGTCCTTTGTAATGTTTGAACAAGGTCGTTTATATGTCACCTGTTATATAGAAGTTTACCCTCCTGTGCGGTCGTTTGTATGTTAAGGCTGAGAGTTGGCCAGTCGTCGGCTTCTGCCCCCATGTAAGAAGTACGGGGGTGTTCGGGATAAACCTGAGCACTCTTTATCCCAGTTTTGGGTCCTCTGAAGGAGGTCCTCAGCACAATGAACCAGGCAATCGGACTATAGGGCTTTATCACTCTCACTTAGCCATAGGAGCTTTAGTATGGTCGGCGTAGCCCCTTGTGTTCGGAAGACCGTACTAGGGGCTCTATAAGCGCCTGATCGGAGAAAAAGCCGATCCATCACACGCTGCATTGGTTATGGCATTATGCGGGAGAAATCCTTAAAGATTTTGTGACCGCTCGAACAGCTGACCAGCTCTTGCCGTATCATGACAGTCAGTTTTCGGCTTTCTCTACTGAGGTGCTCATCCGGAAGAACCGGGACGCAATCATAGTAGTTCTCCTAGTTCTACCTTAGCCGATATAGTGGAACGTAAGGTACCAAAACATGGGAGCCGGGCAAACCCAACTATTGACCCAAGACTTGATTCGGAGCTGATGCATATAATGCTATAAGTTCGGGGTGCCGAACTTCCATGAACGTGTTCGGACTTTTATTGCCGTGTTACGGGGAAAACGAAGCCCCTGGCATATTTAAGCCATATCGCTGTGTACGGATGCCATTTGACGAAATGATTTTGATAAGAAATAATCAGCAGGTAAACGTCATATAAATTCACATGTTGTATTTGAATAATACGTCTATGCGTATGGGTACAAGTAATGTGATAAAAAAGGAGTTGTGATAGCAGAACCTGCTGTGACCAGGGGGAAGAGGTTGAGTGCGGATCCGTATTGTAGCCGGACGTTTGCTGCGGGGAATGTCTAAGGATCCCCTGACGCGTTCGAGCTGCCTCTGTGGAGTCCGTCCTGGTCGGTGCAAAGGTGAACCCGTGAAGGAAATATAAGAAATGTTTGCGTGCGGGAGGGCAGTTTTACCGCTGAGTTTGGCCTGTCATGGCCTTCGTCGGAGTGTTTAGTTGAGCTCTGGACGAGCCGGGGTTCCTTCCGCGAAGTAGTTCGGAGCCCCTTGAAGGTGTCCGGGAGCCTGGGCGTCGACTCGAGGTTCGGCTGCAAGGTGCTGCTCGTTGTTCCTGCTGCTAAGGCAGTGATGTATTTGTTGGTGCCGAAGGAAGGTTCGGCCTTGCCATGCACCGTGATGACGCCGCGTGGACCGGGCATTTTGAGCTTACGGTAGGCGTAATGTGGCACCGCGTTGAATCGAGCGAACGCGGTTCGCCCGAGCAGTGCTTGATAGTCACTACGGAAAGGGGCAATTTCGAAGATTAACTCTTCGATATGGTAAATTTTTGTGATCCGAAGATTACCTCGAGGGCAATGGAGCCTGTAGAGCTAACCACCATACCTGGTATGATTCCTCTAAAAGTGGCTTTAGTGGGCTTGATCGCTGAATGATCGATGCCCATCTTGCGCACTGTGTCCTTGTAAAGCAGATTTAAACTGCTACCTCCGTCCAGAAGGACTCGAGTGAGGTGGAACCCGTCTACTATTGGGTCGAGGATTAGTGCGGCTGGATTGCCCCGATTGGCGTTAACCGGACGATCCGTGCGGTTGAAGGTGACCAGCCCTAGCTTATATTATGGGACGGCAAGTTCCATTGAGCCGCCGTCCCTAAGGGTGCATATCTGGTCTAAGTGGGCAATTTGGGTGGTATTTACCACATTCACCGATTGAATATGGGGGGGGGGGATTTCTTTTGCCCTCCTGTGTTCGGTGACCTGGGCTCTTCGTCGCTATCGTCGCGTTGAGACCCCTCTTCGTTTTTGGCGCCTGCCTTGCCGGCTTGTTTGAAGACCCAGCATTATCTGTTGGTATGGGTGGCTGGCGTTTTTGGGGTGCCATGAATTTGGCATTGGCGAGCGAGTATGCGGTCTAGACTGGATGGACCCGGATTTGTATTTTTGGGCGGCCCTTTCCGCTGACCGGACTTTGAGCCCCTGAACCCGGCATTAACTGCCGTATTTTTAGTGTTTTCACCATACTTGCGGCGCTTGTGTTTGTTGCGTCTTGGTTTGCCGTTGCTATCCCTGGATTGTGATATGCCAGGTTTGCTTGCTGTATTGGTACTACGAGCCAACTAGCTATCTTTGCCCGCACAAAAGCGGGTCATAAGTGTCGTGAGGGCTGCCATGGATTTTGGCTTCTCTTGGCCGAGGTGCCGGGCGAGCCATTCATCACGGATATTATGCTAAAATGCCGCTAAGGCCTCTGCAACCGGATAGTCGACAATTTGGTTCTTCTTGGTTAGGAACCGGGTCCAGAATTTCCTGGCCGATTCCCCTGGCTGCTGAGTTATATGACTTAGATCGTCAGCGTCCGGCGGTCGCACGTAAGTGCCCTGGAAATTGTCCAGGAATGCCTTTGCCAGGTTCTCCCAACTTCCTATTGGAGTTTGCCGGCAAGCTATTGAGCCAATGTCGAGCCGGCCCTTTGAGTTTGAGCGGGAGATACTTGATGGCATGTAGGTCATCCCCACGGGAAATATGAATGTGGAGGAAGAAGTCTTCTATCCATACCGTGGGGTCTGTAGTACCATCGTATGATTCGATGTTTACGGGTTTAAACCCTTCTGGGAATTCGTGGTCCATTACTTTGTAGTGAAGCATAAGGGGTGTGCGGCGCCTCTGTGCCGGGCTATATCGCGACGCATTTCATACAAGTCTTGTCTGCCGTGTCCGGCTCGGCCGGATTTGCTTTTAGTGTATCCGGCGTGTCGATCATTGTCGCGTATTGATGCGCGCCCCCGTGATCCATAGATCGATCTTGCATGTTTTGCCTTGTTTTCCAATACGTGTCGCAAGTCCCGTGTGTTGCCCCGGGCCTTGGTATTTTTGTTTGAGTGGCGGCGGGGTGCAAGCCAAACTTCAGGCCGAAACACCTCTCTGGCTCGGCCACGAGGTGGCTGGTAAGCCGCATCGTACACTGGTGATGTAGGTTTCAATGCTTCCTCCTCGAAGTGGGGTAGCAACCTGCGCTTTGGGTAATTCTTGGAGGGGCGCTCGAGTTCGTATTCCTCGGCCGCAAGGAGTTTGGTCCATCCGTTTGCTAGCAGATCTTGATCAACTTGAAGCTGTTGTTGCTTTTTTCCAGGCTATTTGTTGTGGCCATAAGCCAACGCTTGAAGCGCTCCTGATCGACGGGATCCTCAGGCACGATAAATTCTTCATCGCCGAGGCTCACCTCGTCTTCAGAGAGAGGCATGTAATTGTCCTCCTCCGATTCTCCATCCGCTGCCCGCTCTGGAGGGCTAGCTTGTTCACCCTCCTGCTCTAAATCGTGCTGGAGGGGATTATTGTCGTCTTCGGCACTATCCGGAGTGTTATTGTCTCTTGTGCCGGTATCACTACTTTTGCTATGGCGGGACTTAGAGCGGCGCCGCTGATGTCGGCGCTTGGGTTGCTTCTTGGAGGGGTCTTCCTCCGCTGTCTCGTCACCATTGCCTTCTTTGAGGGTGTCCACCATGTATATATCATATGATGAGGTGGCAGTCCAGCGCCCTGTGGGTGGTGGTTCCTGTTCGTCTCCTACATCGTCGTCCATACCGTCGGTGTCTTCGGAGTCGAAGTCGAGCATGTCGGTTAAATCGTCGACAGTGGCTACTAAGTGGGTGGTGGGTGGGCAGCGAATTTCTTCATCGTCCACATCCCATTCTAGCCGGACATAGTTCGGCCAAGGTTCACCTGAGAAGGAGAGAGACCTTAATGAATTTAGCACATCGCCGAATGGCGAATGCTGAAAGATATCCGCGGAGGCGAACTTCATGATCGGCGCCCAGTCGGATTCGATAGGAACGGATGCAGGTGGCTCAGAGTCCATGGCCGGAGACGAATCCTGCGGTTCGGCGACACGGCTCTCATAAGGGGTGAAGTCTGTATCCGGCTCCGTCACCACTAAGAGTGCGGCCTCCATGACGGGGTCTATCCCTCCGTCCTCGGATGGCGCAATTTGCTCCGGATTGAAGGCTGGAGTAGTTGCAGATGCAATTTCCCGAACACTGTCTGACGATAGAGTTACGTCATGCTCATCATGATTGTGCGGCGCACCTGTAATGGGCTCGAATTCGTCGAAGATCAAGTCTCCGCGGATGTCGGCAGTGTAGTTTAAGTTTCCAAACCTGACCTAATGGCCAGGGGCGTAGCTGTCGATCTGCTCCAGATGGCCAAGTGAATTGGCGCGCAGTGCAAAGCCGCCAAATATGAAGATATGTCCGGGGAGGAAAACTTCACCCTGGACCGCATCGTTACCGATGATCGAAGGGGCCATCGAGCCTTATGGTGACGGCATAGTGGAACTCTCAATGAAAGCACCAATGTCGGTGTCAAAACCGACGGATCTCGGGTAGTGGGTCCCGAACTGTGCGTCTAAGGCGGATGGTAACAGGAGGCAGGGGACACGATGTTTACCCAGGTTCGGGCCCTCTTGATGGAGGTAATACCCTACGTCCCGCTTGATTGATCTTGATGATATGAGTATTACAAGAGTTGATCTACCACGAGATCGTAGAGGCTAAACCCTAGAAGCTAGCCTATGGTATTATTGTTGTCATCCTACAGACCAAACCCTTCGGTTTATATAGACACCAGAGGGGGCTAGGGTTACACAGAGTCGGTTACAAGGGAGGAGATCTACATATCCGTATTGCCAAGCTTGCCTTCTACGCCAAGGAAAGCCCCATCCGGACACAGGACGAAGTCTTCAATATTGTATCTTCATAGTCCAACAATCCTCCCAAAGGATATATGCTACGTCTTGAGCTTGCGTTGGTTTTCCCCGAAGAGGAAGGGATGATGCAGCAGAGTAGCGTAAGTATTTCCCTCAGTTTTTGAGAACCAAGGTATCAATTCAGTAGGAGCCCACGCTCAAGTCCCTCGTACCTGCACAAAGCGATAGCTACCCGCAACCAACGCGATTAGGGGTTGTCAAGCCCTTCACGGTCACTTACGAGAGTGAGATCTGATAGATAGAATATTTTTGGTATTTTTGATATAAAGATGCAAAGTAAAAACTAAAAGCAAGGTAAATAGCAAAACAATATAAAAGTGATGGAGATTGATATGATGAGAATAGACCCGGGGGCCATACGTTTCACTAGTGGCTTCTCTCGAGAGCATAAGTTTTCTATGGTGAGTTAACAAATTACTGTTGAGCAATTGACAGAATTGAGCATAGTTATGAGAATATCTAGGCATGATCATGTATATACGCATCACGTCCGTGACAAGTAGATCGAAACGATTTTGCATCTACTACTATTACTCCACTCATCGACCGCTATCCAGCATGCATCTAGAGTATTAAGTTAAAAACAGAGTACCGTTTTAAGTAAGATGACATGATGTAGAGAGATAAATTCATGCAATATGAAATAAACCCCATCTTGTTATTCTCGATGGCAACGATACAATACGTGTCTTGCTGCCCCTTCTGTCACTGGGAAAGAACATTGCAAGATCGAACCCAAAGCTAAGCACTTCTCCCATGGCAAGAACTACCAATCTAGTTGGCCAAACCAAACGGATAATTCGAAGAGACCTGCAAAGATAACCAATCATACATAAAAGAATTCAGAGAAGATTCAAATATTGTTCATAGATAGACTTGATCATAAACCCACAATTCATCGGTCTCAACAAACACATCGCAAAAGAAGAAGATTACATCGAATAGATCTCCACGAGAGAGGGGGAGAACATTGTGTTGAGATCCAAAAAGAGAGAAGAAGCCATCTAGCTACTAACTATGGACCCAAAGGTCTGAGGCAAACTACTCACACTTCATCGGAGAGGCTATGATGATGTAGAAGCCCTCCGTGATGACGGCCCTCTCCGGCGGAGCTCCGGAACAGGCCCCAAGATGGGATCTCATGGATACAGAAAGTTGTGGCGGTGGAATTAGGTTTTTTTCTCCTGTTCTGATCATTTGGGGGTACGTGGGTATATATAGGAGGAAGGAGTACGTCGGTGGAGCACCGAGGGTCCCACGAGGCAGGGGGCACGCCCTAGGGGGGGGCGCCCCCTACCCTCGTGAGCACCTCTTTGCTTCCTTGCAGTAGGGTCCAAGTCTCCTGGATCACGTTCGGTGAGAAAATCACGTCCCCGAAGATTTTATTCTGTTTGGACTCCGTTTGATATTCCGTTTCTTCGAAACACTGAAATAGGCAAAAAACAGCAATTCTGGGCTGGGCCTCCGGTTAATAGGTTAGTCCCAAAAATAATATAAAAGTGGAAAATAAAGGCCAATATAGTCCAAAACAGTAGATAATATAGCATGGAGCAATCAAAAATTATAGATACGTTGGAGACGTATCAGGCATCCCCAAGCTTAATTCCTGCTCGTCCTCGAGTAGGTAAATGATAAAAAGAGAATTTTTGATGCGGAGTGCTACTTGGCATAATTTCAATGCAGAATTTCTTAATTGTGGTATGGATATTCAGATTAGAAAGATTCAAGACAAAAGTTCATATTGACATAAAGAATAATAACACTTCAAGCATACTAATAAAGTAATTATGTCTTCTCAAAATAACACGGCCAAAGAAAGTTATCCCTACAAAATCATATAGTCTGGCTATGCTCTATCTTCACCACACAAAGTATTCAAATCATGCACAACCCCGATGACAAGCCAAGCAATTGTTTCATACTTTAACTTTTTCAAAACTTTTTCAATCTTCACGCAATACATGAGCATGAGCCATGGACATAGCACTTTTTGGAATAGAAGGGTGGTTGTGGGGAAGACAAAAAGAGGGGAAGATAGTCTCACATCAACTAGGTGTATCAACGGGCTATGGAGATGCCCATCAATAGATATCAATGTAGTGAGTAGGGATTGCCATGCAACGGATGCACTACAGCTATAAGTATATGAAAGCTCATCAAAAGAAACTAAGTGGGTGTGCATCCAACTCGCTTGCTCACGAAGACCTAGGGCAATTTGAGGAAGCCCATCATTGGAATATACAAGCCAAGTTCTATAATGAAAAATTCCCACTAGTATATGAAAGTGACATAATGAGAGACGCTCTATCATGAAGATCATGGTGCTACTTTGAAGCACAAGTGTGGTAAAAGGATAGTAACATTGTCCCTTCTCTATTTTTCTATCATTTATTTTTTTATTTGGGCCTTTTCTCTCTTTTTTATGGCCTCTTTTTTTCGTCCGGAGTCTCATCCCGACTTATGGGGGAATCATAGTCTCCATCATCCTTTCCTCACTTGGGACAATGCTCTAGAAAATGATGATCATCACACTTTTATTTTTCTTACAACTCAACAATTACAACTCGATACTTAGAACAAACATGACTCTATATGAATGCCTCCGGCGGTGTACCGGGATATGCAATGAATCAAGAGTGACATGTATGAAAGAATTATGAATGGTGGCTTTGCCACAAATACGATGTCAACTACATGATCATGCTAGCTATATGACAATGATGGAGCGTGTCATAATAAACGAAACGGTGGAAATTTGCATGGCAATATATCTCGGAATGGCTATGGAAATGCCATGATAGGTAGGTATGGTGGCTGTTTTGAGGAAGGTATATGGTGGGTGTATGATACCGGCGAAAGGTGCGCGGTATTAGAGAGGATAGCAATGGTGGAAGGATGGGAAAAAGTGCATATAATCCATGGACTCAACATTAGTCATAAAGAACTCATATACTTATTGCAAAAATCTAGAAGTTATCAAAGCAAAGTATTACGCGCATGCTCCTAGGAAGATAGATTGGTAGGAAAAGACCATCGCTCGTCCCCGACCGCCACTCATAAGGAAGACAATCAATAAAAAAATTATGCTCCGGCTTCATCACATAACGGTTCACCATACGTGCATGCTACGGGAATCACAAACTTTAACACAAGTATTCTTTAAATTCACAACTACTAAACTAGCATAACTCTAATATTATCACCTCCATATCTCAAAACAATTATCATGCTTCAATCTTCTCTTAGTATTCAACGCACTCAAAAGAAAATTTCACATATCTTGAACACCAACCATATTTATATTAAGCAAATTACCATGCTATTAAGACTCTCAAAATAATTTAAGTGAAGCATGAGATATCAATAGTTTCTTGAAAACAAACCACCACCGTGCTCTAAAAGATCTAAGTGAAGCACATGGAGCAAAATTATAATGCTCAAAAGATATAAGTGAAGCACATAGAGCAAAACTACATAGCTCAAAAGATATAAGTGAAGCACATAGAGTATTCTATCAAATTTTAATTCATAGATGACTCTCTCAAAAGGTGTGTACAGCAAGGATGATTGTGGCATACTAACAAACAAAGACACAAATAATACAAGACGCTCCAAGCAAAACACATATCATGTTGGTGAATAAAAATATAGCTCCAAGTAAATTACCAATGGAAGTGGACGAAAGAGGGGATGCCTTATGGGGCATCCCCAAGCTTAGGCTCTTTCCACTCCTTGTTCCATAATCCATCAAAAGAACTCACCCAAAACTTGAAAACTTCACAACACAAAACTCAAAATAGAAAACTCGTGAGCTCCGTTAGCGAAAGAAAACAAAAGACCACTTCAAGGTACTGTAATGAACTCATTCTTTATTTGTATTGGTGTTAAACCTACTGTATTCCAACTTCTCTATGGATTATAAACTATTTTACTAGCCATAGATTCATCAAAATAAGCAAACAACACACGAAAAACAGAATCTGTCAAAAACAGAACAGTCTGTAGTAATCTGTAGCTAGCGCAAGATCTGGAACTCCAAAAATTCTAAAATAAATTGCTGGACGTGAGGAATGTATCTATTAATCATATTCAAAAAGAATTAACTAAATATCACTCTTCAAATAAAAATGACAGCAGTTCTCGTGAGCGCTAAAGTTTCTGTTTTTTACAGCAAGTTCAATAAGACTTTCCCCAAGTCTTCCCAACGGTTCTACTTGGCACAAACACTAATTAAACACAAAAAACACAAAAAAAAGAGGATAAATAATTTATTTATTACTAAACAGGATCAAAAAGCAAGGAACAAAAATAAAATTGGGTTGCCTCCCAACAAGCGCTATCGTTTAACGCCCCTAGCTAGGCATAACAAGCAAGAATAGATCTAGGTATTGCCATCTTTGGAAGGCAATCCATAAGTGGCTCTCATGATGGTTTCATATGGAAATTTTATTTTATTTCTTGGAAAGTGTTCCATGCCCTTTTTTAATGGAAATTGGAATCTAATATTCCCTTCCTTCATATCAATAATCGCACCAACCGTTCTAAGGAAAGGTCTACCAAGAATAATAGGGCAAGAAGGATTGCAATCTATATCAAGAACAATGAAATCTATGGGCACATAATTCCTATTTGCAACAATAAGAACATCATTAATTCTTCCCATAGGTTTCTTAATAGTGGAATCCGCAAGATGCAAGTTTAGAGAGCAATCATCAAGATCGCGGAAATCTAGCAAATCACACAAAGTTTTGGGGATAGTGGAGACACTAGCACCAAAATCACACAAAGCATAAAACTCATGATCTTTAATTTTAATTTTGATAGTTGGTTCCCACTCATCATAGAGTTTTCTAGGGATAGAGACTTTCAACTCAAGTTTTTCTTCATAAGATTGCATCAAGGCATCAACAATATGTTCGCTGAAGGCTTTCTTTTGACTATAAGCATGCGGAGAATTTAGCACGGATTGCAACAAGGAAATACAATCAATCAAAGAGCAACTTTCATAATTAAATTCCTTGGAATCCAATATAGTGGGTTTAGCAACATCTAAATTTTTATTTCTTTCAATCCCACTTTCGTCAATTTCATCATAAAGATCTAAATACTCCGAATTTTTTGAACGCCTTCTAGGTAAAGGAAGATCATATTCAGTTTCATCAAGATTCATATTGCAAAACAAAGATTTGATAGGGGACACATCATTAACTTTTAGATCTTCATCTTGATTTTCATAAGAATTAGAAGAACACGCTTTAATAAAGGCATCTTTGGAAGCACGCATCCTAGCGGTTCTTTCTTTACACTCATCAATTGAAATTCTCATGGCTTTTAGAGACTCATTAATATCATGCTTAGGTGGAATAGATCTAAGTTTCAAAGCATCAACATCAAGAGCAATTCTATCAACGTTCCTAGCCAAATCATCAATCTTAAGAAAATTTTCTTCAATCATAGCATTAAAATTCTTTTGCAAAGAAATAAATTCTTTAATATTAGATTAAAAATCAGAGGGCATCTTATTATAATTTCCATAAGAGTTGTTGTAGGAATTCCCATAATTGTTAGAAGGATTACTAGGATAAGGCCTAGGATTAAAATTCCCTCTATAAGCGTTGTTACCAAATTATTCCTACCAACAAAATTCACATCCATAGACTCATTGTTATTCTCAATCAAGGTAGACAAAGGCATATCATTAGGATCAGAAGAAACACTCTTAGTAGCAAATAATTTCATAAGTTCATCCATCTTTCCACTCAAAACATTGATTTCTTCTATCGCATGCACTTTTTTATTAGAAGATCTTTCAGTATGCCATTGAGAATAATTAACCATAATATTATCTAGGAGTTTAGTAGCATCTACTAAAGTGATTTCCATAAAAGTGCCTCCCGCGGCCGAATCTAAAATATTTCTAGAAGCAAAATTCAATCCGGCATAAATTTTTTGTATAATCATCCACAAATTTAAACCATGAGTAGGGCAATTACGTATCATTAATTTCATTCTCTCCCAAGCTTGTGCAACATGTTCATGATCAAGTTTCTTAAAATTCATAATATCGTTTCTAAGAGAGATGATCTTAGCGAGAGGAAAATACTTAGAGATAAAAGCATCTTTGCACTTGTTCCATGAATCAATACTATTCTTAGGCAAAGACGAAAACCAAGCTTTAGCACGATCTCTAAGTGAAAAAGGAAATAGCTTCAATTTAACGAAATCATTATTGACATCTTTTTCTTTTGAATATCACATAAATCAACGAAGCTATTCGGATGAGTAGCGGCATCTTCACTAGGAAGGCCGGTGAATTGATCTTTCATAACAAGATTCAACAAAGCAGTACTAATTTCACAAGATTCAACATCGGTAAGAGGAGAAATCGGAGTGCTAAGGAAATCATTATTATTGGTATTGGTGAAGTCACACAATTTGGTAGTATCTTGAGCCATCGCAATGAACAAGCAATCTAACACACGAGCAAACAAAAAGCAAGCGGACAAAAAGAGGCAAATAGAGAGGGAGGATAGGGAGAGAGAAGGCGAATAAAACGGTAAGGGTGAATTGGGGGGAGAGGAAAATGAGAGGCAAATGGCAATTAATGCAATGCGAGAGATAGGGATTGTGATGGGTACTTGGTATGTTGACTTTTTGCATAGACTCCCCGGCAACGGCGCCAGAAATCCTTCTTGCTACGTCTTGAGCTTTCGTTGGTTTTCCCCGAAGAGGAAGGGATGATGCAGCAGAGTAGCGTAAGTATTTCCCTCAGTTTTTGAGAACCAAGGTATCATTCCAGTAGGAGCCCACGCTCAAGTCCCTCGTACCTGCACAAAGCGATAGCTACCCGCAACCAACGCGATTAGGGGTTGTCAAGCCCTTCACGATCACTTACGAGAGTGAGATCTGATAGATAGAATATTTTTGGTATTTTTGATGTAAAGATGCAAAGTAAAAAGTAAAAGCAAAGTAAATAGCAAAACAATATAAAAGTGATGGAGATTGATATGATGAGAATAGACCCGGGGGCCATAGGTTTCACTAGTGGCTTCTCTCGAGAGCATAAGTTTTCTACGGTGGGTGAACAAATTACTGTTGAGAAATTGACAGAATTGAGCATAGTTATGAGAATATCTAGGCATGATCATGTATATAGGCATCACGTCCGTGACAAGTAGATCGAAACGATTCTGCATCTACTACTATTACTCCACTCATCGACCGCTATCCAGCATGCATCTAGAGTATTAAGTTAAAAACAGAGTAACGCTTTAAGCAAGATGACATGATGTAGAGAGATAAATTCATGCAATATGAAATAAACCCCATCTTGTTATCCTCGATGGCAACGATACAATATGTATCTTGCTGCCCCTTCTGTCACTGGGAAAGAACACCGCAAGATCGAACCCAAAGCTAAGCACTTCTCCCATGGCAAGAACTACCAATCTAGTTGGCCAAACCAAACGGATAATTCAAAGAGACTTGCAAAGATAACCAATCATACATAAAAGAATTCAGAGAAGATTCAAATATTGTTCATAGATAGACTTGATCATAAACCCACAATTCATCGGTCTCAACAAACACACCGCAAAAGAAGAAGATTACATCGAATAGATCTCAACGAGAGAGGGGGAGACCATTGTATTGAGATCCAAAAAGAGAGAAGAAGCCATCTGGCTACTAACTATGGACCCGAAGGTCTGAGGTAAACTACTAACACTTCATTGGAGAGGCTATGATGATGTAGAAGCCCTCCGTGATGACGGCCCTCTCCGGCGGAGCTCCGGAACAGGCCCCAAGATGGGATCTTGTGGATACAGAAAGTTGCGGAGGTGGAATTAGGTTTTGGCTCCTGTTCTGATCGTTTGGGGGTACGTGGGTATATATAGGAGGAAGGAGTACGTCAGTGGAGCACCGAGGGTCCCACGAGACAGGGGGCACGCCCTAGGGGGGGGCGCCCCTACCCTCGTGAGCACCTCTTTGCTTCCTTGCAGTAGGGTCCAAGTCTCCTCGATCACGTTTGGTGAGAAAATCACGTTCCCGAAGATTTTATTCCGTTTGGACTCTGTTTGATATTCCGTTTCTTCGAAACACTGAAATAGGCAAAAAACAACAATTCTGGGCTGGGCCTCCAGTTAATAGGTTAGTCCCAAAAATAATATAAAAGTGGAAAATAAAGCCCAATATAGTCCAAAACAGTAGATAATATAGCATGGAGCAATCAAAAATTATAGATACGTTGGAGACGTATCAATATAGTCCGGCTGTCCGGAGACCCCCTAATCCAAGACTCCCTTAGAGGATAAGCATGCAATGATTGAGATATTACAAAGTCCCGATTTATGATTGCTATCTTAAACCGGCCCTTGGGGGCTAGTAGAGTTGGTATTTATAATTGGACTTAAGAAAGGAAAAGATATGTCAATACCTCATAGCGCTCCTTCATTAGATTCACTAGACTGGATTCGTAATCACGATTTGAGTGCAGATGGTTTAGGAAACCAGAGTGGAGTTCTTGAGCACTAAGATGGGCATAGCTGGATAAATCAGTGCTCCATTTTCCTTTCTCCATAGCAGCACGCTCTTCCTTGGCACTCTGTTTTGCCAAAATTACAGGATGGCCAGGAGAGGTGTGACCAATACCAGTAATGATAACCTCGCCTTCTTTGCCTCCAGCAGCCTTTTCTGGAGTTGATGGAGTGTTAGTAGTTCTCACCGGACTAGAAGGTTTGTCATCAGTCCAGATTGGATTTGCTGGTTCATGATCTGGCACATCAGTATCAACTTCTGCTTGTTCATCAGTATTGTGATCTTGAGGGGGTGATTCATCAAAGGTGGCTTCAGTATTTGGACCCTCCGGTTCAGCAGTTTGCTCCGGTTCAATAACCACCTGGTCTTCGGGCGGATTATTCTCCCGAGCCTTTTTACTGGGTCTGGCTTTGGCTCTAAACAGAACAAGATGCAAAGGTTAGCATAGCATATAAAGTATGAAACATCAAAAGAAAGGGGTGAAGTACTTACCGAGCTACGGTTTTGAGAGGAGGGAGTTGGGGCACTGTTGACTCGCTAGAGGATGAAGGAGGTGTCACCTGATAATTCGAATCGGACGGATAAAGAGGTTGTCGGTAATAGCCTGCCTTGGGATAAGAAGTGTCAGAAGTGGGTGAGACCTCAGATCGGCGTTTTCGAACCAGGGTGTCCGGTAAACCGGTCGAAGTGACCTTTTGACCGATGTGCCGGGTTGTGCGGCGAGCCTCGTACTTCTGTTTCTTCAAAATAAATGTTGGATCCAAGTGAGCAAGAGGATGATAAAAGCTTACTTTCCGGACTGCTTGATGGATTTTTTGTGTTGGTAGAGAGTCTGGACCAGAGGAAAGGATAATTACCTCTGCATCGTCAGCTTGGCTGCCCTCAATGTCCTCCTGATAAGTATCATTGTTAATGAGATGCATGAAAAGTGAACCAAGTGAATCAAGTTCTACCTCAACTTCCGGTTCATCCGGGTCGTCATCCAGCTCTAGACTGATGCGTTCAGATGCCTTCCTCTTTGTGGTTTTCTTGACGGCTTTCGTCTTAGGACGAGAGAGCTTTACTGCCTTCTCCTGAGGTTTCCTTTTCCAGAACGGATCATCACCCTATTTAAAAATAAGCTGGAGCGGCGACTTAACGGCAAGATACTCGAGGATATCCAGCAACGGACGAAGTCTACACCTGTTAAACCATTGGCCAAGAAGGCTCTCATCTTGGCGAGTTGAGGTGCGTACGGGGCCCGTTCCTGGGCACTTAGTTGTTGTGGAAGTGGATGAGTATTGGCAAGCCGGTGGGCACGGTAACCCGGCAGAGGGTTCTCATCTTCAGGGGAGGTGTCTCTACAGTAGAACCAAGTTTGATTCCATTCTTTGGGGTGACTGTGCAGCTTGGCATGAGGAAATTCAACCTCTTTCCTATTCTGAATGGAGACGCCCCCAAGTTCAGTATTGGGCCCGTCTACAAATTCAGTGCGCCGGTTCAGATGGAAGAAATCCCGGAACAACTCGACAGTTGGTTCTTCTTGTAGATACACTTCACAGAAAACTTGAAAGTTGCATATATTGGATACCGAATTGGGTCCAATATCTTGAGGGTGGAGTTGAAAGCTGGCAATCACATCCCGGAAAAACTTCGATCCGGGCGGTTTAAAGCCACGGCCTATGTGATCAACAAACACCACTACTTCACCCTGCTTGGGAGCAGGAGGATTCTCCGGCCCAGGAACTCGCCACCGGATTTCATTTTTCTTTGGTAAGGTACCGATCCAAACCATTCCATTCAGTTGCTCCTCTGTAACCTGGGAGGGGGCCCAGTTGCAGGAATAAAACTACTTGGTCATTGCAAGTGAAGAGCTGGAAAGACATGTCGTTTTACAATTCATTCATGGTGATGCATAAGGTACAACAGGACAAAGGAATCCAAGTATGTGAAATTGGTAAACCGGAGGCTGATACAATTATGAATGACAAAGCGATAAGTGGAACAGAGATATACACATATTATTGAACCGGAGTATGACAACGGAGATAAAGGGATTGCTGGTTTACAAGGGGACTAATCACTACAAAAAATACACTTCTGTGATGATACGTGTTTGTCACAGTAGGTCGCGTTTTTTGTCATGCATGTACATCCATGACGATTTTATGACAGAATCAAGATAGTCATACCTGTGCTGTCGTAGAAGTGTTCCATGACATTATTACCACAATTATCATCACGGAAGTGTCCACTTCCATGACGATAAATCGCGCGTCACAGAAGTGCTTTCATCAAGGGTGACTGTGGGAGTCCTGGATTAGGGGGTCTCCAGACAGCCGGACTATCTCCATTGGCCGGACTGTTAGACTATGAAGATACAAGATTGAAGACTTCGTCTCGTGTCCGGATGGGACTCTACTTGGTGTGGAAGGCAAGCTAGGCAATACGTATATGGATATCTCCTCCTTTTTCTCATCTATAGACGGGGTATTACTTACCCTTGTTCTCCTCGAGCTGCCTCTTAGCAAGGCCGAGCTCTTTTTGGGACCCCTCGAGGGCCTCCTTCAGTACGGCGACCTCTGCAGTCAGTGCGGTGGTCGCCAGCAGCAAAGCCTGCATATGCATATTGACATACTTATATTAGACTCCTGCGATATTATTTGATCCTCTGTTTGACTTTTCTTCATGAACACCGAACAAAGCATCAGGGGCTACTGTCTATGCGGTAACACTTCTACTACACTTTAAAACACTTACCTCGAAGCCTGTTAGAAGGCTAGTACAGGCTTCAGTCAATCCGCTCTTGGCGGACTGAACCTTCTGGATCACCGCACTCATGATAGTGCGGTGCTCCTCCTCTTTGGAAGAGCTACGAAGCGCTTCCAACATGGTGTCCGACGCCTCTGGGTGGACAGAGGTCACTGGCACAGGCGTCTCACCCTCCTTAGAAGGGGACCGCCTGCCCGAGCTCGGATCCGTTGGAGGGTCCGGCGCGGTGTTCGGCTGAGGGCTGAACTTGGAGCTCTCGGGGACCCCGTCCCCTCGGCTCCTGGAGTCCTGAAGGTCGCCTTGCGGCGCCTCCGGGACTGTCCCCCCTCGATCCGGTGCCTCTTGAGACAGCACCTCGGTGTCGTCGGCTGGATGAGGGGAGGTGGCCGTCGGGACTGGATCGCTATCCATGTCCGACGCACCCAGGGAGCCGTCCGAGGATACCTCGATATTGGCTCGGGGCGGCCTGCACAATTGAGTTCGGCGTTAGGAAAAGCAATGCGACAAAGGAATCCTACGGGTTACTTTGGTATCCGAATACTTATGATCTCCCCTGGGGCTTGGCCCTGGGCAACCACTCGTCTTCACTTTCGTCAGCGGCGGTGGAGCTGTCCGGAAGGAGCGTCCTTCCCTTCTTGGACCCTCCGGCCTCCCCAGTTGGGGCGGCCTTCCTTTTCTTGTCTCCCCCAGTCGGTGGGGGAGCCTCTTCTTCCTCTTCCTCGTCTTTGGGGGAAGAGTGCGCCGCAGACTCGTCGGACGGTGAGTCCGACGACGCCTGGCGTTGGGAACTCTTTCGAGCTCCCTTGGCCTTCTGTGTCTTCTCCGTCACCTTATAAGGGGCCGGAGTCAACATCTTCGCCAGAAGGGCGTCTGTAGGGCCTTCGGGCAAGGGAGCCGGACAGTCGATTTGTCCGGCCATCTTCTTCCAGTCCTGTTAATGACACGGGAGTTTAGATCCCGCATAGAGCCAATCTATATATATAACAAATATCCTGTAAGAGGTAAAACAACTTACCGCACTGGCGTGGCGCTTCGCGCTGAATCCGCAATCCTCAGTAATGGGGGGAGGGACCGCGGCGCCCTTGAACAGCACCCTCTAGGCATCTTCATGAGTCGTGTCGAAGAGACTGTTCAGAGTTCGGTGTTGTGCCGGATTGAACTCCCACAAGGTAAACTCCCGTTGTTGGCACGGGAGTATCCGGCGAACGAGCATAACCTAGACTATGTTGACAAGCTTGAGCTTCTTATCCACCATGTTCTGAATACATGACTGGAGTCCGGTCAGCTCTTTTGAATTACCCCAGGACAGACCCTTCTCTTTCCAGGAGGTGAGCCGCATGGGGATGCCAGATCGGAACTCGGGGGCCGCTACCCATGCGGGGTCGCGCGGCTCGGTGATATAGAACCACCCTGATTGCCACCCCTTTATGGTGTCCACGAAGGTGCCCTCGAGCCATGTGATGTTGGGCATCTTGCCCACTGTGGCACCTCTGCACTCCGCCTGGCGGCCGCTCACTACCTTCGGCTTGACATTGAAGGTCTTTCGCCATAAGCCGAAGTGGGGCTTGATGCGGAGGAAGGCCTCGCACACGACGATGAACGCCGAGATGTTGAGGATGAAGTTCGGGGCCAGATCGTTGAAATCTAGGCCGTAATAAAACATGAGCCCCCGGACGAAGGGATGGAGAGGGAATCCTAGTCCGCGGAGGAAATGGGTGAGGAATACCACCCTCTCATGGGGCTCGGGGGTGGGGATGAGCTGTCCCTCATCTGGGAGCCGGTGTGTGATGTCGTCGTGCAGGTATCCGGCTCTCCTCAGTTTCTTGATGTCTCCCTCCATGACGGAGGAGACCATCCACTTGCCTCCTGCTCCGGACATGGTTGGAGAAGGTTGAGATGGAAGTGAGGACTTGGGCGCTAGAGCTCGAGTATGCGGGAGCGGATGAGAAGAGGAGGAAGAAGGCGTGGATAGAAAGGTGAATCCTTATCCCTTTATATGGGCGGACAAAATTAAACGTCCCCACTTGCCTAGTAAAACTCGCTTATCCCCCAAGCGCCGCAATTGATGGTGCGGTTGGGTTACCCATGCCCGTATTGATGAGAATCCCGTAATAGGGGGACACGATCTTTGCTTTGACAAGACGTGTCCAAAAACTGCCTCGCGTTATGTGTGGGGCTGGTTAAAAGAAACGGTTCGAATAATCACCGGGCCATGACGTAACGTCATGTTGCCAAGACAAGCTAGCGGATTAGATCTGTGAAAGCATTATTCTCTACGGTGAAATGTGGAACTTATTTTGCAGGGTCGGACACTATCTTCGTATTCAAATTCTTCTGTGATGTATTCGGAGAAGGAACCTGCCTTGCAATGCCGAAGACAACTGCGCGCCAGACTCATCGTCATTGAAGCCTGGTTCAGGGGCTACTGTGGGAGTCCTGGATTAGGGGGTCTCTGGACAGCCGGACTATCTCCATTGGCCGGACTGTTAGACTATGAAGATACAAGATTGAAGACTTCGTCTCGTGTCCGATGGGACTCTACTTGGCGTGGAAGGCAAGCTAGGCAATACATATATGGATATCTCCTCCTTTGTAACCGACCTTGTGTAACCCTAACCCTCTCCGGTGTCTATATAAACCGGAGGGCTTTAGTCCGTAGGACAACAATCACAACATACAATCATACCATAGGCTAGCTTCTAGGGTTTAGCCTCTCTGATCTCGTGGTAGATCTACTCTTGTAACACCCATATCTTCAATATTAATCAAGCAGGACGTAGGGTTTTACCTCCATCAAGAGGGCCCGAACCTGGGTAAAACTTCGTGTCCCTTGCCTCCTATTACCATCCGGCCTAGACGCACAGTTCGGGACCCCCTACCCGAGATCCGCCGGTTTTGACACCGACAGTGACCGACACGTGGCATCCACAGTAACAGAACGCCGTTAATCTATCGGGTCAGATTTTGGATCCGATAACCCTGACCAATGGGAAATTTCCACGTGTAAAATTCTGATTGGCAGAAGGAAACACGTGTTGCCTCACCGTTGGGACAGATGTCATCCACTCATTGGACAGGAGGCGCCTATGATAGGTCGACACGTGGCATGGCCCAACAGTGGCCCATTCCGGTGAAAAAGGCCGACCCAGTAAAAATTAGCAGGCCGGCCCATATAAGACCTACTTGTGTCAGGTCCATTTAAGCCCACGGCCCAAACGAGATGTGCCAATTCGGCCCGTCAACGGCCCGTTAAAGATTTGACACCATTGCAGCCCATCGTCAGTTCGAGCCCGTTAACAGCCCGCTATATATTTGGGCTCAATATCGACCCGATGAGATTTCGGCCTGTTAACGGCCCATTTAATGGATGGGCCAACTTTCAGGATGTACATCTTTCAGCCTTTTAGCGACCCATTTAAATGTTGGGCTACTTTCCGGCCTGGTGTGTCTTTCAGCCTGTTGACGGCCCATAAATCTGATGGGCCATTTGTAGTCGGACCTGAGTTTGGGCCTTTTAGCGGCCCATTTAAGTGTTGGGCCAATTTCAGGCCCGGTGTCACTTTCAGCCTGTTGACGGCCCATAAATCAGTTGGGCCATTTGTAGTCGGACCTGAGTTTTGGCCTTTTAGCGACCCATTTAAGTGTTGGGCCAATTCCCGGCCTGTGTGCCTTTCGGCCTGTTAACGGACCATAAATGAGTTGGGCCATTTGTAGCCGGACCTTAGTTTTGGCCTTTTAACGCCCCATGCCCTTCATGGTCCAATACCAGCCCGGTTTCTCTTTCGGCCCGCTAAAGGCCCACAACACAGTTGGGCCGTTTACAACACGACCTGACTTTTGGCCTCTTAGCGGCCCATGCTCTTCGTGGTCCAGTACAAGCCCGCTGTCTCTTTCGGCCTGCTAAAGGCCTACATTATAGTTGGGCCATATGTAGCCCAAACTTAGTAACGGCATGTTAACGACCTGGGAGGTAAGAGGGCCGACCATTAACTTTTGGCCTAGTAATGGCACATTAACTTAATGGGCCCACTAAAGTTCGTTCATGTCTTTAGGCCAAATTAGATAATTTGAGCCAATTACGACGAGAAATTATGCACAAGACCAAAACCAATCAAGCAAAGGTACAACATACAGGGAATAACATTGCACATCCAGCAAAGATTGATGCCAGTGCAAATAAATGAGCAGAACCTAACCATCTACAACGTCACAATCTGCAACCTCAGCACAGATGACGCCCATAAGCATGTGGGAAAGTTCTTGCTGCTTTGCTACACTGTCTCTGAAAACATTGATCAGTTGTTGTGTCGCACAACTCTGCACCTCTGATTCATCCACCATTTCCATCATTGCTTCAGCCATTAATTGGTTCACAAACATACATTTATTCTGTTGCATTCGAGACAGAGGATACTGAATAGATTCAGATGGCGATTTTGGCAGGCTTGTATTATTGATAGTGGAGAGTGTCTCGACCACTGCATCATAACATAAATTAGGATGGGAACCAAACAGATTAATCATGAGTTATTGCCATATTACCTGGCCTAGATTTACTGGAAAGAAACAATGGGGTTGCCTTGCTGTTTTCAGAGTTTGTCTTCTTATCTTCAGCAACCTGCACAAAATTAACACACTAGCATTGCTATCATTGGCCAAGTCAGATAATAGGAAAGCAACATTGACACAATGAATGTTTGTGCAACTAGCCTACACCAAATTAACACAATATGGCACAGTTATCATCAGCGAGGTAAGGTAATACGAAAGCAACATTGACACAATGAATGAATGGGCAACCAGAGAAGCACTACAATTCAGTAATGTGCGTGATATGAGATAGTACATTCATGCAGCTCAGTATGCAAAACTACCAGGCAGTTTTCCTTACAAAAATCAACATTGGCGCCTTTAACATTTTGCTACAACTAATTTTAGATCAGATAAAGGTTAGATTCACGCCGATTAACAAAATACATGCTGATGTAAAAATATAGTGATATACAACAGGTACTTACATCAGCATTGGAGCACAGAGAATTCCCGCAAGATATTTTCCTCGAATACGATCCCAATGGAGGAAGTCTTGTATCGTTTAACCTTATTTTCTAAAATAGAGATGGGTAAGAAACATGTAGAAAATATGATCAGAATGCTATAAAATTTCATGATGTGAGGATACGCACACGCTTCTTAGAATGGAGTTGACATTCTTTTGCTGGACTGGAGCGGACTAGTTCTTTGGCCACTGGAATCTGCTTATTATCAGTAGGAGTTGGGTTTCTCTGTGTTGGAGCAGTATCTATGAAAAATGGAGTTGGTTTATTATCTCCC
The DNA here is from genome assembly GCF_056163025.1 of Triticum urartu. Lineage (NCBI taxonomy): Eukaryota > Viridiplantae > Streptophyta > Magnoliopsida > Poales > Poaceae > Triticum > Triticum urartu. The sequence goes on from NC_141875.1 coordinate 559,450,609, forward strand.
AACGTTTGGATCTTTTGCAAAGACCTAGTTTGTAACCCTTCAGATTCTAACATAGCCGTCTTCCCCTTGCATGCCTTATATAGAAGAATGGTGATTCAGTTATAGAACATGCTACAGTAGAGATGGAATAGGTACTGAAGAATAGAAAGGCATGACATATTGACATGTATTCTCTCCATCTGGAAATAAATGGATGGGTCTAGGAGTATTTCAGTTCTAGATACATCCAGTTTTATCCATTTCTGCGACATTTAATCCGGACGGAGGGAGTATGATGTAAGAGCTAGGGATACGGCATGACAACATAGTAAAAAACACTAAAAAACCCACTTCAGAACCAAAGTATTCAAACCCACTGATATGAGATAGTACACTCATGCAGCTCAGGATGCAAAACTACCAGGCAGTTTTCCTTGCAAAAATCAACATTGTGGCCTTTAATCATACATTTTGCTACAACTAAATTTAGATCAGATAAAGGTTGGATTCACGCCTGTTGGGGATATGACTATTTGTGTAAGCCATCCAGGAGGGGCTGGGTTACGCAAATAGAGGTTCATCAGAAGCCCAAGACCAAGGCATGAAGATGGCGGTTCACTAAAAGGCTTAAAGGCCCACAGGCGACTCTGAGGCCCGTAAAGATAAACCGCCATGATGGTATAACTTGTACTATAAGGTAGAAGTAACTAGTCGCCGAGCCGGACACTGTTTATGAGCCGGCCGGGACTCTGTAGGCCGCAGGGCGTCAACCCGTGTATATAAGGGGACGACCCGCCAGCGGCTTAGGGTGAGAAACAACTGATCGAGAGCCAGGCATAGCGTATCTCGCTCCCTGGTCATCGAAACCTCAAGCAATTCCAACCCAACTAGACGTAGGCCTTCCTTCACCGTAAGGGGCTGAACTAGTATAAACCTCGCGTGTCCTTGTCCCGATTAACCCCTTTAAGCTTCCTAGTTGCGATGGCTCCATGATTAAGTCCTTGCAAAAGGACATCTGCCGTGACAATTCCACGACAGTTGGCGCCCACCGTGGGGCCAGCGCACGGTGGATTTGAGTTCTTGAAGGGCAGCTTCGAAGGGCTCAAGGGATACGCAGTTGGCCGGATGACCAAGAGTCGTCGCGGCAAGATCTACATCGACGACGAAGGCTGGGCCCCGACGCCGGCTCAATTGAGTACGGGTACCGGGTCCCCTTTGGCGGTTGATGCCTTAAGTCGGCTGGGATCTCAGCATAAGCCGATGCCGCCTAACACCTTTCTTGATGTTTTGCATAATCCTTCTGTTAAGTTACCTACAGAGGAAGATCTGGCAATACCAGACCCGGAGGCACAGCTAGTGGCGGCTCTCCATGTTATCCCGTATTGGACAGTGCCTTATTTGGCTTACATGACCCGGGGAGAGTTGCCTGAAGATGAGACCTTGGCAAGACAAATCGCCCGGCGGTCCAAGTCCATGACAATTGTCAATGGCGAGTTACATCATTGCAGCGTCACTGGAGCGTTTCAACATTGTGTGTCACCTACAGAGGGTCAGGAGATCCTTTGTGAGATTCATGAAGACGATTGTGGTCATCACGCCGGCTCAAAATCTCTTGTGGCCAAAGCTTTCCGTCATGGGTTTTATTGGCTGACGGATCATGCTGATGCAGAAGACCTGGTCAGTAAATGTGACGGATGTCAGAAATTCTCACGACGAGCCCATGTGCCAGCTCAAGAATTGAGGATGATTCCAATTACTTGGCCGTTTATAGTCTGGGGGCTTGATATGGTCGGGCCTTTCAAAAGGTCTAAGGATAAAAAGACGCACCTCTTGGTGGCGGTTGACAAGTTCATAAAGTGGGTGGAGGCGGAGCCAGTCAGTAAGTGTGATGCAGCCACGGCGGTCCAGTTTATGAAAAAGGTGATTTTTCGCTTTGGTTTTCCACACAACATCATAACTGATAATGGCACTAACCTCTCCAAAGGAGCTATGGAAGAGTTCTGTCAACGAGAGCATATCCGGCTTGACATTTCAGCTGTGGCTCACCCTCAATCCAATGGTCAAGCAGAACGAGTGAATCAAGAAATCTTGAGGGGTATCAAGCCCGGGCTCTTGGTCCCCTTGCAGCGGACGCCGGGTTGTTGGGTGGAGGAGTTACCTTCTGTACTTTGGAGCATCAATACTACACCTAACATATCTACGGGTTACACGCCTTTCTTCATGGTGTATGGAGCAGAGGCGGTCCTGCCAAGTGACATCCGTCATGACTCACCCCGTGTGGCGGCTTATGTTGAGGAAGACAACGAAAAAGCTCGGCAAGACGCACTTGACCTGTTGGATGAAGAGCGAGACTTGGCAATAGCCCGCTCGGCGATTTACCAGCAAGACCTGCGCCGCTACCATAGCCGTCAGGTTAGGTCCAGAACCTTTCAGGAAGGCGACTTAGTGCTCCGACTCATCCAGGATCAATCTGACATGCACAAGCTACCCCCTCCTTGGGAAGGACCCTTTGTGGTCAGCAAGAATCTGAACAACTGATCATACTACCTTATCGACGTTCGGGAGCACAAAGACTCACGTAAGTCGGAGGAGGAGACCCGTCGGCCGTGGAATATCGCTCATCTTTGGCCTTATTATACTTGAGCCATCGGCTCTAATGTGTATATATTTACATTATGTATATTACATAAAGCAATAACGCAGGACCTCTGTCCTTTTTTCCACTCCCAGAAAAGGTTTATGTGTTTTCTTTGTCAGGTGGTGGAGATAACTAAGGAGAATCGGATCATATCTGAATCCGGCTTTCCTTTGGTCTGGCTTATGATCATATCTGAATCTAGCCGTGATCACTTGGGGGCTTCCTGTTCAAACATAGGTCGTATTCGAACCAAAGAGAACATAGCTGTCGATACCCACTTGATCGGCATACTGCCAAACCCACTTGGGGGCTTCTTGATCATATTTGAATCATAGCTTAACCCCTTTGGGTCTGACGTGGATCATATTCGAATTAGCGTAATTAAACAACTCTTATGGTCACTTGGGGGCTTCCTGTTCAAACATAGGTCGTATTCGAACTAAAGAGAACATAGCTATCGATACCCACTTGATCGGCATCGCCACAGCCACTGGGGGCTAACAGATCATATCCGAATCTTATCTCAACCCCTTTGGAACGGTTCACTGATCGTATTCGAATCAGAAACCCTTTTGTTCATCATATTTTACAAGTATCAACATTGGATATCTTGCGACCCTCTTGAAAATACAATGGAGTACATTTCAATCCTCCAGGATTAAAATTGGTTACATCAGGTTGTTAAGTACCAGGTGAACTTTTATGTGCCAATTTTCAGGAGTTAAACTTACCCTTAGGGGTTGGCTTATATAAGCCGGAAAAGCAGCCGTAAGCATCACAGGGCGGTGCAAGACATTTCTGCAAAGGACATAACAGATTCATATAAACTACAAAGTGCATAGTGACGGCGGCTTATGCAAGTATTAAGGGCCATAAGCATGCGCAAAGGCATAGCAAAACTCAAAGTATTTTCTACTCTGTCACAAGACTCCCCGAGTCTGAATGATGCGACATTGTTTTTCTACAACGACATAAGCAGGTGGCGCCTGGCAATCTACTCTTGGGGTTGAATTGAAGCCTCCGGGTTATCCTTCTCCGCCTCTCCACCAGCTTCTTTGTCCTGGAAGGATGATGAGGCCCAGTCAATGCCACTCAAGGCCTCAAACTCAGCTTCATCATCTATTAAACCGGTTGGGTCGACTTCAGGGGCAAAGGTGTGCTTACGGATTGGAGGGATCAAGCTGACATCGTCGTAATGCGGCGTGGGGATTCTCTGATTCTCCTTGTCATAACCCAGCTGATACTTGGTGAGGTCAGTGTCGTTTCCAATTTGAGTGGCCACAGGGCGTATATCCCTCACGCAGGTGGTGAAATCCTTTTCATCAAATGGAGTGCCATCCTCCTTTAAACTTGGATACCCAATAGCGATGTTGGTCGGGTCTAGCTCTAGTAACCAGGCTTTGGCCCGACTCAAAGCGGCTATTGCTCTGGCTCTTGCTTGGGCCCGTCTCAACTCTTGAATCCACTGAGGAAGTACAGCAAGCCGTTGTAACACATCTTGCAAGAGGTGGGGCACATCATTTGATAAGGCTACAACGGCCAAGGCACGTTGTGACCCGATGTAAAGTTGCTCTACTAGAGTATACACCGCCTTCAATTTGATCAACATATTCTGCTTGAGGTTTGTGCTCCTGGGGCCTGTATTGGTAAGTATAAGGTAAACCCCAGGTAACAATTGAAGGAATATTTACAATATTTAATGCTTGCTTAAGATAACTTACCAAAGATCGCTGAGACCATCCGAGATATCTGGCGTTGTAAGCCGGTCAGTTCGGCTGTTGCATTTGCCAGCGACGCCTCTGCTGTCTTGGCCCGGGTCACCAGTCCGGCCTTTTCATCAGTCCAAATTTTCTTCTCCGACTCAAAATTTTTCTTCAGCTTCTCTTGTTCAGAGACACTGAATTCAAATTTGGAGTTAGCCTTTTGAATTTCAATCTCCTGGGCTTCCAGGCGGTTCTTCAGGTCAGCAATCTCTGATTCAAATTGATTTTTGGTGGCCTGTATTGCACCGGATAGTAGTCCAGATTACGATAAATAATATTAAGTCCCAAGCACTTTGCGAGCAAAGATACTTGACACTTGGGGGCTAATGTATACCGAAGCTTTCTAAATTATTAAGCCGGTCCTGGATATTAAGTCCCAAATACTTTGCAAGCAAAGATACTTGACACTTGGGGGCTAATGTGTATCGCAAGTTAAAGGTATTGTGTTACATCCAGTTTAAATATTTTTCTTTAAGCCGGGCAAGCAGCTGTAACAATTTTTCTAAGTCTACAACATATTTATTCATAAGCAATAGACTTGGGGGCTGGTACAGTAAGTATGATTGAAAGTAAGGAAGCATAAGTCATACCTCAGATTTTTGCTGTATTTGCTTCATCATGTCAATTTCCAGGTCACGGCTGCTTTGCACCTGGTTGATATAGCCCGAGACGATCTCTCCAAAACTCAAATGAGTATAGTCGGTGAAATCCATCTTGGCCTTACGGTGTTCTAGCAACTCCTCTTTAGCCGAGCATTTGGCAAGGACGGTGGGCCTGGCCGGCTCAACGAATTGAGCCTTGAGAAATTCCACTTCTGGGTCAGCCGTTTTGACTGGGCTAGGTGCCTCCGGGTTAACAAAACCATCAAGAATATCTCCAGCAGGCGGGTCAGAAGTTGGTGCTGCAATGTCTTGAGCCGGCTCAGGCGGTGGTTGATGTGTGGAAGAGTCGGGATAGCTATACCCTGTTCCGGTTCAGTCACCACAGGGGTTTGGGCCGGTTTATCCTTCTTGGTTTTCTTCCTGGGCTTAACCTGCACGCTGTGGGCAAAGCAGAGAAATAAGTAAAGAAACATGAAGAAAGAAAAACATAAGGTGAATAAATTGATATACCCAGGGGCAGTCTTAAAAGCTGGCATGTTTGATTGCATGGACTCGCCGGATGAAGGAGAGGTATCCTGGTAATTGGAGTCAGAGGAATTGAGAGGTTGACGGATTAGACCCGCCAAAGGTAAAAAAGGGTATAAGTTGGAGATAACCTCAGTCCGACGCTTCTGGGTTGTGTCAGGCAAGCCGGAGGATAGCTCTGCATCCTTACTGGTCCGAGTCTGCCTCCGGTTTTCAAATTGCTGTTGCTTCAAAAGAAAGTCAGGATCTTGGTAAGCCAAAGGGTGTGAAAATCTTACTTTCCGGGTTACTCTTCGAATTTTCTGACGCGGCCGAAGCTCGGAGTCTGAGGAGACTATAGTTACCTCTTCCTCGACGGGTTGGCTGTTGCCCGTGTCTTCCTGAGAGAAGGTTAATATCAGTAAGGTAGTGATAAAGGAGAAAGGGAAATTAAAAAGTTACCTCTTCCTCATTATCATCAGAATCATCAAGCTGAAATAGATCAGAAGCGCTTGGCTTCCTTTTCCTTGAAGTGGTGGGCTTGGCGGTTTTCCTTTCGGCTCTCTTGGCCGCCCTGGCTTTCTTGGCCGCCTCATGATCATATTGGATTTTCCAGAAGTTATCATTTGCCTGTAAAAGGTTATAAAGGGTTATGCGTAAGAATACAGTTTAACATGATAAAAAATAACCCGATGACTGGAAACTTACTGCAGGGGCCGGGTTCTTCTTGCAAAAAAGTAGTAAGCCGAAAGCGTTACTATTCACTGTGCCCTCTTTAAACAAAGACTGAGTTGTAGCTTCCACTACATCATCTGGTAAGTCGTCAGGACTATGACGCTGAGGGTCATCTTTCTCGCCTGAATAATTACACATTAAGCCGGGGCGGCGGCTTAACGGAATTATTCTCCAAGCAACCCAGACTCGGACCAGGTCAATGCCATCTAAGCCGTTCCCTAAAAGAGCTTTAATCTTCTTGATCTTGGGGATGAGTGGCAGACGTTCAATAGCAGTCAACTTATCCGGCAGCGGGTGAGTAGGTTCAAGGCACAATGCACGGAAGCCGGCAGCGGGTTTTCACCAACCGGAGAAGTATCTTGGCAGTAGAACCATGTCTGGTTCCAGTCCTTTGGATGACTCGGCAATTCAACATAAGGGAACATGCAGTCTCTCCGCCTTTGAATTGATATGCCACCAAGCTCCAGACTGGGCCCGTTGGCCCGCTCATTCTGCCGGTTCAAATAGAACAATTCCCTGAACAAAAGTAGGCTGGGTTCTTCTCCAAGGTAGACCTCACAGAAAACTTGGAAGTTGTAGATATTTGACACGGAATTGGGCCCGATGTCTTGAGGTCTTAAGTCAAAGAAGTGCAAAATGTCTCTAAAGAATTTTGAACCGGGAGGAGCAAATCCCCGGCTCATGTGATCGGTAAAAATGATCACCTACCCTTCCTTGGGTTGAGGTTTCTCTTCAGACGGGTCAGGAGCACGATAAGACATGACATCCTTCTTGGGCAGATGGCCAAACTTTACAAAGTCAGACATTTTGCTCTCTGTAACAATGGATGGGACCCAGTTGCAGGTAACCGGAGGTTTAACAGCTTTGGGTGCCATTGGATAAATTGAAGCCTACAACAAGATAAAGGAAATTTTCCGGCTTATTATAACCTGGAGAATAAACATTATTGGGTTATTTAGGATGGCGGCTTAAGAAGGGGCCTAATGACATACAGGTAACTATGTGATAATGTTTAACAGCTTCAGGTATTAAAGATGATTAAGGTTTTCTTAAGTCGCCAGAGGCAAGCGGTGCTGACAGCCGATATTATCTTAAACCGGTTACACGGACTACTATGGCTGAAACAGAGTCAACAGACACAGTTTTTGGCTAAGTGTGGAGCAAACAGGTTTCACAAGTTGCAATTATTATTTTGGATCAAACGATGCTCTGGAAAGGGAAAATTTCTAGACCTAAAACAGTACAAGGAAGTTCTTATACTCAAGGAGGGCTTCCAAAACAAGGAAATGAGATCTGTTTTCATATAGAATAAGCACACAACATCCTTCGCAACAGTTCTATGTGGTTTTTACGATCTGAACAAGGTATTAGAGGTAAGAACTAATGGAGGTTGCGTTGGGCGACGATGAACGTCGACGAACTCGAGACAGTACTAATGCAGATCTGAGAAAGGGGGGAAAGAGAACTCACCGATGTGGAAGAACTGCAGAGGGTTGCCGTTGTTCTCTGGTCAAAAAATAGGGTGATGCAGCGGCCTGAGTCGGTGAAGACGAGGTTTCCGACGGTGGCGGCGGCGGAGCTCGAGCGGCAGAAGAGGGAGTGCGAGGAAGAAGACGACCGGAGGAAATGAAAAAGACCTAGGTTGCGCCTATTTATAAGGAGGACCGACTGAGACGGCGCGAGAAATGAGGAGACCAAGACATCATTATCCAGCGGCCCCGACGCCTCGATTTTCGGGAGGGTCAGCAAAGGCAAAGATCCATTGAAGATATGATGAATTAAAATATAAGTTTTATTGAAGATGATGTCACGATGATTTAACCCGGAGCCAGAGGATGACGTCACGGCAGGTTACAATTTTCACGCAAGACAGAAGACTAAAGGCCAGTTCATAAGGTTTTCAAAGATTGACATGAACCGGCTCAAATCAATCTGGGGCCTAATGTTGGGATATGACTATTTGTGTAAGCCATCCAGGAGGGGCCGGGTTACGCAAATAGAGGTTCATCAGAAGCCCAAGACCAAGGCATGAAGATGGTGGTTCACTAAAAGGCTTAAAGGCCCACAGGTGACTCTGAGGTCCGCAAAGATAAACCGCCATGATGGTATAACTTGTACTGTAAGGTAGAAGTAACTAGTCGCCGAGCCGGACACTGTTTATGAGCCGGCCGGGACTCTGTAGGCCGTAGGGCATCAACCCGTGTATATAAGGGGACGACCCGCCAGTGGCTTAGGGTGAGAAACAACTGATCGAGAGCCAGGCATAGCGTATCTCGCTCCCTGGTCATCGAAACCTCAAGCAATTCCAACCCAACTAGACGTAGGCCTTCCTTCACCGTAAGGGGCTGAACTAGTATAAACCTCGCGTGTCCTTGTCCCGATTAACCCCTTTAAGCTTCCTAGTTGCGATGGCTCCACGATTAAGTCCTTGCAAAAGGACATCTGCCGTGACAATTCCACGACAACGCCGATTAACAAAATACATGCTGATGTAAAAATATTGTGATATACAACAGGTACTTACATCTACATTGGAGCACAGAGAATTCCTGCAAGAATCTTTCCTCATAAACTATACCATTGCAGAAATTCTTCTATCTGTTAAGCTTATTTTCTAAAAGAGAGATGGGTAAGAAACATGTAGAAAATATGATCAGCATGCTATAAAATTTCATGATACAAGGATACGCACACGCTTCTTAGAATTAAGTTGACATATTTTTGCTGGACTGGAGCGGACTAGTTCTTTAGCCACTGGAATCTGCTTATTATCGGTAGGAGTTGGGTTTCTCTGTGCTGGAGCAGTATCTATAAAAACTGGAGTTGGTTTATTATCTCTTGGCGTTTGGATCTTTTGCAAAGGCCTTGTTTGTAACCCTTCAGATTCTAACATAGTTGTCTTCCCCTTGCATGCCTTGTATAGAAGAATGGTGCTTTAATTATAAAACATGCGACAACAGAGAGATGGAATAGGTACTGAAGAATAGAAAGGCATGACATATTGACATGTATTCCCTCCATCCGGAAAAAAATGGATGGGTCTAGGCGTATTTTTGTTCTAGATACATCCTTTTTATCCATTTTGGCAACATGTAATCCGGACGGAGGGAGTATGGTGTAAGAGCTAGGGATACGACAGGACAACATAGCAAAAAAAACACTAATTGAATGTAAAACTGTATGCTAGCAGAATACGTACATAAATAACTAAGGCAACATACACGTGTATGATTGGAAAAATAAGATGGCATCGCAACAGAGCACTAGAACAGCACTTCAATGTAAAAAAACATGGTATGCTGGACAGATGAAGTACATACTGATGAATAACAATGCATAAGATATTCAGAAGCATGATGTCCAAATTAAGCAGATGGCATTGCGATAGAGTAGAATGACAATGCTTGAATCTGAAAACATGTTATCATGAATGGAATAGGTACTGAAAAACAGGAAGGCATGACATATTTACATGCATGATCAGCATGCTAAGCACATGGCATTGCAACAGAGTAGATACACTCCAGGACATTATATGCATGTTGTACCCATATCACAGGCCAAGTTAGAGCAAGGACCTTGTGGGGTGAAGAGGATTCATCATCTTTCTGCAAGTCTTCTGAAGAACTGCCTTTACATGTTCCATCATATTGGGTATCATTGACATCAAGTTTATTGGCCTTTACATTGCTCCATGAGGTTCTTGTGGATATATCAGTGTGTGCAATTATATCTGACATGCATGGAAGACAACTAGTAGTTAGATTTATATACTGAGTGCCTGTAGGAGACAACATAAATAGTAGGACTGGGGTTAACTAGCAGCAACAGGTCTCATAAACTAAAGGGAGAACACATATGGAAGCTATAGAATATGTATCGTTTGTACTCAAGATTAACTAGATGGCACACAAAAGTATTAAAGAACAACATAGGTAATACTAGAAAGTGGTATAATACTATAATCACCAGCCTATGGGATAGCATTGGCTGATGGATGATAACTATGGAACAACATTACCTAAAGAACAAGTATCTTAGCTGAACTATGGAACAACGTTAACTCCTGAACAAGACCCGTAAGAGATCAGCATGAATATACAGTGAAATGTGATGATCTATTTTCCATGCTTAGATGAATAACAAAGCCATAAATGTTGCACACAAGTAAGATGAGGGTACAACCTATCTGGCTGCCATCCATAGGAGTGAGCATCATGTGCTGACTTGTCGATGGCCCTGCAGTTGTTGTGGCTGTCCATGTCGGGCACGCGCATTCGATGCAGGGAACTGCTGAGTGGGGACTATAGCTCCCTTCTGGTGTATGCTTCCCTTGTTGGAGCAACTGCGGTGAGTCGGAAGATGGTGTGTCTGAAGATGCAAATAACACATAATGTTAAGAACAACATATCTCTTTGATCTGAAGAAATACACTAAGAGATCAACAACAAGGTATGAGAGTGGTCACACGTCTGTTGAATGAAGACTAAATTGGGGTCACACGATTTTATTTTATTTTGGTACTGTCCAATCTACGCCAGATGGTTGGCTGTCTTGTGCCTCCCGGCTGAGACTGTTCGGAATCTTCCCCGAAGAGCCAGCGACCAACGATAGAGCAGCCTGCCTCCGCTGTCCGTGGCCCCGGCCAAAACCCCGCTCCCCGCCCCACCGCACTGTCGCAGTTGCGCCGCCCTGGGCCAATCCACATAGACTCCCCGTCATCCAGATCCGGCGGTGGCAGTACCTTCAACCCACACAACTCTAAAAGATAGCCATCTAAGCGCTGCTTCCGCGGCGAACTTGCGCGGCCGAGTCGGTGAGGACAGCGCGGTTACGGTGGCGACCAACGACAGGGAAAGAGTGATGTCGCGACGGTCGACGGCTACGCGAAAGCAGCGCTAGGACTCTGGACGGATCCGAAGTTGGAGCCGCTCCGGCGCCGTGAACAATGGCGGGGATGAATCAGCTCCGGTACGGTTCACGCGGCCGCCGTCGAGGCAGCACCAGCAGCACGGAGTAAGAGGCACACAGCCTAGTGCACGACGGCAAATGGACAACGTCTCCGGCATTAGGGAGGAGGGCGACTGTGAAATTGGTGCGGTGGGGGGCGCCATTGAGGTGGGGCTGAGGTTTCGCGGCTCGGGAGAAGTGAGCTTCCCGGGGAGAAGGTGATTTGGCGCCCACGAGGTAGGAATAACTTTGATTCTCCCCAAATAGTGGGCGGGAGTGATTTCGGGCGAGGAGGGCGTGTTTTGAACTATAGTGGGCGCGAGCGATTTCGGGCGAGGAGAGCGTGTTTTGAAATAGTGGGTGCGGGCTATTTCGGGCGAGGAGAGCGTGTTTTGCCGACCATGGTTTATGAATTATTCGGCACATGCCATTTCGGCCGCGGAGAAGGGGCGCTTGGATGAAGTTACGAACCTACCCTCGATGTACAATGGGCCAATTGATGCGTGTCCCACATAGGACGGTAATTTCGCGTCTCCCATTTATTTGCTCGGGCAAATTCCTCCGATCAGAGAGGATGTTTAACAGTTCGTTCAAATTTTGGGAGAACGAGCATCCACATCTACCTTACCAAGTCGATTCGGATCAAATTTTGAAATATTAGCTTGCCACTTCTTTTTTAGATGGAGAGATGATGCTCGGGAGTAATATGTTTTTATATGCTCGTTGCTAGCGATTTACTATATGACAAATAGTTGACCCACTAAAAAACGCGATTCAAACAGAAAATGAAATATCTCGATTCAATGAAATAGCTCGTTCAGTAGGTCAAAATAGTGAACTAAATCCAAAATTGAACACCTCAATCGAGTAGCATGTTGTACAGTATTATAGTACTCCATGAACATGTTGAAAGTCAAATTAATGAACTTGTTTGATATACGCATATATCCGTTCATGTGTGGATTGCAGACAACATGTTCTCCAATTTAAATATTTGAATGAAAGTTTATATCAAAACATGGTTTATATCAGTCTTTGATGCATAAAACGTGACCTCCCCCTCTCCCGGACTCCTGTTCTCTCTCTCTCTCTCTCTCTCTCTCTCGCCAACAATCTTCAATTCTGTCGCGCGCATCCGACATAAAAACCTTGTTGGTCCCTCTCCCTTTCTCTCCATCTCTCTCTCTCTTTGTGTGTGTGTGTGTGTGGGGGGGGTTCTTTCTAGTTCGCATGCATATATACACCATCCGTAGGTCTCTCTCGCACACTATGTATGATACTCTAGCTAGTCCAAGCTAGATATCTTGGGTGCACTCATCGTACGCACACAAATTCCTTGGCTCTTTGCCCGTAACTCTCTCACGCACCACTATGTCGTCTCGGAGCCCTTCCCCCCTCTCTCAAACTCTCCATCCACCTGGGTCACACATACACATGCATATCTCACTCGCACTCGATAGGCCCATCTAAAACTCTATCTCCCCCCTCGTTCTCTTTCCATCTCACACGTGCACACACACAATCTCATGCCCAGCTAGCCAAGTATGATGGTATCTCACTCAATTGTAGGCACACGCAGTCCCCCCTATATGTATATGACTAGCTAATCTTAGTCTCCATCACAAACATGTGCATGGTCTATCTCGATTTCTCTCGGGGCATCTTTCTATCACGCACACACTCCCTCGATCTCCCACCCATATAGTCCCCTCACGATCTCGACGGGATCTCTCTATCACAAACACACCCTCCCTCCCTCCCCATGCGTCCATGCCATCCATGTGTCCCTCTCGACCTTTGTTCCTTGTTGGCCAGACCTCTATTGGACATGTGCTGCAGGGGTGTCTCTCTCCGTTGCAAACAATCACACACTAGCTATCTTCGTGTATCTCCTCGCCTCGCTTTTCCATCTCGGAGATGCATGCGTGATATGTTCGCATAATAAATGAAAAAACACACTCTCTCTCTAATTTATCGTTTGTTGTCACTTTCTCTTTCACGCACATACTCTTTTTGCACACTTACTCATTCTCCTTCACACGCACTTGATCTGTCTCGACTGAGGCACTATCCTCGGTCCATAGCATATATATTTATTGAAAAGTCAAACATCACAAAGTTTGACCATGTACGTGGAGAAAAAGAATTACATCTAGTACGGCAAACATATACCATTAGATTCACCATGAGATGTAGTTTTGTATGATGTATCTTTGGTATTGTAGATATAAATAACATTTGCGTAAACCTAATCAAAGTTTCCAAAGTTTAACTTCTAAAAAATTTACATGCACTGCATTATCGAGCGGATGGAATATCTCTTTCCCCCTCTCAGCTATCTGACGCACCACTCAGCCTTATCGGGCTCCTCAATCTCTCTCAAACTTTATTGGTCAGTTTGGTTCGTGACCTGACCCTCATGCCTTGATGGCCGGTACTGCCTGGTGTGGACGTGAGATGTAAAATATTTCTGCCTGGCCAGGCTTGTGTGGTGCTGAAGCGTTTGGTTCATGCCTGGGCCAGGCAAAGCATCAACGTCACATCAATCAATCCATGCATCAATTATTTAATGCTAATATCCATCCACGTTGTTGTTAGCCTCGTGGCCACACGACCAGGCACGGCCAGGCGTTCAAAATCGGTCGCCTGGGCCAGGCTACTTGAAGTGTCTGGAGTTCAGCCAGGCTAATTAAAGTGCAAGGAAACCCAGGCCAGGCGGGCTTTCTTTTTCACAGGGTAGCAACCAAACAAGCGTGCATGAAATCCAGCCACAACCCCAGGCCAGGCAAAAGATGCTCAGGACGCAAGCCAAACTGGCCTTATATCTCCCTGGTTCACACATACACATGTCTCGCTCGCGCTATACATATAGACCCATTCAACACTCTCCGCCCTTCTTCTCTCTCCATGTGACACGCACCCCCCTAAGTACCATAATCCCTCACTCCATCATAGGCGCAAGCACTCCCCCCTCCTAAGTATGATTATCTCTTAGTAGCCATCAGGAACACACGTATTGTCTCCTTCCATCCATATGTCTATCTCGATATCTCTCGGGGCATCTTCTATCGTGCACACACCTTGTCACTCGATCTCCCACCCATGTAGTCCCATCACGATCTCCAGGGGATCTGTCTATGACAAACATACACTCTCTCCTCCCCATGTCTGAATTTTCTCCGTACGTCTCTCTCGACCTCTCTCCCTTGTTTGTCAGACGCCTCTTGGCCACGTGCTATGGGTCTTGCTCTCTCGGTTCCAAACAACCACACACTATCTCCTCACCTTGCCTCCGTTGTCGAAGATGCATGTGTGATATGTTTGCATAAGACACGCACGCTTTTTCTCTACTTTTATCGTGTGTTGTCCATGTCTCTTTCACACACGCACACACAGTTTTTTCACTCTCTCTCTCTAGTTAGGGACTCTTTCACGTCCATAAGCATATGGATGTTTTGAAAAGTCAAACCTCAGAAAAGTTTGACCAGGTATATGTGGAGAAAAACATTTACATCTGGAACGATCATTAGATTCATCACAACATGTACTTACTTCATACTATCATTTATCTTTGGTATTGTAGATATAAGTAATTTCTTTATAAACTTGGTCAAAGTTTCAAAAGTTTGACTTAAAAAAAATGTTGGAACTACATTATCGAACGGAGGGAGTAGCTCTCTCTCTCTCTCTCTCTGCTATCTCTCACGGGCCTCCCCTCTCACTCGAACTCTCTATACCGACGGATTATACGCTCACTGTGTCAGCGTATAGATCCGTATATTGTTTAGTTGACCGATCAACCAATCCACATGCTGCCTTGTCAGCTCGTGTTCTGTATCTTCGTGTGCTGGCCCATGTGGCAGTGGGTGAAAATAAGTAAACTAGAGGCCCAACTGACATGCGGTGAAGTAAACAAAGTTCAAACCACTTGGGGTAGCACCCCGCACGCTAGTAAATTGAGGGCGCATTGAGGACAAACTTCTTGCGCGCGAAGGACGCACTCGCGCACAATTCACCACTACGCGGCGGCATGCACAGAAGGACGCACTCGCGCACACCCAACACACAACACACACCAGCACACGTGTACACCGGCGTCGCCGCCGGTTGAGATGGACGGCGAGGTAGCCAACAAGCGGAGGCGGCTCGAGCCAAAACCGCATCCGGCGAGCCTAGACTTCACCAGCAGCCTCCCCGACGACATGCTGCTCGTCATCATCGGCCTCCTCCCCACAAAATCTGCCATGTGGACCACCCTGCTCTCCCGGCGGTGGCGCCCCCTCTGGCGTTGCGTCCCCCTCAAACTCACCGTCGACAGCTGCCTCTGCGACGGGGATTGCAAATGCATGGCCGCAGTCTCCAAGATCCTTTCATCGCACCCTGGGCCAGCCAGACGCCTTGACATCCGCATGTTCAGTACCAACAGCAAGGCCCAACCCAAGTTCGACGAGTGGTTCTTATCCCCTACCCTAGATCAGCTCGAGGAGCTCAGCTTTGAAGCTGGACGATGTCGCTCTCTGCCGCCGTCCGCGCTCCGCCTCACGCCAACGCTACGCCGTGCCAGCTTCAGCTCCTGCTATCTTCCCCAGATTAATGCCGCGCCCGCCCTTCTTCTCTCTCAACTCAAGCAGCTCGACCTCTTCGACGTTGTCATCTCGAAGAAGGCTATGGAGCACCTGCTCCGCAGCTGTACTGCGCTCGAGTACCTTCATCTTGAGCAGATTCACGGGTTCATTAGCCTCCACATTGCCTCGACGAATCTCCAATGGATTTATGTGTCTTGCTGGCCCCGCAACAAGACATCAATTGGGAAGAGATTACTCCAGCTGTTCCACGTTATGGTCATTGAGATTGCACCTTTCCTTGAGAGCTTGCTTGTATCGGATCTAGAAGGTCCAACAAAAATCAGGGTCATTGACGCGCCGAAATTGATAGCGTTGGTGTACTCGTCTGCCAAATTCTCCAAACTCTTTATTGGATCCGTAATCATTCAAGTACAGCACTCATCTTCTTCTCCGTCTTCTTGAAATTCACATTTTTTAATTTCTTCTTGATGTATTTATGACCGTCTTCCAGAAAATGATTCCCACAAGCTTGACCCAGTCCATGCGCACAGTCAAGTTCTTAGCACTAAAATCTATTGGCCCCAATCTGGATCAAGTTGTTGGATTCCTTACATGCTTTCCGTGCACGGAGAAGCTACTCATCGAGGTGAAACTTCTTTCCTATAAGTAAACGGTAATCACAATGTAGCTCAATTTTTTTTAGTAATTTTCCCAAATTACGATGACAAGTGTAGTGTTCAAAACTGCATCTACGCACTGCACCGAAATAAATGTTTCTAGTATTTTTTCTCACGTGATCACCTGCATCGTTTTTATGCTGTACTACTATAGTAGCCTAGGCTAGTCATAGTGGAAAGTAACTTAGACTACTCGAGTAACTCTATGGTTACCCTAAGATAAAGTACTACCTCCGTCCTGGTTTACTCTTCCAATTTTGTAGTATCAAAATTTGACCATAGATTTAACTGACAAAATGTTAATGCATGTCACTAAGAACTATATCATTGGATTCGTATTTGAACATAATTTCAAATGGTGTAATTTTTAGTGACATGCATTGGCATTTTCTTAGGTAAATCTATGGTCAAGATTTTATACTAAATACGAGGTAGTATTCCCTCCGTCCCAAAATTCTTGTCTTACATTTGTTTATATATAGATGTATCTAACACTAAAATGTAACTAGATACATTCGTATTTAGACAAATTTAAGACAAGAATTTTGGGATGGAGGGAGTACAAAAGTGGGCTATGTAGGACAAAACATGTGCCAAATTCACTTGTGATGCATTTGGCATCGATGCCCCTCCATTGCTCACCTGGTGCCCCAATCTGGATCACCTACTTTGCTCCAGTGCCAAATTAACTCATGCAATGAAAAAACACTGCGTGGGAGAGAGAGAGAGGACTGAGGCAATAAAAACACTTGTTTGGGAGAGTGAGAGGCTGGTGTAGTTGGTTTGATTGATTTGTTTATACATGTGGGTCTCTGTGCACAGCGGTGCCAACTCTCCCACATCGCGAGAGCGGTGCCAAAATCTTTTGATTTGACATCGATGCGTATTATGTGGCATACTTTTGCAAAATATGGCATCGGCCACATAGTGGAAGGCAACAAATGCCCAAGCTCTTCACGTGCTCCTAGTTAAATGAGAGGAAACAGAAAGAGAGAGAGAGAGAGAGTGAAAAATATCACTAGCCAGCCAACCCTATCGTATGAGCGAATGATATTGGTACCTCTTGATGACACGGCAATCTTATGCAGCCAGCTGCTCTAATACGTTCTCTTCTTTTGTAGATAAAAAAGATCCAAAAGTGAAAAATGTGCTGCACTATAACAATCTCATCGAATGCCTTGATCTCCATCTTACAGAAATTTATTTGATCGACTACCGAGGCAGCACATCTGAGATTAAATTGGCTAGGTTCTTTGTTCTGGAGGCAAGTGTGCTCAAGGTAATGAGGTTTGGCATTCTCTGGCGCAACAATGAATGGCGTGCTGATCACCGCAAGCGTCCAAGCCTAAATGACAAAGTCTCCGCAGAAGCTGAATTTGTTTTTGAAACATCAAGTGGCCAGAGACTCGAAAACTTATTTGCCCATTAGTGACTTGTCAGGGCGGTGGATTTTAGTTTGTACGATAATGCTGCATCCACCTAAAGTAATGAAAGTTCTTACGTAAACTTCCTAGTAATTCCCTCTTCGTAGGTGCAGCATTATTCCTAACATTTGTAATATCAGTTTGAAACTTGTAATATTGCCGTGTCCTATTCCCGTGTTTTCAAAATCCTACGAATCAAACAGGTCCTGAGTTGGTGATGATGTTGTGCCTCCCATCTTTCACCAATAGCCGTCGGATCTAGATCTGACGCATACAAACCAAGATTCTCCATTTTTGCAAAAAGATGCCCGCACTTGTTCCTGATTTACAAACAACTCCTTGTCTCTCACAATCAGCCTTATCTCCTCCCCACCACATCTAGAAGGCCGTGGAAAAATCTGGCGCGATGGCCGCTGCCGGAGCCGTCCACCCCCAATCTTGGTGTTCCGTGCAATGCACGGGCATCTACGCACGGGAAATTATGTCAAACAGGGCTAGTTGTAAGAAGGCTAGCTCTACAGCCATGATGATAGTGACTGCAGATGGTGAGTGAGGGAGTCTTGGATTAGGGGGTCTCCGGACAGCCGGATTATATCCTTTGGCTGGACTGTTGGACTATGAAGATACAAGATTGAAGACTTCGTCTCGTGTCCGAATGGGACTCTACTTGGCGTGGAAGGCAAGCTAGGCAATACGGATATGTATATCTCCTCCTTTGTAACCGACCTTGTGTAACCCTAGCCGCCTCTGGTGTCTATATAAACCGGAGGGTTTTAGTCCGTAGGACAACATACGATCATACCATAGGCTAGCTTCTAGGGTTTAGCCTCTCTGATCTCGTGGTAGATCTACTCTTGTACTACCCATATCATCAATATTAATCAAGCAGGACGTAGGGTTTTACCTCCATCAAGAGGGCCCGAACATGGGTAAAACATCGTGTCCCCTGCCTCCTGTTACCATCCGCCTTAGACGCACAGTTCTGGACCCCCTACTCGAGATCCGCCGGTTTTGACACCGACATTGGTTTTTTCAATGAGAGTTCCTCTGTGTCGCCGCCTTTAGGCTTGATGGCTCCTACAATCATTGGTAGCGATGCAGTCCAGGGTGAGACTTTTCTCCCCGGAGAGATCTTTGTGTTCGGCGGCTTCGCACTGCGGGCCTACTCGCTTGGCCATCTGGAGCAGATCGAAAGTTACGCCCCTGGCCACCAGGTTAGGTTTGGAAGCTTAAACTACATGGCTGATATCCGGGGAGACTTGATCTTCGACGGATTCGAGCCTCTGTCTTGTGCGTCACGCGGTCACGATGAGTACGATTTAGGTCTACCATCAGACAGTGTTCAGGAGATCGCACCGGCAGCCGCTCCGACCCTCAATTCAGAGCCAGTTGCGCCTTCCATGGACGGGTGGATGGATCCCGCCACGGAAGCCTTATCCTCATCGGCGATCGAGCCGGACATTGACCTTACCCTGCACAAGAGCCGTGTTGTCAAACTGTCGGATCCTTCTCCAGCCACGGGCTCCGAACCGCCTGCGCCCGTTCCTAGCGAATCCGATTGGGCGCCGATCATGGAGTTTACCTCCACGGATATTTTTCAGCACTTGTCCTTTGGCGACATACTGAACTCATTAAGGTCTCTCTCCTTGTCAGGAGGATCCTGGCCGAACTATGACCGACATGATTGGGATACGGACGACGAAGAAATTCGCGGCCCACCCACCACCCACTTAGTAGCCACTGTCGATGACTTAACCGTCATGCTCGACTTCGACTCCGAAGACATCGACGGTATGGACGACAATACAGGAGACGAAGAGGAACCACTGCCCATAGGGCACTGGACAGCCACCTCATCATACGATATATACATGGTGGACACACCCAAAGAAGGCAATGGCGACAAAACAGCAGAGGATGACCCCTCCAAGAAGCAACCCAAGCGCCAACGTCAGCAGCGCCGCTCTAAGTCCTGCCAAATCAAAAGTGGTGATACCGGCACAGGAGATAATAACACTCTGGATAGTGCCGAAGGCAACAACAATCCCCTCCAGCAAGATTTAGAGCAGGAGGATGGAGGAGCCAGCCCTCCTAAGAGAGCGGCAGATGGAGAGGCGGAGGATGATCATTACATGCCCCCCTCCGAAGACGAGGCAAGCCTCGGCGATGACGAATTCGCCGTGCCAGAGGATCCCGTCGAACAAGAGCGCTTCAAGCGCCGGCTTATGGCCACGGCAAATAGCCTTAAGAAAAAGCAGCAGCAGCTTCAAGCTGATCAAGATCTGCTAGCTGACAGATGGACTGAAGTCCTCGCGGCCGAGGGATATAAACTCGAACGCCCCTCCAAGAGTTACCCAAAACGCAGGTTGCTACCCCGACTGGAGGAAGAAGCGCATGACGCGGCTGATCGGCCACCTCGTGGCCGCGATAGAGAGGCATTCCAGCCAAAAACTCAGCCCGCACCCCGACATCATTCAAATAAAAAGGCATGGGGAAATACGCCAGACCTGGGAGACGTCTTGGAGGACAAAGAAAAGCATGCAAGATCGATCTACAGATCACGAGGGCGCGCCACTATGCGAGACGATAAACGTCACGCCGGATACAGTAAAAGTAAATCCGGCCGGGCCAAACACAGCAGGCAAGACCCATTCGAGCTGCGTTGCGATATAGCCCGATACAGAGGTGCCGCACACCCCCTATGCTTCAAAGACGAAGTAATGGATCATCAAATCCCAGAGGGTTTCAAACCCGTAAATATTGAATCATACGACGGCACAACAGATCCTGTGGTATGGATCGAGGATTTCCTCCGCCACATCCACATGGCCCGCGGTGATGACTTACACGCCATCAAATACCTCCCACTAAAGCTCAAAGGACCAGTGCAACATTGGCTTAACAACTTGCCAGCAGAGTCCATTAGCTATTGGGAAGATCTGGAGGCCGCATTCCTCGACAACTTTCAGGGCACTTATGTGCGACCACCAGATGCCGATGACTTGAGCCACATAATTCATCAGCCAGAAGAATCGGCCAGGCAATTCTGGACTCGGTTCCAAACAAAGAAAAATTAAATCGTCGACTATCCCAATGCAGAGGCCCTAGCAGCTTTCAAACACAACATCCGCGACGAGTGGCTAGCCCGGCACCTTGATCAGGAAAAGCCGAAATCTATGGCAGCCCTCACGACACTCATGACCCGCTTTTGTGCGGGAGAAGACAGCTGGCTGGCCCGCAGTAATAACATATCAAAAAACCATGGTACTTCGGATACCAAGGACGGCAATAGAAGGTCACTTCGCAACAAACATAAGCACCGCATTAACAGCAACAATACCGAGGATACGGTAGTCAATGCCGGATTCAAAGGCTCTAAACCCGATCAGCGGAAAAAGCCATTTAAAAGAAGAACTTCGGGCCCGTCCAGTTTGGACCGCATACTCGATCGCTCGTGCCAGATACACGGCACCCCCGACAAGCCAGCCAACCACACCAACAGGGATTGTTGGGTATTCAGGCAGGCCGGCAAGTTAATTGCCGAAAACAAAGATAAGGGGCCACATAGCGATGACGAGGAAGATCCCCGGCAGCCGAACACCGGAGGACAGAAGAGGTTCCCTCCACAAGTGCGGATGGTGAACATGATATACGCAACCCACATCCCCAAGAGGGAGCGGAAGCGTGCGCTCAGGGACGTATATGCGTTGGAGCCAGTCGCCCCAAAGTTCAACCCATGGTCCTCCTGTCCGATCACCTTTGATCGCAGGGACCACCCCACTAGTATCCGTCATGGCGGATTCACCGCACTGGTCCTGGACCCAATCATTGACGGATTTCACCTCACTCGAGTCCTTATGGACGGCGGCAGCAGCCTAAACCTGCTTTATCAGGACATAGTGTGCAAAATTGGTATAGACCCCTCAAGGATCAAACCCACGAAAATGACCTTTAAAGGCGTCATTCCAAGTGTAGAGGCCCATTGCACAGGCTCAATTACACTGAAGTGGTCTTCGGATCCCCGGATAACTTCCAAAGCAAAGAATTAATCTTCGATATAGTCCCGTTCCGCAGTGGCTATCATGCACTGCTCGGGCGAACCGCATTTGCAAGATTCAATGCGGTACCGCATTATTCATACCTCAAGCTCAAGATGCCAGGACCTCAGGGGGTCATCACAGTTAATGGAAACACAGAGCGCTCTCTCCGCACGGATGAGCACACTGCGGCCGTCGCAGCAGACGCGCAAAGCAGCCTCTCAAGGAAATCCACCAGTTCGGTGTTTCAAGACCGCACCTTCAAGCGCACTCGGAGTAATCGGCAACTAGACCGCCTGGCACGATCTGAGCTCGTGTAGCAATGTGGCCCCCACCCCGGCCCAAGCCAAACGACGAAATTCGTGCCACACATAGATAATTACGCACTAAAAATACCATGGGCACAGGCGGGGAGGGGGCACAACTACGGCAATCCCCAATACGCGGCTTAAACCGCACTAGGGGCTTCCCGCTTTGTTATTTTTCTCTTTCAGGACTTTAATATCTGGAAACTCTGTCCGGCAGCACGATTGCCGAACACATGATGCAGCAACCAAGGAGGCAGAAAGCTATGTCACACCACGGAACTCTCAGGTGGATTACGATAACGAGTGAAATATTTGCTTTAATACTATTCCTCAGCTCGCCCTTGGAAGGGACATAGTCCTACTTTTTGCTTATCGCACTATCTGTATCATTCTGCTTTAACGCACCTTTTCGAATAAACAATGCATAACATTACGACTATTCTTGCATTCTTGTTTTATATATGTGTGTTCATTAATGACACCTTACAACCGTACACTTTGGTACGGCCAATACACCAGGGGCTTAAGTACCCCACAATATGGTGTGAGAAGTCCGAACACTTTCACAAGTGCGGCACCCCAAACTTATAGCATTATATGCATCAGCTCCGAATCATGTCTTTGGTCAAATGTTGGGTTTGCCCGGCTCCTATGTTTTGGTACCTTACGTTCCGCTCTATCGGCTAAGGTAGCGCTAGGAGAACTACTTCGATTGTGCCCCGGTTCTTCTGGGCTAAGCACCTTAGTAGAGAAAGCTAAAACTGACTGTCATGATAAGGCAAGAGACTGGTCGCTGTTCGGCGAGGTTTCGAGTCCCTAAAGACTTATGCCGCTTAGAGCGAGGAGCCGATCCTATCCGGCTTACAGGCGTGTATCGCGCCCCGAATTCGGCCTTCCGAATACCAGGGGCTTCGCCGAAATTTAAAATTATAGAATTCTATGGCTAAGTGAGAGTGATAAAGCAATATTAGTCCGGTTGCCTTGTTCGCTGTGCTGAGCACCTCCCTTGAAGGACCCAAAAATGGGAACAAGAGTGCTCAGGTTTATCCCGAACACCCCAGCACTCACGGCATGGGGGCAGAAGCCGAGGACTAGCCATCTCTCAGATTGGATAAATAGCCAAAGAGAAGGTAATATTTTAAATTCAAACAAGCGTTGCATAGCGCATATGAAACAAGTTTTCATCATACAGAATCACACGAGCAAGTTTACTCAAATATTACATCTTTCGTACACTCGTCCGCTACAAGACGGGCACCCTTCAGGACACCCTCATAATAAATTTTGGGGGTGCGATGCTCCTTGCCCTGCGGCGGTCCTTCCTTGATCAGCTTCACGGCGTCTAGCTTGGCCCACTGCACCTTCACACGGGCAAAAGCCCGGCGTGCACCTTCGATGCAGACGGACCGCTTGACGACTTCCAGCCGTGGGCAGGCATCCACAAGCCACCTCACCAGGCCGAAGTAGCTGTTCCGAAGGGCGTCGCCAGGCCACAGCCGGACTATAAAGCCCTTCATGGCCTGTTCGGCTACCTTGTGTAGCTCGACTAGCTGCTTCAGCTAGTCGCTCATAGGCACCGGGTGTTCGGTCCCAGTATACTGGGACCAGAACAGCTTCTCCGTTGAGCTTCCCTCCTCGGCCTGGTAAAACGGTGCGGCATCGGACACGCTGCGGGGCAAATATGCGAATGCTCCTGGAGGGCTCCAGATTCGGGTAAGTAATAGGTAATTTGCTTTCGCATGCTTGCTTTGCATATAGAATGCCTTACCCGCCGCTATTTTCTTCATCGCGTCAATATCCTGGAGGGCCTTTTGGGCTTCGGCCTTGGCACTCTTTGCGCTCTCGAGGGCCGCGGCAAGCTCAGACTCTCGCGTCTTCGAGTCAAGCTCCAACGCCTCGTGCTTCATCACGAGAGCCTGGAGCTCTTGCTGCACCTCGCCCACCCGAGCCTCTTGCCTTTCCTGCTCGGTGCGCTCCTTGGCTGCTTTATCTTCGGCCTCGTACATCACTTGCTTTAGGGTTGCCACTTCGGTCGTGGCCCCTGGCAAATTCATGATGATCCTGTCATTTTGCAATTGCATTCTTTTTATACATATCCATAGACTAGGTACTACTTAGCTTTGTTCTCCTCGAGCTGCCTCTTGGTAAGGCCGAGCTCGTCCTTGGACCCTTTAAGGTCCTACTTCAGTGCAGCGACCTCCGCAGTCAGTGCGGCAGATGCCAACAGCGAAGCCTGCATACGCATATTGACATACTTATATTAGACTCCTGTGATATTGTTTGATCCTCTGTTCAGCTTTTCTTTGTGAACATCGAACAAAGCATCAGGGGCTACTGTCTATGCGGTAATATTTTTCCTATATTTTAAACACTTACCTCAAAGCCTGTTAGAAGGCTGGCACAGACTTCAGTCAATCCGCTCTTGGCGGACTGAACCTTCTGGACCACCGTACTCATAATAGTACGGTGCTCCTCGTCGATGGAAGCGCTGCGAAGCGCTCCCAGCAGATTGTCTGACGCCTCTGGATGGACAGAGGTCACCGGCACAGGCGTCTTGCCCCTCTTGGAAGGAGGCCGCCTGCTCGAGTCCGGAACCACTGGAGGTTCCGGCGCGGTGTTCGGCTAAGGGCCGACCTCAGAGCCCTCAGGGGCCTTGTCCCCTCTGCTCCTGGAGTCCGGAAGGTCGCCTTGAGGCGCCTCCGGGACTGTCTCCCCTCAGCCCGGTGCCTCTTGAGACAATACCTCAGTGTCGTCCGCAGGGCAAGGGGAGGTGGCGGTCGGAAGTGGATCACTATCCATATCCGACGAGCGCAGGGAGCCGTCCGACGATACATCGATACTGGCTCGTGGCGGCCTGCATAATCATATTCGGCGTTAGGGGAAGCAGTGCGACAAAGGAATACTATGAGTTACTCTGGTATCCGAATACTTACGAATTCGACAGGGGCTTGGCCCTGAGCAGCCACTCGTCTTCGCCTTCGGCAATGGTGGTGGAACTGTCCGGAAGGAGATTCCTTCCCTTCTTGGACCCTTCGGCCTCGCCAGTTGGGGCGGCCTTCCTTTTCTTGTCTTCCCCATCTGAAGGGGGAGCATCTTCTTCTTCCTCCTCGTCTTCGCCAGTTATCAGACAATGAGTCCGATGAAGCCTGGCGTCGGGAACTCTTTCGGGTTCCCTTGGCCTTGTTGGTCTTCTCCGGCACCTTGTAAGGAGCCGGAGTCAACATCTTCGTCAGGAGAGCGTCTTCTGGGCCTTCAGGCAAAGGAGCCGGACAGTCGATCTGTCCGGCCGTCTCTTGCCAGTCCTGTCAAAGGTACGGGAGCTTAGATCCCGCATAGAGTCAAACTATGAAAAACAAGTATCCTGTGAGAGGTGAAACAGCTTACCGCGTTGGCTTGGCGCTTCGCGCAGAATCCGCGATCCTCGGTAGTCGGAGGGGGAACCTCGGCACCCTTGAACAGCACCTTCCAGGAATCCTCGTGAGTTGTGTCGAAGAGCCTGTTCAGAGTTTGGTGCTGGGCCGGGTCAAACTCCCACAAGTTGAAAGCCCGTTGTTGGCACGGGAGGATCCGGCGGAAGAGCATGACCTGGACCACGTTGACGAGCTTGATTTTCTTGCTCGTCATGCTCCGGATGCAGGTCTGGAGTCCGGTCAACTCTACCGAAGAACCCAAGGACAGGCCCTTCTCTTGCCAGGAGGTGAGCCGCGTGGGGATGCCAGATCGGAACTCGGGGGCCGCTGCCCATTTAGGGTCACGCGGCTCGGTGATGTAGAACCACCCCGATTGCCACCCCTTTACGGTCTCCACGAAGGAGCCCTCGAGCCATGTGACGTTGGGCATCTTGCCCACCATGGCGCCTCCGCACTCCGCCTGGCGGCCACTCACTACCTTCAGCTTGACATTGAAGGTCTTCAGCCATAAGCCGAAGTGGGGCTTGATGCGGAGGAAGGCCTCGCACACGACGATAAACGCCGAGATGTTGAGGATGAAGTTCGGGGCCAGATCGTGGAAATCCAGGCTGTAGTAGAACATGAGCCCCCAGACGAATGGGTGGAGAGGGAATCCCAGTCCGCGGAGGAAATGGGTAAGGAACACTACCCTCTCATGAGGCCTGGGGGTGGGGATGAGCTGCCCCTCATCTGGGAGCCGGTGCGCGATGTCGTCGGGCAGGTATCCGGCTCTCCTAAGCTTCTTGATGTGTCCCTCCGTGATGGAGGATACCATCCACCTGCCTCCTGCTCCGGACATGGTTGGAGAAGGTCGATGTGGGAAATGCAGACTTGGGCGCTGGCGCTCGAGTGTGCGAAAATGGATGAGCAAAGGAGGAAGAAGGCGTGGATGAAAAGGTGAATCCTTATCCCTTTATATGGGCGGACGAAACTATGCGTCCCCACTAGCCTGGTAAAACTCGCTTATCCCCCAAGCACCGTAATCGATGGCGCGGTTGGGTTACCCACGCCCGTATTGATGAGAATCCCGTGATAAGGGGACACGATCTCTGCTTTGACAAGACGTGTCAAAAAACTGCCTCGCGTTATGTGCGGGGCTAGTTAAAGGAAACGGTTCGAATAATCACCGGGCCATGACATAATGTCGTGTTGCCAAAACAAGTCAACAAATTAGATTTGTGGAAATATTATTCTCTCTACGGTGGTATGTGGAACTTATTTTGCAGGGTCGGACACTATCCTTGTATTCAAATTCTTCCATGATGTATTCGGAGGAAGAACCCGCCTTGCAATGCCGAAGACAACACTGTGCACCGGACTCATCGTCATTGAAGCCTGGTTCAGGGGCTACTGAGGGAGTCCTGGATTAGGGGGTCTCCGGACAGCCGGATTATATCCTTTGGCCGGACTGTTGGACTATGAAGATACAAGATTGAAGACTTCGTCTCGTGTCCGGATGGGACTCTACTTGGCATGGAAGGCAAGCTAGGCAATACGGATATGTATATCTCCTCCTTTGTAACCGACCTTGTGTAACCCTAGCCCCCTCCGGTGTCTATATAAACCAGAGGGTTTTAGTCCGTAGGACAACATACAATCATACCATAGGCTAGCTTCTAGGGTTTAGCCTCTCTGATCTCGTGGTAGATCTACTCTTGTACTACCCATATCATCAATATTAATCAAGCAGGACGTAGGGTTTTACCTCCATCAAGAGGGCCCGAACCTGGGTAAAACATCGTGTCCCCTGCCTCCTGTTACCATCCGCCTTAGACGCACAGTTCGGGACCCCTTACCCGAGATCCGCCGGTTTTGACACCGACAGTGAGGCTGACTATGGTATGCCGAACACGACGCCTATACTCAGGTGTCATCTCCACTGCAGGGTCTTGTCACTTCACTGTGAGGAGTAGCACGTAATAATTTGACCAACGGGTAGTACAGTGCTAGTATTCCTACTACTACATTTGTACTACTACTACTAGTACTAGTAGCACCGTCGTCTGGATTTAGGAGTAGTACCACGTCCATCTGGATTTTAGTATTTGACTAGCAATATCTAGTAATGCATGTCACAAAAAATGTACTACTCCCTATGTAAATAAATACATGGTGTTTTATTCCTATCGGCGAGAGAACTTAATGTTTTTTGCTAACTAGAGTACTAATAGGATTACATGCAATGAACTAAACACTGCATGTCATGTTTGGTAGACAAGTCATTGAAAGCATGCATGGCCCACATCTCTCATTGGTTGATATGTCATGAAATAAGAAACAAGGAGGGAGTTAATGCACCGTGCCTAAGTATTTTGGGATTATTTGGTTTTTGTAAGGTGACTTACACAACATTTTTGTTTACATGCATTAACATTTTATTAGTTAAATCAAAGATCAAAACTTGGCACAAAATGCAAAGGGGACCAATAAACCAGTAAACATCAAACTTCTCTCGTTTGGCCCCAACTAGAGGTCCAGTGAGATGACTATACTGCACCGGCACGGAGGGGGACGCAACTTCATTGACTTACGGCAACTTCCTTTGGGTGAATGACACGTTGGCCCAGGGGGTGGCTGGCCCACCTATCATACAACCAAAGGCAAGTGCAGTAGAGGGCCGAGGAGTAGTACGAAATCCTATGCACCTACGCACGCTAACCAAGGGCAAGAGTGATCACTCGAATCGCAAGATTAGTTGACTAGAAGCAAAGCTAGACCCATGGAGGCGATGAGCGCGAGCATCAGCCGGCTATGCCAGATGGTCCATGACGCTGGCCTGCGGCCCGGCACCGAGGAACGTCTCCAGGTAGTATTGCTTGAGGCCGCTAGTGCGAGGGGCCGCTTGGACGTCAGCTTCGTCTCCTTGTTCGACGAGGTCCTCGTCGGTTTCCTCGACAAGTTCACCATTGTCAAGAAGCTTGCGGACGACTTTGACGTAAGCCTCCAGCCGACGCACCTAGGCTCTACGATGCCCGCCACCCTCAACGGCCACTATGGTGACAACCTCTTCGACGCACTGGTGGCCCTGCGACTGCCCGCCGTCGTGCTGGAGAATGTCCACCTCGAGGTTGCGCTCGCCGCGCAACGCCTGGCGCAGCAAGACACCATCGACATAATCACCCACGTCTATGCACAAATCGTCCACAAGGACTAATACATGCAAGAGGAGGATGATAGGACGCTGGCCTTCTTGGATCGTAGGGCAACCTTGGACGGCACTGTTTAGAAGCACGTTGAGCTCGCCGCCAACGCCGCTGCTCCTCACACGTCAGTTGGTGACCCGGCGCACTAGGGCGTGAGGATGTCGTTGAATGATCCGTATGTATTTTTATCTTTCCGTCAAATCCATGTAGTAGTATATGATACTATAGTAATTATCTTACCTTTCGCATCAACTTCATAATTTTCGCACGTACTCCATGCATGAACGGCGCCAGAACCAAACTTCTCATTACTCTAGGCAAAATCGTTATTTTCTATCTATCGGTCGCGCCATGGAGCAGAACCAAAATTTACAAGTTATGGGTTCAAAAGGAAAAGCCTGCTGTGTTCGCGTCGCACCCCCACACGGTTGGTCCGGCATGCCACTCAAGCGGGAATGCGTGTGGTGTTGCATTTTCACTTACAAGTGGGACTGCAGTTGAGCAAACCGACTATCGGCAAACCCCCACCCCGCCCACCGCGCGATGGCTGAGAAAACAGGAGGGAGAAGAGATGGTTGTAGCACGGACTCCAAGAAAATTGGTGTCGGATGGGTGTCGTGTGGGTGGCGTGTGCCGTACTGCTAGACGTGAATGCTAGTTACGGCCCATGCCACCCCACTATATCGAGCCTACATCGAGGTACGTAGAACAAATTTCCTGCAGTCCATGCTCAGCCCGCCTCTATCTCTCTTCTCAGCCAGCCAGCGGGCGCGCGGATCCCATCGTCTGTTTGCTCACATGCGGCCCCACAAAACATGCACATCTTTCACCTCGACGTGCTGGTGATGAAAAACAAATCCAATAATTATCTTCGGTGGCCGCTTTTGGAGTTACTCAAGAGTAGTAAGATTCTATTTACAGTTTAACCCAAGATGCACATCTCGTGGCTTCAACTACCACTCTATTTTCTTTCATGACACGACCTGGATGCTGGATGTCCCACATGTTGGCAAAAGGAGGAAGAACCCGACCAAATCTTCGGTTGTGCTCTCGGATTAGAGTAGTTGTGCTAACTTAAAAAATTTATTGTGTACTCCCTCTGTTCCAAAATACTTGACTTCCATTTTTCCAAAAATGGATGTACCTATATACTAAAACATGTCTGGATACATATATATTTTGACAAATAGAAGGCATGTATTGTGCAATGGAGGGAGTAGAATGGATGCAAGTTTTTGTATTGGGAAGAAGAGTACATGCATATATTGATATAGCGCAATTTAGTAGATGTTCTATCACTTTTAGCTAGCACAGAGGCTAGAGATGACATTAGTGCACTTGTTGATACTCCTACTAGAATAGAGGCTAGACATGAGACTAGATGCGAGGAAGCAACGTCTACTTCTTTACACTCGAAGAAGAAAGAAGCACGCAAGATCGAGCCTCCACAGATCAACAATGAATGCATCGAGAAGGCACTAATCCAACTTACAGGAGTAGTAAAATGTGTATTCTTGTGGTTCTTGTTTTCTTTGGTGTTGCTTTTCTAGTTAAAATTACGTTAGAGTTCATGCAAAACGGAGGTCCGTTTGGGGTCGTGCGTTGGAGTTGGCCTTACAAGTGGGACCGCAGTTAAGGAAACCGACTATCGGCAAACCCCCACCTCGCCCGCTGCGCGATGGCTGAAGTTAGAGAAATGACGAGGTTGAAGAGATTGCTCTAGCACGGACTCCAAGAAATAATATGGTGTCAGATGGATGTCGTGGTGGTGGCGTGTGCCGTACTCCTGGACGTGAATGCTTGTTCTGGCCCATGCCACCCTACTACTCCTACTACTTACTCCTACTATATAGTACTAGTATCGAGGATTCGAGGTGCTGGTTACATACAGCGAACACATTAACATATGGCTACAGTAAAAACATCCGCCCGCCGCGCGAAGCATGTGAAGCTAGTACAAATAGTGTACTACTATTGTTGATTGGCCTCATCCAATAAACTGTTGCAATGCACGTACAATAATGTATTTGGAAAATATTTTTTTGCCTCGTCGCACCACTCACTCAGAGAAGCGACTCGAAAGCCATTCATAAATTTAGTAAGTTTATCACAGGCATACCATTTTATTACATACAACAGGTCATCAACCCACATCGACAACAAGGATACATTATAAATACTAAAGTTTTCACCACACAACAAATAACAAGCAATGAAATGAACTTCAACTCAACCATTCCTCAGCGTTGGAAACGCTTGCTTTGAACCACAAGTGATTCTCTAGGACGGGCCATCGATTGTCGATCTAGAAACCAATGCAGGACTGATCATCCAGGCTGAAGCGGCCTACTATATCAGTACCAGGGTAGGGAACCACCCAAATGTCCGAGGTATAGACACAATTGCTTCTCATAAATGGTACTGTTAACGTTGTGTCAACAGCAGTTGGATCACCTTTCACCATCATCGGATAGTTTTGTCCAAGGAAGAGCGAGTTTTCTCCAAGACTATCAATTCTGTACCAGGGAGAAGGAGTTGGCGTTAGCACACTAGTATCCATCCCGAATACCATGCAACGGGTGTTGGAATAGGTCCGGAGAGTGCGACCATGGGAGACTACACCTACTTCCTTAGCAGTAACATCATCAATGGGCTGTATACACACAAGAAGAGGTGATCCATCGGAATTAGTTGCAGGCACCACAGAGTA
Source organism: Triticum urartu (assembly GCF_056163025.1). Classification (NCBI taxonomy): domain Eukaryota; kingdom Viridiplantae; phylum Streptophyta; class Magnoliopsida; order Poales; family Poaceae; genus Triticum; species Triticum urartu. Next base: position 559,482,093 of record NC_141875.1, read on the forward strand.
TATGGGCGTTGCTCGTCCTCATGCTCGTGATCATCACCATCGTCATCTCCCCCTTGGTTATAAATTTTTTCAAGTATAGGTGGTGGGATGTTCACTGGACCTTGGAAACACAAGAAGAAGGTTAATTAGTAAAGGGAAACTTGCTAACCCGCATGCATGTGGATGAAACAATTATAATTACAGTGGAAGACAAACATACCGAAACTATGAGGATCCCATGCAAAAACAGTGCCATGAGTGGTGGCAGCAAACACAAGGCCCTCGTATTGAATTGCATCACAGTACTCATCCGTGTACAGAAACTGATTTTTGAGCAATATCCATCGAGTCGAACCACGAAGGACGGCAACAAGCTTATCGAAGATAGCAACAACTTGATAGTTGTAATTCCCAGAGCGGTTGGGAACTCGACAAATTGCTATCTTTCGTAGAAGATAGTCACGATGATCGTATTTGAACGTGCGTAGAATACCGGTGTGCTCAACCTCTAGGCAGTCTGCTGATATTTTGGAAGTGGAACCCGGTCACGAGTGTACACATTCACAAGTTCCCACTCGCAGTTGGACCCAATGTAAACAACCCAATCGCCATTTGCGCCCGCCCAAGCCTTGCCCTCAAGCGATGGCATCTTAACATCATACGTATCATTATCAAGCGGCATCAATTGGCACAGGGCGAGGCCTCCGTCGTGCCGACCAGTCATCAGGGTCACAGCGAAGAAGATAGGGGAGATCAATCCGCTCCTTGACTCTTGGGTTCTTTGTAATGATGTTATTAGTTGAGTAGAGAATGGGCTTGAACGAACCTGCCATTCTATCCGAGGTGATGACGTCGCACCGATCAATGAGTTCCTCCACCACGTCATCTTTCAGATTGGGGAAAGAATAACGGGGTCGTTTCCGGCCTGTTCCCTCCATGGAGAAGACGATCGAACAATGGCAGAAGAAAGGGTGAAGGGCTGAAGGAAAATGGAGGAGGGAGAGGAAGAGCGTGCGACATCAGTTCCAAATCAAGAGGGAAAGGCGAAGAGTCGGTGGATGGTTGCGAGTTTGCCACGGTTCACAAAGAGGCGCCCCCGGCCTACACGTCCGTTCGGAAATACTCCTACTACTCGTCGTCGTCTCACTGATATGTTGGAACGGGACCACATGTCAATGAAACATGGTGTGTAGTTTCTTGTGCAAAATGCGATCTGGCCGCGTTGGCCCAAGGTGCCGCGTTAGTTATCGACCTTTATTTTTTTAATGGCGTGCCGATCAGTTTTGAAGCACGACTAACTGGTACTATACACAGAGAAAATATAAACTACTCTACCACTACTCCACCTCCAGTACTAGTAGTATAAAAAAGATATATAGGCTGGAGCTTGAGCGCTTTCTTGCTAAGGGCTGCCCACCTTGCTTCTCACACTACCACCCTCTCTCCAGATCTAAAAAAGATGGTCCCTCTCTCCCTCCTCACCGGCGGTCACACATCCGCCGGGGAAGAAAAGGATGTGCAACGTTCACGCACTCGTCGTCGGCGAGCGAGGTCACGCACTGACGACAAGGCCGTCCTCTCAGACTTAGCGCCCGCGCGGGATGACCTCCATCCCCAAGCTCGTTGCCGTAGTGTGTGCGGAGGACGACGACCACGAGCGAAGCCACTTCTCGCCGACCCTCAGGTATGCTACCTCTTTTCGAACCATAACCTTGTTCTATTGCCCCATCTGCCACGTCGTTGCATGTGGATCTTTTTCCACTCCACCATCTTCCCAATTTGCTATCCTCTGCTCTGCTGGCCACGCAGACGAAAACCATAATTTGCACTATTAAAGGAAACCCTACTTCATGCAGACTAATCCATGTCTGGGTTGAATAAGGAAAGGAAGGGAGACTGTACTGTCCAAGAGAGTAGGCATCGAACCCGCATCTTGGTTGAAAAGGGGAAAAATCAGTAGCTAAGGAACGAGTCTCATGTCTCTTGGTTGAAGAAGGGTAGAAAGGCATGACAACGCAATAGAGAATGACCAGGTCAATCGGTTTGTTGTCCTCGCATAGGAAAAAGGTGGCTAAAGAGAACAAAAATGGGACGTAATCCACATATGCTGCCTGGATATTTGTTGCTCTGGGCAACCATACCTCCCTCACCACTCTGCGTCCGTGGAGGTACATCGTACTGGTGCGCCCACTGTCTGAATGGGCCTCCCATGCTCTTATTGCCACTTTTTTTTGCTGTTAGTATAACGCCAGCAGTGAAGTAAAGCAATGCTACTGCTAAAGTGATGCCACATTTAACTAATGCCGCTCTCAGTCTAATGCCACCGATAAATTTAAGCAATGCCATTTAATGTCACTGGATTATTTCAGGGTTAGCTGTTGATTGTGGATGTATTAAAGATTTTTCAGCGAAGGCATTCTAATGCTGTTGCACAGCCAGTATACCAACTATGAAACTTGTTACTACCTTCAGATTTTTGCACTGTTAATGCTTATAGATTACATACCTCACTTTCATGAGATTAGTTAATTTTTTTTGTATAGTGTCACCAAAATGCCAATGCGCTGATGTCATTTTATTTTGGTTAAACTGCACAGACAATTATGAAGACAAGAGGAAAGGTCAAGAGTGGGCACCTCCTCCTCCGGCTGTTCTCTTGATTCGTTCGATCAAGTTTTTATGTTTGATCGATTATCAAGATTGGGATAGCAATTTTTAAGGCCCCCGAGTTCGATATGATATTTACCTTGGAGGTACATGGTTTGCAATTTTTTTATACTGTCATTAGTTAATAATGCTAGTTACCTTCAGACTTTTGTATTTGGTTTAATGCTCATGCACAGCTAGTATACCAATGCTGAAACTTGTTACCTTTACATTTTGTATTGTTAATTCTTATAGAAACCTTCCAGTGCTACAGTTTATTGAAATCTGTTCAGCAAAACCATTGTACTGTACCCTGTAATAAACTAACTACTCTACTGTTGCACTAGCCACTGGATTAGTGTATATTTGTTGTATTCGAATGGTGTTGCATTAGCGTATGGACATAAATAAAGTGTGGCAAGCTTTCCCAGATATGTGCTCAAGAAAACTACTACATGTTTTTCTCAATACTAGACATTTGGGTACTTTAAATTGAACCGCGAAAACGTCTTATATTAAGGAACAAAGGGTGTAAAGTTCACTCAAATTATCCTGGTAAAGCTTGTCATACCTTTGTTAAAATTAATGTTCATTATGTTATCGGAGGAGGTCTGTATGTTTGTCTCTAATGCTTGTCGACTACATACCTGACATCATGATGTAGTGTTAAGTCATTTCCTTTTGTACATTGTCACTGAATTGTCAAGGCGGTGATGGCATTTTATTTTAGTAGAACTGCACAAAATTTGCTTAAAAGAAGAGGAAAGGTCAGGAATGGCTCAGTTTTTCAGAAAAAAAACATGTATGCCTTCCTGACATCAGCCGCTGTTGCTTTATTTATTCCTTCAAACAGGTGGTTAGAAACAGTCTTGCTACCTTTTCTCATCAAGAAATTGGAATGCTTATATTTGTGAGTCTATGCTTCAACTAGTGCCACTTTTAGAGTAATCACACTTTCAATATCTATGCAAACAGGGATGCTCGATTTTAGTGGAACTGCACAAAAAGTCCAACTGGTTCAACATTAGGAGCATGTTTTTTCCAAACCTTTATATCCAATTGGTGGCACTATGAGCTGTTCATTACGAAGGTACATGGTTTGCTACTATCTTGCTACTCCTTTTGTTCTGTCATTAGATAGTAATACTAGTGCTTTGCATGTGAATTTATTGGCAGGTTGGACCTACATTGGAGGTGCAGGACATGATTCAATGATTGGATGCTCAATTTCGGTTGTATCGATTTCACCTCTTCCATCACTGCGAACATGGATATCCTTGGTCCGATGAAGAATAGGCGCTATATTTCTGCTCTGAACCAGCAAATCAATTCAGTATGAAATTGTCCAGGGCAAAACATAACTGTATCAGATTGTCCAGTGTAGAACATGACAGATGCTAAGCAGAAGAGACATGTTTAAACCGAAAATACAAGGTGTGGTATATGTTTACTAGCTGCTTGATATTTGTTCAGACAGAGATGTTTTCCCGTTTCTATTTGGCAAACAAACAAAGTGTCCGCAAATTTGGATGAACTGCACAAGAGAATAGTATAGTCACTGCATGCAGTGCCATTTGAAAATAGACATAGAGAGATTGGATAGTCACTTGATGGACTGCAGAAAAGTAGTACTGTACTATTTATTGGCCAACACTACGTGCTTCATTGCTTTGGTCTGATTATACAATGTGCATCATTTTTCCTAAGTTAAAGTTTGTATTCCGAAAATAGTCTCGCGGTGTGATCGAGAGAAGACCAAATCATATTGCAGTGGATGTTCCTCCATCATGTGTGGTTCATTCTCATGGTTCCAGTTGTTGGTGAAACCACTTACGTCTGCAAGAGGAATTGTAGACTTCACAAACAAATTTGTCTTTTAGTCTGTACTGAATGTTGGCCAAGAGAAGCATCCATGTTAGTAGGAAGAACAGATGTTTTTTCTAGATCTTTGCTTTTGGAGCTACATATTTGTATATGATCTATGAATCATTGAGATGCATTAACATGTTGATCTTATGTATGGGAATCGTACTAGTTAGTTTTAGTTGCGACGCAAGATCTGAAGTGGCTGATCTTTGCTTTTGGAGCTACATATTTGTATATGATCTGTGAATCATTGAGATGCATTAACAGTTACTTATTTTTGTTCGCTCAGTGTTTACAAGTTACTGATCGATCACTAGATAGCCTACAAATGCGCTCCTGGAAGTTTTATTTGTGACGCAAGATGCGAAGTGGCGGCTTTTTGAATAAAAATGCCTACCTCTAAAGAAACTGACAAGCTACACTATCGATCCTACACGGATAAAAATGCCTACCTCTGAAGAAATTTAAGCCTAATTAATTCCGTGAGCAAAGCAGCAAGACCAAGGCATGGCAATAATTAACGGCATGCAGAAGTTTAAGCCTAATTAATTCTAGCGATTTAAGTGGCTGCATGCATGCCCTCGGCTGCGACTCGTTGTATGCTGCTTCACATACTGCTTGCGAGCGATTCTGAGTGCGTGCATGCAGCCGACCGTAATTCAGGCAGCTTACTGATGCGAAAAAGATATGCTTTAATTGTTGCGGGCTTTTTAAATCCGTGGAATCATTATTGACAAGGAGGGAGATGATTCGAGTGCACTCGTTTGACCGCCATGTCGGCGTGCGACCCAGACGGGACGGGACGACACAGTCATAATTTCAGTTTCTCTAGTTTTCCACAGCAAGCTGGCGCGCTAAGCCATTATGCATTGAATTCCAATGACCGTCGTGCTATCTTCCGCCTATAAGTACTACTTCCCGGCCTTCTCCGGTGCCACCGTGACCCAACTCGCCATATCCTCATAAGCCCCCACCGGCCCGATGTCGCTCGCCACGTCCGCCATGCCCCCGCCCGTCCGCGGTAGGCGACGCCGGAGGCGGTCACCGCCGGAACTAGTGTTCGGGTTTTCACCGGAAGGCGGACGGAGGGAGGAGGCATTCTATCTGTCTTTAGATGGCAATGCAGAGGTCGAGGAGTTGTTGGAGCGCGAAAGCATGGCAGAGGAGCAGGAGTTGTTGGAGCGCGATCGCTTGGCGGAGGAGCAGCGTATCACCGATTTGCGCCGCCAGCAGGACATGGAGCAGCAGCGCACCGACGCTCTGAGTCACGAGCAGAGCGCCCGCAACTGGGCTGACTATGTGGAGGTCGGCGCCCGGCAAATAGCCCTGGAGGCTGTCGGGCACGCACACGTTCACGACGCCGATTTTTACTACCAGCTCGTCAAGTGGGTTTCCCAGTTGGAAGCCGAAGCTTCGGTGGACCACGTCGGCATGGAAAGGGCCAACGCGCGCGAGCAATGCGCCCTATCGCACCTCTTGCAAGTCCGAGGCAAGGCGCACGACGCCGGTGCCGGCGTTTAGCGTGTACCACAGATGGCGGCCGGCATCGTCTAGTTAGCTAAGAGTAAGTTTGTACTTGTATGCTACTAGAGTATTAGTGGGAGTAGATAGTTAGCTTAGCTATGATGGTTGTCAACGTGGAAGTTCAGTACTCTATATGTGGATCAGAACTGTTACTTTGCTCTGAATGTTGAACTTTCTGTTTGAACGTATGGAATGGGTTGTTATTTTTTTAAATGGGTTTTATTTTTCCTCCACGGGTTTAGAGGCTGACTTGTGGGCCTAGCAAGTTGACGCGTACACAATCAAGAGATGATTGTACGTGGATAGAATGACAGCAGGGACCCGCCAAGGTCATGGCAGTACGCAAGCAAGTGCCTCCTTATTTCAAGCCAAAAAAATGGCTCCTCCTAGTGGATTTCTGACATCTGGGTCCCATGCCATTGTCAACGTAGTCAATAAACGAGAGAATTGCACAACGAGCGGCTGACACCAGGGACCCAGCAGCTCGCACAGTTATTTTTGTTTTGGGCTAATTTGATAAATGCCACTCCAAATCTGGTGTATTCGAGAAATGCCACTACAATTTCCAAACTTTGAAAAATGCCATTTCATGCCATTTCTAGTGGCATTTTTCGAAGTCTGGAGTGGCGTTTTTCAAAGTTTGCAAACTGTAGTGGCATTTTTCAAAGTTTGCAAAAATTGAAGTGGCATTTTTCAAAATTTGGAAATTGCAGTGGCATTTTTATGAATCGCCATAATTGGAGTAGCATTTATCTAATTTGTTTTTGAGACGGAAGCAGGGTGTCAACTGGGCTGTGCGGGACACTCTGGCCTGTCTAGACAGCCTTTTCTTTTATGTTTACCACAGACCAGCCCAGTAGTATTTTTTCTTTCTGAAAATGGCTAGCCCAGTTTTTTTTGTGATTTGTCAAGTAAGTCGCTTTATCAGGCCTGTTGGGCTGCAAATCTTTCAATACGAGGAGAGCTTCCTTCGGCTGGCCGAGAAAATGGCCTATCAGTAATGAGAAATGGGCTGTACATTTTTAAAACACATCAAACCATCAATTAGTTTCAAATATCTTTTTTTCATTTCGAGATTTTAAATTGCATTGATTTTTATGCATGGACAATTTATTGGATTTTATATTGATATACATTTATTTTTAAAATCAGTCTGAATGTGACTCGAAATTTCGGGATTAAAAACAGTTCAGACCGCACTGACATATGCAAAATTTCATATAATTTTTTAACCGTGGCCACAATAAGGGCTGTAATGCTAACAAAAAGAATATGGGCTCCAAAAAAACCCGTAAGAATTAGCAAATGGGCTGCAAATTATTTGAAATAATGGCTGATGGGCTGTATGTTGTTTTCCATAGATTTCAGGCTTTCCACAGATGGCCTGTATACTGTTGGATGTCCATCCAACGGCCGTCGTGCTTCTTCAATCTCTGCTCTTCCTGCTCCAGCCGCTCAAACAACCGCCGGCGGGACTGCCTGCTCCCTCCTCCCCGCGGCCGGCGGTGCTGCCGCGCAGGCCTCACCGCCCCATCGTACTCCCATCGCTGGCCTAGCCATCCCTCTACTCACCCACACCTGCTGTTATTCTCCGGCGACGGCAGACAAACCAGTAAACCCTCGTACAGTCGTACTCCCCTCCATGTGGGAAACAAAAACAACTGCTGAGTCTTCCTTGCCTCCGTGTCGTTCCCTTCCTAGGCCTCGCCGTCGTCCACCGCCCTGGTGCTCTCGGCGTGGCGTGGTCAACGTGGTCAACGACCGACATGCATCTGAAGTGGACTGTACGTGGAGAGGCTGACAGCTGGGTCCACGGCCGCACGCAAGGAAATGACTCCTTATTACGTGCAAAATAATGATTCCTCCACCTGAAATCTGGGACCCACCGAAAGGGCCTCTGTATTTCGTGAAAAAACGTTTCCGCCGCTGACAGCTTAGACCCACCAGCTATATCTTTGCACGCAAGGAAGTGCCTCCTTATTACGCACAAAAAAATGAATACTTCCCCTGCTAGCTGGGACCCAGTATAGTGGGCCTACTAAGTTGACGGGGACGAAGGGCTTTGTCAACTTAGTCAATATGCACGATTCTAGCTCGACTGACCGTACAATGTCCATCCAACGGCCGTAGTGCTTCTTCAACCTCTGGTCTTCTTGCTCCAGCCGCCCAAAGCAGCGCCGGTCGTGGCGCCTGCTCCTGCCTCCCGTGGCCGGCTGTGCTGCCGCGGAGGCTTCACCGCCCCCATACTACTCCCACCGCTGGCTAGGCAATCCCTCCACTACACTCACCCACACCCCCCTGTTATTCTGCAGCGACGGCAGCGCAGCCGAACCAGTGAACCCTCATACTCCTCTCCGCGTGGGCATCCACTGCCGCGTCTTCCCCGGCTCCGCGTAGTCCCCTTCCTAGGCCTCGCCGTCGTCCACCGCCGTGGTGCTCTCGGCGCGGCATGGTCAATGTGGTCAACGACCGAATTCCATCGGAAGAATACTATACGTGGAGAGGCTGACAGCTGGGTCCATGGCAGCCGCAAGGAAGTGCCTCCTTATTACACGGAAAATAATTATTCCTCCACCTGACAGCTGGGACCCACTGGACGCCCACCAGTATTTGGAGACAAAAACGTTTGCCCCTGACTGCTGGGACCCACCCGAGGGCCACCGTATTTCAGGAAAAAACATTCCCCCTGCTGTCATCTCGGACCCACTGGAAGTGCCTCCTTATTACGCACAAAAAAATGAATACCCCCTACTAGCTGGGACCCACCTTGGTGGGAGGCTGACTTGTGGGCCTACTAAGTTGACGGGGACGGAGGGCTTTGTCAACTTAGTCAATGTAAACGATTCTAGCTCCAGTGACTGTACGATGTCCATCCAACGGCCGTAGTGCTTCTTCAACCTCTGGTCTTCTTGCTCCAGCTGCCCAAAGTAGCGCCGGTCGTGCCGCATGCTCTGCCTCCCGTGGCCGGCTGTGCTGCCGCGGAGGCCTCACCGCCCCTACTATTCCCACCGCTGGCCAGGCCCTGCGGCGACGGCAGCCTCACACCGCAGCCGAACCAGTGAACCCTTACACTCCTCTCCGCGTGGGCTTCCACTGCCGCATCTTCCCCGGCTCCCCATCGTCCCCTTCCTAGGCCTCGGCGTCGTCCACCGCCCTGGTGCTCTCGGCGCGGCGTGGTCAACGTGGTCAAGGAACAACTTCCATCGGACATGGACTGTACGTGGAGAGGCTGACAGCTGGGTCCACGGCCACAGCAAGGAAGTGCCTCCTTATTATGCAGAAAATAATGATTCCTCCACCTGACAGCTGGGACCCATCGGACGGACCACTGTATTTCATGAAAAAACGTTTCCCCCTAACTGCTAGGACCCACCAGCTACATCTTCGCACGCAAGGAAGTGCGTCCGAAAAAAACGATTCGCCCCTCTGACTACTGGGACCCACCAGCTACATCTTCACAGGCAAGGAAGTGCCTGATAGTCGGGACCCACCTGGTCGAAGCGTACTTAGCATTGTCATTCTGGTCACGAACGTGTACGTACATATATACTGGTGGATGTAGAGGCGGACACGTGTTGTAGTAGAGGCGCGTACGTGTCATAGTAGAGGCGCGCGCGTAGCATGTACACGTACGTATAGCGGCCAGGGTGCAAGAAAGAAAATACGGCCACGTATGTGTACATATGGGCGGGGTCTCGAACGCCTACTCGCGCATACGTACGGCCAGGGCTCGTGTACATGGCTGGGTCGGAACGGAGAAACAGGGTCGTCGTCGTGTTCATGGGGAGGCAACGGAATGCGTCATGTTCATCGGGAGGCAACGGAATGCGTCGTGTTCATCGGGAGGCAACGGAACGTGTGGGAGCCAACCGGCTTGGTCGGAACGGAATGCATGGCCGTGTTCATCGGGAGGCTTGGACAGAATAGGCGATGGAAACGAGGCCTGGCATACCGCACAACGGAGGAAACGGACCTCCTACGTTCGGAACAGGGTCCTGTTGATCGGGAGGGGTCTGGCGTACCGCAAAACGGAGGAAACGGACCTCCTACGGTCGAAACGGGGGTCCTGTTGATCGGGAGGGGTGTGGCGTACCGTAAAACGGACGAGACGAACTTGTGCTAGAGCGCTACGGTCGAAACAGGGGTCCTGTTCATCGGGAGGGGTGTGGCATACCGCAAAACGGGACACCACAGGATACTGCTCATCTCCACCGTTGACCTCCTCCAGCCTCCACGGGCTACCGTCGACCTCCTCCAGCCTCCACGGGCTCCTGTTCATCCAGCCTCCACCGTGCGCTGCTCCACCGGCAACTGTTCAACCACCCCTCCACGGGTACCCCTCCACCGTCTACTGTTCATCCAGCCCTCAACACCACGGGGTCCTGTTCAACCACCCCTCCACCGTCTACTGTTCATCCAGCCCTCAACACCACGGGGTCCTGTTCAACCACCCCTCCACCGTCTACTGTTCATCCAGCCCTCAACACCACGGGGTCCTGTTCAACCACCCCTCCACCGTCTACTGTTCATCCAGCTCTCAACACCATGGGGTCCTATTCAACCACCCCTCCACGGGCACCCCTCCACCGTCTACTATTCATCCAGCCCTCTACCACACCACGGGGTCCTGTTCATCCAGAGGCAACACCATCGCTCACTGTTCATCCACCCCCCCCCCCCCCCGCAACGCTCACTGTTCATCCCAGAGGCAACATCGATCGGCTTCAGTTAGCAGCAGTAGCAAAGGAATCGCTCGATCGGGTTCAGTTAACATCCCTTGATCGATCGCTCGGGTTCAGTAACGCGTAGCCTGCAATGCAATCGCTCGGTTTCAGTTAGAACCCAACGCCTCGCTCGGGTTCAGTTAGAGCTAACGCCTCGCACACACGCGCATACGTGTACGAGAGAAACGTGCATCTCTCAGCCCCCGACCTCCCACTGTAACCGGGAACGCCCCGAAATTTTCCTCCCCCTCGCTTCTACCATAGTTTTTTCCGTCATGGACAGCCCAAAGAATGTCATGCAGCTGCGTCTCCGGCCCGCCCAGGACGAAAAGCCCATTTTCTGTCATGATTTTTTGTCATAGAAGTAGGAGCCCACCACATCTATGATGATACCAGGTTTTGTCACAATTATCATCATAGAAGTGTCATATGTATGACAGAAAAAAAATCCATTCGACCCAAAATGTCACGGATGTGTCTTTTTTTGTAGTGAATGGTATATAATAGATTACTCTATACAAGGGTAAACCGCCTATGTGATAAAGAAGGTACATATATAAGGTAAGAACGACTAAGTAAGATAAAACAGGTTTCACAAGATTGCATTGAAATTTTGGATCTACCGTAAGTCAATAGAAGGAAAAATATTGAGACTTAAAAGTTTGGTCCCAAAGCAGTTCACAAAGGTCCAGATCAAGTTGTGATGTATTTAAGGTTTGGATCAAATGGCTGAGTTAAGGAGTTTCATAGCTACTATGTGGAACACATCAAGATCAAGCTCTTCTGTCTATGGGTTGACGAAGAACACGAGGAGAGCGACATGAACCCGCATGAACCCTAATGGATCTACAGAGGAAAGAGGAGATGCTTACAGCAGCAGTTGAGGTAGCGGAGATGCGCTGCGTCTTTCTGATGCAACCAGGTTGATGCAGCAGCCAACGGAGATGCAGAGGCGGAGCTCGACGACGGCGGCGGCGCTTGGGTGCAGGGGCGTCGCGAGGAGGAAGAAGAAGCAAAGAGGCGAAGGGGAAAAAGAAAATGACCTTTGGTCCTATTTATAAGGTAAGTGGAGAGGTGACAGGTGCAAGAATCGAGGAGCCTGAATATTGGATACCTAACGGAGCGGTCGCCTCGATTGTCGGAGGCTCATTAACTGATGGTGAGATGTATCATTTTTAAATAACAAGGTGATGTCATGGCGATTTTTCATGATCCTGGAGTATGACATCGCGGCGGTTTACAATATCAAAGTGAAGATGCAAAGGAGGAATTTTTCTAAGTGTTGAAGATTGACATGAACAAGTTCAAATCAATCTGGGGCCTAATGTTGGGGATATTACTACTGGACGTTAACCGGCCCAGAGTAACCGGATTAACTCTATGAAGATAGAAGCCCATAAAGACGTGAGGATGGTGGCGCTTTACAAAGGCCCAAGGCCCAAATGCGGGTTAAGGCCTGTACATGTAAACTGACTTTCTCATGTAACTTGCATTGTAAGATAGGAAGGATAGAGACTGAGCCGGACACGTTTATGATACGTCCTAGTCTGTAAACCGGCGGGCGTCAACCTGTGTATATAAAGGGACTACCCGACGGCGGTTTAAGGACAACAGACAATAACTCGAGAGCCAGGCAAAGCGGATTCGCTCCCTGGTCACCAAAACCCTAGCAATACCAACACAACTAGACGTAGGCTTTTACCTTCATCGAAGGGGCCAAACTAGTATAAAAACCCTCGTGTCCCTTGTCCGGTTTAACCCCTTTAAGCTAACCCGTAGCGATGGCTCCACGTCTACGTCCTTTCACAAGGACATCTGCCATGATAAACCCACGACAGTCAGCGGTCCACAGCGTCGGCGGTCCTTCACTGGCCGGCGGTGATCTTCTACGACAGTTTCCTCCTCATCCTTGAGCTGCAACCATGGCCTTTGTGAGTTCAACCCCCCTTTCTCTTTGTTCCTTCTAGCTAGATCTGAGCTGCAACTAGGGTTTGATGTAGATGCATGGTTGATTAGTGCTTTGATCTGTGAGCTCATATGGTTGATTGATATGCTGTAGTTGCAATTTGTGGTAGGGTTAGATGTTCAAGCATGTGGTAGGCTAGATTAGTAGTAGAGTTTGAAGTTGAACCTTGTGCTTGTGTTGATTCATGCTTAGATATGTGATTTGTAGCTATTGGTGGTCCATTTGTAGCATGCTGTTTGTTGCAGATGTATGTTCCTGCTCATAGATTGTCCAGTATGCTTAGTATGATAGCGATGAACCATCTGCTTAGTATGATAGTGATGAAGCATGTGCTTGGTATGATAGTGATGAACCATGTACATGTATGCTCCTGCTTTCATGGATTGTTCGGTATGTTGTGTGCTATGCTTACTGTCAATATGTGCTATGATTGTAGGACATGACTGATGGTGTCCTGGACTAGGGGGTACTCACCACGTCGTCTCCTAATCTATTAGATTGGGCCGAGGACCCCCATGGCCGTATACTCATGGGCCAGTTCGGACAGCTGCCGCATACATGGAAGATTCCACAAGACTTGGTGATCAAGACAAGGACTCCTCCCCCCCGGTGTATTCGGCTAGGACTCTTGTTATCCTAGGCCTCTGGTGCATTATATAAACCGAGGCCAGGCTAGGCGATAGATCATATACAACAATCATACCATAGGCCAGCTTCTAGGGTTTTAGCCTCTATGATCTCGTGGTAGATCAACTCTTGTAATACTCATATCATCAATATCAATCAAGCAGGACGTAGGGTATTACCTCCATCAAGAGGGCCCGAACCTGGGTAAACATCGTGTCCCCTGCCTCATGTTACCATCGATCCTAGATGCATAGTTCGGGACCCCCTACCCGAGATCCGCTGGTTTTGACACCGACATTGGTGCTTTCATTGAGAGTTCCGCTGGGTGATCGGCAAGGATTAATGGCTCGCCCGCAGGTCAACTGCGACACCGGCATCTTCGTCGCCGGCTCGACTAGTCACCTTGGCTCGACTGAGGACCGTGCTCCATCTCCGATCATCATGTTCGAACGGGGGCCTTTTTCAACGTCAACTCCGATCTCTATCATGATCATAGAGGAGTCATCCATGGAGCTCGAGGGCTCAACATCAACATTGCCCTTGGGTGGCCATGCTGTTTTTATGGACATCGAACTTGTATTCGCCGTCACCACCTCCTCGAACGTCGGTTTGACGATTGCTTCGGTGGAATAGTGCGGAATTACGTCTACAACAGCCATGCAGAATTTCGTCGAGTTCCGATGGAGGAATCTCCGACAATCTACGATATACCGGAGCCCTGAATCTGGATGAGTTTAGGGTGTGGTCTCTAGAGCCCAGCTCGGAGGTCCTTTGGAAGATCCAACCGTTCATCTACTGCGGAATTCCCATATCTACCACCCCTCCAAATTTCAGCTCGATCCGACAGTTTAAACTCCGGGAACCTTCCGATGAGTGGACCAATTTTTGGATGTGTTTTCTGCACGAATACGGATCCGACCCGAATTCATGTTCCTTTATGAATGTGATATTGGACAACCTTTTTAGAGGAATTCTCTTCTAGGGTATTGTGCGTCGTTTTTAAACACGTGCCCGTAAAATTTAAAGCCTCCCCTGAGGTCATCTTCATCATCATGCTGGTGTCAAACCAGTCCGGCAATATTGATCCAAGGCTGCCGGCCTGTGCTAGACACGTCGTCGCTTTGTTGAGCCGAGCTCAACTTCTTCGGATCATCATCTCGGCAAGCCGAACAAGAGTTTGGCATCGCGAAGGATAAATTATCACCAGCATCGCCGCCCCACGGATTACACGGAGCGGGCACACCGGCATCGCCGCACGGTCACTTCATCAAGCCGGCATCAACCACGTCACGACCGGCATCAGCAGGGCCGCACTGTTGCTTCTTCAAGCCGATGTCCATCACGCCGACCTACTTCGACTTGTCGGCTGACACTGAGGCTTCGACATCTCGGCTGGACCGGGGGCTTCGCCATCTCTTCATCAACCTACTCCGGAGACTTCAGCGTCACTAGCCAACCAGCTTTGTCACGTTAGCTGGACCGAGGGCTTTGCCTCCGCAAGCCAACCTTTGCCAGCATCGCCCTGCTGTCGCTTTATCACCCATCAGGCAATGGGTGTGCGGATTGAGTCCCAATTTTGGGAGTCACCTTTCTTCGGATTGTTACAACAAATAAACCAGGTGCTATTAATCCTAGTAATTTTTGCTTGTTGGGGTTTATTTTTCCCAAGAAATTATTACTCTGGTTTGTTCCATCATCTGTACACAGGTCCATCGAATGATGGCCGCACTAACGAGGGTCGCGTGGTGGATCGGTCAGTTTCCGTACATAGTCCGGCGAACGCCGCATCCGGAACTTGGACCGACCTATGAATTCAGGCTTTGCCACGCCTTTACCGCATCACGCCAACGCCCTGCGTCGACATTGACTTCGGCGCCAGGACATATTTCTTTTATTACTCACTTTGCATAAATTATTCATTATGCAACGATTTTTTAATTTATTATTATTACTATTATCTCAGGTTTGCACTATTTTTTGTGCATAGGAAAATGATCCGGGTTCGGCAGTATCGTCAACTCGGCATACTTACATACCACGTCACCTCGGCTAGACGGGGGGCTTCGTCAACACTCCATTACCCCATGCCGGGGACTTCGGCATCACTCTGCCGGCCTGCATTGTCCATGCTATGTCACCAATTTGGAGTGCCGAGATCTTTGCTCCGCCACCTCGGGACCGGCTTGGGGGATGGAACCTTGTCCCGCATCAAGCTCAGACCACGTCATTAATACCAAACACATTAACCAGCTAAGTTGCCTTCATGCTCGAAGTTTTAAATTTTTAACTTGTGTTCGGTTCGACCAAGCATTATACTTTTTTGGAAAAAAGTTGCTTGTAAAAAATTTCCTTGTCCAAACTTTGTTTGTGACGCACATATTCAAATACCCCGTTTACTTCGGGGCTCCCTTGATGGAGCTTTTCCTCTTGCATATGATTATACTTGTACGGCTTCGTTCCTTGTTCGTCTATTATGCCATAATATGCACCATATTGACCTAAGCGATTTGCAAGCTGGGTTGCCTAGCTCCTGTTCTTACCCCTACATTCCCGATTGTTTGGCTAGGGAGTAAAGGGAGCACCTCTACGATTGTCATGACCGGGTCATCCGAGCTCTGACCTTAGACTGGGTGAAGCCGAAAGCTAGCGCTCTTATTGTTTTCAATCATGGTCGGCACACAACGGAACTCATGAGTACAAAAACATCTATTGCACAAATCTCATAGTAATAATGAGCACCGAAGAAAGGTATCGGTGGGGGTACTATTTTCTTCGAAGATGCTTCTTACACTTCGTTAGTAATATATCATAAGTCCCCCGAGCGTGCTTTGTCTGTTACAGCCTTATGGCCTGATTGCCTGGTCATCGGAAACACCGTCGATACTCTCGACGGGCGGAGTACATGACACTTTTCGGCCCTTGGCCGAAGAGGGAGAAGCCGACGATCAGTTAAGACGCGTTTAAAGTTCGGGTGAACACAAATATGATATAAGTACTTCGTTACATACAATCATTATACATAAAATTCTTACCCAAGTCACTTGGGGGCTCTTAAAATTTATATATGAGCTATAAATGTGTTTTCTTCTTGGTCGTTGTCAAAACATGACAGAAGCACAATTTTTTCTTTCTCTTCCAATTTTCGGATTGGCACCGAACACTTGATCTTGTTCGGACGTCATGTTTGTACTGACGTTTTTTGGTTTTCCAAGCTTGTTGGCACTTTTAAACTATTTGTGTGTTTCCAGCACAAGTCTCACAGTGCAATGCCGGACACCTTTATAGATTCGGTAACAACATTCTCGGATCTCACTATATATGCATTGGTTTTGAATTGTGTCTTCGGTCAATAGTTGCGTTGCCTGACTCGTGCGCTTGCCTACTACGTTCGGCTTTGTTCGGCTAGGTGTGCAAAGGGTGAACCACTGCGATTGTGCTTCCAGCTCACATGGTTAAGCACCTCAGTGGAGAAAGCCGAAAACTGACTGTCACAATAAGCATAGACTGGTCAGCGATCCGATGACGGTGTTAAATGACGGGCCATTCATAACAATGGCCGAAGTGTTTACAGCTTGACCTCGACGTACGCCTCTCTTGCAGAAGAACTGCCTACCAGGGGTCCCGTTAAGCAGCACGGAGGATTTGGCGGTGGAGAATAAACAGCGGATCCACCCAAGCCAACGGGCGTCAAAACCCATGCATTCCATAATCTGTATCATTGGAGCATGTTCAATCGTATCGAAGGGTTTCACAAAGTCAAGCTTGAGGATGGCAATCTCGCGATTTGAATTTTGGCACTGGTGTATGAATTCATAAGCCCATGCCACACAATCTTGGATTGACATGCCCCTCAGGAATCCGTACTGGTTACGGTGGATAACCTTAAGCACCACTTTTTGCAGCCGATTGGCCAGGAACTTAGTCAACAGCTTTAGACAACAGTTTAAAAGTGTTATAGGGAGGTAATCATCCGCTGTCTCCGGCGACTGCGTCTTCGAGATGAGGGTAATATAACCAGAGTTCAAACTTTCCAGGTCTAATGTACCTACAAGAAAATCAAGCAAAGTCTATAGAACTCCTCCTTAATGATATGCCAGCAGGCCTTAATGAAGCTGCCACTGAAACCATTCGGTCCAGGGGCTCGATCTGACGGCATCTCCTTAACCACTTGATCAATCTCCTCCCTAGTAAAGGGCTCAGATAAAACCTGCAGTCCATCCACTTTCTTGATGATGCGATTCAGATCAAACTTCATGTTGGTAGGGCTAGAGCACCCCAGCCTTTCTATGTAAGTTTGGAGAAGAACAACCTCTTTGCCCACATGATCATGAACAATAGTGTCATCCGGCAGGCGCACAGAGGCAATATTGTTTCGGCGGAAGCGCTCGGTCGCAACTCTATGGAAGAATTTGGTGTTGCCATCTCCAAACTTGAATTGTCTGACGGTACACCGCTTCTTCCAATATGCTTTTTTGCATTCCAGTAAATGCAAGAGATGAGCTTTGAGGATTTTTCTGAAGTTTGCTTCAAGGACAGACAAACGCCGCCGATCCTCAAGGCCATCAATCTCCAAGAGGATATTGTTACAGTTCTCTATCAGCACAGACAGCTTTGAGATTCTCTTGCTCCACTGCTTTAGATCATACCGAAGTGTTTTGAGTTTTTTGCACAAAACCATAGCTGTGTTTGGGCCGTAGCATTTTTTATTCCACGATCGCTGAACCACATCAAAGAAGCCTGGCTGCTTGATCCAGTAATCCTCGAACCGGAATAATTTGGTTTTTGGGATTTTGGATTGGATGCTGACGTAGCACGGCACATGATCCGAAGTGGGTTTCCCCAAAGGCATGACCACAGTGTTCGGAAATTTGGCAGCCCAGTTAACAGAGGTAAAATGCCAATCTAACTGTTCGAGCAGTGGGTTAGTTTGCTTATTACTCCAAGTGAACGATCGTCCTTTGATTGGTAGTTCCACCAGCGACTACTTTCATATGAATTCGTTGAATATTAGCATATCGTTAGCATCACCGCCCCCACGGTTACGATTATCGGGCGCTCTGATATAGTTGAAGTCACCTAAGACAAGCCAATCTTCCCCAATAGGGATTTGGAGATCAAAGAGCCATGCGGTAAACAGTGCTCTATTGGGATCAGAACAAGGGCCGTAAACGTTAACGAGCGTCCACACATCACTAGACTGAGTGGAGGTAAGTCTAACGCCAAGTGCAAAAGATTCCGAGAAGACAGATACACCCGTGAACACTGAACTCATCCACGCTGTTAACAGACCCCCAGAATTACCCACCGACGGCACAAATTCAAACATATTGAACTTCTTAGGGCAGAATAGTTTAACAAAAGACGCATCAAAAGATCCACGCTTGGTTTCTTGAAAGCAAACTACCGAACAACCACTAATCTCGATCGCGCTACGAATCGCTAACTGCTTTTTTTCAGAGTTGATTCCACAAATGTTCCAGCAGAGAACATTCCAGTGTTTATTAGCCGTCATCGCAGTTTAGTTCAGAGCTGAGTCGTCACCCCCATCTCTAGCCAGGAGCTTCTGAGCGCTGAGTTCTTCTGCAGGTATCCCACATTGCTCTATGCCCACACGCTGCAGCTGTTGAATCGGAGTTGGCGGGGGCAGAACGTCCGACAGACCCGCGGCAGGTTGCCGATGTGGCTTTGGGCAAGGATCTGTCGCCTTGGATGAGCAGGCAACCATTGGGGCTCCCCTGGGCTTGACCTTGGACTGTGGCTTTTTGGCATCACCGAGAAGATTTATCTTGAAACCATCGTATCTTGTTGCCCTGGTGCTGCGCCTCAAACAAGTTGTATCTATTGGCATCTTCTCCGCAAGGATCATCCTCTGGAGGTGCTTGTTCAGTGGCTTGGCATTGGCAATTGTCGAGGTTTCAGAGATGTCAACAGCACCACCTGCCCCAGCTTGAGTGTCAGGGTCCATCCTTGTGATTGTCAGGCTCTGCACCAGGGAGGTTCCCCCACCAATCAACCCAGCGGGGACAGCCAAAGTGATAGTTGTGGCATAAGCAGCCCAAATCTCCGAGGGAATAATGATATCAACCGGGAGAGGAGGCAACGGGTCAGTCCAAGGGCAGACTAGCGTATTTAGATAGCGCACACCCTCCACAACAGCAACAATCACATTGATAAAAACAACGAGAGGATTCAGGGGGAGAGAAGCACCCGACAGGCCTTCCTCTGGAGCAGTGATGCAGCGGGTGTACCTTCCATACGAAATCCTCCAAAGGAACTGTAGAAAAGATATACCTAGTTCAGCCCGGACCTCAACAGCAAGAGAGTTACCAGTAGCGCGCACAAAGTGCAGCCCAGAGGTGGGTGTGCCATTGATCAACGCATCCGCAGCCTCAGAGATGTCAGAGTACACAGACCATTCATCCTGAGGATCATCAGAGATGTTACTTTCTTGATCCACTCCATCCATGAGAGACGGCCCTGTATACTGAAATAGCATTCTGAAACTGAACCCTCTGTAAGGAGGTGGAGCAACTGGCCAGACCCCCCAGCCATCATTCTGTGCAGGCTGTTGTTGTGGCATTTGCTGTTCCCAGGCCACATCAATTTGCTGCTGCATCCAACGCTGATGATCAAGTGCCCACTGTTGCGCAGCAGTCAGGTATGGCAGCTCATACGGATGCGGGGAGGCGTTCATCGGCGGAGCTTCATCCTCATTGCCTACAAGGTCAGGAATTGTGTTCCGACCGTTAAGCACATAGACAGGTACAGACCATGACCTTCCCATTCCAGGTAGCGTGCCAATGCGCTTCATCACAAGACTATGAGGAACCTGTGCGATATCACTAAGGATAACCCGAACCAGAACACGCTCCTTGTTGTGCCCCGGCCTGTGCTAGAGATCAAGCTTCCCGAAGCAGGACACCGCCTTGTGGATGTAGTGGTCATTCTGGTAATCCATGGGGAAGGCAAGAAACAGAACCCAGGCAACATACTGAAACGGGCAGCGACGCATATTCTCCCCTTCATCGTGCGGCACAAAAGAAAATGTCATATCATCATCTAGAGGATCCAATTGGTGCGGACTTTCCTGAATATACTGATCCCTCAATGCAACATCTGCAAATGCCACCATACCCACCCCGATAGGATAAACGAAAGCATCGGGCACCTCAAGATGAAAATCCTCAACCATGATACGAACTACCTCATCCAACACCAACTGCTTCTGATGATCTGGGACGGGGGGACGGCAGTGATGATAGCATACCTCTCATGGCTCAGTGGCGGGTCATCCACCACCATCATGTTGCAGGCTAGTCTGTGGTCCGGCCCTCGCTCAATCCGAGCTCCCATCGGCACAAACTGAAACGGCCTCGCCGGAAAGTTGGCCATTGCACTGGTGGTGGTGGCGGTCGCTACAGTCAAAGGCGGAGCAGAGGAGGAGGAGGTGTCTCTCTACTCGTTGGCTAGCAGGGGCGGCAGGCGATGCAAATGACTTGCAGGTTGAAGCGGAAGCGTCCGCCCAATGGCTATCGGTGGATGGGGCCCGACGTCTGGTACTTTCCTTTTGGGACGCCATATCATTTTTTATTAGGAAATCTTAGATTCTGTGGTTGGGGGACTGGTCAAAACCGCGGCAATGAATCCAAACGAATTTTAGCTTGCCGTTCCACCTTCCTCTGACGCCAAAATAAACATGGAGCAGATTTGGAGAAGCACCAGTAGCTCTCATGGCCCAGAAACTTGCAGTGTTTGCACCATAGAAGCCCAGGGCAGAATTCTTTCTGATGGGCTAGACTGTTACAACTCATGCAAGATTTGTCTGGCCGGCCCATCTCTTTATTCATGCAAAGACATGCACGTAGGAAGTTATGGCAGATGTTACAACTTTTGGTACGGCAAGTACTAGATTCGTGACCTCCTTCGAAGCACCTGGCGCATCTGCCCAAAAGGCGATGAATAAAATCGGAAGGAGGCAAATCATCCAAATCATAAGCTTTCCGGATATGTGCCTCATCATAATTGGCTTGCCTTAGGTCTAAGATATTTTCCAAAACCAATGTTGGAATGTTGCGCCAAATCCGCTCGCGATGATTCTTACCCAAGAATTTTTTGGTATTGTTTGCAATTCGATCCATCGTAACCGGAATATCCAAACTGCCAACAATCAAACTTTTTTGAATATTCGCAAGATGTGCACTGTTTATCACCCGATCATCCAAACCATGATCATCCTAAGGTAAATCTCTATGAGAAGAAACTTCTTCAAACGAGCTCAAAAGATTGGTAGGACGCTAAATGCTAATACCAAATTTGGCCAACTCCTTAGAGGCAGAAATATCCTTAGCAGCACTTTTCTCAAGAAATTTCAGGTTAGTGCAAACAGCTTTAGGTACACTGTCCCCAACAGAGGGGTTGCTTCGCTCAAGTGGATCCACTCTAGGCACATTCCACGGATGCTTAAAGAGACCAAATTGACAAGTAAAATCTGGCCAAACTCTATCCCATAGGGCATAGATGAAATGACCCACTTTGTTTGAGGCCACTGAGAACCGATAGTTCCTGGCTCCAATAGATGTGACATTAAAACTAGAAGCAAGACCACCAATGCAGCACTGTAAAGCCAATCCAACCGAAGCACGGGACAAAGGGAAGGAGGTAGAAGAAAACGTGACCACCAAGAAGAACTCCTTGGAGGAAGAAGCAGGGGAGAAATGAACCGTGGATCTGAAACGCCTATGAACCTGGTCCTCGACCTTGAGGCCGGGGTTGAAGTCCCAGTGTATGAGCCCTTCCATGGTGGTTTAGAGGGATCCATGGTCACCGGAGGGAGGGGTGGAGGAGGAGGTGGTGGTGGGGTTGGAGGTGGGATCCATGGCTTGCATGCCTCCGCTGTAAGAATGGAGAAAATTGTAATCTAGTAGTAGTACCTCCTTCCGCCGAAAGCATGGGACATCCAACAGTCCTACCACCTCAGTAATAAAGACTAATGAGCCGTCAAATCACATAGACCCAGCAGTAAGTTGGACGGACGAAGCAACCATCACTCTTGCGCCAGTGAGAGGTCGCGTCCGCTCTGCCCGGGCATGAATGCGGCACCGATTCTTTGGAGCGGGGCTGACCGTTTCGGGCGGGAAGCGCGCACGGGCGATGGAGGGGCTTTGGGTGGGCCAGGCTGGTCAGGAGCTGGCGTGGCAGCTGTCCGCATGTCCCTACCGGACACGCCCGGAAACGAGAGGATGCACCGACTCTCGCGGCAAAAATCGTACACTACACAACATCTCTCTGTAGGAATAGGTCGATCTGTCGCTCTCTCTAACACACACATGCTGTTAAACACACACACACACATGCACACACCTTGGTCCTGTTGCACCTTCTAACGTGACTTATTACACCTAGACAGAGGGAGTAGTAAGTATACGAGATACAGTGGCACACTGACTTAAGTCGAATACAAGTGCCCAAAATTTGTGTGCATGTTATAATAAGGATTCACTTAAAATAGTACGTGAGCGAACAGAGGGATCAATTGGACAGTGTTCCCGAGCAGTAGCGAGATGTGTGAGGTAAGAAACACTGCTGGTGCTTTTAATTTTTCTTATTAATTTGTTTGTTTCACCCTATGACTGGTGGGACCCAACGTACTACGTGGAGAGAGGTAAGGTGACTAAGGCTGCACTATTTCTGCACCACTGTGGATAGTCTTACCACCAAAGCCATATGACACGATTATGATTGAAATCCCAATGACTCCCACACACAAAAAAACACGACATGCTTGTCACACGAATGCAGGAATGTATAAAAGGTTATTTCTCTCTCGTTGAACATAAGGGGAGGGTTGTGTAGCTGGTTAGCCTGTTCGCTCATCAAACTTGAGGTCTCGGGTTCGATAACTACACTTGAGCATAATTTGTGCTAGGAGGATTCTTTGACTGGTCAAAATGTTTTCTAGGGTTTGCACGCTTCACACTCTCTCTCTAGTATATATATATACACGCTGGAGCCTCAACGCTTGTAGTTGCTCTCTTCACACTCTCTCGCCCTCTCCCGCTGGAGCCTCAGCGCTTGTAGTTGCTCTCTTCACACTCTCTCGCCCTCTCTAGATCTAAACAAGACTTCGTTGGCCTCTCTCTCCCCTCACTGCTGCTCAAAGAGCCGGCAGGATCCGTCCACCGGGAAGGGAAGGAGGCTTAACACTGTCGCCATCGGCGAGGGACTACCGGCGCAGCTGTTCACTTTCCACCCAGCGGCGGCGCGGGAGGGCCTCCAACCCCTTCTTCTTCGCCGCCGTCCCATCGCCCACCGAACCACGCCCCAAGAACCTTAAGGTATAATTTACTTACTCCACATGCATTGCTCTAGCTGCATGTATACCATGAATCTAGGACATGGTTCAAAGAGGAAAGGAGTGGGGGAAAGTAGTGGGAAAAGTTGTATATAGCATGAATCTAGGACATGGTTCAAAGAGGAAATGATGGGGGAAAGTTGTATAGCATGAATCTAGGACGTGGTTCAAAGAGGAAAGGAATGGGGGAAAGTAGTGGGGAAAGTTGTATCGCATAAATCTAGGACGTGGTTCAAAGAGGAAAGGAAGGGGTGGAAGTACTAGTTCAAAAAGGAAAGGAAGTGACAAGGCTGTAGAGTTTGAGCAGGACTAGATTTGCTGCGCTCACATAGGGAAAGGTGTCTAAAGATAACAAAACTGGGACCAACACAAATATGCTCCTTGGTTGTTTGTTCTTTGTTGCAACAGACTCTGCATGACCATAGTACATCGGTAGATGCACATGGTGCTGGTGCGTCCACTGTCCCGTGCAACTCATCAGCTGTTGTTAATCTAAGGCCCTGTTTGGTTAAAAACTCCCTAGTCCCTACCTGCTTGGTTCCAGGGACTAAACATGGACTAGAGGTTATTAAATGACATGCTAAAAGACCATGTTACCCCTAGTAATAAACTAATAGAGACAAGGTGCGATGTGTGGCAGGGGCAACTGTTGGAAGAAGTCCCAAAAGACTCCCTCAGGGTCTTCTTTCTTTAGTCCCAAATGCCCACTTTTAGTCCCTAAAAGTCCCTCCTGTTTGGTTTAGATGGGACTGACACCGAGTTTTTTTAGTCCCTATACCAAAATGTCCCTATAAACAAACACCCTCTAATAATGCGTCTGGAAAATTGATGCAATGCCACAATTAAAAGCAAATTACATGTTTAACGAATTTTATTGTTAATATAATCTCTATGTTAATATTAATCAATGCCACCGTTTGAGAAATGCTAATGTCTTGCTTTCTTTCCCATTTAGATAAGGTAGATGCTTCTTTTTGTTGGCTTATATGTCATCCACCGTTATTGACCACTAATTGTTTCCTTCGCACCTCTGTGTAAACAGGGTTATCTACTTCACCTCGTTGCCATTGTGACCTTTTGTTGCACTGCACAAAACACTTTTGTTTTAAGAGTGTTTTGTGCAGTTCAACCAAAATGTCACACCGACAACGTTGCTTGATTGATTGATCTTAGTGGAACTGCACAAGAGGAGATCTTACTTCCTATACGTTAAGGCGAATTTGGTTCAGATCTTCTTCTTGTGAGTTGTTTGAATTCCGCATCATGAGACGTCAGTACTAGCCTTCTTTCACATGATTCTGCAGTGTGCTTTCATATGTTGTGCTACTTGTATGACAATGTTGCTTGATTTTAGTGAACTGCACAAATGCAGACAAGACTTCCAATCTGTATGTGCACCTTAATATCCCATTGAGGTAATATAAGGATATTTCACTACTGTTGGCCTGTATTTTGCCACTTTTATCAGAAAATCAAGTTTAGTAGTATACTTGTGCTCCCTAATTGACATGCCAAATCTTACATTGAAGGCAAAGCTTATCGGTTATTCAACCAAGTGATGAAGGGGAAGAACAAGCGGAAGAAAAACAAAAATCAACTCACGGTGCTGCAATGAAGCACTGGAACTGTGATGACACAAGTAATGATATAGTTTTGCATCTTAATTTATTGCTATGGCTGGAACGAGCAACTGTTTTGCCACTGATTTGATGCCACTCTTAATGTAATATGTAATTATCTCTACTTGTGCAAACAGGGATCTTCTTTGAAGATACCATATATTTTAGTGGAACTGCACAAGAAGATGTTGGAAACATTAAACTAATCACTACTAGGAAAAGGGATACTAATGGCGCACCAGTTTTGCCTACTAATGGCGCATCACTAGTGCGCCATTAGTATCACGCCACTAGTATTTTTTACTAATGGCGCACCACTGGTGCGCAATTGGTATCTGGTATACTAATGGCGCACCACTGGTGCGCCATTAGTATAGGCCACTGGTGCGCCATTAATATAGGCCACGGTGCGCCATTAGTATTTTTGAATTTTGAAGGCGGGAAAATAGTAGTGGCGCATCGTCTAACCCCCACCGTGCGCCATTGCTATTTTTGAATTTGGATCTGGATCGTGATTTTTTTTGCCCATTTTTTGCTAGTTTTTTTGCTTGTTTTTTGGCACGATATTATTTCAAATTTTCTTCCTGTTTTTGGATCTTGTACGTTCTTTTGCCGTGTTCTTTTGCCGGAGAGGAGTTCGCCGGAGAGGAGGAGGAGGAGGTCACCGGAGAGGCGCTCGCCTACATCGCCGGAGAGGAGGAGGAGGTCGCCGGAGAGGAGTGTAACGCCCGGGTAATTAAGCTACAGTGAACCTCTGCTAATAGTGCCACGTCACCTCGATTTCTATTCCTAATCTCGTGCTAGTTCGAAACTGATTCAAATTCAAATTCAAAATCAACCAAAGGATAAAAACTTTTCAAAATTTAAAACAAAAATGTTCGGGGTGTGCAAATAAATGCCTAGGAATTTATGGTGTGGGATCCATGCCTTTATAAAAGACCTAAATACTTAAAATGAATTAAAACAGAAGAGAAAATAAAAAAAAGGAAAACAGGAAACAAAACCAAAAAAAAAAGAGGGAACCCCCTCCCACGGCCTACTGGCCCAGTTGGCCGGCCCATTCGGGCGCAGGCCCAACCGGCCTTTCCCCCCTCCCCTTATCCATCCCCCCCCAAACCCTAACCCACCCGATTCCCACTCGCCCCCACCCCGCTCGCCCCCCCGCTCCCCTCCCGATCCAATTGGGGCGAGCCCCCCCTCCCTCACTTCCCTCGCTCCCGCACGACGCCCCAACCCCGCCGCCGCTGCCGTCCTCTTCATCACCGCACCCCGCCATCGCCCGTCGCCCCGTCGTCCTCTGTTCCTCCTAGCCGGACGCGACTTCGACTCCTCCTCGAGCCGCTGCCGCGACCCTACGCCCCCCCCCCCCCCGTGAGCATGCCTCGCGCCCCCCCTCTCTCCCCTGTTCCTCCTCATCGCGCCCGAGCTCGCGCATGCCTCTCCGCGCCCGTGCGCATCCCGCACCCGCGCTCGCGGCGCCCCACCGGCACGTCCCCTGCCATCGCTCGAGCCGCCCACGCCCATGGCCGCCGTCGCCCGGGCGCTCCCCTGCGACCCCCGTGCAGCCTCCCCGACCGCGCCTCCCCGCTCACGCATGCGGCTGCACGCGCCCGGCGCCGCGTCTCGGTTCTGCTCGCGCCGCCAACCACGGTGGCCTCGCCCACCGGCCGCCCTCTTCTCCTCCCGCGGCCGTGCCAGCCCGCGCACCGCTAGCCGCCCGCGGCCCCTTCCGATGCGTGCGGCTGCACTTGTGCCGCCGCGCCGCGTCCCCCCCCCCCCCCCCCCCCGCTGCTGCTCCCCTGCCACCACAGCGCCCACCTGCTGCCGCGCCGTCCCGCCTCCGCCCTGCCGCCCTGTTCCGGCCAGCGCCATCGCGGCCCTTGGCCACCGGAGCCCGTACCCGGCTCCCCCCCATCGCCCGGGCAGGCTACGGCCTCGGGCACGGGCACCACACCCGCTACCCGCTAGCGCCGGCGCCCGCTAAGGCCCCCTGGGGCCACTGACATGGGGGGCCCCAGCCCCAGAACGTTAAAAAAAAAGAGAGTGCAAAAAAAGGAATTAAAAAATAATAATTAATAATTAATTAATTAATTAGTGAATTAATCAACTTAATTAATCTTGTTTAGTTAACCTAATTAAGTATTGTGAGTTAATTAAACTGTGATTAGATTAGTTAGATCCTAATTAAGAGTAACCAGTGTATGACATGCGGGACCCACACGTCAGATTGACCTAGTCAACTCCCTGTTGACTGCTGACGTCATGATGACGTCAGCAGACACTATTCTGGATAATGTTGATTAAATTAAATAAATAAATCCTAAAAATGATTTAAATCTTTTAAAATTAATATAAAATAAACCGTAGCTCGGATGGAAAAACTTTGTACATGAAAGTTGCTCAGAACGACGAGACGAATTCGGATACGCAGCCCGTTCGTCCGCCACGCATCCCTAACCTATCAAACTCGCAACTTTCCCCCTCCGGTTCACCGGTCCGAAAACGCGAAACACCGGGGATACTTTCCCGGATGTTATCCCCCTTCACCGGTATCACCTACTACCGCGTTAGGGCACCTCTAACGCCGTAACTTGTCATGTCATGCATCACTATGCATATGCTTGCATTATATTTATTGTTTCTTCCCCCTCTTCTCTCTCTAGACACCGAGACCGACGCCGCTGCTACCCCGTACGACTACGGTGTTGACGACCCCTCTCTCTTGCCAGAGCAACCAGGCAAGCCCCCCCTTTGATCACCAGATATCACCTACTCTTCTCTATACTGCTTGCATTAGAGTAGTGTATCATGTTACTGCTTCCCGTTAATCCTATACTGATGCATAGCCTGTCCTTGCTACTACTGTTGTTACCTTACCTGCAATCCTAATGCTTAGTATAGGATGCTAGTTTTTCATCAGTGGCCCTACATCCTTGTCCGTCTGCCATGCTATACTATCGGGCCGTGATCACTCGGGAGTTGATCACGGGTATATACTATATACTTTATACATGATACATGTGGTGACTAAAGACGGGTCGGCTTGAGGAGCACCCACGAGTGGATCTTTGAGGCGGAGCGACAGGGCAGGTTCCGACCACCTAGGAGAGAGGTGGGCCTGGCCCTGGTCGACGTTCGCGGATACTTAACACGCTTAACGAGATCTGGGTATTTGATCTGAGTTTGGCCATTTGGTCTATACGCACTAACCATCTATGCGGGAGTAGTTATGGGTATCCCGGCGTCGTGGTATCAGCCGAAGCCTTCGTGACGTCAGCGACTGAGTGGCGCGCGCCGGATTGGAACGTAAGCCTGCTCTTGTATTAAGGGGGCTAGTTCTGCTTCCGGCCGCGTACGCAACGTGCAGGTGTGCTAAGGGCGATGGGCCCAGACCCCTGTGCGCTTAGGTTTAGACCGGCGTGCTGACCTCTCTGTTGGTCTAGGTGGGGCTGCGACGTGTTGATCTTCCGAGGCCGGGCATGACCCAGGAAAGTGTGTCCGGCCAAATGGGATCGAGCGTGTTGGGGTATGTGGTGCACCCCTGCAGGGAAGTTAATCTATTCGAATAGCCGTGATCTTCGGTAACAGGACGACTTGGAGTTGTACCTTGACCTTATGACAACTAGAACCGGATACTTAATAAAACACACCCTTCCAAGTGCCAGATACAACCGGTGGTCGCTCTCTCACAGGGCGACGAGGGGAGGATCATCGGTTAGGATTATGCTATGCGATGATACTTGGAGGACTTCAGTCTACTCCCTTCTACATGCTGCAAGACGGAGGCTGCCAGAAGCGTAGTCTTCGAAAGGATTAGCTATCCCCCTCTTATTCTGGCTTTCTGCAGTTCAGTCCACCGATATGGCCCTTTACACATTTACCCATGCATATGTAGTGTAGCTTCTTGCTTGCGAGTACTTTGGATGAGTACTCACGGTTGCTTTCTCCTTCTTTCCCTCTATCCCTTCTACCTGGTTGTCGCAACCAGATGTTGGAGCCCAGGAGCCAGACGCCACCGTCGACAACGACCCCTACTACACCGGAGGTGCCTACTACTACGTGATGCCCGCTGACGACGACCAGGAGTAGTTAGGAGGATCCCAGGCAGGAGGCCTGCGCCTCTTTCGATCTGTATCCCAGTTTGTGCTAGCCTTCTTAAGGCAAACTTGTTTAACTTATGTCTGTACTCAGATATTGTTGCTTCCGCTGACTCGTCTATGATCGAGCTCTTGTATTCGAGCCCTCGAGGCCCCTGGCTTGTAATATGATGCTTGTATGACTTATTCTATTTGTAGAGTTGTGTTGTGATATCTTCCCGTGAGTCCCTGATCTTGATCGTACACGTTTGCGTGTATGATTAGTGTACGATTAAATCGGGGGCGTCACAAGTTGGTATCAGAGCCGACTGCCTGTAGGAACCCCCCTTCCACACTCCTTGGCCGAAGTCGAGTCTAGACATTACAAAACCCTTTTACTAACATGACGTTGTGCCTTACGGGCCCACGTCGCCATCTGGGTGGTATTAGGATCTTTTACTCCTCGATCCTTACTCTGGGACTCTGAACCCTCTTTTACTCGGGTTAAACGATTTTACTAACTCTAACACTAGGATCCCGTGACCACGCTCACCCCAAAGTTGGATAAGCCCTAGTTATTCTTTAGAGTAGTACTTGAACATTATCCACATTGTCATTTGACTCCTGTGAAAACATCTTTGTTTTCAGATGGAACCCACGGGGCAGGTCGTGCGCCACACGACGGCCATTGGTGCCTCAGGATCACCTGCTGTGTTGGTTGAGATGATGACCTATCTGGGTTATCGCTGGCACCCTGAGTACACCGTCTATGAGGAGTATCAGGACTTCAACCAGGAGCAGTACCGTGCCATCGTCCACCTCTACTCTCGGGAGTATGACTCCACTACCGTGCTGCACACTGCTCATGGTGTTGGAGTGACTATCGATATGGCGGTCCACGATGCTGCTTATGCTGCTCTGACACGTCTCCGTGGAGAGTTTCAGGAGTTGGATACCTCCCCCTTCAGGCACATTGCTATCGCATCCGATGTTGGTGCGGAGGGATACTACACTGCTGCCTACTCCACTGTCACCCGAGAGCCCTTCTACCATCAGAACCTGGTTCTGCATGTTGATGGGCTGGATCGAGCTAACCGAGCTCTTCGCCACGAGTTGTACACCACTCGTCAGCACCTCTACCGTGCTCTGACGATGTTGCACCCCTTCGTCGGATCTGGGGAGCTGTCGTGTTCTGCGATCTACCCTGCCCGGACCGTGATGCCCCAGGGCGTCGGCTGGCCAGATGTGGGAGGCTACTCTCCTGCATTGGGTCCTCTCCTGCCACCTGCGCATCGGGTTCCGCACCAGAGTATCCGTGGGCCCCAGGCTACTCGCGTGGAGGTCTTCCCTTCGCGTCACTACCAGCTGTCGGGCTACACCTACCTCCGCAGTACCGCATGGGACTGACGTAGACTTGCTTGTTAGTGTTAGCTGCATTCGCCGCGAGCCTGTGTGCCGCCTATGATGTCTTAGTCTATGTACCAGACTCTGTGTAACGAACTCCATGCATGATCTCTTTTGTAAGATATGCCGACTACTATGTAGTATCTATCGTGCTGCTTTCGTTGTGCATGTTTCATCATGAATGATTCTCGTCTTTGCACATTTCTCAATAATGAACTACCCCTGTTATATATTAGCAGGATGGTTAGACCAGGTGGTCGTGGTCGTGGTCGTGGTGGCAACGCCCCACCACCACCTGAGTACATGGCTGGGATGATGCAACAGTTTGAGCTGAATCGTCAGTTCATGGAGAATATTATGGCTCAGTTTCCTCGCCCCAATATGAACCAGCAGCCAGCCCCAGTAACTCTGCAGGATTTCGTGCGCCTGAACCCAACGGTGTACCGCAGCTCAACTCAGCCTCTGGATGCTGATGACTGGCTCCGAGACATCACCTATGAGATGGAGTCTGCTGATGTAGCCCCTGCCAGCTATGTCACCTTTGCTTCCTTCTTCCTGAAGGGACCCGCAGCTCAATGGTGGGATAGCCACAGGCGTACTCTGCCAGCTGGAACAATCATCACCTGGCCAGACTTCCAAGCTGCCTTCCGTGCTCGCTTCATTCCTCAGGGAGTTATGGACCGGAAGAAGCGTGAGTTCCGCAACCTCACCCAAGGCAATAAAACTGTGGAAGCTTACCAGCGGGAGTTTCTTGACTTGTCCCGCTATGCTGAAGAAGACATCGCAACTGATGCACGCAGACAGGAGAAGTTCCGTGATGGCCTTCAAGCTGACATCAAGCTCGCACTTCTAGTGCACGACTTTGCTGATTTCGCCACTCTGGTGAACAAAGCCATCAACGTCGAAACTGGTCTGCAGGAATACCAGAGCTCTCACAAGCGCAGCCGTGACACGGGCTCATCTTCGGGCCCGTCCTCACAGAAGCGCAAGATATGGATCCCCAACAGCATGTACCAGCCGGATGCACCTGCCCCAAGGCAGTCCTATGCTGCACCTCGTCTGCCTGCTCATCCAACTAGGCAGACAAGACTTCCAGCTCCACCACCACAAGCTCCTGTTCCCACTCCCAATAATGGCCTCTGCTACAAGTGTGGTCAGCCAGGTCACCGTGCTAGGGATTGCAATCAAAACCAGAATCAACTGGCCCTCCCAGCAACTGGCCGTGGAAGCAACCAGCCTCGCAACAACAGTGCCAAGTCTTATGGTCGTGTTCATGCCAACCATGTTGATCTCAATGAAGTTCTAGACCAGCCTGCTACCGTGATGGGTACACTCCTCGTAAACTCAGTACCTGCATCTGTTTTATTCGATTCAGGGGCATCGCATTCATTCATGTCAGAAGATTTTGCATACAAGCATGACGTTAAATGTGAGGAGATGAACGCTTCGGTATTGGTAAAAACCCCCGTGGGACAATGTCAAACCTCACTGGTTGGCATCGATGTCCCCGTGGAAATCGAAGGGCTGGAATTCTATGCCTCTCCCATTATCCTGAAGTCGTCTAACATCGACCTCATTCTGGGAATGGATTGGTTGAAAGCGCATACTGCTTCTATAGTTTGCGCCACTAAGGTCGTCCATCTGCTACACCCTTCTGACGAAATAATAGCTTACCAAGCTCATCTAGTTCAGAACGCCGAGGCACGTCTTTATGCCTTGAATGCGTTGAACGCTGCACCACTCGAGGGCATTGAAAACATTCCCGTCGTTCGTGAATTCCAAGATGTCTTCCCAGAAGAACTTCCAGGGATTCCCCCTGCTAGAGCTGTCGAATTCATCATCGACTTGAAACCCGGCACCACCCCTATAGCCAAACGACCCTATAAGATGCCGCCGCATGAACTCATTGAACTTAAGGAGGAAATCGACAAATCTCTTGTCAAAGGTTTCATTCGTCCTAGTTGCTCTCCTTGGGGAGCACCTTCTCTCTTTGTTAGGAAGAAGGATGGGACAAACCGATTGGTCCAAGACTACCGTCCTATAAACCAAGCTACCATTCAGAATAAATACCCTCTTCCTCGGATCAATGATCTTTATGATCAACTGGCTGGTTCATCAGTGTTCTCCAAACTCGACTTGAGGTTGGGTTACCACCAGATCCGTGTTCGTGAAGAGGACATCCCAAAAACTGCCTTCGTGACTCGGTATGGATCATACGAGTACACCGTCATGTCATTCGGTTTAACGAATGCTCCAGCCACCTTCTCTCGTCTGATGAATTATATATTCATGGATTACCTCGACAAGTTCGTCGTGGTTTATCTGGACGATATCCTTGTATTTTCCAAGAACGAGGAAGAACATGCTGGACATCTGCGTCTTGTGCTAGAGAAGCTTCGAGAACATCAACTGTATGCTAAGTATTCCAAGTGTGAATTCTGGCTCCCCGAAGTAACCTATCTTGGGCATGTCATCTCCAAGGATGGTATTGCCGTCAACCCTGAACGAGTTCAGGCTATACTCGATTGGACTCCTCCGAAGAATGTGAAGCAAGTCCGAAGTTTTCTCGGTCTCGCCAGCTATTGCCGTCGATTCGTCGAGAACTTCTCCAAGATTGCCAGGCCTCTGACTAATTTGTTGCATAAGGGTGTCAAGTTCGACTGGACAGACAAGTGTCAGGAAAGTTTCCAGGCGCTCAAAGACAAGTTGACTTCTGCCCCCGTACTTGCTCCACCTGATACTAAGAAGGACTTCGTCATTTACTGCGACGCTTCCCGTCAAGGATTAGGCTGTGTCCTAATGCAGGAGCGCAGAGTGATTGCTTATGCCTCTCGTCAACTGCGCCCTCATGAAGAAAACTACCCAGTTCACGACCTCGAGCTTGCTACTGTCATTCATGCACTGAAGCAGTGGCGACATTACCTTCTCGGTAATCGTTGCGAGATCTTCACCGACCATCAAAGTCTGAAGTATCTGTTTACTCAGCCAGATTTGAACCTACGCCAGCAAAGATGGATGGAAACTGTTGCAGACTTTGACGTGGATATATCATATACCCCCGGCAAGGCTAATGTAATGGCTGATGCCCTGAGCCGCAAGTCTTACTGCAACCACCTCCAGGTCCACAAAGTTCAGCCCTCGCTTGTCGAAGAATTTAGAGGGCTGAACCTCCATATTGTTCCCCCGGGATCACTCGCTCCCCCTCCCGAAGGTTTCCCCAAACAGAACCTCCATGTTGTTCCCAAGGGTTCTCTCAATACCCTGGTTGCGAAACCAGATCTTGTGGACACCATCAAATGGATACAGAAATGTGACGATGAAGTCCTCAAGATTAAGCGCGACCTCAAAAGGGGAAAGCCCTCATTCTTCACGATCGCCGACGATGGCGCCTTGTACTTCAAAGGCCGCCTAGTGGTACCATGTTCGAAGAAAAACCTGGATAAGACTAAAAGGGTTATGCAAGAAGCTCATGATACGCCTCTGTCCATCCATCCTGGTAGTACAAAGATGTACCAGGATATTCGTCAAAGATTCTGGTGGTCTAATATGAAGCAGGACATTGCTCGTTATGTTGCTGAGTGTGACATTTGTCGCCGAATCAAAGCAGAGCATCAAAGGCCTGCTGGAACTCTGCAACCTATCTCTATTCCTGAATGGAAATGGGACCATGTTGAAATGGACTTCGTCACTGGATTTCCCAAATCGCAGAAAGGTAATGATGCTATTCTTGTCGTCATTGACCGGCTTTCCAAAGTTGCCCATTTTCTGGCGGTCAAAGAGACAATCACTGCTAGTCAGCTTGCTACTCTCTACATGGCCAGAATTGTTTCACTTCACGGTATCCCACTGGTTATCAGTTCAGACCGTGGCAGTTTATTCACTTCAAGGTTTTGGGCGAGTTTCCAAGAAGCTATGGGGAATCATCTGTCGTTCAGTACTGCGTTCCATCCTCAGTCGCAAGGGCAAGTTGAACGTGTCAACCAAGTTCTCGAAGACATGCTTCGAGCTTGTGTAATCTCATTCGGCAAGAAATGGGAGGAATCTCTTCCATATGCCGAGTTCTCTTATAATAATAGCTATCAAGCTAGTCTGAAGATGTCCCCCTTCGAAGTGCTATATGGACGAAAGTGTCGAACCCCTCTGAACTGGTCAGAAACTGGGGAACGCCCACTCTTCGGTCCGGATGTTATCCAACAGGCCGAAGAACAAGTTCGCATTATTCGCGAGAATCTCAAGACTGCTCAGTCACGTCAGAAAAGTCAGTATGACCGTCATCACCAAGACATGGTCTATCAACCTGGCGAAAAGGCTTATCTACGAGTTACACCAATGAAGGGTGCTCACCGCTTCGGGATTAAGGGCAAGCTAGCTCCTCGCTATATCGGTCCCTTCACTATTCTCGAAAGGCGTGGAAAGGTGGCATATCAACTGGAGCTTCCACCGAACCTTTCTCAGGTTCACGATGTGTTCCACGTGTCACAACTTCGCCGTTGCTTCAAGGATCCAATCCGAGCGGTGGATCATGAAGTGCTCGAATTGCAACAGGACCTCTCGTATAAAGAGCATCTGGTCCGCATTCTTGACCAAGCTGAACGCCGCACACGTCAGAAGGCGATCAAATTCCTCAAAGTCCAGTGGTCGAATCACTCTGAAGACGAAGCCACTTGGGAACGCGAGGATCGCCTGCGTGATGAATACCCCGCGTTGTTTCCTTCTACCTCCTAAATCTCGGGACGAGATTTCTTGTAGTGGAGGAGTTTTGTAACGCCCGGGTAATTAAGCTACAGTGAACCTCTGCTAATAGTGCCACGTCACCTCGATTTCTATTCCTAATCTCGTGCTAGTTCGAAACTGATTCAAATTCAAATTCAAAATCAACCAAAGGATAAAAACTTTTCAAAATTTAAAACAAAAATGTTCGGGGTGTGCAAATAAATGCCTAGGAATTTATGGTGTGGGATCCATGCCTTTATAAAAGACCTAAATACTTAAAATGAATTAAAACAGAAGAGAAAATAAAAAAAAGGAAAACAGGAAACAAAACCAAAAAAAAAAGAGGGAACCCCCTCCCACGGCCTACTGGCCCAGTTGGCCGGCCCATTCGGGCGCAGGCCCAACCGGCCTTTCCCCCCTCCCCTTATCCATCCCCCCCCCAAACCCTAACCCACCCGATTCCCACTCGCCCCCACCCCGCTCGCCCCCCCGCTCCCCTCCCGATCCAATCGGGGCGAGCCCCCCCTCCCTCACTTCCCTCGCTCCCGCACGGCGCCCCAACCCCGCCGCCGCTGCCGTCCTCTTCATCACCGCACCCCGCCATCGCCCGTCGCCCCGTCGTCCTCCGTTCCTCCTCGCCGGACGCGACTTCGACTCCTCCTCGAGCCGCTGCCGCGACCCTATGCCCCCCCCCCCCGTGAGCATGCCTCGCGCCCCCCCTCTCTCCCCTGTTCCTCCTCATCGCGCCCGAGCTCGCGCATGCCTCTCCGCGCCCGTGCGCATCCCGCACCCGCGCTCGCGGCGCCCCACCGGCACGTCCCCTGCCATCGCTCGAGCCGCCCACGCCCATGGTCGCCGTCGCCCGGGCGCTCCCCTGCGACCCCCGTGCAGCCTCCCCGACCGCGCCTCCCCGCTCACGCATGCGGCTGCACGCGCCCGGCGCCGCGTCTCGGTTCTGCTCACGCCGCCAACCACGGTGGCCTCGCCCACCGGCCGCCCTCTTCTCCTCCCGCGGCCGTGCCAGCCCCCGCACCGCTAGCCGCCCGCGACCCCTTCCGATGCGTGCGGCTGCACTTGTGCCGCCGCGCCGCGTCCCCCCCCGCTGCTGCTCCCCTGCCACCACAGCGCCCACCTGCTGCCGCGCCGTCCCGCCTCCGCCCTGCCGCCCTGTTCCGGCCAGCGCCATCGCGGCCCTTGGCCACCGGAGCCCGTACCCGGCTCCCCCCCATCGCCCGGGCAGGCTACGGCCTCGGGCACGGGCACCACACCCGCTACCCGCTAGCGCCGACGCCCGCTAAGGCCCCCTGGGGCCACTGACATGGGGGGCCCCAGCCCCAGAACGTTAAAAAAAAAGAGAGTGCAAAAAAAAGGAATTAAAAAATAATAATTAATAATTAATTAATTAATTAGTGAATTAATCAACTTAATTAATCTTGTTTAGTTAACCTAATTAAGTATTGTGAGTTAATTAAACTGTGATTAGATTAGTTAGATCCTAATTAAGAGTAACCAGTGTATGACATGCGGGACCCACACGTCAGATTGACCTAGTCAACTCCCTGTTGACTGCTGACGTCATGATGACGTCAGCAGACACTATTCTGGATAATGTTGATTAAATTAAATAAATAAATCCTAAAAATGATTTAAATCTTTTAAAATTAATATAAAATAAACCGTAGCTCGGATGGAAAAACTTTGTACATGAAAGTTGCTCAGAACGACGAGACGAATTCGGATACGCAGCCCGTTCGTCCGCCACGCATCCCTAACCTATCAAACTCGCAACTTTCCCCCTCCGGTTCACCGGTCCGAAAACGCGAAACACCGGGGATACTTTCCCGGATGTTATCCCCCTTCACCGGTATCACCTACTACCGCGTTAGGGCACCTCTAACGCCGTAACTTGTCATGTCATGCATCACTATGCATATGCTTGCATTATATTTATTGTTTCTTCCCCCTCTTCTCTCTCTAGACACCGAGACCGACGCCGCTGCTACCCCGTACGACTACGGTGTTGACGACCCCTCTCTCTTGCCAGAGCAACCAGGCAAGCCCCCCCTTTGATCACCAGATATCACCTACTCTTCTCTATACTGCTTGCATTAGAGTAGTGTAGCATGTTACTGCTTCCCGTTAATCCTATACTGATGCATAGCCTGTCCTTGCTACTACTGTTGTTACCTTACCTGCAATCCTAATGCTTAGTATAGGATGCTAGTTTTTCATCAGTGGCCCTACATCCTTGTCCGTCTGCCATGCTATACTATCGGGCCGTGATCACTCGGGAGTTGATCACGGGTATATACTATATACTTTATACATGATACATGTGGTGACTAAAGACGGGTCGGCTTGAGGAGCACCCGCGAGTGGATCTTTGAGGCGGAGCGACATGGCAGGTTCCGACCACCTAGGAGAGAGGTGGGCCTGGCCCTGGTCGACGTTCGCGGATACTTAACACGCTTAACGAGATCTGGGTATTTGATCTGAGTTTGGCCATTTGGTCTATACGCACTAACCATCTACGCGGGAGTAGTTATGGGTATCCCGGCGTCGTGGTATCAGCCGAAGCCTTCGTGACGTCAGCGACTGAGTGGCGCGCGCCGGATTGGAACGTAAGCCTGCTCTTGTATTAAGGGGGCTAGTTCTGCTTCCGGCCGCGTACGCAACGTGCAGGTGTGCTAAGGGCGATGGGCCCAGACCCCTGTGCGCTTAGGTTTAGACCGGCGTGCTGACCTCTCTGTTGGTCTAGGTGGGGCTGCGACGTGTTGATCTTCCGAGGCCGGGCATGACCCAGGAAAGTGTGTCCGGCCAAATGGGATCGAGCGTGTTGGGGTATGTGGTGCACCCCTGCAGGGAAGTTAATCTATTCGAATAGCCGTGATCTTCGGTAACAGGACGACTTGGAGTTGTACCTTGACCTTATGACAACTAGAACCGGATACTTAATAAAACACACCCTTCCAAGTGCCAGATACAACCGGTGGTCGCTCTCTCACAGGGCGACGAGGGGAGGATCATCGGTTAGGATTATGCTATGCGATGATACTTGGAGGACTTCAGTCTACTCCCTTCTACATGCTGCAAGACGGAGGCTGCCAGAAGCGTAGTCTTCGAAAGGATTAGCTATCCCCCTCTTATTCTGGCTTTCTGCAGTTCAGTCCACCGATATGGCCCTTTACACATTTACCCATGCATATGTAGTGTAGCTTCTTGCTTGCGAGTACTTTGGATGAGTACTCACGGTTGCTTTCTCCTTCTTTCCCTCTATCCCTTCTACCTGGTTGTCGCAACCAGATGTTGGAGCCCAGGAGCCAGACGCCACCGTCGACAACGACCCCTACTACACCGGAGGTGCCTACTACTACGTGATGCCCGCTGACGACGACCAGGAGTAGTTAGGAGGATCCCAGGCAGGAGGCCTGCGCCTCTTTCGATCTGTATCCCAGTTTGTGCTAGCCTTCTTAAGGCAAACTTGTTTAACTTATGTCTGTACTCAGATATTGTTGCTTCCGCTGACTCGTCTATGATCGAGCTCTTGTATTCGAGCCCTCGAGGCCCCTGGCTTGTAATATGATGCTTGTATGACTTATTCTATTTGTAGAGTTGTGTTGTGATATCTTCCCGTGAGTCCCTGATCTTGATCGTACACGTTTGCGTGTATGATTAGTGTACGATTAAATCGGGGGCGTCACAAGGAGTTCACCGAAGCATCGGAGAGGAGGAAGGAGAAACCATGAGGGAATGGGAGGAGAGGAGGGAGGAGGAACTCACCGGAGAGGAGGGAGGAGAAACCATGAGGGGAGGGGAGGGGAGGAGAGGAGAGGAGGGAGGAGGAGGTCCCCGGAGAGGAGGAGGTCGCCGGAGAGGAGGAGGAGGTCGCCGGAGAGGAGGAGGGTAGTATGGTGGAGGAGAGAAGGGAAGATGGAGTGGAGGAGTGGAGGAGAGGAGGAGATGGAGTGGAGGAGAGGAGGAGATGGAGTGGAGGAGAGGTGGAGTGGAGGAGGTGCGCCCAGCCATATATATACGACATAGTAATTGTGCACCGTGGGCAGGTGCGCCATTACTAACTTTTTTTATTTTTTTATTTTTTTTATTTTGAATTTTGAAGGCTGAAAGATACTAATGGCGCACCATGGGCAGGTGCGCCATTAGTAACTTTTTATTTGTATTTTTTTGACTTATTTTGAATTTTGAAGGCGGAAAGATACTAATGGCGCACCATGGGCAGGTGCGCCATTAATAACTTTTTATTTTATTTTTTGACTTATTTTGAATTTTGAAGGCGGGAAGATACTAATGGCGCACCATGGGCAGGTGCGCCATTAGTAAGTTTGAATTTTTTTGCATCTCCAGATCTTAAAAGCCCCGTATCTTTTTTCTGTTAGGTTTTTGAGGATTTTGAAAATGTTTAACGGGGTTCCCCCCGTTAAATTCGGATG
This sequence comes from Triticum urartu, assembly GCF_056163025.1. Classification (NCBI taxonomy): domain Eukaryota; kingdom Viridiplantae; phylum Streptophyta; class Magnoliopsida; order Poales; family Poaceae; genus Triticum; species Triticum urartu. Next base: position 559,522,036 of record NC_141875.1, read on the forward strand.
TAACTTTTCGATTAGATGATTTTTCATATAAAAAACTTTTTCATCCGAGTTCGTACGCAAAAGCTATGCCCATTTTTACAAATTCTCGAGAGATTTTGCAAAAAAGTCGAAAATTCATGTTTGTAAATTTTGCTAACAACTAGACCACATTTCACATCGGAATCTTATTTTCTTTTATTTTTTTGACATTTCTATCATTTTCTTTTATTTTTTTTGAAACTGAAAAGGCGGTCCAGGGGGGTGGTGCATTCGGGCGAATGTTGGGCCAAGTTACTAATGGCGCACCGTGGCATGGTGCGCCATTACTAGTTCAACTAGTAATGGCGCACCACTCCCACGGTGCGCCAATGGCGCACCGTGGCATGGTGCGCCATTACTAGTTCAACTAGTAATGGCGCACCACTCCCACGGTGCGCCATTAGTAGTTTTGAAAAAAATTATTTTTTTACTAATGGCGCACCATGGATGTGGTGTGCCATTACTAGTTCAACTAGTAATGGCGCACCACTCCCATAGTGCGCCATTAGTAGTTTTGAAAAAAATTAATTTTTTTTACTAATGGCGCACCGTGGACGTGGTGCGCCATTAGTATTTGCACACTAATGGCGCACCAACACATGGTGCGCCATTAGTATATAGTAATGGCGCACCACATGTCTGGTGCGCCATTAGTGTCAATTCCATCTATAGCCCTTTTCCTAGTAGTGAATTGAGGAGTATATAGTAAGAATGGCCACCATCGTAGATAGCAACAGATGGTTCCGGAGAAGTGCTTCATCTGTATGCTCTACACAATCAGCCTCCTAACAAAGGTTGGTACTCGCCAACTGATTTCATCCATATGATTGAGCTTTGTCATCTCTATTGGTGTTGTGCTACTGTTTAGATACTGTCATGAAAAAGTGGTATTGTCCTTGAGAAGTGCTTCATATGTGCTGTTTTAAATATTTCCTTTCCTTTTTTTCGAGCAAACAGGGATGCTAGCATTTAGTAGTCCTCTTGTCTTTGCACAACAGGATCATCTTCCTTTGAAGAAGAATATGGAATATGTGAAGTGACTAGTTCCGATTATGCCAGGATGAAGAAGCCCTGTCTATCTTCTCATCAGAAGGAGCAGTTGAAGGATGGTTACATTACTCCCCACAAGACCAAACTAACTTCAACTCAGAAGGACTGACAAATCTCCATTTTTTGTTGTGATGCGTGAGTACAATGTTGTTCTAGGATTCTTTCTGGTGAGTTCCATTTTTCTAAAAGTGTGCTCTACATGGACCATGTATGTGCCTGTTGAAACTGTCAATTCATAGTACAGTTTGCTTTATACTAATCACTTTTTTGTATTTGTGCAAATAGGGGTACTCAACTTGATTTCAATGGGAACTGCACAAAATGTTCATGAATACATTGAATCATTCATTTCCACCACAAGATAGGAGGTGCCAATAAGTTCAAGGCGTTGCAACATATAAGGGCGAAATCATACAAGCTACGCGCGAATTTGGTTGATTTTGGTGGAACTGCACAAAAAGAACAGCTGGTTTATTTAGCACGAGGTGCCATGTCAATGTCCGAACTGATGGCAAACCCTGCCCATTCCACAATCGTAGGCAGTTGATATTTGGAATGGGACAACTTTGTCAAATTTTGCTCATTGATTTTAGCAAGACATGCGTTTGATATTTTCGAATGCATGCCCTTTGCTGTCAGCAGCGTCGATCAATTTTTTCTTTATTCTTTAGTTGTGAAGTAAATATTGCCTCTGATATGTGAGTCGTTGAGATGCATAATCATCGATTGTTTTGAATGTTCTCTATGAATTGCCAGGCCTGTGTGTTTGATTGCAATGTACAGAAACGCTAAAAAGCTACTCAAACTCTTTGTACTCCTTTTGTTCCTTTTTACTTCGCACATTGTGAAAGTGCATACTTTTTTGTATAAGATTGGTCAAAGTAGAGATACTTTGACTGCAGACAAAACTTGTATGCAGACTAGAAAGGACCGGAGGGAGTACATGTGAAACTGCTGCAAACGAGGTGATCACCCTGGGAATAATGTTAGTACGTATTGTTTTACATGTTCATCCAATGCCAGTGATACAGGAATTCGAACTAATCGAAATAAATTCATTCATACATGGTCGGATTTCATATAAACATGCCGGATTTCATTACATTTCATACATTCTTCAACTAAAAAGGGATGCGCTGGAGGTATAATTAATTAACCAAAGCTACCCACTTGTGTCCCGCTGAGCCGAACAGAAGCTTCAGTGACTTAACTACAGGTGCAGTTGCGTAACTGACATGTGGCCTGTTGGGCCCACGTGTCAGTCAGCCAACTGCACCAGCAGTTAAGTAGAAGCAGCGTTCTTCTCCAGCGCAGCTCTTTGACTCCACGTCGCCACCAAGAAGCTAATGACCATCAATGGTCAACCCGCCTAGCTTGGCTTCAACCGGAGGGTAGCAGCGGTGGCCTTACTTGGACCCGAGCGGCGGCGACCTACCGTGTTCTACTCTTCCTTGTTTTCTCTGTGGCACGGCCTCATTGGCAGCGGGGCGGGGCCTTGGCGGAGCCGGCGATGTCCTCTGTCTCGTTGCTGGCAGGCGGCGCCTCAGCGAAGCGGTGGAAATCCTCCCCCACGTTGCCGGCAGGGTGGGGCCTCGGCTGAGCCGGCGATGTCCTCTGCCTCGTTGTTGGTGGGGCGGGGCCACAGTGGAGCCGATGGTGTCCTCTGCCTCGTTGTTGGCGCCGCGGGTCCTCGGCGGAGCAGGGCCTCGTCGACGCCAGCGGAGCGGGGACTCATCGGAGCCGGCGGTGTCCTCTGCCTCGTTGTTGGCGCCGCGGGGCCTCGGCGGAGCAGGGCCTCGTCGACGCCAGCGGAGCGGGGACTCGTCGGAGCTGGCATTGTCCTCTGCCTCGTCCTCGGTCTCGCCAAACAGCGCCTCGCCCGCTTCATCGCCCTCTTTGCTAGACTCTTTGTAGGCGGCCGCAGCCTCCGCCACCTGCATGTGGTACCGCCAACGCTCGAGGTAGCCCTTGCGGGCGGATCGGTACGAGTTGAGCAGTGACTCCTGCTCCGCCCGCTCTGCGGCGATCTGCTCCTCCGCCTGCAGGTGCTCCTGGAGGAGATGGTGATTGTAGGCGGCGTCGGCCTGCGCCTCCCGGAACTGCTCCTCATGCATCTGCCTCACCCTGTCCATATATTGGGTACGGGCCTCGCCGATGGTCATGGTGCAATGCACCAGCGAGGATGGCGCGGAGGAGGGGGTTGGCGCCGGATTGTCGACTACCATGTTCTCCATTGGGACGTCGTCGTCCTCCGGCTGCCTGCCGGCCAGTCGGTCGGCAGCAATGGCCGCCATCTCCTTGTGGTCCGTCGTCCGCCCGTCCTGAAGAGGCCTGGAGCGCGAGGAAGCCATGGTGGGCCGTAGTAGTGTGGACAGAAGAAAGGGAACGGATGCGGATGACTGCAGCTATGGCCGACGCAGCAGTTTATATAGCAATGGTAGGCGGGCGGAGGGACGAATGTGTGGCGCCGGAGTAGCCGCCTCGGCAACCGTGTATCATTAATGTGGGCGGCAGATGGACGGACGGACGACACTTGTGTCGTTTGAAGGCGGAGCAATCGCCTGCACCAGGAAGCGGGGTGGGCGGCGCTGACTGTTTCAGGCAGAAAGCGCGCGCGGGCGAGGAGATGACTTTACTTGAAGAGGATGATAATGGGGACCCACCAGGTACATAGCCTCACGTACGCAAGTGCCTCATTATATATATACTAGTCGTCAACCCGTGCGTTGCACAGGCTAGTTTAATGTGAAAGAACGCATAAATAGTTGATGAATTACCAGTTGATTATCACCCTGTGTATATTCTTTTGGAAACTTTATGACCAAAGCATATAATAACTTGCCATATGTGGAATAGAGGGTAAATAGGTTAGAATTCATTGAGTATATTTGATAATATTTAAATCTCTCTCATATAAAAAGGCTGGTTAGACCATTTACATGTAATTTAATACTCACAATTCTTCAATGTAATCCATATGAAAAATGGAGTTATAGACATTCAGTTAATTCATGATTACATTGTTCTTTTGGGTTCGAACATTTTTTTTGTCTTGTCTTTTGATTCATATAAAATTCACTTAATTCTCAACCTTCAATTGTTGTAACATTACTTTTGTATTTTATTTGTGTAGACACATACATAAAAAGGCTGAACTTAAATCCATGGCATATGTATATATAAGCATGTGAGTTGTGAGATATAAGTATGGTCTAATAATTTTTTTTGCAAACGAAAAACGGAAACACAACTCCACATTTTTATTGTCAACACAGGCCATCTCTTCATCAACTACCCTAGCTCCATGATAATCTGGACTCAACCTGGCATCACCACCATGCCGCTCTTTCAAGACCTCTGGATTGTAACAACACCTCACTTGGATGAATCTATTTGGCCCGAATTTCTCGTCTCCAATCTTTGGAAAATCTGGTATTCGCAAAATGCGTTGGTGCTCAGGAACTTAGTGCACTCCCCTCTAATGCAACTGTGAATGTTTGCAATGACTTAGACCTTTCAACACATTGGTTCAAGGATTTAATTGATAAGGTTACCCCTTCCTCATGGCAGGACTACCTCTCTTTACTCTTGTCACAATCTTGTATTTTCCTCAAACTGGAATGGTGCTTTGAGTAATGTAATTCAAGTGTAGATTCTGTCCCTCCGGTGATTCCTCACAAAAAAAGAATCTTCTCCACCCACCAGTTTTGAAGACTACCTTTTATTATACAACAACTTACAATATTAGACAATTCCGAAAACACAATGAGATCCACCAACGGTTTTGCATTTCAGAAGGTATATCATGGTTATTATAGTCGATATGGAAACTTCCCGTCTATTGCTATATTTGAAAAGAACTTTTGTAATAACTTCCTTTCAGGTGACATGAGTGACTTAAAGGGACATTTCATATATTAGCTATAATGAAGCTGCTGCTCTTGCCAATTCAATGAGTTGTGTATTCTTTAGTGCGATTTGAAATGGGAAGCAAATGAGGAGTTTCTTACTCCAACCAAAGTAGTGATTTGTGATAGAAAAGTTGAGCACACGCATATTACTAAATGTTATATTTATATCGATGAATATAACTATCTGAACCTATTCTTATTTATTTTTTCATGTCACATGAATCTATCCTTTTTTCATCTCACATGAGTCTATCCTTTTTTCATCTCACATGAATCTTTCCTCCTAATAAAGCATAGTATCTGAGGAAACATGTTCTTACAAAGACAACAACACTGTTTCCGTGGATAGATGTACGATAGAACAAAATGCATCTGACGGTAAAAAACAAAGCATATGGAAAGATACAATTTTACCTAAAAGAGGTTATGAAGTGATTTTTTGCCGGTTCCCCTCAAATTCCTATTGATTCTATTCCGAGTGAATGTACTACAAGTTCTAAAGGAATCAACATTTATGTCTGTATGGATGCAATTGCAACAGCAAGAATATTACACACTACAGAGGAAACATGAAATCCTAGAGCTATCTTGATTGGTACAGCAAACTCTTTTATGGGAAACGTACACACGAAGTTGAGTAGCTATATAGAAATCACTTGAATGCGGGACACATGTATGAAGTTGTGTAGGTGCATCCATCAACAAAAGTACCCGAGCTTAAAGTTGAGACCATGCACTCTGTTGCCTACTTTGATGACATGTATCATGACATATCCATATGTAAGGAAGTAATTACTAATCATTGTCCAGAGAGCGGTGTTGCATAATATAAAATAACTGAATATGCAAGTCAAGAACAATAATGTTCTAGAAATATTCAACATGGAAGTATCAACATTAGCTAAATTTGAACATACACAGTTAGTTATTATATTAACAAAAAGGGTAGGTCATATGGATCAGTTCTTACTTTAGACACTTTGACACAATTTTTGACACTTCACCATTCCCATATACCCATCACTAATATCGATCAGTAGCTCTTCACCCATTTGATTTTCTTCATGTCTTGATTTTAGGGCACTGCATGCTAATTAACATTGTTCGGAAATTTCATGCAACAACAAATACGATTTTTCTATCCACCAATGCACAATCACAGTGTTATAGTTTGTAAGAATCATATGCAGCAATACAAATTTTCATATAGCCTCTTATAAAAAGCTATGCCGGCGATATCAACCATTTGTTCCTTCAGCGTGTATGTCCAATGCATAGTATTTTGATTGAGGACATTATTAAATTTAGCATTACTTCTAAGGATATCGTATCTGATTTGATATATCATTTTATCCCTTTTCAATTACCAATCTCTAAAGTATGGTAAAGAGAAATAACAACATTAGGTATTATCTTTACACATTACCTCGAATAGAGGAAGATGGACAAACCAAGATTGGGGCTGGGCAAAGGAAAGGGCCACTTTGCTCACATTACTGTGTTGTGTCACTTGGCGGAGTACGTTAGGTCGATTTCATCCACCTAGGAATCTAGCTGCTAATAGCTGCAGGGCACATGCAGGAGCACCTGAGAGCTTCTGGCCACACTGATGTCCCTGGCTCCCGCAATGAAGTACGTCCATGTCAGCTTCGGTGCACCGACTCCTCTGGAGCTCCTCCAACAGCGCTATCTTCCATTGCTGTCACTGGCGTCTCGGCCTGCAGACATCCGTTCAGCTTGAGGTAGGATGCAGTGCAGGCCTGCAGTCGCTCCGCTAGGTTGTAGCACTGTCACACATGGACAATGACACATACACGGCTCAACCGTTCCTGCCATCCTCGATGGTGAGAGGTGCCAGGTGGCAAGGCATTGTATCTCATTGCATCTTTAAGTGAGCGGTGAAGTTGGGTCTGCGCCTGCTGGATCGCGGACACCACGAAATTGGGCGGGAGCCGCTAGACGATGATTAGATAGATTTTTCTTCATTTTTCTTATGGACCTCGAGTATACATAGGAGTAGACACATAACTTTTTTTCTGCAGAAGTGGCAGAGATTGCTTTAATCCAGGGAGGAAGAAGTGATGCTAAGAAACCTTCTCCCTTCTGAAATAAATTAAAAACCTATGCATTTGCATATATGCATTACAAACTTAAATGGGGCGAGCATGTAAACTTGCAGGACGACATATAAAGAGTTTTGTAAGCAGTAACCTATATGCCTATGATGAGATAAAGGGAACACGTGAGAAGTCTTTTGTAGAGAATGCAAGTATAGAGATAAAACTATAACATGTTGGCTATAACATGATTAGATTAGCATTAAGATTAAGAGGTTTAATTAGCACATGCAATTTGGTAGCTTGCCATATGTGATTAGGCAAAAATTTAATTAGCGTACCTATTGAGGGAGTACCTGCGTGAGTGCCAACCACATCAACAGATCTGGCTATGTCATGGCCACACAATGATGCAACTGTTGCTAGCTGCTATTTTCTTTTCCTGCCAAGAGGGCATCAATCCTAACAGTAGTCACGAGAAAAAGTACCGCTTCTCTAACATTCTTGTCTTCATCCTCTATGTCCCAATAAACTGAACTTAGCCCCTGCAATACGTATGGTGCAATCTGAGCGGCCACTGAGAAAAGCTAGAGAAGATTATAGGAGCCAATAACAGCAATAAAGGGAGATGAAAGCAGGATGGGTGTCAGCTGTTGGTTTTGAAACCTAGCTCGTATACTCCAGGAGCCGAGACACATACGTGCAAGCTAGCCTCAATCAAGCAGCCATGCAAACTGCTAGATTGATGAACAGTGGCTAGCTAGCAATACGTGCACTCTAGCCGCAAGATCACGTACGCGCCAGCGCCTGAGTTGCACCAGCATCTTGATAGGATCGATCTCGATGGAGGTCCTGGCGAGAACTCGCGTAAACTTTGGCCATCGATATTTTTTCATGGCCGCCGACGGCGCCAAGATCGATCGATCCGATCGTAGCATTGTTGCAAAGTGCTGGTTCAAATACGTGGCATGTGCATGTGGCACTGTTCATCAGTCCATACACATGTGTGCTAGCTTCCTTGTCTAGCTGGCTTTGAGGTAGGTGTTCAGGTCCTGGTGAATTGATCTAGCATATGAAAAAACAACATCAGCAGGAGAGTAAAAACATAAAGGAAGTGGTCGTATTGGCTTACTGCATCATCGTCTGGATAGGAGCAGCAACATCTTAAGGGCGTGCTTGAGCATGGGAGGGAGGAAAGGCGGATGACGCTGAGTTGCCCGCGGCGGCAGTGGCTTTTGCTTAGGGAGAGAGATCGGGAGAGATTGATAATTAGTTAGGGTTCTGGATTCGGTTTTATAATTGTAGATAGTAAACGAACGATTGTGGGCATGTAATTAGTAATAGAATCTTGTCTTATTTTTTTCCACAACCGATAATTAGATGGGTCAATCTACACCATAATAATTCGGTCCCACCAGATTAACGGCTCCTAATTTTTAATTAACATGGGAATTTTTAGGAAGTCTGTAATTAGTATAGGTATATATATATATATATATAACTATAATTTATTTTGCTTTCTCTCGGTTTCCTGACATCACGGTCCCACACCATTGTCAACCTATGTAGTACTTCCTCCTTTCTGGTTTATAGGACTTATCTCAAAATTTTAGTTTTTCCATTTTATAAGGCTCAATTTGGTTGTTCCCCATCACATGTTCAGACTTCAAGGTGCATTAAATCATTGCATGCAAGTATTAAGAGAAAACTGACCAATGCATGCACTTTATGCATGCATTGCAATTAATGCATTCGAACATATTTTTTTGAGGAAAACAAGAGCATTAATTGGGTGCTTTTGCAAATTACAAAAAATATTCCACCACTCATCATCTACCTTGGTTGGTGAGCTTTTTGAATTGAGCCTTATAAACCGGTGTCACATCCCTAGCTTCTGGTGCTGCCTAGTGTTTGCATCTTGCTTGCATCATGTTTAATTTTTTGAAACTTGAACTGAGGAAATTTTAAAGCCTCAAAAATTTAATTAAAAGAAGGGCAAATAACCCTAAAAATTGCATCCAATGAATCCAAAATGCTCTTCAATGTTGTTTGATATTTTTGGCAATGGTTTTGATCCAAACCAAAAATAATGAACATTTTTGAAGAATAATTTCGGCACTGGTTTTAAATCATATTGTATTTTGAATTTGAAATTATATTCATATAACTAGAATATACCTTCAAATGCTCCTGAAATAATTTATGGGCATGTGGCTAGGTCCATTTTCTGCAACATAAAATATTTCAGAAAGATTTGGCATGAGTTTAAGTTCTATTTTGAATTTAAACAGTGGCAAATAAATAAATAAAAGAAAACAGAACAGAAAAATAAAACAGAGCAGAATCTTACCTGTAGCCGGCCCAGCTGGACAGCCCAGCCCACCAGCGCCTCCCTTTCGCCTTCCTCCTCGCGCCAGTAGGCGAGGGCGTGTGGCCACCGTGCGTCGGCACGCGCCCGAGCCACCTCCTGCTTCCGCCGCTTCTGGAGCCAGCCCGGAGTGCCACGCACTCCCCCTCGCCCCCTGCACCTCTCCTCTCTCCCCTGGACCCCTTTCCCCTCCTCTGCTCTCTCTCCCGCGCAGCCCGAGCGGAGCTCGTCGCCACTGCTCGTCGTTGCCGCGGCCACCGCCTCCCCCTCGACCCCTCGCCGTGCCTGCGAGCTCTGTCTCGACGTCCCCGACCCCCTCGACGAGCCACGAGGCCCCGGACGCGTTGCAATGCCGCCACCGCTACCGTTTCCCTCATCGGCCACCAGAGATCGTCGCCGTCGATTGGCGCCGTCAAGGACGTCCCCGAGCCCACTGACCTACTACGCCGCCTCCCTGTGAGCTCCTGCTCCCAACCCCTCTCTCCCCGCCGTCGAATTCCTCCTCTAGCCCCCCTGGCCACCGCGGTCGAAGCTCGCCGCCGCCACGCCTGACGCCGCCATCGTTTCAGGTCACCAAACTCGCGTCCGAGCACGACCATGAGCTCGCGGATCTCCCAGGAGCCCGCCCGGCCTATCAGCTCGCTCGCTCGCCCAGCGTAGCCCCGCGCCCGTGCTGGCCCGAACTCCGGCCACCGCCGCGAGCTTGCCTCCGGCGAGCTCGGGCCACCTCAGCCCCTGCCGTTTGCACAGATGGATGCGGGCGAGTCCCAGCTCCGCGTAGATGCCCTCCACCGGCCATTTGGTCGCCGGAGGAGGAATCCCGAGCCCCTCCGCCGTCTCTGGCCTTGCCGGCTATGAGCGCTGGGTCAACTCCGGCGGGTTTGACCCCGTCTGACTAGAGGTTTGACCTCTCTCCCTCACTGACATGCGGGCCCCGCCTGGCTAACTAAGTTAGTTAGTGATAATCCTATTTAGGTTAGTTAGGTTAGCCACTGACATGTGGGCCCTGGCCCTGTTAATTAGCTAAGTATTAAATTAACTTATTTTTAAACCCATAGTCACTGACGTGTGGGTCCAGGGACTAATTAGCCTAAATTAACTGTTAGTTAGTGCTAGTTAATCCTGTCAGTTGACTAAGTCACTGACCAGTGGACCCCACTGGTCAGGTTTGACTTGGACGACGCCTGTTGACCTGCTGATGTCAGCATGACCTAATGCCGACGCTATAAATCATTTTCTAGATTTAAGTTTATTCAGGAAATTCCAGAAAATGCCCAAAACTTCTAAAAATCATAGAAAATTATCTATAGCTCCAAATGAAATAATTTATATATGAAAAATTATCAGAAAAATTCAAGGAATCCATTTGTACCATTTTCATGCATGTTCGAGCAAGTTAACCTCCCTGTTTAGGATGAAACATGATTAGGGAAAATTTCATAATAGGTTTGGAGTTGGAATTTGATGTAGTTTTGAATTCCACTTCAATTAAAATGAATTTCTGTTGCATTAGCCCAAACACCAGCATGTTGCCATGTCATGATCATACATCATATTTTTGCATTGCATTGATTGTGTTCTTCCTTGTTTGCCGGTGTTTGTCCCCTCTCAGTAGACATGGTTTCGACGATGTGATCGATGACACCGATGAAGAGCTATACTGTCTTCAGAAGTGCCAGGCAAGCAAAACCCCCTTGTTCATTCCGATAATTTCCAACTCTCTCGCACCTGCTCTCTTTTACTGCATTAGGACAACACTGATTCAACTGTTACATGCTAAGGTAGTTGAACCCCTTTCCTCTGCATGACCTGTCATTGCCACAGTAAATAGATGAAACACACTAGCATGAGTAGGAGTTGTTTGAGCCTTGATGTGCCTACTCATTCATGCTTGTTGTCATGCCTACTACTGCTTAGAGTTGAGTCAGGTCTGATTCATCGAGAATGAATTGGAACATGGTGAACATGTCCTACTGTTGAGAGCTAAGTGTGTGAACACGATTTGGTAAAGGTAGCGGTGAGAGGCCATGTAGGAGTACATGGTGGGTTGTCTCATTGCAGCCGTCCTTAGGAACTGAGTTCTGTGTTTGTGATCAATGAACAGCTACTACCATGCATTGGAATGCTTAAGTGCCCCTCTCGACTTATTAATCAACCTGATCTCTGTCCAGGAGTTGCAACTAGTTTCTGGTGTTTGTAGGTAGTGTTAGTAGTCTACCAAGTGGCACCCGGTACATGTGGGCTTGGGACAGACTAGGCACAGTGGCCCGGTGTACCAAGGGGCACCCGGATGGTGGGCTTGGGAACCCTGTACACATCATTTGGGGCTGTGAGCGACACCCCGGCCGGTTCTCCTTGCAGATGGAACCCGAATAGGAGATAAACCTGGACGAGAGACTTGTGTGATTAGTCAGGTCGCCGACTCCCTCACCAGGCTTCTGCTTGAAGGTTGCCGAGATACACGACGTGTACATGGTGGTAAGTGGCGAGAGCGTGTGTGAAGAAGTACACCCCTGCAGGGTTATCATTATCTATTCGAATAGCCGGATTCCTCGGATATGGAAACTTGGACCCCTTGCATAATTCATAGACAAGTGAAAGTGGATACTCTAAAATGCGCAAGATAAGCGTGAGTGCTATGGATGGCGTTCTCGTAGGGAGACGGGAGTGGATCCATAGTGGTGTATTCATGTGGTTAATATGTGGACTCGTGTGCGCCACCTCAAAAGAGTTACTTGCAGTCGTAGTTCAGGTTAGCCACTGAGTCAAAGCTGGCTTGCTGCAGTTAAACTCCACCACCCCCTTTGTTGATACCGATGCATATGTAGTTAGTTCTGATGTAAGTCTTGCTAGGTACATTTGTACTCACGTTTGCTTAATTTATGTTTTGCAGAGAGACTTCAGTCTCGCTAGTAGTTCCACGTGGACTTCGACGTTTAGCTTGTTACCTCAGCTACGATTTTGTACCCTTGGGAGGGTCTTGTAGATAGTCAGGCTCCTCAGCCTTCTTCATTTTTAGTTGTCTGTACTCAGACAAGTTAAGCTTCCGCATGTGCTTTGACTTGTATGCTCTGAATGTTGGGTCATGAGACCCATGTTTGTAATATCTCGCTCCTCAGAGCCTAATGAAAATTTTACACTAGAATTAAACTAGCTATACAAGCTAGTTCAAATAATTTTACAATAGAGTTGAACTAGATCTATAACCTCATACAAATAATTTTACACTAGAGTTGAACTAGCTCTACAAGCTAGTTCAAATAATTTTACACTAGAGTTGAACAAGCTCTACAGGATAGTTCAAATAATTTTACAATAGAGTTGAACTAGTTCTACAATCTAGTTTAAATAATTTTACACTAGAGTTGAACTAGCTTTATAGCCTAGTACAAATAATTTAACACTAGAGTTGAACTAGCTCTATGACCTAGTACAAATAATTTTACACTAGAGTTGAACTAGCTCTATAAACGAGTACAAATAATTTTACACTAGAGTTGAACTAGCTCTATAACCAAGTACAAATAATTTTACACTAGAGTTGAACTAGCTCTACAAGCTATTTCAAATAATATTACACTAAAGTTGAACTAGCTTTATAAACTACTACAAAAAATTTACACTAGAGTTGAACTAGCTCTACATGCTAGTTCAAATAGTTTTACACTAATCTTGAACTACCTCTACAAGGTAGTTTAAATAATTTTAGAGTAGATTTGAACTAGCTACATAACGTAGTACAAATAAATTTACACTACAGTTGAACTAGATCTATAACCTAGTACAAATAATTTTACACTAGAGTTGAACTAGCTCTACAGGCTAGTTCATATAATTTTACACTAGAGTTGAACTAGCTCTACAGGCTAGTTCAAATAGTTTTACACTAGAGTTGAACTAGCTCTATAACCTAGTAGAAATAATTTTACACTAGAGTTTAACTAGCTCTACAAGTTAGTTCAAATAATTTTACACTAGAGTGAACTAGTTCTACAGTCTAGTTTAAAGAGTTTTACACTAGAGTTGACTAGCTCTATAATCTAGTACAAATAATTTTACACTAGAGTTGAACTTGCTCTATGACCTAGTACAAATAATTTTATACTTGAGTTGAACTAGCTCTATGACCTAGTACAAATAATTTTATACTTGACTTGAACTAGGTCTATAACCTATTTCAAATAATTTTACACTAGAGTTGAACTAGCTCTATGACCTAGTACAAATAATTTTGCACTAGAATTGAACTAGCTCTATAGGTTAGTTCAAATAATTTTACACTAGAGTTGAACTAGCTCTATAGGCTAGTTCAAATAATTTTACAATAGAGTTGAACTAGCTCTACAAGCTAGTTCAAATAATTTTACACTAGAGTTGAACTAGTTCTACAAGCTAGTTTAAATAATTTTATATTAGAGTTGAACTAGCTCTATAACCTAGTACAAATAATTTTACACTAGATTTGAACTAGCTCTATAACCTAGTACAAATAATTTTACCCTAGAGTTGAACTAGCTCTATAACCTAGTACAAATGATTTTACACAACTGTTGAACTAGCTCTACAAGGTAGTTCAAATAAATTTACACTAGAGTTGAACTACCTCTATAACCTAGTACAAACAATTTTACACTAGAATTAAACTAGCTCTATAAGCTAGTTCAAATAATTTTACACTAGAGTCGAACTAGCTCTATAAGCTAGAACAAATAAATTTACACTAGAGTTAAACTAGCTCTACAAGCTAGTTCAAGTAATTTTACACTAGAGTTGAACTAGCTCTACAAGCTAGTTCAAGTAATTTTACACTAGAGTTGAACTAGCTCTATAACCTAGTACAATTAATTTTACACTAGAGTTGAACTAGCTCTACAAGATAGTTCAAATAATTTTACACTAATCTTGAACTAGCTCTACAGGCTAGTTAAAATAGTTTTACATTAATCTTGAACTACCTCTACAAGGTAGTTTAAATAATTTTACCCTAGATTTGAACTAGCTCTATAAACTAGCACAAATAATTTTACACTAGAGTTGAACTAGCTCTATAACCTAGTACAAATAATTTTACACTAGAGTTGAACTAGCCCTATAACCTAGCACAATTGATTTTGCACTACTTTTGAACTAGCTCTACAAGCTAGTTCAAATAATTTTACACTAGAGTTGAACTAGCTCTATATCCTAGTACAAATAATTTTACACTAGAGTTAAACTAGCTATACAAGCCAGTTCAAATAATTTTACACTAGAGTTAAACTAGCTCTACAAGTTAGTTTAAATAATTTTACACTAGAGTTGAACAAGCTCTACAGGATAGTTCAAATAATTTTACACTAGAGTTGAACTAGTTCTACAATCTAGTTTAATTAATTTTACACTAGAGTTGAACTTGCTCTATAGCCTAGTACAAATAATTTAAGACTAGAGATGAACTAGCTCTATGACCTAGTACAAATAATTTTACAATAGAGTTGAACTACCTCTATAAACTAGTACAAATAATTTTACACTAGAGTTGAACTAGCACTGTGACCTAGTACAAATAATTTTACACTAGAGTTGAACTAGCACTGTGACCTAGTACAAATAATTTTACACAAGAGTTGAACTAGCTCTATAACCTAGTACAAATAATTTTACACTAGAGTTGAACTAGCTCTATAGGCTAGTTCAAATAACTTTACAATAGAGTTTAACTAGCTCTATAGGCTAGTTCAAATAACTTTACACTAGAGTTGAACTAGCTCTATAGGCTAGGTCAAATAATTTTACACTCGAGTTGAACTAACTCTATAACCTAGTACAAATAATTTTACACTAGATTTAAACTAGCTATACAGGCTAGTTCAAAATAATTTTACACTAGAGTTGAACTAGCTCTATAACCTAGTAAAAATAATTTTACACTAGAGTTGAACTAGCTCTACAAGTTAGTTCAAATAGTTTTACACTAAAGTTGAACTAGCTCTACAGGCTAGTTCAAATAGTTTTACACTAATCTTGAACTACCTCTACAAGGTAGTTTAAATAATTTTACACTAGATTTGAACTAGCTCCACAACCTAGTACAAATAATTTTACACTTGAGTTGAACTAGCTCTATAACCTAGTACAAATAATTTTACACTAGAGTTGAACTAGCTCTATGACATAGTACAAAAGATTTTACACTACTGTTGAAGTAGCTCTACAAGCTAGTTCAAATAATTTTACACTAGAGTTGAACTAGCTCTATAACCTAGTTCAAATAATTTTACACTAGAGTTGAACTAGCTCTACAGGCTAGTTCATATAATTTTACACTAGAGTTGAACTAGCTCTACAGGCTAGTTCAAATAGTTTTACACTAGAGTTGAACTAGCTCTATAACCTAGTAGAAATAATTTTACACTAGAGTTTAACTAGCTCTACAAGTTTGTTCAAATAATTTTACACTAGAGTGAACTAGATCTATAGTCTAGTTTAAAGAGTTTTACACTAGAGTTGACTAGCTCTATAATCTAGTACAAATAATTTTACACTAGAGTTGAACTTGCTCTATGACCTAGTACAAATAATTTTATACTTGAGTTGAACTAGCTCTATGACCTAGTACAAATAATTTTATACTTGACTTGAACTAGCTCTATAACCTATTTCAAATAATTTTACACTAGAGTTGAACTAGCTCTATGACCTAGTACAAATAATTTTGCACTAGAATTGAACTAGCTCTATAGGTTAGTTCAAATAATTTTACACTAGAGTTGAACTAGCTCTATAGGCTAGTTCAAATAATTTTACAATAGAGTTGAACTAGCTCTACAAGCTAGTTCAAATAATTTTACACTAGAGTTGAACTAGTTCTACAAGCTAGTTTAAATAATTTTATATTAGAGTTGAACTAGCTCTATAACCTAGTACAAATAATTTTACACTAGATTTGAACTAGCTCTATAACCTAGTACAAATAATTTTACCCTAGAGTTGAACTAGCTCTATAACCTAGTACAAATGATTTTACACAACTGTTGAACTAGCTCTACAAGGTAGTTCAAATAAATTTACACTAGAGTTGAACTACCTCTATAACCTAGTACAAACAATTTTACACTAGAATTAAACTAGCTCTATAAGCTAGTTCAAATAATTTTACACTAGAGTCGAACTAGCTCTATAAGCTAGAACAAATAAATTTACACTAGAGTTAAACTAGCTCTACAAGCTAGTTCAAGTAATTTTACACTAGAGTTGAACTAGCTCTACAAGCTAGTTCAAGTAATTTTACACTAGAGTTGAACTAGCTCTATAACCTAGTACAATTAATTTTACACTAGAGTTGAACTAGCTCTACAAGATAGTTCAAATAATTTTACACTAATCTTGAACTAGCTCTACAGGCTAGTTAAAATAGTTTTACATTAATCTTGAACTACCTCTACAAGGTAGTTTAAATAATTTTACCCTAGATTTGAACTAGCTCTATAAACTAGCACAAATAATTTTACACTAGAGTTGAACTAGCTCTATAACCTAGTACAAATAATTTTACACTAGAGTTGAACTAGCCCTATAACCTAGCACAATTGATTTTGCACTACTTTTGAACTAGCTCTACAAGCTAGTTCAAATAATTTTACACTAGAGTTGAACTAGCTCTATATCCTAGTACAAATAATTTTACACTAGAGTTAAACTAGCTATACAAGCCAGTTCAAATAATTTTACACTAGAGTTAAACTAGCTCTACAAGTTAGTTTAAATAATTTTACACTAGAGTTGAACAAGCTCTACAGGATAGTTCAAATAATTTTACACTAGAGTTGAACTAGTTCTACAATCTAGTTTAATTAATTTTACACTAGAGTTGAACTTGCTCTATAGCCTAGTACAAATAATTTAAGACTAGAGATGAACTAGCTCTATGACCTAGTACAAATAATTTTACAATAGAGTTGAACTACCTCTATAAACTAGTACAAATAATTTTACACTAGAGTTGAACTAGCACTGTGACCTAGTACAAATAATTTTACACTAGAGTTGAACTAGCACTGTGACCTAGTACAAATAATTTTACACAAGAGTTGAACTAGCTCTATAACCTAGTACAAATAATTTTACACTAGAGTTGAACTAGCTCTATAGGCTAGTTCAAATAACTTTACAATAGAGTTTAACTAGCTCTATAGGCTAGTTCAAATAACTTTACACTAGAGTTGAACTAGCTCTATAGGCTAGGTCAAATAATTTTACACTCGAGTTGAACTAACTCTATAACCTAGTACAAATAATTTTACACTAGATTTAAACTAGCTATACAGGCTAGTTCAAAATAATTTTACACTAGAGTTGAACTAGCTCTATAACCTAGTAAAAATAATTTTACACTAGAGTTGAACTAGCTCTACAAGTTAGTTCAAATAGTTTTACACTAAAGTTGAACTAGCTCTACAGGCTAGTTCAAATAGTTTTACACTAATCTTGAACTACCTCTACAAGGTAGTTTAAATAATTTTACACTAGATTTGAACTAGCTCCACAACCTAGTACAAATAATTTTACACTTGAGTTGAACTAGCTCTATAACCTAGTACAAATAATTTTACACTAGAGTTGAACTAGCTCTATGACATAGTACAAAAGATTTTACACTACTGTTGAAGTAGCTCTACAAGCTAGTTCAAATAATTTTACACTAGAGTTGAACTAGCTCTATAACCTAGTTCAAATAATTTTACACTAGAGTTGAACTAGCTCTACAGGCTAGTTCATATAATTTTACACTAGAGTTGAACTAGCTCTACAGGCTAGTTCAAATAGTTTTACACTAGAGTTGAACTAGCTCTATAACCTAGTAGAAATAATTTTACACTAGAGTTTAACTAGCTCTACAAGTTTGTTCAAATAATTTTACACTAGAGTGAACTAGATCTATAGTCTAGTTTAAAGAGTTTTACACTAGAGTTGACTAGCTCTATAATCTAGTACAAATAATTTTACACTAGAGTTGAACTTGCTCTATGACCTAGTACAAATAATTTTATACTTGAGTTGAACTAGCTCTATGACCTAGTACAAATAATTTTATACTTGACTTGAACTAGCTCTATAACCTATTTCAAATAATTTTACACTAGAGTTGAACTAGCTCTATGACCTAGTACAAATAATTTTGCACTAGAATTGAACTAGCTCTATAGGTTAGTTCAAATAATTTTACACTAGAGTTGAACTAGCTCTATAGGCTAGTTCAAATAATTTTACACTAGAGTTGAACTAGCTCTACAAGCTAGTTCAAATAATTTTACACTAGAGTTGAACTAGTTCTACAAGCTAGTTTAAATAATTTTATATTAGAGTTGAACTAGCTCTATAACCTAGTACAAATAATTTTACACTAGATTTGAACTAGCTCTATAACCTAGTACAAATAATTTTACCCTAGAGTTGAACTAGCTCTATAACCTAGTACAAATGATTTTACACAACTGTTGAACTAGCTCTACAAGGTAGTTCAAATAAATTTACACTAGAGTTGAACTACCTCTATAACCTAGTACAAACAATTTTACACTTGAATTAAACTAGCTCTATAAGCTAGTTCAAATAATTTTACACTAGAGTCGAACTAGCTCTATAAGCTAGAACAAATAATTTTACACTAGAGTTAAACTAGCTCTACAAGCTAGTTCAAGTAATTTTACACTAGAGTTGAACTAGCTCTACAAGCTAGTTCAAGTAATTTTACACTAGAGTTGAACTAGCTCTATAACCTAGTACAATTAATTTTACACTAGAGTTGAACTAGCTCTACAAGATAGTTCAAATAATTTTACACTAATCTTGAACTAGCTCTACAGGCTAGTTAAAATAGTTTTACATTAATCTTGAACTACCTCTACAAGGTAGTTTAAATAATTTTACCCTAGATTTGAACTAGCTCTATAAACTAGCACAAATAATTTTACACTAGAGTTGAACTAGCTCTATAACCTAGTACAAATAATTTTACACTAGAGTTGAACTAGCCCTATAACCTAGCACAATTGATTTTGCACTACTTTTGAACTAGCTCTACAAGCTAGTTCAAATAATTTTACACTAGAGTTGAACTAGCTCTATATCCTAGTACAAATAATTTTACACTAGAGTTAAACTAGCTATACAAGCCAGTTCAAATAATTTTACACTAGAGTTAAACTAGCTCTACAAGTTAGTTTAAATAATTTTACACTAGAGTTGAACAAGCTCTACAGGATAGTTCAAATAATTTTACACTAGAGTTGAACTAGTTCTACAATCTAGTTTAATTAATTTTACACTAGAGTTGAACTTGCTCTATAGCCTAGTACAAATAATTTAAGACTAGAGATGAACTAGCTCTATGACCTAGTACAAATAATTTTACAATAGAGTTGAACTACCTCTATAAACTAGTACAAATAATTTTACACTAGAGTTGAACTAGCTCTGTGACCTAGTACAAATAATTTTACACAAGAGTTGAACTAGCTCTATAACCTAGTACAAATAATTTTACACTAGAGTTGAACTAGCTCTATAGGCTAGTTCAAATAACTTTACAATAGAGTTTAACTAGCTCTATAGGCTAGTTCAAATAACTTTACACTAGAGTTGAACTACCTCTATAGGCTAGGTCAAATAATTTTACACTCGAGTTGAACTAACTCTATAACCTAGTACAAATAATTTTACACTAGATTTAAACTAGCTATACAGGCTAGTTCAAAATAATTTTACACTAGAGTTGAACTAGCTCTATAACCTAGTAAAAATAATTTTACACTAGAGTTGAACTAGCTCTACAAGCTAGTTCAAATAGTTTTACACTAAAGTTGAACTAGCTCTACAGGCTAGTTCAAATAGTTTTACACTAATCTTGAACTACCTCTACAAGGTAGTTTAAATAATTTTACACTAGATTTGAACTAGCTCCACAACCTAGTACAAATAATTTTACACTTGAGTTGAACTAGCTCTATAACCTAGTACAAATAATTTTACACTAGAGTTGAACTAGCTCTATGACCTAGTACAAAAGATTTTACACTACTGTTGAAGTAGCTCTACAAGCTAGTTCAAATAATTTTACACTAGAGTTGAACTAGCTCTATAACCTAGTTCAAATAATTTTACACTAGAGTTGAACTAGCTCTACAGGCTAGTTCATATAATTTTACACTAGAGTTGAACTAGCTCTACAGGCTAGTTCAAATAGTTTTACACTAGAGTTGAACTAGCTCTATAACCTAGTAGAAATAATTTTACACTAGAGTTTAACTAGCTCTACAAGTTAGTTCAAATAATTTTACACTAGAGTGAACTAGTTCTACAGTCTAGTTTAAAGAGTTTTACACTAGAGTTGACTAGCTCTATAATCTAGTACAAATAATTTTACACTAGAGTTGAACTTGCTCTATGACCTAGTACAAATAATTTTATACTTGAGTTGAACTAGCTCTATGACCTAGTACAAATAATTTTATACTTGACTTGAACTAGGTCTATAACCTATTTCAAATAATTTTACACTAGAGTTGAACTAGCTCTATGACCTAGTACAAATAATTTTGCACTAGAATTGAACTAGCTCTATAGGTTAGTTCAAATAATTTTACACTAGAGTTGAACTAGCTCTATAGGCTAGTTCAAATAATTTTACAATAGAGTTGAACTAGCTCTACAAGCTAGTTCAAATAATTTTACACTAGAGTTGAACTAGTTCTACAAGCTAGTTTAAATAATTTTATATTAGAGTTGAACTAGCTCTATAACCTAGTACAAATAATTTTACACTAGATTTGAACTAGCTCTATAACCTAGTACAAATAATTTTACCCTAGAGTTGAACTAGCTCTATAACCTAGTACAAATGATTTTACACAACTGTTGAACTAGCTCTACAAGGTAGTTCAAATAAATTTACACTAGAGTTGAACTACCTCTATAACCTAGTACAAACAATTTTACACTAGAATTAAACTAGCTCTATAAGCTAGTTCAAATAATTTTACACTAGAGTCGAACTAGCTCTATAAGCTAGAACAAATAAATTTACACTAGAGTTAAACTAGCTCTACAAGCTAGTTCAAGTAATTTTACACTAGAGTTGAACTAGCTCTACAAGCTAGTTCAAGTAATTTTACACTAGAGTTGAACTAGCTCTATAACCTAGTACAATTAATTTTACACTAGAGTTGAACTAGCTCTACAAGATAGTTCAAATAATTTTACACTAATCTTGAACTAGCTCTACAGGCTAGTTAAAATAGTTTTACATTAATCTTGAACTACCTCTACAAGGTAGTTTAAATAATTTTACCCTAGATTTGAACTAGCTCTATAAACTAGCACAAATAATTTTACACTAGAGTTGAACTAGCTCTATAACCTAGTACAAATAATTTTACACTAGAGTTGAACTAGCCCTATAACCTAGCACAATTGATTTTGCACTACTTTTGAACTAGCTCTACAAGCTAGTTCAAATAATTTTACACTAGAGTTGAACTAGCTCTATATCCTAGTACAAATAATTTTACACTAGAGTTAAACTAGCTATACAAGCCAGTTCAAATAATTTTACACTAGAGTTAAACTAGCTCTACAAGTTAGTTTAAATAATTTTACACTAGAGTTGAACAAGCTCTACAGGATAGTTCAAATAATTTTACACTAGAGTTGAACTAGTTCTACAATCTAGTTTAATTAATTTTACACTAGAGTTGAACTTGCTCTATAGCCTAGTACAAATAATTTAAGACTAGAGATGAACTAGCTCTATGACCTAGTACAAATAATTTTACAATAGAGTTGAACTACCTCTATAAACTAGTACAAATAATTTTACACTAGAGTTGAACTAGCACTGTGACCTAGTACAAATAATTTTACACTAGAGTTGAACTAGCACTGTGACCTAGTACAAATAATTTTACACAAGAGTTGAACTAGCTCTATAACCTAGTACAAATAATTTTACACTAGAGTTGAACTAGCTCTATAGGCTAGTTCAAATAACTTTACAATAGAGTTTAACTAGCTCTATAGGCTAGTTCAAATAACTTTACACTAGAGTTGAACTAGCTCTATAGGCTAGGTCAAATAATTTTACACTCGAGTTGAACTAACTCTATAACCTAGTACAAATAATTTTACACTAGATTTAAACTAGCTATACAGGCTAGTTCAAAATAATTTTACACTAGAGTTGAACTAGCTCTATAACCTAGTAAAAATAATTTTACACTAGAGTTGAACTAGCTCTACAAGTTAGTTCAAATAGTTTTACACTAAAGTTGAACTAGCTCTACAGGCTAGTTCAAATAGTTTTACACTAATCTTGAACTACCTCTACAAGGTAGTTTAAATAATTTTACACTAGATTTGAACTAGCTCCACAACCTAGTACAAATAATTTTACACTTGAGTTGAACTAGCTCTATAACCTAGTACAAATAATTTTACACTAGAGTTGAACTAGCTCTATGACATAGTACAAAAGATTTTACACTACTGTTGAAGTAGCTCTACAAGCTAGTTCAAATAATTTTACACTAGAGTTGAACTAGCTCTATAACCTAGTTCAAATAATTTTACACTAGAGTTGAACTAGCTCTACAGGCTAGTTCATATAATTTTACACTAGAGTTGAACTAGCTCTACAGGCTAGTTCAAATAGTTTTACACTAGAGTTGAACTAGCTCTATAACCTAGTAGAAATAATTTTACACTAGAGTTTAACTAGCTCTACAAGTTTGTTCAAATAATTTTACACTAGAGTGAACTAGATCTATAGTCTAGTTTAAAGAGTTTTACACTAGAGTTGACTAGCTCTATAATCTAGTACAAATAATTTTACACTAGAGTTGAACTTGCTCTATGACCTAGTACAAATAATTTTATACTTGAGTTGAACTAGCTCTATGACCTAGTACAAATAATTTTATACTTGACTTGAACTAGCTCTATAACCTATTTCAAATAATTTTACACTAGAGTTGAACTAGCTCTATGACCTAGTACAAATAATTTTGCACTAGAATTGAACTAGCTCTATAGGTTAGTTCAAATAATTTTACACTAGAGTTGAACTAGCTCTATAGGCTAGTTCAAATAATTTTACACTAGAGTTGAACTAGCTCTACAAGCTAGTTCAAATAATTTTACACTAGAGTTGAACTAGTTCTACAAGCTAGTTTAAATAATTTTATATTAGAGTTGAACTAGCTCTATAACCTAGTACAAATAATTTTACACTAGATTTGAACTAGCTCTATAACCTAGTACAAATAATTTTACCCTAGAGTTGAACTAGCTCTATAACCTAGTACAAATGATTTTACACAACTGTTGAACTAGCTCTACAAGGTAGTTCAAATAAATTTACACTAGAGTTGAACTACCTCTATAACCTAGTACAAACAATTTTACACTTGAATTAAACTAGCTCTATAAGCTAGTTCAAATAATTTTACACTAGAGTCGAACTAGCTCTATAAGCTAGAACAAATAATTTTACACTAGAGTTAAACTAGCTCTACAAGCTAGTTCAAGTAATTTTACACTAGAGTTGAACTAGCTCTACAAGCTAGTTCAAGTAATTTTACACTAGAGTTGAACTAGCTCTATAACCTAGTACAATTAATTTTACACTAGAGTTGAACTAGCTCTACAAGATAGTTCAAATAATTTTACACTAATCTTGAACTAGCTCTACAGGCTAGTTAAAATAGTTTTACATTAATCTTGAACTACCTCTACAAGGTAGTTTAAATAATTTTACCCTAGATTTGAACTAGCTCTATAAACTAGCACAAATAATTTTACACTAGAGTTGAACTAGCTCTATAACCTAGTACAAATAATTTTACACTAGAGTTGAACTAGCCCTATAACCTAGCACAATTGATTTTGCACTACTTTTGAACTAGCTCTACAAGCTAGTTCAAATAATTTTACACTAGAGTTGAACTAGCTCTATATCCTAGTACAAATAATTTTACACTAGAGTTAAACTAGCTATACAAGCCAGTTCAAATAATTTTACACTAGAGTTAAACTAGCTCTACAAGTTAGTTTAAATAATTTTACACTAGAGTTGAACAAGCTCTACAGGATAGTTCAAATAATTTTACACTAGAGTTGAACTAGTTCTACAATCTAGTTTAATTAATTTTACACTAGAGTTGAACTTGCTCTATAGCCTAGTACAAATAATTTAAGACTAGAGATGAACTAGCTCTATGACCTAGTACAAATAATTTTACAATAGAGTTGAACTACCTCTATAAACTAGTACAAATAATTTTACACTAGAGTTGAACTAGCTCTGTGACCTAGTACAAATAATTTTACACAAGAGTTGAACTAGCTCTATAACCTAGTACAAATAATTTTACACTAGAGTTGAACTAGCTCTATAGGCTAGTTCAAATAACTTTACAATAGAGTTTAACTAGCTCTATAGGCTAGTTCAAATAACTTTACACTAGAGTTGAACTACCTCTATAGGCTAGGTCAAATAATTTTACACTCGAGTTGAACTAACTCTATAACCTAGTACAAATAATTTTACACTAGATTTAAACTAGCTATACAGGCTAGTTCAAAATAATTTTACACTAGAGTTGAACTAGCTCTATAACCTAGTAAAAATAATTTTACACTAGAGTTGAACTAGCTCTACAAGCTAGTTCAAATAGTTTTACACTAAAGTTGAACTAGCTCTACAGGCTAGTTCAAATAGTTTTACACTAATCTTGAACTACCTCTACAAGGTAGTTTAAATAATTTTACACTAGATTTGAACTAGCTCCACAACCTAGTACAAATAATTTTACACTTGAGTTGAACTAGCTCTATAACCTAGTACAAATAATTTTACACTAGAGTTGAACTAGCTCTATGACCTAGTACAAAAGATTTTACACTACTGTTGAAGTAGCTCTACAAGCTAGTTCAAATAATTTTACACTAGAGTTGAACTAGCTCTATAACCTAGTTCAAATAATTTTACACTAGAGTTGAACTAGCTCTACAGGCTAGTTCATATAATTTTACACTAGAGTTGAACTAGCTCTACAGGCTAGTTCAAATAGTTTTACACTAGAGTTGAACTAGCTCTATAACCTAGTAGAAATAATTTTACACTAGAGTTTAACTAGCTCTACAAGTTTGTTCAAATAATTTTACACTAGAGTGAACTAGTTCTACATTCCAGTTCAAAGAGTTTTACACTAGAGTTGAACTAGCTCTATAACCTAGTACAAATAATTTTACACTAGAGTTGAACTTGCTCTATGACCTAGTACAAATAATTTTATACTTGAGTTGAACTAGCTCTGTGACCTAGTACAAATAATTTTATACTTGACTAGAACTAGCTCTATAACCTATTTCAAATAATTTTACACTAGAGTTGAAATAGATCTATGACCTAGTACAAATAATTTTACACTAGAGTTAAACTAGCTCTATAGGCTAGTTCAAATAATTTTACACTAGAGTTGAACTAGCTCTATAGGCCAGTTCAAATAATTTTACACTAGAGTTGAACTAGCTCTACAAGCTAGTTAAAATAATTTTACACTAGAGTTGAACTAGCTCTATATCCTAGTACAAATAATTTTACACTAGAGTTAAACTAGCTATACAGGCCAGTTCAAATAATTTTACACTAGAGTTAAACTAGCTCTACAAGTTAGTTTAAATAATTTTACACTAGAGTTGAACAAGCTCTATAGGATAGTTCAAATAATTTTACACTAGAGTTGAACTAGTTCTACAATCTGGTTTAATTAATTTTACACTAGAGTTGAACTTGCTCTATAGCCTAGTACAAATAATTTAAGACTAGAGTTGAACTAGCTCTATGACCTAGTACGAATAATTTTACAATAGAGTTGAACTACCTCTATAAACTAGTACAAATAATTTTACACTAGAGTTGAACTAGCTCTGTGACCTAGTACAAATAATTTTACACAAGAGTTGAACTAGTTCTATAACCTAGTACAAATAATTTTACACTAGAGTTGAACTAGCTCTATAGGCTAGTTCAAATAACTTTACAATAGAGTTGAACTAGCTCTATAGGCTAGTTCAAATAACTTTACACTAGAGTTGAACTAGCTCTATAGGCTAGGTCAAATAATTTTACACTCGAGTTGAACTAACTCTATAAGCTAGTACAAATAATTTTACACTAGATTTAAACTAGCTATACAGGCTAGTTCAAATAATTTTACACTAGAGTTGAACTAGCTCTATAACCTAGTACAAATAATTTTACACTAGAGTTGAACTAGCTCTACAAGCTAGTTCAAATAGTTTTACACTAAAGTTGAACTAGCTCTACAGGCTAGTTCAAATAATTTTACACTAATCTTGAACTACCTCTACAAGGTAGTTTAAATAATTTTACACTAGATTTGAACTAGCTCCATAACCTAGTACAAATAATTTTACACTTGAGTTGAACTAGCTCTATTACCTAGTACAAATAATTTTACACTAGAATTGAACTAGCTCTATGACCTAGTACAAAAGATTTTACACTACTGTTGAACTAGCTCTACAAGCTAGTTCAAATAATTTTACACTAGAGTTGAACTAGCTCTATAACCTAGTACAAATAATTTTACACTAGAGTTGAACTAGCTCTACAGGCTAGTTCATATAATTTTACACTAGAGTTGAAATAGCTCTACAGGCTAGTTCAAATAGTTTTACACTAGAGTTGAACTAGCTCTATAACCTAGTAGAAATAATTTTACACAAGAGTTTAACTAGCTCTACAAGTTAGTTCAAATAATTTTACACTAGAGTGAACTAGTTCTACAGTCTAGTTCAAAGAGTTTTACTCTAGAGTTGAACTAGCTCTATAACCTAGTACAAATAATTTTACACTAGAGTTGAACTTGCTCTATGACCTAGTACAAATAATTTTATACTTGAGTTGAACTAGCTCTATGACCTAGTACAAATAATTTTATACTTGACTAGAACTAGCTCTATAACCTATTTCAAATAATTTTACACTAGAGTTGAACTAGCTCTATGACCTAGTACAAATAATTTTACACTAGAGTTGAACTAGCTCTATAGGCTAGTTCAAATAATTTTACACTAGAGTTGAACTAGCTCTATAGGCCAGTTCAAATAATTTTACACTAGAGTTGAAATAGTTCTACAAGCTAGTTTAAATAATTTTATATTAGAGTTGAACTAGCTCTATAACCTAGTACAAATAATTTTACACTAGATTAGAACTAGCTCTATAACCTAGTACAAATAATTTTACCCTAGAGTTGAACTAGCTCTATAACCTAGTACAAATGATTTTACACCACCGTTGAACTAGCTCTACAAGGTAGTTCAAATAAATTTACACTAGAGTTGAACTACCTCTATAACCTAGTATAAACAATTTTACACTAGAATTAAACTAGCACTATAAGCTAGTTCAAATAATTTTACACTAGAGTCGAACTAGCTCTATAAGCTAGAACAAATAATTTTACACTAGAGTTAAACTAGCTCTACAAGCTAGTTCAAGTAATTTTACACTAGAGTTGAACTAGCTCTATAACCTAGTACAATTAATTTTACACTAGAGTTGAACTAGCTCTACAAGCTAGTTCAAATAATTTTACACTAATCTTGAACTAGCTCTACAGGCTAGTTAAAATAGTTTTACATTAATCTTGAACTACCTCTACAAGGTAGTTTAAATAATTTTACCCTAGATTTGAACTAGCTCTATAAACTAGCACAAATAATTTTACACTAGAGTTGAACTAGCTCTATAACCTAGTACAAATAATTTTACACTAGAGTTGAACTAGCTCTATAACCTAGAACAATTGATTTTGCACTACTGTTGAACTAGCTCTACAAGCTAGTTCAAATAATTTTACACTAGAGTTGAACTAGCTCTATATCCTAGTACAAATAATTTTACACTAGAGTTAAACTAGCTATACAAGCCAGTTCAAATAATTTTACACTAGAGTTAAACTAGCTCTACAAGTTAGTTTAAATAATTTTACACTAGAGTTGAACAAGCTCTACAGGATAGTTCAAATAATTTTACACTAGAGTTGAACTAGTTCTACAATCTAGTTTAATTAATTTTACACTAGAGTTGAACTTGCTCTATAGCCTAGTACAAATAATTTAAGACTAGAGTTGAACTAGC
Source organism: Triticum urartu (assembly GCF_056163025.1). NCBI lineage: Eukaryota > Viridiplantae > Streptophyta > Magnoliopsida > Poales > Poaceae > Triticum > Triticum urartu. The sequence continues at coordinate 559,550,647 of NC_141875.1, forward strand.
TCTATGACCTAGTACAAATAATTTTGCAATAGAGTTGAACTACCTCTATAAACTAGTACAAATAATTTTACACTAGAGTTGAACTAGCTCTGTGACCTAGTACAAATAATTTTACACAAGAGTTGAACTAGCTCTATAACCTAGTACAAATAATTTTACACTAGAGTTGAACTAGCTCTATAGGCTAGTTCAAATAACTTTACAATAGAGATTAACTAGCTCTATAGGCTAGTTCAAATAACTTTACACTAGAGTTGAACTAGCTCTATAGGCTAGGTCAAATAATTTTACACTCGAGTTGAACTAACTCTATAACCTAGTACAAATAATTTTACACTAGATTTAAACTAGCTATACAGGCTAGTTCAAATAATTTTACACTAGAGTTGAACTAGCTCTATAACCTAGTACAAATAATTTTACACTAGAGTTGAACTAGCTCTACAAGCTAGTTCAAATAGTTTTACAGTAAAGTTGAACTAGCTCTACAGGCTAGTTCAAATAGTTTTACACTAATCTTGAACTACCTCTACAAGGTAGTTTAAATAATTTTACACTAGATTTGAACTAGCTCCATAACCTAGTACAAATAATTTTACACTTGAGTTGAACTAGCTCTATAACCTAGTACAAATAATTTTACACTAGAGTTGAACTAGCTCTATGACCTACTACAAAAGATTTTACACTACTGTTGAAGTAGCTCTACAAGCTAGTTCAAATAATTTTACACTAGAGTTGAACTAGCTCTATAACCTTGTACAAATAATTTTACACTAGAGTTGAACTAGCTCTACAGGCTAGTTCATATAATTTTACACTAGAGTTGAACTAGCTCTACAGGCTAGTTCAAATAGTTTTACACTAGAGTTGAACTAGCTCTATAACCTAGTAGAAATAATTTTACACTAGAGTTTAACTAGCTGTACAAGTTAGTTCAAATAATTTTACAATAGAGTGAACTAGCTTTATAAACTACTACAAAAAAATTTACACTAGAGTTGAACTAGCTCAACAAGCTAGTTCAAATAATTTTACACTAGACTTGAACTAGCTTTATAAAGTACTACAAAAAAATTTACACTAGAGTTGAACTAGCTCTACAAGCTAGTTCAAATAATTTTACACTAGAGTTGAACTAGCTCTATAACCTAGTACAAATAAATTTATCCTAGAGTTGAACTAGCTCTACAAGCTATTTCAAATAATATTACACTAAAGTTGAACTAGCTCTACATGCTAGTGCAAATAGTTTTACACTAATCTTGAACTACCTCTACAAGGTAGTTTAAATAATTTTACACTAGATTTGAACTAGCTACATAACGTAGTACAAATAATTTTAATCTAGTGTTGAACTAGCTCTATAACCTAGTACAAATAATTTTACACTAGTGTTGAACTAGCTCTATAACATAGTAGAAATGATTTTACACCACTGTTGAACTAGCTCTAAAAGGTAGTTCAAATAATTTTACACTAGAGTTGAACTACCTCTATAACCTAGTACAAACAATTTTACACTAGAATTAAACTAGATCTACAAGCTAGTTCAAATAATTTTACACTAGAGTTGAACTAGCTCTATAACCTAGTACAAATAATTTTACACTAGAGTTAAACTAGATCTACAAGCTAGTACAAATAATTTTACACTAGAGTTGAACTAGCTCTACAAGCTAGTACAATTAATTTTACACTAGAGTTGAACTAGCTCTATAAGCTAGTTCAAGTAATTTTACACTCGAGTTCAACTAGCTCTATAACCTAGTACAAATAATTTTACACTAGAGTTGAACTAGCTCTACAAGCTAGTTCAAATAATTTTACACTAAACTTGAACTAGCTCTACAGGCTAGTTCAAATAGTTTTACACTAATCTTGAACTACCTCTACAAGGTAGTTTAAATAATTTTACCCTAGATTTGAACTAGCTCTATAAACTAGCACAAATAATTTTACACTAGAGTTGAACTAGCTCTATAACGTAGTACAAATAATTTTACACTAGAGTTGAACTAGCTCTATAACCTAGCACAAATGATTTTACACTACTGTTGAACTAGCTCTACAAGCTAGTTCAAATAATTTTACACTAGAGTTGAACTAGAGTTGAACTAGCTCTATAAACTAGTACAAATAATTTTAAACTAGAGTTGAACTAGCTCTATGACCTAGTACAAATAATTTTACACAAGAGTTGAACTAGCTCTATAACCTAGTACAAATAATGTTACAATAGAGTTGAACTAGCTCTATAGGCTAGTTCAAATAACTTTACAATAGAGTTGAACTAGCTCTACAGGCTAGTTCCAATAACTTTACACTAGAGTTGAACTAGCTCTATAGGCTAGGTGAAATAATTTTACACTCGAGTTGAACTAACTCTATAACCTAGTACAAATAATTTTGCACTAGATTTAAACTAGCTATACAAGCTAGTTCAAATAATTTTACACTAGAGTTGAACTAGCTCTATAACCTAGTACAAATAATTTTACACTAGAGTTGAACTATCTCTACAAGCTAGTTCAAATAGTTTTACGCTAAAGTTGAACTAGCTCTACAGGCTAGTTCAAATAGTTTTACACTAATCTTGAACTACCTCTACAAGGTAGTTTAATTAATTTTACACTAGATTTGAACTAGCTCCATAACCTAGTACAAATAATTTTACACTTGAGTTGAACTAGCTCTATAACCTAGTACAAATAATTTAACACTAGAGTTGAACTAGCTCTATGACCTAGTACAAAAGATTTTACACTACTATTGAACTAGCTCTACAAGCTAGTTCAAATAATTTTACACTAGAGTTGAACTACCTCTATAACCTAGTACAAACAATTTTACACTAGAATTAAACTACCTCTACAAGGTAGTTCAAATAATTTTACACTAGAGTTGAACTAGCTCTATAACCTAGTACAAATAATTTTAGACTAGAATTAAACTAGCTCTACAAGCTAGTTCAAATAATTTTACACTAGAGTTGAACTAGCTCTATAACCTAGTACAAATAATTTTACACTAGAGTTAAACTAGCTCTACAAGCTAGTACAAATAATTTTACACTTGAGTTGAACTAGCTCTACAAGCTAGTTCAAATAATTTTACACTAGAGTTGAACTAGCTCTATAACCTAGTACAAATAATTTTACACTAGAGTTAAACTAGATCTACAAGCTAGTACAAATAATTTTACACTAGAGTTGAACTAGCTCTACAAGCTAGTACAAGTAATTTTACACTAGAGTTGAACTAGCTCTATAAGCTAGTTCAAGTAATTTTACACTCGAGTTCAACTAGCTCTATAACCTAGTACAAATAATTTTACACTAGAGTTGAACTAGCTCTACAGGCTAGTTCAAATAATTTTACACTAATCTTGAACTAGCTCTACAGGCTAGTTCAAATAGTTTTACACTAATCTTGAACTACCTCTACAAGGTAGTTTAAATAATTTTACCCTAGATTTGAACTAGCTCTATAAACTAGCACAAATAATTTTACACTAGAGTTGAACTAGCTCTATAACGTAGTACAAATAATTTTACACTAGAGTTGAACTAGCTCTATAACCTAGCACAAATGATTTTAAACTACTGTTGAACTAGCTCTACAAGCTAGTTCAAATAATTTTACACTAGAGTTGAACTAGCTCTATATCCTAGTACAAATAATTTTACAGTAGAATTAAACTAGCTGTACAAGGCAGTTCAAATAATTTTACACTAGAGTCAAACTAGCTCTACAAGCTAATTCAAATAATTTTACACTAGAGTTGAACAAGCTCTATAGGATAGTTCAAATAATTTTACACTAGAGTTGAACTAGTTCTACAATCTAGTTTAATTAACTTTACACTAGAGTTGAACTTGCTCTATAGCCTAGTAGAAATAATTTAAGACTAGAGTTGAACTAGCTCTATGACCTAGTACAAATAATTTTACACTAGAGTTGAACTAGCTCTCTAAACAAGTACAAATAATTTTAAACTAGAGTTGAACTAGCTCTATAACCTAGTACAAATAATTTTACACAAGAGTTGAACTAGCACTATAACCTAGTACAAATAATGTTACAATAGAGTTGAACTAGCTCTATAGGCTAGTTCAAATAACTTTACACTAGAGTTGAACTAGCTCTACAGGCTAGTTCCAATAACTTTACACTAGAGTTGAACTAGCTCTATAGGCTAGGTGAAATAATTTTACACTCGAGTTGAACTAACTCTATAACCTAGTACAAATAATTTTACACTAGATTTAAACTAGCTATACAAGCTAGTTCAAATAATTTTATACTAGAGTTGAACTAGCTCTATAACCTAGTACAAATAATTTTACACTAGAGTTGAACTATCTCTACAAGCTAGTTCAAATAGTTTTACGCTAAAGTTGAACTAGCTCTACAGGCTAGTTCAAATAGTTTTACACTAATCTAGAACTACCTCTACAAGGTAGTTTAAATAATTTTACACTAGATTTGAACTAGCTCCATAACCTAGTACAAATAATTTTACACTTGAGTTGAACTAGCTCTATAACCTAGTACAAATAATTTTACACTAGAGTTGAACTTGCTCTATGACCTAGTACAAAAGATTTTACACTACTATTGAACTAGCTCTACAAGCTAGTTCAAATAATTTTACACTAGAGTTGAACTACCTCTATAACCTAGTACAAACAATTTTACACTAGAATTAAACTACCTCTACAAGGTAGTTCAAATAATTTTACACTAGAGTTGAACTAGCTCTATAACCTAGTACAAATAATTTTACACTAGAATTAAACTAGCTCTACAAGCTAGTTCAAATAATTTTACACTAGAGTTGAACTAGCTCTATAACCTAGTACAAATAATTTTACACTAGAGTTAAACTAGCTCTACAAGCTAGTACAAATAATTTTACACTTGAGTTGAACTAGCTCTACAAGCTAGTTCAAATAATTTTACACTAGAGTTGAACTAGCTTTATAAACTACTACAAAAAAATTTACACTAGAGTTGAACTAGCTCTACAAGCTAGTTCAAATAATTTTACACTAGAGTTGAACTAGCTCTATAACCTAGTACAAATAATTTTACACTAGAGTTGAACTACCTCTATAACCTAGTACAAACAATTTTACACTAGAATTAAACTACCTCTACAAGGTAGTTCAAATAATTTTACACTAGAGTTGAACTAGCTATATAACCTAGTACAAATAATTTTACACTAGAATTAAACTAGCTCTACAAGCTAGTTCAAATAATTTTACACTAGAGTGAACTAGCTCTATAACCTAGTACAAATAATTTTACACTAGAGTTAAACTAGCTCTACAAGCTAGTACAAATAATTTTACACTTGAGTTGAACTAGCTCTACAAGCTAGTTCAAATAATTTTACACTAGAGTTGAACTACCTTTATAAACTACTACAAAAAAATTTACACTAGAGTTGAACTAGCTCTACAAGCTAGTTCAAATAATTTTACACTAGAGTTGAACTAGCTCTATAACCTAGTACAAATAATTTTACACTAGAGTTGAACTAGCTCTACAAGCTATTTCAAATAATATTACACTAAAGTTGAACTAGCTCTACAGGCTAGTTCAAATAGTTTTACACTAATCTTGAACTACCTCTACAAGGTAGTTTAAATAATTTTACACTAGATTTGAACTAGCTACATAACGAAGTACAAATAATTTTAATCTAGAGATGAACTAGCTCTATAACCTAGTACAAATAATTTTACCCTAGCGTTGAACTAGCTCTATAACTTAGTAGAAATGATTTTACACCACTCTTGAACTAGCTCTAAAAGGTAGTTTAAATAATTTTACACTAGAGTTGAACTACCTCTATAACCTAGTACAAACAATTTTACACTAGAATTAAACTAGATCTACAAGCTAGTTCATATAATTTTACACTAGAGTTGAACTAGCTCTATAACCTAGTTCAAATAATTTTACACTAGAGTTAAACTAGATCTACAAGCTAGTACAAATAATTTTACACTAGAGTTGAACTAGCTCTACAAGCTAGTACAAGTAATTTTACACTAGAGTTGAACTAGCTCTATAAGCTAGTTCAAGTAATTTTACACTCGAGTTCAACTAGCTCTATAACCTAGTACAAATAATTTTACACTAGAGTTGAACTAGCTCTACAAGCTAGTTCAAATAATTTTACACTAAACTTGAACTAGCTCTACAGGCTAGTTCAAATAGTTTTACACTAATCTTGAACTACCTCTACAAGGTAGTTTAAATAATTTTACCCTAGATTTGAACTAGCTCTATAAACTAGCACAAATAATTTTACACTAGAGTTGAACTAGCTCTATAACGTAGTACAAATAATTTTACACTAGAGTTGAACTAGCTCTATAACCTAGCACAAATGATTTTACACTACTGTTGAACTAGCTCTTCAAGCTAGTTCAAATAATTTTACACTAGAGTTGAACTAGCTCCATAACCTAGTACAAATAATTTTACACTAGAATTAAACTAGCTGTACAAGGCAGTTCAAATAATTTTACACTAGAGTCAAACTAGCTCTACAAGCTAATTCAAATAATTTTACACTAGAGTTGAACAAGCTCTATAGGATAGTTCAAATAATTTTACACTAGAGTTGAACTAGTTCTACAATCTAGTTTAATTAATTTTACACTAGAGTTGAACTTGCTCTATAGCCTAGTACAAATAATTTTACACTAGAGTTGAACTAGCTTTACAGGCTAGTTCATATAATTTTACACTAGAGTTGAACTAGCTCTATGACCTAGTACAAATAATTTTACACTAGAGTTGAACTAGCTCTATAAACTAGTACAAATAATTTTAAACTAGAGTTGAACTAGCTCTATGACCTAGTACAAATAATTTTACACAAGAGTTGAACTAGCTCTATAACCTAGTACAAATAATGTTACACTAGAGTTGAACTAGCTCTGTAGGCTAGTTCAAATAACTTTACAATAGAGTTGAACTAGCTCTATAGGCTAGTTCCAATAATTTTACACTAGAGTTGAACTAGCTCTATAGGCTAGGTCAAATAATTTTACACTCGAGTTGAACTAACTCTATAACCTAGTACAAATAATTTTACACTAGATTTAAACTAGCTATACAGGCTAGTTCAAATAATTTTACACTAGAGTTGAACTAGCTCTATAACCTAGTACAAATAATTTTACACTAGAGTTGAACTATCTCTACAAGCTAGTTCAAATAGTTTTACGCTAAAGTTGAACTAGCTCTACAGGCTAGTTCAAATAGTTTTACACTAATCTTGAACTACCTCTACAAGGTAGTTTAAATAATTTTACACTAGATTTGAACTAGCTCCATAACCTAGTACAAATAATTTTACACTAGAGTTGAACTAGCTCTATAACCTAGTATAAATAATTTTACCCTAGAGTTGAACTAGCTCTATAACCTAGTAGAAATGATTTTACACCACTTTTGAACTAGCTCTACAAGCCAGCTCAAATAATTTTACACTAGAGTTGAACTAGCTCTACAGGCTAGATCATATAATTATACACTAGAGTTGAACTAGCTCTACAGGCTAGTTTAAATAGTTTTACACTAGAGTTGAACTAGCTCTATAACCTAGTAGAAATAATTTTACACTAGAGTTTAACTAGCTCTACAAGTTAGTTCAAATAATTTTACACTAGAGTGAATTAGTTCTACAGTCCAGTTCAAAGAGTTTTACACTAGAGTTGAACTAGCTCTATAACCTAGTACAAATAATTTTACACTAGAGTTGAACTTGCTCTATGACCTAGTACAAATAATTTTATACTTGAGTTGAACTAGCTCTATGACCTAGTACAAATAATTTTATACTTGACTTGAACTAGCTCTATAACATATTTCAAATAATTTTACACTAGAGTTGAACGAGCTCTATGACCTAGTACAAATAATTTTACACTAGACTTGAACAAGCTCTATAGGCTAGTTCAAATAATTTTACACTAGAGTTGAACTAGCTCTAGAGGCTAGTTCAAATAATTTTACACTAGAGTTGAACTAGCTCTACAAGCTAGTTCAAATAATTTTACACTAGAGTTGAACTAGTTCTACAAGCTAGTTTAAATAATTTTATATTAGAGTTGAACTAGCTCTATAACCTAGTACAAATAATTTTACACTAGATTTGAACTAGCTCTATAACCTAGTGCAAATAATTTTACCCTAGAGTTGAACTAGCTCTATAACCTAGTACAAATGATTTTACACCACTGTTGAACTAGCTCTACAAGGTAGTTCAAATAATTTTACACTAGAGTTGAACTACCTCCATAACCTAGTACAAACAATTTTACACTAGAATCAAACTAGCTCTATAAGCTAGTTCAAATAATTTTATACTAGAGTCGAACTAGCTCTATAAGCTAGAACAAATAATTTTACACTAGAGTTAAACTAGCTCTACAAGCTAGTTCAAGTAATTTTACACTAGAGCTGAACTAGCTTTACAAGCTAGTTCAAGTAATTTTACACTAAAGTTAAACTAGCTCTACAGGCTAGTTCAAATAGTTTTACACTAGTCTTGAACTACCTCTACAAGGTAGTTTAAATAATTTTACACTAGATTTGAACAAGCTCTATAACCTAGTACAAATAATTTTACACTAGAGTTGAACTAGCTCTATAACCTAGTACAATTAATTTTACACTAGAGTTGAATTAGATCTACAAGCTAGTTCAAATAATTTTACACTAAACTTGAACTAGCTCTACAGGCTAGTTCAAATAGTTTTACACTAATCTTGAACTACCTCTACAAGGTAGTTTAAATAATTTTACCCTAGATTTGAACTAGCTCTATAAACTAACACAAATAATTTTACACTAGAGTTGAACTAGCTCTATAACCTAGCACAAATGATTTTACACTACTGTTGAACTAGCTCTACAAGCTAGTTCAAATAATTTTACACTAGAGTTGAACTAGCTCTATATCCTAGTACAAATAATTTTACACTAAAATTAAACTAGCTATACAAGCCAGCTCAAATAATTTTACACTATACAAGCTAGTTCAAATATTTTTACACTAGAGATGAACAAGCTCTACAGGATAGTTCAAATAATTTTACACTAGAGTTGAACTAGTTCTACAATCTAGTTTAATTAATTTTACACTAGAGTTGAACTTGCTCTATAACCTAGTACAAATAATTTAAGACTAGAGTTGAACTAGCTCTATGACCTAGTATAAATAATTTTACACTAGAGTTGAACTAGCTCTATAAACTAGTACAAGTAATTTTACACTAGAGTTGAACTAGCTCTATGACCTAGTACAAATAATTTTACACAAGAGTTGAACTAGCTCTATAACCTAGTACAAATAATTTTACACTAGAGTTGAACTAGCTCTATAGTCTAGTTCAAATAACTTTATAATAGATTTGAACTAGCTCTATAGGCTAGTTCAAATAACTTTACACTAGAGTTGAACTAGCTCTATAGGCTAAGCCAAATAATTTTACACTCGAGTTGAACTAACTCTATAACCTAGTACAAATAATTTTACACTAGATTAAACTAGCTATACAGGCTAGTTCAAATAATTTTACACTAGTGTTGAACTAGCTCTATAACCTAGTTCAAATAATTTTACACTAGAGTTGAACTAGCTCTACAAGCTAGTACAAATAATTTTACACTAGAGTTGAACTAGCTCTACAAGATAGTTCAAATAATTTTACACTAGAGTTGAACTAGTTGTACAATCTAGTTTAAATAATTTTACACTAGAGTTGAACTAGCTCTATAGCCTAGTACAAATAATTTAACAATAGAGTTGAACTAGCTCTATGACCTAGTACAAAAAAATTTACACTAGAGTTGAACTAGCTCTATAAACTAGTACAAATAATTTTACACTAGAGTTGAACTAGCTCTATGACCTAGTAGAAATAATTTTACACTAGAGTTGAACTAGCTTTATAACCTAGTACAAATAATTTTACACTAGAGTTGAACTAGCTCTACAAAATAATTCAAATAACTTTACACTAGAGTTGAACTAGCTCTACAGCCTAGTTCGAATAGTTTTACACTAGAGTTGAACTAGCTCTATAGGCTAGGTCAAATAATTTTACACTCGAGTTGAACTAGCTCTATAACCTAGTACAAATAATTTTACAATAGAGTTGAACTAGCTCCACAAGCTAGGTCAAATAATTTTACACTTGAGTTGCACTACCTCTACAGGCTAGTACAAATAAATTTACACTAGAGTTGAACTAGCTCTACAAGCTAGTTCAAATAATTTTACACTAGAGTTGAACTAGCTCTATAACCTAGTACAAATAATTTTACACTAGAGTTGAACTAGCTCTACAAGCTAGTTCAAATAATTTTACACTAAAGTTGAACTAGCTCTATAACCTAGCACAAATAATTTTACACTAGAGTTGAACTAGCTCTATAACGTAGTACAAATAATTTTACACTAGAGTTGAACTAGCTCTATAACTTAGCACAAATGATTTTACACCATTGTTGAACTAGCTCTACAAGCTAGTTCAAATAATTTTACACTAGAGTTGAACTAGCTCTATATCCTAGTAAAAATAATTTTACACTAGAATTAAACTAGCTATACAAGCTAGTTCAAATAATTTTACAATAGAGTTGAACTAGCTCTATAACCTAATACAAATAATTTTACACTGGAGTTAAACTAGCTCTACAAGCTAGTTCAAATAATTTTACACTAGAGTTGAACAAGCTCAACAGGATAGTTCAAATAATTTTACACTAGAGTTGAACTAGTTCTACAATCTAGTTTAATTAATTTTACACTACAGTTGAACTTGCTCTATAGCCTAGTACAAATAATTTAACACTAGAGTTGAACTAGCTATATGACCTAGTACAAATAATTTTACACTTGAGTTGAACTAGCTCTATGAACTAGTACAAATAATTTTACACTAGAGTTGAACTAGCTCTTTGACCTAGTACAATTAATTTTACACAAGAGTTGAACTAGCTCTATAACCTAGTACAAATAATTTTACACTAGAGTTGAACTAGATCTATAGGCTAGTTCAAATAACTTTACACTAGAGTTGAACTAGCTCTATAGGCTAGTTCAAATAACTTTACAATAGAGTTGAACTAACTCTATAACCTAGAACAAATAATTTTACACTAGATTTAAACTGGCTATACAGGCTAGTTCAAATAATTTTACACTAGAGTTGAACTAGCTCTACAAGCTAGTTCAAATAATTTTACACTAGAGATGAACTAGCTCTATAATGTAGTACAAATAATTTTACACTAGAGTTGAACTAGCTCTACAAGCTAGTTCAAATAATTTTACACTAAAGTTGAACTAGCTCTACAGGCTAGTTCAAATGGTTTTACACTAATCTTGAACTACCTCTACAAGGTAGTTTAAATAATTTCACACTAGATTTGAACTAGCTCCATAACCTAGTACCAATAATTTAACACTAGAGTTGAACTAGCTCTATAACCTAGTACCAATAATTTTACCCTAGAGTTGAACTAGCTCTATAACCTAGTAGAAATGATTTTACACCACTGTTGAACTATCTCTACAAGGTAGTTCAAATAATTTTACACTAGAGTTGAACTACCTCTATAACCTAGTACAAACAATTTTACACTAGAATTAAACTATCTCTAAAAGGTAGTTCAAATAATTTTACACTAGAGTTGAACTATCTCTGTAACCTTGTACAAATAATTTTACACTAGAATTAAACTAGCTCTACAAGCTAGTTCAAATAATTTTACACTAGAGTTGAACTAGCTCTATAACCTAGTACAAATAATTTTACACTAGAGTTAAAACAAGATCTACAAGCTAGTACAAATAATTTTACACTAGAGTTGAACTAGCTCTACACGCTAGTTCAAATAATTTTACACTAGACTTGAACTAGCTTTATAAACTACTACAAAAAAATTTACACTAGAGTTGAACTAGCTCTACAAGCTAGTTCAAATAATTTTACACTAGAGTTGAACTAGCTCTATAACCTAGTACAAATAATTTTACACTAGAGTTGAACTAGCTCTACAGGCTAGTTCAAATAGTTATACATTAATCTTGAACTACCTCTACAAGGTAGTTTGAATAATTTTACACTAGATTTGAACTAGCTCCATAACCTAGTACTAATAATTTTACACTAGAGTTGAACTAGCTCTATGACCTAGTACAAATAATTTTACCCCAGAGTTGAACTAGCTCTATAACCTAGTAGAAATGATTTTACACCACTGTTGAACTAGCTCTACAAGGTAGTTCAAATAATTTTACAATAGAGTTGAACTACCTCTATAACTTATAGTACAAACAATTTTACACTAGAATTAAACTAGCTCTACAAGGTAGTTCAAATAATTTTACACTAGAGTTGAACTACCTCTATAACCTAGTATAAACAATTTTACACTAGAATTAAACTAGCTCTACAAGCTAGTTCAAATAATTTTACACTAGAGTTGAACTAGCTCTATAACCTAGTACAAATAATTTTACACTAGAGTTAAACTAGCTCTACAAGCTAGTACAAATAATTTTACACTAGAGTTGAACTAGCTCTACAAGCTAGTTGAAATAATTTTACACTAGAGTTGAACTAGCTTTATAACTTAGTACAAAATTTTTTGCACTAAGGTTGAACTAGCTCTACAAGCTAGTTCAAATAATTTTACACTAGAGTTGAACTAGAGGTACAAGCTAGTTCAAATAATTTTACACTAGAGTTGAACTAGCTCTATAACCTAGTACAAATAATTTTACACTAGAGTTGAACTAGCTCTACAAGCTAGTTCAAATAATTTTACACTAAAGTTGAACTAGCTCTACATGCTAGATCAAATAGTTTTACACTAATCTTGAATTACCTCTACAAGGTAGTTTAGATAATTTTACACTAGATTTGAACTAGCTCCGTAACCTAGTTCAAATAATTTTACACTAGAGTTGAACTAGCTCTATAACCTAGTACAAATAATTTTGCCCTAGAGTTGAACTAGCTCTATAACCTAGTAGAAATGATTTTACACCACTGTTGAACTAGCTCTACAAGGTAGTTCAAATAATTTTACACTAGAGTTGAACTACCTCTATAACCTAGTATAAACAATTTTACACTAGAATTAAACTAGCTCTACAAGCTAGTTCAAATAATTTTACAATAGAGTTGAACTAGCTCTATAACCTAGTACAAATAATTTTACACTAGAGTTAAACTAGATCTACAAGCTAGTACAAATAATTTTACACTAGAGTTGAACTAGCTCTACAAGCTAGTACAAGTAATTTTACACTAGAGTTGCACTAGCTCTATAAGCTAGTTCAAGTAATTTTACACTCGAGTTGAACTAGCTCTATAACCTAGTACAAATAATTTTACACTAGAGTTGAACTAGCTCTACAAGCTAGTTCAAATAATTTTACACTAAACTTGAACTAGCTCTACAGGCTAGTTCAAATAGTTTTACACTAATCTTGAACTACCTCTACAAGGTAGTTTAAATAATTTTACCCTAAATTTGAACTAGCTCTATAACCTAGCACAAAGAATTTTACACTAGAGTTGAACTAGCTCTATAACGTAGTACAAATAATTTTACACTAGAGTTGAACTAGCTCTATAACCTAGCACAAATGATTTTACACTACTGTTGAACTAGCTCTACAAGGTAGTTCAAATAATTTTACACTAAGATGAACCAGCTCTACAGGCTAGTTCAAATAGTTTTACACTAATCTTGAACTACCTCTACGAGGTAGTTTAAATAATTTTACACTAGATTTGAACTAGCTCCATAACCTAGTACTAATAATTTTACACTAGAGTTGAACTAGCTCTATAACCTAGTACAAATAATTTTACCCCAGAGTTGAACTAGCTCTATAACCTAGTAGAAATGATTTTACACCACTGTTGAACTAGCTCTACAAGGTAGTTCAAATAATTTTACACTAGAGTTGAACTACCTCTATAACCTATAGTACAAACAATTTTACACTAGAATTAAACTAGCTCTACAAGGTAGTTCAAATAATTTTACACTAGAGTTGAACTACCTCTATAACCTAGTATAAACAATTTTACACTAGAATTAAACTAGCTCTACAAGCTAGTTCAAATAATTTTACACTAGAGTTGACCTAGCTCTATAACCTAGTACAAATAATTTTACACTAGAGTTAAACTAGCTCTACAAGCTAGTACAAATAATTTTACACTAGAGTTGAACTAGCTCTACAAGCTAGTTGAAATAATTTTACACTAGAGTTGAACTAGCTTTATAACTTAGTACAAAATTTTTTGCACTAGGGTTGAACTAGCTCTACAAGCTAGTTCAAATAATTTTACACTAGAGTTGAACTAGAGCTACAAGCTAGTTCAAATAATTTTACACTAGAGTTGAACTAGCTCTATAACCTAGTACAAATAATTTTACACTAGAGTTGAACTAGCTCTACAAGCTAGTTCAAATAATTTTACACTAAAGTTGAACTAGCTCTACATGCTAGATCAAATAGTTTTACACTAATCTTGAACTACCTCTACAAGGTAGTTTAGATAATTTTACACTAGATTTGAACTAGCTCCGTAACCTAGTTCAAATAATTTTACACTAGAGTTAAACTAGCTCTATAACCTAGTACAAATAATTTTGCCCTAGAGTTGAACTAGCTCTATAACCTAGTAGAAATGATTTTACACCACTGTTGAACTAGCTCTACAAGGTAGTTCAAATAATTTTACACTAGAGTTGAACTACCTCTATAACCTAGTATAAACAATTTTACACTAGAATTAAACTAGCTCTACAAGCTAGTTCAAATAATTTTACAATAGAGTTGAAGTAGCTCTATAACCTAGTACAAATAATTTTACACTAGAGTTAAACTAGATCTACAAGCTAGTACAAATAATTTTACACTAGAGTTGAACTAGCTCTACAAGCTAGTACAAGTAATTTTACACTAGAGTTGCACTAGCTCTATAAGCTAGTTCAAGTAATTTTACACTCGAGTTGAACTAGCTCTATAACCTAGTACAAATAATTTTACACTAGAGTTGAACTAGCTCTACAAGCTAGTTCAAATAATTTTACACTAAACTTGAACTAGCTCTACAGGCTAGTTCAAATAGTTTTACACTAATCTTGAACTACCTCTACAAGGTAGTTTAAATAATTTTACCCTAAATTTGAACTAGCTCTATAACCTAGCACAGAGAATTTTACACTAGAGTTGAACTAGCTCTATAACGTAGTATAAATAATTTTACACTAGAGTTGAACTAGCTCTATAACCTAGCACAAATGATTTTACACTACTGTTGAACTAGCTCTACAAGGTAGTTCAAATAATTTTACACTAGAGTTGAACTAGCTCTATATCCTAGTACAAATAATTTTACACTACAATTAAACTAGCTATACAAGCTAGTTCAAATAATTTTACAACAGAGTTGAACTAGCTCTATAACCTAATACAAATAATTTTACACTAGAGTTAAACTAGCTCTACAAGCTAGTTCAAATAATTTTACACTAGAGTTGAACTAGCTCTATAAACTAGTACAAATAATTTTACACTAGAGTTGAACTAGCTCTATGACCTAGTACAAATAATTTTACACAAGAGTTGAACTAGCTCTATAACCTAGTACAAATAATTTTACACTAGAGTTGAACTAGCTCTATAGGCTAGTTCAAATAACTTTACACTAGAGTTGAACTAGCTCTATAGGCTAGTTCAAATAACTTTACACTAGAGTTGAACTAGCTCTATAGGCTAGGTCAAATAATTTTACACTCGAGTTGAACTAACTCTATAACCTAGTACAAATAACTTTACACTAGATTTAAACTAGCTATACAGGCTAGTTCAAATAATTTTACACTAGAGTTGAACTAGCTCTACAAGCTAGTTCAAATAATTTTATACTAGAGTTGAACTAGCTCTATAACCTAGTACAGATAATTTTACACTAGAGTTGAACTAGCTCTACAAGCTAGTTCAAATAATTTTACACTAAGATGAACCAGCTCTACAGGCTAGTTCAAATAGTTTTACACTAATCTTGAACTACCTCTACAAGGTAGTTTAAATAATTTTACACTAGATTTGAACTAGCTCCATAACCTAGTACAAATAATTTTACACTAGAGTTGAACTAGCTCTATAACCTAGTACAAATAATTTTACCCTAGAGTTGAACTAGCTCTATAACCTAGTAGAAATGATTTTACACCACTTTTGAACTAGCTCTATAAGGTAGTTCAAATAATTTTACACTAGAGTTGAACTACCTCTATAACCTAGTACAAACAATTTTACACTAGAATTAAACTAGCTCTACAAGGTAATTCAAATAATTTTATATTAGAGTTGAACTAGCTCTGTAACCTAGTACAAATAATTTTACACTAGAATTAAACTAGCTCTACAAATGTAACACCCCGGTAGTTAAGCTACAGTAACTCCATGCTAACGACACCAAGTCATCATCATTATTCCCTAAGGAAAGCAATTAAGAAATATTTCAACCTCGAATTGAAATTCAAATCATAAGTGAAATGAATAAATTCTAAAACATGAAAACTAAAATGTTCATCAGGTGAAAAATAATCCATAACTAATTATGGTGGTAAAACAACATTTTTATAAAGTATTTAAATGTCTAAACTAATTAAAACAGTGGATAAAACAATTATTTAAATGTTGCAAGGTATTTTTTTAAATGCTAAAACTAATTGTGGCGATGGCCTAAATTACAATACTAATTAAGTGCAAGTTTCTTTCTTTTATAAAACTATTTTACTACAAAAGAAAATAGGAAACAGTTTAAATAAAAGGAAAATAGAAAAGTAAAAGTAAAGAAGGGAAGAAGAGAAACTGCTACTGCTGCACTAGGCCCTAATGGCCACAGTGCAGGCCCAGCCCACCCCACGGTCATCCCCTACGTTCTGTTCATAGTGGGGGATCGTGGCAGGGATCCACCGGCCATGGCTGCGCCATGCCGCGTGCTGGCCATCCCCTGGCTCCCCTAGAGCATAAAGGCCGACCCTGCGACCCCCAGGCGAACCCTATCCCCACCTTCTCCCTCTCGCGCCGCCTCCCTCTCTGTCTCGTTCGCCCGAGCGGGCTCGTCGCTGCCACATCGCCGTCGTCGCGGCCACTGGCTCCCCCTCTCCGTTCCAACAGCCCAGGAGCACCGTCGTCCTATTCTGCACCGACTGCAAGCGCCAGGTCGAGTCGGAGCGCGCTCGAGCCGTCTCCATCGGCCTCCTTCCCCGACTACATCCGCCGGTCACCGTCGCTCGATCCACGTCTCTCCAACGGGCTCCGGCATCATCGAGCCTTCTGCAAGCTCCGCTGTGAGCTCATCATCGTTTTCCCTCTCAACTGATGCTTGATTTCCTTCCGTAGCGCTGTCCCCATAAGTTGTCGCACCACCGTCCGCCATGGCCGATGAGGTCGAGTAGGCCGCGCTTCTCTGGACCTGCCCGTGATGCGTGCGTGCTCCAGGCACTCCTATGAATCAATTGCACCACGCGGCTTGCTCGCTTGTGCTCCGAACGAAGCTTTCATCGAGCACCGCATCGGTCGCCGCTAGTTGCCGCCATAGTCACACTTTTTATTGGACGTCCTAGCTCGCGCCCGTACCACCTACAAATGTGGCGTGGTGCCCTCGTTTGGATGGCTCAAACCATTGCTCGGTTTGGTCGCCGTAGGTGCTTCCCCGTGCTCGCCACTTCCGACCCATGCTCGCCGTTGCCGCGTCCAAAGCTCTGCTCCCGCACGTCGTGCCTTGCTCTCTGGCCGCGCACTGCCGCGTCCCTGCGCCAGTCCGCGCGCGCCCGCGCATGGAGATGCCCCCGCTGCTCTGCTGTTGCTACTTCTGCTCCATGTCGCCGCTCTACTGCTGCGTACTCTGCTGCTTACTACTACTGCCGCCGTTGGCTGCTACTCTACTGCTACTCTGCTACAGTAACATTCAGTTACTGTAGCAGTAGCTAGCTTTTGCGCTGCTACGCCGTTTAGCTCTCTGGACAACCCCTAAAAACAGCTAATCAAGTGCTAATATGAGTAAGAATAATATTTGTAGGTAGTACACTTGTCAAAGCTTAAATGTTTCCATTGAACCAAATCAATTTGATGCATGGATTAATTCCTATGAAAATCACAAAATGCTATCTTTTCTAAACAGAGAACAAAATAAACCCCTAGCACTGTGTATGCGTGTGTTGTGTATGTATGTGTCTTGTGTGTACAGCGCGCGTGTGTGTAGTGCGTGTGTGGCCGGCTGGACTCTGCCCACTAATGGCCGGCCCTTGTTAATTAGGCTATGTTTAGCTTAGGATTAGTTTAGTGCTAATTAGTCCTTTTAGCAAATGACAAGTGGGTCCCATCTAAATAGAATAGATAAATATTTTGGAAATTATTAAATCAGTGTCATATGGGCCATCACCTCTCCGTTTGACTAGTCACATTGACTTGGTCAATTCAGATTTAAATTAAACACAAAATTCGAGAATATTTTTAAAACTTTGGAAATTCATACAAAAATAACCGTAGCTCGGATGAAAAAGACTTATATATGAAAAATGACTAGAAAAATAAGACGAGTCCGAATATGCTTCACGTTCATCTGTTACATGCCTCCAACACAACAAACATGGAACCTCCCCCTTCGGATTGTCCGTTCGGTAAATGCCCAAAGCCCGGGAGATATCCACAGATATTTTCCCGCTCTGTCTGTAACATGTAGCACCGCGTTAGATCATCCCTAGGACTGCGTATTGCCATAGTTATGCTTTGTGATGCATTTGTTTGCATTATATTTATTGTTTCTCCCCCCTCTTCTCTCGCTAGACATCGAGACCGACGCCACTGCTACCCAGTACGTCTACGGTGTTGACGACCCCTCTCTCTTGCCAGAGCAACCAGGCAAGCCCCCCCCCTTTGATCACCAGATATCGCCTACTCTTCTCTATACTGCTTGCATTAGAGTAGTGTAGCATGTTACTGCTTTCCGTTATTCCTATCCTGATGCATAGCCTGTCCTTGCTACTACTGTTGTTACCATTACCTGGTATCCTACTGCTTATTATAGGATGCTAGTGTTCCATCAGTGGCCCTACACTCTTGTCCGTCTGCCAAGCTATACTACTGGGCCGTGATCACTTCGGGAGGTGATCACGGGCATATACAATATACTTTGCACAGTTACCTTACCTGTGATACTGTTCGGAGATGGGCGCTGAAGGGGCAGGTGGCTCCATCCCGGTAGAGGTGGGCCTGGGTTCCCGACGGCCCCCGACGGTTACTCTGAGGCGGAGCGACAGGGAAGGTTGAGACCACCTAGGAGAGAGGTGGGCCTGGCCCTGGTCGATGTTCGCGGATACTTAACACGTTTAACGAGATCTTGGTATTTGATCTGAGTCTGGCTACTGGCCTATACGCACTAACCATCTACGCGGGGACAGTTATGGGCACTCGACGTCGTGGTATCAGCCGAAGCACTTCGTGACGCCAGCGACCGAGCGGCGCGCGCCGGGTTGGACCGCGTAACGTGACTTCCTTTGTAATGGAAGTTGCTAGGTCTGCTCTCTGGCCGCGTACGCAACGTGCAGGTGTGCTATGGGCGATGGGCCCAGACCCTTGTGCGCTTAGGTTTAGACCGGCGTGCTGGCCTCTCTGTTGTGTCTAGGTGGGGCTGCGACGTGTTGATCTTCCGAGGCCGGGCATGACCCAGGAAAGTGTGTCCGGCCAAATGGGATCGAGCGTGTTGGGTTATGTGGTGCACCCCTGCAGGGAAGTTAATCTATTCGAATAGCCGTGATCTTCGGTAACAGGACGACTTGGAGTTGTACCTTGACCTTATGACAACTAGAACTGGTTACTTAATAAAACACACCCTTCCAAGTGCCAGATACAACCGGTGGTCTCTCTCTCACAGGGCGACGAGGGGAGGATCATCGGTTAGGATTATGCTATGCGATGCTACTTGGAGGACTTCGGTCTACTCTCTTCTACATGATGCAAGACGGAAGCTGCCAGAAGCGTACTCTTCGAAAGGACTAGCTATCCCCCCTTATTCCGGCTTTCTGCAGTTCAGTCCACATATGATACCCTTATTCCATTTGATACCAATGCATACATAGGTAGTATAGCTCCTTGCTTGCGAGTACTTTGGATGAGTACTCACGGTTGCTTTCTCCCTCTTTTCCCCCTATCCCTTCTACCTGGTTGTCGCAACCAGATGTTGGAGTCCAGGAGCCAGACGCCACCTTCGACGACGACTCCTACTACACCGGAGGTGCCTACTACTACATGATGCCCACTGACGACGACCAGGAGTAGTTAGGAGGATCCCAGGCAGGAGGCCTGCGCCTCTTTCGATCTGTATCCCAGTTTGTGCTGGCCTTCTTAAGGCAAACTTGTTTAACTTATGTCTGTACTCAGATATTGTTGCTTCCGCTGACTCGTCTATGATCGAGCTCTTGTATTCGAGCCCTCGAGACCCCTGGCTTGTAATATGATGCTTGTATGACTTATTTTATTTGTAGAGTTGTGTTGTGATATCTTCCCGTGAGTCCTTGATCTTGATCGTACACATTTGCGTGCATGATTAGTGTACGGTCAAATCGGGGGCGTCACAAGTTGGTATCAGAGCCGACTGCCTGTAGGAATCCCCCTTCCACACTCCTTGGCCGAAGTTGAGTCTAGACATTACTAAAACTTTTACTAACATGGCTGTGTGTCTTACGGGCACACGTCGCCATCGGGTGGTAGTAGGATCTTTTATTTCCCGACCTATACTCTGGGACTCTGACATCTCTCCTATTCGGGTTAAATGAATTTACTTAAATCTAACTTTAGGATCTCGTTACTACTTTCTCCCAGAGAGCCCCTCGGTACGAACGATCGCTTGCTTCACCATAAGATTCCAAAGACACCCTACGATGTTCTCTCGAGACTATGTGCCATCGCTTTTACCATTCCCTACCACCGATGTATCCTTATGGATATCTACCTACATTTGTCATTGATACATTCAACCCAGTTGATCTTGTTATTACAAGATACCTTGAAATCCTTTCTATTTGTTCCGAGAATATTTTATGCCTACTGCCTGGCAGTTCCTTGCCACCTGAATATCCCTATGGATAATTTCTCGCCCTTATCAAGTATCCGTTCATCCCCGGTTGTTCATGTGTTTCACAATGGTCTTCGAAATACTATTCGATCCTCCAAAAATCCTTAATAGCTTATTGCTCTGCAATACTTGTCTTCTTGCATTATGGATGCTTTCCATATGTCTGGAAATATTCGTTAGTATCCTTAGGCATCGTCTTTTTGATCCTATTGATTCAACATGAGTGCGAATGCACGCAATCATCAGTTGATCCTTTTAAATTATCTTTTCGGCTCAGACGTTATTTTAAAACATGAGCTGGATCTCGACCAATCAAATTGCCGTCGATTGTACCCCTAAGGCTATTCAACTTATCCATCCCTAATCAGAGCATTGCTTCCGATCCCTTGTCTTGGAATTGATAATTCCTTTGCATTTGAACTTTGAGTTAGTCAGTTGTTTCCATAAACTGATCTCCTTGTATTCCTTCTTCCTCGGGTTGAGTACCGATACTCACATCAGCTCCGTTGTGGATCGCCCGATCCATTGTTGGATTTCATCCGACATCGTCCTTCATATTCAATAACCTTGTGAGCCTTTCCACGGGTATATAATGCCTTTGGTAAATTGTATCCTACGCTTTGTCAACCATGCTCTACTTTTGAGCTTGTGTTATTTACTCCTGAAGTTCGTGGTACATGTTCTAAGAAGCCCCGATGGCTTGAACCTATGCCTTCCTTAATATGTGTGAACTCGAAAGTTTTCATGAGTCATACTCTTCTGGTATTTTGCCAGATAAAATTTCAACACTACAACTTCATCGAACGCGAGAAGTAAATGAAAGGTTATGCATGGGAGAAGTGGGAGTCGACCTTGAACATTGTGTTCATGCCCATGGACATGATGCAGATCCTATCATGGAAACTTCTTGTAATAATAACTATTTCCTTGGTATAATATCATCTGGTATCTGTGAATTGATCCTTTGCTATCATGGCTCCGACCATGATTGATCCCCTTTGATTCCATTTCTCAGACAAGATGAAGTACTTGTCTTCTGCAGATCACTTCACATGTCCACCCTCTACTCTGCTCTACCGTCGAGTATTACAATCTGGTATCTCAAGAATATCATGAAACATCATAACTTCTTATGGGTTCTTCATCAATTGTTATTACTCACCAGGTCCAATTGTTCTTAGGTTCTGGGTTGTTGTCAACCGAGGACCCCGACTAGTGAAATTATTCCGCACTACATATCAAATACCCCTAGTATTTTTACTGGGAAATTCTGAATTCAATCTGGTCATTCCTAGACTATCGGCTGCATCCTGGTCTTGCTATCTTTGACTGTGCTACCACGTCCTTCTCTGGTGCACGAGTTCTTCAGTGTGTGAGCACGACTTACGTCGAGCTTTCAACATCATGTTGCTTGTCTTGAAAGGTAACTTTGGTTCTGAGCTTGCATCTTATATATTGATCCTATAACTTGTCGCTTCGTTATTCCCTTTCTTGTTGCCATTGATGTTTGATTGCATCTTCATGAAACCTTTCGACAAATGGTCTGTGATGTGTAAATTCAAAACTTCTAGCAACCCTATTGCTTTGAAGTTATTGGTCTATAGTTTCATTCTAAGGCTATTGCTTATTGAATCATCATTCAAACATTGATCGTGCTACCTAGTCCAGATTCCTGGGTGCACCCTTCTATCATTGTTCAGTTGTGTATGTTTCCCTCGAGCATACATCATCATATCATTTGATCCGACAAATGATATTTCCTTGTTCACATAATTGTGGAAATCCATCCTTGGGAAATCTCGACGATTTGTTGCTGAGCCTATCAGCCATCTCCTCATCCTCTCCTTGGTTTACTGATGAACTCTTGTTTCAGAGCTCACTTCCATAGATCATTTTTGAGAATCTCACAAATGTCTTCTCGTCAAATTGTGTAGCACCTTTTCTTCTCAGGCATCCTGAGTCTGAGGTATCCTGACACCAATCAAATCTGAATCTCGGTCAGATATGATGTTTGGAACATATTTCCAAGAGTTATAACGTTGGTCTTTATATGACCCGGTAAGGTGGTGTCATGCCTAACACACCTGACCGGAGGACCTATTGTTATAATTTTCCTTTTAGTAATGCTATCCATTCTTCCATGAGGAAATTGTAAGACTTATTCTACAAGTTATTCCTGATGGATCCTTGGTGTTTCCAAAGTCTGATCTTCACCTGATGACCATGTCAATACTATCTCGAAGCACGTCTATGGTACTCCGATTTTCAACAAGACCATTTGAAGCCCAATGCTAAATGTTTCCTGCTCAATTATCCAAACACCGTTGTATGGGTAATGTCATGAAATTTCTCTCCCCTACCTAAAGAGTTTTCTACATTATATGCTGTCATGGATATCATACTCTGCTTGTCCTTGGGAAGGATATACCCTTGAAATATGTGTTTAAACACATTTTCCTTTCCATTTTTCTGTTTAATCTGATAATCATATTTTTTTCCTTTCCATTGGTTGGTTTAACGTTTCTTGTGATCTATATGATCTAATCAGTAACATTCTCCTGCTTATGTAAACACCTCGTTGTACAATTCTGTCAGTAACACCCTGTTACTATTGTTGGTGACATCCCGGTAACCACCGATGGACGAGAACTTTGCCTATTGGCCCGCCTTGTTTCAACGAGCAGGAAAATGGTTCTCTTCGTCCCTCGCCCTTGG
The DNA here is from genome assembly GCF_056163025.1 of Triticum urartu. Lineage (NCBI taxonomy): Eukaryota > Viridiplantae > Streptophyta > Magnoliopsida > Poales > Poaceae > Triticum > Triticum urartu. The sequence goes on from NC_141875.1 coordinate 559,574,577, forward strand.
TACCGACTTTGTTGCCGACATAACTGATAGGCTACTCTCTGACATGTCTTGCTATCATGGCCGTGCCAGATGTCGACGCCCTTCCTACTTTAACCACATGGTGGGCCCATAACCCACATTTCCACAGGATCGAAACCTGACTCTCCTATACACCCCCTGTTTTTAAGGTTGTTCCTCGCACCTGGCCTCGTATGTAATTCACGAGCCACCTTCTGTGTGATCCTCAATCCTGGTATTAAACACAATACTTGTTTCCGTTGCCTTGAACCCCTTACACACTCTGTTTCAGGAAACGAACGATTGCCTACCCGCTTGAAACTTCTCATGGTACCTCCTTACTTTACTCTCGATATTTTCTTAAGTTTTAGTTTGAGAGTTACTTTCCGCCACCTTCCCCGATGTTAACTACCAGATAGTCAACCTTGCAGAGGTCCGTTCTCCCGGAATATACCCACCCTTTATTCTTTCGTAAGTACGATGGAGTTCTCGAAGAAAGGAAGCCGACTTAATCATGATGACTGAAGCATAGGGATGAAGACATCAGTGTTATGGATTGACCTCTTCGAGAAGAGCAACAACGATCAAGAAGAATCACTAGGATTTCGTAACCTATTCTTTCCCCTTACTTCACCTCTTAAAATCTCGGGACGAGATTTCTTGTAGTGGAGGAGATTTGTAACACCCCGATAGTTAAGCTACAGTAACTCCATGCTAACGACACCAAGTCATCATCATTATTCCCTAAGAAAAGCAATTAAGAAATATTTCAACCTCGAATTGAAATTCAAATCATAAGTGAAATGAATAAATTCTAAAACATGAAAACTAAAATGTTCATCAGGTGAAAAATAATCCATAACTAATTATGGTGGTAAAACAACATTTTTATAAAGTATTTAAATGTCTAAACTAATTAAAACAGTGGATAAAACAATTATTTAAATGTTGCAAGGTATTTTTTTAAATGCTAAAACTAATTGTGGCGATGGCCTAAATTACAATACTAATTAAGTGCAAGTTTCTTTCTTTTATAAAACTATTTTACTACAAAAGAAAATAGGAAACAGTTTAAATAAAAGGAAAATAGAAAAGTAAAAGTAAAGAAGGGAAGAAGAGAAACTGCTACTGCTGCACTAGGCCCTAATGGCCACAGTGCAGGCCCAGCCCACCCCACGGTCATCCCCTACGTTCTGTTCATAGTGGGGGATCGTGGCAGGGATCCACCGGCCATGGCTGCGCCATGCCGCGTGCTGGCCATCCCCTGGCTCCCCTAGAGCATAAAGGCCGACCCTGCGACCCCCAGGCGAACCCTATCCCCACCTTCTCCCTCTCGCGCCGCCTCCCTCTCTGTCTCGTTCGCCCGAGCGGGCTCGTCGCTGCCACATCGCCGTCGTCGCGGCCACTGGCTCCCCCTCTCCGTTCCAACAGCCCAGGAGCACCGTCGTCCTATTCTGCACCGACTGCAAGCGCCAGGTCGAGTCGGAGCGCGCTCGAGCCGTCTCCATCGGCCTCCTTCCCCGACTACATCCGCCGGTCACCGTCGCTCGATCCACGTCTCTCCAACGGGCTCCGGCATCATCGAGCCTTCTGCAAGCTCCGCTGTGAGCTCATCATCGTTTTCCCTCTCAACCGATGCTTGATTTCCTTCCGTAGCGCTGTCCCCATAAGTTGTCGCACCACCGTCCGCCATGGCCGATGAGGTCGAGTAGTCCGCGCTTCTCTGGACCTGCCCGTGATGCGTGCGTGCTCCAGGCACTCCTATGAATCAATTGCACCACGCGGCTTGCTCGCTTGTGCTCCGAACGAAGCTTTCGTCGAGCACCGCATCGGTCGCCGCTAGTCGCCGCCGTAGTCACACTTTTTATTGGCCGTCCTAGCTCACGCCTGTACCACCTACAAATGTGGCGTGGTGCCCTCGTTTGGATGGCTCAAACCATTGCTTGGTTTGGTCGCCGTAGGTGCTTCCCCGTGCTCGCCACTTCCGACCCATGCTCGCCGTCGCCGCGTCCAAAGCTCTGCTCCCGCACGTCGTGCCTTGCTCTCTGGCCGCGCACTGCCGCGTCCCTGCGTCAGTCCGCGCGCGCCCGCGCATGGAGATGCCCCCGCTGCTCTGCTGTTGCTACTTCTGCTCCATGTCGCCGCTCTGCTGCTGCGTACTCTGCTGCTTACTACTACTGCCGCCGTTGGCTGCTACTCTGCTGCTACTCTGCTACAGTAACATTCAGTTACTGTAGCAGTAGCTAGCTTTTGCGCTGCTACGCCGTTTAGATCTCTGGACAGCCCCTAAAAACAGCTAATCAAGTGCTAATATGAGTAAGAATAATATTTGTAGGTAGTACACTTGTCAAAGCTTAAATGTTTCCATTGAACCAAATCAATTTGATGCATGGATTAATTCCTATGAAAATCACAAAATGCTATCTTTTCTAAACAGAGAACAAAATAAACCCCTAGCACTGTGTATGCGTGTGTTGTGTATGTATGTGTCTTGTGTGTACAGCGCGCGTGTGTGTAGTGCGTGTGTGGCTGGCTGGACTCTGCCCACTAATGGCCGGCCCTTGTTAATTAGGCTATGTTTAGCTTAGGATTAGTTTAGTGCTAATTAGTCCTTTTAGCAAATGACAAGTGGGTCCCATCTAAATAGAATAGATAAATATTTTGGAAATTATTAAATCAGTGTCATATGGGCCATCACCTCTCCATTTGACTAGTCACATTGACTTGGTCAATTCAGATTTAAATTAAACACAAAATTCGAGAATATTTTTAAAACTTTAGAAATTCATACAAAAATAACCATAGCTCGGATGAAAAAGACCTATATATGAAAAATGACCAGAAAAATAAGACGAGTCCGAATATGCTTCACGTTCATTTGTCACATGCCTCCAACACAACAAACATGGAACCTCCCCCTTCGGATTGTCCGTTCGGTAAATGCCCAAAGCCCGGGAGATATCCACAGATATTTTCCCGCTCCGTTTGTAACATGTAGCACCGCGTTAGATCATCCCTAGGACTGCGTATTGCCATAGTTATGCTTTGTGATGCATTTGTTTGCATTATATTTATTGTTTCTCCCACATCTTCTCTCGCTAGACATCGAGACCGACGCCGCTACTACCCAGTACGTCTACGGTGTTGACGACCCCTCTCTCTTGCTAGAGCAACCAGGCAAGCCCCCCCCTTTGATCACTAGATATCGCCTACCCTTCTCTATACTTCTTGCATTAGAGTAGTGTAGCATGTTACTGCTTTCCGTTATTCCTATCTTGATGCATAGCCTGTCCTTGCTACTACTGTTGTTACCATTACCTGCTATCCTACTGCTTATTATAGGATGCTAGTGTTCCATCAGTGGCCCTACACTCTTGTCCGTCTGCCAAACTATACTACTGGGCCGTGATCACTTCGGGAGGTGATCACGGGCATATACAATATACTTTGCACAGTTACCTTACCTGTGATACTGTTCGGAGATGGGCGCTGAAGGGGCAGGTGGCTCCATCCCGGTAGAGGTGGTCCTGGGTTCCCGACGGCCCCCGACGGTTACTTTGAGGCGGAGCGACAGGGCAGGTTGAGACCACCTAGGAGAGAGGTGGGCCTGGCCCTGGTCGATGTTCGCGGATACTTAACATGTTTAACGAGATCTTGGTATTTGATCTGAGTCTGGCTACTGGCCTATACGCACTAACCATCTACGCGGGGACAGTTATGGGCACTCGACGTCGTGGTATCAGCCGAAGCACTTCATGACGCCAGCGACCGAGCGGCGCGCGCCGGGTTGGACCGCGTAACGTGACTTCCTTTGTAATGGAAGTTGCTAGGTCTGCTCTCCGGCCGCGTACGCAACGTGCAGGTGTGCTATGGGCGATGGGCCCAGACCCTTGTGCGCTTAGGTTTAGACCGGCGTGCTGGCCTCTCTGTTGTGTCTAGGTGGGGCTGCGACGTGTTGATCTTCCGAGGCCGGGCATGACCCAGGAAAGTGTGTCCGGCCAAATGGGATCGAGCGTGTTGGGTTATGTGGTGCACCCCTGCAGGGAAGTTAATCTATTCGAATAGCCATGATCTTCGGTAACAGGACGACTTGGAGTTGTACCTTGACCTTATGACAACTAGAACTGGTTACTTAATAAAACACACCCTTCCAAGTGCCAGATACAACCGGTGGTCTCTCTCTCACATGGCGACGAGGGGAGGATCATCGGTTAGGATTATGCTATGTGATGCTACTTGGAGGACTTCGGTCTACTCTCTTCTACATGATGCAAGACGGAAGCTGCCAGAAGCGTACTCTTCGAAAGGACTAGCTATCCCCCCTTATTCCGGCTTTCTGCAGTTCAGTCCACATATGATACCCTTATTCCATTTGATATCAATGCATACATAGGTAGTATAGCTCCTTGCTTGCGAGTACTTTGGATGAGTACTCATGGTTGCTTTCTCCCTCTTTTCCCCCTATCCCTTCTACCTGGTTGTCGCAACCAGATGTTGGAGTCCAGGAGCCAGACGCCACCTTCGACGACGACTCCTACTACACCGGAGGTGCCTACTACTACGTGATGCCCACTGACGACGACCAGGAGTAGTTAGGAGGATCCTAGGCAGGAGGCCTGCGCCTCTTTCGATCAGTATCCCAGTTTGTGCTGGCCTTCTTAAGGCAAACTTGTTTAACTTATGTCTGTACTCAGATATTGTTGCTTCCGCTGACTCGTCTATGATCGAGCTCTTGTATTCGAGCCCTCGAGGCCCCTGGCTTGTAATATGATGCTTGTATGACTTATTTTATTTGTAGAGTTGTGTTGTGATATCTTCCCGTGAGTCCTTGATCTTGATCATACACATTTGCGTGCATGATTAGCGTACGGTCAAATCGGGGGCGTCACAACAAACTAGTTCAAATAATTTTGCACTAGAGTTGAACTAGCTCTATAACCTAGTACAAATAATTTTACACTAGAGTTAAACTAGCTCTACAAGCTAGTTCAAATAATTTTACACTAGAGTTGAACTAGCTCTACAAGCTAGTTCAAATAATTTTACACTAGAGTTGAACTAGCTTTATAACCTAGTACAAAAAAATTTACACTAGAGTTGAACTAGCTCTACAAGCTAGTTCAAATAATTTTACACTAAATTTGAACTAGCTCTACAGGCTAGTTCAAATAGTTTTACACTAATCTTGAACTACCTCTACAAGGTAGTTTAAATAATTTTACCCTAGATTTGAACTAGCTCTATAACCTAGCACAAATAATTTTACACTAGAGTTGAACTAGCTCTATAACCTAGTACAAATAATTTTACACTAGAATTAAACTAGCTATACAAGCTAGTTCAAATAATTTTACAATAGAGTTGAACTAGCTCTATAACCTAATACAAATAATTTTACACTAGAGTTAAACTAGCTCTACAAGCTAATTCAAATAATTTTACACTAAAGTTGAACAAGCTCTACAGGATAGTTCAAATAATTTTACACTAGAGTTGAACTAGTTCTACAATCTAGTTTAATTAATTTTACACTAGAGTTGAACTTGCTCTATAGCCTAGTACAAATAATTTAACACTAGAGTTGAACTAGCTTTATCACCTAGTAAAAATAATTTTATACTAGAGTTGAACTAGCTCTATAAACTAGTACAAATAATTTTACACTAGAGTTGAACTAGCTCTATGACCTAGTACAAATAATTTTACACAAGAGTTGAGCTGGCTCTATAACCTAGTACAAATAATTTTACACTAGAGTTGAACTAGCTCTATAGGCTCGTTTAAATAACTTTACACTATAGTTGAACTAGCTCTATAGGCTAGTTCAAATAACTTTACACTAGAGTTGAACTAGCTTTATAGGTTAGGTTAAATAATTTTACACTCGAGTTGAACTAACTCTATAACCTAGTACAAATAATTTTACACTAGATTTAAACTAGCTATACAGGCTAGTTCAAATAATTTTACACTAGAGTTCAACTAGTTCTCCAAGCCAGTTCAAATAATTTTACACTAGAGTTGAACTAGCTCTATAACCTAGTACAAATAATTTTACACAAGAGTTGAACTAGCTCTATAACCTAGTACAAATAAGTTTACACTAGAGTTGAACTAGCTGTATAGGCTAGTTCAAATAACTTTCCACTAGAGTTGAACTAGCTCTATAGGCTAGTTCAAATAACTTTACACTAGAGTTGAACTAGCTCTATAGGCTAGGTCAAATAATTTTACACTCGAGTTGAACTAGGTCTACAAGCTAGTTCAAATGATTGTACACTACTGTTGAACTAGCTCTATAGGCTAGTACAAATAATTTTACACTAGAGTTGAACTAGCTCTACAAGCTAGTTCAAATAATTTTACACTAAAGTTGAACTAGATCTATAGGCTAGTTCAAATAGTTTTACACTAATCTTGAACTATCTCTACAAGGAAGTTTAAATAATTTTTCACTAGATTTGAACTAGCTCTATAACGTAGTACAAATAATTTTACACTAGAGTTGAACTAGCTCTATAACCTAGTACAAATAATTTTACACTTGAGTTGAACTAGCTCTATAACCAAGTACAAATCATTTTACACTAGAGTTGAACTAGTTCTATAACCTAGTAGAAATGATTTTACACTAGAGTTGAACTAGCTCTATGACCTAGTACAAATAATTTTACAATAGAGTTGAACTAGCTCTACAAGCTAGTTCAAACAAATTTACACTAGAGTTGAAATAGTTCTACAAGCTAGTTTAAATAATTTTATACAAGAGTTGGACTAGCTCTATTATCTAGTACAAATAATTTTACACTAGAGTTGAACTAGCTTTACAAGCTAGTTCAAATAATTTTACACTAGAGTTGAAGTTGCTCTATAACCTAGTACAAATAATTTTACACTAGAGTTGAACTAGCTCTACAAGCTAGTTCAAATAATTTTACACTAAATTTGAACTAGCTCTACATGCTAGTTCAAATAGTTTTACACTAATCTTGAACTACCTCTACAAGGTAGTTTAAATAATTTTACACTAGATTTGAACTAGCTCCATAACCTAGTACAAATAATTTTACACTAGAGTTCAACTAGCTCTATAACCTAGTACAAATAATTTTATACCCTAGTGTTGAACTTGCTCTATAACCTAGTAGAAATGATTTTACACCACTGTTGAACTAGCTCTACAAGGTAGTTCAAATAATTTTACACTAGAGTTGAACTACCTCTATAACCTAGTACAAACAATTTTACACTAGAATTAATCTAGCTCTATAACCTAGTACAAATAATTTTACACTAGAGTTGAACTAGCTCTATGACCTAGTACAAATAGTTTTACAGAAGAGTTGAACTAGCTCTATAACCTAGTACAAATAATTTTACACTAGAGTTGAACTAGCTCTATAGGCTAGTTCAAATAACTTTACACTAGAGTTGAACTACCTCTATAGGCTAGTTCAAATAACTTTACACTAGAGTTGAACTAGCTCTATAACCTAGCACGAATATTTTTACACTAGAGTTGAAATAGCTCTACAACGTAGTACAAAATTTTTTACACTAGAGTTGAACTAGCTCTATAACCTAGCACAAATAATTTTACACTACTGTTGAACTAGCACTACAAGCTAGTTCAAATAATTTTACACTAGAGTTGAAATATCTCTATATCGTAGTACAAATAATTTTACACTAGAATTAAACTAGCTATACAAGCTAGTTCAAATAATTTTACACTAAAGTTGAACTAGCTTTATAACCTAGCAGAAATAATTTTACACTAGAGTTGAACTAGCTCTATAACCTAATACAAATAATTTTACACTAGAGTTAAACTAGCTCTACAAGCTTGTTCAAATAATTTTATACTAGAGTTGAACAAGCTCTACAGGATAGTTCAAATAATTTTACACTAGAGTTGAACTAGTTCTGCAATCTAGTTTAATTAATTTTACACTATAGTTGAACTTGCTCTATAGCCTAGTGCAAATAATTTAACACTAGAGTTGAACTAGCTCTATGACCAAGTACAAATAATTTTACAATAGAGTTGAACTAGCTCTATAAACTAGTACAAATAATTTTACACTAGAGTTGAACTAGCTCTATGACCTAGTACAAATAATTTTACACTAGAGTTGAACTAGCTCTATAACCTAGTACAAATAATTTTACACTAGAGTTGAACTAGCTCTACAAGTTAGTTCAAATAATTTTACACTAAAGTTGAACTAGCTCTACAGGCTAGTTCAAATAGTTTTACACTAATCTTGAACTACCTCTACAAGGTAGTTTAAATAATTTTACACTAGATTTGAACAAGCTCTATAACCTTGTACAAATAATTTTACACTAGAGTTGAATACAAGATAGGTCAAATAATTTTACACTTGAGTTGAACTAGCTCTATAACCTAGTACAAATAATTTTACAATAGAGTTGAACTAGCTCTATGACCTAGTAGAAAAGATTTTACACTACTCTTGAACTAGCTCTACAAGCTAGTTCAAATAATTTTACACTAGAGTTGAACTAGCTCTATAACCTAGTACAAATAATTTTACACTAGAGTTGAACTAGCTCTACAGGCTAGTTCATATAATTTTACACTAGAGTTGAACTAGCTCTACAGCCTAGTTCAAATAGTTTTATACTGGAGTTGAACTAGCTCTATAACCTAGTACAAATAATTTTACACTAGAGTTGAACTAGTTCTACAGTCCAGTTCAAAGAATTTTACACTAGATTTGAACTAGCTCTATAACCTAACACAAATAATTTTACACTAGAGTTTAACTAGCTCTATAACCTAGTACAAATAATTTTATACTTGAGTTGAACTAGCTCTACAACTTAGTACAAATGATTTTACACTACTGTTGAACTAGCTCTGCAAGCTAGTTCAAATAATTTTACACTAGAGTTGAACTAGCTCTATAACCTAGTACAAATAATTTTATACTTGAGTTGCACTAGCTCTATAACTTAGTACAAATGATTTTACACTACTGTTGAACTAGCTCTACAAGCTAGTTCAAATAATTTTACACTAGAGTTGAACTAGCTCTATAACCTAGTACAAATAATTTTATACTTGAGTTGAACTAGCTCTATAATTTTACACTAGATTTAAGCTAGCTCTATAGGCTAGTTTAAATAATTGTGCACTAGAGTTGAACTAGCTCTATATCCTAGTACAAATAAATTTAAACTAGAGTTGAACTAGCTCTATAGGCTAGTTCAAATAACTTTACTCTAGAGTTGAACTAGCTCTATAGGCTAGGTCAAATAACTTTACACTAGAGTTGAACTAGGTCTATAGGCTAGGTCAAATAATTTTACACTCGAGTTAAACTAACTCTATAACCTAGTACAAATAATTTTACACTAGATTTAAACTAGCTATACCGGCTAGTTCAAATAATTTTACACTAGAGTTGAACTAGCTCTACAAGCTAGTTCAAATAATTTTACACTAGAGTTGAACTAGCTCTATAACCTAGTACAAATAATTTTACACTAGAGTTGAACTAGGTCTACAAGCTAGTTCAAATAATTTTACACTAAAGTTGAACTAGCTCTACAGGCTAGTTCAAATAGTTTTACACTAATCTTGAACTACCTCTACAAGGTAGTTTAAATAATTTTACACTAGATTTGAAAAAGCTCTATAACCTAGTACAAATAATTTTACACTAGAGTTTTACTAGCTCTACAAGATAGGTCAAACAATTTTACACTTGAGTTGAACTAGCTCTATAACCTAGTACAGATAATTTTACACTAGATTTGAACTAGCTTTATAACGTAGTACAAATAATTTTACACTAGAGTTGAACTAGCTCTATAACCTACTACAAATTATTTTACACTTGAGTTGAACTAGCTCTATAACCAAGTACAAATCATTTTACACTAGAGTTGAACTAGTTCTATAACCTAGTAGAAATGATTTTACACTAGAGTTGAACTAGCTCTATGACCTAGTACAAATAATTTTACAATAGAGTTGAACTAGCTCTACAAGCTAGTTCAAATAAATTTACACTAGAGTTGAAATAGTTCTACAAGCTAGTTTAAATAATTTTATACAAGAGTTGGACTAGCTCTATTATCTAGTACAAATAATTTTACACTAGAGTTGAACTAGCTTTACAAGCTAGTTCAAATAATTTTACACTAGAGTTGAAGTTGCTCTATAACCTAGTACAAATAATTTTACACTAGAGTTGAACTAGCTCTACAAGCTAGTTCAAATAATTTTACACTAAATTTGAACTAGCACTACATGCTAGTTCAAATAGTTTTACACTAATCTTGAACTACCTCTACAAGGTAGTTTAAATAATTTTACACTAGATTTGAACTAGCTCCATAACCTAGTACAAATAATTTTACACTAGAGTTCAACTAGCTCTATAACCTAGTACAAATAATTTTATACCCTAGTGTTGAACTTGCTCTATAACCTAGTAGAAATGATTTTACACCACTGTTGAACTAGCTCTACAAGGTAGTTCAAATAATTTTACACTAGAGTTGAACTACCTCTATAACCTAGTACAAACAATTTTACACTAGAATTAATCTAGCTCTACAAGCTAGTTCAGATAATTTTACACTAGAGTTGAACTAGCTCTATAACCTAGTACAAATAATTTTACACTAGAGTTGAACTAGCTCTATAAACTAGTACAAATAATTTTACACTAGAGTTGAACTAGCTCTACAACCTAGTACAAATAATTTAACACTAGAGTTGAACTAGCTCTATGACCTAGTACAAATAATTTATACTAGAGTTGAACTAGCTCTATAAACTAGTACAAATTATTTTACACTAGAGTTGAACTAGCTCTATGACCTAGTACAAATAGTTTTACAGAAGAGTTGAACTAGCTCTATAACCTCGTACAAATAATTTTACACTAGAGTTGAACTAGCTCTATAGGCTAGTTCAAATAACTTTACACTAGAGTTGAACTACCTCTATAGGCTAGTTCAAATAACTTTACACTAGAGTTGAACTAGCTCTATAACCTAGCACGAATATTTTTACACTAGAGTTGAAATAGCTCTACAACGCAGTACAAAAATTTTTACACTAGAGTTGAACTAGCTCTATAACCTAGCACAAATAATTTTACACTACTGTTGAACTAGCACTACAAGCTAGTTCAAATAATTTTACACTAGAGTTGAAATATCTCTATATCGTAGTACAAATAATTTTACACTAGAATTAAACTAGCTATACAAGCTAGTTCAAATAATTTTACACTAAAGTTGAACTAGCTTTATAACCTAGCAGAAATAATTTTACACTAGAGTTGAACTAGCTCTATAACCTAATACAAATAATTTTACACTAGAGTTAAACTAGCTCTACAAGCTTGTTCAAATAATTTTATACTAGAGTTGAACAAGCTCTACAGGATAGTTCAAATAATTTTACACTAGAGTTGAACTAGTTCTGCAATCTAGTTTAATTAATTTTACACTATAGTTGAACTTGCTCTATAGCCTAGTGCAAATAATTTAACACTAGAGTTGAACTAGCTCTATGACCAAGTACAAATAATTTTACAATAGAGTTGAACTAGCTCTATAAACTAGTACAAATAATTTTACACTAGAGTTGAACTAGCTCTATTACCTAGTACAAATAATTTTACACTAGAGTTGAACTAGCTCTATAACCTAGTACAAATAATTTTACACTAGAGTTGAACTAGCTCTACAAGTTAGTTCAAATAATTTTACACTAAAGTTGAACTAGCTCTACAGGCTAGTTCAAATAGTTTTACACTAATCTTGAACTACCTCTACAAGGTAGTTTAAATAATTTTACACTAGATTTGAACAAGCTCTATAACCTTGTACAAATAATTTTACACTAGAGTTGAATACAAGATAGGTCAAATAATTTTACACTTGAGTTGAACTAGCTCTATAACCTAGTACAAATAATTTTACAATAGAGTTGAACTAGCTCTATGACCTAGTAGAAAAGATTTTACACTACTCTTGAACTAGCTCTACAAGCTAGTTCAAATAATTTTACACTAGAGTTGAACTAGCTCTATAACCTAGTACAAATAATTTTACACTAGAGTTGAACTAGCTCTACAGGCTAGTTCATATAATTTTACACTAGAGTTGAACTAGCTCTACAGCCTAGTTCAAATAGTTTTATACTGGAGTTGAACTAGCTCTATAACCTAGTACAAATAATTTTACACTAGATTTGAACTAGCTCTATAACCTAACACAAATAATTTTACACTAGAGTTTAACTAGCTCTATAACCTAGTACAAATAATTTTATACTTGAGTTGAACTAGCTCTACAACTTAGTACAAATGATTTTACACTACTGTTGAACTAGCTCTACAAGCTAGTTCAAGTAATTTTACACTAGAGTTGAACTAGCTCTATAACCTAGTACAAATAATTTTATACTTGAGTTGCACTAGCTCTATAACTTAGTACAAATGATTTTACACTACTGTTGAACTAGCTCTACAAGCTAGTTCAAATAATTTTACACTAGAGTTGAACTAGCTCTATAACCTAGTACAAATAATTTTATACTTGAGTTGCACTAGCTCTATAATTTTACACTAGATTTAAGCTAGCTCTATAGGCTAGTTTAAATAATTGTGCACTAGAGTTGAACTAGCTCTATATCCTAGTACAAATAATTTTAAACTAGAGTTGAACTAGCTCTATTGGCTAGTTCAAATAACTTTACTCTAGAGTTGAACTAGCTCTATAGGCTAGGTCAAATAACTTTACACTAGAGTTGAACTAGGTCTATAGGCTAGGTCAAATAATTTTACACTCGAGTTAAACTAACTCTATAACCTAGTACAAATAATTTTACACTAGATTTAAACTAGCTATACCGGCTAGTTCAAATAATTTTACACTAGAGTTGAACTAGCTCTACAAGCTAGTTCAAATAATTTTACACTAGAGTTGAACTAGCTCTATAACCTAGTACAAATAATTTTACACTAGAGTTGAACTAGCTCTACAAGCTAGTTCAAATAATTTTACACTAAAGTTGAACTAGCTCTACAGGCTAGTTCAAATAGTTTTACACTAATCTTGAACTACCTCTACAAGGTAGTTTAAATAATTTTACACTAGATTTGAACAAGCTCTATAACCTAGTACAAATAATTTTACACTAGAGTTTTACTAGCTCTACAAGATAGGTCAAACAATTTTACACTTGAGTTGAACTAGCTCTATAACCTAGTACAGATAATTTTACACTAGATTTGAACTAGCTTTATAACGTAGTACAAATAATTTTACACTAGAGTTGAACTAGCTCTATAACCTACTACAAATTATTTTACACTTGAGTTGAACTAGCTCTATAACCAAGTACAAATCATTTTACACTAGAGTTGAACTAGTTCTATAACCTAGTAGAAATGATTTTACACTAGAGTTGAACTAGCTCTATAACTTAGTACAAATAATTTTACAATAGAGTTGAACTAGCTCTATAGGCTAGTTCAAATAATTTTACACTAGAGTTGAACTAGCTCTATAGGCTAGTTCAAATAATTTTACACTAGAGTTGAACTAGCTCTACAAGCTAGTTCAAATAATTTTACACTAGATTTGAACTACCTCTATAACCTAACACAAATAATTTTATACTAGAGTTGAACTAGCTCTATGACCTAGTACAAATAATTTTATACTTGAGTTGAACTAGCTCTATAACCTAGTACAAATGATTTTACACTACTGTTGAACTAGCTCTACAAGCTAGTTCAAATAATTTTACACTAGAGTTGAACTAGCTCTATAACCTAGTACAAATAATTTTACACTACTGTTGAACTAGCTCTACAAGCTAGTTCAAATAATTTTGCAATAAAGTTGAACTAGCTCTGTAACCTAATACAAATAATTTTACACTAGAGTTAAACTAGCTCCACAAGCTAGTTCAAATAATTTTACACCAGAGTTGAACAAGTTCTAGAGGATACTTCAAATAATATTACACTAGAGTTGAACTAGTTGTACAAGCTAGTTCAAATAATTTTGCACTAGAGTTGAACTAGCTCTATAACCTAGTACAAATAATTTTACACTACAGTTGAACTAGCTCTATAACCTAGTACAAATAATTTTACACTAGAGTTGAACTAGCTCTATAACCTAGTACAAATAATATTACACTAGAGTTGAACTAGCTCTATGACCTAGTACAAATAATTTTACACAAGAGTTGAACTAGCTCTATAGGCTAGTTCAAATAACTTTCCACTAGAGTTGAACTAGCTCTATAGGCTAGTTCAAATAACTTTACACTAGAGTTGAACTAGCTCTATAGGCAAGGTCAAATAATTTTACACTCAAGTTGAACTAGTTCTACAAGCTAGTTCAAATGATTTTACACTACTTTTGAACTAGCTCTACAGGCTAGTACAAATAATTTTACACTGGAGTTGAACTAGCTCTACAAGCTAGTTCAAATAATTTTACACTAAAGTTGAACTAGCTGTACAGGCTAGTTCAAATAGTTTTACACTAATCTTGAACTACCTCTACAAGGTAGTTTAAATAATTTTACACTAGATTTGAACTAGCTCTATAACCTAGTACAAATAATTTTACACTAGAGTTGAACTAGCTCTATAACCTAGTACAAATAATTTTACACTAGAGTTGAACTAGCTCTACAAGCTAGTTCAAATAATTTTACACTAAAGTTGAACTAGCTCTACATGCTAGTTCAAATAGTTTTACACTAATCATGAACTACCTCTACAAGGTAGTTTAAATAATTTTACACTAGATTTGAACTAGCTCCATAACCTAGTACAAATAATTTTACACTAGAGTTGAACTAGCTCTCTAACCTAGGACAAATAATTTTAGACTAGAGTCGAACTAGCTCTATAACCTAGTACAAATGATTTTACACCACTGTTGAACTAGCTCTTCAAGGTAGTTCAAGTAATTTTACACTAGAGTTGAACTACCTCTATAACCTAGTACAAATAATTTTACACATGAATTAAACTAGCTCTACAAGCTAGCTCAAATAATTTTACACTAGAATTGAACTAGCTCTATAGGCTAGTTCAAATAATTTTACACTAGAGTTAAACTAGCTCTATAACCTAGTAAAAATAATTTTACACTGGAGTTAAACTAGCTCTACAAGCTAGTACAAATAATTTTACACTAGAGTTGAACTAGCTCTACAAGCTAGTTCAAGTAATTTTACACTGGAGTTGAACTAGCTCTATAACCTAGTACAAATAATTTTACGCTAGAGTTGAACTAGCTCTACAAGCTAGTTCAAATAATTTTACACTAAAGTTGAACTAGATCTACATGCTAGTTCAAATAGTTTTACACTAATCATGAACTACCTCTACAAGGTAGTTTAAATAATTTTACACTAGATTTGAACTAGCTCCATAACCTAGTACAAATAATTTTACACTAGAGTTGAACTAGCTCTCTAACCTAGGACAAATAATTTTAGACTAGAGTCGAACTAGCTCTATAACCTAGTACAAATGATTTTACACCACTGTTGAACTAGCTCTTCAAGGTAGTTCAAGTAATTTTACACTAGAGTTGAACTACCTCTATAACCTAGTACAAATAATTTTACACATGAATTAAACTAGCTCTACAAGCTAGCTCAAATAATTTTACACTAGAATTGAACTAGCTCTATAGGCTAGTTCAAATAATTTTACACTAGAGTTGAACTAGCTCTATAACCTAGTAAAAATAATTTTACACTGGAGTTAAACTAGCTCTACAAGCTAGTACAAATAATTTTACACTAGAGTTGAACTAGCTCTACAAGCTAGTTCAAGTAATTTTACACTGGAGTTGAACTAGATCTATAACCTAGTACAAATAATTTTACGCTAGAGTTGAACTAGCTCTACAAGCTAGTTCAAATAATTTTACACTAAAGTTGAACAAGTTCTACAGGATAGTTCAAATAATATTACACTAGAGTTGAACTAGTTGTACAAGCTAGTTTAAATAATTTTGCACTAGTGTTGAACTAGCTCTATAACCTAGTACAAATAATTTTACACTACAGTTGAACTAGCTCTGTAACCTAGTAAAAATAATTTTACACTAGAGTTGAACTAGCTCTATAACCTAGTACAAATAATATTACACTAGAGTTGAACTAGCTCTATGAACTAGTCTAAATAATTTTACACAAGAGTTGAACTAGCTCTATAGGCTAGTTCAAATAACTTTCCACTAGAGTTGAACTAGCTCTATAGGCTAGTTCAAATAACTTTACACTAGAGTTGAACTAGCTCTATAGGCAAGGTCAAATAATTTTACACTCAATTTGAACTAGTTCTACAAGCTAGTTCGAATGATTTTACACTACTTTTGAACTAGCTCTACAGGCTAGTACAAATAATTTTACACTGGAGTTGAACTAGCTCTACAAGCTAGTTCAAGTAATTTCACACTAAAGTTGAACTAGCTGTACAGGCTAGTTCAAATAGTTTTACACTAATCTTGAACTACCTCTACAAGCTAGCTCAAATAATTTTACACTATATTTGAACTAGCTCTATAACCTAGTACAAATAATTTTACACTAGAGTTGAACTAGCTCTATAACCTAGTACAAATAATTTTACACTAGAGTTGAACTAGCTCTACAAGCTAGTTCAAGTAATTTTACACTATAGTTGAACTAGCTCTATAACCTAGTACAAATAATTTTACGCTAGAGTTGAACTAGCTCTATAAGCTAGTTCAAATAATTTTACACTAAAGTTGAACTAGATCCACAGGCTAGTTCAAATAGTTTTACACTAATCTTGAACTACCTCTACAAGGTAGATTAAATAATTTTACCCTAGATTTGAACTAGCTCTATAGGCTAGGTCAAATAATTTTACACTCGAGTTGAACTAGTTCTACAAGCTAGTTCAAATGATTGTACACTACTGTTGAACTAGCTCTACAGGCTAGTACAAATAATTTTACACTAGAGTTGAACTAGCTCTACAAGCTAGTTCAAATAATTTTACACTAAAGTTGAACTAGCTCTACAGGCTAGTTCAAATAGTTTTACACTAATCTTGAACTACCTCTACAAGGAAGTTTAAATAATTTTACACTAGATTTGAACTAGCTCTATGACGTAGTACAAATAATTTTACACTAGAGTTGAACTAGCTCTATAACGTAGTACAAATAATTTTACACTTGAGTTGAACTAGCTCTATAACCAAGTACAAATCATTTTACACTAGAGTTGAACTAGTTCTATAACCTAGTAGAAATGATTTTACACTAGAGTTCAACTAGCTCTATGACCTAGTACAAATAATTTTACAATAGAGTTGAACTAGCTCTATAGGCTAGTTCAAATAATTTTACACTAGAATTGAACTAGCTCTATAGGCTAGTTCAAATAATTTTACACTAGAGTTGAACTAGCTCTACAAGCTAGTTAAAATAATTTTACACTAGATTTGAACTAGCTCTATAACCTAACACAAATAATTTTACACTAGAGTTGAACTAGCTCTATAACCTAGTACAAATAATTTTACACTAGATTAGAACTAGCTTTATAACGTAGTACAAATAATTTTACACTAGAGTTGAACTAGCTCTATAACCTACTACAAATAATTTTACACTTGAGTTGAACTAGCTCTATAACCAAGTACAAATCATTTTACACTAGAGTTGAACTAGTTCTATAACCTAGTAGAAATGATTAATTTTACAATAGAGTTGAACTAGCTCTATAGGCTAGTTCAAATAATTTTACACTAGAGTTGAACTAGCTCTATAGGCTAGTTCAAATAATTTTACACTAGAGTTGAACTAGCTCACAAGCTAGTTCAAATAATTTTACACTAGATTTGAACTAGCTCTATAACCTAACACAAATAATTTTACACTAGAGTTGAACTAGCTCTATAACCTAGTAAAAATAATTTTATACTTGAGTTGAACTAGCTCTATAACCTAGTACAAATGATTTTACACAAAGAGTTGAACTAGCTCTATAGGCTAGTTCAAATAACTTTCCACTAGAGTTGAACTAGCTCTATAGGCTAGTTCAAATAACTTAACACTAGAGTTGAACTAGCTCTATAGGCAAGGTCAAATAATTTTACACTCAAGTTGAACTAGTTCTACAAGCTAGTTCAAATGATTTTACACTACTTTTGAACTAGCTCTACAGGCTAGTACAAATAATTTTACACTGGAGTTGAACTAGCTCTACAAGCTAGTTCAAATAATTTTACACTAAAGTTGAACTAGCTGTACAGGCTAGTTCAAATAGTTTTACACTAATCTTGAACTACTTCTACAAGGTAGTTTAAATAATTTTACACTAGATTTGAACTAGCTCTATAACCTAGTACAAATAATTTTACACTAGAGTTGAACTAGCTCTATAACCTAGTACAAATAATTTTACACTAGAGTTGAACTAGCTCTACAAGCTACTTCAAATAATTTTACACTAAAGTTGAACTAGCTCTACATGCTAGTTCAAATAGTTTTACACTAATCATGAACTACCTCTACAAGGTAGTTTAAATAATTGTACACTAGATTTGAACTAGCTCCATAACCTAGTACAAATAATTTTACACTAGAGTTGAACTAGCTCTATAACCTAGGACAAATAGTTTTAGACTAGAGTCGAACTAGCTCTATAACCTAGTACAAATGATTTTACACCACTGTTGAACTAGCTCTGCAAGGTAGTTCAAGTAATTTTACACTAGAGTTGAACTACCTCTATAACCTAGTACAAATAATTTTACACATGAATTAAACTAGCTCTACAAGCTAGCTCAAATAATTTTACACTAGAGTTGAACTAGCTCTATAACCTAGTAAAAATAATTTTACACTGGAGTTAAACTAGCTCTACAAGCTAGTACAAATAATTTTACACTAGAGTTGAACTAGCTCTACAAGCTAGTTCAAGTAATTTTACACTGGAGTTGAACTAGCTCTATAACCTAGTACAAATAATTTTACGCTAGAGTTGAACTAGCTCTACAAGCTAGTTCAAATAATTTTACACTAAAGTTGAACTAGATCTACAGGCTAGTTCCAATAGTTTTACACTAATCTTGAACTACCTCTACAAGGTAGATTAAATAATTTTACCCTAGATTTGAACTAGCTCTATAGGCTAGGTCAAATAATTTTACACTCGAGTTGAACTAGTTCTACAAGCTAGTTCAAATGATTGTACACTACTGTTGAACTAGCTCTACAGGCTAGTACAAATAATTTTACACTAGAGTTGAACTAGCTGTACAAGCTAGTTCAAATAATTTTACACTAAAGTTGAACTAGCTCTACAGGCTAGTTCAAATAGTTTTACACTAATCTTGAACTACCTCTACAAGGAAGTTTAAATAATTTTACACTAGATTTGAACTAGCTCTATGACGTAGTACAAATAATTTTACACTAGAGTTGAACTAGCTCTATAACGTAGTACAAATAATTTTACACTTGAGTTGAACTAGCTCTATAACCAAGTACAAATCATTTTACACTAGAGTTGAACTAGTTCTATAACCTAGTAGAAATGATTTTACACTAGAGTTCAACTAGCTCTATGACCTAGTACAAATAATTTTACAATAGAGTTGAACTAGCTCTATAGGCTAGTTCAAATAATTTTACACTAGAATTGAACTAGCTCTATAGGCTAGTTCAAATAATTTTACACTAGAGTTGAACTAGCTCTACAAGCTAGTTAAAATAATTTTACACTAGATTTGAACTAGCTCTATAACCTAACACAAATAATTTTACACTAGAGTTGAACTAGCTCTATAACCTAGTACAAATAATTTTACACTAGATTTGAACTAGCTTTATAACGTAGTACAAATAATTTTACACTAGAGTTGAACTAGCTCTATAACCTACTACAAATAATTTTACACTTGAGTTGAACTAGCTCTATAACCAAGTACAAATCATTTTACACTAGAGTTGAACTAGTTCTATAACCTAGTAGAAATGATTAATTTTACAATAGAGTTGAACTAGCTCTATAGGCTAGTTCAAATAATTTTACACTAGAGTTGAACTAGCTCTATAGGCTAGTTCAAATAATTTTACACTAGAGTTGAACTAGCTCACAAGCTAGTTCAAATAATTTTACACTAGATTTGAACTAGCTCTATAACCTAACACAAATAATTTCACACTAGAGTTGAACTTGCTCTATAACCTAGTAAAAATAATTTTATACTTGAGTTGAACTAGCTCTATAACCTAGTACAAATGATTTTACACTACTGTTGAACTAGCTCTACAAGCTAGTTCAAATAATTTTACACTAGAGTTGAACTAGCTCTATAACCTAGTACAAATAATTTTACACTACTTTTGAACTAGCTCTACAAGCTAGTTCAAATAATTTTACAATAAAGTTGAACTAGCTCTGTAACCTAATACAAATAATTTTACACTAGAGTTAAACTAGCTCCACAAGCTAGTTCAAATAATTTTACACCAGAGTTGAACAAGTTCTACAGGATAGTTCAAATAATATTACACTAGAGTTGAACTAGTTGTACAAGCTAGTTTAAATAATTTTGCACTAGAGTTGAACTAGCTCTATAACCTAGTACAAATAATTTTACACTACAGTTGAACTAGCTCTGTAACCTAGTACAAATAATTTTACACTAGAGTTGAACTAGCTCTATAACCTAGTACAAATAATATTACACTAGAGTTGAACTAGCTCTATGACCTAGTATAAATAATTTTACACAAGAGTTGAACTAGCTCTATAGGCTAGTTCAAATAACTTTCCACTAGAGTTGAACTAGCTCTATAGGCTAGTTCAAATAACTTTACACTAGAGTTGAACTAGCTCTATAGGCAAGGTCAAATAATTTTACACTCAAGTTGAACTAGTTCTACAAGCTAGTTCAAATGATTTTACACTACTTTTGAACTAGCTCTACAGGCTAGTACAAATAATTTTACACTGGAGTTGAACTAGCTCTACAAGCTAGTTCAAATAATTTTACACTAAAGTTGAACTAGCTGTACAGGCTAGTTCAAATAGTTTTACACTAATCTTGAACTACCTCTACAAGGTAGTTTAAATAATTTTACACTAGATTTGAACTAGCTCTATAACCTAGTACAAATAATTTTACACTAGAGTTGAACTAGCTCTATAACCTAGTACAAATAATTTTACACTAGAGTTGAACTAGCTCTACAAGCTAGTTCAAATAATTTTACACTAAAGTTGAACTAGCTCTACATGCTAGTTCAAATAGTTTTACACTAATCATGAACTACCTCTACAAGGTAGTTTAAATAATTTTACACTAGATTTAAACTAGCTCCATAACCTAGTACAAATAATTTTACACTAGAGCTGAACTAGCTCTATAACCTAGGACAAATAATTTTAGACTAGAGTCGAACTAGCTCTATAACCTAGTACAAATGATTTTACACCACTGTTGAACTAGCTCTTCAAGGTAGTTCAAGTAATTTTACACTAGAGTTGAACTACCTCTATAACCTACTACAAATAATTTTACACTTGAATTAAACTAGCTCTACAAGCTAGCTCAAATAATTTTACACTAGAGTTGAACTAGCTCTATAACCTAGTACAAATAATTTTACACTAGAGTTAAACTAGCTCTACAAGCTAGTACAAATAATTTTACACTAGAGTTGAACTAGCTCTACAAGCTAGTTCAAGTAATTTTACACTGGAGTTGAACTAGCTCTATAACCTAGTACAAATAATTTTACGCTAGAGTTGAACTAGCTCTACAAGCTAGTTCAAATAATTTTACACTAAAGTTGAACTAGATCCACAGGCTAGTTCAAATAGTTTTACACTAATCTTGAACTACCTCTACAAGGTAGTTTAAATAATTTTACACTAGATTTGAACTAGCTCTATAACCTAGTACAAATAATTTTACACTAGAGTTGAACTAGCTCTATAACCTAGTACAAATAATTTTACACTAGAGTTGAACTAGCTCTACAAGCTAGTTCAAATAATTTTACACTAAAGTTGAACTAGCTCTACATGCTAGTTCAAATAGTTTTACACTAATCATGAACTACCTCTACAAGGTAGTTTAAATAATTTTACACTAGATTTGAACTAGCTCCATAACCTAGTACAAATAATTTTACACTAGAGTTGAACTAGCTCTATAACCTAGGACAAATAATTTTAGACTAGAGTCGAACTAGCTCTATAACCTAGTACAAATGATTTTACACCACTGTTGAACTAGCTCTTCAAGGTAGTTCAAGTAATTTTACACTTGAGTTGAACTACCTCTATAACCTACTACAAATAATTTTACACTTGAATTAAACTAGCTCTACAAGCTAGCTCAAATAATTTTACACTAGAGTTGAACTAGCTCTATAACCTAGTACAAATAATTTTACACTAGAGTTAAACTAGCTCTACAAGCTAGTACAAATAATTTTACACTAGAGTTGAACTAGCTCTACAAGCTAGTTCAAGTAATTTTACACTATAGTTGAACTAGCTCTATAACCTAGTACAAATAATTTTACGCTAGAGTTGAACTAGCTCTATAAGCTAGTTCAAATAATTTTACACTAAAGTTGAACTAGATCCACAGGCTAGTTCAAATAGTTTTACACTAATCTTGAACTACCTCTACAAGGTAGATTAAATAATTTTACCCTAGATTTGAACTAGCTCTATAGGCTAGGTCAAATAATTTTACACTCGAGTTGAACTAGTTCTACAAGCTAGTTCAAATGATTGTACACTACTGTTGAACTAGCTCTACAGGCTAGTACAAATAATTTTACACTAGAGTTGAACTAGCTCTACAAGCTAGTTCAAATAATTTTACACTAAAGTTGAACTAGCTCTACAGGCTAGTTCAAATAGTTTTACACTAATCTTGAACTACCTCTACAAGGAAGTTTAAATAATTTTACACTAGATTTGAACTAGCTCTATGACGTAGTACAAATAATTTTACACTAGAGTTGAACTAGCTCTATAACGTAGTACAAATAATTTTACACTTGAGTTGAACTAGCTCTATAACCAAGTACAAATCATTTTACACTAGAGTTGAACTAGTTCTATAACCTAGTAGAAATGATTTTACACTAGAGTTCAACTAGCTCTATGACCTAGTACAAATAATTTTACAATATAGTTGAACTAGCTCTATATGCTAGTTCAAATAATTTTACACTAGAATTGAACTAGCTCTATAGGCTAGTTCAAATAATTTTACACTAGAGTTGAACTAGCTCTACAAGCTAGTTAAAATAATTTTACACTAGATTTGAACTAGCTCTATAACCTAACACAAATAATTTTACACTAGAGTTGAACTAGCTCTATAACCTAGTACAAATAATTTTACACTAGATTTGAACTAGCTTTATAACGTAGTACAAATAATTTTACACTAGAGTTGAACTAGCTCTATAACCTACTACAAATAATTTTACACTTGAGTTGAACTAGCTCTATAACCAAGTACAAATCATTTTACACTAGAGTTGAACTAGTTCTATAACCTAGTAGAAATGATTAATTTTACAATAGAGTTGAACTAGCTCTATAGGCTAGTTCAAATAATTTTACACTAGAGTTGAACTAGCTCTATAGGCTAGTTCAAATAATTTTACACTAGAGTTGAACTAGCTCACAAGCTAGTTCAAATAATTTTACACTAGATTTGAACTAGCTCTATAACCTAACACAAATAATTTTACACTAGAGTTGAACTTGCTCTATAACCTAGTAAAAATAATTTTATACTTGAGTTGAACTAGCTCTATAACCTAGTACAAATGATTTTACACTACTGTTGAACTAGCTCTACAAGCTAGTTCAAATAATTTTACACTAGAGTTGAACTAGCTCTATAACCTAGTACAAATAATTTTACACTACTGTTGAACTAGCTCTACAAGCTAGTTCAAATAATTTTACAATAAAGTTGAACTAGCTCTGTAACCTAATACAAATAATTTTACACTAGAGTTAAACTAGCTCCACAAGCTAGTTCAAATAATTTTACACCAGAGTTGAACAAGTTCTACAGGATAGTTCAAATAATATTACACTAGAGTTGAACTAGTTGTACAAGCTAGTTTAAATAATTTTGCACTAGAGTTGAACTAGCTCTATAACCTAGTACAAATAATTTTACGCTAGAGTTGAACTAGCTCTACAAGCTAGTTCAAATAATTTTACACTAAAGTTGAACTAGATCTACAGGCTAGTTCAAATAGTTTTACACTAATCTTGAACTACCTCTACAAGGTAGATTAAATAATTTTACCCTAGATTTGAACTAGCTCTATAGGCTAGGTCAAATAATTTTACACTCGAATTGAACTAGTTCTACAAGCTAGTTCAAATGATTGTACACTACTGTTGAACTAGCTCTACAGGCTAGTACAAATAATTTTACACTAGAGTTGAACTAGCTCTACAAGCTAGTTCAAATAATTTTACAGTAAAGTTGAACTAGCTCTACAGGCTAGTTCAAATAGTTTTACACTAATCTTGAACTACCTCTACAAGGAAGTTTAAATAATTTTACACTAGATTTGAACTAGCTCTATGACGTAGTACAAATAATTTTACACTAGAGTTGAACTAGCTCTATAACGTAGTACAAATAATTTTACACTTGAGTTGAACTAGCTCTATAACCAAGTACAAATCATTTTACACTAGAGTTGAACTAGTTCTATAACCTAGTAGAAATGATTTTACACTAGAGTTCAACTAGCTCTATGACCTAGTACAAATAATTTTACAATAGAGTTGAACTAGCTCTATAGGCTAGTTCAAATAATTTTACACTAGAATTGAACTAGCTCTATAGGCTAGTTCAAATAATTTTACACTAGAGTTGAACTAGCTCTACAAGCTAGTTAAAATAATTTTACACTAGATTTGAACTAGCTCTATAACCTAACACAAATAATTTTACACTAGAGTTGAACTAGCTCTATAACCTAGTACAAATAATTTTACACTAGATTTGAACTAGCTTTATAACGTAGTACAAATAATTTTACACTAGAGTTGAACTAGCTCTATAACCTACTACAAATAATTTTACACTTGAGTTGAACTAGCTCTATAACCAAGTACAAATCATTTTACACTAGAGTTGAACTAGTTCTATAACCTAGTAGAAATGATTAATTTTACAATAGAGTTGAACTAGCTCTATAGGCTAGTTCAAATAATTTTACACTAGAGTTGAACTAGCTCTATAGGCTAGTTCAAATAATTTTACACTAGAGTTGAACTAGCTCACAAGCTAGTTCAAATAATTTTACACTAGATTTGAACTAGCTCTATAACCTAACACAAATAATTTTACACTAGAGTTGAACTAGCTCTATAACCTAGTACAAATAATTTTATACTTGAGTTGAACTAGCTCTATAACCTAGTACAAATGATTTTACACTACTGTTGAACTAGCTCTACAAGCTAGTTCAAATAATTTTACACTAGAGTTGAACTAGCTCTATAACCTAGTACAAATAATTTTACACTACTGTTGAACTAGCTCTACAAGCTAGTTCAAATAATTTTACAATAAAGTTGAACTAGCTCTGTAACCTAATACAAATAATTTTACACTAGAGTTAAACTAGCTCCACAAGCTAGTTCAAATAATTTTACACCAGAGTTGAACAAGTTCTACAGGATAGTTCAAATAATATTACACTAGAGTTGAACTAGTTGTACAAGCTAGTTTAAATAATTTTGCACTAGTGTTGAACTAGCTCTATAACCTAGTACAAATAATTTTACACTACAGTTGAACTAGCTCTGTAACCTAGTAAAAATAATTTTACACTAGAGTTGAACTAGCTCTATAACCTAGTACAAATAATATTACACTAGAGTTGAACTAGCTCTATGAACTAGTCTAAATAATTTTACACAAGAGTTGAACTAGCTCTATAGGCTAGTTCAAATAACTTTCCACTAGAGTTGAACTAGCTCTATAGGCTAGTTCAAATAACTTTACACTAGAGTTGAACTAGCTCTATAGGCAAGGTCAAATAATTTTACACTCAATTTGAACTAGTTCTACAAGCTAGTTCGAATGATTTTACACTACTTTTGAACTAGCTCTACAGGCTAGTACAAATAATTTTACACTGGAGTTGAACTAGCTCTACAAGCTAGTTCAAGTAATTTCACACTAAAGTTGAACTAGCTGTACAGGCTAGTTCAAATAGTTTTACACTAATCTTGAACTACCTCTACAAGCTAGCTCAAATAATTTTACACTATATTTGAACTAGCTCTATAACCTAGTACAAATAATTTTACACTAGAGTTGAACTAGCTCTATAACCTAGTACAAATAATTTTACACTAGAGTTGAACTAGCTCTACAAGCTAGTTCAAGTAATTTTACACTATAGTTGAACTAGCTCTATAACCTAGTACAAATAATTTTACGCTAGAGTTGAACTAGCTCTATAAGCTAGTTCAAATAATTTTACACTAAAGTTGAACTAGATCCACAGGCTAGTTCAAATAGTTTTACACTAATCTTGAACTACCTCTACAAGGTAGATTAAATAATTTTACCCTAGATTTGAACTAGCTCTATAGGCTAGGTCAAATAATTTTACACTCGAGTTGAACTAGTTCTACAAGCTAGTTCAAATGATTGTACACTACTGTTGAACTAGCTCTACAGGCTAGTACAAATAATTTTACACTAGAGTTGAACTAGCTCTACAAGCTAGTTCAAATAATTTTACACTAAAGTTGAACTAGCTCTACAGGCTAGTTCAAATAGTTTTACACTAATCTTGAACTACCTCTACAAGGAAGTTTAAATAATTTTACACTAGATTTGAACTAGCTCTATGACGTAGTACAAATAATTTTACACTAGAGTTGAACTAGCTCTATAACGTAGTACAAATAATTTTACACTTGAGTTGAACTAGCTCTATAACCAAGTACAAATCATTTTACACTAGAGTTGAACTAGTTCTATAACCTAGTAGAAATGATTTTACACTAGAGTTCAACTAGCTCTATGACCTAGTACAAATAATTTTACAATATAGTTGAACTAGCTCTATAGGCTAGTTCAAATAATTTTACACTAGAATTGAACTAGCTCTATAGGCTAGTTCAAATAATTTTACACTAGAGTTGAACTAGCTCTACAAGCTAGTTAAAATAATTTTACACTAGATTTGAACTAGCTCTATAACCTAACACAAATAATTTTACACTAGAGTTGAACTAGCTCTATAACCTAGTACAAATAATTTTACACTAGATTTGAACTAGCTTTATAACGTAGTACAAATAATTTTACACTAGAGTTGAACTAGCTCTATAACCTACTACAAATAATTTTACACTTGAGTTGAACTAGCTCTATAACCAAGTACAAATCATTTTACACTAGAGTTGAACTAGTTCTATAACCTAGTAGAAATGATTAATTTTACAATAGAGTTGAACTAGCTCTATAGGCTAGTTCAAATAATTTTACACTAGAGTTGAACTAGCTCTATAGGCTAGTTCAAATAATTTTACACTAGAGTTGAACTAGCTCTATAACCTAGTACAAATAATTTTATACTTGAGTTGAACTAGCTCTATAACCTAGTACAAATGATTTTACACTACTGTTGAACTAGCTCTACAAGCTAGTTCAAATAATTTTACACTAGAGTTGAACTAGCTCTATAACCTAGTACAAATAATTTTACACTACTGTTGAACTAGCTCTACAAGCTAGTTCAAATAATTTTACAATAAAGTTGAACTAGCTCTGTAACCTAATACAAATAATTTTACACTAGAGTTAAACTAGCTCCACAAGCTAGTTCAAATAATTTTACACCAGAGTTGAACAAGTTCTACAGGATAGTTCAAATAATATTACACTAGAGTTGAACTAGTTGTACAAGCTAGTTTAAATAATTTTGCACTAGTGTTGAACTAGCTCTATAACCTAGTACAAATAATTTTACACTACAGTTGAACTAGCTCTGTAACCTAGTAAAAATAATTTTACACTAGAGTTGAACTAGCTCTATAACCTAGTACAAATAATATTACACTAGAGTTGAACTAGCTCTATGAACTAGTCTAAATAATTTTACACAAGAGTTGAACTAGCTCTATAGGCTAGTTCAAATAACTTTCCACTAGAGTTGAACTAGCTCTATAGGCTAGTTCAAATAACTTTACACTAGAGTTGAACTAGCTCTATAGGCAAGGTCAAATAATTTTACACTCAATTTGAACTAGTTCTACAAGCTAGTTCGAATGATTTTACACTACTTTTGAACTAGCTCTACAGGCTAGTACAAATAATTTTACACTGGAGTTGAACTAGCTCTACAAGCTAGTTCAAGTAATTTCACACTAAAGTTGAACTAGCTGTACAGGCTAGTTCAAATAGTTTTACACTAATCTTGAACTACCTCTACAAGCTAGCTCAAATAATTTTACACTATATTTGAACTAGCTCTATAACCTAGTACAAATAATTTTACACTAGAGTTGAACTAGCTCTATAACCTAGTACAAATAATTTTACACTAGAGTTGAACTAGCTCTACAAGCTAGTTCAAGTAATTTTACACTATAGTTGAACTAGCTCTATAACCTAGTACAAATAATTTTACGCTAGAGTTGAACTAGCTCTATAAGCTAGTTCAAATAATTTTACACTAAAGTTGAACTAGATCCACAGGCTAGTTCAAATAGTTTTACACTAATCTTGAACTACCTCTACAAGGTAGATTAAATAATTTTACCCTAGATTTGAACTAGCTCTATAGGCTAGGTCAAATAATTTTACACTCGAGTTGAACTAGTTCTACAAGCTAGTTCAAATGATTGTACACTACTGTTGAACTAGCTCTACAGGCTAGTACAAATAATTTTACACTAGAGTTGAACTAGCTCTACAAGCTAGTTCAAATAATTTTACACTAAAGTTGAACTAGCTCTACAGGCTAGTTCAAATAGTTTTACACTAATCTTGAACTACCTCTACAAGGAAGTTTAAATAATTTTACACTAGATTTGAACTAGCTCTATGACGTAGTACAAATAATTTTACACTAGAGTTGAACTAGCTCTATAACGTAGTACAAATAATTTTACACTTGAGTTGAACTAGCTCTATAACCAAGTACAAATCATTTTACACTAGAGTTGAACTAGTTCTATAACCTAGTAGAAATGATTTTACACTAGAGTTCAACTAGCTCTATGACCTAGTACAAATAATTTTACAATATAGTTGAACTAGCTCTATAGGCTAGTTCAAATAATTTTACACTAGAATTGAACTAGCTCTATAGGCTAGTTCAAATAATTTTACACTAGAGTTGAACTAGCTCTACAAGCTAGTTAAAATAATTTTACACTAGATTTGAACTAGCTCTATAACCTAACACAAATAATTTTACACTAGAGTTGAACTAGCTCTATAACCTAGTACAAATAATTTTACACTAGATTTGAACTAGCTTTATAACGTAGTACAAATAATTTTACACTAGAGTTGAACTAGCTCTATAACCTACTACAAATAATTTTACACTTGAGTTGAACTAGCTCTATAACCAAGTACAAATCATTTTACACTAGAGTTGAACTAGTTCTATAACCTAGTAGAAATGATTAATTTTACAATAGAGTTGAACTAGCTCTATAGGCTAGTTCAAATAATTTTACACTAGAGTTGAACTAGCTCTATAGGCTAGTTCAAATAATTTTACACTAGAGTTGAACTAGCTCACAAGCTAGTTCAAATAATTTTACACTAGATTTGAACTAGCTCTATAACCTAACACAAATAATTTTACACTAGAGTTGAACTTGCTCTATAACCTAGTAAAAATAATTTTATACTTGAGTTGAACTAGCTCTATAACCTAGTACAAATGATTTTACACTACTGTTGAACTAGCTCTACAAGCTAGTTCAAATAATTTTACACTAGAGTTGAACTAGCTCTATAACCTAGTACAAATAATTTTACACTACTGTTGAACTAGCTCTACAAGCTAGTTCAAATAATTTTACAATAAAGTTGAACTAGCTCTGTAACCTAATACAAATAATTTTACACTAGAGTTAAACTAGCTCCACAAGCTAGTTCAAATAATTTTACACCAGAGTTGAACAAGTTCTACAGGATAGTTCAAATAATATTACACTAGAGTTGAACTAGTTGTACAAGCTAGTTTAAATAATTTTGCACTAGAGTTGAACTAGCTCTATAACCTAGTACAAATAATTTTACGCTAGAGTTGAACTAGCTCTACAAGCTAGTTCAAATAATTTTACACTAAAGTTGAACTAGATCTACAGGCTAGTTCAAATAGTTTTACACTAATCTTGAACTACCTCTACAAGGTAGATTAAATAATTTTACCCTAGATTTGAACTAGCTCTATAGGCTAGGTCAAATAATTTTACACTCGAATCGAACTAGTTCTACAAGCTAGTTCAAATGATTGTACACTACTGTTGAACTAGCTCTACAGGCTAGTACAAATAATTTTACACTAGAGTTGAACTAGCTCTACAAGCTAGTTCAAATAATTTTACAGTAAAGTTGAACTAGCTCTACAGGCTAGTTCAAATAGTTTTACACTAATCTTGAACTACCTCTACAAGGAAGTTTAAATAATTTTACACTAGATTTGAACTAGCTCTATGACGTAGTACAAATAATTTTACACTAGAGTTGAACTAGCTCTATAACGTAGTACAAATAATTTTACACTTGAGTTGAACTAGCTCTATAACCAAGTACAAATCATTTTACACTAGAGTTGAACTAGTTCTATAACCTAGTAGAAATGATTTTACACTAGAGTTCAACTAGCTCTATGACCTAGTACAAATAATTTTACAATAGAGTTGAACTAGCTCTATAGGCTAGTTCAAATAATTTTACACTAGAATTGAACTAGCTCTATAGGCTAGTTCAAATAATTTTACACTAGAGTTGAACTAGCTCTACAAGCTAGTTAAAATAATTTTACACTAGATTTGAACTAGCTCTATAACCTAACACAAATAATTTTACACTAGAGTTGAACTAGCTCTATAACCTAGTACAAATAATTTTACACTAGATTTGAACTAGCTTTATAACATAGTACAAATAATTTTACACTAGAGTTGAACTAGCTCTATAACCTACTACAAATAATTTTACACTTGAGTTGAACTAGCTCTATAACCAAGTACAAATCATTTTACACTAGAGTTGAACTAGTTCTATAACCTAGTAGAAATGATTAATTTTACAATAGAGTTGAACTAGCTCTATAGGCTAGTTCAAATAATTTTACACTAGAGTTGAACTAGCTCTATAGGCTAGTTCAAATAATTTTACACTAGAGTTGAACTAGCTCACAAGCTAGTTCAAATAATTTTACACTAGATTTGAACTAGCTCTATAACCTAACACAAATAATTTTACACTAGAGTTGAACTAGCTCTATAACCTAGTACAAATAATTTTATACTTGAGTTGAACTAGCTCTATAACCTAGTACAAATGATTTTACACTACTGTTGAACTAGCTCTACAAGCTAGTTCAAATAATTTTACACTAGAGTTGAACTAGCTCTATAACCTAGTACAAATAATTTTACACTACTGTTGAACTAGCTCTACAAGCTAGTTCAAATAATTTTACAATAAAGTTGAACTAGCTCTGTAACCTAATACAAATAATTTTACACTAGAGTTAAACTAGCTCCACAAGCTAGTTCAAATAATTTTACACCAGAGTTGAACAAGTTCTACAGGATAGTTCAAATAATATTACACTAGAGTTGAACTAGTTGTACAAGCTAGTTTAAATAATTTTGCACTAGAGTTGAACTAGCTCTATAACCTAGTACAAATAATTTTACACTACAGTTGAACTAGCTCTGTAACCTAGTACAAATAATTTTACACTAGAGTTGAACTAGCTCTATAACCTAGTACAAATAATATTACACTAGAGTTGAACTAGCTCTATGAACTAGTCTAAATAATTTTACACAAGAGTTGAACTAGCTCTATAGGCTAGTTCAAATAACTTTCCACTAGAGTTGAACTAGCTCTATAGGCTAGTTCAAATAACTTTACACTAGAGTTGAACTAGCTCTATAGGCAAGGTCAAATAATTTTACACTCAATTTGAACTAGTTCTACAAGCTAGTTCGAATGATTTTACACTACTTTTGAACTAGCTCTATAGGCTAGTACAAATAATTTTACACTGGAGTTGAACTAGCTCTACAAGCTAGTTCAAGTAATTTCACACTAAAGTTGAACTAGCTGTACAGGCTAGTTCAAATAGTTTTACACTAATCTTGAACTACCTCTACAAGGTAGTTTAAATAATTTTACACTATATTTGAACTAGCTCTATAACCTAGTACAAATAATTTTACACTAGAGTTGAACTAGCTCTATAACCTAGTACAAATAATTTTACACTAGAGTTGAACTAGCTCTACAAGCTAGTTCAAATAATTTTACACTAAAGTTGAACTAGCTCTACATGCTAGTTCAAATAGTTTTACACTAATCATGAACTACCTCTACAAGGTAGTTTAAATAATTTTACACTAGATTTGAACTAGCTCCATAACCTAGTACAAATAATTTTACACTAGAGTTGAACTAGCTCTATAACCTAGGACAAATAATTTTAGACTAGAGTCGAACTAGCTCTATAACCTAGTACAAATGATTTTACACCACTGTTGAACTAGCTCTTCAAGGTAGTTTAAGTAATTTTACACTAGAGTTGAACTACCTCTATAACCTAGTACAAATAATTTTACACTTGAATTAAACTAGCTCTACAAGCTAGCTCAAATAATTTTACACTAGAGTTGAACTAGCTCTATAACCTAGTACAAATAATTTTACACTGGAGTTAAACTAGCTCTACAAGCTAGTACACATAATTTTACACTAGAGTTGAACTAGCTCTACAAGCTAGTTCAAGTAATTTTACACTGGAGTTGAACTAGCTCTATAACCTAGTACAAATAATTTTACGCTAGAGTAGAACTAGCTCTACAAGCTAGTTCAAATAATTTTACACTAAAGTTGAACTAGATCTACAGGCTAGTTCAAATAGTTTTACACTAATCTTGAACTACCTCTACAAGGAAGATTAAATAATTTTACCCTAGATTTGAACTAGCTCTATAGGCTAGGTCAAATAATTTTACACTCGAGTTGAACTAGTTCTACAATCTAGTTCAAATGATTGTACACTACTGTTGAACTAGCTCTACAGGCTAGTACAAATAATTTTACACTAGAGTTGAACTAGCTGTACAAGCTAGTTCAAATAATTTTACACTAAAGTTGAACTAGCTCTACAGGCTAGTTCAAATAGTTTTACACTAATCTTGAACTACCTCTACAAGGAAGTTTAAATAATTTTACACTAGATTTGAACTAGCTCTATGACGTAGTACAAATAATTTTACACTAGAGTTGAACTAGCTCTATAACGTAGTACAAATAATTTTACACTTGAGTTGAACTAGCTCTATAACCAAGTACAAATCATTTTACACTAGAGTTGAACTAGTTCTATAACCTAGTAGAAATGATTTTACACTAGAGTTCAACTAGCTCTATGACCTAGTACAAATAATTTTACAATAGAGTTGAACTAGCTCTATAGGCTAGTTCAAATAATTTTACACTAGAATTGAACTAGCTCTATAGGCTAGTTCAAATAATTTTACACTAGAGTTGAACTAGCTCTACAAGCTAGTTAAAATAATTTTACACTAGATTTGAACTAGCTCTATAACCTAACACAAATAATTTTACACTAGAGTTGAACTAGCTCTATAACCTAGTACAAATAATTTTACACTAGATTTGAACTAGCTTTATAACGTAGTACAAATAATTTTACACTAGAGTTGAACTAGCTCTATAACCTACTACAAATAATTTTACACTTGAGTTGAACTAGCTCTATAACCAAGTACAAATCATTTTACACTAGAGTTGAACTAGTTCTATAACCTAGTAGAAATGATTAATTTTACAATAGAGTTGAACTAGCTCTATAGGCTAGTTCAAATAATTTTACACTAGAGTTGAACTAGCTCTATAGGCTAGTTCAAATAATTTTACACTAGAGTTGAACTAGCTCACAAGCTAGTTCAAATAATTTTACACTAGATTTGAACTAGCTCTATAACCTAACACAAATAATTTCACACTAGAGTTGAACTTGCTCTATAACCTAGTAAAAATAATTTTATACTTGAGTTGAACTAGCTCTATAACCTAGTACAAATGATTTTACACTACTGTTGAACTAGCTCTACAAGCTAGTTCAAATAATTTTACACTAGAGTTGAACTAGCTCTATAACCTAGTACAAATAATTTTATACTACTGTTGAACTAGCTCTACAAGCTAGTTCAAATAATTTTACAATAAAGTTGAACTAGCTCTGTAACCTAATACAAATAATTTTACACTAGAGTTAAACTAGCTCCACAAGCTAGTTCAAATAATTTTACACCAGAGTTGAACAAGTTCTACAGGATAGTTCAAATAATATTACACTAGAGTTGAACTAGTTGTACAAGCTAGTTTAAATAATTTTGCACTAGAGTTGAACTAGCTCTATAACCTAGTACAAATAATTTTACACTACAGTTGAACTAGCTCTATAACCTAGTACAAATAATTTTACACTAGAGT
Organism: Triticum urartu; assembly: GCF_056163025.1. Lineage (NCBI taxonomy): Eukaryota > Viridiplantae > Streptophyta > Magnoliopsida > Poales > Poaceae > Triticum > Triticum urartu. The sequence goes on from NC_141875.1 coordinate 559,609,403, forward strand.
TGAACTAGCTCTATAACCTAGTACAAATAATATTACACTAGAGTTGAACTAGCTCTATGACCTAGTATAAATAATTTTACACAAGAGTTGAACTAGCTCTATAGGCTAGTTCAAATAACTTTCCACTAGAGTTGAACTAGCTCTATAGGCTAGTTCAAATAACTTTACACTAGAGTTGAACTAGCTCTATAGGCAAGGTCAAATAGTTTTACACTCAAGTTGAACTAGTTCTACAAGCTAGTTCAAATGATTTTACACTACTTTTGAACTAGCTCTACAGGCTAGTACAAATAATTTTACACTGGAGTTGAACTAGCTCTACAAGCTAGTTCAAATAATTTACACTAAAGTTGAACTAGCTGTACAGGCTAGTTCAAATAGTTTTACACTAATCTTGAACTACCTCTACAAGGTAGTTTAAATAATTTTACACTAGATTTGAACTAGCTCTATAACCTAGTACAAATAATTTTACACTAGAGTTGAACTAGCTCTATAACCTAGTACAAATAATTTTACGCTAGAGTTGAACTAGCTCTACAAGCTAGTTCAAATAATTTTACACTAGAGTTGAACTAGCTCTATAACCTAGTACAAATAATTTTACACTAGAGTTGAACTAGCTCTATAACCTGGTACAAATAATTTTACACTAGAGTTGAACTAGCTCTATAGGCTAGTTCAAATAATTTTACACTAGAGTTGAACTAGCTCACAAGCTAGTTCAAATAATTTTACACTAGATTTGAACTAGCTCTATAACCTAACACAAATAATTTTACACTAGAGTTGAACTAGCTCTATAACCTAGTACAAATAATTTTATACTTGAGTTGAACTAGCTCTATAACCTAGTACAAATGATTTTACACTACTGTTGAACTAGCTCTACAAGCTAGTTCAAATAATTTTACACTAGAGTTGAACTAGGTCTATAACCTAGTACAAATAATTTTACACTACTGTTGAACTAGCTCTACAAGCTAGTTCAAATAATTTTACAATAAAGTTGAACTAGCTCTGTAACCTAATACAAATAATTTTACACTAGAGTTAAACTAGCTCCGCAAGCTAGTTCAAATAATTTTACACCAGAGTTGAACAAGTTCTACAGGATAGTTCAAATAATATTACACTAGAGTTGAACTAGTTGTACAAGCTAGTTTAAATAATTTTGCACTAGAGTTGAACTAGCTCTATAACCTAGTACAAATAATTTTACACTACAGTTGAACTAGCTCTGTAACCTAGTACAAATAATTTTACACTAGAGTTGAACTAGCTCTATAACCTAGTACAAATAATATTACACTAGAGTTGAACTAGCTCTATGACCTAGTACAAATAATTTTACACAAGAGTTGAACTAGCTCTATAGGCTAGTTCAAATAACTTTCCACTGGAGTTGAACTAGCTCTATAGGCTAGTTCAAATAACTTTACACTAGAGTTGAACTAGCTCTATAGGCAAGGTCAAATAATTTTACACTCAAGTTGAACTAGTTCTACAAGCTAGTTCAAATGATTTTACACTACTTTTGAACTAGCTCTACAGGCTAGTACAAATAATTTTACACTGGAGTTGAACTAGCTCTACAAGCTAGTTCAAATTATTTTACACCAAAGTTGAACTAGCTGTACAGGCTAGTTCAAATAGTTCTACACTAATCTTGAACTACCTCTACAAGGTAGTTTAAATAATTTTACACTAGATTTGAACTAGCTCTATAACCTAGTACAAATAATTTTACACTAGAGTTGAACTAGCTCTATAACCTAGTACAAATAATTTTACACTAGAGTTGAACTAGCTCTACAAGCTAGTTCAAATAATTTTACACTAGAGTTGAACTAGCTCTATAACCTAGTACAAATAATTTTACACTAGAGTTGAACTAGCTCTACAAGCTAGTTCAAATAATTTTACACTAAAGTTGAACTAGCTCTACAGGCTAGTTCAAATAGTTTTACACTAATCTTGAACCACCTCTACAAGGTAGTTTAAATAATTTTACACTAGATTTGAACAAGCTCTATAACCTAGTACAAATAATTTTACACTAGAGTTTTACTAGCTCTACAAGATATGTCAAATAATTTTACACTTGAGTTGAACTAGCTCTATAACCTAGTACAGATAATTTTACACTAGATTTGAACTAGCTTTATAACGTAGTACAAATAATTGTACACTAGAGTTGAACTAGCTCTATAACCTACTACAAATAATTTTACACTCGAGTTGAACTAGCTCTATAACCAAGTACAAATCATTTTACACTAGAGTTGAACTAGTTCTATAACCTAGTAGAAATGATTTTACACTAGAGTTGAACTAGCTCTATGACCTAGTACAAATAATTTTACAATAGAGTTGAACTAGCTCTATAGGCTAGTTCAAATAATTTTACACTAGAGTTGAACTAGCTCTATAGGCTAGTTCAAATAATTTTACACTAGAGTTGAACTAGCTCTACAAGCTAGTTCAAATAATTTTACACTAGATTTGAACTACCTCTATAACCTAACACAAATAATTTTACACTAGAGTTGAACTAGCTCTATAACCTAGTACAAATAATTTTATACTTGAGTTGAACTAGCTCTATAACCTAGTACAAATGATTTTACACTACTGTTGAACTAGCTCTACAAGCTAGTTCAAATAATTTTACACTAGAGTTGAACTAGCTCTATAACCTAGTACAAATAATTTTACACTACTGTTGAACTAGCTCTACAAGCTAGTTCAAATAATTTTGCAATAAAGTTGAACTAGCTCTGTAACCTAATACAAATAATTTTACACTAGAGTTAAACTAGCTCCACAAGCTAGTTCAAATAATTTTACACCAGAGTTGAACAAGTTCTACAGGATAGTTCAAATAATATTACACTAGAGTTGAACTAGTTGTACAAGCTAGTTCAAATAATTTTGCACTAGAGTTGAACTAGCTCTATAACCTAGTACAAATAATTTTACACTACAGTTGAACTAGCTCTATAACCTAGTACAAATAATTTTACACTAGAGTTGAACTAGCTCTATAACCTAGTACAAATAATATTACACTAGAGTTGAATTAGCTCTATGACCTAGTACAAATAATTTTACACAAGAGTTGAACTAGCTCTATAGGCTAGTTCAAATAACTTTCCACTAGAGTTGAACTAGCTCTATAGGCTAGTTCAAATAACTTTACACTAGAGTTGAACTAGCTCTATAGGCAAGGTCAAATAATTTTACACTCAAGTTGAACTAGTTCTACAAGCTAGTTCAAATGATTTTACACTACTTTTGAACTAGCTCTACAGGCTAGTACAAACAATTTTACACTGGAGTTGAACTAGCTCTACAAGCTAGTTCAAATAGTTTTACACTAATCTTGAACTACCTCTACAAGGTAGTTTAAATAATTTTACACTAGATTTGAACTAGCTCTATAACCTAGTAAAAATAATTTTACACTAGATTTGAACTAGCTTTATAACGTAGTACAAATAATTTTACACTAGAGTTGAACTAGCTCTATAACCTACTACAAATAATTTTACACTTGAGTTGAACTAGCTCTATAACCAAGTACAAATCATTTTACACTAGAGTTGAACTAGTTCTATAACCTAGTAGAAATGATTAATTTTACAATAGAGTTGAACTAGCTCTATAACCTGGTACAAATAATTTTACACTAGAGTTGAACTAGCTCTATAGGCTAATTCAAATAATTTTACACTAGAGTTGAACTAGCTCACAAGCTAGTTCAAATAATTTTACACTAGATTTGAACTAGCTCTATAACCTAACACAAATAATTTTACACTAGAGTTGAACTTGCTCTATAACCTAGTAAAAATAATTTTATACTTGAGTTGAACTAGCTCTATAACCTAGTACAAATGATTTTACACTACTGTTGAACTAGCTCTACAAGCTAGTTCAAATAATTTTACACTAGAGTTGAACTAGCTCTATAACCTAGTACAAATAATTTTACACTACTGTTGAACTAGCTCTACAAGCTAGTTCAAATAATTTTACAATAAAGTTGAACTAGCTCTGTAACCTAATACAAATAATTTTACACTAGAGTTAAACTAGCTCCACAAGCTAGTTCAAATAATTTTACACCAGAGTTGAACAAGTTCTACAGGATAGTTCAAATAATATTACACTAGAGTTGAACTAGTTGTACAAGCTAGTTTAAATAATTTTGCACTAGAGTTGAACTAGCTCTATAACCTAGTACAAATAATTTTACGCTAGAGTTGAACTAGCTCTACAAGCTAGTTCAAATAATTTTACACTAAAGTTGAACTAGATCTACAGGCTAGTTCAAATAGTTTTACACTAATCTTGAACTACCTCTACAAGGTAGATTAAATAATTTTACCCTAGATTCGAACTAGCTCTATAGGATAGGTCAAATAATTTTACACTCGAGTTGAACTAGTTCTACAAGCTAGTTCAAATGATTGTACACTACTGTTGAACTAGCTCTACAGGCTAGTACAAATAATTTTACACTAGAGTTGAACTAGCTCTACAAGCTAGTTCAAATAATTTTACACTAAAGTTGAACTAGCTCTACAGGCTAGTTCAAATAGTTTTACACTAATCTTGAACTACCTCTACAAGGAAGTTTAAATAATTTTACACTAGATTTGAACTAGCTCTATGACGTAGTACAAATAATTTTACACTAGAGTTGAACTAGCTCTATAACGTAGTACAAATAATTTTACACTTGAGTTGAACTAGCTCTATAACCAAGTACAAATCATTTTACACTAGAGTTGAACTAGTTCTATATCCTAGTAGAAATGATTTTACACTAGAGTTCAACTAGCTCTATGACCTAGTACAAATAATTTTACAATAGAGTTGAACAAGCTCTATAGGCTAGTTCAAATAATTTTACACTAGAATTGAACTAGCTCTATAGGCTAGTTCAAATAATTTTACACTAGAGTTGAACTAGCTCTACAAGCTAGTTAAAATAATTTTACACTAGATTTGAACTAGCTCTATAACCTAACACAAATAATTTTACACTAGAGTTGAACTAGCTCTATAACCTAGTACAAATAATTTTACACTAGATTTGAACTAGCTTTATAACGTAGTACAAATAATTTTACACTAGAGTTGAACTAGCTCTATAACCTACTACAAATAATTTTACACTTGAGTTGAACTAGCTCTATAACCAAGTACAAATCATTTTACACTAGTGTTGAACTAGTTCTATAACCTAGTAGAAATGATTAATTTTACAATAGAGTTGAACTAGCTCTATAGGCTAGTTCAAATAATTTTACACTAGAGTTGAACTAGCTCTATAGGCTAGTTCAAATAATTTTACACTAGAGTTGAACTAGCTCACAAGCTAGTTCAAATAATTTTACACTAGATTTGAACTAGCTTTATAACATAACACAAATAATTTTACACTAGAGTTGAACTAGCTCTATAACCTAGTAAGAATAATTTTATACTTGAGTTGAACTAGCTCTATAACCTAGTACAAATGATTTTACACTACTGTTGAACTAGCTCTACAAGCTAGTTCAAATAATTTTACACTAGAGTTGAACTAGCTCTATAACCTAGTACAAATAATTTTACACTACTGTTGAACTAGCTCTACAAGCTAGTTCAAATAATTTTACAATAAAGTTGAACTAGCTCTGTAACCTAATACAAATAACTTTACACTAGAGTTAAACTAGCTCCACAAGCTAGTTCAAATAATTTTACACCAGAGTTGAACAAGTTCTACAGGATAGTTCAAATAATATTACACTAGAGTTGAACTAGTTGTACAAGCTAGTTTAAATAATTTTGCACTAGAGTTGAACTAGCTCTATAACCTAGTACAAATAATTTTACACTACAGTTGAACTAGCTCTGTAACCTAGTACAAATAATTTTACACTAGAGTTGAACTAGCTCTATAACCTAGTACAAATAATATTACACTAGAGTTGAACTAGCTCTATGATCTAGTATAAATAATTTTACACAAGAGTTGAACTAGCTCTATAGGCTAGTTCAAATAACTTTCCACTAGAGTTGAACTAGCTCTATAGGCTAGTTCAAATAACTTTACACTAGAGTTGAACTAGCTCTATAGGCAAGGTCAAATAATTTTACACTCAAGTTGAACTAGTTCTACAAGCTAGTTCAAATGATTTTACACTACTTTTGAACTAGCTCTACAGGCTAGTACAAATAATTTTACACTGGAGTTGAACTAGCTCTACAAGCTAGTTCAAATAATTTTACACTAAAGTTGAACTAGCTGTACAGGCTAGTTCAAATAGTAATACACTAATCTTGAACTACCTCTACAAGGTAGTTTAAATAATTTTACACTAGATTTGAACTAGCTCTATAACCTAGTACAAATAATTTTACACTAGAGTTGAACTAGCTCTATAACCTAGTATAAATAATTTTACACTAGAGTTGAACTAGCTCTACAAGCTAGTTCAAATAATTTTACACTAAAGTTGAACTAGCTCTACATGCTAGTTCAAATAGTTTTACACTAATCAAGAACTACCTCTACAAGGTAGTTTAAATAATTTTACACTAGATTTGAACTAGCTCCATAACCTAGTACAAATAATTTTACACTAGAGTTGAACTAGCTCTATAACCTAGGACAAATAATTTTAGACTAGAGTCGAACTAGCTCTATAACCTAGTACAAATGATTTTACACCACTGTTGAACTAGCTCTTCAAGGTAGTTCAAGTAATTTTACACTAGAGTTGAACTACCTCTATAACCTAGTACAAATAATTTTACACTTGAATTAAACTAGCTCTACAAGCTAGCTCAAATAATTTTACACTAGAGTTGAACTAGCTCTATAACCTAGTACAAATAATTTTACACTGGAGTTAAACTAGCTCTACAAGCTAGTACAAATAATTTTACACTAGAGTTGAACTAGCTCTACAAGCTAGTTCAAGTAATTTTACACTGGAGTTGAACTAGCTCTATAAACTAGTACAAATAATTTTACGCTAGAGTTGAACTAGCTCTACAAGCTAGTTCAAATAATTTTACACTAAAGTTGAACTAGATCTACAGGCTAGTTCGAATAGTTTTACACTAATCTTGAACTACCTCTACAAGGTAGATTAAATAATTTTACCCTAGATGTGAACTAGCTCTATAGGCTAGGTCAAATAATTTTACACTCGAGTTGAACTAGTTCTACAAGCTAGTTCAAATGATTGTACACTATTGTTGAACTAGCTCTACAGGCTAGTACAAATAATTTTACACTAGAGTTGAACTAGCTCTACAAGCTAGTTCAAATAATTTTACACTAAAGTTGAACTAGCTCTACAGGCTAGTTCAAATAGTTTTACACTAATCTTGAACTACCTCTATAAGGAAGTTTAAATAATTTTACACTAGATTTGAACTAGCTCTATGACGTAGTACAAATAATTTTACACTAGAGTTGAACTAGCTCTATAACGTAGTACAAATAATTTTACACTTGAGTTGAACTAGCTCTATAACCAAGTACAAATCATTTTACACTAGAGTTGAACTAGTTCTATAACCTAGTAGAAATGATTTTACACTAGAGTTCAACTAGCTCTATGACCTAGTACAAATAATTTTACAATAGAGTTGAACTAGCTCTATAGGCTAGTTCAAATAATTTTACACTAGAATTGAACTAGCTCTATAGGCTAGTTCAAATAATTTTACACTAGAGTTGAACTAGCTCTACAAGCTAGTTAAAATAATTTTACACTAGATTTGAACTAGCTCTATAACCTAACACAAATAATTTTACACTAGAGTTGAACTAGCTGTATAACCTAGTACAAATAATTTTACACTAGATTTGAACTAGCTTTATAACGTAGTACAAATAATTTTACACTAGAGTTGAACTAGCTCTATAACCTACTACAAATAATTTTACACTTGAGTTGAACTAGCTCTATAACCAAGTACAAATCATTTTACACTAGAGTTGAACTAGTTCTATAACCTAGTAGAAATGATTAATTTTACAATAGAGTTGAACTAGCTCTATAGGCTAGTTCAAATAATTTTACACTAGGGTTGAACTAGCTCTATAGGCTAGTTCAAATAATTTTACACTAGAGTTGAACTAGCTCACAAGCTAGTTCAAATAATTTTACACTAGATTTGAACTAGCTCTATAACCTAACACAAATAATTTCACACTAGAGTTGAACTTGCTCTATAACCTAGTAAAAATAATTTTATACTTGAGTTGAACTAGCTCTATAACCTAGTACAAATGATTTTACACTACTGTTGAACTAGCTCTACAAGCTAGTTCAAATAATTTTACACAAGAGTTGAACTAGCTCTATAACCTAGTACAAATAATTTTACACTACTGTTGAACTAGCTCTACAAGCTAGTTCAAATAATTTTACAATAAAGTTGAACTAGCTCTGTAACCTAATACAAATAATTTTACACTAGAGTTAAACTAGCTCCACAAGCTAGTTCAAATAATTTTACACCAGAGTTGAACAAGTTCTACAGGATAGTTCAAATAATATTACAATAGAGTTGAACTAGTTGTACAAGCTAGTTTAAATAATTTTGCACTAGAGTTGAACTAGCTCTATAACCTAGTACAAATAATTTTACACTACAGTTGAACTAGCTCTGTAACCTAGTACAAATAATTTTACACTAGAGTTGAACTAGCTCTATAACCTAGTACAAATAATATTACACTAGAGTTGAACTAGCTCTATGACCTAGTATAAATAATTTTACACAAGAGTTGAACTAGCTCTATAGGCTAGTTCAAATAACTTTCCACTAGAGTTGAACTAGCTCTATAGGCTAGTTCAAATAACTTTACACTAGAGTTGAACTAGCTCTATAGGCAAGGTCAAATAATTTTACACTCAAGTTGAACTAGTTCTACAAGCTAGTTCAAATGATTTTACACTAATTTTGAACTAGCTCTACAGGCTAGTACAAATAATTTTACACTGGAGTTGAACTAGCTCTACAAGCCAGTTCAAATAATTTTACACTAAAGTTGAACTAGCTGTACAGGCTAGTTCAAATAGTTTTACACTAATCTTGAACTACCTCTACAAGGTAGTTTAAATAATTTTACACTAGATTTGAACTAGCTCTATAACCTAGTACAAATAATTTTACACTAGAGTTGAACTAGCTCTATAACCTAGTACAAATAATTTTACACTAGAGTTGAACTAGCTCTACAAGCTAGTTCAAATAATTTTACACTAGAGTTGAACTAGCTCTATAACCTAGTACAAATAATTTTACACTAGAGTTGAACTAGCTCTATAACCTAGTACAAATAATTTTACACTAGAGTTGAACTAGCTCTATAGGCTAGTTCAAATAATTTTACACTAGAGTTGAACTAGCTCACAAGCTAGTTCAAATAATTTTACACTAGATTTGAACTAGCTCTATAACCTAACACAAATAATTTTACACTAGAGTTAAACTAAATCTATAACCTAGTACAAATAATTTTATACTTGAGTTGAACTAGCTCTATAACCTAGTACAAATGATTTTACACTACTGTTGAACTAGCTCTACAAGCTAGTTCAAATAATTTTACACTAGAGTTGAACTAGCTCTATAACCTAGTACAAATAATTTTACACTACTGTTGAACTAGCTCTACAAGCTAGTTCAAATAATTTTACAATAAAGTTGAACTAGCTCTGTAACCTAATACAAATAATTTTACACTAGAGTTAAACTAGCTCCACAAGCTAGTTCAAATAATTTTACACCAGAGTTGAACAAGTTCTACAGGATAGTTCAAATAATATTACACTAGAGTTGAACTAGTTGTACAAGCTAGTTTAAATAATTTTGCACTAGAGTTGAACTAGCTCTATAACCTAGTACAAATAATTTTACACTACAGTTGAACTAGCTCTGTAACCTAGTACAAATAATTTTACACTAGAGTTGAACTAGCTCTATAACCTAGTACAAATAATATTACACTAGAGTTGAACTAGCTCTATGACCTAGTACAAATAATTTTACACAAGAGTTGAACTAGCTCTATAGGCTAGTTCAAATAACTTTCCACTGGAGTTGAACTAGCTCTATAGGCTAGTTCAAATAACTTTACACTAGAGTTGAACTAGCTCTATAGGCAAGGTCAAATAATTTTACACTCAAGTTGAACTAGTTCTACAAGCTAGTTCAAATGATTTTACACTACTTTTGAACTAGCTCTACAGGCTAGTACAAATAATTTTACACTGGAGTTGAACTAGCTCTACAAGCTAGTACAAATAATTTTACACTAGAGTTGAACTAGCTCTACAAGCTAGTTCAAATAATTTTACACTAGAGTTGAACTAGCTCTATAACCTAGTACAAATAATTTTACACTAGAGTTGAACTAGCTCTACAAGCTAGTTCAAATAATTTTACACTAAAGTTGAACTAGCTCTACAGGCTAGTTCAAATAGTTTTACACTAATCTTGAACCACCTCTACAAGGTAGTTTAAATAATTTTACACTAGATTTGACCAAGCTCTATAACCTAGTACAAATAATTTTACACTAGAGTTTTACTAGCTCTACAAGATAGGTCAAATAATTTTACACTTGAGTTGAACTAGCTCTATAACCTAGTACAGATAATTTTACACTAGATTTGAACTAGCTTTATAACGTAGTACAAATAATTGTACACTAGAGTTGAACTAGCTCTATAACCTACTACAAATAATTTTACACTCGAGTTGAACTAGCTCTATAACCAAGTACAAATCATTTTACACTAGAGTTGAACTAGTTCTATAACCTAGTAGAAATGATTTTACACTAGAGTTGAACTAGCTCTATGACCTAGTACAAATAATTTTACAATAGAGTTGAACTAGCTCTATAGGCTAGTTCAAATAATTTTACACTAGAGTTGAACTAGCTCTATAGGCTAGTTCAAATAATTTTACACTAGAGTTGAACTAGCTCTACAAGCTAGTTCAAATAATTTTACACTAGATTTGAACTACCTCTATAACCTAACACAAATAATTTTACACTAGAGTTGAACTAGCTCTATAACCTAGTACAAATAATTTTATACTTGAGTTGAACTAGCTCTATAACCTAGTACAAATGATTTTACACTACTGTTGAACTAGCTCTACAAGCTAGTTCAAATAATTTTACACTAGAGTTGAACTAGCTCTATAACCTAGTACAAATAATTTTACACTACTGTTGAACTAGCTCTACAAGCTAGTTCAAATAATTTTGCAATAAAGTTGAACTAGCTCTGTAACCTAATACAAATAATTTTACACTAGAGTTAAACTAGCTCCACAAGCTAGTTCAAATAATTTTACACCAGAGTTGAACAAGTTCTACAGGATAGTTCAAATAATATTACACTAGAGTTGAACTAGTTGTACAAGCTAGTTCAAATAATTTTGCACTAGAGTTGAACTAGCTCTATAACCTAGTACAAATAATTTTACACTACAGTTGAACTAGCTCTATAACCTAGTACAAATAATTTTACACTAGAGTTGAACTAGCTCTATAACCTAGTACAAATAATATTACACTAGAGTTGAACTAGCTCTATGACATAGTAAAAATAATTTTATGGTAGAGTTGAAATAGCTCTATAGGCTAGTTCAAATAATTTTACACTAGAGTTGAACTAGCTCTATAACCTAGTACAAATAATTTTACACTAGAGTTGAACTAGCTCTATAACCTAGTACAAATAATATTACACTAGAGTTGAACTAGCTCTATGACCTAGTACAAATAATTTTACACAAGAGTTGAACTAGCTCTATAGGCTAGTTCAAATAACTTTCCACTAGAGTTGAACTAGCTCTATAGGCTAGTTCAAATAACTTTACACTAGAGTTGAACTAGCTCTATAGGCAAGGTCAAATAATTTTACACTCAAGTTGAACTAGTTCTACAAGCTAGTTCAAATGATTTTACACTACTTTTGAACTAGCTCTACAGGCTAGTACAAATAATTTTACACTGGAGTTGAACTAGCTCTACAAGCTAGTTCAAATAGTTTTACACTAATCTTGAACTACCTCTACAAGGTAGTTTAAATAATTTTACACTAGATTTGAACTAGCTCTATAACCTAGTACAAATAATTTTACACTAGAGTTGAACTAGCTCTGTAACCTAGTACAAATAATTTTACACTAGAGTTGAACTAGCTCTACAAGCTAGTTCAAATAATTTTACACTAAAGTTGAACTAGCTCTACATGCTAGTTCAAATAGTTTTACACTAATCATGAACTACCTCTACAAGGTAGTTTAAATAATTTTACACTAGATTTGAACTAGCTCCATAACCTAGTACAAATAATTTTACACTAGAGTTGAACTAGCTCTATAACCTAGGACAAATAATTTTAGACTAGAGTCGAACTAGCTCTATAACCTAGTACAAATGATTTTACACCACTGTTGAACTAGCTCTTCAAGGTAGTTCAAGTAATTTTACACTAGAGTTGAACTACCTCTATAACCTAGTACAAATAATTTTGCACTTGAATTAAACTAGCTCTACAAGCTAGCTCAAATAATTTTACACTAGAGTTGAACTAGCTCTATAACCTAGTACAAATAATTTTACACTGGAGTTAAACTAGCTCTACAAGCTAGTACACATAATTTTACACTAGAGTTGAACTAGCTCTACAAGCTAGTTCAAGTAATTTTACACTGGAGTTGAACTAGCTCTATAACCTAGTACAAATAATTTTACGCTAGAGTTGAACTAGCTCTACAAGCTAGTTCAAATAATTTTACACTAAAGTTGAACTAGATCTACAGGCTAGTTCAAATAGTTTTACACTAATCTTGAACTACCTCTACAAGGTAGATTAAATAATTTTACCCTAGATTTGAACTAGCTCTATAGGCTAGGTCAAATAATTTTACACTCGAGTTGAACTAGTTCTACAATCTAGTTCAAATGATTGTACACTACTGTTGAACTAGCTCTACAGGCTAGTACAAATAATTTTACACTAGAGTTGAACTAGCTCTACAAGCTAGTTCAAATAATTTTACACTAAAGTTGAACTAGCTCTACAGGCTAGTTCAAATAGTTTTACACTAATCTTGAACTACCTCTACAAGGAAGTTTAAACAATTTTACACTAGATTTGAACTAGCTCTATGACGTAGTACAAATAATTTTACACTAGAGTTGAACTAGCTCTATAACGTAGTACAAATAATTTTACACTTGAGTTGAACTAGCTCTATAACCAAGTACAAATCATTTTACACTAGAGTTGAACTAGTTCTATAACCTAGTAGAAATGATTTTACACTAGAGTTCAACTAGCTCTATGACCTAGTACAAATAATTTTACAATAGAGTTGAACTAGCTCTATAGGCTAGTTCAAATAATTTTACACTAGAATTGAACTAGCTCCGTAGGCTAGTTCAAATAATTTTACACTAGAGTTGAACTAGCTCTACAAGCTAGTTCAAATAATTTTACACTAGATTTGAACTAGCTCTATAACCTAACACAAATAATTTTACACTAGAGTTGAACTAGCTCTATAACCTAGTACAAATAATTTTACACTAGATTTGAACTAGCTTTATAACGTAGTACAAATAATTTTACACTAGAGTTGAACTAGCTCTATAACCTACTACAAATAATTTTACACTTGAGTTGAACTAGCTCTATAACCAAGTACAAATCATTTTACACTAGAGTTGAACTAGTTCTATAACCTAGTAGAAATGATTAATTTTATAATAGAGTTGAACTAGCTCTATAGGCTAGTTCAAATAATTTTACACTAGAGTTGAACTAGCTCTATAGGCTAGTTCAAATAATTTTACACTAGAGTTGAACTAGCTCACAAGCTATTTCAAATAATTTTACACTAGATTTGAACTAGCTCTATAACCTAACACAAATAATTTTACACTAGAGTTGAACTAGCTCTATAACCTAGTACAAATAATTTTATACTTGAGTTGAACTAGCTCTATAACCTAGTACAAATGATTTTACACTACTGTTGAACTAGCTCTACAAGCTAGTTCAAATAATTTTACACTAGAGTTGAACTAGCTCTATAACCTAGTACAAATAATTTTACACTACTGTTGAACTAGCTCTACAAGCTAGTTCAAATAATTTTACAATAAAGTTGAACTAGCTCTGTAACCTAATACAAATAATTTTACACTAGATTTAAACTAGCTCCACAAGCTAGTTCAAATAATTTTACACCAGAGTTGAACAAGTTCTACAGGATAGTTCAAATAATATTACACTAGAGTTGAACTAGTTGTACAAGCTAGTTTAAATAATTTTGCACTAGAGTTGAACTAGCTCTATAACCTAGTACAAAAAAATTTTACACTACAGTTGAACTAGCTCTGTAACCTAGTACAAATAATTTTACACTAGAGTTGAACTAGCTCTATAACCTAGTACAAATAATATTACACTAGAGTTGAACTAGCTCTATGACCTAGTACAAATAATTTTACACAAGAGTTGAACTAGCTCTATAGGCTAGTTCAAATAACTTTCCACTAGAGTTGAACTAGCTCTATAGGCTAGTTCAAATAACTTTACACTAGAGTTGAACTAGCTCTACAGGCAAGGTCAAATAATTTTACACTCAAGTTGAACTAGTTCTACAAGCTAGTTCAAATGATTTTACACTACTTTTGAACTAGCTCAACAGGCTAGTACAAATAATTTTACACTGGAGTTGAACTAGCTCTACAAGCTAGTTCAAATAATTTTACACTAAAGTTGAACTAGCTGTACAGGCTAGTTCAAATAGTTTTACACTAATCTTGAACTACCTCTACAAGGTAGTTTAAATAATTTCACACTAGATTTGAACTAGCTCTATAACCTAGTACAAATAATTTTACACTAGAGTTGAACTAGCTCTATAACCTAGTACAAATAATTTTACACTAGAGTTGAACTAGCTCTACAAGCTAGTTCAAATAATTTTACACTAAAGTTGAACTAGCTCTACATGCTAGTTCAAATAGTTTTACACTAATCATGAACTACCTCTACAAGGTAGTTTAAATAATTTTACACTAGATTTGAACTAGCTCCATAACCTAGTACAAATAATTTTACACTAGAGTTGAACTAGCTCTATAACCTAGGACAAATAATTTTAGACTAGAGTCGAACTAGCTCTATAACCTAGTACAAATGATTTTACACTACTGTTGAACTAGCTCTACAAGCTAGTTCAAATAATTTTACACTAGAGTTGAACTAGCTCTATAACCTAGTACGAATAATTTTACACTACGGTTGAACTAGCTCTACAAGCTAGTTCAAATAATTTTGCAATAAAGTTGAACTAGCTCTGTAACCTAATACAAATAATTTTACACTAGAGTTAAACTAGCTCCACAAGCTAGTTCAAATAATTTTACACCAGAGTTGAACAAGTTCTACAGGATAGTTCAAATAATATTACACTAGAGTTGAACTAGTTGTACAAGCTAGTTCAAATAATTTTGCACTAGAGTTGAACTAGCTCTATAACCTAGTACAAATAATTTTACACTACAGTTGAACTAGCTCTATAACCTAGTACAAATAATTTTACACTAGAGTTGAACTAGCTCTATAACCTAGTACAAATAATATTACACTAGAGTTGAACTAGCTCTATGACCTAGTACAAATAATTTTACACAAGAGTTGAACTAGCTCTATAGGCTAGTTCAAAAAACTTTCCACTAGAGTTGAACTAGCTCTATAGGCTAGTTCAAATAACTTTACACTAGAGTTGAACTAGCTCTATAGGCAAGGTCAAATAATTTTACACTCAAGTTGAACTAGTTCTACAAGCTAGTTCGAATGATTTTACACTACTTTTCAACTAGCTCTACAGGCTAGTACAAATAATTTTACACTGGAGTTGAACTAGCTCTACAAGCTAGTTTAAATAATTTTACACTAAAGTTGAACTAGTTGTACAGGCTAGTTCAAATAGTTATACACTAATCTTGAACTACCTCTACAAGGTAGTTTAAATAATTTTACACTAGATTTGAACTAGCTCTATAACCTAGTACAAATAATTTTACACTAGAGTTGAACTAGCTCTATAACCTAGTACAAATAATTTTACACTAGAGTTGAACTAGCTCTACAAGCTAGTTCAAATAATTTTACACTAAAGTTGAACTAGCTCTACATGCTAGTTCAAATAGTTTTACACTAATCATGAACTACCGCTACAAGGTAGTTTAAATAATTTTACACTAGATTTGAACTAGCTCCATAACCTAGTACAAATAATTTTACACTAGAGTTGAACTAGCTCTATAACCTAGGACAAATAATTTTAGACTAGAGTCGAACTAGCTCTATAACCTAGTACAAATGATTTTACACCACTGTTGAACTAGCTCTTCAAGGTAGTTCAAGTAATTTTACACTAGAGTTGAACTACCTCTATAACCTAGTACAAATAATTTTACACTTGAATTAAACTAGCTCTACAAGCTAGCTCAAATAATTTTACACTAGAGTTGAACTAGCTCTATAACCTAGTACAAATAATTTTACACTGGAGTTAAACTAGCTCTACAAGCTAGTACAAATAATTTTACACTAGAGTTGAACTAGCTCTACAAGCTAGTTCAAGTAATTTTACACTGGAGTTGAACTAGCTCTATAACCTAGTACAAATAATTTTACGCTAGAGTTGAACTAGCTCTACAAGCTAGTTCAAATAATTTTTCACTAAAGTTGAACTAGATCTACAGGCTAGTTCAAATAGTTTTACACTAATCTTGAACTACCTCTACAAGGTAGATTAAATAATTTTACCCTAGATTTGAACTAGATCTATAGGCTAGGTCAAATAATTTTACACTCGAGTTGAACTAGTTCTACAATCTAGTTCAAATGATTGTACACTACTGTTGAACTAGCTCTACAGGCTAGTACAAATAATTTTACACTAGAGTTGAACTAGCTCTACAAGCTAGTTCAAATAATTTTACACTAAAGTTGAACTAGCTCTACAGGCTAGTTCAAATAGTTTTACACTTATCTTGAACTACCTCTACAAGGAAGTTTAAATAATTTTACACTAGATTTGAACTAGCTCTATGACGTAGTACAAATAATTTTACACTAGTGTTGAACTAGCTCTATAACGTAGTACAATTAATTTTACACTTTAGTTGAACTAGCTCTATAACCAAGTACAGATCATTTTACACTAGAGTTGAACTAGTTTTATAACCTAGTAGAAATGATTTTACACTAGAGTTCAACTAGCTCTATGACCTAGTACAAATAATTTTACAATAGAGTTGAACTAGCTCTATAGGCTAGTTCAAATAATTTTACACTAGAATTGAACTAGCTCTATAGGCTAGTTCAAATAATTTTACACTAGAGTTGAACTAGCTCTACAAGCTAGTTCAAATAATTTTACACTAGATTTGAATTAGCTCTATAACCTAACACAAATAATTTTACACTAGAGTTGAACTAGCTCTATAACCTAGTACAAATAATTTTACACTAGATTTGAACTAGCTTTATAACGTAGTACAAATAATTTTACACTAGAGTTGAACTAGCTCTATAACCTAGTACAAATAATTTTACACTAGAGTTGAACTAGCTCTACAAGCTAGTTCAAATAATTTTACACTAGAGTTGAACTAGCTCTATAACCTAGTACAAATAATTTTACACTAGAGTTAAACTAGCTCTAGAAGCTAGTTCAAATAATTTTACACTAGAGTTGAACAAGTTCTACAGGATAGTTCAAATAATTTTACACTAGAGTTGAACTAGTTCTACAAGCTAGTTTAAATAATTTTGCACTAGAGTTGAACTAGCTCCATAACCTAGTACAAATAATTTTACACTACACTTGAACTAGCTCTATGACCTAGTACAAATAATTTTACACTAGAGTTGAACTAGCTCTATAACCTAGTACAAATAATATTACACTAGAGTTGAACTAGCTCTATGACCTAGTACAAATAATTTTACAACAAGAGTTGAACTAGCTCTATAGGCTAGTTCAAATAACTTTCCAATAGAGTTGAACTAGCTCTATAGGCTAGTTCAGATAACTTTACACTAGAGTTGAACTACCTGTATAGGCAAGGTCAAATAATTTTACACTCAAGTTGAACTAGTTTTACAAGCTAGTTCAAATGATTTTACACTACTTTTCAACTAGCTCTATAGGCTAGTACAAATAATTTTACACTGGAGTTGAACTAGCTGTACAAGCTAGTTCAAATAATTTTACACTAAAGTTGAACTAGATGTACAGGCTAGTTCAAATAGTTTTACACTAATCTTGAACTACCTCTACAAGGTAGTTTAAATAATTTTACACTAGATTTGAACTAACTCCATAACCTAGTACAAATAATTTTACACTAGAGTTGAACTAGCTCTATAACCTAGTACAAATAATTTTACACTAGAGTTGAACTAGCTCTACAAGCTAGTTCAAATAATTTTACACTAAAGTTGAACTAGCTCTACATGCTAGTTCAAATAGTTTTACACTAATCTTGAACTACCTCTACAAGCTAGTTCAAATAATTTTACACTAGAGTTGAACTAGCTCTATAACCTAGTACAAATAATTTTACACTACTGTTGAACTAGCTCTACAAGCTAGTTCAAATAATTTTACAATAGAGTTGAACTAGCTCTGTAACCTAATACAAATAATTTTACACTAGAGTTAAACTAGCTCTACAAGCTAGTTCAAATAATTTTACACTAGTGTTGAACAAGCTCTACAGGATAGTTCCAATAATTTTACACTAGAGTTGAACTAGTTCTACAAGCTAGTTTAAATAATTTTGCACTAGAGTTGAACTAGCTCTATAACCTAGTACAAATAATTTTACACTAGAGTTGAACTAGCTCTATGACGTAGTACAAATAATTTTACACTAGAGTTGAACTAGCTCTATAAACTAGTACAAATAATTTTACACTAGAGTTGAACTAGCTCTATGACCTAGTACAAATAATTTTACACAAGAGTTGAACTAGCTGTATAACCTAGTACAAATAATTTTACACTAGAGTTGAACTAGCTCTATTGGCTAGTTCAAATAACTTTACTCTAGAGTTGAACTAGCTCTATAGGCTAGTTCAAATAATTTTACACTAGAGTTGAACTAGCTCTATAGGCTAGGTCAAATAATTTTACACTAGAGTTGAACTAACTCTATAACCTAGCACAAATAATTTTACACTAGATTTAAACTAGCTCTATAACCTAGTACAAATAATTTTAGACTAGAGTCGAACTAGCTCTATAACCTAGCACAAATGATTTTACACCACTGTTGAACTAGCTCTTCAAGGTAGTTCAAATAATTTTACACTAGAGTTGAACTAGCTCTATAACCTAGTACAAATAATTTTACAATACAGTTGAACTAGCTCTATGACCTAGTACAAATAATTTTACACAAGAGTTGAACTAGCTCTATAGGCTAGTTCAAATAACTTTCCACTAGAGTTGAACTAGCTCTATAGGCTAGTACAAATAATTTTACATTGGAGTTGAACTAGCTCTACAAGCTAGTTCAAATAATTGTACACTAAGGTTGAACTAGCTGTACAGGCTAATTCAAATAGTTTTACACTAATCTTGAATTACCTCTACAAGGTAGTTTAAATAATTTTACACTAGATTTGAACTAGCTCTATAACCTAGTACAAATAATTTTACACTAGAGTTGAACTAGCTCTATAACCTAGTACAAATAATTTTACACTAGAGTTGAACTATCTCTACAAGCTAATTCAAATAATTTTACACTAAAGTTGAACTAGCTCTACATGCTAGTTCAAATAGTTTTACACTAATCTTGAACTACCTCTACAAGGTAGTTTAAATAATTTTACACTAGATTTGAACTAGCTCCATAACCTAGTACAAATAATTTTACACTAGAGTTGAACTAGCTCTATAACCTAGTACAAATAATTTTAGACTAGAGTCGAACTAGCTCTATAACCTAGTACAAATGATCTTACACCACTATTGAACAAGCTCTTCAAGGTAGTTCAAATAATTTTACACTAGAGCTGAACTACCTCTATAACCTAATACAAATAATTTTACACTAGAGTTGAACTAGCTCTATAACCTAGTACAAATAATTTTATACTTGAGTTGAACTAGCTCTATAACCTAGTACAAATGAATTTACACTACTTTTGAACTAGCTCTACAAGCTAGTTCAAATAATTTAACACTAGAGTTGAACTAGCTCTATAACCTAGTACAAATAATTTTACACTACTGTTGAACTAGCTCTACAAGCTAGTTCAAATAATTTTACAATAGAGTTGAACTAGCTCTGTAACCTAATACAAATAATTTTACACTAGAGTTAAACTAGCTCTACAAGCTAGTTCAAATAATTTTACACTAGTGTTGAACAAGCTCTACAGGATAGTTCAAATAATTTTACACTAGAGTTGAACTAGTTCTACAAGCTAGTTTAAATAATTTTGCACTAGAGTTGAACTAGCTCTATAACCTAGTACAAATAATTTTACACTAGAGTTGAACTAGCTCTATGACCTAGTACAAATAATTTTACACTAGAGTTGAACTAGCTCTATAAACTAGTACAAATAATTTTACACTAGAGTTGAACTAGCTCTATGACCTAGTACAAATAATTTTACACTACTGTTGAACTAGCTCTATAACCTAGTACAAATAATTTTACACTAGAGTTGAACTAGCTCTATGACCTAGTACAAATAATTTTACACTAGAGTTGAACTAGTTCTACAAGCTAGTTTAAATAATTTTGCACTAGAGTTGAACTAGCTCTATAACCTAGTACAAATAATTTTACACTAGAGTTGAACTAGCTCTATGACCTAGTACAAATAATTTTACACTAGAGTTGAACTAGCTCTATAAACTAGTACAAATAATTTTACACTAGAGTTGAACTAGCTGTATAACCTAATACAAATAATTTTACACTAGAGTTGAACTAGCTCTATTGGCTAGTTCAAATAACTTTACTCCACAGTTGAACTAGCTCTATAGGCTAGTTCAAATAATTTTACACTAGAGTTGAACTAGCTCTATAGGCTAGGTCAAATAATTTTACACTAGAGTTGAACTAGCTGTACAGGCTAGTTCAAATAGTTATACACTAATCTTGAACTACCTCTACAAGGTAGTTTAAATAATTTTACACTAGATTTGAACTAGCTCTATAACCTAGTACAAATAATTTTACACTAGAGTTGAACTAGCTCTATAACCTAGTACAAATAATTTTACACTAGAGTTGAACTAGCTCTACAAGCTAGTTCAAATAATTTTACACTAAAGTTGAACTAGCTCTACATGCTAGTTCAAATAGTTTTACACTAATCATGAACTACCTCTACAAGGTAGTTTAAATAATTTTACACTAGATTTGAACAAGCTCTATAACCTAGTACAAATAATTTTACACTAGAGTTTAACTAGATCTACAACATAGGTCAAATAATTTTACACTAGAGTTGAACTAACTCTATAACCTAGCACAAATAATTTTACACTAGATTTAAACTAGCTATACAGGCTAGTTCAAATAATTTTACACTAGAGTTGAACTAGCTCTACAAGCTAGTTCAAATAATTTTACACTAGAGTTGAACTAGCTCTATAACCTAGTACAAATTATTTTACACTAGAGTTGAACTAGCTCTACAGGCTAGTTCAAATAGTTTTACACTAATCTTGAACTACCTCCAAAAGGTAGTTTAAATAATTTTACACTAGATTTGAACAAGCTCTATAACCTAGTACAAATAATTTTACACTAGAGTTTAACTAGATCTACAACATAGGTCAAATAATTTTACACTTGAGTTGAACTAGCTCTATAACCTAGTACAAATAATTTTACACTAGAGTTGAACTAGCTCTATAACGTAGTAGAAATGATTTTACTCTAGAGTTGAACTAGCTGTATAACATAGTACAAATAATTTTACACTTGAGTTGAACTAGCTCTATAACCAAGTACAAATCATTTTACGCTAGAGTTGAATTAGTTCTATAACCTAGTACAAATGATTTTACACTAGAGTTGAACTAGCTCTATGACCTAGTACAAATAATTTTACAATAGAGTTGAAATAGCTATATAGGCAAGTTCAAATAATTTTACACTAGAGTTGAACTAGCTCTATAGGCTAGTTCAAATAATTTTACACTAGAGTTGAACTAGCTCTACAAGCTAGTTCAAATATTTTTACACAAGATTTGAACTAGCTCTATAACCTAACACAAATAATTTTACACTAGAGTTGAACTAGCTCTATAACCTAGTACAAATAATTTTATACTTGAGTTGAACTAGCTCTATAACCTAGTACAAATGATTTTACACTACTGTTGAACTAGCTCTACAAGCTAGTTCAAATAATTTTACACTAGTGTTGAACTAGCTCTATAACCTAGTACAAATAATTTTACACTACTGTTGAACTAGCTCTATAACCTAGTACAAATAATTTTACACTAGAGTTGAACTAGCTCTATGACCTAGTACAAATAATTTTACACTAGAGTTGAACTAGTTCTACAAGCTAGTTTAAATAATTTTGCACTAGAGTTGAACTAGCTCTATAACCTAGTACAAATAATTTTACACTAGAATTGAACTAGCTCTATGACCTAGTACAAATAATTTTACACTAGAGTTGAACTAGCTCTATAAACTAGTACAAATAATTTTACACTAGAGTTGAACTAGCTGTATAACCTAATACAAATAATTTTACACTAGAGTTGAACTAGCTCTATTGGCTAGTTCAAATAACTTTACTCTAGAGTTGAACTAGCTCTATAGGCTAGTTCAAATAATTTTACACTAGAGTTGAACTAGCTCTATAGGCTAGGTCAAATAATTTTACACTAGAGTTGAACTAGCTGTACAGGCTAGTTCAAATAGTTATACACTAATCTTGAACTACCTCTACAAGGTAGTTTAAATAATTTTACACTAGATTTGAACTAGCTCTATAACCTAGTACAAATAATTTTACACTAGAGTTGAACTAGCTCTATAACCTAGTACAAATAATTTTACACTAGAGTTGAACTAGCTCTACAAGCTAGTTCAAATAATTTTACACTAAAGTTGAACTAGCTCTACATGCTAGTTCAAATAGTTTTACACTAATCATGAACTACCTCTACAAGGTAGTTTAAATAATTTTACACTAGATTTGAACAAGCTCTATAACCTAGTACAAATAATTTTACACTAGAGTTTAACTAGATCTACAACATAGGTCAAATAATTTTACACTAGAGTTGAACTAACTCTATAACCTAGCACAAATAATTTTACACTAGATTTAAACTAGCTATACAGGCTAGTTCAAATAATTTTACACTAGAGTTGAACTAGCTCTACAAGCTAGTTCAAATAATTTTACACTAGAGTTGAACTAGCTCTATAACCTAGTACAAATTATTTTACACTAGAGTTGAACTAGCTCTACAAGCTAGTTCAAATAATTTTACACTAAAGT
Organism: Triticum urartu; assembly: GCF_056163025.1. Taxonomy (NCBI): domain Eukaryota; kingdom Viridiplantae; phylum Streptophyta; class Magnoliopsida; order Poales; family Poaceae; genus Triticum; species Triticum urartu. The sequence goes on from NC_141875.1 coordinate 559,633,042, forward strand.
TGAACTAGCTCTACAGGCTAGTTCAAATAGTTTTACACTAATCTTGAACTACCTCCAAAAGGTAGTTTAAATAATTTTACACTAGATTTGAACAAGCTCTATAACCTAGTACAAATAATTTTACACTAGAGTTTAACTAGATCTACAACATAGGTCAAATAATTTTACACTTGAGTTGAACTAGCTCTATAACCTAGTACAAATAATTTTACACTAGAGTTGAACTAGCTCTATAACGTAGTAGAAATGATTTTACTCTAGAGTTGAACTAGCTGTATAACATAGTACAAATAATTTTACACTTGAGTTGAACTAGCTCTATAACCAAGTACAAATCATTTTACACTAGAGTTGAATTAGTTCTATAACCTAGTACAAATGATTTTACACTAGAGTTGAACTAGCTCTATGACCTAGTACAAATAATTTTACAATAGAGTTGAAATAGCTATATAGGCAAGTTCAAATAATTTTACACTAGAGTTGAACTAGCTCTATAGGCTAGTTCAAATAATTTTACACTAGAGTTGAACTAGCTCTACAAGCTAGTTCAAATAATTTTACACAAGATTTTAACTAGCTCTATAACCTAACACAAATAATTTTACACTAGAGTTGAACTAGCTCTATAACCTAGTACAAATAATTTTATACTTGAGTTGAACTAGCTCTATAACCTAGTACAAATGATTTTACACTACTGTTGAACTAGCTCTACAAGCTAGTTCAAATAATTTTACACTAGTGTTGAACTAGCTCTATAACCTAGTACAAATAATTTTACACTACTGTTGAACTAGCTCTACAAGCTAGTTCAAATAATTTTACAATAGAGTTGAACTAGCTCTGTAACATAATACAAATAATTTTACACTAGAGTTAAACTAGCTCTACAAGCTAGTTCAAATAATTTTACACTAGAGTTGAACATGTTCTACAGGATAGTTCAAATAATTTTACACTAGAGTTGAACTAGTTCTACAAGCTAGTTTAAATAATTTTGCACTAGAGTTGAACTAGCTCTATAACCTAGTACAAATAATTTTACACTGCAGTTGAACTAGCTCTATGACCTAGTACAAATAATTTTACACTAGAGTTGAACTAGCTCTATAACCTAGTACAAATAATATTACACTAGAGTTGAACTAGCTCTATGACCTAGTACAAATAATTTTACGCAAAAGTTGAACTAGCTCTATAGGCTAGTTCAAATAACTTTCCACTAGAGTTGAACTAGCTCTATAGGCTAGTTCAAATAACTTTACACTAGAGTTGAACTAGATCTATAGGCAAGGTCAAATAATTTTACACTCAAGTTGAACTAGTTCTACAAGCTAGTTCAAATGATTTTACACTACTGTTGAACTAGCTCTACAGGCTAGTACAAATAATTTTACACTGGAGTTGAACTAGCTCTACAGGCTAGTTCAAATAGTTTTACACTAATCTTGAACTACCTCTACAAGGAAGTTTAAATAATTTTACACTAGATTTGAACTAGCTCTATGACGTAGTACAAATAATTTTACACTAGTGTTGAACTAGCTCTATAACGTAGTACAAATAATTTTACACTTGAGTTGAACTAGCTCTATAACCAAGTACAAATCATTTTACACTAGAGTTGAACTAGTTCTATAACCTAGTAGAAATGATTTTACACTAGAGTTCAACTAGCTCTATGACCTAGTACAAATAATTTTACAATAGAGTTGAACTAGCTCTATAGGCTAGTTCAAATAATTTTACACTAGAATTGAACTAGCTCTATAGGCTAGTTCAAATAATTTTACAGGAGAGTTGAACTAGCTCTACAAGCTAGTTCAAATAATTTTACACTAGATTTGAACTAGCTCTATAACCTAACACAAATAATTTTACACTAGAGTTGAACTAGCTCTATAACCTAGTACAAATAATTTTACACTAGATTTGAACTAGCTTTATAACGTAGTACAAATAATTTTACACTAGAGTTGAACTAGCTCTATAACCTAGTACAAATAATTTTACACTAGAGTTGAACTAGCTCTACAAGCTAGTTCAAATAATTTTACACTAGAGTTGAACTAGCTCTATAACCTAGTAGAAATGATTTTACACTAGAGTTGAACTAGCTCTATGACCTAGTACAAATAATTTTACAATAGAGTTGAACTAGCTCTATAGGCTAGTTCAAATAATTTTACACTAGAGTTGAACTAGCTCACAAGCTAGTTCAAATAATTTTACACTAGATTTGAACTAGCTCTATAACCTAACACAAATAATTTTACACTAGAGTTGAACTAGCTCTATAACCCAGTACAAATAATTTTATACTTGAGTTGAACTAGCTCTATAACCTAGTACAAACGATTTTACACTAGAGTTGAACTAGCTCTATAACCTAGTACAAATAATTTTACACTACTGTTGAACTAGCTCTACAAGCTAGTTCAAATAATTTTACAATAAAGTAGAACTAGCTCTGTAACCTAATACAAATAATTTTACACTAGAGTTAAACTAGCTCCACAAGCTAGTTCAAATAATTTTACACCAGAGTTGAACAAGTTCTACAGGATAGTTCAAATAATATTACACTAGAGTTGAACTAGTTGTACAAGCTAGTTTAAATAATTTTGCACTAGAGTTGAACTAGCTCTATAACCTAGTACAAATAATTTTACACTACAGTTGAACTAGCTCTATAACCTAGTACAAATAATTTTACACTAGAGTTGAAGTAGCTCTATAACCTAGTACAAATAATATTACACTAGAGTTGAACTAGCTCTATGACCTAGTACAAATAATTTTACACAAGAGTTGAACTAGCTCTATAGGCTAGTTCAAATAACTTTCCACTAGAGTTGAACTAGCTCTATAGGCTAGTTCAAATAACTTTACACTAGAGTTGAACTAGCTCTATAGGCAAGGTCAACTAATTTTACACTCAAGTTGAACTAGTTCTACAAGCTAGTTCAAATGATTTTACACTACTTTTGAACTAGCTCTACAGACTAGTACAAATAATTTTACACTTGAGTTGAACTAGCTCTACCAGCTAGTTCAAATAATTTTACACTAAAGTTGAACTAGCTGTAGAGGCTAGTTCAAATAGTTTTACACTAATCTTGAACTACCTCTACAAGGTAGTTTAAATAATTTTACACTAGATTTGAACTAGCTCTATAACCTAGTACAAATAATTTTACACTAGAGTTGAACTAGCTCTATAACCTAGTACAAATAATTTTACACTAGAGTTGAACTAGCTCTACAAGCTAGTTCAAATAATTTTACACTAAAGTTGAACTAGCTCTACATGCTAGTTCAAATAGTTTTACACTAATCATGAACTACCTCTACAAGGTAGTTTAAATAATTTTCCACTAGATTTGAACTAGCTCCATAACCTAGTACAAATAATTTTACACTAGAGTTGAACTAGCTCTATAACCTAGTACAAATAATTTTAGACTAGAGTCGAACTAGCTCTATAACCTAGTACAAATGATTTTACACCACTGTTGAACTAGCTCTTCAAGGTAGTTCAAGTAATTTTACACTAGAGTTGAACTACCTCTATAACCTAGTACAAATAATTTTACACTTGAATTAAACTAGCTCTACAAGCAAGCTCAAATAATTTTACACTAGAGTTGAACTAGCTCTATAACCTAGTACAAATAATTTTACACTGGAGTTAAACTAGCTCTACAAGCTAGTACAAATAATTTTACACTAGAGTTGAACTAGCTCTACAAGCTAGTTCAAGTAATTTTACACTGGAGTTGAACTAGCTCTACAAGCTAGTTCAAGTAATTTTACACTTGAGTTGAACTAGCTCTATAACCTAGTACAAATAATTTTACGCTAGAGTTGAACTAGCTCTACAAGCTAGTTCAAATAATTTTACACTAAAGTTGAACTAGATCTACAGGCTAGTTCAAATAGTTTTACACTAATCTTGAACTACCTCTACCAGGTAGATTAAATAATTTTACCCTAGATTTGAACTAGCTCTATAGGCTAGGTCAAATAATTTTACACTCGAGTTGAACTAGTTCTACAAGCTAGTTCAAATGATTGTACACTACTGTTGAACTAGCTCTACAGGCTAGTACAAATAATTTTACACTAGAGTTGAACTAGCTCTACAAGCTAGTTCAAATAATTTTACACTAAAGTTGAACTAGATCTACAGGCTAGTTCAAATAGTTTTACACTAATCTTGAATTACCTCTACCAGGTAGATTAAATAATTTTACCCTAGATTTGAACTAGCTCTATAGGCTAGGTCAAATAATTTTACACTCGAGTTGAACTAGTTCTACAAGCTAGTTCAAATGATTGTACACTACTGTTGAACTAGCTCTACAGGCTAGTACAAATAATTTTACACTAGAGTTGAACTAGCTCTACAAGCTAGTTCAAATAATTTTACACTAAAGTTGAACTAGCTCTACAGGCTAGTTCAAATAGTTTTACACTAATCTTGAACTACCTATACAAGGAAGTTTAAATAATTTTACACTAGATTTGAACTAGCTCTATGACGTAGTACAAATAATTTTACACTAGAGTTGAACTAGCTCTATAACGTAGTACAAATAATTTTACACTTGAGTTGAACTAGCTCTATAACCAAGTACAAATCATTTTACACTAGAGTTGAACTAGTTCTATAACCTAGTAGAAATGATTTTACACTAGAGTTCAACTAGCTCTATGACCTAGTACAAATAATTTTACAATAGAGTTGAACTAGCTCTATAGGCTAGTTCAAATAATTTTACACTAGAGTTGAACTAGCTCTACAAGCTAGTTCAAATAATTTTACACTAGATTTGAACTAGCTCTATAACCTAACACAAATAATTTTACACTAGAGTTGAACTAGCTCTATAACCTAGTACAAATAATTTTGTACTTGAGTTGAACTAGCTCTATAACCTAGTACAAATGATTTTACACTACTGTTGAACTAGCTCTACAAGCTAGTTCAAATAATTTTACACTAGAGTTGAACTAGCTCTATAACCTAGTACAAATAATTTTACACTACTGTTGAACTAGCTCTACAAGCTAGTTCAAATAATTTTACAATAGAGTTGAACTAGCTGTGTAACCTAATACAAATAATTTTACACTAGAGTTAAACTAGCTCTAGAAGCTAGTTCAAATAATTTTACACTAGAGTTGAACAAGTTCTAAAGGATAGTTCAAATAATTTTACACTAGAGTTGAACTAGTTCTACAAGCTAGTTTAAATAATTTTGCACTAGAGTTGAACTAGCTCCATAACCTAGTACAAATAATTTTACACTACACTTGAACTAGCTCTATGACCTAGTACAAATAATTTTACACTAGAGTTGAACTAGCTCTATAACCTAGTACAAATAATATTACACTAGAGTTGAACTAGCTCTATGACCTAGTACAAATAATTTTACAACAAGAGTTGAACTAGCTCTATAGGCTAGTTCAAATAACTTTCCAATAGAGTTGAACTAGCTCTATAGGCTAGTTCAGATAACTTTACACTAGAGTTGAACTAGCTGTATAGGCAAGGTCAAATAATTTTACACTCAAGTTGAACTAGTTTTACAAGCTAGTTCAAATGATTTTACACTACTTTTCAACTAGCTCTATAGGCTAGTACAAATAATTTTACACTGGAGGTTAACTAGCTCTACAAGCTAGTTCAAATAATTTTACACTAAAGTTGAACTAGATGTACAGGCTAGTTCAAATAGTTTTACACTAATCTTGAACTACCTCTACAAGGTAGTTTAAATAATTTTACACTAGATTTGAACTAGCTCTATAACCTAGTACAAATAATTTTACACTAGAGTTGAACTAGCTCTATAACCTAGTACAAATAATTTTACACTAGAGTTGAACTAGCTCTACAAGCTAGTTCAAATAATTTTACACTAAAGTTGAACTAGCTCTACATGCTAGTTCAAATAGTTTTACACTAATCTTGAACTACCTCTACAAGGTAGTTTAAATAATTTTACACTTGATTTGAACTAGCTCCATAACCTAGTACAAATAATTTTACACTAGAGTTGAACTAGCTCTATAACCTAGTACAAATAATTTTAGACTAGAGTCGAACTAGCTCTATAACCTAGTACAAATGATTTTACACCACTGTTGAACTAGCTCTTCAAGGTAGTTCAAATAATTTTACACTAGAGTTGAACTAGCTCTATAACCTAGTACAAATAATTTTACAATACAGTTGAACTAGCTCTATGACCTAGTACAAATAATTTTACACAAGAGTTGAACTAGCTCTATAGGCTAGTTCAAATAACTTTCCACTAGAGTTGAACTAGCTCTATAGGCTAGTTCAAATAAATTTACACTAGAGTTGAACTAGCTCTATAGGCAAGGTCAAATAATTTTACACTCAAGTTGAACTAGTTCTACACGCTAGTTCAAATGATTTTACACTACTGTTGAACTAGCTCTACAGGCTAGTACAAATAATTTTACACTGGAGTTGAACTAGCTCTACAAGCTAGTTCAAATAATTGTACACTAAGGTTGAACTAGCTGTACAGGCTAGTTCAAATAGTTTTACACTAATCTTGAATTACCTCTACAAGGTAGTTTAAATAATTTTACACTAGATTTGAACTAGCTCTATAACCTAGTACAAATAATTTTACACTAGAGTTGAACTAGCTCTATAACCTAGTACAAATAATTTTACACTAGAGTTGAACTATCTCTACAAGCTAATTCAAATAATTTCACACTAAAGTTGAACTAGCTCTACATGCTAGTTCAAATAGTTTTACACTAATCTTGAACTACCTCTACAAGGTAGTTTAAATAATTTTACACTAGATTTGAACTAGCTCCATAACCTAGTACAAATAATTTTACACTAGAGTTGAACTAGCTCTATAACCTAGTACAAATAATTTTAGAGTAGAGTCGAACTAGCTCTATAACCTAGTACAAATGATCTTACACCACTGTTGAACTAGCTCTTCAAGGTAGTTCAAATAATTTTACACTAGAGCTGAACTACCTCTATAACCTAATACAAATAATTTTACACTAGAGTTGAACTAGCTCTATAACCTAGTACAAATAATTTTATACTTGAGTTGAACTAGCTCTATAACCTAGTACAAATGATTTTACACTACTTTTGAACTAGCTCTACAAGCTAGTTCAAATAATTTTACACTAGAGTTGAACTAGCTCTATAACCTATTACAAATAATTTTACACTACTGTTGAACTAGCTCTACAAGCTAGTTCAAATAATTTTACAATAGAGTTGAACTAGCTCTGTAACCTAATAGAAATAATTTTACACTAGAGTTAAACTAGATCTACAAGCTAGTTCAAATAATTTTACACTAGTGTTGAACAAGCTCTACAGGATAGTTCAAATAATTTTACACTAGAGTTGAACTAGTTCTACAAGCTAGTTTAAATAATTTTGCACTAGAGTTGAACTAGCTCTATAACCTAGTACAAATAATTTTACACTAGAGTTGAACTAGCTCTATGACCTAGTACAAATAATTTTACACTAGAGTTGAACTAGCTCTATAAACTAGTACAAATAATTTTACACTAGAGTTGAACTAGCTCTATGACCTAGTACAAATAATTTTACACAAGAGTTGAACTAGCTGTATAACCTAGTACAAATAATTTTACACTAGAGTTGAACTAGCTCTATTGGCTAGTTCAAATAACTTTACTCTAGAGTTGAACTAGCTCTATAGGCTAGTTCAAATAATTTTACACTAGAGTTGAACTAGCTCTATAGGCTAGGTCAAATAATTTTACACTAGAGTTGAACTAACTCTATAACCTAGCACAAATAATTTTACACTAGATTTAAACTAGCTATACAGGCTAGTTCAGATAATTTTATACTAGAGTTGAACTAGCTCTACAAGCTAGTTCAAATAATTTTACACTAGAGTTGAACTAGCTCTATAACCTAGTACAAATTATTTTACACTAGAGTTGAACTAGCTCTACAAGCTAGTTCCAATAATTTTACACTAAAGTTGAACTAGCTCTACAGGCTAGTTCAAATAGTTTTACACTAATCTTGAACTACCTCCAAAAGGTAGTTTAAATAATTTTACACTAGATTTGAACAAGCTCTATAACCTAGTACAAATAATTTTACACTAGAGTTTAACTAGATCTACAACATAGGTTAAATAATTTTACACTTGAGTTGAACTAGCTCTATAACCTAGTACAAATAATTTTACACTAGAGTTGAACTAGCTCTATAACCAAGTACAAATCATTTTACACTAGAGTTGAATTAGTTCTATAACCTAGTAGAAATGATTTTACACTAGAGTTGAACTAGCTCTATGACCTAGTACAAATAATTTAACAATAAAGTTGAAATAGCTATATAGGCTAGTTCAAATAATTTTACACTAGAGTTGAACTAGCTCTATAGGCTAGTTCAAATAATTTTACACTAGAGTTGAACTAGCTCTACAAGCTAGTTCAAATAATTTTACACAAGATTTGAACTAGCTCTATAACCTAACACAAATAATTTTACACTAGAGTTGAACTAGCTCTATAACCTAGTACAAATAATTTTATACTTGAGTTGAACTAGCTCTATAACCTAGTACAAATGATTTTACACTACTGTTGAACTAGCTCTACAAGCTAGTTCAAATAATTTTACACTAGTGTTGAACTAGCTCTATAACCCAGTACAAATAATTTTACACTACTGTTGAACTAGCTCTACAAGCTAGTTCAAATAATTTTACAATAGAGTTGAACTAGCTCTGTAACATAATACAAATAATTTTACACTAGAGTTAAACTAGCTCTACAAGCTAGTTCAAATAATTTTACACTAGAGTTGAACATGTTCTACAGGATAGTTCAAATAATTTTACACTAGAGTTGAACTAGTTCTACAAGCTAGTTTAAATAATTTTGCACTAGAGTTGAACTAGCTCTATAACCTAGTACAAATAATTTTACACTACAGTTGAACTAGCTCTATGACCTAGTACAAATAATTTTACACTAGAGTTGAACTAGCTCTATAACCTAGTACAAATAATATTACACTAGAGTTGAACTAGCTCTATGACCTAGTACAAATAATTTTACGCAAAAGTTGAACTAGCTCTATAGGCTAGTTCAAATAACTTTCCACTAGAGTTGAACTAGCTCTATAGGCTAGTTCAAATAACTTTACACTAGAGTTGAACTAGCTCTATAGGCAAGGTCAAATAATTTTACACTCAAGTTGAACTAGTTCTACAAGCTAGTTCAAATGATTTTACACTACTGTTGAACTAGCTCTACAGGCTAGTACAAATAATTTTACACTGGAGTTGAACTAGCTCTACAAGCTAGTTCAAATAATTGTACACTAAGGTTGAACTAGCTGTACAGGCTAGTTCAAATAGTTTTACACTAATCTTGAACTACCTCTACAAGGTAGTTTAAATAATTTTACACTAGATTTGAACTAGCTCTATAACCTAGTACAAATAATTTTACACTAGAGTTGAACTAGCTCTATAACCTAGTACAAATAATTTTACACTTGAGTTGAACTATCTCTACAAGGTAATTCAAATAATTTTACACTAAAGTTGAACTACCTCTACATGCTAGTTCAAATAGTTTTACACTAATCTTGAACTACCTCTACAAGGTAGTTTAAATAATTTTACACTAGATTTGAACTAGCTCCATAACCTAGTACAAATAATTTTACACTAGAGTTGAACTAGCTCTATAACCTAATACAAATAATTTTAGACTAGAGTCGAACTAGCTCTATAACCTAGTACAAATGATCTTACACCACTGTTGAACTAGCTCTTCAAGGTAGTTCAAATAATTTTACACTAGAGTTGAACTACCTCTATAACCTAATACAAATAATTTTACACTTGAATTAAACTAGCTCTACAAGCTAGTTCAGATAATTTTACACTACACTAGTAGAAAACAGGCTATGGTCCAGGCCGGCTCAGCCCATTAGTCCCGGTTCAGTGTAGAACCGGGACCAATGTGGGCATTGGTCCCGGTTCGTGAGCCCAGGGGGCCGGCTGGGCCACATGGGCCATTGGTCCCGGTTCGTCTGGACCTTTTGGTCCCGGTTGGTGGGACGAACCGAGACCAATGGGCCTCGCTCCTGGCCCACCACCATTGGTCCCGGTTGGTGGCTTGAACCGGGACCAAAGGCTCCCCTTTAGTCCTGGTTCATGCCACCAACCGGGACCAATGAGGTGCCTATATATACCCCCTCGCGCAAGAGCAGAGCACAGTGCTCTGTTTTTTCTGGCCGAGGGGGAGAGGGCTTTGTGGTGCTCTAGCTCACCTCCTATGCACATGAGGTGTTCGATGGAATGCCCAAGCCACACTACTTAATCTTTCTCCTCTCGAAGCTCGACCTCCAAGCTCCATTTTCCTCGAGATTTGTCTAGATTTAGCGGTCCGTCATGCCCCGTCCCCGTCTTCACCGCCGTCGATCACCCGCGCCGATCTCATCACCGACACCACCGTGGTGAGCCTCTTGTTCTTATCTTCTTTCTGAAAGGAAAAATATTCTTACTTGTATGTTTAGATAGATACTTGTATCATTTTCTTACATTTATTATTGCATCTTATATAGTGCGATGGTTTTGGTATCCGCCCCCGTCGGCCCTCGTCCTGTCCATGATTCGGATTTGGTATGTATATTATCTTTATAACTATTGGTTCATTTATTGTTTATGAAAATTATGCCGACCAACGTGACATAGATTTTATTTATCTAGGATGTATTTGAATCGGAAATGCCAACCGACCCTATTGTCGAGAGGTTAAATTTAGTTGAAGAAGAAAACAATTTGTTGAAGGAAAAAATAAAAAAAAATTGAGGAGGAGAAGATGATATTGGAGTTGCATGTTGCGGATGTCGTCGATGATCACAAGATCAAGATGGATGCAATGCGCTTGAAGATTAGAAAGATTAGAAAATATGCCATTCATACCGAGGCTTGGTATCATTATGCCGTTGGATCAATTGTTACCTTGGTTGCGATTATGATCGCATTTGTTTTCGCATTGAAATGTTTTACATAGTTTCAATGTATGGTTTAATTAATTGGGCCAATTCCAGTTCTGCCCCTAACTCGAACCCACTACTCAGTTTTGCCCCTAATTTTCAGGTATGCTCAGTTTTGCCCCTCCGCCGTTAGTGTCACTTATAGAAATGCCCTTTTGCGTCGTTACCGTCCGGTCAAAGTACTTTGACCATCCAGAAAAAAATAGCAAAAAAATCAAAAAAATATGAAATTTGGTGGGATCGAAAATAGTCATGTCCGCAAGGCGCGTGCACATTTTTGTGTTGGTTGGACACTCCGGGAGCTCGTGGCAAAGGAAAACAAAAATAATTTATGCCTATGAACAGTAAATTCGAAAAAAATAGCAAAAAAGTTCAAAAAATTTGAATTTATTTGGCGTCAAAGAGGCTTGAGTGCACAAAGTGCTTGCAAGTTTTGGTGATCAAATGACGTACGGGGCGCTCTAGAGAAAAAAAACAAAATAGTGCATTTTTTCAAAGTTTTTTTGAGCTAAAATTTGTTTTTTTCTCCACGAGCTCCTACAATGTCCAAACACAACAAAAACGTGCACACATCTTGCGCACCTGAATATCTTGAGTCCCACGAAATTTCATATTTTTTTGATTTTTTTCTATTTTTTTTGAATTTACTGCTCGCATGCGTACAAAATTTATGTTTTCCTTTGACACGAGCTCCCGGAGTGTCCAAACGGCATGAAAATGTGCACGCGCCTTGCGGACATGACTATCTTCGATCCCACCAAATTTCATATTTTTTTCATTTTTTTGCTATTTTTTCAGGACGGTCAAAGACCTTTGACCGGACGGTAACGGCAGAGAAGGGCATTTCTATAAGTGAAACTAACGGCGGAGGGGCAAAACTGAGCATACCAAAAAATTAGGGGCAAAACTGAGTAGTGGGTTCGAGTTAAGGGCATAGATGTAAATGTACCTAATTACTTAGATGCTCTGGAGAGCTATATGTTGTTAGATGAGAACTATGTATGCACTTTGGTTTTAATGTGATGATGAACTTCTATTAATTTGGACACTTAATTATATATAATGCACGCAGATGAACCGGCAATGGATGTACGGTGACAGACACACCCGCGAGTACATTAAGGGCGTGCAAGAGTTTCTCGATGCGGCTGAGGCAAACAAGCAGAATGGTTTTATGTGTTGTCCATGCACTGAATGTGGGAATATGAGGTCTTACTCTAACCGGAAAATCCTTCACTCCCACCTGCTTTACAAGGGTTTCATGCCACACTATAATGTTTGTACGAGGCACGGAGAAATAGGGGTTATGATGGAAGACAGCGAAGAAGAAGAGTACGATGACAACTATGTGCCCCCTGAATACGGTGATGCTGCAAAGGGGGGAGCTGGTGAAGATCAAGAGGAACCAGATGATGTGCCCAATGATGCTGCCACGGGTGAAGCTGCTGAAGATCAAGAGGAACCAGACGATGTGCCCGATGATGATGATCTCCGCCGGGTCATTGTCGATGCAAGGACGCAATGCATTAGTCAAAAGGAGAAGCTGAAGTTCGATCGCATGTTAGAGGATCACAAAAAAGGGTTATACCCCAATTGCGAAGATGGCAACACAAAGCTCGGTACCGTACTGGAATTGCTGCAGTGGAAGGCAGAGAATGCTGTGGCTGACAAAGGATTTGAGAAGCTACTGAAAATATTGAAGAAGAAGCTTCCAAAGGATAACGAATTGCCCGACAGTACATACGCAGCAAAGAAGGTCGTATGCCCTCTAGGATTGGAGGTGGAGAAGATACATGCATGCCCTAATGACTGCATCCTCTACCGTGGTGCATACAAGGATTTGAATGCATGCCCGGTATGCGGTGTGTTGCGGTATAAGATCAGATGAGATGACCCTGGTGATGTTGACGGCGAGCCCCTCAGGAAGAGGGTTCCTGCGAAGGTGATGTGGTATGCTCCTATAATACCATGGTTGAAACGTTTGTTCAGAAACGAAGAGCATGCCAAGTTGATGCGATGGCACAGTGAGAACCGAAAGAAAGATGGGAAGTTGAGAGCACCCGCTGACGGGTCGCAGTGGAGAAAAATCGAGAGAAAGTACTGGGATGAGTTTGCAAAGGACCCAAGGAATGTATGGTTTGCTTTAAGCGCGGATGGCATTAATCCTTTCGGGGAGCAGAGCAGCAATCACAGCACCTAGCCCGTGACTCTATGTATGTATAACCTTCCTCCTTGGATGTGCATGAAGCGGAAGTTCATTATGATGCCAGTTCTCATCCAAGGCCCTAAGCAACCCGGCAACGAAATTGATGTGTACCTAAGGCCATTAGTTGAAGAACTTTTACAGCTGTGGAATGGAAACGGTGTACGTACGTGGGATGAACACAGACAGGAGGAATTTAACCTTAAGGCGTTGCTGTTCGTGACCATCAACGATTGGCCCGCTCTCAGTAACCTTTCAGGACAGACAAACAAAGGATACCACGCATGCATGCACTGTTTAGATGACACTGAAAGTATATACCTGGACAAATGCAGGAAGAATGTGTACCTGGGCCATCGTCGATTTCTTCCGACCAACCATCAATGTCGAAAGAAAGGCAAGCATTTCAAAGGCGAGGCAGATCACCGGAAGAAGCCCGCCATGCGCACCGGTGATCACGTGCTTGCTATGGTCAATGATTTACACTACGTAATCTTTGGAAAGGGTCTCGGTGGACTAGCTGTTCCGAATGACGCTGAGGGACACGCACCCATGTGGAAGAAGAAATCTATATTTTGGGACCTACCCTACTGGAAAGACCTAGAGGTCCGCTCCTCAATCGACATGATGCACGTGATGAAGAACCTTTGCGTGAACCTGCTAGGCTTCTTGGGCGTGTATGGGAAGACAAAAGATACACCTGAGGCACGAGAGGACCTGCAGCGTTTGCACGAAAAAGACGGCATGCCTCCGAAGCAGTATAAAGGTCCTGCCAGCTACGCTCTTACGAAAGAAGAGAAAGAAATCTTCTTTGAATGCCTGCTCAGTATGAAGGTCATGACTGGCTTCTCGTCGAATATAAAGGGAATAATAAATATGCCAGAGAAAAAGTTTCAGAACCTAAAGTCTCATGACTGCCACGTGATTATGACACAACTGCTTCCGGTTGCATTGAGGGGGCTTCTACCAGAAAACCTTCGATTAGCCATTGTGAAGCTATGTGCATTCCTCAATGCAATCTCTCAGAAGGTGATTGATCCAGAAATCGTACCAAGGCTAAGGAGTGATGTGGCGCAATGTCTTGTCAGTTTCGAGCTAGTGTTCCCACCATCCTTCTTCAATATCATGACGCACGTCCTAGTTCATCTAGTCGACGAGATTGTCATCCTGGGGCCCGTATTTCTACACAATATGTTCCCCTTTGAGAGGTTCATGGGAGTCCTAAAGAAATATGTCTGTAACCGCGCTAGGCCAGAAGGAAGCATCTCCATGGGCCATCAAACAGAGGATGTTATCGGGTTTTGTGTTGACTTCATTCCTGGCCTTAACAAGATAGGTCTCCCTAAATCACGGTATGAGGGGAGACTGACTGGAAAAGGCACTCTGGAAGAGACTCAATAATATGCAGGGACGGATATTCTTGGTCTCAAGCACACTACACAGTTCTACAGAACTCTACCTTGGTGACCCCGTATGTCGATGAACACAAGAACAGTCTGCGCTCCAAACACCCGGAGCAGTGCGACGACTGGATTACATGTGAACACATCAGGACTTTCAGCAGTTGGTTGGAAACACGTCTCAGAGGTGACAACACTGTTTGTGATGAGTTGTACTTGTTGTCCAGGGGACCATCTTTGACTGTATTGACTTACAAAGGATACGAGATAAATGGGAATACATTTTACACGATCGCCCAAGATCAAAAGAGCACCAACCAAAATAGCGGTGTCCGCTTTGATGCAGTAACCGAGAGCGGAAAGGACACATATTATGGTTACATAGTGGACATATGGGAACTTGACTACGGACCTGATTTTAAGGTCCCTTTGTTTAAGTGCAAATGGGTCAATCTGTTAGGCGGCGGGGTACAGGTAGACCCACAGTACGGAATGACAATAGTGGATCTGAAAAATCTTGGGTACACTGACGAACCGTTCGTCCTAGCCAATGATGTGGCACAGGTTATCTATGTGAAGGACATGTCTACCAAACCGAGAAAAAGCAAAGATAAGGAAGCGAATACATCATACGATGAGCCAAAGCGCCACATAGTTCTTTCAAGAAAAAGGGACATCCTGGGAGTGTACGGCAAGACAGACATGTCTGAAGATTATGAAAATTTTCATGAAATTCCTCCCTTCAATATCAAGGCTGACCCAAGCATCCTGATAAACAATGAAGATTATCCATGGTTACGGCGCAATAAGCAAATGAAACAAGCGAAGAAAAAGTGAAGACTTTCTCCCGCAATAAGCAAATGCTATGTGGGTGAAATTATGATACCATCCCAACTTTCAACTTTTTCAGAGTTCATTTGAAATGCTTTCATGTCTTATGGTTCGAAACTTTGATACTTCGAAAGTGATTGTCCATTTTGTACACGAAGTGCATCAAGTTTTTGTCGTAACCCTCTCTACTTTTTGGAACATGCTATGTGGGTGAAATGATGATACCATGCCAACTTTCAACCTTTTCAGAGTTCATTTTGAAATGCTTTCCAATTTCAGAGTCATTTAGCTCAAAGAATGAATTAATAGCAAACAGAATGAACTACAAAACTTTTATGAAAATAAAAACAATAAATTAAAATATTATGTTATGATCAACTAAAATAAAACTATAATATTCTTCAATAGCAAAAAGAATATAATTTGTGTGACCTAAAATCAAACTATAAGTATTTAATTGTAAGTATAAATAAAAAATAAATAGCAAAGAAGAAAAAAAATTCTAATTTTATAGTAAAGTTATTCATAAACTAGTGATTCACACAAATTTTTAAAAATTCAAATTTAAACTATTTAAAATTTAAAACTAATGGCACTAACAGAAAGTTTATAATTTTTCTGACCTAAAAGCAAAAAGAAATCACTAAAAAACTGTAAGTATTTAGTTGTAAGTAGAAATAAAAAATAAATAGAAAAAAATTTTCTAATTTTATAGTAAAGTTATTCATAAACTAGTGATTCACACAAATTTTTAAAAATTCAAATTTAAACTATTTAAAATTTAAAACTAATGGCACTAACAGAAAGTTTATAATTTTTGTGACCTAAAAGCAAAAAGAAATCACTAAAAAACTGTAAGTATTTAGTTTTAAGTAGAAATAAAAAAAAGAAAAAACCAAAAAATGTAGAAATAAAAAAGAAAAAACCAAAAAAAATGCCACCTACTGGGCCTCCACGGCCTGAATACGACTAGAAACCCTACATGGGCCAGGATTCAGGCCCGCAGAAGGCCCAATAGGCCCACAGGCAAAGCAGTGTCAAATTAGGCCCATAGGCCTGCAGTTCAGAGGAGTTCGAGAGGGAGGAGGCAGCAGAGCTTATAAACTGGTGTTGGGCGCTGTCAACTAGCGATGTGGGACTAAACTTTTGGGCGCGGGGCAGCACAAGGGTATTGGTCCCGGTTGGTGGCACCAACCGGGACTAAAGGTGGCATTGGTCCCGGTTGGTGGCACCAGCCGTGACCATTGCCCCCCTTTAGTCCCGGTTGGTGCCACCAACCGGGACCAATGGCCTTCGCTTCCCGCCCTTTGGGCTGCCGAAAAGAGGCCTTTGGTCCCGGTTGGTGGCTCGAACTGGGACTAAAGGGGGCAATGGTCACGGTTGGTTCCACCAACCGGGACCAATGCTCCGTCTATATAAGCCACACTTGTGAAAGTTTTGGTACAGTTTCTTCGATCGCCGCCAGGCTACCCCTCTGCTCGCCTCGCCGTCGCCGCCGTTGCCCCTGCCCCGCCCCCGAGCGCGCCCTGCCTCGCCGTCGTCGCCGACCCCGAGCCGCCCAGCCCTCGCCCTCGCCCTCGCCCTCGAGATCCGCCGTCCCCGAGCCCCCGAGCTCCTGCCCCGCGCGCCCCTGGCCCGAGCTCCGCCGTCCGCCGCCGCCGAGCGCGCCCCGTCGTCGCCCTCGCCCTCGCCGACCCCGAGCCCGTCCTCGTCGCCGTCGCCCCTGACGCCGGCCGCCCGTGTCTCCTCCCCGATCCCTCCGGGAGAGGTAGCCCATCCTCTCCTTCCTTCCCTGCTCCAAATTTGCAAAATATTGATATGATCTAGATGTATGTGTGTATGTATGTATGAGTTGGGGCGAAAGTTTATAATTTTTGTTCATATATACTGTAGATGCATGTATGTATGATGAATTTTGATATTTTTTTGTTCATATATAATGTAGATGTATATGTATGTATGGAATGATATCGATGGATGTATGTATATAGAACATTCGTAGAAAATATGACCAATGTCCCCCTCCGGTTCACTCGGGAACACTATTCGTAGAAGGAGAAGAAGAAGGAGAAGACGAGGAGAGGAAGAAAAGGAAGAGGAGAAGAAGAAAGGAATAGAGGAGAAGAAGAGAAAATTAGAATATATATTCTATTTTCTCTTTTCTCCTCTATTCCTTTCTTCTTCTCTTCTTTTTTTTTCTTTTTTTCTTCGACACATGGGGGGGTCGAGAACGTCGGACATTCATGAGAGAGGCGAGGAAGAAGGGGAAGAAGAGGGAGAAGAAGAGGAGAGGAAGAAGAGGAAGTCTTCTCCTCTATTCTTTCTTTTCTTCTTTTTTCTTCTTCTTCTTCCTCTTTATTTTATCAGGAACGAGGGTCGTCGAGAGGTCGAGGAGTGGTAGAGGAGAAACCCTAAATAGAAAGTATCGTCGGTGTGAGATACATGTACCGTCGGTGTCGGACACTACACCCACATCCCACAAGTGGCGCGGGCTTCGACGCCCACGTCACTTGTGGGACGTGGATGTAGTGTCCGACACCGAAGGCCACATGTATCTCACACCCACGATACTTGCTAGCTATTTAGGGTTTCCTCTACCGAAAAGAAGAGGAGAAATAAATAAGAAGAAGAAAAAAGAATAAAAAGAAGAGGAGAAGAAGAAAGGAATAGTGGAGAAGAAGAGAAAATAGAATTTCTATTTTCTCTTCTTCTCCACTATTCCTTTCTTCTTCTCCTCTTTTTTTTCTTCTTTTCTTCTTCTTCTTCTTCTTCTTCTTCTTCTTCTTCTTCTTATTCTTATTAGCCGAAAGTAGAGAGATTTCCTAGTGTCAAAGTATTGAAGAAATCCATGCCTTCATCATTAGCCGGAAGTAACCAGGGCATGTTGGTACGAAGTTCTGCAAAGTTGTTCTGGAATGGAGTCCCGGATAGAATAATCCGCCTTTTGGTACCAATTCAGCAAAGGCCTTCCAAATAGCGATATTCGGAAGGCTCATGCTGAACTTTGTACCAGAAGGCGGATTATCCTATCTGGGAGTCTGTTCCAGAACAACTTTGAAGAGCTTCGTACCATCATGCACATGTTACTTTCGCCTAATGATGAAGACATGGTTTTGTTGAATCCTTTGACACTACGCAACCTCCCGACCCCTCGGCGATCCCCTCGAACATGAGAGGAAGAAGAGGATCGTCGAGGGGTCGAGGGTTCCAGGGTCGTCGAGGGGTCGAGGATCGCCGAGGGGTCGAGAGAGGTTTCCTAGTGTCAAAGTATTAAAGAAATCCATGCCTTCATCATTAGCCGGAAGTAACCAGGGCATGTTGGTACGAAGTTCTGCAAATTTTTTTTGGAATGGAGTCCCGGATAGAATAATCCGCCTTTTGGTACCAATTCAGCAAAGGCCTTCCAAATAGTGATATTCGGAAGGCTCTTGCTGAACTTTGTACCAAAAAGCGAATTATCCTATCTGGGACTCCGTTCCAGAACAACTTTGAAGAGCTTCGTACCATCATGCACATGTTACTTTCGCCTAATGATGAAGACATGGTTTTGTTGAATCCCTTGACACTAGGCAACCTCCCGACCCCTCGGCGATCCTATCGAACATGAGAGGAAGAAGAGGATAAAAAAAGAAGAGGAAGAAGAAAAAAAAGAGGAGAAGAAAGAATAGAGGAGATCTTCTCCTCTATTCTTTCTTCTCCTCTTATTTTTCTTCTTCTTCTTCTTTTTTTTATCGGGAACGAGGGTCGTCGAGGGACATAGATGTAGTGTCGTCGTTGTCGATATATACCCCCTCCCGATAGCTTACTATGATTAGGTAGCTAGTTCTATGTTTGGCACTAATATATCCATCTGTCATGTTTGAATAATAATTGCCATGTTGTAAATATTTGTAGAAACTATGGACACCGCCCTAGACGAAGTAACAAAAGAAGCGTTGTTGAGGGACATAATCGCAGAAGGAAGTGATGCCATCTCGTTGTTTCTCAACAAAACCGATGGTCTGGAAGGAGAGGGTGAACAAGCTGGCTACGGTGACCTAATGCCGGTGCAAGAAGAAGAACATGAGGACGGCTCCGGTGACCCAATGCCGGTGCAAGAAGGAGACCGTGATGACGGCTCCGGTGACCGAACCGAGTCCGGCCAGGTATATATATTAGTTAAGCCTATGCTGACTAGCTGATTGATGCATTCATTGTTTTGGTATGTACACATATTAATTAAGTCTTTGTTCTTTTTTCTAGCCCTCCGAATTGAGCACATCTTCGGTAAAGAGACGAGGCCCAAAGAAAAAGTTGAGCTCGGATGAAAAGTTTGAGATCATAGCAATCGCGCCTGACGGCCAACCTATTGAACCCCTCCGGACAAAGAGCGCATTTGTTACTCAGTGCGGGGTTCTGTTTAGGGACAAGATCCCGATAAGCATCCAGCAATGGTTTAAGCCGGCTACAGAAGACCCTGAGGTCTCTTATGTCAATGATATGCAGAAAAATGATCTTTGGACTAAGCTGAAGTCAAATTTCACCCTACCGCCTGAGGATAATCCAGAGAACCCAGTTAAAGAGAAATTAATCAAGTCTTTTGCTCTGAAGAGGATGGCAGAACTATTCAGGAGGTGGAAGAAAGAGCTAAATAAGTTTGCCGAAAATAATGAGACACCAGAATTCAAGGGCAGATATGAGAAGATCAGAGATCACTGGCCCGCATTTGTGGCCCACAAGACATCGGAAAAGAGTAAGAAGATGTCGGCGACAAACAAGCAAAATGCTGCGAAGAAGAAGCTTCACCATCGCACGGGGTCAGGTGGCTACCTCGTAGCCCGGCCTAAGTGGTCCAAGACTGAGAATGATTTGGTTCATAAAGGGATTGAACCAGAGACAATTAACTGGCCAGACCGTTGCCGGACTTGGTTCTTCGGGGCTGGCGGAACACTGGACCCTGTAACAGGGAAGTGCATTTGGACGAACAATCAAATGGACATACCAGTTAGTAAGCTTAAGCAGTATATCGAAGCAGCGCAGGAAGGGAAGTTCTTTCCAGACAGAGAGAACGACGAGCTCACAATGGCCCTCGGGAATCCTGAGCACCCTGGACGGACACGAGGCACGCCAGGCTCCATTCCGTGGAAGGTTGGGTTTCCGGACGTAGGCGGTTACAAATCCCATGAGAGGAGGAAAAAAGTGCAGCAGACCCAAATGCAGGCGCTGAAAGCAAGGGTAGACGCGATAGAGGAACGAGAAGCAAATCGCAGCAAACGTACTGCCGAAGCCTCCCCCGAAGCTACCCCACCATCTCAGCGCAGAAGCAGCGTGGCTTCCACCAAGCTGCTTCAGCCGGAGCATGCCTTGACGGCTCCTGCCAGCTATCCCGTGGATGCTATAACGGAGTCTCAAAATTGCCACCTTATGACGCAATGGATGAATTTGAAGGTCAAGGCGGCTGTTGGCTCTGTTTTTCCTACTGAACCCGGCGCAACTTTTCACTGCCGACCGATTCCAGAAGGATATGCTAGGGTGATGGTGGATGAGATAACGGAGGGATTTGAGGACCTCCATCTTGACCACCCTACCGGTGAAGGGGAGACTCGCCTGGGGTCTGCTCTGAAGACTCCATGCCTATGGCGGAAGGAGCTCATCAACCTTCCGAACTGGACGCCACCGCCTCCTCCTCCTCCGGCGAGTCAAGGCACTCCGCCTACACCGCCTCCTCCTCCGGCGAGTGACGATCAGGGCCCTCGGCCGGCTCCTTCTCTGGCGCGTGGCGGCACTCCGCCTCCTTCTCCGCCTGCGCCGACGCGCCCGAGCAGCCAGCCTCCTCCTTCTCCGCCTCGTCAGCAAGGGCGGAAGAGACCTGCCGCCGCTCCAGCTGCTCCGGCGCGTCGTAGTCCTTCTCCTCCGCCTCTTAAGAAAGTAAAGAAGACAACCGCTACGTCTGCTCGGTCGGCGTCTAGCAGTACAACCAGAGGCGGGAGGACATACAGATTCGGTCCTTCTCTGAAGACTCCAGAGAAGTTACCATACGAGAGGACCCAGGAGGAGAACGCCGAGATCGCGCGAGAAGAAGTGAAGAAATTCTTTGAAGGGGTGAAAGCAAAGAAACATCCACCTCCGGAGGAGAAGGTAGATCGGGTGAAAGTGAAGCGCATTCTGGCTGCCCTGACAAAACCACCGAAGTCTGATCCGCCGAAAGGAAACTATGACCGCATTATTGGAAAGGAATTTGCCGAAGCAGAGCGATCGGGAAGTACTGTCAGTGATCAAAGGTTGAAAGAACGACGAGCTGGGAAACAAATTGCCCAGCTCGGCGAACAAGCGAAGCAATCGTGCCCCCCGCTCAAGGTGCCTAGCCACAACGTCGATAATGATCCGAGGATGGTGCCAGGTTATAGCAATCTTGCAGATTACCTGCCCGACGAAGTACATTATGAACCCATGGAGGTGCAGATACAAAGATACGAGTACGGGAAGCCTCTCGTCAAAGATGAAAGATCTCTATCAACGATGATGCGAAGATTGCATGATTGGTACTTGAAAATCTGCAGAGACTCTGGGGGGAGGAGTACTTTGTATGTGAAAGTTAAAAAGGAGCATGACCTCGTTGGAATTGATCTGTTGCCTGTTCCATTTTAGGAGTTCTATCAGTTTTTCAATCAATTGGCCCTCGATAAAACAACGGTCGCCTGCTACTGTCTGTAAGTAGTACTACTTCTGTCATTAAGTTTCTCTATATAGCTTAGCTATTTCATTGCATGTATTTATAATCATCCTCACTATATTATGCAGATTGAAGATCGCCGAATTGAAGAAAAGACAAGTCGGTGATATTGGGTTCATTAACACATATCTCATAGATGCAACTCAGGTTAAACTTCATGCCGCAGCTATCGAGGCCAGCTTGCTACGATCATTCGTAATAAATCAAAACAAAGATATAATACTCTTTCCTTACAACTTCAGGTGAGTGTTACTGTCTTGTGCGTATTCGGTTTCCCTTATATATTAGTCAAGGTTATAGTAATGTAATTCATGAGTTATGCATGTGTGTGCAGTTTCCACTTTATTCTCCTAGAGATTAAGCTTGAGCAGGGAGTAGTAACCGTCTTGGACTCTAAACGAAAAGATCCAAGGAGTATGCGGACATGACTGAAATCCTCAAGAAGTAAGTTAAATCGATCATTATCCACCATATCAGCAACTTTGTTCATTTCCTGATATCAAGTAATTGTTTTCTTTGTCCGGTAGGGTTTGGAGAAAATTCACCAAAACAGTTCCGGGACTGCCGAAGGAGCTGGAATTTAGACACCCGAAAGTAAGTACTATAGTAGCATGTTCCGCGCATCTCCTAGTGATTCAAACACTAGTTTCATCAATACCATTTAGCATTCTTGCTTATCAGTTTGATTGACCTCTATTTCTTGTAAAGTGGTTGTGGCAGGAACAAGGGAATGATTTCTATGGATACTACATCTGCGAGTCCATCCGCCACACGACCTGTGAGCGGGGCGGGTACTCTAACGAACAATATGAAGTACGTAAATAACAACATTCACAATTTTATTTTATTACCATCATTTGTGTTGAGTTTCATTCATTCATATATATATATATATATTGACCCCCTTCTTCAAATTAGATGTTTCGGAAGCGGGATGAACTCCTAGCACCAGCTCGCATGCGAGCAATTCAAGAGGAATTGGCGGCATTCTTTCTTGACCACGTGATCCCTGAAGACGAAGAATTCTATGTGGACCCTGAGTCCGTATGATTATATTTGTAAGAGATAATTATTGTATATATGTAGCCGGTAGTGTCAGATAGATATACGAGAACTTGTTGTTCGACCAATCTCTCGGAGAAGGAGAGGTGGTCGATATCACTTCTCTGTATATATGCATATATGTTCATGACGATCTTGTGTTTCCTTCGTGTGCTTACTAGCTAGCTAGCGTGTCTAGTCCTCTCTATATACGTATGTATAGTACGTAGCGTCGACCAAGCACGGACATAACAGAGGACACTTCTCTCTATTAATTATAACTAGCTAATACAATATATTAAACACCTAAATTAACCCCCCAAAACCCCCAACCCCCCCCCCCTTTCAAAAAAAAACAAAAACCCCAGCCACAGAACTGCTGACGCGTGGATGCCTATTGGTCCCGGTTGGTGCCACCAACCGGGACCAAAGGGTCTCCTGACTGGGCTCTGCGCACTGCCCACGTGGAGGGCCTTTAGTCCCGGTTCTGGATTGAACCGGGACTAAAGGGGGGAGGTATTAGTACCGACACTTTAGTCCCGGTTCCGGAACCGGGACTAAAGACCCTTACGAACCGGGACTATAGGCCCTTTTTCTACCAGTGCTAGAGTTGAACTAACTCTATAACCTAGTACAAATAATTTTACATTGGAGTTAAACTAGATCTACAAGCTAGTACAAATAATTTTACACTAGAGTTGAACTAGCTCTACAAGCTAGTTCAAGTAATTTTACACTGGAGTTGAACTAGCTCTATAACCTAGTACAAATAATTTTACAATAGAGTTGAACTAGGTCTACAAGCTAGTTCAAATAATTTTACACTAAAGTTGAACTAGATCTATAGGCTAGTTCAAATAGTTTTACACTAATCTTGAACTACCTCTACAAGGTAGTTTAAATAATTTTACCCTAGATATGAACTAGCTCTATAACCTAGTACAAATAATTTTACACTAGAGTTGAACTAGCTCTATAACCTAGTTCAAATAATTTTATACTAGAGTTGAACTAGCTCTACAAGCCAGTTCAAATAATTTTACAATAGAGTTGAACTAGCTCTATAACCTAATACAAATAATTTTACACTAGAGTTAAACTAGCTCTACAAGCTAGTTTAAATAATTTTACACTAGAGTTGAACAAGCTCTATAGGATAGTTTAAATAATTTTACACTAGAGTTGAACTAGTTCTACAAGCTAGTTTAAATAATTTTGCACTCGAGTTGAACTAGCTCTACAGACTAGTTCAAATAATTTTACACTAGAGTTGAACTAGCTTTATAACCTAGTACAAATAATTTTACACTAGAAATAAACTAGCTATACAAACTAGTTCAAATAATTTTACACTAGAGTTGAACTAGCTCTATAACCTAGTACAAAATTTTTTACACTAGAGTTGAACTAGCTCTATAAACTAGTACAAATAATTTTAAACTAGAGTTGAACTAGCTCTATGACCTAGTACAAATAATTTTACACAAGAGTTGAACTAGCTCTATAACCTAGTACAAATAATTTTACACTAGATTTAAACTAGCTATACAGGCTAGTTCAAATAATTTTACACTAGAGTTGAACTAGCTCTACAAGCTACTTCAAATAATTTTACACTAGAGTTGAACTAGCTCTATAACCTAGTACAAATAATTTTACACTAGAGTTGAACTAGCTCTACAAGTTAGTTCAAATAATTTTACACTAAAGTTGAACTAGCTCTACAGGCTAGTTCAAATAGTTTTACACTAATCTTGAACTACCTCTACAAGGTAGTTTAAATAATTTTACACTAGATTTGAACAAGCTCTATAACCTAGTACAAATAATTTTACACTAGAGTTGAACTAGCTCTACAAGATAGGTCAAATAATTTTACACTTGAGTTGAACTAGCTCTATAACCTAGTACAAATAATTTTAAAATAGAGTTGAACTAGCTCTATGACCTAGTACAAAAGATTTTACACTAGAGCTGAACTAGCTCTATAAACTAGTACAAATAATTTTACACTAGAGTTGAACTAGCTCTTTGACCTAGTACAAATAATTTTACACAAGAGTTGAACTAGCTCTATAACCTAGTACAAATAATTTTACACTAGATTTAAACTAGCTATACAGGCTAGTTCAAATAATTTTACACTAGAGTTGAACTAGCTCTACAAGCTAGTTCAAATAATTTTACACTAGAGTTGAACTAGCTCTATAACCTAGTACAAATAATTTTACACTAGAGTTGAACTAGCTCTACAAGCTAGTTCAAATAATTTTACACTAGAGTTGAACTAGCTCTATAACCTAGTACAAATAATTTTACACTAGAGGTTAACTAGCTCTATGACCTAGTACAAATAATTTTACACTAGAGTTGAACTAGCTCTATAAACTAGTACAAATAATTTTACACTAGAGTTAAACTAGCTCTATGACCTAGTACAAATAATTTTACAGAAGAGTTGAACTAGCTCTATAACGTAGTACAAATAATTTTACACTAGAGTTGAACTAGCTCTATAGGCTAGTTCAAATGACTTTACTCTAGAGTTGAACTAGCTCTATAGGCTAGTTCAAATAACTTTACACTAGAGTTGAACTAGCTCTATAGGCTACGTCAAATAATTTTACACTCGAGTTGAACTAACTCTATAACCTAGTACAAATAATTTTACACTAGATTTAAACTAGCTATACAGGCTAGTTCAAATAATTTTACACTAGAGTTGAACTAGCTCTACAAGCTAGTTCAAATAATTTTACACTAGAGTTGAACTAGCTCTATAACCTAGTACAAATAATTTTACACTAGCGTTGAACTAGCTCTACAACCTAGTTTAAATAATTTTACACTAACGTTGGACTAGCTCTACACGCTAGTTCAAATAGTTTTACACTAATCTTGAACTACCCCCACAAGGTAGTTTAAATAATTTAACACTAGATTTGAACAAGCTCTATAACCTAGTACAAATAATTTTACACTAGAGTTTAACTAGCTCTATAAGATAGGTCAAATAATTTTACACTTGAGTTGAGCTAGCTCTATAACCTAGTACAAATAATTTTACACTAGATTTGAACTAGCTCTATAACGTAGTACAAATAATTTTACACTAGAGTTGAACTAGCTCTATAACCTAGTACAAATAATTTTACACTTGAGTTGAACTAGCTCTATAACCAAGTACAAATCATTTTACAGTAGAGTTGAACTAGTTCTATAACCTAGTAGAAATGATTTTACACTAGAGTTGAACTAGCTCTATGACCTAGTACAAATAATTTTACTATAGAGTTGAACTAGCTCTATAGGCTAGTTCAAATAATTTTACACTACAGTTGAACTAGCTCTATAGGCTAGATCAAATAATTTTACACTAGAGTTGAACTAGCTCTACAAGCTAGTTCAAATAATTTTACACTAGATTTGAACTAGCTCTATAAGCTAACACAAATAATTTCACACTAGAGTTGAACTAGCTCTATAACCTAGTACAAATAATTTTATACTAGAGTTGAACTAGCTCTATAACCTAGTACAAATGATTTTACACTACTGTTGAACTAGCTCTACAAGCTAGTTCAAATAATTTTACAGTAGAGTTGAACTAGCTCTATAGCCTAGTACAAATAATTTTACACTACTGTTGAACTAGCTCTACAAGCTAGTTTAAATAATTTTACAATAGAGTTGAACTAGCTCTGTAACATAATACAAATAATTTTACACTAGAGTTAAACTAACTCTATGACCTATTACAAATAATTTTACACTAGAGTTGAACTAGCTCTATAACCTAGTACAAATAATTTTAGACTAGAGTCGAACTAGCTCTATAACCTAGTACAAATGATTTAACACTAGAGTTGAACTAGCTCTATAGGCAAGGACAAATAATTTTACACTCAAGTTGAACTAGTTCTACAAGCTAGTTCAAATGATTTTACACTACTGTTGAACTAGCTCTACAGGCTAGTACAAATAATTTTACACTGGAGTTGAACTAGCTCTATAGGCTAGATCAAATAATTTTACACTAGAGTTGAACTAGCTCTACAAGCTAGTTCAAATAATTTTACACTAGATTTGAACTAGCTCTATAAGCTAACACAAATAATTTCACACTAGAGTTGAACTAGCTCTATAACCTAGTACAAATAATTTTATACTAGAGTTGAACTAGCTCTATAACCTAGTACAAATGATTTTACACTACTGTTGAACTAGCTCTACAAGCTAGTTCAAATAATTTTACAGTAGAGTTGAACTAGCTCTATAGCCTAGTACAAATAATTTTACACTACTGTTGAACTAGCTCTACAAGCTAGTTTAAATAATTTTACAATAGAGTTGAACTAGCTCTGTAACATAATACAAATAATTTTACACTAGAGTTAAACTAACTCTATGACCTATTACAAATAATTTTACACTAGAGTTGAACTAGCTCTATAACCTAGTACAAATAATTTTAGACTAGAGTCGAACTAGCTCTATAACCTAGTACAAATGATTTAACACTAGAGTTGAACTAGCTCTATAGGCAAGGACAAATAATTTTACACTCAAGTTGAACTAGTTCTACAAGCTAGTTCAAATGATTTTACACTACTATTGAACTAGCTCTACAGGCTAGTACAAATAATTTTACACTGGAGTTGAACTAGCTCTACAAGCTAGTTCAAATAACTTTACACTAAAGTTGAACTAGCTGTACAGGCTAGTTCAAATACTTTTACACTAATCTTGAACTACCTCTACAAGGTAGTTTAAATAATCTTACACTAGATTTGAACTAGCTCTATAACCTAGTATAAATAATTTTAGACTAGAGTCGAAGTAGCTCTATAACCTAGTACAAATAATTTTACACTAGAGTTGAACTATCTCTACAAGCTAGTTCAAATAATTTTACACTAAAGTTGAACTAGCTCTACATGCTAGTTCAAATAGTTTTACAGTAATCTTGAACTACCTCTATAAGGTAGTTTAAATACTTTTTACACTAGATTTGAACTAGCTCCATAACCTAGTACAAATAATTTTACACTAGAGTTAAACTAGCTCTATAACCTAGTACAAATAATTTTAGACTAGAGTTGAACTAGCTCTATAACCCAGTACAAATGATTTTACACCACTGTTGAACTAGCTCTTCAAGGTAGTTCAAATAATTTTACACTAAAGTTGAACTAGCTCTACATGCTAGTTCAAATAGTTTTACACTAATCTTGAACTACCTCTATAAGGTAGTTTAAATAATTTTACACTAGATTTGAACTAGCTACATAACCTAGTAAAAATAATTTTACACTAGAGTTGAACTAGCTCTATAACCTAGTACAAATAATTTTAGACTAGAGTCGAACTAGCTCTATAACCTAGTACAAATGATTTTACACCACTTTTGAACTAGCTCTTCAAGGTAGTTCAAATAATTTTACACTCGAGTTGAACTACCTCTATAACCTAGTACAAATAATTTTACACTTGAATTAAACTAGCTCTACAAGCTAGTTCAAATAATTTTATACTAGAGTCGAACTAGGTCTACAAGCTAGTTCAAATAATTTTACACTAGAGTTGAACTAGCTTTATAAGCTAGTACAAATTTTTTTACACTAGAGTTGAACTAGCTCTACAAGCTAGTTCAAATAATTTTACACTAAAGTTGAACTAGATCTACAGGCTAGTTCAAATAGTTTTACACTAATCTTGAACAACCTCTACAAGGTAGTTTAAATAATTTTACCCTAGATTTGAACTAGCTCTATAACCTAGCACAAATAATTTTACACTAGAGTTGAACTAGTTCTATAACCTAGTACAAATAATTTTACAC
Organism: Triticum urartu; assembly: GCF_056163025.1. Taxonomy (NCBI): domain Eukaryota; kingdom Viridiplantae; phylum Streptophyta; class Magnoliopsida; order Poales; family Poaceae; genus Triticum; species Triticum urartu. The sequence continues at coordinate 559,662,169 of NC_141875.1, forward strand.
TAGAGTTGAACTAGCTCTATAACCTAGCACAAATGATTTTACACTACTGTTGAACTAGCTCTACAAGCTAGTTCAAATAATTTTACACTAGAGTTGAACTAGCTCTATATCCTAGTACAAATAATTTTACACTAGAATTAAACAAGCTATACAAGCTAGTTCAAATAATTTTACAATAGAGTTGAACTAGCTCTATAACCTAATACAAATAATTTTACACTAGAGTTAAACTAGCTCTACAAGCAAGTTCAAATAATTTTACACTAAAGTTGAACAAGCTCTACAGGATAGTTCAAATAATTTTACACTAGAGTTGAACTAGTTCTACAATCTAGTTTAATTAATTTTACACTAGAGTTGAACATGCTCTATAGCCTAGTACAAATAATTTAACACTAGAGTTGAACTAGCTTTATGACCTAGTACAAATAATTTTACACTAGAGTTGAGCAAGCTCTACAAACTAGTACAAATAATTTTACACTAGAGTTGAACTAGCTCTATGACCTAGTACAGATAATTTTACACAAGAGTTGAACTAGCTCTATAACCTAGTACAAATAATTTTACACTAGAGTTGAACTAGCTCTATAGGCTAGTTCAATTAACTTTACACTAGAGTTGAACTAGCTCTATAGGCTAGGTCAAATAATTTTACACTCGAGTTGAACTAACTCTATAACCTAGTACAAATAATTTTACACTAGATTTAAACTAGCTATACAGGCTAGTTCAAATAATTTTACACTAGAGTTCAAAGATTTTACACTACTGTAGAACTAGCTCTACAAGCTAGTTCAAATAATTTTACACTAGAGTTGAACTAGCTCTATAACCTAGTACAAATAATTTTACACTAGAGTTGAACTAGCTCTATAACCTAGTACAAATAATTTTACACTAGAGTTGAACTAGCTCTACAAGCTAGTTCAAATAATTTTACAATAATCTTGAACTACCTCTACAAGGTAGTTTAAATAATTTTACACTAGATTTGAACTAGCTCCATAACCTAGTACAAATAATTTTACCCTAGACTTGAACTAGATCTATAACCTAGTAGAAATGATTTTACACCACTGTTGAACTAGCTCTACAAGGTAGTTCAAATAATTTTACACTAGAGTTGAACTACCTCTATAACCTAGTACAAACAATTTTACACTAGAATTAAACTAGCTCTAAAAGCTAGTTCAAATAATTTTAAACTAAAGTTGAACTAGCTGTACAGGCTAGTTCAAATAGTTTTACACTAATCTTGAACAACCTCTACAAGGTAGTTTAAATAATTTTACACTAGATTTGAACTAGCTCTATAACCTAGTACAAATAATTTTAGACTAGAGTCGAACTAGCTCTATAACCTAGTACAAATAATTTTACACTAGAGTTGAACTATATCTACAAGCTAGTTCAAATAATTTTACACTAAAGTTGAACTAGCTCTACATGCTAGTTCAAATAGTTTTACACTAATCTTGAACTAACTCTATAAGGTAGTTTAAATAATTTTACACTAGATTTGAACTAGCTCCATAACCTAGTACAAATAATTTTACACTAGAGTTGAACTAGCTCTATAACCTAGTACAAATAATTTTAGACTAGAGTCGAACTAGCTCTATAACCTAGTACAAATGATTTTACACCACTGTTGAACTAGCTCTTTAAGGTAGTTCAAATAATTTTACACTAAAGTTGAACTAGCTCTACATGCTAGTTCAAATAGTTTTACACTAATCTTGAACTACCTCTATAAGGTAGTTTAAATAATTTTACACTAGATTTGAACTAGCTCCATAACCTAGTACAAATAATTTTACACTAGAGTTGAACTAGCTCTAAAAACTAGTTCAAATAATTTTACACTTGACTTAAACTAGCTCTACAAGCTAGTTCAAATAATTTTACACTAGAGTTGAACTAGCTCTATAACCTAGTACAAATAATTTTACACTGGAGTTAAACTAGCTCTACAAGCTAGTACAAATAATTTTACACTAGAGTTGAACTAGCTCTACAAGCTAGTTCAAGTAATTTTACACTGGAGTTGAACTAGCTCTATAACCTAGTACAAATAATTTTACACTAGAGTTGAACTAGCTCTACAAGCTAGTTCAAATGATTTTACACTAAAGTTGAACAAGATCTACAGGCTAGTTCAAATAGTTTTACGCTAATCTTGAACTACCTCTACAAGGTAGTTTAAATAATTTTACCCTCCATTTGAACGAGCTCTATAACCTAGTACAAATAATTTTACACTAGAGTTGAACTAGCTCTATAACCTAGTTCAAATAATTTTATACTAGAGTTGAACTAGCTCTATAACCTAATACAAATAATTTTACACTAGAGTTAAACTAGCTCTACAAGCTAGTTTAAATAATTTTACACTAGAGTTGAACAAGCTCTACAGGATAGTTCAAATAATTTTACACTAGAGTTGAACTAGTTCTACAAGCTAGTTTAAATAATTTTGCACTAGAGTTGAACTACCTCTATAGACTAGTTCAAATACTTTTACACTAGAGTTGAACTAGCTTTATAACCTAGTACAAATAATTTTACACTAGAATTAAACTAGCTCTAAAAACTAGTTCAAATAATTTTACACTAGAGTTGAACTAGCTCTATAACCTAGTACAAATAATTTTACACTAGAGTTAAACTAGCTCTACAAGCTAGTTCAAATAATTTTACACTAGAGTTGAACTAGCTCTACAAGCTAGTTCAAATAATTTTACACTAGAGTTGAAATAGCTTTATAACCTAGTACAAATTTTTTTACACTAGAGTTGAACTAGCTCTACAAGCTAGTTCAAATAATTTTACACTAAATTTGAACTAGCTCTACAGGCTAGTTCAAATAGTTTTACACTAATCTTGAACTACCTCTACAAGGTAGTTTAAATAATTTTACCCTAGATTTGAACTAGCTCTATAACCTAGCACAAATAATTTTACACTAGAGTTGAACTAGTTCTATAACCTAGTACAAATAATTTTACACTAGAGTTGAACTAGCTCTATAACCTAGCATAAATGATTTTACACTACTGTTGAACTAGCTCTACAAGCTAGTTCAAATAATTTTACACTAGAGTTGAACTAGCTCTATATCCTAGTACAAATAATTTTACACTAGAATTAAACAAGCTATACAAGCTAGTTCAAATAATTTTACCATAGAGTTGAACTAGCTCTATAACCTAATACAAATAATTTTACACTAGAGTTAAACTAGCTCTACAAGCAAGTTCAAATAATTTTACACTAAAGTTGAACAAGCTCTACAGGATAGTTCAAATAATTTTACACTAGAGTTGAACTAGTTCTACAATCTAGCTTAATTAATTTTACACTAGAGTTGAACTTGCTCTATAGCCTAGTACAAATAATTTAACACTAGAGTTGAACTAGGTTTATGACCTAGTACAAATAATTTTACACTAGAGTTGAGCAAGCTCTATAAACTAGTACAAATAATTTTACACTAGAGTTGAACTAGCTCTATGACCTAGTACAAATAATTTTACACAAGAGTTGAACTAGCTCTATAACCTAGTACAAATAATTTTACACTAGAGTTGAACTAGCTCTATAGGCTAGTTCAATTAACTTTACACTAGAGTTGAACTAGCTCTATAGGCTAGGTCAAATAATTTTACACTCGAGTTGAACTAACTCTATAACCTAGTACAAATAATTTTACACTAGATTTAAACTAGCTATATAGGCTAGTTCAAATAATTTTACACTAGAGTTCAACTAGCTCTACAAGCTAGTTCAAATAATTTTACACTAGAGTTGAACTAGCTCTATAACCTAGTACAAATAATTTTACACTAGAGTTGAACTAGCTCTACAAGCTAGTTCAAATAATTTTACACTAATCTTGAACTACCTCTACAAGGTAGTTTAAATAATTTTACACTAGATTTGAACTAGCTCCATAACCTAGTACAAATAATTTTACCCTAGAGTTGAACTAGCTCTATAACCTAGTAGAAATGATTTTACACCACTGTTGAACTAGCTCTACAAGGTAGTTCAAATAATTTTACACTAGAGTTGAACTACCTCTATAACCTAGTACAAACAATTTTACACTAGAATTAAACTAGCTCTATAAGGTAGTTCAAATAATTTTACACTAGAGTTGAACTGGCTCTATAACCTAGTACAAATAATTTTCACTAGAATTAAACTCGCTCTATAAGCTAGTTCAAATAATTTTACACTAAAGTTGAACTAGCTCTACAAGCTAGTTCAAATAGTCTTAAACTAATCTTGAACTACCTCTACAAGGTAGTTTAAATAATTTTACACTAGATTTGAACTAGCTCTATAACGTAGTACAAATAATTTTACACTAGAATTGAACTAGCTCTATAACCTAGTACAAATAATTTTACACTTGAGTTGAACTAGCTCTATAACCAAGTACAAATCATTTTACACTAGAGTTGAACTAGTTCTATAACCTAGTAGAAATGATTTTACACTAGAGTTGAACTAGCTCTATGACCTGGTACAAATAATTTTACAATAGAGTTGAACTAGCTCTATAAGCTAGTTCAAATTATTTTACACTAGAGTTGAACTAGCTCTATAGGCTAGTTCAAATAATTTTACACTAGAGTTGAACTAGCTCTACAAGCTAGTTCAAATAATTTTACACTAGAGTTGAACTAGCTCTATAGGCTAGTTCAAATAACTTTACACTAGTGTTGAACTAGCTCTATCACTACAGGAATCAGCTACTTTGCCGTCCGCCACGGCGGACGGCAAAGGCATGAACGGCGGACGGCAAAGGCCTTTGCCGTCAGCCGCGGACGGCAAAAGGCTCCGGCAAAGTAGGCTTCGGTAAACAGCTACTGATGGCAAAGTCTTTGCGGTCTGCCGCAGACGGCAAAGAGAGCTCGGCAGACGGCAAAGAAGACGGACGGCAATAATTGCGCTGTCAATCCGTTAAGTGGCTAACGGCAGGCCTTTGCCGTCCGCCGCTGACGGCAAACTTTCTAGTGTTTTTGCCATCCGCCGTGTGATGTCATCTACACGTCACTACATGGCATGTTCTTTGCCGTCCGCCGTGTGATGTCATCTACACGTCACTACATGGCATGTTCTTTGCCGTCTGCCACTGATGGCAAAGTCTTTGCCGTCTGCCACTGTAGGCAAACTGGCCAAATGGGTCAGCTCCCAGGAAGCACAGCTGGATGCCACGTGTCTTCTTTGCCGTCCGCGGCAGACGGCAAAGAGCTCGTTGCCGTCGGTGGCAGACGGCAAAGAGCCTGCATATTGGCTCTTTTATCTGTTTTTTATTAAATCCAACAATTTTCATCACAAATATAGATGACATATATAGATATATTTCAAAAGGCCATTACAGAGCAAACATATAAGATATCCAACCATATATATTACATGCATCCAACACATAACTTCATCATAGTTCCATCATACATAACAAGTTCAACATAGAGGCATCCAACCATATATATTACAATAGTTTCATCCAACGATACATGCATAGTTCAACGATACAAAAAGAAACAGAGAAAGGGATAAGGAGCACTCCATCTATGCAAGCTTTCGTCAAGTGAATGAACTCTGCAAAATGAAAAATAAGAAAGTTAGAACAAGAAGAGTAGAACAAGAAGAAGAATAGAACAAGAAGAAGACTAGAACAAGAAGAGTAGAACAAGAAGAAGACTAGAACAAGAAGAGTATGTCATTTATGAGCTAACTTACATGAAATGGATCATATATGAGCTAACTAAGTTGAAATGGGTCGTTTATGAGCTAGCTAAGGTGAAATGGATCATTTATGAGCTAACTTAGTTGAAATGGGTCGTTTATGAGCTAGCTAAGGTGAAATGGATCATTTTTGAGGTAACTAAGGTGAAATGGATCGTTTTTTAGCTAACTTAGGTGAAATGGATCATTTATGAGCTAACTTAGTTGAAATGGATCGTTTTTGAGCTAACTTAGGTGAAATGGATCATTTATGAGCTAATTTAGTTGAAATGGATCTTTTTGAGCTAACTTAGGTGAAATGGATCATTTAAGAGCTAATTTAGGTGAAATGGATTGTTTTTTAGGTAACCTAGGTGAAATGGATCGTTTATGAGCTAAATTAGTTGAAATGGATCGTTTATGAGATAACCTAGGTAAGATTGGTCATTTTGGAGTTAACCTAGGTGAAATGGGTCATTTTAAAGCTAACGTAGGTAAAATGGATCATTTAGGAGCTAATCTAGGTAAAATGGGTCATTTTTGAGCTAACTTGGATGAACTGGATCATTTATAAGCTAACCTAGGTAAAATGGGTCATTTTAGAGCTAACTTAGGTAAAATGGATCGTCTATAAGCTAACTAAGCTAATTATGCAATTTTTGACATAAGTAAGCTAAGTACAGATCGTTTTAGAGCTAACTTAGGTAAAATGGATGGTTTTGGAGGTCAGTAAGCTTATTAAGTCATTTTGGAGGTGAAGAAGCTAAGTCTAGGTCATTATGGTAAGCATTGGAGGAAATAAAGCTAAGTCTAGGTCTTTATGCATGTGTTAAGAAAAACACTAGATAAACTTACCAAGATGTAGGAGGTGTAGGAGCGGGGTGGCTCGTGTCGGTAGCTGGAGAAGGATCGTGCGATGCTTGTCTGGAGTTACGCTGCACCAAAGATCATTTCCAATGTCTTGTTAGCATGATGACACTCAAATGTTAAGACTAGCAAGTAATGTCCATTCAATAAAACTCACCGTGGTCCCAGGAGCAATCACTGGCATCGGCGGAGCGGTCTGACCTGTCTTCTCGCACACAGACTGCACATTTGGTTTTGACGACTCAGTCATACTAGTTAGTAATGAGACAAACACTACATGAATGTTTTGGCTAATCTGCAGAAGAAACTTACCACAAGGAGCTCGTACATGGCCCTTGCCTGCATGTCATTCCGTGCCCTCTCCTCCTCCATCATCTTTGTCGTCCTCTCCTCCAACTCCCGCTGCCTCTCCGCCGCCTCCGCCAGAAGTTTCTCCGTTCTATCTCTCTCACTCTGTATAGCAGCCTGCAACACCACTCACATGACCATTTGTAATCATTGATGGAAGCGCACAGAATGTAATGGAGAAAGATAACTGAGTACGTATCACTAACCTTGATGGCGAGTTGCACTGGCCGTTCACGAGGCCTTATCTCAGGAGCGGAGCTCGACTGGCGCGCCTTGATCTCCGGGAGAGTGCTAGGACAACGGATAAGTCCATCTCCAATGGCTATGGAGCCATGGGACCTCCCGCCACCAGATATCATCAACAGCTCTGGATCAATGGGACCCTGGCTCGGGTTAAAGTCCTCCCCTTTCCTCGCCTTCCCCTCATCTCTATATCTCACGAGCTTGTTGTGGGAGATGTTGGTGAAGTTGTTTGCATCATCGAGGTCAGACTGAGAGAAAGCCTTGACTTTCTTGAAAGAGGCAGTGTGGGCCATGGCATACAGGTCGTACACCTCTGGCACCTTATCCACCTTATTGTAGCGTGCCTGAAAGAGAGAAACAATGAAAATTAGTAATTAAAGGGCTCAAGCTAGCATGATGAATGAATTGCATGAATCATGAAGCAAACCACATACCCAGTTGCGCCCGAACTGATATAAGTTGGAGCTGCCTTGATGGCGTGGCACACCTTCCATTTGGGCACGTTTGTCCTTGGCCTCGTTGTGGAGGGCTAGCCATTGTGGAGAGCACCACTCATCGACCAACACCTCCCAATAATCCATCCGATCCGCACACCATCTCGGAGGCGCCTAAGTTAGCAAATAGAAACTTGAGCGCTATGGCTAAGAATTACTAAATGAAGGAACTTAAGTAGAGAAGGCCTTAAGAATTACCTTCATGTACTGCTCCTTACTCAGGAACTTATCGCGGCACGCCAGCTTGGTCTTCTTGATACCACGCAAGGCGTAGTAGTCTCGAACAGCCTGCACCCGAGCCTCGTGCCGTAAGTTCTGGAGTAGGCGCTTGCAGACGTTCTCGGTAACATGTGCCGCGTCCTCCTCGTATCCCTCCTCACACCTGTAGAATGTCTGCAATCAAATGAGACAATATTGATTAGTACAATTAATAACTAGCTAGTTGAAGATTTTTAAATGTGTAAAGGAGAAATTACCCAAAACTTTCTGATCAGCATGTCTGCCCTCGTGTCGCACACGACACCGTCGATAATCTCATCCGGCGGGGCCGGGGCAGCCACGTAGTGCTCCCAGCTCAATCCAAGCTCTGGAAGCCGACCCTCACCAGGCAACGTGACAAACCCCGGGAAGTTTTGCCGGCAAAGAACTCCAAGGACGGAGTTGGGCCGACGGACACTATGATGGTGGTCCCAACCCCTGCAGCATGACAAGGCCAACGCATTAGTTATTTGAAAAAACATGAATGCACAAGGTACAAAAATATTAAATGCACTTACGTACCTCTCCCCATCAGGGAAAATCAACCACCTCTGCTCGCGGGTCACCGGCACGGACGGGAGCCGTGTAGCACCACGCTGGTAGACGGTGCCCCCCTTCTCCTCAAGATCAGTCGGCTCCCCACCATCATCAGCATGGCCACTCGGCTCCTCGGGCTGATCCGGCTAGGTACCCCATCCGGACGTGTGCTCCTCCGGGGTCACGTGGGCCGAACTCTCGTGGGCCGAAGGCCAGTCGACCCGAGGCTCGTGGGCCCAAGACCCGTGGATCGGAGGCTCGTGGACCGAAGTCCGTGTAGCCTCCTCCTCGGACGAGTCCACCCTAGCAGTCACGTGCTCGGGTGAAACAGCCGGGGGTGGCGGCGAGGAAGGCGCCGTAGCCCTACCTCCTCTCCCACGACCACGTTCCCCACCTCCTCTCTTCCTACCTCGAGCTCGTCCCCTGCTGGGCACCGCGGTCGACGAAGAAGGGCCCGGCGGTGTGGCCATACTGTCCAGCAACGCTCGGCGGAGAGGTGCGTCTGGAATGGAAGACCTCAGACCACGCTCCCGACCAGCGCCCACCATCTTTCAACACCTGCCATGACAAACAGTAAACGAAATTAGTACAACATAAAAAAAGACCGACATGAATAATAATATGTGTATCACTTAAGTGTATCATCATCAAGTACAACATAAAAAAATGTAATACCTGACACTACTAATAATCTCGATCAGTATCATCAATAAATGCATAATCATCATCATCACTATAATCAATGACGGGCTCATAGGGTTCATTGGCATCAACATGTGCAAGGCCACCTTGACGTAATCGGTCAAGCATTGACAGGTCATCCGCAGCAGTAACCTCTTCTTGTTCCGGCTCTTCTTGTTCCTCCTCTGGGGTGATGTCGGATTCATTGTCGCTGTCTACTTCAATGTTTTGGGGTGAAGTATAGCGGTTCTTGAAATGCTTTTTGGAAAGACGTGTCTCTTGGAAGAATTCTCCTTCATATGTGTCTGGGTTAATGTGAGGTTCATAATCCTCTTCCTTTGGGGGAGAAAGTCTAGCACGTGGCGGCACTTCATAAACGACATCCCAACTTTTCAGATTTGGATTAGTTTGGTAGGCCCACGGTAGATAGAATACTTGGGTCGCCTGTTGAGCCATAATATAGACATCAGGAACATCTAAATGAGTGCTTTGGTTGATTTCAACTAGCCCTACATGTTCATGAGTCCTTCTAGTCTCCTTCGGCTGAAACCAATAACATTTGAAGACTACGACATTCGGTGGATTTTCACCATAGAACAGAAGTTCATAAATTGCTTCAACTCTCCCATAATACTCGGTACCTCCTTCGCCGATAGCAGATACACAACAATTTGTTGACTTTCGGTCGGCCATAGATAGCTCTTTGCCATACGTACGAAAGCGATACCCGTTGATGTCGTACTTGTCAAATGAACGGACCTTATAGTCAAAACCATTAGCGACTTGTCTCAATTCGGCGTCCATAGACTCTGAATTAGCCTACAAGTTTAATATGAAAGGATTGTTGCATTATGCACAAATTAGCGAATGATATGAAATTGTCTAATAGAAATTACCGTTTGTTTGAACCAAGAGATGAAACCGGGATAGCCACCTCCTTGCTTTGCGAGAAGCTCATACTCTTCGACGGAATCCTTTTGGATCTCCGCTCCATACGAGAATATGGTGACGTATCGACTGTATGACATATCCAGGAATAAGAGTAGTTCAAAGGAAATAGAAGTTGCGAAACTATGTAGCGAGAACTTACTCGATGTACGGCCGCACTTCTATCAGGTTGTTGAAGATATACAACGAAATGGTCCGCCATTCTTCGTTATCCAAAGATACTGGATGTGAAACACTAGCTGGTGCGAGATTCCCTTTGAATAGGCTGAGGTTGGATCCACCCTTTTTAGGCTCGTCAGCATTGTACCGAGGCTTCGGATTATGCAAATGACGATTTTTGGCTTCGTAGTGTGCTGTTATGAAGTTTGCCGCCTTCTCTGTGATGAATGCCTCAGCCATCGATGCTTCAATTCTACGTTTATTTTTACATTTTTCTCAAAGCGTCTTCTGCATCCTCTCAGTTGGGTAGCACAACGATTTTGCACGGGCCCCCCCAATCTTGCCTCGGTCGGGAGATGCAAAATCAAATGCTGCATTGGATTAAAGAAGCCTGGTGGAAAGATCTTCTCTAACTTGCAGATCAACTCCGGCGCCAACTCTTCCATTTCTTCTAGCACGCCAGGCGATAGTTCTTTCGCACAAAGAACACGGAAGAAATAGGTGAGTTCTGCCAGTACTAGCCATTCATCCTCAGGGATGAAGCCACGCAACATCACCGGCATTACCCGCTCAATCCATATGTGCCAATCATGACTCTTGAGACCAAATATCTTCAGTTTATCAAGATTCGCTCCCCTCTTTAGATTCGCTGCATACCCATCGGGGAACATCAACTGCTATTGCACCCACAAGAGAATTTCCCTCATAGCTGGCCTTCCAAGATTGAACCATGCCTTTGGCTTCATCCAGTTCTGCTTTCCTTTCGGTTCTTTCATGTTTTGTAACGGCCTATCACATAGCGCCTCCAGATCGACTCTAGCCTTAGTATTATCCTTTGACTTCCCATCTATGCCGAACAATGTACCAAAAAGTGCCTCGGCGATATTCTTCTCAGTGTGCATCACGTCGATGTTGTGTGGGCAAAGGAGGTCTTTGAAGTAAGGCAGATCCCATAAGCATGTTTTGTGAGTCCACGCATGCTTAGTATTATACCCCTTGAAGTACCCTGGACGTTGTGGATCTGGCTCAAGAGAGTTTAACTGATCCAGGGTCTGTTGGCCTGTCAATGCAGGTGGTGCAGAGTTTTTGACAACTCTACCCCTGATGAAGTTCTTCTTGTCTTTCCTGAACTTATGGCGAGGATCCAAGAACTGTCTATGCATGTCGAAGCAAGAAAACTTGCGACCGGCCTGAAGCCAACGAAACTCAAGAGCTCCCTTGCATGTGGGGCACGGGAACCTTCCATGCACACACCAGCCAACGAATAGCGCATATGCCGGCAAGTCATGCGTCGAGTACATGTACCAGACACGCATTATGAAGTTCCGTTTGCTAAAGGCGTCGTATGTCTTGAACCCATTATCCCAGGCTTCTTGCAATTCGTCCTTAAGCGGCTGCATGTACACATTCATATTTTTGCCCGGATAGTTGGGTCCTGGAATTATCAACGTCAGGAAAATGTTCTTTCTTTGCATAATCTGTCCGGGGGGAAGATTGAGTGGAAAGACAAATACGGGCCAACTACTGTATTGGGCTGCCGTCATACCAAACACACTGAACCCATCTGTGCTGATGCCGACTCGAGGATGCCTCGGATCTGCCGCTTTGTCAGCATGTAATTCATCAAACTTTTTCCACGCAACACCATCCGATGTGTGTACCATCATCAGATTCCCATCTGCATCTAGTTCGGTTCTTTTGCCTGTTTTGTGCCATGTCATCTGTCTGGCCGTCTCTTCGACCATGAAAAGACGTTGAAGTCTTGGTACGATTGGCATATACCGAAGAACAGTAACGGGGATTTTGGTCTATGTCTTCTCACCCATACCGTTGTCTACCACAATATACCTGGAAGACTTGCAAATGGGACAATAGTTCAAGTCCGCATAGTCAAGCCTAAATAAGGCACATCCTTTCTCACAGGCATGTATCTTCTCATAGGGCATCTTCAGTGCACGGAGGATTTTGTCCGACTGGTACAGGTTTGCAGGCATTACATGGCCTTTGGGTAGAAAGCGTCCAAATACTGTCATAATTGCGTCATAGCATTCTCTGCCCAAGTTGAACTGAGCCTTCAGAACCATTACTTGTGAGATGGCATCCAACTGACAAAGCTCAGTGTGCTCGTGGAGCGGACGTTTCGAAGACTCCAACATTTCATTGAAGGACTTTGCAGATTCCTCCATCTCCTCGTCCGAATCCCGAGCATCATCATAGCCTTGCACCATGTTTTCCATCCCGGTACCATGCTCGTCGGTGCGACGACGATCCACCTCAGCTCGGTCACGTTGGGCAGACTCACCATGAAATGTCCACACCGTATAATCGGGCGTAAAACCACTCTTCTGCAGGTGTTTGCCCATTTCAGCCTCTGTCTTCTTTTCCCAATTGCGGCACCGGAAACAGGGGCACCAGGTTTTCTTTTGGCCATTTGCAAATGCGGCTTGCACAAACCCCTTAGTTTTTGTGAACCATTCAGCGCTCCATTTGTTCTGACCAGTGTGACCGGTATACATCCAAGCACGGTCACTCATCTTGACTTTCAGAGCTACTGGACACACAACAATTATATATGTAATTCACCATGTATATATTCATCAGTTGATCTACTTTGTCAATTTTATTACGTCCATGCAACCTACACTCTAATAGGTAATGATAGGTCCTAATCCCACCCGTGTATGTGTAGATTGGGTTTATTTTCCCATGCTCCGGATCCGACGCAAAATTTCGGCAGCACCTCCCCGATGTTCTCCTGATACACGTCTCTGCAATAAACAGAGAGGATGTGTACCCGGAGAACAACAGGGGAGGCACTGACGAAATATATGCGTCGGATCCGGAGCAAAGCATATGGGAAAACGAACCCAATCTACACATACTCGGGCTGTCCATGGATAGCGTTGGACAATTCGAAAGAATCAAGGTTATATATATGCAAATTCATGCATATTTATAACTATGATGCTTTCGAACGGGAGACACATATTGGTTACGCATACTGATGATTCAAGACACATACATAGCTAGCTATCAAGTTTCATCGGAATAGATCAAATAATTAATGGGGGAGGAGGACTTGTCATTTGTGCTCACCCATGAACGAAGGGGCAGAGCTCGTCAAACGCACGGCGAGGTCGTCGAACACCAAACCTCGCAGCGATGAAACAACTGCACATTTAAAACTACACGATCAACACAATTATATATGATGTTTTTCATAACAAAATCGAAAAATATATGACCTAACTAATAATTCACAAATATATGACCCCGTCGGCCTCTGGAAGGCCAAAGAACACCTTTACAGGAGGTGTCAGTGGTCGGGGTGTCCTGTCGGTGTCGGGGTGCCGTGTCGGGGTCGGGGTGTTGTTTCGGGGTCGGGGGGTCGGGGTGTCCTGTCGATGTCGGGGTAGTGCCGTGTCGGTGTCGGGGTGTTGTTTCGGGGTCGGGGTGTGGTGTCGGGGTCAGGGTGTCGGGTCAGGCTCGGGGTCGGGGTGTCGGGTCAGGCTCGGGGGGTCGGGGTGTCGGGGTCGGGGTGTCGGGTCAGGCTTGGGGTGTCGGGGTCAGGGTCGGGGTGTCGGGGTCGGGGTCGGGGTCGGGGTCGGGGTCGGGGTGTCGGGGTCGGGGTCTCGGGGTCGGGGTCGGGGTGTCGTGTCGGGGTGCCGGGTCGGGGTCTGGGTACCGTGTCGGGTCGGGGTCGGGGTGTCGGGGTCGGGGTCGGGGTGTCGGGTCAGGCTTGGAGTGTCGGGGTGTCGGGGTCGGGGTCGGGGTCTTCTTCTTCTTCCCCCTTTCCTTTTTCCTCTTCTTCTTCTCCTCCTCTCCTCTTTTTTCTTCTTCTTCTTCCTCCTTTCCTTTTTCCTCTTCTTCTTCTCCTCCTCTCCTCTTTTTTCTTCTTCTTCTTCCTCTTCTTCTTTTTTCTTCTCCTCCTCCTCTTCTTCTTCTTCTTCTTCTTCTTCTTCTTCTCCTGATCTCCTCTTTTTCTCTTTTTCTTCTTTCCTAAAACTAAACTAAACCTAAAACTAAAACTAAAAAAACAAAAAAAGAAAAAAACTAAATCTAAACCTAAAACTAAACTAAAACTAAACCTATAAACCTAAAACTAATCCTAAAACTAAAACTAAATCTAAACTAAACATAAACATAAAACTAAAAAAACAGAAAAAAGGAAAAAGAAAAAAAGGAAGAAGAAGGCCTCACCTGCAGGGTGGAGGAGGGGGGCGGTGCGGCCTGGGGCGACGGAGGAGCGGGGCGGGGCGGCCTGGGGCGGCGGCGGGGGGCGCTGGGGCGGCGGCGGGGGGCACTGGGGCGGGGGGGGGGGGGCACCGGGGCGGCGGCGGGGGGCGCTGGGGCGGGGGGGGGGGGGGGGCGCTGGGGCGGCGGCGGGGCGGGGGGGGGGGGGCGCCGGGGCGGCGGAAGGGGGCGCTGGGGCGGCGGCGGGGCGTGGTGCGACGGGGCGGTGGAGGTGGGAGAGAGAGGAGGGTGTGGGGCGCGGCCCCGTTAACGTTACGTGGGGCCCCCCTCTTTGCCGTCCGCCAACCTTTGCCGTCCGCCTCCTTGCTCTTTGCCGTCCGCTAGCGGATGGCAAAGAGGGGGGCCCGTCAGGTTTTTTTTGCAGCTCGTCAGTGGGGCCCCTCCCTCTTTGCCGTCCGCTAGCCGACGGCAAAGAATCTTTGCCGTCAGCTAGCAGACGGCAAAGAACTGGCTGATGGCAAACTTTGTCTTTGCCATCAGCCAGTTCTTTGCCGTCTGCTTTTTGGAAGCTGATGGCAAAGAGCTTCTTTGCCGTCCGCTAGCGGACGGCAAAGAACTGGCAGATGGCCAACTAGCTGATTCTAGTAGTGTATAGGCAAGGTCAAATAATTTTACACTCAAGTTGAACTAGTTCTACAAGCTAGTTCAAATGATTTTACACTACTGTTGAACTAGCTCTAAAGGCTAGTACAAATAATTTTACACTGGAGTTGAACTAGCTCTACAAGCTAGTTCAAATAATTTTACACTAAAGTTGAACTAGCTGTACAGGCTAGTTCAAATAGTTTTACACTAATCTTGAACTACCTCTACAAGGTAGTTTAAATAATTTTACACTAGATTTGAACTAGCTCTATAACCTAGTACAAATAATTTTACACTAGAGTTGAACTAGCTCTATAACCTAGTACAAATAATTTTACACTAGAGTTGAACTAGCTCTACAAGCTAGTTCAAATAATTTTACACTAGAGTTGAACTAGCTCTATAACCTAGTACAAATAATTTTACACTAGAGTTGAACTAGCTCTACAAGCTAGTTCAAATAATTTTACACTAAAGTTGAACTAGCTCTACAGGCTAGTTCAAATAGTTTTACACTAATCTTGAACTACCTCCACAAGGTAGTTTAAATAATTTTACACTAGATTTGAACAAGCTCTATAACCTAGTACAAATAATTTTACACTAGAGTTTAACTAGCTCTACAAGATAGGTCAAATAATTTTACACTTGAGTTGAACTAGCTCTATAACCTAGTACAAATAATTTTACACTAGATTTGAACTAGCTCTATAACGTAGTACAAATAATTTTACACTAGAGTTGAACTAGCTCTATAACCTAGTACAAATAATTTTACACTTGAGTTGAACTAGCTCTATAACCAAGTACAAATCATTTTACACTAGCGTTGAACTAGTTCTATAACCTAGTAGTAATGATTTTACACTGGAGTTGAACTAGCTCTATGACCTAGTACAAATAATTTTACAATAGAGTTGAACTAGCTCTATAGGCTAGTTCAAATAATTTTACACTAGAGTTGAACTAGCTCTATAGGCTAGTTCAAATAATTTTACACTAGAGTTGAACTAGCTCTACAAGCTCGTTCAAATAATTTTACACTAGATTTGAACTAGCTCTATAACCTAACACAAATAATTTTACACTAGAGTTGAACTAGCTCTATAACCTAGTAAAAATAATTTTATACTTGAGTTGAACTAGCTCTATAACCTAGTACAAATGATTTTACACTACTGTTGAACTAGCTCTACAAGCTAGTTCAAATAATTTTACACTAGAGTTGAACTAGCTCTATAACCTAGTACAAATAATTTTACACTACTGTTGAACTAGCTCTACAAGCTAGTTCAAATAATTTTACAATAGAGTTGAACTAGCTCTGTAACATAATACAAATAATTTTACACTAGAGTTAAACTAGCTCTACAAGCTAGTTCAAATAATTTTACACTAGAGTTGAACAAGCTCTACAGGATAGTTCAAATAATTTTACACTAGAGTTGAACTAGTTCTACAAGCTAGTTTAAATAATTTTGCACTAGAGTTGAACTAGCTCTATAACCTAGTACAAATAATTTTACACTAGAGTTGAACTAGCTCTATAACCTAGTACAAATAATTTTACACTACTGTTGAACTAGCTCTACAAGCTAGTTCAAATAATTTTACAATAGAGTTGAACTAGCTCTATAACCTAATACAAATAATTTTACACTAGAGTTAAACTAGCTCTACAAGCTAGTTCAAATAATTTTACACTAGAGTTGAACAAGCTCTACAGGATAGTTCAAATAATTTTACACTAGAGTTGAACTAGTTCTACAAGCTAGTTTAAATAATTTTGCACTAGAGTTGAACTAGCTCTATAACCTAGTACACATAATTTTACACTAGAGTTGAACTAGCTCTATGACCTAGTACAAATAATTTTACACTAGAGTTGAACTAGCTCTATAACCTAGTACAAATAATTTTACACTAGAGTTGAACTAGCTCTATGACCTAGTACAAATAATTTTATACCAAAGTTTAACTAGATCTATAGGCTAGTTCAAATAACTTTCCACTAGAGTTGAACTATCTCTATAGGCTAG
This sequence comes from Triticum urartu, assembly GCF_056163025.1. Classification (NCBI taxonomy): domain Eukaryota; kingdom Viridiplantae; phylum Streptophyta; class Magnoliopsida; order Poales; family Poaceae; genus Triticum; species Triticum urartu. The sequence continues at coordinate 559,679,324 of NC_141875.1, forward strand.
TTCAAATAACTTTACACTAGAGTTGAACTAGCCCTATAGGCAAGGTCAAATAATTTTACACTCGAGTTGAACTAGTTCTACAAGCTAGTTCAAATGATTTTACACTACTGTTGAACTAGCTCTATAGGCTAGTACAAATAATTTTACACTGGAGTTGAACTAGCTCTACAAGCTAGCTGAAATAATTTTACACTAAAGTTGAACTAGCTGTACAGGCTAGTTCAAATAGTTTTACACTAATCTTGAACTACCTCTACAAGGTAGTTTAAATAATTTTACACTAGATTTGAACTAGCTCTATAACCTAGTATAAATAATTGTACACTAGAGTTGAAGTAGCTCTATAACCTAGTACAAATAATTTTACACTTAAGTTGAACTAGCTCTATAACCAAGTACAAATAATTTTACACTAGAGTTGAACTAGCTCTATAACCTAGTACAAATGATTTTACACTAGAGTTGAACTAGCTCTATAACCAAGGACAAATAATTTTACACTAGAGTTGAACTAGCTCTATGACATAGTACAAATAATTTTACAATAGAGTTAAACTAGCTCTATAGGCAAGTTCAAATAATTTTACACTAGAGTTGAACTAGCTCTATAGGCTAGTTCAAATAATTTTACACTCGAGTTGAACTATCTGTGCAAGCTAGTTCAAATAATTTTACACGAGAGTTGAACTAGTTCTGGAAGCTAGTTTAAATAATTTTATACTAGAGTTGAACTAACTCTATAACTTAGTACAAATAATTTTACACTAGAGCTGAACTAGCTCTACAAGCTAGTTCAAATAATTTTACACTAGAGTTGAACTAGCTCTATAACCTAGTACAAATAATTTTACACTAGAGTTGAACTAGCTCTACAAGCTAGTTCAAATAATTTTACACTAAAGTTGAACTAGCTCTACATGCTAGTTCAAATAGTTTTACACTAATCATGAACTACCTCTACAAGGTAGTTTAAATAATTTTACACTAGATTTGAACTAGCTCCATAACCTAGTACAAATAATTTTACACTAGAGTTGAACTAGCTCTATAACCTAGTAGAAATAATTTTACAATAGAGTCGAACTAGCTCTATAACCTAGTATAAATGATTTTACACCACTGTTGAACTAGCTCTTCAAGGTAGTTCAAATAATTTTACACTAGAGTTGAACTACCTCTATAACCTAGTACAAATAATTTTACACTTGAATTAAACTAGCTCTACACGCTAGTTCAAATAATTTTACACTAGAGTTGAACTAGCTCTATAACCTAGTACAAATAATTTTACACTAGAGTTAAACTAGCTCTACGAGCTAGTACAAATAATTTTACACTAGAGTTGAACTAGCTCTACAAGCTAGTTCAAGTAATTTTACACTAGAGTTGAACTAGCTCTATAACCTAGTACAAATAATTTTACACTAGAGTTGAACTAGCTCTACAAGCTAGTTCAAATAATTTTACACTAAAGTTGAACTAGATCTACAGCCTAGTTCAAATGATTTTACACTACTATTGAACTAGCTCTATAGGCTAGTACATATAATTTTACACTGGAGTTGAACTAGCTCGACAAGCTAGTTTAAATAATTTTACACTAAAGTTGAACTAGCTGTACAGGCTAGTTCAAATAGTTTTACACTAATCTTGAACTACCTCTACAAGGTAGTTTAAATAATTTTACACTAGATTTGAACTAGCTCTATAACCTAGTATAAATAATTGTACACTAGAGTTGAACTAGCTCTATAACCTAGTACAAATAATTTTACACTTAAGTTGAACTAGCTCTATAACCAAGTACAAATAATTTTACACTAGAGTTGAACTAGCTCTATAACCTAGTACAAATGATTTTACACTAGAGTTGAACTAGCTCTATGGCATAGTACAAATAATTTTACAATAGAGTTGAACTAGCTCTATAGGCAAGTTCAAATAATTTTACACTAGAGTTGAACTAGCTCTATAGGCTAGTTCAAATAATTTTACACTAGAGTTGAACTATCTGTACAAGTTAGTTCAAATAATTTTACACGAGAGTTGAACTAGTTCTAGAAGCTATTTTAAATAATTTTATACTAGAGTTGAACTAGCTCTATAACCTAGTACAAATAATTTTACACTAGAGTTGAACTAGCTCTACAAGCTAGTTCAAATAATTTTACACTAGAGTTGAACTAGCTCTATAACCTAGTACAAATAATTTTACACTAGAGTTGAACTAGCTCTACAAGCTAGTTCAAATAATTTTACACTAAAGTTGAACTAGCTCTACATGCTAGTTCAAATAGTTTTACACTAATCTTGAACTACCTCTACAAGGTAGTTTAAATAATTTTACACTAGATTTGAACTAGCTCCATAACCTAGTACAAATAATTTTACACTAGAGTTGAACTAGCTCTATAACCTAGTACAAATAATTTTACAATAGTGTCGAGCTAGCTCTATAACCTAGTACAAATGATTTTACACCACTGTTGAACTAGCTCTTCATGGTAGTTCAAGTAATTTTACACTAGAGTTGAATTAGCTCTATAACCTAGTAAAAATAATTTTACACTAGAGTTGAACTAGCTCTACAAGCTAGTTCAAATAATTTTACACTAAAGTTGAACTAGATCTACAGGCTAGTTCAAATAGTTTTACACTAATCTTGAACTACCTCTACAAGGTAGTTTAAATAATTTTACCCTAGATTCGAACTAGCTCTATAACCTAGCACAAATAATTTTACACTAGAGTTGAACTAGCTCTATAACCTAGTTCAAATAATTTTATACTAGAGTTGAACTAGCTCTATAACCTATTATAAATAATTTTACACTACTGTTGAACTAGCTTTACAAGCCAGTTCAAATAATTTTACTATAGAGGTGAACTAGCTCTATAACCTAATACAAATAATTTTACACAAGAGTTAAACTAGGTCTACAAGCTAGTTCAAATAATTTTACACTAGAGTTGAACAAGCTCTACAGGATAGTTCAAATAAGTTTACACTAGAGTTGAACTAGTTCTACAAGCTAGTTTTAATAATTTTGCACTAGAGTTTAACTAGCTCTATAACCCAGTACAAATAATTTTACACTAGAGTTGAACTAGCTCTATGACCTAGTACAAATAATTTTACACTAGAGTTGAACTAGCTCTATAACCTAGTACAAATAATTTTACACTAGAGTTGAACTAGCTCTATGACCTAGTACAAATAATTTTACACAAGAGTTGAACTAGCTCTATAGGCTAGTTCAAATAACTTTCCACTAGAGTTGAAGTAGCTATAAGGCTAGTTCAAATAATTTTACAATAGAGTTGAACTAGCTCTATAACCTAATACAAATAATTTTACACTAGAGTTAAACTAGCTCTACACGCTAGTTCAAATAATTTTACACTAGAGTTGAACAAGCTCTACAGGATAGTTCAAATAATTTTACACTAGAGTTGAACTAGTTCTACAAGCTAGTTTAAATAATTTTGCACAAGAGTTGAACTAGCTCTATAACCTAGTACAAATAATTTTACAGTAGAGTTGAACTAGCTCTATGACCTAGTACAAATAATTTTACACTAGAGTTGAACTAGCTCTATAACCTAGTACAAATAATTTTACACTAGAGTTGAACTAGCTCTATGACCTAGTACAAATAATTTTACACAAGAGTTGAACTAGCTCTATAGGCTAGTTCAAATAACTTTACACTAGAGTTGAACTAGCTCTATAGGCAAGGTCAAATAATTTTACACTCGAGTTGAACTAGTTCTACAAGCTAGTTCAAATGATTTTACACTACTGTTGAACTAGCTCTAGAGGCTAGTACAAATAATTTTACACTGGAGTTGAACTAGCTCTACAAGCTAGTTCAAATAATTTTACACTAAAGTTGAACTAGCTGTACAGGCTAGTTCAAATAGTTTTACACTAATCTTGAACTACCTCTACAAGGTAGTTTAAATAATTTTACACTAGATTTGAACGAGCTCTATAACCTAGTATAAATAATTGTACATTAGAGTTCAACTAGCTCTATAATCTAGTACAAATAATTTTACACTTAAGTTGAACTAGCTCTATAACCAAGTACAAATAATTTTACACTAGAGTTGAACTAGCTCTATAACCTAGTACAAATGATTTTACACTAGAGTTGAACTAGCTCTATGACATAGTACAAATAATTTTACAGTAGAGTTGAACTAGCTCAATAGGTAAGTTCAAAAAATTTTACACTAGAGTTGAACTAGCTCTATAGGCTAGTTCAAATAATTTCACACTAGAGTTGAACTAGTTCTAGAAGCAAGTTTAAATAATTTTATACTAGAGTTGAACTAGCTCTATAACCTAGTACAAATAATTTTACACTAGAGTTGAACTAGCTCTACAAGCTAGTTCAAATAATTTTACACTAGAGTTGAACTAGCTCTATAACCTAGTACAAATAATTTTACACTAGAGTTGAACTAGCTCTACAAGCTAGTTCAAATAATTTTACACTAAAGTTGAACTAGCTCTACATGCTAGTTCAAATAGTTTTACACTAATCTTGAACTACCTCTACAAGGTAGTTTAAATAATTTTACACTAGATTTGAACTAGCTCCATAACCTAGTACAAATAATTTTACACTAGAGTTGAACTAGCTCTATAACCAAGTACAAATAATTTTACAATAGAGTCGAACTAGCTCTATAACCTAGTACAAATGATTTTACACCACTGTTGAACTAGCTCTTCAAGGTAGTTCAAATAATTTTACACTAGAGTTGAACTACCTCTATAACCTAGTACAAATAATTTTACACTTCAATTAAACTAGCTCTACAAGCTAGTTCAAATAATTTTACACTAGAGTTGAACTAGCTCTATAACCTAGTACAAATAATTTTACACTAGAGTTAAACTAGCTCTACAAGCTAGCACAAATAATTTTACACTCGAGTTGAACTAGCTCTACAAGCTAGTTCAAGTAATTTTACACTAGAGTTGAACTAGCTCTATAAGCTAGTACAAATAATATTACACTAGAGTTGAACTAGCTCTACAAGCTAGTTCAAATAATTTTACATTAAAGTTGAACTAGATCTACAGGCTAGTTCAAATAGTTTTACACTAATCTTGAACTACCTCTACAAGGTAGTTTAAATAATTTTACCCTAGATTCGAACTAGCTCTATAAGCTAGCACAAATAATTTTACACTAGAGTTGAACTAGCTCTATAACCTAGTTCAAATAATTTTATACTAGAGTTGAACTAGCTCTATAACCTAGTACAAATAATTTTACACTACTGTTGAACTAGCTTTACAAGCCAGTTCAAATAATTTTACAATAGAGTTGAACTAGCTCCATAACATAATACAAATAATTTTACACTAGAGTTAAACTAGCTCTACAAGCTAGTTCAAATAATTTTACACTAGAGTTGAACAAGCTCTACAGGATAGTTCAAATAATTTTACACTAGAGTTGAACTAGTTCTACAAGCTAGTTTTAATAATTTTGCACTAGAGTTGAACTAGCTCTATAACCTAGTACAAATAATTTTACACTAGAGTTGAACTAGCTCTATAACCTAGTACAAATAATTTTACACTAGAGTTGAACTAGCTCTATGACCTAGTACAAATAATTTTACACAAGAGTTGAACTAGCTCTATAGGCTAGTTCAAATAACTTTCCACTAGAGTTGAAGTAGCTATAAGGCTAGTTCAAATAATTTTACAATAGAGTTGAACTAGCTCTATAACCTAATACAAATAATTTTACACTAGAGTTAAACTAGCTCTACAAGCTAGTTCAAATAATTTTACACTAGAGTTGAACAAGCTCTACAGGATAGTTCAAATAATTTTACACTAGAGTTGAACTAGTTCTAGAAGCAAGTTTAAATAATTTTATACTAGAGTTCAACTAGCTCTATAACCTAGTACAAATAATTTTACACTAGAGTTGAACTAGCTCTACAAGCTAGTTCAAATAATTTTACACTAGAGTTGAACTAGCTCTATAACCTAGTACAAATAATTTTACACTAGAGTTGAACTAGCTCTACAAGCTAGTTCAAATAATTTTACACTAAAGTTGAACTAGCTCTACATGCTAGTTCAAATAGTTTTACACTAATCTTGAACTACCTCTACAAGGTAGTTTAAATAATTTTACACTAGATTTGAACTAGCTCCATAACCTAGTACAAATAATTTTACACTAGAGTTGAACTAGCTCTATAACCAAGTACAAATAATTTTACAATAGAGTCGAACTAGCTCTATAACCTAGTACAAATGATTTTACACTACTGTTGAACTAGCTCTTCAAGGTAGTTCAAATAATTTTACACTAGAGTTGAACTACCTCTATAACCTAGTACAAATAATTTTACACTTGAATTAAACTAGCTCTACAAGCTAGTTCAAATAATTTTACACTAGAGTTGAACTAGCCCTATAGGCAAGGTCAAATAATTTTACACTCGAGTTGAACTAGTTCTACAAGCTAGTTCAAATGATTTTACACTACTGTTGAACTAGCTCTATAGGCTAGTACAAATAATTTTACACTGGAGTTGAACTAGCTCTACAAGCTAGCTGAAATAATTTTACACTAAAGTTGAACTAGCTGTACAGGCTAGTTCAAATAGTTTTACACTAATCTTGAACTACCTCTACAAGGTAGTTTAAATAATTTTACACTAGATTTGAACTAGCTCTATAACCTAGTATAAATAATTTTACACTAGAGTTGAAGTAGCTCTATAACCTAGTACAAATAATTTTACACTTAAGTTGAACTAGCTCTATAACCAAGTACAAATAATTTTACACTAGAGTTGAACTAGCTCTATAACCTAGTACAAATGATTTTACACTAGAGTATAACTAGCTCTATAACCAAGGACAAATAATTTTACACTAGAGTTGAACTAGCTCTATGACATAGTACAAATAATTTTACAATAGAGTTAAACTAGCTCTATAGGCAAGTTCAAATAATTTTACACTAGAGTTGAACTAGCTCTATAGGCTAGTTCAAATAATTTTACACTAGAGTTGAACTATCTGTGCAAGCTAGTTCAAATAATTTTACACGAGAGTTGAACTAGTTCTGGAAGCTAGTTTAAATAATTTTATACTAGAGTTGAACTAACTCTATAACTTAGTACAAATAATTTTACACTAGAGCTGAACTAGCTCTACAAGCTAGTTCAAATAATTTTACACTAGAGTTGAACTAGCTCTATAACCTAGTACAAATAATTTTACACTAGAGTTGAACTAGCTCTACAAGCTAGTTCAAATAATTTTACACTAAAGTTGAACTAGCTCTACATGCTAGTTCAAATAGTTTTACACTAATCATGAACTACCTCTACAAGGTAGTTTAAATAATTTTACACTAGATTTGAACTAGCTCCATAACCTAGTACAAATAATTTTACACTAGAGTTGAACTAGCTCTATAACCTAGTAGAAATAATTTTACAATAGAGTCGAACTAGCTCTATAACCTAGTATAAATGATTTTACACCACTGTTGAACTAGCTCTTCAAGGTAGTTCAAATAATTTTACACTACAGTTGAACTACCTCTATAACCTAGTACAAATAATTTTACACTTGAATTAAACTAGCTCTACACGCTAGTTCAAATAATTTTACACTAGAGTTGAACTAGCTCTATAACCTAGTACAAATAATTTTACACTAGAGTTAAACTAGCTCTACGAGCTACTACAAATAATTTTACACTAGAGTTGAACTAGCTCTACAAGCTAGTTCAAGTAATTTTACACTAGAGTTGAACTAGCTCTATAACCTAGTACAAATAATTTTACACTAGAGTTGAACTAGCTCTACAAGCTAGTTCAAATAATTTTACACTAAAGTTGAACTAGATCTACAGCCTAGTTCAAATGATTTTACACTACTATTGAACTAGCTCTATAGGCTAGTACATATAATTTTACACTGGAGTTGAACTAGCTCGACAAGCTAGTTTAAATAATTTTACACTAAAGTTGAACTAGCTGTACAGGCTAGTTCAAATAGTTTTACACTAATCTTGAACTACCTCTACAAGGTAGTTTAAATAATTTTACACTAGATTTGAACTAGCTCTATAACCTAGTATAAATAATTGTACACTAGAGTTGAACTAGCTCTATAACCTAGTACAAATAATTTTACACTTAAGTTGAATTAGCTCTATAACCAAGTACAAATAATTTTACACTAGAGTTGAACTAGCTCTATAACCTAGTACAAATGATTTTACACTAGAGTTGAACTAGCTCTATGGCATAGTACAAATAATTTTACAATAGAGTTGAACTAGCTCTATAGGCAAGTTCAAATAATTTTACACTAGAGTTGAACTAGCTCTATAGGCTAGTTCAAATAATTTTACACTAGAGTTGAACTGTCTGTACAAGTTAGTTCAAATAATTTTACACGAGAGTTGAACTAGTTCTAGAAGCTATTTTAAATAATTTTATACTAGAGTTGAACTAGCTCTATAACCTAGTACAAATAATTTTACACTAGAGTTGAACTAGCTCTACAAGCTAGTTCAAATAATTTTACACTAGAGTTGAACTAGCTCTATAACCTAGTACAAATAATTTTACACTAGAGTTGAACTAGCTCTACAAGCTAGTTCAAATAATTTTACACTAAAGTTGAACTAGCTCTACATGCTAGTTCAAATAGTTTTACACTAATCTTGAACTACCTCTACAAGGTAGTTTAAATAATTTTACACTAGATTTGAACTAGCTCCATAACCTAGTACAAATAATTTTACACTAGAGTTGAACTAGCTCTATAACCTAGTACAAATAATTTTACAATAGTGTCGAACTAGCTCTATAACCTAGTACAAATGATTTTACACCACTGTTGAACTAGCTCTTCATGGTAGTTCAAATAATTTTACACTAGAGTTGAACTACCTCTATAACCTAGTACAAATAATTTTACACTTGAATTAAACTAGCTCTACAAGCTAGTTCAAATAATATTACACTAGAGTTGAACTAGCTCTATAACCTAGTACAAATAATTTTACACTAGAGTTAAACTAGCTCTACCAGCTAGTACAAATAATTTTACACTAGAGTTGAACTAGCTCTACAAGCTAGTTCAAGTAATTTTACACTAGAGTTGAATTAGCTCTATAACCTAGTAAAAATAATTTTACACTAGAGTTGAACTAGCTCTACAAGCTAGTTCAAATAATTTTACACTAAAGTTGAACTAGATCTACAGGCTAGTTCAAATAGTTTTACACTAATCTTGAACTACCTCTACAAGGTAGTTTAAATAATTTTACCCTAGATTCGAACTAGCTCTATAACCTAGCACAAATAATTTTACACTAGAGTTGAACTAGCTCTATAACCTAGTTCAAATAATTTTATACTAGAGTTGAACTAGCTCTATAACCTATTATAAATAATTTTACACTACTGTTGAACTAGCTTTACAAGCCAGTTCAAATAATTTTACAATAGAGGTGAACTAGCTCTATAACCTAATACAAATAATTTTACACAAGAGTTAAACTAGGTCTACAAGCTAGTTCAAATAATTTTACACTAGAGTTGAACAAGCTCTACAGGATAGTTCAAATAATTTTACACTAGAGTTGAACTAGTTCTACAAGCTAGTTTTAATAATTTTGCACTAGAGTTTAACTAGCTCTATAACCCAGTACAAATAATTTTACACTAGAGTTGAACTAGCTCTATGACCTAGTACAAATAATTTTACACTAGAGTTGAACTAGCTCTATAACCTAGTACAAATAATTTTACACTAGAGTTGAACTAGCTCTATGACCTAGTACAAATAATTTTACACAAGAGTTGAACTAGCTCTATAGGCTAGTTCAAATAACTTTCCACTAGAGTTGAAGTAGCTATAAGGCTAGTTCAAATAATTTTACAATAGAGTTGAACTAGCTCTATAACCTAATACAAATAATTTTACACTAGAGTTAAACTAGCTCTACAAGCTAGTTCAAATAATTTTACACTAGAGTTGAACAAGCTCTACAGGATAGTTCAAATAATTTTACACTAGAGTTGAACTAGTTCTACAAGCTAGTTTAAATAATTTTGCACAAGAGTTGAACTAGCTCTATAACCTAGTACAAATAATTTTACAGTAGAGTTGAACTAGCTCTATGACCTAGTACAAATAATTTTACACTAGAGTTGAACTAGCTCTATAACCTAGTACAAATAATTTTACACTAGAGTTGAACTAGCTCTATGACCTAGTACAAATAATTTTACACAAGAGTTGAACTAGCTCTATAGGCTAGTTCAAATAACTTTACACTAGAGTTGAACTAGCTCTATAGGCAAGGTCAAATAATTTTACACTCGAGTTGAACTAGTTCTACAAGCTAGTTCAAATGATTTTACACTACTGTTGAACTAGCTCTAGAGGCTAGTACAAATAATTTTACACTGGAGTTGAACTAGCTCTACAAGCTAGTTCAAATAATTTTACACTAAAGTTGAACTAGATGTACAGGCTAGTTCAAATAGTTTTACACTAATCTTGAACTACCTCTACAAGGTAGTTTAAATAATTTTACACTAGATTTGAACGAGCTCTATAACCTAGTATAAATAATTGTACATTAGAGTTGAACTAGCTCTATAATCTAGTACAAATAATTTTACACTTAAGTTGAACTAGCTCTATAACCAAGTAAAAATAATTTTACACTAGAGTTGAACTAGCTCTATAACCTAGTACAAATGATTTTACACTAGAGTTGAACTAGCTCTATGACATAGTACAAATAATTTTACAGTAGAGTTGAACTAGCTCTATAGGTAAGTTCAAAAAATTTTACACTAGAGTTGAACTAGCTCTATAGGCTAGTTCAAATAATTTTACACTAGAGTTGAACTAGTTCTAGAAGCAAGTTTAAATAATTTTATACTAGAGTTGAACTAGCTCTATAACCTAGTACAAATAATTTTACACTAGAGTTGAACTAGCTCTACAAGCTAGTTCAAATAATTTTACACTAGAGTTGAACTAGCTCTATAACCTAGTACAAATAATTTTACACTAGAGTTGAACTAGCTCTACAAGCTAGTTCAAATAATTTTACACTAAAGTTGAACTAGCTCTACATGCTAGTTCAAATAGTTTTACACTAATCTTGAACTACCTCTACAAGGTAGTTTAAATAATTTTACACTAGATTTGAACTAGCTCCATAACCTAGTACAAATAATTTTACACTAGAGTTGAACTAGCTCTATAACCAAGTACAAATAATTTTACAATAGAGTCGAACTAGCTCTATAACCTAGTACAAATGATTTTACACCACTGTTGAACTAGCTCTTCAAGGTAGTTCAAATAATTTTACACTAGAGTTGAACTACCTCTATAACCTAGTACAAATAATTTTACACTTCAATTAAACTAGCTCTACAAGCTAGTTCAAATAATTTTACACTAGAGTTAAACTAGCTCTATAACCTAGTACCAATAATTTTACACTAGAGTTAAACTAGCTCTACAAGCTAGCACAAATAATTTTACACTCGAGTTGAACTAGCTCTACAAGCTAGTTCAAGTAATTTTACACTAGAGTTGAACTAGCTCTATAAGCTAGTACAAATAATATTACACTAGAGTTGAACTAGCTCTACAAGCTAGTTCAAATAATTTTACACTAAAGTTGAACTAGATCTACAGGCTAGTTCAAATAGTTTTACACTAATCTTGAACTACCTCTACAAGGTAGTTTAAATAATTTTACCCTAGATTCGAACTAGCTCTATAACCTAGCACAAATAATTTTACACTAGAGTTGAACTAGCTCTATAACCTAGTTCAAATAATTTTATACTAGAGTTGAACTAGCTCTATAACCTAGTACAAATAATTTTACACTACTGTTGAACTAGCTTTACAAGCCAGTTCAAATAATTTTACAATAGAGTTGAACTAGCTCTATAACATAATACAAATAATTTTACACTAGAGTTAAACTAGCTCTACAAGCTAGTTCAAATAATTTTACACTAGAGTTGAACAAGCTCTACAGGATAGTTCAAATAATTTTACACTAGAGTTGAACTAGTTCTACAAGCTAGTTTTAATAATTTTGCACTAGAGTTGAACTAGCTCTATAACCTAGTACAAATAATTTTACACTAGAGTTGAACTAGCTCTATAACCTAGTACAAATAATTTTACACTAGAGTTGAACTAGCTCTATGACCTAGTACAAATAATTTTACACAAGAGTTGAACTAGCTCTATAGGCTAGTTCAAATAACTTTCCACTAGAGTTGAAGTAGCTATAAGGCTAGTTCAAATAATTTTACAATAGAGTTGAACTAGCTCTATAAACTAATACAAATAATTTTACACTAGAGTTAAACTAGCTCTACAAGCTAGTTCAAATAATTTTACACTAGAGTTGAACAAGCTCTACAGGATAGTTCAAATAATTTTACACTAGAGTTGAACTAGTTCTAGAAGCAAGTTTAAATAATTTTATACTAGAGTTCAACTAGCTCTATAACCTAGTACAAATAATTTTACACTAGAGTTGAACTAGCTCTACAAGCTAGTTCAAATAATTTTACACTAGAGTTGAACTAGCTCTATAACCTAGTACAAATAATTTTACACTAGAGTTGAACTAGCTCTACAAGCTAGTTCAAATAATTTTACACTAAAGTTGAACTAGCTCTACATGCTAGTTCAAATAGTTTTACACTAATCTTGAACTACCTCTACAAGGTAGTTTAAATAATTTTACACTAGATTTGAACTAGCTCCATAACCTAGTACAAATAATTTTACACTAGAGTTGAACTAGCTCTATAACCAAGTACAAATAATTTTACAATAGAGTCGAACTAGCTCTATAACCTAGTACAAATGATTTTACACTACTGTTGAACTAGCTCTTCAAGGTAGTTCAAATAATTTTACACTAGAGTTGAACTACCTCTATAACCTAGTACAAATAATTTTACACTTGAATTAAACTAGCTCTACAAGCTAGTTCAAATAATTTTACACTAGAGTTGAACTAGCTCTATAACCTAGTACAAATAATTTTACACTAGAGTTAAACTAGCTCTACAAGCTAGCACAAATAATTTTACACTAGAGTTGAACTAGCTCTACAAGCTAGTTCAAGTAATTTTACACTAGAGTTGAACTAGCTCTATAAGCTAGTACAAATAATATTACACTAGAGTTGAACTAGCTCTACAAGCTAGTTCAAATAATTTTACATTAAAGTTGAACTAGATCTACAGGCTAGTTCAAATAGTTTTACACTAATCTTGAACTACCTCTACAAGGTAGTTTAAATAATTTTACCCTAGATTCGAACTAGCTCTATAACCTAGCACAAATAATTTTACACTAGAGTTGAACTAGCTCTATAACCTAGTTCAAATAATTTTATACTAGAGTTGAACTAGCTCTATAACCTAGTACAAATAATTTTACACTACTGTTGAACTAGCTTTACAAGCCAGTTCAAATAATTTTACAATAGAGTTGAACTAGCTCTATAACCTAGTGCAAATAATTTTACACTAGAGTTAAACTAGCTCTACAAGCTAGTTCAAATAATTTTACACTAGAGTTGAACAAGCTCTACAGGATAGTTCAAATAATTTTACACTAGAGTTGAACTAGTTCTACAAGCTAGTTTTAATAATTTTGCACTAGAGTTGAGCTAGCTTTATAACCTAGTACAAATAATTTTACACTAGAGTTGAACTAGCTCTATAACCTAGTACAAATAATTTTACACTAGAGTTGAACTAGCTCTATGACCTAGTACAAATAATTTTACACAAGAGTTGAACTAGCTCTATAGGCTAGTTCAAATAACTTTCCACTAGAGTTGAAGTAGCTATAAGGCTAGTTCAAATAATTTTACAATAGAGTTGAACTAGCTCTATAACCTAATACAAATAATTTTACACTAGAGTTAAACTAGCTCTACAAGCTAGTTCAAATAATTTTACACTAGAGTTGAACAAGCTCTACAGGATAGTTCAAATAATTTTACACTAGAGTTGAACTAGTTCTACAAGCTAGTTTAAATAATTTTACACTAGAGTTGAACTAGCTCTATAACCTAGTACAAATAATTTTACACTAGAGTTGAACTAGCTCTATGACCTAGTACAAATAATTTTACACTAGAGTTGAACTAGCTCTATAACCTAGTACAAATAATTTTACACTAGAGTTGAACTAGCTCTATGACCTAGTACAAATAATTTTACACAAGAGTTGAACTAGCTCTATAGGCTAGTTCAAATAACTTTCCACTAGAGTTGAACTAGCTCTATAGGCTAGTTCAAATAACTTTACACTAGAGTTGAACTAGCTCTATAGGCAAGGTCAAATAATTTTACACTCGAGTTGAACTAGTTCTACAAGCTAGTTCAAATAATTTTATACTAAAGTTGAACTAGCTGTACAGGCTAGTTCAAATAGTTTTACACTAATCCTGAACTACCTCTACAAGGTAGTTTAAATAATTTTACACTAGATTTGAACTAGCTATATAACCTAGTATAAATAATTGTACACTAGAGTTGAACTAGCTCTATAACCTAGTACAAATAATTTTACACTTAAGTTGAACTAGCTCTATAACCTAGTACAAATAATATTACACTAGAGTTGAACTAGCTCTACAAGCTAGTTCAAATAATTTTACACTAAAGTTGAACTAGATCTACAGGCTAGTTCAAATAGTTTTACACTAATCTTGAACTACCTCTACAAGGTAGTTTAAATAATTTTACCCTAGATTCGAACTAGCTCTATAACCTAGCACAAATAATTTTACACTAGAGTTGAACTAGCTCTATAACCTAGTTCAAATAATTTTATACTAGAGTTGAACTAGCTCTATAACCTAGTACAAATAATTTTACACTTCTGTTGAACTAGCTTTACAAGCCAGTTCAAATAATTTTACAATAGAGTTGAACTAGCTCTATAACCTAATACAAATAATTTTACACTAGAGTTAAAGTAGCTCTACAAGCTAGTTCAAATAATTTTACACTAGAGTTGAACAAGCTCTACAGGATAGTTCAAATAATTTTACACTAGAGTTGAACTAGTTCTACAAGCTAGTTTTAATAATTTTGCACTAGAGTTGAACTAGCTCTATAACCTAGTACAAATAATTTTACACTAGAGTTAAACTAGCTCTACGAGCTAGTACAAATAATTTTACACTAGAGTTGAACTAGCTCTACAAGCTAGTTCAAGTAATTTTACACTAGAGTTGAACTAGCTCTATAACCTAGTACAAATAATTTTACACTAGAGTTGAACTAGCTCTACAAGCTAGTTCAAATAATTTTACACTAAAGTTGAACTTGATCTACAGGCTAGTTCAAATAGTTTTACATTAATCTTGAACTACATCTACAAGGAAGTTTAAATAATTTTACCCTAGATTCGAACTAGCTCTATAACCTAGCACAAATAATTTTACACTAGAGTTGAATTAGCTCTATAACCTAGTTCAAATAATTTTATACTAGAGTTGAACTAGGTCTATAACCTAGTACAAATAATTTTACACTACTGTTGAACTAGCTTTACAAGCCAGTTCAAATAATTTTACAATAGAGTTGAACTAGCTCTATAACCTAATACAAATAATTTTACACTAGAGTTAAACTAGCTCTACAAGCTAGTTCAAATAATTTTACACTAGAGTTGAACAAGCTCTACAGGATAGTTCAAATAATTTTACACTAGAGTTGAACTAGTTCTACAAGCTAGTTTTAATAATTTTGCACTAGAGTTGAACTTGCTCTACAACCTAGTCCACATAATTTTACACTAGAGTTGAACTAGCTCTATGACCTAGTACAAATAATTTTACACTAGAGTTGAACTAGCTCTATAACCTAGTACAAATAATTTTACACTAGAGTTGAATTAGCTCTATAACCTAGTACAAACGATTTTACACCACTGTTGAACTAGCTCTTCAAGGTAGTTCAAATAATTTTACACTAGAGTTGAACTACCTCTATAACCTAGTACAAATAATTTTACACTTGAATTAAACTAGCTCTACAAGCTAGTTCAAATAATTTTACACTAGAGTTGAACTAGCTCTATAACCTAGTACAAATAATTTTACACTAGAGTTAAACTAGCTCTACAAGCTAGCACAAATAATTTTACACTAGAGTTGAACTAGCTCTACAAGCTAGTTCAAGTAATTTTACACTAGAGTTGAACTAGCTCTATAAGCTAGTACAAATAATATTACACTAGAGTTGAACTAGCTCTACAAGCTAGTTCAAATAATTTTACATTAAAGTTGAACTAGATCTAAAGGCTAGTTCAAATAGTTTTACACTAATCTTGAACTACCTCTACAAGGTAGTTTAAATAATTTTACCCTAGATTCGAACTAGCTCTATAACCTAGCACAAATAATTTTACACTAGAGTTGAACTAGCTCTATAACCTAGTTCAAATAATTTTATACTAGAGTTGAACTAGCTCTATAACCTAGTACAAATAATTTTACACTACTGTTGAACTAGCTTTACAAGCCAGTTCAAATAATTTTACAATAGAGTTGAACTAGCTCTATAACCTAGTACAAATAATTTTACACTAGAGTTAAACTAGCTCTACAAGCTAGTTCAAATAATTTTACACTAGAGTTGAACAAGCTCTACAGGATAGTTCAAATAATTTTACACTAGAGTTGAACTAGTTCTACAAGCTAGTTTTAATAATTTTGCACTAGAGTTGAACTAGCTCTATAACCTAGTACAAATAATTTTACACTACAGTTGAACTAGCTCTATAACCTAGTACAAATAATTTTACACTAGAGTTGAACTAGCTCTATGACCTAGTACAAATAATTTTACACAAGAGTTGAACTAGCTCTATAGGCTAGTTCAAATAACTTTCCACTAGAGTTGAAGTAGCTATAAGGCTAGTTCAAATAATTTTACAATAGAGTTGAACTAGCTCTATAACCTAATACAAATAATTTTACACTAGAGTTAAAGTAGCTCTACAAGCTAGTTCAAATAATTTTACACTAGAGTTGAACAAGCTCTACAGGATAGTTCAAATAATTTTACACTAGAGTTGAACTAGTTCTACAAGCTAGTTTTAATAATTTTGCACTAGAGTTGAACTAGCTCTATAACCTAGTACAAATAATTTTACACTAGAGTTAAACTAGCTCTACGAGCTAGTACAAATAATTTTACACTAGAGTTGAACTAGCTCTACAAGCTAGTTCAAGTAATTTTACACTAGAGTTGAACTAGCTCTATAACCTAGTACAAATAATTTTACACTAGAGTTGAACTAGCTCTACAAGCTAGTTCAAATAATTTTACACTAAAGTTGAACTTGATCTACAGGCTAGTTCAAATAGTTTTACATTAATCTTGAACTACCTCTACAAGGAAGTTTAAATAATTTTACCCTAGATTCGAACTAGCTCTATAACCTAGCACAAATAATTTTACACTAGAGTTGAACTAGCTCTACAAGCTAGTTCAAATAATTTTACATTAAAGTTGAACTAGATCTAAAGGCTAGTTCAAATAGTTTTACACTAATCTTGAACTACCTCTACAAGGTAGTTTAAATAATTTTACCCTAGATTCGAACTAGCTCTATAACCTAGCACAAATAATTTTACACTAGAGTTGAACTAGCTCTATAACCTAGTTCAAATAATTTTATACTAGAGTTGAACTAGCTCTATAACCTAGTACAAATAATTTTACACTACTGTTGAACTAGCTTTACAAGCCAGTTCAAATAATTTTACAATAGAGTTGAACTAGCTCTATAACCTAGTACAAATAATTTTACACTAGAGTTAAACTAGCTCTACAAGCTAGTTCAAATAATTTTACATTAAAGTTGAACTAGATCTACAGGCTAGTTCAAATAGTTTTACACTAATCTTGAACTACCTCTACAAGGTAGTTTAAATAATTTTACCCTAGATTCGAACTAGCTCTATAACCTAGCACAAATAATTTTACACTAGAGTTGAACTAGCTCTATAACCTAGTTCAAATAATTTTATACTAGAGTTGAACTAGCTCTATAACCTAGTACAAATAATTTTACACTACTGTTGAACTAGCTTTACAAGCCAGTTCAAATAATTTTACAATAGAGTTGAACTAGCTCTATAACCTAGTACAAATAATTTTACACTAGAGTTAAACTAGCTCTACAAGCTAGTTCAAATAATTTTACACTAGAGTTGAACAAGCTCTACAGGATAGTTCAAATAATTTTACACTAGAGTTGAACTAGTTCTACAAGCTAGTTTTAATAATTTTGCACTAGAGTTGAACTAGCTCTATAACCTAGTACAAATAATTTTACACTACAGTTGAACTAGCTCTATAACCTAGTACAAATAATTTTACACTAGAGTTGAACTAGCTCTATGACCTAGTACAAATAATTTTACACAAGAGTTGAACTAGCTCTATAGGCTAGTTCAAATAACTTTCCACTAGAGTTGAAGTAGCTATAAGGCTAGTTCAAATAATTTTACAATAGAGTTGAACTAGCTCTATAACCTAATACACATAATTTTACACTAGAGTTAAACTAGCTCTACAAGCTAGTTCAAATAATTTTACACTAGAGTTGAACAAGCTCTATAGGATAGTTCAAATAATTTTACACTAGAGTTGAACTAGTTCTACAAGCTAGTTTAAATAATTTTACACTAGAGTTGAACTAGCTCTATAACCTAGTACAAATAATTTTACACTAGAGTTGAACTAGCTCTATGACCTAGTACAAATAATTTTACACTAGAGTTGAACTAGCTCTATAACCTAGTACAAATAATTTTACACTAGAGTTGAACTAGCTCTATGACCTAGTACAAATAATTTTACACAAGAGTTGAACTAGCTCTATAGGCTAGTTCAAATAACTTTCCACTAGAGTTGAACTAGCTCTATAGGCTAGTTCAAATAACTTTACACTAGAGTTGAACTAGCTCTATAGGCAAGGTCAAATAATTTTACACTCGAGTTGAACTAGTTCTACAAGCTAGTTCAAATGATTTTACACTACTATTGAACTAGCTCTATAGGCTAGTACAGATAATTTTACACTGGAGTTGAACTAGCTCTATAAGCTAGTTCAAATAATTTTATACTAAAGTTGAACTAGCTGTACAGGCTAGTTCAAATAGTTTTACACTAATCTTGAACTACCTCTACAAGGTAGTTTAAATAATTTTACACTAGATTTGAACTAGCTCTATAACCTAGTATAAATAATTGTACACTAGAGTTGAACTAGCTCTATAACCTAGTACAAATAATTTTACACTTAAGTTGAACTAGCTCTATAACCTAGTACAAATAATATTACACTAGAGTTGAACTAGCTCTACAAGCTAGTTCAAATAATTTTACACTAAAGTTGAACTAGATCTACAGGCTAGTTCAAATAGTTTTACACTAATCTTGAACTACCTCTACAAGGTAGTTTAAATAATTTTACCCTAGATTCAAACTAGCTCTATAACCTAGCACAAATAATTTTACACTAGAGTTGAACTAGCTCTATAACCTAGTTCAAATAATTTTATACTAGAGTTGAACTAGCTCTATAACCTAGTACAAATAATTTTACACTTCTGTTGAACTAGCTTTACAAGCCAGTTCAAATAATTTTACAATAGAGTTGAACTAGCTCTATAACCTAATACAAATAATTTTACACTAGAGTTAAAGTAGCTCTACAAGCTAGTTCAAATAATTTTACACTAGAGTTGAACAAGCTCTACAGGATAGTTCAAATAATTTTACACTAGAGTTGAACTAGTTCTACAAGCTAGTTTTAATAATTTTGCACTAGAGTTGAACAAGCTCTGTAACCTAGTACAAATAATTTTACACTAGAGTTGAACTAGCTCTATAACCTAGTACAAATAATTTTACACTACAGTTGAACTAGCTCTATAACCTAGTACAAATAATTTTACACTAGAGTTGAACTAGCTCTATGACCTAGTACAAATAATTTTACACAAGATTTGAACTAGCTCTATAGGCTAGTTCAAATAACTTTCCACTAGAGTTGAAGTAGCTATAAGGCTAGTTCAAATAATTTTACAATAGAGTTGAACTAGCTCTATAACCTAATACAAATAATTTTACACTAGAGTTAAAGTAGCTCTACAAGCTAGTTCAAATAATTTTACACTAGAGTTGAACAAGCTCTACAGGATAGTTCAAATAATTTTACACTAGAGTTGAACTAGTTCTACAAGCTAGTTTTAATAATTTTGCACTAGAGTTGAACTAGCTCTATAACCTAGTACAAATAATTTTACACTAGAGTTAAACTAGCTCTACGAGCTAGTACAAATAATTTTACACTAGAGTTGAACTAGCTCTACAAGCTAGTTCAAGTAATTTTACACTAGAGTTGAACTAGCTCTATAACCTAGTACAAATAATTTTACACTAGAGTTGAACTAGCTCTACAAGCTAGTTCAAATAATTTTACACTAAAGTTGAACTTGATCTACAGGCTAGTTCAAATAGTTTTACATTAATCTTGAACTACATCTACAAGGAAGTTTAAATAATTTTACCCTAGATTCGAACTAGCTCTATAACCTAGCACAAATAATTTTACACTAGAGTTGAACTAGCTCTACAAGCTAGTTCAAATAATTTTACATTAAAGTTGAACTAGATCTAAAGGCTAGTTCAAATAGTTTTACACTAATCTTGAACTACCTCTACAAGGTAGTTTAAATAATTTTACCCTAGATTCGAACTAGCTCTATAACCTAGCACAAATAATTTTACACTAGAGTTGAACTAGCTCTATAACCTAGTTCAAATAATTTTATACTAGAGTTGAACTAGCTCTATAACCTAGTACAAATAATTTTACACTACTGTTGAACTAGCTTTACAAGCCAGTTCAAATAATTTTACAATAGAGTTGAACTAGCTCTATAACCTAGTACAAATAATTTTACACTAGAGTTAAACTAGCTCTACAAGCTAGTTCAAATAATTTTACATTAAAGTTGAACTAGATCTACAGGCTAGTTCAAATAGTTTTACACTAATCTTGAACTACCTCTACAAGGTAGTTTAAATAATTTTACCCTAGATTCGAACTAGCTCTATAACCTAGCACAAATAATTTTACACTAGAGTTGAACTAGCTCTATAACCTAGTTCAAATAATTTTATACTAGAGTTGAACTAGCTCTATAACCTAGTACAAATAATTTTACACTACTGTTGAACTAGCTTTACAAGCCAGTTCAAATAATTTTACAATAGAGTTGAACTAGCTCTATAACCTAGTACAAATAATTTTACACTAGAGTTAAACTAGCTCTACAAGCTAGTTCAAATAATTTTACACTAGAGTTGAACAAGCTCTACAGGATAGTTCAAATAATTTTACACTAGAGTTGAACTAGTTCTACAAGCTAGTTTTAATAATTTTGCACTAGAGTTGAACTAGCTCTATAACCTAGTACAAATAATTTTACACTACAGTTGAACTAGCTCTATAACCTAGTACAAATAATTTTACACTAGAGTTGAACTAGCTCTATGACCTAGTACAAATAATTTTACACAAGAGTTGAACTAGCTCTATAGGCTAGTTCAAATAACTTTCCACTAGAGTTGAAGTAGCTATAAGGCTAGTTCAAATAATTTTACAATAGAGTTGAACTAGCTCTATAACCTAATACACATAATTTTACACTAGAGTTAAACTAGCTCTACAAGCTAGTTCAAATAATTTTACACTAGAGTTGAACAAGCTCTATAGGATAGTTCAAATAATTTTACACTAGAGTTGAACTAGTTCTACAAGCTAGTTTAAATAATTTTACACTAGAGTTAAACTAGCTCTATAACCTAGTACAAATAATTTTACACTAGAGTTGAACTAGCTCTATGACCTAGTACAAATAATTTTACACTAGAGTTGAACTAGCTCTATAACCTAGTACAAATAATTTTACACTAGAGTTGAACTAGCTCTATGACCTAGTACAAATAATTTTACACAAGAGTTGAACTAGCTCTATAGGCTAGTTCAAATAACTTTCCACTAGAGTTGAACTAGCTCTATAGGCTAGTTCAAATAACTTTACACTAGAGTTGAACTAGCTCTATAGGCAAGGTCAAATAATTTTACACTCGAGTTGAACTAGTTCTACAAGCTAGTTCAAATGATTTTACACTACTATTGAACTAGCTCTATAGGCTAGTACAGATAATTTTACACTGGAGTTGAACTAGCTCTATAAGCTAGTTCAAATAATTTTATACTAAAGTTGAACTAGCTGTACAGGCTAGTTCAAATAGTTTTACACTAATCTTGAACTACCTCTACAAGGTAGTTTAAATAATTTTACACTAGATTTGAACTAGCTCTATAACCTAGTATAAATAATTGTACACTAGAGTTGAACTAGCTCTATAACCTAGTACAAATAATTTTACACTTAAGTTGAACTAGCTCTATAACCTAGTACAAATAATATTACACTAGAGTTGAACTAGCTCTACAAGCTAGTTCAAATAATTTTACACTAAAGTTGAACTAGATCTACAGGCTAGTTCAAATAGTTTTACACTAATCTTGAACTACCTCTACAAGGTAGTTTAAATAATTTTACCCTAGATTCAAACTAGCTCTATAACCTAGCACAAATAATTTTACACTAGAGTTGAACTAGCTCTATAACCTAGTTCAAATAATTTTATACTAGAGTTGAACTAGCTCTATAACCTAGTACAAATAATTTTACACTTCTGTTGAACTAGCTTTACAAGCCAGTTCAAATAATTTTACAATAGAGTTGAACTAGCTCTATAACCTAATACAAATAATTTTACACTAGAGTTAAAGTAGCTCTACAAGCTAGTTCAAATAATTTTACACTAGAGTTGAACAAGCTCTACAGGATAGTTCAAATAATTTTACACTAGAGTTGAACTAGTTCTACAAGCTAGTTTTAATAATTTTGCACTAGAGTTGAACAAGCTCTGTAACCTAGTACAAATAATTTTACACTAGAGTTGAACTAGCTCTATCACCTAGTACAAATAATTTTACACTACAGTTGAACTAGCTCTATAACCTAGTACAAATAATTTTACACTAGAGTTGAACTAGCTCTATGACCTAGTACAAATAATTTTACACAAGATTTGAACTAGCTCTATAGGCTAGTTCAAATAACTTTCCACTAGAGTTGAAGTAGCTATAAGGCTAGTTCAAATAATTTTACAATAGAGTTGAACTAGCTCTATAACCTAATACAAATAATTTTACACTAGAGTTAAAGTAGCTCTACAAGCTAGTTCAAATAATTTTACACTAGAGTTGAACAAGCTCTACAGGATAGTTCAAATAATTTTACACTAGAGTTGAACTAGTTCTACAAGCTAGTTTTAATAATTTTGCACTAGAGTTGAACTAGCTCTATAACCTAGTACAAATAATTTTACACTAGAGTTAAACTAGCTCTACGAGCTAGTACAAATAATTTTACACTAGAGTTGAACTAGCTCTACAAGCTAGTTCAAGTAATTTTACACTAGAGTTGAACTAGCTCTATAACCTAGTACAAATAATTTTACACTAGAGTTGAACTAGCTCTACAAGCTAGTTCAAATAATTTTACACTAAAGTTGAACTTGATCTACAGGCTAGTTCAAATAGTTTTACATTAATCTTGAACTACCTCTACAAGGAAGTTTAAATAATTTTACCCTAGATTCGAACTAGCTCTATAACCTAGCACAAATAATTTTACACTAGAGTTGAACTAGCTCTACAAGCTAGTTCAAATAATTTTACATTAAAGTTGAACTAGATCTAAAGGCTAGTTCAAATAGTTTTACACTAATCTTGAACTACCTCTACAAGGTAGTTTAAATAATTTTACCCTAGATTCGAACTAGCTCTATAACCTAGCACAAATAATTTTACACTAGAGTTGAACTAGCTCTATAACCTAGTTCAAATAATTTTATACTAGAGTTGAACTAGCTCTATAACCTAGTACAAATAATTTTACACTACTGTTGAACTAGCTTTACAAGCCAGTTCAAATAATTTTACAATAGAGTTGAACTAGCTCTATAACCTAGTACAAATAATTTTACACTAGAGTTAAACTAGCTCTACAAGCTAGTTCAAATAATTTTACATTAAAGTTGAACTAGATCTACAGGCTAGTTCAAATAGTTTTACACTAATCTTGAACTACCTCTACAAGGTAGTTTAAATAATTTTACCCTAGATTCGAACTAGCTCTATAACCTAGCACAAATAATTTTACACTAGAGTTGAACTAGCTCTATAACCTAGTTCAAATAATTTTATACTAGAGTTGAACTAGCTCTATAACCTAGTACAAATAATTTTACACTACTGTTGAACTAGCTTTACAAGCCAGTTCAAATAATTTTACAATAGAGTTGAACTAGCTCTATAACCTAGTACAAATAATTTTACACTAGAGTTAAACTAGCTCTACAAGCTAGTTCAAATAATTTTACACTAGAGTTGAACAAGCTCTACAGGATAGTTCAAATAATTTTACACTAGAGTTGAACTAGTTCTACAAGCTAGTTTTAATAATTTTGCACTAGAGTTGAACTAGCTCTATAACCTAGTACAAATAATTTTACACTACAGTTGAACTAGCTCTATAACCTAGTACAAATAATTTTACACTAGAGTTGAACTAGCTCTATGACCTAGTACAAATAATTTTACACAAGAGTTGAACTAGCTCTATAGGCTAGTTCAAATAACTTTCCACTAGAGTTGAAGTAGCTATAAGGCTAGTTCAAATAATTTTACAATAGAGTTGAACTAGCTCTATAACCTAATACACATAATTTTACACTAGAGTTAAACTAGCTCTACAAGCTAGTTCAAATAATTTTACACTAGAGTTGAACAAGCTCTATAGGATAGTTCAAATAATTTTACACTAGAGTTGAACTAGTTCTACAAGCTAGTTTAAATAATTTTACACTAGAGTTGAACTAGCTCTATAACCTAGTACAAATAATTTTACACTAGAGTTGAACTAGCTCTATGACCTAGTACAAATAATTTTACACTAGAGTTGAACTAGCTCTATAACCTAGTACAAATAATTTTACACTAGAGTTGAACTAGCTCTATGACCTAGTACAAATAATTTTACACAAGAGTTGAACTAGCTCTATAGGCTAGTTCAAATAACTTTCCACTAGAGTTGAACTAGCTCTATAGGCTAGTTCAAATAACTTTACACTAGAGTTGAACTAGCTCTATAGGCAAGGTCAAATAATTTTACACTCGAGTTGAACTAGTTCTACAAGCTAGTTCAAATGATTTTACACTACTATTGAACTAGCTCTATAGGCTAGTACAGATAATTTTACACTGGAGTTGAACTAGCTCTATAAGCTAGTTCAAATAATTTTATACTAAAGTTGAACTAGCTGTACAGGCTAGTTCAAATAGTTTTACACTAATCTTGAACTACCTCTACAAGGTAGTTTAAATAATTTTACACTAGATTTGAACTAGCTCTATAACCTAGTATAAATAATTGTACACTAGAGTTGAACTAGCTCTATAACCTAGTACAAATAATTTTACACTTAAGTTGAACTAGCTCTATAACCTAGTACAAATAATATTACACTAGAGTTGAACTAGCTCTACAAGCTAGTTCAAATAATTTTACACTAAAGTTGAACTAGATCTACAGGCTAGTTCAAATAGTTTTACACTAATCTTGAACTACCTCTACAAGGTAGTTTAAATAATTTTACCCTAGATTCAAACTAGCTCTATAACCCAGCACAAATAATTTTACACTAGAGTTGAACTAGCTCTATAACCTAGTTCAAATAATTTTATACTAGAGTTGAACTAGCTCTATAACCTAGTACAAATAATTTTACACTTCTGTTGAACTAGCTTTACAAGCCAGTTCAAATAATTTTACAATAGAGTTGAACTAGCTCTATAACCTAATACAAATAATTTTACACTAGAGTTAAAGTAGCTCTACAAGCTAGTTCAAATAATTTTACACTAGAGTTGAACAAGCTCTACAGGATAGTTCAAATAATTTTACACTAGAGTTGAACTAGTTCTACAAGCTAGTTTTAATAATTTTGCACTAGAGTTGAACTAGCTCTGTAACCTAGTACAAATAATTTTACACTAGAGTTAAACTAGCTCTACGAGCTAGTACAAATAATTTTACACTAGAGTTGAACTAGCTCTACAAGCTAGTTCAAGTAATTTTACACTAGAGTTGAACTAGCTCTATAACCTAGTACAAATAATTTTACACTAGAGTTGAACTAGCTCTACAAGCTAGTTCAAATAATTTTACACTAAAGTTGAACTTGATCTACAGGCTAGTTCAAATAGTTTTTCATTAATCTTGAACTACCTCTACAAGGAAGTTTAAATAATTTTACCCTAGATTCGAACTAGCTCTATAACCTAGCACAAATAATTTTACACTAGAGTTGAACTAGCTCTATAACCTAGTTCAAATAATTTTATACTAGAGTTGAACTAGCTCTATAACCTAGTACAAATAATTTTACACTACTGTTGAACTAGCTTTACAAGCCAGTTCAAATAATTTTACAATAGAGTTGAACTAGCTCTATAACCTAATACAAATAATTTTACACTAGAATTAAACTAGCTCTACAAGCTAGTTCAAATAATTTTACACTAGAGTTGAACAAGCTCTACAGGATAGTTCAAATAATTTTACACTAGAGTTGAACTAGTTCTACAAGCTAGTTTAAATAATTTTGCACTAGAGTTGAACTTGCTCTATAACCTAGTCCACATAATTTTACACTAGAGTTGAACTAGCTCTATGACCTAGTACAAATAATTTTACACTAGAGTTGAACTAGCTCTATAACCTAGTACAAATAATTTTACACTAGAGTTGAACTAGCTCTATGACCTAGTACAAATAATTTTACACAAGAGTTGAACTAGCTCTATAGGCTAGTTCAAATAACTTTCCACTAGAGTTGAAGTAGCTATAAGGCTAGTTCAAATAATTTTACAATAGAGTTGAACTAGCTCTATAACCTAATACAAATAATTTTACACTAGAGTTAAACTAGCTCTACAAGCTAGTTCAAATAATTTTACACTAGAGTTGAACAAGCTCTACAGGATAGTTCAAATAATTTTACACTAGAGTTGAACTAGTTCTACAAGCTAGTTTAAATAATTTTACACTAGAGTTGAACTAGCTCTATAACCTAGTACAAATAATTTTACAATAGAGTTGAACTTGCTCTACGACCTAGTACAAATAATTTTACACTAGAGTTGAACTAGCTCTATAACCTAGTAAAAATAATTTTACACTAGAGTTGAACTAGCTCTATGACCTAGTAAAATAATTTTACACAAGAGTTGAACTAGCTCTATGGGCTAGTTCAAATAACTTTCCACTAGAGTTGAACTAGCTCTATAGGCTAGTTCAAATATCTTTACACTAGAGTTGAACTAGCTCTATAACCTAGTACAAATAATTTTACACTAGAGTTAAACTAGCTCTACAAGCTAGTTCAAATAATTTTACACTAGAGTTGAACAAGCTCTACAGGATAGTTCAAATAATTTTACACTAGAGTTGAACTAGTTCTACAAGCTAGTTTTAATAATTTTGCACTAGAGTTGAACTAGCTCTATAACCTAGTACAAATAATTTTACACTAGAGTTGAACTAGCTCTATAACCTAGTACAAATAATTTTACACTAGAGTTGAACTAGCTCTATGACCTAGTACAAATAATTTTACACAAGAGTTGAACTAGCTCTATAGGCTAGTTCAAATAACTTTCCACTAGAGTTGAAGTAGCTATAAGGCTAGTTCAAATAATTTTACAATAGAGTTGAACTAGCTCTATAACCTAATACAAATAATTTTACACTAGAGTTAAACTAGCTCTACAAGCTAGTTCAAATAATTTTACACTAGAGTTGAACAAGCTCTACAGGATAGTTCAAATAATTTTACACTAGAGTTGAACTAGTTCTACAAGCTAGTTTAAATAATTTTACACTAGAGTTGAACTAGCTCTATAACCTAGTACAAATAATTTTACACTAGAGTTGAACTAGCTCTATGACCTAGTACAAATAATTTTACACTAGAGTTGAACTAGCTCTATAACCTAGTACAAATAATTTTACACTAGAGTTGAACTAGCTCTGTAACCTAGTACAAATAATTTTACACAAGAGTTGAACTAGCTCTATAGGCTAGTTCAAATAACTTTCCACTAGAGTTGAACTAGCTCTATAGGCTAGTTCAAATAACTTTACACTAGAGTTGAACTAGCTCTATAGGCAAGGTCAAATAATTTTACACTCGAGTTGAACTAGTTCTACAAGCTAGTTCAAATGATTTTACACTACTATTGAACTAGCTCTATAGGCTAGTACAGATAATTTTACACTGGAGTTGAACTAGCTCTATAAGCTAGTTCAAATAATTTTATACTAAAGTTGAACTAGCTGTACAGGCTAGTTCAAATAGTTTTACACTAATCTTGAACTACCTCTACAAGGTAGTTTAAATAATTTTACACTAGATTTGAACTAGCTCTATAACCTAGTATAAATAATTGTACACTAGAGTTGAACTAGCTCTATAACCTAGTACAAATAATTTTACACTTAAGTTGAACTAGCTCTATAACCTAGTACAAATAATATTACACTAGAGTTGAACTAGCTCTACAAGCTAGTTCAAATAATTTTACACTAAAGTTGAACTAGATCTACAGGCTAGTTCAAATAGTTTTACATTAATCTTGAACTACCTCTACAAGGTAGTTTAAATAATTTTACCCTAGATTCGAACTAGATCTATAACCTAGCACAAATAATTTTACACTAGAGTTGAACTAGCTCTATAACCTAGTTCAAATAATTTTATACTAGAGTTGAACTAGCTCTATAACCTAGTACAAATAATTTTACACTTCTGTTGAACTAGCTTTACAAGCCAGTTCAAATAATTTTACAATAGAGTTGAACTAGCTCTATAACCTAATACAAATAATTTTACACTAGAGTTAAAGTAGCTCTACAAGCTAGTTCAAATAATTTTACACTAGAGTTGAACAAGCTCTACAGGATAGTTCAAATAATTTTACACTAGAGTTGAACTAGTTCTACAAGCTAGTTTTAATAATTTTGCACTAGAGTTGAACTAGCTCTATAACCTAGTACAAATAATTTTACACTAGAGTTAAACTAGCTCTACGAGCTAGTACAAATAATTTTACACTAGAGTTGAAGTAGCTCTACAAGCTAGTTCAAGTAATTTTACACTAGAGTTGAACTAGCTCTATAACCTAGTACAAATAATTTTACACTAGAGTTGAACTAGCTCTACAAGCTAGTTCAAATAATTTTACACTAAAGTTGAACTTGATCTACAGGCTAGTTCAAATAGTTTTACATTAATCTTGAACTACCTCTACAAGGAAGTTTAAATAATTTTACCCTAGATTCGAACTAGCTCTATAACCTAGCACAAATAATTTTACACTAGAGTTGAACTAGCTCTATAACCTAGTTCAAATAATTTTATACTAGAGTTGAACTAGCTCTATAACCTAGTACAAATAATTTTACACTACTGTTGAACTAGCTTTACAAGCCAGTTCAAATAATTTTACAATAGAGTTGAACTAGCTCTATAACCTAATACAAATAATTTTACACTAGAGTTAAACTAGCTCTACAAGCTAGTTCAAATAATTTTACACTAGAGTTGAACAAGCTCTACAGGATAGTTCAAATAATTTTACACTAGAGTTGAACTAGTTCTACAAGCTAGTTTAAATAATTTTGCACTAGAGTTGAACTTGCTCTATAACCTAGTACAAATAATTTTACAATAGAGTTGAACTAGCTCTACGACCTAGTACAAATAATTTTACACTAGATTTGAACTAGCTCTATAACCTAGTACAAATAATTTTACACTAGAGTTGAACTAGCTCTATGACCTAGTACAAATAATTTTACACAAGAGTTGAACTAGCTCTATAGGCTAGTTCAAATAACTTTCCACTAGAGTTGAAGTAGCTATAAGGCTAGTTCAAATAATTTTACAATAGAGTTGAACTAGCTCTATAACCTAATACAAATAATTTTACACTAGAGTTAAACTAGCTCTACAAGCTAGTTCAAATAATTTTACACTAGAGTTGAACAAGCTCTATGACCTAGTACAAATAATTTTACACTAGATTTGAACTAGCTCTATAACCTAGTACAAATAATTTTACACTAGAGTTGAACTAGCTCTATGACCTAGTACAAATAATTTTACACAAGAGTTGAACTAGCTCTATAGGCTAGTTCAAATAACTTTCCACTAGAGTTGAAGTAGCTATAAGGCTAGTTCAAATAATTTTACAATAGAGTTGAACTAGCTCTATAACCTAATACAAATAATTTTACACTAGAGTTAAACTAGCTCTACAAGCTAGTTCAAATAATTTTACACTAGAGTTGAACAAGCTCTACAGGATAGTTCAAATAATTTTACACTAGAGATGAACTAGTTCTACAAGCTAGTTTAAATAATTTTACACTAGAGTTGAACTAGCTCTATAACCTAGTACAAATAATTTTACAATAGAGTTGAACTAGCTCTACGACCTAGTACAAATAATTTTACACTAGAGTTGAACTAGCTCTATAACCTAGTAAAAATAATTTTACACTAGAGTTGAACTAGCTCTATGACCTAGTAAAATAATTTTACACAAGAGTTGAACTAGCTCTATGGGCTACTTCAAATAACTTTCCACTAGAGTTGAACTAGCTCTATAGGCTAGTTCAAATATCTTTACACTAGAGTTGAACAAGCTCTATAGGCAAGGTCAAATAATTTTACACTCGAGTTGAACTAGTTCTACAAGCTAGTTCAAATGATTTTACACTACTGTTGAACTAGCTCTATAGGCTAGTACAAATAATTTTACACTGGAGTTGAACTAGCTCTACAAGCTAGTTCAAATAATTTTACACTAAAGTTGAACTAGCTGTACAGGCTAGTTCAAATAGTTTTACACTAATTTTGAACTACCTCTACAAGGTAGGTTAAATAATTTTACACTAGATTTGAACTAGCTCTATAACCTAGTATAAATAATTGTACACTAGAGTTGAACTAGCTCTATAACCTAGTACAAATAATTTTACACTTAAGTTGAACTAGCTCTATAACCAAGTACAAATAATTTTACACTAGAGTTGAACTAGCTCTATAACCTAGTACAAATGATTTTACACTAGAGTTGAACTAGCTCTATGACATAGTACAAATAATTTTACAGTAGAGTTGAACTAGCTCTATAGGCAAATTCAAATAATTTTACACTAGAGTTGAACTAGCTCTATAGGCTAGTTCAAATAATTTTACACTAGAGTTGAACTATCTCTACAGTTAGTTCAAATAATTTTACACTAGAGTTGAACTAGTTCTAGAAGCAAGTTTAAATAATTTTATACTAGAGTTGAACTAGCTCTATAACCTAGTACAAATAATTTTACACTAGAGTTGAACTAGCTCAACAAGCTAGTTCAAATAATTTTACACTAGAGTTGAACTAGCTCTATAACCTAGTACAAATAATTTTACACTAGAGTTGAACTAGCTCTACAAGCTAGCTCAAATAATTTTACACTAAAGTTGAACTAGCTCTAGATGCTAGTTCAAATAGTTTTACACTAATCTTGAACTACCTCTACAAGGTAGTTTAAATAATTTTACACTAGATTTGAACTAGCTCCATAACCTAGTACAAATAATTTTACACTAAAGTTGAACTAGCTCTATAACCTAGTATAAATAATTTTACAATAGAGTCGAACTAGCTCTATAACCTAGTACAAATGATTTTACACCACTTTTGAACTAGCTCTTCAAGGTAGTTCAAATTATTTTACACTAGAGTTGAACTACCTCTATAACCTAGTACAAATAATTTTACACTTGAATTAAATTAGCTCTACAAGCTAGTTCAAATAATTTGACACTAGAGTTGAACTAGCTCTATAACCTAGTACAAATAATTTTACACTAGATTTAAACTAGCTCTACAAGCTAGTACAAATAATTTTACACTAGAGTTGAACTAGCTCTACAAGCTAGTTCAAGTAATTTTACACTAGAGTTGAACTAGCTCTACAAACTAGTTCAAATAACTTTCCACTAGAGTTGAACTAGCTCTATAGGCTAGTTCAAATAACTTTACACTAGAGTTGAACTAGCTCTATAGGCAAGGTCAAATAATTTTACACTCGAGTTGAACTAGTTCTACAAGCTAGTTCAAATGATTTTACACTACTATTGAACTAGCTCTATAGGCTAGTACAGATAATTTTACACTGGAGTTGAACTAGCTCTATAAGCTAGTTCAAATAATTTTATACTAAAGTTGAACTAGCTGTACAGGCTAGTTCAAATAGTTTTACACTAATCTTGAACTACCTCTACAAGGTAGTTTAAATAATTTTACACTAGATTTGAACTAGCTCTATAACCTAGTATAAATAATTGTACACTAGAGTTGAACTAGCTCTATAACCTAGTACAAATAATTTTACACTTAAGTTGAACTAGCTCTATAACCTAGTACAAATAATATTACACTAGAGTTGAACTAGCTCTACAAGCTAGTTCAAATAATTTTACACTAAAGTTGAACTAGATCTACAGGCTAGTTCAAATAGTTTTACATTAATCTTGAACTACCTCTACAAGGTAGTTTAAATAATTTTACCCTAGATTCGAACTAGATCTATAACCTAGCACAAATAATTTTACACTAGAGTTGAACTAGCTCTATAACCTAGTTCAAATAATTTTATACTAGAGTTGAACTAGCTCTATAACCTAGTACAAATAATTTTACACTTCTGTTGAACTAGCTTTACAAGCCAGTTCAAATAATTTTACAATAGAGTTGAACTAGCTCTATAACCTAATACAAATAATTTTACACTAGAGTTAAAGTAGCTCTACAAGCTAGTTCAAATAATTTTACACTAGAGTTGAACAAGCTCTACAGGATAGTTCAAATAATTTTACACTAGAGTTGAACTAGTTCTACAAGCTAGTTTTAATAATTTTGCACTAGAGTTGAACTAGCTCTATAACCTAGTACAAACAATTTTACACTAGAGTTAAACTAGCTCTACGAGCTAGTACAAATAATTTTACACTAGAGTTGAAGTAGCTCTACAAGCTAGTTCAAGTAATTTTACACTAGAGTTGAACTAGCTCTATAACCTAGTACAAATAATTTTACACTAGAGTTGAACTAGCTCTACAAGCTAGTTCAAATAATTTTACACTAAAGTTGAACTTGATCTACAGGCTAGTTCAAATAGTTTTACATTAATCTTGAACTACCTCTACAAGGAAGTTTAAATAATTTTACCCTAGATTCGAACTAGCTCTATAACCTAGCACAAATAATTTTACACTAGAGTTGAACTAGCTCTATAACCTAGTTCAAATAATTTTATACTAGAGTTGAACTAGCTCTATAACCTAGTACAAATAATTTTACACTACTGTTGAACTAGCTTTACAAGCCAGTTCAAATAATTTTACAATAGAGTTGAACTAGCTCTATAACCTAATACAAATAATTTTACACTAGAGTTAAACTAGCTCTACAAGCTAGTTCAAATAATTTTACACTAGAGTTGAACAAGCTCTACAGGATAGTTCAAATAATTTTACACTAGAGTTGAACTAGTTCTACAAGCTAGTTTAAATAATTTTGCACTAGAGTTGAACTTGCTCTATAACCTAGTACAAATAATTTTACAATAGAGTTGAACTAGCTCTACGACCTAGTACAAATAATTTTACACTAGATTTGAACTAGCTCTATAACCTAGTACAAATAATTTTACACTAGAGTTGAACTAGCTCTATGACCTAGTACAAATAATTTTACACAAGAGTTGAACTAGCTCTATAGGCTAGTTCAAATAACTTTCCACTAGAGTTGAAGTAGCTATAAGGCTAGTTCAAATAATTTTACAATAGAGTTGAACTAGCTCTATAACCTAATACAAATAATTTTACACTAGAGTTAAACTAGCTCTACAAGCTAGTTCAAATAATTTTACACTAGAGTTGAACAAGCTCTATGACCTAGTACAAATAATTTTACACTAGATTTGAACTAGCTCTATAACCTAGTACAAATAATTTTACACTAGAGTTGAACTAGCTCTATGACCTAGTACAAATAATTTTACACAAGAGTTGAACTAGCTCTATAGGCTAGTTCAAATAACTTTCCACTAGAGTTGAAGTAGCTATAAGGCTAGTTCAAATAATTTTACAATAGAGTTGAACTAGCTCTATAACCTAATACAAATAATTTTACACTAGAGTTAAACTAGCTCTACAAGCTAGTTCAAATAATTTTACACTAGAGTTGAACAAGCTCTACAGGATAGTTCAAATAATTTTACACTAGAGATGAACTAGTTCTACAAGCTAGTTTAAATAATTTTACACTAGAGTTGAACTAGCTCTATAACCTAGTACAAATAATTTTACAATAGAGTTGAACTAGCTCTACGACCTAGTACAAATAATTTTACACTAGAGTTGAACTAGCTCTATAACCTAGTAAAAATAATTTTACACTAGAGTTGAACTAGCTCTATGACCTAGTAAAATAATTTTACACAAGAGTTGAACTAGCTCTATGGGCTACTTCAAATAACTTTCCACTAGAGTTGAACTAGCTCTATAGGCTAGTTCAAATATCTTTACACTAGAGTTGAACAAGCTCTATAGGCAAGGTCAAATAATTTTACACCCGAGTTGAACTAGTTCTACAAGCTAGTTCAAATGATTTTACACTACTGTTGAACTAGCTCTATAGGCTAGTACAAATAATTTTACACTGGAGTTGAACTAGCTCTACAAGCTAGTTCAAATAATTTTACACTAAAGTTGAACTAGCTGTACAGGCTAGTTCAAATAGTTTTACACTAATTTTGAACTACCTCTACAAGGTAGGTTAAATAATTTTACACTAGATTTGAACTAGCTCTATAACCTAGTATAAATAATTGTACACTAGAGTTGAACTAGCTCTATAACCTAGTACAAATAATTTTACACTTAAGTTGAACTAGCTCTATAACCAAGTACAAATAATTTTACACTAGAGTTGAACTAGCTCTATAACCTAGTACAAATGATTTTACACTAGAGTTGAACTAGCTCTATGACATAGTACAAATAATTTTACAGTAGAGTTGAACTAGCTCTATAACCTAGTACAAATAATTTTACACTAGAGTTGAACTAGCTCTATGACCTAGTACAAATAATTTTACACTAGAGTTGAACTACCTCTATAACCTAGTACAAATAATTTTACACTTGAATTAAATTAGCTCTACAAGCTAGTTCAAATAATTTGACACTAGAGTTGAACTAGCTCTATAACCTAGTACAAATAATTTTACACTAGATTTAAACTAGCTCTACAAGCTAGTACAAATAATTTTACACTAGAGTTGAACTAGCTCTACAAGCTAGTTCAAGTAATTTTACACTAGAGTTGAACTAGCTCTACAAACTAGTTCAAATAACTTTCCACTAGAGTTGAACTAGCTCTATAGGCTAGTTCAAATAACTTTACACTAGAGTTGAACTAGCTCTATAGGCAAGGTCAAATAATTTTACACTCGAGTTGAACTAGTTCTACAAGCTAGTTCAAATGATTTTACACTACTATTGAACTAGCTCTATAGGCTAGTACAGATAATTTTACACTGGAGTTGAACTAGCTCTATAAGCTAGTTCAAATAATTTTATACTAAAGTTGAACTAGCTGTACAGGCTAGTTCAAATAGTTTTACACTAATCTTGAACTACCTCTACAAGGTAGTTTAAATAATTTTACACTAGATTTGAACTAGCTCTATAACCTAATACAAATAATTTTACACTAGAGTTAAACTAGCTCTACAAGCTAGTTCAAATAATTTTACACTAGAGTTGAACAAGCTCTACAGGATAGTTCAAATAATTTTACACTAGAGTTGAACTAGTTCTACAAGCTAGTTTAAATAATTTTGCACTTGAGTTGAACTAGCTCTATAACCTAGTACAAATAATTTTACACTAGAGTTGAACTAGCTCTATGACCTAGTACAAATAATTTTACACTAGAGTTGAACTAGCTCTATAACCTAGTAAAAATAATTTTACACTAGAGTTGAACTAGCTCTATGACCTAGTAAAATAATTTTACACAAGAGTTGAACTAGCTCTATGGGCTACTTCAAATAACTTTCCACTAGAGTTGAACTAGCTCTATAGGCTAGTTCAAATATCTTTACACTAGAGTTGAACAAGCTCTATAGGCAAGGTCAAATAATTTTACACTCGAGTTGAACTAGTTCTACAAGCTAGTTCAAATGATTTTACACTACTGTTGAACTAGCTCTATAGGCTAGTACAAATAATTTTACACTGGAGTTGAACTAGCTCTACAAGCTAGTTCAAATAATTTTACACTAAAGTTGAACTAGCTGTACAGGCTAGTTCAAATAGTTTTACACTAATTTTGAACTACCTCTACAAGGTAGGTTAAATAATTTTGCACTAGATTTGAACTAGCTCTATAACCTAGTATAAATAATTGTACACTAGAGTTGAACTAGCTCTATAACCTAGTACAAATAATTTTACACTTAAGTTGAACTAGCTCTATAACCAAGTACAAATAATTTTACACTAGAGTTGAACTAGCTCTATAACCTAGTACAAATGATTTTACACTAGAGTTGAACTAGCTCTATGACATAGTACAAATAATTTTACAGTAGAGTTGAACTAGCTCTATAGGCAAATTCAAATAATTTTACACTAGAGTTGAACTAGCTCTATAGGCTAGTTCAAATAATTTTACACTAGAGTTGAACTATCTCTACAGTTAGTTCAAATAATTTTACACTAGAGTTGAACTAGTTCTAGAAGCAAGTTTAAATAATTTTATACTAGAGTTGAACTAGCTCTATAACCTAGTACAAATAATTTTACACTAGAGTTGAACTAGCTCAACAAGCTAGTTCAAATAATTTTACACTAGAGTTGAACTAGCTCTATAACCTAGTACAAATAATTTTACACTAGAGTTGAACTAGCTCTACAAGCTAGCTCAAATAATTTTACACTAAAGTTGAACTAGCTCTAGATGCTAGTTCAAATAGTTTTACACTAATCTTGAACTACCTCTACAAGGTAGTTTAAATAATTTTACACTAGATTTGAACTAGCTCCATAACCTAGTACAAATAATTTTACACTAAAGTTGAACTAGCTCTATAACCTAGTATAAATAATTTTACAATAGAGTCGAACTAGCTCTATAACCTAGTACAAATGATTTTACACCACTTTTGAACTAGCTCTTCAAGGTAGTTCAAATTATTTTACACTAGAGTTGAACTACCTCTATAACCTAGTACAAATAATTTTACACTTGAATTAAATTAGCTCTACAAGCTAGTTCAAATAATTTGACACTAGAGTTGAACTAGCTCTATAACCTAGTACAAATAATTTTACACTAGATTTAAACTAGCTCTACAAGCTAGTACAAATAATTTTACACTAGAGTTGAACTAGCTCTACAAGCTAGTTCAAGTAATTTTACACTAGAGTTGAACTAGCTCTACAAACTAGTTCAAATAACTTTCCACTAGAGTTGAACTAGCTCTATAGGCTAGTTCAAATAACTTTACACTAGAGTTGAACTAGCTCTATAGGCAAGGTCAAATAATTTTACACTCGAGTTGAACTAGTTCTACAAGCTAGTTCAAATGATTTTACACTACTATTGAACTAGCTCTATAGGCTAGTACAGATAATTTTACACTGGAGTTGAACTAGCTCTATAAGCTAGTTCAAATAATTTTATACTAAAGTTGAACTAGCTGTACAGGCTAGTTCAAATAGTTTTACACTAATCTTGAACTACCTCTACAAGGTAGTTTAAATAATTTTACACTAGATTTGAACTAGCTCTATAACCTAATACAAATAATTTTACACTAGAGTTAAACTAGCTCTACAAGCTAGTTCAAATAATTTTACACTAGAGTTGAACAAGCTCTACAGGATAGTTCAAATAATTTTACACTAGAGTTGAACTAGTTCTACAAGCTAGTTTAAATAATTTTGCACTTGAGTTGAACTAGCTCTATAACCTAGTACAAATAATTTTACACTAGAGTTGAACTAGCTCTATGACCTAGTACAAATAATTTTATACTAGAGTTGAACTAGCTCTATAACCTAGTACAAATAATTTTACACTAGAGTTGAACTAGCTCTATGACCTAGTACAAATAATTTTACACAAGAGTTGAACTAGCTCTATAGGCTAGTTCAAATAACTTTCCACTATAGTTGAACTAGCTCTATAGGCTAGTTCAAATAACTTTACACTAGAGTTGAACTAGCTCTATAGGCAAGGTCAAATAATTTTACACTCGAGTTGAACTAGTTCTACAAGCTAGTTCAAATGATTTTACACTACTGTTGAACTAGCTCTATAGGCTAGTACAAATTATTTTACACTGGAGTTGAACTAGCTCTACAAGGTAGTTCAAATAATCTTACACTAAAGTTGAACTAGCTGTACATGCTAGTTCAAATAGTTTTGCACTAATCTTGAACTACCTCTACAAGGTAGTTTAAATAATTTTACACTAGATTTGAACTAGCTTTATAACCTAGTATAAATAATTGTACACTAGAGTTGAACTAGCTCTATAACCTAGTACAAATAATTTTACACTTAAGTTGAACTAGCTCTATAACCAAGTACAAATAATTTTACACTAGAGTTGAATTAGCTCTATAACGTAGTACAAATGATTTTACACTAGAGTTGAACTAGCTCTATGACATAGTACAAATAATTTTACAATAGAGTTGAACTAGCTCTATAGGCAAGTTTAAATAATTTTACACTAGAGTTGAACTAGCTCTATAGGCTAGTTCAAATAATTTTACACTTGAGTTGTACTATCTCTACAAGCTAGTTCAAATAATTTTACACTAGAGTTGAACTAGTTCTAGAAGCAAGTTTAAATAATTTTATACTAGAGTTGAACTAGCTCTATAACATAGTACAAATAATTTTACACCAGAGTTGAACTAGCTCTACAAGCTAGTTCAAATAATTTTACACTAGAGTTGAACTAGCTCTATAACCTAGTACAAATAATTTTACACTAGAGTTGAACTAGCTCTACCAGCTAGTTCAAATAATTTTACACTAAAGTTGAACTAGCTCTACATGCTAGTTCAAATAATTTTACACTAATCTTGAACTACCTCTACAAGGTAGTTTAAATAATTTTACACTAGATTTGAACTAGCTCCATAATCTAGTACAAATAATTTTACACTAGAGTTGAACTAGCTCTATAGCCTAGTACAAATAATTTTACAATAGAGTCGAACTAGCTCTATAACCTAGTACAAATGATTTTACACCACTGTTGAACTAGCTCTTCAAGGTAGTTCAAATAATTTTATACTAGAGTTGAACTACCTCTATAACCTAGTACAAATAATGCTACACTTGAATTAATCTAGCTCTACAAGCTAGTTCAAATAATTTTACACTAGAGTTGAACTAGCTCTATAACCTAGTACAAATAATTTTACACTAGATTTAAACTAGCTCTACAAGCTAGTACACATAATTTTACACTAGAGTTGAACTAGCTCTACAAGCTAGTTCAAGTAATTTTACACTAGAGTTGAACTAGCTCTATAACCTAGTACAAATAATTTTACACTAGAGTTGAACTAGCTCCACAAGCTAGTTCAAATAATTTTACAGTAAAGTTGAACTAGATCTACAGGCTAGTTCAAATAGTTTTACACTAACCTTGAACTACCTCTACAAGGTAGTTTAAGTAATTTTACCCTAGATTCGAACTAGCTCTATAACCTAGCACAAATAATTTTACACTAGAGTTGAACTAGCTCTATAACCTAGTTCAAATAATTTTATACTAGAGTTGAACTAGCTCTATAACCTAGTACAAATAATTTTACACTACTGTTGAACTAGCTTTACAAGCCAGTTCAAATAATTTTACAATAGAGTTGAACTAGCTCTATAACCTAATACAAATAATTTTACACTAGAGTTAAACTAGCTCTACAAGCTAGTTCAAATAATTTTACACTAGAGTTGAACAAGCTCTACAGGATAGTTCAAATAATTTTACACTAGAGTTGAACTAGTTCTACAAGCTAGTTTTAATAATTTTGCACTGGAGTTGAACTAGCTCTGTAACCTAGTACAAATAATTTTACACTAGAGTTAAACTAGCTCTACGAGCTAGTACAAATAATTTTACACTAGAGTTGAACTAGCTCTACAAGCTAGTTCAAGTAATTTTACACTCTCTATAATTTAGTACAAATAATTTTACACTAGAGTTGAACTAGCTCTACAAGCTAGTTCAAATAATTTTACACTAAAGTTGAACTAGATCTACAGGCTAGTTCAAATAGTTTTACACTAATCTTGAACTACCTCTACAAGGTAGTTTAAATAATTTTACCCTAGATTCAAACTAGCTCTATAACCTAGCACAAATAATTTTACACTAGAGTTGAACTAGCTCTATAACCTAGTTCAAATAATTTTATACTAGAGTTGAACTAGCTCTATAACCTAGTACAAATAATTTTACACTACTGTTGAACTAGCTTTACAAGCCAGTTCAAATAATTTTACAATAGAGTTGAGCTAGCTCTATAACCTAATACAAATAATTTTACACTAGAGTTAAACTAGCTCTACAAGCTAGTTCAAATAATTTTACACTAGAGTTGAACAAGCTCTACAGGATAGTTCAAATAATTTTACACTAGAGTTGAACTTGTTCTACAAGCTAGTTTTAATAATTTTGCACTAGAGTTGAACTAGCTCTATGACCTAGCACAAATAATTTTACACTAGAGTTGAACTAGCTCTATGACCTAGTACAAATAATTTTACACTAGAGTTGAACTAGCTCTATAACCTAGTACAAATAATTTTACACTAGAGTTGAACTAGCTCTATGACCTAGTACAAATAATTTTACACAAGAGTTGAACTAGCTCTATAG
Organism: Triticum urartu; assembly: GCF_056163025.1. Lineage (NCBI taxonomy): Eukaryota > Viridiplantae > Streptophyta > Magnoliopsida > Poales > Poaceae > Triticum > Triticum urartu. The sequence goes on from NC_141875.1 coordinate 559,720,687, forward strand.
GCTAGTTCAAATAACTTTCCACTAGAGTTGAAGTAGCTATAAGGCTAGTTCAAATAATTTTACAATAGAGTTGAACTAGCTCTATAACCTAATACAAATAATTTTACACTAGAGTTAAACTAGCTGTATGACCTAGTACAAATAATTTTACACTAGAGTTGAACTAGCTCTATAACCTAGTACAAATAATTTTACACTAGAGTTGAACTAGCTCTATGACCTAGTACAAATAATTTTACACAAGAGTTGAACTAGCTCTATAGGCTAGTTCAAATAACTTTCCACTAGAGTTGAAGTAGCTATAAGCCAAGTTCAAATAATTTTACAATAGAGTTGAACTAGCTCTATAACCTAATACAAATAATTTTACACTAGAGTTAAAATAGCTCTACAAGCTAGTTCAAATAATTTTACACTAGAGTTGAACAAGCTCTATAGGATAGTTCAAATAATTTTACACTAGAGTTGAACTAGTTCTACAAGCTAGTTTTAATAATTTTACACTAGAGTTGAACTAGCTCTATGACCTAGTACAAATAATTTTGCACTAGAGTTGAACTAGCTCTATGACCTAGTACAAATAATTTTACACAAGAGTTGAGCTAGCTCTATAGGCTAGTTCAAATAACTTTCCACTAGAGTTGAACTAGCTCTATAGGCTAGTTCAAATAAGTTTACACTAGAGTTGAACTAGCTCTATAGGCAAGGTCAAATATTTTTACACTCGAGTTGAACTAGTTCTACAAGCTAGTTCAAATGATTTTACACTACTGTTGAACTAGCTATATAGGCTAGTACAAATAATTTTACACTGGAGTTGAACTAGCTCTACAAGCTAGTACAAATAATTTTACACTAAAGTTGAACTAGCTGTACAGGCTAGTTCAAATAGTTTTACACTAATCTTGAACTACCTCTAAAAGGTAGTTTAAATAATTTTACACTAGATTTGAACTAGCTCTATAACCTCGTATAAATAATTTTACACTAGAGTTGAAGTAGCTCCATAACCTAGTACAAATAATTTTACACTAGAGTTGAACAAGCTCTACAGGATAGTTCAAATAATTTTACAATAGAGTTGAACTAGCTCTATAACCTAATACAAATAATTTTACACTAGAGTTAAACTAGCTCTACAAGCTAGTTCAAATAATTTTACACTAGAGTTGAACAAGCTCTACAGGATAGTTCAAATAATTTTACACTATAGTTGAACTAGTTCTACAAGCTAGTTTAAATAATTTTACACTAGAGTTGAACTAGCTCTATAACCTAGTACAAATAATTTTACAATAGAGTTGAACTAGCTCTACGACCTAGTACAAATAATTTTACACTAGAGTTGAACTAGCTCTATAAACTAGTAAAAATAATTTTACACTAGAGTTGAACTAGCTCTATGGGCTAGTTCAAATAACTTTCCACTAGAGTTGAACTAGCTCTATAGGCTAGTTCAAATATCTTTACACTAGAGTTGAACTAGCTCTATAGGCAAGGTCAAATAATTTTACACTCGAGTTGAACTAGTTCTACAAGCTAGTTCAAGTGATTTTACACTACTGTTGAACTAGCTCTATAGGCTAGTACAAATAATTTTACACTGGAGTTGAACTAGCTCTACAAGCTAGTTCAAATAATTTTACACTAAAGTTGAACTAGCTGTACAGGCTAGTTCAAATAGTTTTACACTAATTTTGAACTACCTCTACAAGGTAGTTTAAATAATTTTACACTAGATTTGAACTAGCTCTATAACCTAGTATAAATAATTGTACACTAGAGTTGAACTAGCTCTATAACCTAGTACAAATAATTTTACACTTAAGTTGAACTAGCTCTATAACCAAGTACAAATAATTTTACACTAGAGTTGAACTAGCTCTATAACCTAGTACAAATGATTTTACACTAGACTTGAACTAGCTCTATGACATAGTACAAATAATTATACAGTAGAGTTGAACTAGCTCTATAGGCAAGTTCAAATAATTTTACACTAGAGTTGAACTAGCTCTATAGGCTAGTTCAAATAATTTTACACTAGAGTTGAACTATCTCTACAGTTAGTTCAAATAATTTTACACTAGAGTTGAACTAGTTCTAGAAGCAATTTTAAATAATTTTATACTAGAGTTGAACTAGCTCTATAACCTAGTACAAATAATTTTACACTAGAGTTGAACTAGCTCTACAAGCTAGTTCAAATAATTTTACACTAGAGTTGAACTAGCACTATAACCTAGTACAAATAATTTTACACTAGAGTTGAACTAGCTCTACAAGCTAGCTCAAATAATTTTACACTAAAGTTGAACTAGCTCTACATGCTAGTTCAAATAGTTTTACACTAATCTTGAACTACCTCTACAAGGTAGTTTAAATAATTTTACACTAGATTTGAACTAGCTCCATAACCTAGTACAAATAATTTTACACTAAAGTTGAACTAGCTCTATAACCTAGTACAAATAATTTTACAATAGAGTCAAACTAGCTCTATAACCTAGTACAAATGATTTTACACCACTTTTGAACTAGCTCTTCAAGGTAGTTCAAATAATTTTACACTAGAGTTGAACTACCTCTATAACCTAGTACAAATAATTTTACACTTGAATTAAATTAGCTCTACAAGCTAGCTCAAATAATTTGACACTAGAGTTGAACTAGCTCTATAACCTAGTACAAATAATTTTACACTAGATTTAAACTAGCTCGACAAGCTAGTACAAATAATTTTACACTAGAGTTGAACTAGCTCTACAAGCTAGTTCAAGTAATTTTACACTAGAGTTGAACTAGCTCTATAACCTAGTACAAATAATTTTACACTAGAGTTGAACTAGATCTACAGGCTAGTTCAAATAGTTTTACACTAATCTTGAACTACCTCTACAAGGTAGTTTAAATAATTTTACCCTAGATTCGAACTAGCTCTATAACCTAGCACAAATAATTTTACACTAGAGTTGAACTAGCTCTATAACCTAGTTCAAATAATTTTATACTAGAGTTGAACTAGCTCTATAACCTAGTACAAATAATTTTACACTACTGTTGAACTAGCTTTACAAGCCAGTTCAAATAATTTTACAATAGAGTTGAACTAACTCTATAACCTAATACAAATAATTTTACACTAGAGTTAAACTAGCTCTACAAGCTAGTTCAAATAATTTTACACTAGAGTTGAACAAGCTCTACAGGATAGTTCAAATAATTTTACACTAGAGTTGAACTAGTTCTACAAGCTAGTTTAAATAATTTTGCACTTGAGTTGAACTAGCTCTATAACCTAGTACAAATAATTTTACACTAGAGTTGAACTAGCTCTATGACCTAGTACAAATAATTTTATACTAGAGTTGAACTAGCTCTATAACCTAGTACAAATAATTTTACACTAGAGTTGAACTAGCTCTATTACCTAGTACAAATAATTTTACACAAGAGTTGAACTAGCTCTATAGGCTAGTTCAAATAACTTTCCACTATAGTTGAACTAGCTCTATAGGCTAGTTCAAATAACTTTACACTAGAGTTGAACTAGCTCTATAGGCAAGGTCAAATAATTTTACACTCGAGTTGAACTAGTTCTACAAGCTAGTTCAAATGATTTTACACTACTGTTGAACTAGCTCTATAAGCTAGTACAAATAATTTTACACTTAAGTTGAACTAGCTCTATAACCAAGTACAAATAATTTTACACTAGAGTTGAATTAGCTCTATAACGTAGTACAAATGATTTTACACTAGAGTTGAACTTGCTCTATGACATAGTACAAATAATTTTACAATAGAGTTGAACTAGCTCTATAGCAAGTTCAAATAATTTTACACTAGATTTGAACTAGCTCTATGACCTAGTACAAATAATTTTATACTAGAGTTGAACTAGCTCTATAACCTAGTACAAATAATTTTACACTAGAGTTGAACTAGCTCTATTACCTAGTACAAATAATTTTACACAAGAGTTGAACTAGCTCTATAGGCTAGTTCAAATAACTTTCCACTATAGTTGAACTAGCTCTATAGGCTAGTTCAAATAACTTTACACTAGAGTTGAACTAGCTCTATAGGCAAGGTCAAATAATTTTACACTCGAGTTGAACTAGTTCTACAAGCTAGTTCAAATGATTTTACACTACTGTTGAACTAGCTCTATAAGCTAGTACAAATAATTTTACACTTAAGTTGAACTAGCTCTATAACCAAGTACAAATAATTTTACACTAGAGTTGAATTAGCTCTATAACGTAGTACAAATGATTTTACACTAGAGTTGAACTAGCTCTATGACATAGTACAAATAATTTTACAATAGAGTTGAACTAGCTCTATAGCAAGTTCAAATAATTTTACACTAGAGTTGAACTAGCTCTATAGGCTAGTTCAAATAATTTTACACTAGAGTTCAACTATCTCTACAAGCTAGTTCAAATAATTTTACACTAGAGTTGAACTAGTTCTAGAAGCAACTTTAAATAATTTTATACTAGAGTTGAACTAGCTCTATAACATAGTACAAATAATTTTACACCAGAGTTGAACTAGCTCTACAAGCTAGTTCAAATAATTTTACACTAGAGTTGAACTAGCTCTATAACCTAGTACAAATAATTTTACACTAGAGTTGAACTAGCTCTACCAGCTAGTTCAAATAATTTTACACTAAAGTTGAACTAGCTCTACATGCTAGTTCAAATAATTTTACACTAATCTTGAACTACCTCTACAAGGTAGTTTAAATAATTTTACACTAGATTTGAACTAGCTCCATAATCTAGTACAAATAATTTTACACTAGAGTTGAACTAGTTCTATAGCCTAGTACAAATAATTTTACAATAGAGTCGAACTAGCTCTATAACCTAGTACAAATGATTTTACACCACTTTTGAACTAGCTCTTCAAGGTAGTTCAAATAATTTTATACTAGAGTTGAACTACCTCTATAACCTAGTACAAATAATGCTACACTTGAATTAATCTAGCTCTACAAGCTAGTTCAAATAATTTTACACTAGAGTTGAACTAGCTCTATAACCTAGTACAAATAATTTTACACTAGATTTAAACTAGCTCTACAAGCTAGTACACATAATTTTACACTAGAGTTGAACTAGCTCTACAAGCTAGTTCAAGTAATTTTACACTAGAGTTGAACTAGCTCTATAACCTAGTACAAATAATTTTACACTAGAGTTGAACTAGCTCCACAAGCTAGTTCAAATAATTTTACAGTAAAGTTGAACTAGATCTACAGGCTAGTTCAAATAGTTTTACACTAATCTTGAACTACCTCTACAAGGTAGTTTAAATAATTTTACCTAGATTCGAACTAGCTCTATAACCTAGCACAAATAATTTTACACTAGAGTTGAACTAGCTCTATAACCTAGTTCAAATAATTTTATACTAGAGTTGAACTAGCTCTATAACCTAGTACAAATAATTTTACACTACTGTTGAACTAGCTTTACAAGCCAGTTCAAATCATTTTACAATAGAGTTGAACTAGCTCTATAACCTAATACAAATAATTTTACACTAGAGTTAAACTAGCTCTACAAGCTAGTTCAAATAATTTTACACTAGAGTTGAACAAGCTCTACAGGATAGTTCAAATAATTTTACACTAGAGTTGAACTAGTTCTACAAGCTAGTTTTAATAATTTTGCACTAGAGTTGAACTAGCTCTATAACCTAGTACAAATAATTTTACACTAGAGTTAAACTAGCTCTACGAGCTAGTACAAATAATTTTACACTAGAGTTGAACTAGCTCTACAAGCTAGTTCAAGTAATTTTACACTCTCTATAACTTAGTACAAATAATTTTACACTAGAGTTGAACTAGCTCTACAAGCTAGTTCAAATAATTTTACACTAAAGTTGAACTAGATCTACAGGCTAGTTCAAATAGTTTTACACTAATCTTGAACTACCTCTACAAGGTAGTTTAAATAATTTTACCCTAGATTCAAACTAGCTCTATAACCTAGCACAAATAATTTTACACTAGAGTTGAACTAGCTCTATAACCTAGTTCAAATAATTTTATACTAGAGTTGAACTAGCTCTATAACCTAGTACAAATAATTTTACACTACTGTTGAACTAGCTTTACAAGACAGTTCAAATAATTTTACAATAGAGTTGAGCTAGCTCTATAACCTAATACAAATAATTTTACACTAGAGTTAAACTAGCTCTACAAGCTAGTTCAAATAATTTTACACTAGAGTTGAACAAGCTCTACAGGATAGTTCAAATAATTTTACACTAGAGTTGAACTAGTTCTACAAGCTAGTTTTAATAATTTTGCACTAGAGTTGAACTAGCTCTATGACCTAGCACAAATAATTTTACACTAGAGTTGAACTAGCTCTATGACCTAGTACAAATAATTTTACACTAGAGTTGAACTAGCTCTATAACCTAGTACAAATAATTTTACACTAGAGTTGAACTAGCTCTATGACCTAGTACAAATAATTTTACACAAGAGTTGAACTAGCTCTATAGGCTAGTTCAAATAACTTTCCACTAGAGTTGAAGTAGCTATAAGGCTAGTTCAAATAATTTTACAATAGAGTTGAACTAGCTCTATAACCTAATACAAATAATTTTACACTAGAGTTAAACTAGCTCTATGACCTAGTACAAATAATTTTACAGTAGAGTTGAACTAGCTCTATAACCTAGTACAAATAATTTTACACTAGAGTTGAACTAGCTCTGTGACCTAGTACAAATAATTTTACACAAGAGTTGAACTAGCTCTATAGGCTAGTTCAAATAACTTTCCACTAGAGTTGAAGTAGCTATAAGCCTAGTTCAAATAATTTTACAATAGAGTTGAACTAGCTCTATAACCTAATACAAATAATTTTACACTAGAGTTAAACTAGCTCTACAAGCTAGTTCAAATAATTTTACACTAGAGTTGAACAAGCTCTATAGGATAGTTCAAATAATTTTACACTAGAGTTGAACTAGTTCTACAAGATAGTTTTAATAATTTTACACTAGAGTTGAACTAGCTCTATGACCTAGTACAAATAATTTTACACTAGAGTTGAACTAGCTCTATGACCTAGTACAAATAATTTTACACAAGAGTTCAGCTAGCTCTATAGGCTAGTTCAAATAACTTTCCACTAGAGTTGAACTAGCTCTATAGGCTAGTTCAAATAACTTTACACTAGTGTTGAACTAGCTCTATAGGCAAGGTCAAATATTTTTACACTCGAGTTGAACTAGTTCTACAAGCTAGTTCAAATGATTTTACACTACTGTTGAACTAGCTATATAGGCTAGTACAAATAATTTTACACTGGAGTTGAACTAGCTCTACAAGCTAGTTCAAATAATTTTACACAAAAGTTGAACTAGCTGTACAGGCTAGTTCAAATAGTTTTACACTAATCTTGAACTACCTCTAAAAGGTAGTTTAAATAATTTTACACTATATTTGAACTAGCTCTATAACCTCGTATAAATAATTTTACACTAGAGTTGAAGTAGCTCCATAACCTAGTACAAATAATTTTACACTTAAGTTGAACTAGCTCTATAACCAAGTACAAATAATTTTACACTAGAGTTGAACTAGCTCTATAACCTAGTACAAATGATTTTACACTAGAGTTGAACTAGCTCTATGACATAGTACAAATAATTTTACAATAGAGTTGAACTAGCTCTATAGGCAAGTTCAAATAATTTTACACTAGAGTTGAACTAGCTCTATAGGCTAGTTCAAATAATTTTACACTAGAGTTGAACTATCGCTACAAGCTAGTTCAAATAATTTTACACTAGAGTTGAACTAGTTCTAGAAGCAAGTTTAAATAATTTTATACTAGAGTTGAACTAGCTCTATAACCTAGTACAAATAATTTTACACTAGAGTTGAACTAGCTCTACAAGCTAGTTCAAATAATTTTACACTACAGTTGAACTAGCTCTATAAACTAGTACAAATAATTTTACACTAGAGTTGAACTAGCTCTACAAGCTAGTTCAAATAATTTTACACTAAAGTTGAACTAGCTCTACATGCTAGTTCAAATAGTTTTACACTAATCTTGAACTACCTCTACAAGGTAGTTTAAATAATTTTACACTAGATTTGAACTAGCTCCATAACCTAGTACAAATAATTTTACACTAGAGTTGAACTAGCTCTATAACCTAGTACAAATAATTTTACAATAGAGTCGAACTAGCTCTATAACCTAGTACAAATGATTTTACACCACTTTTGAACTAGCTCTTCAAGGTAGTTCAAATAATTTTACACTAGAGTTGAACTACCTCTATAACCTAGTACAAATAATTTTACACTTGAATTAAATTAGCTCTACAAGCTAGTTCAAATAATTTTACACTAGAGTTGAACTAGCTCTATAACCTAGTACAAATAATTTTACACTAGATTAAAATAGGTCTACAAGCTAGTACAAATAATTTTACACTAGAGTTGAACTAGCTCTACAAGCTAGTTCAAGTAATTTTACACTAGAGTTGAACTAGCTCTATAACCTAGTACAAATAATTTTACACTAGAGTTGAACTAGATCTACAGGCTAGTTCAAATAGTTTTACACTAATCTAGAACTACCTCTACAAGGTAGTTTAAATAATTTTACCCTAGATTCGAACTAGCTCTATAACCTAGCACAAATAATTTTACACTAGAGTTGAACTAGCTCTATAACCTAGTTCAAATAATTTTATACTAGAGTTGAACTAGCTCTATAACCTAGTACAAATAATTTTACACTACTGTTGAACTAGCTTTACAAGCCAGTTCAAATAATTTTACAATAGAGTTGAACTAACTCTATAACCTAATACAAATAATTTTACACTAGAGTTAAACTAGCTCTACAAGCTAGTTCAAATAATTTTACACTAGAGTTGAACAAGCTCTACAGGATAGTTCAAATAATTTTACACTAGAGTTGAACTAGTTCTACAAGCTAGTTTAAATAATTTTGCACTGGAGTTGAACTAGCTCTATAACCTAGTACAAATAATTTTACACTAGAGTTGAACTAGCTCTTTGACCTAGTACAAATAATTTTACATAAGAGTTGAACTAGCTCTATAGGCTAGTTCAAATAACTTTCCACTAGAGTTGAACTAGCTCTATAGGCTAGTTCAAATAACTTTACACTAGAGTTGAACTAGCTCTATAGGCTAGGTCAAATAATTTTACACTCGAGTTGAACTAGTTCTACAAGCTAGTTCAAATTATTTTACACTACTGTTGAACTAGCTCTACAGGCTAGCACAAATAATTTTACACTGGAGTTGAACTAGCTCTACAAGCTAGTTCAAATAATTTTACACTAAAGTTGAACTAGCTGTACAGGCTAGTTCAAATAGTTTTACACTAATCTTGAACTACCTCTACAAGGTAGTTTAAATAATTTTACACTAGATTTGAACAAGCTCTATAACCTAGTACAAATAATTTTACACTAGATTTGAACTAGCTCTATAACCTAGTACAAATAATTTTACACTAGAGTTGAACTAGCTCCACAAGCTAGTTCAAATAATTTTACAGTAAAGTTGAACTAGATCTACAGGCTAGTTCAAATAGTTTTACACTAATCTTGAACTACCTCTACAAGGTAGTTTAAATAATTTTACCTAGATTCGAACTAGCTCTATAACCTAGCACAAATAATTTTACACTAGAGTTGAACTAGCTCTATAACCTAGTTCAAATAATTTTATACTAGAGTTGAACTAGCTCTATAACCTAGTACAAATAATTTTACACTACTGTTGAACTAGCTTTACAAGCCAGTTCAAATCATTTTACAATAGAGTTGAACTAGCTCTATAACCTAATACAAATAATTTTACACTAGAGTTAAACTAGCTCTACAAGCTAGTTCAAATAATTTTACACTAGAGTTGAACAAGCTCTACAGGATAGTTCAAATAATTTTACACTAGAGTTGAACTAGTTCTACAAGCTAGTTTTAATAATTTTGCACTAGAGTTGAACTAGCTCTATAACCTAGTACAAATAATTTTACACTAGAGTTAAACTAGCTCTACGAGCTAGTACAAATAATTTTACACTAGAGTTGAACTAGCTCTACAAGCTAGTTCAAGTAATTTTACACTCTCTATAACTTAGTACAAATAATTTTACACTAGAGTTGAACTAGCTCTACAAGCTAGTTCAAATAATTTTACACTAAAGTTGAACTAGATCTACAGGCTAGTTAAAATAGTTTTACACTAATCTTGAACTACCTCTACAAGGTAGTTTAAATAATTTTACCCTAGATTCAAACTAGCTCTATAACCTAGCACAAATAATTTTACACTAGAGTTGAACTAGCTCTATAACCTAGTTCAAATAATTTTATACTAGAGTTGAACTAGCTCTATAACCTAGTACAAATAATTTTACACTACTGTTGAACTAGCTTTACAAGCCAGTTCAAATAATTTTATAATAGAGTTGAGCTAGCTCTATAACCTAATACAAATAATTTTACACTAGAGTTAAACTAGCTCTACAAGCTAGTTCAAATAATTTTACACTAGAGTTGAACAAGCTCTACAGGATAGTTCAAATAATTTTACACTAGAGTTGAACTAGTTCTACAAGCTAGTTTTAATAATTTTGCACTAGAGTTGAACTAGCTCTATGACCTAGCACAAATAATTTTACACTAGAGTTGAACTAGCTCTATGACCTAGTACAAATAATTTTACACTAGAGTTGAACTAGCTCTATAACCTAGTACAAATAATTTTACACTAGAGTTGAACTAGCTCTATGACCTAGTACAAATAATTTTACACAAGTGTTGAACTAGCTCTATAGGCTAGTTCAAATAACTTTCCACTAGAGTTGAAGTAGCTATAAGGCTAGTTCAAATAATTTTACAATAGAGTTGAACTAGCTCTATAACCTAATACAAATAATTTTACACTAGAGTTAAACTAGCTCTATGACCTAGTACAAATAATTTTACAGTAGAGTTGAACTAGCTCTATAACCTAGTACAAATAATTTTACACTAGAGTTGAACTAGCTCTATGACCTAGTACAAATAATTTTACACAAGAGTTGAACTAGCTCTATAGGCTAGTTCAAATAACTTTCCACTAGAGTTGAAGTAGCTATAAGCCTAGTTCAAATAATTTTACAATAGAGTTGAAGTAGCTCTATAACCTAATACAAATAATTTTACACTAGAGTTAAACTAGCTCTACAAGCTAGTTCAAATAATTTTACACTAGAGTTGAACAAGCTCTATAGGATAGTTCAAATAATTTTACACTAGAGTTGAACTAGTTCTACAAGCTAGTTTTAATAATTTTACACTAGAGTTGAACTAGCTCTATGACCTAGTACAAATAATTTTACACTAGAGTTGAACTAGCTCTATGACCTAGTACAAATAATTTTACACAAGAGTTGAGCTAGCTCTATAGGCTAGTTCAAATAACTTTCCACTAGAGTTGAACTAGCTCTATAGGCTAGTTCAAATAACTTTACACTAGAGTTGAACTAGCTCTATAGGCAAGGTCAAATATTTTTACACTCGAGTTGAACTAGTTCTACAAGCTAGTTCAAATGATTTTACACTACTGTTGAACTAGCTATATAGGCTAGTACAAATAATTTTACACTGGAGTTGAACTAGCTCTACAAGCTAGTTCAAATAATTTTACACAAAAGTTGAACTAGCTGTACAGGCTAGTTCAAATAGTTTTACACTAATCTTGAACTACCTCTAAAAGGTAGTTTAAATAATTTTACACTATATTTGAACTAGCTCTATAACCTCGTATAAATAATTTTACACTAGAGTTGAAGTAGCTCCATAACCTAGTACAAATAATTTTACACTTAAGTTGAACTAGCTCTATAACCAAGTACAAATAATTTTACACTAGAGTTGAACTAGCTCTATAACCTAGTACAAATGATTTTACACTAGAGTTGAACTAGCTCTATGACATAGTACAAATAATTTTACAATAGAGTTGAACTAGCTCTATAGGCAAGTTCAAATAATTTTACACTAGAGTTGAACTAGCTCTATAGGCTAGTTCAAATAATTTTACACTAGAGTTGAACTATCGCTACAAGCTAGTTCAAATAATTTTACACTAGAGTTGAACTAGTTCTAGAAGCAAGTTTAAATAATTTTATACTAGAGTTGAACTAGCTCTATAACCTAGTACAAATAATTTTACACTAGAGTTGAACAAGCTCTACAAACTAGTTCAAATAATTTTACACTACAGTTGAACTAGCTCTATAACCTAGTACAAATAATTTTACACTAGAGTTGAACTAGCTCTACAAGCTAGTTCAAAAAATTTTACACTAAAGTTGAACTAGCTCTACATGCTAGTTCAAATAGTTTTACACTAATCTTGAACTACCTCTACAAGGTAGTTTAAATAATTTTACACTAGATTTGAACTAGCTCCATAACCTAGTACAAATAATTTTACACTAGAGTTGAACTAGCTCTATAACCTAGTACAAATAATTTTACAATAGAGTCGAACTAGCTCTATAACCTAGTACAAATGATTTTACACCACTTTTGAACTAGCTCTTCAAGGTAGTTCAAATAATTTTACACTAGAGTTGAACTACCTCTATAACCTAGTACAAATAATTTTACACTTGAATTAAATTAGCTCTACAAGCTAGTTCAAATAATTTTACACTAGAGTTGAACTAGCTCTATAACCTAGTACAAATAATTTTACACTAGATTTAAAATAGGTCTACAAGCTAGTACAAATAATTTTACACTAGAGTTGAACTAGCTCTACAAGCTAGTTCAAGTAATTTTACACTAGAGTTGAACTAGCTCTATAACCTAGTACAAATAATTTTACACTAGAGTTGAACTAGATCTACAGGCTAGTTCAAATAGTTTTACACTAATCTAGAACTACCTCTACAAGGTAGTTTAAATAATTTTACCCTAGATTCGAACTAGCTCTATAACCTAGCACAAATAATTTTACACTAGAGTTGAACTAGCTCTATAACCTAGTTCAAATAATTTTATACTAGAGTTGAACTAGCTCTATAACCTAGTACAAATAATTTTACACTACTGTTGAACTAGCTTTACAAGCCAGTTCAAATAACTTTACAATAGAGTTGAACTAACTCTATAACCTAATACAAATAATTTTACACTAGAGTTAAACTAGCTCTACAAGCTAGTTCAAATAATTTTACACTAGAGTTGAACAAGCTCTACAGGATAGTTCAAATAATTTTACACTAGAGTTGAACTAGTTCTACAAGCTAGTTTAAATAATTTTGCACTGGAGTTGAACTAGCTCTATAACCTAGTACAAATAATTTTACACTAGAGTTGAACTAGCTCTTTGACCTAGTACAAATAATTTTACATAAGAGTTGAACTAGCTCTATAGGCTAGTTCAAATAACTTTCCACTAGAGTTGAACTAGCTCTATAGGCTAGTTCAAATAACTTTACACTAGAGTTGAACTAGCTCTATAGGCTAGGTCAAATAATTTTACACTCGAGTTGAACTAGTTCTACAAGCTAGTTCAAATTATTTTACACTACTGTTGAACTAGCTCTACAGGCTAGTACAAATAATTTTACACTGGAGTTGAACTAGCTCTACAAGCTAGTTCAAATAATTTTACACTAAAGTTGAACTAGCTGTACAGGCTAGTTCAAATAGTTTTACACTAATCTTGAACTACCTCTACAAGGTAGTTTAAATAATTTTACACTAGATTTGAACTAGCTCTATAACCTAGTACAAATAATTTTACACTAGATTTGAACTAGCTCTATAACCTAGTACAAATAATTTTACACTTGAGTTGAACTAGCTCTATAACCAAGTACAAATAATTTTACACTAGAGTTGAACTAGCTCTATAACCTAGTACAAATGATTTTACACTAGAGTTGAACTAGCTCTATGACATAGTAAAAATAATTTTACGGTAGAGTTGAAATAGCTCTATAGGCTAGTTCAAATAATTTTACACTAGAGTTGAACTAGCTCTATAGGCTAGTTCAAATAATTTTACACTAGAGTTGTACTAGCTCTAGAAGCTAGTGCAAATAATTTTACACTAGAGTTGAACTAGTTCTACAAGCTAGTTTAAATAATTTTATACTAGAGTTGAACTAGCTCTACAACCTAGTTCAAATAATTTTACACTAGAGTTGAAGTAGCTCTATAACCTAGTACAAATAATTTTATACTAGAATTGAACTAGCTCTACAAGCTAGTTCAAATAATTTTACACTAAAGTTGAACTAGCTCTACATGCTAGTTCAAATAGTTTTACGCTAATCTTGAACTACCTCTACAAGGTAGTTTAAATAATTTTACACTAGATTTGAACTAGCTCCATAACCTAGTACAAATAATTTTACACTAGAGTTGAACTAGCTCTATAACCTAGTACAAATAATTTTACACTTGAGTCGAACTAGCTCTATAACCTAGTACAAATGATTTTACACCACTGTTGAACTAGCTCTTCAAGGTAGTTCAAATAATTTTACCCTAGAGTTGAACTACCTCTATAACCTGGTACAAATAATTTTACACATGAATTAAACTAGCTCTACAAGCTAGTTCAAATAATTTTACACTAGAGTTGAACTAGCTCTATAACCTAGTACACATAATTTTACACTAGAGTTAAACTAGCTCTAAAAGCTAGTACCAATAATTTTACACTAGAGTTGAACTAGCTCTACAAGCTAGTTCAAGTAATTTTACACTAGAGTTGAACAAGCTCTATGACCTAGTACAAATAATTTTACACTAGAGTTGAAGTAGCTCTACAAGCTAGTTCAAATAATTTTACACTAAAGTTGAACTAGATCTACAGGCTAGTTCAAATAATTTTACCCTAGATTTGAACTAGCTCTATAACCTAGCCCAAATAATTTTACACTAGAGTTGAACTAGTTCTACAAGCTAGATTAAATAATTTTACACTAGAGTTGAACTAGCTCTATAACCTAGTACAAATAATTTTACACTAGAGTTGAACTAGCTCTATGACCTAGTACAAATAATTTTAAACTAGAGTTGAACTAGCTCTATAACCTAGTACAAATAATTTTACACTAGAGTTGAACTAGCTCTGTGACCTAATACAAATAATTTTACACAAGAGTTGAACTAGCTCTATAGGCTAGTTCAAATAACTTTCCACCAGAGTTGAACTAGCTCTATAGGCTAGTTCAAATAACTTTACACTAGAGTTGAACTAGCTCTATAGGCTAGGTCAAATAATTTTACACTCGAGTTGAACTAGTTCTACAAGCTAGTTCAAATTATTTTACACTACTGTTGAACTAGCTCTACAGGCTAGTACAAATAATTTTACACTAGAGTTGAACTAGCTGTACAAGCTAGTTCAAATAATTTTACACTAAAGTTGAACTAGCTGTACAGGCTAGTTCAAATAGTTTTACACTAATCTTGAACTACCTCTACAAGGTAGTTTAAATAATTTTACACTAGATTTGAACTAGCTCTATAACCTAGTACAAATAATTTTACACTTGAGTTGAACTAGCTCTATAACCAAGTACAAATAATTTTACACTAGAGTTGAACTAGCTCTATAACCTAGTACAAATGATTTTACACTAGAGTTGAACTAGCTCTATGACATAGTAAAAATAATTTTATGGTAGAGTTGAAATAGCTCTATAGGCTAGTTCAAATAATTTTACACTAGAGTTGAACTAGCTCTATAGGCTAGTTCAAATAATTTTACACTAGAGTTGTACTAGCTTTAGAAGCTAGTGCAAATAATTTTACACTAGAGTTGAGCTAGTTCTACAAGCTAGTTTAAATAATTTTATACTAGAGTTGAACTAGCTCTACAACCTAGTTCAAATAATTTTACACTAGAGTTGAAGTAGCTCTATAACCTAGTACAAATAATTTTACACTAGAATTGAACTAGCTCTACAAGCTAGTTCAAATAATTTTACACTAAAGTTGAACTAGCTCTACATGCTAGTTCAAATAGTTTTACGCTAATCTTGAACTACCTCTACAAGGTAGTTTAAATAATTTTACACTAGATTTGAACTAGCTCCATAACCTAGTACAAATAATTTTACACTAGAGTTGAACTAGCTCTATAACCTAGTACAAATAATTTTACACTTGAGTCGAACTAGCTCTATAACCTAGTACAAATGATTTTACACCACTGTTGAACTAGCTCTTCAAGGTAGTTCAAATAATTTTACCCTAGAGTTGAACTACCTCTATAACCTGGTACAAATAATTTTACACATGAATTAAACTAGCTCTACAAGCTAGTTCAAATAATTTTACACTAGAGTTGAACTAGCTCTATGACCTAGTACACATAATTTTACACTAGAGTTAAACTAGCTCTAAAAGCTAGTACCAATAATTTTACACTAGAGTTGAACTAGCTCTACAAGCTAGTTCAAGTAATTTTACACTAGAGTTGAGCAAGCTCTATGACCTAGTACAAATAATTTTAAACTAGAGTTGAACTAGCTCTATAACCTAGTACAAATAATTTTACACTAGAGTTGAAAAAGCTCTATGACCTAGTACAAATAATTTTACACTAGAGTTGAAGTAGCTCTCCAAGCTAGTTCAAATAATTTTACACTAAAGTTGAACTAGATCTACAGGCTAGTTCAAATAATTTTACCCTAGATTTGAACTAGCTCTATAACCTAGCACAAATAATTTTACACTAGAGTTGAACTAGCTCTATAACCTAGTTCAAATAATTTTACACTACAGTTGAACTAGATCTATTACCTAGTACAAATAATTTTACTCTACTATTGAACTAGTTCTACAAGCTAGTTCAAATAATTTTACAATAGAGTTGAACTAGCTCTATAACCTAATACAAATAATTTTACACTAAAGTTAAACTAGGTCTATAAGCTAGTTCAAATAATTTTACACTAGACTTGAATAAGCTCTATAGGGTAGTTTAAATAATTTTACAGTAGAGTTGAACTAGTTCTACAAGCTAGTTTAAATAATTTTGCACTAGAGTTGAACTAGCTCTATAACCTAGTACAAATAATTTTACACTAGAGTTGAACTAGCTCTATGACCTAGTACAAATAATTTTACACTAGAGTTGAACTAGCTCTATAACCTAGTACAAATAATTTTACACTAGAGTTGAACTAGCTCTATGACCTAGTACAAATAATTTTACACAAGACTTGAACTAGCTCTATAGGCTAGTTCAAATAACTTTCCAATAGAGATGAACTAGCTCTAAAGGCTAGTTCAAATAACTTTACACTAGAGTTGAACTAGCTCTGTAAGCTAGGTCAAATAATTTTACACTCGAGTTGAACTAGTTCTACAAGCTAGTTCAAATGATTTTACACTACTGTTGAACTAGCTCTACAGGCTAGTACAAATAATTTTACACTAGAGTTGAACTAGCTCTACAAGCTAGTTCAAATAATTTTACACTAAAGTTGAACTAGCTCCACAGGCTAGTTCAAATAGTTTTTACACTAATCTTGAACTACCTCTATAAGGTAGTTTAAATAATTTTACACTAGATTTGAACTAGCTCTATAACCTAGTACAAATAATTTTACACTATATTTGAACTACCTCTACAAGCTAGGTCAAATAATTTTACACTTGAGTTGAACTAGCTCTATAACCTAGTACAAATAATTTTACACTAGAGTTGAACTAGCTCTATGACCTAGTAAAAAATATTTTACACTACTGTTGAACTAGTTCTACAAGCTAGTTCAAATAATTTTACACTAGAGTTGAACTAGCTCTATAACCTAGTACAAATAATTTGGCACTAGAGTTGAACTAGCTCTACAGGCTAGTTCATATAATTTTACACTAGAGTTGAACTAGCTCTACAGGCTAGTTCAAATAGTTTTACACTGGAGTTGAACTAGATCTATATCCTAGTAGAAATAATTTTTGCACAAGAGTTTAACTAGCTCTACAAGTTAGTTCAAATAATTTTACACTAGGATTGAACTAGTTCTACAGTCAAGTTCAAAGAATTTTACACTAGATTTGAACTAGCTCTATAACCTGGCACAAATAATTTTACACTAGAGTTGAACTAGCTCTATAACCTAGTACAAATGATTTTTTACTTGAGTTGAACTAGCTCTATAACCTAGTACAAATGATTTTTCACTACTGTTGAACTAGCTCTACAAGCGAGTTCAAATAACTTTACACTAGAGTTGAACTAGCTCTATAACCTAGTACAAATAATTTTACACTATTGTTGAACTAGCTCTACAAGCTAGTTCAAATAATTTTACCACAGAGTTGAACTAGCTCTATAACCTAATACAAATAATTTTGCACTAGAGTTAAACTAGCTCTACAAGCTAATTCAAATAATTTTACACTAGAGTTGAACAAGCTCTACAGGATAGTTCAAATAATTTTACACTGGAGTTGAACTAGTTCTACAAGCTAGTTTAAAGAATTTTGCAATAGAGTTGAACTAGCTCTATAACCTAGTACAAATAATTTTACACTAGAGTTGAACTAGCTCTATAACCTAGTACAAATAATTTGACTCTACTGTTGAACTAGCTCTACAAGCTAGTTCAAATAATTTTACAATAGATTTGAATTAGCTCTATAACCTAATACAAATAATTTTACACTAAAGTTAAACTAGCTCTATAAGCTAGTTCAAATAATTTTACACTAGACTTGAACAAGCTCTACAGGATAGTTCAAATAATTTTACACTAGAGTTGAACTAGTTCTACAAGCTAGTTTGAATAATTTTGCACTAGAGTTGAACTAGCTCTATAACCTAGTATAAATAATTTTACACTAGAGTTGAACTAGCTCTATGACCTAGTACAAATAATTTTACACTAGAGTTGAACTAGCTCTATAACCTAGTACAAATAATTTTACACTAGAGTTGAACTAGCTCTATGACCTAGTACAAATAATTTTACACAAGACTTGAACTAGCTCTATAGGCTAGTTCAAATAACTTTCCACTAAAGATGAACTAGCTCTAAAGGCTAGTTCAAATAACTTTACACTAGAGTTGAACTAGCTCTATAAGCTAGGTCAAATAATTTTACACTCGAGTTGAACTAGTTCTACAAGCTAGTTAAAATGATTTTACACTACTGTTGAACTAGCTCTACAGGCTAGTACAAATAATTTTACACTAGAGTTGAACTAGCTCTACAAGATAGTTCAAATAATTTTACACTAAAGTTGAACTAGCTCTACATGCTAGTTCAAATAGTTTTACACTAATCTTCGACTACCTCTATAAGGTAGTTTAAATAATTTTACACTAGATTTGAACTAGCGCTATAACCTAGTACAAATAATTTTACACTATATTTGAACTAGCTCTACAAGCTAGGTCAAATAATTTTACACTTGAGTTGAACTAGCTCTATAACCTAGTACAAATAATTTTACACTAGAGTTGAACTAGCTCTATGACCTAGTACAAAATATTTTACACTACTGTTGAACTAGCTCTACAAGCTAGTTCAAATAATTTTACACTAGAGTTGAACTAGCTCTATAACCTAGTACAAATAATTTTGCACTAGAGTTGAACTAGCTCTACAGGCTAGTTCATATAATTTTACACTAGAGTTGAACTAGCTCTACAGGCTAGTTCAAATAGTTTTACACTGGAGTTGAACTAGCTCTATATCCTAGTAGAAATAATTTTTTCACAAGAGTTTAACTAGCTCTACAAGTTAGTTCAAATAATTTTACACTAGGATTGAACTAGTTCTACAGTCAAGTTCAAAGAATTTTACACTAGATTTGAACTAGCTCTATAACCTAGCACAAATAATTTTACACTAGAGTTGAACTAGCTCTATAACCTAGTACAAATGATTTTTTACTTGAGTTGAACTAGCTCTATGACCTAGTACAAAATATTTTACACTACTGTTGAACTAGCTCTACAAGCGAGTTCAAATAACTTTACACTAGAGTTGAACTAGCTCTATAACCTAGTACAAATAATTTTACACTATTGTTGAACTAGCTCTACAAGCTAGTTCAAATAATTTTACCACAGAGTTGAACTAGCTCTATAACCTAATACAAATAATTTTACACTAGAGTTAAACTAGCTCTACAAGCTAATTCAAATAATTTTACACTAGAGTTGAACAAGCTCTACAGGATAGTTCAAATAATTTTACACTAGAGTTGAACTAGTTCTATAAGCTAGTTTAAAGAATTTTGCAATAGAGTTGAACTAGCTCTATAACCTAGTACAAATAATTTTACACTAGAGTTGAACTAGCTCTATAACCTAGTACAAATAATTTGACTCTACTGTTGAACTAGCTCTACAAGCTAGTTCAAATAATTTTACAATAGATTTGAATTAGCTCTATAACCTAATACAAATAATTTTACACTAAAGTTAAACTAGCTCTATAAGCTAGTTCAAATAATTTTACACTAGAGTTGAACAAGCTCTACAGGATAGTTCAAATAATTTTACACTAGAGTTGAACTAGTTCTACAAGCTAGTTTGAATAATTTTGCACTAGAGTTGAACTAGCTCTATAACCTAGTACAAATAATTTTACACTAGAGTTGAACTAGCTCTATGACCTAGTACAAATAATTTTACACTAGAGTTGAACTAGGTCTATAACCTAGTACAAATAATTTTACACAAGACTTGAACTAGCTCTATAGGCTAGTTCAAATAACTTTCCACTAGAGATGAACTAGCTCTAAAGGCTAGTTCAAATAACTTTACACTAGAGTTGAACTAGCTCTATAAGCTAGGTCAAATAATTTTACACTCGAGTTGAACTAGTTCTACAAGCTAGTTAAAATGATTTTACACTACTGTTGAACTAGCTCTACAGGCTAGTACAAATAATTTTACACTAGAGTTGAACTAGCTCTACAAGATAGTTCAAATAATTTTACACTGAAGTTGAACTAGCTCTACAGGCTAGTTCAAATAGTTTTACACTAATCTTCGACTACCTCTATAAGGTAGTTTAAATAATTTTACACTAGATTTGAACTAGCCCTATAACCTAGTACAAATAATTTTACACTATATTTGAACTAGCTCTACAAGCTAGGTCAAATAATTTTACACTTGAGTTGAACTAGCTCTATAACCTAGTACAAATAATTTTACACTAGAGTTGAACTAGCTCTATGACCTAGTACAAAATATTTTACACTACTGTTAAACTAGCTATATAGGCTAGTACAAATAATTTTACACTGGAGTTGAACTACCTCTACAAGCTAGTTCAAATAATTTTACACTAAAGTTGAACTAGCTGTATAGGCTAGTTCAAATAGTTTTACACTAATCTTGAACTACCTCTAAAAGGTAGTTTAAATAATTTTACACTATATTTGAACTAGCTCTATAACCTCGTATAAATAATTTTACACTAGAGTTGAAGTAGCTCCATAACCTAGTACAAATAATTTTACACTTAAGTTGAACTAGCTCTATAACCAAGTACAAATAATTTTACACTAGAGTTGAACTAGCTCTATAACCTAGTACAAATGATTTTACACTAGAGTTGAACTAGCTCTATGACATAGTACAAATAATTTTACAATAGAGTTGAACTAGCTCTATAGGCAAGTTCAAATAATTTTACACTAGAGTTGAACTAGCTCTATAGGCTAGTTCAAATAATTTTACACTAGAGTTGAACTATCTCTACAAGCTAGTTCAAATAATTTTACACTAGAGTTGAACTAGATCTAGAAGCAAGTTTAAATAATTTTATACTAGAGTTGAACTAGCTCTATAACCTAGTACAAATAATTTTACACTAGAGTTGAACTAGCTCTATAACCTAGTACAAATGATTTTACACTAGAGTTGAACTAGCTCTATGACATAGTACAAATAATTTTACAATAGAGTTGAACTAGCTCTATAGGCAAGTTCAAATAATTTTACACTAGAGTTGAACTAGCTCTATAGGCTAGTTCAAATAATTTTACACTAGAGTTGAACTATCTCTACAAGCTAGTTCAAATAATTTTACACTAGAGTTGAACTAGATCTAGAAGCAAGTTTAAATAATTTTATACTAGAGTTGAACTAGCTCTATAACCTAGTACAAATAATTTTACACTAAAGTTGAACTAGCTCTACAAGCTAGTTCAAATAATTTTACACTAGAGTTGAACTAGCTCTATAACCTAGTACAAATAATTTTACACTAGAGTTGAACTAGCTCTACAAGCTAGTTCAAATAATTTTACACTAAAGTTGAACTAGCTCTACATGCTAGTTCAAATAGTTTTACACTAATCTTGAACTACCTCTACAAGGTAGTTTAAATAATTTTACACTAGATTTGAACTAGCTCCATAACCTAGTACAAATAATTTTACACTAGAGTTGAACAAGCTCTATAACCTAGTACAAATAATTTTACAATAGAGTCGAACTAGCTCTATAACCTAGTACAAATGATTTTACACCACTATTAAACTAGCTCTTTAAGGTAGTTCAAATAATTTTACACTAGAGTTGAACTACCTCTATAACCTAGTACAAATAAGTTTACACTTGAATTAAACTAGCTCTACAAGCTAGTTCAAATAATTTTACACTAGAGTTGAACTAGCTCTATAACCTAGTACAAATAATTTGATACTAGAGTTAAACTAGCTCTAATAGCTAGTTCAAGTAATTTTACACTAGAGTTGAACTAGCTCTATAACCTAGTAGAAATAATTTTACACTAGAGTTTAACTAGCTCTACAAGCTAGTTCAAATAATTTTGCACTAAAGTTGAACTAGATCTACAGGCTAGTTCAAATAGTTTTCCACTAATCTTTAACTACCTCTACAAGGTAGTTTAAATAATTTTACCCTAGATTCGAACTAGCTCTATAACCTAGCACAAATAATTTTACACTAGAGTTGAACTAGCTCTATAACCTAGTTCAAATAATTTTATACTAGAGTTGAACTAGCTCTATAACCTAGTACAAATAATTTTACACTACTGTTGAACTAGCTTTACAAGCCAGTTCAAATAATTTTACAATAGAGTTGAACTAGCTCTATAACCTAATACAAATAATTTTACACTAGAGTTAAACTAGCTCTACAAGCTAGTTCAAATAATTCTACACTAGAGTTGAACAAGCTCTACAGGATAGTTCAAATAATTTTGCACTAGAGTTGAACTAGCTCTATAACCTAGTATAAATAATTTTACACTAGAGTTGAACTAGCTCTATGAGCTAGTACAAATAATTTTACACTAGAGTTGAACTAGCTCTATGACCTAGTAGAAATAATTTTACACTAGAGTTGAACTAGCTCTATAACCTAGTACAAATAATTTTACACTAGAGTTGAACTAGCTCTATGACCTAGTACAAATAATTTTACACAAGAGTTGAACTAGCTCTATAGGCTAGTTCAAATAACTTTCCACTAGAGTTGAAGTAGCTCTAAAGGCTAGTTCAAATAACTTTACACTAGAGTTGAACTAGCTCTATAGGCTAGGTCAAATAATTTTACACTCGAGTTGAACTCGTTCTACAAGCTAGTTCAAATGATTTTACACTACTGTTGAACTAGCTCTACAGGCTAATACAAATAATTTTACACTAGAGTTGAACTAGCTCTACAAGCTAGTTCAAATAATTTTACACTAAAGTTGAACTAGCTCTACAGGCTAGTTCAAATAGTTTTACACTAATATTGAACTACCTCTACAAGGTAGTTTAAATAATTTTACACTATATTTGAACTAGATCTATAACCTAGTACAAATAATTTTACACTATAGTTGAAATAGCTCTACAAGCTAGGTCAAATAATTTTACACTTGAATTGAACTAGCTCTATAACCTAGTACAAATAATTTTACACTAGAGTTGAACTAGCTCTATGACCTAGTACAAAAGATTTTACACTACTGTAGAACTAGCTCTACAAGCTAGTTCAAATAATTTTACACTAGAGTTGAACTAGCTCTATAACCTAGTACAAATAATTTTACACTAGAGTTGAACAAGCTCTATAGGCTAGTTCATATAATTTTACACTAGATTTGAACTAGCTCTACAGGCTAGTACAAATAGTTTTACACTAGAGTTAAACTAGCTCTATAATCTAGTAGAAATAATTTTACACTAGAGTTTAACTAGCTCTACAAGTTAGTTCAAATAATTTTACACTAGAGTTGAACTAGCTCTACAAGCTAGTTCAAATAATTTTACACTAGAGTTGAACTAGCTCTATAACCTAGTACAAATAATTTTACACTAGAGTTGAACTAGCTCTACAAGCTAGTTCAAATAATTTTACACTAAAGTTGAACTAGCTCTACATGCTAGTTCAAATAGTTTTACACTAATCTTGAACTACCTCTACAAGGTAGTTTAAATAATTTTACACTAGATTTGAACTAGCTCTATAACCTAGGTTAAATAATTTTACACTAGAGTTGAACTAGCTCTATAACCTAGTTCAAATAATTTTACACTAGAGTTGAACTAGCTCTATAACCTAGTACAAATAATTTTACACTACTGTTGAACTACCTCTACAAGCTAGTTCAAATAATTTTACAATAGAGTTGAACTAGCTCTATAACCTAATACAAATAATTTTACACTAGAGTTGAACTAGCTCTATAACCAAGTACAAATAATTTTACACTAGAGTTGAACTAGCTCTACAAGCTAGTTCAAATAATTTTACACTAAAGTTGAACTAGCTCTACATGCTAGTTCAAATAGTTTTACACTAATCTTGAACTACCTCTACAAGGTAGTTTAAATAATTTTACACTAGATTTGAACTAGCTCCATAACCTAGTACAAATAATTTTACACTAGAGTTGAACTAGCTCTATAACCTAGTACAAATGATTTTACACCACTGTTGAACTAGCTCTCCAAGGTAGTTCAAATAATTTTACACTAGAGTTGAACAAGCTCTACAGGATAGTTCAAATAATTTTACACTAGAGTTGAACTAGTTCTACAAGCTAGATTAAATAATTTTACACTAGAGTTGAACTAGCTCTATAACCTAGTACAAATAATTTTACAGTAGAGTTGAACTAGCTCTATGACCTAGTACAAATAATTTTAAACTAGAGTTGAACTAGCTCTATAACCTAGTACAAATAATTTTACACTAGAGTTGAACTAGCTCTGTGACCTAGTACAAATAATTTTGCACAAGAGTTGAACTAGCTCTATAGGCTAGTTCAAATAACTTTCCACTAGAGTTGAACTAGCTCTATAGGCTAGTTCAAATAACTTTACACTAGAGTTGAACTAGCTCTATAGGCTAGGTCAAATAATTTTACACTCGAGTTGAACTAGTTCTACAAGCTAGTTCAAATTATTTTACACTACTATTGAACTAGCTCTACAGGCTAGTACAAATAATTTTACGCTAGAGTTGAACTAGCTGTACAAGCTAGTTCAAATAATTTTACACTAAAGTTGAACTAGCTATACAGGCTAGTTCAAATAGTTTTACACTAATCTTGAACTACCTCTACAAGGTAGTTTAAATAATTTTACACTAGATTTGAACTAGCTCTATAACCTAGTACAAATAATTTTACACTAGATTTGAACTAGCTCTATAACCTAGTACAAATAATTTTACACTTGAGTTGAACTAGCTCTATAACCAAGTACAAATAATTTTACACTAGAGTTGAACTAGCTCTATAATCTAGTACAAATGATTTTACACTTGAGTTGAACTAGCTCTATGACATAGTAAAAATAATTTTACGGTAGAGTTGAAATAGCTCTATAGGCTAGTTCAAATAATTTTACACTAGAGTTGAACTAGCTCTATAGGCTAGTTCAAATAATTTTACACTAGAGTTGAACTAGTTCTACAAGGTAGTTTAAATAATTTTATACTAGAGTTGAACTAGCTCTACAACCTAGTTCAAATAATTTTACACTAGAGTTGAAGTAGCTCTATAACCTAGTACAAATAATTTTACACTAGAATTGAACTAGCTCTACAAGCTAGTTCAAATAATTTTACACTAAAGTTGAACTAGCTCTACATGCTAGTTCAAATAGTTTTACGCTAATCTTGAACTACCTCTACAAGGTAGTTTAAATAATTTTACACTAGATTTGAACTAGCTCCATAACCTAGTACAAATAATTTTACACTAGAGTTGAACTAGCTCTATAACCTAGTACAAATAATTTTACACTTGAGTCGAACTAGCTCTATAACCTAGTACAAATGATTTTACACCACTGTTGAACTAGCTCTTCAAGGTAGTTTAAATAATTTTACCCTAGAGTTGAACTACCTCTATAACCTGGTACAAATAATTTTACACATGAATTAAACTAGCTCTACAAGCTAGTTCAAATAATTTTACACTAGAGTTGAACTAGCTCTATAACCTAGTACACATAATTTTACACTAGAGTTAAACTATTTAAAAGCTAGTACCAATAATTTTACACTAGAGTTGAACTAGCTCTACAAGCTAGTTCAAGTAATTTTACACTAGAGTTGAACAAGCTCTATGACCTAGTACAAATAATTTTACACTAGAGTTGAAGTAGCTCTACAAGCTAGTTCAAATAATTTTACACTAAAGTTGAACTAGATCTACAGGCTAGTTCAAATAATTTTACCCTAGATTTGAACTAGCTCTATAACCTAGCACAAATAATTTTACACTAGAGTTGAACTAGTTCTACAAGCTAGATTAAATAATTTTACAATAGAGTTGAACTAGCTCTATAACCTAGTACAAATAATTTTACACTAGAGTTGAACTAGCTCTATGACCTAGTACAAATAATTTTAAACTAGAGTTGAACTAGCTCTATAACCTAGTACAAATAATTTTACACTAGAGTTGAACTAGCTCTGTGACCTAGTACAAATAATTTTACACAAGAGTTGAACTAGCTCTATAGGCTAGTTCAAATAACTTTCCACTAGAGTTGAACTAGCTCTATGGGCTAGTTCAAATAACTTTACACTAGAGTTGAACTAGCTCTATAGGCTAGGTCAAATAATTTTACACTCGAGTTGAACTAGTTCTACAAGCTAGTTCAAATTATTTTACACTACTGTTGAACTAGCTCTACAGGCTAGTACAAAGAATTTTACACTAGAGTTGAACTAGCTGTACAAGCTAGTTCAAATAATTTTACACTAAAGTTAAACTAGCTGTACAGGCTAGTTCAAATAGTTTTACACTAATCTTGAACTACCTCTACAAGGTAGTTTAAATAATTTTACACTAGATTTGAACTAGCTCTATAACCTAGTACAAATAATTTTACACTAGATTTGAACTAGCTCTATAACGTAGTACAAATAATTTTACACTAGAGTTGAACTAGCTCTATAAGCTAGGTCAAATAATTTTACACTCGAGTTGAACTAGTTCTACAAGCTAGTTAAAATGATTTTACACTACTGTTGAACTAGCTCTACAGGCTAGTACAAATAATTTTACACTAGAGTTGAACTAGCTCTACAAGATAGTTCAAATAATTTTACACTGAAGTTGAACTAGCTCTACAGGCTAGTTCAAATAGTTTTACACTAATCTTCGACTACCTCTATAAGGTAGTTTAAATAATTTTACACTAGATTTGAACTAGCCCTATAACCTAGTACAAATAATTTTACACTATATTTGAACTAGCTCTACAAGCTAGGTCAAATAATTTTACACTTGAGTTGAACTAGCTCTATAACCTAGTACAAATAATTTTACACTAGAGTTGAACTAGCTCTATGACCTAGTACAAAATATTTTACACTACTGTTAAACTAGCTATATAGGCTAGTACAAATAATTTTACACTGGAGTTGAACTAGCTCTACAAGCTAGTTCAAATAATTTTACACTAAAGTTGAACTAGCTGTACAGGCTAGTTCAAATAGTTTTACACTAATCTTGAACTACCTCTAAAAGGTAGTTTAAATAATTTTACACTATATTTGAACTAGCTCTATAACCTCGTATAAATAATTTTACACTAGAGTTGAAGTAGCTCCATAACCTAGTACAAATAATTTTACACTTAAGTTGAACTAGCTCTATAACCAAGTATAAATAATTTTACACTAGAGTTGAACTAGCTCTATAACCTAGTACAAATGATTTTACACTAGAGTTGAACTAGCTCTATGACATAGTACAAATAATTTTACAATAGAGTTGAACTAGCTCTATAGGCAAGTTCAAATAATTTTACACTAGAGTTGAACTAGCTCTATAGGCAAGTTCAAATAATTTTACACTAGAGTTGAACTAGCTCTATAGGCTAGTTCAAATAATTTTACACTAGAGTTGAACTATCTCTACAAGCTAGTTCAAATAATTTTACACTAGAGTTGAACTAGATCTAGAAGCAAGTTTAAATAATTTTATACTAGAGTTGAACTAGCTCTATAACCTAGTACAAATAATTTTACACTAGAGTTGAACTAGCTCTACAAGCTAGTTCAAATAATTTTACACTAGAGTTGAACTAGCTCTATAACCTAGTACAAATAATTTTACACTACAGTTGAACTAGCTCTACAAGCTAGTGCAAATAATTTTACACTAAAGTTGAACTAGCTCTACATGCTAGTTCAAATAGTTTTACACTAATCTTGAACTACCTCTACAAGGTAGTTTAAATAATTTTACACTAGATTTGAACTAGCTCCATAACCTAGTACAAATAATTTTACACTAGAGTTGAACAAGCTCTATAACCTAGTACAAATAATTTTACAATAGAGTCGAACTAGCTCTATAACCTAGTACAAATGATTTTACACCACTATTAAACTAGCTCTTTAAGGTAGTTCAAATAATTTTACACTAGAGTTGAACTACCTCTATAACCTAGTACAAATAAGTTTACACTTGAATTAAACTAGCTCTACAAGCTAGTTCAAATAATTTTACACTAGAGTTGAACTAGCTCTATAACCTAGTACAAATAATTTCATACTAGAGTTAAACTAGCTCTACAAGCTAGTACAAATAATTTTACACTAGAGTTGAACTAGCTCTACAAGCTAGTTCAAGTAATTTTACACTAGAGTTGAACTAGCTCTATAACCTAGTAGAAATAATTTTACACTAGAGTTCAACTAGCTCTACAAGCTAGTTCAAATAATTTTACACTAAAGTTGAACTAGATCTACAGGCTAGTTCAAATAGTTTTCCACTAATCTTGAACTACCTCTACAAGGTAGTTTAAATAATTTTACTCTAGATTCGAACTAGCTCTATAACCTAGCACAAATAATTTTACACTAGAGTTGAACTAGCTCTATAACCTAGTTCAAATAATTTTATACTAGAGTTGAACTAGCTCTATAACCTAGTACAAATAATTTTACACTACTGTTGAACTAGCTTTACAAGCCAGTTCAAATAATTTTACAATAGAGTTGAACTAGCTCTATAACCTAATACAAATAATTTTACACTAGAGTTAAACTAGCTCTACAAGCTAGTTCAAATAATTCTACACTAGAGTTGAACAAGCTCTACAGGATAGTTCAAATAATTTTGCACTAGAGTTGAACTAGCTCTATAACCTAGTATAAATAATTTTACACTAGAGTTGAACTAGCTCTATGAGCTAGTACAAATAATTTTACACTAGAGTTGAACTAGCTCTATGACCTAGTACAAATAATTTTACACTAGAGTTGAACTAGCTCTATAACCTAGTACAAATAATTTTACACTAGAGTTGAACTAGCTCTATGACCTAGTACAAATAATTTTACACAAGAGTTGAACTAGCTCTATAGGCTAGTTCAAATAACTTTCCACTAGAGTTGAAGTAGCTCTAAAGGCTAGTTCAAATAACTTTACACTAGAGTTGAACTAGCTCTATAGGCTAGGTCAAATAATTTTACACTCGAGTTGAACTCGTTCTACAAGATAGTTCAAATGATTTTACACTACTGTTGAACTAGCTCTACAGGCTAATACAAATAATTTTACACTAGAGTTGAACTAGCTCTACAAGCTAGTTCAAATAATTTTACACTAAAGTTGAACTAGCTCTACAGGCTAGTTCAAATAGTTTTACACTAATATTGAACTACCTCTACAAGGTAGTTTAAATAATTTTACACTAGATTTTAACTAGATCTATAACCTAGTACAAATAATTTTACACTATAGTTGAAATAGCTCTACAAGCTAGGTCAAATAATTTTACACTTGAATTGAACTAGCTCTATAACCTAGTACAAATAATTTTACACTAGAGTTGAACTAGCTCTATGACCTAGTACAAAAGATTTTACACTACTTAGAACTAGCTCTACAAGCTAGTTCAAATAATTTTACACTAGAGTTGAACTAGCTCTATAACCTAGTACAAATAATTTTACACTAGAGTTGAACAAGCTCTACAGGCTAGTTCATATAATTTTACACTAGAGTTGAACTAGCTCTACAGGCTAGTACAAATAGTTTTACACTGGAGTTGAACTAGCTCTATAACCTAGTAGAAATAATTTTACACTAGAGTTTAACTAGCTCTACAAGTTAGTTCAAATAATTTTACACTAGAGTTGAACTAGCTCTACAAGCTAGTTCAAATAATTTTACACTAGAGTTGAACTAGCTCTATAACCTAGTACAAATAATTTTACACTAGAGTTGAACTAGCTCTACAAGCTAGTTCAAATAATTTTACACTAAAGTTGAACTAGCTCTACATCCTAGTTCAAATAGTTTTACACTAATCTTGAACTACCTCTACAAGGTAGTTTAAATAATTTTACACTAGATTTGAACTAGCTCTATAACCTAGGTTAAATAATTTTACACTAGAGTTGAACTAGCTCTATAACCTAGTTCAAATAATTTTACCCTAGAGTTGAACTAGCTCTATAACCTAGTACAAATAATTTTACACTACTGTTGAACTACCTCTACAAGCTAGTTCAAATAATTTTACAATAGAGTTGAACTAGCTCTATAACCTAATACAAATAATTTTACACTAGAGTTGAACTAGCTCTATAACCAAGTACAAATAATTTTACACTAGAGTTGAACTAGCTCTACAAGCTAGTTCAAATAATTTTACACTAAAGTTGAACTAGCTCTACATGCTAGTTCAAATAGTTTTACACTAATCTTGAACTACCTCTACAAGGTAGTTTAAATAATTTTACACTAGATTTGAACTAGCTCCATAACCTAGTACAAATAATTTTACAGTAGAGTTGAACTAGCTCTATAACCTAGTACAAATGATTTTACACCACTGTTGAACTAGCTCTCCAAGGTAGTTCAAATAATTTTACACTAGAGTTGAACAAGCTCTACAGGATAGTTCAAATAATTTTACACTAGAGTTGAACTAGTTCTACAAGCTAGATTAAATAATTTTACACTAGAGTTGAACTAGCTCTATAACCTAGTACAAATAATTTTACACTAGAGTTGAACTAGCTCTATGACCTAGTACAAATAATTTTAAACTAGAGTTGAACTAGCTCTATAACCTAGTACAAATAATTTTACACTAGAGTTGAACTAGCTCTGTGACCTAGTACAAATAATTTTACACAAGAGTTGAACTAGCTCTATAGGCTAGTTCAAATAACTTTCCACTAGAGTTGAACTAGCTCTATAGGCTAGTTCAAATAACTTTACACTAGAGTTGAACTAGCTCTATAGGCTAGGTCAAATAATTTTACACTCGAGATGAACTAGTTCTACAAGCTAGTTCAAATTATTTTACACTACTGTTGAACTAGCTCTACAGGCTAGTACAAATAATTTTACACTAGAGTTGAACTAGCTGTACAAGCTAGTTCAAATAATTTTACACTAAAGTTGAACTAGCTGTACAGGCTAGTTCAAATAGTTTTACACTAATCTTGAACTACCTCTACAAGGTAGTTTAAATAATTTTACACTAGATTTGAACTAGCTCTATAACCTAGTACAAATAATTTTACACTAGATTTGAACTAGCTCTATAACCTAGTACAAATAATTTTACACTTGAGTTGAACTAGCTCTATGACCTAGTACAAATAATTTTACACTAGAGTTGAACTAGCTGTACAAGCTAGTTCAAATAATTTTACACTAAAGTTGAACTAGCTGTACAGGCTAGTTCAAATAGTTTTACACTAATCTTGAACTACCTCTACAAGGTAGTTTAAATAATTTTACACTAGATTTGAACTAGCTCTATAACCAAGTACAAATAATTTTACACTAGAGTTGAACTAGCTCTATAACCTAGTACAAATGATTTTACACTAGAGTTGAACTATTTCTATGACATAGTAAAAATAATTTTACGGTAGAGTTGAAATAGCTCAATAGGCTAGTTCAAATAATTTTACACTAGAGTTGAACTAGCTCTATAGGCTAGTTCAAATAATTTTACACTAGAGTTGAACTAGTTCTACAAGGTAGTTTAAATAATTTTATACTAGAGTTGAACTAGCTCTACAACCTAGTTCAAATAATTTTACACTAGAGTTGAAGTAGCTCTATAACCTAGTACAAATA
The DNA here is from genome assembly GCF_056163025.1 of Triticum urartu. NCBI lineage: Eukaryota > Viridiplantae > Streptophyta > Magnoliopsida > Poales > Poaceae > Triticum > Triticum urartu. Next base: position 559,753,310 of record NC_141875.1, read on the forward strand.
ATTTTACACTAGAATTGAACTAGCTCTACAAGCTAGTTCAAATAATTTTACACTAAAGTTGAACTAGCTCTACATGCTAGTTCAAATAGTTTTACGCTAATCTTGAACTACCTCTACAAGGTAGTTTAAATAATTTTACACTAGATTTGAAATAGCTCCATAACCTAGTACAAATAATTTTACACTAGAGTTGAACTAGCTCTATAACCTAGTACAAATAATTTTACACTTGAGTCGAACTAGCTCTATAACCTAGTACAAATGATTTTACACCACTGTTGAACTAGCTCTTCAAGGTAGTTCAAATAATTTTACCCTAGAGTTGAACTACCTCTATAACCTGGTACAAATAATTTTACACATGAATTAAACTAGCTCTACAAGCTGGTTCAAATAATTTTACACTAGAGTTGAACTAGCTCTATAACCTAGTACACATAATTTTACACTAGAGTTAAACTATTTAAAAGCTAGTACCAATAATTTTACACTAGAGTTGAACTAGCTCTACAAGCTAGTTCAAGTAATTTTACACTAGAGTTGAACAAGCTCTATGACCTAGTACAAATAATTTTACACTAGAGTTGAAGTAGCTCTACAAGCTAGTTCAAATAATTTTACACTAAAGTTGAACTAGATCTACAGGCTAGTTCAAATAATTTTACCCTAGATTTGAAATAGCTCTATAACCTAGCACAAATAATTTTACACTAGAGTTGAACTAGTTCTACAAGCTAGATTAAATAATTTTACACTAGAGTTGAACTAGCTCTATAACCTAGTACAAATAATTTTACACTAGAGTTGAACTAGCTCTATGACCTAGTACAAATAATTTTAAACTAGAGTTGAACTAGCTCTATAACCTAGTACAAATAATTTTACACTAGAGTTGAACTAGCTCTGTGACCTAGTACAAATAATTTTACACAAGAGTTGAACTAGCTCTATAGGCTAGTTCAAATAACTTTCCACTAGAGTTGAACTAGCTCTATGGGCTAGTTCAAATAACTTTACACTAGAGTTGAACTAGCTCTATAGGCTAGGTCAAATAATTTTACACTCGAGTTGAACTAGTTCTACAAGCTAGTTCAAATTATTTTACACTACTGTTGAACTAGCTCTACAGGCTAGTACAAAGAATTTTACACTAGAGTTGAACTAGCTGTACAAGCTAGTTCAAATAATTTTACACTAAAGTTGAACTAGCTGTACAGGCTAGTTCAAATAGTTTTACACTAATCTTGAACTACCTCTACAAGGTAGTTTAAATAATTTTACACTAGATTTGAACTAGCTCTATAACCTAGTACAAATAATTTTACACTAGATTTGAACTAGCTCTATAACCTAGTACAAATAATTTTACACTTGAGTTGAACTAGCTCTATAACCAAGTACAAATAATTTTACACTAGAGTTGAACTAGCTCTATAACCTAGTACAAATGATTTTACACTAGAGTTGAACTAGCTCTATGACATAGTAAAAATAATGTTATGGTAGAGTTGAAATAGCTCTATAGGCTAGTTCAAATAATTTTACACTAGAGTTGAACTAGCTTTATAGGCTAGTTCAAATAATTTTACACTAGAGTTGTACTAGCTCTAGAAGCTAGTGCAAATAATTTTACACTAGAGTTGAACTAGTTCTACAAGCTAGTTTAAATAATTTTATACTAGAGTTGAACTAGATCTACAACCTAGTTCAAATAATTTTACACTAGAGTTGAAGTAGCTCTATAACCTAGTACAAATAATTTTACACTAGAATTGAACTAGCTCTACAAGCTAGTTCAAATAATTTTACACTAAAGTTGAACTAGATGTACAGGCTAGTTCAAATAGTTTTACACTAATCTTGAACTACCTCTACAAGGTAGTTTAAATAATTTTACACTAGATTTGAACTAGCTCTATAACCTAGTACAAATAATTTTACACTAGAGTTGAACTAGCTCTATAACCTAGTACAAATAATTTTACACTAGAGTTGAACTAGCTCTACAAGCTAGTTCAAATAATTTTACACTAAAGTTGAACTAGCTCTAAATGCTAGTTCAAATAGTTTTACGCTAATCTTGAACTACCTCTACAAGGTAGTTTAAATAATTTTACCCTAGATTTGAACTAGCTCCATAACCTAGTACAAATAATTTTACACTAGAGTTGAACTAGCTCCATAACCTAGTACAAATAATTTTACACTAGAGTTGAACTAGCTCTATGACCTAGTACAAATAATTTTAAACTAGAGTTGAACTAGCTCTATAACCTAGTACAAATAATTCTACACTAGTGTTGAACTAGCTCTGTGACCTAGTACAAATAATTTTACACAAGAGTTGAACTAGCTCTATAGGCTAGTTCAAATAACTTTCCACTAGAGTTGAACTAGCTCTATGGGCTAGTTCAAATAACTTTACACTAGAGTTGAACTAGCTCTATAGGCTAGGTCAAATAATTTTACACTCGAGTTGAACTAGTTCTACAACCTAGTTCAAATTATTTTACACTACTGTTGAACTAGCTCTACAGGCTAGTACAAAGAATTTTACACTAGAGTTGAACTAGCTGTACAAGCTAGTTCAAATAATTTTACACTAAAGTTGAACTAGCTGTACAGGCTAGTTCAAATAGTTTTACACTAATCTTGAACTACCTCTACAAGGTAGTTTAAATAATTTTACACTAGATTTGAACTAGCTCTATAACCTAGTACAAATAATTTTACACTAGATTTGAACTAGCTCTATAACCTAGTACAAATAATTTTACACTTGAGTTGAACTAGCTCTATAACCAAGTACAAATAATTTTACACTAGAGTTGAACTAGCTCTATAACCTAGTACAAATGATTTTACACTAGAGTTGAACTAGCTCTATGACATAGTAAAAATAATTTTATGGTAGAGTTGAAATAGCTCTATAGGCTAGTTCAAATAATTTTACACTAGAGTTGAACTAGCTCTATAGGCTAGTTCAAATAATTTTACACTAGAGTTGTACTACCTCTAGAAGCTAGTGCAAATAATTTTACACTAGAGTTGAACTAGTTCTACAAGCTAGTTTAAATAATTTTATACTAGAGTTGAAGAAGCTCTACAACCTAGTTCAAATAATTTTACACTAGAGTTGAAGTAGCTCTATAACCTAGTACAAATAATTTTACACTAGAATTGAACTAGCTCTACAAGCTAGTTCAAATAATTTTACACTAAAGTTGAACTAGATGTACAGGCTAGTTCAAATAGTTTTACACTAATCTTGAACTACCTCTACAAGGTAGTTTAAATAATTTTACACTAGATTTGAACTAGCTCTATAACCTAGTACAAATAATTTTACACTAGAGTTGAACTAGCTCTATAACCTAGTACAAATAATTTTACACTAGAGTTGAACTAGCTCTACAAGCTAGTTCAAATAATTTTACACTAAAGTTGAACTAGCTCTACATGCTAGTTCAAATAGTTTTACACTAATCATGAACTACCTCCACAAGGTAGTTTAAATAATTTTACACTAGATTTGAACTAGCTCCATAAACTAGTACAAATAATTTTACACTAGAGTTGAACAAGCTCTATAACCTAGTACAAATAATTTTACAATAGAGTCGAACTAGCTCTATAACCTAGTACAAATGATTTTACACCACTATTAAACTAGCTCTTTAAGGTAGTTCAAATAATTTTACACTAGAGTTGAACTACCTCTATAACCTAGTACAAATAAGTTTACACTTGAATTAAACTAGCTCTACAAGCAAGTTCAAATAATTTTGCACTAGAGTTGAACTAGCTCTATAACCTAGTACAAATAATTTGATACTAGAGTTAAACTAGCTCTACAAGCTAGTACAAATAATTTTACACTAGAGTTGAACTAGCTCTACAAGCTAGTTCAAGTAATTTTACACTAGAGTTGAACTAGCTCTATAACCTAGTAGAAATAATTTTACACTAGAGTTCAACTAGCTCTACAAGCTAGTTCAAATAATTTTACACTAAAGTTGAACTAGATCTACAGGCTAGTTCAAATAGTTTTCCACTAATCTTGAACTACCTCTACAAGGTAGTTTAAATAATTTTACCCTAGATTCGAACTAGCTCTATAACCTAGCACAAATAATTTTACACTAGAGTTGAACTAGCTCTATAACCTAGTTCAAATAATTTTATACTAGAGTTGAACTAGCTCTATAACCTAGTACAAATAATTTTACACTACTGTTGAACTAGCTTTACAAGCCAGTTCAAATAGTTTTACAATAGAGTTGAACTAGCTCTATAACCTAATACAAATAATTTTACACTAGAGTTAAACTAGCTCTACAAGCTAGTTCAAATAATTCTACACTAGAGTTGAACAAGCTCTACAGGATAGTTCAAATAATTTTGCACTAGAGTTGAACTAGCTCTATAACCTAGTATAAATAATTTTACACTAGAGTTGAACTAGCTCTATGAGCTAGTACAAATAATTTTACACTAGAGTTGAACTAGCTCTATGACCTAGTACAAATAATTTACACTAGAGTTGAACTAGCTCTATAACCTAGTACAAATAATTTTACACTAGAGTTGAACTAGCTCTATGACCTAGTACAAATAATTTTACACGAGAGTTGAACTAGCTCTATAGGCTAGTTCAAATAACTTTCCACTAGAGTTGAAGTAGCTCTAAAGGCTAGTTCAAATAACTTTACACTAGAGTTGAACTAGCTCTATAGGCTAGGTCAAATAATTTTACACTCGAGTTGAACTCGTTCTACAAGCTAGTTCAAATGATTTTACACTACTGTTGAACTAGCTCTACAGGCTAATACAAATAATTTTACACTAGAGTTGAACTAGCTCTACAAGCTAGTTCAAATAATTTTACACTAAAGTTGAACTAGCTCTACAGGCTAGTTCAAATAGTTTTACACTAATATTGAACTACCTCTACAAGGTAGTTTAAATAATTTTACACTAGATTTGAACTAGATCTATAACCTAGTACAAATAATTTTACACTATAGTTGAAATAGCTCTACAAGCTAGGTCAAATAATTTTACACTTGAATTGAACTAGCTCTATAACCTAGTACAAATAATTTTACACTAGAGTTGAACTAGCTCTATGACCTAGTACAAAAGATTTTACACTACTGTAGAACTAGCTCTACAAGCTAGTTCAAATAATTTTACAATAGAGTTGAACTAGCTCTATAACCTAGTACAAATAATTTTACACTAGAGTTGAACAAGCTCTACAGGCTAGTTCATATAATTTTACACTAGAGTTGAACTAGCTCTACAGGCTAGTACAAATAGTTTTACACTAGAGTTGAACTAGCTCTATAACCTAGTAGAAATAATTTTACACTAGAGTTTAACTAGCTCTACAAGTTAGTTCAAATAATTTTACACTAGAGTTGAACTAGCTCTACAAGCTAGTTCAAATAATTTTACACTAGAGTTGAACTAGCTCTATAACCTAGTACAAATAATTTTACACTAGAGTTGAACTAGCTCTACAAGCTAGTTCAAATAATTTTACACTAAAGTTGAACTAGCTCTACATGCTAGTTCAAATAGTTTTACACTAATCTTGAACTACCTCTACAAGGTAGTTTAAATAATTTTACACTAGATTTGAACTAGCTCTATAACCTAGGTTAAATAATTTTACACTAGAGTTGAACTAGCTCTATAACCTAGTTCAAATAATTTTACACTAGAGTTGAACTAGCTCTATAACCTAGTACAAATAATTTTACACTACTGTTGAACTACCTCTACAAGCTAGTTCAAATAATTTTACAATAGAGTTGAACTAGCTCTATAACCTAATACAAATAATTTTACACTAGAGTTGAACTAGCTCTATAACCAAGTACAAATAATTTTACACTAGAGTTGAACTAGCTCTACAAGCTAGTTCAAATAATTTTACACTAAAGTTGAACTAGCTCTACATGCAAGTTCAAATAGTTTTACACTAATCTTGAACTACCTCTACAAGGTAGTTTAAATAATTTTACACTAGATTTGAACTAGCTCCATAACCTAGTACAAATAATTTTACACTAGAGTTGAACTAGCTCTATAACCTAGTACAAATGATTTTAGACCACTTCTGAACTAGCTCTCCAAGGTAGTTCAAATAATTTTACACTAGAGTTGGACAAGCTCTACAGGATAGTTCAAATAATTTTACACTAGAGTTGAACTAGTTCTACAAGCTAGATTAAATAATTTTACACTAGAGTTGAACTAGCTCTATAACCTAGTACAAATAATTTTACACTAGAGTTGAACTAGCTCTATGACCTAGTACAAATAATTTTAAACTAGAGTTGAACTAGCTCTATAACCTAGTACAAATAATTTTACACTAGAGTTGAACTAGCTCTGTGACCTAGTACAAATAATTTTACACAAGAGTTGAACTAGCTCTATAGGCTAGTTCAAATAACTTTCCACTAGAGTTGAACTAGCTCTATAGGCTAGTTCAAATAACTTTACACTAGAGTTGAACTAGCTCTATAGGCTAGGTCAAATAATTTTACACTCGAGATGAACTAGTTCCACAAGCTAGTTCAAATTATTTTACACTACTGTTGAACTAGCTCTACAGGCTAGTACAAATAATTTTACACTAGAGTTGAACTAGCTGTACAAGCTAGTTCAAATAATTTTACACTAAAGTTGAACTAGCTGTACAGGCTAGTTCAAATAGTTTTACACTAATCTTGAACTACCTCTACAAGGTAGTTTAAATAATTTTACACTAGATTTGAACTAGCTCTATAACCTAGTACAAATAATTTTACACTAGATTTGAACTAGCTCTATAACCTAGTACAAATAATTTTACACTTGAGTTGAACTAGCTCTATGACCTAGTACAAATAATTTTACACTAGAGTTGAACTAGCTGTACAAGCTAGTTCAAATAATTTTACACTAAAGTTGAACTAGCTGTACAGGCTAGTTCAAATAGTTTTACACTAATCTTGAACTACCTCTACAAGGTAGTTTAAATAATTTTACACTAGATTTGAACTAGCTCTATAACCAAGTACAAATAATTTTACACTAGAGTTGAACTAGCTCTATAACCTAGTACAAATGATTTTACACTAGAGTTGAACTAGCTCTATGACATAGTAAAAATAATTTTACGGTAGAGTTGAAATAGCTCAATAGGCTAGTTCAAATAATTTTACACTAGAGTTGAACTAGCTCTATAGGCTAGTTCAAATAATTTTACACTAGAGTTGAACTAGTTCTACAAGGTAGTTTAAATAATTTTATACTAGAGTTGAACTAGCTCTACAACCTAGTTCAAATAATTTTACACTAGAGTTGAAGTAGCTCTATAACCTAGTACAAATAATTTTACACTAGAATTGAAGTAGCTCTACAAGCTAGTTCAAATAATTTTACACTAAAGTTGAACTAGCTCTACATGCTAGTTCAAATAGTTTTACGCTAATCTTGAACTACCTCTACAAGGTAGTTTAAATAATTTTACACTAGATTTGAAATAGCTCCATAACCTAGTACAAATAATTTTACACTAGAGTTGAACTAGCTCTATAACCTAGTACAAATAATTTTACACTTGAGTCGAACTAGCTCTATAACCTAGTACAAATGATTTTACACCACTGTTGAACTAGCTCTTCAAGGTAGTTCAAATAATTTTATCCTAGAGTTGAACTACCTCTATAACCTGGTACAAATAATTTTACACATGAATTAAACTAGCTCTACAAGCTGGTTCAAATAATTTTACACTAGAGTTGAACTAGCTCTATAACCTAGTACACATAATTTTACACTAGAGTTAAACTATTTAAAAGCTAGTACCAATAATTTTACACTAGAGTTGAACTAGCTCTACAAGCTAGTTCAAGTAATTTTACACTAGAGTTGAACAAGCTCTATGACCTAGTACAAATAATTTTACACTAGAGTTGAAGTAGCTCTACAAGCTAGTTCAAATAATTTTACACTAAAGTTGAACTAGATCTACAGGCTAGTTCAAATAATTTTACCCTAGATTTGAAATAGCTCTATAACCTAGCACAAATAATTTTACACTAGAGTTGAACTAGTTCTACAAGCTAGATTAAATAATTTTACACTAGAGTTGAACTAGCTCTATAACCTAGTACAAATAATTTTACACTAGAGTTGAACTAGCTCTATGACCTAGTACAAATAATTTTAAACTAGAGTTGAACTAGCTCTATAACCTAGTACAAATAATTTTACACTAGAGTTGAACTAGCTCTGTGACCTAGTACAAATAATTTTACACAAGAGTTGAACTAGCTCTATAGGCTAGTTCAAATAACTTTCCACTAGAGTTGAACTAGCTCTATGGGCTAGTTCAAATAACTTTACACTAGAGTTGAACTAGCTCTATAGGCTAGGTCAAATAATTTTACACTCGAGTTGAACTAGTTCTACAAGCTAGTTCAAATTATTTTACACTACTGTTGAACTAGCTCTACAGGCTAGTACAAAGAATTTTACACTAGAGTTGAACTAGCTGTACAAGCTAGTTCAAATAATTTTACACTAAAGTTGAACTAGCTGTACAGGCTAGTTCAAATAGTTTTACACTAATCTTGAACTACCTCTACAAGGTAGTTTAAATAATTTTACACTAGATTTGAACTAGCTCTATAACCTAGTACAAATAATTTTACACTAGATTTGAACTAGCTCTATAACCTAGTACAAATAATTTTACACTTGAGTTGAACTAGCTCTATAACCAAGTACAAATAATTTTACACTAGAGTTGAACTAGCTCTATAACCTAGTACAAATGATTTTACACTAGAGTTGAACTAGCTCTATGACATAGTAAAAATAATGTTATGGTAGAGTTGAAATAGCTCTATAGGCTAGTTCAAATAATTTTACACTAGAGTTGAACTAGCTTTATAGGCTAGTTCAAATAATTTTACACTAGAGTTGTACTAGCTCTAGAAGCTAGTGCAAATAATTTTACACTAGAGTTGAACTAGTTCTACAAGCTAGTTTAAATAATTTTATACTAGAGTTGAACTAGATCTACAACCTAGTTCAAATAATTTTACACTAGAGTTGAAGTAGCTCTATAACCTAGTACAAATAATTTTACACTAGAATTGAACTAGCTCTACAAGCTAGTTCAAATAATTTTACACTAAAGTTGAACTAGCTCTATAACCTAGTACACATAATTTTACACTAGAGTTAAACTATTTAAAAGCTAGTACCAATAATTTTACACTAGAGTTGAACTAGCTCTACAAGCTAGTTCAAGTAATTTTACACTAGAGTTGAACAAGCTCTATGACCTAGTACAAATAATTTTACACTAGAGTTGAAGTAGCTCTACAAGCTAGTTCAAATAATTTTACACTAATCTTGAACTACCTCTACAAGGTAGTTTAAATAATTTTACACTAGATTTGAACTAGCTCTATAACCTAGTACAAATAATTTTACACTAGATTTGAACTAGCTCTATAACCTAGTACAAATAATTTTACACTTGAGTTGAACTAGCTCTATGACCTAGTACAAATAATTTTACACTAGAGTTGAACTAGCTGTACAAGCTAGTTCAAATAATTTTACACTAAAGTTGAACTAGCTGTACAGGCTAGTTCAAATAGTTTTACACTAATCTTGAACTACCTCTACAAGGTAGTTTAAATAATTTTACACTAGATTTGAACTAGCTCTATAACCAAGTACAAATAATTTTACACTAGAGTTGAACTAGCTCTATAACCTAGTACAAATGATTTTACACTAGAGTTGAACTAGCTCTATGACATAGTAAAAATAATTTTACGGTAGAGTTGAAAGAGCTCAATAGGCTAGTTCAAATAATTTTACACTAGAGTTGAACTAGCTCTATAGGCTAGTTCAAATAATTTTACACTAGAGTTGAACTAGTTCTACAAGGTAGTTTAAATAATTTTATACTAGAGTTGAACTAGCTCTACAACCTAGTTCAAATAATTTTACACTAGAGTTGAAGTAGCTCTATAACCTAGTACAAATAATTTTACACTAGAATTGAACTAGCTCTACAAGCTAGTCCAAATAATTTTACACTAAAGTTGAACTAGCTCTACATGCTAGTTCAAATAGTTTTACGCTAATCTTGAACTACCTCTACAAGGTAGTTTAAATAATTTTACACTAGATTTGAACTAGCTCCATAACCTAGTACAAATAATTTTACACTAGAGTTGAACTAGCTCTATAACCTAGTACAAATAATTTTACACTTGAGTCGAACTAGCTCTATAACCTAGTACAAATAATTTTACACTTGAGTCGAACTAGCTCTATAACCTAGTACAAATGATTTTACACTAGAGTTGAACTAGCTCTATAACCTAGTACAAATAATTTTACACTAGAGTTGAACTAGCTCTATAACCTAGTACAAATAATTTTACACTAGAGTTGAACTAGCTCTATAACCTAGTACAAATAATTTTACACTTGAGTCGAACTAGCTCTATAACCTAGTACAAATGATTTTACACCACTGTTGAACTAGCTCTTCAAGGTAGTTCAAATAATTTTACCCTAGAGTTGAACTACCTCTATAACCCGGTACAAATAATTTTACACATGAATTAAACTAGCTCTACAAGCTAGTTCAAATAATTTTACACTAGAGTTGAACTAGCTCTATAACCTAGTACACATAATTTTACACTAGAGTTAAACTATTTAAAAGCTAGTACCAATAATTTTACACTAGAGTTGAACTAGCTCTACAAGCTAGTTCAAGTAATTTTACACTAGAGTTGAACAAGCTCTATGACCTAGTACAAATAATTTTACACTAGAGTTGAAGTAGCTCTACAAGCTAGTTCAAATAATTTTACACTAATCTTGAACTACCTCTACAAGGTAGTTTAAATAATTTTACACTAGATTTGAACTAGCTCTATAACCTAGTACAAATAATTTTACACTAGATTTGAACTAGCTCTATAACCTAGTACAAATAATTTTACACTTGAGTTGAACTAGCTCTATGACCTAGTACAAATAATTTTACACTAGAGTTGAACTAGCTGTACAAGCTAGTTCAAATAATTTTACACTAAAGTTGAACTAGCTATACAGGCTAGTTCAAATAGTTTTAGACTAATCTTGAACTACCTCTACAAGGTAGTTTAAATAATTTTACACTAGATTTGAACTAGCTCTATAACCAAGTACAAATAATTTTACACTAGAGTTGAACTAGCTCTATAACCTAGTACAAATGATTATACACTAGAGTTGAACTAGCTCTATGACATAGTAAAAATAATTTTACGGTAGAGTTGAAACAGCTCAATAGGCTAGTTCAAATAATTTTACACTAGAGTTGAACTAGCTCTATAGGCTAGTTCAAATAATTTTACACTAGAGTTGAACTAGTTCTACAAGGTAGTTTAAATAATTTTATACTAGAGTTGAACTAGCTCTACAACCTAGTTCAAATAATTTTACACTAGAGTTGAAGTAGCTCTATAACCTAGTACAAATAATTTTACACTAGAATTGAACTAGCTCTACAAGCTAGTTCAAATAATTTTACACTAAAGTTGAACTAGCTCTACATGCTAGTTCAAATAGTTTTACGCTAATCTTGAACTACCTCTACAAGGTAGTTTAAATAATTTTACACTAGATTTGAACTAGCTCCATAACCTAGTACAAATAATTTTACACTAGAGTTGAACTAGCTCTATAACCTAGTACAAATAATTTTACACATGAGTCGAACTAGCTCTATAACCTAGTACAAATGATTTTACACCACTGTTGAACTAGCTATTCAAGGTAGTTCAAATAATTTTACCCTAGAGTTGAACTACCTCTATAACCTGGTACAAATAATTTTACACATGAATTAAACTAGCTCTACAAGCTAGTTCAAATAATTTTACACTAGAGTTGAACTAGCTCTATAACCTAGTACACATAATTTTACACTAAAGTTAAACTATTTAAAAGCTAGTACCAATAATTTTACACTAGAGTTGAACTAGCTCTACAAGCTAGTTCAAATAATTTTACACTAGAGTTGAACAAGCTCTATGACCTAGTACAAATAATTTTACACTAGAGTTGAAGTAGCTCTACAAGCTAGTTCAAATAATTTTACAGTAAAGTTGAACTAGATCTACAGGCTAGTTCAAATAATTTTACCCTAGATTTGAACTAGCTCTATAACCTAGCACAAATAATTTTACACTAGAGTTGAACTAGTTCTACAAGCTAGATTAAATAATTTTACACTAGAGTTGAACTAGCTCTATAACCTAGTACAAATAATTTTACACTAGAGTTGAACTAGCTCTATGACCTAGTACAAATAATTTTAAACTAGAGTTGAACTAGCTCTATAACCTAGTACAAATAATTTTACACTAGAGTTGAACTAGCTCTGTGACCTAGTACAAATAATTTTACACAAGAGTTGAACTAGCTCTATAGGCTAGTTCAAATAACTTTCCACTAGAGTTGAACTAGCTCTATGGGCTAGTTCAAATAACTTTACACTAGAGTTGAACTAGCTCTATAGGCTAGGTCAAATAATTTTACACTCGAGTTGAACTAGTTCTACAAGCTAGTTCAAATTATTTTACACTACTGTTGAACTAGCTCTACAGGCTAGTACAAAGAATTTTACACTAGAGTTGAACTAGCTGTACAAGCTAGTTCAAATAATTTTACACTAAAGTTGAACTAGCTGTACAGGCTAGTTCAAATAGTTTTACACTAATCTTGAACTACCTCTACAAGGTAGTTTAAATAATTTTACACTAGATTTGAACTAGCTCTATAACCTAGTACAAATAATTTTACACTAGATTTGAACTAGCTCTATAACCTAGTACAAATAATTTTACACTTGAGTTGAACTAGCTCTATAACCAAGTACAAATAATTTTACACTAGAGTTGAACTAGCTCTATAACCTAGTACAAATGATTTTACACTAGAGTTGAACTAGCTCTATGACATAGTAAAAATAATTTTATGGTAGAGTTGAAATAGCTCTATAGGCTAGTTCAAATAATTTTACACTAGAGTTGAACTAGCTCTATAGGCTAGTTCAAATAATTTTACACTAGAGTTGTACTAGCTCTAGAAGCTAGTGCAAATAATTTTACACTAGAGTTGAACTAGTTCTACAAGCTAGTTTAAATAATTTTATACTAGAGTTGAACTAGCTCTACAACCTAGTTCAAATAATTTTACACTAGAGTTGAAGTAGCTCTATAACCTAGTACAAATAATTTTACACTAGAATTGAACTAGCTCTACAAGCTAGTTCAAATAATTTTACACTAAAGTTGAACTAGATGTACAGGCTAGTTCAAATAGTTTTACACTAATCTTGAACTACCTCTACAAGGTAGTTTAAATAATTTTACACTAGATTTGAACTAGCTCTATAACCTAGTACAAATAATTTTACACTAGAGTTGAACTAGCTCTATAACCTAGTACAAATAATTTTACACTAGAGTTGAACTAGCTCTACAAGCTAGGTCAAATAATTTTACACTAAAGTTGAACTAGCTCTACATGCTAGTTCAAATAGTTTTACGCTAATCTTGAACTACCTCTACAAGGTAGTTTAAATAATTTTACACTAGATTTGAACTAGCTCCATAACCTAGTACAAATAAGTTTACACTAGAGTTGAACTAGCTCCATAACCTAGTACAAATAATTTTACACTAGAGTTGAACTAGCTCTATGACCTAGTACAAATAATTTTAAACTAGAGTTGAACTAGCTCTATAACCTAGTACAAATAATTCTACACTAGAGTTGAACGAGCTCTGTGACCTAGTACAAATAATTTTACACAAGAGTTGAACTAGCTCTATAGGCTAGTTCAAATAACTTTCCACTAGAGTTGAACTAGCTCTATGGGCTAGTTCAAATAACTTTACACTAGAGTTGAACTAGCTCTATAGGCTAGGTCAAATAATTTTACACTCGAGTTGAACTAGTTCTACAAGCTAGTTCAAATTATTTTACACTACTGTTGAACTAGCTCTACAGGCTAGTACAAAGAATTTTACACTAGAGTTGAACTAGCTGTACAAGCTAGTTCAAATAATTTTACACTAAAGTTGAACTAGCTGTACAGGCTAGTTCAAATAGTTTTACACTAATCTTGAACTACCTCTACAAGGTAGTTTAAATAATTTTACACTAGATTAGAACTAGCTCTATAACCTAGTACAAATAATTTTACACTAGATTTGAACTAGCTCTATAACCTAGTACAAATAATTTTACACTTGAGTTGAACTAGCTCTATATCCAAGTACAAATAATTTTACACTAGAGTTGAACTAGCTCTATAACCTAGTACAAATGATTTTACACTAGAGTTGAACTAGCTCTATGACATAGTAAAAATAATTTTATGGTAGAGTTGAAATAGCTCTATAGGCTAGTTCAAATAATTTTACACTAGAGTTGAACTAGCTCTATAGGCTAGTTCAAATAATTTTACACTAGAGTTGTACTAGCTCTAGAAGCTAGTGCAAATAATTTTACACTAGAGTTGAACTAGTTCTACAAGCTAGTTTAAATAATTTTATACTAGAGTTGAACTAGCTCTACAACCTAGTTCAAATAATTTTACACTAGAGTTGAAGTAGCTCTATAACCTAGTACAAATAATTTTACACTAGAATTGAACTAGCTCTACAAGCTAGTTCAAATAATTTTACACTAAAGTTGAACTAGATGTACAGGCTAGTTCAAATAGTTTTACACTAATCTTGAACTACCTCTACAAGGAGTTTAAATAATTTTACACTAGATTTGAACTAGCTCTATAACCTAGTACAAATAATTTTACACTAGAGTTGAACTAGCTCTATAACCTAGTACAAATAATTTTACACTAGAGTTGAACTAGCTCTACAAGCTAGTTCAAATAATTTAACACTAAAGTTGAACTAGCTCTACATGCTAGTTCAAATAGTTTTACGCTAATCTTGAACTACCTCTACAAGGTAGTTTAAATAATTTTACACTAGATTTGAACTAGCTCCATAACCTAGTACAAATAATTTTACACTAGAGTTGAACAAGCTCTATAACCTAGTACAAATAATTTTACAATAGAGTCGAACTAGCTCTATAACCTAGTACAAATGATGTTACACCACTATTAAACTAGCTCTTTAAGTTAGTTCAAATAATTTTACACTAGAGTTGAACTACCTCTATAACCTAGTACAAATAAGTTTACACTTGAATTAAACTAGCTCTACAAGCAAGTTCAAATAATTTTGCACTAGAGTTGAACTAGCTCTATAACCTAGTACAAATAATTTTACACTAGAGTTGAACTAGCTCTACAAGCTAGTTCAAGTAATTTTACACTAGAGTTGAACTAGCTCTATAACCTAGTAGAAATAATTTTACACTAGAGTTCAACTAGCTCTACAAGCTAGTTCAAATAATTTTACACTAAAGTTGAACTAGATCTACAGGCTAGTTCAAATAATTTTCCACTAATCTTGAACTACCTCTACAAGGTAGTTTAAATAATTTTACCCTAGATTCGAACTAGCTCTATAACCTAGAACAAATAATTTTACACTAGAGTTGAACTAGCTCTATAACCTAGTTCAAATAATTTTATACTAGAGTTGTACTAGCTCTATAACCTAGTACAAATAATTTTACACTACTGTTGAACTAGCTTTACAAGCCAGTTCAAATAATTTTACAATAGAGTTGAACTAGCTCTATAACCTAATACAAATAATTTTACACTAGAGTTAAACTAGCTCTACAAGCTAGTTCAAATAATTCTACACTAGAGTTGAACAAGCTCTACAGGATAGTTCAAATAATTTTGCAATAGAGTTGAACTAGCTCTATAACCTAGTATAAATAATTTTACACTAGAGTTGAACTAGCTCTATGAGCTAGTACAAATAATTTTACACTAGAGTTGAACTAGCTCTATGACCTAGTACAAATAATTTTACACTAGAGTTGAACTAGCTCTATAACCTAGTACAAATAATTTTACACTAGAGTTGAACTAGCTCTATGACCTAGTACAAATAATTTTACACAAGAGTTGAACCAGCTCTATAGGCTAGTTCAAATAACTTTCCACTAGAGTTGAAGTAGCTCTAAAGGCTAGTTCAAATAACTTTACACTAGAGTTGAACTAGCTCTATAGGCTAGGTCAAATAATTTTACACTCGAGTTGAACTCGTTCTACAAGCTAGTTCAAATGATTTTACACTACTGTTGAACTAGCTCTACAGGCTAATACAAATAATTTTACACTAGAGTTGAACTAGCTCTACAAGCTAGTTCAAATAATTTTACACTAAAGTTGAACTAGCTCTACAGGCTAGTTCAAATAGTTTTACACTAATATTGAACTACCTCTACAAGGTAGTTTAAATAATTTTACACTAGATTTGAACTAGATCTATAACCTAGTACAAATAATTTTACACTATAGTTGAAATAGCTCTACAAGCTAGGTCAAATAATTTTACACTTGAATTGAACTAAATCTATAACCTAGTACAAATAATTTTACACTAGAGTTGAACTAGCTCTATGACCTAGTACAAAAGATTTTACACTACTGTAGAACTAGCTCTACAAGCTAGTTCAAATAATTTTAAAATAGAGTTGAACTAGCTCTATAACCTAGTACAAATAATTTTACACTAGAGTTGAACAAGCTCTACAGGCTAGTTCATATAATTTTACACTAGAGTTGAACTAGCTCTACAGGCTAGTACAAATAGTTTTACACTGGAGTTGAACTAGCTCTATAACCTAGTAGAAATAATTTTACACTAGAGTTTAACTAGCTCTACAAGTTAGTTCAAATAATTTTACACTAGAGTTGAACTAGCTCTACAAGCTAGTTCAAATAATTTTACACTAGAGTTGAACTAGCTCTATAACCTAGTACAAATAATTTTACACTAGAGTTGAACTAGCTCTACAAGCTAGTTCAAATAATTTTACACTAAAGTTGAACTAGCTCTACATGCTAGTTCAAATAGTTTTACACTAATCTTGAACTACCTCTACAAGGTAGTTTAAATAATTTTACACTAGATTTGAACTAGCTCTATAACCTAGGTTAAATAATTTTACACTAGAGTTGAACTAGCTCTATAACCTAGTTCAAATAATTTTACACTAGAGTTGAACTAGCTCTATAACCTAGTACAAATAATTTTACACTACTGTTGAACTACCTCTACAAGCTAGTTCAAATAATTTTACAATAGAGTTGAACTAGCTCTATAACCTAATACAAATAATTTTACACTAGAGTTGAACTAGCTCTATAACCAAGTACAAATAATTTTACACTAGAGTTGAACTAGCTCTACAAGCTAGTTCAAATAATTTTACACTAAAGTTGAACTAGCTCTACATGCAAGTTCAAATAGTTTTACACTAATCTTGAACTACCTCTACAAGGTAGTTTAAATAATTTTACACTAGATTTGAACTAGCTCCATAACCTAGTACAAATAATTTTACACTAGAGTTGAACTAGCTCTATAACCTAGTACAAATGATTTTACACCACTTCTGAACTAGCTCTCCAAGGTAGTTCAAATAATTTTACACTAGAGTTGAACAAGCTCTACAGGATAGTTCAAATAATTTTACACTAGAGTTGAACTAGCTCTATAACCTAGTACAAATAATTTTACACTAGAGTTGAACTAGCTCTATGACCTAGTACAAATAATTTTAAACTAGAGTTGAACTAGCTCTATAACCTAGTACAAATAATTTTACACTAGAGTTGAACTAGCTCTGTGACCTAGTACAAATAATTTTACACAAGAGTTGAACTAGCTCTATAGGCTAGTTCAAATAACTTTCCACTAGAGTTGAACTAGCTCTATAGGCTAGTTCAAATAACTTTACACTAGAGTTGAACTAGCTCTATAGGCTAGGTCAAATAATTTTACACTCGAGTTGAACTAGTTCTACAAGCTAGTTCAAATTATTTTACACTACTGTTGAACTAGCTCTACAGGCTAGTACAAATAATTTTACACTAGAGTTGAACTAGCTGTACAAGCTAGTTCAAATAATTTTACACTAAAGTTGAACTAGCTGTACAAGCTAGTTCAAATAGTTTTACACTAATCTTGAACTACCTCTACAAGGTAGTTTAAATAATTTTACACTAGATTTGAACTAGCTCTATAACCTAGTACAAATAATTTTACACTAGATTTGAACTAGCTCTATAACCTAGTACAAATAATTTTACACTTGAGTTGAACTAGTTCTATGACCTAGTACAAATAATTTTACGCTAGAGTTGAACTAGCTGTACAAGCTAGTTCAAATAATTTTACACTAAAGTTGAACTAGCTGTACAGGCTAGTTCAAATAGTTTTACACTAATCTTGAACTACCTCTACAAGGTACTTTAAATAATTTTACACTAGATTTGAACTAGCTCTATAACCAAGTACAAATAATTTTACACTAGAGTTGAACTAGCTCTATAACCTAGTACAAATGATTTTACACTAGAGTTGAACTAGCTCTATGACATAGTAAAAATAATTTTACGGTAGAGTTGAAATAGCTCTATAGGCTAGTTCAAATAATTTTACACTAGAGTTGAACTAGCTCTATAGGCTAGTTCAAATAATTTTACAGTAGAGTTGAACTAGTTCTACAAGGTAGTTTAAATAATTTTATACTAGAGTTGAACTAGCTCTACAACCTAGTTCAAATAATTTTACACTAGAGTTGAAGTAGCTCTATAACCTAGTACAAATAATTTTACACTAGAATTGAACTAGCTCTACAAGCTAGTTCAAATAATTTTACACTAAAGTTGAACTAGCTCTACATGCTAGTTCAAATAGTTTTACGCTAATCTTGAACTACCTCTACAAGGTAGTTTAAATAATTTTACACTAGATTTGAACTAGCTCCATAACCTAGTACAAATAATTTTACACTAGAGTTGAACTAGCTCTATAACCTAGTACAAATAATTTTACACTTGAGTCGAACTAGCTCTATAACCTAGTACAAATGATTTTACACCACTGTTGAACTAGCTCTTCAAGGTAGTTCAAATAATTTTACCCTAGAGTTGAACTACCTCTATAACCTGGTACAAATAATTTTACACATGAATTAAACTAGCTCTACAAGCTAGTTCAAATAATTTTACACTAGAGTTGAACTAGCTCTATAACCTAGTACACATAATTTTACACTAGAGTTAAACTATTTAAAAGCTAGTACCAATAATTTTACACTAGAGTTGAACTAGCTCTACAAGCTAGTTCAAGTAATTTTACACTAGAGTTGAACAAGCTCTATGACCTAGTACAAATAATTTTACACTAGAGTTGAAGTAGCTCTACAAGCTAGTTCAAATAATTTTACACTAAAGTTGAACTAGATCTACAGGCTAGTTCAAATAATTTTACCCTAGATTTGAACTAGCTCTATTACCTAGCACAAATAATTTTACACTAGAGTTGAACTAGTTCTACAAGCTAGATTAAATAATTTTACACTAGAGTTGAAGTAGCTCTATAACCTAGTACAAATAATTTTACACTAGAGTTGAACTAGCTCTATAACCTAGTACAAATAATTTTACACTAGATTTGAACTAGCTCTATAACCTAGTACAAATAATTTTACACTTGAGTTGAACTAGCTCTATAACCAAGTACAAATAATTTTACACTAGAGTTGAACTAGCTCTATAACCTAGTACAAATGATTTTACACTAGAGTTGAACTAGCTCTATGACATAGTAAAAATAATTTTATGGTAGAGTTGAAATAGCTCTATAGGCTAGTTCAAATAATTTTACACTAGAGTTGAACTAGCTCTATAGGCTAGTTCAAATAATTTTACACTAGAGTTGTACTAGCTCTAGAAGCTAGTGCAAATAATTTTACACTAGAGTTGAAGTAGTTCTACAAGCTAGTTTAAATAATTTTATACTAGCTAGAGTTGAACTAGCTCTATGACCTAGTACAAATAATTTTACACTAGAGTTGAACTAGCTCTATAACCTAGTACAAATAATTTTACACTAGAGTTGAACTAGCTCTATGACCTAGTACAAATAGTTTTACACAAGACTTGAACTAGCTCTATAGGCTAGTTCAAATAACTTTCCAATAGAGATGAACTAGCTCTAAAGTCTAGTTCAAATAACTTTACACTAGAGTTGAACTAGCTCTATAAGCTAGGTCAAATAATTTTACACTCGAGTTGAACTAGTTCTACAAGCTAGTTCAAATGATTTTACACTACTGTTGAACTAGCTCTACAGGCTAGTACAAATAATTTTACACTAGAGTTGAACTAGCTCTACAAGCTAGTTCAAATAATTTTACACTAAAGTTGAACTAGCTCCACAGGCTAGTTCAAATAGTTTTTACACTAATCTTGAACTACCTCTATAAGGTAGTTTAAATAATTTTACACTAGATTTGAACTAGCTCTATAACCTAGTACAAATAATTTTACACTATATTTGAACTAGCTCTACAAGCTAGGTCAAATAATTTTACACTTGAGTTGAACTAGCTCTATAACCTAGTACAAATAATTTTACACTAGAGTTGAACTAGCTCTATGACCTAGTAAAAAATATTTTACACTACTGTTGAACTAGTTCTACAAGCTAGTTCAAATAATTTTACACTAGAGTTGAACTAGCTCTATAACCTAGTACAAATAATTTTGCACTAGAGTTGAACTAGCTCTACAGGCTAGTTCATATAATTTTACACTAGAGTTGAACTAGCTCTACAGGCTAGTTCAAATAGTTTTACACTGGAGTTGAACTAGCTCTATATCCTAGTAGAAATAATTTTTGCACAAGAGTTTAACTAGCTCTACAAGTTAGTTCAAATAATTTTACACTAGGATTGAACTAGTTCTACAGTCAAGTTCAAAGAATTTTACACTAGATTTGAACTAGCTCTATAACCTAGCACAAATAATTTTACACTAGAGTTGAACTAGCTCCATAACCTAGTACAAATGATTTTTTACTTGAGTTGAACTAGCTCTACAAGCTAGTTCAAATGATTTTACACTAGAGTTGAACTAGCTCTACAAGCTAGTTTAAATAATTTTATACTAGAGTTGAACTGGCTCAATAACCTAGTACAAATAATTTTACAGTAGAGTTGAACTAGCTCTACAAGCTAGTTCAAATAATTTTACCACAGAGTTGAACTAGCTCTATAACCTAATACAAATAATTTTAGACTAGAGTTAAACTAGCTCTACAAGCTAATTCAAATAATTTTACACTATAGTTGAACAAGCTCTACAGGATAGTTCAAATAATTTTACACTAGAGTTGAACTAGTTCTACAAGCTAGTTTAAAGAATTTTGCAATAGAGTTGAACTAGCTCTATAACCTAGTACAAATAATTTTACACTAGAGTTGAACTAGCTCTATAACCTAGTACAAATAATTTGACTCTATTGTTGAACTAGCTCTACAAGCTAGTTCAAATAATTTTACAATAGATTTGAACTAGCTCTATAACCTAGTACAAATAATTTTACACTAGAGTTGAACAAGCTCTACAGGATAGTTCAAATAATTTTACACTAGAGTTGAACTAGTTCTACAAGCTAGTTTGAATAATTTTGCACTAGAGTTGAACTAGCTCTATAACCTAGTACAAATAATTTTACACTAGAGTTGAACTAGCTCTATGACCTAGTACAAATAATTTTACACTAGAGTTGAACTAGCTCTATAACCTAGTACAAATAATTTTACACTAGAGTTGAACTAGCTCTATGACCTAGTACAAATAATTTTACACAAGACTTGAACTAGCTCTATAGGCTAGTTCAAATAACTTTCCACTAGAGATGAACTAGCTCTAAAGGCTGGTTCAAATAACTTTACACTAGAGTTGAACTAGCTCTATAAGCTAGGTCAAATAATTTTACAGTCGAGTTGAACTAGTTCTACAAGCTAGTTAAAATGATTTTACACTACTGTTGAACTAGCTCTACAGGCTAGTACAAATAATTTTACACTAGAGTTGAACTAGCTCTACAAGATAGTTCAAATAATTTTACACTAAAGTTGAACTAGCTCTACAGGCTAGTTCAAATAGTTTTACACTAATCTTCGACTACCTCTATAAGGTAGTTCAAATGATTTTACACTACTGTTGAACTAGCTCTACAGGCTAATACAAATAATTTTACACTAGAGTTGAACTAGCTCTACAAGCTAGTTCAAATAATTTTACACTAAAGTTGAACTAGCTCTACAGGCTAGTTCAAATAGTTTTACACTAATATTGAACTACCTCTACAAGGTAGTTTAAATAATTTTACACTAGATTTGAACTAGATCTATAACCTAGTACAAATAATTTTACACTATAGTTGAAATAGCTCTACAAGCTAGGTCAAATAATTTTACACTTGAATTGAACTAAATCTATAACCTAGTACAAATAATTTTACACTAGAGTTGAACTAGCTCTATGACCTAGTACAAAAGATTTTACACTACTGTAGAACTAGCTCTACAAGCTAGTTCAAATAATTTTAAGATAGAGTTGAACTAGCTCTATAACCTAGTACAAATAATTTTACACTAGAGTTGAACAAGCTCTACAGGCTAGTTCATATAATTTTACACTAGAGTTGAACTAGCTCTACAGGCTAGTACAAATAGTTTTACACTGGAGTTGAACTAGCTCTATAACCTAGTAGAAATAATTTTACACTAGAGTTTAACTAGCTCTACAAGTTAGTTCAAATAATTTTACACTAGAGTTGAACTAGCTCTACAAGCTAGTTCAAATAATTTTACACTAGAGTTGAACTAGCTCTATAACCTAGTACAAATAATTTTACACTAGAGTTGAACTAGCTCTACAAGCTAGTTCAAATAATTTTACACTAAAGTTGAACTAGCTCTACATGCTAGTTCAAATAGTTTTACACTAATCTTGAACTACCTCTACAAGGTAGTTTAAATAATTTTACACTAGATTTGAACTAGCTCTATAACCTAGGTTAAATAATTTTACACTAGAGTTGAACTAGCTCTATAACCTAGTTCAAATAATTTTACACTAGAGTTGAACTAGCTCTATAACCTAGTACAAATAATTTTACACTACTGTTGAACTACCTCTACAAGCTAGTTCAAATAATTTTACAATAGAGTTGAACTAGCTCTATAACCTAATACAAATAATTTTACACTAGAGTTGAACTAGCTCTATAACCAAGTACAAATAATTTTACACTAGAGTTGAACTAGCTCTACAAGCTAGTTCAAATAATTTTACACTAAAGTTGAACTAGCTCTACATGCAAGTTCAAATAGTTTTACACTAATCTTGAACTACCTCTACAAGGTAGTTTACATAATTTTACACTAGATTTGAACTAGCTCCATAACCTAGTACAAATAATTTTACACTAGAGTTGAACTAGCTCTATAACCTAGTACAAATGATTTTACACCACTTCTGAACTAGCTCTCCAAGGTAGTTCAAATAATTTTACACTAGAGTTGAACAAGCTCTACAGGATAGTTCAAATAATTTTACACTAGAGTTGAAGTAGCTCTATAACCTAGTACAAATAATTTTACACTAGAGTTGAACTAGCTCTATGACCTAGTACAAATAATTTTAAACTAGAGTTGAACTAGCTCTATAACCTAGTACAAATAATTTTACACTAGAGTTGAACTAGCTCTGTGACCTAGTACAAATAATTTTACACAAGAGTTGAACTAGCTCTATAGGCTAGTTCAAATAACTTTCCACTAGAGTTGAACTAGCTCTATAGGCTAGTTCAAATAACTTTACACTAGAGTTGAACTAGCTCTATAGGCTAGGTCAAATAATTTTACACTCGAGTTGAACTAGTTCTACAAGCTAGTTCAAATTATTTTACACTACTGTTGAACTAGCTCTACAGGCTAGTACAAATAATTTTACACTAGAGTTGAACTAGCTGTACAAGCTAGTTCAAATAATTTTACACTAAAGTTGAACTAGCTGTACAAGCTAGTTCAAATAGTTTTACACTAATCTTGAACTACCTCTACAAGGTAGTTTAAATAATTTTACACTAGATTTGAACTAGCTCTATAACCTAGTACAAATAATTTTACACTAGATTTGAACTAGCTCTATAACCTAGTACAAATAATTTTACACTTGAGTTGAACTAGCTCTATGACCTAGTACAAATAATTTTACGCTAGAGTTGAACTAGCTGTACAAGCTAGTTCAAATAATTTTACACTAAAGTTGAACTAGCTGTACAGGCTAGTTCAAATAGTTTTACACTAATCTTGAACTACCTCTACAAGGTAGTTTAAATAATTTTACACTAGATTTGAACTAGCTCTATAACCAAGTACAAATAATTTTACACTAGAGTTGAACTAGCTCTATAACCTAGTACAAATGATTTTACACTAGAGTTGAACTAGCTCTATGACATAGTAAAAATAATTTTACGGTAGAGTTGAAATAGCTCTATAGGCTAGTTCAAATAATTTTACACTAGAGTTGAACTAGCTCTATAGGCTAGTTCAAATAATTTACAGTAGAGTTGAACTAGTTCTACAAGGTAGTTTAAATAATTTTATACTAGAGTTGAACTAGCTCTACAACCTAGTTCAAATAATTTTACACTAGAGTTGAAGTAGCTCTATAACCTAGTACAAATAATTTTACACTAGAATTGAACTAGCTCTACAAGCTAGTTCAAATAATTTTACACTAAAGTTGAACTAGCTCTACATGCTAGTTCAAATAGTTTTACGCTAATCTTGAACTACCTCTACAAGGTAGTTTAAATAATTTTACACTAGATTTGAACTAGCTCCATAACCTAGTACAAATAATTTTACACTAGAGTTGAACTAGCTCTATAACCTAGTACAAATAATTTTACACTTGAGTCGAACTAGCTCTATAACCTAGTACAAATGATTTTACACCACTGTTGAACTAGCTCTTCAAGGTAGTTCAAATAATTTTACCCTAGAGTTGAACTACCTCTATAACCTGGTACAAATAATTTTACACATGAATTAAACTAGCTCTACAAGCTAGTTCAAATAATTTTACACTAGAGTTGAACTAGCTCTATAAGCTAGTACACATAATTTTACACTAGAGTTAAACTATTTAAAAGCTAGTACCAATAATTTTACACTAGAGTTGAACTAGCTCTACAAGCTAGTTCAAGTAATTTTACACTAGAGTTGAACAAGCTCTATGACCTAGTACAAATAATTTTACACTAGAGTTGAAGTAGCTCTACAAGCTAGTTCAAATAATTTTACACTAAAGTTGAACTAGATCTACAGGCTAGTTCAAATAATTTTACCCTAGATTTGAACTAGCTCTATTACCTAGCACAAATAATTTTACACTAGAGTTGAACTAGTTCTACAAGCTAGATTAAATAATTTTACACTAGAGTTGAAGTAGCTCTATAACCTAGTACAAATAATTTTACACTAGAGTTGAACTAGCTCTATAACCTAGTACAAATAATTTTACACTAGATTTGAACTAGCTCTATAACCTAGTACAAATAATTTTACACTTGAGTTGAACTAGCTCTATAACCAAGTACAAATAATTTTACACTAGAGTTGAACTAGCTCTATAACCTAGTACAAATGATTTTACACTAGAGTTGAACTAGCTCTATGACATAGTAAAAATAATTTTATGGTAGAGTTGAAATAGCTCTATAGGCTAGTTCAAATAATTTTACACTAGAGTTGAACTAGCTCTATAGGCTAGTTCAAATAATTTTACACTAGAGTTGTACTAGCTCTAGAAGCTAGTGCAAATAATTTTACACTAGAGTTGAAGTAGTTCTACAAGCTAGTTTAAATAATTTTATACTAGCTAGAGTTGAACTAGCTCTATGACCTAGTACAAATAATTTTACACTAGAGTTGAACTAGCTCTATAACCTAGTACAAATAATTTTACACTAGAGTTGAACTAGCTCTATGACCTAGTACAAATAGTTTTACACAAGACTTGAACTAGCTCTATAGGCTAGTTCAAATAACTTTCCAATAGAGATGAACTAGCTCTAAAGTCTAGTTCAAATAACTTTACACTAGAGTTGAACTAGCTCTATAAGCTAGGTCAAATAATTTTACACTCGAGTTGAACTAGTTCTACAAGCTAGTTCAAATGATTTTACACTACTGTTGAACTAGCTCTACAGGCTAGTACAAATAATTTTACACTAGAGTTGAACTAGCTCTACAAGCTAGTTCAAATAATTTTACACTAAAGTTGAACTAGCTCCACAGGCTAGTTCAAATAGTTTTTACACTAATCTTGAACTACCTCTATAAGGTAGTTTAAATAATTTTACACTAGATTTGAACTAGCTCTATAACCTAGTACAAATAATTTTACACTATATTTGAACTAGCTCTACAAGCTAGGTCAAATAATTTTACACTTGAGTTGAACTAGCTCTATAACCTAGTACAAATAATTTTACACTAGAGTTGAACTAGCTCTATGACCTAGTAAAAAATATTTTACACTACTGTTGAACTAGTTCTACAAGCTAGTTCAAATAATTTTACACTAGAGTTGAACTAGCTCTATAACCTAGTACAAATAATTTTGCACTAGAGTTGAACTAGCTCTACAGGCTAGTTCATATAATTTTACACTAGAGTTGAACTAGCTCTACAGGCTAGTTCAAATAGTTTTACACTGGAGTTGAACTAGCTCTATATCCTAGTAGAAATAATTTTTGCACAAGAGTTTAACTAGCTCTACAAGTTAGTTCAAATAATTTTACACTAGGATTGAACTAGTTCTACAGTCAAGTTCAAAGAATTTTACACTAGATTTGAACTAGCTCTATAACCTAGCACAAATAATTTTACACTAGAGTTGAACTAGCTCCATAACCTAGTACAAATGATTTTTTACTTGAGTTGAACTAGCTCTACAAGCTAGTTCAAATGATTTTACACTAGAGTTGAACTAGCTCTACAAGCTAGTTTAAATAATTTTATACTAGAGTTGAACTGGCTCAATAACCTAGTAAAAATAATTTTACAGTAGAGTTGAACTAGCTCTACAAGCTAGTTCAAATAATTTTACCACAGAGTTGAACTAGCTCTATAACCTAATACAACTAATTTTAGACTAGAGTTAAACTAGCTCTACAAGCTAATTCAAATAATTTTACACTATAGTTGAACAAGCTCTACAGGATAGTTCAAATAATTTTACACTAGAGTTGAACTAGTTCTACAAGCTAGTTTAAAGAATTTTGCAATAGAGTTGAACTAGCTCTATAACCTAGTACAAATAATTTTACACTGGAGTTGAACTAGCTCTATAACCTAGTACAAATAATTTGACTCTATTGTTGAACTAGCTCTACAAGCTAGTTCAAATAATTTTACAATAGATTTGAACTAGCTCTATAACCTAGTACAAATAATTTTACACTAGAGTTGAACAAGCTCTACAGGATAGTTCAAATAATTTTACACTAGAGTTGAACTAGTTCTACAAGCTAGTTTGAATAATTTTGCACTAGAGTTGAACTAGCTCTATAACCTAGTACAAATAATTTTACACTAGAGTTGAACTAGCTCTATGACCTAGTACAAATAATTTTACACTAGAGTTGAACTAGCTCTATAACCTAGTACAAATAATTTTACACTAGAGTTGAACTAGCTCTATGACCTAGTACAAATAATTTTACACAAGACTTGAACTAGCTCTATAGGCTAGTTCAAATAACTTTCCACTAGAGATGAACTAGCTCTAAAGGCTGGTTCAAATAACTTTACACTAGAGTTGAACTAGCTCTATAAGCTAGGTCAAATAATTTTACAGTCGAGTTGAACTAGTTCTACAAGCTAGTTAAAATGATTTTACACTACTGTTGAACTAGCTCTACAGGCTAGTACAAATAATTTTACACTAGAGTTGAACTAGCTCTACAAGATAGTTCAAATAATTTTACACTAAAGTTGAACTAGCTCTACAGGCTAGTTCAAATAGTTTTACACTAATCTTCGACTACCTCTATAAGGTAGTTTAAATAATTTTACACTAGATTTGAACTAGCCCTATAACCTATTACAAATAATTTTACACTATATTT
Source organism: Triticum urartu (assembly GCF_056163025.1). Lineage (NCBI taxonomy): Eukaryota > Viridiplantae > Streptophyta > Magnoliopsida > Poales > Poaceae > Triticum > Triticum urartu. The sequence goes on from NC_141875.1 coordinate 559,781,569, forward strand.
GAACTAGCTCTACAAGCTAGGTCAAATAATTTTACACTTGAGTTGAACTAGCTCTATAACCTAGTACAAATAATTTTACACTAGAGTTGAACTAGCTCTATGACCTAGTACAAAATATTTTACACTACTGTTGAACTAGCTCTACAAGCTAGTTCAAATAATTTTACACTAGAGTTGAACTAGCTCTATAACCTAGTACAAATAATTTTGCACTAGAGTTGAACTAGCTCTATAGGCTAGTTCATATAATTTTACACTAGAGTTGAACTAGCTCTACAGGCTAGTTCAAATAGTTTTACACCGGAGTTGAACTAGTTCTATATCCTAGTAGAAATAATTTTTGCACTAGAGTTTAACTAGCTCTACAAGTTAGTTCAAATAATTTTACACTTGGATTGAACTAGTTCTACAGTCCAGTTCAAAGAATTTTACACTAGATTTGAACTAGCTCTATAACCTAGCACAAATAATTTTACACTAGAGTTGAACTAGCTCTATAACCTAGTACAAATGATTTTTTTACTTGAGTTGCACTAGCTCTATAAACTAGTACAAATGATTTTACACTACTGTTGAACTAGCTCTACTAGGTAGTTCAAATAATTTTACACTAGAGTTGAACCAGCTCTATAACCTAGTAAAAATAATTTTACACTATTGTTGAACTAGCTCTACAAGCTAGTTCAAATAATTTTACAATAGAGTTGAACTAGCTCTATAACCTAATACAAATAATTTTACACTAGAGTTAAACTAGCTCTACAAGCTAGTTCAAATAATTTTACACTAGAGTTGAACAAGCTCTACAGGATAGTTCAAATAATTTTACACTAGAGTTCAACGAGTTCTACAAGCTAGTTTAAATAATTTTGCACTAGAGTTGAACTAGCACCATAACCTAGTACAAATAATTTTACACTAGAGTTGAACTAGCTCTATGACCTAGTACAAATAATTTTACACTAGAGTTGAACTAGCTCTATAACCTAGTACAAATAATTTTACACTAGAGTTGAACTAGCTCTACAAGTTAGTACAAATAATTTTACACTAGAGTTGAACTAGCTCTACAAGCTAGTTCAAGTAATTTTACACTAGAGTTGAACTAGCTCTATAACCTAGTAGAAATAATTTTACACTAGAGTTGAACTAGCTCTACAAGCTAGTTCAAATAATTTTACATTAAAGTTAAACTAGAGCTACAGGCTAGTTCAAATAGTTTTACACTAATCATGAACTACCTCTACAAGGTAGTTTAAATAATTTTACCCTAGATTTGAACTAGCTCTATAACCTAGGTTAAATAATTTTACACTAGAGTTGAACTAGCTCTATAACCTAGTTCAAATAATTTTACACTAGAGCCGAACTAGCTCTATAACCTAGTACAAATGATTTTACACCACTGTTGAGCTAGCTCTTCAAGGTAGTTCAAATAATTTTACACTAGAGTTGAACTAGCTCTATAACCTCGGACAAATAATTTTACACTAGAGCCAAACTAGTTCTATAACCTAGGAAAAATGATTTTACACCACAGTTGAGCTAGCTCTGCAAGGTAGTTCAAATAATTTTACACTAGAGTTGAACTACCTCTATAACCTAGTACAAATAATTTTACACTAGAGTTAAACCAGCTCTACAAGCTAGTTCAAATAATTTTACACTAGAGTTGAACTAGCTCTATAACCTAGTACAAATAATTTTACACTAGAGTTGAACTAGCTCTATAACCTAGTACAAATAATTTTACAATAGAGTCGAACTAGCTCTATAACCTAGTACAAATGATTTGACACCACTGTTGAGCTAGCTCTTCAAGGTAGTTCAAATAATTTTACACTAGAGTTGAACTACCTCTATAACCTAGTACAAATAATTTTACACTAGAATTAAACTAGCTCTACAAGCTAGTTCAAATAATTTTACACTAGAGTTGAACTAGCTCTATAACCTAGTACAAATAATTTTACATTAGAGTTGAACTAGCTCTATAACAAAGTACAAATAATTTTACACTAGAGTCGAACTAGCTCTATAACCTAGTACAAATGATTTTACACCACTTTTGAACCAGCTCTTCAAGGTAGTTCAAATAATTTTACACTAGAATTGAACTACCGCTATAACCTAGTACAAATAATTTTACACTTGAATTAAACTAGCTCTACAAGCTAGTTGAAATAATTACACTAGAGTTGAACTAGCTCTATAACCTAATACAAATAATTTTACACTAGAGTTTAACTAGCTCTACAAGTTAGTACAAATAATTTTACACTAGAGTTGAACTAGCTCTACAAGCTAGTTCATGTAATTTTACACTAGAGTTGAACTAGCTCTATAACCTAGTACAAATAATTTTACACTAGAGTTGAACTAGCTCTACAAGCTAGTTCAAATAATTTTACACTAAAGTTAAACTAGAGCTACAGGCTAGTTCAAATAGTTTTACACTAATCTTGAACTACCTGTACAAGGTAGTTTAAATAATTTTACCCTAGATTTGAACTAGCTCTATAACCTAGGTTAAATAATTTTACACTAGAGTTGAACTAGCTCTATAACCTAGTTCAAATAATTTTACACTAGAGTTGAACTAGCTCTATAACCTAGTACAAATAATTTTACACTACTGTTGAACTACCTCTACAAGCTAGTTCAAATAATTTTACAATAGAGTTGAACTAGCTCTATAACCTAATACAAACTATTTTACACTAGAGTTAAGCTAGCTCTACAAGCTAGTTCAAATAATTTTACACTAAAGTTGAACAAGCTCTACAGGATAGTTCAAATAATTTTACACTAGAATTAAACTAGCTCTACAAGCTAGTTCAAATAATTTTACACTAGAGTTGAACTAGCTCTATAGTACAAATAATTTTACACTAGAGTCGAACTAGCTCTATAACCTAGTACAAATGATTTTACACCACTATTGAGCTAGCTCTTCAAGGTAGTTCAAATAATTTTACACTAGAGTTGAACTACCTCTATAACCTAGTACAAATAATTTTACACTAGAATTAAACTAGCTCTACAAGCTAGTTCAAATAATTTTACACTAGAGTTGAACTAGCTCTATAACCCAGTACAAATAATTTTACACTAGAGTTGAACTAGCTTTATAACAATGTACAAATAATTTTACACTAGAGTCGAACTAGCTCTATAACCTAGTACAAATGATTTTACACCACTTTTGAACCAGCTCTTCAAGGTAGTTCAAATAATTTTACACTAGAGTTGAACTACCTCTATAACCTAGTACAAATAATTTTACACTTGAATTAAACTAGCTCTACAAGCTAGTTCAAATAATTACACTAGAGTTGAACTAGCTGTATAACCAAATACAAATAATTTTACACTAGAGTTTAACTAGCTCTACAAGTTAGTACAAATAATTTTACACTAGAGTTGAACTAGCTCTACAAGCTAGTTCAAGTAATTTTACACTAGAGTTGAACTAGCTCTATAACCTAGTACAAATAATTTTACACTAGAGTTGAACTAGCTCTACAAGCTAGTTCAAATAATTTTACACTAAAGTTAAACTAGAGCTACAGGCTAGTTCAAATAGTTTTACACTCATCTTGAACTACCTCTACAAGGTAGTTTAAATAATTTTACCCTAGATTTGAACTAGCTCTATAACCTAGGTTAAATAATTTTACACTAGAGTTGAACTAGCTCTATAACCTAGTTCAAATAATTTTACACTAGAGTTGAACTAGCTCTATAACCTAGTACAAATAATTTTACACTACTTTTGAACTAGCTCTACAAGCTAGTTCAAATAATTTTACAATAGAGTTGAACTAGCTCTATAACCTAATACAAACTATTTTACACTAGAGTTAAACTAGCTCTACAAGCTAGTTCAAATAATTTTACACTAGAGTTGAACAAGCTCTACAGGATAGTTAAAATAATTTTACATTAGAATTGAACTAGTTCTACAAGCTAGTTTAAATAATTTTGCACTAGAGTTGAACTAGCTCTATAACCTAGTACAAATAATTTTACACTAGAGTTGAACTAGCTCTATGACCTAGTACAAATAATTTTACACTAGAGTTGAACTAGCTCTATGGGCTAGGTCAAATAATTTTACACTCGAGTTGAACTAGTTCTACAACCTAGTTCAAATGATTTTACACTACTGTTGAACTAGCTCTACAGGCTAGTATAAATAATTTTACACTAGAGTTGAACTATCTCTATAACCTAGTACAAATAATTTTGCACTAGAGTTGAACTAGCTCTATAGGCTAGTTCATATAATTTTACACTAGAGTTGAACTAGCTCTACAGGCTAGTTCAAATAGTTTTACACCGGAGTTGAACTAGTTCTATAACCTAGTACAAATAATTTTACACTAGAGTTGAACTACTTCTATAACCTAGTACAAATAATTTTACACTAGAATTAAACCAGCTCTACAAGCTAGTTCAAATAATTTTACACTAGAGTTGAACTAGCTCTATAACCTAGTACAAATAATTTTACACTAGAGTTGAACTAGCTCTATAACCTAGTACAAATAATTTTACACTAGAGTCGAACTAGCTCTATAACCTAGTACAAATGATTTTACACCACTGTTGAGCTAGCTCTTCAAGGTAGTTCAAATAATTTTACACTAGAGTTGAACTACCTCTATAACCTAGTACAAATAATTTTACACTAGAATTAAACTAGCTCTACAAGCTAGTTCAAATAATTTTACACTAGAGTTGAACTAGCTCTATAACCTAGTACAAATAATTTTACACTAGAGTTGAACTAGCTCTATAACAAAGTACAAATAATTTTACACTAGAGTCGAACTAGCTCTATCACCTAGTACAAATGATTTTACACCACTTTTGAACCAGCTCTTTAAGGTAGTTCAAATAGTTTTACACTAGAGTTGAACTACCTCTATAACCTAGTACAAATAATTTTACACTAGAATTAAACTAGCTCCACAAGCTAGTTCAAATAATTACACTAGAGTTGAACTAGCTCTATAACCTAATACAAAGAATTTTACACTAGAGTTTAACTAGCTCCACAAGTTAGTACAAATAATTTTACACTAGAGTTGAACTAGCTCTACAAGCTAGTTGAAGTAATTTTACACTAGAGTTGAACTAGCTCTATAACCTAGTACAAATAATTTTACACTAGAGTTGAACGTGCTCTACAAGCTAGTTCAAATAATTTTACACTAAAGTTAAACTAGAGCTACAGGCTAGTTCAAATAGTTTTACACTAATCTTGAACTACCTCACAAGGTAGTTTAAATAATTTTGCCCTAGATTTGAACTAGCTCTATAACCTATGTTAAATAATTTTACACTAGAGTTGAACTAGCTCTATAACCTAGGTTAAATAATTTTACACTAGAGTTGAACTAGCTCTATAGCCTAGTACAAATAATTTTACACGACTGTTGAACTAGCTCTACAAGCTAGTTCAAATAATTTTACAATAGAGTTGAACTAGCTCTATAACCTAATACAAACAATTTTACACTAGTGTTAAACGAGCTCTACAAGCTAGTTCAAATAATTGTACACTAGAGTTGAACAAGCTCTACAGGATAGTTCAAATAATTTTTGCACTAGAGTTTAACTAGCACTACAAGCTAGTTCAAATAATTTGCACTAGAGTTGAACTAGCTCTATAACCTAGTACAAATGGTTTTATACTTGAGTTGAACTAGCTCTATAACCTAGTACAAATTATTTTACACTACTGTTGAACTAGCTCTATAAGCTAGTTCAAATAATTTTACACTAGAGTTGAACTAGCTCTATAACCTAGTACAAATAATTTTACACTATTGTTGAACTAGCTCTACAAGCTAGTTCAAATAATTTTACAATAGAGTTGAACTAGCTCTATAACCTAATACAAATAATTTTACACTAGAGTTAAACTAGCTCTACAGGCTAGTTCAAATAATTTTACACTAGAGTTGAACAAGCTCTACAGGATAGTTCAAATAATTTTACACTAGAGTTGAACTAGTCCTACAAGCTAGTTTAAATAATTTTGGACTAGAGTTGAACTAGCTCTATAACCTAGTACAAATAATTTTACACTAGGGTTGAACTAGCTCTTTGACCTAGTACAAATAATTTTACACTAGCGTTGAACTAGCTCTATAACCTAGTACAAATAATTTTACACTAGAGTTGAACTAGCTCTATGACCTAGTACAAATAATTTTACACAAGAGTTTAACTAGCTCTATAGGCTAGTTTAAAAAACTTTCCACTAGAGTTGAACTAGCTCTATAGGCTAGTTCAAATAAATTTACACTAGAGTTGAACTAGCTCTATGGGCTAGGTCAAATAATTTTACACTCGAGTTGAACTAGTTCTACAAGCTAGTTCAAATGATTTTACACTACTGTTGAACTAGCTCTACAGGCTAGCACAAATAATTTTACACTAGAGTTGAACTAGCTCTACAAGCTAGTTCAAATAATTTTACACTAAAGTTGAACTAGCTGTACAGGCTAGTTCAAATAGTTTTACACTAATCTTGAACTACCTCTACAAGGTAGTTTAAATAAGTTTACCCTAGATTTGAACTAGCTCTATAACCTAGCACAAATAATTTTACACTAGAGTAGAACTAGCTCTATAACCTAGTTCAAATAATTTTACACTAGAGTTGAACTAGCTCTATAACCTAGTACAAATAATTTTACACTAGAGCCGAACTAGCTCTATAACCTAGTACAAATGATTTTACAACACTGTTGAGCTAGCTCTTCAAGGTAGTTCAAATAATTTTACACTAGAGTTGAACTAGCTCTATAACCTCGTACAAATAATTTTACACTAGAGCCGAACTAGCTCTATAACCTAGTACAAATGATTTTACACCACAGTTGAGCTAGCTCTTCAAGGTAGTTCAAATAATTTTACACTAGAGTTGAACTACCTCTATAACCTGGTACAAATAATTTTACACAAGAATTAAACCAGCTCTACAAGCTAGTTCAAATAATTTTACACTAGAGTTGAACTAGCTCTATAACCTAGTACAAATAATTTTACACTAGAGTTGAACTACCTCTATAACCTAGTACAAATAATTTTACACTAGAATTAAACTAGCTCTACAAGCTAGTTCAAATAATTTTACACTAGAGTTGAACTAGCTCTATAACCTAGTAAAAATAATTTTACACTGGAGTTGAACTAGCTCTATAACCTAGTACAAATAATTTTACACTAGAGTCGAACTAGCTCTATAACCTAGTATAAATGATTTTACACCACTGTTGAACTAGCTCTTCAAGGTAGTTCAAATAATTTTACACTAGAGTTGAACTATCTATAACCTAGTACAAATAATTTTACACTTGAATTAAACTAGCTCTACAAGCTAGTTCAAATAATTACACTAGAGTTGAACTAGCTCTATAACCTAGTACAAATAATTTTACACTAGAGTTAAACTAGCTCTACAAGTTAGTTCAAATAATATTACTCTAGAGTTGATCTAGCTCTACAGTCTAATTCAAATAGTTTTACACTAGAGTTGAGCTAGCTCTATAACCTAGTACAAATAATTTTACACTAGAGTTGAACTAGCTCTACAAGCTAGTTCAAATAATTTTACACTAAAGTTAAACTAGAGCTACAGGCTAGTTCAAATAGTTTTACACTAATCTTGAACTACCTCTACAAGGTAGTTTAAATAATTTTACCCTAGATTTGAACTAGCTCTATAACCTAGGTTAAAAAAATTTACACTAGAGTTGAACAAGCTTTATAACCTAGTTCAAATAATTTCACACTAGAGTTGAACTAGCTCTATAACCTAGTACAAATAATTTTACACTAGAGTTGAACTAGCTCTATGACCTAGTACAAATAATTTTAAACTAGAGTTGAACTAGCTCTATAACCTAGTACAAATAATTTTACACTAGAGTTGAACTAGCTCTACAAGCTAGTTCAAATAATTGTACACTAGAGTTGAACAAGCTCTACAGGATAGTTCAAATAATTTTTGCACTAGAGTTTAACTAGCTCTACAAGCTAGTTCAAATAATTTTACACTAGAGTTGAACTAGCTCTATAACCTAGTACAAATGATTTTACACTACTGTTGAACAAGCTCTATAAGCTAGTTCAAATAATTTTACACTAGAGTTGAACTAGCTCTATAACCTAGTACAAATAATTTTACACTATTGTTGAACTAGCTCTACAAGCTAGTTCAAATAATTTTACAATAGAGTTGAACTAGCTCTATAACCTAATACAAATAATTTTACACTAGAGTTAGACTAGCTCTACAGGCTAGTTCAAATAATTTTACACTAGAGTTGAACTAGTTCTACAAGCTAGTTTAAATAATTTTGCACTAGAGTTGAACTAGCTCTATAACCTAGTACAAATAATTTTACACTAGGGTTGAGCTAGCTCTATGACCTAGTACAAATAATTTTACACTAGAGTTGAACTACCTCTATAACCTAGTACAAATAATTTTACACTAGAGTTGAACTAGCTCTATGACCTAGTACAAATAATTTTACACAAGAGTTGAACTAGCTCTACAGGCTAGTTTAAATAACTTTCCACTAGAGTTGAACTAGCTCTATAGGCTAGTTCAAATAACTTTACACTAGAGTTGAACTAGCTCTATAGGCTAGGTCAAATAATTTTACACTCGAGTTGAACTAGTTCTACAAGCTAGTTCAAATGATTTTACACTACTGTTGAACTAGCTCTACAAGCTAGTTCAAATAATTTTACACTAAAGTTGAACTAGCTGTACAGGCTAGTTCAAATAGTTTTACACTAATCTTGAACTACCTCTACAAGGTAGTTTAAATAATTTTACACTAGATTTGAGCTAGCTCCATAACCTAGTACAAATAATTTTACACTAGAGTTGAACTAGCTCTATAACCAAGTACAAATAATTTTACACTAGAGTTGAACTAGCTCTATGACCTTGTACAAATAATTTTACACTAGAGTTGAACTAGCTCTATAGGCTAGGTCAAATAATTTTACACTCGAGTTGAACTAGTTCTACAAGCTAGTTCAAATAATTTTACACTACTGTTGAACTAGCTCTACAGGCTAGTACAAATAATTTTACACTAGAGTTGAACTAGCTCTACAAGCTAGTTCAAATAATTTTACACTAAAGTTGAACTAGCTCTACAGGCTAGTTCAAATAGTTTTACACTAATCTTGAACTACCTCTATAAGGTAGTTTAAATAATTTTACACTAGATTTGAACTAGCTCTATAACCTAGTACAAATAATTTTACACTATAGTTGAACTAGCTCTACAAGCTAGGTCAAATAATTTTACACTTGAGTTGAACTAGCTCTATAACCTAGTACAAATAATTTTACACTAGAGTTGAACTAGCTCTATAACCTAGTACAAAAGATTTTACACTACTGTTGAACTAGCTCTACAAGCTAGTTCAAATAATTTTACACTAGAGTTGAACTAGCTCTATGACCTAGTACAAATAATTTTGCACAAGAGTTGAACTAGCTCTATAGGCTAGTTCATATAATTTTACATTAGAGTTGAACTAGCTCTACAGGCTAGTTCAAATAGTTCTACACTGGAGTTGAACTAGCTCTATAACCTAGTAGAAATAATTTTTGCACTACAGTTTAACTAGCACTACAAGTTAGTTCAAATAATTTTACACTAGGGTTGAACTAGTTCTATAGTCCAGTTCAAAGAATTTTACACTAGAATTAAACTAGCTCTACAAGCTAGTTCAAATAATTTTACACTAGAGTTGAACTAGCTCTATAACCTAGTACAAATGATTTTATACTTGAGTTGAACTAGCTCTACAACCTAGTACAAATGATTTTAGACTACTGTTGAACTAGCTCTACAAGCTAGTTCAAATAATTTTACACTAGAGTTGAACTAGCTCTATAACCTAGTACAAATAATTTTACACTATTGTTGAACTATCTCTATAAGCTAGTTCAAATAATTTTACAATAGAGTTGAACTAGCTCTATAACCTAATACAAATAATTTTACACTAGAGTTAAACTAGCTCTACAAGCTAGTTCAAATAATTTTACACTAGAGTTGAACAAGCTCTACAGGATAGTTCAAATAATTTTACACTAGAGTTGAACTAGTTCTACAAGCTAGTTTAAATAATTTTGCACTAGAGTTGAACTAGCTCTATAACCTAGTACAAATAATTTTACACTAGAGTTGAACTAGCTCTATGACCTAGTACAAATAATTTTACACTAGAGTTGAACTAGCTCTATAACCTAGTACAAATAATTTTACACTAGAGTTGAACTAGCTCTATGACCTAGTACAAATAATTTTACACAAGAGTTGAACTAGCTCTATAGGCTAGTTTAAATAACTTTCCACTATAGTTGAACTAGCTCTATAGGCTAGTTCAAATATCTTTACACTAGAGTTGAACTAGCTCTATAGGCTAGTACAAATAATTTTACACTAGAGTTGAACTAGCTCTACAAGCTAGTTCAAATAATTTTACACTAAAGTTGAACTAGCTGTACAGGCTAGTTCAAATAGTTTTACACTAATCTTGAACTACCTCTACAAGGTAGTTTAAATAATTTTACACTAGATTTGAACTAGCTCTATAACCTAGTACAAATAATTTTACACTAGAGTTGAACTAGCTCTATAACCTAGTACAAATGATTTTACACTAGAGTTGAACTAGCTCTATGACATAGTATAAATAATTTTACAATAGAGTTGAAATAGCTCTATAGGCTAGTTCAAATAATTTTACACTAGAGTTGAACTAGCTCTATAGGCTAGTTCAAATAATTTTACACTAGAGTTGTACTAGCTCTACAAGGTAGTTTAAATAATTTTACACTAGAGTTGGACTAGCTCCATAACCTAGTATAAATAATTTTACACTAGAGTTGAAGTAGCTCTACAGGCTAGTACAAATAATTTTACACTAGAGTTGAACTAGCTCTACAAGCTAGCTCAAATAATTTTACACTAAAGTTGAACTAGCTCTCCAGGCTAGTTCAAATAGTTTTACACCAATCTTGAACTACCTCTACAAGGTAGTTTAAATAATTTTACACTAGATTTAAACTAACTAGCTCTATAACCTAGTACAAATAATTTTACACTAGAGTTGAACTAGCTCTATAACCTAGTACAAATAATTTTACACTTGAGTTGAACTAGCTCTATAACCAAGTACAAATAATTTTACACTAGAGTTGAACTAGCTCTATTACCTAGTACAAATGATTTTACACTAGAGTTGAACTAGCTCTATGACATAGTACAAATAATTTTACAATAGAGTTGAACTAGCTCTATAGGCTAGTTCAAATAGTTTTACACTAGAGTTGAAGTAGCTCTATAGGCTAGTTCAAATAATTTTACACTAGAGTTGAACTAGTTCTACAAGCTAGTTTAAATAATTTTACACTAGAGTTGAAATAGCTCTACATACTAGTTCAAATAATTTTACACTAGAGTTGAACTAGCTCTATAACCTAGTACAAATAATTTTACACTAGAGCTGAACTAGCTCTACAAGCTGGTTCAAGTAATTTTACACTAAAGTTGAACTAGCTCTACATGCTAGTTCAAATAGTTTTACACTAATCTTGAACTACCTCTACAAGGTAGTTTAAATAATTTTACACTAGATTTGAACTAGCACCATAACCTAGTACAAATAATTTTACACTAGAGTTGAACTAGCTCTATAACCTAGTACAAATAATTTTACACTAGAGTTGAACTAGCTCTATAGGCTAGTTCAAATAACTTTACACTAGAGTTGAACTAGCTCTATAACCTCGTACAAATAATTTTACACTAGAGCCGAACTAGCTCTATAACCTAGTACAAATGATTTTACACCACTGTTGAGCTAGCTCTTCAAGGTAGTTCAAATAATTTTACACTAGAGCTGAACTACCTCTATAACCTAGTACAAATAATTTTACACTAGAATTAAACCAGCTCTACAAGCTAGATCAAATAATTTTACACTAGAGTTGAACTAGCTCTATAACCTAGTACAAATAATTTTACACTAGAGTTGAACTAGCTCTATAACCTAGTACAAATAATTTTACACTAGAGTCGAATTAGCTCTATAACCTAGTACAAATGATTTTACACCACTGTTGAACTAGCTCTTCAAGGTAGTTCAAATAATTTGACACTAGAGTTGAACTACCTCTATAACCTAGTACAAATAATTTACAGTTGAATTAAACTAGCTCTACAAGCTAGTTCAAATAATTACACTAGAGTTGAACTAGCCTGTAACCTAGTACAAATAATTTTACACTAGAGTTAAACTAGCTCTACAAGCTAGTACAAATAATTTTACACTAGAGCTGAACTAGCTCTACATGCTAGTTCAAGTAATTTTAAACTAGTGTTGAACTAGCTCTATAACCTAGTACAAATAATTTTACACTAGAGTTGAACTAGCTCTACAAGCTAGTTCAAATAATTTTACACTAAAGTTAAACTAGATCTACAGGCTAGTTCAAATAGTTTTACACAAATCTTGAACTACCTCTACAAGGTAGTTTAAATAATTTTACCCTAGATTTGAACTACCTCTATAACCTAGCACAAATAATTTTACACTAGAGTGGAACTAGCTATATAACCTAGTACAAATAATTTAACACTAGAGTTGAACTAGCTCTACAAGCTAGGTCAAATAATTTTAAACTAGTGTTTAACTAGCTCTATAACCTAGTACAAATAATTTTACACTAGAGTTGAACTAGCTCTACAAGCTAGTTCAAATAATTCTACACTAAATTTAAACTAGATCTACAGGCTAGTTCAAATAGTTTTACACAAATCTTGAACTACCTCTACAAGGTATATTAAATAATTTTACCCTAGATTTGAACTAGCTCTATAACCTAGCACAAATAATTTTACACTAGAGTTGAACTAGCTCTATAACCTAGTACAAATAATTTTACACTACTGTTGAACTAGCTCTACAAGCTAGTTCAAATAATTTTACAATAGAGTTGAACTAGCTCTATAACCTAATATAAACAATTTTACAGTAGAGTTAAACTAGCTCTACAAGTTAGTTCAAATAATTTTACGCTAGAGTTGAACAAGCTCTACAGGATAGTCCAAATAATTTTACACTAAAGTTGAACTAGCTCTATAACCTAGTACAAATAATTTTACACTAGAGTCGAACTAGCTCTATAACCTAGTACAAATGATTTTACACCACTGTTGAACTAGCTCTTCAAGGTAGTTGAAATAATTTTACACTAGAGTTGAACTACCTCTATAACCTAGTACAAATAATTTTACACTTGAATTAAACTAGCTCTACAAGCTAGTTCAAATAATTACACTAGAGTTGAACTAGCTCTATAACCTAGTTCAAATAATTTTACACTAGAGTTAAACTAGCTCTACAATCTAGTACAAATAATTTTACACTAGAGTTGAACTAGCTCTACAAGATAGTTCAAGTAATTCTACACTAGAGTTGAACTAGCTCTATAACCTAGTACAAATAATTTTACACTAGAGTTGAACTAGCTCTACAAGCTAGTTCAAATAATTCTACACTAAATTTAAACTAGATCTACAGGCTAGTTCAAATAGTTTTACACAAATCTTGAACTACCTCTACAAGGTATATTAAATAATTTTACCCTAGATTTGAACTAGCTCTATAACCTAGCACAAATAATTTTACACTAGAGTAGAACTAGCTCTATAACCTAGTTCAAATAATTTTACACTAGAGTTGAACTAGCTCTACAAGCTAGTTCAAATAATTCTACACTAAATTTAAACTAGATCTACAGGATAGTTCAAATAGTTTTACACAAATCTTGAACTACCTCTACAAGGTATATTAAATAATTTTACCCTAGATTTGAACTAGCTCTATAACCTAGCACAAATAATTTTACACTAGAGTTGAACTAGCTCTATAACCTAGTACAAATAATTTTACACTACTGTTGAACTAGCTCTACAAGCTAGTTCAAATAATTTTACAATAGAGTTGAACTAGCTCTATAACCTAATATAAACAATTTTACAGTAGAGTTAAACTAGCTCTACAAGTTAGTTCAAATAATTTTACGCTAGAGTTGAACAAGCTCTACAGGATAGTCCAAATAATTTTACACTAAAGTTGAACTAGCTCTATAACCTAGTACAAATAATTTTACACTAGAGTCGAACTAGCTCTATAACCTAGTACAAATGATTTTACACCACTGTTGAACTAGCTCTTCAAGGTAGTTGAAATAATTTTACACTAGAGTTGAACTACCTCTATAACCTAGTACAAATAATTTTACACTTGAATTAAACTAGCTCTACAAGCTAGTTCAAATAATTACACTAGAGTTGAACTAGCTCTATAACCTAGTTCAAATAATTTTACACTAGAGTTAAACTAGCTCTACAATCTAGTACAAATAATTTTACACTAGAGTTGAACTAGCTCTACAAGATAGTTCAAGTAATTCTACACTAGAGTTGAACTAGCTCTATAACCTAGTACAAATAATTTTACACTAGAGTTGAACTAGCTCTACAAGCTAGTTCAAATAATTTTACACTAAAGTTAAACTAGATCTACAGTCTAGTTCAAATAGTTTTACACTACTCTTGAACTACCTCTACAAAGTAGTTTAAATAATTTTACCCTAGATTTGAACTAGCTCTATAACCTAGCTGTGACGCCCCCGTTTTGACCATACACTAATCATGCACGCAAAGGTGTACGATCAAGATCAAGGACTCACGGGAAGATATCACAACACAACTCTACAAATAAAATAGGTCATACAAGCATCATATTACAAGCCAGGGGCCTCGAAGGCTCAAATACAAGAGGTCGATCATAGACGAGTCAGCGGAAGCAACAATATCTGAGTACAGACATAAGTTAAACAAGTTTGCCTTAAGAAGGCTAGCACAAACTGGGATACAGATCGAAAGAGGCGCAGGCCTCCTGCCTGGGATCCTCCTAACTACTCCTGGTCGTCGTCAGCGGGCATCACGTAGTAGTAGGCACCTCCGGTGTAGTAGGAGTCGTCGTCGAAGGTGGCGTATGGCTCCTAGGCTCCAACATCTGGTTGCGACAACCAGGTAGAAGGGATAGGGGGAAAAGAGGGAGAAAGCAACCGTGAGTACTCATCCAAAGTACTCACAAGCAAGGAGCTATACTACATATGTATGCATTGGCATCAAATGGAATAAGGGTATCATATGTGGACTGAACTGCAGAATGCCAGAATAAGAGGGGGATAACTAATCCTTTCGAAGACTACGCTTCTGGCAGCCTCCGTCTTGCAACATGTAGAAGAGAGTAGACTGAAGTCCTCCAAGTAGCATCGTATAGCATAATCCTAACCGATGATCCTCCCCTCGTCGCCCTGTGAGAGAGCGATCATCGGTTGTATCTGGCACTTGGAAGGGTGTGTTTAATTAAGTATCCGGTTCTAGTTGTCATAAGGTCAAGGTACAACTCCAAGTTGTCCTGTTACCGAAGATCACGGCTATTCGAATAGATTAACTTCCCTGCAGGGGTGCACCACATACCCCAACACGCTCGATCCCATTTGGCCGGACACACTTTCCTGGGTCATGCCCGGCCTCGGAAGATCAACACGTCGCAGCCCCACCTAGGCACAACAGAGAGGTCAGCACGCCGGTCTAAACCTAAGCGCACAGGGGTCTGGGCCCATCGCCCTTAGCACACCTGCACGTTGCGAACGCGGCCGGAAGCAGAACTAGCCCCCTTAATACAAGAGCAGGCTTACGTTCCAATCCGGTGCGCGCCACTCAGTCGCTGACGTCACGAAGGCTTCGGCTGATACCACGACGCCGGGATACCCATGACTACTCCCGCGTAGATGGTTAGTGCGTATAGACCAAATGGCCAAACTCGGATCAAATACCCAGATCTCGTTAAGCGTGTTAAGTATCCGTGAACGCCGACCAGGGCTAGGTCCACCTCTCTCCTAGGTGGTCGGAACCTGCCCTGTCGCTCCGCCTCAAAGATCCACTCGCGGGTGCTCCTACGAGCCGACCCGTCTTTAATCACCACATGTATCATGTATAAAGTAAATAGTATATACCCGTGATCACCTCCTGCTGGTAATCACGGCCCGATAGTATAGCACAGCAAACGGACAAGAATGTAGGGCCACAGATGGAAATACTAGCATCCTATACTAAGCAAGTAGGATTGCAGGTAAAGGTATCAACAGTAGTAGCAAGGACAGGCTATGCATCAGGATAGGATTAACGGGAAACAGTAACATGCTACACTACTCTAATGCAAGCAGTATAGAGAAGAGTAGGCGATATCTGGTGATCAAAGGGGGGGCTTGCCTGCTTGCTCTGGCAACAGAGAGGGATCGTCAACTCCGTAGTCGTACTGGGTAGCAGCGGCGTCGGTCTCGGTGTCTACCGAGAGAAGAGGGGGGTGGGAAACAATAAATATTTAAGCAAACAGATGCATAGCGATGCATGACATGACAAGTAGCGGTGCTAGGGGTGCCCTATCGCGGTATGAGGTGATACCGGTGAAGGGGGGAAACATCCGGGAAAGTATCCCCGGTGTTTCGCGTTTTCGCACATATGAAACAGAGGGGGAAAGTTGCGTGTTCGCTATGCTAGGGATGCGTGGCGGATAAACGGTCTACGTATTCAAATTCGTCTCGTCGTTCTGAGCAACTTTCATGTACAAAGTTTTTCCATCTGAGCTGCGGTTTATTTTCTATTAATTTTAAAAGATTTAAATCATTTTCAGGATTTATTTAATTATTTTAATACAACATTATCCAGAACAGTGCTTGCTGACGTCATCATGACGTCAGCATGACGTCAGCAGTCAACAGAGGTGTTGACTGGTCAACTGACGTGTGGGACCCACTGGTCATTGACTGTTTAGCCTAATAAGTGTTTAACTAAACTAACTACTGTTTAATTAATCTAATTAGTTAGTTAGGTTAATCTAATTACGATTAATTAACTTAATTAATTCCTTAATTAATTAAATTATTATTAGCTATTTATTTATTTTATTTATTTTACATATTATTTTTAATTCCTATTTTTTTAACAAAACGTTCTGGGGCTGGGGCCCCCATGTCAGTGGCCCCAGGGGGCCTTAACGGGTGTGGGCGCATGGGCGCGCGGGTGCAGGAGGCTACGGGGCGCCCGTTAGCGGGCCGAGCCCCTGACCCAACGCAGCAGGGCATTGGCCAGGGGAGTCATCGGCCACGGCGGCCGGAGCGGCCAGAGCCGGGGCGTCGACAGAGAGGGGTTGGCCGCGGCGCGGGCCAGCAGCGCGGTTGGGGGGGCGGCGGAGCCGCGGCAGCACGGCAAGAGGAGGGCCGGGGCTTGCCGAGGCCGTGGGCGGTGCGGCCGGACCAGGACGACCCAAGCAGGGGCTCGTCGACGCAGGCAAGAGCGCCACGGGTGCGGTGGTCACCGCGAGTCCATGGCCGGAACGGGGCGTGTGTGCGGACGGGGGCGGGCACGAGCGCGCCCGTTGACACACCGGGCTGGGTCGGAGCTAGGCGCGTGCCGGGGCGCCGTTCAGGCACAGTGCGGGGAGGAGGAGGAGAGGTGCTCACGGGGAGGGGCGTGTAGGGGCTAGGCAGTGGGGGATGAGGAAGAGGGCGGAGACGACGGCGTCGAGGAAGCAGTCCGGCGACGCGGTCCTCGTGCGGCGGGGGCGAGGTAGCTCCGAGCGGGGTCCCGCGTCAGCGTGGTCGTGGACGGGTGGCGAGGGAGGCCGGATCCGCAGCAGGGCCCCCGGGATCCGTCCCCTCTCCGGCAAGGAGGCGGCTTGGCGATGGCGGAGCGGTGGTGGCGACGGGCGCCAGGGGCGGCGGGGTCTAGCAAAGGGGGGGGGCGTTGCGTCCCGATCTGGTTCGGGAGGGAGCGAGAGGAGCGAGGGTGAGGGGAGAGTGGGGATCGATCCCGATCCAGGGGAATCGGGGGAGGGAGTGGAGCGAGTGGCGGATTAGGGTTTCGGTTTAGTGGGGTTATGGGGGAGTGGGGGCCTGTCTGGGCCAGTGGGCTGGTCCAGTTGGGCCACGGCCCAGGGAGGGGGGTCTTCCATTTTTTTTCTGTTAGCTTTAGGTTTTAGTTTTTCTCTTTTGTATTTTCTCTTTTGTTTTGTTTTCTGTTTTTGTGTTTTCTTTTATTTCTTTTCTTTTCTGTTTTTAAATCATTTTAAATTACTTAGGCATTTTATAAAAATGGGTTTGCTGCACCATAATTACCTTTGTAATATTTGGCGCAACCAGAACATTTCAGTTTTATTATTTGAAAACTTTTGTTGTTTGCCTAATTTTGAATTTGGATTTGAATCGGTTTCGAACTAACTGGAGATTAGCAACTATAAACGAGGTCACGTGGCATCACTAGCAGAGGATCACTGTAGCTTAATTATCCGGGCGTTACAAGAGTTGAACTAGCTCTATAGGCTAGTTCAAATAACTATCCACTAGAGTTGAACTAGGTCTATAGGCAAGTTCAAATAACTTTACACTAGAGTTGAACTAGCTCTATAGGCTAGGTCAAGTAATTTTACACTCGAGTTGAACTAGTTCTAGAAGCTAGTTCAAATGATTTTACACAACTGTTGAACTAGCTCTACAGGCTAGTACAAATAATTTTACACTAGAGTTGAACTAGCTCTACAAGCTAGTTCAAATAATTTTACACTAAAGTTGAAATAGCGCTACAGGCTAGTTCAAATAGTTTTACACTAATCTTGAACTACCTCTACAAGGTAGTTTAAATAATTTTACACTAGATTTGAACTAGCTCTATAACCTAGTACAAATAATTTTACACTAGAGTTGAACTAGCTCTATAACCTAGTACAAATAATTTTACACTTGAGTTGTACTAGCTCTATAACCAAGTACAAATAATTTTACACTAGAGTTGAACTAGCTCTATAACCTAGTACAAATGATTTTACACTAGAGTTGAACTAGCTCTATGACATAGTACAAATAATTTTACAATAGAGTCGAACTAGCTCTATAGGCTAGTTCAAATAATTTTACACTAGAGTTGAACTAGCTCTATAGGCTAGTTCAAATAATTTTACACTAGAGTTGAACTAGCTCTACAAGCTAGTTCAAATAATTTTACAGTAGAGTTGAACTAGTTCTACAAGCTAGTTTAAATAATTTTATACTAGAGTTGAACTAGTTCTACAAGCTAGTTTAAATAATTTACACTCGAGTTGAACTAGTTCTACAAGCTAGTTCAAATGATTTTACACTACTGTTGAACTAGCTCTACAGGCTAGTACAAATAATTTTACACTAGAGTTGAACTAGCTCTACATGCTAGTTCAAATAGTTTTACACTAATCTTGAACTACCTCTACAAGGTAGTTTAAATAATTTTACACTACATTTGAACTAGCTCTATAACCTAGTACAAATAATTTTACACTAGAGTTGAACTAGCTCTATAACCTAGTACAAATAATTTTACACTTGAGTTGAACTAGCTCTATAACCAAGTACAAATAATTTTACACTAGAATTGAACTAGCTCTATAACCTAGTACAAATGATTTTACACTAGAGTTGAACTAGCTCTATGACATAGTACAAATAATTTTACAATAGAGTTGAACTAGCTCTATAGGCTAGTTCAAATAATTTTACACTAGAGTTGAACTAGCTCTATAGACTAGTTCAAATAAATTTACACTAGACTTGAACTAGCTCTACAATTTAGTTCAAATAATTTTACACTAGAGTGGAACTAGTTCTACAAGCTAGTTTAAATAATTTTATACTAGAGTTGAACTAGCTCTATAAATTAGTACAAATAATTTTACACTAGAGTTGAAATAGCTCTACAAGCTAGTTCAAATAATTTTACACTAAAGTTGAACTAGCTCTACATGCTAGTTCAAATAGTTTTACACTAATCTTGAACTACGTCTACAAGGTATATTAAATAATTTTACACTAGATTTGAACTAGCTCCATAACCTAGTACAAATAATTTTACACTAGAGTTGAACTAGCTCTATAACCTAGTACAAATAATTTTACACTAGAGTCGAACTAGCTCTATAACCTAGTACAAATGATTTTACACCACTTTTGAACTAGCTCTCCAAGGTAGTTCAAATAATTTTACACTAGAGTTGAACTACCTCTATAACCTAGTACAAATAATTTTACACTAGAATTAAACTATCTCTACAAGCTAGTTCAAATAATTTTACACTAGAGTTGAACTAGCTCTATAACCTAGTACAAATAATTTTACACTAGAGTTGAACTAGCTCTATAGTCTAGTTCAAATAACTTTCCACTGTAGTTGAACTCGCTCTATAGGCTAGGTAAAATAATTTTACACTCGAGTTGAACTAGTTCTACAAGCTAGTTCAAATGATTTTACACTACTGTTGAACTAGCTCTACAGGCTAGTACAAATAATTTTACACTAGAGTTGAACTAGCTCTACAAGCTAGTTCAAATAATTTTACACTAAAGTTGAACTAGCTCTACAGGCTAGTTCAAATAGTTTTACACTAATCTTGAACTAGCTCTACAAGATAGTTTAAATAATTTTACACTAGATTTGAACTAGCTCCATAACCAAGTACAAATAATTTTACACTAGAGTTGATCTAGCTCTATAACCTAGTACAAATAATTTTACACTAGAGTCGACCTAGCTCTATAACCTAGTACAAATGATTTTACACCACTTTTGAACTAGCTCACCAAGGTAGTTCAAATAATTTTATACTAGAGTTAAACTACCTCTATAACCTAGTACAAATAATTTTACACTAGAATTAAACTATCTCTACAAGCTAGTTCAAATAATAAAGTTGACCAAGCTCTATAACCTAGTACAAATAATTTTACACTAGAGTTGAACTAGCTCTATAGGCTAGTTCAAGTAACTATCCACTAGAGTTGAACTAGGTCTATAGGCTAGTTCAAATAACTTTACACTAGAGTTGAACTAGCTCTATAGGCTGGGTCAAGTAATTTTACACTCGAGTTGAACTAGTTCTACAAGCTAGTTCAAATGATGTTACACTACTGTTGAACTAGCTCTACAGGCTAGTACAAATAATTTTACACTAGAGTTGAACTAGCTCTACAAACTAGTTCAAATAATTTTACACTAAAGTTGAACTAGCTCTACAGGCTAGCTCAAATAGTTTTACACTAATCTTGAACTACCTCTACAAGGTAGTTTAAATAATTTTACCCTAGATTTGAACTAGCTCTATAACCTAGCACAAATTATTTTACACTAGAGTTGAACTAGCTCTATAACCTAGTACAAATAATTTTACACTAGAGTTGAACTAGCTCTACAGGCTAGTTCAAATAGTTTTACACTAATCTTGAACTACCTCTACAAGGTAGTTTAAATAAGTTTACCCTAGATTTGAACTAGCTCTATAACCTAGCACAAATAATTTTACACTAGAGTAGAACTAGCTCTATAACCTAGTTCAAATAATTTTACACTAGAGTTGAACTAGCTCTATAACCTAGTAGAAATAATTTTACACTACTGTTGAACTAGCTCTACAAGCTAGTTCAAATAGTTTTACACTAATCTTGAACTAGCTCTACAAGATAGTTTAAATAATTTTACACTAGATTTGAACTAGCTACATAACCTAGTACAAATAATTTTACACTAGAGTTGATCTAGCTCTATAACCTAGTACAAATAATTTTACACTAGAGTCGACCTAGCTCTATAACCTAGTACAAATGATTTTACACCCCTTTTGAACTAGCTCACCAAGGTAGTTCAAATAATTTTACACTAGAGTCGACCTAGCTCTATAACCTAGCACAAACAATTTTACACTAGAGTAGAACTAGCTCTATAACCTAGTTCAAATAATTTTACACTAGAGTTGAACTAGCTCTATAACCTAGTAGAAATAATTTTACACTACTGTTGAACTAGCTCTACAAGCTAGTTCAAATAGTTTTACACTAATCTTGAACTAGCTCTACAAGATAGTTTAAATAATTTTACACTAGATTTGAACTAGCTACATAACCTAGTACAAATAATTTTACACTAGAGTTGATCTAGCTCTATAACCTAGTACAAATAATTTTACACTAGAGTCGACCTAGCTCTATAACCTAGTACAAATGATTTTACACCACTTTTGAACTAGCTCACCAAGGTAGTTCAAATAATTTTATACTAGAGTTAAACTACCTCTATAACCTAGTACAAATAATTTTACACTAGAATTAAACTATCTCTACAAGCTAGTTCAAATAATAAAGTTGAACTAGCTCTATAACCTAGTACAAATAATTTTACACTAGAGTTGAACTAGCTCTATAGGCTAGTTCAAATAACTATCCACTAGAGTTGAACTAGGTCTATAGGCTAGTTCAAATAACTTTACACTAGAGTTGAACTAGCTCTATAGGCTGGGTCAAGTAATTTTACACTCGAGTTGAACTAGTTCTACAAGCTAGTTCAAATGATTTTACACTACTGTTGAACTAGCTCTACAGGCTAGTAGAAATAATTTTACACTAGAGTTGAACTAGCTCTACAAACTAGTTCAAATAATTTTACACTAAAGTTGAACTAGCTCTACAGGCTAGCTCAAATAGTTTTACACTAATCTTGAACTACCTCTACAAGGTAGTTTAAATAATTTTACCCTAGATTTGAACTAGCTCTATAACCTAGCACAAATTATTTTACACTAGAGTTGAACTAGCTCTATAACCTAGTACAAATAATTTTACACTAGAGTTGAACTAGCTCTACAGGCTAGTTCAAATAGTTTTACACTGATCTTGAACTACCTCTACAAGGTAGTTTAAATAAGTTTACCCTAGATTTGAACTAGCTCTATAATCTAGCACAAATAATTTTACACTAGAGTAGAACTAGCTCTATAACCTAGTTCAAATAATTTTACACTAGAGTTGAACTAGCTCTATAACCTAGTACAAATAATTTTACACTACTGTTGAACTAGCTCTACAAGCTAGTTCAAATAATTTTACAACAGAGTTGAACTAGCTCTATAACCTAATACAAATAATTTTACACTAGAGTTAAACTAGCTCTACAAACTAGTTCAAATAATTTTACACTAAAGTTGAACTAGCTCTACAAGCTAGTTCAAATAGTTTTACACTAATCTTGAACTACCTCTACAAGGTAGTTTAAATAGTTTTACCCTAGATTTGAACTAGCTCCATAACCTAGCACAAATAATTTTACACTAGAGTTGAACTAGCTCTATAACCTAGTTCAAATAATTTTACACTAGAGTTGAACTAGCTCTATAACCTAATACAAATAATTTTACACTACTGTTGAACTAGCTCTACAAGCTAGTTCAAATAATTTTACAATAGAGTTGAAATAGCTCTATAACCTAATACAAATAATTTTACACTAGAGTTGAACTAGCTCTACAAACTAGTTCAAATAATTTTACACTAAAGTTGAACTAGCTCTACAGGCTAGTTCAAATAGTTTTACACTAATCTTGAACTACCTCTACAAGGTAGTTTAAATAATTTTACCCTAGATTTGAACTAGCTCTATAACCTAGCACAAATAATTTTACACTAGAGTAGAACTAGCTCTATAACCTAGTTCAAATAATTTTACACTAGAGTTGAACTAGCTCTATAACCTAGTACAAATAATTTTACACTACTGTTGAACTAGCTCTACAAGCTAGTTCAAATAATTTTACAATAGAGTTGAACTAGCTCTATAACCTAATACAAATAATTTTACACCAGAGTTGAACTAGCTCTAGAAACTTGTTCAAATAATTTTACACTAAAGTTGAACTAGCTCTACAGGCTAGTTCAAATAGTTTTACACTAATCTTGAACTACCTCTACAAGGTAGTTTAAATAATTTTACCCTAGATTTGAACTAGCTCTATAACCTAGCACAAATTATTTTACACTAGAGTTGAACTAGCTCTATAACCTAGTACAAATAATTTTACACTAGAGTTGAACTAGTTCTACAAGCTAGTTCAAATAATTTTACACTAAAGTTGAACTAGATCTATAGGCTAGTTCAAATAGTTTTACACTAATCTTGAACTACCTCTACAAGGTAGTTTAAATAAGTTTACCCTAGATTTGAACTAGCTCTATAACCTAGCACAAATAATTTTACACTAGAGTAGAACTAGCTCTATAACCTAGTTCAAATAATTTTAAACTAGAGTTGAACTAGCTCTATAACCTAGTACAAATAATTTTACACTACTGTTGAACTAGCTCTACAAGCTAGTTCAAATAATTTTACAATAGAGTTGAACTAGCTCTATAACCTAATACAAATAATTTTACACTAGAGTTGAACTAGCTCTACAAACTAGTTCAAATAATTTTACACTAAAGTTGAACTAGCTCTACAGGCTAGTTCAAATAGTTTTACACTAATCTTGAACTACCTCTACAATGTAGTTTGAATAATTTTACCCTAGATTTGAACTAGCTCTATAACCTAGCACAAATTATTTTACACTAGAGTTGAACTAGCTCTATAACCTAGTACAAATAATTTTACACTAGAGTTGAACTAGCTCTACAAGCTAGTTCAAATAATTTTACACTAAAGTTGAACTAGATCTACAGGCTAGTTCAAATAGTTTTACTCTAATCTTGAACTACCTCTACAAGGTAGTTTAAATAAGTTTACCCTAGATTTGAACTAGCTCTATAACCTAGCACATATAATTTTACACTAGAGTAGAACTAGCTCTATAACCTAGTTCAAATAATTTTACACTAGAGTTGAACTAGCTCTATAACCTAGTACAAATAATTTTACACTACTGTTGAACAAGCTCTACAAGCTAGTTCAAATAATTTTACAATAGAGTTGAACTAGCTCTATAACCTAATACAAATAATTTTACACTAGAGTTAAACTAGCTCTACAAGCAAGTTCAAATAATTTTACACTAGAGTTGAACAAGCTCTTCAAGGTAGTTCAAATAATTTTACACTAGAGTTGAACTTCCTCAATATCCTAGTACAAATAATTTTACACTAGAATTAAACTATCTCTACAAGCTAGTTCAAATAATTTTACACTAGAGTTGAACTACCTCTATAACCTAGTACAAATAATTTTACACTAGAATTAAACTATCTCTACAAGCTAGTTCAAATAATTTTACACTAGAGTTGAACTAGCTCTATAACCTAGTACAAATAATTTTACACTAGAGTTGAACTAGCTCTATAGTCTAGTTCAAATAACTTTCCACTGTAGTTGAACTCGCTCTATAGGCTAGGTAAAATAATTTTACACTCGAGTTGAACTAGTTCTACAAGCTAGTTCAAATGATTTTACACAACTGTTGAACTAGCTCTACAGGCTAGTACAAATAATTTTACACTAGAGTTGAACTAGCTCTACAAGCTAGTTCAAATAATTTTACACTAAAGTTGAACTAGCTCTACAGGCTAGTTCAAATAGTTTTACACTAATCTTGAACAAGCTCTACAAGATAGTTTAAATAATTTTACACTAGATTTGAACTAGCTCCATAACCTAGTACAAATAATTTTACACTAGAGTTGATCTAGCTCTATAACCTAGTACAAATAATTTTACACTAGAGTCGACCTAGCTCTATAACCTAGTACAAATGATTTTACACCACTTTTGAACTAGCTCACCAAGGTAGTTCAAATAATTTTATACTAGAGTTAAACTACCTCTATAACCTAGTACAAATAATTTTACACTAGAATTAAACTATCTCTACGAGCTAGTTCAAATAATAAAGTTGACCAAGCTCTATAACCTAGTACAAATAATTTTACACTAGAGTTGAACTAGCTCTATAGGCTAGTTCAAATAACTATCCACTAGAGTTGAACTAGGTCTATAGGCTAGTTCAAATAACTTTCCACTAGAGTTGAACTAGCTCTATAACCTAGTACAAATAATTTTACACTAGAGTTGAACTAGCTCTATAACCTAGTACAAATAATTTTACACTAGAGTTGAACTAGCTCTACAGGCTAGTTCAAATAGTTTTACACTAATCTTGAACTACCTCTACAAGGTAGTTTAAATAAGTTTACCCTAGATTTGAACTAGCTCTATAACCTAGCACAAATAATTTTACACTAGAGTAGAACTAGCTCTATAACCTAGTTCAAATAATTTTACACTAGAGTTGAGCTAGCTCTATAACCTAGTAGAAATAATTTTACACTACTGTTGAACTAGCTCTACAAGCTAGTTCAAATAGTTTTACACTAATCTTGAACTAGCTCTACAAGATAGTTTAAATAATTTTACACTAGATTTGAACTAGCTACATAACCTAGTACAAATAATTTTACACTAGAGTTGATCTAGCTCTATAACCTAGTACAAATAATTTTACCCTAGATTTGAACTAGCTCTATAACCTAGTACAAATAATTTTACACTAGAGTCGAACTAGCTCTATAACCTAGTACAAATGATTTTACACCACTTTTGAACTAGCTCTCCAAGGTAGTTCAAATAATTTTACACTAGAATTGAACTACCTCTATAACCTAGTACAAATAATTTTACACTAGAATTAAACTATCTCTACAAGCTAGTTCAAATAATTTTACACTAGAGTTGAACTAGCTCTATAACCTAGTAGAAATAATTTTACACTAGAGTTGAACTAGCTCTATAGTCTAGTTCAAATAACTTTCCACTGTAGTTGAACTCGCTCTATAGGCTAGGTAAAATAATTTTACACTCGAGTTGAACTAGTTCTACAAGCTAGTTCAAATGATTTTACACTACTGTTGAACTAGCTCTACAGGCTAGTACAAATAATTTTACACTAGAGTTGAACTAGCTCTACAAGCT
Organism: Triticum urartu; assembly: GCF_056163025.1. Taxonomy (NCBI): domain Eukaryota; kingdom Viridiplantae; phylum Streptophyta; class Magnoliopsida; order Poales; family Poaceae; genus Triticum; species Triticum urartu. The sequence goes on from NC_141875.1 coordinate 559,808,511, forward strand.
AGTTCAAATAATTTTACACTAAAGTTGAACTAGCTCTACAGGCTAGTTCAAATAGTTTTACACTAATCTTGAACTAGCTCTACAAGATAGTTTAAATAATTTTACACTAGATTTGAACTAGCTCCATAACCAAGTACAAATAATTTTACACTAGAGTTGATCTAGCTCTATAACCTAGTACAAATAATTTTACACTAGAGTCGACCTAGCTCTATAACCTAGTACAAATGATTTTACACCACTTTTGAACTAGCTCACCAAGGTAGTTCAAATAATTTTATACTAGAGTTAAACTACCTCTATAACCTAGTACAAATAATTTTACACTAGAATTAAACTATCTCTACAAGCTAGTTCAAATAATAAAGTTGACCAAGCTCTATAACCTAGTACAAATAATTTTACACTAGAGTTGAACTAGCTCTATAGGCTAGTTCAAGTAACTATCCACTAGAGTTGAACTAGGTCTATAGGCTAGTTCAAATAACTTTACACTAGAGTTGAACTAGCTCTATAGGCTGGGTCAAGTAATTTTACACTCGAGTTGAACTAGTTCTACAAGCTAGTTCAAATGATGTTACACTACTGTTGAACTAGCTCTACAGGCTAGTACAAATAATTTTACACTAGAGTTGAACTAGCTCTACAAACTAGTTCAAATAATTTTACACTAAAGTTGAACTAGCTCTACAGGCTAGCTCAAATAGTTTTACACTAATCTTGAACTACCTCTACAAGGTAGTTTAAATAATTTTACCCTAGATTTGAACTAGCTCTATAACCTAGCACAAATTATTTTACACTAGAGTTGAACTAGCTCTATAACCTAGTACAAATAATTTTACACTAGAGTTGAACTAGCTCTACAGGCTAGTTCAAATAGTTTTACACTAATCTTGAACTACCTCTACAAGGTAGTTTAAATAAGTTTACCCTAGATTTGAACTAGCTCTATAACCTAGCACAAATAATTTTACACTAGAGTAGAACTAGCTCTATAACCTAGTTCAAATAATTTTACACTAGAGTTGAACTAGCTCTATAACCTAGTAGAAATAATTTTACACTACTGTTGAACTAGCTCTACAAGCTAGTTCAAATAGTTTTACACTAATCTTGAACTAGCTCTACAAGATAGTTTAAATAATTTTACACTAGATTTGAACTAGCTACATAACCTAGTACAAATAATTTTACACTAGAGTTGATCTAGCTCTATAACCTAGTACAAATAATTTTACACTAGAGTCGACCTAGCTCTATAACCTAGTACAAATGATTTTACACCACTTTTGAACTAGCTCACCAAGGTAGTTCAAATAATTTTACACTAGAGTCGACCTAGCTCTATAACCTAGCACAAACAATTTTACACTAGAGTAGAACTAGCTCTATAACCTAGTTCAAATAATTTTACACTAGAGTTGAACTAGCTCTATAACCTAGTAGAAATAATTTTACACTACTGTTGAACTAGCTCTACAAGCTAGTTCAAATAGTTTTACACTAATCTTGAACTAGCTCTACAAGATAGTTTAAATAATTTTACACTAGATTTGAACTAGCTACATAACCTAGTACAAATAATTTTACACTAGAGTTGATCTAGCTCTATAACCTAGTACAAATAATTTTACACTAGAGTCGACCTAGCTCTATAACCTAGTACAAATGATTTTACACCACTTTTGAACTAGCTCACCAAGGTAGTTCAAATAATTTTATACTAGAGTTAAACTACCTCTATAACCTAGTACAAATAATTTTACACTAGAATTAAACTATCTCTACAAGCTAGTTCAAATAATAAAGTTGAACTAGCTCTATAACCTAGTACAAATAATTTTACACTAGAGTTGAACTAGCTCTATAGGCTAGTTCAAATAACTATCCACTAGAGTTGAACTAGGTCTATAGGCTAGTTCAAATAACTTTACACTAGAGTTGAACTAGCTCTATAGGCTGGGTCAAGTAATTTTACACTCGAGTTGAACTAGTTCTACAAGCTAGTTCAAATGATTTTACACTACTGTTGAACTAGCTCTACAGGCTAGTAGAAATAATTTTACACTAGAGTTGAACTAGCTCTACAAACTAGTTCAAATAATTTTACACTAAAGTTGAACTAGCTCTACAGGCTAGCTCAAATAGTTTTACACTAATCTTGAACTACCTCTACAAGGTAGTTTAAATAATTTTACCCTAGATTTGAACTAGCTCTATAACCTAGCACAAATTATTTTACACTAGAGTTGAACTAGCTCTATAACCTAGTACAAATAATTTTACACTAGAGTTGAACTAGCTCTACAGGCTAGTTCAAATAGTTTTACACTGATCTTGAACTACCTCTACAAGGTAGTTTAAATAAGTTTACCCTAGATTTGAACTAGCTCTATAACCTAGCACAAATAATTTTACACTAGAGTAGAACTAGCTCTATAACCTAGTTCAAATAATTTTACACTAGAGTTGAACTAGCTCTATAACCTAGTACAAATAATTTTACACTACTGTTGAACTAGCTCTACAAGCTAGTTCAAATAATTTTACAACAGAGTTGAACTAGCTCTATAACCTAATACAAATAATTTTACACTAGAGTTAAACTAGCTCTACAAACTAGTTCAAATAATTTTACACTAAAGTTGAACTAGCTCTACAAGCTAGTTCAAATAGTTTTACACTAATCTTGAACTACCTCTACAAGGTAGTTTAAATAGTTTTACCCTAGATTTGAACTAGCTCCATAACCTAGCACAAATAATTTTACACTAGAGTTGAACTAGCTCTATAACCTAGTTCAAATAATTTTACACTAGAGTTGAACTAGCTCTATAACCTAATACAAATAATTTTACACTACTGTTGAACTAGCTCTACAAGCTAGTTCAAATAATTTTACAATAGAGTTGAAATAGCTCTATAACCTAATACAAATAATTTTACACTAGAGTTGAACTAGCTCTACAAACTAGTTCAAATAATTTTACACTAAAGTTGAACTAGCTCTACAGGCTAGTTCAAATAGTTTTACACTAATCTTGAACTACCTCTACAAGGTCGTTTAAATAATTTTACCCTAGATTTGAACTAGCTCTATAACCTAGCACAAATAATTTTACACTAGAGTAGAACTAGCTCTATAACCTAGTTCAAATAATTTTACACTAGAGTTGAACTAGCTCTATAACCTAGTACAAATAATTTTACACTACTGTTGAACTAGCTCTACAAGCTAGTTCAAATAATTTTACAATAGAGTTGAACTAGCTCTATAACCTAATACAAATAATTTTACACCAGAGTTGAACTAGCTCTAGAAACTTGTTCAAATAATTTTACACTAAAGTTGAACTAGCTCTACAGGCTAGTTCAAATAGTTTTACACTAATCTTGAACTACCTCTACAAGGTAGTTTAAATAATTTTACCCTAGATTTGAACTAGCTCTATAACCTAGCACAAATTATTTTACACTAGAGTTGAACTAGCTCTATAACCTAGTACAAATAATTTTACACTAGAGTTGAACTAGTTCTACAAGCTAGTTCAAATAATTTTACACTAAAGTTGAACTAGATCTACAGGCTAGTTCAAATAGTTTTACACTAATCTTGAACTACCTCTACAAGGTAGTTTAAATAAGTTTACCCTAGATTTGAACTAGCTCTATAACCTAGCACAAATAATTTTACACTAGAGTAGAACTAGCTCTATAACCTAGTTCAAATAATTTTAAACTAGAGTTGAACTAGCTCTATAACCTAGTACAAATAATTTTACACTACTGTTGAACTAGCTCTACAAGCTAGTTCAAATAATTTTACAATAGAGTTGAACTAGCTCTATAACCTAATACAAATAATTTTACACTAGAGTTGAACTAGCTCTACAAACTAGTTCAAATAATTTTACACTAAAGTTGAACTAGCTCTACAGGCTAGTTCAAATAGTTTTACACTAATCTTGAACTACCTCTACAATGTAGTTTGAATAATTTTACCCTAGATTTGAACTAGCTCTATAACCTAGCACAAATTATTTTACACTAGAGTTGAACTAGCTCTATAACCTAGTACAAATAATTTTACACTAGAGTTGAACTAGCTCTACAAGCTAGTTCAAATAATTTTACACTAAAGTTGAACTAGATCTACAGGCTAGTTCAAATAGTTTTACTCTAATCTTGAACTACCTCTACAAGGTAGTTTAAATAAGTTTACCCTAGATTTGAACTAGCTCTATAACCTAGCACATATAATTTTACACTAGAGTAGAACTAGCTCTATAACCTAGTTCAAATAATTTTACACTAGAGTTGAACTAGCTCTATAACCTAGTACAAATAATTTTACACTACTGTTGAACTAGCTCTACAAGCTAGTTCAAATAATTTTACAATAGAGTTGAACTAGCTCTATAACCTAATACAAATAATTTTACACTAGAGTTAAACTAGCTCTACAAGCAAGTTCAAATAATTTTACACTAGAGTTGAACAAGCTCTTCAAGGTAGTTCAAATAATTTTACACTAGAGTTGAACTACCTCAATATCCTAGTACAAATAATTTTACACTAGAATTAAACTATCTCTACAACCTAGTTCAAATAATTTTACACTAGAGTTGAACTACCTCTATAACCTAGTACAAATAATTTTACACTAGAATTAAACTATCTCTACAAGCTAGTTCAAATAATTTTACACTAGAGTTGAACTAGCTCTATAACCTAGTACAAATAATTTTACACTAGAGTTGAACTAGCTCTATAGTCTAGTTCAAATAACTTTCCACTGTAGTTGAACTCGCTCTATAGGCTAGGTAAAATAATTTTACACTCGAGTTGAACTAGTTCTACAAGCTAGTTCAAATGATTTTACACTACTGTTGAACTAGCTCTACAGGCTAGTACAAATAATTTTACACTAGAGTTGAACTAGCTCTACAAGCTAGTTCAAATAATTTTACACTAAAGTTGAACTAGCTCTACAGGCTAGTTCAAATAGTTTTACACTAATCTTGAACAAGCTCTACAAGATAGTTTAAATAATTTTACACTAGATTTGAACTAGCTCCATAACCTAGTACAAATAATTTTACACTAGAGTTGATCTAGCTCTATAACCTAGTACAAATAATTTTACACTAGAGTCGACCTAGCTCTATAACCTAGTACAAATGATTTTACACCACTTTTGAACTAGCTCACCAAGGTAGTTCAAATAATTTTATACTAGAGTTAAACTACCTCTATAACCTAGTACAAATAATTTTACACTAGAATTAAACTATCTCTACGAGCTAGTTCAAATAATAAAGTTGACCAAGCTCTATAACCTAGTACAAATAATTTTACACTAGAGTTGAACTAGCTCTATAGGCTAGTTCAAATAACTATCCACTAGAGTTGAACTAGGTCTATAGGCTAGTTCAAATAACTTTCCACTAGAGTTGAACTAGCTCTATAACCTAGTACAAATAATTTTACACTAGAGTTGAACTAGCTCTATAACCTAGTACAAATAATTTTACACTAGAGTTGAACTAGCTCTACAGGCTAGTTCAAATAGTTTTACACTAATCTTGAACTACCTCTACAAGGTAGTTTAAATAAGTTTACCCTAGATTTGAACTAGCTCTCTAACCTAGCACAAATAATTTTACACTAGAGTAGAACTAGCTCTATAACCTAGTTCAAATAATTTTACACTAGAGTTGAACTAGCTCTATAACCTAGTAGAAATAATTTTACACTACTGTTGAACTAGCTCTACAAGCTAGTTCAAATAGTTTTACACTAATCTTGAACTAGCTCTACAAGATAGTTTAAATAATTTTACACTAGATTTGAACTAGCTACATAACCTAGTACAAATAATTTTACACTAGAGTTGATCTAGCTCTATAACCTAGTACAAATAATTTTACACTAGAGTCGACCTAGCTCTATAACCTAGTACAAATGATTTTACACCACTTTTGAACTAGCTCACCAAGGTAGTTCAAATAATTTTACACTAGAGTCGACCTAGCTCTATAACCTAGCACAAACAATTTTACACTAGAGTAGAACTAGCTCTATAACGTAGTTCAAATAATTTTACACTAGAGTTGAACTAGCTCTATAACCTAGTAGAAATAATTTTACACTACTGTTGAACTAGCTCTACAAGCTAGTTCAAATAGTTTTACACTAATCTTGAACTAGCTCTACAAGATAGTTTAAATAATTTTACACTAGATTTGAACTAGCTACATAACCTAGTACAAATAATTTTACACTAGAGTTGATCTAGCTCTATAACCTAGTACAAATAATTTTACACTAGAGTCGACCTAGCTCTATAACCTAGTACAAATGATTTTACACCACTTTTGAACTAGCTCACCAAGGTAGTTCTAATAATTTTATACTAGAGTTAAACTACCTCTATAACCTAGTACAAATAATTTTACACTAGAATTAAACTATCTCTACAAGCTAGTTCAAATAATAAAGTTGAACTAGCTCTATAACCTAGTACAAATAATTTTACACTAGAGTTGAAATAGCTCTATAGGCTAGTTCAAATAACTATCCACTAGAGTTGAACTAGGTCTATACGCTAGTTCAAATAACTTTACACTAGAGTTGAACTAGCTCTATAGGCTGGGTCAAGTAATTTTACACTCGAGTTGAACTAGTTCTACAAGCTAGTTCAAATGATGTTACACTACTGTTGAACTAGCTCTACAGGCTAGTACAAATAATTTTACACTAGAGTTGAACTAGCTCTACAAACTAGTTCAAATAATTTTACACTAAAGTTGAACTAGCTCTACAGGCTAGCTCAAATAGTTTTACACTAATCTTGAACTACCTCTACAAGGTAGTTTAAATAATTTTACCCTAGATTTGAACTAGCTCTATAACCTAGCACAAATTATTTTACACTAGAGTTGAACTAGCTCTATAACCTAGTACAAATAATTTTACACTAGAGTTGAACTAGCTCTACAGGCTAGTTCAAATAGTTTTACACTGATCTTGAACTACCTCTACAAGGTAGTTTAAATAAGTTTACCCTAGATTTGAACTAGCTCTATAACCTAGCACAAATAATTTTACACTAGAGTAGAACTAGCTCTATAACCTAGTTCAAATAATTTTACACTAGAGTTGAACTAGCTCTATAACCTAGTACAAATAATTTTACACTACTGTTGAACTAGCTCTACAAGCTAGTTCAAATAGTTTTACACTAATCTTGAACTAGCTCTACAAGATAGTTTAAATAATTTTACACTAGATTTGAACTAGCTACATAACCTAGTACAAATAATTTTACACTAGAGTTGATCTAGCTCTATAACCTAGTACAAATAATTTTACACTAGAGTCGACCTAGCTCTATAACCTAGTACAAATGATTTTACACCACTTTTGAACTAGCTCACCAAGGTAGTTCAAATAATTTTACACTAGAGTCGACCTAGCTCTATAACCTAGCACAAACAATTTTACACTAGAGTAGAACTAGCTCTATAACCTAGTTCAAATAATTTTACACTAGAGTTGAACTAGCTCTATAACCTAGTAGAAATAATTTTACACTACTGTTGAACTAGCTCTACAAGCTAGTTCAAATAGTTTTACACTAATCTTGAACTAGCTCTACAAGATAGTTTAAATAATTTTACACTAGATTTGAACTAGCTACATAACCTAGTACAAATAATTTTACACTAGAGTTGATCTAGCTCTATAACCTAGTACAAATAATTTTACACTAGAGTCGACCTAGCTCTATAACCTAGTACAAATGATTTTACACCACTTTTGAACTAGCTCACCAAGGTAGTTCAAATAATTTTATACTAGAGTTAAACTACCTCTATAACCTAGTACAAATAATTTTACACTAGAATTAAACTATCTCTACAAGCTAGTTCAAATAATAAAGTTGAACTAGCTCTATAACCTAGTACAAATAATTTTACACTAGAGTTGAAATAGCTCTATAGGCTAGTTCAAATAACTATCCACTAGAGTTGAACTAGGTCTATAGGCTAGTTCAAATAACTTTACACTAGAGTTGAACTAGCTCTATAGGCTGGGTCAAGTAATTTTACACTCGAGTTGAACTAGTTCTACAAGCTAGTTCAAATGATGTTACACTACTGTTGAACTAGCTCTACAGGCTAGTACAAATAATTTTACACTAGAGTTGAACTAGCTCTACAAACTAGTTCAAATAATTTTACACTAAAGTTGAACTAGCTCTACAGGCTAGCTCAAATAGTTTTACACTAATCTTGAACTACCTCTACAAGGTAGTTTAAATAATTTTACCCTAGATTTGAACTAGCTCTATAACCTAGCACAAATTATTTTACACTAGAGTTGAACTAGCTCTATAACCTAGTACAAATAATTTTACACTAGAGTTGAACTAGCTCTACAGGCTAGTTCAAATAGTTTTACACTAATCTTGAACTACCTCTACAAGGTAGTTTAAATAAGTTTACCCTAGATTTGAACTAGCTCTATAACCTAGCACAAATAATTTTACACTAGAGTAGAACTAGCTCTATAACCTAGTTCAAATAATTTTACACTAGAGTTGAACTAGCTCTATAACCTAGTAGAAATAATTTTACACTACTGTTGAACTAGCTCTACAAGCTAGTTCAAATAGTTTTACACTAATCTTGAACTAGCTCTACAAGATAGTTTAAATAATTTTACACTAGATTTGAACTAGCTACATAACCTAGTACAAATAATTTTACACTAGAGTTGATCTAGCTCTATAACCTAGTACAAATAATTTTACACTAGAGTCAACCTAGCTCTATAACCTAGTACAAATGATTTTACACCACTTTTGAACTAGCTCACCAAGGTAGTTCAAATAATTTTATACTAGAGTTAAACTACCTCTATAACCTAGTACAAATAATTTTACACTAGAATTAAACTATCTCTACAAGCTAGTTCAAATAATAAAGTTGAACTAGCTCTATAACCTAGTACAAATAATTTTACACTAGAGTTGAAATAGCTCTATAGGCTAGTTCAAATAACTATCCACTAGAGTTGAACTAGGTCTATAGGCTAGTTCAAATAACTTTACACTAGAGTTGAACTAGCTCTATAGGCTGGGTCAAGTAATTTTACACTCGAGTTGAACTAGTTCTACAAGCTAGTTCAAATGATGTTACACTACTGTTGAACTAGCTCTACAGGCTAGTACAAATAATTTTACACTAGAGTTGAACTAGCTCTACAAACTAGTTCAAATAATTTTACACTAAAGTTGAACTAGCTCTACAGGCTAGCTCAAATAGTTTTACACTAATCTTGAACTACCTCTACAAGGTAGTTTAAATAATTTTACCCTAGATTTGAACTAGCTCTATAACCTAGCACAAATTATTTTACACTAGAGTTGAACTAGCTCTATAACCTAGTACAAATAATTTTACACTAGAGTTGAACTAGCTCTACAGGCTAGTTCAAATAGTTTTACACTAATCTTGAACTACCTCTACAAGGTAGTTTAAATAAGTTTACCCTAGATTTGAACTAGCTCTATAACCTAGCACAAATAATTTTACACTAGAGTAGAACTAGCTCTATAACCTAGTTCAAATAATTTTACACTAGAGTTGAACTAGCTCTATAACCTAGTAGAAATAATTTTACACTACTGTTGAACTAGCTCTACAAGCTAGTTCAAATAGTTTTACACTAATCTTGAACTAGCTCTACAAGATAGTTTAAATAATTTTACACTAGATTTGAACTAGCTACATAACCTAGTACAAATAATTTTACACTAGAGTTGATCTAGCTCTATAACCTAGTACAAATAATTTTACACTAGAGTCGACCTAGCTCTATAACCTAGTACAAATGATTTTACACCACTTTTGAACTAGCTCACCAAGGTAGTTCAAATAATTTTATACTAGAGTTAAACTACCTCTATAACCTAGTACAAATAATTTTACACTAGAATTAAACTATCTCTACAAGCTAGTTCAAATAATAAAGTTGAACTAGCTCTATAACCTAGTACAAATAATTTTACACTAGAGTTGAAATAGCTCTATAGGCTAGTTCAAATAACTATCCACTAGAGTTGAACTAGGTCTATAGGCTAGTTCAAATAACTTTACACTAGAGTTCAACTAGCTCTATAGGCTGGGTCAAGTAATTTTACACTCGAGTTGAACTAGTTCTACAAGCTAGTTCAAATGATGTTACACTACTGTTGAACTAGCTCTACAGGCTAGTACAAATAATTTTACACTAGAGTTGAACTAGCTCTACAAACTAGTTCAAATAATTTTACACTAAAGTTGAACTAGCTCTACAGGCTAGCTCAAATAGTTTTACACTAATCTTGAACTACCTCTACAAGGTAGTTTAAATAATTTTACCCTAGATTTGAACTAGCTCTATAACCTAGCACAAATTATTTTACACTAGAGTTGAACTAGCTCTATAACCTAGTACAAATAATTTTACACTAGAGTTGAACTAGCTCTACAGGCTAGTTCAAATAGTTTTACACTAATCTTGAACTACCTCTACAAGGTAGTTTAAATAAGTTTACCCTAGATTTGAACTAGCTCTATAACCTAGCACAAATAATTTTACACTAGAGTAGAACTAGCTCTATAACCTAGTTCAAATAATTTTACACTAGAGTTGAACTAGCTCTATAACCTAGTAGAAATAATTTTACACTACTGTTGAACTAGCTCTACAAGCTAGTTCAAATAGTTTTACACTAATCTTGAACTAGCTCTACAAGATAGTTTAAATAATTTTACACTAGATTTGAACTAGCTACATAACCTAGTACAAATAATTTTACACTAGAGTTGATCTAGCTCTATAACCTAGTACAAATAATTTTACACTAGAGTCGACCTAGCTCTATAACCTAGTACAAATGATTTTACACCACTTTTGAACTAGCTCACCAAGGTAGTTCAAATAATTTTACACTAGAGTCGACCTAGCTCTATAACCTAGCACAAACAATTTTACACTAGAGTAGAACTAGCTCTATAACCTAGTTCAAATAATTTTACACTAGAGTTGAACTAGCTCTATAACCTAGTAGAAATAATTTTACACTACTGTTGAACTAGCTCTACAAGCTAGTTCAAATAGTTTTACACTAATCTTGAACTAGCTCTACAAGATAGTTTAAATAATTTTACACTAGATTTGAACTAGCTACATAACCTAGTACAAATAATTTTACACTAGAGTTGATCTAGCTCTATAACCTAGTACAAATAATTTTACACTAGAGTCGACCTAGCTCTATAACCTAGTACAAATGATTTTACACCACTTTTGAACTAGCTCACCAAGGTAGTTCAAATAATTTTACACTAGAGTCGACCTAGCTCTATATCCTAGCACAAACAATTTTACACTAGAGTAGAACTAGCTCTATAACCTAGTTCAAATAATTTTACACTAGAGTTGAACTAGCTCTATAACCTAGTAGAAATAATTTTACACTACTGTTGAACTAGCTCTACAAGCTAGTTCAAATAGTTTTACACTAATCTTGAACTAGCTCTACAAGATAGTTTAAATAATTTTACACTAGATTTGAACTAGCTACATAACCTAGTACAAATAATTTTACACTAGAGTTGATCTAGCTCTATAACCTAGTACAAATAATTTTACACTAGAGTCGACCTAGCTCTATAACCTAGTACAAATGATTTTACACCACTTTTGAACTAGCTCACCAAGGTAGTTCAAATAATTTTATACTAGAGTTAAACTACCTATATAACCTAGTACAAATAATTTTACACTAGAGTTGAACTAGCTCTATAACCTAGTAGAAATAATTTTACACTACTGTTGAACTAGCTCTACAAGCTAGTTCAAATAGTTTTACACTAATCTTGAACTAGCTCTACAAGATAGTTTAAATAATTTTACACTAGATTTGAACTAGCTACATAACCTAGTACAAATAATTTTACACTAGAGTTGATCTAGCTCTATAACCTAGTACAAATAATTTTACACTAGAGTCGACCTAGCTCTATAACCTAGTACAAATGATTTTACACCACTTTTGAACTAGCTCACCAAGGTAGTTCAAATAATTTTACACTAGAGTCGACCTAGCTCTATATCCTAGCACAAACAATTTTACACTAGAGTAGAACTAGCTCTATAACCTAGTTCAAATAATTTTACACTAGAGTTGAACTAGCTCTATAACCTAGTAGAAATAATTTTACACTACTGTTGAACTAGCTCTACCAGCTAGTTCAAATAGTTTTACACTAATCTTGAACTAGCTCTACAAGATAGTTTAAATAATTTTACACTAGATTTGAACTAGCTACATAACCTAGTACAAATAATTTTACACTAGAGTTGATCTAGCTCTATAACCTAGTACAAATAATTTTACACTAGAGTCGACCTAGCTCTATAACCTAGTACAAATGATTTTACACCACTTTTGAACTAGCTCACCAAGGTAGTTCAAATAATTTTATACTAGAGTTAAACTACCTCTATAACCTAGTACAAATAATTTTACACTAGAATTAAACTATCTCTACAAGCTAGTTCAAATAATAAAGTTGAACTAGCTCTATAACCTAGTACAAATAATTTTACACTAGAGTTGAACTAGCTCTATAGGCTAGTTCAAATAACTATCCACTAGAGTTGAACTAGGTCTATAGGCTAGTTCAAATAACTTTACACTAGAGTTGAACTAGCTCTATAGGCTGGGTCAAGTAATTTTACACTCGAGTTGAACTAGTTCTACAAGCTAGTTCAAATGATTTTACACTACTGTTGAACTAGCTCTACAGGCTAGTACAAATAATTTTACACTAGAGTTGAACTAGCTCTACAAACTAGTTCAAATAATTTTACACTAAAGTTGAACTAGCTCTACAGGCTAGCTCAAATAGTTTTACACTAATCTTGAACTACCTCTACAAGGTAGTTTAAATAATTTTACCCTAGATTTGAACTAGCTCTATAACCTAGCACAAATTATTTTACACTAGAGTTGAACTAGCTCTATAACCTAGTTCAAATAATTTTACACTAGAGTTGAACTAGCTCTATAACCTAGTACAAATAATTTTACACTACTGTTGAACTAGCTCTACAAGCTAGTTCAAATAATTTTACAACAGAGTTGAACTAGCTCTATAACCTAATACAAATAATTTTACACTAGAGTTAAACTAGCTCTACAAACTAGTTCAAATAATTTTACACTAAAGTTGAACTAGCTCTACAGGCTAGTTCAAATAGTTTTACACTAATCTTGAACTACCTCTACAAGGTAGTTTAAATAGTTTTACCCTAGATTTGAACTAGCTCCATAACCTAGCACAAATAATTTTACACTAGAGTTGAACTAGCTCTATAACCTAGTTCAAATAATTTTACACTAGAGTTGAACTAGCTCTATAACCTAATACAAATAATTTTGCACTACTGTTGAACTAGCTCTACAAGCTAGTTCAAATAATTTTACAATAGAGTTGAAATAGCTCTATAACCTAATACAAATAATTTTACACTAGAGTTGAACTAGCTCTACAAACTAGTTCAAATAATTTTACACTAAAGTTGAACTAGCTCTACAGGCTAGTTCAAATAGTGTTACACTAATCTTGAACTACCTCTACAAGGTAGTTTAAATAATTTTACCCTAGATTTGAACTAGCTCTATAACCTAGCACAAGTAATTTTACACTAGAGTAGAACTAGCTCTATAACCTAGTTCAAATAATTTTACACTAGAGTTGAACTAGCTCTATAACCTAGTACAAATAATTTTACACTACTGTTGAACTAGCTCTACAAGCTAGTTCAAATAATTTTACAATAGAGTTGAACTAGCTCTATAACCTAATACAAATAATTTTACACCAGAGTTGAACTAGCTCTACAAACTTGTTCAAATAATTTTACACTAAAGTTGAACTAGCTCTACAGGCTAGTTCAAATAGTTTTACACTAATCTTGAACTACCTCTACAAGGTAGTTTAAATAATTTTACCCTAGATTTGAACTAGCTCTATAACCTAGCACAAATTATTTTACACTAGAGTTGAACTAGCTCTATAACCTAGTACAAATAATTTTACACTAGAGTTGAACTAGTTCTACAAGCTAGTTCAAATAATTTTACACTAAAGTTGAACTAGATCTACAGGCTAGTTCAAATAGTTTTACACTAATCTTGAACTACCTCTACAAGGTAGTTTAAATAAGTTTACCCTAGATTTGAACTAGCTCTATAACCTAGCACAAATAATTTTACACTAGAGTAGAACTAGCTCTATAACCTAGTTCAAATAATTTTAAACTAGAGTTGAACTAGCTCTAGAACCTAGTACAAATAATTTTACACTACTGTTGAACTAGCTCTACAAGCTAGTTCAAATAATTTTACAATAGAGTTGAACTAGCTCTATAACCTAATACAAATAATTTTACACTAGAGTTGAACTAGCTCTACAAACTAGTTCAAATGATTTTACACTAAAGTTGAACTAGCTCTACAGGCTAGTTCAAATAGTTTTACACTAATCTTGAAATACCTCTACAATGTAGTTTAAATAATTTTACCCTAGATTTGAACTAGCTCTATAACCTAGCACAAATTATTTTACACTAGAGTTGAACTAGCTCTATAACCTAGTACAAATAATTTTACACTAGAGTTGAACTAGCTCTACAAGCTAGTTCAAATAATTTTACACTAAAGTTGAACTAGATCTACAGGCTAGTTCAAATAGTTTTACTCTAATCTTGAACTACCTCTACAAGGTAGTTTAAATAAGTTTACCCTAGATTTGAACTAGCTCTATAACCTAGCACATATAATTTTACACTAGAGTAGAACTAGCTCTATAACCTAGTTCAAATAATTTTACACTAGAGTTGAACTAGCTCTATAACCTAGTACAAATAATTTTACACTACTGTTGAACTAGCTCTACAAGCTAGTTCAAATAATTTTACAATAGAGTTGAACTAGCTCTATAACCTAATACAAATAATTTTACACTAGAGTTAAACTAGCTCTACAAGCTAGTTCAAATAATTTTACACTAGAGTTGAACAAGCTCTTCAAGGTAGTTCAAATAATTTTACACTAGAGTTGAACTACCTCAATATCCTAGTACAAATAATTTTACACTTGAATTAAACTAGCTCTACAAGCTAGTTCAAATAATTACACTAGAGTTGAACTAGCTCTATAACCTAGTACAAATAATTTTACACTAGAGTTAAACTAGCTCTACAAGCTAGTACAAATAATTTTACACTAGAGTTGAACTAGCTCTACAAGCTGGTTCAAGTAATTTTACACTAGAGTTGAATTAGCTCTATAACCTAGTACAAATAATTTTACACTAGAGTTGAACTAGCTCTACAAGCTAGTTCAAATAATTTTACACTAAAGTTGAACTAGATCTACAGGCTAGTACAAATAATTTTACACTAGAGTTGAACTAGCTCTACAAGCTGGTTCAAGTAATTTTACACTAGAGTTGAATTAGCTCTATAACCTAGTACAAATAATTTTACACTAGAGTTGAACTAGCTCTACAAGCTAGTTCAAATAATTTTACACTAAAGTTGAACTAGATCTACAGGCTAGTTCAAATAGTTTTACACTAATCTTGAACTACCTCTACAAGGTAGTTTAAATAATTTTACCCTAGATTTGAACTAGCTCTATAACCTAGCACAAATAATTTTACACTAGAATTGAACTAGCTCTATAACCTAGTTCAAATAATTTTACACTAGAGTTGAACTAGCTCTATAACCTAGTACAAATAATTTTACACTACTGTTGAACTAGCTCTATAACCTAGTTCAAATAATTTTACACTAGAGTTGAACTAGCTCTATAACCTATTACAAATAATCTTACACTACTGTTAAACTAGCTCTACAAGCTAGTTCAAATAATTTTACAATAGAGTTGAACTAGCTCTATAACCTAATACAAATAATTTTACACTAGAGTTAAACTAGCTCTACAAACTAGTTCAAATAATTTTACACTAAAGTTGAACTAGATCTACAGGCTAGTTCAAATAGTTTTACACTAATCTTGAACTACCTCTACAAGGTAGTTTAAATAAGTTTACCCTAGATTTGAACTAGCTCTATAACCTAGCACAAATAATTTTACACTAGAGTAGAACTAGCTCTATAACCTAGTTCAAATAATTTCACACTAGAGTTGAACTAGCTCTATAACCTAGTACAAATAATTTTACACTACTGTTGAACTAGCTCAACAAGCTAGTTCAAATAATTTTACAATAGAGTTGAACTAGCTCTATAACCTAATAAAAATAATTTTACACTAGAGTTGAACTAGCTCTACAAACTAGTTCAAATAATTTTACACTAAAGTTGAACTAGCTCTACAGGCTAGTTCAAATAGTTTTACACTAATCTTGAACTACCTCTACAATGTAGTTTAAATAATTTTACCCTAGATTTGAACTAGCTCTATAACCTAGCACAAATTATTTTACACTAGAGTTGAACTAGCTCTATAACCTAGTACAAATAATTTTACACTAGAGTTGAACTAGCTCTACAAGCTAGTTCAAATAATTTTACACTAAAGTTGAACTAGATCTACAGGCTAGTTCAAATAGTTTTACTCTAATCTTGAACTACCTCTACAAGGTAGTTTAAATAAGTTTACCCTAGATTTGAACTAGCTCTATAACCTAGCACATATAATTTTACACTAGAGTAGAACTAGCTCTATAACCTAGTTCAAATAATTTTACACTAGAGTTGAACTAGCTCTATAACCTAGTACAAATAATTTTACACTACTGTTGAACTAGCTCTACAAGCTAGTTCAAATAATTTTACAATAGAGTTGAACTAGCTCTATAATCTAATACAAATAATTTTACACTAGAGTTAAACTAGCTCTACAAGCTAGTTCAAATAATTTTACACTAGAGTTGAACAAGCTCTTCAAGGTAGTTCAAATAATTTTACACTAGAGTTGAACTACCTCTATATCCTACTACAAATAATTCTACACTTGAATTAAACTAGCTCTACAAGCTAGTTCAAATAATTACACTAGAGTTGAACTAGCTCTATAACCTAGTACAAATAATTTCACACTAGAGTTAAACTAGCTCTACAAACTAGTACAAATAATTTTACACTAGAGTTGAACTAGCTCTACAAGCTAGTTCAAGTAATTTTACACTAGAGTTGAATTAGCACTATAACCTAGTACAAATAATTTTACACTAGAGTTGAACTAGCTCTACAAGCTAGTTCAAATAATTTTACACTAAAGTTGAACTAGATCTACAGGCTAGTTCAAATAGTTTTACACTAATCTTGAACTATCTCTACAAGGTAGTTTAAATAATTTTACCCTAGATTTGAACTAGCTCTATAACCTAGCACAAATAATTTCACACTAGAATTGAACTAGCTCTATAACCTAGTTCAAATAATTTTACACTAGAGTTGAACTAGCTCTATAACCTAGTACAAATAATTTTACACTACTGTTGAACTAGCTCTACAAGCTAGTTCAAATAATTTTACAATAGAGTTGAACTAGCTCTATAACCTAATACAAATAATTTTACACTAGAGTTAAACTAGCTCTACAAGCTAGTTCAAATAATTTTACACTAGAGTTGAACAAGCTCTTCAAGGTAGTTCAAATAATTTTACACTAGAGTTGAACTACCTCTATATCCTAGTACAAATAATTTTACACTTGAATTAAACTAGCTCTACAAGCTAGTTCAAATAATTACACTAGAGTTGAACTAGCTCTATAACCTAGTACAAATAATTTTACACTGGAGTTAAACTAGCTCTACAAGCTAGTACAAATAATTTTACACTAGAGTTGAACTAGCTCTAGAAGCTAGTTCAAGTAATTTTACACTAGAGTTGAACTAGTTCTACAAGCTAGTTTAAATAATTTGCACTAGAGTTGAACTAGCTCTATAACCTAGTACAAATAATTTTACACTAGAGTTGAACTAGCTCTATGAGCTAGTACAAATAATTTTATACTAGAGTTGAACTAGCTCTATAACCTAGTACAAATAGTTTTACACTAGAGTTGAACTAGATCTATGACCTAGTACAAATAATTTTACACAAGAGTTGAACTAGCTCTATAGTCTAGTTCAAATAACTTTCCACTAGAGTTGAACTCGCTCTATAGGCTAGGTCAAGTAATTTTACACTCGAGTTGAACTAGTTCTACAAGCTAGTTCAAATGATTTTACACTACTGTTGAACTAGCTCTACAAGCTAGTACAAATAATTTTACACTAGAGTTGAACTAGCTCTACAAGCTAGTTCAAATAATTTTACACTAAAGTTGAACTAGCGCTACAGGCTAGTTCAAATAGTTTTACTCTAATCTTGAACTACCTCTACAAGGTAGTTTAAATAATTTTACACTAGATTTGAACTAGTTCTATAACCTAGTACAAATAATTTTACACTAGAGTTGAACTAGCTCTATAACCTAGTACAAATAATTTTACACTAGAGTTGAACTAGCTCTATAGTCTAGTTCAAATAACTTTCCACTATAGTTGAACTCACTCTATAGGCTAGGTCAAATAATTTTACACTTGAGATGAACTAGTTCTATAAGCTAGTTCAAATGATTTTACACTACTGTTGAACTAGCTCTACAGGCTAGTACAAATAATTTTACACTAGAGTTGAACTAGCTCTACACGCTAGTTCAAATAATTTTACACTAAAGTTGAACTAGCTCTACAGGCTACTTCAAATAGTTTTATACTAATCTTGAACTACGTCTACAAGGTAGTTTAAATAATTTTACACTAGATTTGAACTAGCTCTATAACCTAGTACAAATAATTTTACACTAGAGTTGAACTAGCTATATAACCTAGTACAAATAATTTTACCCTAGAATTGAACGAGCTCTATAACCTAGTACAAATTATTTTACACTAGAATCAAAGTAGCTCTATAACCTAGTACAAATTATTTTACACTAAAGTTGAACTAGCTCTACATGCTAGTTCAAATAGTTTTACACTAATCTTGAACTACCTCTACAAGATAGTTTAAATAAGTTTACACTAGATTTGAACTAGCTCCATAACCTAGTACAAATAATTTTACACTAGAGTTGAACTAGCTCTATAACCTAGTACAAATAATTTTACACTAGAGTCGAACTAGCTCTATAACCTAGTACAAATGATTTTACACCACTTTTGAACTAGCTCACCAAGGTAGTTCAAATAATTTTACACTAGAGTTAAACTACCTCTATAACCTAGTACGAATAATTTTACACTAGAATTAAACTATCTCTACATGCTAGTTCAAATAATAAAGTTGAACTAGCTCTATAACCTAGTACAAATAATTTTACACTAGAGTTGAACTAGCTCTATAGGCTAGTTCAAATAACTATCCACTAGAGTTGAACTAGGTCTATAGGCTAGTTCAAATAACTTTACACTAGAGTTGAACTAGCTCTATAGGCTAGGTCAAGTAATTTTACACTCGAGTTGAACTAGTTCTACAAGCTAGTTCAAATGATTTTACACTACTGTTGAACTAGCTCTACAAGCTAGTACAAATAATTTTACACTAGAGTTGAACTAGCTCTACAAACTAGTTCAAATAATTTTACACTAAAGTTGAACTAGATCTACAGGCTAGTTCAAATAGTTTTACACTAATCTTGAACTACCTCTACAAGGTAGTTTAAATAAGTTTACCCTAGATTTGAACTAGCTCTATAACCTAGCACAAATAATTTTACACTAGAGTAGAACTAGCTCTATAACCTAGTTCAAATAATTTTACACTAGAGTTGAACTAGCTCTATAACCTAGTACAAATAATTTTACACTACTGTTGAACTAGCTCTACAAGCTAGTTCAAATAATTTTACAATAGAGTTGAACTAGCTCTATAACCTAATACAAATAATTTTACACTAGAGTTAAACTAGCTCTACAAGCTAGTTCAAATAATTTTACACTAGAGTTGAACAAGCTCTTCAAGGTAGTTCAAATAATTTTACACTAGAGTTGAACTACCTCTATATCCTACTACAAATAATTTTACACTTGAATTAAATTAGCTCTACAAGCTAGTTCAAGTAATTACACTAGAGTTGAACTAGCTCTATAACCTAGTAAAAATAATTTTACACTAGAGTTAAACTAGCTCTACAAGCTAGTACAAATAATTTTACACTAGAGTTGAACTAGCTCTACAAGCTAGTTCAAGTAATTTTACACTAGAGTTGAATTAGCTCTATAACCTAGTACAAATAATTTTACACTAGAGTTGAACTAGCTCTACAAGCAAGTTCAAATAATTTTACACTAAAGTTGAACTAGATCTACAGGCTAGTTCAAATAGTTTTGCACTAATCTTGAACTACCTCTACAAGGTAGTTTAAATAATTTTACCCTAGATTTGAACTAGCTCTATAACCTAGCACAAATAATTTTACACTAGAATTGAACTAGCTCTACAACCTAGTTCAAATAATTTTACACTAGAGTTGAACTAGCTCTATAACCTAGTACAAATAATTTTACACTACTGTTGAACTAGCTCTACAAGCTAGTTCAAGTAATTTTACAATATAGTTGAACTAGCTCTATAACCTAATACAAATAATTTTACACTAGAGTTAAACTAGCTCTACAAGCTAGTTCAAATAATTTTACACTAGAGTTGAACAAGCTCTTCAAGGTAGTTCAAATAATTTTACACTAGAGTTGAACTACCTCTATATCATAGTACAAATAATTTTACACTTGAATTAAATTAGCTCTACAAGCTAGTTCAAATAATTACACTAGAGTTGAACTAGCTCTATAACCTAGTACAAATAAATTTACACTAGAGTTAAACTAGCTCTACAAGCTAGTACAAATAATTTTACACTAGAGTTGAACTAGCTCTACAAGCTAGTTCAAGTAATTTTACACTAGAGTTGAACTAGTTCTACAAGCTAGTTTAAATAATTTTGCACTAGAGTTGAACTAGCACTATAACCTAGTACAAATAATTTTACACTAGAGTTGAACTAGCTCTATGAGCTAGTACAAATAATTTTATACTAGAGTTGAACTAGCTCTATAACCTAGTACAAATAATTTTACACTAGAGTTGAACTAGATCTATGACCTAGTACAAATAATTTTACACAAGAGTTGAACTAGCTCTATAGTCTAGTTCAAATAACTTTCCACTAGAGTTGAACTCGCTCTATAGGCTAGGTCAAATAATTTTACAATCGAGTTGAACTAGTTCTACAAGCTAGTTCAAATGATTTTACACTACTATTGAACTAGCTCTACAGGCTAGTACAAATAATTTTACACTAGAGTTGAACTAGCTCTACAAGCTAGTTCAAATAATTTTACACTAAAGTTGAACTAGCGCTACAGGCTAGTTCAAATAGTTTTACTCTAATCTTGAACTACCTCTACAAGGTAGTTTAAATAAGTTTACCCTAGATTTGAACTAGCTCTATAACCTAGCACAAATAATTTTACACTAGAGTAGAACTAGCTCTATAACCTAGTTCAAATAATTTTACACTAGAGTTGAACTAGCTCTATAACCTAGTACAAATAATTTTACACTACTGTTGAACTAGCTCTACAAGCTAGTTCAAATAATTTTACAATAGAGTTGAACTAGCTCTATAACCTAATACAAATAATTTTACACTAGAGTTAAACTAGCTTTACAAGCTAGTTCAAATAATTTTACACTAGAGTTGAACAAGCTCTTCAAGGTAGTTCAAATAATTTTACACTAGAGTTGAACTACCTCTATATCCTACTACAAATAATTTTACACTTGAATTAAACTAGCTCTACAAGCTAGTTCAAATAATTACACTAGAGTTGAACTAGCTCTATAACCTAGTACAAATAATTTTACACTAGAGTTAAACTAGCTCTACAAGCTAGTACAAATAATTTTACACTAGAGTTGAACTAGCTCTACAAGCTAGTTCAAGTAATTTTACACTAGAGTTGAATTAGCTCTATAACCTAGTACAAATAATTTTACACTAGAGTTGAACTAGCTCTACAAGCTAGTTCAAATAATTTTACACTAAAGTTGAACTAGATCTACAGGCTAGTTCAAATAGTTTTACACTAATCTTGAACTACCTCTACAAGGTAGTTTAAATAATTTTACGCTAGATTTGAACTAGCTCTATAACCTAGCACAAATAATTTTACACTAGAATTGAACTAGCTCTATAACCTAGTTCAAATAATTTTACACTAGAGTTGAACTAGCTCTATAACCTAGTACAAATAATTTTACACTACTGTTGAACTAGCTCTACAAGCTAGTTCAAGTAATTTTACAATATAGTTGAACTAGCTCTATAACCTAATACAAATAATTTTACACTAGAGTTAAACTAGCTCTACAAGCTAGTTCAAATAATTTTACACTAGAGTTGAACAAGCTCTTCAAGGTAGTTCAAATAATTTTACACTAGAGTTGAACTAGCTCTATAACCTAGTACAAATAATTTTACACTAGAGTTAAACTAGCTCTACAAGCTAGTACAAATAATTTTACACTAGAGTTGAACTAGCTCTACAAGCTAGTTCAAGTAATTTTACACTAGAGTTGAACTAGTTCTACAAGCTACTTTAAATAATTTTGCACTAGAGTTGAACTAACACTATAACCTAGTACAAATAATTTTACACTAGAGTTGAACTAGCTCTATGAGCTAGTACAAATAATTTTATATACTAGAGTTGAACTAGCTCTATAACCTAGTACAAATAATTTTACACTAGAGTTGAACTAGATCTATGACCTAGTACAAATAATTTTACACAAGAGTTGAACTAGCTCTATAGTCTAGTTCAAATAACTTTCCACTAGAGTTGAACTCGCTCTATAGGCTAGGTCAAATAACTTTACAATCAAGTTGAACTAGTTCTACAAGCTAGTTCAAATGATTTTACACTACTGTTGAACTAGCTCTACAGGCTAGTACAAATAATTTTACACAAGAGTTGAACTAGCTCTACAAGCTAGTTCAAATAATTTTACACTAAAGTTGAACTAGCGCTACAGGCTAGTTCAAATAGTTTTACTCTAATCTTGAACTACCTCTACAAGGTAGTTTAAATAATTTTACACTAGATTTGAACTAGTTCTATACCTAGTACAAATAATTTTACACTAGAGTTGAACTAGCTCTATAACCTAGTACAAATAATTTTACACTAGAGTTAAACTAGCTCTATAGTCTAGTTCAAATAACTTTCCACTATAGTTGAACTCGCTCTATAGGCTAGGTCAAATAATTTTACACTTGAGATGAACTAGTACTATACGCTAGTTCAAATGATTTTACACTACTGTTGAACTAGCTCTACAGGCTAGTACAAATAATTTTACACTAAAGTTGAACTAGCTCTACACGCTAGTTCAAATAATTTTACACTAAAGTTGAACTAGCTCTACAGGCTACTTCAAATAGTTTTATACTAATCTTGAACTACGTCTACAAGGTAGTTTAAATAATTTTACACTAGATTTGAACTAGCTCTATAACCTAGTACAAATAATTTTACACTAGAGTTGAACTAGCTCTATAACCTAGTACATATAATTTTACACTAGAATTGAACGAGCTCTATAACCTAGTACAAATTATTTTACACTAGAATCAAACTAGCTCTATAACCTAGTACAAATTATTTTACACTAAAGTTGAACTAGCTCTACATGGTAGTTCGAATAGTTTTACACTAATCTTGAACTACCTCTACAAGATAGTTTAAATAAGTTTACACTAGATTTGAACTAGCTCCATAACCTAGTACAAATAATTTTACACTAGAGTTGAACTAGCTCGATAACCTAGTACAAATAATTTTACCCTAGAGTCGAACTAGCTCTATAACCTAGTACAAATGATTTTACACCACTTTTGAACTAGCTCACCAAGGTAGTTCAAATAATTTTACACTAGAGTTAAACTACCTCTATAACCTAGTACGAATAATTTTACACTAGAATTAAACTATCTCTACAAGCTAGTTCAAATAATAAAGTTGAACTAGCTCTATAACCTAGTACAAATAATTTTACACTAGAGTTGAACTAGCTCTATAGGCTAGTTCAAATAACTTTCCACTAGAGTTGAACTCGCTCTATAGGCTAGGTCAAATAATTTTACACTCGAGTTGAACTAGTTCAAGAAGCTAGTTCAAATGATTTTACACTACTGTTGAACTAGCTCTACAGGCTAGTACAAATAATTTTACACTAGAGTTGAACTAGCTCTACAAGCTAGTTCAACTAATTTTACACTAAAGTTGAACTAGCGCTACAGGCTAGTTCAAATAGTTTTACTCTAATCTTGAACTACCTCTACAAGGTAGTTTAAATAATTTTACACTAGATTTGAACTAGCTCTATAACCTAGTACAAATAATTTTACACTAGGGTTGGACTAGCTCTATAACCTAGTACAAATAATTTTACACTAGAGTTGAACTAGCTCTATAGTCTAGTTCAAATAACTTTCCACTATAGTTGAACTCGCTCCATAGGCTAGGTCAAATAATTTTACACTTGAGTTGAACTAGTTCTATAAGCTAGTTCAAATGATTTTACACTACTGTTGAACTAGCTCTACAGGCTAGTACAAATAATTTTACACTAGAGTTGAACTAGCTCTACACGCTAGTTCAAATAATTTAACACTAAAGTTGAACTAGCTCTACAGGCTACTTCAAATAGTTTTATACTAAGCTTGAACTACGTCTACAAGGTAGTTTAAATAATTTTACACTAGATTTGAACTAGCTCTATAACCTAGTACAAATAATTTTACACTAGAGTTGAACTAGCTCTATAACCTAGTACAAATAATTTTATACTAGAGTTGAACTAGCTCTATAACCTAGTACAAATAATTTTACACTAGAGTTGAACTAGCTCTATAGGCTAGTTCAAATAAGTATCCACTAGAGTTGAACTAGGTCTATAGGCTAGTTCAAATAACTTTACACTAGAGTTGAACTCGCTCTATAGGCTAGGTCAAATAATTTTACACTCGAGTTGAACTAGTTCTACAAGCTAGTTCAAATGATTTTACACTACTGTTGAACTAGCTCTACAAGCTAGTACAAATAATTTTACACTAGAGTTGAACTAGCTCTACAAGCTAGTTCAAATAATTTTACACTAAAGTTGAACTAGCGGTACAGGCTAGTTCAAATAGTTTTACTCTAATTTTGAACTACCTCTACAAGGTAGTTTAAATAATTTTACACTAGATTTGAACTAGTTCTATAACCTAGTACAAATAATTTTACACTAGAGTTGAACTAGCTCTATAACCTAGTACAAATAATTTTACACTAGAGCTGAACTAGCTCTATAGTCTAGTTCAAATAACTTTCCACTATAGTTGAACTCACTCTATAGGCTAGGTCAAATAATTTTACACTTGAGATGAACTAGTTCTATAAGCTAGTTCAAATGATTTTACACTACTGTTGAACTAGCTCTACAGGCTAGTACAAATAAATTTACACTAGAGTTGAACTAGCTCTACATGCTAGTTCAAATAATTTTACACTAAATTTGAACTAGCTCTACAGGCTACTTCAAATAGTTTTATACTAATTTTGAACTACGTCTACAAGGTAGTTTAAATAATTTTACACTAGATTTGAACTAGCTCTATAACCTAGTACAAATAATTTTACACTAGAGTTGAACTAGCTCTATAACCTAGTATAAATAATTTTACACTAGACTTGAACGAGCTCTATAACCTAGTACAAATTATTTTACACTAGAATCAAACTAGCTCTATGACCTAGTACAAATTATTTTACACTAAAGTTGAACTAGCTCTACATGCTAGTTCAAATAGTTTTACACTAATCTTGAACTACCTCTACAAGATAGTTTAAATAAGTTTACACTAGATTTGAACTACCTCCATAACCTAGTACAAATAATTTTACACTAGAGTTGAACTAGCTCTATAACCTAGTACAAATAATTTTACACTAGAGTCGAACTAGCTCTATAACCTAGTACAAATGATTTTACACCACTTTTGAACTAGCTCACCAAGGTAGTTCAAATAATTTTACACTAGAGTTAAACTACCTCTATAACCTAGTACGAATAATTTTACACTAGAATTAAACTATCTCTACAAGCTAGTTCAAATAATAAAGTTGAACTAGCTCTATAACCTAGTACAAATAATTTTACACTAGAGTTGAACTAGCTCTATAGGCTAGTTCAAATAACTATCCACTAGAGTTGAACTAGGTCTATAGGCTAGTTCAAATAACTTTACACTAGAGTTGAACTAGCTCTATAGGCTAGGCAAGTAATTTTACACTCGAGTTGAACTAGTTCTACAAGCTAGTTCAAATGATTTTACACTACTGTTGAACTAGCTCTACAGGCTAGTACAAATAATTTTACACTAGAGTTGAACTAGCTCTACAAACTAGTTCAAATAATTTTACACTAAAGTTGAACTAGATCTACAGGCTAGTTCAAATAGTTTTACACTAATCTTGAACTACCTCTACAAGGTAGTTTAAATAAGTTTACCCTAGATTTGAACTAGCTCTATAACCTAGCACAAATAATTTTACACTAGAGTAGAACTAGCTCTATAACCTAGTTCAAATAATTTTACACTAGAGTTGAACTAGCTCTATAACCTAGTACAAATAATTTGACACTACTGTTGAACTAGCTCTACAAGCTAGTTCAAATAATTTTACAGTAGAGTTGAACTAGCTCTATAACCTAATACAAATAATTTTACACTAGAGTTAAACTAGCTCTACAAGCTAGTTCAAATAATTTTACACTAGAGTTGAACAAGCTCTTCAAGGTAGTTCAAATAATTTTGAACTAGAGTTGAACTACCTCTATATCCTACTACAAATAATTTTACACTTGAATTAAATTAGCTCTACAAGCTAGTTCAAATAATTACACTAGAGTTGAACTAGCTCTATAACCTAGTACAAATAATTTTACACTAGAGTTAAACTAGCTCTACAAGCTAGTACAAATAATTTTACACTAGAGTTGAACTAGCTCTACAAGCTAGTTCAAGTAATTTTACACTAGAGTTGAATTAGCTCTATAACCTAGTACAAATAACTTTACACTAGAGTTGAACTAGCTCTACAAGCTAGTTCAAATAATTTTACAATAAAGTTGAACTAGATCTACAGGCTAGTTCAAATAGTTTTACACTAATCTTGAACTACCTCTACAAGGTAGTTTAAATAATTTTACCCTAGATTTGAACTAGCTCTATAACCTAGCACAAATAATTTTACACTAGAATTGAACTAGCTCTATAACCTAGTTCAAACAATTTTACACTAGAGTTGAACTAGCTCTATAACCTAGTACAAATAATTTTACACTACTGTTGAACTAGCTCTACAAGCTAGTTCAAATAATTTTACAATAGAGTTGAACTAGCTCGATAACCTAATACAAATAATTTTACACTAGAGTTAAACTAGCTCTACAAGCTAGTTCAAGTAATTTTACACTAGAGTTGAACTAGTTCTACAAGCTAGTTTAAATAATTTGCACTAGAGTTGAACTAGCTCTATAACCTAGTACAAATAATTTTACACTAGAGTTGAACTAGCTCTATGAGCTAGTACAAATAATTTTATACTAGAGTTGAACTAGCTCTATAACCTAGTACAAATAATTTTACACTAGAGTTGAACTAGATCTATGACCTAGTACAAATAATTTTACACAAGAGTTGAACTAGCTCTATAGTCTAGTTCAAATAACTTTCCACTAGAGTTGAACTCGCTCTATAGGCTAGGTCAAATAATTTTACACTCGAGTTGAACTAGTTCTACAAGCTAGTTCAAATGATTTTACACTACTGTTGAACTATCTCTACAAGCTAGTACAAATAAT
The DNA here is from genome assembly GCF_056163025.1 of Triticum urartu. Classification (NCBI taxonomy): domain Eukaryota; kingdom Viridiplantae; phylum Streptophyta; class Magnoliopsida; order Poales; family Poaceae; genus Triticum; species Triticum urartu. The sequence continues at coordinate 559,836,579 of NC_141875.1, forward strand.
TTTACACTAGAGTTGAACTAGCTCTACAAGCTAGTTCAAATAATTTTACACTAAAGTTGAACTAGCGCTACAGGCTAGTTCAAATAGTTTTACTCTAATCTTGAACTACCTCTACAAGGTAGTTTAAATAATTTTACACTAGATTTGAACTAGTTCTATAACCTAGTACAAATAATTTTACACTAGAGTTGAACTAGCTCTATAACCTAGTACAAATAATTTTACACTAGAGTTGAACTAGCTCTATAGTCTAGTTCAAATAACTTTCCACTATAGTTGAACTCGCTCTATAGGCTAGGTCAAATAATTTTACACTTGAGATGAACTAGTTCTATAAGCTAGTTCAAATGATTTTACACTACTGTTGAACTAGCTCTACAGGCTAGTACAAATAATTTTACACTAGAGTTGAACTAGCTCTACAAACTAGTTCAAATAATTTTACACTAAAGTTGAACTAGATCTACAGGCTAGTTCAAATAGTTTTACACTAATCTTGAACTACCTCTACAAGGTAGTTTAAATAAGTTTACCCTAGATTTGAACTAGCTCTATAACCTAGCACAAATAATTTTACACTAGAGTAGAACTAGCTCTATAACCTAGTTCAAATAATTTTACACTAGAGTTGAACTAGCTCTATAACCTAGTACAAATAATTTTACACTACTGTTGAACTAGCTCTACAAGCTAGTTCAAATAATTTTACAGTAGAGTTGAACTAGCTCTATAACCTAATACAAATAATTTTACACTAGAGTTAAACTAGCTCTACAAGCTAGTTCAAATAATTTTACACTAGAGTTGAACAAGCTCTTCAAGGTAGTTCAAATAATTTTGAACTAGAGTTGAACTACCTGTATATCCTACTACAAATAATTTTACACTTGAATTAAATTAGCTCTACAAGCTAGTTCAAATAATTACACTAGAGTTGAACTAGCTCTATAACCTAGTACAAATAATTTTACACTAGAGTTGAACTAGCTCTACAAGCTAGTACAAATAATTTTACACTAGAGTTGAACTAGCTCTACAAGCTAGTTCAAGTAATTTTACACTAGAGTTGAATTAGCTCTATAACCTAGTACAAATAATTTTACACTAGAGTTGAACTAGCTCTACAAGCTAGTTCAAATAATTTTACAATAAAGTTGAACTAGATCTTTAGGCTAGTTCAAATAGTTTTACACTAATCTTGAACTACCTCTACAAGGTAGTTTAAATAATTTTACCCTAGATTTGAACTAGCTCTATAACCTAGCACAAATAATTTTACACTAGAATTGAACTAGCTCTATAACCTAGTTCAAACAATTTTAAACTAGAGTTGAACTAGCTCTATAACCTAGTACAAATAATTTTACACTACTGTTGAACTAGCTCTACAAGCTAGTTCAAATAATTTTACAATAGAGTTGAACTAGCTCTATAACCTAATACAAATAATTTTACACTAGAGTTAAACTAGCTCTACAAGCTAGTTCAAGTAATTTTACACTAGAGTTGAACTAGTTATACAAGCTAGTTTAAATAATTTGCACTAGAGTTGAACTAGCTCTATAACCTAGTACAAATAATTTTACACTAGAGTTGAACTAGCTCTATGAGCTAGTACAAATAATTTTATACTAGAGTTGAACTAGCTCTATAACCTAGTACAAATAATTTTACACTAGAGTTGAACTAGATCTATGACCTAGTACAAAAAATTTTACACAAGAGTTGAACTAGCTCTATAGTCTAGTTCAAATAACTTTCCACTAGAGTTGAACTCGCTCTATAGGCTAGGTCAAATAATTTTACACTCGAGTTGAACTAGTTCTACAAGCTAGTTCAAATGATTTTACACTACTGTTGAACTAGCTCTACAAGCTAGTACAAATAATTTTACACTAGAGTTGAACTAGCTCTACAAGCTAGTTCAAATAATTTTACACTAAAGTTGAACTAGCGCTACAGGCTAGTTCAAATAGTTTTACTCTAATCTTGAACTACCTCTACAAGGTAGTTTAAATAATTTTACACTATATTTGAACTAGTTCTATAACCTAGTACAAATAATTTTACACTAGAGTTGAACTAGCTCTATAACCTAGTACAAATAATTTTACACTAGAGTTGAACTAGCTCTATAGTCTAGTTCAAATAACTTTCCACTATAGTTGAACTCGCTCTATAGGCTAGGTCAAATAATTTTACACTTGAGATGAACTAGTTCTATAAGCTAGTTCAAATGATTTTACACTACTGTTGAACTAGCTCTACAGGCTAGTACAAATAATTTTACACTAGAGTTGAACTAGCTCTACAGGCTACTTCAAATAGTTTTATACTAATCTTGAACTACGTCTACAAGGTAGTTTAAATAATTTTACACTAGATTTGAACTAGCTCTATAAGCTAGTACAAATAATTTTACATTAGAGTTGAACTAGCTCTATAACCTAGTACAAATAATTTTACACTAGAATTGAACGAGCTCTATAACCTAGTACAAATTATTTTACACTAGAATCAAACTAGCTCTATAACCTAGTACAAATTATTTTACACTAAAGTTGAACTAGCTCTACATGCTAGTTCAAATAGTTTTACACTAATCTTGAACTACCTCTACAAGATAGTTTAAATAAGTTTACACTAGATTTGAACTAGCTCCATAACCTAGTACAAATAATTTTACACTAGAGTTGAACTAGCTCTATAACCTAGTACAAATAATTTTACACTAGAGTCGAACTAGCTCTATAACCTAGTACAAATGATTTTACACCACTTTTGAACTAGCTCACCAAGGTAGTTCAAATAATTTTACACTAGAGTTAAACTACCTCTATAACCTAGTACAAATAATTTTACACTACAATTAAACTATCTCTACAAGCTAGTTCAAATAATAAAGTTGAACTAGCTCTATAACCTAGTACAAATAATTTTCACTAGAGTTGAACTAGCTCTATAGGCTAGTTCAAATAACTATCCACTAGAGTTGAACTAGGTCTATAGGCTAGTTCAAATAACTTTACACTAGAGTTGAACTAGCTCTATAGGCTAGGTCAAGTAATTTTACACTCGAGTTGAACTAGTTCTACAAGCTAGTTCAAATGATTTTACACTACTGTTGAACTAGCTCTACAGGCTAGTACAAATAATTTTACACTAGAGTTGAACTAGCTCTACAAACTAGTTCAAATAATTTTACACTAAAGTTGAACTAGATCTACAGGCTAGTTCAAATAGTTTTACACTAATCTTGAACTACCTCTACAAGGTAGTTTAAATAAGTTTACCCTAGATTTGAACTAGCGCTATAACCTAGCACAAATAATTTTACACTAGAGTAGAACTAGCTCTATAACCTAGTTCAAATAATTTTACACTAGAGTTGAACTAGCTCTATAACCTAGTACAAATAATTTTACACTACTGTTGAACTAGCTCTACAAGCTAGTTCAAATAATTTTACAATAGAGTTGAACTAGCTCTATAACCTAATACAAATAATTTTACACTAGAGTTAAACTAGCTCTAGAAGCTAGTTCAAATAATTTTACACTAAAGTTGAACAAGCTCTTCAAGGTAGTTCAAATAATTTTACACTAGAGTTGAACTACCTCTATATCCTACTACAAATAATTTTACACTTGAATTAAATTAGCTCTACAAGCTAGTTCAAATAATTACACTAGAGTTGAACTAGCTCTATAACCTAGTACAAATAATTTTACACTAGAGTTAAACTAGCTCTACAAGCTAGTACAAATAATTTTACACTAGAGTTGAACTAGCTCTACAAGCTAGTTCAAGTAATTTTACACTAGAGTTGAATTAGCTCTATAACCTAGTACAAATAATTTTACACTAGAGTTGAACTAGCTCTACAAGCTAGTTCAAATAATTTTACACTAAAGTTGAACTAGATCTACAGGCTAGTTCAAATAGTTTTACACTAATCTTGAACTACCTATACAAGGTAGTTTAAATAATTTTACCCTAGATTTGAACTAGCTCTATAACCTAGCACAAATAATTTTACACTAGAATTGAACTAGCTCTATAACCTAGTTCAAATAATTTTACACTAGAGTTGAACTAGCTCTATAACCTAGTACAAATAATTTTACACTACTGTTGAACTAGCCCTACAAGCTAGTTCAAATAATTTTACAATAGAGTTGAACAAGCTCTATAACCTAATACAAATAATTTTACACTAGAGTTAAACTAGCTCTACAAGCTAGTTCAAATAATTTTACACTAGAGTTGAACAAGCTCTTCAAGGTAGTTCAAATAATTTTACACTAGAGTTGAACTACCTCTATATCATAGTACAAATAATTTTCCACTTGAATTAAATTAGCTCTACAAGCTAGTTCAAATAATTACACTAGAGTTGAACTAGCTCTATAACCTAGTACAAATAATTTTACACTAGAGTTAAACTAGCTCTACAAGCTAGTACAAATAATTTTACACTAGAGTTGAACTAGCTCTACAAGCTAGTTCAAGTAATTTTACACTAGAGTTGAACTAGTTCTACAAGCTAGTTTAAATAATTTTGCACTAGAGTTGAACTAGCACTATAACCTAGTACAAATAATTTTACACTAGAGTTGAACTAGCTCTATGAGCTAGTACAAATAATTTTATACTAGAGTTGAACTAGCTCTATAACCTAGTACAAATAATTTTACACTAGAGTTGAACTAGATCTATGACCTAGTACAAATAATTTTACACAAGAGTTGAACTAGCTCTATAGTCTAGTTCAAATAACTTTCCACTAGAGTTGAACTCGCTCTATAGGCTAGGTCAAATAATTTTACACTCGAGTTGAACTAGTTCTACAAGCTAGTTCAAATGATTTTACACTACTGTTGAACTAGCTCTACAAGCTAGTACAAATAATTTTACACTAGAGTTGAACTAGCTCTACAAGCTAGTTCAAATAATTTTACACTAAAGTTGAACTAGCGCTACAGGCTAGTTCAAATAGTTTTACTCTAATCTTGAACTACCTCTACAAGGTAGTTTAAATAATTTTACACTAGATTTGAACTAGTTCTATAACCTAGTACAAATAATTTTACACTAGAGTTGAACTAGCTCTATAACCTAGTACAAATAATTTTACACTAGAGTTGAACTAGCTCTATAGTCTAGTTCAAATAACTTTCCACTATAGTTGAACTCGCTCTATAGGCTAGCTCAAATAATTTTACACTTGAGATGAACTAGTTCTATAAGCTAGTTCAAATGATTTTACACTACTGTTGAACTAGCTCTACAGGCTAGTACAAATAATTTTACACAAGAGTTGAACTAGCTCTACAGGCTACTTCAAATAGTTTTATACTAATCTTGAACTACGTCTACAAGGTAGTTTAAATAATTTTACACTAGATTTGAACTAGCTCTATAACCTAGTACAAATAATTTTACACTAGAGTTGAACTAGCTCTATAACCTAGTACAAATAATTTTACACTAGAATTGAACGAGCTCTATAACCTAGTACAAATTATTTTACACTAGAATCAAACTAGCTCTATAACCTAGTACAAATTATTTTACACTAAAGTTGAACTAGCTCTACATGCTAGTTCAAATAGTTTTACACTAATCTTGAACTACCTCTACAAGATAGTTTAAATAAGTTTACACTAGATTTGAACTAGCTCCATAACCTAGTACAAATAATTTTACACTAGAGTTGAACTAGCTCTATAACCTAGTACAAATAATTTTACACTAGAGTCGAACTAGCTCTATAACCTAGTACAAATGATTTTACACCACTTTTGAACTAGCTCACCAAGGTTGTTCAAATAATTTTACACTAGAGTTAAACTACCTCTATAACCTAGTACGAATAATTTTACACTACAATTAAACTATCTCTACAAGCTAGTTCAAATAATAAAGTTGAACTAGCTCTATAACCTAGTACAAATAATTTTACACTAGAGTTGAACTAGCTCTATAGGCTAGTTCAAATAACTATCCACTAGAGTTGAACTAGGTCTATAGGCTAGTTCAAATAACTTTACACTAGAGTTGAACTAGCTCTATAGGCTAGGTCAAGTAATTTTACACTCGAGTTGAACTAGTTCTACAAGCTAGTTCAAATGATTTTACACTACTGTTGAACTAGCTCTACAGGCTAGTACAAATAATTTTACACTAGAGTTGAACTAGCTCCACAAACTAGTTCAAATAATTTTACACTAAAGTTGAACTAGATCTACAGGCTAGTTCAAATAGTTTTACACTAATCTTGAACTACCTCTACAAGGTAGTTTAAATAAGTTTACCCTAGATTTGAACTAGCTCTATAACCTAGCACAAATAATTTTACACTAGAGTAGAACTAGCTCTATAACCTAGTTCAAATAATTTTACACTAGAGTTGAACTAGCTCTATAACCTAGTACAAATAATTTTACACTACTGTTGAACTAGCTCTACAAGCTAGTTCAAATAATTTTACAATAGAGTTGAACTAGCTCTATAACCTAATACAAATAATTTTACACTAGAGTTAAACTAGCTCTACAAGCTAGTTCAAATAATTTTACACTAGAGTTGAACAAGCTCTTCAAGGTAGTTCAAATAATTTTACACTAGAGTTGAACTACCTCTATATCCTACTACAAATAATTTTACACTTGAATTAAATTAGCTCTACAAGCTAGTTCAAATAATTACACTAGAGTTGAACTAGCTCTATAACCTAGTACAAATAATTTTACACTAGAGTTAAACTAGCTCTACAAGCTAGTACAAATAATTTTACACTAGAGTTGAACTAGCTCTACAAGCTAGTTCAAGTAATTTTACACTAGAGTTGAATTAGCTCTATAACCTAGTACAAATAATTTTACACTAGAGTTGAACTAGCTCTACAAGCTAGTTCAAATAATTTTACACTAAAGTTGAACTAGATCTACAGGCTAGTTCAAATAGTTTTACACTAATCTTGAACTACCTATACAAGGTAGTTTAAATAATTTTACCCTAGATTTGAACTAGCTCTATAACCTAGCACAAATAATTTTACACTAGAATTGAACTAGCTCTATAACCTAGTTCAAATAATTTTACACTAGAGTTGAACTAGCTCTATAACCTAGTACAAATAATTTTACACTACTGTTGAACTAGCTCTACAAGCTAGTTCAAATAATTTTACAATAGAGTTGAACAAGCTCTATAACCTAATACAAATAATTTTACACTAGAGTTAAACTAGCTCTACAAGCTAGTTCAAATAATTTTACACTAGAGTTGAACAAGCTCTTCAAGGTAGTTCAAATAATTTTACACTAGAGCTGAACTACCTCTATATCATAGTACAAATAATTTTACACTTGAATTAAATTAGCTCTACAAGCTAGTTCAAATAATTACACTAGAGTTGAACTAGCTCTATAACCTAGTACAAATAATTTTACACTAGAGTTAAACTAGCTCTACAAGCTAGTACAGATAATTTTACACTAGAGTTGAACTAGCTCTACAAGCTAGTTCAAGTAATTTTACACTAGAGTTGAACTAGTTCTACAAGCTAGTTTAAATAATTTTGCACTAGAGTTGAACTAGCACTATAACCTAGTACAAATAATTTTACACTAGAGTTGAACTAGCTCTATGAGCTAGTACAAATAATTTTATACTAGAGTTGAACTAGCTCTATAACCTAGTACAAATAATTTTACACTAGAGTTGAACTAGATCTATGACCTAGTACAAATAATTTTACACAAGAGTTGAACTAGCTCTATAGTGTAGTTCAAATAACTTTCCACTAGAGTTGAACTCGCTCTATAGGCTAGGTCAAATAATTTTACACTCGAGTTGAACTAGTTCTACAAGCTAGTTCAAATGATTTTACACTACTGTTGAACTAGCTCTACAAGCTAGTACAAATAATTTTACACTTGAGTTGAACTAGCTCTACAAGCTAGTTCAAATAATTTTACACTAAAGTTGAACTAGCGCTACAGGCTAGTTCAAATAGTTTTACTCTAATCTTGAACTACCTCTACAAGGTAGTTTAAATAATTTTACACTAGATTTAACTAGTTCTATAACCTAGTACAAATAATTTTACACTAGAGTTGAACTAGCTCTATAACCTAGTACAAATAATTTTACACTAGAGTTGAACTAGCTCTATAGTCTAGTTCAAATAACTTTCCACTATAGTTGAACTCGCTCTATAGGCTAGGTCAAATAATTTTACACTTGAGATGAACTAGTTCTATAAGCTAGTTCAAATGATTTTACACTACTGTTGAACTAGCTCTACAGGCTAGTACAAATAATTTTACACAAGAGTTGAACTAGCTCTACAGGCTACTTCAAATAGTTTTATACTAATCTTGAACTACGTCTACAAGGTAGTTTAAATAATTTTACACTAGATTTGAACTAGCTCTATAACCTAGTACAAATAATTTTACACTAGAGTTGAACTAGCTCTATAACCTAGTACAAATAATTTTACACTAGAATTGAACGAGCTCTATAACCTAGTACAAATTATTTTACACTAGAATCAAACTAGCTCTATAACCTAGTACAAATTATTTTACACTAAAGTTGAACTAGCTCTACATGCTAGTTCAAATAGTTTTACACTAATCTTGAGCTACCTCTACAAGATAGTTTAAATAAGTTTACACTAGATTTGAACTAGCTCCATAACCTAGTACAAATAATTTTACACTAGAGTTGAACTTGCTCTATAACCTAGTACAAATAATTTTACACTAGAGTCGAACTAGCTCTATAACCTAGTACAAATGATTTTACACCACTTTTGAACTAGCTCACCAAGGTAGTTCAAATAATTTTACACTAGAGTTAAACTACCTCTATAACCTAGTACGAATAATTTTACACTACAATTAAACTATCTCTACAAGCTAGTTCAAATAATAAAGTTGAACTAGCTCTATAACCTAGTACAAATAATTTTACACTAGAGTTGAACTAGCTCTATAGGCTAGTTCAAATGACTATCCACTAGAGTTAAACTAGGTCTATAGGCTAGTTCAAATAACTTTACACTAGAGTTGAACTAGCTCTATAGGCTAGGTCAAGTAATTTTACACTCGAGTTGAACTAGTTCTACAAGCTAGTTCAAATGATTTTACACTACTGTTGAACTAGCTCTACAGGCTAGTACAAATAATTTTACACTAGAGTTGAACTAGCTCTACAAACTAGTTCAAATAATTTTACACTAAAGTTGAACTAGATCTACAGGCTAGTTCAAATAGTTTTACACTAATCTTGAACTACCTCTACAAGGTAGTTTAAATAAGTTTACCCTAGATTTGAACTAGCTCTATAACCTAGCACAAATAATTTTACACTAGAGTAGAACTAGCTCTATAACCTAGTTCAAATAATTTTACACTAGAGTTGAACTAGCTCTATAACCTAGTACAAATAATTTTACACTACTGTTGAACTAGCTCTACAAGCTAGTTCAAATAATTTTACAATAGAGTTGAACTAGCTCTATAACCTAATACAAATAATTTTACACTAGAGTTAAACTAGCTCTACAAGCTAGTTCAAATAATTTTACACTAGAGTTGAACAAGCTCTTCAAGGTAGTTCAAATAATTTTACACTAGAGTTGAACTACCGCTATATCCTACTACAAATAATTTTACACTTGAATTAAATTAGCTCTACAAGCTAGTTCAAATAATTACACTAGAGTTGAACTAGCTCTATAACCTAGTACAAATAATTTTACACTAGAGTTAAACTAGCTCTACAAGCTAGTACAAATAATTTTACACTAGAGTTGAACTAGCTCTACAAGCTAGTTCAAGTAATTTTACACTAGAGTTGAATTAGCTCTATAACCTAGTACAAATAATTTTACACTAGAGTTGAACTAGCTCTACAAGCTAGTTCAAATAATTTTACACTAAAGTTGAACTAGATCTACAGGCTAGTTCAAATAGTTTTACACTAATCTTGAACTACCTATACAAGGTAGTTTAAATAATTTTATCCTAGATTTGAACTAGCTCTATAACCTAGCACAAATAATTTTACACTAGAATTGAACTAGCTCTATAACCTAGTTCAAATAATTTTGCACTAGAGTTGAACTAGCTCTATAACCTAGTACAAATAATTTTACACTACTGTTGAACTAGCTCTACAAGCTAGTTCAAATAATTTTACAATAGAGTTGAACTAGCTCTATAACCTAATACAAATAATTTTACACTAGAGTTAAACTAGCTCTACAAGCTAGTTCAAATAATTTTACACTAGAGTTGAACAAGCTCTTCAAGGTAGTTCAAATAATTTTACACTAGAGTTGAACTACCTCTATATCATAGTACAAATAATTTTCCACTTGAATTAAATTAGCTCTACAAGCTAGTTCAAATAATTACACTAGAGTTGAACTAGCTCTATAACCTAGTACAAATAATTTTACACTAGAGTTGAACTAGCTCTATAGGCTAGTTCAAATAACTATCCACTAGAGTTAAACTAGGTCTATAGGCTAGTTCAAATAACTTTACACTAGAGTTGAACTAGCTCTATAGGCTAGGTCAAGTAATTTTACACTCGAGTTGAACTAGTTCTACAAGCTAGTTCAAATGATTTTACACTACTGTTGAACTAGCTCTACAGGCTAGTACAAATAATTTTACACTAGAGTTGAACTAGCTCTACAAACTAGTTCAAATAATTTTACACTAAAGTTGAACTAGATCTACAGGCTAGTTCAAATAGTTTTACACTAATCTTGAACTACCTCTACAAGGTAGTTTAAATAAGTTTACCCTAGATTTGAACTAGCTCTATAACCTAGCACAAATAATTTTACACTAGAGTAGAACTAGCTCTATAACCTAGTTCAAATAATTTTACACTAGAGTTGAACTAGCTCTATAACCTAGTACAAATAATTTTACACTACTGTTGAACTAGCTCTACAAGCTAGTTCAAATAATTTTACAATAGAGTTGAACTAGCTCTATAACCTAATACAAATAATTTTACACTAGAGTTAAACTAGCTCTACAAGCTAGTTCAAATAATTTTACACTAGAGTTGAACAAGCTCTTCAAGGTAGTTCAAATAATTTTACACTAGAGTTGAACTACCGCTATATCCTACTACAAATAATTTTACACTTGAATTAAATTAGCTCTACAAGCTAGTTCAAATAATTACACTAGAGTTGAACTAGCTCTATAACCTAGTACAAATAATTTTACACTAGAGTTAAACTAGCTCTACAAGCTAGTACAAATAATTTTACACTAGAGTTGAACTAGCTCTACAAGCTAGTTCAAGTAATTTTACACTAGAGTTGAATTAGCTCTATAACCTAGTACAAATAATTTTACACTAGAGTTGAACTAGCTCTACAAGCTAGTTCAAATAATTTTACACTAAAGTTGAACTAGATCTACAGGCTAGTTCAAATAGTTTTACACTAATCTTGAACTACCTATACAAGGTAGTTTAAATAATTTTATCCTAGATTTGAACTAGCTCTATAACCTAGCACAAATAATTTTACACTAGAATTGAACTAGCTCTATAACCTAGTTCAAATAATTTTACACTAGAGTTGAACTAGCTCTATAACCTAGTACAAATAATTTTACACTACTGTTGAACTAGCTCTACAAGCTAGTTCAAATAATTTTACAATAGAGTTGAACTAGCTCTATAACCTAATACAAATAATTTTACACTAGAGTTAAACTAGCTCTACAAGCTAGTTCAAATAATTTTACACTAGAGTTGAACAAGCTCTTCAAGGTAGTTCAAATAATTTTACACTAGAGTTGAACTACCTCTATATCATAGTACAAATAATTTTCCACTTGAATTAAATTAGCTCTACAAGCTAGTTCAAATAATTACACTAGAGTTGAACTAGCTCTATAACCTAGTACAAATAATTTTACACTAGAGTTAAACTAGCTCTACAAGCTAGTACAAATAATTTTACACTAGAGTTGAACTAGCTCTACAAGCTAGTTCAAGTAATTTTACACTAGAGTTGAACTAGTTCTACAAGCTAGTTTAAATAATTTTGCACTAGAGTTGAACTAGCACTATAACCTAGTACAAATAATTTTACACTAGAGTTGAACTACCTCTATATCATAGTACAAATAATTTTACACTTGAATTAAATTAGCTCTACAAGCTAGTTCAAATAATTACACTAGAGTTGAACTAGCTCTATAACCTAGTACAAATAATTTTACACTAGAGTTAAACTAGCTCTACAAGCTAGTACAAATAATTTTACACTAGAGTTGAACTAGCTCTACAAGCTAGTTCAAGTAATTTTACACTAGAGTTGAACTAGTTCTACAAGCTAGTTTAAATAATTTTGCACTAGAGTTGAACTAGCACTATAACCTAGTACAAATAATTTTACACTAGAGTTGAACTAGCTCTATGAGCTACTACAAATAATTTTATATTAGAGTTGAACTAGCTCTATAACCTAGTACAAATAATTTTACACTAGAGTTGAACTAGATCTATGACCTAGTACAAATAATTTTACACAAGAGTTGAACTAGCTCTATAGTCTAGTTCAAATAACTTTCCACTAGAGTTGAACTCGCTCTATAGGCTAGGTCAAATAATTTTACACTCGAGTTGAACTAGTTCTACAAGCTAGTTCATATGATTTTACACTACTGTTGAACTAGCTCTACAGGCTAGTACAAATAATTTTACACTAGAGTTGAACTAGCTCTACAAGCTAGTTCAAATAATTTTACACTAAAGTTGAACTAGCGCTACAGGCTAGTTCAAATAGTTTTACTCTAATCTTGAACTACCTCTACAAGGTAGTTTAAATTATTTTACACTAGATTTGAACTAGCTCTATAACCTAGTACAAATAATTTTACACTAGAGTTGAACTAGCTCTATAACCTAGTACAAATAATTTTACACTAGAGTTGAACTAGCTCTATAGTCTAGTTCAAATAACTTTCCACTATAGTTGAACTCGCTCTATAGGCTAGGTCAAATAATTTTACACTTGAGATGAACTAGTTCTATAAGCTAGTTCAAATGATTTTACACTACTGTTGAACTAGCTCTACAGGCTAGTACAAATAATTTTACACAAGAGTTGAACTAGCTCTACAGGCTACTTCAAATAGTTTTATACTAATCTTGAACTACGTCTACAAGGTAGTTTAAATAATTTTACACTAGATTTGAACTAGCTCTATAACCTAGTACAAATAATTTTACACTAGAGTTGAACAAGCTCTATAACCTAGTACAAATAATTTTACACTAGAATTGAACGAGCTCTATAACCTAGTACAAATTATTTTACACTAGAATCAAACTAGCTCTATAACCTAGTACAAATTATTTTACACTAAAGTTGAACTAGCTCTACATGCTAGTTCAAATAGTTTTACACTAATCTTGAACTACCTCTACAAGATAGTTTAAATAAGTTTACACTAGATTTGAACTAGCTCCATAACCTAGTACAAATAATTTTACACTAGAGTTGAACTAGCTCTATAACCTAGTACAAATAATTTTACACTAGAGTCGAACTAGCTCTATAACCTAGTACAAATGATTTTACACCACTTTTGAACTAGCTCACCAAGGTAGTTCAAATAATTTTACACTAGAGTTAAACTACCTCTATAACCTAGTACGAATAATTTTACACTACAATTAAACTATCTCTACAAGCTAGTTCAAATAATAAAGTTGAACTAGCTCTATAACCTAGTACAAATAATTTTACACTAGAGTTGAACTAGCTCTATAGGCTAGTTCAAATAACTATCCACTAGAGTTGAACTAGGTCTATAGGCTAGTTCAAATAACTTTACACTAGAGTTGAACTAGCTCTATAGGCTAGGTCAAGTAATTTTACACTCGAGTTGAACTAGTTCTACAAGCTAGTTCAAATGATTTTACACTACTGTTGAACTAGCTCTACAGGCTAGTACAAATAATTTTACACTAGAGTTGAACTAGCTCTACAAACTAGTTCAAATAATTTTACACTAAAGTTGAACTAGATCTACAGGCTAGTTCAAATAGTTTTACACTAATCTTGAACTACCTCTACAAGGTAGTTTAAATAAGTTTACCCTAGATTTGAACTAGCTCTATAACCTAGCACAAATAATTTTACACTAGAGTAGAACTAGCTCTATAACCTAGTTCAAATAATTTTACACTAGAGTTGAACTAGCTCTATAACCTAGTACAAATAATTTTACACTACTGTTGAACTAGCTCTACAAGCTAGTTCAAATAATTTTACAATAGAGTTGAACTAGCTCTATAACCTAATACAAATAATTTTACACTAGAGTTAAACTAGCTCTACAAGCTAGTTCAAATAATTTTACACTAGAGTTGAACAAGCTCTTCAAGGTAGTTCAAATAATTTTACACTAGAGTTGAACTACCGCTATATCCTACTACAAATAATTTTACACTTGAATTAAATTAGCTCTACAAGCTAGTTCAAATAATTACACTAGAGTTGAACTAGCTCTATAACCCAGTACAAATAATTTTACACTAGAGTTAAACTAGCTCTACAAGCTAGTACAAATAATTTTACACTAGAGTTGAACTAGCTCTACAAGCTAGTTCAAGTAATTTTACACTAGAGTTGAATTAGCTCTATAACCTAGTACAAATAATTTTACACTAGAGTTGAACTAGCTCTACAAGCTAGTTCAAATAATTTTACACTAAAGTTGAACTAGATCTACAGGCTAGTTCAAATAGTTTTACACTAATCTTGAACTACCTATACAAGGTAGTTTAAATAATTTTATCCTAGATTTGAACTAGCTCTATAACCTAGCACAAATAATTTTACACTATAATTGAACTAGCTCTATAACCTAGTTCAAATAATTTTACACTAGAGTTGAACTAGCTCTATAACCTAGTACAAATAATTTTACACTACTGTTGAAGTAGCTCTACAAGCTAGTTCAAATAATTTTACAATAGAGTTGAACTAGCTCTATAACCTAATACAAATAATTTTACACTAGAGTTAAACTAGCTCTACAAGCTAGTTCAAATAATTTTACACTAGAGTTGAACTAGCTCTATAACCTAGTACAAATAATTTTACACTAGAGTTAAACTAGCTCTTCAAGGTAGTTCAAATAATTTTACACTAGAGTTGAACTACCTCTATATCATAGTACAAATAATTTTACACTTGAATTAAATTAGCTCTACAAGCTAGTTCAAATAATTACACTAGAGTTGAACTAGCTCTATAACCTAGTACAAATAATTTTACACTAGAGTTAAACTAGCTCTACAAGCTAGTACAAATAATTTTACACTAGAGTTGAACTAGCTCTACAAGCTAGTTCAAGTAATTTTACACTAGAGTTGAACTAGTTCTACAAGCTAGTTTAAATAATTTTGCACTAGAGTTGAACTAGCACTATAACCTAGTACAAATAATTTTACACTAGAGTTGAACTAGCTCTATGAGCTAGTACAAATAATTTTATACTAGAGTTGAACTAGCTCTATAACCTAGTACAAATAATTTTACACTAGAGTTGAACTAGATCTATGACCTAGTACAAATAATTTTACACAAGAGTTGAACTAGCTCTATAGTCTAGTTCAAATAACTTTCCACTAGAGTTGAACTCGCTCTATAGGCTAGGTCAAATAATTTTACACTCGAGTTGAACTAGTTCTACAAGCTAGTTCAAATGATTTTACACTACTGTTGAACTAGCTCTACAGGCTAGTACAAATAATTTTACACTAGAGTTGAAGTAGCTCTACAAGCTAGTTCAAATAATTTTACACTAAAGTTGAACTAGCGCTACAGGCTAGTTCAAATAGTTTTACTCTAATCTTGAACTACCTCTACAAGGTAGTTTAAATAATTTTACACTAGATTTGAACTAGCTCTATAACCTAGTACAAATAATTTTACACTAGAGTTGAACTAGCTCTATAACCTAGTACAAATAATTTTACACTAGAGTTAAACTAGCTCTATAGTCTAGTTCAAATAACTTTCCACTATAGTTGAACTCGCTCCATAGGCTAGGTCAAATAATTTTACACTTGAGTTGAACTAGTTCTATAAGCTAGTTCAAATGATTTTACACTACTGTTGAACTAGCTCTACAGGCTAGTACAAATAATTTTACACTAGAGTTGAACTAGCTCTACACGCTAGTTCAAATAATTTAACACTAAAGTTGAACTAGCTCTACAGGCTACTTCAAATAGTTATATACTAATCTTGAACTACGTCTACAAGGTAGTTTAAATAATTTTACACTAGATTTGAACTAGCTCTATAACCTAGTACAAATAATTTTACTCTAGAGTTGAACTAGCTCTATAACCTAGTATAAATAATTTTACACTAGAATTGAACGAGCTCTATAACCTAGTACAAATTATTTTACACTAGAATCGAACTAGCTCTATAACCTAGTACAAATTATTTTACACTAAAGTTGAACTAGCTCTAAATGCTAGTTCAAATAGTTTTACACTAATCTTGAACTACCTCTACAAGATAGTTTAAATAAGTTTACACTAGATTTGAACTAGCTCGATAACCTAGTACAAATAATTTTACACTAGAGTTGAACTAGCTCTATAACTTAGTACAAATAATTTTACACTAGAGTCGAACTAGCTCTATAACCTAGTACAAATGATTTTACACCACTTTTGAACTAGCTCACCAAGGTAGTTCAAATAATTTTACACTAGAATTAAACTATCTCTACAAGCTAGTTCAAATAATAAAGTTGAACTAGCTCTATAACCTAGTACAAATAATTTTACACTAGAGTTGAACTAGCTCTATAGGCTAGTTCAAATAACTATCCAATAGAGTTGAACTAGGTCTATAGGCTAATTCAAATAACTTTACACTAGAGTTGAACTAGCTCTATAGGCTAGGTCAAGTAATTTTACACTCGAGTTGAACTAGTTCTACAAGCTAGTTCAAATGATTTTACACTACTGTTGAACTAGCTCTACAAGCTAGTACAAATAATTTTACACTAGAGTTGAACTAGCTCTACAAGCTAGTTCAAATAATTTTACACTAAAGTTTAACTAGATCTACAGGCTAGTTCAAATAGTTTTACACTAATCTTGAACTACCTCTAGAAGGTAGTTTAAAGAATTTTACCCTAGATTTGAACTAGCTCTAAAACATAGCACAAATAATTTTACACTAGAGTTGAACTAGCTCTATAACCAAGTTCAAATAATTTTACACTAGAGTTGAACTAGCTCTATAACCTAATACAAATAATTTTACACTACTGTTGAACTAGCTCTACAAGCTAGTTCAAATAATTTTACAATAGAGTTGAACTAGTTCTATAACCTAATACAAATAATTTTACACTAGAGTTAAACTAGCTCTACAAGCTAGTTCAAATAATTTTACACTAGAGGTGAACAAGCTCTTTAAGGTAGTTCAAATAATTTTACACTAGAGTTGAACTACCTCTATATCCTAGTACAAATAATTTTACACTTGAATTAAACAAGCTCTACAAGCTAGTTCAAATAATTACACTAGAGTTGAACTAGCTCTATAACCTAGTACAAATAATTTTACACTAGAGTTAAACTAGCTCTACAAGCTAGTACAAATAATTTTACACTAGAGTAGAACTAGCTCTACAAGCTAGTTCAAGTAATTTTACACTAGAATTGAACTAGCCCTATAACCTAGTACAAATAATTTTACACTAGAGTTGAACTAGCTCTATGAGCTAGTACAAATAATTTTATACTAGAGTTGAACTAGCTCTATAACCTAGTACAAATAATTTTACACTAGAGTTGAACTAGATCTATGACCTAGTACAAATAATTTTACACAAGAGTTGAACTAGCTCTATAGTCTAGTTCAAATAACTTTCCACTAGAGTTGAACTCGCTCTATAGGCTAGGTCAAATAATTTTACACTCGAGTTGAACTAGTTCTACAAGCTAGTTCAAATGATTTTACACTACTGTTGAACTAGCTCTACAGGCTAGTACAAATAATTTTACACTAGAGTTGAAGTAGCTCTACAAGCTAGTTCAAATAATTTTACACTAAAGTTGAACTAGCGCTACAGGCTAGTTCAAATAGTTTTACTCTAATCTTGAACTACCTCTACAAGGTAGTTTAAATAATTTTACACTAGATTTGAACTAGCTCTATAACCTAGTACAAATAATTTTACACTAGAGTTGAACTAGCTCTATAACCTAGTACAAATAATTTTACACTAGAGTTAAACTAGCTCTATAGTCTAGTTCAAATAACTTTCCACTATAGTTGAACTCGCTCCATAGGCTAGGTCAAATAATTTTACACTTGAGTTGAACTAGTTCTATAAGCTAGTTCAAATGATTTTACACTACTGTTGAACTAGCTCTACAGGCTAGTACAAATAATTTTACACTAGAGTTGAACTAGCTCTACACGCTAGTTCAAATAATTTAACACTAAAGTTGAACTAGCTCTATAGGCTACTTCAAATAGTTATATACTAATCTTGAACTACGTCTACAAGGTAGTTTAAATAATTTTACACTAGATTTGAACTAGCTCTATAACCTAGTACAAATAATTTTACTCTAGAGTTGAACTAGCTCTATAACCTAGTATAAATAATTTTACACTAGAATTGAACGAGCTCTATAACCTAGTACAAATTATTTTACACTAGAATCGAACTAGCTCTATAACCTAGTACAAATTATTTTACACTAAAGTTGAACTAGCTCTAAATGCTAGTTCAAATAGTTTTACACTAATCTTGAACTACCTCTACAAGATAGTTTAAATAAGTTTACACTAGATTTGAACTAGCTCGATAACCTAGTACAAATAATTTTACACTAGAGTTGAACTAGCTCTATAACTTAGTACAAATAATTTTACACTAGAGTCGAACTAGCTCTATAACCTAGTACAAATGATTTTACACCACTTTTGAACTAGCTCACCAAGGTAGTTCAAATAATTTTACACTAGAATTAAACTATCTCTACAAGCTAGTTCAAATAATAAAGTTGAACTAGCTCTATAACCTAGTACAAATAATTTTACACTAGAGTTGAACTAGCTCTATAGGCTAGTTCAAATAACTATCCAATAGAGTTGAACTAGGTCTATAGGCTAATTCAAATAACTTTACACTAGAGTTGAACTAGCTCTATAGGCTAGGTCAAGTAATTTTACACTCGAGTTGAACTAGTTCTACAAGCTAGTTCAAATGATTTTACACTACTGTTGAACTAGCTCTACAAGCTAGTACAAATAATTTTACACTAGAGTTGAACTAGCTCTACAAGCTAGTTCAAATAATTTTACACTAAAGTTTAACTAGATCTACAGGCTAGTTCAAATAGTTTTACACTAATCTTGAACTACCTCTAGAAGGTAGTTTAAAGAATTTTACCCTAGATTTGAACTAGCTCTAAAACATAGCACAAATAATTTTACACTAGAGTTGAACTAGCTCTATAACCAAGTTCAAATAATTTTACACTAGAGTTGAACTAGCTCTATAACCTAATACAAATAATTTTACACTACTGTTGAACTAGCTCTACAAGCTAGTTCAAATAATTTTACAATAGAGTTGAACTAGTTCTATAACCTAATACAAATAATTTTACACTAGAGTTAAACTAGCTCTACAAGCTAGTTCAAATAATTTTACACTAGAGGTGAACAAGCTCTTTAAGGTAGTTCAAATAATTTTACACTAGAGTTGAACTACCTCTATATCCTAGTACAAATAATTTTACACTTGAATTAAACAAGCTCTACAAGCTAGTTCAAATAATTACACTAGAGTTGAACTAGCTCTATAACCTAGTACAAATAATTTTACACTAGAGTTAAACTAGCTCTACAAGCTAGTACAAATAATTTTACACTAGAGTAGAACTAGCTCTACAAGCTAGTTCAAGTAATTTTACACTAGAATTGAACTAGCCCTATAACCTAGTACAAATAATTTTACACTAGAGTTGAACTAGCTCTACAAGCTAGTTCAAATAATTTTACACTAAAGTTGAACTAGATCTACAGGCTAGTTCAAATAGTTTTACACTAATCTTGAACTACCTTTACAAGGTGGTTTAAATAATTTTACCCTAGATTTGAACTAGCTCTATAACTAGCACAAATAATTTTACACTAGAGTTGAACTAGCTCTATAACCTAGTTCAAATAATTTTACACTAGAGTTGAACTAGCTCTATAACCTAGTACAAATAATTTTACACTACTGTTGAACTAGCTCTACAAGCTAGTTCAAATAATTTTACAATAGAGTTGAACTAGCTCTATAACCTAATACAAATAATTTTACACTAGAGTTAAACTAGCTCTACAAGCTAGTTCAAATAATTTTACACTAGAGTTGAACAAGCTCTACAGGATAGTTCAAATAATTGTACACTAGAGTTGAACTACCTCTATATCCTAGTACAAATAATTTTACACTTGAATTAAACTAGCTCTACAAGCTAGTTCAAATAATTACACTAGAGTTGAACTAGCTCTATAACCTAGTACAAATAATTTTACACTAGAGTTAAACTAGCTCTACAAGCTAGTACAAATAATTTTGCACTAGAGTTGAACTAGCTCTACAAGCTAGTTCAAGTAATTTTACACTGGAGTTGAACTAGCTCTATAACCTAGTACAAATTATTTTACACTAGAGTTGAACTAGCTCTACAAGTTAGTTCAAATAATTTTACACTAATGTTGAACTAGATCTACAGGCTAGTTCAAATAGTTTTACAGTAATCTTGAACTACCTCTACAAGGTAGTTTAAATAATTTTACCCTAGAATTGAACTAGCTCTATAACCTAGCACAAATAATTTTACACCAGAGTTGAACTAGCTCTATAACCTAGTTCAAATAATTTTACACTAGAATTGAACTAGCTCTATAACCAAGTACAAATAGTTTTACACTACTGTTGAACCAGCTCTACAAACTAGTTCAAATAATTTTACAATAGAGTTGAACTAGCTCTATAGGCTAGGTCAAATAATTTTACGCTCGAGTTGAACTAGTTCTACAAGCTAGTTCAAATGTTTTTACAATACTGTTGAAGAAGCTCTACAGGCTAGTACAAATAATTTTACACTAGAGTTGAACTAGCTCTACAAGCTAGTTCAAATAATTTTACACTAGAGTTGAACTAGCTCTATAACCTAGTACACATAATTTTACACTAGAGTTGAACTAGCTCTACAAGCTAGTTCAAATAATTTTACACTAAAGTTGAACTAGCTCTACAGGCTAGTTCAAATAGTTTTACACTAATCTTGAACTACCTCTACAACGTAGTTTAAATAATTTTACCCTAGATTTGAACTAGCTCTATAACCTAGCACAAATAATTTTACACCAGAGTTGAACTAGCTCTATAACCTAGTACAAATAATTTTACACTAGAGTTGAACTAGCTCTATAGGCTAGTTCAAATAACTTTCCATTAGAGTTGAACTAGCTCTATAGGCTACTTCAAATAACTTTACACTAGAGTTGAACTAGCTCTATAGGCTAGGTCAAATAATTTTACGCTCGAGTTGAACTAGTTCTACAAGCTAGTTCAAATGATTTTACACTACTGTTGAAGTAGCTCTACAGGATAGTACAAATAAGTTTACACTAGAGTTGAACTAGCTCTACAAGGTAGTTCAAATAATTTTACACTAAAGTTGAACTAGCTCTATAACCTAGTAGAAATAATATTACACTAGAGTTGAACTAGCTCTATAACCTAGTGCAAATAATTTTACACTTGAGTTGAACTAGCTCTATAACCAAATACAAATAATTTTACACTAGAGTTGAACTAGCTTTATAACCTAGTACAAGTGATTTTACACTAGAGTTGAACTAGCTCTATGACCTAGTACAAATAATTTTACAATAGAATTGAACTAGCTCTATAGGCTAGGTTAAATAATTTTACACTAGATTTGAACTAGCTCTATAACCTAGTACAAATAATTTTACACTAGAGTTGAACTAGCTCTATAACCTAGTACAAATAATTTTACACTTGAGTTGAGCTAGCTCTATAACCAAGTACAAATAATTTTACACTAGAGTTGAACTAGCTCTATAACCTAGTACAAATGATTTTACACTAGAGTTGAACTAGCTCTATGACCTAGTACAAATAATTTTACAATAGAGTTGAACTAGCTCTATAGGCTAGTTCAAATACTTTTACACTAGAGTTGAACTAGCTCTATAGGCTTGTTCAAATAATTTTACACTAGAGTTGAACTAGCTCTACAAGCTAGTTCAAATAATTTTACACTAGAGTTGAACTAGCTCTACAAGCTAGTTTAAATAATTTTATACTAGAGGTTAACTTGCTCATTAACCTAGTACAAATAATTTTACAGTAGAGCTGAACTAGCTCTACAAGCTAGTTCAAATAATTTTACACTAGAGTTGAACTAGCTCTATAACTTAGTACAAATAATTTTACACTAGAGTTGAACTAGCTCAATAACCTAGTACAAACAATTTTACAGTAGAGTTAGAATTGAACTAGCTCCATAACCTAGTTCAAATAATTTTACACTAGAGTTGAACAAGCTCTACAGGCTAGTTCAAATAATTTTACACAAGAATTGAACTTGCTCTACAAGCTAGTTTAAATAATTTTACACTAGAGTTGAACTAGCTCTATAACCTAGTACAAATAATTTAACACTAGAGTTGAACTAGCTCTATAACCTAGTACAAATAATTTTACACTAGAATTAAATTAGCTCTACAAGCTAGTTCAAATAATTTTACACTAGAGTGGAACTAGCTCTATAACCTAGTACAAATAATTTTACACTAGAGTTAAACTAGCTCTACAAGCTAGTACAAATAATTTTACACTAGAGTTGAACTGGCTCTACAAGCTAGTTCAAGTAATTTTACACTAGAGTTGGACTAGCTCTATAACCTAGTACAAATATTTTTACACTAGAGTTGAACTAGCTCTACAAGCTAGTTCAAATAATTTTACACTAAAGTTGAACTAGTTCTACAGGCTAGTTCAAATAGTTTTACACTAATCTTGAACTACCTCTACAAGGTAGTTTAAATAATTTTACCCTAGATTTGAACTAGCTATGTAACCTAGCACAAATAATTTTACACTAGAGTTGAATTAGCTCTATGACCTAGTACAAATAATTTTACACTAGAGTTGCACTAGCTCTATAGGCTAGTTCAAATAACATTACACTAGAGTTGAACTAGCTCTATAGGCTAGTTCAAATAACTTTACACTAGAGTTGAACTAGCTCTACAGGATAGTTCAAATAATTTTACACTAGAGTTGAACTACCTCTATATCCTAGTACAAATAATTTTACACTTGAATTAAACTAGCTCTACAAGCTAGTTCAAATAATTACACTAGAGTTGAACTAGCTCTATAACCTACTACAAATAATTTTACACTAGTGTTAAACTAGCTCTACAAGCTAGTACAAATAATTTTGCACTAGAGTTGAACTAGCTCTACAAGCTAGTTCAAGTAATTTTACACTAGAGTTGAACTAGCTCTAGAACCTAGTACAAATAATTTTACACTAGAGTTGAACTAGCTCTACAAGTTAGTTCAAATAATTTTACACTAATGTTGAACTAGATCTACAGGCTAGTTCAAATAGTTTTACAGTAATCTTGAACTACCTCTACAAGGTAGTTTAAATAATTTTACCCTAGATTTGAACTAGCTCTATAACCTAGCACAAATAATTTTACACCAGAGTTGAACTAGCTCTATAACCTAGTTCAAATAATTTTCCACTAGAGTTGAACTAGCTCTATAACCTAGTACAAATAATTTTACACTACTGTTGAACTAGCTCTACAAGCTAGTTCAAATAATTTTACAATAGAGTTGAACTAGCTCTATAGGCTAGGTCAAATAATTTTACGCTCGAGTTGAACTAGTTCTACAAGCTAGTTCAAATGATTTTACACTACTGTTGAAGTAGCTCTACAGGATAGTACAAATAATTTTACACTAGAGTTGAACTAGCTCTATAACCTAGTACAAATAATTTTACACTAGAGTTGAACTAGCTCTATAGGCTAGTTCAAATAACTTTCCATTAGAGTTGAACTAGCTCTATAGGCTAGTTCAAATAACTTTACACTAGAGTTGAACTAGCTCTATAGGCTAGGTCAAATAATTTTACGCTCGAGTTGAACTAGTTCTACAAGCTAGTTCAAATGATTTTACACTAGTGTTGAAGTAGCTCTACAGGATAGTACAAATAATTTTACACTAGAGTTGAACTAGCTCTACAAGGTAGTTCAAATAATTTTACACTAAAGTTGAACTAGCTCTATAACCTAGTAGAAATAATATTACACTAGAGTTGAACTAGCTCTATAACCTAGTGCAAATAATTTTACACTTGAGTTGAACTAGCTCTATAACCAAATACAAATAATTTTACACTAGAGTTGAACTAGCTTTATAACCTAGTACAAGTGATTTTACACTAGAGTTGAACTAGCTCTATGACCTAGTACAAATAATTTTACAATAGAATTGAACTAGCTCTATAGGCTAGGTTAAATAATTTTACACTAGATTTGAACAAGCTCTATAACGTAGTACAAATAATTTTACACTATAGTTGAACTAGCTCTATAACCTAGTACAAATAATTTTACACTAGAGTTGAACTAGCTCTATGACCTAGTACAAATAATTTTACAATAGAGTTGAACTAGCTCTATAGGCTAGTTCAAATACTTTTACACTAGAGTTGAACTAGCTCTATAGGCTTGTTCAAATAATTTTACACTAGAGTTGAACTAGCTCTACAAGCTAGTTCAAATAATTTTACACTAGAGTTGAACAAGGTCTACAAGCTAGTTTAAATAATTTTATACTAGAGTTGAACTGGCTCAATAACCTAGTACAAATAATTTTACAGTAGAGTTGAACTAGCTCTACAAGCTAGTTCAAATAATTTTACACTAGAGTTGAACTAGCTCTATAACTTAGTACAAATAATTTTACACTAGAGTTGAACTAGCTCAATAACCTAGTACAAATAATTTTACAGTAGAGTTAGAATTGAACTAGCGCCATAACCTAGTTCAAATAATTTTACACTAGAGTTGAACAAGCTCTACAGGCTAGTTCAAATAATTTTACACAAGAATTGAACTTGCTCTACAAGCTAGTTTAAATAATTTTACACTAGAGTTGAACTAGCTCTATAACCTAGTACAAATAATTTAACACTAGAGTTGAACTAGCTCTATAACCTAGTACAAATAATTTTACACTAGAATTAAATTAGCTCTATAAGCTAGTTCAAATAATTTTACACTAGAGTGGAACTAGCTCTATAACCTAGTACAAATAATTTTACACTAGAGTTAAACTAGCTCTACAAGCTAGTACAAATAATTTTACACTAGAGTTGAACTGGCTCTACAAGCTAGTTCAAGTAATTTTACACTAGAGTTGGAGTAGCTCTATAAGCTAGTACAAATATTTTTACACTAGAGTTGAACTAGCTCTACAAGCTAGTTCAAATAATTTTACACTAAAGTTGAACTAGCTCTACAGGCTAGTTCAAATAGTTTTACACTAATCTTGAACTACCTCTACAAGGTAGTTTAAATAATTTTACCCTAGATTTGAACTAGCTATGTAACCTAGCACAAATAATTTTACACTAGAGTTGAATTAGCTCTATGACCTAGTACAAATAATTTTACACTAGAGTTGCACTAGCTCTATAGGCTAGTTCAAATAACATTACACTAGAGTTGAACTAGCTCTATAGGCTAGTTCAAATAACTTTACACTAGAGTTGAACTAGCTCTATAGGCTAGGTCAAATAATTTTACACTCGAGTTGAACTAGCTCTATAACTTAGTACAAATGATTTTACACTACTGTTGACCTAGCTCCACAGGCTAGTACACAAAAGTTTACACTAGAGTTGAACTAGCTCTACAGGCTAGTTCAAATAATTTTACCCTAATCTTGAACTACCTCTAAGAGGTAGTTTTAATAATTTTACACTAGATTTGAACTAGCTCTATAACCAAGTACAAATGATTTTACACTAATGTTGAACTAGCTCTACAAGCTAGTTCAAATAATTTTACACTAGAGTTGAATTAGCTCTATAACATAGCACAAATAATTTTACACTAGAGTTGAACTAGCTCTATAACCTAGTTCAAATAATTTTACACTAGAGTTGAACTAGCTCTATAACCTAATACAAATAATTTTACACTACTGTTGAACTAGCTCTACAAGCTAGTTCAAATAATTTTACAATAGAGTTGAACTAGCTCTATAACCTAATACAAATAATTTTACACTAGAGTTAAACTAGCTCTACAAGCTAGTTCAAATAATTTTACACTAGAGTTGAACAAGCTCTTCAAGGTAGTTCAAATAATTTTACACTAGAGTTGAACTACCTCTATATCCTAGTACAAATAATTTTACACTTGAATTAAACTAGCTCTACAAGCTAGTTCAAATAATTACACTAGAGTTGAACTAGCTCTATAACCTAGTACAAATAATTTTACACTAGAGTTAAACTAGCTCTACAAGCTAGTACAAATAATTTTACACTAGAGTAGAACTAGCTCTACAAGCTAGTTCAAGTAATTTTACACTAGAATTGAACTAGCTCTATAACCTAGTACAAATAATTTTACACTAGAGTTGAACTAGCTCTACAAGCTAGTTCAAATAATTTTACACTAAAGTTGAACTAGATCTACAGGCTAGTTCAAATAGTTTTACACTAATCTTGAACTACCTCTACAAGGTAGTTTAAATAATTTTACCCTAGATTTGAACTAGCTCTATAACCTAGCACAAATAATTTTACACTAGAGTTGAACTAGCTCTATAACCTAGTTCAAATAATTTTACACTAGAGTTGAACTAGCTCTATAACCTAGTACAAATAATTTTACACTACTGTTGAACTAGCTCTACAAGCTAGTTCAAATAATTTTACAATAGAGTTGAACTAGCTCTATAACCTAATACAAATAATTTTACACTAGAGTTAAACTAGCTCTACAAGCTAGTTCAAATAATTTTACACTAGAGTTGAACAAGCTCTACAGGATAGTTCAAATAATTTTACACTAGAGTTGAACTACCTCTATATCCTAGTACAAATAATTTTACACTTGAATTAAACTAGCTCTACAAGCTAGTTTAAATAATTACACTAGAGTTGAACTAGCTCTATAACCTACTACAAATAATTTTACACTAGAGTTAAACTAGCTCTACAAGCTAGTACAAATAATTTTGCACTAGAGTTGAACTAGCTCTACAAGCTAGTTCAAGTAATTTTACACTAGAGTTGAACTAGCTCTATAACCTAGTACAAATAATTTTACACTAGAGTTGAACTAGCTCTACAAGTTAGTTCAAATAATTTTACACTAATACTGAACTAGATCTACAGGCTAGTTCAAATAGTTTTACAGTAATCTTGAACTACCTCTACAAGGTAGTTTAAATAATTTTACCCTAGATTTGAACTAGCTCTATAACCTAGCACAAATAATTTTACACTAGAGTAGAACTAGCTCTATAACCTAGTTCAAATAATTTTACACTAGAGTTGAACTAGCTCTATAACCTAGTACAAATAATTTTACACTACTGTTGAACTAGCTCTATAAGCTAGTTCAAATACTTTTACATTAGAGTTGAACTAGCTCT
Source organism: Triticum urartu (assembly GCF_056163025.1). Lineage (NCBI taxonomy): Eukaryota > Viridiplantae > Streptophyta > Magnoliopsida > Poales > Poaceae > Triticum > Triticum urartu. The sequence goes on from NC_141875.1 coordinate 559,864,424, forward strand.
ATAGGCTTGTTCAAATAATTTTACACTAGAGTTGAACTAGCTCTACAAGCTAGTTCAAATAAATTTACACTAGAGTTGAACTAGCTCTACAAGCTAGTTTAAATAATTTTATACTAGAGTTGAACTGGCTCAATAACCTAGTACAAATAATTTTACAGTAGAGTTGAACTAGCTCTACAAGCTAGTTCAAATAATTTTACACTAGAGTTGAACTAGCTCTATAACTTAGTACAAATAATTTTACACTAGAGTTGAACTAGCTCAATAACCTAGTACAAATAATTTTACAGTAGAGTTAGAATTGAACTAGCTCCATAACCTAGTACAAATAATTTTACACTAGAGTTGAACTAGCTCTATAACCTAGTACAAATAATTTTACACTAGAGTTAAACTAGCTCTACAAGCTAGTACAAATAATTTTACACTAGAGTAGAACTAGCTCTACAAGCTAGTTCAAGTAATTTTACACTAGAATTGAACTAGCTCTATAACCTAGTACAAATAATTTTACACTAGAGTTGAACTAGCTCTACAAGCTAGTTCAAATAATTTTACACTAAAGTTGAACTAGATCTACAGGCTAGTTCAAATAGTTTTACACTAATCTTGAACTACCTCTACAAGGTAGTTTAAATAATTTTACCCTAGATTTGAACTAGCTCTATAACCTAGCACAAATAATTTTACACTAGAGTTGAACTAGCTCTATAACCTAGTTCAAATAATTTTACACTAGAGTTGAACTAGCTCTATAACCTAGTACAAATAATTTTACACTACTGTTGAACTAGCTCTACAAGCTAGTTCAAATAATTTTACAATAGAGTTGAACTAGCTCTATAACCTAATACAAATAATTTTACACTAGAGTTAAACTAGCTCTACAAGCTAGTTCCAATAATTTTACACTAGAGTTGAACAAGCTCTACAGGATAGTTCAAATAATTTTACACTAGAGTTGAACTACCTCTATATCCTAGTACAAATAATTTTACACTTGAATTAAACTAGCTCTACAAGCTAGTTTAAATAATTACACTAGAGTTGAACTAGCTCTATAACCTACTACAAATAATTTTACACTAGAGTTAAACTAGCTCTACAAGCTAGTACAAATAATTTTGCACTAGAGTTGAACTAGCTCTACAAGCTAGTTCAAGTAATTTTACACTAGAGTTGAACTAGCTCTATAACCTAGTACAAATAATTTTACACTAGAGTTGAACTAGCTCTACAAGTTAGTTCAAATAATTTTACACTAATACTGAACTAGATCTACAGGCTAGTTCAAATAGTTTTACAGTAATCTTGAACTACCTCTACAGGGTAGTTCAAATAATTTTACCCTAGATTTGAACTAGCTCTATAACCTAGCACAAATAATTTTACACTAGAGTAGAACTAGCTCTATAACCTAGTTCAAATAATTTTACACTAGAGTTGAACTAGCTCTATAACCTAGTACAAATAATTTTACACTACTGTTGAACTAGCTCTATAAGCTAGTTCAAATACTTTTACACTAGAGTTGAACTAGCTCTATAGGCTTGTTCAAATAATTTTACACTAGAGTTGAACTAGCTCTACAAGCTAGTTCAAATAAATTTACACTAGAGTTGAACTAGCTCTACAAGCTAGTTTAAATAATTTTATACTAGAGTTGAACTGGCTCAATAACCTAGTACAAATAATTTTACAGTAGAGTTGAACTAGCTCTACAAGCTAGTTCAAATAATTTTACACTAGAGTTAAACTAGCTCTATAACTTAGTACAAATAATTTTACACTAGAGTTGAACTAGCTCAATAACCTAGTACAAATAATTTTACAGTAGAGTTAGAATTGAACTAGCTCCATAACCTAGTACAAATAATTTTACACTAGAGTTGAACTAGCTCTATAACCTAGTACAAATAATTTTACACTAGAGTCGAACTACCTCTATAACCTAGTACAAATGATTTTACACCACTACTGAACTAGCTCTTCAAGGTAGTTCAAATAATTTTACACTAGAGTTGAACTACCTCTATAACCTAGTACAAATAATTTTACACTAGAATTAAACTAGCTCTACAAGCTAGTTCAAATAATTTTACACTATAGTGGAACTAGCTCTATAACCTAGTACAAATAATTTTACACTAGAGTTAAACAAGCTCTACAAGCTAGTACAAATAATTTTACACTAGAGTTGAACTGGCTCTACAAGCTAGTTCAAGTAATTTTACACTAGAGTTGAACTAGCTCTATAACCTAGTACAAACTAGCTCTAGTTTAAATAATTTTAAACAAGAATTGAAATTGCTCTACAAGCTAGTTTAAATAATTTTACAAGCTAGTTTAAATAAGTTTACAGGCTAGTTCAAATAATTTTACACTAGAATTAAATTAGCTCTACAAGCTAGTTCAAATAATCTTACACTAGAGTGGAACTAGCTCTATAACCTAGTACAAATAATTTTACACTAGAGTTAAACTAGCTCTACAAGCTAGTACAAATAATTTTACACTAGAGTAGAACTAGCTCTACAAGCTAGTTCAAGTAATTTTACACTAGAATTGAACTAGCCCTATAACCTAGTACAAATAATTTTACACTAGAGTTGAACTAGCTCTACAAGCTAGTTCAAATAATTTTACACTAAAGTTGAACTAGATCTACAGGCTAGTTCAAATAGTTTTACACTAATCTTGAACTACCTCTACAAGGTGGTTTAAATAATTTTACCCTAGATTTGAACTAGCTCTATAACTAGCACAAATAATTTTACACTAGAGTTGAACTAGCTCTATAACCTAGTTCAAATAATTTTACACTAGAGTTGAACTAGCTCTATAACCTAGTACAAATAATTTTACACTACTGTTGAACTAGCTCTACAAGCTAGTTCAAATAATTTTACAATAGAGTTGAACTAGCTCTATAACCTAATACAAATAATTTTACACTAGAGTTAAACTAGCTCTACAAGCTAGTTCAAATAATTTTACACTAGAGTTGAACAAGCTCTACAGGATAGTTCAAATAATTGTACACTAGAGTTGAACTACCTCTATATCCTAGTACAAATAATTTTACACTTGAATTAAACTAGCTCTACAAGCTAGTTCAAATAATTACACTAGAGTTGAACTAGCTCTATAACCTAGTACAAATAATTTTACACTAGAGTTAAACTAGCTCTACAAGCTAGTACAAATAATTTTGCACTAGAGTTGAACTAGCTCTACAAGCTAGTTCAAGTAATTTTACACTAGAGTTGAACTAGCTCTATAACCTAGTACAAATTATTTTACACTAGAGTTGAACTAGCTCTACAAGTTAGTTCAAATAATTTTACACTAATGTTGAACTAGATCTACAGGCTAGTTCAAATAGTTTTACAGTAATCTTGAACTACCTCTACAAGGTAGTTTAAATAATTTTACCCTAGATTTGAACTAGCTCTATAACCTAGCACAAATAATTTTACACCAGAGTTGAACTAGCTCTATAACCTAGTTCAAATAATTTTACACTAGAATTGAACTAGCTCTATAACCAAGTACAAATAGTTTTACACTACTGTTGAACCAGCTCTACAAACTAGTTCAAATAATTTTACAATAGAGTTGAACTAGCTCTATAGGCTAGGTCAAATAATTTTACGCTCGAGTTGAACTAGTTCTACAAGCTAGTTCAAATGTTTTTTAAATACTGTTGAAGAAGCTCTACAGGCTAGTACAAATAATTTTACACTAGAGTTGAACTAGCTCTACAAGCTAGTTCAAATAATTTTACACTAGAGTTGAACTAGCTCTATAACCTAGTACACATAATTTTACACTAGAGTTGAACTAGCTCTACAAGCTAGTTCAAATAATTTTACACTAAAGTTGAACTAGCTCTACAGGCTAGTTCAAATAGTTTTACACTAATCTTGAACTACCTCTACAACGTAGTTTAAATAATTTTACCCTAGATTTGAACTAGCTCTATAACCTAGAACAAATAATTTTACACCAGAGTTGAACTAGCTCTATAACCTAGTACAAATAATTTTACACTAGAGTTGAACTAGCTCTATAGGCTAGTTCAAATAACTTTCCATTAGAGTTGAACTAGCTCTATAGGCTACTTCAAATAACTTTACACTAGAGTTGAACTAGCTCTATAGGCTAGGTCAAATAATTTTACGCTCGAGTTGAACTAGTTCTACAAGCTAGTTCAAATGATTTTACACTACTGTTGAAGTAGCTCTACAGGATAGTACAAATAATTTTACACTAGAGTTGAACTAGCTCTACAAGGTAGTTCAAATAATTTTACACTAAAGTTGAACTAGCTCTATAACCTAGTAGAAATAATATTACACTAGAGTTGAACTAGCTCTATAACCTAGTGCAAATAATTTTACACTTGAGTTGAACTAGCTCTATAACCAAATACAAATAATTTTACACTAGAGTTGAACTAGCTTTATAACCTAGTACAAGTGATTTTACACTAGAGTTGAACTAGCTCTATGACCTAGTACAAATAATTTTACAATAGAATTGAACTAGCTCTATTGGCTAGGTTAAATAATTTTACACTAGATTTGAACTAGCTCTATAACCTAGTACAAATAATTTTACACTAGAGTTGAACTAGCTCTATAACCTAGTACAAATAATTTTACACTTGAGTTGAGCTAGCTCTATAACCAAGTACAAATAATTTTACACTAGAGTTGAACTAGCTCTATAACCTAGTACAAATGATTTTACACTAGAGTTGAACTAGCTCTATGACCTAGTACAAATAATTTTACAATAGAGTTGAACTAGCTCTATAGGCTAGTTCAAATACTTTTACACTAGAGTTGAACTAGCTCTATAGGCTTGTTCAAATAATTTTACACTAGAGTTGAACTAGCTCTACAAGCTAGTTCAAATAATTTTACACTAGAGTTGAACTAGCTCTACAAGCTAGTTTAAATAATTTTATACTAGAGTTGAACTTGCTCATTAACCTAGTACAAATAATTTTACAGTAGAGCTGAACTAGCTCTACAAGCTAGTTCAAATAATTTTACACTAGAGTTGAACTAGCTCTACAAGCTAGTACAAATAATTTTACACTAGAGTAGAACTAGCTCTACAAGCTAGTTCAAGTAATTTTACACTAGAATTGAACTAGCCCTATAACCTAGTACAAATAATTTTACACTAGAGTTGAACTAGCTCTACAAGCTAGTTCAAATAATTTTACACTAGAGTTGAACTAGCTCTACAAGCTAGTTTAAATAATTTTATACTAGAGTTGAACTTGCTCATTAACCTAGTACAAATAATTTTACAGTAGAGCTGAACTAGCTCTACAAGCTAGTTCAAATAATTTTACACTAGAGTTGAACTAGCTCTACAAGCTAGTACAAATAATTTTACACTAGAGTAGAACTAGCTCTACAAGCTAGTTCAAGTAATTTTACACTAGAATTGAACTAGCCCTATAACCTAGTACAAATAATTTTACACTAGAGTTGAACTAGCTCTACAAGCTAGTTCAAATAATTTTACACTAAAGTTGAACTAGATCTACAGGCTAGTTCAAATAGTTTTACACTAATCTTGAACTACCTCTACAAGGTGGTTTAAATAATTTTACCCTAGATTTGAACTAGCTCTATAACTAGCACAAATAATTTTACACTAGAGTTGAACTAGCTCTATAACCTAGTTCAAATAATTTTACACTAGAGTAGAACTAGCTCTATAACCTAGTACAAATAATTTTACACTACTGTTGAACTAGCTCTACAAGCTAGTTCAAATAATTTTACAATAGAGTTGAACTAGCTCTATAACCTAATACAAATAATTTTACACTAGAGTTAAACTAGCTCTACAAGCTAGTTCAAATAATTTTACACTAGAGTTGAACAAGCTCTACAGGATAGTTCAAATAATTGTACACTAGAGTTGAACTACTTCTATATCCTAGTACAAATAATTTTACACTTGAATTAAACTAGCTCTACAAGCTAGTTCAAATAATTACACTAGAGTTGAACTAGCTCTATAACCTAGTACAAATAATTTTACACTAGAGTTAAACTAGCTCTACAAGCTAGTACAAATAATTTTGCACTAGAGTTGAACTAGCTCTACAAGCTAGTTCAAGTAATTTTACACTAGAGTTGAACTAGCTCTATAACCTAGTACAAATTATTTTACACTAGAGTTGAACTAGCTCTACAAGTTAGTTCAAATAATTTTACACTAATGTTGAACTAGATCTACAGGCTAGTTCAAATAGTTTTACAGTAATCTTGAACTACCTCTACAAGGTAGTTTAAATAATTTTACCCTAGAATTGAACTAGCTCTATAACCTAGCACAAATAATTTTACACCAGAGTTGAACTAGCTCTATAACCTAGTTCAAATAATTTTACACTAGAATTGAACTAGCTCTATAACCAAGTACAAATAATTTTACACTACTGTTGAACCAGCTCTACAAACTAGTTCAAATAATTTTACAATAGAGTTGAACTAGCTCTATAGGCTAGGTCAAATAATTTTACGCTCGAGTTGAACTAGTTCTACAAGCTAGTTCAAATGTTTTTACAATACTGTTGAAGAAGCTCTACAGGCTAGTACAAATAATTTTACACTAGAGTTGAACTAGCTCTACAAGCTAGTTCAAATAATTTTACACTAGAGTTGAACTAGCTCTATAACCTAGTACACATAATTTTACACTAGAGTTGAACTAGCTCTACAAGCTAGTTCAAATAATTTTACACTAAAGTTGAACTAGCTCTACAGGCTAGTTCAAATAGTTTTACACTAATCTTGAACTACCTCTACAACGTAGTTTAAATAATTTTACCCTAGATTTGAACTAGCTCTATAACCTAGCACAAATAATTTTACACCAGAGTTGAACTAGCTCTATATCCTAGTACAAATAATTTTACACTAGAGTTGAACTAGCTCTATAGGCTAGTTCAAATAACTTTCCATTAGAGTTGAACTAGCTCTATAGGCTACTTCAAATAACTTTACACTAGAGTTGAACTAGCTCTATAGGCTAGGTCAAATAATTTTACGCTCGAGTTGAACTAGTTCTACAAGCTAGTTCAAATGATTTTACACTACTGTTGAAGTAGCTCTACAGGATAGTACAAATAAGTTTACACTAGAGTTGAACTAGCTCTACAAGGTAGTTCAAATAATTTTACACTAAAGTTGAACTAGCTCTATAACCTAGTAGAAATAATATTACACTAGAGTTGAACTAGCTCTATAACCTAGTGCAAATAATTTTACACTTGAGTTGAACTAGCTCTATAACCAAATACAAATAATTTTACACTAGAGTTGAACTAGCTTTATAACCTAGTACAAGTGATTTTACACTAGAGTTGAACTAGCTCTATGACCTAGTACAAATAATTTTACAATAGAATTGAACTAGCTCTATAGGCTAGGTTAAATAATTTTACACTAGATTTGAACTAGCTCTATAACCTAGTACAAATAATTTTACACTAGAGTTGAACTAGCTCTATAACCTAGTACAAATAATTTTACACTTGAGTTGAGCTAGCTCTATAACCAAGTACAAATAATTTTACACTAGAGTTGAACTAGCTCTATAACCTAGTACAAATGATTTTACACTAGAGTTGAACTAGCTCTATGACCTAGTACAAATAATTTTACAATAGAGTTGAACTAGCTCTATAGGCTAGTTCAAATAATTTTACACTAGAGTTGAACTAGCTCTATAGGCTTGTTCAAATAATTTTACACTAGAGTTGAACTAGCTCTACAAGCTAGTTCAAATAATTTTACACTAGAGTTGAACTAGCTCTACAAGCTAGTTTAAATAATTTTATACTAGAGTTGAACTTGCTCATTAACCTAGTACAAATAATTTTACAGTAGAGCTGAACTAGCTCTACAAGCTAGTTCAAATAATTTTACACTAGAGTTGAACTAGCTCTATAACTTAGTACAAATAATTTTACACTAGAGTTGAACTAGCTCAATAACCTAGTACAAACAATTTTACAATAGAGTTAGAATTGAACTAGCTCCATAACCTAGTTCAAATAATTTTACAGTAGAGTTGAACAAGCTCTACAGGCTAGTTCAAATAATTTTACACAAGAATTGAACTTGCTCTACAAGCTAGTTTAAATAATTTTACACTAGAGTTGAACTAGCTCTATAACCTAGTACAAATAATTTAACACTAGAGTTGAACTAGCTCTATAACCTAGTACAAATAATTTTACACTAGAATTAAATTAGCTCTACAAGCTAGTTCAAATAATTTTACACTAGAGTGGAACTAGCTCTATAACCTAGTACAAATAATTTTACACTAGAGTTAAACTAGCTCTACAAGCTAGTACAAATAATTTTACACTAGAGTTGAACTGGCTCTACAAGCTAGTTCAAGTAATTTTACACTAGAGTTGGACTAGCTCTATAACCTAGTACAAATATTTTTACACTAGAGTTGAACTAGCTCTACAAGCTAGTTCAAATAATTTTACACTAAAGTTGAACTAGCTCTACAGGCTAGTTCAAATAGTTTTACACTAATCTTGAACTACCTCTACAAGGTAGTTTAAATAATTTTACCCTAGATTTGAACTAGCTATGTAACCTAGCACAAATAATTTTACACTAGAGTTGAATTAGCTCTATGACCTAGTACAAATAATTTTACACTAGAGTTGCACTAGCTCTATAGGCTAGTTCAAATAACATTACACTAGAGTTGAACTAGCTCTATAGGCTAGTTCAAATAACTTTACACAAGAGTTGAACTAGCTCTACAGGATAGTTCAAATAATTTTACACTAGAGTTGAACTACCTCTATATCCTAGTACAAATAATTTTACACTTGAATTAAACTAGCTCTACAAGCTAGTTCAAATAATTACACTAGAGTTGAACTAGCTCTATAACCTACTACAAATAATTTTACACTAGAGTTAAACTAGCTCTACAAGCTAGTACAAATAATTTTGCACTAGAGTTGAACTAGCTCTACAAGCTAGTTCAAGTAATTTTACACTAGAGTTGAACTAGCTCTAGAACCTAGTACAAATAATTTTACACTAGAGTTGAACTAGCTCTACAAGTTAGTTCAAATAATTTTACACTAATGTTGAACTAGATCTACAGGCTAGTTCAAATAGTTTTACAGTAATCTTGAACTACCTCTACAAGGTAGTTTAAATAATTTTACCCTAGATTTGAACTAGCTCTATAACCTAGCACAAGTAATTTTACACCAGAGTTGAACTAGCTCTATAACCTAGTTCAAATAATTTTCCACTAGAGTTGAACTAGCTCTATAACCTAGTACAAATAATTTTACACTACTGTTGAACTAGCTCTACAAGCTAGTTCAAATAATTTCACAATAGAGTTGAACTAGCTCTATAGGCTAGGTCAAATAATTTTACGCTCGAGTTGAACTAGTTCTACAAGCTAGTTCAAATGATTTTACACTACTGTTGAAGTAGCTCTACAGGATAGTACAAATAATTTTACACTAGAGTTGAACTAGCTCTATAACCTAGTACAAATAATTTTACACTAGAATTAAACTAGCTCTACAAGCTAGTTCAAATAATTTTACACTAGAGTGGAACTAGCTCTATAACCTAGTACAAATAATTTTACACTAGAGTTAAACTAGCTCTACAAGCTAGTACAAATTATTTTACACTAGCGTTGAACTGGCTCTACAAGCTAGTTCAAGTAATTTTACACTAGAGTTGAACTAGCTCTATAACCTAGTACAAATATTTTTACACTAGAGTTGAACTAGCTCTACAAGCTAGTTCAAATAATTTTACACTAGAGTTGAACTAGCTCTACAAGCTAGTTTAAATAATTTTATACTAGAGTTGAACTTGCTCATTAACCTAGTACAAATAATTTTACAGTAGAGCTGAACTAGCTCTACAAGCTATTTCAAATAATTTTACACTAGAGTTGAACTAGCTCTATAACTTAGTACAAATAATTTTACACTAGAGTTGAACTAGCTCAATAACCTAGTACAAACAATTTTACAGTAGAGTTAGAATTGAACTAGCTCCATAACCTAGTTCAAATAATTTTACACTAGAGTTGAACAAGCTCTACAGGCTAGTTCAAATAATTTTACACAAGAATTGAACTTGCTCTACAAGCTAGTTTAAATAATTTTACACTAGAGTTGAACTAGCTCTATAACCTAGTACAAATAATTTAACACTAGAGTTGAACTAGCTCTATAACCTAGTACAAATAATTTTACACTAGAATTAAATTAGCTCTACAAGCTAGTTCAAATAATTTTACACTAGAGTGGAACTAGCTCTATAACCTAGTACAAATAATTTTACACTAGAGTTAAACTAGCTCTACAAGCTAGTACAAATAATTTTACACTAGAGTTGAACTGGCTCTACAAGCTAGTTCAAGTAATTTTACACTAGAGTTGGACTAGCTCTATAACCTAGTACAAATATTTTTACACTAGAGTTGAACTAGCTCTACAAGCTAGTTCAAATAATTTTACACTAAAGTTGAACTAGCTCTACAGGCTAGTTCAAATAGTTTTACACTAATCTTGAACTACCTCTACAAGGTAGTTTAAATAATTTTACCCTAGATTTGAACTAGCTATGTAACCTAGCACAAATAATTTTACACTAGAGTTGAATTAGCTCTATGACCTAGTACAAATAATTTTACACTAGAGTTGCACTAGCTCTATAGGCTAGTTCAAATAACATTACACTAGAGTTGAACTAGCTCTATAGGCTAGTTCAAATAACTTTACACAAGAGTTGAACTAGCTCTACAGGATAGTTCAAATAATTTTACACTAGAGTTGAACTACCTCTATATCCTAGTACAAATAATTTTACACTTGAATTAAACTAGCTCTACAAGCTAGTTCAAATAATTACACTAGAGTTGAACTAGCTCTATAACCTACTACAAATAATTTTACACTAGAGTTAAACTAGCTCTACAAGCTAGTACAAATAATTTTGCACTAGAGTTGAACTAGCTCTACAAGCTAGTTCAAGTAATTTTACACTAGAGTTGAACTAGCTCTAGAACCTAGTACAAATAATTTTACACTAGAGTTGAACTAGCTCTACAAGTTAGTTCAAATAATTTTACACTAATGTTGAACTAGATCTACAGGCTAGTTCAAATAGTTTTACAGTAATCTTGAACTACCTCTACAAGGTAGTTTAAATAATTTTACCCTAGATTTGAACTAGCTCTATAACCTAGCACAAGTAATTTTACACCAGAGTTGAACTAGCTCTATAACCTAGTTCAAATAATTTTCCACTAGAGTTGAACTAGCTCTATAACCTAGTACAAATAATTTTACACTACTGTTGAACTAGCTCTACAAGCTAGTTCAAATAATTTCACAATAGAGTTGAACTAGCTCTATAGGCTAGGTCAAATAATTTTACGCTCGAGTTGAACTAGTTCTACAAGCTAGTTCAAATGATTTTACACTACTGTTGAAGTAGCTCTACAGGATAGTACAAATAATTTTACACTAGAGTTGAACTAGCTCTATAACCTAGTACAAATAATTTTACACTAGAGTTGAACTAGCTCTATAGGCTAGTTCAAATAACTTTCCATTAGAGTTGAACTAGCTCTATAACCTAGTACAAATAATTTTACACTACTGTTGAACTAGCTCTACAAGCTAGTTCAAATAATTTTACAATAGAGTTGAACTAGCTCTATAACCTAATACAAATAATTTTACACTAGAGTTAAACTAGCTCTACAAGCTAGTTCAAATAATTTTACACTAGAGTTGAACAAGCTCTACAGGATAGTTCAAATAATTGTACACTAGAGTTGAACTACCTCTATATCCTAGTACAAATAATTTTACACTTGAATTAAACTAGCTCTACAAGCTAGTTCAAATAATTACACTAGAGTTGAACTAGCTCTATAACCTAGTACAAATAATTTTACACTAGAGTTAAACTAGCTCTACAAGCTAGTACAAATAATTTTGCACTAGAGTTGAACTAGCTCTACAAGCTAGTTCAAGTAATTTTACACTAGAGTTGAACTAGCTCTATAACCTAGTACAAATTATTTTACACTAGAGTTGAACTAGCTCTACAAGTTAGTTCAAATAATTTTACACTAATGTTGAACTAGATCTACAGGCTAGTTCAAATAGTTTTACAGTAATCTTGAACTACCTCTACAAGGTAGTTTAAATAATTTTACCCTAGAATTGAACTAGCTCTATAACCTAGCACAAATAATTTTACACCAGAGTTGAACTAGCTCTATAACCTAGTTCAAATAATTTTACACTAGAATTGAACTAGCTCTATAACCAAGTACAAATAATTTTACACTACTGTTGAACCAGCTCTACAAACTAGTTCAAATAATTTTACAATAGAGTTGAACTAGCTCTATAGGCTAGGTCAAATAATTTTACGCTCGAGTTGAACTAGTTCTACAAGCTAGTTCAAATGTTTTTACAATACTGTTGAAGAAGCTCTACAGGCTAGTACAAATAATTTTACACTAGAGTTGAACTAGCTCTACAAGCTAGTTCAAATAATTTTACACTAGAGTTGAACTAGCTCTATAACCTAGTACACATAATTTTACACTAGAGTTGAACTAGCTCTACAAGCTAGTTCAAATAATTTTACACTAAAGTTGAACTAGCTCTACAGGCTAGTTCAAATAGTTTTACACTAATCTTGAACTACCTCTACAACGTAGTTTAAATAATTTTACCCTAGATTTGAACTAGCTCTATAACCTAGCACAAATAATTTTACACCAGAGTTGAACTAGCTCTATAACCTAGTACAAATAATTTTACACTAGAGTTGAACTAGCTCTATAGGCTAGTTCAAATAACTTTACACTAGAGTTGAACTAGCTCTATAGGCTAGGTCAAATAATTTTACGCTCGAGTTGAACTAGTTCTACAAGCTAGTTCAAATGATTTTACACTACTGTTGAAGTAGCTCTACAGGATAGTACAAATAAGTTTACACTAGAGTTGAACTAGCTCTACAAGGTAGTTCAAATAATTTTACACTAAAGTTGAACTAGCTCTATAACCTAGTAGAAATAATATTACACTAGAGTTGAACTAGCTCTATAACCTAGTGCAAATAATTTTACACTTGAGTTGAACTAGCTCTATAGGCTAGTTCAAATACTTTTACACTAGAGTTGAACTATCTCTATAGGCTTGTTCAAATAATTTTACACTAGAGTTGAACTAGCTCTACAAGCTAGTTCAAATAATTTTACACTAGAGTTGAACTAGGTCTACAAGCTAGTTTAAATAATTTTATACTAGAGTTGAACTGGCTCAATAACCTAGTACAAATAATTTTACAGTAGAGTTGAACTAGCTCTACAAGCTAGTTCAAATAATTTTACACTAGATTTGAACAAGCTCTATAACGTAGTACAAATAATTTTACACTAGAGTTGAACTAGCTCTATAACCTAGTACAAATAATTTTACACTAGAGTTGAACTAGCTCTATGACCTAGTACAAATAATTTTACAATAGAGTTGAACTAGCTCTATAGGCTAGTTCAAATACTTTTACACTAGAGTTGAACTAGCTCTATAGGCTTGTTCAAATAATTTTACACTAGAGTTGAACTAGCTCTACAAGGTAGTTCAAATAATTTTACACTAGAGTTGAACTAGCTCTACAAGCTAGTTTAAATAATTTTATACTAGAGTTGAACTTGCTCATTAACCTAGTACAAATAATTTTACAGTAGAGCTGAACTAGCTCTACAAGCTAGTTCAAATAATTTTACACTAGAGTTGAACTAGCTCTATAACTTAGTACAAATAATTTTACACTAGAGTTGAACTAGCTCAATAACCTAGTACAAACAATTTTACAGTAGAGTTAGAATTGAACTAGCTCCATAACCTAGTTCAAATAATTTTACACTAGAGTTGAACAAGCTCTACAAGCTAGTTCAAATAATTTTACACAAGAATTGAACTTGCTCTACAAGCTAGTTTAAATAATTTTACACTAGAGTTGAACTAGCTCTATAACCTAGTACAAATAATTTAACACTAGAGTTGAACTAGCTCTATAACCTAGTACAAATAATTTTACACTAGAATTAAATTAGCTCTACAAGCTAGTTCAAATAATTTTACACTAGAGTGGAACTAGCTCTATAACCTAGTACAAATAATTTTACACTAGAGTTAAACTAGCTCTACAAGCTAGTACAAATAATTTTACACTAGAGTTGAACTGGCTCTACAAGCTAGTTCAAGTAATTTTACACTAGAGTTGGACTAGCTCTATAACCTAGTACAAATATTTTTACACTAGAGTTGAACTAGCTCTACAAGCTAGTTCAAATAATTTTACACTAAAGTTGAACTAGCTCTACAGGCTAGTTTAAATAGTTTTACACTAACCTTGAACTACCTCTACAAGGTAGTTTAAATAATTTTACCCTAGATTTGAACTAGCTATGTAACCTAGCACAAATAATTTTACACTAGAGTTGAATTAGCTCTATGACCTAGTACAAATAATTTTACACTAGAGTTGCACTAGCTCTATAGGCTAGTTCAAATAACATTACACTAGAGTTGAACTAGCTCTATAGGCTAGTTCAAATAACTTTACACTAGAGTTGAACTAGCTCTACAGGATAGTTCAAATAATTTTACACTACAGTTGAACTACCTCTATATCCTAGTACAAATAATTTTACACTACTGTTGACCTAGCTCTACAGGCTAGTACACATAAGTTTACTCTAGAGTTGAACTAGCTCTACAGGCTAGTTCAAATAATTTTACCCTAATCTTGAACTACCTCTAAGAGGTAGTTTTAATAATTTTACACTAGATTTGAACTAGCTCTATAACCAAGTACAAATGATTTTACACTAATGTTGAACTAGCTCTACAAGCTAGTTCAAATAATTTTACACTAGAGTTGAATTAGCTCTATAACATAGCACAAATAATTTTACACTAGAGTTGAACTAGCTCTATAACCTAGTTCAAATAATTTTACACTAGAGTTGAACTAGCTCTATAACCTAATACAAATAATTTTACACTACTGTTGAACTAGCTCTACAAGCTAGTTCAAATAATTTTACAATAGAGTTGAACTAGCTCTATAACCTAATACAAATAATTTTACACTAGAGTTAAACTAGCTCTACAAGCTAGTTCAAATAATTTTACACTAGAGTTGAACAAGCTCTTCAAGGTAGTTCAAATAATTTTACACTAGAGTTGAACTACCTCTATATCCTAGTACAAATAATTTTACACTTGAATTAAACTAGCTCTACAAGCTAGTTCAAATAATTACACTAGAGTTGAACTAGCTCTATAACCTAGTACAAATAATTTTACACTAGAGTTAAACTAGCTCTACAAGCTAGTACAAATAATTTTACACTAGAGTAGAACTAGCTCTACAAGCTAGTTCAAGTAATTTTACACTAGAATTGAACTAGCTCTATAACCTAGTACAAATAATTTTACACTAGAGTTGAACTAGCTCTACAAGCTAGTTCAAATAATTTTACAGTAAAGTTGAACTAGATCTACAGGCTAGTTCAAATAGTTTTACACTAATCTTGAACTACCTCTACAAGGTAGTTTAAATAATTTTACCCTAGATTTGAACTAGCTCTATAACCTAGCACAAATAATTTTACACTAGAGTTGAACTAGCTCTATAACCTAGTTCAAATAATTTTACACTAGAGTTGAACTAGCTCTATAACCTAGTACAAATAATTTTACACTACTGTTGAACTAGCTCTACAAGCTAGTTCAAATAATTTTACAATAGAGTTGAACTAGCTCTATAACCTAATACAAATAATTTTACACTAGAGTTAAACTAGCTCTACAAGCTAGTTCAAATAATTTTACACTAGAGTTGAACAAGCTCTACAGGATAGTTCAAATAATTTTACACTAGAGTTGAACTACCTCTATATCCTAGTACAAATAATTTTACACTTGAATTAAACTAGCTCTACAAGCTAGTTTAAATAATTACACTAGAGTTGAACTAGCTCTATAACCTACTACAAATAATTTTACACTAGAGTTAAACTAGCTCTACAAGCTAGTACAAATAATTTTGCACTAGAGTTGAACTAGCTCTACAAGCTAGTTCAAGTAATTTTACACTAGAGTTGAACTAGCTCTATAACCTAGTACAAATAATTTTACACTAGAGTTGAACTAGCTCTACAAGTTAGCTCAAATAATTTTACACTAATACTGAACTAGATCTACAGGCTAGTTCAAATAGTTTTACAGTAATCTTGAACTACCTCTACAAGGTAGTTTAAATAATTTTACCCTAGATTTGAACTAGCTCTATAACCTAGCACAAATAATTTTACACTAGAGTAGAACTAGCTCTATAACCTAGTTCAAATAATTTTACACTAGAGTTGAACTAGCTCTATAACCTAGTACAAATAATTTTACACTACTGTTGAACTAGCTCTATAAGCTAGTTCAAATACTTTTACACTAGAGTTGAACTAGCTCTATAGGCTTGTTCAAATAATTTTACACTAGAGATGAACTAGCTCTACAAGCTAGTTCAAATAAATTTACACTAGAGTTGAACTAGCTCTACAAGCTAGTTTAAATAATTTTATACTAGAGTTGAACTGGCTCAATAACCTAGTACAAATAATTTTACAGTAGAGTTGAACTAGCTCTACAAGCTAGTTCAAATAATTTTACACTAGAGTTGAACTAGCTCTATAACTTAGTACAAATAATTTTACACTAGAGTTGAACTAGCTCAATAACCTAGTACAAATAATTTTACAGTAGAGTTAGAATTGAACTAGCTCCATAACCTAGTACAAATAATTTTACACTAGAGTTGAACTAGCTCTATAACCTAGTACAAATAATTTTACACTAGAGTTAAACTAGCTCTACAAGCTAGTACAAATAATTTTACACTAGAGTAGAACTAGCTCTACAAGCTAGTTCAAGTAATTTTACACTAGAATTGAACTAGCTCTATAACCTAGTAATAATAATTTTACACTAGAGTTGAACTAGCTCTACAAGCTAGTTCAAATAATTTTACACTAAAGTTGAACTAGATCTACAGGCTAGTTCAAATAGTTTTACACTAATCTTGAACTACCTCTACAAGGTAGTTTAAATAATTTTACCCTAGATTTGAACTAGCTCTATAACCTAGCACAAATAATTTTACACTAGAGTTGAACTAGCTCTATAACCTAGTTCAAATAATTTTACACTAGAGTTGAACTAGCTCTATAACCTAGTACAAATAATTTTACACTACTGTTGAACTAGCTCTACAAGCTAGTTCAAATAATTTTACAATAGAGTTGAACTAGCTCTATAACCTAATACAAATAATTTTACACTAGAGTTAAACTAGCTCTACAAGCTAGTTCAAATAATTTTACACTAGAGTTGAACAAGCTCTACAGGATAGTTCAAATAATTTTACACTAGAGTTGAACTACCTCTATATCCTAGTACAAATAATTTTACACTTGAATTAAACTAGCTCTACAAGCTAGTTTAAATAATTACACTAGAGTTGAACTAGCTCTATAACCTACTACAAATAATTTTACACTAGAGTTAAACTAGCTCTACAAGCTAGTACAAATAATTTTGCACTAGAGTTGAACTAGCTCTACAAGCTAGTTCAAGTAATTTTACACTAGAGTTGAACTAGCTCTATAACCTAGTACAAATAATTTTACACTAGAGTTGAACTAGCTCTACAAGTTAGTTCAAATAATTTTACACTAATACTGAACTAGATCTACAGGCTAGTTCAAATAGTTTTACAGTAATCTTGAACTACCTCTACAAGGTAGTTTAAATAATTTTACCCTAGATTTGAACTAGCTCTATAACCTAGCACAAATAATTTTACACTAGAGTAGAACTAGCTCTATAACCTAGTTCAAATAATTTTACACTAGAGTTGAACTAGCTCTATAACCTAGTACAAATAATTTTACACTACTGTTGAACTAGCTCTATAAGCTAGTTCAAATACTTTTACACTAGAGTTGAACTAGCTCTATAGGCTTGTTCAAATAATTTTACACTAGAGTTGAACTAGCTCTACAAGCTAGTTCAAATAAATTTACACTAGAGTTGAACTAGCTCTACAAGCTAGTTTAAATAATTTTATACTAGAGTTGAACTGGCTCAATAACCTAGTACAAATAATTTTACAGTAGAGTTGAACTAGCTCTACAAGCTAGTTCAAATAATTTTATACTAGAGTTAAACTAGCTCTATAACTTAGTACAAATAATTTTACACTAGAGTTGAACTAGCTCAATAACCTAGTACAAATAATTTTACAGTAGAGTTAGAATTGAACTAGCTCCATAACCTAGTACAAATAATTTTACACTAGAGTTGAACTAGCTCTATAACCTAGTACAAATAATTTTACACTAGAGTCGAACTACCTCTATAACCTAGTACAAATGATTTTACACCACTACTGAACTAGCTCTTCAAGGTAGTTCAAATAATTTTACACTAGAGTTGAACTACCTCTATAACCTAGTACAAATAATTTTACACTTGAATTAAATTAGCTCTACAAGCTAGTTCAAATAACTTTACACTAGAGTGGAACTAGCTCTATAACCTAGTACAAATAATTTTACACTAGAGTTAAACTAGCTCTACAAGCTAGTACAAATAATTTTACACTAGAGTTGAACTGGCTCTACAAGCTAGTTCAAGTAATTTTACACTAGAGTTGAACTAGCTCTATAACCTAGTAAAAATATTTTTGCAGTAGAGTTGAACTAGCTCTACAAGCTAGTTCAAATAATTTTACACTAAAGTTGAACTAGCTCTACAGGCTAGTTCAAATAGTTTTACACTAATCTTGAACTAGCTCTACAAGGTAGTTTAAATAATTTTACCCTAGATTTGAACTAGCTATGTAACCTAGCACAAATAATTTTACACTAGAGTTGAATTAGCTCTATAACCTAGTACAAATAATTTTACAGTACAGTTGCACTAGCTCTATAGGCTAGTTCAAATAACATTACACTAGAGTTGAACTAGCTCTATAGGCTAGTTCAAATAACTTTACACTAGAGTTGAACTAGCCCTATAGGCTAGGTCAAATAATTTTACACTCGAGTTGAACTAGCTCTATAACCTAGTATAAATGATTTTACACTACTGTTGACCTAGCTCTACAGGCTAGTACACATAAGTTTACACTAGAGTTGAACTAGCTCTACAGGCTAGTTCAAATAATTTTACCCTAATCTTGAACTACCTCTAAAAGGTAGTTTTAATAATTTTACACTAGATTTGAACTAGCTTTATAACCAAGTACAAATGATTTTACACTAATGTTGAACTAGCTCTACAAGCTAGTTCAAATAATTTTACACTAGAGTTGAATTAGCTCTATAACCTAGTAAAATTTTTACACTAGAATTAAACTAGCTATACAAGCTAGTTCAAATAATTTTACAATAGAGTTGAACTAGCTCTATAACCTAATACAAATAATTTTACACTAGAGTTAAACTAGCTCTACAAGCTAGTTCGAATAATTTTACACTAGAGTTGAACAAGCTCTACAGGCTAGTTTAAATAATTTTACACTAGAGTTGAACTAGCTCTATGACCTAGTAAAAATAATTTTACACTAGAGTTGAACTAGCTCAATAGTCTAGTTCAAATAATTTTACACTAGAGTTGAACTTGTTCTATAGGCTTGTTCAAATAATTTTACACTAGAGTTGAACAAGCTCTACAGGCTAGTTCAAATAATTTTACACAAGAATTGAACTTGCTCTACAAGCTAGTTTAAATAATTTTACACTAGAGTTGAACTAGCTCTATAACCTAGTACAAATAATTTAACACTAGAGTTGAACTAGCTCTATAACCTAGTACAAATGATTTTACACTAGAGTTGAACTAGCTCTATGACCTAGTACAAATAATTTTACAATAGAGTTGAACTAGCTCTATAGGCTAGTTCAAATACTTTTACACTAGAGTTGAACTAGCTCTATAGGCTTGTTCAAATAATTTTACACTAGAGTTGAACAAGCTCTACAGGCTAGTTCAAATAATTTTACACCAGAATTGAACTTGCTCTACAAGCTAGTTTAAATAATTTTACACTAGAGTTGAACTAGCTCTATAACCTAGTACAAATAATTTAACACTAGAGTTGAACTAGCTCTATAACCTAGTACAAATAATTTTACACTAGAATTAAATTAGCTCTACAAGCAAGTTCAAATAATTTTACACTAGAGTGGAACTAGCTCTATAACCTAGTACAAATAATTTTACACTAGAGTTAAACTAGCTCTACAAGCTAGTACAAATAATTTTACACTAGAGTTGAACTGGCTCTACAAGCTAGTTCAAGTAATTTTACACTAGAGTTGAACTAGCTCTATAACCTAGTACAAATATTTTTGCAGTAGAGTTGAACTAGCTCTACAAGCTAGTTCAAATAATTTTACACTAAAGTTGAACTAGCTCTACAGGCTAGTTCAAATAGTTTTACACTAATCTTGAACTACCTCTACAAGGTAGTTTAAATAATTTTACCCTAGATTTGAACTAGCTATGTAACCTAGCACAAATAATTTTACACTAGAGTTGAATTAGCTCTATAACCTAGTACAAATAATTTTACAGTACAGTTGCACTAGCTCTATAGGCTAGTTCAAATAACATTACACTAGAGTTGAACTAGCTCTATAGGCTAGTTCAAATAACTTTACACTAGAGTTGAACTAGCCCTATAGGCTAGGTCAAATAATTTTACACTCGAGTTGAACTAGCTCTATAACCTAGTATAAATGATTTTACACTACTGTTGACCTAGCTCTACAGGCTAGTACACATAAGTTTACACTAGAGTTGAACTAGCTCTACAGGCTAGTTCAAATAATTTTACCCTAATCTTGAACTACCTCTAAAAGGTAGTTTTAATAATTTTACACTAGATTTGAACTAGCTTTATAACCAAGTACAAATGATTTTACACTAATGTTGAACTAGCTCTACAAGCTAGTTCAAATAATTTTACACTAGAGTTGAATTAGCTCTATAACCTAGTAAAAATTTTACACTAGAATTAAACTAGCTATACAAGCTAGTTCAAATAATTTTACAATAGAATTGAACTAGCTCTATAACCTAATACAAATAATTTTACACTAGAGTTAAACTAGCTCTACAAGCTAGTTCGAATAATTTTACACTAGAGTTGAACAAGCTCTACAGGCTAGTTTAAATAATTTTACACTAGAGTTGAACTAGCTCTATGACCTAGTACAAATAATTTTACACTAGAGTTGAACTAGCTCAATAGTCTAGTTCAAATAATTTTACACTAGAGTTGAACTTGTTCTATAGGCTTGTTCAAATAATTTTACACTAGAGTTGAACAAGCTCTACAGGCTAGTTCAAATAATTTTACACAAGAATTGAACTTGCTCTACAAGCTAGTTTAAATAATTTTACACTAGAGTTGAACTAGCTCTATAACCTAGTACAAATAATTTAACACTAGAGTTGAACTAGCTCTATAACCTAGTACAAATGATTTTACACTAGAGTTGAACTAGCTCTATGACCTAGTACAAATAATTTTACAATAGAGTTGAACTAGCTCTATAGGCTAGTTCAAATACTTTTACACTAGTGTTGAACTAGCTCTATAGGCTTGTTCAAATAATTTTACACTAGAGTTGAACAAGCTCTACAGGCTAGTTCAAATAATTTTACACTAGAATTGAACTTGCTCTACAAGCTAGTTTAAATAATTTTACACTAGATTTGAACTAGCTCTATAACCTAGTACAAATAATTTAACACTAGAGTTGAACTAGCTCTATAACCTAGTACAAATAATTTTACACTAGAATTAAATTAGCTCTACAAGCTAGTTCAAATAATTTTACACTAGAGTGGAACTAGCTCTATAACCTAGTATAAATAATTTTACACTAGAGTTAAACTAGCTCTACAAGCTAGTACAAATAATTTTACACTAGAGTTGAACTGGCTCTACAAGCTAGTTCAAGTAATTTTACACTAGAGTTGAACTAGCTCTATAACCTAGTACAAATATTTTTACACTAGAGTTGAACTAGCTCTACAAGCTAGTTCAAATAATTTTACACTAAAGTTGAACTAGCTCTACAGGCTAGTTCAAATAGTTTTACACTAATCTTGAACTACGTCTACAAGGTAGTTTAAATAATTTCACCCTAGATTTGAACTAGCTATGTAACCTAGCACAAATAATTTTACACTAGAGTTGAATTAGCTCTATAACCTAGTACAAATAATTTTACAGTACAGTTGCACTAGCTCTATAGGCTAGTTCAAATAACATTACACTAGAGTTGAACTAGCTCTATAGGCTAGTTCAAATAACTTTACACTAGAGTTGAACTAGCCCTATAGGCTAGGTCAAATAATTTTACACTCGAGTTGAACTAGCTCTATAACCTAGTATAAATGATTTTACACTACTGTTGACCTAGCTCTACAGGCTAGTACACATAAGTTTACACTAGAGTTGAACTAGCTCTACAGGCTAGTTCAAATAATTTTACCCTAATCTTGAACTACCTCTAAAAGGTAGTTTTAATAATTTTACACTAGATTTGAACTAGCTTTATAACCAAGTACAAATGATTTTACACTAATGTTGAACTAGCTCTACAAGCTAGTTCAAATAATTTTACACTAGAGTTGAATTAGCTCTATAACCTAGTAAAAATTTTACACTAGAATTAAACTAGCTATACAAGCTAGTTCAAATAATTTTACAATAGAATTGAACTAGCTCTATAACCTAATACAAATAATTTTACACTAGAGTTAAACTAGCTCTACAAGCTAGTTCGAATAATTTTACACTAGAGTTGAACAAGCTCTACAGGCTAGTTTAAATAATTTTACACTAGAGTTGAACTAGCTCTATGACCTAGTACAAATAATTTTACACTAGAGTTGAACTAGCTCAATAGTCTAGTTCAAATAATTTTACACTAGAGTTGAACTTGTTCTATAGGCTTGTTCAAATAATTTTACGCTAGAGTTGAACAAGCTCTACAGGCTAGTTCAAATAATTTTACACAAGAATTGAACTTGCTCTACAAGCTAGTTTAAATAATTTTACACTAGAGTTGAACTAGCTCTATAACCTAGTACAAATAATTTAACACTAGAGTTGAACTAGCTCTATAACCTAGTACAAATGATTTTACACTAGAGTTGAACTAGCTCTATGACCTAGTACAAATAATTTTACAATAGAGTTGAACTAGCTCTATAGGCTAGTTCAAATACTTTTACACTAGTGTTGAACTAGCTCTATAGGCTTGTTCAAATAATTTTACACTAGAGTTGAACAAGCTCTACAGGCTAGTTCAAATAATTTTACACTAGAATTGAACTTGCTCTACAAGCTAGTTTAAATAATTTTACACTAGAGTTGAACTAGCTCTATAACATAGTACAAATAATTTAACACTAGAGTTGAACTAGCTCTATAACCTAGTACAAATAATTTTACACTAGAATTAAATTAGCTCTACAAGCTAGTTCAAATAATTTTACACTAGAGTGGAACTAGCTCTATAACCTAGTATAAATAATTTTACACTAGAGTTAAACTAGCTCTACAAGCTAGTACAAATAATTTTACACTAGAGTTGAACTGGCTCTACAAGCTAGTTCAAGTAATTTTACACTAGAGTTGAACTAGCTCTATAACCTAGTACAAATATTTTTACACTAGAGTTGAACTAGCTCTACAAGCTAGTTCAAATAATTTTACACTAAAGTTGAACTAGCTCTACAGGCTAGTTCAAATAGTTTTACACTAATCTTGAACTACGTCTACAAGGTAGTTTAAATAATTTCACCCTAGATTTGAACTAGCTATGTAACCTAGCACAAATAATTTTACACTAGAGTTGAATTAGCTCTATAACCTAGTACAAATAATTTTACACTAGAGTTGCACTAGCTCTATAGGCTAGTTCAAATAACATTACACTAGAGTTGAACTAGCTCTATAGGCTAGTTCAAATAACTTTACACTAGAGTTGAACTAGCCCTATAGGCTAGGTCAAATAATTTTACACTCGAGTTGAACTAGCTCTATAACCTAGTATAAATGATTTTACACTACTGTTGACCTAGCTCTACAGGCTAGTACACATAAGTTTACACTAGAGTTGAACTAGCTCTACAGGCTAGTTCAAATAATTTTACCCTAATCTTGAACTACCTCTAAAAGGTAGTTTTAATAATTTTACACTAGATTTGAACTAGCTTTATAACCAAGTACAAATGATTTTACACTAATGTTGAACTAGCTCTACAAGCTAGTTCAAATAATTTTACACTAGAGTTGAATTAGCTCTATAACCTAGTAAAAATTTTACACTAGAATTAAACTAGCTATACAAGCTAGTTCAAATAATTTTACAATAGAATTGAACTAGCTCTATAACCTAATACAAATAATTTTACACTAGAGTTAAACTAGCTCTACAAGCTAGTTCGAATAATTTTACACTAGAGTTGAACAAGCTCTACAGGCTAGTTTAAATAATTTTACACTAGAGTTGAACTAGCTCTATGACCTAGTACAAATAATTTTACACTAGAGTTGAACTAGCTCAATAGTCTAGTTCAAATAATTTTACACTAGAGTTGAACTTGTTCTATAGGCTTGTTCAAATAATTTTACACTAGAGTTGAACAAGCTCTACAGGCTAGTTCAAATAATTTTACACAAGAATTGAACTTGCTCTACAAGCTAGTTTAAATAATTTTACACTAGAGTTGAACTAGCTCTATAACCTAGTACAAATAATTTAACACTAGAGTTGAACTAGCTCTATAACCTAGTACAAATGATTTTACACTAGAGTTGAACTAGCTCTATGACCTAGTACAAATAATTTTACAACAGAGTTGAACTAGCTCTATAGGCTAGTTCAAATACTTTTACACTAGAGTTGAACTAGCTCTATAGGCTTGTTCAAATAATTTTACACTAGAGTTGAACAAGCTCTACAAGCTAGTTCAAATAATTTTACACCAGAATTGAACTTGCTCTACAAGCTAGTTTAAATAATTTTACACTAGAGTTGAACTAGCTCTATAACCTAGTACAAATAATTTAACACTAGAGTTGAACTAGCTCTATAACCTAGTACAAATAATTTTACACTAGAATTAAATTAGCTCTACAAGCTAGTTCAAATAATTTTACACTAGAGTGGAACTAGCTCTATAACCAAGTACAAATAATTTTACACTAGAGTTAAACTAGCTCTACAAGCTAGTACAAATAATTTTACACTAGAGTTGAACTGGCTCTACAAGCTAGTTCAAGTAATTTTACACTAGAGTTGAACTAGCTCTATAACCTAGTACAAATATTTTTACACTAGAGTTGAACTAGCTCTACAAGCTAGTTCAAATAATTTTACACTAAAGTTGAACTAGCTCTACAGGCTAGTTCAAATAGTTTTACACTAATCTTGAACTACCTCTACAAGGTAGTTTAAATAATTTCACCCTAGATTTGAACTAGCTATGTAACCTAGCACAAATAATTTTACACTAGAGTTGAATTAGCTCTATAACCTAGTACAAATAATTTTACACTAGAGTTGCACTAGCTCTATAGGCTAGTTCAAATAACATTACACTAGAGTTGAACTAGCTCTATAGGCTAGTTCAAATAACTTTACACTAGAGTTGAACTAGCTCTATAGGCTAGGTCAAATAATTTTACACTTGAGTTGAACTAGCTCTATAACCTAGTACAAATGATTTTACACTACTATTGACCTAGCACTACAGGCTAGTACACATAAGTTTACACTAGAGTTGAACTAGCTCTACAGGCTAGTTCAAATAATTTTACCCTAATCTTGAACTACCTCTAAAAGGTAGTTTTAATAATTTTACACTAGATTTGAACTAGCTTTATAACCAAGTACAAATGATTTTACACTAATGTTGAACTAGCTCTACAAGCTAGTTCAAATAATTTTACACTAGAGTTGAATTAGCTCTATAACCTAGTAAAAATTTTACACTAGACTTAAACTAGCTATACAAGCTAGTTCAAATAATTTTACAATAGAGTTGAACTAGCTCTATAACCTAATACAAATAATTTTACACTAGAGTTAAACTATCTCTACAAGCTAGTTCGAATAATTTTACACTAGAGTTGAACAAGCTCAACAGGCTAGTTTAAATAATTTTACACTAGAGTTGAACTAGCTCTATGACCTCGTACAAATAATTTTACACTAGAGTTGAACTAGCTCAATAGTCTAGTTCAAATAATTTTACACTAGAGTTGAACTTGTTCTATAGGCTTGTTCAAATAATTTTACACTAGAGTTGAACAAGCTCTACAGGCTAGTTCAAATAATTTTACACAAGAATTGAACTTGCTCTACAAGCTAGTTTAAATAATTTTACACTAGAGTTGAACTAGCTCTATAACCTAGTACAAATAATTTAACACTAGAGTTGAACTAGCTCTATAACCTAGTACAAATGATTTTACACTAGAGTTGAATTAGCTCTATGACCTAGTACAAATAATTTTACAATAAAGTTGAACTAGCTCTATAGGCTAGTTCAAATACTTTTACACTAGAGTTGAACTAGCTCTAGAGGCTTGTTCATATAATTTTACACTAGAGTTGAACTAGCTCTACAAGCTAGTTCAAATAATTTTACACTAGAGTTGAACTAGCTCTACAAGCTAGTTTAAATAATTTTATACTAGAGTTGAACTGGCTCAATAACCTAGTACAAATAATTTTACAGTAGAGTTGAACTAGCTCTACAAGCTAGTTCAAATAATTTTACACTAGAGTTGAACTAGCTCTATAACTTAGTACAAATAATTTTACACTAGAGTTGAACTAGCTCAATAACCTAGTACAAATAATTTTACAGTAGAGTTAGAATTGAATTAGCTCCATAACCTAGTACAAATAATTTTACACTCGAGTTGAACTAGCTCTATAACCTAGTACAAATAATTTTACACTAGAGTCGAACTACCTCTATAACCTAGTACAAATGATTTTACACCACTGCTGAACTAGCTCTTCAAGGTAGTTCAAATAATTTTACACTAGAGTTGAACTACCTCTATAACCTAGTACAAATAATTTTACACTAGAATTAAACTAGCTCTACAAGCTAGTTCAAATAATTTTACACTAGAGTGGAACTAGCTCTATAACCTAGTACA
The DNA here is from genome assembly GCF_056163025.1 of Triticum urartu. Taxonomy (NCBI): domain Eukaryota; kingdom Viridiplantae; phylum Streptophyta; class Magnoliopsida; order Poales; family Poaceae; genus Triticum; species Triticum urartu. Next base: position 559,891,834 of record NC_141875.1, read on the forward strand.
AATAATTTTACACTAGAGTTAAACTAGCTCTACAAGCTAGTACAAATAATTTTACACTAGAGTTGAACTGGCTCTACAAGCTAGTTCAAGTAATTTTACACTAGAGTTGAACTAGCTCTATAACCTAGTACAAATATTTTTACACTAGAGTTGAACTAGCTCTACAAGCTAGTTCAAATAATTTTACACTAGAGTTGAACTAGCTCTACAGGCTAGTTCAAATAGTTTTACACTAATCTTGAACTACCTCTACAAGGTAGTTTAAATAATTTTACCCTAGATTTGAACTAGCTATGTAACCTAGCACAAATAATTTTACACTAGAGTTGAATTAGCTCTATAACCTAGTACAAATAATTTTACACTAGAGTTGCACTAGCTCTATAGGCTAGTTCAAGTAACATTACACTAGAGTTGAACTAGCTCTATAGGCTAGTTCAAATAACTTTACACTAGAGTTGAACTAGCTCTATAGGCTAGGTCAAATAATTTTACACTCGAGTTGAACTAGCTCTATAACCTAGTACAAATGATTTTACACTACTGTTGACCTAGCTCTACAGGCTAGTACACATAAGTTTACACTAGAGTTGAACTAGCTCTACAGGCTAGTTCAAATAATTTTACCCTAATCTTGAACTACCTCTAAAAGGTAGTTTTAATAATTTTACACTAGATTTGAACTAGCTCTATAACCAAGTACAAATGATTTTACACTAATGTTGAACTAGCTCTACAAGCTAGTTCAAATAATTTTACACTAGAGTTGAATTAGCTCTATAACCTAGTAAAAATTTTACACTAGACTTAAACTAGCTATACAAGCTAGTTCAAATAATTTTACACTAGAGTTGAACTAGCTCAATAGTCTAGTTCAAATAATTTTACACTAGAGTTGAACTTGTTCTATAGGCTTGTTCAAATAATTTTACACTAGAGTTAAACAAGCTCTACAGGCTAGTTCAAATAATTTTACACAAGAATTGAACTTGCTCTACAAGCTAGTTTAAATAATTTTACACTAGAGTTGAACTAGCTCTATAACCTAGTACAAATAATTTTACACTACTGTTGAACTAGCTCTACAAGCTAGTTCAAATAATTTTACAATAGAGTTGAACTAGCTCTATAACCTAATACAAATAATTTTACACTAGAGTTAAACTAGCTCTAAACTAGTTCAAATAATTTTACACTAAAGTTGAACTAGCTCTACAGGCTAGTTCAAATAGTTTTACACTAATCTTGAACTACCTCTACAAGGTAGTTTAAATAATTTTACCCTAGATTTGAACTAGCTCTATAACCTAGCACAAATAATTTTACACTAGAGTTGAACTAGCTCTATAACCTAGTTCAAATAATTTTACACTAGAGTTGAACTAGCTCTATAACCTAGTACAAATAATTTTACACTACTGTTGAACTAGCTCTACAAGCTAGTTCAAATAATTTTACAATAGAGTTGAACTAGCTCTATAACCTAATACAAATAATTTTACACTAGAGTTGAACTAGGTCTACAAACTAGTTCAAATAATTTTACACTAAAGTTGAACTAGCTCTACAGGCTAGTTCAAATAGTTTTACACTAATCTTGAACTACCTCTACAAGGTAGTTTAAATAATTTTACCCTAGATTTGAACTAGCTCTATAACCTAGCACAAATAATTTTACACTAGAGTACAACTAGCTCTATAACCTAGTTCAAATAATTTTACACTAGAATTGAACTAGCTCTATAACCTAGTTCAAATAATTTTACACTAGAGTTGAACTAGCTCCATAACCTAGTACAAATAATTTTACACTACTGTTGAACTAGCTCTACAAGCTAGTTCAAATAATTTTACAATAGAGTTGAACTAGCTCTATAACCTAATACAAATAATTTTACACTAGAGTTGAACTAGCTCTACAAACTAGTTCAAATAATTTTACACTAGAGTTGAACTAGCTCTACAGGCTAGTTCAAATAGTTTTACACTAATCTTGAACTACCTCTACAAGGTAGTTTAAATAATTTTACCCTAGATTTGAACTAGCTCTATAACCTAGCACAAATTATTTTACACTAGAGTTGAACTAGCTCTATAACCTAGTACAAATAATTTTACACTAGAGTTGAACTAGTTCTACAAGCTAGTTCAAATAATTTTACACTAAAGTTGAACTAGATCTACAGGCTAGTTCAAATAGTTTTACACTAATCTTGAACTACCTCTACAAGATTGTTTAAATAAGTTTACCCTAGATTTGAACTAGCTCTATAACCTAGCACAAATAATTTTACACTAGAGTAGAACTAGCTCTATAACCTAGTTCAAATAATTTTACACTAGAGTTGAACTAGCTCTATAACCTAGTACAAATAATTTTACAATACTGTTGAACTAGCTCTACAAGCTAGTTCAAATAATTTTACAATAGAGTTGAACTAGCTCTATAACCTAATACAAATAATTTTACACTAGAGTTGAACTAGCTCTACAAACTAGTTCAAATAATTTTACACTAAAGTTGAACTAGCTCTACAGGCTAGTTCAAATAGTTTTACACTAATCTTGAAGTACCTCTACAAGGTAGTTTAAATAATTTTACCCTAGATTTGAACTAGCTCTATAACCTAGCACAAATTATTTTACACTAGAGTTGAACTAGCTCTATAACCTAGTACAAATAATTTTACACTAGAGTTGAACTAGCTCTACAAGCTAGTTCAAATAATTTTACACTAAAGTTGAACTAGATCTACATGCTAGTTAAAATAGTTTTACACTAATCTTGAACTACCTCTACATGGTAGTTTAAATAAGTTTACCCTAGATTTGAACTAGCTCTATAACCTAGCACAAATAATTTTACACTAGAGTAGAACTAGCTCTATAACCTAGTTCAAATAATTTTACACTAGAGTTGAACTAGCTCTATAACCTAGTACAAATAATTTTACACTACTGTTGAACTAGCTGTACAAGCTAGTTCAAATAATTTTTCAATAGAGTTGAACTAGCTCTATAACCTAATACAAATAATTTTACACTAGAGTTAAACTAGCTCTACAAGCTAGTTCAAATAATTTTACACTAGAGTTGAACAAGCTCTTCAAGGTAGTTCAAATAATTTTACACTAGAGTTGAACTACCTCTATATCCTACTACAAATAATTTTACACTTGAATTAAACTAGCTCTACAAGCTAGTTCAAATAATTACACTAGAGTTGAACTAGCTCTATAACCTAGTACAAATAATTTTACACTAGAGTTAAACTAGCTCTACAAGCTAGTACAAATAATTTTACACTAGAGTTGAACTAGCTCTACAACCTAGTTCAAGTAATTTTACACTAGAGTTGAATTAGCTCTATAACCTAGTACAAATAATTTTACACTAGAGTTGAACTAGCTCTACAAGCTAGTTCAAATAATTTTACACTAGAGTTGAACTAGCTCTATAACCTAGTACAAATATTTTTACACTAGAGTTGAAGTAGCTCTACAAGCTAGTTCAAATAATTTTACACTAAAGTTGAACTAGATCTATAGGCTAGTTCAAATAGTTTTACACTAATCTTGAACTACCTCTACAAGGTAGTTTAAATAATTTTACCGTAGATTTGAACTAGCTCTATAACCTAGAACAAATAATTTTACAATAGAATTGAACTAGCTCTATAACCTAGTTCAAATAATTTTACACTAGAGTTGAACTAGCTCTATAACCTGTTACAAATAATTTTACACTACTGTTGAACTAGCTCTACAAGCTAGTTCAAATAATTTTACAATAGAGTTGAACTAGATCTATAACCTAATACAAATAATTTTACACTAGAGTTAAACTAGCTCTAGAAGCTAGTTCAAATAATTTTACACTAGAGTTGAACAAGCTCTTCAAGGTAGTTCAAATAATTTTACACTAGAGTTGAACTAGCTTTATAACCTAGTACAAATAATTTTACACTAGAGTTAAACTAGCTCTACAAGCTAGTACAAATAATTTTACACTAGAGTTGAATTAGCTCTACAAGCTAGTTCAAGTAATTTTACACTAGAGTTGAACTAGTTCTACAAGCTAGTTTAAATAATTTTGCACTAGAGTTGAACTAGCTCTTTAACCTAGTACAAATAATTTTACACTAGAGTTGAACTAGCTCTATGAGCTAGTACAAATAATTTTATACTAGAGTTGAACTAGCTCTATATCCTAGTACAAATAATTTTACACTAGAGTTGAACTAGATCTATGACCTAGTACAAATAATTTTACACAAGAGTTGAACTAGCTCTATAGTCTAGTTCAAATAACTTTCCACTAGAGTTGAACTCGCTCTATAGGCTAGGTCAAATAATTTTACACTCGAGTTGAACTAGTTCTACAAGCTAGTTCAAATGATTATACACTACTGTTAAACTAGCTCTACAGGCTAGTACAAATAATTTTACACTAGAGTTGAACTAGCTCTACAAGCTAGTTCAAATAATTTTACACTAAAGTTGAACTAGCGCTACAGGCTAGTTCAAATAGTTTTACTCTAATCTTGAACTACCTCTACAAGGTAGTTTAAATAATTTCACACTAGATTTGAACTAGCTCTATAACCTAGTACAAATAATTTTACACTAGAATTGAACTAGCTCTATAACCTAGTACAAATAATTTTACACTAGAGTTGAACTAGCTCTATAGACTAGTTCAAATAACTTTCCACTATAGTTGAACTCGCTCTATAGGCTAGGTAAAATAATTTTACACTTGAGTTGAACTAGTTCTATACGCTAGTTCAAATGATTTTACACTACTGTTGAACTAGCTCTACAGGCTAGTACAAATAATTTTACACTAGAGTTGAACTAGCTCTACACGCTAGTTCAAATAATTTTACACTAAAGTTGAACTAGCTCTACAGGCTACTTCAAATAGTTTTATATTAATCTTGAACTACGTCTACAAGGTAGTTTAAATAATTTTACACTAAATTTGAACTAGCTCTATAACCTAGTACAAATAATTTTACACTAGAGTTGAACTAGCTCTATAACCTAGTACAAATAATTTTACACTAGAATTGAACGAGCTCTATAACCTAGTACAAATTATTTTACACTAGAATCAAACTAGCTCTATAACCTAGTACAAATTATTTTACATTAAAGTTGAACTAGCTCTACAAGCTAGTTCAAATAGTTTTACACTAATCTTGAACTACCTCTACAAGATAGTCTAAATATGTTTACACTAGATTTGAACTAGCTCCATAACCTAGTACAAATAATTTTACACTAGAGTTGAACTAGCTCTATAACCTAGTACAAATAATTTTACACTAGAGTCGAACTAGCTCTATAACCTAGTACAAATGATTTTACACCACTTTTGAACTAGCTCACCAAGGTAGTTCAAATAATTTTACACTAGAGTTAAACTACCTCTATAACCTAGTACGAATAATTTTACACTAGAATTAAACTATCTCTACAAGCTAGTTCAAATAATAAAGTTGAACTAGCTCTATAACCTAGTACAAATAATTTTACACTGGAGTTGAACTAGCTCTATAGGCTAGTTCAAATAACTATCCACTAGAGTTGAACTAGGTCTATAGGCTAGTTCAAATAACTTTACACTAGAGTTAAACTAGCTCTATAGGCTAGGTCAAGTAATTTTACACTCGAGTTGAACTAGTTCTACAAGCTAGTTCAAATGATTTTACACTACTGTTGAACTAGCTCTACAGGCTAGTACAAATAATTTTACACTAGAGTTGAACTAGCTCTACAAACTAGTTCAAATAATTTTACACTAAAGTTGAACTAGCTCTACAGGCTAGTTCAAATAGTTTTACACTAATATTGAACTACCTCTACAAGGTAGTTTAAATAAGTTTACCCTAGATTTGAACTAGCTCTATAACCTAGCACAAATAATTTTACACTAGAGTAGAACTAGCTCTATAACCTAGTTCAAATAATTTTACACTAGAGTTGAACTAGCTCTATAACCTAGTACAAATAATTTTACACTACTGTTGAACTAGCTCTACAAGCTAGTTCAAATAATTTTACAATAGAGTTGAACTAGCTCTATAACCGAATACAAATAATTTTACACTAGAGTTAAACTAGCTCTACAAGCTAGTTCAAATAATTTTACAGTAGAGTTGAACAAGCTCTTCAAGGTAGTTCAAATAATTTTACACTAGAGTTGAACTACCTCTATATCCTACTACAAATAATTTTACACTTGAATTAAACTAGCTCTACAAGCTAGTTCAAATAATTACACTAGAGTTGAACTATCTCTATAACCTAGTACAAATAATTTTACACTAGAGTTAAACTAGCTCTACAAGCTAGTACAAATAATTTTACACTAGAGTAGAACTAGCTCTACAACCTAGTTCAAGTAATTTTACACTAGAGTTGAATTAGCTCTATAACCTAGTACAAATAATTTTACACTAGAGTTGAACTAGCTCTACAAGCTAGTTCAAATAATTTTACACTAAAGTTGAACTAGATCTACAGGCTAGTTCAAGTAGTTTTACACTAATCTTGAACTACCTCTACAAGGTAGTTTAAATAATTTTACCCTAGATTTGAACTAGCTCTATAACCTAGCACAAATAATTTTACACTAGAATTGAACTAGCTCTATAACCTAGTTCAAATAATTTTACACTAGAGTTGAACTAGCTCTATAATCTAGTACAAATAATTTTACACTACTGTTGAACTAGCTCTACAAGCTCGTTCAAATAATTTTACAATAGAGTTGAACTATCTCTATAACCTAATACAAATAATTTTACACTAGAGTTGAACTAGCTCTACAAGCTAGTTCAAATAATTTTACACTAGAGTTGAACTACCTCTATATCCTAGTACAAATAATTTTACACTTGAATTAAACTAGCTCTACAAGCTAGTTCAAATAATTACACTAGAGCTGAACTAGCTCTATAACCTAGTACAAATAATTTTACACTAGAGTTAAACTAGCTCTACAAGCTAGTACAAATAATTTTACACTAGAGTTGAACTAGCTCTACAAGCTAGTTCAAGTAATTTTACACTAGAGTTGAACTAGTTCTACAAGCTAGTTTAAATAATTTTGCACTAGAGTTGAACTAGCTCTATAACCTAGTACAAATAATTTTACACTAGAGTTGAACTAGCTCGATGAGCTAGTACAAATAATTTTATACTAGAGTTGAACTAGCTCTATAACCTAGTACAAATAATTTTACACTAGAGTTGAACTAGATCTATGACCTAGTACAAATAATTTTACACAAGAGTTGAACTAGCTCTATAGTCTAGTTCAAATAACTTTCTACTAGAGTTGAACTCGCTCTATAGGCTAGGTCAAATAATTTTACACTCGAGTTGAACTAGTTCTACAAGCTAGTTCAAATGATTTTACACTACTGTTGAACTAGCTCTACAGGCTAGTACAAATAATTTTACACTAGAGTTGAACTAGCTCTACAAGCTAGTTCAAATAATTTTGCACTAAAGTTGAACTAGCGCTACAGGCTAGTTCAAATAGTTTTACTCTAATCTTGAACTACCTCTACAAGGTAGTTTAAATAATTTTACACTAGATTTGAACTAGCTCTATAACCTAGTACAAATAATTTTACACTAGAGTTGAACTAGCTCTATAACCTAGTACAAATAATTTTACACTAGAGTTGAACTATCTCTATAGTCTAGTTCAAATAACTTTCCACTATAGTTGAACTCGCTCTATAGGCTAGGTCAAATAATTTTACACTTGAGTTAAACTAGTTCTATAAGCTAATTCAAATGATTTTACACTACTGTTGAACTAGCTCTACAGGCTAGTACAAATAATTTTACACTAGAGTTGAACTAGCTCTACATGCTAGTTCAAATAATTTTACACTAAAGTTGAACTAGCTCTACAGGCTACTTCAAATAGTTTTATAGTAATCTTGAACTACGTCTACAAGGTAGTTTAAATAATTTTACACTAGATTTGAACTAGCTCTATAACCTAGTACAAATAATTTTACACTAGAGTTGAACTAGCTCTATAACCTAGTACAAATAATTTTACACTAGAATTGAACGAGCTCTATAACCTAGTACAAATTATTTTACACTAGAATCAAACTAGCTCTATAACCTAGTACAAATTATTTTACACTAAAGTTGAACTAGCTCTACAAGCTAGTTCAAATAGTTCTACACTAATCTTGAACTACCTCTACAAGATAGTTTAAATAAGTTTACACTAGATTTGAACTAGCTCCATAACCTAGTACAAATAATTTTACACTAGAGTTGAACTAGCTCTATAACCTAGTACAAATAATTTTACACTAGAGTCGAACTAGCTCTATAACCTAGTACAAATGATTTTACACCACTTTTGAACTAGCTCACCAAGGTAGTTTAAATAATTTTACACTAGAGTTAAACTACCTCTATAACCTAGTACAAATAATTTTACACTAGAATTAAACTATCTCTACAAGCTAGTTCAAATAATAAAGTTGAACTAGCTCTATAACCTAGTACAAATAATTTTACACTAGAGTTGAACTAGCTCTATAGGCTAGTTCAAATAACTATCCACTAGAGTTGAACTAGGTCTATAGGCTAGTTCAAATAACTTTACACTAGAGTTGAACTAGCTCTATAGGCTAGGTCAAGTAATTTTACACTCGAGTTGAACTAGTTCTACAAGCTAGTTCAAATGATTTTACACTACTGTTGAACTAGCTCTACAGGCTAGTACAAATAATTTTACACTAGAGTTGAACTAGCTCTACAAACTAGTTCAAATAATTTTACACTAAAGTTGAACTAGCTCTATAGGCTAGTTCAAATAGTTTTACACTAATCTTGAACTAGAGTTCAAATAATTTTACACTAGAGTTGAACTAGCTCTATAACCTAGTACACATAATTTTACACTAGAGTTGAACTAGCTCTACAAGCTAGTTCAAATAATTTTACACTAGAATTGAACTAGCTCTATAACCTAGTACAAATAATTTTACACTAGAGTTGAACTAGCTCTACAAACTAGTTCAAATAATTTTACACTAAAGTTGAACTAGCTCTACAGGCTAGTTCAAATAGTTTTACACTAATCTTGAACTACCTCTACAAGGTCGTTTAAATAATTTTACCCTAGATTTGAACTAGCTCTATAACCTAGCACAAATAATTTTACACTAGAGTTGAACTAGCTCTATAACCTAGTACAAATAATTTTACACTAGAGTTGAACTAGCTCTATAGGCTAGTTCAAATAACTTTCCATTAGAGTTGAACAAGCTCTATAGGCTAGTTCAAATAACTTTACACTAGAGTTGAACTAGCTCTATAGGCTAGGTCAAATAATTTTACGCTCGAGTTGAACTAGTTCTACAAGCTAGTTCAAATGATTTTACACTACTGTTGAAGTAGCTCTACAGGATAGTACAAATAATTTTACACTAGAGTTGAACTAGCTCTACAAGGTAGTTCAAATAATTTTACACTAAAGTTGAACTAGCTCTATAACCTAGTAGAAATAATATTACACTAGAGTTGAACTAGCTCTATAACCTAGTGCAAATAATTTTACACTTGAGTTGAACTAGCTCTATAACCAAATAGAAATAATTTTACACTAGAGTTGAACTAGCTTTATAACCTAGTACAAGTGATTTTACACTAGAGTTGAACTAGCTCTATGACCTAGTACAAATAATTTTACAGTAGAATTGAACTAGCTCTATAGGCTAGGTTAAATAATTTTACACTAGATTTGAACTAGCTCTATAACCTAGTACAAATAATTTTACACTAGATTTGAACTAGCTCTATAACCTAGTACAAATAATTTTACACTTGAGTTGAGCTAGCTCTATAACCAAGTACAAATAATTTTACACTAGAGTTGAACTAGCTCTATAACCTAGTATAAATGATTTTACACTAGAGTTGAACTAGCTCTATGACCTAGTACAAATAATTTTACAATAGAGTTGAACTAGCTCTATAGGCTAGTTCAAATACTTTTACACTAGAGTTGAACTAGCTCTATAGGCTTGTTCAAATAATTTTACACTAGAGTTGAACTAGCTCTACAAGCTAGTTCAAATAATTTTACACTAGAGTTGAACTAGCTCTACAAGCTAGTTTAAATAATTTTATACTAGAGTTGAACTGGCTCAATAACCTAGTACAAATAATTTTACAGTAGAGTTGAACTAGCTCTACAAGCTAGTTCAAATAATTTTACACTAGAGTTGAACTAGCTCTATAACTTAGTATAAATAATTTTACACTAGAGTTGAACTAGCTCAATAACCTAGTACAAATAATTTTACAATAGAGTTAGAATTGAACTAGCTCCATAACCTAGTTTAAATAATTTTACACTAGAGTTGAACAAGCTGTACAGGTTAGTTCAAAAAATTTTACACAAGAATTGAACTTGCTCTACAAGCTAGTTTAAATAATTTTACACTAGAGTTGAACTAGCTCTATAACCTAGTACAAATAATTTAACACTAGAGTTGAACTAGCTCTATAACCTAGTACAAATAATTTTACACTAGAATTAAATTAGCTCTACAAGCTAGTTCAAATAATTTTACACTAGAGTGCAACTAGCTCTATAACCTAGTACAAATAATTTTACACTAGAGTTAAACTAGCTCTACAAGCTAGTACAAATAATTTTACACTAGAGTTGAACTGGCTCTACAAGCTAGTTCAAGTAATTTTACACTAGAGTTGGACTAGCTCTATAACCTAGTACAAATATTTTTACACTAGAGTTGAACTAGCTCTACAAGCTAGTTCAAATAATTTTACAATAAATTTGAACTAGCTCTACAGGCTAGTTCAAATAGTTTTACACTCATCTTGAACTACCTCTACAAGGTAGTTTAAATAATTTTACCCTAGATTTGAACTAGCTATGTAACCTAGCACAAATAATTTTACACTAGAGTTGAATTAGCTCTATAACCTAGTACAAATAATTTTACACTAGAGTTGCACTAGCTCTATAGGCTAGTTCAAATAACATTACACTAGAGTTGAACTAGCTCTATAGGCTAGTTCAAATAACTTTACACTAGAGTTGAACTAGCTCTATAGGCTAGGTCAAATAATTTTACACTTGAGTTGAACTAGCTCTATAACCTAGTACAAATGATTTTACACTACTGTTGACCTAGCTCTACAGGCTAGTACACATAAGTTTACACTAGAGTTGAACTAGCTCTACAGGCTAGTTCAAATAATTTTACCCTAATCTTGAACTACCTCTAAAAGGTAGTTTTAATAATTTTACACTAGATTTGAACTAGCTCTATAACCAAGTACAAATGATTTTACACTAATGTTGAACTAGCTCTACAAGCTAGTTCAAATAATTTTACACTAGAGTTGAATTAGCTCTATAACATAGCACAAATAATTTTACACTAGAGTTGAACTAGCTCTATAACCTAGTTCAAATAATTTTACACTAGAGTTGAACTAGCTCTATAACCAAGTACAAATAATTTTACACTACTGTTGAACTAGCTATACAAGCTAGTGCAAATAATTTTACAATAGAGTTGAACTAGCTCTATAGGCTAGGTCAAATAATTTTACGCTCGAGTCGAACTAGTTCTACAAGCTAGTTCAAATGATTTTACACTACTGTTGAAGTAGCTCTACAGGATAGTACAAATAATTTTACACTAGAGTTGAACTAGCTCTACAAGGTAGTTCAAATAATTTTACACTAAAGTTGAACTAGCTCTATAACCTAGTAGAAATAATATTACACTAGAGTTGAACTAGCTCTATAACCTAGTGCAAATAATTTTACACTTGAGTTGAACTAGCTCTATAACCAAACAGAAATAATTTTACACTAGAGTTGAACTAGCTTTATAACCTAGTACAAGTGATTTTACACTAGAGTTGAACTAGCTCTATGACCTAGTACAAATAATTTTACAGTAGAATTGAACTAGCTCTATAGGCTAGGTTAAATAATTTTACACTAGATTTGAACTAGCTCTATAACCTAGTACAAATAATTTTACACTAGATTTGAACTAGCTCTATAACCTAGTACAAATAATTTTACACTTGAGTTGAGCTAGCTCTATAACCAAGTACAAATAATTTTACACTAGAGTTGAACTAGCTCTATAACCTAGTATAAATGATTTTACACTAGAGTTGAACTAGCTCTATGACCTAGTACAAATAATTTTACAATAGAGTTGAACTAGCTCTATAGGCTAGTTCAAATACTTTTACACTAGAGTTGAACTAGCTCTATAGGCTTGTTCAAATAATTTTACACTAGAGTTGAACTAGCTCTACAAGCTAGTTCAAATAATTTTACACTAGAGTTGAACTAGCTCTACAAGCTAGTTTAAATAATTTTATACTAGAGTTGAACTGGCTCAATAACCTAGTACAAATAATTTTACAGTAGAGTTGAACTAGCTCTACAAGCTAGTTCAAATAATTTCACACTAGAGTTGAACTAGCTCTATAACTTAGTACAAATAATTTTACACTAGAGTTGAACTAGCTCAATAACCTAGTACAAATAATTTTACAATAGAGTTAGAATTGAACTAGCTCCATAACCTAGTTCAAATAATTTTACACTAGAGTTGAACAAGCTGTACAGGTTAGTTCAAATAATTTTACACAAGAATTGAACTTGCTCTACAAGCTAGTTTAAATAATTTTACACTAGAGTTGAACTAGCTCTATAACCTAGTACAAATAATTTAACACTAGAGTTGAACTAGCTCTATAACCTAGTACAAATAATTTTACACTAGAATTAAATTAGCTCTACAAGCTAGTTCAAATAATTTTACACTAGAGTGCAACTAGCTCTATAACCTAGTACAAATAATTTTACACTAGAGTTAAACTAGCTCTACAAGCTAGTACAAATAATTTTACACTAGAGTTGAACTGGCTCTACAAGCTAGTTCAAGTAATTTTACACTAGAGTTGGACTAGCTCTATAACCTAGTACAAATATTTTTACACTAGAGTTGAACTAGCTCTACAAGCTAGTTCAAATAATTTTGCACTAAAGTTGAACTAGCTCTACAGGCTAGTTCAAATAGTTTTACACTAATCTTGAACTACCTCTACAAGGTAGTTTAAATAATTTTACCCTAGATTTGAACTAGCTATGTAACCTAGCACAAATAATTTTACACTAGAGTTGAATTAGCTCTATAACCTAGTACAATTAATTTTACACTAGAGTTGCACTAGCTCTATAGGCTAGTTCAAATAACATTACACTAGAGTTGAACTAGCTCTATAGGCTAGTTCAAATAACTTTACACTAGAGTTGAACTAGCTCTATAGGCTAGGTCAAATAATTTTACACTCGAGTTGAACTAGCTCTATAACCTAGTACAAATGATTTTACACTACTGTTGACCTAGCTCTACAGGCTAGTACACATAAGCTCACACTAGAGTTGAACTAGCTCTACAGGCTAGTTCAAATAATTTTACCCTAATCTTGAACTACCTCTAAAAGGTAGTTTTAATAATTTTACACTAGATTTGAACTAGCTCTATAACCAAGTACAAATGATTTTACACTGATGTTGAACTAGCTCTACAAGCTAGTTCAAATAATTTTACACTAGAGTTGAATTAGCTCTATAACATAGCACAAATAATTTTACACTAGAGTTGAACTAGCTCTATAACCTAGTTCAAATAATTTTACACTAGAGTCGAACTAGCTCTATAACCTAATACAAATAATTTTACAGTAGTGTTGAACTAGCTCTACAAGCTAGTTCAAATAATTTTACAATAGAGTTGAACTAGCTCTATAACCTAATACAAATAATTTTACACTAGAGTTAAACTAGCTCTACAAGCTAGTTCAAATAATTTTACACTAGAGTTGAACAAGCTCTTCAAGGTAGTTCAAATAATTTTACACTAGAGTTGAACTACCTCTATATCCTATTACAAATAATTTTACACTTGAATTCAACTAGCTCTACAAGCTAGTTCAAATAATTACACTAGAGTTGAACTAGCTCTATAACCTAGTACAAATAATTTTACACTAGAGTTAAACTAGCTCTACAAGCTAGTACAAATAATTTTACACTAGAGTAGAACTAGCTCTACAAGCTAGTTCAAGTAATTTTACACTAGAATTGAACTAGCTCTATAACCTAGTACAAATAATTTTACACTAGAGTTGAACTAGCTCTACAAGCTAGTTCAAATAATTTTACACTAAAGTTGAACTAGATCTACAGGCTAGTTCAAATAGTTTTACACTAATCTTGAACTACCTCTACAAGGTAGTTTAAATAATTTTACCCTAGATTTGAACTAGCTCTATAACCTAGCACAAATAATTTTACACTAGAGTTGAACTAGCTCTATAACCTAGTTCAAATAATTTTACACTAGAGTTGAACTAGCTCTATAACCTAGTACAAATAATTTTACACTACTGTTGAACAAGCTCTACAAGCTAGTTCAAATAATTTTACAATAGAGTTGAACTAGCTCTATAACCTAATACAAATAATTTTACACTAGAGATAAACTAGCTCTACAAGCTAGTTCAAATAATTTTACACTAGAGTTGAACAAGCTCTACAGGATAGTTCAAATAATTTTACACTAGAGTTGAACTACCTCTATATCCTAGTACAAATTATTTTACACTTGAATTAAACTAGCTCTACAAGCTAGTTCAAATAATTACACTAGAGTTGAACTAGCTCTATAACCTACTACAAATAATTTTACACTAGAGTTAAACTAGCTCTACAAGCTAGTACAAATAATTTTGCACTAGAGTTGAACTAGCTCTACAAGCTAGTTCAAGTAATTTTACACTAGAGTTGAACTAGCTCTATAACCTAGTACAAATAATTTTACACTAGAGTTGAACTAGCTCCACAAGTTAGTTCAAATAAATTTATAGTAATGTTGAACTAGATCTACAGGCTAGTTCAAATAGTTTTACAGTAATCTTGAACTACCTCTACAAGGTAGTTTAAATAATTTTACCCTAGATTTGAACTAGCTCTATGACCTAGCACAAATAATTTTACACCAGAGTTGAACTAGATCTATAACCTAGTTCAAATAATATTACACTAGAGTTAAACTAGCTCTATAACCTAGTACAAATAATTTTACACTACTGTTGAACTAGCTCTACAAGCTAGTTCAAATAATTTTACAATAGAGTTGAACTAGCTCTATAGGCTAGGTCAAATAATTTTACGCTCGAGTTGAACTAGTTCTACTAGCTAGTTCAAATGATTTTACACTAGAGTTGAATTGGCTCTATAACCTAGTACAAATAATTTTACACTAGAGTTGAACTAGCTCTACAAGCTAGTTCAAGTAATTTTACACTAGAGTTGAACTAGCTCTATAACCTAGTACAAATAATTTTACACTAGAGTTGAACTAGCTCTACAAGCTAGTTCAAATAATTTTACAGTAATGTTGAACTAGCTCTACAGGCAAGTTCAAATAGTTTTACACTAATCTTGAACTACCTCTACAAGGTAGTTTAAATAATTTTACCCTAGATTTGAACTAGCTCTATAACCTAGCACAAATAATTTTACACCAGAGTTGAACTAGCTCTATAACCTAGTACAAATAATTTTACACTAGAGTTGATCTAGCTCTATAACCAAGTACAAATAATTTTACACTACTGTTGAACTAGCTCTATAGGCTAGTTCAAATAACTTTACACTAGAGTTGAACTAGCTCTATAGGCTAGGTCAAATAATTTTACGCTTGAGTTGAACTAGTTCTACAAGCTAGTTCAAACGATTTTACACTACTGTTGAAGTAGCTCTACAGGATAGTACAAATAATTTTACACTAGAGTTGAACTAGCTCTACAAGGTAGTTCAAATAATTTTACACTAAAGTTGAACTAGCTCTATAACCTAGTAGAAATAATTTTACACTAGAGTTGAACTAGCTCTATAACCTAGTGCAAATAATTTTACACTTGAGTTGAACTAGCTCTATAACCAAATACAAATAATTTTACACTAGAGTTGAACTAGCTTTATAACCTAGTACAAGTGATTTTACACTAGAGTTGAACTAGCTCTATGACCTAGTACAAATAATTTTACAATAGAATTGAACTAGCTCTATAGGCTAGGTCAAATAATTTTACACTAGATTTGAACTAGCTCTATAACCTAGTACAAATAATTTTACACTAGAGTTGAACTAGCTCTATAACCTAGTACAAATAATTTTACACTTGAGTAGAGCTAGCTCTATAACCAAGTACAAATAATTTTACACTAGAGTTGAACTAGCTCTATAACCTAGTACAAATGATTTTACACTAGAGTTGAACTAGCTCTATGACCTAGTATAAATAATTTTACAATAGAGTTGAACTAGCTCTATAGGCTAGTTCAAATACTTTTACACTAGAGTTGAACTAGCTCTATAGGCTAGTACAAATAATTTTACACTAGAGTTGAACTAGCTCTACAAGCTAGTTCAAATAATTTTACACTAGAGTTGAACTAGCTCTACAAGCTAGTTTAAATAATTTTATACTAGAGTTGAACTGGCTCAATAACCTAGTACAAATAATTTTACAGTAGAGTTGAACTAGCTCTACAAGCTAGTTCAAATAATTTTACACTACAGTTGAACTAGCTCTATAACTTAGTACAAATAATTTTACACTAGAGTTGAACTAGCTCAATAACCTAATACAAATAATTTTACAGTAGAGTTAGAATTGAACTACCTCTATAACCTAGTACAAATAATTTTACACTAGAATTAAACTGGCTCTACAAGCTAGTTCAAATAATTTTACACTATAGTGGAACTAGCTCTATAACCTAGTACAAATAATTTTACACTAGAGTTAAACTAGCTCTACAAGCTAGTACAAATAATTTTACACTAGAGTTGAACTAGCTCTACAAGCTAGTTCAAGTAATTTTACACTAGAGTTGAACTAGCTCTATAACCTAGTACAAATATTTTTACACTAGAGTTGAACTAGCTCTACAAGCTAGTTCAAATAATTTTACACTAAAGTTGAACTAGCTCTACAGGCTAGTTCAAATAGTTTTACACTAATCTTGAACTACCTCTACAAGGTAGTTTAAATAATTTTACCCTAGATTAGAACTAGCTATGTAACCTAGCACAAATAATTTTACACTAGAGTTGAATTAGCTCGATAACCTAGTACAAATAATTTTACGCTAGAGTTGCACTAGCTCTATAGGCTAGTTCAAATAACATTACACTAGAGTTGAACTAGCTCTATAGGCTAGTTCAAATAACTTTACACTAGAGTTGAACTAGCTCTATAGGCTAGGTCAAATAATTTTACACTCGAGTTGAACTAGCTCTATAACCTAGTACAAATGATTTTACACTACTGTTGACCTAGCTCTACAGGCTAGTACACATAAGTTTAAACTAGAGTTGAACTAGCTCTACAGGCTAGTTCAAATAATTTTACCCTAATCTTGAACTACCTCTAAAAGGTAGTTTTAATAATTTTACACTAGATTTGAACTAGCTCTATAACCAAGTACAAACGATTTTACACTAATGTTGAACTAGCTCTACAAGCTAGTTCAAATAATTTTACACTAGAGTTGAATTAGCTCTACAACCTAGTAAAAATTTTACACTAGACTTAAACTAGCTATACAAGCTAGTTCAAATAATTTTACAATAGAGTTGAACTAGCTCTATAACCTAATACAAATAATTTTACACTAGAGTTAAACTAGCTCTACAAGCTAGTTCGAATAATTTTACACTAGAGTTGAACAAGCTCTACAGGCTAGTTTAAATAATTTTACACTAGAGTTGAACTAGCTCTATGACCTAGTACAAATAATTTTACACTAGAGTTGAACTAGCTCAATAGTCTAGTTCAAATAATTTTACAAAAGAGTTGAACTTGTTCTATAGGCTTGTTCAAATAATTTTACACTAGAGTTGAACAAGCTCTACAGGCTAGTTCAAATAATTTTACACAAGAATTGAACTTGCTCTACAAGCTAGTTTAAATAATTTTACACTAGAGTTGAACTAGCTCTATAACCTAGTACAAATAATTTAACACTAGAGTTGAACTAGCTCTATAACCTAGTACAAATGATTTTACACTAGAGTTGAACTAGCTCTATGACCTAGTACAAATAATTTTACAATAGAGTTGAACTGGCTCTATAACCTAGTACAAATAATTTTACACTAGAGTTAAACTAGCTCTATAGGCTTGTTCAAATAATTTTACAATAGAGTTGAACTGGCTCTACAAGCTAGTTCAAATAAATTTGCACTAGAGTTGAACTAGCTCTATAACCTAGTACAAATATTTTTACACTAGAGTTGAACTAGCTCTACAAGCTAGTTCAAATAATTTTACACTAAAGTTAAACTAGCTCTACAGGCTAGTTCAAATAGTTTTACACTAATCTTGAACTACCTCTACAAGGTAGTTTAAATAATTTTACCCTAGATTTGAACTAGCTATGTAACCTAGCACAAATAATTTTACACTAGAGTTGAATTAGCTCTATAACCTAGTAAAAATAATTTTACACTAGAGTTGCACTAGCTCTATAGGCTAGTTCAAATAACATTACACTAGAGTTGAACTAGCTCTATAGGCTAGTTCAAATAACTTTACACTAGAGTTGAACTAGCTCTATAGGCTAGGTCAAATAATTTTACACTCGAGTTGAACTAGCTCTATAACCTAGTACAAATGATTTTACACTACTGTTGACCTAGCTCTACAGGCTAGTACACATAAGTTTAAACTAGAGTTGAACTAGCTCTACAGGCTAGTTCAAATAATTTTACCCTAATCTTGAACTACCTCTAAAAGGTAGTTTTAATAATTTTACACTAGATTTGAACTAGCTCTATAACCAAGTACAAACGATTTTACACTAATGTTGAACTAGCTCTACAAGCTAGTTCAAATAATTTTACACTAGAGTTGAATTAGCTCTACAACCTAGTAAAAATTTTACACTAGACTTAAACTAGCTATACAAGCTAGTTCAAATAATTTTACAATAGAGTTGAACTAGCTCTATAACCTAATACAAATAATTTTACACTAGAGTTAAACTAGCTCTACAAGCTAGTTCGAATAATTTTACACTAGAGTTGAACAAGCTCTACAGGCTAGTTTAAATAATTTTACACTAGAGTTGAACTAGCTCTATGACCTAGTACAAATAATTTTACACTAGAGTTGAACTAGCTCAATAGTCTAGTTCAAATAATTTTACAAAAGAGTTGAACTTGTTCTATAGGCTTGTTCAAATAATTTTACACTAGAGTTGAACAAGCTCTACAGGCTAGTTCAAATAATTTTACACAAGAATTGAACTTGCTCTACAAGCTAGTTTAAATAATTTTACACTAGAGTTGAACTAGCTCTATAACCTAGTACAAATAATTTAACACTAGAGTTGAACTAGCTCTATAACCTAGTACAAATGATTTTACACTAGAGTTGAACTAGCTCTATGACCTAGTACAAATAATTTTACAATAGAGTTGAACTGGCTCTATAACCTAGTACAAATAATTTTACACTAGAGTTAAACTAGCTCTATAGGCTTGTTCAAATAATTTTACAATAGAGTTGAACTGGCTCTACAAGCTAGTTCAAATAAATTTGCACTAGAGTTGAACTAGCTCTATAACCTAGTACAAATATTTTTACACTAGAGTTGAACTAGCTCTACAAGCTAGTTCAAATAATTTTACACTAAAGTTAAACTAGCTCTACAGGCTAGTTCAAATAGTTTTACACTAATCTTGAACTACCTCTACAAGGTAGTTTAAATAATTTTACCCTAGATTTGAAGTAGCTATGTAACCTAGCACAAATAATTTTACACTAGAGTTGAATTAGCTCTATAACCTAGTAAAAATAATTTTACACTAGAGTTGCACTAGCTCTATAGGCTAGTTCAAATAACATTACACTAGAGTTGAACTAGCTCTATAGGCTAGTTCAAATAACTTTACACTAGGGTTGAACTAGCTCTATAGGCTAGGTCAAATAATTTTACACTCGAGTTGAACTAGCTCTATAACCTAGTACAAATGATTTTACACTACTGTTGACCTAGCTCTACAGGCTAGTACACATAAGTTTACACTAGAGTTGAACTAGCTCTACAGGCTAGTTCAAATAATTTTACCCTAATCTTGAACTACCTCTAAAAGGTAGTTTTAATAATTTTACACTAGATTTGAACTAGCTCTATAACCAAGTACAAACGATTTTACACTAATGTTGAACTAGCTCTACAAGCTAGTTCAAATAATTTTACACTAGAGTTGAATTAGCTCTATAACCTAGTAAAAATTTTACACTAGACTTAAACTAGCTATACAAGCTAGTTCAAATAATTTTGCAATAGAGTTGAACTAGCTCTATAACCTAATACAAATAATTTTACACTAGAGTTAAACTAGCTCTACAAGCTAGTTCGAATAATTTTACACTAGAGTTGAACAAGCTCTATAGGCTAGTTTAAATAATTTTACACTAGAGTTGAACTAGCTCTATGACCTAGTACAAATAATTTTACACTAGAGTTGAACTTGTTCTATAGGCTTGTTCAAATAATTTTACACTAGAGTTGAACAAGCTCTACAGGCTAGTTTAAATAATTTTACACAAGAATTGAACTTGCTCTACAAGCTAGTTTAAATAATTTTACCCTAGAGTTGAATTAGCTCAATAACCTAATACAAATAATTTTACAGTAGAGTTAGAATTGAACTAGCTCCATAACCTAGTACAAATAATTTTACACTAGAGTTGAGCTGGCTCTATAACCTAGTACAAATAATTTTACACTAGAGTTAAACTAGCTCTACAAGCTAGTACAAATAATTTTACATTAGAGTTGAACTGGCTCTACAAGATAGTTCAAGTAATTTTACACTAGAGTTGAACTAGCTCTATAACCTAGTACAAATATTTTT
The DNA here is from genome assembly GCF_056163025.1 of Triticum urartu. Lineage (NCBI taxonomy): Eukaryota > Viridiplantae > Streptophyta > Magnoliopsida > Poales > Poaceae > Triticum > Triticum urartu. The sequence continues at coordinate 559,912,892 of NC_141875.1, forward strand.
ACACTAGAGTTGAACTAGCTCTACAAGCTAGTTCAAATAATTTTACACTAAAGTTGAACTAGCTCTACAGGCTAGTTCAAATAGTTTTACACTAATCTTGAACTACCTCTACAAGGTAGTTTAAATAATTTTACCCTAGATTTGAACTAGCTATGTAACCTAGCACAAATAATTTTACACTAGAGTTGAATTAGCTCTATAACCTAGTACAAATAATTTTACACTAGAGTTGCACTAGCTCTATAGGCTAGTTCAAATAACATTACACTAGACTTGAACTAGCTCTATAGGCTAGTTCAAATAACTTTACACTAGAGTTGAACTAGCTCTATAGGCTAGGTCAAATAATTTTACACTCGAGTTGAACTAGCTCTATAACCTAGTACAAATGATTTTACACTACTGTTAACCTAGCTCTACAGGCTAGTACACATAAGTTTACACTAGAGTTGAACTAGCTCTACAGGCTAGTTCAAATAATTTTACCCTAATCTTGAACTACCTCTAAAAGGTAGTTTTAATAATTTTACACTAGATTTGAACTAGCTCTATAACCAAGTACAAATGATTTTACAGTAATGTTGAACTAGCTATACAAGCTAGTTCAAATAATTTTACACTAGAGTTGAATTAGCTCTATAACCTAGTAAAAAATTTACACTAGACTTAAACTAGCTATACAAGCTAGTTCAAATAATTTTACAATAGAGTTGAACTAGCTCTATAACCTAATACAAATAATTTTAGACTAGAGTTAAACTAGCTCTACAAGCTAGTTCGAATAATTTTACACTAGAGTTGAACAAGCTCTACAGGCTAGTTTAAATAATTTTACACTAGAGTTGAACTAGCTCTATGACCTAGTACAAATAATTTTACACTAGAGTTGAACTAGCTCAATAGTCTAGTTTAAATAAGTTTACACTAGAGTTGAACTTGTTCTATAGGCTTGTTCAAATAATTTTACACTAGAGTTGAACAAGCTCTACAGGCTAGTTTAAATAATTTTACACAAGAATTGAACTTGCTCTACAAGCTAGTTTAAATAATTTTACACTAGAGTTGAACTAGCTCTATAACCTAGTACAAATAATTTAACACTAGAGTTGAACTAGCTCAATAACCTAGTACAAATGATTTTACACTAGAGTTGAACTAGCTCTATGTCCTAGTACAAATAATTTTACAATAGAGTTGAACTAGCTCTATAGGCTAGTTCAAATACTTTTACACTAGAGTTGAACTAGCTCTATAGGCTTGTTCAAATAATTTTACACTAGAGTTGAACTAGCTCTACAAGCTAGTTCAAATAATTTTACACTAGAGTTGAACTAGCTCTACAAGCTAGTTTAAATAATTTTATACTAGAGTTGAACTGGCTCAATAACCTAGTACAAATAATTTTACAGTAGAGTTGAACTAGCTCTACAAGCTAGTTCAAATAATTTTACACTAGAGTTGAACTAGCTCTGTAACTTAGTACAAATAATTTTACACTAGAGTTGAACTAGCTCAATAATCTAGTACAAATAATTTTACAGTAGAGTTAGAATTGAACTAGCTCCATAACCTAGTACAAATAATTTTACACTAGAGTTGAACTAGCTCTATAACCTAGTACAAATAATTTTACACTAGAGTCGAACTACCTCTATAACCTAGTACAAATGATTTTACACCACTACTGAACTAGCTCTTCAAGGTAGTTCAAATAATTTTACACTAGAGTTGAACTACCTCTATAACCTAGTACAAATAATTTTACACTAGAATTAAACTAGCTCTACAAGCTATTTCAAATAATTTTACACTATAGTGGAACTAGCTCTATAACCTAGTACAAATAATTTTACACTAGAGTTAAACTAGCTCTACAAGCTAGTACAAATAATTTTACACTAGAGTTGAACTGGCTCTACAAGCTAGTTCAAGTAATTTTACACTAGAGTTGAACTAGCTCTATAACCTAGTACAAATATTTTTACACTAGAGTTGAGCTAGCTCTACAAGCTAGTTCAAATAATTTTACACTAAAGTTGAACTAGCTCTACAGGCTAGTTCAAATAGTTTTACACTAATCTTGAACTACCTCTACAAGGTAGTTTAAATAATTTTACCCTAGATTAGAACTAGCTATGTAACCTAGCACAAATAATTTTACACTAGAGTTGAATTAGCTCTATAACCTAGTACAAATAATTTTACGCTAGAGTTGCACTAGCTCTATAGGCTAGTTCAAATAACATTACACTAGAGTTGAACCAGCTCTATAGGCTAGTTCAAATAACTTCACACTAGAGTTGAACTAGCTCTATAGGCTAGGTCAAATAATTTTACACTCGAGTTGAACTAGCTCTATAACCTAGTACAAATGATTTTACACTACTGTTGACCTAGCTCTACAGGCTAGTACACATAAGTTTAAACTAGAGTTGAACTAGCTCTACAGGCTAGTTCAAATAATTTTACCCTAATCTTGAACTACCTCTAAAAGGTAGTTTTAATAATTTTACACTAGATTTGAACTAGCTCTATAACCAAGTACAAACGATTTTACACTAATGTTGAACTAGCTCTACAAGCTAGTTCAAATAATTTTACACTAGAGTTGAATTATCTCTATAACCTAGTAAAAATAATTTTACACTAGAATTAAACTAGCTATACAAGCTAGTTCAAATAATTTTACAATAGAGTTGAACTAGCTCTATAACCTAATACAAATAATTTTACACTAGAGTTAAACTAGCTCTACAAGCTAGTTCGAATAATTTTACACTAGAGTTGAACAAGCTCTACAGGCTAGTTTAAATAATTTTACACTAGAGTTGAACTAGCTCTATGACCTAGTACAAATAATTTTACACTAGAGTTGAACTAGCTCAATAGTCTAGTTCAAATAATTTTACAAAAGAGTTGAACTTGTTCTATAGGCTTGTTCAAATAATTTTACACTAGAGTTGAACAAGCTCTACAGGCTAGTTCAAATAATTTTACACAAGAATTGAACTTGCTCTACAAGCTAGTTTAAATAATTTTACACTAGAGTTGAACTAGCTCTATAACCTAGGACAAATAATTTAACACTAGAGTTGAACTAGCTCTATAACCTAGTACAAATGATTTTACACTAGAGTTGAACTAGCTCTATGACCTAGTACAAATAATTTTACAATAGAGTTGAACTAGCTCTATAACCTAGTACAAATAATTTTACACTAGAGTTAAACTAGCTCTATAGGCTTGTTCAAATAATTTTACAATAGAGTTGAACTAGCTCTACAAGCTAGTTCAAATAATTTTACACTAGAGTTGAACTAGCTCTATAACCTAGTACAAATATTTTTACACTAGAGTTGAACTAGCTCTACAAGCTAGTTCAAATAATTTTACACTAAAGTTGAACTAGCTCTACAGGCTAGTTCAAATAGTTTTACACTAATCTTGAACTACCTCTACAAGGTAGTTTAAATAATTTTACCCTAGATTTGAACTAGCTCTATAACCTAGCACAAATAATTTTACACTAGAATTGAACTAGCTCTATAACCTAGTTCAAATAATTTTACACTAGAGTTGAACTAGCTCTATAACCTAGTACAAATAATTTTACACTAGAGTTGAACTAGCTCTATGACCTAGTACAAATAATTTTAAACTAGAGTTGAACTAGCTCTATAACCTAGTACAAATAATTTTACACTAGAGTTGAACTAGCTCTGTGACCTAGTACAAATAATTTTACACTAAAGTTGAACTAGCTCTACAGGCTAGTTCAAATAGTTTTACACTAATCTTGAACTACCTCTACAAGGTAGTTTAAATAATTTTACCCTAGATTTGAACTAGCTATGTAACCTAGCACAAATAATTTTACACTAGAGTTGAATTAGCTCTATAACCTAGTAAAAATAATTTTACACTAGAGTTGCACTAGCTCTATAGGCTAGTTCAAATAACATTACACTAGAGTTGAACTAGCTCTATAGGCTAGTTCAAATAACTTTACACTAGGGTTGAACTAGCTCTATAGGCTAGGTCAAATAATTTTACACTCGAGTTGAACTAGCTCTATAACCTAGTACAAATGATTTTACACTACTGTTGACCTAGCTCTACAGGCTAGTACACATAAGTTTACACTAGAGTTGAACTAGCTCTACAGGCTAGTTCAAATAATTTTACCCTAATCTTGAACTACCTCTAAAAGGTAGTTTTAATAATTTTACACTAGATTTGAACTAGCTCTATAACCAAGTACAAATGATTTTACACTACTGTTGACCTAGCTCTAGAGGCTAGTACACATAAGTTTAAACTAGAGTTGAACTAGCTCTATAGGCTAGTTCAAATAATTTTACCCTAATCTTGAACTACCTCTAAAAGGTAGTTTTAATAATTTTACACTAGATTTGAACTAGCTCTATAACCAAGTACAAACGATTTTACACTAATGTTGAACTAGCTCTACAAGCTAGTTCAAATAATTTTACACTAGAGTTGAATTAGCTCTATAACCTAGTAAAAATAATTTTACACTAGAATTAAACTAGCTATACAAGCTAGTTCAAATAATTTTACAATAGAGTTGAACTAGCTCTATAACCTAATACAAATAATTTTACACTAGAGTTAAACTAGCTCTACAAGCTAGTTCGAATAATTTTACACTAGAGTTGAACAAGCTCTACAGGCTAGTTTAAATAATTTTACACTAGAGTTGAACTAGCTCTATGACCTAGTACAAATAATTTTACACTAGAGTTGAACTAGCTCAATAGTCTAGTTCAAATAATTTTACAAAAGAGTTGAACTTGTTCTATAGGCTTGTTCAAATAATTTTACCCTAGAGTTGAACAAGCTCTACAGGCTAGTTCAAATAATTTTACACAAGAATTGAACTTGCTCTACAAGCTAGTTTAAATAATTTTACACTAGAGTTGAACTAGCTCTATAACCTAGTACAAATAATTTAACACTAGAGTTGAACTAGCTCTACAACCTAGTACAAATGATTTTACACTAGAGTTGAACTAGCTCTATGACCTAGTACAAATAATTTTACAATAGAGTTGAACTAGCTCTATAACCTAGTACAAATAATTTTACACTAGAGTTAAACTAGCTCTATAGGCTTGTTCAAATAATTTTACAATAGAGTTGAACTAGCTCTACAAGCTAGTTCAAATAATTTTACACTAGAGTTGAACTAGCTCTATAACGTAGTACAAATATTTTTACACTAGAGTTGAACTAGCTCTACAAGCTAGTTCAAATAATTTTACACTAAAGTTGAACTAGCTCTACAGGCTAGTTCAAATAGTTTTACACTAATCTTGAACTACCTCTACAAGGTAGTTTAAATAATTTTACCCTAGATTTGAACTAGCTATGTAACCTAGCACAAATAATTTTACACTAGAGTTGAATTAGCTCTATAACCTAGTAAAAATAATTTTACACTAGAGTTGCACTAGCTCTATAGGCTAGTTCAAATAACATTACACTAGAGTTGAACTAGCTCTATAGGCTAGTTCAAATAACTTTACACTAGGGTTGAACTAGCTCTATAGGCTAGGTCAAATAATTTTACACTCGAGTTGAACTAGCTCTATAACCTAGTACAAATGATTTTACACTACTGTTGACCTAGCTCTACAGGCTAGTACACATAAGTTTACACTAGAGTTGAACTAGCTCTACAGGCTAGTTCAAATAATTTTACCCTAATCTTGAACTACCTCTAAAAGGTAGTTTTAATAATTTTACACTAGATTTGAACTAGCTCTATAATCAAGTACAAACGATTTTACACTAATGTTGAACTAGCTCTACAAGCTAGTTCAAATAATTTTACACTAGAGTTGAATTAGCTCTATAACCTAGTAAAAATTTTACACTAGACTTAAACTAGCTATACAAGCTAGTTCAAATAATTTTACAATAGAGTTGAACTAGCTCTATAACCTAATACAAATAATTTTACACTAGAGTTAAACTAGCTCTACAAGCTAGTTCGAATAATTTTACACTAGAGTTGAACAAGCTCTACAGGCTAGTTTAAATAATTTTACACTAGAGTTGAACTAGCTCTATGACCTAGTACAAATAATTTTACACTAGAGTTGAACTAGCTCAATAGTCTAGTTCAAATAATTTTCCAAAAGAGTTGAACTTGTTCTATAGGCTTGTTTAAATAATTTTACACTAGAGTTGAACAAGCTCTATAGGCTAGTTCAAATAATTTTACACAAGAATTGAACTTGCTCTACAAGCTAGTTTAAATAATTTTACACTAGAGTCGAACTACCTCTATAACCTAGTACAAATGATTTTACACCACTTCTGAACTAGCTCTTCAAGGTAGTTCAAATAATTTTACACTAGAGTTGAACTACCTCTATAACCTAGTACAAATAATTTTACACTAGAATTAAACTAGCTCTACAAGCTAGTTCAAATAATTTTACACTAGAGTGGAACTAGCTCTATAACCTAGTACAAATAATTTTACACTAGAGTTAAACTAGCTCTACAAGCTAGTACAAATAATTTTACACTAGAGTTGAACTGGCTCTACAAGCTAGTTCAAGTAATTTTACACTAGAGTTGAACTAGCTCTATAACCTAGTACAAATATTTTTACAATAGAGTTGAACTAGCTCTACAAGCTAGTTCAAATAGTTTTACACTAATCTTGAACTACCTCTACAAGGTAGTTTAAATAATTTTACCCTAGATTAGAACTAGCTATGTAACCTAGCGCAAATAATTTTACACTAGAGTTGAATTAGCTCTATAACCTAGTACAAATAATTTTACGCTAGAGTTGCACTAGCTCTATAGGCTAGTTCAAATAACATTACACTAGAGTTGAACTAGCTCTATAGGCTAGTTCAAATAACTTTACACTAGGGTTGAACTAGCTCTATAGGCTAGGTCAAATAATTTTACACTCGAGTTGAACTAGCTCTATAACCTAGTACAAATGATTTTACACTACTGTTGACCTAGCTCTACAGGCTACTACACATAAGTTTACACTAGAGTTGAACTAGCTCTACAGGCTAGTTCAAATAATTTTACCCTAATCTTGAACTACCTCTAAAAGGTAGTTTTAATAATTTTACACTAGATTTGAACTAGCTCTATAACCAAGTACAAATGATTTTACACTAATGTTGAACTAGCTCTACAAGCTAGTTCAAATAATTTTACACTAGAGTTGAATTAGCTCTATAACCTAGTAAAAATTTTACACTAGACTTAAACTAGCTATACAAGCTAGTTCAAATAATTTTACAATAGAGTTGAACTAGCTCTATAACCTAATACAAATAATTTTACACTAGAGTTAAACTAGCTCTACAAGCTAGTTCGAATAATTTTACACTAGAGTTGAACAAGCTCTACAGGCTAGTTTAAATAATTTTACACTAGAGTTGAACTGGCTCTATGACCTAGTACAAATAATTTTACACTAGAGTTGAACTAGCTCAATAGTCTAGTTAAATAATTTTACACTAGAGTTGAACTTGTTCTATAGGCTTGTTCAAATAATTTTACACTAGAGTTGAACAAGCTCTACAGGCTAGTTCAAATAATTTTACACAAGAATTGAAATTGCTCTACAAGCTAGTTTAAATAATTTTACACTAGAGTTAAACTAGCTCTACAAGCTAGTTCGAATAATTTTACACTAGAGTTGAACAAGCTCTATAGGCTAGTTTAAATAATTTTACACTAGAGTTGAACTAGCTCAATAGTCTAGTTCAAATAATTTTACACTAGAGTTGAACTTGTTCTATAGGCTTGTTCAAATAATTTTACACTAGAGTTAAACTAGCTCTATAGGCTTGTTCAAATAATTTTACAATAGAGTTGAACTAGCTCTACAAGCTAGTTCAAATAATTTTACACTAGAGTTGAACTAGCTCTATAACCTAGTACAAATATTTTTACACTAGAGTTGAACTAGCTCTACAAGCTAGTTCAAATAATTTTACACTAAAGTTGAACTAGCTCTACAGGCTAGTTCAAATAGTTTTACACTAATCTTGAACTACCTCTACAAGGTAGTTTAAATAATTTTACCCTAGATTTGAACTAGCTATGTAACCTAGCACAAATAATTTTACACTAGAGTTGAATTAGCTCTATAACCTAGTAAACATAATTTTACACTAGAGTTGCACTAGCTCTATAGGCTAGTTCAAATAACATTACACTAGAGTTGAACTAGCTCTATAGGCTAGTTCAAATAACTTTACACTAGGGTTGAACTAGCTCTATAGGCTAGGTCAAATAATTTTACACTCGAGTTGAACTAGCTCTATAACCTAGTACAAATGATTTTACACTACTGTTGACCTAGCTCTACAGGCTAGTACACATAAGTTTACACTAGAGTTGAACTAGCTCTACAGGCTAGTTCAAATAATTTTACCCTAATCTTGAACTACCTCTAAAAGGTAGTTTTAATAATTTTACACTAGATTTGAACTAGCTCTATAACCAAGTACAAATGATTTTACACTAATGTTGAACTAGCTCTACAAGCTAGTTCAAATAATTTTACCCTAATCTTGAACTACCTCTAAAAGGTAGTTTTAATAATTTTACACTAGATTTGAACTAGCTCTATAACCAAGTACAAATGATTTTACACTAATGTTGAACTAGCTCTACAAGCTAGTTCAAATAATTTTACACTAGAGTTGAATTAGCTCTATAACATAGCACAAATAATTTTACACTAGAGTTGAACTAGCTCTATAACCTAGTTCAAATAATTTTACACTAGAGTCGAACTAGCTCTATAACCTAATACAAATAATTTTACACTAGTGTTGAACTAGCTCTACAAGCTAGTTCAAATAATTTTACCATAGAGTTGAACTAGCTCTATAACCTAATACAAATAATTTTACACTAGAGTTAAACTAGCTCTACAAGCTAGTTCAAATAATTTTACACTAGAGTTGAACAAGCTCTTCAAGGTAGTTCAAATAATTTTACACTAGAGTTGAACTACCTCTATATCCTATTACAAATAATTTTACACTTGAATTAAACTAGCTCTACAAGCTAGTTCAAATAATTACACTAGAGTTGAACTAGCTCTATAACCTAGTACAAATAATTTTACACTAGAGTTAAACTAGCTCTACAAGCTAGTACAAATAATTTTACACTAGAGTAGAACTAGCTCTACAAGCTAGTTCAAGTAATTTTACACTAGAATTGAACTAGCTCTATAACCTAGTACAAATAATTTTACACTAGAGTTGAACTAGCTCTACAAGCTAGTTCAAATAATTTTACACTAAAGTTGAACTAGATCTACAGGCTAGTTCAAATAGTTTTACACTAATCTTGAACTACCTCTACAAGGTAGTTTAAATAATTTTACCCTAGATTTGAACTAGCTCTATAACCTAGCACAAATAATTTTACACTAGAGTTGAACTAGCTCTATAACCTAGTTCAAATAATTTTACACTAGAGTTGAACTAGCTCTATAACCTAGTACAAATAATTTTACACTACTGTTGAACTAGCTCTACAAGCTAGTTCAAATAATTTTACAATAGAGTTGAACTAGCTCTATAACCTAATACAAATAATTTTACACTAGAGATAAACTAGCTCTACAAGCTAGTTCAAATAATTTTACACTAGAGTTGAACAAGCTCTACAGGATAGTTCAAATAATTTTACACTAGAGTCGAACTACCTCTATATCCTAGTACAAATTATTTTACACTTGAATTAAACTAGCTCTACAAGCTAGTTCAAATAATTACACTAGAGTTGAACTAGCTCTATAACCTACTACAAATAATTTTACACTAGAGTTAAACTAGCTCTACAAGCTAGTACAAATAATTTTGCACTAGAGTTGAACTAGCTCTACAAGCTAGTTCAAGTAATTTTACACTAGAGTTGAACTAGCTCTATAACCTAGTACAAATAATTTTACACTAGAGTTGAACTAGCTCCACAAGTTAGTTCAAATAAATTTATAGTAATGTTGAACTAGATCTACAGGCTAGTTCAAATAGTTTTACAGTAATCTTGAACTACCTCTACAAGGTAGTTTAAATAATTTTACCCTAGATTTGAACTAGCTCTATGACCTAGCACAAATAATTTTACACCAGAGTTGAACTAGATCTATAACCTAGTTCAAATAATATTACACTAGAGTTAAAATAGCTCTATAACCTAGTACAAATAATTTTACACTACTGTTGAACTAGCTCTACAAGCTAGTTCAAATAATTTTACAATAGAGTTGAACTAGCTCTATAGGCTAGGTCAAATAATTTTACGCTCGAGTTGAACTAGTTCTACAAGCTAGTTCAAATGATTTTACACTAGAGTTGAATTGGCTCTATAACCTAGTACAAATAATTTTACACTAGAGTTGAACTAGCTCTACAAGCTAGTTCAAGTAATTTTACACTAGAGTTGAACTAGCTCTATAACCTAGTACAAATAATTTTACACTAGAGTTGAACTAGCTCTACAAGCTAGTTCAAATAATTTTACAGTAATGTTGAACTAGCTCTACAGGCAAGTTCAAATAGTTTTACACTAATCTTGAACTACCTCTACAAGGTAGTTTAAATAATTTTACCCTAGATTTGAACTAGCTCTATAACCTAGCACAAATAATTTTACACCAGAGTTGAACTAGCTCTATAACCTAGTACAAATAATTTTACACTAGAGTTGATCTAGCTCTATAACCAAGTACAAATAATTTTACACTACTGTTGAACTAGCTCTATAGGCTAGTTCAAATAACTTTACACTAGAGTTGAACTAGCTCTATAGGCTAGGTCAAATAATTTTACGCTTGAGTTGAACTAGTTCTACAAGCTAGTTCAAACGATTTTACACTACTGTTGAAGTAGCTCTACAGGATAGTACAAATAATTTTACACTAGAGTTGAACTAGCTCTACAAGGTAGTTCAAATAATTTTACACTAAAGTTGAACTAGCTCTATAACCTAGTAGAAATAATTTTACACTAGAGTTGAACTAGCTCTATAACCTAGTGCAAATAATTTTACACTTGAGTTGAACTAGCTCTATAACCAAATACAAATAATTTTACACTAGAGTTGAACTAGCTTTATAACCTAGTACAAGTGATTTTACACTAGAGTTGAACTAGCTCTATGACCTAGTACAAATAATTTTACAATAGAATTGAACTAGCTCTATAGGCTAGGTCAAATAATTTTACACTAGATTTGAACTAGCTCTATAACCTAGTACAAATAATTTTACACTAGAGTTGAACTAGCTCTATAACCTAGTACAAATAATTTTACACTTGAGTAGAGCTAGCTCTATAACCAAGTACAAATAATTTTACACTAGAGTTGAACTAGCTCTATAACCTAGTACAAATGATTTTACACTAGAGTTGAACTAGCTCTATGACCTAGTATAAATAATTTTACAATAGAGTTGAACTAGCTCTATAGGCTAGTTCAAATACTTTTACACTAGAGTTGAACTAGCTCTATAGGCTAGTACAAATAATTTTACACTAGAGTTGAACTAGCTCTACAAGCTAGTTCAAATAATTTTACACTAGAGTTGAACTAGCTCTACAAGCTAGTTTAAATAATTTTATACTAGAGTTGAACTGGCTCAATAACCTAGTACAAATAATTTTACAGTAGAGTTGAACTAGCTCTACAAGCTAGTTCAAATAATTTTACACTACAGTTGAACTAGCTCTATAACTTAGTACAAATAATTTTACACTAGAGTTGAACTAGCTCAATAACCTAATACAAATAATTTTACAGTAGAGTTAGAATTGAACTACCTCTATAACCTAGTACAAATAATTTTACACTAGAATTAAACTGGCTCTACAAGCTAGTTCAAATAATTTTACACTATAGTGGAACTAGCTCTATAACCTAGTACAAATAATTTTACACTAGAGTTAAACTAGCTCTACAAGCTAGTACAAATAATTTTACACTAGAGTTGAACTAGCTCTACAAGCTAGTTCAAGTAATTTTACACTAGAGTTGAACTAGCTCTATAACCTAGTACAAATATTTTTACACTAGAGTGGAACTAGCTCTACAAGCTAGTTCAAATAATTTTACACTAAAGTTGAACTAGCTCTACAGGCTAGTTCAAATAGTTTTACACTAATCTTGAACTACCTCTACAAGGTAGTTTAAATAATTTTACCCTAGATTAGAACTAGCTATGTAACCTAGCACAAATAATTTTACACTAGAGTTGAATTAGCTCGATAACCTAGTACAAATAATTTTACGCTAGAGTTGCACTAGCTCTATAGGCTAGTTCAAATAACATTACACTAGAGTTGAACTAGCTCTATAGGCTAGTTCAAATAACTTTACACTAGAGTTGAACTAGCTCTATAGGCTAGGTCAAATAATTTTACACTCGAGTTGAACTAGCTCTATAACCTAGTACAAATGATTTTACACTACTGTTGACCTAGCTCTACAGGCTAGTACACATAAGTTTAAACTAGAGTTGAACTAGCTCTACAGGCTAGTTCAAATAATTTTACCCTAATCTTGAACTACCTCTAAAAGGTAGTTTTAATAATTTTACACTAGATTTGAACTAGCTCTATAACCAAGTACAAACGATTTTACACTAATGTTGAACTAGCTCTACAAGCTAGTTCAAATAATTTTACACTAGAGTTGAATTAGCTCTACAACCTAGTAAAAATTTTACACTAGACTTAAACTAGCTATACAAGCTAGTTCAAATAATTTTACAATAGAGTTGAACTAGCTCTATAACCTAATACAAATAATTTTACACTAGAGTTAAACTAGCTCTACAAGCTAGTTCGAATAATTTTACACTAGAGTTGAACAAGCTCTACAGGCTAGTTTAAATAATTTTACACTAGAGTTGAACTAGCTCTATGACCTAGTACAAATAATTTTACACTAGAGTTGAACTAGCTCAATAGTCTAGTTCAAATAATTTTACAAAAGAGTTGAACTTGTTCTATAGGCTTGTTCAAATAATTTTACACTAGAGTTGAACAAGCTCTACAGGCTAGTTCAAATAATTTTACACAAGAATTGAACTTGCTCTACAAGCTAGTTTAAATAATTTTACACTAGAGTTGAACTAGCTCTATAACCTAGTACAAATAATTTAACACTAGAGTTGAACTAGCTCTATAACCTAGTACAAATGATTTTACACTAGAGTTGAACTAGCTCTATGACCTAGTACAAATAATTTTACAATAGAGTTGAACTGGCTCTATAACCTAGTACAAATAATTTTACACTAGAGTTAAACTAGCTCTATAGGCTTGTTCAAATAATTTTACAATAGAGTTGAACTGGCTCTACAAGCTAGTTCAAATAAATTTGCACTAGAGTTGAACTAGCTCTATAACCTAGTACAAATATTTTTACACTAGAGTTGAACTAGCTCTACAAGCTAGTTCAAATAATTTTACACTAAAGTTAAACTAGCTCTACAGGCTAGTTCAAATAGTTTTACACTAATCTTGAACTACCTCTACAAGGTAGTTTAAATAATTTTACCCTAGATTTGAACTAGCTATGTAACCTAGCACAAATAATTTTACACTAGAGTTGAATTAGCTCTATAACCTAGTAAAAATAATTTTACACTAGAGTTGCACTAGCTCTATAGGCTAGTTCAAATAACATTACACTAGAGTTGAACTAGCTCTATAGGCTAGTTCAAATAACTTTACACTAGGGTTGAACTAGCTCTATAGGCTAGGTCAAATAATTTTACACTCGAGTTGAACTAGCTCTATAACCTAGTACAAATGATTTTACACTACTGTTGACCTAGCTCTACAGGCTAGTACACATAAGTTTACACTAGAGTTGAACTAGCTCTACAGGCTAGTTCAAATAATTTTACCCTAATCTTGAACTACCTCTAAAAGGTAGTTTTAATAATTTTACACTAGATTTGAACTAGCTCTATAACCAAGTACAAACGATTTTACACTAATGTTGAACTAGCTCTACAAGCTAGTTCAAATAATTTTACACTAGAGTTGAATTAGCTCTATAACCTAGTAAAAATTTTACACTAGACTTAAACTAGCTATACAAGCTAGTTCAAATAATTTTACAATAGAGTTGAACTAGCTCTATAACCTAATACAAATAATTTTACACTAGAGTTAAACTAGCTCTACAAGCTAGTTCGAATAATTTTACACTAGAGTTGAACAAGCTCTATAGGCTAGTTTAAATAATTTTACACTAGAGTTGAACTAGCTCTATGACCTAGTACAAATAATTTTACACTAGAGTTGAACTTGTTCTATAGGCTTGTTCAAATAATTTTACACTAGAGTTGAACAAGCTCTACAGGCTAGTTTAAATAATTTTACACAAGAATTGAACTTGCTCTACAAGCTAGTTTAAATAATTTTACCCTAGAGTTGAATTAGCTCAATAACCTAATACAAATAATTTTACAGTAGAGTTAGAATTGAACTAGCTCCATAACCTAGTACAAATAATTTTACACTAGAGTTGAGCTGGCTCTATAACCTAGTACAAATAATTTTACACTAGAGTTAAACTAGCTCTACAAGCTAGTACAAATAATTTTACATTAGAGTTGAACTGGCTCTACAAGATAGTTCAAGTAATTTTACACTAGAGTTGAACTAGCTCTATAACCTAGTACAAATATTTTTACACTAGAGTTGAACTAGCTCTACAAGCTAGTTCAAATAATTTTACACTAAAGTTGAACTAGCTCTACAGGCTAGTTCAAATAGTTTTACACTAATCTTGAACTACCTCTACAAGGTAGTTTAAATAATTTTACCCTAGATTTGAACTAGCTATGTAACCTAGCACAAATAATTTTACACTAGAGTTGAATTAGCTCTATAACCTAGTACAAATAATTTTACACTAGAGTTGCACTAGCTCTATAGGCTAGTTCAAATAACATTACACTAGACTTGAACTAGCTCTATAGGCTAGTTCAAATAACTTTACACTAGAGTTGAACTAGCTCTATAGGCTAGGTCAAATAATTTTACACTCGAGTTGAACTAGCTCTATAACCTAGTACAAATGATTTTACACTACTGTTAACCTAGCTCTACAGGCTAGTACACATAAGTTTACACTAGAGTTGAACTAGCTCTACAGGCTAGTTCAAATAATTTTACCCTAATCTTGAACTACCTCTAAAAGGTAGTTTTAATAATTTTACACTAGATTTGAACTAGCTCTATAACCAAGTACAAATGATTTTACAGTAATGTTGAACTAGCTATACAAGCTAGTTCAAATAATTTTACACTAGAGTTGAATTAGCTCTATAACCTAGTAAAAAATTTACACTAGACTTAAACTAGCTATACAAGCTAGTTCAAATAATTTTACAATAGAGTTGAACTAGCTCTATAACCTAATACAAATAATTTTAGACTAGAGTTAAACTAGCTCTACAAGCTAGTTCGAATAATTTTACACTAGAGTTGAACAAGCTCTACAGGCTAGTTTAAATAATTTTACACTAGAGTTGAACTAGCTCTATGACCTAGTACAAATAATTTTACACTAGAGTTGAACTAGCTCAATAGTCTAGTTTAAATAAGTTTACACTAGAGTTGAACTTGTTCTATAGGCTTGTTCAAATAATTTTACACTAGAGTTGAACAAGCTCTACAGGCTAGTTTAAATAATTTTACACAAGAATTGAACTTGCTCTACAAGCTAGTTTAAATAATTTTACACTAGAGTTGAACTAGCTCTATAACCTAGTACAAATAATTTAACACTAGAGTTGAACTAGCTCAATAACCTAGTACAAATGATTTTACACTAGAGTTGAACTAGCTCTATGTCCTAGTACAAATAATTTTACAATAGAGTTGAACTAGCTCTATAGGCTAGTTCAAATACTTTTACACTAGAGTTGAACTAGCTCTATAGGCTTGTTCAAATAATTTTACACTAGAGTTGAACTAGCTCTACAAGCTAGTTCAAATAATTTTACACTAGAGTTGAACTAGCTCTACAAGCTAGTTTAAATAATTTTATACTAGAGTTGAACTGGCTCAATAACCTAGTACAAATAATTTTACAGTAGAGTTGAACTAGCTCTACAAGCTAGTTCAAATAATTTTACACTAGAGTTGAACTAGCTCTGTAACTTAGTACAAATAATTTTACACTAGAGTTGAACTAGCTCAATAATCTAGTACAAATAATTTTACAGTAGAGTTAGAATTGAACTAGCTCCATAACCTAGTACAAATAATTTTACACTAGAGTTGAACTAGCTCTATAACCTAGTACAAATAATTTTACACTAGAGTCGAACTACCTCTATAACCTAGTACAAATGATTTTACACCACTACTGAACTAGCTCTTCAAGGTAGTTCAAATAATTTTACACTAGAGTTGAACTACCTCTATAACCTAGTACAAATAATTTTACACTAGAATTAAACTAGCTCTACAAGCTATTTCAAATAATTTTACACTATAGTGGAACTAGCTCTATAACCTAGTACAAATAATTTTACACTAGAGTTAAACTAGCTCTACAAGCTAGTACAAATAATTTTACACTAGAGTTGAACTGGCTCTACAAGCTAGTTCAAGTAATTTTACACTAGAGTTGAACTAGCTCTATAACCTAGTACAAATATTTTTACACTAGAGTTGAGCTAGCTCTACAAGCTAGTTCAAATAATTTTACACTAAAGTTGAACTAGCTCTACAGGCTAGTTCAAATAGTTTTACACTAATCTTGAACTACCTCTACAAGGTAGTTTAAATAATTTTACCCTAGATTAGAACTAGCTATGTAACCTAGCACAAATAATTTTACACTAGAGTTGAATTAGCTCTATAACCTAGTACAAATAATTTTACGCTAGAGTTGCACTAGCTCTATAGGCTAGTTCAAATAACATTACACTAGAGTTGAACCAGCTCTATAGGCTAGTTCAAATAACTTCACACTAGAGTTGAACTAGCTCTATAGGCTAGGTCAAATAATTTTACACTCGAGTTGAACTAGCTCTATAACCTAGTACAAATGATTTTACACTACTGTTGACCTAGCTCTACAGGCTAGTACACATAAGTTTAAACTAGAGTTGAACTAGCTCTACAGGCTAGTTCAAATAATTTTACCCTAATCTTGAACTACCTCTAAAAGGTAGTTTTAATAATTTTACACTAGATTTGAACTAGCTCTATAACCAAGTACAAACGATTTTACACTAATGTTGAACTAGCTCTACAAGCTAGTTCAAATAATTTTACACTAGAGTTGAATTAGCTCTATAACCTAGTAAAAATAATTTTACACTAGAATTAAACTAGCTATACAAGCTAGTTCAAATAATTTTACAATAGAGTTGAACTAGCTCTATAACCTAATACAAATAATTTTACACTAGAGTTAAACTAGCTCTACAAGCTAGTTCGAATAATTTTACACTAGAGTTGAACAAGCTCTACAGGCTAGTTTAAATAATTTTACACTAGAGTTGAACTAGCTCTATGACCTAGTACAAATAATTTTACACTAGAGTTGAACTAGCTCAATAGTCTAGTTCAAATAATTTTACAAAAGAGTTGAACTTGTTCTATAGGCTTGTTCAAATAATTTTACACTAGAGTTGAACAAGCTCTACAGGCTAGTTCAAATAATTTTACACAAGAATTGAACTTGCTCTACAAGCTAGTTTAAATAATTTTACACTAGAGTTGAACTAGCTCTATAACCTAGTACAAATAATTTAACACTAGAGTTGAACTAGCTCTATAACCTAGTACAAATGATTTTACACTAGAGTTGAACTAGCTCTATGACCTAGTACAAATAATTTTACAATAGAGTTGAACTAGCTCTATAACCTAGTACAAATAATTTTACACTAGAGTTAAACTAGCTCTATAGGCTTGTTCAAATAATTTTACAATAGAGTTGAACTAGCTCTACAAGCTAGTTCAAATAATTTTACACTAGAGTTGAACTAGCTCTATAACCTAGTACAAATATTTTTACACTAGAGTTGAACTAGCTCTACAAGCTAGTTCAAATAATTTTACACTAAAGTTGAACTAGCTCTACAGGCTAGTTCAAATAGTTTTACACTAATCTTGAACTACCTCTACAAGGTAGTTTAAATAATTTTACCCTAGATTTGAACTAGCTCTATAACCTAGCACAAATAATTTTACACTAGAATTGAACTAGCTCTATAACCTAGTTCAAATAATTTTACACTAGAGTTGAACTAGCTCTATAACCTAGTACAAATAATTTTACACTAGAGTTGAACTAGCTCTATGACCTAGTACAAATAATTTTAAACTAGAGTTGAACTAGCTCTATAACCTAGTACAAATAATTTTACACTAGAGTTGAACTAGCTCTGTGACCTAGTACAAATAATTTTACACTAAAGTTGAACTAGCTCTACAGGCTAGTTCAAATAGTTTTACACTAATCTTGAACTACCTCTACAAGGTAGTTTAAATAATTTTACCCTAGATTTGAACTAGCTATGTAACCTAGCACAAATAATTTTACACTAGAGTTGAATTAGCTCTATAACCTAGTAAAAATAATTTTACACTAGAGTTGCACTAGCTCTATAGGCTAGTTCAAATAACATTACACTAGAGTTGAACTAGCTCTATAGGCTAGTTCAAATAACTTTACACTAGGGTTGAACTAGCTCTATAGGCTAGGTCAAATAATTTTACACTCGAGTTGAACTAGCTCTATAACCTAGTACAAATGATTTTACACTACTGTTGACCTAGCTCTAGAGGCTAGTACACATAAGTTTAAACTAGAGTTGAACTAGCTCTATAGGCTAGTTCAAATAATTTTACCCTAATCTTGAACTACCTCTAAAAGGTAGTTTTAATAATTTTACACTAGATTTGAACTAGCTCTATAACCAAGTACAAACGATTTTACACTAATGTTGAACTAGCTCTACAAGCTAGTTCAAATAATTTTACACTAGAGTTGAATTAGCTCTATAACCTAGTAAAAATAATTTTACACTAGAATTAAACTAGCTATACAAGCTAGTTCAAATAATTTTACAATAGAGTTGAACTAGCTCTATAACCTAATACAAATAATTTTACACTAGAGTTAAACTAGCTCTACAAGCTAGTTCGAATAATTTTACACTAGAGTTGAACAAGCTCTACAGGCTAGTTTAAATAATTTTACACTAGAGTTGAACTAGCTCTATGACCTAGTACAAATAATTTTACACTAGAGTTGAACTAGCTCAATAGTCTAGTTCAAATAATTTTACAAAAGAGTTGAACTTGTTCTATAGGCTTGTTCAAATAATTTTACCCTAGAGTTGAACAAGCTCTACAGGCTAGTTCAAATAATTTTACACAAGAATTGAACTTGCTCTACAAGCTAGTTTAAATAATTTTACACTAGAGTTGAACTAGCTCTATAACCTAGTACAAATAATTTAACACTAGAGTTGAACTAGCTCTACAACCTAGTACAAATGATTTTACACTAGAGTTGAACTAGCTCTATGACCTAGTACAAATAATTTTACAATAGAGTTGAACTAGCTCTATAACCTAGTACAAATAATTTTACACTAGAGTTAAACTAGCTCTATAGGCTTGTTCAAATAATTTTACAATAGAGTTGAACTAGCTCTACAAGCTAGTTCAAATAATTTTACACTAGAGTTGAACTAGCTCTATAACCTAGTACAAATATTTTTACACTAGAGTTGAACTAGCTCTACAAGCTAGTTCAAATAATTTTACACTAAAGTTGAACTAGCTCTACAGGCTAGTTCAAATAGTTTTACACTAATCTTGAACTACCTCTACAAGGTAGTTTAAATAATTTTACCCTAGATTTGAACTAGCTATGTAACCTAGCACAAATAATTTTACACTAGAGTTGAATTAGCTCTATAACCTAGTAAAAATAATTTTACACTAGAGTTGCACTAGCTCTATAGGCTAGTTCAAATAACATTACACTAGAGTTGAACTAGCTCTATAGGCTAGTTCAAATAACTTTACACTAGGGTTGAACTAGCTCTATAGGCTAGGTCAAATAATTTTACACTCGAGTTGAACTAGCTCTATAACCTAGTACAAATGATTTTACACTACTGTTGACCTAGCTCTACAGGCTAGTACACATAAGTTTACACTAGAGTTGAACTAGCTCTACAGGCTAGTTCAAATAATTTTACCCTAATCTTGAACTACCTCTAAAAGGTAGTTTTAATAATTTTACACTAGATTTGAACTAGCTCTATAACCAAGTACAAACGATTTTACACTAATGTTGAACTAGCTCTACAAGCTAGTTCAAATAATTTTACACTAGAGTTGAATTAGCTCTATAACCTAGTAAAAATTTTACACTAGACTTAAACTAGCTATACAAGCTAGTTCAAATAATTTTACAATAGAGTTGAACTAGCTCTATAACCTAATACAAATAATTTTACACTAGAGTTAAACTAGCTCTACAAGCTAGTTCGAATAATTTTACACTAGAGTTGAACAAGCTCTACAGGCTAGTTTAAATAATTTTACACTAGAGTTGAACTAGCTCTATGACCTAGTACAAATAATTTTACACTAGAGTTGAACTAGCTCAATAGTCTAGTTCAAATAATTTTCCAAAAGAGTTGAACTTGTTCTATAGGCTTGTTTAAATAATTTTACACTAGAGTTGAACAAGCTCTATAGGCTAGTTCAAATAATTTTACACAAGAATTGAACTTGCTCTACAAGCTAGTTTAAATAATTTTACACTAGAGTCGAACTACCTCTATAACCTAGTACAAATGATTTTACACCACTTCTGAACTAGCTCTTCAAGGTAGTTCAAATAATTTTACACTAGAGTTGAACTACCTCTATAACCTAGTACAAATAATTTTACACTAGAATTAAACTAGCTCTACAAGCTAGTTCAAATAATTTTACACTAGAGTGGAACTAGCTCTATAACCTAGTACAAATAATTTTACACTAGAGTTAAACTAGCTCTACAAGCTAGTACAAATAATTTTACACTAGAGTTGAACTGGCTCTACAAGCTAGTTCAAGTAATTTTACACTAGAGTTGAACTAGCTCTATAACCTAGTACAAATATTTTTACAATAGAGTTGAACTAGCTCTACAAGCTAGTTCAAATAGTTTTACACTAATCTTGAACTACCTCTACAAGGTAGTTTAAATAATTTTACCCTAGATTAGAACTAGCTATGTAACCTAGCACAAATAATTTTACACTAGAGTTGAATTAGCTCTATAACCTAGTACAAATAATTTTACGCTAGAGTTGCACTAGCTCTATAGGCTAGTTCAAATAACATTACACTAGAGTTGAACTAGCTCTATAGGCTAGTTCAAATAACTTTACACTAGGGTTGAACTAGCTCTATAGGCTAGGTCAAATAATTTTACACTCGAGTTGAACTAGCTCTATAACCTAGTACAAATGATTTTACACTACTGTTGACCTAGCTCTACAGGCTACTACACATAAGTTTACACTAGAGTTGAACTAGCTCTACAGGCTAGTTCAAATAATTTTACCCTAATCTTGAACTACCTCTAAAAGGTAGTTTTAATAATTTTACACTAGATTTGAACTAGCTCTATAACCAAGTACAAATGATTTTACACTAATGTTGAACTAGCTCTACAAGCTAGTTCAAATAATTTTACACTAGAGTTGAATTAGCTCTATAACCTAGTAAAAATTTTACACTAGACTTAAACTAGCTATACAAGCTAGTTCAAATAATTTTACAATAGAGTTGAACTAGCTCTATAACCTAATACAAATAATTTTACACTAGAGTTAAACTAGCTCTACAAGCTAGTTCGAATAATTTTACACTAGAGTTGAACAAGCTCTACAGGCTAGTTTAAATAATTTTACACTAGAGTTGAACTGGCTCTATGACCTAGTACAAATAATTTTACACTAGAGTTGAACTAGCTCAATAGTCTAGTTAAATAATTTTACACTAGAGTTGAACTTGTTCTATAGGCTTGTTCAAATAATTTTACACTAGAGTTGAACAAGCTCTACAGGCTAGTTCAAATAATTTTACACAAGAATTGAAATTGCTCTACAAGCTAGTTTAAATAATTTTACACTAGAGTTAAACTAGCTCTACAAGCTAGTTCGAATAATTTTACACTAGAGTTGAACAAGCTCTATAGGCTAGTTTAAATAATTTTACACTAGAGTTGAACTAGCTCAATAGTCTAGTTCAAATAATTTTACACTAGAGTTGAACTTGTTCTATAGGCTTGTTCAAATAATTTTACACTAGAGTTGAACAAGCTCTACAGGCTAGTTCAAATAATTTTACACAAGAATTGAACTTGCTCTACAAGCTAGTTTAAATAATTTTACACTAGAGTTGAACTAGCTCTATAACCTAGTACAAATAATTTAACACTAGAGTTGAACTAGCTCTATAACCTAGTACAAATAATTTTACACTAGAATTAAATTAGCTCTACAAGCTAGTTCAAATAATTTTACACTAGAGCGGAACTAGCTCTATAACCTAGTACAAATAATTTTACACTAGAGTTAAACTAGCTCTACAAGCTAGTACAAATAATTTTACACTAGAGTTGAACTGGCTCTACAAGCTAGTTCAAGTAATTTTACACTAGAGTTGAACTAGCTCTATAACCTAGTACAAACTAGCTCTAGTTTAAATAATTTTAAACAAGAATTGAAATTGCTCTACAAGCTAGTTTAAATAATTTTACAAGCTAGTTTAAATAAGTTTACAGGCTAGTTCAAATAATTTTACACTAGAATTAAATTAGCTCTACAAGCTAGTTCAAATAATTTTACACTAGAGTGGAACTAGCTCTATAACCTAGTACAAATAATTTTACACTAGAGTTAAACTAGCTCTACAAGCTAGTACAAATAATTTTACACTAGAGTTGAACTGGCTCTACAAGCTAGTTCAAGTAATTTTACACTAGAGTTGAACTAGCTCTATAACCTAGTACAAATATTTTTACACTAGAGTTGAACTAGCTCTACAAGCTAGTTCAAATAATTTTACACTAAAGTTGAACTAGCTCTACAGGCTAGTTCAAATAGTTTTACACTAATCTTGAACTACCTCTACAAGGTAGTTTAAATAATTTTACCCTAGATTTGAACTAGCTATGTAACCTAGCACAAATAATTTTACACTAGAGTTGAATTAGCTCTATAACCTAGTACAAATAATTTTACACTAGAGTTGCACTAGCTCTATAGGCTAGTTTAAATAACTTTACACTAGAGTTGAACTAGCTCTATAGGCTAGGTCAAATAATTTTACACTAGAGTGGAACTAGCTCTATAGGCTAGGTAAAATAATTTTACACTAGAGTTAAACTAGAGTGGAACTAGCTCTATAGGCTAGGTCAAATAATTTTACACTCGAGTTGAACTAGCTCTATAACCTAGTACAAATGATTTTACACTACTGTTGACCTAGCTAGTTCAAATAATTTTACAGTAGAGTGGAACTAGCTCTATAGGCTAGGTCAAATAATTTTACACTAGAGTTACACTAGAGTTAAATTAGCTCTACAAGCTAGTTCAAATAATTTTACACTGGAGTGGAACTAGCTCTATAGGCTAGGTCAAATAATTTTACACTAGAGTTAAACTAGCTCTACAAGCTAGTACAAATAATTTTACACTAGAGTTGAACTGGCTCTACAAGCTAGTTCAAGTAATTTTACACTAGAGTTGAACTAGCTCTATAACCTAGTACAAATATTTTTACAATAGAGTTGAACTAGCTCTACAAGCTAGTTCAAATAATTTTACACTAGAGTTGAACTAGCTCTATAACCTAGTACAAATATTTTTACACTAGAGTTGAAGTAGCTCTACAAGCTAGTTCAAATAATTTTACACTAAAGTTGAACTAGCTCTACAAGCTAGTTCAAATAGTTTTACACTAATCTTGAACTACCTCTACAAGGTAGTTTAAATAATTTTACCCAAGATTTGAACTAGCTATGTAACCTAGCACAAATAATTTTACACTAGAGTTGAATTAGCTCTATAACCTAGTACAAATAATTTTACACTAGAGTTGCACTAGCTCTATAGGCTAGTTCAAATAACTTTACACTAGAGTTGAACTAGCTCTATAGGCTAGGTCAAATAATTTTAAACAAGAATTGAAATTGCTCTACAAGCTAGTTTAAATAATTTTACAAGCTAGTTTAAATAATTTTATAGGCTAGTACAAATAATTTTACACTAGAATTAAATTAGCTCTACAAGCTAGTTCAAATAATTTTAGACCAGAGTGGAACTAGCTCTATAACCTAGTACAAATAATTTTACACTAGAGTTAAACTAGCTCTACAAGCTAGTACAAATAATTTTACACTAGAGTTGAACTGGCTCTACAAGCTAGTTTAAATAATTTTATACTAGAGTTGAACTGGCTCAATAACCTAGTACAAATAATTTTACAGTAGAGTTGAACTAGCTCTACAAGCTAGTTCAAATAATTTTACACTAGAGTTGAACTAGTTCTATAACTTAGTACAAATAATTTTACACTAGAGTTGAACTAGCTCAATAACCTAGTACAAATAATTTTACAGTAGAGTTAGAATTGAATTAGCTCCATAACCTAGTACAAATAATTTTACACTCGAGTTGAACTAGCTCTATAACCTAGTACAAATAATTTTACACTAGAGTCGAACTACCTCTATAACCTAGTACAAATGATTTTACACCACTTCTGAACTAGCTCTTCAAGGTAGTTCAAATAATTTTACACTAGAGTTGAACTACCTCTATAACCTAGTACAAATAATTTTACACTAGAATTAAACTAGCTCTACAAGCTAGTTCAAATAATTTTACACTAGAGTGGAACTAGCTCTATAACCTAGTACAAATAATTTTACACTAGAGTTAAACTAGCTCTACAAGCTAGTACAAATAATTTTACACTAGAGTTGAACTGGCTCTACAAGCTAGTTCAAGTAATTTTACACTAGAGTTGAACTAGCTCTATAACCTAGTACAAATATTTTTACAATAGAGTTGAACTAGCTCTACAAGCTAGTTCAAATAGTTTTACACTAATCTTGAACTACCTCTACAAGGTAGTTTAAATAATTTTACCCTAGATTAGAACTAGCTATGTAACCTAGCACAAATAATTTTACACTAGAGTTGAATTAGCTCTATAACCTAGTACAAATAATTTTACGCTAGAGTTGCACTAGCTCTATAGGCTAGTTCAAATAACATTACACTAGAGTCGAACTAGCTCTATAGGCTAGTTCAAATAACTTTACACTAGAGTTGAACTAGCTCTATAGGCTAGGTCAAATACTTTTACACTCGAGTTGAACTAGCTCTATAACCTAGTACAAATGATTTTACACTACTGTTGACCTAGCTCTACAGGCTAGTACACATAAGTTTACACTAGAGTTGAACTAGCTCTACAGGCTAGTTCAAATAATTTTACCCTAATCTTGAACTACCTCTAAAAGGTAGTTTTAATAATTTTACACTAGATTTGAACTAGCTCTATAACCAAGTACAAATGATTTTACACTAATGTTGAACTAGCTCTACAAGCTAGTTAAAATAATTTTACACTAGAGTTGAATTAGCTCTATAACCTAGTAAAAATTTTACACTAGACTTAAACTAGCTATACAAGCTAGTTCAAATAATTTTACAATAGAGTTGAACTAGCTCTATAACCTAATACAAATAATTTTACACTAGAGATAAACTAGCTCTACAAGCTAGTTCGAATAATTTTACACTAGAGTTGAACAAGCTCTACAGGCTAGTTTAAATAATTTTACACTAGAGTTGAACTAGCTCTATGACCTAGTACAAATAATTTTACACTAGAGTTGAACTAGCTCAATAGTCTAGTTCAAATAATTTTACACTAGAGTTGAACTTGTTCTATAGGCTTGTTCAAATAATTTTACACTAGAGTTGAACAAGCTCTACAGGCTAGTTCAAATAATTTTACACAAGAATTGAACTTGCTATACAAGCTAGTTTAAATAATTTTACACTAGAGTTGAACTAGCTCTATAACCTAGTACAAATAATTTAACACTAGAGTTGAACTAGCTCTATAACCTAGTACAAATGATTTTACACTAGAGTTGAACTAGCTCTTTGACCTAGTACAAATAATTTTACAATAGAGTTGAACTAGCTCTATAGGCTAGTTCAAATACTTTTACACTAGAGTTGAACTAGCTCTATAGGCTTGTTCAAATAATTTTACACTAGAGTTGAACTAGCTCTACAAGCTAGTTCAAATAATTTTACACTGGAGTTGAACTAGCTCTACAAGCTAGTTTAAATAATTTTATACTAGAGTTGAACTGGCTCAATAACCTAGTACAAATAATTTTATAGTAGAGTTGAACTAGCTCTACAAGCTAGTTCAAATAATGTTACACTAGAGTTGAACTAGCTCTATAACTTAGTACAAATAATTTTACACTAGAGTTGAACTAGCTCAATAACCTAGTACAAATAATTTTACAGTAGAGTTAGAATTGAATTAGCTCCATAACCTAGTACAAATAATTTTACACTCGAGTTGAACTAGCTCTATAACCTAGTACAAATAATTTTACACTAGAGTCGAACTACCTCTATAACCTAGTACAAATGATTTTACACCACTGCTGAACTAGCTCTTCAAGGTAGTTCAAATAATTTTACACTAGAGTTGAACTACCTCTACAACCTAGTACAAATAATTTTACACTATAATTAAACTAGCTCTACAAGCTAGTTCAAATAATTTTACACTAGAGTGGAACTAGCTCTATAACCTAGTACAAATAATTTTACACTAGAGTTAAACTAGCTCTACAAGCTACTACAAATAATTTTACACTAGAGTTGAACTGGCTCTACAAGCTAGTTCAAGTAATTTTACACTAGAGTTGAACTAGCTCTATAACCTAGTACGAATATTTTTACACTAGAGTTGAACTAGCTTTACAAGCTAGTTCAAATAATTTTACACTAAAGTTGAACTAGCTCTACAGGCTAGTTCAAATAGTTTTACACTAATCTTGAACTACCTCTACAAGGTAGTTTAAATAATTTTACCCTAGATTTGAACTAGCTATGTAACCTAGCACAAATAATTTTACACTAGAGTTGAATTAGCTCTATAACCTAGTAAAAATAATTTTACACTAGAGTTGCACTAGCTCTATAGGCTAGTTCAAATAACATTACACTAGAGTTGAACTAGCTCTATAGGCTAGTTCAAATAACTTTACACTAGGGTTGAACTAGCTCTATAGGCTAGGTCAAATAATTTTACACTCGAGTTGAACTAGCTCTATAACCTAGTACAAATGATTTTACACTACTGTTGACCTAGCTCTACAGGCTAGTACACATAAGTTTACACTATAGTTGAACTAGCTCTACAGGCTAGTTCAAATAATTTTACCCTAATCTTGAACTACCTCTAAAAGGTAGTTTTAATAATTTTACACTAGATTTGAACTAGCTCTATAACCAAGTACAAATGATTTTACACTAATGTTGAACTAGCTCTACAAGCTAGTTCAAATAATTTTACACTAGAGTTGAATTAGCTCTATAACCTAGTAAAAATTTTACACTAGACTTAAACTAGCTATACAAGCTAGTTCAAATAATTTTACAATAGAGTTGAACTAGCTCTATAACCTAATACAAATAATTTTACACTAGAGTTAAACTAGCTCTACAAGCTAGTTCGAATAATTTTACACTAGAGTTGAATAAGCTCTACAGGCTAGTTTAAATAATTTTACACTAGAGTTGAACTAGCTCTATGACCTAGTACAAATAATTTTACACTAGAGTTGAACTAGCTGAATAGTCTAGTTCAAATAATTTTACACTAGAGTTGAACTAGCTCTATAACTTAGTACAAATAATTTTACACTAGAGTTGAACTAGCTCAATAACCTAGTACAAATAATTTTACAGTAGAGTTAGA
Source organism: Triticum urartu (assembly GCF_056163025.1). Taxonomy (NCBI): domain Eukaryota; kingdom Viridiplantae; phylum Streptophyta; class Magnoliopsida; order Poales; family Poaceae; genus Triticum; species Triticum urartu. The sequence goes on from NC_141875.1 coordinate 559,941,007, forward strand.
ATTGAACTAGCTCCATAACCTAGTACATAGAGTTGAACTAGCTCTGTAACCTAGTACAAATAATTTTACACTAGAGTCGAACTACCTCTATAACCTAGTACAAATGATTTTACACCACTACTGAACTAGCTCTTCAAGGTAGTTCAAATAATTTTACACTAGAGTTGAACTACCTCTATAACCTAGTACAAATAATTTTACACTAGAATTAAACTAGCTCTACAAGCTAGTTCAAATAATTTTACACTATAGTGGAACTAGCTCTATAACCTAGTACAAATAATTTTACACTAGAGTTAAACTAGCTCTACAAGCTAGTACAAATAATTTTACACTAGAGTTGAACTGGCTCTACAAGCTAGTTCAAGTAATTTTACACTAGAGTTGAACTAGCTCTATAACCTAGTACAAATATTTTTACACTAGAGTTGAACTAGCTCTACAAGCTAGTTCAAATAATTTTACACTAAAGTTGAACTAGCTCTACAGGCTAGTTCAAATAGTTTTACACTAATCTTGAACTACCTCTACAAGGTAGTTTAAATAATTTTACCCTAGATTAGAACTAGCTATGTAACCTAGCACAAATAATTTTACACTAGAGTTGAATTAGCTCTATAACCTAGTACAAATAATTTTACGCTAGAGTTGCACTAGCTCTATAGGCTAGTTCAAATAACATTACACTAGAGTTGAACTAGCTCTATAGGCTAGTTCAAATAACTTTACACTAGAGTTGAACTAGCTCTATAGGCTAGGTCAAATAATTTTACACTCGAGTTGAACTAGCTCTATAACCTAGTACAAATGATTTTACACTACTGTTGACCTAGCTCTACAGGCTAGTACACATAAGTTTACACTAGAGTTGAACTAGCTCTACAGGCTAGTTCAAATAATTTTACCCTAATCTTGAACTACCTCTAAAAGGTAGTTTTAATAATTTTACACTAGATTTGAACTAGCTCTATAACCAAGTACAAACGATTTTACACTAATGTTGAACTAGCTCTACAAGCTAGTTCAAATAATTTTACACTAGAGTTGAATTAGCTCTATAACCTAGTAAAAATAATTTTACACTAGAATTAAACTAGCTATACAAGCTAGTTCAAATAATTTTACAATAGAGTTGAACTAGCTCTATAACCTAATACAAATAATTTTACACTAGAGTTAAACTAGCTCTACAAGCTAGTTCGAATAATTTTACACTAGAGTTGAACAAGCTCTACAGGCTAGTTTAAATAATTTTACACTAGAGTTGAACTAGCTCTATGACCTAGTACAAATAATTTTACACTAGAGTTGAACTAGCTCAATAGTCTAGTTCAAATAATTTTACAAAAGAGTTGAACTTGTTCTATAGGCTTGTTCAAATAATTTTACACTAGAGTTGAACAAGCTCTACAGGCTAGTTCAAATAATTTTACACAAGAATTGAACTTGCTCTACAAGCTAGTTTAAATAATTTTACACTAGAGTTGAACTAGCTCTATAACCTAGTACAAATAATTTAACACTAGAGTTGAACTAGCTCTATAACCTAGTACAAATGATTTTACACTAGAGTTGAACTAGCTCTATGACCTAGTACAAATAATTTTACAATAGAGTTGAACTAGCTCTATAACCTAGTACAAATAATTTTACACTAGAGTTAAACTAGCTCTACAGGCTTGTTCAAATAATTTTACAATAGAGTTGAACTAGCTCTACAAGCTAGTTCAAATAATTTTACACTAGAGTTGAACTAGCTCTATAACCTAGGACAAATATTTTTACACTAGAGTTGAACTAGCTCTACAAGCTAGTTCAAATAATTTTACACTAAAGTTGAACTAGCTCTATAGGCTAGTTCAAATAGTTTTACACTAATCTTGAACTACCTCTACAAGGTAGTTTAAATAATTTTACCCTAGATTTGAACTAGCTATGTAACCTAGCACAAATAATTTTACACTAGAGTTGAATTAGCTCTATAACCTAGTAAAAATAATTTTACACTAGAGTTGCACTAGCTCTATAGGCTAGTTCAAATAACATTACACTAGAGTTGAACTAGCTCTATAGGCTAGTTCAAATAACTTTACACTAGGGTTGAACTAGCTCTATAGGCTAGGTCAAATAATTTTACACTCGAGTTGAACTAGCTCTATAACCTAGTACAAATGATTTTACACTACTGTTGACCTAGCTCTACAGGCTAGTACACATAAGTTTAAACTAGAGTTGAACTAGCTCTACAGGCTAGTTCAAATAATTTTACCCTAATCTTGAACTACCTCTAAAAGGTAGTTTTAATAATTTTACACTAGATTTGAACTAGCTCTATAACCAAGTACAAACGATTTTACACTAATGTTGAACTAGCTCTACAAGCTAGTTCAAATAATTTTACACTAGAGTTGAATTAGCTCTATAACCTAGTAAAAATAATTTTACACTAGAATTAAACTAGCTATACAAGCTAGTTCAAATAATTTTACAATAGAGTTGAACTAGCTCTATAACCTAATACAAATAATTTTACACTAGAGTTAAACTAGCTCTACAAGCTAGTTCGAATAATTTTACACTAGAGTTGAACAAGCTCTACAGGCTAGTTTAAATAATTTTACACTAGAGTTGAACTAGCTCTATGACCTAGTACAAATAATTTTACACTAGAGTTGAACTAGCTCAATAGTCTAGTTCAAATAATTTTACAAAAGAGTTGAACTTGTTCTATAGGCTTGTTCAAATAATTTTACACTAGAGTTGAACAAGCTCTACAGGCTAGTTCAAATAATTTTACACAAGAATTGAACTTGCTCTACAAGCTAGTTTAAATAATTTTACACTAGAGTTGAACTAGCTCTATAACCTAGTACAAATAATTTAACACTAGAGTTGAACTAGCTCTATAACCTAGTACAAATGATTTTACACTAGAGTTGAACTAGCTCTATGACCTAGTACAAATAATTTTACAATAGAGTTGAACTAGCTCTATAACCTAGTACAAATAATTTTACACTAGAGTTAAACTAGCTCTACAGGCTTGTTCAAATAATTTTACAATAGAGTTGAACTAGCTCTACAAGCTAGTTCAAATAATTTTACACTAGAGTTGAACTAGCTCTATAACCTAGTACAAATATTTTTACACTAGAGTTGAACTAGCTCTACAAGCTAGTTCAAATAATTTTACACTAAAGTTGAACTAGCTCTATAGGCTAGTTCAAATAGTTTTACACTAATCTTGAACTACCTCTACAAGGTAGTTTAAATAATTTTACCCTAGATTTGAACTAGCTATGTAACCTAGCACAAATAATTTTACACTAGAGTTGAATTAGCTCTATAACCTAGTAAAAATAATTTTACACTAGAGTTGCACTAGCTCTATAGGCTAGTTCAAATAACATTACACTAGAGTTGAACTAGCTCTATAGGCTAGTTCAAATAACTTTACACTAGGGTTGAACTAGCTCTATAGGCTAGGTCAAATAATTTTACACTCGAGTTGAACTAGCTCTATAACCTAGTACAAATGATTTTACACTACTGTTGACCTAGCTCTACAGGCTAGTACACATAAGTTTAAACTAGAGTTGAACTAGCTCTACAGGCTAGTTCAAATAATTTTACCCTAATCTTGAACTACCTCTAAAAGGTAGTTTTAATAATTTTACACTAGATTTGAACTAGCTCTATAACCAAGTACAAACGATTTTACACTAATGTTGAACTAGCTCTACAAGCTAGTTCAAATAATTTTACACTAGAGTTGAATTAGCTCTATAACCTAGTAAAAAAAAATTTACACTAGAATTAAACTAGCTATACAAGCTAGTTCAAATAATTTTACAATAGAGTTGAACTAGCTCTATAACCTAATACAAATAATTTTACACTAGTGTTAAACTAGCTCTACAAGCTAGTTCGAATAATTTTACACTAGAGTTGAACAAGCTCTACAGGCTAGTTTAAATAATTTTACACTAGAGTTGAACTAGCTCTATGACCTAGTACAAATAATTTTACACTAGAGTTGAACTAGCTCAATAGTCTAGTTCAAATAATTTTACAAAAGAGTTGAACTTGTTCTATAGGCTTGTTTAAATAATTTTACACTAGAGTTGAACAACCTCTACAGGCTAGTTCAAATAATTTTACACAAGAATTGAACTTGCTCTACAAGCTAGTTTAAATAATTTTACACTAGAGTTGAACTAGCTCTATAACCTAGTACAAATAATTTAACACTAGAGTTGAACTAGCTCTATAACCTAGTACAAATGATTTTACACTAGAGTTGAACTAGCTCTATGACCTAGTACAAATAATTTTACAATAGAGTTGAACTAGCTGTATAACCTAGTACAAATAATTTTACACTAGAGTTAAACTAGCTCTATAGGCTTGTTCAAATAATTTTACAATAGAGTTGAACTAGCTCTACAAGCTAGTTCAAATAATTTTACACTAGAGTTGAACTAGCTCTATAACCTAGTACAAATATTTTTACACTAGAGTTGAACTAGCTCTACAAGCTAGTTCAAATAATTTTACACTAAAGTTGAACTAGCTCTACAGGCTAGTTCAAATAGTTTTACACTAATCTTGAACTACCTCTACAAGGTAGTTTAAATAATTTTACCCTAGATTTGAACTAGCTATGTAACCTAGCACAAATAATTTTACACTAGAGTTGAATTAGCTCTATAACCTAGTAAAAATAATTTTACACTAGAGTTGCACTAGCTCTATAGGCTAGTTCAAATAACATTACACTAGAGTTGAACTAGCTCTATAGGCTAGTTCAAATAACTTTACACTAGGGCTGAACTAGCTCTATAGGCTAGGTCAAATAATTTTACACTCGAGTTGAACTAGCTCTATAACCTAGTACAAATGATTTTACACTACTGTTGACCTAGCTCTACAGGCTAGTACACATAAGTTTACACTAGAGTTGAACTAGCTCTACAGGCTAGTTCAAATAATTTTACCCTAATCTTGAACTACCTCTAAAAGGTAGTTTTAATAATTTTACACTAGATTTGAACTAGCTCTATAACCAAGTACAAACGATTTTACACTAATGTTGAACTAGCTCTACAAGCTAGTTCAAATAATTTTACACTAGAGTTGAATTAGCTCTATAACCTAGTAAAATTTTTACACTATACTTAAACTAGCTATACAAGCTAGTTCAAATAATTTTACAATAGAGTTGAACTAGCTCTATAACCTAATACAAATAATTTTACACTAGAGTTAAACTAGCTCTACAAGCTAGTTCGAATAATTTTACACTAGAGTTGAACAAGCTCTACAGGCTAGTTTAAATAATTTTACACTAGAGTTGAACTAGCTCTATGACCTAGTACAAATAATTTTACACTAGAGTTGAACTAGCTCAATAGTCTAGTTCAAATAATTTTACAAAAGAGTTGAACTTGTTCTATAGGCTTGTTCAAATAATTTTACACTAGAGTTGAACAAGCTCTACAGGCTAGTTCAAATAATTTTACAAAAGAATTGAACTTGCTCTACAAGCTAGTTTAAATAATTTTACACTAGAGTTGAACTAGCTTTATAACCTAGTACAAATAATTTAACACTAGAGTTGAACTAGCTCTATAACCTAGTACAAATGATTTTACACTAGAGTTGAACTAGCTCTATGACCTAGTACAAATAACTTTACAATAGAGTTGAACTAGCTCTATAACCTAGTACAAATAATTTTACACTAGAGTTAAACTAGCTCTATAGGCTTGTTCAAATAATTTTACAATAGAGTTGAACTAGCTCTACAAGCTAGTTCAAATAATTTTACACTAGAGTTGAACTAGCTCTATAACCTAGCACAAATATTTTTACACTAGAGTTGAACTAGCTCTACAAGCTAGTTCAAATAATTTTACACTAAAGTTGAACTAGCTCTACAGGCTAGTTCAAATAGTTTTACACTAATCTTGAACTACCTCTACAAGGTTGTTTAAATAATTTTACCCTAGATTTGAACTAGCTATGTAACCTAGCACAAATAATTTTACACTAGAGTTGAATTAGCTCTATAACCTAGTAAAAATAATTTTACACTAGAGTTACACTAGCTCTATAGGCTAGTTCAAATAACATTACACTAGAGTTGAACTAGCTCTATAGGCTAGTTCAAATAACTTTACACTAGGGTTGAACTAGCTCTATAGGCTAGGTCAAATAATTTTACACTCGAGTTCAACTAGCTCTATAACGTAGTACAAATGATTTTACACTACTGTTGACCTAGCTCTACAGGCTAGTACACATAAGTTTACACTAGAGTTGAACTAGCTCTACAGGCTAGTTCAAATAATTTTACCCTAATCTTGAACTACCTCTAAAAGGTAGTTTTAATAATTTTACACTAGATTTGAACTAGCTCTATAACCAAGTACAAATGATTTTACACTAATGTTGAACTAGCTCTACAAGCTAGTTCAAATAATTTTACACTAGAGTTGAATTAGCTCTATAACCTAGTAAAAATTTTACACTAGACTTAAACTAGCTATACAAGCTAGTTCAAATAATTTTACAATAGAGTTGAACTAGCTCTATAACCTAATACAAATAATTTTAGACTAGAGTTAAACTAGCTCTACAAGCTAGTTCGAATAATTTTACACTAGAGTTGAACAAGCTCTACAGGCTAGTTTAAATAATTTTACACTAGAGTTGAACTAGCTCTATGACCTAGTACAAATAATTTTACACTAGAGTTGAACTAGCTCAATAGTCTAGTTAAATAATTTTACACTAGAGTTGAACTTGTTCTATAGGCTTGTTCAAATAATTTTACACTAGAGTTGAACAAGCTCTACAGGCTAGTTCAAATAATTTTACACAAGAATTGAAATTGCTCTACAAGCTAGTTTAAATAATTTTACACTAGAGTTAAACTAGCTCTACAAGCTAGTTCGAATAAATTTACAGTAGAGTTGAACAAGCTCTATAGGCTAGTTTAAATAATTTTACACTAGAGTTGAACTAGCTCAATAGTCTAGTTCAAATAATTTTACACTAGAGTTGAACTTGTTCTATAGGCTTGTTCAAATAATTTTACACTAGAGTTGAACAAGCTCTACAGGCTAGTTCAAATAATTTTACACAAGAATTGAACTTGCTCTACAAGCTAGTTTAAATAATTTTACACTAGAGTTGAACTAGCTCTATAACCTAGTACAAATAATTTAACACTAGAGTTGAACTAGCTCTATAACCTAGTACAAATAATTTTACACTAGAATTAAATTAGCTCTACAAGCTAGTTCAAATAATTTTACACTAGAGTGGAACTAGCTCTATAACCTAGTACAAATAATTTTACACTAGAGTTAAACTAGCTCTACAAGCTAGTACAAATAATTTTACACTAGAGTTGAACTGGCTCTACAAGCTAGTTCAAGTAATTTTACACTAGAGTTGAACTAGCTCTATAACCTAGTACAAACTAGCTCTAGTTTAAATAATTTTAAACAAGAATTGAAATTGCTCTACAAGCTAGTTTAAATAATTTTACAAGCTAGTTTAAATAAGTTTACAGGCTAGTTCAAATAATTTTACACTAGAATTAAATTTGCTCTACAAGCTAGTTCAAATAATTTTACACTAGAGTGGAACTAGCTCTATAACCTAGTACAAATAATTTTACACTAGAGTTAAACTAGCTCTACAAGCTAGTACAAATAATTTTACACTAGAGTTGAACTGGCTCTACAAGCTAGTTCAAGTAATTTTACACTAGAGTTGAACTAGCTCTATAACCTAGTACAAATATTTTTACACTAGAGTTGAACTAGCTCTACAAGCTAGTTCAAATAATTTTACACTAAAGTTGAACTAGCTCTACAGGCTAGTTCAAATAGTTTTACACTAATCTTGAACTACCTCTACAAGGTAGTTTAAATAATTTTACCCTAGATTTGAACTAGCTATGTAACCTAGCACAAATAATTTTACACTAGAGTTGAATTAGCTCTATAACCTAGTACAAATAATTTTACACTAGAGTTGCACTAGCTCTATAGGCTAGTTTAAATAACTTTACACTAGAGTTGAACTAGCTCTATAGGCTAGGTCAAATAATTTTACACTCGAGTTGAACTAGCTCTATAGGCTAGGTCAAATGATTTTACACAACTGTTGACCTAGCTTGTTCAAATAATTTTACACTAGAGTGGAACTAGCTCTATAGGCTAGGTAAAATAATTTTACACTAGAGTTAAACTAGAGTGGAACTAGCTCTATAGGCTAGGTCAAATAATTTTACACTCGAGTTGAACTAGCTCTATAACCTAGTACAAATGATTTTACACTACTGTTGACGTAGCTAGTTCAAATAATTTTACACTAGAGTGGAACTAGCTCTATAGGCTAGGTCAAATAATTTTACACTAGAGTTACACTAGAGTTAAATTAGCTCTACAAGCTAGTTCAAATAATTTTACACTAGAGTGGAACTAGCTCTATAGGCTAGGTCAAATAATTTTACACTAGAGTTAAACTAGCTCTACAAGCTAGTACAAATAATTTTACACTAGAGTTGAACTGGCTCTACAAGCTAGTTCAAGTAATTTTACACTAGAGTTGAACTAGCTCTATAACCTAGTACAAATATTTTTACACTAGAGTTGAACTAGCTCTACAAGCTAGTTCAAATAATTTTACACTAAAGTTGAACTAGCTCTACAGGCTAGTTCAAATAGTTTTACACTAATCTTGAACTACCTCTACAAGGTAGTTTAAATAATTTTACCCAAGATTTGAACTAGCTATGTAACCTAGCACAAATAATTTTACACTAGAGTTGAATTAGCTCTATAACCTAGTACAAATAATTTTACACTAGAGTTGCACTAGCTCTATAGGCTAGTTCAAATAACTTTACACTAGAGTTGAACTAGCTCTATAGGCTAGGTCAAATAATTTTAAACAAGAATTGAAATTGCTCTACAAGCTAGTTTAAATAATTTTACAAGCTAGTTTAAATAATTTTATAGGCTAGTACAAATAATTTTACACTAGAATTAAATTAGCTCTACAAGCTAGTTCAAATAATTTTACACCAGAGTGGAACTAGCTCTATAACCTAGTACAAATAATTTTACACTAGAGTTAAACTAGCTCTACAAGCTAGTACAAATAATTTTACACTAGAGTTGAACTGGCTCTACAAGCTAGTTTAAATAATTTTATACTAGAGTTGAACTGGCTCAATAACCTAGTACAAATAATTTTACAGTAGAGTTGTACTAGCTCTACAAGCTAGTTCAAATAATTTTACACTAGAGTTGAACTAGTTCTATAACTTAGTACAAATAATTTTACACTAGAGTTGAACTAGCTCAATAACCTAGTACAAATAATTTTACAGTAGAGTTAGAATTGAATTAGCTCCATAACCTAGTACAAATAATTTTACACTCGAGTTGAACTAGCTCTATAACCTAGTACAAATAATTTTACACTAGAGTCGAACTACCTCTATAACCTAGTACAAATGATTTTACACCACTTCTGAACTAGCTCTTCAAGGTAGTTCAAATAATTTTACACTAGAGTTGAACTACCTCTATAACCTAGTACAAATAATTTTACACTAGAATTAAACTAGCTCTACAAGCTAGTTCAAATAATTTTACACTAGAGTGGAACTAGCTCTATAACCTAGTACAAATAATTTTACACTAGAGTTAAACTAGCTCTACAAGCTAGTACAAATAATTTTACACTAGAGTTGAACTGGCTCTACAAGCTAGTTCAAGTAATTTTACACTAGAGTTGAACTAGCTCTATAACCTAGTACAAATAGTTTTACAATAGAGTTGAACTAGCTCTACAAGCTAGTTCAAATAGTTTTACACTAATCTTGAACTACCTCTACAAGGTAGTTTAAATAATTTTACCCTAGATTAGAACTAGCTATGTAACCAAGCACAAATAATTTTACACTAGAGTTGAATTAGCTCTGTAACCTAGTACAAATAATTTTACGCTAGAGTTGCACTAGCTCTATAGGCTAGTTCAAATAACATTACACTAGAGTCGAACTAGCTCTATAGGCTAGTTCAAATAACTTTACACTAGAGTTGAACTAGCTCTATAGGCTAGGTCAAATACTTTTACACTCGAGTTGAACTAGCTCTATAACCTAGTACAAATGATTTTACACTACTGTTGACCTAGCTCTACAGGCTAGTACACATAAGTTTACACTAGAGTTGAACTAGCTCTACAGGCTAGTTCAAATAATTTTACCCTAATCTTGAACTACCTCTAAAAGGTAGTTTTAATAATTTTACACTAGATTTGAACTAGCTCTATAACCAAGTACAAATGATTTTACACTAATGTTGAACTAGCTCTACAAGCTAGTTCAAATAATTTTACACTAGAGTTGAATTAGCTCTATAACCTAGTAAAAATTTTACACTAGAGTTGAACTAGCTCTACAAGCTAGTTCAAATAATTTTACACTAGAGTTGAACTAGCTCTACAAGCTAGTTTAAATAATTTTATACTAGAGTTGAACTGGCTCAATAACCTAGTACAAATAATTTTACAGTAGAGTTGAACTAGCTCTACAAGCTAGTTCAAATAATTTTACACTAGAGTTGAACTAGCTCTATAACTTAGTACAAATAATTTTACACTAGAGTTGAACTAGCTCAATAACCTAGTACAAATAATTTTACAGTAGAGTTAGAATTGAATTAGCTCCGTAACCTAGTACAAATAATTTTACACTCGAGTTGAACTAGCTCTATAACCTAGTACAAATAATTTTACGCTAGAGTTGCACTAGCTCTATAGGCTAGTTCAAATAACATTACACTAGAGTCGAACTAGCTCTATAGGCTAGTTCAAATAACTTTACACTAGAGTTGAACTAGCTCTATAGGCTAGGTCAAATACTTTTACACTCGAGTTGAACTAGCTCTATAACCTAGTACAAATGATTTTACACTACTGTTGACCTAGCTCTACAGGCTAGTACACATAAGTTTACACTAGAGTTGAACTAGCTCTACAGGCTAGTTCAAATAATTTTACCCTAATCTTGAACTACCTCTAAAAGGTAGTTTTAATAATTTTACACTAGATTTGAACTAGCTCTATAACCAAGTACATATGATTTTACACTAATGTTGAACTAGCTCCATAACCTAGTACAAATAATTTTACACTAGAGTTGAATTAGCTCTGTAACCTAGTACAAATAATTTTACGCTAGAGTTGCACTAGCTCTATAGGCTAGTTCAAATAACATTACACTAGAGTCGAACTAGCTCTATAGGCTAGTTCAAATAACTTTACACTAGAGTTGAACTAGCTCTATAGGCTAGGTCAAATACTTTTACACTCGAGTTGAACTAGCTCTATAACCTAGTACAAATGATTTTACACTACTGTTGACCTAGCTCTACAGGCTAGTACACATAAGTTTACACTAGAGTTGAACTAGCTCTACAGGCTAGTTCAACTAATTTTACCCTAATCTTGAACTACCTCTAAAAGGTAGTTTTAATAATTTTACACTAGATTTGAACTAGCTCTATAACCAAGTACAAATGATTTTACACTAATGTTGAACTAGCTCTACAAGCTAGTTCAAATAATTTTACACTAGAGTTGAATTAGCTCTATAACCTAGTAAAATTTTTACACTAGACTTAAACTAGCTATACAAGCTAGTTCAAATAATTTTACAATAGAGTTGAACTAGCTCTATAACCTAATACAAATAATTTTACACTAGAGTTAAACTAGCTCTACAAGCTAGTTCGAATAATTTTACACTAGAGTTGAACAAGCTCTACAGGCTAGTTTAAATAATTTTACACTAGAGTTGAACTAGCTCTATGACCTAGTACAAATAATTTTACACTAGAGTTGAACTAGCTCAATATCTAGTTCAAATAATTTTACACTAGAGTTGAACTTGTTCTATAGGCTTGTTCAAATAATTTTACACTAGAGTTGAACAAGCTCTACAGGCTAGTTCAAATAATTTTACACAAGAATTGAACTTGCTATACAAGCTAGTTTAAATAATTTTACACTAGAGTTGAACTAGCTCTATAACCTAGTACAAATAATTTAACACTAGAGTTGAACTAGCTCTATAACCTAGTACAAATGATTTTACACTAGAGTTGAACTAGCTCTTTGACCTAGTACAAATTATTTTACAATAGAGTTGAACTAGCTCTATAGGCTAGTTCAAATACTTTTACACTAGAGTTGAACTAGCTCTATAGGCTTGTTCAAATAATTTTACACTAGAGTTGAACTAGCTCTACAAGCTAGTTCAAATAATTTTACACTAGAGTTGAACTAGCTCTACAAGCTAGTTTAAATAATTTTATACTAGAGTTGAACTGGCTCAATAACCTAGTACAAATAATTTAAAGTAGAGTTGAACTAGCTCTACAAGCTAGTTCAAATAATTTTACACTAGAGTTGAACTAGCTCTATAACTTAGTACAAATAATTTTACACTAGAGTTGAACTAGCTCAATAACCTAGTACAAATAATTTTACAGTAGAGTTAGAATTGAATTAGCTCCATAACCTAGTACAAATAATTTTACACTCGAGTTGAACTAGCTCTATAACCTAGTACAAATAATTTTACACTAGAGTCGAACTACCTCTATAACCTAGTACAAATGATTTTACACCACTGCTGAACTAGCTCTTCAAGGTAGTTCAAATAATTTTACAGTAGAGTTGAACTACCTCTATAACCTAGTACAAATAATTTTACACTAGAATTAAACTAGCTCTACAAGCTAGTTCAAATAATTTTACACTAGAGTGGAACTAGCTCTATAACCTAGTACAAATAATTTTAGACTAGAGTTAAACTAGCTCTACAAGCTACTACAAATAATTTTACACTAGAGTTGAACTGGCTCTACAAGCTAGTTCAAGTAATTTTACACTAGAGTTGAACTAGCTCTATAACCTAGTACGAATATTTTTACACTAGAGTTGAACTAGCTCTACAAGCTAGTTCAAATAATTTTACACTAAAGTTGAACTAGCTCTACAGGCTAGTTCAAATAGTTTTACACTAATCTTGAACTACCTCTACAAGGTAGTTTAAATAATTTTACCCAAGATTTGAACTAGCTATGTAACCTAGCACAAATAATTTTACACTAGAGTTGAATTAGCTCTATAACCTAGTACAAATAATTTTACACTAGAGTTGCACTAGCTCTATAGGCTAGTTCAAATAACTTTACACTAGAGTTGAACTAGCTCTATAGGCTAGGTCAAATAATTTTAAACAAGAATTGAAATTGCTCTACAAGCTAGTTTAAATAATTTTACAAGCTAGTTTAAATAATTTTATAGGCTAGTACAAATAATTTTACACTAGAATTAAATTAGCTCTACAAGCTAGTTCAAATAATTTTACACCAGAGTGGAACTAGCTCTATAACCTAGTACAAATAATTTTACACTAGAGTTAAACTAGCTCTACAAGCTAGTACAAATAATTTTACACTAGAGTTGAACTGGCTCTACAAGCTAGTTTAAATAATTTTATACTAGAGTTGAACTGGCTCAATAACCTAGTACAAATAATTTTACAGTAGAGTTGTACTAGCTCTACAAGCTAGTTCAAATAATTTTACACTAGAGTTGAACTAGTTCTATAACTTAGTACAAATAATTTTACACTAGAGTTGAACTAGCTCAATAACCTAGTACAAATAATTTTACAGTAGAGTTAGAATTGAATTAGCTCCATAACCTAGTACAAATAATTTTACACTCGAGTTGAACTAGCTCTATAACCTAGTACAAATAATTTTACACTAGAGTCGAACTACCTCTATAACCTAGTACAAATGATTTTACCCCACTTCTGAACTAGCTCTTCAAGGTAGTTCAAATAATTCTACACTAGAGTTGAACTACCTCTATAACCTAGTACAAATAATTTTACACTAGAATTAAACTAGCTCTACAAGCTAGTTCAAATAATTTTACACTAGAGTGGAACTAGCTCTATAACCTAGTACAAATAATTTTACACTAGAGTTAAACTAGCTCTACAAGCTAGTACAAATAATTTTACACTAGAGTTGAACTGGCTCTACAAGCTAGTTCAAGTAATTTTACACTAGAGTTGAACTAGCTCTATAACCTAGTACAAATATTTTTACAATAGAGTTGAACTAGCTCTACAAGCTAGTTCAAATAGTTTTACACTAATCTTGAACTACCTCTACAAGGTAGTTTAAATAATTTTACCCTAGATTAGAACTAGCTATGTAACCTAGCACAAATAATTTTACACTAGAGTTGAATTAGCTCTGTAACCTAGTACAAATAATTTTACGCTAGAGTTGCACTAGCTCTATAGGCTAGTTCAAATAACATTACACTAGAGTCGAACTAGCTCTATAGGCTAGTTCAAATAACTTTACACTAGAGTTGAACTAGCTCTATAGGCTAGGTCAAATACTTTTACACTCGAGTTGAACTAGCTCTATAACCTAGTACAAATGATTTTACACTACTGTTGACCTAGCTCTACAGGCTAGTACACATAAGTTTACACTAGAGTTGAACTAGCTCTACAGGCTAGTTCAAATAATTTTACCCTAATCTTGAACTACCTCTAAAAGGTAGTTTTAATAATTTTACACTAGATTTGAACTAGCTCTATAACCAAGTACAAATGATTTTACACTAATGTTGAACTAGCTCTACAAGCTAGTTCAAATAATTTTACACTAGAGTTGAATTAGCTCTATAACCTAGTAAAAATTTTACACTAGAGTTGAACTAGCTCTACAAGCTAGTTCAAATAATTTTACACTAGAGTTGAACTAGCTCTACAAGCTAGTTTAAATAATTTTATACTAGAGTTGAACTGGCTCAATAACCTAGTACAAATAATTTTACAGTAGAGTTGAACTAGCTCTACAAGCTAGTTCAAATAATTTTACACTAGAGTTGAACTAGCTCTATAACTTAGTACAAATAATTTTACACTAGAGTTGAACTAGCTCAATAACCTAGTACAAATAATTTTACAGTAGAGTTAGAATTGAATTAGCTCCATAACCTAGTACAAATAATTTTACACTCGAGTTGAACTAGCTCTATAACCTAGTACAAATAATTTTACGCTAGAGTTGCACTAGCTCTATAGGCTAGTTCAAATAACATTACACTAGAGTCGAACTAGCTCTATAGGCTAGTTCAAATAACTTTACACTAGAGTTGAACTAGCTCTATAGGCTAGGTCAAATACTTTTACACTCGAGTTGAACTAGCTCTATAACCTAGTACAAATGATTTTACACTACTGTTGACCTAGCTCTACAGGCTAGTACACATAAGTTTACACTAGAGTTGAACTAGCTCTACAGGCTAGTTCAAATAATTTTACCCTAATCTTGAACTACCTCTAAAAGGTAGTTTTAATAATTTTACACTAGATTTGAACTAGCTCTATAACCAAGTACAAATGATTTTACACTAATGTTGAACTAGCTCCATAACCTAGTACAAATAATTTTACACTAGAGTTGAATTAGCTCTGTAACCTAGTACAAATAATTTTACGCTAGAGTTGCACTAGCTCTATAGGCTAGTTCAAATAACATTACACTAGAGTCGAACTAGCTCTATAGGCTAGTTCAAATAACTTTACACTAGAGTTGAACTAGCTCTATAGGCTAGGTCAAATACTTTTACACTCGAGTTGAACTAGCTCTATAACCTAGTACAAATGATTTTACACTACTGTTGACCTAGCTCTACAGGCTAGTACACATAAGTTTACACTAGAGTTGAACTAGCTCTACAGGCTAGTTCAAATAATTTTACCCTAATCTTGAACTACCTCTAAAAGGTAGTTTTAATAATTTTACACTAGATTTGAACTAGCTCTATAACCAAGTACAAATGATTTTACACTAATGTTGAACTAGCTCTACAAGCTAGTTCAAATAATTTTACACTAGAGTTGAATTAGCTCTATAACCTAGTAAAAAATTTACACTAGACTTAAACTAGCTATACAAGCTAGTTCAAATAATTTTACAATAGAGTTGAACTAGCTCTATAACCTAATACAAATAATTTTACACTAGAGTTAAACTAGCTCTACAAGCTAGTTCGAATAATTTTACACTAGAGTTGAACAAGCTCTACAGGCTAGTTTAAATAATTTTACACTAGAGTTGAACTAGCTCTATGACCTAGTACAAATAATTTTACACTAGAGTTGAACTAGCTCAATATCTAGTTCAAATAATTTTACACTAGAGTTGAACTTGTTCTATAGGCTTGTTCAAATAATTTTACACTAGAGTTGAACAAGCTCTACAGGCTAGTTCAAATAATTTTACACAAGAATTGAACTTGCTATACAAGCTAGTTTAAATAATTTTACACTAGAGTTGAACTAGCTCTATAACCTAGTACAAATAATTTAACACTAGAGTTGAACTAGCTCTATAACCTAGTACAAATGATTTTACACTAGAGTTGAACTAGCTCTTTGACCTAGTACAAATTATTTTACAATAGAGTTGAACTAGCTCTATAGGCTAGTTCAAATACTTTTACACTAGAGTTGAACTAGCTCTATAGGCTTGTTCAAATAATTTTACACTAGAGTTGAACTAGCTCTACAAGCTAGTTCAAATAATTTTACACTAGAGTTGAACTAGCTCTACAAGCTAGTTTAAATAATTTTATACTAGAGTTGAACTGGCTCAATAACCTAGTACAAATAATTTAAAGTAGAGTTGAACTAGCTCTACAAGCTAGTTCAAATAATTTTACACTAGAGTTGAACTAGCTCTATAACTTAGTACAAATAATTTTACACTAGAGTTGAACTAGCTCAATAACCTAGTACAAATAATTTTACAGTAGAGTTAGAATTGAATTAGCTCCATAACCTAGTACAAATAATTTTACACTCGAGTTGAACTAGCTCTATAACCTAGTACAAATAATTTTACACTAGAGTCGAACTACCTCTATAACCTAGTACAAATGATTTTACACCACTGCTGAACTAGCTCTTCAAGGTAGTTCAAATAATTTTACAGTAGAGTTGAACTACCTCTATAACCTAGTACAAATAATTTTACACTAGAATTAAACTAGCTCTACAAGCTAGTTCAAATAATTTTACACTAGAGTGGAACTAGCTCTATAACCTAGTACAAATAATTTTAGACTAGAGTTAAACTAGCTCTACAAGCTACTACAAATAATTTTACACTAGAGTTGAACTGGCTCTACAAGCTAGTTCAAGTAATTTTACACTAGAGTTGAACTAGCTCTATAACCTAGTACGAATATTTTTACACTAGAGTTGAACTAGCTCTACAAGCTAGTTCAAATAATTTTACACTAAAGTTGAACTAGCTCTACAGGCTAGTTCAAATAGTTTTACACTAATCTTGAACTACCTCTACAAGGTAGTTTAAATAATTTTACCCAAGATTTGAACTAGCTATGTAACCTAGCACAAATAATTTTACACTAGAGTTGAATTAGCTCTATAACCTAGTACAAATAATTTTACACTAGAGTTGCACTAGCTCTATAGGCTAGTTCAAATAACTTTACACTAGAGTTGAACTAGCTCTATAGGCTAGGTCAAATAATTTTAAACAAGAATTGAAATTGCTCTACAAGCTAGTTTAAATAATTTTACAAGCTAGTTTAAATAATTTTATAGGCTAGTACAAATAATTTTACACTAGAATTAAATTAGCTCTACAAGCTAGTTCAAATAATTTTACACCAGAGTGGAACTAGCTCTATAACCTAGTACAAATAATTTTACACTAGAGTTAAACTAGCTCTACAAGCTAGTACAAATAATTTTACACTAGAGTTGAACTGGCTCTACAAGCTAGTTTAAATAATTTTATACTAGAGTTGAACTGGCTCAATAACCTAGTACAAATAATTTTACAGTAGAGTTGTACTAGCTCTACAAGCTAGTTCAAATAATTTTACACTAGAGTTGAACTAGTTCTATAACTTAGTACAAATAATTTTACACTAGAGTTGAACTAGCTCAATAACCTAGTACAAATAATTTTACAGTAGAGTTAGAATTGAATTAGCTCCATAACCTAGTACAAATAATTTTACACTCGAGTTGAACTAGCTCTATAACCTAGTACAAATAATTTTACACTAGAGTCGAACTACCTCTATAACCTAGTACAAATGATTTTACCCCACTTCTGAACTAGCTCTTCAAGGTAGTTCAAATAATTCTACACTAGAGTTGAACTACCTCTATAACCTAGTACAAATAATTTTACACTAGAATTAAACTAGCTCTACAAGCTAGTTCAAATAATTTTACACGAGAGTGGAACTAGCTCTATAACCTAGTACAAATAATTTTACACTAGAGTTAAACTAGCTCTACAAGCTAGTACAAATAATTTTACACTAGAGTTGAACTGGCTCTACAAGCTAGTTCAAGTAATTTTACACTAGAGTTGAACTAGCTCTATAACCTAGTACAAATATTTTTACAATAGAGTTGAACTAGCTCTACAAGCTAGTTCAAATAGTTTTACACTAATCTTGAACTACCTCTACAAGGTAGTTTAAATAATTTTACCCTAGATTAGAACTAGCTATGTAACCTAGCACAAATAATTTTACACTAGAGTTGAATTAGCTCTGTAACCTAGTACAAATAATTTTACGCTAGAGTTGCACTAGCTCTATAGGCTAGTTCAAATAACATTACACTAGAGTCGAACTAGCTCTATAGGCTAGTTCAAATAACTTTACACTAGAGTTGAACTAGCTCTATAGGCTAGGTCAAATACTTTTACACTCGAGTTGAACTAGCTCTATAACCTAGTACAAATGATTTTACACTACTGTTGACCTAGCTCTACAGGCTAGTACACATAAGTTTACACTAGAGTTGAACTAGCTCTACAGGCTAGTTCAAATAATTTTACCCTAATCTTGAACTACCTCTAAAAGGTAGTTTTAATAATTTTACACTAGATTTGAACTAGCTCTATAACCAAGTACAAATGATTTTACACTAATGTTGAACTAGCTCTACAAGCTAGTTCAAATAATTTTACACTAGAGTTGAATTAGCTCTATAACCTAGTAAAAATTTTACACTAGAGTTGAACTAGCTCTACAAGCTAGTTCAAATAATTTTACACTAGAGTTGAACTAGCTCTACAAGCTAGTTTAAATAATTTTATACTAGAGTTGAACTGGCTCAATAACCTAGTACAAATAATTTTACAGTAGAGTTGAACTAGCTCTACAAGCTAGTTCAAATAATTTTACACTAGAGTTGAACTAGCTCTATAACTTAGTACAAATAATTTTACACTAGAGTTGAACTAGCTCAATAACCTAGTACAAATAATTTTACAGTAGAGTTAGAATTGAATTAGCTCCATAACCTAGTACAAATAATTTTACACTCGAGTTGAACTAGCTCTATAACCTAGTACAAATAATTTTACGCTAGAGTTGCACTAGCTCTATAGGCTAGTTCAAATAACATTACACTAGAGTCGAACTAGCTCTATAGGCTAGTTCAAATAACTTTACACTAGAGTTGAACTAGCTCTATAGGCTAGGTCAAATACTTTTACACTCGAGTTGAACTAGCTCTATAACCTAGTACAAATGATTTTACACTACTGTTGACCTAGCTCTACAGGCTAGTACACATAAGTTTACACTAGAGTTGAACTAGCTCTACAGGCTAGTTCAAATAATTTTACCCTAATCTTGAACTACCTCTAAAAGGTAGTTTTAATAATTTTACACTAGATTTGAACTAGCTCTATAACCAAGTACAAATGATTTTACACTAATGTTGAACTAGCTCCATAACCTAGTACAAATAATTTTACACTAGAGTTGAATTAGCTCTGTAACCTAGTACAAATAATTTTACGCTAGAGTTGCACTAGCTCTATAGGCTAGTTCAAATAACATTACACTAGAGTCGAACTAGCTCTATAGGCTAGTTCAAATAACTTTACACTAGAGTTGAACTAGCTCTATAGGCTAGGTCAAATACTTTTACACTCGAGTTGAACTAGCTCTATAACCTAGTACAAATGATTTTACACTACTGTTGACCTAGCTCTACAGGCTAGTACACATAAGTTTACACTAGAGTTGAACTAGCTCTACAGGCTAGTTCAAATAATTTTACCCTAATCTTGAACTACCTCTAAAAGGTAGTTTTAATAATTTTACACTAGATTTGAACTAGCTCTATAACCAAGTACAAATGATTTTACACTAATGTTGAACTAGCTCTACAAGCTAGTTCAAATAATTTTACACTAGAGTTGAATTAGCTCTATAACCTAGTAAAAAATTTACACTAGACTTAAACTAGCTATACAAGCTAGTTCAAATAATTTTACAATAGAGTTGAACTAGCTCTATAACCTAATACAAATAATTTTACACTAGAGTTAAACTAGCTCTACAAGCTAGTTCGAATAATTTTACACTAGAGTTGAACAAGCTCTACAGGCTAGTTTAAATAATTTTACACTAGAGTTGAACTAGCTCTATGACCTAGTACAAATAATTTTACACTAGAGTTGAACTAGCTCAATATCTAGTTCAAATAATTTTACACTAGAGTTGAACTTGTTCTATAGGCTTGTTCAAATAATTTTACACTAGAGTCGAACAAGCTCTACAGGCTAGTTCAAATAATTTTACACAAGAATTGAACTTGCTATACAAGCTAGTTTAAATAATTTTACAGTAGAGTTGAACTAGCTCTATAACCTAGTACAAATAATTTTACACTAGAGTTAAACTAGCTCTACAAGCTAGTACAAATAATTTTACACTAGAGTTGAACTGGCTCTACAAGCTAGTTCAAGTAATTTTACACTAGAGTTGAACTAGCTCTATAACCTAGTACAAATATTTTTACAATAGAGTTGAACTAGCTCTACAAGCTAGTTCAAATAGTTTTACACTAATCTTGAACTACCTCTACAAGGTAGTTTAAATAATTTTACCCTAGATTAGAACTAGCTATGTAACCTAGCACAAATAATTTTACACTAGAGTTGAATTAGCTCTGTAACCTAGTACAAATAATTTTACGCTAGAGTTGCACTAGCTCTATAGGCTAGTTCAAATAACATTACACTAGAGTCGAACTAGCTCTATAGGCTAGTTCAAATAACTTTACACTAGAGTTGAACTAGCTCTATAGGCTAGGTCAAATACTTTTACACTCGAGGTGAACTAGCTCTATAACCTAGTACAAATGATTTTACACTACTGTTGACCTAGCTCTACAGGCTAGTACACATAAGTTTACACTAGAGTTGAACTAGCTCTACAGGCTAGTTCAAATAATTTTACCCTAATCTTGAACTACCTCTAAAAGGTAGTTTTAATAATTTTACACTAGATTTGAACTAGCTCTATAACCAAGTACAAATGATTTTACACTAATTTTGAACTAGCTCTACAAGCTAGTTCAAATAATTTTACACTAGAGTTGAATTAGCTCTATAACCTAGTAAAATTTTTACACTAGAGTTGAACTAGCTCTACAAGCTAGTTCAAATAATTTTACACTAGAGTTGAACTAGCTCTACAAGCTAGTTTAAATAATTTTATACTAGAGTTGAACTGGCTCAATAACCTAGTACAAATAATTTTATAGTAGAGTTGAACTAGCTCTACAAGCTAGTTCAGATAATTTTACACTAGAGTTGAACTAGCTCTATAACTTAGTACAAATAATTTTACACTAGAGTTGAACTAGCTCAATAACCTAGTACAAATAATTTTATAGTAGAGTTAGAATTGAATTAGCTCCATAACCTAGTACAAATAATTTTACACTTGAGTTGAACTAGCTCTATAACCTAGTACAAATAATTTTACGCTAGAGTTGCACTAGCTCTATAGGCTAGTTCAAATAACATTACACTAGAGTCGAACTAGCTCTATAGGCTAGTTCAAATAACTTTACACTAGAGTTGAACTAGCTCTATAGGCTAGGTCAAATACTTTTACACTCGAGTTGAACTAGCTCTATAACCTAGTACAAATGATTTTACACTACTGTTGACCTAGCTCTACAGGCTAGTACACATAAGTTTACACTAGAGTTGAACTAGCTCTACAGGCTAGTTCAAATAATTTTACCCTAATCTTGAACTACCTCTAAAAGGTAGTTTTAATAATTTTACACTAGATTTGAACTTGCTCTATAACCAAGTACAAATGATTTTACACTAATGTTGAACTAGCTCCATAACCTAGTACAAATAATTTTACACTAGAGTTGAATTAGCTCTGTAACCTAGTACAAATAATTTTACGCTAGAGTTGCACTAGCTCTATAGGCTAGTTCAAATAACATTACACTAGAGTCGAACTAGCTCTATAGGCTAGTTCAAATAACTTTACACTAGAGTTGAACTAGCTCTATAGGCTAGGTCAAATACTTTTACACTCGAGTTGAACTAGCTCTATAACCTAGTACAAATGATTTTACACTACTGTTGACCTAGCTCTACAGGCTAGTACACATAAGTTTACACTAGAGTTGAACTAGCTCTACAGGCTAGTTCAACTAATTTTACCCTAATCTTGAACTACCTCTAAAAGGTAGTTTTAATAATTTTACACTAGATTTGAACTAGCTCTATAACCAAGTACAAATGATTTTACACTAATGTTGAACTAGCTCTACAAGCTAGTTCAAATAATTTTACACTAGAGTTGAATTAGCTCTATAACCTAGTAAAATTTTTACACTAGACTTAAACTAGCTATACAAGCTAGTTCAAATAATTTTACACTAGAGTTGAACTAGCTCTATAACCTAGTACAAATATTTTTACAATAGAGTTGAACTAGCTCTACAAGCTAGTTCAAATAGTTTTACACTAATCTTGAACTACCTCTACAAGGTAGTTTAAATAATTTTACCCTAGATTAGAACTAGCTATGTAACCTAGCACAAATAATTTTACACTAGAGTTGAATTAGCTCTGTAACCTAGTACAAATAATTTTACGCTAGAGTTGCACTAGCTCTATAGGCTAGTTCAAATAACATTACACTAGAGTCGAACTAGCTCTATAGGCTAGTTCAAATAACTTTACACTAGAGTTGAACTAGCTCTATAGGCTAGGTCAAATACTTTTACACTCGAGGTGAACTAGCTCTATAACCTAGTACAAATGATTTTACACTACTGTTGACCTAGCTCTACAGGCTAGTACACATAAGTTTACACTAGAGTTGAACTAGCTCTACAGGCTAGTTCAAATAATTTTACCCTAATCTTGAACTACCTCTAAAAGGTAGTTTTAATAATTTTACACTAGATTTGAACTAGCTCTATAACCAAGTACAAATGATTTTACACTAATTTTGAACTAGCTCTACAAGCTAGTTCAAATAATTTTACACTAGAGTTGAATTAGCTCTATAACCTAGTAAAATTTTTACACTAGAGTTGAACTAGCTCTACAAGCTAGTTCAAATAATTTTACACTAGAGTTGAACTAGCTCTACAAGCTAGTTTAAATAATTTTATACTAGAGTTGAACTGGCTCAATAACCTAGTACAAATAATTTTACAGTAGAGTTGAACTAGCTCTACAAGCTAGTTCAAATAATTTTACACTAGAGTTGAACTAGCTCTATAACTTAGTACAAATAATTTTACACTAGAGTTGAACTAGCTCAATAACCTAGTACAAATAATTTTATAGTAGAGTTAGAATTGAATTAGCTCCATAACCTAGTACAAATAATTTTACACTTGAGTTGAACTAGCTCTATAACCTAGTACAAATAATTTTACGCTAGAGTTGCACTAGCTCTATAGGCTAGTTCAAATAACATTACACTAGAGTCGAACTAGCTCTATAGGCTAGTTCAAATAACTTTACACTAGAGTTGAACTAGCTCTATAGGCTAGGTCAAATACTTTTACACTCGAGTTGAACTAGCTCTATAACCTAGTACAAATGATTTTACACTACTGTTGACCTAGCTCTACAGGCTAGTACACATAAGTTTACACTAGAGTTGAACTAGCTCTACAGGCTAGTTCAAATAATTTTACCCTAATCTTGAACTACCTCTAAAAGGTAGTTTTAATAATTTTACACTAGATTTGAACTTGCTCTATAACCAAGTACAAATGATTTTACACTAATGTTGAACTAGCTCCATAACCTAGTACAAATAATTTTACACTAGAGTTGAATTAGCTCTGTAACCTAGTACAAATAATTTTACGCTAGAGTTGCACTAGCTCTATAGGCTAGTTCAAATAACATTACACTAGAGTCGAACTAGCTCTATAGGCTAGTTCAAATAACTTTACACTAGAGTTGAACTAGCTCTATAGGCTAGGTCAAATACTTTTACACTCGAGTTGAACTAGCTCTATAACCTAGTACAAATGATTTTACACTACTGTTGACCTAGCTCTACAGGCTAGTACACATAAGTTTACACTAGAGTTGAACTAGCTCTACAGGCTAGTTCAACTAATTTTACCCTAATCTTGAACTACCTCTAAAAGGTAGTTTTAATAATTTTACACTAGATTTGAACTAGCTCTATAACCAAGTACAAATGATTTTACACTAATGTTGAACTAGCTCTACAAGCTAGTTCAAATAATTTTACACTAGAGTTGAATTAGCTCTATAACCTAGTAAAATTTTTACACTAGACTTAAACTAGCTTTACAAGCTAGTTCAAATAATTTTACAATAGAGTTGAACTAGCTCTATAACCTAATACAAATAATTTTACACTAGAGTTAAACTAGCTCTACAAGCTAGTTCGAATAATTTTACACTAGAATTGAACAAGCTCTACAGGCTAGTTTAAATAATTTTACACTAGAGTTGAACTAGCTCTATGACCTAGTACAAATAATTTTACACTAGAGTTGAACTAGCTCAATAGTCTAGTTCAAATAATTTTACACTAGAGTTGAACTTGTTCTATAGGCTTGTTCAAATAATTTTACACTAGAGTTGAACAAGCTCTACAGGCTAGTTCAAATAATTTTACACAAGAATTGAACTTGCTATACAAGCTAGTTTAAATAATTTTACACTAGAGTTGAACTAGCTCTATAACCTAGTACAAATAATTTAACACTAGAGTTGAACTAGCTCTATAACCTAGTACAAATGATTTTACACTAGAGTTGAACTAGCTCTTTGACCTAGTACAAATTATTTTACAATAGAGTTGAACTAGCTCTATAGGCTAGTTCAAATACTTTTACACTAGAGTTGAACTAGCTCTATAGGCTTGTTCAAATAATTTTACACTAGAGTTGAACTAGCTCTACAAGCTAGTTCAAATAATTTTACACTAGAGTTGAACTAGCTCTACAAGCTAGTTTAAATAATTTTATACTAGAGTTGAACTGGCTCAATAACCTAGTACAAATAATTTAAAGTAGAGTTGAACTAGCTCTACAAGCTAGTTCAAATAATTTTACACTAGAGTTGAACTAGCTCTATAACTTAGTACAAATAATTTTACACTAGAGTTGAACTAGCTCAATAACCTAGTACAAATAATTTTACAGTAGAGTTAGAATTGAATTAGCTCCATAACCTAGTACAAATAATTTTACACTCGAGTTGAACTAGCTCTATAACCTAGTACAAATAATTTTACACTAGAGTCGAACTACCTCTATAACCTAGTACAAATGATTTTACACCACTTCTGAACTAGCTCTTCAAGGTAGTTCAAATAATTTTACAGTAGAGTTGAACTACCTCTATAACCTAGTACAAATAATTTTACACTAGAATTAAACTAGCTCTACAAGCTAGTTCAAATAATTTTACACTAGAGTGGAACTAGCTCTATAACCTAGTACAAATAATTTTACACTAGAGTTGAACTGGCTCTACAAGCTAGTTCAAGTAATTTTACACTAGAGTTGAACTAGCTCTATAACCTAGTACGAATATTTTTACACTAGAGTTGAACTAGCTCTACAAGCTAGTTCAAATAATTTTACACTAAAGTTGAACTAGCTCTACAGGCTAGTTCAAATAGTTTTACACTAATCTTGAACTACCTCTACAAGGTAGTTTAAATAATTTTACCCTAGATTTGAACTAGCTATGTAACCTAGCACAAATAATTTTACACTAGAGTTGAATTAGCTCTATAACCTAGTAAAAATAATTTTACACTAGAGTTGCACTAGCTCTATAGGCTAGTTCAAATAACATTACACTAGAGTTGAACTAGCTCTATAGGCTAGTTCAAATAACTTTACACTAGGGTTGAACTAGCTCTATAGGCTAGGTCAAATAATTTTACACTCGAGTTGAACTAGCTCTATAACCTAGTACAAATGATTTTACACTACTGTTGACCTAGCTCTACAGGCTAGTACACATAAGTTTACACTATAGTTGAACTAGCTCTACAGGCTAGTTCAAATAATTTTACCCTAATCTTGAACTACCTCTAAAAGGTAGTTTTAATAATTTTACACTAGATTTGAACTAGCTCTATAACCAAGTACAAATGATTTTACACTAATGTTGAACTAGCTCTACAAGCTAGTTCAAATAATTTTACACTAGAGTTGAACTTGTTCTATAGGCTTGTTCAAATAATTTTACACTAGAGTTGAACAAGCTCTACAGGCTAGTTCAAATAATTTTACACAAGAATTGAACTTGCTATACAAGCTAGTTTAAATAATTTTACACTAGAGTTGAACTAGCTCTATAACCTAGTACAAATAATTTAACACTAGAGTTGAACTAGCTCTATAACCTAGTACAAATGATTTTACACTAGAGTTGAACTAGCTCTATGACCTAGTACAAATAATTTTACAATAGAGTTGAACTAGCTCTATAGGCTAGTTCAAATACTTTTACACTGGAGTTGAACTAGCTCTATAGGCTTGTTCAAATAATTTTACACTAGAGTTGAACTAGCTCTACAAGCTAGTTCAAATAATTTTACACTAGAGTTGAACTAGCTCTACAAGCTAGTTTAAATAATTTTATACTAGAGTTGAACTGGCTCAATAACCTAGTACAAATAATTTTACAGTAGAGTTGAACTAGCTCTACAAGCTAGTTCAAATAATTTTACACTAGAGTTGAACTAGCTCTATAACTTAGTACAAATAATTTTACACTAGAGTTGAACTAGCTCAATAACCTAGTACAAATAATTTTACAGTAGAGTTAGAATTGAATTAGCTCCATAACCTAGTACAAATAATTTTACACTCGAGTTGAACTAGCTCTATAACCTAGTACAAATAATTTTACACTAGAGTCGAACTACCTCTATAACCTAGTAAAAATGATTTTACACCACTGCTGAACTAGCTCTTCAAGGTAGTTCAAATAATTTTACACTAGAGTTGAACTACCTCTATAACCTAGTACAAATAATTTTACACTAGAATTAAACTAGCTCTACAAGCTAGTTCAAATAATTTTACACTAGAGTGGAAGTAGCTCTATAACCTAGTACCAATAATTTTACACTAGAGTTAAACTAGCTCTACAAGCTAGTACAAATAATTTTACACTAGAGTTGAACTGGCTCTACAAGCTAGTTCAAGTAATTTTACACTAGAGTTGAAATAGCTCTATAACCTAGTACAAATATTTTTACACTAGAGTTGAACTAGCTCTACAAGCTAGTTCAAATAATTTTACACTAAAGTTGAACTAGCTCTACAGGCTAGTTCAAATAGTTTTACACTAATCTTGAACTACCTCTACAAATAATTTTACCCTAGATTTAAACTAGCTATGTAACCTAGCACAAATAATTTTACACTAGAGTTGAATTAGCTCTATAACCTAGCACAAATAATTTTACACTAGAGTTGCACTAGCTCTATAGGCTAGTTCAAATAACATTACACTAGAGTTGAACTAGCTCTATAGGCTAGTTCAAATAACTTTACACTAGGGTTGAACTAGCTCTATAGGCTAGGTCAAATAATTTTACACTCGAGTTGAACTAGCTCTATAACCTAGTACAAATGATTTTACACTACTGTTGACCTAGCTCTACAGGCTAGTACACATAAGTTTACACTAGAGTTGAACTAGCTCTACAGGCTAGTTCAAATAATTTTACCCTAATCTTGAACTACCTCTAAAAGGTAGTTTTAATAATTTTACACTAGATTTGAACTAGCTCTATAACCAAGTACAAATGATTTTACACTAATGTTGAACTAGCTCTACAAGCTAGTTCAAATAATTTTACACTAGAGTTGAATTAGCTCTATAACCTAGTAAAAATTTTACACTAGACTTAAACTAGCTATACAAGCTAGTTCAAATAATTTTACAATAGAGTTGAACTAGCTCTATAACCTAATACAAATAATTTTCCACTAGAGTTAAACTAGCTCTACAAGCTAGTTCGAATAATTTTACACTAGAGTTGAACAAGCTCTACAGGCTAGTTTAAATAATTTTACACTAGAGTTGAACTAGCTCTATGACCTAGTACAAATAATTTTACACTAGAGTTGAACTAGCTCAATAGTCTAGTTCAAATAATTTTACACTAGAGTTGAACTTGTTCTATAGGCTTGTTCAAATAATTTTACACTAGAGTTGAACAAGCTGTACAGGCTCGTTCAAATAATTTTACACAAGAATTGAACTTGCTCTACAAGCTAGTTTAAATAATTTTACACTAGAGTTGAACTAGCTCTATAACCTAGTACAAATAATTTAACACTAGAGTTGAACTAGCTCTATAACCTAGTACAGATGATTTTACACTAGAGTTGAACTAGCTCTATGACCTAGTACAAATAATTTTACAATAGAGTTGAACTAGCTCTATAGGCTAGTTCAAATACTTTTACACTAGAGTTGAACTAGCTCTATAGGCTTGTTCAAATAATTTTACACTAGAGTTGAACTAGCTCTACAAGCTTGTTCAAATAATTTTACACTAGAGTTAAACTAGCTCTACAAGCTAGTTTAAATAATTTCATACTAGAGTTGAACTGGCTCAATAACATAGTACAAATAATTTTACAGTTGAGTTGAACTAGCTCTACAAGCTAGTTGAAATAATTTTACACTAGAGTTGAACTAGCTCTATAACTTAGTACAAATAATTTTACACTAGAGTCAAACTAGCTCAATAACCTAGTACAAATAATTTTACAGTAGAGTTAGAATTGAATTAGCTCCATAACCTAGTACAAATAATTTTACACTCGAGTTGAACTAGCTCTATAACCTAGTACAAATAATTTTACACTAGAGTCGAACTACCTCTATAACCTAGTACAAATGATTTTACACCACTTCTGAACTAGCTCTTCAAGGTAGGTCAAATAATTTTACACTAGAGTTGAACTACCTCTATAACCTAGTTCAAATAATTTTACACTAGAATTAAACTAGCTCTACAAGCTAGTTCAAATAATTTTACACTAGAGTGGAACTAGCTCTATAACCTAGTACAAATAATTTTACACTAGAGTTAAACTAGCTCTACACGCTAGTACAAATAATTTTACACTAGCGATGAACTGGCTCTACAAGCTAGTTCAAGTAATTTTACACTAGAGTTGAACTAGCTCTATAACCTAGTACAAATATTTTTACACTAGAGTTGAACTAGCTCTACAAGCTAGTTCAAATAATTTTACACTAAAGTTGAACTAGCTCTACAGGCTAGTTCAAATAGTTTTACACTAATCTTGAACTACCTCTACAAGGTAGTTTAAATAATTTTACCCTAGATTTGAACTAGCTATATAACCTAGCACAAATAATTTTACACTAGAGTTGAATTAGCTCTATAACCTAGTACAAATAATTTTACACTAGAGTTGCACTAGCTCTATAGGCTAGTTCAAATAACATTACACTAGAGTTGAACTAGCTCTATAGGCTAGTTCAAATAACTTTACACTAGAGTTGAACTAGCTATATAGGCTAGGTCAAATAATTTTACACTCGAGTTGAACTACCTCTATAACCTAGTACAAATGATTGTACACTACTGTTGAACTAGCTCTACAGGCTAGTACACATAAGTTTACACTAGAGTTGAACTAGCTCTACAGGCTAGTTCAAATAATTTTACCCTAATCTTGAACTACCTCTAAAAGGTAGTTTTAATAATTTTACACTAGATTTGAACTAGCTCTATAACCAAGTACAAATGATTTTACACTAATGTTGAACTAGCTCTACAAGCTAGTTCAAATAATTTTACACTAGAGTTGAATTAGCTCTATAACCTAGTAAAAATAATTTTACACTAGAATTAAACTAGCTATACAAGCTAGTTCAAATAATTTTACAATAGAGTTGAACTAGCTCTATAACCTAATACAAATAATTTTACACTAGAGTTAAACTAGCTCTACAAGCTAGTTCGAATAATTTTACACTAGAGTTGAACAAGCTCTACAGGCTAGTTTAAATAATTTTACACTAGAGTTGAACTAGCTCTATGACCTAGTACAAATAATTTTACACTAGAGTTGAACTAGCTCAATAGTCTAGTTCAAATAATTTTACACTAGAGTTGAACTTGTTCTATAGGCTTGTTCAAATAATTTTACACTAGAGTTGAACAAGCTCTACAGGCTAGTTCAAATAATTTTACACAATAATTGAACTTGCTCTATAAGCTAGTTTAAATAATTTTACACTAGAGTTGAACTAGCTCTATAACCTAGTACAAATAATTTAACACTAGAGTTGAACTAGCTCTATAACCTAGTACAAATAATTTTACACTAGAATTAAATTAGCTCTACAAGCTAGTTCAAATAATTTTACACTAGAGTGGAACTAGCTCTATAACCTAGTACAAATAATTTTACACTATAGTTAAACTAGCTCTACAAGCTAGTACAAATAATTTTACACTCGAGTTGAACTGGCTCTACAAGCTAGTTCAAGTAATTTTACACTAGAGTTGAACTAGCTCTATAACCTAGTACAAATATTTTTACACTAGAGATGAACTAGCTCTACAAGCTAGTTCAAATAAGTTTACACTAAAGTTGAACTAGCTCTACAGGCTAGTTCAAATAGTTTTACACTAATCTTGAACTACCTCTACAAGGTAGTTTAAATAATTTTACCCTAGATTTGACCTAGCTATGTAACCTAGCACAAATAATTTTACACTAGAGTTGAATTAGCTCTATAACCTAGTACAAATAATTTTACACTAGAGTTGCACTAGCTCTATAGGCTAGTTCAAATAACATTACACTAGAGTTGAACTAGCTCTATAGGCTAGTTCAAATAACTTTACACTAGAGTTGAACTAGCTCTATAGGCTAGGTCAAATAATTTTACACTCGAGTTGAACTAGCTCTATAACCTAGTACAAATGATTTTACACAACTGTTGACCTAGCTCTACAGGCTAGTACACATAAGTTTACACTAGAGTTGAACTAGCTCTACAGGCTAGTTCAAATAATTTTACCCTAATCTTGAACTACCTCTAAAAGGTAGTTTTAATAATTTTACACTAGATTTGAACTAGCTCTATAACCAAGTATAAATGATTTTACACGAATGTTGAACTAGCTCTACAAGCTAGGTCAAATAATTTTGCACTAGAGTTGAATTAGCTCTATAACCTAGTAAAAAATTTACACTAGAATTAAACTAGCTGTACAAGCTAGTTCAAATAATTTTACAATAGAGTTGAACTAGCACTATAACCTAATACAAATAATTTTACACTAGAGTTAAACTAGCTCTACAAGCTAGTTCGAATAATTTTACAGTAGAGTTGAACAAGCTCTACAGGCTAGTTTAAATAATTTTACACTAGAGTTGAACTAGCTCTATGACCTAGTACAAATAATTTTACACTAGAGTTGAACTAGCTCAATAGTCTAGTTGAAATAATTTAACACTAGAGTTGAACTAGTTCTATAGGCTTGTTCAAATAATTTTACACTAGAGTTGAACAAGCTCTACAGGCTAGTTCAAATAATTTTACACAAGAATTGAACTTGCTCTACAAGCTAGTTTAAATAATTTGGTACTAGAGTTGAACTAGCTCTATAACCTAGTACAAATAATTTAACACTAGAGTTGAACTATCTCTATAACCTAGTATAAATGATTTTACACTAGAGTTGAACTAGCTCTATGACCTAGTACAAATAATTTTACAATAGAGTTGAACTAGCTCTATAGGCTAGTTCAAATACTTTTACACTAGAGTTGAACTAGCTCTATAGGCTTGTTCAAATAATTTTACACTAGAGTTGAACTAGCTCTACAAGCTAGTTCAAATAATTTTACACTAGAGTTGAACTAGCTCTACAAGCTAGTTTAAATAATTTTATACTAGAGTTGAACTGGCTCAATAACCTAGTACAAATAATTTTACAGTAGAGTTGAACTAGCTCTACAAGCTAGTTCAAATAATTTTACACTAGAGTTGAACTAGCTCTATTACTTAGTACAAATAATTTTACACTAGAGTTGAACTAGCTCAATAACCTAGTACAAATAATTTTATAGTAGAGTTAGAATTGAATTAGCTCCATAACCTAGTACAAATAATTTTACACTAGAGTTGAACTAGCTCTATAACCTAGTACAAATAATTTTACACTAGAGTCGAACTACCTCTATAACCTAGTACAAATGATTTTACACCACTGCTGAACTAGCTCTTCAAGGTAGTTCAAATAATTTTACACTAGAGTTGAACTACCTCTATAACCTAGTACAAATAATTTTACACTAGAATTAAACTAGCTCTACAAGCTAGTTCAAATAATTTTACACTAGAGTGGAACTAGCTCTATAACCTAGTACAAATAATTTTACACTAGAGTTAAACTAGCTCTACAAGCTAGTACAAATTATTTTACACTAGCGTTGAACTGGCTCTACAAGCTAGTTCAAGTAATTTTACACTAGAGTTGAACTAGCTCTATAACCTAGTACAAATATTTTTACACTAGAGTTGAACTAGCTCTACAAGCTAGTTCAAATAATTTTACACTAAAGTTGAACTAGCTCTACAGGCTAGTTCAAATAGTTTTACACTAATCTTGAACTACCTCTACAAGGTAGTTTAAATAATTTTACCCTAGATTTGAACTAGCTATATAACCTAGCACAAATAATTTTACACTAGAGTTGAATTAGCTCTATAACCTAGTACAAATAATTTTACACTAGAGTTGCACTAGCTCTATAGGCTTGTTCAAATAACATTACACTAGAGTTGAAGTAGCTCTATACGCTAGTTCAAATAACTTTACACTAGAGTTGAACTAGCTCTATAGGCTAGGTCAAATAATTTTACACTCGAGTTGAACTAGCTCTATAACCTAGTACAAATGATTTTACACTACTGTTGAACTAGCTCTACAGGCTAGTACACATAAGTTTACACTAGAGTTGAACTAGCTCTACAGGCTAGTTCAAATAATTTTACCCTAATCTTGAACTACCTCTAAAAGGTAGTTTTAATAATTTTACACTAGATTTGAACTAGCTCTATAACCAAGTACAAATGATTTTACACTAATGTTGAACTAGCTCTACAAGCTAGTTAGAATAATTTTACACTAGAGTTGAATTAGCTCTATAACCTAGTAAAAATAATTTTACACTAGAATTAAACTAGCTATACAAGCTAGTTCAAATAATTTTACAATAGAGTTGAACTAGCTCTATAACCTAATACAAATAATTTTACACTAGAGTTAAACTAGCTCTACAAGCTAGTTCGAATAATTTTAACTTAGAGTTGAACAAGCTCTACAAGCTAGTTTAAATAATTTTACACTAGAGTTGAACTAGCTCTATGACCTAGTACAAATAATTTTACACTAGAGTTGAACTTGCTCAATAGTCTAGTTCAAATAATTTTACACTAGAGTTGAACTTGTTCTATAGGCTTGTTCAAATAATTTTACACTAGAGTTGAACAAGCTCTACATTCTAGTTCAAATAATTTTACACAAGAATTGAACTTGCTCTACAAGCTAGTTTAAATAATTTTACACTAGAGTTCAACTAGCTCTATAACCTAGTACAAATAATTTAACACTAGAGTTGAACTAGCTCTATAACCTAGTACAAATGATTTTACACTAGAGTTGAACTAGCTCTATGACCTAGTACAAATAATTTTACAATAGAGTTGAACTAGCTCTATAGGCTAGTTCAAATACTTTTACACTAGAGTTGAACTAGCTCTATAGGCTTGTTCAAATAATTTTACACTAGAGTTGAACTAGCTCTATAGGCTAGGTCAAATAATTTTACACTAGAGTTGAACTAGCTCTACAAGCTAGTTTAAATAATTTCATACTAGAGTTGAACTGGCTCAATAACCTAGTACAAATAATTTTACAGTAGAGTTGAACTAGCTCTACAAGCTAGTTCAAATAATTTTACACTAGAGTTGAACTAGCTCTATAACTTAGTACAAATAATTTTACACTAGAGTTGAACTAGCTCAATAACCTATTGCAAATAATTTTACAGTAGAGTTAGAATTGAATTAGCTCCATAACGTAGTACAAATAATTTTACAGTAGAGTTGAACTAGCTCTATAACCAAGTACAAATAATTTTACACTAGAGTCGAACTACCTCCATAACCTAGTACAAATGATTTTACACCACTGCTGAACTAGCTCTTCAAGGTAGTTCAAAAAATTTTACACTAGAGTTGAACTACCTCTATAACCTAGTACAAATAATTTTACACTAGAATTAAACTAGCTCTACAAGCTAGTTCAAATAATTTTACACTAAAGTTCAACTAGCTCTACAGGCAAGTTCAAATAGTTTTACACTAATCTTGAACTACCTCTACAAGGTAGTTTAAATAATTTTACCCTAGATTTGACCTAGCTATGTAACCTAGCACAAATAATTTTACACTAGAGTTGAATTAGCTCTATAACCTAGTACAAATAATTTTACACTAGAGTTGCACTAGCTCTATAGGCTAGTTCAAATATCATTACACTAGAGTTGAACTAGCTCTATAGGCTAGTTCAAATAACTTTACACTAGAGTTGAACTAGCTCTATAGGCTAGGTCAAATAATTGTACACTCGAGTTGAACTAGCTCTATAACCTAGTACAAATGATTTTACACTACTGTTGACCTAGCTCTACAGGCTAGTACACATAAGTTTACACTAGAGTTGAACTAGCTCTACAGGCTAGTTCAAATAATTTTACCCTAATCTTGAACTACCTCTAAAAGGTAGTTTTAATAATTTTACACTAGATTTGAACTAGCTCTATAACCAAGTACAAATGATTTTACACGAATGTTGAACTAGCTCTACAAGCTAGTTCAAATAATTTTACACTAGAGTTGAATTAGCTCTATAACCTAGTAAAAAATTTACACTAGAATTAAACTAGCTATACAAGCTAGTTCAAATAATTTTACAATAGAGTTGAACTAGCTCTATGACCTAATACAAATACTTTTACACTAGAGTTAAACTAGCTCTACAAGCTAGTTCGAATAATTTTACAGTAGAGTTGAACAAGCTCTACAGGCTAGTTTAAATAATTTTACACTAGAGTTGAACTAGCTCTATGACCTAGTACAAATAATTTTACACTAGAGTTGAACTAGCTCAATAGTCTAGTTGAAATAATTTTACACTAGAGTTGAACTAGTTCTATAGGCTTGTTCAAATAATTTTACACTAGAGTTGAACAAGCTCTACAGGCTAGTTCAAATAATTTTACACAAGAATTGAACTTGCTCTACAAGCTAGTTTAAATAATTTGGTACTAGAGTTGAACTAGCTCTATAACCTAGTACAAATAATTTAACACTAGAGTTGAACTATCTCTATAACCTAGTACAAATGATTTTACACTAGAGTTGAACTAGCTCTATAGGCTTGTTCAAATAATTTTACACTAGAGTTGAACTAGCTCTACAAGCTAGTTCAAATAATTTTACACTAGAGTTGAACTAGCTCTACAAGCTAGTTTAAATAATTTTATACTAGAGTTGAACTGGCTCAATAACCTAGTACAAATAATTTTACAGTAGAGTTGAACTAGCTCTACAAGCTAGTTCAAATAATTTTACACTAGAGTTGAACTAGCTCTATTACTTAGTACAAATAATTTTACACTAGAGTTGAACTAGCTCAATAACCTAGTACAAATAATTTTATAGTAGAGTTAGAATTGAATTAGCTCCATAACCTAGTACAAATAATTTTACACTAGAGTTGAACTAGCTCTATAACCTAGTACAAATAATTTTACACTAGAGTCGAACTACCTCTATAACCTAGTACAAATGATTTTACACCACTGCTGAACTAGCTCTTCAAGGTAGTTCAAATAATTTTACACTAGAGTTGAACTACCTCTATAACCTAGTACAAATAATTTTACACTAGAATTAAACTAGCCCTACAAGCTAGTTCAAATAATTTTACACTAGAGTGGAACTAGCTCTATAACCTAGTACAAATAATTTTACACTAGAGTTAAACTAGCTCTACAAGCTAGTACAAATTATTTTACACTAGCGTTGAACTGGCTCTACAAGCTAGTTCAAGTAATTTTACACTAGAGTTGAACTAGCTCTATAACCTAGTACAAATATTTTTACACTAGAGTTGAACTAGCTCTACAAGCTAGTTCAAATAATTTTACACTAAAGTTGAACTAGCTCTACAGGCTAGTTCAAATAGTTTTACACTAATCTTGAACTACCTCTACAAGGTAGTTTAAATAATTTTACCCTAGATTTGAACTAGCTATATAACCTAGCAAAAATAATTTTACACTAGAGTTGAATTAGCTCTATAACCTAGTACAAATAATTTTACACTAGAGTTGCACTAGCTCTATAGGCTTGTTCAAATAACATTACACTAGAGTTGAAGTAGCTCTATAGGCTAGTTCAAATAACTTTACACTAGAGTTGAACTAGCTCTATAGGCTAGGTCAAATAATTTTACACTCGAGTTGAACTAGCTCTATAACCTAGTACAAATGATTTTACACTACTGTTGACCTAGCTCTACAGGCTAGTACACATAAGTTTACACTAGAGTTGAACTAGCTCTACAGGCTAGTTCAAATAATTTTACCCTAATCTTGAACTACCTCTAAAAGGTAGTTTTAATAATTTTACACTAGATTTGAACTAGCTCTATAACCAAGTACAAATGATTTTACACGAATGTTGAACTAGCTCTACAAGCTAGTTCAAATAATTTTACACTAGAGTTGAATTAGCTCTATAACCTAGTAAAAAATTTACACTAGAATTAAACTAGCTATACAAGCTAGTTCAAATAATTTTACAATAGAGTTGAACTAGCTCTATAACCTAATACAAATAATTTTACACTAGAGTTAAACTAGCTCTACAAGCTAGTTCGAATAATTTTACAGTAGAGTTGAACAAGCTCTAGAGGCTAGTTTAAATAATTTTACACTAGAGTTGAACTAGCTCTATGACCTAGTACAAATAATTTTACACTAGAGTTGAACTAGCTCAATAGTCTAGTTGAAATAATTTTACACTAGAGTTGAACTAGTTCTATAGGCTTGTTCAAATAATTTTACACTAGAGTTGAACAAGCTCTACAGGCTAGTTCAAATAATTTTACACAAGAATTGAACTTGCTCTACAAGCTAGTTTAAATAATTTGGTACTAGAGTTGAACTAGCTCTATAACCTAGTACAAATAATTTAACACTAGAGTTGAACTATCTCTATAACCTAGTACAAATGATTTTACACTAGAGTTGAACTAGCTCTATAGGCTTGTTCAAATAATTTTACACTAGAGTTGAACTAGCTCTACAAGCTAGTTCAAATAATTTTACACTAGAGTTGAACTAGCTCTACAAGCTAGTTTAAATAATTTTATACTAGAGTTGAACTGGCTCAATAACCTAGTACAAATAATTTTACAGTAGAGTTGAACTAGCTCTACAAGCTAGTTCAAATAATTTTACACTAGAGTTGAACCAGCTCTATTACTTAGTACAAATAATTTTACACTAGAGTTGAACTATCTCAATAACCTAGTACAAATAATTTTATAGTAGAGTTAGAATTGAATTAGCTCCATAACCTAGTACAAATAATTTTACACTAGAGTTGAACTAGCTCCATAACCTAGTACAAATAATTTTACACTAGAGTCGAACTACCTCTATAACCTAGTACAAATGATTTTACACCACTGCTGAACTAGCTCTTCAAGGTAGTTCAAATAATTTTACACTAGAGTTGAACTACCTCTATAACCTAGTACAAATAATTTTACACTAGAATTAAACTAGCTCTACAAGCTAGTTCAAATAATTTTACACTAGAGTGGAACTAGCTCTATAACCTAGTACAAATAATTTTACACTAGAGTTAAACTAGCTCTACAAGCTAGTACAAATTATTTTACACTAGCGTTGAACTGGCTCTACAAGCTAGTTCAAGTAATTTTACACTAGAGTTGAACTAGCTCTATAACCTAGTACAAATAATTTTACACTAGAGTTGAACTAGCTCAATAGTCTAGTTGAAATAATTTTACACTAGAGTTGAACTAGTTCTATAGGCTTGTTCAAATAATTTTACACTAGAGTTGAACAAGCTCTACAGGCTAGTTCAAATAATTTTACACAAGAATTGAACTTGCTCTACAAGCTAGTTTAAATAATTTGGTACTAGAGTTGAACTAGCTCTATAACCTAGTACAAATAATTTAACACTAGAGTTGAACTATCTCTATAACCTAGTACAAATGATTTTACACTAGAGTTGAACTAGCTCTATAGGCTTGTTCAAATAATTTTACACTAGAGTTGAACTAGCTCTACAAGCTAGTTCAAATAATTTTACACTAGAGTTGAACTAGCTCTACAAGCTAGTTTAAATAATTTTATACTAGAGTTGAACTGGCTCAATAACCTAGTACAAATAATTTTACAGTAGAGTTGAACTAGCTCTACAAGCTAGTTCAAATAATTTTACACTAGAGTTGAACTAGCTCTATTACTTAGTACAAATAATTTTACACTAGAGTTGAACTATCTCAATAACCTAGTACAAATAATTTTATAGTAGAGTTAGAATTGAATTAGCTCCATAACCTAGTACAAATAATTTTACACTAGAGTTGAACTAGCTCTATAACCTAGTACAAATAATTTTACACTAGAGTCGAACTACCTCTATAACCTAGTACAAATGATTTTACACCACTGCTGAACTAGCTCTTCAAGGTAGTTCAAATAATTTTACACTAGAGTTGAACTACCTCTATAACCTAGTACAAATAATTTTACACTAGAATTAAACTAGCTCTACAAGCTAGTTCAAATAATTTTACACTAGAGTGGAACTAGCTCTATAACCTAGTACAAATAATTTTACACTAGAGTTAAACTAGCTCTACAAGCTAGTACAAATTATTTTACACTAGCGTTGAACTGGCTCTACAAGCTAGTTCAAGTAATTTTACACTAGAGTTGAACTAGCTCTATAACCTAGTACAAATATTTTTACACTAGAGTTGAACTAGCTCTACAAGCTAGTTCAAATAATTTTACACTAAAGTTGAACTAGCTCTACAGGCTAGTTCAAATAGTTTTACACTAATCTTGAACTACCTCTACAAGGTAGTTTAAATAATTTTACCCTAGATTTGAACTAGCTATATAACCTAGCAAAAATAATTTTACACTAGAGTTGAATTAGCTCTATAACCTAGTACAAATAATTTTACACTAGAGTTGCACTAGCTCTATAGGCTTGTTCAAATAACATTACACTAGAGTTGAAGTAGCTCTATAGGCTAGTTCAAATAACTTTACACTAGAGTTGAACTAGCTCTATAGGGTAGGTCAAATAATTTTACACTCGAGTTGAACTAGCTCTATAACCTAGTACAAATGATTTTACACTACTGTTGAACTAGCTCTACAGGCTAGTACACATAAGTTTACACTAGAGTTGAACTAGCTCTACAGGCTAGTTCAAATAATTT
This sequence comes from Triticum urartu, assembly GCF_056163025.1. Taxonomy (NCBI): domain Eukaryota; kingdom Viridiplantae; phylum Streptophyta; class Magnoliopsida; order Poales; family Poaceae; genus Triticum; species Triticum urartu. The sequence continues at coordinate 559,981,132 of NC_141875.1, forward strand.
TACCCTAATCTTGAACTACCACTAAAAGGTAGTTTTAATAATTTTACACTAGATTTGAACTAGCTCTATAACCAAGTACAAATGATTTTACACTAATGTTGAACTAACTCTACAAGCTAGTTCAAATAATTTTACACTAGAGTTGAATTAGCTCTATAACCTAGTAAAAATAATTTTACACTAGAATTAAACTAGCTATACAAGCTAGTTCAAATAATTTTACAATAGAGTTGAACTAGCTCTATAACCTAATACAAATAATTTTACACTAGAGTTAAACTAGCTCTACAAGCTAGTTCGAATAATTTTACACTAGAGTTGAACAAGCTCTACAAGCTAGTTTAAATAATTTTACACTAGAGTTGAACTAGCTCTATGACCTAGTACAAATAATTTTACACTAGAGTTGAACTTGCTCAATAGTCTAGTTCAAATAATTTTACACTAGAGTTGAACTTGTTCTATAGGCTTGTTCAAATAATTTTACACTAGAGTTGAACAAGCTCTACATGCTAGTTCAAATAATTTTACACAAGAATTGAACTTGCTCTACAAGCTAGTTTAAATAATTTTACACTAGAGTTGAACTAGCTCTATAACCTAGTACAAATAATTTAACACTAGAGTTGAACTAGCTCTATAACCTAGTACAAATGATTTTACACTAGAGTTGAACTAGCTCTATGACCTAGTACAAATAATTTTACAATAGAGTTGAACTAGGTCTATAGGCTAGTTCAAATACTTTTACACTAGAGTTGAACTAGCTCTATAGGCTTGTTCAAATAATTTTACACTAGAGTTGAACTAGCTCTACAAGCTAGTTCAAATAATTTTACACTAGAGTTGAAGTAGCTCTACAAGCTAGTTGAAATAATTTCATACTAGAGTTGAACTGGCTCAATAACCTAGTACAAATAATTTTACAGTAGAGTTGAACTAGCTCTACAAGCTAGTTCAAATAATTTTACACTAGAGTTGAACTAGCTCTATAACTTAGTACAAATAATTTTACACTAGAGTTGAACTAGCTCAATAACCTATTGCAAATAATTTTACAGTAGAGTTAGAATTGAATTAGCTCCATAACCTAGTACAAATAATTTTACACTAGAGTTGAACTAGCTCTATAACCTAGTACAAATAATTTTACACTAGAGTCGAACTACCTCCATAACCTAGTACAAATGATTTTACACCACTGCTGAACTAGCTCTTAAGGGTAGTTCAAATAATTTTACACTAGAGTTGAACTACCTCTATAACCTAGTACAAATAATTTTACACTAGAATTAAACTAGCTCTACAAGCTAGTTCAAATAATTTTACACTAGAGTGGAACTAGCTCTATAACCTACTACAAATAATTTTACACTAGAGTTAAACTAGCTCTACAAGCTAGTACAAACAATTTTACACTAGCGATGAACTGGCTCTACAAGCTAGTTCAAGTAATTTTACACTAGAGTTGAACTAGCTCTATAACCTAGTACAAATATTTTGACACTAGAGTTGAACTAGCTCTACAAGCTAGTTCAAATAATTTTACACTAAAGTTGAACTAGCTCTACAGGCTAGTTCAAATAGTTTTACACTAATCTTGAACTACCTCTACAAGGTAGTTTAAATAATTTTACCCTAGATTTGAACTAGCTATATAACCTAGCACAAATAATTTTACACTAGAGTTGAATTAGCTCTATAACCTAGTACAAATAATTTTACACTAGAGTTGCACTAGCTCTATAGGCTAGTTCAAATAACATTACACTAGAGTTGAACTAGCTCTATAGGCTAGTTCAAATAACTTTACACTAGAGTTGAACTAGCTCTATAGGCTAGGTTAAATAATTTTACACTCGAGTTGAACTAGCTCTATAACCTAGTACAAATGATTTTACACTACTGTTGAACTAGCTCTACAGGCTAGTACACATAAGTTTACACTAGAGTTGAACTAGCTCTACAGGCTAGTTCAAATAATTTTACCCTAATCTTGAACTACCTCTAAAAGGTAGTTTTAATAATTTTACACTAGATTTGAACTAGCTCTATAACCAAGTACAAATGATTTTACACTAATGTTGAACTAGCTCTACAAGCTAGTTCAAATAATTTTACACTAGAGTTGAATTAGCTCTATAACCTAGTAAAAATAATTTTACACTAGAATTAAACTAGCTATACAAGCTAGTTCAAATAATTTTACAATAGAGTTGAACTAGCTCTATAACCTAATACAAATAATTTTACACTAGAGTTAAACTAGCTCTACAAGCTAGTTCGAATAATTTTACACTAGAGTTGAACAAGCTCTACAAGCTAGTTTAAATAATTTTACACTAGAGTTGAACTAGCTCTATGACCTAGTACAAATAATTTTACACTAGAGTTGAACTTGCTCAATAGTCTAGTTCAAATAATTTTACACTAGAGTTGAACTTGTTCTATAGGCTTGTTCAAATAATTTTACACTAGAGTTGAACAAGCTCTACATGCTAGTTCAAATAATTTTACACAAGAATTGAACTTGCTCTACAAGCTAGTTTAAATAATTTTACACTAGAGTTGAACTAGCTCTATAACCTAGTACAAATAATTTAACACTAGAGTTGAACTAGCTCTATAACCTATTACAAATGATTTTACACTAGAGTTGAACTAGCTCTATGACCTAGTACAAATAATTTTACAATAGAGTTGAACTAGCTCTATAGGCTAGTTCAAATACTTTTACACTAGAGTTGAACTAGCTCTATAGGCTTGTTCAAATAATTTTACACTAGAGTTGAACTAGCTCTACAAGCTAGTTCAAATAATTTTACACTAGAGTTGAACTAGCTCTACAAGCTAGTTTAAATAATTTCATACTAGAGTTGAACTGGCTCAATAACCTAGTACAAATAATTTTACAGTAGAGTTGAACTAGCTCTACAAGCTAGTTCAAATAATTTTACACTAGAGTTGAACTAGCTCTATAACTTAGTACAAATAATTTTACACTAGAGTTGAACTAGCTCAATAACCTATTGCAAATAATTTTACAGTAGAGTTAGAATTGAATTAGCTCCATAACCTAGTACAAATAATTTTACACTAGAGTTGAACTAGCTCTATAACCTAGTACAAATAATTTTACACTAGAGTCGAACTACCTCCATAACCTAGTACAAATGATTTCACACCACTGCTGAACTAGCTCTTCAAGGTAGTTCAAATAATTTTACACTAGAGTTGAACTACCTCTATAACCTAGTACAAATAATTTTACACTAGAATTAAACTAGCTCTACAAGCTAGTTCAAATAATTTTACACTAGAGTGGAACTAGCTCTATAACCTACTACAAATAATTTTACACTAGAGTTAAACTAGCTCTACAAGCTAGTACAAACAATTTTACACTAGCGATGAACTGGCTCTACAAGCTAGTTCAAGTAATTTTACACTAGAGTTGAACTAGCTCTATAACCTAGTACAAATATTTTGACACTAGAGTTGAACTAGCTCTACAAGCTAGTTCAAATAATTTTACACTAAAGTTGAACTAGCTCTACAGGCTAGTTCAAATAGTTTTACACTAATCTTGAACTACCTCTACAAGGTAGTTTAAATAATTTTACCCTAGATTTGAACTAGCTATATAACCTAGCACAAATAATTTTACACTAGAGTTGAATTAGCTCTATAACCTAGTACAAATAATTTTACACTAGAGTTGCACTAGCTCTATAGGCTAGTTCAAATAACATTACACTAGAGTTGAACTAGCTCTATAGGCTAGTTCAAATAACTTTACACTAGAGTTGAACTAGCTCTATAGGCTAGGTTAAATAATTTTACACTCGAGTTGAACTAGCTCTATAACCTAGTACAAATGATTTTACACTACTGTTGAACTAGCTCTACAGGCTAGTACACATAAGTTTACACTAGAGTTGAACTAGCTCTACAGGCTAGTTCAAATAATTTTACCCTAATCTTGAACTACCTCTAAAAGGTAGTTTTAATAATTTTACACTAGATTTGAACTAGCTCTATAACCAAGTACAAATGATTTTACACTAATGTTGAACTAGCTCTACAAGCTAGTTCAAATAATTTTACACTAGAGTTGAATTAGCTCTATAACCTAGTAAAAATAATTTTACACTAGAATTAAACTAGCTATACAAGCTAGTTCAAATAATTTTACAATAGAGTTGAACTAGCTCTATAACCTAATACAAATAATTTTACACTAGAGTTAAACTAGCTCTACAAGCTAGTTCGAATAATTTTACACTAGAGTTGAACAAGCTCTACAAGCTAGTTTAAATAATTTTACACTAGAGTTCAACTAGCTCTATGACCTAGTACAAATAATTTTACACTAGAGTTGAACTTGCTCAATAGTCTAGTTCAAATAATTTTACACTAGAGTTGAACTTGTTCTATAGGCTTGTTCAAATAATTTTACACTAGAGTTGAACAAGCTCTACATGCTAGTTCAAATAATTTTACACAAGAATTGAACTTGCTCTACAAGCTAGTTTAAATAATTTTACACTAGAGTTGAACTAGCTCTATAACCTAGTACAAATAATTTAACACCAGAGTTGAACTAGCTCTATAACCTATTACAAATGATTTTACACTAGAGTTGAACTAGCTCTATGACCTAGTACAAATAATTTTACAATAGAGTTGAACTAGCTCTATAGGCTAGTTCAAATACTTTTACACTAGAGTTGAACTAGCTCTATAGGCTTGTTCAAATAATTTTACACTAGAGTTGAACTAGCTCTACAAGCTAGTTCAAATAATTTTACACTAGAGTTGAAGTAGCTCTACAAGCTAGTTGAAATAATTTCATACTAGAGTTGAACTGGCTCAATAACCTAGTACAAATAATTTTACAGTAGAGTTGAACTAGCTCTACAAGCTAGTTCAAATAATTTTACACTAGAGTTGAACTAGCTCTATAACTTAGTACAAATAATTTTACACTAGAGTTGAACTAGCTCAATAACCTATTGCAAATAATTTTACAGTAGAGTTAGAATTGAATTAGCTCCATAACCTAGTACAAATAATTTTACACTAGAGTTGAACTAGCTCTATAACCTAGTACAAATAATTTTACACTAGAGTCGAACTACCTCCATAACCTAGTACAAATGATTTTACACCACTGCTGAACTAGCTCTTCAAGGTAGTTCAAATAATTTTACACTAGAGTTGAACTACCTCTATAACCTAGTACAAATAATTTTACACTAGAATTAAACTAGCTCTACAAGCTAGTTCAAATAATTTTACACTAGAGTGGAACTAGCTCTATAACCTACTACAAATAATTTTACACTAGAGTTAAACTAGCTCTACAAGCTAGTACAAACAATTTTACACTAGCGATGAACTGGCTCTACAAGCTAGTTCAAGTAATTTTACACTAGAGTTGAACTAGCTCTATAACCTAGTACAAATATTTTGACACTAGAGTTGAACTAGCTCTACAAGCTAGTTCAAATAATTTTACACTAAAGTTGAACTAGCTCTACAGGCTAGTTCAAATAGTTTTACACTAATCTTGAACTACCTCTACAAGGTAGTTTAAATAATTTTACCCTAGATTTGAACTAGCTATATAACCTAGCACAAATAATTTTACACTAGAGTTGAATTAGCTCTATAACCTAGTACAAATAATTTTACACTAGAGTTGCACTAGCTCTAGAGGCTAGTTCAAATAACATTACACTAGAGTTGAACTAGCTCTATAGGCTAGTTCAAATAACTTTACACTAGAGTTGAACTAGCTCTATAGGCTAGGTTAAATAATTTTACACTCGAGTTGAACTAGCTCTATAACCTAGTACAAATGATTTTACACTACTGTTGAACTAGCTCTACAGGCTAGTACACATAAGTTTACACTAGAGTTGAACTAGCTCTACAGGCTAGTTCAAATAATTTTACCCTAATCTTGAACTACCTCTAAAAGGTAGTTCTAATAATTTTACACTAGATTTGAACTAGCTCTATAACCAAGTACAAATGATTTTACACTAATGTTGAACTAGCTCTACAAGCTAGTTCAAATAATTTTACACTAGAGTTGAATTAGCTCTATAACCTAGTAAAAATAATTTTACACTAGAATTAAACTAGCTATACAAGCTAGTTCAAATAATTTTACAATAGAGTTGAACTAGCTCTATAACCTAATACAAATAATTTTACACTAGAGTTAAACTAGCTCTACAAGCTAGTACAAATTATTTTACACTAGCGTTGAACTGGCTCTACAAGCTAGTTCAAGTAATTTTACACTAGAGTTGAACTAGCTCTATAACCTAGTACAAATATTTTTACACTAGAGTTGAACTAGCTCTACAAGCTAGTTCAAATAATTTTACACTAAAGTTGAACTAGCTCTACAGGCTAGTTCAAATAGTTTTACACTAATCTTGAACTACCTCTACAAGGTAGTTTAAATAATTTTACCCTAGATTTGAACTAGCTATATAACCTAGCACAAATAATTTTACACTAGAGTTGAATTAGCTCTATAACCTAGTACAAATAATTTTACACTAGAGTTGCACTAGCTCTATAGGCTTGTTCAAATAACATTACACTAGAGTTGAAGTAGCTCTATAGGCTAGTTCAAATAACTTTACACTAGAGTTGAACTAGCTCTATAGGCTAGGTCAAATAATTTTACACTCGAGTTGAACTAGCTCTATAACCTAGTACAAATGATTTTACACTACTGTTGAACTAGCTCTACAGGCTAGTACACATAAGTTTACACTAGAGTTGAACTAGCTCTACAGGCTAGTTCAAATAATTTTACCCTAATCTTGAACTACCACTAAAAGGTAGTTTTAATAATTTTACACTGGATTTGAACTAGCTCTATAACCAAGTACAAATGATTTTACACTAATGTTGAACTAGCTCTACAAGCTAGTTCAAATAATTTTACACTAGAGTTGAATTAGCTCTATAACCTAGTAAAAATAATTTTACACTAGAATTAAACTAGCTATACAAGCTAGTTCAAATAATTTTACAATAGAGTTGAACTAGCTCTATAACCTAATACAAATAATTTTACACTAGGGTTAAACTAGCTATACAAGCTAGTTCGAATAATTTTACACTAGAGTTGAACAAGCTCTACAAGCTAGTTTAAATAATTTTACACTAGAGTTGAACTAGCTCTATGACCTAGTACAAATAATTTTACACTAGAGTTGAACTTGCTCAATAGTCTAGTTCAAATAATTTTACACTAGAGTTGAACTTGTTCTATAGGCTTGTTCAAATAATTTTACACTAGAGTTGAACAAGCTCTACATGCTAGTTCAAATAATTTTACACAAGAATTGAACTTGCTCTACAAGCTAGTTTAAATAATTTTACACTAGAGTTGAACTAGCTCTATAACCTAGTACAAATAATTTAACACTAGAGTTGAACTAGCTCTATAACCTAGTACAAATGATTTTACACTAGAGTTGAACTAGCTCTATGACCTAGTACAAATAATTTTACAATAGAGTTGAACTAGCTCTATAGGCTAGTTCAAATACTTTTACACTAGAGTTGAACTAGCTCTATAGGCTTGTTCAAATAATTTTACACTAGAGTTGAACTAGCTCTACAAGCTAGTTCAAATAATTTTACACTAGAGTTGAACTAGCTCTACAAGCTAGTTTAAATAATTTTATACTAGAGTTGAACTGGCTCAATAACCTAGTACAAATAATTTTACAGTAGAGTTGAACTAGCTCTACAAGCTAGTTCAAATAATTTTACACCAGAGTTGAACTAGCTCTATAACTTAGTACAAATAATTTTACACTAGAGTTGAACTAGCTCAATAACCTATTACAAATAATTTTACAGTGGAGTTAGAATTGAATTAGCTCCATAACCTAGTACAAATAATTTTACACTAGAGTGGAACTAGCTCTACAACCTACTACAAATAATTTTACACTAGAGTTAAACTAGCTCTACAAGCTAGTACAAATAATTTTACACTAGCGATGAACTGGCTCTACAAGCTAGTTCAAGTAATTTTACACTAGAGTTGAACTAGCTCTATAACCTAGTACAAATATTTTTACACTAGAGTTGAACTAGCTCTACAAGCTAGTTCAAATAATTTTACACTAAAGTTGAACTAGCTCTACAGGCTAGTTCAAATAGTTTTACACTAATCTTGAACTACCTCTACAAGGTAGTTTAAATAATTTTACCCTAGATTTGAACTAGCTATATAACCTAGCACAAATAATTTTACAGTAGAGTTGAATTAGCTCTATAACCTAGTACAAATAATTTTACACTAGAGTTGCACTAGCTCTATAGGCTAGTTCAAATAACATTACACTAGAGTTGAACTAGCTCTATAGGCTAGTTCAAATAACTTTACACTAGAGTTGAACTAGCTCTATAGGCTAGGTTAAATAATTTTACACTCGAGTTGAACTAGCTCTATAACCTAGTACAAATGATTTTACACTACTGTTGAACTAGCTCTACAGGCTAGTACACATAAGTTTACACTAGAGTTGAACTAGCTCTACAGGCTAGTTCAAATAATTTTACCCTAATCTTGAACTACCTCCAAAAGGTAGTTTTAATAATTTTACACTAGATTTGAACTAGCTCTATAACCAAGTACAAATGATTTTACACTAATGTTGAACTAGCTCTACAAGCTAGTTCAAATAATTTTACACTAGAGTTGAATTAGCTCTATAACCTAGTAAAAATAATTTTACACTAGAATTAAACTAGCTATACAAGCTAGTTCAAATAATTTTACAATAGAGTTGAACTAGCTCTATAACCTAATACAAATAATTTTACACTAGAGTTAAACTAGCTCTACAAGCTAGTACAAATTATTTTACACTAGCGTTGAACTGGCTCTACAAGCTAGTTCAAGTAATTTTACACTAGAGTTGAACTAGCTCTATAACCTAGTACAAATATTTTTACACTAGAGTTGAACTAGCTCTACAAGCTAGTTCAAATAATTTTGCACTAAAGTTGAACTAGCTCTACAGGCTAGTTCAAATAGTTTTACACTAATCTTGAACTACCTCTACAAGGTAGTTTAAATAATTTTACCCTAGATTTGAACTAGCTATATAACCTAGCACAAATAATTTTACACTAGAGTTGAATTAGCTCTATAACCTAGTACAAATAATTTTACACTAGAGTTGCACTAGCTCTATAGGCTTGTTCAAATAACATTACACTAGAGTTGAAGTAGCTCTATAGGCTAGTTCAAATAACTTTACACTAGAGTTGAACTAGCTCTATAGGCTAGGTCAAATAATTTTACACTCGAGTTGAACTAGCTCTATAACCTAGTACAAATGATTTTACACTACTGTTGAACTAGCTCTACAGGCTAGTACACATAAGTTTACACTAGAGTTGAACTAGCTCTACAGGCTAGTTCAAATAATTTTACCCTAATCTTGAACTACCACTAAAAGGTAGTTTTAATAATTTTACACTAGATTTGAACTAGCTCTATAACCAAGTACAAATGATTTTACACTAATGTTGAACTAGCTCTACAAGCTAGTTCAAATAATTTTACACTAGAGTTGAATTAGCTCTATAACCTAGTAAAAATAATTTTACACTAGAATTAAACTAGCTATACAAGCTAGTTCAAATAATTTTACAATAGAGTTGAACTAGCTCTATAACCTAATACAAATAATTTTACACTAGGGTTAAACTAGCTATACAAGCTAGTTCGAATAATTTTACACTAGAGTTGAACAAGCTCTACAAGCTAGTTTAAATAATTTTACACTAGAGTTGAACTAGCTCTATGACCTAGTACAAATAATTTTACACTAGAGTTGAACTTGCTCAATAGTCTAGTTCAAATAATTTTACACTAGAGTTGAACTTGTTCTATAGGCTTGTTCAAATAATTTTACACTAGAGTTGAACAAGCTCTACATGCTAGTTCAAATAATTTTACACAAGAATTGAACTTGCTCTACAAGCTAGTTTAAATAATTTTACACTAGAGTTGAACTAGCTCTATAACCTAGTACAAATAATTTAACACTAGAGTTGAACTAGCTCTATAACCTAGTACAAATGATTTTACACTAGAGTTGAACTAGCTCTATGACCTAGTACAAATAATTTTACAATAGAGTTGAACTAGCTCTATAGGCTAGTTCAAATACTTTTACACTAGAGTTGAACTAGCTCTATAGGCTTGTTCAAATAATTTTACACTAGAGTTGAACTAGCTCTACAAGCTAGTTCAAATAATTTTACACTAGAGTTGAACTAGCTCTACAAGCTAGTTTAAATAATTTTATACTAGAGTTGAACTGGCTCAATAACCTAGTACAAATAATTTTACAGTAGAGTTGAACTAGCTCTACAAGCTAGTTCAAATAATTTTACACCAGAGTTGAACTAGCTCTATAACTTAGTACAAATAATTTTACACTAGAGTTGAACTAGCTCAATAACCTATTACAAATAATTTTACAGTGGAGTTAGAATTGAATTAGCTCCATAACCTAGTACAAATAATTTTACACTAGAGTGGAACTAGCTCTATAACCTACTACAAATAATTTTACACTAGAGTTAAACTAGCTCTACAAGCTAGTACAAATAATTTTACACTAGCGATGAACTGGCTCTACAAGCTAGTTCAAGTAATTTTACACTAGAGTTGAACTAGCTCTATAACCTAGTACAAATATTTTTACACTAGAGTTGAACTAGCTCTACAAGCTAGTTCAAATAATTTTACACTAAAGTTGAACTAGCTCTACAGGCTAGTTCAAATAGTTTTACACTAATCTTGAACTACCTCTACAAGGTAGTTTAAATAATTTTACCCTAGATTTGAACTAGCTATATAACCTAGCACAAATAATTTTACACTAGAGTTGAATTAGCTCTATAACCTAGTACAAATAATTTTACACTAGAGTTGCACTAGCTCTATAGGCTTGTTCAAATAACATTACACTAGAGTTGAAGTAGCTCTATAGGCTAGTTCAAATAACTTTACACTAGAGTTGAACTAGCTCTATAGGCTAGGTCAAATAATTTTACACTCGAGTTGAACTAGCTCTATAACCTAGTACAAATGATTTTACACTACTGTTGAACTAGCTCTACAGGCTAGTACACATAAGTTTACACTAGAGTTGAACTAGCTCTACAGGCTAGTTCAAATAATTTTACCCTAATCTTGAACTACCACTAAAAGGTAGTTTTAATAATTTTACACTAGATTTGAACTAGCTCTATAACCAAGTACAAATGATTTTACACTAATGTTGAACTAGCTCTACAAGCTAGTTCAAATAATTTTACACCAGAGTTGAATTAGCTCTATAACCTAGTAAAAATAATTTTACACTAGAATTAAACTAGCTATACAAGCTAGTTCAAATAATTTTACAATAGAGTTGAACTAGCTCTATAACCTAATACAAATAATTTTACACTAGAGTTAAACTAGCTCTACAAGCTAGTTCGAATAATTTTACACTAGAGTTGAACAAGCTCTACAAGCTAGTTTAAATAATTTTACACTAAAGTTGAACTAGCTCTATGACCTAGTACAAATAATTTTACACTAGAGTTGAACTTGCTCAATAGTCTAGTTCAAATAATTTTACACTAGAGTTGAACTTGTTCTATAGGCTTGTTCAAATAATTTTACACTAGAGTTGAACAAGCTCTACATGCTAGTTCAAATAATTTTACACAAGAATTGAACTTGCTCTACAAGCTAGTTTAAATAATTTTACACTAGAGTTGAACTAGCTCTATAACCTAGTACAAATAATTTAACACTAGAGTTGAACTAGCTCTATAACCTAGTACAAATGATTTTACACTAGAGTTGAACTAGCTCTATGACCTAGTACAAATAATTTTACAATAGAGTTGAACTAGCTCTATAGGCTAGTTCAAATACTTTTACACTAGAGTTGAACTAGCTCTATAGGCTTGTTAAAATAATTTTACACTAGAGTTGAACTAGCTCTACAAGCTAGTTCAAATAATTTTACACTAGAGTTGAACTAGCTCTACAAGCTAGTTTAAATAATTTTATACTAGAGTTGAACTGGCTCAATAACCTAGTACAAATAATTTTACAGTAGAGTTGAACTAGCTCTACAAGCTAGTTCAAATAATTTTACACCAGAGTTGAACTAGCTCTATAACTTAGTACAAATAATTTTACACTAGAGTTGAACTAGCTCAATAACCTATTACAAATAATTTTACAGTGGAGTTAGAATTGAATTAGCTCCATAACCTAGTACAAATAATTTTACACTAGAGTGGAACTAGCTCTATAACCTACTACAAATAATTTTACACTAGAGTTAAACTAGCTCTACAAGCTAGTACAAATAATTTTACACTAGCGATGAACTGGCTCTACAAGCTAGTTCAAGTAATTTTACACTAGAGTTGAACTAGCTCTATAACCTAGTACAAATATTTTTACACTAGAGTTGAACTAGCTCTACAAGCTAGTTCAAATAATTTTACACTAAAGTTGAACTAGCTCTACAGGCTAGTTCAAATAGTTTTACACTAATCTTGAACTACCTCTACAAGGTAGTTTAAATAATTTTACCCTAGATTTGAACTAGCTATATAACCTAGCACAAATAATTTTACACTAGAGTTGAATTAGCTCTATAACCTAGTACAAATAATTTTACACTAGAGTTGCACTAGCTCTATAGGCTAGTTCAAATAACATTACACTAGAGTTGAACTAGCTCTATAGGCTAGTTCAAATAACTTTACACTAGAGTTGAACTAGCTCTATAGGCTAGGTTAAATAATTTTACACTCGAGTTGAACTAGCTCTATAACCTAGTACAAATGATTTTACACTACTGTTGAACTAGCTCTACAGGCTAGTACACATAAGTTTACACTAGAGTTGAACTAGCTCTACAGGCTAGTTCAAATAATTTTACCCTAATCTTGAACTACCTCCAAAAGGTAGTTTTAATAATTTTACACTAGATTTGAACTAGCTCTATAACCAAGTACAAATGATTTTACACTAATGTTGAACTAGCTCTACAAGCTAGTTCAAATAATTTTACACTAGAGTTGAATTAGCTCTATAACCTAGTAAAAATAATTTTACACTAGAATTAAACTAGCTATACAAGCTAGTTCAAATAATTTTACAATAGAGTTGAACTAGCTCTATAACCTAATACAAATAATTTTACACTAGAGTTAAACTAGCTCTACAAGCTAGTACAAATTATTTTACACTAGCGTTGAACTGGCTCTACAAGCTAGTTCAAGTAATTTTACACTAGAGTTGAACTAGCTCTATAACCTAGTACAAATATTTTTACACTAGAGTTGAACTAGCTCTACAAGCTAGTTCAAATAATTTTACACTAAAGTTGAACTAGCTCTACAGGCTAGTTCAAATAGTTTTACACTAATCTTGAACTACCTCTACAAGGTAGTTTAAATAATTTTACCCTAGATTTGAACTAGCTATATAACCTAGCACAAATAATTTTACACTAGAGTTGAATTAGCTCTATAACCTAGTACAAATAATTTTACACTAGAGTTGCACTAGCTCTATAGGCTTGTTCAAATAACATTACACTAGAGTTGAAGTAGCTCTATAGGCTAGTTCAAATAACTTTACACTAGAGTTGAACTAGCTCTATAGGCTAGGTCAAATAATTTTACACTCGAGTTGAACTAGCTCTATAACCTAGTACAAATGATTTTACACTACTGTTGAACTAGCTCTACAGGCTAGTACACATAAGTTTACACTAGAGTTGAACTAGCTCTACAGGCTAGTTCAAATAATTTTACCCTAATCTTGAACTACCACTAAAAGGTAGTTTTAATAATTTTACACTAGATTTGAACTAGCTCTATAACCAAGTACAAATGATTTTACACTAATGTTGAACTAGCTCTACAAGCTAGTTCAAATAATTTTACACTAGAGTTGAATTAGCTCTATAACCTAGTAAAAATAATTTTACACTAGAATTAAACTAGCTATACAAGCTAGTTCAAATAATTTTACAATAGAGTTGAACTAGCTCTATAACCTAATACAAATAATTTTACACTAGGGTTAAACTAGCTATACAAGCTAGTTCGAATAATTTTACACTAGAGTTGAACAAGCTCTACAAGCTAGTTTAAATAATTTTACACTAGAGTTGAACTAGCTCTATGACCTAGTACAAATAATTTTACACTAGAGTTGAACTTGCTCAATAGTCTAGTTCAAATAATTTTACACTAGAGTTGAACTTGTTCTATAGGCTTGTTCAAATAATTTTACACTAGAGTTGAACAAGCTCTACATGCTAGTTCAAATAATTTTACACAAGAATTGAACTTGCTCTACAAGCTAGTTTAAATAATTTTACACTAGAGTTGAACTAGCTCTATAACCTAGTACAAATAATTTAACACTAGAGTTGAACTAGCTCTATAACCTAGTACAAATGATTTTACACTAGAGTTGAACTAGCTCTATGACCTAGTACAAATAATTTTACAATAGAGTTGAACTAGCTCTATAGGCTAGTTCAAATACTTTTACACTAGAGTTGAACTAGCTCTATAGGCTTGTTCAAATAATTTTACACTAGAGTTGAACTAGCTCTACAAGCTAGTTCAAATAATTTTACACTAGAGTTGAACTAGCTCTACAAGCTAGTTTAAATAATTTTATACTAGAGTTGAACTGGCTCAATAACCTAGTACAAATAATTTTACAGTAGAGTTGAACTAGCTCTACAAGCTAGTTCAAATAATTTTACACCAGAGTTGAACTAGCTCTATAACTTAGTACAAATAATTTTACACTAGAGTTGAACTAGCTCAATAACCTATTACAAATAATTTTACAGTGGAGTTAGAATTGAATTAGCTCCATAACCTAGTACAAATAATTTTACACTAGAGTGGAACTAGCTCTATAACCTACTACAAATAATTTTACACTAGAGTTAAACTAGCTCTACAAGCTAGTACAAATAATTTTACACTAGCGATGAACTGGCTCTACAAGCTAGTTCAAGTAATTTTACACTAGAGTTGAACTAGCTCTATAACCTAGTACAAATATTTTTACACTAGAGTTGAACTAGCTCTACAAGCTAGTTCAAATAATTTTACACTAAAGTTGAACTAGCTCTACAGGCTAGTTCAAATAGTTTTACACTAATCTTGAACTACCTCTACAAGGTAGTTTAAATAATTTTACCCTAGATTTGAACTAGCTATATAACCTAGCACAAATAATTTTACACTAGAGTTGAATTAGCTCTATAACCTAGTACAAATAATTTTACACTAGAGTTGCACTAGCTCTATAGGCTTGTTCAAATAACATTACACTAGAGTTGAAGTAGCTCTATAGGCTAGTTCAAATAACTTTACACTAGAGTTGAACTAGCTCTATAGGCTAGGTCAAATAATTTTACACTCGAGTTGAACTAGCTCTATAACCTAGTACAAATGATTTTACACTACTGTTGAACTAGCTCTACAGGCTAGTACACATAAGTTTACACTAGAGTTGAACTAGCTCTACAGGCTAGTTCAAATAATTTTACCCTAATCTTGAACTACCACTAAAAGGTAGTTTTAATAATTTTACACTAGATTTGAACTAGCTCTATAACCAAGTACAAATGATTTTACACTAATGTTGAACTAGCTCTACAAGCTAGTTCAAATAATTTTACACCAGAGTTGAATTAGCTCTATAACCTAGTAAAAATAATTTTACACTAGAATTAAACTAGTTATACAAGCTAGTTCAAATAATTTTACAATAGAGTTGAACTAGCTCTATAACCTAATACAAATAATTTTACACTAGAGTTAAACTAGCTCTACAAGCTAGTTCGAATAATTTTACACTAGAGTTGAACAAGCTCTACAAGCTAGTTTAAATAATTTTACACTAAAGTTGAACTAGCTCTATGACCTAGTACAAATAATTTTACACTAGAGTTGAACTTGCTCAATAGTCTAGTTCAAATAATTTTACACTAGAGTTGAACTTGTTCTATAGGCTTGTTCAAATAATTTTACACTAGAGTTGAACAAGCTCTACATGCTAGTTCAAATAATTTTACACAAGAATTGAACTTGCTCTACAAGCTAGTTTAAATAATTTTACACTAGAGTTGAACTAGCTCTATAACCTAGTACAAATAATTTAACACTAGAGTTGAACTAGCTCTATAACCTAGTACAAATGATTTTACACTAGAGTTGAACTAGCTCTATGACCTAGTACAAATAATTTTACAATAGAGTTGAACTAGCTCTATAGGCTAGTTCAAATACTTTTACACTAGAGTTGAACTAGCTCTATAGGCTTGTTAAAATAATTTTACACTAGAGTTGAACTAGCTCTACAAGCTAGTTCAAATAATTTTACACTAGAGTTGAACTAGCTCTACAAGCTAGTTTAAATAATTTTATACTAGAGTTGAACTGGCTCAATAACCTAGTACAAATAATTTTACAGTAGAGTTGAACTAGCTCTACAAGCTAGTTCAAATAATTTTACACCAGAGTTGAACTAGCTCTATAACTTAGTACAAATAATTTTACACTAGAGTTGAACTAGCTCAATAACCTATTACAAATAATTTTAAAGTAGAGTTAGAATTGAATTAGCTCCATAACCTAGTACAAATAATTTTACACTAGAGTGGAACTAGCTCTATAACCTACTACAAATAATTTTACACTAGAGTTAAACTAGCTCTACAAGCTAGTACAAATAATTTTACACTAGCGATGAACTGGCTCTACAAGCTAGTTCAAGTAATTTTACACTAGAGTTGAACTAGCTCTATAACCTAGTACAAATATTTTTACACTAGAGTTGAACTAGCTCTACAAGCTAGTTCAAATAATTTTACACTAAAGTTGAACTAGCTCTACAGGCTAGTTCAAATAGTTTTACACTAATCTTGAACTACCTCTACAAGGTAGTTTAAATAATTTTACCCTAGATTTGAACTAGCTATATAACCTAGCACAAATAATTTTACACTAGAGTTGAATTAGCTCTATAACCTAGTACAAATAATTTTACACTAGAGTTGCACTAGCTCTATAGGCTAGTTCAAATAACATTACACTAGAGTTGAACTAGCTCTATAGGCTAGTTCAAATAACTTTACACTAGAGTTGAACTAGCTCTATAGGCTAGGTTAAATAATTTTACACTCGAGTTGAACTAGCTCTATAACCTAGTACAAATGATTTTACACTACTGTTGAACTAGCTCTACAGGCTAGTACACATAAGTTTACACTAGAGTTGAACTAGCTCTACAGGCTAGTTCAAATAATTTTACCCTAATCTTGAACTACCTCTAAAAGGTAGTTTTAATAATTTTACACTAGATTTGAACTAGCTCTATAACCAAGTACAAATGATTTTACACTAATGTTGAACTAGCTCTACAAGCTAGTTCAAATAATTTTACACTAGAGTTGAATTAGCTCTATAACCTAGTAAAAATAATTTTACACTAGAATTAAACTAGCTATACAAGCTAGTTCAAATAATTTTACAATAGAGTTGAACTAGCTCTATAACCTAATACAAATAATTTTACACTAGAGTTAAACTAGCTCTACAAGCTAGTACAAATTATTTTACACTAGCGTTGAACTGGCTCTACAAGCTAGTTCAAGTAATTTTACACTAGAGTTGAACTAGCTCTATAACCTAGTACAAATATTTTTACACTAGAGTTGAACTAGCTCTACAAGCTAGTTCAAATAATTTTACACTAAAGTTGAACTAGCTCTACAGGCTAGTTCAAATAGTTTTACACTAATCTTGAACTACCTCTACAAGGTAGTTTAAATAATTTTACCCTAGATTTGAACTAGCTATATAACCTAGCACAAATAATTTTACACTAGAGTTGAATTAGCTCTATAACCTAGTACAAATAATTTTACACTAGAGTTGCACTAGCTCTATAGGCTTGTTCAAATAACATTACACTAGAGTTGAAGTAGCTCTATAGGCTAGTTCAAATAACTTTACACTAGAGTTGAACTAGCTCTATAGGCTAGGTCAAATAATTTTACACTCGAGTTGAACTAGCTCTATAACCTAGTACAAATGATTTTACACTACTGTTGAACTAGCTCTACAGGCTAGTACACATAAGTTTACACTAGAGTTGAACTAGCTCTACAGGCTAGTTCAAATAATTTTACCCTAATCTTGAACTACCACTAAAAGGTAGTTTTAATAATTTTACACTAGATTTGAACTAGCTCTATAACCAAGTACAAATGATTTTACACTAATGTTGAACTAGCTCTACAAGCTAGTTCAAATAATTTTACACTAGAGTTGAATTACCTCTATAACCTAGTAAAAATAATTTTACACTAGAATTAAACTAGCTATACAAGCTAGTTCAAATAATTTTACAATAGAGTTGAACTAGCTCTATAACCTAATACAAATAATTTTACACTAGAGTTAAACTAGCTCTACAAGCTAGTTCGAATAATTTTACACTAGAGTTGAACAAGCTCTACAAGCTAGTTTAAATAATTTTACACTAGAGTTGAACTAGTTCTATGACCTAGTACAAATAATTTTACACTAGAGTTGAACTTGCTCAATAGTCTAGTTCAAATAATTTTACACTAGAGTTGAACTTGTTCTATAGGCTTGTTCAAATAATTTTACACTAGAGTTGAACAAGCTCTACATGCTAGTTCAAATAATTTTACACAAGAATTGAACTTGCTCTACAAGCTAGTTTAAATAATTTTACACTAGAGTTGAACTAGCTCTATAACCTAGTACAAATAATTTAACACTAGAGTTGAACTAGCTCTATAACCTAGTACAAATGATTTTACACTAGAGTTGAACTAGCTCTATGACCTAGTACAAATAATTTTACAATAGAGTTGAACTAGCTCTATAGGCTAGTTCAAATACTTTTACACTAGAGTTCAACTAGCTCTATAGGCTTGTTCAAATAATTTTACACTAGAGTTGAACTAGCTCTACAAGCTAGTTCAAATAATTTTACACTAGAGTTGAACTAGCTCTACAAGCTAGTTTAAATAATTTCATACTAGAGTTGAACTGGCTCAATAACCTAGTACAAATAATTTTACAGTAGAGTTGAACTAGCTCTACAAGCTAGTTCAAATAATTTTACACTAGAGTTGAACTAGCTCTATATCTTAGTACAAATAATTTTACACTAGAGTTGAACTAGCTCAATAACCTATTACAAATAATTTTACAGTAGAGTTAGAATTGAATTAGCTCCATAACCTAGTACAAATAATTTTACACTAGAGTTGAACTAGCTCTATAACCTAGTACAAATAATTTTACACTAGAGTCGAACTACCTCCATAACCTAGTACAAATGATTTTACAGCACTGTTGAACTAGCTCTTCAAGGTAGTTCAAATAATTTTACACTAGAGCTGAACTACCTCTATAACCTAGTACAAATAATTTTACACTAGAATTAAACTAGCTCTACAAGCTAGTTCAAATAATTTTACACTAGAGTGGAACTAGCTCTATAACCTACTACAAATAATTTTACACTAGAGTTAAACTAGCTCTACAAGCTAGTACAAATAATTTTACACTAGCGATGATCTGGCTCTACAAGCTAGTTCAAGTAATTTTACACTAGAGTTGAACTAGCTCTATAACCTAGTACAAATATTTTTACACTAGAGTTGAACTAGCTCTACAAGCTAGTTCAAATAATTTTACACTAAAGTTGAACTAGCTCTACAGGCTAGTTCAAATAGTTTTACACTAATCTTGAACTACCTCTACAAGGTAGTTTAAATAATTTTACCCTAGATTTGAACTAGCTATATAACCTAGCATAAATAATTTTACACTAGAGTTGAATTAGCTCTATAACCTAGTACAAATAATTTTACACTAGAGTTGCACTAGCTCTATAGGCTAGTTCAAATAACATTACACTAGAGTTGAACTAGCTCTATAGGCTAGTTCAAATAACTTTACACTAGAGTTGAACTAGCTCTATCGGCTAGGTTAAATAATTTTACACTCGAGTTGAACTAGCTCTATAACCTAGTACAAATGATTTTATACTACTGTTGAACTAGCTCTACAGGCTAGTACACATAAGTTTACACTAGAGTTGAACTAGCTCTACAGGCTAGTTCAAATAATTTTACCCTAATCTTGAACTACCTCTAAAAGGTAGTTTTAATAATTTTACACTAGATTTGAACTAGCTCTATAACCAAGTACAAATGATTTTACACTAATGTTGAACTAGCTCTACAAGCTAGTTCAAATAATTTTACACTAGAGTTGAATTAGCTCTATAACCTAGTAAAAATAATTTTACACTAGAATTAAACTAGCTATACAAGCTAGTTCAAATAATTTTACAATAGAGTTGAACTAGATCTATAACCTAATACAAATAATTTTACACTAGAGTTAAACTAGCTCTACAAGCTAGTTCGAATAATTTTACACTAGCGTTGAACTGGCTCTACAAGCTAGTTCAAGTAATTTTACACTAGAGTTGAACTAGCTCTATAACCTAGTACAAATATTTTTACACTAGAGTTGAACTAGCTCAATAGTCTAGTTCAAATAATTTTACACTAGAGTTGAACTAACTCTATAACCTAGTAAAAATAATTTTACACTAGATTTAAACTAGCTCTACAAGCTAGTTCAAAAAAATTACACTAGAATTAAACAAGCTCTACATGCTAGTTCAAATAATTTTACACTAGAGTTGAACTAGCTCTAGAAGCTAGTTCAAATAATTTTACACTAGAGTTGAACTAGCTCTATAACCTAGTACAAATAATTTTACATTAGAGTTGAACTAGCTCTACAAGCTAGTTCAAATAATTTTACACTAAAGTTGAACTAGCTCTACAGGCTAGTTCAAATAGTTTTACACTAATCTTGAACTACCTCTACAAGGTAGTTTAAATAATTTTACACTAGATTTGAACTAGCTCTATAACCTAGTACAAATAATTTTACACTAGAGTTGAACTAGCTCTATGGCCTAGTGAAAGTGCAACTATCCCTAGGTGGTTTTGGTAATTCCTAACAATATATAGCTCATTGAGCTAATGCTATTCTAAGATTAATATTTCAGGAAAAGATCAATGAATGGCATGGCATGTATGAGGAAAGTGGACCCCTCAAAATACTAAGGACAAAAAGATTGGCTCAAGCTCAAAGCTCAAGACTCTACATTTTATATTTAGTGATCCAAGATCACATTGAGTCTATAGGAAAAGCCAATACTATCAAGGAGGGATGAGGTGTTGCTTGATGAGGTTCTTGCTTCATAGTGCTTAGTGATATGCTCCAAAACCCTCAACTACCTTCCCACATCCACATATGACCTAAACAAAAAGTCAAACTCGGCCCCACCGATTCTTTCTACCCGGCACCACCGAGTTCAGATGTCATAGCCACTGCCACAAACCCTAGGCAAATCGGTCTCACCGATAGGGATCTCGGTCACACCAAGATGGGGTTGTAAACTCTCTGGTTTCCTTCGTAATGTTTCGGTCCTACCGAGATGAGAGATCGGTCCCACGGAGATTGCAATGTAAACTCTCTGTTTCCCTTTTGTTACATTTCGGTCCCACCAAAATGAGCGATCGGTGCCACCGAGTTTACCTGACCAACTCTCTGGTTAGCTTATTACCAAAATTGGTCCCACCGAGTTTGTGTAATAGGTCACACCGAGATTACGTTATGCCCTAACCCTAACCATATCGGTCCTGCCGAGTTGCATCTCAGTCCCACCGAAAATTCTAATGGTCACTAGGTTTGCTAAATCGGTCCGACCAAGTTTCTCAATTTGGTCTCACCGAGATTGTAAATTGTGTGTAACGGTTAGTTTTTGTGTGGAGGCTATATATACCCCTCCACCCACTCTTCATTCGTGGAGAGAGCCATTAGAACATACCTACACTTCCAGTACACATTTTCTGAGAGAGAACCACCTACTCATGTGTTGAGGCCAAGATATTCCATTCCCACCATATGAATCTTGATCTCTAGCCTTCTCCAAGTTGCTTTCCACTCAAATCTTCTTTCCACCAAATCCATATCCTATGAGAGGGAGTTGAGTGTTGGGGAGACTATCATTTGAAGCTCAATAGAAGGGAGTTCATCATCAACACACCATTTTTTACTTCCTGGAGAGTGGTGTCTCCTAGATTGGCTAGGTGTCACTGGGGAGCCTCCGACAAAGATTGTGGAGTTGAACCAAGGAGTTTGTAAGGACAAGGAGATCGCCTACTTCATGAAGATCTACCGCTAGTGAGGCAAGTCCTTCGTGGGCGATGGCCATTATGGGGTAGACAAGGTTGCTTCTTCGTGGACCCTTCGTGGGTGGATCCCTCCGTGGACTCGCGCAACCGTTACCCTCCGTGGGTTGAAGTCTCCGTCAACGTGGATGTACGATAGCACCACCTATCGGAACCACGACAAAAACATCCGTGTCTCCAATTGCATTTGAATTCTCCAAAGCCTTCCATTTAAATTCTTGCAAGTTGCATGCTTTACTTTCCGCTACTCATAGACTCTTTGCATGCTTGCTTGAATTGTGTTAAGATTGCTTGACTTGTGCTAAGATAGCTAAAATCTGCCAAAGACTAAAATTGGGAAAAGGATAGATTTTTAATTGGTCAAGTAGTCTAATCACCCCCCTCTAGACATACTTTCGATCCTACAAGTGGTATCAGAGCTTTGGTCTCCATTTGCTTTGATTTCCATAGCTTTTGGTGGTCATAGCCTTGGTTTCACAACCTAGGGGAGTATGGCATCTAGCGAGGGAAATTATCACCGTAGAGGTCCTTACTTTGATGGTACTAATTTTGCTAGTTGGAAGCATAAAATGAAAATGCATATTCTTGGACATAACCCCGCCGTTTGGGCTATTCAGTGTGTTGGCTTGCAAGGTGAATTCTTTGATGGGAGAGAACCGAATCGTGAAGCTACCGCGGATGAGTTGAAGATGCTACAATACAATGATCAAGCTTGTGATATCCTCTTCAACGGATTGTGCCCCGAAGAATTCAAAAAAATCAACCGTCTTGAAAATGCAAAGGAAATTTGGGATACTTTGATTGATATGTACAAAGGTACCAACTCCGTCAAGGAATCCAAGTTGGATGTGCTTCAAAGTCAACTTGATAAGTTCAGAATGAAGGATGGTGAAGGTGTCGCTGAGATGTACTCTAGGCTCGCTCTTATCACAAATGAGATTGCCGGCTTAGGAAGTGAAGAGATGATCGACAAATTCATCATCAAGAAGATCCTAAGAGCCTTGGATGGAAAATACGATACCGTCTCCACATTGATCCAAATGATGCCAAATTACAAAGATCTCAAGCCAACGGAAGTCATTGGAAGAATTGTTGCTCATGAGATGTCACTCAAGGATAAGGAGGAGCTCCATAACAAGTCAAGTGGTGCTTACAAAGCCTCATGTGAAGCTCCCACATCATCAAGTGAGAAACAAACCTTTAATGAAGAATTGAGCCTAATGGTGAAGAACTTCAACAAGTTCTACAAGAATAGAAGCAAAGAGAGAAGTTACAAGTCAAGGTCCTACAATGACAAAAGATCTTCTAGTCGAGAGCGAAACTGCTACAATTGGAAGACCCGGACACTACTCCAATGAGTGTAGGACTCCCCACAAGAGAAGAGAAGATTCTCCCAAAAGAAGAAGTAGAAGAGAAGAATCATCGTCAAGGGAAAGAAGGAGTAGGGATGATCGATATGAACGAAGACCCTCTCGGAGAAGCAAGGATTCTAAAAGGAAGGGCAAGTCATCAAGGAGCTACACAAAACGAAGACATCAAGCTCATGTTGGTGAATGGGTATCCGGCTCCGACTCTGACAATGACTCCGAGAGAAGCTATCACTCCGACTCTGAATATACTCAAGATGAAGGTGTTGCCGGTCTAGCACTTGTGTCAACCAACTCCTACGACATATTTGATTCACCAAATGAAGGAATTGGAAGATGCTTCATGGCTAAAGGCCAAAAGGTATCACACCCCTGGTATGTTGATTTCAATAGTGATGAAGATGACTTGTTAAGTGATGATGATTTACTTGTTGACAACTATAGTGATGAATACTATAATGAAACGAATGACAATGATAAGGAGAAGATTGAGTCTCTAACTAAAGAACTAAACACTCTTAAGTTAGCTCATGAAACTATCTTGGGAGATCATCGAGAACTTTTAAGGACTCATGAGAAATTACGTTTTGAAAAGCTCAACCTTGAGCAAGAGCATGAGTTCTTAAAGGCAATCAATGATGATCTTCGCAAGAAAAGTTCTTCTTACATTGCCAAGCGTTTACTCTTATCCACTTACATGCCTCAAGTCAAGTCTAGTAACAAGAACAAGAAAGATTCTTCTTCTAGTAGTAACAATAATCATGCTAAATCCAATATTCTTGCTTCTAGTAGTTCTCTTGATTCCACTAATGATTCTATTAGCCAAGTTACACTTGAGCAAGAAAATAGCTTATTAAAGGGAATTATAGAGAAAGGTGTTTACAAGAGCCTTGCCGGGAGTAAGCAATTCGAGAAAATTGTACACAAGAAAGGAAGGCACCGGAAGAATCAAGGTGTTGGTTTTGAACGAAAGTTCAATGCTAATGGAGTTGAGTGGGAAGAAGATCAATACCCCAAGACGAAGTTTGTTCCTCAACAAGAGAAGTATGATCCTACTTCTTTCAAAGGGACACAAGCTCAAGATGATCTTCCACCACAAGACCACAAGTAAAAAGGCAAGGACAAGATTCAAGAGGAAATTGATGCATTTGAAGAAGCTCCTAAGGCCTTGGTCAAGTGGGTTCCCAAGACTACATCAAGTTCCACTTAATCAAGTACAACTACAACTCTGAGGATTCCCATCAAGATGGTGTGGATCCCAAAGAAAAAGAACTAGAGAGTTCTTGAGGGTGACTCCGCCAACATACTTCACTCTTATCATTTTGGCGAGAACAAGTGCAATCAACTTCCACATCTTGCACTAGTTCAAGGAGTCACAAACCCTCTTGTTGGTAAGACAAGGGACAAGGTAACCTAACGATTTCATAGACATCATCTTTTGTGTGCATCACTCTATGTCTATGGATAACCTTGTTTGTTCCTTGTGGGACTAACCCGTGTAGGTATTGAAAGTGCAACTCTCTCCAAAGGATAGCTCCAAATGATCTACATCAACATAGAGCATCCACATCTTCAACACCTACATGAAGTCATCATCGACAAAACCCAAGGTTACTTCATCCCTCTTAGGGGGATCTCACATCTAGGGGGAGCTTTACTCTAACAATTGAGTTAAAGCAACTCTAATGGTGTGAACACAACAACGCTTTATGTAAAAGTGGTAACCCCACTTGTTCTTAAACAATGAGTATGACCTATGATCAAATGTTCTCATTTGACTCCTAAGTCAATATACTCATATATAGATGACCTAGTCATCGCCAATTGCTTGATAGATGCTAGAATTGTTTGTGCATGCTTTGCCACATATTTCATTTGTCATTTTATTGTATGAGCATGTTGGTTGCATAATTTACTCATTCGAGGACATCCACTTGTTGTTTTGATTGTTTGGTTTCCTTTTCTTTTGGCCATGTGGACGGACAAGAATGCATAAGAACCTTCTCTAGCTATCTATGATTTTCTCGTCTCAAACTCTATTCATGCTGCATCATAGAATTTCATCAAGTCAGATTCAAACCACTCTATGTGAGGAGCACTCGGAGTCCCCGATTTTTCATAGACATAAAATTCCAAAACTTCTTTGTGCGTTTCGGTCTGACCGATTCACCCATTTCGGTCATAACGAGATCACTAAGTCGATCTAGGTTTTCAACCTCGGTGCAACTGATTTGAACTTTTTGGTCACACCGAGTTGCAGCAACTACTTGCAGTTATGCATCTCGGTGCCACTGAGTTGTTCCACTCGGTCACACCGACAGGGTCGGGCTATATATATCCACGGGTCAAATTTTGGAAAACTTTCTGAACCTCCTCGACCCGCGCTTAGCCTGCTCTACCTCCCTGGGTCTCCGGATCGTCCTCCTCATCGCCAGCCACCCCCTGTCGCTGGTCTCCGCCGCCGTCAATGGGAATCATCCCCGCCGTTGCCGCCGT
This sequence comes from Triticum urartu, assembly GCF_056163025.1. Classification (NCBI taxonomy): domain Eukaryota; kingdom Viridiplantae; phylum Streptophyta; class Magnoliopsida; order Poales; family Poaceae; genus Triticum; species Triticum urartu. Next base: position 560,007,434 of record NC_141875.1, read on the forward strand.
AGTGAGTTCATTGCCGAACTAGGGTATGAACTCGATCACTGTGCTATCCTTATCTGATTCCTAGCACATTGTGTTCGCCATGTATCTTGCCACGATTGAGATCATTCTATCCATCGAAAACACTCCATAGTTTAGTCGTGAATTGAGAATTTAGGGTTAGGTTTCCGCCGAAACCATCTCGGACCCACCGAGTTGTGGAACTCGGTACCACCGATTCGGCTCAGGCCATTGCACATGTGATTCTTGGTCTGACCGAGAATTGCAAATCGGTGTGACCGAGTTCAGGACTTTGTGAAACCCTAGCAGTCTCGGTGCCACTGAACTGTGACTCGGTCTGACCGAGTTCACTAGTTTAGGTTCCAACAGCTGCTTCGATATCACCAAGTTTACAAATCGATTGATCCGAAATGCTTTCTGTGGAAAACTAAAACTAAGCTTTTGACTCATTCTTTTGCAAAAACCTCTGCATTTTGTGATGCTCATCCCCTCTATCTCATCTATATCTATTCACAGGGTCTGCTGTTAGTGTTTGCAATATGTCTGATCAGAGTGACAACCAGAACAAGTCAGAGGAGTAGGTTCACTTGAGTGAGGGCACTAGTCCCTCTAGCTGCTCTGATGAGGGTAGCAGGAGCACCCCAAGCAACTTACCCAAAGCTGCCACCAGGGCCAGAAAGAAGAAAATGCCTGAATCTGAGGATGAAGACTATGGCAGTTGAGGATGAGGCCACTTCCAAGAAGAAAGTGGTTAAGAAGGAATATAGCACTACTGCTGCCACTAAGCCTGGTATGAAAACCAAAGTGCCTGCAAAGAGAATTCCCATGTCTAAAGCCAAAGCCTCTACTCAAGTACCTTTGGAATCTGAACCCAAAGAAGCTACTGCAGAAGGGAAGAAGAGGAAATAGAGGGTCAAGAAGACCACTGCTAGAGTGCTTGGGAGATCCTCAATCATGAGAGATTCTGAAGAGGAAGAGGAAGAAGATGCTGCACCAGCACCCAAAGCTCAGAAGCTTATGGGTGATGCCATCAGGGCAGGGGTTGTTCCATCTAAGCCTAAGACTGCTCCTAAGGCTGCTGCTCCAGCTCCAAAGCCAAAACCAAAGAGGAGCACCAGTAACATCCCTGCCGAGGAGAAGAACAAGTCCCCAGTGCCTGAAGCTGAAATGGAAGAAGAAGATGATGAGTCACATGTCTTGAGGAAGTTGAAGCCAAAAATTCCAGATCACAACGATGCTCATCCAGTAGCTGAGAACATGAAGATCAAGAAGGACTCAGGTCTAAGGCTATGGAGAGAGTCTGATCCATATGCCACCAGGAGAAGGACTGATGTGGACTACATGTTCCATACAAAGGAACAGCAGGACTTCTATGAGACCATCTTGCTTGACAATAAACCAATAGTGTGTGACATGAGATGGGTCGACTGGGACTACATCAAGGAGAATGATGAAAATTATCCAGGTGTGTATGACAGTTTCAAGGCTTGTGGAGTTGATGAGTTTGTGGCTCAGAAGCTCACAAAATGGAATGATGAGCTTATCATGCAGTTCTACTCCACAGCTCACTTCTACCCAGATGGAAGGATTGTCTGGATGTCTGAAGGTACAAGGTACCAGCCAACAGTTGCAGAATGGGCTAAGTTGATCAATGCCCCAAAAGAGAGTGAAGATGACTTGGATGTCTATGCCAACAAGAAGAAGGATCACAACTCCATGGCACACATGTACAAGGAGATCCCAGATGCTGCTCTTGAGACACATAAGTTTGGATCTGTACATTACCTTCTGTCAGGATTCCCAACTATCAACTGGATCCTCAAGCACACTCTCTTGCCAAAGTCAGGTGATCACAAGATGATCAGAGGCCATGCAATTAACTTGCTTCACATCTTTGATGTCCCACAGAAGTTCAAAGTCATGAGCCTCATAGTGGAAACCATAAAGAGGACAGCTGCAGATCATAAGAGGAGTTGTGGGTATGCCCCACAGATCCAGGAGCTGATTAACTCCAAGATGGGCAGTGGCACATATCTGCTGGACAAGGAGCACATGCCCATCTACCCAGAATTTGAGGACAACAATGTGGTGACGGATGAAAATGAACCATCTTCTGTGCACGCACAAGCCAAGAAGGAGAAGGCAAAGGCTGAAAAGGCTGCAAGGATGCCAACTACTGAAGAAGCATCTCAGTATCTTCTGAAGAGCAAGCAAGATCAGCTTGGCTACTTGATTGCCTCCACTCTAAGGATTGAGAAGGGACTGGCCACCCTGACTCAAAACTAGGAGAGCCTGGAAAGGATCGTGGAACAAAAGTTCTATGACTTGGATGTGAAGGTAACTGAGATCCAGTCTGTTATGGAGCAACTTCAGGATGATATGCAGGAGAGGAAGGGCAAGACAATCACTGATGCATTTTCCAGAGTGCCTAGAGCTTAGAGGTTTGCTGCAGTGCCTATTCCAGACACCAGAGCCACTTCATCTGCACCAGCTACAGCTTCAGTGCCACCAGCTCCAGCACCTACTCCATCAGCTCCATCTACATCGACTGAAGACTTTGTTCTTGGAGTTATCCGAACACGACCACCTGAAGACCAAGCCTGAGAGACGATTTAGTGCTATGCATTTTCTAGGAACTTTTTGGTAACTTGTTGCCAAAGGGGGAGAAAAATGTATAGATCATAGGCTTCGAGAGAGAGCGTTGCTTTTTATTCTCTCTTGCTTCGGTGGTTGAACTTTATTTGCTTGTTTGAGATACTTTCTGTCTGTGTGATACTTGGATGATCATGTGTGTTTGATAATATCCTACATTAATGTTTGTTGGATGAAATTATCATTTTATCCCTATATGATCATTCACTTTGCTTGGTGATGAGTGCATGTATTTAATTATTATCATTTTGAGCGCTCCACCAAGATGTATGTGACATGGAAGAGTAACCCATGAACCTAATTCTCTGTGCCTTTGCAGTCCAAAGCAAATCATAAACTATGCACAAATTTAGGGGGAGCTCTTGCTTTTAACATACTTCTCAAAGCGACAATGTTTTTCACTCTTATTATCATTTGTCGAAGCTTTGATCTATATGTTGTCATCAATTATCAAAAAGGGGGAGATTGAAAGTGAAACTATCCCTAGGTGGTTTTGGTAATTCCTAACAACATATAGCTCATTGAGCTAATGCTATTCCAAGATTAATATTTCAGGAAAAGCTCAATGAATGGCATGGCTTGGATGAGGAAAGTGGACCCCTCAAAATACGAAGGACAAAAAGATTGGCTCAAGCTCAAAGCTCAAGACTCTACATTTTATATTTTAGTGATCCAAGATCACATTGAGTCTATAGGAAAAGCCAATACTATCAAGGAGGGATGAGGTGTTGCCTGATGAGGTTCTTGCTTCATAGTGCTTAGTGATATGCTCCAAAACCCTCAACTACCTTCCCACATCCACATATGACCTAAACCAAAAGTCAAACTCGGCCCCATCGATTCTTTCTACCCAGCGCCATCGAGTTCAGATGTCATAGCCACTGCCACAAACCCTAGGCAAATCGGTCTCACCGATAGGGATCTCGGTCACGCCGAGATGGGGTTGTAATCTCTCTGTTTCCCTTCGTAACGTTTCGGTCCTACCGAGATGAGCGATCGGTCCCACCGAAATTGCAATGTAAGCTCTCTGTTTCCCTTTTGTAACATTTCGGTCCCACTAAAATGAGCGATTGGTCCCACCGAGTTTACCTGACCAACTCTCTGGTTAGCTTATTACCAAAATCGGTCCCACCGAGTTTGTGTAATCGGTCACACCGAGATTACGTTATGCCCTAACCCTAACCATATCGGTCCTACTGAGTTGCATCTCAGTCCCACCGAAAATCCTAACGGTCACTAGGTTTGCTAAATCGGTCCGACCAAGTTTCTCAATTCGGTCTCACCGAGATTGGTGAATTGTGTGTAACGGTTAGTTTTTGTGTGGAGGCTATATATACCCCTCCACCCACTCTTCATTCGTGGAGAGAGCCATCAGAACATACCTACACTTCCAATACACATTTTCTGAGAGAGAACCACCTATTCATGTGTTGAGGCCAAGATATTCCATTCCCACCATATGAATCTTGATCTCTAGACTTCCCCAAGTTTCTTTCCACTCAAATCTTCTTTCCACCAAATCCATATCCTGTGAGAGAGAGTTGAGTGTTGGGGAGACTATCATTTGAAGCACAAGAGCAAGGAGTTCATCATCAACACACCATTTGTTACTTCTTGGAGAGTGGTGTCTCCTAGATTGGCTAGGTCTCACTTGGGAGCTTCCGACAAAGATTGTGGAGTTGAACCAAGGAGTTTGTAAGGGCAAGGAGATCGCCTACTTCGTGAAGATCTACCGCTAGTGAGGCAAGTCCTTCGTGGGCGATGGCCGTGATGGGATAGACAAGGTTGCTTCTTCATGGACCCTTCGTGGGTGGAGCCCTCCGTGGACTCATGCAACCGTTACCCTCCGTGGCTTAAAGTCTCCATCAACGTGGATGTACGATAGCACCACCTATCGGAACCACGACAAAAACATCCATGTCTCCAATTGCATTTGAATTCTCCAAACCCTTCCCTTTACATTCTTGCAAGTTGCATGCTTTACTTTCCGCTGCTCATAGACTCTTTGCATGCTTGCTTGAATTGTGTTAAGATTGCTTGACTTGTGCTAAGATAGATAAAATATGCAAAAGACTAAAATTGGGGAAAGGATAGATTTTTAATTGGTCAAGTAGTCTGATCACCCTCCCCCCTCTAGACATACTTTCGATCCTACACCTAGTACAGAAGCTTTTACACTACTGTTGAACTAGCTCTACAAGCTAGTTCAAATAATTTTACAATAGAGTTGAACTAGCTCTATAACCTAGTACAAATAATTTTACACTAGAGTTAAACTAGCTCTACAAGCTAGTTCAAATAATTTAGCACTAGAGTTGAACAAGCTCTACAGGCTAGTTCAAATAATTTTACACTAGAGTTGAACTAGCTCTACAAGCTAGTTTAAATAATTTTACACTAGAGTTGAACTAGCTCTATAACCTAGTACAAATAATTTTCCACTAGAGTTGAACTAGGTCTATAACCTAGTACAAATAATTTTATACTAGAGTTGAACTAGCTCTATAAACTAGTACAAATAATTTTACACTACAGTTGAACTAGCTCTACAGGCTAGTTCAAATAATTTTACACTAGAGTTCAACTAACTCTACAGGCTAGTTCAAATAATTTTACACTAGAATTGAACTAGCTCTACAGGCTAGTTCAAATAGTTTTACTGTAGTCTTGAACTAGCTTTACAAGCTAATTTAAATAATTTTACACTAGATTTGAACTAGCTCTTTAACCTAGTACAAATAATTTCACACTAGAGTTGAACTAGCTCTAAAATCTTGGTCAAATAATTTTAAACTAGAGTCAAACTAGCTGTATAACCCAGTACCAATAATTTTACACTAGAGTTAAACTAGCTCTACAACATAGTACAAATAATTTTACACTACTGTTGAAATAGCTCTACAAGCTAGGTCAAATAATTTTACACTAGAGTTGAACTTGCTCTATAACCTAGCACAAATAATTTTACACTAGATTTAAACTAGCTCTACAAGCTAGTTCAAATAATTTTACACTAGAGTTGAACTAGCTCTACAGGCTAGTACAAATAATTTTACACTATAATTGAACTAGGTCTACAAGCTAGTTCAAATAATTTTACACTAAAGTTGAACTAGCTCTACAGGCTAGTTCAAATAGTTTTAAACTAATCATGAACTAGCTCTACAAGACAGTTTAAATAATTTTACACTTGATTTTAACTAGCTCTATAATCTACTACAAATAATTTTACACTAGAGTTGAAATAGCTCTATAGGCTAGTTCAAATAATTTTACACTAGAGTTAAACTAGCTCTATAGGCTAGTTCAAACAATTTTACACTAGAGTTGAGCTAGCTCTACATGCTAGTTCAAATAATTTTACAGTAGAGCTAAACTAGCTCTACAAGTTAGTTCAAATAATTGTACACTAGAGTTGAACACGCTCTACAGGCTAGTTCAAATAATTTTACACTAGAGTTGAACTAGCTCTATAAGCTAGTTCAAATAATTTTACACTAGAGTTAAACTAGCTCTACAAGCTAGTTCAAATAATTTTACACTAGAGTTGAACTAGCTCTATAACCTAGTACAAATAACTTTACACAAGAGTTGAACTAGCTCTACAAGATAGGTCAAATAATTTTGCACTAGAGTTGAACTAGCTCTTTAACCTAGAACAAATAATTTTACACTAGACTTGAACTAGCTCTATAACCTAGTACAAATAAATTTGCACTAATTTTTAACTAGCTCTACAAGTTATGTGAAATAATTTTACACTAGAGTTAAACTAGCTCTATAACATAGTACAAATAATTTTACACTACAGTTGAACTAGCAATATAACCTAGTAAAAATAATTTTAGACTAGAGTCGAACTAGCTCTATTACCTAGTACAAATAATCTTACACTAGAGTTGAACTTGCTCTACAGGCTAGTTCAAATAATTTTACACCGGAGTTGAACTAGCTCTACAGGCTAGTTCAAATAGTTTTACACTAGAGTTGAACTAGCTCTATAACCTAGTAGAAATAATTTTACACTAGAGTTTAACTAGCTCTACAAGTTAGTTCAAATAATTTTACACTAGAGTTGAACTAGCTCTACAGTCTAGTTCAAAGAGTTTTACACTAGAGTTAAACTAGCTCCATAACCTAGTACAAATAATTTTACACTAGAGTTGAACTAGCTCTATGACCTAGTACAAATAATTTTATACTTGAGTTGAACTAGCTCTATGACCTAGTACAAATAATTATATAGTTGAGTTGAACTGGCTCTATAACCTAGTACAAATAATTTTACACTAGAGTTGAACTAGCTCTATGACCTAGTACAAATAATTTTACACTAGAGTTGAACTAGCTCTATAGGCTAGTTCAAATAATTTTACACTAGAGTTGAACTAGCTCTATAGGCTAGTTCAAACACTACAAAAAAGACACATCCGTGACATTTTGGGCCGAACGAAATTTTTTTATGTCATACATATGACACTTCTATGACGATAATTGTGACAAAACCCGGTATTATCATAGATGTGGTGGGCTCCTACTTCTATGACAAAAAATCTTGACAGAAAATGGGCTTTTCGTCCTGGGCGGGCCAGAGACGCAGCTACATGACATTCTTTGGGCCGTCCATGACGGAAAAACCCGTGGTAGAAGCGAGGGGGAGGAAATTTCGGGGAGTTCCCTGTTACGGTGGGAGGTCGGGGGCCGAGCGATGCGCGCTTCTCTCGTACACGTACGCGCGTGTGTGCGAGGCGTTGGCTCTAACTGAACCCGAGCGAGGCGATTGGCTCTAACTGAACCCGAGCGATTGCACTGCAAGCTACGTGTTACTGAACCCGAGGATCGATTGATGGCTGTTAACTGAACCCGATCGAGCGATTCCTTCGCTACTGCTGGTAACTGAAGCCGATCGATGCTGCCTCTAGATGAACAGTGAGCGTTGCGGGGGGGGGGGGGGGGGGGTGGATGAACAGTTCCCAGTGGGGGTGGATGAACAGGACCCTGTGGTGTTGCCTCTGGATGAACAGGACCCCAATCGATCGAGCCGGTTGGGGCTGGATGAACAGGACCCCTTGGAGGGCTGGATGAACAGGACCACCCCGTGGAGGGTAAGATGAACAGTAGATGGTGGAGGGCAGGATGAATAGTAGCCCGTGGAGGGGTGGTTGAACAGGAGCCCGTGGAGAGGGCTGGTTGAACAGTAGCCAGTGGAGTAGCGCGCGGTGGAGGCTGGATGAACAGGAGCCCGTGGATGAACAGTCGCAGGTGGAGGCTGGAGGAGGTCAACGGTGGATGAACAGTAGCTCATGGAGGCTAGAGGGGGTCGACGGTGGAGATGAACAGTATCCCGTGGAGTCCCGTTTTGTGGTACGCCACACCCCTCCCGATGAAAAGGACCCCCGTTTCGACCGTAGCGCTCCAACACAAGTCCGTTTCGTCCGTTTTGCGGTACGCCACGCCCCTCCGGATCAACAGGACCCCCGTTTCGACCATCGGAGGTCCGTTTCCTCTGTTTTGCGGTACGTCAGACCCCTCCCGATGAACAGGATCCCGTTTCGAACGTGGCCGATCGAACACAAGGCCGTTTCCTCTGTTCTGCAGTATGCCAGGCCTCATTTCCATCGCCTGTTCCGTCCAAGCCCTCCCGATGAACACGACGCATTCCGTTGCCTCCCCATGAACACGACGCATTCTGTTGCCTCCCCATGAACACGACGCATTCTGTTGCCTCCCCATGAACACGACGATGACACTGTTTCTCCGCTCCGACCCAGCCATGTACACGAGCCCTGGCCGTACGTATGCGCGAGTAGGCGTTCGAGACCCCGCCCGTATGTACACATACGTGGCCATATTTTCTTTCTTGCACCCTGTCCGCCTCTACTACGACACGTGCGCGCCTCTACATCCACCAGTATATATGTACGTACACGTTTGCGGCCAAAATGACAATGCTACTTACGCTTTGACCAGGTGGGTCCCGACTGTCAGGCACTTCCTTGCGTGCAAAGATGTAGCTGGTGGGTCCCAGCAGTAGGGGGGCGAAATACGATGGCCCGTCTGGTGGGTCCCCGCTGTCAGGTGGAGGAATAATTATTTTGCACATAATAAGGAGGCACTTCCTTGCTGCGGCCTTGGACCCATCTATTAGCCTCTCCACGTACAGTCCACATCCGATGGAAGCCGTTCCTTGACCACGTTAACCACGCCGCGCTGAGAGCACCAAGGCGGTGGACGACGGCGAGGCCTAGGAAGGGGACGACGTGAAGCTGGGGAAAACGTGGCAGTGGAAGCCCAGGCGTAGAGGAGTATGAGGGTTCACTGGTTCGCTGCGGTGTGAGGCTGCCGTCGCCGCGGAATAACAGGGGGTGTGGGTGTGTAGAGGGATGGCCTGGCTAGCGGTGGGAGTAGTAGGGGGGCGGTGAGGCCTCCGCCGCATCGCAGCCGACCACGGGAGGCAGGAGCACGAGGCACGACCGGCGCTGGTTTGGGCGGCTGGAGCAAGAAGACCACAGGTTAAAGAAGCACTACAGCCGTTGACTGGACATCGTACGGTCACTGGAGCTAGAATCGTGCATTTTGACTAAGTTGACAAAGCCCTCTGTCCCCATCAACTTAGTAGGCCCACAAGTCAGCCTGCCACTATACTGGGTCCCAGCTAACTAGGGGAGTATTCATTTTTTTGTGTGTAATAAGAAGGCACTTCCTTGCGTGCGAAGATATAGCTGGTGGGTCCGAGCTTGCAGCGGCGGTAATGTTTTTTCGCGAAATACAGAGGCCCTTTTGGTGTGTCCCTGATGTCAGGTGGAGGAATCATTATTTTGCGCGTAATAAGGAGGCATTTCCTTGCGTGCGGCCGTGGACCCAGCTGTCGGCCTCTCCACGTAAAGTCCACTTCAGATGCTTGTCGGTCGTTGACCACGTTGACCAGGCCACGCCGAGAGCACCAGGGCGGTGGACGACGGCGAGGCCTAGGAAGGGAACGACACGGAGGAAGGGAAGACTCGGCAGTTGTTTCCCATGCGGAGGGGAGTACGACTTTACGAGGGTTTACTGGTTCGTCTGTCGTCGCCGGAGAATAACAGCAGGTGTGGGTGAGTAGAGGGATGGCTAGGCAGCGATGGGAGTACGGTGGGGCGGTGAGGCCTGTGCAGCAGCAGAGCCGGCTGTGGGGAGGAGGGAGCAGGCAGTCCCGCCGGTGCCTGTTTGAGCGGCTGGAGCAGGAAGAGCAGAGATTGAAGAAGCACGACGGTCGTTGGATGGCCATCCAACAGTCGCTGCTTGTGCGTCAACCTTTTTTTAGGAAAGCCTCAAATCTGTGGAAAACAACATACAACCCATCTGCCATTATTTCTAATAATTTACAGCCATTTGCTAATTATTAAGGTTTTTTTGGAGCCCATATTCTTTTTGTTAGCATTACAGCCCGTATTGTGGCCACGGTTAAAAAATTATACGAAATTTTGCATATTTCGGTGTGATCCGAACTGTTTTTAATCCCGAAATTTCAACTCACATTCAAACTGATTTTAAAAATAAATTTATATCAATATAAAATCCAACAAATTCTCCACGCATAAAAATTAATGTAATTTCAAATGTCGAAATGAGAAAAAGATATTTGAAACTAATTGCCGGTTTGATGTGTTTTAAAAATGTACAACCCATTTCTCATTACTGATGGGCCATTTTCTCGGCCAGCCGAATGAAAGCTCTCCTCGTCTTGAAAGATTTGCAGCACAACAGGCCTGACAAAGCGACTTACTTGGCAAATCACAAAAAAACTGGGCTGTGGCCGTGGACCCAGCTGTCAGCCTCTCCATGTACAGTACTCTTCCGATGGAATGTTGTTGACCACATTGACCACACCACGTCGAGAGCACCAAGGCGGTGGACGACGGCGAGGCCTAGGAAGGGGATGACACGGAGCCGGGGAAGACGTGGCAGTGGATGCCCACGCGGAGAGGAGTACGAGGGTTCACTGGTTCGGCTGTGGTGTGAGTCTGTCGTCGCCGCAGGGCCTGGCTAGTAATACTGGGCTATTTGGGAAAAAGAAATACTGGGCTACCTATTTTCCCAAAGAACTGGTGCATGAGCATTTAGCTTTATTTATTTATTTATTTACTTATTTATGTTTAGGGGACCATGAGCATGTACCTAGGCCGGATTCATGTGAGAGCCTCCCTTCCAGTTAATTATGGGCTTCTCTATTGGGCCTTCATCAGTGGGCTGCATGTTATCAACAAGTGGAAAATGTGTTCCGAGTTTCAAAAAAAATGTGTTCTGTACGTAAATAGTATGCGCTACATACAGTACGGGGCACTAAAGGATCAAACCGTGCAATGACTTCCAAAACATTGTGTTTGTCATTCTAACAACACATTTATTCAACCAACAGACGAAATATACTACTGATTGTACATTGAAAACAGCAGCAGCAGCAGCAACCAGGGCTGGGGGTGCAACAGAAGCAGTAAGCAGGCCAGAAGAGTGAAGATGCAGCTCTCTCTTCCAAACCAAACATTAGCCATCATTACAAAAGGGCTACCAAAAAATAACAAGTGTATGTATCAAACTAAATAAAGATCCTACTACATATAATTAAGAAATTAGCGAGTTATTGCTCAAAATAAAAATGAGCATGTTATTATTAAATTGGTCCTTAAAATCTTCGCAAGCTTTTGTATGCAATCACCAGGATTTTCCTTGACTGTGGGTCAAAAACAACCAGGTTTTTCCTTGCCAACTTCCATTAAACATTTACTTTTATAAGTTGGGATGTTTTTATAAGGTATATATAAGTCTCTATAAAATATACGATAATAGTAATAATATAAATATATATAATGTGGTTAGAAGGGAAAACATAAATTGGACACAACATTACTTTTATAAGAGACCTGCGTTTTATACCCCACAGTAGCATACTAACAAGTTCACACACAAATACAATAGAAAAGGTAAACATTCATATCAAACTCAGGTTCACAGGACACGTTCATATCCATAGCCAACATTCACAATCAACAACTCAAAAGATTGATATATACACAAGCTCAGCATATCTATGCATCCAAATGATTGATAGATCACACGACAATATTCATACATAATTTACAAAAAGATTCATATATACACATGTTCAGTATGTTTATGCATCCAAATGATTGAGATCACAGCCAATATGATCCATGGACAAACTTTAATTACCTAGGGTACAGACTGGTAAATGGTGTTCAATCGGATGTACTTCTTGCTAAAATTAGTTCTTGTATGAGTAAACTTTCGAGTACATAAGAGGCAGCACAGACAATCTGAACTTTGCTTGTAGGTTTATCCTCAAATAGTGGCCTCGTGCCGAGGGAGGTTTGAGCAACTTGGTCACTAATTTCATCCAACCAGTTTACTGGGTCATCTTGGTCCTGTATCTCGCCAAAATTCTACATTGAAGACGAGAAAGGAGGCGGTTGAGAAAATGAACCACCCAAATTCTTTGTGCAGTTCAACTGAAATGGAGCATCCTTGGCATGCAGACTGATTAAGTGCCAGATGAATATACGCGTCAACCAACTTGTCTGGAATCTTTAGACTCCATGCCATATAGTTCGCTACCATATGTGCTGATAACCAAAAGGCACAAGTTGGGACCAAAGACTGGACTGCGTTTTCTGGGCTATGCACCAAGCAATATTTTTGGCGTTCACTCTCCTAACACTTGGAGTTTGAAAATTGGTTGACGCCGGTTGATACTCGAATGAATATAGGCACTTCTTGTCAACATCGATGCTTGTATGAGTGAACTTTGGAGTACATAGCAGCAGCATAAGTACCTGTCCATCTGATCATTTTGTGCAGTTCTACTGAAATCACCCGATGTAATGATGTGCCTGCGAGTTCAGGCTCCAAATTACTCCTTTATGAAATCGGCAAACAGTAGCACAATACCAAATTACCAATATATATGACAGGCACAATAATCAGGATAAAGACGAGTACCAACCTGTGTGAGGTAGCATATCAATTACTATTTCCTTTGACTGGAAGCCGAGATAAGCCAAGCGACTGACAGCAAAGGAAGAAAGCATGCGGAGTTTAGCGACTGACAGGAAAGGACGGAAGCTGTCGAGGCAATGAAGCACCCAAAGTTTTTGTGCAGTTCCACCAAAATCGAGCATCCCTGTTGGCACATATATTGAGAGAGTGAGATTATTGTAATAGTGGGACTAGTTTATGAAACATACACTAACAAATAGAAGCACCCTCATTATCTTAATGGGTAAAGTTAGCAACATAGTAGTCTTGCTTAAAGAGAGGTATTAGTTTATTTAATCAGTGCCAATTAGCTCAACTCAACACTCAAAGCATTGCCATTTATCATAGGTTGCAAAACTTTAACGTGTAAAGGTAAAGGTGTTTCTCATGACCGTAGCACGATACAAATAGAAATGACAGCAAACTAATATGGATGATGGCCTTAGGCCCGTACCAACCTGAGAAAAAAAGCTTATTCATGTAGTCCCATAAGAGATGATAAAGAACTCACTGGAATCACAAAATAGTATATATTTTTGTGCACTTCAAATGTATGGTTGAAATCACTCTTGTTTACCAGTGCTGAGATTATATCAAAAGATTATCAAGAACTTCCAGCAGAGTTAAAGCACTGGCTTGGATACAGTTCATTGTATTGTCTTGTGTAGTTCCATTTAATGTATGATTGGCACAACATGATCCCTATTTGCACAAGTAGGAACAAGGTGAAACCTTCATTAGCTTAGTGAGAAAGGATAGGAAGACATTAGCATATTACTCAACCAGTAGCATCAAATTCATGATGGACAATACACAAAACATTGCCTCATTGAACCAATGGCAATAAATTGACATGCAAAACAATAGCACTATTATGTCATGACACTAATAATATTCCCTCCCTGCTCCACCACATGATTCACCTCCAGAGACAAACATAAACACGTACATGATTCAGCATAGGGTCCTACTAAAGATTTGTTTAACTCCAACAGGAAAATTAGGCAGTAATAAATTAGTGGTACTTAAGTACTCCTAATTAATTAAGTGAGACAACAGAAGTGGAAGGGCTCCTTGGAGGATCGTCTCACATGTAAGGTAGTCGTTGCCGGAGCCCTTGAATGGCCTCGACTGAGGCCTCTGGCTTCAGCAAGATTGCCTTGGCACTGTTTATTCTTCTTCTTCTTCCTCCTCTTCATGCTCTGTTTCTCTTTCTCCTCACCAGTTGGTGAAACCAAGTACATGATTGGCCTTCTAATTCAGAATTGGTTTTGTCAGTGAGGGAGTACAAGTGTACTAGTAAAAACAGCATTATTTTCTCATGGCAGTCGGAAAATAGAGATAAAATAGAGATGAACACATGCATTAAATATCATTCTTACCTAAAGGAAGAATATGGCGCCAATATGGATGATGAGGATTGGAACACAAATCTCCCTTTGTGCAGTTCCACCAAAATGAACCTACCGTTCCATTCTGACATTCCAGTTAAATAGCACAAAAGTCACTTCTTTTAAGAAGAGTTTTGTGCAGTGCACCAAAAGGTCACAATAGCAACCGGGTGAATTGGATATCCCTATTTGCACAAAAAGGCATAGAGGAAACAGTCAGAGTCTCAAACAATTACAGGAAAAAACATTTGGCTAAACTTGTCATGGCTTATAATAGTGGGTGCACCAGCAGTCCAGCACCATGTACGTAACACAGGGGCATAAAGTGGTGATTCATAGTTTGTTGCCCCGAGAAACAAACATCCAAGAAACATATTTGGGTTGGTCCCATTTTTGTTCACTCTAGCCACCTACTCCTATGTGTGGATAGCAAATCTAGTCCTGGTCATACCACTGTGTACAGCGTTACCCCTATATTTCCCTTTTCGACCAAGAGACCGGTTGGATGACCAGTCTGTACTACTTTCACCCCCTTTCCTTCCTGTTTGTACCAAGTCCGATGTACATACTAAATTCCCCCACCCCCACTTTATTTCTTGTTTTAACCAAGTACTCCCTCTGTCCAGAATTACATGTCATCAAAATGGATGTGTCTAGAACTAAAATACATCTAGATACGGGTTCGGGAAACATGCAAACATGACCAAGACGTTCTCCGGTCAATAACCAACAGCGGGATATGGATACCCATGTTGGCTCCCACATGCTCCACGATGATCTCATCAGATGAACCACGATGTCAAGGACTTAATCAATCCCGTATACAATTCCCTTTGTCTAGCGGTACGATACTTGCCCGAGATTCGATCGTTGGTATCCCGATACCTTGTTCAATCTCGTTACCGGCAAGTCTCTTTACTCGTTCCGTAACACATCATCCCTTGATCAACTCCTTGATCACATTGTGCACACTATGATGATGTCCTACCGAGTGGGCCCAGAGATACCTCTCCGTTTACATGGAGTGACAAATCCCAGTCTCGATTCGCGCCAACCCAACAGACACTTTCGGAGATACCTGTAGTGTACCTTTATAGCCACCAAGTTACGTTGTGACATTTGGCACACCCAAAGCACTCCTACGGTATCCGGGAGTTGCACAATCTCATGGTCTAAGGAAATGATACTTGACATTAGAAAAGCTTTAGCATACGAACTACATGATCTTGTGCTAGGCTTAGGATTGGGTCTTGTCCATCACATCATTCTCCTAATGATGTGATCCCGTTATCAATGACATCCAATGTCCATGGTCAGGAAACCGTAACCATCTATTGATCAACGAGCTAGTCAACTAGAGGCTTAGTAGAGACATGGTGTTGTCTATGTATCCACACATGTATCTGAGTTTCCTATCAATACAATTCTAGCATGGATAATAAACGATTATCATGAACAAGGAAATATAATAATAACCAATTTATTATTGCCTCTAGGGCATATTTCCAACAGTGCACAATATTGAGCACTCCTATATGACTAGCCGCTCTATCTACATGCGGGACATTTGAAAGCATCCGGGCCCCGCGTGCCATCCACCAAATCACAGCGAGGTGCTACAGTCGAGACTCACCTGTAACCCCGGTGTGGCCGTCATGACCCGTCATATCACAAAACCCACACCTTTACCAGCAGTGGTAAGGTGGCCTCCAAGTTGGACTGGATGAAGCAACCATCATTTCACTAGAACGCTCGTTCAAGCCCTTTCTTCCCTTTCTTGAAGAAAACCTCACTCCAGGCTACTCACTTCTCCCATTTTTCTTCTGTACCGACGAAGGAAAGGTGGGCGAATCAGTTATGCTACTATATTTTCATTCCAAGAATCTTCTTTTTGCGAAGCACCGACCGATTCTCACATCCTATTCTTTTTCCGTTTTCATTGCGATTGTGGTTTCCTTTCGATTGCTTTTTGTTTGTCAGTTCATTGATGGATCCTGGAGCACTGGCAAGGTGATGGCCTCCATCGAGGACGAGGAGATGGCCCCCGGAGGGATGGGATCCCCCGGTGAGCTGCACAAGGTAAAAAATAATGGCTTATTACCATAGTTGTGGTTTTTGATTATTTGCAATGTGCTTGCTAATATGTTAGGGTTGTGTAGGTGCCGGTGGACGTCCTTGATGATTCCGATGTCGTGGCCCGTCCTGTTGGCATCGCCCCGGAGATCAATTCCGATGCCACTGTCCATCCTGTGGACATCGCCCCAGAGATCAATTCCGATGTTGCGGTCAGTCCTGTGGACATCGCCCCAGAAATCGATTCCCATGCCGCTGTCCGTGCTGTGGTCATTGCCCGAGAGATCAATGACAAGAAATAGTTGGTCGCGCTAATCCTTTAGGGTAGTTTGCATTGACCTGTGTTTAATTACTAGAACGATGCGTGTTATCAAACCATCTTAGGGCTAGTGCACTGTCTTGTGTGGGCGGATCTTGCTACTTTTGTTTGATAGTGAATCATGCTATGAATCATGCGAACCCTCTCCGAGTTATGAAAACAGATGTATCCTCACCAGCTTTTGATGTAATATATGGCATGATTAGATGTAAGTTTGAACTGTTTATCATATCAGCAGGGCTTGTTTGATGATTCTTGGTGTTAGTAGGCTAGCTATTGTGCGAGCTATAGTACTTACAAAACACTCACCGAAGAGAAACGTTGGGGCTGATGAGCTCGTGGTACGCTTATACTTATCCCTCGTCGATCGGCAAATAGTCCTTGCTCCTAAAATTGTAGGCTTAGCGATCGATGACCTAGGCGGGCTAGTTTGGCCTAGTGGGTTTCAGTGATATGACGTGCAACACAAAATCATAGCAGTGCAGAGACGTACTCCCTCCGTTCCAAAATAGATGACCTAGGCGGGCTAGTTTGCCCTAGCGGGTTTCAGTGATATGACGTGGTACAGTGTCATCCAGTCTTCGCGTGTGGTAGCAGTATTGCGGGTACAGTGAATTTTCTTGAAGAAGCGGAATTCAACGAAGTAATGATGGTTCCTTTGTCCGAACAACTTACAGTGGGAAAGGTTGGGCCTGCGATACGACCGGGGTAGACCAGGATAATTTTGTGCATGGCAGGTGGACCAGGATGGTCGACGTCCCACATGTCGGCGAATGAAAGTATTCTTTCCGATATAGAGGACGAGCAATGAGTATTCATTGTTTATTTTTGATGAAAGCTATTGTCTCCACTGTTACGACGGAGGAGTGTGAAACACGGCAGCCTAGTGAACTTGGCATGTGCACCACTCCCTCCTTCCTCATGTAATGCCTAGGTTATAGCTTTTTCTCACTTTCTCTCTATCTATTTCCTCTCAAATGTTTTTACCTTTCTTTTTTTAAGACACAATTGTTTTTATGCCTTTTTTAGAATTATTTTTTTATACCTTGGAGCACGTGTAGAGATGGGCTCTTGCAGAGCCCACTCCTTGACTTTGTCAATGCCTCTCTCTCCTCCACATAAGGAGTACTACTTGCTATGCATGCATGCGGCGGGCAGCTAGCGTCTTGAGGGGCCAGGGCGGTGAGAGCGGGCTCCGGAAGCGGTCCGGACTCTAGCATAATTTTGGTTTTTACAGTATTTCTTTCTCCATTGACAGGTAGGCCCGCGTAGATAGATAAAGAACACGAGATGATGAGGCGCATGCGGACTGTTTGACTGGTCAACCAGACAAATACGGAGCTATACGTTGAGCCAGTGACCGTATAATCACCATATCTCGTATACAATGATCAAAGTGAGCTATCAAGACAAGTTCGACGACTGCCAATGCATTTTACTCGGTAATAAATGACCAGGATTGAAGGGGAATCCAAATTTGCTCCATCTTCTGTCCTTGAGCTCTTGACAAACCAATGCACTATACGGTTGTCCGGCCACTCCACCCAGAGCTCTCACCAAGCGTCTTTCATGCCACCACGCCGCACACTAACCGGTAAGGCAGCGATGGCATCCCGCCGCGCCGAGTTCCTCGTCGCCCACGACCGCACACAAAATGGTAGGGAAGCGATGGCATCCCGCCGTGCCGAGTTCATCACCGCTCGCGACCTCACAACTATGTGGGAGGAATTTGAAGATGCCAAGGCCGAATGAGCAGTAGAGCAAGAGGCGGCCAAAGCCGCACAGAGGGAGTGGAAAAGTCAGAAATCACTCAAGAAAAGAGAGGCCTGTCGCCGCAAGAAAGAAAAGGACGCACGCGCTGCTGCAGAGAGGTCGGCGGAGATCCAAGCACGGTGGGGTGTCGCCGACAAAGCCGGGAAGGAGAGCGACGGCGTCTGGCCAGCATGTGAGAAGTAGTAGTACTAGTAGTTAGTGTGTGTGTGTGTGAGTACGAGCATGTACCAGTACTACTAGTTACTACTGTAGTTTTTAGAGAAAATTACCAGTACATTAGCCTAGACTAAATGGAAAAATTCCTATCCTAAGCATCAAATGGCATCTCTTTCTCTATAGGAATTGAGATGCATGTCATCTCACTTCCTATGATTTTCATATTCCTACCCTATGAACGAAAGGAGGCCTCTGTTGGAGTAATTACTGTAGCTAGCAGTACTGCTGGTATAGTAGTTTTCTTCAATAAGTGGAATTCAACGAAGTCATAATGGTTCCTTTGTCCAAGCAACATCAAAGTGGGAAGTGGGCATGTGATTTGACGGCTCATTAGTCATTGTTACTGCGGCGCGACGACCTGGGTGACTCCCTTGGAGTTCTGCGTGCATGGCAAGTGGACCAGGATGGTCGACGTCCCACGTGCGAACGGAAGTATTCTTTCCGATATCGAGGAGCAAGGAAACCGTGTGGTATAGTATCACTGCTGATTGGTTCACAAAAAATAGTATCACTGCCGATTTATAATTATTTTTTATTTCTGATGAATGCTAGCATTTCAACTCTTACGACGAAGGGTGCCAAACACGGCACATGTTGGATGTCCCACACGTCAGCGAAAGGAGTGGGACATGAACAGCGTGGTAGAACCCAGCGTAAAAAAACAGCGTGGTAGAGCGTCTCCACTTCTTCCACTTCTGGGTCGGAGACCACATGTAGTAGTACTTAGTGGTATGAACGATACAAAGTGCGACCTGGAGACAAAGACACGTCTAGTTGGAAGGTCTCGGGGCACATACACATAAACAAATATAAAAGTTAATATGTGCCTCCAACTAATATAGTAGTAGTAGAGTACTTAGGCACGTACTTCATAACATCACCGTGCATTGCACGTACAACATTTAGTGGTAGTACGTAGTAAGAGACAAATGCCACCCAAGAGTTCCGTTCTCGACCTACTTTTCGGTGTTTGGTAGAGTGTATGGAGGGTGCATGAGTCCACACTAGTTTAGCACAAATACACTAGAAGCATGCATGAAGAGGGGTGTTGAGTTGAGCATGCATGAAGAGGGAACAACTATGCAAAGACAAGAACGCAACTAAACACACCCTATATGCCATGCATGTTCATACCATTTGTGCCTTTCTATTCACTTACTGCGCTACATTACTCAGGTTCATACGTCCACTCCTGGGTACATGTTCGTCTCGTAGTTCCAGTCCCACGTGTTCTTCATATAGATGGAACGATCCTTGCATAACACGTGCACCTTGATGCTAGATGTCTCGCGTGTTGGCAAAAGGATGAACAAAGCTCACGTAAAAAAAAGTGGATGAACATAGATTTCGGACGACCGAGAAGGAGCAAGCAACCTCGTGGTGGAGCGTCTGCACTCATAATATTTAATATTATTCAGCGATATAAAATTAACCAATCATCTCCACAGTGGACTGGAAGAGTATGAAACACGGCAGCCCAGTGTAGTTACATCATACTAGTACATGGCTAACCCACACTATCACCATATTTCTTGGCTTCCATGCGAGACCTATCTCTAGTAATCCAGCAGCCTGTATCGCTTCTCCCTCCTTGTCTCTATCAAAGTGCGGCGGGCTGGCATTTCTGCCATCTATTGAGGCCGGTTAACTATCACATGTTAGCGACATACCAAGAGCATTCTAAAAAAATTCCTTTCACGTTCCGTTTTCAAAAAGAAAAAAAATCCTTTCACGTACGAATTTGCATGTATGCTTTGAGCAACTTGCATGTTTGATACTCTAACTTAGCTAGAGGTTAGACTAACTCATGACTAACCCTGAACTAACTGTAGACAAAGAGGTGTTTGGGTGACATGGTTAGATTGACAATAAATGCACTTCATGGAGAGAGAAAAGTGATTTTTCAGTGGTCCCAATGAGAACTATCTCCAGTTAGCACCTCTTGGGTGGGATAGTTTTTTTGGTGGGTTCGGTGCAACTTGCTCCAATTTAAACCATCATCTTGGATAGTTTAGGGCTATTTGAGCCCCAACTAGCTCAAACTAAATCTAACACATGGATCCAAACAGGGCATATGGCCAGTCTCGACGAGGAGCAGTCGCGTGCACCAGGAAGCGGCGCTCTCTCGGCCGTCGCGCCACTTCAAGGCCGGCGCCAGTGAGATACCGCCTCCGCTCTGGCCGGGCATTAATGCGGCACTGACGCTCTAGGGCAACACTGACCGTTTCACGCGGGAAGCGCGCGCTAGCAAGGGAGTGTAGGTTTTGAACCGTTTCAGGTGTAGTACTGGTAGTTTGCAAAACTACTCAATTATTGCACTCAGTTTCCTAAGAAATTGTGGTAAAAAACGTTATTCCACAGCCTGCTTCCCTTCTCCTTCCTCTTCCACCGCCCACGCACGTCCGCGGGAAGTGACTGGTCAACTCTTATATAGGAGTGCTAGCACAAAAAGATGCATGCATGACCACTAAAATTTCCATATTAAAGCATCGCTCCGGTGGGAGTATGGCGTATGTTGTTACCTTCGGCCGACCCATGGCTATCGGGCGACGGCGACCAGAGAAGAGGAGGGGGGAGGGGAATGAATGCAGCTACTGTTTGGGTTCGCCTTACGGCTTAAATAAATGCGCAGCATCACGTGTACCCGCGGGTGCACAAATTGTAACATATGTGTCTGCTTAAGTGGGCGTCACATAACTGGTGTGTGTGTGTGTGAGAGATTCTGAGAGACAGAGTGTGTGTGTGTGACTCTACTCTTCGGACGTGTACTCAACCTTTTGCATCGGGATATAAGTATAATGATATTTACTTTAGCTAGTGATTTACGTGGCCATGTTAACGTGGTTGTGTCAAAAAAATGTCACTTCCTGCTCGTGATTTGCGTTATATAATTACAAGCAAGATTCTCGTGCATTGCACAGAAAATCAATATGCATTTTTTTTACAGAACACCTGTTGTGATTGACCCATGCAGGAGTAATCCCATGTGTAAAAACTAATGATATCTCAAGAATTTTATCGGAAAACTGGTATCTCGAGAATGTCATCGAAAAAAATGAAAGATGAGAGATAAGGCGAGGAGGAGTGGAGCGTGGTGGTGACTGGTGGTCGGAATGGGCGGAGGCGTGGGGATGGACGGCGCCGGCAGGCGGCAGCGGCTACCATGTATGCTAGATTGTTCCAGAGACTTATTCCTTTTTTAATTGTTGAGCAATGAGGTCGCGAGAGATAATGATGTGGAGAGAGGTGTCGGTATCTTTTGTAAAATTATCATAGTTTGCTTTCTATCCTCAGATATAGATCATACGGTCTGTATTACAAGATGGCAGGCACACCATCACCACCAACTCGTTTTTTATAAGGGTACAGATGATAAGTTTGCTGACTACTAAAGTAAAGTGGAATTTGTCCATGTTATGCAAGTAAATAAAGGTGATTGTTTATCATACGGGTAAGGGTGGATGAAGGGTGGTAGGAACAAATTCTCCGCCTAGAGCATGCGTGTGTGAGATGGAGTCTTAGTGTGTGTGTGAGAGAGAGAGAGATGGAGTCTTAGTTTGTGTGTGTGTGAGAGGGAGAGAGATGGAGTCTTAGTGTGTGTGGGGGGGGGCGTGCGTGCTTGCGTGTGTGTGTGTTTGTGTGTGTGTGTGACAGAGAGAGATGGAGTCTTAGTGTGTGTGTGTGTTGGGGGGGGTGCATGTGTGTGTGTGTGTCACGGGGTCCTCTGTGGCGGATGTAATTTAAGTGTGCATGGCTTTCATCATAGAGAGGTGATGTGTATGGCAGAGGCCACCAACGATGGGGTGCGAGAGAGAAAATGCCCGTAGAGAGGGAAGAGAAGGTGTGTGCGCGTGAGAGGAGTCGACTTCGAGAGAACGTGTTTGTTCGAGAGACACCGAGGAAGACTACTATATATCGAAGGTGCATGTAGGCGGGAATTAAACTAAGGGATGGTCTTATTGGTTTCGAGGATATAGGGGAAGAGTGAGAGGCAGGGGGTAGCTAGAAAGAGATTGTTAAGTGTGAGTGTGTGTTTTACCCATCCAGGCAGAAGTTATGTGCACAAAAGAGGAGAACAATTCGATGTGGCGTTAGGATTGAGGGTAATTAACTACGTATGGAGACATAGAGACCTTGAACGTGCATGTGTGAGAGGGATACATGTGTACGTGGGATGTGTGTGTGTGCGCGCGCATGATCGAGATAAAAGAAAGAAGACATAAGTCATAAGATCAACGACATGGGAGAGATGGATCGGTATGACAATATGCATGCATGTGAGAATGCATGGAAGAAGTCCCGACAATTGAGCATGTGTTTTTGTCTTTAGAGATAGTGGCGTGGGCTGGAGCATGCATCTATGGCGAGCAGAGGGAGTGAGGTGCAACGATTGTGCAAAAGAGACCAACCTATAAATGCATATGTATGGAGATACATATATAGTGTGGGTGATAGGAAACAAGACTCCGTGTGAGAAATAAATGTTGAAGGAGAAACTACAGATAGATACAAAGATGGAGATGCTAGCTAGAGGGACATCCGCTAGTTTGGGTGTTGGAGATGACCGTCGGGTGGTTCAAAGGGTGAAGTTATATATGTGTGTGAGAGGGCACTTGACTGCATGTAGAGAGAAACATATGTAGTGTGCGTGATAGGAAACAAGAGTGAGGGCGAGAAAGAAGGTTGATGGAGAAACAGATAAATAGAAAGATAAAGATGCTAGCTAGTGTGCGTTAGAGATACGAGTCGAGTGGATCAGAAGGCTGGGTTATGTGTGTGGGTGTGTGTGTGAGAGAGAGGGTGCATGTGAGTCACATACAAATAGATATCAAGAGAAATGAGATCCAGAGAGACGGAGTTTTGTGTCTGCGAGAGAGAAAGATATTTCACAATGAGAGTGATAGCTAGAGAGACATACGAGGGAACACAAGATATCTCTAGGGAGAGAGGGTGTGTGTGAGCGACATACAAGAGAACAATGGATAAATATGAGACCCTGGGAGACAGAGTTTGTGTTTGTGTGTGAGAAAGAGATATTGAAGAGGAAGAGTCGTAGGTTCTCATATCTAAGGAGTGAAAGACATCTCTGTATGAGGGGTGTGCGAGTGGCACACATGGGAATAGTAGAGAGAAATGAGACCCCGGGAGACAAAGTTTTGTGTTTGTGTGAGAGAAAGATATTCCACATGGAGAATCATAGTTAGAGACACATAGCAGGGAGCGAGATATACTTAGAGAGAGATAGAGTGATGAAGGTCGAGGGAGAGATTACCGTCAGTGTGTTACGAAGATAAAAGATCATTGTCGACATACAGGTAGCACGAGAGATACCTGAGAGACGATGAACGCGTATAGGTCCAAAGAGATAGTCCTATATAAGCATGAGTGATAGCTATATGGGACGAATATCTGGATTAAAGGGGATTTAAATATTTAAACTGGAGATCACGACATCGATACTATCATGACACAAATTGGTGTATCAAACATGCATATTCATTTGAAAATGGGCACACATGTAATGTTATATAGTTTATCAATATTGGTGATCCATAGATTCTTCAATTACAAACAATGCATGGTTTATATGCAATTAATGTCTAAACGGGATTACACTATATGTTGCGTGTGTGAAACACATTATACATGTTTGAGAAGTAAAAAAACCCGCATGAAACACACATTAATTGGAGACAGTTAGCGAGGAATGCATACATTGGATTTCAACATAAAGTGGTTTCAAATATTTGAAAATCCAAATTGATGGATACAACCTTATGAATCTGAGATCATGCCATTTGTAAACCATATTTATGTATAAATGGTGTTGTGCTTTTGAAAGTATATATAAAAAAATGATGTATATAAAATGTAATTCCAATTGAAAATGGATCCCGCCCAGAAAAATAGAATACAAACAGGATTCGAATTGAGTTGGCACGGTAAACGTGCACTCTGCAAAATTTGAACGAAGAGGGGAAAGTCACAGTAACCGCCCGAAACCAAAATCTGCGAGATGGAAATCACTACTGCCTATCCCTGCCACCCAAAGCCTATATGCTGGATTTCTATAGGTTTTGATAGGGGTAGGTTTGTAATTTCACCGAAACGTGACGTAACCGCCTCTCACCCGGATTCATACACGGTGGGCGCCAAAACACAGTGTGTCCTCGGCCGAAATCGACTCCCTTCCCGATTCATATTCATACAAGGTGGGCGCCAAAAACAAACTCTCGTCGGCAAATATTCGGTGTATGCGAGATTACCGTCCTATCCCCAATCGACTAGTGTTGCTGTGACGTAGTAGAAATTTGAAATGGGGGCTAAGTTTGTAAATTTCCTCGCATTTGAGACAAGCGTGCCCTGAATATATGGTTCCCCCTTCCTCTCTACCTCCCTTTTCCCCATTCGTACTCCATGGGCGCCAAAACACCCTCTCCACCCCACCCTCCTCCGTCCGCCGCCGTCCGCCACCCCATCCACCGCCATCCTCCTCCACCATGCCGGAGCTGATACCCCGAC
Source organism: Triticum urartu (assembly GCF_056163025.1). Lineage (NCBI taxonomy): Eukaryota > Viridiplantae > Streptophyta > Magnoliopsida > Poales > Poaceae > Triticum > Triticum urartu. Next base: position 560,032,406 of record NC_141875.1, read on the forward strand.
GCCGCCGTCCATTACAAGAGATCGACCTCTCTCATCCACGGCTTTGGACCGGGATCCTTGCATCCCGTCCTCTCGCTTCATCCCCGCCGTCGTCCACCTTGCCGGCGCCGCTCCTACGGCCGTTTCGTCCACCACGCCCCGCCGCCACCATCTACCCTCCTACATCTGCTTCCACGCTGCCGACAGCCATCGCTACCGTAGCACCGTCAAATTCTCAGCAGATGCGTACACGGCACCGCACCAGACGCGGTACTCTTTCGTATCTGCTCAACTTATTTATCGCAGCAAGAAAATAGATCACCACTGCTTTACTCTCATTTCTTGCCTTGGTTGCGAAGTTGCCTTTGTCCGGTTTGCACCTTCAGATCCTCCATGGCACGCTCAACACCATACTCGCAATGCTTATGGTTTTCCCCTTTTATATTCCACACTAGTTAAATACAGTAGACTAAATTTCAAAATTGGGTCAGTCGATTTTTCAAAGCTCACCGAAGTTCGCCGGTGCGATTGAAGGGGCTTGGGTGGGGATGGTGGTTGTGGGGGCGGTGGTGGGGCCTCGTCGAACGAAGAAAACTCGACGCGGGTGGGGGCGGGGGTGGGGGTGGCAGAGGAACACAGGCGGAGGGGCCGGTGGTTCGGCCGGCGGCCCGTGCGGTGTTCTGTATGGGAAGCACAGTATGTTCCTTGTCAGGAAGGGTAGCAGGGACATCTGCAGTCAACAGCTGATAGAGCTGGCCTGTACGTGATCGATAGGCTTTCAATTACTAGCGGCAATACAACACCGTAATTTCCAGCCAGTTCCACTTTCCCGATTTATATATCCTGGTTATGGTGTACCCCTGTTACATACACTATGGGGTTGTTTGGTTTGTGACTAACTTTGCCAAAGACTGCCACACCTAAGGTTAGGAAAGTTTGACCAACTTAGGTGAGTGTTTGGTTCAAAACACATCTTAGGCAAGCCACACTTGGACCCCACATGGCATACACACAAAAAGTGTGGCAAGATTCCCTTAGGCTTGCCAACTTGTGGCTCTCATTTTGATGAACTAACCTTAGTCAAGTTTGGCAAAAATGTGTGGAAAAGTGTGGCAATCCTAGTCCTAAAACCAAACAGCCCCTATGATCTGCCTAGTTGTCGTGTGCTCTTGTTATCATGGTTTGGCAATAAACTCTCTATACATTATATTATGAACCTATCATCTGCCAGCAATCCTTACTTCTGGAGCCTATTTTTTTGTGTACTTGTGCCAGATTATATAAATGCACGCACCATATTACAGCACACATGAGCTCTCTCATCAGAATCCAGTGATAGCACACAAGTGTTTACAGGGGCGCCCCTATATTAGAATATCATCTGCATTACAAAGATAATCTCACAACTATTTATGTTTTCATGGTTCTCAGATATTATACGCAATTACAGTGAATATCAGAATCAGCGCATCAGAAGAATATTGTGGAACACTGCAATGACTTACAAAATTGGCAGCAAGGCATTGAATGCCATTCTAGAAGCAATGAAACTCGTACGCTCCCCACCTGTTGATTCTTGTTAAGAATATCATCCTAATGACTATTCTAACCTCGAGGAGTCAAAGGCAGATGGCCTGTCCTGTTCACCCATCAAGGTGCCTGTTCTAATTTGGCAAGGTTTTATTGATTGCGTGTATCTTGCATATGTTGTCTTGCATTTCTTCTACTTTGTTGCACCGCAATCTGCTTAGTTTACTCATCATATATGTCGAGATGCCATGCCCATCCATTATCAATACATATTCCATCTGTCATCATACCATGTTTTTTCACTCAAATGCTGTTCTTGTGCATCAGACATCAAAAAGGAAGAGGGTGATTGCCGAACCTGAAGGAGCACCAGCAAAGTCCTTGAAAAACGTGGTGGTGCCGGAGAAATCAGACAGCACCCCACTTATATTGGTTGTACAACCAGTGACACAAAACGTAGGAGTGACTCCAGCAGACTGTACCCATACTTCACTGGCCACACCACTAGCCCCACCACACATGACCTGCACTCCAGCAAAAGGTATACCGATTTCATTTGCCATAGCACCAACTGTACGACAGAAAAATCCCACTCCAGCAAAAAGTACAGCAAGTCCACCGGACGAAGACCTATCCCAACTGCAGAGACGGCCAATTCCTGCAGATTGGAACCCCATTCCATTTATTCCCAGTTTAAAAGACAATGCTTTCAATGTTGTTAGGGACTACGTGCATATATTCCCATCATGGGAAGATTATTGTGAAGACAAACACCATTTTCATATCTTCTTGTCCAACTTACGTGTAAGTGCTATTATTCATGGTTATTATTTTCCTATTTTCTGCTGATTGAACACATCAATGATTTACATTACATTGTTGTAACTAGGCGAGGGTCAATCTGGATAGTCATGATGAGCAAAGCTTGCTTGTGCTTTTCAAGGAAGCATTGCAGCAGTATCGGTGTTACCTAAGGAAATCACACTTTGATGGCAAGTCTATAAAAGAATTTCTGGTGAAGTCTCCTGTGCTAAATTTAGAAGACATTGAATGGAAAAACCTTGTTATGCACTGGTCTCGTTCCCAGGATGAGGTACTGTCTATGAAATCACATGACAATTTGAACTTCTACTTTTCCGCATGTGCCTTATGGATCTTTTTTGCAGGAAATCTGCTCGAAGAAGAATTCCGGTTTGACAAGAACGACAGGATATCACAAATATGCTGCCCGCTGCTTTGCTCTTGTTAGTACCTGTTGTCCTGTATCACTGTACTTGCATACATACCTGGTTCATTATGTGACAGCAGTATGCATGATAGCTTGCTTATCAATTGTTCGCTCCAAATTATCTGATCTGTATGAATGGTTATATTAGTGTAGAATATATCCAATGCCAATGTTTTTTAGCTCTGCATTCTTCTTGTAAGTACATGTTGTCCTTTATTAGTGTACTTATAATGACAGGTAGTTGTTCATGTACCATCACTCTGCAGCTTATTTTCCTTTGCGCTCCATTTTCTACACATCAGATCTATATTTACTCTTACCATAAGGTTGGTACTGAAGAAGTTTAGCTGTGCATTGCTCTTGGCTGTACCTTTTGCTTGTATCACTGCACTTACATTTATAGCTACTTGGTTAAGTAGCATCACTCTTCATCTGATCTTAAATGTTCTCCATTTTTTTGTATATTATCACATCTATATTTACTCTTAACAAAATTTAGAATAAAGGCAATGCTTTTGAAGAAGATTCTGTGGTAAACTTCTTGAATTGCCCCTCCATCAGCATGGACAAGGCCTTTATAGAGCCTGTCTTCACCAATAATGTAAGTTTGTCCATCTCAAGCCTTCAAACTTTGTTGTATATATTTGGTTAGGCATGACTGCAACAGCTGTTTATTTTTGGTTTTTGCATCAAATTGCTTGTTTAAAGTTTATTATATGTAGTTCATAAACAAAAGTTTGTCCTTTCTCAATTTAAGTTTTCAGTTGTACAACCAAGTTCCTTCTTCATACCATGTAAATTAAACTATACAGAGCAAGTGTTCTTATTTTGCACTGCATGTATGCTTCTATTCTTCATCCTTAATCCAGTGGTGTGGTGAACTTACCCACTATAGCACAATGTCATATTCTGCAATGTCTTAACTATGAACAATGTCATATCATTCTACTATTATTTAAACCGTCTCTTTATTTGCCAATCTAAAATGGTATAAATTGACAGCACACTAACCATTGATACTTATGAGTTCTTGATCTGTAATCCAGTGGTGTCATGAAGCTGCCAACTCCTTCACAATGTCATTTCCTGCCATGTCTTGACCTGAACAATACCATATTGTGTTAATGCAAATTTAAAGTGTGTTACTTTATTCGTTAGTAAGAAATGTGATGAATTGTCAGCACTGATACTTTTATGTGCAAAACATGTCATCTGTCTTCTTGTTTATCTTTCAGAGTGCGGAAGATATAATTGTTGAACAAGCGCAGTCTCATCATCGTGCTCAGCTGCTTGTGCTGCAGCTCCCCAGCAGGGCTAACCTTTCCTGAACTCTATTGAAGTGCTGTCGGTTTTGTATATTATTTTGTCGGTGTGTTTATTTGCACTGGTGGCGATCTTTGATGCCCAGTGTATGTAATCTGCTGTCTGCTTGTACTTTATTATCATAGTGGCGAACTTTGATACCCAGTGGATGTAATATGCCGTAATTTCTTTATTGTATAGTCTAGTTTTTTTTCTTATTCATGATGATGTAGTTATTTTACTGTATATATATCCTGTCTTCGCAGTAAACCGGCCAAACCATAAAATTATGGTACATAATCGGGCCGTCATGCAATCACGATGTAGGTTGGGCCTAAAACGTGCCGAACAGCTTACGGGCCGGCAGCAGCCCGAAATGAACCCCGGCCCATGATTGTGCGAACCAAATCACGGGCTTTTAACTGGCCAAAAAATTGTCTCGGTCCTTGTTTAGCCCAATCAGATATCGGCTGCGAGCAGGCGGGTGCAAACCGGGCCGTAGTTAGGCCCAACTATATGAAGGGCTTTTAACAGGCTGAAATTAATATAGGGCCGAAATGTTAAACAGGCCCTTAATAGGGCAAAACTAATATCAAGTCGAATTACTAAATGGGCCTTTAGCAAGTGGGCCCAAAAGCATAGTGTCCAGTTGACGGGCCGAATCTGATATGGGCCATAATTGAGCCCAAAGCCTCTTAAAGGGTCGGACCTGATCTGGGCCGTAATTTGGCCCAGAATGTCATAGGCCTTTCACGGGCCGGATCTCATATGGGCCACTATTAGGCCCGGAGCATGGCAGGACAATAATGGACTGGATCAAATATGGGCCGGCATTTGACCCAAAACATGGCAGGCAGTTAATGGGCCGGCCTACTAGGGTCCTCAAAATCTTGTGGGCCTATAGCTAGGCTGGCCCATTAATGTCGGTGAAATCTCGTCGGCCTTTAGCTGGGCCGGCCCATTATGATCCGCAAGAATCTTGTGGGCCTTTACCTGGGCCGGCCCATTACGGCACACAAAAATCTTGTGGGCCTTTACCTGGGCCGACCCATTATGCCCCGCAAAATCTTGTGGGCCTTTAGCTGGGCCAGCCCATTATGGTCCGCAAAATCTCGTGGACCTTTAGCTGGGCCGGCCCATTACGATCCGCAAAATCTTGTGGGCCTTTAGTTGGGCCGACCCATTTAAACTTGTTGGGTCGTGCCACGTGTCGACGTATCATAGGCGCCTTTTGTCCAGTGAGTGGATGACATATGTCCCGACGATGAGCCGACACGTGTTTCTCTAGCCAATGATGATTTTACACGTGGAAAATCCCCATTGGTCGGGGCTGTTAACGAGTTATCGGATCCAAAACCCGACCCAATAGCTTAAGGGCGTTTCGTTACGGTAGATGCCACATGTCGGTCACCCTTGACGAAAGCACTTTTGTGACGCGCGATTTATCGTCATGGAATTGGACACTTCCGTGATGATAATTTTGGTAATGTCATGGAACACTTCTACGACAGCACAGGTATGACTATCTTGATTCTGTCATAAATTTGTCATGGATGTACATGCATGACAAAAAAAGCGACCTACTGTGACAAACATGTATCATCACGGATGTGTATTTTTTTGTAGTGAAATAATTTTACACTAGAGTTGAACTAGCTCTACAAGCTAGTTCAAATAATTTTACACTAGAGTTGAACTAGCTCTACAAGCTAGTTCAAATAATTTTACACTAGGGTTGAACTAGTTCTACAAGCTAGTTTAAATAATTTTATACTAGAGTTGAACTAGCCCTATAACCTAGTAAAATAATTTTACACTAGAGTTGAACTAGATCTACAAGCTAGTTCAAATAATTTTACACGAGTTGAACTAGCTCTATAACGTAGTACAAATAATTTTACACTAGAGTTGAACTAGTTCTATAGGCTAGTTCAAATAATTTTACACTAAAGTTGAACTAGCTCTACATGCTAGTTCAACTAGTTTTACACTAATCTTGAACTACCTCTACAAGGTAGTTTAAATAATTTTACCCTAGATTTAAACTAGCTCCATAACCTAGTACAAATAATTTTACACTAGAGTTTAACTAGCTCTATAACCTAGTACAAATAATTTTACACGACAGTTGAACTAGCTCTATAACCTAGTACAAATGATTTTACACCACTCTTGAACTAGCTCTAAAAGCTAGTTCAAATAATTTTACACTAGAGTTAAACTAGCTCTATAACCTAGTACAAATAATTTTACACTAGAATTAAACTAGCTCTACAAGCTAGTTCAAAAAAATTTACACTAGAGTTGAACTAGCTTTATAACCTAGTACAAATCATTTTACACTAGAGTTAAACTAGCTCTACAAGCTAGTACAAATAATTTTACACTAGAGTTGAACTAGCTCTACAAGGTAGTACAAATAATTTTACACTACAGTTGAACTAGCTCTATAACCTAGTACAAATAATTTTACACTAGAGTTGAACTAGGTCTACAAGCTAGTTCAAATAATTTTACAATAAAGTTGAACTAGCTCTACAAGCTAGTTCAAATAGTTTTACACTAATCTTGAACTACCTCTACAAGGTAGTTTAAATAATTTTACCCTAGATTTGAACTAGCTCTATAACCTAGTACAAATAATTTTACAGTAGAGTTGAAGTAGCTCTATAACCTAGTACAAATAATCTTACACTAGAGTTGAATTAGCTCTATGACCTAGTAGAAATAATTTTACACTACTGTAGAACTAGCTCTACAAGCTAGGTCAAATAATTTTACACTAGAGTTGAACTAGCTCTATAACCTAGTACAAATAATTTTACACTAGAATTAAACTAGCTATACAAGCTAGTTCAAATAATTTTACAATAGAGTTGAACTAGCTCTATAACCTAATACAAATAATTTTACACTAGTGTTAAACTAGCTCTACAAACTAGTTAAAATAATTTTACACTAGAGTTGAACAAGCTCTACAGGATAGTTCAAATAATTTTACAGTACAGTTGAACTAGTTCTACAAGCTAGTTTAAATAATTTTACACTAGAGTTGTACTAGCTCCATAACCAAGTACAAATAATTTTACACTAGAGTTGAACTAGCGCTATGACCTAGTATAAATAATTTTACACTAGAGTTGAACTAGCTCTATAAACTAGTACAAATAATTTTACACTAGAGTTGAACTAGCTCTATAGGCCAGTTCAAATAAATTTACACTAGAGTTGAACTAGCTCTATAGGCTAGTTCAGATTATTTTACACGAGAGTTAAACTAGATCTACAAGCTAGTTCAAATAATTTTACACTAGAGTTGAACAAGCTCTACAGGCTAGTTCAAATAATTTTACACTAGAGTTGAACTAGCTCTATAGGCTAGTTCCAATAATTTTACACCAGAGTTGAACTAGCTCTACAAGCTAGGTAAAATAATTTTACACTAGAGTTGAACTAGCTCTATAACCTAGAACAAATAAGTTTACACTAGACTTGAACTAGCTCTATAACCTAGTACACATATTTTTACACTACTTTGGAACTAGCTCTATAAGCTAGGTGAAATAATTTTCCAATAGAGTTGAACTAGCTCTATAACATAGTACAAATAATTTTACAATAGAGTTGAGCTAGCTATATAACCTAGTACAAATAATTTTAGACTAGAGTTGAACTAGCTCTATAACCTAGTACAAATAATTTTACAGTAGAGTTGAACTAGCTCTACAGGCTAGTTCAAATAATTTTACACTAGAGTTGAACTAGCTCTACAGGCTAGTTCAAATAGTTTTACACTAGAGGTGAACTAGCTCTATAACCTAGTAGAAATAATTTTACACTAGAGTTTAACTCGCTCTATAACCTACTACAGATAATTTTACAATACTATTGAACTAGCTCTACAATCTAGGTGAAATAATTTTACACTAGAGTTGAACTAGCTCTATAACCTAGTACAAATAATTTAACACTAGAGTTGAACTAGCTCTACAAGCTAGGTCAAATAATTTTAAAGTCGTGTTGAACTATCTCTATAACCTAGTACAAATAATTTTACACTAGAGTTGAACTAGCTCTACAACCTAGCACAAATAATTTTACACTAGAATTAAACTAGCTATACAAGCTAGTTCAAATAATTTTATAATAGAGTTGAACTAGCTCTATAACCTAATACAAATAATTTTACACTAGAGTTAAACTAGCTCTCCAAACTAGTTCAAATAATTTTACACTAGAGTTGAACAAGCTCTACAGGATAGTTCAAATAATTTTACACTAGAGTTGAACTAGTTCTACAAGCTAGTTTGAATAATTTTACACTAGAGTTTTACTAGCTCCATAACCAAGTACAAATAATTTTACACTAGAGTTGAACTAGCTCTATGACCTAGTACAAATAATTTTACACTAGAGTTGAACTAGCTCTATAAACTAGTACAAATAATTTTACATTAGAGTTGAACTAGCTCTATACGCTAGTTCAAATAAATTTACACTAGAGTTGAACTAGCTCTATAGGCTAGTTCAAATAATTTTACACGAGAGTTAAACTAGCTCTACAAGCTAGTTCAAATAATTTTACACTAGAGTTGAACAAGCTCTATAGGCTAGTTCAAATAATTTTACACTAGAGTTGAACTAGCTCTATAGGCTAGTTTAAATAATTTTACACCAGAGTTGAACTTGCTCTACAAGCTAGGTCAAATAATTTTACACTAGAGTTGAACTAGCTCTATAACCTATAACAAATAAGTTTACACTAGACTTGAACTAGCTCTATAACCTAGTACACATATTTTTACACTACTTTGGAACTAGCTCTACAAGCTAGGTGAAATAATTTTCCAATAGAGTTGAACTAGCTCTATAACATAGTACAAATAATTTTGCACTAGAGTTGAACTAGCTATATAACCTAGTACAAATAATTTTAGACTAGAGATGAACTAGCTCTATAACCTAGTACAAATAATTTTACACTAGAGTTGAACTAGCTCTACAGGCTAGTTCAAATAATTTTACACTAGAGTTGAACTAGCCCTACAGGCTAGTTCAAATACTTTTACACTAGAGGTGAACTAGCTCTATAACCTAGTAGAAATAATTTTACACTAGAGTTTAACTCGCTCTATAACCTAGTACAAATAATTTTACAATACTATTGAACTAGCTCTACAATCTAGGTGAAATAATTTTACACTAGAGTTGAACTAGCTCTATAACCTAGTACAAATAATTTAACACTAGAGTTGAACTAGCTCTACAAGCTAGGTCAAATAATTTTAAACTCGTGTTGAACTATCTCTATAACCTAGTACAAATAATTTTACACTAGAGTTGAACTAGCTCTACAACCTAGTAGAAATAATTTTACACTACAGTTGAACCAGCTCTACAAGCTAGTTCAAATAATTTTACACTAGAGTTGAACTAACTCTATAACCTAGTACCAATAATTTTACAATATATTTAAACAAGCTCTACAGGCTAGTTTAAATAATTTTACACTAGAGTTCAACTAGCTCTACAAGCTAGTTCAAATAATTTTAGACTAGAGTTGAACTAGCTCTATAACCTTGTACAAATAATTTTACACTAGAGTTGAACTAGCTCTACAGGCTAGTTCAAATAATTTTACTCTAGAGTTGAACTAGCTCTATAGGCTAGTTCAAATAGTTTTACACTAGAGTTGAACTAGCTCTATAACCTAGTAGAAATAATTTTACACTAGAGTTTAACTCGCTCTATAACCTAGTACAAATAATTTTACACTAGAGTTGAACTAGCTCTACAACCTAGTACAAATAATTTTACACTACTGTTGAACCAGCTCTAACAGCTAGTTCAAATAATTTTACACTAGAGTTGAACTAACTCTATAACCTAGTACAAATAATTTTACACTAGATTTAAACTAGCTCTACAAGCTACTTCAAAAAAATTTACACTAGAATTAAACAAGCTCTAGAGGCTAGTTCAAAAAAATTTACACTAGAGTTGAACTAGCTCTACAAGCTAGGTCAAATAATTTTACACTAGAGTTGAACTAGCTCTATAACCTAGTACAAATAATTTTACACTAGAGTTGAACTAGGTCTACAAGCTAGTTCAAATAATTTTACACCAAAGTTGAACTAGCTCTACAGGCTAGTTCAAATAGTTTTACACTAATCTTGAACTACCTCTACATGGTAGTTTAAATAATTTTTCACTAGATTTGAACTAGCTCTATAACCTAGTACAAATAATTTTACACTGGAGTTGAAGTAGCTATATAGGCTAGTTCAATAATTTTACACTAGAGTTGAACTAGCTCTATATGCTAGTACAAATAATTTTACACTAGAGTTGAACTAGGTCAAGAAGCTAGTTCAAATAATTTTACACTAAAGTTGAACTAGCTCTACAGGCTAGTTCAAATAGTTTTACACTAATCTTGAACTACCTCTACAAGGTAGTTTAAATAATTTTACCCTATATTTGAACTAGCTCTATAACCTAGTACAAATAATTTTACACTAGAGTTGAAGTAGATCTATAACCTAGTACAAATAATCTTACACTAGAGTTGAACTAGCTGTATGACATAGTACAAATAATTTTACACTATTGTAGAACTAGCTCTACAAGCTAGTTCAAATAATTTTACACTAGAGTTGAACTAGCTCTATAACCTAGTACAAATAATTTTACACTAGAATTAAACTAGCTATACAACCTAGTTCAAATAATTTTAAAAATAGAGTTGAAATAGCTCTATAACCTAATACAAATAATTTTACACTAGAGTTAAACTAGCTCTACAAGCTAGTTCAAATAATTTTACACTAGAGTTGAACAAGCTCTACAGGATAGTTCAAATAATTTTACACTAGAGTTGAACAAGTTCGACAAGCTAGTTTAAATAATTTTACACTAGAGTTGTACTAGCTCTATAACCTAGTACAAATAATTTTACACTAGAGTTGAACTAGCTCTATGACCTAGTACAAATAATTTTACACTAGAGTTGAACTCGATCTATAGGCTAGTTCAAATAAATTTACGCTAGAGTTGAACTAGCTCTATAGGCTAGTTCAAATAATTTTACTCTAGAGTTGAACTAGCTCTATAACCTAGTACAAATAATTTAACACTAGAGTTGAACTAGCTCTATAACCTAGTACAGATGATTTTACACTAGAGTTGAACTAGCTCTATGACCTAGTACAAATAATTTTACAATAGAGTTGAACTAGCTCTATAGGCTAGTTCAAATACTTTTACACTAGAGTTGAACTAGCTCGATAGGCTTGTTCAAATAATTTTACACTAGAGTTGAACTAGCTCTACAAGCTTGTTCAAATAATTTTACACTAGAGTTAAACTAGCTCTACAAGCTAGTTTAAATAATTTCATACTAGAGTTGAACTGGCTCAATAACATAGTACAAATAATTTTACAGTTGAGTTGAACTAGCTCTACAAGCTAGTTGAAATAATTTTACACTAGAGTTGAACTAGCTCTATAACTTAGTACAAATAATTTTACACTAGAGTCAAACTAGCTCAATAACCTAGTACAAATAATTTTACAGTAGAGTTAGAATTGAATTAGCTCCATAACCTAGTACAAATAATTTTACACTCGAGTTGAACTAGCTCTATAACCTAGTACAAATAATTTTACACTAGAGTCGAACTACCTCTATAACCTAGTACAAATGATTTTACACCACTTCTGAACTAGCTCTTCAAGGTAGGTCAAATAATTTTACACTAGAGTTGAACTACCTCTATAACCTAGTTCAAATAATTTTACACTAGAATTAAACTAGCTCTACAAGCTAGTTCAAATAATTTTACACTAGAGTGGAACTAGCTCTATAACCTAGTACAAATAATTTTACACTAGAGTGAAACTAGCTCTACACGCTAGTACAAATAATTTTACACTAGCGATGAACTGGCTCTACAAGCTAGTTCAAGTAATTTTACACTAGAGTTGAACTAGCTCTATAACCTAGTACAAATATTTTTACACTAGAGTTGAACTAGCTCTACAAGCTAGTTCAAATAATTTTACACTAAAGTTGAACTAGCTCTACAGGCTAGTTCAAATAGTTTTACACTAATCTTGAACTACCTCTACAAGGTAGTTTAAATAATTTTACCCTAGATTTGAACTAGCTATATAACCTAGCACAAATAATTTTACACTAGAGTTGAATTAGCTCTATAACCTAGTACAAATAATTTTACACTAGAGTTGCACTAGCTCTATAGGCTAGTTCAAATAACATTACACTAGAGTTGAACTAGCTCTATAGGCTAGTTCAAATAACTTTACACTAGAGTTGAACTAGCTCTATAGGCTAGGTCAAATAATTTTACACTCGAGTTGAACTACCTCTATAACCTAGTACAAATGATTTTACACTACTGTTGAACTAGCTCTACAGGCTAGTACACATAAGTTTACACTAGAGTTGAACTAGCTCTACAGGCTAGTTCAAATAATTTTACCCTAATCTTGAACTACCTCTAAAAGGTAGTTTTAATAATTTTACACTAGATTTGAACTAGCTCTATAACCAAGTACAAATGATTTTACACTAATGTTGAACTAGCTCTACAAGCTACTTCAAATAATTTTACACTAGAGTTGAATTAGCTCTATAACCTAGTAAAAATAATTTTACACTAGAATTAAACTAGCTATACAAGCTAGTTCAAATAATTTTACAATAGAGTTGAACTAGCTCTATAACCTAATACAAATAATTTTACACTAGAGTTAAACTAGCTCTACAAGCTAGTTCGAATAATTTTACACTAGAGTTGAACAAGCCCTACAGGCTAGTTTAAATAATTTTACACTAGAGTTGAACTAGCTCTATGACCTAGTACAAATAATTTTACACTAGAGTTGAACTAGCTCAATAGTCTAGTTCAAATAATTTTACACTAGAGTTGAACTTGTTCTATAGGCTTGTTCAAATAATTTTACACTAGAGTTGAACAAGCTCTACAGGCTAGTTCAAATAATTTTACACAATAATTGAACTTGCTCTATAAGCTAGTTTAAATAATTTTACACTAGAGTTGAACTAGCTCTATAACCTAGTACAAATAATTTAACACTAGAGTTGAACTAGCTCTATAACCTAGTACAAATAATTTTACACTAGAATTAAATTAGCTCTACAAGCTAGTTCAAATAATTTTACACTAGAGTGGAACTAGCTCTATAACCTAGTACAAATAACTTTACACTATAGTTAAACTAGCTCTACAAGCTAGTACAAATAATTTTACACTCGAGTTGAACTGGCTCTACAAGCTAGTTCAAGTAATTTTACACTAGAGTTGAACTAGCTCTATAACCTAGTACAAATATTTTTACACTAGAGATGAACTAGCTCTACAAGCTAGTTCAAATAATTTTACACTAAAGTTGAACTAGCTCTACAGGCTAGTTCAAATAGTTTTACACTAATCTTGAACTACCTCTACAAGGTAGTTTAAATAATTTTACCCTAGATTTGACCTAGCTATGTATCCTAGCACAAATAATTTTACACTAGAGTTGAATTAGCTCTATAACCTAGTACAAATAATTTTACACTAGAGTTGCACTAGCTCTATAGGCTAGTTCAAATAACATTACACTAGAGTTGAACTAGCTCTATAGGCTAGTTCAAATAACTTTACACTAGAGTTGAACTAGCTCTATAGGCTAGGTCAAATAATTTTACACTCGAGTTGAACTAGCTCTATAACCTAGTACAAATGATTTTACACAACTGTTGACCTAGCTCTACAGGCTAGTACACATAAGTTTACACTAGAGTTGAACTAGCTCTACAGGCTAGTTCAAATAATTTTACCCTAATCTTGAACTACCTCTAAAAGGTAGTTTTAAAAATTTTACACTAGATTTGAACTAGCTCTATAACCAAGTATAAATGATTTTACACGAATGTTGAACTAGCTCTACAAGCTAGTTCAAATAATTTTACACTAGAGTTGAATTAGCTCTATAACCTAGTAAAAAATTTACACTAGAATTAAACTAGCTATACAAGCTAGTTCAAATAATTTTACAATAGAGTTGAACTAGCTCTATAACCTAATACAAATAATTTTACACTAGAGTTAAACTGGCTCTACAAGCTAGTTCGAATAATTTTACAGTAGAGTTGAACAAGCTCTACAGGCTAGTTTAAATAATTTTACACTAGAGTTGAACTAGCTCTATGACCTAGTACAAATAATTTTACACTAGAGTTGAACTAGCTCAATAGTCTAGTTGAAATAATTTTACACTAGAGTTGAACTAGTTCTATAGGCTTGTTCAAATAATTTTACACTAGAGTTGAACAAGCTCTACAGGCTAGTTCAAATAATTTTACATAAGAATTGAACTTGCTCTACAAGCTAGTTTAAATAATTTGGTACTAGAGTTGAACTAGCTCTATAACCTAGTACAAATAATTTAACACTAGAGTTGAACTATCTCTATAACCTAGTATAAATGATTTTACACTAGAGTTGAACTAGCTCTATGACCTAGTACAAATAATTTTACAATAGAGTTGAACTAGCTCTATAGGCTAGTTCAAATACTTTTACACTAGAGTTGAACTAGCTCTATAGGCTTGTTCAAATAATTTTACACTAGAGTTGAACTAGCTCTACAAGCTAGTTCAAATAATTTTACACTAGAGTTGAACTAGCTCTATTACTTAGTACAAATAATTTTACACTAGAGTTGAACTAGCTCTACAGGCTAGTTCAAATAATTTTACCCTAATCTTGAACTACCTCTAAAAGGTAGTTCTAATAATTTTACACTAGATTTGAACTAGCTCTATAACCAAGTACAAATGATTTTACACTAATGTTGAACTAGCTCTACAAGCTAGTTCAAATAATTTTACACTAGAGTTGAATTAGCTCTATAACCTAGTAAAAATAATTTTACACTAGAATTAAACTAGCTATACAAGCTAGTTCAAATAATTTTACAATAGAGTTGAACTAGCTCTATAACCTAATACAAATAATTTTACACTAGAGTTAAACTAGCTCTACAAGCTAGTACAAATTATTTTACACTAGCGTTGAACTGGCTCTACAAGCTAGTTCAAGTAATTTTACACTAGAGTTGAACTAGCTCTATAACCTAGTACAAATATTTTTACACTAGAGTTGAACTAGCTCTACAAGCTAGTTCAAATAATTTTACACTAAAGTTGAACTAGCTCTACAGGCTAGTTCAAATAGTTTTACACTAATCTTGAACTACCTCTACAAGGTAGTTTAAATAATTTTACCCTAGATTTGAACTAGCTATATAACCTAGCACAAATAATTTTACACTAGAGTTGAATTAGCTCTATAACCTAGTACAAATAATTTTACACTAGAGTTGCACTAGCTCTATAGGCTTGTTCAAATAACATTACACTAGAGTTGAAGTAGCTCTATAGGCTAGTTCAAATAACTTTACACTAGAGTTGAACTAGCTCTATAGGCTAGGTCAAATAATTTTACACTCGAGTTGAACTAGCTCTATAACCTAGTACAAATGATTTTACACTACTGTTGAACTAGCTCTACAGGCTAGTACACATAAGTTTACACTAGAGTTGAACTAGCTCTACAGGCTAGTTCAAATAATTTTACCCTAATCTTGAACTACCACTGAAAGGTAGTTTTAATAATTTTACACTAGATTTGAACTAGTTCTATAACCAAGTACAAATGATTTTACACTAATGTTGAACTAGCTCTACAAGCTAGTTCAAATAATTTTACACTAGAGTTGAATTAGCTCTATAACCTAGTAAAAATAATTTTACACTAGAATTAAACTAGCTATACAAGCTAGTTCAAATAATTTTACAATAGAGTTGAACTAGCTCTATAACCTAATACAAATAATTTTACACTAGAGTTAAACTAGCTCTACAGGCTAGTTCGAATAATTTTACACTAGAGTTGAACAAGCTCTACAAGCTAGTTTAAATAATTTTACACTAGAGTTGAACTAGCTCTATGACCTAGTACAAATAATTTTACACTAGAGTTGAACTTGCTCAATAGTCTAGTTCAAATAATTTTACACTAGAGTTGAAATTGTTCTATAGGCTTGTTCAAATAATTTTACACTAGAGTTGAACAAGCTCTACATGCTAGTTCAAATAATTTTACACAAGAATTGAACTTGCTCTACAAGCTAGTTTAAATAATTTTACACTAGAGTTCAACTAGCTCTATAACCTAGTACAAATAATTTAACACTAGAGTTGAACTAGCTCTATAACCTAGTACAAATGATTTTACACTAGAGTTGAACTAGCTCTATGACCTAGTACAAATAATTTTACAATAGAGTTGAACTAGCTCTATAGGCTAGTTCAAATACTTTTACACTAGAGTTGAACTAGCTCTATAGGCTTGTTCAAATAATTTTACACTAGAGTTGAACTAGCTCTATAGGCTAGGTCAAATAATTTTACACTAGAGTTGAACTAGCTCTACAAGCTAGTTTAAATAATTTCATACTAGAGTTGAACTGGCTCAATAACCTAGTACAAATAATTTTACAGTAGAGTTGAACTAGCTCTACAAGCTAGTTCAAATAATTTTACACTAGAGTTGAACTAGCTCTATAACTTAGTACAAATAATTTTACACTAGAGTTGAACTAGCTCAATAACCTATTGCAAATAATTTTACAGTAGAGTTAGAATTGAATTAGCTCCATAACCTAGTACAAATAATTTTACACTAGAGTTGAACTAGCTCTATAACCTAGTACAAATAATTTTACACTAGAGTCGAACTACCTCCATAACCTAGTACAAATGATTTTACACCACTGCTGAACTAGCTCTTCAAGGTAGTTCAAATAATTTTACACTAGAGTTGAACTACCTCTATAACCTAGTACAAATAATTTTACACTAGAATTAAACTAGCTCTACAAGCTAGTTCAAATAATTTTACACTAAAGTTCAACTAGCTCTACAGGCTAGTTCAAATAGTTTTACACTAATCTTGAACTACCTCTACAAGGTAGTTTAAATAATTTTACCCTAGATTTGACCTAGCTATGTAACCTAGCACAAATAATTTTACACTAGAGTTGAATTAGCTCTATAACCTAGTACAAATAATTTTACACTAGAGTTGCACTAGCTCTATAGGCTAGTTCAAATAACATTACACTAGAGTTGAACTAGCTCTATAGGCTAGTTCAAATAACTTTACACTAGAGTTGAACTAGCTCTATAGGCTAGGTCAAATAATTTTACACTCGAGTTGAACTAGCTCTATAACCTAGTACAAATGATTTTACACTACTGTTGACCTAGCTCTACAGGCTAGTACACATAAGTTTACACTAGAGTTGAACTAGCTCTACAGGCTAGTTCAAATAATTTTACCCTAATCTTGAACTACCTCTAAAAGGTAGTTTTAATAATTTTACACTAGATTTGAACTAGCTCTATAACCAAGTACAAATGATTTTACACGAATGTTGAACTAGCTCTACAAGCTAGTTCAAATAATTTTACACTAGAGTTGAATTAGCTCTATAACCTAGTAAAAAATTTACACTAGAATTAAACTAGCTATACAAGCTAGTTCAAATAATTTTACAATAGAGTTGAACTAGCTCTATAACCTAATACAAATAATTTTACACTAGAGTTAAACTAGCTCTACAAGCTAGTTCGAATAATTTTACAGTAGAGTTGAACAAGCTCTACAGGCTAGTTTAAATAATTTTACACTAGAGTTGAACTAGCTCTATGACCTAGTACAAATAATTTTACACTAGAGTTGAACTAGCTCAATAGTCTAGTTGAAATAATTTTACACTAGAGTTGAACTAGTTCTATAGGCTTGTTCAAATAATTTTACACTAGAGTTGAACAAGCTCTACAGGCTAGTTCAAATAATTTTACACAAGAATTGAACTTGCTCTACAAGCAAGTTTAAATAATTTGGTACTAGAGTTGAACTAGCTCTATAACCTAGTACAAATAATTTAACACTAGAGTTGAACTATCTCTATAACCTAGTACAAATGATTTTACACTAGAGTTGAACTAGCTCTATAGGCTTGTTCAAATAATTTTACACTAGAGTTGAACTAGCTCTACAAGCTAGTTCAAATAATTTTACACTAGAGTTGAACTAGCTCTACAAGCTAGTTTAAATAATTTTATACTAGAGTTGAACTGGCTCAATAACCTAGTACAAATAATTTTACAGTAGAGTTGAACTAGCTCTACAAGCTAGTTCAAATAATTTTACACTAGAGTTGAACTAGCTCTATTACTTAGTACAAATAATTTTACACTAGAGTTGAACTATCTCAATAACCTAGTACAAATAATTTTATAGTAGAGTTAGAATTGAATTAGCTCCATAACCTAGTACAAATAATTTTACACTAGAGTTGAACTAGCTCTATGACCTAGTACAAATAATTTTACACTAGAGTTGAACTAGCTCAATAGTCTAGTTGAAATAATTTTACACTAGAGTTGAACTAGTTCTATAGGCTTGTTCAAATAATTTTACACTAGAGTTGAACAAGCTCTACAGGCTAGTTCAAATAATTTTACACAAGAATTGAACTTGCTCTACAAGCTAGTTTAAATAATTTGGTACTAGAGTTGAACTAGCTCTATAACCTAGTACAAATAATTTAACACTAGAGTTGAACTATCTCTATAACCTAGTATAAATGATTTTACACTAGAGTTGAACTAGCTCTATGACCTAGTACAAATAATTTTACAATAGAGTTGAACTAGCTCTATAGGCTAGTTCAAATACTTTTACACTAGAGTTGAACTAGCTCTATAGGCTTGTTCAAATAATTTTACACTAGAGTTGAACTAGCTCTACAAGCTAGTTCAAATAATTTTACACTAGAGTTGAACTAGCTCTACAAGCTAGTTTAAATAATTTTATACTAGAGTTGAACTGGCTCAATAACCTAGTACAAATAATTTTACAGTAGAGTTGAACTAGCTCTACAAGCTAGTTCAAATAATTTTACACTAGAGTTGAACTAGCTCTATTACTTAGTACAAATAATTTTACACTAGAGTTGAACTAGCTCAATAACCTAGTACAAATAATTTTATAGTAGAGTTAGAATTGAATTAGCTCCATAACCTAGTACAAATAATTTTACACTAGAGCTGAACTAGCTCTATAACCTAGTACAAATAATTTTACACTAGAGTCGAACTACCTCTATAACCTAGTACAAATGATTTTACACCACTGCTGAACTAGCTCTTCAAGGTAGTTCAAATAATTTTACACTAGAGTTGAACTACCTCTATAACCTAGTACAAATAATTTTACACTAGAATTAAACTAGCTCTACAAGCTAGTTCAAATAATTTTACACTAGAGTGGAACTAGCTCTATAACCTAGTACAAATAATTTTACACTAGAGTTAAACTAGCTCTACAAGCTAGTACAAATTATTTTACACTAGCGTTGAACTGGCTCTACAAGCTAGTTCAAGTAATTTTACACTAGAGTTGAACTAGCTCTATAACCTAGTACAAATATTTTTACACTAGAGTTGAACTAGCTCTACAAGCTAGTTCAAATAATTTTACACTAAAGTTGAACTAGCTCTACAGGCTAGTTCAAATAGTTTTACACTAATCTTGAACTACCTCTACAAGGTAGTTTAAATAATTTTACCCTAGATTTGAACTAGCTATATAACCTAGCACAAATAATTTTACACTAGAGTTGAATTAGCTCTATAACCTAGTACAAATAATTTTACACTAGAGTTGCACTAGCTCTATAGGCTTGTTCAAATAACATTACACTAGAGTTGAAGTAGCTCTATAGGCTAGTTCAAATAACTTTACACTAGAGTTGAACTAGCTCTATAGGCTAGGTCAAATAATTTTACACTCGAGTTGAACTAGCTCTATAACCTAGTACAAATGATTTTACACTACTGTTGAACTAGCTCTACAGGCTAGTACACATAAGTTTACACTAGAGTTGAACTAGCTCTACAAGCTAGTTCAAATAATTTTACCCTAATCTTGAACTACCACTGAAAGGTAGTTTTAATAATTTTACACTAGATTTGAACTAGTTCTATAACCAAGTACAAATGATTTTACACTAATGTTGAACTAGCTCTACAAGCTAGTTCAAATAATTTTACACTAGAGTTGAATTAGCTCTATAACCTAGTAAAAATAATTTTACACTAGAATTAAACTAGCTATACAAGCTAGTTCAAATAATTTTACAATAGAGTTGAACTAGCTCTATAACCTAATACAAATAATTTTACACTAGAGTTAAACTAGCTCTACAAGCTAGTTCGAATAATTTTACACTAGAGTTGAACAAGCTCTACAAGCTAGTTTAAATAATTTTACACTAGAGTTGAACTAGCTCTATGACCTAGTACAAATAATTTTACACTAGAGTTGAACTTGCTCAATAGTCTAGTTCAAATAATTTTACACTAGAGTTGAAATTGTTCTATAGGCTTGTTCAAATAATTTTACACTAGAGTTGAACAAGCTCTACATGCTAGTTCAAATAATTTTACACAAGAATTGAACTTGCTCTACAAGCTAGTTTAAATAATTTTACACTAGAGTTCAACTAGCTCTATAACCTAGTACAAATAATTTAACACTAGAGTTGAACTAGCTCTATAACCTAGTACAAATGATTTTACACTAGAGTTGAACTAGCTCTATGACCTAGTACAAATAATTTTACAATAGAGTTGAACTAGCTCTATAGGCTAGTTCAAATACTTTTACACTAGAGTTGAACTAGCTCTATAGGCTTGTTCAAATAATTTTACACTAGAGTTGAACTAGCTCTATAGGCTAGGTCAAATAATTTTACACTAGAGTTGAACTAGCTCTACAAGCTAGTTTAAATAATTTCATACTAGAGTTGAACTGGCTCAATAACCTAGTACAAATAATTTTACAGTAGAGTTGAACTAGCTCTACAAGCTAGTTCAAATAATTTTACACTAGAGTTGAACTAGCTCTATAACTTAGTACAAATAATTTTACACTAGAGTTGAACTAGCTCAATAACCTATTGCAAATAATTTTACAGTAGAGTTAGAATTGAATTAGCTCCATAACCTAGTACAAATAATTTTACACTAGAGTTGAACTAGCTCTATAACCTAGTACAAATAATTTTACACTAGAGTCGAACTACCTCCATAACCTAGTACAAATGATTTTACACCACTGCTGAACTAGCTCTTCAAGGTAGTTCAAATAATTTTACACTAGAGTTGAACTACCTCTATAACCTAGTACAAATAATTTTACACTAGAATTAAACTAGCTCTACAAGCTAGTTCAAATAATTTTACACTAAAGTTCAACTAGCTCTACAGGCTAGTTCAAATAGTTTTACACTAATCTTGAACTACCTCTACAAGGTAGTTTAAATAATTTTACCCTAGATTTGACCTAGCTATGTAACCTAGCACAAATAATTTTACACTAGAGTTGAATTAGCCCTATAACCTAGTACAAATAATTTTACACTAGAGTTGCACTAGCTCTATAGGCTAGTTCAAATAACATTACACTAGAGTTGAACTAGCTCTATAGGCTAGTTCAAATAACTTTACACTAGAGTTGAACTAGCTCTATAGGCTAGGTCAAATAATTTTACACTCGAGTTGAACTAGCTCTATAACCTAGTACAAATGATTTTACACTACTGTTGACCTAGCTCTACAGGCTAGTACACATAAGTTTACACTAGAGTTGAACTAGCTCTACAGGCTAGTTCAAATAATTTTACCCTAATCTTGAACTACCTCTAAAAGGTAGTTTTAATAATTTTACACTAGATTTGAACTAGCTCTATAACCAAGTACAAATGATTTTACACGAATGTTGAACTAGCTCTACAAGCTAGTTCAAATAATTTTACACTAGAGTTGAATTAGCTCTATAACCTAGTAAAAAATTTACACTAGAATTAAACTAGCTATACAAGCTAGTTCAAATAATTTTACAATAGAGTTGAACTAGCTCTATAACCTAATACAAATAATTTTACACTAGAGTTAAACTAGCTCTACAAGCTAGTTCGAATAATTTTAAAGTAGAGTTGAACAAGCTCTACAGGCTAGTTTAAATAATTTTACACTAGAGTTGAACTAGCTCTATGACCTAGTACAAATAATTTTACACTAGAGTTGAACTAGCTCAATAGTCTAGTTGAAATAATTTTACACTAGAGTTAAACTAGTTCTATAGGCTTGTTCAAATAATTTTACACTAGAGTTGAACAAGCTCTACAGGCTAGTTCAAATAATTTTACACAAGAATTGAACTTGCTCTACAAGCAAGTTTAAATAATTTGGTACTAGAGTTGAACTAGCTCTATAACCTAGTACAAATAATTTAACACTAGAGTTGAACTATCTCTATAACCTAGTACAAATGATTTTACACTAGAGTTGAACTAGCTCTATAGGCTTGTTCAAATAATTTTACACTAGAGTTGAACTAGCTCTACAAGCTAGTTCAAATAATTTTACACTAGAGTTGAACTAGCTCTACAAGCTAGTTTAAATAATTTTATACTAGAGTTGAACTGGCTCAATAACCTAGTACAAATAATTTTACAGTAGAGTTGAACTAGCTCTACAAGCTAGTTCAAATAATTTTACACTAGAGTTGAACTAGCTCTATTACTTAGTACAAATAATTTTACACTAGAGTTGAACTATCTCAATAACCTAGTACAAATAATTTTATAGTAGAGTTAGAATTGAATTATCTCCATAACCTAGTACAAATAATTTTACACTAGAGTTGAACTAGCTCTATAACCTAGTACAAATAATTTTACACTAGAGTCGAACTACCTCTATAACCTAGTACAAATGATTTTACACCACTGCTGAACTAGCTCTTCAAGGTAGTTCAAATAATTTTACACTAGAGTTGAACTACCTCTATAACCTAGTACAAATAATTTTACACTAGAATTAAACTAGCTCTACAAGCTAGTTCAAATAATTTTACACTAGAGTGGAACTAGCTCTATAACCTAGTACAAATAATTTTACACTAGAGTTAAACTAGCTCTACAAGCTAGTACAAATTATTTTACACTAGCGTTGAACTGGCTCTACAAGCTAGTTCAAGTAATTTTACACTAGAGTTGAACTAGCTCTATAACCTAGTACAAATATTTTTACACTAGAGTTGAACTAGCTCTACAAGCTAGTTCAAATAATTTTACACTAAAGTTGAACTAGCTCTACAGGCTAGTTCAAATAGTTTTACACTAATCTTGAACTACCTCTACAAGGTAGTTTAAATAATTTTACCCTAGATTTGAACTAGCTATATAACCTAGCAAAAATAATTTTACACTAGAGTTGAATTAGCTCTATAACCTAGTACAAATAATTTTACACTAGAGTTGCACTAGCTCTATAGGCTTGTTCAAATAACATTACACTAGAGTTGAAGTAGCTCTATAGGCTAGTTCAAATAACTTTACACTAGAGTTGAACTAGCTCTATAGGCTAGGTCAAATAATTTTACACTCGAGTTGAACTAGCTCTATAACCTAGTACAAAAGATTTTACACTACTGTTGAACTAGCTCTACAGGCTAGTACACATAAGTTTACACTAGAGTTGAACTAGCTCTACAGGCTAGTTCAAATAATTTTACCCTAATCTTGAACTACCACTAAAAGGTAGTTTTAATAATTTTACACTAGATTTGAACTAGCTCTATAACCAAGTACAAATGATTTTACACTAATGTTGAACTAGCTCTACAAGCTAGTTCAAATAATTTTACACTAGAGTTGAATTAGCTCTATAACCTAGTAAAAATAATTTTACACTAGAATTAAACTAGCTATACAAGCTAGTTCAAATAATTTTACAATAGAGTTGAACTAGCTCTATAACCTAATACAAATAATTTTACACTAGAGTTAAACTAGCTCTACAAGCTAGTTCGAATAATTTTACACTAGAGTTGAACAAGCTCTACAAGCTAGTTTAAATAATTTTACACTAGAGTTGAACTAGCTCTATGACCTAGTACAAATAATTTTACACTAGAGTTGAACTTGCTCAATAGTCTAGTTCAAATAATTTTACACTAGAGTTGAACTTGTTCTATAGGCTTGTTCAAATAATTTTACACTAGAGTTGAACTAGCTCTACAAGCTAGTTTAAATAATTTTATACTAGAGTTGAACTGGCTCAATAACCTAGTACAAATAATTTTACAGTAGAGTTGAACTAGCTCTACAAGCTAGTTCAAATAATTTTACACTAGAGTTGAACTAGCTCTATTACTTAGTACAAATAATTTTACACTAGAGTTGAACTATCTCAATAACCTAGTACAAATAATTTTATAGTAGAGTTAGAATTGAATTAGCTCCATAACCTAGTACAAATAATTTTACACTAGAGTTGAACTAGCTCTATAACCTAGTACAAATAATTTTACACTAGAGTCGAACTACCTCTATAACCTAGTACAAATGATTTTACACCACTGCTGAACTAGCTCTTCAAGGTAGTTCAAATAATTTTACACTAGAGTTGAACTACCTCTATAACCTAGTACAAATAATTTTACACTAGAATTAAACTAGCTCTACAAGCTAGTTCAAATAATTTTACACTAGAGTGGAACTAGCTCTATAACCTAGTACAAATAATTTTACACTAGAGTTAAACTAGCTCTACAAGCTAGTACAAATTATTTTACACTAGCGTTGAACTGGCTCTACAAGCTAGTTCAAGTAATTTTACACTAGAGTTGAACTAGCTCTATAACCTAGTACAAATATTTTTACACTAGAGTTGAACTAGCTCTACAAGCTAGTTCAAATAATTTTACACTAAAGTTGAACTAGCTCTACAGGCTAGTTCAAATAGTTTTACACTAATCTTGAACTACCTCTACAAGGTAGTTTAAATAATTTTACCCTAGATTTGAACTAGCTATATAACCTAGCAAAAATAATTTTACACTAGAGTTGAATTAGCTCTATAACCTAGTACAAATAATTTTACACTAGAGTTGCACTAGCTCTATAGGCTTGTTCAAATAACATTACACTAGAGTTGAAGTAGCTCTATAGGCTAGTTCAAATAACTTTACACTAGAGTTGAACTAGCTCTATAGGCTAGGTCAAATAATTTTACACTCGAGTTGAACTAGCTCTATAACCTAGTACAAATGATTTTACACTGCTGTTGACCTAGCTCTACAGGCTAGTACACATAAGTTTACACTAGAGTTGAACTAGCTCTACAGGCTAGTTCAAATAATTTTACCCTAATCTTGAACTACCTCTAAAAGGTAGTTTTAATAATTTTACACTAGATTTGAACTAGCTCTATAACCAAGTACAAATGATTTTACACGAATGTTGAACTAGCTCTACAAGCTAGTTCAAATAATTTTACACTAGAGTTGAATTAGCTCTATAACCTAGTAAAAAATTTACACTAGAATTAATCTAGCTATACAAGCTAGTTCAAATAATTTTACAATAGAGTTGAACTAGCTCTATAACCTAATACAAATAATTTTACACTAGAGTTAAACTAGCTCTACAAGCTAGTTCGAATAATTTTACAGTAGAGTTGAACAAGCTCTACAGGCTAGTTTAAATAATTTTACACTAGAGTTGAACTAGCTCTATGACCTAGTACAAATAATTTTACACTAGAGTTGAACTAGCTCAATAGTCTAGTTGAAATAATTTTACACTAGAGTTGAACTAGTTCTATAGGCTTGTTCAAATAATTTTACACTAGAGTTGAACAAGCTCTACAGGCTAGTTCAAATAATTTTACACAAGAATTGAACTTGCTCTACAAGCTAGTTTAAATAATTTGGTACTAGAGTTGAACTAGCTCTATAACCTAGTACAAATAATTTAACACTAGAGTTGAACTATCTCTATAACCTAGTACAAATGATTTTACACTAGAGTTGAACTAGCTCTATAGGCTTGTTCAAATAATTTTACACTAGAGTTGAACTAGCTCTACAAGCTAGTTCAAATAATTTTACACTAGAGTTGAACTAGCTCTACAAGCTAGTTTAAATAATTTTATACTAGAGTTGAACTGGCTCAATAACCTAGTACAAATAATTTTACAGTAGAGTTGAACTAGCTCTACAAGCTAGTTCAAATAATTTTACACTAGAGTTGAACTAGCTCTATTACTTAGTACAAATAATTTTACACTAGAGTTGAACTATCTCAATAACCTAGTACAAATAATTTTATAGTAGAGTTAGAATTGAATTAGCTCCATAACCTAGTACAAATAATTTTACACTAGAGTTGAACTAGCTCTATAACCTAGTACAAATAATTTTACCCTAGAGTCGAACTACCTCTATAACCTAGTACAAATGATTTTACACCACTGCTGAACTAGCTCTTCAAGGTAGTTCAAATAATTTTACACTAGAGTTGAACTAGCTCTATAACCTAGTACAAATAATTTTACACTAGAATTAAACTAGCTCTACAAGCTAGTTCAAATAATTTTACACTAGAGTGGAACTAGCTCTATAACCTAGTACAAATAATTTTACAATAGAGTTAAACTAGCTCTACAAGCTAGTACAAATTATTTTACACTAGCGTTGAACTGGCTCTACAAGCTAGTTCAAGTAATTTTACACTAGAGTTGAACTAGCTCTATAACCTAGTACAAATATTTTTACACTAGAGTTGAACTAGCTCTACAAGCTAGTTCAAATAATTTTACACTAAAGTTGAACTAGCTCTACAGGCTAGTTCAAATAGTTTTACACTAATCTTGAACTACCTCTACAAGGTAGTTTAAATAATTTTACCCTAGATTTGAACTAGCTATATAACCTAGCAAAAATAATTTTACACTAGAGTTGAATTAGCTCTATAACCTAGTACAAATAATTTTACACTAGAGTTGCACTAGCTCTATAGGCTTGTTCAAATAACATTACACTAGAGTTGAAGTAGCTCTATAGGCTAGTTCAAATAACTTTACACTAGAGTTGAACTAGCTCTATAGGCTAGGTCAAATAATTTTACACTCGAGTTGAACTAGCTCTATAACCTAGTGCAAATGATTTTACACTACTGTTGAACTAGCTCTACAGGCTAGTACACATAAGTTTACACTAGAGTTGAACTAGCTCTACAGGCTAGTTCAAATAATTTTACCCTAATCTTGAACTACCACTAAAAGGTAGTTTTAATAATTTTACACTAGATTTGAACTAGCTCTATAACCAAGTACAAATGATTTTACACTAATGTTGAACTAGCTCTACAAGCTAGTTCAAATAATTTTACACTAGAGTTGAATTAGCTCTATAACCTAGTAAAAATAATTTTACACTAGAATTAAACTAGCTATACAAGCTAGTTCAAATAATTTTACAATAGAGTTGAACTAGCTCTATAACCTAATACAAATAATTTTACACTAGAGTTAAACTAGCTCTACAAGCTAGTTCGAATAATTTTACACTAGAGTTGAACAAGCTCTACAAGCTAGTTTAAATAATTTTACACTAGAGTTGAACTAGCTCTATGACCTAGTACAAATAATTTTACACTAGAGTTGAACTTGCTCAATAGTCTAGTTCAAATAATTTTACACTAGAGTTGAACTTGTTCTATAGGCTTGTTCAAATAATTTTACACTAGAGTTGAACAAGCTCTACATGCTAGTTCAAATAATTTTACACAAGAATTGAACTTGCTCTACAAGCTAGTTTAAAAAATTTTACACTAGAGTTGAACTAGCTCTATAACCTAGTACAAATAATTTAACACTAGAGTTGAACTAGCTCTATAACCTAGTACAAATGATTTTACACTAGAGTTGAACTAGCTCTATGACCTAGTACAAATAATTTTACAATAGAGTTGAACTAGGTCTATAGGCTAGTTCAAATACTTTTACACTAGAGTTGAACTAGCTCTATAGGCTTGTTCAAATAATTTTACACTAGAGTTGAACTAGCTCTACAAGCTAGTTCAAATAATTTTACACTAGAGTTGAAGTAGCTCTACAAGCTAGTTTAAATAATTTCATACTAGAGTTGAACTGGCTCAATAACCTAGTACAAATAATTTTACAGTAGAGTTGAACTAGCTCTACAAGCTAGTTCAAATAATTTTACACTAGAGTTGAACTAGCTCTATAACTTAGTACAAATAATTTTACACTAGAGTTGAACTAGCTCAATAACCTATTGCAAATAATTTTACAGTAGAGTTAGAATTGAATTAGCTCCATAACCTAGTACAAATAATTTTACACTAGAGTTGAACTAGCTCTATAACCTAGTACAAATAATTTTACACTAGAGTCGAACTACCTCCATAACCTAGTACAAATGATTTTACACCACTGCTGAACTAGCTCTTCAAGGTAGTTCAAATAATTTTACACTAGAGTTGAACTACCTCTATAACCTAGTACAAATAATTTTACACTAGAATTAAACTAGCTCTACAAGCTAGTTCAAATAATTTTACACTAGAGTGGAACTAGCTCTATAACCTACTACAAATAATTTTACACTAGAGTTAAACTAGCTCTACAAGCTAGTACAAACAATTTTACACTAGCGATGAACTGGCTCTACAAGCTAGTTCAAGTAATTTTACACTAGAGTTGAACTAGCTCTATAACCTAGTACAAATATTTTGACACTAGAGTTGAACTAGCTCTACAAGCTAGTTCAAATAATTTTACACTAAAGTTGAACTAGCTCTACAGGCTAGTTCAAATTGTTTTACACTAATCTTGAACTACCTCTACAAGGTAGTTTAAATAATTTTACCCTAGATTTGAACTAGCTATATAACCTAGCACAAATAATTTTACACTAGAGTTGAATTAGCTCTATAACCTAGTACAAATAATTTTACACTAGAGTTGCACTAGCTCTATAGGCTAGTTCAAATAACATTACACTAGAGTTGAACTAGCTCTATAGGCTAGTTCAAATAACTTTACACTAGAGTTGAACTAGCTCTATAGGCTAGGTTAAATAATTTTACACTCGAGTTGAACTAGCTCTATAACCTAGTACAAATGATTTTACACTACTGTTGAACTAGCTCTACAGGCTAGTACACATAAGTTTACACTAGAGTTGAACTAGCTCTACAGGCTAGTTCTAATAATTTTACCCTAATCTTGAACTACCTCTAAAAGGTAGTTTTAATAATTTTACACTAGATTTGAACTAGCTCTATAACCAAGTACAAATTATTTTACACTAATGTTGAACTAGCTCTACAAGCTAGTTCAAATAATTTTACACTAGAGTTGAATTAGCTCTATAACCTAGTAAAAATAATTTTACACTAGAATTAAACTAGCTATACAAGCTAATTCAAATAATTTTACAATAGAGTTGAACTAGCTCTATAACCTAATACAAATAATTTTACACTAGAGTTAAACTAGCTCTACAAGCTAGTTCGAATAATTTTACACTAGAGTTGAACAAGCTCTACAAGCTAGTTTAAATAATTTTACACTAGAGTTGAACTAGCTCTATGACCTAGTACAAATAATTTTACACTAGAGTTGAACTTGCTCAATAGTCTAGTTCAAATAATTTTACACTAGAGTTGAACTTGTTCTATAGGCTTGTTCAAATAATTTTACACTAGAGTTGAACAAGCTCTACATGCTAGTTCAAATAATTTTACACAAGAATTGAACTTGCTCTACAAGCTAGTTTAAATAATTTTACACTAGAGTTGAACTAGCTCTATAACCTAGTACAAATAATTTAACACTAGAGTTGAACTAGCTCTATAACCTATTACAAATGATTTTACACTAGAGTTGAACTAGCTCTATGACCTAGTACAAATAATTTTACAATAGAGTTGAACTAGCTCTATAGGCTAGTTCAAATACTTTTACACTAGAGTTGAACTAGCTCTATAGGCTTGTTCAAATAATTTTACACTAGAGTTGAACTAGCTCTACAAGCTAGTTCAAATAATTTTACACTAGAGTTGAACTAGCTCTACAAGCTAGTTTAAATAATTTCATACTAGAGTTGAACTGGCTCAATAACCTAGTACAAATAATTTTACAGTAGAGTTGAACTAGCCTACAAGCTAGTTCAAATAATTTTACACTAGAGTTGAACTAGCTCTATGACCTAGTACAAATAATTTTACACTAGAGTTGAACTTGCTCAATAGTCTAGTTCAAATAATTTTACACTAGAGTTGAACTTGTTCTATAGGCTTGTTCAAATAATTTTACACTAGAGTTGAACAAGCTCTACATGCTAGTTCAAATAATTTTACACAAGAATTGAACTTGCTCTACAAGCTAGTTTAAATAATTTTACACTAGAGTTGAACTAGCTCTATAACCTAGTACAAATAATTTAACACTAGAGTTGAACTAGCTCTATAACCTATTACAAATGATTTTACACTAGAGTTGAACTAGCTCTATGACCTAGTACAAATAATTTTACAATAGAGTTGAACTAGCTCTATAGGCTAGTTCAAATACTTTTACACTAGAGTTGAACTAGCTCTATAGGCTTGTTCAAATAATTTTACACTAGAGTTGAACTAGCTCTACAAGCTAGTTCAAATAATTTTACACTAGAGTTGAACTAGCTCTACAAGCTAGTTTAAATAATTTCATACTAGAGTTGAACTGGCTCAATAACCTAGTACAAATAATTTTACAGTAGAGTTGAACTAGCTCTACAAGCTAGTTCAAATAATTTTACACTAGAGTTGAACTAGCTCTATAACTTAGTACAAATAATTTTACACTAGAGTTGAACTAGCTCAATAACCTATTGCAAATAATTTTACAGTAGAGTTAGAATTGAATTAGCTCCATAACCTAGTACAAATAATTTTACACTAGAGTTGAACTAGCTCTATAACCTAGTACAAATAATTTTACACTAGAGTCGAACTACCTCCATAACCTAGTACAAATGATTTTACACCACTGCTGAACTAGCTCTTCAAGGTAGTTCAAATAATTTTACACTAGAGTTGAACTACCTCTATAACCTAGTACAAATAATTTTACACTAGAATTAAACTAGCTCTACAAGCTAGTTCAAATAATTTTACACTAGAGTGGAACTAGCTCTATAACCTACTACAAATAATTTTACACTAGAGTTAAACTAGCTCTACAAGCTAGTACAAACAATTTTACACTAGCGATGAACTGGCTCTACAAGCTAGTTCAAGTAATTTTACACTAGAGTTGAACTAGCTCTATAACCTAGTACAAATATTTTGACACTAGAGTTGAACTAGCTCTACAAGCTAGTTCAAATAATTTTACACTAAAGTTGAACTAGCTCTACAGGCTAGTTCAAATTGTTTTACACTAATCTTGAACTACCTCTACAAGGTAGTTTAAATAATTTTACCCTAGATTTGAACTAGCTATATAACCTAGCACAAATAATTTTACACTAGAGTTGAATTAGCTCTATAACCTAGTACAAATAATTTTACACTAGAGTTGCACTAGCTCTATAGGCTAGTTCAAATAACATTACACTAGAGTTGAACTAGCTCTATAGGCTAGTTCAAATAACTTTACACTAGAGTTGAACTAGCTCTATAGGCTAGGTTAAATAATTTTACACTCGAGTTGAACTAGCTCTATAACCTAGTACAAATGATTTTACACTACTGTTGAACTAGCTCTACAGGCTAGTACACATAAGTTTACACTAGAGTTGAACTAGCTCTACAGGCTAGTTCTAATAATTTTACCCTAATCTTGAACTACCTCTAAAAGGTAGTTTTAATAATTTTACACTAGATTTGAACTAGCTCTATAACCAAGTACAAATTATTTTACACTAATGTTGAACTAGCTCTCCAAGCTAGTTCAAATAATTTTACACTAGAGTTGAATTAGCTCTATAACCTAGTAAAAATAATTTTACACTAGAATTAAACTAGCTATACAACCTAGTTCAAATAATTTTACAATAGAGTTGAACTAGCTCTATAACCTAATACAAATAATTTTACACTAGAGTTAAACTAGCTCTACAAGCTAGTTCGAATAATTTTACACTAGAGTTGAACAAGCTCTACAAGCTAGTTTA
Source organism: Triticum urartu (assembly GCF_056163025.1). Lineage (NCBI taxonomy): Eukaryota > Viridiplantae > Streptophyta > Magnoliopsida > Poales > Poaceae > Triticum > Triticum urartu. The sequence continues at coordinate 560,064,650 of NC_141875.1, forward strand.
AATAATTTTACACTAGAGTTGAACTAGCTCTATGACCTAGTACAAATAATTTTACACTAGAGTTGAACTTGCTCAATAGTCTAGTTCAAATAATTTTACACTAGAGTTGAACTTGTTCTATAGGCTTGTTCAAATAATTTTACACTAGAGTTGAACAAGCTCTACATGCTAGTTCAAATAATTTTACACAAGAATTGAACTTGCTCTACAAGCTAGTTTAAATAATTTTACACTAGAGTTGAACTAGCTCTATAACCTAGTACAAATAATTTAACACTAGAGTTGAACTAGCTCTATAACCTATTACAAATGATTTTACACTAGAGTTGAACTAGCTCTATGACCTAGTACAAATAATTTTACAATAGAGTTGAACTAGCTCTATAGGCTAGTTCAAATACTTTTACACTAGAGTTGAACTAGCTCTATAGGCTTGTTCAAATAATTTTACACTAGAGTTGAACTAGCTCTACAAGCTAGTTCAAATAATTTTACACTAGAGTTGAACTAGCTCTACAAGCTAGTTTAAATAATTTCATACTAGAGTTGAACTGGCTCAATAACCTAGTACAAATAATTTTACAGTAGAGTTGAACTAGCTCTACAAGCTAGTTCAAATAATTTTACACTAGAGTTGAACTAGCTCTATAACTTAGTACAAATAATTTTACACTAGAGTTGAACTAGCTCAATAACCTATTGCAAATAATTTTACAGTAGAGTTAGAATTGAATTAGCTCCATAACCTAGTACAAATAATTTTACACTAGAGTTGAACTAGCTCTATAACCTAGTACAAATAATTTTACACTAGAGTCGAACTACCTCCATAACCTAGTACAAATGATTTTACACCACTGCTGAACTAGCTCTTCAAGGTAGTTCAAATAATTTTACACTAGAGTTGAACTACCTCTATAACCTAGTACAAATAATTTTACACTAGAATTAAACTAGCTCTACAAGCTAGTTCAAATAATTTTACACTAGAGTGGAACTAGCTCTATAACCTACTACAAATAATTTTACACTAGAGTTAAACTAGCTCTACAAGCTAGTACAAATAATTTTACACTAGCGATGAACTGGCTCTACAAGCTAGTTCAAGTAATTTTACACTAGAGTTGAACTAGCTCTATAACCTAGTACAAATATTTTGACACTAGAGTTGAACTAGCTCTACAAGCTAGTTCAAATAATTTTACACTAAAGTTGAACTAGCTCTACAGGCTAGTTCAAATAGTTTTACACTAATCTTGAACTACCTCTACAAGGTAGTTTAAATAATTTTACCCTAGATTTGAACTAGCTATATAACCTAGCACAAATAATTTTACACTAGAGTTGAATTAGCTCTATAACCTAGTACAAATAATTTTACACTAGAGTTGCACTAGCTCTATAGGCTAGTTCAAATAACATTACACTAGAGTTGAACGAGCTCTATAGGCTAGTTCAAATAACTTTACACTAGAGTTGAACTAGCTCTATAGGCTAGGTTAAATAATTTTACACTCGAGTTGAACTAGCTCTATAACCTAGTACAAATGATTTTACACTACTGTTGAACTAGCTCTACAGGCTAGTACACATAAGTTTACACTAGAGTTGAACTAGCTCTACAGGCTAGTTCAAATAATTTTACCCTAATCTTGAACTACCTCTAAAAGGTAGTTTTAATAATTTTACACTAGATTTGAACTAGCTCTATAACCAAGTACAAATGATTTTACACTAATGTTGAACTAGCTCTACAAGCTAGTTCAAATAATTTTACACTAGAGTTGAATTAGCTCTATAACCTAGTAAAAATAATTTTACACTAGAATTAAACTAGCTATACAAGCTAGTTCAAATAATTTTACAATAGAGTTGAACTAGCTCTATAACCTAATACAAATAATTTTACACTAGAGTTAAACTAGCTCTACAAGCTAGTTCGAATAATTTTACACTAGAGTTGAACAAGCTCTACAAGCTAGTTTAAATAATTTTACACTAGAGTTGAACTAGCTCTATGACCTAGTACAAATAATTTTACACTAGAGTTGAACTTGCTCAATAGTCTAGTTCAAATAATTTTACACTAGAGTTGAACTTGTTCTATAGGCTTGTTCAAATAATTTTACACTAGAGTTGAACAAGCTCTACATGCTAGTTCAAATAATTTTACACAAGAATTGAACTTGCTCTACAAGCTAGTTTAAATAATTTTACACTAGAGTTGAACTAGCTCTACAAGCTAGTTTAAATAATTTCATACTAGAGTTGAACTGGCTCAATAACCTAGTACAAATAATTTTATAGTAGAGTTGAACTAGCTCTACAGGCTAGTTCAAATAATTTTACACTAGAGTTGAACTAGCTCTATAACTTAGTACAAATAATTTTACACTATAGTTGAACTAGCTCAATAACCTATTGCAAATAATTTTACAGTAGAGTTAGAATTGAATTAGCTCCATAACCTAGTACAAATAATTTTACACTAGAGTTGAACTAGCTCTATAACCTAGTACAAATAATTTTACACTAGAGTCGAACTACCTCCATAACCTAGTACAAATGATTTTACACCACTGCTGAACTAGCTCTTCAAGGTAGTTCAAATAATTTTACACTAGAGTTGAACTACCTCTATAACCTAGTACAAATAATTTTACACTAGAATTAAACTAGCTCTACAAGCTAGTTCAAATAATTTTACACTAGAGTGGAACTAGCTCTATAACCTACTACAAATAATTTTACACTAGAGTTAAACTAGCTCTACAAGCTAGTACAAATAATTTTACACTAGCGATGAACTGGCTCTACAAGCTAGTTCAAGTAATTTTACACTAGAGTTGAACTAGCTCTATAACCTAGTACAAATATTTTGACACTAGAGTTGAACTAGCTCTACAAGCTAGTTCAAATAATTTTACACTAAAGTTGAACTAGCTCTACAGGCTAGTTCAAATAGTTTTACACTAATCTTGAACTACCTCTACAAGGTAGTTTAAATAATTTTACCCTAGATTTGAACTAGCTATATAACCTAGCACAAATAATTTTACACTAGAGTTGAATTAGCTCTATAACCTAGTACAAATAATTTTACACTAGAGTTGCACTAGCTCTATAGGCTAGTTCAAATAACATTACACTAGAGTTGAACTAGCTCTATAGGCTAGTTCAAATAACTTTACACTAGAGTTGAACTAGCTCTATAGGCTAGGTTAAATAATTTTACACTCGAGTTGAACTAGCTCTATAACCTAGTACAAATGATTTTACACTACTGTTGAACTAGCTCTACAGGCTAGTACACATAAGTTTACACTAGAGTTGAACTAGCTCTACAGGCTAGTTCAAATAATTTTACCCTAATCTTGAACTACCTCTAAAAGGTAGTTTTAATAATTTTACACTAGATTTGAACTAGCTCTATAACCAAGTACAAATGATTTTACACTAATGCTGAACTAGCTCTACAAGCTAGTTCAAATAATTTTACACTAGAGTTGAATTAGCTCTATAACCTAGTAAAAATAATTTTACACTAGAATTAAACTAGCTATACAAGCTAGTTCAAATAATTTTACAATAGAGTTGAACTAGCTCTATAACCTAATACAAATAATTTTACACTAGAGTTAAACTAGCTCTACAAGCTAGTACAAATTATTTTACACTAGCGTTGAACTGGCTCTACAAGCTAGTTCAAGTAATTTTACACTAGAGTTGAACTAGCTCTATAACCTAGTACAAATATTTTTACACTAGAGTTGAACTAGCTCTACAAGCTAGTTCAAATAATTTTACACTAAAGTTGAACTAGCTCTACAGGCTAGTTCAAATAGTTTTACACTAATCTTGAACTACCTCTACAAGGTAGTTTAAATAATTTTACCCTAGATTTGAACTAGCTATATAACCTAGCACAAATAATTTTACACTAGAGTTGAATTAGCTCTATAACCTAGTACAAATAATTTTACACTAGAGTTGCACTAGCTCTATAGGCTTGTTCAAATAACATTACACTAGAGTTGAAGTAGCTCTATAGGCTAGTTCAAATAACTTTACACTAGAGTTGAACTAGCTCTATAGGCTAGGTCAAATAATTTTACACTCGAGTTGAACTAGCTCTATAACCTAGTACAAATGATTTTACACTACTGTTGAACTAGCTCTACAGGCTAGTACACATAAGTTTACACTAGAGTTGAACTAGCTCTACAGGCTAGTTCAAATAATTTTACCCTAATCTTGAACTACCACTAAAAGGTAGTTTTAATAATTTTACACTAGATTTGAACTAGCTCTATAACCAAGTACAAATGATTTTACACTAATGTTGAACTAGCTCTACAAGCTAGTTCAAATAATTTTACACTAGAGTTGAATTAGCTCTATAACCTAGTAAAAATAATTTTACACTAGAATTAAACTAGCTATACAAGCTAGTTCAAATAATTTTACAATAGAGTTGAACTAGCTCTATAACCTAATACAAATAATTTTACACTAGGGTTAAACTAGCTATACAAGCTAGTTCCGATAATTTTACACTAGAGTTGAACAAGCTCTACAAGCTAGTTTAAATAATTTTACACTAGAGTTGAACTAGCTCTATGACCTAGTACAAATAATTTTACACTAGAGTTGAACTTGCTCAATAGTCTAGTTCAAATAATTTTACACTAGAGTTGAACTTGTTCTATAGGCTTGTTCAAATAATTTTACACTAGAGTTGAACAAGCTCTACATGCTAGTTCAAATAATTTTACACAAGAATTGAACTTGCTCTACAAGCTAGTTTAAATAATTTTACACTAGAGTTGAACTAGCTCTATAACCTAGTACAAATAATTTAACACTAGAGTTGAACTAGCTCTATAACCTAGTACAAATGATTTTACACTAGAGTTGAACTAGCTCTATGACCTAGTACAAATAATTTTACAATAGAGTTGAACTAGCTCTATAGGCTAGTTCAAATACTTTTACACTAGAGTTGAACTAGCTCTATAGGCTTGTTCAAATAATTTTACACTAGAGTTGAACTAGCTCTACAAGCTAGTTCAAATAATTTTACACTAGAGTTGAACTAGCTCTACAAGCTAGTTTAAATAATTTTATACTAGAGTTGAACTGGCTCAATAACCTAGTACAAATAATTTTACAGTAGAGTTGAACTAGCTCTACAAGCTAGTTCAAATAATTTTACACCAGAGTTGAACTAGCTCTATAACTTAGTACAAATAATTTTACACTAGAGTTGAACTAGCTCAATAACCTATTACAAATAATTTTACAGTGGAGTTAGAATTGAATTAGCTCCATAACCTAGTACAAATAATTTTACACTAGAGTGGAACTAGCTCTATAACCTACTACAAATAATTTTACACTAGAGTTAAACTAGCTCTACAAGCTAGTACAAATAATTTTACACTAGCGATGAACTGGCTCTACAAGCTAGTTCAAGTAATTTTACACTAGAGTTGAACTAGCTCTATAACCTAGTACAAATATTTTTACACTAGAGTTGAACTAGCTCTACAAGCTAGTTCAAATAATTTTACACTAAAGTTGAACTAGCTCTACAGGCTAGTTCAAATAGTTTTACACTAATCTTGAACTACCTCTACAAGGTAGTTTAAATAATTTTACCCTAGATTTGAACTAGCTATATAACCTAGCACAAATAATTTTACACTAGAGTTGAATTAGCTCTATAACCTAGTACAAATAATTTTACACTAGAGTTGCACTAGCTCTATAGGCTAGTTCAAATAACATTACACTAGCGTTGAACTAGCTCTATAGGCTAGTTCAAATAACTTTACACTAGAGTTGAACTAGCTCTATAGGCTAGGTTAAATAATTTTACACTCGAGTTGAACTAGCTCTATAACCTAGTACAAATGATTTTACACTACTGTTGAACTAGCTCTACAGGCTAGTACACATAAGTTTACACTAGAGTTGAACTAGCTCTACAGGCTAGTTCAAATAATTTTACCCTAATCTTGAACTACCTCCAAAAGGTAGTTTTAATAATTTTACACTAGATTTGAACTAGCTCTATAACCAAGTACAAATGATTTTACACTAATGTTGAACTAGCTCTACAAGCTAGTTCAAATAATTTTACACTAGAGTTGAATTAGCTCTATAACCTAGTAAAAATAATTTTACACTAGAATTAAACTAGCTATACAAGCTAGTTCAAATAATTTTACAATAGAGTTGAACTAGCTCTATAACCTAATACAAATAATTTTACACTAGAGTTAAACTAGCTCTACAAGCTAGTACAAATTATTTTACACTAGCGTTGAACTGGCTCTACAAGCTAGTCCAAGTAATTTTACACTAGAGTTGAACTAGCTCTATAACCTAGTACAAATATTTTTACACTAGAGTTGAACTAGCTCTACAAGCTAGTTCAAATAATTTTACACTAAAGTTGAACTAGCTCTACAGGCTAGTTCAAATAGTTTTACACTAATCTTGAACTACCTCTACAAGGTAGTTTAAATAATTTTACCCTAGATTTGAACTAGCTATATAACCTAGCACAAATAATTTTACACTAGAGTTGAATTAGCTCTATAACCTAGTACAAATAATTTTACACTAGAGTTGCACTAGCTCTATAGGCTTGTTCAAATAACATTACACTAGAGTTGAAGTAGCTCTATAGGCTAGTTCAAATAACTTTACACTAGAGTTGAACTAGCTCTATAGGCTAGGTCAAATAATTTTACACTCGAGTTGAACTAGCTCTATAACCTAGTACAAATGATTTTACACTACTGTTGAACTAGCTCTACAGGCTAGTACACATAAGTTTACACTAGAGTTGAACTAGCTCTACAGGCTAGTTCAAATAATTTTACCCTAATCTTGAACTACCACTAAAAGGTAGTTTTAATAATTTTACACTAGATTTGAACTAGCTCTATAACCAAGTACAAATGATTTTACACTAATGTTGAACTAGCTCTACAAGCTAGTTCAAATAATTTTACACTAGAGTTGAATTAGCTCTATAACCTAGTAAAAATAATTTTACACTAGAATTAAACTAGCTATACAAGCTAGTTCAAATAATTTTACAATAGAGTTGAACTAGCTCTATAACCTAATACAAATAATTTTACACTAGGGTTAAACTAGCTATACAAGCTAGTTCGAATAATTTTACACTAGAGTTGAACAAGCTCTACAAGCTAGTTTAAATAATTTTACACTAGAGTTGAACTAGCTCTATGACCTAGTACAAATAATTTTACACTAGAGTTGAACTTGCTCAATAGTCTAGTTCAAATAATTTTACACTAGAGTTGAACTTGTTCTATAGGCTTGTTCAAATAATTTTACACTAGAGTTGAACAAGCTCTACATGCTAGTTCAAATAATTTTACACAAGAATTGAACTTGCTCTACAAGCTAGTTTAAATAATTTTACACTAGAGTTGAACTAGCTCTATAACCTAGTACAAATAATTTAACACTAGAGTTGAACTAGCTCTATAACCTAGTACAAATGATTTTACACTAGAGTTGAACTAGCTCTATGACCTAGTACAAATAATTTTACAATAGAGTTGAACTAGCTCTATAGGCTAGTTCAAATACTTTTACACTAGAGTTGAACTAGCTCTATAGGCTTGTTCAAATAATTTTACACTAGAGTTGAACTAGCTCTACAAGCTAGTTCAAATAATTTTACACTAGAGTTGAACTAGCTCTACAAGCTAGTTTAAATAATTTTATACTAGAGTTGAACTGGCTCAATAACCTAGTACAAATAATTTTATAGTAGAGTTGAACTAGCTCTACAAGCTAGTTCAAATAATTTTACACCAGAGTTGAACTAGCTCTATAACTTAGTACAAATAATTTTACACTAGAGTTGAACTAGCTCAATAACCTATTACAAATAATTTTACAGTGGAGTTAGAATTGAATTAGCTCCATAACCTAGTACAAATAATTTTACACTAGAGTGGAACTAGCTCTATAACCTACTACAAATAATTTTACACTAGAGTTAAACTAGCTCTACAAGCTAGTACAAATAATTTTACACTAGCGATGAACTGGCTCTACAAGCTAGTTCAAGTAATTTTACACTAGAGTTGAACTAGCTCTATAACCTAGTACAAATATTTTTACACTAGAGTTGAACTAGCTCTACAAGCTAGTTCAAATAATTTTACACTAAAGTTGAACTAGCTCTACAGGCTAGTTCAAGTAGTTTTACACTAATCTTGAACTACCTCTACAAGGTAGTTTAAATAATTTTACCCTAGATTTGAACTAGCTATATAACCTAGCACAAATAATTTTACACTAGAGTTGAATTAGCTCTATAACCTAGTACAAATAATTTTACACTAGAGTTGCACTAGCTCTATAGGCTTGTTCAAATAACATTACACTAGAGTTGAAGTAGCTCTATAGGCTAGTTCAAATAACTTTACACTAGAGTTGAACTAGCTCTATAGGCTAGGTCAAATAATTTTACACTCGAGTTGAACTAGCTCTATAACCTAGTACAAATGATTTTACACTACTGTTGAACTAGCTCTACAGGCTAGTACACATAAGTTTACACTAGAGTTGAACTAGCTCTACAGGCTAGTTCAAATAATTTTACCCTAATCTTGAACTACCACTAAAAGGTAGTTTTAATAATTTTACACTAGATTTGAACTAGCTCTATAACCAAGTACAAATGATTTTACACTAATGTTGAACTAGCTCTACAAGCTAGTTCAAATAATTTTACACCAGAGTTGAATTAGCTCTATAACCTAGTAAAAATAATTTTACACTAGAATTAAACTAGCTATACAAGCTAGTTCAAATAATTTTACAATAGAGTTGAACTAGCTCTATAACCTAATACAAATAATTTTACACTAGAGTTAAACTAGCTCTACAAGCTAGTTCGAATAATTTTACACTAGAGTTGAACAAGCTCTACAAGCTAGTTTAAATAATTTTACACTAAAGTTGAACTAGCTCTATGACCTAGTACAAATAATTTTACACTAGAGTTGAACTTGCTCAATAGTCTAGTTCAAATAATTTTACACTAGAGTTGAACTTGTTCTATAGGCTTGTTCAAATAATTTTACACTAGAGTTGAACAAGCTCTACATGCTAGTTCAAATAATTTTACACAAGAATTGAACTTGCTCTACAAGCTAGTTTAAATAATTTTACACTAGAGTTGAACTAGCTCTAAAACCTAGTACAAATAATTTAACACTAGAGTTGAACTAGCTCTATAACCTAGTACAAATGATTTTACACTAGAGTTGAACTAGCTCTATGACCTAGTACAAATAATTTTACAATAGAGTTGAACTAGCTCTATAGGCTAGTTCAAATACTTTTACACTAGAGTTGAACTAGCTCTATAGGCTTGTTAAAATAATTTTACACTAGAGTTGAACTAGCTCTACAAGCTAGTTCAAATAATTTTACACTAGAGTTGAACTAGCTCTACAAGCTAGTTTAAATAATTTTATACTAGAGTTGAACTGGCTCAATAACCTAGTACAAATAATTTTACAGTAGAGTTGAACTAGCTCTACAAGCTAGTTCAAATAATTTTACACCAGAGTTGAACTAGCTCTATAACTTAGTACAAATAATTTTACACTAGAGTTGAACTAGCTCAATAACCTATTACAAATAATTTTACAGTAGAGTTAGAATTGAATTAGCTCCATAACCTAGTAGAAATAATTTTACACTAGAGTGGAACTAGCTCTATAACCTACTACAAATAATTTTACACTAGAGTTAAACTAGCTCTACAAGCTAGTACAAATAATTTTACACTAGCGATGAACTGGCTCTACAAGCTAGTTCAAGTAATTTTACACTAGAGTTGAACTAGCTCTATAACCTAGTACAAATATTTTTACACTAGAGTTGAACTAGCTCTACAAGCTAGTTCAAATAATTTTACACTAAAGTTGAACTAGCTCTAAAGGCTAGTTCAAATAGTTTTACACTAATCTTGAACTACCTCTACAAGGTAGTTTAAATAATTTTACCCTAGATTTGAACTAGCTATATAACCTAGCACAAATAATTTTACACTAGAGTTGAATTAGCTCTATAACCTAGTACAAATAATTTTACACTAGAGTTGCACTAGCTCTATAGGCTAGTTCAAATAACATTACACTAGAGTTGAACTAGCTCTATAGGCTAGTTCAAATAACTTTACACTAGAGTTGAACTAGCTCTATAGGCTAGGTTAAATAATTTTACATTCGAGTTGAACTAGCTCTATAACCTAGTACAAATGATTTTACACTACTGTTGAACTAGCTCTACAGGCTAGTACACATAAGTTTACACTAGAGTTGAACTAGCTCTACAGGCTAGTTCAAATAATTTTACCCTAATCTTGAACTACCTCTAAAAGGTAGTTTTAATAATTTTACACTAGATTTGAACTAGCTCTATAACCAAGTACAAATGATTTTACACTAATGTTGAACTAGCTCTACAAGCTAGTTCAAATAATTTTACACTAGAGTTGAATTAGCTCTATAACCTAGTAAAAATAATTTTACACTAGAATTAAACTAGCTATACAAGCTAGTTCAAATAATTTTACAATAGAGTTGAACTAGCTCTATAACCTAATACAAATAATTTTACACTAGAGTTAAACTAGCTCTACAAGCTAGTACAAATTATTTTACACTAGCGTTGAACTGGCTCTACAAGCTAGTTCAAGTAATTTTACACTAGAGTTGAACTAGCTCTATAACCTAGTACAAATATTTTTACACTAGAGTTGAACTAGCTCTACAAGCTAGTTCAAATAATTTTACACTAAAGTTGAACTAGCTCTACAGGCTAGTTCAAATAGTTTTACACTAATCTTGAACTACCTCTACAAGGTAGTTTAAATAATTTTACCCTAGATTTGAACTAGCTATATAACCTAGCACAAATAATTTTACACTAGAGTTGAATTAGCTCTATAACCTAGTACAAATAATTTTACACTAGAGTTGCACTAGCTCTATAGGCTTGTTCAAATAACATTACACTAGAGTTGAAGTAGCTCTATAGGCTAGTTCAAATAACTTTACACTAGAGTTGAACTAGCTCTATAGGCTAGGTCAAATAATTTTACACTCGAGTTGAACTAGCTCTATAACCTAGTACAAATGATTTTACACTACTGTTGAACTAGCTCTACAGGCTAGTACACATAAGTTTACACTAGAGTTGAACTAGCTCTACAGGCTAGTTCAAATAATTTTACCCTAATCTTGAACTACCACTAAAAGGTAGTTTTAATAATTTTACACTAGATTTGAACTAGCTCTATAACCAAGTACAAATGATTTTACACTAATGTTGAACTAGCTCTACAAGCTAGTTCAAATAATTTTACACTAGAGTTGAATTAGCTCTATAACCTAGTAAAAATAATTTTACACTAGAATTAAACTAGCTATACAAGCTAGTTCAAATAATTTTACAATAGAGTTGAACTAGCTCTATAACCTAATACAAATAATTTTACACTAGAGTTAAACTAGCTCTACAAGCTAGTTCGAATAATTTTACACTAGAGTTGAACAAGCTCTACAAGCTAGTTTAAATAATTTTACACTAGAGTTGAACTAGCTCTATGACCTAGTACAAATAATTTTACACTAGAGTTGAACTTGCTCAATAGTCTAGTTCAAATAATTTTACACTAGAGTTGAACTTGTTCTATAGGCTTGTTCAAATAATTTTACACTAGAGTTGAACAAGCTCTACATGCTAGTTCAAATAATTTTACACAAGAATTGAACTTGCTCTACAAGCTAGTTTAAATAATTTTACACTAGAGTTGAACTAGCTCTATAACCTAGTACAAATAATTTAACACTAGAGTTGAACTAGCTCTATAACCTAGTACAAATGATTTTACACTAGAGTTGAACTAGCTCTATGACCTAGTACAAATAATTTTACAATAGAGTTGAACTAGCTCTATAGGCTAGTTCAAATACTTTTACACTAGAGTTGAACTAGCTCTATAGGCTTGTTCAAATAATTTTACACTAGAGTTGAACTAGCTCTACAAGCTAGTTCAAATAATTTTACACTAGAGTTGAACTAGCTCTACAAGCTAGTTTAAATAATTTCATACTAGAGTTGAACTGGCTCAATAACCTAGTACAAATAATTTTACAGTAGAGTTGAACTAGCTCTACAAGCTAGTTCAAATAATTTTACACTAGAGTTGAACTAGCTCTATAACTTAGTACGAATAATTTTACACTAGAGTTGAACTAGCTCAATAACCTATTACAAATAATTTTACAGTAGAGTTAGAATTGAATTAGCTCCATAACCTAGTACAAATAATTTTACACTAGAGTTGAACTAGCTCTATAACCTAGTACAAATAATTTTACACTAGAGTCGAACTACCTCCATAACCTAGTACAAATGATTTTACACCACTGTTGAACTAGCTCTTCAAGGTAGTTCAAATAATTTTACACTAGAGCTGAACTACCTCTATAACCTAGTACAAATAATTTTACACTAGAATTAAACTAGCTCTACAAGCTAGTTCAAAGAATTTTACACTAGAGTGGAACTAGCTCTATAACCTACTACAAATAATTTTACACTAGAGTTAAACTAGCTCTACAAGCTAGTACAAATAATTTTACACTAGCGATGAACTGGCTCTACAAGCTAGTTCAAGTAATTTTACACTAGAGTTGAACTAGCTCTATAACCTAGGACAAATATTTTTACACTAGAGTTGAACTAGCTCTACAAGCTAGTTCAAATAATTTTACACTAAAGTTGAACTAGCTCTACAGGCTAGTTCAAATAGTTTTACACTAATCTTGAACTACCTCTACAAGGTAGTTTAAATAATTTTACCCTAGATTTGAACTAGCTATATAACCTAGCACAAATAATTTTACACTAGAGTTGAATTAGCTCTATAACCTAGTACAAATAATTTTACACTAGAGTTGCACTAGCTCTATAGGCTAGTTCAAATAACATTACACTAGAGTTGAACTAGCTCTATAGGCTAGTTCAAATAACTTTACACTAGAGTTGAACTAGCTCTATAGGCTAGGTTAAATAATTTTACACTCGAGTTGAACTAGCTCTATAACCTAGTACAAATGATTTTATACTACTGTTGAACTAGCTCTACAGGCTAGTACACATAAGTTTACACTAGAGTTGAACTAGCTCTACAGGCTAGTTCAAATAATTTTACCCTAATCTTGAACTACCTCTAAAAGGTAGTTTTAATAATTTTACACTAGATTTGAACTAGCTCTATAACCAAGTACAAATGATTTTACACTAATGTTGAACTAGCTCTACAAGCTAGTTCAAATAATATTACACTAGAGTTGAATTAGCTCTATAACCTAGTAAAAATAATTTTACACTAGAATTAAACTAGCTATACAAGCTAGTTCAAATAATTTTACAATAGAGTTGAACTAGCTCTATAACCTAATACAAATAATTTTACACTAGAGTTAAACTAGCTCTACAAGCTAGTTCGAATAATTTTACACTAGCGTTGAACTGGCTCTACAAGCTAGTTCAAGTAATTTTACACTAGAGTTGAACTAGCTCTATAACCTAGTACAAATATTTTTACACTAGAGTTGAACTAGCTCAATAGTCTAGTTCAAATAATTTTACACTAGAGTTGAACTAACTCTATAACCTAGTAAAAATAATTTTACACTAGATTTAAACTAGCTCTACAAGCTAGTTCAAAAAAATTACACTAGAATTAAACAAGCTCTACATGCTAGTTCAAATAATTTTACACTAGAGTTGAACTAGCTCTAGAAGCTAGTTCAAATAATTTTACACTAGAGTTGAACTAGCTCTATAACCTAGTACAAATAATTTTATATTAGAGTTGAACTAGCTCTATAAGCTAGTTCAAATAATTTTACACTAAAGTTGAACTAGCTCTACAGGCTAGTTCAAATAGTTTTACACTAATCTTGAACTACCTCTACAAGGTAGTTTAAATAATTTTACACTAGATTTGAACTAGCTCTATAACCTAGTACAAATAATTTTACACTAGAGTTGAACTAGCTCTATGGCCTAGTGAAAGTGCAACTATCCCTAGGTGGTTTTGGTAATTCCTAACAATATATAGCTCATTGAGCTAATGCTATTCTAAGATTAATATTTCAGGAAAAGATCAATGAATGGCATGGCATGTATGAGGAAAGTGGACCCCTCAAAATACTAAGGACAAAAAGATTGGCTCAAGCTCAAAGCTCAAGACTCTACATTTTATATTTAGTGATCCAAGATCACATTGAGTCTATAGGAAAAGCCAATACTATCAAGGAGGGATGAGGTGTTGCTTGATGAGGTTCTTGCTTCATAGTGCTTAGTGATATGCTCCAAAACCCTCAACTACCTTCCCACATCCACATATGACCTAAACAAAAAGTCAAACTCGGCCCCACCGATTCTTTCTACCCGGCACCACCGAGTTCAGATGTCATAGCCACTGCCACAAACCCTAGGCAAAACGGTCTCACCGATAGGGATCTCGGTCACACCAAGATGGGGTTGTAAACTCTCTGGTTTCCTTCGTAATGTTTCGGTCCTACCGAGATGAGAGATCGGTCCCACGGAGATTGCAATGTAAACTCTCTGTTTCCCTTTTGTTACATTTCGGTCCCACCAAAATGAGCGATCGGTGCCACCGAGTTTACCTGACCAACTCTCTGGTTAGCTTATTACCAAAATTGGTCCCACCGAGTTTGTGTAATAGGTCACACCGAGATTACGTTATGCCCTAACCCTAACCATATCGGTCCTGCCGAGTTGCATCTCAGTCCCACCGAAAATTCTAATGGTCACTAGGTTTGCTAAATCGGTCCGACCGAGTTTCTCAATTTGGTCTCACCGAGATTGTAAATTGTGTGTAACGGTTAGTTTTTGTGTGGAGGCTATATATACCCCTCCACCCACTCTTCATTCGTGGAGAGAGCCATTAGAACATACCTACACTTCCAGTACACATTTTCTGAGAGAGAACCACCTACTCATGTGTTGAGGCCAAGATATTCCATTCCCACCATATGAATCTTGATCTCTAGCCTTCTCCAAGTTGCTTTCCACTCAAATCTTCTTTCCACCAAATCCATATCCTATGAGAGGGAGTTGAGTGTTGGGGAGACTATCATTTGAAGCTCAATAGAAGGGAGTTCATCATCAACACACCATTTTTTTACTTCCTGGAGAGTGGTGTCTCCTAGATTGGCTAGGTGTCACTGGGGAGCCTCCGACAAAGATTGTGGAGTTGAACCAAGGAGTTTGTAAGGACAAGGAGATCGCCTACTTCATGAAGATCTACCGCTAGTGAGGCAAGTCCTTCGTGGGCGATGGCCATTATGGGGTAGACAAGGTTGCTTCTTCGTGGACCCTTCGTGGGTGGATCCCTCCGTGGACTCGCGCAACCGTTACCCTCCGTGGGTTGAAGTCTCCGTCAACGTGGATGTACGATAGCACCACCTATCGGAACCACGACAAAAACATCCGTGTCTCCAATTGCATTTGAATTCTCCAAAGCCTTCCATTTAAATTCTTGCAAGTTGCATGCTTTACTTTCCGCTACTCATAGACTCTTTGCATGCTTGCTTGAATTGTGTTAAGATTGCTTGACTTGTGCTAAGATAGCTAAAATCTGCCAAAGACTAAAATTGGGAAAAGGATAGATTTTTAATTGGTCAAGTAGTCTAATCACCCCCCTCTAGACATACTTTCGATCCTACAAGTGGTATCAGAGCTTTGGTCTCCATTTGCTTTGATTTCCATAGCTTTTGGTGGTCATAGCCTTGGTTTCACAACCTAGGGGAGTATGGCATCTAGCGAGGGAAATTATCACCGTAGAGGTCCTTACTTTGATGGTACTAATTTTGCTAGTTGGAAGCATAAAATGAAAATGCATATTCTTGGACATAACCCCGCCGTTTGGGCTATTCAGTGTGTTGGCTTGCAAGGTGAATTCTTTGATGGGAGAGAACCGAATCGTGAAGCTACCGCGGATGAGTTGAAGATGCTACAATACAATGATCAAGCTTGTGATATCCTCTTCAATGGATTGTGCCCCGAAGAATTCAAAAAAATCAACCGTCTTGAGAATGCAAAGGAAATTTGGGATACTTTGATTGATATGTACAAAGGTACCAACTCCGTCAAGGAATCCAAGTTGGATGTGCTTCAAAGTCAACTTGATAAGTTCAGAATGAAGGATGGTGAAGGTGTCGCTGAGATGTACTCTAGGCTCGCTCTTATCACAAATGAGATTGCCGGCTTAGGAAGTGAAGAGATGATCGACAAATTCATCATCAAGAAGATCCTAAGAGCCTTGGATGGAAAATACGATACCGTCTCCACATTGATCCAAATGATGCCAAATTACAAAGATCTCAAGCCAACGGAAGTCATTGGAAGAATTGTTGCTCATGAGATGTCACTCAAGGATAAGGAGGAGCTCCATAACAAGTCAAGTGGTGCTTACAAAGCCTCATGTGAAGCTCCCACATCATCAAGTGAGAAACAAACCTTTAATGAAGAATTGAGCCTAATGGTGAAGAACTTCAACAAGTTCTACAAGAATAGAAGCAAAGAGAGAAGTTACAAGTCAAGGTCCTACAATGACAAAAGATCTTCTAGTCGAGAGCGAAACTGCTACAATTGTGGAAGACCCGGACACTACTCCAATGAGTGTAGGACTCCCCACAAGAGAAGAGAAGATTCTCCCAAAAGAAGAAGTAGAAGAGAAGAATCACCGTCAAGGAAAAGAAGGAGTAGGGATGATCGATATGAACGAAGACCCTCTCGGAGAAGCAAGGATTCTAAAAGGAAGGGCAAGTCATCAAGGAGCTACACAAAACGAAGACATCAAGCTCATGTTGGTGAATGGGTATCCGGCTCCGACTCTGACAATGACTCCGAGAGAAGCTATCACTCCGACTCTGAATATACTCAAGATGAAGGTGTTGCCGGTCTAGCACTTGTGTCAACCAACTCCTACGACATATTTGATTCACCAAATGAAGGAATTGGAAGATGCTTCATGGCTAAAGGCCAAAAGGTATCACACCCCTGGTATGTTGATTTCAATAGTGATGAAGATGACTTGTTAAGTGATGATGATTTACTTGTTGACAACTATAGTGATGAATACTATAATGAAACGAATGACAATGATAAGGAGAAGATTGAGTCTCTAACTAAAGAACTAAACACTCTTAAGTTAGCTCATGAAACTATCTTGGGAGATCATCGAGAACTTTTAAGGACTCATGAGAAATTACGTTTTGAAAAGCTCAACCTTGAGCAAGAGCATGAGTTCTTAAAGGCAATCAATGATGATCTTCGCAAGAAAAGTTCTTCTTACATTGCCAAGCGTTTACTCTTATCCACTTACATGCCTCAAGTCAAGTCTAGTAACAAGAACAAGAAAGATTCTTCTTCTAGTAGTAACAATAATCATGCTAAATCCAATATTCTTGCTTCTAGTAGTTCTCTTGATTCCACTAATGATTCTATTAGCCAAGTTACACTTGAGCAAGAAAATAGCTTATTAAAGGGAATTATAGAGAAAGGTGTTTACAAGAGCCTTGCCGGGAGTAAGCAATTCGAGAAAATTGTACACAAGAAAGGAAGGCACCGGAAGAATCAAGGTGTTGGTTTTGAACGAAAGTTCAATGCTAATGGAGTTGAGTGGGAAGAAGATCAATACCCCAAGACGAAGTTTGTTCCTCAACAAGAGAAGTATGATCCTACTTCTTTCAAAGGGACACAAGCTCAAGATGATCCACCACAAGACCACAAGTAAAAAGGCAAGGACAAGATTCAAGAGGAAATTGATGCATTTGAAGAAGCTCCTAAGGCCTTGGTCAAGTGGGTTCCCAAGACTACATCAAGTTCCACTTAATCAAGTACAACTACAACTCTGAGGATTCCCATCAAGATGGTGTGGATCCCAAAGAAAAAGAACTAGAGAATTCTTGAGGGTGACTCCGCCAACATACTTCACTCTTATCATTTTGGCGAGAACAAGTGCAATCAACTTCCACATCTTGCACTAGTTCAAGGAGTCACAAACCCTCTTGTTGGTAAGACAAGGGACAAGGTAACCTAACGATTTCATAGACATCATCTTTTGTGTGCATCACTCTATGTCTATGGATAACCTTGTTTGTTCCTTGTGGGACTAACTCGTGTAGGTATTGAAAGTGCAACTCTCTCCAAAGGATAGCTCCAAATGATCTACATCAACATAGAGCATCCACATCTTCAACACCTACATGAAGTCATCATCGACAAAACCCAAGGTTACTTCATCCCTCTTAGGGGGATCTCACATCTAGGGGGAGCTTTACTCTAACAATTGAGTTAAAGCAACTCTAATGGTGTGAACACAACAACGCTTTATGTAAAAGTGGTAACCCCACTTGTGCTTAAACAATGAGTATGACCTATGATCAAATGTTCTCATTTGACTCCTAAGTCAATATACTCATATATAGATGACCTAGTCATCGCCAATTGCTTGATAGATGCTAGAATTGTTTGTGCATGCTTTGCCACATATTTCATTTGTCATTTTATTGTATGAGCATGTTGGTTGCATAATTTACTCATTCGAGGACATCCACTTGTTGTTTTGATTGTTTGGTTTCCTTTTCTTTTGGCCATGTGGACGGACAAGAATGCATAAGAACCTTCTCTAGCTATCTATGATTTTCTCGTCTCAAACTCTATTCATGCTGCATCATAGAATTTCATCAAGTCAGATTCAAACCACTCTATGTGAGGAGCACTCGGAGTCCCCGATTTTTCATAGACATAAAATTCCAAAACTTCTTTGTGCGTTTCGGTCTGACCGATTCACCCATTTCGGTCATAACGAGATCACTAAGTCGATCTAGGTTTTCAACCTCGGTGCAACTGATTTGAACTTTTTGGTCACACCGAGTTGCAGCAACTACTTGCAGTTATGCATCTCGGTGCCACTGAGTTGTTCCACTCGGTCACACCGACAGGGTCGGGCTATATATATCCACGGGTCAAATTTTGGAAAACTTTCTGAACCTCCTCGACCCGCGCTTAGCCTGCTCTACCTCCCTGGGTCTCCGGATCGTCCTCCTCATCGCCAGCCACCCCCTATCGCTGGTCTCCGCCGCCGTCAATGGGAATCATCCCCGCCGTTGCCGCCGTAGTGAGTTCATTGCCGAACTAGGGTATGAACTCGATCACTGTGCTATCCTTATCTGATTCCTAGCACATTGTGTTCGCCATGTATCTTGCCACGATTGAGATCATTCTATCCATCGAAAACACTCCATAGTTTAGTCGTGAATTGAGAATTTAGGGTTAGGTTTCCGCCGAAACCATCTCGGACCCACCGAGTTGTGGAACTCGGTACCACCGATTCGGCTCAGGCCATTGCACATGTGATTCTTGGTCTGACCGAGAATTGCAAATCGGTGTGACCGAGTTCAGGACTTTGTGAAACCCTAGCAGTCTCGGTGCCACTGAACTGTGACTCGGTCTGACCGAGTTCACTAGTTTAGGTTCCAACAGCTGCTTCGATATCACCAAGTTTACAAATCGATTGATCCGAAATGCTTTCTGTGGAAAACTAAAACTAAGCTTTTGACTCATTCTTTTGCAAAAACCTCTGCATTTTGTGATGCTCATCCCCTCTATCTCATCTATATCTATTCACAGGGTCTGCTGTTAGTGTTTGCAATATGTCTGATCAGAGTGACAGCCAGAACAAGTCAGAGGAGTAGGTTCACTTGAGTGAGGGCACTAGTCCCTCTAGCTGCTCTGATGAGGGTAGCAGGAGCACCCCAAGCAACTTACCCAAAGCTGCCACCAGGGCCAGAAAGAAGAAAATGCCTGAATCTGAGGATGAAGACTATGGCAGTTGAGGATGAGGCCACTTCCAAGAAGAAAGTGGTTAAGAAGGAATATAGCACTACTGCTGCCACTAAGCCTGGTATGAAAACCAAAGTGCCTGCAAAGAGAATTCCCATGTCTAAAGCCAAAGCCTCTACTCAAGTACCTTTGGAATCTGAACCCAAAGAAGCTACTGCAGAAGGGAAGAAGAGGAAATAGAGGGTCAAGAAGACCACTGCTAGAGTGCTTGGGAGATCCTCAATCATGAGAGATTCTGAAGAGGAAGAGGAAGAAGATGCTGCACCAGCACCCAAAGCTCAGAAGCTTATGGGTGATGCCATCAGGGCAGGGGTTGTTCCATCTAAGCCTAAGACTGCTCCTAAGGCTGCTGCTCCAGCTCCAAAGCCAAAACCAAAGAGGAGCACCAGTAACATCCCTGCCGAGGAGAAGAACAAGTCCCCAGTGCCTGAAGCTGAAATGGAAGAAGAAGATGATGAGTCACATGTCTTGAGGAAGTTGAAGCCAAAAATTCCAGATCACAACGATGCTCATCCAGTAGCTGAGAACATGAAGATCAAGAAGGACTCAGGTCTAAGGCTATGGAGAGAGTCTGATCCATATGCCACCAGGAGAAGGACTGATGTGGACTACATGTTCCATACAAAGGAACAGCAGGACTTCTATGAGACCATCTTGCTTGACAATAAACCAATAGTGTGTGACATGAGATGGGTCGACTGGGACTACATCAAGGAGAATGATGAAAATTATCCAGGTGTGTATGACAGTTTCAAGGCTTGTGGAGTTGATGAGTTTGTGGCTCAGAAGCTCACAAAATGGAATGATGAGCTTATCATGCAGTTCTACTCCACAGCTCACTTCTACCCAGATGGAAGGATTGTCTGGATGTCTGAAGGTACAAGGTACCAGCCAACAGTTGCAGAATGGGCTAAGTTGATCAATGCCCCAAAAGAGAGTGAAGATGACTTGGATGTCTATGCCAACAAGAAGAAGGATCACAACTCCATGGCACACATGTACAAGGAGATCCCAGATGCTGCTCTTGAGACACATAAGTTTGGATCTGTACATTACCTTCTGTCAGGATTCCCAACTATCAACTGGATCCTCAAGCACACTCTCTTGCCAAAGTCAGGTGATCACAAGATGATCAGAGGCCATGCAATTAACTTGCTTCACATCTTTGATGTCCCACAGAAGTTCAAAGTCATGAGCCTCATAGTGGAAACCATAAAGAGGACAGCTGCAGATCATAAGAGGAGTTGTGGGTATGCCCCACAGATCCAGGAGCTGATTAACTCCAAGATGGGCAGTGGCACATATCTGCTGGACAAGGAGCACATGCCCATCTACCCAGAATTTGAGGACAACAATGTGGTGACGGATGAAAATGAACCATCTTCTGTGCACGCACAAGCCAAGAAGGAGAAGGCAAAGGCTGAAAAGGCTGCAAGGATGCCAACTACTGAAGAAGCATCTCAGTATCTTCTGAAGAGCAAGCAAGATCAGCTTGGCTACTTGATTGCCTCCACTCTAAGGATTGAGAAGGGACTGGCCACCCTGACTCAAAACTAGGAGAGCCTGGAAAGGATCGTGGAACAAAAGTTCTATGACTTGGATGTGAAGGTAACTGAGATCCAGTCTGTTATGGAGCAACTTCAGGATGATATGCAGGAGAGGAAGGGCAAGACAATCACTGATGCATTTTCCAGAGTGCCTAGAGCTTAGAGGTTTGCTGCAGTGCCTATTCCAGACACCAGAGCCACTTCATCTGCACTAGCTACAGCTTCAGTGCCACCAGCTCCAGCACCTACTCCATCAGCTCCATCTACATCGACTGAAGACTTTGTTCTTGGAGTTATCCGAACACGACCACCTGAAGACCAAGCCTGAGAGACGATTTAGTGCTATGCATTTTCTAGGAACTTTTTGGTAACTTGTTGCCAAAGGGGGAGAAAAATGTATAGATCATAGGCTTCGAGAGAGAGCGTTGCTTTTTATTCTCTCTTGCTTCGGTGGTTGAACTTTATTTGCTTGTTTGAGATACTTTCTGTCTGTGTGATACTTGGATGATCATGTGTGTTTGATAATATCCTACATTAATGTTTGTTGGATGAAATTATCATTTTATCCCTATATGATCATTCACTTTGCTTGGTGATGAGTGCATGTATTTAATTATTATCATTTTGAGCGCTCCACCAAGATGTATGTGACATGGAAGAGTAACCCATGAACCTAATTCTCTGTGCCTTTGCAGTCCAAAGCAAATCATAAACTATGCACAAATTTAGGGGGAGCTCTTGCTTTTAACATACTTCTCAAAGCGACAATGTTTTTCACTCTTATTATCATTTGTCGAAGCTTTGATCTATATGTTGTCATCAATTATCAAAAAGGGGGAGATTGAAAGTGAAACTATCCCTAGGTGGTTTTGGTAATTCCTAACAACATATAGCTCATTGAGCTAATGCTATTCCAAGATTAATATTTCAGGAAAAGCTCAATGAATGGCATGGCTTGGATGAGGAAAGTGGACCCCTCAAAATACGAAGGACAAAAAGATTGGCTCAAGCTCAAAGCTCAAGACTCTACATTTTATATTTTAGTGATCCAAGATCACATTGAGTCTATAGGAAAAGCCAATACTATCAAGGAGGGATGAGGTGTTGCCTGATGAGGTTCTTGCTTCATAGTGCTTAGTGATATGCTCCAAAACCCTCAACTACCTTCCCACATCCACATATGACCTAAACCAAAAGTCAAACTCGGCCCCATCGATTCTTTCTACCCAGCGCCACCGAGTTCAGATGTCATAGCCACTGCCACAAACCCTAGGCAAATCGGTCTCACCGATAGGGATCTCGGTCACGCCGAGATGGGGTTGTAATCTCTCTGTTTCCCTTCGTAACGTTTCGGTCCTACCGAGATGAGCGATCGGTCCCACCGAAATTGCAATGTAAGCTCTCTGTTTCCCTTTTGTAACATTTCGGTCCCACTAAAATGAGCGATTGGTCCCACCGAGTTTACCTGACCAACTCTCTGGTTAGCTTATTACCAAAATCGGTCCCACCGAGTTTGTGTAATCGGTCACACCGAGATTACGTTATGCCCTAACCCTAACCATATCGGTCCTACTGAGTTGCATCTCAGTCCCACCGAAAATCCTAACGGTCACTAGGTTTGCTAAATCGGTCCGACCAAGTTTCTCAATTCGGTCTCACCGAGATTGGTGAATTGTGTGTAACGGTTAGTTTTTGTGTGGAGGCTATATATACCCCTCCACCCACTCTTCATTCGTGGAGAGAGCCATCAGAACATACCTACACTTCCAATACACATTTTCTGAGAGAGAACCACCTATTCATGTGTTGAGGCCAAGATATTCCATTCCCACCATATGAATCTTGATCTCTAGACTTCCCCAAGTTTCTTTCCACTCAAATCTTCTTTCCACCAAATCCATATCCTGTGAGAGAGAGTTGAGTGTTGGGGAGACTATCATTTGAAGCACAAGAGCAAGGAGTTCATCATCAACACACCATTTGTTACTTCTTGGAGAGTGGTGTCTCCTAGATTGGCTAGGTCTCACTTGGGAGCTTCCGACAAAGATTGTGGAGTTGAACCAAGGAGTTTGTAAGGGCAAGGAGATCGCCTACTTCGTGAAGATCTACCGCTAGTGAGGCAAGTCCTTCGTGGGCGATGGCCGTGATGGGATAGACAAGGTTGCTTCTTCATGGACCCTTCGTGGGTGGAGCCCTCCGTGGACTCATGCAACCGTTACCCTCCGTGGCTTAAAGTCTCCATCAACGTGGATGTACGATAGCACCACCTATCGGAACCACGACAAAAACATCCATGTCTCCAATTGCATTTGAATTCTCCAAACCCTTCCCTTTACATTCTTGCAAGTTGCATGCTTTACTTTCCGCTGCTCATAGACTCTTTGCATGCTTGCTTGAATTGTGTTAAGATTGCTTGACTTGTGCTAAGATAGATAAAATATGCAAAAGACTAAAATTGGGGAAAGGATAGATTTTTAATTGGTCAAGTAGTCTGATCACCCTCCCCCCTCTAGACATACTTTCGATCCTACACCTAGTACAGAAGCTTTTACACTACTGTTGAACTAGCTCTACAAGCTAGTTCAAATAATTTTACAATAGAGTTGAACTAGCTCTATAACCTAGTACAAATAATTTTACACTAGAGTTAAACTAGCTCTACAAGCTAGTTCAAATAATTTAGCACTAGAGTTGAACAAGCTCTACAGGCTAGTTCAAATAATTTTACACTAGAGTTGAACTAGCTCTACAAGCTAGTTTAAATAATTTTACACTAGAGTTGAACTAGCTCTATAACCTAGTACAAATAATTTTCCACTAGAGTTGAACTAGGTCTATAACCTAGTACAAATAATTTTATACTAGAGTTGAACTAGCTCTATAAACTAGTACAAATAATTTTACACTACAGTTGAACTAGCTCTACAGGCTAGTTCAAATAATTTTACACTAGAGTTCAACTAACTCTACAGGCTAGTTCAAATAATTTTACACTAGAATTGAACTAGCTCTACAGGCTAGTTCAAATAGTTTTACTGTAGTCTTGAACTAGCTTTACAAGCTAATTTAAATAATTTTACACTAGATTTGAACTAGCTCTTTAACCTAGTACAAATAATTTCACACTAGAGTTGAACTAGCTCTAAAATCTCGGTCAAATAATTTTAAACTAGAGTCAAACTAGCTGTATAACCCAGTACAAATAATTTTACACTAGAGTTAAACTAGCTCTACAACATAGTACAAATAATTTTACACTACTGTTGAAATAGCTCTACAAGCTAGGTCAAATAATTTTACACTAGAGTTGAACTTGCTCTATAACCTAGCACAAATAATTTTACACTAGATTTAAACTAGCTCTACAAGCTAGTTCAAATAATTTTACACTAGAGTTGAACTAGCTCTACAGGCTAGTACAAATAATTTTACACTATAATTGAACTAGGTCTACAAGCTAGTTCAAATAATTTTACACTAAAGTTGAACTAGCTCTAAAGGCTAGTTCAAATAGTTTTAAACTAATCATGAACTAGCTCTACAAGACAGTTTAAATAATTTTACACTTGATTTTAACTAGCTCTATAATCTACTACAAATAATTTTACACTAGAGTTGAAATAGCTCTATAGGCTAGTTCAAATAATTTTACACTAGAGTTAAACTAGCTCTATAGGCTAGTTCAAACAATTTTACACTAGAGTTGAGCTAGCTCTACATGCTAGTTCAAATAATTTTACAGTAGAGCTAAACTAGCTCTACAAGTTAGTTCAAATAATTGTACACTAGAGTTGAACACGCTCTACAGGCTAGTTCAAATAATTTTACACTAGAGTTGAACTAGCTCTATAAGCTAGTTCAAATAATTTTACACTAGAGTTAAACTAGCTCTACAAGCTAGTTCAAATAATTTTACACTAGAGTTGAACTAGCTCTATAACCTAGTACAAATAACTTTACACAAGAGTTGAACTAGCTCTACAAGATAGGTCAAATAATTTTGCACTAGAGTTGAACTAGCTCTTTAACCTAGAACAAATAATTTTACACTAGACTTGAACTAGCTCTATAACCTAGTACAAATAAATTTGCACTAATTTTTAACTAGCTCTACAAGTTATGTGAAATAATTTTACACTAGAGTTAAACTAGCTCTATAACATAGTACAAATAATTTTACACTATAGTTGAACTAGCAATATAACCTAGTAAAAATAATTTTAGACTAGAGTCGAACTAGCTCTATTACCTAGTACAAATAATCTTACACTAGAGTTGAACTTGCTCTACAGGCTAGTTCAAATAATTTTACACCGGAGTTGAACTAGCTCTACAGGCTAGTTCAAATAGTTTTACACTAGAGTTGAACTAGCTCTATAACCTAGTAGAAATAATTTTACACTAGAGTTTAACTAGCTCTACAAGTTAGTTCAAATAATTTTACACTAGAGTTGAACTAGCTCTACAGTCTAGTTCAAAGAGTTTTACACTAGAGTTAAACTAGCTCCATAACCTAGTACAAATAATTTTACACTAGAGTTGAACTAGCTCTATGACCTAGTACAAATAATTTTATACTTGAGTTGAACTAGCTCTATGACCTAGTACAAATAATTATATAGTTGAGTTGAACTAGCTCTATAACCTAGTACAAATAATTTTACACTAGAGTTGAACTAGCTCTATGACCTAGTACAAATAATTTTACACTAGAGTTGAACTAGCTCTATAGGCTAGTTCAAATAATTTTACACTAGAGTTGAACTAGCTCTATAGGCTAGTTCAAACACTACAAAAAAAGACACATCCGTGACATTTTGGGCCGAACGAAATTTTTTTATGTCATACATATGACACTTCTATGACGATAATTGTGACAAAACCCGGTATTATCATAGATGTGGTGGGCTCCTACTTCTATGACAAAAAATCTTGACAGAAAATGGGCTTTTCGTCCTGGGCGGGCCAGAGACGCAGCTACATGACATTCTTTGGGCCGTCCATGACGGAAAAACCCGTGGTAGAAGCGAGGGGGAGGAAATTTCGGGGAGTTCCCTGTTACGGTGGGAGGTCGGGGGCCGAGCGATGCGCGCTTCTCTCGTACACGTACGCGCGTGTGTGCGAGGCGTTGGCTCTAACTGAACCCGAGCGAGGCGGTTGGCTCTAACTGAACCCGAGCGATTGCACTGCAAGCTACGTGTTACTGAACCCGAGGATCGATTGATGGCTGTTAACTGAACCCGATCGAGCGATTCCTTCGCTACTGCTGGTAACTGAAGCCGATCGATGCTGCCTCTAGATGAACAGTGAGCGTTGCGGGGGGGGGGGGGGGGGTGGATGAACAGTTCCCAGTGGGGGTGGATGAACAGGACCCTGTGGTGTTGCCTCTGGATGAACAGGACCCCAATCGATCGAGCCGGTTGGGGCTGGATGAACAGGACCCCTTGGAGGGCTGGATGAACAGGACCACCCCGTGGAGGGTAGGATGAACAGTAGATGGTGGAGGGCAGGATGAATAGTAGCCCGTGGAGGGGTGGTTGAACAGGAGCCCGTGGAGAGGGCTGGTTGAATAGTAGCCAGTGAAGTAGCGCGCGGTGGAGGCTGGATGAACAGGAGCCCGTGGATGAACAGTCGCAGGTGGAGGCTGGAGGAGGTCAATGGTGGATGAACAGTAGCTCATGGAGGCTAGAGGGGGTCGACGGTGGAGATGAACAGTATCCCGTGGAGTCCCGTTTTGTGGTACGCCACACCCCTCCCGATGAAAAGGACCCCCGTTTCGACCGTAGCGCTCCAACACAAGTCCGTTTCGTCCGTTTTGCGGTACGCCACGCCCCTCCGGATCAACAGGACCCCCGTTTCGACCATCGAAGGTCCGTTTCCTCTGTTTTGCGGTACGTCAGACCCCTCCCGATGAACAGGATCCCGTTTCGAACGTGGCCGATCGAACACAAGGCCGTTTCCTCTGTTCTGCAGTATGCCAGGCCTCATTTCCATCGCCTGTTCCGTCCAAGCCCTCCCGATGAACACGACGCATTCCGTTGCCTCCCCATGAACACGACGCATTCTGTTGCCTCCCCATGAACACGACGCATTCTGTTGCCTCCCCATGAACACGACGATGACACTGTTTCTCCGCTCCGACCCAGCCATGTACACGAGCCCTGGCCGTACGTACGCACGAGTAGGCGTTCGAGACCCCGCCCGTATGTACACATACGTGGCCATATTTTCTTTCTTGCACCCTGTCCGCCTCTACTACGACACGTGCGCGCCTCTACATCCACCAGTATATATGTACGTACACGTTTGCGGCCAAAATGACAATGCTACTTACGCTTTGACCAGGTGGGTCCCGACTGTCAGGCACTTCCTTGCGTGCAAAGATGTAGCTGGTGGGTCCCAGCAGTAGGGGGGCGAAATACGATGGCCCGTCTGGTGGGTCCCCGCTGTCAGGTGGAGGAATAATTATTTTGCACATAATAAGGAGGCACTTCCTTGCTGCGGCCTTGGACCCATCTATTAGCCTCTCCACGTACAGTCCACATCCGATGGAAGCCGTTCCTTGACCACGTTAACCACGCCGCGCCGAGAGCACCAGGGCGGTGGACGACGGCGAGGCCTAGGAAGGGGACGACGCGAAGCTGGGGAAAACGTGGCAGTGGAAGCCCAGGCGTAGAGGAGTATGAGGGTTCACTGGTTCGCTGCGGTGTGAGGCTGCCGTCGCCGCGGAATAACAGGGGGTGTGGGTGTGTAGAGGGATGGCCTGGCTAGCGGTGGGAGTAGTAGGGGGGCGGTGAGGCCTCCGCCGCATCGCAGCCGACCACGGGAGGCAGGAGCACGAGGCACGACCGGCGCTGGTTTGGGCGGCTGGAGCAAGAAGACCACAGGTTAAAGAAGCACTACAGCCGTTGACTGGACATCGTACGGTCACTGGAGCTAGAATCGTGCATTTTGACTAAGTTGACAAAGCCCTCTGTCCCCATCAACTTAGTAGGCCCACAAGTCAGCCTGCCACTATACTGGGTCCCAGCTAACTAGGGGAGTATTCATTTTTTTGTGCGTAATAAGAAGGCACTTCCTTGCGTGCGAAGATATAGCTGGTGGGTCCGAGCTTGCAGCGGCGGTAATGTTTTTTCGCGAAATACAGAGGCCCTTTTGGTGTGTCCCTGATGTCAGGTGGAGGAATCATTATTTTGCGCGTAATAAGGAGGCATTTCCTTGCGTGCGGCCGTGGACCCAGCTGTCGGCCTCTCCACGTAAAGTCCACTTCAGATGCTTGTCGGTCGTTGACCACGTTGACCAGGCCACGCCGAGAGCACCAGGGCGGTGGACGACGGCGAGGCCTAGGAAGGGAACGACACGGAGGAAGGGAAGACTCGGCAGTTGTTTCCCATGCGGAGGGGAGTACGACTTTACGAGGGTTTACTGGTTCGTCTGTCGTCGCCGGAGAATAACAGCAGGTGTGGGTGAGTAGAGGGATGGCTAGGCAGCGATGGGAGTACGGTGGGGCGGTGAGGCCTGTGCAGCAGCAGAGCCGGCTGTGGGGAGGAGGGAGCAGGCAGTCCCGCCGGTGCCTGTTTGAGCGGCTGGAGCAGGAAGAGCAGAGATTGAAGAAGCACGACGGTCGTTGGATGGCCATCCAACAGTCGCTGCTTGTGCGTCAACCTTTTTTTAGGAAAGCCTCAAATCTGTGGAAAACAACATACAACCCATCTGCCATTATTTCTAATAATTTACAGCCATTTGCTAATTATTAAGGTTTTTTTGGAGCCCATATTCTTTTTGTTAGCATTACAGCCCGTATTGTGGCCACGGTTAAAAAATTATACGAAATTTTGCATATTTCGGTGTGATCCGAACTGTTTTTAATCCCGAAATTTCAACTCACATTCAAACTGATTTTAAAAATAAATTTATATCAATATAAAATCCAACAAATTCTCCACGCATAAAAATTAATGTAATTTCAAATGTCGAAATGAGAAAAAGATATTTGAAACTAATTGCCGGTTTGATGTGTTTTAAAAATGTACAACCCATTTCTCATTACTGATGGGCCATTTTCTCGGCCAGCCGAATGAAAGCTCTCCTCGTCTTGAAAGATTTGTAGCACAACAGGCCTGACAAAGCGACTTACTTGGCAAATCACAAAAAAACTGGGTTGTGGCCGTGGACCCAGCTGTCAGCCTCTCCATGTACAGTACTCTTCCGATGGAATGTTGTTGACCACATTGACCACACCACGTCGAGAGCACCAAGGCGGTGGACGATGGCGAGGCCTAGGAAGGGGATGACACGGAGCCGGGGAAGACGTGGCAGTGGATGCCCACGCGGAGAGGAGTACGAGGGTTCACTGGTTCGGCTGTGGTGTGAGTCTGTCGTCGCCGCAGGGCCTGGCTAGTAATACTGGGCTATTTGGGAAAAAGAAATACTAGGCTACCTATTTTCCCAAAGAACTGGTGCATGAGCATTTAGCTTTATTTATTTATTTATTTACTTATTTATGTTTAGGGGACCATGAGCATGTACCTAGGCCGGATTCATGTGAGAGCCTCCCTTCCAGTTAATTATGGGCTTCTCTATTGGGCCTTCATCAGTGGGCTGCATGTTATCAACAAGTGGAAAATGTGTTCCGAGTTTCAAAAAAAATGTGTTCTGTACGTAAATAGTATGCGCTACATACAGTACGGGGCACTAAAGGATCGAACCGTGCAATGACTTCCAAAACATTGTGTTTGTCATTCTAACAACACATTTATTCAACCAACAGACGAAATATACTACTGATTGTACATTGAAAACAGCAGCAGCAGCAGCAACCAGGGCTGGGGGTGCAACAGAAGCAGTAAGCAGGCCAGAAGAGTGAAGATGCAGCTCTCTCTTCCAAACCAAACATTAGCCATCATTACAAAAGGGCTACCAAAAAATAACAAGTGTATGTATCAAACTAAATAAAGATCCTACTACATATAATTAAGAAATTAGCGAGTTATTGCTCAAAATAAAAATGAGCATGTTATTATTAAATTGGTCCTTAAAATCTTCGCAAGCTTTTGTATGCAATCACCAGGATTTTCCTTGACTGTGGGTCAAAAACAACCAGGTTTTTCCTTGCCAACTTCCATTAAACATTTACTTTTATAAGTTGGGATGTTTTTATAAGGTATATATAAGTCTCTATAAAATATACGATAATAGTAATAATATAAATATATATAATGTGGTTAGAAGGGAAAACATAAATTGGACACAACATTACTTTTATAAGAGACCTGCGTTTTATACCCCACAGTAGCATACTAACAAGTTCACACACAAATACAATAGAAAAGGTAAACATTCATATCAAACTCAGGTTCACAGGACACGTTCATATCCATAGCCAACATTCACAATCAACAACTCAAAAGATTGATATATACACAAGCTCAGCATATCTATGCATCCAAATGATTGATAGATCACACGACAATATTCATACATAATTTACAAAAAGATTCATATATACACATGTTCAGTATGTTTATGCATCCAAATGATTGAGATCACAGCCAATATGATCCATGGACAAACTTTAATTACCTAGGGTACAGACTGGTAAATGGTGTTCAATCGGATGTACTTCTTGCTAAAATTAGTTCTTGTATGAGTAAACTTTCGAGTACATAAGAGGCAGCACAGACAATCTGAACTTTGCTTGTAGGTTTATCCTCAAATAGTGGCCTCGTGCCGAGGGAGGTTTGAGCAACTTGGTCACTAATTTCATCCAACCAGTTTACTGGGTCATCTTGGTCCTGTATCTCGCCAAAATTCTACATTGAAGACGAGAAAGGAGGCGGTTGAGAAAATGAACCACCCAAATTCTTTGTGCAGTTCAACTGAAATGGAGCATCCTTGGCATGCAGACTGATTAAGTGCCAGATGAATATACGCGTCAACCAACTTGTCTGGAATCTTTAGACTCCATGCCATATAGTTCGCTACCATATGTGCTGATAACCAAAAGGCACAAGTTGGGACCAAAGACTGGACTGCGTTTTCTGGGCTATGCACCAAGCAATATTTTTGGCGTTCACTCTCCTAACACTTGGAGTTTGAAAATTGGTTGACGCCGGTTGATACTCGAATGAATATAGGCACTTCTTGTCAACATCGATGCTTGTATGAGTGAACTTTGGAGTACATAGCAGCAGCATAAGTACCTGTCCATCTGATCATTTTGTGCAGTTCTACTGAAATCACCCGATGTAATGATGTGCCTGCGAGTTCAGGCTCCAAATTACTCCTTTATGAAATCGGCAAACAGTAGCACAATACCAAATTACCAATATATATGACAGGCACAATAATCAGGATAAAGACGAGTACCAACCTGTGTGAGGTAGCATATCAATTACTATTTCCTTTGACTGGAAGCCGAGATAAGCCAAGCGACTGACAGCAAAGGAAGAAAGCATGCGGAGTTTAGCGACTGACAGGAAAGGACGGAAGCTGTCGAGGCAATGAAGCACCCAAAGTTTTTGTGCAGTTCCACCAAAATCGAGCATCCCTGTTGGCACATATATTGAGAGAGTGAGATTATTGTAATAGTGGGACTAGTTTATGAAACATACACTAACAAATAGAAGCACCCTCATTATCTTAATGGGTAAAGTTAGCAACATAGTAGTCTTGCTTAAAGAGAGGTATTAGTTTATTTAATCAGTGCCAATTAGCTCAACTCAACACTCAAAGCATTGCCATTTATCATAGGTTGCAAAACTTTAACGTGTAAAGGTAAAGGTGTTTCTCATGACCGTAGCACGATACAAATAGAAATGACAGCAAACTAATATGGATGATGGCCTTAGGCCCGTACCAACCTGAGAAAAAAAGCTTATTCATGTAGTCCCATAAGAGATGATAAAGAACTCACTGGAATCACAAAATAGTATATATTTTTGTGCACTTCAAATGTATGGTTGAAATCACTCTTGTTTACCAGTGCTGAGATTATATCAAAAGATTATCAAGAACTTCCAGCAGAGTTAAAGCACTGGCTTGGATACAGTTCATTGTATTGTCTTGTGTAGTTCCATTTAATGTATGATTGGCACAACATGATCCCTATTTGCACAAGTAGGAACAAGGTGAAACCTTCATTAGCTTAGTGAGAAAGGATAGGAAGACATTAGCATATTACTCAACCAGTAGCATCAAATTCATGATGGACAATACACAAAACATTGCCTCATTGAACCAATGGCAATAAATTGACATGCAAAACAATAGCACTATTATGTCATGACACTAATAATATTCCCTCCCTGCTCCACCACATGATTCACCTCCAGAGACAAACATACACACGTACATGATTCAGCATAGGGTCCTACTAAAGATTTGTTTAACTCCAACAGGAAAATTAGGCAGTAATAAATTAGTGGTACTTAAGTACTCCTAATTAATTAAGTGAGACAACAGAAGTGGAAGGGCTCCTTGGAGGATCGTCTCACATGTAAGGTAGTCGTTGCCGGAGCCCTTGAATGGCCTCGACTGAGGCCTCTGGCTTCAGCAAGATTGCCTTGGCACTGTTTATTCTTCTTCTTCTTCCTCCTCTTCATGCTCTGTTTCTCTTTCTCCTCACCAGTTGGTGAAACCAAGTACATGATTGGCCTTCTAATTCAGAATTGGTTTTGTCAGTGAGGGAGTACAAGTGTACTAGTAAAAACAGCATTATTTTCTCATGGCAGTCGGAAAATAGAGATAAAATAGAGATGAACACATGCATTAAATATCATTCTTACCTAAAGGAAGAATATGGCGCCAATATGGATGATGAGGATTGGAACACAAATCTCCCTTTGTGCAGTTCCACCAAAATGAACCTACCGTTCCATTCTGACATTCCAGTTAAATAGCACAAAAGTCACTTCTTTTAAGAAGAGTTTTGTGCAGTGCACCAAAAGGTCACAATAGCAACCGGGTGAATTGGATATCCCTATTTGCACAAAAAGGCATAGAGGAAACAGTCAGAGTCTCAAACAATTACAGGAAAAAACATTTGGCTAAACTTGTCATGGCTTATAATAGTGGGTGCACCAGCAGTCCAGCACCATGTACGTAACACAGGGGCATAAAGTGGTGATTCATAGTTTGTTGCCCCGATAAACAAACATCCAAGAAACATATTTGGGTTGGTCCCATTTTTGTTCACTCTAGCCACCTACTCCTATGTGTGGATAGAAAATCTAGTCCTGGTCATACCACTGTGTACAGCGTTACCCCTATATTTCCCTTTTCGACCAAGAGACCGGTTGGATGACCAGTCTGTACCACTTTCACCCCCTTTCCTTCCTGTTTGTACCAAGTCCGATGTACATACTAAATTCCCCCACCCCCACTTTATTTCTTGTTTTAACCAAGTACTCCCTCTGTCCAGAATTACATGTCATCAAAATGGATGTGTCTAGAACTAAAATACATCTAGATACGGGTTCGGGAAACATGCAAACATGACCAAGACATTCTCCGGTCAATAACCAACAGCGGGATATGGATACCCATGTTGGCTCCCACATGCTCCACAATGATCTCATCAGATGAACCACGATGTCAAGGACTTAATCAATCCCGTATACAATTCCCTTTGTCTAGCGGTACGATACTTGCCCGAGATTCGATCGTCGGTATCCCGATACCTTGTTCAATCTCGTTACCGGCAAGTCTCTTTACTCGTTCCGTAACACATCATCCCTTGATCAACTCCTTGATCACATTGTGCACACTATGATGATGTCCTACCGAGTGGGCCCAGAGATACCTCTCCGTTTACATGGAGTGACAAATCCCAGTCTCGATTCGCGCCAACCCAACAGACACTTTCGGAGATACCTGTAGTGTACCTTTATAGCCACCAAGTTACGTTGTGACATTTGGCACACCCAAAGCACTCCTACGGTATCCGGGAGTTGCACAATCTCATGGTCTAAGGAAATGATACTTGACATTAGAAAAGCTTTAGCATACGAACTACATGATCTTGTGCTAGGCTTAGGATTGGGTCTTGTCCATCACATCATTCTCCTAATGATGTGATCCCGTTATCAATGACATCCAATGTCCATGGTCAGGAAACCGTAACCATCTATTGATCAACGAGCTAGTCAACTAGAGGCTTAGTAGGGACATGGTGTTGTCTATGTATCCACACATGTATCTGAGTTTCCTATCAATACAATTCTAGCATGGATAATAAACGATTATCATGAACAAGGAAATATAATAATAACCAATTTATTATTGCCTCTAGGGCATATTTCCAACAGTGCACAATATTGAGCACTCCTATATGACTAGCCGCTCTATCTACATGCGGGACATTTGAAAGCATCCGGGCCCCGCGTGCCATCCACCAAATCACAGCGAGGTGCTACAGTCGAGACTCACCTGTAACCCCGGTGTGGCCGTCATGACCCGTCATATCACAAAACCCACACCTTTACCAGCAGTGGTAAGGTGGCCTCCAAGTTGGACTGGATGAAGCAACCATCATTTCACTAGAATGCTCATTCAAGCCCTTTCTTCCCTTTCTTGAAGAAAACCTCACTCCAGGCTACTCACTTCTCCCATTTTTCTTCTGTACCGACGAAGGAAAGGTGGGCGAATCAGTTATGCTACTATATTTTCATTCCAAGAATCTTCTTTTTGCGAAGCACTGACCGATTCTCACATCCTATTCTTTTTCCGTTTTCATTGCGATTGTGGTTTCCTTTCGATTGCTTTTTGTTTGTCAGTTCATTGATGGATCCTGGAGCACTGGCAAGGTGATGGCCTCCATCGAGGACGAGGAGATGGCCCCCGGAGGGATGAGATCCCCCGGTGAGCTGCACAAGGTAAAAAATAATGGCTTATTACCATAGTTGTGGTTTTTGATTATTTGCAATGTGCTTGCTAATATGTTAGGGTTGTGTAGGTGCCGGTGGACGTCCTTGATGATTCCGATGTCGTGGCCCGTCCTGTTGGCATCGCCCCGGAGATCAATTCCGATGCCACTGTCCATCCTGTGGACATCGCCCCAGAGATCAATTCCGATGTTGCGGTCAGTCCTGTGGACATCGCCCCAGAAATCGATTCCCATGCCGCTGTCCGTGCTGTGGTCATTGCCCGAGAGATCAATGACAAGAAATAGTTGGTCGCGCTAATCCTTTAGGGTAGTTTGCATTGACCTGTGTTTAATTACTAGAACGATGCGTGTTATCAAACCATCTTAGGGCTAGTGCACTGTCTTGTGTGGGCGGATCTTGCTACTTTTGTTTGATAGTGAATCATGCTATGAATCATGCGAACCCTCTCCAAGTTATGAAAACAGATGTATCCTCACCAGCTTTTGATGTAATATATGGCATGATTAGATGTAAGTTTGAACTGTTTATCATATCAGCAGGGCTTGTTTGATGATTCTTGGTGTTAGTAGGCTAGCTATTGTGCGAGCTATAGTACTTACAAAACACTCACCGAAGAGAAACGTTGGGGCTGATGAGCTCGTGGTACGCTTATACTTATCCCTCGTCGATCGGCAAATAGTCCTTGCTCCTAAAATTGTAGGCTTAGCGATCGATGACCTAGGCGGGCTAGTTTGGCCTAGTGGGTTTCAGTGATATGACGTGCAACACAAAATCATAGCAGTGCAGAGACGTACTCCCTCCGTTCCAAAATAGATGACCTAGGCGGGCTAGTTTGCCCTAGCGGGTTTCAGTGATATGACGTGGTACAGTGTCATCCAGTCTTCGCGTGTGGTAGCAGTATTGCGGGTACAGTGAATTTTCTTGAAGAAGCGGAATTCAACGAAGTAATGATGGTTCCTTTGTCCGAACAACTTACAGTGGGAAAGGTTGGGCCTGCGATACGACCGGGGTAGACCAGGATAATTTTGTGCATGGCAGGTGGACCAGGATGGTCGACGTCCCACATGTCGGCGAATGAAAGTATTCTTTCCGATATAGAGGACGAGCAATGAGTATTCATTGTTTATTTTTGATGAAAGCTATTGTCTCCACTGTTACGACGGAGGAGTGTGAAACACGGCAGCCTAGTGAACTTGGCATGTGCACCACTCCCTCCTTCCTCATGTAATGCCTAGGTTATAGCTTTTTCTCACTTTCTCTCTATCTATTTCCTCTCAAATGTTTTTACCTTTCTTTTTTTAAGACACAATTGTTTTTATGCCTTTTTTAGAATTATTTTTTTATACCTTGGAGCACGTGTAGAGATGGGCTCTTGCAGAGCCCACTCCTTGACTTTGTCAATGCCTCTCTCTCCTCCACATAAGGAGTACTACTTGCTATGCATGCATGCGGCGGGCAGCTAGCGTCTTGAGGGGCCAGGGCGGTGAGAGCGGGCTCCGGAAGCGGTCCGGACTCTAGCATAATTTTGGTTTTTACAGTATTTCTTTCTCCATTGACAGGTAGGCCCGCGTAGATAGATAAAGAACACGAGATGATGAGGCGCATGCGGACTGTTTGACTGGTCAACCAGACAAATACGGAGCTATACGTTGAGCCAGTGACCGTATAATCACCATATCTCGTATACAATGATCAAAGTGAGCTATCAAGACAAGTTCGACGACTGCCAATGCATTTTACTCGGTAATAAATGACCAGGATTGAAGGGGAATCCAAATTTGCTCCATCTTCTGTCCTTGAGCTCTTGACAAACCAATGCACTATACGGTTGTCCGGCCACTCCACCCAGAGCTCTCACCAAGCGTCTTTCATGCCACCACGCCGCACACTAACCGGTAAGGCAGCGATGGCATCCCGCCGCGCCGAGTTCCTCGTCGCCCACGACCGCACACAAAATGGTAGGGAAGCGATGGCATCCCGCCGTGCCGAGTTCATCACCGCTCGCGACCTCACAACTATGTGGGAGGAATTTGAAGATGCCAAGGCCGAATGAGCAGTAGAGCAAGAGGCGGCCAAAGCCGCACAGAGGGAGTGGAAAAGTCAGAAATCACTCAAGAAAAGAGAGGCCTGTCGCCGCAAGAAAGAAAAGGACGCACGCGCTGCTGCAGAGAGGTCGGCGGAGATCCAAGCACGGTGGGGTGTCGCCGACAAAGCCGGGAAGGAGAGCGACGGCGTCTGGCCAGCATGTGAGAAGTAGTAGTACTAGTAGTTAGTGTGTGTGTGTGTGTGTGAGTACGAGCATGTACCAGTACTACTAGTTACTACTGTAGTTTTTAGAGAAAATTACCAGTACATTAGCCTAGACTAAATGGAAAAATTCCTATCCTAAGCATCAAATGGCATCTCTTTCTCTATAGGAATTGAGATGCATGTCATCTCACTTCCTATGATTTTCATATTCCTACCCTATGAACGAAAGGAGGCCTCTGTTGGAGTAATTACTGTAGCTAGCAGTACTGCTGGTATAGTAGTTTTCTTCAATAAGTGGAATTCAACGAAGTCATAATGGTTCCTTTGTCCAAGCAACATCAAAGTGGGAAGTGGGCATGTGATTTGACGGCTCATTAGTCATTGTTACTGCGGCGCGACGACCTGGGTGACTCCCTTGGAGTTCTGCGTGCATGGCAAGTGGACCAGGATGGTCGACGTCCCACGTGCGAACGGAAGTATTCTTTCCGATATCGAGGAGCAAGGAAACCGTGTGGTATAGTATCACTGCTGATTGGTTCGCAAAAAATAGTATCACTGCCGATTTATAATTATTTTTTATTTCTGATGAATGCTAGCATTTCAACTCTTACGACGAAGGGTGCCAAACACGGCACATGTTGGATGTCCCACACGTCAGCGAAAGGAGTGGGACATGAACAGCGTGGTAGAACCCAGCGTAAAAAAACAGCGTGGTAGAGCGTCTCCACTTCTTCCACTTCTGGGTCGGAGACCACATGTAGTAGTACTTAGTGGTATGAACGATACAAAGTGCGACCTGGAGACAAAGACACGTCTAGTTGGAAGGTCTCGGGGCACATACACATAAACAAATATAAAAGTTAATATGTGCCTCCAACTAATATAGTAGTAGTAGAGTACTTAGGCACGTACTTCATAACATCACCGTGCATTGCACGTACAACATTTAGTGGTAGTACGTAGTAAGAGACAAATGCCACCCAAGAGTTCCGTTCTCGACCTACTTTTCGGTGTTTGGTAGAGTGTATTGAGGGTGCATGAGTCCACACTAGTTTAGCACAAATACACTAGAAGCATGCATGAAGAGGGGTGTTGAGTTGAGCATGCATGAAGAGGGAACAACTATGCAAAGACAAGAACGCAACTAAACACACCCTATATGCCATGCATGTTCATACCATTTGTGCCTTTCTATTCACTTACTGCGCTACATTACTCAGGTTCATACGTCCACTCCTGGGTACATGTTCGTCTCGTAGTTCCAGTCCCACGTGTTCTTCATATAGATGGAACGATCCTTGCATAACACGTGCACCTTGATGCTAGATGTCTCGCGTGTTGGCAAAAGGATGAACAAAGCTCACGTAAAAAAAAGTGGATGAACATAGATTTCGGACGACCGAGAAGGAGCAAGCAACCTCGTGGTGGAGCGTCTGCACTCATAATATTTAATATTATTCAGCGATATAAAATTAACCAATCATCTCCACAGTGGACTGGAAGAGTACGAAACACGGCAGCCCAGTGTAGTTACATCATACTAGTACATGGCTAACCCACACTATCACCATATTTCTTGGCTTCCATGCGAGACCTATCTCTAGTAATCCAGCAGCCTGTATCGCTTCTCCCTCCTTGTCTCTATCAAAGTGCGGCGGGCTGGCATTTCTGCCATCTATTGAGGCCGGTTAACTATCACATGTTAGCGACATACCAAGAGCATTCTAAAAAAATTCCTTTCACGTTCCGTTTTCAAAAAGAAAAAAAATCCTTTCACGTACGAATTTGCATGTATGCTTTGAGCAACTTGCATGTTTGATACTCTAACTTAGCTAGAGGTTAGACTAACTCATGACTAACCCTGAACTAACTGTAGACAAAGAGGTGTTTGGGTGACATGGTTAGATTGACAATAAATGCACTTCATGGAGAGAGAAAAGTGATTTTTCAGTGGTCCCAATGAGAACTATCTCCAGTTAGCACCTCTTGGGTGGGATAGTTTTTTTGGTGGGTTCGGTGCAACTTGCTCCAATTTAAACCATCATCTTGGATAGTTTAGGGCTATTTGAGCCCCAACTAGCTCAAACTAAATCTAACACATGGATCCAAACAGGGCATATGGCCAGTCTCGACGAGGAGCAGTCGCGTGCACCAGGAAGCGGCGCTCTCTCGGCCGTCGCGCCACTTCAAGGCCGGCGCCAGTGAGATACCGCCTCCGCTCTGGCCGGGCATTAATGCGGCACTGACGCTCTAGGGCAACACTGACCGTTTCACGCGGGAAGCGCGCGCTAGCAAGGGAGTGTAGGTTTTGAACCGTTTCAGGTGTAGTACTGGTAGTTTGCAAAACTACTCAATTATTGCACTCAGTTTCCTAAGAAATTGTGGTAAAAAACGTTATTCCACAGCCTGCTTCCCTTCTCCTTCCTCTTCCACCGCCCGCGCACGTCCGCGGGAAGTGACTGGTCAACTCTTATATAGGAGTGCTAGCATAAAAAGATGCATGCATGACCACTAAAATTTCCATATTAAAGCATCGCTCCGGTGGGAGTATGGCGTATGTTGTTACCTTCGGCCGGCCCATGGCTACCGGGCGACGGCGACCAGAGAAGAGGAGGGGGGAGGGGAATGAATGCAGCTACTGTTTGGGTTCGCCTTACGGCTTAAATAAATGCGCAGCATCACGTGTACCCGCGGGTGCACAAATTGTAACATATGTGTCTGCTTAAGTGGGCGTCACATAACTGGTGTGTGTGTGTGTGAGAGATTCTGAGAGATAGAGTGTGTGTGTGTGACTCTACTCTTCGGACGTGTACTCAACCTTTTGCATCGGGATATAAGTATAATGATATTTACTTTAGCTAGTGATTTACGTGGCCATGTTAACGTGGTTGTGTCAAAAAAATGTCACTTCCTGCTCGTGATTTGCGTTATATAATTACAAGCAAGATTCTCGTGCATTGCATAGAAAATCAATATGCATTTTTTTTACAGAACACCTGTTGTGATTGACCCATGCAGGAGTAATCCCATGTGTAAAAACTAATGATATCTCAAGAATTTTATCGGAAAACTGGTATCTCGAGAATGTCATCGAAAAAAATGAAAGATGAGAGATAAGGCGAGGAGGAGTGGAGCGTGGTGGTGACTGGTGGTCGGAATGGGCGGAGGCGTGGGGATGGACGGCGCCGGCAGGCGGCAGCGGCTACCATGTATGCTAGATTGTTCCAGAGACTTATTCCTTTTTTAATTGTTGAGCAATGAGGTCGCGAGAGATAATGATGTGGAGAGAGGTGTCGGTATCTTTTGTAAAATTATCATAGTTTGCTTTCTATCCTCAGATATAGATCATACGGTCTGTATTACAAGATGGCAGGCACACCATCACCACCAACTCGTTTTTTATAAGGGTACAGATGATAAGTTTGCTGACTACTAAAGTAAAGTGGAATTTGTCCATGTTATGCAAGTAAATAAAGGTGATTGTTTATCATACGGGTAAGGGTGGATGAAGGGTGGTAGGAACAAATGCTCCGCCTAGAGCATGCGTGTGTGAGATGGAGTCTTAGTGTGTGTGTGAGAGAGAGAGAGATGGAGTCTTAGTTTGTGTGTGTGTGAGAGGGAGAGAGATGGAGTCTTAGTGTGTGTGGGGGGGGGCGTGCGTGCTTGCGTGTGTGTGTGTTTGTGTGTGTGTGTGTGACAGAGAGAGATGGAGTCTTAGTGTGTGTGTGTGTTGGGGGGGGTGCATGTGTGTGTGTGTGTCACGGGGTCCTCTGTGGCGGATGTAATTTAAGTGTGCATGGCTTTCATCATAGAGAGGTGATGTGTATGGCAGAGGCCACCAACGATGGGGTGCGAGAGAGAAAATGCCCGTAGAGAGGGAAGAGAAGGTGTGTGCGCGTGAGAGGAGTCGACTTCGAGAGAACGTGTTTGTTCGAGAGACACCGAGGAAGACTACTATATATCGAAGGTGCATGTAGGCGGGAATTAAACTAAGGGATGGTCTTATTGGTTTCGAGGATATAGGGGAAGAGTGAGAGGCAGGGGGTAGCTAGAAAGAGATTGTTAAGTGTGAGTGTGTGTTTTACCCATCCAGGCAGAAGTTATGTGCACAAAAGAGGAGAACGATTCGATGTGGCGTTAGGATTGAGGGTAATTAACTACGTATGGAGACATAGAGACCTTGAACGTGCATGTGTGAGAGGGATACATGTGTACGTGGGATGTGTGTGTGTGCGCGCGCATGATCGAGATAAAAGAAAGAAGACATAAGTCATAAGATCAACGACATGGGAGAGATGGATCGGTATGACAATATGCATGCATGTGAGAATGCATGGAAGAAGTCCCGACAATTGAGCATGTGTTTTTGTCTTTAGAGATAGTGGCGTGGGCTGGAGCATGCATCTATGGCGAGCAGAGGGAGTGAGGCGCAACGATTGTGCAAAAGAGACCAACCTATAAATGCATATGTATGGAGATACATATATAGTGTGGGTGATAGGAAACAAGACTCCGTGTGAGAAATAAATGTTGAAGGAGAAACTACAGATAGATACAAAGATGGAGATGCTAGCTAGAGGGACATCCGCTAGTTTGGGTGTTGGAGATGACCGTCGGGTGGTTCAAAGGGTGAAGTTATATATGTGTGTGAGAGGGCACTTGACTGCATGTAGAGAGAAACATATGTAGTGTGCGTGATAGGAAACAAGAGTGAGGGCGAGAAAGAAGGTTGATGGAGAAACAGATAAATAGAAAGATAAAGATGCTAGCTAGTGTGCGTTAGAGATACGAGTCGAGTGGATCAGAAGGCTGGGTTATGTGTGTGGGTGTGTGTGTGAGAGAGAGGGTGCATGTGAGTCACATACAAATAGATATCAAGAGAAATGAGATCCAGAGAGACGGAGTTTTGTGTCTGCGAGAGAGAAAGATATTTCACAATGAGAGTGATAGCTAGAGAGACATACGAGGGAACACAAGATATCTCTAGGGAGAGAGGGTGTGTGTGAGCGACATACAAGAGAACAATGGATAAATATGAGACCCTGGGAGACAGAGTTTGTGTTTGTGTGTGAGAAAGAGATATTGAAGAGGAAGAGTCGTAGGTTCTCATATCTAAGGAGTGAAAGACATCTCTGTATGAGGGGTGTGCGAGTGGCACACATGGGAATAGTAGAGAGAAATGAGACCCCGGGAGACAAAGTTTTGTGTTTGTGTGAGAGAAAGATATTCCACATGGAGAATCATAGTTAGAGACACATAGCAGGGAGCGAGATATACTTAGAGAGAGATAGAGTGATGAAGGTCGAGGGAGAGATTACCGTCAGTGTGTTACGAAGATAAAAGATCATTGTCGACATACAGGTAGCACGAGAGATACCTGAGAGACGATGAACGCGTATAGGTCCAAAGAGATAGTCCTATATAAGCATGAGTGATAGCTATATGGGACGAATATCTGGATTAAAGGGGATTTAAATATTTAAACTGGAGATCACGACATCGATACTATCATGACACAAATTGGTGTATCAAACATGCATATTCATTTGAAAATGGGCACACATGTAATGTTATATAGTTTATCAATATTGGTGATCCATAGATTCTTCAATTACAAACAATGCATGGTTTATATGCAATTAATGTCTAAACGGGATTACACTATATGTTGCGTGTGTGAAACACATTATACATGTTTGAGAAGTAAAAAAACCCGCATGAAACACACATTAATTGGAGACAGTTAGCGAGGAATGCATACATTGGATTTCAACATAAAGTGGTTTCAAATATTTGAAAATCCAAATTGATGGATACAACCTTATGAATCTGAGATCATGCCATTTGTAAACCATATTTATGTATAAATGGTGTTGTGCTTTTGAAAGTATAT
Organism: Triticum urartu; assembly: GCF_056163025.1. Taxonomy (NCBI): domain Eukaryota; kingdom Viridiplantae; phylum Streptophyta; class Magnoliopsida; order Poales; family Poaceae; genus Triticum; species Triticum urartu. The sequence goes on from NC_141875.1 coordinate 560,108,248, forward strand.
ATAAAAAAATGATGTATATAAAATGTAATTCCAATTGAAAATGGATCCCGCCCAGAAAAATAGAATACAAACGGGATTCGAATTGAGTTGGCACGGTAAACGTGCACTCTGCAAAATTTGAACGAAGAGGGGAAAGTCACAGTAACCGCCCGAAACCAAAATCTGCGAGATGGAAATCACTACTGCCTATCCCTGCCACCCAAAGCCTATATGCTGGATTTCTATAGGTTTTGATAGGGGTAGGTTTGTAATTTCACCGAAACGTGACGTAACCGCCTCTCACCCGGATTCATACACGGTGGGCGCCAAAACACAGTGTGTCCTCGGCCGAAATCGACTCCCTTCCCGATTCATATTCATACAAGGTGGGCGCCAAAAACAAACTCTCGTCGGCAAATATTCGGTGTATGCGAGATTACCGTCCTATCCCCAATCGACTAGTGTTGCTGTGACGTAGTAGAAATTTGAAATGGGGGCTAAGTTTGTAAATTTCCTCGCATTTGAGACAAGCGTGCCCTGAATATATGGTTCCCCCTTCCTCTCTACCTCCCTTTTCCCCATTCGTACTCCATGGGCGCCAAAACACCCTCTCCACCCCACCCTCCTCCGTCCGCCGCCGTCCGCCACCCCATCCACCGCCATCCTCCTCCACCATGCCGGAGCTGATACCCCGACGCCGCCGTCCATTACAAGAGATCGACCTCTCTCATCCACGGCTTTGGACCGGGATCCTTGCATCCCGTCCTCTCGCTTCATCCCCGCCGTCGTCCACCTTGCCGGCGCCGCTCCTACGGCCGTTTCGTCCACCACGCCCCGCCGCCACCATCTACCCTCCTACATCTGCTTCCACGCTGCCGACAGCCATCGCTACCGTAGCACCGTCAAATTCTCAGCAGATGCGTACACGGCACCGCACCAGACGTGGTACTCTTTCGTATCTGCTCAACTTATTTATCGCAGCAAGAAAATAGATCACCACTGCTTTACTCTCATTTCTTGCCTTGTTTGCGAAGTTGCCTTTGTCCGGTTTGCACCTTCAGATCCTCCATGGCACGCTCAACACCATACTCGCAATGCTTATGGTTTTCCCCTTTTATATTCCACACTAGTTAAATACAGTAGACTAAATTTCAAAATTGGGTCAGTCGATTTTTCAAAGCTCACCGAAGTTCGCCGGTGCGATTGAAGGGGCTTGGGTGGGGATGGTGGTTGTGGGGGCGGTGGTGGGGCCTCGTCGAACGAAGAAAACTCGACGCGGGTGGGGGCGGGGGTGGGGGTGGCAGAGGAACACAGGCGGAGGGGCCGGTGGTTCGGCCGGCGGCCCGTGCGGTGTTCTGTATGGGAAGCACAGTATGTTCCTTGTCAGGAAGGGTAGCAGGGACATCTGCAGTCAACAGCTGATAGAGCTGGCCTGTACGTGATCGATAGGCTTTCAATTACTAGCGGCAATACAACACCGTAATTTCCAGCCAGTTCCACTTTCCCGATTTATATATCCTGGTTATGGTGTACCCCTGTTACATACACTATGGGGTTGTTTGGTTTGTGACTAACTTTGCCAAAGACTGCCACACCTAAGGTTAGGAAAGTTTGACCAACTTAGGTGAGTGTTTGGTTCAAAACACATCTTAGGCAAGCCACACTTGGACCCCACATGGCATACACACAAAAAGTGTGGCAAGATTCCCTTAGGCTTGCCAACTTGTGGCTCTCATTTTGATGAACTAACCTTAGTCAAGTTTGGCAAAAATGTGTGGAAAAGTGTGGCAATCCTAGTCCTAAAACCAAACAGCCCCTATGATCTGCCTAGTTGTCGTGTGCTCTTGTTATCATGGTTTGGCAATAAACTCTCTATACAGTATATTATGAACCTATCATCTGCCAGCAATCCTTACTTCTGGAGCCTATTTTTTTGTGTACTTGTGCCAGATTATATAAATGCACGCACCATATTACAGCACACATGAGCTCTCTCATCAGAATCCAGTGATAGCACACAAGTGTTTACAGGGGCGCCCCTATATTAGAATATCATCTGCATTACAAAGATAATCTCACAACTATTTATGTTTTCATGGTTCTCAGATATTATACGCAATTACAGTGAATATCAGAATCAGCGCATCAGAAGAATATTGTGGAACACTGCAATGACTTACAAAATTGGCAGCAAGGCATTGAGTGCCATTCTAGAAGCAATGAAACTCGTACGCTCCCCACCTGTTGATTCTTGTTAAGAATATCATCCTAATGACTATTCTAACCTCGAGGAGTCAAAGGCAGATGGCCTGTCCTGTTCACCCATCAAGGTGCCTGTTCTAATTTGGCAAGGTTTTATTGATTGCGTGTATCTTGCATATGTTGTCTTGCATTTCTTCTACTTTGTTGCACCGCAATCTGCTTAGTTTACTCATCATATATGTCGAGATGCCATGCCCATCCATTATCAATACATATTCCATCTGTCATCATACCATGTTTTTTCACTCAAATGCTGTTCTTGTGCATCAGACATCAAAAAGGAAGAGGGTGATTGCCGAACCTGAAGGAGCACCAGCAAAGTCCTTGAAAAACGTGGTGGTGCCGGAGAAATCAGACAGCACCCCACTTATATTGGTTGTACAACCAGTGACACAAAACGTAGGAGTGACTCCAGCAGACTGTACCCATACTTCACTGGCCACACCACTAGCCCCACCACACATGACCTGCACTCCAGCAAAAGGTATACCGATTTCATTTGCCATAGCACCAACTGTACGACAGAAAAATCCCACTCCAGCAAAAAGTACAGCAAGTCCACCGGACGAAGACCTATCCCAACTGCAGAGACGGCCAATTCCTGCAGATTGGAACCCCATTCCATTTATTCCCAGTTTAAAAGACAATGCTTTCAATGTTGTTAGGGACTACGTGCATATATTCCCATCATGGGAAGATTATTGTGAAGACAAACACCATTTTCATATCTTCCTGTCCAACTTACGTGTAAGTGCTATTATTCATGGTTATTATTTTCCTATTTTCTGCTGATTGAACACATCAATGATTTACATTACATTGTTGTAACTAGGCGAGGGTCAATCTGGATAGTCATGATGAGCAAAGCTTGCTTGTGCTTTTCAAGGAAGCATTGCAGCAGTATCGGTGTTACCTAAGGAAATCACACTTTGATGGCAAGTCTATAAAAGAATTTCTGGTGAAGTCTCCTGTGCTAAATTTAGAAGACATTGAATGGAAAAACCTTGTTATGCACTGGTCTCGTTCCCAGGATGAGGTACTGTCTATGAAATCACATGACAATTTGAACTTCTACTTTTCCGCATGTGCCTTATGGATCTTTTTTGCAGGAAATCTGCTCGAAGAAGAATTCCGGTTTGACAAGAACGACAGGATATCACAAATATGCTGCCCGCTGCTTTGCTCTTGTTAGTACCTGTTGTCCTGTATCACTGTACTTGCATACATACCTGGTTCATTATGTGACAGCAGTATGCATGATAGCTTGCTTATCAATTGTTCGCTCCAAATTATCTGATCTGTATGAATGGTTATATTAGTGTAGAATATATCCAATGCCAATGTTTTTTAGCTCTGCATTCTTCTTGTAAGTACATGTTGTCCTTTATTAGTGTACTTATAATGACAGGTAGTTGTTCATGTACCATCACTCTACAGCTTATTTTCCTTTGCGCTCCATTTTCTACACATCAGATCTATATTTACTCTTACCATAAGGTTGGTACTGAAGAAGTTTAGCTGTGCATTGCTCTTGGCTGTACCTTTTGCTTGTATCACTGCACTTACATTTATAGCTACTTGGTTAAGTAGCATCACTCTTCATCTGATCTTAAATGTTCTCCATTTTTTTGTATATTATCACATCTATATTTACTCTTAACAAAATTTAGAATAAAGGCAATGCTTTTGAAGAAGATTCTGTGGTAAACTTCTTGAATTGCCCCTCCATCAGCATGGACAAGGCCTTTATAGAGCCTGTCTTCACCAATAATGTAAGTTTGTCCATCTCAAGCCTTCAAACTTTGTTGTATATATTTGGTTAGGCATGACTGCAACAGCTGTTTATTTTTGGTTTTTGCATCAAATTGCTTGTTTAAAGTTTATTATATGTAGTTCATAAACAAAAGTTTGTCCTTTCTCAATTTAAGTTTTCAGTTGTACAACCAAGTTCCTTCTTCATACCATGTAAATTAAACTATACAGAGCAAGTGTTCTTATTTTGCACTGCATGTATGCTTCTGTTCTTCATCCTTAATCCAGTGGTGTGGTGAACTTACCCACTATAGCACAATGTCATATTCTGCAATGTCTTAACTATGAACAATGTCATATCATTCTACTATTATTTAAACCGTCTCTTTATTTGCCAATCTAAAATGGTATAAATTGACAGCACACTAACCATTGATACTTATGAGTTCTTGATCTGTAATCCAGTGGTGTCATGAAGCTGCCAACTCCTTCACAATGTCATTTCCTGCCATGTCTTGACCTGAACAATACCATATTGTGTTAATGCACATTTAAAGTGTGTTACTTTATTCGTCAGTAAGAAATGTGATGAATTGTCAGCACTGATACTTTTATGTGCAAAACATGTCATCTGTCTTCTTGTTTATCTTTCAGAGTGCGGAAGATATAATTGTTGAACAAGCGCAGTCTCATCATCGTGCTCAGCTGCTTGTGCTGCAGCTCCCCAGCAGGGCTAACCTTTCCTGAACTCTATTGAAGTGCTGTCGGTTTTGTATATTATTTTGTCGGTGTGTTTATTTGCACTGGTGGCGATCTTTGATGCCTAGTGTATGTAATCTGCTGTCTGCTTGTACTTTATTATCATAGTGGCGAACTTTGATACCCAGTGGATGTAATATGCCGTAATTTCTTTATTGTATAGTCTAGGTTTTTTTCTTATTCATGATGATGTAGTTATTTTACTGTATATATATCCTGTCTTCGCAGTAAACCGGCCAAACCATAAAATTATGGTACATAATCGGGCCGTCATGCAATCACGATGTAGGTTGGGCCTAAAACGTGCCGAACAGCTTACGGGCCGGCAGCAGCCCGAAATGAACCTCGGCCCATGATTGTGCGAACCAAATCACGGGCTTTTAACTGGCCAAAAAATTGTCTCGGTCCTTGTTTAGCCCAATCAGATATCGGCTGCGAGCAGGCGGGTGCAAACCGGGCCGTAGTTAGGCCCAACTATATGAAGGGCTTTTAACAGGCTGAAATTAATATAGGGCCGAAATGTTAAACAGGCCCTTAATAGGGCAAAACTAATATCAAGTCGAATTACTAAATGGGCCTTTAGCAAGTGGGCCCAAAAGCATAGTGTCCAGTTGACGGGCCGAATCTGATATGGGCCATAATTGAGCCCAAAGCCTCTTAAAGGGCCGGACCTGATCTGGGCCGTAATTTGGCCCAGAATGTCATAGGCCTTTCACGGGCCGGATCTCATATGGGCCACTATTAGGCCCGGAGCATGGCAGGACAATAATGGACTGGATCAAATATGGACCGGCATTTGACCCAAAACATGGCAGGCAGTTAATGGGCCGGCCTACTAGGGTCCTCAAAATCTTGTGGGCCTATAGCTAGGCTGGCCCATTAATGTCGGTGAAATCTCGTCGGCCTTTAGCTGGGCCGGCCCATTATGATCCGCAAGAATCTTGTGGGCCTTTACCTGGGCCGGCCCATTACGGCACACAAAAATCTTGTGGGCCTTTACCTGGGCCGACCCATTATGCCCCGCAAAATCTTGTGGGCCTTTAGCTGGGCCAGCCCATTATGGTCCGCAAAATCTCGTGGACCTTTAGCTGGGCCGGCCCATTACGATCCGCAAAATCTTGTGGGCCTTTAGTTGGGCCGACCCATTTAAACTTGTTGGGTCGTGCCACGTGTCGACGTATCATAGGCGCCTTTTGTCCAGTGAGTGGATGACATATGTCCCGACGATGAGCCGACACGTGTTTCTCTAGCCAATGATGATTTTACACGTGGAAAATCCCCATTGGTCGGGGCTGTTAACGAGTTATCGGATCCAAAACCCGACCCGATAGCTTAAGGGCGTTTCGTTACGGTAGATGCCACATGTCGGTCACCCTTGACGAAAGCACTTTTGTGACGCGCGATTTATCGTCATGGAATTGGACACTTCCGTGATGATAATTTTGGTAATGTCATGGAACACTTCTACGACAGCACAGGTATGACTATCTTGATTCTGTCATAAATTTGTCATGGATGTACATGCATGACAAAAAAAGCGACCTACTGTGACAAACATGTATCATCACGGATGTGTATTTTTTTGTAGTGAAATAATTTTACACTAGAGTTGAACTAGCTCTACAAGCTAGTTCAAATAATTTTACACTAGAGTTGAACTAGCTCTACAAGCTAGTTCAAATAATTTTACACTAGGGTTGAACTAGTTCTACAAGCTAGTTTAAATAATTTTATACTAGAGTTGAACTAGCCCTATAACCTAGTAAAATAATTTTACACTAGAGTTGAACTAGATCTACAAGCTAGTTCAAATAATTTTACACGAGTTGAACTAGCTCTATAACGTAGTACAAATAATTTTACACTAGAGTTGAACTAGTTCTATAGGCTAGTTCAAATAATTTTACACTAAAGTTGAACTAGCTCTACATGCTAGTTCAACTAGTTTTACACTAATCTTGAACTACCTCTACAAGGTAGTTTAAATAATTTTACCCTAGATTTAAACTAGCTCCATAACCTAGTACAAATAATTTTACACTAGAGTTTAACTAGCTCTATAACCTAGTACAAATAATTTTACACGACAGTTGAACTAGCTCTATAACCTAGTACAAATGATTTTACACCACTCTTGAACTAGCTCTAAAAGCTAGTTCAAATAATTTTACACTAGAGTTAAACTAGCTCTATAACCTAGTACAAATAATTTTACACTAGAATTAAACTAGCTCTACAAGCTAGTTCAAAAAAATTTACACTAGAGTTGAACTAGCTTTATAACCTAGTACAAATCATTTTACACTAGAGTTAAACTAGCTCTACAAGCTAGTACAAATAATTTTACACTAGAGTTGAACTAGCTCTACAAGGTAGTACAAATAATTTTACACTAGAGTTGAACTAGCTCTATAACCTAGTACAAATAATTTTACACTAGAGTTGAACTAGGTCTACAAGCTAGTTCAAATAATTTTACAATAAAGTTGAACTAGCTCTACAAGCTAGTTCAAATAGTTTTACACTAATCTTGAACTACCTCTACAAGGTAGTTTAAATAATTTTACCCTAGATTTGAACTAGCTCTATAACCTAGTACAAATAATTTTACAGTAGAGTTGAAGTAGCTCTATAACCTAGTACAAATAATCTTACACTAGAGTTGAATTAGCTCTATGACCTAGTAGAAATAATTTTACACTACTGTAGAACTAGCTCTACAAGCTAGGTCAAATAATTTTACACTAGAGTTGAACTAGCTCTATAACCTAGTACAAATAATTTTACACTAGAATTAAACTAGCTATACAAGCTAGTTCAAATAATTTTACAATAGAGTTGAACTAGCTCTATAACCTAATACAAATAATTTTACACTAGAGTTAAACTAGCTCTACAAACTAGTTAAAATAATTTTACACTAGAGTTGAACAAGCTCTACAGGATAGTTCAAATAATTTTACAGTACAGTTGAACTAGTTCTACAAGCTAGTTTAAATAATTTTACACTAGAGTTGTACTAGCTCCATAACCAAGTACAAATAATTTTACACTAGAGTTGAACTAGCGCTATGACCTAGTACAAATAATTTTACACTAGAGTTGAACTAGCTCTATAAACTAGTACAAATAATTTTACACTAGAGTTGAACTAGCTCTATAGGCCAGTTCAAATAAATTTACACTAGAGTTGAACTAGCTCTATAGGCTAGTTCAGATTATTTTACACGAGAGTTAAACTAGATCTACAAGCTAGTTCCAATAATTTTACACTAGAGTTGAACAAGCTCTACAGGCTAGTTCAAATAATTTTACACTAGAGTTGAACTAGCTCTATAGGCTAGTTCCAATAATTTTACACCAGAGTTGAACTAGCTCTACAAGCTAGGTCAAATAATTTTACACTAGAGTTGAACTAGCTCTATAACCTAGAACAAATAAGTTTACACTAGACTTGAACTAGCTCTATAACCTAGTACACATATTTTTACACTACTTTGGAACTAGCTCTATAAGCTAGGTGAAATAATTTTCCAATAGAGTTGAACTAGCTCTATAACATAGTACAAATAATTTTACAATAGAGTTGAGCTAGCTATATAACCTAGTACAAATAATTTTAGACTAGAGTTGAACTAGCTCTATAACCTAGTACAAATAATTTTACAGTAGAGTTGAACTAGCTCTACAGGCTAGTTCAAATAATTTTACACTAGAGTTGAACTAGCTCTACAGGCTAGTTCAAATAGTTTTACACTAGAGGTGAACTAGCTCTATAACCTAGTAGAAATAATTTTACACTAGAGTTTAACTCGCTCTATAACCTACTACAGATAATTTTACAATACTATTGAACTAGCTCTACAATCTAGGTGAAATAATTTTACACTAGAGTTGAACTAGCTCTATAACCTAGTACAAATAATTTAACACTAGAGTTGAACTAGCTCTACAAGCTAGGTCAAATAATTTTAAAGTCGTGTTGAACTATCTCTATAACCTAGTACAAATAATTTTACACTAGAGTTGAACTAGCTCTACAACCTAGCACAAATAATTTTACACTAGAATTAAACTAGCTATACAAGCTAGTTCAAATAATTTTATAATAGAGTTGAACTAGCTCTATAACCTAATACAAATAATTTTACACTAGAGTTAAACTAGCTCTCCAAACTAGTTCAAATAATTTTACACTAGAGTTGAACAAGCTCTACAGGATAGTTCAAATAATTTTACACTAGAGTTGAACTAGTTCTACAAGCTAGTTTGAATAATTTTACACTAGAGTTTTACTAGCTCCATAACCAAGTACAAATAATTTTACACTAGTGTTGAACTAGCTCTATGACCTAGTACAAATAATTTTACACTAGAGTTGAACTAGCTCTATAAACTAGTACAAATAATTTTACATTAGAGTTGAACTAGCTCTATACGCTAGTTCAAATAAATTTACACTAGAGTTGAACTAGCTCTATAGGCTAGTTCAAATAATTTTACACGAGAGTTAAACTAGCTCTACAAGCTAGTTCAAATAATTTTACACTAGAGTTGAACAAGCTCTATAGGCTAGTTCAAATAATTTTACACTAGAGTTGAACTAGCTCTATAGGCTAGTTCCAATAATTTTACACCAGAGTTGAACTTGCTCTACAAGCTAGGTCAAATAATTTTACACTAGAGTTGAACTAGCTCTATAACCTATAACAAATAAGTTTACACTAGACTTGAACTAGCTCTATAACCTAGTACACATATTTTTACACTACTTTGGAACTAGCTCTACAAGCTAGGTGAAATAATTTTCCAATAGAGTTGAACTAGCTCTATAACATAGTACAAATAATTTTGCACTAGAGTTGAACTAGCTATATAACCTAGTACAAATAATTTTAGACTAGAGATGAACTAGCTCTATAACCTAGTACAAATAATTTTACACTAGAGTTGAACTAGCTCTACAGGCTAGTTCAAATAATTTTACACTAGAGTTGAACTAGCCCTACAGGCTAGTTCAAATACTTTTACACTAGAGGTGAACTAGCTCTATAACCTAGTAGAAATAATTTTACACTAGAGTTTAACTCGCTCTATAACCTAGTACAAATAATTTTACAATACTATTGAACTAGCTCTACAATCTAGGTGAAATAATTTTACACTAGAGTTGAACTAGCTCTATAACCTAGTACAAATAATTTAACACTAGAGTTGAACTAGCTCTACAAGCTAGGTCAAATAATTTTAAACTCGTGTTGAACTATCTCTATAACCTAGTACAAATAATTTTACACTAGAGTTGAACTAGCTCTACAACCTAGTAGAAATAATTTTACACTACTGTTGAACCAGCTCTACAAGCTAGAGTTGAACTAGCTCTATAGGTAAGTTCAAAAAATTTTACACTAGAGTTGAACTAGCTCTATAGGCTAGTTCAAATAATTTTACACTAGAGTTGAACTAGTTCTAGAAGCAAGTTTAAATAATTTTATACTAGAGTTGAACTAGCTCTATAACCTAGTACAAATAATTTTACACTACAGTTGAACTAGCTCTACAAGCTAGTTCAAATAATTTTACACTAGAGTTGAACTAACTCTATAACCTAGTACCAATAATTTTACAATATATTTAAACAAGCTCTACAGGCTAGTTTAAATAATTTTACACTAGAGTTCAACTAGCTCTACAAGCTAGTTCAAATAATTTTAGACTAGAGTTGAACTAGCTCTATAACCTTGTACAAATAATTTTACACTAGAGTTGAACTAGCTCTACAGGCTAGTTCAAATAATTTTACACTAGAGTTGAACTAGCTCTATAGGCTAGTTCAAATAGTTTTACACTAGAGTTGAACTAGCTCTATAACCTAGTAGAAATAATTTTACACTAGAGTTTAACTCGCTCTATAACCTAGTACAAATAATTTTACACTAGAGTTGAACTAGCTCTACAACCTAGTACAAATAATTTTACACTACTGTTGAACCAGCTCTAACAGCTAGTTCAAATAATTTTACACTAGAGTTGAACTAACTCTATAACCTAGTACAAATAATTTTACACTAGATTTAAACTAGCTCTGCAAGCTACTTCAAAAAAATTTACACTAGAATTAAACAAGCTCTAGAGGCTAGTTCAAAAAAATTTACACTAGAGTTGAACTAGCTCTACAAGCTAGGTCAAATAATTTTACACTAGAGTTGAACTAGCTCTATAACCTAGTACAAATAATTTTACACTAGAGTTGAACTAGGTCTACAAGCTAGTTCAAATAATTTTACACCAAAGTTGAACTAGCTCTACAGGCTAGTTCAAATAGTTTTACACTAATCTTGAACTACCTCTACATGGTAGTTTAAATAATTTTTCACTAGATTTGAACTAGCTCTATAACCTAGTACAAATAATTTTACACTGGAGTTGAAGTAGCTATATAGGCTAGTTCAATAATTTTACACTAGAGTTGAACTAGCTCTATATGCTAGTACAAATAATTTTACACTAGAGTTGAACTAGGTCAACAAGCTAGTTCAAATAATTTTACACTAAAGTTGAACTAGCTCTACAGGCTAGTTCAAATAGTTTTACACTAATCTTGAACTACCTCTACAAGGTAGTTTAAATAATTTTACCCTATATTTGAACTAGCTCTATAACCTAGTACAAATAATTTTACACTAGAGTTGAAGTAGATCTATAACCTAGTACAAATAATCTTACACTAGAGTTGAACTAGCTGTATGACATAGTACAAATAATTTTACACTATTGTAGAACTAGCTCTACAAGCTAGTTCAAATAATTTTACACTAGAGTTGAACTAGCTCTATAACCTAGTACAAATAATTTTACACTAGAATTAAACTAGCTATACAACCTAGTTCAAATAATTTTAAAAATAGAGTTGAAATAGCTCTATAACCTAATACAAATAATTTTACACTAGAGTTAAACTAGCTCTACAAGCTAGTTCAAATAATTTTACACTAGAGTTGAACAAGCTCTACAGGATAGTTCAAATAATTTTACACTAGAGTTGAACAAGTTCTACAAGCTAGTTTAAATAATTTTACACTAGAGTTGTACTAGCTCTATTACCTAGTACAAATAATTTTACACTAGAGTTGAACTAGCTCTATGACCTAGAACAAATAATTTTACACTAGAGTTGAACTCGATCTATAGGCTAGTTCAAATAAATTTACGCTAGAGTTGAACTAGCTCTATAGGCTAGTTCAAATAATTTTACTCTAGAGTTGAACTAGCTCTACAAGATAGTTCAAATAATTGTACACTAGAGTTGAACAAGCTCTACATGCTAGTTCAAATAATTTTACATCAGAGTTGAACTAGCTCTATAGGCTAGTTCAAATAATTTTACACCAGAGTTGAACTAGCTCTATAACCTAGAACAAATAAGTTTACACTAGACTTGAACTAGCTCTATAACCTAGACAAATTTTTTTACACTACTTTGGAACTAGCTCTACAAGCTAGGTGAAATAATTTTCCACTAGAGTTGAACTAACTCTAGAACATAGTACAAATAATTTTACACTAGAGTTGAACTAGCTATATAACATAGTACAAATAATTTTAGACTAGAGTTGAACTAGCTCTATAACCTTGTACAAATAATTTTACACTAGAGTTGAACTAGCTCTACAGGCTAGTTCAAATAATTTTACACTAGAGTTGAACTAGCTCTATAGGCTAGTTCAAATAGTTTTACACTAGAGTTGAACTAGCTCTATAACCTAGTAGAAATAATTTTACACTAGAGTTTAACTCGCTCTATAACCTAGTACAAATAATTTTACACTAGAGTTGAACTAGCTCTACAACCTAGTACAAATAATTTTACACTACTGTTGAACCAGCTCTACAAGCTAGTTCAAATAATTTTACACTAGAGTTGAACTAACTCTATAACCTAGTACAAATAATTTTACACTAGATTTAAACTAGCTCTACAAGCTACATCAAAAAAATTTACACTAGAATTAAACAAGCTCTAGAGGCTAGTTCAAAAAAAATTACACTAGAGTTGAACTAGCTCTACAAGCTAGTTCAAATAATTTTACACTAGAGTTGAACTAGCTCTATAACCTAGTACAAATAATTTTACACTAGAGTTAAACTAGCTATACATACTAGTACAAAAATTTTTACATTAAAGTTGAACTAGCTCTACAGGCTAGTTCAAATAGTTTTACACTAATCTTGAACTACCTTGCCGGGGTGCTGATCCACGGGCACCTATGGGACCGGTGGGCCAGGTCCCTTTCGGTTCGGCGAGGGCGGAGATCGTGCAAAGAGCAAATTGAGGCGAAGCACGCGAGCGATTTACCCAGGTTCGGGCCGCACGGATGCGTAAAACCCTACTCCTGCTTTGTGGTTTTGTATTGATTTCTAGCTCGGGAGCGCGGAGTGCTACAGTACACACCAGCGGCTAGCAAGACCGAGCGTGAGTGTTAGAACTCGCTCTCCCCCCTCTACGTTGCACACGAGCCTCCTTTTATATGCTCAAGGGGCTACCGACAGGTGGCAACGGAGGTAAAGGGCAAAAATGGAAAGGTGTTGTGGTAGGCACAGCTACCTGCTACAGTGTAACATACCTAACCCTGACGGCAGGGGACAAGGTTCTTAAATGCCCGTCTGTGTCGCCTAAACAGTGTGAAAAGGGACCGCCAGGGACGCCACCGTTCGCCACGATGGCGATCTTGTCAGCGCCGCTTGCCACCGCACGTCCCTAGCTGCACAGCCTTCCGCCACGTACGCTTGGAAGGGCCACAGAGCGACACGTTGGTGGATGTGTTGGAGCGCGGGCGCGAAGAGGTGGCTTGCCGCAGCAAGTGCCTTGCCGCAGTCGTTGTCTTGTCGCGTCCGGGAGCTTGTCGCTCACCGGGCCTTGCCGGAACGCGTGGTGCGCCGCGGCAAGTTCCTTGAAATGCCTTGAGTGGCCTTCCCGGCAAGCTCCTCTTGCCGGGGTCTTGTCTTCTTGACTTGGACACTTTGTTCTTGAATGGCTCCAAAGGAACCACGGAGGATCTTGGCGGTCACCCGGCAAGCCTTGCCGCAGGATGCTGCGACTGCCCGTGCACAAGTTCGGGATACTAGGGTACCCCTACTCTAGTACACCGACAGGAGCCCCCGGGCCTGGGCCATACATGGTGCCGAGCGCTGTTGGGCCAGGCCCAAAACAGGGCACGGGCACGCGCGGCCTAGGTTACGCCGTATCTCACTCCGTATCCACCGCGCCCTCCCCGAACGGCACGCGTTGAATGCGGCGTCGTGGGAGAGGTCGTGGGGGTTTCTTTATTCGGAAATGCGGAACGTCTGCCCCCTCCCCCTTTATAAGCAGGGGAAACAGGGGCAGTTGGCCCACTCGCCCGTTGCCGTTCCCAATCTCAGGAATCTATGCCGCTCCCTTGCCTCCCCAAAGCTGAGAGAGAGAGAGCAGCGCTCCGCCCCCCATCGCCACTAGCACCACCAACGCCGTCGACCTCCTCCACTACTTCCGCCATGGCTCCAAAAGCCGACAAGGGGAAGACCGTGAAGACGACCGAGGCGCAGCGGCTCGCGGCGCTGCGGAAGGAGCGGTCCGTTTTCCCTCCCAAGCTCGGCGCGAAGGAGCTGAGGGAGAACTACTATCTGTTCTGGTCGGCGGAGACGCGCGCGCATCCGCGCACAAAGGTTCTCCCCGCCGCCGCTTGGAAGAAGGCTCCGAATGGGTACCCCTTCTTCGCATTGTTCTTCTATTGCGGGCTCTGCCCGCCCTTCTCTGATTTCTTCTGCGACATCATGAACACCTATGGATTCCATCTCCTTGACTTCACCCCCAACGCCGTCCTGACAATGGCAGTTTTCGCACACCTCTGCGAAAACTTTGTCGGAGTTCTACCCAATGTAGCCCTCTTCCGCCACTTTTTCATACCCCGAGTAGAGAGAGGAGAGCCTCTATCCGGTGGGATTGCCTGGATCTCAAGGCCCGGCAAGAAAGAGACCTATCTGGAGGGAGAATTCCGTGGCAAGTGGGAGGAGTGGAGAGCTGATTGGTGCTGGATCGACGAGGAGAGCCCGCAGCCATTCACCGTCCGACGCCGAACCCCAGTAGCACGCGGCAGCGATTGGAGTGACATGGCTCCGGAGGACGCCAGGCTGAAGATTGCCGTCACCAGGATCCTGCGCCTGAGGCTTGCCGGGCTTACTGTTGGCGCTGTTGGCGCAGACTTCCTTCACCGCCGCATCGCCCCCCTGCAGGAACGGGGGAGGCCCACTTGGGAGTTCAAGAATGCGGCAGACATCATGAGGCTGCAGCCAGACCTCAATTACAACTTCACAGTCCTGGAGCTCAACGCGATGCTGCAGGAGCTGTTCAAATATGACCCCCAACATCCCGAGGTGTTCAGGTTGCCGGGGGGCGTCGTGCCTTTGTGCAACAATTCCGCGCTCGACCGCATCCGTGCAATGATGCCGGAGTGCGACTCGCACGGGATTGTGCCAACTTGGCAGGAGCCTGCAGACGAGGTCGTGCAGCAATTCTTCGACGACTTGGTGGAAGTGCCAATCCGCCTTGACGAGAAGGACGGCCTCACCCGCGACACCACGGATGCGGAGATGGCGCTCATCGCCACTAGGCTGGAGGAGGCAGCGGCAGCCGCAGCCGCGGGCAAGTTCGGGTTCACTGTGGAGGAGGCCGATGCAGTAGAAGCGGCAAGCCGTGCCGAGCGAGGGGAGCATGCCGGCAAGAAGGGGCTTGCCGGGCAAGACACCGAGCCGAGCGAGCCCGCCAAGGACGCGAGCGGCTCATTGCAAATCGACTCTTCTTCCACCTCGTCTTCAGATAGCCCACCAGAACCAGAGCCTCCATCCCCACCAAGAAGGCGTCTCCGCAAGGTTGGTGATGTGGCGGAGCGGCAAGCGGGCCAACAGTCGCCACGCCGCGTGACACGCTCGACCACGGCAAACACCGTTGCCGCAGGAGCGCCTCATGCTACGACGGCAACTGGAGCGGAGTCTAGCCGGATCACCGCTTCAGTCCCTGCCGCTACTCACGCCGCGCCGACAGCCGGAGCGGGGTCGTCTCAGACCGCCGCCAGTGCTCCCGCCAAGCGGCCAAGGGAAGCTTCTCCTCCGCCTCCTCGCTCCGGGCGTGCGCCAGGCTTCGACTTCTCCGCGTTAAGCTCCGACGAGGAAGAAGAAGAAGAGTAAGCTTCTCTTGTTGTACTTGCATTTCTTCAACTCTTGCTGTTGGTCTTGTTTCTCACTTGCTTTTCCCTGAATCTGTTCCTCTTTAGGACTCTGGCCCAGAGAGCGGCAAAGAGAGCTAAGGCCCCGTTGATCATCATCGAGGACGAGCCCACTGTGATAACAGGTGGCGCGCCCGAGACGACCTTGCCGGAGCCGGCGACTTTCCTCCATGGCAGCCCCCAGCGTAAGTGTGTGAATTATTTTTCGTGGCGAGGCGCGCATGGGTACTTGTCTTTGCTGATATCTGGTTGTTGACTTGTGTAGGAGCCGAGCAGCCCCACCAGGAGCCAAGGGAGAATCCCCCGACAAGGGAGAATTCTCCGGCAAGGGAAGGCTTCCCGGTGAGGGAGAAGTCTCCAGCAAGGGAGGGTTCTCCGGCGAGGGACAGCGCCAGCGGCCCCCCGACGACGGAGACCACGACCGCAGAGCCTGGTGCAGGTACTCCCCTTGCTTCAAAACTTCTCTTGGATCCTTCTTTTCTTGATCTTTATGAGTTTCTGCTGGATTCTGTTTGACTCTTCTCCCCTTTTCCGACCGTTAGATCCATCCGCTGCGGAGCAGATGGAGGCAGAGGTCGCCGCCGACGAAGCTGCCGGTGCTGGAGACGCCACCGGCGCAGAGGCCGCCAAGGCTGACGCCGCAGCAACTGGCGAGGAATCTGGCGATCGTACTGACGGCCCCAGAGGCCGCAGGAGCGCCAGGCGCTACGCCGACCACCGACCCATCCGCCGAAGCCGCAGTGCCAAGTTCCAAGGATCCCCAGCCGGGCGTTTATTTGAAGGCCGACGACGACGTCTTCATCAATCTTCCGTGGGCATCAAGCTCCAGAGCGCCGGTCGAGGGGGAGGTCTTCGACGGAGAAGTGCTCGCCTCCGCGGGGCTGAAGCTGGTCGATGCGCTAAGCAGCAGCAGCAACGGGCCCGAAGAAGAGCGGCTGCTGCACAGGTTGGTGTCGCTCTACCGCGCGCGACAAGCCAAGCTGGAGTCCCGCGAGGCGCTTGTCGCGAAGGCGGGAGCAGACATTGAAAAGCACGCAGAAGAGCTCGGGGGTTTCCACCGGGAAGCCCTTTGATCCCTGGCGGAGGAGCGGGAGCAGCTCGCTGAAGCGCGGAAGGTCTTTCTCCTCGAGAAGGCTGAAGCCGAAGAGCACCAGCGACTTGCCGCTGTGAAGCTAGCCGCGGAAGAGGGCGAGCTGGCGCAGTGGAAGGTCAATCTCGACGCCCACGAGGAGGAGCTTGCCTCGCGCGAGGAGAAGCTTGGCGGAGCCCTCAAGCAAGCGGAGGACGCTGCCGCCGCCGCCGAGACCGCCAAGGAGGAGTTGAAGACGAAGGTGGCGCGGCTGGAGGCCGATCTCTCCGAGAAGGGCAAGGAGCTCAGCGTCGCCAAGGCCTCCAACGTGGATCTTGAGTTGAAGCTAACCACTTTGACCAAGACTCTGGACAGCGCCAAGAAGCGGGAGG
This sequence comes from Triticum urartu, assembly GCF_056163025.1. Classification (NCBI taxonomy): domain Eukaryota; kingdom Viridiplantae; phylum Streptophyta; class Magnoliopsida; order Poales; family Poaceae; genus Triticum; species Triticum urartu. The sequence continues at coordinate 560,125,719 of NC_141875.1, forward strand.
CGGCCTTGAAGGAGGAAATCAAGGCCGACAAGGCGCTGCTGGAGAGCGCTGCCACCGCCCAGAACACCTTCAGGGAGACTGTGATGCACTGGACGGAGAGTCTGGTGAACACCGCCACAGATATCGACAAGGAGCTGGCGCAGCTGGGGATGGAAGATCTTGGGTATCCCTCCGACGACAACCTCCAGCCCAGCGCCAAGCTCGTCCTATTCTTCAAGGGCGTGGTGACGGCCCTTCAGCGACTCCGAGAGAGGATCCCCAAGCAACTAGCTGACGAGTCGCGCGAGATCTGCGCAGGAGCCCTCGAGAAAGTGTTGATGAAGGTGGCCTTCCGCAATCCGGGCCTCCGCCTCACCAACATCCTCAGGTCCTTGCCGCCAGAAGCTGATCTGGAGGAGCTCAAGGCCCTTGTCGCACCCATTGTGGACAAGGTGAGCGGGATCAAGCGGGTCGAAGGCAATCGCGTAGATTAGGCCGCTCATTTCTTCTTTCCTTGTCGCTGCCCATCATGTCATGAAAACAATCTGTTAGAGCTGCGACAAGCTATCTTTGTAATGTAACTTGATTGTGGGTAATGATTCCAATGTTACTCCCTTTACTTGATTCCTCCCTTTGTATGTTTTTGCCCTACGCTGAGTGCGGAACGTCAGCAGCCTGCTAGCGGTGCCGCTACCGGCAAGAAACCTTGTCGCAACTAGTTGCAGCTCACTTAAGTTGCTGAGCGAACTCGAAACAAAGTCAGGGCGCTAGCGCTCACTTAAGTTGCTAAGCGGACTCGAAGCAAAGTAAGGGCGCTAGCAGCTCACTTAAGTTGTTGAGCGGACTCGAAACAAAGTAGGGGCGCAACTATCTATGAGTTGGTTCCTCCGTGCACAGGTTTCCCATACAAAGTGTGGACGTTCAAGGAAGATAACTTAAAATTTAAAAAATTTGATTGCTCAAACTTTGGCAACTTAGCTTTTCTGTTGTTTGCTTCCCGGCAAGGCGAAACTTTCTTGAACGACGCCTGGCCCATACCATCCATCGTCTTCTCCTTTCCCCCCCGGCAAACTTGTGGGCGAGGGGAACCTTGCTTTCAAAAGGAAGAAGAGACAATACAGATATGGAGCTTTATGGCTCGTTATTGCTTACCGTGGAGTAGGTGCTGCACAAAGTGTCAGATCATATATGCCAGAAAATAGAAAGCATAAAATTGACAAAATGTGCGGAGCACATGAGCTTTACTTATGCACGGGATCTGCGCCCGGCTTTGTACAAAGGATTACATGCAACAGTGGCAAGACTTGTACAAAAGGTGGTTGCCGGAACAGGTTCCGACAACCGCGCCTTACGGGTAAAACTTACGAAGATGCTCAATGTTCCAGGAGTTGCTCACCGGAATGCCATCTTCGGTCTCAAGGCGGACAGCACCAGGCCTAGTGACTCGTTTCACCCGGTAAGGGCCTTCCCACTTCGGCGTCAACTTGTTGGAATTCTTGGCGGACTGAACGCGCCAAAGAACAAGGTCGCCTTCCTCGAGACTTCTGGCGTTAACTTTGCGGCTATGGTAGCGGCGCAAAGCTTGCTGGTAGCGAGCAGCTCGCACAGCAGCCTGAAGACGGTCTTCCTCAAGGAGCAGCGCGTCATCTTGTCGCAGCCGCTCTTGCTCGAGCTCATCATAAGCGAGCACTCGAGGTGACCCGTATACGAGTTCCGTGGGGATAACTGCCTCTGCTCCATAGACTAGAGCAAAAGGTGTCTGTCCAGTGGCTCGATTTGGCGTCGTTCTGATCGACCAAAGAACCACCGGCAGCTCCTCGATCCAGTTTCTTCCGCACTTGTGCAGCCTGTCGAAAGTTCTTGTCTTGAGCCCGCGCAGCACTTCAGCATTTGCCCTCTCCGCTTGACCGTTGCTTCTCGGGTGAGCAACAGAAGCGAAGCAGACCTTGGCGCCAAGATCTTGGACGTACTGCTTGAAGGTGCGGCTCGTAAATTGCGTGCCGTTGTCGGTGATTATCCTGTTAGGGATCCCGAAGCGGCAAACAATCGACCTAAAGAACTTGACTGCTGACTGTGCTGTCACCTTCCTCACTAGTTCCACTTCCGGCCACTTTGTGAACTTGTCGATTGCAACGTACAAGTACTCAAAGCCCCCAACAGCTCGGGGAAAGGGGCCGAGGATGTCGATCCCCCAGACCGAGAATGGCCAGGATAAAGGGATCGTCTAGAGAGCTTGAGCTGGTTGGTGTATCTGCTTGCAATGAAACTGACATGCTTCACACTTGGTTACTTGTGCAGTTGCATCCTGGAGGGCTGTTGGCCAGAAGAAACCTTGCCAGAAAGCTTTACCGACAAGTGCTCTTGCGCCAATGTGGTGACCACATATGCCTCCATGTATTTCTGCCAACAGCTTTTGTCCATCTTCCCGGGGAATACACTTCAATTTCACACCGTTGAGTCTTCTTCTGTACAGTGTCTTGTCGGCAAACTGGTACATACTTGACTGCCGGGATACTCTCTCCGCTTCTTCTTGCTCTTCGGGAAGTCCTCCTGTCTGAAGGAAATGGACAATCTGCTGTGCCCATGTTGGAGCTTGTGGCTCGACAACAGGGACTAAAGGCAAATCTGCTGCTGCGGGAACATCCGCTTCCACGGCAAGAACCTGCGGCTCTGCCGGAGCTTGACGTTCCCCGACAAGCTTGCCGGAGCAAAACTTGTCGGGAGCTTCTGCTTCAATGGAACAAACCCTAGGGCTTGCCGGAGCATCTTGCTCCTCAGCGCTCTTTGTGTTGATCTTGGAGACTGCTGCGGGAATATCCGCTTCTACGGCAAGAACCTGCGGCTTTGCCGGAGCGTGACGTTCCCCGGCAAGCTCGCCGGAGCAAAACTTGTCGGGAGCTCTTGCTTCAACGGAACAAACCCTAGGGTCTGCCGGAGCAGACTGCTCCTCAGCACTCTTGGCGTTGATCTTGGGGACCTTCTTGGCGGCGGCTTCGGGGAGCTCTGCCGGCAAATAGTCACCAGAAACCAACTTCCTCTTCTTGGTCTGTCCAGTTGATGGCGTTACGGACGGCTGAGTCAGCTTGAGCACAAAGATCCCTGGTTCCACAGGTAATTTAAGTGCGGCACACTTTTACAGGCCATCTGCAATGGCGTTCTGAGCTCTTGGAACATGCTCCATTTGTAGGCCGTCAAAGTGTTCTTCTAGCTTTCTCACTTCGTCGACGTAAGCTTCCATCAACGGACTCTGATAACTCTTGTTTACTTGGCGGACGACAAGCTGTGAGTCTCCCCTGACAATGAGCTTCTTGATCCCAAGGCCTGCAGCGATCCGGAGACCGGCAAGCAAGCCCTCATATTCTGTAGTATTGTTCGTTGCTTGCTCTTTGGGGAAGTGCATCTGGACTACGTACTTGAGGTGCTCACCGGTGGGTGCGACAAGAATCACGCCAGCGCCGGCGCCTTGCAGCGAAAAGGCACCATCAAAGTACATCAGCCACTCTTTGCTTGTTTCCATGTCGGGGATGCTCATTTCTGGAATTTCTTCATCTGGTGTTGGCGTCCATTCTGCTATGAATTCTGCCAATGCTCTGCTCTGGATAGTTGAAGTGCTTTCAAACTTGAGGCCAAATCTTGACAGTTCCAGTGCCCACTCAACAATCCTGCCTGTCGCTTCTGGATTCTGCAGTATCCTCTTCAGCGGAAAGCGAGTGACAACTGTGATCTCATGTGCTTGGAAGTAATGGCGCAGCTTTCTCGAGGCCATGAGAAGGCCGAAAAGCAATTTCTGCACACCAGAGTACCTTGACCTAGCCCCTGCAGAAGGGAACTGACAAAGTAAACTGGGCGCTGCACCATCTTCTTGTGTATCTCGTCGTGTATCTGCGTAGATCCATCTTTGTCTGGACCAGAGCTTGTCGGGGAGGCTCCCTGCTTGTCACTGGATGCGCTTGCTGCGGTTGTTGGCTCATCATCTGCCTCCCTCTCTGCTACTAACACAGCACTAACCACTTGATTGGTTGCCGCTATGTATAGCAGCAACTTCTCTTGTGGCTTAGGTGCGACAAGTATTGGAGGGGAGGACAGGTATCTCTTCAGGTCTTGCAGCGCAGCCTCCGCTTCCGGAGTCCATTTCATTGGACCTGCCTTTTTCAATAATCTGGAAAACGGCAGGGCGCGCTCAGCAAACCGAGAGATAAACCTGCTGAGAGCAGCCACGCAACCGGCAAGTTTCTATACATCCTTGACGCGCTTTGGTGCTTCAATCTGCTCAATGGCCTTGATCTTGTCGGGATTGGCTTCAATTCCCCGCTGAGACACGAAGAACCCGAGAAGCTTGCCGGAGGGAACTCCAAACACACACTTCTCTGGGTTGAGCTTGAGGCTGATCTTGCGCAGATTTGCAAAGGTCTCGTCTAAATCTTGAATCAGGGTTGCTCTGTCCTTGCTCTTGACCACTATATCATCCATGTAGGCTTCCACATTTCTGTGTATTTGTGGCTCAAGAGCAACATGGACTACTCTTGCAAATGTCGAACCAGCATTTTTTAATCCGAAAGGCATCCGTACGAAACAGTACGTGCCACATGGAGTAATAAATGCGGTCTTCTCCTCATCCTCTTCTGCCATGAAGATCTGATGATATCCTGAGTATGCGTCAAGAAATGAAAGCAAATCACATCCGGCGGTGGAGTCAACAATCTGGTCAATGCGCGGCAAAGGAAATGGGTCTTTGGGACAAGCTTTGTTAACATCGGTGAAATTGATACAAAGTCTCCATTTCCCGTTTGCCTTGCGCACGACTACAGGATTGGCCAACCACGTGGGATGGAGCACTCCTCTGACAAGGCCTGCTGCTTCCAGTTTCTTGATCTCTTCTGCAATGAATTCTTGGCGCTCCACTGCCTGCTTCCTGACTTTCTGCTTGACGGGCCGCGCATGGGGACAAACGGCAAGGTGGTGCTCAATTACCTTCCTAGGAACACCGGGGATGTCAGACGGTTGCCATGCAAACACGTCGACATTCACCCGCAGGAAAGCAACGAGCCCGCTTTCCTATTTAGGGTCGAGCGTGGCACTGATGGTGCAGGTACCACCAGTGCTGTCCTCCTTGGCGGATACCTTCTTCGTCTCTGGCGGAGCTGCCATCGTCTTCTTGCACTTGCCGGTGGAGCTCGATGGTGCGTCGTCGACGGCAGCGCAACACTCCGAAGAGGTGCGCTTGCCAGAGTGGGCATCAGAACTCTTGCCGGACTTGGTCTTCTTCCCCCTAGGAGCTTCAGCGGCAAGTGGATTGCGATCTGCCGTGGCTGCTGCTTCCCGGTAGATCTTGTCGGCACAGATAAGAGCATTCTTCTTGTCGCCGGGGACAGAAATGACGCTTATCGGGCCTGGCATCTTCAGCATGTTATATGCGTAGTGAGAGGCTGCCATGAACTTGGCTAGTGCTGGACGGCCAAGTATCCCATTGTAAGGCAATGGAATATCGGCAACGTCGAATGTGACCTTCTCTGTCCTGAAGTTTAGCTCGCTGCCAAATGTTACCGGCAGCGTGACCTTCCCCTTCGGCTTGCTCCTTTCCGGATTGATTCCTTGGAATGTGCCGGTCTCTTCAAGCTCGCTGTCGGGGATCTGGAGTTTTTGGAGTACAGCGGAGGAGATCAGGTTTAAGCCGGCCCCGCCGTCAACTAGCATCTTGGTGACCTTGAGGTTGCGGATAGTTGGTGAAACCAACATCGGCAAACACCCGACCGCAGTTGTGCGATCAGGGTGGTCCTCAATGTCAAAGATGATAGGCGTGCTGGACCATTTCAGAAGTTTGCGCGATTCGACAGGTGGTTCCGCTGCATTGACTTCCCGCACCCACTGCTTGAGTTGGCGGTGTGAAGTGTGCAGGGAAGCGCTGCCGTCAACGCACAAGACCTCTGTGGCTTTCTGAAACTCCTGCTCACTGGTCTCGACATCATCCATGTCTTCGTCCTCGTCGTCGTCTTCATCGTTGTCGCGGCCGCGGGGAGGTCTGTCTCCTTGCCGCTGCTTGGCCTTACCGCGGCGTCCTCCTCGGCCGGCGCGCTTCTTGCCAAATTCTGCAGCGCCACCTTGGGCCCTCTCCTTGTCTCGCCGCTCGTATTTAGCCTTTTGCTGCTGGACAAGCTGCTCGACCTTTTTGCAGCTCTGGAGGTCATGGCCCTTGGTGCGGTGAATCTTGCAGTACTGCTTGTCGGAGCCGTCCTGCTTGTCGGCGGCTGCCACAGCCTGGCAGTTGGCGCACGCGGCAATCTCCTTGCCGGAGCTACCAACTTTGGCCTTCTTGGCGCCACCTTCATTGCCGGGCTGCTCAACGACTAGCACCTCTTTGCCTTTCTTCTTCCTGTTCCGCCGCCGGTTTTTCTTTGCCGGGGCAATATCCTCACTGTCAGATCCTTCTGCTCCCGTCTTCTCTCCGGGGAGTCTCCTCCCTTCCTCAGCGCGTGCACACTTGTCGGCCAGGGCATATAGCTCACTGACGTCTCTGATCCTGCACATCGCCATCTCCTCCCGCATCCTGCGGTTACGCACGTTCTGATGAAACGCGCTGATGACCACGGCGGGGTGGACGTCTAGGATGTTGTACTGTACACGGCTGAACCTCTGAATATACTTGCGCAGGGGCTCTCCTTCCTTCTAGACGAGCAGATGAAGATCACTCTCTTGGCCATGAGGTTTGTGGCCGCCTGTAAAGGCGCCGACAAACTGATGGCATAGATCAGCCCAGGAGGATATGGAGTTGTCCGGCAAGTGCATGAGCCAGGACCTGACGTTGGGCTTGAGCACCAACGGGAAGTAGTTGGCAAGGATCTTGTCGTCCTGCCCCCCAGCAGCCTGCATCGCGATGGTGTAGATGCTGAGGAACTCCGACGGATGCGACTTGCCGTCATACTTCTCTGGTACATCTAGTTTGAAGTTCTTCGTACTGGGCCACTGGACTTGCCGCAGCTCACGAGTGAACGCAGGGCAACCTACCGCGTACGGCAAGTCACCTGGTTCCCCTGGCGCATGCATGTCAACAGAGGGCCCAGCGCGCTGGTCTGATTGACTCCGCGCTTCTCTCCGGTGCTCGATGCGAGTACGAGCGTCTTCTTGTTGTCGTTCTTGAAGAACTTGGTGCTGATTGCGACGAGCTCGCGGATCTGACGACGCGGTGGAGTCGCTGTCGAGGTGGACCCGGCGAGTCGGCGATCTTGGCCTTCGGGGTGGAGAGTGCACAGTAGTTGCACCCCCACCAGTCTTGTCGTCTCTGGCTCGTGCCTGGCTGGCTTGCCGCGGCTGAGACGTGCTCGGCTGCCGTGGAGTGTCGCCGTTGGCGAAGCCGATGAGACTCTGGATAGTGGCCCTCCAGTCGTCGATCTTGTCCGCCGCTGGAGGGTAGTCTAGGAGCAGCTGAGCTTGCGCCAGAGCTTCTGCTGCGGTGGCGGGTGGCGGTGGCGAACGGTGCGAGGAGCGGGATATCCTCGGACTTCTAACTATGTTAGAAGGAGCAGTATCTCGTCCAGGCGACCGTGTCTCGCTCGCGCCAGCAGGTTGACGTGCATGGTGGTCCTGAGCGCTCCGAGATCCACCAACTCGATCTTGATCTAGCGAACGCATGGTACCGTGAGTACCATGACGCTGCCGGTCCCGCGCCTCCTGAGTTGGGCGCGGTGCATGCACGGACGCCGAGGTCTTGGAGTGCGCCCGGTCATTGTGGGAGCCGGCTACGCCGCCGATGGGCAGCGCGGCCTTGTCCTAGGACCTGGCAGCACCGTGAGTTCCCTCGTCGACGCGTGTCCTTCCGCCGGCGCCTGCCCCACCAACCGTTTGCTCCAGCGATGGCTGGCTCGGCGCGGACGGAGCAACTGCCTCCGAAACTTTCTTCTTCGGCGGCATGTTGATGAAGATGATGAAGATCTAGCACGCGAGAACGCCGGATCTGGTTCACACAACTTCGACGCCCCCTACCTGGCGCGCCAAAGATGCCGGGGTGCTGATCCACGGGCACCTATGGGACCGGCGGGCCGGGTCCCTTTCGGTTCGGCGAGGGCGGAGATCGTGCAAAGAGCAAATCGAGGCGAAGCACGCGAGCGATTTACCCAGGTTCGGGCCGCATGGATGCGTAAAACCCTACTCCTGCTTTGTGGTTTTGTATTGATTTCTAGCTCGGGAGCGCGGAGTGCTACAGTACACACCAGCGGCTAGCAAGACCGAGCGTGAGTGTTAGAACTCGCTCTCCCCCCTCTACGTTGCACACGGGCCTCCTTTTATATGCTCAAGGGGCTACCGACAGGTGGCAACGGAGGTAAAGGGCAAAAATGGAAAGGTGCTATGGTAGGCACAGCTACCTGCTACAGTGTAACATACCTAACCCTGACGGCAGGGGACAAGGGTCTTAAATGCCCGTCTGTGTCGCCTAAACAGTGCGAAAAGGGACCGCCAGGGACGCCACCGTTCGCCACGATGGCGATCTTGTCAGCGCCACTTGCCACCGCACGTCCCTAGCTGCACAGCCTTCTGCCACGTATGCCTGGAAGGGCCCCAGAGCGACACGTTGGTGGATGTGCTGGAGCGCGGGCGCGGAGAGGTGGCTTGCCGCGGCAAGCGCCTTGCCGCGGTCGTTGTCTTGTCGCGTCCGGGAGCTTGTCGCTCACCGGGCCTTGCCGGAACGCGTGGTGCGCCGCGGCAAGTTCCTTGAAATGCCTTGAGTGGCCTTCCCAGCAAGCTCCTCTTGCCGGGGTCTTGTCTTCTTGACTTGGACACTTTGTTCTTGAATGGCTCCAAAGGAACCACGGAGGATCTTGGTGGTCACCCGGCAAGCCTTGCCGCGGGATGCTGCGACTGGCCGTGCACAAGTTCGGGATACTAGGGTACCCCTACTCTAGTACACCGACATACCTCTACATGGTAGTTTAAATAATTTTACACTAGATTTGAACTAGCTCTATAACCTAGTACAAATAATTTTACACTGGAATTGAACTAGCTCTATAGGCTAGTTCAATAATTTTACACTAGAGTTGAACTAGCTCTATAGGCTAGTACAAATAATTTTACACTAGAGTTGAACTAGCTCTACAAGCTAGTTCAAATAATTTTACACTAGAGTTGACCTAGCTCTACAAGCTAGTTCAAATAATTTTACACTAAAGATGAACTAGCTCTACAGGCTAGTTCAAATAGTTTTACACTAATCTTGAACTACCTCTACAACATAGTTTAAATAATTTTACCCTATATTTGAACTAGCTCTATAACCTAGTACAAATAATTTTACACTAGAGTTGAAGTAGATCTATAACCTAGTACAAATAATCTTACACTAGAGTTGAACTAGCTCTATGACATAGTACAAATAATTTTACACTATTGTAGAACTAGCTCTACAAGCAAGTTCAAATAATTTTACACTAGAGTTGAACTAGCTCTATAACCTAGTACAAATGATTTTACACTAGAATTAAACTAGCTATACAACCTAGTTCAAATAATTTTAAAAATAGAGTTGAAATAGATCTATAACCTAATAAAAATAATTTTACACTAGAGTTAAACTAGCTCTACAAGGTAGTTCAAATAATTTTACACTAGAGTTGAACAAGCTCTACAGGATAGTTCAAATAATTTTACACTAGAGTTGAACTAGTTCTACAAGCTAGTTTAAATAATTTTACACTAGAGTTGTACTAGCTCTATAACCTAGTACAAATAATTTTACACTAGAATTAAACTAGCTATACAACAAAGTTCAAATAATTTTAAAAATAGAGTTGAAATAGCTCTATATCCTTATACAAATAATTTTACACTAGAGTTAAACTAGCTCTACAAGCTAGTTCAAATAATTTTACACTAGAGTTGAACAAGCTCTACAGGATAGTTCAAATAATTTTACAGTAGAGTTGAACTAGTTCTACAAGCTAGTTTAAATAATTTTACACTAGAGTTGTACTAGCTCTATAACCTAGTACAAATAATTTTACACTAGAGTTGAACTAGCTCTATGACCTTGTACAAATAATTTTACACTAGAGTTGAACTCGATCTATAGGCTAGTTCAAATAAATTTACGCTAGAGTTGAACTAGCTCTATAGGCTAGTTCAAATAATTTTACACTAGAGTTGAACTAGCTCTACAAGCTAGTTCAAATAATTTTACACTAGAGTTCAACTAGCTCTACAAGCTAGTTCAAATAATTTTATGCTAGAGTTGAACAAGCTCTACAGGCTAGTTCAAATAATTTTACACGAGAGTTGAACTAGCTCTATAGGCTAGTTCAAATAATTTTACACCAGAGTTGAACTAGCTCTATAACCTAGAACAAATAAGTTTACACTAGACTTGAACTAGCTCTATAACCTACTACAAATTTTTTTACACTACTTTGGAACTAGCTCTACAAGCTAGGTGAAATAATTTTCCACTAGAGTTGAACTAACTCTAGAACATAGTACAAATAATTTTACACTAGAGTTGAACTAGCTATATAACATAGTACAAATAATTTTAGACTAGAGTTGAACTAGCTCTATAACCTTGTACAAATAATTTTACACTAGAGTTGAACTAGCTCTACAGGCTAGTTCAAATAATTTTACACTAGAGTTGAACTAGCTCTATAGGCTAGTTCAAATAGTTTTACACTAGAGTTGAACTAGCTCTATAATCTAGTAGAAATAATTTTACACTACAGTTGAAGTAGATCTATAACCTAGTACAAATAATCTTACACTAGAGTTGAACTAGCTCTATGACATAGTACAAATAATTTTACACTATTGTAGAACTAGCTCTACAAGCTAGTTCAAATAATTTTACACTAGAGTTGAACTAGTTCTATAACCTAGTACAAATGATTTTACACTAGAATTAAACTAGCTATACAACCTAGTTCAAATAATTTTAAAAATAGAGTTGAAACAGCTCTATAACCTAATACAAATAATTTTACACTAGAGTTAAACTAGCTCTACAACCTAGTTCAAATAATTTTACACTAGAGTTGAACAAGCTCTACAGGATAGTTCAAATAATTTTACACTAGAGTTAAACTAGTTCTACAAGCTAGTTTAAATAATTTTACACTAGAGTTGTACTAGCTCTATAACCTAGTACAAATAATTTTACACTAGAATTAAACTAGCTATACAACCTAGTTCAAATAATTTTAAAAATAGAGTTGAAATAGCTCTATATCCTTATACAAATAATTTTACACTAGAGTTAAACTAGCTCTACAAGCTAGTTCAAATAATTTTACACTAGAGTTGAACAAGCTCTACAGGATAGTTCAAATAATTTTACACTAGAGTTGAACTAGTTCTACAAGCTAGTTTAAATAATTTTACACTAGAGTTGTACTAGCTCTATAACCTAGTACAAATAATTTTACACTAGAGTTGAACTAGCTCTATGACCTAGTACAAATAATTTTACACTAGAGTTGAACTAGCTCTATAACCTAGTACAAATAATTTTACACTACTGTTGAACTAGCTCTACAAGCTAGTTCAAATAATTTTACACTAGAGTTGAACGAGCTCTACAAGCTAGTTCAAATAATTTTACACTAGAGTTCAACTAGCTCTACAAGCTAGTTCAAATAATTTTATGCTAGAGTTGAACAAGCTCTACAGGCTAGTTCAAATAATTTTACACGAGAGTTGAACTAGCTCTATAGGCTAGTTCAAATAATTTTACACCAGAGTTGAACTAGCTCTATAACCTAGAACAAATAAGTTTACACTAGACTTGAACTAGCTCTATAACCTAGTACAAATTTTTTTACACTACTTGGGAACTAGCTCTACAAGCGAGGTGAAATAATTTTCCACTAGAGTTGAACTAACTCTAGAACATAGTACAAATAATTTTACACTAGAGTTGAACTAGCTATATAACATAGTACAAATAATTTTAGACTAGAGTTGAACTAGCTATATAACCTTGTACAAATAATTTTACACTAGAGTTGAACTAGCTCTACAGGCTAGTTCAAATAATTTTACACTAGAGTTGAACTAGCTCTATAGGCTAGTTCAAATAGTTTTACACTAGAGTTGAACTAGCTCTATAACCTAGTAGAAATAATTTTACACTACAGTTGAAGTAGATCCATAACCTAGTACAAATAATCTTACACTAGAGTTGAACTAGCTCTATGACATAGTACAAATAATTTTACACTATTGTAGAACTAGCTCTACAAGCTAGTTCAAATAATTTTACACTAGAGTTGAACTAGCTCTATAACCTAGTACAAATAATTTTACACTAGAATTAAACTAGCTATACAACCTAGTTCAAATAATTTTAAAAATAGAGTTGAAATAGCTCTATAACCTAATACAAATAATTTTACACTAGAGTTAAACTAGCTCTACAAGCTAGTTCAAATAATTTTACACTAGAGTTGAACAAGCTCTAGAGGATAGTTCAAATAATTTTACACTAGAGTTGAACTAGTTCTACAAGCTAGTTTAAATAATTTTACACTAGAGTTGTACTAGCTCTATAACCTAGTACAAATAATTTTACACTAGAATTAAACTAGCTATACAACCTAGTTCAAATAATTTTAAAAATAGAGTTGAAATAGCTCTATATCCTTATACAAATAATTTTACACTAGAGTTAAACTAGCTCTACAAGCTAGTTCAAATAATTTTACACTAGAGTTGAACAAGCTCTACAGGATAGTTCAAATAATTTTACACTAGAGTTGAACTAGTTCTACAAGCTAGTTTAAATAATTTTACACTAGAGTTGTACTAGCTCTATAACCTAGTACAAATAATTTTACACTAGAGTTGAACTAGCTCTATGACCTAGTACAAATAATTTTACGCTAGAGTTGAACTCGATCTATAGGCTAGTTCAAATAAATTTACGCTAGAGTTGAACTAGCTCTATAGGCTAGTTCAAATAATTTTACACTAGAGTTGAACTAGCTCTACAAGCTAGTTCAAATAATTTTACACTAGAGTTCAACTAGCTCTACAAGCTAGTTCAAATAATTTTATGCTAGAGTTGAACAAGCTCTACAGGCTAGTTCAAATAATTTTACACGAGAGTTGAACTAGTTCTATAGGCTAGTTCAAATAATTTTACACCAGAGTTGAACTAGCTCTATAACCTAGAACAAATAAGTTTACACTAGACTTGAATTAGCTCTATAACCTAGTACAAATTTTTTTACACTACTTTGGAACTAGCCCTACAAGCGAGGTGAAATAATTTTCCACTAGAGTTGAACTAACTCTAGAACATAGTACAAATAATTTTACACTAGAGTTGAACTAGCTTTATAACATAGTACAAATAATTTTAGACTAGAGTTGAACTAGCTCTATAACCTTGTACAAATAATTTTACACTAGAGTTGAACTAGCTCTACAGGCTAGTTCAAATAATTTTACACTAGAGTTGAACTAGCTCTATAGGCTAGTTCAAATAGTTTTACACTAGAGTTGAACTAGCTCTATAACCTAGTAGAAATAATTTTACACTACAGTTGAAGTAGATCTATAACCTAGTACAAATAATCTTACACTAGAGTTGAACTAGCTCTATGACATAGTACAAATAATTTTACACTATTGTAGAACTTGCTCTACAAGATAGTTCAAATAATTTTACACTAGAGTTGAACTAGCTCTATAACCTAGTACAAATAATTTTACACTAGAATAAAACTAGCTATACAACCTAGTTCAAATAATTTTAAAAATAGAGTTGAAATAACTCTATAACCTAATACAAATAATTTTACACTAGAGTTAAACTAGCTCTACAAGCTAGTTCAAATAATTTTACACTAGAGTTGAACAAGCTCTACAGGATAGTTCAAATAATTTTACACTAGAGTTGAACTAGTTCTACAAGCTAGTTTAAATAATTTTACACTAGAGTTGTACTAGCTCTATAACCTAGTACAAATAATTTTACACTAGAATTAAACTAGCTATACAACCTAGTTCAAATAATTTTAAAAATAGAGTTGAAATAGCTCTATATCCTTATACAAATAATTTTACACTACAGTTAAACTAGCTCTACAAGCTAGTTCAAATAATTTTACACTAGAGTTGAACAAGCTCTATAGGATAGTTCAAATAATTTTACACTAGATTTGAGCTAGTTCTACAAGCTAGTTTAAATAATTTTACACTAGAGTTGTACTAGCTCTATAACCTTGTACAAATAATTTTACACTAGAGTTGAACTAGCTCTATGACCTAGTACAAATAATTTTACACTTGAGTTGAACTCGATCTATAGGCTAGTTCAAATAAATTTACGCTAGAGTTGAACTAGCTCTATAGGCTAGTTCAAATAATTTTACACTAGAGTTGAACTAGCTCTACAAGCTAGTTCAAATAATTTTACACTAGAGTTCAACTAGCTCTACAAGCTAGTTCAAATAATTTTATGCTAGAGTTGAACAACCTCTACAGGCTAGTTCAAATAATTTTACACGAGAGTTGAACTAGCTCTATAGGCTAGTTCAAATAGTTTTACACCAGAGTTGAACTAGCTCTATAACCTAGAACAAATAAGTTTACACTAGACTTGAACTAGCTCTATAACCTAGTACAAATTTTTTTAGACTACTTTGGAATTAGCTCTACAAGCTAGGTGAAATAATTTTCCACTAGAGTTGAACTAACTCTAGAACATAGTACAAATAATTTTACACTAGAGTTGAACTAGCTATATAACATAGTACAAATAATTTTAGACTAGAGTTGAACTAGCTCTATAACCTTGTAAAAATAATTTTACACTAGAGTTGAACTAGCTCTACAGGCAAGTTCAAATAATTTTACACTAGAGTTGAATTAGCTTTATAGGCTAGTTCAAATAGTTTTACACTAGAGTTGAACTAGCTCTATAACCTAGTAGAAATAATTTTACACTACAGTTGAAGTAGATCCATAAACTAGTACAAATAATCTTACACTAGAGTTGAACTAGCTCTATGACATAGTACAAATAATTTTACACTATTGTAGAACTAGCTCTACAAGCTAGTTCAAATAATTTTACACTAGAGTTGAACTAGCTCTATAACCTAGTACAAATAACTTTACACTAGAATTAAACTAGCTATACAACCTAGTTCAAATAATTTTAAAAATAGAGTTGAAATAGCTCTATAACCTAATACAAATAATTTTACACTAGAGTTAAACTAGCTCTACAAGCTAGTTCAAATAATTTTACACTAGAGTTGAACAAGTTCTACAGGATAGTTCAAATAATTTTACACTAGAGTTGAACTAGTTCTACAAGCTAGTTTAAATAATTTTACACTAGAGTTGTACTAGCTCTATAACCTAGTACAAATAATTTTACACTAGAATTAAACTAGCTATACAACCTAGTTCAAATAATTTTAAAAATAGAGTTGAAATAGCTCTATATCCTTATACAAATAATTTTACACTAGAGTTAAACTAGCTCTACAAGCTAGTTCAAATAATTTTACACTAGAGTTGAACAAGCTCTACAGGATAGTTCAAATAATTTTACACTAGAGTTGAACTAGTTCTACAAGCTAGTTTAAATAATTTTACACTAGAGTTGTACTAGCTCTATAACCTAGTACAAATAATTTTACACTAGAGTTGAACTAGCTCTATGACCTAGTACAAATAATTTTACACTAGAGTTGAACTCGATCTATAGGCTAGTTCAAATAAATTTACGCTAGAGTTGAACTAGCTCTATAGGCTAGTTCAAATAATTTTACACTAGAGTTCAACTAGCTCTACAAGCTAGTTCAAATAATTTTACACTAGAGTTCAACTAGCTCTACAAGCTTGTTCAAATAATTTTATGCTAGAGTTGAACAAGCTCTACAGGCTAGTTCAAATAATTTTACACGAGAGTTGAACTAGCTCTATAGGCTAGTTCAAATAGTTTTACACCAGAGTTGAACTAGCTCTATAACCTAGAACAAATAAGTTTACACTAGACTTGAACTAGCTCTATAACCTAGTACAAATTTTTTTACACTACTTTGGAACTAGCTCTACAAGCTAGGTGAAATAATTTTCCACCAGAGTTGAACTAACTCTAGAACATAGTACAAATAATTTTACACTAGAGTTGAACTAGCTATATAACATAGTACAAATAATTTTAAACTATTGTTGAACTAGCTCTATAACCTTGTAAAAATAATTTTACATTAGAGTTGACCTAGCTCTACAGGCTAGTTCAAATAATTTTACACTAGAGTTGAACTAGCTCTATAGGCTAGTTCAAATAGTTTTACACTAGAGTTGAACTAGCTCTATAACCTAGTAGAAATAATTTTACACTACAGGTTAAGTAGATCTATAACCTAGTACAAATAATCTTACACTAGAGTTGAACTAGCTCTATGACATAGTACAAATAATTTTACACTATTGTAGAACTAGCTCTACAAGCTAGTTCAAATAATTTTACACTAGAGTTGAACTAGCTCTACAAACTAGTTCAAATAATTTTACATTAAAGTTGAACTAGCTCTACAGGATAGTTCAAATAGTTTTACACTAATCTTGAACTACCTCTACATGGTAGTTTAAATAATTTTACACTAGATTTGAACTAGCTCTATAACCTAGTACAAATAATCTTACACTAGCGTTGAACTAGCTCTATAGGCTAGTTCAATAATTTTACACTAGAGTTGAACTAGCTCTATAGGCTAGTACAAATAATTTTACACTAGAGTTGAACTAGGTCTACAAGCTAGTTCAAATAATTTTACACTAAAGTTGAACTAGCTCTACAGGCTAGTTCAAATAGTTTTACACTAATCTTGAACTACCTCTACAAGGTAGTTTAAATAATTTTACCCCATATTTGAACTAGCTCTATAACCTAGTACAAATAATTTTACACTAGAGTTGAAGTAGCTCTATGACATAGTACAAATAATTTTACACTATTGTAGAACTAGCTCTACAAGCTAGTTCAAATAATTTTACACTAGAGTTGAACTAGCTCTATGACATAGTACAAATAATTTTACACTATTGTAGAACTAGCTCTACAAGCTAGTTCAAATAATTTTACACTAGAGTTGAACTAGCTCTATCACCTAGTACAAATAATTTTACACTAGAATTAAACTAGCTATACAACCTAGTTCAAATAATTTTAAAAATAGAGTTGAAATAGCTCTATAACCTAATACAAATAATTTTACACTAGAGTTAAACTAGCTCTACAAGCTAGTTCAAATAATTTTACACTAGAGTTGAACAAGCTCTACAGGATAGTTCAAATAATTTTACACTAGAGTTGAACTAGTTCTACAAGCTAGTTTAAATAATTTTACACTAGAGTTGTACTAGCTCTATAACCTAGTACAAATAATTTTACACTAGAATTAAACTAGCTATACAACCTAGTTCAAATAATTTTAAAAATAGAGTTGAAATAGCTCTATATCCTTATACAAATAATTTTACACTAGAGTTAAACTAGCTCTACAAGCTAGTTCAAATAATTTTACACTAGAGTTGAACAAGCTCTACAGGATAGTTCAAATAATTTTACAGTAGAGTTGAACTCGATCTATAGGCTAGTTCAAATAAATTTACGCTAGAGTTGAACTAGCTCTATAGGATAGTTCAAATAATTTTACACTAGAGTTGAGCTAGCTCTTCAAGCTAGTTCAAATAATTTTACACTAGAGTTCAATTAGCTCTACAAGCTAGTTCAAATAATTTTATGCTAGAGTTGAACAAGCTCTACCGGCTAGTTCAAATAATTTTACACGAGAGTTGAACTAGCTCTATAGGCTAGTTCAAATAATTTTACACCAGAGTTGAACTAGCTCTATAACCTAGAACAAATAAGTTTACACTAGACTTGAACTAGCTCTATAACCTAGTACAAATTTTTTTACACTACTTTGGAACTAGCTCTACAAGCTAGGTGAAATAATTTTCCACTAGAGTTGAACTAACTCTAGAACATAGTACAAATAATTTTACACTAGAGTTGAACTAGCTATATAACATAGTACAAATAATTTTAGACTAGAGTTGAACTAGCTCTATAACCTTGTACAAATAATTTTACACTAGAGTTGAACTAGCTCTACAGGCTAGTTCAAATAATTTTACACTAGAGTTGAACTAGCTCTATAGGCTAGTTCAAATAGTTTTACACTAGAGTTGAACTAGCTCTATAACCTAGTAGAAATAATTTTACACTAGAGTTTAACTCGCTATATAACCTAGTACAAATAATTTTACACTACTGTTGAACCAGCTCTACAAGCTAGTTTAAATAATTTTACACTAGAGTTGAACTAACTCTATAACCTAGTAAAAATAATTTTACACTAGATTTAAACTAGCTCTACAAGCTACTTCAAAAAAATTTACACTAGAATTAAACAAGCTCTAGAGGCTAGTTCAAAAAAATTTACACTAGAGTTGAACTAGCTCTACAAGCTAGTTCAAATAATTTTACACTAGAGTTGAACTAGCTCTATAACCTAGTACAAATAATTTTACACTAGAGTTAAACTAGCTCTACAAAATAGTTCAAATAATTTTACATTAAAGTTGAACTAGCTCTACAGGCTAGTTCAAATAGTTTTACACTAATCTTGAACTACCTCTACATGGTAGTTTAAATAATTTTACACTAGATTTGAACTAGCTCTATAACCTAGTACAAATAATTTTACACTAGAGTTGAACTAGATCTATAGGCTAGTTCAATAATTTTACACTAGAGTTGAACTAGCTCTATAGGCTAGTACAAATAATTTTACACTAGAGTTGAACTAGGTCTACAAGTTAGTTCAAATAATTTTACACTAAATTTGAACTAGCTCTACAGGCTAGTTCAAATAGTTTTACACTAATCTTGAACTACCTCTACAAGGTAGTTTAAATAATTTTACCCTATATTTGAACTAGCTCTATAACCTAGTACAAATAATTTTACACTAGAGTTGAAGTAGATCTATAACCTAGTACAAATAATCTTACACTAGAGTTGAACTAGCTCTATGACATAGTATAAATAATTTTACACTATTGTAGAACTAGCTCTACAAGCTAGTTCAAATAAATTTACACTAGAGTTGAGCTAGCTCTATAACCTAGTACAAATAATTTTACACTAGAATTAAACTAGCTATACAACCTAGTTCAAATAATTTTAAAAATAGAGTTGAAATAGCTCTATAACCTAATACAAATAATTTTACACTAGAGTTAAACTAGCTCTACAAGCTAGTTCAAATAATTTTACACTAGAGTTGAACAAGCTCTACAGGATAGTTCAAATAATTTTACACTAGAGTTGAACTAGTTCTACAAGCTAGTTTGAATAATTTTACACTAGAGTTGTACTAGCTCTATAACCTAGTACAAATAATTTTACACAAGAGTTTAACTAGCTCTATGACCTAGTACAAATAATTTTACACTAGAGTTGAACTAGATCTATAGGCTAGTTCAAATAAATTTACGCTAGAGTTGAACTAGCTCTATAGGCTTGTTCAAATAATTTGACACTAGAGTTGAACTAGCTCTACAAGTTAGTTCAAATAATTTTACACTAGAGTTCAACTAGCTCGACAAGCTAGTTCAAATAATTTTACACTAGAGTTGAACAAGCTCTACATGCTAGTTCAAATAATTTTACATCAGAGTTGAACTAGCTCTATAGGCTAGTTCAAATAATTTTACACCAGAGTTGAACTAGCTCTATAACCTAGAACAAATAAGTTTACACTAGACTTGAACTAGCTCTATAACCTAGTACAATTTTTTTTACACTACTTTGGAACTAGCTCTACAAGCTAGGTGAAATAATTTTCCACTAGAGTTGAACTAACTCTAGAACATAGTACAAATAATTTTACACTAGAGTTGAACTAGCTATATAACATAGTACAAATAATTTTAGACTAGAGATGGACTAGCTCTATAACCTTGTACAAATAATTTTACACTAGAGTTGAACTAGCTCTACAGGCTAGTTCAAATAATTTTACACTAGAGTTGAACTAGCTCTATAGGCTAGTTCAAATAGTTTTACACTGGAGTTGAACTAGCTCTATAACCTAGTAGAAATAATTTTACACTAGAGTTTAACTCCCTCTATAACCTAGTACAAATAATTTTACAATACTATTGAACTAGCTCCACAATCTAGGTGAAATAATTTTGCACTAGAGTTGAACTAGCTCTATAACCTAGTACAAATAATTTAACACTAGAGTTGAACTAGCTCTACAAGCTAGGTCAAATAATATTAAACTCGTGTTGAACTATCTCTATAACCTAGTACAAATAATTTTACACTAAAGTTGAACTAGCTCTATAACCTAGTACAAATAATTTTACACAATTGTTGAACCAGCTCTACAAGCTAGTTCAAATAATTTTACACTAGAGTTGAACTAGCTCTATAACCTAGTACAAATAATTTTACACTAGAATTAAACAACCTATACAAGCTAGTTCAAATAATTTTACAATACAGTTGAACTAGCTCTATAACCTAATACAAATAATTTTACACTAGAGTTAAACTAGCTCTACAAACTAGTTCAAATAATTTTACACTTGAGTTGAACAAGCTCTACAGGATAGTACAAATAATTTTAGACTAGAGTTGAACTAGCTCTATAACCTTGTACAAATAATTTTACACTAGAGTTGAACTAGCTCTACTGGCTAGTTCAAATAATTTTACACTAGAGTTGAACTAGCTCTATAGGCTAGTTCAAATAGTTTTACACTAAAGTTGAACTAGCTCTATAACCTAGTAGAAATAATTTTACACTAGAGTTTCACTCGCTCTATAACCTAGTACAAATAATTTTACAATACTATTGAACTAGCTCTACAATCTAGGTGAAATAATTTTACACTAGAGTTGAACTAGCTCTATAACCTAGTACAAATAATTTAACACTAGAGTTGAACTAGCTCTACAAACTAGGTCAAATAATTTTAAACTCGTGTTGAACTATCTCTATAACCTAGTACAAATAATTTTACACTAGAGTTGAACTAGCTCCATAACCTAGTACAAATGATTTTACACTACTATTGAACCAGCTCTACAAGCTAGTTCAAATAATTTTACACTAGAGTTGAACTAACTCTATAACCTAGTACAAATAATTTTACAATAGATTTAAACTAGCTCTACAAGTTAGTTCAAATTTTTTACACTAGAGTTAAACAAGCTCTACAGGCTAGTTCAAATAATTTTACACTAGAGTTGAACTAGCTCTACAAGCTAGTTCAAATAATTTTACACTCAAGTTGAACTAGCTCTACAGGCTAGCTCAAATAGTTTTACACTAGAGTTGAACTAGCTCTACAAGCTAGTTCGAATAATTTTACACTAGAGTTAAACTAACTCTACAAGTCAGTTCAAATAATTTTACACTAGAGTTGAACCAGCTCTACAAGCTAGTTTAACTAATTTTACACTAGAGTTGAACTATCTCTATAACCTAGTACAAATAATTTTACACTAGAGTTGAACTAGCTCTATAACCTAATACAAATAATTTTACACTAGAGTTAAACTAGCTCTACAAACTAGTTCAAATAATTTTACACTTGAGTTGAACAAGCTCTACAGGATAGTGCAAATAATTTTAGACTAGAGTTGAACTAGCTCTATAACCTTGTACAAATAATTTTACACTAGAGTTGAACTAGCTCTACAGGCTAGTTCAAATAATTTTACACTAGAGTTGAACTAGCTCTATAGGCTAGTTCAAATAGTTTTACACTAAAGTTGAACTAGCTCTGTAACCTAGTAGAAATAATTTTACACTAGAGTTTCACTCGCTCTATAACCTAGTACAAATAATTTTACAATACTATTGAACTAGCTCTACAATCTAGGTGAAATAATTTTACACTAGAGTTGAACTAGCTCTATAACCTAGTACAAATAATTTAACACTAGAGTTGAACTAGCTCTACAAACTAGGTCAAATAATTTTAAACTCGTGTTGAACTATCTCTATAACCTAGTACAAATAATTTTACACTAGAGTTGAACTAGCTCTATAACCTAGTACAAATAATTTTACACTACTATTGAACCAGCTCTACAAGCTAGTTCAAATAATTTTACACTAGAGTTGAACTAACTCTATAACCTAGTACAAATAATTTTACAATAGATTTAAACTAGCTCTACAAGTTAGTTCAAATTTTTTACACTAGAGTTAAACAAGCTCTACAGGCTAGTTCAAATAATTTTACACTAGAGTTGAACTAGCTCTACAAGCTAGTTCAAATAATTTTACACTAGAGTTGAACAAGCTCTACAGGATAGTTCAAATAATTTTACACTAGAGTTGAACTAGTTCTACAAGCTAGTTTGAATAATTTTACACTAGAGTTGTACTAGCTCTATAACCTAGTACAAATAATTTTACACAAGAGTTTAACTAGCTCTATGACCTAGTACAAATAATTTTACACTAGAGTTGAACTAGATCTATAGGCTAGTTCAAATAAATTTACGCTAGAGTTGAACTAGCTCTATAGGCTTGTTCAAATAATTTGACACTAGAGTTGAACTAGCTCTACAAGTTAGTTCAAATAATTTTACACTAGAGTTCAACTAGCTCGACAAGCTAGTTCAAATAATTTTACACTAGAGTTGAACAAGCTCTACATGCTAGTTCAAATAATTTTACATGAGAGTTGAACTAGCTCTATAGGCTAGTTCAAATAATTTTACACCAGAGTTGAACTAGCTCTATAACCTAGAACAAATAAGTTTACACTAGACTTGAACTAGCTCTATAACCTAGTACAATTTTTTTTTACACTACTTTGGAACTAGCTCTACAAGCTAGGTGAAATAATTTTCCACTAGAGTTGAACTAACTCTAGAACATAGTACAAATAATTTTACACTAGAGTTGAACTAGCTATATAACATAGTACATATAATTTTAGACTAGAGATGGACTAGCTCTATAACCTTGTACAAATAATTTTACACTAGAGTTGAACTAGCTCTACAGGCTAGTTCAAATAATTTTACACTAGAGTTGAACTAGCTCTATAGGCTAGTTCAAATAGTTTTACACTGGAGTTGAACTAGCTCTATAACCTAGTAGAAATAATTTTACACTAGAGTTTAACTCCCTCTATAACCTAGTACAAATAATTTTACAATACTATTGAACTAGCTCCACAATCTAGGTGAAATAATTTTGCACTAGAGTTGAACTAGCTCTATAACCTAGTACAAATAATTTAACACTAGAGTTGAACTAGCTCTACAAGCTAGGTCAAATAATATTAAACTCGTGTTGAACTATCTCTATAACCTAGTACAAATAATTTTACACTAAAGTTGAACTAGCTCTATAACCTAGTACAAATAATTTTACACAATTGTTGAACCAGCTCTACAAGCTAGTTCAAATAATTTTACACTAGAGTTGAACTAGCTCTATAACCTAGTACAAATAATTTTACACTAGAATTAAACAACCTATACAAGCTAGTTCAAATAATTTTACAATACAGTTGAACTAGCTCTATAACCTAATACAAATAATTTTACACTAGAGTTAAACTAGCTCTACAAACTAGTTCAAATAATTTTACACTTGAGTTGAACAAGCTCTACAGGATAGTACAAATAATTTTAGACTAGAGTTGAACTAGCTCTATAACCTTGTACAAATAATTTTACACTAGAGTTGAACTAGCTCTACTGGCTAGTTCAAATAATTTTACACTAGAGTTGAACTAGCTCTATAGGCTAGTTCAAATAGTTTTACACTAAAGTTGAACTAGCTCTATAACCTAGTAGAAATAATTTTACACTAGAGTTTCACTCGCTCTATAACCTAGTACAAATAATTTTACAATACTATTGAACTAGCTCTACAATCTAGGTGAAATAATTTTACACTAGAGTTGAACTAGCTCTATAACCTAGTACAAATAATTTAACACTAGAGTTGAACTAGCTCTACAAACTAGGTCAAATAATTTTAAACTCGTGTTGAACTATCTCTATAACCTAGTACAAATAATTTTACACTAGAGTTGAACTAGCTCCATAACCTAGTACAAATGATTTTACACTACTATTGAACCAGCTCTACAAGCTAGTTCAAATAATTTTACACTAGAGTTGAACTAACTCTATAACCTAGTACAAATAATTTTACAATAGATTTAAACTAGCTCTACAAGTTAGTTCAAATTTTTTACACTAGAGTTAAACAAGCTCTACAGGCTAGTTCGAATAATTTTACACTAGAGTTGAACTAGCTCTACAAGCTAGTTCAAATAATTTTACACTCAAGTTGAACTAGCTCTACAGGCTAGCTCAAATAGTTTTACACTAGAGTTGAACTAGCTCTACAAGCTAGTTCGAATAATTTTACACTAGAGTTAAACTAACTCTACAAGTCAGTTCAAATAATTTTACACTAGAGTTGAACCAGCTCTACAAGCTAGTTTAACTAATTTTACACTAGAGTTGAACTATCTCTATAACCTAGTACAAATAATTTTACACTAGAGTTGAACTAGCTCTATAACCTAATACAAATAATTTTACACTAGAGTTAAACTAGCTCTACAAACTAGTTCAAATAATTTTACACTTGAGTTGAACAAGCTCTACAGGATAGTGCAAATAATTTTAGACTAGAGTTGAACTAGCTCTATAACCTTGTACAAATAATTTTACACTAGAGTTGAACTAGCTCTACAGGCTAGTTCAAATAATTTTACACTAGAGTTGAACTAGCTCTATAGGCTAGTTCAAATAGTTTTACACTAAAGTTGAACTAGCTCTGTAACCTAGTAGAAATAATTTTACACTAGAGTTTCACTCGCTCTATAACCTAGTACAAATAATTTTACAATACTATTGAACTAGCTCTACAATCTAGGTGAAATAATTTTACACTAGAGTTGAACTAGCTCTATAACCTAGTACAAATAATTTAACACTAGAGTTGAACTAGCTCTACAAACTAGGTCAAATAATTTTAAACTCGTGTTGAACTATCTCTATAACCTAGTACAAATAATTTTACACTAGAGTTGAACTAGCTCTATAACCTAGTACAAATAATTTTACACTACTATTGAACCAGCTCTACAAGCTAGTTCAAATAATTTTACACTAGAGTTGAACTAACTCTATAACCTAGTACAAATAATTTTACAATAGATTTAAACTAGCTCTACAAGTTAGTTCAAATTTTTTACACTAGAGTTAAACAAGCTCTACAGGCTAGTTCAAATAATTTTACACTAGAGTTGAACTAGCTCTACAAGCTAGTTCAAATAATTTTACACTCAAGTTGAACTAGCTCTACAGGCTAGCTCAAATAGTTTTACACTAGAGTTGAACTAGCTCTACAAGCTAGTTCGAATAATTTTACACTAGAGTTAAACTAACTCTACAAGTCAGTTCAAATAATTTTACACTAGAGTTGAACCAGCTCTACAAGCTAGTTGAACTAATTTTACACTAGAGTTGAACTATCTCTA
This sequence comes from Triticum urartu, assembly GCF_056163025.1. Lineage (NCBI taxonomy): Eukaryota > Viridiplantae > Streptophyta > Magnoliopsida > Poales > Poaceae > Triticum > Triticum urartu. Next base: position 560,151,249 of record NC_141875.1, read on the forward strand.
TAACCTAGTACAAACAATTTTACACTAGAGTTGAACTAGCTCTATAACCTAATACAAATAATTTTACACTAGAGTTAAACTAGCTCTACAAACTAGTTCAAATAATTTTACACTTGAGTTGAACAAGCTCTACAGGATAGTACAAATAATTTTAGACTAGAGTTGAACTAGCTCTATAACCTTGTACAAATAATTTTACACTAGAGTTGAACTAGCTCTACAGGCTAGTTCAAATAATTTTACACTAGAGTTGAACTAGCTCTATAGGCTAGTTCAAATAGTTTTACACTAAAGTTGAACTAGCTCTATAACCTAGTAGAAATAATTTTACACTAGAGTTTCACTCGCTCTATAACCTAGTACAAATAATTTTACAATACTATTGAACTGGCTCTACAATCTAGGTGAAATAAATTTACACTAGAGTTGAACTAGCTCTATAACCTAGTACAAATAATTTAACACTAGAGTTGAACTAGCTCTACAAACTAGGTCAAATAATTTTAAACTCGTGTTGAACTATCTCTATAACCTAGTACAAATAAGTTTACACTAGAGTTGAACTAGCTATATAACCTAGTACAAATAATTTTACACTACTATTGAACCAGCTCTACAAGCTAGTTCAAATAATTTTACACTAGAGTTGAACTAACTCTATAACCTAGTACAAATAATTTTACAATAGATTTAAACTAGCTCTACAAGTTAGTTCAAATTTTTTACACTAGAGTTAAACAAGCTCTACAGGCTAGTTCAAATAATTTTACACTAGAGTTGAACTAGGTCTACAAGCTAGTACAAATAATTTTACACTAAAGTTGAAGTAGCTATACATGCTAGTTCAAATAGTATTAAACTAATCTTGAACTAGCGCTACAAGATAGTTTAAATAATTTTACACTTGATTTGAACTAGCTCTATAACCTATTACAAATAATTTTACACTAGAGTTGAATTATCTCTATAGGCTAGTTAAAATAATTTTACACTAGAGTTAAACTTGCTCTATAGGCTAGTTCAAATAATTTTACACTAGAGTTAAACTAGCTCTACAAACTAGTTCAAATAATTTTACACTTGAGTTGAACAAGCTCTACAGGATAGTACAAATAATTTTAGACTAGAGTTGAACTAGCTCTATAACCTTGTACAAATAATTTTACACTAGAGTTGAACTAGCTCTATAGGCTAGTTCAAATAATTTTACACTAGAGTTGAACTAGCTCTATAGGCTAGTTCAAATAGTTTTACACTAAAGTTGAACTAGCTCTATAACCTAGTAGAAATAATTTTACACTAGAGTTTCACTCGCTCTATAACCTAGTACAAATAATTTTACAATACTATTGAACTAGCTCTACAATCTAGGTGAAATAATTTTACACTAGAGTTGAACTAGCTCTATAACCTAGTACAAATAATTTAACACTAGAGTTGAACTAGCTCTACAAACTAGGTCAAATAATTTTAAACTCGTGTTGAAATATCTCTATAACCTAGTACAAATAATTTTACACTAGAGTTGAACTAGCTCTATAACCTAGTACAAATAATTTTACACTACTATTGAACCAGCTCTACAAGCTAGTTCAAATAATTTTACACTAGAGTTGAACTAACTCTATAACCTAGTACAAATAATTTTACAATAGATTTAAACTAGCTCTACAAGTTAGTTCAAATTTTTTACACTAGAGTTAAACAAGCTCTACAGGCTAGTTCAAATAATTTTACACTAGAGTTGAACTAGCTCTACAAGCTAGTTCAAATAATTTTACACTCAAGTTGAACTAGCTCTACAGGCTAGCTCAAATAGTTTTACACTAGAGTTGAACTAGCTCTACAAGCTAGTTCGAATAATTTTACACTAGAGTTAAACTAACTCTACAAGTCAGTTCAAATAATTTTACACTAGAGTTGAACCAGCTCTACAAGCTAGTTTAACTAATTTTACACTAGAGTTGAACTATCTCTATAACCTAGTACAAATAATTTTACACTAGAGTTGAACTAGATCTACAACCTAGTACAAATAATTTTACACTACTGTTGAACCAGCTCTACAAGCTAGTTCAAATAATTTTTCACTAGAGTTGAACTAACTCTATAACCTACTATAAATAATTTTACACTAGATTTAAACTAGCTCTACAAGCTACTTCAAAAAAATTTACACTAGAATTAAACAAGCTCTAGAGGCCAGTTCAAAATTTTTTACACTAGAGTTGAACTAGCTCTACAAACTAGTTCAAATAATTTTACACTAGAGTTGAACTAGCTCTATAACCTAGTACAAATAATTTTGCACTAGAGTTGAACTAGCTCTACAAACTAGTTCAAATAATTTTACACTAAAGTTGAACTAGCTCTACAGGCTAGTTCAAATAGTTTTACACTAATCTTGAACTACCTCTACATGGTAGTTTAAATAATTTTACACTAGATTTGAACTAGCTCTATAACTTAGTACAAATAATTTTACACTAGAGTTGAACTACCTCTACAAGCTAGGTCAAACAATTTTACACTTGAGTTGAACTAGCTCTATAACCTAGTACAAATAATTTTACACTAGAGTTGAACTAGCTCTATGACCTAATACAAAAGATTTTACACTACTATTCAACTAGCTCTACAAGCTAGGTCAAATAATTTTACACTAGAGTTGAACAAGCTCTATAGGCTAGTTCAAGTAATTTTACACCAGAGTTGAACTAGCTCTACAAACTAGTTTAAATAATTTTACACTAGAGTTGAACTATCTCTATAACCAAGTACAAATAAACTTTCACTAGAGTTGAACTAGCTCTATAACTTAGTACAAATAATTTTATACTAGAGTTGAACTAGCTCTGTAAACTAGTACAAATAATTTTACACCAGAGTTGAACTAGCTCTATAACCTATTACAAATAATTTTACACTAGAATTAAACTAGCTCTATAATCTAGTTCAAATAATTTTACACTAGTGTTAAGCTAGCTCTACAAGCTAGTACAAATAATTTTACACTAGAGTTAAACTAGCTCTACAAGCTAGTTCAAATAATTTTACACTAGAGTTGAACAAGCTCTACAAGCTAGTTCAAATAATTTTACACTAGAGTTGAACTAGCTCTACAAGCTAGTTCAAATAGTTTTACAGTAGTCTTGAACTAGCTCTACAAGATAGTTTAAATAATTTTACACTGGAGTTGAACTATATCTATAACCTAGTACAAATAATTTAACACTAGAGTTGAACTAGCTCTAAAATCTAGGTCAAATAATTTAAACTAGTGTCGAACCAGCTCTATAACCTAGTACAAATAATTTTACACTAGAGTTGAACTAGCTCTACAACGTAGTACAAATAATTTTACACTACTGTTGAAACAACTCTACAAGCTAGTTCGAATAATTTTACACTAGAGTTGAACTAGCTCTATAACCTAGCACAAATAATTTTACACTAGATTTAAACTAGCTCTACAAGCTAGTTCAAATAATTTTACACTAGAGTTGAACTAGCTCTACAGGCTAGTACAAATAATTTTACACTAGAGTTGAACTAGGTCTACAAGCTAGTACAAATAGTTTTACACTAAAGTTGAAGTAGCTATACATGCTAGTTCAAATAGTATTAAACTAATCTTGAACTAGCTCTACAAGATAGTTTAAATAATTTTACACTTGATTTGAACTAGCTCTATAACCTATTACAAATAATTTTACACTAGAGTTGAACTATCTCTATAGGCTAGTTAAAATAATTTTACACTAGAGTTGAACTTGCTCTATAGGCTAGTTCAAATAATTTTACACTAGAGTTGAACTAGCTCCACAAGCTAGTTCAAATAATTTTACACTAGAGTTGAACTAGCTCTACAAGTTAGTTCAAATAATTGTACACTAGACGTGAACAAGCTCTACAGGCTAGTTTAAATAATTTTACACTAGAGTTGAACTAGCTCTATAACCTAGAACAAATAATTTTACACTAGACTTGAACTAGCTCTATAACCTAATACAAATATTTTTACACTACTTTTGAACTAGCTCTACAAGCTAGGTGAAATAATTTTACACTAGAGTTGAACTAGCTCTATAACATAGTACCAATAATTTTACACGAGAGTTGAATTAGCTATATAACCTAGTACAAATAATTTTAGACTAGAGTTGAACAAGCTCTATAACCTAGTACAAATACTTTTACAATAGAGTTGAACTAGCTCTATAGGCTAGTTCAAATAATTTTACACTAGAGTTGAACTAGCTCTATAGGCTAGTTCAAATAATTTTACACTAGAGTTGAACTAGCTCTACAAGCTAGTTCAAATAATTTTACACTATAGTTGAACTATGTGACGCCCGGATAATCAAGCTATAGTAACCCTCTGTTAATGATGTCTTGTCACCACTGTTACTGTTGTTAATCTCACGTTAGTTCGAAACCGTTTCGAATTCAAAATTCAAAATCAGGGCAAACAATAAATGTTTTCAAACGTTCAAACTAAAATGTTCAAAATGGGACAAATAAATCCTAAGTAATAATGGTGAAGAGACCACACTTGTATAAAATGTGTAAATAGTCAAAAATGAATAAAACATCAGCAAAATAAATTAATTAAATGCTTTTGTATTTTGTAAAATATTAAACTATTTTATTTAGCTGTCCAAATTATTGTGGCAGTGGTATATTTAACATACTACATTTAGGTGTTGTTCTCACATTCTATAAAATTGAAATAAATTAAAGATTTAAGAAAATCAAAAAGAAGAAATAAAAGAAAATAGAAAAGAAATAACAAACAAGAAAATTAAAAGGAGAAGGAACCCCCCTTGCCGGGCCACGGCCCAGTTGGCCTAGCGACCAGGCCAGCCCACCCCGTGCCCCAGCCTACTTACCGCCCCGGTCCACTCGACCGAAACCCTAACCGCCCCACTCTCCTCCCGATCCCCCACTCTCCCCTCGCACTCCTCTCTCTCCCTCCTCTGCCCGATCTGGATCGGGGCAAACCCCAATCCGATCGGCCCGACGCCGCCGCCGATTCCCGCGGCCACTACGCCGAGTCCCCCCCTCGGTGGGACGCCCTCCCGCCTCTGCGCGAATGCCCCCGACGCCGCGGAGCTTCGTCACCAACCGCCGGAAGCCACGGCCTCGACCCGTTGCCGCCTGGTCGTCGATCTGACGCCGCCGTCCGTCGTCACCGCCACCTCGTCGCCGCCCCGTCATCATCTCCTCCCCGCGTAGCTTCACCGAGCCTCGCCGCCCCGTACCCCTGCAACATCGGTGAGGCCCCCGGCCTCCGCCTCGCCTCTTCCTCTCCCTGTACAGAACGACACTGCACCCCCTGCTCCTCCGCGCGCACAGACCACGTCCATTCGCGTCCCCTCGCGCCTCCTGCCGCACGCGCCTGCGTCCGGAGCCCGCTGCGCGCCACCTCGCGGCGTTCCCCGCTCCTGCTGCTACGTGCTCTGCGTCCCGCCCTGTTGCCGTCCCGCTGTGCCTGGCTGCCCGCCGCTGCTCCCGGCGGCTCCGACAAGCCACCCTCGCGCACATCGCCTCCTCTGGCCGGGCCTCTAGCACCCTGCGTGCATGCCACCGCGCCTTCCTTCGCTCCACCGGCCTCGCTGTGTCGCCCCGCTCCGGCCACGGTCGCTGGCGCTGGGCCATGCGCCGGCTCCCTTCCCCCGCTCGCTGCTGCGCCCTGTTGGGCGGGCTGGCGCCCGTCGCCCGGCTCCGCCCTGCGCCGAGAACCACCACCCGCGACCCGTTAAGGCCCCTGGGCCATTGACAAGTGGGCCCCGCCCCTAAGAACCTTAAAAAAATGGTAGGACCGAAAAACAATAATTAAATTAATTAATTTAATATTTAAGTAATTAATTAACTTAATTAATTCTGTTAGTTAACTAATTAAATCTAATTAACCTTCTAACTAATCTAATTAATCTGTTAGTAGTTAGGCAGACAATGACAAACAGGCCCCACCCGTTAGTTTGACCGGTCAAAGGTCACCTTTGACCGCTGACGTCATAAATGGTTTTCGATTAAATTAATTCTGTTAATTCTAGAAAATGATTAAATCCTTTTAAAATTAATATAAAATAAACCGTAGCTCAGATGAAAACATTTTCTACGTGAAAGTTGCTCAAAACGACGAGACGAATCCGGATACGCAGCCCGTTCGTCCGCCAGACATCCCTAACATAGCAAACATGCAACTTTCCCCCTCCGGTTCATCTGTCCGAAAACGCAAAACACCGGGGATACTTCCCCGGATGTTTGCCCCCCTTCACCAGTATCACTTACTACCGCGTTAGGTCACCTCTAGCATCGCGCATTGCCATGTTATACTTTGATTGCTCTGTTATTTATTGTGTTCCCCCTCCGTTACTTCTTTCCGGTAGACCCCGAGACTGCTGGCGAACCCCACTTCGACTACAGTGTTGACGACACGTCCTCCTTGCCAGAACAACCAGTCAAGCCCCCCCTTTGATCACCAGATATCGCCTACTCTTCTCTATACTTCTTGCATTAGAGTAGTGTAGCATGTTACTGCTTTCCGTTATTCCTATCCTGATGCATAGCCTGTCCTTGCTACTACTGTTGTTACCATTACCTGCTATCCTACTGCTTAGTATAGGATGCTAGTGTTCCATCAGTGGCCCTACACTCTTGTCCGTCTGCCATGCTATCTACTGGGTCGTGATCACTTCGGGAGGTGATCACGGGCATATACAATATACTTTACACAGTTACCTTACCTGTGATACTATTCGGAGATGGGGGCTGAAGGGGCAGGTGGCTCCATCCAGGTAGTGGTGGGCCTGGGTTCCCGACGGCCCCCGACTGTTACTTTGGGGCGGAGCGACAGGGCAGGTTGAGACCACCTAGGGGAGAGGTGGGCCTGGCCCTGGTCGGCGTTCGCAGATACTTAACACGTTTAACGAGATCTTGGTATTTGATCTGAGTCTGGCTACTGGCCTATACGCACTAACCATCTACGCGGGGAAAGTTATTGGCACTCGACGTCATGGTATCAGCCGAAGCCTTCGTGACGTCAGCGACTAAGTGGCGCGCGCCGGATTGGACCGTAAGCCTGCTGTTGTATTAAGGGGGCTAGTTCTGCTTCCGGCCGCGTTCGCAACGTGCAGGTGTGCAAAGGGCGATGGGCCCAGACCCCTGCGCCATAGGATTTAGACCGGCATGCTGACCTCTCTGTTGTGCCTAGGTAGGGCTGCGACGTGTTGATCTTCTGAGGCCGGGCATGACCCAGAAAAGTGTGTCCGGCCAAATGGGATCGAGCGTGTTGGGTTATGTGGTGCACCCCTGCAGGGAAGTTAATCTATTCGAATAGCCGTGATCTTCGGTAACAGGACGACTTGGAGTTGTACCTTGACCTTATGACAACTAGAACCAGATACTTAATAAAACACACCCTTCCAAGTGCCAGATACAACCGGTGATCGCTCTCTCACAGGGCAACGAGGGGAGGATCATCGGTTTGGATTATGCTATGTGATGATACTTGAAGGACTTCAGTCTACTCTCTTCTACATGCTGCAAGACGGAGGCTGCCAGAAGCGTAGTCTTCGACAGGATTAGCTATCCCCCTCATATTCTGGCATTTTGCAGTTCAGTCCACATATGATACCCTTATTCCATTTGATACCCATGCATATGTAGTGTAGCTCCTTGCTTGCGAGTACTTTGGATGAGTACTCACGGTTGCTTTCTCCCCCTTTCTCCCCCTTTCCTTTCTTTCTGGTTGTCGCAACCAGATGCTGGAGTCCAGGAGCTAGACACCACCGTTGATGACGACTACTACTATTTGGGAGGTGCCTACTACTACGTGCAGACCACTGACGGCGACCAGGAGTAGTTTAGGAGGATCCCAGGCAGGAGGCCTGCGCCTCTTTCGATCCGTATCCCAGTTTGTGTTAGCCTTCTTAAGGCAAACTTGTTTAACTTATGTCTGTACTCAGATATTGTTGCTTCCGCTGACTCGTCTATGATCGAGCTCTTGTATTCGAGCCTTCGAGGCCCCTGGCTTGTAATATGATGCTTGTATGACTTATTTTATTTGTAGAGTTGTGTCGTGATATCTTCCCATGAGTCCCTGATCTTGATCGTACACGTTTGCGTGTATGATTAGTGTACGATTAAATCGGGGGCGTCACAAGTTGGTATCAGAGCCGACTGCCTGTAGAAATTCCCCTTCCACACTCCTTGGCCAAAGTTGAGTCTAGACATTGCAAAACTTTTACTAACATGGTTGTGTGTCTCACGGGCACACGTCGCCATTGGGTGGTTGTAGGATCTTTTATTCCTCGTCTATACTCTGGGATTCTAATCACTCTTCTATTCGGGTTTAATGAATTTACTAAAAATCTAACTTAGCTTCTCGAAAATACTTTCTCCTGGAGAGCCCCTTCAGTCCAGATGATCGCCGGTTGCACTAGAAGATTTCGAAGATACTCTCCGATATTCTGTTGAGACCTTGTGCGTGTTGCTTTTGCAATTCCCTTCTATCAATAAACCTTTATGGATAACCACGTACACGTGCCATTCATATAATCATTCCTCATTGATATTGTTATTACAAGATGCTCCAAAATTCTCTCTATGATTCCGAGAATACTTTGTGTCTACTGCTTTGCATTTATTTGCCACATGAATACCACTATGGGTAAATTTCTAGCACTCACCGGATATTTGCTCATCCCCAGTTGGTTCATGTATTTCACAAAAGTCTTCCAAATACTATTTGAACTTCCGAAAATCTTGAGTAGCCTATTACTCTTGAAGTTCTTACTTGCTTGCATTATGGTTAATCCCATAAGTCTATAATTTTATTGGCATCCCTTATCATTATAATTTTGAGTCCGTTGATTCAAAATGTTTTGAATGCTCGCCATCCTCAATCAGATCCAATGATTCATCCTTCCGGCTCACACGTCATTTTGAACATGAGCTGGTTATCGACCAATCAAATTGTCGTCGATTGTACCCCTAAGTCTATTCGACTGATCCATTCTTAATGAGAGCGTTGGCTTTTGATCCCTTGATTTGGAAATGATAATTCCTTTGTATTTAAGATTTGAAATACTCAGTTGTTTATATAATCTGATGCCCTTACATTCCATCTTCCTCAGATAGAGTACCCATACTCGCATCAGCTCCATTGTAGACCGTAGGATCCCTTGTTGGATTATTATCTGGCAGTGTCCTTCCTATTCAATAATCTTGTGAGCCTTTCCATGGGTATATGATACCTTTGGTAAATTGTATCATCTGTTTTGCTAACCATGCTCTACTTTCGAGCTTGTGATATTTACTCTTGAAACTTGTGGTATATGTTTCTATGAAATCCCGATGGGTTGAACCTATACAACCTTCTCTAAAACCGTGTGAACTCGAAAGTTTTCACGAGTCATACACTTCTGGTATTTTGCCAGATGAAATTTCAACAATACAACTTCTTCAAAAGTGAGGAGTGAATGAAAGGTTATGCATTGGAGAAGTGGGAGTCGACCTTGAACTTTGGGTTCATGCCCATGGACACGATGTAGATCTTATCGTTAAAGCTTCTCTTAAATTAAATTATTCCTTTGGTATAAGTTCATCTTATATCTGGGATCTGACCTTTTGCAATCGTGGTTCCGACCATGTTCTCCTTTAAATACCATTTCGCGTGCAAGTTTAAGCGCTTGTCTTTTGCAGAGCAATACCCCAGTCCAACCTCTACTTTGACCTGTCATCGAGTATTACCCCCTCTGGTATCTCGAGATTATCACAGAACTGCATAACTTCTTATGAGTTCTTCTTCAAGTATTATTTGACTTTCGCTGCATCATCATTTGACTTGATGTCATCGCCAACCGATTGCATCTTCATGAAATTTCTCGACAAATGTGTCGTGGTCATCATCAACATCCTGAGCTCTTCCAAGATATATATCGAATTCTTGATGAGAAATACCATCCTCGCCCCTCAATGGTTTGTGTTATCACCGACCACTTTATTGCCTTCCGTTCAACACAAACTTATTCATGTTTTGTGTTATGCCTTGAGATCCTTGCTATCCAGCATTGGTTCTTCTTTACCTTGGAATGTTACCACCTTTTATGTCAAGAATGTCGTGGTAATTTTACCACCTCTTGAGAATTCTTGATATAGTAATATCTCCCGCCTTTTGCGATCATTTCTTGGTCTCTGTGTTGTTTCTAACCGGAATACCGACAAATGGTGTGTGATGTGTAAATTCTAAACTTCTAGCAACCCTATTACTTTGAAGTTATTGGTCTACAATTTCAGTCTAAATCTATTGCTTATTGAATCATCATTCAAACATTGATCGTGCTACCTAGTCCAGATTCTTGGGTGCACCCTCCTATCATTGTTCAGTTGTGTATGTTTCCCTCGAGCATACATCATTATATCATTTGATCCACAAATGAAATTTCCTTGTTCTCATAATTGTGGAAATCAATCCTTTGGGAATCTCGATGATTTGTTGCTGAGCCTATCAGCCACCTCCTCATCCTCTCCTTGGTTTACTGATGAACTCTTGTTTCAGAGCTCACTCCCATAGATCATTTCTGAGAATCTCACAATGTCATCTCGTCAAATTGTGTTGCACCTTTTCTTCTCACACATCCTGAGTCTGAGGTAGTTTGACACCAATCAGATCTGAATCTCGGTCAGGTATGATGGTTGGAACGTATTTCCAAGAGTTATAACATCGGTCTTTAACCCGATAAGGTGATTTCATCCTAACACACCTGCCCGTAGGGCCTATTGTTATAGTTTCCTTACTAGCAAGGTTAGTCATTATTCCATGAGTAATTTGTAAAACTTGTGTATCCTGTCAAGGATATCTCAAAGATTGTCTGTGGTATTCCGATTTTCAACAAGAACATTTGAAGCCCAATGCCAAATGTTTCTTGCTCAATTATCCAAACACCGTTGTGTGGGTAAGGGCAGGAAATTTCTCTCCCCTTTCCTAAAGGGTTTTCTACGTTATATCCCGTCATGGATATCATGCTCTGCTTGCCTTTGGGAAGGATATACCCCTGAAATATGTGTTTAAACACATTTCCCTTTACATTGTTCTGTTTAATCTGATGATCACCTTTTCCTTTCCATTTGTTTTGTTAATCTTTCTTGTGATCTATATGTTCTAAGCAGTAATATTCTCCTACTTATGTAAACCCCTCGGTGTACACTTCTGTCAGCAAGACCCTGTTACTATTGTTGTCGGTGTACTAGAGTAGGGGTACCCTAGTATCCCGAACTCGTGCACGGACAGTCGCAGCGTCCCGCAGCAAGGCTTGCCGGGTAACCGCCAAGATCCTCTGAGGTTCCTTTGGAGCCATTCAAGAACAAAGTACTCAAGACAAGACCCCGGCAAGAGGAGCTTGCCGGGAAAGAAAACAAGACCCCGGCAAGAGGAGCTTGCCGGTAAGGCTATCAGAAGCGTCCCAAGGCCCCGGCAAGAGGCGCTTGCCGGGAAGGCCAACCAAGGCGTACCGAGAAAACTTGCCGCGGCGCCCCACGCGCCTCGGCAAGGCCCGGTGAGCGGCAAGCTCCCGGACACGACAAGACGACGGCCGCGGCAAGGCGCTTGCCGCGGCGAACCGCCTCTCCGAGCCCGCGCTCCAGCACACCCACCACGTGTCGCTCCGGGGCCCCTCCCAAGCACACGTGGCAGGAGGCCGTGCAGCTGGGGGTGCGCGGTGGCGAGCAGGCGCTGACGGAATGACCATCGTGGCAAACGGTGGCGTCCCTAGCAAGCCTCTTTCTGTACTGTTTAGGCGACACAGACGGGCATTTAATGCCCTTGTCCCCTGCCGTCAGGGTTAGGTACGATAGCACTGTAGCAGGTAGCTGCGCCTGCTACAGCACCTAGCTGCCCCTACTATGGCACCTTTCCATTTTTGCCCTTGACCCCCGTTGCTCTATGTCGGTAACCCCTTGAGCATATAAAAGGAGGCCCGAGTGCAACGAGGGGGGGGACGGCCATTTTCATACACACACGCAAAGTCTCGTTAGCGGCCGGAGAGTACTGTAGCACTCCACGCTCCCGAGCTAGAAAGCAATACAATCCACAAAGCAGGAGTAGGGTTTTACGCATCCGTGCGGCCCGAACCTGGGTAAATCGCCCGCGTGCTCCGCCTCGATCTGCTCTTTGCGCGACCTCCGCCCCCCGCCGAACCAAAAGGGACCCGGTCCGCCGGTCCCATAGGTGTCCGTGGATCAGCAACCCCGGCATCTTTGGCGCGCCAGGTAGGGGGCGTCGAAGTTGTGCGAACCAGATCCGGCGTTCTCGCGGGTTAGATCTTCATCGTCTTTAGATCCGGCGTTTTCGCGAGCTAGATCTCCATCATGTTCACCAACATGCCGCCGAAGAAGAAAGTTTCGGAGGCAACTGCTCCGTCCGCGCCGACGGCCGAAGATAAGTTGCCAAAGTTTGAGCAATTGAATCTTTTAAAACTTTTGAGTTATCTCCCTTGAACGACCACCCTTTGTATGGGAAACCTGTGGGCGGAGGAGACAACTCGTAGCTAGCTGCGCCCTTGCGTTGTTTCGAGCTCGCTCAACAACATTAGGTGAGCTGCGGCTAGTTGCTTAACTAGCCGCGCCCTTGCATTGTTTCGAGCCTGCTCAACAACGCAAGTGAGCTGCCGCTAGTTGCTTAACTAGCCGCGCCCTTAGTTTGCTTCGAGCCCGCTCAGCAACTTAAGTTAGCTGCATCTAGTTGCGACAAGGTTTCTTGCCGGTAGCGGCACCGCCAGCGGGCTGCTGACGTTCCGCACTCAGCGCTCGCGGCTCAGGTGCCTGCACCGGCGAGTTCCCTAAAAGCGTAGGGAAAAAACATACAAAGGGAGGAATCAAGTAAAGGGAGTAACGTTGCAATCGTTGCCCACGGTCTCCTGACAAGTTTTGCTCCGGCGAGCTTGCCGGGGAACGCCACGCTCCGGCAGACCCGCAGGTTCCTGCCGTAGAAGCGGGCGTTCCCGCAGCCGTAGAATTGCCTTTAGTCCCTGTTGTCGAGCCACAAGCTCCAGCATGGGCACAGCAAATTGTCCGCCTCCTTCAGACAGGAGAACTTCCCGAAGAGCAAGAAGAAGTGGAAAGAGTAACCCGGCAGTCAAGTATGTACCAGTTTGTCGACAAGACACTGTACAGAAGAAGACTCAACGGTGTGAAATTGAAGCGTATTCACGGGGAAGACGGACAAAAGCTGTCGGCAAAAATGCATGGCAATCAAGTAAACATTTACTCCCCGGTAAGCAATAACGAGCCATAAGGCTCCATATCTGTATTTTCTCTTCTTTCTTTTTCACAAGGAAAGGAAGGCTCCCTCGTGCACAAGTTTGCCGGGGGGGGGGGGGAAGGAGAAGATGATGGTATGGACCAGGCGTCGTCGTTCGAGAGTTCCGCCTTGCTGGGAAGCAAACAACAGAAAAGATAACTTGCCAAAGTTTGAGCAACCAGATTTTCAATTTTTAAGTTATCTCCCCTGAACGGCCTCACTTTGTATGGAAAACCTGTGCGCGGAGGAGCCAACTCGTAGCTAGCTACGCCCTTGCGTTGTTTCGAGCTCGCTCAACAACATTAGGTGAGCTGCGGCTAGTTGCTTAACTAGCCGCGCCCTTGCATTGTTTCGAGCCTGCTCAACAACGTAAGTGAGCTGCGGCTAGTTGCTTAACTAGCCGCGCCCTTACTTTGCTTCGAGCCCGCTCAGCAACTTAAGTTAGCTGCAGCTAGTTGTGACAAGGTTTCTTGCCGGTAGCGGCACCGCCAGCGGGCCGCTGACGTTCCGGACTCAGCGCTCGCGGCTCAGGTGCCTGCGCCGGCAAGTTCCCTAAAAGCGTAGGGTAAAAGCATACAAGGCAAGGAACCAAGTAAAGGGGAATAACCTAGCAATCACTACCCATAAGAAGGTTATATTACAGAATAGCTTGTCGCAGCTCTAACAAATGTTTTCTATGACATAGCTAGCAGCGACAAGGAAAGAAGGGAGCAGGCGGCCTAGTCAACGCGGTCGCCCTCGACCCTCTTGATCCCGCCCACCTTGTCCACAATGGGTGCGACAAGGGCCTTGAGCTCCTCCTGATCGATATCAGACGGCAAGGGTCTGAGGATGTTGGTGAGGCGGAGGCCTGGATTGCGGAAGGCTACCTTCATCAACACCTTCTGAAGGGCTCCCGCACAGATCTCGCGCGACTCGTCGGCCAGCTGCTTCGGGATCCTGTCTCGGAGTCGCTGGAGGGCCGTCGCCACGCCCTTGAAGAACAGAGTGAGCTTGGCGCTAGGTTGGAGGTTCTCGTCGGAGGAGTACCCGAAGTCTTCCACCCCCAGCTGCGCCAGCTCCTTGTCGATATCTGCGGCGATGTTCACCAGACTCTCCTTCCAGTGCGTCACAGTCTCCCTGAAGGCGTTCTGGGTGGTGGCGGCGCTCTCTAGCAGCGCCTTGTCGGCCTTGATTTCCTCCTTCAAGGCCGCCTCCCGCTGCTTGGCACTGTCCAGAGTCTTGGTCAAAGTGGTTAGCTTCAACTCAAGATCTACGTTGGAGGCCTTGGCGACGCTGAGCTCCCTGCCTTTCTCGGAGAGATCGGCCTCCAGACGCGCCACCTTCGCCTTCAACTCCTCCTTGGCGGCCTCGGCGGCGGCGGCAGCGTCCTCCGCCAGCTTGAGGGCTCCGCCAAGCTTCTCCTCGCGCGCGGCAAGTTCCTCCTCGTGGGCATCGAGGTTGACCTTCCGCTGCGCCTGCTCGCCCTCCTCCGCGGCTAGCTTCACGGCGACCAGTCGCTGCAGCTCTTCGGCTTTGGCCTTCTCAAGGAGAAAGGCCTTCCGCGCTTCAGCGAGCTGCTCCCGCTCCTCCGCCAGGGATCGGACGGCTTCCCGGTGGAAACCCCCGAGCTCTTCTGCGCGCTTTTCAATGTCTGCTCCCGCCTTCGCGACAAGCGCCTCGTGGGACTCCAGCTTGGCTTGTCGCGCGCGGTAGAGCGACATCAACCTGCGCAGCAGCCGCTCTTGTTCGGGCTCGTCGCTGCTGCTGCTTGGCGCGTCGACTAGCTTCAACCCTGAGGAGGCGAGCACTTCTCCGTCGAAGATCTCCCCTTCGACTGGCGCCCTGGAGCTTGACGACCAGGGGAGGTTGATGAAGACGCCTTTGCCGGCCTTCAGGTAGGCGCCTGGCTGGGGCTCTTCGGAGCCCGGCGCTGCGGCGGCGACGGACGGACCGGCGGTTGGGGTAGCGCCTGGCGCTCCTGCGGCCTCAGGGCCGTCAGTGCGATCGCCGGACCCCTTGCCGGTTGCCGCGGCGTCTGCCTTGGCGGCCTCTGCACCGGCGGCGTCGCCACCACCGGCAGCTTCGTCGGCGGCGACCTCTCTCTCCATCTGCTCCGCAGCAGATGGATCTGACGGTCGGAAAAGGGGAGAAGAGTCAAACAGAATCCAGCAGAAACTCATAAAAATTAGGGGAATAAGGATCCGAGGGAAGTTTTGAAGCAAGGGGAGTACCTGCACCAGGCTCTGCGGTCGTGGTCTCCGTCGTCGAGGGGCCGCTGACGCTGTCCCTCACCAGAGAACCCTCCCTTGCCGGAGACTTCTCCCTCACCAGGGAACCTTCCCTCGCCGGAGAATTTTCCCTTGTCGGGGAATTCTCCCTGGGCTCCTGGTGGGGTTTCTCGGCTCCTACGCAAGCCAACAAGCAGATATCAGCAAAGGCAAGTACCTAGGCGCGCCTCGCAGCAGAAAGTAAATCACACACTTACGCTGGGGGCAGCCCTGGAGGAAAGTCGCCGGGTCTGGCAAGGTTGTCTCGGGCGCGCCACCTGCTGTCGCAGTGGGCTCGTCCTCGATGACGATCGCCGAGGCCCTAGCTCTCTTTGCCGCTCTCTGGGCTAGAGTCCTGAACAGGAACAGGTTCGGGGAAAAGCAAGTGAGAAACAAGATCAACAGCAAAAACCGAAGAACTGCCAATGCAGCAAGAGAAGCTTACTCTTCTTCATCCTCCTCGTCGGAGCTTAGCCCGGAGAAGTCGAAGCCCGGCGCGGACCGGCGGGAGGAGGCAGAGGAGAAGCTTCCCTTGGCCGCTTGGTGGGAGCAGTGGCGGCGGTCTGAGAAGACCCCGCTCCAGTTGCCGTCGCGGCATGATACGCTGCCGCGGCAACGGTGTTTGCCGCGGTGGAGCGAGTCACGCGGCGTGGCGACTGTTGACCCGCTTGCCGCTCCGCCACGTCACCGACCCTGCGGAGACGCCTTCTTGGTGGGGATGGAGGTTCTGCTTGCGGCAAGCTGCTCGAAGATGGGGAGGGGGAAGAATTGATTTCCCGCAAGCCGCTCGTGTCCTTGGCGGGCTCGCTCGGCTCGGCGTCACGCCCGGCAGGCTCCCCTCGCTCGGCACGGCTTGCCGCTCCTGCTGCATCTGCCTCCACCATGATGAACCCAAACTCGCCCGCGGCTGCGGCTGCCGCCGCCTCCTCCAGCCTGGTGGCGATGCTCGCCATCTCCGCGTCGGTGGTGTCGCGGGTGCGGCCGTCCTTCTCGTCGGGGCGGATTGCCACTTCCACCAAGTCGTCAAAGAACTGCTGCACGACCTCGTCGGCAGGCTCCTGCCAAGTTGGCACAATTCCATGCGAGTCGCACTCCGGCATCATTGCACGGATGCGATCGAGCGAGGAATTGTTGCACAAGGGCACGACGCCCCCCGGCAACCTGAACACCTCGGGATGCTGGGGGTCGTATTTGAACAGCTCCTACAGCATCGCGTTGAGCTCCAGGACTGTGAAGTTGTAGTTGAGGCCCGGCCGCAGCCTCATGATGTCTGCCGCGTTCTTGAACTCCCAAGTGGGCCTCCCCTGTTCCTGCAGAGGGGCGATGCGGCGGCGAAGGAAGTCCGCGCCAACGGCGCCAACAGTCAGCCCGGCAAGCCTGAGGCGCAGGACCCTGGTGACAGCAATTCTCAGCCTGTCATCCTCCGGGGCCAGGTCGCTCCAGTCGCTGCCGCGCACTACTGGGGTTTTGCGCCGGGTGGTGAACGGCTGCGGATTCTCTTCAACAACCCAACACCAATCCGCTCTCCACTCCTCCCACTTGCCGCGGAACTCTCCCTCTAGATAGGTCTCCTTCTTGCCGGCCCTTGAGATCCAGGCAATCCCGCCGGATAGAGGCTCTCCCCTCTCTACTCGGGGTATGAAGAAATGGCGGAAGAGGGCTACGTTGGGAAGGACTCCGACAAAGTTTTCGCAGAGGTGTGCGAAAACCGCCATTGTCAAGACGGCATTGGGGGTGAAGTCGAGGAGGTGGAATCCATAGGTATTCATGATGTCACAGAAGAAATCAGAAAAAGGCGGGCAGAGCCCGCAGTAGAGGAACAGAGCAAAAAAGGGGTATCCATTCGGAGCCTCCTTCCAAGCGGCGGCGGGGAGTACCTTGGTGCGCGGATGCGTGCGCGTCTCCGCCGACCAGAACAGAGAATAATCCTCCCTCAGCTCCTTCGCGCTGAGCTTGGAGGGAAAAACGGACCGCTCCTTCCGCAGCGCCGCGAGCCGCTGCGCCTCGGTCGTCTTCACGGCCTTCCCCTTGTCGGCTTTTGGAGCCATGGCGGAAGCAGTGGAGGAGGTCGACGGCGCTGGTGGCGCTAGTGGCGATGGGGGGCGGAGCGCTGCTCTCTCTCTCTCTACTTTGGGAGGCGAGGGAGCGGCGGAGATTTCTGAGAATTGGGAACGGCAACGGGCGAGTGGGCCAACTGCCCCTGTTCCCCCTGCTTATAAAGGAGGAGGGGGCGGACGTTCCACATTTCCCGAATAAAGAAACCACGACCTCTCCCACGACGCCGCATTCAACGCGTGCTGTTCGGGGAGGGGGCGTGGTGGAAGCGGAGAGATACGCGGCGTGACCTAGGCCGCGCGTGCCCGTGCACTGTTTTGGGCCTGGCCCAACAGCGCTCGGCACCGTGTCTGGTCCAGGCACGTGGGCTCCTGTCGGTGTACTAGAGTAGGGGTACCCTAGTATCCCGAACTCGTGCACGGACAGTCGCAGCGTCCCGCGGCAAGGCTTGCCGGGTAACCGCCAAGATCCTCCGAGGTTCCTTTGGAGCCATTCAAGAACAAAGTACTCAAGACAAGACCCCGGCAAGAGGAGCTTGCCGGGAAAGAAAAGAAGACCCCGGCAAGAGGAGCTTGCCGGGAAGGCTATCAGAAGCGTCCCAAGGCCCCGGCAAGAGGCGCTTGCCGGGAAGGCCAACCAAGGCGTACCGAGAAAACTTGCCACGGCGCCCCACGCGCCCCGGCAAGGCCCGGTGAGCGGCAAGCTCCCGGACACGACAAGACGACGGCCGCGGCAAGGCGCTTGCCGCGGCGAACCGCCTCTCCGAGCCCGCGCTCCAGCACACCCACCACGTGTCGCTCCGGGGCCCCTCCCAAGCACACGTGGCAGGAGGCCGTGCAGCTGGGGGTGCGCGGTGGCGAGCAGGCGCTGACGGAATGACCATCGTGGCAAACGGTGGCGTCCCTAGCAAGCCTCTTTCTGTACTGTTTAGGCGACACAGACGGGCATTTAATGCCCTTGTCCCCTGCCGTCAGGGTTAGGTACGATAGCACTGTAGCAGGTAGCTGCGCCTGCTACAGCACCTAGCTGCCCCTACTACGGCACCTTTCCATTTTTGCCTTTGACCCCCGTTGCTCTATGTCGGTAACCCCTTGAGCATATAAAAGGAGGCCCGAGTGCAACGAGGGGGGGGGACGGCCATTTTCATACACAGACGCAAAGTCTCGTTAGCGGCCGGAGAGTACTGTAGCACTCCACGCTCCCGAGCTAGAAAGCAATACAATCCACAAAGCAGGAGTAGGGTTTTACGCATCTGTGCGGCCCGAACCTGGGTAAATCGCCCGCGTGCTCTGCCTCGATCTGCTCTTTGCGTGACCTCCGCCCCCCGCCGAACCAAAAGGGACCCGGTCCGCCGGTCCCATAGGTGTCCGTGGATCAGTAACCCCGGCATCTTTGGCGGTGTACTAGAGTAGGGGTACCCTAGTATCCTGAACTCGTGCACGGACAGTCGCAGCGTCCCGCAGCAAGGCTTGCCGGGTAACCGCCAAGATCCTCCGAGGTTCCTTTGGAGCCATTCAAGAACAAAGTACTCAAGACAAGACCCCGGCAAGAGGAGCTTGCCGAGAAAGAAAAGAAGACCCCGGCAAGAGGAGCTTGCCGGGAAGGCTATCAGAAGCGTCCCAAGGCCCCGGCAAGAGGCGCTTGCCGGGAAGGCCAACCAAGGCGTACCGAGAAAACTTGCCGCGGCGCCCCACGCGCCCCGGCAAGGCCCGGTGAGCGGCAAGCTCCCGAACACGACAAGACGACAGCCGCGGCAAGGCGCTTGCCGCGGCGAACCGCCTCTCCGAGACCGCGCTCCAGCACACCCACCACGTGTCGCTCCGGGGCCCCTCCCAAGCACACGTGGCAGGAGGCCGTGCAGCTGGGGGTGTGCAGTGGTGAGCAGGCGCTGACGGAATGACCATCGTGGCAAACGGTGGCGTCCCTAGCAAGCCTCTTTCTGTACTGTTTAGGCGACACAGACGGGCATTTAATGCCCTTGTCCCCTGCCGTCAGGGTTAGGTACGATAGCACTGTAGCAGGTAGTTGCGCCTGCTACAGCACCTAGCTACCCCTACTACGGCACCTTTCCAATTTTTCCCTTGACCCCCGTTGCTCTATGTCGGTAACCCCTTGAGCATATAAAAGGAGGCCCGAGTGCAACGAGGGGGGGGGGACGGCCATTTTCATACACACACGCAAAGTCTCGTTAGCGGCCGGAGAGTACTGTAGCACTCCACGCTCCCGAGCTAGAAAGCAATACAATCCACAAAGCAGGAGTAGGGTTTTACGCATCCGTGCGGCCCGAACCTGGGTAAATCGCCCGCGTGCTCCGCCTCGAACTTCTCTTTGCGCGACCTCCGCCCCCCGCCGAACCAAAAGGGACCCGGTCCGCCGGTCCCATAGGTGTCCGTGGATCAGCAACCCCGGCATCTTTGGCGGTGTACTAGAGTAGGGGTACCCTAGTATCCCGAACTCGTGCACGGACAGTCGCAGCGTCCCGCGGCAAGGCTTGCCGGGTAACCGCCAAGATCCTCCGAGGTTCCTTTGGAGCCATTCAAGAACAAAGTACTCAAGACAAGACCCCGGCAAGAGGAGCTTGCCGGGAAAGAAAACAAGACCCCGGCAAGAGGAGCTTGCCGGGAAGGCTATCAGAAGCGTCCCAAGGCCCCGGCAAGAGGCGCTTGCCGGGAAGGCCAACCAAGGCGTACCGAGAAAACTTGCCGCGGTGCCCCACGCGCCCCGGCAAGGCCCAGTGAGCGGCAAGCTCCCGGACACGACAAGACGACGGCCGCAGCAAGGCGCTTGCCGCGGCGAACCGCCTCTCCGAGCCCGCGCTCCAGCACACCCACCACGTGTCGCTCCGGGGCCCCTCCCAAGCACACGTGGCAGGAGGCCGTGCAGCTGGGGGTGCGCGGTGGCGAGCAGGCGCTGACGGAATGACCATCGTGGCAAACGGTGGCGTCCCTAGCAAGCCTCTTTCTGTACTGTTTAGGCGACACAGACGGGCATTTAATGCCCTTGTCCCCTGCCGTCAGGGTTAGGTACGATAGCACTGTAGCAGGTAGCTGCGCCTGCTACAGCACCTAGCTGCCCCTACTACGGCACCTTTCCATTTTTGCCCTTGACCCCCGTTGCTCTATGTCGGTAACCCCTTGAGCATATAAAAGGAGGACCGAGTGCAACGAGGGGGGGGGACGGCCATTTTCATACACACACGCAAAGTCTCGTTAGCGGCCGGAGAGTACTGTAGCACTCCACGCTCCCGAGCTAGAAAGCAATACAATCCACAAAGCAGGAGTAGGGTTTTACGCATCCGTGCGGCCCGAACCTGGGTAAATCGCCCGCGTGCTCTGCCTCGATCTGCTCTTGGCGCGACCTCCGCCCCCCGCCGAACCAAAAGGGATCCGGTCCGCCGGTCCCATAGATGTCCGTGGATCAGCAACCCCGGCAATTGTTGGTGACATTCTGGTAGCCACCGATGGAAGAGAACTTTGCCTATTGGTCTGCCTCGTTCAACAAGCAGGAAAATGGTTCTCTTCGTCCCTCGCCCTTGGTATCGATGTTGCCGACATAATTGATAGTCTCTCCTCTGACATGCCTTGTTATCATGACTGTGCAAAATATCACCGTCCTTCCTACTTTTGAACCACATGGTGGGCCCATAACCCACAGTTCTACAGGATCGAAACCTGACTCTCCTATACACCCTGTTGTCAAAGTTATTCCTAGAGCTTGACTACGAATGTAATTTGCGAGCCACCTTCCTAGTGATCAATTCTCGTATCGGACACAATACTTATTCCCGTTGCTCTGAACCCCATTCACACTCTGTTTCAGGCAATGAACGATTGCCTATCCGCTTGAAACTTCTTATTGCACCGTCTTACTTTGCTCTCGATGTGTTTCATTTGTTCAACTCGAGAGATACTCATATGTTCATACTTGGGAAACCCCTAGAAGATTTTCCCTTATAACATCCTATCGTTGTAGAGCTGCCCCTTTCCTATTCGTAAGAACGATAGAACCCCCGAAGAAAGGATGAAGACTTCATAATGATGACATGAAGCAGTGGAATGAGGACATCAATGTAATGGATTGACCTCTTCGAGAAAAGCAACCAAGACCGAAGAGATCCGTTAGAATTTCATAACCAGACTTCTCCCTTAATACACCTCTTAAATCTCGGGACGAGATTTCTTGTAGTGGAGCAGAATTGTGACGCCCGGATAATCAAGCTACAGTAACCCTCTATTAATGATGTCTTGTCACCACTGTTACTGTTGTTAATCTCGCGTTAGTTCGAAACCGTTTCGAATTCAAAATTCAAAATCAGGGCAAACAATAAATGTTTTCAAACGTTCAAACTAAAATGTTCAAAATGGGACAAATAAATCCTAAGTAATAATGGTGAAGAGACCACACTTGTATAAAATGTGTAAATACTCAAAAATAAATAAAATATCAGCAAAATAAATTAATTAAATGCCTTTTGTATTTTGTAAAATATTAAACTATTTTATTTAGCTGTCCAAATTATTGTGGCAGTGGTATATTTAACATACTACATTTAGGTGTTGTTCTCACATTCTATAAAATTCAAATAAATTAAAGATTTAAGAAAACCGAAAAGAAGAAATAAAAGAAAATAAAAAAAACAACAAACAAGAAAATGAAAAGGAGAAGGAACCCCCCCCCTGCCGGGCCACGGCCCAGTTGGCCTAGCGACCAGGCCAGCCCACCCCGCGCCCCAGCCTACTTACCACCCCGGTCCACTCGACCGAAACACTAACCGCCCCACTCTCCTCCCGATCCCCCACTCTCCCCTCGCACTCCTCTCTCTCCCTCCTCTGCCCGATCTGGATCGGGGCAAACCCCGATCCCATCGGCCCGACGCCGCTGCCGATTCCCGCGGCCACTACGCCGAGTCCCCCCCTCACTGGGACACCCTCTCGCCTCTACGCGAATGCCCCCGACGCCGCGGAGCTTCGTCACCAACTGTCAGAAGCCACGGCCTCGACCCGGTGCCGCCTCGTCGTCGATCTGACGCCGCCGTCCGTCGTCACCGCCACCTCGTCGCCGCCCCGTCATCATCTCCTCCCCGCGTAGCTTCACCGAGCCTCGCCGCCCCGTACCCCTGCAACGTCGGTGAGGCCCCCGGCCTCCGCCTCGCCTCTTCCTCTCCCTGTACAAAACGACACCGCGCCCCCCACTCCTCCGTGCGCACAGACCACATCCATTTGCGTCCCCTCACGCCTCCTGCCGCACGCGCCTGCGTCCGGAGCCCGCTGCGTGCCGCCTCGCGGCGTTCCCCACTCCTGCTGCTACGTGCTTTGCGTCCCGCCCTGTTGCCGCCCCGCCGTGCCTGGCTGCCCGCCGCTGCTCCCGGCGGCTCCGACAAGCCACCCCCGCACAGATCGCCTCCTCTGGCCGGGCCTCTAGCACCCTGCGTGCATGCTACCGCGCCTTCCTTCGCTCCGCCGGCCTCGCTGTGCCGCCCCGCTCCGGCCACGGTCGCTGGCGCTGGGCCATGCGCCGGCTCCCTTCCCCCGCTGGCTGCTGCGCCCTGTTGGGCGGGCTGGCTCCCGTCGCTCGGCTCCGCCCTGCGCCGAGGACCACCACCCGCGACCCGTTAAGGCCCCTGGGCCATTGACAAGTGGGCCCCGCCCCTGAGAACCTTAAAAAAATGGTAGGACCGAAAAACAATAATTAAATTAATTAATTTAGTATTTAGTTAATTAATTAACTTAATTAATTCTGTTAGTTAACTAATTAAACCTAATTAACCTGCTAACTAATCTAATTAATCTGTTAGTAGTTAGGCAGACAATGACAAACAGGCCCCACCCGTTAGTTTGACCGGTCAAAGGTCAGCTTTGACCGCTGACGTCATAAATGGTTTTCAATTAAATTAATTCTGTTAATTCTAGAAAGTGATTAAATCCTTTTAAAATTAATATAAAATGAACCGTAGATTAGATGAAAACATTTTCTACATGAAAGTTGCTCAAAACGACGAGACGAATCCGGATACGCAGCCCGTTCGTCCGCCAGACATCCCTAACATAGCAAACACGCAACTTTCCCCCTCCGGTTCATCTGTCCGAAAACGCAAAACACCGGGGATACTTCCCCGGATGTTTGCCCCCCTTCACCAGTATCACTTACTACCGCGTTAGGTCACCTCTAGCATCGCGCATTGCCATGTTATACTTTGATTGCTCTATTATTTATTGTGTTCCCCCTCCGTTACTTCTTTCCGGTAGACCCCGAGACTGCCGGCGAACCCCACTTCGACTACAGTGTTGACGACACGTCCTCCTTGCCAGAACAACCAGGCAAGCCCCCCCCCCTTTGATCACCAGATATCGCCTACTCTTCTCTATACTGCTTGCATTAGAGTAGTGTAGCATGTTACTGCTTTCCGTTATTCCTATCCTGATGCATAGCCTGTCCTTGCTACTACTGTTGTTACCATTACCTGCTATCCTACTGCTTAGTATAGGATGCTAGTGTTCCATCAGTGGGCCTACACTCTTGTCCGTCTGCCATGCTATCTACTGGGTCGTGATCACTTCGGGAGGTGATCATGGGCATATACAATATACTTTACACAGTTACCTTACCAGTGATACTGTTCGGAGATGGGGGCTGAAGGGGCAGGTGGCTCCATCCAGGTAGTGGTGGGCCTGGGTTCCCAACGGCCCCCGACTGTTACTTTGAGGCGGAGCGACAGGGCAGGTTGAGACCACCTAGGGGAGAGGTGGGCCTGGCCCTGGTCGGCGTTCACAGATACTTAACACGTTTAACGAGATCTTGGTATTTGATCTGAGTCTGGCTACTGGCCTATACGCACTAACCATCTACGCGGGGACAGTTATGGGCACTCGACGTCGTGGTATCAGCCGAAGCCTTCGTGACGTCAGCGACTGAGTGGCGCGCGCCGGATTGGACCGTAAGCCTGCTCTTGTATTAAGGGGGCTAGTTCTGCTTCCGGCCGTGTTCGCAACATGCAGGTGTGCAAAGGGCGATGGGCCCAGATCCCTGCGCCATAGGATTTAGACCGGCGTGCTGACCTCTCTGTTGTGCCTAGGTAGGGCTGTGACGTGTTGATCTTCCGAGGCCGGGC
The DNA here is from genome assembly GCF_056163025.1 of Triticum urartu. Lineage (NCBI taxonomy): Eukaryota > Viridiplantae > Streptophyta > Magnoliopsida > Poales > Poaceae > Triticum > Triticum urartu. The sequence goes on from NC_141875.1 coordinate 560,175,967, forward strand.
ATGACCCAGAAAAGTGTGTCCGGCCAAATGGGATCGAGCGTGTTGGGTTATGTGGTGCACCCCTGCAGGGAAGTTAATCTATTCGAATAGCCGTGATCTTCGGTAACAGGATGACTTGGAGTTGTACCTTGACCTTATGACAACTAGAACCGGATACTTAATAAAACACACCCTTCCAAGTGCCAGATACAACCGGTGATCGCTCTCTCACAGGGCAACGAGGGGAGGATCATCGGTTAGGATTATGCTATGTGATGATACTTGAAGGACTTCAGTCTACTCTCTTCTACATGCTGCAAGACGGAGGCTGCCAGAAGCGTAGTCTTCGACAGGATTAGCTATCCCCCTCTTATTCTGGCATTATGCAGTTCAGTCCACATATGATACCCTTATTCCATTTGATACCCATGCATATGTAGTGTAGCTCCTTGCTTGCGAGTACTTTGGATGAGTACTCACGGTTGCTTTCTCCCCCTTTCCTTTCTTTCTGGTTGTCGCAACCAGATGCTGGAGTCCAGGAGCCAGACGCCACCGTTGATGACGACTACTACTATTCGGGAGGTTCCTACTACTACGTGTAGCCCACTGACGGCGACCAGGAGTAGTTTAGGAGGATCCCAGGCAGGAGGCCTGCGCCTCTTTCGATCCGTATCCCAGTTTGTGTTAGCCTTCTTAAGGCAAACTTGTTTAACTTATGTCTATACTCAGATATTGTGGGTTCCGCTGACTCGTCTATGATCGAGCTCTTGTATTCGAGCCTTCGTGGCCCCTGGCTTATAATATGATGCTTGTATGACTTATTTTATTTGTAGAGTTGTGTTGTGATATCTTCCCGTGAGTCCCTGATCTTGATCGTACACGTTTGCGTGTATGATTAGTGTACGATTGAATCGGGGGACCCACAAACTAGTTCTACAAGCTAGTTTAAATAATTTTATACTAGAGTTGAACTAGCTCTATAACCTAGTACAAATAGTTTTACACTAGAGTTGAACTAGCTCTACAGGCTAGTTCAAATAGTTTTACACTAGAGTTGAACTAGCTCTATAACCTAGGACAAATAATTTTACACTAGAGTTTAACTAGCTGTATAACCTAGTACAAATAAATTTACACTAGAGTTGAACTAGCTCTATAACCTAGTACAAATAATTTAACACTAGAGTTGAACTAGCTCTACAAGCTAGGTCAAATAATTTTAAACTAGTGTTGAACTAGCTCTATAACCTAGTACAAATAATTTTACACTAGAGTTGAACTAGCCCTACAACCTAGTACAAATAATTTTACACTACTGTTGAACCAGCTCTACAAGCTAGTTCAAATAATTTTACACTAGAGTTGAACAAACTCTATAACCTAGTAAAAATAATTTTACACTAGATTTAAACTAGCTCTACAAGCTAGTTCAATTTTTTTACACGAGAGTTAAACAAGCTCTACAGGCTAGTTTAAATAATTTTACACTAAAGTAGAACTAGCTCTACAAGCTAGTTCAAATAATTTTACACTAAAGTTGAACTAGCTCTACAGGCTAGTTCAAATAGTTTTACACTAGAGTTGAACTAGCTCTACAAGCTAGGTCAAATAATTATACACTTGAGTTGAACTAGCTCTATAACCTAGTACAAATAATTTTATACTAGAGTTGAACTTTCTCTATAACCTCGTACAAATGATTTTACACTACTTTTGAACAAGCTCTACAAGCTAGTTCAAATAACTTTACACTAGAGTTGAACTAGCTCTATAACCTAGTACAAATAATTTTACACTAGAGTTGACCTTGCTCTATAACCTAGTACAAATGGTTTTACACTACTTTTGAACTAGCTCTACAAGTTAGTTGAAAAAATTTTACACTAGAGTTGAACTAGCTCTACAGTCTAGTTTAAATAGTTTTACACTAGAGTTGAACTACCTCTATAACCCAGTACAAATAATTTTCCACTAGAGTTGAACTAGCTCTATAACCTAGTACAAATAATTTTATACTAGAGTTGAATTAGCTCTATAAACTAGTACAAATAATTTTACACTAGAGTTGAACTAGCTCTAAGGGCTAGTTCAAATAATTTTACACTAGAGTTGAACTAACTCTACAGGCTAGTTCAAATAATTTTACAATAGAGTTGAACTAGCTCTACAGGCTAGTTCAAATAGTTTTACAGCAGTCTTGAACTAGCTCTACACGCTAGTTACAATAATTTTACACTAGAGTTGAACTAGCTTTATAACCTAGTACAAATAATTTAACACTCGAGTTGAACTAGCTCTAAAATCTAGGTCAAATAATTTTAAACTAGAGTCGAACTAGCTCTATAACCCAGTACAAATAATTTTACACTAGAGTTGAACTAGCTCTACAACCTAGTACAAATAATTGTACACTACTATTGAAATAGCTCTACAAGCTAGTTCAAATAATTTTACACTAGAGTAGAACTAGCTCTATAACATAGTACAAATAATTTTACACTAGAGGTAAACTAGCTCTACAAGTTAGTTCAAACAATTTTACACGAGAGTCGAACTAGCTCTACAAACTAGGTCAAATAATTTTACACTAGAGTTGAACTAGCTCTATAACCTAGAACAAATAATTTTACACTAGACTTGAACTACCTCTATAACGTAATACAAATATTTTTACACTACTTTTGAACTAGCTCTACAAGCTAGGTGAAATAATTTTACACTAGAGTTGAACTAGCTCTATAACATAGTACAAATAATTTTACACTAGAGTTGAACTAGCTATATAACCTAGTACAAATAATTTTACACTTGAGTTGAACTAGCTCTATAACCTAGTACAAATAATTTTACACTAGAGTTGAACTAGCTCTATGACATAGCACAAATAATTTTACACTAGAGTTGAACTAGCTCTATAACCTAGTACAAAGAATTTTACACTAGAGTCGAACTAGCTCTATGACCTAGTACAAATAATTTTACACTAGAGTTGAACTAGCTCTATGACCCGTTCAAATAATTTTACACAAGAGTTGAACTAGCTCTATAGGCTAGTTCAAATAATTTTACACTAGAGTTGAACTAGCTCTATAACCTAGTACACATAATTTTACACTAGAGTTAAACTAGCTCTACAAGTTAGTTCAAACAATTTTACACTAGAGTTGAACTATATCTACAGTCTAGTTCAAATAGTTTTACTCTAGAGTTGAACTAGCTCTATAACCTAGTATAAAAATAATTTTACATTAGAGATGAACTAACTCTATAACCTAGTACAAATGATTTTACACTAGAGTCGAAGTAGCTCTATAACCTAGTACAAATAATTTTAGACTAGAGTTGAACTAGCTCTATAAACTAGTACAATTTTTTTACACTAGAGTTGAACCAGCTCTATGACCTAGTACAAATAATTTTACACTAGAGTTGAACTAGCTCTATAGGCAAGTTCAAATAATTTTACACTACAGTTGAACTAGCTCTACAAGCTAGGTCAAGTAATTTTACACTAGTGTTGAACTAGCTCTATAACCTAGTACAAATAATTTTACACTAGAGTTGAACTAGCTCTATAACCTAGAACAAATGATTTTACACTACTGTTGAACTAGCTCTACAAGCTAGTTCAAATAAATTTACACTAGAGTTGAACTAGCTCTATAACCTAGTATAAATAATTTTACACTAGAGTTAAACTAGCTCTACAAACTAGTTCAAATAATTTTACACTAGAGTTGAACTAGCTCAATAACCTAGTACAAATAATTTTACACTAGATTTAAGCTAGCTCTACAGGCTAGTTCAAGTTTTTTTACACTAGAGTAGAACAAGCTCTACAGGCTAGTTCAAATAATTTTACACTAGAGTTGAACTAGCCCTACAAGCTAGTTCAAACAATTTTACACTAGAGTTGAACTAGCTCTACAAGCTAGTTCAAATAATTTTACACTAAAGTTGAACTAGCTCTACAGGCTGGTTCAAATAGTTTTACACTAATCTGTAAATAGCTCTACAAGGTAGTTTAAATAATTTTACAGTTGATTTGAACTAGGTCTATAACCTATTACAAATAATTGTGCACTAGAGTTGAACTATGTCTGTAATCTAGTACAAACATTTTACACTACTGTTGAACTAGCTCTACAAGCTAGTTCAAATAATTTTACACTAGAGTTGAACTAGCTCTATAACCTAGTACACATAATTTTACACTAGAGTTAAACTAGCTCTACAAGTTAGTTCAAACAATTTTACACTAGAGTTGAACTAGCTCTACAAGCTAGGTCAAATAATTTTACACTAGTGTTGAACTAGCTCTATAACCTAGTACAAATAATTTTACACTAGAGTTGAAGTAGCTCTATAACCTAGAACAAATGATTTTACACTACTGTTGAACTAGCTCTACAAGCTAGTGCAAATAATTTTACACTAGAGTTGAACTAGCTCTATAACCTAGTACAAATAATTTTACACTAGAGTTAAGCTAGCTCTACAAGCTAGTTCAAATAATTTTACACTAAAGTTGAACTAGCTCTACAGGCTAGTTCAAATAGTTTTACACTAATCTGTAACTAGCTCTACAAGGTAGTTTAAATAATTTTACACTTGATTTGAACTAGCTCTATAACTTATTACAAATAATTGTACACTAGAGTTGAACTATGTCTGTAATCTAGTACAAACATTTTACACTACTGTTGAACTAGCTCTACAAGCTAGTTCAAATAATTTTACACTAGAGTTGAACTAGCTCTACAAGCTAGTTCAAATAATTTTACACTAAAGTTGAACTAGCTCTACAGGCTAGTTCAAATAGTTTTACACTAATCTGTAACTAGCTCTACAAGGTAGTTTAAATAATTTTACACTTGATTTGAACTAGCTCTATAACCTATTTCAAATAATTGTACACTAGAGTTGAACTATGTCTGTAATCTAGTACAAATTTTTTTACACTAGAGTTGAACCAGCTCTATGACCTAGTACAAATAATTTTACACTAGAGTTGAACTAGCTCTATAGGCAAGTTCAAATAATTTTACACTAGAGTTGAACTAGCTCTACAAGCTTGGTCAAATAATTTTACACTAGTGTTGAACTAGCTCTATAACCTAGTACAAATAATTTTACACTAGAGTTGAACTAGCTCTATAACCTAGAACAAATGATTTTACACTACTGTTGAACTAGCTCTACAAGCTAGTTCAAATAATTTTACACTAGAGTTGAACTAGCTCTATAACCTAGTACAAATAATTTTACACTAGAGTTAAACTAGCTCTACAAACTAGTTCAAATAATTTCACACTAGAGTTGAACTAGCTCAATAACCTAGTACAAATAATTTTACACTAGATTTAAGCTAGCTCTATAGGCTAGTTCAACTTTTTTTACACTAGAGTAGAACAAGCTCTACAGGCTAGTTCAAATAATTTACACTAGAGTTGAACTAGCCCTACAAGCTAGTTCCAACAATTTTACACTAGAGTTGAACTAGCTCAACAAGCTAGTTCAAATAATTTTACACTAAAGTTGAACTAGCTCTACAGGCTAGTTCAAATAGTTTTACACTAATCTGTAAATAGCTCTACAAGGTAGTTTAAATAATTTTACACTTGATTTGAACTAGCTCTATAACCTGTTACAAATAATTGTGCACTAGAGTTGAACTATGTCTGTAATCTAGTACAAACATTTTACACTACTGTTGAACTAGCTCTACAAGCTAGTTCAAATAATTTTACACTAGAGTTGAACTAGCTCTATAACCTAGTACACATAATTTTACACTAGAGTTAAACTAGCTCTACAAGTTAGTTCAAACAATTTTACACTAGAGTTGAACTAGCTCTACAAGCTAGGTCAAATAATTTTACACTAGTGTTGAACTAGCTCTATAACCTAGTACAAATAATTTTACACTAGAGTTGAAGTAGCTCTATAACCTAGAACAAATGATTTTACACTACTGTTGAACTAGCTCTACAAGCTAGTTCAAATAATTTTACACTAGAGTTGAACTAGCTCTATAACCTAGTACAAATAATTTTACACTAGAGTTAAGCTAGCTCTACAAGCTAGTTCAAATAATTTTACACTAAAGTTGAACTAGCTCTAAAGGCTAGTTCAAATAGTTTTACACTAATCTGTAACTAGCTCTACAAGGTAGTTTAAATAATTCTACACTTTATTTGAACTAGCTCTACAACCTATTACAAATAATTGTACACTAGAGTTGAACTATGTCTGTAATCTAGTACAAACATTTTACACTACTGTTGAACTAGCTCTACAAGCTAGTTCAAATAATTTTACACTAGAGTTGAACTAGCTCTACAAGCTAGTTCAAATAATTTTACACTAGAGTTGAACTAGATCTACAGGCTAGTTCAAATAGTTTTACACTAAAGTTGAACTAGATCTACAAGCTAGTACAAACATTTTACACTACTGTTGAACTAGCTCTACAAGCTAGTTCAAATAATTTTACACTAGAGTTGAACTAGCTCTACAAGCTAGTTCAAATAATTTTACACTAAAGTTGAACTAGCTCTACAGGCTAGTTCAAATAGTTTTACACTAATCTGTAACTAGCTCTACAAGGTACTTTAAATAATTTTACACTTGATTTGAACTAGCTCTATAACCTAGTTCAAATAATTGTACACTAGAGTTAAACTAGCTCTACAAGTTAGTTCAAACAATTTTACACTAGAGTTGAACTAGCTCTACAAGCTAGGTCAAATAATTTTACACTAGTGTTGAACTAGCTCTATAACCTAGTACAAATAATTTTACACTAGAGTTGAAGTATCTCTATAACCTAGAACAAATGATTTTACACTACTGTTGAACTAGCTCTACAAGCTAGTTCAAATAATTTTACACTAGAGTTGAACTAGCTCTATAACCTAGTACACATAATTTTACACTAGAGTTAAACTAGCTCTACAAACTAGTTCAAATAATTTTAAACTGGAGTTAAACTAGGCCTACAAACTAGTACAAATAATTTTACACTAGAGTTGAACTAGCTCAATAACCTAGTACAAATAATTTTACACTAGATTTAAACTAGCTCTGCAGGCTAGTCCAAATTTTTTCACACTAGAGTAGAACAAGCTCTACAGGCTAGTTCAAATAATTTTATACTAAAGTTGAACTAGCTCTACAAGCTAGTTCAAATAATTTTGCACTAGAGTTGAACTAGCTCTACAAGCTAGTTCAAATAATTTTACACTAAAGTTGAACTAGCTCTGCAGGCTAGTTCAAATAGTTTTACACTAATCTTGAACTAGCTCTACAAGGTAGTTTAAATAATTTTACACTTGATTTGAACTAGCTATATAACCTATTACAAATAATTGTACACTAGAATTGAACTATGTCTGTAATCTAGTACAAACATTTTACACTACTGTTGAACTAGCTCTACAGTCTAGTTCAAATAGTTTAACACTAGAGTTGAACTAGCTCTATAACCTGGTACAAATAATTTTACACTAGAGTTGAACTAGCTCTACAAGCTAGTTCAATAATTTTACACTAAATTTGAACTAGCTCTACAGGCTAGTTGAAATAGTTTTACACTAATCTTGAACTACCTCTACAAGCTAGTTTAAATAATTTTACACTAAATTTGAACTAGCTCTACAGGCTAGTTCAAATAGTTTTTCACTAATCTTGAACTAGCTCTACAAGCTAGGTGAAATAATTTTACACTAGAGTGGAACTAGCTATATAACCTAGTACAAATAATTTAACACTAGAGTTGAACTAGCTCTACAAGCTAGGTCAAGTAATTTTAAACTAGTGCTGAACTAGCTCTATAACCTAGTACAAATAATTTTACACTAGAGTTGAACTAGCTCTACAACCTAGTACAAATAATTTTACACTACTTTGAACCAGCTCTACAAGCTAGTTCAAATAGTTTTACACTAGAGTTGAACTAGCTCTACAGGCTAGTTCAAATAATTTTACACTAGAGTTGAACTAGCTCTACAAGTTAGTTCAAATAATTTTACACTAGAGTTGAACTAGCTCTACAAGGAGTTTAAATAATTTTACACTAGATTTGAACTAGCTCTATACCCTAGTACAAATAATTTTACACTAGAGTTGAACTAGCTCTACAAGCTAGGTCAAATAAGTTTACACTTGAGTTGAAATAGCTCTATAACCTAGTACAAATAATTTTACACTAGAGTTGGACTAGCTCTATGACCTAGTACAAATAATTTTACACTAGAGTTGAACTAGCTCTATGACCTAGTTCAAATAATTTTACAATAGAGTTGAACTAGCTCCACAAGCTAGTTCAAATAATTTTACACTAAAGTTGAACTAGCTCTACAGGCTAGTTCAAATAGTTTTACACTAATCATGAACTACCTCTACAAGGTAGTTTAAATAATTTTACACTAGATTTGAACTAGCACTATATACCCTAGTACAAATAATTTTACACTAGAGTTGAACTAGCTCTATGACCTAGTACAAATAATTTTACACTAGAGTTGAAATAGCTCTATAACCTACTACAAATGATTTTACACTAGAGTTGAACAAGCTCTATAACCTAGTACAAATAATTTTACACTAGAGTTAAACTAGCTCTACAAGCTAGTTCAAATAATTTTACACTAGAGTTGAACTAGCTCTATAACCTAGTAGAAATAACTTTACACTAGAGTTAAACTAGCTCTCCAATCTAGTTCAAATAATTTTACACTAGAGTTGAACAAGTTCTATAGGCCAGTTCAAATAATTTTACACTAGAGTTGAACTAGCTCTACAAGCTAGGTCAAATAATTTTACACTAGAGTTGAACTAGCTCTATAACATAGAACAAATAATTTTACATTAGACTTGAACTAGCTCTATAAACTAGTACAAATATTTTTGCACTGCTTTTGAACTAGCTCTACAAGCTAGGTGAAATAATTTTACACTAGAGTTGAACTAGCTCTATAACCTAGTACAAATAATTTTAGACTAGAGTTGAACTAGCTCTCTAACCAAGTACAAATAATTTTACACTAGAGTTGAACTAGCTCTACACGCCAGTTCAAATAATTTTACACTGGAGTTGAACTAGCTCTATAACCTAGTACAAGTAATTTTACACTAGAGTTTAACTAGCTCTATAACCTAGTACAAATAATTTTATACTACTATTGAACTAGCTCTACAAGCTAGGTGAAATAATTTTACACTAGAGTGGAACTAGCTCTATAACCTAGTACAAATAATTTAACACTAGAGTTGAACTAGCTCTATAACCTAGTACAAATAATTTTACACTAGAGTTGAACGAGCTCTACAACCTAGTACAAATAATTTTACACTACTTTGAACCAGCTCTACAAGCTAGTTCAAATACTTTTACACTAGAGTTGAACTAGCTCTACAGGCTAGTTCAAATAATTTTACACTAGAGTTGAACTAGCTCTACAAGTTAGTTCAAATAATTTTACACTAGAGTTGAACTAGATCTACAAGTTAGTTCAAATAATTTTACACTAGAGTTGAACTAGCTCTACAAGCTAGTTCAAATAGTTTTACACTAGAGTTGAACTAGCTCTACAGGCTAGTTCAAATAATTTTACACTAGAGTTGAACTAGCTCTACAAGTTAGTTCAAATAATTTTACACTAGAGTTGAACTAGCTCTACAAGGTAGTTTAAATAATTTTACACTAGATTTGAACTAGCTCTATACCCTAGTACAAATAATTTTACACTAGAGTTGAACTAGCTCTACAAGCTAGGTCAAATAATTTTACACTTGAGTTGAAATAGCTCTATAACCTAGTACAAATAATTTTACACTAGAGTTGGACTAGCTCTATGACCTAGTACAAATAATTTTACACTAGAGTTGCACTAGCTCTATGACCTAGTTCAAATAATTTTACACTAGAGTTGAACTAGCTCCACAAGCTAGTTCAAATAATTTTACACTAGAGTTGAACTAGCTCTACAGGCTAGTTCAAATAGTTTTACACTAATCATGAACTACCTCTACAAGGTAGTTTAAAATATTTTACACTAGATTTGAACTAGCACTATATACCCTAGTACAAATAATTTTACACTAGAGTTGAACTAGCTCTATGACCTAGTACAAATAATTTTACACTAGAGTTGAAATAGCTCTATAACCTACTACAAATGATTTTACACTAGAGTTGAACAAGCTCTATAACCTAGTACAAATAATTTTACACTAGAGTTAAACTAGCTCTACAGGCTAGTTCAAATAATTTTACACTACAGTTGAACTAGCTCTATAACCTAGTAGAAATAACTTTACACTAGAGTTAAACTAGCTCTCCAATCTAGTTCAAATAATTTTACACTAGAGTTGAACAAGCTCTATAGGCCAGTTCAAATAATTTTACACTAGAGTTGAACTAGCTCTACAAGCTAGGTCAAATAATTTTACACTAGAGTTGAACTAGCTCTATAACATAGAACAAATAATTTTACATTAGACTTGAACTAGCTCTATAAACTAGTACAAATATTTTTACACTGCTTTTGAACTAGCTCTACAAGCTAGGTGAAATAATTTTACACTAGAGTTGAACTAGCTCTATAACCTAGTACAAATAATTTTAGACTAGAGTTGAACTAGCTCTCTAACCAAGTACAAATAATTTTACACTAGAGTTGAACTAGCTCTACACGCCAGTTCAAATAATTTTACACTGGAGTTGAACTAGCTCTATAACCTAGTACAAGTAATTTTACACTAGAGTTTAACTAGCTCTATAACTTAGTACAAATAATTTTATATTACTATTGAACTAGCTCTACAAGCTAGGTGAAATAATTTTACACTAGAGTGGAACTAGCTCTATAACCTAGTACAAATAATTTAACACTAGAGTTGAACTAGCTCTATAACCTAGTACAAATAATTTTACACTAGATTTGAACTAGCTCTATACCCTAGTACAAATAATTTTACACTAGAGTTGAACTAGCTCTACAAGCTAGGTCAAATAAGTTTACACTTGAGTTGAAATAGCTCTATAACCTAGTACAAATAATTTTACACTAGAGTTGGACTAGCTCTATGACCTAGTACAAATAATTTTACACTAGAGTTGAACTAGCTCTATGACCTAGTTCAAATAATTTTACAATAGAGTTGAACTAGCTCCACAAGCTAGTTCAAATAATTTTACACTAAAGTTGAACTAGCTCTACAGGCTAGTTCAAATAGTTTTACACTAATCATGAACTACCTCTACAAGGTAGTTTAAATAATTTTACACTAGATTTGAACTAGCACTATATACCCTAGTACAAATAATTTTACACTAGAGTTGAACTAGCTCTATGACCTAGTACAAATAATTTTACACTAGAGTTGAAATAGCTCTATAACCTACTACAAATGATTTTACACTAGAGTTGAACAAGCTCTATAACCTAGTACAAATAATTTTACACTAGAGTTAAACTAGCTCTACAAGCTAGTTCAAATAATTTTACACTAGAGTTGAACTAGCTCTATAACCTAGTAGAAATAACTTTACACTAGAGTTAAACTAGCTCTCCAATCTAGTTCAAATAATTTTACACTAGAGTTGAACAAGTTCTATAGGCCAGTTCAAATAATTTTACACTAGAGTTGAACTAGCTCTACAAGCTAGGTCAAATAATTTTACACTAGAGTTGAACTAGCTCTATAACATAGAACAAATAATTTTACATTAGACTTGAACTAGCTCTATAAACTAGTACAAATATTTTTGCACTGCTTTTGAACTAGCTCTACAAGCTAGGTGAAATAATTTTACACTAGAGTTGAACTAGCTCTATAACCTAGTACAAATAATTTTAGACTAGGGTTGAACTAGCTCTCTAACCAAGTACAAATAATTTTACACTAGAGTTGAACTAGCTCTACACGCCAGTTCAAATAATTTTACACTGGAGTTGAACTAGCTCTATAACCTAGTACAAGTAATTTTACACTAGAGTTTAACTAGCTCTATAACCTAGTACAAATAATTTTATACTACTATTGAACTAGCTCTACAAGCTAGGTGAAATAATTTTACACTAGAGTGGAACTAGCTCTATAACCTAGTACAAATAATTTAACACTAGAGTTGAACTAGCTCTATAACCTAGTACAAATAATTTTACACTAGAGTTGAACGAGCTCTACAACCTAGTACAAATAATTTTACACTACTTTGAACCAGCTCTACAAGCTAGTTCAAATACTTTTACACTAGAGTTGAACTAGCTCTACAGGCTAGTTCAAATAATTTTACACTAGAGTTGAACTAGCTCTACAAGTTAGTTCAAATAATTTTACACTAGAGTTGAACTAGATCTACAAGTTAGTTCAAATAATTTTACACTAGAGTTGAACTAGCTCTACAAGCTAGTTCAAATAGTTTTACACTAGAGTTGAACTAGCTCTACAGGCTAGTTCAAATAATTTTACACTAGAGTTGAACTAGCTCTACAAGTTAGTTCAAATAATTTTACACTAGAGTTGAACTAGCTCTACAAGGTAGTTTAAATAATTTTACACTAGATTTGAACTAGCTCTATACCCTAGTACAAATAATTTTACACTAGAGTTGAACTAGCTCTACAAGCTAGGTCAAATAATTTTACACTTGAGTTGAAATAGCTCTATAACCTAGTACAAATAATTTTACACTAGAGTTGGACTAGCTCTATGACCTAGTACAAATAATTTTACACTAGAGTTGCACTAGCTCTATGACCTAGTTCAAATAATTTTACACTAGAGTTGAACTAGCTCCACAAGCTAGTTCAAATAATTTTACACTAGAGTTGAACTAGCTCTACAGGCTAGTTCAAATAGTTTTACACTAATCATGAACTACCTCTACAAGGTAGTTTAAAATATTTTACACTAGATTTGAACTAGCACTATATACCCTAGTACAAATAATTTTACACTAGAGTTGAACTAGCTCTATGACCTAGTACAAATAATTTTACACTAGAGTTGAAATAGCTCTATAACCTACTACAAATGATTTTACACTAGAGTTGAACAAGCTCTATAACCTAGTACAAATAATTTTACACTAGAGTTAAACTAGCTCTACAGGCTAGTTCAAATAATTTTACACTAGAGTTGAACTAGCTCTATAACCTAGTAGAAATAACTTTACACTAGAGTTAAACTAGCTCTCCAATCTAGTTCAAATAATTTTACACTAGAGTTGAACAAGCTCTATAGGCCAGTTCAAATAATTTTACACTAGAGTTGAACTAGCTCTACAAGCTAGGTCAAATAATTTTACACTAGAGTTGAACTAGCTCTATAACATAGAACAAATAATTTTACATTAGACTTGAACTAGCTCTATAAACTAGTACAAATATTTTTACACTGCTTTTGAACTAGCTCTACAAGCTAGGTGAAATAATTTTACACTAGAGTTGAACTAGCTCTATAACCTAGTACAAATAATTTTAGACTAGAGTTGAACTAGCTCTCTAACCAAGTACAAATAATTTTACACTAGAGTTGAACTAGCTCTACACGCCAGTTCAAATAATTTTACACTGGAGTTGAACTAGCTCTATAACCTAGTACAAGTAATTTTACACTAGAGTTTAACTAGCTCTATAACTTAGTACAAATAATTTTATATTACTATTGAACTAGCTCTACAAGCTAGGTGAAATAATTTTACACTAGAGTGGAACTAGCTCTATAACCTAGTACAAATAATTTAACACTAGAGTTGAACTAGCTCTATAACCTAGTACAAATAATTTTACACTAGAGTTGAACTAGCTCTACAACCTAGTACAAATAATTTTACACTACTTTGAACCAGCTCTACAAGCTAGTTCAAATACTTTTACACTAGAGTTGAACTAGCTCTACAGGCTAGTTCAAATAATTTTACACTAGAGTTGAACTAGCTCTACAAGTTAGTTCAAATAATTTTACACTAGAGTTGAACTAGATCTACAAGTTAGTTCAAATAATTTTACACTAGAGTTGAACTAGCTCCACAAGCTAGTTCAAATAGTTTTACACTAATCTTGAACTACCTCTACAAGGTAGTTTAAATAATTTTACACTAGATATGAACTAGCTCTATACCCTAGTACAAATAATTTTACACTAGAGTTGAACTAGCTCTACAAGCTAGGTCAAATAATTTTACACTTGAGTTGAACTAGCTCTATAACCTACTACAAATAATTTTACACTAGAGTTGAACTAGCTCTATGACCTAGTACAAATAATTTTACACTAGAGTTGAACTAGCTCTATGACCTAGTTCAAATAATTTTACACTAGAGTTGAACTAGCTCCACAAACTAGTTCAAATAATTTTACACTAAAGTTGAACTAGCTCTACAGGCTAGTTCAAATAGTTTTACACTAATCTTGAACTACCTCTACAAGGTAGTTTAAATAATTTTACACTAGATTTGAACTAGCACTATATACCCTAGTACAAATAATTTTACACTAGAGTTGAACTAGCTCTATGACCTAGTACAAATAATTTTACACTAGAGCTGAAATAGCTCTATAACCTACTTAAAATGATTTTACACTAGAGTTGAACTAGCTCTATAACCTAGTACAAATAATTTTACACTAGAGTTAAACTAGCTGTACAAGCTAGTTCAAATAATTTTACACTAGAGTTGAACTAGCTCTATAACCTAGTACAAATAATTTTACACTAGAGTTAAACTAGCTCTACAAGCTAGTTCAAATAATTTTACACTAGAGTTGAACTAGCTCTATAACCTAGTACAAATAATTTTACACTAGAGTTAAACTAGCTCTACAATCTTGTTCAAATAATTGTACACTAGAGTTGAACAAGCTCCACAGGCTAGTTCAAATAATTTTACACTAGAGTTGAACTAGCTCTACAAGCTAGTACAAATAATTTACCACTAGTTTTGAACAAACACTATGACCTAGTACAAATAATTTTACACTAGAGTTGAAGTAGCTCTATAACCCAGTACAAATAATTTTACACTAGAGTTGAACTAGCTCTACAACCTAGTACAAATAATTTTACACTACTGTTGAAACAGCTGTACAAGCTAGTTCAAATAATTTTACACTAGAGTTGAACTAGCTCTATAACCTAGCAGAAATAATTTTACATTAGATTTAAACTAGCTCTACAAGCTAGTTCGAACAATTTTACACTAGAGTTGAACTAGCTCTATAGGCTAGTACAAATAATTTTACACTAGAGTTGAACTAGTTCTACAGGCTAGTTCAAATAGTTTTAAACTAATCTTAAACTAGCTCTACAAGGTAGTTTAAATAATTTTACACTTGATTTGAACTATCTCTATAACCTATTACAAATAATTTTACACTAGAGTTGAACTAGCTCTACAAGCTAGGCCAAATAATTTTACACTAGTGAACTAGCTCTATAACCTAGTACAAATAATTTTACACTACTGTTGAAACAGCTCTACAAGCTATTTCAAATAATTTTACACTAGAGTTCAACTAGCTCTATAACCTAGCACAAATAATTTTATACTAGATTTAAACTAGCTCTACAAGCTAATTCAAATAATTTTACACTAGAGTTGAACTAGTTCTACAGGCTAGTACAAATAATTTTACACTAGAGTTGAACTAGCTCTACAGGCTAGTTCAAATAGTTTTAAACTAATCTTGAACTAGCTCTACAGGGTAGTTTAAATAATTTTACACTTGATTTGAACTATCTCTATAACCTAGTACAAATAATTTTACACTAGCGTTGAACTAGCTCTATAACCTAGTACAAAATATTTAAAACTAGACTTGAACTAGCTCTAAAATCTAGGTCAAATAATTTTAAAATAGAGTCGAACTAGCACTATAACCCAGTACAAATAATTTTAGACTAGAGTTGAACTAGCTCTACAACCTAGTACAAATAATTTTACACTACTGTTGAAACAGCTCTACAAGCTAGTTCAAATAATTTTACACTAGAGTTGAACTAGCTCTATAACCTAGCAGAAATAATTTTACATTAGATTTAAACCAGCTCTATAAGCTAGTTCGAATAATTTTACACAAGAGTTGAACTAGCTCTATAGGCTAGTACAAATAATTTTACACTAGAGTTGAACTAGTTCTACAAGCTAGTTTAAATTATTTTACACTTAATTTGAACTATCTCTATAACCTATTACAAATAATTTTACACTAGAGTTGAACTAGCTCTACAAGCTAGGCCAAATAATTTTACACTAGTGAACTAGCTCTATAACCTAGTACAAATAATTTTACACTACTGTTGAAACAGCTCTACAAGCTAGTTCAAACAATTTTACACTAGAGTTCAACTAGCTCTATAAACTAGCACAAATAATTTTAAACTAGATTTAAACTAGCTCTACAAGCTAGTTCAAATAATTTTACACTAGAGTTGAACAAGCTCTACAGTCTAGTTTAAATAGTTTTACACTAGAGTTGAACTAGCTCTATAACCCAGTACAAATAATTTTCCACTAGAGTTGAACTAGCTCTATAACCTAGTACAAATAATTTTATACTAGAATTGAATTAGCTCTATAAACTAGTACAAATAATTTTACACTAGAGTTGAACTAGCTCTAAGGGCTAGTTCAAATAATTTACACTAGAGTTGAACTAACTCTACAGGCTAGTTCAAATAATTTTACAATAGAGTTGAACTAGCTCTACAGGCTAGTTCAAATCGTTTTACAGCACTCTTGAACTAGCTCTACACGCTAGTTTCAATAATTTTACACTAGAGTTGAACTAGCTTTGTAACCTAGTACAAATAATTTAACACTCGAGTTGAACTAGCTCTAAAATCTAGGTCAAATAATTTTAAACTAGAGTCGAACTAGCTCTATAACCCAGTACAAATAATTTTACACTAGAGTTGAACTAGCTCTATAACCTAGTACAAATAATTGTACACTACTATTGAAATAGCTCTACAAGCTAGTTCAAATAATTTTACACTAGAGTAGAACTAGCTCTATAACATAGTACAAATAATTTTACACTAGAGTTAAACTAGCTCTACAAGTTAGTTCAAACAATTTTACACGAGAGTCGAACTAGCTCTACAAACTAGGTCAAATAATTCTACACTAGAGTTGAACTAGCTCTATAACCTAGAACAAATAATTTTACACTAGACTTGAACTAGCTCTATAACGTAATACAAATATTTTTACACTACTTTTGAACTAGCTCTACAAGCTAGGTGAAATAATTTTACACTAGAGTTGAACTAGCTCTATAACATAGTACAAATAATTTTACACTAGAGTTGAACTAGCTATATAACCTAGTACAAATAATTTTACACTTGAGTTGAACTAGCTCTATAACCTAGTACAAATAATTTTACACTAGAGTTGAACTAGCTCTATGACATAGCACAAATAATTTTACACTAGAGTTGAACTAGCTCTATAACCTAGTACAAATAATTTTACACTAGAGTCGAACTAGCTCTATGACCTAGTACAAGTAATTTTACACTAGAGTTGAACTAGCTCTGTGACCAGTTCAAATAATTTTACACTAGAGTTGAACTAGCTCTATAGGCTAGTTCAAATAATTTTACACTAGAGTTGAACTAGCTCTATAACCTAGTACACATAATTTTACACTAGAGTTAAACTAGCTCTACAAGTTAATTCAAACAATTTTACACTAGAGTTGAACTATATCTACAGTCTAGTTCAAATAGTTTTACTCTAGAGTTCAACTAGCTCTATAACCTAGTATAAAAATAATTTTACATTAGAGATGAACTAACTCTATAACCTAGTACAAATGATTTTACACTAGAGTCGAAGTAGCTCTATAACCTAGTACAAATAATTTTACACTAGAGTTGAACTAGCTCTATAGACTAGTACAAATTTTTTTACACTAGAGTTGAACCAGCTCTATGACCTAGTACAAATAATTTTACACTAGAGTTGAACTAGCTCTATAGGCAAGTTCAAATAATTTTACACTAGAGTTGAACTAGCTCTACAAGCTAGGTCAAATAATTTTACACTAGTGTTGAACTAGCTCTATAACCTAGTACAAATAATTTTACACTAGAGTTGAACTAGCTCTATAACCTAGAACAAATGATTTTACACTACTGTTGAACTAGCTCTACAAGCTAGTTCAAATAAATTTACACTAGAGTTGAACTAGCTCTATAACCTAGTACAAATAATTTTACACTAGAGTTAAACTAGCTCTACAAACTAGTTCAAATAATTTTACACTAGAGTTGAAGTAGCTCAATAACCTAGTACAAATAATTTTACACTAGATTTAAGCTAGCTCTACAGGCTAGTTCAACTTTTTTTACACTAGAGTAGAACAAGCTCTACAGGCTAGTTCAAATAATTTTACACTAGAGTTGAACTAGCCCTACAAGCTAGTTCAAACAATTTTACAGTAGAGTTGAACTAGCTCTACAAGCTAGTTCAAATAATTTTACACTAAAGTTGAACTAGCTCTACAGGTTGGTTCAAATAGTTTTACAATAATCTGTAAATAGCTCTACAAGGTAGTTTAAATAATTTTACACTTGATTTGAACTAGGTCTATAACCTGTTACAAATAATTGTGCACTAGAGTTGAACTATGTCTGTAATCTAGTACAAACATTTTACACTACTGTTGAACTAGCTCTACAAGCTAGTTCAAATAATTTTACACTAGAGTTGAACTAGCTCTATAACCTAGTACACATAATTTTACACTAGAGTTAATCTAGCTCTACAAGTTGGTTCAAACAATTGTACACTATAGTTGAACTAGCTCTACAAGTTAGGTCAAATAATTTTACACTAGTGTTGAACTAGCTCTATAACCTAGTACAAATAATTTTACACTAGAGTTGAAGTAGCTCTATAACCTAAAACAAATGATTTTACACTACTGTTGAACTAGCTCTACAAGCTAGTTCAAATAATTTTACACTAGAGTTGAACTAGCTCTATAACCTAGTACAAATAATTTTACACTAGAGTTAAGCTAGCTCTACAAGCTAGATCAAATAATTTTACACTAAAGTTGAACTAGCTCTACAGGCTAGTGCAAATAGTTTTACACTAATCTGTAACTAGCTCTACAAGGTAGTTTAAATAATTTTACACTTGATTTGAACTAGCTCTATAACCTATTACAAATAATTGTACACTAGAGTTGAACTATGTTTGTAATCTACTACAAACATTTTACACTACTGTTGAACTAGCTCTACAAGCTAGTTCAAATAATTTTACACTAAAGTTGAACTAGCTCTACAGGCTAGTTCAAATAGTTTGACACTAATCTGTAACTAGCTCTACAAGGTAGTTTAAATAATTTTACACTTGATTTGAACTAGCTTTATAACCTATTACAAATAATTGTACACTAGAGTTGAACTATGTCTGTAATCTACTACAAACATTTTACACTACTGTTGACATAGCTCTACAAGCTAGTTCAAATAATTTTACACTAGAGTTGAACTAGCTCTACAAGCTAGTTCAAATAATTTTACACTAAAGTTGAACTAGCTCTACAGGCTAGTTCAAATAGTTTTACACTAATCTATAACTAGCTCTACAAGGTAGTTTAAATAATTTTACACTTGATTTGAACTAGCTCTATAACCTATTTCAAATAATTGTACACTAGAGTTGAACTATGTCTGTAATCTAGTACAAATTTTTTTACACTAGAGTTGAACCAGCTCTATGACCTAGTACAAATAATTTTACACTAGAGTTGAACTAGCTCTATAGGCAAGTTCAAATAATTTTACACTAGAGTTGAACTAGCTCTACAAGCTTCGTCAAATAATTTTACACTAGTGTTGAACTAGCTCTATAACCTAGTACAAATAATTTTACACTAGAGTTGAACTAGCTCTATAACCTAGAACAAATGATTTTACACTACTGTTGAACTAGCTCTACAAGCTAGTTCAAATAATTTTACACTAGAGTTGAACTAGCTCTATAACCTAGTACAAATAATTTTACACTAGAGTTAAACTAGCTCTACAAACTAGTTCAAATAATTTTACACTAGAGTTGAACTAGCTCAATAACCTAGTACAAATAATTTTACACTAGATTTAAGCTAGCTCTATAGGCTAGTTCAACTTTTTTTACACTAGAGTAGAACAAGCTCTACAGGCTAGTTCAAATAATTTACACTAGAGTTGAACTAGCCCTACAAGCTAGTTCAAACAATTTTACACTAGAGTTGAACTAGCTCTACAAGCTAGTTCAAATAATTTTACACTAAAGTTGAACTAGCTCTACAGGCTAGTTCAAATAGTTTTACACTAATCTGTAAATAGCTCTACAAGGTAGTTTAAATAATTTTACACTTGATTTGAACTAGCTCTATAACCTGTTACAAATAATTGTGCACTAGAGTTGAACTATGTCTGTAATCTAGTACAAACATTTTACACTACTGTTGAACTAGCTCTACAAGCTAGTTCAAATAATTTTACACTAGAGTTGAACTAGCTCTATAACCTAGTACACATAATTTTACACTAGAGTTAAACTAGCTCTACAAGTTAGTTCAAACAATTGTACACTAGAGTTGAACTAGCTCTACAAGCTAGGTCAAATAATTTTACACTAGTGTTAAACTAGCTCTATAACCTAGTACAAATAATTTTATACTAGAGTTGAAGTAGCTCTATAACCTAGAACAAATGATTTTACACTACTGTTGAACTAGCTCTACAAGCTAGTTCAAATAATTTTACACTAGAGTTGAACTAGCTCTATAACCTAGTACAAATAATTTTACACTAGAGTTAAGCTAGCTCTACAAGCTAGTTCAAATAATTTTACACTAAAGTTGAACTAGCTCTACAGGCTAGTTCAAATAGTTTTACACTAATCTGTAACTAGCTCTACAAGGTAGTTTAAATAATTTTACACTTGATTTGAACTAGCTCTATAACCTATTACAAATAATTGTACACCAGAGTTGAACTATGTCTGTAATCTACTACAAACATTTTACACTACTGTTGAACTAGCTCTACAAGCTAGTTCAAATAATTTTACACTAGAGTTGAACTAGCAATACAAGCTAGTTCAAATAATTTTACACTAAAGTTGAACTAGCTCTACAGGCTAGTTCAAATAGTTTTACACTAATCTGTAACTAGCTCTACAAGGTAGTTTAAATAATTTTACACTTGATTTGAACTAGCTCTATAACCTATTTCAAATAATTGTACACTAGAGTTGAACTATGTCTGTAATCTAGTACAAATTTTTTTACACTAGAGTTGAACCAGCTCTATGACCTAGTACAAATAATTTTACACTAGAGTTGAACTAGCTCTACAAGCTTGGTCAAATAATTTTACACTAGTGTTGAACTAGCTCTATAACCTAGTACAAATAATTTTACACTAGAGTTGAACTAGCTCTATAACCTAGAACAAATGATTTTACACTACTGTTGAACTAGCTCTACAAGCTAGTTCAAATAATTTTACACTAGAGTTGAACTAGCTCTATAACCTAGTACAAATAATTTTACACTAGAGTTAAACTAGCTCTACAAACTAGTTCAAATAATTTTACACTAGAGTTGAACTAGCTCAATAACCTAGTACAAATAATTTTACACTAGATTTAAGCTAGCTCTATAGGCTAGTTCAACTTTTTTTACACTAGAGTAGAACAAGCTCTACAGGCTAGTTCAAATAATTTACACTAGAGTTGAACTAGCCCTACAAGCTAGTTCAAACAATTTTACACTAGAGTTGAACTAGCTCTACAAGCTAGTTCAAATAATTTTACACTAAAGTTGAACTAGCTCTACAGGCTAGTTCAAATAGTTTTACACTAATCTGTAACTAGCTCTACAAGGTAGTTTAAATAATTTTACACTTGATTTGAACTAGCTTTATAACCTATTACAAATAATTGTACACTAGAGTTGAACTATGTCTGTAATCTACTACAAACATTTTACACTACTGTTGAACTAGCTCTACAAGCTAGTTCAAATAATTTTACACTAGAGTTGAACTAGCTCTACAAGCTAGTTCAAATAATTTTACACTAAAGTTGAACTAGCTCTACAGGCTAGTTCAAATAGTTTTACACTAATCTATAACTAGCTCTACAAGGTAGTTTAAATAATTTTACACTTGATTTGAACTAGCTCTATAACCTATTTCAAATAATTGTACACTAGAGTTGAACTATGTCTGTAATCTAGTACAAATTTTTTTACACTAGAGTTGAACCAGCTCTATGACCTAGTACAAATAATTTTACACTAGATTTGAACTAGCTCTATAGGCAAGTTCAAATAATTTTACACTAGAGTTGAACTAGCTCTACAAGCTTGGTCAAATAATTTTACACTAGTGTTGAACTAGCTCTATAACCTAGTACAAATAATTTTACACTAGAGTTGAACTAGCTCTATAACCTAGAACAAATGATTTTACACTACTGTTGAACTAGCTCTACAAGCTAGTTCAAATAATTTTACACTAGAGTTGAACTAGCTCTATAACCTAGTACAAATAATTTTACACTAGAGTTAAACTAGCTCTACAAACTAGTTCAAATAATTTTACACTAGAGTTGAACTAGCTCAATAACCTAGTACAAATAATTTTACACTAGATTTAAGCTAGCTCTATAGGCTAGTTCAACTTTTTTTACACTAGAGTAGAACAAGCTCTATAGGCTAGTTCAAATAATTTACACTAGAGTTGAACTAGCCCTACAAGCTAGTTCAAACAATTTTACACTAGAGTTGAACTAGCTCTACAAGCTAGTTCAAATAATTTTACACTAAAGTTGAACTAGCTCTACAGGCTAGTTCAAATAATTTTACACTAATCTGTAAATAGCTCTACAAGGTAGTTTAAATAATTTTACACTTGATTTGAACTAGCTCTATAACCTGTTACAAATAATTGTGCACTAGAGTTGAACTATGTCTGTAATCTAGTACAAACATTTTACACTACTGTTGAACTAGCTCTACAAGCTAGTTCAAATAATTTTACACTAGAGTTGAACTAGCTCTATAACCTAGTACACATAATTTTACACTAGAGTTAAACTAGCTCTACAAGTTAGTTCAAACAATTGTACACTAGAGTTGAACTAGCTCTACAAGCTAGGTCAAATAATTTTACACTAGTGTTGAACTAGCTCTATAACCTAGTACAAGTAATTTTACACTAGAGTTGAAGTAGCTCTATAACCTAGAACAAATGATTTTACACTACTGTTGAACTAGCTCTACAAGCTAGTTCAAATAATTTTACACTAGAGTTGAACTAGCTCTATAACCTAGTACAAATAATTTTACACTAGAGTTAAGCTAGCTCTACAAGCTAGTTCAAATAATTTTACACTAAAGTTGAACTAGCTCTACAGGCTAGTTCAAATAGTTTTACACTAATCTGTAACTAGCTCTACAAGGTAGTTTAAATAATTTTACACTTGATTTGAACTAGCTCTATAACCTATTACAAATAATTGTACACTAGAGTTGAACTATGTCTGTAATCTACTACAAACATTTTACACTACTGTTGAACTAGCTCTACAAGCTAGTTCAAATAATTTTACACTAGAGTTGAACTAGCTCTACAAGCTAGTTCAAATAATTTTACACTAAAGTTGAACTAGCTCTACAGGCCAGTTCAAATAGTTTTACACTAATCTGTAACTAGCTCTACAAGGTAGTTTAAATAATTTTACACTTGATTTGAACTAGCTCTATAACCTATTTCAAATAATTGTACACTAGAGTTGAACTATGTCTGTAATCTAGTACAAATTTTTTTACACTAGAGTTGAACCAGCTCTATGACCTAGTACAAATAATTTTACACTAGAGTTGAACTAGCTCTATAGGCAAGTTCAAATAATTTTACACTAGAGTTGAACTAGCTCTACAAGCTTCGTCAAATAATTTTACACTAGTGTTGAACTAGCTCTATAACCTAGTACAAATAATTTTACACTAGAGTTGAACTAGCTCTATAACCTAGAACAAATGATTTTACACTACTGTTGAACTAGCTCTACAAGCTAGTTCAAATAATTTTACACTAGAGTTGAACTAGCTCTATAACCTAGTACAAATAATTTTACACTAGAGTTAAACTAGCTCTACAAACTAGTTCAAATAATTTTACACTAGAGTTGAACTAGCTCAATAACCTAGTACAAATAATTTTACACTAGATTTAAGCTAGCTCTATAGGCTAGTTCAACTTTTTTGACACTAGAGTAGAACAAGCTCTACAGGCTAGTTCAAATAATTTACACTAGAGTTGAACTAGCCCTACAAGCTAGTTCAAACAATTTTACACTAGAGTTGAACTAGCTCTACAAGCTAGTTCAAATAATTTTACACTAAAGTTGAACTAGCTCTACAGGCTAGTTCAAATAGTTTTACACTAATCTGTAAATAGCTCTACAAGGTAGTTTAAATAATTTTACACTTGATTTGAACTAGCTCTATAACCTGTTACAAATAATTGTGCATTAGAGTTGAACTATGTCTGTAATCTAGTACAAACATTTTACACTACTGTTGAACTAGCTCTACAAGCTAGATCAAATAATTTTACACTAGAGTTGAACAAGCTCTATAACCTAGTACACATAATTTTACACTAGAGTTAAACTAGCTCTACAAGTTATTTCAAACAATTTTACACTAGAGTTGAACTAGCTCTACAAGCTAGGTCAAATAATTTTACACTAGTGGTTAACTAGCTCTATAACCTAGTACAAATAATTTTACACGAGAGTTGAAGTAGCTCTATAACCTAGAACAAATGATTTTACACTACTGTTGAACTAGCTCTACAAGCTAGTTCAAATATTTTTACACTAGAGTTGAACTAGCTCTATAACCTAGTACAAATAATTTTACACTAGAGTTAAGCTAGCTCTACAAGCTAGTTCAAATAATTTTACACTAAAGTTGAACTAGCTCTACAGGCTAGTTCAAATAGTTTTACACTAATCTGTAACTAGCTCTACAAGGTAGTTTAAATAATTCTACACTTTATTTGAACTAGCTCTACAACCTATTACAAATAATTGTACACTAGAGTTGAACTATGTCTGTAATCTAGTACAAACATTTTACACTACTGTTGAACTAGCTCTACAAGCTAGTTCAAATAATTTTACACTAGAGTTGAACTAGCTCTACAAGCTAGTTCAAATAATTTTACACTAAAGTTGAACTAGCTCTACAGGCTAGTTCAAATAGTTTTACACTAATCTGTAACTAGCTCTACAAGGTAGTTTAAATAATTTTACACTTGATTTGAACTAGCTCTATAACCTATTTCAAATAATTGTACACTAGAGTTGAACTATGTCTGTAATCTAGTACAAACATTTTACACTACTGTTGAACTAGCTCTACAAGCTAGTTCAAATAATTTTACACTAGAGTTAAACTAGCTCTATAACCTAGTACACATAATTTTACACTAGAGTTAAACTAGCTCTACAAGTTAGTTCAAACAATTTTACACCAGAGTTGAACTAGCTCTACAAGCTAGGTCAAATAATTTTACACTAGTGTTGAACTAGCTCTATAACCTAGTACAAATAATTTTACACTAGAGTTGAAGTATCTCTATAACCTAGAACAAATGATTTTACACTACTGTTGAACTAGCTCTACAAGCTAGTTCAAATAATTTTACACTAGAGTTGAACTAGCTCTATAACCTAGTACACATAATTTTCAACTAGAGTTAAACTAGCTCTACAAACTAGTTCAAATAATTTTACACTGGAGTTAAACTAGGTCTACAAACTAGTACAAATAATTTTACACTAGAGTTGAACTAGCTCAATAAACTAGTACAAATAATTTTACACTAGATTTAAGCTAGCTCTACAGGCTAGTCCAAATTTTTTTACACTAGAGTAGAACAAGCTCTACAGGCTAGTTCAAATAATTTTATACTAAAGTTGAACCAGCTCTACAAGCTAGTTCAAATAACTTTGCACTAGAGTTGAACTAGCTCTACAAGCTAGTTCAAATAATTTTACACTAAAGTTGAACTAGCTCTGCAGGCTAGTTCAAATAGTTTTACACTAATCTTGAACTAGCTCTACAAGGTAGTTTAAATAATTTTACACTTGATTTGAACTAGCTATATAACCTATTACAAATAATTGTACACTAGAATTGAACTATGTCTGTAATCTAGTACAAACATTTTACACTACTGTTGAACTAGCTCTACAGTCTAGTTCAAATAGTTTTACACTAGAGTTGAACTAGCTCTATAACCTAGTACAAATAATTTTACACTAGAGTTGAACTAGCTCTACAAGCTAGTTCAATAATTTTACACTAAATTTGAACTAGCTCTACAGGCTAGTTCAAATAGTTTTACACTAATCTTGAACTACCTCTACAAGCTAGTTTAAATAATTTTACACTAAATTTGAACTAGCTCTACAGGCTAGTTCAAATAGTTTTACACTAATCTTGAACTAGCTCTACAAGCTAGGTGAAATAATTTTACACTAGAGTGGAACTAGCTCTATAACCTAGTACAAATAATTTAACACTAGAGTTGAACTAGCTCTACAAGCTAGGTCAAATAATTTTAAACTAGTGTTGAACTAGCTCTATAACCTAGTACAAATAATTTTACACTAGAGTTGAACTAGCTCTACAACCTAGTACAAATAATTTTACACTACTTTGAACCAGCTCTAAAAGCTAGTTCAAATACTTTTACACTAGAGTTGAACTAGCTCTACAGGCTAGTTCAAATAATTTTACACTAGACTTGAACTAGCTCTACAAATTAGTTCAAATAATTTTACACTAGAGTTGAACTAGCTCTACAAGGTAGTTTAAATAATTTTACACTAGATTTGAACTAGCTCTATACCCGAGTACAAATAATTTTACACTAGAGTTGAACTAGCTCTACAAGCTAGGTCAAATAATTTTACACTTGAGTTGAAATAGCTCTATAACCTAGTACAAATAATTTTACACTAGAGTTGAACTAGCTCTATGACCTAGTACAAATAATTTTACACTAGAGTTGAACTAGCTCTATGACCTAGTTCAAATAATTTTACACTAGAGTTGAACTAGCTCCACAAGCTAGTTCAAATAATTTTACACTAAAGTTGAACTAGCTCTACAGGCTAGTTCAAATAGTTTTACACTAATCATGAACTACCTCTACAAGGTAGTTTTAATAATTTTACACTAGATTTGAACTAGCACTATATACCCTAGTACAAATAATTTTACACTAGAGTTGAACTAGCTCTATGACCTAGTACAAATAATTTTACACTAGAGTTGAAATAGCTCTATAACCTACTACAAGTGATTTTACACTAGAGTTGAACTAGCTCTATAACCTAGTACAAATAATTTTACACTAGAGTTAAACTAGCTCTACAAGCTAGTTCAAATAATTTTACACTAGAGTTGAACTAGCTCTATAACCTAGTAGAAATAACTTTACACTAGAGTTAAACTAGCTCTCCAATCTAGTTCAAATAATTTTACACTAGAGTTGAACAAGCTCTATAGGCCAGTTCAAATAATTTTACACTAGAGTTGAACTAGCTCTACAAGCTAGGTCAAATAATTTTACACTAGAGTTGAACTAGCTCTATAACATAGAACAAATAATTCTACATTAGACTTGAACTAGCTCTATAAACTAGTACAAATATTTTTACACTGCTTTTGAACTAGCTCTACAAGCTAGGTGAAATAATTTTACACTAGAGTTGAACTAGCTCTATAACCTAGTACAAATAATTTTAGACTAGAGTTGAACTAGCTCGCTAACCAAGTACAAATAATTTTACACTAGAGTTGAACTAGCTATACACGCCAGTTCAAATAATTTTACACTGGAGTTGAACTAGCTCTATAACCTAGTACAAGTAATTTTACACTAGAGTTTAACTAGCTCTATAACCTAGTACAAATAATTTTATACTACTATTGAACTAGCTCTCCAAGCTAGGTGAAATAATTTTACACTAGAGTGGAACTAGCTCTATAACCTAGTACAAATAATTTAACACTAGAGTTGAACTAGCTCTATAACCTAGTACAAATAATTTTACACTAGAGTTGAACTAGCTCTACAACCTAGTACAAATAATTTTACACTACTTTGAACCAGCTCTACAAGCTAGTTCAAATACTTTTACAATAGAGTTGAACTAGCTCTACAGGCTAGTTCAAATAATTTTACACTAGAGTTGAACTATCTCTACAAGTTAGTTCAAATAATTTTACACTAGAGTTGAACTAGATCTATAACCTAGTACAAATAATTTTACACTAGAGTTAAACTAGCTCTACAAGCTAGTTCAAATAATTTTACACTAGAGTTGAACTAGCTCTATAACCTAGTAGAAATAACTTTACACTAGAGTTAAACTAGCTCTCCAATCTAGTTCAAATAATTTTACACTAGAGTTGAACAAGCTCTATAGGCCAGTTCAAATAATTTTACACTAGAGTTGAACTAGCTCTACAAGCTAGGTCAAATAATTTTACACTAGAGTTGAACTAGCTCTATAACATAGAACAAATAATTTTACATTAGACTTGAACTAGCTCTATAAACTAGTACAAATATTTTTACACTGCTTTTGAACTAGCTCTACAAGCTAGGTGAAATAATTTTACACTAGAGTTGAACTAGCTCTATAACCTAGTACAAATAATTTTAGACTAGAGTTGAACTAGCTCTCTAACCAAGTACAAATAATTTTACACAAGAGTTGAACTAGCTATACACGCCAGTTCAAATAATTTTACACTGGAGTTGAACTAGCTCTATAACCTAGTACAAGTAATTTTACACTAGAGTTTAACTAGCTCTATAACCTAGTACAAATAATTTTATACTACTATTGAACTAGCTCTACAAGCTAGGTGAAATAATTTTACACTAGAGTGGAACTAGCTCTATAACCTAGTACAAATAATTTAACACTAGAGTTGAACTAGCTCTATAACCTAGTACAAATAATTTTACACTAGAGTTGAACTAGCTCTACAACCTAGTACAAATAATTTTACACTACTTTGAACCAGCTCTACAAGCTAGTTCAAATACTTTTACAATAGAGTTGAACTAGCTCTACAGGCTAGTTCAAATAATTTTACACTAGAGTTGAACTAGCTCTACAAGTTAGTTCAAATAATTTTACACTAGAGTTGAACTAGATCTATAACCTAGTACAAATAATTTTACACTAGAGTTAAACTAGCTCTACAAGCTAGTTCAAATAATTTTACACTAGAGTTGAACTAGCTCTATAACCTAGTAGAAATAACTTTACACTAGAGTTAAACTAGCTCTCCAATCTAGTTCAAATAATTTTACACTAGAGTTGAACAAGCTCTATAGGCCAGTTCAAATAATTTTACACTAGAGTTGAACTAGCTCTACAAGCTAGGTCAAATAATTTTACACTAGAGTTGAACTAGCTCTATAACATAGAACAAATAATTTTACATTAGACTTGAACTAGCTCTATAAACTAGTACATATATTTTTACACTGCTTTTGAACTAGCTCTACAAGCTAGGTGAAATAATTTTACACTAGAGTTGAACTAGCTCTATAACCTAGTACAAATAATTTTAGACTAGAGTTGAACTAGCTCTCTAACCAAGTACAAATAATTTTACACTAGAGTTGAACTAGCTATACACGCCAGTTCAAATAATTTTACACTGGAGTTGAACTAGCTCTATAACCTAGTACAAGTAATTTTACACTAGAGTTTAACTAGCTCTATAACCTAGTACAAATAATTTTATACTACTATTGAACTAGCTCTACAAGCTAGGTGAAATAATTTTACACTAGAGTGGAACTAGCTCTATAACCTAGTACAAATAATTTAACACTAGAGTTGAACTAGCTCTATAACCTAGTACAAATAATTTTACACTAGAGTTGAACTAGCTTTACAACCTAGTACAAATAATTTTAGACTACTTTGAACCAGCTCTACAAGCTAGTTCAAATACTTTTACAATAGAGTTGAACTAGCTCTACAGGCTAGTTCAAATAATTTTACACTAGAGTTGAACTAGCTCTACAAGTTAGTTCAAATAATTTTACACTAGAGTTGAACTAGATCTATAACCTAGTACAAATAATTTTACACTAGAGTTAAACTAGCTCTACAAGCTAGTTCAAATAATTTTACACTAGAGTTGAACTAGCTCTATAACCTAGTAGAAATAACTTTACACTAGAGTTAAACTAGCTCTCCAATCTAGTTCAAATAATTTTACACTAGAGTTGAACAAGCTCTATAGGCCAGTTCAAATAATTTTACACTAGAGTTGAACTAGCTCTACAAGCTAGGTCAAATAATTTTACACTAGAGTTGAACTAGCTCTATAACATAGAACAAATAATTTTACATTAGACTTGAACTAGCTCTATAAACTAGTACAAATATTTTTACACTGCTTTTGAACTAGCTCTACAAGCTAGGTGAAATAATTTTACACTAGAGTTGAACTAGCTCTATAACCTAGTACAAATAATTTTAGACTAGAGTTGAACTAGCTCTCTAACCAAGTACAAATAATTTTACACTAGAGTTGAACTAGCTATACACGCCAGTTCAAATAATTTTACACTGGAGTTGAACTAGCTCTATAACCTAGTACAAGTAATTTTACACTAGAGTTTAACTAGCTCTATAACCTAGTACAAATAATTTTATACTACTATTGAACTAGCTCTACAAGCTAGGTGAAATAATTTTACACTAGAGTGGAACTAGCTCTATAACCTAGTACAAATAATTTAACACTAGAGTTGAACTAGCTCTATAACCTAGTACAAATAATTTTACACTAGAGTTGAACTAGCTCTACAACCTAGTACAAATAATTTTACACTACTTTGAACCAGCTCTACAAGCTAGTTCAAATACTTTTACAATAGAGTTGAACTAGCTCTACAGGCTAGTTCAAATAATTTTACACTAGAGTTGAACTAGCTCTACAAGTTAGTTCAAATAATTTTACACTAGAGTTGAACTAGATCTATAACCTAGTACAAATAATTTTACACTAGAGTTAAACTAGCTCTACAAGCTAGTTCAAATAATTTTACACTAGAGTTGAACTAGCTCTATAACCTAGTAGAAATAACTTTACACTAGAGTTAAACTAGCTCTCCAATCTAGTTCAAATAATTTTACACTAGAGTTGAACAAGCTCTATAGGCCAGTTCAAATAATTTTACACTAGAGTTGAACTAGCTCTACAAGCTAGGTCAAATAATTTTACACTAGAGTTGAACTAGCTCTATAACATAGAACAAATAATTTTACATTAGACTTGAACTAGCTCTATAAACTAGTACAAATATTTTTACACTGCTTTTGAACTAGCTCTACAAGCTAGGTGAAATAATTTTACACTAGAGTTGAACTAGCTCTATAACCTAGTACAAATAATTTTAGACTAGAGTTGAACTAGCTCTCTAACCAAGTACAAATAATTTTACACTAGAGTTGAACTAGCTATACACGCCAGTTCAAATAATTTTACACTGGAGTTGAACTAGCTCTATAACCTAGTACAAGTAATTTTACACTAGAGTTTAACTAGCTCTATAACCTAGTACAAATAATTTTATACTACTATTGAACTAGCTCTACAAGCTAGGTGAAATAATTTTACACGAGAGTGGAACTAGCTCTATAACCTAGTACAAATAATTTAACACTAGAGTTGAACTAGCTCTATAACCTAGTACAAATAATTTTACACTAGAGTTGAACTAGCTCTACAACCTAGTACAAATAATTTTACACTACTTTGAACCAGCTCTACAAGCTAGTTCAAATACTTTTACAATAGAGTTGAACTAGCTCTACAGGCTAGTTCAAATAATTTTACACTAGAGTTGAACTAGCTCTACAAGTTAGTTCAAATAATTTTACACTAGAGTTGAACTAGATCTACAAGTTAGTTCAAATAATTTTACACTAGAGTTGAACTAGCTCCACAAGCTAGTTCAAATAGTTTTACACTAATCTTGAACTACCTCTACAAGGTAGTTTAAATAATTTTACACTAGATATGAACTAGCTCTATACCCTAGTAGAAATAATTTTACACTAGAGTTGAACTAGCTCTACAATCTAGGTCAAATAATTTTACACTTGAGTTGAACTAGCTCTATAACCTACTACAAATAATTTTACACTAGAGTTGAACTAGCTCTATGACCTAGTACAAATAATTTTACACTAGAGTTGAACTAGCTCTATGACCTAGTTCAAATAATTTTACACTAGAGTTGAACTAGCTCCACAAACTAGTTCAAATAATTTTACACTAAAGTTGAACTAGCTCTACAGGCTAGTTCAAATAGTTTTACACTAATCTTGAACTACCTCTACAAGGTAGTTTAAATAATTTTACACTAGTTTTGAACTAGCACTATATACCCTAGTACAAATAATTTTACACTAGAGTTGAACTAGCTCTATGACCTAGTACAAATAATTTTACACTAGAGTTGAAATAGCTCTATAACCTACTTAAAATGATTTTACACTAGAGTTGAACTAGCTCTATAACCTAGTACAAATAATTTTACACTAGAGTTAAACTAGCTCTACAAGCTAGTTCAAATAATTTTACCCTAGAGTTGAACTAGCTCTATAACCTAGTACAAATAATTTTACACTAGAGTTAAACTAGCTCTACAATCTTGTTCAAATAATTTTACACTAGAGTTGAACAAGCTCCACAGGCTAGTTCAAATAATTTTACACTAGAGTTGAACTAGCTCTACAAGCTAGTTTAAATAATTTTACACTAGAGTTGAACTAGCTCTATAACCTAGTACAAATAATTTACCACTAGTTTTGAACTAACACTATGACCTAGTACAAATAATTTTACACTAGAGTTGAACTAGCTCTATAACCCAGTACAAATAATTTTACACTAGAGTTGAACTAGCTCTACAACCTAGTACAAATAATTTTACACTACTGTTGAAACAGCTGTACAAGCTAGTTCAAATAATTTTACACTAGAGTTGAACTAGCTCTATAACCTAGCAGAAATAATTTTACATTAGATTGAAACTAGCTCTACAAGCTAGTTCGAACAATTTTACACTAGAGTTGAACTAGCTCTATAGGCTAGTACAAATAATTTTACACTAGAGTTGAACTAGTTCTACAGGCTAGTTCAAATAGTTTTAAACTAATCTTAAACTAGCTCTACAAGGTAGTTTAAATAATTTTACACTTGATTTGAACTATCTCTATAACCTATTACAAATAATTTTACACTAGAGTTGAACTAGCTCTACAAGCTAGGCCAAATAATTTTACACTAGTGAACTAGCTCTATAACCTAGCACAAATAATTTTATACTAGATTTAAACTAGCTCTACAAGCTAGTTCAAATAATTTTACACTAGAGTTGAACTAGTTCTACAGGCTAGTACAAATAATTTTACACTAGAGTTGAACTAGCTCTACAGGCTAGTTTAAATAGTTTTAAACTAATCTTGAACTAGCTCTACAGGGTAGTTTAAATAATTTTACACTTGATTTGAACTATCTCTATAACCTAGTACAAATAATTTTACACTAGCGTTGAACTAGCTCTATAACCTAGTACAAAAAATTTAAAACTAGAGTTGAACTAGCTCTAAAATCTAGGTCAAATAATTTTAAAATAGAGTCGAACTAGCACTATAACCTAGTACAAATAATTTTAGACTAGAGTTGAACTAGCTCTACAACCTAGTACAAATAATTTTACACTACTGTTGAAACAGCTCTACAAGCTAGTTCAAATAATTTTACACTAGAGTTGAACTAGCTCTATAACCTAGCAGAAATAATTTTACATTAGATTTAAACTAGCTCTACAAGCTAGTTCGAATAATTTTACACAAGAGTTGAACTAGCTCTATAGGCTAGTACAAATAATTTTACACTAGAGTTGAACTAGTTCTACAGGCTAGTTCGAATAGTTTCAAACTAATCTTGAACTACCTCTACAAGGTAGTTTAAATTATTTTACACTTAATTTGAACTATCTCTATAACCTATTACAAATAATTTTACACTAGAGTTGAACTAGCTCTACAAGCTAGGCCAAAGAATTTTACACTAGTGAACTAGCTCTATAACCTAGTACAAATAATTTTACACTACTGTTGAAACAGCTCTACAAGCTAGTTCAAATAATTTTACACTAGAGTTCAACTAGCTCTATAAACTAGCATAAATAATTTTAAACTAGATTTAAACTAGCTCTACAATCTAGTTCAAATAATTTTACACTAGAGTTGAACAAGCTCTACAGGCTAGTACGAATAATTTTACACAAGAGTTGAACTAGCTCTACAGGCTAGTTCAAATAGTTTTAAACTAATCTTGAACTAGCTCTACAGGGTAGTTTAAATAATTTTACACTTGATTTGAACTATCTCTATAACCTAGTACAAATAATATTACACTAGAGTTGAACTAGCTCTACACGCTAGTTCAAATAATTTTACACTGGAGTTGAACTAGCTCTACAGGCTAGTTCAAATAGTTTTACTCTAGAATTGAACTAGCTCTATAACCTAGTTCAAATAATTTTACACAAGAGTTTAACTAGCTATATAACCTAGTACAAATAATTTTACAGTACTATTGAACTAGCTCTACAAGCTAGTACAAATAATTTTACACTAGAGTGGAACTAGCTATATAACCTAGTACGAATAATTTAACACTAGAGTTGAACTAGCTCTACAAGCTGGGTCAAATAATTTTAAACTAGTGTTGAACTAGCTCTATAACCTAGTACAAATAGTTTTACACTAGAGTTGAACTAGCTCTACAAGCTGGGTCAAATAATTTTAAACTAGTGTTGAACTAGCTCTATAACCTAGTACAAATAATTTTACACTAGACTTGAACTAGCTCTATAAACTAGTACAAATATTTTTACACTGCTTTTGAACTAGCTCTACAAGCTAGGTGAAATAATTTTACACTAGAGTTGAACTAGCTCTATAACATAGTACAAATAATTTTACACTAGAGTTGAACTAGCTATATAACCTAGTACAAATAATTTTAGACTAGAGTTGAACTAGCTCTCTAACCAAGTACAAATAATTTTACACTAGAGTTGAACTAGCTCTACACGCCAGTTCAAATAATTTTACACTTGCGTTGAACTAGATCTATAACCTAGTACAAGTAATTTTACACTAGAGTTTAACTAGCTCTGTAACCAAGTACAAATAATTTTATACTACTATTGAACTAGCTCTACAAGCTAGGTGAAATAATTTTACACTAGAGTGGAACTAGCTCTATAACCTAGTACAAATAATTTAACACTAGAGTTGAACTAGCTCTACAAGCTATGTCAAATAATTTTAAACTAGTGTTGAACTAGCTCTATAACCTAGTACAAGTAATTTTACACTAGAGTTGAACTAGCTCTACAACCTAGTACAAATAATTTTACACTACTTTGAACCAGCTCTACAAGATAGTTCAAATACTTTTACACTAGAGTTGAACTAGCTCTACAGGCTAGTTCAAATAATTTTACACTAGAGTTGAACAGGCTCTACAAGTTAGTTCAAATAATTTTACACTAGAGTTGAACTAGATCTACAAGTTAGTTCAAATAATTTTACACTAGAGTTGAACTAGCTCCACAAGCTAGTTCAAATAGTTTTACACTAATCTTGAACTACCTCTACAAGGTAGTTTAAATAATTTTACACTAGATTTGAACTAGCTCTATACCCTAGTACAAATAATTTTACACTAGAGTTGAACTAGCTCTACAAGCTAGGTCAAATAATTTTACACATTAGTTGAACTAGCTCTATAACCTAGTACAAATAATTTTACACTAGAGTTGAACTAGCTCTATGACCTAGTACAAATAATTTTACACTAGAGTTGAACTAGCTCTATGACCTAGTTCAAATAATTTTACACTAGAGTTGAACTAGCTCCACAAGCTAGTTCAAATAATTTTATACTAAAGATGAACTAGCTCTACAGGCTAGTTCCAATAGTTTTACACTAATCTTGAACTACCTCTACAAGGTAGTTTAAATAATTTTACACTAGATTTGAACTAGCACTATATACCCTAGTACAAATAATTTTACAGTAGAGTTGAACCAGCTCTATGACCTAGTACAAATAATTTTACACTAGAGTTGAAATAGCTGTATAACCTACTACAAATGATTTTACACTAGAGTTGAACTAGCTCTATAACCTAGTACAAATAATTTTACACTAGAGTTAAACTAGCTCTACAAGCTAGTTCAAATAATTTTACACTAGAGTTGAACAAGCTATACAGGCTAGTACAAATAATTTTACACTAGAGTTGAACTAGCTATACAGGCTAGTACAAATAATTTTACACTAGAGTTGAACTAGCTCTACAGGCTAGTTCAAATAGTTTTAAACTAATCTTGAACTAGCTCTACAGGGTAGTTGAAATAATTTTACACTTGATTTGAAATATCTCTATAACCTAGTACAAATAATTTTACACTAGAGTTGAACTAGCTCTATAACCTAGTACAAATAATTTAAAACTAGAGTTGAACTAGCTCTAAAATCTAGGTCAAATAATTTTAAACTAGAGTCGAACTAGCTCTATAACCCAGTACAAATAATTTTACACTAGAGTTGAACTAGCTCTACAACCTAGTACAAATAATTTTACACTACTGTTGAAACAACCCTACAAGCTAGTTCAAATAATTTTACACTAGAGTTGAACTAGCTCTATAACCTAGCAGAAATAATTTTACATTAGATTTAAACTAGCTCTACAAGCTAGTTCGAATAATTTTACACAAGAGTTGAACTAGCTCTATAGGCTAGTACAAATAATTTTACACTAGAGTTGAACTAGTTCTACAGGCTAGTTCGAATAGTTTCAAACTAATCTTGAACTACCTCTACAAGGTAGTTTAAATTATTTTACACTTAATTTGAACTATCTCTATAACCTATTACAAATAATTTTACACTAGAGTTGAACTAGCTCTACAAGCTAGGCCAAAGAATTTTACACTAGTGAACTAGCTCTATAACCTAGTACAAATAATTTTACACTACTGTTGAAACAGCTCTACAAGCTAGTTCAAATAATTTTACACTAGAGTTCAACTAGCTCTATAAACTAGCATAAATAATTTTAAACTAGATTTAAACTAGCTCTACAATCTAGTTCAAATAATTTTACACTAGAGTTGAACAAGCTCTACAGGCTAGTACGAATAATTTTACACAAGAGTTGAACTAGCTCTACAGGCTAGTTCAAATAGTTTTAAACTAATCTTGAACTAGCTCTACAGGGTAGTTTAAATAATTTTACACTTGATTTGAACTATCTCTATAACCTAGTACAAATAATATTACACTAGAGTTGAACTAGCTCTACACGCTAGTTCAAATAATTTTACACTGGAGTTGAACTAGCTCTACAGGCTAGTTCAAATAGTTTTACACTAGAATTGAACTAGCTCTATAACCTAGTTCAAATAATTTTACACAAGAGTTTAACTAGCTATATAACCTAGTACAAATAATTTTACAGTACTATTGAACTAGCTCTACAAGCTAGTACAAATAATTTTACACTAGAGTGGAACTAGCTCTATAACCTAGTACGAATAATTTAACACTAGAGTTGAACTAGCTCTACAAGCTGGGTCAAATAATTTTAAACTAGTGTTGAACTAGCTCTATAACCTAGTACAAATAGTTTTACACTAGAGTTGAACTAGCTCTACAAGCTAGGTCAAATAATTTTAAACTAGTGTTGAACTAGCTCTATAACCTAGTACAAATAATTTTACACTAGACTTGAACTAGCTCTATAAACTAGTACAAATATTTTTACACTGCTTTTGAACTAGCTCTACAAGCTAGGTGAAATAATTTTACACTAGAGTTGAACTAGCTCTATAACATAGTACAAATAATTTTACACTAGAGTTGAACTAGCTATATAACCTAGTACAAATAATTTTAGACTAGAGTTGAACTAGCTCTCTAACCAAGTACAAATAATTTTACACTAGAGTTGAACTAGCTCTACACGCCAGTTCAAATAATTTTACACTTGCGTTGAACTAGATCTATAACCTAGTACAAGTAATTTTACACTAGAGTTTAACTAGCTCTGTAACCAAGTACAAATAATTTTATACTACTATTGAACTAGCTCTACAAGCTAGGTGAAATAATTTTACACTAGAGTGGAACTAGCTCTATAACCTAGTACAAATAATTTAACACTAGAGTTGAACTAGCTCTACAAGCTATGTCAAATAATTTTAAACTAGTGTTGAACTAGCTCTATAACCTAGTACAAGTAATTTTACACTAGAGTTGAACTAGCTCTACAACCTAGTACAAATAATTTTACACTACTTTGAACCAGCTCTACAAGATAGTTCAAATACTTTTACACTAGAGTTGAACTAGCTCTACAGGCTAGTTCAAATAATTTTACACTAGAGTTGAACAAGCTCTACAAGTTAGTTCAAATAATTTTACACTAGAGTTGAACTAGATCTACAAGTTAGTTCAAATAATTTTACACTAGAGTTGAACTAGCTCCACAAGCTAGTTCAAATAGTTTTACACTAATCTTGAACTACCTCTACAAGGTAGTTTAAATAATTTTACACTAGATTTGAACTAGCTCTATACCCTAGTACAAATAATTTTACACTAGAGTTGAACTAGCTCTACAAGCTAGGTCAAATAATTTTACACATGAGTTGAACTAGCTCTATAACCTAGTACAAATAATTTTACACTAGAGTTGAACTAGCTCTATGACCTAGTACAAATAATTTTACACTAGAGTTGAACTAGCTCTATGACCTAGTTCAAATAATTTTACACTAGAGTTGAACTAGCTCCACAAGCTAGTTCAAATAATTTTATACTAAAGATGAACTAGCTCTACAGGCTAGTTCCAATAGTTTTACACTAATCTTGAACTACCTCTACAAGGTAGTTTAAATAATTTTACACTAGATTTGAACTAGCACTATATACCCTAGTACAAATAATTTTACAGTAGAGTTGAACCAGCTCTATGACCTAGTACAAATAATTTTACACTAGAGTTGAAATAGCTGTATAACCTACTACAAATGATTTTACACTAGAGTTGAACTAGCTCTATAACCTAGTACAAATAATTTTACACTAGAGTTAAACTAGCTCTACAAGCTAGTTCAAATAATTTTACACTAGAGTTGAACAAGCTATACAGGCTAGTACAAATAATTTTACACTAGAGTTGAACTAGCTATACAGGCTAGTACAAATAATTTTACACTAGAGTTGAACTAGCTCTACAGGCTAGTTCAAATAGTTTTAAACTAATCTTGAACTAGCTCTACAGGGTAGTTGAAATAATTTTACACTTGATTTGAAATATCTCTATAACCTAGTACAAATAATTTTACACTAGAGTTGAACTAGCTCTATAACCTAGTACAAATAATTTAAAACTAGAGTTGAACTAGCTCTAAAATCTAGGTCAAATAATTTTAAACTAGAGTCGAACTAGCTCTATAACCCAGTACAAATAATTTTACACTAGAGTTGAACTAGCTCTACAACCTAGTACAAATAATTTTACACTACTGTTGAAACAACCCTACAAGCTAGTTCAAATAATTTTACACTAGAGTTGAACTAGCTCTATAACCTAGCAGAAATAATTTTACATTAGATTTAAACTAGCTCTACAAGCTAGTTCGAATAATTTTACACAAGAGTTGTACTAGCTCTATAGGCTAGTACAAATAATTTTACACTAGAGTTGAACTAGTTCTACAGGCTAGTTCGAATAGTTTTAAACTAATCTTGAACTACCTCTACAAGGTAGTTTAAATTAATTTACACTAAATTTGAACTGTTTCTATAACCTATTACAAATAATTTTACACTAGAGTTGAACTAGCTCTACAAGCTAGGCCAAATAATTTTACACTAGTGAACTAGCTCTATAACCTAGTACAAATAATTTTACACTACTATTGAAACAGCTCTACAAGCTAGTTCAAATAATTTTACACTAGAGTTCAACTAGCTCTATAAACTAGCACAAATAATTTTAAACTAGATTTAAACTAGCTCTACAAGCTAGTTCAAATAATTTTACACTAGAGATGAACAAGCTCTACAGGCTAGTACGAATAATTTTACACTAGAGTTGAACTAGCTCTACAGGCTAGTTCAAATAGTTTTAAACTAATCTTGAACTAGCTCTATAGGGTAGTTTAAATAATTTTACACTTGATTTGAACTATCTCTATAACCTAGTACAAATAATTTTACACTAGTGTTGAACTAGCTCTACACGCTAGTTCAAATAATTTTACACTGGAGTTGAACTAGCTCTACAGGCTAGTTCAAATAGTTTTACACTAGAATTGAACTAGCTCTATAACCTAGTCAAATAATTTTACACAAGAGTTTAACTAGCTATATAACCTAGTACAAATAATTTTACACTACTATTGAACTAGCTCTTCAAGCTAGTACAAATAATTTTACACTAGAGTGGAACTAGCTCTATAACCTAGTACGAATAATTTAACACTAGAGTTGAACTAGCTCTACAAGCTGGGTCAAATAATTTTAAACTAGTGTTGAACTAGCTCTATAACCTAGTACAAATAATTTTACACTAGAGTTGAGCTAGCTCTACAAGCTGGGTCAAATAATTTTAAACTAGTTTTGAACTAGCTCTATAACCTAGTACAAATAATTTTACACTAGATTTGAACTAGCTCTATAACCTAGTACAAATAATTTTACACTAGAGTTTAACTAGCTCTACAAGCTAGGTCAAATAATTTTTCACTTGAGTTGAACTAGCTCTATAACCTAGTACAAATAATTTTACACTAGAGTTGAACTAGCTCTATAACCTACTACAAATGATTTTACAATAGAGTTGAACTAGCTCTATAACCTAGTACAAATAATTTTACACTAGAGTTAAACTAGCTCTACAAGCTAGTTCAAATAATTTTACACTAGAGTTGAACTAGCTCTACAACCTAGTACAAATAATTTTACACTACTGTTGAAACAACTCTACAAGCTAGTTCAAATAATTTTACACTAGAGTTGAACTAGCTCTATAATCTACGAGAAATAATTTTACATTGGATTTAAACTAGCTCTACAAGATAGTTCGAATAATTTTACACTAGAGTTGAACTAGCTCTATAGGCTAGTACAAATAATTTTACACTAGAATTGAACTAGTTCTACAGGCTGGTTCAAATAGTTTTAAACTAATCTTGAACTTGCTCTACAAGGTAGTTTAAATAATTTTACACTTGATTTGAACTATCTCTATAACCTATTACAAATAATTTTACACTAGAGTTGAACTAGCTCTACAAGCTAGGCCACATAATTTTACACTAGTGAACTAGCTCTATAACCTAGTACAAATAATTTTACACTATTGTTGAAACAGCTCTACAAGCTAGTTCAAATAATTTTACACTAAAGTTGAACTAGCTCTACAAGCTAGTTCAAATAATTTTCCACTAGAGTTGAACGAGCTCTATAACCTAGTACACATAATTTTACACTAGAGTTGAACTAGCTCTACAAACTAGTTCAAATAATTTTACACTAAAGTAGAACTAGCTCTACAGGCTAGTTCAAATAGTTTTAAACTAATCTTGAACTAGCTCTACAGGGTAGTTTAAATAATTTTACACTTTATTTGAACTCTCTCTATAAACAAGTACAAATAATTTTACACTAGAGTTGAACTAGCTCTACATGCTAGTTCAAATAATTTTACACTGGAGTTGAACTAGCTCTACAGGCTAGTTCAAATAGTTTTACACTAGAATTGAACTAGCTCTATAACCTAGTACAAATAATTTTACACTAGAGTTTAACTAGCTATATTACCTAGTACAAATAATTTTACACTACTATTGAACTAGCTCTACAAGCTAGGTGAAATAATTTTACACTAGAGTGGAACTAGCTCTATAACCTAGTACGAATAATTTAACACTAGAGTTAAACTAGCTCTACAAGCTGGGTCAAATAATTTTAAACTAGTGTTGAACTAGCTCTATAACCTAGTACAAATAATTTTACACTAGAGTTGAACTAGCTCTATAAACTAGTACAAATAATTTTACACTACTGTTGAAACAGCTCTACAAGCTAGTTCAAATAATTTTACACTAGAGTTGAAATAGCTCTACAAGCTAGTTCAAATAATTTTCCACTAGAGTTGAACTAGCTCTATAACCTAGTACACATAATTTTACACTAGAGTTGAACTAGCTCTACAAACTAGTTCAAATAATTTGACACTAAAGTTGAACTAGCTCTATAGGCTAGTTCAAATAGTTTTACACTAATCTTGAACTACCTCTACAATGTAGTTTAAATAACTTTACACTAGATTTGAACTAGCTCTATAACCTAGTACAAATAATTTTACACTAGAGTTTAACTAGCTCTACAAGCTAGGTCAAATAATTTTACACTAGAGTTGAACTAGCTCTATAACCTACTACAAATGATTTTACACTAGAGTTGA
Source organism: Triticum urartu (assembly GCF_056163025.1). NCBI lineage: Eukaryota > Viridiplantae > Streptophyta > Magnoliopsida > Poales > Poaceae > Triticum > Triticum urartu. The sequence continues at coordinate 560,218,673 of NC_141875.1, forward strand.
ACTAGCTCTATAACCTAGTACAAATAATTTTACACTAGAGTTAAACTAGCTCTACAAGCTAGTTCAAATAATTTTACACTAGAGTTCAACTAGCTCTATAACCTAGCACAAATAATTTTAAACTAGATTTAAACTAGCTCTACAAGCTAGTTCAAATAATTTTACACTAAAGTTGAACTAGCTCTACAGGCTAGTTCAAATAGTTTTACACTAATCTTGAACTACCTCTACAATGTAGTTTAAATAATTTTACACTAGATTTGAACTAGCTCTATAACCTAGTACAAATAATTTTACACTAGAGTTTAACTAGCTCTACAAGCTAGGTCAAATAATTTTACACTAGAGTTGAACTAGCTCTATAACCTACTACAAATGATTTTACACTAGAGTTGAACTAGCTCTATAACCTAGTACAAATAATTTTACACTAGAGTTAAACTAGCTCTACAAGCTAGTTCAAATAATTTTACACTAGAGTTCAACTAGCTCTATAACCTAGCACAAATAATTTTAAACTAGATTTAAACTAGCTCTACAAGCTAGTTCAAATAATTTTACACTAGATTTGAACTAGCTCTACAGGCTAGTACAAATAATTTTACACTAGAGTTGAACTAGCTCTACAGGCTAGTTCAAATAGTTTTAAACTAATCTTGAACTAGCTCTACAGGGTAGTTTAAATAATTTTACACTTGATTTGAACTATCTCTATAACCTAGTACAAATAAATCTACACTAGAGTCTAACTAGCTCTATAACCTAGTACAAATAATTTTACACTAGAGTTGAACTAGCTCTACAACCTAGTACAAATAATTTTACACTACTGTTGAAACAGCTCTACAAGCTAGTTCAAATAATTTTACACTAGAGTTGAACTAGCTCTATAATCTAGCAGAAATAATTTTACATTAGATTTGAACTAGCTCTACAAGCTAGTTTGAATAATTTTACACTAGAGTTGAACTAGCTCTATAGGCTAGTACAAATAATTTTACACTAGAGTTGAACTAGTTCTACAGGCTAGTTCAAATAGTTTTAAACTAATCTTGAACTAGCTCTACAAGATAGTTTAAATAATTTTACACTTGATTTGAACTATCTCTAAAACCTATTACAAATAATTTTACACTAGAGTTGAACTAGCGCTACAAGCTAGGCCAAATAATTTTACACTAGTGAACTAGCTCTATAACCTAGTACAAATAATTTTACACTACTGTTGAAACAGCTCTACAAGCTAGTTCAAATAATTTTACACTAGAGTTCAACTAGCTCTATAACCTAGCACAAATAATTTTAAACTAGATTTAAACTAGCTCTAAAAGCTAGTTCAAATAATTTTACACTAGAGTTGAACAAGCTCTACAGGCCAGTACAAATAATTTTACACTAGAGTTGAACTAGCTCTACAGGCTAGTTCAAATAGTTTTAACCTAATCTTGAACTAGCTCTACAGGGTAGTTTAAATAATTTTACACTTGATTTGAACTATCTCTATAAACTAGTACAAATAATTTTACACTAGAGTTGAACTAGCTCTACACGCTAGTTCAAATAATTTTACACTGGAGTTGAACTAGCTCTACAGGCTAGTTCAAATAGTTTTACACTAGAATTGAACTAGCTCTATAACCTAGTACAAATAATTTTACACTAGAGTTTAACTAGCTATATTACCTAGTACAAATAATTTTACACTACTATTGAACTAGCTCTACAAGCTAGGTGAAATAATTTTACACTAGAGTGGAACTAGCTCTATAACCTAATACGAATAATTTAACACTAGAGTTGAACTAGCTCTACAAGCTGGGTCAAATAATTTTAAACTAGAGTTGAACTAGCTCTATAAACTAGTACAAATAATTTTACACTACTGTTGAAATAGCTCTACAAGCTAGTTCAAATAATTTTACACTAGAGTTGAACTAGCTCTACAAGCAAGTTCAAATAATTTTCCACTAGAGTTGAACTAGCTCTATAACCTAGTACACATAATTTTACACTAGAGTTGAACTAGCTCTACAAACTAGTTCAAATAATTTTACACTAAAGTGGAACTAGCTCTACAGGCTAGTTCAAATAGTTTTACACTAATCTTGAACTACCTCTACAATGTAGTTTAAATAATTTTACACTAGATTTGAACTAGCTCTATAACCTAGTACAAATAATTTTACACTAGAGTTTAACTAGCTCTACAAGCTAGGTTAAATAATTTTACACTTGAGTTGAACTAGCTCTATAACCTAGTACAAATAATTTTACACTAGAGTTGAACTAGCTCTATAACCTACTACAAATGATTTTACACTAGATTTGAACTAGCTCTATAACCTAGTACAAATAATTTTACACTAGAGTTAAACTAGCTCTACAAGCTAGTTCAAATAATTTTACACTAGAGTTGAACTAGCTCTATAACCTAGTACAAATAATTTCACACTACAGTTAAACTAGCTCTACAAGCTAGTTCAAATAATTTTACACTAGAGTTGAACAAGCTCTACAAGCTAGTTCAAATAATTTTACACTAGAGTTGAACTAGCTCTACAAGCTAGTTTAAATAATTTTACACTAGAGTTGAACTAGCTCTATAACCTAGTACAAATAATTTTCCACTAGAGTTGAACTAGCTCTATAACCTAGTACAAATAATTTTATACTAGAGTTGAACTAGCTCTATAAACCCGTACAAATAATTTTACACTAGAGTTGAACTAGCTCTAAAGGCTAGTTCAAGTAATTTTACGCTAGAGTTGAACTAACTCTACATGCTAGTTCAAATAATTTTACACGAGAGTTGAACTAGCTCTACAGGCTAGTTCAAATAGTTTTACACTAGTGTTGAACTAGCTCTATAACCAAGTACAAATAATTTTAAACTAGAGTTGAACTAGCTCTACAAGTTACTTCAAATAATTTTACACTAGAGTTGAACTAGCTCTACAGTCTAATTCAAATAGTTTTACACTATAGCTGAACTAGCTCTATAACCTAGTACAAATAATTTTACACTAGAGTTGAACTATCTCTATAACCTAGTACAAACAATTTTACAGTACTGTTGAAACAGCTCTACAAGCTAGTTCAAATAATTTTACAATAGATTTGAACTAGCTCTATAACCTAGTACAAATAATTTTACACTAGAGTTGAACTAGCTCTATAACCTAGTACAAATAATTTTACACTTGAGTAGAGCTAGCTCTATAACCAAGTACAAATAATTTTACACTAGAGTTGAACTTGCTCTATAACCTAGCACAAATAATTTTACACTAGATTTAAACTAGCTCTACATGCTAGTTCAAATAATTTTACACTAGAGTTGAACTAGCTCTACAGGCTAGTACAAATAATTTTACACTAGAGTTAAACTAGGACTACAAGCTAGTTCAAATAGTTTTACACTAATCTTGAACTAGCTATACAAGATAGTGTAATTAATTTTACACTTGATTTGAACTAGCTCTATAACCTATTACAAATAATTTTACACTAGAGTTGAACTAGGTCTGTAATCTAGTACAAATGATTTTACACTACTGTCGAACTAGCTCTACAATCTAGCTCAAATAATTTTACACTAGAGTTGAACTAACTCTATAACCTAGTACAAATAATTTTACAATAGAGTTAAACTAGCTCTACAAGTTAGTTCAAACAATTTTACACTAGAGTTGAACTAGCTCTACAGTTTAGTTCAAATACTTTTACACTAGAGTTGAACTAGCTCTATAACCTAGTAAAAATAATTATAACCTAGTTCAAATAATTTTACACTAGAGTTGAACTCGCTTTATAACCTAGTACAAATAATTTTACACTATAGTTGAACTAGCTCTATGACATAGTACAAATAATTTTACACTAGTGTTGAACTAGCTCTATAACTTAGTACAAATAATTTTATACTAGATGTAAACTAGCTCTACAAGCTAGTTCAAATAATTTTACACTAGAGTTTAACAAGCTATACAGGGCAGTAAAATAATTTTACACTAGAGTTGAACTAGCTCTACAGGCTAGTTCAAATAGTTTTAAACTAATCTTGAACTAGCTCTACAGGGTAGTTTAAATAATTTTACACTTGATTTGAACTATCTCTATAACATATTACAAATAATTTTACACTAGAGTTGAACTAGCTCTACAAGCTAGGCCACATAATTTTACACTAGTGAACTAGCTCTATAACCTAGTACAAATAATTTTACACTACTGTTGAAACAGCTCTACAAGCTAGTTCAAATAATTTTACACTAGAGTTCAACTAGCTCTATAACCTAGCACAAATAATTTTAAACTAGATTTAAAGTAGCTCTACAAGCTAGTTCAAATAATTTTACACTAGAGTTGAACAAGCTCTACAGGCCAGTACAAATAATTTTACACTAGAGTTGAACTAGCTCTACAGGCTAGTTCAAATAGTTTTAAACTAATCTTGAACTAGCTCTACAGGGTAGTTTAAATAATTTTACACTTGATTTGAACTATCTCTATAACCTAGTACAAATAAATTTACACTAGAGTCTAACTAGCTCTATAACCTAGTACAAATAATTTTACACTAGAGTTGAACTAGCTCTACAACCTAGTACAAATAATTTTACACTACTTTTGAAACAGCTCTACAATCTAGTTCGAATAATTTTACACTAGAGTTGAACTAGCTCTATAGGCTAGTACAAATAATTTTACACTAGAGTTGAACTAGTTCTACAGGCTAGTTCAAATAGTTTTAAACTAATCTTGAACTAGCTCTACAAGATAGTTTAAATAATTTTACACTTGATTTGAACTATCTCTATAACCTATTGCAAATAATTTTACACTAGTGAACTAGCTCTATAACCTAGTACAAATAATTTTACACTACTGTTGAAACAGCTCTACAAGCTAGTTCAAATAATTTTACACTAGAGTTCAACTAGCTCTATAACCTAGCACAAATAATTTTAAACTAGATTTAAACTAGCTCTACAAGCTAGTTCAAATAATTTTACACTAGAGTTGAACAAGCTCTACAGGCCAGTACAAATAATTTTACACTAGAGTTGAACTAGCTCTACAGGCTAGTTCAAATAGTTTTAAACTAATCTTGAACTAGCTCTACAGGGTAGTTTAAATAATTTTACACTTGATTTGAACTATCTCTATAACCTAGTACAAATAAATTTACACTAGAGTCTAACTAGCTCTATAACCTAGTACAAATAATTTTACACTAGAGTTGAACTAGCTCTACAAGTTACTTCAAATAATTTTACACTAGAGTTGAACTAGCTCTACAGTCTAATTCAAATAGTTTTACACTATAGCTGAACTAGCTCTATAACCTAGTACAAATAATTTTACACTAGAGTTGAACTATCTCTATAACCTAGTACAAACAATTTTACAGTACTGTTGAAACAGCTCTACAAGCTAGTTCAAATAATTTTACACTAGAGTTGAACTTGCTCTATAACCTAGCACAAATAATTTTACACTAGATTTAAACTAGCTCTACATGCTAGTTCAAATAATTTTACACTAGAGTTGAACTAGCTCTACAGGCTAGTACAAATAATTTTACACTAGAGTTAAACTAGGACTACAAGCTAGTTCAAATAGTTTTACACTAATCTTGAACTAGCTATACAAGATAGTGTAATTAATTTTACACTTGATTTGAACTAGCTCTATAACCTATTACAAATAATTTTACACTAGAGTTGAACTAGGTCTGTAATCTAGTACAAATGATTTTACACTACTGTCGAACTAGCTCTACAATCTAGCTCAAATAATTTTACACTAGAGTTGAACTAACTCTATAACCTAGTACAAATAATTTTACAATAGAGTTAAACTAGCTCTACAAGTTAGTTCAAACAATTTTACACTAGAGTTGAACTAGCTCTACAGTTTAGTTCAAATACTTTTACACTAGAGTTGAACTAGCTCTATAACCTAGTAAAAATAATTATAACCTAGTTCAAATAATTTTACACTAGAGTTGAACTCGCTTTATAACCTAGTACAAATAATTTTACACTATAGTTGAACTAGCTCTATGACATAGTACAAATAATTTTACACTAGTGTTGAACTAGCTCTATAACTTAGTACAAATAATTTTATACTAGATGTAAACTAGCTCTACAAGCTAGTTCAAATAATTTTACACTAGAGTTTAACAAGCTATACAGGGCAGTAAAATAATTTTACACTAGAGTTGAACTAGCTCTACAGGCTAGTTCAAATAGTTTTAAACTAATCTTGAACTAGCTCTACAGGGTAGTTTAAATAATTTTACACTTGATTTGAACTATCTCTATAACATATTACAAATAATTTTACACTAGAGTTGAACTAGCTCTACAAGCTAGGCCACATAATTTTACACTAGTGAACTAGCTCTATAACCTAGTACAAATAATTTTACACTACTGTTGAAACAGCTCTACAAGCTAGTTCAAATAATTTTACACTAGAGTTCAACTAGCTCTATAACCTAGCACAAATAATTTTAAACTAGATTTAAAGTAGCTCTACAAGCTAGTTCAAATAATTTTACACTAGAGTTGAACAAGCTCTACAGGCCAGTACAAATAATTTTACACTAGAGTTGAACTAGCTCTACAGGCTAGTTCAAATAGTTTTAAACTAATCTTGAACTAGCTCTACAGGGTAGTTTAAATAATTTTACACTTGATTTGAACTATCTCTATAACCTAGTACAAATAAATTTACACTAGAGTCTAACTAGCTCTATAACCTAGTACAAATAATTTTACACTAGAGTTGAACTAGCTCTACAACCTAGTACAAATAATTTTACACTACTTTTGAAACAGCTCTACAATCTAGTTCGAATAATTTTACACTAGAGTTGAACTAGCTCTATAGGCTAGTACAAATAATTTTACACTAGAGTTGAACTAGTTCTACAGGCTAGTTCAAATAGTTTTAAACTAATCTTGAACTAGCTCTACAAGATAGTTTAAATAATTTTACACTTGATTTGAACTATCTCTATAACCTATTGCAAATAATTTTACACTAGTGAACTAGCTCTATAACCTAGTACAAATAATTTTACACTACTGTTGAAACAGCTCTACAAGCTAGTTCAAATAATTTTACACTAGAGTTCAACTAGCTCTATAACCTAGCACAAATAATTTTAAACTAGATTTAAACTAGCTCTACAAGCTAGTTCAAATAATTTTACACTAGAGTTGAACAAGCTCTACAGGCCAGTACAAATAATTTTACACTAGAGTTGAACTAGCTCTACAGGCTAGTTCAAATTGTTTTAAACTAATCTTGAACTAGCTCTACAGGGTAGTTTAAATAATTTTACACTTGATTTGAACTATCTCTATAAACTAGTACAAATAATTTTACACTAGAGTTGAACTAGCTCTACACGGTAGTTCAAATAATTTTACACTGGAGTTGAACTAGCTCTACAGGCTAGTTCAAATAGTTTTACACTAGAATTGAACTAGCTCTATAACCTAGTACAAATAATTTTACACTAGAGTTTAACTAGCTATATTACCTAGTACAAATAATTTTACACTACTATTGAACTAGCTCTACAAGCTAGGTGAAATAATTTTACACTAGAGTGGAACTAGCTCTATAACCTAATACGAATAATTTAACACTAGAGTTGAACTAGCTCTATAAACTAGTACTAATAATTTTACACTACTGTTGAAATAGCTCTACAAGCTAGTTCAAATAATTTTACACTACTGTAGAAACAGCTCTACAAGCTAGTTAAAATACTTTTACACTAGAGTTGAACTAGCTCTACAAGCTAGTTCAAATAATTTTCCACTAGAGTTGAACTAGCTCTATAACCTAGTACACATAATTTTACACTAGAGTTGAACTAGCTCTACAAACTAGTTCAAATAATTTTACACTAAAGTTGAACTAGCTCTACAGGCTAGTTCAAATAGTTTTACACTAATCTTGAACTACCTCTACAATGTAGTTTAAATAATTTTACACTAGATTTGAACTAGCTCTATAACCTAGTACAAATAATTTTACACTAGAGTTTAACTAGCTCTACAAGCTAGGTTAAATAATTTTACACTTGAGTTGAACTAGCAATATAACCTAGTACAAATAATTTTACACTAGAGTTGAACTAGCTCTATAACCTACTACAAATGATTTTACACTAGAGTTGAACTAGCTCAATAACCTAGTACAAATAATTTTACACTAGAGCTAAACTAGCTCTACAAGCTAGTTCAAATAATTTTACACTAGAGTTGAACTAGCTCTATAACCTGGTACAAATAATTTTACACTACAGTTAAACTAGCTCTACAAGCTAGTTCAAATAATTTTACACTAGAGTTGAACAAGCTCTACAAGCTAGTTCAAATAATTTTACACTAGAGATGAACTAGCTCTACAAGCTAGTTTAAATAATTTTACACTAGAGTTGAACTAGCTCTATAACCTAGTACAAATAATTTTCCACTAGAGTTGAACTAGCTCTATAACCTAGTACAAATAATTTTATACTAGAGTTGAACTAGCTCTATAAACCCGTACAAGTAATTTTACACTAGAGTTGAACTAGCTCTAAAGGCTAGTTCAAGTAATTTTACGCTAGAGTTGAACTAACTCTACATGCTAGTTCGAATAATTTTACACGAGAGTTGAACTAGCTCTACAGGCTAGTTCAAATAGTTTTAAACTAATCTTGAACTAGCTCTATAGGGTAGTTTAAATACTTTTACACTTGATTTGAACTCTCTCTATAAACTAGTACAAATAATTTTACACTAGAGTTGAACTAGCTCTACACGCTAGTTCAAATAATTTTACACTGGAGTTCAACTAGCTCTACAGGCTAGTTCAAATAGTTTTACACTAGAATTGAACTAGCTCTATAACCTAGTACAAATAATTTTACACTAGAGTTTAACTAGCTATATTACCTAGTACAAATAATTTTACACTACTATTGAACTAGCTCTACAAGCTAGGTGAAATAATTTTACACTAGGGTGGAACTAGCTCTATAACCTAGTACGAATAATTTAACACTAGAGTTGAACTAGCTCTACAAGCTGGGTCAAATAATTTTAAGCTAGTGTTGAACTAGCTCTATAACCTAGTACAAATAATTTTACACTAGAGTTGAACTAGCTCTATAAACTAGTACAAATAATTTTACACTACTGTTGAAACAGCTCTACAAGCTAGTTCAAATAATTTTACACTAGAGTTGAACTAGCTCTACAGGGTAGTTCAAATAATTTTCCACTAGAGTTGAACTAGCTCTATAACCTAGTACACATAATTTTACACTAGAGTTGAACTAGCTCTACAAACTAGTTCAAATAATTTTACACTAAAGTTGAACTAGCTCTACAGGCTAGTTCAAATAGTTTTACACTAATCTTGAACTACCTCTACAATGTAGTTTAAATAATTTTACACTAGATTTGAACTAGCTCTATAACCTAGTACAAATAATTTTACACTATAGTTTAACTAGTTCTACAAGCTAGGTCAAATAATTTTACACTAGAGTTGAACTAGCTCTATAACCTACTACAAATGATTTTACACTAGAGTGGAACTAGCTCTATAACCTAGTACAAATAATTTTACACTAGAGTTAAACTAGCTCTACAAGCTAGTTCAAATAATTTTACACTAGAGTTCAACTAGCTCTATAACCTAGCACAAATAATTTTAAACTAGATTTAAACTAGCTCTACAAGCTAGTTCAAATAATTTTACACTAGAGTTGAACTAGCTCTACAGGCTAGTACAAATAATTTTACACTAGAGTTGAACTAGCTCTATAAACTAGTACAAATAATTTTACACTACTGTTGAAATAGCTCTACAAGCTAGTTCAAATAATTTTACACTAGAGTTGAACTAGCTCTACAAGCTAGTTCAAATAATTTTCCACTAGAGTTGAACTAGCTCTATAACCTAGTACACATAATTTTACACTAGAGTTGAACTAGCTCTACAAACTAGTTCAAATAATTTTACACTAAAGTTGAACTAGCTCTACAGGCTAGTTCAAATAGTTTTACACTAATCTTGAACTACCTCTACAATGTAGTTTAAATAATTTTACACTAGATTTGAACTAGCTCTATAACCTAGTACAAATAATTTTACACTAGAGTTTAACTAGCTCTACAAGCTAGGTCAAATAATTTTACACTAGAGTTGAACTAGCTCTATAACCTACTACAAATGATTTTACACTAGAGTGGAACTAGCTCTATAACCTAGTACAAATAATTTTACACTAGAGTTAAACTAGCTCTACAAGCTAGTTCAAATAATTTTACACTAGAGTTCAACTAGCTCTATAACCTAGCACAAATAACTTTAAAGTAGATTTAAACTAGCTCTACAAGCTAGTTCAAATAATTTTACACTAGAGTTGAACTAGCTCTACAGGCTAGTACAAATAATTTTACACTAGAGTTGAACTAGCTCTACAGGCTAGTTCAAATAGTTTTAAACTAATCTTGAACTATCTCTACAGGGTAGTTTAAATAATTTTACACTTGATTTGAACTATCTCTATAACCGAGTACAAATAAATTTACACTAGAGTCTAACTAGCTCTATAACCTAGTACAAATAATTTTACACTAGAGTTGAACTAGCTCTACAACCTAGTACAAATAATTTTACACTACTGTTCAAACAGCTCTACAAGCTAGTTCAAATAATTTTACACTAGAGTTGAACTAGCTCTATAATCTAGCAGAAATAATTTTACATTAGATTTGAACTAGCTCTACAAACTAGTTCAAATAATTTTACACTAAAGTTGAACTAGCTCTACAGGCTAGTTCAAATAGTTTTACACTAATCTTGAACTACCTCTACAATGTAGTTTAAATAATTTTACACTATATTTGAACTAGCTCTATAACCTAGTACAAATAATTTTACACTAGAGTTTAACTAGCTCTACAAGCTAGGTTAAATAATTTTACACTTGAGTTGAACTAGCTCTATAACCTAGTACAAATAATTTTACACTAGAGTTGAACTAGCTCTATAACCTACTACAAATGATTTTACACTAGAGTTGAACTAGCTCTATAACCTAGTACAAATGATTTTACACTAGAGTTAAACTAGCTCTACAAGCTAGTTCAAATAATTTTACACTAGAGTTGAACTTGCTCTATAACCTAGTACAAATAATTTTACACTAGAGTTGAACTAGCTCTACAAGCTAGTTTAAATAATTTTACACTAGAGTTGAACTAGCACTATAACCTAGTACAAATAATTTTCCACTAGAGTTGAACTAGCTCTATAACCTAGTACAAATAATTTTAATCTAGAGTTGAACTAGCTCTATAAACCCGTACAAATAATTTTACACTAGAGTTGAACTAGCTCTAAAGGCTAGTTCAAGTAATTTTACGCTAGAGTTGAACTAACTCTACATGCTAGTTCAAATAATTTTACACGAGAGTTGAACTAGCTCTACAGCCTAGTTCAAATAGTTTTACACTACTGTTGAACTAGCTCTATAACCAAGTACAAATAATTTTAAACTAGAGTTAAACTAGCTCTACAAGTTACTTCAAATAATTTTACACTAGAGTTGAACTAGCTCTACAGTCTAATTCAAATAGTTGTACACTACAGCTGAACTAGCTCTATAACCTAGTACAAATAATTTTACACTAGAGTTGAACTAGCTCTATAACCTAGTACAAACAATTTTACATTACTGTTGAAACAGCTCTACAAGCTAGGTCAAATAATTTTACACTAGAGTTGAACTAGCTCTATAACCTAGCAAAAATAATTTTACACTAGAGTTAAACTAGGACTACAAGCTAGTTCAAATAGTTTTACACTAATCTTGAACTAGCTGTACAAGATAGTTTAAATAATTTTACACTTGATTTGAACTAGCTCTATAACCTATTACAAATAATTTTACACTAGAGTTGAACTATGTCTGTAATCTAGTACAAATGATTTTACACTACTGTTGAACTAGCTCTACAAGCTAGTTCAAATAATTTTACACTAGAGTTGAACTAACTCTATAACCTAGTACAAATAATTTTACACTACAGTTAAAATAGCTCTACAAGCTAGTTCAAATAATTTTACACTAGAGTTGAACTAGCTCTACAACGTAGTACAAATAATTTTACACTACTGTTGAAACAGCTCTACAAGCTAGTTCGAATAATTTTACACTAGACTTGAACTAGCTCTATAGGCTAGTACAAATAATTTTACACTAGAGTTGAACTAGTTCTACAGGCTAGTTCAAATAGTTTTACACTAATTTTGAACTAGCTGTACAAGATAGTTTAAATAATTTTACACTTGATTTGAACTAGCTCTATAACCTATTACAAATAATTTTACACTAGAGTTGAACTAGGTCTGTAATCTAGTACAAATGATTTTACACTACTGTTGAACTAGCTCTACAAGCTAGTTCAAATAATTTTACACTAGAGTTGAACTAACTCTATAACCTAGTACAAATAATTTTACAATAGAGTTAAACTAGCTCTACAAGTTAGTTCAAACAATTTTACATTAGAGTTGAACTAGCTCTACAGTTTAGTTCAAATACTTTTACACTAGAGTTGAACTAGCTCTATAACCTAGTAAAAATAATTATAACCTAGTTCAAATAATTTTACAGTAGAGTTGAACTCGCTTTATAACCTAGTACAAATAATTTTACACTATAGTTGAACTAGCTCTATGACCTAGTACAAATAATTTTACACTAGTGTTGAACTAGCTCTATAACTTAGTACAAATAATTTTATACTAGATGTAAACTAGCTCTACAAGCTAGTTCAAATAATTTTACAGTAGAGTTTAACAAGCTATACAGGCCAGTACAAATAATTTTACACTAGAGTTGAACTAGCTCTACAGGCTAGTTCAAATAATTTTACACAAGAATTGAACGTGCTCTACAAGCTAGTTTAAATAATTTTACACTAGAGTTGAACTAGCTCTATAACCTAGTACAAATAATTTTACACTAGAGTTGAACTAGCTCTATAACCTAGTACAAACAATTTTACACTACTGTTGAAACAGCTCGACAAGCTAGTTCATATAATTTTACACTAGAGTTGAACTAGCTCTATAACCTAGCACAAATAATTTTACACTAGAGTTAAACTAGGACTACAAGTTAGTTCAAATAGTTTTACACTAATCTTGAACTAGCTGTACAAGATAGTTTAAATAATTTTACACTTGATTTGAACTAGCTCTATAACCTATTACAAATAATTTTACACTAGAGTTGAACTAGGTCTGTAATCTAGTACAAATGATTTTACACTACTGTTGAACTAGCTCTACAAGCTAGTTCAAATAATTTTACACTAGAGTTGAACTAACTCTATAACCTAGTACAAATAATTTTACACTACAGTTAAAATAGCTCTACAAGCTAGTTCAAATAATTTTACAGTAGAGTTGAACTAGCTCTACAACCTAGTACAAATAATTTTACACTACTGTTGAAACAGCTCTACAAGCTAGTTCGAATAATTTTACACTAGAGTTGAACTAGCTCTATAGGCTAGTACAAATAATTTTACACCAGAGTTGAACTAGTTCTACAGGCTAGTTCAAATAGTTTTACACTTATCTTGAACTAGCTGTACAAGATAGTTTAAATAATTTTACACTTGATTTGAACTAGCTCTATAACCTATTACAAATAATTTTACACTAGAGTTGAACTAGGTCTGTAATCTAGTACAAATGATTTTACACTACTGCTGAACTAGCTCTACAAGCTAGTTCAAATAATTTTACACTAGAGTTGAACTAACTCTATAACCTAGTATAAATAATTTTACAATAGAGTTAAACTAGCTCTACAAGTTAGTTCAAACAATTTTATACTAGAGTTGAACTAGCTCTACAGTTTAGTTCAAATAATTTTACACTAGAGTTGAACTCGCTTTATAACCTAGTACAAATAATTTTACACTATAGTTGAACTAGCTCTATGACCTAGTACAAATAATTTTACACTAGTGTTGAACTAGCTCTATAACTTAGTACAAATAATTTTATACTAGATGTAAACTAGCTCTACAAGCTAGTTCAAATAATTTTACACTAGATTTTAACAAGCTATACAGGCCAGTACAAATAATTTTACACTAGAGTGGAACTAGCTCTACAGGCTAGTTCAAATAATTTTACACAAGAATTGAACTTGCTCTACAAGCTAGTTTAAATAATTTTACACTAGAGTTAAACTAGCTCTACAAGTTACTTCAAATAATTTTACACTAGAGTTGAACTAGCTCTACAGTCTAATTCAAATAGTTTTACACTACAGCTGAACTAGCTCTATAACCTAGTACAAATAATTTTACACTAGAGTTGAACTAGCTCTATAACCTAGTACAAACAATTTTACACTACTGTTGAAACAGCTCTACAAGCTAGTTCATATAATTTTCCACTAGAGTTGAACTAGCTCTATAACCTAGCACACATAATTTTACACTAGAGTTAAACTAGGTCTACAAGCTAGTTCAAATAGTTTTACACTAATCTTGAACTAGCTGTACAAGATAGTTTAAATAATTTTACACTTGATTTGAACTAGCTCTATAACCTATTACAAATAATTTTACACTAGAGTTGAACTAGGTCTGTAATCTAGTACAAATGATTTTACACTACTGTTGAACTAGCTCTACAAGCTAGTTCAAATAATTTTACACTAGAGTTGAACTAACTCTATAACCTAGTACAAATAATTTTACACTACAGTTAAAATAGCTCTACAAGCTAGTTCAAATAATTTTACACTAGAGTTGAACTAGCTCTACAACCTAGTACAAATAATTTTACACTACTATTGAAACAGCTCTACAAGCTAGTTCGAATAATTTTACACTAGTGTTGAACTAGCTCTATAGGCTAGTACAAATAATTTTACACTAGAGTTGAACTAGTTCTACAGGCTAGTTCAAATAGTTTTACACTAATCTTGAACTAGCTGTACAAGATAGTTTAAATAATTTTACACTTGATTTGAACTAGCTCTATAACCTATTACAAATAATTTTACACTAGAGTTGAACTAGGTCTGTAATCTAGTACAAATGATTTTACACTACTGTTGAACTAGCTCTACAAGCTAGTTCAAATGATTTTATACTGGAGTTGAACTAGCTCTATAGGCTAGTTCAAATAATTTTACACTAGAGTTGAACCAGCTCTATAGGCTAGGTCAAATAATTTTACACTAGAGTTGAACTAGCTCTATAACCTAGTACAAATAATTTTACACTAGAGTTGAACTAGCTCTATAACCCAGAACAAATAATTTTACACAAGAGTTAAACTAGCTCTATAAGTTAGTTCAAATAATTTTACACTAGAGTTGAACTAGCTCTATGACCTAGTACAAATAATTTTACACTAGATTAGAACTTGCTCTACAGGCTAGTTCAAATAGTTTTACACTAATCTTGATAGCTCTACAACGTAGTTTAAATAATTTTACACTTGATTTGAACTAGCTCTATAACCTGTTACAAATAATTTTACACTAGAGTTGAACTAGCTCTACAAGCTAGTTCAAACAATTTTACACTAGATTTGAACTAGCTCTATAACCTAGTACAAATATTTTTACACTAGAGTTAAACTAGCTCTACAAGTTAGTTCAAACAATTTTACACTAGAGTTGAACTAGCTCTACAGTATAGTTCAAATAGTTTTACACTAGAGTTGAACTAGCTCTATAACCTAGTATAAATAATTTTACACTAGAATTAAACTAGCTCTACAAGTTAGTTCAAACAATTTTACCCTAGAGTTGAACTAGCTCTACAGTCTAGTTTAAATAGTTTTACACTAGAGTTGAACTAGCTCTATAACCTAGTACAAATAATTTTACACTAGAGTTGAACTAGCTCTATATCCTAGTAAAAGAATTACACTAGAGTTGAACTAGCTCTATGACCCAGTACAAATAATTCTACACTAGAGTTGAACTAGCTCTATAACGTGGTACAAATAATTTTACACTAGAGTTGAACTAGCTCTGTAACTTAGTACAAATGATTTTACACTAGAGTTGAACTAGCTCTATAGGCTAGTTCAAATAATTTTACACTAGAGTTGAACAAGCTCGATAGGCTAGTTCAAATAATTTTACACTGGAGTTGAACTAGCCCTACAAGCTAGTTCAAATAATTTTACACTAAAGTTAAACTAGCTCTATAACCTACTACAAATAATTTTACACTAGAGTTGAACTAGCTCTACAAGCTAGTTCAAATAATTTAGCACTAAATTTTAACTAGCTCTATAGGCTAGTTCGAATAGTTTTACACTAATCTTGAACTAGCTCTACAAGGTAGATTAAATAATTTTACACGTGATTTGTACTAGCTCTATAACCTATTACAAATAATTTTACACTAGAGTTGAACTAGGTCTGTAATCTAGTACAAATGATTTTACACTACTGTTGAACTAGCTCTACAAGCTAGTTCAAATAATTTTACACTAGAGTTGAACTAGCTCTACAAGTTAGTTCAAACAATTTTACACTATAATTGAACTAGCTCTATAGTCTAGTTCAAATAGTTTTACACTAGAGTTGAATTAGCTGTATAACCTAGTACAAATAATTTTACACTAGAATTAAACTAGCTCTACAAGTTAGTTCAAACAATTTTACACTATAATTAAACTAGCTCTACAGTCTAGTTCAAATAGTTTTACACTAGAGTTGAACTAGGTCTATAACCTAGTACAAATAATTTTACACTAGATTTGAACTAGCTCTGTTACCTAATACAAATAATTTTACACTAGAGTTGAACTAGCTCTATGACCTAGTACAAATAATTTTACACTAGAGTTGTACTAGCTCTATCACCTAATACAAATAATTTTACACTAGAGTTGAACTAGCTCTATAACCTAGTACAAATAATTTTACACTAGAGTTGAACTAGCTCTATAGGCTAGTTCAAATAATTTTACACTAGAGTTGAACTAGCTCTACAAGCTAGGTCAAATAATTTTGCACTAGAGGTGAACTAGTTGTATAATCTAGTAAAAATAATTTTACACTAGAGTAAAACTAGCTCTACAAGTTAGTTCAAATAATTTTACACTAGAGTTGAACTAGCTCTATAATCTAGTTCAAATAGTTTTACACTCGAGTTGAACTAGCTCTACAAGTTAGTTCAAATAATTTTACATTAGAGTTGAATTAGCTCTACAATCTAGGTCAAATAACTTTAAACTAGAGTTGGACTAGCCCTGTAACCCAGTACAAATAATTTTACACTACAATTGACCTAGCTCTACAACCTAGTACAAATAATTTTGCACTACTGTTGAAATAGCTATACAAGCTTGTTCAAATAATTTTACACTAGAGTTGAACTAGCTCTATAACCTAATACAAAGAATTTTACACTAGAGTTAAACTAGCTATAC
Source organism: Triticum urartu (assembly GCF_056163025.1). Taxonomy (NCBI): domain Eukaryota; kingdom Viridiplantae; phylum Streptophyta; class Magnoliopsida; order Poales; family Poaceae; genus Triticum; species Triticum urartu. Next base: position 560,236,190 of record NC_141875.1, read on the forward strand.
AAGTTAGTTCAAACAATTTTACACTAGAGTTGAACAAGCTCTACAGTCTAGTTCAAATAGTTTTACACTAGAGTTGAACTAGCTCTATAACCTAGTACAAATAATTTTATACTAGAGTTGAAGTAGATCTATGACCTAGTACAAATAATTTTATACTAGAGTTGAACTAGATCTATAACCTAGTATAAATAATTTTATACTAGAGTTGAACTAGCTATATGACCTAGTTCAAATAATTTTACACTAGAGTTAAACTAGCTCTATAGGCTAGTTCAAATAATTTTACACTGGAGTTGAACTAGCTCTATAGGCTAGTTCAAATAATTTTCCACTAGAGTTGAACTAGTTCTACAAGCTAGTTTTAATAATTTTACACTAGAGTTGAACTAGCTCTATAGGCTAGTTCAAATAATTTTACACTGGAGTTGAACTAGTCCTACAAGCTAGTTCAAATAATTTTACTCTAGAGTTGAACTAGGTCTACAAGCTAGTTAAAATAATTTTACACTAGAGTTGAACTAGTTCTACAAGCTAGTTTAAATAATTTTACACTAGAGTTGAACTAGCTCTACAAGCTAGTTGATATAATTTTACACTAGAGTTGAACTAGCTTTATAACCTAGTACAAATTATTTTACACTAAAGTTGAACTAGCTCTACAGGCTAGTTCAATTAGTTTTACACTAATCTTGAACTACCTCTACAAGGTAGTTTAAATAATTTTACACTATATTTGAACTAGCTCTGTTACCTAGTACAAATAATTTTACACTAGAGTTGAACTAGCTCTACAAGCTAGGTCAAATAATTTTACACTTGAGTTGAACTAGCTTTATAACCTAGTACAAATAATTTTACACTAGAGTTGAACTAGCTCTATGACCTAGTACAAATAATTTTACGCTAGAGTTGAACTAGCTCTATAACCTAGTACAAATAATTTTACACTAGAGTTGAATTAGCTCTATAACCTAGTACAAATAATTTTACACTAGAGTTGAACTAGCTCTATAGGCTAGTTCAAATAATTATACACTAGAGTTGAACAAGCTTTATAGGCTAGTTCAAATAATTTGACACTAGAGGTCAACTAGTTGTATAATCTAGTACAAATAATTTTACACTAGAGTTGAACTAGCTCTACAAGTTAGTTCAAATAATTTTACACTAGAGTTGAACTAGCTCTACAATCTAGTTCAAATAGTTGTACACTAGAGTTGAACTAGCTTTATAACCTAGTAAAAATAATTTTACACTAGAGTTGAATTAGCTCTACAAGCTAGGTCAAATAATTTTAAACTAGAGTTGAACTAGCTCTGTAACCCAGTACAAGTAATTTTACACTACAGTTGAACTAGCTCTACAACCTAGTACAAATAATTTTACACTACTGCTGAACCAGCTGTACAAGCTAGTTCAAATAATTTTACACTAGAGTTGAACTAGCTCTATAACCTAGTACAAAGAATTTTACACTAGAGTTAAACTAGCTCTACAAGTTAGTTCAAACAATTTTACACTCGAGTTGAACTAGCTCTACAGTCTAGTTCAACTAGTTTTACACTAGAGTTGAACTAGCTCTATGACCTAGTACAAATAATTTTACACTAGAGTTGAAGTAGCTCTATGACCTAGTACAAATAATTTTATACTAGATTTGAACTAGCTCTATAACCTCGTACAAATAATTTTATACTAGAGTTGAACTAGCTCCATGACCTAGTTCAAATAATTTTACACTAGAGTTGAACTAGCTCTATGGGCTAGTTCAAATAATTTTACACTAGAGTTGAATTAGTTCTATAGGCTAGTTCAAATAATTTTAAACTAGAGTTGAACTAGTTCTAAAAGTTAGTTTTAATAATTTTACACTAGAGTTGAACTAGCTCGATAGGCTAGTTCAAATAATTTTACACTCGAGTTGAACTAGTTCTACAAGCTAGTTCAAATAATTTTACTCTAGAGTTGAACTAGCTCTACAAGCTAGTTCAAATAATTTTACACTAGCGTTGAACTAGTTCTACAAGCTAGTTTAGATAATTTTACACTTGAGTTGAACTAGCTCTGTAACCTAGTACAAATAATTTTACACTAGAGTTGAACTAGCTCTATAACCTAGTACAAATAATTTTACACTACAGTTGAACTAGCTCTATAACCTAGTACAAAAAATTTTACACTAGGGTTGAACTAGCTCTATGACCTAGTACAAATAATTTTACACTAGAGTTGAACAAGCTCTATAACCTAGTACAAAGAATTTTACATTAGAGTTGAACTAGCTCTATGACCTAGTACAAATAATTTTATAGTAGAGTTGAACTAGCTCTATAGGCTAGTTCAAATAATTTTACATTAGAGTTGAACAAGCTCTATAGGCTAGTTCAAATAATTTTACATTAGAGTTGAACTAGCTCTACAAGCTAGGTCAAATAATTTTACACTAGAGGTGAACTAGTTGTGTAATCTAGTACAAATAATTTTACACTAGAGTTAAACTAGCTCTACATGTTAGTTCAAATAGGTTTTACACTAGAGCTGAACTAGCTCTACAATCTACTTCAAATAGTTTTACACTAGAGTTGAATTAGCTCTACAAGCTAGGTCAAATAATTTTAAACTAGAGTTGAACTAGCTCTGTAACCTAGTACAAATAATTTTGCACTACAGTTGAACTAGCTCTGTAACCCAGTACAAATAATTTTACACTAGAGTTGAACTAGTTCTACAAGCTAGTTTAAATAATTTTACACTAGAGTTGAACTAGCTCTACAAGCTAGTTGATATAATTTTACACTAGAGTTGAACTAGCTTTATAACCTAGTACAAATTATTTTACACTAAAGTTGAACTAGCTCTAGAGGCTAGTTCAATTAGTTTTACACTAATCTTGAACTACCTCTACAAGGTAGTTTAAATAATTTTACACTATATTTGAACTAGCTCTGTTACCTAGTACAAATAATTTTACACTAGAGTTGAACTAGCTCTACAAGCTAGGTCAAATAATTTTACACTTGAGTTGAACTAGCTTTATAACCTAGTACAAATAATTTTACACTAGAGTTGAACTAGCTCTATGACCTAGTACAAATAATTTTACGCTAGAGTTGAACTAGCTCTATAACCTAGTACAAATAATTTTACACTAGAGTTGAATTTGCTCTATAACCTAGTACAAATAATTTTACACTAGAGTTGAACTAGCTCTATAGGCTAGTTCAAATAATTATACACTAGAGTTGAACAAGCTTTATAGGCTAGTTCAAATAATTTGACACTAGAGGTCAACTAGTTGTATAATCTAGTACAAATAATTTTACACTAGAGTTGAACTAGCTCTACAAGTTAGTTCAAATAATTTTACACTAGAGTTGAACTAGCTCTACAATCTAGTTCAAATAGTTGTACACTAGAGTTGAACTAGCTTTATAACCTAGTACAAATAATTTTACACTAGAGTTGAATTAGCTCTACAAGCTAGGTCAAATAATTTTAAACTAGAGTTGAACTAGCTCTGTAACCCAGTACAAGTAATTTTACACTATAGTTGAACTAGCTCTACAACCTAGTACAAATAATTTTACACTACTGCTGAACCAGCTGTACAAGCTAGTTCAAATAATTTTACACAAGAGTTGAACAAGCTCTAAAGTCTAGTTCAAATTGTTTTACACTAGAGTTGAACTAGCTCTATAACCTAGTACAAATAATTTTATACTAGAGTTGAAGTAGCTCTATGACCTAGTACAAATAATTTTATACTAGAGTTGAACTAGCAATATAACCTAGTACAAATAATTTTATACTAGAGTTGAACTAGCTCTATGACCTAGTTCAAATAATTTTACACTTGAGTTGAACTAGCTCTATAGGCTAGTTCAAATAATTTTACACTGGAGTTGAACTAGTTCTATAGGCTAGTTCAAATAATTTTACACTAGAGTTGAACTAGTTCTACAAGCTAGTTTTAATAATTTTACACTAGAGTTGAACTAGCTCTATAGGCTAGTTCAAATAATTTTACACTAGAGTTGAACTAGTTCTACAAGCTAGTTCAAATAATTTTACTCTAGAGTTGAACTAGGTCTACAAGCTAGTTAAAATAATTTTACACTAGAGTTGAACTAGTTCTACAAGCTAGTTTAAATAATTTTACACTAGAGTTGAACTAGCTCTACAGGCTAGTTCAAGTAATTCTACACTAGAGTTGAACTAGCTCTACAAGCTAGTTGAAATAATTTTACACTAGAGTTGAACTAGCTTTATAACCTAGTACAAATTGTTTTACACTAAAGATGAACTAGCTCTACAGGCTAGTTCCATTAGTTTTACAATAATCTTGAACTACCTCTACAAGGTAGTTTAAATAATTTTACACTATATTTGAACTAGCTCTGTTACCTAGTACAAATAATTTTACACTAGAGTTGAACTAGCTCGACAAGCTAGGTCAAATAATTTTACAATTGAGTTGAACTAGCTCTATAACCTAGTACAAATAATTTTACACTAGAGTTGAACTAGCTCTATGACCTAGTACAATAGTTTTACGCTAGAGTTGAACTAGCTCTATAACCTTGTACAAATAATTTTACACTAGAGTTGAATTAGCTCTATAACCTAGTACAAATAATTTTACACTAGAGTTGAACTAGCTCTATAGGCTAGTTCAAGTAATTTTACACTAGAGTTGAACAAGCTTTATAGGCTAGTTCAAATAATTTGACACTAGAGGTCAACTAGTAGTATAATCTAGTACAAATTATTTTACACTAGAGTTGAACTAGCCCTACAAGTTAGTTCAAATAGTTTTACACTAGAGTTGAACTAGCTCTACAATCTAGTTCAGATAGTTGTACACTAGAGTTGAACTAGCTTTATAACCTAGTACAAATAATTTTACACTAGAGTTGAATTAGCTCTACAAGCTAGGTCAAATAATTTTAAACTAGAGTTGAACTAGCTCTGTAACCCAGTACAAGTAATTTTACACTACAGTTGAACTAGCTCTACAACCTAGTACAAATAATTTTACACTACTGTTGAACCAGCTGTACAAGCTAGTTCAAATAATTTTACACTAGAGTTGAACTAGCTCTATAACCTAGTACAAAGAATTTTACACTAGAGTTAAACTAGCTCGACAAGTTAGTTCAAACAATTTTACACTCGAGTTGAACTAGCTCTACAGTCTAGTTCAACTAGTTTTACACAAGAGTTGAACTAGCTCTATAACCTAGTACAGATAATATTACACTAGAGTTGAAGTAGCTCTATGACCTAGTACAAATAATTTTATACTAGAGTTGAACTAGCTCTATAACCTAGTACAAATAATTTCATACTAGAGTTGAACTAGCTCTATAACCTAGTACAAATAATTTTACACTAGAGTTGAACTAGCTTTATAGGCTAGTTCAAATAATTTGACACTAGAGGTCAACTAGTTGTATAATCTAGTACAAATAATTTTACACTAGAGTTGAACTAGCTCTACAAGTTAGTTCAAATAATTTTACACTAGAGTTGAACTAGCTCTACAATCTAGTTCAAATAGTTGTACACTAGAGTTGAACTAGCTTTATAACCTAGTAAAAATAATTTTACACTAGAGTTGAATTAGCTCTACAAGCTAGGTCAAATAATTTTAAACTAGAGTTGAACTAGCTCTGTAACCCAGTACAAGTAATTTTACACTACAGTTGAACTAGCTCTACAACCTAGTACAAATAATTTTACACTACTGCTGAACCAGCTGTACAAGCTAGTTCAAATAATTTTACACTAGAGTTGAACTAGCTCTATAACCTAGTACAAAGAATTTTACACTAGAGTTAAACTAGCTCTACAAGTTAGTTCAAACAATTTTACACTCGAGTTGAACTAGCTCTACAGTCTAGTTCAACTAGTTTTACACTAGAGTTGAACTAGCTCTATGACCTAGTACAAATAATTTTACACTAGAGTTGAAGTAGCTCTATGACCTAGTACAAATAATTTTATACTAGATTTGAACTAGCTCTATAACCTCGTACAAATAATTTTATACTAGAGTTGAACTAGCTCTATGACCTAGTTCAAATAATTTTACACTAGAGTTGCACTAGTTCTATGGGCTAGTTCAAATAATTTTACACTAGAGTTGAACTAGTTCTATAGGCTAGTTCAAATAATTTTAAACTAGAGTTGAACTAGTTCTAAAAGTTAGTTTTAATAATTTTACACTAGAGTTGAACTAGCTCGATAGGCTAGTTCAAATAATTTTACACTCGAGTTGAACTAGTTCTACAAGCTAGTTCAAATAATTTTACTCTAGAGTTGAACTAGCTCTACAAGCTAGTTCAAATAATTTTACACTAGCGTTGAACTAGTTCTACAAGCTAGTTTAGATAATTTTACACTTGAGTTGAACTAGCTCTGTAACCTAGTACAAATAATTTTACACTAGAGTTGAACTAGCTCTATAACCTAGTACAAATAATTTTACACTACAGTTGAACTAGCTCTATAACCTAGTACAAAAAATTTTACACTAGGGTTGAACTAGCTCTATGACCTAGTACAAATAATTTTACACTAGAGTTGAACAAGCTCTATAACCTAGTACAAAGAATTTTACATTAGAGTTGAACTAGCTCTATGACCTAGTACAAATAATTTTATAGTAGAGTTGAACAAGCTCTATAGGCTAGTTCAAATAATTTTACATTAGAGTTGAACAAGCTCTATAGGCTAGTTCAAATAATTTTACATTAGAGTTGAACTAGCTCTACAAGCTAGGTCAAATAATTTTACACTAGAGGTGAACTAGTTGTGTAATCTAGTACAAATAATTTTACACTAGAGTTAAACTAGCTCTACATGTTAGTTCAAATAGGTTTTACACTAGAGCTGAACTAGCTCTACAATCTACTTCAAATAGTTTTACACTAGAGTTGAATTAGCTCTACAAGCTAGGTCAAATAATTTTAAACTAGAGTTGAACTAGCTCTGTAACCCAGTACAAATAATTTTGCACTACAGTTGAACTAGCTCTGTAACCCAGTACAAATAATTTTACACTAGAGTTGAACTAGTTCTACAAGCTAGTTTAAATAATTTTACACTAGAGTTGAACTAGCTCTACAAGCTAGTTGATATAATTTTACACTAGAGTTGAACTAGCTTTATAACCTAGTACAAATTATTTTACACTAAAGTTGAACTAGCTCTAGAGGCTAGTTCAATTAGTTTTACACTAATCTTGAACTACCTCTACAAGGTAGTTTAAATAATTTTACACTATATTTGAACTAGCTCTGTTACCTAGTACAAATAATTTTACACTAGAGTTGAACTAGCTCTACAAGCTAGGTCAAATAATTTTACACTTGAGTTGAACTAGCTTTATAACCTAGTACAAATAATTTTACACTAGAGTTGAACTAGCTCTATGACCTAGTACAAATAATTTTACGCTAGAGTTGAACTAGCTCTATAACCTAGTACAAATAATTTTACACTAGAGTTGAATTTGCTCTATAACCTAGTACAAATAATTTTACACTAGAGTTGAACTAGCTCTATAGGCTAGTTCAAATAATTATACACTAGAGTTGAACAAGCTTTATAGGCTAGTTCAAATAATTTGACACTAGAGGTCAACTAGTTGTATAATCTAGTACAAATAATTTTACACTAGAGTTGAACTAGCTCTACAAGTTAGTTCAAATAATTTTACACTAGAGTTGAACTAGCTCTACAATCTAGTTCAAATAGTTGTACACTAGAGTTGAACTAGCTTTATAACCTAGTACAAATAATTTTACACTAGAGTTGAATTAGCTCTACAAGCTAGGTCAAATAATTTTAAACTAGAGTTGAACTAGCTCTGTAACCCAGTACAAGTAATTTTACACTATAGTTGAACTAGCTCTACAACCTAGTACAAATAATTTTACACTACTGCTGAACCAGCTGTACAAGCTAGTTCAAATAATTTTACACTAGAGTTGAACTAGCTCTATAACCTAGTACAAAGAATTTTACACTAGAGTTAAACTACCTCTACAAGTTAGTTCAAACAATTTTACACTCGAGTTGAACTAGCTCTACAGTCTAGTTCAACTAGTTTTACACTAGAGTTGAACTAGCTCTATGACCTAGTACAAATAATTTTACACTAGAGTTGAACTAGCTCTATAACCTAATACAAAGAATTTTACACTAGAGTTAAACTAGGTCTACAAGTTAGTTCAAACAATTTTACACAAGAGTTGAACAAGCTCTAAAGTCTAGTTCAAATTGTTTTACACTAGAGTTGAACTAGCTCTATAACCTAGTGCAAATAATTTTATACTAGAGTTGAAGTAGCTCTATGACCTAGTACAAATAATTTTATACTAGAGTTGAACTAGCAATATAACCTAGTACAAATAATTTTATACTAGAGTTGAACTAGCTCTATGACCTAGTTCAAATAATTTTACACTTGAGTTGAACTAGCTCTATAGGCTAGTTCAAATAATTTTACACTGGAGTTGAACTAGTTCTATAGGCTAGTTCAAATAATTTTACACTAGAGTTGAACTAGTTCTACAAGCTAGTTTTAATAATTTTACACTAGAGTTGAACTAGCTCTATAGGCTAGTTCAAATAATTTTACACTGGAGTTGAACTAGTTCTACAAGCTAGTTCAAATAATTTTACTCTAGAGTTGAACTAGGTCTACAAGCTAGTTAAAATAATTTTACACTAGAGTTGAACTAGTTCTACAAGCTAGTTTAAATAATTTTACACTAGAGTTGAACTAGCTCTACAGGCTAGTTCAAGTAATTCTACACTAGAGTTGAACTAGCTCTACAAGCTAGTTGAAATAATTTTACACTAGAGTTGAACTAGCTTTATAACCTAGTACAAATTGTTTTACACTAAAGATGAACTAGCTCTACAGGCTAGTTCCATTAGTTTTACACTAATCTTGAACTACCTCTACAAGGTAGTTTAAATAATTTTACACTATATTTGAACTAGCTCTGTTACCTAGTACAAATAATTTTACACTAGAGTTGAACTAGCTCGACAAGCTAGGTCAAATAATTTTACAATTGAGTTGAACTAGCTCTATAACCTAGTACAAATAATTTTACACTAGAGTTGAACTAGCTCTATGACCTAGTACAATAATTTTACGCTAGAGTTGAACTAGCTCTATAACCTTGTACAAATAATTTTACACTAGAGTTGAATTAGCTCTATAACCTAGTACAAATAATTTTACACTAGAGTTGAACTAGCTCTATAGGCTAGTTCAAGTAATTTTACACTAGAGTTGAACAAGCTTTATAGGCTAGTTCAAATAATTTGACACTAGAGGTCAACTAGTAGTATAATCTAGTACAAATAATTTTACACTAGAGTTGAACTAGCCCTACAAGTTAGTTCAAATAGTTTTACACTAGAGTTGAACTAGCTCTACAATCTAGTTCAGATAGTTGTACACTAGAGTTGAACTAGCTTTATAACCTAGTACAAATAATTTTACACTAGAGTTGAATTAGCTCTACAAGCTAGGTCAAATAATTTTAAACTAGAGTTGAACTAGCTCTGTAACCCAGTACAAGTAATTTTACACTACAGTTGAACTAGCTCTACAACCTAGTACAAATAATTTTACACTACTGTTGAACCAGCTGTACAAGCTAGTTCAAATAATTTTACACTAGAGTTGAACTAGCTCTATAACCTAGTACAAAGAATTTTACACTAGAGTTAAACTAGCTCGACAAGTTAGTTCAAACAATTTTACACTCGAGTTGAACTAGCTCTACAGTCTAGTTCAACTAGTTTTACACAAGAGTTGAACTAGCTCTATAACCTAGTACAGATAATATTACACTAGAGTTGAAGTAGCTCTATGACCTAGTACAAATAATTTTATACTAGAGTTGAACTAGCTCTATAACCTAGTACAAATAATTTTATACTAGAGTTGAACTAGCTCTATAACCTAGTACAAATAATTTTACACTAGAGTTGAACTAGCTCTATGGGCTAGTTCAAATAATTTTACAATAGAGTTGAACTAGTTCTATAGGCTAGTTCAAATAATTTTACACTAGAGTTGAACTAGTCTAAAAGTTAGTTTTAATAATTTTACACTAGAGTTGAACTAGTTCTACAAGCTAGTTTAGATAATTTTACACTTGAGTTGAACTAGCTCTGTAACCTAGTACAAATAATTTTACAGTACAGTTGAACTAGCTCTATAACCTAGTACAAATAATTTTACACTACAGTTGAACTAGCTCTATAACCTAGTACAAATAATTTTACACTAGGGTTGAACTAGCTCTATAACCTAGTATAAATAATTTTACACTAGAGTTGAACAAGCTCTATAACCTAGTACAAATAATTTTACATTAGATTTGAACTAGCTCTATAACCTAGTACAAATAATTTTATAGTAGAGTTGAACTAGCTCTATAGGCTAGTTCAAATAATTTTACATTAGAGTTGACCAAGTTCTATAGGCTAGTTCAAATAATTTTACATTAGAGTTGAACTAGCTCTACAAGCTAGGTCAATTAATTTTACACTGGAGGTGAACTAGTTGTGTAATCTAGTACAAATAATTTTACACTAGAGTTAAACTAGCTCTACATGTTAGTTCAAATAATTTTACACTAGAGCTGAACTAGCTCTACAATCTACTTCAAATAGTTTTACACTAGAGTTGAATTAGCTCTACAAGCTAGGTCAAATAATTTTAAACTAGAGTTGAACTAGCTCTGTAACCCAGTACAAATAATTTTGCACTACAGTTGAACTAGCTCTACAACCTAGTTCAAATAATTTTAAACTAGAGTTGAACTAGCTCTGTAACCCAGTACAAATAATTTTGCACTACAGTTGAACTAGCTCTACAACCTAGTTCAAATAATTTTACACTACTGTTGAACCACCTGTACAAGCTAGTTCAAATAATTTTACACTAGAGTTGAACTAGCTCTATAACGTAGTACAAAGAATTTTACACTAGAGTTGAAGTAGCTCTGTGACCTAGTATAAATAATTTTATACTAGAGTTGAACTAGCTTTATAACCTTGTACAAATAATTTTATACTAGAGTTGAACTAGCTCTATGACCTAGTTCAAATAATTTTACACTAGAGTTGAACTAGCTCTATAGGCTTGTTCAAATAATTTTACACTGGAGTTGAACTAGGTCGACAGGCTTGTTCAAATAATTTTACACTGGAGTTGGACTAGTTCTACAAGCTAGTTTTAATAATTTTACACTAGAGTTGAACTAGCTCTACAAGCTAGTTCAAATAATTTTACACTAGAGTTGAACTAGCTCTACAAGCTAGTTGAAATAATTTTACTCTAGAGTTGAACTAGCTCTACAAGCTAGTTTAAATAATTTTAAACTAGAGTTGAACTAGCTCTACAAGCTAGGTGAAATAATTTTACACTAGAGTTGAACTAGCTTTATAACCTAGTACAAATAATTTTACACTAGAGTTGAACTAGCTCTACAAGCTACTTCAATAATTTTACACTAAATTTGAACTAGCTCTACAGGCTAGTTCAAATTGTTTTACACTAATCTTGAACTACCTCTACAAGCTAGTTTAAATAATTTTACACTAGATTTGAACTAGCTCTGTAATCTAGTACAAATAATTATACACTAGAGTTCAACTAGCCCTACATGCTGGGTCAAATAATTTTACACTTGAGTTGAACTAGCTCTATAACCTAGTACAAATAATTTTACGCTACAGTTGAACTAGCTCTATAACCTAGTACAAATGATTCTACACTACTGTTGAACTAGCGCTACAAGCTTGTTCAAAATTTTTTACACTAGAGTTTAACAAGCTCTACAGTCTAGTTCGAATAGTTTTACCCTAGAGTTGAACTAGCTCTATAACCTAGTTTTAATAATTTTACACTAGAGTTGAACTAGCTCTATAACCTAGTACAAATAATTTTACAAGAGTTGAACTAGCTCTATGACCTAATACAAATAATTATACACTAGAGTTGAACTAGCTCTATAACCTAGTACAAATAATTTTACACTAGAGTTGAACTAGCTCTATAGGCTAGTTCACATAATTTTACACTAGAGATGAACTAGTTGTATAACCTAGTACAAATAATTTTACACTAGAGTCAAACTAGCTCTACAAGTTAGTTCAAATAATTTTACACAAGAGTTGAACAAGCTCTACAGTCTAGTTCAAATAGTTTTTAAACTAGAGTTGAACTAGCTCTATAACCTAGTACAAATAATTTTATACTAGAGTTGAAGTAGCTCTATGACCTAGTACAAATAATTTTATACTAGAGTTGAACTAGCTCTATGACCTAGTTAAAATAATTTTACACTAGAGTTGAACTAGCTCTATAGGCTAGTTCAAATAATTTTACACTGGAGTTGAACTAGTTCTATAGGCTAGTTCAAATAATTTTACAGTAGAGTTGAACTAGCTCTATAGGCTAGTTCAAATAATTTTACACTGAAGTTGAACTAGTTCTACAAGCTAGTTCAAATAATTTTACTCTAGAGTTGAACTAGGTCTACAAGCTAGTTCAAATAATTTTACACTAGAGTTGAACTAGTTCTACAAGCTAGTTTAAATAATTTTACACTAGAGTTGAACTAGCTCTACAGGCTAGTTCAAGTAATTTTACACTAGAGTTGAACTAGCTTTATAACCTAGTACAAATTATTTTACACTAAAGTTGAACTAGCTCTACAGGCAAGTTCAATTAGTTTTACACTAATCTTGAACTACCTCTACAAGGTAGTTTCAATAATTTTACACTATATTTGAACTAGCTCTGTTACCTAGTACAAATAATTTTACACTAGAGTTGAACTAGCTCTACAAGCTAGGTCAAATAATTTTACACTTGAGTTAAACTAGCTCTATAACCTAGTACAAATAATTTTACACTAGAGTTGAACTATCTCTATGACCTAGTACAAATAATTTTACACTAGAGTTGAACTAGCTCTATAACCTAGTACAAATAATTTTACACTAGAGTTGAACTAGCTCTATAACCTAGTACAAATAATTTTACACTAGAGTTGAACTAGCTCTATAGGCTAGTTCAAATAATTTTACACTAGAGTTGAACAAGCTTTATAGGCTAGTTCAAATAATTTTACAATAGAGGTGAACTAGTTGTATAATCTAGTACAAATAATTTTACACTAGAGTTGAACTAGCTCTACAGGTTAGTTCAAATAATTTTACACTAGAGTTGAACTAGCTCTACAATCTAGTTCAAACAGTTGTACACTAGAGTTGAACTAGCTTTATAACCTAGTACAAATAATTTTACACTAGAGTTGAATTAGCTCTACAAGCTAGGTCAAATAATTTTAATCTAGAGTTGAACTAGTTCTGTAACCCAGTACAAATAATTTTACACTAAAGTTGAACTAGCTCTACAACCTAGTACAAATAATTTTACACTACTGTTGAACCAGCTGTACAAGCTAGTTAAAATAATTTTACACTAGAGTTGAACTAGCTCTATAACCTAGTACAAAGAATTTTACACTAGAGTTAAACTAGCTCTACAAGTTAGTTCAAACAATTTTACACTAGAGTTGAACTAGCTCTACAGTCTAGTTCAACTAGTTTGACACTAGAGTTGAACTAGCTCTATAACCTAGTACAAATAATTTTACACTAGAGTTGAACTAGCTCTATAGGCTAGTTCAAATAATTTTACACTGGAGTTGAACTAGTTCTATAGGCTAGTTCAAATAATTTTACAGTAGAGTTGAACTAGCTCTATAGGCTAGTTCAAATAATTTTACACTGAAGTTGAACTAGTTCTACAAGCTAGTTCAAATAATTTTACTCTAGAGTTGAACTAGGTCTACAAGCTAGTTCAAATAATTTTACACTAGAGTTGAACTAGTTCTACAAGCTAGTTTAAATAATTTTACACTAGAGTTGAACTAGCTCTACAGGCTAGTTCAAGTAATTTTACACTAGAGTTGAACTAGCTTTATAACCTAGTACAAATTATTTTACACTAAAGTTGAACTAGCTCTACAGGCAAGTTCAATTAGTTTTACACTAATCTTGAACTACCTCTACAAGGTAGTTTCAATAATTTTACACTATATTTGAACTAGCTCTGTTACCTAGTACAAATAATTTTACACTAGAGTTGAACTAGCTCTACAAGCTAGGTCAAATAATTTTACACTTGAGTTAAACTAGCTCTATAACCTAGTACAAATAATTTTACACTAGAGTTGAACTATCTCTATGACCTAGTACAAATAATTTTACACTAGAGTTGAACTAGCTCTATAACCTAGTACAAATAATTTTACACTAGAGTTGAACTAGCTCTATAACCTAGTACAAATAATTTTACACTAGAGTTGAACTAGCTCTATAGGCTAGTTCAAATAATTTTACACTAGAGTTGAACAAGCTTTATAGGCTAGTTCAAATAATTTTACAATAGAGGTGAACTAGTTGTATAATCTAGTACAAATAATTTTACACTAGAGTTGAACTAGCTCTACACGTTAGTTCAAATAATTTTACACTAGAGTTGAACTAGCTCTACAATCTAGTTCAAACAGTTGTACACTAGAGTTGAACTAGCTTTATAACCTAGTACAAATAATTTTACACTAGAGTTGAATTAGCTCTACAAGCTAGGTCAAATAATTTTAATCTAGAGTTGAACTAGTTCTGTAACCCAGTACAAATAATTTTACACTAAAGTTGAACTAGCTCTACAACCTAGTACAAATAATTTTACACTACTGTTGAACCAGCTGTACAAGCTAGTTAAAATAATTTTACACTAGAGTTGAACTAGCTCTATAACCTAGTACAAAGAATTTTACACTAGAGTTAAACTAGCTCTACAAGTTAGTTCAAACAATTTTACACTAGAGTTGAACTAGCTCTACAGTCTAGTTCAACTAGTTTGACACTAGAGTTGAACTAGCTCTATAACCTAGTACAAATAATTTTACACTAGAGTTGAACTAGCTCTATAGGCTAGTTCAAATAATTTTACACTGGAGTTGAACTAGTTCTATAGGCTAGTTCAAATAATTTTACAGTAGAGTTGAACTAGCTCTATAGGCTAGTTCAAATAATTTTACACTGAAGTTGAACTAGTTCTACAAGCTAGTTCAAATAATTTTACTCTAGAGTTGAACTAGGTCTACAAGCTAGTTCAAATAATTTTACACTAGAGTTGAACTAGTTCTACAAGCTAGTTTAAATAATTTTACACTAGAGTTGAACTAGCTCTACAGGCTAGTTCAAGTAATTTTACACTAGAGTTGAACTAGCTTTATAACCTAGTACAAATTATTTTACACTAAAGTTGAACTAGCTCTACAGGCAAGTTCAATTAGTTTTACACTAATCTTGAACTACCTCTACAAGGTAGTTTCAATAATTTTACACTATATTTGAACTAGCTCTGTTACCTAGTACAAATAATTTTACACTAGAGTTGAACTAGCTCTACAAGCTAGGTCAAATAATTTTACACTTGAGTTAAACTAGCTCTATAACCTAGTACAAATAATTTTACACTAGAGTTGAACTATCTCTATGACCTAGTACAAATAATTTTACACTAGAGTTGAACTAGCTCTATAACCTAGTACAAATAATTTTACACTAGAGTTGAACTAGCTCTATAACCTAGTACAAATAATTTTACACTAGAGTTGAACTAGCTCTATAGGCTAGTTCAAATAATTTTACACTAGAGTTGAACAAGCTTTATAGGCTAGTTCAAATAATTTTACAATAGAGGTGAACTAGTTGTATAATCTAGTACAAATAATTTTACACTAGAGTTGAACTAGCTCTACAGGTTAGTTCAAATAATTTTACACTAGAGTTGAACTAGCTCTACAATCTAGTTCAAACAGTTGTACACTAGAGTTGAACTAGCTTTATAACCTAGTACAAATAATTTTACACTAGAGTTGAATTAGCTCTACAAGCTAGGTCAAATAATTTTAATCTAGAGTTGAACTAGTTCTGTAACCCAGTACAAATAATTTTACACTAAAGTTGAACTAGCTCTACAACCTAGTACAAATAATTTTACACTACTGTTGAACCAGCTGTACAAGCTAGTTAAAATAATTTTACACTAGAGTTGAACTAGCTCTATAACCTAGTACAAAGAATTTTACACTAGAGTTAAACTAGCTCTACAAGTTAGTTCAAACAATTTTACACTAGAGTTGAACTAGCTCTACAGTCTAGTTCAACTAGTTTGACACTAGAGTTGAACTAGCTCTATAACCTAGTACAAATAATTTTACACTAGAGTTGAACTAGCTCTATAACCTAGTACAAAAGAATTTACACTAGAGTTGAACTAGATCTATGACCTAGTACAAATAATTTTACACTCGAGTTGTACTAGCTCTATAACCTAGTACAAATAATTTTACACTAGAGTTGAACTAGCTCTATAACCTAGTACAAATAATTTTACACTAGAGTTCAACTAGCTCTACAAGCTAGGTCAAATAATTTTATACTAGAGGTGAACTAGTTGTATAATCTAGTACAAATAATTTTACACTAGAGTTGAACTAGCTCTACAACCTAATACAAATAACTTTACACTAGTGTTAAACCAGCTGTACAAGCTAGTTCAAATGATTTTACACTAGAGTTGAACTAGCTCTATAACCTAGTACAAAGAATTTTACACTAGAGTTAAACTAGCTATACAAGTTAGTTCAAACAATTTTACACTCGGGTTGAACTAGCTCTACAGTCTAGTTCAACTAGTTTTACACTAGAGTTGAACTAGCTCTATAACTTAGTACAAATAATTTTACACTAGAGTTGAAGTAGCTATATGACCTAGTACAAATAATTTTATACTAGAGTTGAACTAGCTTTATAACCTAGTACAAATAATTTTATACTAGAGTTTAACTAGCTCTATGACCTAGTTTAAATAATTTTACACTAGAGTTGAACTAAATCTATGGGCTAGTTCAAATAATTTTACACTAGAGTTGAACTAGTTCTATAGGCTAGTTCAAATAATTTTACACTAGAGTTGAACTAATTCTAAAAGCTATTTTTAATAATTTTACACTAGAGTTGAACTAGCTCTATAGGCTAGTTCAATTAATTTTACATTAGAGTTGAACAAGCTATATAGGCTAGTTCAAATAATTTTACATTAGAGTTGAACTAGCTCTACAAGCTAGGTCAAATAATTTTACACTAGAGGTGAACTAGTTGTATAATCTAGTACAAATAATTTTACACTAGAGTTAAACTAGCTCTACAAGTTAGTTCAAATAATTTTACACTAGAGTTAAACTAGCTCTACAAACTACTTCAAATAGTTTTACACTAGAGTTGAATTAGCTCTACAAGCGAGGTCAAATAATTTTAAACTAGAGTTGAACTCGCTCTGTAACGCAGTACAAATAATTTTACACTACAGTTGAACTAGCTCTACAACCTAGTACAAATAATTTTACACTACTGTTGAAGCACCTGTACAAGCTAGTTCAAATAATTTTACACTAGAGTTGAACTAGCTCTATAACCTAGTACAAAGAATTTTACACTAGAGTTAAAGTAGCTCTATGACCTAGTATAAATAATTTTATACTAGAATTGAACTAGCTTTATAACCTAGTACAAATAATTTTATACTAGAGTTGAACTAGCTCTGTAGGCTTGTTCAAATAATTTTACACTGGAGTTGAACGAGTTCTATAGGCTAGTTCAAATAATTTTACACTAGAGTTGAACTGGTTCTACAAGCTAGTTTTAATAATTTTACACTAGAGTTGAACTAGCTCTACAAGCTAGTTTTAATAATTTTTACACTAGAGTTGAACTAGCTCTACAAGCTAGTTCAAATAATTTTACTCTAGAGTTGAACTAGCTCTACAAGCTAGTTCAAATAATTTTACACTAGAGTTGAACTAGCTCTATAACCTAGTACAAATATTTTTACACTAGAGTTAAACTAGCTCTATAAGTTAGTTCAAACAATTTTACACTAGAGTTGAACTAGCTTTGTAACCTAGTTCTAATATTTTTACACTAGAGTTAAACTAGCTCTACAAGTTAGTTCAAATAATTTTACACTAGAGTTGAACTAGCTCTACAATCTAGTTCAAATAGTTTTACACTAGAGTTGAACTAGCTTTATAACCTAGTACAAATAATTTTACACTAGAGTTGAATTAGCTCTACAAGCTAGGTCAAATAATTTTAAACTAGAGTTGAACTAGCTCTGTAACCCAGTACAAATAATTTTACACTACAGTTGAACTAGCTCTACAACCTAATACAAATAATTTTACACTAGTGTTAAACCAGCTGTACAAGCTAGTTCAAATAATTTTACACTAGAGTTAAACTAGCTCTATAACCTAGTACAAAGAATTTTGCACTAGAGTTAAACTAGCTATACAAGTTAGTTCAAACAATTTTACACTCGAGTTGAACTAGCTCTACAGTCCAGTTCAACTAGTTTTACACTAGAGTTGAACTAGCTCTATAACTTAGTACAAACAATTTTACACTAGAGTTGAAGTAGCTCTATGGCTGTGATGCCCGGATAGTTACACTACAGTAACCCTCTGCTAGTGATGCCACGTCACCTCAATTACTGTTGCTAATCTCGTGTTAGTTCAAAAACGATTCAAATTCAAATTTAAAATAAAGACAAACAACAAAAGTTTTCGAACTTTAAAACAAAAATGTTCGAGTTGTGCCAAATAATGCAAAGGTAATTGTGGTGAAGAAACCCCACTTTTATAAAATCTTTAAATATCTAAAATGAATAAAACTGTAGCAAAACAAATAATAAAATGCCTTTATAATTAATAATGTGATAAACTATTCTATTTAGGGGTCATTTTTGTACTTTACAAAACTAAAATAAAGGAGGAACAAAATAAAACAGAAAAGAAATAAAATACATATAAAAAAAGAAAACAAAAATACAAAAAAATGGGCCTCGTGGCCAACTGGACCTCGGCCCAGCTAGCCCAGCTGGGCCTCGAGCCAGCCAGTCGGCCCACCCCGCGCCTCTGGCCTATATGGCCCTACTCCCCCCCACCCACCAAGGGAAACCCTATCCACTCCCACTCCTCCCCCACGACGCCACACCCGCTCCCCTCCCGATCCAATCGGGGCGAGCCCCCCCTCACTCCCCTCGCTCCCGCACGGCGCCCCAACCCCGTCGCCGACGCTCACCGTCCAGGACGCCGCCCGGGACCCACGCCACCTCGTCCGCGTCGTGCTCGCCGCCCAGAGCCACCCCGCCGTTGCTGCCATCCTCTTCATCGCCTCGTCCTCCTCGTCTCCTCCTCGCCGACAACGCGTCCTCGTCCTCCTCCCCAAAGGCTCCACCAAGCCTCGCCGCCCCCCTGCTCAGCAACGCTGGTGAGGACCCCGGTCCTCCTCCCCGTGCCCTCACTCTAGCGCTCGCCCGCGCCACCACACCATCTGCTCCGCGCGTCGCTATGCCCGGCCATGACGGCGCCCCACGCCTCCCACTCGCACCGCCGCTTGCTGCCGGGAGCCGCTGAACTACGCGTCGCGCTCGACGCCCTTGCTCCCGCTCCGCCGCAGCGCTGCCTGCCGCTGCTCCGGCCGGCGAGCCTCGCCGTGGCTGGCCTGGGACAGTGCCCAGTCGGGCTAGCGCCCGCGCCTGGGGCCAGCATCATGCACCCGCATCGTTCGGGCGATGCCCGAAACCCGCATGCCCAACACCCGCAAGCCTCCCCCAGAGCCAATGACAGGCGGGCCTAGCCCAGAACGTTTAAAAGAAATAATAAAAAAATATAATAAATAAATAAATAAATAGATTAGTAATTAATTAATTAATTAATAAGTTAATTAAGTTAGTTAATCCTGCTTAACTAATCTAACTAAAATGAATTAACCTAGTCACTTAGTTAGTCTAACCAACAGGTTTAGTTAGTCTGAGACGATGACAAATGGGGCCCACGCGCCAGTTTGACCAAGTCAACTGACTGTTGACTGCTGACATCACCCTGATGTCATGCTGACATCATAATGGCATTTCCTAATTAAATTAATTCTGATAATTCTAAAAATGAATTAAAACTTTGAAATTAATATAAAATAAACCGTAGCTCGGATGAAAAAACTTTGTACATGGAAGTTGCTCAGAACGACGAGACGAATTCGAATACGCAGCCCGTTCATCTGCCACACATCCCTAGCATCGCAAACACGCAACTTTCCCCCCCTCCGGTTCGTCTGTCCGAAAACGCGAAACACCGGGGATAATTTCCCGGATGTTTCCCCCTTTCACCGGTACCACCTCGTACCGCGTTAGGGCACACCTAGCATCATGCTTTGTCATGTCATGCATCGTCATGCATTTGTTTGCATTATATTTATTGTTTCTTCCCCCTCTTCTCTCGCTAGACACCGAGACTGACGCCGCTGCTACCCAGTACGACTACGGTGTTGACGACCCCTCTCTCTTGCCAGGGCAACCAGGCAAGCCCCCCCTTTGATCACCAGATATCGCCTATTCTTCTCTATACTGCTTGCATTAGAGTAGTGTAGCATGTTACTGCTTTCAGCTAATCCTATACTGATGCATAGCCTGTCCTTGCTACTACTGTTGTTACCATTACCTGCTATCCTACTGCTTAGTATAGGATGCTAGTGTTTCATCAGTGGCCCCACACTCTTGTCCGCCTGCCATCCTATACTACTGGGCCGTGATCACTTTGGGAGGTGATCACGGGCATATACAATATACTTTACACGGTTACATTACTTGTGATACTGTTTGGAGATGGGGGCTGAAGGGGCAGGTGGCTCCATCCCGGTAGAGGTGGGCCTGGGTTCCCGACGGCCCCCGACTGTTACTTTGATGCGGAGCGACAGGGCAGGTTGAGACCACCTAGGAGAGAAGTGGGCCTGGCCCTGGTCGGCGTTCACAGATACTGAACACGTTTAACGAGATCTTCGTATTTGATCTGAGTCTGGCCATTTGGTCTATACGCACTAACCATCTACGCGGGAGTAGTTATGGGTATCCCGGCGTCGTGGTATCAGCCGAAGCCTTCGTGACGTCAGCGACTGAGTGGCGCGCGCCGGATTGGACCGTAAGCCTGCTCTTGTATTAAGGGGGCTAGTTCTGCTTCCGGCCGCGTTCGCAACGTGCAGGTGTGCAAAGGGCGATGGGCCCAGACCCCTGCGCCATAGGATTTAGACCGGCGTGCTGACCTCTCTGTTGTGCCTAGGTAGGGCTGCGACGTGTTGATCTTCCGAGGCCGCGCATGACCCAGGAAAGTGTGTCCGGCCAAATGGGATCGAGCGTGTTGGGATATGTGGTGCACCCCTGCAGGGAAGTTAATCTATTCGAATAGCCGTGATCTTCGGTAATAGGACGACTTGGAGTTGTACCTTGACCTTATGACAACTAGAACCGGATACTTAATAAAACACACCCTTCCAAGTGCCAGATACAACCGGTGATCGCTCTCTCACAGGGCGACAAGGGGAGGCTCATCGGTTAGGATTATGCTATGCGATGCTACTTGGAGGACTTCAGTCTACTCTCTTCTACATGCTGCAAGACAGAGGCTGCCAGAAGCGTAGTCTTCGAAAGGACTAGCTATCCCCCCTTATCCCGGCTTTCTGCAGTTCAGTCCACATATAATAGCCTTATTCCAGTTGATACCAATGCATACATATGTAGCATAGCTCCTTGATTGCGAGTACTTTGGATGAGTACTCACGGTTGCTTTCTCCCTCTTTTCCCCCTATCCCTTCTACCTGGTTGTCGCAACCAGATGTTGGAGCCCAGGAGCCAGACGCCACCTTCGACGACGACTCCTACTCCACTGGAGGTGCCTACTACTACGTGATGCCCGCTGACGACGACCAGGAGTAGTTTAGGAGGATCCCAGGCAGGAGGCCTGTGCCTCTTTCGATCTGTATCCCAGTTTGTGCTAGCCTTCTTAAGGCAAACTTGTTTAACTTATGTATGTACTCAGATATTGTTGCTTCCGCTGACTCTTGTGCCTTCGAGCATTGTATTCGAGCCTCCGAGGCCCCTGGCTTGTAATATAAAGCTGGTATTATTTTGATTTGTGTCTAGAGTTGTGTTGTGATATCTTCCCGTGAGTTCCTGATCTTGGTCGTACACATTTGCGTGTATGATTAGTGTACGGTCAAATCGGGGGCGTCACAAGTTGGTATCAGAGCCGACTGCCTGTAGGAATCCCCCTTCCACACTCCTTGGCCGAAGTCGAGTCTAGACATTGCAAAAACTTTTACTAACATGGATGTGTGCCTTACGGGCCCACGTCGCCATTTGGGTGGTATTAGGATCTTTTATTCCTCGCCTTTACTCTGGGACCCTGATCTCTCTTCTATTCGGGTTAAATGGTTTTGCTAACTCTAACTCTAGGTTCTCGTAAATACTTTCTCCCGGAGAGCCCCTTCATTCCGGATGAGGGCCTGCTTCACCAGAAGATTCCGAAGATACTCTTTGATATTCTCTCGAGACTTTGTGCCCATCACTTTTGCTATTCCCGACCACCGATAAATCCTTATGGATAACTACCTACACTTGCCATTCATACGATCATCCCCATTGATCTTGTTATGACAAGATACCCCGAAGTTTTCTCTATTGTTCCGAGAATACTTTGTGCCTACTGCCTAGCAGTTCTTTGCCACATGAATACCCCTTCAAATAAATCCTCGCACTTGTCGAATATCCGCTCATCCCCAGTTGTTCATGTGTTTCACAAAAGTATTCAAAATACTATACGATCTTCCGAAAATCCTCTGGAGCCTTTTGCTCTTGAAATTCTTGCTTGCTTGCATTATGGTTAATCCCATAAGTCTCGTAGTCTTATTGACATTCCTTGTCATTATTATTTTGAGTCTGTTGACTCAATATGTTTGCGAATACACGCAATCAACATTGATCCTTATAAATTACCTTCCCGGCTGAGCTGCCATTCTTTTAACTGGAATTGGTTCTCGACCAATCCAATTATCGTCGATTGTACCCTAAGGCTATTCAACTTATCCATCCCTAATCAGAGCATTGCTTCTGATCCCTTGATTTGGAAATGATAATTCCTTTGCATTTGACAATTGAGTTAGTCAGTTGTTTCTATAATCTGATCTCCTTGCATTCTTCTTCCCCTAGTTGAGTACCGATGCTCACGTCAGATCCCTTGTGGACCACCAGATCCTTTGTTGGATTTTATCTGACAACGCCCTTCATATTCAATAACCTTGTGAGCCTTTCCTCTGATACATAACGCCTTTGGTAAATTGTATCCTCTGCCTTCTCAACCATGCTCTGCCTTCGAGCTTGAGTTAATTACTTCTAAAGATTCTGGTATATGATTCTAAGATGCCCCGATGGGTTGAACCTATGCCTTCCTTAATATGTGTGGACTCGAAAGTTTTCACGGGTCGTACTCTTCTGGTATTTTGCCAGATAAAATTTCAACACTACAACTTCATTGAACGCGAGAAGTGAATGAAAGGTTGTGCATTGGAGAAGTGGGAGTCGACCTTGAACTTTGTGTTCATGCCCATGGACACGATATACATCTTCTCATCGAAGCTTCTTTTAAAATTAATTATTCCCTTGGTATAAGATCATCTTATATCTGGGATCTGGCCTTTTTGCAATCATGGTTCCGACCA
The DNA here is from genome assembly GCF_056163025.1 of Triticum urartu. Taxonomy (NCBI): domain Eukaryota; kingdom Viridiplantae; phylum Streptophyta; class Magnoliopsida; order Poales; family Poaceae; genus Triticum; species Triticum urartu. The sequence continues at coordinate 560,259,923 of NC_141875.1, forward strand.
TGTTCTCCTTTAAATACCATTTCTCGTGCAAGTTTAAGCACTTGTCTTTTGCAGAGCAATCCCCCAGTCCAACCTCTACTTTGATTCATCGTCGAGTATTACCCTCCTGGTATCTCGAGATTATCTTGGAACTGCATAACTTCTTATGAGTTCTTCATCAAGTACTACATTCTCACTGATTACAGTTTTTCACGGGCTCTGAGTTATTAACCACTCAAGGACATCGATAACTGAATCGAGTCCGCGTCGCGATTAAACAACTCTTAGCAATCTTCTTTACTTGCGAGTTTGTACTCGATCACGTCATTCCTAGCCTGATTGGCTATATCATTATCGTACTAAATTTTAACTGTGCTATCGGGTCCTTAATTCTGGAGCACAACCTTCGATGATGAGCTTAGCTTATGTCCATTTCCTCGTCTTATCGTTCCACCTTGAACGACAAGCTTGAATTCGAGTTTGTATCCTACTCATGGTCCCAAGATCATTTCGCTTCATCATTCCTTTTACTTGATGTCATCGCCGATCGATTACACCTTCATGAAATCTCGCGACAATCCTGTTGTGATCATCATCAGCATTCTGAGTTCTTCCAGGATATCAATTCAATTCATGATGAGAAATACCATCCTTGCCCCTCGATGATTTGTGTTATCATCGGCAACATTCTTTCCTTCCCCCAACACAAACTTGTTCATGTTTTGTGTTGAACCCTGGTTTCCTTACTATCTAGCTTAGGTTATGTTCTACCTTGTAGTATTACTGTCTTCTATATCAAGAATGTTGTGAGGATTGCTCCACCTCTTAAGAATTCTTGGTATAGTGATGCTTCTCGCCATCACCATTCTTTCTTGGTGCTCGTGTTGATTCCAACAGGGGTACCAACAAGTGAACGGTGCTGTTTGGATCCTGCACTTCTAGCAACCCTATTGCTTTGAAGTTAATGGTCGGCTGATCATTCTTAGACTATTGATTATTAAATCACCATTCTGACATTGGTCGTGCAACCCAACCCATATTTCGGGTGCACCTTTCAACCAATGTTTAAATTGGGCATGTTTTCCTCGAGCATATCCCCTTATATCATTTCATCTGACAAATGTTATCTCCATATTTGTGGAAATCCACCTGTTTGCAAATCTGGATGAATTTTCGCTGAGTCCATCAGCCACCTCCTCATTCTATCCTTGATTTAATGATGAACTCATGATTCGGAACTTGCTTCCACAGTTCAATTCCCGAGAATCTTACAATGTCGTCTCGTCAATTTGTCTTGCACCTTTTCTTCTCAGGCATCTTGAGTCCGAGGTTTCCTAACACCGATCAGATCTGAATCTCGGTCAGATATGATGGTTGGAACATACTTTCAAGAGTTATAACATTGATCCTCATATGACCTGGTAAGGTGATGTCATGCCAGCACACCTGGCCGGAGGACCTACTGTTATAGTTTTCTTATTAGCAAGGTTATCCATTCTTCCATGAGGAAATTGCAAGACTTATTCTATAAGTTGTTCCTGATGAATCCTTGGTGTATCCAAAGTACGACCTTTGCTTGAAGACTATGTCAATGCTATCTCGAAGCATGTCTATGGTACTCCGATTTTCAACAAGAACATTTAAAGCCCAATGCTAAATGTTTCTTGCTCAATTCTCCAAACACCATTGTATGGGTAATGCCATGAAATCTCTCTCCCTTACCTAAAGAGTTTTCTACATTATATCATGTCATGGATATCATGCTCTGCTTATCCTTGGAAAGGATATACCCCTGAAATATGTGTTTTAACACATCTTCCTTTCCATTGTTTTCTTTAACCTTTCTTGCGACCAATATGATCTAAGAAGTAACAATTCCCTGCTTATGTAAACACCTCGGTGTACAATTCTGTCAGTGAGACCCTGTTTCTACTGTTGATGTCTTTCCGGTAACCGCCGATGGACGAGAACTTTGCCTACTGATCCGCCTCGTTCAACGAGCAGGAAAATGGTTCTCCTCCTCCCTCGCCCTTGGTACCGACGTTGTTGCCAACATAACTGACAGGCTAAGCTCTGACCTACTTCGCAATCATGACCGTGTAAGATGTCACCGCTCTTTCTACTTTTAACACATGGTGGGCCCATAACCCATAGTTCCACAGGATCGAAACCTGACTCTCCTATACACCCCCTGTTCCCCAAAGCTATTCCTCGCGTGTGGCCTCATATGTAATTCATGAGCCACCTTCCGATGAGATCATCAATTCCGGTATCAGACGCAATACTTATTCTCGTTGCTCTGGGCCCCCCCTTTCACACTTTGTTTAGGCATCGCACCATTGTCTATCTGCTTGAAAATTCTTATGGTACCTTCTTACTTTGCTCTCGATATGTCTCATTTGTTCAACTCGGGAGATACTCATGTGTTCATTCTTGGGATACCCCCAGATGATTTTACCTTATAACATACTATCGTTGTAGAGCTGCCCCTTACCTATTCGTAAGTACGATGGAGTTCCTCGAAGAAAGGACGACAACTTCATCATGATGCATTGGAATAAAGAATTGAGGACATCAACGAAAGGGATTAACTTCTTCAAGAAGAGCAGCCAAGACCGAGAAGATCTCTTGAAATATCGTAACCAGACCTTTCTCCTTACTCTACCTCTTAAATCTCGGGACGAGATTTCTTGTAGTGGAGGAGAATTGTGACGCCCGGATAGTTACACTACAGTAACCCTCTGCTAGTGATGCCACGTCACCTCGATTACTGTTGCTAATCTCATGTTAGTTCAAAAACGATTCAAATTCAAATTTAAAATAAAGACAAACAACAAAAGTTTTCGAACTTTAAAACAAAAATGTTCGAGTTGTGCCAAATAATGAAAAGGTAATTGTGGTGAAGAAACCCCACTTTTATAAAATCTTTAAATACTCTAAAATGAATAAAACTGTAGCAAAACAAATAATAAAATGCCTTTATAATTAATAATATGATAAACTATTCTATTTAGGGACTAAACTCTTTATGGTAGTGGGTTTAGTGGTATTACTAATTTAGGGGTCATTTTTGTACTTTACAAAACTAAAATAAAGGGGGAACAAAATAAAACAGAAAAGAAATAAAATACATATAAAAAAAGAAAACTAAAATACAAAAAAATGGGCCTCGTGGCCAACTGGACCTCGGCCCAGCTAGCCCAGCTGGGCCTCGAGCCAGCCAGTCGGCCCACCCCGCGCCTCTGGCCTATATGGCCCTACTCCCCCCCCCACCCACCGAGGGAAACCCTATCCACTCCCACTCCTCCCCCCACGACGCCACACCCGCTCGCCTCCCGATCCAATCGGGGCGAGCCCCCCCTCACTCCCCTCGCTCCCGCACGGCGCCCCAACCCCGTCGCCGACGCTCACCGTCCAGGACGCCGCCCGGGACCCACGCCACCTCGTCCGCATCGTGCTCGCCACCCGGAGCCACCCCGCCGTTGCTGCCGTCCTCTTCATCACCGCACCCCGCCACCGCCCGTCGCCTCGTCCTCCTCGCCTCCTCCTCGCCGACGATGCGTCGTCGTCCTCCTTCCCAAAGGCTCCACCGAGCCTCGCCACCCCCCCTGCTCAGCAACGCTGGTGAGGACCCCGGTCCTCCTCCCCGTGCCCTCACTCCGGCGCTCGCCCTCACCACCACACCATCTGCTCCGCGCGTCGCTATGCCCGGCCATGACCGCGCCCCACGCCTCCCACTCGCATCGCCGCTTGCTGCCGAGAGCCACTGAACTACGCGTCGCGCTCGCCGCCCTTGCTCCCGCTCCGCCGCAGCGCTGCCTGCCACTGCTCCAATGATAGGTGGGCCTAGCCCAGAACGTTATTTATAAAAAAAGAGGTTTAAAAGAAATAATAAAAAATATAATAAATAAATAAATAAATAGATTAGTAATTAATTAATTAATTAATCAGTTAATTAAGTTAATTAATCCTGCTTAACTAATCTAACTAAAATGAATTAACCTAATCACTTAGTTAGTCTAACCAACAGGTTTAGTTAGTCTGAGACGATGACAAATGGGGCCCATGCGCCAGTTTGACCAAGTCAACTGACTGTTGACTGCTGACATCACCCTGATGTCATGCTGACATCATAATGGCATTTCCTAATTAAATTAATTCTGATAATTCTAAAAATGAATTAAAACTTTCAAATTAATATAAAATAAACCGTAGCTCGGATGAAAAAACTTTGTACATGGAAGTTGCTCAGAACGACGAGACGAATACGAATACGCAGCCCGTTCATCCGCCACACATCCCTAGCATAGCAAACACGCAACTTTCCCCCCTCCGGTTCGTTTGTCCGAAAACGCGAAACACCGGGGATAATTTCCCGGATGTTTCCCCCCTTCACCGGTACCACCTCGTACCGCGTTAGGGCACACCTAGAATCACGCTTTGTCATGTCATGCATTGTCATGCATTTGTTTGCATTATATTTATTGTTTCTTCCCCCTCTTCTCTCGCTAGACACCGAGACTGACGCCGCTGCTACCCAGTACGACTACGGTGTTGACGACCCCTCTCTCTTGCCAGGGCAACCAGGCAAGCCCCCCCTTTGATCACCAGATATCGCCTATTCTTCTCTATACTGCTTGCATTAGAGTAGTGTAGCATGTTACTGCTTTCAGCTAATCCTATACTGACGCATAGCCTGTCCTTGCTACTACCGTTGTTACCATTACCTGCTATCCTACTGCTTAGTATAGGATGCTAGTGTTTCATCAGTGGCCCTACACTCTTGTCTGTCTGCCATGCTATACTACTGGGCCGTGATCACTTCGGGAGGTGATCACAGGCATATACAATATACTTTACACTGTTACATTACTGGTGATACTGTTTGGAGATGGGGGCTGAAGGGGCAGGTGGCTCCATCCCGGTAGAGGTGGGCCTGGGTTCCCGACGGCCCCCGACTGTTACTTTGAGGCGGAGCGACAGGGCAGGTTGAGACCACCTAGGAGAGAGGTGGGCCTGGCCCTGGTCGGCGTTCGCAGATACTTAACACGTTTAACGAGATCTTGGTATTTGATCTGAGTCTGGCCATTTGGTCTATACGCACTAACCATCTACGCGGGAGTAGTTATGGGTATCCCGGCGTCGTGGTATCAGCCGAAGCCTTCGTGACGTCAGCGACTGAGTGGCACGCGCCGGATTGGACCGTAAGCCTGCTCTTGTATTAAGGGGGTTAGTTCTGCTTCCGGCCGCGTTCGCAACGTGCAAGTGTGCAAAGGGCGATGGGCCCAGACCCCTGCGCCATAGGATTTAGACCGGCGTGCTGACCTCTCTGTTGTGCCTAGGTAGGGCTACGACGTGTTGATCTTCCGAGGCCAGGTATGACCCAGGAAAGTGTGTCCGGCCAAATGGGATCGAGCGTGTTGGGATATGTGGTGCACCCCTGCAGGGAAGTTAATCTATTCGAATAGCCGTGATCTTCGGTAACAGGACGACTTGGAGTTGTACCTTGACCTTATGACAACTAGAACCGGATACTTAATAAAACACACCCTTCCAAGTGCCATATACAACCGGTGATCGCTCTCTCACAGGGCGACGAGGGGAGGCTCATCGGTTAGGATTATGCTATGCGATGCTACTTGGAGGACTTCAGTCTACTCTCTTCTACATGCTGTAAGACGGAGGCTGCCAGAAGCGTAGTCTTCGAAAGGACTAGCTATCCCCCCTTATCCCGGCTTTCTGCAGTTCAGTCCACATATAATAGCCTTATTCCAGTTGATACCAATGCATACATATGTAGCATAGCTCCTTGCTTGCGAGTACTTTGGATGAGTACTCACGGTTGCTTTCTCCCTCTTTTCCCCCTATCCCTTCTACCTGGTTGTCGCAACCAGATGTTGGAGCCCAGGAGCCAGACGCCACCTTCGACGACGACTCCTACTCCACTGGAGGTGCCTACTACTACGTGATGCCCGCTGACGACGACCGGGAGTAGTTTAGGAGGATCCCAGGCAGGAGGCATGCGCCTCTTTCGATCTGTATCCCAGTTTGTGCTAGCCTTCTTAAGGCAAACTTGTTTAACTTATGTATGTACTCAGATATTGTTGCTTCCGCTGACTCTTGTGCCTTCGAGCATTGTATTCGAGCCTCCGAGGCCCCTGGCTTGTAATATAAAGCTGGTATTATTTTGATTTGTGTCTAGAGTTGTGTTGTGATATCTTCCCGTGAGTTCCTGATCTTGGTCGTACACATTTGTGTGTATGATTAGTGTACGGTCAAATCGGGGGCGTCACAATGACCTAGTACAAATAATTTTATACTAGAGTTGAACTAGCTTTATAACCTAGTACAAATAATTTTATACTAGAGTTTAACTAGCTCTATGACCTAGTTCAAATAATTTTACACTAGAGTTGAACTAGCTCTATGGGCTAGTTCAAATAATTTTACACTAGAGTTGAACTAGTTCTATCGGCTAGTTCAAATAATTTTACACTAGAGTTGAACTAATTCTAAAAGCTAGTTTTAATAATTTTACACTAGAGTTGAACTAGCTCTATAGGCTAGTTCAAATAATTTTACACTCGAGTTGAACTAGTTCTACAAGCTAGTTCAAATAATTTTACCCTAGAGTTGAACTAGCTCTACAAGCTAGTTCAAATAATTTTACACTAGAGTTCAACTAGTTCTACAAGCTAGTTTAGATAATTTTACACTAGAGTTGAACTAGTTCTATCGGCTAGTTCAAGTAATTTTACACTAGATTTGAACTAGCTCTACAAGCTAGTTGAAATAATTTTACACTAGAGTTGAACTAGCTTTATAACTTAGTACAAATTATTTTACACTAGAGTTGAACTAGCTCTACAAGCTAGTTCAAATAATTTTACACTAGATTTGAACTAGCTCTGTAACCTAGTACAAATAATTTTACATTAGAGTTGAACTAGCTCTACAAGCTAGGTCAAATAATTTTACACTTGAGTTGAACTAGCTCTATAACCTAGTACAAATAATTTTACACTAGAGTTGAACTAGCTCTATAACCTAGTGCAAATAATTTTACACTACAGTTGAACTAGCTCTATAACCTAGTACAAAAATTTTTACACTAGGGTTGAACTAGCTCTATGACCTAGTACAAATAATTTTACACTAGAGTTGCACTAGCTCTATAACCTAGTACAAATAATTTTACACTAGAGTTGAACTAGCTCTATAACCTAGTACAAATAATTTTATAGTAGAGTTGAACTAGCTCTATAGGCTAGTTCAAATAATTTTACATTAGAGTTGAACTAGCTCTATAGGCTAGTTCAAATAATTTTACATTAGAGTTGAACTAGCTCTACAAGCTAGGTCAAATAATTTTACACTAGAGGTGAACTAGTTGTATAATCTAGTACAAATAATTTTACACTAGAGTTAAACTAGATCTACAAGTTAGTTCAAATAATTTTACACTAGAGCTGAACTAGCTCTACAAACTACTTCAAATAGTTTTACACTAGAGTTGAATTAGCTCTACAAACTAGGTCAAATAATTTTAAACTAGAGTTGAACTAGCTCTGTAACCCAGTACAAATAATTTTACACTACAATTGAACTAGCTCTACAACCTAGTACAAATAATTTTACACCACTGTTGAACCACCTGTACAAGCTAGTTCAAATAATTTTACACTAGAGTTGAACTAGCTCTATAACCTAGTACAAAGAATTTTACACTAGAGTTGAAGTAGCTCTATGACCTAGTATAAATAATTTTATACTAGAGTTGAACTAGCTTTATAACCTAGTACAAATAATTTTATACTAGAGTTGAACTAGCTCTATAGGCTTGTTCAAATAATTTTACACTGGAGTTGAACGAGTTCTATAGGCTAGTTCAAATAATTTTACACTAGAGTTGAACTAGTTCTACAAGCTAGTTTTAATAATTTTACACTAGAGTTGAACTAGCTCTACAAGCTAGTTTTAATAATTTTTACACTAGAGTTGAACTAGCTCTACAAGCTAGTTCAAATAATTTTACTCTTGAGTTAAACTAGCTCTACAAGCTAGTTCAAATAATTTTACACTAGAGTTGAACTAGCTCTATAACCTAGTACAAATATTTTTACACTAGAGTTAAACTAGCTCTACAAGTTAGCTCAAACAATTTTACACTAGAATTGAACTAGCTTTATAACCTAGTTCAAATATTTTTACACTAGAGTTAAACTGGCTCTACAAATTAGTTCAAATAATTTTACTGTAGAGTTGAACTAGCTCTACAAGCTAGTTGAAATAATTTTACACTAGACTTGAACTAGCTTTATAACCTAGTACAAATAATTTTACACTAGAGTTGAACTAGCTCTACAAGCTAGTTCAATAATTTTACACTAAAGTTGAACAAGCTCTACAGGCTAGTTCAAATAGTTTTACACTAATCTTGAACTACCTCTACAAGCTAGTTTAAATAATTTTACACTAGATTTGAACTAGCTCTGTAACCTAGTACAAATAATTTTACACTAGAGTTGAACTAGCCCTACATGCTGGGTCAAATAATTTTACACTTGAGTTGAACTAGCTCTATAACCTAGTACAAATAATTTTACACTACAGTTGAACTAGCTCTATAACCTAGTACAAATGATTTTACACTACTGTTGAACTAGCTCTACAAGCTAGTTCAAAATTTTTTACACTAGAGTTGAACAAGCTCTACAGGCTAGTTCAAATAATTTTACGCTAGAGTTGAACTAGCTCTATAACCTAGTACAAATAATTTTACACTAGAGTTGAACTAGCTCTACAAGCTAGTTCAAATAATATTACACTAAATTTGAACTAGCTCTACAGGCTAGTTCAAATCATTTTACACTAGTCTTGAACTAACTCTACAACGTAGTTTGAATAATTTTACACTTGATATGAACTAGCTCTATAACCTAGTACAAATAATTTTACACTAGAGTTAAACTAGCTCTACAAGTTAGTTCAAACAATTTTACACTAGAGTTGAACTAGCTCTACAGTCTAGTTCAAATAGTTTTACACTAGAGTTGAACTAGCTCTATAACCTAGTTTTATGATTTTACACTAGAGATGAACTAGCTCTATAACCTAGTACAAATAATTTTACAATAGAGTTGAACTAGCTCTATGACCTAGTACAAATAATTATACACTAGAGTTGAACTAGCTCTATAACCTAGTACAAATAATTTTACACTAGAGTTGAACTAGCTCTATGACCTAGTACAAATAATTTTACACTAGAGTTGAACTAGCTCTATAGGAGAGTTCACATAATTTTACACTAGAGATGAAATAGTTGTATAACCTAGTACAAATAATTTTACACTAGAGTTGAACTAGCTTTATAACCTAGTTCAAATATTTTTACACTAGAGTTAAACTGGCTCTACAAATTAGTTCAAATAATTTTACTCTAGAGTTGAACTAGCTCTACAAGCTAGTTGAAATAATTTTACACTAGACTTGAACTAGCTTTATAACCTAGTACAAATAATTTTACAGTAGAGTTGAACTAGCTCTACAAGCTAGTTCAATAATTTTACACTAAAGTTGAACAAGCTCTACAGGCTAGTTCAGATAGTTTTACACTAATCTTGAACTACCTCTACAAGCTAGTTTAAATAATTTTACACTAGATTTGAACTAGCTCTGTAACCTAGTACAAATAATTTTACACTAGAGTTGAACTAGCCCTACATGCTGGGTCAAATAATTTTACACTTGAGTTGAACTAGCTCTATAACCTAGTACAAATAATTTTACACTACAGTTGAACTAGCTCTATAACCTAGTACAAATGATTTTACACTACTGTTGAATTAGCTCTACAAGCTAGTTCAAAATTTTTTACACTAGAGTTGAACAAGCTCTACAGGCTAGTTCAAATAATTTTACGCTAGAGTTGAACTAGCTCTATAACCTAGTTCAAATAATTTTACACTAGAGTTGAACTAGCTCTACAAGCTAGTTCAAATAATATTACACTAAATTTGAACTAGCTCTACAGGCTAGTTCAAATCATTTTACACTAGTCTTGAACTAACTCTACAACGTAGTTTGAATAATTTTACACTTGATATGAACTAGCTCTATAACCTAGTACAAATAATTTTACACTAGAGTTAAACTAGCTCTACAAGTTAGTTCAAACAATTTTACACTAGAGTTGAACTAGCTCTACAGGCTAGTTCAAATAATTTTACACTTGACTTGAACTAGCTCTATAACCTAGTACAAATGATTCTACACTACTGTTGAACTAGCCCTACAAGCTAGTTCAAATAATTTTACACTAGAGTTGAACTAGCTCCATAACCTAGTACAAATAATTTTACACTAGAGTTGAAATAGCTCTATCACCTAGTATAAATAATTTTACACTGGAGTTGAAATAGCTCTTTGACCTAGTACAAATAATTTTACACTAGAGTTAAACTAGCTCTATAGGCTAGTTCAAATAATTTTACACTAGAGTTGAACTAGCTCTACACGCTTGTTCAAATAATTTTACAATAAAGTTGAACTAGCTCTACAAGCTAGTTCAAATAATTTTACACTAGAGTTGAACTAGCTCTACAGGCTAGTTCAAATAATTTTACACTAGATTTGAACTAGCTCTATAGGCTAGTTCAAATAGTTTTACACTACTATTGAACTAGCTCTATAACCCAGTACAAATAATGTTACAATAAAGTTGAACTAGCTCTACAAGTTAGTTCAAATAATTTTACACTAGAGTCGAACTAGCTCTACAGTCTAATTCAAATAGTTTTACACTAGAGTTGAACTAGCTTTATAACCTAGTACAAATAATTTTAAACTAGAGTTGAACTAGCACTATGACCTAGTACAAATGATTTTATACTGGAGTTGAACTAGCTCTATAGGCTAGTTCAAATAATTTTAGAGTAGAGTTGAACAAGCTCTATAGGCTAGTTCAAATAATTCTATACTAGAGTTGAACTAGCTCAACAAGCTAGGTCAAATAATTTTACACTAGAGTTGAACTAGCTCTATAACCTAGTACTAATAATTTTACACTAGAGCTGAATTAGCTCTATAACCCAGTACAAATAATTTTACACTAGAGTTAAACTAGCTCTACAAGTTAGTTCAAATAATTTTACACTAGAGTTGAACTAGCTCTATGACCTAGTACAAATAATTTTACAATAGATTTGAACTTGCTCTACAGGCTAGTTCAAATAGTTTTACACTAATCTTGATAGCTCTACAAGGTAGTTTAAATAATTTTACACTTGATTTGAACTAGCTATATAACCTATTACAAATAATTTTTACACTAGAGTTGAACTAGGTCTGTAATCAAGTACAAATGATTTTACACTACTATTGAACTAGCTCTACAAGCTAGTTCAAATAATTTTACACTAGAGTTGAACTAGCTCTATAACCTAGTACAAATATTTTTACACTAGAATTAAACTAGCTCTACAAGTTAGTTCAAACAATTTTACCCTAGAGTTGAACTAGCTCTACAGTCTAGTTCAAATAGTTTTACACTAGAGTTGAACTAGCTCTATAACCTAGTACAAATAATTTTACACGAGAGTTGAACTAGCTCTACAGGCTAGTTCAAATAATTTTACACTAGATTTGAACTAGCTCTATAGGCTAGTTCAAATAGTTTTACACTACTATTGAACTAGCTCTATAACCTAGTACAAATAATTTTACACTAGAGTTAAACTAGCTCTACAAGTTAGTTCAAACAATTTTACACTAGAGTCGAACTAGCTCTACAGTCTAATTCAAATAGTTTTACACTAGAGTTGAACTAGCTCTACTGGCTAGTTCAAATAATTTTACACTTGACTTGAACTAGCTCTATAACCTAGTACAAATGATTCTACACTACTGTTGAACTAGCCCTACAAGCTAGTTCAAATAATTTTACAGTAGAGTTGAACAAGCTCTATAGGCTAGTTCAAATAATTTTATACTAGAGTTGAACTAGCTCAACAAGCTAGGTCAAATAATTTTACACTAGAGTTGAACTAGCTCTATAAGCTAGTACAAATAATTTTACACTAGAGCTGAATTAGCTCTATAACCCAGTACAACTAATTTTACACTAGAGTTAAACTAGCTCTACAAGTTTGTTCAAATAATTTTACACTAGAGTTGAACTAGCTCTATGACCTAGTACAAATAATTTTACACTAGATTTGAACTTGCTCTACAGGCTAGTTCAAATAGTTTTACACTAATCTTGATAGCTCTACAAGGTAGTTTAAATAATTTTACACTTGATTTGAACTAGCTATATAACCTATTACAAATAATTTTTACACTAGAGTTGAACTAGGTCTGTAATCAAGTACAAATGATTTTACACTACTATTGAACTAGCTCTACAAGCTAGTTCAAATAATTTTACACTAGAGTTGAACTAGCTCTATAACCTAGTACAAATATTTTTACACTAGAGTTAAACTAGCTCTACAAGTTAGTTCAAACAATTTTACACTAGAGTTGAACTAGCTCTAAAGTATAGTTCAAATAGTTTTACACTAGAGTTGAACTAGCTCTATAACCTAGTACAAATAATTTTACACTAGAATTTAACTAGCTCTACAAGTTAGTTCAAACAATTTTACCATAGAGTTGAACTAGCTCTACAGTCTAGTTCAAATAGTTTTACACTAGAGTTGAACTAGCTCTATAACCTAGTACAAATAATTTTACACTAGAGTTGAACTAGCTCTACAGGCTAGTTCAAATAATTTTACACTAGATTTGAACTAGCTCTATAGGCTAGTTCAAATAGTTTTACACTACTATTGAACTAGCTCTATAACCTAGTACAAATAATTTTACACTAGAGTTAAACTAGCTCTACAAGTTAGTTCAAGCAATTTTACACTAGAGTCGAACTAGCTCTACAGTCTAATTCAAATAGTTTTACACTAGAGTTGAACTAGCTTTATAACCTAGTACAAATAATTTTAAACTAGAGTTGAACTAGCTGCATAACCTAGTACATATAATTTTACACTAGAGTTGAACTAGCTCTATGACCTAGTACAAATGATTTTATACTGGAGTTGAACTAGCTCTATAGGCTAGTTCAAATAATTTTACACTAGAGTTGAACAAGCTCTATAGGTTTGTTCAAATAATTTTATACTAGAGTTGAACTATCTCAACAAGCTAGGTCAAATAATTTTACACTAGAGTTGAACTAGCTCTATAACCTAGTACAAATAATTTTACACTAGAGTTGAACTAGCTCTATAACCCAGTACAAATAATTTTACACTAGAGTTAAACTAGCTCTACAAGTTAGTTCAAATAATTTTACACTAGAGTTGAACTAGCTCTATGACCTAGTACAAATAATTTTACACTAGATTTGAACTTGCTCTACAGGCTAGTTCAAATAGTTTTACACTAATCTTGATAGCTCTACAAGGTAGTTTAAATAATTTTACACTTGATTTGAACTAGCTATATAACCTATTACAAATATTTTTTACACTAGAGTTGAACTAGGTCGTAATCTAGTACAAATGATTTTACACTACTATTGAACTACCTCTACAAGCTAGTTCAAATAATTTTACACTAGAGTTGAACTAGCTCTATAACCTAGTGCAAATATTTTTACACTAGAGTTAAACTAGCTCTACAAGTTAGTTCAAACAATTTTACACAAGAGTTGAACTAGCTCTACAATATAGTTCAAATAGTTTTACACTAGAGTTGAACTAGCTCTATAACCTAGCACAAATAATTTTACACTAGAATTAAACTAGCTCTACAAGTTAGTTCAAACAATTTTACCTTAGAGTTGAACTAGCTCTACAGTCTAGTTCAAATAGTTTTACACTAGAATTGAACTAGCTCTATAACCTAGTACAAATAATTTTACACTAGAGTTGAAGTAGCTCTATATCCTAGTAAAAAAATTACACTAGAGTTGAACTAGCTCTATGACCCAGTACAAATAATTCTACACTAGAGTTGAACTAGCTCTATAACCTAGTACAAATGATTTTACACTAGAGTTGAACTAGCTCTATGACCTAGTACAAATGATTTTACACTAGAGTTGAACTAGCTCTATAGGCTAGTTGAAATAATTTTACACTAGAGTTGAACAAGCTCGATAGGCTAGTTCAAATAATTTTACACTAGAGTTGAACTAGCTCTACAAGCTTGTTCAAATAATTTTACACTACAGTTAAACTAGCTCTATAACCTACTACAAATAATTTTACACTAGAGTTGAACTAGCTCTATAACCTAGTACAAATAATTTTACAAAAGAATTAAACTAGCTCTACAAGTTAGTTCAAAAAATTTTACACTATAATAGAACTAGCTCTACAGTCTAGTTCAAATAGATTTACACTAGAGTTGAACTAGGTCTATAACCTAGCACAAATAATTTTACACTAGATTTGAACTAGCTCTGTTAACTAGTACAAATAATTTTACACTAGAGTTGAACTAGCTCTATGACCCAGTACAAATAATTTTACACTAGAGTTGTACTAGCTCTATAACCTAGTACAAATAATTTTACACTAGAGTTGAACTAGCTCTATAACCTAGTACAAATAATTTTGCACTAGAGTTGAACTAGCTCTAGAGGCTAGTTCAAATAATTTTACACTAGAGTTGAACTAGCTCTACAAGCTAGGTCAAATAATTTTACACTAATCTTGAACTACCTCTACAAGCTAGTTTAAATAATTTTACACTAGATTTGAACTAGCTCTGTAACCTAGTACAAACAATTTTACACTAGAGTTGAACTAGCCCTACATGCTGGGTCAAATAATTTTACACTTGAGTTGAACTAGCTCTATAACCTAGTACAAATAATTTTACACTACAGTTGAACTAGCTCTATAACCTAGTACAAATAGTTTTACACTACTATTGAACTAGCTCTATAACCTAGTACAAATAATTTTACACTAGAGTTAAACTAGCTCTACAAGTTAGTTCAAACAATTTTACACTAGAGTCGAACTAGCTCTACAGTCTAGTTCAAATAGTTTTACACTAGAGTTGAACTAGCTCTATAACCTAGTTTTATGATTTTACACTAGAGTTGAACTAGCTCTATAACCTAGTACAAATAATTTTACAATAGAGTTGAACTAGCTCTATGACCTAGTACAAATAATTATACACTAGAGTTGAACTAGCTCTATAACCTAGTACAAATAATTTTACACTAGAGTTGAACTAGCTCTATGACCTAGTACAAATAATTTTACACTAGAGTTGAACTAGCTCTATAGGAGAGTTCACATAATTTTACACTAGAGATGAAATAGTTGTATAACCTAGTACAAATAATTTTACACTAGAGTTGAACTAGCTTTATAACCTAGTTCAAATATTTTTACACTAGAGTTAAACTGGCTCTACAAATTAGTTCAAATAATTTTACTCTAGAGTTGAACTAGCTCTACAGGCTAGTTGAAATAATTTTACACTAGACTTGAACTAGCTTTATAACCTAGTACAAATAATTTTACACTAGAGTTGAACTAGCTCTACAAGCTAGTTCAATAATTTTACACTAAAGTTGAACAAGCTCCACAGGCTAGTTCAAATAGTTTTACACTAATCTTGAACTACCTCTACAAGCTAGTTTAAATAATTTTACACTAGATTTGAACTACCTCTGTAACCTAGTACAAATAATTTTACACTAGAGTTGAACTAGCCCTACATGCTGGGTCAAATAATTTTACACTTGAGTTGAACTAGCTCTATAACCTAGTACAAATAATTTTACACTACAGTTGAACTAGCTCTATAACCTAGTACAAATGATTTTACAATACTGTTGAACTAGCTCTACAAGCTAGTTCAAAATTTTTTACACTAGAGTTGAACAAGCTCTACAGGCTAGTTCAAATAATTTTACGCTAGAGTTGAACTAGCTCTATAACCTAGTTCAAATAATTTTACACTAGAGTTGAACTAGCTCTACAAGCTAGTTCAAATAATATTACACTAAATTTGAACTAGCTCTACAGGCTAGTTCAAATCATTTTACACTAGTCTTGAACTAACTCTACAACGTAGTTTGAATAATTTTACACTTGATATGAACTAGCTCTATAACCTAGTACAAATAATTTTACACTAGAGTTAAACTAGCTCTACAAGTTAGTTCAAACAATTTTACACTAGAGTTGAACTAGCTCTACAGTCTAGTTCAAATAGTTTTACACTAGAGTTGAACTAGCTCTATAACCTAGTTTTATGATTTTACACTAGAGTTGAACTAGCTCTATAACCTAGTACAAATAATTTTACAATAGAGTTGAACTAGCTCTATCACCTAGTACAAATAATTATACACTAGAGTTGAACTAGCTCTATAACCTAGTACAAATAATTTTACACTAGAGTTGAACAAGCTCTATGACCTAGTACAAATAATTTTACACTAGAGTTGAACTAGCTCTATAGGAGAGTTCACATAATTTTACACTAGAGATGAAATAGTTGTATAACCTAGTACAAATAATTTTACACTAGAGTTAAACTAGCTCTACAAGTTAGTTCAAATAATTTTACACAAGAGTTGAACTAGCTCTACATTCTAGTTCAAATAGTTTTACACTAGAGTTGAACTAGCTCCATAACCTAGTACAAATAATTTATAGTTGTGTTAAACTAGCTCTACAAGCTAGGTCAAATAATTTAAAACTAGAGTTGAACTAGCTGTATAATCCAGTACAAATAATTTTACCCTAGAGTTGAACTACCTCTACAAGCTAGTTTAAATAATTTTACACTAGAGTTAAACTAGCTCTACAAGTTAGTTCAAACAATTTTACTCTAGAGTTGAACTAGCTCTATAGGCTAGTTCAAATAGTTTTACACTAGAGTTGAACTAGCTCCTATAACCTAGTACAAATAATTTTACACTAGAGTTAAACTAGCTCTACAAGTTAGTTCAAACAATTTTACACTATAATTGAACTAGGTCTACAGTCTAGTTCAAATAGTTTTACACTAGAGTTGAATTAGCTCTATAACCTAGTACAAATAATTTTACACTAGAGTTAAACTAGCTCTACAAGTTAGTTCAAACAATTTTACTCTAGAGGGTAACTAGCTCTATAGTCTAGTTCAAATAGTTTTACACTAGAGTTGAACTAGCTCTATAACCTAGTACAAATAATTGTACACTTGAATTAAACTAGCTCTGTAAGTTGGTTCAAACAATTTTACCCTAGAGTTGAACTAGCTCTATAGTCTAGCTCAAATAGTTTTACACTAGAGTTGAACTAACACTATGACCTAGTACAAATAATTTTACACTAGAGTTGAACTAGCTCTACAAGCTAGTTCAAATAATTTTACACTAGAGTCGAACTAGCTCTACAAGCTAGTTCAAATAATTTTACACTTAAGTTGAACAAGCTCTACAAGCTAGTTCAAATAATTTTACACTAGAGTTGAACTAGCTCTACTGGCTAGTTCAAATAATTTTACACTTGACTTGAACTAGCTCTATAACCTAGTACAAATGATTCTACACTACTGTTGAACTAGCCCTACAAGCTAGTTCAAATAATTTTACACTAGAGTTGAACTAGCTCCATAACCTAGTACAAATAATTTTACACTAGAGTTGAAATAGCTCTATCACCTAGTATAAATAATTTTACACTAGAGTTGAAATAGCTCTTTGACCTAGTACAAATAATTTTACACTAGAGTTAAACTAGCTCTATAGGCTAGTTCAAATAATTTTACACTAGAGTTGAACTAGCTCTACAAGCTTGTTCAAATAATTTTACAATAAAGTTGAACTAGCTCTACAAGCTAGTTCAAATAATTTTACACTAGAGTTGAACTAGCTCTACAGGCTAGTTCAAATAATTTTACACTAGATTTGAACTAGCTCTATAGGCTAGTTCAAATAGTTTTACACTACTATTGAACTAGCTCTATAACCCAGTACAAATAATTTTACAATAAAGTTGAACTAGCTCTACAAGTTAGTTCAAATAATTTTACACTAGAGTCGAACTAGCTCTACAGTCTAATTCAAATAGTTTTACACTAGAGTTGAACTAGCTTTATAACCTAGTACAAATAATTTTAAACTAGAGTTGAACTAGCACTATGACCTAGTACAAATGATTTTATACTGGAGTTGAACTAGCTCTATAGGCTAGTTCAAATAATTTTAGAGTAGAGTTGAACAAGCTCTATAGGCTAGTTCAAATAATTTTATACTAGAGTTGAACTAGCTCAACAAGCTAGGTCAAATAATTTTACACTAGAGTTGAACTAGCTCTATAAGCTAGTACAAATAATTTTACACTAGAGCTGAATTAGCTCTATAACCCAGTACAAATAATTTTACACTAGAGTTAAACTAGCTCTACAAGTTAGTTCAAATAATTTTACACTAGAGTTGAACTAGCTCTATGACCTAGTACAAATAATTTTACACTAGATTTGAACTTGCTCTACAGGCTAGTTAAAATAGTTTTACACTAATCTTGATAGCTCTACAAGGTAGTTTAAATAATTTTACACTTGATTTGAACTAGCTATATAACCTATTACAAATAATTTTTACACTAGAGTTGAACTAGGTCTGTAATCTAGTACAAATGATTTTACACTACTATTGAACTAGCTCTACAAGCTAGTTCAAATAATTTTACACTAGAGTTGAACTAGCTCTATAACCTAGTACAAATATTTTTACACTAGAGTTAAACTAGCTCTACAAGTTAGTTCAAACAATTTTACACTAGAGTTGAACTAGCTCTACAGTATAGTTCAAATAGTTTTACACTAGAGTTGAACTAGCTCTATAACCTAGTACAAATAATTTTACACTAGAATTAAACTAGCTCTACAAGTTAGTTCAAACAATTTTACCATAGAGTTGAACAAGCTCTACAGTCTAGTTCAAATAGTCTTACACTAGAGTTGAACTAGCTCTATAACCTAGTACAAATAATTTTACACTAGAGTTGAACTAGCTCTACAGGCTAGTTCAAATAATTTTACACTAGATTTGAACTAGCTCTATAGGCTAGTTCAAATAGTTTTACACTACTATTGAACTAGCTCTATAACCTAGTACAAATAATTTTACACTAGAGTTAAACTAGCTCTACAAGTTAGTTCAAGCAATTTTACACTAGAATCGAACTAGCTCTACAGTCTAATTCAAATAGTTTTACACTAGAGTTGAACTAGCTTTATAACCTAGTACAAATAATTTTAAACTAGAGTTGAACTAGCTGCATAACCTAGTACATATAATTTTACACTAGAGTTGAACTAGCTCTATGACCTAGTACAAATGATTTTATACTGGAGTTGAACTAGCTCTATAGGCTAGTTCAAATAATTTTACACTAGAGTTGAACAAGCTCTATAGGTTAGTTCAAATAATTTTATACTAGAGTTGAACTATCTCAACAAGCTAGGTCAAATAATTTTACACTAGAGTTGAACTAGCTCTATAACCTAGTACAAATAATTTTACACTAGAGTTGAACTAGCTCTATAACCCAGTACAAATAATTTTACACTAGAGTTAAACTAGCTCTACAAGTTAGTTCAAATAATTTTACACTAGAGTTGAACTAGCTCTATGACCTAGTACAAATAATTTTACACTAGATTTGAACTTGCTCTACAGGCTAGTTCAAATAATTTTACACTAATCTCGATAGCTCTACAAGGTAGTTTAAATAATTTTACACTTGATTTGAACTAGCTATATAACCTATTACAAATATTTTTTACACTAGAGTTGAACTAGGTCTGTAATCTAGTACAAATGATTTTACACTACTATTGAACTACCTCTACAAGCTAGTTCAAATAATTTTACACTAGAGTTGAACTAGCTCTATAACCTAGTACAAATATTTTTACACTAGAGTTAAACTAGCTCTACAAGTTAGTTCAAACAATTTTACACAAGAGTTGAACTAGCTCTACAATATAGTTCAAATAGTTTTACACTAGAGTTGAACTAGCTCTATAACCTAGCACAAATAATTTTACACTAGAATTAAACTAGCTCTACAAGTTAGTTCAAACAATTTTACCTTAGAGTTGAACTAGCTCTACAGTCTAGGTCAAATAGTTTTACACTAGAGTTGAACTAGCTCTATAACCTAGTACAAATAATTTTACACTAGAGTTGAAGTAGCTCTATATCCTAGTAAAAAAATTACACTAGAGTTGAACTAGCTCTATGACCCAGTACAAATAATTCTACACTAGAGTTGAACTAGCTCTATAACCTAGTACAAATGATTTTACACTAGAGTTGAACTAGCTCTATGACCTAGTACAAATGATTTTACACTAGAGTTGAACTAGCTCTATAGGCTAGTTGAAATAATTTTACACTAGAGTTAAACAAGCTCGATAGGCTAGTTCAAATAATTTTACACTAGAGTTGAACTAGCTCTACAAGCTTGTTCAAATAATTTTACACTACAGTTAAACTAGCTCTATAACCTACTACAAATAATTTTACACTAGAGTTGAACTAGCTCTATAACCTAGTACAAATAATTTTACAAAAGAATTAAACTAGCTCTACAAGTTAGTTCGAAAAAATTTACACTATAATAGAACTAGCTCTACAGTCTAGTTCAAATAGATTTACACTAGAGTTGAACTAGGTCTATAACCTAGCACAAATAATTTTACACTAGATTTGAACTAGCTCTGTTAACTAGTACAAATAATTTTACACTAGAGTTGAACTAGCTCTATGACCTAGTACAAATAATTTTACACTAGAGTTGTACTAGCTCTATAACCTAGTACAAATAATTTTACACTAGAGTTGAACTAGCTCTATAACCTAGTACAAATAATTTTGCAGTAGAGTTGAACTAGCTCTAGAGGCTAGTTCAAATAATTTTACACTAGAGTTGAACTAGCTCTACAAGCTAGGTCAAATAATTTTACACTAATCTTGAACTACCTCTACAAGCTAGTTTAAATAATTTTACACTAGATTTGAACTAGCTCTGTAACCTAGTACAAATAATTTTACACTAGAGTTGAACTAGCCCTACATGCTGGGTCAAATAATTTTACACTTGAGTTGAACTAGCTCTATAACCTAGTACAAATATATTTACACTACAGTTGAACTAGCTCTATAAACTAGTACAAATAGTTTTACACTACTATTGAACTAGCTCTATAACCTAGTACAAATAATTTTACACTAGAGTTAAACTAGCTCTACAAGTTAGTTCAAACAATTTTACACTAGAGTCGAACTAGCTCTACAGTCTAGTTCAAATACTTTTACACTAGAGTTGAACTAGCTCTATAACCTAGTTTTATGATTTTACACTAGAGTTGAACTAGCTCTATAACCTAGTACAAATAATTTTACAATAGAGTTGAACTAGCTCTATGACCTAGTACAAATAATTATACACTAGAGTTGAACTAGCTCTATAACCTAGTACAAATAATTTTACACTAGAGTTGAACTAGCTCTATGACCTAGTACAAATAATTTTACACTAGAGTTGAACTAGCTCTATAGGAGAGTTCACAAAATTTTACACTAGAGATGAAATAGTTGTATAACCTAGTACAAATAATTTTACACTAGAGTTGAACTAGCTTTATAACCTAGTTCAAATATTTTTACACTAGAGTTAAACTGGCTCTACAAATTAGTTCAAATAATTTTACTCTAGAGTTGAACTAGCTCTACAAGCTAGTTGAAATAATTTTACACTAGACTTGAACTAGCTTTATAACCTAGTACAAATAATTTTACACTAGAGTTGAACTAGCTCTACAAGCTAGTTCAATAATTTTACACTAAAGTTGAACAAGCTCTACAGGCTAGTTCAAATAGTTTTACACTAATCTTGAACTACCTCTACAAGCTAGTTTAAATAATTTTACACTAGATTTGAACTAGCTCTGTAACCTAGTACAAATAATTTTACACTAGAGTTGAACTAGCCCTACATGCTGGGTCAAATAATTTTACACTTGAGTTGAACTAGCTCTATAACCTAGTACAAATAATTTTACACTACAGTTGAACTAGCTCTATAACCTAGTACAAATGATTTTACAATACTGTTGAACTAGCTCTACAAGCTAGTTCAAAATTTTTTACACTAGAGTTGAACAAGCTCTACAGGCTAGTTCAAATAATTTTACGCTAGAGTTGAACTAGCTCTATAACCTAGTTCAAATAATTTTACACTAGAGTTGAACTAGCTCTACAAGCTAGTTCAAATAATATTACACTAAATTTGAACTAGCTCTACAGGCTAGTTCAAATCATTTTACACTAGTCTTGAACTAACTCTACAACGTAGTTTGAATAATTTTACACTTGATATGAACTAGCTCTATAACCTAGTACAAATAATTTTACACTAGAGTTAAACTAGCTCTACAAGTTAGTTCAAACAATTTTACACTAGAGTTGAACTAGCTCTACAGTCTAGTTCAAATAGTTTTACACTAGAGTTGAACTAGCTCTATAACCTAGTTTTATGATTTTACACTAGAGTTGAACTAGCTCTATAACCTAGTACAAATAATTTTACAATAGAGTTGAACTAGCTCTATGACCTAGTACAAATAATTATACACTAGAGTTGAACTAGCTCTATAACCTAGTACAAATAATTTTACACTAGAGTTGAACTAGCTCTATGACCTAGTACAAATAATTTTACACTAGAGTTGAACTAGCTCTATAGGAGAGTTCACATAATTTTACACTAGAGATGAAATAGTTGTATAACCTAGTACAAATAATTTTACACTAGAGTTAAACTAGCTCTACAAGTTAGTTCAAATAATTTTACACAAGAGTTGAACTAGCTCTACATTCTAGTTCAAATAGTTTTACACTAGAGTTGAACTAGCTCCATAACCTAGTACAAATAATTTATAGTTGGGTTAAACTAGCTCTACAAGCTAGGTCAAATAATTTAAAACTAGAGTTGAACTAGCTGTATAATCCAGTACAAATAATTTTACCCTAGAGTTGAACTACCTCTACAAGCTAGTTTAAATAATTTTACACTAGAGTTAAACTAGCTCTACAAGTTAGTTCAAACAATTTTACTCTAGAGTTGAACTAGCTCTATAGTCTAGTTCAAATAGTTTTACACTAGAGTTGAACTAGCTCCTATAACCTAGTACAAATAATTTTACACTAGAGTTAAACTAGCTCTACAAGTTAGTTCAAACAATTTTACACTATAATTGAACTAGGTCTACAGTCTAGTTCAAATAGTTTTACACTAGAGTTGAATTAGCTCTATAACCTAGTACAAATAATTTTACACTAGAGTTAAACTAGCTCTACAAGTTAGTTCAAACAATTTTACTCTAGAGTTGAACTAGCTCTATAGTCTAGTTCAAATAGTTTTACACTAGAGTTGAACTAGCTCTATAACCTAGTACAAATAATTGTACACTTGAATTAAACTAGCTCTGTAAGTTGGTTCAAACAATTTTACCCTAGAGTTGAACTAGCTCTATAGTCTAGCTCAAATAGTTTTACACTAGAGTTGAACTAACACTATGACCTAGTACAATTAATTTTACACTAGAGTTGAACTAGCTCTACAAGCTAGTTCAAATAATTTTACACTAGAGTTGAACTAGCTCTACAAGCTAGTTCAAATAATTTTACACTTAAGTTGAACAAGCTCTACAAGCTAGTTCAAATAATTTTACACTAGAGTTGAACTAGCTCTACTGGCTAGTTCAAATAATTTTACACTTGACTTGAACTAGCTCTATAACCTAGTACAAATGATTCTACACTACTGTTGAACTAGCCCTACAAGCTAGTTCAAATAATTTTACACTAGAGTTGAACTAGCTCCATAACCTAGTACAAATAATTTTACACTAGAGTTGAAATAGCTCTATCACCTAGTATAAATAATTTTACACTAGAGTTGAAATAGCTCTTTGACCTAGTACAAATAATTTTACACTAGAGTTAAACTAGCTCTATAGGCTAGTTCAAATAATTTTACACTAGAGTTGAACTAGCTCTACAAGCTTGTTCAAATAATTTTACAATAAAGTTGAACTAGCTCTACAAGCTAGTTCAAATAATTTTACACTAGAGTTGAACTAGCTCTACAGGCTAGTTCAAATAATTTTACACTAGATTTGAACTAGCTCTATAGGCTAGTTCAAATAGTTTTACACTACTATTGAACTAGCTCTGTAACCCAGTACAAATAATTTTACAATAAAGTTGAACTAGCTCTACAAGTTAGTTCAAATAATTTTACACTAGAGTCGAACTAGCTCTACAGTCTAATTCAAATAGTTTTACACTAGAGTTGAACTAGCTTTATAACCTAGTACAAATAATTTTAAACTAGAGTTGAACTAGCACTATGACCTAGTACAAATGATTTTATACTTGAGTTGAACTAGCTCTATAGGCTAGTTCAAATAATTTTAGAGTAGAGTTGAACAAGCTCTATAGGCTAGTTCAAATAATTTTATACTAGAGTTGAACTAGCTCAACAAGCTAGGTCAAATAATTTTACACTAGAGTTGAACTAGCTCTATAACCTAGTACTAATAATTTTACACTAGAGCTGAATTAGCTCTATAACCCAGTACAAATAATTTTACACTAGAGTTAAACTAGCTCTACAAGTTAGTTCAAATAATTTTACACTAGAGTTGAACTAGCTCTATGACCTAGTACAAATAATTTTACACTAGATTTGAACTTGCTCTACAGGCTAGTTCAAATAGTTTTACACTAATCTTGATAGCTCTACAAGGTAGTTTAAATAATTTTACACTTGATTTGAACTAGCTATATAACCTATTACAAATAATTTTTACACTAGAGTTGAACTAGGTCTGTAATCTAGTACAAATGATTTTACACTACTATTAAACTAGCTCTACAAGCTAGTTCAAATAATTTTACACTAGAGTTGAACTAGCTCTATAACCTAGTACAAATATTTTTACACTAGAGTTAAACTAGCTCTACAAGTTAGTTCAAACAATTTTACACTAGAGTTGAACTAGCTCTACAGTATAGTTCAAATAGTTTTACACTAGAGTTGAACTAGCTCTATAACCTAGTACAAATAATTTTACACTAGAATTAAACTAGCTCTACAAGTTAGTTCAAACAATTTTACCCTAGAGTTGAACTAGCTCTACAGTCTAGTTCAAATAGTTTTACACTAGAGTTGAACTAGCTCTATAACCTAGTACAAATAATTTTACACGAGAGTTGAACTAGCTCTACAGGCTAGTTCAAATAATTTTACACTAGATTTGAACTAGCTCTATAGGCTAGTTCAAATAGTTTTACACTGCTATTGAACTAGCTCTATAACCTAGTACAAATAATTTTACACTAGAGTTAAACTAGCTCTACAAGTTAGTTCAAACAATTTTACACTAGAGTCGAACTAGCTCTACAGTCTAATTCAAATAGTTTTACACTAGAGTTGAACTAGCTCTACTGGCTAGTTCAAATAATTTTACACTTGACTTGAACTAGCTCTATAACCTAGTACAAATGATTCTACACTACTGTTGAACTAGCCCTACAAGCTAGTTCAAATAATTTTACAGTAGAGTTGAACAAGCTCTATAGGCTAGTTCAAATAATTTTATACTAGAGTTGAACTAGCTCAACAAGCTAGGTCAAATAATTTTACACTAGAGTTGAACTAGCTCTATAAGCTAGTACAAATAATTTTACACTAGAGCTGAATTAGCTCTATAACCCAGTACAAATAATTTTACACTAGAGTTAAACTAGCTCTACAAGTTAGTTCAAATAATTTTACACTAGAGTTGAACTAGCTCTATGACCTAGTACAAATAATTTTACACTAGATTTGAACTTGCTCTACAGGCTAGTTCAAATAGTTTTACACTAATCTTGATAGCTCTACAAGGTAGTTTAAATAATTTTACACTTGATTTGAACTAGCTATATAACCTATTACAAATAATTTTTACACTAGAGTTGAACTAGGTCTGTAATCAAGTACAAATGATTTTACACTACTATTGAACTAGCTCTACAAGCTAGTTCAAATAATTTTACACTAGAGTTGAACTAGCTCTATAACCTAGTACAAATATTTTTACACTAGAGTTAAACTAGCTCTACAAGTTAGTTCAAACAATTTTACACTAGAGTTGAACTAGCTCTACAGTATAGTTCAAATAGTTTTACACTAGAGTTGAACTAGCTCTATAACCTAGTACAAATAATTTTACACTAGAATTAAACTAGCTCTACAAGTTAGTTCAAACAATTTTACCCTAGAGTTGAACTAGCTCTACAGTCTAGTTCAAATAGTTTTACACTAGAGTTGAACTAGCTCTATAACCTAGTACAAATAATTTTACACTAGAGTTGAACTAGCTCTACAGGCTAGTTCAAATAATTTTACACTAGATTTGAACTAGCTCTGTAGGCTAGTTCAAATAGTTTTACACTACTATTGAACTAGCTCTATAACCTAGTACAAATAATTTTACACTAGAGTTAAACTAGCTCTACAAGTTAGTTCAAGCAATTTTACACTAGAGTCGAACTAGCTCTACAGTCTAATTCAAATAGTTTTACACTAGAGTTGAACTAGCTTTATAACCTAGTACAAATAATTTTAAACTAGAGTTGAACTAGCTGCATAACCTAGTATATATAATTTTACACTAGAGTTGAACTAGCTCTATGACCTAGTACTAATGATTTTATACTGGAGTTGAACTAGCTCTATAGGCTAGTTCAAATAATTTTACACTAGAGTTGAACAAGCTCTATAGGTTAGTTCAAATAATTTTATACTAGAGTTGAACTATCTCAACAAGCTAGGTCAAATAATTTTACACTAGAGTTGAACTAGCTCTATAACCTAGTACAAATAATTTTACACTAGAGTTGAACTAGCTCTATAACCCAGTACAAATAATTTTACACTAGAGTTAAACTAGCTCTACAAGTTAGTTCAAATAATTTTACACTAGAGTTGAACTAGCTCTATGACCTAGTACAAATAATTTTACACTAGATTTGAACTTGCTCTACAGGCTAGTTTAAATAGTTTTACACTAATCTTGATAGCTCTACAAGGTAGTTTAAATAATTTTACACTTGATTTGAACTAGCTATATAACCTATTACAAATATTTTTTACACTAGAGTTGAACTAGGTCTGTAATCTAGTACAAATGATTTTACACTACTATTGAACTACCTCTACAAGCTAGTTCAAATAATTTTACACTAGAGTTGAACTAGCTCTATAACCTAGTACAAATATTTTTACACTAGAGTTAAACTAGCTCTACAAGTTAGTTCAAACAATTTTACACAAGAGTTGAACTAGCTCTACAATATAGTTCAAATAGTTTTACACTAGAGTTGAACTAGCTCTATAACCTAGCACAAATAATTTTACACTAGAATTAAACTAGCTCTACAAGTTAGTTCAAACAATTTTACCTTAGAGTTGAACTAGCTCTACAGTCTAGTTCAAATAGTTTTACACTAGAGTTGAACTAGCTCTATAACCTAGTACAAATAATTTTACACTAGAGTTGAAGTAGCTCTATATCCTAGTAAAAAAATTACACTAGAGTTGAACTAGCTCTATGACCCAGTACAAATAATTCTACACTAGAGTTGAACTAGCTCTATAACCTAGTACAAATGATTTTACACTAGAGTTGAACTAGCTCTATGACCTAGTACAAATGATTTTACACTAGAGTTGAACTAGCTCTATAGGCTAGTTGAAATAATTTTACACTAGAGTTGAACAAGCTCTATAGGTTAGTTCAAATAATTTTATACTAGAGTTGAACTATCTCAACAAGCTAGGTCAAATAATTTTACACTAGAGTTGAACTAGCTCTATAACCTAGTACAAATAATTTTACACTAGAGTTGAACTAGCTCTATAACCCAGTACAAATAATTTTACACTAGAGTTAAACTAGCTCTACAAGTTAGTTCAAATAATTTTACACTAGAGTTGAACTAGCTCTATGACCTAGTACAAATAATTTTTACACTAGATTTGAACTTGCTCTACAGGCTAGTTCAAATAGTTTTACACTAATCTTGATAGCTCTACAAGGTAGTTTAAATAATTTTACACTTGATTTGAACTAGCTATATAACCTATTACAAATATTTTTTACACTAGAGTTGAACTAGGTCTGTAATCTAGTACAAATGATTTTACACTACTATTGAACTACCTCTACAAGCTAGTTCAAATAATTTTACACTAGAGTTGAACTAGCTCTATAACCTAGTACAAATATTTTTACACTAGAGTTAAACTAGCTCTACAAGTTAGTTCAAACAATTTTACACAAGAGTTGAACTAGCTCTACAATATAGTTCAAATAGTTTTACACTAGAGTTGAACTAGCTCTATAACCTAGCACAAATAATTTTACACTAGAATTAAACTAGCTCTACAAGTTAGTTCAAACAATTTTACCTTAGAGTTGAACTAGCTCTACAGTCTAGTTCAAATAGTTTTACACTAGAGTTGAACTAGCTCTATAACCTAGTACAAATAATTTTACACTAGAGTTGAAGTAGCTCTATATCCTAGTAAAAAAATTACACTAGAGTTGAACTAGCTCTATGACCCAGTACAAATAATTCTACACTAGAGTTGAACTAGCTCTATAACCTAGTACAAATGATTTTACACTAGAGTTGAACTAGCTCTATGACCTAGTACAAATGATTTTACACTAGAGTTGAACTAGCTCTATAGGCTAGTTGAAATAATTTTACACTAGAGTTGAACAAGCTCGATAGGCTAGTTCAAATAATTTTACACTAGAGTTGAACTAGCTCTACAAGCTTGTTCAAATAATTTTACACTACAGTTAAACTAGCTCTATAACCTACTACAAATAATTTTACACTAGAGTTGAACTAGCTCTATAACCTAGTACAAATAATTTTACAAAAGAATTAAACTAGCTCTACAAGTTAGTTCAAAAAAATTTACACTATAATAGAACTAGCTCTACAGTCTAGTTCAAATAGATTTACACTAGAGTTGAACTAGGTCTATAACCTAGCACAAATAATTTTACACTAGATTTGAACTAGCTCTGTTAACTAGTACAAATAATTTTACACTAGAGTTGAACTAGCTCTATGACCCAGTACAAATAATTTTACACTAGAGTTGTACTAGCTCTATAACCTAGTACAAATAATTTTACACTAGAGTTGAACTAGCTCTATAACCTAGTACAAATAATTTTGCACTAGAGTTGAACTAGCTCTAGAGGCTAGTTCAAATAATTTTACACTAGAGTTGAACTAGCTCTACAAGCTAGGTCAAATAATTTTACACTAATCTTGAACTACCTCTACAAGCTAGTTTAAATAATTTTACACTAGATTTGAACTAGCTCTGTAACCTAGTACAAATAATTTTACACTAGAGTTGAACTAGCCCTACATGCTGGGTCAAATAATTTTACACTTGAGTTGAACTAGCTCTATAACCTAGTACAAATAATTTTACACTACAGTTGAACTAGCTCTATAACCTAGTACAAATAGTTTTACACTACTATTGAACTAGCTCTATAACCTAGTACAAATAATTTTACACTAGAGTTAAACTAGCTCTACAAGTTAGTTCAAACAATTTTACACTAGAGTCGAACTAGCTCTACAGTCTAGTTCAAATAGTTTTACACTAGAGTTGAACTAGCTCTATAACCTAGTTTTATGATTTTACACTAGAGTTGAATTAGCTCTATAACCTAGTACAAATAATTTTACAATAGAGTTGAACTAGCTCTATGACCTAGTACAAATAATTATACACTAGAGTTGAACTAGCTCTATAACCTAGTACAAATAATTTTACACTAGAGTTGAACTAGCTCTATGACCTAGTACAAATAATTTTACACTAGAGTTGAACTAGCTCTATAGGAGAGTTCACATAATTTTACACTAGAGATGAAATAGTTGTATAACCTAGTACAAATAATTTTACACTAGAGTTGAACTAGCTTTATAACCTAGTTCAAATATTTTTACACTAGAGTTAAACTGGCTCTACAAATTAGTTCAAATAATTTTACTCTAGAGTTGAACTAGCTCTACAAGCTAGTTGAAATAATTTTACACTAGACTTGTACTAGCTTTATAACCTAGTACAAATAATTTTACACTAGATTTGAACTAGCTCTACAAGCTAGTTCAATAATTTTACACTAAAGTTGAACAAGCTCTACAGGCTAGTTCAAATAGTTTTACACTAATCTTGAACTACCTCTACAAGCTAGTTTAAATAATTTTACACTAGATTTGAACTAGCTCTGTAACCTAGTACAAATAATTTTACACTAGAGTTGAACTAGCCCTACATGCTGGGTCAAATAATTTTACACTTGAGTTGAACTAGCTCTATAACCTAGTACAAATAATTTTACACAACAGTTGAACTAGCTCTATAACCTAGTACAAATGATTTTACACTACTGTTGAACTAGCTCTACAAGCTAGTTCAAAATTTTTTACACTAGAGTTGAACAAGCTCTACAGGCTAGTTCAAATAATTTTACGCTAGAGTTTAACTAGCTCTATAACCTAGTACAAATAATTTTACACTAGAGTTGAACTAGCTCTACAAGCTAGTTCAAATAATATTACACTAAATTTGAACTAGCTCTACAGGCTAGTTCAAATCATTTTACACTAGTCTTGAACTAACTCTACAACGTAGTTTGAATAATTTTACACTTGATATGAACTAGCTCTATAACCTAGTACAAATAATTTTACACTAGAGATGAAATAGTTGTATAACCTAGTACAAATAATTTTACACTAGAGTTAAACTAGCTCTACAAGTTAGTTCAAATAATTTTACACAAGAGTTGAACTAGCTCTACATTCTAGTTCAAATAGTTTTACACTAGAGTTGAACTAGCTCCATAACCTAGTACAAATAATTTATAGTTGTGTTAAACTAGCTCTACAAGCTAGGTCAAATAATTTAAAACTAGAGTTGAACTAGCTGTATAATCCAGTACAAATAATTTTACCCTAGAGTTGAACTACCTCTACAAGCTAGTTTAAATAATTTTACACTAGAGTTAAACTAGCTCTACAAGTTAGTTCAAACAATTTTACTCTAGAGTTGAACTAGCTCTATAGTCTAGTTCAAATAGTTTTACACTAGAGTTGAACTAGCTCCTATAACCTAGTACAAATAATTTTACACTAGAGTTAAACTAGCTCTACAAGTTAGTTCAAACAATTTTACACTATAATTGAACTAGGTCTACAGTCTAGTTCAAATAGTTTTACACTAGAGTTGAATTAGCTCTATAACCTAGTACAAATAATTTTACACTAGAGTTAAACTAGCTCTACAAGTTAGTTCAAACAATTTTACTCTAGAGTTGAACTAGCTCTATAGTCTAGTTCAAATAGTTTTACACTAGAGTTGAACTAGCTCTATAACCTAGTACAAATAATTGTACACTTGAA
This sequence comes from Triticum urartu, assembly GCF_056163025.1. Lineage (NCBI taxonomy): Eukaryota > Viridiplantae > Streptophyta > Magnoliopsida > Poales > Poaceae > Triticum > Triticum urartu. The sequence goes on from NC_141875.1 coordinate 560,291,496, forward strand.
TTAAACTAGCTCTGTAAGTTGGTTCAAACAATTTTACCCTAGAGTTGAACTAGCTCTATAGTCTAGCTCAAATAGTTTTACACTAGAGTTGAACTAACACTATGACCTAGTACAAATAATTTTACACTAGAGTTGAACTAGCTCTACAAGCTAGTTCAAATAATTTTACACTAGAGTTGAACTAGCTCTACAAGCTAGTTCAAATAATTTTACACTTAAGTTGAACAAGCTCTACAAGCTAGTTCAAATAATTTTACACTAGAGTTGAACTAGCTCTACTGGCTAGTTCAAATAATTTTACACTTGACTTGAACTAGCTCTATAAACTAGTACAAATGATTCTACACTACTGTTGAACTAGCCCTACAAGCTAGTTCAAATAATTTTACACTAGAGTTGAACTAGCTCCATAACCTAGTACAAATAATTTTACACTAGAGTTGAAATAGCTCTATCACCTAGTATAAATAATTTTACACTAGAGTTGAAATAGCTCTTTGACCTAGTACAAATAATTTTACACTAGAGTTAAACTAGCTCTATAGGCTAGTTCAAATAATTTTACACTAGAGTTGAACTAGCTCTACAAGCTTGTTCAAATAATTTTACAATAAAGTTGAACTAGCTCTACAAGCTAGTTCAAATAATTTTACACTAGAGTTGAACTAGCTCTACAGGCTAGTTCAAATAATTTTACACTAGAATTGAACTAGCTCTATAGGCTAGTTCAAATAGTTTTACACTACTATTGAACTAGCTCTATAACCTAGTACAAATAATTTTACACTAGAGTTAAACTAGCTCTACAAGTTAGTTCAAATAATTTTACACTAGAGTCGAACTAGCTCTACAGTCTAATTCAAATAGTTTTACACTAGAGTTGAACTAGCTTTATAACCTAGTACAAATAATTTTAAACTAGAGTTGAACTAGCACTATGACCTAGTACAAATGATTTTATACTGGAGTTGAACTAGCTCTATAGGCTAGTTCAAATAATTTTACAGTAGAGTTGAACAAGCTCTATAGGCTAGTTCAAATAATTTTATACTAGAGTTGAACTAGCTCAACAAGCTAGGTCAAATAATTTTACACTAGAGTTGAACTAGCTCTATAACCTAGTACAAATAATTTTACACTAGAGCTGAATTAGCTCTATAACCCAGTACAAATAATTTTACACTAGAGTTAAACTAGCTCTACAAGTTAGTTCAAATAATTTTACACTAGAGTTGAACTAGCTCTATGACCTAGTACAAATAATTTTACACTAGATTTGAACTTGCTCTACAGGCTAGTTCAAATAGTTTTACACTAATCTTGATAGCTCTACAAGGTAGTTTAAATAATTTTACACTTGATTTGAACTAGCTATATAACCTATTACAAATAATTTTTACACTAGAGTTGAACTAGGTCTGTAATCTAGTACAAATGATTTGACACTACTATTGAACTAGCTCTACAAGCTAGTTCAAATAATTTTACACTAGAGTTGAACTAGCTCTATAACCTAGTACAAATATTTTTACACTAGAGTTAAACTAGCTCTACAAGTTAGTTCAAACAATTTTACACTAGAGTCGAACTAGCTCTACAGTCTAGTTCAAATAGTTTTACACTAGAGTTGAACTAGCTCTATAACCTAGTTTTATGATTTTACACTAGAGTTGAACTAGCTCTATAACCTAGTACAAATAATTTTACAATAGAGTTGAACTAGCTCTATGACCTAGTACAAATAATTATACACAAGAGTTGAACTAGCTCTATAACCTAGTACAAATAATTTTACACTAGAGTTGAACTAGCTCTATGACCTAGTACAAATAATTTTACACTAGAGTTGAACTAGCTCTATAGGAGAGTTCACATAATTTTACACTAGAGATGAAATAGTTGTTTAACCTAGTACAAATAATTTTACACTAGAGTTGAACTAGCTTTATAACCTAGTTCAAATATTTTTACACTAGAGTTAAACTGGCTCTACAAATTAGTTCAAATAATTTTACTCTAGAGTTGAACTAGCTCTACAAGCTAGTTGAAATAATTTTACACTAGACTTGAACTAGCTTTATAACCTAGTACAAATAATTTTACACTAGAGTTGAACTAGCTCTACAAGCTAGTTCAATAATTTTACACTAAAGTTGAACAAGCTCTACAGGCTAGTTCAAATAGTTTTACACTAATCTTGAACTACCTCTACAAGCTAGTTTAAATAATTTTACACTAGAGTTGAACTAGCTCTATGACCTAGTACAAATAATTTTACACTAGATTTGAACTTGCTCTACAGGCTAGTTCAAATAGTTTTACACTAATCTTGATAGCTCTACAAGGTAGTTTAAATAATTTTACACTTGATTTGAACTAGCTATATAACCTATTACAAATAATTTTTACACTAGAGTTGAACTAGGTCTGTAATCTAGTACAAATGATTTTACACTACTATTGAACTAGCTCTACAAGCTAGTTCAAATAATTTTACACTAGAGTTGAACTAGCTCTATAACCTAGTACAAATAATTTTACACTAGAGTTAAACTAGCTCTACAAGTTAGTTCAAACAATTTTACACTAGAGTCGAACTAGCTCTACAGTCTAGTTCAAATAGTTTTACACTAGAGTTGAACTAGCTCTATAACCTAGTTCTATGATTTTACACTAGAGTTGAACTAGCTCTATAACCTAGTACAAATAATTTTACAATAGAGTTGAACTAGCTCTATGACCTAGTACAAATAATTATACACTAGAGTTGAACTAGCTCTATAACCTACTACAAATAATTTTACACTAGAGTTGAACTAGCTCTATGACCTAGTACAAATAATTTTACACTAGAGTTGAACTAGCTCTATAGGAGAGTTCACATAATTTTACACTAGAGATGAAATAGTTGTATAACCTAGTACAAATAATTTTACACTAGAGTTGAACTAGCTTTATAACCTAGTTCAAATATTTTTACACTAGAGTTAAACTGGCTCTACAAATTAGTTCAAATAATTTTACTCTAGAGTTGAACTAGCTCTACAAGCTAGTTGAAATAATTTTACACTAGACTTGAACTAGCTTTATAACCTAGTACAAATAATTTTACACTAGAGTTGAACTAGCTCTACAAGCTAGTTCAATAATTTTACACTAAAGTTGAACAAGCTCTACAGGCTAGTTCAAATAGTTTTACACTAATCTTGAACTACCTCTACAAGCTAGTTTAAATAATTTTACACTAGATTTGAACTAGCTCTGTAACCTAGTACAAATAATTTTACACTAGAGTTGAACTAGCCCTACATGCTGGGTCAAATAATTTTACACTTGAGTTGAACTAGCTCTATAACCTAGTACAAATAATTTTACACTACAGTTGAACTAGCTCTATAACCTAGTACAAATGATTTTACACTACTGTTGAACTAGCTCTACAAGCTAGTTCAAAATTTTTTACACTAGAGTTGAACAAGCTCTACAGGCTAGTTCAAATAATTTTACGCTAGAGTTGAACTAGCTCTATAACCTAGTACAAATAATTTTACACTAGAGTTGAACTAGCTCTACAAGCTAGTTCAAATAATATTACACTAAATTTGAACTAGCTCTACAGGCTAGTTCAAATCATTTTACACTAGTCTTGAACTAACTCTACAACGTAGTTTGAATAATTTTACACTTGATATGAACTAGCTCTATAACCTAGTACAAATAATTTTACACTAGAGTTAAACTAGCTCTACAAGTTAGTTCAAACAATTTTACACTAGAGTTGAACTAGCTCTACAGTCTAGTTCAAATAGTTTTACACTAGAGTTGAACTAGCTCTATAACCTAGTTTTATGATTTTACACTAGAGATGAACTAGCTCTATAACCTAGTACAAATAATTTTACAATGGAGTTGAACTAGCTCTATGACCTAGTACAAATAATTATACACTAGAGTTGAACTAGCTCTATAACCTAGTACAAATAATTTTACACTAGAGTTGAACTAGCTCTATGACCTAGTAAAAAAATTTTTACACTAGAGTTGAACTAGCTCTATAGGAGAGTTCACATAATTTTACACTAGAGATGAAATAGTTGTATAACCTAGTACAAATAATTTTACACTAGAGTTAAACTAGCTCTACAAGTTAGTTCAAATAATTTTACACAAGAGTTGAACTAGCTCTACATTCTAGTTCAAATAGTTTTACACTAGAGTTGAACTAGCTCCATAACCTAGTACAAATAATTTATAGTTGTGTTAAACTAGCTCTACAAGCTAGGTCAAATAATTTAAAACTAGAGTTGAACTAGCTGTATAATCCAGTACAAATAATTTTACCCTAGAGTTGAACTACCTCTACAAGCTAGTTTAAATAATTTTACACTAGAGTTAAACTAGCTCTACAAGTTAGTTCAAACAATTTTACTCTAGAGTTGAACTAGCTCTATAGTCTAGTTCAAATAGTTTTACACTAGAGTTGAACTAGCTCCTATAACCTAGTACAAATAATTTTACACTAGAGTTAAACTAGCTCTACAAGTTAGTTCAAACAATTTTACACTATAATTGAACTAGGTCTACAGTCTAGTTCAAATAGTTCTACACTAGAGTTGAATTAGCTCTATAACCTAGTACAAATAATTTTACACTAGAGTTAAACTAGCTCTACAAGTTAGTTCAAACAATTTTACTCTAGAGTTGAACTAGCTCTATAGTCTAGTTCAAATAGTTTTACACTAGAGTTGAACTAGCTCTATAACCTAGTACAAATAATTGTACACTTGAATTAAACTAGCTCTGTAAGTTGGTTCAAACAATTTTACCCTAGAGTTGAACTAGCTCTATAGTCTAGCTCAAATAGTTTTACACTAGAGTTGAACTAACACTATGACCTAGTACAAATAATTTTACACTAGAGTTGAACTAGCTCTACAAGCTAGTTCAAATAATTTTACACTAGAGTTGAACTAGCTCTACAAGCTAGTTCAAATAATTTTACACTTAAGTTGAACAAGCTCTACAAGCTAGTTCAAATAATTTTACACTAGAGTTGAACTAGCTCTACTGGCTAGTTCAAATAATTTTACACTTGACTTGAACTAGCTCTATAACCTAGTACAAATGATTCTACACTACTGTTGAACTAGCCCTACAAGCTAGTTCAAATAATTTTACACTAGAGTTGAACTAGCTCCATAACCTAGTACAAATAATTTTACACTAGAGTTGAAATAGCTCTATCACCTAGTATAAATAATTTTACACTAGAGTTGAAATAGCTCTTTGACCTAGTACAAATAATTTTACACTAGAGTTAAACTAGCTCTATAGGCTAGTTCAAATAATTTTACACTAGAGTTGAACTAGCTCTACAAGCTTGTTCAAATAATTTTACAATAAAGTTGAACTAGCTCTACAAGCTAGTTCAAATAATTTTACACTAGAGTTGAACTAGCTCTACAGGCTAGTTCAAATAATTTTACACTAGAATTGAACTAGCTCTATAGGCTAGTTCAAATAGTTTTACACTACTATTGAACTAGCTCTATAACCTAGTACAAATAATTTTACACTAGAGTTAAACTAGCTCTACAAGTTAGTTCAAATAATTTTACACTAGAGTCGAACTAGCTCTACAGTCTAATTCAAATAGTTTTACACTAGAGTTGGACTAGCTTTATAACCTAGTACAAATAATTTTAACTAGAGTTGATCTAGCACTATGACCTAGTACAAATGATTTTATACTGGAGTTGAACTAGCTCTATAGGCTAGTTCAAATAATTTTACAGTAGAGTTGAACAAGCTCTATAGGCTAGTTCAAATAATTTTATACTAGAGTTGAACTAGCTCAACAAGCTAGGTCAAATAATTTTACACTAGAGTTGAACTAGCTGTATAACCTAGTACAAATAATTTTACCCTAGAGCTGAATTAGCTCTATAACCAGGTACAAATAATTTTACACTAGAGTTAAACTAGCTCTACAAGTTAGTTCAAATAATTTTACACTAGAGTTGAACTAGCTCTATGACCTAGTACAAATAATTTTACACTAGATTTGAACTTGCTCTACAGGCTAGTTCAAATAGTTTTACACTAATCTTGATAGCTCTACAAGGTAGTTTAAATAATTTTACACTTGATTTGAACTAGCTATATAACCTATTACAAATAATTTTTACACTAGAGTTGAACTAGGTCTGTAATCTAGTACAAATGATTTTACACTACTATTGAACTAGCTCTACAAGCTAGTTCAAATAATTTTACACTAGAGTTGAACTAGCTCTATAACCTAGTACAAATATTTTTACACTAGAGTTAAACTAGCTCTACAAGTTAGTTCAAAAAATTTTACACTAGAGTTGAACTAGCTCTACAGTATAGTTCAAATAGTTTTACACTAGAGTTGAACTAGCTCTATAACCTAGTACAAATAATTTTACACTAGAATTAAACTAGCTCTACAAGTTAGTTCAAACAATTTTACCCTAGAGTTGAACTAGCTCTACAGTCTAGTTCAAATAGTTTTACACTAGAGTTGAACTAGCTCTATAACCTAGTACAAATAATTGTACACTTGAATTAAACTAGCTCTGTAAGTTGGTTCAAACAATTTTACCCTAGAGTTGAACTAGCTCTATAGTCTAGCTCAAATAGTTTTACACTAGATTTGAACTTGCTCTACAGGCTAGTTCAAATAGTTTTACACTAATCTTGATAGCTCTACAAGGTAGTTTAAATAATTTTACACCTCATTTGAACTAGCTATATAACCTATTACAAATAATTTTTACACTAGAGTTGAACTAGGTCTGTAATCTAGTACAAATGATTTTACACTACTATTGAACTAGCTCTACAAGCTAGTTCAAATAATTTTACACTAGAGTTGAACTAGCTCTATAACCTAGTACAAATATTTTTACACCAGAGCTAAACTAGCTCTACAAGTTAGTTCAATCAATTTTACACTAGAGTTGAACTAGCTCTACAGTATAGTTCAGATAGTTTTACACTAGAGTTGAACTAGCTCTATAACCTAGTACAAATAATTTTACACTAGAATTAAACTAGCTCTACAAGTTAGTTCAAACAATTTTACCCTAGAGTTGAACTAGCTCTACAGTCTAGTTCAAATAGTTTTACACTAGAGTTGAACTAGCTCTATAACCTAGTACAAATAATTGTACACTTGAATTAAACTAGCTCTGTAAGTTGGTTCAAACAATTTTACCCTAGAGTTGAACTAGCTCTATAGTCTAGCTCAAATAGTTTTACACTAGATTTGAACTTGCTCTACAGGCTAGTTCAAATAGTTTTACACTAATCTTGATAGCTCTACAAGGTAGTTTAAATAATTTTACACTTGATTTGAACTAGCTATATAACCTATTACAAATAATTTTTACACTAGAGTTGAACTAGGTCTGTAATCTAGTACAAATGATTTTACACTACTATTGAACTAGCTCTACAAGCTAGTTCAAATAATTTTACACTAGAGTTGAACTAGCTCTATAACCTAGTACAAATATTTTTACACCAGAGCTAAACTAGCTCTACAAGTTAGTTCAATCAATTTTACACTAGAGTTGAACTAGCTCTACAGTATAGTTCAAAGAGTTTTACACTAGAGTTGAACTAGCTCTATAACCTAGTACAAATGATTTTACACTAGAATTAAACTAGCTCTACAAGTTAGTTCAAATAATTTTAGAGTAGAGTTGAACAAGCTCTACAGGCTAGTTCAAATAGTTTTACACTAGAGTTGAACTAGCTCAACAAGCTAGGTCAAATAATTTTACACTAGAGTTGAACTAGCTCTATAAGCTAGTACAAATAATTTTACACTAGAGCTGAATTAGCTCTATAACCCAGTACAAATAATTTTACACTAGAGTTAAACTAGCTCTACAAGTTAGTTCAAATAATTTTACACTAGAGTTGAACTAGCTCTATGACCTAGTACAAATAATTTTACACTAGATTTGAACTTGCTCTACAGGCTAGTTAAAATAGTTTTACACTAATCTTGATAGCTCTACAAGGTAGTTTAAATAATTTTACACTTGATTTGAACTAGCTATATAACCTATTACAAATAATTTTTACACTAGAGTTGAACTAGGTCTGTAATCTAGTACAAATGATTTTACACTACTATTGAACTAGCTCTACAAGCTAGTTCAAATAATTTTACACTAGAGGTGAACTAGCTCTATAACCTAGTACAAATATTTTTACACTAGAGTTAAACTAGCTCTACAAGTTAGTTCAAACAGTTTTACACTAGAGTCGAACTAGCTCTACAGTCTAGTTCAAATAGTTTTACACTAGAGTTGAACTAGCTCTATAACCTAGTTTTATGATTTTACACTAGAGTTGAACTAGCTCTATAACCTAGTACAAATAATTTTACAATAGAGTTGAACTAGCTCTATGACCTAGTACAAATAATTATACACTAGAGTTGAACTAGCTCTATAACCTAGTACAAATAATTTTACACTAGAGTTGAACTAGCTCCATGACCTAGTACAAATAATTTTACACTAGAGTTGAACTAGCTCTATAGGAGAGTTCACATAATTTTACACTAGAGATGAAATAGTTGTATAACCTAGTACAAATAATTTTACACTAGAGTTGAACTAGCTTTATAACCTAGTTCAAATATTTTTACACTAGAGTTAAACTGGCTCTACAAATTAGTTCAAATAATTTTACTCTAGAGTTGAACTAGCTCTACAAGCTAGTTGAAATAATTTTACACTAGACTTGAACTAGCTTTATAACCTAGTACAAATAATTTTACACTAGAGTTGAACTAGCTCTACAAGCTAGTTCAATAATTTTACACTAAAGTTGAACAAGCTCTACAGGCTAGTTCAAATAGTTTTACACTAATCTTGAACTACCTCTACAAGCTAGTTTAAATAATTTTACACTAGATTTGAACTAGCTCTGTAACCTAGTACAAATAATTTTAAACTAGAGTTGAACTAGCCCTACATGCTGGGTCAAATAATTTTACACTTGAGTTGAACTAGCTCTATAACCTAGTACAAATAATTTTACACTACAGTTGAACTAGCTCTATAACCTAGTACAAATGATTTTACACTACTGTTGAACTAGCTCTACAAGCTAGTTCAAAAAATTTTACACTAGAGTTGAACAAGCTCTACAGGCTAGTTCAAATAATTTTATGCTAGAGTTGAACTAGCTCTATAACCTAGTACAAATAATTTTACACTAGAGTTGAACTAGCTCTACAAGCTAGTTCAAATAATATTACACTAAATTTGAACTAGCTCTACAGGCTAGTTCAAATCATTTTACACTAGTCTTGAACTAACTCTACAACGTAGTTTGAATAATTTTACACTTGATATGAACTAGCTCTATAACCTAGTACAAATAATTTTACACTAGAGTTAAACTAGCTCTACAAGTTAGTTCAAACAATTTTACACTAGAGTTGAACTAGCTCTACAGTCTAGTTCAAATAGTTTTACACTAGAGTTGAACTAGCTCTATAACCTAGTTTTATGATTTTACACTAGAGATGAACTAGCTCTATAACCTACTACAAATAATTTTACAATAGAGTTGAACTAGCTCTATGACCTAGTACAAATAATTATACACTAGAGTTGAACTAGCTCTATAACCTAGTACAAATAATTTTACACTAGAGTTGAACTAGCTCTATGACCTAGTAAAAAAAATTTACACTAGAGTTGAACTAGCTCTATAGGAGAGTTCACATAATTTTACACTAGAGATGAAATAGTTGTATAACCTAGTACAAATAATTTTACACTAGAGTTAAACTAGCTCTACAAGTTAGTTCAAATAATTTTACACAAGAGTTGAACTAGCTCTACATTCTAGTTCAAATAGTTTTACACTAGAGTTGAACTAGCTCCATAACCTAGTACAAATAATTTATAGTTGTGTTAAACTAGCTCTACAAGCTAGGTCAAATAATTTAAAACTAGAGTTGAACTAGCTGTATAATCCAGTACAAATAATTTTACCCTAGAGTTGAACTACCTCTACAAGCTAGTTTAAATAATTTTACACTAGAGTTAAACTAGCTCTACAAGTTAGTTCAAACAATTTTACTCTAGAGTTGAACTAGCTCTATAGTCTAGTTCAAATAGTTTTACACTAGAGTTGAACTAGCTCCTATAACCTAGTACAAATAATTTTACACTAGAGTTAAACTAGCTCTACAAGTTAGTTCAAACAATTTTACACTATAATTGAACTAGGTCTACAGTCTAGTTCAAATAGTTCTACACTAGAGTTGAATTAGCTCTATAACCTAGTACAAATAATTTTACAGTAGAGTTAAACTAGCTCTACAAGTTAGTTCAAACAATTTTACTCTAGAGTTGAACTAGCTCTATAGTCTAGTTCAAATAGTTTTACACTAGAGTTGAACTAGCTCTATAACCTAGTACAAATAATTGTACACTTGAATTAAACTAGCTCTGTAAGTTGGTTCAAACAATTTTACCCTAGAGTTGAACTAGCTCTATAGTCTAGCTCAAATAGTTTTACACTAGAGTTGAACTAACACTATGACCTAGTACAAATAATTTTACACTAGAGTTGAACTAGCTCTACAAGCTAGTTCAAATAATTTTACACTAGAGTTGAACTAGCTCTACAAGCTAGTTCAAATAATTTTACACTTAAGTTGAACAAGCTCTACAAGCTAGTTCAAATAATTTTACACTAGAGTTGAACTAGCTCTACTGGCTAGTTCAAATAATTTTACACTTGACTTGAACTAGCTCTATAACCTAGTACAAATGATTCTACACTATTGTTGAACTAGCCCTACAAGCTAGTTCAAATAATTTTACACTAGAGTTGAACTAGCTCCATAACCTAGTACAAATAATTTTACACTAGAGTTGAAATAGCTCTATCACCTAGTATAAATAATTTTACACTAGAGTTGAAATAGCTCTTTAACCTAGTACAAATAATTTTACACTAGAGTTAAACTAGCTCTATAGGCTAGTTCAAATAATTTTACACTAGAGTTGAACTAGCTCTACAAGCTTGTTCAAATAATTTTACAATAAAGTTGAACTAGCTCTACAAGCTAGTTCAAATAATTTTACACTAGAGTTGAACTAGCTCTACAGGCTAGTTCAAATAATTTTACACTAGAATTGAACTAGCTCCATAGGCTAGTTCAAATAGTTTTACACTACTATTGAACTAGCTCTATAACCTAGTACAAATAATTTTACACTAGAGTTAAACTAGCTCTACAAGTTAGTTCAAATAATTTTACACTAGAGTCGAACTAGCTCTACAGTCTAATTCAAATAGTTTTACACTAGAGTTGAACTAGCTTTATAACCTAGTACAAATAATTTTAAACTAGAGTTGATCTAGCACTATGACCTAGTACAAATGATTTTATACTGGAGTTGAACTAGCTCTATAGGCTAGTTCAAATAATTTTACAGTAGAGATGAACAAGCTCTATAGGCTAGTTCAAATAATTTTATACTAGAGTTGAACTAGCTCAACAAGCTAGGTCAAATAATTTTACACTAGAGTTGAACTAGCTCTATAACCTAGTACAAATAATTTTACCCTAGAGCTGAATTAGCTCTATAACCCAGTACAAATAAGTTTACACTAGAGTTAAACTAGCTCTACAAGTTAGTTCAAATAATTTTACACTAGAGTTGAACTAGCTCTATGACCTAGTACAAATAATTTTACACTAGATTTGAACTTGCTCTACAGGCTAGTTCAAATAGTTTTACACTAATCTTGATAGCTCTACAAGGTAGTTTAAATAATTTTACACTTGATTTGAACTAGCTATATAACCTATTACAAATAATTTTCACACTAGAGTTGAACTAGGTCTGTAATCTAGTACAAATGATTTTACACTACTATTGAACTAGCTCTACAAGCTAGTTCGAATAATTTTACACTAGAGTTGAACTAGCTCTATAACCTAGTACAAATATTTCTACACTAGAGTTAAACTAGCTCTACAAGTTAGTTCAAACAATTTTACACTAGAGTTGAACTAGCTCTACAGTATAGTTCAAATAGTTTTACACTAGAGTTGAACTAGCTCTATAACCTAGTACAAATAATTTTACACTAGAATTAAACTAGCTCTACAAGTTAGTTCAAACAATTTTACCCTAGAGTTGAACTAGCTCTACAGTCTAGTTCAAATAGTTTTACACTAGAGTTGAACTAGCTCTATAACCTAGTACAAATAATTGTACACTTGAATTAAACTAGCTCTGTAAGTTGGTTCAAACAATTTTACCCTAGAGTTGAACTAGCTCTATAGTCTAGCTCAAATAGTTTTACACTAGATTTGAACTTGCTCTACAGGCTAGTTCAAATAGTTTTACACTAATCTTGATAGCTCTACAAGGTAGTTTAAATAATTTTACACTTGATTTGAACTAGCTATATAACCTATTACAAATAATTTTTACACTAGAGTTGAACTAGGTCTGTAATCTAGTACAAATGATTTTACACTACTATTGAACTAGCTCTACAAGCTAGTTCAAATAATTTTACACTAGAGTTGAACTAGCTCTATAACCTAGTACAAATATTTTTACACCAGAGCTAAACTAGCTCTACAAGTTAGTTCAATCAATTTTACACTAGAGTTGAACTAGCTCTACAGTATAGTTCAAATAGTTTTACACTAGAGTTGAACTAGCTCTATAACCTAGTACAAATAATTTTACACTAGAATTAAACTAGCTCTACAAGTTAGTTCAAACAATTTTACCCTAGAGTTGAACTAGCTCTACAGTCTAGTTCAAATAGTTTTACACTAGAGTTGAACTAGCTCTATAACCTAGTACAAATAATTGTACACTTGAATTAAACTAGCTCTGTAAGTTGGTTCAAACAATTTTACCCTAGAGTTGAACTAGCTCTATAGTCTAGCTCAAATAGTTTTACACTACAGTTGAACTAGCTCTATAACCTAGTTCAAATAATTTTACACTAGAGTTGAACTAGCTCTACAGGCTAGTTCAAATAATTTTACACTAGATTTGAACTAGCTCTATAGGCTAGTTCAAATAGTTTTACACTACTATTGAACTAGCTCTATAACCTAGTACAAATAATTTTACACTAGAGTTAAACTAGCTCTACAAGTTAGTAAAAACAATTTTACACTAGAGTCAAACTAGCTCTACAGTCTAATTCAAATAGTTTTACACTAGAGTTGAACTAGCTTTATAACCTAGTACAAATAATTTTAAACTAGAGTTGAACTAGCTGCATAACCTAGTACATATAATTTTACACTAGAGTTGAACTAGCTCTATGACCTAGTACAAATGATTTTATACTGGAGTTGAACTAGCTCTATAGGCTAGTTCAAATAATTTTACACTAGAGTTGAACAAGCTCTATAGGTTAGTTCAAATAATTTTATACTAGAGTTGCACTATCTCAACAAGCTAGGTCAAATAATTTTACACTAGAGTTGAACTAGCTCTATAACCTAGTACAAATAATTTTACACTAGAGTTGAACTAGCTCTATAACCCAGTACAAATAATTTTACACTAGAGTTAAACTAGCTCTACAAGTTAGTTCAAATAATTTTACACTAGAGTTGAACTAGCTCTATGACCTAGTACAAATAATTTTACACTAGATTTGAACTTGCTCTACAGGCTAGTTCAAATAGTTTTACACTAATCTTGATAGCTCTACAAGGTAGTTTAAATAATTTTACACTTGATTTGAACTAGCTATATAACCTATTACAAATATTTTTTACACTAGAGTTGAACTAGGTCTGTAATCTAGTACAAATGATTTTACACTACTATTGAACTACCTCTACAAGCTAGTTCAAATAATTTTACACTAGAGTTGAACTAGCTCTATAACCTAGTACAAATATTTTTACACTAGAGTTAAACTAGCTCTACAAGTTAGTTCAAACAATTTTACACAAGAGTTGAACTAGCTCTACAATATAAGTTCAAATAGTTTTACACTAGAGTTGAACTAGCTCAATAACCTAGTACAAATAATTTTACACTAGAATTAAACTAGCTCTACAAGTTAGTTCAAACAATTTTACCTTAGAGTTGAACTAGCTCTACAGTCTAGTTCAAATAGTTTTACACTAGAGTTGAACTAGCTCTATAACCTAGTACAAATAATTTTACACTAGAGTTGAACTAGCTCTATATCCTAGTAAAAAAATTACACTAGAGTTGAACTAGCTCTATGACCCAGTACAAATAATTCTACACTAGAGTTGAACTAGCTCTATAACGTAGTACAAATAATTTTACACTAGAGTTGAACTAGCTCTATGACCTAGTACAAATGATTTTACACTAGAGTTGAACTAGCTCTATAGGCTAGTTGAAATAATTTTACACTAGAGTTGAACAAGCTCGATAGGCTAGTTCAAATAATTTTACACTAGAGTTGAACTAGCTCTACAAGCTTGTTCAAATAATTTTACACTAGAGTTAAACTAGCTCTATAACCTACTACAAATAATTTTACACTAGAGTTGAACTAGCTCTATAACCTAGTACAAATATTTTTACACTAGAGTTAAACTAGCTCTACAAGTTAGTTCAAACAATTTTACACTAGAGTTGAACTAGCTCTACAGTATAGTTCAAATAGTTTTACACTAGAGTTGAACTAGCTCTATAACCTAGTACAAATAATTTTACACTAGAATTAAACTAGCTCTACAAGTTAGTTCAAACAATTTTACCCTAGAGTTGAACTAGCTCTACAGTCTAGTTCAAATAGTTTTACACTAGAGTTGAACTAGCTCTATAACCTAGTACAAATAATTGTACACTTGAATTAAACTAGCTCTGTAAGTTGGTTCAAACAATTTTACCCTAGAGTTGAACTAGCTCTATAGTCTAGCTCAAATAGTTTTACACTACAGTTGAACTAGCTCTATAACCTAGTTCAAATAATTTTACACTAGAGTTGAACTAGCTCTACAGGCTAGTTCAAATAATTTTACACTAGATTTGAACTAGCTCTATAGGCTAGTTCAAATAGTTTTACACTACTATTGAACTAGCTCTATAACCTAGTACAAATAATTTTACACTAGAGTTAAACTAGCTCTACAAGTTAGTAAAAAGAATTTTACACTAGAGTCAAACTAGCTCTACAGTCTAATTCAAACAGTTTTACACTAGAGTTGAACTAGCTTTATAACCTAGTACAAATAATTTTAAACTAGAGTTGAACTAGCTGCATAACCTAGTACATATAATTTTACACTAGAGTTGAACTAGCTCTATGACCTAGTACAAATGATTTTATACTGGAGTGGAACTAGCTCTATAGGCTAGTTCAAATAATTTTACACTAGAGTTGAACAAGCTCTATAGGTTAGTTCAAATAATTTTATACTAGAGTTGCACTATCTCAACAAGCTAGGTCAAATAATTTTACACTAGAGTTGAACTAGCTCTATAACCTAGTACAAATAATTTTACACTAGAGTTGAACTAGCTCTATAACCCAGTACAAATAATTTTACACTAGAGTTAAACTAGCTCTACAAGTTAGTTCAAATAATTTTACACTAGAGTTGAACTAGCTCTATGACCTAGTACAAATAATTTTACACTAGATTTGAACTTGCTCTACAGGCTAGTTCAAATAGTTTTACACTAATCTTGATAGCTCTACAAGGTAGTTTAAATAATTTTACACTTGATTTGAACTAGCTATATAACCTATTACAAATATTTTTTACACTAGAGTTGAACTAGGTCTGTAATCTAGTACAAATGATTTTACACTACTATTGAACTACCTCTACAAGCTAGTTCAAATAATTTTACACTAGAGTTGAACTAGCTCTATAACCTAGTACAAATATTTTTACACTAGAGTTAAACTAGCTCTACAAGTTAGTTCAAACAATTTTACACAAGAGTTGAACTAGCTCTACAATATAGTTCAAATAGTTTTACACTAGAGTTGAACTAGCTCAATAACCTAGTACAAATAATTTTACACTAGAATTAAACTAGCTCTACAAGTTAGTTCAAACAATTTTACCTTAGAGTTGAACTAGCTCTACAGTCTAGTTCAAATAGTTTTACACTAGAGTTGAACTAGCTCTATAACCTAGTGCAAATAATTTTACACTAGAGTTGAACTAGCTCTATATCCTAGTAAAAAAATTACACTAGATTTGAACTAGCTCTATGACCCAGTACAAATAATTCTACACTAGAGTTGAACTAGCTCTATAACGTAGTACAAATAATTTTACACTAGAGTTGAACTAGCTCTATGACCTAGTACAAATGATTTTACACTAGAGTTGAACTAGCTCTATAGGCTAGTTGAAATAATTTTACACTAGAGTTGAACAAGCTCGATAGGCTAGTTCAAATAATTTTACACTAGAGTTGAACTAGCTCTACAAGCTTGTTCAAATAATTTTACACTAGAGTTAAACTAGCTCTATAACCTACTACAAATAATTTTACACTAGAGTTGAACTAGCTCTATAACCTAGTACAAATATTTTTACACTAGAGTTAAACTAGCTCTACAAGTTAGTTCAAACAATTTTACACTAGAGTTGAACTAGCTCTACAGTATAGTTCAAATAGTTTTACACTAGAGTTGAACTAGCTCTATAACCTAGTACAAATAATTTTACACTAGAATTAAACTAGCTCTACAAGTTAGTTCAAACAATTTTACCCTAGAGTTGAACTAGCTCTACAGTCTAGTTCAAAGAGTTTTACACTAGAGTTGAACTATCTCTATAACCTAGTACAAATAATTTTACACTAGAGTTGAACTATCTCTACAGGCTAGTTCAAATAATTTTACACTAGATTTGAACTAGCTCTATAGGCTAGTTCAAATAGTTTTACACTACTATTGAACTAGCTCTATAACCTAGTACAAATAATTTTACACTAGAGTTAAACTAGCTCTACAAGTTAGTTTAAACAATTTTACACTAGAGTCGAACTAGCTCTACAGTCTAATTCAAATAGTTTTACACTAGAGTTGAACTAGCTTTATAACCTAGTACAAATAATTTTAAACTAGAGTTGAACTAGCTGCATAACCTAGTACATATAATTTTACACTAGAGTTGAACTAGCTCTATGACCTAGTACAAATGATTTTATACTGGAGTTGAACTAGCTCTATAGGCTAGTTCAAATAATTTTACACTAGAGTTGAACAAGCTCTATAGGTTAGTTCAAATAATTTTATACTAGAGTTGAACTATCTCAACAAGCTAGGTCAAATAATTTTACACTAGAGTTGAACTAGCTCTATAACCTAGTACAAATAATTTTACACTAGAGTTGAACTAGCTCTATAACCCAGTACAAATAATTTTACACTAGAGTTAAACTAGCTCTACAAGTTAGTTCAAATAATTTTACACTAGAGTTGAACTAGCTCTATGACCTAGTACAAATAATTTTACACTAGATTTGAACTTGCTCTACAGGCTAGTTCAAATAGTTTTACACTAATCTTGATAGCTCTACAAGGTAGTTTAAATAATTTTACACTTGATTTGAACTAGCTATATAACCTATTACAAATATTTTTTAGACTAGAGTTGAACTAG
This sequence comes from Triticum urartu, assembly GCF_056163025.1. Taxonomy (NCBI): domain Eukaryota; kingdom Viridiplantae; phylum Streptophyta; class Magnoliopsida; order Poales; family Poaceae; genus Triticum; species Triticum urartu. The sequence continues at coordinate 560,309,167 of NC_141875.1, forward strand.
GTCTGTAATCTAGTACAAATGATTTTACACTACTATTGAACTACCTCTACAAGCTAGTTCAAATAATTTTACACTAGAGTTGAACTAGCTCTATAACCTAGTACAAATATTTTTACACTAGAGTTAAACTAGCTCTACAAGTTAGTTCAAACAATTTTACACAAGAGTTGAACTAGCTCTACAATATAGTTCAAATAGTTTTACACTAGAGTCGAACTAGCTCTATAACCTAGCACAAATAATTTTACACTAGAATTAAACTAGCTCTACAAGTTAGTTCAAACAATTTTACCTTAGAGTTGAACTAGCTCTACAGTCTAGTTCAAATAGTTTTACACTAGAGTTGAACTAGCTCTATAACCTAGTACAAATAATTTTACACTAGAGTTGAACTAGCTCTATATCCTAGTAAAAAAATTACACTTGAGTTGAACTAGCTCTATGACCCAGTACAAATAATTCTACACTAGAGTTGAACTAGCTCTATAACCTAGTACAAATGATTTTACACTAGAGTTGAACTAGCTCTATGACCTAGTACAAATGATTTTACACTAGAGTTGAACTAGCTCTATAGGCTAGTTGAAATAATTTTACACTAGAGTTGAACAAGCTCGATAGGCTAGTTCAAATAATTTTACACTAGAGTTGAACTAGCTCTACAAGCTTGTTCAAATAATTTTACACTACAGTTAAACTAGCTCTATAACCTACTACAAATAATTTTACACTAGAGTTGAACTAGCTCTACAAGCTAGTTCAAATAATTTTACACTAAATTTTAACTAGCTCTATAGGCTAGTTCGAATAGTTTTACACTAATCTTGAACTAGCTCTACAAGGTAGTTTAAATAATTTTACACGTGATTTGTACTAGCTCTATAACCTATTACAAATAATTTTACACTAGAGTTGAACTAGGTCTGTAATCTAGTACAAATGATTTTACACTGCTATTGAACTAGCCCTACAAGCTAGTTCAAATAATTTTACACTAGAGTTGAACTAGCTCCTATAACCTAGTACAAATAATTTTACACTAGAGTTAAACTAGCTCTACAAGTTAGTTCAAACAATTTTACACTATAATTGAACTAGCTCTACAGTCTAGTTCAAATAGTTTTACACTAGAGTTGAATTAGCTCTATAACCTAGTACAAATAATTTTACAAAAGAATTAAACTAGCTCTACAAGTTAGTTCAAAAAAATTTACACTATAATAGAACTAGCTCTACAGTCTAGTTCAAATAGTTTTACACTAGAGTTAAACAAGCTCTACAGTCTAGTTCAAATAGTTTTACACTAGAGGTGAACTAGCTCTATAACCTAGTACAAATAATTTTATACTAGAGTTGAAGTTGCTCTATGACCTAGTACAAATAATTTTATACTAGAGTTGAACCAGCTCTATAACCTAGTACAAATAATTTTATACTAGAGTTGAACTAGCTCTATAACCTAGTTCAAATAATTTTACACTAGAGTTGAACTAGCTCTATAGGCTAGTTCAAATAATTTTACACTAGAGTTGAACTAGCTCTACAAGCTAGGTCAAATAATTTTGCACTAGAGGTGAACTAGTTGTATAATCTAGTACAAATAATTTTACACTAGAGTAAAACTAGCTCTACAAGTTAGTTCAAATAATTTTACACTAGAGTTGAACTAGCTCTATAATCTAGTTCAAATAGTTTTACACTAGAGTTGAACTAGCTTTATAACCTAGTACAAATAATTTTACACTAGAGTTGAATTAGCTCTACAAACTAGGTCAAATAATTTTAAACTAGAGTTGGCCTAGCCCTGTAACCCAGTACAAATAGTTTTACACTACAGTTGAACTAGCTCTACAACCTAGTACAAATAATTTTACACTACTGTTGAAATAGCTATACAAGCTAGTTCAAATAATTTTACACTAGAGTTGAACTAGCTCTATAACCTAATACAAAGAATTTTACACTAGAGTTAAACTAGGTCTACAAGTTAGTTCAAACAATTTTACACTAGAGTTGAACAAGCTCTACAGTCTAGTTCAAATAGTTTTACACTAGAGGTGAACTAGCTCTATAACCTAGTACAAATAATTTTATACTAGAGTTGAAGTTGCTCTATGACCTAGTACAAATAATTTTATACTAGAGTTGAACTAGCTCTATAACCTAGTACAAATAATTTTATACTAGAGTTGAACTAGCTCTATAACCTAGTTCAAATAATTTTACACTAGAGTTGAACTAGCTCTATAGGCTAGTTCAAATAATTTTACACTCGAGTTCAACTAGTTCTATAGTATAGTTCAAATAATTTTACACTAGAGTTGAACTAGTTCTACAAGCTAGTTTTAATAATTTTACACTAGAGTTGAACTAGCTCTATAGGCTAGTTCAAATAATTTTACACTGGAGTTGAACTAGTTCTACAAGCTAGTTCAAATAATTTTACTCTAGAGTTCAACTAGGTCTACAAGCTAGTTCAAATAATTTTACACTATAGTTGAACTAGTTCTACAAGATAGTTTAAATAATTTTACACTAGAGTTGAACTAGCTCTACAGGCTAGTACAAGTAATTTTACACTAGAGTTGAACTAGCTCTACAAGCTAGTTGAAATAATTTTACAATAGAGTTGAACTAGCTTTATAACCTAGTACAAATTATTTTACACTAAAGTTGAACTAGCTCTACAGCCTAGTTCAATTAGTTTTACACTAATCTTGAACTAGCCGTACAAGCTAGTTCAAATATTTTTACACTAGAGTTGAACTAGCTCTATAACCTAGTACAAATAATTTTACACTAGAGTTGAAATAGCTCTATCGCCTAGTATAAATAATTTTACACTAGAGTTGAAATAGCTCTTTGACCTAGTACAAATAATTTTACAGTAGAGTTAAACTAGCTCTATAGGCTAGTTCAAATAATTTTACACTAGAGTTGAACTAGCTCTACAAGCTAGTTCAAATAATTTTACAATAAAGTTGAACTAGCTCTACAAGCTAGTTCAAATAATTTTACACTAGAGTTGAACTAGCTCTACTGGCTAGTTCAAATAATTTTACACTAGATTTGAACTAGCTCTATAGGCTAGTTCAAATAATTTTACACTAGAGTTGAACTAGCTCTACAAGCTAGTACAAATAATTTTGCACTAGAGTCGAACTAGCTCTACAGTCTAATTCAAATAGTTTTACACTAGAGTTGAACTAGCTTTATAACCTAGTACAAATAATTTTAAACTAGAGTTGAACTAGCTGCATAACCTTGTACATATAATTTTACACTAGAGTTGAGGTAGCTCTATGACCTAGTACAAATGATTTTATACTGGAGTTGAACTAGCTCTATAGGCTAGTTCAAATAATTTTACACTAGAGTTGAACAAGCTCTACAGGTTAGTTCAAATAATTTTATACTAGAGTTGAACTAGCTCAACAAGCTAGGTCAAATAATTTTACACTAGAGTTGAACTAGCTCTATAACCTAGTACAAATAATTTTACACTAGAGTTGAACTAGCTCTATAACCCAGTACAAATAATTTTACACTAGAGTTAAACTAGCTCTACAAGTTAGTTCAAATAATTTTACACTAGAGTTGAACTAGCTCTATGACCTAGTACAAATAATTTTACACTAGATTTGAACTTGCTCTACAGGCTAGTTCAAATAGTTTTACACTAATCTTGATAGCTCTACAAGGTAGTTTAAATAACTTTACACTTGATTTGAACTAGCTATATAACCTATTACAAATAATTTTTACACTAGAGTTGAACTAGGTCTGTAATCTAGTACAAATGATTTTACACTACTATTGAACTAGCTCTACAAGCTAGTTCAAATAATTTTACACTAGAGTTGAACTAGCTCTATAACCTAGTACAAATATTTTTACACTAGAGTTAAACTAGCTCTACAAGTTAGTTCAAACAATTTTACACTAGAGTTGAACTAGCTCTACAGTATAGTTCAAATAGTTTTACACTAGAGTTGAACTAGCTCTATAACCTAGTACAAATAATTTTACACTAGAATTAAACTAGCTCTACAAGTTAGTTCAAACAATTTTACCCTAGAGTTGAACTAGCTCTACAGTCTAGTTCAAATAGTTTTACACTAGAGTTGAACTAGCTCTATAACCTAGTACAAATAATTTTACACTAGAGTTGAACTAGCTCTATATCCTAGTAAAAAATTACACTAGAGTTGAACTAGCTCTATGACCCAGTACAAATAATTCTACACTAGAGTTGAACTACCTCTATAACGTAGTACAAATAATTTTACACTAAAGTTGAACTAGCTCTAGGACCTAGTACAAATGATTTTACACTAGAGTTGAACTAGCTCTATAGGCTAGTTCAAATAATTTTACACTAGAGTTGAACAAGCTCGATAGGCTAGTTCAAATAATTTTACACTAGATTTGAACTAGCTCTACAAGCTTGTTCAAATAATTTTACACTAGAGTTAAACTAGCTCTATAACCTACTACCAATAATTTTACACTAGATTTGAACTAGCTCTACAATCTAGTTCAAATAATTTTACACTAAATATTAACTAGCTCTATAGGCTAGTTCGAATAGTTTTACACTAATCTTGAACTAGCTCTACAAGGTAGTTTAAATAATTTTACACGTGATTTGTACTAGCTCTATAACCTATTACAAATAATTTTACACTAGAGTTGAACTAGGTCTGTAATCTAGTACAAATGATTCTACACTAATGTCGAACTAGCTCTACAAGCTAGGTCAAATAATTTTACACTATAATTGAACTAGCTCTACAGTCTAGTTCAAATAGTTTTACACTAGAGTTGAACTAGGACTGTAACCTAGAACAAATAATTTTACACTAGATTTGAACTAGCTCTGTTACCTAGTACAAATAATTTTACACTAGAGTTGAACTAGCTCTATGACCTAGTACAAATAATTTTACACTAGAGTTGTACTAGCTCTATAACCTAGTACAAATAATTTTACACTAGAGTTGAACTAGCTTTATAACCTAGTACAAATAATTTTACACTAGAGTTGAACTAGCTCTATAGGCTAGTTCAAATAATTTTACACTAGAGTTGAACTAGCTCTACAAGCTAGTACAAATAATTTTGCACTAGAGTTGAACTACCTCTATAGGCTAGTTCAAATAATTTTACACTAGAGTTGAACTAGCTCTACAAGCTAGGTCAAATAATTTTACACTAGAGGTGAACTAGTTGTATAATCTAGTACAAATAATTTTACACTAGAGTTAAACTAGCTTTATAACCTAGTACAAATAATTTTACACTAGAGTTGAACTAGCTCTACAATCTAGTTCAAATAGTTTTACACTAGAGTTGAACTAGCTGTATAACCTAGTACAAATAATTTTACACTAGAGTTGAATTAGCTCTACAAGCTAGGTCAAATAATTTTAAACTAGAGTTGAACTAGCTCTGTAACCCAGTACAAATAATTTTACACTACAGTTGAACTAGCTCTACAACCTAGTTCAAATAATTTTACAATAGAGTTGAACTAGCTCTATAACCTAGTACAAAGAATTTTACACTAGAGTTAAACTAGCTCTACAAGTTAGTTCAAACAATTTTACACTCGAGTTGAACTAGCTCTACTGTCTAGTTCAACTAGTTTTACACGAGAGTTGAACTAGCTCTATAACCTACTACAAATAATTTTACACTAGAGTTGAAGTAGCTCTATGACCAAGTACAAATAATTTTATACTAGAGTTGAACTAGCTTTATAACCTAGTACAAATAATTTTATACTAGAGTTAAACTAGCTCTATGACCTAGTTCAAATAATTTTACACTAGAGTTGAACTAGCTCTATGCGCTAGTTCAAATAATTTTACACTAGAGTTGAACTAGTTCTATAGGCTAGTTCAAATAATTTTGCACTAGAGTTGAACTAGTTCTAAAAGCTAGTTTTAATAATTTTACACTAGAGTTGAACTAGCTCTATAGGCTAGTTCAAATAATTTTACACTCGAGTTGAACTAGTTCCACAAGCTAGTTTAAATATTTTTACTCTAGAGTGGAACTAGCTCTACAAGCTAGTTCAAATAATTTTACACTAGAGTTGAACTAGTTCTACAAGCTAGTTTAGATAATTTTACACTAGAGTTGAACTAGCTCTATAGGCTAGTTCAAGTAATTTTACACTAGATTTGAACTAGCTCTACAAGCTAGTTGAAATAATTTTACACTAGAGTTGAATTACCTTTATAACCTAGTACAAATTATTTTATACTAGAGTTGAAATAGCTCTACAAGCTAGTTCAAATAATTTTACACTAGATTTGAACTAGCTCTGTAACCTAGTACAAATAATTTTATACTAGAGTTGAACTAGCTCTACAAGCTAGGTCAAATAATTTTACACTTGAGTTGAACTAGCTCTATAACCTAGTACAAATAATTTTACACTACAGTTGAACTAGCTCTATAACCTAGTACAAAGAATTTTACACTAGGGTTGAACTAGCTCTATGACCTAGTACAAATAATTTTACACTAGAGTTGAACTAGCTCTATAACCCACTACAAATAATTTTACACTAGAGTTGGACTAGCTCTATAACCTAGTACAAATAATTTTATAGTAGAGTTGAACTAGCTCTATAGGCTAGTTCAAATAATTTTACATTAGAGTTGAACAAGCTCTATAGGCTAGTTCAAATAATTTTACATTAGAGTTGAACTAGCTCTACAAACTAGGTCAAATAATTTTACACTAGAGGTGAACTAGTTGTATAATCTAGTACAAATAATTTTACACTAGAGTTAAACTAGCTCTACAAGTTAGTTCATTAATTTTACACTAGAGCTGAACTAGCTCTACAAACTACTTCAAATAGTTTTACACTAGAGTTGAATTAGCTCTACAAGCTAGGTCAAATAATTTTAAACTAGAGTTGAACTAGCTCTGTAACCCAGTACAAATAATTTTACACTATAGTTGAACTAGCTCTACAACCTAGTACAAATAATTTTACACTACTGTTGAACCACCTGTACAAGCTAGTTCAAATAATTTTACACTAGAGTTGAACTAGCTCTATAACCTAGTACAAAGAATTTTACACTAGTGTTGAAGTAGCTCTATGACCTAGTATAAATAATTTTATACTAGAGTTGAACTAGCTTTATAACCTAGTACAAATAATTTTATACTAGAGTTGAACTAGCTCTATGACCTAGTTCAAATAATTTTACACTAGAGTTGAACTAGCTCTATAGGCTTGTTCAAATAATTTTACAGTGGAGTTGAACTAGTTCTATAGGCTAGTTCAAATAATTTTACACTAGAGTTGAACTAGTTCTACAAGCTAGTTTTAATAATTTTACACTAGAGTTGAACTAGCTCTACAAGCTAGTTTTAATAATTTTACACTAGAGTTGAACTAGCTCTACAAGCTAGTTCAAATAATTTTACTCTAGAGTTGAACTAGCTCTACAAGCTAGTTCCAATAATTTTACACTACAGTTGAACTAGCTCTACAACCTAGTACAAATAATTTTACACTACTGTTGAACCACCTGTACAAGCTAGTTCAAATAATTTTACACTAAAGTTGAACTACCTCTATAACCTAGTACAAAGAATTTTACACTAGAGTTGAAGTAGCTCTATGACCTAGTATAAATAATTTTATACTAGAGTTGAACTAGCTTTACAACCTAGTACAAATAATTTTATACTAGAGTAGAACTAGCTCTATAGGCTTGTTCAAATAATTTTACACTGGAGTTGAACTAGTTCTATAGGCTAGTACAAATAATTTTACACTAGAGTTGAACTAGTTCTACAAGCTAGTTTTAATAATTTTACACTAGAGTTGAACTAGCTCTACAAGCTAGTTTTAATAATTTTACACTAGAGTTGAACTCGCTCTACAAGCTAGTTCAAATAATTTTACTCTAGAGTTGAACTAGCTCTAAAAGCTAGTTCAAATAATTTTACACTAGTGTTGAACTAGCTCTACAAGCTAGTTGAAAAAATTATACACTAGAGTTGAACTAGCTTTATAACCTAGTTCAAATAATTTTACACTAGAGTTGAACTAGCTCTACAAGCTAGTTCAATAATTTTACACTAAAGTTGAACTAGCTCTACAGGCTAGTTCAAATAGTTTTACACTAATCTTGAACTACCTCTACAAGCTAGTTTAAATAATTTTACACTAGATTTGAACTAGCTCTGTAACCTAGTACAAATAATTTTACACTAGAGTTGAACTAGCCCTACATGCTGGGTCAAATAATTTTACACTTGAGTTGAACTAGCTCTATAACCTAGTACAAATAATTTTACACTACAGTTGAACTAGCTCTATAACCTAGTACAAATGATTTTACACTACTGTTGAACTAGCTCTATAAGCTAGTTCAAAAATTTTTACACTAGATTTGAACAAGCTCTACAGGTTAGTTCAAATAATTTTACACTAGAGTTGACCTAGCTCTATAACCTAGTACAAATAATTTTACACTAGAGTTGAACTAGCTCTACAAGCTAGTTCAAATAATATTACACTAAATTTGAACTAGCTCTACAAGGTAGTTTGAATAATTTTACACTTGATTTGAACTAGCTCTATAACCTAGTACAAATAATTTTACACTAGAGTTAAACTAGCTCTACAAGTTAGTTCAAACAATTTTACACTAGAGTTGAACTAGCTCTACAGTCTAGTTCAAATAGTTTTACACTAGAGTTGAACTAGCTCTATAACCTAGTTTTAATAATTTTACACTAGAGTTGAACTAGCTCTATAACCTAGTACAAATAATTTTACAATAGAGTTGAACTAGCTCTATGACCTAGTACAAATAATTATACACTAGAGTTGAACTAGCTCTATAACCTAGTACAAATAATTTTACACTAGAGTTGAACTAGCTCTATGACCTAGTACAAATAATTTTACACTAGAGTTAAACTAGCTCTACAAGTTAGTTCAAATAATTTTACACAATAGTTGAACTAGCTCTACATTATAGTTCAAATAGTTTTACACTAGAGTTGAACTAGCTCCATAACCTAGTACAAATAATTTATAGTTGAGTCAAACTAGCTCTACAAGCTAGGTCAAATAATTTTAAACTAGAGTTGATAGCTCTATAAATCAGTACAAATAATTTTACCCTAGAGTTGAACTAGCTCTACAACCTAGTACAAATAATTTTACACTACTGTTGAACCAGCTATACAAGCTAGTTCAAAAAATTGCACTAGAGTTGAACTAGCTCTATAACCTAGTACAAATAATTTTACACTAGAGTTAAACTAGCTCTACAAGTTAGTTCAAACAATTTCATTCTAGAGTTGAACTAGCTCTATAGTCTAGTTCAAATAGTTTTACACTAGATTTGAACTAGCTCTATAACCTAGTACAAATAATTGTACACTTGAATTAAACTAGCTCTATAAGTTGGTTCAAACAATTTTACACTAGAGTTGAACTAGCTCTGTAGTCTAGTTCAAATGGTTTTACACTAGAGTTAAAGTAACACTATGACCTAGTACAAATAATTTTATACTAGAGTTGAACTAGCTCTACAAGCTAGTTCAAATAATTTTACACTAGAGTTGAACTAGCTCTACAAGCTAGTTCAAATAATTTTACACTTAAGTTGAACTAGCTCTACAAGCTAGATCAAATAATTTTACACTAGAGTTGAACTAGCTCTACTGGCTAGTTCAAATAATTTTACACTTGAGTTGAACTAGCTCTATAACCTAGTACAAATAAGTTTACACTAGAGTTGAACTAGCTCTATAACCTAGTACAAATGATTCTACACTACTGTTGAACTAGCCCTACAAGATAGTTCAAATAATTTTACACTAGAGTTGAACTAGCTCCATAACCTAGTACAAATAATTTTACACTAGAGTTGAAATAGCTCTATCACCTAGTATAAATAATTTTACACTAGAGTTGAAATTGCTCTTTGACCTAGTACAAATAATTTTACACTAGAGTTAAACTAGCTCTATAGGCTAGTTCAAATAATTTTACACTAGAGTTGAACTAGCTCTACAAGCTAGTTCAAATAATTTTACAATAAAGTTGAACTAGCTCTACAAGCTAGTTCAAATAATTTTACACTAGAGTTGAACTAGCTCTACAGGCTAGTTCAAATAATTTTACACTAGATTTGAACTAGGTCTATAGGCTAGTTCAAATAGTTTTACACTACTATTAAACTAGCTCTATAAACTACTACAACTAATTTTACACTAGAGTTAAACTAGCTCTACAAGTTAGTTCAAATAATTTTACACTAGTGTCGAACTAGCTCTACAGTCTAATTTAAATAGTTTTACACTAGAGTTGAACTAGCTTTATAACCTAGTACAAATAATTTTAAACTAGAGTTGAACTAGCTGCATAACCTAGTACATATAATTTTACACTAGAGTTGAACTAGCTCTATGACCTAGTACAAATGATTTTATACTGGAGTTGAACTAGCTCTATAGGCTAGGTCAAATAATTTTACACTAGAGTTGAACAAGATCTATAGGCTAGTTCAAATATTTTTATACTAGAGTTGAACTAGATCAACAAGCTAGGTCAAATAATTTTACACTAGAGTTGAACTAGCTCTATAACCTAGTACAAATAATTTTATACTAGAGTTGAAGTAGCTCTATGACCTAGTACAAATAATTTTATACTCGAGTAGAACTAGCTCTATAACCTAGTACAAATAATTTTATACTAGAGTTGAACTAGCTCTATGACCTAGTTAAAATAATTTTACACTAGAGTTAAACTAGCTCTACAAGTTAGTTCGAATAATTTTACACTAGTGTCGAATTAGCTCTACAGTCTAATTCAAATAGTTTTACACTAGAGTTGAACTAGCTTTATAACCTAGTACAAATAATTTTAAACTAGAGTTGAACTAGCTGCATAACCTAGTACATATAATTTTACACTAGAGTTGAACTAGCTCTATGACCTAGTACAAATGATTTTATACTGGAGTTGAACTAGCTCTATAGGCTAGTTCAAACAATTTTACACTAGAGTTGAACAAGCTCTATAGGCTAGTTCAAATATTTTTATACTAGAGTTGAACTAGCTCAACAAGCTAGGTCAAATAATTTTACACTAGAGTTGAACTAGCTCTATAACCTAGTACAAATAATTTTATACTAGAGTTGAAGTAGCTCTATGACCTAGTACAAATAATTTTATACTCGAGTAGAACTAGCTCTATAACCTAGTACAAATAATTTTATACTAGAGTTGAACTAGCTCTATGACCTAGTTAAAATAATTTTACACTAGAGTTGAACTAGCTCTATAGGCTAGTTCAAATAATTTTACACTAGAGTTGAACTAGTTCTATAAGCTAGTTCATATAATTTTACACTAGAGTTGAACTAGTTCTATAGGCTAGTTCAAATAATTTTACACTAGAGTTGAACTTGTTCTACAAGCTAGTTTTCATAATTTTACACTAGAGTTGAACTAGCTCTATAGGCTAGTTCAAATAATTTTACACTAGAGTTGAACTAGTTCTACAAGCTAGTTCAAATAATTTTACTCTAGAGTTGAACTAGTTCTACAGGCTAGTTCAAATAATTTTACACTAGAGTTGAACTAGTTCTACAAGCTGGTTTAAATAATTTTACACTAGAGTTGAACTAGCTCTACAGGCTAGTTCAAGTAATTTTACACTAGAGTTGAACTAGCTCTACAAGCTAGTTGAAATAATTTTACATAGAGTTGAACTAGCTTTATAACCTAGTACAAATTATTTTACACTATAGTTGAACTAGCTCTACAAGCTAGTTCAAATAATTTATACTAGATTTGAACTAGCTCTGTTACCTAGTACAAATAATTTTACACTAGAGTTGAACTAGCTCTACAAGCTAGGTCAAATAATTTTACACTTGAGTTGAACTAGCTCTATAACCTAGTACAAATAATTTTACACTAGAGTTGAACTAGCTCTATAACCTAGTACAAAGAATTTTACAATAGAGTTGAAGTAGCTCTATGACCTAGTATAAATAATTTTATACTAGAGTTGAACTAGCTTTATAACCTAGTACAAATAATTTTATACTAGAGTAGAACTAGCTCTATAGGCATGTTCAAATAATTTTACACTGGAGTTGAACTAGTTCTATAGGCTAGTTCAAATAATTTTACACTAGAGTTGAACTAGTTCTACAAGCTAGTTTTAATAATTTTACACTAGAGTTGAACTAGCTCTACAAGCTAGTTTTAATAATTTTACACTAGAGTTGAACTAGCTCTACAAGCTAGTTCAAATAATTTTACTCTAGAGTTGAACTAGCTCTACAACCTAGTTCAAATAATTTTACACTAGAGTTGAACTAGCTCTACAACCTACTTGAAATAATTTTACACTAGAGTTGAACTAGCTTTATAACCTAGTACAAATAATTTTACATTAGAGTTGAACTAGCTCTACAAGCTAGTTCAATAATTTTACACTAAAGTTGAACTACCTCTACAGGCTAGTTCAAATAGTTTTACACTAATCTTGAACTACCTCTACAAGCTAGTTTAAATAATTTTACACTAGATTTGAACTAGCTCTGTAACCTAGTACAAATAATTTTACACTAGAGTTGAACTAGCCCTACATGCTGGGTCAAATAATTTTACACTTGAGTTGAACTAGCTCTATAACCTAGTACAAATAATTTTACACTACAGTTGAACTAGCTCTATAACCTAGTACAAATGATTTTACACTACTGTTGAACTAGCTCTACAAGCTAGTTCAAAATTTTTTACACTAGAGTTGAACAAGCTCTACAGGCTAGTTCAAATAATTTTACACTAGAGTTGACCTAGCTCTATAACCTAGTACAAATAATTTTACACTAGAGTTGAACTAGCTCTACAAGCAAGTTCAAATAATATTACACTAAATTTGAACTAGCTCTACAGGCTAGTTCAAATCATTTTACACTAGTCTTGAACTAGCTCTACAAGGTAGTTTGAATAATTTTACACTTGATTTGAACTAGCTCTATAACCTAGTACAAATAATTTTACACTAGAGTTAAACTAGCTCTACAAGTTAGTTCAAACAATTTTACACTAGAGTTGAACTAGCTCTACAGTCTAGTTCAAATAGTTTTACACTAGAGTTGAACTAGCTCTATAACCTAGTTTTAATAATTTTACACTAGAGTTGAACTAGCTCTATAACCTAGTTCAAATAATTTTAGAATAGAGTTGAACTAGCTCTATGACCTAGTACAAATAATTATACACTAGAGTTGAACTAGCTCTATAACCTAGTACAAATAATTTTACACTAGAGTTGAACTAGCTCTATGACCTAGTACAAATAATTTTACACTAGAGTTGAACTAGATCTGTAGGAGAGTTCACATAATTTTACACTAGAGATGAACTAGTTTTATAACCTAGTACAAATAATTTTAGACTAGAGTTAAACTAGCTCTACAAGTTAGTTCAAATAATTTTACTCAAGAGTTGAACTAGCTCTACATTCTAGTTCAAATAGTTTTACACTAGAGTTGAACTAGCTCCATAACCTAGTACAAATAATTTATAGTTGAGTTAAACTCGCTCTACAAGCTAGGTCAAATAATTTTAAACTAGAGTTGAACTAGCTCTATAAACCAGTACAAATAGTTTTACCCTAGAGTTGAACTAGCTCTATAACCTAGTACAAATAATTTTACACTACTGTTGAACCAGCTATACAAGCTAGTTCAAAAAATTGCACTAGAGTTGAACTAGCTCTATAACCTAGTACAAATAATTTTACACTTGAGTTACACTAGCTCCACAAGTTAGTTCAAACAATTTTACTCTAGAGTTGAACTAGCTCTATAGTCTAGTTCAAATAGTTTTACACTAGAGTTGAACTAGCTCTATAACCTAGTACAAATAATTGTACACTTGAATTAAACTAGCTCTATAAGTTGGTTCAAACAATTTTACACTAGAGTTGAACTAGCTCTATAGTCTAGTTCAAATAGTTTACACTAGAGTTGAACTAACACTATGACCTAGTACAAATAATTTTACACTAGAGTTGAACTAGCTCTACAAGCTAGTTCAAACAATTTTACACTAGAGTTGAACTAGCTCTACAAGCTAGTTCAAATAATTTAGACTTAAGTTTAACTAGCTCTACAAGCTAGATCAAATAATTTTACACTAGAGTTGAACTAGCTCTACTGGCTAGTTCAAATAATTTTACACTTGAGTTGAACTAGCTCTATAACCTAGTACAAATAAGTTTACACTAGAGTTGAACTAGCTCTATAACCTAGTACAAATGATTCTACACTACTGTTGAGCTAGCCCTACAAGCTAGTTCAAATAATTTTACACTAGAGTTGAACTAGCTCTATAACCTAGTACAAATAATTTTACACTAGAGTTGAAATAGCTCTATCACCTAGTATAAATAATTTTACACTAGAGTTGAAATAGCTCTTTGACCTAGTACAAATAATTTTACACTAGAGTTAAACTAGCTCTATAGGCTAGTTCAAATAATTTTACACTAGAGTTGAACTAGCTCTACAGGCTATTTCAAATAATTTTACAATAAAGTTGAACTAGCTCTACAAGCTAGTTCAAATAATTTTACATTAGAGTTGAACTAGCTCTACATGCTAGTTCAAATAATTTTACACTAGATTTGAACTAGCTCTATAGGCTAGTTCAAATAGTTTTACACTACTATTGAACTAGCTCTATAACCTAGTACAAATAATTTTACACTAGAGTTAAACTAGCTCTACAAGTTAGTTCGAATAATTTTACACTAGAGTCGAACTAGCTCTAAAGTCTAATTCAAATAGTTTTACACTAGAGTTGAACGAGCTTTATAACCTAGTACAAATAATTTTAAACTAGAGTTGAACTAGCTGCATAACCTAGTACATATAATTTTACACTAGAGTTGAACTAGCTCTATGACCTAGTACAAATGATTTTATACTGGAGATGAACTAGCTCTATAGGCTAGTTCAAATAATTTTACACTAGAGTTGAACAAGCTCTATAGGCTAGTTCAAATAATTTTATACTAGAGTTGAACTAGCTCAACAAGCTAGGTCAAATAATTTTACACTAGAGTTGAACTAGCTCTATAACCTAGTACAAATAATTTTACACTAGAGTTGAACTAGCTCTATAACCCAGTACAAATAATTTTACACTAGAGTTAAACTAGCTCTACAAGTTAGTTCAAATAATTTTACACTAGAGTTGAACTAGCTCTATGACCTAGTACAAATAATTTTACACTAGATTTGAACTTGCTCTACAGGCTAGTTCAAATAGTTTTACACTAATCTTGATAGCTCTACAAGGTAGTTTAAATAATTTTACACTTGATTTGAACTAGCTATATAACCTATTACAAATATTTTTTACACTAGAGTTGAACTAGGTCTATAATCTAGTACAAATGATTTTACACTACTATTGAACTAGCTCTACAAGCTAGTTCAAATAATTTTACACTAGAGTTGAACTAGCTCTATAACCTAGTACAAATATTTTTACACTAGAGTTAAACTAGCTCTACAAGTTAGTTCAAACAATTTTACACTAGAGTTGAACTAACTCTACAGTATAGTTCAAATAGTTTTACATTAGAGTTGAACTAGCTCTATGACCTAGTACAAATGATTTTACACTACAGTTGAACTAGCTCTATAGGCTAGTTCAAATAATTTTACACTAGAGTTTAACAAGCTCGATAGGCTAGTTCAATTAATTTTACACTAGAGTTGAACTAGCTCTACAAGCTTGTTCAAATAATTTTACACTAGAGTTGAACTAGCTCTATAACCTACTACAAATAATTTTACACTAGAGTTGAACTAGATCTAGAAGCTAGTTCAAATAATTTTACACTAAATTTTAACTAGCTCTATAGGCTAGTTCGAATAGTTTTACACTAATCTTGAACTAGCTCTACAAGGTAGTTTAAATAATTTTACACGTGATTTGTACTAGCTCTATAACCTATTACAAATAATTTTACACTAGAGTTGAACTAGGTCTGTAATCTAGTACAAATGATTTTACACTACTGTTGAACTAGCTCCACAAGCTAGTTCAAATAATTTTACACTAGAGTTGAACTAGCTCCTATAACCTAGTACAAATAATTTTACATTAGAGTTAAACTAGCTGTACAAGTTAGTTCACACAATTTTACACTATAATTGAACTAGCTCTACAGTCTAGTTCAAATAGTTTTACACTACAGTTGAATTAGCTCTATAACCTAGTACAAATAATTTTACACTAGAATTAAACTAGCTCTACAAGTTAGTTCAAACAATTTTACACTATAATTGAACTAGCTCTACAGTCTAGTTCAAATAGTTTTACACTAGAGTTGAACTAGGTCTATAACTGTAACGCCCGGATAATTAAGCTACAGTGATTCCCCGCTAATGATGCCACGTCACCACGGTTACTGTGGTAAACTCTCGATAGTTCAGAACCGAAACAAGTTCAAAATTCAAATAAAAGAAAACAATAAAAGTTTTCAAAAATTAAAACAAAAATGTTCGGTGGTTGCCAAATATTACAAAGATAATTATGGTGTAAGGTTCACCATTTTATAAAATGCCTAAGTGTTTATAAATAAATAAAAACAGAAAAGAAAATAAATAAAAAGAAAACAGAAAACAATACAAAAAAAAGAGAGAGAAAGCCCCCCCCTCTCCCTGGGCCGTGGCCCAACTGGGCCAACCCAACCGGCCCAGCCGGCCCCCCCACCAGGCCGGCCCACACCCCCCACCACTTAACCCCGGTCCACCCCCCCTGAACCCTAACCCTCACCCGATCCCCACTCTCCCCCACTCGCCCCCCCTCGCTCCCTCCCCCGATCTGGATCGGGGCGAACCCCCCCCCCCCCCGATCCCATCGGCCCGACGCCGCCGTCGATCCCCGTCGCCCCGCCGCCGTTCACCATCGCCACCGCCCCGGATCTCCGTCGCCTAACCGCCTCCCCAGCGCCACGGTGCCGCCCCGTCGTCCTCGTCTCCTCGTCGCCAACGCCGTCGACGCACGCCGCCGCCTCGGCCTCGTCTCCTCCCCGTCGACGTCGTCCCCGGCCACCACCTCGACCCCCGCTGCCCCAGTCCCTACGGATCCGCGGTGAGGCCCCCGGCCTCCTCTCCCCCTGTCCTCGTACACGCGCGCCCCGCCGGATTCGCCTTGGCCGCCCCCTGCCGCCGCTCTCCCTCCGCCGTGCAGCCCGGCTGCTGCTGCTCCGCTGCGGAAGCCGTGCGCCCCGGCACAACCCCGCTGCAGCCCCGCGCTCGCCAGCTCGTGCGTGGCCTCGCCCGCGCCCTTGCCCGCCGGCTGGCCGCGCCCGCTCACGGAGCGCTCCGGTGTCCCAGCCGCCCTGCCCTGCTCCGCTCCCTCCTGCGCCGCTCCAACCGCGCGGCCCCGCGACGGCCCGCAGCGCCACCGCTCCCTACGCACGCCTCCGCCTGCCGCGGCTGGCCGGCGAGCCTCGCCGAGGCCACGGCCTCACCCCGCCGCACTGGGCTAGGGCCTCCGCCGGTGCCCCCACTTGCCCCTTTCGGGTGCACGGGCGCCCGCTAACCACGCCTGTTACGGCCCCCCCAGGGGCCTATGACAAAGGGGGCCCACCCCATAGAACGTTTTCAAAAAAAAAGAAAGGAAAAGAATTAAAAATAAAAATAAAAATATATGATAATAATAAAAATAATTAATTAATTAATTAATTAATTAAGGAATTAATTAAGTTAATTAATTATAATTAGATTAACCTAATCACTAATTAACCTAATTAACCTAAACAGTGTATGACAGGTGGGTCCCACTGGACCCACATGTCAGTTTGACCCAGTCAACTCTGTTGACTGCTGACGTCAGCATGACATCATGCTGATGTCATAAATTCATTTTTTTTGAGTTAAATAATTAATTAATTAAATTCCAGAAATTAATAAAATCTTTAGAAAATCATATCTTTTAATCCGTAACTCGAATTAAAATATTTTTAACATGAAAGTTGCTCAGAACGACGAGACGAATCCGGATACGCAACCCGTTCGTCCGCCACACCCCTCTAACCTATCGAACTCGCAACTTTCCCCCTCCGGCTCCTCTGTCCGAAAACGCGAAACACCGGGGATACTTTCCCGGATGTTATCCCCCTTCACCGGTATCACCTACTACCGCGTTAGGGCACCTCTAACGCCGTAACTTGTCTTGTCATGCATCACTATGCATATGATTGCATTATATTTATTGTTTCTTCCCCCTCTTCTCTCTCTAGACACCGAGACCGACGCCGCTGCTACCCCGTACGACTACGGAGTTGACGACCCCTCTCTCTTGCCAGAGCAACCAGGCAAGCCCCCCCCTTTGATCACCAGATATCGCCTACTCTTCTCTATACTGCTTGCATTAGAGTAGTGTAGCATGTTACTGCTTCCCGTTAATCCTATATTGATGCATAGCCTGTCCTTGCTACTACTGTGGTTACCTTTACCTGCAATCCTAATGCTTAGTATAGGATGCTAGTATTTTCATCAGTGGCCCTACATCCTTGTCCGTCTGCCATGCTATACTATCGGGCCGTGATCACTCGGGAGTTGATCACGGGTATATACTATATGCTTTATACATGATACATGTGGTGACTAAAGACGGGTCGGCTTGTGGAGCACCCGCGAGTGATTCACGGATTGGGGGCTGAAAGGACCTTTGTCCCAACGGCCCTCTGTGTGGACCTTTGAGGCGGAGCGACAGGGCAGGTTCCGACCACCTAGGAGAGAGGTGGGCCTGGCCCTGGTCGGCGTTCGCGGATACTTAACACGCTTAACGAGATCTGGGTATTTGATCTGAGTCTGGCCATTTGGTCTATACGCACTAACCATCTACGCGGGAGTAGTTATGGGTATCCCGGCGTCGTGGTATCAGCCGAAGCCTTCTTGACGTCAGCGACGGAGCGGCGCGCGCTGGATTGGACTGGAACGCCACTAGGCTAGGTCTGCTTCCGGCCGCCCACGCAACGTGCAGGTGTGCTAAGGGCGATGGGCCCAGACCCCTGGGCGCTTAGGTTTAGACCGGCGTGCTGACCTCTCTGTTGGTCTAGGTGGGGCTGCGACGTGTTGATCTTCCGAGGCCGGGCATGACCCAGGAAAGTGTGTCCGGCCAAATGGGATCGAGCGTGTTGGGGTATGTGGTGCACCCCTGCAGGGAAGTTAATCTATTCGAATAGCCGTGATCTTCGGTAACAGGACGACTTGGAGTTGTACTTTGACCTTATGACAACTAGAACCGGATACTTAATAAAACACACCCTTCCAAGTGCCAGATATAACCGGTGGTCGCTCTCTCACAGGGCGACGAGGGGAGGATCATCGGTTAGGATTATGCTATACGATGCTGCTTGGAGGACTTCAGTCTACTCTCTTCTACATGCTGCAAGACGGAGGCTGCCAGAAGCGTAGTCTTCGAAAGGACTAGCTATCCCCCTCTTATTCCGGCTTTCTGCAGTCCAGCCCACATATAATAGCCTTATTCCAGTTGATACCAATGCATACATATGTAGTGTAGCTCCTTGCTTGCGAGTACTTTGGATGAGTACTCACGGTTACTTTCTCCCCCTTTTTCCCCCTTTCCTTTCTTCCTGGTTGTCGCAACCAGATGTTGGAGCCCAGGAGCCAGACGCCACCGTCGACGACGACTCCTACTACACCGGAGGTGCCTACTACTACGTGATGCCCGCTGACGACGACCAGGAGTAGTTAGGAGGATCCCAGGCAGGAGGCCTGCGCCTCTTTCGATCTGTATCCCAGTTTGTGCTAGCCTTCTTAAGGCAAACTTGTTTAACTTATGTCTGTACTCAGATATTGTTGCTTCCGCTGACTCGTCTATGATCGAGCTCTTGTATTCGAGCCCTCGAGGCCCCTGGCTTGTAATATGATGCTTGTATGACTTATTTTTAATTGTAGAGTTGTGTTGTGATATCTTCCCGTGAGTCCTTGATCTTGACCGTACACATTTGCATGCATGATTAGTGTACGGTCAAATCGGGGGCGTCACAAGTTGGTATCAGAGCCGACTGCCTGTAGGAATCCCCCTTCCACACTCCTTGGCCGAAGTCGAGTCTAGACATTGTATAAACTTTTACTAACTTGGCTGTGTGCCTTACGGGCCCACGTCGCCATCGGGTGGTACTAGTATCTTTTACTCCTCGACCTTTACTTTGGGACTCTGAACTCTCTTCTACTCGGGTTAAACGAATTTACTAACTCTGACACTAGGATCCCGTTACGACATTCACCCCAAAGTTGGATAAGCCCTAGTTATTCTTTAGAATTGTATTTGAACATTATCCACATTGTCATTTGACTCCTGTGAAAACATCTGTGTTTTCAGATGGAACCCACGAGGCAGGTCGTGCGCCACACGACGGCCATTGGTGCCTCAGGGTCACCTGCTGTGTTGGTTGAGATGATGACCTATCTGGGTTATCGCTGGCACCCTGAGTACACCGTCTATGAGGAGTATCAGGACTTCAACCAGGAGCAGTACCGTGCCATCGTCCACCTCTACTCTCGGGAGTATGACTCCACTACCGTGCTGCACACTGCTCATGGTGTTGGAGTGACTATCGATATGGCGGTCCACGATGCTGCTTATGCTGCTCTGACACGTCTTCGTGGAGAGTATCAGGAGTTGGACACCTCCCCCTTCAGGCACATTGCTATCGCATCCGATGTTGGTGCGGAGGGTTACTACACTGCTGCCTACTCCACTGTCACCCGAGAGCCATTCTACCATCAGAACCTGGTTCTGCATGCTGATGGGCTGGATCGAGCTAACCGAGCTCTTCGCCACGAGTTGTACACCACCCGTCAGCACCTCTACCGTGCTCTGACGATGTTGCACCCCTTCGTCGGATCTGGGGAGCTGTCGCATTCTGCTATCTACCCAGCCAGGACCGTGATGCCCCAGGGCGTCGGCTGGCCAGATGTGGGAGGCTACTCTCCTGCATTGGGCCCTCTCCTGCCACCTGCGCGTCGGGTTCCGCACCAGAGTATCCGCGGACCCCAGGCTACTCGCGTGGAGGTCTTCCCTTCGCGTCACTGCCAGCTGTCGGGCTACACCTACCTCCGCAGTACCGCATGGGACTGACGTAGACTTGCTTATTAGTGTTAGATGCATTCGCCGCGAGCCTGCGTGCCGCCTATGATGTCTTAGTCTATGTACTGAACACTATGTAACGAACTCTATGCATGATCTCTTTTGTAAGATATGCCGACTACTATGTGGTATCTATCGTGCTGCTTTCGTTGTGCATGTTTCATCATGAATGATTCTTGTTTTTACAATTCCTCAATGCTGAACTACCCCTGTTAAATATTAGCAGGATGATTAGACCAGGTGGTCGTGGTCGTGGTGGCAACGCCCCACCACCGCCTGAGTACATGGCTGGTATGATCCAACAGCTTGAGATGAATCGCCAGTTCATGGAGAATATGATGGCTCAGTTTCCTCGCCCCAATATGAACCAGCAGCCAACCCCAGTAACTCTGCAGGATTTCATGCGCCTGAACCCAACTGTGTACCGCAGCTCAACTCAGCCTCTGGATGCTGATGACTGGCTCCGTGACATCACCTATGAGATGGAGTCTGCTGATGTAGCCCCTGCCAGCTATGTCACCTTTGCTTCCTTCTTCCTGAAGGGACCCGCAGCTCAATGGTGGGACAGCCACAGGCGTACACTGCCAGCTGGAACAATCATCACCTGGCCAGACTTCCAAGCTGCCTTCCGTGCTCGCTTCATTCCTCAGGGAGTTATGGACCGGAAGAAGCGTGAGTTCCGCAACCTCACCCAAGGCAACAAGACTGTGGAAGCTTATCAGCGGGAGTTTCTGGACTTGTCCCGCTATGCTGAAGAGGACATTGCAACTGATGCACGCAGACAGGAGAAGTTCCGGGATGGCCTTCAAGCTGACATCAAACTCGCACTTCTAGTGCATGATTTTGCTGATTTCGCCACTCTGGTGAACAAAGCCGTCAATGTCGAAACTGGTCTGCAGGAATACCAGAGCTCTCACAGGCGCAACCGTGACACGGGCTCATCTTCGGGCCCGTCCTCGCAGAAGCGCAAGATATGGATTCCCAATAGCTTGTACCAGCCGGATGCACCTACCCCAAGGCAGACCTACGCTGCACCTCGTCTGCCTACTCCTCCGACTAGGCGGCCAAGACTCCCAGCTCCACCACCACAAGCTCCTGTTCCCACTCCCAATAATGGATTGTGCTTCAGGTGTGGGCAACCAGGGCATCGTGCTAGGGAATGCAACCAGAACCCGAATCAACTGGCCCTTCCAGCAACTGGCCGTGGAAGCAACCAGCTCCGCAGCAACAATGCCAAGTCTTATGGTCGTGTTCATGCCAACCACGTTGATCTGAGCGAAGCTCAAGACCAGCCTGCTACTGTGATGGGTACCCTCCTCGTAAATTCAGTACCAGCATCCGTTTTATTTGATACAGGTGCATCGCATTCATTCATGTCAGAAGGTTTTGCATGCTTGCACGACATTAAATGTGAGAACATGGATGCTTCACTATTAGTACACACCCCTGCGGGCCAATGTCGAACCTCCATGATTTGCAACGACGTCCCTGTAGAAATCGAAGGACTGGAATTCCTTGTCTCTCCCATCGTACTGAAGTCCTGTAGCATTGATCTCATTCTGGGAATGAATTGGTTAAAAGCGCATACTGCTTCTATAGTTTGCGCCACTAAGGTCGTCCATTTGCTACACCTTTCTGATGAAATAATAGCTTATCAAGCTCGTCTAGTTCAGAACGCCGAGGCACGACTTTATGCCTTGAATGCGTTGAACGCTGCACCACTCGAGGGCATTGAAAACGTTCTCGTCGTTCGTGAATTCCAAGATGTATTCCCAGAAGAACTTCCAGGGATTCCCCCTGCTACAGCTGTCGAATTCATCATCGACTTGAAACCTGGCACTACCCCTATAGCTAAACGACCCTACAAGATGCCGCCGCATGAACTCCTTGAGCTTAAGGAGGAAATCGACAAATCTCTTGTCAAAGGTTTCATTCGCCCAAGTTGCTCTCCTTGGGGAGCACCTTCTCTCTTTGTTAGGAAGAAGGATGGGACAAACCGATTGGTCCAAGACTACCGTCCTATAAACCAAGCTACCATTCAGAATAAATACCCTCTTCCTCGGATCAATGATCTTTACGATCAACTGGCTGGTTCATCAGTGTTCTCCAAACTTGACTTGAGGTTGGGTTACCACCAGATCCATGTTCGTGAAGAGGACATCCCAAAAACCGCCTTCGTGACTCGGTATGGGTCATATGAGTACACCGTCATGTCATTCGGCTTAACGAATGCTCCCGCCACCTTCTCTCGTCTGATGAATTATATATTCATGGATTACCTCGACAAGTTCGTCGTGGTTTATTTGGACGATATCCTTGTATTTTCCAAGAACGAGGAAGAACATGCTGGACATCTGCGTCTTGTGCTAGAGAAGCTTCGAGAACATCAGTTGTATGCTAAGTATTCCAAGTGTGAATTCTGGCTTCCCGAAGTAACCTATCTTGGGCATGTCATCTCCAAAGATGGTATTGCCGCCAACCCTGAACGAGTTCAGGCTATTCTCGATTGGACTCCTCCGAAGAATGTGAAGCAAGTCCGAAGTTTTCTCGGCCTCGCCAGCTATTGCCGTCGATTCGTCGAGAACTTCTCCAAGATTGCCAGGCCTCTGACTAATTTGTTGCATAAGGGTGTCAAGTTCGACTGGACAGACAAGTGTCAGGAAAGTTTCCAGGCGCTCAAAGACAAGTTGACTTCTGCCCCCGTACTTGCTCCACCTGATACTAAGAAGGACTTCGTCATTTACTGCGACGCTTCCCCTCAAGGATTAGGCTGTGTCCTAATGCAAGAGCGCAGAGTGATTGCTTATGCCTCTCGTCAATTGCGCCCTCACGAAGAAAACTACCCGGTCCACGACCTCGAGCTTGCTGCTGTCATTCATGCACTGAAGCAGTGGCGACATTACCTTCTCGGTAATCGTTGCGAGATCTTCAGCGACCATCAAAGTCTGAAGTATCTGTTTACTCAGCCAGATTTGAACCTACGCCAGCAAAGATGGATGGAGATTGTTGCATACTTTGACGTGGATATATCATATACCCCCGGCAAGGCTAATGTAATGGCTGATGCCCTGAGCCGCAAGTCTTACTGCAACCACCTCCAGGTCCACAAAGTTCAGCCCTCGCTTGTCGAAGAATTTAGAGGGCTGAACCTCCATATTGTTCCCCCGGGATCACTCGCTCCCCCTCCCGAAGGTTTCCCCAAACAGAACCTCCATGTTGTTCCCAAGGGTTCTCTCAATACCCTGGTTGCGAAACCAGATCTTGTGGACACCATCAAATGGATACAGAAGTGTGACGATGAAGTCCTCAAGATTAAGCGCGACCTCAAAAGGGGGAAGCCCTCATTCTTCACGATCGCCGACGATGGCGCCTTGTATTTCAAAGGCCGCTTAGTGGTACCATGTTCGAAGAAAAACCTGGATAAGACTAAAAGGGTTATGCAAGAAGCCCATGATACGCCTCTGTCCATCCATCCTGGTAGTACAAAGATGTACCAGGATATTCGTCAAAGATTCTGGTGGTCTAATATGAAGCAGGACATTGCTCGTTATGTTGCTGAGTGTGACGTTTGTCGCCGAATCAAAGCAGAGCATCAAAGGCCTGCTGGAACTCTGCAACCTATCTCTATTCCTGAATGGAAATGGGACCATGTTGAAATGGACTTCGTCACTGGATTTCCCAAATCGCAGAAAGGTAATGATGCTATTCTTGTCGTCATTGACCGGCTTTCCAAAGTTGCCCATTTCCTGGCGGTCAAAGAGACAATCACTGCTAGTCAGCTTGCTACTCTCTACATGGCTAGAATTGTTTCACTTCACGGTATCCCACTGGTTATCAGTTCCGACCGTGGCAGCTTATTCACTTCAAGGTTTTGGGCGAGTTTCCAAGAAGCTATGGGGACTCATCTGTCGTTCAGTACTGCGTTCCATCCTCAGTCGCAAGGACAGGTTGAACGTGTCAACCAAGTTCTCGAAGACATGCTACGAGCTTGTGTAATCTCATTCGGCAAGAAATGGGAGGAATCTCTTCCATATGCCGAGTTCTCTTATAATAATAGCTATCAAGCTAGTCTAAAGATGTCCCCCTTCGAAGTGCTATATGGACAAAAGTGTCGAACCCCTCTGAACTGGTCAGAAACTGGGGAACGTCCACTCTTTGGTCCGGATATTATACAACAGGCCGAAGAACAAGTTCGCATTATTCGCGAGAATCTCAAGACTGCTCAGTCACGTCAGAAAAGTCAGTATGACTGTCATCACCAAGACATGGTCTATCAACCTGGCGAAAAGGCTTATCTTCGAGTTACACCAATGAAGGGTGCTCACCGCTTCGGGATCAAGGGCAAGCTAGCTCCTCGCTATATCGGTCCCTTCACTATTCTCGAAAGGCGTGGAAAGGTGGCATATCAACTGGAGCTTCCACCGAACCTTTCTCAGGTTCACGATGTGTTCAACGTGTCACAACTCCGCCATTGCTTCAAGGATCTAATCCGAGCGGTGGATCATGAAGTGCTCGAATTGCAACAGGACCTCTCCTATAAAGAGCATCCGGTCCGCATCCTCGACCAAGCTGAACGTCGCACACGCCAGAAGGCGATCAAGTTCCTCAAGGTCCAGTGGTCGAATCACTCTGAAGACGAAGCCACCTGGGAACGCGAGGATCGCCTGCGTGATGAATACCCCGCACTGTTTCCTTCTACCTCCTAAAATCTCGGGACGAGATTTCTTGTAGTGGAGGAGTTTTGTAACGCCCGGATAATTAAGCTACAGTGATTCCCCGCTAATGATGCCACGTCACCACGGTTACTGTGGTAAACTCTCGATAGTTCAGAACCGAAACAAGTTCAAAATTCAAATAAAAGAAAACAATAAAAGTTTTCAAAAATTAAAACAAAAATGTTCGGTGGTTGCCAAATATTACAAAGATAATTATGGTGTAAGGTTCACCATTTTATAAAATGCCTAAGTGTTTATAAATAAATAAAAACAGAAAAGAAAATAAATAAAAAGAAAACAGAAAACAATACAAAAAAAAGAGAGAGAAAGCCCCCCCCTCTCCCTGGGCCGTGGCCCAACTGGGCCAACCCAACCGGCCCAGCCGGCCCCCCCACCAGGCCGGCCCACACCCCCCACCACTTAACCCCGGTCCACCCCCCCTGAACCCTAACCCTCACCCGATCCCCACTCTCCCCCACTCGCCCCCCCTCGCTCCCTCCCCCGATCTGGATCGGGGCGAACCCCCCCCCCCCCGATCCCATCGGCCCGACGCCGCCGTCGATCCCCGTCGCCCCGCCGCCGTTCACCATCGCCACCGCCCCGGATCTCCGTCGCCTAACCGCCTCCCCAGCGCCACGGTGCCGCCCCATCGTCCTCGTCTCCTCGTCGCCAACGCCGTCGACGCACGCCGCCGCCTCGGCCTCGTCTCCTCCCCGTCGACGTCGTCCCCGGCCACCACCTCGACCCCCGCTGCCCCAGTCCCTACGGATCCGCGGTGAGGCCCCCGGCCTCCTCTCCCCCTGTCCTCGTACACGCGCGCCCCGCCGGATTCGCCTTGGCCGCCCCCTGCCGCCGCTCTCCCTCCGCCGTGTAGCCCGGCTGCTGCTGCTCCGCTGCGGAAGCCGTGCGCCCCGGCACAACCCCGCTGCAGCCCCGCGCTCGCCCGCTCGTGCGTGGCCTCGCCCGCGCCCTTGCCCGCCGGCTGGCCGCGCCCGCTCACGGAGCGCTCCGGTGTCCCAGCCGCCCTGCCCTGCTCCGCTCCCTCCTGCGCCGCTCCTCGCCTTGCCGCTCCAACCGCGCGGCCCCGCGACGGCCCGCAGCGCCACCGCTCCCTGCGCACGCCTCCGCCTACCGCGGCTGGCCGGCGAGCCTCGCCGAGGCCACGGCCTCACCCCGCCGCACTGGGCTACGGCCTCCGCCGGCGCCCCCACTTGCCCCTTTCGGGTGCACGGGCGCCCGCTAACCACGCCTGTTACGGCCCCCCCAGGGGCCTATGACAAAGGGGGCCCACCCCATAGAACATTTTAAAAAAAAAGAAAGGAAAAGAATTAAAAATAAAAATAAAAATATATGATAATAATAAAAATAAATAATTAATTAATTAAGGAATTAATTAAGTTAATTAATTATAATTAGATTAACCTAATCACTAATTAACCTAATTAACCTAAACAGTGTATGACAGGTGGGTCCCACTGGACCCACATGTCAGTTTGACCCAGTCAACTCTGTTGACTGCTGACGTCAGCATGACATCATGCTGATGTCATAAATTCATTTTTTTTTGAGTTAAATAATTAATTAATTAAATTCCAGAAATTAATAAAATCTTTAGAAAATCATATCTTTTAATCCGTAACTCGAATTAAAATATTTTTAACATGAAAGTTGCTCAGAACGACGAGACGAATCCGGATACGCAACCCGTTCGTCCGCCACACCCCTCTAACCTATCGAACTCGCAACTTTCCCCCTCCGGCTCCTCTGTCCGAAAACGCGAAACACCGGGGATACTTTCCCGGATGTTATCCCCCTTCACCGGTATCACCTACTACCGCGTTAGGGCACCTCTAACGCCGTAACTTGTCTTGTCATGCATCACTATGCATATGCTTGCATTATATTTATTGTTTCTTCCCCCTCTTCTCTCTCTAGACACCGAGACCGACGCCGCTGCTACCCCGTACGACTACGGAGTTGACGACCCCTCTCTCTTGCCAGAGCAACCAGGCAAGCCCCCCCCTTTGATCACCAGATATCGCCTACTCTTCTCTATACTGCTTGCATTAGAGTAGTGTAGCATGTTACTGCTTCCCGTTAATCCTATATTGATGCATAGCCTGTCCTTGCTACTACTGTGGTTACCTTTACCTGCAATCCTAATGCTTAGTATAGGATGCTAGTATTTTCATCAGTGGCCCTACATCCTTGTCCGTCTGCCATGCTATACTATCGGGCCGTGATCACTCGGGAGTTGATCACGGGTATATACTATATGCTTTATACATGATACATGTGGTGACTAAAGACGGGTCGGCTTGTGGAGCACCCGCGAGTGATTCACGGATTGGGGGCTGAAAGGACCTTTGTCCCAACGGCCCTCTGTGTGGACCTTTGAGGCGGAGCGACAGGGCAGGTTCCGACCACCTAGGAGAGAGGTGGGCCTGGCCCTGGTCGGCGTTCGCGGATACTTAACATGCTTAACGAGATCTGGGTATTTGATCTGAGTCTGGCCATTTGGTCTATACGCACTAACCATCTACGCGGGAGTAGTTATGGGTATCCCGGCGTCGTGGTATCAGCCGAAGCCTTCTTGACGTCAGCGACGGAGCGGCGCGCGCTGGATTGGACTGGAACGCCACTAGGCTAGGTCTGCTTCCGGCCGCCCACGCAACGTGCAGGTGTGCTAAGGGCGATGGGCCCAGACCCCTGGGCGCTTAGGTTTAGACCGGCGTGCTGACCTCTCTGTTGGTCTAGGTGGGGCTGCGACGTGTTGATCTTCCGAGGCCGGGCATGACCCAGGAAAGTGTGTCCGGCCAAATGGGATCAAGCGTGTTGGGGTATGTGGTGCACCCCTGCAGGGAAGTTAATCTATTCGAATAGCCGTGATCTTCGGTAACAGGACGACTTGGAGTTGTACTTTGACCTTATGACAACTAGAACCGGATACTTAATAAAACACACCCTTCCAAGTGCCAGATACAACCGGTGGTCGCTCTCTCACAGGGCGACGAGGGGAGGATCATCGGTTAGGATTATGCTATACGATGCTGCTTGGAGGACTTCAGTCTACTCTCTTCTACATGCTGCAAGACGGAGGCTGCCAGAAGCGTAGTCTTCGAAAGGACTAGCTATCCCCCTCTTATTCCGGCTTTCTGCAGTCCAGCCCACATATAATAGCCTTATTCCAGTTGATACCAATGCATACATATGTAGTGTAGCTCCTTGCTTGCGAGTACTTTGGATGAGTACTCACGGTTGCTTTCTCCCCCTTTTTCCCCCTTTCCTTTCTTCCTGGTTGTCGCAACCAGATGTTGGAGCCCAGGAGCCAGACGCCACCGTCGACGACGACTCCTACTACACCGGAGGTGCCTACTACTACGTGATGCCCGCTGACGACGACCAGGAGTAGTTAGGAGGATCCCAGGCAGGAGGCCTGCGCCTCTTTCGATCTGTATCCCAGTTTGTGCTAGCCTTCTTAAGGCAAACTTGTTTAACTTATGTCTGTACTCAGATATTGTTGCTTCCGCTGACTCGTCTATGATCGAGCTCTTGTATTCGAGCCCTCGAGGCCCCTGGCTTGTAATATGATGCTTGTATGACTTATTTTTAATTGTAGAGTTGTGTTGTGATATCTTCCCGTGAGTCCTTGATCTTGATCGTACACATTTGCGTGCATGATTAGTGTACGGTCAAATCGGGGGCGTCACAATAACCCAGTACAAATAATTTCACACTAGATTTGAACTCGCTCTGTTACCTAGTACAAATAATTTTACACTAGAGTTGAACTAGCTCTATGACCTAGTACAAATAATTTTACACTAGAGTTGTACTATCTCTATAACCTAGTACAAATAATTTTACACTAGAGTTGAACTAGCTCTATAACCTAGTACAAATAATTTTACACTAGAGTTGAACTAGATCTATAGGCTAGTTCAAATAATTTTACACTAGAGTTGAACTAGCTCTACAAGCCAGGTTAAATAATTTTGCACTAGAGGTGAACTAGTTGTATAATCTAGTACAAATAATTTTACACTAGAGTAAAACTAGCTCTACAAGTTAGTTCAAATAATTTTACACTAGAGTTGAACTAGCTCAATAATCTAGTTCAAATAGTTTTAAACTAGAGTTGAACTAGCTTTATAACCTACTACAAATAATTTTACACTAGAGTTGAATTAGCCCTGTAACCCAGTACAAATAATTTTAAACTAGAGTTGGACTAGCCCTGTAACCCAGTACAAATAATTTTACACTACAGTTGAACTAGCTCTACAACCTAGTACAAATAATTTTACATTACTGTTGAAATAGCTGTATAAGCTTGTTCAAATAATTTTACACTAGAGTTGAACTAGCTCTATAACCTAATACAAAGAATTTTACACTAGAGTTAAACTAGCTCTACAAGTTAGTTCAAATAATTTTACACTAGAGTTGAACTAGCTCTATAGGCTTGTACAAATAATTTTACACTGGAGTTGAACTAGCTCTATAGCCTAGTACAAATAATTTTATACTTGAGTTGAAGTTTCTCTATGACCTAGTACAAATAATTTTATACTAGAGTTGAACTAGCTCTATAACCTAGTACAAATAATTTTATACTAGAGTTGAACTAGCTCTATGACCTAGTTCAAATAATTTTACACTAGAGTTGAACTAGCTCTATAGGCTAGTTCAAATAATTTTACACTCGAGTTGAACTAGTTCTATAGGCTAGTTCAAATAATTTTACACTAGAGTTGAACTAGTTCTACAAGCTAGTTTTAATAATTTTACACTAGAGTTGAACTAGCTCTATAGGCTAGTTCAAATAATTTTACACAGGAGTTGAACTAGTTCTACAACCTAGTTCAAATAATTTTACTCTAGAGTTGAACTAGGTCTACAAGCTAGTTTAAATAATTTTACACTAGAGTTGAACTAGCTCTACAAGCTAGTTCAAGTAATTTTACACTAAAGTTGAACTAGCTCTACAAGCTAGTTGAAATAATTTTACAATAGAGTTGAACTAGCTTCATAACCTAGTACAAATTATTTTACACAAAAGTTGAACTAGCTCTACAGGCTAGTTCAATTACTTTTACACTAATCTTGAACTACCTCTACAAGGTAGTTTAAATAATTTTACACTATATTTAAACTAGCTCTATTACCTAGTACAAATAATTTTACACTAGACTTGAACTAGCTCTACAAGCTAGGTCAAATAATTTTACACTTGAGTTGAACTAGCTCTATAACCTAGTACAAATAATTTTACACTAGAGTTGAACTAGCTCTATGACCTAGTACAAATAATTTTACACTAGAGTTGAACTAGCTCTATAACCTAGTACAAATAATTTTACACTAGAGTTGAACTAGCTCTATAGGCTAGTTCAAATAATGTTACACTAGAGTTGCACAAGCTTTATAGGCTAGTTCAAATAATTTTAGACTAGAGGTGAACTAGTTGTATAATCTAGTACAAATAATTTTACATAGAGTTGAACTAGCTCTACAAGTTAGTTCAAATAATTTTACACTAGAGTTGAACTAGCTCTACAATCTAGTTCAAATAGTTGTACACTAGAGTTGCACTAGCTTTATAACCTAGTATAAATAATTTTACACTAGAGTTGAATTAGCTCTACAAGCTAGGTCAAATAATTGTAAACTAGAGTTGAACTAGCTCTGTAACCCAGTACAAATAATTTTACACTACAGTTGAACTAGCTCTACAACCTAGTACAAATAATTTTACACTACTGTTGAACCAGCTGTACAAGCTAGTTCAAATAATTTTACACTAGAGTTGAACTAGCTCTATAACCTAGTACAAATAATTTTACACTAGAGTTGAAGTAGCTCTATGACCTAGTACAAATAATTTTATACTAGAGTTGAACTAGCTCTATAACCTAGTACAAATAATTTTATACTAGAGTTGAACTAGCTCTATGACCAAGTTCAAATAATTTTACACTAGAGTTGAAGTAGCTCTATGGGCTAGTTCAAATAATTTTACACTAGAGTTGAACTAGTTCTATAGGCTAGTTCAAATAATTTTACACTAGAGTTGAACTAGTTCTAAAAGCTAGTTTAATAATTTTACACTAGAGTTGAACTAGCTCTATAGGCTAGTTCAAATAATTTTACACTCGAGTTGAACTAGTTCTACAAGCTAGTTTAGATAATTTTACACTAGAGTTGAACTAGCTCTACAGGCTAGTTCATGTAATTTTACACTAGAGTTGAACTAGCTTTATAACCTAGTACAAATTATTTTACACTAGAGTTGAACTAGCTCTACAAGCTAGTTCAAATAATTTTACACTAAAGTTGAACTAGCTCTACAGGCTAGTTCAAATAGTTTTACACTAATCTTGAACTACCTCTACAAGGTAGTTTAAATAATTTTACACTAGATTTGAACTAGCTCTGTAACCTAGTACAAATAATTTTACACTAGAGTTGAACTAGCTCGACAAGCTAGGTCAAATAATTTTACACTAGAGTTGAACTAGCTCTATAACCTAGTACAAATAATTTTACACTACAGTTGAACTAGATCTATAACCTAGTACAAATAATTTTACACTACAGTTAAACTAGCTCTATAACCTAGTACAAAAATTTTTACACTAGGGTTGAACTAGCTCTATCACCTAGTACAAATAATTTTACACTAGAGTTGAACTCGCTCTATAACCTAGTAGAAATAATTTTACACTAGAGTTGAACTGGCTCTATAACCTAGTACAAATAATTTTATAGTAGAGTTGAACTCGCTCTATAGGCTAGTTCAAATAATTTTACATTAGAGTTGAACAAGCTCTATTGGCTAGTTCGAATAATTTTACATTAGAGTTGAACTAGCTCTACAAGCTAAGTCAAATAATTTTACACTAGAGGTGAACTAGTTGTATAATCTAGTACAAATAATTTTACACTAGAGTTCAACTAGCTCTACATGTTAGTTCAAATAATTTTACACTAGAGCTGAACTAGCTCTACAATCTACTTCAAATAGTTTTACACTAGAGTTGAATTAGCTCTACAAGCTAGGTCAAATAATTTTAAACTAGAGTTGAACTAGCTCTGTAACCCAGTACAAATAATTTTACACTACAGTTGAACTAGCTCTACAACCTAGTACAAATAATTTTACACTACTGTTGAACCACCTGTACAAGCTAGTTCAAATAATTTTACACTAGAGTTGAACTAGCTCTATAACCTAGTACAAAGAATTTTACACTAGAGTTGAAGTAGCTCTATGACCTAGTATAAATAATTTTATACTAGAGTTAAAATAGCTTTATAACCGAGTACAAATAATTTTATACTAGAATTGAACTAGCTCTATGACCTAATTCAAATAATTTTACACTAGAGTTGAACTAGCTCTATAGGCTTGTTCAAATAATTTTACACTCGAGTTGAACTAGTTCTATAGGCTAGTTCAAATAATTTTACACTAGAGTTGAACTAGTTCTACAAGCTAGTTTTAATAATTTTACACTAGAGTTGAACTAGCTCTACAAGCTAGTTGAAATAATTTTACACTAGAGTTGAACTAGCTCTACAAGCTAGTTGAAATAATTTTACTCTAGAGTTGAACTAGCTCTACAAGCTAGTTCAAATAATTTTACACTAGAGTTGAACTAGCTCTACAAGCTAGTTGAAATAATTTTACACTAGAGTTGAACTAGCTTTATAACATAGTACAAATAATTTTACACTAGAGTTGAACTAGCTCTACAGGCTAGTTCAAATAGTTTCACACTAATCTTGAACTACCTCTACAAGCTAGTTTAAATAATTTTTCACTAGATTTGAACTAGCTCTGTAATCTAGTACAGATAATTTTACACTAGAGTTGAACTAGCCCTACATGCTGGGTCAAATAATTTTACACTTGAGTTGAAGTAGCTCTATAACCTAGTACAAATAATTTTACACTACAGTTGAACTAGCTCTATAAACTAGTACAAATGATTTTACACTACTATTGAACTAGCTCTACAAGCTAGTTCAAAATTTTTTACACTAGAGTTGAACAAGCTCTACAGTCTAGTTCAAATAGTTTTACACTAGAGTTGAACTAGCTCTATAAACTAGTTTTAATAATTTTACACTAGAGTTGAACTAGCTCTATAACCTAGTACAAATAATTTTACAATAGAGTTGAACTAGCTTTATGACCTAGTACAAATAATTATACACTAGAGTTGAACTAGCTCTATAAACTAGTACAAATAATTTTACACTAGAGTTGAACTAGCTCTATAGGCTAGTTCACATAATTTTACACTAGAGATGAACTAGTTGTATAACCTAGTACAAATAATTTTACACTAGAGTTAAACTAGCTCTACAAGTTAGTTCAAATAATTTTACACAAGAGTTGAACAAGCTCTACAGTCTAGTTCAAATAGTTTTACACTAGAGTTGAACTAGCTCTATAACCTAGTACAAATAATTTTATACTAGAGTTGAAGTAGCTCTATGACATAGTACAAATAATTTTATACTCGAGTTGAACTAGCTCTATAACCTAGTACAAATAATTTTATACTAGAGTTGAACTAGCTCTATGACCTAGTTAAAATAATTTTGCACTAGAGTTGAACTAGCTTTATAGGCTAGTTCAAATAATTTTACACTTGAGTTGAACTAGTTCTATAGGCTAGTTCAAATAATTTTACACTAGAGTTGAACTTGTTCTACAAGCTAGTTTTAATAATTTTACACTAGAGTTGAACTAGCTCTATAGGCTAGTTCAAATAATTTTACACTGGAGTTGAACTAGTTCTACAAGCTAGTTCAAATAATTTTACTCTAGAGTTGAACTACGTCTACAAGCTAGTTCAAATAATTTTACACTAGAGTTGAACTAGTTCTACAAGCTACTTGAAATAATTTTACACTAGAGTTGAACTAGCTTTATAACCTAGTACAAATTATTTTACACTAAAGTTGAACTAGCTCTACAGGCTAGTTCAATTAGTTTTACACTAATCTTGAACTACCTCTACAAGGTAGTTTAAATAATTTTACACTATATTTGAACTAGCTCTGTTACCTAGTACAAATAATTTTACACTAGAGTTGAACTAGCTCTACAAGCTAGGTCAAATAATTTAACCTTGAGTTGAACTAGTTGTATAAACTAGTACAAATAATTTTACACTAGAGTTGAACTACCTCTATAACCTACTACAAATGATTTTACACTACTGTTGAAATAGCTCTACAAGATAGTTCAAATAATTTTACACTAGAGTTGAAGTAGCTCTGTAACCTAGTACAGATAATTTTCCAGTAGAGTTAAACTAGCTCTACAAGCTAGTCCAAATAATTTTACACTAGAGTTGAACAAGCTCTACAGGCTAGTTCAAATAATTCTACACTAGAGTTGAACTAGCTCTACAAGCTAGTTGAAATAATTTTACACTAGAATTGAACTAGCTCTATAACCTAGTACAAATAATTTTACACTAGAGTTGAACTAGCTCTATGACCTAGTACAAATAATTTTACACTAGATCTGAACTAGCTCTATAAACTAGTACAAATAATTTTACACTAGAGTTGAAGTAGCTCTATGACCTAGTACAAATAATTTTACACTAGAGTCGAACTAGCTCAATTGGCTAGTTCAAATAATTTTACACTAGAGTTGAACTATCTCTATGGGGTAATTCAAATAATTTTACACTAGAGTTGAACTAGCTCTACAAGCTAGGTCAAATAATATTACACTAGAGTTAAACTAGCTCTATAACCTAGTACAAATAAGTTTACACTAGAGTTGAACTAGCTCTATAGCCTAGTACAAATACTTTTAGACTAGAGTTAAACTAGCTCTACAAGTTAGTTCAAATAATTTTACACTAGAGTTGAACTAGCTCTACAGTCTAGTTCAAATAGTTTTACACTAGAGTTGAACTAGCTCTATAACCTAGTATAAATAATTTTACACTAGAGTCGAACAAGCTCTATTATCTAGTACAAATAATTTTACACTAGAGTTGAACTAGCTCTATGACCTAGTACAAATGTTTTTACACTAGAGTTGACCTAGCTCTATAACCTAGTATAAATAATTTTACACTAGAGTTGAACTAGCTCTATGACCTAGTACAAATAATTTTACACTAGAGTTGAACTAGCTCTATAGGCTAGTTCCACTAATT
Source organism: Triticum urartu (assembly GCF_056163025.1). Lineage (NCBI taxonomy): Eukaryota > Viridiplantae > Streptophyta > Magnoliopsida > Poales > Poaceae > Triticum > Triticum urartu. Next base: position 560,345,302 of record NC_141875.1, read on the forward strand.
TTACACTAGAGTTGAACTAGCTCTATAGGCTAGTTCAAATAATTTTACACTAGAGTTTAACTAGCTCTACAAGCTAGTTCAAATAATTTTACACTAGAGTTGAACCAGCTCTACAAGCCAGTTCAAATAATTTTACACTAGAGTTGAACCAGCTCTACAAGCTAGTTGAAATAATTTTACACTAGAGTTGAACTACCTCTATAACGTAGTACAAGTAACTTTACACTAGAGTTGAACTTGCTCTACAAGCTAGGTCAAATAATTTTACACTAGATTTGAACTAGCTCTATAACCTAGAACAAATAATTTTACACTAGACATGAACTAGCTCTATAACCTAGTACAAATAATTTTACACTACTCTTGAACTAGCTCTACAAGCTAGGTGAAGTAATTTTACACTAGAGTTGAACTAGCTCTATAACATAGTACAAATAATTTTACACTAGAGTTGAACTAGCTATATAACCTAGTACAAATAATTTTAGACTAGATTTGAACTAGCTCTATAACCTAGTACATATAATTTTACACAAGAGTTGAACTAGCTCTACAGGCTAGTTCAAATAATTTTACACTAGAGTTGAACTAGCTCTATAGACTAGTTCAAATAGTTTTACACTAGAGTTGAACTAGCTCTATAACCTAGTCTATACCTATACTAATTACAGACTACCAAGAAATTACCATGTTAATCAGTAATTAGGAACCGTTGATTTGATGGGACCAAGTAATTACGGCTCAGATTGAAAAAAAGATTGAAAAATACTAATTACAGACTCCCAAGAAATTACCATGTTAATCAGTAATTAGGAACCGTTGATTTTATGGCCCCAAGTTATTATGGTTCAGATTGAAAAAAAAAGATTGAAAAAATTTGTTGAAATCATAAATTTGTAATAGAAACCAACTCTTTTTTCCCCATGCGCTAAATGGGATGGCCTCGATGCGTATAGTCCACGAAAAAAGAAACGGCTCCTATCCCTTTAAAAATAAATCTGATCGCACGCATAAAAAAGCAATCAGATCAAAACTCATATTATCTCTTAAAAAAGTCAACTTGCTCTCCATATCCCTTAATTCTCTCTCCCATGTAAACACGGTCACTTTTTACCATCTCTCCCCCGTATCTTCATCTCCTAGTCCCTCTCACATGTCTTCTCTCTCTTATCTCTCTCAATTATGGAAACTACCAATCTATAGTACAAATAATATTACACTATAGTTGAATTAGCTCTATAGGCTAGTTCAAATAATTTTACACTAGAGTTGAACAAGCTCTATAGGCTAGTTCAAATAATTTTACACTAGAGTTGAAATAGCTCTACAAGCTAGGTCAAATAATTTTACACTAGAGTTGAACTAGCTCTATAACCTAGTACAAATAAGTTTACACTAGATTTGAACTAGCTCTATAACCTAGTTCAAATAATTTTACAATAGAGTTGAACTAGCTCTACAAGCTAGGTCAAATAATTTTACACTTGAGTTGAACTAGCTCTATAAACTAGTACAAATAATTTTACACCAGAGTTGAACTACCTCTATGACCTACTACAAATGATTTTACACTACTGTTGAACTAGCTCTATAAGCTAGTTTAGATAATTTTACACTAGAGTTGAACTAGCTCTATAACCTAGTACAGATAATTTTACACTATTGTTGAACCAGCTGTACAAGGTAGTTCAAATAATTTTACACTAGACTTGAACTAGCTCTATAACCTAGTACAAATAATTTTACACAAGATTTAAACTAGCTCTACAAGTTAGTTCAAACAATTTTACACTAGAGTTGAACTAGCTCTATAGTCTAGTTGAAATAGTTTTACACTAGAGTTGAACTAGCTCTGTAACCTAGTACAAATAATTTTACACTATATTAAACTAGCTCTACAAGTTGGTTTAAACAAATTTACAGTGGAGTTGAACTAGCTCTATAGTGTAGTTCAAATAGTTTTACACTAGAGTTGAACTAGCTATATAACATAGTACATATAATTTTACACTAGAGTTGAATTAGCTCTATGACCTAGTACAAATAATTTTACACTATAGTTAAACTAGCTCTATAGGCTAGTTCAAATAATTTTACAGTGGAGTTGAACAAGCTCTATAGGCTAGTTCAAATAATTTTACACTAGAGTTGAACTAGCTCTACAAGCTAGGTTAAAAAAATTTACACTAGAAATGAACAAGCTATATAACCTAGTACAAATAATTTTACACTAGAGTTAAACTAGCTCTACAAGCTAGTTCAAATAATTTTACACTATAGTTGAACTAGCCCTATAGGCTAGTTCAAATGGTTTTACACTAGAGTTGAACTAGCTCTACAGTCTAGTTCAAATGGTTTTACACTAGAGTTGAACTAGCTCTATAACCTAGTACAAATAATTTTACACTAGAGTTGAACTAGCTCTACAGGTCAAATAATTTTAAACTAGAGTTGAAATAGCTCTATAACCCAGTACAAATAATTTTACACTAGAGTTGAACAAGCTCTACGACCTAGTACAAATAATTTTACACTACTGTTGAACCAGCAGTACAAGCTAGTTCAAATAATTTTACACTAGACTTGAACTAGCTCTATAACCAAGTACAAATAATTTTACACTAGACTTAAACTAGCTCTACAAGTTAGTTCAAACAATTTTACACTAGAGTTACAATAGCTCTACAAGCTAGTTTAAATAATTTTACACTAGAGTTAACTAGCTCTATAACCTAGTACAAATAATTTTACACTAGAGTTATACTAGCTCTACAAGCTAGTCCAAATAATTTTACACTAGAGTTGAACAAGCTCTACAGGTTAGTTCAAATAATTCTACATTAGAGTTGAACTAGCTCTACAAGCTAGTTTAAATAATTTTACACTAGAGTTGAACTAGCTCTATAACCTAGTACAAATAATTTTACACTAGAGTTGAACTAGCTCTATGACCTAGTACAAATAATTTTACACTAGATTGAACTAGCTCTATAACCTAGTACAAATAATTTTACACTAGAGTTGAACTAGCTCTATAGGCTAGTTCAAATAATTTTACACTAGAGTTGAACTAGCTCTACAAGCTAGTTCAAATAATTTTACACTAGAGTTGAACTAGCTCTATAGGCTAGTTCAAATAATTTTACACTAGAGTTGAACTAGCTCTACAAGCTAGTTCAAATAATTTTACACTTAATTTGAACTACCTCTACAAGCTAGTTCAAATAATTTTACACTAGAGTTGAACTAGCTCTACTTGCTAGTTCAAATAATTTTACACTTGAGTTGAACTAGCTCTATAGGCTAGTTCAAATTATTCTACACTACTGTTGAACTAGAGTTGAACTAGCTCTACATTCTAATACAAATAGTTTTACACTAGTGTTGAACTACCTCTGTAACCTAGTTTAAATAATTTTACACTAGAGTTGAACTAGCTCTACAACCTAGTATGTATAATTTTACACTAGAGTTGAATTAGCTCTATGACCTAGTACAAATAATTTTACACTATAGTTGAATTAGCTCTATAGGCTAGTTCAAATAATTTTACACTAGAGTTGAACAAGCTCTATAGGCTAGTTCAAATAATTTTACACTAGAGTTGAACTAGCTCTACAAACTAGGTCAAATAATTTTACACTAGAGTTGAACTAGCTCTATAACCTAGTACAAATAAGTTCACACTAGATTTGAACTAACTCTATAACCTAGTTCAAATAATTTTACACTAGAGTTGAACTAGCTCTACAAGCTAGGTCAAATAATTTTGCACTTGAGTTGAACTAGCTCTATAAACTAGTTCAAATAATTTTACAATGGAGTTGAACAAGCTCTATAGGCTAGTTCAAATAATTTTACACTAGAGTTGAACTAGCTCTACAAGCTAGGTCAAATAATTTTACACTAGAAATGAACAAGCTATATAACCTAGTACAAATAATTTTACACTAGAGTTAAACTAGCTCTACAAGCTAGTTCAAATAATTTTACACTATAGTTGAACTAGCCCTATAGGCTAGTTCAAATGGTTTTACACTAGAGTTGAACTAGCTCTACAGTCTAGTTCAAATGGTTTTACACTAGAGTTGAACTAGCTCTATAACCTACTACAAATAATTTTACACTAGAGTTGAACTAGCTCTACAGGTCAAATAATTTTAAACTAGAGTTGAATTAGCTCTATAACCCAGTACAAATAATTTTACACTAGAGTTGAACAAGCTCTACGACCTAGTACAAATAATTTCACACTACTGTTGAACCAGCTGTACAAGCTAGTTCAAATAATTTTACACTAGACTGGAACTAGCTCTATAACCTAGTACAAATAATTTTACACTAGACTTAAACTAGCTCTACAAGTTAGTTCAAACAATTTTACACTACAGTTACAATAGCTCTACAAGCTAGTTTAAATAATTTTACACTAGAGTTAACTAGCTCTATAACCTAGTACAAATAATTTTACACTAGAGTTATACTAGCTCTACAAGCTAGTCCAAATAATTTTACAGTAGAGTTGAACAAGCTCTACAGGTTAGTTCAAATAATTCTACATTAGAGTTGAACTAGCTCTACAAGCTAGTTTAAATAATTTTACACTAGAGTTGAACTAGCTCTATAACCTAGTACAAATAATTTTACACTAGAGTTGAACTAGCTCTATGACCTAGTACAAATAATTTTACACTAGATTGAACTAGCTCTATAACCTAGTACAAAAATTTTACACTAGAGTTGAACTAGCTCTATAGGCTAGTTCAAATAATTTTACACTAGAGTTGAACTAGCTATACAAGCTAGTTCAAATAATTTTACACTAGAGTTGAACTAGCTCTATAGGCTAGTTCAAATAATTTTACACTAGAGTTGAACTAGCTCTACAAGCTAGTTCAAATAATTTTACACTTAATTTGAACTAGCTCTACAAGCTAGTTCAAATAATTTTACACTAGAGTTGAACTAGCTCTACTGGCTAGTTCAAATAATTTTACACTTGAGTTGAACTAGCTCTATAGGCTAGTTCAAATTATTCTACACTACTGTTGAACTAGAGTTGAACTAGCTCTACATTCTAATACAAATTGTTTTACACTAGTGTTGAACTACCTATGTAACCTAGTTTAAATAATTTTACACTAGAGTTGAACTAGCTCTACAACCTAGTATGTATAATTTTACACTAGAGTTGAATTAGCTCTATGACCTAGTACAAATAATTTTACACTATAGTTGAATTAGCTCTATAGGCTAGTTCAAATAATTTTACACTAGAGTTGAACAAGCTCTATAGGCTAGTTCAAATAATTTTACACTAGAGTTGAACTAGCTCTACAAACTAGGTCAAATAATTTTACACTAGAGTTGAACTAGCTCTATAACCTAGTACAAATAAGTTCACACTAGATTTGAACTAACTCTATAACCTAGTTCAAATAATTTTACACTAGAGTTGAACTAGCTCTACAAGCTAGGTCAAATAATTTTGCACTTGAGTTGAACTAGCTCTATAAAGTAGTAGAAATAATTTTACCCTAGAGTTGAACTAGCTCTATGACCTACTACAAATGATTTTACACTACTGTTGAACCAGCTGTACAAGCTAGTTCAAATAATTTTACACTGGAGTTGAACTAGCTCTATAACCTAGTACAGATAATTTTGCACTAGAGTTAAACTAGCTCTACAAGTTAGTTCAAACAATTTTACACTAGAGTTAAAATAGCTCTACAAGCTAGTTCAAATAATTTTACACTAGAGTTGAACTTGCTCTGTAACCTAGTACAAATAATTTTACACTAGAGTTATACTAGCTCTACAAGCTAGTCCAAATAATTTTACACTAGAGTTTAACAAGCTCTATAGGCTAGTTCAAATAATTCTACACTAGAGTTGAACTAGCTCTACAAGCTAGTTTAAATAATTTTAGACTAGAGTTGAACTAGCTCTATAACCTAGTACAAATAATTTTACACTAGAGTTGAACTAGCTCTATGACCTAGTACAAATAATTTTACACTAGATTGAACTAGCTCTATAACCTAGTACAAAGAATTTTACACTAGAGTTGAACTAGCTCTGTAACCTAGTACAAATGATTTTACACTACTGTTGAACTAGCTCTACAAGCAAGTTCAAATAATTTTACACTAGAGTTGAACAAGCTCTATAACCTAGTACAAATAATTTTACACTAGAGTTGAACTAGCTCTATAACCTAGTACAAATAATTTTACACTAGAGTTAAACTAGCTCTACAAGCTAGTTCAAATAATTTTACATTAGAGTTGAACAAGCTCTACAGGCTAGTTCAAATAATTCTACACTAGAGTTGAACTAGCTCTACAAACTAGTTTAAATAATTTTACACTAGAGTTGAACTAGCTCTATAACCTAGTACAAATAATTTTACACTAGAGTTGAACTAGCTCTATGACCTAGTACAAATAATTTTACACTAGAGTTGAACTAGCTCTATAAACTAATACAAATAATTTTACACTAGAGTTGAACTAGCTATATAACCTAGTACAAATAATTTTAGACTGGAGTTGAACTAGCTCTATGACCTAGTACAAATAATTTTACACTAGAGTTGAACTAGCTCTATAGGCTAGTTCACATAATTTTACACTAGAGTTGAACAAGCTCTATAGGCTAGTTCAAATAATTTTACACTAGAGTTGAACTAGCTCTACAAGCTAGGTCAAATAATTTTACACTAGAGTTGAACTAGCTCTATAACCTAGTACAAATAAGTTCACACTAGATTTGAACTAACTCTATAACCTAGTTCAAATAATTTTACACTAGAGTTGAACTAGCTCTATAAGCTAGGTCAAATAATTTTACACTTGAGTTGAACTAGCTCTATAAACTAGTACAAATAATTTTACCCTAGAGTTGAACTAGCTCTATGACCTACTACAAATGATTTTACACTACTGTTGAACTAGCTCTATAAGCTAGTTCAGATAATTTTACTCTAGAGTTGAACTAGCTCTATAACCTAGTACAGATAATTTTATACTAGAGTTAAACTAGCTCTACAGGTTAGTTCTAATAATTTTACACTAGAGTTGAACTAGCTCTATAACCTAGTACAAATAATTTTACACTATAGTTAAACTAGCTCTACAAGCTACTTCAAGTAATTTTACACTAGAGTTGAACCAGCTCTACAGGCTAGTTTAAGTAATTTTACAGTAGAGTTGAACTAGCTCTACAACCTAGTACAAATAATTTTACACTATTGGTTAACCAGCTCTACAAGCTAGTTCAAATAATTTTACACTAGAGTTGAACTAACTCTATAACCTAGTACAAATAATTTTATACTAGATTTAAACTAGCTCTACAAGCTAGTTCAAAAAAAATTTACACTAGAGTTGAACAAGCACTACAGGCTAGTTCAAATAATTTTACACTAGAGTTGAACTAGCTCTACAAGCTAGGTCAAATAATTTTACACTTGAGTTGAACTAGCTCTATAACCTATTACAAATAATTTTACACTAGAGTTGAACCAGCTCTATGACCTAGTACAAATAATTTTACACTGGAGTTGAACTAGCTCTATAACCTAGTAGAAACAATTTTACACTAGAGTTGAACTAGCTGTATGACCTAGTACAAATAATTTTACACTAGAGTTGAACTAGCTCTATAGGCTAGTTCAAATAATTTTACACTAGAGTTGAACTAGCTCTACAAGCTAGTTCAAATAATTACACACTAGAGTTGAACTATCTCTACAAGCTAGTTCAAATAATTTACACTAGAGTTGAACTAGCTCTACAGGCTAGTTCGAATAATTTTACACTAGAGTTGAACTAGCTCTATAAGCTAATTAACATAATTTTACCCTACTGTTGAACTAGCTCTGTAACCTAGTACAAATAATTTTACACTAGAGATAAACAAGCTCTACAAGTTAGTTCAAATAATATTACACTACAGTTGAGCTAGCTCTACAGTCTAGGTCAAATAGTTTTACACTAGAGTTGAACTACCTCTATAACCTAATAAAAACAATTTTACACTAAAATTGAACTAGCTCTATAACCTAGCACAAATAATTTTACACTAGAGTTGAACTAGCTCTACAAGCTAGTTCAAATAATTTTACACTAAAGTTGACCTAGCTCTACATGCTAGTTCAAATAGTTTTACACTAATCTTGAACTACCTCTACAATGTAGTTTAAATAATTTTACACTAGACTTGAACTAGCTCTATAACCTAGTTCAAATAGTTTTACACTAGAGTTGAACTAGCTCTACAAGCTAGGTCAAATAATTTTACACTTGAGTTGAACTAGTTCTATAAACTAGTACAAATAATTTTACACTAGAGTTGAACTACCTCTTTAACCTACTACAAATGATTTTACACTACTGTTGAACTAGCTCTATAATCTAGTTCAAATAATTTTACACTAGAGTTGAACTAGCTCTATAACCTAGTACAGATAATCTTACACTAGAGTTAAAATACCTCTACACGCTAGTTCAAATAATTTTACACTAGAGTTGAACTAGCTCTACAAGCTAGTTCAGATAATTTTACATTGGAGTTGAACAAGCTCTATAACCTAGTACAAATAATTATACACTAGAGTTAAACTAGCTCTACAAGCTAGGTCAAATAATTTTACACTTGAGTTGAACTAGCTCTATAACCTATTACAAATAATTTTACACTAGAGTTGAACCAGCTCTATGACCTAGTACAAATAATTTTACACTGGAGTTGAACTAGCTCTATAACCTAGTAGAAACAATTTTACACTAGAGCTGAACTAGCTGTATGACCTAGTACAAATAATTTTACACTAGAGTTGAACTAGCACTATAGGCTAGTTCAAATAATTTTACACTAGAGTTGAACTAGCTCTACAAGCTAGTTCAAATAATTACACACTAGAGTTGAACTATCTCTACAAGCTAGTTCAAATAATTTACACTAGAGTTGAACTAGCTCTACAGGCTAGTTCAAATAATTTTACACTAGAGTTGAACTAGCTCTATAAGCTAATTAACATAATTTTACCCTACTGTTGAACTAGCTCTGTAACCTAGTACAAATAATTTTACACTAGAGATAAACTAGCTCTACAAGTTAGTTCTAATAATATTACACTACAGTTGAGCTAGCTCTACAGTCTAGGTCAAATAGTTTTACACTAGAGTTGAACTACCTCTATAACCTAGTACAAATAATTTTACACTAAAATTGAACTAGCTCTATAACCTAGCACAAATAATTTTACACTAGAGTTGAACTAGCTCTACAAGCTAGTTCAAATAATTTTACACTAAAGTTGACCTAGCTCTACATGCTAGTTCAAATAGTTTTACACTAATCTTGAACTACCTCTACAAGGTAGTTTAAATAATTTTACACTAGACTTGAACTAGCTCTATAACGTAGTTCAAATAGTTTTACACTAGAGTTGAACTAGCTCTACAAGCTGGGTCAAATAATTTTACACTTGAGTTGAACTAGTTCTATAAACTAGTACAAATAATTTTACACTAGAGTTGAACTACCTCTATAACCTACTACAAAAGATTTTACACTATTGTTGAACTAGCTCTATAATCTAGTTCAAATAATTTTACACTAGAGTTGAACTAGCTCTATAACCTAGTACAGATAATCTTACACAAGAGTTAAAATACCTTTACAAGCTAGTTCAAATAATTTTACACTAGAGTTAAACTAGCTCTACAAGCTAGTACAAATAATTTTACACTAGAGTTGAACAAGCTCTACAGGCTAGTTCAAATAATTCGACACTAGAGTTGAACTAGCTCTACAAGCTAGTTTAAATAATTTTACACTAGAGTTGAACTAGCTCTATAACCTAGTACAAATAATTTTACACTAGAGTTGAACTAGCTCTATGACCTAGTACAAATAATTTTACACTAGAGTTGAACTAGCTCTATAAACTAGTACAAATAATTTTACACTAGAGTTGAACTAGCTCTATGACCTAGTACAAATAATTTTACACTAGAGTTGAACTAGCTCGATAGGCAAGTTCAAATAATTTTACACTGGAGTTGAACTAGCTCCATAGGCTATTTCAAATAATTTTACACTAGAGTTGAACTAGCTCTACAAGCTAGGTCAAATAATATTACACTAGAGTTACACTAGCTCTATAAACTAGTACAAATAAGTTTACACTAGAGTTGAACTAGCTCAGTAACATAGTACAAATAATTTTACACTAGAGTTAAACTAGCTCTACAAGTTAATTCAAATAATTTTACACTAGAGTTGAACTAGCTCTACAGTCTAGATCAAATAGTTTTACACTAGAGTTGAACTAGCTCTATAACCTAGTATAAATAATTTTACACTAGAGTCGAACTAGCTCTATTACCTAGTACAAATAATTTTACACTAGAGTTGAACTAGCTCTATGACCTAGTACAAATAATTTTACACTAGAGTTGAACTAGCTCTATAAGCTAGTATAAATAATTTTACACTAGAGTTGAACTAGCTATATGACCTAGTACAAATAATTTTACACTAGAGTTGAACTAGCTCTATAGGCTAGTTCAAATAATTTTACACTAGAGTTTAACTAGCTCTAGAAGCTAGTTCAAATAATTTTACACTGGAGTTGAACCATCTCTACAAGCCAGTTCAAATAATTTTACACTAGAGTTGAACCAACTCTACAAGCTAGTTGAAACAATTTTACACTAGGGTTGAACTAGCTCTATAACGTAGTACAGATAATTTTACACTAGAGCTAAACTAGCTCTACAGGTTAGTTCTAATAATTTTACACTAGAGTTGAACTAGCTCTATAACCTAGTACAAATAATTTTACACTAGAGTTAAACTAGCTCTACAAGCTAGTTCAAATAATTTTACACTAGAGTTGAACAAGCTCTACAGGCTAGTTCAAATAATTTTACACTAGAGTTGAACTAGCTCTATGACCTAGTACAAATAATTTTACACTAGAGTTGAACTAGCTCTATAAACTAATACAAATAATTTCACACTAGAGTTGAACTAGCTCTATGACATAGTACAAATAATTTTACACTAGAGTTGAACTAGCTCTATGGGCTAGTTCAAATAATTTTACACTAGAGTTGAAATAGCTCTATAGGCTAATTCAAATAATTTTACACTAGAGTTGAACTAGCTCTACATGCTAGGTCAAATAATTTTACACTAGAGTTAAACTAGCTCTATAACCTAGTACAAATAAGTTCACACTAGAGTTGAACTAGCTCTATAACATAGTACAAATGATTTTACACTACTGTTGAACTAGCTCTACAAGCAAGTTCAAATAAATTTACACTAGAGTTGAAATAGGTCTATAACCTAGTACAAATAATTTTACACTAGAGTTAAACTAGCCCTACAAGTTAATTCAAATAATTTTACACTAGAGTTAAACTAGCTCTATAACCCAGTAGAAACAATTTTACACTAGAGTTGAACTAGCTGTATGAGCTAGTACAAATAATTTTACACTAGAGTTGAACTAGCTCTATAACCTAGTATAAATAATTTTACACTAGATTTGAACTAGCTCTATGACCTAGTACAAATAATTTTACACTAGAGTTGAACTAGCTCTATAACCTAGTACAAATAATTTTACACTAGAGTTGAACTAGGTCTATGACCTAGTACAAATAATTTTACACTAGAGCTGTAATAGCTCTATCGACAAGTTCCAATAATTTTACACTAGAGTTGAACTAGCTCTATAGGCTAGTTCAAATAATTTTACACTAGAGTTTAACTAGCTCGACAAGCTAGTTCAAAGAATTTTACACTAGAGTTGAACTAGCTCCACAAGCCAGTTCAAATAATTTTACACTACAGTTGAACTAGCTCTATAACATAGTAAAAATAATTTTACACTAGAGTTGAACAAGCTATATAACCTAGTACAAATAATTTTAGACTGGAGTTGAACTAGCTCTATAACCTAGTACAAATAATTTTACACTAGAGTTGAACTAGCTCTACAGGCTAGTTGAAATAATTTTACACTGGAGTTAAACTAGCTCTACATGCTAGTTCAAATAGTTTTACACTAGAGTTGAACTAGCTCTATAACCTAGTACAAATAATTTTACACTAGAGTTGAACTAGCTCGACAAGCTAGGTCAAATAATTTTACACTTGAGTTCAACTAGCTCTATAACCTAGTACAAATAATTTTACACTAGAGTTGAACTAGCTCTATAACCTAGTACAAATAATTTTACACTAGAGTTGAACTAGCTCTATAAACTAGTACAAATAATTTTAACTAGAGTTGAACTAGCCCTATAACCTAGTACAAATAATTTTACACTAGAGTTGAATTGGCTCTATGAGCTAGTACAAGTAATTTTACACTAGAGTTGAACTCGTTCTATAGGCTAGTTCAAATAATTTAAACTAGAGTTGAACTAGCTCTATAGGCTAGTTCAAATAATTTTACACTAGAGTTGAACTAACTCTACAAGGTAGTTCAAATAATTTTACACTAGAGTTGAACTAGCTCAACAAGCTAGTTCAAATAATTTTACACTAGAGTTGAACCAGCTCTATTAGCTAGTTTAAGTAATTTTACACTAGAGTTGAACTAGCTCTATAACGTAGTACAAATAACTTTACACTAGAGTTGAACTAGCTCTACAAGCTAGGTCAAATAATTTTACCCTAGAGTTGAACTAGCTGTATGAGCTAGTACAAATAATTTTACACTAGAGTTAAACTAGCTCTATAACCTAGTATAAATAATTTTACACTAGATTTGAACTAGCTCTATGACCTAGTACAAATAATTTTACACTAGACTTGAACTAGCTCTATAACCTAGTACTAATAATTTTACACTAATTTTTAACTAGCTCTACAAGCTAGGTGAAATAAATTTACACTAGAGTTGAACTAGCTCTATAACATAGTACAAATAATTTTACACTAGAGTTGAACTAGCTATATAACCTAGTACAAATAATTTTAGACTAGAGTTGAACTAGCTCTATAACCTAGTACAAATAATTTTACACTAGAGTTTAACTAGCTCTATAAACTAGTACAAATAATTTTACACTTGAGTTGAACTAGCTCTATAGGCTAGTTCAAATAGTTTTACACTAGAGTTGAACTGGCTCTATAACCTAGTACAAATAATTTAACACTAGAGTTGAACTAGCTCTACAAGCTAGGTCAAATAATTTTACACTTGAGTTGAACTAGCTCTATAAACTAGTACAAATAATTTTACACTAGAGTTGAACTAGCTCTACAACCTAGTACAAATAATTTTACACTATTGGTTAACCAGCTCTACAAGCTAGTTCTAATAATTTTACACTAGAGTTGAACTAACTCTATAACCTAGTACAAATAATTTTATACTAGATTTAAACTAGCTCTACAAGCTAGTTCAAAAAAATTTACACTAGAGTTAAACAAGCACTACAGGCTAGTTCAAATAATTTTACACTAGAGTTGAACTAGCTCTACAAGCTAGTTCAGATAATTTTACACTGGAGTTGAACAAGCTCTATAACCTAGTACAAATAATTATATACTAGAGTTGAACTAGCTCTACAAGCTAGGTCCAATAATTTTACACTTGAGTTGAACTAGCTCTATAACCTAGTACAAATAATTTTACACTAGAGTTGAACCAGCTCTATGACCTAGTACAAATAATTTTACACTAGAGTTAAACTAGCTCTATAACCTAGTAGAAACAATTTTACACTAGAGTTGAACTAGCTGTATGAGCTAGTACAAATAATTTTACACTAGAGTTGAACTAGCTCTCTAACCTAGTATAAATAATTTTACACTAGATTTGAACTAGCTCTATGACCTAGTACAAATAATTTTACACTAGAGTTGAACTAGCTCTATAACCTAGTACAAATAATTTTACACTAGAGTTGAACTAGGTCTATGACCTAGTACAAATAATTTTACACTAGAGCTGTACTAGCTCTATCGACAAGTTCCAATAATTTTACACTAGAGTTGAACTAGCTCTATAGGCTAGTTCAAATAATTTTACACTAGAGTTTAACTAGCTCGACGAGCTAGTTCAAATAATTTTACACTAGAGTTGAACTAGCTCCACAAGCCAGTTCAAATAATTTTACCCTAGAGTTGAGCCAGCTCTCCAAGCTAGTTTAAATAATTTTGCACTAGAGTTGAACTAGCTCTATAACGTAGTACAAGTAACTTTACATTAGAGTTGAATTAGCTCTACAAGCTTGGTCAAATAATTTTACACTAGAGTTGAACTAGCTCTATAACCTAGAACAAATAATTTTACACTAGACTTGAACTAGCTGTATAACATAGTACAAATAATTTTACCCTACTTTTAAACTAGCTCTGCAAGCTAGGTGAAATAATTTTACACTACAGTTGAACTAGCTCTATAACATAGTAAAAATAATTTTACACTAGAGTTGAACAAGCTATATAACCTAGTACAATTAATTTTAGACTGGAGTTGAACTAGCTCTATAACCTAGTACAAATAATTTTACACTAGAGTTGAACTAGCTCTACAGGCTAGTTGAAATAATTTTACACTAGAGTTGAACTAGCTCTACATGCTAGTTCAAATAGTTTTACACTAGAGTTGAACTAGCTCTATAACCTAGTTCAAATAATTTTACACTAGAGTTGAACTAGCTCTACAAGCTAGGTCAAATAATTTTACACTTGAGTTCAACTAGCTCTATAACCTAGTACAAATAATTTTACACTAGAGTTGAACTAGCTCTATAACCTAGTACAAATAATTTTACACTAGAGTTGAACTAGCTCTATAAACTAGTACAAATAATTTTAACTAGAGTTGAACTAGCCCTATAACCTAGTACAAATAATTTTACACTAGAGTTGAATTGGCTCTATGAGCTAGTACAAGTAATTTTACACTAGAGTTGAACTCGTTCTATAGGCTAGTTCAAATAATTTAAACTAGAGTTGAACTAGCTCTATAGGCTAGTTCAAATAATTTTACACTAGAGTTGAACTAACTCTACAAGGTAGTTCAAATAATTTTACACTAGAGTTGAACTAGCTCAACAAGCTAGTTCAAATAATTTTACACTAGAGTTGAACCAGCTCTATTACCTAGTTTAAGTAATTTTACACTAGAATTAAACTAGCTCTATAACGTAGTACAAATAACTTTACACTAGAGTTGAACTAGCTCTACAAGCTAGGTCAAATAATTTTACACTAGAGTTGAACTAGCTTTATAACCTAGAACAAATAATTTTACACTAGACTTGAACTAGCTCTATAACCTAGTACTAATAATTTTACACTACTTTTTAACTAGCTCTACAAGCTAGGTGAAATAAATTTACACTAGAGTTGAACTAGCTCTATAACATAGTACAAATAATTTTACACTAGAGTTGAACTAGCTATATAACCTAGTACAAATAATTTTAGACTAGAGTTGAACTAGCTCTATAACCTAGTACAAATAATTTTACACTAGAGTTGAACTAGCTCTATAAACTAGTACAAATAATTTTACACTTGAGTTGAACTAGCTCTACAGGCTAGTTCAAATAGTTTTACACTAGAGTTGAACTGGCTCTATAACCTAGTACAAATAATTTAACACTAGAGATGAACTAGCTCTACAAGCTAGGTCAAATAATTTTACACTTGAGTTGAACTAGCTCTATAAACTAGTACAAATAATTTTACACTAGAGTTGAACTAGCTCTACAACCTAGTACAAATAATTTTACACTATTGGTTAACCAGCTCTACAAGCTAGTTCTAATAATTTTACACTAGAGTTGAACTAACTCTATAACCTAGTACAAATAATTTTATACTAGATTTAAACTAGCTCTACAAGCTAGTTCAAAAAAATTTACACTAGAGTTAAACAAGCACTACAGGCTAGTTCAAATAATTTTACACTAGAGTTGAACTAGCTCTACAAGCTAGTTCAGATAATTTTACACTGGAGTTGAACAAGCTCTATAACCTAGTACAAATAATTATATACTAGAGTTGAACTAGCTCTACAAGCTAGGTCCAATAATTTTACACTTGAGTTGAACTAGCTCTATAACCTAGTACAAATAATTTCACACTAGAGTTGAACCAGCTCTATGACCTAGTACAAATAATTTTACACTAGAGTTAAACTAGCTCTATAACCTAGTAGAAACAATTTTACACTAGAGTTGAACTAGCTGTATGAGCTAGTACAAATAATTTTACACTAGAGTTGAACTAGCTCTATAACCTAGTATAAATAATTTTACACTAGATTTGAACTAGCTCTATGACCTAGTACAAATAATTTTACACTAGAGTTGAACTAGCTCTATAACCTAGTACAAATAATTTTACACTAGAGTTGAACTAGGTCTATGACCTAGTACAAATAATTTTACACTAGAGCTGTACTAGCTCTATCGACAAGTTCCAATAATTTTACACTAGAGTTGAACTAGCTCTATAGGCTAGTTCAAATAATTTTACACTAGAGTTTAACTAGCTCGACAAGCTAGTTCAAATAATTTTACACTAGAGTTGAACTAGCTCCACAAGCCAGTTCAAATAATTTTACACTAGAGTTGAGCCAGCTCTACAAGCTAGTTTAAATAATTTTGCACTAGAGTTGAACTAGCTCTATAACCTAGAACAAATAATTTTACACTAGACTTGATCTAGCAGTATAACATAGTACAAATAATTTTACCCTACTTTTAAACTAGCTCTGCAAGCTAGGTGAAATAATTTTACACTACAGTTGAACTAGCTCTATAACATAGTAAAAATAATTTTACACTAGAGTTCAACAAGCTATATAACCTAGTACAAATAATTTTAGACTGGAGTTGAACTAGCTCTATAACCTAGTACAAATAATTTTACACTAGAGTTGAACTAGCTCTACAGGCTAGTTGAAATAATTTTACACTGGAGTTGAACTAGCTCTACATGCTAGTTCAAATAGTTTTACACTAGAGTTGAACTAGCTCTATAACCTAGTTCAAATAATTTTACACTAGAGTTGAACTAGCTCTACAAGCTAGGTCAAATAATTTTATACTTGAGTTCAACTAGCTC
Source organism: Triticum urartu (assembly GCF_056163025.1). Taxonomy (NCBI): domain Eukaryota; kingdom Viridiplantae; phylum Streptophyta; class Magnoliopsida; order Poales; family Poaceae; genus Triticum; species Triticum urartu. The sequence goes on from NC_141875.1 coordinate 560,362,423, forward strand.
TATAACCTAGTACAAATAATTTTACACTAGAGTTGAACTAGCTCTATAACCTAGTACAAATAATTTTACACTAGAGTTGAACTAGCTCTATAAACTAGTACAAATAATTTTACACTTGAGTTGAACTAGCTCTACAGGCTAGTTCAAATAGTTTTACACTAGAGTTGAACTGGCTCTATAACCTAGTTCAAATAATTTAACACTAGAGTCGAACCAGCTCTACAAGCTAGGTCAAATAATTTTACACTTGAGTTGAACTAGCTCTATAAACTAGTACAAATAATTTTACACTAGAGTTGAACTAGCTCTACAACCTAGTACAAATAATTTTACACTATTGGTTAACCAGCTCTACAAGCTAGTTCTAATAATTTTACACTAGAGTTGAACTAACTCTATAACCTAGTACAAATAATTTTATACTAGATTTAAACTAGCTCTACAAGCTAGATTAAAAAAATTTACACTAGAGTTAAACAAGCACTACAGGCTAGTTCAAATAATTTTACACTAGAGTTGAACTAGCTCTACAACCTAGTTCAGATAATTTTACACTGGAGTTGAACAAGCTCTATAACCTAGTACAAATAATTATATACTAGAGTTGAACTAGCTCTACAAGCTTGGTCCAATAATTTTACACTTGAGTTGAACTAGCTCTATAACCTAGTACAAATAATTTTACACTAGAGTTGAACCAGCTCTATGACCTAGTACAAATAATTTTACACTAGAGTTAAACTAGCTCTATAACCTAGTAGAAACAATTTTACACTAGAGTTGAACTAGCTGTATGAGCTAGTACAAATAATTTTACACTAGAGTTGAACTAGCTCTATAACCTAGTATAAATAATTTTACACTAGATTTGAACTAGCTCTATGACCTAGTACAAATAATTTTACACTAGAGTTGAACTAGCTCTATAACCTAGTACAAATAATTTTACACTAGAGTTGAACTAGGTCTATGACCTAGTACAAATAATTTTACACTAGAGCTGTACTAGCTCTATCGACAAGTTCCAATAATTTTACACTAGAGTTGAACTAGCTCTATAGGCTAGTTCAAATAATTTTACACTAGAGTTTAACTAGCTCGACAAGCTAGTTCAAATAATTTTACACTAGAGTTGAACTAGCTCCACAAGCCAGTTCAAATAATTTTACACTAGAGTTGAGCCAGCTCTACAAGCTAGTTTAAATAATTTTGCACTAGAGTTGAACTAGCTCTATAACCTAGAACAAATAATTTTACACTAGACTTGATCTAGCAGTATAACATAGTACAAATAATTTTACCCTACTTTTAAACTAGCTCTGCAAGCTAGGTGAAATAATTTTACACTACAGTTGAACTAGCTCTATAACATAGTAAAAATAATTTTACACTAGAGTTCAATAAGCTATATAACCTAGTACAAATAATTTTAGACTGGAGTTGAACAAGCTATATAACCTAGTACAAATAATTTTAGACTGGAGTTGAACTAGCTCTATAACCTAGTACAAATAATTTTACACTAGAGTTGAACTAGCTCTACAGGCTAGTTGAAATAATTTTACACTGGAGTTAAACTAGCTCTACATGCTAGTTCAAATAGTTTTACACTAGAGTTGAACTAGCTCTATAACCTAGTACAAATAATTTTACACTAGAGTTGAACTAGCTCGACAAGCTAGGTCAAATAATTTTACACTTGAGTTCAACTAGCTCTATAACCTAGTACAAATAATTTTACACTAGAGTTGAACTAGCTCTATAACCTAGTACAAATAATTTTACACTAGAGTTGAACTAGCTCTATAAACTAGTACAAATAATTTTAACTAGAGTTGAACTAGCCCTATAACCTAGTACAAATAATTTTACACTAGAGTTGAATTGGCTCTATGAGCTAGTACAAGTAATTTTACACTAGAGTTGAACTCGTTCTATAGGCTAGTTCAAATAATTTAAACTAGAGTTGAACTAGCTCTATAGGCTAGTTCAAATAATTTTACACTAGAGTTGAACTAACTCTACAAGGTAGTTCAAATAATTTTACACTAGAGTTGAACTAGCTCAACAAGCTAGTTCAAATAATTTTACACTAGAGTTGAACCAGCTCTATTAGCTAGTTTAAGTAATTTTACACTAGAGTTGAACTAGCTCTATAACGTAGTACAAATAACTTTACACTAGAGTTGAACTAGCTCTACAAGCTAGGTCAAATAATTTTACCCTAGAGTTGAACTAGCTGTATGAGCTAGTACAAATAATTTTACACTAGAGTTGAACTAGCTCTATAACCTAGTATAAATAATTTTACACTAGATTTGAACTAGCTCTATGACCTAGTACAAATAATTTTACACTAGACTTGAACTAGCTCTATAACCTAGTACTAATAATTTTACACTAATTTTTAACTAGCTCTACAAGCTAGGTGAAATAAATTTACACTAGAGTTGAACTAGCTCTATAACATAGTACAAATAATTTTACACTAGAGTTGAACTAGCTATATAACCTAGTACAAATAATTTTAGACTAGAGTTGAACTAGCTCTATAACCTAGTACAAATAATTTTACACTAGAGTTTAACTAGCTCTATAAACTAGTACAAATAATTTTACACTTGAGTTGAACTAGCTCTATAGGCTAGTTCAAATAGTTTTACACTAGAGTTGAACTGGCTCTATAACCTAGTACAAATAATTTAACACTAGAGTTGAACTAGCTCTACAAGCTAGGTCAAATAATTTTACACTTGAGTTGAACTAGCTCTATAAACTAGTACAAATAATTTTACACTAGAGTTGAACTAGCTCTACAACCTAGTACAAATAATTTTACACTATTGGTTAACCAGCTCTACAAGCTAGTTCTAATAATTTTACACTAGAGTTGAACTAACTCTATAACCTAGTACAAATAATTTTATACTAGATTTAAACTAGCTCTACAAGCTAGTTCAAAAAAATTTACACTAGAGTTAAACAAGCACTACAGGCTAGTTCAAATAATTTTACACTAGAGTTGAACTAGCTCTACAAGCTAGTTCAGATAATTTTACACTGGAGTTGAACAAGCTCTATAACCTAGTACAAATAATTATATACTAGAGTTGAACTAGCTCTACAAGCTAGGTCCAATAATTTTACACTTGAGTTGAACTAGCTCTATAACCTAGTACAAATAATTTTACACTAGAGTTGAACCAGCTCTATGACCTAGTACAAATAATTTTACACTAGAGTTAAACTAGCTCTATAACCTAGTAGAAACAATTTTACACTAGAGTTGAACTAGCTGTATGAGCTAGTACAAATAATTTTACACTAGAGTTGAACTAGCTCTCTAACCTAGTATAAATAATTTTACACTAGATTTGAACTAGCTCTATGACCTAGTACAAATAATTTTACACTAGAGTTGAACTAGCTCTATAACCTAGTACAAATAATTTTACACTAGAGTTGAACTAGGTCTATGACCTAGTACAAATAATTTTACACTAGAGCTGTACTAGCTCTATCGACAAGTTCCAATAATTTTACACTAGAGTTGAACTAGCTCTATAGGCTAGTTCAAATAATTTTACACTAGAGTTTAACTAGCTCGACGAGCTAGTTCAAATAATTTTACACTAGAGTTGAACTAGCTCCACAAGCCAGTTCAAATAATTTTACCCTAGAGTTGAGCCAGCTCTCCAAGCTAGTTTAAATAATTTTGCACTAGAGTTGAACTAGCTCTATAACGTAGTACAAGTAACTTTACATTAGAGTTGAATTAGCTCTACAAGCTTGGTCAAATAATTTTACACTAGAGTTGAACTAGCTCTATAACCTAGAACAAATAATTTTACACTAGACTTGAACTAGCTGTATAACATAGTACAAATAATTTTACCCTACTTTTAAACTAGCTCTGCAAGCTAGGTGAAATAATTTTACACTACAGTTGAACTAGCTCTATAACATAGTAAAAATAATTTTACACTAGAGTTGAACAAGCTATATAACCTAGTACAATTAATTTTAGACTGGAGTTGAACTAGCTCTATAACCTAGTACAAATAATTTTACACTAGAGTTGAACTAGCTCTACAGGCTAGTTGAAATAATTTTACACTAGAGTTGAACTAGCTCTACATGCTAGTTCAAATAGTTTTACACTAGAGTTGAACTAGCTCTATAACCTAGTTCAAATAATTTTACACTAGAGTTGAACTAGCTCTACAAGCTAGGTCAAATAATTTTACACTTGAGTTCAACTAGCTCTATAACCTAGTACAAATAATTTTACACTAGAGTTGAACTAGCTCTATAACCTAGTACAAATAATTTTACACTAGAGTTGAACTAGCTCTATAAACTAGTACAAATAATTTTAACTAGAGTTGAACTAGCCCTATAACCTAGTACAAATAATTTTACACTAGAGTTGAATTGGCTCTATGAGCTAGTACAAGTAATTTTACACTAGAGTTGAACTCGTTCTATAGGCTAGTTCAAATAATTTAAACTAGAGTTGAACTAGCTCTATAGGCTAGTTCAAATAATTTTACACTAGAGTTGAACTAACTCTACAAGGTAGTTCAAATAATTTTACACTAGAGTTGAACTAGCTCAACAAGCTAGTTCAAATAATTTTACACTAGAGTTGAACCAGCTCTATTACCTAGTTTAAGTAATTTTACACTAGAATTGAACTAGCTCTATAACGTAGTACAAATAACTTTACACTAGAGTTGAACTAGCTCTACAAGCTAGGTCAAATAATTTTACACTAGAGTTGAACTAGCTTTATAACCTAGAACAAATAATTTTACACTAGACTTGAACTAGCTCTATAACCTAGTACTAATAATTTTACACTACTTTTTAACTAGCTCTACAAGCTAGGTGAAATAAATTTACACTAGAGTTGAACTAGCTCTATAACATAGTACAAATAATTTTACACTAGAGTTGAACTAGCTATATAACCTAGTACAAATAATTTTAGACTAGAGTTGAACTAGCTCTATAACCTAGTACAAATAATTTTACACTAGAGTTGAACTAGCTCTATAAACTAGTACAAATAATTTTACACTTGAGTTGAACTAGCTCTACAGGCTAGTTCAAATAGTTTTACACTAGAGTTGAACTGGCTCTATAACCTAGTACAAATAATTTAACACTAGAGATGAACTAGCTCTACAAGCTAGGTCAAATAATTTTACACTTGAGTTGAACTAGCTCTATAAACTAGTACAAATAATTTTACACTAGAGTTGAACTAGCTCTACAACCTAGTACAAATAATTTTACACTATTGGTTAACCAGCTCTACAAGCTAGTTCTAATAATTTTACACTAGAGTTGAACTAACTCTATAACCTAGTACAAATAATTTTATACTAGATTTAAACTAGCTCTACAAGCTAGTTCAAAAAAATTTACACTAGAGTTAAACAAGCACTACAGGCTAGTTCAAATAATTTTACACTAGAGTTGAACTAGCTCTACAAGCTAGTTCAGATAATTTTACACTGGAGTTGAACAAGCTCTATAACCTAGTACAAATAATTATATACTAGAGTTGAACTAGCTCTACAAGCTAGGTCCAATAATTTTACACTTGAGTTGAACTAGCTCTATAACCTAGTACAAATAATTTCACACTAGAGTTGAACCAGCTCTATGACCTAGTACAAATAATTTTACACTAGAGTTAAACTAGCTCTATAACCTAGTAGAAACAATTTTACACTAGAGTTGAACTAGCTGTATGAGCTAGTACAAATAATTTTACACTAGAGTTGAACTAGCTCTATAACCTAGTATAAATAATTTTACACTAGATTTGAACTAGCTCTATGACCTAGTACAAATAATTTTACACTAGAGTTGAACTAGCTCTATAACCTAGTACAAATAATTTTACACTAGAGTTGAACTAGGTCTATGACCTAGTACAAATAATTTTACACTAGAGCTGTACTAGCTCTATCGACAAGTTCCAATAATTTTACACTAGAGTTGAACTAGCTCTATAGGCTAGTTCAAATAATTTTACACTAGAGTTTAACTAGCTCGACAAGCTAGTTCAAATAATTTTACACTAGAGTTGAACTAGCTCCACAAGCCAGTTCAAATAATTTTACACTAGAGTTGAGCCAGCTCTACAAGCTAGTTTAAATAATTTTGCACTAGAGTTGAACTAGCTCTATAACCTAGAACAAATAATTTTACACTAGACTTGATCTAGCAGTATAACATAGTACAAATAATTTTACCCTACTTTTAAACTAGCTCTGCAAGCTAGGTGAAATAATTTTACACTACAGTTGAACTAGCTCTATAACATAGTAAAAATAATTTTACACTAGAGTTCAACAAGCTATATAACCTAGTACAAATAATTTTAGACTGGAGTTGAACTAGCTCTATAACCTAGTACAAATAATTTTACACTAGAGTTGAACTAGCTCTACAGGCTAGTTGAAATAATTTTACACTGGAGTTGAACTAGCTCTACATGCTAGTTCAAATAGTTTTACACTAGAGTTGAACTAGCTCTATAACCTAGTTCAAATAATTTTACACTAGAGTTGAACTAGCTCTACAAGCTAGGTCAAATAATTTTATACTTGAGTTCAACTAGCTCTATAACCTAGTACAAATAATTTTACACTAGAGTTGAACTAGCTCTATAACCTAGTACAAATAATTTTACACTAGAGTTGAACTAGCTCTATAAACTAGTACAAATAATTTTACACTTGAGTTGAACTAGCTCTACAGGCTAGTTCAAATAGTTTTACACTAGAGTTGAACTGGCTCTATAACCTAGTTCAAATAATTTAACACTAGAGTCGAACCAGCTCTACAAGCTAGGTCAAATAATTTTACACTTGAGTTGAACTAGCTCTATAAACTAGTACAAATAATTTTACACTAGAGTTGAACTAGCTCTACAACCTAGTACAAATAATTTTACACTATTGGTTAACCAGCTCTACAAGCTAGTTCTAATAATTTTACACTAGAGTTGAACTAACTCTAACCTAGTACAAATAATTTTATACTAGATTTAAACTAGCTCTACAAGCTAGATTAAAAAAATTTACACTAGAGTTAAACAAGCACTACAGGCTAGTTCAAATAATTTTACACTAGAGTTGAACTAGCTCTACAACCTAGTTCAGATAATTTTACACTGGAGTTGAACAAGCTCTATAACCTAGTACAAATAATTATATACTAGAGTTGAACTAGCTCTACAAGCTTGGTCCAATAATTTTACACTTGAGTTGAACTAGCTCTATAACCTAGTACAAATAATTTTACACTAGAGTTGAACCAGCTCTATGACCTAGTACAAATAATTTTACACTAGAGTTAAACTAGCTCTATAACCTAGTAGAAACAATTTTACACTAGAGTTGAACTAGCTGTATGAGCTAGTACAAATAATTTTACACTAGAGTTGAACTAGCTCTATAACCTAGTATAAATAATTTTACACTAGATTTGAACTAGCTCTATGACCTAGTACAAATAATTTTACACTAGAGTTGAACTAGCTCTATAACCTAGTACAAATAATTTTACACTAGAGTTGAACTAGGTCTATGACCTAGTACAAATAATTTTACACTAGAGCTGTACTAGCTCTATCGACAAGTTCCAATAATTTTACACTAGAGTTGAACTAGCTCTATAGGCTAGTTCAAATAATTTTACACTAGAGTTTAACTAGCTCGACAAGCTAGTTCAAATAATTTTACACTAGAGTTGAACTAGCTCCACAAGCTAGTTCAAATAATTTTACACTAGAGTTGAACTAGCTCTATAACCTAGTATAAATAATTTTACACTAGATTTGAACTAGCTCTATGACCTAGTACAATTAATTTTACACTATTGGTTAACCAGCTCTACAAGCTAGTTCTAATAATTTTACACTAGAGTTGAACTAACTCTATAACCTAGTACAAATAATTTTATACTAGATTTAAACTAGCTCTACAAGCTAGTTCAAAAAAATTTACACTAGAGTTAAACAAGCACTACAGGCTAGTTCAAATAATTTTACACTAGAGTTGAACTAGCTCTACAAGCTAGTTCAGATAATTTTACACTGGAGTTGAACAAGCTCTATAACCTAGTACAAATAATTATATACTAGAGTTGAACTAGCTCTACAAGCTAGGTCCAATAATTTTACACTTGAGTTGAACTAGCTCTATAACCTAGTACAAATAATTTTACACTAGAGTTGAACCAGCTCTATGACCTAGTACAAATAATTTTACACTAGAGTTAAACTAGCTCTATAACCTAGTAGAAACAATTTTACACTAGAGTTGAACTAGCTGTATGAGCTAGTACAAATAATTTTACACTAGAGTTGAACTAGCTCTATAACCTAGTATAAATAATTTTACACTAGATTTGAACTAGCGCTACAAGCTAGTTCAAATAATTACACACTAGAGTTGAACTATCTCTACAAGGTAGTTCAAATAATTTTACACTAGAGTTGAACTAGCTCTACAGGCTAGTTCAAATAATTTTACACTAGAGTTGAACTAGCTCTATAAGCTAATTCACATAATTTTACACCACTGTTGAACTAGCTCTGTAACCTAGTGCAAATAATTTTACACTAGAGTTAAACTAGCTCTACAAGTTAGTTCAAATAATATTACACTACACTTGAGCTAGCTCTACAGTCTAGGTCAAATAGTTTTACACTAGAGTTGAACTACCTCTATAACCTAGTACAAATAATTTTACACTAAAATTGAACTAGCTCTATAACCTAGCACAAATAATTTTACACTAGAGTTGAACTACCTCTACAAGCTAGTTCAAATAATTTTACACTAAAGTTGAACTAGCTCTACATGCTAGTTCAAATAGTTTTACACTAATCTTGAACTACCTCTACAAGGTAGTTTAAATAATTTAACACTAGACTTGAACTAGCTCTGTAACATAGTTCAAATAGTTTTACACTAGAGTTGAACTAGCTCTACAAGCTAGGTCAAATAATTTTACACTTGAGTTGAACTAGTTCTATAAACTAGTACAAATAATTTTACACTAGAGTTGAACTACCTCTATAAACTACTACAAATGATTTTACACTACTGTTGAACTATCTCTATAATCTAGTTCAAATAATTTTACACTAGAGTTGAACTAGCTCTATAACCTAGTATAGATAATTTTACACTAGAGTTAAAATAGCTCTACAACCTAGTTCAAATAATTTTACACTAGAGTTGAACTAGCTCTATAACCTAGTAAAAATAATTTTACACTAGAGTTAAACTAGCTCTACAAGCTAGTCCAAATAATTTTACATTAGAGTTGAACAAGCTCTACAGGCTAGTTCAAATAATTCTACACTAGAGTTGAACTAGCTCTACAAGCTAGTTTAAATAATTTTACACTGGAGTTGAACTAGCTCTATAACCTAGTACAAATAATTTTACACTAGAGTTGAACTAGCTCTATGACCTAGTACAAATAATTTTACACTTGAGTTGAACTAGCTCTATAAACTAGTACAAATAATTTTACAATAGAGTTGAAGTAGCTCTATGACCTAGTACAAATAATTTTACACTAGAGTTGAACTAGCTCTATGGGCTAGTTCAAATAATTTCACACTAGAGTTGAACTAGCTCTACATGCTAGGTCAAATAATTTTACACTAGAGTTAAACTAGCTCTATAAGCTAGTACAAATAAGTTCACACTAGAGTTGAAATAGCTCTATAACCTAGTACAAATGATTTTACACTACTGTTGAACTAGCTCTACAAGCAAGTTCAAATAATTTTACACTAGAGTTGAACTAGCTCTATAACCTAGTACAAATAATTTTATACTAGAGTTAAACTAGCTCTACAAGTTAATTCAAATAATTTTACACTAGAGTTGAACTAGCTCTACAGTCTAGTTCAAATAGTTTTACAATAGAATTGAACTAGCTCTATAACCTAGTATAAATAATTTTACACTAGAGTTGAACTAGCTCTATAACCTAGTATAAATAATTTTACACTAGATTTGAACTAGCTCTATGACCTAGTGCAAATAATTTTACACTAGAGTTGAACTAGCTCTATAACCTAGTACAAATAATTTTACACTATAGTTGAACTAGGTCTATGACCTAGTACAAATAATTTTACACTAGAGCTGAACTAGCTCTATCGGCAAGTTCCAATGATTTTACACTAGAGTTGAACTAGCTCTATAGGCTAGTTCAAATAATTTTACACTAGAGTTTAACTAGCTCTACAAGCTAGTTCAAATAATTTTACACTAGAGTTGAACTAGCTCCACAAGCCAGTTCAAATAATTTTACACTAGAGTTGAACTAGCTCTATAACATAGTACAAGTAACTTTACACTAGAGTTGAATTAGCTCTGCAAGCTAGGTCAAATAATTTTACACTAGAGTTGAACTAGCTCTATAACCTAGAAAAAATAATATTACACTAGACTTGAACTAGCTGTATAACATAGTACAAATAATTTTACCCTACTTTCGAACTAGCTCTACAAGCTAGGTGAAATAATTTTACACTACAGTTGAACTTGCTCTATAACATAGTAAAAATAATTTTACACTAGAGTTGAACAAGCTATATAACCTAGTACAAATAATTTTAGACTGGAGTTGAACTAGCTCTATAACCTAGTACAAATAATTTTACACTAGAGTTGAACTAGCTCTACAGGCTAGTTCAAATAATTTTACACTGGAGTTGAACTAGCTCTACAGGCTAGTTCAAATAGTTTTACACTAGAGTTGAACTAGCTCTATAACCTAGTACAAATAATTTTACACTAGAGTTGAACTAGCTCTATAACCTAGTACAAATAATTTCACACTAGAGTTGAACTAGCTCTATAAACTAGTATAAATAATTTTAACTATAGTTGAACTAGCCCTATAACCTAGTACCAATAATTTTACACTAGAGTTGAACTAGCTCTATGACCTAGTACAAACAATTTTACACTAGAGTTGAACTAGCTCTATAAACTTGTACAAATAATTTTACACTAGAGTTGAAGTTGCTCTATGACCTAGTAAAAATAATTTTACACTAGAGTGTAACTAGCTCGATAGGCTAGTTCAAATAATTTTACACTGGAGTTGAACTAGCTCCATAGGCTAATTCAAATAATTTTACACTAGAGTTGAACTAGCTCTACAAGCTAGGTCAAATAATATTACACTAGAGTTAAACTAGCTCTATAACCTAGTACAAATAAGTTTACACTAGAGTTGAACTAGCTCTGTAACCTAGTACAAATAATTTTACACTAGAGTTAAACTATCTCTACAAGTTAGTTCAAATAATTTTACACTAGAGTTGAACTAGCTCTAAAGTCTAGTTCAAATAGTTTTACACTAGAGTTGAACTAGCTCTATAACCTAGTATAAATAATTTTACACTAGAGTCGAACTAGCTCTATTACCTAGTACAAATAATTTTACACTAGAGTCTAACTAGCTCTATGTCCTAGTACAAATAATTTTACACTAGAGTTGAACTAGCTCTATAACCTAGTATAAATAATTTTACACTAGAGTTGAACTAGCTCAATGACCTAGTACAAATAATTTTACACTAGAGTTGAACTAGCTCTATAGGCTAGTTCCAATAATTTTACACTAGAGTTGAACTAGCTCTATAGGCTAGTTCAAATAATTTTACACTAGAGTTGAACTAGCTCTATAACCTAGTTTAAATAATTTTACACTTGAGTTGAACTAGCTCTATAACCTAGTATAAATAATTTTACACTAGAGTTGAACTAGCTCTATGACCTAGTACAAATAATTTTACACTAGAGTTGAACTAGCTCTATTAACTAATACAAATAATTTTACACTAGAGTTGAACTAGCTCTATGGGCTAGTTCAAATAATTTTACACTAGAGTTGAAATAGCTCTATAGGCTAATTCAAATAATTTTACACTAGAGTTGAACTAGCTCTACATGCTAGGTCAAATAATTTTACACTAGAGTTAAACTAGCTCTATAACCTAGTACAAATAAGTTCACACTAGAGTTGAACTAGCTCTATAACCTAGTACAAATGATTTTACAATACTGTTGAACTAGCTCTACAAGCAAGTTCAAATAATTTTACACTAGAGTTGAACTAGCTCTTTAACCTAGTACAAATAATTTTACACTAGAGTTAAACTAGCTCTACAAGTTAATTCAAATAATTTTACACTAGAGTTGAACTAGCTCTACAGTCTAGTTCAAATAGTTTTACACTAGAATTAAACTAGCTCTATAACCTAGTATAAATAATTTTACACTATAGTTGAACTAGCTCTATAACCTAGTATAAATAATTTTACAATAGATTTGAACTAGCTCTATGACCTAGTACAAATAATTTTACACTAGAGTTGAACTAGCTCTATAACCTAGTACAAATAATTTTACACTAGAGTTTAACTTGGTCTATGACCTAGTACAAATAATTTTACACTAGAGCTGAACTAGCTCTATCAGCAAGTTGCAATAATTTTACACTAGAGTTGAACTAGCCCTATAGGCTAGTTCAAATAATTTTACACTAGAGTTTAACGAGCTCTACAAGCTAGTTCAAATAATTTTACACTAGAGTTGAACTAGCTCCACAAGCCAGTTCAAATAATTTTACACTAGAGTTGAACCAGCTCTACAAGCTAGTTTAAATAATTTTACACTAGAGTTGAACTAGCCCTATAACGTAGTACAAGTAACTTTACACTAGAGTTGAATTAGCTCTACAAGCTAGGTCAAATAATTTTACACTAAAGTTGAACTAGCTCTATAACCTAGAACAAATAATTTTGCACTAGACTTGAACTAGCTGTATAACATAGTACAAATAATTTTACCCTACTTTTGAACTAGCTCTGCAAGCTAGCTGAAATAATTTTACACTACAGTTGAACTAGCTCTATAACATAGTAAAAATAATTTTACACTAGAGTTGAACAAGCTATATAACCTAGTACAAATAATTTTAGACTGGACTTGAACTAGCTCTACAACCTAGTACAAATAATTTTACACTAGAGTTGAACTAGCTCTACAGTCTAGTTCAAATAATTTTACACTGGAGTTGAACTAGCTCTACAGGCTAGTTCAAATAGTTTTACACTAGAGTTGAACTAGCTCTATAACCTAGTACAAATAATTTTACAATAGAGTTGAACTAGCTCTATAACCTAGTACAAATAATTTTACACTAGAGTTGAACTAGGTCTATAAACTAGTATAAATAATTTTAACTAGAGTTGAACTAGCCCTATAACCTAGTACCAATAATTTTACACTAGAGTTGAATTGGCTCTATGAGCTAGTAAAAGTAATTTTACACTAGAGTTGAACTAGCTCTATAGGCTAGTTCAAATAATTTAAACTAGAGTTGAACTAGCTCTATAGGCTAGTTCAAATAATTTTACACTAGAGTTGAACTAACTCTAAAAGCTAGTTCAAATAATTTTACACTAGAGTTGAACTAGCTCAACAAGCTAGTTCAAATAATTTTACACTAGAGTTGAACCAGCTCTACAAGCTAGTTTAAGTAATTTTACACTAGAGTTGAACTAGCTCTATATCGTAGTACAAATAACTTTACACTAGAGTTGAACTAGCTCTACAAGCTAGGTCAAATTATTTTACACTAGAGTTGAACTAGCTCTATAACCCAGAACTAATAATTTTACACTATACTTGAACTAGCTCTATAACCTAGTACTAATAATTTTACACTACTTTTTAACTAGCTCTACAAGCTAGGTGAAATAAATTTACACTAGAGTTGAACTAGCTCTATAACATAGTACAAAGAATTTTACACTAGAGTTGAACTAGCTATATAACCTAGTACAAATAATTTTAGACTAGAGTTGAACTAGCTCAATAACCTAGTACAAATAATTTTACACTAGAGTTGAACTAGCTCTACAGGCTAGTTCAAATAATTTTACACTTGAGTAGAACTAGCTCTACAGGCTAGTTCAAATAGTTTTACACTAGAGTTGAACTGGCTCTATAACCTAGTACAAATAATTTAACACTAGAGTTCAACTAGCTCTACAAGCTAGGTCAAATAATTTTAAACTAGTGTTGAACTAGCTCTATCACCTAGTACAAATAATTTTACAGTAGAGTTGAACTAGCTCTACAACCTAGTACATATAATTTTGCACTATTGGTTAACCAGCTCTACAAGCTAGTTCAAATAATTTTACACTAGAGTTGAACTAACTCTATAACCTAGTACAAATAATTTTATACTAGATTTAAACTAGCTCTACAAGCTAGTTCAAAAAAATTTACACTAGAGTTGAACAAGCACTACAGGCTAGTTCAAATAATTTTACACTAAAGTTGAACTAGCTCTACAAGCTAGTTCAGATAATTTTACATTGGAGTTGAATAAGCTCTATAACCTAGTACAAATAATTATACACTAGAGTTGAACTAGCTCTACAAGCTAGGTCAAATAATTTTACACTTGAGTTAAACTAGCTCTATAACCTATTACAAATAATTTTACACTAGAGTTGAACCAGCTCTATGACCTAGTACAAATAATTTTACACTGGAGTTGAACTAGCTCTATAACCTAGTAGAAACAATTTTACACTAGAGTTGAACTAGCTGTATGACCTAGTACAAATAATTTTACACTAGAGTTGAACTAGCTCTATAAGCTAGTTCAAATAATTTTACACTAGAGTTGAACTAGCTCTACAAGCTAGTTCAAGTAATTACACACTAGAGTTGAACTATCTCTACAAGCTAGTTCAAATAATTTTACACTAGAGTTGAACTAGCTCTACAGGATAGTTCAAATAATTTTACACTAGAGTTAAACAAGTTCTATAAGCTAATTCACATAATTTTACACTACTGTTGAACTAGCTCTGTAACCTAGTACAAATAATTTTACACTAGAGAGAAACTAGCTCTACAAGTTAGTTCAAATAATATTACACTACAGTTGAGCTAGCTCTACAGTCTAGGTCAAATAGTTTTACACTAGAGATGAACTACCTCTATAACCTAGTACAAATTATTTTACACTAAAATTGAACTAGCTCTATAACCTAGCACAAATAATTTTACACTAGAGTTGAACTAGCTCTACAAGCTAGTTCAAATAATTTTACACTAAAGTTGAACTAGCTCTACATGCTAGTTCAAATAGTTTTACACTAATCTTGAACTACCTCTACAAGGTAGTTTAAATAATTTTACACTAGACTTGAACTAGCTCTATAACCTAGTTCAAATACTTTTACACTAGAGTTGAACTAGCTCTACAAGCTAGGTCAAATAATTTTACACTTGAGTTGAACTAGTTCTATAAACTAATACAAATAATTTTACACTAGAGTTGAACTACCTCTATAACCTACTACAAATGATTTTACACTACTGTTGAACTAGCTCTATAATCTAGTTCAAATAATTTTACACTAGAGTTGAACTAGCTCTATAACCTAGTACAGATAATCTTACACTAGAGTTAAAATAGCTCTACAAGCTAGTTCAAATAATTTTACACTAGAGTTAAACTAGCTCTATAACCTAGTACAAATAATTTTACACTAGAGTTAAACGAGCTCTACAAGCTAGTCCAAATAATTTTACACTAGAGTTGAACAAGCTCTATAGGCTAGTTCAAATAATTCTACACTAGAGTTGAACTAGCTCTACAAGCTAGTTTAAATAATTTTACACTAGAGTTGAACTAGCTCTATAACCTAGTACAAATAATTTTACACTAGAGTTGAACTAGCTCTATGACCTAGTACAAATAATTTTACACTAGAGTTGAACTAGCTCTATAAACTAGTACAAATAATTTTACACTAGAGTTGAACTAGCTCTATGACCTAGTACAAATAATTTTACACTAGAGTTGAACTAGCTCGATAGGCTAGTTCAAATAATTTTACACTGGAGTTGAACTAGCTCCATAGGCTAATTCAAATAAGTTTACACTAGAGTTGAACTAGCTCTGTAACCTAGTACAAATAATTTTACAATAGAGTTAAACTATCTCTACAAGTTAGTTCAAATAATTTTACACTAGAGTTGAACTAGCTCTACAGTCTAGTTCAAATAGTTTTACAATAGAGTTGAACTAGCTGTATGAGCTAGTACAAATAATTTTACACTAGAGTTGAACTAGCTCTATAACCTAGTATAAATAATTTTACACTAGAGTCGAACTAGCTCTATTACCTAGTACAAATAATTTTACACTAGAGTTGAACTAGCTCTATGACCTAGTACAAATAATTTTACACTAGAGTTGAACTAGCTCTATAACCTAGTATAAATAATTTTACACTAGAGTTGAACTAGCTCTATGACCTAGTACAAATAATTTTACACTAGAGATGAACTACCTCTATAGGCTAGTTCCAATAATTTTACACTAGAGTTGAACTAGCTCTATAGGCTAGTTCAAATAATTTTACACTAGAGTTTAACTAGCTCTATGTCGGTGTACTAGAGTAGTGGTACCCTAGTATCCCGAACTTGTGCACGGGCAGTCGCAGCACCCCGCGGGAAGACTTGCCAGGTGACCGCCAAGGTCCTCCGTGGTTCCTTTGGAGCCATTCAAGGACAAAGTATCCAAGTCAAGGAGACAAGACCCCGGCAAGAGGAGCTTGCCGGGAAGGCCAACAAAAGCATCTCAAGACCCCGGCAAGAGGAGCTTGCCGGGAAGTCCAACCAAGGCACTTCAAGAAACTTTCCGCGACGCGCCACGCGTCCCGGCAAGGCCTGGTGAGAGACAAGCTCCCGAACGCGACAAGACAACGACCGCGGCAAGGCGCTTGCCGCGGCAAGCCACCACTCTGTGCCCGCGCTCCAGCACATCCACCAAAGTGTCGCTCTGGGACCCTTCCAGGCGCGCGTGGCGGGAGGCTGTGCAGCCAGTGGTGCACGGTGGCGAGCGGCGCTGACAAGATTGCCATCGTGGCGAGCGCTGGCGTCCCTGACGGTCCCTTTTGCACTGTTTAGGCGACATAGACGGGCATTTAATGCCCTTGTCCCCTGCCGTCAGGGTTAGGTATGATACACTGTAGCAGGTAGCTGTACCTACCGCAGCACCTTTCCATTTTTACCCTTTGTCTCCGTTGCCACCTATCGGTGACCCCTTGAGCATATAAAAGGAGGCCCATGCGCAACGTAAAGGGGCGTTCGGAAAAAGAGAACACTCACGCTCGGTCTCGTTAGCTGCTGGTGTGTACTGTAGCACTCCACGCTCCCGAGCAAGAACTCAATACAAACCACAAAGCAGGAGTAGGGTTTTACGCATCCGTGCGGCCCGAACCTGGGTAAAATGCTCGTGTGTTTCACCTCGATCTGCTCTTCGTGCGACCTCCGCCCCCGCCGAACCGAAAGGGACTCGGCCCGCCGGTCCCATAGGTGCTCGTGGATCAGTCCCCCGGCATCTTTGGCGTGCCAGGTAGGGGGCGTCGAGGTTGTGTGAACCAAATTCGGCGTTCACGCGAGCTAGATCTTCATCATCTTCATCGACATGCCGCCGAAGAAGAAGGCTTCGGAGGCGGCTGCTCCGTCCGCCCCGCTACCACCGGAGCAAACGGCTGATGGGGCGGACGCCGGCGGAAGAACGGGCGTCGACGAGGGAGCTCATGGTGCTGCCAGGTCCAAGGACAAGGCTGCGCTGCCCATCGGCGGCATAGCCGGCTCCCACAACGACCGGGCGCACTCCAAGACCTCGGCGTCCTTACATGCACCGCGCCCATCTCAGGAGGCGCGGGACCGGCAGCGTCATGGCACTCACGGTACAATGCGTTTGCTGGACCAAGATCGAGCTGGTGGATCTCGGAGTGCTCAAGACCAGCACGCATGCCAACATGCTGGCACGAGCGAGGCACGGTCGCCTGGACGGGATACTGCTCCTTCTAACGTAGTTAGAAGTCCGAGCATATCCCGCTCCTCGCACCGTTCGCCACCACCACCCGCCACTGCAGCAGAAGCTTTGGCACGAGCTCAACTGCTCCTAGACTACCCTCCAACAGCAGACAAGATCGATGACTGGCGGGCCACCATTCAGAGTCTCATCGGCTTCACCAACGGCGACACTCAACGGCAGTGGAGCACGTCGCAGCCGCGGCAAGTCAACCAGGCACGAGCCGGTGGCGACAAGACTGGTGGAGGTGCAACCACTGTGCACTCTCCGCCCCGAAGGCCAAGATCGCCGACTCGCCGGATCCACCTCGACAGCGACTCCACCGCGTCATCAGATCCACGAGCTCGTCGCGATCAGCACCAAGTTCTTCATGAACAACAGCAAGAAGACGCTCGTACTCGCATCGAGCGCCGAAGAGAAGCGCGACGTCAATCAGACCAGCGCGCTGGGCCCTCTGTCGACATGCATGCGCCAGGGGAACCAGGCGACTTGCCGTATGCGGTAGGTTGCCCTGCGTTTACTCGTGAGCTGCGGCAAGTCCAGTGGCCCAGCATGAAGAATTTCAAGCCAGACGTACCAGAGAAGTACGACGGCCAGTCGCATCCGTCGGAGTTCCTCAGCATCTACACCATCGCGGTGCAGGCTGCCGGGGGGCGGGACGACAAGATCCTTGCCAACTACTTCCCGCTGGTACTCAAACCCAACGTCAGGTCCTGGCTCATGCACTTGTCGGACAACTCCATATCCTCCTGGGCAGACCTATGCCATCAGTTTGTCGGCGCCTTTACAGGCGGCCACAAACCTCATGGCCAAGAGAGTGACCTTCATCTGCTCATCCGAGAAGCAAGGAGAGCCCATGCACAAGTACATTTAGAGATTCAGCCGTGTACAGCACAACATCCCAGATGTCCACCCTGCCGCGGTCATCAGCGCGTTCCATCAAAACGTGCATAACCGCAGGATGCGGGAGGAGATGGCGATGTGCAAGATCAGAGACGTCAGTGAGCTGTATGCCCTGGCCGACAAGTGTGCACGTGCTGAGGAATGGAGGAAACTCCCCGGAGAGAATGCAGGAGCAGGAGGATCTGACAGCGAGGATGCTGCCCCGGCAAAGAAAAACCGGCGGCGGAACAGGAAGAAGAAAGGTAAAGATGTGCTAGTCGTTGAGCAGTCCGGCAACGAAGGTGGCGCCAAGAAAGCCAAAGTTGGTAGCTCCGGCAAGGAGATTGCCGCGTGCACCAACTGCCAGGCTGTGGCGGTCGCCGACAAGCAGGACAGCACCGACAAGCAGTACTGCAAGATCCACCGCACCAAGGGCCATGACCTCCAGAGCTGCAAGAAGGTCGAGCAGCTTGTCCAGCAACAAAAGGCTGAGTACGAGCGACGCGACAAGGAGAGGGCCCAAGGAGGCGCTGGAGAATCTGGCAAGAAGCGCGCCGGCCGGGGAGGACGCCACGGCAAGGCCAAGCAGCGGCAAGGAGACAGACCTCCCCGCGGCCGCGACAAGGATGAAGATGATGACGACGACGAAGACATGGATGATGCCGAGACCAGTGAGCAGGAGTTCCAGAAAGCCACAGAGGTCTTGTGCGTTGATGGCAGTGCTTCTCTGCATACTTCACACCGCCAACTCAAGCAGTGGGTGCGGGAAGTCAATGCGGCGGAGCCACCTATCGAGTCACGCAAGCTTCTGAAATGGTCCAGCACGCCTATCATCTTTGATATTGAGGACCACCCTGATCGCACAACTGCGGTCGGGTGCTTGCCGATGTTGGTTTCACCAACTACCCGCAACCTCAAGGTCACTAAGATGCTAGTTGACGGCGGGGCCGGCTTGAACCTGATCTCCTCCGCTGTACTTCAGAAACTCCAGATCCCTGACAGCGAGCTTGAAGAGACTGGCACATTCCAAGGAATCAACCCGGGAAGGAGCAAGCCGAAGGGGAAGGTCACGTTGCCAGTAACATTTGGCAGCGAGCTGAACTTCAGGACTGAGAGGGTCACTTTTGACGTTGCCGATTTTCCATTGCCTTACAATGGGATACTTGGCCGTCCAGCACTCGCCAAGTTCATGGCAGCCTCTCACTACGCATACAACATGATGAAGATGCCAGGCCCAATAAGCGTCATCTCTGTCCCTGGCGACAAGAAGGATGCTCTTATCTGCGCCGACAAGATCTACCGGGAAGCGGCAGCCGCAGCAGATCACAAGTCACTTGCCATTGAAGCTCCCGGGGTGAAGAAGAAGACTAAGTCCGACAAGAGTTCTGATGCCCACTCCGGCAAGCGCACCTCTTCGGAGTGCTGCGCCACCGTCGAGGACGCACCATCGAGCTCCACCGGCAAGTGTAAGAAGACAATGGCAGCTTCGCCAGAGACCAAGAAGGTGTCCGCCAAGGAGGACGGCACTGGTGGTACCTTCACCATCAGTGCCACTCTCGACCCTAAATAGGAAGGCGCGCCCATTTCTTTCCTGCGAGCGAATGTCGACGTGTTTGCGTGGCAACCGTCTAACATCCCCGGTGTTCCCAGGAAAGTAATTGAGCACCACCTTGCCGTTTGTCCTCATGCGCGGCCCGTCAAGCAGAAGGTCAGGAAGCAAGCAGTGGAGCGCCAAGAATTCATTGCAGAAGAGATCAAGAAGTTGGAAGCAGCAGGTCTTGTCAGAGGAGTGCTCCATCCTACGTGGTTGGCCAATCCTGTAGTCGTGCGCAAGGCAAACGGGAAATGGAGACTTTGTATCGATTTTACCGATGTTAACAAAGCTTGTCCCAAAGACCCATTTCCTTTGCCGCGCATTGACCAGATTGTTGACTCCACGGCCAGATGTGACTTGCTTTCATTTCTTGACGCATACTCAGGATACCATCAGATCTTCATGGCAGAAGAGGATGAGGAGAAGACCGCATTCATTACTCCATGTGGCACGTATTGTTTCATACGGATGCCTTTCGGATTAAAAAATGCTGGCTCAACATTTGCAAGAGTAGTCCATGTCGCTCTTGAGCCACAAATACACAGAAATGTGGAAGCCTATATGGCTGGCATAGTGGTCAAGAGCAAGGACAAGGCAACTCTGATTCAAGATTTAGACGAGACCTTTGCAAATCTGCGCAAGATCAACCTCAAGCTCAATCCCGAGAAGTGTGTGTTTGGAGTCCCCTCCGGCAAGCTTCTCGGGTTCTTCGTGTCTCAGTGGGGAATCGAAGCCAATCCCGACAAGATCAAGGCCATTGAGCAGATTGAAGCACCAAAGCGCGTCAAGGATGTACGAAGACTTGCCGGTTGCGTGGCTGCTCCTAGCAGGTTTATCTCTAGATCTGCTGAGCGCGCCCTGCCATTTTTCAAAATATTGAAAAAGGCAGGTCCAATGAAATGGACTCCGGAAGCGGAGGCTGCGCTGCAAGACTTGAAGAGATACCTGTCCTCCACTCCAATACTTGTCGCACCTAAGCCACAAGAGAAGTTGCTGCTGTATATAGCTGCAACCAATCAAGTGGTTAGTGCTGCGTTAGTAGCAGAGAGGGAGGCAGATGACGAGCCAGCAACCACGGCAGAAGCATCCAGTGACAAGCAGGGGGCTTCCCCGGCAAGCTCTGGTCCCAACAAGGATGGATCTGCGCAGACGCGCGAGGAGATACAGAAGAGAATGGTGCAGCTCCCAGTTTACTTTGTTAGTTCCCTTCTGCAGGGGGCTAGGTCAAGGTACTCTGGCGTGCAGAAATTGCTTTTCAGCCTTCTCATGGCCTCGAGAAAGCTGCGCTATTACTTCCAAGCACACGAGATCACAGTTGTCACTCGCTTTCCGCTGAAGAGGATACTACAGAATCCAGAAGCGACAGGCAGGATTGTTGAGTGGGCACTGGAACTGTCAAGCTTTGGCCTCAAGTTTGAGAGTACTTCAACTATCCAAAGCAGAGCATTGGCAGAATTCATAGCAGAATGGACGCCAACACTAGATGAAGAAATTCCAGAAACGAGCATCCCCGTCAAGGAAGCAAGCAAAGAGTGGTTGATGTACTTTGGTGGTGCCTTTTCGCTGCAAGGCGCCGGCGCTGGCATGCTGCTTGTCGCACCCACTGGAGAGCACCTCAAGTACGTAGTCCAGATGCACTTTCCCAAGGAGCAAGAAACAAACAATACTGTAGAGTATGAAGGCTTGCTTGCCGGTCTCAGGATCGCAGCAGACCTTGGGATCAAGAAGCTCATTGTCAGGGGTGACTCGCAGCTTGTCGTCCGCCAAGTGAATAAGAGCTATCAGAGTCCGTTGATGGAAGCCTACGTTGACGAAGTGAGAAAGCTAGAAGAGCACTTTGACGGCCTACAGATGGAGCATGTTCCAAGAGCTCAGAACGCCATCGCTGATGGCCTGTCAAAATGCGCCGCACTTAAGTTACCTGTGGAACCAGGGATCTTTGTGCTCAAGCTGACTCAACCGTCCGTAACACCATCAACTAGACAGAGCAAGAAGAGGAAGTTGATTTCTGGTGGCTATTTTCCGGCAGAGCTTCCCGAAGCCGCCGCCAAGAAGGTCCCCAAGATCAACGCCAAAGGCGCTGAGGAGCAGTCTGCTCCGGCAAGCCCTAGGGTTTGTTCCGTTGAAGCAGAAGCTCCCGACAAGTTTTGCTCCGGCAAGCTTGCCGGGGAACGTCAAGCTCCGGCAGAGCCGCAGGTTCTCGCCGTAGAAGCGGATGTTCCCGCAGCAGCAGATTTTCCTTTAGTCCTTGTTGTCGAGCCACAAGCTCCAGCATGGGCGCAGCAGATTGTCCATTTCCTTCAGACAGGAGAACTTCCCGAAGAGCAAGAAGAAGCGGAAAGAGTAGCCCGGCAGTCAAGTATGTACCAGTTTGTCGACAAGACACTGTACAGAAGAAGACTCAACGGTGTGAAATTGAAGTGTATTCACCGGGAAGACGGACAAAAGCTGTTGGCAGAGATACATGGAGGCATATGTGGACATCACATTGGCGCAAGAGCACTTGTCGGCAAAGCATTCCGGCAAGGTTTCTTTTGGCCGACAGCCCTCCAGGATGCGACTGCACAAGTAACCAAGTGTGAAGCGTGCCAGTTCCATTCCAAGCAGATACACCAACCAGCTCAAGCTCTCCAGACGATCCCTTTATCCTGGCCATTTTCGGTCTGGGGGCTCGACATCCTCGGCCCTTTTCCCCGAGCAGTCGGGGGCTTTGAGTACTTGTACGTTGCAATCGACAAGTTCACAAAGTGGCCGGAAGTGGAACCATTGAGGAAGGTGACAGCACAGTCAGCAGTCAAGTTCTTCAGGTTGATTGTTTGCCGCTTCGGGATCCCTAACAGGATAATCACCGACAACGGTACACAATTCACGAGCCGCACCTTCATGCAGTACGTCCAAGATCTTGGCGCCAAGGTCTGCTTTGCTTCTGTTGCTCACCCGAGAAGCAACGGTCAAGCGGAGAGGGCAAATGCTGAAGTGTTGCGTGGGCTCAAGACCAGAACTTTCGACAGGCTGCACAAGTGCGGAAGAAACTGGATCGAGGAGCTGCCGGTGGTTCTTTGGTCAATCAGGACGACGCCAAATCGAGCCACTGGCCAGACACCTTTCGCTCTAGTCTATGGAGCAGAGGCAGTTCTCCCCACGGAACTCGTATACGGGTCACCTCGAGTGCTCGCTTATGATGAGCTTGAGCAAGAGCAGCTGCGACAAGATGACGTGCTGCTCCTTGAGGAAGACCGTCTTCAGGCTGCTGCGTGAGCTGCTCGCTACCAGCAAGCTTTGCGCCGCTACCATAGCCGCAAAGTTAATGCCAAAAGTCTCGAGGAAGGCGACCTTGTTCTTTGGCGTGTTCAGTCCGCCAAGAATTCCAACAAGTTGACGCCGAAGTGGGAAGGCCCTTACCGGGTGAAACGAGTCACTAGGCCTGGCGCTGTCCGCCTTGAGACCGAAGATGCCATTCCGATGAGCAAATCCTGGAATATTGAGCATCTTCGTAAGTTTTACCCGTAAGGCGCGGTTGCCGGAACCTGTTCCGGCAACCACCTTTTGTACAAGTCTTGCCGCTGTTGCATGTAATCCTTTGTACAAAGCCGGGCGCAGACCCCGTGCACAAGTAAAGCTCATGTGCACCGCACATCTTGTCAATTTCATGCTTTCTATTTTTTGCATGTGTTATCTGACACTTTGTGCAGCACCTACTCCCCGGTAAGCAATAACGAGCCATAAGGCTCCATATCTTTATTTTCTCTTCTTTCTTTTTTTTCAAGGAAAGGAAGGTTCCCTCGCCCACAAGTTTGCCGGGGGGGAAAGGAGAAGATAATGGTATGGACCAGGCGTCGTTCAAGAAAGTTTCGCCTTGCCGGGAAGCAAACAACAGAAAAGCTAAGTTGCCAAAATTTGAGCAATCAGATTTTAAAAAAATTTAAGTTATCTCCCTTGAACGACCGCGCTTTGTATGGAAAACCTGTGCGCGGAGGAACCAACTCGTAGCTAGTTGCGCCCTTATTTTGTTTCGAGTCCGCTCAACAACTTAAGTGAGCTGCAACTAGTTGCGACAAGGTTTCTTGTCGGTAGCGGCACCGCCAGCAGGCTGCTGACGTCCCGCACTCAGTGCTCGCGGCTCAGGTGCCAGCACCGGCAAGTTCCCTAAAAGCGTAGGGTAAAAAAACATACAAAGGGAGGAATCAAGTAAAGGGAATAACATTGCAATCATTACCCGGAATAGAGTTATATTACAAAGATAGCTTGTCGCGGCTCTAACAGATTGTTTTCATAACATGACAAACAGCGACAAGAAAAGAAGAAACGGGCGGCCTAGTCTACGCGATCGCCCTCGATCCTCTTGATCCCGCTCACCTTGTCCACAATGGGTGCGACAAGGGTCTTGAGCGCCTCCAGATCAGCATCCGGCAGCAGGGTCTTGAGGACGTTGGTGAGGTTGAGGCCCGGATTGCGGAAGGCCACCTTCACCAACACTTTCTGAAGAGCTCCTGTGCAGATCTTGCGCGACTCGTCGGCCAGCTGCTTTGGGATCTTCTCCTGGAGCCGCTGAAGGGCCGTCGCCACGCCTTTGAAGAACAAGGTGAGCTTGGCGCTGGCTTGGAGGTTCTCATCAGAGGGATACCCAAGATCCTCTACCCCCAGCTGCGCCAGCTCCATGTCAATATCTGCGGCAGCACTCACGAGGCTCTCCGTCCAGTGCTCCACAGTCTCCTTAAAAGCGTTTTGGGCAGCGGCAGCACTCTCCCGCAGCGCCTTGTCGGCCTTGATCTCCTCCTTCAAGGCCACCTCCTACTCCTTGGCGCCATCCAGCGTCTTGGTCAAAGTGGTCAGCTTCAACTCAAGATCCACGTTGGAGTCCTTGGCGGCGCTGAGCTCTTTGCCCTTCTTGGCGAGATCGGCCTCCAGCTGCGCCACCTTCGTCTCCAGCTCCTTCTTGGCGGCCTCGGCGGCTGCGGCAGTATCCTCCGCTTGCTTGAGGGCTCCGCCGAATGTTCGCTCGCGCGCGGCAAGCTCCTCCTCATGGGCGTCGAGGTTGACCTTCCGCTGCGCCAGCTCACCTTCTTGCGCAAACAGCTTCTCAGCGGCAAGCCGCTGTTGCTCTCTGACTTCAGCCTTCTCGAGGAGGAAGGCCTTCTACTCTTCGGCCAGTTGCTCCCGCTCCTCCGCCAGGGACCGGAGAGCTTCCTGGTGGAGATCCCGGAGCTCCTCCGCGCGCTTCTCGATGTCTGCTCCCGCCTTCGCGACAAGCGCCTCGCGGGATTCCAGCTTGGCTTGCCGCGCGCGGTAGAGCGACAACAACTTCCGCAGCAGCCGCTCTTCCTCAGGCTCGTTGCTGCTGCTGCTCGGAGCGTCAACCAACGTCAGCCCAGCGGAGGCGAGCACCTCCCCGTCGAAGATCTCTCCCTCGACCGGCGCCCCGGACCTTGACGCCCAGGGGAGGTTGATGAAGACGCCATCGCCGGCCTTCAAGTAGACGCCTGGCTGGGGCTCTTCGGAGCCTGGCGCTGCGGCAGCGGCGGACGGGTCAGCGGTCGACGTAGCGCCTGGCGCTCCTGCAGCCTCAGGGCCGTCAGTGCGATCGCCAGACCCCTCGCCAGTTGCTGCGGCGGCAGCTTTGGCGGCCTCTGCGCCGGCGGGATCATCAGCACCGGCCGCTTCTTCGATGGCAGCAACGTCGTCGGCAGCAACCTCGGTCTCCATCGGCTCCGTAGCAGATGGGTCTGATAGCCGGAAAAGGAAGAAGAGTCAAGCAAAAACCCAAGAAGACCAAAAGAAGAAGAACCCAAGGGAAGTCTTGCAGCGAAAGGATTACCTGTACCGGGTTCTGCAGTCGTGGTCTCCGCCGTCGGGGGGCCGCTGGTGCTGTCCCTTGCCGGAGACTTCTCCCTTATCGGAAAGCTCTCCCTTGCTGAAGGACTCTCCCTTGGCTCCTGGTGGGGCTGCTCTGCTCCTACGCAAACCAACAGTCAGATATCAGCAAAGACAGAGTATCCATGCGCACCTCACAGCGGAAAGCAAACCATATACTTACGTTGGGGGCTGCTCTGGAGAAAAGTTGCCGGGTCCGGCAAGGTTGTCTCGGGCGCACCCCCTGCTGTCGTAGTGGGTTCGTCCTTGATGACGATCACCGGGACCTTGGCCCTCTTCGCTGCTCTCTGGGCCAGAGTCCTAAAAAGGAACAAGTTCAGAGTAAAGCAAATGAGATACAAGACAAGAATTGAAGAACTACAAGTACAACAAGAAGATCTTACTCTTCTTCTTCCTCGTCGGAGCTGAACGCGGAGAAGTCGAAATCCGGCTCACACCCGGCGCGATGAGGCAGAGGAGTAGTTTCCCTTGGCCGCTTGGCAGGAACGGTGGCGGTGGTCTGAGACGACCCCGCTCCGGTTGCTGTCGCGGCGTGAGAAGTGGTGGTCCGGCTAGACCCCGCTCCAGTTGCCGTCGCAGCATGAGGTGCTCCCGCGGCAACGGTGTTTGCCGCGGTGGAGCGTGTCACGCGGCGCGGCGACTGTTGACCCGCCTGCCGCTCCGCTACGTCACCGGCCTTGCGGAGACGCCTTCTTGGTGGGGATGGAGGCTCTGCTTGCGGCGAGCTGTCTGAAGATGAGGTGGAAGACGAGTTGATCTCCAGCGAGCCGCTCGTATCCTTGGCGGGCTCGCTCGACCCGGCGCCATGCCCGACAAGTTCTTTCTCGCCGACGCGCTCCACTCGCTCGGCACGGCTTCCCGCCTCTGCTGCATCTGCCTCCTCCACGGTGAATCCAAATTCGCCCGCGGCTGCGGCTGCCGCCGCCTCTTCCAACCTAGTGGCGATGCGTGTCATCTGCGCATCGGTGGTGTCGCGGGTGAGGCTGTCCTTCTCGTCGGGGCAGATCGCCACTTCTACCAAGCCATCAAAGAATTGCTGCACGACGTCGTCCGCAGGCTCTTGCCAAGTTGGGACAATTCCATGCGAGTCGCACAGCGGCATCATTGCACGGATGCGGTCGAGCGCGGAGTTGTTGCACAGCGGAACAACACCCCCCGGCAACCTGAATACTTCGGGATGTTGAGGGTCGTACTTGAACAGCTCCTGGAGCATCGCGTTAAGCTCCAGAACAGTGAAGTTGAAGTTGAGGCCCGGACGCAGCCTCATAATGTCCGCCGCATTCTTGAACTCCCAGGCGGGTCTCCCCCGTTCCTGCAGGGGGGCGATGCGGCGGCGAAGAAAATCTGCGCCAACAGCGCCTACAGTGAGCCCGGCAAGCCTGAGGCGTAGGATCCGGGTGAAAGCAATCTTTAGCCTGTCGTCTTTCGAAGCCACGTCACTCCAGTCGCTGCCGCGTGCTACAGGAGCTTGGCGCCGGGTGGTGAATGGCTGCGGGTTCTCCTCGTCAATCCAGCACCAGTCTGCTCTCCATTCCTCCCACTTGCCGCGGAACTCTCCCTCCAGATAAGTGTCCTTCTTGCCGGCCCTTGAGATCTAGGCGATCCCGCCGGATAAAGGCTCTCCTCTCTCTACTCGGGGCATAAAGAAGTGGCGAAAAAGGGCTACATTGGGATGGACTCCGACAAAGTTTTCGCAGAGATGTGCGAAGACTGCCATGGTCAGAACGGCATTGGGGGTGAAGTCAAGGAGGTGGAACCCGTAGGTGTTCATGATATCGCAGAAGAACTCAGAGAAGGGCGGGCAGAGCCCGCAGTAGAAAAACAAGGCGAAGAAAGGGTATCCGTTTGGAGCCGTCTTCCAAGCGGCGGCAGGAAGTACCTTCCTGCGCGGATGCGCTCGCGTCTCCGTCGACCAGAAGAGGTAGTAGTTCTCCCTCAGCTCCCTCGCGGCAAGCTTGGGGGGGAAGACCGCCTGCTCCTTTCGCAGCGCCGCAAGCCGCTGCGCCTCGGTCGACTTCACAACCTTCCCCTTGTCGGCTTTTGGAGCCATGACGGAAGTGGTGGAGGAGGTCGACGGCGTTGGTGGTGCTGGTGGCGATGGGGGGCAGAGCACTGCTCTCTTTCAACTTTGGGAAGACAAGGGAGCGGCGGAGATTTCCGAGATTGAAGCAGCAACTAGCGAATGGGCGAACTACCCCTGTTTCCTTTGCTTATAAAGAGGGAGGGGGCGGACGTTCCGCATTTCCGAATAAAGAAACCCCCACGATCTCTCCCACGACGCCGCATTCAACGCGTGCCGTTCGGGGAGGGCGCGGTGGATGCGGAGGGAGATACGGCGTAACCTAGGCCGCGCGTGCCCGTGCCCTGTTTTGGGCCTGGCCCAACAGCGCTCGGTACCGTGTATGGCCCAGGCCCGGGGGCTCCTGTCGGTGTACTAGAGTAGGGGTACCCTAGTATCCCGAACTTGTGCATGGGCAGTCGCAGCACCCCGCGGCAAGACTTGCCAGGTGACCGCCAAGGTCCTCCGTGGTTCCTTTAGAGCCATTCAAGGACAAAGTATCCAAGCCAAGGAGACAAGACCCCGGCAAGAGGAGCTTGCCGGGAAGGCCAACAAAAGCATCTCAAGACCCCGACAAGAGGAGCTTGCCGGGAAGGCCAACCATGGCACTTCAAGGAACTTGCCGCGACGCGCCACGCGTCCCGGCAAGGCCCGGTGAGCGACAAGCTCCCGGACGCGACAAGACAACGACCGCGGCAAGGCGCTTGCCACGGCAAGCCACCACTCTGTGCCCGCGCTCCAGCACATCCACCAACGTGTCGCTCTGGGACCCTTCCAGGCGCGCGTGGCGGGAGGCTGTGCAGCCAGCGGTGCGCGGTGGCGAGCGGCGCTGACAAGATTGCCATCGTGGCGAGCGGTGGCATCCCTGACGGTCCCTTTTGCACTGTTTAGGCGACACAGACGGGCATTTAATGCCCTTGTCCCCTGCCGTCAGGGTTAGGTATGATACACTGTAGCAGGTAGTTGTACCTACCGCAGCACCTTTCCATGTTTACCCTTTGTCTCCGTTGCCACCTGTCGGTGACCCCTTGAGCATATAAAAGGAGGCCCATGCGCAACGTAGAGGGGGGTTCGGAAAAAGAGAACACTCACGCTCGGTCTCGTTAGCTGCAGGTGTGTACTGTAGGACTCCACGCTCCCGAGCAAGAACTCAATAGAAACCACAAAGCAGGAGTAGGGTTTTACGCATCCGTGCGGCCCGAACCTGGGTAAACTGCTCGTGTATTTCGCCTCGATCTGCTCTTCGTGCGACCTCCGCCCCCGCCGAACCGAAAGGGACTCGGCCCGCCGGTCCCATAGGTGCTCGTGGATCAGTCCCCCGGCACTCTACAAGCTAGTTCAAATAATTTTACACGGGAGTTGAACCAGCTCTAAGCCAGTTCAAATAATTTTACACTAGAGTTGAACCAGCTCAACAAGCTAGTTGAAATAATTTTACACTAGAGTTGAACTAGCTCTATAACGTAGTACAGATAATTTTACACTAGAGTTAAACTAGCTCTACAGGTTAGTTCTAATAATTTAACACTAGAGTTGAACTAGCTCTATAACCTAGTACAAATAATTTTACACTAGAGTTAAACTATCTCTACAAGCTAGTTCAAATAATTTTACACTAGAGTTGAACAAGCTCTACAGGCTAGTTCAAATAATTCTACACTAGAGTTGAACTAGCTCTATAAACTAGTTTAAATAATTTTACACTAGAGTTGAACTAGCTCTATAACCTAGTACAAATAATTTTACACTAGAGTTGAACTAGCTCTATGACCTAGTACAAATAATTTTACACTAGAGTTGAACTAGCTCTATAAACTAATACAAATAATTTTACACTAGAGTTGAACTAGCTCTATGACATAGTACAAATAATTTTACACTAGAGTTGAACTAGCTCCATGGGCTAGTTCAAATAATTTTACACTAGAGTTGAAATAGCTCTATAGGCCAATTCAAATAATTTTACACTAGAGTTGAACTAGCTCTACATGCTAGGTCAAATAATTTTACACTAGAGTTAAACTAGCTCTATAACCTAGTACAAATAAGTTCACACTAGAGTTGAACTAGCTCTATAACCTAGTACAAATGATTTTACACTACTGTTGAACTAGCTCTACAAGCAAGTTCAAATAATTTTACCCTAGAGTTGAACTAGCTCTATAACCTAGTACAAATAATTTTACACTAGAGTTAAACTAGCTCTACAAGTTAATTCAAATAATTTTACACTAGAGTTGAACTAGCTCTACAGTCTAATTCAAATAGTTTACACTAGAGTTGAACTAGCTCTATAACCTAGTATAAATAATTTTACACTAGAGTTGAACTAGCTCTATAACCTAGTATAAATAATTTTACACTAGATTTGAACTAGCTCTATAACCTAGTACAAAGAATTTTACACTAGAGTTGAACTAGGTCTATGACCTAGTACAAATAATTTTACACTAGAGCTGAACTAGCTCTATTGGCAAGTTCCAATAATTTTACACTAGAGTTGAACTAGCTCTATAGGCTAGTTCAAATAATTTTACAATAGAGTTTAACTAGCTCTACAAGCTAGTTCAAATAATTTTACACTAGAGTTGAACTAGCTCCACAAGCCAGTTCAAATAATTTTACACTAGAGTTGAACCAGCTCTACAAGCTAGTTTAAATAATTTTACACTAGAGTTGAACTAGCTCTATAGCGTAGTACAAGTAACTTTACACTAGAGTTGAATTAGCTCTAGAAGCTAGGTCAAATAATTTTACACTAGAGTTGAACTAGCTCTATAACCTAGAACAAATAATTTTACACTAGACTTGAACAAGCTGTATAACATAGTACAAATAATTTTACCCTACTTTTGAACTAGCTCTGCAAGCTAGGTGAAATAATTTTACACTACAGTTGAACTAGCTCTATAACATAGTAAAAATAATTTTACACTAGAGTTGAACAAGCTATATAACCTAGTACAAATAATTTTAGACTGGAGTTGAACTAGCTCTATAACCTAGTATAAATAATTTTACACTAGAGTTGAACTAGCTCTACAGGCTAGTTCAAATAATTTTACACTGGAGTTGAACTAGCTCTACAGGCTAGTTCAAATAGTTTTACACTAGAGTTGAACTAGCTCTATAACCTAGTACAAATAATTTTACACTAGAGTTGAACTAGCTCTATAACCTAGTATAAATAATTTTACACTAGATTTGAACTAGCTCTATAACCTAGTACAAATAATTTTACACTAGAGTTGAACTAGGTCTATGACCTAGTACAAATAATTTTACACTAGAGCTGAACTAGCTCTATCGGCAAGTTCCAATAATTTTACACTAGAGTTGAACTAGCTCTACAAGCTAGTTCAAATAATTTTTCACTAAAGTTGAACTAGCTCTACATGCTAGTTCAAATAGTTTTACACTAATCTTGAACTACCTCTACAAGATAGTTTAAATAAGTTTACACTAGATTTGAACTTGCTCCATAACCTAGTACAAATAATTTTACACTAGAGTTGAACTAGCTCCACAAGCCAGTTCAAATAATTTTACACTAGAGTTGAACCAGCTCTACAAGCTAGTTTAAATAATTTTACACTAGAGTTGAACTAGCTCTATAACGTAGTACAAGTAACTTTACACTAGAGTTGAATTAGCTCTACAAGCTAGGTCAAATAATTTTACACTAGAGTTGAACTAGCTCTATAACCTAGAACAAATAATTTTACAATAGACTTGAACTAGCTGTATAACATAGTACAAATAATTTTACCCTACTTTTGAACTAGCTCTGCAAACTAGGTGAAATAATTTTACACTACAGTTGAACTAGCTCTATAACATAGTAAAAATAATTTTACACTAGAGTTGAACAAGCTATATAACCTAGTACAAATAATTTTAGACTGGAGTTGAACTAGCTCTATAACCTAGTACAAATAATTTTACACTAGAGTTGAGCTAGCTCTACAGGCTAGTTCAAATAATTTAACACTGCAGTTGAACTAGCTCTACAGGCTAGTTCAAATAGTTTTACACTAGAGTTGAACTAGCTCTATAACCTAGTACAAATAATTTTACACTAGAGTTGAACTAGCTCTACAAGCTAGGTCAAATAATTTTATACTTGAGTTGAACTAGCTCTATAACCTAGTACAAATAATTTTACACTAGAGTTGAACTAGCTCTATAACCTAGTACAAATAATTTTACACTAGAGTTGAACTAGATCTATAAACTAGTACAAATAATTTTAACTAGAGTTGAACTAGCCCTATAACCTAGTACCAATAATTTTACACTAGAGTTGAATTGGCTCTATGAGCTAGTACAAGTAATTTTACACTAGAGTTGAACTAGCTCTATAGGCTAGTTCAAATAATTTAAACTAGAGTTGAACTAGCTCTATAGGCTAGTTCAAATAATTTTACACTAGAGTTGAACTAACTCTACAAGCTAGTTCAAATAATTTTACACTAGAGTTGAACTAGCTCTATAACGTAGTACAAATAACTTTACACTAGAGCTGAACTAGCTCTAGAAGCTAGGTCAAATAATTTTACACTAGAGTTGAACAAGCTCTATAACCTAGAACAAATAATTTTACACTAGACTTGAACTAGCTCTATAACCTAGTACTAATAATTTTACACTACTTTTTAACTAGCTCTACAAGCTAGCTGAAATAAATTTACACTAGAGTTGAACTAGCTCTATAACATAGTACAAATAATTTTACACTAGAGTTGAACTAGCTATATAACCTAGTACAAATAATTTTAGACTAGAGTTGAACTAGCTCTATAACCTAGTACAAATAATTTTACACTAGAGTTGAACTAGCTCTACAGGCTAGTTCAAATAATTTTACACTTGAGTTGAACTAGCTCTAAAGGCTAGTTCAAATAGTTTTACACTAGAGTTGAACTGGCTCTATAACCTAGTACAAATAATTTAACACTAGAGTTGAACTAGCTCTACAAGCTAGGTCAAATAATTTTAAACTAGTGTTGAACTAGCTCTATAACCTAGTACAAATAATTGTACACTAGAGTTGAACTAGCTCTACAACCTAGTACAAATAATTTTACACTATTGGTTAACCAGCTCTACAAGCTAGTTCAAATAATTTTACACTAGAGTTGAACTAACTCTATAACCTAGTACAAACAATTTTATACTAGATTTAAACTAGCTCTACAAGCTAGTTCAAAAAAACTTTACACTAGAGTTGAACAAGCACTACAGGCTAGTTCAAATAATTTTACACTAGAGTTGAACTAGCTCTACAAGCTTGTTCAGATAATTTTACATTGGAGTTGAACAAGCTCTATAACCTAGTACAAATAATTATACACTAGAGTTGAACTAGCTCTACAAGCTAGGTCAAATAATTTTACACTTGAGTTGAACTAGCTCTATAACCTATTACAAATAATTTTACACTGGAGTTGAACCAGCTCTATGACCTAGTACAAATAATTTTACACTGCAGTTGAACTAGCTCTACAACCTAGTAGGAACAATTTTACACTAGAGTTGAACTAGCTGTATGACCTAGTACAAATAATTTTACACTAGAGTTGAACTAGCTCTATAGGCTAGTTCAAATAATTTTCCACTAGAGTTGAACTAGCTCTACAAGCTAGTTCAAATAATTACACACTAGAGTTGAACTATCTCTACAAGCTAGTTCAAATAATTTTACACTAGAGTTGAACTAGCTCTACAGTCTAGTTCAAATAATTTTACACTAGAGTTGAACTAGCTCTATAAGCTAATTCAAATAATTTTACACTACTGTTGAACTAGCTCTGTAACCTAGTACAAATAATATTACACTAGAGTTAAACTAGCTCTACAAGTTAGTTCAAATAATATTACACTACAGTTGAGCTAGCTCTACAGTCTAGGTCAAATAGTTTTACACTAGAGTTGAACTACCTCTATAACCTAGTACAAATAATTTTACACTAAAATTGAACTAGCTCTATAACATAGCACAAATAATTTTACGCTAGAGTTGAACTAGCTCTACAAGCTAGTTCAAATAATGTTACACTAAAGTTGAACTAGCTCTACATGCTAGTTCAAATAGTTTTACACTAATCTTGAACTACCTCTACAAGGTAGTTTAAATAATTTTACACTAGACTTGAACTAGCTCTATAACCTAGTTCAAATAGTTTTACACTAGAGTTGAACTAGCTCTACAAACTAGGTCAAATAATTTTACACTTGAGTTGAACTAGTTCTATAAACTAGTACAAATAATTTTACACTAGAGTTGAACTACCTCTATAACCTACTACAAATGATTTTACACTACTGTTGAACTAGCTCTATAATATAGTTCAAATAATTTTACACTAGAGTTGAACTAGCTCTATAACCTAGCACAGATAATTTTACACTAGAGTTAAAATAGCTCTACAAGCTAGTTCAAATAATTTTACACTAGAGTTGAAGTAGCTCTATAACCTAGTAAAAATAATTTTACACTAGAGTTAAACTATCTCTACAAGCTAGTCCAAATAATTTTACACTAGAGTTGAACAAGCTCTACAGGCTAGTTCAAATAATTCTACACTAGAGTTGAACTAGCTCTACAAGCTAGTTTAAATAATTTTACACTAGAGTTGAACTAGCTCTATAACCTAGTACAAATAATTTTACACTAGAGTTGAACTAGCTCTATGACCTAGTACAAATAATTTTACACTAGAGCTGAACTAGCTCTATTGGCAAGTTCCAATAATTTTACACTAGAGTTGAACTAGCTCTATAGGCTAGTTCAAATAATTTTACAATAGAGTTTAACTAGCTCTACAAGCTAGTTCAAATAATTTTACACTAGAGTTGAACTAGCTCCACAAGCCAGTTCAAATAATTTTACACTAGAGTTGAACCAGCTCTACAAGCTAGTTTAAATAATTTTACACTAGAGTTGAACTAGCTCTATAGCGTAGTACAAGTAACTTTACACTAGAGTTGAATTAGCTCTAGAAGCTAGGTCAAATAATTTTACACTAGAGTTGAACTAGCTCTATAACCTAGAACAAATAATTTTACACTAGACTTGAACAAGCTGTATAACATAGTACATATAATTTTACCCTACTTTTGAACTAGCTCTGCAAGCTAGGTGAAATAATTTTACACTACAGTTGAACTAGCTCTATAACATAGTAAAAATAATTTTACACTAGAGTTGAACAAGCTATATAACCTAGTACAAATAATTTTAGACTGGAGTTGAACTAGCTCTATAACCTAGTATAAATAATTTTACACTAGAGTTGAACTAGCTCTACAGGCTAGTTCAAATAATTTTACACTGGAGTTGAACTAGCTCTACAGGCTAGTTCAAATAGTTTTACACTAGAGTTGAACTAGCTCTATAACCTAGTACAAATAATTTTACACTAGAGTTGAACTAGCTCTATAACCTAGTATAAATAATTTTACACTAGATTTGAACTAGCTCTATAACCTAGTACAAATAATTTTACACTAGAGTTGAACTAGGTCTATGACCTAGTACAAATAATTTTACACTAGAGCTGAACTAGCTCTATCGGCAAGTTCCAATAATTTTACACTAGAGTTGAACTAGCTCTACAAGCTAGTTCAAATAATTTTTCACTAAAGTTGAACTAGCTCTACATGCTAGTTCAAATAGTTTTACACTAATCTTGAACTACCTCTACAAGATAGTTTAAATAAGTTTACACTAGATTTGAACTAGCTCCATAACCTAGTACAAATAATTTTACACTAGAGTTGAACTAGCTCCACAAGCCAGTTCAAATAATTTTACACTAGAGTTGAACCAGCTCTACAAGCTAGTTTAAATAATTTTACACTAGAGTTGAACTAGCTCTATAACGTAGTACAAGTAACTTTACACTAGAGTTGAATTAGCTCTACAAGCTAGGTCAAATAATTTTACACTAGAGTTGAACTAGCTCTATAACCTAGAACAAATAATTTTACACTAGACTTGAACTAGCTGTATAACATAGTACAAATAATTTTACCCTACTTTTGAACTAGCTCTGCAAACTAGGTGAAATAATTTTACACTACAGTTGAACTAGCTCTATAACATAGTAAAAATAATTTTACACTAGAGTTGAACAAGCTATATAACCTAGTACAAATAATTTTAGACTGGAGTTGAACTAGCTCTATAACCTAGTACAAATAATTTTACACTAGAGTTGAGCTAGCTCTACAGGCTAGTTCAAATAATTTAACACTGCAGTTGAACTAGCTCTACAGGCTAGTTCAAATAGTTTTACACTAGAGTTGAACTAGCTCTATAACCTAGTACAAATAATTTTACACTAGAGTTGAACTAGCTCTACAAGCTAGATCAAATAATTTTATACTTGAGTTGAACTAGCTCTATAACCTAGTACAAATAATTTTACACTAGAGTTGAACTAGCTCTATAACCTAGTACAAATAATTTTACACTAGAGTTGAACTAGCTCTATAAACTAGTACAAATAATTTTAACTAGAGTTGAACTAGCCCTATAACCTAGTACCAATAATTTTACACTAGAGTTGAATTGGCTCTATGAGCTAGTACAAGTAATTTTACACTAGAGTTGAACTAGCTCTATAGGCTAGTTCAAATAATTTTACACTAGTGTTGAACTAACTCTACAAGCTAGTTCAAATAATTTTACACTAGAGTTGAACTAGCTCTATAACGTAGTACAAATAACTTTACACTAGAGTTGAACTAGCTCTAGAAGCTAGGTCAAATAATTTTACACTAGAGTTGAACAAGCTCTATTAGCTAGAACAAATAATTTTACACTAGACTTGAACTAGCTCTATAACCTAGTACTAATAATTTTACACTACTTTTTAACTAGCTCTACAAGCTAGCTAAAATAAATTTACACTAGAGTTGAACTAGCTCTATAACATAGTACAAATAATTTTACACTAGAGTTGAACTAGCTATATAACCTAGTACAAATAATTTTAGACTAGAGTTGAACTAGCTCTATAACCTAGTACAAATAATTTTACACTAGAGTTGAACTAGCTCTACAGGCTAGTTCAAATAATTTTACACTTGAGTTGAACTAGCTCTAAAGGCTAGTTCAAATAGTTTTACACTAGAGTTGAACTGGCTCTATAACCTAGTACAAATAATTTAACACTAGAGTTGAACTAGCTCTACAAGCTAGGTCAAATAATTTTAAACTAGTGTTGAACTAGCTCTATAACCTAGTACAAATAATTGTACACTAGAGTTGAACTAGCTCTACAACCTAGTACAAATAATTTTACACTATTGGTTAACCAGCTCTACAAGCTAGTTCAAATAATTTTACACTAGAGTTGAACTAACTCTATAACCTAGTACAAACAATTTTATACTAGATTTAAACTAGCTCTACAAGCTAGTTCAAAAAAACTTTACACTAGAGTTGAACAAGCACTACAGGCTAGTTCAAATAATTTTACACTAGAGTTGAACTAGCTCTACAAGCTTGTTCAGATAATTTTACATTGGAGTTGAACAAGCTCTATAACCTAGTACAAATAATTATACACTAGAGTTGAACTAGCTCTACAAGCTAGGTCAAATAATTTTACACTTGAGTTGAACTAGCTCTATAACCTATTACAAATAATTTTACACTGGAGTTGAACCAGCTCTATGACCTAGTACAAATAATTTTACACTGCAGTTGAACTAGCTCTATAACCTAGTAGGAACAATTTTACACTAGAGTTGAACTAGCTGTATGACCTAGTACAAATAATTTTACACTAGAGTTGAACTAGCTCTATAGGCTAGTTCAAATAATTTTCCACTAGAGTTGAACTAGCTCTACAAGCTAGTTCAAATAATTACACACTAGAGTTGAACTATCTCTACAAGCTAGTTCAAATAATTTTACACTAGAGTTGAACTAGCTCTACAGTCTAGTTCAAATAATTTTACACTAGAGTTGAACTAGCTCTATAAGCTAATTCAAATAATTTTACACTACTGTTGAACTAGCTCTGTAACCTAGTACAAATAATTTTACACTAGAGTTAAACTAGCTCTACAAGTTAGTTCAAATAATATTACACTACAGTTGAGCTAGCTCTACAGTCTAGGTCAAATAGTTTACACTAGAGTTGAACTACCTCTATAACCTAGTACAAATAATTTTACACTAAAATTGAACTAGCTCTATAACATAGCACAAATAATTTTACGCTAGAGTTGAACTAGCTCTACAAGCTAGTTCAAATAATGTTACACTAAAGTTGAACTAGCTCTACATGCTAGTTCAAATAGTTTTACACTAATCTTGAACTACCTCTACAAGGTAGTTTAAATAATTTTACACTAGACTTGAACTAGCTCTATAACCTAGTTCAAATAGTTTTACACTATTGTTGAACTAGCTCTACAAGCTAGGTCAAATAATTTTACACTTGAGTTGAACTAGTTCTATAAACTAGTACAAATAATTTTACACTAGAGTTGAACTACCTCTATAACCTACTACAAATGATTTTACACTACTGTTGAACTAGCTCTATAATATAGTTCAAATAATTTTACACTAGAGTTGAACTAGCTCTATAACCTAGCACAGATAATTTTACACTAGAGTTAAAATAGCTCTACAAGCTAGTTCAAATAATTTTACACTAGAGTTGAAGTAGCTCTATAACCTAGTAAAAATAATTTTACACTAGAGTTAAACTATCTCTACAAGCTAGTCCAAATAATTTTACACTAGAGTTGAACAAGCTCTACAGGCTAGTTCAAATAATTCTACACTAGAGTTGAACTAGCTCTACAAGCTAATTTAAATAATATTACACTAG
Organism: Triticum urartu; assembly: GCF_056163025.1. Lineage (NCBI taxonomy): Eukaryota > Viridiplantae > Streptophyta > Magnoliopsida > Poales > Poaceae > Triticum > Triticum urartu. The sequence continues at coordinate 560,401,664 of NC_141875.1, forward strand.
AGTTGAACTAGCTCTATAACCTAGTACAAATAATTTTACACTAGAGTTGAACTAGCTCTATGACCTAGTATAAATAATTTTACACTAGAGTTGAACTAGCTCTATAAACTAGTACAAATAATTTTACACTAGAGTTGAAGTAGCTCTATGACCTAGTACAAATAATTTTACACTAGAGTTGAACTAGCTCGATAGGCTAGTTTAAATAATTTTACACTGGAGTTGAACTAGCTCCATAGGCCAATTCAAATAATTTTACACTAGAGTTGAACTAGCTCTACAAGCTAGGTCAAATAATATTACACTAGAGTTAAACTAGCTCTATAACCTAGTACAAATAAGTTTACACTAGAGTTGAACTAGCTCTGTAACCTAGTACAAATAATTTTACACTAGAGTTAAACTATCTCTACAAGTTAGTTCAAATAATTTTACACTAGAGTTGAACTAGCTCTACAGTCTAGTTCAAATAGTTTTACACTAGAGTTGAACTAGCTCTATAACCTAGTATAAATAATTTTACACTAGAGTCGAACTAGCTCTATTACCTAGTACAAATAATTTTACACTAGAGTTGAACTAGCTCTATGACCTAGTACAAATAATTTTACACTAGAGTTGAACTAGCTCTATAACCTAGTATATATAATTTTACACTAGAGTTGAACTAGCTCTATGACCTAGTACAAATAACTTTACACTAGAGTTGAACTAGCTCTATAGGCTAGTTCCAATAATTTTACACAAGAGTTGAACTAGCTTTATAGGCTAGTTCAAATAATTTTACACTAGAGTTTAACTAGCTCTACAAGCTAGTTCAAATAATTTTACACTAGAGTTGAACTAGCTCTACAAGTCAGTTCAAATAATTTTAAAATAGAGTTGAACCAGCTCTACAAGCTAGTTGAAATAATTTTACACTAGAGTTGAACTAGCTCTATAACATAGTACAAGTAACTTTACACTAGAGTTGAACTAGCTCTACAAGCTAGGTCAAATAATTTTACACTAGAGTTGAACTAGCTCTATAACCTAGAACAAATAATTTTACACTAGACTTGAAGTAGCTCTATAACCTAGTATAAATAATTTTACACTACTCTTCAACTAGCTCTACAAGCTAGGTGAAATAATTTTACACTAGAGTTGAACTAGCTCTATAACATAGTACAAATAATTTTACACTAGAGTTGAACTAGCTATATAACCTAGTACAAATAATTTTAGACTAGAGTTGAACTAGCTCTATAGCCTAGTACAAATAATTTTACACAAGAGTTGAACTAGCTCTACAGGCTAGTTCAGATAATTTTACACTAGAGTTGAACTAGCTCTATAGACTAGTTCAAATAGTTTTACACTTGAGTTGAACTAGCTCTATAACCTAGTCTACACCTATACTAATTGCAGACTCCCAAGAAATTACCATGTTAATCAGTAATTAGGAACCGTTGATTTGATGGGACCAAGTAATTACGGCTCAAATTGAAAAAAAGATTGAAAAATACTAATTACAGACTCCCAAGAAATTACCATGTTAATTAGTAATTAGGAACCATTGATTTGATGGGCCCAAGTTATTATGGTTCAGATTGAAAAAAAGATTGAAAAAATTTGTTGAAATCATAAATTTGTAATAGAAACCAACTCTTTTTGCCCCATGCGCTAAATGGGATGGTCTCCATGCGTATAGTCCACGAAAAAAGAAATGGCACCTATCCCTTTAAAAATAAATCTGATCACACGCATAAAAAAGCAATCTGATCACAACTCATATTATCTCTTAAAAAAGTCAACCTGCTCTCCATATCCCTTAATTCTCTCCCATGTAAACACGATCACTTTTTACCATCTCTCCCCCGTATCTTCATCTCCCAGTCCCTCTCACATGTCTTCTCTCTCTTATCTCTCTCTCAACTATGCAAACTACCAATCTATCGTACTACTCCTACACGATCAAACCTTCCAAAAGAATCCTCACACATAACTAATCTTCAGGCAATATTTTCCTAAAAAAATCTTCATGCAATATTATACCAATCTTCAATAAAAACAATCTAGGGTAACTGTAAAAAAATTCTATCGTACTACTACTACACGAAACAGTAAAGGAAACTATGATTTTTTTGCTAAATTATCCCTTAATTATCTCCTAAAAGCGTGCAAAGCAGAAACTCCCTTAAATAACCATGCCTTCATTATCTCCTTAAAACGTGCAACGCACAAACATCCTTTACATGGATACAGATTATTTTGCATATTCTAAATAGGAAAGTACATGCAACAACCATTGCAGTGTGCCAAAATTCTTGATTCTCCATCTATTTTCATGGAGGAAATCAGTATCCGTGATTTGTATTTGGCTCTGCTGATCGATTTTGAGTCCGCCAGACGTGCAGTTCTATCTCTTCCCGATCGACATCAGGACAGTGCAACTTAAACTTCTCGATTCCCCATCTATTTTCATGGAGGAAATTAGGATCCACGATTTGTGATAGGCTCTTCTGATCGATTCCAAGTCCGCATAGACGTGTTCTCGAGTTCTATCCAATTCGCTCTAGGGCTTGAGATCATGCCACCACCAGGTAGCACATCCTCCTCCGCCTCTTTTCTCTCCCACAATCTAATATGATTTTTGGTTACTTTGACCTCCGTTGTGTTTCCAGCAGTGCATGTTCGATCAGGGAGGTTGTGTATGTGAATGTTCGGGTCAACCGAGCAGCCTTCTACATGTACATCTTGCTGAACAAACTATGTGCTAGCTTCCCGAAGAATCTCATCGGAAAGGAATCAAGCAGATGGAGTCATCGCGACGCCACAACCGGCCATCTGCAACCGGCACCCTGACCAGTTCCACTCGGCGTGCGACGGTGCTGATTACCTCTGCCGGAACCTATAGGTGTGGTTTCTCCTTCTGTTCTCCTCCCTGGCCTGGGTTACTTCGTGTCTTCTTATTCTCTTATCTTCTGTACGTGACCATCTCCATTGCTGATTGTGCACACCAGCGACCAGGTCTTCCCTAACCCAATGGCAAGCAGGTGCTTCCATCAGCAGTAGGGCTGCGTGTGTCCCCTTCCAAAGCATCCACACACAAGTAATATGGCCGCCACTTCTCAGTTGGACCTAGAATTACATCATGAATTATTCATTTGTGTTAATTTGATCTGTTTCTTGCATTGATCTGGAAAAATGATAGAGGCTAGGAGTATACTACATGGTGACTATGGTCGGTTAATACAATTGTCTGCCATAGACGAGCAGTTTTCGTACGTTACTGCTGCTACGGTCGATTGCAGGAGAAACATAGCAACAGCAAACATGTTTGTCGAGCTACACTATCTTTGTCCACTGATGTGGTTGACAATTTGACAATCACTGCAGGTCACACTCCTCAATATATGTACTATTTTATTGTCTATGTAGACAGTTGTTTATGGATGAAGCTGCGGGTCACGTATTACTTGCATGCCTCATGCTAAATTGTGCATGATACGCATATATCTCCTGTGACAAATCTTCTTAAACTAACAACTTCCATTATAAATTATAAACCTTATTTTTGTGATCTCATGGTATTCCAACTCTATTGCTCAACACTTCTAATAAGTTCTCCAGTGATATTGCTCTTTAACTATGCTACCTACAGAGATATACATCAGCTTATCACATTGTACAAATAATTTATGTCTAATCACAATTTACTTCTTGCATCTACTAATGTTGACTTTGTTACCTATAGGAATTGATAACATAATATTCTGGTCTAAAAGTTGCTCTCAATGAATTTCCAACCAAGCAATGTTTTGTCCTATTTTATATACCAGAGAAGAGGTCTATTCAGACGACAAAATTATGCACTAAAATGGAATTCATGGCATTTTGTTTTGCTCGAGAGAGGGGACTGTGTAAATAGAAGACCAAGAATATGTGATCATCAAGTGTGACAGATGGCAAGAGTACGCGCTATACCAAGAATATGTGATCATCAAGTGTAACTGATGACAAGAGTACGCGCTACAATGTATGCAAAAAATCTCCATAGGACAACGGCATGTTAAAGATTGAGGTGATTTTCGATTGTTCTCACATTGATCAGTTTATATAGTATATATGAGGATATATTCAAACTAGTCTAGCAACCATTGGTACTTATAATTGGTTGATTAGCGCAAGTAAGTGATATAGGCGGTTAACTGCTGCAACAGGTTACGTTGTAGTATCTATCTGTAGCATCTAAAAGATACAACAAAATGATTAGAATTTTATGTAAAAAAAATTGAGTTGTAGCATGTATGTGTAACATGTAGGAGATGAAATAATATGATCAGTGAGCATTATTTGGCTTACAAGACTATGTATCTTTATTTTTTGAAATTGATACTTATATAGGTATCTCCCTATTATGAGCTATAGAAAGAACAAGGAGGATTCTAAATACTTGGATATCCAGAGTTGTAAGAGCAGTCTATTACTTTATCTTGGGATGTTACTCTAATCAATACTCGCCGCCAACAAACCAGATACCCTCGCAAATGGTATAGTAATTAATTCCAGTAATGTATCATATCTTCTCTAAATCGTATTTAGTTAGGAAGGCGCTTGCCACATCTGGTAATCGGATGTAGTATACATGTCTCCTCTTTCTACTGCATCTTTCTTTCTTTGCTCCTCAAGAATTATTTCTTCCCTTTAGCCCCACTACCACTCTTTGTTTGCATATACATGGTTGCAAACATTGCTGGCCGTAGGCCAGCAACCGCAAGGTAACATCACAACAGTTGCTAATTAGTATACTTCTCATATGACATAATCGCGACAGCAAAGTTAAATCCCTTGGGTCAGGCTTTATAATGCACTACCGCTTCATACCTATTTCAGTAGTTTATATTTTGTCTATACTTGACGCAGTTGCTCTATTTTTGGGATTTTAGTAATCAGATTATTTAGTGATATCATCAGCAAGTTTTTCAGTTCTTATATAAGAGGTAGAAAATTTTGTATTATGTTTCAAATAATACTTCTAATGGCAGTTTTAAATACAAATATGATTTTTCCCTCAATGAATACGTCCATTGTTTGTTTACTTTCCACTTAGTGCTATAATTCTTTTGCCCTAAACAGTACACATGTTCCAGTCATTTTTTTCAAGGATAACAAGTAGCAAACATTTGTTCTATGCAAATATGTAATTGGTCTCTTAGAGGATGTGCAAACGAATCAAGTTACACTGTTATGGAATAATAATCCATATAGAATTGACATAATAGAACTCATTGATAGTCATTACGAGACCAAAGTGCTTTTTGTTTGAAAGATTTTGTAATGTTTGACATGCGTTTACATCAAAAGGATTTAGTGAACTCTAATGCAAGAACAATTGTTATTCATGTGAAACCAATTGGTCATTTTCTTAATAAGCTTATTATCCGTATTTTCTAGAGAAGTTTTAGGTTATCTATAAAGTTGTACAGTGTCGATGTTGCAATTGTGGTGCTTAGATTAGCATTTGATTCATTATTCATTCTTGTTTTTGGTTCAATTAGAAGAAATACAAAAAATATTATGAACTTCTTGATGATGAGCTTTAATTTTAGGAACTTTTCGTTAAATAAAGGCATAAGAGGCATGCATGTGCCAACAGAGGATGCCCTGAAATTCTCAAGCTGTTGCTTCACATTCTGATTTATAGTGATTTAAATATTTGTCTCAAGTCTTAGTATTTTCAACCTATCTATAACTTACTTTCTATCGATCTACAACTAGAAATTATGTCCAGCACTCTCCATTTTGCATGTGTTTGATAGGTAGATTTATAATCTGTACATTGTTTTAATATATGAAATTATCCATACACAAAAATTATTATTAATAATTCATTTTATTTGTGCTAATCAACTCTCCCGCGCAAAAGAAATATAAATCCAAGGTATTATAAACATAGCCCATGCGCATGCACGGGTTGACGACTAGTACAAATAATTTTACACTAGAGTTTAACTAGCTCTATGACCTAGCACAAATAATTTTACACTACTGTTGAACTAGCTCTACAAGCTAGGCGAAATAATTTTACATTAGAGTTGAACTAGCTCCATAACCTAGTACAAATAATTTAACACTAGAGTTGAACTAGCTCTACAAGCTAGGTCAAATAATGTTAAACTAGTGTTGAACTAGCTCTAACCTAGTACAAATAATTTTACACTAGAGTTGAACTAGCTCTACAACCTAGTACAAATAATTTTACACTACTGTTGAACCAGCTCTACAAGCTGGTTCAAATAATTTTACACTAGAATTGAACTAACTCTATAACCTAGTACAAATAATTTTACACTAGATTTAAACTAGCTCTACAAGCTAGTTCAAATTTTTTACACTAGAGTTGAACAAGCTCTACAGGCTAGTTAAAATAATTTTACACTAGAGTTGAACTAGCTCTAAAACTAGTTCAAATAATTTTACACTAGAGTTGAACTAGCTCTATAACCTAGTACGAATAATTTTACACTAGAGTTGAACTAGCTCTACAAGCTAGTTCAAATAATTTTACACCAAAGTTGAACTAGGTCTACAGGCTAGTTCAAATAGTTGTACACTAATCTTGAACTACCTCTACAAGGTAGTTTAAATAATTTTACACTAGATTTGAACTAGCTCTATAACCTAGTACAAATAATTTTACACTAGAGTTGAACTAGCTCTATAACCTAGTACAAATAATTTTACACTTGAGTTGAACTAGCTCTATAACCAAGTACAAATATATTTACACTAGAGTTGAACTAGCTCTATGACCTAGTACAAATAATTTTACACTAGAGTTGAACTAGCTTTATATGCTAGTTCAAACAATTTTAAACTAGTGTTGAACTAGCTCTAACCTAGTACAAATAATTTTACACTAGAGTTAAACTAGCTCTACAACCTAGTACAAATAATTTTACACTACTGTTGAACCAGCTCTACAAGCTGGTTCAAATAATTTTACACTAGAGTTGAACTAACTCTATAACCTAGTACAAATAATTTTACACTAGATTTAAACTAGCTCTACAAGCTAGTTCAAATTTTTTACACCAGAGTTGGACAAGCTCTACAAGCTAGTTCAAATAATTTTACACTAGAGTTGAACTAGCTCTAGAAACTAGTTCAAATAATTTTACACTAGAGTTGAACTAGCTCTATAACCTAGTCCGAATAATTTTACACTAGAGTTGAACTAGCTCTACAAGCTAGTTCAAAAAATTTTACACTAAAGTTGAACTAGCTCTACAGGCTAGTTCAAATAGTTTTACACTAATCTTGAACTACCTCTACAAGGTAGTTTAAATAATTTTACACTAGATTTGAACTAGCTCTATAACCTAGTACAAATAATTTTACACTAGAGTTGAACTATCTCTATAACCTAGTACAAATAATTTTACACTTGAGTTGAACTAGCTCTATAACCAAGTACAAATAATTTTACACTAGAGTTGAACTAGCTCTATGACCTAGTACAAATAATTTTGCACTAGAGTTGAACTAGCTCTACAAGCTAGGTCAAATAATTTTACACTTGAGTTGAACTAGCTCTATAACCTAGTACAAATAATTTTACACTAGAGTTGAACTAGCTCTATAACCTACTACAAATGATTTTATACTACTGTTGAACAAGCTCTACAAGCTAGTTTAAATAATTTCACACTAGAGTTGAACTTGCTGTATAACCTAGTACACATATTTTACACTAGAGTTAAACTAGCTCTACAAGCTAGTTCAAATAATTTTACACTAGAGTTGAACTAGCTCTATAACCTAGTACAAATAATTTTACACTAAATTTAAACTTGATCTACAAGCTAGTTCAAATAATTTTACACTAGAGTTGAACAAGCTCTATAGGCTAGTTAAAATAATTTTACACTAGAGTTGAACTAGCTCTACAAGCTAGTTTAAATAATTTTACACTAGAATTGAACTAGCTCCATAACGTAGTACAAATAATTTTACACTAGAGTTGAACTAGCTCTATGACCTACTACAAATAATTTTACACTAGAGTTGAACTAGCTCTATAAACTAGTACAAATAATTTTACACTAGAGTTGAACTAGCTCTATGACCTAGTACAAATAATTTTACACTATAGTTGAACTAGCTCTATAGGCTAGTTCGAATAATTTTACACTAGAGTTGAACTAGCTCTATAGGCTAGTTCAAATAATTTTACACTAGAGTTGAACTAGCTCTACAAGCTAGGTCTAATAATTTTACACTAGAGTTGAACTAGCTCTATAACCTAGTACAAATGATTTTACACTACTGTTGAACTAGCTCTACAAACTAGTTCAAATAATTTTACACTAGAGTTGAACTATCTCTATAACCTAGTACAAATAATATTACACTAGACTTAAACTCACTACAAATAAAATACACTTCCGTGATGATACGTGTTTGTCATAGTAGGTCGCACTTTCTGTCATGCATGTACATCCATGACGATTTTATGACAGAATCAAGATAGTCATACCTGTGCTGTCGTAGAAGTGTTCCATGACATTACCAAAATTATCATCACGGAAGTGTCCACTTCCATGATGATAAATCGCGCGTCACAGAAGTGCTTTCATCAAGGGTGACCGACACGTGGCATCCACCGTAACGGAACACCGTTAAGGTATCAGGTCGGGTTTTGGATCCGATAAACCGTTAACAGCCCCAACCAATGGGGATTTTCCATGTGTAAAATCATCATTGGCTGGAGGAGACATGTGTCAGGTCCGCGTTGGCACAGGTGTCACTCATCCAATGGGCGAGACGCGCCTATGATATGTTGACACGTGGACCGGCCCATCATGTTTAAATGGGTCGGCCCAACTGAAGGCCCACAAGATTTTGCGGACCATAATGGGCCAGCCTAGCTAAAGGCCCACGAGATTTTGCGGACCATAATGGGCGGGCCCAGCTAAAGGCCCACAAGATTTTGCGGGCCATAATGGGTCGGCCCAGGTAAAGGCCCACAAGATTTTTGCGTGCCATAATGGGTCGGCCCAGGTAAAGGCCCACAAGATTCTTGTGGATCATAATGGGTCGGCCTAGCTAAAGGCCCACGAGATTTCGCCGACATTAATGGGCCGGCCCAGCTGTAGGCCCACAAGATTTTGAGGACCCTAGTAGGCCGGCCCATTAACTTGCTGCCATGTTTTGGGCCAAATGTCGGCCCATATTTGATCCGGTCCATTAATGGCCTGCCATGCTCCGGGCCTAATAGTGGCCCATATGAGATCCGGCCCGTTAAAAGCCTACCATGTTCTGGGCCAAATTACGGCCCAGATCAGGTCCGGCCCTTTAAGAGGCTTTGGGCTCAATTATGGCCCATATCAGATTCGGCGCGTCAACTAGACACTATGCTTTTGGGCCCACTTGCTAAAGGCCCTTAGTAATTCGGCCTGATATTAGTTTTGGCCTGTTAAGGGCCCGTTTAACATTTCGGCCCTATATTAATTTCGGCCTGTTAAGGGCCCGTTTGACAGTTTGGCCCTATATTAATTTCGGCCTGTTAAAAGCCCGTCATATAGTTGGGCCTAACTACGGCCCGGTTTGCATCCGGCCTGCTCGCAGCCGATATCTAATTAGGCCAAACAAGGACAGAGACAATTTTGGCCTGTTAAAAGCCCGTGATTGGATTCGCACAATCATGGGTCGGGGTTCATTTCGGGCTGCTGCCGACTTGTGAGCTGTTCGGCACGTTTCAGGCCCAACCTACATCATGATTGCATGACGGCCCGATTATGTACCGTAATTTTACGGTTTGGCCGGTTTACTGCGAAGACAGGATATATATATATACAGTAAAATAACTACAGCATCGTGAATAAGAAAAAACCTATACTATACAATAAAGAAATTACGGCATATTACATCCACTGGGCATCAAAGTTCGCCACTATGATAATAAAGCATAAGTAGACAGCAGATTACATACACTAGGCATCAAAGATCGCCACCAGTGCAAATAAACACGCCGACAAAATAATATACAAAACCGACAGCACTTCAATAGAGTTCAAGAAAGGTTAGCCCTGCTGGGGAGCTACATCGCAAGCAGCTGAGCGAGATGATGAGATTGTGCTTGTTCAACACTTATATCTTCCTCACTCTGAAAGATAAACAAGCAGTCAGATGACAGATTTTGCACATAAAAGTATCAGTGCTAACAATTCATCACATTTCTTACTGACGAATAAAGTGACACAGTTTAAAATTGCATTAACACAATATGGTATTGTTCAGGTCAAGACATGGCAGGAAATGACATTGTGAAGGAGTTGGCAGCTTCACGACACCACTGGATTATAGATCAAGAACTCATAAGTATCAATGGTTAGTGTGCTGTCAATTTATACTATTTCAGATTGGCAAATAAAGAGACATTTTAAATAATAGTAGAATGATATGACATTGTTCATAGTTAAGACATTGCAGAATATGACATTGTGCTGTAGTGGGTAGGTTCACCACACCCCTGGATTACGGATGAAGAACAGAAGCATACATGCAGTGCAAAAGAAGATCACTTGCTCTGTATAGTTTAATTTACATGGTATGAAGAAGGAACTTGGTTGTACAACTGAAAACTTAAATTGAGAAAGGACAAACTTTTGTTTATGAACTACATAATAAACTTTAAACAAGCAATTTGATGCAAACACCAAAAATAAACAGCTGTTGCAGTCATGCCTAACCAAATATATACAACAAAGTTTGAAGGCTTGAGATGGACAAACTTACATTATTGGTGAAGACAGGCTCTATAAAGGCCTTGTCCATGCTGATGGGGGGGCAATTCAAGAAGTTTACCACAGAATCTTCTTCAAAAGCATTGCCTTTATTCTACATTTTGTTAAGAGTAAATATAGATGTGATAATATATGAAAAAATGGAGAATATTTAGAATAAGATGAAGAGTGATGCTACATAACCAAGTAGCTATAAATGTAAGTGCAGCGATACATGCAAAAGTTATAGCCAAGAGCAATGCACAGCTAAACTTCTTCAGTACCAACCTTATGGTAAGAGTAAATATAGATCTGATGTGTAGAAAATGGAGGGCAAAGGAAAATAAGCTGCAGAGTGATGGTACATGAACAACTACCTGTCATTATAAGTACACTAATAAAGGACAGCATGTACTTACAAGAACAATGCAGAGATAAAAAACATTGGCATTGGATATATTCTACACTAATGTAACCATTCATACAGATCAGATAATTTGGAGCAAACAATTGATAAGCAAGCTATCATGCATACTGTTGTCACATAATGAACCAGGTATGTATGCAAGTACAGTGATACAGGACAACAGGTACTAACAAGAGCAAAGCAGTGGGCAGCATATTTGCGATATCCTGTCGTTCTTGTCAAACCGGAATTCTTCTTCGAGCAGATTTCCTGCAAAAAAGATCCCTAAGGCACATGCGGAAAAGTAGAAGTTCAAATTGTCATGTGATTTCATAGACAGTACCTCATCCTGGGAACGAGACCAGTGCATAACAAGGTTTTCCATTCAATGTCTTCTAAATTTATCACAGGAGACTTCACCGGAAATTCGTTTATAGACTTGCCATCAAAGTGTGATTTCCTCAGGTAACACCGATACTGCTGCAATGCTTCCTTGAAAAGCACAAGCAAGCTTTGCTCGTCATGACTATCCAGATTGACCCTCGCCTAGTTACAACAATGTAATGTAAATCATTGATGTGTTCAATCAGCAGAAAACAGGAAAATAATAACCATGAATAATAGCACTTACACGTAAGTTGGATAGGAAGATGTGAAAATGGTGTTTGTCTTCCCAATAATCTTCCCATGATGGGAATGTATGCACGTAGTCCCTAACAACATTGATAGCATTGTCTTTTAAACTGGGAATAAATGGAATGGGGTTCCAATCTGCAGGAATTGGCCGTCTCTGCAATTGGGATAGGTCTTCGGCCGGTGGAGTTGCTGTACTTTTTGCTGGAGTGGGATTTTTCTGTGGTACAGCTGGTGCTATGGCAAATGAAATTGGTATACCTTTTGCTGGAGTGCAGGTCCTGTGTGGTGGGGCTAGTGGTGTGGCCAGTGAAGTATGAGTACAGTCTGCTGGAGTCGGTCCTACGTTTTGTGTCACTGGTTGTACAGCCAATATAAGTGGGGTGATGTCTGATTTCTCCGGCACCACCACGTTTTTCAAGGACTTTGCTGGTGCTCCTTCAGGTTCGGCAATCACCCTCTTCATTTTTTATGTCTGATGCACAAGAACAACATTTGAGTGGAAAACATGGTATGATGACAGATGGAATATGTATTGATAATGGATGGGCATGGCATCTCAACATATATGATGAGTAAACTAAGAATATGGCGGTGCAACAAAGTAGAAGAAATGCAAGACAACATATGCAAGATACCTGCAATCAATAAAACATTGCCAAATTAGAACAGACACCTTGATGGGTGAACAAGACAGGCCATCTGCCTTTGACTCCTCGAGGTTAGAATAGTCATTAGGATCATATTTTGAACAAGAATCAACAGGTGGGGAGCGTATGAGTTTCATTGCATCCAGAATGGCACTCAATGCCTTGGTGCCAATTTTGTAAGTCATTGCAGTGTTTAGCTTCAAGAGTGGACTGCTGCTAGTGCGACACAAAGCAGCTACACAGATCATAGTGTAGATATAACAGGAAAACCTTAAGCATCAGAGTAAAATCAGCAAAGTGGAACTTGCTGGAATATATGTGCTAGTATTGCCGGTATGGCTAGAAAGGCTTCGGATACCATCTCTCTTCAAGTGAAGGTGAGGTACTTTTAATATCAGTGTAACTCTCAAAGGCGACACAGCTCCCCGCATTTCCTTGCTATTCTTATAGGATTCAAGTGGGCGGGCCACTACAAATCCTATTCCTATGTTTACAAGATCCTACGAATCAAAGAGGCTCAAAGTGTCCATCACAACCGACCGTGTAGACCTCTACACTGCAAATGTCCCTGCTCATCTTCAGTACAAGGAACATACTGTACTACTATCATACTCCCTCCGTTCCAAAATATAGTAGTACAGTATGGATCACATACAGATGTATCCAGATACATTTTAGAGTGTAGATTCACTCATTTGGCTCCATATGTAGTCCATGGTGGAATCTATACAAAGACTTGTATTTAGGAATGGAGAGATTACATATTAAAGAAGAACGAAAGAGGAACATGGTAAAGAAGAGCAAGCAGATTTTGGATAATAAAAGTTGGTTGCGCAGTGCCCACACATGATGAACCAGAGCGCATTAAGAAGGCAACTCCCAGCTGTCTCTCGACCATTTCAGGCGGTTGGATGAAGATCCTATGTCTCCTAACCCTTCTTCTTCCTCGTCTCTAATTCTTCCCATACAGAACACCGCACGGGCCGCCGGCCGGACCACCGCCCCCCACCGCCTGTGTTCCTCCGCCACCCCCACCCCCACCCCCGCCCCAACCCCCACCCATGTCGAGTTTTCTTCGTTCAGCGAGGCCCCACAACCACCCGAGCCCCTTCGATCGCACCAGCGAACTCCGGCGAGCTCTGAAAATCGACTGACCCAATTTTGAAATTTAGTCTACTGTGATTTAACTAGTGTGGAATATAAAAGGGGAAAACCATAAGCATTGGGAGTATAGTGTTGAGCGTGCCATGGCAGATCTGAAGGTGCAAACTGGACAAAGGCAACTTCGCAACCAAGACAAGAAATCAGAGTAAAGCAGTGGCGATCTATTTTCTTGCTGCGATAAATAAGTTGAGCAGATACGAAAGAGTACCGCCTCTGGTGCGGCGCCGTGTACGCATCTGCTGAGAATTTGACGGTGCCGCGGTAGCGATGGCTGTCGGCAGCGTGGAAGCAGATCTAGGAGGGTATACGGTGGTGGCGGGGCGCGGTGGAAGAGACGGTCGTAGGAGCGGCGCCGACAAGGTGGACGACGGCGGGGATGAAGCGAGAGGACGGGATGCAAGGATCCCGGTCTGAAGCCGTGGATGAGAGAGGTCGATCTCTTGTAATGGACGGCGGCGTCGGGGTATCAGCTCTGGCATGGTGGAGGAGGACGACGGTGGATGGGGAGGCGGACGGCGGCGGACGGAGGAGGGTGGGGTGGAGAGGGTGTTTTGGCGCCCACGGAGTACGAATGGGGAAAAGGAAGGTAGAGAGGAAGGGGGAAACCATGTATTCAGGGCACACTTGTCTCAAATGCGAGGAAATTTACAATCTTAGCCCTCGTTTCAAATTTCTACTACATCACAGCAACATTAGTCAGTTGGGGATAGGACGGTAATCTCGCATACACCGAATATTTGCCGACGAGAGTTTGTTTTTGGCGCCCACCGTGTATGAATATGAATCAGGGTGGGAGTCGATTTCGGTTGAGGACACACTGTGTTTTGGTGCCCACCATGTATGAATCCGGGTGAGAGGCGGTTACGTCATGTTTGGGTAAAATTACAAACCTACCCCTATCGAAACCTATAGAAATCCAGCAGATAGGCTTTGCGTGGCAGGGATCGGCAATAGTGATTTCCATCTCGCAGATTTTGGTTTCGGGTGGTTACTGCGACTTTCCCCGCTTCGTTCAAATTTTGCAGAGTGCACGTTTACTGTGCCAACTCAATTCGAATCCCGTTTGTATTCTATTTTTTTCGGGCGGGATCCATTTTCAATTGGAATTACATTCTATATACATCATTTTTTTATATATACTTTCAAAAGCACAACACCATTTATACATAAATATGTTTTACAAATGGCATGATCTCAGATTCATAAGGTTGTATCCATCAATTTGGATTTTCAAATATTTGAAACCACTTTATGTTGAAATCCAATCTATGCATTCCTCGCTAACTGTCCCCAATTAATGTGTGTTTCATGCGGGTTTTTTTACTTCTCAAACATGTATAATGTGTTTCACACACGCAACATATAGTGTAATCCCGTTTAGACATTAATTGCATATAAACCATGCATTGTTTGTAATTGAAGAATCTATGGATCACCAATATTGATAAACTATATAACATTACACATGTGCCCAAATTCAAATGAATATGCATGTTTAATACACCAATTTGCATTATCATATTATCGATGACGTGATCTCCAGTTTAAATATTTGAATCCCCTTTAATCCAGATATTCGTCTCATATAGCTATCACTCATACTTATATAGGACTATCTCTCTGGACCTATACGCGTTCATCGTCTCTCAGGTATCTCTCGTGATACCTGTATGTCGACAATGATCTTTTATCTTCGTAACACACTGACGGTACTCTCTCCCTCAACCTTCATCACTCAATCTCTCTCTAAGTATATCTCGCTCCCTGCTATGTGTCTCTAACTATGATACTCCATGTGGAATCTCTTTCTCTCACACAAACACAAAACTTTGTCTCCCGGGGTCTCATTTCTCTCTACTATTCCCATGTGTGCCACTCGCACACCCCTCATACAGAGATGTCTTTCGCTCCTTAGATATGAGAACCTACGACTCTTCCTCTTCAAAATCTCTTTCTCACAAACAAACACAAACTCTGTCTCCCAGGGTCTCATATTTCTCCATTGTTCTCTTGTATGTCGCTCACACACACCCTCTCTCCCTAGAGATATCTTGCGTTCCCTCGTATGTCTCTCTAGCTATCACTTGTTGTGAAATATCTTTCTCTCTCGCAGACACAAAACTCCGTCTCTCTGGATCTCATTGCTCTCTGATATTCGTTTGTATGTGACTCACATGCACCCTCTCTCTATCTCTCTCACACCCACACACATAACCCATCCTTTTGATCCACTCGACTCCTATCTCTAACGCACACTAGCTAGCATCTTTATATTTCTATTTATCTGTTTCTCCATCAACCTTCTTTCTCGCCCTCACTCTTGATTCCTATCACGCACATTACATATGTTTCTCTCTACATGCAGTCAAGTGCCCTCTCACACACATATATAACTTCACCCTTTGAACCACCTGACAGTCATCTCCAACACCCAAACTAGCGGATGTCCCTCTAGCTAGCATCTCCATCTCTATATCTATCTGTAGTTTCTCCGTCAATATTTCTTTCTCGCACGGAGTCTTGCTTCCTATCACCCACACTATATATGTCTCTCCATACATATGCATTTATAGGTTGGTCTCTTTTGCACAATCGTTGCGCCTCACTCCCTCTGCTCACCATAGATGCATGCTCCAGCCCACGCCACTATCTCTTAAAGACAAAAACACATGCTCAATTGTCGGGCCTTCTTCCCTGCATTCTCACATGCATGCATATTGTCATACCGATCCATCTCTCCCATGTCGTTGATCTTATGACTTATGTCTTCTTTCTTTTATCTCGATCATGCGCGCGCACACACACATCCCACGTATACATGTATACCTCTCACACATGCACGTTCAAGGTCTCTATGTATCCATACGTAGTTAATTACCCTCAATCCTAACGCCACATCGAATCGTTCTCCTCTTTTGTGCACATACTTCCGCCTGGATGGGTAAAACACACACTCACACCTAACAATCTCCTTCTAGCTACCCCCCCCCCCGCCTCTCACTCTTCCCCTATATCCCCGAAACCAATAAGACCATCCCTTTGTTTAATTCCCGCCTACATGCACCATCGATATATAGTAGTCTTCCTCGGTGTCTCTCGAACAAACACGTTCTCTCGATGTCGACTCCTCTCACGCGCACACACCTTCTCTTCCCTCTCTACGGGCATTTTCTCTCTCGCATCCCATCATTGGTGGCCTATGCCATACACATCACCTCTCTATGATGAAGCCATGCACACTTAAATTACATCCGCCACAGAGGACCCCGCGACACACCCCCCCCCCCCCCCCCACACACACACACACTAAGACTCCATCTCTCTCTCTCACACACACACAAACACACAAACACACAAACGCACGCATGCACGCATGCACACACACCCCCCCACACACACACTAAGACTCCATCTCTCTCTCTCACACACACACAAACTAAGACTCCATCTCTCTCTCTCCTCTCTCTCTCTCTCGCTCTCTCTCACACACACACCCCACACACACACTAAGACTCCATCTCACACACACATGCTCTAGGCGGAGCATTTGTTCCTACCACCCTTCATCCAACCTTACCCATATGATAAACAATCACCTTTATTTACTTGCATAACATGGAAAAATTCCACTTTACTTTAGTAGTCAGCAAACTTATCATCTGTACCCTTATAAAAAAATGAGTTGGCGGTGATGGTGTGCCTGTCATCTTGTAATATAGACCGTATGATCTATATCTGAGGATAGAAAGCAAACTATGATAATTTTACAAAAGATACCCACACCTCTCTCCACATCATTATCTCCCGCAACCTCATTGCTCAGCAATTAAAAAAGGAATAAGTCTCTGGAACAATCTAGCATGCATGGTGGCCGCTGCCGCCTGCTGGCGCCATCCATCCCCATGCTTTCGCCCATTCCGACCACCAGTCACCACCACGCTCCACTCCCCTTGCCTTATCTCTCATCTTTCATTTTTTCGATGACATTCTCGAGATACCAGTTTTCCGATAAAATTCTCGAGATATTGTTAGTTTTTTACACATGGGATTACTCCTGCATGGGTTAATCACAATAGGTGTTTTGTAAAAAAAAATGCATATTGATGTTCCCCGCAATGCACGAGAATCTTGCTTGTAATTATATAGCGCAAATCACGAGCAGGAAGTGACATTTTTTGACACAACCACGTTAACATGGCCACGTAAATCACTAGCTAAAGTAAATACCATTATACTTATATCCCGATGCAAAAGGTTGAGTACATGTCCAAAGAGTAGAGTTGCACACACGCACTCTATCTCTCAGAATCTCTCTCACACACACCAGTTACGTGACGCCCACTTAAGCAGACACGTATGTTACAATTTGTGCACCCGCGGGTACATGTGATGCTGCGCATTTGTTTGAGACGGAAGGCGAACCCAAACAGAAGCTGCATTCATTCCCCGCCTGCCGCCTCTTCTCTGGTCGCCGTCGCCCGGTAGCCATGGGCCGGCCGAAGGTAACAACATACGCCATACTCCCGCCGGAGCGGCGCTTTAATATGGAAATTTTAGTGGTCATGCATGCATCTTTTTGTGCTAGCACTCCTATATAAGGGTTGACCGGTCGCTTCCCGCGGACGTGCGCGGGCAGTGGAAGAGGAAGGAGAAGGGAAGCGGGCTATGGAGTAACGTTTTTTACCACAATTTCTTAGGAAAATGAGTGCAATAATTGAGTAGTTTTGCAAACTACCAGTACTACACCTGAAACGGTTCAAAACCTATACTCCCTTGCCAGCGCGCGCTTCTCGCGTGAAACGGTCAGCGTCGCCCTAGAGCGTCAATGCCGCATTAATACCCGGCCAGAGCGGAGGAGACCTCTTAGTGGCGCCGGCTTTGAAGTGGTGCGACGGCCGAGAGAGCGCCGCTTCCCGGTGCACGCAACTGCTCCGCGTCGAGACTGGCCATAGGCCCTGTTTGGATCCATGGGTTAGAGTTAGTTTGAGCTAGTTGGGGCTCAAATAGCCCTAAAGTATCAAAGCATGAGGGTTTAAATTGGAGCAAGTTGCACAGAACCCACCAAAACAAACTATCCCACCCAAGAGGTGCTAACTGGAGATAGTTCTCATTGGGACCACTGAAAAATCACTTTTATCTCTCCATGAAGTGCATTTATTGTCAATCTAACCCTGTCACCCAAACACCTCTTTGGCTACAGTTAGTTTAGGGTTAGTCATGAGTTAGTCTAACCTCTAGCTAAGTTAGAGTATCAAATAGGAGCAGTATAGGACATGCAAGTTGCTCAAAGCATACAGGCAAATTAGTACGTGAAAGGATTTTTTCTTTTTGAAAACGTAATGTGAAAGGATTTTTTTTAGAATGCTCTTGGCATGTCGCTAACATGTGATAGTTAACCGACCTCAATAGACGGCAGAAACGTCAGCCCGCCGCACTTTGATAGAGACGAGGAGGGAGAAGCGATACAGGCTGCTGGATTACTAGAGATAGGTGTCGCATGGAAGCCAAGAAATATGGTGATAGTGTGGGTTAGCCATGTACTAGTATGATGTAACTACACTGGGCTGCCGTGTTTCGTACTCTTCCAGTCCACTGTGGAGATGATTGGTTAATTTTATATCGCTGAATAATATTAAATATTATGAGTGCAGACGCTCCACCACGAGGTTCCTTACTCCTTCTCGGTCGTCCGGAATCTATGTTCTTCCACTCAATTTTTTTACGTGAGCTTTGTTCATCCTTTTGCCAACACGCGAGACATCTAGCATCAAGGTGCACGTGTTATGCAAGGATCGTTCCATCTATATGAAGAACATGTGGGACTGGAACTATGAGATGGACATGTACCCAGGAGTGGACGTACGAACCTGAGTAATGTAGCGCAGTAAGTGAAGTAGAAAGGCACAAATGGTATGAACATGCGTGGCATATAGGGTGTGTTTGGTTGCGTTCTCGTCTCAGCATAGTTGTTCCCTCTTCATGCATGCTCAACTCAACACCCATGTTCATGCATGCTCTCTTCATGCATGCTTCTAGTGTATTTGTGCTAAACTAGTGTGGACTCATGCACCCTCCATACACTCTACCAAACACCCAAAAGTAGGTCGACAAGGGAACTCTTGGGTGGCAGTTGTCTCTTACTACGTACTACCACTAAATGTTGTACGTGCAATGCACGGTGATGTTATGGAGTACGTGCCTAAGTACTCTACTACTACTATATTAGTTGGAGGCACATATTAACTTTTATATTTGTTTACGTGTATGCCCCGAGACCTTCCAACTAGACGTGTCTTTCTCTCCAGGTCGCACTTTGTATCGTT
The DNA here is from genome assembly GCF_056163025.1 of Triticum urartu. Taxonomy (NCBI): domain Eukaryota; kingdom Viridiplantae; phylum Streptophyta; class Magnoliopsida; order Poales; family Poaceae; genus Triticum; species Triticum urartu. The sequence continues at coordinate 560,421,612 of NC_141875.1, forward strand.
CATACCACTAAGTACTACTACGTGTGGTCTCCGACCCAGAAGTGGAGACGCTCTACCACGCTATTTTTTACGCTGGGCTCTACCACGCTGTTCATGTCCCACTCCTTTCGCTGACGTGTGGGACATCCAGCATGTGCCGTGTTTGGCACCCTTCGTCGTAAGAGTTGAAACGCTAGCATTCATCAGAAATAAAAAATAATTATAAATCGGTAGTGATACTATTTTTCTGTGAACCAATCAGCAGTGATACTATACCACGCGGTTTCCTTGCTCCTCGATATCGGAAAGAATACTTCCGTTCGCCAACATGTGGGACGTCGACCATCTTGGCCCACTTGCCATGCATGTAGAACTCCAAGGGAGAGTCACCCAGGTCGTCGCGCCGCAGTAACAATGACTAATGAGCCGTCAAATCACAGGCCCACTTCCCACTTTGAAGTTGCTCGGACGAAGGAACCATCATGACTTCGTTGGATTCTGCTTCTTGAAGAAAACTACTGTACCAGCAGTACTGCTAGCTATAGTAATTACTCCAACAGAGGCCTCCTTTCGTTCATAGGATAGGAATATGAAAATCATAGGAAGTGAGATGACATGCATCTCAATTCCTATAGAGAAAGAGATGCCATTTGATCCTTAGGATAGGAATTTTTCCATTCAGTCTAGGATAATGTACTGGTAATTTGCTCTAAAAACTACAGTAGTAACTAGTAGTATTGGTACATGCTCGTACTCAGACACAGACACACACACTAACTACTAGTACTACTACTTCTCACATGCTGGCCAGACGCCGTCGTTCTCCTTCCCGGCTTTGTCGGCAACACCCCACCGTGCTTGGCTCTCCGCAGGCCTCTCCGCAGCAGCGTGTGCGTCCTTTTCTTTCTTGCGGCGGCGGGCCTCTCTTTTCTTGAGTGCTTTCTGACTTTACCGCTCCCTCTGTGCAGCTTTGGCTGCCTCTTGCTCTACCGCCCATTCGGCCTTAGCATCTTCAAATTCCTCCCACATAGTTGTGAGGTCGCGAGCGGCGATGAACTCGGCACGGTAGGATTCCATCGCTTCCCTACAATTTTGTGTGCGGTCGTGGGCGGCGAGGAACTCAGCGCGGCGGGATGCCATCGCTGCCTTACCAGTTACTGTGTGGCGCGGTGGCATGAACGGCACTTGGTGAGAGCTATGAGGTGGAGTGGCTGGACAACCGTATAGTGCATTGGTTTGTCAAGAGCTCAAGGACAGAAGACGAAGAAAATTTGGATTCCCCTTCAATCCTGGTCATTTAATACCGAGTAAAATGCATTGGCAGTCATCGAACTTGTCTTGATAGCTCACTTTGATCATTGTATACGAGATATGGTGATTATACGGTCATTGGCTCAGCATATAGCTTCGTATTTGTCTGGTTGACCAGTCAAATAGTCCGCATGTGCCTCATCAGCTTGTGTTCTTTATCTATCTACGCGGGCCTACCTGTCAATGGCGTCGGCTGAGAAGAGAGAAACGGGGGAGGGAGAAGAGATCGCCCGCCTGTCGCGCACGGACTCCAAGAAATATATGGTGATAATGTGAGGTGGGCCATGCTAGAGTCCGGACCGCTTCCGGAGCCCGGTCTCACCGCCCTGGCCCCTCAAGACTCCAGCTGCCCGCCGCATGCATGCATAGCAAGTAGTACTCCTTATGTGGAGGAGAGAGCCCGTCTCTACACGTGCTCCTAGGTATAAAAAAATAATTCTAGAAAAAGGCATAAAAAACAACTGTGTCTTAAAAAAAGAGTAAAAAGCATTTGAGAGGAAATAGATAGAGAGAAAGTGAGAAAAAGCTATAACCTGGGCATTACATGATGAAGGAGGGAGTGGTGCACATGCCAAGTTCACTCGGGTGCCGTGTTTCACACTCCTCCGTCGTAACAGTGGAGACAATAGCTTTCATCAAAAAGAAACAATGAATACTCGTTGCTCGTCCTCTATATCGGAAAGAATACTTTCATTCGCCGACATGTGGGACGTCGACCATCCTGGTCCACCTGCCATGCACAAAATTATCCTGGTCTACCCCGGTCGTATCGCAGGCCCAACCTTTCCCACTATAAGTTGTTCGGACGAAGGAACGATCATGACTAAGTTGAATTCCGCTTCTTCAAGAAAACTTACTGTACCCGCAATACTGCTACCACACGCCAAGACTAGACGGCACTGTACCACGTCATATCACTGAAACCCACTAGGCCAAACTAGCCCGCCTAGGTCATCTATTTTGGAACGGAGGGAGTACGTCTCTGCACTGCTATGATTTTGTGTTGCATGTTCTATGTACTTTTGCTACGATTTTCCTACCCTATGAACCAAATGAGGCCTGAATGTATGTCGACTATTGTCTGATCGATCGCTAAGCCAACAATTTTAGGAGCTAGGGCTATTGGTCGATCAAAGAGGGATAAGTATAAGCGTACCACGAGCTCATCAGCCCCAACGTTTCTCTTCGGTGAGTGTTTCGCAAGTACTATAGCTCGCACAGTAGCTAGCCTACTAACACCAAGAATCATCAAACAAGCCCTGCTGATATGATAAACAGTTCAAACTTACATCTAAGCATGCCATATATTACATCAAAAGCTGGTGAGGATACATCTGTTTCCATAACTCGGAGAGGGTTCTCATGATTCATCGCATGATTCACTATCAAACAAAAGTAGTAAGATCCTCCCACACAAGATAGTGCACTGGCCCTAAGATGGTTTGATAACACGCATCGTTCTGGTAATTAAACACAGGGCAATGCAAACTACCCTAAAGGATTAGCGCGACCAACTATTTCTTATCATCGATCTCTCGGGCAATGACCACAGCACGGACAGCGGCATCGGAATCGATTTCTGGGGTGATGTCCACAAGACTGACCGCGACATCGGAATCGATCTCTGGGGCGATTTCCACAGGATGGACAGTGGCATCGGAATCGATCTCCGGGGCGATGCCAACAGGACGGGCCACGACATCGGAATCATCAAGGACGTCCACCGGCACCTGCACAACCCTAACATATTAGCAAGCACATTGCAAATAATCAAAAACCTCAACTATGGTAATAAGCCATTATTTTTTACCTTGTACAGCTCACCAGGGGATCTCATCCCTCCGGGGGCCATCTCCTCGTCCTCGATGGGGGCCATCACCTTGCTAGGGGAATACTGCTTCTCAATAGCGACTATCTCCTCAAACTTGGTCTTGAGCATCACATAGGTGGCAATCAGAGTTCCTGGGGTAGGCACGGTGGGGCCCTTGCTGTTCTTCCAACTTTCTTTGAGGAGTTCGTCCGCCAACGTCCTCAACTCTTTGGCCAGTGCTTGTTTCTTGGAGTTCATCGTCTCCATGGGTTGGCCCGCCAACATGGTCAACTCGTTGGTCGGTGCTCGCTTCCTGGAGATCACTGTCTCCAGTGGGTTGTCCGCCGGCAACTCTTTGCCTAGTGCTCCAGGATCCATCAATGAACTGACAAACAAAAAGCAATCGAAAGGAAACCACAATCACAATGAAAACGGGAAAAGAATAGGATGTGATAATCGGTCGGTGCTTCGCAAAAAGAAGATTCTTGTAATGAAAATATAGCAGCATAACTGATTCGCCCACCTTTCCTTCATCGGTACAGAAGAAAAATGGCAGAAGTGAGTAGCCTGGAGTGAGGTTTTCTTCAAGAAAGGGAAGAAAGGGCTTGAACGAGCATTCTGGTGAAATGATGGTTGCTTCGTCCAGTCCAACTTGGAGGCCACCTTACCACTACTGGTAAAGGTGTGGGTTTTGTGATATGATGGGTCATGACGGCCACACCGGGGTGACAGGTGAGTCTCAACTGTAGCACCTCGCTGTGATTTGGTGGATGGCATGCGGGCCCGGATGCTTTGAAATGTCCCGCATGTAGATAGAGTGGCTAGTCATATAGGAGTGCTCAATATTGTGCACCGCGACCAAGGCGGAGAGGAAAACGAGAGAACTACGTAATTAATGCATGAGTTTAATTAGGGTGGTTTTGTAAAGTATGAGATACATTCCTCCAATCGCAAAATGCCTTGGTTCATGAGATTTGAGATTTGAGACCTATAAACCGGAAGGGAGGGAGTACTGCACACGGTGTAGTCTAGTCACTTGTTGAAATCTCTAGAAAGGCAAATACTCCTTTCCGGTTTACAGGCCTATACTACTCCCTCCGTCTAGGTGTGTAAGTCATCTTACGAAAACCAAATAGTCCCAAAACACTTAGGCGCGGTGCATTAACTTCTACCTTGTTTCTTGTTTCTTGACATATCAACCAATAAGAGATGAGATGTGTGCATGCTTTTAATGACTTACAATGGCTAGTTCATTGCATGCAATGCTATTAATTAGCAAATAAACATTGGTGACCCCAGGAGGAAACGGTGCTAAGCACGTGGACCTATACACAATGAGTATCAACCAATGGATAATGGAGTTTAATTGTTAAACAATAGCAATTTTGTCTAATGCAAGAGCCTGGCTAGTACTCCAAGGAACTGCACCACGCGAGCGTTCGCAACTGCCACGTTCGGGTTGCGCTTGGCTCTTCGCCTCTTCGAGAAGACAAACAATGATGTTACTCCTACTTCTACAGTATCGAATCCACTGCTGCATGTCCGTCCACCTCATGCGGGAGGGATAGCGTGTAGCGAAAGCTTCTACTTACTGCTCCTGCCTTTGTGTCTATGATAGGTGGGCCCAACAGGTGGTTGGCCCTCCTGTCATGCAGCCAAAGGCAGGTGCAGTTAAGGCACCGGAGCTCAGTCCGCGAGGGAGAGGGTGTTGTACTAACCAAATTTCTCGGTCTTGTATGCGTTGACGCGACACATCAAAGCACTGCAGTCGATATAAGTCTTTTTACACATTTCAAATGGGCTACTTCGTATGTAGGAGTAGACATATTCTGCTTCATATGTAGTCACTTGTTGCAATCTCTAAAAAGACTTATATTTGGAAACGGAGGGAGTACAACGCATGCATGCATGCCGTGACTTTCCTTTTGATACTTGCATGTGTTGATTTGATGCACCTTGCCAAATTTTGACTATAAATTTAACTAACCAAATTGTCATGCTTGTCACAAAAAATTACGGGGCTGTTTGGATTGTGACTATGTTTGTCTTATGTTGCCACATTATTTTTCCCACACTTTCCACACTTGCCTATCCTGAGTTGCTCAAATTGTTAAACACACTTTGGCTTGCCTAGGGGAATCTTGTGGGGTTCACTGCTAATAAAAAAATTCTTGTCTTAGGTGTGGCTAATAAAAAAGACTTATATTTAGGAACAGAGGGAGTAGAAAATATAAATAATAATGCATGTTGGGGCAACCCACGTTTCCTCTAATTTTAGCCATGGGCTTGTTCACAATTTTTACGAGGGGGTGGTTGTTCATTTAATGGAGGGACTTGTAGTACCAGACTTGAATGATACAAAGTGCGACCTGGCACACCGTAACACCACTTGGAACAAGCGGGTAGCTATCTCAAAAAACAATCAACAACTAAAAAACCATGACCTGGCATGTAGTAGTACACAATTTTAAATGATTTTTTTGATGGAGAGAAAAAGGAAAACTACCCCACTATGTATATATAGGTCGGAGCCTCCGGGCTTGCTTGCTAGGGTTGCTCTATTCACACACTCTCATCCTCTCCAGGTCTAAACAAGATAGGGGTAGTAACACTGTCTTTCTCCCTTCAAAAAACACTGGCTTTCTATCCTCACCGCTGGTTACAGATCCAGACGTATCCCCCTCCGCTGGTGAAGGGGAGGAGGGGCAACGTTTAGGCCGTCATCGACAGCGAGGGAGGAGACCCACTGCCGGCCGCACCGTTATCTCTGGTCGAGCGCCGGCGCGGGAGGTCCTCCGATGGCTTCGTCGTTGCCTGTGGGCGGATCCGCCCTCCTGCCGTCCACCTATCCACATCCCGACGACCTTCAGGTATATCTTCGTTCGAAACCGCCTTAGCTCTACTTCCCCAGCTCGCTACGCCGCTGCATGTGCATCATTTTCTACCTCTCAGCCCCTCTCGATCGGATGGTCCAACGTCACATATTTTTTTCTTCTATTGTTAGAGGTAAAGCTACTTCATGGAGTCGAATCTTGTACTCCCTCCGTACGAAAATAATTGTCATTGAAATGGATGTATCTAGATGTATTTTAGTTCTAGACACATCCATTTTGATGACAAGTAATTCTGGACGGAGGGAGTACTTGGTTCAAACAAGAAATAAAGTGGGGCTGGGGGAATTTAGTATGTACATCGGACTTGGTACAAATAGGAAGGAAAGGGGGTGAAAGTAGTACAGACTAGTCATCCAACCGGTCTCTTGGTCGAAAAGGGAAATATAGGGGTAACGTTGTACACAGTGGTATGACCAGGACAAGATTTTCTATCCACACATAGGAGTAGGTGGCTAGAGTGAACAAAAATGGGACCAACCCAGATATGTTTCTTGGATGTTTGTTTCTCGAGGCAACAAACTATGAATCACCACTTTATGCCCCTGTTTGCGTACATGGTGCTGGACTGCTGGTGCACCCACTATTCTTAATCTAATGTCCCTGGTAAAAATGAAGCCATGCCACTGTTATAAGCCATGACAAGTTTAGCCAAATGTTTTTGCCTGTAATTGTTTGAGACTCTGATTGTTTCCTCTGTGCTTTTTTGTGCAAACAGGGATATCCAATTCACCTGGTTGATGTTGTGACCTTTTGGTGCACCGCACAAAACTCTTCTTAAAAGAAGTGACTTTTGTGCTGTTTAACTGGAATGTCAGAATGGAACAGTTGGTTCATTTTGGTGGAACTTCACAAAGGGAGATCTGTGTTCCAATCCTCATCATCCATATTTGCGCCATAACCTTCCTTTAGGTAAGAATGATATTTAATGCATGTGTTCATCTCTATTTTCCGATTGCCATGAGAAAATAATGCTGTTTTTTACTAGTACACTTGTACTCCCTCACTGACAAAACCAATTCTGAATTAGATGGCCAATCATGTACTTGGTTTCACCAATTGGTGAGGAGAAAGAGAAACAGAGCATGAAGAGGAAGAAGAAGAATAAATAGTGCCAAGGCGATCTTGCTGAAGCCAGAGGCCTCAGTCGACGCCATTCAAGGGCTCCGGTAACGACTACCTTACATGTGAGACGATCCTCCAGGGAGCCCTTCCACTTCTACTGTCTCACTTAATTAATTAGGAGTACTTAAGTACCACTAATTTATTACTGCCTAATTTTCCTGTTGGAGTTAAACAAATCTTTAGTAGGACCCTATGATGAATCATGTACGTGTGTATGTTTGTCTATGGAGGTGAATCATGTGGTGGAGCAGGGAGGGAATGTTATTAGTGTCATGACATAATAGTGCTATTGTTTTGCATGTCAATTTATTGCCATTGGTTCAATGAGGCAATGTTTTGCGTATTGTCCATCATGAATTTGATGCTACTGTTTGAGTAATATGCTAATGTCTTCCTATCCTTTCTCACTAAGCTAATGAAGGTTTCACCTTGTTCCTACTTGTGCAAACAGGGACCATGTTGTGCCAATCATACATTTTAGTGGAACTACACAAGACAATACAATGAACTGTATCCCAGCCAGTGCTTTTAACTCTGCTGGAAGTTCTTGATAATCTTTCGATATAATCTCAGCACTGGTAAACAAGAGTGATTTCAACCATACATTTGAAGTGCACAAAAATATATACTATTGTGTGATTCTAGTGAGTGCTTTATCATCTCTTATGGGACTACATGAATAAGCTTTTTTCTCAGGTTGGTACGGGCCTAAGGCCATCATCCATATTAGTTTGCTGTCATCTCTATTTGTATCGTGCTACTATCATGAGAAACTCCTTTATCTTTTCACGTTATAGTTTTGCAACCTATGATAAATGGCAATGCTTCGAGTGTTGAGTTGAGCTAATTGGCATTGATTAAATAAACTAATACCTCTCTTTAAGCAAGACTACTATGTTGCTAACTTTACCCATTAAGATAATGAGGGTGCTTCTATTTGTTAGTGTATGTTTCATCAACTAGTCCCACTATTACAGTAATCTCACTCTCTCAATATATGTGCCAACAGGGATGCTCGATTTTGGTGGAACTGCACAAAAACTTTGGGTGCTTCATTGCCTCGACAGCTTCCGTCCTTTCCTGTCAGTCGCTAATCTCCGCTTGCTTTCTTCCTTTTCTATCAGTCGCTTGGCTTATCTCGGCTTCCAGTCAAAGGAAATAGTAATTGATATGCTACCTCACATAGGTTGGTACTGGTCTTTATCCTGATTATTGTACCTGTATGTATTGGTAATTTGGTATTGTGCTACTGTTTGCCAATTTCATAAAGGAGTAATTTGGAGCCTGAACCCACACGCAAATCATTACATCGGGTGATTTCAGTAGAACTGCACAAAATGATCAGATGGACAGGTACTTATGCTTCTGCTATGTACTCCAAAGTTCACTCAAACAAGCATCGATGTTGACAAGAAGTGCCTATATTCATTTGAGTATCAACCGGCGTCAACCAATTGTCAAACTCCAAGTATTAGGAGAGCGAACGCCAAAAATATTGCTTGGTGCATAGCCCAGAAAAACGTAGTCCAGTCTCTGGTCCCAACTTGTGCCTTCTGGTTATCGGCACATATGGTAGCGAACTATATGGCATGGAGTCTAAAGATTCCAGACAAGTTGGTTGACACATATATTCATCTGGCACTTAATCAGTCTGCATGCCAAGGATGCCTCATTTCAGTTGAACTGCATAAAAAATTTGGGTGGTTCATTTTCTCAACCGCCTCCTTTCTCGTCTGCAATGTAGAATTTTGGCGAGATACAGGACCAAGATGAGCCAGTAAACTAGTTGGATGAAAGTAGTGGCCAAGTTGCTCAAACCTCCCTCGGCACGAGGCCACTGTTTGAGGATAAACCTACAAGCAAAGTTCAGATTGTCTGTGCTGCCTCTTATGTACTCGAAAGTTTACTCGTACAAGAACTAATTTTAGCAAGAAGTACCTCCGATTGAACACCATTTACCAGTCTGTACCCTAGGTAATTAAAGTTCATCCATGGATCATATTGGCTGTGATCTCAATCATTTGGATGCATAAACATACTGAACATGTGTATATCTGTATCTTTTTGTGAATTATGTATGAATATTATCGTGTGATCTATCAATCATTTGGATGCATAGATATGCTGAGCTTGTGTATATATGAATCTTTTGAGTTGTTGATAGTGAATGTTGGCTATGAATATGAACGTGTCCTGTGAACCTGAGTTTGATATGAATGTTTACCTTTTCTGTTGTATTTGTGTGTGAACTTGTTGGTATGCCTACTATGGGGTATAAAACGCAGGTCTCTTATAAAAGTGATGGTGTGTCCAGTTTATGTTTTCCCTTCTAACCACATTATATATACTAGCAAAAGGGCCCGTGCGTTGCAATGGGAAAAAAATATGGCACACACTTACGTTCTATTCTTCTTTACCGGGTCTGTCATTACATGTGCTCCGGTGTAATAACATCATAAATTACCAAACTGCCTTAGGAGTTTTTGTCTCAGGCACCACAGTGAGAATGATTGACAACATGAGCATCACCAGCCTGAAGAAAGTTGTTGTTTTATGACCGGCATGGCCAAGAGGATATATGATGCGCACTGACATCCAACAACAACATTTCTCATGGTTTCGGTTTTTTTTCTGAACCAATGCTATATTTGATTAGTTGGCACAAAAAAGTTGTAATTCTTTCACTCCAACAACGGCCAACATGGCTCGTCATTCTTCCAAAAGATGTCCCTTATGATATTTTTTTCAGCAAAAGGGTGTGCATTATCTCCTTGCTGTTGTCTAACTGAAGGAAACTGAATGTGAAAATTTAAGTGTATATAGACTGACCCACTCAGAGTGCATACAAAAATATTTTTATCAAAGTCGTCAGTGCCAACATTGTACCTCCAATGTCCATCTGCATCTATACGGCTAGGTCTAATCTTAAGCAAGAATGAAACTACCAAGCAAACTGAGATAACAGCATGTAGCCGACCCCGGGCAGCAGGTGGTCAGGGATCATCAGCAGAGAAACACGAAGTCGGCTGACGACCGCCGAGCATGGCCAGGCCCATCTCGCTCTCGTGGTGGCTCCCGGGCCTCTCCGTGGCTCCTCCACTCTGAGTCCATAGCCCGACCTCGGCGTTCCGCCTCCATCCTCCTCCGCCCTCTGTCCCGCGTGCTCCTCCACACCTCCCTCTCCAAGCCGACGGATCCGACCTTCCCCTTGCTGGATCAGGTCCACCACGAGCCTCAAGACACCCTACCGCCGCGCTTGTGTCCATGTCGTGCATGGTGTTCAGGTGGCCAGCGTGTGGAACAGGCTGCGTCGTAGGCATTTGCGCGTTGCGCCTCCGCTTCCCCACCCCGGCGAGCACCGGACTGAACAGCTTCACGCCGGACTGCCGTTTTGTTGTACAATTTCCCTTCGTTCTCATTTTGTGTTTGTTGATTCAAGAGGCTCGTTATTGATATGCAATTTTCCAACGTATATAAATTGGTAGGCTTTCATGTAAGCAATCGAGGTGGGATTACTCCGAGTACATGTGTGAAAATCAGGTAAGGTACAGATACAGAAGCGTGCATGCAGGCCAAAACATGCATGCAGGCCCAATAAGAGAATGTGGACGTGGACCAATTGGATGGACAAAGTTTCTAGTACCTCCTCGCAGCAATTGGACGGACTGTCGATCAAAACTAACGGAAAAAAACTGAAAGCGTAAATTCACAGAAAGAAGCGTATTGTGACGGTGAACCCAAAGAGTCAATCCGTGCTTTATTATTAGGGAAAGATTTATATTATTACTATTGTCGTATATTTTATAGAGACTTATATATATACATTATAAAAACATCCCACGTGTTATTAACTTATAAAAGTAAATGTTTAACGGAAGTTGGCAAGGAAAATCCTGGTTGTTTTTGACTCACAGGCAAGGAAAATCCTGCTAATTGCGTACAAAAGCTTGCGAAGATTTTAAGGACCAATTTAATAATAACGCGCTCATTTTTATTTTGAGCAATCACTCGCTAGTTTCTTAATTATATATATATAATGTACCTCTTCAGTTTATTCTTTGATATTAATTGCTCCTTCTAACATAACATTATATATATAACGAGCCCACCTAATACGTGTATTTCAAGGAAGTGCAAATGGGCTGGGATTTCTTAGAAAATATAAATGGGCCTGATTTATGCGAAATTATTTGTTCACCTAGCCCAGAAAATGGAATGTACATTCTAGAAAACATGTGTTAAATATATGACACATTTTTGCAGGCTAACATGTGGGCCAATAGGTTGAAGCCTACGCAGGGCGTTGTCAACTTGGTCAACAAATGATTGTGTCATCCACAGCCATTGGATTTATATCCAACAGCCGGCATGCACCTTCAATCTCTCGTCTTCTTCCTCCAGCGTCGCCAGGACCGCCTGGTCCAGCCTCCGGCGGCTCTGCTTAGCACGCATCGCTGCGAAGTGCTACCCCACCGCCAGCCAGGCTATCCTTCCACCCCTCGACACCTCCTGTTATTCTCCACAGACTACAGCCCCACGCCGCAACAGAACCAGTTATAACCCTTCTCCTCCTCTCAATCTGCGACTCCACTGCCGTGTTTTGCCATCTCCGAGTCGTTCCTGTCCGGGGCCTCGCCGTCGTCCACCGCCTCGCTGCGTTCGGTGCGGCGTGGTCAACAAACGAGTCATCGGAAGAGGACTGTACGTGGAGAGCCTGACGGCTGGGACCCACGAGGTCCATGGTCGCACGCAAGGAAAGTTCCTCCTTATTAAGCTGAAAAATAATGTTTCCTCCACCTGACAGGTGGGACCCATCGGCTGTATCTTTGCACGGAAGGAAGTGCCTCCTTGTTTTGTGAAAAAAATTATTCATCCCGTTGACAGATGGGACCCGTCAGATTTGATGACTGACTTGTGGGCCTACTAAGCGGACGTGTACGCACGGCTTTGTCAACTTAATCAACAAATGATTCTAGCAGCTGGACTGTTGGATGTTAATCCAACAGCCGTGCTCCTTCTTCAACCTCTGTTCTTGCTCCTGTCTCCCGTGGGCGGCACCGCGGCTGTGCTGCCGCGCACCCGAACCAGTGAAGTCTCCGACTCCTCTCCATATGCGACTCCACTGCCCCGTCTTCCCCATCTCCGGGTCGTTCCAGTCTGGGTGCGCTCGGCACGGTGTGGTCAACGTGGTCAACAACTGAGAGTCATCGGAAGATGACTGTACGTGAGAGGCTGACAGTGGGGACGCACCATGCCCATGGACGCATGCATGCAACGGAACGCGGCGAGGTCAACATGGTCAAGGAACGACTTCCATCGGAAGTATACTTACGTGGAGAGTCTCAGCTGGGTCCACGGCCACAGCAAGTAAGTGCCTCTTTATTACGCGGAAAATAATGATTCCTCCAACTGACAGCAGGGACCCACTAGATGGGCCACCGTATTTTGCGAAAAAAACGTTTGCCCCTGACTGCTGGGACCCACCTGACGGGCCACCATATTTCGCGAAAAAAATGTTTCCCCCGCTGTCAGCTCAGACCCACCGGAAGTGCCTCCTTATTACGCACAAAAAAATGAATACTCCCCCGGCTAGCTGGGACCCACCTTGGTGGGAGGCTGACTTGTGGGCCTACTAAGTTGACAGGGACGAAGGGCTTTGTCAACTTAGTCAATATGAACGATTCTAGCTCCAGTGATCGTATGATGTCCATCCAACAGCCCTAGTGCTTCTTCAACCTCTGGTCTTCTTGCTCCAGCCGCCCAAAGCAGCGCCGGTCGTGCCGCATGCTCCTGCCTCCCGTGGCCGGTTGTGCTGCCACGGAGGCCTCACCGCCCCTACTATTCCCACCGCTCGCCATGCCCTGCGGCGACGGCAGCCTCACACCATAGCCGAACTAGTGAACCCTCGTACTCCTCTCAACGCGGGCTTCCACTGCCGCGTCTTCCCCTTCCTAGGCCTCGCCGTTGTCCACCGCCATGGTGCTCTCCGTGCGGCGTGGTCAATGTGGTCAAGGAACGACTTCCATCGGAAGAGTACTGTACGTGGAGAGGCTGACAGTTGGGTCCACGGCCACAGCCCAGTTTTTTTGTGATTTGCCAAGTAAGTCGCTTTGTCAGGCCTGTTGGGCTGCAAATCTTTCAAGACGAGGAGAGCTTTCATTCGGCTGGATGAGAAAATAGCCCGTCAGTAATGAGAAATGGGCTGTACATTTTTAAAACACATCAAACCGGCAATTAGTTTCAAATATATTTTTTTCGTTTCGAGATTTTAAATTACATTAATTTTTATGCGTGGAGAATTTGTTGGATTTTATATTGATATACATTTATTTTTAAAATCAGTTTGAATGTGAGTCGAAATTTCGGGATTAAAAACAGTTTGAACCGCATCGAAATATGCAAAATTTCGTATAATTTTTTAACCGTGGCCACAATATGGGCTGTAATGCTAACAAAAAGAATATGGGCTCCAAAAAAACCTTTAGAATTAGCAAATGGGTTGTAAATTATTAGAAATAATGGTAGATGGACTGTATGCTGTTTTCCACAGATTTGAGGCTTTCCTAAGAAAAGGTTGACGCACAAGCAGTGACTGTTGGATGTCCATCGAACGGCCGTCGTGCTTCTTCAATCTCTGCTCTTCCTGCTCCAGCCACTCAAACAAGCGCCGGCGGGACTGCCTGCTCCCTCCTCCCCCCGGCCGGCTGTGCTGCCGCGTGGGCCACACCGCCCCACCATACTCCCATCGCTGGCCTAGCCATCCCTCTACTCACCCACACCTGCTATTATTCTCCGGCGACACAGACGAACCAGTAAATCCTCGTACAGTCGTACTCCCCTCCGCGTGGGAAACAACTACCGAGTCTTCCTGCCTCCGTGTCGTTCCCTTCCTAGGCCTCGCCGTCGTCCACCGCCTTGGTGTTCTCAGCGCGGCCTGGCCAACGTGGTCAATGACCGATACCCCCTATTATTCTGCAGTGACGGTAGCCTCACACCGCAGCGAACCAGTGAACCCTCATACTCCTCTACGCGTGGGCATCCACTGTCGCGTCTTCCCCGGCTCTGCGTCATCCCCTTCCTAGGCCTCGCCATCGTCCACCGCCCTGGTGCTCTCGGCGCGGCGTGGTCAACGTGGTCAAGGAACAGCTTCCATCAGACGTGGACTGTACGTGGAGAGGCTGACAGCTGGGTCCAAAGCCGCAGCAAGGAAGTGCCTCCTTATTACGTGCAAAATAATTAATCCTCTACTTGACAGCGGGGACCCACCGGATGGGCCACCATATTTCGCGAAAAAAACGTTTGCCCCTGACTGTTGGGACCCACCAGCTACGTCTTCGCACGCAAGGAAGTGCGTCCGGGCAAAAAAACGATTCGCCCCCCTGACTGCTGGGACCCACCAGCTACATCTTCGCAGGCAAGGAAGTGCCTGATAGTCGGGACCCACCTGGTCGAAGCATACGTAGCGTTGTTATTCTGGTCGCGAATGTGTACGTACATATATACTGGTGGATGTAGAGGCGCGCACGTGTCGTAGTAGAGGCGCGTACGTGTCGTAGTAGAGGCACGCACGTAGCATGTACACGTACGTACAGCGGCCAGGGTGCAAGAAAGAAAATACGGCCACGTATGTGTACATACGGGCGGGGTCTCGAACGCCTACTCGCGCATACGTACGGCCAGGGCTCGTGTACATGGCTGGGTCGGAACGGAGAAACAACGTCGTCGTCGTGTTCATGGGGAGGCAACGGAATGCGTCGTGTTCATCGGGAGGCAACAGAACGCGTGGGAGCTAACCGGCTGGGTCAGAACGGAATGCGTGGTCGTGTTCATCGGGAGGGCTTGGTCGGAACAGGCGATGGAAACGAGGCATGGCTTACCGCACAACAGAGGAAACAGACCTCCTATGTTCGAAACGGGGTCCTGTTGATCGGGAGGGGTCTGGCGTACCGCAAAACGGAGGAAATGGACCTCCTACGGTCGAAACGGGGGTCCTGTTGATCGGGAGGGGTGTGGCGTACCGCAAAACGGACGAAACGGGGGTCCTGTTGATCGGGAGGGGTGTGGTGTACCGCAAAATGGACGAAACGGACCTCCTACGGTCGAAACGGGGGTCCTGTTCATCAGGAGGGGTGTGGCGTACCGCAAAACGGGACTCCACGAGATACTGTTCATCTCCACCGTCGACCTCCTCCAGCCTCCACGGGCTACCGTCGACCTCCTCCAGCCTCCACGGGCTCCTGTTCAACCACCCCTCCACGGGCACCCCTCCACCATCTACTGTTCATCCAGCCCTCCACACCACGGGGTCATGTTCAACCACCCCTCCATAGGCACCCCTCCACCGTCTACTGTTCATCCAGCCCTCCACCACACCACGGGGTCATGTTCATCCAGAGGCAACGCCACCGCTCACTGTTCATCCAACCCCCCCCCCCCCCCCCCCGCAACGCTCACTGTTCATCCCAGAGGCAGCATCGATCGGCTTCAGTTAGCAGCAGTAGCGAAGGAATCGGTCGATCGGGTTTAGTTAACAGCCATCGATCGATCGCTCGGGTTCAGTAACGCGTAGCCTGCAGTGCAATCGCTCGGGTTCAGTTAGAGCCCAACGCCTCACTCGGGTTCGGTTAGAGCCAACACCTCGCACACACGCGCGTACGTGTACAAGAGAAATGCGCATCGCTCGGCCCCTGACCTCCCACCGTAACCGGGAACTCCCCAAATTTTTCTTCCCCCTCGCTTCTACCACGGTTTTTTCCGTCATGGACGGCCCAAAGAATGTCATGCAGCTGCGTCTCCGGCCCGCCCAGGACGAAAAGCCCATTTTCTGTCATGATTTTTTGTCATAGAAGTAGGAGCCCACCACATCTATGATGATACCGGGTTTTGTCACAATTATTGTCATAGAAGTGTCATATGTATGATAGAAAAAAAATTCGTTCGGTCCAAAATGTCACGGATGTGCTTTTTTTGTAGTGTTGACCATTGGATTGGGGGTGAGCTACTGATGAAACATCAAGCCGGATATGTTCTCGGTGACGGAATTCTTCCATAGCTCCTTGTGACAGGTTGGTGCCATTGTCAGTATTAATGTTGTGTGGAAAACCAAAACGAAAGATCACTTTCTTCATGAATTGAACCACCGTGGCCGCATCACACTTACTGGCCAGCTCTGCCTCAACCCATTTTGTGAACTTGTCCACTGCCACCAAAAGGTGCGTCTTTTTATCTTTGGATCTTTTGAAGGGTCCAACCATATCAAGCCCCTAGACTGCAAACGGCCAAGTAATTGGAATCATCCGCAATTCCTGAGCCGGCACATGCACCCATCGTGCGAATTTTTGACACCCATCGCACCTACTAACCAGATCCTTCGCATCGGCGTGAGCTGTTAGCCAGTAAAAACCATGACGGAAAACTTTCGCCACAAGAGACTTTGAACCGGCATGATGGCCACAATCTCCTTCATGGATCTCACGAAGAATTTATTGACCTTCTTCAGGGGAGACACAATGTTGAAACGCTCCGGTGACACTGCGATGATACAACTCACCATTGGAAATTGTCATTGACTTGGACCGCCGGGTTATCTGTCTAGCCAAGGTCTCATCCTCCGGCAACTCGCCCCGGGTCATATAAGCCAAATATGGCACTGTCCAATCTAGAATGACATGAAGAGCCGCCACCAATTGTGCTTCCGGGTCTGGAACAGCCAAGTCTTCCTCTGTAGGCAACTTGACAGAAGGGTTATGCAGAACATCTAAAAAGTGTTAGGCAGCACCGGCTTACACTGAGATCCCAACCGGCTTAAAGCATCGGCTGCCTCGTTCTTTCTGCGGTCAATGTGCTCCACTTGATAACCCTTGAAGTGTCCAGCAATAGCGTCAACCTCACGGCGATAAGCCGCCATGAGAGGATCCTTGGAATCCCACTTGCCTGATACTTGCTGAGCCACCAAATCTGAGTCGCCAAGGCACCGTACCCGGCTCAAACTCATTTCTTTATCCATTCGAAGACCATGGAGTAAAGCCTCATACTCAGCTGCGTTGTTAGTACAAGGAAACATCAACTGCAACACATAACAAAACTTGTCACCTCGAGGGGAAGTTAAAACAACTCCAGCCCCCGAGCCCTCCAATTTCCTGGGCCCATCAAAATGAATCGTCCAATATGTGTTGTCTGGCTTCTCTTCAGGTATTTGTAACTCCGTCCAATCATTAATGAAATCCACCAGTGCTTGAGATTTGATGGTTGTACGTGGCACGTATTTTAAACCGTGAGACCCAAGTTCAATGGCCCACTTGGCGACTCGTCCCGTGGCTTCTCTATTTTGAATAATATCTCCTAAAGGAGCAGAGCTAACCATAGTGACAGGATGACCCTGAAAGTAATGCTTAAGCTTCCGGCTCGCCATGAACACCCCATAAATGAGTTTCTACCAATGTGGATATCTCTGTTTGGACTCAATGAGCACCTCACTGACGTAGTAAACCGGCCGCTGAACCGGATGTTCCTTACCAGCCTCTTTGCGCTGTATAATAATGGCCACACTGACAGCACGTGTGTTAGCGGCCACATATAACAACAGTGGCTCCTTATCAATGGGAGCAGCAAGAACCGGTGGCTCAGCGAGCTGTCTTTTCAGATCTTCAAAGGCAGAGTTAGCAGCATCACTCCAGACAAAATCCTCCGTCTTCTTCATCATTTGATATAACGGCATAGCCTTCTCCCCTAACCAGCTTATGAACCGGCTTAAAGCCGTGACACGACCCGCCAGCCGCTGAACATCATTGATGCACGCCGGCTTAGCCAAAGACGTAATCGCCTTGATTTTCTCTGGGTTAGCCTCAATGCCTCTGTTACACACCAAGAAACCCAAAAGCTTGCCTGCTGGTACTCCAAAAATGCACTTGGCTGGGTTGAGCATCATCTTGTAGACCCAGAGGTTATCAAAGGTTTCTTTCAAATCATCTACTAAGGTTTCCTTCTCTCTGGATTTCACCACTATATCGTCCACATAAGCACGAACATTACGCCCAATCTGATTATGAAGACAGTTCTGCACACACCGCTGATAAGTCACCTGGCACTCTTAAGCCCAAAGGGCATGGACACATAGCAAAAGGCTCCAAATTGAGTAATGAAAGTTGTCTTCTCCTGGTCCTTAACCGCCATCTTGATCTGATGGTAACCAGAATAAGCATCCAAAAAGCTTAAACGCTCACAACCTGCCGTGGCATCAATGATTTGATCAATAAGAGGGAGACCAAAAGGATCAGCTGGACAAGCTTTGTTTAAGTCTGTGTAATCCACACACACATGCTAGGTACCGTTCTTTTTAAGCACGAGCACCGGGTTAGCCAACCACTCTGGATGAAAGACTTCAATAATGAACCCGACTGCCAAAAGCCGGGCCACTTCTTCTCCAATAGCCTTGCGCCTTTCCTCGTTGAACCACCGAAGAAACTGCCTGACTGGCTTAAAATTTGGATCAATATTGAGAGTGCACTCAGCGAGTTCTCTTGGTACACCCGGCATGTCAGAAGGCTTCCATGCAAAGATGTCCCGGTTCTCATGGATGAACCCGATGAGCGCGCCTTCCTATTTGGGATCCAAATTAGCACTGATAATAAATTGTTTGGATGAGTCGCCAGGCACAAAATCAATCATCTTGGTATCATCAGCTGGCTTAAACTTCAGCGCCGGCTCATGCTCTGTAGTTGGCTTCTTCAAAGATGTCATGTCTGTCGGGTCAACATTGTCTTTGTAGAACTGTAACTCCTCCGTCGCGCAAACAGATTCTGCGTAAGCAGCATCGCCTTCCTCACACTCCAAGGCTATTTTCCGGCTTCCATGTACTATGATAGTACCTTTATAACCCGGCATCTTGAGCTGCAGATAAACATAACACGGCCGCGCCATGAATTTTGCATAAGCCGGTCGTCCAAACAGGGCGTGATATGGGCTCTTGATTTTAACCACCTCAAAGGTTAATTTCTCAGCCCTGGAATCATGTTCATCTCCAAAAGCTACCTCCAGCTCAATCTTACTCATTGGATATGCCGACTTATTAGGCACCACTCCATGAAAAACAGTGTTCGACGTCTTAAGACTTTTGTCAGTCAACCCCATGCGACGGAATGTCTCATAATAGAGGATGTTGATGCTACTGCCTCCGTCCATGAGCACCTTAGTGAATTTATATCCACCAACCTGAGGCGCCACCACCAAAGCCAAATGACCCGGATTGTCAACCCGGGGCAGGTGATCCTCCCTAGTCCACAGAATAGGTTGCTCAGACCATCTCAAATAACGAGGAACTGCCGGCTCAACAGCGTTGACCGCTCTCTTATGAAGTTTCTGGTCCCTTTTGCATAAGCTGGTGGTGAACACATGATACTGCCCACTACTTAGCTACTTTGGGTTACTCTGAAACCCGGATTGCTGCTGCTGCTGACCTCCTTGGCCAGATTGCTGATTATAACCACCTTGATTACCTTGAGGGCCCTGGCCATGAAAACCGCCACCGCCTGAATTACCGCACGGGCCATGAAAGCCGCCGCCGCCTGAGCCGCTACCAGGTCCATGATTACCATCGAACATGTTAGAATTCTTGAAATCCTTCATGATTGTAGAGTCTTTCCATAGATGGGTGGCCGGCTTCTCCTGGGTGCCGTGTCTTGGACAGGGTTCATTTAGCAACTGCTCGAGGGTGGGACCTGACCCGCCTAACCGAGGAGGTGGCCTCCCCTTACGCCATTGATTGCTGTCTTGTGCATTGGTGTTAGACACAAACTCCAGACTACCGTCGGCCTTACGTTCATTATTACCTCCTTGATTTGTCGGGTTATGCTGGTGACCTTTGTCGTTGCCGTTCTTCTTTCCCTTCCCTGTCTTCTCTTCGTCAGATGCGGGATCCTTGGTACTATTAGAGTCGGCGTATTTGACCAGAGCCGCCATTAGCTGGCCCACGTCATTGCAATCACGCTTGAGCCGCCCCAGCTTTTGTTTCAAAGGTTCAAAACAGCAATTTTTCTCCAACATTAAGAACGCGGAGCTGGCATCCATATTATCATATGAATGTATTATTTCCTTCACCCAACGCACCCAATGGGTCGTGGATTCACCTTCCTCTTGTTTGCAACTAGTCAAGTCCACAATCGACATGGGTTGCTTGCATGTATCTTTGAAGTTCTGAATAAACCGGGCTTTTAACTCTGCCCATGAGCCGATGGAATTGGGTGGCAATCCCTTCAACCAAGTGCGAGTTGTTCCATCTAACATCATAGTGAAGTACTTGGCCATTGCTACGTCACTGACCTCCAATAATTCCATGGCCATCTCATAACTTTCAATCCATGCCCTGGGTTGTAAGTCGGTTGTGTAATTAGGCACCTTACGAGGCCCTTAAAATCCTTTGGCAAGCGCTCATTGCGTAGAGCCGGCACCAAGCAATGGACACCTCCAGTCCCCGTGGCCACGCCCGCTTCAACAGAGGTTGTTGGATAAACCGGAAAATCCTGGTGAGCCGCCTACTCAGTTGCCTGCTGAACCGCCCGCTCAGCCTCTTGGCGGATCCTATCCTGGTCAACCAAGTTAAGAGCTCCATCGTGCGCCGGGTCATGCCTGCGTGGCTGGTTACGGCGTTCGGTGTTGCTTGACACGGGCGCTGAATCCATATGCCTGCTATAGCTCGGGCTCCGGCTTGGGCGAGGGATCGAATGGATCATGTCTCGACTATAAGAGTATGCCTCCTGTTGTGCCAGAGCCGTCTGAAGAAGTTCTCTGACCCTTCGCGTTTCGATCATCGTCGGAGAGTCGCCTTCCATCGGGAGAGCCGCCAAATGTGTCGATGCAGCGATCAGATTCTCCAAAGGGTTAGAAAAATGACCCGGTGGTGTTGGTGCATAATGAGGCAGAGCAGTATTCACACGAGGGGGTTCCATAGCCCGCGGTTGAACCGGCTCCCCAGCCCCGGGTGTTGTAATCCGGTTTACCTCCGGCGGGTTACTGGGACCGGCCCCGGGTGTATGGAAGAGGTTCCTAGGATTGTAAGTCAGAGGAAGACGTGATTGAGTCTTATGGTGCCTTCTCCTCATGACCTAGTTTGATGCATTCAGATCCAACGTGAGCCGAAAGGTCTCTGATTGAAGCTGCTGAGCCCGAGCATCCAAAACCGCCCACTCTGCAGCCATCCTGACGTCCTCCGCCGCCAAGTTTTCCTTGGCTTGTGCTACCTCCCCGCGTAAATGTGCCACCTCCACATCATGCTGAGCCTTATCCGCCAGTTAGACCACGACGGTCAATAGGGTCGTCATCCTATCCATGAGATCCATCAGCACCTGAGTCAGCGGGCGCGCGGGGTCTCCTGACCCGGCCGCTGCCGACTCGGTGGTTATTGCTGCCGCAGCTGTAGAGTTTTAAGCGGGATGCGTACCAGTCATGAAGATCCCCACTCTGTTCGGCGGCTCAAAGGGGTCCAGAATACTGCTACCATCGGAACAGCCCCCAAGCCCGCCATCTTGTAGTTGACACAATGAATCCGTCTCACCTGTGGGCGACTCACCGTCAGAGTAGACGGCCGTCTCACCGCCATCCATAGATCCTTCGGAAAACTCCCCTCCATGGATGCAACCCACGAAGACATGCCTCATAGCGGGCTGAGTCCGAGCGGGTCTCGCGCGCTGAGCCGTCTCGATGAGGTCGGTGCAGATATCCGGCTCAGGGCCCGGCTCGCCGATCCGGCTGATGAAGACGTGGATTCCGTCGAAGGGGACCCGGTACCCGTACTCAATTGAGCCGACATCTGGGCCCCAACCTGCATCGTAGATGTAGAGCTTGCCGCGACGACTCTTGGTCATCCGGCCCACAGTGTATCCCTTGAGCCCTTCGAAGCTGCCCTTCAAGAACTCAAATCCACCGTGCGTTGGCCCCATGGTGGGCGCCAACTGTCGTGGAATTGTCACGGCAGATGTCCTAGTGAAAGGACTTAGTCGTGGAGCCATCGCAACTAGGAAACTTAAAGGGGTTAATCGGGACAAAGGACACGAGAAGTTTATATTGGTTCGGCCCTTGCTGTGAAGGTAAAGCCTCGTCCAGTTGATGTGGTATTGCTAGGTTTCGATGACCAAGGAGCAAAATACGCTAGCTTGGCTCTCGATCTGTTGTTTCTTTCCCTGAGCCGCCGCCAGGTCGTCCCTTATATACACGGGTTGACGCCCTACGGCCTAGAGTCCCGGCCGGCTCATACAACGTGTCCGGCTCGGTGACAACTCTTACATGCCTTACCTTACAAGTCTTATTCATACATGGCGGTTCATACTTACGGGCCTTAAGCCGCCTCTGGGCTTGGGCCTACTACAAGCCTTATCATAAATCGTCACCTTGTATACTCTTCGGGCTTCCTTTTAAGTAACCCTCCATTGTGATTGACCCGGCCCCTCCTGGGCGGGTCATACCTGGTAGTCATATCCCCAACAATCACCCAGTTACGTTGTGACGTTTGATGGCACACAAGGTATTGCTCCGGTATCCGGGAGTTGCATGATATCAAGGTTGAAGGAATATGTATTTAACATTAAGAAAGCAATAGCAATAAAATGAACAATCATATGGTAAGCTAACGAATGGGTCTTGTCCATCAAATCATTCTCCTAATGATGTGATCCCGCTATCAAGTGACAACACATGTCCATGGTTAGGAAACCTTAACCATCTTTGATCAAACGAGCAAGTCTAGTAGAGGCTTACTAGGGACACAGTATTTGTTTATGTATCCACACATGTATTTAAGTTTCCGTTTAATACAATTCTAGCATGAATAATAAACATTTATCATGAATAAGGAAATATAATAATAATAACTTTACTATTGCCTCTAGGGCATATTTCCATCAGTCTCCCACTTGCACTAGAGTCAATAATCTAGATTAAATAGTAATGAATCTAACACCCTTGGAGTCTTGGTGTTGATCATGTTTTGCCCGCGGAA
This sequence comes from Triticum urartu, assembly GCF_056163025.1. Lineage (NCBI taxonomy): Eukaryota > Viridiplantae > Streptophyta > Magnoliopsida > Poales > Poaceae > Triticum > Triticum urartu. The sequence goes on from NC_141875.1 coordinate 560,444,716, forward strand.
GAGGTTTAGTCAACGGGTCTGCTACATTCAGATCTGTATGTATTTTGCAAATTTCTATGCCTCCATCCTTGACCTTTTCACAAATGGAGTTGAAGCGTCTCTTGATGTGTTTGGTTCTCTTGTGAAACCTGGATTCCTTCGCTAAGGCAGTTGCTCCAGTGTTGTCACAAAAGAATTTCATTGGACCCGATGCACTGGGTATTACACCCAGATTGGATATGAACTCCTTCATCTAGACTACTTCATGCACTGCTTCTGAAGCAGCTATGTACTCCTCTTCACATGTAGATCCTGCCACAACGCTCTGCTTGGAACTGCACCAACTAGCAGCTCCACCATTCAATATAAATGCGCATCCGGTTTGAGACTTAGAGTCATCCAGATTTGTGTCAAATCTAGCATTGACGTAACCTTTTATGACGAGCTCTTCGTCACCTCAGAAACGAGAAACATATCCTTGGTCCTTTTCAGGTACTTCAGGATGTTCTTGAACACTTTCTAGTGATCCACTCCTGGATTACTTTGGTACCTCCCTAACAAACTTATGGCAAGGCACACATCAGGTCTGGTACACAGCATGGCATACATAATAGAACCTATGGCTAAGGCATAGGGAATGACTTTCATTTTCTCTCTATATTCTGCCGTGGTCGGATTTTGAGTCTGACTCAATTTCACACCTTGCAACACAGGTAAGAACCTTTTCTTAGACCGGTCCATTTTAAACTTCTTCAGAACTTTGTTAAGGTATGTGCTTTGTAAAAGTCCTATTAAGCGTCTTGATCTATCCCTATAGATCTTCATGCCCAATATATAAGCAGCTTCACCGAGGTCTTTCATTGAAAAATTCTTATTCAAGTATCCTTTTATGTTATCCAGAAATTCTATATCATTTCCAATCAGCAATATGTCATCCACATATAATATGAGAAATGCTACAGAGCTCCCACTCACTTTCTTGTAAATGCAGGCTTCACCAAAAGTCTGTATAAAACCATATGCTTTGATCACATCATCAAAGCTATATTCCAACTCCGAGATGCTTGCACCAGTCTATAGATGGATTGCTGGAGCTTGCACACTTCGTTAGCACCTTTAGGATCGACAAAACCTTCTGGTTGCATCATATACAACCCTTCTTTAAGAAATCCATTAAGGAATGAAATTTTGACGTCCATTTGCTAGATTTCATAATCATAAAATGCGGCAATTTCTAACATGATTCTGACAGACTTAAGCATCGCTACGGGTGAGAAAGTCTCATCGTAGTCAACCCCTTGAACTTCTCGAAAACCTTTTGCGACAATTTGAGCTTTGTAGATAGTGACATTACCATCAGCGCTCGTCTTCTTCTTGAAGATCCATTTATTCTCAATGGCTTGCCGATCATCGGGCAAGTCCACCAAAATCCACACTTTGTTCTAATACATGGATCCTATCTTAGATTTCATGGCCTCAATCCATTTATCGGAATCCGGGCTCATCATAGCTTCTCCATAGTTCGTAGGTTTGTCGTGGTCTAATAACATGACTTCCAGGACAAGATTACCATAGTACTCTGGTGCGGAACATGTTCCGGTCGACCTACGAGGTCCAGTAGTAACTTGATCCGAAGTTTCATGATCATCATCATTAGCTTCCTCTCTAGTTGTTGTAGGCATCATGGGAACGGTTTTCTTTGATGTGCTATTTTCCAATTCGAGAGAAGGTACAATTACCTCATCAAGTTCTACTTTCCTCCCACTCACTTCTTTCGAGAGAAACTCCTTCTCTAGAAAGGATCCATTCTTGGCAACAAAGATCTTGCCTCCGGATCTGTGGTAGAAGGTGTACCCGATAGTTTCCTTAGGGTATCCTATGAATGCCAAAATACTGGAGCAAAGAAGTACCAGAGGGGGGCAGCAGTTACCCACAAGGCAACATGGCACAACAACCCCCCTGGGCGGGCCCTGATGCCTTGTGGGGCCACTGGCAGGCCTTCGGCCCCCATCTTCTGCTATATGAAGGGGTTTGACCTAGAAAAAAATAAGAGAGAATTTTCGGGACGAAGCGCCACCGTCTCCAAGGCAGAACCTAGGCAAGAGCACCTTTTCTCTCTGGCGGAGCAATTCCACCGGGGATACCTTCCTTCGGGAGGGGGAAATCGAAGCCGCCGACATCACCAATGATCCTCTCACCATGTGAGGACCAATCTTCATCAGCATCTTCACCGGCACTGTCAGATCACGGGTTCCGGCAAAACCCTCGAGGTTCAAACACTGGGGTGCGTGCGAAGGTTTTCTCCCTGTCGATCCATGCCCTAGCTCTCTAAGATCTCGCAGACGAACTCGACGAACTTGGTGACACAAAGACACAAGATTTATACAGGTTTGGGCCACCGTTGTGGTGTAATACCCTACTCCAGTGTCGTGGTGGTGGTGGATTGCCTCTTGGGCTGATGATGAACAGTACAAGGGGAAGAACAGCCTCCTGAGGTTGAGGTGTTCTTGTTCTTGGCGAACTTGTGTGGGTAAGATGCCTCTGAATGAGTTCTCCTTCTCTTTATCTCTTTTCTTTTTCCTTGTTTGGTCTCCCCTACTGTGGTTGCCGGTTCTACTTACATAGGCCCTGGTCCTCTCCCCAAATATTGAGCGGGAAGGGAGCCAACAACGGCCAATTTGAAAGGGAACAGCTAGTACAGCTTATCCTGACAAAAGTAGTCTTCGCCTGCAAAAGGCTCTGGTGGTGATGCCGTCTTGGGCTCCATGGTGACATCCGTCTTGCCGTCCTGCTGGTCTTGGTCTCGTTGCACCGATATGGAAACCTTTCCTTGATGCCTCGGTACTCCGCGCCTGCGCTTGCCCCCTTGGCACCAAAGAGGAAGCAAGGACACTGCGCGTGCTGGCGCCCGCCTGGTCTCGATCGTCATGGCCTCACGTCAAAAGGACCTCGCGAGGTTTGCCTTGCCTTGATCTCTCCGCCCCTCGTGAGCCTGCCTGGCGAGGCCGCTCCTGAGGAGGTCTTGCGTCGTCCGCCTCACGAGGCTTGGCCCCTCGCGAGGGTCTCGAATACCTCATCGATGAAGATGGGCCGTACAGACCTCCTAGCTCAGCCACGCCATGGGCCGCAGGCAAGCAAGTCTAGGGACCCCCGTTCCCAGAACGCCGACAGTAGCCCCCGAGCCCAAGGCACGCTCGGGCTTGGCTTCAAGGCGAAGCCAAAGGTCATGCGCGGAGCGCCGCGGGCCCCAAAAGCCTGCAGCCTCGGTTGACGCGTGGCGGTTGATTGGACGTGGGCGTCTCCGCTTCCCCATGCTACCTCGGAAACTGCCTGACTTGACAAGTCCCTGCGACATGCAAGGAAAACCATCATTACCTGTGATCGTGGGGGCGTTGGTTGGCCTTCTCCTGCTATAAATGATGAAGGGGGCAGAGCCCTCGTCCCCCACTTCTTCCCATTCCACTTGCTTCTTCTTCCCCGGCTCTACTGCTAGTAGCAATGTCAATGGCGCCGATCCGAAGGTTCTTAGCTGACAAGAAGGGAAAGATTCCCCTCGACATGCCGGCGCTGCTTCCGCCGAAGAAGAGGTCGGTCCATCGTCGCGACGCTGCGGCGATGCAGGTGGTGACGAGGCCTTGGTGTGAGCGGCCTCCTCCTGGGTATCCACTGCCCTTGCACGCCCAAGCCGGGGGCTCGGGAGGAAGGAGCAACGAGCGTCGGCGCGCACACCGCGGCCAAGGTCGACGCGCTGCGGCGACGAGTGCCGTTGCTCCTGGAGTCCATGCCGCGGGCTCCTCACGCGAGCTCGTGCTATGGGCGGCGATGCCCCCAAGCTCCTGGATCCGCTTCCCACGCTTCTTCTCTGACGTGATGCCGTCAAGGGGGCCTCTCGAACTCTGGTTGTAGCATGCCGACTGTGACGCTCCGGTGACCGGAGAAGAGGTTGAAGAAGTCTCCACCGGCAAGATCTTCATGACCCGTGCCTGGGGCGAGGTCACGCGGGTTTGCCGTGTGGAGGGCGCCCTCGCGATCGACTTTGAGTACGACGGCGCCTCCACGCTGTTCTTCAAGGTCTTCGACGTGGAGGGTCGCCACTTGGAGTGTTGCCCCGAAGGGGAGCGCCAGAATGAGGCGCGCCCCACTCGTGGCTGCTCCAGCAGCAGCGACTCTTGGGAGTCCAGCGGTTCTCCCGAGCTCTACGAGACTCCGAAGACGAGCGATGGCAGCTACGTGCCCCCGAGCTCTCGCCGTGACTGGAGCAGGGCCGCAAAGTCCGGCCGCCGTCGTCGCTGATCTAGATGGGGTTGGCGGCGGCCTCCTGCGGCCCACTGTTGATGATGGCGTTGGCCGCGGGGGTGTGTAGATAGGATTCTCCTAGGCTCTCATCTTTTGTTCCCTGCGAGGAATCGAGAAGTACCCCGTGGGGCGTGTAAAGAGTCTGCAATGTCTTTTATTGATATTATCCCAATTATGGAAGCCTTGTGAGCGCAAGTCCTGTTTAGGCTCGGTCTTCCCTTTCCAATCTCATGATAGCTTGTTGCTCTACGCTGACAGGTCCTGGTCCCTAGGCAAGCTTCAGCCATCGCTGGTATGACAGGTCGCGTGCCGTGGTAAAGGCCCGGAGGTGAGCGGCCTGAGGTCCAGTAAGAGCTCCTGAGGTGTGATGCTCAGGGGGTCCCCTTTAGCGCTCAAGCAGCCGTGGTAAGATAAGAAAGGGAGGCGATGTTGCCGCAACAGGGCTGCAGCAAGCGTGTCCCCTAGGTTCCAATGATTAGTTTATCTGAACTCATGACTTATCTTGGCGGTCCGGGGTCGATTCTTCGTGATGCGCCAGACCTGTGAGCGAACATCCGCAGCGTAGCTTGGTCAGGGCCATACGAGCCTTCCCCTTTCCTATGCTCTCCTTTGTGCTCTACGTCCTCAGGTCCCGGCCCTCGAGCGAGCTCAGCCGCCGCTGGTATGCCAGGTCACGTGCCGTGGTCAAGGCTAGGGGTGAGGGTTGCAGAGCCAGTAAGAGCTCCTGAGTCACGATGCTCAAGAGCCCCCCTTTTAACGTGCAAGCGGATTACTTGGAAGAGGTGGGAACTCGTGGTGCCTCCTGGTGTTATCCTCGTGAGATTCCTGCAAGCCAGCACAAGGAAGAACACGATCTGTCGTTATGGTTACCAGCCTGCCGCTAGTTGCTCCGCGAGGGGGTCAAGGCACTGAGGGCCCGGTGAGGTGACATGCGCGGGGAGTGCCGCGAGCTAGAGCTCGACTGCTCAGGTTTTTCGACGTGGCAGGGACGGACCCGTGCACCAGCACCGTGCCGGCGTGAGGAGGCCCCGTGGGAGGCGACGATTGAGCAGGTAGTAATCATAGGTAGATTAAACATGAGAGTAGCAGGCTTAAGTAAGTGCATGGGAGATCATGCCACTGGGTCAAGCCCGAGCGGCTTGGGGATGATGCAGCCCGAGGGGCGCTCCCAACAAGGTAAGCTAAAGACATAAAAAGGGATACATGCCACAGGGACGGACCCACGTGGCCTGGGAATGATGCAGCCCGAGGGGCGCTCCCAGCTAAATGAACTTGGAAAATGTCACCTGGTTATGTTGACGAAGGAGAGTTGGGGCAGCTGAAGGTGCACAGCGAAGGGGTTGCTCCTCACGAGCCACCGGGGCCCTGAGCCTCAGGAGGCTCTGGGGGCTCAGGTGGTTCCTTGAGGACCGTCTCCATCTCCATCAGGACGGCGTGGTGCCTGGCCTCCTGAGCCGCTAGGATGCGCCACAAGTTGCGCTGGTAGGCAGACGACACCCTCGGCAGGCCGAAGGGCATGTGAATGTAGCTGTGCGGTGGGCCCTTGCAGCATCCCATGCGCGAAGGCCGGAAAAGCTCCCGAGAAGCGGCCCTATTGAGCCCTGGAACGTCGATGCAGACGCGCAGCCCGGCATCCTCGCCTGGATGGGAAGCTGCGCCTCGTGAGCGGCGGTCGCCGCACATAGCCCTTGTGTCTTGCAATTCCTGGGTGGTCTTGGTGATGAACTCTTGAACGGTGGGCGATCCTTGCCCTGTGCCCTCCTGAGGGAAATGTGTCGTGAAGCACGCCTCCAAGTGGTTCCCAAGCGCCTCCCTCGTGATGTGGGAAAGGTCTGAGGCCTTCCATAAGAAAGCCCCCGAGCCCTTCCCGAGAGGGGCACCGGGCGCGCCTTCCTATGCGATGGAGGGAGGCGCCCCGGGAGCGGGTGCTAATCCTGACGAGGCTCCGGCTGTGACGCCACCCTTGTGAGGTCCTGCACGGCGCAGCTGCTTCTTCTTCTTGGGGATGACCTTAGGAGGGACCTCACCCTTGCTATCGGGGTCGTCGGTTGCTGCAGCTTGGAAGGCACGCTCGAGGGAGCACACCGCATCTCTTTCTTCACATGGGACCGTGATGATCCCGCCGCTTCTCGGCATCTTGAGGACATTGTAGCCGTGATGGGTCACCGCCATGAACCTGGCCAGGTCTGGATACCCGAGGATGGCATTGTACGGAAGACGGATGTGTGCGACGTCGAAGTCGATGAGCTCGGTGCGGTAGTTCTTGCATTCCCCGAAGGTGACAGGGAGGCAGACCTGCCCTATCGGTGTGGTGGAACCGTCAGTCACTCCTGAGAAAGGCTTGGTAGGCTGAAGCTGGTCATATGGCACTTGGAGGTTGTCGAACATGTTGATGGATAGGATGTTGAGCCCTGCGCTGCCGTCGATGAGGGTCTTGGTAACTTGCACGTTGCTGATGACTGGGGAGCAAAGCATCGGGAGGGTGCCAGCGGTAGCTGCGCACTTGAGCTGATCCGCTGAGTTGAACGTGATGGGGCACTGGGACCATCTGAGCGGGTGTGTGGCTTCGAGCTTGGGGAGGACTGCATTCACTTCACAAGCAAACTGCTTGAAGATACGCTGTGAGGCTGGGGCCTGGGCTCCGCCCAAGATGCAGGCGATAGCACGCGGTTCCTAGAAGCCCCCAGACCCCTTGTCTTGATGGTGTTCATCATTCCTTCTTGGTGGTGGCGGCAACGGAGGGAGTCTAGCGTTGCCTTGAGGACGATCCTCACGAGGCTGATCCCTCCAGGCGCCCTCGCGAGGCTCATCCTGCCAGCGGTACTCATTGGGTCGGTCGCGCCACTCCTGGCGCGGGCCACGGTCATCCCAGCGTCCGCCACCACATCCTCCTACTCGGCCATAGCCCCGGTCGCTGCGCTCGGGGCGTCGACCAAAGCGTCATTCATGAATGGCTCTGAGCTCTTGACAGTCGTTGGTGTTGTGGGTATTCAGGTTGTGGAAGGCGCAGAACGGACGACTGCTCTTGGATGACTCTGGTTGGTATCTGCCACGCTTGGTGTCTGGTTCCGCTGCGAGCACGGATGCTCCCTTGCGCTTCATGTCCTTGGCCTTGGCTTTCTTCTCCTCCAGGTCTGCGGCTGGGAGCTCGAGGAAGGAGAGGCACCCCTCCTCAGCTCTTGCGCACTTGGTCGCTAGGTTGAACAACTCCAGGGACGTGCATAGCTCCTCGTGGATAGAGAGCTCTTCCTTCATCTTGACGTCACAGACGCCATCAGAGAACACAGAGATGATGGCCTCGTCCGTCACCTTGGGGATCTTGAGGCGGACGTTGTTGAAGCGATGGATGTACTTCTGGAGGGTCTCTCCCGGTTGCTGCCTGACGCGGCGTAGGTCACCCGCAGCCGGTGGGCGGTCGCAAGTGCCCTGGAAGTTGGCGACGAAGCGGTTGCGCATCTCGTACCAGGAGGAGATCGAGCCTGGTGGCAGGTTCAGGAGCCAGGAGCGGGCGCCATCCTTGAGAGCCATGGGAAACCAATTCGCCAGGACTTTCTCCTCGCCGTTGGCCACTTTGATGCTCAGCTTGTAGAGCTGCAAGAACTCCGCGGGGTCGGGGGTGCCGGCGTAGCGAGGAAGCAGATCCGGCTTGAACTTGCCCGGTCAGGCGACGCTACGCAACTCGAGGGTGAAAGCGCGGCAGGCGGCTGTGGTCACCGGAGCCCGCCTTGGGGTGGAGCTTGGTCTTGATGGGGTCAGCGCCTGCTACCTCTTGAGCACTGTGTTGTATTTCCTGGAAGAGGAAAGGATGATGCAGCAAAGTAGCGTAAGTATTTCCCTCAGTTTTTGAGAACCAAGGTATCAATCCAGTAGGAGGCTACGCGCGAGTCCCTCATACCTGCACAAAACAAATAACTCCTTGCAACCAACGCGATAAGGGGTTCTCAATCCCTTCACGGTCACTTACAAGAGTGAGATCTGATAGATATGATAAGATAATATTTTTGGTATTTTTGTGATAAAGATGCAAAGTAAAATAAAAGCAAAGGAAATAACTAAGTATTGGAAGATTAATATGATGAAGATAGACCCGAGGGCCATAGGTTTCACTAGTGGCTTCTCGCAAGAGCATAAGTATTTTACGGTGGCTGAACAAATTACTGCTGAGCAATTGACAGAATTGAGCATAGTTATGAGAATATCTAGGTATGATCATGTATATAGGCATCACGTCCGAGACAAGTAGACCGACTCCTGCCTGCATCTACTACTATTACTCCACTCATCGACCGCTATCCAGCATGCATCTAGAGTATTAAGTTCATGAAAAAAAAGTAACGCCTCAAGCAATATGACATGATGTAGAGGGATAAATTCATGCAATATGACAAAACCCCCATCTTGTTACCCTCGATGGCAACAATACAATACGTGCCTTGCTGCCCCAACTATCACTGGGAAAGTACATCGCAAGATTGAACCCAAAGCTAAGCACTTATCCCATTGCAAGAAAGATCAATCTAATAGGCCTAACCAAACTGATAATTCGAAGAGACTTGCAAAGATAACCAATCATACATAAAAGAATTCAGAGAAGATTCAAATATTATTCATAGATAATCTTGATCATAAACCCATAATTCATCGGTCTCAACAAACACACCGCAAAGAGAAGATTGCATTGAATAGATCTCCACAAGAGAGGGGGAGAACATTGTATTGAGATCCAAAAAGAGAGAAGAAGCCATCTAGCTAATAACTATGGACCCGAAGGTCTGAGGTAAACTACTCACACTTCATCAGAGAGGCTATGGTGTTGATGTAGAAGCCCTCCGTGATGGATGCCCCCTCCGGCGGAGCTCCAGAACAGGCCCCAAGATGGGATATCATGGATACAGAAGGTTGTGGCGGTGGAATTAGGTTTTTGGCTCTGTATCTGATCATTTGGGGTACGTAGGTATATATAGGAGGAAGAAGTACGTCGGTGGAGCAACAGGGGGCCCATGAGGGTGGAGGGCGCGCCTGGGGGGGTAGGCGCACCCCCTACCTCGTGGCTTCCCTGTTGGTTGCTTGACGTAGGGTCCAAGTCTCCTGGATCTTGTTTGTTCCAAAAATCATGTTCCCGAAGGTTTCATTCCGTTTGGACTCCGTTTGATATTCCTTTTCTTCGAAACCCTAAAATAGGCAAAAACAGCAATTCTGGGCTAGGCCTCCGGTTAATAGGTTAGTCCCAAAAATAATATAAAAGTGGATAATAAAGCCCAATAATGTCCAAAACAGTAGATAATATAGCACGGAGCAATAAAAAATTATAGATACGTTGGAGACGTATCAAGCATCCCCAAGCTTAATTCCTGCTCGTCCTCGAGTAGGTAAATGATAAAAAAAATATTTTTTGATGCGAAGTGCTACTTGGCATAATTTTAATGTAATTCTTCTTAATTGTGTTATGAATATTCAGATTGGAAAGATTCAAGATAAAAGTTTCATATTGACATAAAAATAATAATACTTCAAGCATACTAACAAAGCAATCATGTCTTCTCAAAATAGCATGGCCAAAGAAAGTTATCCCTACAAAATCATATAGTCTGGATTTGCTCTATCTTGACCACACAAAGTATTTAAATCATGCACAACCCCGATGACAAGCCAAGAAATTGTTTCATACTTTTGACATTCTCAAACTTTTTCAGTCTTCACGCAATACATGAGCGTGAGCCATGGATATAGCACTATATGTGGAATAGAATGGTGGTTGTGGAGAAGACAAAAAAGGGAGAAGATAGTCTCACATCAACTAGGCATATCAATGGGCTATGGAGATGCCCATCAATAGATATCAATGTGAGTGAGTAGGGATTGCCATGCAACGGATGCACTAGAGCTATAAGTATATGAAAGCTCAACAAAAGAAACTAAGTGGGTGTGCATCCAACTTGCTTGCTCATGAAGACCTAGGGCATTTTGAGTAAGCCCATCATTGGAATATACAAGCCAAGTTCTATAATGAAAAATTCCCACTAGTATATGAAAGTGACGAAATGAGAGACTCTCTATCATGAATATCATGGTGCTACTTTGAGGCACAAGTGTGGTAAAGGATAGTAACATTGGCCCTTCTCTCTTTTTCTCTCTTTTTTTATTTTTTTTATTATTATTTGGGCATTTTCTCTCTCTTTTTATGGCCTCTTTTCTTTCCCTTTTTTTTATTTTTCGTCCGGAGTCTCATCCCGACTTGTGGGGGAATCATAGTCTCCATCATCCTTTCCTCACTGAGACAATGCTCTAATAATGATGATCATCACACTTTTATTTTATTACAACTCAACAATTACAAATCGATACTTAGAACAAAATATGACTCTATATGAATGCCTTCGGCGGTGTACCGGGATATGCAATGAATCAAGAGTGACATGTCTGAAAGAATTATGAATGGTGGCTTTGCCACAAATACGATGTCAACTACATGATCATGCTAAGCAATATGACAATGATGGAGTGTGTCATAATAAACGGAACGATGGAAAGTTGCATGGCAATATATCTCGGAATGGCTATGGAAATGCCATAATAGGTAGGTATGGTGGCTGTTTTGAGGAAGGTATATGGTGGGTGTATGATACCGTTGAAAGGTGCGCGGTATTAGAGAGGCTAGCAATGGTGGAAGGAAGAAAAGTGCATATAATCCATGGACTCAACATTAGTCATAAAGAACTCATATACTTATTGCAAAAATTACAAGTTATCAAAGCAAAATATTACGCGCATTCTCCTAGGGGGATAGATTGGTAGGAAAAGACCATTGCTCGTCCCCGGCCGCCACTCATAAGGAAGACAATCAAAAAATAAATCATGCTCCGACTTCATCACATAAAGGTTCACCATACGTGCATGCTACGGGAATCACAAACTTTAACACAAGTATTTCTCAAATTCACAACTACTCAACTAGCACAACTTTAATATCACCATCTTCATATCTCAAAACAATTATCAAGCATCAAACTTCTCATAGCATTCAACACACTCGTAAGAAAGTTTTTAATATTCTTGAATACCAAGCATATTAGGATTATTTAAGAAAATTACCATGCTATTTAAGACTCTCAAAATAATCTAAGTGAAGCATGAGAGATCACTAGTTTCTATAAAACAATTCCACCACTGTGCTCTAAAAAATATAAGTGAAGTACTAGAGCAAAACTATATAAACTCAAATGATATAAGCGAAGCACATAGAGTATTCTAACAAATTCCAAATCATGTATGGCTCTCTCAAAAGGTGTGTACAGCAAGGATGATTGTGGTAAACTAAAAAGCAAAGACTCAAATCATACAAGACGCTCCAAGCAAAACACATATCATGTGGTGAATAAAAATATAGCTCCAAGTAAAGTTACTGATAGAAGTAGACGAAAGAGGGGATACCTTCAGGGACATCCCCAAGCTTTGGCTTTTAGGTGTCCTTAGATTATCTTGGGGGTTCCATGGGCATCCGCAAGCTTAGGCTCTTTCCACTCCTTGTTCCATAATCCATCAAATCTTTACCCAAAACTTGAAAACTTCACAACACAAAACTTAAAGTAGAAAATCTCGTGAGCTCCGTTAGCGAAAGAAAAAAAAGACCACTTCAAGGTACTGTAATGAACTCATTCTTTATTTATGTTGGTGTTAAACCTACTGTATTCCAACTTCTCTATGGTTTATAAACTATTTTACTAGCCATAGATTAATCAAAATAAGCAAACAACTCACGAAAAATAGAATCTGTCAAAAACAGAACAGTCTGTAGTAATCTGTAGCTAGCGCAAGATCTGGAACTGTGATGGCCTGGCTTATTAGGGATGATAGACTACTCATATCAATAAGGAATTCCTTCTTTTCCGGTAGCCCATTCGGACAGAACTCCAAAGTTAAGCATGCTCAGCTTGGAGTAGTGTCAGGATGGGTGACCGACCGGGAAGTTGCTCCCGGGAGCGCATGAGTGAGGACAAAGTGCGCAGAAAAGACCAGTATTGATCTGTGGGGACAGTCTAGATCCCACCAGGAGTAACGACCACCGGCGAGTGTGTCCGGGGCGTTACAGGAACCCCAAAAATTCTAAAATAAATTGTTGGACGTGAGGAATTTATCTATTAATCATCTGCAAAAATAATTAACTAAATAGCGCTTTCCAAATAAAAATGGCAGCAGTTCTAGTGAGCATTAAAGTTTCTGTTTTTTACAGCAAGATAACAAGACTTTCCCCAAGTCTTCCCAATGGTTCTACTTGGCACAAACACTAATTAAACACAAAAAACACAACCAAAATAGAGGCTAAGTAAATTATTTATTACTAAACAGGAGCAAAAAGCAAGGAATAAAAATAAAATTGGGTTGCCTCCCAACAAGCGCTTTCGTTTAACGCCCCTAGCTAGGCATAAAAAGCAAGGATAGATCTAGGTATTGCCATATTTGGTAGGCAATTCTTCAATGAGACATCTATTATCCTTATAAATTTCTTTCTTTTTAGTTATTATCAAACTTTTAGGCACAAGATCAAAAAATTCATTTGTAACGAATGGTTCCTTAATGATAGCAACAATATTGGGATGAATACTTATAGATTTGAGATCCGAAGTTTCCTTACTAGAGGATTCACCCTTATTTTTAGGAACATACATAAGCTTGGCGATTTTAGTAGGAGGACTTGGAGTATTCTTTATGGAAGAAAAAGCGGTTCCCAAGTTGGTAATGATATCTTCAAGTTTATCGATCCTAGTGGAATCATGATTTATTTTCTCATTAACTATGGGTTCCTTCTCTTTAATATTTTTCAAAGTGACTCCTACTTTAGATCCATATTGAGAGATTCGGTTGTGGATCTTTTTATCCAAATTTTCAATTAACTCTATGGTAGCAACCTTATTTTCAATAATTTCGAGCCTTTGCATTACATGCTCCAAAGTTAATACAGTTCCAAAACCAAAAGAGGGGGTGAGCCAAACAAATCTATCATAGCATTATAAGAATCAAAAGTATGGCTACCTAAGAAATTCCCTCCGGTAATGGTATCAAGGATTAGCACCTACATAAAAATTGCGGAGAAGAACGGAAGTAGATTGCTTCCTGGTAGATCTATTTTGAGCATTGCAAATTATATACCAAGCATCTTTCAGACTTTCTCCCTCCCTTTGTTTAAAATTTAGGACTTCATTATCGGGAGACAACGGAGAGGATAAAGGACTAGCCATAACGACAAGCAAGCAATCCAACACACGAGCAAACAAGAAATGGGCAAAAGGAACCAAATAGAGAAAGAGAGGGAGGATAGAGAGAGATGGCGAATAAAATGGCAAGGGTGAAGTGGGGGAGAGGAAAATGAGAGGCAAATGGCAAATAATGTAATGCGGGAGATAAGGGTTGTGATGGGTACTTGGTATGTTGACTTTTGCGTAGACTCCCCGGCAACCGCGCCAGAAATCTTCTTGCTACCTTTTGAGCACTGCGTTGGATTTCCTTGAAGAGGAAAGGATGATGCAGCAAAGTAGCGTAAGTATTTCGCTCAGTTTTTGAGAACAAAGGTATCAATCCAGTAGGAGGCTGCGCGTGAGTCCCTCGTACTTGCACAAAACAAATAACTCCTTGAAACCAACGCGATAAGGGGTTGTCAATCCCTTCACGGTCACTTACGGGAGTGAGATCAGATAGATATGATAAGATAATATTTTTGGTATTTTTGTGATAAAGATGCAAAGTAAAATAAAAAGCAAAGTAAAAAAGCAAAGGAAATAACTAAGTATTGGAAGATTAATATGATGAAGATAGACCCGGGGGCCATAGGTTTCACTAGTGGCTTCTCTCAAGAACATAAGTATTTTACGGTGGGTGAACGAATTACAGTTGAGCAATTGACATAATTGAGCATAGTTATGAGAATATCTAGGTATGATCATGTATATAGGCATCACGTCCGAGACAAGTAGACCGACTCCTGCCTGCATCTACTACTATTACTCCACTCATCGACCGCTATCCAGCATGCATCTAGAGTATTAAGTTCATGAAAACAAAGTAACGCCTTAAGCAATATGACATGATTTAGAGGGATAAATTCATGCAATATGATAAAAAAACCATCTTGTTACCCTCGATGGCAACAATACAATATGTGCCTTTCTGCCCCTACTGTCACTGGGAAAGGACACCGCAAGATTGAACCCAAAGCTAAGCACTTCTCCCATTGCAAGAAAGATCAATCTAGTAGGCCTAACCAAACTGATAATTGGAAGAGACTTGCAAAGATAACCAATCATACATAAAATAATTCAGAGAAGATTCAAATATTGTTCATAGATAATCTTGATCATAAACCCACAATTCATCGATCTCAACAAACACACCGCAAAAACAAGATTACATCGAATAGATCTCCACAAGAGAGGGGGAGAACATTGTATTGAGATCCAAAAAGAGAGAAGAAGCCATCTAGCTAATAACTATGGACCCGAAGGTCTAAGGTAAACTACTCACACTTCATCGGAGAGGCTATGGTGTTGATGTAGAAGCCCTCTGTGATGGATGCCCCCTCCGGCAGAGCTCCGGAACAGGCCCCAAGATGGGATCTCGTGGATACAGAAGGTTGCGATGGTGGAATTAGGTTTTTGGCTCCGTATCTGATCGTTTGGGGGTACGTAGGTATATATAGGAGGAAGAAGTACGTCGGTGGAGCAACAGGGGGCCCACGAGGGTGGAGGGCGCGCCTGGGGGAGTAGGTGCGCCCCCTACCTCGTGGCTTCCCTGTTGGTTGCTTGACGTAGGGTCCAAGTCTCCTAGATCTTGTTTGTTCCAAAAATCACGTTCCCGAAGGTTTCATTCCGTTTGGACTCCGTTTGATATTCCTTTTCTTCGGAACCCGAAAATAGGCAAAAACAGCAATTCTGGGCTGGGCCTCCGGTTAATAGGTTAGTCCCAAAAATAATATAAAAGTGGATAATAAAGCCCAATAATGTCCAAAACAGTAGATAATATATCATGGAGCAATCAACAATTCTGGGCTGGGCCTCCGGTTAGTAGGTTAGTCCCAAAAATAATATAAAAGTGGATAATAAAGCCCAATAATGTCCAAAACAGTAGATAATATATCATGGAGCAATCAAAAATTATAGATACGTTGGAGACGTATCAGCGCCCTGCCGCTACAAGTGGCGCGCGGTCTTGCCGCCGCAGCCGGTCCTGGCGCGGTGGCGCAAGGAGCTGCGGAGCGTTTTCTTGCGGTTGAGGGACTTCTTGACAGCTTCTTTCTCCACGCGCAGGCGCGGGACGCGACGGGTCGCGTCGTGGAGCCGCGCGCCTTGGCGCCAGGGCGCCGTCTTGGGGCAGAGGTGGTGGAGGCGCTCCTTGAGCTAAGTGACCCGTAGCTGGCGGAGGGTGATGCGGGAAGAGGGACAGCGCAGGGGAGCCCCCTGCGGCGTGGACAAGCACGGCGATGTGGTTGAGCTAGTCCTCATAGAGGTCTTCGATCGGTCGGTAGCGCAGGAGCTCATGCGCCATGAGAAGCGCGGCCCGTGCGTCCATGGGAGTGTGATGTGCATGGGAAGAAGAACCGTCCGGGGTCGGCGATGCAGTGGCGGTGCGGCCGTCCCACCACACCGATTGGTGTAGCGAGGATGCTTGCTTCTCGTTCCCCATCGGGTCGGTGGCGGCGTTGGCGGCAGGCGACGGGGAACAACGAGGTGGCCCGTCGATTGGAGCCGTCTGAGCAACGCGGGCGGCGAGGGAAGCCCGGCGCACAGCACGAGCGTGGCGCGCATCTGCCATGGAGACGACGGAGCAACGGGGCGCGGAGCGACGGAAGGAAGCTTCGGCGCACCCCTACTTGGCGCACCAAATGTCGGATCACGGGCTCCGGCAAAACCCTCGAGGTTCGAACACTGGGGTGCGCGCGAAGGTTTTCTCCCTATCGATCCACGCCCTAGCCCTCTAAGATCTGCGGACAAACTCGATGAACTTGGCGACACAAAGACACAAGATTTATACTGGTTCGGGCCACTGTTGTGGTGTAATACCCTACTCCATTGTGGTGGTGGTGGATTGCCTCTTGGGCTGATGATGAACAGTACAAGGGGAAGAACAGCCTCCTGAGGTTGAGGTGTTCGTGTGCTTGGCGAACTTGTGTGGATGAGATGCCTCTGAATGAGTTTTCCTTCTCTTTCTCTCTTTTCTTTTTCCTCGTTTCATCCCCCCTACTGTGGTGTCTAGTTCTACTTATATAGGCCCTGGTCCTCTCCTCAAATATTGAGCGGGAAGGGAGCCAACAACGGCCAATTTGAAAGGGGACAGCTAGTACAGCTTATCCTGACAAAATTAGTCTTTGCCTGCAAAACGCTCTGGTGGTGACTGTCGGATTTCGGGTTCTGGTAGACCCTTGAGGTTCGAACACTGGGGTGTGCGCGGAGATTTTGCCTCCTGCCTACCTGCACTCCTCCGCCTTGCTGGGATCTAAACTAAGGAAAGAACAACACAAGAGACGCAGGGTTTATACTGGTTCGGGCCACCGTTGTGGTGTAATACCCTACTCCAGTGTGTGGTGTGGTGGATTGCCTCTTGGGCTGATGATGATGAACAATACAAGGAAGAACAGCCTCGCGAGGGTATATTCTTGACTGGGGCGATGAACTGCTGGGAGGAGTTCAGTCACCTCTCTCTCTCTCTATTTTTGATCGAAACCCCTCTCTCTCCTTCCAACCTCTTCGCCCCCTTTGCTCTGTGGGTGGCTGGTCCTATTTATAGAGGCCCTGGTCCTCTTCCCAAATATCGAGCGGGAAGGGAGCCAACAATGGCGGGCTAATTTGAAGGGGGACAACTAGTATCAACTATCCTGACAAAAGTAGTCTTCGCCTGCGCAAAGCTCTGGTGATGATGCCGTCTTGGGCTCCACGGTGACCTCCATCTCGTAGTCCTCCTAGTCTTGGTATCGTTGCACCGAAATGGCAACCTTTGCCTGATGCCTCGGTACTCCGCGGCTGCGCTTGCCCCCTTTGCACCAAAGAGGAAGGGAGGACACTGCGTGGGCTGGCACCCGCCTGGCGCCCCCAGTCGTCATGGCTTGCGTCACGGGCACCTCGTGATGTACCCCGCCTTGATCTCTCTGCCTCCTCGTGAGCCAGCCTGACGAGGCCGTGCCTAAGGAAGCTCCGCGTCGTCCGCCCCGCGAGGCTTGGCCCCTCGTGAGGGTCTTGGGTTTGTGTTGGTGAAGATGGGCCACGTTGGGCCCCCCTTTGAGCCACGCCGCAGGCAGGCAAGTCTGGGGACCCCTGTTCCCAGAACGCCGATAGTAGCCCCCGGGCCCAAGGCGCGCCCGGACTTGGCCGTGCAGGGAGGCGGAAGGGCAAGAGCGAAGCGCCGCGGGCCCTAACAGCCCGCGGCCTTGAGCGTCGCGTGGCGGTTGATCGGACGTGGGCGCCTCCACTTCCCCATGGCACCTCGGCAACTGCACGGATTGGACAAGTCCCTGCATGCAAAGTGGGTCATGATTACCTGTAATCATGGAGGTCGGCGGTTGGCCTTCGCCGGCCATAAGTACGGGACAGCGCGCGCCCTTCCAGTCCATCCCTCCTTGCTTCTCCTTCTTCCCGATCCTTGCTCCGTCTTGCTGCGATGGCTCCGATCCGCCGGTTCTCGACGACAGAGAAGGGAAAGGCTCCCCGAGGGGAACCAGACCCACTCCCGCCGAAGAAACGGCTCGCCCCCCGTGGCCCGGACGAGGGGGCCCTTCAGGTGCTGTCGAGGCCTTGGTGCGAGCGGGTGCCGCCGGAGTTCCCGCTGCCATTGTACGCCCACGTCGAGGGCCCCGAAGGAGCTGATGCTGACCGCCATGGGCGGCGCCGCCGTCGGCGCCGATGGGTCACGAAGGTGTGGGTCGTCCCCCCTGGGGTCCACACCGAGGGCTCCTCCCAAGAGTTCATGCTCCACGTCGCCATTCCTCTTCAGTCTTGGATCCGCCTTCCTCCCTTCTTTGCCTCCATCATCCCATAGGGGGAGCCCCTGGAGCTCTGGCTGCAGCACGCCGGCTGCAGCACCCTCGCGACCGAGGCAGAGGTCGCGGTCGTCGCCCCGGGCGAGGTCTTCATGACTCGGGGCTGGAGAGAGATCGCCCGGGCGAGGGCAAAGGAGGGAAGCCGGAGCACATCACAGTCGAAGCAACACCAAGACCAGAGACACAAAGAGCAAGGGAGCGAACTGGACTCCCTTGGCAAGACCCTTGCCGGGGCAGCCTCCGCAGCCCCGGCAAGAGCCTTGCAGGGACAACTTGCCCAATGCCAGTAGAGCGCACCGCCCTTGAGCCCAAGGGTTCCAACACCATCAACCACATCAAAACCAAGGCTCGGGAGGCACCTCCATGGTGGCATGCAGATCTTTGTGGAGATCATAAATATGCAAGATCATATGAGGACCAGAAGACGAGGATCCTTGGCAAGATCCTTGCCAAGGAAATCCACGAGACCCCCGGCAAGACCCTTGCCGGGGACGACCGCGGTGCCACGGCAAGACCCTTGTCGGGCTCCCAGCAAGACCCTTGCCGAGGACATCTGCGGGGCCACGGCCAGGACCACGTCTGCCAAGGCTCCATCTCCGCTCCCATGCAGCTGCTAGCTCAACCAGCTGGGCAGGCATCTGCGTGGCAGCGTGCGGCCTCCACACCGACTCAGCAAGCACCTGCATGGTGGCATGCAGATCTTCGTGAAGACTCCGCCACCATGCCAGCCCAGCAGCCAGCCAATGTGGCGCTACAACGCCTCATCAACTCGGATGCGCATCGGAGCCAGGCGAGGCGGCGACAGCTGGGACGAGCTTCCTTGTCGTCTCCGATAAAGCAAGAGGGGCACGTCGGCAGCACATTAAATGTGTTTGTCCAACGTTTCCCGAGGATAGACTCAGCCATTATACACCTTTCCACCTCCTGTGCGCCACTGTGGTGACCCCTTTTTTCTATGAAAGGAGGCACGAGGTGTACTGGAGGGGGATTCGGATCTTTGGAACTAGCACACATCATAGCTTGTTCGAGAACTCAAGAACACTCAAATATACATCAAAGAAGGACTAGGGTATTACGCGTTTCCGCGGTCCGAACCTGGGTAAACGATCCTTGTGCTGACCGCCAGACCCGCTCTTTGCACAACCCCGTGCCCGCCAACCGTAGAAGGCATCCCAGTGATCCCATAGGTGTCGTTTTCCACCGACATCTCTGGCGCGCCAGGTAGGGCCATGCAGTTGTGAAAATCTGGTCTGGTTGAAGCAGCGTCTTCATCATGGTCGTCACTACAAGGAAGAAAATGACCGAACAAGTTGTCGGTGGGAAATGACACCTATGGGGTCACTGGGATCCCTTCTACGGTTGGTGGGCGCGGGGTTGTGCAAAGAGCGGGTCTGGCGGTCAGCACACAAATCGTTTACCCAGGTTCGGGCTGCGGAGACACATAAAACCCTAGTCCTGCTTTGATGTGTATTTAGGTGTTCTTGTGTTCTTGAACTAGCTGCAGTGGCTCTCTAGTCCAAGAGATCCGAATCACCCTCCAGTACGCCTCGGGCCTCCTTTTATAGACAAAAAGGGGTTGCCATAGTGGCACACAGGAGGTGGAAAGGTGTACAGGGGCTGAGTCTATCCCCTGGCATCGTTGGACAAACGCATTTAATGCATTGCCGACGTGCCCCTCTTGCTTTATTGGGAACGGCAAAGAAGCTCGCCCCAGCTGTCGTCGCCTTGTCTGGCCCCGACGCGCGTCCAAGCTAACGAGGCGTTGTAGTACCATGTTGGCTGGCTGTTGGGCTGGCGCGATGGTGGAGCATTCACGAAGATATGCCTGCAACCATGTAGGTGCTTGCTGAGTTGGTTTAGAGGTCGCGCGCTGCCACGAAGGTGCCTGCTCAGCTGGTCGAGCTGGCAGCTATATGGGAGTGGCGGTGGAGGCTTGGCGGACGCGGGCCTAGCTGCGGCCCCACAAGTGTCCTCGGCAAGGGTCTTGCCGAGGGCCCGGC
This sequence comes from Triticum urartu, assembly GCF_056163025.1. NCBI lineage: Eukaryota > Viridiplantae > Streptophyta > Magnoliopsida > Poales > Poaceae > Triticum > Triticum urartu. The sequence goes on from NC_141875.1 coordinate 560,465,011, forward strand.
AAAGGGTCTTGCTGTGGCACCGCGGTCGTCCCCGTCAAGGATCTTGCCGGGGGTCTCGTGGATTTCCTTGGCAAGGATCTCGCCAAGGGTCGTCGTCTTCTGGTTTCCATCTGATCTTGTGTATCTATGATCTCTACAAAGATCTGCATGCCACCACGGAGGTGCCTCCCGAGCCTTGGTTCCAATATGGCGTGGGAACCCCTTGGGCTCAAGGGTGGCGCGCTCTGCTGGCGTCAAGCAAGTTGCCCCGCCAAGGATCTTGCCAAGGCCGCGGAAGCCACCCCGGCAGGAGTCTTGCCGGGGGAGTCCACCTCGCCCTCTTGCTCTCTTTGCGTCTCTGGTCTTGGCGTTGCTCTGGTCGTCCTATGCTCCGGCATCCCTCCTCTGCCCTTCTTAGTGTGGCTGTAGGTGCGGCTCTGACTGCCCGTGCACAAATAAAGGGGTGCAAAAGGAGAGCCCCTACTTTTGTACACCGACAGGATCCCCCGGGCCTGGGCCACACATAAGTGCGACACGTTGTTGGGCTAGGCCCAGAACGGTGCGCGGGCAGGTGGGGCGGATTTTTACCGCAGTAATTTCCCCGTCCGCTGCGCTTACCCATGACCCGCCTTGAACGCGCGACATGGAGGGTCATGCGTGACATGGGGGTCGTGCGAGGGGCGGTTTCGCACGCATGCATCACATCGTGGTAAAGAGGCGGCCCGCGCCTTCCCCATAAAATGGAACAACCGCGGGCGCGCTGCTCATTTACCCTCTATGTCTTCTCCAATCTCGGAACCGCCGTCCCCTCCTTCTTCCTCCTCAAGCCTTTGCTCTCACTCACCGCCGCCACGTTTCCGCTGCCCTTTCTCCTCCACCTCTCGCAGCTGCCATGGCACCCAAGACCAGCAAGAGTAAAGGGGTGCCCAGGGACGCCGGGGGGACAGAGCCGCCAGAGAGTGAGTCGGCGGCGTGGCGGACGCAGCTCTCCTACTTCCCCTCGATGATCGACGCGGTCCACCTCCGGGACAACTTCAGGCCCCTGTGGGGGTGCAAGACGGGGGGAGAGATGACAGGGCATCCGGCCACGCGCGCCATCCCTGCCAGTTGCGCCAAGGCCGCCCCGAATCGGTACCCATTCTTCGTCGACTACTTCTCCTGTGGCCTGTGCCCCCCTTTCTCTGATTTCTTCAATGACATCATGCACACCTACGGCTTTCATCTTCTGGATTTTACTCCAAATGTCGTGGCGTGCATGGCTATTTTCGCCCACCCCTGCGAGGGCTTCGCCGGAGTGCTTCCTAGCACGGCGCTCTTCCGCCACTACTTTTATCCTCAGATCCAGAAGGGAGGCGCCATCTCTGGTTGTGTCACTTGGATCCCAAGGCCCCTGGAGAAGGGGACGTATCCACCCAGAAGGAGAGGTGGGAGGAATGGCAGAGCCGGTGGTGCTAGATTGAGGAGGAGGACCCTCAGGAGTTTTGCCAAGTTCGCCAGACGCCGTCGGTTCGCAGAGATGACTGGGGTGACATCGATGCCCAGGACGGGAGGCTCACGGTCGCCACCACCAGGATCCACCACCTCGCTGCTGCCAAGCTCACCCAGGAGATGATTGGGGCGGATTTCATCCGCCATCGCGTCGCTCCTATGCACAACAAGGGGAGGCCGGCTTGGCTTTTCAGCAACGTGGCCGACATCACGCGGCTCTGCCCTGGCTTGAACCACAACTTCACGGTGATGGCACACGCCCACTTCTGCCAGCGGCTCTTCGAGCTCGACGTGAGCCACGATAGCAGGGCCGAAAGGGCCGGCAAGGCCGCAAAGGCCGGCAACGTTGCCAAGGGTCCCTTGTTTGGGTTGCCGACGGGGGTGGTCCTGCTGAGCAACAACTCTCGCCAAATCGACATCATCGCCATGTTGTCAGACTTCAATGCGCACGGCCTTGACCTGTATTGGGCCGAGCCAGAGGAGGATCAGGTGTAGGAGTTCTTCGACACCTTGGTGGAGAAGTACGTCCATGAGGAGCCGTGGCTCATCCAGGACACCACCCAGGCAGATCTGGACTACATCGCCGCGAGGACAGCGGAGGAGGAGCTCGCCAAGGAGGCCGGCAGCGCTGGCGGCATGGAGGATGAGGCCGCGACGTCCGTGGGGGAGAAGGAGCTCGCCCGGTGGGTGGAATCCGCTAGGGAGGCCAGCAGCGCCGGCACCGGGGCCCCTCTCATCGAAGATGACGCCGATGAGTCGTCTGAGGAGGAGGCCGAGGCTGTCAAGCCCCCGACCACGGGGAGAGGGCGGGTCCTGCGGCGGGCCGTCTCTGGTGAGCCGGTCCGGCCCGGCAGGACCGCACAACCGCAGCAACCTCCGGAGGCGCCCATGTGCCAGACGAGGGTCGCGGCGGCAGGGAAGGCAGTGAAGGTGGCGGTGGCGAAGAAGAAAGTAGCTGCCCCTTCTTCGTCCAAACGTCCCCCAACTCCACCTGCTTCCCCTCCTCCCGCAGGTGACGACATGCAGGTCTTCTTCGACCTCGGGTCTCTTAGCCCAAGGAGGAAGAGGAAGGCCGCGGAAGGAGAGGCGGAGGATGAGTAAGTGCCTTGTCTTTTGTCATCTCTGTCCTCTCGGGCCGTGCCACTTTTCTTGACTTGTCTTCATCTTCGCAGGGATAGGGAGATGATGGCCCAGAGGGTGGCGAAGAGGGCCAAGGCCTCGACGGGCGGCCAGCCCCCGGCAGGCACCTCGAGTACGCCGCTGGTGGTGGTGGAGAGCAGCCCCCGGTGTAGCCCCTAGTGTGCGTTCATCACTCGCTCCCCTTTGGCATGTGCTGGGGCATGATTTCCTGGTGCTGACCTTGCCGTGGTTGCAGGAGGAGCCACTGAGGGCCACCCCCAATGCGCTGCCCCCATCGACCACGCCACCCCGAGGGAGGTCCTGGCAAGGGCGCCAAGCACCAAGCCCATGCGCACGGAGGAGGAGGAGGTGAACCCAGGCGCTGGCGGCTCCATCCCGGCACCGAATGTCGGTGGGGAGGGGGCCACTTTGTCCTAGCTTGGCGCAGGTGAGTTGTTTACCTCCCGTTCCCGCTCGTTTTTCTTCTTCCAAATTTTGATCTTAGCTTCGCTTCATTCTCCTTCTCGGTACCCAGATCCTTCCTCAGCGGACTGGGAGGACGTGGACACCATCATCGGAGATGTCGCCAGAGAGGCCGCGGCCGAGGCCGACAAGATCGCCGCTGAGGAGGCCGCCAAGGACGTTGCTGAGGACACCTCAGAGGGGCCTACCGGGGAGCTCGGCGAGGCCGCTACCAAGGAGACCGGCAAGGATCCTGCTGGGGAGACGTGGTGGGAGACGCTGCCGAGAAGGAGGAGGTGCTCGGCGACCAGCCTTCCTCCTCCACAGCTTCTGGCTCGGGCAAATACCTGAAGGTGGGAGACGACTTGTTTGTCCACCTCCCATGGACGGCGAGCACCAGGGTGCCCGCCGAGGGGGAGGTGTTCGACGACGAGGTGCTTGGCGCCGCCGGGCTTGAGGTTGTCGACGGACTGAGTGTCGGCGGCGGCGGTTCCCAGGAAGAGTGGCTCCTCCAGAGCATGAGTGCTAGCTTCCACAAGCTTCAGGTGCTTCACCGAGCCCGCCTGGACAAGGCCAAGTCCAGGATGGCAGTGGTGGACAAGGCGGAGGCGGACCTCGAAGAGCGCATGGCCGAGGCACAGGCTTGGTTTCGCCAGGCCTATGAGGAATTCAAGGCCGCCTAGGACTAGCTGGCCGAGCACAAGCTGGAGCTTGTCATGAAGCAGGCCGACATCGAGAAGGCCCAGGAGACAGCGAGTCGACAGACCACCAAGGAGGAGGCCGCTCGGTTCCAGCACCAGGCTGAGCTGAACTCCCAGGAGGAGGACCTTGCCGCTCACGAGGAGAAGCTCGCCGCGACACACTGTGGCAAGGACGAGGAGGTCCAGGAGCTCGTCGTGCAGCGGACCCGGGAGCTGGAGCAGAGGCATGAGGAGGCCCTCAATGCTTAGGCCCAGGTCCATGCCAGCAAGGTGAACGAGCTGGAGGCGGAGCGTGATGGGCTGAAGAGGCAGGTCCAGGAGCTAATGGGGGGGAGGGACGCGGCCAAGGGCGCTTTGGCTGACGCGTAGGTGGTAGTCCTCGAGAAGGCCGAGCTACTCTCCACGGCCAACGAGTCCATCAAGGACCTGAAGCTGAAGCTGGAGAGTCTTGAAGGGACGCTCTCAGAGGTCAGGGCCCGGGAGGGGGCCCTGACCAAGAATCTGGAGGAGGAGAAGCAGTTGCGGAAGAACAACGCCGCTAGCCACGCAGAGTTCGTGGCGGGCGAGAAGCTCTGGATTAGTCGCCTCGCCGATGTCGCCGGCAGGATCACCACACAGTTGGCTACCATGGGGATGCCGAACGTGAGGTACGTCCCGGAGCCGAACGTGAGTCCTAATGCCAGGCTGAATTTGTTCTTCGAGGGTGTTCTCGGGGTCCTGGAGCGGTTCCACTCCAACAGGGCGGCCTCTCTGGCCGAAGAGGCCCGGAGGCTTTGCCGGGGTGCCATGACCAAGGTCCTCACCAAGATAGCGTACTGGAACCCTGAACTCGACTTCGAAGCTTCGCTGGATAGCTTGCTGGACGATGTGGACCCCGCGCCGCTCGAGGAGCGCATCTAGCCCATCATCGGCCGCATCGATGGAATTCGGAGGGTACAAGGCCAGCGTCGGGACTTGGCACCCTGTTTCTTATCGCCGCTGCAGGTTCATGACCAAGATAATTTTTATCTTTAGTTAGAACCGCAGCAACAAATGATGTAATATAACTCTGCAGTACTTTCAAAACGATGCATGTTATTTTCCTGTTTGATCTCCCCTTGTATGTCCACCCTACGTTAATCGGGTAGGTTTGCCGGCGCGGAAACCCTGGCGACATCTTGATGACGGATCCTCAATGGCCTTCCGGGCATGCTTGCTGCCTGGCAAACCACCTCGCTGCTCTTGATGCGACCCCTCGAGCTGCTGAGCAGACTCGAGACAGAACGAGAGTGTTGCCAATCGCAGAAGGTCACCCTGCCATTCTAGATGCAGCCGCTCGAACTGTTGAGCGGACTCAAAATAGAACGAGGGTGTTGCCAATAGTGGTAGGGCCCTATTGCGTGCAGGTTTTCCATACACAAGGTAAGATCATCGAGGACGATAACCATATATATATAAAGGAATTACTTAAAGTTTTGCATGACTTAGCTTTTCTGCCGCCGCGTGAGCGTTTGCCGCGTCCACCGAGGATGCCATTGGTTCGATCATCTCCTTGCTTGAAGTGACGACCACGATGGAGCCGTTGCTTCATCAGAATCGGATTCTCACAACTGCGCACCCCCTACCTGGCGCGCCAGAGATGACGGTGGGAAACGACACCTATGGGGTCACTGGGATCCCTTCTATGGTTGGTGGGCGCGGGGTTGTGCGAAGAGCGGGTTGATGACCCACAAGTATAGGGGATCTATCTTAGTCCTTTCGATAAGTAAGAGTGTTGAACCCAACGAGGAGCAGAAGGAAATGATAAGCGGTTTCCAGCAAGGTATTCTCTGCAAGTACTGAAATAAGTGGTAACAGATAGTTTTGTGATAGGATAATTTGTAACGAGCAACAAGTGACAAAAGTAAATAAAGTGCAGCAAGGTGGCCCAATCCTTTTTGTAGCAAAGGACAAGCCTGGACAAACTCTTTTATAGAGAAAAGCGCTCCCGAGGACACATGGGAATATCGTCAAGCTAGTTTTCATCAGGCTCATATGATTCACATTCGGTACATTGATAATATGATATGTGGGTGGACCGGTGCTTGGGTATTGTCCTTACTTGGACAAGCATCCCACTTATGATTAACCTCTATTGCAAGCATCCGCAACTACAACAAAAGTATTAAGGTAAACCTAACCATAGCATTAAACATATGGATCCAAATCAGCCCCTTATGAAGCAACGCATAAACTAGGGTTTAAGCTTCTGTCACTCTAGCAACCCATCATCTACTTATTACTTCCCAATGCCTTCCTCTGTGCCCAAATAATGGTGAAGTGTCATGTAGTTGACGTTCACATAACACCACTAGAGGAGAGACAACATACATCTCATCAAAATATCGAACGAATACCAAATTCACATGACTACTAATAGCAAGACTTCTCCCATGTCCTCAGGAACAAACGTAACTACTCACAAAGCATAAACATGTTCATAATCAGAGGGGTATTAATATGCATATAGGATCTGAACATATGATCTTCCACCAATTAAACCAACTCGCATCAACTACAAGGAGTAATTAACACTACTAGCAACCTACTAGCACCAATCCCGGACTTGGAGACAAGAATTGGATACAAGAGATGAACTAGGGTTTTGAGAGGAGATGGTGCTGATGAAGATGTTGATGGAGATTGCCCTCTCCCGATGAGAGGAGCGTTGGTGATGATGATGGCGATGATTTCCCCCTCCGGGAGGGAAGTTTCCCCGGCAGAACAGCTCCGCCAGAGCCCTAGATTGGTTCCACCAAGGTTCCGCCTCGTGGCGGCGGAGTTTCGTCCGAGAAGATGGCTTGTTATTTTTTTTCTTATCGAAAGACTTCATATAGCAGAAGAAGGCCACAGGAGGGCCACCAAGGGGCCCACGAGGTAGGGGGCGCGCCCAGGGGGGTAGGGCACGCCCCCACCCTTGTGGGTAGGGTGTGGGCCCCCTGGTGAGTCTCTTTCGCTGAGTATTTTTTATATATTCTGAAAACGTCTTCTGTGGAGTTTTAGGACTTTTGGAGCTGTGCAGAATAGGTCTCTAATATTTGCTCCTTTTCCAGCCCAGAATCCCAGCTGTCGGCATTCTCCCTCTTCATGTAAACCTTATAAAATAAGAGAGAATAGGCATAAGTATTGTGACATGATGTGTAATAACAGCCCATAATGCAATAAATATCGATATAAAAGCATGATGCAAAATGGACGTATCAACTCCCCCAAGCTTAGACCTCGCTTGTCCTCAAGCGAAAAGCCGAAATCGAAAAATATGTCCACATGTTTAGAGATAGAGGTGTCGATAAAAATAAAATACGGACATGAGGGCATCATGATCATTCTTAGAACAACAACTTATATAATTATTGCCATATGAGTTCTTATGCTAGAGTAATAATTCAATCACAATTTCAAGTACGAATAGTAAACTTCATTGAAAACTAACAAACTATAATCTCAGTCATTGGAGCAATTGCAATTTATCATAACATAGGAAAGAGTCAATATATAAGAGCTTTTCAGCAAGTCCACATACTCAACTATCATATAATCTTTCACAATTGCTGACACTCACGCAATACTTATGGTATGGAGTTTTAATCGGACACACAGAAAGATAGGGGCTTATAGTTTTTGCCTCCCAATGTTTTACCTCAAGGGTAATGTCAATGGTAATAGTTCATGAAAACTCACATCCAATTAGCCATATATACCAGGATCTTTCCAACATACTGTGCTTGCCAAAGGATAAAATGTAAAAAGGAAGGGTGAAGATCACCATGACTCTTATGCAATGTAGGAGATAAAAGTAAAAGATAAGCCCTTCGCAGAGGGAAGAAGAGGTTGTCATGCGCTTGTATGGTTGGATGCACAAAATCTTAATGCGAAAGAACGTCACTTTATATTGCCACTTGTGATATGGACCTTTATTATGCAGTTTGTCGCTTTTATTTCTTCCATATCACACGATCGTATAAAGTTTATTTCCTCCCACACTAATAAGTCATACATATTTAGAGAACATTTTTATTGCTTGCACCGATGACAACTTACTTAGAGGATCTTACTCAATCCATAGGTAGGTATGGTGGACTCTCATGGCAAAACTAGTTTAAGGGTATTTGGAAGCACAAGTAGTATCTCTACTTGGTGAGATGAATTTGGCTAGCACGAGGGGGAAAGGCAAGCTCAACCATGTTGGATGATCCATGACAATATAATTTATCTCAGATGTAAGAAAACATAACCCATTACGTTGTCTTCCTTGTCCAACGTCAACTCTTTTAGCATGTCATATTTTAGTGAGTGCTCAAAATCATAAAAGATGTCCAAGATAGTATATCTATATGTGAAGATCTCTCTTTCATTATCACTTCCTATTAATTGCAACGATGACCAAAACTATGCTTGTCAACTCTCAACAACTTTTATTCATCATACTTTTTCTATGTGAGCTCATTACTCTCCATAAGACTCACATGATCTCTTTGTTTCTTTTTATTTCTTTCTCTTTTATTTTATTCCCTCGGGATCATGGCAAAATAAACAAGCCCTTGACTCAACACTAATCTTTATTATATAGCTCACGGACTCGATTGCATAGAAGAATTATAAAGCAAAACTCACGACTAGATCATACTAAGAACTTTTATTCTACTAGATCAAGATATTACCAAAAGGATCGAACTAAGAAAAATGGTAAAGATAAAAGTGATGGTGATACGATACCGGGGCACTCCCCCAAGCTTGGCAGTTGCCAAGGGGAGTGCCCATACCCATGTGATTATGTCTCTCTTTTTGGGGGTGGTGATGTGATGTTCTTAGCGATGATGCCCCTCAGGATACGATTCTCCTCCTCGAGCTTATTGACTTGCTGCTTGAGGTCCATTATTTCCTTTCAGAGTTTTCGTGTAACAGCCAAAGCTCCCTGCACCCAAGGGTGCTGCATAGCTGCGGGAGAACCAGTGACACTCTTTTTCATATTCTCATAAGAAAGAAATCTAACATTGGAAGGGATAACCGAGTTTGGAATAGCCGAGCACTGCAGTTCTCCCATTGTGAATCCATCTCGGAAGCGGGAAGTGACTTCTTGATCTTCTTCCATGGTATCTATCCTCTTCAATTCGGCCTCCATCTCTTCTTCCCTTGCTGGCCCAAAGAGGTCAATATTGTTGTTTGTCATTGATCTCGGTGCCGGATGAGACACCCGGCTCTCCCCGACTGACTCTTGCGAAGACACCTTGATCTAATCTGCAGCACCAACAGCTTGAAACACAAACAGAGGGTTTTTGCGTGACACAGGAGTCAAAACCTCCGGGAGATTATATAATGAATTTTTACCGACCAAAATACATGTCGTGCACGAAAACGGAGTCCAGAGAGCACACGAGGTGCCCACGAGGTAGGGGGCGTGCCCAGTAGGGTAGGGCGCGCCCTCCACCCTCGTGGAGCCCTCGTGTCCTTCCCGAACTGCTACTTATTTTTCTATTTTTCTAAATATTCCAAAACGGAGAAATATTGCCTTAAAAACTGTTTTGGAGTCGGTTTACTTACCGTACCACATACCTATTCCTTTTCGGAGTCTGTAAGGTTCCGAAAAGTGTCCCTTATGTATTCCTCCGAGGTGACGGTTTCAATAACGTTGGTTTCAACATTTATGGGATTACCTGAGATATAATGTTTGATTCTTTGACCGTTCACCACCTTCGGATTTGTGCCTTCGAAGTTGTTGATTTTTATGGCACCGGAATGGCAGACCTCTTCGATATGTAAGGACCTTCCCATTTAGAAACAAGATTTCCTACAAAAAATCTTAAACGAGAATTGTATAGCAATACATAACCACCTACATTAAACTCACGCTTTTGTATCCTTTTGTCATGCCATCTTTTAACTTTTTCTTTAAACAACTTGGCATTTTCATAGGCTTGGGTTCTGCATTCATCAAGTGAGCTAATATCAAATAACCTCTTCTCACCGGCAAGTTTGAAATCATAATTGAGTTCTTTAATAGCCCAATATGCCTTGTGTTCTAGTTCGAGAGGTAAGTGACATGCTTTTCCATAAACCATTTTATACGGAGACATACCCATAGGATTTTTATATGCAGTTCTATAGGCCCATAATGCATCATCAAGTTTCTTGGACCAATTTTTTCTAGATCTATTAACAGTCTTTTGCAAAATTAATTTGAGCTCTCTATTACTCAATTCTACTTGACCACTAGACTGAGGATGATAAGGAGATGCAATTCTATGATTAACATCATATTTAGCAAGCATTTTACGGAAAGCACCACGAATAAAATGTGAACCACCATCAGTCATTAAATATCTAGGGACTCCAAATCTTGGAAAAATAACTTCTTTAAGCATTTTAATAGAAGTGTTATGATCAGCACTACTAGTTGGAATAGCTTCTACCCACTTAGTAACATAATCAACAACAACTAAAATATGTGTATATCCATTAGAGGAAGGAAAGGGTCCCATGTAGTCAAAGCCCCAAACATCAAATGGTTCAATAACGAGTGAATAGTTCATAGGCATTTCTTGACGTCTACTAATATTACCAATTCTTTGACATTCATCACAAGATAGGACAAACTTACGGGCATCCTTGAAGAGAGTAGGCCAATAAAAACCAGATTGCAATACCTTATGTGCAGTTCTATCTCCAGCATGGTGTCCTCCATAAGCTTAGGAGTGACACTTGCGTAGGATTTGTTCCTGTTCATGCTCAGGTACACAACGTCTAATAACACCATCTACTCCTTCTTTATAAAGATGTGGGTCATCCCAAAAGTAATGCCTCAAATCATAGAAGAACTTTTTCTTTTGCTAGTATGTGAAACTAGGTGGTATAAACTTAGCAACAATGTAATTAGCATAATCAGCATACCATGGAGCAGTATGAGAAGCATTTATGACATTTAATTGCTCATCAGGAAAGCTATCATCAATAGGAAGTGGGTCATCAAGCACATTTTCTAACCTAGACAAGTGGTCTGCAACGGGGTTCTCAGCTCTCTTTCTATCTACAATATGCAAATAAAATTCTTGTTGCAAGAGAACCCATCTAATAAGTCTAGGTTTAGCATCTTTCTTTTCCATAAGATATTTAATAGCAGCATGATTAGTGTGAATAGTTACTTTAGAATCAACAATATAAGGTCTGAACTTATCACAAGCAAATACAACTGCTAAGAATTCTTTTTCAGTGGTAGCATAATTTCTTTGAGCATTATCTAGGGTTTTGCTAGCATATTGAATAACGTTTAATTTCTTATCAACTCTTTGTCTTAGAACAGCACCTACAGCATAATCACTAGCATCACACATAATTTCAAAGGGTAAATTCCAATTAGGTGGCTGAACAATAGGTGCAGAGATTAATGCTTTCTTAAGTATTTCAAATGCTTCTACACAATCATCATCAAAGACAAATGGTATATCTTTTTGTAATAAATTAGTCAGAGGCCTAGAAATTTTTGAGAAGTCCTTAATGAACCTCCTATAAAATCCGGCATGACCAAGGAAACTTCTTACACCTTTGATGTCCTTGGGACATGGCATCTTCTCAATAGCATCAACTTTGGCTTTATCAAGTTCAATACCTCTTTCAGAAACTTTATGCCCCAAGACAATACCTTCATTAACCATAAAGTGGCACTTTTCCCAATTCAAGACAAGATTAGTTTCTTCACATCTCTGCAAAACTCGATCAAGGTTGCTCAAGCAATCATCAAAAGAAGATCCATAGACAGAGAAATCGTCCATGAAAACCTCACAAATCTTTTCACAAAAGTCAGAGAATATAGCCATCATGCATCTTTGAAAGGTAGCAGGTGCATTACATAAACCAAAAGGCATAAGTCTATAAGCAAAAGTACCAAAAGGGCAAGTAAAAGTAGTCTTTGGTTGATCTTTGGCTGACACAGGTATTTGAGAGAAACTAGAATAACCATCTAGAAAGCAAAAATGTGTATGTTTGGATAATCTTTCTAGCATTTGATCGATAAAAGGTAAGGGGTAATGATCATTTTTAGTAGCCTTATTTAATTTGCGGAAATCAATTACCATCCTATAACCTGTAATAATTCTTTGAGGAATCAATTCAACTTTATCATTAGGAACAACAGTACACTACAAAAAAAGACACATCCGTGACATTTTGGGCCGAACGAAATTTTTTTCTGTCATACATATGACACTTCTATGACGATAATTGTGACAAAACCCGGTATCATCATAGATGTGGTGGGCTCCTACTTCTATGACAAAAAATCATGACAGAAAATGGGTTTTTCATCCTGGGCGGGCCGGAGACGCAGCTGCATGACATTATTTGGGCCGTCCATGATGGAAAAAACCGTGGTAGAAGCGAGGGGGAGGAAAATTTCGGGGAGTTCCCGGTTACGGTGGGAGGTCAGGGGCCAAGCGATGCGCGTTTCTCTCGTACACGTATGCGCGTGTGTGCGAGGCGTTGGCTCTAACTGAACCCGAGCGAGGCGTTGGGCTCTAACTGAACCCGAGCGATTGCACTGCAGGCTACGCGTTACTGAACCCGAGCGATCGATCGATGGCTGTTAACTGAACCCGATCGAGCGATTCCTTCGCTACTGCTGCTAACTGAAGCCGATCGATGGGATGAACAGTGAGCGTTGCGGGGGGTTTGTATGAACAGTGAGTGGTGGCGTTGCCTCTGGATGAACAGGACCCCGTGATGTGGTGGAGGGTTGGATGAACAGTAGACGGTGGAGGGGTGCCCATGGAGGGGTGGATGAATAGGACCCCGTGGTGTGGAGGGCTGGATGAACAGTAGACAGTGGAGGGGTGGTTGAACAAGACCCCGTGGTGTGGAGGGCTGGATGAACAGTAGACGGTGGAGGGGTGCCCGTGGAGGGGTGGTTGAACAGGACCCCGTGGTGTGGAGGGCTGGATGAATAGTAGACGGTGGAGGGGTGCCCATGGAGGGGTGGTTGAACAGGACCCCGTGGAGTGGAGGGCTGGATGAACAGTAGACGGTGGAGGGGTGGTTGAACAGTAGCCGGTGGAGTAGCGCGCGGTGGAGGCTGGATGAACAGGAGCCCGTGGAGGCTGGAGGAGGTCGACGGTGGAGATGAATAGTATCCCGTGGAGTCCCGTTTTGCGGTACGCCACACCCCTCCCGATGAACAGGACCCCCGTTTCGACCGTAGCGCTCCAACACAAGTCCGTTTCCTCCGTTTTGCGGTACGCCACACCCCTCCCGATCAACAGGACCCATGTTTTGACCGTAGGAGGTCTGTTTCCTCCGTTTTGCGGTACGCCAGACCCCTCCCGATGAACAGGATCCCGTTTCGAACGTGGCCGGTCGAACACAAGGCCGTTTCCGTCGTTCTGTGGTATGCTAGGCCTCGTTTACATCGCCTGTTCCGTCCAAGCCCATTCGATGAACACGACGCATTCCGTTGCCTCCCCATGAACACGACGCATTCCGTTGCCTCCCCATGAACACGAGGACGACGTTGTTTCTCCGTTCCGACCCAGCAATGTACACGAGCCCTGGCCATACGTATGCGTGAGTAGGCGTTCGAGACCCCGCCCGTATGTACACATACATGGCCGTATTTTGTTTCTTGCACCCTGGCCGCTGTACGTACGTGTACATGCTACGTGCGCACCTCTACTACGACACGTGCGCGCCTCTACATCGACTAGTATGTACGTACATGTTCGCGACCAGAATGACAACGCTACGTACGCTTCGACCAGGTGAGTCCTGACTATCAGGCACTTCCTTGCCTGCGAAGATGTAGCTGGTGGGTCCTAGCCGTCAGGGGGGCAAAATACGGTGGCCCGTCCGATGGGTCCCCGCTGTCAGGTGGAGGAATAATTATTTTTCACGTAATAAGGAGGCACTTCCTTGCTGCGGCCATGGACCCAGCTGTCAGCCTCTCCACGTACAGTCCACGTCCGATGGAAGTCATTCCTTGACCACGTTGACCACGCTGCGCCGAGAGCACCAGGGCGGTGGACGATGGCGAGGCTTAGGAAGGGGACAACGCGGAGCCGGGGAAGACACGGCAGTGGATGCCCACGCGTAGAGGAGTACGAGGGTTCACTGGTTCGCTGCGATGTGAGGCTGTCGTCGCCGCAGAATAACAGGGGGTGTGGGTGAGTAGACGGATGGCCTGGCCAGCGGTGGGAGTAGTAGGGAGCGGTGAGGCCTCCGCCGCATCGCAGCCGGCCACGGGAGGCAGGAGCACGAGGCACGACCGGCGCTGGTTTGGGGGGCTAGAGCAAGAAGACCAGAGGTTGAAGAAGCACTACAGCCGTTGGATGGACATCGTACGGTCACTTGAGCTAGAATTGTGCATATTGACTAAGTTGACAAAGCCCTCTGTCCCCGTCAACTTAGTAGGCCCACTAGTCAGCCGGCCATTATACTGGGTCCCAGCTAATAGGGGGAGTATTCATTTTTTTTGTGCGTAATAAGGAGGCACTTCCTTGCGTGCGAAGATATAGCTGGTGGGTCCGAGCTGTCGGCAGCGTAACATTTTTTCGCGAAATACAGAGGCCCTTTCGGTGGGTCCCTGATGTCAAGTGGAGGAATCATTATTTTGCGCGTAATAAGGAGGCATTTCCTTGCGTGCGGCCGTGGACCCAGCTGTCAGCCTCTCCACGTAAAGTCCACTTCAGATGCATGTCGGTCGTTGACCACATTAACCAGGCCGTGCCGAGAGCACCAGGGCGGTGGATGACGACGAGGCCTAGGAAGGGAACGACACGAAGGTAGGGAAGACTCGGCAGTTGTTTCCCACGCGGAGGGGAGTACGACTGTACGAGGGTTTACTGGTTCGTCTACCGTCGCCGGAGAATAACAGCAGGTGTGGGTGAGTAGAGGGATGGCTAGGCCAGCGATGGGAGTACGGTCGGGCGGTGAGGCCTGCGCGGTAGCATAGCCGGCCGCGAGGAGGAGGGAGCAGGCAGTCCCGCCGGCGCTTGTTTGAGTGGCTGGAGCAGGAAGAGCAGAGATTGAAGAAGCACGACAGCCGTTGGATGGACATCCAACAGTCAGTGCTTGTGCGTCAACCTTTTTTTTAGGAAAGCCTCAAATCTATGGAAAACATCATACAGCCCATCTGCCATTATTTCTAATAATTTACAGCCCATTTGCTAATTCTTAAGGGTTTGTTTGGAGCCCATATTCTTTTTGTTAGCATTACAGCCCATATTGTGGCCACGGTTAAAAAATTAACGAAATTTTGCATATTTCGGTGCGGTCCGAACTGTTTTTAATCCCGAAATTTCGACTCACATTCCAACTGATTTTAAAAATAAATGTATATCAATATAAAATCCAACAAATTCTCCACGCATAAAAATTAATGTAATTTAAAATCTCAAAATGAAAAAAAAAAGATATTTGAAACTAATTGCCGGTTTGGTGTGTTTTAAAAATGTACAGCCCATTTCTCATTACTGATGGGCCATTTTCCCGGCCAGCCGAATGAAGCTCTCCTCGTCTTGAAAGATTTGCAGCCCAACAGGCCTGACAAAGCGACTTACTTGGCAAATCACAAAAAACTGGGCTGTGGCCGTGGACCCAGATGTCAGCCTCTCCACGTACAGTACTCTTCCGATGGAAGTCGGTCGTTGACCACATTGACCACGCCGCGCCGAGAGCACCAAGGCGGTGGACGACGGCGAGGCCTAGGAAGGGGACGACGCGGAGCCGGGGAAGACGCGGCAGTGGATGCCCACGCAGAGAGGAGTATGAGGGTTCACTGGTTCGGCTGCGGCGTGAGGCTGTCGTTGCTGCAGAATAACAGGGGGTGTGGGTGAGTAGAGGGATAGCATGGGCCAGCGGTGGGAGTAGTAGGGGGCGGTGAGGCCTCCGCAGCATCACAGCCGGCCATGAGAGGCAGGAGCACGCGGCACGACCGGTGCAGCTTTGGGCGGCTAGAGCAAGAAGACCAGAGGTTGAAGAAGCACTACGGACGTTGGATGGACATTGTACGGTCACTGGAGCTAGAATCGTTCATATTGACTAAGTTGACAAAGCCCTCCATCCTCGTCAACTTAGTAGGCCCACAAGTCAGCCTCCCACCAGGTTGGGTCCCAGCTAGCAGGGGGAGTATTATTTGTCTGTGCGTAATAAGGAGGCACTTCCGGTGGGTCCGAGCTGACAGCGGGGGGGACGTTTTTTTTGCGAAATACGATGGTCCGTCCGGTGGGTCCCAGCAATCAGGGGCAAACGTTTTTTCGCGAAATACGGTGGCCCGTCCGGTGGGTCCCAGCAGTCAGGGGGGAAACATTTTTTCCACGAATACTGGTGGCCCGTCCGGTGGGTCCCTATTGTCAGGTGGAGGAATAATTATTTTGCGCGTAATAAGGAGGCACTTCCTTGCGGCTGTCGTGGACCCAGCTGTCAGCCTCTCCACGTACATTACTCTTCCGATGGAAGTCGGTCGTTGACCACATTGACCACGCTGCGCCGAGAGCACCACGGCGGTGGACGACGGTGAGGCCTAGGAAGGGGACGACGTGGAGTCGGGGAAGATGCGGAAGTGGATGCCCACGCGGAGAGGAGTACGAGGGTTCACTGGTTCGGCTGTGGTGTGAGGCTGTCGTCGCCGCAGAATAACAGGGGGAGTGGGTGAGTGGAGGGATGGCCTGGCCAGCGATGGGAGTAGTATGGGGACGGTGAGGCCTCAACGGCAGCACAGCCGGCCACGGGAGTCAGGAGCATGCGGCACGACCGGTGCTGCTTTGGGCGGCTGGGGCAAGAAGACCAGAGGTTGAAGAAGCACTACAGCCATTGGATGGACATCGTTGACCACGCCGTGCCGAGAGCACCAGGGCGGTGGACGACGGTGAGGCCTACGAAGGGAACGACACGGAGCCGGGGAAGACATGGCAGTGGCTGCCCACACGGTGGAGAGTACGAGGGTTGACTGGTTCGGTTGCCGTTGCCGGAAAATAACAGGATGTGTGGGTGAGTAGATGGATAGACAGGCCAGGGATGCGAGTATGATGGGGCCGTGAGGCCTTCCCGACAACACTGCCGGCCACGGGAGGCGGGAGCAGGCGGTTCCGACGGCGCTGGTTTGGGCGGCTGGGGCAGGAAGATCAGAGACTGAAGAAGCACGATTGCCGTTAGATTGACATCTAACGGTCTGACGCTGGTAGAGTCGATTGTTGACTAAGTTTCTTTTTTGAGAAACCTTGTGTACGCATGAACTTAGTAGGCCCACAAGTCAGCCTCCAAATCTGTGGCAGACAACATAAAGCCCATTTGCTATTTTTTATAATTTGTAGCCCATTTGCTAATTCTTAAGTAATTTATTACAGCCCATTTTCTGCCCAGGACCACGGTCAAAAAGTCCAATCTTATTTTGCATATTTCGGTGGAGTCCGAACTGTTGTAATCCCGAAATAATAAACATTTTTTAAGAACTTATTGATTTGCCAAAAAAATCGTTTTGTTTTTGTAAGCAAATAAGACGTGGGACAATTTAGTTGGTTTAAGGGAAAACCAGTGGTAAAAAATATCAGCGATTGGTGGGAAAAAACAACAAAAATAAGGATGTAAATATGAAAAGGGAATTTTATGTGTTTTCAATATAATGATACGTGTATATGAACTAGTAAAAATATAGGTATAGATTAGAAAACGGATGTAGGACATGCGTTTCAAGAGGAAAATAGAACTGGGTTGTGTGTTTGATTCAGTAAAAAAACTGCCTGCGGATGTTGTAAGACAAAATATAACTAACGTTGGCGGGCTAGAGGCCAGTAGATACCTGTTGGATCTTTGTGCCCCGTTGTCGTCATGGGCTGGGCCTGTTAAAAACAAAACAACCCTGGGCAATGTACAGCCCAGTTGAAACTTGCTCGACCTGAAGAAACAATATACGTGCTCAATAAACGAGAGAATTCTGCAAGTACAGACTGATAACTGGGATGCAGCATGGATATTGTTTTTTATCGTGATAATAAGTTCATGAACTTGTTTCGAAAAAATTGGAGAACTGGGAATTCGAACGGCGGGTGCTTATGCTACCCATCAAATAAAAATCAGGTGCCTGAAAATTCGTTTTGAAACAAATGATTCAGCTTTATATCCACGTCGACCCTCGGCATGATGGTTGGAAGCAAATGCAAGTTCATACCAAAAGATCGTTAACAACAATACCAACTTGCGGATGACAAGGTAGTACAACTACCAATACCAAACTAACTTATAATCTTTTTACTCCTGGCCCTAGTATTCGTCTGGTAGAAAATCTTGCAGAGGACCAGCTCCCGCTCCTTCTCTTGCTCCAGGTCCCCGAGGTGGTACTGGTGCATCACCCAGTTGGTCCTCTGTTGATCGAAGTTCTTGTTGGTGTGCAGCACCAGAACCTTTTTTGCTGCCCGTTTGCCGGCCGTTGACCATCACCGGCAAGGTATTGCCGGTCTTGTGCCACATCGCGTGCATGCCGCACTCCGACTGTATCTTGCGACGCGTCCATGCGCCCCTTTTGAACGCCCTGGAATTGCGCTGGAAGAAATGCTTCCTTAGGCCACTCAGTGTGATACCTGCAGTATTGTGGAATACAGGTTTTAGTGTACCTAGTTGGCATTTTCATAACATCTTTGGCATGTTGCAGTCACTTGTTTCACTTTTTATTAACTGTCAAATTGTAATTGCTTCACTAGGTCTGCATCTAAAAAGAAAAATAGAGCTATAAACAAAGGAATATGTTTGTGCAAGTAGACGGCCGATCGGTGTCTTACTTGGAAGTTTCTCAGGTTGGGTGTAACATATGCCGTGCTCGCTGTCGATGGTTGGTATGAACAAATCGATGAGAGACTGAAATCTCGCGCTGTCAGCACTCACTTTGGCCGCAAGGTGCTTGATCAGCTCCTGATCTGTGGGATCAAACTTGACGCCGGCCGGCAGGATGGGCCAATCCTTCTTAGACTTGCATCGGTAACTCCAGTTATATGGTACTCAATGTATGATCAATCGACTGTTTTAAGTGAATGATGAAAGATTTCGACAGATAAGTGGTACTCCAAATCTGAAGTCCAGAATACCCGAACACGCCATCGGGATTCTTGTGTCACCTCACGCGCAGCGTGTTGTCACGTCAATTCAATGTGTGGACATGATGAATAATTTGACCGACGTATACTAGTACTGCTACTGTACTACTTACTAGTCGTATTTAGTGTCACGATTTATACATAGGTTTAACTAACAAGTACGCACTTGAAGCCTAACTGATATATATATATGGCTTCTGCACAACATCTCCATCATCATTATCAGTACATCCTATGCAGGTGAGTTTGGATGCACTTGATCCCAGGAAGGTATCTATCCTTCAAACCAGAGGAGTGCTTCAAACTAACAACAGTACATAATATCCAACAAAAGAGGGTCGTGCTACAGCAGTAGAATACATGGCTCAGTCTAGATATCAGCACGAATCAAGTTGTGCATATTTGCTGTTCGTATGAACCACATCGCCGCATGTCGGGTTTGCAAGGGCAATCCATCGCATGGAAGCTTGATGCCTTTCACACACTGAAGATTATCTGGCAACAAGCTGTGTCGACGAATCTCTGGATATGGTGATTCATGAAACCCATGGTATGATGTGTAAACACAGCCCCCCCTCGCGAATGGAAGTTTCATAGCACAGTAATCATCGTTGGTGATATGATTGTTGATTGGTTGGATGATCGGATAATTGAGCCCGAGGAACAAGGAGTGGTTGCCAAGGCTGTAAACCCGCCTCCAGTTGAATACGCCTGGCCCAACGGAGCTGGGATCTTTCTCGAACATGAAGCAGCCATAGCCATCAATGTCACGAATGCCCCACGCATTGTACTGCATGTGGTTTGATGTAATGGTTTGGTCAATTTGGTACGTGCGAATGAGCATCAAATGATCGCCGTCAGGTGAATGAGCGATAAACCACCACCCATCGGCTGGTATGATTCCAGGTCCTGGAATCATGAAGGCCAGCGCATTTGCGTCTGCTGCAACAATTCAAATTGGAGACCAAAAGGACAAAAATAAACACTCATGTTCAGAATATGTGTGGAATTAAGATTATTATAACAGTGACACATATCATAGACAAAGAATTGCAATGTCGTGGTCATAATCATACCCCAAGTTAAAAAAATAAGCCAATGGCTTTCATATTCTAGCAATATGTCATGGTTCAAACATCATGTAACAATGAGAGGAAAACAGCTAGACAGCGCCTACTCATATTCTACCATAGCACTTACTACTATTGTTCTCATATCAACTCTAAGCAATAACATGCGTTGTTATAAAAATCTTGTAAACGAGAGTAACATATAGCAATCATGATGTTATGCTCATAATATGTATTCTAACAATCATGAGATGCCAATTGTTCTCATATCCACTCTAACAATAACATGTGTGGTCATAAAAAACTAGGAAATGAGAGGAACATATAGCAATGATGTGGTTATAGACATGCTATGCATTCTAAATTTGTAACAAATGAATAGGCAGTCGTATTCATAAGGTAAAGATGAGATGAGATAGAACAATTACACGACGATAGATTCCACCAATATAGGTAGCCAATCTGTGCGCCGACCGCGTAAACGATGCCATCATGCACTATAGCATCAGACAGAAATGTTTCCTCAACAGGATTGATGATGAGCCATAAGCATGTATGGCGACCGGATTCCAGATAGACTAATCCCTTGTTGAACAAGGCAATGAGCTTGTAATCCATGTAGTCTTTTGATGGTGTGGGCACTTCGCAGATTACAACTTTCTGCAAACAGAGGTCGAGCCAAAAGCTTGATGCGTCTCGTGCGTAGTAGGCAGGAGTGTCCGGCGGGCCGCGAGGCTCGATGGCGGCGGTATCCAACGATGAAAGGGTGATCTCTCGCTGGGTGTAGATATCCACGAGACGCCACGGACTACCGGTGTGGTGGATGAGAACGATCCAGTTGGCCTTCATGCCCGCCCAGTAGTGGCCATGCATGAAGGAAAGGTGGACGGGTAGTGGTAGCATGTCGAGGGGCACCACGGCAACCTCCATAGGATCGTCAAGTCGGTGTCTGGGCCACCTGCGAGGATCGGGCATCAGCAAGAAGGGTGTCTTGAAAAGAGCCGGCCGGTTGCAGACGAGTAGACGGTACAAAGAAACCGAGCATGCGGCCAGAAGGACGGTGCTGAGTAGGTCCATACGACTACAGATCTGCTCCAAGAGAACATCGGGGAGGGAATTCCAATCGCGGCTCTGCGTGTCAGTCGGTTCTTCCATTGGGGTTTTTGGTGCCTGCGAGCCAGCGGGGAAGTGGATTCGGGCGGGCGAGTGAAGAAGCTTCTCCTCGTGTGGCCGAGCAGTGAGCGGGGGGATATGGTACGCGCGAGCTACCAAGGAAGATGGTGCGGGCGGGCGAGCAGTGAGCGGGGGTAAATGGTGTGCGGCCGACGATGGGGAAGAGAGGAGGAAGAAGAGTGGAAGACGGGGAAGAAAGTGCATTCAATCTCAATTCTACTACTCCCTCCATCTAGGTGTGTAAGTCACCTTACAAAAACCAAATAATCCCAAAACACTTAGGCACCGTACATTAACTCCCTTCTCGTTTTTTGTTTTGTGGCATATCAACCAATAAGATATGTGGGCTGTGCATGCTTTCAATGACTTGAGACTACCAAACATAACCGACTGATTTAGTAACACCAACACGCTGGTTCAGCTTATTAATTACGTGTCCCATCTGCTGAAGTGTGTATTGTCACTTCATTCTGAAGACTAGTTGAATAGTTCTCTCTAACCGAGATGGGGAATAAATGAATCGCGCGGACTTCCTTTCTACAGTATCCCTATGCCTCTACGCTCACTTCACTCATTTTGCTCCGTACCTAGTCACTTGTTGAAATCTATAGCCAAATGGACATGTCAATGGGAGGGAGTAAGCCCCATGCATGCATGCATGCATGCAACATGCAACATGCAACACTCACACGTACACATAGACGCACGCAACACTCACGCACCCATGCGGCACACAGCACACGACGCAACACACACGCTCACGCTCAAGTGCTCAACCTACTCCCTACGTCCGTGAAAGACTGTACATTTAGAGATTTACACATTGACCAGGGCATAATTAATGCCCAAAAGTAGCAGACTTATGTGTGCATGCAACCATTGAGATAAGAAGATTAAATGAAGGTCGCTGCATACTGTAATTAAGGATAGACATGTAGCCTATACCTACAGCACAAGTTGGTGCATTAGTCAATCAATATCGATTTAGATTAAAGGCTAAACACATTGGAAGTGTAGATGTACATCATGTAGTACATTCTTTGTTGGAAGACCGAGGGAGGACACGTGCATGCACTCACATACACAGCCAGGGCGGTTCGCGCGCAAGGGTTAGACTCGTGTCGCGCCTGCGTAAAGTTTTGTTTAACTGATTTCTTTGCTCTGCCAACTGACAGGTGGGACCCAGAAACCAGGTGACAATTTAACCAATCAACAAAGTGCCACGTCGACTATGTGGCCGGTCAGTAGGGTGCAATACGGTGCTCTACGATGAGCTAGTGATCGCATAATCGCCGCAAAACTATATACTATATAGTGACCGTAAAGAGCGTAATGTTACATATGTTGACCGCCAGTGTATTTTTCTTGTTTCAAATTAAGCCATATTAATCAGAAAGGACGCATTATGGACTACTACTAGTAGTACTAGTACTGCTTTGATCTGTCCCGTCAACTCGCCAAACGAGGAGAAGCTTGCTTACTACTTCTCTCCCTCGCCCACGCGCGCGGTGGTTCGCAGGACGAGGAGAGGGTTTTGACTACAGCACCCTCTCCCTCTCCCTCTCCCTCTCCCTCTCCCTCTCCCTCGCCCTCGCCCTCGCGGTGGACGTGCAGCAGTTCAATCGGTGCCAGATTGCCAGAAGCATATTGTACTGTAGTATCATCATTGTTGGACCTTCCGAAGAGGCGAAGAGCCAAGTGCAAGGTTCACACGAATACGAACTGTTGAACCTCCCGAAGAGGCAAAGAGCCAAGTGCAAGGTTTTATAGGAGTTGTCGTCCTAGTAGGAGTGTACTAGTACAACTATAGCGAACGATGCTACTGTACGATGCCGCCACGTCACGTATATCCACTTACACATTATAGATGGGCTACCTGTCCTCCTCCAGGTTCTAGTCCCAGGTGTTCTTCATGGATGGCACGATCCATAGCGGTGGGCAACAGGAATCATTGTCGCAGCTTTCTAGTCCGGTTCCACACGATGGAGACTCATCCAAGCTGAAGCGGCATAAATCAGGGATAGTGTGTCCCAGCATGTCGTTCATCTAGCGGTGCGCACTGAAGACACAACCATGCTTCATGAACAGTAGGCCTTCCGTGTCGTGCACAGAAGGTGGCATCCACTTCACAATGGGGTAGCTGTCCCCGATGAAAATCGAGTAATCTCCAAGAGTGTTCCTCGGCACCCACGTAGCATCACGGGGGTCGAACTCGGCGCCGTTCATCTGGTACACGCGGCATCCCAGATCTGGACACATGGTGACGTACATAGTCAAGGTCCATGCATAATAATGTTGTGCTCAAATGTGGCGGTCAGTAATACTGTGCAGCAAATAGTACTACTCCGGTATAGAGGAAGTAAAATAACCGGCTTATTATATATAGCCACTCTTGGCTACATGGATGAGATAGTAAGACATGGAAAAACAAAAATGGTGGCAGCTAGTGGGTTCAAGTCTTCAAGGGCCTAGCTAGCTATACGCGTCCTCCTACTCCTACTAGTACTACAAAGTATACTACTAGTACAACAATGAAAGAGAAGGCGAGAGGGTTAAAAAATGGAATACTTGGGTAGATGGTGACGGTCCGATTGTGGTAGATTATGTGACCATATTGAATATCAGTGGTACCATGGGTAATGACTGCTAAGATAGTTGATTCCAATATGCCAAAGTCAGCTACAAGGTTCCAGGTTAGACCGAATCGCGGATGCAAATGCACATCCAGGATCGGCGATCTTATTTTGATCGGGGGATGACTGGTCCCTGCAAAATAATGGAGTACCGTTAGGGATGCAAATGATGGTTTGTGCATTCCGTTTGTAATCTCCCGTACCGTAGGATGTCAACCAGATGAAACAAGTCCCCTGGCTTGTCACCGCGAAGATGCGGCCTAGATGGCGCACGGCGTCTTCGAACGTGTAGGGGTACAAATCTGCCACCGCCAACATGCGCCAGCCTCTGCCGTTACTGCCTCCTGCATTGATGGCAATCCTTATGTCGAACACTGCGATGAGATAGTAATCGTCATAGCCGCGTCGCTTTGTCAGCGGGTCCGCAATTGCTATCTTCTTCAATCCCATGTAGGCATCATCATACGTATTCTTGCCCAGCTAGACCGGAAGGCCGATCCCAATGGTGGAGAAGGGGTCTACCGGAATGGCCGCACTGCTGTGGATGTTATGCAAAATGATGGTGGTATCCGGCCGGAGGTATGCAAGCCAATCTTCGTAGGCACCGACCCAGACCTATATATAAGACGGTGGACAGCGGAGAAATTACGGGATGGAAATGGAATAACTATGTACTACATGATCAAACTCCATTACTGACCTGCTCATCGAACAAAATCCAACTACCTCTCAACGTCGGCAACTCTAGCGGAGTCAACGTGCAACCATGGCCAGGGAGCGGTGGACTGTTCGAAGGATTGTCCCATAGAAGAACCTTCTCCTCAAAGATGCATGGAAGACCAACAAGCATGGCTTGTTTAAGCAGTGTCTTGAAAAAGTTGGTGCAGGAAGCACCGAATCTTGCGGCGGTGAGGACGTCAGAGCGGCGTGCGATTTCTCCCACAGGATCATCGTCCAAGGTCTCCCAGCCCCGACGAGGAGGAGAACCGCCTAGCGAATCCATGGGAGCAGCGACGAACTGCCTTCTCTTCGGGCGGAGGGGAACTGGCGAGGAGGAGATAAGAGCGTAGTAACCGTAGGGCCTCGTCCCTTCCAACTGTTGATCATTCCTCAGCGAAGGGGTGAGGCTATTATTTACTACTAGTACTCCCTCAAATTCTTTTTACTCTGCACATAAGAGCAGACCCGGATACCAAGGCAGGGGCTTGCTGCATGCTTTTTGGACGGAAATACCCCTGGCGCATGGATGGGAGGAGTTAGCAGCTATAAATGCCCCATGTAGCCCATTGGCTGTCCGCCCACGTTCTCCTCTCTCTGCATGCTGCATGAATGTCTCCCTCTCTCTCACATGACTGCATGCGGTGGCGCTGGCCTATGAGAAGCTCGCGTGGAGATAGCAATCTTCTCCCCAGAAGTGATTTTTTTGAAAGAAAGGGATTAT
The DNA here is from genome assembly GCF_056163025.1 of Triticum urartu. Classification (NCBI taxonomy): domain Eukaryota; kingdom Viridiplantae; phylum Streptophyta; class Magnoliopsida; order Poales; family Poaceae; genus Triticum; species Triticum urartu. The sequence continues at coordinate 560,490,160 of NC_141875.1, forward strand.
GGAACATTATGGGATTGCATTATACTGTAAATAATAGCACTAGTAAGAAATTTTTGGCACTAGGTAGTAGTTTTTGGCGTGGATTAAGAAATTTTGGGTATGTTTTTGCCATTTTTTGCACACGCCAACTAGTGTCAAAAAACGTCTTACATTATGTGACGGAGGAGTACGTACTTGTACTATAGCAGTACTAGTACTACTTTTCTCAACTAGTAGTGCGATGTACTGTACTTCTAGTCTAGTATAGTATAGTGCGCCAGATTTGAACTCTTGAATCTCAGGGCCAAGGAGCTACAGTTGGAAGTGAAGGGTACTACTATTCTCTAGAACCATCGCTGTACTATCAATGCAGGGGAAGTACACCTGCGTAATGGCCTAGTGGGTACTCTCAGTGCTCTATTCAGCTGCTCCTCTCACGTAGCTGGCCTACTCAGCCGCTCCTCTCACGCACACACTAGCAGCCTGTTTATCAGCGACGGTTACTGCGGGGGTAGAACATTTGAGTTATTTGATACAGTGAGACTAGGCTTTTCGCTTCCATTTGTGGAGGTGTAATGGATCTCGTCGAACTTTGTTAGTAGTTCCTTCTTTATGAATGAGATGAGCAAAGCTTTTGCCTCCGTTTCAAAAAAACACGGCAAGAGGAATTTCTTTTATAGTAGAGCCGATAATGGAGTGAAGTCCATGCATGCAATGCCACAAGCTACAGAGTAGTAGTAGTAGAGCACTTTACGTACAGAGACATATTGCATAGTTCCCAATGCCCTGCCAGGCTTTTCCGGCTCCTCGGGCTTAATTGGGAGGCGCTAGTTCAAATATGCTACTAGCTGGAAGCTGCAAGCGAGGTGCGGCTAGGGCGAGCATGCGAGCCACGGGATGCTGGGAAGGAAAACCCGTTCACGTGGCTAGGCTGTCCAGTGCACCCAGATTGTGGGGCCGCATGTTCGTTTGACTTCAAAACTCAAACTACCCATGTAAAATATTCGCTCGCAGCGAAGTGTAGTGGTACTATTTTAAAAAAAAGGCCGTCGTGCGTTCGGCCGGGATGAACCCACAAAATGAGGTATACACTCCCGTGACCACTAGTAGTACTCGTTGGAGTACAACGCAACCTAGAATCGCCTTTTGTCGCTAGTAGTACGTACATTGTTCCTTACAAGAAACCCCTAAGAGCATGGTTAATAGTATAGCCAGATGCTGGCTATAAGCCAGTGCCATGTCATCTACAGCCCATCTTATAGCCAACATGTAGTAGTAGTTTATTTCTTATAGCCCGCTGACTCAGCTCTATTGTACTTGCTCTAATAATGCAAGAAACCACTAAAATGCCAAGAAACTACTACCACTTGCATATGTGGCAGACTTAAGATAAGACTACCTTATCAACCATTGTACATGCTCTTACCAACAAAAATCCTCGAGTGACCTCCTACCTCCGGCCCGTCCACCTAGTCATCCTCGACCATGGGACGCAGCTACCGCCGCCAGCAGAAGGCGAGGTCAAAACCCCCGGCGGTGCGGAGCCCATGTTGCGACAGCCCGGATGCCAGCTCCGTTCGGCGCTCGCGGCCACTAGCTAGCCAAGATAGCTCCGTCCAGCTGCTTGTCTGCAAGGTTTGCTAGCTAGATTGGAAAGGCAGTGCGGCGGCTTGCTCGCGCGCGCCGCGCTAAGGCCAGCCATCTGGCTCGAGCAAAGGCCAGCGCGGCGGCTTGCTCGCTCGTGAGTCACGCTCGGGCCAGCCTGCCAACCCGTGTGGAGGCTAGCTCGGCGTCCGGCCCGTCCGGCGGAGCGGCGGCCAACTCGCTCATCATCGGCGCCACCGACGAACACGCATCAGTACTGTTTGAAGTAATGTTCAGGAAAAATAATGATTTGAGGGGGAATAACAAGATAGAAGGTCAGATGTGGGTCCCTCGTGTCAACGGTCAAACAAAATGTGTTGGTTTAAGCTGCCTTGTCAGCACGGACATGTGGGCCAACCCTGTCATAAATGGGTTTAAACAAACCTAATCGGTAGGAGTACTAGGTAGTTTTTGGCGTGGATTAAGAAATTTTGGGTATGTTTTTGCTATTTTTTGTACAATAGATTCCTCCTAGGGCTGGTTGAAAGTGGTAGTTTTTTGTTAAATACTCTACATATTGTAAGTAGGAGTGAAAGTTAAGCTTTGGAAGCCAATAAGCAAGGCTAGTTACATAGTGCATATGTGTACATGATTGAAAGTAAATATCAACCATGAGTGACTAATATCTTGATGGAAAACTCGAAACTATGGAATACTAGGAAAAGAAATGCATGGTTGGAAATACTAGCAATGTTCATGTCCGTTGCAACGAATCATAATTAGAATAATACTTATTCGCAAACTTTGTACAAAACACTCTAATTTTGATATACATATGTCACTAGACATATATTATGTTTCAATTAGAATATATTCCTTGGGCTGTTTTGGTGAGGTCAGGGAGGGATGTGGTTGGTTTTAAGATACTAATTATGAGTTTTTCTGCAAATTGGTAGACAAGTGGGATGTTGGTGAGAAAAGGCAACAACTTACCTCACAATCGTTAGATGTAGATCTAATGGTCAGAAACGACGGATGGCAGACACACCAGCATCCCAACTTAGTCTTGTGTAGGAGTACTAGCAAGATCCGTGCATTGCACGGAACATCAAGATGCATTTTTTACAAAACACTTGTTGTGATTGACCCTTGCAGGAGTAATCCCATGTGTAAAAACTAATGATATCTCGAGAAATATGAGATAAGGTGAAGAGGAGTGGGGTGTGGTGGTGGTTGGTGGTCGAACTAAGCGAAGGCATGGGGATTGACGATGCCGGCAGCGGCCACCAGGCCAGTTTGTTCGAGAGGCTTCCTTTCTTAATTGCTCAACAATGAGGTTTGTTGGAGATAAGGATGAACGAGGGAAGGCCTTGTCTGCAAATGTGGAGAGGGGTGCGGGTATCTTTTAGTTTAATTTCCATCCATCAGATATAGATCGTACGGTCTATATTGCAAGATGGCACATGTACCATCATCACCAACTCGGTTTTTTATAAGAGAAGAAATATAAGTATGGAGATACAAACGTATTATCGATACTTGCTTCCGTAAACTAGCATCTACATTCTATTCAACGCCTCGGCATGTGGGCCCTTAGCACAATGACTTCTCGACTGTGTAAAACGAAGATTTTCCTGTCGCCGACAAGGAGGGGGTGACGATGGCGCGCTTTTTGGCTTGCTCTAGTCCTAGTAGTCATACTAGGTGGTCTAAGCATGTGTAGATTTATTCTTTTTCACGTCTCGTGTTCGCCGTACTGCCACGACTATTCATGAATAGACGGTAAGTTATTCATGGGGAAACCCTTGTTGAGCGTGTTTGCGAGAGAGAGTGTGTGTGCATGTGTGATATGTTAGAGGCTGAGGCAATGATAACAGATTCTTTGTGTCTATGTGTGTGGAGGATAGAGAGACATGTACATGGGGCTTTGTCTTGTGTAACGTGGAGACACATATACATAATTAGAGAGTGAATGTGTGAGATACACATGCAGACATGAGGAGAGATGAGGATCCAGGTAAATGGGTGTTTGTGCGTGTCTATGTGTGTTTGTGCACGCATTTGTGTGTGAGAGGGAGAGAGTGTATGTGGAGTAGAGAGACCAGTGATGATGTAAACCTAGTATAAGGGAAGGGGAATGGTGTGACATGTGTAGTAGCGAGATAGCACGGGTGCGGGCGGGGGGAGCAGACTATTTGGAAGAGACATCGAGTGTGTGTGGGAGAGAGGGGTGTGAGAGCGAGAGAAAGAGAGAGCTAGCGCCGGAGAGAGAGAGAGAGAGGAAGAGAGGGGCGAGAGGGGTCGTTTGTGTCCATAAATGGCGTATAGATAGGGAGACAATGTTGATGTTGTCTGAAATTGGCCTATGGACGGAGACGCAAGGGAAGCGAGTCATCGTGTGTGTGATAGGGACTTCATGAGAGAGCTAGAATAGATGGTGTAGAGAACAATGTGCGAAATCGAGAACGATTATACATTAGGGAGCTATGCAAAGAGTCACGACATATATGTATACAGGGAAGGAGCTGGGGCGGGTCCGCATGTGGGAGAGATAGAAAGAGGAGAGTGGTGCACAAGGAGACAAAGTGTCCTTGTTTGCAGTGGGGGTGGTGTGTGAGGTGAGTGCGCGAGAACCACATAACTAGGGAGATAGATGTTTGGGGGCGACATTTTGTGTGTATGGGAAATATACAGTCTACATAGTGCGTGTGCTTGGGTAAGAGATAGCAGGAGACCTAGAGAGTGAGGGAAGAGATGTGTGCATGCCCGAGAGACAAAGTGATAGAGACCTATGTTGGGGTCTGGACTTTACAAGAGAGAGGGGTGTTAATGTGCTCGTATGTTGGTGTTTGGGGGAGAGAACGACTTATGTGTGTGTGTGTGTATGTGTGTGTGTGGTGGGGGGGTTGACTTCAGATAAAGAGTGAGGTGTCAATATTTGAGGGACTTTAGCGTAATTGAGATATTGTGCACTCATGGTTGATCAATTTGTTTCACAATTTGTACTATGAGATAATGATACTTTTGAACATGCGTGATATACCTTGATGTACCAGAATTACAAACCTAAGATTCGAATTTTGGAATTCGACTCCATCATTAGCTTTTGTAATTCATTTAAACGGAGGTACATTTTTTACGCCGGGATTTCGTGATTTCAAATTCATATATCAAACCTAGAGATATACACATACGGGCATGTTCAAACTTTATAATCATCCACTTTATTCATACACATACACATTTTTGCTTTTGTCATCATATTTAGGATAAACACATTTGGAATTTCATTTTAATTGGACCGTGTGATGGTATTTGCTTGTAGTAGCTCAATGATCCATATTTGAATTGAATGGACAATCTAAGTTTCGAGTTGGAGACATTGATTTTTAGAACTTGCACATTTTTTTGCATGCAAAACAAACAAATTGTCGGCCATGATATCATAGTCGGTCGTACGAGAGCAGAATATTTATAATTTTAGGTGCCAAAAACTTTCAAACTTCCCGCTCACATCGAAATATCACGCGCCCGAAAGTTTAGCCCTGCGATATTCCTGTTTTACCCCTGCCACGTGAATGGAAAAGGGCTGCTTTGGTAACTAGGTATGTCAACTGGGTCCAGTTTAATCCCGATTAAAGTCCACTAGTGGTATGATAGTTCAAAAGAGTTTTTATTTTTTTTGAGGAAAATGAACTAGGGAGGTAGCAAAAACTAACTAGATGGGACTGGCGGATTTCGTTTATTTGCCACTTACATCCCTAGTTTCATCTTACCATTTTAATTTATTTTTGGTTGATGCTGCTTCAAGCCATTTAAATATAGTTTGCCATGCTCGACAATAATTTGTCCGTCGTTTACCATGCAAGCTTACTGCCTGGATCATACGATAACTATCTCTTACTGATGTCCAACGGAAACCTTTCAGGATGCCGTTCACACTAGGACACATTGTACAACCCCAGAATCTATTTGTGGAAGCAGTGCGCCATCCATGTTACCAGATGGTAGCAGTTTAGAGGCAACACCGCCGGAGAGCAGTGTGAGCACAGATATTATAGTGCTTGAGGCTCTACTAGAGGCGGAAAGAGATGGTGTGGCTGCCATGAATGAGGTAATATTTACCTTGAGGCTGGAAATTACGGAATTAGCGGCACACATTATGCAAGCAACCCAAGAATTGGAGGAAGTAAGAATGTTGCATTTGAAGACGGATGAGGTCCTGCTGTTTCTGCTATCTAAAGCCCAAGATAATCCTGGTTCTTCTTTAGATACCAGTTCAAATTTTCATTAGATTATTGTACTTGCATGTTGTGTCATGTCTCTGAATGGATTATGTTACAAGACCCCCTATGTTGTCCATGTGTTGTAATGATCCGAATTTTTAGGCGAGGTAATCCTCAGAACTTGTATGATTGACATAAGGTGAACTGTTTGTCGTGTGAGCATATTGTATTGGATGAAATAACTGTTTGACTCAGAGTGTCTCCAACCTACTGAATTCGAAGATCGCGGCATTTCTAAATCATAATCATATATAAAGGTGGAATAAATCTTTGTTGTGGTTTTGAAGAAATAAATAACAAAACGTATAATTATCTGTGGATATTCGTAATCGAATACAAATTGGATTTGAATTTAGTTTGCCAGGTCCCAGGGCAAACGTGAATGCTAATTCTCCCAAGTTTTGAACGAAGCGGCTAAACACCCACTATAATTTGTGGGCTTCTCGAAGCAAGTGTTTGCGAGATGGAAATTACTGTCTACCCCTAACACTTGACATCCTTATCGACAGGATTTACACTGCTGTCGATAGGGGTAGACTAGTAACTTCAATCAGACGTGACACGATGGCCTTTGTGCCCATTCAGACACGGTGGGCGCCAAATGTGGGCGGCAAAACACATTTGATTCAAGCTCGTCCGAAAGACATGTGTCTCTTACTCCATTTTCCCATTCATACACGGTGGGCGGCAAAACAAACTCTCCTCGTCCGAAATCGATGTAGGCTTATATTTTAAATAGGGGCAGATGTGTAACTTCCATCAGACGTGACACAACCGCCCTACCTGTCAGCCCCGTTCATACACCATGGGCGCCAAACGTGGGCGGCAAAACACCCTCTCCTCGCCCGAAATAGTTACCGGCAAATATTTGGGAGATGCGAGATTACCGTCCTATCCCCAACCGACGCGATGTCCGAAATTTTAAATGGGGGATAAGTTCGTAACTTTCCCCCATTTCAGAGAAGCGCGTACCAAAGTTTGAGATCCCACCCTCCCCTCCATTTCCCCATTCATACACCGTCGGCGGCACGACAACCTCCGCACTGCGGCCAGCCTCCTCCTTCCGCCACCCCATCCTCCACCTTGCCGGAGCCGCTACCCCTACCCCGTCGTCCACTGCAAGAGATGGACGTCTCTCATCCACGGTGCTGGACCAGCATCCTTTCATCACCTCCTCTCGCTTCATCGGCGCCATCGTCCACCTTGTCGTTGCTGCTCCTACGACCGCCTCGTCCACGGCAACAGGATATATCCCCCGACCCGGCCGTATGCTGTCTAAAGTCTTCTTCCCCGCCGCCGACAGCCATCGCACCCGCAGCACCCTCAACGTATCAGCATAGGCCTACACGGCGTCGCGAGAGAGGTGGTACTCTTCCATATGTGCTTAAGTTATTGATCTCACCCGGAAAATAGATCATAATTTGTTTACTGTACTTTTCTTGTCCGTACCAAATCGTAGTGGCTAGTTGAAAGCAAACATTGGTTGCGAAGTGGCTTTGTCCGGTTTGCACCTTCAGATCCGCCATGGCACGGGCACTATACTCGTAAAGCTTATGGTTTCCCCCCTTTATATTCACTACCATGATCGTAGGTGCTTCGTGTCGTGCTAGCACTGCTCCTCAAGACCTCAACCCAAAGCTTACGTGTTGAAATATGAATCTGATATGATGATCATATCACTAAAACAGAGAACATTTAATTGGTCACCTAATGTTCCTATATTCGTTTCAAAAAGCATGTGAGCCACCCACTGGTCCAGCTAGTTCCACTTTCCTGATTTTTCTCTTGATGCTTAGGGTTTTCCCCTTTTATCTACTCTACTATGATCTGCGTAGGTGCTTTCTGTCGTACTAGCATTACTCCACCCTTCAAGCTAAACAACACAACACTCAGAATTCGAAAGCTTAGTTGTTCAAATATGATTGTGATATGATACTGATATTAGTTAACCGACACATTTAATTGGTTAGCTAAAGGTCCCACTTGAGTTTCCAAATGCATGTCGCGACATATAGAGAGACAGCATAATTGCATTTCTTTGTCACTTATTGACCGTACTTTCTTGTCCATACCAAATCTTAGTTGTTATTTCAAAGCAAACATCGGTTGCTAACTACCCTTTGCGCGGTTTGCAGCTTCAGATCTGCCATCCCACTGCCACGGTCAACACTGTACTCATCATGCTTATATTTTCCCCATTTTATGATGACCACAATCAGCCTACGTGGTTCGTGTCGTAATAGCACTGCTCCACCCATCGAGCTAAACAAGCTTAGTTGTACAAATTCATATCTGATATTATTGCTGATATTAGTAAAACTGAGAGATGTTTAATTGGTTAGCTAAATGTTCCTACTTTAGTTTCGAAATGCATGTGAGCCACATATGGAGAGACCGGAAAGAATAGTATTTCTCTGTGTGCTCTGGTTCATCATGGGTGGCCAACCGACATTGTATTAAAAGACTTGTAATATCTTCAATCTGCTTGCTCTTCTGCTCTTCTTTAAGATGATACTCTTCTCTTGCAGTCGACTGGTCAGGTCGAGTTGTTCTCCCTTAGTATATTTTGAATCTGTCAGGTCAGGTCGACTTGTTCTTCTTTACTATATGTTGAAGCTATCATCTGCGAAGTGTCATCACTTCTGGAGCTCTCATATTTTGAGTAGTAGGCCACATTATATTAATGCACACAACAAATTACAGCATGCATGGCATCTTTTAAAAGAATTGCAAAGATAGCACAAAGGGGTTTACAGGGAGGCAGTATTGGATTAGAATCACTTCTGCATTACAAAGAAAATCTCACTTGTTTTTATGTTTTCATGCATGTCAGATATTGAACATTATCAAAATGAATATGAGAATGGGCGCACGAGAGGAATATTGCGGAATGATTCACTGCCTCACAAACTTGGCATGGTGGAGGATGGCCTATCTTATTCACCCATCAAGGTGCTTGCTCTAAATTTGCAAAGTTGTATTGGTCGCACATATTTTTCTTCTGCCCTCTTGCATTACTTCTACTTTGTTACACCATATGCTTAGTTTAAGCATCATATATGAGTATTTGCCATGCCTATCCATTTTCTGTACCTATTCCATGTGTCATCACACTATGTTTTTCCAGTCAAATGTTGTTCTTTCGTAATAGGTGTCCAAAAGGAAGAGGGTGAGTGCAGGTCGTCAAGGAGTACAAACTAGGTATTTGGAAAAGGTACTGATACCTGTTAAATTAGATAGATCAGCAGCCACAGAAAACACAGGCCCAACTATACCACACTTTACCCCTACTCCAGTGGCCAAACCCCTATTAGAACTGCTGGGAGCCCAGCGTCAGGTACTGTCTATGATATCAATTCAAAATTTGAACTCCTAAATTTCTGCTTGTGCCTTACCTTCTCTCTTGTATGAAAACTAATTTCAGATGAATCTCCTTGCTCAAAGCATCATACGATCTCAAAACAATAATGGGCTCTGCATTGCTCTTGTCAATACCTCTCTCCCTTTTGCCTTGTAACGCTATACTTAATTAATTGCTATTTGATTATGTATCATCAGTCTGCACCTGAGCTTCATTATCCTCTGTTTCTTCCAATATTATTTGATCTATATTTACTCTTTGCAAAATGTAGAATGATGGCAATTCTTATAAAGAATTTTCTTTGCTGAATTTATTGAATTATCCTTCCATCAACATGGAGAAGGGCTTTCTCCAGCCCGTCTTAACATGTAATGTAAGTTCATCCTTCTCAAGCCTTCAAACTTTGTTCTAGTATAGATTTGGATAGGCATCATTTCCTCCACTGTTGTTTGCTTTGATGTTTACATCTGATTGGATGTTTGCAACAACTACCAGTTTCAAATTGTAGTTGTAAAAACATGTTCCTTATACAGAATAGATCCATTTATTTGCTTATATAATTGTGAAACCTGTTACGTGTCTCCTTATTTCTCTTTCAGACTCGTATCTCTTACGCCAGGCAGAACTTTAGGGAAGATAGTGAGCCGAACCATCTTGACGACAGCGAGATGGCCCCAAGGTCCTGTCTTGATGAAGACAGTGAGTTGAAGCTACTCACCAGCAGGTGTGAGACAACCTCTGTGCAGTCGTTGCCTCAATCAGTTCGACTTCTTCAGTCTCGACTTAAAGCGGAAAGGCTTGCTTCAGCTCAGCTCCGACTTGAAGTCAAAGATGCAATGAAGATGTCAGAGGACTGCCGTGCGCGCCATCATGCCTTAAATCTAGTGTTGATGCATCTATCGTTGACACAACTAAGGTCTACTCAGCTTCTTCAGCTGTTTGGGGGGGTGACCTGGCCAGGCCTAGTGCCTTCTGAAGTGCTCTCAGTTTTGTATATTATTTTGTCGGCGCGTTTATTTGCACTGGTGGCGAACTTTGATGCCCAGTGGATGTAATATGTGTGATAGCCGTGATAGCCTAGTGTGAGTTGCTTGCTTATTTATTTCCTTGTTGTCTTGTTTATTTGTTTACTTCTAGTCATTGCAGTTCTTTTTCCGCGGTTTGCTAGTGGCTGCAATAACCTATTTTTTAAAACTAGGTCAAAATAACCATGGGCTAATATTTACTATAGTGACACTGGGCCTCCTACGGGCCGTAGAAACAGTGGGCCTTCTACGGGCTGTAGAAATAGTGGGCCTTCTATGGGCCGTAGAAACAATGGGCCTTCTACGGGCCGTATCATCAATGGGCCGTATACGGGCAGTATGATCGATGGCCAAACATGGGCCAATAACAGGCCGCATTATGGCCGTAAATGGGCTAGAGTTGGAATCGTCCGTTCATGGGCCGACCATAACGGGCCATCGTTAATAGGCCGTATTTGATGACGCTATGAAAACGGCCCGACGTATTAACGGACCACAAACGGGCCGACTGTAACCATGAGCTGAATTGGCCCACAAGCAGAAAATGACAGTAACAGGCCGTAAGTAAACGAATGCTGGAAATGAGCCCAAGAATAAATGGGCTCTGAGAAGGCCGAAAGATAACATGGGCTGGAAACGGTCCAACGGAATAACGGGCCGTTAATGGGTGTAAAGTGATACACTGTTCATTACGGGCCAGTTTCACCATGGACCGTTAATGGGTGTAAAGTGATACACTGTTCATTACGGGCCAGTTTCACCACGGGCCGTTAGTAGGCCAAGAGTTACATAGGGCCTCATATGGGCTGAAAGACGTCATGGACCATACATGGGCCAGAAGTGAAAACGGGCTGGAATCGTATTGGATGGCCCAGATGACGCTACTGGGCCTAATTCGGATAGGGCGTAACGGGCCTTGGGTTAGCGGGCTGTAAATGGGCTATATTCGAATAGGTTGTTAACAGGCTTTCCATGGGCCGGACTGCCAGCTTTTGACCAAGTCAAACGGGCGGGCCTTTTCACAGGAATGGGCTTCTGTTGGGCCGTGCCACGTGTCGACGTATCATAGGCGCCTTCCGTCCAATGAGTGGTTGACATCTGTCCCAACGATGATGATTTTACATGTGGAAAATCCCCATTGGTCGGGGCTGTTAACGGGTTATCGGATCCAAAACCCGACCCGATAGCTTAACGGCGTTCCGTTACGGTGGATGCCACGTGTCGGTCACCCTTGATGAAAGCACTTCTGTGATGTGTGATTTATCGTCATGGAAGTGGACACTTCTGTGATGATAATTTTGGTAAAGTCATGGAACACTTCTACGACAGCACAGGTATGACTATCTTGATTCTGTCATAAATTTGTCATGGATGTACATGCATGACAAAAAAGCTACCTACTGTGACAAACACGTATCATCACGGAAGTGTATTTTTTGTAGTGGTAATACCTCCCTTCTTAGGGACAAAATGGACAGGACTTACCCACTGACTATCAACAACGTGATAAATTATACCTGCCTCAAGGAGCTTTAGTATTTCCTTTCTTACCACTTCTTTCATTTTAGGATTCAGCCATCGTTGATGATCACGAACTGGTTTAGCATCTTCTTCCAAATTAATTTTATGTTGACATAGAGTGGGACAAATGCCCTTAAGATCATCAAGAGTATACCCAATAGCAGCACGGTGCTTCTTCAGAGTTTTCAATAATCTCTCTTCCCCATGCTCTGAAATGTTAGCACTAATAATAACAGGACATATCTTTTTCTCATCAAGATAAGCATATTTAAGAGTATCAGGTAACGATTTAAGCTCAGACACGGGATCACCCTTGGGTGGAGGAGGATCCCCTAGGATTTCAACAGGCAAATTGTTTTTCAGAATAGGTTCCTGTTTAAAGAATACTTCGTCTATTTCCCTTCTTTCATTCATAAACATATCATTTTCATGGTCTAGCAAATATTGTTCTAAAGGATCACTAGGAGGTACAACAATAGAAGCAAGACCAATAATTTCATCCTTACTAGGTAATTCTTCTTCACGGTGTTGTCTACTAAATTTAGAAAAATTAAATTCATGAGTCATATCATCTAAACCGATAGTAACAACATCCCTTTTGCAATCTATGGTGGCATTAACAGTGTTCAGGAAGGGTCTACCAAATATAATGGGACAAAAGCTATCTTGTGGGGAACCAAGAACAAGAAAATCAGCAGAATATTTAGTTTTCCCACACAAGACTTCAACATCTCTAACAATTGCCATTGGTGAAATAGTATCTCTATTGGCAAGTTTAATTGTGACATCAATATCTTCTATCTCAGCAGGTGCAATATCATGCATAATTACTTTGTGTAAAGGAATAAGGTATTGCACTAGCACTAGCACCCATATCACATAAGCCATGATAACAATGATCTCCTATTTTAACAGAAATAACAGGCATGCCTACCACCGGTCTGTTTTTATCTTTAGCACAAGGTTTAGCAATTCTAGCAGTCTCATCAAGGAAATGAATAACATGCCCATCAATATTATCAGACAAGAGATCTTTAACAATAGCACTATCAGGTTCAACTTTAATTTGCTCATGAGGTGTATAAGTTTTAATATTGCTTTTACGAACCACAGTTGAAGCTTTAGCATTATCCTTTATCCTAACAGGGAAAGGTGGTTTCTCAACATATGCAGTAGGAACAATAGGATCATTATAAGTGACAATCTTTTCTTCAACTTTAATAGGTGCAGCTACTTTTACTTCTATGGGAGGATGATATTTAAACCACTTCTCCTTGGGGAGATCAACATAAGTAGCAAAAGATTCACAGAAAGAAGCTACTATCTCAGAGTCAAGTCCATATTTAGTGCTAAATTTACGGCAAACATCGGTATCCATAAAAGATTTAACACAATCAAAACTAGGTGTCATACCTGACTCCTTACCTTTGTCGAGGTCCCAATCTTCAGAGTTGCATTTAATTCTTTCCAATAAATCCCATTTGAATTCAATAGTCTTCATAATAAAAGAACCAGCACAAGAAGTATCAAGCATGGTGCGATTGCTATCAGAAAGCCGAGCATAAAAATATTGAATAATCATTTCTCTTGAGAGCTAATGATTGGGGCATGAATATAACATTCATTTAAGCCTCCCCCAAGCTTGAGCGATGCTTTCTCCTTCACGAGGCCAAAAATCATATATATAATTGCGAACATCATGAAGAAGATGCATAGGATAAAACTTCTGATGAAATTCCAATTTCAATCGTTTGTAATTCCAAGACCCCATATCATCACATAGCCTATACCATGTCGATGCATCTCCCTTCAAAGATAAAGGGAAGACCTTCTTCTTAACAACATCTCCGGGTACATCTGCAAGCTTAAATAATCCACAAACTCCATCCACATATATTAGATGCTCATCAGGATGTTTTGTTCCATCTCCTAAAAAAGGATTAGCTAGCAGTTTCTCTATCATACCCGAAGGAATTTCAAAGCAGACATTTTCATTTTCAGTAGGTTCAGTAGGTTGAGGAGCAACTCTTTGCTCTACTGGTCGGGGTGAAGATACCCCGAACAAGCCCCTGAGAGGATTACTTTCCATAGTAACAAGTGACAGTAAATTTCAGCACACTATATAAATTTTTCCTTACCAAATTCCACCTACCAAAGGCCCTTCACTCCCCGGCAACGGCGCCAGAAAAGAGTCTTGATGACCCACAAGTATAGGGGATCTATCATAGTCCTTTCGATAAGTAAGAGTGTCGAACCCAACGAGGAGCAGAAGGAAATGATAAGCGGTTTCCAGCAAGGTATTCTCTGCAAGTACTGAAATAAGTGGTAACAGATAGTTTTGAGATAGGATAATTTGTAACGAGCAACAAGTGAAAAAAGTAAATAAAGTGCAGCAAGGTGGCCCAATCCTTTTTGTAGCAAAGGACAAGCCTGGACAAACTCTTATATAGAGAAAAGCGCTCCCGAGGACACATGGGAATATCATCAAGCTAGTTTTCATCACGCTCATATGATTCATGTTCGGTACTTTGATAATCTGATATGTGGGTGGACCGGTGCTTGGGTACTGTCCTTACTTGGACAAGCATCCCACTTATGATTAACCTCTATTGCAAGCATCCGCAACTACAACAAAAGTATTGAGGTAAACCTAACCATAGCATGAAACATATGGATCCAAAGCAGCCCCTTACGAAGCAAAGCATAAACTAGGGTTTAAGCTTCTATCACTCTAGCAACCCATCATCTACATATTACTTCCCAATGCCTTCCTCTAGGCCCAAATAATGGTGAAGTGTCATGTAATCGACGTTCACATAACACCACTAGAGGAGAGACAACATACATCTCATCAAAATATCGAACGAATACCAAATTTGTAGCGACCAGACCTCAAACAGTCTGATCTCTGTGCTCCGGTGTCATTCCTGGATCAGTAATGCTGACACCACATAGTACTCGGAGGATTTATAACAGAGTAGCAATCACACACTTATTACATCGAGTGTCTCAAAAGGGAGCTTATTACAATAAGTATGGCTTAAGGCCATCTAATAACGATAACAGCGGAAGGCTTGGAAGATAAGTGAGTCCATCAACTCCAACGGCATCACTGAGTATAGAACCACGACCTAAAAACTCCTTAGTCATCGTCTGAAAAGTCTGCAACATTAACGTTGCAGCCCGAAAACGGGTCAGCACATGGAATATGCTAGGAAGGTAACACATAGAGAATAATGGAATGAAACAGCTATACTATATGCATATTTGGCTGGTGGAAAGCTCTATGGTTACAGTTTTGCGTAAAGCCAATTTTTCCCTACTTCAAAGGAATAAAATTTAATTACTATCATGGTAGTTGTTAATCATTGAGAATGGTTGACAGCATTCTCAATCCCAATTAAGCATCATCATTAAACATAACCCAACAAAATTAATTTAGAGTAACATGTTGAGATTCACATGAAAATCCAAGTACTAGATACTCAAGATTTGTCCATAACCGGGGACACGGCTAACCATGATTAGTTTATACACTCTGTAGAGGTTTGCGCACTTTTCACCACAAGACTCGATCGCCTCCGTTTGGTTTCTCGCACTACAGGGTGTTTGAGAAGACGGATGACCGAGACATAGTCTTTCAGAAGCGCTAGACCTTACGATCGGGTAGACCGTACCACCTACATCCCCTACATCTGCTAGTCTACCACTGTAAGAGTTCGCACAACTTAGTCAACTATGCTAGAGCCCATAATAGCTTGTGGCTGCACACGGAAGTTTCTAGTATGAATAGTCTCATGATCCCTTTGAGCCTGGGTGGCGGTCCAAAAGAAAACAGGCAAGTCCTGGAATACCCAGGTGCCTCAATCCACCCAGATGTGTGTTTAAGTTGCCACCTTAGATAAACCATTAATTAACAATCTCACATCTGTCATGGATATCACTCACCCAATCCACTCTACTAGCATAGCATGGCATAATAAGCAAACGTAGAAGTAACTCCCAAAGGTTTGATAATAACAGGTAATAGGTACTACCTCAACTACTTCCCATCCCACAAATTAATTAGATCCTAATCATGCAATGTGTGAGGATTTGATCTAATGCAATAGAACTGGGTAGTAGAAAAGGTATGATCAAAGTGTTACTTGCCTTACTGATGATCCGCGAAACCTAACGATTCGAAGTAACAAGCGGTGCACTCCGGGTATTCTATCGCAGACAAACAAACAAGCATACAATAAGTACTCATCTAATGCACAGGTAAAACTCAAATAAGAGATCTAACCAGAAAGTTCAACTTAAGAACTCCGGTTAGCAAAAAGAATCAAATCGAACGAAGCAACGAAAGTCAAACGGCGAAAGAAAACAACTTTGTTCTAGTAATCTGGATCTAGGGCAAATTTTACAGTAACAAAAACTTGTTTAAGTTGGTTAAACGGATAAAGGGTTTCGAGACGAAACTCTAGGCGCTTGAATCGCCTGATTCCGATAAATGAGCGAAAAGTTAAACTAAAACAAAAATCGGATCAGGAATCACGATCAGAAAAATCGCGGATTTAATCCGAGAAAAAGAAAAACGACGAACGCCGAATTTTTTTTCTCTTTTTTTCGGCACGGAAAACGAGGCGCGACGAACCTTGGGCGGCGGAATCCGGCGGCGGCGGCTCCGGCGACGCGCGCGGATCGAGGCGGGGCTGATGGGCTGGGGCGGCTCGGGGCGGCGCTATTTAAAGGCTGCCCCCGGGCGGTGTCCCGCTCGGGTACGGCCCGAAGTCGGTTCGTTTTTTTTTGTTATTCCGCTCGGAAGAAAAATAAAAAGAAATACTAAACGGACTCCAAAAATTCCGAAATAAATTTTCACGGGCTTCTAAAATCAAGCCGCACAAGGTGAACATTTATTTGGGCCCTAAATGCAATTTTGAAAAATGCACATTTTTCGTAAATTCAAATAAAACACCGAAAAACTCCGAAATAAAATCTTATTTGGTTTTATTATTAAACCCTCAATATTTCTTTATTTTGGGAAAGTCATTTTATTCCCTCTCTCATATTTTTGTAGTAGAAATAATTGATGATAAAATAAATAAAATCAAATGATCCTATTCTCAAAATTTGAGAGAACTCAAATATGAAAATAACGAAATCCCCAACTCTCTCCGTGGGTCATTGAGTTGCGTAGAATTTCTAGGATCAACCAAAATGCAAAATAAAATATGATATGCATGATGATCTAATGTATAACATTCCAAATTGAAAATTTGGGATGTTACAAACCTACCCCCCTTAAGATGAATCTCGCCCTCGAGATTCGGGTTGGCTAGAAAATAGGTGAGGGTGGTCTTTGAGCAAATCTTCCTCTCGCTCCCAGGTGGCTTCATCCTCCGTGTGGTGGCTCCACTGAACTTTGCAAAACTTGATAACCTTGCTGCGAGTAACTCGGCTGGCAAACTCGAGAATCTTAACTGGTTTCTCCTCGTAGGTCAAATCGTTATCCAACTGAATAGTTTCCAATGGCACTGTGTCTCTCAACGGTATGTCAGCCATCTCCGCATGACATTTCTTTAACTGAGAAACGTGGAACACATCATGTACTCCTGACAATCCTTCGGGCAATTCCAACTTGTAGGCCACTTCTCCCATATGCTCCAAAACTCGATATGGTCCTACAAATCGTGGTGCTAACTTCCCTTTAACTCCAAAACGCTTTGTTCCCCGAAGTGGAGATACTCGAAGATAAGCTCTATCTCCAACTTCGTAAACTGTCTCCTTGCGTTTAGAATCTGCATAACTCTTATGTTTGGATTGGGCTACCTTGAGCCTATCGCGAATCAACTTCACCTTCTGTTCAGACTCTTTAATCAAGTTAGGACCAAACAACTGGCGGTCTCCAACTTCGTCCCATGACAACGGTGTCCTGCACCTCCTTCCGTACAAGGCTTCGAAAGGGGCCATCTTTAAACTGGTTTGGTAACTGTTGTTGTAAGAGAACTCTGCATATGGCAAATTATCGTCCCAACTAGATCCGTAATCTAGCGCACAAGCTCTCAGCATATCCTCCAAAATCCGATTGACTCTCTCGGTCTGTCCATCTGTCTGTGGATGAAAAGTTGTACTGAATTCTAGCCTGGTACCCAAAGTTTCGTGCAACTGCTTCCAGAACTTTGAGTTAAACTGGGTTCCTCTATCTGATACGATACTCCTTGGAACTCCATGCAAACATACGATCCTGGTCATGTATATCTTTGCCAACTTAGCACTAGTGTAAGTGGTCTTTACCGGGATGAAATGAGCTACTTTCATCAATCGATCAACTACAACCCAAATCGAGTCATAGCCTGAACGAGTCCTGGGCAATCCCGTGATAAAATCCATGCCTAGCTTATCCCACTTCCATTCGGGTATCGGCAATGGTTGTAACAATCCTGCTAGCTTCTGATGCTCTGCCTTTACTCTCTGACATACATCACAAACTGCTATGTACTCCGCAATATCCTTCTTCATTCCGGTCCACCAGAAAATATCCTTCAAATCCAGATACAACTTGGTATTTCCTAGGTGAATCGAATATGGTGAATCGTGTGCCTCTTGCAAAATCAACTTCCTGATCTCCGGGTCATTGGGCACATAAACGCGGTCTTCAAACCATAAGGTGTCGTGCTCATCCTCACGAAATCCTTTAGCTTTTCCTTTGCTCAGTTTCTCCTTTATAGCGGCAATCTCTTTGTCAGCTTTCTGAGCTTCCCTGATTTTATCCATCAAAGTTGACTGAATCTCCATTGCTGCTACATAGCCTCTCGGAACTATTTCCAAACATAGTTCACGAAGATTATCTGCTAACTCCCTTGGTATTCCTCCTGTCATTAATGTATTGACATGGCTCTTGCGGCTTAATGCGTCAGCTACTACATTAGCCTTTCCGGGGTGATAATGCAATTTCATATCATAATCCTTGATAAGCTCCAACCATCTGCTTTGTCTGAGGTTTAACTCCTTCTATGTGAAAATGTACTTCAAACTCTTATGATCCGTGTACACCTCACAATGGTTTCCAATGAGGAAATGTCTCCATGTCTTCAATGCATGCACTACGGCTGCTAACTCCAAATCATGTGTAGCATAATTCAACTCATGAGGCTTAAGTTGTCTTGAGGCATATGAAACAACTCTCCTTTCCTGCATAAGCACTGCTCCAAGTCCTCGATGTGAAGCGTCGTAATACACCTCATAATCCTTGGTCTGGTCTGGCAAGATCAATACTGGTGAGGTAACTAAGCGTTTCTTCAACTCCTGGAAACTAGCCTCACATTCCTCTGTCCATATGAACTTGGTATCCTTCTTTAACAACTCCGTCATAGGCTTCGCAATCTTTGAGAAATTCTCAATAAATCTCCGGTAGTATCCTGCGAGTCCAAGAAAACTCCAGATCTCTCCAACTGTTGTTGGGGCTTCCCACTTGGTCACGGTTTCAACTTTAGCGGGATCTACTGCTATACCTTCTCCAGATATAACATGTCCGAGGAATCCTACTTCCTTCAACCAAAACTCACATTTGCTGTACTTGGCATATAATTGATGTTCTCTAAGCTTTCCAAGTACCAAACGCAAATGCTCCTTATGTTCCTCTTCATTCTTCGAATAAACTAGGATATCATCAATGAACACTACGACGAACTTATCCAAAAACTCCATAAACACTTTGTTCATCATGTTCATAAAATAGGCAGGTGCATTTGTCAGACCAAATGACATAACGGTATACTCATACAGCCCATACCTGGTGGTAAAAGCTGTCTTAGGAATATCCTGTTCTCGAATTTTCAACTGGTGGTATCCTGATCGCAGATCGATCTTGGAAAATACCTTAGCTCCTTGCAATCGATCAAACAGATCGTTGATCATTGGTAGTGGGTACTTGTTCTTGATCGTTACTTCATTCAATCCTCGATAATCAACAACCATCCTTAACGATCCATCCTTCTTCTCCACTAGAAGTACTGGTGATCCCCAAGGTGAAGAACTTGGGCGAATATATTCCTTATCCAGTAACTCCTTAATCTGCTTCTTAATTTCCACCAAATCCCCTTGAGATGTATGAATGTGATGTGCCAGTATCAAAAAGAACGAGTGCAGTAAATGACTTAACCAAAAACTTACCTATTACTGCATCGGGCTAAGCTTCAACCTCCTCCACGCTAACGTAGTTCACCTGTCCCTTGTTGAAAGGGTTCGGCTTCTTCCCAGAACTTCCATTGCTATTTCCATTTTGTAATTCAGGACATTCATTGGCATAATGTCCGGTCTTCTGACACTTAAAGCAAGTGACTTGGCTTAGGTCCTTCTTGGCTGGGGTTGAGGGGTTGGTGCGGTTCTGGCCGTTGCTTCCTCCATTGCCATTACCATTCTTGGTGCCATTGTGATTGTGCGAGCTACCTCCTCCATGGATATGCTGAAAATGTCCTCCCGGTCTAAGGGTAAAACGTGGCTTCTGCTGAGCTCCTGAATTGTACTTTCCTTGTCCATACTTCCTCTTGCGATTCTCAATTTGTTGCTGCTTCCCTTCAATCATAAGAGCACGATCTACCAACTCCTGGTAGTTGTTGAAGGTTGCTACCATCAACTGCATGCTCAACTCATCATTCAGTCCTTCCAAAAACTTCTCCTGCTTTGCTGCATCCGTAGCGACGTCATCTGGGGCATAACGTGCTAGCTTACTAAATTCCTCCACATACTGGCCAACTGTCCTTCCTCCTTGGCGCAAGTTGCGAAACTCATGCTTCTTCATGGCCATAGCTCCTGCTGAAACGTGTGCAGTACGAAAAGCCTGCTGAAACTGGTCCCATGTGACAGTGTCAACTGGGAAAGTGGCTGTGAAATTCTCCCACCATGATGATGCGGGTCCTTCTAACTGATGTGCGGCAAACTTCACCTTCTCCACATTTGTGCATCCTGCTGTGGTCAACTCCCTAGCTGTCTTGCGGAGCCAATCATCCGCTACTATCGGCTCGGTGCTACTGGAAAACACCGGCAGATTCAGCCTAAGAAAACGGGCTAAGTGGTCAACAGGTGGTGGTGGTGGGTTGTTGTTGTTGTTCCCCTGATTCTGATTCTGGACTAGCAATTGCATCAATGTGTTTTGCTGCTGGATCAACTGGGTGAGCTCCGGGGGAAAGGCAAATCCGGGGTCACGTCTCGGAGGCATTTGAGGGTTTAGAAAAGATGAGATATAAGAATAGAGGGGGTCTAAAGAGAAAACACTACCCATATGCACATGAGGCAAAAACAAACAATTCACTTCAATCAATCAAACAAGGGCATACAATCGATCTATCTATCGCAAAAGTGCTCGGACTACTATACTTACATGGTGGACTACTACTACTGATGAGGTGGTCTACTACAAATATTCTACGGTCGTTGACTCCATGATATCTGCTCCAGCTTCATCAACATAGTCATCATCGCTACTATCTGCTTCCGAGTCGGTGCCGTCGATGATGATGTAGTCTTCCGGGCTAATTTCCTGAGGTTCTTTGTCTTCATCTACTGGCGTAGGGCCTCCCATAAATATTCCAATCTTCTTGATCAGGTCGTCATTCTTCTCCACCAATACTTCAATTTCTTCTTCATAATCTTCACGTGTAGCCTTGAGTTCTTCCTCCAGTTCCTTGATTCTAGTCTTTGCCTTCTTCAGGTCTATCATGTCGGCGCACATCTGGTTCTCCTGTCGTCGAATGTGCTGGTTTAGCTCCTGGATAAAAGCTGCGATTGATCTATCCTTCCAGGTGCTGATCATCTCCCAGTGTTCATCTCGGTGCCCACAAATCTGGTAGATAGTATCCTTGAGATCCTTGCGGTAGACTTCTCCAATGCGTCCCATGGCGATGTGAGCTGCCATGCTCTTTCCTAGACTCCAAGTTGGTGCATCAAAAGAAAATTCTATGGGCTAGTGACTGGCATGAACGTCCTTCCTGGAACTTGAACTTGAATCATCCAGCGCTCTTCTTCAGGTAAAGTGGCGTTGTAGGTTCCCGTGAAGCTTGGTACTCCTATATTCAGGTATCTAGTGACTTCCTTCAAGTGGCATCCAAAAGGTGTATCTTCATCCGGTTGTGTGAACTTATTCCTTGCATCCGCCATCCTAAAGAGTAGAAAAGATGAGAGGTCGGAAGAGAAGAGAGTGAATAGTGATCTAGGTCTTTAGCTTAGTGGTCGTGTCCTACAGTCAGCGTGTGCTCTGATACCATCTCTGTAGCGACCAGACCTCAAACAGTCTGATCTCTGTGACAGGTGTCATCCCTAGATCAGTAATGCTGACACCACACAGTACTCGGAGGATTTATAACAGAGTAGCAATCACACACTTATTACATCGAGTGTCTCAAAAGAGAGCTTATTACAATAAGTATGGCTTAAGGCCATCTAATAACGATAATAGCGGAAGGCTTGGAAGATAAGTGAGTCCATCAACTCCAACGGCATCACTAAGTATAGAACCATGACCTAAAAACTCCTTAATCATCGTCTGAAAAGGCTGCAACATTAACGTTGCAGCCCGAAAACAGGTCAGCACATGGAATATGCTGGCAAGGTAACACATAGAGAATAATGGAATGAAACAGCTATACTATATGCATATTTGGCTGGTGGAAAGCTCTATGGTTACAGTTTTGCGTAAAGCCAATTTTTCCCTACTTCAAAGGAATAAAATTTAATTACTATCATGGTAGTTGTTAATCATTGAGAATGGTTGACAGCATTCTCAATCCCAATTAAGCATCATCATTAAACATAACCCAACAAAATTAATTTAGAGTAACATGTTGAGATTCACATGAAAATCCAAGTACTAGATACTCAAGATTTGTCCATAACCGGGGACACGGCTAACCATGATTAGTTTATACACTCTGCAGAGGTTTGCGCACTTTTCACCACAAGACTCGATCGCCTCCGTTTGGTTTCTCGCACTACAGGGTGTTTGAGAAGACGGATGACCGAGACATAGTCTTTCAGAAGCGCTAGACCTTACGATCGGGTAGACCGTACCACCTACATCCCCTACATTTGCTAGTCTACCACTGTAAGAGTTCGCACAACTTAGTCAACTATGCTAGAGCCCATAATAGCTTGTGGCTGCACACGGAAGTTTCTAGTATGAATAGTCTCATGATCCCTTTGAGCCTGGGTGGCGGTCCAAAAGAAAACAGGCAAGTCCTGGAATACCCAGGTGCCTCAATCCACCCAGATGTGTGTTTAAGTTGCCACATTAGATAAACCATTAATTAACAATCTCACATCTGTCATGGATATCACTCACCCAATCCACTCTACTAGCATAGCATGGCATAATAAGCAAACGTAGAAGTAACTCCCAAAGGTTTGATAATAACAGGTAATAGGTACTACCTCAACTACTTCCCATCCCACAAATTAATTAGATCCTAATCATGCAATGTGTGAGGATTTGATCTAATGCAATAAAACTGGGTAGTAGAAAAGGTATGATCAAAGTGTTACTTGCCTTGCTGATGATCCGCGAAACCTAACGATTCGAAGTAACAAGCGGTGCACTCCGGGTATTCTATCACAGACAAACAAACAAGCATACAATAAGTACTCATCTAATGCACAGGTAAAACTCAAATAAGAGATCTAACCAGAAAGTTCAACTTAAGAACTCCGGTTTGCAAAAAGAATCAAATTGAACGAAGCAACGAAAGTCAAACGGCGAAAGAAAACAACTTCGTTCTAGTAATCTGGATCTAGGGCAAATTTTACAGTAACAAAAACTTGTTTAAGTTGGTTAAACGGATAAAGGGTTTCGAGACGAAACTCTAGACGCTTGAATCGCCTGATTCCGATAAACGAGCGAAAAGTTAAACTAAAACGAAAATTGGATCAGGAATCGCGATCAAAAAAGTCGCGGATTTAATCCGAGAAAAAAAACGACGAACGCCAAAAAAAAATTCTTTTTTTTCAGCATGGAAAACGAGGCGCGACGAACCTCGGGCGGCGGAATCCGGCGGCGCGCACGGATCGAGGCGGGGCTAATGGGCTGGGGCGGCTCGGGGCGGCGCTATTTAAAGGCTGCCCCCGGGCGGTGTCCCGCTCGGGTACGGCCCGAAGTCGGTTCGTTTTTTTTTTAATTATTCCGCTCGGAAGAAAAATAAAAATAAATACTAAACGGACTCCAAAAATTCCGAAATAAATTTTCACGGGCTTCTAAAATCAAGCCGCACAAGGTGAACATTTATTTGGGCCCTAAATGCAATTTTGAAAAATGCACATTTTTCCTAAATTCAAATAAAACACCTAAAAACTCCAAAATAAAATCTTATTTGATTTTATTATTAAATCCTCAATATTTCTTTATTTTGGGAAAGTCATTTTATTCCCTCTCTCATATTTTTGTAGTAGAAATAATTGATGATAAAATAAATAAAATCAAATGATCCTATTCTCAAAATTTGAGAGAACTCAAATATGAAAATAATGAAATCCCCAACTCTCTCCGTGGGTCATTGAGTTGCGTAGAATTTCTAGGATCAACCAAAATGCAAAACAAAATATGATATGCATGATGATCTAATGTATAACATTCCAAATTGAAAATTTGGGATGTTACAAAATTCACATGACTACTAAGAGCAAGACTTCTCCCATGTCCTCAGGAACAAATGTAACTACTCAGAAAGCATAAACATGTTCATAATCAAAGGGGTATTAATATGCATATAGGATCTGAACATATGATCTTCCACCAATTAAACCAACAAGCATCAACTACAAGGAGTAATTAACACTACTAGCAACCTACTAGCACCAATCCTGGACTTGGAGACAAGAATTGGATACAAGAGATGAACTAGGGTTTTGAGAGGAGATGGTGCTGATGAAGATGTTGATGAAGATTGCCCTCTCCCGATAAGAGGAATGTTGGTGATGACGATGGCGATGATTTCCCCCTCCGGGAGGGAAGTTTCACCGGCAGAACAGCTCTGCCAGAGTCTTAGATTGGTTCCACCAAGGTTCCGCCTCGTGGCGCAGAGTTTCATCCGAGAAGATGGCTTGTTATTTTTTTCCCATCGAAAGACTTCATATAGCAGAAGATGGCCACCGGAGGGCCACCAGGGGGCCCACAAAGTAGGGGCGCGCCCAAGG
Source organism: Triticum urartu (assembly GCF_056163025.1). NCBI lineage: Eukaryota > Viridiplantae > Streptophyta > Magnoliopsida > Poales > Poaceae > Triticum > Triticum urartu. Next base: position 560,515,080 of record NC_141875.1, read on the forward strand.
GGGTAGGGCGTGATACGTCTCCAACGTATCTATAATTTTTTATTGCTCCATGCTATATTATCTACTGTTTTGGACTATATCGGGCTTTATTTTCCACTTTTATATTATTTTTGGGACTAACCTATTAACCGGAGGCCCAGCACAGAATTGTTGTTTTTTGCCTATTTCAGTGTTTCGGATAAACAGAATATCAAACGGAGTCCAAACGGAATAAAATCTTCGGAAACGTGATTTTCTCGCCAAACGTGATCCAGGAGACTTGGACCCTACTACAAGGGATCAAAGAGGTGGTCACGAGGGTGGGGGGTGCCCCCCTCTAGGGCGCGCCCCCTGCCTCATGGGCCCCTCGGTGCTCCACCGACGTACTCCTTCCTCCTATATATACACATGTACCCCCAAACGATCAGAACCGGAGCCAAAACCCTAATTCCACCGCCGCAAGTTTCTGTATCCACGAGATCCCATCTTGGGGCCTGTTCCGGAGCTCCGCCAAAAGAGGGTCGTCATCACGGAGGGCTTCTACATCATCCTAGCCCCTTCGATGAAGTGTGAGTAGTTTACCTCAGACCTTCGAGTCCATAGTTAGTAGCTAGATGGCTTCTTCTCTCTCTTTGAATCTCAATACAAAGTTCTCCCCCTCTCTCATGGAGATCTATTCGATGTAATCTTCTTTTTGCGGTGTGTTTGTTGAGATCGATGAATTGTGGGTTTATGATCAAGTCTATATATGAATAATATTTGAATCTTCTCTCAATTCTTTTATGCATAATTGGTTATCTTTGCAAGTCTCTTCAAATTATCCATTTGGTTTGGCCAACTAGATTGGTAGTTCTTGCCATGGGAGAAGTGCTTAGCTTTGGGTTCGATCTTGCGGTGTCCTTACCCAGTGACAGAAGGGGCAGCAAGGCACGTATTGTATCGTTGCCATCGAGGATAACAAGATGGGGTTTATTTCATATTGCATGAATTTATCTCTCTACATCATGTCATCTTGCTTAAGGCGTTACTCTGTTTTTAACTTAATACTCTAGATGCATGCTGGATAGTGGTCGATGAGTGGAGTAATAGTAGTAGATGTAGAATTGTTTCGATCTACTTGTCACGGACGTGATGCCTATATACATGATCATGCCTAGATATTCTCATAATTATGCACAATTCTATCAATTGCTCAACAGTAATTTGTTCACCCACCATAGAATACTTATGCTCTTGAGAGAAGCCACTAGTGAAACCTATGGCCCCCGGGTCTATTCTTATCATATCAATTTCCGTCACTTTTATATTGCTTTGCTATTTACTTTGATTTTACTTCTTTACTTTGCATCTTTATATCAAAAATACCAAAAACATTCTATCTATCATATCTCACTCTCGTAAGTGACCGTGAAGGGCTTGACAACCCCTAATCGCGTTGGTTGCGAGTAGCTATCACTTTGTGCAGGTACGAGGGACTTGAGCGTGGGCTCCTACTGGATTGATACCTTGGTTCTCAAAAACTGAGGGAAATACTTACTCTACTCTGTTGCATCATCCCTTCCTCTTCAGGGAAAACCAACGCAAGCTCAAGACGTAGCAAGAAGGATTTCTGGCGCCGTTGTCGGGGAGTCTATGCAAAAAGTCAACATACCAAGTACCCATCACAATCCCTATCTCTCGCATTACATTATTTGCCATTTGCCTCTCGTTTTCCTCTCCCCCCAATTCACCCTTGCCATTTTATTCGCCCTCTCTCTCTATCCTCCCTCTCTGTTTGCCTCTTTTGTCTGCTTGCTTTTTTTTGCCCGTGTGTTAGATTTCTTGTTTGTCGCGATGGCTCAAGATGCTACCAAATTGTGTGACTTCACCAATACCAATAATAATGATTTCCTTAGCACTCCGATTGCTCCTCTTACCGATGCTGAATCTTGTGAAATTAATACTGCTTTGTTGAATCTTGTTATGAAAGATCAATTCGCCGGCCTTCCTAGTGAAGATGTCGCTACTCATCTGAATAGCTTCGTTGATTTATGTGATATGCAAAAGAAAAAAGATGTCAATAATGATGTCGTTAAATTGAAGCTATTTCCTTTTTCGCTTAGAGATCGTGCTAAAGCTTGGTTTTCGTCTTTGCCTAAGAATAGTATTGATTCATGGGATAAATGCAAAGATGCTTTTATCTCTAAGTATTTTCCTCCCGCTAAGATCATCTCTCTTAGAAAAGATATAATGAACTTTAAACAACTTGATCATGAACATGTTGCACAAGCTTGGGAGAGAATGAAATTAATGATACGTAATTGCCCTACTCATGGTTTAAATTTGTGGATGATTATACAAAAAATTTATGCTGGATTGAATTTTGCTTCTAGAAATCTTTTAGATTCGGCCGCGGGAGGCACTTTTATGGAAATCACTTTAGGAGATGCTACTAAACTCCTAGATAATATTATGGTTAATTATTCTCAATGGCATACTGAAAGAACTTCTAATAAAAAGGTGCATGCGATAGAAGAAATTAATGTGTTGAGTGAAAAGATGGATGAACTTATGAAATTATTTGCTACTAAGAGTGTTTCTTCTGATCCTAATGATATGCCTTTGTCTACTTTGATTGAGAATAACAATGAATCTATGGATGTGAATTTTGTTGGTAGGAATAATTTTGGTAACAACGCTTATAGAGGGAATTTTAATCCTAGGCCATATCCTAGTAATCCTTCTAATAATTATGGGAATTCCTACAACAACTCTTATGGAAATTATAATAAGATGCCCTCTGATTTTGAATCTAATATTAAAGAATTTATTTCTTTGCAAAAGAATTTTAATGCTATGATTGAAGAAAAATTGCTTAAGATTGATGATTTGGCTAGGAACGTTGATAGAATTGCTCTTGATGTTGATGCTTTGAAACTTAGATCTATTCCACCTAAGCATGATATTAATGAGTCTCTAAAAGCCATGAGAATTTCAATTGATGAGTGTAAAGAAAGAACCGCTAGGATGCGTGCCTCCAAAGATGCCTTTATTAAAGCGTGTTCTTCCAATTCCTATGAAAATCAAGATGAAGATCTAAAAGTTATTGATGTGTCTCCTATTAAATATTTATTTTGCAATATGAGTCTTGATGAAACTGAATGTGATCTTCCTTTACCTAGAAGGCGTTCTAAAAATTCGAAGTGTTTAGATCTTAATGATGAAATTGATGAAAGTGGGATTGAAAGAAATAAAAATATAGATGTTGCTAAACCCACTATATTGGATTTCAAGGAATTTAATTATGAAAATTGCTCTTTGATTGATCGTATTTCCTTGTTGCAATCCGTGCTAAATTCTCCACATGCTTATAGTCGAAATAAAGCCTTCACCGAACATATTGTTGATGCCTTGATGCAATCTTATGAAGAAAAACTTGAGTTGAAAGTTTCTATCCCTAGAAAACTCTATGATGAGTGGGAACCAACTATTAAAATTAAAATTAAAGATCATGAGTTTTATGCTTTGTGTGATTTGGGTGCTAGTGTCTCTACTATTCCCAAGACTTTGTGTGATTTACTAGATTTCCGTAATTTTGATGATTGCTCTCTAAACTTGCATCTTGCGGATTCCACTATTAAGAAACCTATGGGAAGAATTAATGATGTTCTTATTGTTGCAAATAGGAATTATGTGCCCGTAGATTTCATTGTTCTTGATATAGATTGCAATCCTTCTTGCCCTATTATTCTTGGTAGACCTTTCATTAGAACGGTTGGTGCAATTATTGATATGAAGGAAGGGAATATTAGATTTCAATTTCCATTAAAAAAGGGCATGGAACACTTTCCAATAAAGAAAATAAAATTACCATATGAAACTATCATGAGAGCCACTTATGGATTGCCTACCAAAGATGGCAATACATAGATCTATTCTTGCTCGTTATGCCTAGCTAGGGGCGTTAAACGATAGCCCTTGTTGGGAGGCAACCCAATTTTATTTTTATTACTTGCTTTTTTTCTCCTGTTTAGTAATAAATAAATTATTTATCCTCTTTTTTGGTTGTGTTTTTTGTGTTTAATTAGTGTTTGTGCCAAGTAGAACCGTTGGGAAGACTTGGGGAAAGTCTTGTTGAACTTGCTGTAAAAAACAGAAACTTTAGCACTCACGAGAACTGCTGTCATTTTTATTTGAAGAGTGCTATTTAGTTAATTATTTTTTCATATGATTAATAGATAAATTCCTCACGTCCAGCAATTTATTTTAGAATTTTTGGGGTTCCAGATCTTGCGCTAGCTACAGATTACTACAGACTGTTCTGTTTTTGACAGATTCTGTTTTTCGTGTGTTGTTTGCTTATTTTGATGAATCTATGGCTAGTAAAATAGTTTATAATCCATAGAGAAGTTGGAATACAGCAGGTTTAACACCAATATAAATAAATAATGAGTTCATTACAGTACCTTGAAGTGGTCTTTTGTTTTCTTTCGCTAAAGGAGCTCACGAGTTTTCTATCTTGAGTTTTGTGTTGTGAAGTTTCTTTTGATGGATCATGGAACAAGGAGTGGAAAGAGCCTAAGCTTGGGGATGCCCATGGCACCCCCAAGATAATCCAAGGACACAAAAAAGTCAAAGCTTGGGGATGCCCTCGGAAGGCATCCCCTCTTTCGTCCACTTCCATCGGTAATTTACTTGGAGCTATATTTTTATTCATCAACATGATATGTGTTTTGCTTGGAGCGTCTTGTATTATTTGTGTCTTTGTTTGTTAGTATGCCACAATCATCCTTGCTGTACACATCTTTTGAGAGAGCCATACATGAATTAAAATTTGATAGAATACTCTATGTGCTTCACTTATATCTTTTGAGCTAGATAATTTTGCTCTATGTGCTTCACTTATATCTTTTGAGCTAGATAATTTTGCTCTATGTGCTTCACTTATATCTTTTTAGCTAGATAATTTTGCTCTATGTGATTCACTTATATCTTTTGAGCTAGATAATTTTGCTCTATGTGCTTCACCTATATCTTTTGAGCGTTATAATTTTGCTCTATGTGCTTCACTTAGATCTTTTAGAGCACGGTGGTGGATATGTTTTAAAGAAACTATTGATCTCTCATGCTTCACTTAAATTAATTTGAGAGTCTCTTAATAGCATGGATTTGCCTGATAATAACATGCTTGGTATTTAAGATTTGTGAAACTTTCTTTTGAGTGTGTTGAATACTAAGAAAAGACTGAAGCATGATAATTGTTTTGAGATATGGAGGTGATAATATTAAAGTCATGCTAGTTGAGTAGTTGTGAATTTAAAGAATACTTGTGTTGAAGTTTGTGATTCCCGTAGCATGCACGTATGGTGAACCGTTATGTGATGAAGTCGGAGCATGATTTATTCATTGATGGTCTTCCTTATGAGTGGCGGTCGGGGACGAGCGATGGTCTTTTCCTACCAATCTATCCCCCTAGGAGCATGCGCGTAATACTTTGCTTTGATGACTTCTAAATTTTTGCAATAAGTATATGAGTTCTTTATGACTAATGTTGAGTCCATGGATTATACGCACTCCCACCCTTCCACCCTTGCTAACCTCTCTAATACCGCGCAACTTTCACCGGTATCATACACCTACCATATAACTTCCTTAAAACAGCCACCATACCTACCTATTATGGCATTTCCATAGCCATTCCGAGATATATTGCCATGCAACTTTCCACCATCTAGTTCATCATGACATATCCATCATTGTCATATTGCTTAGCATGATCATGTAGTTGACATAGTATTTGTGGCAAAGCCACCGTTCATAATTCTTTCATACTTGTCACTCTTGATTCATTGCATATCCCAGTACACCACCAGAGGCATTCATATAGAGTCATACTTTGTTTTAGTATCGAGTTGTAATCATTGAGTTGTAAATAAATAGAAGTGTGATGATCATCATTCAATAGAGCATTGTCCCAAAAAAAGGAGAAAGGCCAAAGAAAAAAAGGCCCAAAAAAAATAAAAAATAAAAAGGGGCAATGCTACTATCCTTTTTTCCACACTTGTGCTTCAAAGTAGCACCATGATATAGCAAGTCTCATATATTGTGCTTCAAAGTAGCACCATGTTCTTCATATAGAGAGTCTCATATGTTGTCACTTTCATATACTAGTGGGAATTTTATGTTATAGAACTTGGATTGTATATTCCAATGATGGGCTTCCTCAAATTGCCCTAGGTCTTTGTGAGCAAGCAAGTTGGATGCACACCCACTAGTTTCTTTTGATGAGCTTTCGTACATTTATATCTCTAGTGCATCCGTTGCATGGCAACCCCTACTCACTCACATTGATATCTATTGATGGGCATCTCCATAGCCCGTTGATACGCCTAGTCGATGTGAGACTATCTTCTCCTTTTTGTCTTCTCCACAACCACCATTCTATTCCACCTATAGTGCTATATCCATGGCTCACGCTCATGTATTGCGTGAAGATTGAAAAAGTTTTGAAAAAGTTAGAGTATGAAACAATTGCTTGGCTTGTCATCGGGGTTGTGCATGATTTAAATACTTTGTGTGGGGAAGATGGAGCATAGCCAGACTATACGATTTTGTAGGGATAACTTTCTTTGGCCATGTTATTTTGAGAAGACATAATTGCTTTGTTAGTATGCTTGAAGTATTATTATTTTCTATGTCAATATAAAATTTTGTCTTGAATCTTTCTAATCTGAATATTCATACCATAATTAAGAAGATTTACATTGAAATTATGCCAAGTAGCACTCCGCATCAAAAATTCTCTTTTTATCATTTACCTACTTGAGGACGAGCAGGAATTAAGCTTGGGGATGCCTGATACGTCTCTAACGTATCTATAATTTTTGATTGCTCCATGCTATATTATCTACTATTTTGGACTATATCGGGCTTTATTTTCCACTTTTATATTATTTTTGGGACTAACCTATTAACCGGAGGCCCAACCCAGAATTGTTGTTTTTTGCCTACTTTAGTGTTTCGGATAAACAGAATATCAAACGGAGTCCAAACAGAATAAAATCTTCGGAAACGTGATTTTCTCGCCAAACGTGATCTAGGAGACTTGGACCCTACTGCAAGGAATCAAAGAGGTGGTCACGAGGGTGGGGGCGCCCCCCCTAGGGCGCGCCCCCTGCCTCGTGGGCCCCTCGGTGCTCCACCCACGTACTCCTTCCTCCTATATATACACACGTACACCCAAATGATCAAAACAGGAGCCAAAACCCTAATTCCACCGCCGCAACTTTCTGTATCCACGAGATCCCATCTTGGGGCCTGTTCCAGAGCTCCGCCGGAAGAGGGCCGTCATCACGGAGGGCTTCTACATCATCCTAGCCCCTCCGATGAAGTGTGAGTAGTTTACCTCAGACCTTCGGGTCCATAGTTAGTAGCTAGATGGCTTCTTCTCTCTCTTTGAATCTCAATACAAAGTTCTCCCCCTCTCTCATGGAGATCTATTCGATGTAATCTTCTTTTGCGGTGTGTTTGTTGAGACCGATGAATTGTGGGTTTATGATCAAGTCTATCTATGAATAATATTTGAATCTTCTCTGAATTCTTTTATGCATGATTGGTTATCTTTGCAAGTCTCTTCGAATTATCTGTTTGGTTTGGCCAACTATATTGGTAGTTCTTGCCATGGGAGAAGTGCTTAGCTTTGGGTTCGATCTTGCGGTGTCCTTACCCAGTGACAGAAGGGGCAGCAAGGCACGTATTGTATCGTTGCCATCGAGGATAACAAGATGGGGTTTATTTCATATTGCATCAATTTATCTCTCTACATCATGTCATCTTGCTTAAGGCGTTACTCTGTTTTTAACTTAATACTCTAGATGCATGCTGGATAGCGGTCGATGAGTGGAGTAATAGTAGTAGATGCAAAATCGTTTCGATCTACTTGTCACGGACGTGATGCCTATATACATGATCATGCCTAGATATTCTCATAATTATGCACAATTATATCAATTGCTCAACAGTAATTTGTTCACCCACCGTAGAGTACTTATGCTCTTGAGAGAAGCCACTAGTGAAACCTATGGCCCCCGGGTCTATTCTTATCATATCAATCTCCATCACTTTTATATTGTTTATCTTTTACTTTTTACTTTGCATCTTTATATCAAAAATACCAAAAATATTCTATCTATTAGATCTCACTCTCGTAAGTGACCGTGAAGGGCTTGACAACCCCTAATCGCGTTGGTTGCGAGTAGCTATCGCTTTGTGCAGGTACGAGGGACTTGAGCGTGGGCTCCTACTGGATTGATACCTTGGTTCTTAAAAACTGAGGGAAATACTTACGCTACTCTACTGCATCATCCCTTCCTCTTCGGGGAAAACCAACGCAAGCTCAAGACGTAGCAGGGCGCGCCCCCCACCCTCGTGGGCAGGGTGTGGCCCCCTGGTGAGTCTCTTCCGCTGAGTATTTTTTATATATTCTGAAAATGTCTTCCGTGGAGTTTTAGGACTTTTGGAGCTGTGCAGAATAGGTCTCTAATATTTGCTCCTTTTTTAGCCCAGAATCCCAGCTGCCGGCATTCTCCCTCTTCATGTAAACCTTATAAAATAAGAGATAATAGGCATAAGTATTGTGACATAATTTGTAATAACAGCCCATAATGCAATAAATATCGATATAAAAGCATGATGCAAAATGGACGTATCACGGGTCGGGTGGTCAGCACACAAATAATTTACCCAGGTGCGGGCCGCAGAGATGCATAAAAACCTAGTCTTGCTTTGATGTGTGTTTAGGTGTTCTTGTGTTCTTGAACTAGCTACAGTGGCTCTGTAGTCCAAACGATCCGAATCCCCCTCCAGTACGCCTCGGGCCTCCTTTTATAGACAAAAAGGGGTTGCCACAGTGGCACACAGGAGGTGGAAAGGTGTACAGGGGCCGAGGCTATCCCCTGGCATCGCCGGACAAACGCATTTAATGCACTACCGACGTGCCCCTCTTTCCTTATTGGGGACGGCAAAGAAGCTCGTCCCAGCTGTCACCGCCTCGCCTGGCCCGACGCGCGTCCAAGCTGGCGAGGCATTGTAGCGCCACATTGGCTGGCTGCTGGGCTGGCGCGGTGGTGGAGCCTTCACGAAGATCTGCATGCCACCACGTAGGTTCTTGCTGAGTTGGTGTAGAGGCCGCGCGCTGCCACGCAGATGCCTGCTCAGCTGGTCGAGCTGGCAGCTATATGGGAGCGGCGATGGAGGCTTGGCGGACGCGGGCCTGGCTGCGGCCCCGCAGGCGTCCTCGGCAAGGGTCTTGCTGAGGGCCCGGCAAGGATCTCGTCGTGGCACCGCGGTCGTCCCCGGCAAGGATCTTGCCGGGGGTCTCGTGGATTTCCTTGGCAGGGATCTCGCCAAGGGTCGTCGTCTTATGGTTTCCATCTGATCTTGTGTATCTATGATCTCTACAAAGATCTGCATGCCACCACGGAGGTGCCTCTTGAGCCTTGGTTCCAATATGGCGTGGGAACCCCTTGGGCTCAAGGGTGGCGCGCTCTGCTAGCGTCAGGCAAGTTGCCCCGGCAAGGATCTTGCCGAGGCTGCGGAAGCCACCCTGGCAGGAGTCTTGCCGGGGGAGTCCACCCCGCCCTCTTGTTCTCTTTGCGTCTCTGGTCTTGGCATTGCTCTGGTCGTCCTATGCTCTGGCATCCCTCCTCTTCCCTGCTTAGTGTGGCCGTGGGTGCGGCTCTAACTGCCCGTGCACAAGTAAAGGGGTGCAAAAGGAGAGCCCTACTTCTGTACACCAACACAAGTGGCGTCCTCGGTGGATGCAGTGAACGCTCACGCAGCGACAGGAAAGCTAAGTCATGCAAAACTTTGAGCAATTCCTTTCTATATATATGGTTATCGTCCTCGACGATCTTGCCTTGTGTATGGAAAACATGCACGCAATGGGGCCCTGCCACTATTGGCAACGCCCTCGTTCTGTTTTGAGTCCGCTCAACAGTTTGAGCGGCTGCGTCGAGAACGGCATGGTGACCTTCTGCGATTGGCAACGCTCTCGTTCTGTCTCGAGTCCGCTCGACAGTTCGAGCGGATGCGTTAAGAGAAGTGAGGTGGTTTGCCCGGCAGCAAGCATACCTGGTAGGCCATTGGGGATCCGTCCTCAAGGCACCACGGCCTGGGTTTCCGCGTCGGCAAGCCTACCCGATTAACGTAGGGTGGACATACAAAGGAAGATCAAACGGTAAAATAACATGCATCGTCTCAAAAGCACTGCAGAGTTATATTGCATTAATTGTTGCTGTGGTTCTAACTAAAGATAGAAATTGTCTTGGTCGTGAACCTGCAGCGGCGATAAGAAACGGGGTGCCTAGTCCCAGCGCTGGCCTACTATCCTCTGAACTCTGTCGATGCGGCTGATGACGGGATCGATATGCTCCTCGAGCGTCACGAGGTCTACGCCCTCTAGCAAGCTATCCAGCGCAGCTTCGAAGTCGAGGTCAGGGTTCTAGTACGCCACCTTGGTGAGGACCTTGGTCATGGCACCCCGGCAAAGCCTCCGGGCCTCATCGTCCAGAGAGGCCGTCCTGTTGGAGCAGAACTGCTCCAGGGCCCCGAGAACACCCTCGAAGAACAGTGTCAGCCTGGCATTGGGACTCACATTCGGCTCCGGGACGTACCTCATGTTTGGCATCCCCATGGTAGCCAGGTGCATGATGATCCTACGGGCGACATCGGCGAGGCGGTTGATCCAGAGGTTCTCGCCCTTCACAAAATCCTCGTGGTTGGTGGCTTCGTTCTTCCTTAGCTGCCTCTCCTCCTCCAGATTCTTGGTCAGGGTCTCCTCCCGGGCCCTGACCTCCGACAGCGTCAGGCCCTCCATCTTCAGCTTCAGATCTTGGATGGAGTCATTGGCCTTGGAGAGTAGCTCGGCCTTGCCGAGGACTGTGGCCTGCACGTCAGCCAAATCGCCTTTGGCCGTGTCCCTCTCCCCCGTCAGCTCCAGGATCTGCTTCTTCGGCCCGTCCCGCTCCACCTCCAGCTTGTTCACCTTGCCGGCATGGACCTGGGCCTTAGCATTGAGTGTCTCCTCGTGCCTCTGCTTTAGTTCCTGGGTCCGCTGCACAACAAGCTTCTTGACCTCCTCGTCCTTGCTGAGGAGTGTTGCGGCGAGTTTCTCCTCGCGAGCGACAAGGTCCTCCTTCTGGGAGTTCGGCGCGGCCTGGTGCTGGCGCCGAGCGGCCTCGTCCTTGGCGGCCTATTGTCTCGCCGCCTCCTATGCCTTCTTGATATTGGCCTGCTTCATGACAAGCTCCAACTTGCGCTCGGCCAGCAGATCCTGGGTGGTCTTCAGTTCCCCACAGACCTGGCGAAACCAAGCCTGCGTCTCGGCGACGCGCCCCTCGAGGTCCACCTCCGCCTTGTCCACCGCCAACATCCTGGACTTGGCCTTGTCCAGGCGGGCACGGTGAAGCGCCTAGAGCTTGTGGAAGTTGGCGCTCATGCCCTGGAGGAGCCGCTCTTCCTGGGAACCGCCACCACTGGCGCTCGGTTCGTCAACGACCTCAAGCCCCCTGGAGGAGCACCTCGTCGTCGAACACCTCCCTCTCGGCGGGCGCCCTGGTGCTCGTCGTCCATGGGAGGTGGACGAACATGTCATCGCTCACCTTCAGATACTTGCCCGAGCCAGAGGCGGCGGAGGAGGAAGGATGGTCATCAACCACCTCCTCCTCGACAGCGGCCTTGCCGGCCTCCCTGACGGGCCCCTTGTCGGCCTCCCCGGTAGCGGCCTCGCCGGTCTCCCGGGCAGGCCCCATAGCGGCGTCCTCGGCAGCGCCCTTGGCGGCCTCCTCAGCGGCGATATTAACGGCCTCGGCCGCGGCATCCCTGGCAACCTCCTTGATGACGGTGTCCACGTCCTCCCGATCCGCCAGGGAAAGATCTGGATACCGAGAAAGGGAATGAGGCGAAGTCAGGACCAAAATTCGAAAGAAGAAAAACAAGCGGGGACAGAAGGAAAACAACTCACCCGTGCCAAGCTGGGAAGAAGTGGCCCCCTCCCCACCGACGTTCGGTGTCGGGACGGAGCCGTCGGCGCCCAAGTTCGCCTCCTCCTCCTCCTCCATGCACATGGGCTCAGTGCTTGGCGCCCTTGCCAGGGACGCCCCTCGGGGCGGCGTGGTTGATGGGGGCGACGTGTTGGGGGTGGCCCTCAGTGGCTCCTCCTGCTGCCGTCCTCCTCTTGCAACCACGGCCAGGTCAGCACCAAGAGATCGTGTCTCAGCACACGTTGATGGGGAGCGAGTGCTGAACACACGCTGGGGGCTACGCCGAGGGCTACTATCTGGGCTGCTCTCCACCACCAGTGGCGTACTCGAGGTGCCCGCCGGGGGCTGGCTGCCCATCGAGGCCCTGGCCCTCTTCCCACCCTTTGGGCCAGCGTCTCCATATCCCTGCGAAGATGAAGACAAGTCAAGAAAAGCGGCACAGTCTGAGGGGACAGAGATGACAAAAGACAAGATACTTACTCATCCTCCGCCTCCTCTTTTGTTGCCTTCCTCTTCCTCCTCGGGCTAAGGGACCCAAGGTCGAAGATGACCTCCGTGTCATCGTCTGCGGGAGGAGGGGAAGCGGGTGGAGTCCGGGGATGCTTGGACGAAGAAGATGCAGTCGCTTTCTTCTTTGCCACTGCATCCTTCACCACCTTCCTCGCCGCCGCAGCCCTCGTCTGGCGCACGGACGCCTCCTGGGTTTGTTGTGGTTGCGCGGCCTTGCCAGGCCGGACCGGCTCACCAGAGCTGGCCCACCGTAGGACACGCCCTCTCGCCATGGCCGGGGGTCGACAGCCTCGACCTCCTCCCTGGACGACTCATCGACCACATCTTCAATGAGAGGGGGCCCGGTGCCGGCGCTGCTGGCCTCCCCAGCGGATTCCGCCCACTGGGTGAGCTCCTTCTCCTCCGCGGCTGCCGCGGCCTCGTCCTCCATGCTGCCAGTGCTGCAGGCCTACTTGGCGAGCTCCGCCTCCGCCGCCCTGGCGGCGATATAGTCCAGCTCCGCTTGGGTGGTGTCCTGGATGAGCAGCGGCTCTTCGCAGACGTACTTCTCCGACAAGGTGTCGAAGAACTTCTGCACCTGATCCGCCTCCGGCTCGGCCCAATTTGGGTTAGGGCCGTGCGCATTACAGTCCAGCATCATGGCGATGATGTCGGTTTGGCGGAGTTGTTACTCAGCAGGACCACCCCCGCCGGCAACCCAAACAGGGGCCCCTTGGCGACCTTGCCGGCCTTCGCGGCCTTGTCGGTCCTCTCAGCACTGCCGTCGCGGTTCACGTCGAGCTGAAAAGGCCGCTGGCAGAAGTGGGCGTGCCCCATCACCGTGAAGTTGTGGTTCAAGCCAGGGCGAAGCCGCATGATGTCAACCACATTCCTGAAAAGCCAGGCCGGCCTCCCCTTGTTGTGCAGTGGAGCGATGCGGCGGCGGATGAAATCCGCCCCAATCATCTCCAATGTGATCCCGACAACGGTGAGGCGATGGATCCTGGTAATGGCGACCGTGAGCTTCTCATCCTGGGCGTCAGCATCGCCCCAGTTGTCTCTACGAACCGGCGGCGCCTGGCGAACCTGGCAAAATTCCTGTGGGTCCTCCTCCTCAATCCAGCACCACCGGCTCCGCCACTCCTCCCACCTCTCCTTCTGAGCACCCTCCGGATATGTCCCCTTTTCCTTGGTCCTTGGGATCCAAGCGACACAACCGAAGACGGCGCCTCCCTTCTAGATCCGAGGATAGAAGTAGTGGTGGAAAAGCGCCGTGTTGGGATGCAATCCGGCGAAGCCCTCGTAGAGATGGGCGAAAAGGGCCATGCACACGCCACAGCATTTGGAGTGAAATCCAGAAGGTGGAAGCCATAGGTGTGCATGACATCATTAAAGAAATCGGAGAAAGGGGGGCAGAGGCCGCAGGAAAAGTAATCGATGAAGAATGGGTACCGATTCGGGCCGGCCTTGGCGAAATCGGCGGGGATGATGCGCGTGGCCGGATGCCCCGTCGTCCCCCCCCCCCCGTCTTGCACCCCCACAGGGGCTTGAAGTTGTCCCGGAGATGGACCACGTCGACCATCGAGGGAAAGTAGGCGAGCTGCGTCCGCCGCATCGCCAACTCACTCTTTGGCGGCTCCTTCCCCCCGGCGTCCTTGGCCACTCCCTTGCCTTTGCTGGTTTTGGGTGCCATGGCGGCTGCGAGAGGTGAAGGATTGGGGGACAGCGAAGACGCGGCGGCGGCGAGCGAGAGCAAGAGCTTGAGAAGGAAGGAGGAGGGGATGGCGGTTCCGAGATTGGAGAAGGCATAGAGGGTAAATGAGCAGCGTGCCCGCGGTTATTCCTTTTTACGAGGATGGCGCGAGCCGCCTCTTTACCATTTACTGCGACATGACGCATGCATGCGGAAACCGCCCCACGCATGACCCCCACGTCACGCATGACCCCCCACGTCGCACGTTCAACGCGGGTCGTGGGGAAGCACAACAGACGAAAAAGTTACTGTAGTAAAAATCCGCCCCGCCTGCCCGCGCACCGTTCTGGGCCTAGACCAACAATGCGTCGCGCTTATGTGTGGCCCAGGCCCGGGGGCTCCTGTCGGTGTACAAAAGTAGGGGCTCTCCTTTGTACCCCTTTACTTGTGCACGGGCAGTCAGAGTCGCGCCCGCGGCCGCACTGAGCAAGGCAGAGGAGGGAAGCCGGAGCACAAGATAGCCAAAGCAATGCCAAGACTAGAGACACAAAAGAGCAAGGGAGCGAAGTGGACTCCCCCCGGTAAGACCCTTGCCGGGGCAACTTGCCCAATGCCAGCAGAGCGCGCCTCCCTTGAGCCAAGGGGTTCCAATGCCATCAACCACATCGGAACCAAGGCTCAGGAGGCACCTCCATGGTGGCATGCAGATCTTTGTGGAGATCATAAATACGCAAGATCAGATGAGGACCAGAAGACGACGATCCTTAGCAAGATCCTTGCCAAGGAAATCGACGAGACCCCCGGAAAGACCCTTGCCGGGGACAACCACGGTGCCACGGCAAGACCCTTGCCGGGATCCCAGCAAGACCCTTGCCGAGAACATCTGCGGGGTCGTGGCCAGGCCCACCACGTCTGCCAAGGCTCCACCACCGCTCCCATGCAGCTGCTGGCTCAACCAGCTGGGCAGGCATCTGCGTGGCAGCGTGCAGCCTCCACACCGACTCAGCAAGCACCTGCGTGGTGGCATGCAGATCTTCGTGAAGACTCCGCCACTACACCAGCCCAGCAGCCAGCCAACGTGGCGCTACAACGCCTCGTCAGCTCGGACGCGCGTTGGAGCCAGGCGAGGCAGCGACAGCTGGGACGAGCTTCCTTGCCGTCCCCGATAAAGCAAGAGGGGCACGTCAGCAGCGCATTAAATGTGTTTGTCCGACGGTGCCAGAGGATAGACTCAGCCACTATACACCTTTCCACCTCCTGTGTGCCACTGTGGCGACACCTTTTGTCTATAAAAGGAGCCCCGAGGCATACTGGAGGGGGATTCGGATCTTTGAAACTAGACACACATCGTAGCTAGTTCGAGAACTCAAGAACACTCAAATATACATCAAAGCAGGTGTCACGCCCTCGATGTGGCTATATCTCCCACGTGTCGAAGCACGACTTAGAGGCATAACCGCATTGAAAGCAATGTCGCAAGTGAGGTAATCTTCACACAGCCCATGTAATACATAAGGGAAAGAGATACATGGTTGGCTTACAATCGCCACTTCACACAAATACATGAATAAAGCATTACAACATCCAAATACAATCAAGGTCCGACTACAGAACCAAAATAAAAGAAGAACCCCAAATGCGACAAGGTCCCCGATCGACCCCAACTGGGCTCCACTACTGATCAATTGGAAACGGAAACAACATAACGAACACGAACATCATCGAGCTCCTCCTTGAGCTTGGTTGCGTCATCTGCATGGTTCAACGGCACCTGCAAGCTGGTTTTGGAAGTATCTGTGAGTCACGGGGACTCAGCAATCTCGCACCCTCGCGATCAAGACTATTTAAGCTTATGGGTAAGGTAAAGGTATGAGGTGGAGCTGCAGCAAGCGACTAGCATATATGGTGGCTAACATACGCAAAAGAGAGCGAGAAGAGAAGGCAAGGCACGATCGAGAAACTATGATCAAGAAGTGATCCTAGAACAACCTACGTCAAGCATAACTCCAACACCGTGTTCACTTCCCGGACTCCGCCGGAAAGAGACCATCATGGTTACACACGCGGTTGATTCATTTTAGTTAAGGTCAACTTCAGGTTTTCTACAACCGGACGTTAACAAATTCCCATCTGCCCATAACCGCGGGCACGGCTTTCGAAAGTTCAAATCTCTGCAGGGGAGTCCCACCTTAGCCCATGACAAGCTCTCACGATCAACGAAGGAATAGACCTCCTCCCAAGATATTCTGATCAGACTCGGTATCCCGGTTCTACAAGACATCCTCGACGATGGTAAAACAAGTCCAGCAAAGTCGCCTGATGTGCCGACATCCTGATGGGAGCTGCACATATCTCGTTCTCAGGGCAACACCGGATAGGTCAAGCTACGAGTAAAACCAGACCTCAAGTTTCCCCGAGGTGGCCCCGCAGGCTGCCCATTTCGGACCAACACTTAGACAAGCACTGGCCCGGGGGGGTTAAAATAAAGATGACCCTTGGGCTAGCCTAACCCAAGGGAAAAAAGGCTAGGTGGCGAATGGTAAAACCAAGGTTGGGCCTTGCTGGAGGAGTTTTATTCAAAGCGAACTGTCAAGGGGTTCCCATTATAACCCAACCGCGTAAGGAACGCAAAATCCGGGAACATAACATCGATATGACGGAAACTAGGGCGGCAAGAGTGGAACAAAACACCAGGCATAAGACCGAGCCTTCCACCCTTTACCAAGTATATAGATGCATTAATTAAATAAGATATATCGTGATATCCCAACAAAATATCCATGTTCCAACATGGAACAAGCTTCAATCTTCACCTGCAACTAACAACGCTATAAGAGGGGCTGAGCAAAGCAGTAACATAGCCAAACAACGGTTTGCTAGGACAAGGTGGGTTAGAGGCTTGGTTCAACAATATAGGAGGCATGATAAGCAAGTGGTAGGTATCGCAGCATAGGCATAGCAAAAGAGCGAGCAACTAAGCAAGCAAAGATAGAAGTGATTTCGAGGGTATGATCATCTTGCCTGAAATCCCGCAAGGAAGAAGAACGAGTCCATGAAGAAGACAAACGGACGTAGACGAACGGTTCCTCACAAACACGACGTTATCGGAACCAACCCGAAGAAGCAACACCGGAAAGAAGCAAACAACATAGTAAAACATCCACCACAATAAACATGACATGATGCACAACCAAGTATGATGCATGTCCGGTTTAATGAAGCATGGCATGGCAAAATGCACAAACAATCCTACAAATTAAGTGGAGCTCAACATGCAACTCCGTTGCATATTGACGAAACACCACATGACTTATTTAGTTCTCTCTCGTTAGGTACTCAACAATATTAAATGTTGTTTAAACATGGCAAGAGGTGAAGCATAACAAAACTATATCATCTAAACAATTTAAATGGGGCCGGACATAACAAATAACAAATCCGGTAAATCCCCATATGCCTTAGTAATTTAATGCAACAACAATTTAAACATTTTAATTGTTGTTATCATGATGCAGATAACATGAACAAGTTTATGCAATTTTTATTAAAACTTGACAAGAGCGTTATTATGAAGCATTTGACATCGTGGTGGAAAGGAAAAGGGTGCCATGACGACGAATCCGAAAATGATGCCACGACAACATATCGGTTATCCGGTAGCCCACGGGGATACCGGTGCAAAAGGAAGTGACGGGAACGTGTCATGCAAGGATGGTGGGGTGCTCCCAATTACGGGGTTCCCACATGTCGGTGGCAAGGAAAAAGAGGGGCAACGTGCACCGAACAACTCCGACACGGAGCACACACGAGCATTTCATACAACATGTGCATTCGGTCCACGGGTCATCGTCTCGGCGGTTATACCTTCGAAGTGAGCAAACGAGACGGTTCGGGTTCGAGGGGACGTAGTGGAAGTAGACGTTCTCGCAACGGTAGAGGAAGTAGATGTTCACGGTTCGTTGTGGGAAGTAGACGTTCTCGTGGCGACGGTAGTCGTTCCAGGCGCCGGGTGTCGAGGTACTTGGCGATCTTAGGGTTCCAAAGAAGGCGGTAGAGGTACTTGGCGCGTCATAATGTAGTCGAACTTGACGAAAAAAATGGGTCTCCTCAGGGACTTGATGCATCCGAGTTCTTCGGGTTTGTAGTAGTACTTGGCGTTTGGAGTCCGGGTCTTGCGGGTGGTGTACTTGGTGCTTGCGGTTCCGATCCGGGGGTGCATGCGTCCACGGTAACACTGCATGGCGCAAAGAGGCGACGACTTGGGCGGCTCTAGACAAGGACTCGGGCAGCTTGTGTATGAGCTCGATGGGGCTTGGCTGCTGCTCGTCTCCTTCAACAGGTGACAGAACGAAGGCGCATCGGCACTGAACAGCGAAGCAGCAGCTACAGCGAGGCAGCGGTGCCGTGGTGAGGTCGCAGGTGAGAACGACGACGAACTTGGCGCGCTGGAGGTGGAGGGGAACACGACGAGGCGGACGATAGCGGCAAGCTCGCTGGCACGACTGGTGGCGGAGCTCATCGGGCGACGGAGGCGCGGTGCTGGCAAAGGGAGGCCACGGTAGAGGAACGGGTCTCCGGCGACGAGGCGCAGCAGCGGCAGCGGCCATGGAGGACGGCGGCGTCTCCCTGACGCGTGCGGGGCTGGAAGGAGCGGAGCAGGGACGGCAGGGCGTGGTGCCTCGCTCCTCTCTCTGGCGAAGCAGGGAAGGAGGAGATCGAGGGAGAGGGCGCTGCGAGCGAGAGAGAGGGAGGCGCAGGTGGGAACGACCGAACGAGGAGGGGATCGGCCAGGAGATGGAGATCGGGCCTCTCCTGGCGGCGCTGGTGGGAAGACGAGGGAAGGGAGTGGGGAGCGAGAGGCTGGGCCTAGGGTTAGGAGAAGTGGCCTTGGAAGCCGGCCTGGGTGCGGGAGATCCGGGTGGGCCGGCGCGGAAAATTGCCTAGGGAGGCCCAGTCCAGGAAACCTTTTCCTTTTCATTACCCTCTGTTTATATAAATAAACAGTTTCAATAAAAGAAAAAGTTCAGGGAGCTAGAAGAGAAGTTTTTCGGATATAAAATATCCTCAAACTCCTGGAACTATACTCTATTTGATAAAATTGCCTTGGATATCTTTAGAGGTAGAAAAATAAAACAAGTTTAAATATGATTCAAACTTGAGGCATTTTTGAACCTAACCAAAACAACTCCAAAGGATCTGAAATTTGATAGAGAGGTTGAGGACATGGTCGAGAATTTATAGGGAAAGAATGAGCATTAATAGAGAAGGGGAAATGGCACTTGCAAAAGAAAGGAACTAGAAGGAAAAGAGAAGGAGATGATGCATGGGACAAAGGCATTGGGATAGAGATGACAAGGAAAATATATGAAGTTAAGTCGGATAGAAGAAGAGTTGAAGAGTAATGCAATTGTGTGATGGGTGATTCCAAGTTAATGGGATATTTAATATAGCTCCCTAATATTGGGAGGATATGTTATATAGAGAAGTCACTCTTCCCTCGATTTAAATGGATCGAAGATCCACACAATTTATTTAGTTGAGATGCAAAAGATTTATGAGATGATGGCATGATGACATGATGCAATGCAAAAATAAAAGGGCAAGCACAAATGAAACAAAAGGCGAAACCCGGAATATATGGAAGTCTTCTCGAGCATCGGTCTCGGGGCGTTACAGCAGGACTAGGGTATTACGCGTTTCCGCGGCCTGAACCTTGGTAAACGATCCTTGTGCTGACCGCCAGACCCGCTCTTTGCACAACCCCGCGCCCGCCAACTGTATAAGGGATCCCAGTGATCCCATAGGTGTCGTTTTCCACCGACATATTGTATTCAATCTTTTTCTCAAAACCTTAGATTGGTATCCGTGGGTTGCTAGTATTGTTGAATAGATCTCATAGTTGATGCTACTTGGTTTATTTGGTGGAAGATTGTATATTCAGATCCTTGATGATATTCAATACCCTCTGATCTTGAACATGAATAAGATTTCTGAGTAGTTACTTTTGTTCTTGAGGACATGGGAGAAGTCTTGTTGTAAGTAATCATGTGAATTTGGTATTCGTTCGATATTTTGATGATATGTATGTTGTTGCTTCCTTTAGTGGTGTCATGTGAACATCGACTACATGACACTTCATCATACTTGGGCCTAAGGGAAGTCATTGTGGGGTAATAAGTAGATGATGGGTTGCTAGAGTGACAAAAGGTTAAACCCTAGTTTATGTGTTATTCCACAAGGGGCTAATTTGGATCCATATTTTTCATGCTATGGTTAGATTTATCTTAATTTTTCTTTCGTAGTTGCGGATGCTTGCGAGAGGGGGTAATCATAAGTGGGAGGCTTGTTCAAGTAAGAACAGCACCCAAGCACCGGTCCACCCACATATCAAATTATCAAAGTAGCGAACGCGAATCAAATAAACATGATGAAAATTACTAGATGAAATTTTCATGTGTCCTCGGGAATGCTTTGGTTACTATAAGAGAATGTTCCAGCCTGTCCTTTGCTATAAAAAGGATTGGGCTACCTTGCTGCACATTTGTCACTATTGCTACTTGTTACCCATTTCAAATTACCTTGCTATCAAACTATCTGTTACCAACAATTTTAGTGCTTGCAGAAATTACCTTGCTGAAAACTGCTTGTCATTTCCTTCTGCTCCTCGTTGGTTTTGACACTTATTTATCGAGAGGACTACGGTTGATCCCCTATACTTGTGGGTCATCAATGACATATGGATGAACTCAAAATCAACAAAACAATTCAAAAGCTTGATGCTTACATAGTGATTAGGACTAATTTTAGAATAGAATTAGAACCTTAGTGAGTACTTGATTTGACTTAGCTACAACGAATGACATTTGTTTGCAACTTCTATCTCTTACCAACTGCATTGATTCTACTAGTATGTTGGAGAGTTATTGGGGCATGAGGTTTTGCTAGTATCTTTCTGAAGGTGAGATTTGAGGCCTTTATTCAAAGATGAATTAGTGACTATTTTGGCTCTATAGCTAGTGTTGTTTGGAGAGTATTTTAGAAACTAAAATTGATGGTATTGATTTTGCGACACTATTAGCCTTAGCCACATTGTGGATTAGAGGTGGTTTGGTAATTTTCTTCGGAAGCTAAGGTTTATGATAAATTTAAAGAGTGTCGCATAATTTGGTTGTATCTAGATTTTTTTAGTAAAAGACATCGATTCACCCACGATAATATCTTTTCATCAATTTTCGTAGGAACGCACATTTAAGAAAACAAAGGTCGACTAATATGTGAACCATGGGACACTCCGGCTATTTTGTTACTCTACATCCAGCTTTGTTAGGACAATCATTTGCGTAACAATTATACTCTATTAGTATGCACTTGTGACATATGATGTCATTAGATTCATCTTCCAGAAAAATAAAATTCTTTACAATTATAATTTTGCATCACAATAGTTACATTTAAATAGTGTAATTGTTGGTCAAAGACATGTCCTAACAAAGTGCAATGTGCAAGTAGAAAAAAAATAGCTGGAGAGAGAGTACTAAACACAGTACATATAGTTCGATCCCATATTGTTTTTACTATTGTGATTGTTTCTTTGTGGGGCATACTATCGTGATTTTCTAGCCAAAAGAACAATGCATTCCACAGTTAAATTTTAGAAGTATAGATGTCCACATAATTAAAAGCATTTGGGTCAATTTGCTAATCCATTCTTCATGACTTGCTGCACACATTTGTGTTTGCAGGTCGATGTTCTATCTCCCGATCTGATCTCACCTTCTGCAAGATGTTTTTCCGGCAAAAAAAAAGATGACTGCAAAACAAAAGAGGACACTTGGAATACACTCAAGCAGTACTACGATCCGATCCCCTCACTCAATCAGCACAGACAGAAGAGCATGGCGTGGAACTGGAACGGGGGGAGTGCACAGACGGCGGGCATGTGCCTCACACGTGCGGTCCCCAGGAAAGGCGGGAGGGGGAGAACCGGTCACATGTCCCCGTCCTCGCGGGCCCACCCGCCGAGCTGTTCTCCGTCGGGCGGACGCCTTGGAGACTGGACCTCGCACCAACCAGCACCCACCAAATAATCCCAGCCCCACGATACAACTCTGGAGCGCATCTGAACCCGACCCATAGCCCACATGGGCCAGCCAGACACCTGCGCAACCAATGACGGTCCACGCAGCGTGCCACCCACACCGTCACCGACGTGCGGGTCCGCAAGCAATGACCCAACCTGTCAGCCGCGAGGCACGCGTGGGCGCTGGTCCGTGTCCAGCGCTGGCCGGTGACCACCGACGAACGAGGGCCAGCGTGGCGAAATATCCCGTGGGCAGTTCGGGCATTCCGCCTCGAGGGGGAAGATTTCAAATTTACTCAAGGTCGAGCGATCCGGGCCGTCGGGCCCGACGAGGGGTTGGAGGGGAGCGCGCGTGGGCCGTCGGATGCCGGCCGTCCCCTCCGCCGCCTACGGCTATTTAATACCCACCGCGCTCGCGTCGCTCCTCCCCGGCCACCACACCCCCTCCTCCCCCACCCTCCGCTCCCCTCTCGCCGCCGATTGTTCTGCCTGCGGGAACCATCTCATATCTCGTAAGCACAGTCATTCTTTACCAGTCTCATGCCCGCACTTTATTCTTAGTACTTTTGATGCTGTAAGTATGGATTTGGAATGTCACCGTGAGTCGAGTAGTTGCTGGGTCTGAATTTTTTTGAATTTTTTTGGCGGCGGAAGAGGTATTGCGCTAGGATCTTCGTCGGCTTGCTGATTTGTGTAGAGCAATGCGTGGATCCGGTCTGTAGTTCTCTCTCTATTCTAGGTTGTATACTTCGATTTGTTCCGTTCAATCGTTTCTTAGATCTGTGGATTTCATTTCGACAGATCTGGATCTAGGTCCGGCCCCTTGTTACTGCAGTAGTGTGGTATATTCTGGAGTTATGTTACGTGGCACTTGTTAGATTACTAATAGTGGCAGCATATTGTTTGGGATCCACTCGACAGAATACTAGTATAGTTCGCGAGTCATTGTCTTGAAGATCTGGTGGCGCATGATTTTGCTTTTACTAGTTGATTTGTCACTATAGTTCCCCAGTCATTGTTACTGCCTTTTTTGCTTGAAAACTCCGGATCTAGATGTGTTCAATGTCAAGTGGGTAGAAGTTCAGTGGCAACTGGGATCTCAAGCCCCATGTGTTGCTTGTGTACATCTGTGCTTTGCTGATATGATCTGAAATCATCCTTGGTTTTCCATGCTTGTTGCAACATCTGATATTAATTTGGCCATGCGTCTCCTTCTGTTTCCAGGGCCAAGATGAGGGAAATCCTGCACATCCAGGGTGGGCAATGCGGCAACCAGATCGGTGCCAAGTTCTGGGAGGTGGTGTGTGATGAGCATGGCATTGACCCAACTGGGCGCTACACCGGTACCTCTGACCTGCAGTTGGAGCGTGTCAATGTCTACTACAATGAGGCCTCCTGTGGTCGCTTTGTGCCCCGGGCTGTTCTTATGGACCTTGAGCCTGGCACCATGGACAGTGTCCGCACTGGCCCTTACGGGCAGATCTTCCGCCCTGACAACTTTGTCTTTGGGCAATCTGGTGCGGGTAACAATTGGGCCAAGGGCCACTACACCGAGGGTGCTGAGCTTATCGATTCTGTTTTGGATGTTGTGAGGAAGGAGGCTGAGAACTGTGACTGTCTGCAAGGTAATGAACTCATCACTTACTGAACTCTGATAGTTGCTAGATAGAATCCTGTTTATTCCATTAGATTGTGCAAGCTTATGTGGTGTCTCCTTCCCTTATATAATATGAAATGTATGCCATAATAGTGCTGTGATGGTTGTGAATATTTACATGTATGGGACTCATTTAATTATACATTATATCAAGGTGCACGCTATATATCCTTCAGATTGTCGGCCCACCAAATAATTAGCATAACAGCCCTTTTATCAGCATAAATATTCTTGTGAGGTAGTCTAGTGGTCGACAATAATTGTATAATAATGCAATCCACCCATTCAAGATAGTGTCCTTATATTGTACTATTCTGCTTAGCAAGTCTGCAAGTGTACTGAATTGCTGTATTGTTTTAATGCCTGTGCTGTATTTTATCATGTATTGATGATAATTAATCCTACATGTTTATGTTACCAGGATTCCAAGTATGCCACTCTCTTGGTGGTGGTACCGGGTCTGGCATGGGTACCCTGTTGATATCTAAAATCAGGGAGGAGTACCCTGACCGCATGATGCTGACGTTCTCAGTGTTCCCCTCACCAAAAGTATCTGATACTGTGGTTGAGCCATACAATGCAACTCTCTCAGTCCATCAGCTGGTTGAGAATGCTGACGAGTGCATGGTTCTTGACAATGAGGCTCTCTATGACATCTGTTTCAGGACTCTTAAGCTGACCACACCTAGCTGTAAGCCACTTTTCATCGTCTCTAGTATTTCCCCTATCTTTTTTGGAGAACACCATGTAACTCGTTCCATGTTTGCTTGTTTTGTGCAGTTGGGGACTTGAACCATTTAATCTCTGCTACCATGAGTGGAGTCACATGCTGCCTAAGGTTCCCTGGTCAGCTGAATTCCGACCTCCGGAAGCTGGCAGTGAACCTTATCCCATTCCCCCGCCTCCACTTCTTCATGGTGGGCTTCGCTCCATTGACATCCCGTGGGTCTCAGCAGTACCGTGCCCTCACTGTCCCAGAGCTCACACAGCAAATGTGGGATGCCAAGAACATGATGTGCGCCGCCGATCCTCGCCATGGCCGTTACCTCACCGCCTCTGCCATGTTCCGTGGAAAGATGAGCACAAAGGAGGTCGACGAGCAGATGATCAACGTCCAGAACAAGAACTCATCCTACTTTGTGGAGTGGATCCCCAACAATGTCAAGTCCAGCGTCTGTGACATCCCACCGACAGGGCTCTCCATGGCGTCCACCTTCGTTGGCAACTCGACCTCCATCCAGGAGATGTTCCGGAGGGTGAGCGAGCAGTTCACTGCCATGTTCAGGAGGAAGGCTTTCTTGCATTGGTACACTGGTGAAGGCATGGACGAGATGGAGTTCACTGAGGCTGAGAGCAACATGAACGACCTTGTCTCGGAGTACCAGCAGTACCAGGATGCTACTGCCGATGAGGAGGGCGAGTACGAGGATGAAGATCAGGAGCCTGAGGAGGACATGTAAGGTGGGAGGTCCATGTGGTGCTTTGCTGGGTGGGGGGTTCTGGGGGCAGAGTTTGATCTGTTTGGTGCTTTGTTATAAATCTGTTTATCATCGCAACTACCGCTTGTACGCCACCGCCATTCTTCATGCCTTTCCTAAGCTTTGTATTTCTCATGTTATGGCACCTTTTCGGTATTGTATCACTTGATGCCATCCGGTATGTTCTGTGTTGAGGTTTCTGGACCTCTCTGGTGGTGAATGGCTTCTGAGTTGGTATTTCTTGCAAATTATTTCGTCAGACTGTATGCAGGGTATAATGGTTCCAACATACGGAGTAGTATTGAAATTCTCAAGTGGCCTCAGCCCGTCAGCTAGACCCTGGTGTGTTGTACTCCCTTTGTCCCATAATGTAAGACCTTTTTTTGACACTAGTATAGTCTTAAAAAACATCTTATATTATGGGACGGAGGGACTACATTGTACTGCTGTGATGCCTCTCGCGCTCATTGATTCTGCTCTGAGATTAGAAATTTCGCTTACTGAACTGAGCTTAAGTGCTTTCCATTTTTAGGCAGAGCTTAAACATTTTGACTATTTATGAGTTTTCTTATTTGAAACAGTCATGGGGAAAACTCCCGACCTGAAAATATTTGGAAAGGTAATTGATGCAGAGTAACTAGCGGCCTCATGAGTTTTCTTATTTGAAACACTCCTCATTATAGGAAAACCAAATATTCATGAGGTTTGATGTACAGTACTCCCTTCGATTCATATTATTTGTATGGATGTATTCGTATCTAGACAAATCTAAGATAAGTAATATGGATCAGAGGGAGTACTAAACTTTCCATGAACAAATGTGAAAGGGAAGATATTCCAGACTCTGGGTAGGAGGATGCATTTTTTATGCTATGCATAACTCATTTGCAGTATAGCTGAGTTCCCAAACAGAGATATATTACACAACGCACCAGTCTAGCAGGGAGTTCCCATGCGTTGTTTTTCCATGTTCTAACTTACGTGGAATGTAGTTTTCAAATTAACAAATCCTGAAAATAGTCTGAACCAGAAGAATACGTTAACTACATGCTTCACATTTACAAAGTATCGGTCTTCAGCCTGGGATGTTGTTTCTATGTCGATTGTGCTTCAAGCAGGATGTTCGAGGCTAAATTTACGTCATTATTTGTCAGTGCAAGAGCCTGAATTGCAGAAGCAGGGTCAAAACCCATGGAAACAAGCGTGGCAATTGACGACTCCGTTGGATCTGGGGTAGTTGTGTGCGTGCCCTGGATCAAAGTTGATAAGGAACAATAGTCAGTTATACCAGGGAATATCAGATGTGCTCAATTTTAAACGATGATCATCTAACTTTATTGAAGAGCAAAATCTAATTATTGTTTTACTTAAAGGATCCGATAACAGCACTTGACCTTAAATGGCTTGGTCAGGTCACTTGATCTTGTTTTTTTACCAATAAAAAGGTCACTTGATCTTGTTATGATCATAAGCTTACTTCAAGTATACATTTTGCAGGGAAATTATAACAGTAAAATCTGGATTTCCTCAAGTACTCTTTCATTGTATTCACAAATAAAATACTAAATGGAACGAATACTCAATGGGACATTCTTTTTTCTCTTCAAGAAAATAGATCATTGCTTTAGAATATACATGCTGTAATCTGCTAATCTCTCCACAAAATCAATATATTGGAAATACTTGCCTGCATTTGATGAGTCTGGCGATGAGGAATGTTCTCATCAGTTGTTGCAATTGGCAATCTTTGATAAGAGTTGTTAGAGAAGGGCCATGATAACCGTGAAAACAATGAAGTTACATACTCTGGGACCTGTAATGATTCAAAGTTCCCTTTACAACGTAACTAAAGGCACAGCACATATGGACATGTAAATCTTACCAAGGAAACACAAATATACATGAAAGAAAAATAGAAAATTGCCATTAAGAATACCTCATAACCAACGGTAATACTTAATCATTTGTGTCAAAAGTCATCAGATATCTCAACTAGAGATCTAAGCATGATTATTAGACATTGGACCATATGTAGAAAATAGACGAGTAGAGTAAAAGCAATTGTACATAGAAAGCATGGTTATTAATTGATACTCTGATAAGAGCAGAAACATTATTCAAAGTTCTAGAAAGATGTTTGTAGAGTCACCTTTAGCCTGCGGATACCAAATATATTCAGACGGTACAAAAGCCCAGCCAATATACCAGACAGTCCAGGTATAACAGAACGTCTTCCAGATGAGAAAAGAAGCTGAAGATATAAAATCAAAACATAAAGCTACAACCAGCAGAACAGTGGAAGATTCAAGACAAGGATAACAGTTATCTTAGGACTGACCTGGAGCCCTGCCAAATATACGAATGACTTGTCACATAATTGCAGTCCAAATATGCGAAACTTTGTTGAGATGGGAATGTCAAAGAAGAAGGGTACATAAGATGCAAATATGAGGCCATATGGTCCAGATGTTAATGGATTGAAAGATGGATCTGCAAATCCAAGACTGAGATGTCAGATAAAAATGGAATACAACTAAACAGGTGTCATAGGGAGATAAGAAAAGCAAATAGTAAGTAAATCAGTCTAACAGGTCAATATAGTGCAATGGTTAGCAATAGAAAAGGCACCACACCTATTGGTTATTTTGTTTTCCACAATTAGAATAACGAACATCGCTTGCGGAATAGCTTAGATAGATGACACATAAAGCTTTTATGCTAAGAAAACAGGCTTTAAGGCTTTAAGCATCAATGCTTGGATGAGAACAAACAGCTCAATGAGCTCATTATTGACACTGGGCAACATAAGAACCGTCTATGACAATACAGAGGCCCTTGAAGATATTAGGAAATTAACCTTCAGGACCACACAAAAAGAAACATGGTAAACACAGGTTACAGATCTTGATTTTTGGTGCAAAGAAAACTATGTTGAAAGGAAACCACATTTGGCCATGAAAAGGCCCTCATGATTTTTAAGGAGATCAATTTCCAACTTTATATGCATTTATATGGTAGATGAGCATTCCCATGAAGTATCAAGTAAAAGCAACCTGTACCAAACAAATAAACTGATGGGAACACTAACAATTTAAGCAGCATTTGACTCGACTAGGGGTTATGAAAATGAGAAAGAGCAGTGACGCATACCTTTCAGATAACCTAAAGCTAGGATCTGAAGCAGTACAGACACCGTCATGGAGAAGACTATGAACACCTAGATGTTCAAATAACGACATCAGCATCAGCAAATCAAACACAGCAACTGCATGTGCAACATCTTAAGAGCATAATATCCTCTTACTTACAGCATACTTGTTTGAACCTATCTGACGCTCGAACACCCTGAAGTAGTAGAGCAAGGCCACCCCAAAGATGAGCTCAGGCGATGACGAGAAGGCAAACAACGAGGCAATCACCCTCCATATCCGCAGATTTTCGTAAAGATTCTGCATGAAAAAGGGGGATGGTGAACTCAATCAGCTCTCAGCTGCATTTCGCAACATTGCCGTGTGATCCCCAGACACCTAGCGAACCGCAGCTCAAACAATAGGATCTAGTACACGCACTGGGTAGTAGGGTAGGTCGACTTGCCTGGTGGGACAGGCCTAGGTCGAGGAAGCGGGAGCGGAGGCCGAACGGGACGGAGAAGAGCGCGGCGGCGACGACCACGGCCCTCGACACCGGCGCATTGTCTGCAGCAGAGCAAATCGGGCCTGCTGGTCAGATCGCACTACCGATGCTGCGAGCTACAGCAGTAGACAAGCAAGGAGAAGGAAAGCCAAGAGGGGAATCGAGACTTCGATTCAGTTTTAGGGGAAAGTAATCAGGGGCGATAGGTTGCGTACGGAAACCCGGAAGTCCGCCGCTCATCGCCGGCGGTCGGGAGGGGGGGCTGGAGGAGACGAGCGGGCGGTGTACCCTCTGGTGCTCTGGTCGGTGGATGCGGCCGCGGAGCAGGCTGCGCGCCGACGGAGCAGCTTCAGGGTCGAGCCGAGTCTGACCTGTGGAAGGGCAACACACGTGGAGCTGGCCGGTGGGACAGTGGAAATTTTGTGGTTTAGGAGGAAAGTAGTAGTATAATATAAGGAGCGCTTTGATATTTTCTGATTTTCGTGACACGACTTCTACTATGATTTTCAGTCAGCATATACGAATCAAAATTGTTTTACAAGAAATATCGATATTTTGTATACATGTTCAATTCATGTACTCTGGTATATAAATAATGGTCAAAATCATGCATTAAAGATCAGAAAGTCACGCATGCAAGAAGAAGGGAGTATAAGGGCATGTACAATGGTTGATAAAATAGTCTTATCTTAAGTTTTGCATGTAATTTAGAGATGACAAAGAAAAATGTCTACAATGGGTCATCTCTTAGCATTATCTTCAATAACTAGCAATTCCTAAAAATATGATGAGACATATTGTGCTAAGAGATCATCTCTTGTCTTATCTTAAATAAGAGAAGACAAGCCTTCTCTTATTAGTTCTCTCTCCTCCATCTTATTATTTATCCTATGTGACACTCCTAAGATAGCACCATTGAAGTCCGCCGCTCAACCTTCCGGGTTTCCATCAGCGATGGAGCCCTAAGGAGTTGCAAGACGAGACAGGTTTTTGACAAACACAAAATTCATGAAAATTCATATTTTTACAATTCAAAAAAATCTAAAAAAAAATACAGGTATACATGGAGGCATATCACATATATGTGTAAATTTTTAGGACGAAATATGTTGAAATGAAGGTTGTGCAAAAAAGACAAATCTGAGGCTTTCTAACACATGATACTATTCATCCTCAAAGTCCAAAAATTTGTCTTTTTTGTATGGGTCGCATTTTAAAGTATTTCATCTTGAATTTTTACACACACATACATTTCATCCTTGTATAGTTGCATTTTTTTCAGAATTTTTGAAGTCGCCAAGTTTGAATTTTGAATTTTTAAAAAATAAAGGGCTCCATAAAGCTCGGTCACCAACGCCCTACTCCACTTCAAGGTTAAATAACTATGTTTGTAACGTGCTTATATTAGTTTTTTTTCAACAAAGACTTAGACC
This sequence comes from Triticum urartu, assembly GCF_056163025.1. Taxonomy (NCBI): domain Eukaryota; kingdom Viridiplantae; phylum Streptophyta; class Magnoliopsida; order Poales; family Poaceae; genus Triticum; species Triticum urartu. Next base: position 560,545,542 of record NC_141875.1, read on the forward strand.
TATTATAAATGTTCACAAGACGTACAAAGCACCTCAAACATAATAAAATATATATCGAGGTCTTTGGACCACCAAACAACCACTATCGCTATCAGACAAGTTGTTGACGCGTCATTGTCGTCGCTCTTACACAAGAGCCGGTTTGGCTGTGTCAATGACAAGTGAAAAGTCATTGTGCACTTGCCCATAAGAACCAGCCCCTCGGAACCGTTGTCGCAGCCATTGAACACTTCGGTCGATTCAAAGAACCTGTCACTAACATTGTCCTAACCTTATAGCCCCGAAGAGCTGCGGGAATCTACACCGGAACTCCGCCTAATCCGCCCCGACGAATGAAATCGAAGGGGTCAAAAGATGGAAGACTGACTCGAAGATGAAGCGCCGTCATCCGTCCAAATGCTACCCCCGTGAGGATTAAAACCCTAACCGATCTACTAACCGGAGTTGAGGCACCAGAATTTTCCTCCTTGCCGCCGACCACCAGAGCGATAGGTAGAGGAGCGGAGAATCCATGGACTCACCAGTGAAGATCAAGGGGAGGAAGCTTGCAAAGGTAAGCATGTGTGTACCCAATATTACGAAGAACACGCAGTTTTGTTGTTTTTTCATTTAAAAATTAGAAATGTGATTTTCGCTAGGTACGAAGAAAGAGAAATGGGTTCGTGAATGCACGGGTTCGAAACAGATATGCTCTACCACATTGGTACGCGGGTTCGAAACACATATTCCCACAGCACTCACTTGGTACTATGATCTACCACATTGGCTAACTATTCTTCTTTTTTTGCCGGGGAGGAGGGGGGCTAACTATTCTTCTAACGAGAAGGCAATAGAAAACCTATGGGAGGTTTCCAAACAGGCGTCCAAACGTATTCCTTGTGCTGGATGAAGAGAGTGCATTAGCAATCCTCTTTGGGATTCAGATACATTTGGGCATGAGTTATGTGTTATTTAAAGATAAATAAATTCACGGATCTTGCTCTGGTATTATGCAAAACATATAATTAGGAGCTGATGCAGGTAATAAAACATTTGCTTAGAGCTTTGCTTAGACAGACCCAAATGAGCATGTGCTAGAGTATTGGATACATGATCCTAGCAGCCGGTCTGGTTGAGCCGATGCATGTGGGAAACTAGGTAGGCTCCAAAACACACAATAAAATGTTTCTTTCCCCATAGATTCTGCCAGCACACTGTGAGGTACTCACGATAGATGTGCTGCTTCGACTCAAATTTCCGATGCGTCTCATTCTTACGGGATCCGATTGTCAATCAAATACACTCGTAGCCTTCCTTTTTATCATCCTTGCCTATACTAAATTTTCTTTTTCCCCGCTCCCTTTCTCCTGATGTGGTTATGGTTTCCAAATGTGTAGAGAAATTAGCTATCTTATAGTGGGAATGGAAGACAGGTTACATATGAATGGATGGCTTGTAGATGTAGTAAATGAAACTTCTCTAGTGCATCACACTTTACCAACCAGCTCAGCCAACTCTGATTTGATTATTCACTGCACGGTAGGCTAGAAGATATATATTCCCAAAATGTACTCCCTCCGTTCCAAATTACTCGTCGCAGAAATGGATATATCTAAAACTAAAATACATCTAGATACATCCATACCTGCGAGAAGTAATTTGAAACGGAGGGAGTACGTGCGTGTAATGTCGTGTGGAAGCCACATATGATCACCCGGAGATAAATATATATCATCCTTAAATAATTGGAGTTGTAAACTGTATTTCTTGTGAGAATAATTAGGCACACCTCTGTAGCACGGAGTTGTCCATAAATACTTACAAACTCTGCAACGACTAACGTCGTGTTGTTGGAAATGAGGCACAAGATGGTCAAATTTAGACACGAATTCAAGTAATAACACACATGGCGTCCGACCCAGCTGCATACTTGATATCCCAGGGGAAATGCATCTGCACAATGATTTGAACGGTGTAACATTGAGAAGACTAACAACTCTACTATCCAACAACAACATAATTAAAGACAAAAACTTAGTAAAGTTGTACATTATCATTCATATAAACTCGTTGCTTCTCTGATGGATCTTTTTGATGACAGAATGCAAATTTAGTGACTTAGCTTAACCTCTACCAAATTCATTTAGAAGGATAGCAATAGGTGAGTGGATTTTCCAAAGGAACGTGGAATGTTGTAGCTCAGCTAGTGGGTGAACTGTCACTTGTATCTAGCCCACTAGCAAGCAATGAGATGCTAATACAAGCAATGAAATATCAACTGACACAATATTGAGATGCGCTACTCAGGGGAACAATCTTTTGTGTCTCTTGGGTGCTTGATCAAATCCGGTCTAGATGAGTTGATGCATGCAGGAAATAGTGCGAGCTACTAAACTCGCTCCAAAGGCTCAAGTCGACGATCATGCCTGCATTGCTGCTCTGTGGCTCGAATTCCCCATGCATTACATTCATATTCACCATTGATTACATCGGCCTCCTCTTCTTTACCCTCATTGCACTCTTTTTCTTGCAATTTACTTGGTGGTTGTTTTCAATTTTCATTACATGGTGAGAAAACTAGCTATTTGTTTGCGGGAATGGAACACCATTGGGAAACACTTCTATCTGTAGGCTGATAAGAAGGCCAGCGTCAAACTAGTAGATGGCCGTCGATTCAATTGAGATCTGGCGGTCACATATTGTGCAAAAAAAACCATGGATAGGTACGTAACTTCTCCCTAATTAAGCTCCTCATATCCCTCCCGATTTCCTCGCTGCCAACCCACGCACCTCCCAGATCCACTTCTCCCCTGGCCTTGCATGCACGGGCCTTCTCCTCTCATCGTCGTCGAGCAACACGGCCACTTCACCGGCCACTTCTTTCCCATCCACCGCGCCAGAGCGCCACCCTTCCGTACGTGTCGCGGTGCCCATCTCTAGCCGGGGTGGCCGCTGGTGTGGTTGCCTAACCATGCAACCCGAAGGACCAATAGATGCAGGGAGGATCACAAGCCGTAAGAATCAGCCCATGTCCCTGTTGGATGATCTTTTTTGCTGAATTTGCTGTGTCCATGCAGATACTACTTTGATATTGTATGAGAATATATGCTTCCAAATATTCATGCTTGGTACCTACTATATTTGTGTTTCTTCCGCACATACAATTCTGTTGGGGAACGCAGTAATTTCAAAAAAAATCCTACGCACACGCAAGATCCATCTAGGTGATGCATAGCAACGAGAGGGAAGAGTGTTGTCCACGTACCCTCGTAGACCGTAAGCGGAAGTGTTATGACAACGCGGTTGATGTAGTCGTACGTCTTCACGATCTGACCGATCCTAGCACTGAAGGTACGGCACCTCCGCGATCTGCACACGTTCAGCTCGGTGACGTCCCACGAACTCTAGATCCAGCTGAGTGTCGGGGGAGAGCTTCGTCAGCACGACGGCGTGATGACGGTGATGACAAAGTTACCGACGCAAGGCTTCGCCTAAGCACTACAACGATATGACCGAGGTGGAAATCTGTGGAGGGGGGCACCGCACACGGCTAAGAGATCAACTTGTGTGTCTATGGGGTGCCCCCTCCTCGCGTATATAAAGGAGAGAGGGAGGAAGAGGCCGCCCTAGGAGGAGGAGCACGCCAAGGGGGGGGGGCAATCCTACTCCAAGTAGGTTTCCCCCCCCCCTTTCCTATTCCTACTAGGAGGAGGAAAGAGGAGGAGGGAGAAGGAAAGAGGGGGCCGGGCCCCCAAACCCTAAACCAATTCGGTTTGGGCCTAGGGAGGGCGCGCCCCACACCTTGCTTGCTGCCCTCTGACGATGTCAAAATCGGCGGATCTCGGGTAGGGGGTCCCGAACTGTGCGTCTAAGGTCGATGGTAACAGGAGACAGGGGACACAATGTTTTACCCAGGTTCGGGCCCTCTCTATGGAGGTAATACCCTACGCCCTACTTGATTGATTTTGATGAATATGAGTATTAGAAGAGTTGATCTACCACGAGATCGTAATGGCTAAACCCTAGAGGTCTAGCTTGTATGGTTATGATAATGTGTCCCCTCCGGACTAAGTCCTCCGGTTTATATAGACACCGGGAGGATCTAGGGTTACACAAGGTCGGTTACAAAGAAAAGAATCTACATATTTGGTCGCCAAGCTTGCCTTCCACGCCAAGGAGAGTCCCATCCGAACACGGGTGCAGTCTTCGGTCTTCGTATCTTCACAACCCATCAGTCCGGCCCATGGCTAATAGGCCGGACGCCCGAGGACCCCTTAGTCCATGACTCCCTCAGTAGCCCCTGAACCTGGCTTCAAGGACAACGTATCCGGCGCATAGATCTCTCTTCGGCATTGCAAGGCGGGTTCCTCCCTCCGAACTCCAAGATAGTCTTCGGACATATTTGAACGTGTCCGGACCTGTAACACAACACCACACACAACCGTAGAGAGAATATAGTATTCCACGAGTCCCATCGCTGACAAATTTTTTACAACATGACATCACGTCTGCCCGGTCACTATATCGAACCACTTTGTCTGCCATTCCGTGTTTCGAGATGTGATTTCCATTGGCACGTCTTGTCAAAGCAGAGATTGTGTCCCCTTATTGCGGGATCCTCATCAATGCAGGTGTGGGTAACCCAACCGTGCCGTTTACACAACCCTTGGGAGTAGGCGAGTTTTAAGGGGAGTAGGAAGGCGTTTGACATTCGCGGCCTTTATAAGGGGATAAGGATTCGTCCTCATTCACCCACACCTTCTCCTTCCTCTGCCCATCCATTCTTGAGCTCCAGCGCCCAAGCTCTAGCTTCCCCCGCTGGAGAAAGCACTCCAACCATGTCCGGATCCGGAGCTGGAGGCAAGTGGATGGCCTCCTCTGTTAAGAAGAAAGACATCAAGGAGCTCCGAGAGGCCGGATATCTGGCCAAGGAGATCGTTCATCGTCTCCCGGCCAGGGGACAGATCGTCCCTACACCAGAGCCCCATGAGAGGGTTGTGTTTCTCACACATTTCGTCCGTGGGCTGGGATTCCCTATCCACCCGTTTGTCCGCGGACTGATATTTTTACCACGGGCTAGACTTCCATGATCTAGCCCCCAACTTTATCCTCAACATCTCGGCATTTATAGTCATTTGCGAGGCCTTTCTCCGTATCCCACCTCACTTCGGCCTATGGCTGAAGACCTTTAATGTAAATCCGAAGGTGGTGAGAGGCCAACAAGCAGAGTGCGGAGGCGCCATGGTGGGCAAGATGCCCAATGTCACATGGCCTGAAGGCTCCTTTGTGGAGATGGTGAAGGGGTGGCAGTCGGGGTGGTTCTACATCACCGAGCCGCATGACACCAACTGGGCGGCGGCCCCCGAATTCTGATCTGGAGTTCCGATGCGGCTCACCTCCTGGCAAGAGAAGGGTCTAACCTGGGTTCTTCGAACGAGCTAACTGGGCTCCAGACGTGTGTCCAGAACATTATAACCAAGAGAATCAAACTTGTCAACATGATCCAGGTTATGCTCATTCGCCGGATCCTTCCGTGCCAATGCCAGACTTGCTATTTGTGGGAGTTCGATCCGGCCAAGCCCCAGACGCTGCTAGAGCTCTTCGGCACGACGCACGAAGACATCTGGAAAGTGCTCTTCAAGGCCGGCGAGACACCACCACCTACGACTGAGGATCGCGGGCTTAGCTTAAAACGCCAGGCTAATTCGGTAAGTTCTTTCATGTTTTCAAGGTATAGCCTTTACTGGCATATTTTGAGAAGGAGTCTAAGCCTTCCTATCAATTTTTTAGGCCTGGATCGACATAGCGGGGCGGATTAACTGTCCGGCTCTGCTGCGCGAAGACCAAGAAGCCCCACTTCTGACGAAGATGCTGTTTCCGGTGCCTTATGATGTGCCAGAGAAGAAGGCCAAGAAAACGACCAAGGGGGCCCGGAGTGGCCCTCGCCAAAAAGGCGCTTCGGACGTGACGTCCAAAGACGAGACTCACTCTTCGGCCGCCGAAGACGACGACGAGGAGGAGGAAGAAAGCGACCCCCCCCCTTGAGGGGGCAAGGAAGAAAAGGGGGGCCTCCCCAAATTTGGAGGCGAAGGCACCCAAGAGGGGGAAGGGCTCCCTTGCGGATAACTCCGCGTGGGATGTCGATAGCAGTCGAAGAGAATGCCCCGGACCAAGCCTCGGGCCGCCTCGTAAGTACCAAAAACCTTATGCACGTCCAAATTCCTGGCCTTTCCATTTTGTAATATTAATATGTTTAAATTATGCCATCACAGTCCGGCCCGCAGCAGCTCCCCGCGATCCTCGACAGAGGGTTCGCTAGATTCAAAGGAGATGGCTAGCATGTCACCGCCGCCCACTCACTCTGTCTCGGACAAGGGTGACGATGAGGTGGTGTCCCAAAGGACCTTCCCAGACTGGGGGGAGGTTTCGGAGATCGTCGGGGTGGCGCCCAAGGATGACTCCTCGGCCGCCGGACACATGGGGGAAAAGCCCCCGTGAGGACTGGTGATGGGGGCCAAATTCCATTCAGCCCCCAGTCGGATACCATTCCGGACACCTACATGGCTCCGGAGTCCAGCGAACGGCTTTCCCCGAAAGGAGGAGGTGTGCCTGTTCTGCCCGTGACCTCTGTCCAACCAGAGACACCGGATAATCTACTGGAAGCACTATGAGGCGCTTCCATTGTGGATGAACACCGTGTCCTTATGGGTATGGTGATCGAGAAGGTTTAGTCCACCAAAAGCGGACTTACTGAAGCCTGCGCTAGCCTTTTAACAGGCTTTGAGGTAAGTGATGTAATTGTAGAAAGGATATCGCTGTGTAGACAGTAGCCCCTGATGGTCTGTTCGGTGTTCGGAAAAAAGCCGAACAGGGGATCAAAATAATTTTCGCAGGAGTCTAACATAAGATGTCTGTGTGAATAAGCAGGCATCGCTGCTGGTTGCTGCCACTCATACTGCAGAGGTCTCCGGCCTGAAGCAGAGCCTGGAGCGGGCCGAAGAAGAGCTCGGCCTCATGAAGAAGAAGCTGGAGGACAACCAAGGTGTGACGCCCCAAGACCGGAGCTTCAGATGCCTTCCAGGGTTTCCGGGTTTCGTCGTGTGATTTGTTTGGTTCTTTGCATCATGTCATTTCTTTTCTTAACTCAACTAAATAAATGGCATGGATCTTTGATCCATTTAAATCGAGGGAATTCACATGGTGATTCTCTTTATAACATATCCTCCCGATATTAGGGAGCTATATTAAATATTCCATTTTCAGAATCACCTATAACACACTTGCAAAATATTCCAATGCCTTTGTTATCTTAATTCTCGGTCTCCAACATGGCCATATTTTTTCCTTCATCATTTCGGAGCTCCACCAAAAATCCGAACATTTTTGGACACCTCTTATTCCTAGTCCTTGTTCAAACCATTTGAATTAAATTCAAATGACTTTGAATTAAATTCTTGCAATCATGTCTCCCCTAATTTTCGTGGACCGTGCACATTTTTACGAGTTCGTGAAAATTAACCCCATGCTCAAAATCCTTCCCTAACCCTCTCTTTCTTTCCTCTCTCTCCAATTTCTTTTCTGTTTAAGTTTTAAGTTTTTAAAGAGAGAGGGAGGAGAGAGTCCAGGCCATCAGCCCCGCAGGCCCATCCTAACCCCGCAGCCTTTTGGACCAAAGCCCAGCCTGCGCCCTCACACTTGGGCTGGCCCAAGGCCAAATCCACCTACCCCCATCCTAACCCTAGTGCCCCGAACCCACCATCTCCCCGATCCCCACTCCCTTCCCTCGACCCCAACACTAGCGCCGCCACCCCTCGTCCTTCCCGATCCCCCCTCGTCTCTCCTCTTGTCCCGCTGCTCGCGCCGCCAGGAAGGAGCGCCCGCGCTCGATGCCTCTGCCCGATCCCATCTCACGCTCGACCTCTCCCTCTCCTCTCGCTTGAGCCGCCCTCTAGCCACAGGACCCAGCCATGGATGAACGGCTCTGCCAAGCTCCGCCTTTCCGCCGTTCTGCACTCGTTCTAGCCGGGAATCGAACGGATCCGTCTTCCCTCGTCCGTCCCCGACCTATTCTCCGGCAAGGTCCGCTCCGCCGTCGTCGTCTAGGGCCATCCCCTGCCCGGATACGTCCAGCCCGTCGCCTCCTACAAGTTGCAGCTGCTCGGCTTCCTCCATGTTGCCTGCCTCTGCAACGGCGCAGATGCAAGCGCCCTCATCGGTTGACTACGTGGTCAACTCATATAAACGGGTCGCCCTTCTCTGCTTCGTCACGTGGGTCGCGCCCACTGCGCAGCTCGACAGGCCACGGAATCCAGGGACGCAAGGCCACCTTCGGAGATCCCTTTCCGCCAAGTACCACGCCCGGTGAAGACAAGACAGAGACCTCCTCGAGCAGGAATGTTTTTGAGATCGTCAAGGCCACCTCAAGTTCGACTACATTTTGCCGCCTCGACCGAGACCAACAAGTACCACGACGACGCGTCAAGTTCGTCTACCGCCGTCTTTGGAACTGCTAAGTACGGCAAGCACCTCGGCTAGTACCTTGATGCCCGATGCATAGAACAACTACCGTCGCCGATGACCTGAGTACCACTACCGTCGACCCTCGAAGACCACGTGGACGTCAAGTTTCGTGTCGTTGACCCCTAACCTCTACGAAAACGTGTACGACTACTTCCGTCTCCGAAGAACCGAGTAACGGAACCGTCAAGTTCGTCTACCGCCTACATGTACAACTACCGTCGCCGAGATCGTGAGAACCTCTTCTGTCGACCCTAGAGCATGCGAGAACGACTACTTCCACTACGAACGTCCCGAGAACGTCTACTTCCCCTACACCACATCGAACTTGGTCCGTTCCGACAACACACGCTTCGAAGGTATAACCCCGAGACGACTGCCCGTGAACGAATGCATGTGTGATGTATGAGATGCTCGTGCTTGCTTCGTGCTCGAATTGTCGATGCACGTTGCCCCTCTTTTGCATTGTCACCATCGTCGATTCATGGGACACCCGGTATCCGCGAGTGCCCCACCATCTTTTGCACGGATTCACACACTTCTCTTTTGCATCGGTATCTCAATCGAGTTACCGGAACCGGAGCGCTGCCGTGGCACTGTTTTCATATCGTTGCCGTGGCACCCCTTTTCATTTTCCGCCACGATGACAAATGCTTCATTTTGCTCTTGTCAACTTTTAATAAAAATTGCATAAAACTTGTTCATGTCATCCGCATCATGATAACAACAATTAAAATGTTTAAATTGTTGTTTGCATTAATTTACTAAGGCATATGGGGATTTACCGGATTCGTTATTTGTTATATCCGGACCCATTTAAATTGTTTATATGATGTAGTTTTGTTATGCCTCACCTCTTCCCATGTTTAACAACATTTAATATTGTTGAGTACCTAACCCGAGAGAGAACTAAATAATTGATGTGGTGTTCTGTTAATATGCAACTCGTTGCATATTGAGCTCCACTTAATTTGTAGGATTGTTTGTGCTCTTTGCCATGCCATGCCTCTTTAATCCGGACATGCATCATACTTGGTTGTGCATCATGCCATGTTTATGTGGTGGTTGTTTACTATGTTGTTTGCTTCTTTCCAGTGTTGCTTCTTTGGGTTAGTTCCGATAACGTCGCGTTTGTGAGGACCCGTTCGTCTACGTCCGTTTGTCTTCTTCATGGACTCGTTCTTCTTCCTTGCGGGATTTCAGGCAAGATGATCATACCCTCGAAATCACTTCTATCTTTGCTTGCTAGTTGCTCGCTCTTTTGCTATGCCTATGCTGCGATACCTACCACTTGCTTATCATGCCTCCCATATTGTTGAGCCAAGCCTCTAACCCACCTTGTCCTAGAAAACCGTTGTTTGGCTATGTTACCACTTTGCTCAGCCCCTCTTATAGCGTTGTTAGTTGCAGGTGAAGATTGGAGCTTGTTCCGTGTTGGAACATGGATATATTTTGTTGGGATATCACAATATCTCTTTTTTAATTAATGCATCTATATACTTGGTAAAGGGTGGAAGGCTCGGCCTTATGCCTGGTGTTTTGTTCCACTCTTGCCGCCCTAGTTTCCGTCATATCGGTGTTATGTTCCCGGATTTTGCGTTCCTTACGCGGTTGGGTTATAATGGGAACCCCTTGACAGTTCGCTTTGAATAAAACACCTCCAGCAAGGCCCAACCTTGGTTTTACCATTCGCCACCTAGCCTTTTTCCCTTGGGAGTTGCGCATCCCGAGGGTCATCTTTATTTTAAACCCCCGGGCCAGTGCTTGTCTAAGTGTTGGTCCAACCCAGAGCACCGTGCGGGGCCGTCCCTTGGCAACGTGGGTTACGTTGGCTCCCGTACGCTTAGCTTATCCGGTGTGCCCTGAGAACGAGATATGTGCAGCTCCTATCGGGATGTCGGCGCATCGGGTGGTCTTGCTGGACTTGTTTTACCATTGTCGAGGATGTCTTGTAGAACCGGGATACCGAGTCTGGTCGGAATGTCTCGGGAGGAGGTCTATTCCTTCGTTGACCGTGAGAGCTTGTCATGGGCTAAGTTGGGACTCCCCTGCAGGGATTTGATCTTTCGAAAGCCGTGCCCGCGGTTATGGGCAGATGGGAATTTGTTAATATCCGGTTGTAGAAAACCTGAAGTTGACCTTAATTAAAATGCATCAACCGCGTGTGTAACCGTGATGGTCTCTTTCCGGCGGAGTCCAGGAAGTGAACACGGTGTTGGAGTTATGTTTGGCGTAGGTTGCTCTAGGATCACTTCTTGATCATAGCTTCTCGATCGTGCTTTGCCTTCTCTTCTCGCTCTCATTTGCGTATGTTAGCCACCATATATGCTAGTCGCTTGCTGCAGCTCCACCTCATACCTTTACCTTACCCATAAGCTTAAATAGTCTTGATCGCGAGGGTGCGAGATTGCTGAGTCCCCGTGGCTCACAGATTACTTCAAAACCCAGCTTGCAGGTGCTGATGAGTCCGTGCAGATGACGCAACCAAGCTCGAGGAGGAGCTCGATGAAGATCTTGTCCTTTGTGTTGTTTCGTTCTAGTTGATCAGTAGTGGAGCCCAGTTGGGGTCGATCGGGGATCTGTGTAGCATTTGGGGTAGTCTTCTTTTATTTTGGCTCCGTAGTCGGGCCCTGATTGTATTTGGATGATGTAATGCTTTATTCATGTATTTGTGTGAAGTGGAGATTGTAAGCCAACTATGTATCTTTTCCCTTATGTATTACATGGGTTGTGTGAAGATTACCTCACTTGCGACATTGCTTTCAATGCGGTTATGCCTCTAAGTCGTGCTTCGACACGTGGGAGATATAGCCGCATCGAGGGCGTTACACAAGGTATGCGGTGACCTGCCGTATATTTAGGAAGGATGAATCTTTCGTGCTGACTAAAGTGTCATGAATTTTATTAGGGGCCACGACTGAGGTGGCGGCCCTCAAGAAGGCGTTAGCCGAGGCCGAGGACAAAGCGGCCAAGGAGCGTGCCACGCGCGAGAAGCATGAGGCCCGGGTCAGCGAGGTCCAACAAGAGCTCCAGGACGCCGTCAAGAAGTACGAGTCCTTGGAGCGTGATTCTAAGACGCAAGCGTCCGAACTTGCGAAGGCCCGCCAGAGCGCACAAGAGGCTCGAGCCGAGACCCAGAGCGCCCTTCAGGAAATCTGGGTGGCCAAGAAGATCGCGGCGGGTAAGGCTTTCATTATGCGAAGCAAGTCTGTGAAGGAAACGTTCCTTTTACTTACCCGAATTTGGAGCTCTCCAGGGGCGTTTACGGATTTGCCGCGCAGCGTATCAGATGCTACTGAGTTCTATCGAGCCGAAGAAGGGATTTCTACGAAGAAGTTGTTCTGGTCTCAATATCTTGGACCAAAACATCCGGTGCCCTTCAGCGACCAGCTGATACAGTTGGTCGAGCTGCACAAGGCAACCAAGCTAGCCATGAAGGACCTGATAGTCTGACTATGGCCTGTCGCGCCGATACCCAGCAGCTACTTCGGACTTGTGAAGCGGCTTGTTAGTGCTTGCCCACGGCTTGAGGTCATAAAGCGGTCGGTCTGTATTGAAGGTGCCCGGATGGCCTTTGCCCATGTCAAGATGCACTGGGCGAAGATGGATGCCAAGAAGTTGATGACCGAGGGGCCGCCTAAGGGTAAGGAGCACCGCCGACCCGAGTTATATTTTGATGGTGTCCTGGAGGGATCCCGCCTTGTGGCGGAGCAATGTGCTAAGGATGTTATATTCCCATGAAAATATTCGTATTATCCTGTCCAGTAACATGAAACAATGATGTTATGTAATATAATGCTTGTTATGTTTTTAATTTTTTCCTCCTGTGTGGCTGTGTTGTATGAAATCTGAGGGTTGACCAGTCGTCGGCTTCTGCCCCCACATAGGTAGTACGGGGGTGTTCGGGATGGAATCAAAACAATCTTGATCCAATTATATGGTCCTTGAAGGAGTTGTTTAGCGCAATGAACCAGGCAACCAGACTATCTGGCTTGAACACCCTCACTTACCCATAGGAGTTTTACAATAAAAACATGGGCGCAGCCCCTAGTATCCGAACTAGAGTGCTATAAGTGTATGATCGGGAAGTACCGATCCTTCGCGTAATGCGGAAGAAATCTCCAACAATTTGTAACCTCCGAACAGCTGACCGGCTCTCACCGCATCATGACAGTCAGTTTTCGGCTTTCTCTACTGAGGTGCTCCTTTGGATAAACCAAGGCACAATCGCAGTAGTTCTCCCTTTACTACCTTAGCCGATATAGCGGAACGTAAGGTAGCAAGCACAGGAGCCGGGCAACCCAACTATTGACCAAAGACATGATTCGGAGCCAATGCATATAATGCTAAACTCGGGGTGTCGAACTATACTTATAAAAAGTGTTCGGACTTTTCTTGCCGTAATGTGGGGTGCTATGAAGCCCCTGGCAAACGTCAAACGTACCAAAGTGTACGGGTGCTACCTGATAGGGTTATCCACAGGGGAGCTGAGAGAAAAAAGAGAAAGAAAATAGAAAAGGTAAAAAGGTAAAAAGCTGGGGTCCTAAAGCTCCAGCCGCAAACTGTTCTCATTGTAATTTAATTAGTATGTCAAGGCGCATTGATACAGGTAGTGCGATAAGTAAAAGGCTATTTGACATGTCAAAACCAAGGGAGAGCTGCATGTGGGTCCTGAAAAGCATGTAGAGTTATCGTTAACGGAATCACCTAAAAAGTCCCCCATATGTCTGCGTTTCTCGCCGTGTTGGTGTGTTTATCTTTCAAGAGGACCGATGACCAGACCACCAGATGGGGCCTGTGGGATTGAGACCTGAAAAGGAAACGAGTAAAAGTGAAAGTACGTGTCTATCCAATGTCGGTTGAGCCGTACTATGGACCACAAGCTAGCTATGCCTCCGTCGATGCCCATGGGATTTTGAGTGTGTAGTTATGTACATGCGGCACTAATGCCACCACTTTATCGGGACTGAGACGGAGGCCGGATTGCTAGTCGAGCTCCTGACGAGCCGAGCTCTCCTGCTGCAGAGTAGTTCGGACCGTCTTAACGGTGTCCGTGGGCTCAGCAGCCGAATTAAGGTCCTGCTTGAGAAGGCGACTCTCTACTTCTGCTGCTAAGGCAGCTATGTGCTCTTCTGTACGGAGGGAGCATTCCGTATTTCCATTGATCGTTATGACGCCGCGTGGACCGGGCATCTTGAGCTTGAGATAAGCATAGTGTGGTACTGCGTTCAATCGAGCAAACGCAGTTCGTCCGAGCAGTGCATGATAGCTGCCGCGGAAGGGGACGATATCGAAGATTAACTCCTCGCTTCGGAAGTTGTCCGGAGATCCGAAGACAACCTCAAGTGTGATTTGGCCCGTACAGCAGGCCTCTACACCTGGTATGACTCCTTTGAAGGTAGTCCTGGTGGGCTTGATCCGTGATGGGTTAATGCCCATTTTTCGCGTTGTATCCTGATAGAGCAGATTGAGGCTGCTACCTCCGTCCATAAGGACGCGAGTCAGGTGGAACCCATCAATTATTGGGTCTAGGACCAGTGTGGCCGAGCCATCGTGACGGATACTGGTCGGATGATCCCGGCGATCAAAAGTGATCGGGCATGACGACCATGGATTAAATTTTGGGGCGACTGGCTCTATCGCGTAGACGTCCCTGAGCGCACGCTTGCGCTCCTCTTGGGGATGTGGGTAGCGTATATCATGTTCACTGTTTTGACTTGAGGGGGGAACTTCTTCTGTCCCCCTGTGTTCGGTTGTCGGGGCTCTTCGTCATCGTCCTCGCTTTGCGATCCCTTTTCCCTGTTCTCGGCGTTTAATTTGCCGGCCTGTTTAAAAACCCAACAATCTCTATTTGTATGATTGGGTGGTTTGTCCGGGGTGCCATGAATCTAGCACGGACGATCAAGTATGCGGTCCAAGATGGATGGGCCTGCATTGTTCTTTTGGAACGACTTCTTCCGCTGACCGGACTTAGAGCCACTGAATCCGGCATTGACCATCGTGTCCTCGGTGTTGTCACTGTTGTTTCGACGCTTGTATCTGTTGCGCCGAGACATGTCTTTCTTATTTTTAACTTCAGGGTTGCCGGCGTCACTTGCATTGTTTCTGCTATGGGCCAACCAACTGTCCTCGCTCGCACAAAAGCGGGTCATGAGTGCCGTGAGGGCCGCCATGGATTTTGGCTTTTCTTGGCCGAGGTGGCGAGCGAGCCATTCATCGCAGATGCTGTGTTTGAAGGCTGCTAGGGCTTTGGCATCCGGATAATCGATGATTTGGTTCTTTTTAGTTAAGAACCTAGTCCAGAATTTCCTGGCGGACTCTTCGGGCTGTTGAACTATATGTCTTAAGTCATCAGCGTCCGGAGGTCGAACATATGTACATTGGAAGTTATCGAGGAAGGCCTCTTCCAAGTCCTCCCAGCTGCCAATAGAATTTTCATGCTGACTGTTGAGCCAATGCCGAGCTGGCCCCTTGACTTTTAAAGGGAGGTATTTGATGGCGTGGAGGTCATCGCCGCGGGCCATATGAATGTGGAGAATGAAGTCTTCGATCCACACCGCGGGGTCCGTGGTTCCATCATATGATTCTATATTCACGGGTTTGAACCCTTCTGGGAATTCATGATCCATGACCTCATCAGTGAAGCAATGATGGTGTGCGGCGCCTCTATATCGGGTTGTATCGCGACGTAGCTCTGATGGAGTCTGTCTGCGGTTTTCAGCCTGCGCATGACTAAGTTTGTCATGTCCGAATAGGTGGTCGTCGTCGCGTGTCGAGGCATGTCCTTGCGATCCGTAGATTGATCTGGTATGTCATGCTTTATTGTTTAGGTTTTGCCAGAGGTCATATGTATGGCCGTGGGCTAATTTACCTCTACCTGTGCGATGAGGCGTGTCGGGCTGGTGTTCGGCGTGAGTTGCCGTTTTGTCCCGACCACGTGGTGGTCGGTCAACCGCATTGTATGATGGTGGTATGTATTCCAGCGCCTCCTCGTCAAACTGAGGTAGCAATTTGTGCTTTGGGTAGCTTTTGGTTGGACGCTTGAGGCCGTACTCTTCGGCTGCTAGGACACCAATCCATTTATCATTGAGCAGATCTGCTGCTGCTTCTTTTTCAGGCTCCTTGCAGTGGCTATTAGCTTGCGCTTGAAGCGCTCCTGCTCAAGAGGTTCCTTAGGCACGATGAAATCGTCAGTGCCGAGGCTCACCTAATCCTCGGAGAGCGGAAGATAACTTCCGTCCTCCGAGTCTTCTTGTGTGGCCTGTTTACCAGGGCTAACCTTCCCATCTTCCCGTTCATCTTGTTCATTAGCTGTTTCAACGGGTTCTTCGTTGTCTTCAGCACCTTCTGGAGTGTTATCTTCTCCTATGGCGATGTTGATGTCTTTACTGCAGCGTGATTTAGAGCGGCGTCGCTGACGCCGACACTTGGATTGTATTTCGGAAGGTTTATCCTCAGCTGGATCTTCCTTGTCATCGCCGCTGTTCTCCTTTGGTGCATCCACCATGTATACATCATATGAGGAAGTGGCCGTCCAGCGTCCGGTGAACGGCGGGTTCTGGGCCTCTTCTTCTCCGGCATCGTCGTCCATACCTTCGATGTCCTCAGAGTCGTAATCAATTGTGTCGGTCAAATCCTCGACCGTGGCTATGAAGTGGGTGGCGGGTGGGAAGCAAAATTCTCCACCGTCAGCCCCTAGTTCGGACCGGATAGAGTTCGGCTGTGAGTCCTCCGTCAAGGACAGGTTTTTGTAATGAGTTTAGCATGTCGCCCAAAGGTGAGTGCTGGAAGATGTCTGCGGCGCTAAATTCGAAGATCGATAAACGATCAAGTTTGACGTCCGCGGGCTCACATGGTTCGGAACTTACGGCCGGAGACGAGTCCAGAGTTCTGGTGACACAGGTATCGTGTGAGATCAAGTCTATGTGCGGCTCCAACACCGGGGAATCTGTGGCCTCCGTGGAGGGGTTGAGCTTCCCGTCCTTGGATGGCGCAGTCTGCTCCGGATCTAAGGCCAGAGCGGTTACGAGAGCTGTCTCCTGGATGCAGTCTGATGACAGATTTAGGCCATGTCTCTCAGGGTGACCAGGAGTGGTAGCCGCGGTCTCGAATCCGGCGAAGATCAAGTCTCCATGGATGTCCGCAGTGTAGTTCAGGCTCCCAAATCTGACCTGATGGCCAGAGGCGTAGCTTTCGATCTGCTCCAGATGGCCAAACGAATTGGCCCGCAGTGCGAAGCCGCCGAACACAAAGATTTGTCTGGGAAGGAAAGTTTCTCCTTGGACAGCGTCATTATTGATGATTGAAGGGGCCATGAAACCTTTTGGCAACAGCATAGTGGAACTCTCAATGAAAGCACCAATATCGGTGTCAAAACCGGCGGATCTCGGGTAGGGGGTCCCGAATTATGCGTCTAAGGTCGATCGTAACAGGAGACAGGGGACAAAATGTTTTACCCAGGTTCGGGCCCTCTCTATGGAGGTAATACACTACGTCCTGCTTGATTGATCTTGATGAATATGGGTATTACAAGAGTTGATCTACCACGAGATCGTAATGGCTAAACCCTAGAGGCCTAGCTTGTATGGTTATAATAATGTATCTCCTCCAGACTAAGTCCTCTGGTTTATATAGACACCGGGAGGATCTAGCGTTACACAAGGTCGGTTACAAAGAAAGGAATCTACATATTTGGTCGCCAAGCTTGCCTTCCACGCCAAGGAGAGTCCGATCCGGACACAGGTGCAGTCTTCGGTCTTCGTATCTTCACAGCCCATCAGCCCGGCCCATGGCTAATAGGCCGGACGCCCGAGGACCCCTTAGTCCAGGACTCCCTCACCCTCGTTCTCCACTAGGGCCCAATAAGGCCCATAGACTCCCTGGGGGGGTTCCGGTAACCTCCCGGCACTTCGAAAAATACCCGATACACTTTGAAACCCTTCCGGTGTCTGAATATAACCATCCAATATATCAACCTTTATGTACCGACCATTTCGAGACTCCTTGTCATGTCCGTGATCACATCTGGGACCCTGAACTACCTTCGGTACATCAAAACACATAAACTCATAATACCGATCGTCATCGAACGTTAAGCGTGCGAACCCTACGGGTTCGAGAACTATGTAGACATGACCGAGACTCGTCTCCAATCAATAACCAATAGCGGAACCTGGATGCTCATATTGGTTCCTACATATTCTTCGAAGATCTTTATTGGTCGCATGACAACATACGTTGTTCCCTTTGTCATCGGTATGTTACTTGCCCAAGATTCGATCGTTGGTATCCCAATACCTAATTCAATCTCATTACCGGCAAGTCTCTTTACTCGTTCCGTAATGCATCATCTCGTAACTAACTCATTAGTCACATTGCTTGCAAGGCTTATAGTGATGTGCATTACCGAGAGGGCCCAGAGATACCTTTCCGACAATCGGAATGACAAATCCTAATCTCGATCTACGCCAACTCAACAAACACCATCGGAGACACCTGTAGAGCATATTTATAATCACTCAGTTACGTTGTGACGTTTGATAGCATACTAAGTGTTCCTCCGGTATTCGGGAGTTACATAATCTCATAGTCATAGGAACATGTATGAGTTATGAAGAAAGCAATAGCAACAAACTAAACGATCATAGTGCTAAGCTAATGGATGGGTCTTGTCCATCACATCATTCTCTAATGATGTGACCCCGTTCATCAAATGACAACACATGTCTATGGTTAGGAAACATAAGCATCTTTGATTAATGAGCTAGTCAAGTAGAGGCATACTAGGGACGCTTTGTTTGTCTATGTATTCACACATGTACTAAGTTTCCGGTTAGTATAATTCTAGCATGAATAATAAACATTTATCATGATATAAGGAAATATAAATAACAACTTTATTATTGCCTCTAGGGCATATTTCCTTCAGTCTCCCACTTGCACTAGAGTCAATAATCTAGTTCACATCGTCATGTGATTAGTTCACATCTTCATTTGACTAATATCCAAAGGGTTTACTAGAGTCAATAATCTAGTTCACATTGCTATGTGATTAACACCCAAAGAGTGATCATGTTTTTCTTGTGAGAGAAGTTTAGTCTACGGGTCTGCAACATTCAGATTCGTATGTATTTAGCAAATTTCTATGTCTACAATACTCTGCACAGAGCTATTCTAGCTAATTGCTCCCACTTTCAATATGTATCTAGATCGAGACTTAGAGTCATCTAGATCGGTGTCAAAAGCTTGCATCGATGTAACTCTTTACAATGAACTCTTTTATCACCTCCATAACCGAGAAATATTTCCTTAGTCCTCTAAGGATAATGTTGACCGCTGTCCAGTGATCTACTGCTAGATCACTATTGTACTCCCTTGCCAAAATCATGCTAAGGTATACAATAGGACTAGTACACAGCAAGCATGCATGGTATACAATAGGACTAGTACTCATTGAAAAATCTTATCAAGCGTCTTGATCTATCACTGTAGATCTTGATGCTCAATGTGTAAGCAGCTTCACCGAGGTCTTTCTTTGAAAAACTCCTTTCAAACACTCCTTTATGCTTTCCAGAAAATTCTACATCATTTCCGTTCAACAATATGTCACTCACATATACTTATCAGAAATCCTATAGTGCTCCCACTCACTTTCTTGTAAATACAGGCTTCACCGCAAGTCTGTATAAAACCATATGCTTTGATCACTTTATCAAAGCATATATTCCAACTCCAGAGATGCTTGCACCAGTCCATAGATGGATCGCTGGAGCTTGCACACTTTGTTAGCACCTTTAGGATTGACAAAACCTTCTTGTTGCATCATATACAACTCTTCTTTAAGAAATCCATTAAGGAATGCAATTTTGACATCCATTTGCCAGATTTCATAAAATGTGGCAATTCCTAACATGATTCAGGCAGACTTAAGCATCACTACGAGTGATAAAATCTCATCGTAGTCAACATCTTAAACTTGTCGAAAACCTTTTGCGACAATTCGAGCTTTGTAGATAGTAACACTACTATCAGCGAACGTCTTCCTCTTGAAAATCCATTTATTCTTAATGGCTCAACGATCATCGCGCAACTCAATCAAAGTCCATACTTTGTTCTAATACATGGATCCCATCTCAGATTTCATGGCTTCAAGCCATTTCGCAGAATCTGGGCTCATCATCGCTTCCTCATAGTTCATAGGTTCGTCATGGTCAAGTAACATGACCTCCGGAACAGGATCACCATACCACTCTTGTGCAAAATGTATTATGGTTGACCTACGAGGTTCAGTAGTAACTTGATCTGAAGTTTCATGATCATCATCATTAACTTCCTCACTAATTGGTGTAGGAATCACTAGAACTGATTTCTGTGATGAACTACTTTCCAATTCGGGAGAAGGTACAATTACCTCATCAAGTTCTACATTCCTCCCACTCACTTCTTTCGAGAGAAACTTCTTCTCTAGAAAGGATCCATTCTTAGCAATGAATATCTTACCTTCGGATCTGTGATAGAAGGTGTACCCAATAGTTTCCTTTGGGTATCCTATGAAGACACATTTCTCCAATTTGGGTTCAAGCTTATCAGGTTGAAACTTTTTCACATAAGCATCATAGCCCCAAAGTTTAAGAAACAACAGCTTAGGTTTCTTGCTAAACCACAGTTCATATGGTGTCATCTCAACGGATTTAGATGGTGCCCTATTTAACATGAATGCAGTTGTCTCTAATGCATAATCCCAAAACGATAGTGATAAATCGGTAAGAGACATCATAGATCGCACTGTATCTAATAAAGTACGGTTATGACATTCAGACACACCATTACGCTGTGGTGTTCCAGGTGGCGTGAGTTGTGAAACTATTCCGCATTGTCTCAAATGAAGACTAAACTCGTAACTCAAATATTCTTCTCCACGATCAGATCGTAGATACTTAATTTTCTTGTTACGATGATTTTCCACTTCACTCTGAAATTCTTTGAACTTTTCAAATGTTTTAGACTTATGTTTCATCAAGTATATATACCCATATCTGCTCAAATCATCTGTGAAGGTAAGAAAATAACGATATCCGCCGCGAGCATCAACACTCATCGGATTGCATCCATCAGTATGTATTATTTCCAATAAGTTAGTTGCTTGCTCCATTGTTCCGGAGAACGGAGTTTTAGTCATCTTGCCACGAGGCATGGTTCACAAGCATCAAATGATTCATAATTAAGTGATTCCAAAAGCCCATCAGCATGGAGTATCTTCATGCGCTTTACACCAATATGACCTAAACGGCAGTGCCACATAAGTTGGACTATCATTATTAACTTTGCATCTTTTGGCTTCAATATTATGAATATGTGTATCACTACGATCGAGATTCAATAAACCATTCACATTGGGTGTATGACCTCAGAAGGTTTTATTCATGTAAACAGAATAACAATTATTCTTTGACTTAAATGAATAGCCGTATTGCAATAAACATGATCCAATCATATTATGCTCAACGCAAACACCAAATAACATTTATTTTAGGTTCAACACTAATCCTGAAGGTAAAGGGAGTGTGCGATGGTGATCTTATCAACCTTGGAATCACTTCCAACTCACATTATCACCTCGCCCTTAACTAGTCTCTGTTTATTTTGCCACTCCCGTTTCAAGTTACTACTCTTAGAAACTGAACCAGTATCAAATACTTAGGGGTTGCTATAAACACTAGTGAAGTACACATCAATAACATGTATATCAAATATACTTTTGTTCACTTTGCCATCCTTCTTATCTGCTAAGTATCTAGGGCAGTTCCACTTCCAGTGACCATTTCCTTTGCAGTAGAAATACTCAGTTCCAAGCTTGGTCTAGCTTTGGGCTTCTTCATGGGAGCAGCAACTTGCTTGCTATTCTTCTTTGAAGTTCCTTTTTCTTTCCCTTTGCCCTTTTCTTGAAACTAGTGGTCTTGTTAGCCATCAACACCTGATGCTATTTCTTGATTTCTACCTTCATCGATTTCAGCATCGCGAAGAGTTTGGGAATTACTTTCGTCATCCCTTGCATATTATAGTTCATCACTAAGTTCTAGTAACTTGGTGATAGTGACTAGAGAATTTTTGTCAATCACTATCTTATCTGGAAGATTAACTCCCACTTGATTCAAGCAATTGTAGTACCCAGACAATCTGAGCACATGCTCACTGGTTGAGCTACCTCCTCCATCTTGTAGGGAAAGTACTGTCAGAGGTCTCCTACCTCTCGACATGGGCATGAGTATGAAATACCAATTTCGACTTTTATAACATCTTATATGCTGTGTGGCATTGAAAAACATTTTTGAAGTCCCGGTTCTAAGCCGTAAAGCATGGTGCACTAAACTATTAAGTAGTCATCATACCGAGCTTTGTCAAACGTTCATAACGTCTGCATTTGCTCCTGCAATAGTTATGTCACCTTGCGGTGCATCAAGGACATAATTCTTCTGTGCAGCAACGAGGATAATCCTCAGATCATGGATCCAATCCGCATCATTGCTACTATCATCTTTCAACATAGTTTTCTCTAGGAAAATATCATAAATAAAACGAGGAAGCTATATGCGAGCAATTGATCTACAACATAGATATGCAAATACTATCTGTTGGGGAACATAGTAATTTCAAAAAAATTCCTACGCACACGCAGGATCATGGTGATGCATAGCAACGAGAGGGGAGAGTGTTGTCTACATACCCTCATAGACCGTTCGCAGAAGCATTATATCAACGCGGTTGATGTAGTCGTACGTCTTCACGATCCGACCGATCCAAGTACCGAAAGCACGACACCTCCGAGTTCCGCACACGTTCGGCTCGGTGACGTCCTCGCCTTCTCGATCCAGCAAGAGGGGCGAAGTAGTAGATGAGTTTCGGCAGCACGACGGCGTGGTGACGGTGTTGGTGAAGAACAATCTCCGCAGGGCCTCGCCTAAGCACTACGAAAACTATGACGGAGGACAAACTAGAGGGGACGGGGTTGCCGGCACACGGCTTGGTGTTTCTTAATGTGTCTTGGGTGCTAGCCCTGCCCCTCTATTTATATGTTGAGCCTTGGGGTCAAAACTTGGAGTAATAGCCTCCACAAAGTCGGTTTCACCCGAAAGGCAAGAGTCCTTCTCGGACTCCAGGGCCAGACGCCAGGGTTCCCGGAGTTTGGACCCAGACGCCAGGTACCCTGGCGTCTGGCCCCTGGACTCCGCAAAACTTCCTTTTGTGCTTTCCAAAAACCTCGTGGGCTTTCCCCTTTGGCCCAGATAAAGTGTTCTCGTGCCCAAACATTTCGGGAAACATCCGGAACCCCTTCCGGTGAATTCCGGAACCCTTCCGGAGATCAAACACTACTATCCACATATCAATCTTTACTTCCGGACCATTCCGGAGGTCCTCATCATATCCGTGATCTCATCCAAAACTCCGAACAACATTCGGTCACCAACATACATAACTCATAGTACTATATCGTCAACGAACGTTAAGCGTGCGGACCCTACGGGTTCGAGAACTATGTAGACATGACCGAGACACCTCTCTGGTCAATAACGAATAGCGGGACCTGGATGCCCATATTGGCTCCTACATATTCTTGAAGATCTTTATCGGTCAGACCGCATAACAACATACGTTGTTCCCTTTGTCATCGGTATGTTACTTGCCCGAGATTCGATCATCGGTATCTCAATACCTAGTTCAATCTCGTTACCGGCAAGTCTCTTTACTCGTTCCGTAATACATCATCCCACAACTAACTCATTAGTTGCAATGCTTGCAAGGCTTATAGTGATGTGCATTACCGAGTGGGCCCAGAGATACCTCTCCGACAATCGGAGTGACAAATCCTAATCTCGAAATACGCCAACCCAACATATACCTTCAGAGACACCTGTAGAGCACCTTTATAATCACCCAGTTACGTTGTGACGTTTGGTGGCACACAAAGTGTTCCTCCGGTAAACGGGAGTTGCATAATCTCATAGTCATAGGAACATGTATAAGTCATGAAGAAAGCAATATCAACAAACTAAACGATCAAGTGCTAAGCTAACAGAATGGGTCAAGTCAATCACATCATTCTCCTAATGATGTGATCTCGTTAATCAAATGACAACTCATGTCTATGGTTAGGAAACATAACCATCTTTGATCAATGAGCTAGTCAAGTAGAGGCATACTAGTGACACTCTGTTTGACTATGTATTCACACATGTATTATGTTTTCGGTTAATACAATTCTAGCATGAATAATAAACATTTATCATGATATAAGGAAATAAATAATAACTTTATTATTGCCTATAGGGCATATTTCCTTCAGTCTCCCACTTGCACTAGAGTCAATAATCTAGTTCACATCGCCATGTGATTTAACACCAATAGTTCACATCACCATGTGATTAACACCCATAGTTCACATCGTCATGTGACCAACACCCAAAGGGTTTACTAGAGTCATAATCTAGTTCACATCGTTATGTGATTAACACCCAAAGAGTACTAAGGTGTGATCATGTTTTGCTTGTGAGAGAAGTTTAGTCTACGGGTCTGCCACATTCAGATCCGTATGTATTTTGCAAATTTCTATGTCAACAATGCTCTGCACAGAGCTACTCTAGCTAATTTCTCCCACTTTCAATATGTATCCAGATTGAGATTTAGAGTCATCTAGATCAATGTCAAAATTTGCATCGACGTAACCCTTTACAACAAACCCTTTTTGTCACCTCCATAATCGAGAAACATATCCTTATTCCACTAAGGATAATTTTGACCGCTATCCAGTGATCTACTCCTAGATCACTATTGTACTCCCTTGCCAAAATCAGTGTAGGGTATACAATAAATCTGGTACACAGCATGGCATATTTTATAGAACCTATGGCCAAGGCATAGGGAATAACTTTCATTCTCTTTCTATCTTCTGCCGTGGTCGGGCTTTGAGTCTTACTCAGTTTCACACCTTGTAACACAGGCAAGAACTCTTTCTTTGACTGTTCCATCTTGAACTACTTCAAAATCTTGTCAAGGTATGTACTCATTGAAAAAACTTTTCAAGCGTCTTGATCTATCTCTATAGATCTTGATGCTCAATATGTAAGTAGCTTCACTGAGGTCTTTCTTTGAAAAACTCCTTTCAAACACTCCTTTATGCTTTGCAGAATAATTCTACATTATCTTCGTCCAACAATATGCCATTCACATATACTTATCAGAAATGTTGTAGTTCTCCCACTCACTTTCTTGTAAATACAGGCTTCACCGCAAGTCTTTATAAAAATATATGCTTTGATCAACTTATCAAAGCGTATATTCCAACTCCGAGATGCTTGCACCAGTCCATAGATGGATCGCTGGAGCTTGCATATTTTGTTAGCACCTTTAGGATTGACAAAACTTTCTTGTTGCATCATATATAACTCTTCTTTAATAAATCCATTAAGGAATGTAGTTTTGTTTATCCATTTGCCAGATTTCATAAAATGTGGCAATTGCTAACATGATTAGGACAGACTTAAGCATAGATACGAGTGAGAAACTCTCATCGTAGTCAACACCTTGAACTTGTCGAAAACCTTTTGCGACAATTCTAGCTTTGTAGATAGTAACAGTACTATCAGCGTCCGTCTTCCTCTTGAAGATCCATTTAATCTCAATGGCTCACCAATCTTTGGGCAAGTCAATCAAAGTCCATACTTTGTTCTTATACATGGATCTCATCTCAAATTTCATGGCCTCAAGCTATTTCGCGGAATCTGGGCTCATCATAGCTTCCTCATAGTTCGTAGGTTCGTCATGGTAAATTAACATGACCTCCAGAACAAGATTACCGTACCACTCTGGTGCGGATCTCACTCTGGTTGACCTACGAGGTTCGGTAGTAACTTGATCTGAAGTTACATGATCATCATCATTAGCTTCCTCACTAATTGGTGTAGGAGTCACAGAAACAGATTTCTGTGACGAACTACTTTCCAATAAGGGAGCAGGTACAGTTACCTCATCAAGTTCTACTTTCCTCCCACTCACTTCTTTCGAGAGAAACTCCTTCTCTAGAAAGGATCCATTCTTAGCAATGAATAACTTGCCTTCGGATCTGTGATAGAAGGTGTACCCAACATTTTCTTTTGGGTATCCTATGAAGACACATTTCTCCGATTTGGGTTCGAGCTTATCAGGTTGAAGTTTTTCACATAAGCATCGCAGCCCCAAACTTTAAGAAATGACAACTTTGGTTGCTTGCCAAACCACAGTTCATAAAGCGTCGTCTCAACGGATTTCGATGGTGCCCTATTTAACGTGAATGCAGCCGTCTCTAAAGCATAACCCGAAAACGATAGCGGTAAATCAGTAAGAGACATCATAGATTGCACTATATCCAATAATAGTACGCTTATGACGTTCGGACACACCATTATGCTGTGGTGTTCCAGGTGGCACGATTTTTTGAAACTATTCCACATTGTTTTAACTGAAGGCCAAACTCGTAACTCAAATATTTTACTTCTGCGATCATATCGTAGAAACTTTTATTTTTGTTACGATGATTCCTCACTTCACTATGAAATTCTTTGAACTTTTCAAATTTTTCAGACTTGTGTTTCATCAAGTAGATATACAAATATCTTCTCAAATCATCTATGAAGGTCACAAAATAATGATACCTGCCGCAAGCCTCAATATTCATCGGACCACATACATCAGTATGTATGATTTCCAACAAATCTGTTGCTCGCTCCATTGTTCCGGAGAACGGAGTCTTAGTCATCTTGCCCATGAGGCATGGTTTGCAAGCATCAACTGATTCATAATCAAGTGATTCCAAAAGCCCATCAGCATGGATTTTCTTCATGCGCTTTACACCAATATGACCTAAACGGCAGTGCCACAAATAAGTTGCACTATCATTATTAACTTTGCATATTTTGGCTTCAATATTATGAAAATGTGTATCACCATGATCGAGATCCAACAAACCTTTTCATTGGGTGTATGACCATAGAAGGTTTTATTCATGTAAACAGAACAACAATTATTATCTAACTTACATGAATAACCGTATTGCAATAAACATGATCCAATCATATTCATGCTCAACGCAAACACTAAATAACATTTATTTTAGGTTTAACACTAATCCCGAAAGTATAGGGAGTGTGTGATGATGATCATATCAATCTTGGAACCATTTCCAATACACATCGTCACTTCACCCTTAACTAGTCTCTGTTCATTCTGCAACTCCCGTTTCGAGTTACTATTCTTAGCAACTGAACCAGTATCAAATACCGAGGGGTTGCTATAAACACTAGTAAAGTACACATCAATAACATGTATATCAAATATAGCATTGTTCACTTTGCCATCCTTCTTATCCGCCAAATACTCGGGCAGTTCCGCTTCTAGTGACCAGTCCCTTTGCAGTAGAAGCACTTAGTCTCAGGCTTAGGTGCAGACTTGGCCTTCTTCACTTGATCAGCAACTTGCTTGCCGTTCTTCTTGAAGTTCCCTTTCTTACCCTTTGCCCTTTTCTTGAAACTAGTGGTCTTGTTAATCATCAACACTTGATGCTCTTTCTTGATTTCTACCTTCATTGATTTCATCATCATGAAAAGCTCGGGAATCGTTTTCGTCATCCCTTGCATACTATAGTTCATCACGAAGTTCTACTAACTTGGTGATGGTGACTAGAGAATTCTGTCAATCACTATTTTATCTGGAAGATTAACTCCCACTTTCAAGTGATTGTAGTACCCAGACAATCCGAACATAGTACCCAGACAATCCGAACACATGCTCACTGCTTGAGCTATTCTCCTCCATCTTTTAGCTATAGAACTTGTTGGAGACTTCATATCTCTCAACTCGGGTATTTTCTTGAAATATTAACTTCAACTCCTGGAACATCTCATATGATCCATGACGTTCAAAACGTCTTTGAAGTCCCGATTCTAAGCTGTTAAGCATGGTGCACTAAACTATAAAGTAGTCATCATATCAAGCTAGCCAAACGCTCATGACGTCTGCATCTGCTACTGCAATAGGTCTGTCACCTATCGGTGCATCAAGGACATAATTCTTCTATGCAGCAATGAGGATAATCCTCAGATCATGGATCCAATCTGCATCATTGCTACTAACATTTTTCAACTTAGTTTTCTCTCGGAGCATATCAAAAATAAAACAGAGGAGCTAAACGCGAGCTATTGATCTACAACATAGATATGCTAATACTACCAGGACTAAGTTCATGATAAATTAAAGTTCAATTAATCATATTACTTAAGAACTCCCACTTAGATAGACATCCCTCTAATCTTCTAAGTGATCACGTGATCCAAATCAACTAAACCATAACCGATCATCACGTGAAATGGAGTAGCTTTCAATGGTGAACATCACTATGTTGATCATATCTACTATATGATTCACGCTCGACCTTTCGGTCTCAGTGTTCCGAGGCCATATTTGCATATGCTAGGCTCGTCAAGTTTAACCTGAGTATTCTGCGTGTGCAAAACTGGCTTGCACCCGTTGTAGAGGGACGTAGAGCTTATCACACCCGATCATCATGTGGTGTCTGGGCATGACGAACTTTGGCAACGGTGCATACTCAGGGAGAACACTTTTATCTTGAAATTTAGTGTGAGATCATCTTATAATGCTACCGTCAATCAAAGCAAGATAATATGCATAAAAGATAAACATCACATGCAATCAATATAAGTGATATGATATGGCCATCATCATCTTGTGCTTGTGATCTCCATCTCCGAAGCACCGTCATGATCACCATCGTCACCGGCGCGACACCTTGATCTCCATCGTAGCATCGTTGTCGTCTCACCAATCTTATGCTTCTACGACTATCGCTACCGCTTAGTGATAAAGTAAAGCATTACAGGGCGATTGCATTGCATACAATAAAGCGACAACCATATGGCTCCTGCCAGTTGCCGATAACTCGGTTACAAAACATGATCATCTCATACAATAAAATTTAGCATCATGCCTTGACCATATCACATCACAACATGCCCTGCAAAAACAAGTTAGACGTCCTCTACTTTGTTGTTGCAAGTTTTACGTGGCTGCTACGGGCTGAGCAAGAACCGTTCTTACCTACGCATCAAAACCACAACGATAGTTCGTCAAGTTAGTGTTGTTTTAACCTTATCAAGGACCGGGTGTAGCCACACTCGGTTCAACTAAAGTTGGAGAAACTGACACCCGCCAGCCACCTGTGTGCAAAGCACGTCGGTAGAACCAGTCTCGCATAAGCGTACGCGTAATGTCGGTCCAGGCCGCTTCATCCAACAATACTGCCGAACCAAAGTGTGACATGCTGGTAAGCAGTATGACTTATATCGCCCACAACTCACTTGTGTTCTACTCGTGCATATTATATCAACACATAAAACCTGGCTCGGATGCCACTGTTGGGGAACGTAGTTATTTCAAAAAAAATCCTACGCACACGCAGTATCATGGTGATGCATAGCAACGAGTGGGAGAGTGTTGTCTACACACCCTCGTAGACCGTTCGCAGAAGCGTTATATCAACGTGGTTGATGTAGTCATACGTCTTCACGATCCGAACGATCCAAGTACCGAAAGCACGGCACCTCCGAGTTCTGCACACGTTCGGCTCGGTGATGTCCTCGCCTTCTCAATCCAGCAAGAGGGGCGAAGTAGTAGATGAGTTCCGGCAGCATGACGGCATGGTGACGGTGTTGGTGAAGAACAATCTCCGCAGGGCCTCGCCTAAGCACTACGAAAACTATGACGGAGGACAAACTAGAGGGGACGGGGTTGCCGGCACACGGTTTGGTGTTTCTTGATGTGTCTTGGGTGCTATCCCTGCCCCTCTATTTATATGTTGAGCCTTGGGGTCGAAGCTTGGAGTAAAAGCCTCCACACAGCCGGTTTCACCCGAAAGGCAAGAGTCCTTCTCGGACTACAGGGCCAGACGTCAGGGTTCCCAGTGTTTGGACCCAGACGCCAGGTACCCTGGCGTCTGGTCCCTGGACTCCGCAAAACTTCCTTTTGCGCTTTCCAAAAACCTCGTGGGCTTTCCCCTTTGGCCCAGATAAAGTGTTCTCGTGC
Source organism: Triticum urartu (assembly GCF_056163025.1). Taxonomy (NCBI): domain Eukaryota; kingdom Viridiplantae; phylum Streptophyta; class Magnoliopsida; order Poales; family Poaceae; genus Triticum; species Triticum urartu. The sequence goes on from NC_141875.1 coordinate 560,575,164, forward strand.
CCAAACATTTCGAGAAACATCCGGAACCCCTTCCGATGAATTCCAGAACCCTTCCGGAGATCAAACACTACTATACACATATCAATCTTTACTTCCGGACCATTCCGGAGTTCCTCGTCATATCCGTGATCTCATCCGGAACTCCGAACAACATTCGGTCACCAACATACATAACTCATAGTACTATATCGTCAACGAACGTTAAGCGTGCGGACCCTACGGGTTCGAGAACTATGTAGACATGACCGAGACACCTCTCTGGTCAATAACCAATAGCGGGACCTGGATGCCCATATTGACTCCTACATATTCTTGAAGATCTTTATCGGTCAGACCGCATAACAACATACATTGTTCCCTTTGTCATCGGTATGTTACTTGCCCGAGATTCGATCGTCGGTATCTCAATACCTAGTTCAATCTCGTTACCGGCAAGTCTCTTTACTCGTTCTGTAATACATCATCCCGCAACTAACTCATTAGTTGCAATGCTTGCAAGGCTTATAGTGATGTGCAGTACTGAGTGGGCCCAGAGATACCTCTCCGACAATTGGAGTGACAAATCCTAATCTCGAAATACGCCAACCCAACATGTACCTTCGGAGACACCTGTAGAGCACCTTTATAATCACCCAGTTACGTTGTGACGTTTGGTGGCACACAAAGTGTTCCTCCGGTAAACGGGAGTTGCATAATCTCATAGTCATAGGAACATGTATAAGTCATGAAGAAAGCTATAGCAACAAACTAAACGATCAAGTGCTAAGCTAACGGAATGGGTCAAGTCAATCACATCATTCTCCTAATGATGTGATCTCGTTAATCAAATGACAACTCATGTCTATGGTTAGGAAACATAACCATCTTTGATCAACAAGCTAGTCAAGTAGAGGCATACTAGTGACACTCTGTTTGTCTATGTATTCACACATGTATTATGTTTTCGGTTAATACAATTCTAGCATGAATAATAAACATTTATCATGATATAAGGAAATAAATAATAACTTTATTATTGCCTCTAGGGCATATTTCCTTCACTATCAGGTCTAAGTTCATGATAAATTTAAGTTCAATTAATCATATTACTTAAGAACTCCCACTTAGATAGACACCCCTCTAATCATCTAAGTGATCACGTGATCCATATAAACTGAACCATGTCCGGTCATCACGTGCGATGGAGTAGTTTTCAATGGTGAACATCACTCTGTTGATTATATCTACTATATAATTCACGCTCGACCTTTCGGTCTCAGTGTTCCAAGGCCATATCTGCATATGCTAGGCTCGTCAAGTTTAACCTGACTATTCTGCATGTGCAAAACTAGCTTGTACCCATTATATGTGAACGTAGAGCTTATCACACCCGATCATCATGTGGTGTCTCAGCACGAAGAACTATCGCAACGGTGTATACTCAGGGAGAACACATGTACCTTGAAATTTTAGTGGGGGATCATCTCATAATGCTACCGTCGTACTAAGCAAAATAAGAAGCATAAAAGATAAACATCACATGTAATCAAAATATGTGACATGATATGGCCATCATCATTTTGTGCCTTTGATCTCCATCTCCAAAGTACCGTCATGATCTCCTTCGCCACCAGCATGACACCATGATCTCCATCATCTTGATCTTTATCAATGTGTCATCACATGGTCGTCTCGCCAACTATTGCTATCGCATAGCGATAAAGTAAAGCAATTACATGGCACTTGCATCTTATGCATTAATGAGACAACCATAAGGCTCCTGCCAGTTGCCGATAACTTCAACAAAACATGATCATCTCATACAACAATTTATATCTCATCACGTCTTGACCATATCACATCACAACATGCCTTGCAAAAACAAGTTAGACGTCCTCTACTTTGTTGTTGCAAGTTTTACGTGGCTGCTACGGGCTGAGCAAGAACCGTTCTTAGCTACGCATCAAAAACCACAATGCGGTATAGTGATTGCTTTTTGATCTTCACAAAGAACCCTGTTCATTGAATCCGATTCAACTAAAGTTGGAGAAACTGACACCTGCCAGCCACCTGTGTATGAAGCAAGTCGGTAGAACCAGTCTCGCGTAAGCGTAATGTCGGTCTGAACCGCTTCATCCAACAATACCGCTGAATCAAGAATCAACTAGTGAAAGCAATATGTATATACCCACGCCCACAACTCCTTTGTGTTCTACTCGTGCATATAACATCTACGCATAGACCTAGCTCGGATGCCACTGTTGGGGAACACAGTAATTTCAAAAAAAATCCTATGCACATGCAAGATCCATCTAGGTGATGCATAGCAACAAGAGGGAAGAGTGTTGTCCACGTACCCTCGTAGAGCGTAAGCGGAAGCGTTATGACAGCGCGATTGATGTAGTCGTACGTCTTCACGATCCGACCGATCCTAGCACCGAAGGTACGGCACCTCCGCGATCTGCACACGTTCAGCTCGGTGACGTCCCATGAACTCTAGATCCAGCTGAGTGTCGGGGGAGAGCTTCGTCAGCACGACGGTGTGATGACGGTGATGACAAAGTTAACGACACAGGGCTTCACCTAAGCACTACAACGATATGACCGAGGTGGAAATCTATGGAGGGGGCACCGCACACGGCTAAAAGATCAACTTGTGTGTCTATGGGGTGCCCCCTCCGCACGTATATAAAGGAGGGACGGAGGAAGAGGCCGACCTAGGAGGAGGCGCGCCAAGGGGGGGCAATCCTACTCCAAGTAGGTTTGCCCTCCCCCCTTCCCTATTCCTACTAGGAGAAGGAGGAAAGAGGAGGAGGGGAGGAGGAAAGAGGGGGCCGGCCCCTCAAACCCTAAACCAATTCGGTTTGGGCCTAGGGGGTGTGCCCCACACCTTGCTTGCTGCCCTCTTTCTCCACTAGGGCCCAATAAGGCCCATAGACTCCCCGGGGGGTTCCGGTAACCTCCCGGTACTTTGAAAAATATCCGATACACTTCGGAACCCTTCCAGTGTCCGAATATAACCGTCCAATATATCATTCTTTTATGTCTCGACCATTTCGAGACTCCTCGTCATGTCTGTTATCACATTCGGGATTCCGAACTACCTTCGGTACATCAAAACACATAAACTCATAATACCGATCGTCACCGAACGTTAAGCGTGCGGACCCTACGGGTTCGAGAACTATGTAGACATGACCGAGACTCATCTCAGGTCAATAACCAATAGCGGAATCTGGATGCTCATATTGGTTCCTACATATTCTACGAAAATCTGTATCGGTCAAACCGCATAACAACATACGCTGTTCCCTTTGTCAACGGTATGTTACTTACCCGAGACTCGATCGTCGGTATCCCAATACCTAGTTCAATCTCGTTATCGGCAAGTCTCTTTACTCGTTCCGTAATGCATCATCCCGTAACTAACTCATTAGTCACATTGCTTGCAAGGCTTATAGTGATGTGCATTACCGAGAGGGCCCAGAGATACCTCTCCGACAATCGGAGTGACAAATCCTAATCTCGATCTATACCAACTCAACAAACACCATCGGAGACACCTGTAGTGCATCTTTATAATCAACCAGTTCTGTTGTGACATTTGATAGCATACTAAGTGTTCCTCTGGTATTCGGGAGTTGCATAATCTCATAGTCATAGGAACATATATGAGTTATGAAGAAAGCAATAGCAACAAACTAAACGATCATAGTGCTAAGCTAACGGATGTGTCTTGTTCATCACATCATTCTCTAATGATGTGACCCCGTTCATCAAATGACAACACATGTCTATGGTCAGGAAACATAACCATCTTTGATTAACGAGCTAGTCAAGTAGAGGCATACTAGGGACACTTTGTTTGTGTATGTATTCACACATGTACTAAGTTTCCGGTTAGTACAATTGTAGCATGAATAATAAACATTTATCATGATGTAAGGAAATATAAATAACAACTTTATTATTGCCTCTAGGGCATATTTCCTTCAAAATCACCTCATACATACTCCCTCCGCCAAAATTACTTGTCGCGTAAAATGGATAAAGTGGATGTATTTAAAACTAAAATACGTCTACATATATCCACTTCTCTGACAAGTATTTCCGGACGGAGGGAGTACATAGCTTTAGTTCTTCACCGAGTATAGTTTGCTTCATATGTTTCATACATGCGCTTCTACACCGTGTCCAGCTTGCTTCATTTAGATGCTTCCTAATGTTTTGTAGGCGTTGTGTTTGAATTCAATTCAAACAACTCATTTTTTTATTTCTGCAGCGTTGACAGCAGCGGAAGAACACGCCTTGCCGACAGTGAGCATAACATGATGATCAATACTAGGCATGGTCCGCAATGTGAGATGAGTTCGGAAGCAAACTAGCATGGCACACTCGGTGGCTACAGGTCAAGATCATTGGCGCTACAATGGCGTCGATGCTCTCCGGTAGGGGTGGACTAACGAGCAGCTCGGCTCATTAAGCTCATACTCGTTAAGATCACGCTCGTTAAGGCTCGGCTCGTTAAGCTCGTTAAGATTAACGAGCAGAAAACCCTGCTCAGCTCGGCTCGTTTGAAGCTCGTTAATCTCGTGAGCGCTCGTTAACAGATTATAATGTGTTAGATATACATGTCGAATGCGTAGGTATGGTTTTCAAGATGAAAAATGGTGTCTGCAAAAAGAAATGAAGTAGTTTGTTGCCTCATATGTCGATTAGATAAATAGATTGTCTGAGGTGCTACAAAAAGTTTGTCACGTAAGATACAAATATGTATTGTGTTGTTACAAATGAGTTTAACGAGCTACTCGTGAAACTCGTTAGCTCGCTGTTAAGATTAACGAGCTAAAAACAATGATTGACTTTGTTCATTAAGAAGCGAGCTACGAGCTTAACGAGCCAAACTATCGAGCGCTCATTAAGCTCGCGAGCTACGAGCTTTTGGTCCAGCCCTACTCTCCGGTGTTGACACCCGAAGATGTGTGGGAGAAATGAAGATCGTCAAGCTCCGACAGAGTTGAGTGGAGCATTGCGGGAAACTATAGATTAGGAAGCATGATTTGTGTTTGAAAGCATTACTTCCATGTGATTACTTTCATTATTTGTGAAGCAAAAAAAATCCTTATATAACAAGATTGTACCAATTGCAATTTTATTACTATTTGGTTGGAAGCAATTTTATAGTCGATGAAAGCATGAGATTGATGCTTCTAAAACAAGCAGGAATATGTTAAGTATACTTTTCATCCCTCAACTCTTCGCTGAGTTTAGTTTTCGTCCCTCAACTCTAAAACCAGACAGAGTGCACCTCAAACTCTCGAAACCGGTCATTTTTCGTCCCTGCGACTGAGTCAACCCGGTTTTGACCACGTGTGAACAGTACATCCAATGAACAGTAAATTCAAAAAATATCAAAAAAATCTGAAATTATATGACATCGAAGATACTCAGGTACGCCACGTGCGTGCAAATTTTTGTCATGTTTGGAAGTTCGAGGAGCTCGCAGCAAAAAAAGCAAAAGTAAATCTACTCTGAAGTGAACAGTAAATTCAAAAAAAATAGAAAACAAGTCGAAAAAATTTGAATTTTTTTGGCATTGAAGATGCTTAGGTGGGCAAGGTGCATGGAAAGTTTCGTGGTAAAATAAGATCCGAGGGTTTGGAAACCACCCGAAGCGGCACGCACACGTACCCTATTTTGTTTTTATTGGAACAACCTTCTCGGATGTTGTTTGACCACGAAAATATGTATGCACCTTGCACACCCGAGCATCTTCGATACCAAAAAATTTCAGAATTTTTTGATTTTTTTGCTATTTTTTTGAATTTACCGTTCACTTCAGAGTAGATTTACTTTTGTTTTTTTGCTGCCAGCTCCTCGAACTTCCAAACATGAAAAAATTTGCACGCATGTGGTGTTGGGGAACATAGTAATTTCAAAGAAATTCCTACGCACACGCAAGATCATGGTGATGCATAGCAACGAGAGGGGAGAGTGTGATCTACGTACCCTTGTAGACCGACAGCGGAAGCGTTAGCACAACGCGGTTGATGTAGTCGTACGTCTTCACGGCCCGACCGATCAAGCACCGAAACTACGGCACCTCCGAGTTCTAGCACACGTTCAGCTCGATGACGATCCCCGGACTCCGATCCAGCAAAGTGTCGGGGAAGAGTTCCGTCAGCACGACGGTGTGGTGACGATCTTGATGTACTACCGTCGCAGGGCTTCGTCTAAGCACCGGTACAATATTATCGAGGATTATGGTGGAAGGGGGCACCGCACACGGCTAAGAATATGATCACGTGGATCAACTTGTGTGTCTAGGGGTGCCCCCTGCCCCCGTATATAAAGGAGCAGGGGAAGATGCGGCCGGCCAAGAGGAGGGCGCGCCAGGAGGAGTCCTACTCCCACCGGGAGTAGGATTCCCCCCTTTCCTAGTTGGAATAGGATTCGGGAGGGGGAAAGAGGAGAGAGAGAAGGAAGGGGGGGCGCCGCCCCCCTCTCCTTGTCCTATTCGGACTAGGGGGGGAGGGGCGCGCGGCCCAGCCCTGGCCACCTCTCCTCTCTTCCACTAAAGCCCACTAAGGCCCATATACCTCCCGGGGGGTTCCGGTAACCTCCCGGTACTCCGGTAAAATCCCGATTTCACCCGGAACACTTCCGATATCCAAATATAGGCTTCCAATATATCAATCTTTATGTCTCGACCATTTCAAGACTCCTCGTCATGTCCGTGATCACATCCGGGACTCCGAACAAACTTCGGTACATCAAAATGCATAAACTCATAATATAACTGTCATCAAAACCTTAAGCGTGCGGACCCTACGGGTTCGAGAACAATGTAGACATGACCGAGACACGTCTCCGGTCAATAACCAATAGCGGAACCTGGATGCTCATATTGGCTCCCACATATTCTACGAAGATCTTTATCGATCAGACCGCATTAACAACATACGTTGTTCCCTTTGTCATCGGTATGTTACTTGCCCGAGATTCGATCGTTGGTATCTCAATACCTAGTTCAATCTCGTTACCGGCAAGTCTCTTTACTCGTTTCGTAATACATCATCTTGCCACTAACTCATTAGTTGTAATGCTTGCAAGGCTTATGTGATGTGCATTACCGAGAGGGCCCGGAGATACCTCTCCGACAATCGGAGTGACAAATCCTAATCTCGAAATACGCCAACCCAACATTTACCTTTGGAGACACCTGTAGAGCTCCTTTATAATCACCCAATTACGTTGTGACGTTTGGTAGCACACAAAGTGTTCCTCCGGTAAACGGGAGTTGCATAATCTCATAGTCATAGGAACATGTATAAGTCATGAAGAAAGCAATAGCAACATACTAAACGATCGAGTGCTAAGCTAACGGAATGGGTCAAGTCAATCACATCATTCTCCTAATGATGTGATCCCGTTAATCAAATAACAACTCTTTGTCTATGGTTAGGAAACATAACCATCTTTGATTAACGAGCTAGTCAAGTAGAGGCATACTAGTGACACTCTGTTTGTCTATGTATTCACACATGTATTATGTTTCCGGTTAATACAATTCTAGCATGAATAATAAACATTTATCATGAAATAAAGAAATAAATAATAACTTTATTATTGCCTCTAGGACATATTTCCTTCAGTCTCCCACTTGCACTAGAGTCAATAATCTAGTTCACATTGTCATATGATTTAGCACCAATAGTTCACATCATTATGTGACTAACACTCAAAGGGTTTACTAGAGTCAATAATCTAGTTCACATCGCTATGTGATTAACACCCAAAGAGTACTAAGGTGTGATCATGTTTTGCCTGTGAGAGAAGTTTAGTCAACGGGTCTGCTATATTCAGATCCGTATGTATTTTGCAAATTTCTATGTCAACAATGCTCTGCACGGAGCTACTATAGCTAATTGCTCCCACTTTCAATATGTATCCAGATTGAGACTTAGAGTCATCTAGATCAGTGTCAAAATTTGCATCGACGTAACCCTTTACGACGAACCTTTTTGTCATGTCCATAATCGAGAAATATATCCTTATTCCACTAAGGATAATTTTGACCGTTGTCCCGTGATCTACTCCTAGATCACTATTGTACCCCCTTGCCAAAATCAGTGTAGGGTATACAATAGATCTGGTACACAGCATGGCATACTTTATAGAACCTACGGCTGAGGCATAGGGAATGATTTTCATTCTCTTTCTATCTTCTGCCGTGGTCGGGCTTTGAGTCTTACTCAGTTTCACACCTTGTAACACAGCCAAGAACTCTTTTCTTTGACTGTTCCATTTTGAACTACTTCAAAATCTTGTCAAGGTATGTACTCATTGAAAAAACTTATCAAGCATCTTGATCTATCTCTATAGATCTTGATGCTCAATATGTAAGCAGCTTCACCGAGGCCTTTCTTTGAAAAAATCCTTTCAAACACTCCTTTATGCTTTGCAGAATAATTCTACATTATTTCCGATCAACAATATGTCATACACATATACTTATCAGAAATGCTGTAGTGCTCCCACTCACTTTCTTGTAAATATAGGCTTCACCGCAAGTCTGTATAAAACTATATGCTTTGATCATCTCATCAAAGCGCATATTCTAACTCCGAGATGCTTGCACCAGTCCATAGATGGATCGCTGGAGCTTGCACATTTTGTTAGCACCTTTAGGATTGACAAAACCTTCTGGTTGCATCATATACAACACTTCTTTAAATCCATTAAGGAATGTAGTTTTGTTTATCCATTTTCCAGATTTCATAAAAATGCGGCAATTGCTAACATGATTTGGATAGACTTAAGCATCGCTACGAGTGAGAAAATTTCATCGTAGTCAACACCTTAAACTTTGTCAAAAACCTTTTTCGACAAGTCTAGCTTTGTAGATAGTAACACTACTATCAGCGTCCGTCTTCCTCTTGGAGATCCATTTATTTTCTATGGCTTGCCGATCATCGGGCAAATCCATCAAAGTCCATACTTTGTTCTCATACATGGATCATATCTCAGATTGCATGGCCTCAAACCATTTCGCGGAATCTGGGCTCATCATCGCTTCCTCATAGTTCGCAAGTTCGTCATGGTCTAGTAACATGACTTCCATAACAGGATTACTGTACCACTCTGGTGCGGATCTCACTCTGGTTTACCTACGAGATTCGGTAGTAACTTGATCTGAAGTTACATGATCATCATCATTAGCTTCCTCACTAATTGGTGTAGTAGTCACAAGAACAGATTTCTATGATGAACTACTTTCCAATGAGGGAGAAGGTACAATTACCTTATCAAGTTTTCTACTTTCCTCCTACTCACTTCTTTTGAGAGAAACTCCTTCTCTAGAAAGTTCTGAATTTAGCAACAAAAGTCTTGCCTTCGGATCTGTGATAGAAGGTGTATCCAATAGTTTCCTTTGGATATCCTATGAAGACGCACTTCTCCGATTTAGGTTTGAGCTTATCAAGTTGAAACTTTTTCACATAAGCATTGCAACCTCAAACTTTAAGAAACGACAGCTTAGGTTTCTTGCTAAACCATAGTTCATACGGTGTTATCTCAAACGGATTTAGATGGTGCCCTATTTAACGTGAATGTAGCTGTCTCTAATGCATAACCTCAAAACAATAGCGGCAAATCTGTAAGAGACATCATAGATCGCACCATATCAAATAAAGTACAATTACGATGTTCGAACACACCATTACACTGTGGTGTTCCAGGTGGCGTGAGTAGTGAAACTATTTCACATTGTTTTAACTGAAGACCAAACTCGTAATTCAAATACTCTTATCCATGATCAGATCGTAGAAACTTTATTTTCTTGTTACGATGATTTTCCACTTCACTCTGAAATTCTTTGAACTTTTCAAATGTTTCAGACTTATGTTTCATCAAGTAGATATACTCACATCTGCTCAAATTATCTGTGAAGAACAGAAAATAATGATACCTGTCGCGAGCCTCAATATTCATCGGACCACATACATCAGTATGTATGATTTCCAACAAATCTGTTGCTCGCTCCATTGTTCCGAAGAACGGAGTCTTAGTCATCTTGCCCATGAGGCATGGTTCGCAAGCATCAACTGATTCATAATCAAGTGATTCCAAAAGCCCATCAGCATGGAGTTTCTTCATGCGCTTTACACAAATAGGACCTAAACGACAGTGCCACAAATAAGTTTGCACTATCATTATTAACTTTGCATCTTTTGGTTTCAATATTATGTTTATGTGTATCACTACGATCGAGATCCAACGAACTATTTTCATTGGGTGTGTAACCATATAAGGTTTTATGCATGTAAACAGAACAACAATTTATTCTCTTACTTAAATGAATAACCGTATTACAATAAACATGATCAAATCATATTAATGCTCAACGCTTATTTAGGTTCAACACCAAATAACACTTATTTAGGTTCAACACTAATCCCGAAAGTATAGGGAGTGTGCGATGATGATCATATCAATTTTGGAACCACTTCCAACACACATCGTTACTTCACCCTTAACTAGTCTCTATTTATTCTGCAACTCCCGTTTCGAGTTACTAATCTTAGCAACTGAACTAGTATCAAATACTGAGGGGTTGCTATAAACACTAGTAAAGTACACATCAATAACATGTATATCAAATATACTTATGTTCACTTTGCCATCCTTTTTATCCGCCAATCACTTGGGGTAGTTCTGCTTCCAGTGACCAGTCCCTTTGCAGTAGAAGCACTTAGTCTCAGGCTTAGGATCAGACTTGGGCTTCTTCACTTGAGCAGCAACTTGCTTGCCGTTCTTCTTGAAGTTCCCCTTCTTCCCTTTGCCCTTTTGTTGAAACTAGTAGTCTTGTCAACCATCAACACTTGATGTTTTTCTTGATTTCTACCTTCGTTGATTTCAGCATCACGAAGAGCTTGGGAGTTGTTTCTGTTATCCCTTGCATATTATAGTTCATCACGAAGTTCTACTAACTTGGTGATGGTGACTAGAGAATTCTGTCAATCACTATCTTATCTGGAAGATTAACTCCCACTTGATTCAAGCGATTGTAGTACCTAGACAATCTGAGCATATGCTCACTAGTTGAGCGATTGTCCTCCATCTTTTAGCTATAGAACTTGTTGGAGACTTCATATCTCTCAACTCGGGTATTTGCTTGAAATATTAACTTCAACTCCTGGAACATCTCATATGGTCCATGACGTTCAAAACATCTTTGAAGTCCCGATTCTAAGTCGTTATGCATGGTGCACTAAACTATCAAGCAGTCATCATATTTAGCTAACCAAACGTTCATAACGTCTGCATCTGCTCCTTGCAATAGGTCTGTCACCTAGCGGTGCATCAAGGACATAATTCTTCTGTGCAGCAATGAGGATAAACCTCAGATCACGGATCCAATCCGCATCATTGCTACTAACATCTTTCAACACAATTTTCTCTAGGAACATATCAAAATAAACACAGGGAAGCAACAACGCGAGCTATTGATCTACAACATAATTTGCAAAATACTACCAAGACTAAGTTCATGATAAATTTAAGTTCAATTTAATAATATTACTTAAGAACTCCCACTTAGATAGACATCCCTCTAATCCTCTAAGTGATCACGTGATCCAAATCAACTAAACCATGTCCGATCATCACGTGAGATGGAGTAGTTTCATTGGTGAACATCACTATGTTGATCATATCTACTATATGATTCACGCTCGACCTTTCGGTCTCCGTGTTCCGAGGCCATATCTGTATATGCTTGGCTCGTCAAGTATAACCTGAGTATTCCGCGTGTGCAACTGATTTGCACCCGTTGTATTTGAACGTAGAGCCTATCACACCCGATCATCATGTGGTGTCTCAGCACGAAGAACTTTCGCAATGGTGCATACTCAGGGAGAACACTTCTTGATAATTAGTGAGAGATCATCTTAAAATGCTACCGTCAAACAAAGCAAGATAAGATGCATAAAAGATAAACATCACATGCAATCAATATAAGTGATATGATATGGCCATAATCATCTTGTGCTTGTGATCTCCATCTTCGAAGCACCGTCGTGATCACCATCGTCACCGGCGCGACACCTTGATCTCCATCGTAGCATCGTTGTCGTCTCGCCAATCTTATGCTTCCACGACTATCGCTACCGCTTAGTGATAAAGTAAAGCATTACAGCGCAATTGCATTGCATACAATAAAGCGACAACCATATGGCTCCTGCTAGTTGCCGATAACTCGGTTACAAAACATGATCATCTCATACAATAAAATTTAGCATCATGTCTTGACCATATCACATCACAACATGCCCTGCAAAAACAAGTTAGACGTCCTCTACTTTGTTGTTGCAAGTTTTACGTGGCTGCTACGGGCTTAAGAAAGAACCAATCTTACCTACGCATCAAAACCACAATGATAGTTTGTCAAGTTGGTGCTGTTTTAACCTTCGCAAGGACCGGGCGTAGCCACACTCGGTTCAACTAAAGTTGGAGAAACTGTCACCCGCTAGCCACCTTTGTGCAAAGCACGTCGGGAGAATCGGTCTCGCGTAAGCGTACGCGTAATGTCGGTCCGGGCCGCTTCATCCAACAATACTGCCGAACCAAAGTGTGACATGCTGGTAAGCAGTATGACTTATATCGCCCACAACTCACTTGTGTTCTACTCGTGCATATAACATCAACACATAAAACCTAGGCTCGGATGCCACTGTTGGGGAACGTAGTAATTTTAAAAAATTTCCTACGCACACGCAAGATCATGGTGATGCATAGCAACGAGAGGGGAGAGTGTGATCTACGTAGCCTTGTAGACCGACAGCGGAAGCGTTAGCACAACGCGGTTGATGTAGTCATATGTCTTCACGGCCCGACCGATCATGCACCGAAACTACGGCACCTCCGAGTTCTAGCACACGTTCAGCTCGATGACGATCCCCGGACTCCGATCCAGCAAAGTGTCGGGGAAGAGTTCCGTCAGCACGATGGCGTGGTGACGATCTTGATGTACTACCGTCGCAGGGCTTCGCCTTAGCACCGCTACAATATTATCGAGGATTATGGTGGAAGGGGGAACCGCACACGGCTAAGAATATGATCACGTGGATCAACTTGTGTGTCTAGGGGTGCCCCCTGCCCCCGTATATAAAGGAGCAGGGGAAGGTGCGGCCGGCCAGGAGGAGGGCGCGCCAGGAGGAGTCCTACTCCCACCGGGAGTAGGATTCCCCCCCTTTCCTAGTTGGAATAGGATTCAGGAGGGGGAAAGAGGAGAGAGAGAAGGAAGGGGGGGCGCCGCCCCCCTCTCCTTGTCCTATTCGGACTAGGGGGGAGGGGCGCGTGGCCCAGCCCTGGCCACCTCTCCTCTCTTCCACTAAAGCCCACTAAGGCCCATATACCTCCCGGGGGGTTCCGGTAACCTCCCGGTACTCCGGTAAAATCCCGATTTCACCCGGAACACTTCTGATATCCAAATATAGGCTTCCAATATATCAATCTTTATGTCTCAACCATTTCGAGACTCCTTGTCATGTCCGTGATCACATCCGGGACTCCGAACAAACTTCGGTACATCAAAATGCATAAACTCATAATATAACTGTCATCAAAATCTTAAGCGTGCGGACCCTACGGGTTCGAGAACAATGTAGACATGACCGAGACACGTCTCCGGTCAATAACCAATAGCGGAACCTGGATGCTCATATTGGCTCCCACATATTCTACGAAGATCTTTATCGGTCAGACCGCATTAACAACATACGTTGTTCCCTTTGTCATCGGTATGTTACTTGCCCGAGATTCGATCGTCGGTATCTCAATACCTAGTTCAATCTTGTTACCGGCAAGTCTCTTTACTCGTTTCGTAATACATCATCTTGCAACTAACTCATTAGTTGTAATGCTTGCAAGGCTTATGTGATGTGCATTACCGAGAGGGCCCAGAGATACCTCTCCGACAATCGGAGTGACAAATCCTAATCTCGAAATACGCCAACCCAACATTTACCTTTGGAGACACCTGTAGAGCTCCTTTATAATCACCCAGTTACGTTGTGACGTTTGGTAGCACACAAAGTGTTCCTCCGGTAAACGGGAGTTGCATAATCTCATAGTCATAGGAACATGTATAAGTCATGAAGAAAGCAATAGCAACATACTAAACGATCGAGTGCTAAGCTAACGGAATGGGTCAAGTCAATCACATCATTCTCCTAATGATGTGATCCCGTTAATCAAATAACAACTCTTTGTCTATGGTTAGGAAACATAACCATCTTTGATTAACGAGCTAGTCAAGTAGAGGCATACTAGTGACACTCTGTTTGTCTATGTATTCACACATGTATTATGTTTCCGGTTAATACAATTCTAGCATGAATAATAAACATTTATCATGAAATAAGGATATAAATAATAACTTTATTATTGCCTCTAGGATATATTTCCTTCACGTGGCGCACCTGAGTATCTCCGATGTCATAAAATTTCAGATTTTTTTGCTATTTTTTTGAATTTATCATCGGATGTACTGTTCACACATGGTCAAAACTGGGTTGACTCAGTCGCAGGGACAAAAAATGATCGGTTTCGAGAGTTCGGGATGCACTCTGTCCAGTTTTAGAATTGAGGGACAGAAACTAAACTCAACGAAGAGTTAAGTGATGTGTCATCATTCATGTTGTGCTTCCACGTGATCTCTTTGTGAAGCAATATTTTCTTTTATGCGAATAAGATCGTTTCACATGCATTTTTATTATTATTTCGTCGAAAGCAATTTTATAGTTGACAGAAGCACCAGAATGATGCTTCTGAGACAAGCGGAAATATGTTTTTCAAACAATGTGGCGTCAACAAGTTGTGCTTCCACGTGATTCCTTTGCGAAGCATTTTTTTCTTTATACTAAAAGATTGTGTCACATGCTATTTCAGTACTATCTGGTTGGAAGCAATTTTGTAGTTGATGGAAGCACTCGATTGATATATAGTTTTGAAACAAGTGGGGAAATGTTTTTTTTCTATTTGAAGGAGCTAAATCACTGTTTGATATATTTTACTAGGATATAGGTTCGGAAGCAAATATTAGAAACGAAGCTGGAAGCAAATATTCAGTGTCTTGCTTCATGCTTCCTTGACCGGGGAAGGATCAATTAACGAACTCATCGCGTAATTAGTGGAGGACAGAGAGGTTAGCGGTCGAGAGGGGATCCGGCTTGCCTGCTCCCTCACCATGCTCCCATCCGTGCTCCCACTTCATCCTACGGCTGTCTTTTTTTCTTTTTTTTTTCTAATCTAATCATCCCCCCTGATTTTAAGAAATGGGGTCAGACCTTATTTTGTTTTAATCAAATCATGCCACGTATGCGGGAGCATAGATGGGTGCACGCGGGGGGAGCAGGCAAGTTTCGTCCAGTCGAGAGGACATGCTACAGGGTCAGTTACCAGAGGCACGTAATTAGCGGAGGAAAGAGACAGATCAGGCGGTGAGCCGGATCCATAGTTTGATCCTTCATGATAGACTAGTGCAACATACAAAATGTACGTGCATTAACTGTATACTTCACTACCACATCACCATTCATCAACCAGCTGATACCGTTTATTTGATTATTTACTGTTTTGACGGGACATATTCTCAAAACGTACATGTGTATAGTACCTGACTATTGTAGAAGCTAAGACTTATAGAAGCGGATATCCAATTCGGCTCTAGGGAGCATTTGCTTATGCGCGCCTGAAAATGATTTTGCATATGTAAAAAAAATATAAAAAAATTCAGTCAGGTAAATGGTTACTGTTCATCACAGTGCCTGCTCGATGGGCCAAAACGCCATAGGATCAACTAAGTTACAAACTTGTACACCGCATTTCTGCTGACTATACTTAAGCAAGCCTATGTCACAGAGATAGTCCACGGAGACTTGCCGCAGACTATCTCTTGGATAGAGGCTTGCACTTGTACTCGTTGGCTTGGCCAGATATTGGGCACTTGATTGTCAAATCCGCACGATCCCCTTGTCTCAAAATAAGTGTCTTAATTTTAGTATAATTTTAAATTAAATCTAGAATAAAGTTGAGGACATTTATTTTGAAACGGAGGGAGTAATAGTGAGGGCAAAGTTGCTTTCCGTGTCCGAAGCAGCCGCGTAACTGGATATACTACTAACTGGCTACAATGACTCGGAAAAATACAACTGGACATCGGTCTATACCAGAAATCTACTCCCTCCATAAAGAAATGTAAGAGCGTTTAGATCACTAAAATAGTGTTCTAAATGCTCTTATATTTGTTTCCAGAGGGAATACTAGTCTAGGATCCAGCAGCAGCACGGTGCAAACTGAAGACTTGGTAGAGCTGTACATCATCATTCACATACAAGCCTATCGTTGCCTCTCACTGCTGCTGGGACTCTGGAATCCGGCGTACCCATCTGAATTTTCCAGTAGTACCAAAAACATTCAGAAGCGCGGCAGCAGCAGCAGCACCACCAGGTGGGTGCATTCTTCAGAGGAACGCCGCAGCTCGGCGACCACCGGCAAGCAGCTGTACAACGGAGCGGCAGATATATGTCCATGTTCAGCTGAGCACGTCCACCGGCCAGAATCTCCGCCACGTTGAGATCTCGTCTTTGGTCTGGAGCTTCCTGATGCCGCCGTAGAAGCCGTCCGTCTCGTCCCCTTTCTCCCGGTGGTCTTTCCTGCTCACCGTCGTCTGCCTCCACCTCGACCCGGCCGCGTAGTGCTTGAACTCCAGCATGATCGTATCTGACAGAGCGCACACACGGACCCAAGAAAATTCAGATAAGCACAGACACACAACACAATGACAGAAGAATAAGTGGCACATGCTGTGGATATGGATAAGAACGCACGAGAATAGATGCCAGACAGATGAACAGACTCTGGACTGTGGATACTGGATAGGACGAACGGCACAAGATCACGGGGGAGAGAGAGGGCAATGATCAGACTGTAGCCACGACGTGTTTCACGCAAGTTGATCCGACTATGGGATAAGATGCCCTCGACGTGTTCCCGAATATATTTCACATGTTTCACATAGAATTCGAGGAAACGAAGCAGGTCGTTACCATCTTCATGGCAGCGGCAGAGATGCTCGTTGGCGTTGCACGGCTCCAGGTGATCCACGACGCCGTACCACCAGCCTGCGATCCATCACAAGAAATCATCCGTCACCGAATGCCAGGCCGCAGCCGATTCTGCAAGGGCGTCGTGACCGGGAAGAACAAGAATCCATACATACCGTAGGGGAAGTCCTTGTTCTTCCGCCACTGGATCTCGAAGTGGTCGCCGGGGCGGAGGTCCTCCAGGCAGGCCGAGGCGTGGAGGTCCTGCGCCGGCGTGCTCAGCGGCGCCGCGCGGACCCTGCACCACGGCACGCCCTCCTCCTCCTTGGCCGGCTTCCGGCCGTGGGGCGGGTACCTGCCAGAATTCACAACCCATCAGCGCCACATTCAAAGCAACACCAAAAATATCCCATGCTCCGATCGCCTTCACGCATTAAATCATACACACATATCTCGACCGGTCACTGATCGATCAGAGCAGCTTATGAACCAGTCAATTCCATCCATCTCGGCCCGGCCGGTGAAGTGGAGTGGTGAGTGGTACCTGGCGGTGAAGGTGTCGGTTCGCCGGTCGTAGCGGAGGTGAGCGTCGTAGCACGAGAGCAAGAACCCGACGTGCCCGTCCTGCTAAACACAACAGAACCTCCCGCCATTAAACAAAGCGAGCTTTTTGCAAGAAAGAAACAACGGCAAAGCGATCTGTGCTTAATCTAATGGCGGATCAAATTTTCAATTTAGAGCTGGGTAATAATAACTGTTGTTAACTACCTCGCGGTTGTACACCTGGGCGGGGAACCAGAAGTCGCCGCACTCGAGCGCGCGGTACCACGCGGCCACCGTGTCCGCCGGCGGCGCGGGTGCGGAGCGGGCGGCGGCGGCGGCGTCTTCCTTGAGCCAGCGCCGCCCGATCCAGGAGAAGGGCCACGCGCACGCCAGCGAGTCCGCCAGGCCGCGCTGCCTGGCCGGGCGCGGGAGGGCGGCGGCGGCCGCTCTGGCGGCCAGCTCCGCCTGCCACTCCCTGCGCGCGGCGGCGCCGAGCACGCGGCCCCACTTGCGCCGGACGTGGCGCGCCCACAGGCCGTCCATGGAGCAGCGGTCCCTGAGCCCCGCGCAGACGCACGCCATCGCGGCGAGCGACGCCGGGGACAGCTCCTCCAGCACGCGCTCCAGCGCCAGCTCCGGCAGGTCGAGCACCGGGAGCGCGTCCGCGTCGCCCTCCGCCAATGCGGGCGGCGGCGTCTTGGGCTTGGACGGCGGCATTCTGGCGGCCTGCTGCTCCTTCCTGCCCGCGCCCGCGGCGGCGGAGGCGGAGTGCCGGAGCAGCTCCCGCCCCAGCAGCAGCGCGACGAGGCCGAGCTCCCGCACCAGCTTCCAGGGCTTGCAGGAGGCGGGCGCGACGAGGAGCAGCGTGAAGGCCGGGAGCGTGGATATAAGGAGGAGCGGAAGCATCTCCCTCGAGAAGAAAAGATGGGAGCAGCCGCAGCTGGTGCTGGTGCTGGTGCCGATGCGGTGGTGGTGGTGGTGGCGCAGAGACAGCGGCAGCACACCCAGACCCAACCAGACGCGGGGACGGAGGTGCGGCCCCCACGCGGCCCGGGAAAGCGGGGACAGTGCCGACGAGGTGGCGCCGGCAACTTTGCAGCCGAATGATTCCTGCCTCCTCCCCCTCCCCGGCTTCTTTCTTGCCCCACCGGAAAGCTATCCACAGTGGCAGCACTGCACGCTCGCCTTCGCTGTCGCCGCTAGTTGTACTACACTACGACGAAGAGGACGACGATGAGCATGGTGCCATGGTGGTGATCACCGTCAGCTCGGCAGTACCGCCCACGCTCACACGAGCTGCTGCTGCGGCGTGTTTCTTGTGCGTGCTTTCGTAAATTTGCTTTGCAAAGGAGGATTTGGTTGGTGGGGCGTAGATTCGGCGCCGGTGGAGGGGGGGTGAAACGGGTTGGGTTAAGGTGGCCACTCTCCACAACGGTGGCGATCTTCTCCTCCTTTTGTAGCAGTGCACGTTCGACGCCGCCGGAAGAAGGGGGGTCGATGGTGGTTGGTAAACGGTGAGTGAAGACAACTACTTATTGCTAACCTCCAACACCACCCCGCCAAACCGCCAAAATTTATCGTAGCATTTCCGTGGCAAGCGACCAAACGCTCGTGCTCCTGCAATATTTCTGATCTTGCTTCCGTGGGTTCAGCATTTTTTTTGCCTCAAAGACAACCGTGCGTTGTTCGTTTCGGCAAGGCAGGGAGGCCGATTAGTGGTTGCTAGTGGTTAAGCCGAGCAACCAAACAAGAGATTTGGCTCGAGCCGTGCCTTGCGTCCAACGGAGGGCGTGGAGAAAACAAGACGAGGCCGCATCACGATGGCCCCAAAATTCTCCCTTGGTTGCTCAGACCTCGAGCGCGAGCACAACCACCATCACTGGCCACAACAACAAAATGGCTGCTGCACGCTAGCGTTGCGGTCAAAAGTTTTCGGCTTGATTAGCCACTTGTTTGGTGCGTGCTGTGCGTGCTAAAAAGGATTAGGACACGCAGGCAGCGATGTTGGAGTATTTTACTGATATTTCCCATTCGGGCGCCATGGGCGGCGAGATTTGGTGTCGGATCGTGGTTTGCTGATCGGGATTGCCTTTTGTGGAAAGGATAGAGGAGGATAACCTTGTTAATCGTGCATTAGCTCAACGTAGATAATTGGCCAATGTACTCTGCAGATTCTGCCGTTGCTTTGATGGATCCCAATTTTGTTATCTTCATTGTTTCTTGCAAAAGCTATTTTCATCTATGCAACACGGCTGGGTGGCATGTTTTAAGTTGCATTTCATTTCATTGTTCCTCTGAATGTCTTCTGGTCATGCGCGGCTGATTAATACTAGACTACATAAGGGCAGCTTCAACACACGATCCCGAACGGGCACCCGTTTTGTCTAGATTTTATCCTTTTGGGTATGGCAACGGGACGGCCTACCGCTGTTTTCCTGCATGTGTCGGCCGTGCGTCCAACGCTCGGCCGCATCTCGTTCGTCTGCATGCAAATGTAAAAAGTGGACGTAGATCATGTCAGCGGCCATCGGCCACCGTTCATGCCAGCAGCCGGCAAACATATGCCAGCCAACAGAACGATCAAGCCCCAAGTTTCACGCCGCCAACAAAATCAGCGGCTGGCACACTAGCCAGCCTTTAAAATGAACAAGTTTTCTCGCCGGCACACTAGCCAGCCTTCAAAATGAACAAGTTCTTCGCGTTGGCAACAAAGCCAGCGACCGGCACACTGGCCAGCCTTCAAAAAGAACGGCCGTAGTCCACGGTCAAGGACTCCCTAGTTCAGGCCGTCTTGCTCGAACATCTCATTTTGCCGGTTCGCGAACCAAATCTTTCTCTTCTGGGACATGTTGGTCTTGTTGACGCTCATGATAGCTAGCGTCACCTCTTTTGCCTTGGTATCAGCATTGGTGGCCTCGATCGCGAGCTTCTTCGTTTGGGCGGCCTCCTCAATGTCGAGCTTCCTCCTCTTGGCAGCCTCCTCCATGTCAAACTTATTTGTTTGGAGCTCCAAGTATATCTTCATTAGCTCCTCTTTCCCTTTGCTCCTCTTCTCCTCCCTCACTTCCTTTTGAGTCATCATGCCGTACAAAGTTGCTTGCAAGGCGATGGATGACGCGTCACGCTTCTCGTCGGCCTTCGAGTTGGTCTTGCCCCTTGGCCTATTGAGAAAATCTCCATTCTCAGTCACGGCCGCCTTCCCTGCTTTCTTCTTAAGAGCGGCATATTGGTCTTTGAACCTGGGACAATATTTGATGAGCGACCACCAATGTGTGAGAGTGAAAGGCTTGTTCTTATGCCGGGCCTTGAAGGTTTTCAAAGATTGGAATGCCTACACAATTAAAGGGAAGACCACGATGTTGTCCGGTGTCGTGAAGAACCGGGTCTGGCCATGCAGTAGCGGCGGATGATACCCGGGCGTCTCCAGTGTGACGGACGAGCTCGGGGGATGGCACTACGGAGGTCGAACGGCCGACGAGCCTGTGCTAACCGCGGCCATGGCAGCGATCGAGAGAATGGTTGGCGAGGGTCGGCACGACCCTAACATGAGAAGGGTGTGCGCCTTAGCGACGATGGCCTCCTTGTCGTCGACGCTGGTCTTGTGTTGCACGGTACGCAACACGGGCTCCTCGGCGGCGAAGTCGGCAACGGCTTTCTTCTCCGCCCGCAATGGTACGCTGGGCCCTCCTCTTGGACGACTCTTGGTCGATCTTGGCGAGCTCCACCGGTGTGAGTTCCGACCTTGACTTCTTCGGACCCTTCTTCTTTGCCGCGGGGCGCGCAGTAGCTGCCGGGTCTGAAGGAAACATGCCCTAGAGGCAATAATAAAGTTGTTATTTATATTTCCTTATATCATGATAAATGTTTATTATTCATGCAAGAATTGTATTAACCGGAAACTTAGTACATGTGTGAATACATAGACAAACAGAATGTCACTAGTATGCCTCTACTTGACTAGCTCGTTGAATCAATGATGGTTATGTTTCCTAACCATAGACATGAGTTGTCATTTGATTAACGGGATCACATAATTAGAGAATGATGTGATTGACTTGACCCATCCGTTAGCTTAGCACGATGATTGTTTAGTTTGTTGCTATTGCTTTCTCCATAACTTATACATGTTCCTATGACTATGAGATTATGCAGCTCCCGAATACCGGAGGAACACTTAGTGTGCTATCAAACGTCACAACGTAACTGGGTGACTATAAAGATGCTCTACAGGTGTCTCCGATGGTGTTTGTTGAGTTGGCATAGATCGACATTAGGATTTGTCACTCCGAGTATCGGAGAGGTATCTCTGGGCCCTCTCGGTAATGCACATCACTATAAGCCTTGGAAGCAATGTGACTAATGAGTTAGTCGCGGGACGATGCTTTACGGAACGAGTAAAGAGACTTGTCGGTAACGAGATTGAATTAGGTATTGAGATACCGACGATCGAATCTCGGGCAAGTAACATATCGATGACAAAGGGAACAATGTATATCATTATGCGGTTTGACCAATAAAAACCTTCATAGAATATGTAGGAACCAATATGAGCATCCAGGTTCCGCTATTAGTTATTGACCGGAGATGAGTCTCGGTCATGTCTACATAGTTCTCAAACCCGTGGGGTCCGCGCGCTTAACGTTCGGTGACGATCGGTATCATGAGTTTATGTGTTTTGATGTACCGAAGATAGTTCGGAGTCCCGGATGTGATCACGGACATGACGAGGAGTCTCGAAATGGTCGAGACATAAATATTGATGTATTGGATGACTATATTCGGACACCGGATGAGTTCCGGGGGACACCGGATAATTATTGGAGTGCGAGGGGGTTATCGGAACCCCTGGGGGAACTAATGGGCCAACATGGGCCTTGTGTGAGAGAGAGAGGAAGGGGCCTTAGGGCTGCCCCCCCCCTTGAGGAGTCCGAATTGGACAAGGAGGGGGGCGGTGCCCCCTCTTTCCTTCTCTCTCTCCCTCTCCTTCCTACCCCCTTCCTCCTCCTAGTTGGACTAGGAAAGGGGGAGTCCTACTCCTACTAGGAGGAGGACTCCTCCCCTCCTTGGCGTGCCCCAGGGGCCGGCCTGCCTGCCTTCCCCCTTGCTCCTTTATATACGGGGGCAGGGGGCACCCTAGGACACACAAGTTGATCATAGATCTTTTAGCCGTGTGCGGTGCCCCCCCTCCACCATAATCCACCTCGATCATATCGTCGTAGTGCTTAGGCAAAGCCCTGCACCGGTAGCTTCATCATCACCATCATCACGCCGCCGTGCTGACGAAGCTCTCCCTCGACACTCAGCTGGATCGAGAGTTCGTGGGACGTCACCGAGCCGAACGTGGGCAGATCGCGGAGGTACCGTACTTTCGGTACTAGGATCGGTCGAATCGTGAAGACATACGACTACATCAATCGCGTTGTCCTAACGCTTCCGCTTACGGTCTACGAGGGTACATGGACAACACTCTTCCCCTCTCGTTGCTATGCATCACCATGATAGATCTTGCGTGTGCATAAGAATTTTTTTGAAATTACTGCGTTCCTCAACAGTGGCATCCGAGCCACGTCTATGCGTAGATGTTATATGCACGAGTAGAACACAAAGGAGTTGTGGGCGTGGGTATATACATATTGCTTGCCGTCACTAGTTGATTCTTGATTCAGCGGTATTGTTGGATGAAGTGGCCCAGACCGACATTACGCATACGCTTACGCAAGACTGGTTCTATCGACGTGCTTCGCACACAGGTGGCTGGTGGGTGTCAGTTTCTCCAACTCTAGTTGAATCAGATTCAATGAACAGGGTTCTTTCTAAATATCAAAAAGCAATCACTATACCGCGTCGTGGTTTTTGATGCGTAGGTAAGAACGGTTCTTGCTCAACCCGTAGCAGCCACGTAAAACTTGCAACAACAAAGTAGATGACGTCTAACTTGTTTTTGCAGGGCATGTTGTGATGTGATATGGTCAAGAAATGATGCTAAATTTTATTGTATGAGATGATCATGTTTTGTAACACAATTATCGGCAACTGGCAGGAGCCATATGGTTGTCGCTTTATTGTATGAAATGCAATCGCCATGTAATTGCTTCACTTTATCACTAAGCGGTAGCGATAATCGTAATAGCAATAGTTGGCAAGACGACAACGATGCTTCGATGGAGATCAAGGTGTCAAGTCGGCGACGATGGTGATCATGACGGTGCTTTGGAGATGGAGATCAAAGACACAAGATGATGATGGCCATATCATATCACTTATATTGATTGCATGTGATGTTTATCCTTTATGCATCTTATTTTGCTTAGTTCGGCGGTAGCATTATAAGATGATCTATCACTAAATTTCAAGGTATAAGTGTTCTCCCTGAGTATGCACCGTTGCTACAGTTCGTCGTGCCAAGAAACCAAGTGATGATCGGGTATGATAAGCTCTACGTTCACATACAATGGGTGCAAACCAGTTTTGCACACGCAGAATACTCGGGTTAAACTTGACGAGCCTAGCATATGCAGATATGGCCTCGGAACACTGAGATCCAAAGGTCGAGCGTGAATCATATAGTAGATATGATCAACATAGTGATGTTCAGCATTGAAAACTACTCCATCTCACGTGATGATCGGACATGGTTTAGTTGATATGGATCCCGTGATAACTTAGATGATTAGAGGGATGTCTATATAAGTGGGAGTTCTTAAGTAATTTGATTAATTAAACTTTAATTTATCATGAACTTAGTACCTGATAGTATTTTGCATGTCTATGTTGTTGTAGATAGATGGCCCGTGTTGTTGTTCCGTTGAATTTTAATGCGTTCCTAGAGAAAGCTAAGTTGAAAGATGATGGTAGCAACTACACGGACTGGGTCCGTAATTTGAGGATTATCCTCATTGCTGCACAGAAGAATTACGTCCTGAAAGCACCGCTAGGTGACAAATCCGTTGCAGGAGCAACGCCAGATGTTATGAACACCTGGCAGAGCAAAGCTGATGACTACTCGATAGTTCGATGTGCCATGCTTTACGGCTTAGAACCGGGACTTCAACGACGTTTTGAACGTCATGGATCATATGATATGTTCCAGGAGTTGAAGTTAATATTTCAAGAAAATGCTCGGATTGAGAGATATGAAGTCTCCAATAAGTTCTACAACTGCAAAATGGAGGAGAATAGTTCTGTCAGTGAACATATACTCAGAATGTCTGGGTACCACAACCACTTGACTCAGCTAGGAGTTAATCTTCCTGATGATAGTGTCATTGACAGAGTTCTTCAATCACTGCCACCAAGTTACAAGAGCTTCGTGATGAACTATAATATGCAAGGGATGGATAAGACGATTCCCGAGCTCTTCGCAATGCTAAAGGCTGCGGAGGTAGAAATCAAGAAGGAGCATCAAGTGTTGATGGTCAACAAGACCACTAGTTTCAAAAAAAGGGTAAAGGGAAGAAGGGGAACTTCAAGAAGAACAGCAAGCCAGTTGCTGCTCAAGTGAAGAAACCCAAGTCTGGACCTAAGCCTGAGACTGAGTGCTTCTACTGCAAAGGGACTGGTCACTGGAAGCGGAACTGCCCCAAGTATTTGGCGGAGAAGAAGGATGGCAAAGTGAAAGGTATATTTGATATACATGTTATTGATGTGTACCTTACTAATGCTCGCAGTAGCGCCTGGGTATTTGATACTGGTTCTATTGATAATATTTGCAACTCGAAACAGGGGCTACGGATTAAGCAAAGATTGGCTAAGAACGAGGTGGCGATGCGCGTGGGAAATGGTTCCAAAGTCGATGTGATCGCCGTCGGTACGCTACCTCTACATCTACCTTCGGGATTAGTTTTAGAACTAAATAATTGTTATTTGGTGCCAGCGTTGAGCATGAACATTATATCTGGATCTTGTTTGATGCGAGACGGTTATTCATTTAAATCAGAGAATAATGGTTGTTCTATTTATATGAGTAATATCTTTTATGGTCATGCACCCTTGATGAGTAGTCTATTTTTACTAAATCTCGATAGTAGTGATACACATGTTCATAGTATTGAAGCCAAAAGATGCAGAGTTGATAATGATAGTGCAACTTATTTGTGGCACTACCGTTTGGGTCATATTGGTGTAAAGTGCATGAAGAAACTCCATTCTAATGGACTTCTGGAATCACTTGATTATGAATCACTTGGTACTTGCGAATAATGCCTCATGGGCAAGATGACTAAAACTCTGTTCTTCAGGACAATGGAGCGAGCAACAGTAAAGCACAAGTGCTCCCTGGGTGATTTTGGTAATTAATGTCAACATATCTCTTGTTGGACTAATGTTTCTACCTAGTATGTTTCATACAAGTTCAACAATGGAGTGGCATGGACTAGAGGATGTGGAACCCCTTCAAAATGCTAAGGACAAAGAATTGGCTCAAGCTCAAAGCTCAGGACTCTACATTTTCTATTTTAGTGATCCAAGATCACATTGAGTCCATAGGAAAGCCAATACTGTTAAGAAGGGATGAGGTGTTGCTTAATGGCTTGCTTGCTCAAAATGCTTAGTGATATGCTCCAAAACCCTCAACCACTTTCTCACTTACAAATATGTCCCACACCAAATATCCAACTCGGCTCCACCGATTCTTTCTATCCGGAGCCACCGAGTTCAGTTGACATAGCCACTGCCAGAAACCCTAATCAGTTCGTTCTCACCGATGGGATCTCGGTCTCACCGAGATGGGCTTGGAAACTCTCTGTTACCTATTGCAATATTTTTAGTCCCACCGAGATATACAATCGGCCCCACCGAGTTTGCTTGGTCAACTCTCTGTTTTGCTTATTACCCAAATCGGTCCCACCGAGGTTGAGTAATCGGTTAAACCGAGTTTTGGATTTACCCTAACCCTAGCTCATCGGTCCCACCGAGTTGATCCAGTCGGTCCCACCGAAACACCTAACGGTCACATTATGAATCAAATCGGTCTGACCGAGTTCTTTGAATCGGTTCCACCGAGTTTGGTGATTTGTGTGTAACGGTTAGATTTTGTGTGGAGGCTATAAATACCCCTCCACCCACTCTTCATTCGTTGAGAGAGCCATCAGAGCATGCCTACAATTTCAATACATATTTTCTAAGAGAGAACCACCTACACTTGTGTTGAGGTCAAGATATTCCATTCCAACCACCTACACTTGTGTTGAGGTCAAGATATTCCATTCCAACCACATAAATCTTGATCTCTAGCCTTCCCCAAGTTGCTTTCCACTCAAATCTTCTTTCTACCAAATCCAATCCTATGAGAGAGAGTTGACTGTTGGGAAGACTATCATTTGAAGCACAAGAGCAAGGAGTTCATCATCAACACACCATTTGTTACTTCTTGGAGAGTGGTGTCTCCTAGATTGGCTAGGTGTCACTTGGGAGCCTCCGACAAGATTGTGGAGTTGAACCAAGGAGTTTGTAAGGGCAGGGAGATCGCCTACTTCGTGAAGATCTACCCTAGTGAGGCAAGTCCTTCGTGGGCGACGGCCATGGTGGGATAGACAAGGTTGCTTATTCATGGACCCTTCGTGGGTGGAGCCCTCCATGGACTCACGCAACCGTTACCCTTGTGGGTTGAAGTCTCCATCAACGTAGATGTACGATAGCACCACCTATCGTAACCACGGATAAAAAATCACCGTGTCTCCAAATTGCGTTTGCACACTCCAATCCCTTCTCTTTACATTCTTGCAACTTGCATGCTTTACTTTCCGCTGCTCATATACTCTTTGTATGCTTGCATGCTTGCTTGATATGTATTGTGAATGTTTAAACTTGTGCTAATACTCCACATGAACCTAAAGAATTAAAAACTGCAACTTTGTTGGATGTTTGCCTACTAACCAAGCAATCATGTCTTCTCAAAATAACATGGCCAAAGAAAGCTATCCCTACACAATCATATAGTCTGGCTATGCTCTATCTTCACCACACAAAATATTTAAATCATGCACAACCCCAATGACAAGTCAAGCAATTATTTCATACTTTTGATGCTCTCAAACTTTTTCAATCTTCACGCAATACATGAGCGTGAGCCATGGACATAGCACTATAGGTGGAATAGAATGGTGGTTGTGGAGAAGACAAAAAGGGAGAAGATAGTCTCACACCAACTAGGCGTATCAACGGGCTATGGAGATGCCCATCAATAGATATCAATGTGAGAGAGTAGGGATTGCCATGCAACGGATGCACTAGAGCTATAAGCATATGAAAGCTCAACAAAAGAAACTAAGTGGGTGTGCATCCAACTTGCTTGCTCACGAAGAACTAGGGCATTTTGAGGAAGCCCATCATTGGAATATACAAGCCAAGTTCTATAATGAAAGATTCCCACTAGTATATGAAAATGATAACATAGGAGACTCTTTATCATGAAGATCATGGTGCTACTTTGAAGCACAAGTGTGGTAAAAGGATAGTAGCATTGCCCCTTCTCTCTTTTTCTCTCATTTCTTTATTTTTTATTTGGGCCTTCTCTTTTTTGGCCCTTTTTTTCTCCCATTTTTCGTCCGGAGTGTCATCCCGACTTATGGTGGAATCATAGTCTCCATCATCCTTTCCTCACTGGGACAATGCTCCAATAATGATGACCATCACACTTTTATTTACTTACAACTCAAGAATTACAACTCGATACTTAGAACAAAATATGACTCTATATGAATGCCTACGGCGGTGTGCCGGGATGTGCAATGACTCAAGAGTGACATGTATGGAAGAATTATGAATGATGGCTTTGCCACAAATACGATGTCAACTACATGATCATGCAAAGCAATATGACAATGATGAAGCATGTCATAATAAATGGAACGGTGGTAAGTTGCATGGCAATATATCTCTGAATGGCTATGGAAATGCCATGATAGGTAGGTATGGTGCTGTTTTGAGGAAGGTATATGGTGGGTGTATGATACCGGCGAAAGGTGCGCGGTATTAGAGATGCTAGCAATGGTGCAAGGGTGAGAGTGCATATAATCCATGGACTCATCAGTAGTCATAAAGAACTCACATACTTATTGCAAAAATCTATTAGTTATCGAAACAAAGTACTATGTACATGATCCTAGGGGGGTAGATTGGTAGGAAAAGACCATCGTCCGTCCCCGACCGCCACTCATAAGGAAGACAATCAATAAATAAATCATGCTCCGACTTCGTCACATAATGGTTCGCCATACGTGCATGCTACGGGAATCACAAACTTTAACACAAGTATTCCTCAAATTCACAACTACTCACTAGCATGACTCTAATATTACCATCTTCATATCTCAAAACATTCATCAAGTATAAAACTTCTCATAGTATTCAATGCACTTTATATGAAAGTTTTTATTATATCCCTCTTGGATGCCCATCATATTAGGACTAAATTCATAACCAAAGGAAATTACAATGTTGTTTAGGACTCTCAAAATAATATAAGTGACGCATGAGAGTTCATCTATTTTTATAAAATAAAACCACCATCGTGCTCTAAAAAGATATAAGTGAAGCACTAGAGCAAATGACAAACTACTCCGAAAGATATAAGTGAAGATCAATGAGTAGTCAAATAATTATGCAACTATGTGAAGACTCTCTAACATTTAAGAATTTCAGATCTTGGTATTTTATTCAAACAGCAAGAAAAACAAAAGAAAATAAAATGACGCTCCAAGCAAAACACATATCATGTGGCGAATAAAAATATAGCTTCAAGTAAAGTTACCCATGAACGAAGACGAAAGAGGGGATGCCTTCCGGGGCATCCCCAAGCTTAGGCTCTTAGTTGTCCTTGAATATTGCCTTGGGGTGCCTTGGGCATCCCCAAGCTTAGGCTATTGCCACTCCTTATTCCATAGTCCATCGAATCTTTACCCAAAACTTGAAAACTTCACAACACAAAACTTAACAGAAAACTCGTAAGCTCCGTTAGTATAAGAAAATAAATCACCACTTAGGTACTGTTGTGAACTCATTCTAAATTCATATTGGTGTAATATCTACTGTATTACAACTTCTCTATGGTTCATACCCTCCGATACTACTCATAGATTCATCAAAATAAGCAAACAACACATAGAAACCAGAATCTGTCAAAAACAGAACAGTCTGTAGTAATCTGGATCAAACGTATACTTTTGGAACCCCAAGAATTCTAAACTAAATTGTTGTACGTGAGGAATTTATCTATTAATCATCTGCAAAAATAATTAACTAAATAGCACTCTCCAATAAAAAATGGCAGAAAATCTCGTGAGCGCTAAAGTTTCTGTTTTTTACAGCATGATCGCAAAGACTTTCCCCAAGTCTTCCCAAAGGTTCTACTTGGCACAAAAACTAATTAAAACATAAAACTACATCTAAACAGAGGCTAGATGAATTATTTATTACTAAACAGGAACAAAAGGCAAGGAACAAAAATAAAATTGGGTTGCCTCCCAACAAGCGCTAATGTTTAACGCCCCTAGCTAGGCATGATGATTTGAATTATGCTCATATAAAGGATAAGAATTGAAACATAAAGAGAGCATCATGAAGAATACGACTAGCACATTTAAGTCTAATCCACTTCCTATGCATAGGGATTTTGTGAGCAAACAACTTGTGGGAACAAGAATCAACTTGCATAGGAAAGTAAAACAAGGATAACTCCAAGATTTTCAACACATAGAGAGGAAACTTGATATTATTGCAACTCCTACAAGCATATATTCCTCCCTCATAATAATTTTCAGTAGCATCATGAATGAATTCAACAATATAACTATCACATAAAGCACTATTTTCATGATGCACAAGCATAGAATTTTTATTACTCTCCACATAAGCAAACTTCTTCTCATGAATAGTAGTGGGAGTAAACTCAACAAAATAACTATCGTGTGAGGCATAACCCAATTGAAAACTAAAATCATGATGACAAGTTTCATGGTTATCATAAGTCTTTATAGCATACAAGTCATCACAATAATCATCATAGATAGCAACTTTGTTCTCATAATCAATTGGAACCTCTTCCGAGATAGTGGAATCATTACTAAATAAAGTCATGACCTCTCCAAATCCACTTTAATCAATATAATCATCATAATAAATTTTCTCATCAAAACTTGGGGGACAAAAAATATCATCTTCATCAAACATAGCTTCCCCAAGCTTGTGGCTTTGCATATCATTAGCATCATGGATGTTCAAGGAATTCATACTAACAACATTGCAATCATGCTCATCATTCAAATATTTAGTGCCAAACATTCTAATGCATTCTTCTTCTAGCACTTGGGCACAATTATCGGAATCCTTATTTTCATGATAGATATTAAAAATATGAAGCATATGAGGTACCCTTAATTCCATATTTTTTGGTAGTTTTCTTTTATAAACTAAACTAGTGATAAAACAAGAAACTAAAAGATTCGATTGCAAGATCTAAAGATATACCTTCAAGCGCTAACCTCCCCGGCAACGGCGCCAGAAAAGAGCTTGATGTCTACTACACAACCTTCTTCTTGTAGACGTTGTTGGGCCTCCAAGTGCAGAGGTTTGTAGGACAGTAGCAAATTTCCCTCAAGTGCATGACCTAAGGTTTATCAATCCGTAGGAGGCGTAGGATGAAGATGGTATCTCTCAAGCAACCCTGCAACCAAATAACAAAGAGTCTCTTGTGTCCCCAACAGACCCAATACAATGGTAAATTGTATAGGTGCACTAGTTCGGCGAAGAGATGGTGATACAAGTGCAATATGGATAGTAGATATAGGTTTTTGTAATCTGAAAATATAAAAACAGCAAGGTAACTAATGATAAAAGTGAGCACAAACGGTATTGCAATGCGTTGAAACAAGGCCTAGGGTTCATACTTTCACTAGTGCAAGTTCTCTCAACAATAATAACATAATTGGATCATATAACTATCCCTCAACATGCAACCAAGAGTCAGTCCAAAGTCACTAATAGCGGAGAACAAACAAAGAGATTATGGTAGGGTACGAAACCACCTCAAAGCTATTCTTTCTGATCGATCTATTCAAGAGTCCGTAGTAAAATAACATGAAGCTATTCTTTCCATTCAATCTATCCTAGAGTTCGTACTAGAATAACACCTTAAGACACAAATCAATCAAAACCCTAGTGTCACCTAGGCACTCCAATGTCACCTCAAGTATCCGCGGGTATGATTATACGATATGCATCACACAATCTTAGATTCATCTATTCAAACCAACACAAAGTACTTCAAAGAGTACCCCAAAGTTTCTACCGGAGAGTCAAGACGAAAACGTGTGCCAACCCCTATGCATAGGTTCATGGGCGGAACTCGCAAGTTGATCACCAAAACATACATCAAGTGAATCAATAGAATAACCCATTGTCACCACGGTTATCCCACGCAAGACATACATCAAGTGTTCTCAAATCCTTAAAGACTCAACCCGATAAGGTAACTTCAAAGGGAAAACTCAATCCATTACAAGAGAGTAGAGGGGGAGAAACATCATAAGATCCAACTATAATAGCAAAGGTTGCGATACATCAAGATCGTACCACCTCAAGAACACGAGAGAGAGAGAGAGAGATCAAACACATAGCTACTGGTACATACCCTCAGCCCCGAGGGATAACTACTCCCTCCTCGTCATGGAGAGCACCGGGATGATGAAGATGGCCACAGGAGAGGGATTCCCCCTCCGGCAGGGTGCCGGAACGGGTCTATATTGGTTTTCGGTGGCTACGGAGGCTTCTGGCGGCGGAACTCCAGACCTATTCTGTTCCCCGATGGTTTTAGGGTATATGGGTATATATGGGAGGAAGAAGTACATCAGGGGGGCCATGAGGGTGATGGGCGCGCCCAGGGGGGTGGGCGCGCCCCCTGCCTCGTGCCTTCCTCGTTGCTTCCCTTACGTACACCTCAAGTCTTCTGTTTTGCTTCCGTTCCAAAGATAAGTTCCATGAAGTTTCAGGTCAATTGGACTCCGTTTGATTTTCCTTTTCTGCGATACTCTAAAACAAGGAAAAAACAGAAACTGGCACTGGGCTCTCGGTTAATAGGTTAGTCCCAAAAATAATATAAAAGTGTTTAATAAAGCCCATAAACATCCAAAATAGATAATATAATAGGATGGAACAATCAAAAATTATAGATACGTTGGAGACGTATCAGTTATTAACCGGAGATGAGTCTCGGTCATGTCTACATAGTTCTCGAACCCGTAGGGTCCGCACGCTTAACGTTTGGTGACGCTCGGTATTATCAGTTTATGTGTTTTGATGTACCGAAGATAGTTCAGAGTCCTGGATGTGATCACGGACATGACGAGGAGTCTCGAAATGGTCGAGACATAAAAATTGATATATTGGATGGCTATATTCGGACACCGGATGAGTTCCGGGGGTCACCGGATAATTATCGGAGTGCCGGGGGGTTATCAAAACCCCCGGGGGAACTAATGGGCCAACATGGGCCCTGTGTGTGTGAGAGAGAGGAAGGGGCCTTAGGGCTTCCCCCCCCTTGAGGAGTCCGAATTGGACAAGGAGGGGTGGGGGCCCCCTCTTTCCTTCCCTCTCTCCCTCTCCTTCCTTCCCCCTTCCTGTTCCTAGTTGGTCTAGGAAAGGGGGAGTCCTACTCCTACTAGGAGGAGGACTCCTCCCCTCCTTGGCACGCCCCAAGGGTCGGCCGGCTCCCCCTTGCTCCTTTATATACGGGGGCAGGGGGCACCCTAGTACAAACAAGTTGATCATTGATCTCTTAGCCGTGTGTGGTGCCCCCCTCCACCATAATCCACCTCGGTCATATCATCGTAGTGTTTAGGCAAAGCCCTGCGCCGGTAGCTTCATCATCACCGTTATCACGCCGTCGTGCTGACGAAGCTCTCCCTCGACACTCAGCTGGATCGAGAGTTCGTGGGACGTCACCGAGCCGAACGTGTGCAGATCGCGGAGGTGCCATACTTTTGGTACTAGGATCGGTCGGATCGTGAAGACGTACGACTACATCAACCGCGTTGTCATAACGCTTCCGCTTATGGTCTACGAGGGTACGTGGACAACACTCGTCCCCTCTCGTTGCTATGCATCACCATGATAGATCTTGTGTGCGCGTAAGAATTTTTTGAAATTACCGCGTTCCCCAACAGGGTCGTCGGGATTCTTTGGGCCTCCGGCCATGGAGGAGGGATGGGAGGGTGAGCGCAGGAGGGTTTTGGGGGAAATGAAGGGAAATTGGGCGCATGTGTCCCCGATAGGCGGGCTAGGGGAGGACAAGGGCGCATGTCCCGCTTGTCCGCCCCCTGTCCATTTTGACACAAACGCGGCCCAAATTTGGGCCGAGAATGGAGCGAAAGCGGGCTGAAAATGGACAGTTGTCCGTTTGCTCCTGCGTGTTGGGCTGCTTATTCTGTCCGTTTACCCCTAAACGGACACGGTCGGACCATTTGGGGTCATGCATTGGAGTTAGCCTAAAGGCATATCCAGTGCTATCCCCTATACAAACATCCCATTTTTCCACAGACACGTCTTCAATGCTATTCCCAAATGGACATTTGCATTTGTTCACATACACGTGCGGACGCGTCCACAGCCAGTCAAGCGGGCATCGGTCATCCAGGGCCTATCGCCCAACAACCCCGCCCCTTCCCTGCCCCAATGAAATCTAAACACAACTATACGATGTTTAACAGAGTTTGATATATCACAAGCAGACTAGATGGAATTTATTTAAACATGGGCATCGGAGTTGCGGAGCGCCACCCGGATTTGTTGCTCATACTCCAACTTTGCCTCGGGTGGGCTGAGCAGTAGGGATTCCGACTCCCACTCGAGCTCGTCCCAACTGACGTTGGATCCATCGTCGTCATCGTTGGGCTCCTCCTTGATGTAGGACAACGCGATGGACAACGAGGGCCCTGGCAACGTGCGGCTGCTAGGACACCCGGTCCGAATTCATTGTCGTGACAAGGGACGACATGTCGGAGTGGTAGCCGCCGAGTAACCACCGCCTGGCTACAGTCACATTACTTCTTCCTCATTTGCTCGCACATAACAATGGGGTGACGCCCAGTCGTTGTGTGGTGGACGGCGGCTAGGGTTTTGGGAGGGGAATAAAGTGAGTGAGAGTGAGGCAGGGCCGTTTAAAAAGGAGGGCAGAGTCGGGCCGATGTGGTGGACGTCTGCCATACTTCGTCATTGATTTGGTACTGACCTACGGGATTTCGAACAATCAGACTTGTCCGACCCAATACAAGGATCAACTTTGGAGGGAAAATGTGACCGAACATTGGGATCGAAATGAGGGTCCGCGTTGGATATGTCCTAAGTGGTACACGTGGCTACCATGTTAGTAGCATGTTAGCCCTACAGGGTGTGGTAGCACTTTTTTTAGTTCATAGAATTCTCCTATACTCGAAGGTGAACGTTGAAGTTTTTTGGATTTTTGGCCCACTACACATCAAATTCCTGAAAAAATCCGAGACCCACTAACCATTAGTAGGTTCATGATATTTTTTTAGGGATGCACCTACAAGTGGAGTCGGGATTGAAATGGGCTGGTTCGCTCTAGCCCGGACCTGGTCCCTATCGGCCCATCTGTTCTATCAGGGACATGTAGCCGACCCAATGGCCCAACACTCAATGGCCTCATGTCTTATTGTACAACATGGTCCGGCGCATTTTAATACTAGATTGCACAAGAATAAGGAGCATTTACACAGCAACAATATTTCAGCTAGCATCATTTGGATTTAGAGATTTTTAGTAAGTTAAGATATTTATAAATGTTTTGTTCATAAAAAAGGATATATGCAACTTTGTTTATTTCTACCATGGACCGTATGATCATAAGGTAGCAAATTTGTAACTTCGAAACAAAAGCAGTTTTTGGTCAATGGTTTGGAAATTTCATATAAGCACGGGGGTAATAAGCTACCAAAGGCATATGCATGGTAATGACAGACTACAACCTTGGGCAACTAAATTTAGGTCGACCTGCTTGTCTTGATGGGCTCATGGTGACCAACTCCCCTGACCCAACTTTCTTATGAAGTCGACCCAAAAAACCCATCGGCGTTGTAATTGTGGGCCGGGCCAGTGTCCCAATGGGCAACATCGGCCCATACCCAGCGTGAACATGGAGAGTGAAGGAGAGTCGAGACCAACCCGAGGGACTCTCTCCCCCTCATGTGAGCTTGGGATGATGAGTTGTATGCACCTGCTCCTTCTCCCTGCACCGCACGTGCATCATATTTCACGAATGAGGTGAGTTCATGCCCATGCCAAGTGTCACACGTTAATAATTGTCATTACCGTTTGGTGCGCATGTTGGGTCGCTACCCATGGCATTGTTATGTGTCGATAGCAGTCGTTTCGGTATTGTTCTGATGGGAGGTATTACTCACTCAAACAAGGGTTTACCCCCACAGGGCACACCCGACTGAATATATGGTGAGGAGTTTGACAAACTAGCAGTAACCGAACATATCACATTTGTCTCCTGCCTCCTCGTAGACATCGCACTGCCAACGTTCTTTCGCGATGTGCTGCTCTTGACTTACCCATGTCGCTTTTGTTTTCTTTTTGTTCAAACTAGCAATGCCACCGGAGCGTCGCACCGGACCCTCATACATGCGGGGTGGTGTGGTGGCATGTCCGAGGAGGCGGGACGCGTCTCCGGGGCGTGCCCCCCCCTCACGGACGACGATGACACGGTAGTAGACGTTCTGCGGTAACGATGCGGCATCAATATTACTAAATACTCGGAGCGCGATAAAATCATGAGTTTTTTTGCAAGACGTGGGCACATGTGCTATAGGAACGATGGTATATTTTCATAATTTTTGGTGATGGAGAAGTATCCGAAAAATTCCCTCTACGCGGATTGCCCTTCGCGCGTAGGCCAAGGATAGGTCGTAGGCGTAGAATAGCCGTCGGCATACATCCATCTATGCCGACGGGGCCGTCGGCATAGACGAGGCCGCCGGGACCGCCCGAGATACGCCTACGGGGCCCGTCGGCATAGGACAGGCCGTCGGCATAGCTCGGCCCCCCCTGCCCGGTCAGCGTTGACCATTTGACGGCGTTGACCCTACGCCGACGGGCGGTAACGGCGGCCGTCGGCATATCTATGGCAGAGGTATGCCTACGGCATAGTCGTCGGCATAGGCCCCTCTGCCACATCATCGATCCCTGAGCCATGCCACATCATCGATCCGTGGGACAACCTCCGTGTGTGCACAGATATGCCGACGGCCTTGCCGTCGGCATACATTTATTTTACTTATTTTTTTATTTTTACTTTGGTTATCTGTGGCAGAGGTATGCCTACGGCAAAGCCGTCGGCATAGGCCCCTTCGCCACGTCATCGATCCGTGTGCCACGCCACGTCATCAATCCGTGGGACAACCTCCGTGTGTGCACAGATATGCCGACGGCCTTGCCGTCGGCATACGTGTATTTTACTTTATTTTTTATTTTTACTTTGTTTTTTTATTTTTACTTTATTTTAGTTTTTGTTTTTGCATAAGATAATTATGCCTTATCTAAAAAAACATACCCGATGGTATATCGATTGCCCCCCGTTACGAACGTCGCTATCGCCGTGTCACGGAGGGGGGAAACGGTCGACACGGAAGGAATTCTGGTTGGTGGGGGGATTGGGGGTGTAGCTATGTCACCGAAACATCGCACGGGTCCCGATGCATATGTGAAAGTGTTCATGCATGCGTAGACGCCCGTCTTGGGGCTCTGGCGTGTGCCCCCCTCACGGACGGCGCCGCCGCCCGCACCTGGAGGGGGGAAACGGACGCATCGGGTCTACACGGAGGGGATCTTGCTGTGGGTCTGGCCCGGATGTTGCTCCAAAGTGTTCCTATGGGCTGACCTAACACAACCGGGTGGGGAGGTCCACTGGTCAAAGCCCGTCCGTGCAAAGTCAAAGGGCTAGATCCCGTGGTCAAATGCTACAGGGTTAGGCGGGACGGGGGCACTAGGGGGGTAGCAATGCCACCGGAGCGTCGCACTGGGCCCTCATACATGCGGGGTGGTGTGGTGGCATGTCCGAAGAAGCGAGACGCGTCTCCGGGGCGTGGCCCCCCCTCACGGACGACGATGACATGATAGTAGACGTTCTGCGGTAACGATGCGGCGTCAATATTACTAAATACTCGGAGCGTGATAAAATCATGAGTTTTTTTGCACGACGTGGGCACATGTGCTATAGGAACGATGGTATTTTTTCATAATTTTTGGTGATGGAGAAGTATCCGAAAAATTCCCTCTACGCGGATTGCCCTTCGCGCGTAGGCCAAGGATAGGCCGTAGGCGTAGAATAGCCGTCGGCATACATCCATCTATGCCGACGGGGCCCGTCGGCATAGACGAGGCCGTCGGGACCGCCCGAGATACGCCTACGGGGCCCGTCGGCATAGGACAGGCCGTCGGCATAGCCCGGGCCCCCCTGCCCGGTCAGCGCTGACCATTTGACGGCGTTGACCCTACGCCGACGGGTAGTAACGGCGACCGTCGGCATATCTATGGCAGAGGTATGCCTACGGCATAGCCGTCGGCATAGGCCCCTCTGCCACGTCATCGATCCGTGTGCCACACCACATCATCGATCCGTGGGACAACCTCCGTGTGTGCACAGATATGCCGACGGCCTTGCCGCCGGCATACATTTATTTTACTTATTTTTTTTTACTTTGGTTATCTATGGCAGAGGTATGCCTACGGCAAAGCTGTCGGCATAGGCCCCTTCGCCACGTCATCGATCCGTGTGCCACGCCACGTCATCGATCCGTGGGACAACCTCCGTGTGTGCACAGATATGCCGACGGCCTTGCCGTCGGCATACGTGTATTTTACTTTATTTTTTATTTTTACTTTGTTTTGTTATTTTTACTTTATTTTTGTTTTTGCATAAGATAATTATGCCTTATCTAAAAAAACATACCCGATGGTATATCAATTGCCCCCCGTTACGAACGTCGCTATCGCCGTGTCACGGAGGGGGGAAACGGTCGACGCGGAAGGAATTCTGGTTGGTGGGGGGATTCGGGGTGTAGCTATGTCACCGAAACATCGCACGGGTCCCGATGCATATGTGAAAGTGTTCATGCATGCGTAGACGCCCGTCTTGGGGCTCTGGCGTGTGCCCCCCTCACGGACGGCGCCGCCGCCCGCACCTGGAGGGGGGAAACGGACGCATCGGGTCTACACGGAGGGGATCTTGCTGTGGGTCTGGCCCGGATGTTGCTCCAAAGTGTTCCTATGGGCTGACCTAACACAACCGGGTGGGGAGGTCCACTGGTCAAAGCCCGTCCGTGCGAAGTCAAAGGGCTAGATCCCGTGGTCAAATGCTACAGGGTTAGGCGGGATGGGGGCACTAGGGGGGTAGCAATGCCACCGGAGTGTCGCACTGGGCCCTCATACATGCGGGGTGGTGTGGTGGCATGTCCGAAGAAGCGAGACGCGTTTCCGGGGCGTGGCCCCCCCTCACGGACGGCGATGACATGATAGTAGACGTTTTGCGGAAACGATGCGGCGTCAATATTACTAAATACTCGGAGCGTGATAAAATCATGAGTTTTTTTGCACGACGTGGGCACATGTGCTATAGGAACGATGGTATTTTTTCATAATTTTTGGTGATGGAGAAGTATCGGAAATATTCCCTCTACGCGGATTGCCCTTCGCGCGTAGGCCAAGGATAGGCCGTAGGCGTAGAATAGCCGTCGGCATACATCCATCTATGCCGACGGGGCCCGTCGGCATAGACGAGGCCGTCGGGACCGCCCGAGATACGCCTACGGGGCCCGTCGGCATAGGACAGGCCGTCGGCATAGCCCGGGCCCCCCTGCCCGGTCAGCGCTGACCATTTGACGGCGTTGACCCTACGCCGACGGGTAGTAACGGCGGCCGTCGGCATATCTGTGGCAGAGGTATGCCTACGGCATAGCCGTCGGCATAGGCCCCTCTGCCACGTCATCGATCCATGTGCCACACCACATCATCGATCCGTGGGACAACCTCCGTGTGTGCACAGATATGCCGACGGCCTTGCCGCCGGCATACATTTATTTTACTTATTTTTTTTATTTTTAATTTGGTTCTCTATGACAGAGGTATGCCTACGGCAAAGCTGTCGGCATAGGCCCCTTCGCCACGTCATCGATCCGTGTGCCACGCCACGTCATCGATCCGTGGGACAACCTCCGTGTGTGCACAGATATGCCGACGGCCTTGCCGTCGGCATACGTGTATTTTACTTTATTTTTTATTTTTACTTTGTTTTGTTATTTTTACTTTATTTTTGTTTTTGTTTTTGCATAAGATAATTATGCCTTATCTAAAAAAACATACCCGATGGTATATCGATTGCCCCCCGTTACGAACGTCGCTATCGCCGTGTCACGGAGGGGGGAAACGGTCGACACGGAAGGAATTCTGGTTGGTGGGGGGATTCGGGGTGTAGCTATGTCACCGAAACATCGCACGGGTCCCGATGCATATGTGAAAGTGTTCATGCATGCGTAGACGCCCGTCTTGGGGCTCTGGCGTGTGCCCCCCTCACGGACGGCGCCGCCGCCCGCACCTGGAGGGGGGAAACGGACGCATCGGGTCTACACGGAGGGGATCTTGCTGTGGGTCTGGCCCGGATGTTGCTCCAAAGTGTTCCTATGGGCTGACCTAACACAACCGGGTGGGGAGGTCCACTGGTCAAAGCCCGTCCGTGCAAAGTCAAAGGGCTAGATCCCGTGGTCAAATGCTACAGGGTTAGGCGGGACGGGGGCACTAGGGGGGTAGCAATGCCACTGGAGCATCGCACTGGGCCCTCATACATGCGGGGTGGTGTGGTGGCATGTCCGAAGAAGCGAGACGCGTCTCCGGGGCGTGGCCCCCCCTCACGGACGGCGATGACATGATAGTAGACGTTCTGCGGTAATGATGCGGCGTCAATATTACTAAATACTCGGAGCGTGATAAAATCATGAGTTTTTTTGCACGACGTGGGCACATGTGCTATAAGAACGATGGTATTTTTTCATAATTTTTGGTGATGGAGAAGTATCCGAAATATTCCCTCTACGCGGATTGCCCTTCGCGCGTAGGCCAAGGATAGGCCGTAGGCGTAGAATAGCCGTCGGCATACATCCATCTATGCCGACGGGGCCCGTCGGCATAGACGAGGCCGTCGGGACCGCCCGAGATACGCCTACGGGGCCCGTCGGCATAGGACAGGCTGTCGGCATAGCCCGGCCCCCCCTGCCCGGTCAGCGCTGACCATTTGACGGCGTTGACCCTACGCCGACGGGTAGTAACGGCGGCCGTCGGCATATCTGTGGCAGAGGTATGCCTACGGCATAGCCGTCGGCATAGGCCCCTCTGCCACGTCATCGATCCGTGTGCCACACCACATCATCGATCCGTGGGACAACCTCCGTGTGTGCACAGATATGCCGACGGCCTTGCCGCCGGCATACATTTATTTTACTTATTTTTTTTATTTTTACTTTGGTTATCTATGGCAGAGGTATGCCTACGGCAAAGCTGTCGGCATAGGCCCCTTCGCCATGTCATCGATCCGTGTGCCACGCCATGTCATCGATCCGTGGGACAACCTCCGTGTGTGCACAGATATGCCGACGGCCTTGCCGTCGGCATATGTGTATTTTACTTTATTTTTTATTTTTACTTTGTTTTGTTATTTTTACTTTATTTTAGTTTTTGTTTTTGCATAAGATAATTATGCCTTATCTAAAAAAACATACCCGATGTTATATCGATTGCCCCCCGTTATGAATACGTTGCTATCGCCGTGTCACGGAGGGGGGAAACGGTCGACACGGAAGGAAATCTGGTTGGGGGGGATTCGGGGTGTAGCTATGTCGCCGAAACATCGCACGGGTCCAGATGCATATGTGAAAGTGTTCATGCATGCGTAGACGCCCGTCTTGGGGCTCCGGGGTGTGCCCCCCTCACGGACGGCGCCGCCGCCGGCACCTGGAGGGGGGAAACGGACGCGTCGGGTCTACACGGAGGGGATCTTAATGTGGGTCTGGCCCGGATGTTGCTCCAAAGTGTTCCTATGGGCTGACCTAACACAACCGGGTGGGGAGGTCCACTGGTCAAAGCCCGTCCGTGCAAAGTCAAAGGGCTAGATCCCGTGGTCAAACGCTACAGGGTTAGGCGGGACGGGGGCACTGGGGGTTGCAATCCCACCGGAGAGTCGCACCGGGCCCTCATACATGCGGGGTGGTGTGGTGGCATGTCCGGAGAGGCGGGACGCGTCTCCGGGGCGTGGCCCCCCCTCGCGGACGGCGATGACACGGTAGTAGACGTTCTGCGGTAACGATGCGACGTCAATATTACTAAATACTCGAAGCGCGATAAAATCATGAGTTTTTTTGCACGACGTGGGCACATGTGCTATAGGAACGATGGTATTTTTTCATAATTTTTGGTGATGGAGAAGTATCCGAAAAATTCCCTCTACGCGGATTGCCCTTCGCGCGTAGGCCAAGGATAGGCCGTAGGCGTAGAATAGCCGTCGGCA
This sequence comes from Triticum urartu, assembly GCF_056163025.1. NCBI lineage: Eukaryota > Viridiplantae > Streptophyta > Magnoliopsida > Poales > Poaceae > Triticum > Triticum urartu. Next base: position 560,617,362 of record NC_141875.1, read on the forward strand.
TACATCCATCTATGCCGACGGGGCCCGTCGGCATAGACGAGGCCGTCGGGACCGCCCGAGATACGCCTACGGGGCCCGTCGGCATAGGACAGGCCGTCGGCATAGCCCGGGCCCCCCTGCCCGGTCAGCGCTGACCATTTGACGGCGTTGACCCTACAACGACGGGTAGTAACGGCGGCCGTCGGCATATCTGTGGCAGAGGTATGCCTACGGCATAGCCGTCGGCATAGGCCCCTCTGCCACGTCATCGATCCGTGTGCCACACCACATCATCGATCCGTGGGACAACCTCCGTGTGTGCACAGATATGCCGACGGCCTTGCCGCCGGCATACATTTATTTTACTTATTTTTTTTTATTTTTACTTTGGTTATCTATGGCAGAGGTATGCCTACGGCAAAGCTGTCGGCATAGGCCCCTTCGCCATGTCATCGATCCGTGTGCCACGCCACGTCATCGATCCGTGGGACAACCTCCGTGTGTGCACAGATATGCCGACGGCCTTGCCGTCGGCATATGTGTATTTTACTTTATTTTTTATTTTTACTTTGTTTTGTTATTTTTACTTTATTTTAGTTTTTGTTTTTGCATAAGATAATTATGCCTTATCTAAAAAAACATACCCGATGTTATATCGATTGCCCCCGTTACGAACGTCGCTATCGCCGTGTCACGGAGGGGGGAAACGGTCGACACGGAAGGAAATCTGGTTGGGGGGGATTCGGGGTGTAGCTATGTCGCCGAAACATCGCACGGGTCCCGATGCATATGTGAAAGTGTTCATGCATGCGTAGACGCCCGTCTTGGGGCTCCGGGGTGTGCCCCCCTCACGGACGGCGCCGCCGCCGGCACCTGGAGGGGGGAAACGGACGCGTCGGGTCTACACGGAGGGGATCTTAATGTGGGTCTGGCCCGGATCTTGCTCCAAAGTGTTCCTATGGGCTGACCTAACACAACCGGGTGGGGAGGTCCACTGGTCAAAGCCCGTCCGTGCAAAGTCAAAGGGCTAGATCCCGTGGTCAAACGCTACAGGGTTAGGCGGGACGGGGGCACTGGGGGTAGCAATCCCACCGGAGAGTCGCACCGGGCCCTCATACATGCGGGGTGGTGTGGTGGCATGTCCGAAGAGGCGGGACGCGTCTCCGGGGCGTGGCGCCCCCTCACGGACGGCGATGACACGGTAGTAGACGTTCTGCGGTAACGATGCGACGTCAATATTACTAAATACTCGGAGCGCGATAAAATCATGAGTTTTTTTGCACGACGTGGGCACATGTGCTATAGGAACGATGGTATTTTTTTCATAATTTTTGGTGATGGAGAAGTATCCGAAAAATTCCCTCTACGCGGATTGCCCTTCGCGCGTCTACGGTTGTGGCCGGCGGCCTCCGGGGGCTAGCATGCCGCCAAATCTTGCGTAGGCGGCCTCTCACAAGTCTGGAAGTGTTGTGGCGGTTGCAAACGCCCGGCACGCATGTCCGGGGTGTGCCCCCTCACGGACGGCGCCGCCGCCGGCACCTGGAGGGGGGAAACGGACGCATCAGGTCTACACGGAGGGGATCTTGCTGTGGGTCTGGCCCGGATGTTGCTCCAAAGTGTTCCTATGGGCCGACCTAACACAACCGGGTGGGGAGGTCCACTGGTCAAAGCCCGTCCGTGCAAAGTCAAAGGGCTAGATGCCGTGGTCAAACGCTACAAGGTTAGGCGGGACGGGGGCACTGGGGGGTAGCAATGCCGCCGGAGCTTCGCACCGGGCCCTCATACATGCGGGATGGTGTGGTGGCATGTCCGAAGAGGCGGGATGCATCTCCGGGGCGTGCCCCCCCCTCATGGACGACGATGACACGGTAGTAGACGTTCTGCGGTAACGATGCGGCGTCAATATTACTAAATACTCGGAGCGCGATAAAATCATGAGTTTTTTTGCACGACGTGGGCACATGTGCTATAGGAACGATGGTATATTTTCATAATTTTTGGTGATGGAGAAGTATCCGAAAAATTCCCTCTACGCGGATTGCCCTTCGTGCGTAGGCCTAGGATAGGCCGTAGGCGTAGAATAGCCGTCGGCATACATCCATCTATGCCGACGGGGCCCGTCGGCATAGATGAGGCTGTCGGGACCGCCCGAGATACGCCTACGGGGCCCGTCGGCATAGGACAGGCTGTCGGCATAGCCCGGGCCCCCCCTGCCCGGTCAGCGCTGACCATTTAACGGCATTGACCCTACGCCGACGTGCGGTAACGGCGGCCGTCGGCATATCTGTGGCAGAGGTATACCTATGGCATAGCCGTCGGCAGTGTGCCACGCCACATCATCGATCCGTGGGACAACCTCCGTGTGTGCACAGATATGCCGACGACCTTGGCGTCGGCATACATTTATTTTACTTGTTTTTTATTTTTACTTTGGTTATCTATGGCAGAGGTATGCCTACGGCAAAGCCGTTGGCATAGGCCCCTTCGCCACGTCATCGATCCGTGTGCCACGCCACGTCATCGATCCGTGGGACAACCTCCGTGTGTGCACATATATGCCGACGGCCTTGCCGTCGGCATACGTGTATTTTACTTTATTTTTTATTTTTACTTTGTTTTGTTATTTTTACTTTATTTTAGTTTTTGTTTTTGCATAATATAATTATGCCTTATATAAAAAAACATACCCGATGGTATATCGATTGCCCCCCGTTACGAACGTCGCTATTGCCGTGTCACGGAGGGGGGAAACGGTTGACACGGAAGGAATTCTGGTTGGTGGGGGGATTCGGGGTGTAGCTATGTCACCGAAACACCGCACGGGTCCCGATGCATATGTGAAAGTGTTCATGCATGCGTAGACGCCCGTCTTGGGGCTCCGGGGTGTGCCCCCCCTCACGGACGGCGCCGCCGCCGGCACCCGGAAGGGGGAAACGGACGCGTCGGGTCTACACTGAGGGGATCTTGCTGTGGGTAGGGCCCGGATGTTGCTCCAAAGTGTTCCTATGGGCTGACCAAACACAACCGGGTGGGGAGATCCACTGGTCAAAGCCCGTCCGTGCAAAGTCAAAGGGCTAGATCCCGTGGTCAAACGCTACAGGGTTAGGCGGGACGGGGGCACTGGGGGGTAGCAATGCCACCGGAGCATCGCACCGGGCCCTCATACATGCGGGGTGGTGTGGTGGCATGTCCGAAGAGGCAGGACGCGTCTCCGGGGCGTGCCGCCCCCTCACGGACGGCGATGACACGGTAGTAGACGTTCTGCGGTAACGATGCGGCGTCAATATTACTAAATACTCGGAGCGCGATAAAATCATGAGTTTTTTTGCATGACGTGGGCACATGTGCTATAGGAACGATGGTATTTTTTCATAATTTTTGGTGATGGAGAAGTATCCGAAAAATTCCCTCTACGCGGATTGCCCTTCGCGCGTCTACGGCTGTGGCCGGCGGCCTCCGGGGGCTAGCATGCCACCAAATCTTGCGTAGGCGGCCTCTCACAAGTCTGGAAGTGTTGTGGCGGTTGCAAACGCCAGGCACGCGTGTCCGGGGTGTGTCCCCCCTCATGGACGGTGCTGCCGCCGGCACCTGGAGGGGGGAAACGGACGCATCGGGTCTACACGGAGGGGATCTTGCTGTGGCTCTGGCCCGGATGTTGCTCCAAAGTGTTCCTATGGGCTGACCTAACACAACCGGGTGGGGAGGTCCACTGGTCCAAGCCCGTCCGTGCAAAGTCAAAGGGCTAGATCCCGTGGTCAAACGCTACAGGGTTAGGCGGGACGGAGGCACTAGGGGGGTAGCAATGCCACCGGAGCATCGCACCAGGCCCTCATACATGCGGGGTGGTGTGGTGGCATGTCCGAAGAGGCGGGACGCGTCTCCGGGGCGTGCCCCCCCCGTCACGGACGGCGATGACACGGTAGTAGACGTTCTGCGGTAACGATGCGGCGTCAATATTACTAAATACTCGGAGCGCGATAAAATCATGAGTTTTTTTGCACGACGTGGGCACATGTGCTATAGGAACGATGGTATTTTTTCATAATTTTTGGTGATGGAGAAGTATCCGAAAAATTCCCTCTACGCGGATTGCCCTTCGCGCGTCTACGGCTGTGGCCAGCGGCCTCCGGGGGCTAGCATGCCGCCAAATCTTACGTAGGCGGCCTCTCACAAGTCTGGAAGTGTTGTGGCGGTTGCAGACGCCCGGCACGCGTGTCCGGGGTGTGCCCCCCTCACAGACGGCGCCACCGCCAGCACTTGGAGGGGGGAAACGGACGCGTCGGGTCTACACGGAGGGGATCTTGGTGTGGGTCTGGCCCGAATGTTGCTCCAAAGTGTTCTTATGGGCTGACCTAACACAACCGGGTGGGGAGGTCCACTGGTCAAAGCCCGTCCGTGCAAAGTCAAAGGGCTAGATCCCGTGGTCAAACGCTACAGGGTTAGGCGGGACGGGGGCACTGGGGTAGCAATGCCACCGGAGCGTCGCACCAGGCCCTCATACATGCGGGGTGGTGTGGTGGCATGTCCGAAGAGGCGGGACACGTCTCCGGGGCGTGCCCCCCCCTCACGGACGGCGATGACACGGTAGTAGACGTTCTGCGGTAACGATGCGGCGTCAATATTACTAAATACTCGGAGCGTGATAAAATCATGAGTTTTTTTGCACGACGTGGGCACATGTGCTATAGGAACGATGGTACTTTTTCATAATTTTTGGTGATGGAGAAGTATCCGAAAAATTCCCTCTACGCGGATTGCCCTTCGCGCATCTACGGCTGTGGCCGGCGGCCTCCGGGAGCTAGCATGCCGCCAAATCTTGCGTAGGCGGCCTCTCACAAGTCTGGAAGTGTTGTGGCGGTTGCAAACGCCCGGCACGCGCGTCCGGGATGTGCCCCCCCTCATGGACGGCGCCTCTGCCGGCACCTGGAGGGGGGAAACGGACGCGTCGGGTCTACACGGATGGGATCTTGCTGTGGGTCTGGCCCGGATGTTGCTCCATAGTGTTCCTATGGGCTGACCTAACACAATCGGGTGGGGAGGTCCACTGGTCAAAGCCCGCCCGTGCAAAGTCAAAGGGCTAGATCCCGTGGTCAAACGCTACAGGGTTAGGTGGGACGGGGGCACTGGGGTAGCAATGCCACCGGAGCGTCGCACCGGGCCCTCATACATGCGGGGTGGTGTGGTGGCATGTCCGAAGAGGTGGGACGCGTCTCCGGGGCGTGCCTCCCCATCACGGACGGCGATGACACGGTAGTAGACGTTCTGCGGTAACGATGCGGCGTCAATATTACTAAATACTCGGAGCGCGATAAAATCATGAGTTTTTTTGCACGACGTGGGCACATGTGCTATAGGAACGATGGTACTTTTTCATAATTTTTGGTGATGGAGAAGTATCCGAAAAATTCCCTCTACGCGGATTGCCCTTCGCGCGTCTACGGCTGTGGCCGGCGGCCTCCGGGGGCTAGCATGCCGCCAAATCTTGCGTAGGCGGCCTCTCACAAGTCTGGAAGTGTTGTGGCGGTTTCAAACGCCCGGCACGCGTGTCCATGGTGTGCCCCCCCTCACGGACGGCGCCGTCGCCGGCACCTGGAGGGGGGAAACGGACGCGTCGGGTCTACACGAAGGGGATCTTACTGTTGGTCTGGCCCGGATGTTGCTCCAAAGTGTTCCTATGGGCTGACCTAACACAACTGGGTGGGGAGGTCCACTGGTCAAAGCCCGTCCGTGCAAAGTCAAAGGGCTAGATCCCGTGGTCAAACGCTACAGGGTTAGGCGGGACGGGGGCACTGGGGGGGGGGGTAGCAATGCCACCGGAGCGTCGCACCGGGCCCTCATACATGTGGGGTGGTGTGGTGGCATGTCCGAAGAGGCGGGACGCGTCTCCGGGGCGTGCCCCCCCCTCACGGACGGCGATGACACGTTAGTAGACGTTCTGCGGTAACGATGCGGCGTCAATATTACTAAATACTCGGAGCGCAATAAAATCATGAGTTTTTTTGCACGACGTGGGCACATGTGCTATAGGAACGATGGTATTTTTTCATAATTTTTGGTGATGGAGAAGTATCCGAAAAATTCCCTCTACGCGGATTGCCCTTCGCGCGTCTACGGGTGTGGCCGGCGGCCTCCGGGGGCTAGCATGCCGCCAAATCTTGCGTACGCGGCCTCTCACAAGTCTGAAAGTGTTGTGGCGGTTGCAAACGCCCGGCACGCGTGTCCGGGGTGTGCCCCCCTCACGGACGGCGCCGCTGCCGGCACCTGGAGGGGGGAAACAGACGCATCGGGTCTACACGGAGGGGATCTTGCTGTGGGTCTGGCCCGGATGTTGCTCCAAAGTGTTCCTATGGGCTGACCTAACACAACCGGGTGGGGAGGTCCACCGGTCAAAGCCCGTCCGTGCAAAGTCAAAGGGCTAGATCCCGTGGTCAAACGCTACAGGGTTAGGCGGGACGGGGGCACTGGGGGTAGCAATGCCACCGGAGCGTCGCACCGGGCCCTCACACATGCGGGGGTGGTGTGGTGGCATGTCCGAAGAGGCGGGATGCGTCTCCGGGGCGTGGCCCCCCCTCACGGACGGCGATGACACGGTAGTAGACGTTCTGCGGTAACGATGCGGCGTCAATATTACTAAATACTCGGAGCGCGATAAAATCATGAGTTTTTTTGCACGACGTGGGCACATGTGCTATAGGAACGATGGTACTTTTTCATAATTTTTGGTGATGGAGAAGTATCTGAAAAATTCCCTCTACGCGGATTGCCCTTCGCGCGTCTACGGTTGTGGCCGGCGGCCTCCGGGGGCTAGCATGCCGCCAAATCTTGTGTAGGCGGCCTCTCACAAGTCTGGAAGTGTTGTGGCGGTTGCAAACGCCCGGCACGCGTGTCCGGGGTGCCCCCCCCCTCATGGACGGCGCCGCCGCCGGCACCTGGAGGGGGGAAATGGACGCGTCGGGTCTACACGGAGGGGATCTTGCTGTGGGTCTGGCCCATATGTTCCTCCAAAGTGTTCCTATGGGCTGACCTAACACAACCGGGTGGGGAGGTCCACTGGTCAAAGCCCGTCCGTGCAAAGTCAAAGGGCTAGATTCCATGGTCAAACGCTACAGGGTTAGGCGGGACGGGGGCACTAGGGGGTAGCAATGCCACTGGAGCGTCGCACCGGGCCCTCATACATGCGGGGTGGTGTGGTGGCATGTCCGAAGAGGCGGGACGCGTCTCCGGGGCGTGCCCCCGATCACGGACAACGATGACATGGTAGTAGACGTTCTATGATAACGATGCGGCGTCAATATTACTAAATACTCGGAGCGCGATAATATCATGCGTTTTTTTGCACGACGTGGGCACATGTGCTATAGGAACGATGGTACTTTTTCATAATTTTTGGTGATGGAGAAGTATCCGAAAAATTCCCTCTACGCGGATTGCCCTTCGCGCATCTACGGCTGTGGCCGGCGGCCTCCGGGGGCTAGCATGGCGCCAAATCTTGCGTAGGCGGCCTCTCACAAGTCTGGAAGTGTTGTGGCGGTTGCAAACGCCCGGCACGCGTGTCCGGGGTGTGCCCCCCCTCACGGACGACATCGCCGCCGGCACCTGGAGGGGGGAAACGGACGCGGCGGGTCTACACGGAGGGGATCTTGCTGTTGGTCTGGCCCGGATGTTCCTCCAAAGTGTTCCTATGGGCTGACCTAACACAACCGGGTGGGGAGGTCCACTGGTCAAAGCCCGTCCGTGCAAAGTCAAAGGGCTAGATCCCGTGGTCAAACGCTACAGGGTTAGGCGGGACGGGGGCACTAGGGGGGTAGTAATGCCACCGGAGCGTCGCACCGGGCCCTCATACATGCGGGGTGGTGTGGTGGCATGTCCGAAGAGGCGGGACGTGTCTCCGGGGCGTGGCTCCCCCTCACGGACGGCGATGACACAGTAGTAGATGTTCTGCGATAACGATGCGGCGTCAATATTACTAAATACTCGGAGCGCGATAAAATCATGTGTTTTTTTGCACGACGTGGGCACATGTGCTATAGGAACGATGGTATTTTTTCATAATTTTTGGTGATGGAGAAGTATCCGAAAAATTCCCTCCACGCGGATTGCCCTTCGCGCGTCTACGGCTGTGGCCGGCGGCCTCCGGGGGCTAGCATGCCGCCAAATCTTGCGTAGGCGGCCTCTCACAAGTCTGGAAGTGTTGTGGCGGTTGCAAACGCCCGACACGCGTGTCCGGGGTGTGCCCCCCCTCACGGACGGCGCCGCTGCCGGCACCTGGAGGGGGGAAGCGGACGCGTCGGGTCTACACGGAGGGGATCTTGCTGTGGGTCTGGCCCGGATGTTGCTCCAAAGTGTTCCTATGGGCTGACCTAACACAACCGGGTGGGGAGGTCCACTGGTCAAAGCCCGTCCGTGCAAAGTCAAAGGGCTAGATCCCGTGGTCAAACGCTACGGGGTTATGCGGGACGGGGGCACTGGGATAGCAATGCCACCGGAGCGTCCCGGTGCGACGCTCCGGTGGCATTGCTAGCCCCCTAGGGCACGCTCTGGCACCCGACACGCGGCTTCGGGGTGTGCCCCCCCTCACGGGCGTCGCTGACGCCATGTCTCGGAGGGGGGAAATGGCCACCACAGCTTACACCGGGCACCGGGCCGGTAACTGAACGTTTCACCGTAATTGTCCATTTTCTTAGCACAAGTCTAATGAATACCGGAGCTCACAAATATGCCGTTATAAAAAAATAAAAAATATGTCGTAATAAAAAAATATGCAAAGTACCTATGCCGACGGCTTAGCCGTCGGCATAGATTGACACGTGGCATGTCCATCTATGCCGACAGCTAAGCCGTCGGCATAGGCTAACCTTATCCACAGCGCACCCACCCCCTCCACTCATTCTTCCTCCCCCGCACCGTCTCCCCCCCTCCGCCCGACCCTGATCCCCACCCGCGCCGCCGCCACCCTATCCTGACCCTCGCCGCTGCCCCACCCTCGCTGCCGCCGCCGCCCTATCCCGACCCTCACCGCGCCGCCACCCCCATCCCCTCCCCCAACTGCGGCGCTGCCCCGCCCCCGCCCCCATCCCATCCCCCACCGCCGCCACACCGCCCCCCACTGCCCGCGCCGCCCCCATCCCCCCCCACCACCGCCGCACCGCCCCCACTGCCCGCGCCGCCCCCATCCCCTCCCCCACCGCCGCTGCACCGCCCCAGTGCCCGCGCCGCCCCAAGACCGCCGTCGACGCCGCCGGGCCGGCCCATCCCCGGCTGTGGCCGCCCCGTCCCCGACTGCGCCGGCGGCCGACGCCACTGCCCCGCCCGTCGCCGCCCTTCTCCACCCCGACCTCGTCGCCGTCCCGCCTCTGCTTCGCTGGTGAGCCCCCTGCTGCTGCTTTGCTGCTACCGCTGCCGCTTGCTGCTTGCTGCCACCACTGCCGCCGCTGCTTGCTGCCGCTGGTTGCTGCTTCCTGCTGCTGCCACTGGTTGCTGCTTCCTGCTGCTGCCGCTGCTTGCTACTTGCTGCTGCTACGTTAGGTTAGTTAGTTCAGGGTTTAGATGGATAGATTAGTTAGTTATATAAATAGTTAGATAGATGGATTATAAGATATAAAAAATTTGTTGATAGGTTAGTTGAGAAAAAAATTGTTGTTGATATATAGATGGATAGATGAGTGGATACTACATCATGATATATAGATGGATAGATGATGATGATGAATATGTGACGAATAGATGATGAGTCCCTATAGTTTTTTTGCCTACATGATGCAAAAATAAATGAATGCATGTTTAAATGTTTTAAATATGCTCTATGAGTTGTGATGTTCTAATTATTTGTCGTGATGGAATTTGCAGGCTTTGTGGTGTTGCATTCATCGGAGTGACCGTTGTCTGACGCGTTGGTCCCCCTGAGCATCCCTCTGCTGTTCGACTACTTCCTCTACAACCGAGGGTGAGCTACAAGTCCATCTCCTCCATTTTTTCATATCACTAGATTTCATTCTCAAGTCAAGTGGCGTAACCTAGGCGTCTCCCGTCCGAAAGGGTTGCATCGATAAATATGCATTCAATTGCATATTTATCACCGCAGCTCTTTCGGATTGTCCAGCCTTTTCCATGGACAACCCGAGGATGTGTAGATTGGGTATGTTCTCCATGTTCTACCCCGTTCTGAGACAGGATTTCGGCGGCGCCTCCCCATTGTTCTCCGAAGCACATTCTCTCGGCTATTTGCTGAGACGTGTATCTGGAGAACAGCGGGGAGGTGCTGCCGAAATTTTGTCTCGGAACGGGGTAGAATGGAGAACGTACTCAATCTACACATCCTCGGGTGGGATTAGGACCCATCTTTACCTATTAGAGATGTAGGTGGATTCAACGCGGTAGAAACTGAAAATTTGATGTGATTAATTTAAGTGAATCCTTAATTATGTTGTGTGGCTTGCAAAAAAGCAGAGGATGGCAGATAATCAGTGGATGTACAGTGGTTTTATCCGTCGGAATCGAGTAACATCAGAGTGGATCACGAAAACCGATGTGTATTTGAAGGAGATATTCCGTCGTCCAATGAGAATTATCCCACCATGCCCCTGTGTAACACCCTCGATGCGACTATAACTCCCACGTGTCGAGGCACGACTTAGAGGCATAATCGCATTGAAGGCATATGTCGCAAGTAAGGCAATCTTCACAACATCCCATGTAATATGAATAATAAAAGGGATAACATAGTTGGCTTACACTCGCCACGTCAAACAAGGTACTTAAATAACATTACATCATCCAAACACTCATGGCCCAACTACGGCGCCAAAATAGAAGATAAACCCAACATGCGACACGGTCCCAATCACCCCCAACTGGGCACCACTACTGATCATCGGGAAAGGAAACATAGTAACGTTGAGAGTCCTCATCGAACTCCCACTTGAGCTCGAGCGCGTCACCTGGAGCGGAATCATCAGGCCCTGCATCTAGTGTAATAGTAATCTGTGAGCCACAGGGACTCAGCAATCTCGCACCCTCGCGATCAAGACTATTTAAGCTTATAGGTAAGGCAAGGTAAATATGTGTGGAGCTGCAGCAAGCGACTAGCATATATGGTGGCTAACTTATTCGCAAAAGAGAGCGAGAAGAGGAGACAAAGCGCGAGCAGGAAACTAGAGAGCAACCTGCGCAAACATTACTCCAACACCGTGTCCACTTTCCGGGCTCCGCCGAGAAGAGGCCATCACGGTAACACACTCAGTTGATTCATTTTAATTAAATTAAGGTTAAAGTTATCTATAACCGGACATTAACAAATTCCCATCTGCCCATAACCGCAGGCATGGCTTTCGAAAGTTCAATCCCTGCAGGGGAGTCCCAACTTAGCCCATGACAAGCTCTCACGGTCAACAAAGGAATAGACCTCCTCCCAAGACGTTCCGATCAGACTCGGTATCTCGGTTATTCAAGACACTTCGATAGGTTAAAACAAGACCAGCAACACCGCCCGAATGTGCCGACAAATCCCGATAGGAGCTGCACATATCTCTTTCTCAGGGCACACTCAGATTGTCTAAACTTCCGGTAGGCCAGCCCAGAGTTGCCCCTGGTAGCCACCGGCGGCTGACAGTTTGGACCAACACTCAGAGGAGCACTGGCCCGGGGGGGGGGGTTAAAATAAGATGACCCTTGAGTCTGCAGAACCCAAGGGAAAGAAAAGGCTAGGTGGCAAATGGTAAAACCAAGGTTGGGCATTGCTGGAAAAGCTTTAATCAAGGCGAACTATCAAGGGGTTCCCATTATAACCCAACCGCGTAAGGAACGCAAAATCCGGGAACATAACACCGATATGACAGAAACTAGGGCGGCAAGAGTGGAACAAAACACTAGGCGAGAGGCCAAGCCTTCCACCCTTTACCAAGTATATAGATGCATTAAGATAACATGGCAATATAATGATATCCCAACAAGTAAATAAGTGTTCCAACAAGGAACGGCCTCCAATCTTCACCTGCAACTAGCAACGCTATAAGAGGGGTTGAGCAAAGCGGTAATATAGCCAAACAACGGTTTGCTAGGACATGGTGGGTTAGAGGTTTGGCATGGCAATTTGGGAGGCTTGAAAGCAAATGGTAGGCATCGTAGCATTGGCATAGCAAAAGAGCGAGCAATCTAGCATAGCAAAGATAGTAGTGATTTCGAGGGTATGGTCATCTTGCCTGCAAAGTTGTCAGAGTTGACTGGATCCTCGAAAGCAAACTCAACGGGCTCCTCGTTAGCGAACTCGTCTCCCGGCTCTACCCAAACAAGACAAACAAGCAACAAGGACACAATCAACCACGTGCGAACTCAAACAACATGATGCAAAGATGGTATGCTATGCGGGATGCGATGCGGGATGCATAATGCAAGATATGACAGGAAATGCAAGAACCCGGCCTCAACTTGGAAATCCAAGTGTGCCACTGGAAAGATGAGATGAAAATGCTTGAAAACGATATAAAGAACGCCGGAATCGGAGTTACGGTTTGGAAATGGCAAGCGATTCAAAAATGACACCGGTCTGCGATTTACAGCAAGTAGCCATCTAAATGCAACGAAATGGACATGCTACAGCACCCAAACATGACAACAAAATACATGGCAGGGTTGCATACAAGATGCTTAACAAAAGACTAGCACTGAGCTAAGGCCAATTCATCCATTAACAGGTTCAAACAAGCATGGCAAAACTGCATATGGTAAACAGATCTCAGACTTAGTGAAATTAACACTTGTCTGAAATTTCAGATCAGATAGCACTCTTCGGAGCAACAAAACTACATGCCATAGGACCTGAACATGACAAAGAAGAATCATGGCATGGAGCTACTCAAATAGCTTAACAAAAGTCCCTTAGTGCCCTTGAGCCAAAAGGGATCAGAAAATATACTAACAAGCACGCGAGCATCGCAAAAACATAATCAGTTTTCAGACTTAGTGAAAACTGGCACATGCTGAAACATAACTCAAGTAGGCATGTTTACGAGCTCGATGCTCTCACCACAGTGAAAGTCATGATAAGCTAAGCATACAACCATCAAGAATACACAAAATGCAAGCTAGACATGGCAAGAACAAAAACATAGCATGCACGGATCAACTACAACATCATCGGCAAAATTGCAAACAAGTTGACAATCTGCCCAGATTCACAAGGTAGCAAAAGTAGAGCTCGATTGACTCAAGCTAGGGTGCTCCATAATTCCAAACAAAGACATGGATGGATAGAGCACTACCATATAAATAAAACTCCCTTACTGATCATCCTCAAAAGAGGCATGAATCACTAGGAAACAACAAGAACATATGGCATCATGAGATAAACAGATCCAGGACTTAGTGAAATTACTAAGTCCCTGAAAACAGAATTACCAAGTGCACCACTTTGCAAGCCTGCACTAGTCACCACACACATCACAAAAATACATGGGTTGCACCTCTGGAAAGATGACAAAACCCTTAACAAAACATATGTAGAGCATCAGGGCATATCATGCACATATTAATCATGGCAAAAATGACAAAACTCTAAATGGAGTAGCAGATCCGGCAATTAACTGAAGTATCCCTCTTCTAACAGCATTTTGGGCATCAAGATGAACTCAAATGAAAATGATGCAATGGAATGAAATGATGTACTCTCTGAGATGAACATTTTGATATGCTATATGCATGAATCGGAGCTACGGATGCAAAGTTACGAGGCCATGAACATGGGCACTTGGACCGGAGATTTCGGGACTTAGAAGAAATTTACCCCGCGCGGATCTAGGGTTTACTGTTCATCCGGCGCGATCTACTATAGCGGCGGCGGATCCGAAGCTCGCCGGAGATGGCCGCGGCGGCCGGAGGCGACGAGGAGGACGGCGGAGGGCGGCGGAGTCGCCGGTGAGGCGGGGAGGCGGCGGCCGGTGAGGGTCGGGCGCGGCGTCGGGTGGTGGCGCGTAGGGCGGTGGAGGCAAGGGCGGCGGTGGCGGCCGTCGACGCCGACGAGGAACGGCGGCGAGGTCCGGCCGGGCGGGACCACGGCGGAGGCGGCGGACCGGGTCGCCGGCTCGGGAGGAAAAGGCGGCGGCGGGCGCGGGAGCGGCGGCCCGGGAGGCGGCGCGGGAGGGCCGGCCTCGGGCCCGTGCGGGCCGCGACGGCCGCGGTGGCCGGGTGCCACGTGGCGGGCGGAGACAGGTCGGGGGGAGCGGGGCGGACACGTCCGCGGTGGGATTTTTGTCCGGCGGCGGCGGCGAGGGGATTTTTAGGGTTTCAGACAAGGGGGATCCGGATTTTCGGGAGGGGGTGTATATGTAGGCATAGAGGGAGCTAGGAGAGTCCAAACGAGGTGCGGTTTTCGGCCACGCGATCATGATCGAACGATCTAGGTGATAGAGCAGAGTTAGGTGGGTTTTGGGCCAAATTGGAGGGGTGTTGGGCTGCAACACACACGAGGCCTTTTCGGTCCCTTGGTTAACTGTTGGAGTATCAAACGAAGTCCAAATGGTACGAAACTTGACAGGCGGTCTACCGGTAGTAAACCAAGGCCGCTTGGCAAGTTTCGGTCCAATCCGGAAATGTTTAATCCCCACACACGAAAGAAAGCTAGAAATGACCATCGGAGGAGAACGAAGTGCCGGAATGCAAAACGGACAACGGGGAAAATGCTCGAATGCATGAGATGAACACGTATGCAAATGCAATGCACATGATGACATGATATGAGATGCATGACAAGGATAACAACACACGGAGACAAAGACCCGAACCCGAGAAAATAAAATAACTTAACGCCGGAAACGGCAAGAGTTGGAGTACAAATTGGGAAAGCTATATCTGGGGTGTTACACCCTGTGCGAGATGTGCCAGACGTCACCGTAGAAATCAGACGGACATGAGTGAGCACCTTCGCACGCACGGATATATGCCAAACTTTGACATGCCACCGATAAACATAGCCGAGCAAGACCGTGGTAGAGAGGAGGTGATGCGACAACGCATCGATGGATATGAGGACGACGGGGTCAGGGACATGCTAGATGATGTCATTGTTGCAGAAACGACAAATGCGACACCTTCAGAGAATGAACCGGAGGAGCCGGAGGCAACCGCAAAGGCCTTCTTGGAGGTCTTGGCCTCGTCAAAGAAACCTCTTTATGCGGGTGCGAAAATATCTTAGCTGGATGCCATCTCGCAACTGATTGCAGTCAAGGATGAGTACGGCTGTAGCCAGAAATGCTTCGAAGCATTCCTGGGAGTATGGGCTAACAGCCTCCCAAAGGGTCATGAACTGCCGAAAAGCATGTACGATACAAAGAAAATCATGAAGGCACTCTCTATGGATTATGAGAAAATAGATGTTTGCCCGAAGAATTGCCTTTTGTTTAGGCACGAGTATGCGGATGACAAGTACTGTAGGAAGTGAGGTTCGTCTCGGTACATTGAGGTGGTCGGTGAGGATGGTGAGAAAAAGCAGCTAACCATCCCCGTTAAGGTTCTTCGGTATCTTGATTTTATAAAAAGACTGCAGCGCCTTTTCATCACGAAGGAGTCTGCCAAAATGATGAAGTGGCACAAGGAAGGTATAAGGTACAATCCAAACAAATCGTACATCCATCGGGAGGGGAAGCATGGAAGTCTTTCGATGAAGAATACCCCGAGGAAGCAGCCGAGGCTGGGAATGTCAGAATAGCCATATCAGGTGATGGGTTGAATCCATATGGTATGTCGTCCAATCCATACAGCTGCTGGCCTGTGTTTGTAATTCCGCTCAATCTTCCTCCCGGTGCCCTAATGCAACGGAAGACCATGTTCTTGTCGCTCATCATTCTGGGGCCTGAATACCCGGGGAAGCAATTGGGTGTATTTATGCAGCCGCTTGTGGATGCTTTGCACCATTCTTGGTACTTTCCGAGGTTGACATACGACCGGGATCTGCAGAGAAATTTCTTGATGAAAGTTTGGTTGCACTATTGCATGCATGACTTCCCCGGCTATGCTCTATTCTGCGGATGGTGTACAAGTGGGAAGATGACATGCCTAGTGTGCATGCAGGCTCTGCGAATGATTTGGCTGAGTAAGGGTGGCAAGTATGTAGCCTTTGACCTGCATCGATAGTTCCTCCCTCCAGACCATCCAGGCAGGGAAGACAAGAAGAACTTCACGAAAGGCCGGGTTGTTCATGAAGTAACCGAGATTCCAACATTTTCGGGGGCAGATGTTCTTGCTCAGCTAAAAGCTCTCAAGCCTAAAGTCAAAGGCAAAGGCAAAGCCAAAGCCAAAGGCTTCGAGGGATATGGTGAGACGCACAACTGGACTCACATTACCCCCTTCTCGCAGCTTCCCTATTTCAAGGACCTCAAACTTCCTTACAATATTGATGTGATGCACACCGAAAAGAATGTGGCAGAGTCCCTTTTCCACACGATCCTCAACATTCCTGATAAGACGAAGGATAACGTAAAATCTAGAGCCGATCAACAGAGAATTTGTGATAGACCACGCCTGAACATGAAGCCTCCCACAGGCGGTCGAAAAAACCGGTTCAAGACAGATGCTGACTTTGTCCTTAAACTGCCAGAAAAAAAGAGTACTTATCTGGCTGAAACAAATTTTGAAGTTCACCGATGGTTATGCATCGAATATAAGTAAGGGAGTCAATCTTTCAACGGGCAAAGTGACCGGCCTGAAGAGTCATGACTACCATGTATGGATTGAGCGGATAATGCCGGTGATGGTTCGAGGCTATGTCCCCGAGCATGTCTGGCGAGTGCTTGCCGAGCTTAGTCATTCTTGTTTCATGCATGATTGTAGAAATTCTATCGAGTTCTTCCGGAGCACAGGGCTAGAGCGGACCAGATCGTGCTGCGCCAATGCAAGAAGAAGGCCTGCCAGATGCAGTACGAGGTGCGCTATGTGGCCATCTCCACATACTACCACGACGTTCTTGGTGTGAAGATGACCAAGGAAGAAGCACGGAGGATGGGCATTACCTTGGAGAGGCCCAAGTTCTTGGCGGTAAGTATAAAAGATTTTTCATTATGCTTTCATATATTATGCTTTCATTATGCTTTCATTACCTTGTGGTACATTATGCTTTATGCTTTATGCTTCCATAACACCAATTTGGACACACCTACAAGCCATTATGCTTTTATTATGTAGGTGTGTCCAAATTGGTGTTATGGAAAAGACGAGTCCTGGGCGGCATTGGTGGATCTTTGGTGTGATGAGGATGGAGCCTGGGCGGCTATGAGAACCAAAAATAAGGCTAACCGAGGGATGGAGGGAGTACATGCTCAGGGAAACCGAAACCACTATCTCCACAAGGCAGTTAATGTATGACTAACCCCATTAAACATTCTTCTTCTTCTATTTACCATCACTTTCTTATGTATGACTAACCTCTGTTTGGTGGTGCAGGAGGAGAAACTGAAGCAGCCGCTCTCACACATGCAGGCGTGGGAGATCGCCCATACGCGGAAGGACCCCAAGCCTGGCGAGCCCAAGTACTACGGCAAGAAGACCGCGGGTAGGAAGAAGACCCACTCCGAAGCGTATCTAAAGTTACATCCTGACACACCTGACCCCATTGCGGCGCCTCTGGACGACATGGCGGTGGTGAGGATGGGGCCCAAGGAGCACGGTCGGGAGGCGGTTCTCGATGCTGTGATCACTCCTAGTATCTCCTACACACATCTTCGTCGGATCGACCCGAGCCTGAGCCAGCGCACGAGCCAGCCAGTGACCAGTGCACAGTCCCTCTTTCAGGAGCAACAATCTGTAAGTATTTTCCCTCTTATCTTCATTGCTCACTTTATTTTCCGCATTTAGTAGTTTTATGAGTTCCATCATGTCATACCGTAGGCCTACCTGGAGCACACACGCCAGGAGACCATGGCGTGGCATCAGAGGCTTTATGAACACCAAGTGCAGAGGGATAGCCAGATGCAGCAGGCTTTTCAGGAAATGGCGGCCGACGGGTGTCCTCAGTTCCCTTCAGCACAATGCCCTCCAGCACAACCAGTGTTGCTGAGCTTTGAGGAGTTTGTGGCACAGAACGCTGGCCCCTCGCCGGTTAGTTCATCCCCAATCTATTCACCCAAAGCATGTCATGCCTTTCAACACAGTCATATATCCCATGCATATGTCTTTTCAACATCCAGGGAACAGGTGGATCTACCGTTGGCGGTGGTCTTCGCAGCACTCCGGAGACACGGAGCCCGACCACTCCGATCCACGGAGGCGGAGGCGGAGGTGGAGGCGGAGGCGGTCTTGGCGGTAGCGCTGCCGCTAGCAGTGACGACCTGGGCTTCGGCGATTTTGGCGGTGACGACCTCCGCGGTGCTCGATGATCCTTGTGTGTGGTGATGATGCTTGAGATGACTTGTGTGTGGTGATGATCATTTAGATGACTTGTGTGCTTCTCTATATGCTTATGCTTATGTTGGTTGTGATGATGATCATTTAGAGACTTGTGTGTGATGATGCTTATGCATATATTGATGTGATGGTGCCGGATGATATCCCGTTGTGTTTTATATGTCTATTCCATCATATATATCTGCTGATATGTGCTGTTATTTGAATTGAATTGATTTGAAAACAAACAGAAAAAAGAAAGAAAAAAGCAAAGGCAAACTATGCCGACGGCCTAGGGCTGGCGTGAGCTCCCAGTAGCTGACACGTGGGCGCCTATGCCGACGGCTTTTCTATGAGTTCCATATGAAGGAATATGCCGACGGCTTGGCCGTCGGCTTAGTTTCAAACTATGCCGACGGTCCAGCCGTCGGCATATCCCTGATCCACGAGCAGCGACTGGTCGCCACGTGGCACACCTATGCCGACGGTCTAGCCGTCGGCTTAGGGGTGCCATGTGGCGACCAGTCGTTGGGCAGACTTGACGGCGGCCACCGTTAGGCATGATTGTTGCCGACGGCAAGGGCTGTCGGCATAGATGTACGGCCCCCGTCGGGAAAGCATCTATGCCGACGGCTTTTCTATGCCGACGGCCTCCCTGGCTACGCCGACGTATATGTTGCCGACGGCCCTATACCGACGGAGCCGTCGGCATAGGTCTGTCCCGACGGGACTCAGGGCTATGCCGACGGCCCTAGCCGTCGGCATAGTGCATGGTCCGTTGAGATTCGAAACGAAACGATTGTAGCTTCAGAGAAACTACCTTCCTCGTGCCCTCTGAAGCAAAAAAACGTTTATCATCATCTCTCGCCGCGACCCTGCCGAAAGGGTCGGGGTAGCATCCAAAGTTCGGCCGATGGGAATTCGGTGCTGCACCTGTCACACTCCGTCCGTCGCATAAATTTCGCCGCAGCAAGCGGAAAGAAACTTCGTGGACCTTGTCTCTTGGCATCGGTTCGGTCGTACGAGTATTTCCTAGCGTTGGCGGCCGGGGTGCTCTCTCTGACCGCTCCACTCCAAGTCGAACCGAAGCCCATGCGACGTGACAGGCACCACCATCATCTGGCGGTGTGAACCGAAGCGCATAAATGCGTAGTGCACGCCATGACCCATCACTGCATGCATCGCTATCACTGTAGTACGGTTTTGAAAACGGGACGGGCGGAGCGGAGCCCCGTACTTGAATTAATCGGCGGCGCCGTCGCATAATTGATGCGGCATGTTCGCGCAGGGATGGAAAGAAGTTTGCGCGTGAAGATGCGCGATTGACGCCGCGCAGGACACAATCAGGCCGGCCGGATCAGAGCGAGCGTACAAGCGTCAACGTACGTGTGGAGCCAGGTAGAGCGACGATGATGCACGGTGACGCCAACCGTTGGCTAATTAGGCGGAGACCCACTCAGTCGCTGCTGGTGAGCCGGCCGGCCGCCGAGGGGCCAGACCAGCCACCGGCCATGCCGCGCGCAGGCGCAGACGTGTCGAGTCGGCGGACGTGGACTTGCTGTGTATAGTTCTCTTCACCTTGACTCTTCTTCTTCATTTGGGTTGATAATTGTCGCCAATGACAATGAGGTGGTCACGTCACGTGTGCCAACACCCATTTCGATAGGGTAGGTAGTTTTACACGAGAGGATGCCGAGCCGAGTATTATTGGTCCTGTGGCATTTGCGAGAGGAGATTGCTTTGGAGTTATGCTCCGTTTGTCGGGGGTGGAGTGGATTTGATCAAGCCATCAACTCTGCATCAGCATCACTGCATGGTAAGCATGTGCGCATGTCCTCCCGAACAAGGGCTAGACAGCGAGAGGATAAGGTTGCTTGCTTGCTTGTTACTACCACTGTTGGCTCGACGCCTATAATTGCTGCAGCGTACTGCGATTCTCTGCTAGGACTAGGACTAGGTGCGGCGTCAAATCGATGGATCAGTACACGCATGCAGCGGCACACGCAGTGCCGGGCTGTCCGTCCATGTTGCGTCCGTTTGGTTGGGCGACGGGGACGACGCTTGACACGGGCAGGTGTGGTGCCCCCGGGCCCCGGACATGGCCATCGCTGTGTGGAATTGTGGATAAGGAGGGTGGTGCCGTCCTGCCCGTGTCACGTAGAACGGACCATGATTGAACGGGCAGTAGCCTCTGGTGTGCCATCCATCGACCCTGGAGCACTGATGGCCCAACAGCCTGGGCTAGTGGCGTTGCTAACAACAGGTGAAGGTGTGCCCCGCAAAAAGAAAACAGATGAAGGTGATAATGTCGCCACACGGTTGCCACAGATTAAATATGCGACGGACACGTTACGGCATCCCACGTTGTGTGTGGGCGGACGACTGCGCGGAGGAGGGGGCCACGCGGTGGGCTGGGAGGGGAAGCGGGCGCTGTCGTCCCGAGTTGACGCACCCGCCCGTGCGCGGCGCTTTCGGTGCATTTCTATTTTTAATGTCTCAGTTGGTATAGGTCGCGTTTCAGGTTTTATTTTTGTTCCATCTTATCCGGTCTTTTTTAATACTTTTTTGATACTTGCTCCCACCATCCCTTCAGCCGTGAAAAACCAAGAAAAACCCAAACTCCCGTCGTTATTAACTGAATCGAACGACAAAATACCTACGAAGAAAAACCAACGAAAAAAACCCCCTCGAGCTCCGACGGGAACGAGGCTCCCCTCGATCTGAAACAGCGCTAGGGTTTGCCCAGCCGCCACGCTCCGCGCTGCCGCCCAAGGCCCGCTCCGCCCCCACCGCTCCCCGCAACGCCGCTGCCGGAGGGCCGGCCGGCGAAGCCGCGCCGCGCCCAGGGACGGCAGCGGCGGGGCGGTTCCGTCTCCCTACCTCCTGCCAGAGCCACCACCCCACCATACGTAGATCTGGCCGGGAGCCCCGCCGCCGACGAGGGCCACACCGGCGATCTCGCGCAACCTACCTGCCTCATGTTTCCTCTCCGTTCTCCTCCTTCTCTCTCCGACCCTTGTTCATCCGCGGCCGCCCGAGCTCGCCCCGATTCATGGCCCTCTCCTTCCGCCAACTCTGGTCCGTCGCCGGTCGTCTGTGGCGCGAGCGTCGCGCCTCCTCCTCAACCTCCTCGATCCGCGATGCCCTGACTGCACTGCGCACGTGCGCCTCGCGAGCCATGGCCGCCTTTTGCCGAGCTGCGGGATCGACGTCTGACCGCCATCATGACCGGCCTCTTGCGAAGGTCCCGGTCGCAGTCTCCTGTGCCTTTGGACCTTGGGAGCGACTGGGTGATTATATGCCAGGTAATCTATTTTGCTGAATTTGTTCAGAAGGAAAATCCTTGAGGTACAACACTGACCCGCTTCCTTGCTGTCTCATCTCGGCTGTTTTGGTTGAGCTAGACGCCAAAAGCAATATTGCAACACCATGCGTGAGGAACATGATTCTGCCAGTATTTAAGCATTATACTTGCTAACACTGAGAGCTTAATTATCTTTGATGCAACCAGTCCGTCCAAGCATCCAAATGTACGATTCATGTGCCTAGAATCAGTACTTTTGCATGTCTGATGCATGCAGAAATATCCAAATTCGGCCATTAATTTCCCTTTTAGTACTTACTAATGTTTTTTTTATTGTTTTGGTTGATCCAGAGTTGATTTGGGATGTAGAGATTAAAGAACAGTAGGGCGTCAGGTTCAGAATTGCCTTGGCATCTTCCAGTGTGGGACGATGTTGATTGTCGGGATTTGAAGACAAGTGTGCCCCATACCGTGGCTGAGCCTGTCGGTTTCGCACAGTGGCTGCACGACACCTCATGGACCCGATGTGAAGGTAGCATATGCTATTCTACAGTGCTTGCCCTCTGAAATCTTAATTGTTGGTTGTACAGTTAGTGCTAAACTGCAGTAATCTACTGCACTTGCATCTGAATTTTACATTTAATAAGTTAATACTTGAGAGTTAAGATAGATCAGTAATCTGGTTGGGGCTCTATCGTTGTGGCAATTTGGCAACCGTTGCTAGAGGTGATAAATCTACTGCACTTGCATCTGAATTTTACATTTAATAAGTTAATACTTGAGAGTTAAGATAGATCAGTAATCTGGTTGGGGCTCTATCGTTGTGGCAATTTGGCAACCGTTACTAGAGGTGATAAATCTGCAAGCATAAAGTCAATGTCCTGCTATGCCGCATAATTACAGTGCTTTCACATTATGGTAAATTTGTCTCCTAAAAGTAAAATCTTTGTCGTGCCCAATTCATGGTGCAGGACAAGTAAGCCATCCACACGAAGTCGGCGGCAGCAAGGGTGTGGGGCGTCGGGAGGAGCATCTGGGTTGAAGGTTCTGGCCCTCGCCATTGAGACTACCGTGTTCGTCGCCGAGTACATCTGGTATGTACGCAACGAACCTCCCTAATGCAATGTCGCTGCTGTTTATTTCATCTTTTGATTGCGGCAGACTATATTCCACTAAGGCACATTAGGGAGCAGCTTTGGGATAGGGGCCAAACCTGCATATTTTGATCAATTATTTTTATTAGATTAGCAATGGGAGCTTACTGTTCAGTGAGGATTTCCCCCCTTAAAGTCATATTGTTAATATCCAAAAAATTTAATGGGTGGGTGGTGATGTCCCACTGCTTTGCCCTTTTAATTCCAGCACTTAAATAAGAATTGGAGGGCAGACGTTGCACAAATGGATCATGTGGCATTTACTACTGTTGTATTATCATATCTAGCATCTCTCTATAAAAAATAAATCTAGCATTAGTTTTGAACTTCTGATGATGTAAGGTAAACACAGAGGCATATCTTCGTCATAGTTGCATCCTTTATAGCAGAGATTTTGTTATGAAAAAATTATTTTGTTGATGGAAGCCTTTGTGCTTCTGTCACTTGGATGTGAAATTTTTGTAGACAATCTTAGGACGTGAAGTGGGATGCAACATCTATAGATCTACTGACACTGAAAGGTGGTTGTTAGTTAGGTTCTGATTGTGCCAATCAATAATACACAATTGTTACTAGGGTTCGGCTACGGATGCCATCCATCAACTCATGTTTTAAAGTGTGCTTGTGAGATGCAATCCGATCTCTCTATCTTTCCCGTTGAGATGCAGAGGAGCTCGGTGTTTTAGGGCCTGGCTGTTGCTGCAGGGGAAGGTGGAGCTGCGAGGAAACAAGACAGGTGGACAATGCGACAGGAAGCAAGAATGAATTTCTAATCAATCTACTGTTTCCCTTGAGTCGGGGGGAACGTACCACGCACCACGTTGTGTTTATTGATCTGGAATCCTAGAGGATCACCCACCCTCGTAATTCAGTATTGAGATGATCTCCTTAATTTCTCAAATGTGTTTTATTAAATTGGATTCCTGTAATTATCCTTGCTCTAATTTGATAGTTTTACCCTCCCGAGCATGTTGTGCTTCCATAAAAACATGAATATTTCTCAGCCATTTTATTGAAAATGTAGTCGTATGCTTTCACATTGACTCTGGATATTCTCCTAAACGAAGGTCAAGAACAATTGATTTTATCGGCAACAGGAGGCGTTTATCAGTCGCCATCAAGTGCCTCAACCAGTGCGGCGTCCAGGTACACACATTGCTTCATCTCCTGTGCTATCTCATCGTCTAGACAATATATCCATGGGTGACCCCTGTACTCACCTCATCTCCAGATTAGAACATAAGTGTCCGTAGGAGGGTAGGATCTAGGCAACTGCAGTACTGATTGTCCAGCTAGGCAACAAAGTCGACGGGGCAAATAACATAATCTTCAGATAAAGTTATATTCGAAAGTCAGTAGGCTTTTCATGATTGCCAGTGGTAAAACAAGCATATATTTCTTTTGATTATTGACATAGCACAGCTTAGTAGAGTGGACCAACCAACATTGGGTTTGGGAGGTCATTTAATAGGAAACACTTCGCTGCAAGTTTCTTCACCATTGGATACAATTCATCACAAGACTTTATATATGTTGGCTGTCATGCATGTACGTCTGCAACTAAATAATTACAGGATGTTGTGTGCTTGTTCTATGTCCAGCAGTAAAGATGTTTGAAGTTTTGTACCAGTTTCCAATAGATCATTTCCTACAACAATATTTGTTTTGCAATCCAAACAAGTAAATGTCTTGTAAAGAAGTAGATGTTTCTGCATATCAACACACCATTCAAGTTATTTACAGAATGATTTTCTTGGAGCGTTCATAATTTCACGTATGTTTACATCATTATTCATGTGTGGGTTGTATTGTGTTTTCTTTCGTGGGGTGCCGGACACGCTACTGACGGTACTAGCATGTTTGGGCTGGGGAGACAGAGATGGTATGCGGAGTAAGAAGAGTGATTTAAGGGGAGAGAAATCATAACAGGGGTTGGTGGAGCAGAAGAGGGCGAAGGAAGACTTGTGGGGAGCTGCGAGGAATAGATTTTGGGGTATGTTACTGTTTTATGTGTGATATCAGTTCATAATTTACTGCAGCGGTCAGTTCTCTACTTTCTATGTACTAGGTTAATTCTATTTGCTAGCCTTAAGTGTTTTCTCTATAGCAACTAAATATTGTGAAAGTAACCCTGAAACATACACACATCTACTAAATGCAAAATTGTTTCTCTGTTGGTACGAACAATCATGTAGATTACTGCATGTAGTTTCGTTTTGCACACAACATACTCTCCAGTAGTGCCGAAATTAGAATCTCAATCCCTGTCCATTATACAAGATGCAAAAGAGTTCAGAATAAGATATTCATCATCATATTCACGCATTTTCCGTTGTAATATATATTTTGTATTTGTGTACAGGTTGACACATTACACATACATACAGTATGTCTGACTTATGCAGAAGAAAAGGGACCCTTCATATAAATTATTTGCATGCTCATAGTTATGAACTTAATACACTTTGCCTGGCATTCATAACCATTATACTTCCTCCTGCCCAAATTTGTTGTCCTACGTAATAGTGTTCCACTTTGCGCCTACCACTGGTAGCTGGAAATTAGATATAATAATAATCAGTTTCCTTGCTAGATTTGTTTCCTTATAGGATATCCTGCCGATTTGATCTATTTTTGGCTAGAGCACATGGGATCAAACCAGAGGTAATCAATTTTCTATGTTCACCTGATTAGTTATAAGGAATTTATTACCTCTGTTTTATTTCCAGGATACCCAAACCAGTGGTAATGTTTTTTATGGCTTTGAAATTCTGTACAAGGTATTCTCATGTCTAAATACTAGAATTGTTTGTTCATTGCTAAATTGTTAATGAGGGGTCCATGTAGTGCTCTCAGTGGAGACACTAGACCATCTGATGTTCATTTAGACATTTCTATTCAAACTTTCAAAGTGATTGTTTTCGTTTTGTGTGTCCACACAGTTGTTTGTGTGCATCCAATATAAAACTTGCTATGAATTTGCACCACCTACACCCTTTTTCCATGTCTTAGTCTATATGAATTACCCACTTTATATACCGCAAAAAGAAATTATCCACTTTATAATAACTCACATGTTAATTAAAAGGAAAAAGATCTGAACCATCGACACTCTATAAGTTAAGTTGTTCAGCTAAAATTTAACAAAGAGATATTTGATTACATGGATCTCTAATTTTTCTGCAGTGTTGTAATTATATTGTCTCGGGTGTTGTTGTACGTTCCTTGTATCATGTTGACTTACTCCTTGATCAATAGGGATGTGGATACAAAATTCCGTTTTCCACTACTTATATTATCCTCATTGGACCTTAAGCTATAATCATCGGCTGTTGTTGTGCGTCTGCCTGCCTGGCAATGTTTCACCTCTATTTTTAACCTACTGTTGACTTATTTGGAACCTGAGAAAGGATTATTTTACATGTTAGAGTACTCTCATATGTTCGAAGTCATAAAACCAGCTGAGATAATGAAATAATGCCAGGTAATTACTCGTGGTTTCAAGGTTGCGCAAAGGAGAGGAGGCATGGTTATAGGTCCTCGACAACATCTGCGCCTCATAGGTCAGCCATGATTCTCGGATTTTTGTTCTGCTGTTATTCCCAAAGAAACATCGTAGTTCTTTTGGACGGTCAAAGATTATTCAGTTACTGAAATACTTCTTATCCAAAGAGCTGGGAATATTTAAAACATCTAAATTGCTTATCTCAACACTATAATAGAAAGTACTATCTCGAAAATAATAACAAAACACCTGATAAACTGGGCACCGGAGCCATATTGACACAGACCCATGATCAATGATATGTGAGCCAAGTCTTGATACCCGTGAACTTACAGCCACCCATTGAGTGCATGATTTCTTCCATCTCCTTTTCTTTTGTTTTCCAGGGCAGATATTCCACCGTGCATTGTATTTGACCATACTTAACCAAGTTGATTCATATCAATAAGTATCTTTTGGTTTTCTTCCAGTTTATTAGGCATGGACCCAGACACAAATTCTGAAGCTTCAATAATTTGGGTGGTCTAATAGTTCCTGTATAGCTTGATGTCATATCAGGTGTAATATTTTGTTGTTGCTTGATGTTGCATCAAGACAAGCTAGGGTCAACAAGGAACAAAGGGGTTGACACGTGGAGAAGCGGGAGCATAAAATTCAAAAGGTACTGAACATGTGTATGGATTACACCGGTGAGTGAATGGTGTGGCACATTGAGTCAGAGAGGAGTAGTTGCTTGTCTGGTATGAAAAACAGTTGTTTCTCGATTAGATTAAGGCCAAACTTATCTTCAACATGTGTGGTCTTTCATCACCATTTTAAAAGAGGTTCAATGCAAAATCCTCAGACTGCCAATTTTTACTATATTGGAAGTACTTTATCGATACGTTTGGAACAATTCTCAGATTCCATGAAACATATTCGTGGCACCAATTTTAACTAAAGAATAAATCAATCTCAATTTTGTTCTGTAAAAAATTAAAGCACTCTCCTTTCCTATGAGAAAAGAAAACATATACTCCAATTGAAGGAAGGAGTACAAAGTTGAGTCATTTTTGAGTCACTTATTGCGGGACGGAGGGAGTACTACATTGAAGCGATTGCCAATTCAAGGAATCATTTTCTATGGTCAGTCCAAACAAACAAAATTTAACCATATGGAAACAATATTTAGTTGCCATAGAAGTAATTTGACCCAAAACAGTTACCATCCAAAAAAAGGAAGTGAAAAAACCATATGAAGGAAACTAAAGTTCCAAAAGCAAGGAGTATCAACATTTGAAACAAAATATATCTTCATACAGAAGTAATTTACATCTATGGAAGCAATTTTTTGTTCATCACTAATCTGTATCAATATGTGTTGCATTCTCTTTTAGAGAAGTGAACTCTGAAATCCCTCCTCATTCCATACAATGAAATTCTGAGGCTGAAAGTACAAATTTGTTACGACATGACTGACTTAGAGAAAAAAATGGGCGTATTTGGAGCCGGATGGAAACATGGGCAGATTTGGAGCAGTGTGAAGACGGCGCACGCTGGTGTTGCAATGACCAAAAGAGCCGAAGTGAAAGAAGAGATGGAATGACAATGATGCAACCTTGTCATGTGATTCTTGTATGTATATTTGAGGTCCGTAGGGAAATATGTATTAGTGAGATAAAGTGATGGAGATGCATCTTAGGTGGAAATGGAAGCAGAGCCCAAAGATAAATAGAGAATTATTAGTTTGTGAATGAACATGTGGTGGAAAGATTGTTTTCTTGTTCATATGCCACATTTTCTTACTATTTCTACTAAGGTGAGGTGCCTTGTACATGCCATATTTTTAACATACATAATAGTGCGAGACAACAAAACAATGACATAGAAGCCACATGCATAATCAAGTTACCGCATATTGAGAGGATGGTTTATGTATGGACAAAGAGGGCTAGGTAGAAGTTCAACAAAAAACAGAGGCTAGATGGGGTGCATGGTGTTTGTTGGAATAGAGAGAAGATACTTGCGTGCAATGTTTTCGTTCGAGGCGGGTAACTTGAGCATTGTTTACAAATTTTTCCCTGCCCTGGCAGTCTACTAGTTTTTATATGTGACGGGATGGCGCGCAATCTGGGCGTGATGAGTGGCCTAGCTGTGCCCCTCTTTTTTTACTCTGAAAAATGAAGATCTATGGTCAAAGTACACCACACCTTAATCGTAACACGTAAACTTATATTATGAGACTGAGCCACGGAGGGAGTATATAATAAAGATTACATCAAGGTATTTGTATCACTAAACAACCACTCAGAACGAGTCGTCAATGACTGATGTCACCACTCCTTTATCAGAGCCGGCTTGACCTTGTACATGACAGCCGGAAAATCCTTATGCATGTGACCCTAATTAAGTACCAACACCTCGGAGCCCAGTCGTCGTTGTTGAGTCATTGAATTGATCGGAAGCGTTTGACACCAGATCTCGCCATCGCGTACCCACAACGAGAGACCCCATCCTCGATGCTCCAAGAAGATGATGGGAATCTGCGCTGGAGCACCTTCAACTTCATCCAATATGGATGAACTTGAGAACTCAAAGAAGAATCGTCGCTACCCGTCCAAGCGTCACCCCTGCAAGGACTAAAAGACCCTAACCTAAATTACTAGTCAGAGTCGAGGCATCAGGGTTCCCCTCCCCGCCACTGGTCATTGGAGTGATAACTGAGGGAAGGTGAATCCACACTCGACGGAGCCTAGAGAGGAAGAGTTCGCCCTAACCGCCGCTTATGAGGGGAAGGGAAGGAAACTGCGCCCAACTACCCCACAAAAGTCAGTCAGGCTGCAGGCAACACAACGATGATCAATTGAGCCACTATGGACGTGTTGTGCTAGTGCCGCAATAATTGAATGTGAGATGGTCCACGCCAATTTATGTCTTTTCATTTGTAGTAGAATTCTCAAAACATAGAAATTTAAACAAAATGATTGAAGTAGCATATGCTATTAAATTTTGTAGTACTAAAAAACTACATGAATTTAAGTAAACAATGTTTGATACCACATGAAAAAGAAGAATATACTATATAAAGAGATTTGAGCGGATGGAGATTTCCTCCCATAATGGAATGCAGAGCAATCCTTAGAAAACTTCAAATGATTACAACCTATCAAATCAAACGACTTACATAGGGATCCCAAAGATCCAAATCCTCAAAAATACTATGAATCAAACGAGTCGAGCCCTTACTCCTTTTCTCTTGAGTTTTTAGGTTATACACAAAACGGAAGGAGTATCCGTTGGATAATGAAAAAAGGTAAAGGATAAAAAAAATTAAATAAATTTTGTATCAATCAATCCAACATTCCTTGATTAACCTTTTCTTTGCGGGGGACTTTTTTTGATTAACTAACCAAGGTGCAATCCAAAACACATAAACAAAATAGATACATGATAAAATTAAAAATTACATCAGATACTTCCAGCTAGTCGTCTCCATGTTGCTTTTACATTTTGACGTTCCTCTAAGACCCGGTAAGAGCCCCCAAGAAAAATCAAACCTGCACAAAAAAAGACAAACTCGGGTTTTAAAAGTTTCGAGTCACCCACCCAAGAAGGTGTGAATCTAAGATTGTTTCACCCCCTTGCAAGACAAGCCGTTGTATTGTCGATTTGCACTATTGGGGAAGATGTTCACATGAACCACCAAATCTGGAGCACATTTAAATTTCTTTATTTTCAACCTACCCATTAATGCATCATTATTACTCTATTCTTTCACATAACAATATGACGAGCCCAGGTGCTTATTTCCTCCATGATATGGTGAAAGTTAAGTATTTTGGTATCAAACTCATGTTGCTATTGATTTGATTGCTATGCATGTAAATAATTTTATAATTGAGTTGGCTCTTTTGGCCCCATAAATAAATAGAGCTCTAATTTTATTTTACCTTTTGGTATTGATGATTGAGACCTAACACGTATTGACTTCATCCTCGTGTAGTTACTAGTCTCAGCGAAACCTAAAACAACATGATGTTCAAGATAAGTACTGAAAGAAATATGCCCTAAAGGCAATAATAAAGTTATTATTTATTTCCTTATTTCATGATAAATGTTTATTATTCATGCTAGAATTGTATTAACCAGAAACATAATACATGTGTGAATACATAGACAAACATAGTATCACTAGTATGCCTCTACTTAACTAGCTCATTGATCAAAGATGGTTAAGTTTCCAAACCATAGACATGAGTTGTTATTTGATCAATGGGATCACATCATTAGGAGAATGATGTGATTGACTTGACCCATTTCGTTAGCTTAGCACTTGATCGTTTTTGTTTACTGCTATTGCTTTCTTCATGACTTATACATGTTCTTATGACTATGAGATTATGCAACTCCCGAATACCGGAGGAACACTTTGTGTGCTACCAAACGTCACAAGGTAACTGGGTGATTATAAAAGTGCTCTACAGGTGTCTCCGATGGTACTTGTTGAGTTGGCATAGATCAAGATTAGGATTTGTCACTCCGATTGTCGGAGAGGTATCTCTGGGCCCTCTTAGTAATGCACATCACTATAAGCCTTGCAAGCAATGCAATTAGTGAGTTAGTTGCGAGATAGTGCATTACGAAACGAGTAAAGAGACTTGCCGGTAACGAGATTGAACTAGGTATTGGGATACCGACGATCGAATCTCGGGCAAGTAACATACCGATGACAAAGAGAACAACGTATAGTGTTATGCGGTTTGACCGATAAAGATCTTTGTAGAATATGTAGGAACCAATATGAGCATCCAGGTTCCGCTATTGGTTATTGACCGGAGACATGTCTCGGTCATGTCTACATAGTTCTCGAACCCGTAGGGTCTGCACGCTTAAAGTTCTGTGAGGATCGGTTTTATGAGTTTATATGTTTTAATGTACCGAAGGTAGTTTGAAGTCCCGGATATGATCACGGACATGACGAGGAGTCTCGAAATGGTCGAGGCATGAAGATTGATATATTGGAAGCTTATATTTGGACATCGGAAGAGTTTTGGGTAAAATCGGGATTTTACCGGAGTACCGGAGGGGTTACGGGAACCCCCCCGGGGCTAATGGGTCTTGTTGGGCCATAAGGGAAAGAGAGAGGGGCCGGCCTAGGGTAGGCAGCGCGCCCCTCCCCTCTTGTCTGAATTGGACTAGGAGAGGGGGGGCCCTTTCCCTCTCTTGCTCTCCATTCCTTTCCCCCTCCTAGTAGGACTAGGAAAGAGGGGAATCCTACTCCTATTAGGAGGAGGATTCATCCTCCTGGCGCACCAATAAGGGCCGGCCGGCCTCCCCTTGCTCCTTTATATACAGGGGCAGGGGGCACCTCTAGACACACAAGTTGATCACAAAGATCTCTCCCAGCCGTGTGCGGTGCCCCCCTCCACCATAATCCACCTCGATCATACTGTAGCGGTGTTTAGGAGAAGCCCTGTCACGATAGCTTCATCAACATCGTCATCACACCGTCGTGCTGATGAAACTCTTCCCCGAGCTCTACTGGATCGTGAGTTTGCGGGACGTCACTGAGCTGAACGTGTGCTGAACGCGGAGGTGCCGTATGTTCGGTACTAAGGATTGGTCGATCGTGAAGACATACGACTACATCAACCGCGTTGTCATAAAGCTTCCGCTTAACGGTCTACGAGGGTACATGGACTACACTCTCCCCTCTCGTTGCTATGCATCACCACGATCCTGCGTGTGTGTAGGAATTTTTTTAAAATTACTACGTTCCCCAACAAGTACTATGTCCAAATCTCATAATCGCACATGCACGGCGAGAAAACCCTAACCTCGCCACCCCAAGGAGATGACATGAATCTATGCTGGAGCTCCGTGTACTACATACAGGCGGACAAACTTGAGGAGGATTAGATGGTTGTACTGGTAAAGTTCCTTCTTTTGAACTAAAAATATAAATGTTATGTTTTGCAAACTATATGAGTTTTTTTCATACAAACACTTATGTATGTTGTATGTTTTTTCGTTGCCATAAATATTTCAGTGTTGCATATGACAGGATCCTACAATAGATAATCTATACCAATATAAAAAGACCCAAAGAGACAGATCCAATTAATCTCGGTCATCAAATCATGTCAATCCAACGACCTAGACTGCTTCAATGTCGAGCGCTCAACACGTTTAGCGTGCAGTTAATTTCATACCAAATATAGTGCTAATCACATAATAACACGTAAATAATATCCTACTTAATATCCGCATGCAATTAATATAATTCCAAATTAATGTGCATTGCATGTACACATTGACTAGTTATAAGAAGGTGCAAGGAGAAGGTGACTATGCAAAAAAAACAAGGAGATGGCGGCCCTACAAATGAACCTAGAGAATGCTAAGATTATCACCAAATCTATAGAGAGAATGATGAAGAAGCAAGACCCTATGGTGGACAACTCTAAGAACACCACCGGCTATTTTTCACCCGCAATGAAAAGATTACTCATGAATAATTGGAGGTAAGGATTGTTAAAGAAAAACATATGAAGGTAGTTCTCTTTTTGTGCATTACATTCCATATTATTCGGTATATTTCCATCTTTCTTTGTTTCTAAATTTTCTTAGTGACAAGCAAATTTGGAACATGAGTTGACCCTTGATTATTGTAAGGAGAGGAAGATCACTCATGTAGCATTTGAGCACTTTTATATCTTTGAGACAAATAAAGTTTGTTCATACAGCTACTAGGAAGAGGCATAATGAGTAGCAACAGAGAAAGTGCGAGGGGTGGAAGGTGGCATTATTTTTGCGCAATTGGTGTCTTCTTGATACCCTCTCAATTTCGTTTTACTTCACATATTAGTTCTGTCTTACATCAATCTTTTTGAAGTTTGATCAAGGTTATGGAAAAGTATGCCATCATTCAAAATACCAAATAAATATCATTAGATCCATCATGGAATATAATTTGATACTTTATCAATTGGTATTGCCGATGTTCATATGATTTAATATGAGTCTAGTCAAACTCTAAAAAGTTCTACTCAAGACAAAACTAATATGTGAAGTAAAAAAACAAATAGAGGGTACATCCTTTTAGTAATTAATGTAGTTGAAGTTCTCCTCATATGTTCTAAAGATAGGTGTAGGAACTTATGCACACTATGAACATGTTCTACCTACTGGTGCTCACAAAAT
Organism: Triticum urartu; assembly: GCF_056163025.1. Taxonomy (NCBI): domain Eukaryota; kingdom Viridiplantae; phylum Streptophyta; class Magnoliopsida; order Poales; family Poaceae; genus Triticum; species Triticum urartu. Next base: position 560,650,852 of record NC_141875.1, read on the forward strand.
GTTTTTTGTATTTTAGGTCAAATCTTACATGATATCCCTGCCGCCCAACCCATTGTTACCTAAGCACTCACGCCCGCCCTTCCCGCCGGTGCGCAAGCGCCCGCCCTCTCCCCTTGGTGACCTAACGGCGTTCGAGATCTAGCTTCAGTTTGTTTGGTAGATTTTAGATGTAAATTTGATCTGTGTTTGATATTGTACGTGTGAATTATGCATGAATCTAGTTTGAAGTAGTTTGAATGTCTGGTCGGGTATGTGGAGGTGTCATAGATAACTAGGATTTCTAAACTCTTCTCCACTCTCCATGTAAGACTAAACTTTGCACATTTCATGCAACAGAAAAAACAATGATTGTATCATATGGGTATATGGCTATATATTCGAGTATTTTTAATAGGACCCTGATGAGTGTCACACGTGTGACACGAACACATGGCAACTCCGAACGTTTTTTATGTCAAGTTTAGTGGTGCGAGGATGACAACTTTAGTTGTCGGATGATAAGTTTCAGTTTTTTATTTGTTTTTTCTTTTCTTTTCAGATGGTAACTTTAGTTGTAAAAAACTTCAGGTTCGGAGTGCTTCGTGCCATACGTGTGGTACTTATCATCTAAGTTCTAACAACATGTTCATTAATACAAACAAGCATCTGTCTAGGACACATCTAGATGTGCCCTAATTATTGCACATCTAAGTGACTCAATCAAACTAAAAAGAAAAAAAAATGCTTGCATGAACCTTAGCATAAAATCAATGACATAAGATTTAAATGTGCAATACTTAGAGCACATCTAGATGTGCTTTAGTAATACTGCACAAATAAAATGTTCATCCGCTTCATAAAATTGTTCTGTTACACAAAGAAAGTACACACACATTGTTTTCTGACCAGACATACACATTGTTTTGGTAACAAAAAAGGGAAGATCGATACATCTGATGAACCATATCATATTGTGATATTTTATAAATTTATAACCATATATAGAACAACCTACTCAATTATAGACTAATATCGTGATCAAGCCACACACGCCGGCCCAGGGGGAACAAAGATACTGTCCTCGTTAGGTTGTGAGCATCTCTATTGGAATTTATGTTTTTGTGTGTGAAAGTAACCTCAAGGAATTGGCGTTCCGTCTCCTTAGACTAGTCACAACGGGGAGTTGTAACATCCCAAAATTCTAAATTTTGGAATGTTATAATAAATAGATAGTTTTGATTGCTCTCTGATTGATTGACTGAAAGTGAGTGAATTCGAAACTTTTTGAAAGTTAAATGAGAGGGAATAAAAGGACTTTTCCAAACTTTCATTCTGCATTTTGATCCCCGTGAATTCAAATTCTTTCCAAATACAAAACCCTAGAGAGAAGATGATATGACTTCTTCCATTTAATTAAATGAAAATGATTTTTTGAAAAGATTTCAAATTTAGAAACTTTAAGCAACTCAATGATTTTCATGAGAGGAGATAAAATGACTTCTTCAAAATAAATGAAATACGAGTTGGAAGTTTAAAAGGATCAAATTTAAGGTCCGTTTGAAATTATTTTCAATTTGGAGTTATTTGGGTTTTATTCAAATTATTTTTCTCCAAAAATAAAATAAATTAAAAATAGGGTAAAAAGATTCCCTACATCAGAAAATTGGATAAAATTTAATTTGAAATAATTTTGGTATTTCTAAAATGATTTTTATTGGGTTTTATAGTAGAAGTAGCACTGTTTGAATTATTTGGATTTATATGATTTTATTTGTCACTAGAGAAATGTTCACCTTGTAAAAAATCTTTTTCTGAAAATTTTGATATATAATATGCCTATATAATATTTTATTTTATTATCGTTATCCATGGTTCTTTTTGTTTCTATATAAAAAAAGAAAAAAAATCTACACGTGCGCCTCGAACTAACCGTCGCCCACATGCGTAGCATAGCAGCAGGACGGCCCGTTTTTCTTTTGTTTTCTTTTGTCTTTCTTTTTATTTTATTTTCGTTAATGTTTAGTTTTTCTTTTTAAAACAAATTTCAGCAAAAAGTAGACTTCAGAAAAAAAATGCAGCCCGTGTACGGCGCGCGGCCGGCCGAGGCCTTTAGGCCCGTGTGAGGCGTTAGCCGTTTTCTTCTCTGTTTCGTATATTTTCGTTTACTTTTAGTTCCACATTGTTTACCCTTTGACCATTAAACCTCTTTTCCATTTATAAATATAGACTTATAGAGCCTCCAAAAATCATCTGATTCGGGTTAAATCAATATTTTGGTTTGACTAGATTCATTTAAGAAAAATATATTTCTCTTCTCCGGCGCGACTTCTGAAAATTGTCTCTTCTCTCCAAAGTCGTCTTTTCTGCTCCTTATAAAGGTATCTTTTTTTGTTTTTTATACTTCCATAGTTTAATATTTCTAGACTAATATGATAGAATAATTAGATTATCAATTAGTCCATGTACTTATACATTAGACCTTAGCCGTAGCTATTTTTCTTTCGTAAAACAGCTTGACCCTGATTTTTCAAATAGCCATAACTTTTCACTCGTTTATCCAAATTAGATGAAACCAGTGCCTATAACTTCGTCTTGTTTTCACACTGAACCTGTCACATCAACTTTTTGAAGTTTCCAAATTTCGAATTTTGTTCAGATTCATATTCAAACTTCTTTTGATCATAACTTGAGTTTCGTAACTCCGATTTAGTTGATTCTTTTTGCAAATCGAAGCTCTTCAGCTAAACTTTCTGATAAGGCCAAATTCACATAAATTTGGTACTGTTAGAAATTGTTTTATGTTACAAAAGTTATTTGCTTGGTTTTGATATTTTTCAAACTGTCTTCTTCGTTCTTCCCGATCTTTTGAGTGATTGCTTATGTGTGGTTACTATTGCTTTCTCACGATAGATTGAACGGAGTGTGACGAGTAGAACTATCAAGAGTTATGAGTGCGAATCATTTTCATCAACAGTACAAGGCAAGTTCACACTTTGATCATATCTCTTTACTACCCAGTTTTTATGCATTGGTTTCAACCCTCAAACACTTGCATGGTTAGGATCTGAATAAATTGTGGGTTGATAAGTAGATGAGGTAGTACCTATTCACCTGTTTTATTATCAAACCTTGGGAGTTACTTCTACGTATGCTTATATTGCTATGCTATGCTCGTAGACGTGGATTGGGTTTTGAGAGTATTCCATGACAGATGTGAGTTGTTAATTAATGGTTCAACTTAAGGTGACAACTTCAAAAAACATCTGGGTGGATTGAGGCACCTGGGGTATTCAGTGATTGCCTGTATTTTTTGGAAATCCCGGGGTACCGTGTGATTTTCCTATGGACCGCCACCCAGGCTCAAAGCGATCATAAGATTATTCATGCTGGAAACTTCCGTGTGCAGCCACAAGCTATTATGGGCTCTAGCATAGTTGATTAAGTTGTGTGAACTCTTACAGTGGTAGACTAACAGATGTAGGGGATGTAGGTGTACCGGTCTACCCATCGTAAGGTGCTAACGCTTCTGAAAGACTATGTCTCGGTCATCCATTTCTCAAACACCATGTAGTGCGAGAACTCCAACGGAGGAGATCGAGTCTTGTGAGGAAAAGTGCACAAACCTCTGCAGAGTGTACAAACTAATCATCGTTAGCCGTGTCCCCGGTTATGGACATCTTGAGTATCTGGTTCTTGGATTATCATGTTGATCTCATCACTCTAAATTAATTTTGTTGGGTTATCAATTACCTTTTAATTGGGATTGAGAGGGGGTTTACTTTCTCAATATTTTCAACCAACTTTGTAGTTAAATAAATTATATTCCTTTGCTGTAGGGAAAAATTGGCTTTTCGCAAAAACATTATAACCATAGAGCCTTTCCACCAGCCAAATAGGCATGTAGTGATAACTATTATTCATCATTATCCTATGGTGTGAATTTGCCAGTACATTCAATGTACTGATCCTTTGTGGCTGCAACGTCTCATGTTGCAGGATTCTTACGACGAGTAAGTGATACGTTAGGGTTACGATTTCTACACTCAACTTTACCGTTGGTGTTGATAGGAATCCACAACCTTGTTACCTCCGCTATTTGGATTGAGGCAATAGTATTTACGTTATTTTATACATGTGATTTACCTCTGTTATAGATCCTCGAGTACTGTGTGTGTCAGCATACCGATCCAGGGATGACACTTAAGCACAGAGACTTGATCGTCTGAGGTCGGGTCGCTATAGGAGTAACTTAGACTAGTAACATCATATTTCACTAGACTATGTTACTACCTCCACAGTGGGTAGTAACATATGTGTGTTGTCATGTTATGATTCATTTATTAGTCTATAGACTCATATTGTCTTGATATGTGTGATATTACAGTAACTAGCTAAGTTACCACCATCACCCTCTCATCATTAAATATGTGCCACATAAGCAAAATTATTTTGAAAAGTGTGATGTTACTAGTGATGTTACTCCCAGCCTCTTTTGGTTCATAGGATATGATTATCATAGAAATAGAAATTTTGTAGGAAATGAGATGTCATGTATCTTAAATCATATGAGTAGGAATAGGAAACGAGATGTCATTTGGTTGGCACCAAAGGAATTTTTTCACTGAGTTTAGGCATATTTTTATTTTCCTACGAAATGTGGAGGATAGAAACCAATTCTATGTAGGAATAGGAATCTATTCCTAGAAACCAAAGGGCTCTAAAGGAAAAAATCTTATAAGAATCCTATTGTAATTTTTTTTATAAAATTCCTCTAAACCAAAAAAGGCCCCACTGTGGCCAGCCTTAATCTCCCTCAAGAAAGTGTTGTAGAACCCATGAAGCGGCGCTTAAGATTTTGGACGATCTACAAGCAATCTGAGGCGACGCAAAGGTCGTAGGGGCCGTATGGCCATCCAGGTCGATAGGTAGTGCCAAAGCCTCCCTGCATGCAGCAGCCTCCAGCATCACTAGGTCGGAGTAACCTGGGAAGGTACTGCACAACTGCTGCTCCGAGGAATGTATCTGGTGCACCGGTCATCAAAAAGTTACTCTACAAGTGCTTCAAGAAATCTGAAAATAATTTAACATGTACAGATAACACATATATCTTCCATGTGACGAAAAAAAACAAAAGTAAATTTGAAGCACAACTTGAGAAACAAAAATAACAAACTCAGCACTAATCGTGTTAATGAGCCAAATTTATTGCCAATTTAAAATCAGGACTATCCATAATATGATTTGACTTTTTTAAGTTGTAGGTCTACTTTGAATCCAATTTTTTAAACATCAATACAGATGCAAGCGCTCAAACATACACACATACATTCATCCATATGAACACATACACGCGCATCCTATCCCTATGAGCACCTCCGATAGACTGAGCTGATATGTCATCTTGAGATTTTGTAACATAGTGGATGTATGTTCTGTGTACATGCTAAATAATTTTTAGTTTTCTAAAATATTTGTAGAGCATATTTTAGCTGACAAGTGCATTATTTCTTTGTTAAGGGCCCTGGTGGCCCCATAAGGCCAACTCCACCACGCGACCCCATCCTGTCCGGCCCTGTCCGTTTGGGGTAAAAGGGATAAATCAGATGGCCCAGCGCGCGACGGTCTGGACCCATCTGGTTTGTTTTGTGTCCGGGCCGATCCATTTCGAGCGCAAACATGCGCTGAGTTTGGGTCGCGGCGGACAGCAAACGGACGCGTCGCTCGTCCGCGTCGGGGTCGCGTGGCAGGCGGCCACCTACCTCCCACCCGCCAACATCAATGCGCACGCGCGGTCGGCCCCACCCATCATCCGCCCAGCAAACGGTCGCCGTCCTTCTTAAATGGGAAGCCGTGGACCGGCCGTCGTCCACACTTCCCACTCCGGCCCTCTCTGCCCCCTCGAAACCCGACACGCCCCAAACCCTAGCCTCTCCCCGTCCTCGAACTCGCCGGCCGGCCGCCTCGCAGCCATGGGGCTATGGAACAACGGCCGCAAGGTGAAGCAAAACCGCGAGGCCGGCTCCTCCTCGGACGCCGCCGCGGCTCCATGAAAGAGGAGGCCGCTTCGCCGCCGCGTCGGGCCCCCGCGCCTGCCCCATTCACCATCGGCCCTAGGGACGCCGGTGAGCGCGACTGGCAGTACCTGGCCGTGGACGTATGCCGGCGTTATTGGGAGACGCGGACGCCGGTCCTGTGGAGCGATGTCCACCTCCCCAACAACTGGCACCTCTCCGTCGAGCATAGATGAGGGAGTTACTTCTACGTATGCTTATATTGCTATGCTATGCTTATAGACGTGGATTGGGTTTTGAGAGTATTCCATGACATATGTGAGTTGTTAATTAATGGTTCAACTTAAGGTGGCAACTTTAATACACATCTGAGTGGATTGAGGCACCTGGGGTATCAAGTGATTGCCTGTATTTTTTGGAAATCCCGGGGTACCGTGTGATTTTCCTATGGACTGCCACCTAGGCTCAAAGGGATCATAAGATTATTCATGCTGGAAACTTCCGTGTGCAGCCACAAGCTATTATGGGCTCTAGCATAGTTGATTAAGTTGTGTGAACTCTTACAGTGGTAGACTAGCAAATGTAGGTGTACTGATCTACCCATCGTAAGGTGCTAACGCTTCTGAAAGACTGTGTCTTGGTCATCCGTTTCTCAAACACCATGTAGTGCGAGAACTCCAATGGAGGAGATCGAGTCTTGTGGGGAAAAGTGCACAAACCTCTGCAGAGTATACAAACTAATCATGGTTAGCCGTGTCCCCGGTTATGGACATCTTGAGTATCTGGTTCTTGGATTATCATGTTGATCTCATCACTCTAAATTAATTTTGTTGGGTTATTAATTACCTTTTAATTGGGATTGAGAGGGGCTTTACCTTCTCAATATTTTCAACCGACTTTGTATTTAAATAAATTATATTCCTTTGTTGTAGGGAAAAATTGACTTTTCGCAAAAACATTATAACCATAGAGCCTTTCCACCAGCCAAATATGCATGTAGTGATAGCTATTATTCATCATTATCCTATGGTGTGAATTTGCCAGTACATTCAATGTACTGACCCTTTGTGGCTGCAACGTCTCATGTTGCAGGATTCTTACGACGAGTAAGTGATACGTTAGGGTTACTATTTCTACACTCAACTTTGCCGTTGGTGTTGATGGGAATCCACAACCTTGTTACTTCCGCTATTTGGATTGAGGTAAGAGTATTTACGTTATTTTATACATGTGATTTACCTCTGTTATAAATCCTCGAGTACTGTGTGTGTCAGCATACCGATGCAGGGACGACACTTAAGCATAGAGACTTGATGGTCTGAGGTCGGGTCGCTACAAGATGGTATCAGAGCACACGTTGACTATAGGACGTGACCCCTAGAAACTGGCAAACCCATAGGAAAGATTTTCTCTATAACTTTCTTTTCAAAAAAGATCTTTTACCTCTCCTCTCTTCTGAGCTTATTCAAATATTCCTTTTAGTTAGACTATACCCTCCTTTCTCCTTTTGACCACGCAAAGATTCGACTGATGAGACCACTCCAAGAAGGACAAGATATCGGACAACTAAGACCACTTCGGAATGAAGAGGATTTTACCGAGCATTATAATAATGAAACTATGACGGTTGAAGACTTCGAAGACTAGGAAAATTTGAAGGCTCTGAAGAATTTCCAGAATTAGTATGACCTAGTAAGGCTACCCTTATGGAACTTGGTAGACTAAGGAAGCTGTCAATACCCGAGATCAAGGTGTATCGGAGAAAGACCGGAACATGGAGCATGAGAACTCAAAGTTTTGTCAAGAAAACCCTAAGGCAGGAGATATCAACTATGGAAGATAGCTCATGGCAATGACAAGGGAAGAAACACGGTTATCCGTGATGTCATCGCCACTGATACTATGGTCACCGAGCTGAGCTAAGCATGCATTTCTTCGGAAGGATTGGATGGTAGAAGGCTGATGGAGCATCTATCAGCAAAAGATGAAGTTTTAACCTTAGCCGGTGTATCACCAGGATCTGGAGTAGTACATTAAGAATTTTAAGATGGAGCTCCAGGAAGCCGTATTAGACAAGGAAGCATTTTGTGAAGAACTCAGAAACCAGAAGCTGAAAGTAGCCAAGCTGGAGGAGCTACAACCTCAAGATACCAGAGATTTGTCAGGAACTGAAGGACATTAGGACCATTGTTCATGCCAAGGATGTTGAAACCCAGAAGTTTGGAACGCAACCCCAGAATATTGAAGGACGTCATGAGAGACTTCGCGTCGACAGAGATGATCTGGCAAAAGAACTTGAGAAGGACAAGCACGATTGGAAGTAGCCATCAGAGACATGAACAAGATGTGAAGAGTTTGACGACTTTGAAGATTCATTGACCTTTAGAAGACCAAGCCCCTGTTATATACTTACGTTAGATGCGATGTTTGTGAGCTGTCATTTGTTTGATGTTTTTTCGACAGCCACAAAAAGAAATCTTTCTTTTCAAACTATTGTTTGTATTGTGTGTATCCCTCTCTATCTCTCTTATCTCACCCCAAACCCACGTGGACCCAATAGAGAATGAATGAATATTGATATGTCTCCAACGTATCTATAATTTTTGATTGCTCCATGCTATATTATCTACTATCTTGGATGTTTATGGGCTTTATTATACACTTTTATATCATTTTTGTGACTAACCTATTAACCCAGAGCCCAGTGCCAGTTTCTGTTTTTACCTTGTTTTAGAATATCGCAGAAAAGGAAAACCAAACGGAGTCCAATTGACCTGAAACTTCACGGAACTTATTTTTGGATCAGAAGAAGCCCAGAAGACTTGGAGTGCACGTCAGGGGATCTACGAGGAGGCCACGAGGCACGGGGCGCGCCCACCCCCTGGGCGCGCCCTCCACCCTCGTGGGCCCCTCGTGGCCCCCCTGACGTACTTGTTCCGCCTATATATCTCCATATACCCTAAAAACATCTGAGAGCACAATAGATCGGGAGTTCTGCCGCAGAAGCCTCCGTAGCCACCGAAAGCCAATCTAGACCCGTTCCAGCACCCTGCCGGAGGGGGAATCCCTCTTCGGTGGCCATCTTCATCATCCCGGTGCTCTCCATGACGAGGAGGGAGTAGTTCTCCCTCGGGGCTGAGGGTATGTACCAGTAGCTATGTGTTTGATCTCTCTCTGTCTCTCGTGTTCTTGATTTGGCACGATCTTGATGTATCGCGAGCTTTGCTATTATAGTTGGATCTTATGTTTCTCCTCCCCCTCTACTCTCTTGTAATGGATTGAGTTTCCCCTTTGAAGTAATCTTATCGGATTGAGTCTTTAAAGTTTTGAGAACACTTGATGTATGTCTTGCCGTGCATATTTGTGGTGACAATGGGATATCACGTGATTCACTTGATGTATGTTTTGGTGACCAACTTGTGGGTTCCGCCCATGAACCTATGCATAGGGGTTGACACACGTTTTCGTCGTGATTCTCCGGTAGAAACTTTGGGGCACTCTTTGAGGTTCTATGTGTTGGATGAATAGATGAATCTGAGATTGTGTGACGCATATCGTATAATCATACCCATGGATACTTGAGGTGACATTGGAGTATCTAGGTGACATTAGGGTTTTGGTTGATTTGTGTCTTAAGGTGTTATTCTAGTACGAACTCTAGGGCTGTTTGTGACACTTATAGGAATATCCCAACGGATTGATTGGAAAGAATAACTTTGAGGTGGTTTCGTACCCTACCATAATCTCTTCGCTTGTTCTCCGCTATTAGTGACTTTGGAGTGACTCTTTGTTGCATGTTGAGGGATAGTTATGTGATCCAATTATGTTGGTATTGTTGAGGGAACTTGCACTAGCGAAAGTATGAGCCCCAGGCCTTGTTTCAACGCATTGCAATACCGCTTACGCTCACTTTTATCATTAGTTACCTTGCTGTTTTTATATTTTCAGATTACAAATACCCATATCTACTATCCATATACCACTTATATCACCATATCTTCGCCGAACTAGTGCACCTATACAATTTACCATTGTATTGGGTGTGTTGGGGACACAAGAGACTCTTTGTTATTTGGTTGCAGGGTTGCTTGAGAGAGACCATCTTCATCCTACGCCTCCTATGAATTGATAAATCTTAGGTCATCCACTTGTGGAAAATTTGCTACTGTCCTACAAACCTCTGCACTTGGAGGCCCAACAACGTCTACAAGAAGAAGGTTGTGTAGTAGACATCAAGCTCTTTTCTGGCGGCGTTGCTGGGGAGGTGAGTGCTTGAAGGTATATCTTTAGATCTTGCAATCGAGTCTTTTAGTTTCTTGTTTTATCACTAGTTTAGTTTATAAAAGAAAATTACAAAAAAATGGAATTGAGTTTGTCTCATATGCTTTACCTTTTTAATATCTTTCGTGAGTATGATGGAAAGGATAATTGTGCTCAAGTGCTAGAAGAAGAAATCTATAAAATGTTTGGCACTAAATATTTGAATGATTAGAATGATTGCAATGTTTTTAGTATGAATTCCTTGAATATCCATGATGCTAATTATATGCAAAGCCACAAGCTTGTGGAAGCTATGTTTGATGAAGATGATATTTTTTGTCCCCCAAGTTTTGATGAGCAAATTTATTATGATGAAAGCATGCCTCCTATCTATGATGATTATTGTGATGACACGTATGCTTTAAAGAATAATGATAACCATGCAACTTGTCATCTCGATCTTAATTTTCAATCACATGATAGTTATTTTGTTGAGTTTGCTCCCACTATTATTCATGAGAAGAATTTTGCTTGTGTGGAGAGTAATAAAATTTCTATTCTTATAGATCATGAAAAGAATGCTTTATGTGATAGTTATATTGTTGAATTCATTCATGATGCTACTGAAAATTATTACGAGGGAGGAATATATGCTTGTAGGAATTGCAATAATATCAAGTTTCCTCTCTATGTGCTTAAAGTTTCAAAGTTATGCTTGTTATACCTTCCTATGCAAGTTGATTCTTGTTCCCACAAGTTGTTTGCTCACAAAATCCCTATGCATAGGAAGTGGGTTAGACTTAATGTGCTAGTCATATTCTTCATGATGCTCTCTTTATGTTTCAATTCTTATCCTTTATGTGAGCATCATTGAAATCATCATGCCTAGCTAGGGGCGTCAAACGATAGCGCTTGTTGGGAGGAAACCCAATTTTATTTTTGTTCCTTGCTTTTTGTTCCTGTTTAGTAATAAATAATTCATCTAGCCTCTGTTTAGATGTGGTTTTATGCTTTTAATTAGTGTTTGTGCCAAGTAGAACCTTTGGGAAGACTTGGGGAAAGTCTTGTTGATTATGCTGTAAAAAACAGAAACTTTAGCGCTCACGAGAATCGCTGCCATTTTTTATTGGAGAGTGCTATTTAGTTAATTATTTTTTCAGATGATTAATATATAAATTACTAAGGTCCAGAAATTTATTTTAGAATTTTATGAGTTCCATAAGTATACGTTTGATCCAGATTACTACAGACTGTTCTGTTTTTGACAGATTCTGTTTTTCATGTGTTGTTTACTTATTTTGATGAATCTATGGCTAGTAAAAGAGTTTATAAACCATAGAGAAGTTGGAATACAGCAGGTTTAACACAAATATAAATAAAGAATGAGTTCATTACAGTACCTTGAAGTGGTGATTTATTTTCTTATACTAACGAAGCTTACGAGTTTTCTGTTAAGTTTTGTGTTGTGAAGTTTTCAAGTTTTGGGTAAGGATTCGATGGACTATGGAATAAGGAGTGGCAAGAGCCTAAGCTTGGGGATTCCCAAGGCACCCCAAGGTAATATTCAAGGATAGCCAAGAGTCTAAGCTTGGGGATGCCCCGGAAGGCATCCCCTCTTTCGTCTTCGTTCATCGGTAACTTTACTTGGAGCTATATTTTTATTCACCACATGATATGTGTTTTGCTTGGAGTGTCAATTTATTTTGTTAATATTTTCTTTCTGTTATTTAGAAAAATGTCTTGCATCTTTTATTTCAATAAAAGTGGCATTGATAGCCTTTACTATGCCTATTTTAGAAGTCCACATGTTGCTGTTTGAAAACAGAAAGTTTACCGCTGTTGCAATAATTCCCTAGAAAAGTCAGAATGTGATAAAATGTTGAAACCTTTTGCATATTAAGCTCTGGTAAATTTACTACAGTGGGAATTTTCTTTCATAATTTTTGGAGCTAGGGAAGTATGGATCTTGCTGCACTCTTTACAGACTGTCCTGTTTAGGCAGATTGCTGTTATGTTTGCATTGTTTGCATATGTTTGCTTCTTTAATGATTCTATTTGAGGATAGGACTATTAAATATGCAGAGGCATTTAGTATGAAATGTTGAATAATAATTTTAGTGATTTGCTACAGTAGAGTATGATAAGGTTTTTGCAATGGTTTATACTAACTTATCTCACGAGTCCTTGTTGAGTTTTGTGTGGATGAAGCTTTTGAGATTTAGGGAGACCGTGATATGAGAGGAATTAAGGAGACACAAAAGCTCAAGCTTGGGGATGAACAAGGCACCCCAAGATAATATTTCAAGAAGTGTCAAGCGTCTAAGCTTGGGGATGCCCCGGTTGGCATCCCACCTTTCTTCTTCAACAACTATCGGTTAATATCGGTTGATCCTAAGTTTTTGCTTCTTCACATGATGTTTGCTATTCTTAGATGCCATTTTTTTTGTTTTTCTTGCTGTTTGAATAAAATAACAAGATCTGAAATTATTAAATGTTAGAGAGTCTTCACATAGTTGCATAATTATTCGACTACTCATTAATCTTCACTTATATCTTTCAGAGTAGTTTGTCATTTGCTCTAGTACTTCACTTATATCTTTTTAGAGCACGGTGGTGGATTTGTTTTATAGAAACTATTGATCTCTCATGCTTCACTTAGATTATTTTGAGAGTCTTAAATAGCATGGTAATTTGCTTCCAATCCTAATGTGCTAGGTATTCGAGAATAATAAAACTTTCCTATGAGTGTTTTGAATACTAAGAGAAGTTTGATGCTTGATGATTGTTTTGAGACATGGAGGTAATAATATCACAGTCGTGCTAGTTGAGTAGTTGTGAATTTGAGAAATGCTTGTGTTGAAGTTTGCAAGTCCCGTAGCATGCACGTATGGTAAACATTATGTAACAAATTTGAAACATGAGGTGTTATTTGATTGTCTTCCTTATGAGTGGGGGTCGGGGACGAGCGATGGTCTTTTCCTACCAATCTATCCCCCTAGGAGCATGCACATAGTGCCGAGGTTTTTGATGACTTGTAGATTTTTGCAATAAGTATGTGAGTTCTTTATGACTAATGTTGAGTCCATGGATTATACGCACTCTCACCCTTCCATCGTTGCTAGCCTCTTCGGTACCGTGCATTGCCCTTTCTCACATTGAGAGTTGGTGCAAACTTCGCCGGTGCATCCAAACCCCGTGATATGATATGCTCTTTCACACATAAACCTCCTTATATCTTCCTCAAAACAACCACCATACCTACCTATTATGGCATTTCCATAGCCATTCCGAGATATATTGCCATGTAACTTTCCACCATTCTGTTTATCATGACACATTCATCATTGTCATATTGCTCAGCATGATCATGTAGTTGACATAGTATTTGTGGCAAAGCCACCGTTCATAATTCTTTCATACATGTCACTCTTGGTTCATTGCATATCCCGGTACAATGCTGGAGGCATTCATATAGAGTCATACTTTGTTCTAGTTTCGAGTTGTAATCGTTGAGTTGTAAATAAATAGAAGTGTGATGATCATCATTTTCTAGAGCATTGTCCCAAGTGAGGAATAAAAAAAGAGAAAGGCCATAAAAAAGAGAAGGCCCCAAAAAAGAGAAAGGCCATAAAAAAAGAAGGCCCAAAAAATGAAAAAAATGAGAGAAAAAGAGAGAAGGGACAATGCTACTATCCTTTGCCACACTTGTGCTTCAAAGTAGCATCATAATCCGCATGATAGAGAGTCTCTTGTTTTGTCACTTTCATATACTAGTGGGAATTTTTCATTATAGAACTTGGCTTGTATATTCCAACAATGGGCCCCCTCAAGTGCCCTAGGTCTTCGTGAACAAGCAAGTTGGATGCACACCCACTTAGTTTCTTTTGTTGAGCTTTCATACATTTATAGCTCTAGTGCATACGTTGCATGGCAATCCCTACTCCTTGCATTAACATCAATCGATGGGCATCTCCATAGCTCATTGATTAGCCTCACTGATGTGAGACTTTCTCCTTTTTGTCTTCTCCATATAACCCCCATCAGCATATTCTATTCCACCCATAGTGCTATGGCTCGCGCTCATGTATTACGTGAAAGTTTATAGGTTTGACATTACTAAAGTACGAAACAATTGCTTGGCTTGTCATCGGGGTTGTGCATGATGAGAGCATTCTTGAGTGACGAAAATGGAGCATGACTAAACTATATGATTTTGTAGGGATGAACTTTCTTTGGCCATGTTATTTTGAGAAGACATAATTGCTTTGTTAGTATGCTTGAATTATTATTATTTTTATGTCAATATGAACTTTTATCTTGAATCTTTCGGATCTGAATATTCATGCCACAATTAAGAGGAATTACATTAAAATTATTCCAAGTAGCATTCCACATCAAAAATTCTGTTTTTATCATTTACCTACTCGAGGACGAGCATGAATTAAGCTTGGGGATGCTGATACGTCTCCAACGTATCTATAATTTTTGATTGCTCCATGCTATATTATCTACTATTTTGGATGTTTATGGGCTTTATTATACACTTTTATATCATTTTTGGGACTAACCTATTAACCCAGAGCCCAGTGCGAGTTTTTGTTTTTACCTTGTTTTAGAATATCACAGAAAAGGAAAATCAAACGGAGTCCAATTGACCTGAAACTTCACGGAACTTATTTTTGGATCAGAAGAAGCACAGAAGACTTGGAGTGCACGTCATGGGATCTAAGAGGAGGCCACGAGGCAGGGGGGCGCGCCCACCCCCCTGGGCGCGCCCTCCACCCTCGTGGGCCCCTCGTGGCCGCCCTGACGTACTTCTTCCACCTATATATCTCCATATACCCTAAAAACACCCGAGAGCACAATAGATCGGGAGTTCCGCCGCCAGAGGCCTCCGTAGCCACCGAAAGCCAATCTAGACCCGTTCCGGCACCCTGCCGGAGGGGGAATCCATCTCCAGTGGCCATCTTCATCATCCCGGTGCTCTCCATGATGAGGAGGGAGTAGTTCTCCCTCGGGGCTGAGGGTATGTACCAGTAGCTATGTGTTTGATCTCTCTCTCTCTCTCTCTCTCTCTCTCTCTCGTGTTCTTGATTTGGCACGATCTTGATGTATCGCGAGCTTTGCTATTATAGTTGGATCTTATGTTTCTCCTCCCCCTCTACTCTCTTGTAATGGATTGAGTTTCCCCTTTGAAGTAATCTTATCGGATTGAGTCTTCAAAGATTTGAGAACACTTGATGTATGTCTTGTCGTGCATATCTGTGGTGACAATGGGATATCACGTGATTCACTTGATGTATGTTTTGGTGACCAACTTGCGGGTTCCGCCCATGAACCTATGCATAGGGGTTGGCACACGTTTTCGTCGTGATTCTCCGGTAGAAACTTTGGGGCACTCTTTGAGGTTCTATGTGTTGGATGAATAGATGAATCTGAGATTGTGTGACGCATATCGTATAATCATACCCACGGATACTTGAGGTGACATTGGAGTATCTAGGTGACATTAGGGTTTTGGTTGATTTGTGTCTTAAGGTGTTATTCTAGTACGAACTCTAGGGCTGTTTGTGACACTTATAGGAATAGCCCAACGGATTGATTGGAAAGAATAACTTTGAGGTGGTTTCGTACCCTACCATAATCTCTTCACTTGTTCTCCGCTATTAGTGACTTTGGAGTGACTCTTTGTTGCATGTTGAGGGATAGTTATGTGATCCAATTATGTTAGTATTGTTGAGGGAACTTGCACTAGCGAAAGTATGAACCCTAGGCCTTGTTTCAAGGCATTGCAATACCGTTTACGCTCACTTTTATCATTAGTTACCTTGCTGTTTTTATATTTTCAGATTACAAATACCCATATCTACTATCCATATACCACTTATATCACCATATCTTCGCCGAACTAGTGCACCTATACAATTTACCATTGTATTGGGTGTGTTGGGGACACAAGAGACTCTTTGTTATTTGGTTGCAGGGTTGCTTGAGAGAGACCATCTTCATCCTACGCCTCCTATGAATTGATAAATCTTAGGTCATCCACTTGTGGAAAATTTGCTACTGTCCTACAAACCTCTGCACTTGGAGGCCCAACAACGTCTACAAGAAGAAGGTTGTGTAGTAGACATCAAGCTCTTTTCTGGCGGCGTTGCTGGGGAGGTGAGTGCTTGAAGGTATATCTTTAGATCTTGCAATCGAGTCTTTTAGTTTCTTGTTTTATCACTAGTTTAGTTTATAAAAGAAAATTACAAAAAAATGGAATTGAGTTTGTCTCATATGCTTTACCTTTTTAATATCTTTCGTGAGTATGATGGAAAGGATAATTGTGCTCAAGTGCTAGAAGAAGAAATCTATAAAATGTTTGGCACTAAATATTTGAATGATTAGAATGATTGCAATGTTTTTAGTATGAATTCCTTGAATATCCATGATGCTAATTATATGCAAAGCCACAAGCTTGTGGAAGCTATGTTTGATGAAGATGATATTTTTTGTCCCCCAAGTTTTGATGAGCAAATTTATTATGATGAAAGCATGCCTCCTATCTATGATGATTATTGTGATGACACGTATGCTTTAAAGAATAATGATAACCATGCAACTTGTCATCTCGATCTTAATTTTCAATCACATGATAGTTATTTTGTTGAGTTTGCTCCCACTATTATTCATGAGAAGAATTTTGCTTGTGTGGAGAGTAATAAAATTTCTATTCTTATAGATCATGAAAAGAATGCTTTATGTGATAGTTATATTGTTGAATTCATTCATGATGCTACTGAAAATTATTACGAGGGAGGAATATATGCTTGTAGGAATTGCAATAATATCAAGTTTCCTCTCTATGTGCTTAAAGTTTCAAAGTTATGCTTGTTATACCTTCCTATGCAAGTTGATTCTTGTTCCCACAAGTTGTTTGCTCACAAAATCCCTATGCATAGGAAGTGGGTTAGACTTAATGTGCTAGTCATATTCTTCATGATGCTCTCTTTATGTTTCAATTCTTATCCTTTATGTGAGCATCATTGAAATCATCATGCCTAGCTAGGGGCGTCAAACGATAGCGCTTGTTGGGAGGAAACCCAATTTTATTTTTGTTCCTTGCTTTTTGTTCCTGTTTAGTAATAAATAATTCATCTAGCCTCTGTTTAGATGTGGTTTTATGCTTTTAATTAGTGTTTGTGCCAAGTAGAACCTTTGGGAAGACTTGGGGAAAGTCTTGTTGATTATGCTGTAAAAAACAGAAACTTTAGCGCTCACGAGAATCGCTGCCATTTTTTATTGGAGAGTGCTATTTAGTTAATTATTTTTTCAGATGATTAATATATAAATTCCTAAGGTCCAGAAATTTATTTTAGAATTTTATGAGTTCCATAAGTATACGTTTGATCCAGATTACTACAGACTGTTCTGTTTTTGACAGATTCTGTTTTTCATGTGTTGTTTACTTATTTTGATGAATCTATGGCTAGTAAAAGAGTTTATAAACCATAGAGAAGTTGGAATACAGCAGGTTTAACACAAATATAAATAAAGAATGAGTTCATTACAGTACCTTGAAGTGGTGATTTATTTTCTTATACTAACGAAGCTTACGAGTTTTCTGTTAAGTTTTGTGTTGTGAAGTTTTCAAGTTTTGGGTAAGGATTCGATGGACTATGGAATAAGGAGTGGCAAGAGCCTAAGCTTGGGGATTCCCAAGGCACCCCAAGGTAATATTCAAGGATAGCCAAGAGTCTAAGCTTGGGGATGCCCCGGAAGGCATCCCCTCTTTCGTCTTCGTTCATCGGTAACTTTACTTGGAGCTATATTTTTATTCACCACATGATATGTGTTTTGCTTGGAGTGTCAATTTATTTTGTTAATATTTTCTTGCTGTTATTTAGAACAATGTCTTGCATCTTTTATTTCAATAAAAGTGGCATTGATAGCCTTTACTATGCCTATTTTAGAAGTCCACATGTTGCTGTTTGAAAACAGAAAGTTTACCGCTGTTGCAATAATTCCCTAGAAAAGTCAGAATGTGATAAAATGTTGAAACCTTTTGCATATTAAGCTCTGGTAAATTTACTACAGTGGGAATTTTCTTTCATAATTTTTGGAGCTAGGGAAGTATGGATCTTGCTGCACTCTTTACAGACTGTCCTGTTTAGGCAGATTGCTGTTATGTTTGCATTGTTTGCATATGTTTGCTTCTTTAATGATTCTATTTGAGGATAGGACTATTAAATATGCAGAGGCATTTAGTATGAAATGTTGAATAATAATTTTAGTGATTTGCTACAGTAGAGTATGATAAGGTTTTTGCAATGGTTTATACTAACTTATCTCACGAGTCCTTGTTGAGTTTTGTGTGGATGAAGCTTTTGAGATTTAGGGAGACCGTGATATGAGAGGAATTAAGGAGACACAAAAGCTCAAGCTTGGGGATGAACAAGGCACCCCAAGATAATATTTCAAGAAGTGTCAAGCGTCTAAGCTTGGGGATGCCCCGGTTGGCATCCCACCTTTCTTCTTCAACAACTATCGGTTAATATCGGTTGATCCTAAGTTTTTGCTTCTTCACATGATGTTTGCTATTCTTAGATGCCATTTTTTTTGTTTTTCTTGCTGTTTGAATAAAATAACAAGATCTGAAATTATTAAATGTTAGAGAGTCTTCACATAGTTGCATAATTATTCGACTACTCATTAATCTTCACTTATATCTTTCAGAGTAGTTTGTCATTTGCTCTAGTACTTCACTTATATCTTTTTAGAGCACGGTGGTGGATTTGTTTTATAGAAACTATTGATCTCTCATGCTTCACTTAGATTATTTTGAGAGTCTTAAATAGCATGGTAATTTGCTTCCAATCCTAATGTGCTAGGTATTCGAGAATAATAAAACTTTCCTATGAGTGTTTTGAATACTAAGAGAAGTTTGATGCTTGATGATTGTTTTGAGACATGGAGGTAATAATATCACAGTCGTGCTAGTTGAGTAGTTGTGAATTTGAGAAATGCTTGTGTTGAAGTTTGCAAGTCCCGTAGCATTGGGTGTGTTGGGGACACAATAGACTCTTTGTTATTTGGTTGCAGGGTTGCTTGAGAGAGACCATCTTCATCCTACGCCTCCTACGGATTGATAAACCTTAGGTCATCCACTTGAGGGAAATTTGCTACTGTCCTACAAACCTCTGCACTTGGAGGCCCAACAACGTCAAGTAGAAGGTTGTGTAGTATACATCAGAGATGAGCTTGTATTTTCTGGACCGATGAGTCAGTTGGAGACAGACCGATGGATTCAGAACATGGAGGATCACATGGAGAATAACCCTATAGTTGGAAATGATATGACCCAGCATGCTCTTTAGTGCTTTGAAAGAGGTGCTGCTACTTGGTGGAGGATGTACCAAACCATGAATGGATGGCAGGAGTAACCACTTGGAAAGAATTTAAGTTGACTCTGCAAAGATCTCATCTTGTGTCCCAGAAGTTGAAGCCTTATGGAAATGATATGAAGAAGCATTGTGCATGCAAGCTTTGTGGAGAAATAGGACACACCCATAAAGAACACAAGGATGAATGCCCTAATTGTGAAGGAAGTCACCCAGTTGAAGAATGCCCAACTAGGCAAATCACTTGTTTCTTGTGTGAAGGGACTACCCACTATCCTGCTCAGTGTCACATTTACCCCATGGTACAAAGAACCGTACAACAGAAGAAAGAAGTAAAGAAAGGAGCCCTTATGGAAATTTTAGAAGAATCCATGATGAAGGAAGATGTCGGGGACACGCCCAAAGAAGAACCAATTAAACCCTGCACCAAGTCATGCTAATCATGTGGAGAAGAAGGACACATCTCCCAGAATTGTTTGAATGGGGATCTAGTAGTATTCCCGACAGAGGAAGTAGAGTATGACCCACAGGAAATAGAAGCCCTGATTGGAACGAAAAAGTCCAGAAAGAGAAGTAGATTGGATTCCAGGAAGGATCTGAGTCATATCACCTGTTATAGGTGCAAGGAGTCAGGGCACTACCTCAGCAATTGCCCAAAAAGGAAGCCAAGGACTCAAGGAGGCTATATAATCACAAGGAAACCTCAGGAGTTGTCAGAAGTAATATGTTTTCGTTGTAATGAAGCAGGGCACTTTGCCAGGGATTGTCCCAAGGAGAAGGAGACTTGTGATAATTAGTTGTGTCTGTGAGAAGTAATGTAGTAGTAGTAGAAGTAGTGGGAACAACTCTTTTGTATCAAGGTGTTGAGTTGAGACATGTAATGGAAAAGCGAGAGATTGTAATCATTGGAGAATGAATAAAGTTAGCATCGTTGGTACTGATATGGATTTTATGAGTTGTTACTCTATGAAGAAGATTTTTGACCATTTTCAAGGATACGAGAAATATGGTCTATGGGTGAATTTGTGCATTTCAAGGGTGGTAGTACCCTGCGAGGACAATTGACCCCTGGAAAAGATAAGGATATTTCACTGAGTGGATTTCGGACAAAATAAGTACGAGTTTTATCTCCATATGTGATATACCCCAGGAGTATGAAGGGATGAAGTACTATTGGATATAAAGGAGATATGATGTTGGAGCAATTGCAACCCCGTGATGAGTTTGAGTAATCACGTCTTAGTTTGGTACCAACAGAAGGAAGAGAGACAGTACAATTGGAAGGATTTAAGAATGCCAGGAAGCTGGATGTTTGGAAAATAATCAGTTGCCCCTAGGATGAGCTCAAGGATTACAAGTAATGAGATGGGCCATAACTCACAGGCCCCAGGACCTGCCAAGGAGCAAGCACACTCTTGCTGAAGGAAAAACCCTGGAAGAAGTTACATTTATCGACAGATGATCTTATAGAGTAACGCAAAACCTGAGAGTTGTGAAGAAACGACAGATGTTTGTTTGGCTTGCAGAATCAATGGATTTATCCGAACTTGGTTCATCGACAAGAGAAATTCTGCAATGCTTGAGAGGATGACCGAGTGTTAGAATGCGAGATTCGCAAAACCATGTACAAGGTAATGATTTGGGTGCGGGATGGATTGATCACCATACCGACTTACTCTTATTATTCGCCTTGTTATATGGGATGGTAAATCTGAGTGACTTACCTATAGTAGAGAGACGACGATATTTTCTTCTCTGTTTCGTATATTTTCGTCTACGTTTAGTTCCACATTGCCTAGCCTTTGACCCTTAAACCTATTTTCCACCTATAAATATAGACCCATAGAGCCTCCAAAAATTATCCGATTCGGGTTAAATCAATATTTTGGTTTTACTAGATTCATTTAAGAAAAATATATTTCTCCTCTTCGGCGCGACTTTTGGAAATTGTCTTTTCTCTCCAAAGTCGTCTTTTCTCTGCCTTATAAAGGTATCTTTCTTTGTTTTTTATACTTCCATAGTTTATTATTTCTAGACTAATATGATAGAATAATTAGATTATCAATTAGTCTACATATTTATACATTAGACCTTAGCTGTAGCTATTTTTCTTCCGTAAAACAGCTTGGCCCTGATTTTTCAAATAGCCATAACTTTTCACTCGTTTATCCAAATTAGATGAAACCAACGCCTATAGCTTCGTCTTGTTTTCACCTATCAAGTGAACCTGTCACATCAACTTTTTGAAGTTTTCAAATTTCAAAATTTGTTCAGATTCAGATTCAAACTTCTTTTGATCATAACTTGAGTTTCGTAACTCCGATTTAGTTGATTCTTTTTGCAAATCAAAGCTCTTGACCTAAACTTTCTGATAAGGCCAAATTCACATAATTTTGGTACTGTTAGAAATTGTTTTATGTTGCAAAAGTTATTTGCTTGGTTTTGATATTTTCCGAACTGTCTTCTTCGTTCTTCCCGATCTTTTGAGTGATTGCTTATGTGTGGTTACTATTGCTTGCTCACGATAGATTGAACGGAGTGTGACGAGTAGAACTATCAAGAGTTATGAGTGCGAATCATTTTCATCAACAGTACAAGGCAAGTTCACACTTTGATCATATCTCTTTACTACCCAGTTTTTATGCATTGGTTTCAACCCTCAAACACTTGCATGGTTAGGATCTGAATAAATTGTGGGTTGAGAAGTAGATGAGGTAGTACCTATTCACCTGTTTTATTATCAAACCTTGGGAGTTACTTCTACGTATGCTTATATTTCTATGCTATGCTCGTAGACGTGGATTGGGTTTTGAGAGTATTCCATGACATATGTGAGTTGTTAATTAATGGTTCAACTTAAGGTGACAACTTCAATACACATCTGGGTGGATTGAGGCACCTGGGGTATTCAGTGATTGCCTGTATTTTTTGGAAATCCCGGGGTACCGTGTGATTTTCCTATGGACCTCCACCCAGGCTCAAAGGGATCATAAGATTATTCATGCTGGAAACTTCCGTGTGCAGCCACAAGCTATTATGGGCTCTAGCATAGTTGATTAAGTTGTGTGAACTCTTACAGTGTTAGACTAACAGATGTAGGGGATGTAGGTGTACCGGTCTACCCATCGTAAGGTGCTAACGCTTCTGAAAGACTATGTCTTGGTCATCCGTTTCTCAAACACCATGTAGTGCGAGAACTCCAAAGGAGGAGATCGAGTCTTGTGGGGAAAACTGCACAAACCTCTGCAGAGTGTACAAACTAATCATCGTTAGCCGTGTCCCCGGTTATGGACATCTTGAGTATCTGGTTCTTGGATTATCATGTTGATCTCATCACTCTAAATTAATTTTGTTGGGTTATCAATTACCTTTTAATTGGGATTGAGAGGGGGTTTACTTTCTCAATATTTTCAACCAACTTTGAAGTTAAATAAATTATATTCCTTTGCTGTAGGGAAAAATTGGCTTTTCGCAAAAACATTATAACCATAGAGCCTTTCCACCAGCCAAATAGGCATGTAGTGATAACTATTATTCATCATTATCCTATGGTGTGAATTTGCCAGTACATTCAATGTACTGATCCTTTGTGGCTGCAACGTCTCATGTTGCAGGATTCTTACGACGAGTAAGTGATACGTTAGGGTTACGATTTCTACACTCAACTTTACTGTTGGTGTTGATAGGAATCCACAACCTTGTTACCTCCGCTATTTGGATTGAGGCAATAGTATTTATGTTATTTTATACATGTGATTTACCTCTTATAAATCCTCGAGTATTGTGTGTGTGTCAGCATACCGATCCAGGGATGACACTTAAGCACAGAGACTTGATCGTCTGAGGTCGGGTCGCTATAGGAGTAACTTAGACTAGTAACATCATATTTCACTAGACTATGTTACTACCTCCATAGTGGGTAGTAACATATGTGTGTTGTCATGTTATGATTCATTTATTAGTCTATATACTCATATTGTCTTGATATGTGTGATATTACAGTAACTAGCTAAGTTACCACCATCCCCCTCTCATCATTAAATATGTGCCACATAAGCAAAATTATCTTGAAAAGTGTGATGTTACTAGTGATGTTACTCCCAGCCTCTTTTGGTTCATAGGATATGATTATCATAGAAATAGCAATTTTGTAGGAAATGAGATGGCATGTATGTTAAATCATATGAGTAGGAATAGGAAACGAGATGTCATTTGGTTGACACCAAAGGAATTTTTTCATTGAGTTTAGGCACATTTTTATTTTCCTATGAAATGTGGAGGATAGGAACCAATTCTATGTAGGAATAGGAATCTATTCCTAGAAACCAAAGGGATCTAAAGGAAAAAATCTTATAAGAATCCTATTCTAAATTTTTTATGAAATTCCTCTAAACCAAAAAAGGCCCCACTATGGCCAGCCTTAATCTCCCTCAAGAAAGTGTTGTAGAACCCATGAAGCGGCGCTTAAGATTTTGGACGATCTACAAGCAATTTGAGGCGATGCAAAGGTCGTAGGGGCCGTATGGCCATCCAGGTCGATAGGTAGTGCCAAAGCCTCCCTGCATGCAGCAGCCTCCAGCATCACTAGGTCGGAGTAACCTGGGAAGGTACTGCACAACTGCTGCAACTGCTGCTCCGAGGAATGTATCTGGTGCACGGGTCATCAAAAAGTTACTCTACAAGTGCTTCAAGAAATCTGAAAATAATTTAACATGTACAGATAACACATATATCTTCCATGTGATGAAAAAAAACAAAAGTAAATTTGAAGCACAACTTGGGAAACAAAAATAACAAACTCAGCACTAATCGTGTTAATGAGCCAAATTTATTGCCAATTTAAAATCAGGACTATCCATAATATGTTGACTTTTTTAAGTTTTAGGTCTACTTTGAATCCGATTTTTAAACATCAATACAGATGCAAGCGCTCATACATACACACATACATTCATCCCTATGAACACATACACGCGCATCCTACCCCTATGAGCACCTCCGATAGACTGAGCTGATATGTCATCTTGAGATTTTGTAACATAGTGGATGTATGTTCTGTGTATATGCTAAATAATTTTTAGTTTTCTAAAATATTTGTAGAGCATATTTTAGCTGACAAGTGCATTATTTCTTTGTTAAGGGCCCTGGTGGCCCCATAAGGCCAACTCCACCGCGCGACCCCATCCTGTCCGGCCCTGTCTGTTTGGGGTAAAAGGGATAAATCAGATGGCCCAGCGCGTGACGGTCTGGACCCATCTGGTCTGTTTTGTGTCCGAGCCGATCCATTTCGAGCGCAAACATGCGCTGAGTTTGGGTCGCGGCGGACAGCAAACGGACGCGTCGCTCGTCCGCATCGGGGTCGCGTGGCAGGCGGCCACCTACCTCCCACCCGCCAACATCAATGCGCACGCGCGGTCGGCCCCACCCATCATCCGCCCAGCAAACGGTCGCCGTCCTTCTTAAATGGGAAGCCGTGGACCGGCCGTCGTCCACACTTCCCACTCCGGCCCTCTCTGCCCCCTCGAAACCCGACACGCCCCAAACCCTAGCCTCTCCCCGTCCTCGAACTCGTCGGCTGGCCGCCTCGCAGCCATGGGGTTATGGAACAACGGCCGCAAGGTGAAGCACAACCGCGAGGCCGGCTCCTCCTCGGACGCCGTCGCGGCTCCGTGAAAGAGGAAGCCGCTTCGCCGCCGCGTCGGGCCCCCGCGCCTGCCCCATTCACCATCGGCCCTAGGGACGCCGGCCAGCGCGACTGGCAGTACCTGGCCGTGGACGTATGCCGACGTTATAGGGAGACGCGGACGCTGGTCCCGTGGAGCGACGTCCACCTCCCCAACAACTGGCACCTCTCCGTCGATCGGATCCCGATCCCGCCGGCCCCGATGAGCGGCCTTGCACGCCGCGATGAGATTGAGCGCTGCCGCCTCCTCCCCGACGACCTCTACTATGACGATAGGTACGCCCCCGACTCCATGCTCTGGGACACGAGGCTCCAGGATGAGCACGATGTGCGGCGCGCTTCCTACTTCGCCGGCATGGCGTGGGGGCCGCGTCGGCCACGTCGGGAGGTGCGCGGCCGTACGCGGGTGCGCGGCATCACGCCCACGCCATCGCCTTCCCCATCTCCGTCGCCACCTCCACCTCCTCGCATGACAGCAGAGGAGGAGGCCTGACTCATGCAACGTGTCATGGAGGACTCCATTAACAGGCACGATGAGCCCCTATGGACGGGCCTCGAGGAGACAACGGCCCTCTCTGCGGCCGGCGACGTCGGCATCCTCGAGCTGGAGATGGCGAGGGCGGAGGAGGAGCCGGTGGCCGCGTTCCACCCGACCCTGGTTGGGCAGCACTGGAGCTGGTCGTGCTCGGCTCCGGAGATGGTCGACGCCGTGGGGGTCGCGAACTGGTGCCCCATGCCACCGCGGTCACCGGAGCGGGATGCGTTGCCACGGGAGGAGGTGGTGCAGTTACCTCCCGCCTTCCAGCCTGCCCCCGTCTACCAAAGACCGCCGGCCCACCTCTGGACGCCGCTGGACTACGTCGACCTCGTTAGCGACGACGATGACACCGGTGGCCAGTGAAGACGGCGACGGCCACAACATCGGCGGGCACGGCAGGAGCGTGCGGACGGCTAGAAGACGGCGTTTTTATGTTAATTATGGTAATGTGAACCATGGAACTGGGCCATTTTGTGGCCGTCATGTTTAATTATGTTTCATATTTTTATATTTTGCTTTTATTTACTTTCTTCGACATTTTATTTTAGTTTTTACGTTTTTTAATCACGTCCCCCGGGACATGATTTGGGGTGCGGCCATGCGTTGGGCGCACCCACGACCCAATTGACAGCAACGGACATGGGCGAACCCATTGTCGTCCCAAACGGACGAAATCCAGCCAAACCGGACGTCCGTATGGGTATGGGGTCGTGCGGTGGAGTTGGCCTAAGAGTGGGTGCACCGAATATTCTGCCTACTGTCCCAGCCTGCCTCCTTTTTTCCACCGCAAATATAAAACGAAGATATACAAAAATGGAAACTAAAGGCCCATGAGAATGCCAAATCCTATTTGGCGCCCGCTGTGTTGGTTAAAGGCATCGTCGCAAACGGGCGCACAACCCCCACCTCCATCAATGTCAGCATGGGCAGGTCCAGTAAAAGGTATATAAGGAGTTCAATCGTAGCTTTTGGGAAGCTTGCAAGCCATTTTTTATCGATATGATTTTTTCTAGATCGGGTTTGTTCGGCCTTTTCTTTTTCTTTTTTATTTTCAATTTATTTACTATTTCCTTTTTCTTTTTCCAAAACACATAAAAATTTTTCAACATCGATGAACTTTGTTTCACAATTGATGACCTTTTTCCAAATTTGATATCTTTTTCCTAATTCGATGTTTTTTTCCCAAAATTGATGATTTTTTTTGGAAAACCGGTGAACTATTTTTGAAAATTGATGAACTTTTTTTCAAATTTGAGAATTCTTTTGAATTTTGAAGAACTTTTTTCCAAGTTTGATAAACATTTTCCAAATTTGTGAACTTTTTAAAAATTTGATGAATTTGTTTTCAAAATCGATGAACTTCTTAAATTTCCCTTCTTTTAAATTTTTAAAAATTCATTGGTCAAGCGTAAGCTGTTGAACAAGCGACTGAGACTGCAAAATAATCTATAAAACCATAAAACTATTTCATTTTTCAGATTTTTCAATCTGTATACTCTAAGACAAAGGGGGCAAAAAACATTTCTCAAAAAAGGAAGCAGAAAAAACTGGTTCGAACGACTTTTTCCTTTCTGAGGGGCATGGTGCGAAAGACCTAACTTTGACTGGAGCGAGACAAAAGGATGAACGAGAAACAACGGGTGCGTTTGGTTGCAAGGGTGGCCAGGGATGGCTTGGGATCGTTCAAAAAATAGACATGTTTGGTTATAAAGCACTTGTATGGTTCCACTCAAAAAAAGAGAATATGCTCTGAAGATGCTGAACGATTCTACCCCAAGAAATTGGTTGAATCATATGGCCACCCATTGCATGCATGATCATGTGAGCATGACTGATGGTCCCTTCTCAAATAATTAGCTCATCTTTTATATATAGACAAACACATGAATTGAATGGTTCCATCCAGAAAAAATTGGGCGGTCCAAACCCATTCATATGGCACCTTCAACCAAACGCATCCTAGGCCCAGACCCACAAACAATCATAGTGTGCACCAGGGATACTAGCCTGGCGCAATATGCTCGACCTCCTATTGGGCGACCTGCGCCAAAAACCAGGCGTGCACGCGCAACTATACATGGCCATGGGTAGCCCGGCCCAGACAACCCGACCCAACCCAGTTCGAAAATCCTGACCCTGCCCGACCTAACCTTGCCCACGGGCCAAGACTAGGCCTAGATTTTGAGCATGATGGTCGGGCTCGGCCCTATCATATTTGCAGTTTAAGGAAGAGGCCCGATGCCCGACGGGCTTTCCACTTGATGGGCAGGGACTGGCCCTGATTTTAGGCCCAACGGCCGGGCTTGGACCTAGATTTTCTGTGTTGAGCTTTGGTAGGCCCGGCCCGACGGATGGCCAGGTATATGTTGGGGAACGCAGTAATTTCAAAAAAATTCCTACGCACACGCAAGATCTATCATGGTGATGCATAGCAACGAGAGGGGAAGAGTGTTAACCACGTACCCTCGTAGACAGTAAGCGGAAGCATTATGACAACGCGGTTGATGTAGTCGAACGTCTTCATGATCCGACCGATCCTAGTACCGAAGGTACGGCACCTCCGCGATCTACACACGTTCAGCTCGGTGACTTCCACAAAATCTAGATCTAGCTGAGTGTCGAGGGAGAGTTTCGTCAGCACGACGACGTGATGACGGTGATGATGAAGCCACCGGAACAGGGCTTCGCCTAAGCACCGCTACGATATGACCGAGGTGGATTATGGTGGAGGGGGCACTACACACGGGTAAGACAATAGTCAACTTGTGTGTCTATGGGGTGCCCCCCTCCCCCGTATATAAAGTAGTGGAGGAGGGGGGAGGGACGGCCCTCTATGGCGCGCCCTGGAGGAGTCCTACTCCCACCGGCAATAGGACCCCCCTTCCCTAGTTGGACTAGGAGAGGAAGGAAGGGGGAGGAAGGAGGAAGGAAAGGGGGGGGGCAGCCCCCACCCAATTCGTATTGGGCTTGGGGGGCGCCCCCTCCTAGGCTCCCTTCTCCTCTCTCCCACTGTGGCCCAATAAGGCCCATATACTTCCCGGGGGGTTCCGGTAACCTCCCGGTACTCCGGTATATTCCCGATTTCACCCGGAACCATTCCGATGTCCAAACATAGGCTTCCAATATATCGATCTTTATGTCTTGACCATTTCGAGACTCCTTGTCATGCCCGTGATCACATCTGGGAATCCGAACTACCTTCGGCACATCAAAACACATAAACTCATAATACCGATCGTCACCGAACGTTAAGCGTGCGGACCCTACGGGTTCGAGAACTATGTAGACATGACCGAGACTCATCTCGGGTAAATAACCAATAGCGGAACATGGATGCTCATATTGGTTCCTACATATTCTATGAAGATCTTTATCGGTCAAACTGCATAACAACATACGTTGTTCCCTTTGTCATCGGTATGTTACTTGCCCGAGATTCGATCGTCGGTATCATCATACCTAGTTCAATCTCGTTACCGGAAAGTCTCTTTACTCGTTTTGTAATGCTACATCCCATAACTAACTCATTAGTCACATTGCTTGCAAGGCTTATAGTGATGTGCATTACCGAGAGGGCCCAGAGATACCTCTCCGATACGCGGAGTGCCAAATCCTAATCTCGTTCTATGCCAACTCAACAAACACCATCGGAGACACCTGTAGAGTATCTTTATAGTCACCCAGTTACATTGCGACGTTTGATTGCACACTAAGTGTTCCTTTGGTATTTGGGAGTTTCATAATCTCATAGTCATAGGAACATGTATAAGTTATGGAGAAAGCAATAGCAGTAAACTAAACGATCATCGTGCTAAGCTAACGGATGGGTCAAGTCAATCACATCATTCTCTAATGATGTGATCCCGTTCATCAAATGACAATTCTTTGTCCATGGTTAGGAAACTTAACCATCTTTGATCAACGAGCTAGTCAAGTAGAGGCATACTAGTGACACTATGTTTGTCTATGTATTCACACATGTACTAAGTTTTCGGTTAATACAATTATAGCATGAATAATAAACATTTATCATGATATAAGGAAATATAAATAACAACTTTTTTATTGCCTCTAGGGCATATTTCCTTCAGTCTCCCACTTGCACTAGAGTCAATAATCTAGATTACATTGTAATGATTCTAACACCCATGGAGTCTTGGTGCTGATCATGTTTTGCTCGTGAGAGAGGCTTATTCAAAGGGTCTGCAACATCCAGATCCGTATGTATCTTGCAAATCTCTATATCTCCCTCCTTGACTTGATCGCAGATGGAATTAAAGCATCTCTTGATGTGCTTGGTTCCCTTCTGAAATCTGGATTCCTTTGCCAAGGCAATTGCACCAGTATTGTCACAAAAGATTTTCATTGGACCCAATTCACTAGGTATGACACCTAGATCGGATAGGAACTCCTTCATTTGCTGCTTACGAAGCAGCTATGTACTCCGCTTCACATTTAGATCCCGCCACGACGCTCTGCTTGGAACTGCACCAACTGACAGCTCCACCATTTAGTAAAAATACATATCCGGTTTGTGACTTAGAGTCATCCGGATCATTGTTGAGACGTCTCCAATGTATCTATAATTTTTGATTGCTCCATGCTATATTATCTACTGTTTTGGACTATATTGGGCTTTATTTTCCACTTTTATATTATTTTTGAGACCGATGAATTGTGGGTTTATGATCAAGTCTATCTATGAATAATATTTGAATCTTCTCTGTATTCTTTTATGTATGATTGGTTATCTTTGCAAGTCTCTTCGAATTATCCGTTTGGTTTGGCCAACTAGATTGGTAGTTCTTGCCATGGGATAAGTGCTTAGCTTTGAGTTCGATCTTACGGTGTCCTTACCCAGTGAGAGAAGGGGCAGCAAGGCACGTATTGTATCGTTGCCATTGAGGATAACAAGATGGGGTTTATTTCATATTGCATGAATTTATCTCTCTACATCATGTCATCTTGCTTAAGGCGTTACTCTGTTTTTAACTTAATACTCTAGATGCATGCTGGATAGCGGTCGATGAGTGGAGTAATAGTAGTAGATGCAGAATCGTTTCGACCTACTTGTCTCGGACGTGATGCCTATATACATGATCATGCCTAGATATTCTCATAACTATGCTCAATTCTGTCAATTGCTCAACAATAATTTGTTCACCCACCGTAGAATACTTATGCTCTTGAGAGAAGCCACTAGTGAAACCTATGGCCCCCGGGTCTATTCTCATCATATCAATCTCCATTACTTTAATCTTGCTTTGCTTTTACTTTTTACTTTGCATCTTTATACCAAAAATACCAAAAATATTATATCTATCAGACCTCACTCTCGTAAGTGACCGTGAAGGGCTTGACAACCCCTAATCGCGTTGGTTGTGAGTAGCTATCGCTTTGTGCGGGTACGAGGGACTTGAGTGTGGGCTCCTACTGGATTGATACCTTGGTTCTCAAAAACTGAGGGAAATACTTACGCTACTCTCCTGCATCATCCCTTCCTCTTCGGTGAAAACCAACGCAAGCTCAAGACGTAGCAAGAAGGATTTTTGGCGCCATTGCCGGGGAGTCTGCGCAAAAAGTCAACATACCAAGTACCCGTCACAATCCCTATCTCTCGCATTACATTATTTGCCATTTGCCTCTCGTTTTCCTCTCCCCCCAATTCACCCTTGCCGTTTTATTCGCCCTCTCTCTCTCTCCCTATCCTCCCTCTCTATTTGCCTCTTTTTGCCCGCTTGCTTTTTGTTTGCTGGTGTGTTAGTTTGCTTGCTTATCACGATGGCTCAAGATACTACTAGATTGTGTGACTTCACCAATACCAACAATAATGATTTCCTTAGCACTCCGATTGCTCCTCTTACCGATACTGAATCTTGTGAAATTAATACTGCTTTGTTGAATCTTGTTATGAAAGATCAATTCGCTGGCCTTCCTAGTGAAGATGCCGCTACTCATCTGAATAGCTTCGTTGATTTATGTGATATGCAAAAGAAAAAAGATGTCAATAATGATGTCGTTAAATTGAAGCTATTTCCTTTTTTGCTTAGAGATCGTGCCAAAGCTTGGTTTTTGTCTTTGCCTAAGAATAGTATTGATTCATGGAACAGGTGCAAAGATGCTTTTATCTCTAAGTATTTTCCTCCCGCTAAGATCATCTCTCTTAGAAACGATATTATGAACTTTAAACAACTTGATCATGAACATGTTGCACAAGCTTGGGAGAGAATGAAATTAATGATATGTAATTGCCCTACTCATGGTTTGAATTTGTGGATGATCATACAAATTTTTTATGTCGGATTGAATTTTGCTTCTAGAAATCTTTTAGATTCGGCCGCGGGAGGCACTTTTATGGAAATCACTTTAGGAGATGCTACTAAACTCCTAGATAATATTATGGTTAATTATTCTCAATGGCATACTGAAAGATCTTCTAATAAAAAAGTGCATGCGATAGAAGAAATTAATGTGTTGAGTGGAAAGATGGATGAACTTATGAAATTATTTGCTACTAAGAGTGTTTCTTCTGATCCTTATGATATGCCTTTGTCTACTTTGATTGAGAATAACAATGAATCTATGGATGTGAATTTTGTTGGTAGGAATAATTTTGGTAACAACGCTTATAGAGGGAATTTTAATCCTAGGCCATATCCTAGTAATCCTTCTAATAATTATGGTAATTCCTACAACAACTCTCATGGAAATTATAATAAGATGCCCTCTGAATTTGAGAATAGTCTTAAAGAGTTTATGAATTCACAAAAGAATTTTAATGCTTTGCTTGAGGAGAAATTGCTTAAAGTTGATGATTTGGCTAGAAACGTTGATAGAATTTCTCTTGAGGTTGATTCTTTAAAGCTTAGATCTATTCCTCCTAAGCATGATATCAATGAGTCTCTCAAAGCCTTGAGAATTTCCATTGATGAGTGCAAGGAAAGAACCGCTAGGATGCGTGCTTCCAAAGATGCCTTTATTAAAGCGTGTTCTTCAAATACCTATGAAAATCAAGATGAAGATCTAAAAATTATTGATGTGTCTCCTATTAAATCTTTATTTTGCAATATGAATCTTGATGAAACTGAATATGATCTTCCTTTACCTAGAAGGCGTTCTAAAAATTCGGAGTGTTTAGATCTTAATGATGAAATTGATGAAAGTGGGATTGAAAGAAATAAAAATCTAGATGTTGCTAAACCCACTATATTGTATTTCAAGGAATTTAATTATGAAAGTTGCTCTTTAATTGATTGTATTTCCTTGTTGCAATCCGTGCTAAATTCTCCACATGCTTATAGTCAAAATAAAGCCTTCACCGAACATATTGTTGATGCCTTGATGCAATCTTATGAAGAAAAACTTGAGTTGAAAGTTTTTATCCCTAGAAAACTCTATGATGAGTGGGAACCAACTATTAAAATTAAAATTAAAGATCATGAGTTTTATGCTTTGTGTGATTTGGGTGCTAGTGTCTCTACTATTCCCAAGACTTTGTGTGATTTACTAGATTCCGTAACTTTGATGATTGCTCTCTAAACTTGCATCTTGCAGATTCCACTATTAAGAAACCTATGGGAAGGATTAATGATGTTCTTATTATTTCAAATAGGAATTATGTGCCCATATATTTCATTGTTCTCGATATAGATTGCAATCCTTCTTGCCCTATTATTCTTGGTAGACCTTTCCTTAGAACGGTTGGTGCGATTATTGATATGAAGGAAGGGAATATTAGATTTCAATTTCCATTAAAAAAGGGCATGGAACACTTTCCAAGAAAGAAAATAAAATTACCATATGAAACTATCATGAGAGCCACTTATGGATTGCCAACCAAAGATGGCAATACCTAGATCTATCCTCGCTTTTATGCCTAGCTAGGGGCATTAAACGATAGCGCTTGTTGGGAGGCAACCCAATTTTATTTTTATTCCTTACCTTTTGCTCCTGTTTAGTAATAAATAAATTATTTAGCCTCTGTTTTGATTGTTTTTTTGTGTTTAATTAGTGTTTGTGCCAAGTAGAACCGTTGGGAAGACTTGGGGAAAGTCTTGTTGAACTTGCTGTAAAAATCAGAAACTTTAGCGCTCACGAGAAGTGCTGTCATTTTTATTTTAAGAGTGATATTTAGTTAATTATTTTTTCAGATGATTAATAGATAAATTACTCACGTGCAACAATTTATTTTAGAATTTTTGGGGTTCCAGATCTTGCACTAGCTACAGATTACTACAGACTGTTCTGTTTTTGATAGATTCTGTTTTTCGTGTGTTGTTTGCTTATTTTGATGAATCTATGGCTAGTAAAATAGTTTATAATCCATAGATAAGTTGGAATAAAGTAGGTTTAACACCAATATAAATAAATAATGAGTTCATTACAGTACCTTGAAGTGGTCTTTTGTTTTCTTTCGCTAACGGTGCTCACGAGTTTTCTATTTTGAGTTTTGTGTTGTGAAGTTTTCAAGTTTTGGGTGAATTCTTTTGATGGATCATGGAACAAGGAGTGGAAAGAGACTAAGCTTGGGGATGCCCATGGCACCCCCAAGATAATCCAAGGACACCAAAAAGTCAAAGCTTGGGGATGCCCCGGAAGGCATCCCCTCTTTCGTCCACTTCCATCGGTAATTTACTTGGAGCTATATTTTTATTCACCAACATGATATGTGTTTTGCTTGAAGCGTCTTGTATTATTTGTGTATTTGTGTCTTAGTATGCCACAATCATCTTTGCTGTACACACCTTTTGAGATAGCCATACATGAATTAAAATTTGATAGAATACTCTATGTGCTTCACTTATATATTTTGAGCATAGTAGTTTTGCTCTATGTGCTTCACTTATATCTTTTGAGCGTTATAATTTTGCTCTATGTGCTTCACTTAGATATCTTAGAGCACTGTGGTGGATTTGTTTTAAAGAAACTATCGATCTCTCATGCTTCACTTAAATTATTTTGAGTCTTAATAGCATGGTAATTTGCTTAATAATAATATGCTTGGTATTCAAGATTTGTGAAACTTTCTTTTGAGTGTGTTGAATACTAAGAAAAGATTGAAGCATGATGATTGTTTTGAGATATGGAGGTGATAATATTAAAGTCATGCTAGTTGAGTAGTTGTGAATTTAAAGAATACTTGTGTTAAGGTTTGTGATTCCCGTAGCATGCACGTATGGTGAACCGTTATGTGATGAAGTCGGAGCATGATTTGTTTATTGATTGTCTTCCTTATGAGTGGCGGTCGGGGACGAGCGATGGTCTTTTCCTACCAATCTATCCCCCTAGGAGCATGCGCATAATACTTTGCTTTGATAACTTCTAGATTTTTGCAATAAGTATATGAGTTCTTTATGACTAATGTTGAGTCCATGGATTATACACACTCTCACCCTTCCACCTTTGCTAGCCTCTCTAATACCGCGCACCTTTCGCCGGTATCATACACCTATACCTTCCTCAAAACAACCACCATACCTACCTATTATGGCATTTCCATAGCCATTCCGAGATATATTGCCATGCAACTTTCCACCATCTAGTTCATCATGACACACTCCACCATTGTCATATTGCATATCCCGGTACACCGTCGGATGCATTCACATAGAGTCATATTTTGTTCTAAGTATCGAGTTGTAATTGTTGAGTTATAAGAAAAATAAAAGTGTGACAATCATCGTTATTAGAGCATTGTCCCAGTGAGGAAAGAATGATGGAGACTATGATTCCCCCATAAGTCGGGATGAGACTCCGGACGAAATATAAAATAAAAAAATAAAAAAAGAGGCCATAAAAAAAAGAAAAAGGCCCAAATAAAAAAATAAAAAAATGAGAGAAAAAGAGAGAAGGGACAATGTTACTATCCTTTTACCACACTTGTGCTTCAAAGTAGCACCATGATCTTCATAGTAGAGAGTCACTCATGTTATCACTTTCATATACTAGTGTGAATTTTTCATTATAGAACTTGGTTTGTATATTCCAATGATGGGCTTCCTCAAAAATTGCCCTAGGTCTTCGTGAGCAAGCAAGTTGGATGCACACCCACTTAGTTTCTTTTTGAGCTTTCATATACTTATAGCTCTAGTGCATCCGTTGCATGGCAGTCCCTACTCACTCACATTGTTATCTATTGATGGGCATCTCCATAGCCCGTTGATACGCCTAGTTGATGTGAGACCATCTTCTCCTTTTTGTCTTCTCCACAACCACCATTCTATTCCACCTATAGTGCTATATCCATGGCTCACGCTCATGTATTGCGTGAAGATTGAAAAAGTTTTGAAAAAGTTAGAGTATGAAACAATTGCTTGGCTTGTCATCGGGGTTGTGCATGATTTAAATACTTTGTGTGGTGAAGATGGAGCATAGCCAGACTATGATTTTGTAGGGATAACTTTCTTTGGCCATGTTATTTTGAGAAGACATAATTGCTTCATTAGTATGCTTGAAGTATTATTTTTTTTATGTCAATATAAACTTTTGTCTTGAATCTTTCTAATCTGAATATTCATACCACAATTAAGAAGATTTGCATTGAAATTATGCCAAGTAGCACTCCGCATCAAAAATTCTTTTTTATCATTTACCTACTCGAGGACGAGCAGGAATTAAGCTTGGGGATGACCGATACGTCTCCAACGTATCTATAATTTTTGATTGCACCATGCTATATTATCTACTATTTTGGACTATATTGGGCTTTATTTTCCACTTTTATATTATTTTTGGGACTAACCTATTAACCGGAGGCCCAGCCCAGAATTGCTGTTTTTTTGCCTATTTCAGTGTTTCGAAGAAACGGAATATCAAATGGAGTCCAAACGGAATAAAATCTTCGGGAACGTGATTTTCTCACCGAACGTGATCCAGGAGACTTGGACCCTGCTCCAAGGAACAAACGAGGCGGTCACGAGGGTGGGGGGCGCGCCCCCTGCCTCGTGGGCCCCTCATTGCTCCTCCGGCGTACTTCTTCCTCCTATATATACACACGTACCCCCAAACGATCAGAACAGGAGCCAAAAACCTAATTCCACCGCCGCAACTTTCTGTGTCCACGAGATCCCATCTTGGGGCCTGTTCCAGAGCTCCGCCGAAAGAGGGCCGTCATCACGGAGGGCTTCTACATCATCATAGCCTCTCCGATGAAGTGTGAGTAGTTTACCTCAGACCTTCGGGTCCATAGTTAGTAGCTAGATGGCTTCTTATCTCTCTTTGAATCTCAATACAAAGTTCTCCCCTCTCTTGTGGAGATCTATTCGATGTAATCTTCTTTTTGCGGTGTGTTTGTTGAGATCGATGAATTGTGGGTTTATGATCAAGTCTATCTATGAATAATATTTGAATCTTCTCTGAATTCTTTTATGTATGATTGGTTATCTTTGAAAGTCTCTTTGAATTATCCGTTTGGTTTGGCCAACTAGATTGGTAGTTCTTGCCATGGGAGAAGTGCTTAGCTTTAGGTTCGATTTTGCGGTGTCCTTACCCAGTGACAGAAGGGGCAGCAAGGCACGTATTGTATCGTTGCCATCGAGGATAACAAGATGGGGTTTATTTCATATTGCATGAATTTATCTCTCTACATCATGTCATCTTGCTTAAGGCGTTTCTCTGTTTTTAACTTAATACTCTAGATGCATGCTGGATAGCGGTCGATGAGTGGAGTAATAGTAGTAGATGCAGAATCGTTTCGACCTACTTGTCTCGGACGTGATGCCTATATACATGATCATACCTGGATATTCTCATAACTATGCTCAATTCTGTCAATTGCTCAACAGTAATTTGTTCACCCACCGTAGAATACTTATGCTCTTGAGAGAAGCCACTAGTGAAACCTATGGCCCCCGGGTCTATTCTCATCATATCAATCTCCATCACTTTAATCTTGCTTTGCTTTTACTTTTTACTTTGCATCTTTATACCAAAAATACCAAAAATATTATATCTATCAGATCTCACTCTCGTAAGTGACCGTGAAGGGCTTGACAACCCCTAATCGCATTGGTTGCGAGTAGCTATCGCTTTGTGCAGGTACGAGGGACTTGAGTGTGGTATCCTACTGTATTGATACCTTGGTTCTCAAAAACTGAGGGAAATACTTACGCTACTCTGATGCATCATCCCTTCCTCTTCGGGGAAAACCAATGCAAGCTCAAGACGTAGCAATTGTCAAAGCTTGCATCGACATAACCGTTTACGATGAGCTCTTTATCACCTCCATAAACGAGAAACATATCCTTAGTCCTTTTCAGGTATTTCAGGATGTTCTTGACCGCTGTCCAGTGATCCACTCCTAGATTACTTTGGTACCTCCCTGCTAAACTAATAGCAAGGCACACATCAGGTCTGGTACACAACATTGCATACATGATAGAACCTATGGCTGAATCATAGGGAATGACTTTCATTTTTTCTCTATCTTCTGCAGAGGCCGGGCATTGAGTCTGACTCAACTTCACACCTTGTAACACAGGCAAGAACCCTTTCTTTGCTTGATCCATTTTGAACTTCTTCAAAACTTTATCAAGGTATGTGCTTTGTGAAAGTCCAAATAAGCGTCTTGATCTATCTCTATAGATTTTGATGCCCAATATATAAGTAGCTTCACCGAGGTCTTTCATTGAAAAATTCTTATTGAAGTATCCGATGTCTACTACACAACCTTCTTCTTGTAGACGTTGTTGGGCCTCCAAGTGCAGAGGTTTGTAGGACAGTAGCAAATTTCCCTCAAGTGGATGACCTAAGGTTTATCAATCCGTGGGAGGTGTAGGATGAAGATAGTCGCTCTCAAGCAACCCTGCAACCAAATAACAAAGCGTCTCTTGTGTCCCCAACACACCCAATACAATGGTAAATTGCATTGGTGCACTAGTTCGGCGAAGAGATGGTGATACAAGTGCAATATGGATGATAGATAAAGGTTTTTGTAATCTGAAATTATAAAAACAGCAAGATAACAAATGGTAAAAGTGAGTAGAAACGGTATTGCAATGCTAGGAAACAAGGCCTAGGGTTCATACTTTCACCAGTGCAAGTTCTCTCAACAATAATAACATAATTAGCTCATATAACTATCCCTTAACATGCAACAAAGAGTCACTCCAAAGTCACTAATAGCGAAGAACAAACGAAGAGATTATTGTAGGGCACGAAACCACCTCAAACTTATCCTTTCTGATCGATCTATTCAAGAGTCTGTAGTAAAATAACACGAAGCTATTCTTTCCGTTCAATCTATCCTAGAGTTCGTACTAGAATAACACCTTAAGACACAAATCAACCAAAACCCTAATGTCACCTAGATACTCCAATGTCACCTCAAGTATCCTTGGGTATGATTATACGATATGCATCACACAATCTCTGATTCATCTATTCAACCAACACAAAGAACTTCAAAGAGTGCCGCAAAGTTTCTACCGGAGAGTCAAGATGAAAACGTGTGCCAAACCCTATGCATAAGTTCACGAGGTCACGGAACTCGCAAGTTGATCACCAAAACATACATGAAGTGGATCACGTGATATCCCATTGTCACCACAGATAAGCACATGCAAGACATACATCAAGTGTTCTCAAATCCTTAAAGACTCAATCTGATAAGATAACTTCAAAGGGGAAACTCAATCCATTACAAGATAATATAGGGGGAGAAACATCATAAGATCCAACTATAATAGCAAAGCTCGCGATACATCAAGATCATGCCGAATCAAGAACACGAGAGAGAGAGATCAGACACATAGCTACTGGTACATACCCTCAGCCCCGAGGGTGAACTACTCCCTCCTCGCCATGGAGAGTGCCGAGATGATGAAGGTGGCCACCGGAGAGTGATTCCCCCCCTCCGGCAGGGTGCCAGAACGGGTCTAGATTGGTTTTGGTGGCTACAGAGGCTTGAGGCGGTGAAACTCCTGATCTAGGTTTCTTTTTGGAAGTTTGGGGTTATATAAGAGGTGTTGGAGTCAGGAACAAGTCAGGGGCTCCCCGAGGTGGCCACAAGGTAGGGGGGCGTGCCTAGGGGGGTAGGGCGTGCCCCCCACCCTTGTGGTGGCCTCAGGACTCTTCTGGCCCATCTCCGGTACTCCATGGGCTTCTTCTGCTCCCAAAATGACCTCCGTGAAATTTCAGGTCAATTGGACTCCGTTTGGTTTTCCTTTTCTGTAAAACTCAAAAACAAGGAAAAACAGAAACTGGCACTGGGCTCTAGGTTAATAGGTTAGTCCCAAATATCATATAAAATAGCATATAAATGCATATAAAACATCCTAGATGGATAATATAATAGGATGGAACAATCAAAAATTATAGATACGTTGGAGGCGTATCAAGCATCCCCAAGCTTAATTCCTGCTCGTCCTCGGGAAGGTAAATGATAAAAACAGAATTTTTGATGTGGAATGCTACCTAACATATTTATCAATGTAATTTTCTTTATTGTGGCATGAATGTTCAGATCCGAAAGATTCAGGACAAAAGTTCAATATTGACATAAAAACAATAATACTTCAAGCATACTAACAAATTAATCATGTCTTCTCAAAATAACATGGCCAAAGAAAGCTATCCCTACAAAATCATATAGTCTGCCTATGCTCTATCTTCATCACACAAAATATTTAAATCATGCACAAACCCGATGACAAGCCAAGCAATTGTTTCATACTTTTGATGTTCTCAAACTTTTTCAATCTTCACGCAATACATGAGCGTGAGCCATGGACATAATACTATAGGTGGAATAGAATGGTGCTTGTGGAGAAGACAAAAAGGAGAAGGTAGTCTCACATCAATGATAACCCACAAGTATAGGGGATCGCAATAGTTTTCGAGGGTAGAGTATTCAACCCAAATTTATTGATTCGACACAAGGGGAGCCAAAGAATATTCTCAAGTATTAGCAGCTGAGTTGTCAATTCAACCATACCTGGAAACTTAATATCTGCAGAAAAGTATTTAGTAGCAAAGTAATATGATAGTAGTAGTAATGGTAGCAAAAGGTAATGATAGCAAAATTAATGTTTTTGGTATTTTGTAGTGATGATAGCAATAGCAACGGAAAAGTAAATAAGCAAAGAACAATATATGGAAAGCTCGTAGGCAATGGATCGGTGATAGAGAATTATGTCGGATGTGGTTCATCATGTAACAGTCATAACCTAGGGTGACACAGAACTAGCTCCAATTCATCAATGTAATGTAGGCATGTATTCTGAATATAGTCATACGTGCTTATGGAAAAGAACTTGCATGAAATCTTTTGTCCTACCCTCCCGTGGCAGCGGGGTCCTAATGGAAACTAAGGGATATTAAGGCCTCCTTTTAATAAAGTACCGGACCAAAGCATTAACACATAGTGAATACATGAACTCCTCAAACTACGGTCATCACCGGTAAGTATCCCGATTATTGTCACTTCGGGGTTAACGGATCATAACACATAATAGGTGACTATAGACTTGCAAGATAGGATCAAGAACACTCATATATTGATGAAAACATAATAGGTTCAAATCTGAAATCATGGCACTCGGGCCCTAGTGACAAGCATTAAGCATAGCAAAGTCATAGCAACATCAATCTCGGAACATAGTGGATACTAGGGATCAAACCCTAACAAAACTAACTCGATTACATGATAAATCTCATCCAACCCATCACCGTCCAGCAAGCCTACGATGGAATTACTCACACACGGCGGTGAGCATCATAAAATTGGTGATGGAGGAAGGTTGATGATGACGATGGCGACGGATTTCCCTCTCCGGAGCCCCGAACGGACTCCAGATCAGCCCTCCCGAGAGGTTTTAGGGCTTGGCGGTGGCTCCGTATCGTAAAACACAATGAATTCTTCTCTCTGATTTTTTTCTCCCCGAAACACAATATATGGAGTTGGAGTCGGAGAGGCACCAGGGGCCCACGAGGTAGGGGGCGTGCCCCCACCCTCGTGGACAGCTGGTGGGCCCCCTGGCCTTCATCTTTTCCAGGTATTTTTTATATTTTCCAAAAAGGTGCTCCGTGGAGTTTCAGGTCATTTCGAGAACGTTTGTTTCTGCACATAAATAACACCATGGCAATTCTGCTGAAAACAACATCAGTCCGGGTTAGTTCCATTCAAATCATGCAAGTTAGAGTCCAAAACAAGGACAAAGGCGTTTGGAAAAGTAGATATGACGGAGACATATCAACTCCCCGAAGCATAAACCTTATATATCATCATAATTGCCTTTCTGCTTAAAGTAGATAGGGCAAAGGCAATTCAGTTGACAAACTAAAAGTGATAAAGAAAAACTTTTTCAAACTCTGTTTGCTCTTGTTGTTGTAAATATGTAAAGCCAGCATTCTAGTTTTCAACAAATATTATAACTAACCACACTCGCAATAACACTTAGGTCTGAGGTTTACTCATATCAATAGCATAATCAACTAGCGAGCAATAATAATAAATCTCGGATGACAACACTTTCTCAAAACAATCATAATATGATATAACAAGGTGGTATCTCGCTAGCCCTTTCTGAGACCGCAAAACATAAATGCAGAGCACCTTTAAAGACCAAGGACTGACTAGACATTGTAATTCATGGTAAAAGAGATCCAGTCAAGTCATACTCAATGTAAACTAACAGTAATGAATGCAAATGACAGCGGTGCTCTCCAACTGGTACTTTTTAATGAGAGGGTGATGACTCAGCATAAAAGTAAATAGATAGGCCCTTCGCAGAGGGAAGCAGGGATTTGTAGAGGTGCCAGAGCTCGGTTTTGAAACAGAGGTGAATAATATTTTGAGTGGTATACTTTCATTGTCAACATAACAACCAAGAGATGGCAATATCTTCCATGCTACACACATTATAGGCGGTTCCCAAACAGAATGGTAAAGTTTATACTCCCCCTTCCACCAACAAGCATCAATCCATGGCTTGCTCGAAACAACGAGTGCCTCCAACTAACAAGAGTCCCAGGGGGAGTTTTGTTTGCAATTATTTTGATTTAGTTTGCATAAAGCATGGGACTGGGCATCCCGGTGACCAGCCATTTATCTCGTGAGTGAGGAGCGGAGTCCACTCCTCTTGAGAATAACCCGCCTAACATGGAAGATACAGACAGCCCTAGTTGATACATGAGTTATTCGAGCATACAAAACATGATATTTATTTGAAGGTTTAGAGTTTGGCACATACAAATTTACTTGGAACAGCAGGTAGATACCGTATATAGGTAGGTATAGTGGACTCATGTGGAATAACTTTGGGGTTTAAGGGATTGGATGCACAAGCAGTATTCCCGCTTAGTACAGGTGAAGGCTAGCAAAAGACTGGGAAGCGACCAGCTAGAGAGCGGCAACAGTCATGAACATGCATTAAAATTAATCAACACCGAATGCAAGCATGAGTAAGATATAATCCACCATGAACATAAATATCGTGAAGGCTATGTTGATTTTGTTTCAACTACATGCGTGAACATGTGCCAAGTCAAGTCACTTAAATCATTCAGAGGAGGATACCACCCTATCATACCACATCACAACCATTTTAATAGCATGTTGGCACGCAAGGTAAACCATTATAACTCATAGCTAATCAAGCATGACACAAGAAACTATGATCTCTAGTTGTCATTGCAAACATGTTTATTCATAATAGGCTGAATCAGGAACGATGAACTAATCATATTTACAAAAACAAAATAGGTCGAGTTCATACCAGCTTTTCTCATCTCATTCAGTCCATCATATATATATATCATCATAATTGCCTTTCACTTGCACGACCGAACGATGTGAATAATAATATAGTGCGCGTGCATTGGACTAAGCTGGAATCTGCAGGCATTCAATAAACATGAGAAGACAAGGCAACATGGGCTCTTTTGTCAGATCAACAATAATGCATATAAGAGCCACTTCAACAATTTAATTATGGTCTTCTCCTATCGACCCCTAGAGAAAAGAAAAGAAATAAAACTATTTACACGGGAAAGCTCCCAACAAGCAAAAGAAGAACATGAAATCTTTTTGGGTTTTCTTTTTAATTACTACTACAAGCATGGAAAGTAAACTAATTAAAAGCTACAATTAATTTTTTTTGGTTTTTCTTAAGGTTTATTAAACACACAAGAAGAAAGCATAAAAAGGAAAATAAACTAGCATGGATGATACAATGAAAAAGTAAGAGCACCGACATCTAGCAATGAGTGTGTGAACATAAATGTAATGTCAGTGGGAAATACGTATTCCCCCAAGCTTAGGCTTTTGACCTAAGTTGGTCTATGGCCACGGCTGGCCTGGCGGATATCCATAATAGTAGTTGGGGTCGTATTGAGAAGAAGAAGAGGAAGACTCCGATTGCCACTGGCTGACAATCATCTCCGGATCCCACTGGTAATTAGACTGTCGTGAAGGATCAACTTGTGGTTCCGGCTTTGGCTCCATGGCTGGTGCAGGGTTCCGGTAGGCGTGAATAGCCTTCAACGGAACAAGGTACTGGCCTACAGATAAATCAAACAAAGAAGGAGCAGGCATGGTAATAGTCTCAGGATGATGTTTACGAAAGAACAATTTGTATTTAAGCTCTCCTTCCCTATTCTTAACAATAAAATCATGTGCCACCATACTTTTATAATCTAGATAAACACGAGGCATCACTTTTTGTTCCTTCTCATAATGCCTAATAGGTATGTTAAAATGTGCAGCTAGGCGTGAAGCATAGATGCCTCCAAAGATGGGCCCTTGGTACGGTTCAGACTTAACCGTTTAGCGATAATGCTTCCCATGCTAACAGAGTTATCACCCTATAAACCGTGGAGCAAAATAACAATATCAGGGATACTAAGGTTTCCACAGTTTCCGCGACCAATTAAACAACGACTAGCAAATAATGCAAACTAACGTAAAACAAGAAAATGTATGCTAGTGATTCGTGCATCGGAAACCTTCATTGTTCCCCCTACAGTGATAGTATCAATAAACCCGTCCACATCCTCGCGATGTGGTTCTTCTGTCTTGCCCTCGAAATGGACCAAACAAACCCGACAAAAATCATAAAGTGACATCTCCTTATGCTCATCATATAAATAAAACT
The DNA here is from genome assembly GCF_056163025.1 of Triticum urartu. NCBI lineage: Eukaryota > Viridiplantae > Streptophyta > Magnoliopsida > Poales > Poaceae > Triticum > Triticum urartu. The sequence goes on from NC_141875.1 coordinate 560,695,800, forward strand.
CCACCGTAGGTGGTGAGCTCCTAGAATGGAAATGAAAGTTCCGCAAAAAGATATTTGTGAGTAAGAGATACTGATTGCATTGGTCGTGGAGGAAATCGGTGAGTCCTGCATTCTTAGCCAATTCATGAAAATCTTCATAAATCCTAGCTGCTCTCAAGAAATCATCGGAAGGCCATTCACACGTCCGAACCTCCGCGGTGCGAGGCAAATTATACTTAGGCTTCGGTGCCTTTTCCTTCAAGCTTTGGCTCGACGAGCCCCTCAAAAGTCTCTTCATCATTTTCTGAAAAAATCTGAATTTTTTTAGTAGCTTCAAAATAAAAGTAAACTAAACTCAATAATATTGATAGCAACTACTCCTACAAGTGCCTAGGGCTTATATCATGCATCAAAACTACTTTTGACCATATAAATTTGACATGCAAGCTCAAGAATAGGGTCACCTAAGCAGCAAAAATTTGCAATGAATAAAGCACTAGAACAAAAACTAATTGGACCAACAGAGGAGTCACATACCAAGGAACAATCTCCCCAAGCAGTTTTGTGAGAGGTGCTTTGAGCAAGGAGATCAAAAATCACAGCAAAATGAGCTAGAACTCGTGCTTGAGCTGGATATTCGTGTTTGTGGGAGGAAGAAGAAGTGTGTGGGTGCAGGAATAAGTGGAGGAGGGCCACCGTGGGCCCATGAGGCAGGGGGCGCGCCCAGGGGGGTAGGGCGCGCCCTCCACCCTCGTGGGTAGGTGGTTGACCCCCTGCTGTGTTTTTAGTGCCAAATATTCTAAAATATTCTAGAAAAAATCATATTTAAATTTCACGGCATTTGGAGAACTTTTATTTTTGGGGTATTTTTATATTGCACGGATAATCAGATAACAGACAAAACATATTTCTTTTTATTTTATTTAATATAAATATCAGAAAGTAAAAGTGGGGTACAGAAGGTTGTGCCTTCTAATTTCATCCATCTCATGCTCATCAAAAGGAATCCACTAACAAGGTTGATCAAGTCTTGTTAACGAACTCATTCCGAATAACATGGGACCAGAGAAATTTCGAATAACACTATGTTACCTCAACGGGGATATGCACATCCCCAATAATAAGAATATCATATTTCTTCTTGACAGTAGGAAGAGGAAATTCAAAACCTCCAAATATAATCGATGGAATTTTCCAATAGAATTGATACTGTGAACTTGAGGTTGTTTCCTCGGAAAGTGTACCGTATGCTCATTACCATTAACATGAAAAGTGACATTGCCTTTAGTGCAATCAATAACAGCCCCTGCAGTATTCAAAAAGGGTCTTCCAAGGATAATAGACATACTATCGTCCTCGTGAATATCAAGAATAACAAAGTCCGTTAAAATAGTAACATTTGCAACTACAACATGCACATCCTCACAAATACCGATAGGTATAGCAGTTGATTTATCAGCCATTTGCAAAGATATTTCAATAGGTGTCAACTTATTCAAATCAAGTCTACGATATAAAGAGAGAGGCATAACACTAACACCGGCTCCAAAATCACATAAAGCAGTTTTAACATAGTTTCTTTTAATAGAGCATGGTATAGTGGGTACACCGGGATCTCCAAGTTTTTTTGGTATTCCACCCTTAAAAGTATAATTAGCAAGCATGGTGGAAATTTCAGCTTCCGGTATCTTTCTTTTACTTGTAACAATTTCTTTCATATACTTAGCATAAGGATTCATTTTGAGCATATCAGTTAATCGCATCCGCAAAAAGATAGGTCTAATCATTTCATCAAAGCGCTCAAAATCCTCATCATCCTTTTTCTTGGATGGTTTGGGAGGAAAAGGCATGGGTTTCTGAACCCATGGTTCCCTTTCTTTACCATGTTTCCTAGCAACAAAGTCTTTCTTATCAAAACGTTGATTCTTTGATTGTGGGTTATCAAGATCAACAGCAGGTTCAATTTCTACATCATTATCATTACTAGGTTGAGCATCATCATGAACATTATCATTAACATTATCACCAGTTTCAGGTTCATTACCAGATTGAGTTTTAGCATCAGAAATAGAAATATCATTTGGATTGTCAGGTGTTTCAGTAACAGGTTCACTAGAAGCATGCAAAGTCCTATCATTTTTATTTTTCTCCCTTTTAGAAGGACTAGGTGCATCTATATTATTTCTCTGAGAATCCTGCTCAATTCTCTTAGGATGGCCTTCAGGATACAAAGGTTCCTGAGTCATTTTACCACCTCTAGTCATAACTCTAACAACATTATCATTATTCTTACTATTCAATTCATTGAGCAAAACATTTTGAGCTTTAAGTACTTGTTCTACTTGAGTGATAACCACAAAAGCATGTTTACTAATAAGTTTAAGTTCAACTTTGACATTAGCCATATAATCACCCAATTGTTCAAGCATATTTGAATTGTATTTCAATTGTCTACCAAAATAAGCATTAAAGTCTTCTTGCTTAGCCATAAATTTATCAAACTCATCTAAGCATGGGCTAGCAAACTTAGTAAATGGGGTTTCAGCTTTATCATATCTATAGAGAGAATTTACCTTTACTACCTGTGTCGGGTTATCAAGACCATGAGTTTCTTCAATAGGTAAACGATTAAGATCATATGTTTCTTCAACAAGCGGTAAATTAAGACCGTGTATTTCTTCAATAGGAGGTAAATTCTTAACATCTTCAGCTTTAATACCTTTTTCTTTCATAGATTTCTTTGCCTTTTGCATATCTTCAGGACTGAGAAATAGAATACCCCTCTTCTTCGGAGTTGGTTTAGGAATAGGCTCAGGAATTGGCTCCGGAGGTGTCCAATTATTTTCATTTGCCAACATATTATTCAATAGAATTTCAGCTTCATCTGGTGTTCTTTCCCTGAAAACAGAACCAGCACAACTATCCAGGTAATCTCTGGAAGCATCGGTTAGTCCATTATAAAAGATATCAAGTATTTCATTTTTCTTAAGAGGATGATCAGGCAAAGCATTAAGTAGTTGGAGAAGCCTCCCCCAAGCTTGTGGGAGACTCTCTTCTTCATTTTGCGGAAAATTATATATATCCCTTAAAGCAGCTTGTTTCTTATGAGCAGGGAAATATTTAGCAGAGAAGTAATAAATCATATCCTGGGGACTACGCATACAACAAGGATCAAGAGAATTAAACCATATCTTAGCATCACCCTTTAATGAGAACGGAAATATTTTAAGGATATAAAAGTAACGAGTTCTCTCATCAGTAGTGAACAGGGTGGCTATATCATTTAATTTAGTAAGATGTGCCACAACAGTTTCAGATTCATAGCCATGAAAAGGATCAGATTCAACCAAAGTAATTATATCAGGATCAACAGAGAATTCATAATCCTTATCGGTAACACAAATAGGTGAAGTAGCAAAAGCAGGGTCAGGTTTCATTCTAGCATTTAGAGATTGCTTATTCCATTTAGCTAATAATCTCTTAAGTTCATATCTATCTTTGCAAGCTAAAATAGCTAAAGAGGCTTCTTGATAAAAAACTTAACCCTCAGGAATAACAAGTGATTCTTCATCATCACTTTCATCAGTATTATCAGATTCAATATTTTCAATCTCTCTAGCCCTAGCAAGTTGTTCATCAAGAAATTCACCTAGTGGCACAGTAGTATCAAGCATAGAAGTAGTTTCATCATAAGTATTATGCATAGCAGAAGTAGCATCATCAATAACATGCGACATATCAGAACGAATAGCAGAAGTAGTTTTAGGCGTCGCAAGCTTACTCAAAATAGAAGGTGAATCAAGTGCAGAGCTAGATGTCAGTTCCTTACCTCCCCTCGTAGTTGAGGGATAAATCTTGGTTTTTGGATCTCTCAAGTTCTTCATAATGATAAGCAGATATAAATCCCAAGTGACTCAAAGAATAGAGCTATGATCCCCGGAAGCGGTGCCAGAAATAGTCTTGATAACCCACAAGTATAGGGGATCGCAACAGTTTTCGAGGGTAGTGTATTCAACCCAAATTTATTGATTCGACACAAGGGGAGCCAAAGAATATTCTCAAGTATTACCAGCTGAGTTGTCAATTCAACCACACCTGAAAACTTAGTATCTGCAACAAGGTATTTAGTAGCAAAGTAATATGATAGTAGTGGTAACGGTAGCAAAAGGTAACAGTAGTAAAAGTAATGTTTTTGGTATTTTGTAGTGATGATAGCAATAGCAACAGAAAAGTAAATAAGCGGAGAACAATATATGGAAAGCTCGTAGGCAATGGATCGGTGATGGAGAATTATGCCGGATGCGGTTCATCATGTAAAAGTCATAACCTAGGGTGACATAGAACTAGCTCCAGTTCATCAATGTAATGTAGGCATGTATTCCGAATATAGTCATACGTGCTTATGGAAAATAACTTGCATGACATCTTTTGTCCTACCCTCCCGTGGCAGTGGGGTCCTTATGGAAACTAAGGGATATTAAGGCCTCCTTTTAATAGAGAACCAGAGCAAACCATTAACACATAGTGAATACATGAACTCCTCAAACTACGGTCATCACCGGTAAATATCCCGATTATTGTCACTTCGGGGTTAACGGATCATAACACATAATAGGTGACTATGGACTTGCAAGATAGGATCAAGAACACTCATATATTGATGAAAACATAATAGGTTCAGATCTGAAATCATGGCACTCGGCCCTAGTGACAAGCATTAAGCATAGCAAAGTCATAGCAACATCAATCTCAGAACATAGTGGATACTAGGTATCAAACCCTAACAAAACTAACTCGATTACATGATAGATCTCATCCAACCCATCACCGTCCAGCAAGCCTATGATGGAATTACTCACACACGGCGGTGAGCATCATGCAATTGGTGATGGAGGATGGTTGATGATGACGATGGCGACGGATTCCCCTCTCCGGAGCCCCGAACGGACTCCAGATCAGCCCTCCTGAGAGGTTTTAGGGCTTGGCGGCGGCTCTGTATCGTAAAATGTGATGAATTCTTCTCTCTGATTTTTTCTCCCCGAAACACAATATATGGAGTTGGAGTTGGAGTCGGAGAGGCACTGATGTCTACTACACAACCTTCTTCTTGTAGACGTTGTTGGGCCTCCAAGTGCAGAGGTTTGTAGGACAATAGCAAATTTCCCTCAAGTGGATGCCCTAAGGTTTATCAATCCGTAGGAGGCGTAGGATGAAGATGGTCTCTCTCAAGCAACCCTGCAACCAAATAACAGAGAGTCTCTTGTGTCCCCAACACACCCAATACAATGTTAAATTGTATAGGTGCACTAGCTCAGTGAAGAGATGGTGATACAAGTGCAATATGGATGGTAGATAAAGGTATTTGTAATCTGAAATTATAAAAACAGCAAGGTAACTAATGATAAAAGTGAGCGTAAACGGTATTGCAATGCGTTGAAACAAGGCCTAGGGTTCATACTTTCACTAGTGCAAGTTCTCTCAACAATAATAACATAATTGGATCACATAACTATCCCTCAACATGCAACAAAGAGTCACTCCAAAATCACTAATAGCGGAGAACGAACGAAGAGATTATGGTAGGGTACGAAACCACCTCAAAGTTATTCTTTCCAATCAATCCGTTGGGCTATTCCTATAAGTGTCAAAAACAGCCCTAGAGTTCGTACTAGAATAACACCTTAAGATACAAATCAACCAAAACCCTAATGTCACCTAGATACTCCAATGTCACCTCAAGTATCCGTGGGTATGATTATACGATATGCATCACACAATCTCAGATTCATCTATTCAACCAACACATAGGACCTCAAAGAGTGCCCCAAAGTTCCTACCGGAGAATCACGACGAAAACATGTGCCAACCCCTATGCATAGGTTCATGGGCGGAACCCGCAAGTTGATCGCCAAAACATACATCAAGTGAATCACGTGGTATACCATTGTCACCACAGATACGCACGGCAAGACATACATCAAGTGTTCTAAAATCTTTAAAGACTCAATGCGATAAGATTACTTCAAAGGGGAAACTCAATTCATTACAAGAGAGAAAAGGGGGAGGAGAAACATCATAGGATCCAACTATAATAGCAAAGCTCGTGATACATCAAGATCGTATCATCTCAAGAACACGAGAGAGAGAGATCAAACACATAGCTAATGGTACATACCCTCAGCCCTGAGGGAGAACTACTCCCTCCTCGTCATGGAGAGCACCGGGATGATGAAAATGGCCACAGGAGAAGGATTGCCCCTCCGGCAGGGTGCCGAAATGGGTCTAGATTGGTTTTCGGTGGCTACGGAGGCTTCTGGCGGCGGAACTCCCGATCTATTGTGCTTTTGGAAAGTTTTAGGATACGTAGGTATATATGGGTGAAAGAGATACGTCAGGGGACCGAAGGGGGGGGCATGAGGCTGGGGGCGCGCCCCCACCCTCGTGAGCACCTCCCTTCTTTCCTGACATGCACTCCAAGCTTTTCCGGTAGCTTTCCTTCCAAAAATAACTTCTCTAGTTGATTTCGTTTCGTTTCGACTCCGTTTGATGTTCCTTTTCTTCGAAACACTAAAATAGGCAAAAAAACAGCAAATCTGGGCTGGGCCTCTGGTTAATAGGTTAGTCCCAAAAATAATATAAAAGTGGATAATAAAGCCCAATATTGCCTAAAACAGTAGATAACATAGCATGGAGCAATCAAAAATTATAGATACGTTGGAGACGTATCAAGCATCCCCAAGCTTAATTCCTGCTCGTCCTCGAGTAGGTAAATGATAAAAACAGAATTTTTGATGCGGAGTGCTACTTGGCATAATTTTAATGTAATTCTTCTTAATTGTGGCATTAATATTCAGATCAGAAAGATTCAAGATAAAAGTTCATATTGACATAAAAGTAATAATACTTCAAGCATACTAACTAAGCAATTATGTCTTCTCAAAATAACATGGCCAAAGAAAGTTATCCCTACAAAGTCATATAGTCTGGCTATGCTCCATCTTCACCACACAACGTATTTAGATCATGCACAACCCCGATGACAAGCCAAGCAATTGTTTCATACTTTTGATGTTCTCAAACTTTTTCAATCTTCACGCAATACATGAGCGTGAGCCATGGACATAGCACTATAGGTGGAATAGAATGGTGGTTGTGGAGAAGACAAAAAGGAGAAGATAGTCTCACATCAACTAGGCGTATCAACGGGTTGTGGAGATGCCCATCAATAGATATCAATGTGAGTGAGTAGGGATTGCCATGCAACGGATGCACTAGAGCTATAAGTGTATGAAAGCTCAACAAAAGAAATTAGTGGGTGTGCATCCAACTTGCTTGCTCACGAAGACCTAGGGCATTTTGAGGAAGCCCGTCATTGGAATATACAAGCCAAGTTCTATAATGAAAGATTCCCACTAGTATATGAAAGTGACAACATAGGAGACTCTCTATCATGAAGATCATGGTGCTACTTTGAAGCACAAGTGTGGTAAAAGGATAGTAGCATTGCCCCTTCTCTCTTTTTCTCACAATTTTTTATTTTTTTATTTGGGCCTTCTCTTTTTATGGCCTCTTTTCTCTTCTTTTTTTATTTGGGCTTCTTTGGCCTCTTTTATTATTATTTTTCGTCCGGAGTCTCATCCCGACTTGTGGGGGAATCATATTATCCATCATCCTTTTCTCACTTGGGACAATGCTCTAATAATGATGATCATCACACTTTTATTTACTTACAACTCGAGAATTACAACTCGATACTTAGAACAAGATATGACTCTATATGAATGCCTTCGGCGGTGTACCGGGATGTGCAATGACTCATGAGTGACATGTATGGAAGAATTATGAATGGTGGCTTTGCCACAAATACGATGTGAACTACATGATCATGCAAAGCAATATGACAATGATGGAGCGTGTAATAATAAACAGAATGGTGGAAAGTTGCATGGCAATATATCCCGGAATGGCTATGGAAATGCCATAATAGGTAGGTATGGTGGCTGTTTTGAGGAAGGTATATGGTGGGTTTATGATACCGGCGAAAGGTGCGCGGTACTAGAGAGGCTAGCAATGGTGGAAGGGTGAGAGTGCGTATAATCCATGGACTCAACATTAGTCATAAAGAACTCACATACTTATTGCAAAAATCTATTAGTTATCGAAACAAAGTACTACGCGCATGCTCCTAGTGGGATAGATTGGTAGGAAAAGACCATCGCTCGTCCCCGACTGCCACTCATAAGGAAGGCAATCAATAAATAAATCATGCTCCGACTTCATCACATAACGGTTCACCATACGTGCATGCTACGGGAATCACAAACTTCAACACAAGTATTTCTCAAATTCACAACTACTCAACTAGCATGACTCTAATATTACTATCCTCATATCTCAAAACAATCATCAAGCATCAAACTTCTCTTAGTATTCAACACACTCATAAGAGATTTTATTATTCTTGAATACCTAGCATATTAGGATTTTAAGAAAATTACCATGCTATTTAAGACTCTCAAAATAATCTAAGTGAAGCATGAGAGTTCATCTATTTCTTCAAAATAAAACTACCACCATTCTCTAAAAGATATGAGTGAAGCACTAGAGCAAATGACAAACTACTCCGAAAGATATAAGTGAAAATCAATGAGTAATCGAATAATTATGCAACTATGTGAAGACTCTCTAACATTTAATATTTTCAGATCTTGGTATTTTATTCAAACAGCAATCAAAGCATAATGAAATAAAATGACGCTCCAAGCAAAACACATATCATGTGGCGAATAAAAATATAGCTCAAAGTAAAGTTACCGATGAATGAAGACGAAAGATGGGATGCCTTCCGGGGCATCCCCAAGCTTAGGATTTTGGTTGTCCTTGAATATTAACTTGGGGTGCCTTGGGCGTCCCCAAGCTTAGGATCTTGCCACTCCTTATTTCATTGTCCATCGAATCTTTACCCAAAACTTGAAAACTTCACAACACAAAACTTAACAAAAAACTCATAAGCTCCGTTAGTATAAGAAAGTAAATCACCACTTCAAGGTACTGTAATGAACTCATTATTTATTTTTATTGGTGTTAAACCTACTGTATTCCAACTTCTCTATGGTTTATAAACTATTTTACTAGCCATAGATTCATCAAAATAAGTAAACAACACATGAAAACAGAATCTGTCAAAAACAGAACAGTCTGTAGTAATCTGGATCAAACGTATACTTATGGAACTCATAAAATTCTAAAATAAATTTCTGGACCTGAGGAATTTATATATTAATCATCTTCAAAAATAATTAACTAAATAGCGCTCTCCAAATAAAAATGGCAGCAATTCTCGTGAGCGCTAAAGTTTCTGTTTTTTACAGCATGATCAACAAGACTTCTCCCAAGTCTTCCCAAAGGTTCTACTTGGCACAAACACTAATTAAAAGCATAAAACAACATCTAAACAGAGGCTAGATGAATTATTTATTAATAAACAGGAACAAAAAGCAAGGAACTAAAATAAAATTGGGTTGCCTCTCAACAAGCGCTATCGTTTAACGCCCCTAGCTAGGCATGATGATTTCAATGATGCTCACATAAAAGATAAGAATTGTAACATAAAGAGAGCATCATGAAGAATATGTCTAGCACATTTAAGTATAACCCACTTCCTATGCATAGGGATTTTGTGAGCAAACAATTTATGGGAACAATAATCAACTAGCATAAGAGAGCAAAACAAGCATAACTTCAAAACTTTAAGCACATAGAGAGGAAACTTGATATTATTGCAATTCCTACAAGCATATATTCCTCCCTCATAATAATTTTAAGTAGCATAATGAATGAATTCAACAATATAACCAGCACCTAAAGCATTCTTTTCATGATCTACAAGCACAAATTTTTTATTACTCTCCACATAAGCAAAATTCTTCTCATTCGGGGTAGTGGGAGTATCATAAGAGACTCGAATACTATAAATTTTTTCCACATTAAAAGAGTAATGTTCAGAAAAGGGGTAAACATAATCATGACAAGTTTTATAAATATAATCACTACTTTTTATAGGATAAGTATCATCACAATAATCATCATAGGTAGGAGGCATGCTATTACCATTATAAATTTGCATATCAAAACTTGGGAGACTAAAAATATCATCTTCATTAAACATAGCTTCCCCAAGCTTGGGACCAACATTAATTGCAGCAAATATATTCTCAAAAACATCATCTTCATCAAACATAGCATCCCCAAGCTTGGGCCTTTTCATATCATAAGCATAATCACTCTCATCATTAATAGTATGGATAGCACCAATAGTATAGCAATTATCATATTCTTCCAAGCAAGTGCCAAAAAGATTTTCAAGATCATAAGAAGTATCATTATCTTCCACAATTATATTTTCATGAGGCACAATAGTAATAGGAGCAGCACTATTTGGGAGAGATATCTTTTTACCTCTCTTCCTTTTTATTTTCTTCTTCTTCACCACATCATGTGTGGGTTCAATCCTCCTTTTGGAGCTCCTTATTAATGAGATTGGTTGAATAGGAGGCTCCTACTCGTTACCTGATTCATCATAAGAAATAATAGGAGGATATTGGGAAGTCTCTTCCCTTTCATTAGTATTATCTTCATCTTCTATTTGTTCTCTTTTCTTTATGTAGTTGGCAATATAAGGATTTTCAATACAATTCACCGCACAATACATATAAATTTCCTCTAGATCAAAATCAAGAAGTTTATAACGGGCAAATTCTGGAAGATGCTTAGTTATACGTTTCATTTCTTCGTAACCCATAAGCAAACTAAGTTCATTATAATGTATAAGGGAAATCAAGTCATCACTATTTTTGGACACGATACGATCATGAAACAATTTGCATTGGGTATTGAAATGATCATGTTCATTGCAAAGCTCACAAGCATGGCCAACATAATTTAATTTTTTAGCACATTCATCTAGATCTTCTTGCAACAATTTAGTTTCTAAGTACTTATGCCTCTTGCAATATCTATCTTCCCTATTTGGTGTGTACTTACAAACCCAATGTACTCCACAAAAATTGACATGTTTATAGGAGACATTTTCATCATAACTAGTGCAATCATCATTAGTATCATGGATATTCAAAGAATCCATACTAACAACATTGCAATCATACTCATCATTCAAAGATTTAGTGCCAAACATTTTATAGATTTCTTCTTCTAGCACTTGAGCACAATTATCCTTTCCATCATACTCACGAAAGATATTAAAAAGGTGAAGCGTATGAGACAAACTCAATTCCATTTTTTTATAGTTTTCTTTTATAAACTAAACTAGTGATAAAACAAGAAACTAAAAGACTCGATTGCAAGATCTAAAGATATACCTTCAAGCGCTAACCTCCCCGGCAACGGCGATAGAAAAGAGCTTGATGTCTACTACAAAACCTTCTTCTTGTAGACGTTGTTGGGCCTCCAAGTGCAGAGGTTTGTAGGACAGTAGCAAATTTCCCTCAAGTGGATGACCTAAGGTTTATCAATCCGTAGGAGGTGTAGGATGAAGATGGTCTCTCTTAAGCAACCCTGCAACCAAATAACAGAGAGTCTCTTTTGTCCCCAACACACCCAATACAATGGTAAATTGTATAGGTGCACTAGTTCGGCGAAGAGATGGTGATACAAGTGCAATATGGATGGTAGATAAAGGTATTTGTAATCTGATATTATAAAAACAGCAAGGTAACTAATGATAAAAGTGAGCGTAAACAGTATTGCAATGCGTTGAAACAAGGCCTAGGGTTCATACTTTCACTAGTGCAAGTTCTCTCAACAATAATAACATAATTGGATCACATAACTATCCCTCAACATGCAACAAAGAGTCACTCCAAAATCACTAATAGCGGAGAACGAACGAAGAGATTGTGGTAGGGTACGAAACCACCTCAAAGTTATTCTTTCCAATCAATCCGTTTGGCTATTCCTATAAGTGTCACAAACAGCCCTAGAGTTTGTACTAGAATAACACCTTAAGATACAAATCAACCAAAACCCTAATGTCGCCTAGATACTCCAATGTCACCTCAAGTATCCGTGGGTATGATTATACGATATGCATCACACAATCTCAGATTCATCTATTCAACCAACACATAGGACCTCAAAGAGTGCCCCAAAGTTCCTACCGGAGAATCACGACGAAAACATGTGCCAACCCCTATGCATAGGTTCATGGGCGGAACCCGCAAGTTGATCACCAAAACATACATCAAGTGAATCACGTGGTATCCCATTGTCACCACAAATACGCACGGCAAGACATACATCAAGTGTTCTAAAATCATTAAAGACTCAATCCGATAAGATTACTTCAAAGGGGAAACTCAATTCATTACAAGAGAGAAGAGGGGGAGGAGAAACATCATAGGATCCAACTATAATAGCAAAGCTCGCGATACATCAAGATCGTATCATCTCAAGAACACAAGAGAGAGAGAGAGATCAAACACATAGCTACTGGTACATACCCTTAGCCCCGAGGGAGAACTACTCCCTCCTCGTCATGGAGAGCACCGGGATGATGAAAATGGCCACAAGAGAAGGATTGCCCGCTCTGGCAGGGTGCCAGAACGGGTCTAGATTGGTTTTCGGTGGCTACGGAGGCTTCTGGCGGCGAAACTCCCAATCTATTATGCTTTTTGGAAGTTTTAGGATACGTAGGTATATATGGGTGAAAGAGATACGTCGCGGGACCGAAGGAGGGGCCACGAGGCAGGGGGCGCGCCCTAGGGGGGTGGGCGCGCCCCCCACCCTCGTAATCACCTCCCCTCTTTCCTGACATGCACTCCAAGCTTTTCCGGTAGCTTTCCTTCCAAAAATAACTTCTCCAGTTGATTTCGTTCCGTTTCGACTCCGTTTGATATTTCTTTTCTTCGAAACACTGAAATAGGAAAAAAAACAACAAATCTAGGCTGGGCCTCCGGTTAATAGGTTAGTCCCAAAAATAATATAAAAGTGGATAATAAAGCCCAATATTGCCCAAAACAGTAGATAACATAGCATGGAGCAATCAAAAATTATAGATACGTTGGAGACGTATCAGGCACCAGGGGGCCCACGAGGTAGGGGGCGCGTCCCCACCCTCGTGGACAGGTGGTGGGCCCCCTGGCCTTCATCTTTTGCAGGTATTTTTTATATTTTCCAAAAAGTTGCTCCGTGAAGTTTCAGGTCATTCCGAGAACGTTTGTTTCTGCACATAAATAACACCATGGCAATTCTACTGAAAACAACGTCAGTCCAGGTTAGTTCCATTCAAATCATGCAAGTTAGAATCCAAAACAAGGGCAAAAGTGTTTGGAAAAGTAGATACGACGGAGACGTATCAATCAACTAGGCGTATCAACGGGCTATGGAGATGCCCATCAATAGATCTCAATGTGAGTGAGTAGGGATTGCCAGGCAACAGATGCACTAGAGCTATAAGTGTATGAAAGCTTAAAAAGAAACTAAGTGGGTGTGCATCCAACTTGCTTGCTCACGAAGACCTAGGGCATTTTGAGGAAGCCCATCATTGGAATATACAAGCCAAGTTCTATAATGAAAGATTCCCACTAGTATACGAAAGTGACAACATAGGAGACTCTCTATCATGAAGATCATAGTGCTACTTTGAAGCACAAGTGTGGTAAAAGGATAGTATCATTGCCCCTTCTCTCTTTTTCTCTCATTTTTTTGTTTTTGTTTTTTTGGGACTTCTCTTTTTATGGCCTCTTTTTTTCCGTTCGGAGTCTCATCCTGACTTGTGGGGGAATCATAGTCTCCATCATCCTTTCCTCACAAGGGACAATGCTCTAATACTGATGATCATCACACTTTTATTTACTTACAACTCAATACTTAGAACAAAATATGACTCTATATGAATGCCTCCGACGGTGTACCGGGATGTGCAATGACTCATGAGTGACATGTATGAAAGAATTATGAATGGTTGCTTTGCCACAAATACGATGTCAACTACATGAAAATGCAAGGCAATATGACAATGATGGAGCGTGTCATAATAAACAAAATGGTGGAAAGTTGCATGGAAATATATCTCGGAATGGCTATGGAAATGCCATAATAGGTAGGTAAGGTGGCTGTTTTGAGGAAGGTAAATGGTGGGTTTATGGTACCGGCGAAAGTTGCGCGGTACTAGAGAGGCTAGCAATGGTGGAAGGGTGAGAGTGCGTATAATCTATGGACTCAACATTAGTCATAAAGAACTCACATACTTATTGCAAAAATCTATTGGTTATCGAAACGAAGTACTACGCGCATGCTCCTAGGGGGATAGATTGGTAGGAAAAGACCATCGCTCGTCCCCGACCGCCACTCATAAGGAAGACAACCAAAAAATAAATCATGCTCCGACTTCATCACATAACGGTTCACCATACGTGCATGCTACGGGAATCACAAACTTTAACACAAGTATCTCTCAAATTCACAACTACTCAACCATCATGACTCTAATATCACCATCTTCATATCTCAAAACAATCATCAAGTATCAAACTTCTCATAGTATTCAATGCACTTTAGATGAAAGTTTTTATTATATCCCTCTTGGATGCCCATCATATTAGGACTAAATTCATAACCTAAGCAAATCACCATGCTGTTTAAGACTCTCAAAATAATATAAGTGAAGCATGAGAGTTCAACAATTTCTTCAAAATAAAACCACCGCCGTGCTCTTAAAAAGATATAAGTGAAGCACTAGAGCAAATGACAAACTACTCTGAAAGATATAAGTGAAGATCAATGAGTAGTCGAATAATTATGCAACTATGTGAAGACTCTCTAACATTTAAGAATTTCAGATTTTGGTATATTATTCAAGCAGCAAGCAAAACAAAATAAAATAAAATGACGCTCCAAGCAAAACACATAGCATGTGGTGAATAAAAATATAGCTCCAAGTAAAGTTACCGATGAACGAAGACGAAAGAGGGGATGCCATCCGGGGCATCCCGAAGCTTAGGCTCTTGGTTGTCCTTGAATATTAACTTGGGGTGCCTTGGGGATGCCATCTAATGCCACTGTTGGGGAACACAGTAATTTCAAAAAAATCCTACACACACACACAAGATCTATCATGGTGATGCATAGCAACGAGAGGGGAAGAGTGTTGTCCACGTACCCTCGTAGACCGTAAGCGGAAGTGTTATGACAACGCGGTTGATGTAGTTGAACGTCTTCACGATCCGGCCGATCCTAGCACCGAAGGTACGGCACCTCCGCGATCTGCACATGTTCAGCTCGGTGACGTCCCACGAACTCTAGATCCAGCTGAGTGTCAAGGGAGAGTTTCGTCAGCATGAAGGCGTGATGACGGTGATGATGAAGCTACCGGAACAGGGCTTAGCCTAAGCACCGCTACGATATGACCAAGGTGGATTATGGTGCAGGGGGGCACCACACACGGCTAAGACAATAGTCAACTTGTGTGTCTATGGGGTGCCCCTCCCCCGTATATAAAGGAGTGGAGGAGGGGCGAGGGCCGGCCCTTTATGGCGCGCCCTGGAGGAGTCCTACTCCCACCAGGAGTAGGATTCCCCCCTTCCCTAGTTGGACTAGGAGAGGAAGGAGGAAGGAAAGGGGGGTCCCGCCCCCACCCAATTCGGATTGGGCTTGGGGGGGGGGGAGACACCCCCTCCTAGGCTCCCTTCTCCTCTCTCCCACTATGGCCCAATAAGGCCCATATACTTCCCGGAGCATTCCGGTAACCTCCCGATACTCCGGTATATTCCCGATTTCACCTGGAACCATTCCGATGTCCAAATATAGGCTTCCAATATATCGATCTTTATGTCTCGACCATTTCGAGACTCCTCGTCATGCTCGTGATCACATCCAGGACTCCTAACTACTTTCTGTACATCAAAACACATAAACTCATAATATCGATCGTCACCGAATGTTAAGTGTGCGGACCCTACGGGTTCGAGAACTATGTAGACATGACCGAGACTCATCTCCGGTCAATAACCAATAGCGGAACCTGGATGCTCATATTGGTTCCTACATATTCTACAAAGATCTTTATCGGTCAAACCGCATAACAACATACGTTGTTCCCTTTGTCATCGGTATGTTACTTGCCCGAGATTCGATCGTCGGTATCATCATACCTAGTTCAATCTCGTTACCGGCAAGTCTCTTTACTCGTTCCGTAATGCTACATCCTGTAACTAACTCATTAGTCACATTGCTTGCAAGGCTTATAGTGATGTGCATTACCGAGAGGGCCCAGAGATACCTCTTCGATACATGGAGTGACAAATCCCAATCTTCGTCTATGACAACTCAACAAACACCATTAGGGACACCTGTAGAGCATCTTTATAGTCACCCAGTTACGTTGTGACGTTTGATTGAACACTAAGTGTTCCTCTGGTATTCGGGAGTTGCATAATCTCATTGTTATAGGAACATGTATAAGTTATGAAAGCAATAGCAGTAAACTAAATGATCATCGTGCTAAGCTAACGGATGGGTCAAGTCAATCACATCATTATCTAATAATGTGATCCCGTTTATCAAATGACAACTCTTTGTCCATGGCTAAGAAACTTAACCATATTTGATCAACGAGCTAGTCGCATACTGGTGACACTCTGTTTGTATATGTATTCACACATGTACTGAGTTTCCGGTTAATACAATTCTAGCATGAATAATAAACATTTATCATGATATAAGGAAATATAAATAACAACTTTATTATTGCCTCTAGGGCATATTTTCTTCAGTATACGCCCCCCCCCCGCGCCCTTCTTATGGGGACGCCCACTATATATTTTTATTTTCCCCCTTTTTTGCAATATTTTGGGATATCGCAAAGTTCTAAATTTAAAAAAGCTGAGAATTTTGAAAAAAAATTCATGAACTCCCAAAATCTTCACGATTTAAAAAAATTGGGAACGGATTGTAAAAAAATTCACTAAATTAAAATTGTTCATGAATTTTTAAAAATGTTTATGATTTCAAAAACATTTCTTGATTTCAAGAAAACTTTCACGAATTTGAAAAATGATCATGATTTAAGAGAAATATTCTCGGATTTTAATAATGTTCAGGATTTTGAAAATTGTTCATAAATTTAAAGAATGTTCTTCATTCAAAAAATGTTCATGATTTCAAAAAACATGTTCGCGAATTCGAAAAATATTCACTATTTAATGGAATGGTCACAAATTTTAAAAATGTTCACAATTTCAAAAAAATCATGCATTTGCAAAATGTTCATGATTTCAAATGATGTTCACGAATTTGAAAGATTTTTGCAAATTGAAAAAGGAAAAGAAAAATAATAAAGGAGAAACATGAAAAAATAACAAAAATTAAAATTAAAAAAGAAAAAGCAGAACATAAAATGAAAACATAAAAAGGAAAGAAAAAGGGAAAGCAGAAAGGAAAAAAAGGTAAAGAATTTAAAATCTACAAGAAAGAACCCGGAATTGGCCGACCCATACGAACACCCAGCGCGTGAGGGGGGGGGGGGGGGGGTACGCGCCAGGTTGCTTGTGGGCGACGTGTGCGCCAAATAAGTGTTGCCGCAACAGACGTAGAAGAGGAGCTTTCCAAGAGAACAACACAAGCGTTGCAATTGGCGAATTCATGTTCCCCGGCCACGGTCAATTGGGTCCGGTTTATGATGAGCCTGATTAGACACAGGGATTAGGCCCGCTTTGCACAAAAAAAATTATCATGACGCTGCGCTGTAATAGCATTTACAACCAAGGTTCCTAGTCCGGCCTCTATACGTCCACGGACGCGTCCGTGGATAGTGACCGACCGGCGCTCAAATGACTCGTTTACATCCATAATTCCAACTTTCGAAACATCAAATACATGTAAACACATGCACATTGATCATTGCGACCAAGCAATGCGTGCTGCACACAAATACAAATTATTCATACTTAAAAACATAATCAAACCACAACCCAAACATAAAAATTGTTCATAATGCATAACTAAAAAATTATAAGAAAAATTTACTAATTTCCAACATATATCCATATATTCTCCCCACAAGATTATTGAGATTTTGCATATGCACCTATTGATCTCACAGTTATCGACGCGTCTCCAGAAAGTTGCAATATGCTCTGCCTCTTGTTCCGGGAGGTGGAAAAAAATCATGTGTGCGGGCTACCCCTTTGCCCTCCTCCACAATCATGTTGTGTAAGATTATGAACATGTTATGAGCTGCCCAAATCTCTTGGACAAAGGAGATCGTTGGAGCAGATTGATGTCATTGCACGAACCAGACGTGCCAAAGAAAGTATGTCATATGCACAAGTCCTTCAGTGCCATTGCTTCAAGTATGATGGTGGCTTCTTTGAAATGACCTTGGTATTTCCCGTGCAAACCTTTTGGGAAGTGCTTCCATTGCTAGTGCATGCAATCAACTGAGGCCAACATACCCGGGAATCCTCTTGCTGCTCCAATTGCCAACAATTTTTCCGTGTCCTGTACAGTTGGCTCTCTTAGGTGCTCTAATCCAAACATCTTCACCGCAATGCGTCCAAATTGCACCATGGTGTTCATGACCATGATCTCTCCCACTTGGATTTCAATATCGATTGCATCCATGGCCTTACCGTAAGCAAGCATCCTAAGAGCAGACGTGCATTTCTGTAGAGGAGAGAAAGAAATTTGTCTGAAACAATCCTTCCTCAGCTTGAAGTTGCCATCAGCCTTCTTCACGACACTTAGTATGCGCAAGAACAAATTCCTACTCATCTGGAAGCAATGTTGAAAGAGACCTTCATGGTATGTTGGGTTCATTGTGAAGTAGTCCGTGTACAAAAGTCGTGCATCGATAATCCTATCCCGGGTAATAACTCTCCGGCCCCTTATGGTACCCTTGAAGTTGAGTAGGTGCTCCTCTGACTTCTCCATCTTCTCTTGGATACTCATCATCATCATTTCAGCATCTTCGTCGTCCAAATCTGATGAATCGATGAACTCACTGAATATGAATTTGTTAAGGTCAGCGTTTCCATGGCCATCATTCCACGACAAATCCATCAGTGACCTAGAAGTGACCAAAAGAACAAAAAAACGGTTCAGAAATTTCATCAAACACATAGAGCGTAAGGTGTATATCCAGAGGAGTTAGATGTACCTGGGCGGCGCCCGGTGGTGGCGACCTTGGCCGGTTGGGGCACGGTCGATGACAGTGTGGGTTGTTGGAAATATGACCTAGAGGCAATAATATTATATTATTATATTTTCATGTTTATAATTAAGAGTTTATATTCTATGCTATAACTGCTATGATCCTGAAATATGCTATTCAGAGGAAAACTCATACACACGTGTAGAATAATAAACTTTAAAAATATGATTCCTAGTCTCGCCTATAATACTAGCTCAAGTGTTGTTGGGGATCATGTTTTACGAATCTTAGGATATCGTTAATTGTAATGATAGTCCTAAAACAAGTTTGAGAATATGATGTTAGAAGAACAATCATATTGAATCGGCCCAAACTTTTGGTTATACTTTGAGATGCGATCGTCACAAGTCAATTGTTATAACATGGAGAGTTACGTGTAACTTAATTCCTTGGACCATGAGAGTACCACAGTCACTTATTACCGTATGGTGGTCTTTGGGGTTGCTCAAACGTCATCTGTAACATGGTGATCATAACAACAATTTACAGGTTCATTTGAAATTTTGACAAGGGACTAGATAGGTCAAGAGTGTGATTTGCTCCTCCGACTATGGGGTGATATTCTTAGGGCCCTATCCGTGTGACGACATCCATCATCGCCTAGCCGGACGCAGGTGACTAGGTCACAGGGATGACTGAACATGTCAACGAGAAAGAAGAACAAAATCAGTAACGAGGAGACCGATTTAGTGAGCATGAGAATGACTTAAGAGGATACCGATATATCTCACCTAGGGTATTCTAAAGTATCACGAAGCAAAGGGAATACCACATGATAACCAAAGGTTCATTCGAATATCATTCGTGTATTCATAGGGATCAATATGGAAATCCACGGTTCAGCTATTAGTCATTGAGCGAAAGGAGTTTTGGTCATGTCTATATTTTACCGAACCTACAAGGTCACAAGTATAAGGGAATCATGATTTGCTGAGGGTTATGGAGTGAGATTTATGAGAAAATATTTTTAGAATGGTTCCGGGAACATAAGAAATAATTTTGAGAGAGTTCTGAAAGAGTTTCAGATGTCTAGAAGGTTACAGAACCCTCCAGATAAATCCAAAAGGGTCCCTGGTGCGAGGACACATTGGCTGGGCCAAGGGGTAAGGCCCACGAGGCTTTATGTCTATTCAAAAGGAGTTTTTGCAGAGGCCAGGGACTAGCCGTCGAGGTCCATGGCATTTCCGGAAATGCCAGGAACCTTGGCATTTCGTATTGGAGACTAATACGCCTCCAACGTATCTATAATTTTTTAATAATTTTATGCTATTATATTATCAATCTTGTATGCTTTATACACTATTTTATATCATTTTTGCAACTAACTTATTAATCCAGTGCCAAGTGTTAGTTGTTGTTTTCTGCTTGTTTTTGGTTTTATAGAAAAGCCCTACCAAACGGAGTCCAAACATGATAAAATTTTTAGACGATTTTTTCTTGATCAAAGGCACCCTAGAAACGTCGGGGAGAGGCTAGACGATACATGAGGAGGCGACAAGGCGGGGGCACGCCCTGCCCCCTAATGGGCCCCCTACTGCTATGATTGACCTAATTCATGGCCTATAAATTCTCTAATATTCAGAAACCCCAGAGCGAGACGTGAAATAATTATTCCACCGCCGCAAGCCTCTTTTCTTTCATGATCCCATATGTACGCCTCCGCCGGTACTCTGCCGGAGGGGGAATCGATCATAGAGGGTTTCTACATCAACCTTGCCACCTCTACAATTAGGGCTGGGTGTTCGGTTCCACCAAAGCGATCGGTTCGGTACTTCGGTCTTTTCAAAATTTTGGTTTCAAGAAAACGGTGACCGATCGGTCAATAGAAAATCACATAACCGATACTTCGGTCTACCGAGAGCTCGGTTCAGTCATCGATTGTGACCGAACAACACCGATCTACAACCAAAAACAACGAATGAAGGCATAAATCGTGTGCCCTTGATAACCCACAAGTATAGGGGATTGCAACAGTTTTCGAGGGTAGAGTATTCAACCCAAATTTATTGATTCGACACAAGGGGAGCCAAGGAATATTCTCAAGTATTAGCAGCTGAGTTGTTAATTGAACCACACCTGGAAACTGAATGTCTACAGCAAGGTATTTAGTAGCAAAGTAATATGATAATAATGGTAACGGTAGCAAAAGTAATATTTTTGGGTTTTATAGTGATTGTAACAGTAGCAACGGAAAAGTAAATAAGCGAAGAACAATATATGAAAAGCTCGTAGGCAATGGATCAGTGATGGAGAATTATGTCGGATGCGATCGATCATGCAACAGTTATAACATAGGGTGACACAGAACTAGCTCCAGTTCATCAATGTAATATAGCCATGCATTTCGAATATAGTCATACGTGCTTATGGAAAAGAACTTGCATGACATCTTTTGTCCTACCCTCCCGTGGCAGCGGGGTCCTATTGGAAACTAAGGGATATTAAGGCCTCCTTTTAATAGAGTACCGGACCAAAGCATTAACACATAGTGAATACATGAACTCCTCAAACTACGGTCATCACCGGTAATGGTCCCGATTATTGTCACTTCGGGGTTAACGGATCATAACACATAATAGGTGACTATAGACTTGCAAGATAGGATCAATAACTCACATATATTCATGAAAACATAATAGGTTCAGATCTGAAATCATGGCACTCGGGCCCTAGTGACAAGCATTAAGCATAGCAAAGTCATAGCAACATCAATCTAAGAACATAGTGGATACTAGGGATCAGACCCTAACAAAACTAACTCGATTACATGATAAATCTCATCCAACCCATCACCGTCCAGCAAGCCTACGATGGAATTACTCACACACGGCAGTGAGCATCATGAAATTGGTGATGGAGGAAGGTTGATGATGACGATGGCGACGGATTCCCCTCTCCGAAGCCCCGAACGGACTCCAGATCAGCCCTCCCAAGATAGTTTAGGGCTTGGCGGCGGCTCCGTATCGTAAAACGCGATGAATCCTTCTCTCTGATTTTTTCTCCCCGAAGGTGAATATATGGAGTTAGAGTTGAGGTCGGTGAAGCGTCAGGGGGCCCACGAGGCAGGGGGCGCGCCTACCCCCTAGGCGCGCCCCCACCCTTGTGGACAGGGTGTGGGCCTCCTGACGTGGATTCTTCTTCCAGTATTTTTTATATAATCCAAAAATAATCTCCGTTGATTTTCAGGTCATTCCGAGAACTTTTATTTCTGCACGAAAATAACACCATGGCAATTCTGCTGAAAACAACGTCAGTTTGGGTTAGTTCCATTCAAATCATGCAAGTTAGAGTCCAAAACAAGGGAAAAGTGTTTGGAAAAGTAGATACGACGGAGACGTATCAGCCCTCCACGCAATTCCTGCTTGCGCTCACACTAGATCAAAGTAGAAGCCACACTTTGCCATCTAGATGAGAGTGGAAAGCAGCGGATGTTGCTGGGAAGAAGGAAGAGGGAGGAGATGGCGTCGGCTGCCGGACCACTGCCACTGGCCGCTGTGGTGGAGAGTAGGGGCAGCTCGGGTAGAGGTCGCCGTGGAGGGGAAGGGAAGAAGTAGCGCTTGTTGCCACTGCTGGACAGCCGCCGCTTGCTGCTAGGTTGGGGAGGATGGAGGCTAGGGTTAGGAACTTGGGATATGATGTGAGAGAGCGTGGGGCACATATGCGATCAGAGAAAGGAGTGACTCGCGTGAGGGCCTTGAGAGTTAGATAATGGGCCGTCACTTTCTATAGAATTTGGCCCATGTTCGATTTTCTTGGTCTGTTCGGGTAACTAATGCATGAAACCGAATGGAACGATGTTTACTCGGGTTCCTAGGGCTGACGACCGAACTTCTAGCCAATGTTATCGGTTTCAGTCCGGGTTATTTCGGTTCGGTAATTCGGTCATCGGTTAATATGCCCAACCTATCTACAATGAT
Organism: Triticum urartu; assembly: GCF_056163025.1. Classification (NCBI taxonomy): domain Eukaryota; kingdom Viridiplantae; phylum Streptophyta; class Magnoliopsida; order Poales; family Poaceae; genus Triticum; species Triticum urartu. Next base: position 560,718,924 of record NC_141875.1, read on the forward strand.
GCGTGAGTAGTTTCCACAGGACCTACGGGTCCATAGCTATAGCTAGATCTCTCTCTCTCTCTCTACCTCTCTCTCTCTCTGATCTTAATACAATGCTCTCTTCGGAGATTGACCTGATGTTATCCTTTTGCGGTGCTTTTTTTGGGATCCGATGAATTGTGGGTTTATGATGAGATTACCCATTGAAAGTAACTGAGCCTTTTCTGAACTTTATTATGTGTGATTGTTATAGCTTTGTATATCTCTTCGATCTATCCGTCTAGTCTGGCCAATTAGATTGATCTATCTTCGGTAAGAGAGGTGCTTTGTGATAGGTTCAATCTTGTGGTATTCTCACCCAATGACAGAAGGGGTAGTGAGACACGTATTTCTATTGTTGCTACTAAGGGTAAAATGACGGGGTTCAAACATATTATTTGGTCTTACTTTGTCTACATTATGTCAGCATGCTCCAAGAAATACTCTGTTTGTTATGAACTTAATACCTAAGATGCATGCTAGATAGCGATCGAGGGGTGGAGTAATAGTAGACGCAGAATCGTTTCGGTCTATTTGTCATAGACGTAATGCCTATGTACTGATCATGCCATGAATTACATCACAACTATGCACTTTTCTATCAATTGCCCAACAGTAATTTGTTTACCCACCGTTACTACACTCATGAGAGAGATGCCTCTAGTGAAAGCTATGGTCTCCGGGTCCATTCACATCATAATACTAATACCCTAAATACCTTGTTGTAATTTATTATCTTTTATTTTGTTTTGCAATCTATCTATCTATCATTACCAAAATTAATTCTTGCAATTAACGAGTACAAGGAGATTGATAACCCTGTTGCCCGCCTTGCGTGCAAGTATTAGTTTTGTGTGTGTAGGTACCATTTATCTTTGTTTATGTGAATCTCCTATTGGTTCGATAAACCTTCGTTCTTAACAGAGGGAAATATTTTCTGCTACTATACTACACCACCCTTCCTCTTCGGTGAAATCTCAACGCCCACAAGTAGCAGAAACCGAGGAAGACTCTTCCTTGCGTTCCAAACCGACTTTGAGGAGACCCCCTCCCCAAGTTACGACCCTAGGGCTCAACATATAAATAGAGTGGTAGGGCTAGCTCCTAGAACACAAGTTTTGAAGCCTCCTCTAATTCTCTTTTGTTCTAGTTCTCGTCTAGTTTATCAAGACTATATCTAGTTCTAGTTCTCTCTAATCCTCATAATACAGAAGCCTCCTCAAGTTCTGTTCTACCTCCTCTAATTCTCCGGTGATGATTAGCTCTGGACGGCGAAGCGTTGTGGGATCGTGAAGCCTGTATGCTTGCAAACTGTGGAGAGGTCATACTTTTGGTCTTCCGTTCGAGGGATCGTTCTTGAACGGTTCGAGGGACTTCAAGTACGATCTACATTGACTCTTCTTCCGCTGCAACTCGGAGTTCGTAACGATCTGATCTTAATCGTTATGCATCTTCATAGTGTTCCTAATTGATTGTCGGGCGAATTTTTTGTTTTCTATTACGTTTACCAACATGGGTTAGGCCCTCCAGTGGTAAAGCTGTCCGTTGGTGACGACGTCGGAGCAACGATGACAACGAAACTATGGTGACGGCTGTGCAAGGAGGGAGAAAAGAGAAGAGAAGAGGGCTTTTCGGGCAAGGAGAGGGACGTAGATATGCGAATTGACACGCGCCCTTGCGGTCTGTCCTATGTGGAGGGCGTGTCCGGGCGTCCCTATTTCTGTCCCAGATATGGACTGGGTATGGGGAGTGCTGGTGGGTCTGAGTGTTTGGACCAAATTTGGCAGATCCGGTTGGATAGCATTTTTGTCCAGACAATGACCGGGCAGCCTGGCCAGACGTTTACGACGGATATGGGGTCCAGTTGTAGTTGTAGATGCTCTTGTCTCTTTTTTTTGCAAAGGCGTTGTGCTATAATCTTAGTTCACTGTATAAAAATGTACGGGAGCGCCCATTAGCCAGGTACATAAAAAACCTTTTGCATCGTGCAAAGCCGAAAGTGACTTACACAATAACAAATTGCAAACACCTAAGATATAGCAAAACTGAAAATGTATACACAATTTTCATAAAACAAAGGAAGTTCATAACACAAGTGCTCCCTTCGTCCCATAATGTAAAATCTTTTTTGACACTAGAGATTCAAAAATTTAAAGACCTCTTTTGGTTCATAGGATATGAAAATCATAGGAATAGAATAATCATAGAAAATGAGATGACATGTATCTCAAATTCTATGAGCAGAAATAGAAAAGGAGATGCTCTTTGATTCACATCATAGGATTTTTTTCCATTGAATCTAAGCTAATGTTTATTTTTCTATGAAATGTGAAGGATAGGAAGAATTCCTTCACAGGAATAGGATTCCATTCCTACAAGCCAACGGACTCTAAAGGCATTTTTTCTATAGAAATCGTATCCTATGAAATTTCTACAAGATTTCTCTAAATCAAAGGAGGCCTGAGGTACTTCTATATAAAATGAGCATCAAAATATACATGGATGGAGAAGAACCTGAAAAAAAAACAGTCTCTTGACCAGAAAAACTGAAGTAAGACCCATCGTGCATGCCTCATCATACCTTCGCGTACGTGCATTCCACCAACCTAAGGCAACGAGACACCATCTCAAAAACCCCGGGCCCTCTCCACAAAGCATCACAGGACGATGCCAGACCATCGCGCTATCTCGGCACCGAACGCGTCGACCACCAAGCCGGCGACGGCCATGATACGGTACGCCACGCCGCAGTCCACCCCGCCGATGTCGCCGCTGCACGCCCAGGGGACGCCTCGCACTCCCGGCGCGTACTCCGAGCTGCCGCCGCCCTCGCCACGGCCCGCGATCACGCTCACCCCGCCGCCGTCCAAGAAGAAGCAGCGCCGCACGGCCGCGCGCTCGCTCCGCGCCATCCGCGCCGTGCGCGCGCTGTTCCGGTCCCTCCCGATCCTCGCCCCGGCGTGCCGCTTCCACGGCATCGTCCCGCGGCACGGCGGGCCGTCGCGGATGCACGACGGCCACGTCAGCGGCGCGTCGCGCACGACGGGGACGCTGTTCGGGTACCGCAGGGCGCGGGTGACGCTGGCGGTGCAGGAGACGCCCGGGAGCGTGCCCATCCTGCTGCTGGAGCTGGCGATGCAGACCGGCAGGTTCATGCAGGAGATGGGCGCCGAGCACCTGCGCGTGGCGCTCGAGTGCGAGAAGAAGCCGCCGGGCGCCGGCGCCGGCATCGGCCGCACGCGCCTGCTCGACGAGCCGCTGTGGACGGCCTACGTGAACGGGCGGAAGATCGGGTACGCCATGCGCCGGGAGCCCACGGAGGACGACCTCACGGTCATGCAGCTGCTGCGCACCGTGTCGGTCGGCGCCGGCGTGCTGCCGAACGACGTCATGGGGTGCGACACCGCCGAGGGGCAGGAGGCCGGCGACCTGGCGTACATGCGCGCGCGCTTCGACCGCGTGGTGGGGTCCCGGGACTCGGAGTCGCTGTACATGCTCAACCCTGATGGGAACAATGGGCCAGAGCTTAGCATCTTCTTCATTAGGATATGATGATCAAGCTTATGACAGTTTTCTGATTTTTTGCATTACTGAGATTTTGGAACTCTGAGGCTGATTTTGTTGTCTGGGTGAAAATGGGAGGTGCTAGTATGCTTTTGTTTGTATGACAGTTGCCTTCGCCCCCAAAGACTCATTTTCTAAGCATGTGTAGAAGCAGCATTATTCAGGAATAAAATTTGTGTTTGTGGAATTGATGCATTTACGATTGAACTAGCAAATTTGGAAACAACTGAAAGACAAGATATGTTCAAGTGGAACGAAAGCTCTTTAAAGCTGTTCGCATTCTCGCAGCATCATGATCGATCTTCTTTTTCTCAAGGATTCGCAAACGCTCAAATGCTACAACAGAGTAAGGGTAGTGCTACCGTCCGATCAAGCGCGCGTCAACGCCCCAGACTGAGGCCGGCTCATTTTCAACTTCATGCTTCTGCACGCTCGCCGGCCGCCACGCGCTCACCCTCGGCCACCACGCGCTCGCCCGCGCTTGACGGCTGTCGAGTATAATGTTTATTTAGCAAACATAATATAATACAGATTTCGTATTTCACGTCTAGATGTAAAATAGTTATCTCACATCTAATTTTCTAGCCACATGATTTAAACATTAAGATTAGTATTTCTTTGTTTTTTTATTGATTGTTCTTGTTCCTGTATGCGTCACTCACGCCGGGCATCATGGCAGTAGGCCGTTGTCTATCAATTGATGTTGCTCCTCCTACGTTGCCTCCTCGTTAGCTGTTGTGACCACAGGTGAACTTTTTTCAATCTTCTTTTTTGTTTTTTTGTTTTTGTTTTTTTTGTTCAAATTCGTAAAAAGAAAATCATGGCTTTTTTATTTTTTTCACCTTTTCACTTTTCCTTTTAAAACTTTCATGCTTTTTCCCATTGCTATTAGTTGACTGTCCATCATTAAACAAGGTTTGTATTTTTTTGTCCAAGTTGCAAGTCTAACCTCAACTTGCAACAGGGGTCGATCTTATTTTGTCATAGTTGCAACCCCACCCTCGACCCGCAACTGTACTTCGGCATTTTTCGTCTCAGTTACAAGTCCATTCTCAAATTGCAACCGGGCTAGAAACATTTTTTGTCCCAATTTTAAGTTTAGACCCAACTTATTTTTGTCCCAATTGCAAGTTCATCCTCAACTCGCAATTGATCTTTTTTAGTCTCAATTACAAGTCCACCATCGACTCGCAAATGCGGTCCGATTATTTTGTCCTAGTTACAAGTCCACCGTCAACTCACAACTGGACTCGACCTTTTTTTCCTCAGTTGATAGCCCAACCTTGATTTACAACTAGGGTCAACATTTTTTTTGAGTTGCAAGTCCACCGCCGACTCGCAACTGGGTTCAATCTTTTTTGTCCCAGTTGCAAGTCCACCCTTGACTCGCAACCGGGGGGTGACCTTTTTTTGTCCCAACTGCAAGTCCACTCACGACTCGCAACTGAGCCCAATCTTTTTGTCTCAGTTGCAAGTCCACCCTTGGCTCGCAACTAGGGGTGGACCTTTTTTTGTCCCAGCTGCAAGTCCACTCTCGACTCGCAACTGGGTTTAACTTTTTTCTTCCTAGTTGCAAGTCGACCCTCCACTCGCAAATGGGGCACGGTCTTTTTTTGTCCCAGTTGCAAGTTCACCCTTGACTCACAATTGGCCCCGAACTTTTTTTCCCAGTTGCAAGGCCATCATTGACTCGCAACTGGGGCCCGATCTTTTTCCCAGTTGTAAGCCCATCCCCAACTCGCAACCTGGGTCTGACTTTCTTTTATGTCCCAATTTTGCAAGTCCATCATCAACTCGTAACTGGGGTACGACCTTTTTTGTCCGAGTTGTGACACAGTGGGCGCGTGATTTTTTTGTGGCACGAAACAAATAAAAAATGCATGAACATTTTTTAATTGTCTCAATTATTTTTTGAAATGGCACAAAGAAATATTTGTGTACGTGCAAGCTAGCTAAAAGCAGCCTGACCGATTCTTTGACGGGACATACTAGTACTAGTTGCTCAATCTAGCCAGGCAATCAATTTGATCGATTCTAGGCTGTAGCAGCTCACCTACACATGCGACACAGGAAACGATTGGATCGCCACAACCACAACGCGGGACTGTGGCCAACAAGCACGTCAACGAAAAATGCGTAAGAGGCTGTAATTTTGATGATCAACAAACGGGAAAGACAATGAAAAAAGTGAGGTCATGCTGACATCATACTTAGATGTGAGATATTATCGCATATTTAGATGTGACATAGACGGACCCAATATAATATAGGATTTATTCTACTAGCCTTGTACTCTAAAATAACAGTGTACTTCTATATATATAACCACGAGGTTCAGGCAATACAATCAACAATTACATCAATCCCTTTCTCTCCTTTCTAACATGGTATTAGTCAAACCGAGTCAATCCTAACCGCTGCCCGCCGCTTCCGCCTCATGCTTCGCCCCAGGGGCGGTCAGCCTCCATGACCAGCGCCGAGGACCGCGCCGTCCGTACGTAGGGTTCACCCGCCGGTCGTGTTGACCGGCTGCTCTAGAGAGTCTTTTTCCTAATCTCTTGATTCAGGTTTTTTACTCTCATCGATCACTTTGATCGGCGTTTACTTTTTGGTTTTCCATCTAAGATCGGTTTGCATCGTCTGCCTACGCCGTCGACCCCCGTGCCTCTACTTCGGCATCGGCGTCGACTTTACACCGGCCGCTTCATCATCAACCGCGCGACAAGGCTGGACGCGCCGTCCAAGGGACGCCTTCGTGCGTCGCTGTCGGCCGCTTGTTCGCGCGGTCTGTCTTCGTCATCATCACCCAGGACATCATCGATAATGTCGTCATCGACTTCGATGTGCGCGTTGTCCCCGCCATGACGCGTACAACACCGTCGTCGGTCCGATCAACTGATCACGCGTCTGTGTTAGCCAAGCACGTCCCCGACCACGCGCCTACTACCGATCGAGCCACAGGTTGCCGTCGCGTCGTCCCTTCGGACTGTTGCGTCGCCGCTCTGAGGTATTCCCGTCGGCTGCCTCGACCCGCACGCCGCTCCCACCGACACCGCTTCAGGCTGTCGCGTCGCGGCCCGTGGTCCACGTCGTTGCCCCGAGATCCTCCCGCCGGCTACCCCCGTAGTCGCCGCCGCCTTTGCGTCGCGCCCCTTAGGGCTGACGCGCTGCGGCATGCGGTATACGCTGCCTCCTGCCGAGCCGTCGCCCCCGGCCAGTGGTTCCTCCCACGGCTGCCCCGACCCGTGAGCCACCGCTAGACTACCTCTTTGGGCTATAGCGCCATGGAACGCGGTCACCGCCGCCGCCAGAGGCCGTCCCCGACATGCCGCCGCCGCTGCGTTGCCCCTTCGGGCCGTAGCGCCGCGGCCCGTGGTCCACTCTGTCGTCACCGCGTCGACTTTCCGTGGTATGCGCCGCGCCGCTTCCCTCGGAGCGGGAACGCCACCGTCCGCGCCGGTCTTCATCATGTTGTCGAGTTCCTTCGCCTACTTCGAGCATCGTCGCCGCACTCCTAACCAAGCCGCCGCCACTCTTTTTTGGCCGCCTCCGCTACTACCTCCATAGCCGTCGTCGCCCGTTCACCCCATTCGTTTTCATCCAGCACTAGCCCGTCGCCAGCATCGCCGTCATCTACCCCGACCACTTCGTTTACTCCGACCACCATTGGTGACATCGACATCATGCTGATTGGAGCCACAACCTTCATCGAGTTTCCTTTTCTGCTGGCCCCTCCAACTCCTCGACATGGCGTACAACTCGTGTAGGTCCCTCGTCTAAGCATGCCCGGTGCTAGCAACACCGATGAGTGCCTTCATCCACGACGCGTCCCCAGGCCTGGCAAGCTTGTTGCGGCGCTTGGTCAACTTCGTCTTCGTCCGTCTACGCATGCCCGGTGCTGGCAACACCGACGTGTGTCTTCGTCTACAACGTGTCCCCGGGTTTGGCAAACCCGGCGCGACGCCTCGTCAACAACATCCTCTTCCCGACACACCACAACTTCGACACCACTATGACCATGACTAATTCGGCGCCTCGTTGCGCCCGCGGCTCCACGGCGATTTCCTCGACACCGGCTATCCCGACTCTACATCGACTACGACTACACCATCCTTCGCTCTCGGCTACCTCGACATCGGCACAAAGGGCTATCCCCTTACTTGAGCAACCTCGTCGGTTTCCACTCCAGCCACGACTTCCGCGATGCATCGACCGTTATGACTGGGGGGGCGGGGAGGGGGGGGGGTGGTTGGGGATGGGGGTGTCCGTCGGCTTACCTTCGGATTCTTCTCCAGTCTCACTGTCTGCGTCGCTACCGTTGTGATTGCAGGGGGATGTTGAGTATAATGTTTATTTAGGAAACATAGGATAGCTAGGATTTATTCTACCTTACCATGTACTCTAAAATGACCATGTACTCCTATATACATATATGCCCACGGGGCTCAAGCAATACACAATTCCACCAATCCCTCTCTCTCCCTTCTAACAACGGCCACCCTGCACCACCCGCGCTCGTAGTCTCCCGTCAACGCTGAGGAAGACACCTCGCTTGTCACAGCACGTATGGCCGTCGTCATAGCTTTGTTTTCCGTTGCCGGCCGTAGCAGACGCATACGACAGTTGCAGCAAAAAAATAGTCACCGCCGCTCACACTCTTGGTTGCAGCTCGTTCGGCCACAGCTCACCGTTGCAACGTCTTGGTTTGGTGGTTCCAACAAAATCGGTTCTAGCGAAAATCATCTTGCCGCTAAGCCAACGCAGCTCGCCGCGCTGCCCACTGCAGCTCGCTGTGTTGCCTGTTGTAGCAATTCGAAATGCTGGTTGTAGCAGGGCGTGGCGTCGATTGTAGCAAAAATCACGACCCCAATTTGTGTGATTTAGCAAAACGCGACGGCAGTTATAGCAGGATGTGATGACAGTTGTAGGAAATTTCGACGCCCGTTGAAGCCCTAAATACCTTATATAAGAAGCGTTTAGATCTTCCCAAGGCCTGCCCTTGAACCAGTTCGTTACCTGCAAACCGTTTAGATCTTCCCAAGGCCTCTAGTATATAAGAAGCAGCCCACGAGGGACATCCACCTCGACGCGCATCAAGGAGCCACCTCTTCAACTCAAGCAGCCGGCCCCGAGGGATCTCCTTCCACATCGACGCTCATCGAGCAGCCGCCTCTGCAACCCGTAGAGAAGGTACAACCCCTCCACAAATAGTCCTGTTAGCTTTGCTTTGTTTGCCTTAATAACATAATCAACATAAGACGTACGCATGTGCAGAGAGATAAGGCATAGTAGATCGGTTTCAGTAGCACACTTGCGTGCATGCATACCACCGACTTGACTTTTAGTGTATCTTCTTGCACATAGATTCAATCGTAGCATAGATCAGACATCACTTCCAGTAGCACACTCGCATGCATGCATACTGATTTATCTTCTTCTTAGGTATAGATTATGGATTGCTTCGCACGTTCCCCTCCATGCATACTGAAATTTATTTTCTTCAGCAATCAGTTCCAGTTCCCGTAGCACGCTCGGCTGCCTGCGTGCTTATATTCCTTTTTCGATCTAGATCTTCTAGCTAATAACACACCCCTATTTTTAAGCATAGATTGAATCGTAGCAGGCTTGTGTGCGTGCATACAGATGGATTTTTTAAACTCAGATTAAACCTTGATATGGGGCGCAGCAACCCTATGGCCCCTAAGAAGCTAGGGTTCTGTACCGGCCCTAACAAAGTTGCAGTGCGCCTAGCACAAGCTCGTGGGTACAAAAAACAATCACATGCACATGTCACAAGAAAATGAATCAAGAATTCTGAATAGTCGATGAAGTCATCACTGTACTATAGGACAAATTGTTCGATGTTGTTTCTAATGAAGGAACTAAAATCGATCGATTGAGGTGCACACACCATAGACGCCCTCTAAAAAGAGTTGGACTTTACTTCTCCCTAAAAATAAATGCTTGGTTATGACTCGTGCTAATCTTTTGATGGAGTCTAGCTCGAAGGGTATGACAAGATCATGGCAGCTTGGTGGGTTGTCGGGGTCGACGGGCTTTGTTTGCCTACCACTGCGACGTAAGAAGGCCTCCACCTGCTCTCGCCGCTCCACCGGTGCATTGACCTTTTCAGTTGAGCGAGCCACTGCATGGTCATAAGCTTCAAGTTTGTTGCGGCTTCTCTAGTGCGGCGAGCTGCAGCCTCGCGTTTCCTCGCCATGGCCGCCAGCTTGTCATGCTCCTTGGCTTCCTTTTTGAAGCCACTCCCTAGAGGCCTCCACTTAAGCACGCCGACTCTTCAGTTTAGTGCGGTCTCTTTTGACAAGCGTGAGCTTTTCGGACGCGTCGGAATGGGCAGTGCCTAACCTTTTTAAGAACGGGCGCACTTCCTTTTTTTAAAAGTGACCGCCCAAAACTGGAGAGTTGACGCACTGAAGTGGAGGCCTCTAGGGAGTGGCTTCAAAAGAGTCTTGTGAGCATGGCAAGCCGGTGCCCATGGAAAGGGCAGGCGAGGCTTCTACTCACCGTGGAGGAGAAGTTGCCGTCCACACGCTTGAAGCTTATGACCATGCAATGGCTCGTTCGACTGAAAAGGTCGATGCATTGGCGCAGCACCGAGAGGAGGTGGAGGCCATCTTGTGTCGCCTTGACAGGTTGACAAAGCCCGCCGATCCTAACAACCCAAGAGAAGCTGCAATGATCTTTGTCATACCCTTCGAGCTAGACGTTATCAGAACATCAGCCCGAGCCATCATCGAACATTTAATTTTAAGGGGAAATATAGTTCAAGTCCTCTTAGATGGCATCTATCGTGTGTGTGCACCTCAATCGGTTAATTTTAGTTGCTTCATTAGAAACAACATCGAGCAATTGACCTTGTAATAAAGTGACGTCTTTATGGATTATTCCAAATTCTTAATTCATTTTCTGCTGCCATATGCATGCAATTTTTGCTAACCCATGTATCCATTGGCGGGCGCAACAACGCCTCTTGTGACGCGCACCACAGCCTCGCCAAAGCTCATACATTTTCCTATTTTAGTGGTGCCAAAGCTCAAACATAATTTGCGTGCATGCATACCACCGACTTGACTTTTATTTTATATTCTTGCACATAGATTCAATCATAGCAAGTTACATACTGATGTATATATTTTCTTTAGCATAGATCAGAGATCACTTCCAGTAGCACACTCGCCTGCATGCATACTGATTTTTCTTCTTCTTAGGAATAGTTCATGGATTGCTTCGCACGTTTGCCTGCATGGGCACTTCTATTCCTTTTTCGACGTATAGATCTTCTAATAGCACACCGCTTTTTTTTAAGCATAGATTGAATTTTAGCAGGATTATGTGGGTGCATACTGATGCATTTTTTTTAACTCAGATTAAAGATTGATATGAGGCGCAGTAACCCTACGCCCCAAGAAGGTAGGGTTCTATACCAGCCCTAACAAAGCTGCAGTGCGCCTAGCACAAGCGATTCGGGGTACTAAAAACAATCACATACACATATCACAAGAAAATGAACCAAAAATTCTGAAAAATCGATGAGCCATCACTGTATTACAGAATAAATTGTTCGATGTTGTTTCTAATGAAGGAACAAAAATCGATCGATTGATGCGCACACACGATAGATGCCCTTTAAAAGGACTTGGACTTTATTTCTCCCTAAAAGTACTTGGCGATGGCTCGTGCTAATCTTCTGATAGCGTCTAGCTCGAAGGGTATGAAAAGATCATGGCAGCTTCTGGTGGGTTTTCGGGGTCGACGGGCTTTGTCTACCTATCAAGGCGACTTAAGAAGGCCTACACCTCCTCTCACTGCTGCGCCAGTGCATCGACCTTTTTGGTTGAGCGAGCCAGTGCATGGTCATAAGCTTCAAGTGTGTTGCGACTTCTCCGGTGCGGCAAGTTGCAGCCTCGCGTTTCCTCGCCATGGTTGCCAGCTTGTCATGCTCCTCGACTTCCTTCTGAAGCCACTCTCTAGAGGCCTTCACTTCAGCACGCCGACTCTCTCTAGTTTAGTGTGGTCACTATTGACAAGGACAATTCATCCGTCAAGAGAGGAGAGTCGCCACGTCCTGCGCCGCTGGCCACTCCGGCCACGGCGGCCACCCCACCCCCACCCGCGCCGCCCCATCCGGGATGCCGGGGCAGCCCATGCCGCCCTCGGATCCGCCTCGTTCTCCGGCCTCCCCATCAGCTCATCTTCAATGCTCCGACCCCGGGGCTCGCCTCGGATCCCCTGGATCTTCCACAGCTCCTGCCTCCCCCAGTTCCCCGTACGCGCCAGAGTGGGGGACGCCCCCGCAAATCCTGCGGCGGGGTGCTGTCCTCGAGGGCGAGCTCTCGCCCGGACCGGTGGATCTGCCCCCCCCCCGCCCGAGCAACCCCGGCTCCGATCCATTGTGGTTGTGCCTTCCTCGCCCTCCCACTCCGAGCCGACCGCCATTGATGAAGGATGGACACTGTACCAGTCCCGCAGAAGCAAGAAGGCCAGCAGATCCCCTCCGGTCCGCTCGGGGCTTCGCCGCGGGTCCGGATCCGGGCGCCGCTCCCCAGCGCCGGGCCGCGAGGCCTTCTTAAGCAGGTTCAGGGGGCTCTGCTTTCATTGCCTCAGTCCCCACCACCGCCGCATCGACTGCCACGACCCACTTCACCGCATCATCTGCAAGCGCCCCGGCCACATCGGCAAGGAGTGCCCACAGAACCGCCGAAACCAGAAGGGTGACGGGTTGCGGGCTCGTCCGGTCTGGGAGCGGCTGGTCTTCCCTCCCCTGGCCACTCCTCCGCCTGCGATGGCTGCGTCGGGCGCCCCCTGCGTCGACCATGGGCGCCGGCCGCGGGTCAGCCACAAGGTGATCGCCTCCACCCCGGAGCTGGAGCAGCAGATCTTCCTGCTACAGCAGCACGCGGTGGTGGTCACCGCGGTGGGCAAGCTGCACGCGGCCAGCCCCCTCTCCATCGGCCGCGCCATCGAGCGGGAGTTCCAGATCCCACCGCACCTCCTCCGCGTCACCAGCCACGATCCGGAGGATTTCTTCATCCACTTCACTATGCCGGCGCACAAAGACATCGTCGTCCGGCGGGGATCATTCGTGGTGGACAGCGTCCCCTTTCTGCTGGAGCCTTGGAGGGAGGACACGCACGCCATCCACGACACCTGGATGCTGCATGTTCGCGTCGTCATGGAGAAGCTGCCGATGCCGCTCTGGACCCTGGACGGCGCGAAGGAGGCGCTGGGCGACGCGGTCATCATTGACCGCCTCGACAGCCGCATGTTCGAGCGTGCGGACACGAAGCTGTTCGCCGTCTGGGTGTGGGTGTGGCAGCTGCACCACATCCCCACCACGCGAACCCTGTGGAAGCATGCCAGAGGGGCTGGCCGGGTGGAGGAGATGATCGGCTTCTCGCCTCCAAGCCGGGCCGTTGCGCCGCCGCCAAACCTGCTATGCTGGGATGTGCTGGTGCACATCGACCGAGTTGAAGACTGGGCGCCCCTGTCCCCGCGCTCCTCCCACTCCGGGCAGAGCGGACTCCCGTCCTCTGACGACGACGATCGCCCGTACCCGCGCTTCCCGCACGCGGGGGGCTGGGTTGCCGGCGTGGAGGACGGCAGGCCGTCGCAAGACCTGGGGCAGCGCCTTCACCCGCCCGCGCAGGTGGCATCCTGGGGCTGCAAGGGCATGCCCTCCGCGGGCCACAGGCGCAGCCACGACGGCAACGACGGTGCTGGCCAGCGGCGGTCTTGGAAGGACACGCGTCTCGGGCGGAGCCGCGGCAAGGAGCCGGCCACGCCTCCCCCAGCCCCTGCGCGCCATCGCAGCAGCACCCCAACCTCGCGCCGCGGGCACGGCTCCTCCAAGGACAGGCGCGTTGATTGCGCCCCAAGGGATAGCCGCTCGGGGGCCAGGACGGGCTCCATTCGCTCCCGCGAGGCGTCCTCCTCGAGCGCGCCTGCGGCCTCTGCCAACCCGCTGCTCACGCCACCCCAGCCTCTGCCTCGTGCTCCGGGTGGCGCGCAGGAGGACGATCTGGTGGGCGCCTTCTTCGACGTGGCCGACAAGGTGCTGCCGCCTCCACCAAGGGTGGAGCACGGGCGGCGACCGTGGACAGGGCGGCGGCAGCGGTGGACAAGCCGCTCCGCTTCACCGTCCAAGAGGGAGCTGGCACCGGCTGCGACGATGTCATCGACATGGGTCCGGCCCTCTCGCTCGCGCGCCACTCCCCCAGTCCGGCCACCACCCACGCCCAGGTTTGCCACCTGCAGATCGTCGGCGAGGGCGGGGAGGGGGAGGCGGGCCAGCTGTTCGTCCCTGCTGCGCCATCCGTTCTGGGCAAGCCTCCTGCCAGAGCCAAGACGCCCGCCCACCCTAGGCCTGCCGCGGTGCCGACCCGCCATAGCGCTCGCCAGGCGAAGAACCCGTCCACCGTTCCGGTCAGCCAGCGGGCAACGCTCCGCATTGTCCACGGCCTCGGCATCCTCGGTCCCAAAGAGACCATGACGGCCAAGGCGGCAGAGGCGCTCATCCGCCGTTTCGACGAGCCCTTGTCCGCCTCCGACATCAAGGCCATCGTGAAGCTCACGAACCTCGACACAGCGACGCTCAAGATAGGCGTGGGCATGCACGGTCCTGACGGAGAGGCCTCACAGGCCACCACCTCTCCATGTTAGTGTCCCATAGCCGTAGTAGTCTCCGGTGGCCCCATGCGCTCGATTGGGGTGTGTCAGGCTTCTTCATGCAGTGTAATAGTGTAGGTCTCTTCAGAGAGTGAGGTGTAGCTGTTCGCCGGTGGAATTTGGGGCCTTTTGGTGGCCGCCGGCGATCCCCCGGCCCGATGGTGGTGTATCTGTGGTTGCTTTCTTGTAGTTGTAGTCGTCGGAGCTACCATCCGTTTCCCCATGAGTGATCCTAACTGCCCGATTATGAGTTGGAACGTGAGAGGTTTGAACTCGCCGGCACGGCAGGAAGTAGTTTTGGAGACGGTGGAGGCGCACAAGCTGGCCATCCTATGCCTGCAGGAAACGAAAATCGACGAGTGGAGTAGGGCTCTAGTTAGAGAGACTGGAGGAACGCGGCTCGCCGACTGCGCCGTCCCCCCTGCCATGGGCACAAGGGGAGGAGTCGCAATCTTCTGGGACAGAAACAGAGTAGAGGTGCTCTCGCAGGCCGTTGGTTGCTTCTCAATCACTGCCAAGATCACCATTATCGCTAGCAGGGCTACATTCTGGCTCACGTCCGTCTACGGGCCGGTCGACGACGGAAGAAAGAACGACTTCCTGGCTGAACTGGCGCGGGTTGCTCCTCCACCGGACGCCCCCTGGCTCATCAACGGCGATTTCAACATGATATATGAGGCACGCGACAAGAAAAACAACAACATCAATCGTAGGATCATGGGAAAGTTCCGTGCTGCGATCGACGCGGCGGGACTTAAGGAGATTAAGTGCAAGAACAGAAGATTCACTTGGAGCAACGAGCGCGTGTCGCCAACCCTCGTCAGCATAGACAAATTCTTCTGCACCACGGCCTGGGCATCCATGTTTCCATCCTACCTCCTTCATGCCGCCTCTACCTCCTGCTCCGACCACTGCCCATTGCTGCTAGCGGAGGCGGCGGCGCCTCTTCGCGCGGCTCGCTTCCGTTTCGAGACGTTCTGGCAGAAATTCCCTCGCTTCCACATCACGGTGCAGAGGGCGTGGGATCGTCCGGTGGCCTCTAGCTGCGCCTTCAAGCAGATCAGCACTAAGCTAGCTCGAGTGGCCCGTGACCTGAAGATTTGGGCCAAGGGCTTCTTCAGTGAGACAAAGCTCCAAACGCACATTGCAAATGAGATTGTGCTCCGCCTCGACATAGCTCAGGAAAGTAGACAACTAACATTAGAGGAGCTGTAGTTGCGGAAAAAGCTTAAGATGCATTTCCTCGGACTCGCTGCCATCGAGAGGGCACGGAGAAGACAGGCCTCACGCGTCACCTGGCTGCGCGCGGGAGACGCAAAGCTGGCGTTCTTTCAGGCGAAGATCAACTCGCGGCGCCAAAAAACTTCATCCATGCCCTGCACACCCAAGACTCCGTTGCCACCTCCCACGGTGACAAAGAGCGGATCATCCATGAGCACTTCCGCTCCATGCTGGGTTCGTCATCTCCTCCTACTCGTACCATCAATTGGGGGTCCATCCGGCTGCCGTCCCCGCCGGCAGTCGGCCTCGATAACCCTTTCACCGGGGACGAGGTATGGGCTGCGATCTGCAAGTCCCCGCAGGAGAAGTCCCCGGGCCCGGACGGCTTCAACGGCACCTTCTTCCGCTCATGTTGGTCCATTATCAAGGTCGACGTCATGACCATCTTCCACCAATTCTACAACCTCTCCGGCGGCGATTTGTCGACGACCAACAAAGCCACGATCATCCTCCTGCCTAAGAAGGATGGGGCAACGAAGATCTCCCACTTTAGGCCAATCAGTTTGATCCACTCAGTAGCCAAGCTAATCTCCAAAGTTCTCTCCATTAGACTAGCGTCGGTCATTGGCTCTATCATCTCACCGGCGCAGACGGCTTTCCTGAAGTCCAAATGCATCCACGACAGTTTTCTCTTCGTACAAAACTCCGTTCGAGCCCTCCACTGCCGCAAGACGCCAGGGTTACTAGTTAAGCTAGATATAGCAAAGGCGTTCGACACCGTCTCCTGGGAATACCTTCTGCAGCTTCTACATCAGCTAGGGTTTAGTGCGCGCTGGCGCGATTGGGTGGCCCGTCTGCTCGCCTCGGCTTCCTCTGCGGTCTCGCTCAACGGCTCGATAGGCCCTGGAATCCTCCACCTCCGTGGATTGCGCCAGGGCGACCCGCTCTCCCCCTTCCTGTTCATTCTGGCCATCGACCCGCTGCATCATCTCATTGAGGCAGCTGTGGAGCAGCAGCTGCTGCATCGTCTACCTGGCCGCGATCTCGTGCTCCATGTCAATCTCTACGCTGACGCCGCTGTCATCTTCATAAACCCTAGAGGAAAAGAAGTGGACTCCCTGCTACAAATCCTCAGCGACTTTGGTAAGGCGACAGGACTCTGCATCAACCCAGCCAAATCCACGGTCTCGCTGATCCGATGCGAGAACATCAACGTCGGCGACGTGCTCCAGGGATTTGCTGGCTCCATCGCCCCATTCCCCATCAAATATCTTGGGCTGCCGGTCTCTACGGGCCGCCTGAGATTGGTCCATTTCTAGTTCATCATCGACAGAATCAAGGCAAGGCTCACGGGATTGAAGGGCAAGCTTCTGCCGATGGACAGGCACTGCGTCCTCGTACGATGCGTGCTGAGTGCCGTGCCAACCTTCGCCCTCACCGCCCTGCGGGTCCCAAAGAAGATCATCAAGGAGATAGACAAGTGTAGGCGGCGTTTTCTCTGGCACCAGGATGAGGAGAATTCGGGTGCCAGCTGCAAAGTCAACTGGCCTACGATCTGTGTCCCGACGGAGCAGGGGGACTGGGCATTCCCGACCTGCAGCGTTTCGGCAGGGCGCTGCGATTGCGCTGGTTGTGGTCCGCCTGGCACCACCCGGAGCGGCCGTGGGTGGGCACCGACCTGCCTTGCGACGACGCGGACAAGGCGCTATTCGCAGCCTCCACCAGGGTGGCGATCGGGGACGGGGCTCGGGCCTCCTTCTGGCTCTCCCCTGGATCTGCCACGGCTGCCTCTCACAGCAATTCCCAAGGCTGTTCAGCTACTCACGACGCAAGAATAGATCGATCAGGGAGGCCCTCGGCGATGACATGTGGATCCCCGACCTTGGGCACGGCGACAACCCGCACCTTCTGCCGGACGTCCTCGCACTTCACCGCCTACTTCAAGGAGCGGGCGCGCATCTGCAGCCGGATGTGCCTGATGGTCTGACGTGGTGCACCGTGAGCTCTGGACAGTACTCAGCGAGGTCAGCCTACATGGCGCAGTTCCAGGGAAGAATGGTCACCCAGTTTGATCGGATGGTATGGAAGGCCTGGGCGCCTGGCAAGATCAAATTCTTCGCCTGGTTTCTTCTACAGGATCGGCTGTGGCGCAACGACCGGCTACAGCGGCGGGGATGGACAAACGCCTACTTCTGCCAGTTATGCGTCAGAAATCTGGAGTCCTCGAGACATCTTTTCTGGGACTGTCAGGAAGCCGGACGAGTTTGGGCCGAGCTGGGACGGTGGCACGGCTGCTCGGCTCTTGCCCCAGCTGGGAGCAGGAGCCTCCACAGCTCCACCAGGATTGTTCAAGGGATCCTGGAGCGTACACAGCAGCAATGGCGCAAAGGCGTTCGGACTCTGTGCTGGCTTGCTTGCTGGGAGATATGGCAGGAGAGAAACCATTGCACTTTCAGGCAGCAGCTCCCATGTGTGCCAAGAATCATCAACCGCATTAGAGACAACATCGAGCTATGGAGAGTCACAAGAGCTAAGTGCTTAGAGAGCCCCTTCGGGGACCCCCCTTGAGAGATAAACCCCCCCTTCTTTGGGTGTTGACCGGCTGTGGCACACCCCAAAACATCGATCCTAGGATCTTCACCATCTTTGTTTTTTTCCCACTGCTTTCTGCTATGATCAATGAAAAAGCCAGCTATTGCTGGATCTTTCAAAAAAAAACTATTGACAAGCGTAGAGTTGGTCAAACGCGTAGGAATGGGCAGCGCCTAACCTTTTCAGGAACGGGCACACCTCCTTTTCCACGAAGGTCACAACCTTGTCTTCATACTCATCTAGGTTCTTCATCCCGGCCAAGCGATGAGGCAAGGCCTTCAGAAGGGAATCCAACTTCAAATGATCATTGGGCTACATGGCGTTATACATTGAAACCCATGGCGTCGTGGCCATCTCTATCACCTTTAGGATGTTGACACTCGAAAGAGGCTTCTTGGTGAGGTGGCACTGGATGATTTTTAAGTCCACGTAGACGATTTCCGCGTGCCTCTCAGACACATGGTTCAAGATCGGAAGATGGAAGAGAGGCATCTCGCCTGACTTATCATCAGTAGTTGACGGGATCATGTTAAGAGGAAGTGGCGTCCCATGTGACATCACCACCTCGAAGTATTTCTCGACGGTGATATGGAGCTACTTAGCCCGCTCGACAAAGTTCGCCAAAACATCTTTCGTTCTGGGCACAACTTCTACAAAAGAAAACATGGAAGCGTTAATTAGTCGCTCCATCTCAAAAAAGCATGTATACAAAAAAATGTATATGATGATTACCTTCAAGTGATGGGCTAGGTCTTTCAATGCTCCTTCAACGGCCGAATCTTCAATCGCTGAAAGGGGCCTTAAAAGATTCCGCTCACCACTTGGAGGTAATCATCATATACACTTTTTAATATAGATAGATACTTTTTAGATGGGGCGTTTAAGTAACTCTTCCGTGTTTTCTTTTGTAGAAGATGCGCCTGGAAGGAAAGATGTCTCGGCAAACTTTGTCGAGCGGGCTAAGGAGTTCCACATCACCACCGAAAAATACTTCAAGGCGCTGGTGTCACATGGGCCACCACTTCATCTCGACATGATCCCACTGAATACTGTTGATAAGCCGGGCGAGAAACTCCGTTTCCATCTTCCGATCTCAGACATTATATCTGAGGGGCACGCGGGTATCGTCTGCATGGACTTAAAACCACTCAGTGTCACCTCAACATGAAGCCTCTTTCCAGGGTTAGTGTCCTTAAGGTGACAGAGATGGCCATGATGTCATCGGATACAATGTAACACACTCTACCTTGGTTATCTGCTGAAGCTAGATTCCCTTCCGAAGGCCTTGACTCATCGCTTAGCGGGGACCAAGAAGCCAGATTAGTATGAAGAAAAAGGACGTGACCTTCATGGAAAAGGAGTTGCGCCGGTTTCTGAAAAGGTTAGGGGCTGCCCATTCCTATGCATTCGAGCAACTCGTACTTGTCAAAAGCACCGACCAAAACTGGAGAGTCGACATGCTGAAGTGAAGGCCTTTAAGGAGCGGCTTCAAAAGGAGGCCGATGAGCATAACAAGCCGGCGGCCATGGAGAGGACATGCAATGCTGCTACTCATTGTGCAAGAGAAGCCACCATCCATGCGCTTGAGGCTTATGACCATGCAGTGGCTCACTCGGCAGAAAGGGTCGATGTAGTGGCGTATCACTGAGAGGAGGTGGAGGCCTTCTTTGTCGCCTTGACAGGCAGGCAAAGCCCGTCGACCCTGACAACCCACGAGAAGCTGCATGATCTTTTCATACCCTTCGAGCTAGATGTCATCAGAACATCAGCCCGAGCCATCACCGGACATTTAATTTTAGGGAGAAATGTAGTCCAAGTCCTCTTAGAGGGCATCTATCGTGTGTGCGCGCGCCTCAATCGGTTGATTTTTATCTCCTTCATTAGAAACAACATCGCTCATTTTAACTTGTAATAAAGTGATGGCTTTATGGATTATTCCAAATTCTTGATTCATTTTCCTGCCATATGCATGTGATTTTTGCTAACCCGTGTATCCATTGGCGGGCGCAGCAGCGCCTCTTGTGACGCACACCACAGCCTCGCCAAAGATCATACATTTTCTTTTTTAGTTGTGCTAAAGCTGAAACATAATCGGTTTTTTGTATGTTGGGCTTGAAATAAACTTTGCGTTAGCTTAGCCACAATTCTCATGGCGTAGTGTGAGTCTCAACAATTTAATCGGCCACCAGCATCTGTTCTGAGCAATTTTATTACTTATTATTATTTTACTTGCTACCATAGCACGGTGGCATGGAACTACACAAGTTGTTGAGTATGTTAGCAATTTTTCAATTATAGAATCCCGAGATAAATCATAATCATGGCATTGACAGTGTTAACACCATACTGATATATAATCACATAATATCGTACTTAGCATATAGTGAAACATCTACACAAAAATAGCTAATATGGATAGCAGCAGCCTTCTTGGCAGCGAGTCGATCAACTTTGGTGGCGGTGGACGTGGTGGTGACGAAGGCAACAGGAACGTAGGCGAGTAGACGCGGCGGCGAGCAGTCATGTAGGAGACGCTCCCCAAAAACCTAATCACACATGTACCATAGAAGATCTCAAGGGGTGGGCTTCCGGAGGCCTACACTCCCATACATCTGTGCACGCGGTGTACGGTATGGGATCATTGGCAACAGCAGCAGTGAGTGGAACGATGGTGGGCAGTGTGCGTGGAGGCAAAGTAGATGTGATCTGTTGTTCGTGTCGGCTAGGGTTGGACAACACCTCCGATATATAGGCGCGGCCAGGTGGAGAGACGTGGGTTAGACCCATGTCCGAGTTGGCGACAACCCATGATATGACGTTTCAGATCGTGACACATCTATTATGGACTCTTCGTTCCTAACTAACAAAAATAAGTGCACACATGACATAGGTCTGAGCTCGGCCCTGACAACCCACGAGAAGCTGCCATGGACTCGATCCCTCACCCACCCCCCAAATTCCACTTTGAGGCGTTCTAGCTTCGGCAACCAGAGTTTACTGAGGCGATTAGGACCAAGTGGTTTGAGGCATTGGACTCCCCCATCGGTCCATGTCGGTTCTAGACACACCATGGCACTAAATGCTAAACGCTAGAGGCAGTTCATGCGGGGTTGGGGGGCCAATCTTGGTCGTGATCTTCGTGCCCATAAGGCTGGGATCTTGGACGCCATCCAGGCTATGGATGTTCTGTCCGACCATACAACCTTGGCCGGACGGTCTTCGGTGTGTTTCTTTGTGAAATTCTGGAACATCATCAAAGGGGTGGTGATGGCGATTTTCCAGGATTTCTTTGTGGGGGTGCTAGATGCATCTCGCATAAACTACGATGTTGCTTTGATCCGCAAAGTCATGGGGGCAACATACAAATGATAGTTTAGGCCTATAATAGTTATTAACGTGATTTTTCTATATCTTGGCTAAGGTGCTCGCCATTAGAGCAGCTGTGGTGTTGGCCAGGGTCACCCATCCTACCCAAACCACCTTTATCTAGGGCTGGAGGATTCACGATGAGGTCCTAGCCCTACACGAGATCATTCATGAAGTTAAGATTAGGCGCCACCCTAGTTGGGACTTCCTTAGGGAATCCCTCCAGTGGAAAGGTTTTGAAAAACGCTAGATTTCGAGGATCATGCAATTGGTGACCTCTGGGAACATGGTGATCGACATAAATTGTGAGAGTGGACCCTACTTCAAGCCCTCCGGAGGGGTGAGGCAAGGGGATCCATTGTCCCCATTTCTGTTAACCCGACCGTGGACACCTTGGCTGCCATTATGGATAAGGCTAGATTACCTGGACGTCTTAGGGGCGTCGTCCCATACCTTATTAGTAATGGTGGAGTCTCGCACTTACAATATGCAGACGACACCATTCTTATGGTGGAAGAAAATTCTTGGGATATTATTAACCTAAAGTTCCTCTAGCTCTGCTTTCAGGAGATGTTGTGCTTGGCTATTAATTTTGCAAACAGTGAAGTGTTGCTAATGGGATACTCCGAGGTGGAAAGGGAGAACATTGCCAACCTTCTTAATTGCCATATGGGCACCTCCCCCATTGCTTACTTAAGTCTCCTAGTTAGTGAAGGTCGAATTGACATGAAGATCTGAGATCAGTTGTTGAAAAGGTTCAATGTCGGGTCGACCCTTTGCAGGGTTGGCTGGTTACCAAGGCAGGCAAATTAGTGTTGATTGTGTCATCCTTGGCCAACCTTCTGATGCTTTCCATGTGTTTGTATCTATTCCTCGAAGTGGCACATGCTGACTTGTATAAGTGACAATCCCGGTTCTTTTGGCAAGGGGAGGAGGACAAGCAAAAGTACCACATGGTTGATACGTCTCCAACATATCTATAATTTTTGATTGTTCCATGTTGTTATATTATCATTCCTGGATGTTTTATAATCATTGTATATCATTTTTTTGGTACTAACATATTAACATAGTGCCAAGTGCCAGTTGTTATTTTGCATGTTTTTTACATCGCAGGAGATCAATACCAAACGGAGTCCAAACGCAACGAAACTTTTTGTGGATCTTTTTGGACTAGAAGGCAACCAATGGTCAGAAGAAGCGCCCCGGGGGGGGGGGGGTGCTCCGAGGGGAGCACAACCCACCAGGGCACGCCAGGAGCCCAGGCGCGCCCTGGTGGGTTGTGCCCACCTCGGGTGCCCCCTGAACCGACTCTTTCCTCTATAAATACCCCAATATTCTAGAAACCCTAGGGGAGTCGACGAAAATCAATTCCAGCCGCCGCAGAGTCCAGAACCACTAGATCCAATCTAGACACCATCACGGAGGGGTTCATCACTTCCATTGGTGCCTCTCCGATGATGCGTGAGTAGTTCTTTGTAGACCTTCGGGTCCGTAGTTAGTAGCTAAATGGCTTCCTCTCTCTCGTTTGATTCTCAGTACAATTGTCTCTTGGAGATCCATATGATGTAACTCTTTTTGCGGTGTGTTTGTTGGGATCGGATGAACTTTGAGTTTATGATTAGATCTATATTTTTATCCATGAAAGTTATTTGAATCTTCTTTGATCTCTTATATGCATGATTGCTTATAGCCTCGTATTTATTCTCTGATATTTGGGTTTTGTCGCGGAAGTGTCACGGCAGATGTCCTCATGGAAGGACTTAGTTGTGGAGCCATTGCAATGAGGTTAGCTTAAAGGGGTTAAACGGGACAAAGGACATGGAGAGTTTATACTGGTTCGGCCCCTTGCGGTGAAGGTAAAGGCCTACTCCAGTTTGAGGTGGTATTGCTAGGGTTTCGATTATCAGGGAGCAAACACGCTTTGCCTGGCTCTCGATCTGATGTTTCTTGCCCTAAGCCGCTGCCAGGTCGTCCACTTATATACATGGGTTGACGCCCTGCGGCCTACAGAGTCCCGGCCGGCTCATACAAACGTGTCTGGCTCGGTGACTCATCTTACATGCCTTGCAATACAAGTTTACATATACATGGCGGTTTTCACTTACGGGCCTTAAGCCACCTCTGGGCTTGGGCCTCTTACCATCCTATATATGAACTGCCATCTGGTATACTCTTGGGCTTCATTTAGATGAACCGCCATTGTGGTTGACCCGACCCCTCCTGGGCGGGTCATACCTGATAGTCATATCCCCAACATTAGGCCCCAGGTTGATTTGAACTTGTTGATATCAATCTTCAACACTTAGAAAAATCCTTCTTCATTTGTTGCGAAACATTATAACCCGCCATGACGTCATCTCCAGAAATTTCAGAAACCTGCCACGATGTCATCTTTAATGGATCTTTTATCTTTAACGACCTTCCGAAAATCGAGGCATTCAATTAGTTGGATAATCATCATTTTGCCTCCTTGTTTTTCGCGCCTGCCTGTTACTCTTTTCCTTATAAATAGGGTCAAACCACCCCTTTCTCATTCTCCTCTCTTCTCCTTCTCGTCTTCTTCCTCCTCGTGACGTACTAGCCCGCACGAGCTCCACCACCTTCGACCTTCGTCCTCTTCATCAAGTCCGGCTGCCGCATCACCCTAAACTCACCAAAAATGCCGCGGCGCTCCTCCGCTGCCCATTAGCGTCAGTAAGTCTTCCCCTTTCCCCTTCATAGATCTGTTCTTAGGGTTTTGCTGTTCATCAGTGTTCATCACCATTCTTCCTTTTCTACTTTCTAGATTGCGTAGTTTGATCTGAAAATAACATAGGTCTTTTGCGGTAGCAGTTGTAGCACCCGTTTTTGATATTATAACACATCCTCATCGCGAGAGATCTCCTCTGTGGTACCTCCACTTTTCTGCTGCCGCCTCTGTAGGTTCAAAATTTATTTCCTTTTTCTAAATAGTTGCAGATCCAAATTTATAGCTTTAACTTGTGGAACCTGTTTGTCCCAACACTTAGCAAATTTTGCTCTTGTTAGATCTTGAATATCTTAGTCATGGCGGCTTATTTTACCGGTTTATCGTTACTTCATATATCATTAGCCCTCGCTTAAGCTGCCGTTTTGAATGTACACTGCAACTGTTAACTTGTGATTTCACCAACTGACTTGAACTGGCAAATTATTCCCTTCCTTTAGGTTGTCCTCCATTCACAATGCCGCCAAAGACAGTTACTACATGTAACTGGGTTCCCTCCATCGTTACTGAGGGTACCTTAAAAGATTTTGTCAAGGTTGGATATCTGCCAGAGAAGAGTGTCATGCATTACCGCGCTCCTGACCCGGGCGAGGAGAGACCTCTGCCAAAGGACGGTGAAGTCATTGTATTCACTGATCATATGAACCGGGGCTTCTCACCGCCCGGCTCTAAGTTTTTTCGAGGTGTTCTGCACTTCTTCAAACTCCATGTTCAAGACATTGGACCCAACTCCGTGTCAAACATCTGCATCTTTCAAGTTTTCTGTGAAGTATACCTTCAAGAAGAGCCTAGTGTTGAGCTTTTCAGGGAATTCTTCTATCTGATCCGCCAAAATGAGTTCACAAACGGGCCCAGCTTGGAACTTGGTGGAATATCAATTCAACGCAGAAGAGACACCATCTTCCCTCAAGCAGCTCTACCGAGTCACCCCAAAGACTGGAATCAGACATGGTTCTATTGTAAAGATATCTTGCCGACTGATGAAAATCCATTGCCGGGTTATCGTGCTGAACGTCTTGACCCAAAACATCAACTCCCCGAAAAGCTGACCGCCGCCGAACGTAAGAAACTCGCCCCTACTACTAGAAAGATCCAAGCTCTACTAGTAAAAGGTTTAACCGGAGTGGATTTGGTCCGATGCTGGGTCTCGTGGCGGATCATACCGTTAAGCCGCCGATCTGGCTTGATGTGTACTTATACCAGAGAAAAAGACGATCCATTATGCCATAGCTCTCTGCGTCTGACCGAAGAGGGCATTATTGAAATGGCAACAACACTTGCAAATGGAAAATTCGAAGACTACAGCAAAGTGGGTCTGAACCCTTTCTGCAAGCTTAATCCACCGCCAGATGTAAGTCTCTTGATTTCCCTTACTTTATTTCAACATCCAAATATTATGTGAACTCAAGTATGTTACTCTTCCGCAGGCTAAATCTGACTTCTGGAAGGAAACATATGACCACGAAGCCACGAAAAAGTCTAGGGCTGCCGCGAAAGCCGCCAGAAAGACCAACAAGAAACCTAAGAAGAAATCAAGCGCCTCTGATCTGCTTAAGCTGGATGACACCTCTGAGTCAGAGGTAGCCCTTGACTCTCTTAGCTCGTTTTTCAACCGTCTTATTGACACTGACTATTACCAGGATGACACGGGAGCCAGCCAAGCAGTTGAAGAAGAGGTAACTATTATTTCCTCCAACTCAGAACCTTTGCCAAGATAGAAACTTCGGCGAGTAACCCAGAAAGTAAGGTTTTCACACCCCTTGGCTTATTTAGATCCTCACTTTCTTTTGAAATGACAGCAACACAAGAGTCGACGTCAAACCTGGACCAGTGAAGGTGACGAGCTGTCCTCCGGCTTACCAAGCATCCCCGCTCCTCGAAAACGTTGAAATGAGGTTCTTTTTAACTTTAAACTCTTTCCACCCATCAAGGGTCTTATCTGTCTTCCTCCTAACTCTGTTGAACCAACTGATCATGAGCTTCCCATTCCTCCTCTGGTGACTCATCGCAAACCGAGTTGCCGGCTTTTAAATAATTGGCAATTAATTTTACTTTGTACCTCTTTATACACTTAAACTTGTACTGACTTGTCATAAACCATGCACTGGTCAAGCAAAACCTAACAAGAAGGCCAAAGTGACCAAGCCAACTGAGGCGCCTGAAGTTGCTGAGCCGGAGCAACAAGTTTTCGCACCTGAAGTTTCTGATAAACAGTCGGAAGATTTTGTCTCTGACCCTGCACCTGAAATTCCTGACTTCTCCCATGACCGCACGGATGTCAACCTTGTGCCCACCGAGTCATCCAGCCCACATAAACTGCGAGAAGAGCATGGTGAAGACGTTATGATTACTGGCACCGGCTTCCAAGAACCGCGACATCCAACTGTCTTGGCCAAACACTCCGCGAAGGATGAGTTCATTGAGAAGCAGAAATTGAAACTTGACATCGCTGATTATTCTCAACTATCCGTTAATGAAGTATTCTCTGGATATCCTAACCAAGTTCATTCCAGTCGCGACCTTGAGATTGACATGGTGAAACAGATGCACCAAAAATATGAGGTATGCCATCCGGCTTACATAAGTTATGTATATCCTGCTAGCCCCCAAGTCTTTTGATTATAATAAGAATGAATAATATGTAGACTCAGAAGAATCATAAGCTTCTGTCCTAGACTCCCTCCAAGTCCGGTTTAAAATTAAACCGGAGGCTGAAATAGCGTAATTTTGCATTTGTAGTCCCCAAGGGCCCGTTTAATTAGTATGAATGAGCCAGTCCTATTTATCACCGTGTAAGAAAATAGAGCTTAACTGAATAGCCCCCATGAGTCGACTGAGACTGTTTACAGCACATCCGGCTCATTATAACAAAGATACAAGCAATATGCATTAGCCCCCAAGTGCCAAGTAGTGTTGCTTGCAAAGTGCTTGGGACTTTATTTATAAGAGCCGTTTCTTTGAAAAATTGTTTTGACAGACATTAGCCCCCAAGTGCCAAGTGTTATTTCTTGCAAAGGACTTGAGACTTATATTGTTGTAATCCACCATGAAATATGTTTGGTAAATCTGTGTTGCATGCAGGCTGCAGCTGCTGAATTGGAAACTCAACTGAACGATGCCAAAACCCGGCTGGCGGCTCAAGAAAATGAGACCCAAAAAATGAGTCAAAATTCTAGTTTAGTGTGGCTGAGTCGGAAAAGTTGAAGACCAGCTTTAAGGCGGAGAAAAAGACTTGGCTTGAAGAAAAGACTGCTTTAACGCAGCGGGCCGAGAAAGCAGAAACAACTCTTCAGGAGGTGACCACTGAGCTCTCTAGCTTAAAACACCATGTATCTCAGATGGTTTCTGCTATCTTCGGTGAGTCGCCTTGTTATTCATCCAAAATGAGTACTTGTCGCAATAATGTAAGCCGCCATTTAACCAACCTGTAACTTACTCGGGTCCCTGGAGCAGCAACCTTAGCCAAGACACACTTGTGAAGCTCAAGGCGGTCTATACTCTTGTCGAGCAATTGTACACTGGAGCTCAACGAACATTGTCTACCATCTCCCCGGCTAATCAAGGACCCAATCTGTTAAGCGATGTGCTGAAGAAATTATCAATCTTGCCCACCAGGATTCAAGAGATAAAACGGTCGTGTGCGAGAGCCGGTGCCGTGACGGCCTTGAGCCATGCTAAGGCGTGGGTACCGGAATTAGACCCGACTGATGTAGCTAGCGGATATCCAAGTCTGAAGGAGGATGGTACTTCTTTTGATCAATAGGATTTTGCGGCTTGTGTCAAAGCAATCCGTCCTCATGCGACAGTCGTCGCCGAAGAAACCAACCTCTCTAAGTATCAGCCGGCTTACGACGCAGAGAATCAGAAGATGCATACACCTGCGTACAAAGTGACAGACTTAATTCCGCCGATTCATAAGCACACTTTCGCTCCTGAAATTGACCCATCCAATCTGATTGGTGACGAAGCTGAATTCTTCGCCTTGCGTGGCTTTGATTGGTCCAAACCAAACTTCCAGATGGCGGAGGAGGAAGAAGAACCGGCAAGGGATGAACCGGAGGCCTCCCATCAGCAAGGTCAAGAAGATTGAACCGACGGGCGACTTAGAGACTTAATCTTTGGAAAAATACTTGATCTCCTTTTGGATCATGGAACCATGTAATAGGGTAGTTAAAACTTGTCTTTGTCGTGCCATCGTGCATGTTTCTGTTGTGCGTAATACTGCTGACCCACTGGTTTAAAAAATCATTCTGGGTATGATAGCCTTTGATTTATGCAGATTTGAATTATTATTATCTTGCATACAAAGAAATCACAAGGGCCCTGGCGGCTTACCGCTGGGCGGGTCATGATACCCAATTGAAGCCGCTAGGGACAAATAGTCCATAACCAGAGCCGGTCTGACAATTGCTAAGTAAAATGACATACCTGTAGTATATACTTAAACTACCGGCTTATTAGCCTCATGCAATTGAGAGGTGTTAGAGTTATACTTCCAACCATAGGATTCATCATGCTTTGGCGATTTATAGTCTATCCTCTTAACGGGTTGTATAAAGCCAGAGTATATATGCTTCAAATGTAAGCCATAAACGGGGCAGCTGGGCCCGACTTACAAAAACCAGAAAACAACGAAAAAGCCAAACACAAATAAGAAATCAAAGAGATTCAAGGCTTTTGTAGGCTGCCAAGCAAAAGTGTCTTCTTCAATGAAACTAGCCTGAGCCACTGGATTGTTCGTGCTGTCGTGATCCTGACTCAAAGTGTGCCCAATCGACATTTGAACCCTGAAATAAGTCTGGTCTTGCTCAAAGACTTATCAGGAGTACGCGGGGCCAGAGTAATAGTATCATGGGCCGATTTATCCAAGTTCCAAGGAAGGCGGCTTATGAAGCATGGATTCATCCCGACTATCTGTAAACCGTGCTCTCGCATGATAAGCCGCCGTTTGAACCTTAATTGAGCTCAGATCTTGGTTGAATACGCCGTAAAGACCGATCATTAAGAGTTCGGTGGGTCAATCAGGATGACCTGAGTTGAAGCAGCTGGTGTACATGTAGGATGACCCAATCAGAGTTTGTTCTCTTTGGTCGAATACGCCTATGTATGAGCAGGAAGCCCCCAAGTGACATACTTACAAGTGTGGCGTTTGAGCCGATCAAGAAGGTACCGGCAGCTATGTTCTCTTTGATTTATAAAAGGGAAGCCCCCAAGTGACCTTATGAGTTTTGGCATTGCGCCGATCAAGAGGGTACCGACAGCTATGCTCGATGAGCAGGAAGCCCCCAAATGACCATGTAGGTTTTGGCATTGCGCCGATCAAGAGGGTACTGACAGCTATGCTCGATGAGCAAGAAGCCCCGAAATGATCACCAGGGACCTATGTTTGAGCTGTGCTGTGCATCCAACTCTCTTTGATCCCTGAGGTTGTGGGCGTTGAGCCTCTTAAATGATGATAAAGACTCAGCTTCGAAGAAGTGAAATGGCAAAGGCCCTGAGTTGTCAGGGATGCCAGCTTTATTATACTACTTATAATATATACATCAGATAACTATGTACATCATGAGAGTCGGAGGCTCAAGTATAGTAGGGTCGAAGATGAGCGATGTTCCACGGCCGACGGGTCTCCTCCTCCGATGTTGGTGAGTCCTTGTTGTGTCGAACGTCGATAAGGTAGTATGACCCATTATGTAGATTCTTGCTGACCACAAACGGTCCTTCCTAGGGTGGTGATAACTTATGCATATCTGTCTGATCTTGGATGAGCCGGAGCACTAAGTCGCCTTCTTGAAAGGTTCTAGTTTTGACCCAGCGGCTATGATAATGCCGTAGATCTTCCTGGTAAATCACCAAACGAGCCGCCGCAAGATCACGCTCTTCATCCAATAAGTCAAGTGCATCCTGACGCGCCTTTTCATTGTTAGCTTCAACATAAGCCGCCACCCAGGGTGAGTCGTGACGGATGTCACTAGGGAGAACCGCCTCCGCTCCATAAACCATGAAGAAGGGTGTGTACCCGTTGACCTATTGGGGGTTGTGTTTATGCTCCATAACACTGAGGGTAACTCCTCTACCCAACAGCCCGGAGTTCTTTGCAAAGGAACCATAAGCCGGGGCTTGATACCTCGCAAAATCTCTTGATTTGCTCATTCTGCCTGACCATTGGACTGAGGGTGAGCTACAGAGAAAACATCAAGCCGGATGTGCTCACGTTGACAAAACTCTTCCATGGCACCCTTAGACAGATTAGTGCCATTATCTGTGATGATGTTGTGTGGAAAGCCAAAACGAAAGATCACCTTCTTCATGAATTGAACCGCCGTTGCGGCATCACATTTACTAACCGGCTCTGCTTCAACCCACTTAGTAAACTTATCAACTGCCACCAAGAGGTGGGTCTTATTATCCTTGGAGTTTTTTAAAGGCCCAGCCATATCAAGCCCCCAAGTTGCAAACGGCCAAGTAATTGGAATCATCCTCAATTCTTGAGCCGACACATGAGCTTGCCGTGAAAATTTCTGACAGCCGTCACATCTGCTTACCAAATCCTCAGCATCAGCGTGAGCCGTCAACCAATAGAACCCATGACGGAAAGCCTTGGCTACAAGAGATTTAGAATCGTCATGATGACCACAATCTCCTTCGTGGATCTCTCATAGAATCTCACAACCTTCTTTAGGAGAGACGCAACATTGAAACGCCCCTATCACACTGTGATGGTGCAACTCCCCATTGACAACCGTCATTGACTTAGACCGCCGGGTTATCTGTCTGGCCAAGACCTCATCCTCTGGCAATTCACCCCGGGTCATGTAATCCAAATACGGAACCGTCCAATCAAGAATAGCATGAAGAGCCGCCACCAATTGTGCTTCCGGGTCAGGCACAGCGAGGTCTTCCTCAGTAGGTAATTTGACAGAAGGGTTGAATAAAACATCCAAGAACGTGTTAGGTGGCACCGGTTTACGCTGTGACCCTACCCGACTTAAATTGTCAGCCGCCTCATTCTTCCTTCGATCAATACGCGCAACTTGGTAACCCTTGAAATGACCTGCAATGGCATCAACCTCTCGTCGATAAGCCGCCATAAGCGGATCCTTAGAATCCCATGTACCAGAAACTTGCTGACCCACCAGATCTGAATCGCCAAAGCACCTCACCCGGCTTAAGTTCATCTCCTTAGCCATCCGAAGACCATGGAGCAAGGCCTCATACTCAGCTGCATGGTTAGTACAAGGGAACATTAACCGGAGAACATAAGAAAACTTGTCACCTCGTGGGGAAGTCAAAATAACTCTAGCCCCCGAGCCATCTAGTTGTCTGGATCCATCAAAGTGAATAGTCCAATATGTGTTGTATGGCTTTTCCTCAAGTGCCTGTAACTCTGTCCAATCATTGATGAAATCCACAAGTGCTTGGGACTTGATGGCCGTGCGTGGTACATACTTTAAACCATGAGGACCAAGCTCAATGGCCCATTTAGCAACCCGACCTGTGGCTTCCCTATTTTGGATGATATCTCCTATAGGAGCAGAACTAATCACAGTGATGGGATGACCCTGAAAATACTGCTTAAGCTTCCGGCTTGCCGTGAAAACCCCATACACAAGCTTCTGCCAGTGTGGGTACCTCTATTTGGACTCGATAAGCATCTCACTGATGTAATAAACCGGCCGTTGGACTGGGTACTCCTTGCCTGCCTCCTTTCTTTCCACCACGATGGCTACACTGACAGCCCGACTATTAGCAGGGGTAGCAAGCACGGGCGGCTCAGCCAGCTGTTTCTTCATATCCTCAAATGCTTGATTAGCAGCATCACTCCAAACAAAGTGATATATCTTCTTCATCATCTAATAAAGAGGAATAGCCTGCTCCCCCAGCCGGCTTATGAACCGGCTCAGAGCCGCAATAGGACCCAGCAGACGCTGAACATCATTAACACACACCGGCTTAGCCAATGAAGTAATGGCTTTGATCTTCTCCGGATTAGCTTCAATGCCTCTATTAGAAACCAGGAAACCCAAGAGCTTTCCTGGTGGCACACCAAAGACACACTTAGCCGGGTTGGGCATCATCTTGTAGACCGGGAGATTGTCAATTGTCTCCTTCAAATCATCAATCAGGGTCTCCTTCCCTCTTGACTTCACCACAATGTCATCTACATAAGCATGAACGTTGCGCCCAATCTGATTGTGAAGGAAATTTTGCACACACCGCTGATAAGTCGCCTGGGCACTCTTGAGCCCAAAAGGCATAGACATATAACAGAAGGCTCCAAACGGAGTAATGAAGGCTGTCTTCTCCTGGTCCTTAACTGCCATCTTAATCTGATGATAACCAGAATAAGCATCCAAAAAACTCAAATGCTCACAACCCGCCGTAGCATCAATGATTTGATCAATACAAGGGAGAGAAAACGGATCATCCGGACAAGCTTTGTTTAAGTCCGTGTAATCCACACACATTCGCCAAGTGTCGTTATTTTTGAGTACCAGCACCGGATTAGCCAACCACTCAGGATGAAAAACTTCAATGATAAACTCGGCCGCCAAAAGCCGGGCCACTTCCTCACCAATGGCCTTCCGCCTCTCCTCATTAAACCGGCGAAGAAATTGCTTGACCGGTTTAAACTTCAGATCAATATTAAGTGTGTGCTCAGCGAGTTCCCTCAGTACACCCGGCATGTCTGAAGGCTTCCATGCAAAGATGTCCCGGTTCTCACGGATGAACTCGATGAGCGTGCTTTCCTATTTCGGATCCAGATTAGCACTGATGCTGAACTGCTTAGATGAGTCGCCAGGGACGAAATCAACCAACTTAGTATCATCTACCGACTTAAACTTTAACAAAGGATCGTGCTCCGTGGTTGGCTTTTCAAGGACGTCATGTCTGCCGGGTCAACATTATCTTTGTAAAATTTCAACTCCTCCATTGCACAAACCGATTCAGCATAAGCCGCATCTCCTTCCTCACATTCCAAAGCCACCTTGTGACTCCCATGCACTATGATGGTGCCCTTATAACCCGACATCTTAAGCTGCAAGTACACATAGAAAGGCCTCGCCATGAACTTAGCATAAGCCGGCCATCCAAACAGAGCATGATAAGGGCTCTTGATCTTGACCACTTCGAATGTTAAGGTTTCAGACCTGGAATCATGCTCATCTCCAAAGGCAACTTACAAAGATATCTTACCCACCGGGTAGGCTGACTTTCCCGGCACCACACCATGGAAGATGGTGTTTGACGTCTTTAGGTTCTTATCTATCAGTCCCATGCGACGGAAGGTCTCATAATAAAGTATGTTAATGCTGCTACCTCCATTCATGAGCACCTTGGTAAATTTATAACCCCCAACCTGAGGTGCCACTACCAAAGCCAGGTGACCCAGATTATCGACCCGGGGCGGATGATCCTCATGACTCCACACAAATAGGCTGCTCTGACCATCGTAACTAACGTGGCACCGCCGTCTCAATCGCGTTCACAAACCTCTTATGAAGCTTCTGGTCCCGCTTACATAAGCTAGTGGTGAAGACATGATACTGTCCACTATTCAACTGCTTCGGGTTGGTCTGATAACCAGACTGCTGCTGCTGTTGACTCCCCTGATTATTCTGCTGATTGTAACCACCCTGGTTACTGTGACCTTTAAAATCGAAACTTGAACCGCCGCCTCCATGACGCGGACCATGAGAACCGGACCCTGATCTGCCGTTCGGGCCGTGGTGGTGCTGGATGGACTCCCTAAAGCTTCTCATTATGCTGCAATCTTTCCTCGAATGAGTAGCCGGCTTCCGACCCGTTCCGTGTTTCGGACACGGCTGATTTAACATTGCTTCAAGGTCGAATCCTGTCCTTGGAGCCGTTTGTCCCTTACGACGCTAGTTATAATTGCGCGCATCGGTGTTAGCCACAAAGTAATCAGCTTTGCGCTTACCATTGCCACCATAATTGGTAGAATTATATTGTTGTCCCTTCATGCCGTTACTCTTCTTTCCCTTTCCCGATCTTTCATCCTCAGAATCGGAGTCCTTGGTACCATCAGAGTCGGCATATTTTACAAGAGCCACCATTAACTTCCCCATGTCATTGCAATGACACTTGAGCCGTCCAAGCTTCTACTTGAGTGGAATGAACCGTCAATTTTTCTCCAACATTAGAACCACTGAGCCGACGTTGATATTATCTGAAGAATGTATGATGGT
The DNA here is from genome assembly GCF_056163025.1 of Triticum urartu. Taxonomy (NCBI): domain Eukaryota; kingdom Viridiplantae; phylum Streptophyta; class Magnoliopsida; order Poales; family Poaceae; genus Triticum; species Triticum urartu. Next base: position 560,753,328 of record NC_141875.1, read on the forward strand.
CGAGACCCGGCGCACCCAGCTGGTTGTTGACTCGCCCTCGGCCTGCACACACGAAACCAAATCCACAATCAACATAGGTTGCTTGCACGTATCTTTGAAATTCTGGATAAACCGGGCCTTCAGCTCCGCCCATGACCCGATGGAATTAGCCGGCAATCCCTTCAACCAGGTACGAGCCGTCCCTTCTAACATCATGGTGAAGTAATTGGCGTAAGCAGCTTCACTAACATCCAGCATCTCCATGGCCATCTCATAACTCTCCACCCACGCCTCAGGGGGTTGATCGACTGTATAATTAGGCACCTTGCGAGGGCCTTTGAAGTCCTTGGGCAGACGCTCGTTTCGTATTGCTGCTGTTAGACATGGCACACCAAAAGCCTTGGAAGTCACACCTGCCTCGACTAAAGCTGTCGGGTAAATCGGCGCGTGCTGATGAGCCGCCAGCTCAGCTTCTCGACGTGTTCTGGCCTGGTCCACCAAATTCTGTGCATTGACTCCATTGCGCACCGGGTCATGCCCGTGAGGTTGGTTACGACACTGTTCAATACTTGAGACCGCTGGTGAGTCAATGTGCCGGCTGTAGCTCTGGCTTGGGCGAGGGGTCACATGAATCCGATCACGACTATAAGAATAGGCCTGCTGCTATACCAAAGCTGTTTGAAGCAGCTCCCTGGCCCTTCGGGTTTCAACCGCCGCTGGAGTTTCACCCTTGACGGGCAGAGCCGCCAATCATGTAGCTGCAGCAATCATGGTGTCCAGAGGGGTGGAGTAATGACCCGGTGGTGTCAACACATGCTGAGGTGGAGTGTTGTTCATACGCGGCTGGGCCGGCGGTTCAACCATCTGATTCACCACCGGCGGGTTACTAGCTCCTTCTCTAGGGGTGTTGAAGAGGTCCCTCGACTCATAAACCAAGGGCAAACGACTCTGATGCTTTCTCCTCAAGGCCTCGTGTGAAGCGTTCTGATCTACCATGAGCCGATATGAATCTGCTTGAATCCACTGTGCTTGGGATTTCAAAACGGCCCGCTCTGTAGCCATCCTGGCGTTTTCTGCCGCTAAGTCAGCTTTCGCCCGCGCTATCTCATCACGCAACTTGGCTATCTCTACATTGTGTTGCTCCTGGTTGTCTAGGATTACCTCAACCACCATCAGAGTCGCCAGAGCATCCAATAGATCTGCTAAAACTTGAGCCGTTGGGTGGCTAACCCGCCAGCACCTGCAGTTGTCATTGCTGCCGCACCAGATGTTATAGCCGCGGCGGCTGTCGAGCTGAGAACCGGCTGGGTGCCTACTGCTACCTCTTCAGCTTGCGTTGGTTTTCCCTTGAAGAGGAAAGGGTGATGCAACACAGTAGCATAAGTATTTCCCTCAGTTTTGAGAACCAAGGTATCAATCTAGTAGGAGATAGCACACAAGTCACCTACTACCTGCACAAACAAACAAGAACCTCGCAACCAACGCGATAAAGGGGTTGTCAATCCCTTCACGATCACTTACGAGAGTGAGATCTGATAGAGATAATAAGATAAATATTTTTGGTATTTTTGTTGTATAGATTGGAAAATAAAGATTGCCAAATAGAAATAGCAAATTGATAGGAAAATAATATGATGGAAGATAGACCCAGGGCCATAGGTTTCACTAGTGGCTTCTGATACGTCTCCAACGTATATAATTTTGATTGTTCCATGCTATTATATTATCTGTTTTGGATGTTTAATGGGCCTATTTATACACTTTTATATTATTTTTGGGACTAACTTACTAACCCAAGGCCCAGTGCAAATTGTTGTTTTTGGCCTATTTCAGTGTTTCGCAGAAAAGGAATATCAAACGAAATCCAAATGGAATGAAACCTTCGGGAGAGTTATTTTTGGAACAAACGTGATCCAGGGGACTTGGAGTAGATGTCAAGAAAGAAACGAGGTGGCCACAAGGCGGGGAGGCATGCCTGCCCCCTGGGTGCGCCCCCACCCTTGTGGGCCCCTCGCAACTCCACCGACCTACTTCATCCTCCTATATATATCCATATACCGTGAAAACATCCAGGAGCACCACGAAACCCTATTTCCACCGCCGCACCCTTCTGTACCCAAGAGATCCCATCTCAGGGCCTTTTCTGGAGCTCCGCCGCAGGGGGAATCGATCACAGAGTGCTTCTACATCAACACCATAGCCTCTCCGATGATGTGTGAGTAGTTTACCACAGACCTTTGGGTCCATAGTTATTAGCTAGATGGCTTCTTCTCTATCTTTGGATCTCAATTCAATGTTCACCTCGATCTTCTAGGAGATCTATTCGATGTAACTCTTTTTGCGGTGTGTTTGTCGAGATCCGATGAATTGCGGGTTTATGATCAAGTTTATCTACGAACAACATTTGATCCTTCTCTGGAATCTTTTATGTATGATTGGTTATCTTTGCAAGTCTCTTCGAATTATCAGTTTGGTTTGGCCTACTAGATTGATCTTTCTTGCAATGGGAGAAGTGCTTAGCTTCGGGTTCAATCTTGCGGTGTCCTTTCCCAGTGACAATAGGGGCAGCAAGGCACGTATTGTATTGTTGCCATCGAGGATAAAAAGATGGGGTTTATATCATATTGCTTGAGTTTATCCCTCTACATCATGTCACCTTGCCTAATGCGTTACTCTGTTCTTATGAACTTCATACTCTAGATGCATGCTGGATAGCGGTCGATGTGTGGAGTAATAGTAGTAGATGCAGAATCGTTTCGGTCTAGTTGTCGCGGACGTGATGCCTATACACATGATCATGCCTAGATATTCTCATAATTATGCACTTTTCTATCAATTGCTTGACAGTAATTTGTTCACCCACCATAATACTTATGCTATCTCGACAGAAGCCACTAGTGAAACCTATGGCCCCCGGGTCTATCTTTTATCATATAAGTTTCCAATCTATTTTACTTTGCAATCTTTACTTTCAATCTATATCATAAAAATACCAAAAATATTTATCTTATTATCTCTATCAGATCTCACTCTTGTAAGTGACCGTGAAGGGATTGACAGCCCCTTTATCGCGTTGGTTGCGAGGTTCTTATTTGTTTGTGTAGGTACGAGGGACTTGCGTGTAGTCTCCTACTAGATTGATACCTTGGTTCTCAAAAACTGAGGGAAATACTTACGCTACTTTGCTGCATCACCCTTTCCTCTTCAAGGGAAAACCAACGCAGTGTTCAAGACTTAGCAAGAAGGATTTCTGGCACCGTTGCCGGGGAGATCTACGCACAAGTCAAGACATACCAAATACCCATCAGAAACTCTTATCCCTAGCATTACATTATTTGCCATTTGCCTCTCGTTTTCCTCTACCCCACTTCACCCTTGCCGTTTTACTCGCCCTCTTTTTCCATTCGCCTCTGTTTCGCTTGCTTCTCGTGTCCGTGTGTCGTCATGGCTAGTCCCTTATCTGCCCCTTTGTCTCGCGAGTTTGAAGTTCTTCACTTAAAAGAAAGACAAGGAGAAAATTTAAAAGATGATTGGTTTAGGATGATGGAATCTTATCATAATTGCACCTTAGAGGTGAATTTTAGAATGTTACTTCGCAATTTTTATGTTGGACTAAATATGTCCCATAGACAACTCTTGTATTGCGTTGCTAAAGGAAATTTTATTGAAACGAATCCCAGCATTGCTCATGAAATCACAGATGGGATAGTGGGAACACTAACTTCACAAAAGGGGATACATCATACCCAGTAAGAGACACAAGTTTTTGAGAAGATTTGTGAAGTAACGAAAATTTTACAAAAGTCTCTTGAACCTCTTAAGAGTGTTAGCGGAAACCTTCACCGCATGAATATGTTAATTACCCTTTGCAATAAGCGGTTGGATTCTTTAGATCTAAAAATTTCTGAATATTAAGGGAAACGTAAAGAACCTCCTGGATTCGAGAATGACTTCGCTAAAAAAATTAAAACCAAAGATGATAATACCTAGATCTATTCTTGCTTTTATGCCTAGCTAGGGGCGTTAAACGATAGCGCTTGTTAGGAGGCAACCCAATTTTATTTTTGTTTCTTGCTTTTTGGTTCTGTAATAAATAATTCATCTAGCCTCTGTTTAGATGTGGTTTTATGCTCTTAATTAGTGTTTGTGCCAAGTAGAACCTTTGGGAAGACTTGGGGGAAGTTTTTGCGATCTTGCTGTAAAAAACAGAAACTTTAGCACTCACGAGATTTGCTTCCATTTTTTACTAGAGAGTGCAATTAGGTTGATTATTTTTTGCATATGATTAATAGACAAATTACTCACGTCCACCAATTTATTTCAGAATTTTTTGGGTTACAGAAGTATTCGAAACCTACAGATTAATACAGACTGTTCTGTTTTTGACAGATTCTGTTTTTCGTGTGTTGTTTGCTTATTTGGATGAATCTATGGCTAGTATCGGAGGTTATGAACCGTAGAGAAGTTGGAATACAGTAGGTTTAACACAAATATAAATAAAGAAAGAGTTCATTACAGTACCTTAAGTGGTGGTTTGTTTTCTTATACTAACGGAGCTCATGAGATTTTCTGTTGAGTTTTGTGTTGTGAAGTTTTCAAGTTTTGGGTAAAGATTTGATGGATTATGGAATAAGGAGTGGCAAGAGCCTAAGATTGGAAATGCCCAAGGAACCCCAAGGTAAAATTCATGGACAACCAAAAGCCTAAGCTTGGGAATGCCCCGGATGGCATCCTCTCTTTTGTCTTCGTTCATCGGTAACTTTACTTACGGCTATATTTTTATTCACCGTATGATATGTGTTTTGCTTCGAGCGTCTTGTATGATTTGAAGTTTTTGCTTTTTAGTTTACCAAAATCATCCTTGCTGTACACACCTTTTGGGAGAGACACACATGAATTGGAATTTATTAGAATACTCCATGTGCTTCACTTCTATCTTTTGAGCTAGATAATTTGCTCTAGTTCTTCACTTATACCTTTTAGAGCACGATGGTGGTTTTATTTTATAGAAATTATTGAGCTCTCATGCTTCACTTATATTATTTTGAGAGTCCTCTAGAACAGCATGGTAATTTTCTTTGGTTATAAAATTAGTCCTAATATGATAGGCATCCAGGATGGGTATAATAAAAACTATCATAAAAAGTGCATTGAATACTATGAGAAGTTGGATACTTGATAATTGTTTTGAGATATAAAGATGGTGATATTAGAGTTGTGCTAGTTGAGTAGTTATGAATTTGAGAAATACTTGTGTTGAAGATTGCAAGTCCCATAGCATGCACGGATGGTAACAGTTGTGTAACAAATTTGAAACATGAGGTGTTCTTTGATTGTCTTCCTTACGTGTGGCGGTCGGGGACGAGCGATGGTCTTTTCCTACCAATCTATCCCCCTAGGAGCATGCGCGTAATGCTTGGTTTTTGATGACTTGTAGAATTTTGCAATAAGTATGTGAGTTCTTTATGACTAATGTTGAGTCCATGGATTATACGCACTCTCACCCTTCCATCATTGCTAGCCTCTTCGGTACCATGCATTTCCCTTTCTCACCTTGAGAGTTGGTGCAAACTTCGCCGGTGCATCCAAACCCCGTGATATGATACGCTCTATCACACATAAACCTCCTTATATCTTCCTCAAAACAGCCACCATACCTACCAATTATCTCATTTCCATAGCCATTCCGAGATATATTACCATGCAACTTTCCACCGTTTCATTTATGACATGCTTCATCATGTCATATTGCCTTGCATGATCATGTAGTTGACATTGTATTTGTGGCAAAGCCACCATGCATAATTTATCATACATGTCACTCTTGATTCATTGCCCTTCCCGGTACACCACTGGAGGCATTCATATAGAGTCATATTTTGTTCTAGTATCAAGTTATAATCATTGAGTTGTAAATAAATAGAAGTGCAATGATCATCATTAATAGAGCATTGTCCCAAATAAAAAAAGAAAGGCCCAAAAATAGAAAAGAAAAAAAGAGAAATAAAAAGGGACAATGCAACTATCCTCTTTTTTCCACACTTGTGCTTCAAAGTAGCACCATGATCTTTATGATAGAGAGTCTCTTGTTTTGTCACTTTCATATACTAGTGGGAATTTTTCATTGTAGAACTTGGCTTGTATATTCCAACAATGGGCTTCCTCAAATGCCCTAGGTCTTCGTGAGCAAGCAAGTTGGATGCACACCCACTTAGTTTCTTTTGTTGAGCTTTCATACATTTATAGCTCTAGTGCATCCGTTGCATGGAAATACCTACTCCTTGCATTGACATCAATTGATGGGCATCTCCCTAGCCCGTTGATTAACCGTGTCGATGTGAGACTCTCTCCCTTTTTGTCTTCTCCACATAACCCCCATCATCATATTATATTCCACCAATAGTGTTATGTCCATGGCTCATGCTCATGTTGTTGGGTTCTATGGTAGGGTGCGTCGACTGCAAATTAATTTTCCTACGCACAGAACAACCAAGAACATGCTACGGGAGATGGATCACAGTTCGTTACCACTAGACGCGCAGTGCCGTGCAGCGGAAGAAGAGTTGGGGCAGCGCGTCCGCGTGGATCGTCTCCTCCTCGTCCGATCTCCCTCGTACAACCGGTAGTTGGTTCCCACGTACAGGTTCGCCGGAGCGGCGCAAGTGTACCGCCTCTAACGGTATCCGCGCGTGCAGGAGGAACGTCGTGCCGCGGACTACTAGGTACAATCACACAACCAGCAGCGAGTGGAGGTGTCTATTCGCAACACATGCAAACCCTAGTGACAGCGCCGAAGCGATCAATCACGTGAGTGTGCGGCACCTCCACTTTATATAGGCGCCCGTTGCGGGCTCAATACTTGGGCCTCGCACAGACCCTAAAGCCCATAAGTCTACTCGGCCACAATCCGAATACAGCTCGGATCACATCCGACCAGTGTTCTCAGATCCGACCTCGTAGGTTCATTCCCTTAAGCGTGCGACCCCTTAGGTTCAAGCCGGCTTGGTCACAGTTCGGATCACCTCCAAACTGCGCAGTTGGTAGCGGCCTCTAGCAAGGCATGCCGAACACCAAGCAGACTATGAAGCTGGTTAGGCGAACGTATACATCATACTTCCATTCCTTTTGCCACATGATATATGTTGTCGGGATCAAGGCGAGTCTGTCATCATTGTGCTAGCCCGACCTCTTTCTTGTTCCAGTGATGCCGACCACAAACCGGATTATCTCATAATCCTTGTCACATGGCCATGCTTATCCTGGTCGGATCACATGAGGGGCCCAGAGTATATCTCTCGTGATCGGAGGGGCAAATCCCATCTTGCTCGACCACGTCTCGCAGCATGGTTCTGGAAAAACCCGAAACCTACCTTTATAACTACCCAGTTACGGAGTAGTGTTTGGTCGGCCCAAAGCAAGTCTGTCAGCATCCCGAGTACATGCGTCAGCTCAGGTCTTAGGACATAGAACATAGGTTGTACTCACGACTCACAGATGACATATCACCGTGTCTCATAGTTGGGTCTGTCCGACTCGGACCTTATCTCGACTCGGATCCGACTACGTCGAATCCGACCAGATCCTTCCAAGTCCATATTATCCGGTTAGCATCCAATGCTTCATGGCTAGTGAGACCAAGCCATCGACCATGTCATATGGTAGTCTACTTGGCTACACGTCCACACAGCCCTTTCGACTAGGGACCTTTTAGGACAGTCATCATACAATGCATAGTCCCACAAACAAGTCACGTACTTGTTGATACACATCATTGATAATGTCCAAGGACTATCTTTATTCATAAACACATAGGAAATATCATCATACATGATTGCCTCTAGGACATATCTCCAACACATGTATTGCATGAGAGTTGAAAAAAGTTTGAGATTACTAAAGTATGAAACAATTGCTTGGCTTCTCATCGGGGTTGTGCATGATGAGAGCATTCTTGTGTGACGAAAATGGAGCATGACCAAACTATATGATTTTGTAGGGATGAACTTTCTTTTGCCATGTTATTTTGAGAAGACATGATTGCTTAGTTAGTATGCTTGAAGTATTATTATTTTTATATCAATATTAAACTTGTGTCTTGAATCTTTCAGATCTGAACATTCATGCCACAATAAAGAAAATTACATTGAGAATTATGCTAGGTAGCATTCCACATCAACAATTCTGTTTGTATCATTTACCTACTCGAGGACGAGCAGGAATTAAGCTTGGGGATGCTTGATACGTCTCCAGCGTATCTATAATTTTTGATTGTTCCATGCTATTATATTATCTATTTTGGATGTTTAATGGGCCTATTTATACACTTCTATATTATTTTTGGGACTAACTTACTAACCCAAGGCCTAGTGCAAATTGCTGTTTTTTTGGCCTATTTCAGTGTTTCACAGAAAAGGAATATCAAACGGAATCCAAACAGAATGAAACCTTCGGGAGAGTTATTTTTGGAACAAACGTGATCCAGGGGACTTGGAGTAGATGTCAAGAAAGAAACGAGGTGGCCACAAGGCGGGGAGGCATGCCTGCCCCCTGGGTGCGCCCCCACCCTTGTGGGCCCCTCGCAGCTCCACCGACCTACTTCATCCTCCTATATATATCCATATACCGTGAAAACATCCAGGAGCACCACGAAACCCTATTTCCACCGCCGCACCCTTCTGTACCCAAGAGATCCCATCTCAGGGCCTTTTCTAGAGCTCCGCCGGAGGGGGAATCGATCACAGAGTGCTTCTACATCAACACCATAGCCTCTCCGATGATGTGTGAGTAGTTTACCACAGACCTTCGGGTCCATAGTTATTAGCTAGATGGCTTCCTCTCCCCCTTTGGACCTCAATTTGATGTTCTCCTCGATCTTCTTGCAGATCTATTCGATGTAACTCTTTTTGCGGTGTGTTTGCCAAGATCCGATGAATTGTGGGTTTATGATCAAGTCTATCTATGAACAATATTTGATCCTGCTCTGAAATCTTTTATGTATGATTGGTTATCTTTGCAAGTCTCTTTGGATTATCAGTTTGGTTTGGCCTACTAGATTGATCTTTCTTGCAATGGGAGAAGTGCTTAGCTTTGGGTTCAATCTTGCGGTGTCCTTTCCTAGTGACAATAGGGGCAGCAAGGCACGTATTGTATTGTTGCCACCGAGGATAAAAATATGGTGTTTATATCATATTTCTTGAGTTTATCCCTCTACATTATGTCATCTTGCCTAATGCGTTACTCTGTTCTTATGAACTTCATACTCTAGATGCATGCTGGATAGTGGTCGATCTGTGGGGTAATAGTAGTAGATGCAGAATCATTTCGGTCTACTTCTCGCGGACGTGATGCCTATATACATGATCATGCCTAGATATTCTCATAATTATGCACTTTTCTATCAATTGCTCGACAGTAATTTGTTCACCCACCGTAATACTTATGCTATCCTGAGAGAAGCCACTAGTGAAACCAATGGCCCCCGGTTCTATCTTTTATCATATAAGTTTCCAATCTATTTTACTTTGGAATCTTTACTTTCAATATATATCATAAAAATACCAAAAATATTTATCTTATTATCTCTATCAGATCTCACTCTCGTAAGTGACCGTGAAGGGATTGACAACCCCTTTATCGCGTTGGTTGCGAGGTTCTTATTTTTTTTGTGTAGGTACGAGGGACTTGTGTGTAGTCTCCTACTGTATTGATACATGGGTTCTCAAAAAACGAGGGAAATACTTACGCTACTTTGCTGCATCACCCTTTCCTCTTCAAGGGAAAACCAACGCAGTGCTCAAGTGGTAGCAACTTCTCTCAAGATTGCAATTTCTACGGTGGGTGAACAAATTACTGTTGAGCAATTGATAGAAAAGCACATAGTTATGAGAATATCTAGGCATGATCAGTTATAAGATCTAGCTATTGTCATCTTTGGTATGCAATCCATAAGGGGCTCTCATAATAGATTCATAAGGTAATTTAATTTTCTTTCTAGGAAAGTGTTCCATGCCTTTCCTTAACGGGAATTGGAATCTAATATTCCATTCTTTCATATCAATAATTGCACCAATCGTTCTAAGGAAAGGTCTACCAAGAATAATGGGACATGTAGGATTGCAATCTATATCAAGAACAATGAAATCTACGAGCACATAATTCCTATTTGCAACAATAAGAACATCATTAATCCTTCCCATAGGTTTCTTAATAGTGGAATCTGCTAGGTGCAAATTTGAAGAACACTCATCAAATTCACGGAAACCTAACACATCACACAAAGTTTTTGGAATCGTGGAAACACTATCACCCATATCACATAAAGCATAGCATTAATGATCTTTAATTTTAATTTTAATATTATGTTCCCACTCATCATAAAGTTTTCTAGGGATAGAAACTTCTAATTCAAGCTTTTCTTCATAAGATTTCATTAAACCATCAATGATATGTTTGGTAAAAGCTTTATTTTGACTATAAGCACGAGGAGAATTTAGCACGGATTGCAACAAGGAAATACAATCTATCAAAGAGCAATTATCATAATTAAATTCCTTGAAATCCAAAATAGCGGGTTCATTGCTATGTAAAGTTTCGACCTCATCAATCCAACTTTTACCAATTTTTGCATTAAGATCTAAAAACTCCGAATCATTGGGACGCCTTTTAGCTAAAGTTGACTCATATCCAGTCCCATCATTATCAAGATTCATATCACAAAACAAAGATTTAATAGGAGACACATCAATCACTTTTAGATATTCATCCTTATTATCGTGTAGTTCTTCCGGTTTGGCGGCCATCTTTAACTAAGGTGGCCTGCTTATCCGAAATTTGGGCTATTGTGTTCTCAAGATGAGCGTACTCAGATTTCAAACCATAAAATTCTTTAGACATATCATCGAGCTCTTTATTCATGTACCCCATAAAACTTTTTTGTTCTTTCAGTTCGTTTCTAAAGAAATTATTATGCTCAAACTGCAAGGACATAAAACTTCTAACATTGTTTTCAATTTCTTCCAACCTTCTAAGGTGAGGATCAATGCATTTTGGTAAAGCCATTATGGCAAACAATCCAACACACAAGCAAGCAATAGGCAAGCAAAACGAGCTGAACGAAAAAGAGGCGAGCGGAAAAGAGGGTGAATAAAACGACAAGGGTGAAGTGGGGGAGGGGAAAACAAGAGGAAAATTACAAATAATGTAATGCGAGGGATAAGAGTTTGTGATGGGTACTTGGTGTGTCTTGACTTGTGCGTAGATCTCCTCGGCAACGGCGCCAGAAATCGCTTGTTGACGGGAGATCAAATCTTGACTTGACTTGGTGCAACCTCCCCGGCAACGGTGCCAGAAATCCTTCTCGCTACCTCTTGAGCTTGCATTGTTTTTCCCTTGAAGAGGAAAGGGTGATGCAGCATAGTAGCGTAAGTATTTCCCTCTGTTTTGAGAACCAAGGTATCAATCCAGTAGGAGATAGCATACAAGTCACCTACTACCTGCACAAACAAACAAGAACCTCGCAACCAACGCGATAAAGGGGGTGTCAATCCCTTCACAGTCACTTATGAGAGTGAGATCTGATAGAGATAAATAAGATAATTATTTTTGGCATTTTTGTTGTATAGATTGGAAACTAAAGATTGCAAAATAGAAATAGAAAATTGATAGGAAAATAATATGATGGAAGATAGACCCGGGGGCCATAGGTTTCACTAGTGGCTTCTCTCAAGATAGCAATTTCTACGGTGGGTGAACAAATTACTGTCGAGCAATTGATAGAAAAGCGCATAGTTATGAGAATATCTAGGCATGATCATGTATATAGGCATCTCGTCCGTGACAAGTAGACCGAAACGATTTTGCATCTACTACTATTACTCCACACATCGGCCGCTATCCAGCATGCATCTAGAGTACTAAGTTCATAAGAACAGAGTAGCACATTAGGCAAGATGACATGATGTAGAGGGATAAACTCAAGCAATATGATATAAACACCATATTTTTATCCTCGATGGCAACAATACAATACGTGCCATGCTGCCCCTGCTATCACTGGGAAAGGACACCGCAAGATTGAACCCAAAGCTAAACACTTCTCCCATTGCAAGAACGATCAATCTAGTAGGACAAACCAAACTGATAATTTGAAGAGACTTGCAAAGATATTTAAATCATGCATAAAAGATTTCAAAGAAGAATCAAATATTGCTCATAGATAATCTTGATCATAAACCCACAATTCATCGGATCACGACAAACACACCGCAAAAAGAATTACATCGAATAGATCTCCAAGAGAATCGAGGAGAACTTTGTATTGAGATCCAAAGAGAGAGAAGAAGCCATCTAGCTAATAACTATGTACCCGAAGGTCTGCGGTAAACTACTCACACATCATCGGAGAGGCTATCGTGTTGATGTAGAAGCTCTCCATGATCGATTACCCCATCTAAGTTCTATCGTCATGATCAGCGCCCCCACCCTCGTGGGCCCCTCTGGGATCCACCGACCTACTTCTTCCTCCTATATATATCCATATACCCTGAAAACATCCATGAGCACCGAAACCCTATTTCCACCTCCGCAACCTTTTGTACCCAAGAGATCCCATCTTGGGGCCTTTTCTGTAGCTCCGCCGGAGGGGGAATCGATCACGGAGGGCTCCTACATCAACACCATAGCCTCTCCGATGATGTGTGAGTAGTTTACTTCAGACCTTCGGGTCCATAGTTATTAGCTAGATGGCTTCTTCTCCCTCTTTAGATCTCAATACAATGTTCTCCTCGATCTTCTTGGAGATCTATTTGATGTAACTCTTTTTGCGGTGTGTTTGTCGAGATCCGATGAATTGTGGGTTTATGATCAAGTTTATCTAGGAATAACATTTGATCCTTCTCTGGAATATTTTATGTATGAGTGGTTATCTTTGCAAGTCTCTTCGAATTATCAGTTTGGTTTGGCCTACTAGATTGATCTTTCTTGCAATGGGAGAAGTGCTTAGCTTTGGGTTCAATCTTGCGGTGTCCTTTCCCAGTGACAGTAGGGGCAGCAAGGCACGTATTGTATTGTTTCCATCGAGGATAAAAAGATGGGGTTTATATCATATTGCTTGAGTTTATATATCCCTCTACATCATGTCATCTTGCCTAATGCATACTCTGTTCTTATGAACTTAGTACTCTAGATGCATGCTGGATAGCGGTCGATGTGTGGAGTAATAGTAGTAGATGCAGAATCGTTTCAGCCTAGTTGTCATGGATGTGATGCCTATATACATGATCATGCCTAGATATTCTCATAATTATGCACTTTTCTATCAATTGCTCGATAGTAATTTGTTCACCCACCGTAATACTTATGCTATCTTGAGAGAATCCACTAGTGAAACCTATAGCCCCCGGGTCTATTCTCCATTATATTAATCTCCCGTCAACTAGCTACTTCTGGCGCTGTTTATTTTGCAATCTTTACTTTCAATCTATATAATAAAAATACCAAAAATATTTATCTTATTATTATTATCTATATCGGATCTCACTCTCGTAAGTGACCGTGAAGGGATTGACAACCCCTTTATCGTGTTGGTTGCGAGGTTCTTATTTGTTTGTGTAGGTACAAGGGACTTGCGCGTAGTCTCCTACTGGATTGATACCTTGGTTCTCAAAAACTGAGGGAAATACTTACGCTACTTTATTGCATCACCCTTTCCTCTTCAAGGGAAAACCAACGCAGTGCTCAAGAGGTAGCAATGGGCTAGGGATAACTTATTTTAGCGTTGATATTTTGAAAGACTTGGTTGCTTGTTGATATGCTTGAGTATGTAAGTTATCGAGTTAAAACTAGACTATTGCTTTGAACAATATAAAATTCCAAATGTCCATGCTATAAAGAAAATAATATGAGATGACATGTTAGGCAGCATTCCACATCAAAAATTCTGTTTTTATCATTTACCTACTCGAGGGCGAGCAGAAATTAAGCTTGGGGATGCTTGATACGTCTCCAACGTATATATAATTTTTTCTTGTTCCATGTTGTTATATTATCATTCTTGGATGTTTTATATGAAGGAAATATGCCCTAGAGGCAATAATAAAGTTGTTATTTGTATTTCCATATATCATGATAAATGTTTATTATTCATGCTAGAATGGTATTAACCAGAAACTTAGTACATGTGTGAATACATAGACAAACAGAGTGTCACTAGTTTGCCTCTACTTGACTAGCTTGTTGAATCAATGATGGTTATGTTTCCTAACCATAGACATGACTTGTCATTTTATTAATGGGATCACATCATTAGAGAATGATGTGATTGATTTGACCCATCCGTTAGCTTAGCACGATGATCGTTTAGTTTGTTGTTATTGCCTTCTCCATAACATATACATGTTCCTATGACTATGAGATCATGCAACTCTCGAATACCGGAGGAACACTTTGTGTGCCACCAAACGTCACAACGTAACCGGGTGATTATAAAGGTGCTCTACATGTGTCTCCGATGGTATTTGTTGAGTTTGCATAGATTGAGATTAGGATTCCTCAACAACTTTATTTTTGCTTGTTCCATGCTGTTATATTATCATTCTTGGATGTTTTATATGAAAGAAATATGCCCTAGAGGCAATAATAAAGTTGTTATATATATTTCCTTATATCATGATAAATTTTTACTATTGATGCTAGAATTGTATTAACCAGAAACTTAGTACATGTGTGAATACATAGACAAATAGAGTGTCACTAGTTTGCCTCTACTTGACTAGCTTGTTGAATCAATGATGGTTATGTATCCTAACCATAGACATGACTTGTCATTTTATTAATGGGATCACATCATTAGAGAATGATGTGATTGACTTGACCCATCCGTTAGCTTAGCACGATGATCGTTTAGTTTCTTACTATTTCCTTCTCCATAACTTATACATGTTCCTATGACTATGAGATCATGCAACTCCCCAATACCGGAGGAACACTTTGTGTGCTACCAAACTTCACAACGTAACTAGGTGATTATAAAGGTACTCTACAGGTGTCTCCGATGGTGTTTGTTGAGTTGGCATAGATCGAGATTAGGATTCGTCACTCCGATTGTCGGAGAGGTATCTCTGGGCCCTCTCGGTAATGTACATCACTATAAGCCTTGCAAGCAATGTAGCTAATGAGCTAGTTAATGGATGTAGCATTACGGAACGAGTAAAGAGACTTGCCGGTAACGAGATTGAACTAGGTATTGAGATACCGACGATCGAAACTCGGGCAAGTAACATACCGATGACAAAGGGAACAACGTATATCATTATGCATTTTGACCGATATATATCTTCGTAGAATATGTGGGAACCAATATGAGCATTCAGGTTCCGCTATTGGTTATTGACCGAAGACGTGTCTCGGTCATGTCTACATAGTTCTCGAACCCGTAGGGTCCGCACGCTTAACGTTCGGTGACGATCGGTATATTGAGTTTATGTGTTTTGATGTACCGAAGGTAGTTCGGAGTCCCGAATATGATCACGGACATGACGAGGAGTCTTGAAATGGTCGAGACATAAAGATAGATATATTGGATGACTATATTTGGACGTCAGAGTGGTTTCGGGTGAGTTCGGGCATATACCGGAGCACCGGGAGGTTACCGGAACCCCCTGGGAGGTATATGGGCCTTATTGGGCCATAGTGAGAGACAAGAGAGGGAGGTCTAGGAGGGGGCGCGCCCCCCTCAAGCCCAATCTGAATTGGGTGGGCCCCCCTTTCCTTCCCCCTCTCTCCCGCTTCCTTCCACTCCTAGTCCAACTAGGGAAGGGGGGAATCCTACTCCCGGTGGGAGTAGGACTCCCCACGGGGCGTGCCATAGGAGGGCGGCCCTCCACCTCCTCCACTCCTTTATATACGGGGGAGGGGGCACCCCATATACACACAAGTTGATCATTGATCTTTTAGCCATGTGCGGTGCCACCCTCCACCATAATCGACCTCGATCATATTGTAGAGGTGCTTAGGCGAAGCCCTGTTCCGGTAGCAACATCATCACCGTCATCACGCCGTCATGCTGACGAAGCTATCCCTCGACACTCTACTGGATCGTGAGTTTGTGGGATGTCACCGAGCCGAACATGTGCAGATCGCGGAGGTGCCGTACCTTCGGTACTAGGATCGGTCGATCGTGAAGACGTACGACTACATCAACCGCGGTGTCATAACGCTTCCACTTATGGTCTACGAGGGTACGTGGACAACACTCTTCCCCTCTCGTTGCTTTGCATCACCATGATCTTGCGTGTGCGTAGGATTTTTTTTGAAATTACTGCATTCCCCTACGGTGGCATCCGAGCCAGGTCTATGCGTAGATGTTATATGCACGAGTAGAACACAAATGTGTTGTGGGCGTGGGTATATACATATTGCTTGCCGTGACTAGTTGTTTCCTGACTCGGCGGTATTGTTGGATGAAGCAGCCCAGACCGACATTACGCGTACGCTTACGCGAGACTGGTTCTACCGACGTGCTTCGCACACAGGTGGGTGGTGGGTGTCAGTTTCTCCAACTTTAGTTGAATCAGATTCAATGAACAGGGTTCTTTCTGAAGATCAAAAAGCAATCACTATACTGCATTGTGGTTTTTGATGCGTAGGTAAGAACGGTTCTTGCTTAGCCCATAGCAGCCACGTAAAACTTGCAACAACAAAGTAGAGGACATCTAACTTGTTTTTGCAGGGCATGTTGTGATGTGATATGGTCAATACATGATGCTATATTTATTGTAGGAGATGATCATGTTCAGTAACACAGTTATCGGCAACTGGCAGAAGCCATATGGTTGTCGCTTTATTGTATGCAATACAATCGCCCTATAATTGCTTTACTTTATCACTAAGCAGTAGTGATAGTCGTAGAAGCAATAGTTGGCGAGACGACAATGATGCTACAATGGATATTAAGGTGTCGCGCCGGTGATGATGGTGATCATGACGGTGCTCTGGAGATGGAGATCAAAGGCACAAGATGATGATGGCCATATCATTTCACTTATATTGATTGCATGTGATGTTCATCCTTTATGCATCTTATCCTGCTTTGTTTAATGGTAGCATTATAAGATGATCTCTCACTAAATTTCAAGGTAAAAGTGTTCTCCCTGAGTATGCACCGTTGCCAAAGTTCGTCGTGCCGAGACACCACGTGATGATCGGGTGTGATAAGCTCAACGTTCATCTACAACGGGTGTAAGACAGTTTTACACACGCAGAATACTCGGGTTAAACTTGACGAGCCTAGCATATGTAGATATGGCTTCGGAACACTGAGACCGAAAGTTCGAGCGTGAATCACATAGTAGATATGATCAACATAGTGATGTCCACCATTGAAAACTACTCCATCTCACGTGATGATCGGACATGGTTTAGTTGATATGGATCACGTGATCACATAGATGATTAGAGAGATGTCTATCTAAGTGGGAGTTCTTAAGTAATTTGATTAATTGAACTTTAATTTATCATGAACTTAGTACCTGATAGTATTTTGCATGTCTATGTTGTTGTAGATAGATGGCCCGTGCTGTTGTTCCGTTGAATTTTAATGCGTTCCTAGAGAAAGCTAAGTTGAAAGATGATGGTAGCAACTACACGGACTGGGTCCGTAACTTGAGGATTATCCTCATTGCTGCACAGAAGAATTACGTCCTGGAAGCACCGCTAGGTGACAAACCCGCTGCAGGAGCAACGCCAGATGTTGTGAACACCTGGCAGAGCAAATCTGATGACTACTCAGTAGTTCAGTGTGCCATGCTTTACGGCTTAGAACCGGGACTTCAATGACGTTTTGAACGTCATGGAGCATATGAGATGTTCCAGGAGTTGAAGTTAATATTTCAAGAAAATGCCCAAATTGAGAGATATGAAGTCTCCAATAAGTTCTACAGCTGCAAGATGGAGGAGAATAGTTCTGTCAGTGAACATATACTCAGAATGTCTGGGTACCACAACCACTTGACTCAGCTCGGAGTTAATCTTCCTGATGATAGTGTCATTGACAGAGTTCTTCAATCACTGCCACCAAGCTACAAGAGCTTAGTGATGAACTATAATATGCAAGGGATGGATAAGACGATTCTTGAGCTCTTCGCAATGCTAAAGGCTGCGAAGGTAGAAATCAAGAAGGAGCATCAAGTGTTGATGGTCAACAAGACCACCAGTTTCAAGAAAAAGGGTAAAGGGAAGAAGGGGAACTTCAAGAAGAACAGCAAGCCAATTGTTGCTCAAGTGAAGAAACCCAAGTCTGGACCTAAGCCTAAGACTGAGTGCTTCTACTTCAAAGGGACTGGTCACTGGAAGCGGAACTGCCCCAAGTATTTGGCGGAGAAGAAGGATGGCAAAGTGAAAGGTATATTTGATATACATGTTATTCATGCATGTGTACCTTACTAATGCTCGCAGTAGTGCCTGGGTATTTGATACTGGTTAAGTTGCTAACATTTGCAACTCGAAACAGGGGCTATGGATTAAGCGAAGATTGGCTAAGGACGAGGTGACGATGCGCGTGGGAAATGGTTCCAAAGTCGATGTGATCACCGTCGGCATGCTACCTCTACATCTACCTTCGGCATTAGTTTTAGACCTAATTAATTGTTATTTGGTGCTAGCGTTGAGCATGAACAATATATCTGGATCTTGTTTGATGCGAGGCGGTTATTCATTTAAATCGGAGAATAATGGTTGTTCTATTTATATGAGTAATATCTTTTATGGTCATGCACCCTTGATGAGTGGTCTATTTTTACTAAATCTTGATAGTAGTGATACACATGTTTATAGTATTGAAGCCAAAAGATGCAGAGTTGATAATGATAGCGCAACTTATTTGTGGTACTGCCATTTAGGTCATATTGGTGTAAAGCACATGAAGAAACTCCATTCGGATGGACTTCTCGAATCACTTGATTATGAATCACTTGGTACTTGCGAATCATGCCTCATGGGCAAGATGACTAAAACTCCGTTCTCCGGAACAATGGAGCGAGCAACAGAGTTATTGGAAATCATACATACTAATGTATGTGGTCCAATGAACATTGAAGCTCGCGGCGAATATCGTTATTTTCTCACCTTCACAGATGATTTGAGCAGATATGGGTATATCTACTTAATGAAACATAAGTCTGAAACATTTGAAAAGTTCTAAGAATTTCAGAGTGAAGTGAAAAATCATCGTAACAAGAAAATCAAATTTCCGTGATCTGATCGTGGAGGTGAATATTTGAGTTATGAGTTTGGACTTCATTTGAAACAAAGTGGAATAGTTTCGCAACTCACGCCACCTGGAACACCACAACGTAATGGTGTGTCCGAATGTCGTAACCGCACTTTATTAGATATGGTGCGATCTATGATGTCTCTCACTGATTTATCGCTATCGTTTTGGGGTTATGCTTTAGAGACGGCTCCATTCATGTTAATTAGGGCACCATCTAAATCCGTTGAGACGACACCTTATGAACTATGGATTGGCAACAAACCCCAGTTGTCGTTTCTTAAAGTTTGGGGCTGCGATGCTTATGTGAAAAAACTTCAACCTAATAAGCTCGACCCCAAATCAGAGAAATGTGTCTTCATGGGATACCCAAAGGAGACTGTTGGGTACACCTTCTATCACAGATCCGAAGGCAAGATATTCGTTGCTAAGAATGGATCCTTTCTAGAGAAGGAGTTTCTCTCAAAAGAAGTGAGTGGGAGGAAAGTAGAACTTGACAAGGTAATTGTACCTTCTCCCTTATTGGGAAGTAGTTCATCACTGAAATCAGTTCCAGTGATTCCTACACCAGTAAGTGAGGAAGCTAATGATAATGATCATGAAACTTCTGAAGTTACTACCGAACCTCGTAGGTCAACCAGAGTAAGATCCGCACCAGAGTGGTATGGTAATCCTGTTCTGGAAGTCATGTTACTTGACCATGACAAACGTACGAACTATGAGGAAGCGACGGTGAGCCCAGATTCCATAAAATGGCTTGAGGCCATGAAATCTGAGATGGGATCCATGTATGAGAACAAAGTATGGACTTTGGTTGACTTGCCTGATGATCAGCAGGCCATAGAGAATAAATGGATCTTCAAGAAGAAGACTGACGCTGACGGTAATATTGCTGTCTACAAAGCTCGACTTGTTGTAAAAGGTTTTCGACAAGTTCAAGGAGTTGACTACAATGAGACCTTCTCACCCGTAGCGATGCTTAAGTCCGTCCGAATCATGTTAGCAATTTCTGCATTTTTTGATTATGAAATTTGGCCAATGGATGTCAAAACTTCATTCCTTAATGGATATCTTAAAGAAGAGTTGTATATAATGCAACCAGAAGGTTTTGTCGATCCAAAAGGTGCTAACAAAGTGTGCAAGCTCCAGCGATCCGTTTATGGACTGGTGCAAGCCTCTCAGAGTTGGAATATACGCTTTGATAGTGTGATCAAAGCATATGGTTTTATACAGACTTTTGGAGAAGCCTGTATTTACAAGAAAGTGAGTGGGAGCTACGTAGCATTTCTGATATTATATGTAGATAACATATTATTGATCGGAAATGATACTGAATTTCTGAATAGCATAAAAGGATACTTGAATAAGAATTTTTCAATGAAATACATCGGTGAAGCTACTTATATATTGGGCATCAAGATCTATAGAGGTAGATCAAGACGCTTAATTGGACTTTCACAAAGCACATACCTTGATAAAGTTTTGAAGAAGTTCAAAATGGATCAGGCAAAGAAAGGGTTCTTGCATGTATTACAGGGTGTGAAGTTGAGTTAGATTCAATGCCCGAGCACTGTAGAAGATAGAGAGAAAATGAAAGGTGTTCCCTATGCTTCAGCCATAGGCTCTATCATGTATGAAATGCTGTGTACCAGACCTGATGTGTGCCGTGCTATCAGTTTAGCAGGGAGGTACCAAAGTAATCCAGGAGTGGATCACTGGACAGCGGTCAAGAATATCCTAAAATACCTGAAAAGGACTAAGGATTGTTGGAAATATGCCCTAGAGGCAATAATAAAAGGATTATTATTATATTTCCTTGTTCATGATAATTGTCTATTATTCATGCTATAATTTTATTATCCGGAAATCGTAATACATGTGTGAATACATAGACCACAATGTGTCCCTAGTTAGCCTCTAGTTGACTAGCTCGTTGATCAACAGATAGTCATGGTTTCCTGGCTATGGACATGGGGATGTCATTGATAACGGGATCACATCATTAGGAGAATGATGTGGTGGACAAGACCCAATCCTAAACATAGCACAAGATCGTATAGTTTGTTGCTAGAGTTTTTCCAATGTCAAGTATCTTTTCCTTAGACCATGAGATCGTGTAACTCCCAGATACCGTAGGAGTGCTTTGGGTGTACCAAACGTCACAATGTAACTGGGTGACTATAAAGGTATACTCCGGGTATCTCCGAAAGTGTCTGTTGGGTTGACACGGATCAAGACTGGGATTTGTCACTCCGTATGACGGAGAGGTATCTCTGGGCCCACTCGGTAATGCATCATCACAATGAGCTCAAAGTGACCAAGTGTCTGGTCACGGGATCATGCATTACGGTACGAGTAAAGTGACTTGCCGGTAACGAGATTGAACGAGGTATTGGGATACCGACGATCGAATCTCGGGCAAGTAACATACCAATTGACAAAAGGAATTGTATACGGGGTTGCTTGAATCCTCGACATCGTGGTTCATCCGATGAGATCATCGAGGAGCATGTGGGAGCCAACATGGGTATCTAGATCCCGCTGTTGGTTATTGACCGGAGAGCCATCTCGGTCATGTCTACATGTCTCCCGAACCCGTAGGGTCTACACACTTAAGGTTCGGTGACGCTAGGGTTGTAGAGATATGAATATGCAGTAACCCGAAAGTTGTTCGGAGTCCCGGATGAGATCCTGGACGTCACGAGGAGTTCCGGAATGGTCCGGAGGTGAAGAATTATATATAGGAACTGCAGTTTCGGCCATCGGGAGAGTTTCGGGGGTCACCGGTATTGTACCGGGACCACCGGAAGGGTACCGGGGGTCCACTGGGTGGGGCCACCCATCCCGGAGGGCCCCATGGGCCAAAGTGGGGAGGGGAACCAGCCCATAGTGGGCTCGTGCACCCCCCTTGGCCCACCCCATGCGCCTAGGGTTGGGAACCCTAGGGTGGGGGGCGCCCCACCTGGCTTGGGGGGCACTCCACCCTTGGCCGCCGCCCCCCTAGGAGATCCCATCTCCTAGGGCCAGCGCACTCCCTAGGGGGCCTATATAAAGGGGGGGAGGGAGGGGGCAGCCGCACCCTTGAGTCTTGGCGCCTCCCTCTCCCCTGCAACACCTCTCCCTCTCGTAGTAGAACGGTGAAGCCCTGCTGCGGTGACCCCTGTATCCACCACCACGCCGTCGTGCTGCTGGATCTTCATCAACCTCTCCTTCCCCCTTGCTGGATCAAGAAGGAGGAGACGTCACACTGATCGTACGTGTGTTGAACGCGGAGGTGCCGTCCGTTTGGCGCTAGGATCTCCGGTGATTTGGATCACGTCGAGTACGACTTCCTCATCCCCGTTCTTTGAATGCTTCCGCGCGTGATCTACAAAGGTATGTAGATGCAATCCGATCACTCGTTGCTAGATGAACTCATAGATGGATCTTGGTGAAACCGTAGAATTTTTTTTGTTTTCTGCAATGTTCCCCAACAGTGGCATCATGAGCTAGGTTTATGCGTAGTTCTCTTTGCACGAGTAGAACACAATTTGTTGTGGGCGTAGATGTTGTCAACTTTCTTACCGCTACTAGTCTTATTTTGCTTCAGCGGTATTGTGGGATGAAGCGGCCCGGACCGACCTTACACGTACGCTTACGTGAGACTGGTTCCACTGACTGACATGCACTAGTTGCATAAGGTGGCTAGCGGGTGTCTGTCTCTCCCACTTTAGTTGGAGCGGATTCAATGAAAAGGGTCCTTATGAAGGGTAAATAGAAGTTGACAAATCACATTGCGGCTTTCACGTAGGTAAGAAAACGTTCTTGCTAGAACCCTTTTGCAGCCACGTAAAACTTGCAACAACAATTAGAGGACGTCTAACGTGTTTTTGCAGCAAGTGCTTTGTGATGTGATATGGCCAAAGTTGTGATGAATGATGAATGATATATATGTGATGTATCAGATCATGTTCTTGTAATAGGAATCACGACTTACATGTCGACGAGTATGACAACCGGCAGGAGCCATAGGAGTTGTCTTTATTTTTTGTATGACCTGCGTGTCATTGAGAAACGCCATGTAAATTACTTTACTTTATTGCTAAACGTGTTAGCCATAGTAGTAGAAGTAATAGTTGGCAACCAACTTCATGGAGACACGATGATGTAGATCATGATGATGGAGATCATGGTGTCATGCCGGTGACAAGATGATCATGGAGCCCCAAGATGGAGATCAAAGGAGCTATGTGATATTGGCCATATCATGTCACTATTATTATTTGATTGCATGCGATGTTTATCATGTTTTTGCATCTTGTTTACTTAGAACGATGGTAGTAAATAAGATGATCCCTCATAATAATTTCAAGAAAGTGTTTCCCCTAACTGTGCACCGTTTCGACAGTTCGTTGTTTCGAAGCACCACATGATGATCGGGTGTGATAGATTCCAACGTTCACATACAACGGGTGTAAGACAGATTTACACATGCAAACACTTAGGTTGACTTGACGAGCCTAGCATATACAGACATGGCCTCGGAACACAGAAGACCGAAAGGTCGAGCATGAGTCGTATAGAAGATACGATCAACATGAAGATGTTCACTGATGTTGACTAGTCCGTCTCACGTGATGATCGGACACGGCCTAGTTAACTCGGATCATGTTATACTTAGATGACGGGAGGGATGTCTATCTAAGTGGGAGTTCATTATATAATTTGATTAGATGAACTTAATTATCATGAACTTAGTCTAAAATCTTTACAATATGTCTTGTAGATCAAATGGCCCATGTTGTCCTCAACTTCAACGCGTTCCTAGAGAAAACCAAGCTGAAAGACGATGGCAGCAATTATACGGACTGGGTCCGGAACCTGAGGATCATCCTCATAGCTGCCAAGAAAGATTATGTCCTAGAAGCACCGCTAGGTGACGCACCCATCCCACAGAACCAAGACGTTATGAACGCTTGGCAGACACGTGCTGATGACTACTCCCTCGTTCAGTGCGGCATGCTTTACAGCTTAGAACCGGGGCTCCAAAAGCGTTTTGAGAGACACGGAGCATATGAGATGTTCGAAGAGCTGAAAATGGTTTTTCAAGCTCATGCCCGGGTCGAGAGATATGAAGTCTCCGACAAGTTCTTCAGCTGTAAGATGGAGGAAAATAGTTCTGTCAGTGAGCACATACTCACTATGTCTGGATTACATAACCGCTTAACTCAGCTGGAGTTAATCTCCCGGATGACGCGGTCATTGACAGAATCCTTCAGTCGCTTCCACCGAGCTACAAGAGCTTTGTGATGAACTTCAATATGCAGGGGATGGAAAAGACCATTCCTGAGGTATTTTCAATGCTGAAATCAGCAGAGGTAGAAGTCAAAAAGGGACATCAAGTGTTGATGGTCAATAAAACCACCAAGTTCAAGAAAGGCAAGGGTAAAAAGAACTTCAAGAAGGACGGCAAGGGAGTTGCCTCGCCCGGTAAGCAAGCTGCCGGGAAGAAGCCAAAGAATGGACCCAAGCTCGAGACTGAGTGCTTTTATTGCAAGGGAAGTGGTCACTGGAAGCGGAACTGCCCCAAATACTTAGCGGACAAGAAGGCCGGCAACACAAAAGGTATAAGTGATATACATGTAATTGATGTGTACCTTACCAGTATTCGTAGTAGCTCCTGGGTATTTGATACCGATGCGGTTGCTCACATTTGTAACTCAAAGCAGGAGTTGCGGAATAAACGGAGACTGGCGAAGAACGAGGTGACGATGCGCGTCGGGAATGGTTCCAAGGTCGATGTGATCGCCGTCGGCACGCTACCTCTACATTTACCCACGGGATTAGTTTTAAACCTCAATAATTGTTATTTAGTACCAGCTTTGAGCATGAACATTGTATCAGGATCTCGTTTAATTCGAGATGGCTACTCATTTAAATCCGAGAATAATGATTGTTCTATTTATATGAGAGATATGTTTTATGGTCACGCTCCTATGGTGAATGGTTTATTCTTAATGAATCTCGAGCGTAATGCTACACATATTCATAGTGTGAATACCAAAAGATGTAAGGTTGATAATGATAGTCCCACATACTTGTTGCACTGCCTCCTTGGTCACATAGGTGTCAAACGCATGAAGAAGCTCCATGCAGATGGACTTTTAGAGTCTCTTGATTACGAATCATTTGACACGTGCGAACCATGCCTCATGGGTAAGATGACCAAGACTCCGTTCTTAGGAACAATGGAGCGAGCAACCAACCTATTGGAAATCATACATACTGATGTGTGTGGTCCAATGAGTGTTGAGGCTCATGGTGGCTATTGTTATGTTCTCACCCTCACTGATGACTTGAGTAGATATGGGTATGTCTACTTAATGAAACACAAGTCTGAAACCTTTGAAAAGTTCAAGGAATTTCAGAGTGAGTTTGAAAATCAACGTGACAGAAAATCAAGTTTTTGCGATCAGATCGTGGAGGAGAATACTTGAGTCACGAATTTGGCACACACTTAAGAAAATGTGGAATAGTTTCACAACTCACACCGCCTGGAACACCTCAGCGTAATGGTGTGTCCGAACGTCGTAATCGCACTCTATTGGATATGGTGCGATCTATGATGTCTCTGCCGATTTACCGCTGTCATTTTGGGGCTATGCTTTAGAGACTGCCGCATTCACTTTAAATAGGGCTCCGTCGAAATCCGTTGAGATGACACCGTATGAATTATGGTTTGGGAAGAAGCCTAAGCTGTCGTTTCTAAAAGTTTGGGGATGCGATGCTTATGTCAAGAAACTTCAACCTAAAAAGCTCGAACCCAAGTCGGAAAAATGTGTCTTCATAGGATACCCTAAAGAAACTATTGGGTATACCTTCTACCTCAGATCCGAAGGCAAGATCTTTCTTGCCAAGAATGGATCCTTTCTAGAGAAAGAGTTTCTCTCGAAAGAAGTAAGTGGGAGGAAAGTAGAGCTTGATGAAGTACTGCCTCTTGAAGCAGAGAGTAGCACAGCTCAGGAAAATGTTCCTGTGGTGCCTGCACCAATTAGAGAGGAAGTTAATGATGATGATCAAGATATTTCTGATCAAGCTCCTACTGAACTTCGAAGGTCCACAAGGACACGTTCCGCACCAGAGTGGTACGGCAACCTTGTCTTGGAAATCGTGTTGTTAGACAACGGTGAACCTTCGAACTATGAAGAAGCGATGGCGGGCCCGGATTCCGACAAATGGCTGGAAGCCATGAAATCCGAGATAGGATCCATGTATGAAAATGAAGTATGGACTTTGACTGACTTGCCCGATGATCGGCGATCCATAGAAAATAAATGGATCTTTAAGAAGAAGACAGACGCGGATGGTAATGTGACCATCTATAAAGTTAGGCTTGTCGCTAAGGGTTATCGACAAGTTCAAGGGGTTGGCTACGATGAGACATTCTCTCCTGTGGCAAAGCTGAAGTCCGTACGAATCATGTTAGCAATTGCTGCATACTATGATTATGAGATATGGCAAATGGACGTCAAAACGGCATTCCTTAACGGTTATCTTAAGGAAGAACTGTATATGATGCAGCCGGAAGGTTTTGTCGATCCTAAGAATGCTGACAAGGTGTGCAAGCTCCAACGCTCGATTTATGGGCTGGTGCAAGCATCTCGGAGTTGGAACATTTGCTTTGATGAGTGGGAGCTCTGTAGCATTTCTCATATTATATGTAGATGACATACTTTTGATGGGAAATGATATAGAACTTTTGGACAAAATTAAGGCCTACTTGAATAAGAGTTTTTCAATGAAGGACCTTGGAGAAGCTGCTTCTATATTAGGCATCAAGATCTATAGAGATAGATCAAGACGCCTCATAGGTCTTTCACAAAGCACATACGTTGATAAGATATTGAAGAAGTTCAATATGGATCAGTCTAAGAAGGGGTTCTTGCCTGTGTTGCAAGGTGTGAAATTGAGCTCAGCTCAATGTCCGACCACGGCAGAAGATATAGAAGAGATGAGTGTCATCCCCTATGCCTCAGCCATAGGTTCTGTTATGTATGCCATGCTGTGTACCAGACCTGATGTAAACCTTGCCGTAAGTTTGGTAGGTAGGTACCAAAGTAATCCCGGCAAGGAACACTAGACAGCAGTCAAGAATATCCTGAAGTACCTGAAAAGGACTAAGGAAATGTTTCTCGTTTATGGAGGTGACGAAGAGCTCGTTGTAAAGGGTTACGTCGACGCTAGCTTTGACACAGATCTGGATGACTCTAAGTCACAAACCGGATACGTGTATATTTTGAATGGTGGGGCAGTAAGATGGTGCAGTTGCAAGCAAAGCGTTGTGGCGGGATCTACATGTGAAGCGGAGTACATGGCAGCCTCAGAGGCAGCACACGAAGCAGTCTGGGTGAAGGAGTTCATTACCGACCTAGGAGTCATACCCAATGCGTCGAGCCCGATGACTCTCTTCTGTGGCAACACTGGAGCTATTGCCCTTGCCAAGGAGCCCAGGTTTCACAAGAAGACCAGGCATATCAAGCATCGCTTCAACTCCATTCTTGAAAGTGTTCAAAATGGAGACATAGAGATTTGTAAAGTACATATGGACCTGAATGTAGCAGATCCGTTGACTAAACCTCTCCCTAGAGCAAAACATGATCAACACCAGAATTCCATGGGTGTTCGATTCATCACAATGTAACTAGATTATTGACTCTAGTGCAAGTGGGAGACTGTTGGAAATATGCCCTAGAGGCAATAATAAAAGGATTATTATTATATTTCCTTGTTCATGATAATTGTCTATTATTCATGCTATAATTTTATTATCCGGAAATCGTAATACATGTGTGAATACATAGACCACAATGTGTCCCTAGTGAGCCTCTAGTTGACTAGCTCGTTGATCAACAGATAGTCATGGTTTCCTGGCTATGGACATGGGGATGTCATTGATAACGGGATCACATCATTAGGAGAATGATGTGATGGACAAGACCCAATCCTAAACATAGCACAAGATCGTATAGTTCGTTTGCTAGAGTTTTTCCAATGTCAAGTATCTTTTCCTTAGACCATGAGATCGTGTAACTCCCGGATACCGTAGGAGTGCTTTGGGTGTACCAAACGTCACAACGTAACTGGGTGACTATAAAGGTATACTGCGGGTATCTCCGAAAGTGTCTGTTGGGTTGACACGGATCAAGACTGGGATTTGTCACTCCGTATGACGGAGAGGTATCTCTGGGCCCACTTGGTAATGCATCATCACAATGAGCTCAAAGTGACCAAGTGTCTGGTCACGGGATCATGCATTACGGTACGAGTAAAGTGACTTGCCGGTAACGAGATTGAACGAGGTATTGGGATACCGGCGATCGAATCTCGGGCAAGTAACGTACCGATTGACAAAGGGAATTGTATACGGGGTTGCTTGAATCCTCGACATTGTGGTTCATCCGATGAGATCATCGAGGAGCATGTGGGAGCCAACATGGGTATCCAGATCCCTCTGTTAGTTATTGACCGGAGAGCCATCTCGGTCATGTCTACATGTCTCCCGAACCCGTAGGGTCTACACACTTAAGGTTCGGTGATGCTAGGGTTGTAGAGATATGAATATGCAGTAACCCGAAAGTTGTTCGGAGTCCCGGATGAGATCCTGGACGTCACGAGGAGTTCCGGAATGGTCCGGAGGTGAAGAATTATATATAGGAAGTGCAGTTTCGGCCATCGGGAGAGTTTCGGGGGTCACCGGTATTGTACCGGGACCACCGGAAGGGTCCCGGGGGTCCACCGGGTGGGGCCACCCATCCCGGAGGGCCCCATGGGCCAAAGTGGGGAGGGGAACCAGCCCATAGTGGGCTGGTGTGCCCCCCTTGGCCCACCCCATGCGCCTAGGGTTGGGAACCCTAGGGTGGGGGGCGCCCCACCTGGCTTGGGGGGCACTCCACCCCTTGGCCGCCGCCCCCCTAGGAGATCCCATCTCCTAGGGCCGGCGCACCCCCTAGGGGGCCTATATAAAGGGGGGAGGGAGGGGGCAGCCGCACCCTTGAGTCTTGGCGCCTCCCTCTCCCCTGCAACACCTCTCCCTCTCGTAGTAGAACGGCGAAGCCCTGCTGCGGTGACCCCTGCAAACACCACCACGCCGTCGTGCTGCTGGATCTTCATCAACCTCTCCTTCCCCCTTGCTGGATCAAGAAGGAGGAGACGTCACGCTGACCGTACGTGTGTTGAACGCGGAGGTGCCGTCCGTTCGGCGCTAGGATCTCCGGTGATTTGGATCACGTCGAGTACGACTTCCTCATCCCCGTTCTTTGAACGCTTCCGCGCGTGATCTACAAAGGTATGTAGATGCAATCCGATCACTCGTTGCTAGATGAACTCATAGATGGATCTTGGTGAAACCGTAGAATTTTTTTTGTTTTCTGCAACGTTCCCCAACAAGGATATGTTTCTCATATATGGGGGTGACAAAGAGCTCGTCGTAAACGGTTACATCGATGCAAGCTTTGACACTGATCCGGATGACTCTAAGTCACAAACCGGATACATGTTTTTAATTAATGGTGGAGCAGTCTGTTGGTGCAGTTCCAAGCAGAGCGTCATGGCGGGATCTACATGTGAGGCGGAATACATAGCTGCTTCAGAAGCAGCAAATGAAGGAGTCTGGATGAAGGAGTTCATTTCTGATCTAGGTGTCATACCTAGTGCATCGGGTCCAATGAAAATCTTTTGTGACGATACTGGTGCAATTGCCTTGGCAAAGGAATTCAGATTTCACAAGAGAACTAAGCACATCAAGAGACGCTTCAATTCCATCCACGATCACGACATAGAGATTTGCAAGATACATACGGATCTGAATGTTGCAGACCCGTTGACTAAGCCTCTCTCACAAGCAAAACATGATCAGCACCAAGACTCCATGGGTGTTAGAATCATTACAATGTAATCTAGATTATTGACTCTAGTGCAAGTGGGAGACTGAAGGAAATATGCCCTAGAGGCAATAATAAAGTTGTTATTTATATTTATTTATATCATGATAAATATTTATTATTCATGCTAGAATTGTATTAAACGGAAACTTAGTACATGTGTGAATACATAGACAAACAAAGTGTCACTAGTTTGCCTCTACTTGACTAGCTCATTGAATCAACGATGGTTATGTTTCCTAACCATAGACATGAGTTGTCATTTGATTAATGGGATCACATCATTAGAGAATGATGTGATTGACTTGACCCATCCGTTAGCTTAGCATGATGATCGCTTAGTTTGTTGCTATTGCTTTCTCCATAACTTATACATTTTCCTATGACTATGAGATAATGCAACTCCAGAATACCGGAGGAACACTTTGTGTGCTACCAAACGTCACAATGTAACTGAGTGATTATAAAGGTGCTCTACAGGTGTCGCCAATGATGTTTGTTGAGTTGGCATAGATCGAGATTAGGATTTGTCACTCCGATTGTCGGAGAGGTATCTCTGGGTCCTCTTGGTAATGTACATCACTATAAGCCTTGCAAGCAATGTAGCTAATGAGTTAGTTATGGGATGTAGCATTACAGAACGAGTAAAGAGACTTGCCGGTAACGAGATTGAACTAGGTATTGAGATACCGACTATTAATATCGAGCAAGTAACATACCGATGACAAAGGGAACAACGTATATCGTTATGCAGTTTGACCGATAAAGATCTTCATAGAATATGTAGGAACCAATATGAGCATCCAGGTTCCGCTATTGGTTATTGACCGGAGACGTGTCTCAGTCATGTGTACATAGTTCTCGAACCCGTAGGGTCCGCATGCTTAACGTTCGGTGACGATCGGTATTATGAGTTTATGTGTTATGATGTACCGAAGGTAGTTCGGAGTCCCGGATATGATCATGGACATGACGATGAGTCTCGAAATGGTCGAGACATAAAGATCGATATATTGGATGACTATATTTGGATGTCGGAATGGTTCTGGGTGAGTTCATGCATATACCGGAGCACCGGGAGGTTACCAGAATCCCCCGGGAGGTATATGGGCCTTATTGGGCCATAGTGGGAGAGAAGAGAGGGAGGCCTAGGAGGGGGCGCACCCCTCAAGCCCAATCCGAATTGGGTGGGGGCTGGCCCTCCCTTTCCTTCCCCCTCTCTCCCCTTCCTTCCACTCCTAGTCCAACTTGGGAAGGGGGGAATCCTACTCCCGGTGGGAGTAGGACTCCCCATGGGGCGCGCCATAGGAGGGCCGGCCCTCCCCTCCTCCACTCCTTTATATACGGGGGAGGGGGCACCCCATAGACACACAAGTTGATCATTGATCTTTTAGCCGTGTGCGGTGCCCCCCTCCACCATAATCCACCTCGGACATATCGTATCGGTGCTTAGGCGAAGCCCTGTTCCGGTAGCAACATCATCACCGTCATCACGCCGTTGTGCTGACGAAGCTCTCCCTCAACACTCTATTGGATCGTGAGTTCATGGGATGTCACCGAGCCGAACGTGTGCATATCGCGGAGGTGACGTACCTTCGGTACTAGGATCGGTCGATCATGAAGACGTATGACTACATCAACCGCGTCGTCATAACTCTTCCGCTTACGGTCTACGAGGGTATGTGGACAACACTCTTCCCCTCTCGTTGCTATGCGTCACCACGATCTTGCGTGTGTGTAGGAAAGTTTTTAAATTACTGTGTTCCCCTACATTATAATCATTTTATAGTCATTTTATATCATTTTATGGTACTAACCTATTGACATATTGCCAAGTGCCAGTTGCTGATTTTTGCATGCTTTTACATCACAGGAAATCAATACCAAACGGAGTCCAAACACGACGAAACTTTTCATGGATTTTTTTTGGACCAGAAGATAACCAATGGGCCGAAGAAGCGCCTGGGGGGTGCTCCAAGGGGAGCGCAACCCACCAGGGCGTGCCAGGAGGCCCAGGCGCGCACTGGTGGGTTATGCCCACCTCGGGTGCCCCCTAAACCAACTCTTTGCTCTGTAAGTACCCCAATATTCCATAAACCCTAGGGGAGTCGACAAAAATCAATTCCAACCACCGCAGAGTCCAGAACGACTAGATCCAATCTAGACACCATCACGGAGGGGTTCACCACTTCCATTGGTGCCTCTTCGATGATGCGTGAGTAGTTCTTTGTAGACCTTTGGGTCCATAGTTAGTAGCTAGATGGCTTCCTCTCTCTCGTTTGATTCTCAATACAATGGTCTCTTGGAGATCCATATGATGTAACTCTTGTTGCGTTGTGTTTGTTGGGATCAGATGAACTTTGAGTTTATGATCAGATCTATCTTTTTATCCATGAAAGTTATTTGAATCTTCTTGATATCTTATATGCATGAGTGCTTATAGCCCCGTATTTATTCTATGATATTTGGGTTTTGTTTGGCCAACTCGATCTATTTATCTTGCAATGGGAAGTCGTGCTTTGTAGTGGGTTCGATCTTACGGTGCTTGATCCCTCTGACAGAAGGGGAACCGACACGTATGTATTGTTACTACTAAGGATAAAATGATGGGGTCTATTTCTACAGAAATATATCTTATCTACATCATGTCATCGTTCTTATTGCATTACTCCGTTTCTCCATGAACTTAATACACTCGATGCATGCTGGATAGCGGTCGATGTGTGGAGTAATAGTAGTAGATGCAGGCAGGAGTTGGTCTACTAATCTTGGACGTGATGCCTATGTAATGATCATTTCCCGGATATGTCATGATTATTTGAAGTTCTATCAATTGCCCAATAGTAATTTGTTCACCCATCGTTTGCTATTTTTCTCGAGAGAAGCCACTAGTGAAACATACGGCCCCTGGGTCTATTTCTCATATTATTTGCCTTCGCGATCTATTTTCCTTTGCTTTTATTTCCATATCTATTAAACTGAAAATACAAAAATACCTTGCTGCAATTTATTGTTATTTATTTTATTTGGCGTTCGATCTATCAATCTACTACAATTTTTTCACGTCCATTTGTCAATTTCTGGCGGCATTACCCAAAAGGGATTGACAACCCCTTTAATATGTCGGGTTGCGAGTATTTGTTCTTTGTGTGCAGGTGTCATTTATGTATTGTTTCTTGGTTCTCCTACTGGTTCGATAACCTTGGTTTCATCACTGAGGGAAATACGTACCTTCGTTGTGCTGCATGATCCCTTCCTCTTTAGGGAAATACCAACATAGCTTAAACCTGCATCATTGGTTAAATGGCAGGACATATGCATGCTTAAGGACCAGGGGGCCTTAGAATTACATCCACTCATAGAATGAATATTTTCCTGATAACTAAGTAGATTTGATGGATCCTACATGATGATGGGGGGCCATGGATGAATCTCAAGGCTAAATACTCAGGCGACAGTCTTTTTCTGTGTGTTTACAGTCAAGGGGTTCCTAGTTCTGGCAAGCTATTCAATCGCTCAAGTGGGGCTTCAGACTAGGGTCATCTATTACCATAGGGAGGGGCAGTGATACCCTCATTGGGCTGGACTATTGGACAGGTGCCCACCCCCTTCAGGAACAATACCCATCTATGTTCGCGATATCTGACCAACCGTCCATCTCCGTGTCTCGGCACCGGCTGAAACATCACTGGTCCGTTGTTTCAGCGAACGTTTGGCCCGAACGAGACCCAGGAGTGGTTTGGGATCATTGCGGGGATCATCCTCTCCCACTTGCCTGGCATCACTTCTTGGTGGTTGGATCCTTTAGACTCCTTCTCCACCATGGACGGGAGGAGCTAACGGAAGTTTGGAATACTAGTACCCTAAGGGAAGCATGGTTGGATCCTTCGGGTGACTAAGTTCAGAAACATCAAGGGCCAGGGGATGGAACGTGCCCCTATGCGAGACCAAAGAGGACCTAAATCATGGTTTCTTCTATTGTGTCTGCTAAATTTATGTGGGGTTGCCGAAGGGAAGCGTGGGGCAATGGGTTGAGCCCGACCAACTTCCCGGAGTATTACTAACTATTGGCTTCTTGCTCTGGTCAGGTTCAGGTCCACATAATGTTGTGGGTGAATTTTGGGACCTTGACATGGACCATGCGATGTATTAGAAATAAGCTTATCATTGAGCATATCTACCCTGTGAGGGCCACTGATGTCATTTTCTAACTGTGTGGTTTCTTGCAGCTGTGGAAGCCTCTGTGCAAACGACGTGATAGATTGGAGATCGTCAAGTTGACCATTAACTACAAGTTGTTGGCGCCTCGCCTCTTGATGGTGACCTAGTCTCCTTGAGACTATTTTTTATGTTATTTTGTTCGGGTTTTTGTGTTGTTGCCCACAACTAAGACTTCTCCCCCCTCCGTTTCGGTGTGCTTGTAACCGGTTGCACAAACCCTTTTTCAATAATAATGCGTGTGTAGATGTACGCGCAAGAATGAACGCATCGTCCCCGGCATCCCTAGGTCATTTATGTCGTGTATGGTAGTCGATACACGCTGTAGGACGGAAGGGACTCGTGTTTGTGACGTGGGCAAGTCTCAAGAGGACCTGACCATAGCATGTGAAGTCATTCCTTGGCACATGCCGTTCATGATAACGAGCAAGATGTATACAAATTGTATGGTACGGTGTGCAGCGTAAATATGTTTTTTTCGAGAGCACGCAAAGCGCATGCCTTAATTTTATAGAAGAGAGCAAGACAATTTACAAGAGCTCTGGTGAGTGTGGGACACTCGACGATAGACACCCACTACAACTCCTATAATAAAACACGAGACTACTCTCTCACAAAGCGTTGCAAACTACCTCCTCCTCGGGCCACCAACTTCCAATCTCTCATCTCATCAAGGACCTTCACCACGAGTTCTTGTGTGTCTACCTGTTGCTCAGTTCTATTGAACACCCTGGCATTCCTTTGCTTCCATAGCGACCATGTCGTGCAGATGACCAGGGTGTCGAAACCACGCTTGTCTTCCTTTGCGAAACCTGATGATTGTTGCATCCACCAGTCCAGTAATGAGTCCATGCTTGTGGCGCAAGTAATCTGTAATTGCAGCTAGTCAAGACAGCCCATCCAAGTACCACGCGCATAACCACATTGTTGTTGGCAATATGCCCTAGAGGCAATAATAAAGTGGTTATTATTATATTTCCTTGTTCATGATAATTGTCTATTGTTCATGCTATAATTGTATTAATCGGAAACCATAATACATGTGTGAATACATAGACCACAACATGTCCCTAGTGAGCCTCTAGTTGACTAGCTCATTGATCAATAGATGGTTGTGGTTTCCTGACCATGGACATTCGATGTCGTTGATAACAGGATCACATCATTAGGAGAATGATGTGATGGACAAGACCCAATCCTAAGCATAGCACAAGATCGCGTAGTTCGTTTGCTAGAGATTTTCTAATGCCAAGTATCATTTCCTTAGACCATGCGATTGTGCAACTCCCGGATACCGTAGTAATGCTTTGGGTGTTTCAAACGTCACAATGTAACCGGGTGGCTATAAAGGTGCACTACAGGTATCTCCGAAAGTGTCTATTGGGTTGGCACGAATCGAGACTGGAATTTGTCACTCCATATGACGGAAAGGTATCTCTGGGCCCACTCGGTAATGCATCATCCTAATGAGCTCAATGTGACTAAGGAGTTAGCCATGGGATTATGCGTTACAGAATGAGTAAAGAGACTTGCCGGTAACGAGATTGAACAAGGTATAGGGGTATCGACTATCGAATCTCAGGCAAGTAACATACCGATGGACTAAGGGAATTATATACGGGATTGATTGAATCCCCGACATCGTGGTTCATCCGATGAAATCATCATGGAACATGTGGGAGCCAATATGGGTATCCAGATCCTGCTATTGGTTATTGGCCGGAGAGGCATCTCGGTCATGTCTGCATTGCTCCCAAACCCGTTGGGTCTACACACTTACGGTTCGATGACACTAGAGTTGTAATGGGAATTGTATGTGGTTACCAAAAGTTGTTCAGAGTCTCGGATGAGATCCCAGACGTCACGAGGAGTTCCGAAATGGCCCGGAGGTAAATATTTATATATGGGAATCCTATTTTGGCCACCGGAAAATGTTCGAGATTTTTCGGTATTGTACCGAGAAGGTTCTAGAAGGTTCCGGAGTGGGGCCCACATGAATGTGGGTAGTGGGGGCAAGGCCCCACATCCCTGTTCAAGGCACACCAAGATCCCCCCTTAGAAGGAATAAGATCATATCCCGAAGGGATAAGATCAAGATCCCTAAAAAGGGGGGATAACAATCGGTGGGGAAGGTAAAGGACGGGATTGCTTTCCTAACAGCTTTGCCAATGCCCCAATGGACTTGGAGGAAAAGAAGCCAGCCCCCTCCACCCCTATATATAGTGGGAAGGTGCATGGGAGCTGAACCCCTTGCCCCTGGCGCAGCCTCCCCCCTCCAACTCCTCCTCCTTCGTTGAGCGTAGCGAAGCTCTGCCGAAGAACCACATGCTCCACCACCACGCCGTCGTGCTGCCGGAGTTCTCCCTCAACTTCTCCTCTCCCCTTGCTGGATCAAGAAGGAGGAGACGTCCCTGGGCTGTACATGTGTTGAACGCGAAGGCGCCATCCGTTTGGTGCTTGGATCCGATCTTCCGCGAGTTGAATCGCCGCGAGTACGACTCCATCAACCGCGTTCTTGTAACGCTTCCGCTTAGAAATCTTCAAGCGTATGAAGATGCACTCCCTCTCTATCGTTACAAGTATCTCCTAGATTGATCTTGGTGACACGTAGGAAATTTTTGAATTATTACTATGTTCCCCAATAGTGGCATCATGAGCTAGGTCTATGCATAGATTCTATGCACGAGTAGAACACAAGTAGTTGTGGGCGATGATTTGTTCAATTTCCTTACCGTTACTCGTCATATCTTGATTCGGCGGCATTGTGGGATGAAGCGGCCCGAACCGACCTTACACGTACGCTAACGTGAGACAGGTTCCACCGACTGACATGCCCTTGATGCATAAGGTGGCTAGCGGGTGTTTGTCTCTCCCACTTTAGTCGGATCGGATTCGATGAAGAGGGTCCTTATGAAGGGCAAATAGCAATTGGCATATCACCATTGTGGCTTTTGCATAGGTAAGAAATGTTCTTGCTAGAAACCCATAGCAGCCATGTAAAACATGCAACAACAATTAGAGGACGTCTAGCTTGTTTTTACAGGGTATGCTATCTGATGTGATATGGCCAAAAGGATGTGATGAATTATATATGTGATGTATGAGATCGATCATGTTCTTGTAATAGGAATCACAACTTGCATGTCAATGAGTATGACAACCGGCAGGAGCCATAGGAGTTGTCTTAATTTATTGTATGACATGAGAGTCAATATAAACGCCATGTAATTACTTTACTTTTTGCTAACCGTTAGCCATAGTAGTATAAGTAATAGTTGGCGAGACAACTTCATGAAGACACGATGATGGAGATCATGGTGTCATGCCGGTGACGATGGTGATCATGTCGTGCCTCGAAGATCGAGATCAAAGGCGCAAGATGATATAGGCCATATCATGTCACTTTATGATTTGCATGTGATGTTTATCCTGTTTACATCTTATTTGCTTAGAACGACGGTAGCATAAATAAGATGATCCCTCACTAAAATTTCAAGAAATGCGTTCCCCCTAAGTGTGCACCATTGCGAATGTTTGTTGTTTCGAAGCACCACATGATGATCGGGTGTGATAGATTCTAATGTTCGAATACAACAGGTGTAAGCCAGATTTACACATGCGAAACACTTAGGTTGACTTGACGATCCTAGCATGTACAAACATGGCCTCGGAACACGAGAGACCGAAAGGTCGAACATGAGTCGTATAGTAGATGCGATCAACATGGAGATGTTCACCGTTGATGACTAGTCCGTCTCACATGATGATCGGACACGGCCTAGTCGATTCGAATCATGTATCACTTAGATGACTAAAGGGATGTCTATCTGAGTGGGAGAGTTCATTAAATAATTTGATTACATGAACTTAGTCTAAAATTATCTTTACAATCTATCCTGTAGATCCAATGGCCCACGCTAACGTTGCCCTCAACTTCAACGCATTCCTAGAGAAAATCAAGCTGAAAAACGATGGTAGCAACTATACGGATTGGGTCCGTAACTTGAGGATCATCCTCATAGCTTCCAAAAAAGCATATGTCCTTGAAGCACCGCTAGGTGACGCACCCATTGTCGGTGCACAAAAGTAGGGGCTCTCTTTTGTACCCCTTTACTTGTGCGCGGGTAGTCAGAGCCGTGCCTGCGGCCGTACCTAGCGGGGTAGAGGAAGCGGAAGCACAAGAATACCAGAGCAGCGCTCCAGCCAGGAGCACGAGACGACCAGAACAACACCAAGACCAGAGACACGAAGATCAAAAGGGCGAGGTGGACTCCCCCAGCAAGACCCTTGTCGGGGCGGCCTCCGCAGCCCCGGCAAGAGCCTTGCCGGGGCAACTTGCCCAATGCCAATGGAGCGCGCAACTCTTGAGCCCAAGGGTTCCAACGCCACCAACCACATTGGAACCAAGGCTCGGGAGGCACCTCCATGGTGGCAAGCAGATCTTCGATAAGATCATAGGCACACAAGATCAGATGAGGACCAGAAGACGATTATCCTCGGCAAGATCCTTGCCGAGGAAATCCATGAGACCCCCGGCAAGATCCTTGCCGGGGACGACCGCGATGCCACGGCAAGACCCTTGTCGGGGCCCCGGCAAGACCCTCGCCGAGGACACCTGCGGGGCCATAGCCAGGCCCACGTCTGCCAAGACCCCATCGTCGTTCCCATACAGCTGCCAGCCCAACCAGCTGGGCAAGCACCTGCGTGGCGACGCCCGGCCTCCAGGCCAACTCAGCAAGCACCTGCGTGGTGGCATGCATATCTTCGTGAAGACCCTACCACCATGCCATCTCAACAGCCTGCTAACTTACATGGTGTTACATGCCTCATCAGCTTGGACGCACGTCAAAGCGAGGTGGAATGGCTGCGGATGGGACGGGCCTCGTTACCGTCCCCAATAAAGCAACGGGACACCTAAGGAGCGCATTTAATGCGCCTTGTCCCGTAATGACAGGCGATAAGCTTATACACTGTTTACCTTTCCACCTCCTGTGTGCCACTGTGGCGACCCCTTTTTGACTAGAAAAGGAGGCCCGAGGCGTACTGGAGAGGGATTCGGATCTTTTGGACTACGCATGCACCGCAGCTAGTTCAGAAGCTCAAGAGCACTCAAATATACACCAAAGCAAGACTAGGGTATTAGGCATCCTTGCGGCCTGAACCTGGGTAAACGATCTTTGCGCTGGCTACTAGACCCTCCCTTTGCACAACCTCACGCCCGCCAACCGTAGAAGGGATCCCAATGATCCCATAGGTGTTGTTCCCACTGACATCTCTGGCGCGCCAGGTAGGGGGCCTTAGTTGTGGAAATCTAGTCTAGTTGGTGCAGCAGTTTCGTCGTGGTCGTCGCCCCAAGGAAGAAGACGACCAAACAAGCGGCATCATTTGCGGATGCAGTAAACGCTCGCGCGGCGACAGAAAAGCTAAGTCATTCGAAACTTTGAGTAATTCTTTTATGTATAAGGTTGTTTTCCTCGGAGATCCTGCTCTTGGTATCAAAAACCTGCACGCGATGGGGGCCTTCCACTCTTGGCAACGCCCTTGTTCTGTTTCGAGTCCGCTCAACAGTTCAAGCGGCCGCATCGAGAACGGCAAGGTGGCCTTCCCGCTATTGGCCACGCCCTTGTTCCGTTTCGAGTCCGCTCAACAGTTCAAGCGGCCGTTTTGAGAACGGCAAGGTGGTTTACTTGGAAGCAGGCACACCCGGCCGGTTGCGAGGATCCATCCTCGAAACGCCGCAACCTGGGTTCACGTGCTGGCAAGGCTATCCAGTTGAGCGTATGGTATACATACAATGAACGATCGAACAGGAAAATAACATGCATCATTTTAGGGTACTGCAGAGTTATATTACATCAATTGTTGTTGCGGTTCTAACTAAAGATAAAAATTGTCTTGGTCATGAACCTGCAGCGGCGATGAGAAACGGGGTGCCTAGTCCCGGCGCTGGCCCACTATCCTTCGTACTCCGTTGACGTGGCTGATGATGGGCTCTATACGCTCTTCGAGCGCCGCGAGGTCCACATCCTCCGGCAGGCTCTCCAGCACGGCATCAAAGTCGAGGTTGGGGTTCCAGTACGCCACCTTGGTAAGGACCTTGGTCTGGACACCCTGGCAAAGCCTCCGGGCCTCATTAGCCGGGGAGGTCGCTCTGTCGGAGCGGAATTGCTCCAGAGCTCCAAAAATGCCCTCGAAGAACAGGGTCAGTCTGGCATTGGGACTCACGTTCGGCTCCGGGACATACCTCATGTGCGGCATCCCCATGGTAGCCAGCTGCGTGGTGATCCTGCCGGCGATGTTGGCGAGGCGGCTGATCCAAAGGTTTTCGCCCTTCACAAAATCCGCTTGGTTGGCGGCGTCATTCCTCCACAGCTGCCTCTCGGCCTCCTAATTTTTGGTCAGGGTCTCCTCCCGGGCCCTGACCTCTGAAAGCGTCCCCTCAAGGCCCTCCAGCTTTAGGTTTAGATCCCTGATGGAGTCATTGGCCTCGGAGAGCAGCTCGACCTTGCTGAGGACTGTGGCCTGCGCGTCAGCCAAGGCACCGTTGGCCGCATCCCTCTCCTCTATCCTTCAAGGCCTGCTTCTACAGCCCATTCCGCTCCACCTCCAGCTCGTTCACCTTGCCGGCCGGGACTTGGGCCTGAGCATTGAGTGCCTCCTCATGCCTCTGCTCCAGCTCCCGGGTCGGCTGCATGATAAGCTGCTCGACCTCCTCATCCTTGCCGCGGAGTGTCGCGGCGAGCTTCTCCTCACGAGCGGAAAGGTCCTCCTCCTTGGAGTTCAGCATGACCTCATGCTGGAGCCGAGCGGCCTCGTCCTTGGCTGCCTGTGCTTTCGCCGCCTCCTGGGCCTTCTCGATGTCGGCCTACTTCAGGACAAGCTCATGCTTGCGCTCGGCCAGCAGATCTTGGGCGGACTTCAATTCCTCACAGGCCTGGCGGAACCATGCCTGCGTCTCGGTGGCGCGCTTCTCAAGATCCGCCTCCGCCTTGTCC
This sequence comes from Triticum urartu, assembly GCF_056163025.1. Lineage (NCBI taxonomy): Eukaryota > Viridiplantae > Streptophyta > Magnoliopsida > Poales > Poaceae > Triticum > Triticum urartu. The sequence goes on from NC_141875.1 coordinate 560,794,703, forward strand.
ACCGTCGCCATCCTAGACTTGGCCTTGTCTAGGCGGGCACAGTGAAGCGCCTGGAGCTTCTGGAAGTTGACCCTCATGGCCTGGAGGAGCCGCTCTTCCTGGGTACCGCCACCACCGGCGCTCGGTTCGTCAGCAACCTCAAGCCCGGCGGTGGCGAGCACCTCGTCATCAAACACCTCCCCCTCGGCGGGCGCCCTGGTGCTCGCCGTCCCTCAGAGGTGGACGAACAGATCATCACTCACCTTCAGATACTTACCCGATCCAGAGGCAGCGGAGGAGGAAGGTTGATCGAGGAAGGTTGATCGTTAACCACCCCCTCCTCGGCAGCGGCCTCCCCGGCAGGCCCCTTGGCGGCATCCTCAGCAGCACCCTTGGCGGCCTCCTCGGCAGTGATCTTGGCGGCCTCGGCCTCGGCGTCCCTCAGCCTCGATGACGGTGTCGATGTCCTCCTGGTCCACCGAGGAAGGGTCTGGATACCGAGGAGGGGAATGAGGCAAAGCCAAGACAAAGGTTTAAAAAGAGAGCAAGCAAGAACAAGGACAGAGGGCGATTAACTCACCCACGCCAGGCTGGGAAGAAGTGGCCCCCTCCTCGCCGATATTTGGTGCCGGGGCGGAGCCACTGGCGCCCAGGTTCGCCTCCGCCTCCTCCTCCTCCGTGCGCATGGGCTAGGTGCTTGGCCCCTTGCCGGGGACGCCCCTCAGGGCGGCGTAGTCGATGGGGGCGGCGTGTTGGGGGTGGCCCTCAGAGGCTCCTCCTGCTCCCGTCCTCCTCCTGCAACCACGGCAAGGTCAGCGCCAAGGAATCGTTCCCCAACGCTCGTTGATGGGGAGTGAGTGGTGAACGCACGCTGGGGGCTGTGCCGGGGGCTGCTCTCCACCACCAGCGACGTACTCGAGGTGCCCGCCGAGGGCTGGCCGCCCTTTGAGGCCCTGGCCCTCTTCGCCACCCTCTGGGCCAGCGTCTCCATGTCCGTGTAAGAGTAAAAACAAGTCAAGGAAACCGGCGAAGTCTGAAGGAACGGAGATGATGAAAAGCCAGATGCTTACTCAATCCTCCACCTCCTCTTCCGTTGCCTTCCTCTTCCTCCTTGGGCTAAGAGACCCAAGATCGAAGACGACCTCCGTGTCGACATCAGTAGGAGGAGGGGAAGGGGATGGAGTCTGGCGACGCTTGGATGAAGAAGAGGCAGTCACTTTCTTCTTCGCCACCGCGGACATCACCACCTTCCTCGCTGCCGCGGCCCTCGTCAGGCACATGGACTCCTCCTAGGCCTCTTGCCACTGCCCGGTCCTGCCTGGGCGGACTGGCTCACCAGAGCTGGCCCGCCGCAGGACGCGCTTTCTCCTCGTTGCCGGAGGGACGTCAGCCCCGGCCTCTTCCTCAGTCGACTCCTCGACCACATCTTCGATGAGAGGGGCCCCGGTGCCGGCGCTGCTCGCCTCCCCGGCAGGCTCTGCCCATCCAGCAAGCTCCTCCTCCTCCGCGGCCACCTCGGCCTTGTTCCCCACGTGGCCGACGCTGCCAGCTTCCCTGGCAAGCGCCGCCTCCGCCGCCCTGGCGGTGATATAGTCTAGCTCCTCCTAGGTGGTGTCCTTGATAAGCAGTGGCTCATCGTGGACATACCTCTCCGACAGGTTGTTGAAGAACTCCTACACCCGCTCTTCCTCCGGCTCGGTCCACCTTGGGTCAAGGCCGTGCGCGTTGAAGTCCGGCATCATGGCGATGAGGTCGGCTTTGCGAGAGTTGTTGCTCAGCGGGACCACTCCCGTCGGCAACCCGAACAGAGGCCCCTTGACGACCTTGCCGGCCTTCGCGGCCTTGCTGGCTCTCTCAGCCCTACTGTCGCCACCCACATCGAGCTAGAAAAGCCGCTGATAAAGATGAACGTGCCCCATCACCGTGAAGTTGTGCTTCAAGCCGGGGCGAAGCCTCATGACATCAGCCGCGTTCCTGAAAGCCAGGCCGGCCTCCCCTTGTTATGCAGTGGGGCAATGCGGCGGCGGATGAAGTCGGCCCCAATCATCTCAAGGGTGAGCCTGGACATGGTGAGGCGATGGATCCTAGTGGTAGCGATCTCGAGCTTCTTGTCATCGGCGTCAGCGTCACTCCAGTCCTTGCGGCGGACTGGCGGGCTCTGACGAACTTGGCAGAACTCTTGTGGATCCTTCTCCTTGATCCATAGCCACCGGCCTCGCCTCTCCTCCCACCTCTCCTTCTGGGTACCCTCTGGATGCGGGTATGTGGGATCCAGGTGACGCAGCCGGAGATGGCACCCCCCGCCTGGATGCGGGGAAAGAAATACTGGCGAAAAAGGGCCGTGTTGGGAAGCATTCCGGCAAAGACCTCATTCGGCTTGGCATTCGGCGTGAAATCAAGAAGGTGGAAACCGAAGGTGTGCATGATATCATTGAAAATATCAGAGAAAGGGGGGCAAAGCCCGCAGGATAAGTAGTCAATGAAGAAAGGATGCTGATTCGGGCCGGCCTTGGCAAAATTGGCAGGGATGATGCGCGTAGCCGGATGCACCATCATCTTCACCCCCCACAGAGGCTTGAAGTTGTTCCTGAGGTGGACCGCATCGACCGTCGAGGGAAAGATGGCAAGCTGCGTCCGAAGCGCCGCTGACTCGCTCTCCGGCGTCTCCTTCTCCTTGGCGTCCTTGGCCACTCCGTTGCCCTTGCTAGTTTTGGGTGCCATGGCGGCCGAGAAAGAGGTGAGGAATCTGGAGCAGTGGGAGATTGGGGGCAATGGGGGCGCGGGGGCGGCGGATGGAGGCGGAAGCTTCGGCTTTTTCGCTTGAGGAAGAAGAAGGGGGACGGCGGTTCCGAAATTGGAGAGACACGGAGGGTAAATGAGCAGCGCGCCCGCAGTCTCCCCTTTTTCTTATGGGGAAGGCGCACGCCGCCTCTTCACCATTTACTGTGAAGTGATGCATGAGGGCAGCAACTGCCCCCATGCATGACCCCCACGTCACGCACGACCCCCATGTCACGCATTCGACGCGGGGCGTGGGGAAGTGCGATGGGTGAGGAAGTTACAGCAGTAAAACTCAGTCCCACGTGCCCGCGTACCGTTTTGGGCCTAGCCCAACAACGCATTGCACTTATGTATGGCCCAGGCCCGGGGGCTCCTGTCGGTGCACAAAAGTAAGGGCTCTCTTTTGTACCCCTTTACTTGTGCGCGGGTAGTCAGAGTCGTGCATGCGGCCGTACCTAGTGGGGCAGAGGAAGCGGAAGCACAAGAATACCAGAGCAGCGCTCCAGCCAGGAGCACGAGACGACCAGAACAACGCCAAGACCAGAGACAGAAAGAGCAAAAGGGCGAGGTGGACTCCCCCGGCAAGACCCTTGTTAGGGCGGCCTCTGTAGCACCGGGAAGAGCCTTGCCGGGGCAACTTGCCCAATGCCAAAGGAGTGCGCAACCCTTGAGCCCAAGGGTTCCAACACCACCAGCCACATTGGAACCAAGGCTCGGGAGGCACCTCCATGGTGGCATGCATATCTTCGAGAAGATCATAGGCACACAAGATCGGATGAGGACCAGAAGACGACGATCCTCGGCAAGATCCTTGCCGAGGAAATCCACGAGACCCCCGGCAAGATCCTTGCCGGGGACGACCACGATGCCATGGCAAGACCCTTGCCGGGGCCCCGGCAAGACCCTTGCCGAGGACACCTGCGGGGCCACAGCCAGGCCCACGTCTGCCAAGACCCCACCGCCGTTCCCATATAGCTGCCAGCCCAACCAGCTGGGCAGGCACCTGCGTGGCGACGTGCGGCCTCCAGGCCAACTCAGCAAGCACCTGCATGGTGGCATGCAGATCTTCGTGAAGACCCTACCACCATGCCACCTCAGCAGCCTGCCAGCTTACGTGGTGCTGCATGCCTCATCAGCTCGGACGCGCGTTGGAGCGAGGTGGAACGGCGGCGGATGGGAGGGGCCTCGTTACCGTCCCCAATAAAGCAACGGGACACCTAAGGAGCACATGTAATGCGCCTTGTCCCGTAATGACAGGCGATAAGCTTGTACACTGTTTACCTTTTCACCTCCTGTGTGCCACTGTGGCGACCCCTTTTTGACTATAAAAGGAGGCACGAGGCGTACTGGAGAGGGATTATGATCTTTTCGACTATGCACGCACCGCAGCTAGTTCGGAATATCAAGAACACTCAAATATACACCAAATCGGGACTAGGGTATTACGCATCCTTGCGGCCCGAACCTGGGTAAACGATCTTTGCGCTGGCTACTAGACCCGCTCTTTGCACAACCTCGCGCCCTCCAACCATAGGATGGATCCCAGTGATCCCATAGGTGTCGTTCCCACCGACACCCATTTTCCCAGGAACTCAAGACGTTATGAACGCCTGGCAGTCACGTAGTGATGATTACTCCCTGGTTTAGTGCTGCATGCTGTACAGCTTAGAACCGGGGCTCCAAAAGCGTTTTGAGCAACATGGAGCACATGAGATGTTCCAAGCGCTAAAAATGGTTTTCCAAGATCATGCCCGGGTCGAGAGATATGAAGTCACTGAAAAGTTCTACAGTTGTAATATGGAGGAAAATAGTTCTGTCAGCGAGCATATACTCAAAATGTTTGGGTTGCACAACCACTTGTCTCAGCTGGGAGTTAATCTTCCAGATGACTCAGTCATTGACAGAATCCTCCAGTCACTTCCACCTAGCTAAAAGAGCTTTGTGATGAACTAAAGTATGCAAGGATGGAGAAGTCCATTCCTGAGTTATACTCGATGCTGAAATCAGCCGAGGTGGAGATCAAAGAGGAACATCAAGTGTTAATGGTGAATAAGACCACTAGTTTCAAGAAAGGCATGGGTAAGAAGAACTCCAAGAAGGACGGCAAGGGAGTTGCCGCGCCCGGTAAGTCAGTTGCCGGGAAGAAGCCAAAGAATGTACCCAAGCCTGAGACTGAGTGCTTTTATTGCAAGGGAAATGGTCACTGGAAGCAGAACTACCCCAAGTACTTAGCGGATAAGAAGGCCGGCAATGCCAAAGGTATATATGATATACATGTTATTGATGTGTACCTTACCAGCGCTCGTAGTAGCTCCTGGGTATTTGATATCGGTGCAGTTGCTCACATTTGTAACTTAAAATAGGAGCTGTGGAATAAGCGGAGACTGGCGAAGGACGAGGTGATGATGCGCATCGGGAATGGTTCCAAGGTCGATGGTGATCGCCACCGGCATGCTACCTTCTACATCTACCTTCGAGATTAGTTTTAAACCTCAATAATTGTTATTTAGTGCCAGCTTTGAGCACGAACATTGTATATGGATCTCGTTTGATGCGAGATGGCTACTCATTTAAATCCGAGAATAATGGTTGTTCTATTTATATGAGAGATATGTTTTATGGTCATGCACCGTTGGTCAATTGGTTATTTTTATTGAATCTCGAACGTGATGTTACACATATTCATAGTGTGAATGCCAAAAGATGTAAGGTTGATAATGATAGTCCCACATACTTGTGGCACTGCCGCTTGGTCATATTGGTGCCAAACGCATGAAGAAACTCCACGTAGATGGACTTTTAGAGTCTCTTGATTATGAATCATTTGACACGTGTGAACCATGCCTCATGGGCAGAATGACCAAGACTCGATTCTCCGGAACAATTGAGCGAGCAACCAACTTATTGGAAATAATACATATTGATGTATGCGGTCCAATGAGCGTTGAGGCTCGCAGTGGCTATTGTTATGTTCTCACCCTCACTGATGGCTACCGTTCAGTGCTTGGATCCGATCTTCCGCAATTTGAATCACCGCGAGTACGACTCCATCAACCGCGTTCTTGTAACGCTTCCACTTAGCGATCTTCAAGGGTATGAAGATGCACTCCCTCTCTCTCATTGCTCGTATCTCCTAGATTGATGTTGGTGACATGTAGGAAAATTTTGAATTATTACTACGTTCCCCAACAATTGTACCAAGATGTGATCCATTGTGTCTTCGTCCTGCAGGCACGTGTAACAGGCCGAGGTGTGATCTTGCAATCCATGTCTAGCGCATCGATCCGCCGTCCACAGGCAATGTTGTGAGGCAAGCCATGCAAAAATCTTGCATTTGAGAGGGGCGAGGCTTCTCCAGATGGCTGCGGCGTAGGGGCACACCGGAAGTCCCTCACAAAGACGATTGTAAGTAGATTTGGCAGAGTATGACATGGATGTCGCACATGTCCATAGGAAGCTGTCAGGCATCTAATCATCCCTATACACCGAGGCAATGGTATGTCTCAAGTGCGTGAGTTGAAGAAGCACCATGGAGAAGAGATAAAGGGGACGTCCATCGACCATTGCTCATCCTCCAGCACCCACTTCACAGTCCTACTGTTGATGTGGCGTGTTTCCATGAGCTCAAGACTTAGAGGCACAATGTCTTGCACAAACCGGACATGTATCCATCGATCCCTATTGAACAACACTTTATCTCCTCGGTTAACCTCAATGTGCACCAAAGAATCGAAGACATCTCATGCCTCCTGGTCGACCAACATTCCTAGACCTTGCCAAGGCCACTCTGGCTCGATGCGCTTCAGCCATTCCCAGCTCACTCGCAAGGCCAGCGCTTGAGTTTTCAGATTCTTGATTCCAAGGCCTCAGTACTGCACCAGACGACAGATTCTATCCCACGCAACCAAGCACTGCCCACCATTGACTTTATCTTTCCCAGCCAAGATAAAATACCGCATCCAACTGTTGATGTCTTCTAGAACCCATGCGGGGGCCTGTAGCACCAGGAGCTAGTGAACTGGGCGATCAGAGATCACGGATTTGGCAAGCACCAGTCTGCCCGCTCTCTGAACGAGCCTTCTATGCCATGCGGGCATACATTTCCTCACCATGTCGAGTAGAGGCTATCAGTCTTGCTTTGTTAGTTGCTTGATTGCCAACTTCAGACCTAGATATCGGCATGGGAACTCCGCAAGCTTGCATTACAAAAGCTCAATAACTCTCTCTTTGTCCTCTTGTTCGCCATGAATGAGAGTGGCAGTGGATTTCATGTAGTTGACCTTAAGACCTGAAGCTTCTCCGAACATATCCAGCACGTGCTTGATGAAGATGAGGTCGGTGATTGTGGGATGTACGAACAGCGCAACATCGTCAGCATATATGGACACCCTTTGCCAGGCTGGGATTCCTCTGTAAGTGGATAACACTCTCTGCTCCAGCGCTGTGACGCCCCAAGACCGATGCTCGAGAAGACTTCCTTATATTCCGGGTTTCGCCGTGTGTTTCATTTGTGATTGCCCTTTTATTTTTGTTTTGCATCATGTCATCATGCCATCATCTCATAAATCTTTTGCATCTCAACTAAATAAATCGTATGGATCTTCGATCCATTTAAATCGAGGGAAGGATGACTTCTCTTTATAATATATCCTCCCAATATTAGTGGAGCTATTATAAAATAATCCATTCTTATGGAATCACATAAAACACACTTCCAAATTTCCCCATGCCTTTTTTATCTCGCTGCTTGACCTCGAACCTTGTCCATAAATTCTTTCGTCATTTTCCGGAGCTCCACCAACAATCTCAACATTTTTGGACACTTCCAAAACCTTGTCCTAGTTCAAACCATTTGAATTAAATTCAAATGAGTTTGAATTCAACTTCTCGCGTGTGACCATTTCTATTTTTCCAGGTTCAAGCACATTTTTGCGAGTCCGGGAAAATTATCCGCGTGTCCAATTTCTTCCCCAACATCTCCTTTCTTCTCCTTTTCTTCTATGTTATTTTCTGTTTCTAGAGAATAAGAGAGAGGGAGAAGGGAGCCCAGCAGACTAGCCAGGCAGGCCCATCTGTGCCTAGGCCCAACCCTAGCTCCTATCTAACCCTAGCTCGATCCCCTCCTCTCGATCCCCTGGTCTCTCCCTCCTTCCCCCGCTCGCGCCGCCAGAGAGGAGCGAGAGCCTCTCTCTTGATCCTGTAGCGCCGCCACCTCACGCCCTCGATCTCCTCTGCCTCTCGTCGCCCTCCGTCGTCAAGCGCCGCCCTCGCCCGGATCCGTCGGGCCCTGCCATGGCCGCGCCTCCCTGCTGCCGAGGCCCCGCCGCCAAGTCCTGTCTGCGTCGTTCTGTCGAGCGCCGGGACGAACGGCAGCAGCTCCTCCTCGCCTCGTCCACGTCGACGAAAGCCATGCCTTGGACCTCTGCACCCTCACCGGAGCGAGCTCATCCCCGCCGCGCCAAGCCCCTCTCCATCGACCACCCTGCTGGCACCCAAGCGCGTCGCCCGTGCTCCTTCCCCGCTTCAGACGCCTCGCCGTCCGTCTTTTTGCTGGAACGCGTGCCCGAGTCCGTTCGACTCCGCCGTCCACCGTGACCGCCTCCCCCGCCTTCACTCGCCATCTCCGACAAGTGCAGGCATCGGTGAATCCCCACAGCGCCTTCTCCAGTTCGTCGTCTACCTCGCCCTTTCTCTGCCGTTTCACCAGATGCCTTCCCTGCTGCTGGGGACCTCGGATCCACACGTTCCCCGTCTCCGGCGCCGTGCTAGGCCACCACCATCGCCTCACTGCTGCTGCTGCCCTCTGCTGCTCTCCCTTGAGCGTGCCCGCTTCCTTCCGCTGCTCACGCACCACCAGTCCTTGCTGCTGCCCACTCGAGGACCTCGTGTTGCTTCGTTCTGGTGACCATATGGACCGCCAAGTTCGACTACGATCCTCGAGACCATCGTGTTGCACGCCAACATGAGTACGACCACGGACGGCTTACCTGCGGATGGATTTCATCAAGTTCAACGACGACCTGTGAAGCACATCGATACATCAAGTTCCTCTCCGAACGTGAACGACTACCATCGCCAAGACCACAAGTACCACGACAACCCCGAAGGGATTCGGACCCGTCAAGTACCTCTTCGAAAATGAACGTGTACCCCTACTTCCAGTACCGTCACGAGAACAACTACTTCCTCTACGAACTCGAACCGCTCGAGAATGCTCCCTTGGAAGGTATAACCACCGAGACGACGCCCGTGAACGAATGCGTGTGTGATGTATGAGATGCTCATGCTTGCTCCGTGCTCGAATTGTCGGTGCACGTTGCCCCTTTGTTGCCTTGTCACAATCGTCGACTCATGGGACACCCGGTATCCGGGAGTGCCCCATCATCTTGCATGACACGCTCTCGTCACACTTCCTTTTTTTTGCCCCGGCATCTCAATCGAGTACCGGAACCGGAATGTTGTCGTGGCACCATTTCTGTTGTAGTTGCCGTGACACCCCTTTTATTTCCGCCTTGGCGACCAAATGCTTCTTAATATGCTCTTATCAACATTTTCTTTAAATATTGCATAAAACTTGCATGTCATCCGCATCATGATAACAACTTCAAGAATATTTAAAATTGTTGTTTGCATTAAATTGCTAAATGCATATGGGGATTTACCGGATTTGTTGTTTGTTATACCCGGCCCCATTTAAATTGTTTAGATAGATAATCCCTTTATGTTTCACCTCTTGACATGCTTAACAACATTTAATATTGTTGGGTACATAAACGAGATCGAACTAAATAACTTGAATGTGGTGTTTCGTCAATATGCAACGGGGTTGCATATTGAGCTCCATTTAATTTGTAGGATTGTTTGTGCATTTTGCCATGCCATGCCTCATTAAACCGGACATGCATCATACTTGTTTGCGCATCATGCCATGTTATGCTTGGTTGTTTACTATGTTGTTTGCTTCTTTCCGGTGTTGCTTCTTCGGGTTGGTTCCGATAACGTCGTGTTGTGAGGATTCGTTCGACTTCGTCCGTTTATCTTCTTCATGGACTCGTTCTTCTTCCTTGCGGGATTTCAGGCAAGATGATCATACCCTCGAAATCACTTCTATCTTTGCTTGCTAGTTGCTCGCTCTTTTGCTATGCCTATGCTGCGATACCTACCACTTGCTTATCATGCCTCCCATATTGTTAAGCCAAGCCTCTAACCCACCTTATCCTAGCAAACCGTTGTTTGGCTATGTTACCGCTTTGCTCAGCCCCTCTTATAGCGTTGTTAGTTGCAGGTGAAGATTGAAGTTTGTTCCTTGTTGGAACATGGAGATGTTGTTCCTTGCTGGAACATGTTTACTTGTTGGGATATCATAATATCTCTTATTTAATTAATGCATCTATATACTGGGTAAAGGGTGGAAGGCTCGGCCTTATGCCTGGTGTTTTGTTCCACTCTTGCCGCCCTAGTTTCCGTCATATCGGTGTTATGTTCCCGGATTTTGCGTTCCTTACGTGGTTGGGCTATTATGGGAACCCCTTGACAGTTCGCCTTGAGTAAAACTCCTCCAGCAATGCCCAACATTGGTTTTACCATTTGCCACCTAGCCTTTTCTTTTCCCTTGGGAGTCACGCTCCTAAGGGTCATCATTATTTTACCCCCCCCCCCAGGCCAGTGCTCCTCTGAGTGTTGGTCCAACCTGTCAGCTGCCGGTGGCCACCAGGGGCAACTCTGGGCTGGCCTACCCGTACCTAGGACAATCTGAGTGTGCCCTGAGAAAGAGATATGTGCAGCTCCTATCGGGATTTGTCGGCACATTCGGGCGGTGTTGCTGGTTTAGTTTTACCTTGTCGAAATGTCTTGTAACCGGGATTCCGAGTTTGATCGGGTCTTCCCGCTAGAAGGAATATCCTTCGTTGACCGTGAGAGCTTGTCATGGGCTAAGTTGGGACACCCCTGCAGGGATTTGAACTTTCGAAAGCCGTGCCTGCGGTTATGGGCAGATGGGAATTTGTTAATGTCCGGTTGTAGAAAACCTGAAGTTGACCTTAATTAAAATACATAAACCGCATGTGTAACCGTGATGGTCTCTTTCCGGCGGAGTCTGGGAAGTGAACACGGTGTTGGAGTTATGCTTGACGTAGGTTGTTCTAGGATCACTTCTTGATCATACTTTTATCGATCGTGCTTTGCCTTCTCTTCTCGCTCTCATTTGCGTATGTTAGCCACCATATATGCTAGTCGCTTGCTGCAGCTCCACCTCATACCTTTTACCTTACCCATAAGCTTAAATAGTCTTGATCGCGAGGGTGTGAGATTGCTGAGTCCCCGTGACTAACAGATACTTCCAAAACCAGCTTGCAGGTGCCGATGAGTCCGTGCAGATGACGCAACCAAGCTCAGGAGGAGCTCAATGAAGATCTTTCCCTTTGTGTTGTTTCGTTCAAGTTGATCAGTAGTGGAGCCCAGTTGGGGTCGATCGGGGACCTTATCGCATTTGGGGTTCTTCTTTCATTTTGGTTCCGTAGTCAGACCTTGATTGTATCTGTTTGATGTAATGCTTTATTCATGTAATTGTGTGAAGTGGCGATTGTAAGCCAACTATGTATCCCTTTCCCTTATGTATTACATGGGTTGTGTGAAGATTACCTCACTTGCGACATTGCTTTCAATGCGGTTATGCCTCTAAGTCCTGCTTCGACACATGGGAGATATAGCCGCATCGAGGGCGTTACAAGTTGGTATCAGAGCCCTCCCCGACCTTAGGAGCCCCCACTGATTGATCATTTTTTGCAGCCGTTGTTGAGTCTAGAAAAATGTTTTGAGTCATTTAGGAATTATATATCGGAGAGTTTAGGAATTCTTTTTACTCCCCAGTCTCCTCATTGCTCTGGTAAGGCATCCTGACGTAGAGTTTTGACTCTTCTCTTCTCAAATTTTCACAATTTTTTTTAGGATCACACGGGTATCTTGGAATCGTTCCGATGGTTTTGTGACGAGAACATTGTTCTTGGTGCCTCCTGACATTTAGGGGTTGTAGCAGTGTCCTGGGGAGTTGAGCTCCGAGGTGTTGTCGTCACAATTTTATTGTTGCAGTTCTGGAATACCTGAGTTTAGTTTGCCGACATCGAAAATCTCTTTTATGCAGTTGTTGGTGAGATAACCTCAACGCCACCCAGTACTGGGGCGGGAGTTCGGGAGTATTGCCATAACTCGTATAACGGATGCTTTTCGAAGGTTGAGGTAGACGATTTCCGAAGGTTTCTTGGTTATGTGTTGAAGGATGGATACAGCTGGATGTAGGATTTGCTAGTTTTGGGTGAGATATTATGCTTCCCCTGTATCCCCAACACCTAATTGCATAACCGGAAAGGTTCGGGAGTTTCATAGGTGGGAATTCAAGTAGCTCTTAGGATATCTTTCCGATAGATGTATGATATGAAATTGGGGTTCGACGTCTAGTGGTCCGCCTATTCACGGTCGGTTTTACAGTGGTCTCGTTGTGTCTTAAAGAGTCCTTGGCTATGCCAACTCGGGGACGCTTCGTATGTCATGTGCAATGCCTTGTACATGATGGTGCTGTACGATCGAGCCCATGTTGCCCCCACCACGAAAACTTCAGACGAAATTTCTATCATATGTTTGTTCCAGCTTATTCTGCAAGCCAATCCTTTTTTTTGTTTTCAGTTGTGGTATTCGAGTTTCTTCAATGTCAAATGTTGATTCCATACCTTCCCTAAATGGTGTTATCATATTCCTATGGGAATACTAACCCTTCTCGATCTTCAAGTCTGTCATCTCAATTTCTTTTTCAATCGGCGTGTTTCTCTTCAAGTGGATCCGATCATTTCAACATCAGCAAGATCTATTACCAGTTCTTCTTAGCGGTGTTCGCTTCATCCCCCCCAAGTCTTTGTTTTCCCACCCACCCACCCTTTTTCTTCAAGGATTCAGATTTCTTAATCAAGTATCCATTTTATTCATGTGAATTTTCTCCATTCCTTTCTTTCAATGTTCTTACCCGGTGATTTTCATGAAGATTCTAATGGAGCTTCAAGCTCATCATTCTTCGTTCTTTTCCTTCTACTGTGGATTTAATTCAAGCTTTCGGTGTTGATCATATTCTTTTCCGTATTTCAAATGCCTTCTCATGCCGGTGCACCTCACATTTAGTCATTTCTCGCTATTCATTTGTTCCGGAGTGCTGATAATATCTAAGAGGATTTGTGTCTCCATTATCATTCCGTCCAAGATATTTTGAGGTTGTTATCTCTTTCAAGCCATTTTATTTAACCGGTGCAATCTCTCTTTTAAATCATTCAACGGTGTTTCTTTCGAGTGGGCCCTAACCCACAGGTCTTTTACCAGGATCTTACCTGACTCTTCCATTCTTTCCGGAGTTACTCCCAAATTATTTTCGAAGTTTGACGTAAGAATGATTCATCATCAGTCATATGTATTTCTCCAAGATCTGTCAAATTCTTTCATCATTGGTTCAACCTTTCTAATTTTCCATCCCGGGGTATCTCAACAATTCTTGGTGGTGTTTCTCGTCGTCGTTCTCAACATTTGAAGACCGAAGAAGAATTTTCCTCCATATCATATCCGTTCTCGTGAAGATTCTCAGTTCTATCTTGATGTCATCCTCTCATAATTGTTTGTGAGTATTCTTTTCACCCATCCGGAGCAATTCAGGAGCCTTTTCAGTTTGATCATCTGGAGGCCATCATCTCAGAAATATTCATCTCGGCTTTCAGCTATCATTCTCCAAATTTTACCGGCGCTTTGTTCAAATGATCCTTAATCGGCTCGGGATCTCTGTGTTCTCATGTATCTAAATTCTCTCAAACATCTTCGTTCATTTGCTAATTCTTCCCGGTGTTTTCTTTATCTTCCCATCATTCATTTTAATTCTTACGGTGGTTCGTTCAAGAGTTTTCTCTTCCTTCTTTATCATATAAATTTATTCGTTGTTTCAACCCTTCCGGTGGTTCGTCGAAGACCTTCTCAAGTTTATGCTATATCTATCTTAATCCTTTCTATGAGAATAAGTATTATGCCAAATCCAATGTTTGTCATCAATTTAAATTGGTGAAGGATAAGCATAATGTAATTCTTATTCTTGTTTCATCGAGTAAATTCAATTCCTTATTCCGGAGGCTCTTCAAACTCTCGGTTTCACTTGTATCATCTTTCTTTTCTGGAGTTCCAAGATTCCACTTTATCTCATCGCAAAGATCCTTCTAAATCATTACAAGGTTTCACCTTGTGTTTTCAACTTCTTTTGCTTTTATCATCATTTTGTTTACCGGAGTTCCTCAGGCATGTCCTACATGATGGTTCATCGAGGTTTTATTTCCTTCTCGAAGCGTTCATCAACATTCTTTTCAGTGGAGTTCAAGCATTCTTCATCTTGCAATCCGGAGTTTAATTCTTTCTACCGTGTCACTTGAGATGGTATTATGTCATTCTTGATAAGTTGAGTTCATGTTTCATGATTCACATGTTGTCAAGGATGAGATATTTTAAATCCATCAATCTCGTCAATTGAGTTATCTTGGGTTATATTCCACCTAAAGCCTTCCCTAAGGTTTGTTGCTATTCATGGCGCTTATAAAGGACCCAAGATCTTCTTTATCCTCCCGGTGGAAATATTTTTCTCATCTCCTTGTTCTTATCAATCCAATTCTTTTCCCATGAGTGGCAGGTTGTCACCTCATATTTTGAGCTGTATTCCATAAGACCATATCAAGCTTATCTTTTCGTTGTTGTGTTTCCAACAACTCCGTTCGAACCTTCTCCTAAGGATACCTTTTCAAGTTCTTTGGTGGCAGAAGTTGGCATTTTCTTCTCCATTCTTTTATTTCAATTATCTATATTATATTCTTTCGTTCCGGAGGCATTGTGTTGTTGCTCTTTTTGACCCATCATCTTGTTTGTCAAGATCATGTTCTATTCCTTCCATTTACAGTCGGAGTGCTGTCCAAATTATATCATTCTTAATCCTTCTCTATCTTGTTTTAACCGGAGTGGTTTCAATATATATCTTGCCCTTCAACCTCATGGTTTTCGCAATGTTCATTCTTCCTCTTTTCTAACTGAGTGTTTTCGAATTTGTTCACCTTCGTTGTTTTCTTTCTCGAATTTGTTCAACCTCGCAAGGTTCTTTGGTTTCACTCATTCGTCAAAGAAGCAACTTAGCTTTACCTCTTCTCTTTCTCTTCCGTTTTCCCTCCGGTGTCATTCTAGATCTCGGGACGAGATCCTCTCGTAGTGGTGGAGTGTTGTGACGCCCCGAGACCGATGCTCGAGAAGACTTCCTTATATTCTGGGTTTCGCCGTGTGTTTCATTTGTGCTTGCCCTTTTATTTTTGTTTTGCATCATGTCATCATGCCATCATCTCATAAATCTTTTGCATCTGAACTGAATAAATCGTACGGATCTTCGATCCATTTAAATCGAGGGAAGGATGACTTCTCTTTATAATATATCCTCCCGATATTAGTGGAACTATTATAAAATAATCCATTCTTATGGAATCACCTAAAACACACTTGCAAATTTCCCCATGCCTTTGTTATCTCGCTGCTTGACCTCGAACCTTGTCCATAAATTCTTTTGTCATTTTCCGGAGCTCCACCAACAATCTCAACATTTTTGGACACTTCCAAAACCTTGTCCTAGTTCAAACCATTTGAATTAAATTCAAATGAGTTTGAATTCAACTTCTCGCGTGTGACCATTTCTATTTTTCCAGGATCAAGCACATTTTTGCGAGTCCGGGAAAATTATCTGCGTGTCCAATTTCTTCCCCAACATCTCCTTTCTTATCCTTTTCTTCTATGTTATTTTCTGTTTCAAGAGAATAAGAGAGAGGGAGAAGAGAGACCAGCAGAATAGCCAGGCAGGCCCATCTACGCCTAGGCCCAACCCTAGCTCCTATCTAACCCTAGCCCGATCCCCTCCTCTCGATCCCCTGGTCTCTCCCTCCTTCCCCCGCTCGCGCCGCCAGAGAGGAGCGAGAGCCTCTCGCTCGATCCCGTAGCGCCGCCACCTCACGCCCTCGCTCTCCTCTACCTCTCGTCGCCCTCCGTCATCAAGCGTCGCCCCCGTCCGGATCCGTCGGGCCCTGCCATGGCCGCGCCTCCCTGCTGCCGAGGCCTCGCCGCCAAGTCCTGCCCGCGTCGTTCTGTCAAGCGCCGGGACGAAGGGCAGCAACTCCTCCTCGCCTCGTCCACGTCGACGAAAGCCGTGCCTTGGACCTCTGCACCCTCACCATAGCGAGCTCGTCCTCGCCGCGCCAAGCCCCTCTCCATCGACCACCCTGGCGGCACCCAAGCGCGTCGCCCGTGCTCCTTCCCCGCTTCAGACGCCTCGCCGTCCGTCTTTTCGCTGGAACGCGTGCCCGAGTCCGTTCGACTCCACCGGCCACCGTGACCGCCTCCCCCGCCTTCGCTCACCATCTCCGACAAGTGCAGGCGTCGGTGAAGCCCCACAGCGCCTTCTCCAGCTCGTCGTCGACCTCGCCCTGTCTCTGCCGTTTCACCAGATGCCTTCCCTGCTGCTGGGGATGCCTTCCCTGCTGCTGGGGACCTCGGATCCACCCGTTCCCCGTCTCCGGCGCCGTGCTAGGCCACCACCATCACCTCACTGCTGTTGCTGCCCTCTGCTGCTCTCCGTTGAGCGTGCCCGCTTCCTGCCGTTGCTCACGCACCGCCATTCCTTGCTGCTGCCAACTCGAGGCCCTCGTGTTGCTTCGTTCCGGTGACCATATGGACTGCCAAGTTCGACTACGATCCTCGAGACCATCGTGTTGCACACCAACATGAGTACGACCACGGACGACTTACCTGCGGATGGATTTCATCAAGTTCAACGACGACCCGTGAAGCACATGGGTACATCAAGTTCCTCTCCGAACATGAACGACTACCATCGCCGAGACCGCAAGTACCACGACAACCCTGAAGGGATTCGGACCCGTCAAGTACCTCTTCGAAAACGAACGTGTACCCCTACTTCCAGTACCGTCATGAGAACAACTACTTCCTCTATGAACTCGAACCGCTCGAGAATGCTCCCTTGGAAGGTATAACCACCGAGACAACGCCCGTGAACGAATGCATGTGTGATGTATGAGATGCTCATGCTAGCTCCGTGCTCGAATTGTCGGTGCACGTTGCCCCTCTGTTGCCTTGTCACCATCGTCGACTCATGGGAGACCCGGTATCCGGGAGTGCCCCATCATCTTGCATGACACGCTCTCGTCACACTTCCTTTTTTTTGCCCCGGCATCTCAATCGAGTACCGGAACCAGAATGTTGTCGTGGCACCATTTCTGTTGTAGTTGCCGTGACACCCCTTTTATTTCTGCCTTGGCGACCAAATGCTTCTTAATATGCTCTTATCAACATTTTCTTTAAATATTGCATAAAACTTGCATGTCATCCGCATCATGATAACAACTTCAAGAATGTTTAAAATTGCTGTTTGCATTAAATTGCTAAATGCATATGGGGATTTACCGGATTTGTTGTTTGTTATACCCGGCCCCATTTAAATTGTTTAGATAGATAATCCCTTTATGTTTCACCTCTTGACATGCTTAACAACATTTAATATTGTTGGGTACATAAACGAGATCGAACTAAATAACTTGAATGTGGTGTTTCGTCAATATGCAACTGGGTTGCATATTGAGCTCCATTTAATTTGTAGGATTGTTTGTGCATTTTGCCATGCCATGCCTCATTAAACCGGACATGCATCATACTTGTTTGCGCATCATGCCATGTTATGCTTGGTTGTTTACTATGTTGTTTGCTTCTTTCCGGTGTTGCTTCTTCGGGTTGGTTCCGATAACGTCGTGTTGTGAGGATTCGTTCGACTTCGTCCGTTTATCTTCTTCATGGACTCGTTCTTCTTCCTTGCGGGATTTCAGGCAAGATGATCATACCCTCGAAATCACTTCTATCTTTGCTTGCTAGTTGCTCACTCTTTTGCTATGCCTATGCTGCAATACCTACCACTTGCTTATCATGCCTCCCATATTGTTAAGCCAAGCCTCTAACCCACCTTATCCTAGCAAACCGTTGTTTGGCTATGTTACCTCTTTGCTCAGCCCCTCTTATAGCGTTGTTAGTTGCAGGTGAAGATTGAAGTTTGTTCCTTGTTGGAACATGGAGATGTTGTTCCTTGTTGGAACATGTTTACTTGTTGGGATATCATAATATCTCTTATTTAATTAACGCATATATATACTGGGTAAAGGGTGGAAGGCTCGGCCTTATGCCTGGTGTTTTGTTCCACTCTTGCCGCCCTAGTTTCCGTCATATTGGTGTTATGTTCCCGGATTTTGCGTTCCTTACGCGGTTGGGCTATTATGGGAACCCCTTGACAGTTCGCCTTGAGTAAAACTCCTCCAGCAATGCCCAACATTGGTTTTACCATTTGCCACCTAGGCTTTTCTTTTCCCTTGGGAGTCGCGCTCCTGAGGGTCATCATTATTTTACCCCCCGGGCCAGTGCTCCTCTGAGTGTTGGTCCAACCTGTCAGCTGCCGGTGGCCACCAGGGGCAACTCTGGGCTGGCCTACCCGTACCTAGGACAATCTGAGTGTGCCCTGAGAAAGAGATATGTGCAGCTCCTATCGGGATTTGTCGGCACATTCGGGCGGTGTTGCTGGTTTAGTTTTACCTTGTCGAAATGTCTTGTAACCGGGATTCCGAGTTTGATCGGGTCTTCCCGCTAGAAGGAATATCCTTCGTTGACCGTGAGAGCTTGTCATGGGCTAAGTTGGGACACCCCTGCAGGGATTTGAACTTTCGAAAGTCGTGCCCGCGGTTATGGGCAGATGGGAATTTGTTAATGTCCGGTTGTAGAAAACCTGAAGTTGACCTTAATTAAAATACATCAACCGCGTGTGTAACCGTGATGGTCTCTTTTCGGCGGAGTCCGGGAAGTGAACACGGTGTTCGAGTTATGCTTGATGTAGGTTGTTCTAGGATCACTTCTTGATCATACTTTTATCGATCATGCTTTGCCTTCTCTTCTCGCTCTCATTTGCGTATGTTATGAAGGAAATATGCCCTAGAGGCAATAATAAAGTTATTATTTATTTCCTTATATCATGATAAATGTTTATTATTCATGCTAGAATTTTATTAACCGGAAACATAATACATGTGTGAATACATAGACAAACAGAGTGTCACTAGTATGCCTCTACTTGACTAGCTCGTTAATCAAAGATGGTTATGTTTCCTAACCATAGACATCTGTTGTCATTTGATTAATGGGATCACATCATTAGGAGAATGATGTGATTGACATGACCCATTCCATTAGCTTAGCACCCGATCGTTTAGTATGTTGCTATTGCTTTCTTCATGACTTATACATGTTCCTATGACTATGAGATTATGCAACTCCCGTTTACCGGAGGAACACTTTGTGTGCTACCAAACGTCACAACATAACCGGGTGATTATAAAGGATCTCTACAGGTGTCTCCAAAGGTGAATGTTGGGTTGGCGTATTTCGAGATTAGGATTTGTCACTCCGATTGTCGGAGAGGTATCACTGGGCCCTCTCGGTAATGCACATCACATAAGCCTTGCAAGCATTACAACTAATGAGTTAGTTGCAAGATGATGTATTACGAAACGAGTAAAGAGACTTGCCGGTAACGAGATTGAACTAGGTATTGAGATACCGACGATCGAATCTCGGGCAAGTAACATACCGATGACAAAGGGAACAACGTATGTTGTTATGCTGTCTGACCGATAAAGATCTTCGTAGAATATGTAGGAGCCAATATGAGCATCCAGGTTCCGCTATTGGTTATTGACCGGAGACGTGTCTCGGTCATGTCTACATTGTTCTCGAACCCGTAGGGTCCGCACGCTTAAGGTTTCGATGACAGTTATATTATGAGTTTATGAGTTTTGATGTACCGAAGTTAGTTCGGAGTCCCGGATGTGATCACGGACATGACGAGGAGTCTCGAAATGGTCGAGACATAAATATTGATATATTGGACGGCTATATTCGGACACCGGAAGTGTTCCGGGTGATTTCGGAGAAAACCGGAGAGCCGGAGGGTTACCGGAACCCCCCCGGGAGAAGTAATGGGCCATATGGGCCTTAGTGGAGAGAGAGAGGGGCAGCCAGGGTGGGCCGTGCACCTCCTCCCCCTGGTCCGAATTGGACTAGGAGAGGGGGGCGGCGCCCCCCTTTCCTTCTCCCTCCCCACTTCTTTCCCCCTCCTAGTAGGAGTCCTACTCCTACTAGGAGGAGGACTCCTCCTTGGCGCGCCATAGGGGCCGGCCGGCCTCCTCCCCTTGCTCCTTTATATACGGGGGCAGGGGGCACCCCTAGACACAAGTTGATCCACGTGATCATATTCTTAGCCGAGTGCGGTGCCCCCTTCCACCATAATCCTCTATAATATTGTAGCGGTGCTTAGGCGAAGCCCTGCGACGGTAGTACATCAAGATCGTCACCACGCCGTCGTGCTGATAGAACTCTTCCCCGACACTTTGCTGGATCGGAGTCCGGGGATCGTCATCGAGCTGAACGTGTGCTAAAACTCGGAGGTGCCGTAGTTTCGGTGCTTGATCGGTCGGGCCGTGAAGACGTACGACTACATCAACCGCGTTGTGCTAATGCTTCTGCTGTCGGTCTATGAGGGTACGTAGACAACACTCTCCCCTCTCGTTGCTATGCATCACCATGATCTTGCGTGTGCGTAGGAAATTTTTGAAATTACTACGTTCCCCAACATGTTAGCCACCATATATGCTAGTCGCTTGCTGCAGCTCCACCTCATACCTTTTACCTTACCCATAAGCTTAAATAGTCTTGATCGCGAGGGTGTGAGATTGCTGAGTCCCCGTGACTCACAGATACTTCCAAAACCAGCTTGCAGGTGCCGATGAGTCCGTGCAGATGACGCAACCAAGCTCAGGAGGAGCTCGATGAAGATCTTGCCCTTTGTGTTGTTTCGTTCTAGTTGATCAGTGGTGGAGCCCAGTTGGGGTCGATCGGGGACCTTGTTGCATTTGGGGTTCTTCTTTTATTTTGGTTCCGTAGTCGGACCTTGATTGTATCTGTTTGATGTAATGCTTTATTCATGTAATTGTGTGAAGTGGCTATTGTAAGCCAACTATGTATCCCTTTCCCTTATGTATTACATGGGTTGTGTGAAGATTACCTCACTTGCGACATTGTTTTCAATGCGGTTATGCCTCTAAGTCGTGCTTCGACACGTGGGAGATATAGCCTCATCGAGGGCGTTACAAGCGCCTTGTCGATGATCGTGGTCAAAGCATCCATGGCGATCACAAATAAAAGTGGCAAGACAGGATCACCTTGATGAAGGCCACAGGCATGCGCAATGCTTCTCCCAGGCACACCGTTCACCAAGATCTTAGTCATTGCCGATTAAAGCAAGATCGAGACCCACTTGATCCACTTATTGCCGAAACCTTTTGCTCTTAGTACCTCAAAGAGGAACGGCCAGGAGAGGGAGTCGAACACTCTGGAGATGTCAAGCTTCAGGAAGACCCCTTTACTTCTCCTTGCAGCAATCTTCTGGGCCACTTGCCGAACCATGAGAAAATTATCATGTAGGTTTCTCCCTTTGATGAAAGCCGATTGATTGATGGTGACTAAATTCTTCATGCTTGTGCGCACTCTAGTTGCCAGCAACTTCGCAAAGATTTTAGCCATGCTATGTGGGAGACTAATAGGACGATAGTCTCCCACCCTTTCTGCAATAGAACAATCAGGGCATGATTGAGCTTGGAAAAGCCTCTACCGTCTCCCACATAAATCTTGAGCAAGACTGCCATGATATCATGCTTAATGATAGGCCAAGATTTTTGGTAGAAAGCACCAATACAATAAACCCATCTGGTCCGGGGGCTCTGTCCAGGTGGTGCTCCTTGATAACTGCTCAAACCTCTTCTTCAGAGAAGATAGCCTCTAGATCTTAGAGGTTCACTGGTTCCATGCTGAGATAGTCTAGGTTAAGAGTGAACTGCCTTGCGTGCGCCGTTCCAATGATGGCTTGATAAGTCTTAGAAAAGACTTGCTCCATGCGATCCGGGTTCGTGATCACCTCATCTCCGTGCTTGATCAGCGGTATAAAGTTCTTCACCCTCCCCCCATTAGCGAAGGCTTGAAAGAACTTGGTGTTAGCATCCCATTCTATTAGCCATCTGAACCACGACCACTGCCTGTCGATAGTGTGTTGCAGCGAAGCCAACCCAAGCAGTGCTAGTTTTAGGGTGTTCCTGAGCCAACGCTCGAGCTCCGTGAGATCTCTATCTTCCATAACCTTGTCAAATCTGAACACAATCCAATTGGCCACTGCCATATGTAGTTTAATGTTGCCAGTTTTGCGCTGGTCCCAAACTTGGAGGACAGCAGTGGTGTTGCGCAACATAGCATCTAGCCTCTGAAATGGGTCTGTGATTCGCTCGTCACATCTCTAGGCCTCACGCACGACATCCTCAAAGCCTTCCAGCTTTAGCCAAAATATCTCAAATCTAAACCTCTTCTTATGGAAGAAAGGGGCATTGGTAGTTAAATGAAGCGGCGCATGATCAGAGATCCCAGTAGACAAGGCCTGCAATAAATTGTCCGTGTGATCCAGCTCCCAATCCACCGAGACCAACACTCGATCTATCTTAGTAAGCGTGAGCCTCTCTCTCTCTCTCTCTCGTTGGACCACATGAATCGTCTCCCATGCATGTATAGCTCCTTCGGCTCATGCTCATCAATGAATCGCCTAAATTTGTTCATCATGCCTCTATTGAGATTGCTATTGCTTTTTTCCGAAGCTCTAAGGATCATGTTAAAATCTCCTAGGATCATCCAAGCTCCCAGGGAGGTCGCTCTTCTCGCCGACATGTCCTCAAGGAATTTGGTCTTGAGCTCATCCCCTTGCGGCCCGTAAACCACCGAAATCCACCACGGTGCACTTCCTTTGGTTTGCACCCAACCTATGAGGAAGTTGGTATCGTTCTGCACACCCACCACGTCCACCACAGTGGAGTCCCAATCCAGCAGGATACCCCCTCTAATTTCCTCCAAAGGCACGTAAGCAAAACCATCAAAAGACGGCCCTAGGCATTGCATGACAATGTACTTATCGATTACATTCAATTTAGTTTCTTGCAAGCAAACTAAGCTAATCTTGACTGTGTCGATGAACTCCTTGACCGCCTTCCTCTTGGCCGGGTTATTGAGGCCACGAACATTCCAGTATATAAGTGTGGGGCTTAAATCCATGTTAAAAGGAAGCCACCCACTCGTGCACACCACAAGTGAGGCTTATATATCCTCAACGCTTCGCGCCGCGCTTGCCTCCCTGTCATGCAGTGGAACTGTCTTGCCAAACAAGGCTGCAATCACTCTCACGTGTTGCTCTCGAAGGGGGGAGTCAAACAAGTCCTTGAGCTCCTGGACCGCCTCATCATCAACAGTGAGATCCTCGGAAACCAAACCCAGTGCCCTTAACAGCATGTTTTCCACCGGGATGGCCTTGGTGGTGCAAGCAGGAGCCAAACGCTTCATCGTGCGAGTGGTGCACCTGGGAGTGAAAGGCTCTGTTTGTGGTCGAAGCGCCGCGGCTTGAACTTCTTTCAGTAGTGGAGGAGCAAGCTTCTTCACAATGTTGGAGCAAAAGCTTTTCAGCCGAGTGAATGCCAAATCTTCCTGAGTAGTCATCCCCTCCGTGAGTGTTGCTAGAGCCCTTTGTTCTTCACAAGATGCAGGTGGGTGTGTCTCCAAGTCTTCCAGGGCAGCTAAGTTGGATAAATTCGTGTCCAAAAAGCCGGGGACCACAGCAGAAATCTCAATCCCGGGCCGAACGAGTGTCTCCGTGCGTGCATGGCCATGATTCCCATCAAAGGCCCCACCATCCAACCCCTCATGCAGTGTGAGTGGAGGGCCCGACGCATCCCACGTACCCTCGACAGTAGCCTTATCTGCATGCCTCGGGATTCCTTCTGTGGCTCCCACCACTAGCATCGAGGGGGCAGGCACGGGGCCCCTCGGAGCTTCTCCCGATCCCACCGGGCCCATAGCAATCTCAGCATCAAGCGCCGACATGATAGTCTTGTCGTTGTCTACCTCGGGATTCCTCCTGTCCTCTTCCGCCTCCGCTTGGCACATCACCATTGGGTTGGACCCATGCGGCTCGATGACCACCCCATCAGGCACCGTTGATTGCGCAGCTGGCACCAACTCCCTTGTCGCCTCTGGCGGCTGCACGGGCTCCAAGATAGGTTATCCGTTCACAGCAAGCCTCACCCTTCCTGAACTGCCACGTTAGCCTGATATGTTGGCTGAGCTGCCCCTCTCTCCATCGAGCTGTTTGAAATTTGATTTCCAGAAGGCGCAGCTCTCCCCACCTTATCAGATAAGCAGTCAAAAGCTGAAATCCTGACCGTCAACTTGTCTTGCACCGCCAGAGGAGGCCCACGACCGAGATCAGCTCCTTCGGCTCCATTGGCGGCAAACGCCAATCAGACACCACCACGGCCGCTGGCGGCGAGGCTCTGTTGCCAACTTGGCCATTGCCGAAGCCTCCCACACGAGAATCGCGCACACCGAACTACCAAGGCCGCTACTGAGGCACGACGCCGCCACCATTGCCAATGCTGAAGCCACTGCCAGAATTCGGGATGCCGCTCTAGCCACTGTCTGAGGAAGCCGCTAAGAAGCATGGCTCCTCCCTCTCTCCAAAGTCAACCACGGATTCCAGGTGTATGAGGATCTTGTACTGCAACAGCGCAGGCTCCACTAGCGGGACGAACAAGCCAGGCTCTGGGATGGCCAACCACCTCAACGTCGGAATGGCCTCAGGATTGGCCGTCCACGCCGTGAGCCTGAAAGCAGAGAAATCACGACGCGAGCTTGATTCGGGCGCCACCATGTCCACCATGTAGGAAGAACCGAGCAGATCTTCCACCACTTCTCTCTCCCAAGCGTGTGGGGGCATGCCTTCCAGCATGAGAGAAACCTTGAAGCTGAATCTCGAGTGTGCCGCCAGCGCCTGACGGTTCCATGGCCTGAAGAAGATGTGCCGCCCCATGTGCTCGATCGATGGCTAGCTCGCCACGAGGTTCTTGTGCTCTGGCCTGCCGAACACCACCAGGAAGTCCTCGGGACGGTAGGGGTGCACCGACAGCCACTCTGGCCCAATTTTTAGAACTTCGCTTAGAGCCTCCAACACGAACTCTGGAGAGATGCCTCTGTTGGCGCCGCCCACGTAGGCCACCATGGCCAACTGGAGTCTCCGCTCGAGATCTCCCAAGCCCTGGGTGTGCCTAGTGATGCAAAGGTCGTTTGGCGCGAGCTCCTCCGCCGGCGAGCTTTGCAGGCGGGAGGCCACGACCCTTGGCCAAGCCGCTGGGGCGGCGTGCACAGCGGGAGGCGGCGGCGGTGGCGGAAGCGGGGGAGAGCCGTTGTCATGGCCGCGCGCGCCACCGACACCCCCCAACTCGCGTTGGGCCACCTTGGACGCGATGAGGCGCCTGAGCTCCTCCTCCGGGGACGGACTCCTGGGTCGCTTGTAGTCCTTGGAGACATGGCCAGGAAGGCTACAGCGGAAGCAAACGATGTCGTTGGTGCAGTCCTTCCTGAGATGCCCTTCCTCGAAGAAACGGAAACAGAGACCAGCCATCTCCGGCGAGATCTCGCGGCGCTCCCTGGCCACCGCAGGCCTTGCCTGCTCCTCATGGCTCCGGCGCCTACGCGAGCCCTCCAAGCCTCAGTAGACGCAGCCGCAAGGGGGAGGCAGCTGTGGCAACGCCGGCCCCATCGCCTCAGACGCGTCCGAGCTCGATGAAAGCCCTAGGCCCGTGACCACCGGCCGCTCACCGTCCCGGCGAAAGGAGGAGGTCACCGAACGAGGACTGGAGCCCATAGCGAGCGAAGCAAGACCACGCTCCAGATCTGGAAGGGAAAGGTGGTTGTCGGGGTTGGGGTGACTGACGGCAAGAGAGGTGGCTGCTGCGGCCGGAGCAGCCAACGACGGGAGGCTAGGTGTGCGCCGCTGCCGGAGTGGCGAATGACACAAGGTGCAGGAGCGAGGGAGCGGGGGAGCGGGGCTGCGTCAGCGTAAATGTGTGATAGCTCATTTTAATTCTTTCAAATAAGTGTATCAATTGCACACGCAAAAAAGTGTATCACAATCCCCACCAAAAATGAAATAAGTATCACGGTAGTTGGCTAGGTAGTGGGTGAATTGGTTAGGCCGAAGTTGCTCGGTGCATTACACATGCCTTTATATGGTAAACCATTTTGAGTAACATCTCGAGATAAAAGCTCGCCATACTTTGGAAGAATTCGTAGAGCGGAATAACTATCACATGATCCATGATGTTAGAACTGCAAGGGTCGCTTCATGTACTCCTACATAGGAACGGATGCATCCGAATTTTGAGGAGAAGTTCGACCTTCAAGCATTGCACGGTCTTCCACTGTGGGTGCACAGCAATCAGTGTAGATGCTGGCGACCGAGCTATCATGATGGGGGTTTAGTCGTGTTGGATGGGTTCGCCCCCGAAGATCTGTGAGGAACTCCATAGTGGGTGGAACCATGGACAGTTTTCCTGGAGAGCCTTGCTGCCTTATTGCGTTTTTGCTAGACATGGCAAAGACAACAAAACGGAAGAAAATACCGCTGAAGAAAAAGCTTGTTTGAGTACATCATATTTTTCATAGTTACTTCTCGTATAGTCGAGGGTGGACGATATACCTCAACTTGCGAGATATGAGAACGATATCTTAATCGCCCAGTTTTCGGAGAAAGAGGTGTTTGACGCAATTTCACAAATGAAAAATAATAAAGCTCCTGGACCAGATGGATTTCCGGCTGAGTTTTATAAGAGATGTTGGCATATTATCAAGGGAGATTTGCTTGCAATGTTCCAAGATCTGTTCTCTAGGCATTTGCAGCTATTTCACTTGAACTTTGGAACGATTACTCTGCTCCCTAAGAAAACAGATGCGGTGCGGATTGAGAAGTTCCAATCGATTTGTCTTCTCAATGTCAGTTTTAAAATCTTTGCCAAGGTGGGGACGAATAGATTAACACAGATTGCACATACTGTGGTACAACCTTCTCAAACAGCCTTCATGGCGGACAGAAACATCCTAGCGGGGGTGGTGGTTCTTCATGAAACGCTCTATGAGATCCACACGAAAAAACTAGATGGAGTGGTTTTTAAGGTGGATTTTGAGAAAGTGTATGATAAAGTTAAGTGGCCATTTCTTCAGCAAGACTTGCGGATGAAAGGATTTGATCAGTCCTGGAGAAAGCAGGTCGAATCCTTTACGCATAAGGGCAGTGTCGGAATCAAAGTAAATGACGACTTAGGTCATTACTTCCAGACACATAAGGGTCTGAGACAGGGAGACCCGATGTCACCTATTTTGTTTAACATAGTAGTGGACATGTTGATGATACTAATAGGGAGAGCTAAAGATAATGGCCAAGTTGGTGGACTCGTTCCGCATTTAGTAGATGGAGGAGTTTCCATCCTACAATATGCGGCCGATACTATTATCTTTATGGAGCATGATTTGGCGAAAGCAAGAAACATGAAGCTTCTGCTATGCCTTTTTGAGCAATTGTCGGGACTTAAGATTAACTTTCATAAAAGTGAATTGTTCTGCTTTGGGAGAGCTAAAGACGAACAAGAAGCTTATAAACAGCTGTTTGGATGTGAATTGGGTTTGATGCCGTTTACATATCTGGACATACCGATTCACCATCGCAAGCTTTCCAACAACGAATGGAAGTGTATTGAAGATCGATTTGAAAAGAAGCTTAGTTGCTGGAAGGGAAAACTAATGTCATATGGCCGACTAATTCTCATTAATTTGGTGCTCACAAGTATGCCAATGTTTCTTTTGTCCTTCTTCAAAGTCCCAGTTGGGGTTCGGAAAAGATTGGACTTTTATCGTTCTCGTTTTTCCTGGCAGAGTGATGAGTTAAAAAGGAAGTACAGACTCGCTAGATGGGATATTATCTGTAGGGAAAAAGACGAAGGGGGGCTGGGAATTGAAAATTTAGAGGTGAAAAACAGATGTCTTCTCAGCAAATGGCTGTACAAGCTCTCTGTAGAGACCGAGGCCACTTGGGCACAGATTTTGCATAATGAGTACCTTCATTCTAAAACCTTGTCTCTGGTGACAGTCAGACCGACCGACTCATCATTCTGGAAAGGTCTGATGAGAGTTAGATCAACATTTTTCCACAGGATAAAATTCATTATTGGTAATGGTACTTCCACGAGATTCTGGGAGGATACATGGTTAGGGGAGACGCCTCTAGCTATCCAATATCCTTCTCTCTATAATATTGTTCAGCGTAGAGATGCTTACGTTGCAACAGTACTACAGTCCACTCCCCTCAATATCCAATTTAGGAGGACTTTAGCGGGAAACCGTTGGGAAGTTTGGCTCCATCTTGTGAGAAGACTGATGGATGTTCAACTCTCTCAACAGCCAGACAAGTTGCGTTGGAAACTTACTCAGAATGGAGTATTTTCGGTAAAATCCATGTATGTGGATATTATTAATTCTGGCATTACCCCTAGATCTTTGCATATCTGGAAAGTCAAAGTGCCCTTAAAAATTAAAGTGTTCATGTGGTTTGTTCACAAGCAAGTCATTCTAACTAAGGACAATTTGACTAAACGTAACTGGACAGGATCGCCAAGATGTAGTTTCTGTGATCGTGATGAGTTTGTCCAACACCTCTTTCTCGATTGCCCAATGACAAAAAATTTAAGGCGGTCTGTGCACATAGCTTTTAACATTACTCCTCCGAATACCATCCACACGTTATTTGGGACGTGGCTGGATGGAGTACAATCAGACACCGCGAAACTCATTCGTGTAGGAGTGTGTGCTTTATTATGGGCTATATGGAATTGCAGGAACGATTTGGTTTTTAACAGAACAACACATATTCATTTCTTGCAGATTGTTTTTCGGGCCACTACAATGCTCCGTATGTGGTCGCTACTCACTCCGACGGATGCCAGGGAGCGTATGGTTACTGGGTCTATCCGTTGAGAGACGGTAGTACGGGCTATCTTCAACCGGTTTGGATGGCGGTCATGTAATAGGATAGGTGTTTAGCTTCCCATCTCTTTTTATTCCGCCGGTTGTGGCTATTCCGCTTTCTTGCAGTTAGCTCTTGATGAGCTTTTTTGTATTTTGAGACCTGTTTACTTTGTCAGACTATTTTCTTTTAATAAGATGGCCGCATGCATCTATCTGATGCAGAGACCGGGGGTTAACCTCCTTTTCGTAAAAAAAACTTCTCATATCTCTCGATGCCATGCTTTTTCAAGTTTTGTCCGTTTCACTATGGTGAAGACCGCTGTAATGCCACGTGACTATGTTTAAGGGAAATGTTTCCCTACGGACGACCAGCCGAGCGCTTGGCCGGTCGCCCCTCGCTCGCTCGCGTTGCTACGCGGAAGCGGACTGGCCACGTGACTTTTGATGGGCCTTCGAGCAAGATGTCCTTTCTCTTATCTCCTCCCCGTTGTTCTAAAAAAAGACCTACACGTAACTATTTTTTTCTCTGCTTTGTTACTTCCTCTTGCCTTGTTGCTTCTCTCCTCTCTCTTTTACGCACTACGTGAGCTCGTCAACACCGACAGCATGACCTCCTGCTGCTTCTGTGAGCACCCCTCCCCCAATGCTACAAGCATGTGTTTTCCCACATGACCTCTTGCCTTGTTGCTGGAATTGGTGGCATTTTTTTGCTAGAATTAGCATTGCGTTTTTGCTGCATGTGTGCTTCAACAAGCTCTATGCAACTGCAAAGCTGCAACCGGCACCTGAAAGAGCTAAAACCGTCCATGAAAATCTTCAAGCGGATATGGCGGAAACTGGGGGGCGGCCAGTGTTGCAACTGTTGACAAAAAAAGGTTCAACCCTATATTGAAAAAGCTTCAATCAAGCACTATGCAACGGAAAAAGTTTCAACCATTGACAGAAAAGCGAAAAAAGCCTCAATCAGATAGTGTGAAATAGAAAAAGTTACAACCATTGATATAAAAAGCTTCAACCGTAGATGAAAAAAGTTTCAACCATAGATGAAAAAAGCTTCAACATATGACTGCCAATGGAAAAAAACTTTATAGAGGCTCATGTTTCCACGGAAGCTGAACCGGGCATTGGCAGGTGCTGGAACTAGTGAGGACCAATGCTACAACCGATGATGGCGAAGCCGCAACCGTGCAATTCATAGCTACAACCCGGCATGAAAAGAGTTGTTACCAACGAGCACAGAAGCTGCGACCGGCGATGAAAATAGCTACAACCATCGAGCATGAAAGCTTCAACCAGTGACAAAAAAGCTACCACCCACGAGCCCAAAAGCTACAACCAGCGTGCAAAAAAGATACAACCATCAAATGATTTTTTATTGTAGCTAGCCCAGATCTGCCTACGAGAGCTTCCGCTCGAGTTTCCAATGACGACTCAATCCAATTGAAGCTAGCTCGTCATGCATGTGGTACTGTAGATCCATTAAGCTGCTTGCATGCTTGCTTGCAAGTTAGCTTTGCACGTAGGACCTAGACTCCGACGATTTGATCTACTTTCTAAATCCAACACGGAGCAGGGTGTCGGGCAAGTGCGGGCGGCGCGGCTAGTCGAGGACGAGCGCCGGTGGCCGGTAGGAGCGGGCGGCGCGTTGGACCGGCGAGCTGTGTGGGGCTTTTCTTTTTGTGTGTGTTGAGACCAGAGGATCTGGACCGGAAGACAGAAAATCTAACGACACGGGGGATTTTGATCGAACGTGCGCGCTGACCGGCCGAAATTTTGGGCCGGTCCGCCAGCGCCTATTGTTGCCCTATGTTTAATCAGTAGTATAAGTAAGTTCGGACCACTTGTTAGAGAAAAAAGCATTTGGTCATGCTAGCATAATGGATATGTTTGGTTGCCTACATCAACTTTAGTCCTTTTGCATTTGTGGTCCGATTAAACCTGGTTGAGCTAGTGCGCACTCATAACCATGTTACGTACTTCATTTCGGTGTGCTTGTAACCAGTTGTGTTCGTTGGCTTCACACACAGAAAAAGTGTATCACGATCCTCGCCAAAAAATGAAATAAGTATCACGGTAGCTGGCTAGGTAGTCGGTGAATTGGTTAGGCCGGAGTTGCTCGGTGCATCACACATGCCTTTATATGGTAAACCATTTTGAGTGAAATCTGGAGATAAAAGCTCGCCATGCTTCAGAAGAATTCATAGAGCGGAATAACTACAACATGATCTATGATGTTGAAACTGCATGGGCGGCTTCATACACATAGGAACGGGATGCATCAGAATGTTGAGGAGAAGTTCAACCTTACACAACTGCACTTCGATCCATCGTTTGTGCAATAGAAAGCGGGGAAGATGCTGGCGACCGAGCTATCATGATGGGGTTTAGTCGTGTTGGATGAGTTCTTCCCCACCGTTCCGTGAGGGGACCCCGTAGTGGGTGGAACCGTGCACAGTTTTCCTGGAGAGCTAGCCTTGCAGCCTTGTTTGTTTTTTCTTTTTTTTTCTTTTTTGCTGGACATGGTAAAGACAAAAAAACGAGCGAAAATACCGCTAAAGAATAAGCTTGCCAGAGTACATCGGATTTTTCATAGACCCCTCCATTTGTGGTACTTTTCGTATCTCCGCCATGCTTTTTCATGTTTTGTCCATTTCACTATGACGGAGACCGCTTTTAGAGCAACTTCAACCAGCCGATCCAAACTGCCCACGTGTGTTCATCTAGATCAGAAACGGACCAAAGCGTCGGCCCAACGCGTAGATTCAAACCTAAACTGCGTCCTTTTGGTGCCCGTATGGACACATTTCAAGTTCAATTTGCACCCAGTTTGCGCCCATACGGACATGGAACGAACGCGCTGCATGTTCGCTCAGTGTTCGCCACGGCCTCACATGTTGGCCCCCAACCACCGACTGCGATTGTATTAAACACGGTCACCTACCTCGGGCCAACCTAGCAGTGGGTGAAAGCCGCGGGTCGCCGTCCTTTTTAACGCAAGCTTGGGGCGGGGGTTGGATGGACTCATCCACATCTAGCCAAGCTTGCCACCTTGCCGGCGACAACGAAACCCTAGCTCACCATGGGGTCTTTCAGCAACGGCAGGGGGAAGCTCACCCCCGACGCGAGCTTGTCCCGCACGCCGCCGCCGCCACCTCCTCTACGCGGCGGGCCGCCTGGGAAAAGGGAGCGGTTGTACATACCAATGCATCAGGCGGGGTGGCACTGGCGGTACCGGCAGCCGGTGCCCTATCAAGACGTCAACCTGCCCCATGGTTGGCATCTGGACCCGCACCACATCCCGATGTCGGCGGTGCCCCGGTCGAGGCAGGCACGCACTGAGGAGGTGCGCAGGCGTCGCGAGCTTCTGACACCGGAGCAGCGCGGCTCCCTGCGTGCGCGTCGGACTCTTCAAACTCAAAGGTCTGCTTTGCGCTGGAGCACGAGGAGGAGCGCCGTCGCGGCGTGTAGCTCAGCCCCGTCGTCCCACCGCCCCCTCCCCCCACCCCGGAGGTCAAGCCGGAGGAGGAGGAGGCGGCCATGCAGCGTGCTCTGGAGGAGAGCAGGCGCAACGAGGACGCGCATTGGAAGAGCATGGAGGAGGCCCTCGCACTATCCGTGGACGGCGACTGTAACATCCCCCCGCCGGCGGTGGCGCTCCTCCCCGAGCTCAAGGTCGAGCCGCCGCCCATGGAGCTCGAGCTGAAGCGATGCCAGTGGACCGGCAAGCTCCGTGAGTGGGTCAACGTGCCGCCCGTGTGGCTCGGCGCGACGCCGGATGAGAGGTGGCGTACCTCCAACAATGGAGGGTGAGAGCGCTGGCGGAGGAGCGCGAGGAAGGCGAGCGGCGGATGGAGCTGGAGCGCCGCTGGGAACGGAAGGAGGAAGAGGAGCGCTGGGAGAGGGAGGAGGAGGAGCGCGCCCGTGGCGCAGGAGGCTGCGCGGGCATGGAAGGCGGCATTCCCCTGAGCTGGCCTGGTGCCGGAGTTGACCGACCTCACCGTCCTAGGGGAGGACGACGATGCTTAGGGCAGCGCGGGGATGCACAAACATTTTTTATATTTTTTATTAATGTTTAAGTGGACACTGGCGAGTGATTAACCGGCCATTAAAGTTTAATTATGTTTATTTTTATCGCATATTTTCAAAACTGCCTTTTTTGGATGTGGGAAAAATGAGCCGGCCACCCATTGGACATACCATCCGACCCAAATCAAAAAGCGGACCCGTATGTCCGCCGTAACCGATCCAAATAGATAAAAACGAACAAAACACACATTTGTTTGGGTCTGTGCTTTGGAGTTGCTTAACTCCAATGCGCTCGTGCAAATAGGTTGTTTGTCTGTTTGTGTCGGCCATAGGAATGGCGTAAGGTCCCGTCCGTGTTTTGTTGGTCGGTGCGCCCAACCGGCCAACGCATTTCGTCGGCGCGGCTGGCATGCCACATACTTTTACACATTTTTCATACAAATTTAACATTGCAAAAATACACTAAAAATCACATAGTTTATTACAACCAAATAAAAATCTAATAGTTTAAAAACCAAATAAAATTTAAATTGTCACAAATACATTTAAAATAAAATCTATTTGTTGCTAAGGTGAGTCCACATATGCTCAATGAAATCATTTTGGAGTTGAATGTGAGTTGCCCAATCATGTATTTCTTCATGAAATTGGGTGAACTGTTCAAACTTTACCGATACTCCATGCTCAGGCACAACATTTTCACCCTGGAATTGAAACCCTTGGTCGAAGGTTTCGTCCTCACACTCATCTTCTGCAATCATGTTGTGCATGATCACACAAGCAATCATCACCTCTCACAACCTCTTGGTGCTCAAAATTCAACTAGGATACCGAACGATGACCCATCGAGATTGAAGCACACCAAAAGAATGCTCTACATCCTTCCTACCACTCTCTTGTGTTCGAGCAAACCAAACCCTTTTCTCTCCTACCGGATTGGAGATTGTCTTCACAAGAGTAGTCCACTGAGGGTAGATACCATAGCTAGATACTATCACTTGCTGTAGTGGTGGCCATTGATCTCAGCGTTGACTTCTAGGCAGTTCCCTTCTACAAGCCTTCCGAACACCGGAGAGCGATGAAGCACGTTGATGTCATTGCGAGAATCAGCCATGCCGAAAAAAGAGTGTCAAATCCAGGGATCTTGTGAAGATGCCACATCTTCAAGTATGACAGTGTAACCTTTGACATGTCCCCTATACTACCCCTGCCAAACAGATGGACAATTCTTCTACTTCCAGGGCATACAATCTATGCTACCAGGAATCCCTGCAACACCCCTATCTGTGTTTGCCATTTGGCTCTCTCAGTTACTCCGGTCCAAACACTGCTACCATAGCCTTGCAAAACTTGTACATTGATGCAAGGCACGTGGACGGACTCATGCGGACATACTCATCAACAAGATCACCTGGAATTTCTCCACTTTCAGGGCATACAATTTATGCTACCAAGCATCCCTGGAAAGCCCCTATCTGCCTTGATCGCCAACAACCGAGTAGTATCCGCGACATTTGGCTCTCTCAGGTAGTCTGGACTAAACACTACTAGTGTGCAAGCATCCGAATAGTTGCAACGCATTTCTGATAAGAGGAGAAGCCTACCTTTCCAAGGGCATCCTCCTTGCATACGAAATAATCATCATACGCCATCACTCCCTCCCGAATACGATTGAATACATGTCCAACCACCGGGAAGAGTCGTCCAAATAGCTTGGGTTTGTAGAGTGGGGACGTGCACTAAAAGTAATCGACGAATAGTAGGCAATGCCCGGTCTCTCTGTTGCGATTCAACGCTAGAGCATGGCTCGGGATCTCCTGAGCCTCGGTCGCTGCCTAGCAATGTGGTCATTAACTACCATATCTCAACCACAAATTCCTAATCATCTGACGAACACATGAAGTTATTGAAAAATAACTCATCCCCACTATTCATGGTACCTTGCTGGCATGGTGGAGAAGTCGGCCGGTGAAGAGCCCAACGCCTTTCCCCTGCACAGGAAGCAGGCCTGTTGAAGTGGATGTTGCTGTGGAGCGAGGCCAGCAGGCTTGGAGCTAGGCAGGGCGGCGGAGTCAATGTGGTGGTGTGCCCGTGGAGGTGCTACGACGACGGCGAAACGAGACCATCAACGCCGGCAAGAGCGGGCATCGAAAGCGGCGTAGGGGTGGAGGAGTGTATGGATGCGGGTGGCGGCCTGGGCAGCGTCCATGCGGCTTGAAGTGGGCGGCGGCGGCATGGCAGGAGGTGTCGGGTTTGGAGGGGGGAGAATAGATGGATGTGTCACCGACAAGCGGGCCAGTGGGACGACAAAGGCGGGTGTCACGTGCGTATGTGCAGTGTCCGCGTCGACGCAAACCCGGCCCAAATTTGTTCTGGAAATGGGTCGCGGGCCGACGAAAAACGGGCGGATGTCCGTTTGCGTCGACGTGTTGGACCACTGTTTCTATCTGTTTTGACTGAAACGGACACACGCGGACAAAATATGGCGGCACGTTGGAGTTGCCCTAATGCCATGCGACTATGGTTATCGGTATAAGTAACTCTGGACCATTTGTTAGAAAAAAAACATTTGGTTATGCTAACATGATTTATGTGTTTAATTGCCTATATCAACTTTGGTCCTCTTGCATTTGTGGTCCGACTGAGCTAGTAACCATGTTATGTCATTGCTTGGTTTCCCGTAAAACCCAAAGCTACGTTAGAGTAGAAGCACTAGTACGGCATTTTTTTTAACTGACTAGTACGGCATTTGGTTGCAAACATGTGCTCGCCAGATGCAACGTGGTGTTATTTGGTTACATGTGCATCGATGATTAATCACACCTCTTGTCCAAACGGTGAACTTCCATTACACCATCACACTTAAACAACTTTGTTTATGAACATGAGTTGTGTGGAACAACAATATGTAACTAGTGGTCAAACAAAATTTCAAATGATCGACTCTGTGTGATGAATTCGCATAAATTCGTCTAAACTAACATGCACACATGAACACATTACTACAGTACAATAGGGAGATGTAAAACTAATCATCTTAGAGCGTCGAAACAGAAAACCTACAACATGAAAGTTATGTGAAATAACAAGATAAAGCTACTCCTCGGAGGGAATTTCAAACAGTCGATCATGTGCAAAGAATTTGACAAAAAATGTCTAAAAAGCATCAAACATGAACACAAAATTAAAGATTTACAGTCCATGACTCTATGAATAAATCGCGTGAAGGAAATCACAACATCGAGTTGCACCTTTCTCTGTGTAGAGCTTATCTCCAATAGAAACATCATTGCATAGATTAAAAGGGGTTAGTGAAATCGATTAAGGAGATGAGTAGAGCAGGAACAAATGCAAATCACTACATTATTGAAGTTTGCTCGAACTTGTCCTTGGTGGAACTTTTTCGCGTCTGCTTGAACCTGCCTCGCTGAAGACTGTCAATTCGAACATTTCTCGCAAGCCTGGCTGAGTGAGGATGCAAACAACCAAACAGGCGCATAGATAACACGAGGCTGGGAAGCTCCCTTTCATCGCCGACATCACTTGCTTTTTGACCGAAGGTGTCGACATGGCCTATTTAGCGGCCGTTATTGTGTTATTTTCAAACCGGCGTACACCTCCCTCGCCGTCGCGCTGGGCCGGGCCAGTTTACTTTTTTTCCTGTTTTAAACTCGAAAAAAGGTGCGCCAGAAGAGAATCGAACCCTACCCACTGCTTCGATATAAGCTACAATAGCCAACTATACCAGCACAACTCTTGTGAATACTTACATATTTTCTTCTTCTTTTTCTCGTGCCCTAAACCGGTTTTATTCTTTTTCCATTTCCTTTTATTTTTTATCTTTTTATATTTCTTGTTCCTTTTTCCTTTTTCTTTTTGTTTTCATTCTTTTCTTTTTCTAATTTGACGAACTTTTTTGAAATCGATGATTTTTCAAATTTGATGCACTTTTTAAAAATATTGATGATTTTTTTTGAAATTTGTGATTTTTCAATTTAGATGAACTTTATTTAAATTTAATGAACTTTTCTCAACTTCTATGAACTTTGTTTTCCAAATTTATGTTTTTTTAATTCAAAGAACATTTTTCAAAATCGATGAACATTTTTAAAGTTTGTGAACTTTTTTCAAAGTTCATAAACCTTTTTAGATTCATGATTTTTTTGTGATTTTTCCTTTTTAATTTTTCTTCTGTTAATCGCAAAAGTCAACCAGTTGAACACTTAACTGGTCAACCGCGAGCGGTCAAACTTGATCGAGCGACCAGAGGAAACCAGGCGAGCACTCACTGCTTGTTGGGCCGCCCATATAAGGAGGGCACATGAGCACCAGCTACACTTAAGGCGCTAGGGAGGAGCTCTCATCGACATGACTAAGATGGGTCTGAATAACTTAACATGCGAGTAGCTAAACACAAGGGCTATGTACTCTTTCAGTAGTGACCACGTGCATGATAACATGTACTAGTGTACTCTGAAATATTGAAATAGCTAGTTACTAGTGGTTGAGAAAATCTCCAGATAAAGATGGTTGAGCCTGCACATGCTGAGCAACTCAGGGCAGAAAGATATAAATTGTCTTCTTCATATCTTATGATAGGGCCTTCGAGTGAAATAGTAGCAAGAAAAACGTGAGACAAACGAGTCAATCGAGCGAGGATGAGCATGCAGAGTGGAGCATGATGTTAGAATTAGAACCATGTGGTGTTTTGGTAGCTAGCTGGATGTATACCAGATTATGATGCATCGAGAATTCGAGCAGCAGGTCCATATATTCTACACGCAGATATTTTCAGCTCAAACCTCTCAGTGCATACATACTCAAAAATGAACACATAGGTTATCAAAAAAGGAACATGTGAAGCTACTCATGTGCCATTCATGCTCTTGAACAACGATTTGTACATGTTAGGGTGTAATGGGCGGTGTACTCGCAACTAGTATCATGATAGTTGGCTAGCTAGGCGGTCTCACTGTGAATTAATGAATACAAAGTTACTCGATGCGTCCAAACCCCATGGATACAAACTGGGCTAACAAAGTTCTTCCTAATTTGAAAGAAATTGCTTGGGGTGTTAATTGGTTATGCCAGGAGGAGCAAGATAATCAATAATGTTGAAACTTCATGAATGACTTAATGTAGTACATAGGAATGCTCAGTGATATGCATGTGTTTGTCAATGTGAGTGGTAAAAAAAGGAAATGGTGGTCTCCTAGCTACGGTGATGGAGGTTTGCAAGTAACAAATAAGTTCTTCCCCCACATTTTGTGTGAGAATGCATTGATAAGCGGACATGGAGTTTTTTGGATATCGGTGCAGTCATGGAGAATTAATGTTAGACATGGCGAGCGCGATGAACCTGAGGTGAATACAGTCTTTAAAAGATAACCGTTTTTCATAGTGCCACAGTTTAGCGTCAATTGCAAAGTTTTGTCCATGTCACATTGACACGGAGAATTACAAAGTTAAGAGTGTTGACGGGGTGCCAAAGTTCGTCCTTTGGGATAGAGTGGACGAAGCTCCAAAGTAGATTTCTGTCGTCTTCTTGGGATGACGAGGTTAGAATTTCTCGTCATGTGTGTGCGCCCGCAAGATTTGGTGTCAACACACTTCAGGTCATTTCAAAGGTTCGGTGATGACAAATCAATTCAAAGGTTCAACGACAATGACTGCAGCTTTGGGGCACTAGTCCTTAGGGACACATGTATGAAGACTTATCGGTTGTCATCAACAAGGTGAAGTCGACTCTGGTAGGGAAGCGGTGGCAACAACATGTTGGCGGCTTGTTCTGATAGTGGTAGTGGTCGTTCGGTGATGTAGGATCCTCAATGTAATTTTATCATGTCCAGTATGCTTTGTACTTCTTATGAACCTTTACAACAGATATGGGTCATTCTTCACCAAGAAAAAGATATGGATATATCCAAACAACTTCCAAAATTAATAGTCAAAGCTCAGATCCATGGTTGGCAGAATTAAACTATGCGGTTGAACTAAAATCATGGGCAAACAAGGACGAATGTGAAGATTAGAACATGTAAAAATATATGAATGTGTCCTTCCCAGCAGCCTTTAGCGATGCTAGAAGGTGTGTACTTCCTCGTTCATAATTACTGGATGTATCTAGGACTAAACTACTCTAAATACATCCATCGATGTGACAAATATTTCGGGAAGGAGGGAGAAATGGTGAGTTACTCAACATTTTGACCCTGTGGATATAAATCGATTTCTTTGCATCGTATTACAACACATTTGAGCGGGGTAGCAAGAAGAAGGAATATGGGATAAAGGGGATAATCGAGCGACATGGAGCATGTGCAGTGGAGCATGGTTTTTGAGTGGTTCGGTAGATGTTCGGCTGTATAGGGGAGTATGATGCATCGGGAATTTGAGCAGTGATCACGTGCATTTTTATTTGTAGTACTCCCTCCATTCCCTTATACAATGCCACTTTGTTTTTTGTGTCAAACTTCGATTTGTAATTTTGGTCAACAAAATATGAATTATATGTCATAAAAGTATACCATCGAAAAGTTCTTTGGAATGTGCATCCAGTGAATACTTTTCATGGCATATAATTATTGGGGAACGTAGCATGCAATTTTAAAAATTTACCTACGATCACGAAGATCTATCTAGGAGATACATAGCAACGAGAGGGGAAGAGTGTTTCCATATACCCTCGTAGGCCGAAAGCGGAAGCATTAGGTTAACGTTGTTGATGTAGTCGAATGTCTTCATGATCCAACCGATCTAGTACCGAACGTACGATACCTCCGAGTTTAGCACACATTCAGCTCGATAACGTCCCTCTAACTCTTGATCAAGCGGAGGGTTGAGGGAGAGTTCCGTCAGCACGACGGCATGGTGATGTGATCTGCGCGGGGCGTCGCCTAAGCACTACGATGCTATGACCGGAGGAGTAAACTGTGGAGGGGGCCACCGCACACGGCTAAGAGATCAACTGTTCTCCTTTGGAGTGCCCCTGCCCCCGTATATAAAGGAGGGTAGGAGGAGGCGGTCGGCCAAGAGGGGCGTGATAACCCATAAGTATAGGGGATCGCAACAGTTTTCGAGGGTATAGTATTCAACCCAAATTTATTGATTCGACACAAGGGGAGCCAAAGAATATTCTCAAGTATTAGCAGTTGAGTTATCAATTCAACCACAACTGGAAACTTAATATCTGCAGCAAGGTATTTAGTAGCAAAGTAATATGATAGTAGTGGTAACGGTGACAAAAAGTAACCAGAGGAAAAGTAATATTTTTGGTTTTATAGTCATTGTAACAGTAACAACGGAAAAGTAAATAAGCGAAGAACAATATATGAAAAGCTCGTAGGCATTGGATCGATGATGGAGAATTATGCCGGATGCGGTCGATCATGTAACAATCATAACATAGGGTGACACAGAACTAGCTCCAGTTCATAAATGTAATGTCGGCATGTATTCCGAATATAGTCATACGTAATTATGGAAAAGAACTTGCATGACATCTTTTGTCCTACCCTCCCGTGGCAGCGGGGTCCTATTGGAAACTAAGGGATATTAAGGCATCCTTTTAATAGAGTACCAGACCAAAGCATTAACACATAGTGAATACATAAACTCCTCAAACTACGGTCATCACCGGTAATGATCCCGATTATTGTCACTTCGGGGTTAACAGATCATAACATATAATAGGTGACTATAGACTTGCAAGATAGGATCAAGAACTCTCATACATTGATGAAAACATAATAGGTTCAGATATGAAATCATGGCACTCGGGTCCTAGTAACAAGCATTAAGCATAGCAAAGTCATAGCAACATCAATCTCAGAACATAGTGGATACTAGGGATCAAACCCTAACAAAACTAACTCGATTACATGATAAATCTCATCCAACCCATCACCGTCCAGCTAGGCTACGATGGAATTACTCACGCACGGCGGTGAGCATCATGAAATTGGTGATGGAGGAAGGTTGATGATGACGATGGCGACGGATTCCCCTCTGCGGAACCCCGAACGGACCCAGATCAGCCTTCCCAAAAGAGTTTAGGGCCTGGCGGTGGCTCCGTATCGTAAAACGCGATGAATCCTTCTCCCTCACATTTTTCTCCCCAAACACGAGTATATGGAGTTGGAGTTGAGGTCGGTGGAGCGTCAGGGGGCCCATGAGGCAGGGGGGCGCGCTCAGGGGGTAGGCGCGCCAGCCACCCTCATGGACAGGGTGTGGGCCCCTGACGTGGATCTTTTTGCCAATATTTTTTATATATTCCAAAAGTAATCTCTATTGATTTTCAGGTCATTCTGAGAACTTTTATTTCTGCACAAAAATAACACCATGGCAATTCTGCTGAAAACAGCATCAGTCCAGGTTAGTTCCATTCAAATCATGCAAGTTAGAGTCCAAAACAAGGACAAAAATGTTTGGAAAAGTAGATACGACGGAGACGTATCAATTCCCCCAAGCTTAAACCTTTGCTTGTCCTCAAGCAATTCAGTTGATAAACTGAAAGTGATAAAGAAAAACTTTTACAAACTCTGTTTGCTCTTATTGTTGTAAATATGTAAAGCCAGCATCCAGGTTTTCAGCAAAGATTATGAACTAACCATATTCACAATAACATTTAGATCTCATGTTTACTCATATCAATGGCATAA
Source organism: Triticum urartu (assembly GCF_056163025.1). NCBI lineage: Eukaryota > Viridiplantae > Streptophyta > Magnoliopsida > Poales > Poaceae > Triticum > Triticum urartu. The sequence goes on from NC_141875.1 coordinate 560,836,234, forward strand.
TCAACTAGCGAGGAATAATAACAAATCTCAGATGACAACACTTTCTCAAAACAATCATAATATGATATAACAAGATGGTATCTCGCTAGCCCTTTCTGAGACCGTAAAACATAAATGCAGAGCACCTTTCAAGATCAAGGACTGACTAGACATTGTAATTCATGGTAAAAGAGATCCAGTCAAGTCATACTCAATGTAAACTAATAGTAATGGATGCAAATGAAAGCGATGCTCTCCAACTGGTGCCTTTTTAATAAGAGGATGATGACTCAACATAAAAGTAAATAGATAGGCCCTTCGCAGAGGGAAGCAGAGTTTGTAGAGGTGCCAGAGCTCGGTTTTGAAATAGATATGAATAATATTTTTGAGTGGTATACTTTCATTGTCAACATAACAACTGAGATATCTCGATATCTTCCATGCTACACACATTATAGGCGGTTCTCAAACAGAATGGTAAAGTTTATACTCCCCCTCCACCAACAAGCATCAATCCATGGCTTGCTCGAAACAACGAGTGACTCCAACTAACAAGAGTCCCAGGGGAGTTTTGTTTGCAGTTATTTTGATTTGATTTGCATAAAGGATGGGAATGGGCATCCCGATGACCAGCCATTTTCTCGTGAGTGGGGAACGGAGTCCACTCCTCTTGAGAATAACCCGCCTAGCATGGAAGATACAGACAACCCTAGTTGATACATGACCTATTCGAGCATACAAAACATAATGTTTATTTGAAGGTTTAGAGTTTAGCACATACACAACTTTGGGTTTTATGGAATTGGATGCACAAGCAGTATTCCCGCTTAGTACAAGTGAAGTCTAGAAAAAGACTAGGAAGCGACCAGCTAGAGAGCGACAACAGTCATGAACATGCATTAAAATTAATCAACACCGAATGCAATCATGAGTAGGATATAATGCACCATGAACATAAATATCATAGAGGCTATGTTGATTTTGTTTCAACTACATGCGTGAACTTGTGCCAAGTCAAGCCACTCGAATCGTTCAAAGGAGGATACCACCCTATCATACCACATCACAACCATTTTAATAGCATGTTGGCACGCAAGGTAAACCATTATAAACTCCTAGCTAATTAAGCATGGAATAAGCAACTACAATCTCTAATTGTCATTGCAAATATGTTTCTTTCATAATAGGCTGAATCAGGAACGATGAACTAATCATATTTACAAAAACAAGAGAGGTCGAGTTCATACAAGCTTTTCTCATCTCAATAAGTTCATCATATAATCACCATTATTGCCTTTCACTTGCACGACCGAATAGTGTGGATAATAATAATAGTGCACATGCATCGGACTAAGCTGGAATCTACAAGCATTCAATTCAAGAGAGAAGACAAGGTAATATGGACTCTTTGTTAGATCAACAATAATGCATATGAGAGCCACTCAACATATTCATTATGGTCTTCTCCTCTCGACCCCCAAATAAAAGAAACAAAACTATTTACACGGGAAAGCTCCCAACAAGCAAAAGAAGAACGAGAAATCTTTTGGGTTTTATTTTTAATTACTACTACTACAGCATGAAAAGTAAACTAACTAAAAGCTACAACTTTTTTTTTGGTTTTTTCTAAGGTTTATCAAACACACAAGAAGAAAGCATAAAAAGGAAAATAAACTAGCATGGATATTACAATGAAAAAGTATGAGCACCGACAACTAGCATGAGTGTGTGAACAGGAATGTAATGTCGGTGAGAGATACGTACTCCCCCAAGTTTAGGCTTTTGGCCTAAGTTGGTCTATGGCCATGGCTGGCCTGGCGGATATCCAAAGTTATAGTTGGGGTCGTACTGAGAAGGATCCTCCTGGTGCCACTGGTTGGCGATCTCTTCCGGATTCCACTGATAAATAGACTGCCGGTGAGGATCAAATTGTGGTCCCGGCTCTGGCTCTGTAGCTGGTGTGGGGTTTCGGTAGGTGTGAATGGCCTCCGGTGGAACAAGGTACTTGCTGTTCGCGTTGGTCGTGGAGGAAGGCGGTGAGGCCTGCATTCTAAGCCAACTCATAGAAATCATCATAAATCCCGGCTGCTCTCAAGAAATCATCACAAGGCTATTCACAAGGCCGAACCTCCGCGGTGCGAGGGAGATTATACTTGGGCTTCTTGTTCTCTTCACTTTGTTTATCCTTTGAGCTTTGGCTCGATGAGCCCCTCAAAAATATCTTCATCTTTTTCTGAAAATTTCTGAAATTTTTAGTAACTTAAAATAAAAGTGACCCAAACTCAACAAAATTGATAGCAACTACTCCCACAAGTGCCTAGAGACTATATCATGCATTAAAACTATTTTTGACCATATAAATTTGATATGCAAGCTCAATAACTGGGTCACCTAGGCAGCAAAAATTTGCAATCAATAAAGCACTAGAACAAAAACTAATTGGACCATTGGAGGAGTGACACACCGAAGAACAATCCCCCAAAGCAGTTTTGTGAATGGAGCTTTGAGCTAGGAGATCGAAAATGGTAGCAAGATGAGCTAGAACTCATGCTTGAGCTGGTTGGTGATTTTTTTGGAGGAAGAAGGAGTGTGTGGTGGCTGGAATAAGTGGAGGGGAGCCACCATGGGCCCACGACGCAGGGGGCGCGCCCAGGGGGTGGGCGCATCCTGGACCCTCGTGGCCAGGTGCTTGCTCCCCCTAGTGTGTTCTCAGTGCCAGATATTCTCAAATATACTAGAAAAAATCATATTCAAATTTCAGGGCATTTGGAGAACTTTTATTTTTAGGGTATTTTTTATTGCATGGATAATTCAGAAAACTGACAGAAATTACTATTTTTGCTTTATTTAATATAAATAACAGAAAGTAAAAAGAGGGTGCACAGAGTTGTGTTTTCTAAATCCATCCATCTCATGCTCATCAAAAGGAATCCACTAACAAGGTTGATCAGGTCTTGTTAACAAACTCATTTCGAATAACATGAAACTGGAGAATTATCGAATAACACTAGGTTACCTCAACGGGGATATGCATGTCCCCAACAATAAGAATATCATATTTCTTCTTGACGGTAGGAAGAGGAAATTGAAAACCTCCAATAGTGATTGTTGAAAATTTTCCAATAGAATTGATACTGTGGACTTGAGGTTGTTTCCTTGGAAAGTGTATTGTATGCTCATTACCATTAACATGAAAAGTGACATTGCCTTTGGTGCAATCAATAACAGCCCCTGCAGCATTCAAAAAGGGTCTTCCGAGACTAATAGACATACTATCGTCCTCGAGAATATCAAGAATAACAAAGTCCGTTAAAATAGTAACGTTTGCAACCACAACAGGCACATCCTCAAAAACACCGACAGGTATAGCAGTTGATTTGTTAGCCATTTGCAAAGATATTTCAGTAGGTGTCAAATTATTCAAATCAAGTCTACGATATAAAGAGAGGGGCATAACACTAACACCGGCTCCAAGATCACGTAAAGCAATTTTAACATAGTTTCTTTTAATGGAGCATGGTACAGTTGGTACTCCTGGATCTCCAAGTTTCTTTGGTATTCCACCCTTAAAAGTATAATTAACAAGCATGGTGGAAATTCCAGCTTCTGGTATCTTTCTCTTATTAGTAACTATATCTTTCATATATTTAGCATAAGGATTCATTTTAAGCATATCAGTCAAATGCATATGCAAAAAGATAGGTCTAATCATTTTAGCAAAGAGCTCAAAATCCTTATCATCCTTTTTCTTTGATGGTTTAGGAGGAAAAGGCATGGGTTTCTGAACCCATGGTTCTCTTTTCTTTACCGTGCTTCCTAGCAACAAAGTCTCTCTTATCATAACGTTGATTCTTTGATTGTGGGTTATCAAGATCAATAGCAGGTTCAATTTTTGCATCATTATTATTGCTAGGTTGAGCATCAACATGAAAATCATCATTAACATTATCACTAGGTTCATGTTCATTACCAGATTGTGTTTCGGCATCAGAGATAGAAATATCATTAGGATTCTCAAGTGTGTCAATAACAGGTTCACTAGAAGCATCCAAAGTCCTATCATTTTTCTTTTTCTTCCTTTTTGAAGGACTAGGTGCATCTACATTAGTTCTCTGAGAATCTTGCTCAATTCTCTTAGGGTGGCCCTTAGGATACAAAGGCTCCAGAGCCATTTTACCACCTCTAGTCATAACTCTAACAACATTATCATTCTTCTTACTATTTAATTCATTGAGCAAATCATTCTGAACTTTAAGTACTTGTTCTACTTGAGTGGTAACCATAGAAGCATGTTTACTAATAAGTTTAAGTTCACCTTTAACACTAGCCATATAATCACTCAAGTGTTCAATCATATAAGCATTGTGTTTCAGTTGTCTACCAAAATAAGCTTTAAAATCTTCTTGCTTAACCATAAAGTTATCAAATTCATCCAAACATTGGCTAGCAAACTTAGCAGGAGGGATTTCAGCTTTATCATATCTATAGAGAGAGTTTACCGTTACTACCTGTGTCGGGTTATCGAGACCATGTGTCTCTTCAACAGGCGGCAAATTAAGACCATGTATTTCTTCAATAGGTGGTAAATTCTTAACATCTTCAGCTTTAATACCTTTTTCTTTCATAGATTTCTTTGCCTCTTGCATATCTTCAGGATTGAGAAATAGAATACCCCTTTTCTTCGGAGTTGGCTTAGGAGCTGGTTCAGGAAGTGTCCAATTATTTTCATTGGTCAACATATTATTCAATAGAATTTCAGCTTGATCAACTATTCTTTCCCTGAAAACACAACCAGCACAACTATCCAGGTAATCTCTGGAAGCATCGGTTAGTCCATTCTAAAAGATATCAAGTATTTAATTTTTCTTGAGAGGATGATCAGGCAAAGCATTAAGTAATTGGAGAAGCCTCCCCCAAGCTTGTGGGAGACTCTCTTCTTCAATTTGCACAAAATTATATATTTCCCTTAAAGCAGCTTGTTTCTTATGAGCGGGGAAATATTTAACAGAGAAGTAGTAAATCATATCATGGGGACTACGCACACAACCAGGATCAAGAGAATTAAACCATATCTTAGCATCACCCTTTAATGAGAACAGAAATAATTTAAGGATATAATAGTAGCGAGTTTTCTCATCATTAGTGAATAGGGTAGCTATATCATTTAATTTAGTAAGATGTGCCACAACAGTTTCAGATTCATAGCCATAGAAAGGATCAGATTCAACCAAAGTAACTATATCAGGATCAACAGAGAAATCATAATCCTTATCAGTAATAAAGATAGGTGAAGTAGCATAAGCAGGATCATATTTCATTGTAGCATTCAGAGATTTTTCTTTCAGCTTAGCTAATAGTTTCTTAAGATCACTTCTACCATTGCAAGCTAAGAAGTCTCTAGCAGTTTCTTCATCCATAACATAACCCTCAGGAACAATAGGCAATTCATATCTAGGGGGAGAATCTTCATCATCACTTTCATCAATATTATCAGTTTCAATAATTTCATTCTCTCTAGCCCTAGCAAGTTGTTCATCAAGAAATTCACCAAGTGGCATAGTAGTATCAAGCATAGAAGTAGTTTCATCATAAGTATCATGCATAGCAGAAGTGGCATCATCAATAACATGCGACATATCAGAATTAATAGCAGAAGCAGGTTTAGGTGTCACAAGCTTACTCAAAACAAAAGGTGAATCAAGTGCAAAGCTAGATGGCAGTTCCTTACCTCCCCTCGTAGTTGAGGGAAAAATCTTAGTTCTTTGATCTTTCAAGTTCTTCATAATGATAAGCAGATATAAATCCCAAGTGGCTCAAAGAATAGAGCTATGCTTCCCGGCAACGGCGCCAGAAAATGGTCTTGATAACCCACAAGTATAGGGGATCGCAACAGTTTTCGAGGGTAGAGTATTCAACCCAAATTTATTGATTCGACACAAGGGGAGCCAAAGAATATTCTCAAGTATTAGCAGCTGAGTTGTCAATTCAACCACACTTGGAAACTTAATATCTGTAGCAAGGTATTTAGTAGCAAAGTAATATGATAGTAGTGGTAACGGTGGCAAAAAGTAGCGGTAGCAAAAGTAATATTTTTAGGTTTTATAGTGATTGTAACAGTAACAACGGAAAAGTAAATAAGCAAAGAACAATATATGAAAAGCTCGTAGGCATTGGATCAATGATGGAGAATTATGCGGGATGCGATCGATCATGTAACAATCATAACATAGGGTGACACAGAACTAGCTCCAGTTCATCAATGTTATGTAGGCATGTATTCCGAATATAGTCATACATGCTTATGGAAAAGAACTTGCATGACATCTTTTGTCCTACCCTCCCCGTGGCAGTGGGGTCCTATTGGAAACTAAGGGATATTAAGGCCTCCTTTTAATAGAGTACCAGACCAAAGCATTAACACATAGTGAATACATGAACTCCTCAAACTACGGTCATCACCGGTAATGATCCCGATTATTGTCACTTCGGGGTTAACAGATCATAACACATAATAGGTGACTATAGACTTGCAAGATAGGATCAAGAACTCTCATATATTGATGAAAAAATAATAGGTTCAGATATGAAATCATGGCACTCGGGCCCTAGTGACAAGCATTAAGCATAGCAAAGTCATAGCAACATCAATCTCAGAACATAGTGGATACTAGGGATCGAACCCTAACAAAACTAACTCGATTACATGATAAATCTCGTCCAACCCGTCACTGTCCAGCAATCCTACGATGGAATTACTCATGCACGGCGATGAGCATCATGAAATTGGTGATGGAGGAAGGTTGATGATGACGATGGCGACAGATTCCCCTATGAGGAGCCCCGAACGGACTCCAGATCAGCCCTCCCGAGAGAGTTTAGGGCTTGGCGGTGGCTCCGTATCGTAAAACGCGATGAATCCTTCTCCCTCACATTTTTCTCCCCGAACACGAATATATGGAGTTGGAGTTGTGGTTGGTGGAGCGTCAGGGGGCCCACGAGGCAGGGGGCGTGCCCAGGGGGTAGGCGTGCCACCCACCCTTGTGGACAGGGTGTGGGTCCCCTGACGTGGATCTTTTTGCCAGTATTTTTTATATATTCCAAAAGTAATCTCCGTTGATTTTCAGGTCATTTCGAGAACTTTTATTTCTGCACAAAAATAACACCATGGCAATTCTACTGAAAACAACGTCAGCCCGGGTTAGTTCCATTCAAATCATGCAAGTTAGAGTCCAAAACAAGGGCAAAAGTGTTTGGAAAAGTAGATACGATGGAGACGTATCAGGGCGCGCCATGGGAGGAGTCCTACTAGGACTCCACGCCTAGTAGGATTCGCCCCCCCCCTTCCTTTCTCATCTGAGGGGAAAAGGAAGGAGAAGGAGAGGGAAAGGGGGGCGCCGCCCCCTCCCCTAGTACAATTATGACTCCCATGGGGGGGACACGGCCACCCCTTGTGGGCTGTCCCCTCTCTCTCCTATGTCCCATGAGGCCCATGACTTCCCCCGATGGGTTCCAGTAACCCCTCGGTACTCCGGTAAAATACCCGAACCACTCGAAACCATTCCGATGTCCGAATACCACCTTCCAATATATCAATCTTTACCTCTCGGCCATTTCGAGACTCCTCGTCATGTACGTGATCTCATCCGGGACTCCGAACAAACTTCGGTCACCAAAACACATAACTCATAATACAAATCGTCATCGAACTTTAAGCATGCGGACTCTACGGGTTCGAGAACTATGTAGACATGACCGATACACCTCTCCGGTCAATAACTAATAGCGGAACCGGGATGCTCATATTGGTTCCTACATAGTCTATGAAGATCTTTATCGGTCAAACCGTAATGACAACATACGTTTATTCCCTTTGTCATCGGTATGTTACTTGCCCGAGATCCGATCGTCGGTATACTCATGCCTAGTTCAATCTCGTTACCGTCAAGTCTCTTTACTCGTTTTGTAATGCATCATCCTATAACTAACTCATTAGTCACATTGCTTGCAAGGCTCATAGTGATGTGCATTACCGAGAGGGCCTAGAGATACCTCTCTGATACTCAGAGTGACAAATCCTAATCTTGATCTATGCCAACCCAACAAACACCTTTGAAGACACATGTAGAGCATCTTTATAATCACCCAGTTACGTTGTGACGTTTGATAGCACTCAAGGTGTTCCTCCAGTATTCGGGAGTTGCATAACCTGTAGTCAGAGGAATATGTATAAGTCATGAAGAAAGCAATAGCAATAAAACTTAACGATCATTATGCTAAGCTATCTGATGGGTCTTGTCCATCACATCATTCTCTAATGATGTGATCCCGTTCATCAAATGACAACACATGTCTATGGTCAGGAAACTGAACCATCTTTGATTAATGAGCTAGTCAAGTAGAGGCATACTAGGGACACTCTATTTTGTCTATGTATTCACACATGTACTAAGTTTCCGGTTAATACAATTCTAGCATGAATAATAAACATTTATCATGATATAAGGAAATATAAATAACAACTTTATTATCGCCTCTAGGGCATATTTCCTTCAATAACTCATTTTCTGTTGGTAAAATTAATGGTCAAAGTTACACACAAAATATAGTAGTAGTTCTATCGGAATCATGAGATGCATGGGTACATGCATGCAAGGCCGATCAAAGGATCCCCTTGAACCACCTGATCGGGTGGCATGTCCTGCAGTCGTCAGGTCACTGGAAACTGTTGTCATATCGCTGGAAATTAATGATCCCACACAGAGACTCAGACCGCCAGCTTCTGCCGTGTTTGTGGTCCCTAGTACTTGAAATAGCAATCTCTATTGGGTCTCTATTGTCTAAAATTGTGATGAAACTTCCCCATAAAAAATGAGCAAACTGGGCAAAACTGATTAAAGAGGGTTTTGTCAGTCATGCCCCAGTAAAACCTACCATTTGATCGATTGACTTCATGGAGAGCAACTCTTCTTCAGCCACATTTTCCCACACTCAACCAACCAGTAATGTACCCCTGAGACCAGTGGTCGGTTCTGGCATATCATAAATCTCATGTTCAGGTGGTGATCTTGATAGTTATAGAGTAATATCATCATCCAAGTGCTTCTCAGGGTGAGAATAACAGTCAATTTTTTTACCTCGACAGGCTTAAAATTTCCTTATTCTATTGTGCCATACTTCAGTTTATCTTCAATGACATCAAGGATGGGAAGAACAACACTTGAACTATATGAACAAGGTATCATTCTAAAGGGTAGGGGGTCCAGGACTACGCATGTTACATTTCTCTGGCATGTTTGTGTTGAACATTCCTCTTGTGCCATTTTCAGCTAAAGTCACATTATCTGGTTTCCTCAACCGCAACTTGAATGCTTTCAACTTATCGGTTGCACTTTCAACTGATTCTTGTCCATTGGACATGATTTTGTATTGAAGGAGGGTACAATCTTTGGGTGACCTTCGCAGGACAACAGACGAAGCTTCTTTATTTTTCTCATTCATGTTATTATTGTCGAACATCTCAATCAGCAGTAGTGTTGCATCTGCAATGCATCTTTCACATATAATGGACAAACCCAAGAACTTCTATAGATGTTTTGCAAGATAGAAACGAGGGACCGCACTCCTATTTGAGTATGAAGTGAAGATCAATGATATGCATGTTTTTTCATTGTGAGTGGTAAAAAAACAGGATTTTTTGGCCACCCTAGCTACAGTGATGGATGTTTGCAAGTAACAAATGAGTTCTTCCCTAATGTTTTATGTGGGGATGAAGAGTTTTTTTAATACCATTGTGGCCCTACAGAATTTATGTTAGACATGGCAAGCGCGTTGAACTCGAGGTGAATACTTGAATGATAACCATTTTATCTAATGTATAGGAATACAAAATATTTGTATGGAAGTCGGTTTCGTGTGGTATTTCCTGTCATCCCCACTCCAATGAAGACATGGTTTTCCAGTTACAATATGAAGCTTACTTCCTATTTTTAAAGACCACCTAATTTTGTAAATGTATTTCACAATTCTAGAGTTTTTATCGCCAGTTGCAAAGTTTTGTGTGTGTCATGTTGACACAGTGAATTACAAACAATGACAGTGAAACCAACACACGATATGGATATATCCAAACAAGAACCAAAAGCAATAATGTACTATACTAGAATGTTGTTACCCAAGATACTAATTAACAAAGCTCACCTGGCAGCATTGAACTATGCTATTGAACAGAAATGATGGGTAGGCAAGGATAAACATTAATTAGTATTAGGACATGGGGAAAATCCTTTTCTAGATTATCAGGGAGGCCAGGAGTAACAAGGTTAAGGAAACGGAAGTAAAAGGTCCAGGAACATGGAAAAAAATACCTGGATGTGTCCTGCCAACCTTGAATACTCGTGTATGGTAAGGTGTACTCCCAAATATTGAATTACATAATATAAGTTGGTGAGCCACCGAAGGCGGAGGTTACTTAGCATCCTGACCATGTGGATATAAATTGACTTCTTCATGTTGTATAACGAGTGAAGTGGTAAGAAGGAAAATGTGGGACAAAGGAGACAATTGAGTGAGGAGGGTGTGAAGTGAAGCATGGAGTTGCTTGGTAGCTATCCGGATGTACACGGGATGACCAGAATATGATGCATCGGGAATTCGAGAAGCAGTCGCAGGCATTTTTGTTGCAGTTATTTCCTGGTGTGATGCATGTGTATACCATGGTTCATGCGTGGTCGAGCAAACGATCCCTTAGAACCACAAATACACTACACTAGGAACTGATGGGTTAGCATGACTCCCATGTGTAATGGAGCTGGAAACTAATAGTTGTAAACACATACTGTTAAGTCGGAAGATGGCGTTCCAAAAATAGACTGGCTACTCGCGCTCATTTGTGTTTGGGACCATTAGCTTCCATCTTCGTGACACCAATGGGCTATGAACAAGAAGTTGGATGTTGTCCCCGTGCGAGACTGTATTGATGTTCCCAGTCATAGTGGATGGAGAGTTTTCCCCTGTGGGTGTTCTACCTATGCACTCCTCTCTTTCTCATGTATCAGCCATGAAAATAGGTTATACTTTTACCTGACTTTGGTCTCCATCGCTCTTCAGTCAGTCGTTCCTAGATTCTTACTGTTCATGGAGCGCAGACGTGGGTTTTCTTACTCATGGCGAAAAGGTTCCACTAGCGATAAGAAATAATTTTTTTGTTCTTTGCAGGAAAACTCTATTGTCCCAAATAGTGAACAAACTCTGCAAAATTAATTAAAGATGGTTTTCACATGCCCTAGTAAAAGCTACCATTTGATCGATTACAGAATAAAAATATTTTATATTACAACAAAACTTCCCTGCTTGACTTTATGGAGAGAGCAACTCTTCTTTAGTCACCTTTTCCACACGCCACCAACCAGAAATGTACCCCTGCGATGAAAGGTCAGTTCTGGCATATCAGAAATCCCATGCTTAGGAGGCGATCTTGATATTTACAGAATGCCTTCATCAACCAACCACTTCTAGGGGTGACAATAATAGTCAAACATTTTGATCTGACTATCATGCTCAAAATTTCCATTTTCTATCATGCCAAGCTTCATTTATCATCAATGACATCAAGGGAAGGAAGAACCTCAGTTGAACTATATGAACAGGGTATCAAGCCTAACAGTCAGGGGGGCATAACTTTGTTATATACCACCTATTACGTTTCTCTGGCATGCATGTGTCGAACATCCCCCCTCCACCATGTCGTTTTCAGTTAAACTCACATTATTTGGTGTCCTCAGCTGCAACATGAACACTTATAGCTTATATGTTGCGCTTTCAACTTATTCTTGCACCCCCCTGTCATTTTCAGCTAAACTCGCATTGGTGTCCTCAACTGCAACATGAACACTTAGAGTTTATAAGTTGCGCTTTCAACTTATTCTTGTCCATTGGACAAGATTCTAGATTGAAGGACGATACAATATTTGGGTTGCAACAAGAACACTTAGAGCTTACATGTTGCGCTTTCAACTTATTCTTGTCCATTGGAAAAGATTCTGGATTGAAGGAGGGTACAATCTTTGGGTTGCAACATGAACACTTAGAGCTTATATGTTGCGCTTTCAACTTATTCTTGTCCATTGGACACGATTCTGGATTGAAGGAGGGTACAATATTTGGGTTACCTTCATAGTGACAACAGAAGCTTCTTTAGTTTCTAATTAACATTATTATTGTTGGCCATCTCAATCAGCAGTAGTGTTTCATATGCAATGCATCTTTCATCTATAATGGACAACGCAAGAACTTCTTGTAACATCCCAAAATTCTAAATTTTGGAATGTTATAATAAATAGATAGATTTGATTGATTGTTTCATTAATTGTGTGATATTGAGTGAATTTTGAAACCTTTTTGAAAGTTAAATGAGAGGGAATAAAAGGACTTTCCCAAACTTTCATTTTGCATTCGTGATCTCCGTGAATTCAAATTCTTTTCACCACGAAACCCTAGAGAGAAGATGACATGACTTCTTCCATTTATTTAAATGACAAGGGTTTTTGAAAACATTTGAATTTCATTTGGAAAGTATTTCCAATCCAGAAACATTATGCAACTCAATGATTTTCAAGAGCGAAGATAAAATGACTTCTTCAAAACATATCAAATATGAGTTGGGAGTTTCAAAGAATTAAATTCAAAGCCCCTTTTGAATTTATTTCTAATTTGGAGTTATTTGAGTTTTATTCAAATTATTTTTATCCAAAAATAAAATATATGGAAAATAGGATAACATGATTTTTGTATTTTTAAAATTAATTTTATCTGAAATCATTTTGGTATTTTTAAAATGATTTTTGTTGGATTTTAATAGACCAGTAGCACTCTTTGTTTTATCTGAATTTGTGTGAATTTTATTTAATGCTAGGAAAATGTTCATCTTGTAGAAAATATCTTTCTGAAAATTTTTATATATAATATGCCTATATAAAGTTTTATTTTTATTTTCATTTTTCAGTTTATCGCATTCTGTTTAAAAAAAACTGCGCACGCGCCTGAAACTAACTGTCGCCCACGTGCGCAATATAGTAGCTTCTAGCGCCCCATTGTTTTTTTCTCTCTTAAATGGGCCAGGCCCAGCCAGCCTTTTCATTTTTTCCTTTTTTTCTTAGGCCGAATTTTCTATAAAAAAAACTGCACCGCAGCGTGCGCGCTGCCAGCCGAAGGCCTTTAGGCACATCCGTCTCTTTTCTTCTCTGTTTCGTATATTTTCATCTACGTTTAGTCCCACATTGCATAGCCTTTAACCTCAAAACCTCTTTTCCACCAATAAATATAGACCCGTAGAGCCTCCAAAAATCATCTGATTCGGGTTAAATCAATATTTTGGTTTGACTAGATTCACTTAAGAAAAATATATTTCTTCTCTCCGGCGCGACTTCTAGAAATTTTCTCTTCTCTCCAAAGTTGTCTTTTCTCTACCTTATAAAGGTATCTCTCTTTGTTTTTTTCCTTTTCTTTTTTTCTTCTTATACTTTCGTAGTTTATTATTTTTTAGACTAATACAATAAAATAATTAGATTATCAATTAGTCTATGTATTTATACATTAGACCCTAGCCCGTATCTATTTTTTTTCTTCCATAAAACAGTTTGGCCCTGATTTTTCAAATAGCATAACTTTTTACTCGTTTGTCCAAATCCAACGAAACCAACGCCCACTTCTTCGTTATGATCCCCTCTATTCAGTAATCCAACCCAAACATGTTTTTGAAATTTTCAAAATTTCGAATTTTGTTCAGATTTATATTCAAACTTCTTTTGAACATAACTTGAGTTTCGTAGCTCCGTTTGAGTTGATTCTTTTTGCAAATCGAAGCTCTTGACCTAAACTTTCTGATAAGGCCAAATTCATATAATTTTGGTACTGCTAGAAATTGTTTTATGTTGCAAGATCTATTTGCTTGGTTTTGATGTTTTCCGAATCGACTTCTTTGATCTTTCTGATCTTTTGAGTGATTGCTTATGTATGGTTACTATTGCTTGCTTACGATAGATTGACCGGAGTGTGACGAGTAGATCTATCAAGATTTTTGAGTGCGAATCATCTTCATCAACATTGCAGGAAAGTTCACACTTTGATCATATCCCTTTTCATACCCAGTTTTTATGCATTAGTTACAACCCTCAAACATTGCATGAGTAGGATTGATAACATGTGGGTATTGGGAAGTAGTTGATGAGGTAGGAACCTATTGCCCTGCATTCAAACATTGGGAGTTACTATTACATTATGCTTATAGTGCCATGCTATGCTCGTAGACGTGGATTGGATTTTGAGAGTATTCATGACAGATGTGAGTTTGTTAATTAATGGTTTACTTAAGGTGGCAACTTAAACACACATCTGGATGGATTGAGGCACCTGGGTATTCTAGGATTGCCGGTCTAGGCACCTAGGTAGACTAGGATTGCCTTTTTTTTATGGACCGCCACTCAGGCTCAAAGGGATCATGAGATTATTCATACTAGAAACTTCCGTGTGCAGCCACAAGCTATTATGGGCTCTAGCATAGTTGATTAAGTCGTGCGAACTCTTACAGGGTAGACTAGCAGATGTAGGGGAAAGTAGGTGTAACGGTCTATCCATCGTAAGGTGCTAACGCTTCTGAAAGACTATGTCTCGGTCATCCGTCTTCTCAAACACCATGTAGTGCGAGAAACCAAACGGAGGCAATCGAGTCTTGTGGGGAAAAGTGCACAAACCTCTGCAGAGTGTATAAACTAATCATGATTAGCCGTGTCCCCGGTTATGGACTTTTTGAGTATCTAGTACTTGGATTATCATGTGAATCTCATCATGTTACTTTAAATTAAGTTTGTTGGGTTTTATGATGTTACTTAATTGGGATTGAGAATGCTGTCAACCATTCTCAATGTTCAACAACCACCTTGATAGTTAAATAAAATTTATTCCTTTACAGTAGGGAAAAATCAGCTTTACGCAAAAACTATAACCATAGAGCTTTTCCACCAGCCAAATATGCATGTAGTGATAGCCTTTATTCATCATTCTCTATGGTGTGAATTTGCCAGTACATTCAATATACTGACCCTTTGTGGCTGCAACGTCTCATGTTGCAGGATTTCTTATGACGAGTAAGTGATACGTTAGGGTTACGATTTCTACACTCAACTTTGCCGTTGGTGTTGATGGGAATCCACAACCTTGTTACTTCCGCTATTTGGATCGAGGTAATAGTATTTACGTTACTTTTTACATGTGATTTACCTCTGTTATAAATCCTCGAGTACTGTGTGTGTCAGCATACCGATTCAGGGATGACACTTAAGCACAGAGACTTGATCCATTCGGGTCGGGTCGCTACACTTCTATAGAAGTTTTGTGAGACAAAAATGAGGGACCAAATTTATGTCCGAAAATAGTATTGTTGTCTCGTGGATAAGTCCAAGACAACTAAAATACTTTAACTCTTTATGCTTGTGATAATCCATAGAACCAGGGAGCACGAGTTTTTCATTATTGATGACTTAGCTAGCAGGCAAGCAGGCATATGAACCACCTATAAATATAAAGAAACTAATAAGAACAATATATTTGTACAAACAAAACTCTACAAGAGCTCTGAAATGGAAATACTAGCGTCAATCCTAAATAATGAATAAAAATACCATTTGCCCTTTTACAGAACAATGTTGATGTACTAATGAGAGGAGAACATCTAGACAATATTGCAACGAAAATACCATGCTTGAGTTTGTGGAGAGTAAATCTTCTTCGATAACCTTTTTCCACGCTCCACCAACTAGTAATGTACCCCTTTGAGGAGAGATAAATTCAAGCATATCAAGAATACCACATTCGGGTGGTTGAGGAGCACAGTGAGACCCAATGTAGCTTCCTAATACTCCCATTTGATAATTTTTAGTCGGTCAACTAAACAAGTTTGCAACCTCGTGACTACCTAGTTTGAGTTTATGAACTAGGGAACATGAAGTTTCTATCTGCATCTCTAGTAGCATGATAGTCAAACATTGGTTAAGGAGAGTAGATTAATGTGTGCAACTATTGGTGGAAACATGTACAATGGGAGAAATTGCTCGCAAAATAAAGACGCTTGAAGTTTGTCATGCATTGTGTAATGTTACCCCTGAGAGAAAGCTTGGTTTGGGTCGATTAGCACAAACGATATCCAAAAATTACTACTAAAATATTATGCAATTATCCTAAGCTATATATTAGTCCACTTTCATGGCATGTAGACTCGCAATTGCATTCTATCCAATGAAAGGAACTCCGTGAGCAATTGCATTATATCCTCTGAAAGGAACTTGTGCACGTGATTAGGAAAATTCTGAAGAATGGAAGAACATGTGAAGCTAGTCATGTGACGCTCATGCTCTTGAAAAACGATCTGTAAAGTGTATGGTGTAATAGGCAGTGTGCTACTTAATTGATACCATGGTAGTTGGCTAGCTAGTCGGTGAATAAATGGATATAGGGTAACTCGATGCGTCCAAACCCCATGGATACATACTGGACATTGATACGTCTCCAATGTATATATAATTTATGAAGTGTTCATGCTGTTATATTATCATTTTCGGATGTTTTACAATCATTTTATAGCAACTTTATATCATTTTTTTGGGACTAACCTATTGACCCAGTGCCCAGTGTCAGTTACTGTTTTTTGCTTGTTTCTTACATCGCAGGAACTCAATATCAAACGGAGTCCAAACACCGCGAAACTTTTTGTGGACTTTTTATGGACCAGAAGACCACTAGTGGGCCAGAGTAGCACCTGGGGGTGCCCCGAGGGGGCATAATCCACCAGGGCGCGCCTGGGGGCCCAGGCACGCCCAGGTGGGTTGTGCCCACCTCGGTGGCCTCCAGCACCCCTCTTTACCCTATAAAATCCCAAATATTCCAAAAACCCTTGGGGTTAACCTAGATCAGAAGTTCCGCCGCCGCAAGCCTCTGTAGCCACCGAAAACCAATCTAGACCCCATTCTGGCACTCCGCCGGCGGGGGGAATCAT
This sequence comes from Triticum urartu, assembly GCF_056163025.1. Taxonomy (NCBI): domain Eukaryota; kingdom Viridiplantae; phylum Streptophyta; class Magnoliopsida; order Poales; family Poaceae; genus Triticum; species Triticum urartu. The sequence goes on from NC_141875.1 coordinate 560,853,257, forward strand.
CTCTGGTGGCCATCTTCATCATCCCGGCGGCCACCGCGATGAGGATGGAGTAGTCCACCCTCGAGGTTGAGGGTTTGTACTAGTAGCTATCTGTTTAATCTCTCTCTCTCTCTCATGTTCTTGAGATGTCACGATCTTGATGTATCGCGGGCTTTGTTAATATAGTCGGATCATATGGTGTTTTCCCCTCTCTATCTTGTTGTGATGAATTGAGATTTCCATTTGAGATTTCGTTTTATCGGATTGAATACTTTTATGGATTTGAGAGCACTTGATATATGTCTTTCATATGAATACTGAAAGATCGTGGATGTCGCCTAGAGGGGGTGAATAGGTGCTTCAAAACAATTACGGTTTAGGCTTGAACAAATGCGGAATAGAACTAGCGTTTAATTTGTCAAGCACAAAACCTAAAATGACTAGGCTCATCTATGTGCACCAACAACTTATGCTAAGCAAGATAAACAACTAGGTGATAGCAAGATATATGTCAAGAAACAATATGGCTATCACAAAGCAAAGTGCATAAGTAAAGGGCTCGGGTAAGAGATAACGGAGGCACGCGGAAACGATGATGTATCCCGAAGTTCGCACCCTTGAGGATGCTAATCTCCGTTTGGAGCGGTGTGGAGGCACAATGCTCCCCAAGAAGCCACTAGGGCCACCTTAATCTCCTCACGCCCTCGCACAATGCAAGATGTCGTGATTCCACTAAGGGGCCCCTGAGGGCGGTCACCGAACCCGTACAATGGCAACCCTTGGGGGTGGTCACAGAACCCGTACACTTTGGCAACCCTTGGGGGCGGTCACCGGTACCCGTCAAATTGCTCGGGGTGATCTCCACAACCTAATTGGAGATCTCGACGCTTGCCTGGAGCTTTACACCATAATGATTGAGCTCCGAACACCACCAACCGTCTAGGGCGCCCAAGCACCCAAGAAGAACAAGCTCTAGGGTACCAAGCACACAAGAGTAATAAGCTTCTCAACTTGTAACTTCCACGTATCACCATGAAGAACTCAAACCGATGCAACTAATGCAATGGCAAGGGCACACGGAGTGCCCAAGTCCCTCACTCTCAAATCCCACCAAAGAAACAAAAGCTATGGAGGAAAAGGAGAGGAAGAACAAGAAGGAGAACACCAAGAACTCCAAGATCTAGATCCATGGGGTTCCCCTCACATAGATGAGAAAGTGATTGGTGGAAATGTGGATCTAGATCTCCTCCCCCCCCCAAAAAAACTAGCAAGAATCCATGGAGGTATTGAGAGATAGCAAGCTCCAAGAGGTCAAAAATGTTGGGGGGGAGATTGCAAGAGAATTGGGGTTGGAGGTGGAAGAGGGGGGGTATAAATACCCCCAAGAAAAATGTGTCCGTTGCACACAGCCGCCACACCGGGCACCCGGACAAAAGGGGTCCGGGCACCCGGACCCAACAGAGAAAAACACCATACAACCCCGGGCACCCAGGGGCAAAACCCCATGCACCTGGACATACAAGGAAAGAAACAGAGCAGGGGGCAGACAGAGAGGTCACTAAGGAGGGGCTCGGGTGACCCCGGGCACCCGCACTAGGCAGAGAGATGCGGGAACCGGTAAAATTGAAATGACCACAACTTTTGCAAACGAACTCTGAATTTGATGAAACCAAGTTTGTTGGAAAGCTAAAGACAAGGGCTAACACAATCTTGAGAGAAATATCAAGAAAAATCAATTGAGAAAATACCCAAAATAAAATGGTGAGAACCCTTTCTCAAATAAGACCGGTAAAAACTCAAACACTAAAAACGTAAAAGAAGATGCATAGGAAATCGGTTTTCGATGAACTAGAGATTTTCACGAAGATAAACACAATCTCTAAAACCTCACAAAGAGAAAATCCAAACAATAACCAAGAAATATGATGGTGCCAAGAATGCAATGGTTTGAGCTCTCACCGAACGATATGATCAAGCTACTCACTCGAGAGCCCCCCTTGATAGTACGACTATCGATCCTATAATCTGGTCTCCCAACTAACACCATGAGACCGGTAAAATAGAAAACCTATCAAGAACAAACCTTTTCCTTGCACTTAGTCCACTTGAGCAAGATGATGACGGTCTTGACTCCCTCAAGTTGGACCACATTTCTTGATTGCACTAGCTTGATGAAGACTAGTAGATTGCTCCCCCATACTACACTATGGGTGAGCCACTCCTTGGCGCATCTTCACAAGTCCATTGTCACCACAATGGACGACAAGCATCAATCACGTCATCTCTTCATGATGCTCCACTTGAACTTGCACACCGCACTCTTGATGACAATCACCACTTGATGTCATCCTCTCCATGGGTTGTATGATATCTTCCTCTTGACGCAAGCCCATGGAAACATACCTAACCCCACATAGAACTCTCACATAGACCATGGGTTAGTTCAAAAAGCGTAACGGACAATGCTTACCATACCATGGGATCACTTGATCTCTGTCGGTACATCTTGCATGCTTTCTGAGTTGATCAACTTGATTCACTCTTTGACTTAGTCTTGATCAACCTCTCACATGACCAATCTTTAGATAATTCCTTGAATAGCACCTTGATCATCACATACTCTCCTTGAAACCAACAAATGGACCGCAAGAAAAGCCTATGGACAAATCCTTCAAATATAACTCAATGCAGCCATTAGTCCATAGAGAATGTCATCAATTACCAAAAACACACATGGGGGGCACCACATGTTCTTTCAATCTCCCCCATTTTGGTAATTGATGACAATCACTTTCAAGAGAGTTTATATAAGGAATTATGCACCACCATGCAATGCAACAACCAATGATGCATGTGTATGAGATGCAAATGCTTATGAACAAAACCAAAGCAAGAAGAAATAACTATGTAAACTTCTCCACAAAAACTCTCTGAAACTTCTCCCCCATTGGCATCGATTGCCAAAATGGGCAGAAAAGCTTAGAAGGCCAATATAAATTGTGTTCCTACATAGATATCCAAAGGTAAATACTTGCAGGAAGACAAACTATATTGAGGCACAAAGATTGCTAAAGAATGATATGCCACAAAGACATAACAAAGAGAGACACAAGCAATCAAAAGATACCAATTGAAGCAAGCAATAAAAACATAATAATTGGACCAACTCGACCAATGATCCTATGAGCCACATGAATAAAATATATTATGATATGTGCATAGGAGTGTTCTAAAGAAACTAGAGAAGCTCCCCATGATTTGTGCACAAATAAGAATTTTTGTATTTGGATACAAAGTGCACAAAATAGGATCATAGCTCCCCCAAAATCAATAGAACCTCACAACAAGTGCAAGCAGGCATGTAGGAAACTAAGCCTCTAGCACTTGCAACAAACAAATGGTTGACCAACATATAAAAGAGGAAACTTAGAAATAGGCTCAACCAAAATGATGTGTGTGAGTCATGCCAAAGCACTTGAGAAGACTAAAATAAGGATGAGCATTAACCATCAACATAGTCTTGAATAAATAAGATACAAGGTGCAAGACATATCCTTCCCACACACAGCAAGCAAAGGGGTTCACAAGCACACTCAATATGCAAAAAACAATAACCAACGCTTGTGTCAACCCATGGTGAAGAAAGAAAATGATAGCGTTGTCAAGAGGAGGGATACCAATCGAATGGCAAAAGCCTCATCGAGGCAAGCAAGAGAAAACAAGTATCTTCAACACACAAGAGTGCATCAAGATGTAACGAGATAAGACCCGCACATAAGGCACACACTTTCATGGAGCCACCAAAGAAATAATACAAGAAGGAAAAGGTGGACGTGAAAGAAAGGGATATCAACTAGATATGCAACTTCTATCAAGTGTATAAGATTCTAGGTAGATTAATATCATGATGATATCAATCCACAAAGAAGGATGTACACACGAAAGAGTTACAAGAAGGAAAGAATAAGATATCCACAAGGAAGCCATAAATATACCAATAAGATATTTGCTTGAAAGAATATCACATGGCTAGATATGGTCTTATTGTACATAAATGAATTCCAACCACACGAACATCAAACACATTGATACGTCTCCAACGTATCTATAATTTTTGATTGTTACATGCTGTTATATTATCAATCTTGGATGTTTTATAATCATTTTATAGTAACTTTATATCATTTTTGGTACTAACCTATTGACATAGTGCCAAGTGCCAGTTGCTATTTTTTCCATGTTTTTTACATCGGAGAAAATCAGTACCAGACGCAGTCCAAATCGCCTTACGGCGTGGCCACGAGGGCCAGGGGCGCGCCCACCCCCTGGGGCACGCCCCCTACCTCGTGGCACCCTCGGGCATCGTCTCGCGTTGATTATTCTTCCCAAAAATCTATATTCCAAAAAAATCCCCGTCATTTTTTATCCCATTTGGACTCCGTTTGATATGGATTTTCTGATGCCACGAAACTCCACGGTGAATTTTTATGGGACATAAGGAACACAACAGGACCTGGCTACGCCTAGGGGGTGCCCCGAGGGGGCACAACCCACCAGGGCGCGCCAGGAGGCCCAGGCCCAGGCGCGCCCTGGTGGGTTGTGCCCACCTCGGGTGCCCCCAGACCGCCTCTTTGCTCTATAAATACCCCAATATTCCAGAAACCCTAAAAGCATCGACGAAATATTCATCCAGCCACCGCACAGTCTAGAACCACCAGATCCAAACTAGACACCATCTCGGATGGGGTTCACCACCTCCATTGGTGCCTCTCCGATGATGCGTGAGTAGTTCTTTGTAGACCTTTGGGTCTCTAGTTAGTAGCTAGATGGCTTTCTCTCTCTCGCTGAATTCTCAATACAATGGTCTCTGTGAGATCCATATGATGTAACTTTTTTGCAGTGTGTTTGTTAGGATTGATGAACTTTGAGTTTATGATCAGATCTATCTTTTTATATCCATGAAAGTATTTGAGTTTCTTTGATCTCTTTTATGCATGATCTCTTATAGCCTCGTATTTTTTCTCCAATATTTGGGTTTTGTTTGGCCAACTTGATATATTTATCTTGCAATGGGAAGAGGTGATTTGTAGTGGGTTCAATCTTACGGTGCTTGATCCCAGTGACAGAAAGGGAAACGACACGTATGTATCGTTGCTACTAAGGATAAAATGATGGGGTCTATCTCTACATAGATAGATCTTGTCTACATCATGTCATCGTTCTTATTGCATTACTCCATTTCTCCATGAAAGTAATACACTAGATGCATGCTGGATAGCGGTCAATGTGTGGAGTAATAGTAGTAGATGCAAGCAGGAGTCGGTCTACTAATCTTGGACATGATGCCTATATAATGATCATTGCCTGGATATCGTCATAATTATTCGAAGTTCTTTCAATTTCCCAACAGTAATTTGTTCACCCACCATTTGCTATTTTTTTTCTCGAGAGAAGCCACTAGTGAAACCTACGGCCCCCGGGTCTTTCTTCTCACATATTTGCCTTTGCGGTCTACTTTTCTCTTGCATTTATTTTCAGATCTATTAAACCAAATATACAAAAATACCTTGCTGTGTTTTATTTCTATTTATTTTATTTACGATCTATCTTTCAATCTACTACAAAAGTATCTCACGTCCGTTTGCCTATCTTGAGGCGCCGTACCCCGGAAGGGATTGACAACCCCTTTAACACGTCGGGTTGCGAGGATTTGTTATCTGTGTGCAGGGGTTGTTTACATTGTGTTGCTTAGTTCTCCTACTGGTTCGATAACCTTGATTTCATATCTAAGGAAAATACCTACCGCCACCGTGATGCATCATCCCTTCCTCTTTGGGGAAATACCGACGTAGCTTCAAGCGACATCACACATCACAACTAGCAATAAGAGAGCATTGTTGGGATGCTTTGAGAAAGGAAACAAGTATCACAAGAAAGAATGAATTACACGCCATGGTACAACCTAACAAGGTTGATGCAAGAAATGTGTGCATGAAGTAGATGATGATACTTGTTACCGAGTTAGCATTGGAAGGATGTAGTAGATACCAATTGAAGGTAGATAGAAGTTCATTGATCATCCTAGCTTGACTCCAATAAGCACATGATGACAACACCTTCCTAGTGAGTGAGCCGAACATCCAGTGCATCTCCAATTGTTCCTAGAACAACAACACAAACTAAATGGTACCCAAACTCATTGGGACCAAAGAGTTAGAAACATCAATACATAGGACAAACTCCACATATATATATATATATGTGTGCATGTATATATGAGAATGAATTTCATGCACATCTCATCCAAATTGAGACTTGGTGGAGTTTCCCTTATATATTGGGTCAAAGAAAGAAAGCATGCCAAAGAAAATACATGAAGTAACTATGCATGCTCAAGACTTTCAAGAAACGATACCAAATTAAAAATAAATAACAAGTGAAAATAGGATACCAGTGGAGAAATCATCACTTGGAAGATATCAATTAAAAGATACATCAAGGAATGAGATATCCATTGATACACATAAAAAGAATTATATCGAACTCCCGAAAGAGAGGATGGTTCAAACAAACCAAGCCCTCTACAAAGTTTCATGATGGCACAAAGTACCAAAAAGAGACGGATTGCCTTCCACAAACACGCACTTGATAATGATCACGAGATGAGTGTTCTATAGAAAATAGGATAGCTCCCCCAAGAGTTGTGCCTTAGAGATAATTTGCATTTGAATACAAAATGCACAAGATGGGATCACCACTTTCACCATATCTAGAAAAACACTTAGACAAGATCAACAGAACAACAAGATCCACAAGTGGCACGGAAGGCAATGGGAGTTGACACAATCCTTGGCAAGAGATAAGGACGAATAAAAACAAAATCCAACGTAAAGAAGATCAATAATTTCTACCACCTAATTGAGTATCAATTGTCAAAAGACAAGAAGTATTTGGAAATAATTGCCGGTGGTAGATAGAAAAGATATCCAACATCATCTTCACACCAAACACATAAGCAACTTTACAACTTGTAGAGATAACATGGCACCTAGGAATAAGATAATTTACAATATCAACTCTAGGTGACAATATCTCAAATGTACACATTTTCTAGGCTTGTAATATGCACATAACACGTTACTCCCCCATAATGTGATACCAAAGTAAACTTAACAAGAGGCAAGTTAAATGCAAACAAGAGATAATTAATGGACCATTTAGAATTTGAATTTCTCATGAGAATACATACCACATAGAGACTAGATAATCTTGTAATATCAATACTAGGTGGTATTCCTCATGTACACACATTTGTGGGACCGTGAGGTACACAAAGCACATCACTCCCCAAAATGGGATGTTCCATTAATCTCTCACAAGATCCAACTAAGATACAACCAAGATGCAAAAAAAGAGGCTCAACACACGGCTCACACGTACATGATGTGCAAACCAACATACACATACTTGATTTCTCAAGACAAGAAAATTGGAAGCACATCATATACAAGCACATGCAAGGTAAAAGACCACAAAATGCAAAGGGGGCAAGTAACTTTCAATGTAAACAATTTAAGTACAAGTTATCGAAAGGAGGCACATTGGATATAAGATAGAAACTTGATAACCCAATTGACTTGGCTTGAGACAATAAGAATGATGAAGTCCCCTTAATTCTTCATAATGTAGCCAAGTCTCCAATGCCCTCCATTATCACCTATTTATCAAGTTTGAGCTTGTTGGTCCCCAACCAAGTTGGGTCCTAAGAGGTTGGTCATAATAGGCTTGGCTACCCAAATGGTTCTTTGCTTGACATCACTTGAGTACCAACAAACTTGGCAAACACATTGCCAACCTTATCCTTCCGAAGAGAATAAATATCATCAATGAGAATCGGGTTGGATAAGGTACCATTTGTGCATGAAGAAGTAAGGTGACCCTTCTCACGGCATAAGTAGCAACATCTACTCTTTTCTTTATTCTTAGATGACTTCTCAACTTGAAGATCATTACCTTGAGTCTTCTTGGGAAGTGGCCTTTCCTCAACTTGAGGTTGAGCATGAGAATGAACTTGCATCCGCTTCCCTTGTTGCTTGTCACTAATGGCCTTCTTCTTCAATGGGCAAGATCTAACATGATGCCCTTCAATTTTGCACTTGAAGCAAATAATCTTGGCCGAATTCTTGACTTGTTTTTGGCCCTTCTTCTTGTTCATCTTGGACTTCTTCTTCTTATTGGAGTTGAATCCAAGTCCACCTTTGTCATTGGGGGATTTTTGCACAGTCAAGATATTGTTGAGTGTGGACTTCCCTTCATGACTCTTTTCCAAGTCTTTCTTCAAGGAGGTGACTTGGGCCTTGAGCTCTTTGATTTCCTCTACATGGTTAGTATCAACACAAGTACTAGAGGAAGTATAAGCTTCATCGTTAGAGCAACAAGGCAAGGAAAGCAGTTCATCACAAGATGTACCAGTGTTATGCATCGATGAACAACGAGGACTAGCACAAGGCAATATAACATTTTGACTAAAAGTAATGCTAATGTCCACATGAGGCTCACTAAATGTTACCTTAGCAGTCATAGCCTCATGAGCTATTTTTAGCACATTATGGGATACAAGAAGATCATCATGAGAGCTAGAAAGCTTTTCATGACTTTCTTCCAATTTCCCATAATTGCTAGATAGCAACTCAAGTTCAGCCGTTAGCTCAACATTCTCCATTAATATGGATGCTTCACAAGAAATAGAGTTAGTAGCACAAGCATCATCATTAACAACAAGAGGAGTAGGCAACTTGGCAAGATATTTTCAATAAGAAGCTTTAAGTTAAGCATGAGACTCGGTGAGTTTGATGAGCTCACTCTTAATGACTCTTGAGCCATTTTTGAGGTGCTCAAAATCCTCAAGGAGTTTGGCATGTGCAACCTCAATCTTAGCATTTTTAGTTTCGAAATCATTGGCCACCTCAAGAGCTCTATCATGAGATTCCCTCACTCTAGATAATTCTAGAGCAAAAGTCTCCTCGAAAGATTCCTTGGTGGTTTGTTAAATTTCAAGAGCTTGAGAGAGGTCTACAATCTCATTAGGGTAATCACGCTCATGACCTTCCATTTTCTCAATGGTGACCTCATGCTCCTCGATATGCTAAGCTAGATAAACAACTAGGTGATAGCAAGATATATGTCAAGAAACAATATGGCTATCACAAAGCAAAGTGCATAAGTAAAGGGCTCGGGTAAGAGATAACTGAGGCACGCGGAGACGATGATGTATCCCGAAGTTCACACCCTTGAGGATGCTAATCTCCGTTTGGAGCGGTGTGGAGGCACAATGCTCCTCAAGAAGCCACTAGGGCCACCGTAATCTCCTCACGCCCTCGCATAATGCAAGATGTCGTGATTCCACTAAGGGACCCTCGAGGGCGGTCACCGAACCCGTACAAATGGCAACCCTTGGGGCGGTCATAGAACCCGTACACTTTAGCAACCCTTGGGGGCGGTCACCGGTACACGTCAAATTGCTTGGGGTGATCTCCACAACTTGATTGGAGACCCCGACGCTTGCCCGGAGCTTTACACCACAATGACTGACCTCCGAACACCACCAACCGTCTAGGGCGCCCAAGCACCCAAGAGGAAGAAGCTCTAGGGTACCAAGCACCCAAGAGTAATAAGCTTCTCAGCTTGTAACTTACACGTATCACCGTGGAGAACTCAAACCTATGCAACTAATGCAATGGCAAGGGCACACGGAGTGCGCAAGTCCCTCACTCTCAAATCACACCAAAGCAACAAAAGCTATGAAGGAAAAGGAGAGGAAGAACAAGAAGGAGAACACCAAGAACTCCAAGATCTAGATCCGAGGGGTTCCCCTCACATAGAGAAGAAAGTGCTTCGTGGAAATGTGGATCTAGATCTCCTCTTCCCCCCCCTCCCCAAAAAAAACTAGCAAGAATACACGGAGGGATTGAGAGATAGCAAGCTCCAAGAGGTCAATAATGGTGGGGGGAAAAGCTTGCAAGAGAATTGGGGTTGGAGGTGGAAGAAGGGGGTATAAATACCCCCAGGAAAAATGTGGTCGTTGCACACAGCCGCCACCCCGGGCACCCGGACAAAAGGGGTCCGGGCACCCGGACCAAACAGAGAAAAACACCACACAACCCCGGGCACCCGGGGGCAAAACCCCAGGCACCCAGACATACAAGGAAAGCAACAGAGCAGGGGGGCCGGGCACCCGGGGGTCTCAACCCCGGGCACCTGGAGGGGGCCGAGACGAGGTGGCAGAGGAGCCTGGGCACCCGGGGTGATCAGAGGAGGTGGGGAAACGCCCCGAGAGACCCCGGGCACCCGGGGGTGAGACCCTGGGCACCCGGACTGGACAGAGAGGTCACTAAGGAGGAGCTCGGGTGACCCCGGGCACCCGGGCGTCAAGGACCCCGGGCACCCGCACTAGGCAGAGAGATGCGGGAACCGGTAAAATTGAAATGACCACAACTTTTGCAAACGAACTCCGAATTTGATGAAACCAAGTTTGTTGGAAAGAAAAAGACAAGGTCTAACACAATCTTGATAGAAGTATCAATAAAAAGCAATTGATAAAATACACAAAGTAAAATGGTAAGAACCCTTTCTCAAATAAGACGGTAAAAACTCAAACACCGAAACCGCAAAAGAAGATGCATAGGAAATTGGTTTTCAATGAACTAGAGATTTTCATGAAGATAACCACAATCCCTAAAACCTCACAAAGGTAAAATCCAAACAAGAACCAAGAAATATGATGGTGCCAAGAATGCAATGGTTTGAGCTCTCACCGAACGATACGATCAAGATACTCACTCGAGAGCCCCCTTGATAGTACGGCTATCGATCCTATAATCCGGTCTCCCAACTAACACCATGAGACCGGTAAAATAGAAAACCTATCAAGAACAAACCTTTTCCTTGCACATAGTCCACTTGAGCTAGATGATGATGGTCTTGACTCCCTCAAGTTGGACCACCTTTCTTGATTGCACTAGCTTGATGAAGACTAGTAGATTTCTCCCCCATACTACACTATGGGTGGGCCACTCCTTGGCGCATCTTCACAAGTCCATTGTCACCAGAATGGACGGCAAGCATCAAGGACGTGATCTCTTCATGATGCTCCACTGGAACTTGCACACTGCAATCTTGGTGACAATCACCACTTGATGTCATCCTCTCCATATTGTATGATATATTCCTCTTGATGCAAGTCCATGGTAACATACCTAACCCCACATAGAACTCTCACGTAGACCATGGGTTAGTTCACAAAGCGTAACGGACAATGCTTACCATACCATGGGATCACTTGATCCCTCTCGGTACATCTTGCATGCTTTCTGAGTTGATCAACTTGATTCACTCTTTGACTTAGTCTTGATCAACGTCTCACATGACCAAACTTTAGATAATTCCTTGAATAACACCTTGATCATCACATACTCTCCTTGAAACCAACAAATGGACCTCAAGAAAAGCCTATGGACAAATCCTTCAAATATAACTCAACGCAACCATTAGTCCATAGAGAATTCCATAAATTACCAAAACCACACATGGAGGCACCACATGTTCTTTCAAATACTCGTGGTGACAACAGGGTATCGTATTGATTCACTTGATATATGTTTTGGCACTCAACTCGCGGATTCCCAAGGTGACATTGGGGTAATCTACGCATAGGGGTTGATGCACGTTATTGTCTTTGTTTCTCCGGTAGAAATCTTGGGGCACTCTTTGAAGTTCTTTGTGTTGGATTGAGTATTTTGAATTTGAAATTATTTGGTGTTATTTTGGTATGAACTCTTGGATAGATCGAACGGGAAGAATAGCTTCGAGGTGGTTTCGTACCCTACAAATAATTTCTTCTTATGTTCTCTGCTAGATAGGAACTTTGGAGTGATTCTTCATCGCACTTTGAGGGGTGGTTATATGATCGAATTATATTCGCACTGTTGAGAGATTGCACTAGTGAAAGTACGGACCCTAGTCCTCATTTTCAAGCATTGCAATACCGTTTGTGCTCCATTTTATTAATCGCTACCTTGCTGTTTTTATTTATTCATATTATAAAGATATATTTCTACCATCCATATTACACATTTACCATCATCTCTTCACCGAACTAGTGCACCTATACAATTTTCCATTGTATTGGGTGTGTTGGGGACAAAAGAGATTTCTTATATTTGGTTGCAGGGTCGTTTGAGAGAGACTATCTTCATCCTATGCCTCCCATGGATTGATAAACCTTAGATCATCCACTTGAGGGAAAATTGCTACTGTCCTACAAAACTCTGCGCTTGGAGGACCAACATGTGTCTACAAGAATAAAGTTGCGTAGTAGACATCAGACATTTACATGGAAAAACCTTTTGAGCAAAAAAGGAGGGAAAACAAATCTCGTCCTGTTCTGAAATAATTTATAGAGGAGAAGATTAATTGGTCATGCTAGGAGGAGCAGGATAATCCATAATGTTGTACCTTCATGGATTGCTTAATGTACATAGGAACGGGATGCATCTAAATTTTGAGCATAAAGTGAAGCTGAATGATATGCATGTTTTTTCATTGTGTGTGTGTGCGGGAAAACAGGAAATGTTGGTCGCCTAGCTACTGTGATGGGTGTTTGCAAGTAAGGGATGAGTTCTACACCGATGTTTTGTGTGGGAATGCATGATAAGAGAACATGGAGAGTTTTTAGATATCAATGCAATATTTATGTTAGAGATGGCAAGCATGATGAGCCCAAGATGAATACATTAAAAGATAGGGATGTATAAGAATACAGAAGATTTGGTTCAAAGTGCCTTTCGTGCGGTATTTCCTTCCATCCCCACACCCAAATGAAGAGATAGTTTTCCGGCTACAATATGAAGCTTACTTTCGACTATTTTCACCGACACCTAATTTTGTAAATGTATTTCATAGTGCCACTATTTACCGTGAATTGCGAAGTTTTCCCCGTGTCACGTTGACACGTGAATTACAAACAGTGACGAGTGTGAGTCTGCAGGGACAAAGCCAGGGACCATACTAAGAGGGCCCCATGAAATAGATAAAATGTTGAGGGGGCCCAAATATAAACATTTAGAGCACTCTAATCTAACAATTTAAGGTTATCTTCATACGAAGAAACATATTGAACCGGGGGGGCATGGCCCCTGCTCGCCCTCACTAGCTCTGTCACTGTGAGTCTGGACTTGTCCTACCCAACTCTCAATGACGTGTATGATAAGGTGTACTAGTGTACTCCAAAACATTGAATTAGCAGTGGGTGAGCTACCAACAACTGAGTTACTCAACATCCTAGCCCTATGGAAATAAAGTGACTTCTTTGTATCATATTACATGATCTTCGAGTGAAGTAGTAAGAAGAAGAAACGTGGGATAAATGGGATAATCGAATGAGGAGGAGCGTGGTTTTTGAGTGGCTTGGTAGCTATCCGGGTGTACACGGGAATATGATGCATCGGGAATTCGAGTAGAGGCAGCAGGCATCTTTCTTGCAGTGCATTCGGGGTCTGATGCACAAGAAAGTCATGGTTCACGCGAGGCCAGTCAACGAATCCATAGGAGCCACAAGGACGCAACGCCATGACCCAAGGAGGTAGCATGTCTTGTGCACATCACATAGCCTGAAACTGATGGTCCTAGACACATACTCATAAGAAGGAAGCTATCACGAACACAGACACAAAAACAACGCTACTGCGTGTTTGGGATCGTCGACTTCTGTCTTCGTGACTTGAACAGGTTGTGCACAAGACGTCCACGTGCATCGCCCTGTGTGAGATTTCTTGTCAGATGAGCCACGAGATGCCCCCATAGTGGATAGTGGATACATAGTTGTGCTCGAACTCATTGTACTCTAGTTGTATCTACCAAGAAAAGAAGTTGTACTTTTACCCTTGGTCTCCTTTTTGACAGAGCCCAGAAATGGATTTAGTTACTCACACCATAAACCTTTTTCACGTGATGAAGAAAATAATCTCTATTCAAGTTAAAGAAAACAATAGTCTCTATTGTCTCGAATAGTAAAGGAACTGAGCAGAACTAATTAGAGGGTTTCGTCATGCCCCAGTAAAAGCTACCATATGATCATTTACAAAAGAAAAATATTTTACTACTAAGAGGAGAATAACTAGCCAATATTACAACAAAACTTTCATGCTTGACTTTATGGAGATCAACTCTTCTTCGGTCACCTTTTTCCACATGCCACCAACCAACAATGTACCCCTGAAACAAGAGGTCAGTTCAGGAATATCAGAAATCCTATGTTCAGGTGGAAAACTTGGTATTTCTAGAATTCCTTCACCATCCAACTACTACTTGGGGTGAGAATAATAGTCAAAATTTTCAATCTAACCATCAGGATAAAAATTTACATGTTATGTCGTGTCATCCTTCAGTTTATCATCAATGACATCAAGGATGGGAAGAACAACGGTTGAACTATTTGAACAACGTGTCAGCTCTCCTAGGGGACAGGGGGTCCAGGACTTCACTATAGACCACCTATTATGTTTCTCTGGTATGCTTGCATCGAACGTTCCACCAGTGCCATTTTCTGGTCAACTCGTATTATTTGGTTTCCTCAACCGCGACTTGAATGCTTCCAGCTTCTATGTTGCACTTTCAACTAATTCTTGTCCATTGGACAAGATTCTGGATTGAAGGAGGGCACAATCTTTGGGTGACCTTAGGGGGGCCAACATCGGAAGCTTCCTTTGTTTCTCCTTCATGTTATTATTGATGGCCATCTCAACCAGCAATAGTGATGCATCTGGAATGCATCTTTCACCCATAATGGACAAACTCAAGAACTTCTGCAAAAGTTTTGCGAGATAAAAACAAGTCACAACATTCCTGTCCGAAGAGAGTACTCCTATCTCGTGGACAAGTCCAATACGATCGAAATCCTTTAAATCTGTTATGCTTGTCACAATACATAGAGCCACAGAGCACAAGTTTTTCATCGTTGATGACTTAGCTAGCAGGCATGCATATGACCCACCATACATATAGCAAAACTAATAAGACCAGTATATCCGTACAAACAGAATTCTAATAGAGCCCTGAAACGAACATACTAGCATCAACTCTAAACAATGGATTGCAATAAAACATAGCAAACCATTCAGTTTAAGATTATGATGTGAAGAAATTCATGATATAAGTAAAATAAATAAGGTCACAGAGATGGTAGAAACTAGAAAATAGGACACCCAATTATAAGGGCAGATCTTTGTGCTCTTGGTTATGTAGGTGTCGCATTTTATGGGTGGCCCCTTGTGGCTTATACTCGCCCCTACAGTACATGCAGTACTTCTTCTATGACTTGTCCTATCAAAATCTCGACGCGCCCCCAGCCTTCCAACGACTACGTGTATGATCCAATAAAGGTGTATTGTAGGGTAAAAATAAAATTAAAATAAAGTTGTACTAGACTCTCGTCTTTATCGGGGACATCCGATAGAAGTGTGCACTCTAAAACATTGAATTGTTAATGGGTGAGCTAATGGAGGATAAGTTACTCAGCAATCAGCATCCAACCCTGTGGATATAAATTTACTTCTTCATATAATATTACAAAACCTTTGAATGAATATCGATAAAATAATGTGGGACAAGGATTTCAAATAATCAAGAAAAAAGACTCTGAATAGTACTTTTGCTATTTTATGTCCCTATATACAAAAAGAGATTCACTTTCCAAAATGGAATCTTTTCCATTTCTGATGTGAATGAGGGAGGTTGTTTGCCCGTGTAGGGATGACCGAAACACTCCCAAGTCATCGCTCAATAAAGCACCATAGTCACATGATAAAGAGTTTGGACTATGACAAAGACGAGCAAGCATTTGTTGGGGAGTGATCGGGGAAGAGTCGAGCACAAGAGGAAGGTGGAAGGAAGAAAGTGCAAGAAGCGCCAGGTGTGAAGATAGACCATCAAAGAACTCCATGGATGATAAAAAAACAAAGGGGACAATTGAGAGAAGAGGTGCGTGTGGAGTAGAGTATGCTTATTGAGTGGCTTGATCACTAGCTGGATGTATGTCGGAATGTGATGCATGAGGAATTCGAGTAGCAGGCTCATCGGTTCCATATGTAGTTATTTTTGGATCATATGTGAAGGAAATATGCCCTAGAGGCAATAATAAAGTTATTATTTATTTCCTTATTTCATGATAAATGTTTATTGTTCATGCTAGAATTGTATTAACCGGAAACTTAGTACATGTGTGAATACATAGACAAACAAAGTGTCACTAGTATGCCTCTACTTGACTAGCTTGTTGAATCAAAGATGGTTAAGTTTCCTAGCCATAGACATGAGTTGTCATTTGATTATCGGGATCACATCATTAGAAAATGATATGATTGACTTGACCCATTCCGTTAGCTTAGCACTTGATCATTTTAGTTTACTGCTATTGCTTTCTTCATGACTTATACATGTTCCTATGACTATGAGATTATGCAACTCCCAATTACAGGAGGAACACTTTGTGTGCTACCAAACGTCACAACGTAACTAGGTGATTATAAAGGTGCTCTACAGGTGTCTCCGATGGTACTTGTTGAGTTGGCATAGATCAAGATTAGGATTTGTCACTCCGATTGTCAGAGATGTATCTCTGGGCCCTCTCGGTAATGCACATCACTATAAGCCTTGCAAGCAATGTGACTAATGAGTTAGTTATGGGATGATCTATTACGGAACGAGTAAAGAGACTTGCCGGTAACAAGATTGAGCTAGGTATTGAGATACCGACGATCGAATCTCGGGCAAGTAACATACCGATGACAAAGGGAACAACGTATGTTGTTACGCGGTTTGACCAAGAAAGATCTTCTTAGAATATGTAGGAACCAATATGATCATCCAGGTTCTTCTATTAGTTATTTACCGGAGACATGTCTCGGTCATGTCTACATAGTTCTCGAACCCGTAGGGTCCGCACGCTTGAAGATCTGTGACGACCGGTATTATGAGTTTTTGTGTTTTGATGTACCGAAGGTAGTTTGGAGTCCCGGATATGATTACGGACATGATGAGGAGTCTTGAAATGGTCGATACGTAAAGATCGATATATTGGATGACTATGTTCAAACACCGGAAGGGTTCCGGGAGGTTTTGGACATATACCGGTGTACCGGGGGTTACCGGAACCCCCCCCCCCCGGGGGGGAGCTATTGGGCCTTATGGGCCTTAGTGGAGAAGAGAGAGGGAAGCTAGGAGGTGGCGCGCGGCCCCCCTTGCCCCAATCCGAATTGGACAAGGGGAAGGGTCGGCGGCCCCCCTCTCCTTCCTTCTCTCCACCTCCTCCTCCCCCCTTCTCCTTCTTGGAATAGGAAAGTGAGGGGGCAAACCTACTTCGAGTAGGATTGCCCCCCCTTGGGCACACCTCTCCCCTGGCCGGCCCTCTCCTCCTCCCCCCCTTTATATACAGGGGTAGGGGGCACCCCAACGACACAACAATTGATCTGTTGATCTCTTAGCCGTGTGCGGTGCCCCCTCCACCATAATCCACCTCGGTTATATCATAGCGGTTCTTAGGCGAAGCCCTGCGACGGTAGCTTCATCAACATCGTCACCACGTCGTCATGCTGACGAAACTCTTCCCTGAGCTCTACTAGATCGTGAGTTCGCGGGACGTCACTGAGATGAGCGTGTGCTGAACGCGGAGGTGTCGTACGTTCGGTGCTGAGGATTGGTCGATCGTGAAGACGTACGACTAAATCAACCGCACTGTTATAACTCTTCCGCTTAACGGACTACGAGGGTACATGGACGACACTCTCCCCTCTCGTTGCTATGCATCACCATGATCTTGCATGTGCATAGGAATTACTACGTTCCCCAACAATGGCATCCGAGCCAGGTTTATGCGTAGATGTTATATGCACGAGTAGAACACAAGTGAGTTGTGGGCGATACAAGTCATACTGCTTACCAGCATGTCATACTTTGGTTCGGCGGTATTGTTGGATGAAGCAGCCCGGACTGACATTACGTGTACGCTTACGCGAGGCTGGTTCTACCGATGTGATTTGCACACAGGTGGCTGGCGGGTGTCATTTTCTCCAACTTTAGTTAAACCGATTGTGGCTACTCCCGGTCCTTGAGAAGGTTAAAACAGCACTAACTTGACAAACTATCGTTGTGGTTTTGATGCGTAGGTAAGAACGGTTCTTGCTCAGCCCGTAGCAGCCACATAAAACTTGCAACAACAAAGTAGAGGACGTATAACTTGTTTTTGCAGGGCATGTTGTGATGTGATATGGTCAAGACATGATGCTATATTTATTGTATGAGATGATCATGTTTTGTAACAGAGTTATCGGAAACTGGAAGGAGCCATATGGTTGTCGCTTTATTGTATGCAATGCAATCTCCCTATAATTGCTTTACTTGATCACTAAGTGGTAGCGATAGTCGTAGAAGCAATAGTTAGCGAGATGACAACGATGCTACGATGGATATCAAGGTGTCGCGCCGGTGACGATGGTGATCATGACGGTGCTTTGGAGATGGAGATCAAAGGCACAAGATGATGATGGCCATATCATATCACTTATATTGATTGCATGTGATGTTCATCCTTTATGCATCTTATTCTGCTTTGTTTGACGGCGGCATTATAAGATGATCTCTCACTAAATTTCAAGGTAAAAGTGTTCTCCCTGAGTATGCACCGTTGCCAAAGTTCATCGTGCCGAGTGTGACACCCCAAGACCGTTGCGCCAGGTGTCGTCCAGTTATTCATTGTTGTTTCCTTGTCATTTTCTTGCGTGTTGCATCTTGTCATGTCATCATGTGCACTGCATCATCATGTTTTCAAAACTTGCATCCGTCCGGGTTCCCCTAGTTCCGTCCGTTGTCCATTCTGAGCCCAACCACACTTGCACGCGCCCGCGGCATGTCTGAAATAATATTTTATAAGTGGCCGGAAAATGTTCTCGGAATGGGTTGAAAGTTGGCGTGTGGTCTTATTTTAGTGTAGATAGACCGCCTGTCAAGTTTCATCGCATTCGGAGTTTGTTTGATAGCCCAACCGTTAAACTATAGCGGCAGTATAGCCGGTCTTTTCGTCGGACGTTTTCGGTCTCCGGAAACCCTGTCGGGCTGCATCTCTCCCCTCTTCTCTCAGACCAACCTGCTCTCCACAGCCCACCTAGGCCCAGCCTACCCCTCTTTGCGTAGTGCATCGGCCCCTCGCGCGCGTCCGAAAGTTGTCCCGAACCCGACCCGAACAGTCATCACCGATGGGTCCGGATCATCCCCAAACATCTACAAAACATCTCCGTTTTGTTAATTGGGCCCCCTAACCTATTTATCCGGGATCGTCCGATTAAGATCGGAGGAACCAAATGCCCCTATCCGAAAATCCTTTTGATATATATATATATATATATATCGTCCAACCCTAAAATTGAGGGGAGATGTCCCATCCTCCGAATCCTCCTGCGTGCCTCCACTGCAAATCCCCCTCGGGATCTCCCCTGCCCGATCCACCGAAGCCGCCTCCTCCTTCCTTGTTTTCCCCATCGAGCCTACCACCTTCCCTGATCCACCCATCGATCCAGCCCCGTCGGGCTCCTCTGCTCAACCTCCACGCACCCGCAGCCTCCTCTGCCTCGCCCTCGCGAGCACGACCACCGGGGTGCCACATCGCCGGTCCTCCCGCGCGCCCGATGCTCAAGCTCCCCTGCCCGGGCGCCCTACGCACCTCAAACCGTCGTCGTCCTTCGTCCACGGCCTCCCCGTCCAGGCCTTCGCCGCCTCATCTCGCGTCAGACCTGCTGTAGTGTTGCCGGCGACCTGGTCGAAGAACAGAGGAGACAACGCCGCCGCCTGGGGCATCTCCACCGCCGACTCCTCCGTCTCTGGTTCCGTTCGGCATCGCTGCCTCGCCAGCAAAGGCAGCATCGCCCGAGAGCGCCTCCACCTCGCGATCCCGCCGCCCCCACTGAACCTCGCCGCCGGCAAGCCACCAGCAGGACCTCGTCAAGCCCGCGCCAAGTCTACCTCGTCGCCTTCTGTTCGTCGCCACCAACCGGAGCTCCGGCGAGCCCTCGCTGTACTTCGCCGGGGCCTCGCTGTCGGCAGGTAGACTGAAGCCGCCTCCCTTCCCTCGAGTCCGTCCAGCTCCGCCATCCGCCGTGGGCGTGGAGCTCGTCGGTGTCGCCTTCGTGTCGTCCCAGACCCGTCACCGTTTGCCTCCTCATAGCCGCCAGAGCCGCACCTCCCTGTGCCCTTCATCCCTCGCCGCTCCGCTCCTCTGTTTCGATCGAGCAGAGGAGGACGAGCAGCGCCCGTGCCCGTTGACCGCGTCGCCCCGAGCCGGCCCTTCTCTGTTCTCGGGCCACAAGCGCGCTTCAGGCCCAGCCGCAAGCCCCGCGGCCCAGCTTCGTCCTCCACCCACCGGGCCAAGCCCATGGGTGAGCTGACCCCAGGGCCCCTTCCTTTTTTTCTTTTTCCAACTGATGGGCCAGTTCAGTTTTAGCCCGTGGTCATTTTTTTCCCTTGGACGTTTTGCTAAATTTTCCTGAACATGCATATTACAGAAATGCCATTTTTCTTGCATTGCTCATAATTAAATAACCGTGCACCGGATTAAAATGATCTCTATATGTAATTAGACTAGAATTTTGTCTAGTTTAATAATATGCAACTTTCATCCATGTTTAAAATGTCTAAAATATTGTTTGTGTTTATTTTGCCTAATGCCATGCTAAAATGCTTTAATTCATAACTATTTAACCATAGCTCGGAATTTAATAAACTTTATATATAAATGGGGTAGAAAAATGCCTAGTTTATCATGGTGACTTTACTTTGCATGTTTAACAACCCTAAAATGGTGTTTAGGGCAGAACAGCACCAAACCTAATATATGCATATGGGGATATACCGGAATTGGTGTTCGTTGCTTCCGGCCTCATTTAAACTTGACTAGATAGGTAGTTTTATTTTGCGTCACCCTCTTGCCATGTTTAACAACATTTAATATTGTTGGGTACATAAACGAGATCGAACTAAATAACTTGTCGTGGTGTTTCGTCAATATGCAACTCGTTACATATTGAGCTCCACTTAATTTGTAGGGTTGCTTGTGCATTTTGCCATGCCATGCCTCTTTAAACCGGACATGCATCATACTTGATTGTGCATCATGCCATGATTATGTGGTGGTTGTTTACTATGTTGTTTGCTTCTTTCCGGTGTTGCTTCTTCGGGTTGGTTTCGATAACGTCGCGTTTGTGAGGAACCGTTCGACTACGTCCGTTTGTCTTCTTCCTGGACCCGTTCTTCTTCCTTGCGGGATTTCAGGCAAGATGACCATACCCTCGAAATCACTTCTATCTTTGCTTGCTAGTTGCTTGCTCTTTTGCTATGCCTATGCTGCGATACCTACCACTTGCTTATCATGCCTCCCATATTGTTGAACCAAGCCTCTAACCCACCTTGTCCTAGCAAACCGTTGTTTGGCTATGTTACCACTTTGCTCAACCCCTCTTATAGCATTGTTAGTTGCAGGTGAAGATTGAAGTTTGTTCCTTGTTGGAACATGGAGATGTTGTTTGTTGGGACATGTTTACTTGTTGGGATATCACAATACTCTTATTTAATTAATGCATCTATATACTTGGTAAAGGGTGGAAGGCTCGGCCTTATGCCTGGTGTTTTGTTCCACTCTTGCCGCCCTAGTTTCCGTCATATCGGTGTTATGTTCCCGGATTTTGCGTTCCTTACGCAGTTGGGTTATAATGGGAACCCCTTGACAGTTCGCCTTGAATAAAACTCCTCCAGCAATGCCCAACATTTGTTTTACCATTCGCCACCTGGCCTTTTCTTTTCCCTTGGGAGTCGCGCTCCTGAGGGTCATCATTATTTTAACCCCCCGGGCCAGTGCTCCTCTGAGTGTTGGTCCAAACTAGAGCCCCTTGCAGCGCCACCTCGGGGAAACTCGAGGGCTGGTTTTAGTTGTAAAGACTGCTCATCTGAGTGTGCCCTGAGAACGAGATATGTGCAGCTCCTATCGGGATTTGTCGGCACATTCGGGCGGTGTTGCTGGACTTGTTTTACCATTGTCAAAATGTCTTGTAACCTGGATGCCGAGTCTGATCGGAATGTCTTGGGAGAAGGAATATACTTCGTTGACCGTGAGAGCTTGTGATGGGCTAAGTTGGGATACCCCTGCAGGGATTTGAACTTTTGAAAGCCGTGCCCGCGGTTATGGGAAGATGGGAATTTGTTAATGTCCGGTTGTAGAAAACCTGAAGTTGATCTTAATTAAAATACATCAACCGCGTGTGTAACCGTGATGGTCTCTTTCCGGTGGAGTCCGGGAAGTGAACACGGTTGTTGGAGTTATGCTTGACGTAGGTTGTTCTAGGATCACTTCTTGATCATAGTTGTTCGATCGTGCTTTTGCCTTCTCTTCTCGCTCTCATTTGCGTATGTTAGCCACCTTATATGCTAGTCGCTTGCTACAGCTCCACCTCATACCTTTACCTTACCCATAAGCTTAAATAGTCTTGATCGCGAGGGTGTGAGATTGCTGAGTCCCCGTGACTCACAGATTCTTCCAAAACCAGTTTGCAGGTGCCGATGTTACCGAGCAGGTGACACAGCCAAGCTCAAGGAGGAGCTCGATGAAGATCTTGTCCTTTGTATTGCTTCGTTCTAGTTGATCAGTAGTGGAGCCCAGTCGGGACGATCGGGGATCTGTGTAGCATTTGGGGTATTCTTCTTTTATTTTGGTTCCGTAGCCGGACCTTGTTTGTAACTGGATGATGTAATGTTTTATTCATGTAATTGTGTGAAGTGGCGAGTGTAAGCCAGCTATGTATCTCTTTCCCTTATGTATTACATGGGTTGTGTGAAGATTACCTCACTTGCGACATTGCTTTCAATGCGGTTATGCCTCTAAGTCGTGCGTCGACACGTGGGAGATATAGCCGCATTGAGGGCGTGACAAGTTGGTAATCAGAGCCTTCCCCGACCTTAGGAGCCCCCTGCTTGATCGAATAGTTGGCGTTGTTGAGTCTAGAAAAATGTTTTGAGTCATTTAGGATTATATATATCGGAGAGTTAGGACTTCTTTTTACTCCTCAGTCCCTTCGTCGCTCTGGTGAGGCATCCTGACGTAGAGTTTTGACTCTTCTCTTCTCAAATTTCACTAAAAAAATTTAGGATCACGCGGGTATCTTGGAATCGTTCTGATGGTTTTGTGACGAGAACATTGTTCTTGGTGCCTCCTATCATTTAGGGGTTGCGGCAGTGTTCCGGGGAGTTGAGCTCCAAGGTGTTGTCGTCACAATTTTATCGTTGCAGTTCTGGAATACCTGAGATTAGTTTCGCCGACATCGAAAATCTCTTTTATGCAGTTGTTGGTGAGATAACCTCGACGCCACCCAGTACTCGGGCGGGAGTTCGGGAGTATTGCCGTAACTCGTATAACGGATGCTTTTCGAAGGTTGAGGTAGACGATTTCCGAAGGTTTCTTGGTTATGTGTTGAAGGATGGATACAGCTGGATGTAGGATTTGCTAGTTTTTGGTGAGATATTATGCTTCCCCTGTATCCCCAACACCTGATTGCATAACCGGAAAGTTTCGGGAGTTTATAAGTGGGAATTCAAGTAGCTCCTAGGATATCTTTCCGTCAGATGTATGATATGAAATTAGGGTTCGGCGTCTAGTGGTCCGCCTATTCACGGTTGGTTTTACAGTGGTCTCATTGTGTCTTAAAGAGTCCTTGGCTATGCCGACTCGGGGACGCTTTGTATGTCATGTGCACTGCCTTGTACATGATGGTGTTGTACGATCGAGCCCGTGTAGGCCACACCATGAAAACTTCGGACGAAATCTCTATCATATGTTTGTTCCGGCTTATTCTGAAAGCCAATCCTTTGTTTTGTTTTGAGTTGTGGTATTCGAGTTGCTTCGAAGTCAAATGTTGATTCCATACCTTCCCCAAGCGGTGTTCTCATACTCCGATGTGAATATCAATCCTTCATGATAATTGAGATCGTTTTATCAAGCCTTTTCAACCGGCGTTTTCTCTTCAGGTGGATCCAATCTTTTCAACATTCGCAGGATCAACTCAAGCATTCTCAACGGTGTTTGTTTCATTCTCAATGGTGTTTTTCCCACCCTCCCACCCTTGTTTTCTTCAAGGACTCATATATCTTAATCAAGTATCCATCTTATTGATGCGAAGTCTCTTCTTTCTTTTCTTTCAATATTCTTATCTGCTGATTATCGGGAAGATTCTAACGGAGCTTCAAATTGACGCCCCGAGACCGTTGCGCCAGGTGTCGTCCAGTTATTCGCTGTTGTTGCCTTGTCATTTTCTTGCGTGTTGCATCTTGTCATGTCATCATGTGCACTGCATCATCATGTTTTCAAAACTTGCATCCGTCCGGGTTCCCCCAATTCCGTCCGTTGTCCGTTCTGAGCCCAACCACACTTGCACGCGCCCGCGGCATGTCCGAAATAATGTTTTATAAGTGGCCGGAAAATGTTCTCGGAATGGGTTGAAAGTTGGCGGTGGTCTTATTTTAGTGTAGATAGACTGCCTGTCAAGTTTCATCGCATTCGGAGTTCGTTTGATAGCCCAACCGTTAAACTATAGCGGCAGTATAGCCGGTCTTTTCGTCGGACGTTTTCGGTCTCCGGAAACCCTGCCGGGCTGCATCTCTCCCCTCTTCTCTCAGACCAACCCGCTGTCCACATCCCACCTAGGCCCAGCCTACCCCTCTTTGCGCAGTGCATCGGCAACTCGCGCGCATCCGAAAGTTGTCCCGAACCCGACCCGAACAGTCGTCACCGATGGGTCCGGATCATCCCCAAACATCTACAAAACATCTCCGTTTTGTTAATTGGGCCCCCTAACCTATTTATCTGGGATCGTCTGATTAAGATCGGAGGGACCAAATGCCCCTATCCGAAAATCCTTTTGCTATATATATCGTCCAACCCTAAAATTGAGGGGAGATGTCCCATCCTCCGAATCCTCCTGCGCGCCGCCACTGCAAATCCCCATCGGGATCTCCCCTACCCGATCCACCGAAGCCGCCTCCTCCTTCCTTGTTTTCCCCATCGAGCCTACCACCTTCCCTGATCCACCCATCGATCCAGCCCCATCGGGCTCCTCTGCTCGACCTCCACGCACCCGCAGCCTCCTCTGCCTCGCCCTCGCGAGCACGACCACCGGGGCGCCACATCGTCGGTCCTCTCACGCGCTCGATGCTCAAGTTCCTCTGCCCGGGCACCCCACGCACCTCAAACCGTCGTCGTCCTTCGTCCGCAGCCTCCTCGTCCAGGCCTTCGCCGCCTCGTCTTGCGTCAGACCTGCTGCAGTGCTGCCGGCGACCTGGTCCAAGAACAGAGAAGACAACGCTGCCGCCTGGGGCGTCTCCACCGCCGACTCCTCCGTCTTTGGTTCCGTCCGGCATCGCTGCCTCGCCAGCAAAGGCAGCATCGCCCGAGCGTGCCTCCACCTCACGATCGCGCCGCCCCCACTGAACCTCGCCGCCGGCAAGCCACCAGCAGGACCTCGTCAAGCCCGCGCCAAGTCTGCCTCGTCGCCTTCTGTTCGTCGCCACCAACCGGAGCTCCGGCGAGCCCTCGTTGTACTTCGTCGGGGCCTCGCTAACGGCAGGTCGACTGAAGCCGCCTCCCTTCCCTCGAGTCCGTCCAGCTCCGCCATCCGCCGTGGGCGCGGAGCTCGTCGGCGTCGTCTTCGTGCCGTCCCAGACCCGTCGCCGTTTGCCTCCTCGTAGCCGCCAGAGCCGCACCTCCCTGTGCCCTTCATCCCTTGCTGCGCCGCTCCTCTGTTTTGATCGAGCATAGGAGGACGAGCAGTGCCCGTGCCCGTTGACCGCGTCGCCCCGAGCCGGCCCTTCTCTGTTCTCGGGCCACAAGCGCGCTTCAGGCCCAGCCGCAAGCCCCGCGGCCCAGGTTCCTCATCCACCCACCGGGCCAAGCCCATGGGTGAGCTGACCCCAGGGCCCCTTCCTTTTTTTCTTTTTCCAACTGATGGGCCAATTCAGTTTTAGCCCGTGGTCATTTTTTTCCCTTGGATGTTTTGCTAAATTTTCCTGAACATGCATATTATAGAAATGCCATTTTTCTTGCATTGCTCATAATTAAATAACCGTGCACCGGATTAAAATGATCTCTGTATGTAATTTGACTAGAATTTTGTCTAGTTTAATAATATGCAACTTTCATCCATGTTTAAAATGTCTAAAATGTTGTTTGTGTTTATTTTGCCTAATGCCATGCTAAAATGCTTTAATTCATAACTATTTAACCGTAACTCGGAATTTAATAAACTTTATATATAAATGGGGTAGAAAAATTCCTAGTTTATCATGGTGACTTTACTTTGCATGTTTAACAACCCTAAAATGGTGTTTAGGGCAGAACAGCACCAAACCTAATATATGCATATGGGGATATACCGGAATTGGTGTTCGTTGCTTCCGGCCTCATTTAAACTTGACTAGATAGGTAGTTTTATTATGCATCACCCTCTTGCCATGTTTAACAACATTTAATATTGTTGGGTACATAAACGAGATCGAACTAAATAACTTGTCATGGTGTTTCGTCAATATGCAACTCATTGCATATTGAGCTCCACTTAATTTGTAGGGTTGCTTGTGCATTTTTCCATGCCATGCCTCTTTAAACCGGACATGCATCATACTTGATTGTGCATCATGCCATGATTATGTGGTGGTTGTTTACTATGTTGTTTGCTTCTTTCCGGTGTTGCTTCTTCGGGTTGGTTTCGATAACGTCGCGTTTGTGAGGAACCGTTCGACTACGTCCGTTTGTCTTCTTCCTGGACCCGTTCTTCTTCCTTGCGGGATTTCAGGCAAGATGACCATACCCTCGAAATCACTTCTATCTTTGCTTGCTAGTTGCTCGCTCTTTTGCTATGCCTATGCTGCGATACCTACCACTTGCTTATCATGCCTCCCATATTGTTGAACCAAGCCTCTAACCCACCTTGTCCTAGCAAACCGTTGTTTGGCTATGTTACCACTTTGCTCAACCCCTCTTATAGCATTGTTAGTTGCAGGTGAAGATTGAAGTTTGTTCCTTGTTGGAACATGGAGATGTTGTTTGTTGGGACATGTTTACTTGTTGGGATATCACAATACTCTTATTTAATTAATGCATCTATATACTTGGTAAAGGGTGGAAGGCTCGGCCTTATGCCTGGTGTTTTGTTCCACTCTTGCCGCCCTAGTTTCCGTCATATCGGTGTTATGTTCCCGGATTTTGCGTTCCTTACGCGGTTGGGTTATAATGGGAACCCCTTGACAGTTCGCCTTGAATAAAACTCCTCTAGCAATGCCCAACATTTGTTTTACCATTCGCCACCTAGACTTTTATTTTCCCTTAGGAGTCGCGCTCCTGAGGGTCATCATTATTTTAACCCCCCGGGCCAGTGCTCCTCTGAGTGTTGGTCCAAACTAGAGCCCCTTGCAGCGCCACCTCGGGGAAACTCGAGGGCTGGTTTTAGTTGTAAAGACTGCTCATCTGAGTGTGCCCTGAGAACGAGATATGTGCAGCTCCTATCGGTATTTGTCGGCACATTCGGGCGGTGTTGCTGGACTTGTTTTACCATTGTCGAAATGTCTTGTAACCTGGATGCCGAGTCTTATCGGAATGTCTTAGGAGAAGGAATATCCTTCGTTGACCGTGAGAGCTTGTGATGGGCTAAGTTGGGACGCCCCTACAGGGATTTGAACTTTCGAAAGCCGTGCCCGCGGTTATGGGCAGATGGGAATTTGTTAATGTCCGGTTGTAGAAAACCTGAAGTTGATCTTAATTAAAATACATCAACCGCGTGTGTAACCGTGATGGTCTCTTTCCGGTGTCCGGGGAGTGAACACGGTTGTTGGAGTTATGCTTGACGTAGGTTGTTCTAGGATCACTTCTTGATCATAGTTGTTCGATCGTGCTTTTGCCTTCTCTTCTCGCTCTCATTTGTGTATGTTAGCCACCTTATATGCTAGTCGCTTGCTGCAGCTCCACGTCATACCTTTGCCTTACCCATAAGCTTAAATAGTCTTGATCGCGAGGGTGTGAGATTGCTGAGTCCCCGTGACTCACAGACTCTTCCAAAACCAGTTTGTAGGTGCCGATGTTACCGAGCAGGTGACGTAGCCAAGCTCAAGGAGGAGCTCGATGAAGATCTTGTCCTTTGTATTGCTTCATTCTAGTTGATCAGTAGTGGAGCCCGGTCGGGACGATCGGGGATCTGTGTAGCATTTGGGGTAGTCTTCTTTTATTTTGGTTCCGTAGCCGGACCTTGTTTGTAACTGGTTGATGTAATGTTTTATGCATGTAATTGTGTGAAGTGGCGAGTGTAAGCCAGCTATGTATCTCTTTCCCTTATGTATTACATGGGTTCTGTGAAGATTACCTCACTTGCGACATTGCTTTCAATGCGGTTATGCCTCTAAGTCATGCTTCGACACGTGGGAGATATAGCCGCATCGAGGGCGTGACACCGAGACACCACGTGATGATCGGGTGTGATAAGCTCAACGTTCATCTACAACGGGTGTAAGACAGTTTTACACACGCAGAATACTCGGGTTAAACTTGACGAGCCTAGCATATGCAGATATGGCCTCGGAACACTGAGATCGAAAGGTTGAGCATGAATCATATAATAGATATGATCAACATAGTGATGTTCATCATTGAAAACTAGTCCATTTCACGTGATGATCGGTTATGGTTTAGTTGATATGGATCACGTGATCACTTGGATGATTAGAGGGATGTCTATCTAAGTGGGAGTTCTTAAGTAATATGATTAATTGAACTTAAATTTATCTTGAACTTAGTACCTGATAGTATTTTGCTTTACTATGTTATTATAGATAGATGGCCCGTGCTGTTGTTCCGTTGAATTTTAATGCGTTCCTTGAGAAAGAAAAGTTGAAAGATGATGGTAGCCATTACACGGACTGGGTCCGTAACTTGAGGATTATCCTCATTGATGTACAGAAGAATTACATCCTGGAAGCACCACTGAGTGCCAAACCCGCTGCAGGAGCAACGCCAGATGTTATGAATGTCTGGCAGAGCAAAGCTGATGACTACTCAATAGTTCAGTGTGCCATGCTTTACGGCTTAGAATCAGGACTTCAACGACATGTTGAACGTCATGGAGCATATGAGAAGTTCCAGGAGTTGAAGTTAATATTTCAAGCAAATGCCCAGATTGAGAGATATGAAGTCTCCAATAAGTTCTACAGCTATAAGATGGAGGAGAATACTTCTGTCAGTGAATATATACTCAGAATGTCTGGGTACCATAATCACTTAACTCAGCTAGGAGTTAATCTTCCGTTGATAGTGTCATTGACAGAGTTCTTCAATCACTGCCACCAAGCTACAAGAGCTTCATGATGAACTATAATATGCAAGGGATGGATAAGACGATTCTTGAGCTCTTCGCAATGCTAAAGGTTGCGGAGGTAGAAATCAAGAAGGAGCATCAAGTGTTGATGGTCAACAAGACCACCAGTTTCAAGAAAAAGGGTAAAGGGAAGAAGAAAGGGAATTCAAAAAAACGGGAAACAAGTTGCTGCTCAAGAGAAGAAACCCAAGTCTGGACCTAAGCCTGAGACTGAGTGCTTCTATTGCAAAGAGACTGGTCACTGGAAGCGGAACTGCCCCAAGTATTTGGCGGATAAGAAGGATGGCAAGGTGAACAAAGGTATATGTGATATACACGTTATTGATGTGTACCTTACTAGAGCTCGCAGTAGCACCTGGGTATTTGATACTGGTTCTATTGCTAATATTTGCAACTCGAAATAGGGACTACGGATTAAGCGAAGATTGGCTAAGGACGAGGTAACGATGCGCGTGGGAAATTGTTCCAAAGTCAATGTGATCGCCGTCGGCACGCTACCTCTACATCTACCTTTGGGATTAGTTTTAGACCTGAATAATTGTTATTTGGTGCCAGTGTTAAGCATGAGCATTATATCTGAATCTTGTTTGATGCGAGATGGTTATTCATTTAAATCTGAGAATAATGGTTGTTCTATTTATATGAGTAATATCTTTTATGGTCATGCACCCTTGTAGAGTGGTCTATTTGTGTTGAATCTCGATAGTAGTGATATACATATTCATAATGTTGAAGCCAAAAGATACAGAGTTGATAATGATAGTGCAACTTGTTTGTGGCACTGCCATTTGGGTCATATTGGTGTAAAGCGCATGAAGAAACTCCATACTGATGGACTTCTGGAATCACTTGATTATGAATCACTTGGTACTTGCGAACCATGCCTCATGGGCAAGATGACTAAAACGCCATTCTCCGGAACAATGGAGCGAGCAACAGACTTCTTGGAAATCATACATATTGATGTATGTGGTCCGATGAATGTTGAGGCTCACGGCGGGTATCATTATTTTCTCACCTTCACAGATGATTTGAGCAGATATGGGTATATCTACTTAATGAAACATAAGTCTGAAACATTTGAAAAGTTCAAAGAATTTTAGAGTGAAGTGGAAAATCATCGTAACAAGAAAATAAAGTCTCTACGATCTGATCGTGGAGGAGAATATTTGAGTTATGAGTTTGGTCTACATTTGAAACAATGTGGAATAGTTTCACAACTCACGCCACCCGGAACACCACAGCGTAATGGTGTGTCCGAACGTCGTAATCGTACTTTACTAGATATGGTGCGATCTATGATGTCCCTTACTGATTTACCACTATCGTTTTGGGGTTATACTTTAGAGACAGCCGCATTCACGTTAAATAGGGCACCACCAAAATCCGTTGAGACGATGCCTTATGAACTGTGGTTTGGCAAGAAACCAATGTTGTCGTTTCTTAAAGTTTGGGGCTGCGATGCTTATGTGAAAAAGCTTCAACCTGATAAGCTCGAACCCAAATCGTAGAAACGTGTCTTCATAGGATACCCAAAGGAAACTATTGGGTACACCTTCTATCACAGATCCGAAGGCAAGACATTCATTGCTAAGAATGGATCCTTTCTAGAGAAGGAGTTTCTCTCGAAAGAAGTGAGTGGGAGGAAAGTAGAACTTGATGAGGTAACTGTACCTGCTCCCTTATTGGAAAGTAGTTCATCACAGAAACCGGTTCCTATGACACCTACACCAATTAGTGAGGAAGCTAATGTTGATGATCATGAAACTTCAGATCAAGTTACTACCGAACCTCGTAGATCCGCACTAGAGTGGTACGGTAATCCTGTTTTGGAGGTCATGTTACTTGACCATGACGAGCCTACAAACTATGAGGAAGCGATGATGAGCCCAGATTCCGCAAAATGGCTTAAAGCCAAGAAATCCGAGATGGGGTCCATGTATGAGAACACAAGTGTGGACTTTGGTTGACTTGCCCGATGATCGGCAAGCCATAGAGAATAAATGGATCTTCAAGAAGAAGACTGACGCTGACGGTAACGTTACTGTCTACAAAGCTCGAATTGTTGCGAAAGGTTTTCGACAAGTTCAAGGAGTTGACTACGATGAGACCTTCTCACCTGTAGCGATGCTTAAGTCCATTTGAATCATGTTAGCAATTGCCGCATTTTATGATTATGAAATTTGGCAAATGGATGTAAAGACTGCATTCCTGAATGGTTTTCTAGAAGAAGAGTTGTATATGATGCAACCTGAAGGTTTTATCGATCTGAAGTGTACTAACAAAGTGTGCAAGCTCCAGCGATCCATTTATTGACTGGTGCAAGCCTCTCGGAGTTGGAATAAAAGTTTTGATAGTGTGATCAAAGCATATGGTTTTATACATAATTTTGGAGAAGTCTGCATTTACAAGAAAGTGAGTGGGTGCTCTGTAGCATTTCTAATACTATATGTGGATGACATATTATTGATTGGAAATGATATAGAATTTCTGGATAGCATAAAATGATACTTGAATAAGAGTTTTTCAATGAAAGACCTCGGTGAAGCTGCTTATATATTGGGCATCAAGATCTATAGTGATAGATCAAGACGCTTAATTGGACTTTCACAAAGCACATACCTTGATAAAGTTTTGAAGAAGTTCAAAATGGATCAGGCTAAGAAAGGGTTCTTGCCTGTGTTACAAGGTGTGAAATTGAGTTAGACTCAATGCCCAACCACTGCAGAAGATAGAGAGAAAATGAAAAGTGTTCCCTATGCTTCGGCTCTATCATGTATGCAATGCTGTGTACCAGACCTGATGTGTGTTGGGGAACGTTGCAGAAAACAAAAAAATTTCCTACGTTTCACCAAGATCAATCTATGGAGTCAACTAGCAACGAGTGATTGGATGCATCTACATACCTTTGTAGATCACGAGCGGAAGCGTTCAAAGAACGGGGATGAAGGAGTCGTACTCGTCGTGATCCAAATCACCGGAGATCCTAGCGCCGAACGGACGGCACCTCCGCGTTCAACACACATACGGTCAGCGTGACGTCTCCTCCTTCTTGATCCAGCAAGGGGGAAGGAGAGGTTGATGAAGATCCAGCAGCACGACGGCGTGGTGGTGGATGCAGCAGTCACCGCAGCAGGGCTTTGCCGAGCTTCTGTGAGAGGGAGAGGTGTAGCAGGGGAGAGGGAGGCTCCAAGACTTTAGGTGCGGCTGCCCTCCCTCCCCCCCCCCCATTATATAGGCCCCCTAGGGGGGTGCGTCGGCCCTAGGAGATGGGATCTCCTAGGGGGGCGGCGGCCAAGGGGTGGAGTGCCCCCCAAGGCAAGTGGAGGCGCCCCCTCCCCTAGGGTTCCCAACCCTAGGCGCATGGGGGCCCAAGGGGGGCGGACCAGCCCACTATGGGCTGGTTCCCTCCCCACTTCAGCCCATGAGGTCCTCCGGAATGGGTGGCCCCACCCGGTGGACCCCCGGGACCCTTCCGGTGGTCCCGGTACAATACCGGTGACCCCGAAACTTTCCCGATGGCCGAAACTACACTTCCTATATATAATTCTTCACCTCCGGACCATTCCGGAACTCCTCGTGACGTCCAAGATCTCATCCAGGACTCCGAACAACTTTCGGATTACTGCATACTCATATCTATACAACCCTAGTGTCACCGAACCTTAAGTGTGTAGACCCTACGGGTTCGGGAGACAAGCAGACATGACTGAGACGATTCTTTGGTCAATAACCAACAGCGGGATCTGGATACCCATGTTGGCTCCCACATGCTCCTCGATGATCTCATCGGATGAACCACGATGTCGAGGACCTAATCAATCCCGTACTCAATTCCCTTTGTCAATCGGTACGTTACTTGCCCGAGACTCGATCATCGGTATCCCAATACCTTGTTCAGTCTTGCTACCGGAAAGTCACTTTACTCGTACCGTAATGCATGATCCCGTGATCAACCACTTGATCACATTGAGCTCATTATGATGATGCATTACCGAGTGGGCCCAGAGATACCTCTCCGTCATACGGAGTGACAAATCCCAGTCTCGATTCGTGCCAACCCAACAGACACTTCCGGAGATACCTGTAATGTACCTTTATAGTCACCTAGTTACGTTGTGACGTTTGGCACACCCAAGGGATTCCTACGGTATCCGGGAGTTGCACAATCTCATGGTCTAAGGAAATGATACTTGACATCCAGAAAAGCTACAGC
Source organism: Triticum urartu (assembly GCF_056163025.1). Lineage (NCBI taxonomy): Eukaryota > Viridiplantae > Streptophyta > Magnoliopsida > Poales > Poaceae > Triticum > Triticum urartu. Next base: position 560,886,953 of record NC_141875.1, read on the forward strand.
AAACGAACTACACGATCTTTGTGCTATGCTTAGGTTTGGGTCTTGTCCATCACATCATTCTCCTAATGATGTGATCCCGTTATCAATGACATCCTCATGTCCATAGCCAGGAAACCATGACTATCTGTTGATCAACGAGCTAGTAAACTAGAGGCTCACTAGGGACACATTGTGGTCTATGTATTCACACATGTATTACGATTTCCGGATAATACAATTATAGCATGAATAATAGACAATTATCATGAACAAGGAAATATAATAATCATTTTATTATTGCCTCTAGGGCATATTTCCAATAGTCTCCCACTTGCACTAGAGGCAATCATCTAGTTACATTGTGATGAATCGAACACCCATGGAATTCTGGTGTTGATCATGTTTTGCTCTAGGGAGAGGTTTAGTCAACGGATCTGCTACATTCAGGTCCGTATGTACTTTACAAATCTCTATGTCTCCATTTTGAACACTTTCACGAATGGAGTTGAAGCGACGCTTGATATGCCTGGTCTTCCTGTGAAACCTGGGCTCCTTGGCAAGGGCAATAGCTCCAGTGTTGTCACAAAAGAGAGTCATCGGGCCCGACGCATTGGGTATGACTCCTAGGTCGGTAATGAACTCCTTCACCCAGACTGCTTCGTGTGCTGCCTCCGAGGCCGCCATGTACTCCGCTTCACATGTAGATCCCGCCACAACGCTTTGCTTGCAACTGCACCAGCTTACTGCCCCACCATTCAAAATATACACGTATCCGGTTTGTGACTTAGAGTCATCCAGATCTGTGTCGAAGCTAGCATCGACGTAACCCTTTACGACAAGCTCTTCGTCACCTCCATAAACGAGAAACATTTCCTTGGTCCTTTTCAGGTACTTCAGGATATTCTTGACCGCTGTCCAGTGTTCCATGCCGGGATTACTTTGGTACCTTCCTACCAAACTCACGGCAAGGTTTACATCAGGTCTGGTACACAACATAGCATACATGATAGACCCTATGGCCGAGGCATAGGGGACGACACTCATCTTTTCTCTATCTTCTGCCGTGGTCGGGCATTGAGCCAAGCTCAATCTCGTACCTTGCAATACAGGCAAGAACCCCTTCTTTGACTGATCCATTTTGAACTTCTTCAATATCTTGTCAAGGTACATACTCTGTGAAAGACCAATGAGGCGTCTCGATCTATCTCTATAGATCTTGATGCCTAATATATAAGCAGCTTCTCCAAGGTCCTTCATTGAAAAACACTTATTCAAATAGGCCTTTATGCTTTCCAAGAATTCTATATCATTTCCCATCAACAGTATGTCATCCACATACAATATGAGAAATGCTACAGAGCTCCCACTCACTTTCTTGTAAATGCAGGCTTCTCCATAAGTCTGCATAAACCCAAACGCTTTGATCATCTCATCAAAGCGAATGTTCCAACTCCGAGATGCTTGCACCGGCCCATAAATCGAGCGTTGGAGCTTGCACACCTTTTCAGCATTCTTAGGATCGACAAAACCTTCCGGCTGCATCATATACAGTTCTTCCTTAAGGAAACCATTAAGGAATGTCGTTTTGACGTCCATTTGCCATATCTCATAATCATAGAATGCGGCAATTGCTAACATGATTCGGACGGACTTCAGCTTTGCTACGGGTGAGAAAGTCTCATCATAGTCAACCCCTTGAACTTGTCGATAACCCTTAGCGACAAGCCGAGCTTTATAGATGGTCACATTACCATCCGCGTCTGTCTTCTTCTTAAAGATCCATTTATTTTCTATGGCTCGCCGATCATCGGGCAAGTCAGTCAAAGTCCATACTTCGTTTTCATACATGGATCCTATCTCGGATTTCATGGCTTCCAGCCATTTGTCGGAATCCGGGGCCGCCATCGCTTCTTCATAGTTCGAAGGTTCACCGTTGTCTAACAACATGATTTCCAAGACAGGGTTGCCGTACCACTCTGGTGCGGAACGTGTCCTTGTGGACCTACGAAGTTCAGTAGCAACTTGATCTGAAGTTTCATGATCATCATCATTAACTTCCTCTCTAGTCGGTGCAGGCACCTCAGGAACATTTTCCTGAGTTGCGCCACTTTCCGGTTCAAGAGGTAATACTTCATCAAGTTCTACTTTCCTCCCACTTACTTCTTTCGAGAGAAACTCTTTCTCTAGAAAGGATCCATTCTTGGCAACAAAGATCTTGCCTTCGGATCTGAGGTAGAAGGTATACCCAATAGTTTCTTTAGGGTATCCTATGAAGACGCATTTTTCCGACTTGGGTTCGAGCTTTTCAGGTTAAAGTTTCTTGACATAAGCATCGCATCTCCAAACTTTTAGAAACGACAGCTTAGGTTTCTTCCCAAACCATAATTCATACGGTGTAGTCTCAAAGGATTTCGACGGAGCCCTATTTAAAGTGAATGCGGCAGTCTTTAAAGCATAGCCCCAAAATGATAGCGGTAAATCAGTAAGAGACATCATAGATCGCACCATATCTAATAGAGTGTGATTACGACGTTCGGACACACCATTACGCTGAGGTGTTCCAGGCGGCGTGAGTTGTGAAACTATTCCACATTTTCTTAAGTGTGTGCCAAATTCGTGACTCAAGTATTCTCCCCCACGATCTGATCGCAAGAACTTGATTTTCCTGTCACGTTGATTCTCAACCTCACTCTGAAATTCCTTGAACTTTTCAAAGGTCTCAGACTTGTGTTTCATTAAGTAGACATACCCATATCTACTTAAGTCATCAGTGATGGTGAGAACATAACGATAGCCACCGCGAGCCTCAACACTCATTGGACCGCACACATCAGTATGTATGATTTCCAATAAGTTGGTTGCTCGCTCCATTGTTCCTGAGAACGGAGTCTTGGTCATTTTACCCATGAGGCATGGTTCGCACGTGTCAAATGATTCGTAATCAAGAGACTCTAAAAGTCCATCTGCATGGAGCTTCTTCATGCGTTTGATACCTATGTGACCAAGGCGGCAGTGCCACAAGTATGTGGGACTATCATTATCAACCTTACATCTTTTGGTATTCACACTATGAATATGTGTAGCATTACGCTCAAGATTCATTAAGAATAAACCATTCACCATCGGAGCATGACCATAAAACATATCTCTCATATAAATAGAACAACCATTATTCTCGGATTTAAATGAGTAGCCATCTCGTATTAAACGAGATCCTGATACAATGTTCATGCTCAAAGCTGGCACTAAATAACAATTATTGAGGTTTAAAACTAATCCCATAGGTAAATGTAGAGGTAGCGTGCCAACGGCGATCACATCGACCTTGGAACCATTCCCGACGCGCATCGTCACCTCGTCCTTCGCCAGTCTCCGCTTATTCCGCAGCTCCTACTTTGACTTACAAATGTGAGCAACCGCACCGGTATCAAATACCCAGGAGCTACTACGAGTACTGGTAAGGTACACATCAATTACATGTATATCACATATACCTTTCGTGATGCCGGCCTTCTTGTCCGCTAAGTATTTGGGGCAGTTCCGCTTCCAGTGACCACTTCCCTTGCAATAAAAGCACTCAGTCTCGGGCTTGGGTCCATTCTTTGGCTTCTTCCCGGTAGCTTGCTTATCGGGCGCGGCAACTCCCTTGCCGTCCTTCTTGAAGTTCTTCTTACCCTTGCCTTTCTTGAACTTAGTGGTTTTATTCACCATCAACACTTGATGTTCCTTTTTGACTTCTACCTCTGCTGATTTCAACATTGCAAATACTTCAGGAATGGTCTTTTCCATCCCCTGCATATTGAAGTTCATCACAAAGCTCTTGTAGCTTGGTGGAAGCGACTGAAGGATTCTGTCAATGACCACGTCATCCGAGAGATTAACTCCCAGCTGAGTCAAGCGATTATGCAACCCAGACATTTTGAGTATGTGCTCACTGACAGAACTGTTTTCCTCCATCTTATAGCTAAAGAACTTGTCGGAGACTTCATATCTCTTGACCCGGGCATGAGCTTGAAAAACCATTTTCAGCTCTTCGAACATCTCATATGCTCCGTGTCTCTCAAAACGCTTTTGGAGCCCCGGTTCTAAGCTGTAAAGCATGCCGCACTGAACGAGGGAGTAATCATCAGCACGTGTCTGCCAAGCGTTCATAACGTCTTGTTCTACAGGGAGAGCAGGTGCTTCACCTAGCGGTGCTTGTAGGACATAATCTTTCTTGGCAGCTATGAGGATGATCCTCAGGTTCCGGACCCAGTCCATATAGTTGCTGCCATCGTCTTTCAGCTTGGTTTTCTCTAGGAACGCGTTGAAGTTGAGGACAACGTTGGCCATTTGATCTACAATACATGTTGTAAAGATTTTAGACTAAGTTCATGATAATTAAGTTCATCTAATCAAATTATTCAATGAACTCCCACTCAAATAGACATCCCTCCAGTCATCTAAGTATAACATGATCCGAGTTAACTAGGCCGTGTCCGATCATCACGTGAGACGGACTAGTCAACATCGGTGAACACCTTCATGTTGATCGTATCTTCTATACGACTCATGCTCGACCTTTCGGTCTTCTGTGTTCCGAGGCCATGTCTGTACATGCTAGGCTCGTCAAGTCAACCTAAGTGTTTGCATGTGTAAATCTGTCTTACACCCGTTGTATGTGAACGTTGGAATCTATCACACCCGATCATCACGTGGTGCTTCGAAACAACGAACTGTCGCAACGGTGCACAGTTAGGGGGAACACTTTCTTGAAATTATTATGAGGGATCATCTTATTTACTACCGTCGTTCTAAGTAAACAAGATGCAAAAACATGATAAACATCACATGCAATCAAATAATAGTGACATGATATGGCCAGTATCATATAGCTTCCTTTGATCTCCATCTTGGGGCTCCATGATCATCTTGTCACCGGCATGACACCATGATCTCCATCATCATGATCTCCATCATCGTGTCTCCATGAAGTTGCTCGCCAACTATTATTTCTACTACTATGGCTAACACGTTTAGCAATAAAGTAAAGTAATTTACATGGCGTGTCTCAATGACACGCAGGTCATACAAAAAATAAAGACAACTCCTATGGCTCCTGCCGGTTGTCATACTCATCGACATGCAAGTCGTGATTCATATTACAAGAACATGATCTCATACATCACATATATATATCATTCATCATTCATCACAACTTTGGCCATATCACATCACAAAACACTTGCTGCAAAAACAAGTTAGACGTCCTCTAATTGTTGTTGCAAGTTTTTACGTGGCTGCAAGAGGGTTCTAGCAAGAACGTTTTCTTACCTACGTTAAAGCCACAACGTGATTTGTCAACTTCTATTTACCATTCATAAGGACCCTTTTTGTCGAATCCGCTCCAACTAAAGTGGGAGAGACAGACACCCGACAGCCACCTTATGCAACTAGTGCATGTCAGTCGGTGGAATCGGTCTCATGTAAGCGTACGTGTAAGGTTGGTCCGGGCCGCTTCATCCCACAATACCGCTGAAGCAAAATAAGACTAGTAGCGGCAAGAAAGTTGACAACATCTACGCCCACAACAAATTGTGTTCTACTCGTGCAAAGAGAACTACGCATAGACCTAGCTCATGATGCCACTGTTGGGGAACGTTGCAGAAAACAAAAAAAATTCCTACGTTTCACCAAGATCAATCTATGGAGTCAACTAGAAATGAGTGATCGGATGCATCTACATACCTTTGTAGATTGCGAGCGGAAGCGTTCAAAGAACGGGGATGAAGGAGTCGTACTCGTCGTGATCCAAATCACCGGAGATCCTAGCGCCGAACGGACGGCACCTCCGCGTTCAACACACGTACGGTCAGCATGACGTCTCCTCCTTCTTGATACAGCAAGGGGGAAGGAGAGGTTGATGAAGATCCAGTAGCACGACGGCGTGGTCGTGGATGCAGCAGTCACCGTAGCAGGGCTTCGCCGAGCTTCTGTGAGAGGGAGAGGTGTAGCAGGGAAGAGGGAGGCGCCAAGACTTTAGGTGCGGCTGCCCTCCCTCCCCCCCCCTTTATATAGGCACCCTAGGGGGGTGCGCCAGCCCTAGGAGATGGGATCTCCTAGGGGGGGCGGCGGCCAAGGGGGTGGAGTGCCCCCCAAGGCAAGTGGAGGCGCCCCCTCCCCTAGGGTTCCCAACCCTAGGCGCATGGGGGGCCCAAGGGGGGGGCGCACCAACCCAATATGGGCTAGTTCCCTCCCCACTTCAGCCCATGAGGTCCTCCGGAATGGGTGGCCCCACCCGGTGGACCCCCGGGACCCTTCCGGTGGTCCTGGTACAATACCGGTGACACCGAAACTTTCCCGATGGCCGAAACTACACTTCCTATATATAATTCTTCACCTCCGGACCATTCCGGAACTCCTCGTGACATCCAGGATCTCATCTGGGACTCCGAACAACTTTCGGATTACTGCATACTCATATCTATACAACCCTAGCGTCACCGAACCTTAAGTGTGTAGACCCTACGGGTTCGGGAGACAAGCAGACATGACCGAGACGATTCTCTGGTCAATAACCAACAGCGGGATCTGGATACCCATGTTGGCTCCCACATGCTCCTCGATGATCTCATTGGATGAACCACGATGTCGAGGACCTAATCAATCCCGTACTCAATTCCCTTTGTCAATCGGTATGTTACTTTCCCGAGACTCGATCGTCGGTATCCCAATACCTTGTTCAGTCTCGTTACCGGCAAGTCACTTTACTCGTACCGTAATGCATGATCCCGTGATCAACCACTTGATCACATTGAGCTCATTATGATGATGCATTACCGAGTGGGCCCAGAGATACCTCTCCGTCATACGGAGTGACAAATCCCAGTCTCGATTCGTGCCAACCCAACAGACACTTCCGGAGATACCTGTAATGTACCTTTATAGTCACCCAGTTACGTTGTGACGTTTGGCACACCCAAGGCATTCCTACGGTATCCGGGAGTTGCACAATCTCATGGTCTAAGGAAATGATACTTGACATCCAGAAAAGCTACAGCAAACGAACTACACGATCATTGTGCTATGCTTAGGTTTGGGTCTTGTCCATCACATCATTCTCCTAATGATGTGATCCCGTTATCAATGACATCCTCATGTCCATAGCCAGGAAACCATGACTATCTGTTGATCAACGAGCTAGTCAACTAGAGGCTCACTAGGGACACATTGTGGTCTATGTATTCACACATGTATTACGATTTCCGGATAATACAATTATAGCATGAATAATAGACAATTATCATGAACAAGGAAATATAATAATCATTTTATTATTGCCTCTAGGGCATATTTCCAACAATGTGTGCCTTGCTATTAGTTTAGCGGGGAGGTACCAAAGTAATCCGGAAGTGGATCACTGGACAGCGGTCAAGAACATCCTGAAATGCCTGAAAAGGACTAAGGATATGTTTCTCGTTTATGGAGGTGACAAAGAGCTCGTCGTAAATGGTTACGTCGATGCAAACTTTGACACTGATCCGGACAATTCTAAATCGCAAACCGGATACGTGTTTATATTGAACGGTGGTGCTGTCAGTTGGAGCAGTTCCAAACAAAGCGTTGTGGCAGGATCTACGTGTGAAGCGGAGTACATAGCTGCTTCGGAAGCAGCAAATGAAGGAGTCTGGATGAAGGAGTTCATATTCGATCTAGGTGTCATACCTAGTGCATCGGGTCCAATGAAAATCTTTTGTGACAATACTGGTGCAATTGTCATGGCAAAGGAATCCACATTTCACAAGAGAACCAAACACATCAAGAGATGTTTCAATTCCATCCGGGATCAAGTCCAGGTAGGAGACATAGAGATATGCAAGATACATACGGATCTGAATGTTGCAGAACCGCTGACTAAGCCTCTTCCACGAGAAAAACATGATCAGCACCAAGACTCCATGGGTGTTAGAATCATTAATGTGTAATCTAGATCATTGACTCTAGTGCAAGTGGGAGACTGATGGAAATATGCCCTAGAGGCAATAATAAAGTTATTATTTATTTCCTTATTTCATGATAAATGTTTATTATTCATGCTAGAATTGTATTAACCGAAAACTTAGTACATGTGTGAATACATAGACAAACAAAGTGTCACTAGTATGCCTCTACTTGACTAGCTCATTGAATCAAAGATGGTTAAGTTTCCTAGCCATAGACATGAGTTGTCATTTGATTAACGGGATCACATCATTAGAGAATGATGTGATTGACTTGACCCATTCCGTTAGCTTAGCACTTGATCGTTTTAGTTTACTGCTATTGCTTTCTTCATGACTTATACATGTTCCTGTGACTATGACATTATGCAACTCCTGATTACCGGAGGAACACTTTGTGTGCTACCAAACGTCACAACGTAACTGGGTGATTATAAAGGTGCTCTATAGGTGTCTCCGATGGTACTTGTTGAGTTGGCATAGATCAAGATTAGGATTTTTCACTCCGATTGTCGGAGAGGTATCTTTGGGCCCTCTCGGTAATGCACATCACTATAAGCCTTGCAAGCAATGTGACTAATGAGTTAGTTGTGGGATGATGCATTACGGAACGAGTAAAGAGACTTGCCGGTAACGATATTGAGCTAGGTATTGAGATACCGACGATCGAATCTCGGGCAAGTAACATACTGATGACAAAGGGAACAACGTATGTTGTTTTGCGGTTTGACCGATAAAGATCTTTGTAGAATATGTAGGAACCAATATGAGCATCCAGGTTCCGCTATTGGTTATTGACCGGAGACATGTCTCGGTCATGTCTACATAGTTCTCGAACCCGTAGGGTCCGCACGCTTGAAGTTCTATGACAATCGGTATTATGAATTTTTATGTTTTGATGTACCAAAGATAGTTCGGAGTCCCGGATATGATCACGGACATGACGAGGAGTCTCGAAATGGTCAAGACGTAAAGATCAATATATTGGATGACTATGTTCGGACACCGGAAGGGTTCCGGGAGGTTTCGGACATATACCGGAGTACCGGGGGTTACCGGAACCCTCCCCCCCCCCGGAAGCTATTGGGCCTTATGGGCCTTAGTGAAGAAGAGAGAGGGCAGCCAGGAGATGGTGCGCGGCCCCCTTGCCCCAATCCGAATTGGACAAGGGGAAGGGGCGGTGGGCCCCCCTCTCCTTCCTTCTCTCCACCTCCTCCTTCCCCCTTCTCCTTCTTGGAATAGGAAAGGGAGGGGCCAAACCTACTTGGAGTAGGATTGCCCCCCTTGGGTGCGCCTCTCCCCTGGTCGGCCCTCTCCTCCTCCCCCCTTTATATACGGGGGTAGGGGGCACCCCAAAGACACAACAATTGATCTGTTGATCTCTTAGCCGTGTGCGGTGCCCCCTCCACCATAATCCACCTTGGTTATATTGTAGCGGTGCTTAGGAGAAGCCCTGCAACGGTAGCTTCATCAACATCGTCACCACGCTGTCATGCTGACGAAACTCTTCCCCGAGCTCTACTGGATCATGAGTTCGCGGAACGTCACCGAGCTGAACGTGTGCTGAACGCGGAGGTGCCGTACGTTCGGTGCTGAGGATCGGTTGATCGTGAAGATGTATGACTACATCAACCGCGTTGTTATAACGCTTCCGCTTAATGGTCTATGAGGGTACATGGACGACACTCTCCCCTCTCGTTGCTATGCATCACCATGATCTTGCGTGTGCATAGGAAATTTTTTGAAATTACTACGTTCCCCAACAATGCACAATTGTGTCATGGTTCACACGAGGCCGATCAAAGGATCTCCCACAAAGACAAAGCACAGGAACTGAAATAGTAGCACCTTCAACTCTTGCATCGGTCTTGTAGCCGGAAACATGTGGTCCTAAATAGGCTCTTAAGCTGGAAGCTGATGCAAACACAGACTTTAGCTCCCTCATGTTTGGGACCGTCAGCTTCTTCGAGACAATAATTGTTGGGGAACGTAGTATTTCAAAAAAAATCCTACGATCATGCAAGATCTATCTAGGAGAAGCATAGCAATGAGCGGGGAGAGTGTGTCCACGTACCCTCGTAGACCGAATGCGGAAGCGTTTAGTAACGCAGTTGATGTAGTCGAACGTCTTCGCAATCCAACCGATCCAAGTACCGAACGTACGACACCTCCGCGATCAGCACACGTTCAGCTCGGTGGCGTCCCTTGAACTCTTGATCCAGTTGAGGCCAAGGGAGAGTTCTTTCAGTACGACGGCATGGTGACGGTGATGATGAAGTTACCGGCGCAGGGCTTCGCCTAAGCACTACGATGATATGACCAAGGTGTGTAACTGTGGAGGGGGCACCACACATGGCTAAGAGAAACTTTTGTGTGTCTTTGGGGTGCCCCTTGCACGTATATAAAGGGGGGAGTAGAGGTGGACGGCCCTAGTGGGGGCGCGCCATGGGAGGAGGCCTACTTGGACTCCTGGTCCAAGTAGGAGAAGAAGGGAAGGAGGAAGATGAGAGAAGGAAGGAGGGGGGCACCGCCCCCACCCCTTGTCCAATTCGGACTGGGGGCGCGCGTCACCCCCTGGTCGGCCCTCTCTCTTCTCCACTAAGTCCCATGGTGGCCCATTAACCTCCCCGGGGGTTCCGGTAACCCCCAGTACTCCGAAACTTATCTGCAACGACCCGAACCATTCCGGTGTCCGAATGTAGCCTTCCAATATATGAATCTTTATGTCTCGACCATTTCGAGACTCCTCGTCATGTCCGTGATCTCATCCGGGACTCCGAACAAACTTTGGTACATCAAATCACATAACTCATAATACAAATCATCATCGAACGTTAAGCGTGCGGACCCTACGGGTTCGAGAACTATGTAGACATGACCGAGACACATCTCCGGTCAATAACCAATAGCGGAACCTGGATGTTCATATTGGATCCTACATATTCTACGAAGATCTTTATCAGTCAAACCGCATAACAACATACGTTGTTCCCTTTGTCATCGGTATGTTACTTGCCCGAGATTCGATCGTCGATATCATCATACCTAGTTCAATCTCGTTACCGGAAAGTCTCTTTACTCGTTTCGTAATGCATCATCCGTGACCAACTCATTAGTCACATTGCTTGCAAGGCTCATAGTGATGTGCATTACTAAGAGGGCCCAGAGATACCTCTCCGATACACGGAGTGACAAATCATAATCTCGATCTATGCCAACTCAACAATCACCATCAAAGACACCTGTAGAGCATCTTTATAATCACCCAGTTACGTTGTGACGTTTGATAGCACACTAAGTGTTCCTCCGGTATTCGGAAGTTGCATAATCTCATAGTCATAGGAGCATGTATAAGTCATGAAGAAAGCAATAGCAATAAACTAAACGATCATAGTGCTAAGCTAACGGATGGGTCTTGTCCATCACATCATTCTCTAATGATGTGATCCCGTTCATCAAATGACAACACATGTCTATGGTCAGGAAACTTACCATCTTTGATTAACGAGCTAGTCTAGTAGAGGCATACTAGGGACACTCTATTTGTCTATGTATTCACACATGTACTAAGTTTCCGGTTAATACAATTCTAGCATGAATAATAAACATTTATCATTATATAAAGAAGTATAAATAACAACTTTATTATTGCCTCTAGGGCATATTTCCTTCAGTCTCCCACTTGCACTAGAGTCAATAATCTAGATTACATAGTAATGATTCTAACACCCATGGAGTCTTGGTGCTGATCATGTTTTGCTCGTGAGAGAGGCTTAGTCAACGGGTCTGCAATATTCAGATCCGTATGTATTTTGCAAACCTCTATGTATCCCTCCTTGACTTGATCGCGGATGGAATTGAAGCATCTCTTGATGTGCTTGTTTCTCTTGTGAAATATGGATTCCTTTGCCAAGGCAATTGCACCAGTATTGTCACAAAAGATTTTCATTGGACCTGATGCACTAGGTATGACACCTAGATCGAATATGAACTCCTTCATTTGCTGCTTCTGAAGCAGTTGTGTACTCTGCTTCACACGTAGATCCCGCCATGATGCTTTGCTTAGAACTGCACCAACTGATAGCTCCACCATTCAATATAAATACGTATCCGGTTTGTGACTTAGAGTCATCCGGATCAGTGTCAAAGCTTGCATCGACGTAACCATTTACGACGAGCTCTTTGTCACCTCCATAAACGATAAACATATCCTTAGTCCTTTTCAGGTATTTCAGGATGTTCTTGACCGCTGTCCAGTGATCCACTCCTGGATTACTTTGGTACCTCCTTGCTAAACTAATACCAAGGAACACATCAGGTCTGGTACACCGCATTGCATACATGATAGAATCTATGGCTGAGGCATATAGGGAATAACTTTCATTTTCTCTCTATCCTCTGCAGTGGTCGGGCATTGAGTCTAACGCAACTTCACACCTTGTAACACAGGCAAGAACCCTTTCTTTACCTGATCCATTTTGAACTTCTTCAAAAGTTTATCGAGGTATGTGCTTTGTGAAAGTCCAATTAAGCGTCTTGATCTATCTCTATAGATCTTGATGCCCAATATATAAACACATTCACTGAGGTCTTTTATTGAAAAATTCTTATTCAAATATCCTTTTATGCTATCTAGAAATTCCTAATTCTTTCTCTAATTCTTCGATTGCTCCTTTTTTCTTTAATAAATTTGGGACCCCCCCTCCCTCATCCCACCCCAATGAAGAGATGGTTTTCTGGTTACAGTGTGAAGCTTACTTCCTATTTTAACGGCCACGTAATTTTATAAATGTTCATAGTGCCAGAGTTTTTACCGTCGATTACAAAGTTTCACCTGTGTCACGTTGACACGATGAATTGCAAACAAGCAATGACGGTGCAATCAACACGTGATATGGATATATCCAAACAACAACCAAAACTAATAATGTACCGCTCTCTTTTTTTGCGGGTTATAATGTACTGCTCTACTGGTTACCCAAGATGTTAATTAATTAAACAAAGCTCACTTCCACGGTTGGCAGCATTGAGCTATGCTATTGAACCAGTAATGCACCTTCATGGATGGCTTAATGTACATAGGAACGGGGTGCATCTGAATTTTGAGCATAGAGTGAAGCTCAATAATACACATGTCTTTTCATTGCGTACGCGAAAAACCAAGAACATGTTGGCTGCATAGCTACCATGATGGTGGTTTGCAAGTAATAGATGAGTTCATTCCCCATGTTTTGTGTGGGAATGCATGATAAGCAAACATGAAGAGTTTTTTGGATATCAGTGCAGTCCTGGAGAATTTTTGCTAGACATGGCAAGCGCGATGAACCTGAAGTGAATACGGTCTTTAAAAGATAACCATTTTATCTTGATGTATAGAAATACAAAACATTAGTATGGCAGTGACTTTCTCCTGGTATCTTGTGTCACACCCCCCCCCCCCCCTCCCCCCCACCCCAACCCAATGAAGAGATGGTTTTCTAGCTATGGTATGAAGCTCACTTCCTATTTTTCACGGCCGCTTAATTTTAAAATGTACTCTCTTCATCCCAAAGTAAGTGTCTTAAGCTTAGTACAACTTTGTACTAGAGCTAGTACAGAGTTGAGACAGTTATTTTGGGACGGGGGAGTATTTCATGGCGCCACACTTTTTCATCAATTGCAAAGTTTTGTGTGTGTCACATTTTTTTTTTGACATGGTGAATTTCAAACAATGACACACGATATGGGTATATCCAAACAACGGCCAAAATTAATATACTGATCTACTGGGGTTACCCATGATATTAATTAGACAAACCTCACTTCCATGGCTGGTAGCTTTAAACTGTGGTATTGTATAAAAATTGTGGGTAGACAAGGCTGATCGTGAAGATTAGAACATGCAAAAAAATAAACTGGACGTGTTCTTCCCAGCCTTGAATGACGGGTGGATGATAAGGTGTACTAGAGTACTCGCAAACATTGAATTATTAGCGGGTGAACTACCGAAGAATGAGTTACTCAGCATCCTAGGCCGGTGGATATAAACTCACTTCTTCGTTCCATATAGTATTACATGGCCTGCAAGTGAAGTACTGAGAAGAAACACGACACAAAGGAGACAATCAAGCAAGAAGGAGCATGTGGAGTGGAGCATGTTTTTGAGTGTCTTGGTAGCTATCCGGATGTACAAGGGAATGGGATGCATCGGGAATTCGAGCAGCAGTTGCACACGCTTGCCCTGCAGCTGTTTCTGGCTTGTATGAAGGAGTATGCCCTGGTTCATGCGAGGCCGGTCAAAGGATCTCCCGGATCTCGGTTGTTAAGCAGCCGAAAACTGATGGTCCTAAACAGAAACTCGTAAGCTGAGAATTAGTTCCAGCAAAGACTCCGCATGCTACTGGTCTCGTGCAGGAAACTGACATGACTGGCTGTACACAACAAGTCCATGAGTCTCCTCAAGTGCGACACCACGTGTTAGAATTGCATGAGCTTTTTAACATGTACTCCATCTGTTCATTTTTATAAGACCTTGAAGACATTTTAGACATGTGCAAAACAGTCCATTTTGAGTTGTCTAAAACGACTTACAAAAATGAACAGAGGGAGCACGTGTTAACAAAAATACTCTCTATTGTCCCAAATTGTGAAGGAACTGAGCAAAACTGATTAGCGAGGGTTCTTCTCATACCCCAAGAAAAAGCTACTACCATTTGATCGATTACAGAAGAAAAATATTTTACTGCTGAGTGGGGAGAATAACTAGCCAATATCACAACAAAATTTTCATGCTTGACTTTATGGAGACCAACTCTTCTTCAGTGACCTTTTTCCACACGCCACCAACCAGTAACGTACCCCTGAGACCAAAGGTCCGCTCTGGAACATCAGAAATCCCATGTTCAGGTGGCGATCTTGATATCTCTAGGATGCCTTCACCATCCAACTGCTGCTCCGGGTGAGAATAACAGTCGAAAATTTCAATCTGGCCATCAGGCTCAAAATTTCCATGTTCTGCTGTGTCATGCTTCAGTTCATCATCAATGACATCAAGGACCGGAAGAACAGCAGTTGAACTATATGAACAAGGTATCATTCCTGGCGGACAGGGGGTCCAGGACTTCGCTATAGACCACCTAGTACGTTTATCTGGCATGCTTGTGTTGAGCGTTCCCTCAGTTCCATTTTCAGCTGAACACGCATTATCCGGTTTCCTCAACTGCAATTTGAACGCTTCCAGCTTCTGTGTTGCGCTTTCAACCGATTCTTGTCCATTGGACAAGATTCTGGATTCAAGGAGGGTACAATCTTTGGGTGACCTTCACAGGGACAACAAAGGAAGCTTCCTTAGTTTCTCCTTCATGTTGTTATCGACGGTCATCTTAATCAGCAATAGTGCTATTGCTGCTCATCCACTTCCTCAAAGTATTCCTGCTCATCTAGATTGCCTAGTGTCGGAGAGGTCAGAGGAAAGAGCGAGGGAGAGGCGCATGGTGTCGGAAAGTGAGTGGAATAGGATCATGGAGGAAGAAGGCGAACTCCTGATGCGCCAGCCCCGCGCCGTCGACGACCGGTACGGTATTGAGCGGCACGAGCACGAAGCCCAAGAGCTAGGGTTAGGGTCGCACTGCATTAGGCGTCAAGTAGAGGGTTTTGGATGGCCGCCGACTTGCGGCAACGCTCATGCTCCACATCCCTCTGCAACACGTCCAAGATACTCACGATCCATAGCTAACCCACCTCCGCCTCCACATCTTTCTTTGGTTTGTTGTAGGCGACCCGAGCGGCGGCGGCGAGAGTTAGTTGCGGTTGGAGGTGCTGGAAACCTACAACTGGGGTTTGTAGGAAAGATCGGTGAGAGGGAGAGGGGCACGGGGACCTTCGCAGGGACAAAGCTCCCTTCCACGGTTGGGAACATTAAACTGCGCTATTGAACGGAAATGATAGTAAGACAAGGACAAGTGTGAAGATTAGAATATGCAAAAAATCTCTGAATGTGTCCTGCCCAGCCCGTCCTTCAACAAAGTGTATGATAAGGTGTACAAGTGTACTCCCAAACATTGAATTACTAGTGGGTGGGTGAGCTACCGAAGAATGAGTTACTCAACATCTTGATCCTGTGGATATAAACCGACTACTTCGTATTGTATTACAGGAGTGAAGTGGTAAGAAGAAAACGTGGGACAGAGGGAACAATTGAGCAAGGAGGGGCGTGTTTTTGTTAGTTGAGTTTTTGAGTGGCTTGGTAGCTATCCGGATGTACACGGGAATATGATGCGTCGGGAATTTGAACAGCAGCCCCACTGGTTTTTCTTGCGGTTCTTTCCGGGTCTGATGCACAGGTACGCCATGGCTCACACGAGGCCAATAAAAGAATCCTTAGGAACCTCAAGAACACAGAGGTGTCAGCACGTCTTGTAGGAGTCACATAGCCTGAAACTGGTGGCCCTAGAGACATAGTACTAGTAAGCACGGAGCTGACGCAAACACATGTCTTCGTGACTTCAATGGGCTGTGCAGAAGACGGCATCGCCCCGTGCGAGAGTTCGTGTCAGATGAGCAACGAGATGTCCCCATAGTGGATACTTTAGTTGTATCCGCCAAAGAAAAGAAGTTGGACTTTTGCACTTGATCTCCTTTTTGACAGCGCCCAGAAACAGATTTATGTTACTCGCACTGAAAACATTTTAAGTGATAACAGAACAAAATCTCAATTCAGGTCAAAGAAAAAAATTGTCTCTGTTATCTAAAATAGTGAAGAAACTGAGCAAAACTGATTAAAGAGGGTTTTGTCATGCCCCAGTAAAAGCTAACGTTTGATCGTTTACAGAAGAGAAATATTTTACTAATGAGGGGCGAATAACTAGCCAATATTACAACAAAATTTTCATGCTTGACTTTATGGAGAGCAACTCTTCTTCGGTCAGCTTTTTCCACACGCCACCAACCAGTAATGTACCCCTGAGACCAGAGGCCATTTCTGGCATATCAGAAATCCCATGTTCAGGTGGCGATCTTGATATTTCTAGGATGCCTTCACCATCCAACTGCTGCTCAGGGTAAGAATAAGAGTCGAAAATTTCAATCTGACCATCAGGCTCAAAATTTCCATGTTCTGCTGTGTCATGCTTCAGTTCATCATCAATGACATCAAGGACGGGAAGAACAGCAGTTGAACTATATGAACAAGGTATCATTCCTAGCGGACAGGGGGTCCAGGACTTCGCTATAGACCACCTATTACGTTTCTCTGGCATGCTTGTGTTAAGCGTTCCCTCAGTTCCATTTTCAGCTAAACTCGCATTATCTGGTTTTCTCAACTGCAACTTGAACGCTTCCAACTTCTGTGTTGCGCTTTCAACCGATTCTTGTCCATTGGACAAGATTCTGGATTCAAGGAGGGTATCTTTCGGTGACCTTCGCAGGGACAACAAAGGAAGCTTCCTCAGTTTCTCCTTCATGTTATTATTGCCGACCATCTCAATCAGCAATAGTGCTGCATCTGCAATGCATCTTTCACCTATAGCGGGCAAACTCAATAACTTCTGCAGAAGTTTTGCGAGACAGAAACGAGGGACCGCATTCCTGTCCGAAGAGAGTACTCCTATCTCGTGGACAAGTCCAATACGGCCGGAATCCTTTAACTCTTTTATGCTTGTGACAATCCATAGAACCAGGGAGCACAAGTTTTTCATTGTTGATGACTCAGCTGGCAGGCATACATATGATCCACCTATACATATAACGAAACTAATAAGACCAGTATATCTGTACAAACAAAAGTCTACAAGAGCCGTGAACGGAAATGCTAGCATCAAGTTTGAATAATGAAATAAAACATAGCAAGCCATCCAGTCCAGGATTGTGATGTGAAGCAAATCATGGTATAAATCAAGGAAATAAGGTTGCAGAGATGGTAGAAAACTGAAATTAGGACACCCAAATATCAGGGCAGTACCTTTGTGTTCAAGGTCGTTCCTGGCCTCAATCATTTCAATTACCGACTTTAGTAAGCCAAGAAGCACTCTTGGTTCTTTTTCTGATAGTTTTGTTATAATGGTTTTCATATCTCCATTTGATATTTGATTCTGAATTTGAACATCAGATGAGTGATTCACATCCAAACTATCAGATTGATGTATATCGCTGTTTTCAGAGATTTCTGGGGCATCGAGCTGACAAAACTCCAAAAGAACAGAGACAGCCTCAGTGGGACATGTATAGTAAAGTTGACGTACATATTTGATGGCATTTAAAATATGTTTCTGGGAACCTGCAATTTAGAAAACAAAACTCAATTAATACTGAGCTATGCTGATCATGAGATACACTGGGCTGAGAGAGAGTTATAATTATAAATAATTCTGTCATAGCTTGAAGCACTACCGAAAGTTTTGTCATAAATACTACAAGTAATTGATATTCATGTCACTATCAGGTGGTGGAAAACAAATTAACTCGAGCATATTCACAAAGCAGATCAATAGATGGCAGCAAACAGATGACGACAAGAACAGTTATTCCAGCATTAATATATGTAATACTTCTGGGCAGTTCAGATTAATGGAAGATATCACTAACTCAATCCAGATTTGGTAATCAAGAAAGCATTAGTCTCTTACTGAACACAGAAAAATCTGAGGGCAAACCAAAGCAGAGAAGACCTATTTCTGACAACCCATATCCCAAAGAAACAGAACAAGCCCAAGTGCCAAGCTTAATCAGAGTTCATGCTACAGGATGACGATACTCACGTTTCCTTTTGGAACCTGATTTTGCACTTTCAGAATCTTTTCCCTTCAGGGACTGAGCGATGTCATGCAATACTGAGTTTAGTTCTAGTCGAACATCAGGAATTGCACTAGTCTGGGAATCCCAGTAATTGCACTTCAACCAATCAAATGCCTGAAAGTAATCCCAATTTGTTAAAGATGCAGAATCACTGACAAAACATACCAGCAACTCTAAAAATTATGTTATTTGATTTAATACCAAAGCCACCATCCAGAGAGAAATAAAATAATTAGCTAGATGTCCTAGAAATACTAATCAATCAACTCAGTGTACTTTAATGGCTGCCAAACGTAGCAGTCGCAGAGAGGGGATGCCGCGATGTGAACTCTCTGCATGCATGCGATATATATCTTCATTAGGACTGAATTAGAATAGTGCAAAATAATCTAGATGGAATAGACAAAAATTACTAACCATGACGAATGTCAACGAGAATTCGTGGTACTCCAACAGTCTCAGCTAAATCAGATATTGAACGACCAGTTTCCTTGTGCGGGCTCTCCATAAAACCATTTACAAGCCTGGGAATAAGATTAAACAAAAGTAGAAAATAAGCCTTGTACATAGTCATCGCTGTTGAAGTCTTTCCCTGATCAGGCATACATTCAGTTTTTAATCTCATTAGAGCTCTACAGTACAGAAATAAAAAATAATAAAAGCAAGAATTTGCAGTAATGTTGATATGTGCATCTAGATTGCAGTGTCAGTAACTACTTGGTGCTAAGTTGGGCACTCTTTCCTCTGAGACATGAGGCTGGTACTGACCATAGCAATGCATTATGCATAACTAATACAAAGACTCCGTTTGACATTGTTTTGGATTATGATAATATTATCTTGTTGAGACACTTGTGTATTTGGATAGCTCTGTACAATCAAGTTGCAAACAGATGGCTCCAGACATATGTGAGGAAAGTGAAACTGCCGGCTTACAAAATTTATCTAACTTGTATGATATACTAAATTAGCCTACCCCAACTTCTTTGGGACTAAAGGCTTTTGTTAGCCTACCCCAACTTGTATGATACTAAATAGAGCAATATATTTTTCACAACTTTCTTTCACAGCAGCTTAATGGATAAGCGCAGTTCCGGCAGCAACCACAAACTGAGCAGAAGAATACGATGGAAGTGAACAACATATGATAATTTTGAAATCAACTATGGAAAAACTAAAGCAGAGCAACTTTGGTCAGTGCCACCAGGGTGGTTGGTTAGATTTCGTGCCGTTTTGGCATCCATCAAATACAACAGACCGGTGTTTTGACGCATGTTCCAGAAAAATGGGACCACAATATATTGACACCAAAGTATGATCTAGACTTCTAGCGGCCTTCTAGTTCAATTGCATCAGGACGACTATGATTAAGCTCCTGATGATCTGCAGAAGTAAACTATGCTCTTTCATCAAAAACTCCTATTCAAGAAGAATTCTGAACCACATGAAAAATATGAAAAACAGCTTTAAGAACATCAACTCACGAATACTAATTTGTTCTCTAAATTGCTTGCACAGTCCACCTCTCTGCACAACAAGATGTGGCACCCATTCGAACCGACCTGATAAAAGGCGTCGTTTCTCCTTTGGCACCGTGATAAATCAACAGTCTATTCATTTTTCAACACATAGCACCAGGAATTTCCTCACCTGATGATTGCCATACTGTACAGCAAGGCGAGCATCTCGTCCGACTCCAGCTTATCATCCGAAGCCACTCCATTCCTAAAGGAAAATTTTCTATCACATATATAACTTCGTCCCAAATCCATCCACACGCAAGAGAAAAAGGTTGGAACTATGCATCAAAACAGCATACCGGAAGAAGGGATCCCGCAGCCTTATCTCGAAGAGGGCCGCAGTGACCTCCACGGGGATCGGGAGGCAGCCCCTGCTCCGCCACGCGGCGATCTGCGCCAACGAAAGAGTCAGATTTCTCACCACTCGCCTGATAATTTTGGGGGGCCTTCAGGAAGAGGATACCTACCCTGCGAAGAGCGGCGCCAGGGTCGGGGTAGGGGGAGAAGATGGCGTCGCGGACGAAGCGCCACTCCGCCCAGCTCGACCACGGCACCAGCTTCCGGGCGGTGGAGCGGCCGCCGCCGGCTTCGCCTGCATCTTCCGCCGCCTCCATGGGAACCGAGCCGAGGCGAGCGGCGAGTCCAAACCCTACTAAACCCACCGGTGGGGTAGCGCCGTTTCGCTTGGGGGAAAAGGCGACGACTCGCTGCCAGGGTGGGGCCAAGGGTGTGTGTATCGTTGCGAGCGACGAGCAGGGTGCTTTCTGCAATTTGCCCGAGCCGCTGAGGGCCACCGTGAAGCTGCGGCCGTGGCCAGCCTCCGTCCACATGGCCTCCCCGGCCGCCCCTCGTCGGAGGAGAGGCGGGCAGGCGGCCGCCGCCGGAAGGCCCGCGCCGCCGCTCACATTGTCCGCTCCACCCTGCACGATACCAACATGTGAGTACCCTAGCCTGACCCCACTGTGCCAACCAAATTGCAGTTTCAGTTTGTGCGCATGCTGTAAATTCGACATTCAGATGGTAGGATGCACAACTTGGAGACAAAATTTCACAATGAGGATTAATTTAATAATTTTAACCAAATTGTTTTTGTAATTTGGGGATAATTTTTTTTAGAACGTAGACGCTGGGAGCCCACCCTTAGGCTGGCACCACCGGCTCCCTAGCCGCGACGTAAACCTGGTGAATACGGACTTGGGCGTGCTTCATGAGATCAGCGTCCTTCGGCTTCACCAACGGACTCCATTGCTGCAAGAGGAAAGAGCATTTGTAGATAATATTAGCCGGGTGCGTCGGGAACTGTCCTTCGATGGTAAATTTGTTGCGTGTCAGCCACAGGGACCAAAGCATCGCGCCAATGCTAGTCCACAACACCCTCTTGCCCTGGCCCTGGACCGAGTCCAGGAGCGCCACCAGTTCGTGCGAGGAGCGCGGATCCCACGAGACCCCGGCCGCCTCACGCATTGCACTCCAAGCAAAACGCGCCAGCGGGCAAAGGAAAAAGACATGGTTCGCGTTCTCTGGCGACCCGCACAGCGCACACGGCCCAGAGGCCGGGCCGTTCCTCTTTGCAATGTTAACAGATGTGGGAAGCCGATCGCGTAACAGCTGCCAGAGGAACACTTTGATTTTCAGAGGGACGGGGCTTGCCAAAGCCCTTTAGCCACTGTCTGTACCGACCCTTGGCACAGTTTGTGGTACAAAGACTTGACGGAGAACTTCCCGGACGCATTGAGGTGCCAGGAAACCCTATCTCGTTCCTCAGTTAGCGTCACGGGGGCTACGAGTTGCAGCAAAGCCTCCCACTTTGCTGCTTCCTGCTCGTTCAGGTTACGGCGGAAGGCAATGGCCAGGGGATGAGCCAATGCCTCTGCCACTCGCTGGTCCGGCGCCACAGCTAGAGCATACAACTCAGGGAACACTTCCCAAAGAGGGCCTGTGCCCACCTAGAAATCTAGCCAGAATCGGGTGGAGCGACCATTACCGACTTGGAACCTAGCACCTTTATCAAAAGCGGGTCTGATGGCCTGTAGGTCTTGCCAAAAGGGGGAGCCCCTTGCTTCCCCTTCAAAGAAATTCCCGTTGAGGAAGTACTTGGCCCGAAGGATGTCAGCCCAAAGTCCAGTCGCTCCTTGCGAGAGTTTCCAGATCCATTTACACATGAGCGCTATGTTTCTGTAGTCTGGTGTTGGTGATCCCTAGTCCTCCCAAGGATTTGGGCCTACATACCGCAGCCCATTTTACCATGTGGTATTTGCGCTTAAGGTTCGACCCCTCCCAAAAAAATCGTGCCCGCGGCGTGTCCAACTTGGCATGAACCCCTTCTGCCAATAGGAACAGCCCCATAGCAAACAAGGGGAGCGAGGAAAGACTCGAGTTGGTGAGAACCAGTCTGGCTGTGGAGGACATAAATTTGCCACGCCACGGGCTCACCTTCTTCCCCGCCTTCCCTGTTAGTGGTGCCCATTCGTCTATCGTCACTCTACGTGGCGCTAGAGGCAGCCCCAGATATATAAAGGGAAATCTTCCCACTTTACAATTGAGGAGGTCTGCGATACGGAGCCCCTCCTCTCTGTCAATCCCCATAGACAGAACTTCACACTTGTGGAAGTTTATTTTTAGGCCGGACATCACTTCAAAACTTAACAGCGGGGCCTTCACCGTAGCGATGCCGTGGTCGTCTGGTTGGAACAGTAGCAGAGTGTCGTCTGCGTACTGCAAGTGGGAGATCCCCCCTGGGATAAGGTGGCCAACCACACCCTTGATATGGCCAGCCGCGGTCGCCCTGCGCAGCATTGCCGCAAGGGCGTCTACCACGAAGTTGAACAGGAGCGGGAAGATGGGATCGCCCTGACGCAGCCCCCGCTTGTTCCTGAAGAAATTCCCTACTTCTCCGTTTATCAAAATAACAGTCTGGCCACCCGAGACCAGCTGCATAATCCGGTGCACCCACATGGCCGAGAAGCCTCGGCTAAGAAGGACCTGGCGCAAAAATTCCAATGCACGCGGTCGTAAGCCTTTTCAAAGTCAAGTTTTAGTAGAATAGCCGGTTCGTTGGTGCGTTTGAGCTCGTGGATGATCTCCTGGAGCGCAAGAGAGCCTTCTAGAATGTTTCGACCGCGTATAAAAGCCGTTTGGGTGCGGCTGATTATGCGATGCGCAATCGGGACCAAGCGGGAGGTAGTGGCTTTAGAACATATCTTGAACGGTACGTTGATGAGCGCGATCGGCCTGAACTGGCGGATGTTATCTGCCCCGGCCACCTTAGGGATCAGCGAGAGGAACCCGAAGTTTAGCCTAGAGATGTCTACCGTCCCGCGCATGAAACCGTTACACACGTCAAAGATTGGGCCCCGAAGAAGCGGCCAGAAGTGTTTGAACATGGCAACGTGCCAGCCGTCCGGGCCTGGCGCAGAATCTGTCTTCATGCTCATGAGAGCCGCATCAATCTCCTCGGGTAAGAAGGCTAGTCCCAGCTCCTCGTTTTCCCGTTCTGAGAGAAGCTGTGAAGGGTCCCAAATGTCAGCGTGAACCCCTGCACGCTGTTCTTCGCTCGTCCCCATAAGATTGATATAGAAATCATACACGTGCCGCGAAATGGCCTCCTGCGTCAACAGCAATCCTTGGTCGGATTGCAAGCGGAGGATCGCACATCTGCGCCGTCTCCCATTGGCGTAGGCGTGGAAGTACTTAGTATTCGCGTCCCCTTTGAGGATCCACTTTAGGCCTCCCCGGCGCCTCCAGTACTCCTCTTCCGCCCGCAGCAAGGACTGAACTTGATTCTCCAGCGCGTAGCATCTAGCCCACTCCTGTTCGGAGAACGGCCGAGCGTCTGCTTGCTGGTCAATACTCACGATCTCGGCTAGAATACCCTCTCTTAGAAATCGCGCTTGCTTGCCCAAGTTGGCTCCCCAGCCCTTGAGGCAAGCCCGGAGGCGGCTCCCTACCGCGATCCAGAGGTCCATTGGGCCCCTTTGGTAACCCACCTGGCTGACACAAGCTGACCACTTTTCCCTAAAGAAAGAGTCAAAGTCAGGATACTCGAACCACGCCGTCTCAAAGTAGAAACGAGGGCTGCGGCGAATCCTTTCCTCCCCTGAGGCAAGGATAAGTGGCACATGGTCCGAGCCGATCCGGGTCTCTGCTACTAACGAACAGAGCGGATACAGCAGTTCCCATTCCGGGGAGATGAAGACTCTATCAAGCACCGACCGCATAGGGTCCAATTGCTTGTTCGTCCACGTGTAGCGTGCGCCCGACCTAGCTACTTCCTTAATAGCCATCGAGGCGATCGCATTGTTGAACATGGACACCCTCGTCCAATTGATGTTATTGTTGTTTTTATCCGCACCCGAGCAAATAAGATTAAAGTCGCCCCCCACCACTAGGGGCGTGAGCGTGTTGCTCACCGCAAGAACCTTAGCTTGCAGTTCGGCTAGAAACGCGGCCGAACGCGCGTGATCTGCTGGCCCATAGACCTGAATCACCACCAGCTCCCTCTGAGTCTGACGGTGGCGAATGTGGCCAGCCAGGAAAAAGGTGCCCGCATCCCACGCGATCACCTCGTATATAGCTTGGTCGAAACCCAAAAGCATACCTCCGGAGTGCCCGTTTGCGGCAAGGTGATACCAGGAGAACCTTTCCAGGGGGTCTATAGATAGTAGGTCGTGGTGTCGGAAATCCGATTTAATGGTCTCCTGTAAAGCTACAATATCTATCCCTTCTTTGCGCATGTACTCCTTCAGTTGAGATCTCCTGCCCGCGTGGCCGAACCCACGAATATTCCAAAAGATGGCCCGCATCTAGATGATTCTATTCCGGAGACAGATGCCCCTTGAGGACACCGCTTTGGCCACTCGCCTCGCCTTGACCCTGCAAGGCGAAGGAGGGGGGGCAACCCCTATTGCCAACACCACCTCATTGGGCCGAGACGTTAGAGCTTGCGAAGCCCCTGCCTCCTGCTTTATCTGAACTGCACGCGCCGCTGCCGCTGCAGCGATCGCCGCTTGCGCCTGTTCGGTCGCTCGTAACAAAGGCACCAGCTCGCGCATACCCCCAGAGAAAGACGCGTCCACTCCACTCTCCCGTAACACCTCACCCAAATGATCGTCAGAAAAGGACTGCAGAATAGTAAAACGGGGGGGAGGGTTACCTGATGTCTCAAGGTTCTTCTGCGCCTGGATGAGCTGGGCCCGCTGCATCGCCGGCAGGCCAGCCTTTGCGCCCTTGGAGCGCGAGCTGGAGCGGACCGGAGCCGCTGCCACCGCCTTGAACCTCTTGGCCTGCGCAATCGGGGCCGCCTTGGATGCCTCCTGGAGCAGCGCGTCGCCAATGGGCAGCACGGTGGGAGCGGCAAGCGCCATCACCGACTGCCTCGGCGTAGGAGGCGCGCCCAGCGACTCCATGGGCCTGATCCCCTCTGTGGTCACCTTGCGCCCCGCAAGCTTCTTCGTCTGCCGCACGGACCCACTCTTGCTGCCGTCGTGCCCACCCGAAGCCGGCGAAGCAACCAAGGATGGGAGGACGGTGCTCACGGACAGCAGAATCGGCGTGCGATCTCCCGCGGGCACTCCAGTGTCGCAGGAGGTTGTGTGCCCCTTGTCGAGCCCGGACGGAGCCTGGAGAGTCACCAGCTCCAAGTTGGAGCCGTATTGGTTGGCCACGTCCGTCTCCATCGGCCCCATCGAAGAAGCCCGGTCTTGACGCGGCTGGGCCGATGGCGAGCTCGCCCCCCTGATGCCAAGCTTCTCCCATGCCGCCGTGTCAATGGAATCATCCTCCATGCTCGCATCGGGATCCTTGTCATGCTCCTTGTCCTTTTCCTTGTCGCCCGGATCCGGGCTCTTGTTGTTGCTTGGCGGTGGAGGAGGGGGAAGTGTCGGAGCCCCGCGACGAGGTGCGAGCTCCGGCTCAAGCTTGATGAGGTAGCCTTCTCCGTTGAGCCAAAGCTGAACCGATCCTCGCAGCTTCTCGGGCTTGCGACAGGCGAAACGCATCCTCACCGGGCCGGAGCGGATCAAAGACAGCTCATCTACCACCAGCGGGCGGCTCGGCATCGTCAGTCCGGCCATGAGGCGATCCACCTTACGGTGCTTGGAGGGAATGCCCCAGAGCTTCACCCAGACCTCGGGCATCGTCTCTCCTTTGGGTTCGTCTGCCATGGCGTCGCGGATGAGAGAGGTAATGTTGTTGAGGGACAGAAAGATCTTGCCACTGCGGGTCGCCATGCGCAGCATCGCCGGGTCCGGGAAGACCACGGAGAAGCAATCTTCATCGATCTGGGCCACCTGCCAGTCCCACTCTCCCTCAAACAGATGTGGCAGCTCCACCTCCAAGATCTCCTTCGACAGCACGCCCGGGGCCGCAGAGAGGATGGCGGCATTGACCCCGAAACCGCTTTGAGCGTCGTCAGCAGCTTCGGGGAACTGCAGGCAGAAGAAGCCCCCTCCTGGGATGGC
Source organism: Triticum urartu (assembly GCF_056163025.1). NCBI lineage: Eukaryota > Viridiplantae > Streptophyta > Magnoliopsida > Poales > Poaceae > Triticum > Triticum urartu. The sequence goes on from NC_141875.1 coordinate 560,913,659, forward strand.
ATGGCCCATGGTCTGGAGGAGCAGCGGCTTGCCACGGGAGGGGCAGCAAGCCGAGACATGGCCCTCCTAAGAGCAGAGGATGTAGAGAGGCGCGAACTTGCAGGAGCTCTGAAAGTGCCCCGCCCTGCCACACTTGAAGCACTCTCTGTCGTCAGCGTCCTCCACCGGGATTGGCTCGGCCTCCGTGCCCTTCGACGACCCCGCCTGTAGCGAGGACGGCGGCTTGGAGCCCGCCGGCCCCGCGGCCTTGAACTTCTTCTTCGACGCGAAAGGGTCGCCGATCCGGTCGCCTTGGAACTGCGGCATCTCCTCGATGCGCTTGAGCTCGAGTCCCTTTCTCTTGTGCTCTTCTTTCCTCCGCTTCTTGCGTTCCTGGTCCTTCACCCACCACGCCAGCGGCGGCCCCCATCCACCCGACTCGCCGTCGTGCGCCGCGCCATGCGCCTTGGACCGCACCTCGCGCTCTCGGCCGCGCTCCGGCACCGCAGGAGGAGGAGGGAGGGGGCGCTTGTCCGACCGCCGCTCGCCCTTGGAACCCATGGCCACCACCTCGGCAAAGGAGCGCACGAGGGGCAGCGGAGGGGGAGTAGGGAAGAGGGAGCGAGCAGAGTGACCGAGACGGCGCACCTCCGATTTGGTGGCTGGAAAACCTAGCGACGGATCTAGGGTTCCTCTGGGCAGCCACAACCACTTAAGTACCGGAGCCTCTGGGCTTGGGCCATTTGGACCGGGTCGGCCACCCACAGGCCCAGTGGGAGCCTGGCTGCACAGCCCCTGACGGACCGCCCGCGCGTGGGATGGATCGGGATCCGAAGTGGGCCGAGTAGCCTGGGATCCGCCCCGGCCCACCTGGCCCGCCAGCGCCAGGGCACCAACCCTAGGGCCTGGCAAATCCGACGCTGTCGCCGCCTCCCTGGCCGCCGCCGCCGGCGCAGCAGCCACCCCTGGGCTCCGTGGGCTCGCCCGCAGTAGGAGCCCGACCTCCGCCTCCGGCGTAGAGAGGCCAGCACCCTGCCAACGCGGAGACCTCGACCGGACCGCCCGACGCGCCGCTCCGACCGGAGGAACACGCCGGCGAGGACCACGGCCCCCGGGCGCGAAGGCACGCCGCCTGCCAGGATGAAGCGAGCCCCCGAGCTCCACCGCCCTGGCTACGAAATCCCCAACCGAGCTTAGGGACGGGCCACGGGCCGTCCCCTCCCCGTCGACGACCGCGACCTCCTCCGCATCTGAATCCTCTGACTCCTCCCCCGCCAGCGCCCACCGGCGCGTCACACCGCCCCTCCCTGGGCGCAGCGCTCGCCGGCGTCACGCCGGACTTGACCAGCGTCCACTCCGCCGCGCCTTGCCGGCCATCCACCGCTTCCCCCGCGTCGCCCCCTCCGTCGCCCGTAGGATCGCCTCTCCGTACAGGAGCCGTTGGGGACATCCGGAACCCTTTCCCATGAGCAATGATTTGGGGATAAATTCTCATAGCGTGATCTGGAAACCTCCTAGAATGTCTCACACATGGGCGCTACCATGCTTCGGACTGAGATCTAGTTTGTACTTAGAATTCTCCCATGCAACCTCAGTTAACCCAGATAGCTGATAAGTACAAGTGTGAGTATTCAGCATGTGTACATTTTAGTGCACTATTACACTCATGGTGTACTTTTAGTACACTATTACACTATTAGATCTGTAAACAAGATATCTACGACTTCATAACACTACTTCTTTTCATGGTTTGTACTTTCTAGTACACTATTACACTCGTGGTCATTAATCACTTTCTATAGTAGTTAATTACTATCACCAAGCTGCAAAGAGATTTATCAAAAGAACTAATTCGCAGTATGTTTAATATTTTGATGGTCTAGTTTGTTTCTTTCCTCCTAGTTTGGTTAACCACCCTATGACTGTTGTGATATATAAACTCGAATTGCTTGCTCATGAAAAAATCATCGTCACATCAGTTTAGATATTTAATCACAATTGCAGCTTGCAACAGAAATTTAACTCTTTATTGAGACTAATATTGGAAAATATATACTCCCTCCGCCCAAAATAAGTGTCTCAAGCTTGGTACAATTTTGTACTAAAGCTAGTACAAAGCTGAGACACTTATTTTGGGACGGAGGGAGTATATGATTGCAGTATCAATGTCATTATGAGAAAATGTGTCACCTTCTATATCTGCTCAAGCACAATAACATCCCCATCAATCTCGATGTCTCTGATGTGAGCTATCTTGACTCGGTCCTGCCCACCTTCTTGGCATCGTTGCTTAATTTTTGGGCATTGATTGATGTAAAGCTCCTTGAGCCCCCTGGGCAGACCTTCTTCTGGCAAGCTTTCAAGCTCACGACAGTTGGAGATATGTAGTGTTTCAAGTGAGGAGACTTTATGCAGACTAGGAGGCAAACACTGGAGGTCATCACAGCGTGATATATCTAAGAACTGAAGTGTGTGAGGTAAAAGCTCCAGTGGAAAGTTACTGATGTCAGGGTAGTCAGCAATTTGGTAGTCAGCAATTTGAAAATGCTTGAGACGAGGAAGGTATTGTAGGCCATCTAGAAGTACATGTGCTAACAGAGAGCAAGATACTAGACGGATTTCCTCAACTGAAGCGGGAAGCAAGCCTCGCTCCAGGGCTGTCCAAGGTACCAGGCAAGGGCACTCGTAGATGTGCAGGAACTGAAGTGATGTAAGTGGACGGAAACACTCTTCTGGTAGCGAAACAAGCTCTTCACAGTGGGCTACTGTTAGACTCTTGAGGGCTGTCAGATTATGTGAAAGCAAGCCTACACGCAGAGATGTTAGATTCGGGCAACCATTGATGTATAGAAATGTTAGAGAAGACGGACAAGCTTCTTTTTGAAGATCTGGAAGTGACTCAAGTCCAGCTTCATCTATCCTCAGTGTTGTAAGTGTTGGTGGAACAGGGGGTAACTTCTTCAGCTTTGGGCAATTGATGAGACCAAGTTCAGTTAATTGAGGGAACAACTGATCAGCATCATAAAAAATCCACTCTCCCAGCTTCGGCATATCTTCCAACAGAAGCTCTTCTAATGCTGGAAAACATTTTATTTGCCCAAGTCCTGTGAACTCGCGTCCAATTTGTGTCACCTCAGTTGCTCCTGCTATATTGAGATTTTTGAGGAAAGGAAGTTGGCCTAATGGCGGGAGAACTGTGCATCTGCAGTTGCAGATATGTGTGGTTTGCAGATTAGGAAGAAATGAAGTAGCAAGCCAGCTCGGGAACCTCGCCCCTGGAAAACCTTTAACCATCAATTCCTTGAGATCGATATGTGGTTGAAGGCCTTCCAGAACTTCGTCTTGTGGATCTGAAGGAGTAAGTTTGCAGTCCTCATCCCATATAAAGTGTAGAGCTCGAAGATGTTCTTTGGTTTTCAACTTCGCACAAATTGCATCTTGTTCATCAGCCACATTGTTGAGGCCACGAATGGTAAGTTTTCCTTGCAGCTGATCCATGTTTCTTAACTCTGTGACGTTGTGTCCGGGGCGCTTCAAGACAACAAATTCTTCTAATTCCTGTAGGCAGATCAAATTTCCAATTCCTGGTATCCTTGACAGTAGCCTTGTGCTTCCCTCTAAGTGGCGCAGATTAGTGAGCTTAGTGATGCCATGTGGCACTTCCCTTAGTGAGCTGCAGTTGTTCAGCTTCATAATTTGCAAGTTATAGAGCTTGACAATAGATGCTGGTAATGTTTTTATTTCAGTGCTGCTGAGATCTAGGAAGCGAAGTTGTTTCAGATTCCCTATAGACTCTGGTAATTCCTTAAGACCTCTTCCATGCATATCAAGAACTCTAAGGAATTGAAGTTTCATAAAGACACCATCAGGGAACCGAGATATCTTAGAATTGTATCCATGCATGAGAATTAGTGTTCTTAACTTCCTAAACCCATACAGTGGATCAAAATGCTTGGTCCCGGCACCGGTGCATGGAAATGAAAGATGACGGGTCTTTATGGCATTTTTGTATCTTGTCCCATCCTCAAATCGCTCGCAGTGTTCCATGGAAACTGATATAGCAAGGTCATGCATTGCATCATGCATCACATAGTTCTCCTTGTAGGGCTGGAAAAAAGACCTGCTTACTAGCTCATTAAAATCTGCATTACCAGAATCCTCCGGTATCTTCTTTCTAGATTGCCTGATGAAACCAAGTGCTAGCCAAATCTTAACCAACTTCTCTTTACTGAATATATAATCTTTTGGATACACGGAACAGAATGCAAAGCACTGCTTCAGATGTGGTGGTAAATGGTTGTAGCTTAGCCGCAGAGCTGGCAATATGTTATTTTTGTCTGCTGGTAGCTCCCATATATCACTTCTTAGTATCCCCTTCCACTCCTCTTCATCTGCTTTGCAGAAGAGGAGGCTCCCTAATGCTTTCGATGCGAGAGGCAATCCCTTTAGCTTCTTCACAATTTGCCTTCCTATCACCTCCAGCTGCGGGTATGTGCTGCAGTCACCATCCCTGAATGCATGGCTCTTGAATACGGACCAGCTGTCATCATCCGATAGTTGCTGTAACTTGTAGGGCTCTAGCCCTCCCATGATTCTGCCAACATTCTCATTGCGTGTTGTAACCACTATCTTGCTTCCAAGCCCTCCTGAAATTAGGGCTGCTCTGTAGCTGAGCCATTTATCATAGTCTTCATTCCAAACATCGTCCAAGACAAGCAAGTACCTCTTGCCCCGCAACACTCTAGAGAGTGTTTCCTGTAGCATATTCATGTTGGTGCTAGGAAAGGATTGGTCATAGGCAGCAGCCTCAAGAGTTTCTTGTGTTAGCTTTCTCCCATCAAAACATTCAGACACATAGATCCAGATCCTCAATTCAAAGTGTTCTTTCACTCTGTCATCATTGTACACCATCTGCATAAGAGTTGTCTTACCAAGCCCCCCCATGCCAACAACTGGAATAACACAAACATTGCAGGAACTGTGCCCATTATCAGATAGCATGAGCCTCACCATTTCCTCTCTGTCTCCCTCCCTGCCAAACAGAGCTGAACTATCCACAAGAGAGCTTGACTGTGGCCTCTCCGGCGTCTCACGCCTGCTCATTTCACCCAACATCTGGAGCCCAATCGTGTTGCGTTCTCTTGCAATTTTATCCAACCTCTCCAATATCCCGCTAATCTTACGCTTTATCCTGTACTGGTACAGATTCCTATGCAGGAAGGAAGAAGGGGAACCGACACTTGCCTTGGTGGAGAGTTTCACCTTCCTCTTCTTCAGATACATAATCTTGGCTGTATACCTGTCGAGCAGATCATCCAGGTCGTATGCGACGTCCTTGAGCTTCGCTAGCCACCCCCGCACGGACGCGTCTGCCAGCTGCTTTGCCTCGGCGTCGTCGAGGAAGGCCTGTAGCTGAGAGAGAATCTGGGAGAGGCTCTCCAGCTTGCTATGGATGCCCCTGCAAGACTTGAAGTGGTCGAGAAGTGCTTCAGACAATTTCTGGAACAGGGTTTGCATGAAGGCTCCTAAGATTGCCTCTGCTGCCATGGGAGCTTTGTTTCCTTGTTTTTCAGTTGTTTGACTGTGTGAGAAGGCAGAAGGGGAAGAAAGGCTGAAAGGAGTAGACACTGGTGAGGACTGAGGACCATGTGCTTTTGGGGACGTGTTGACTTGTTCACCCGATGGTGCTTGGCCATTTCCACGCATTTTCCTTATCCTGGGCATCAGTAGCAGCAAGTGATGAATTCTCTTCCATGTGAAACCAAGCCAGAAAGGTCTTCTGAAAATTTCAGTTTGAACTTTGCAAGCGTGTCTCTCTGGTTAACTATGCCTAGTCATGTTAGGTGAAGGTTCTGCTTATGGTCGTGCAATACAGTTCATGAGACTCATTGTCTTTAAAAACAATTAATAAGCAGGAGAAGAACCATCCCCTGGCTTGGAGATATTTAACTGCTCCTTTGGACAGAGAGCCTTTGGTGGTGGATAGTGGATGGTGTACGGTGTACCTAACTTTTGGCTTTCACACCTCACTATCTGCGAGTGACAGGACCTAATCATTGAGGTTCCTTTCAAAGTGACACTGAACAAAAATGAAAAACAAGTGAGCAGTTCTATAATTCTAAGGGCCTCTTTGGTTTGCGAAATTTCAAAAATGCAACACAAGAATGGAAAATACAGAAATTTGGTGTCATGGCATGGTAAATAAATCCTATATGAACTGAAAACACGGGAATATGTAATAAAAATTATTTGGCTGCGCCATAGGAAAAGCAGGATCTTTTCTAAATGTTTAGGTACGTTCCACAGTTGTCAATTTATACAAATATAATGGGAACCAAACATATATAGCCTTATTTATGCCTTGTGAAAAGATGTGTTCCTTCAATATCTTAGTTGTAGATCCGATTTGTTTAACGAAATGACTGCCATGGATATACATAAAACTTTTCATGGGGATGCTGCTGTTGTTTTACTTTTGGCACTTTCTGTGAAAAAATAAACATTCTGCTGATCAATGTTTTTTTTTTGAGGGAAATCAATGTTTCCTCTAGGCTTCAGGATATGATGCCTGGAGGTGTTAGGGTGTGCTTGGTTCAAGCCCAAGTTTACGTCATCAAAACTTGGCTTGCCCAAGATACGATTCACTATACCAGAACTTTGTTGTTTGATTTAGCTGAAACTTGGCTTAAATATTTTTCATATATAATTATATCAGAGTTGAAGACTATTTGGTATTTCCAAGATATGATCACTATACTAGTAATTTTCTTGTTTGATTCAGGTGAATTTCTGCCTTTATTGGAACTCTGAAGATAGTAACCACCTTTGGTGCTCCATTCTGAAGAATGTGATGTCTGTGAAGCTACCAAGGAAGGGGAGATTGCTGGAGGCCTGGAGTGTATGCAAAGCAAAACACACTCCATGAGCTGAGCTGACAAAGAAAGATCTCTTGCAGTTATTTGATGAAGTGATGACTGGTTTCTGCTTGGCCTAAGGTGGGGATCAAGTGTGCTTTGGGGTCACTCCTGACTTGGCAACATCGGGGATGATCATCGGCATGTTTGGAATCTTCTTGACAGATCCACGGTTCTGCAGATGACAAGAAGAGCTGCTATTACGGCGTTTTTTGAGGTTACGCCAAGGTATAGCAATACTACTAGAAGAAGGATCTTGTCTGGCACCTTTTCGGATCAAGGCGGCCGCGCGGAGGCGACTGAGAAAGTTCTTCAACGGATGCAGCAGGTTCAGTGTCCACGTCTCCAGGCATTTTGCTCCCCCCCCCCCCCCCCCCCCGGCGTTATCTTCATGCTGCTGATTGACTGATTTTATGAGATACGCAGAAGCGCCATGATCCCATCGGCTTAGCTGAGCTTGCAGCACGCAGCATCTCCTGTGCTGCATGTGTCCTGTCTGCCCACTGGCCACTTCGATGGATGCTCCCTGATAAATACTCCCTCTGTAAAGAAATACTACCTCCGTCCCATAATGTAAGAACGTTTTTATACTATATTAGTGTAAAAAACGTTCTTATATTATGCGACGGAGGGAGTATAAGATCTAAATACTCCCTCCGTTCCATAATGTAGCGCATATAGATTTTCTACAAAGTCAAACTCCCCCCCGCAAAAAAAAAACTTTATAAACTTTGACCAAGTTTATATAGAAAACTATTTATATCTACAATACCAAATGTATATAATATGAAAGTATGTCTTGTGATGTATCTAAGCACACGTATTTGGTATTCTAGATGTATATGATTTTCTTTACAAACTTGGTCAAAGTTTATAAAGTTTGACTTCTAGAAAAATCTATATGCACTACATTGTGGAACGGAGTGAGTATATTTCTTTACAGAGGGAGTACTCTATTATTTTCACTAGTGAACTTGGTCTAAAGCACATGCAGGACTTTGTTCCAGCCAGAGTCTGAGAGAATCAATCCACAGAATCATCGGCTCTCTTACGGCACACCGTGAAAATGACCCGGATGAATTTGCCATTGGTGCCTGAGCTATGCAAGTCAACAGCCCGTGGAGTGAAGGAGATTATCCGGATACATTGGGGCCGCACCAGCCAATCCGGAGCTTTTCTGTTAGACAAGATACGCTCCTCTGTCAAAGAGGGAGAAGGCGTGAAACAAACCAACAAACTAGCACCACTACTACTCTGCTGCGATTTGCGACAAGCGAATCGCGGCTAGCAGGAGTTGGAAAGTGGCGGCCCGAGCCATGGCGACGCCCTGCCGCATCCGCCGCCTGCTCGTCCTGCTCGCCGCCGTCGCCGTCGCGGCGTCTCACCCGGCACACGAGGTGGGCGCCCCGCGTCGTCTCATGTTTGTTTCTAGTTTGATTGCCTTTGGTTGGTTTTCTTCTTACGCGGTTGGATTTTGGGTGCGCGCGTGAAGTTCTGCGCGGCCGCGGGAGGAGGAGGAGGAGGCGCCGGCGGCTGCGGAGGAGGAGGGGACGGCACGAGGATCCTGATCAAGGGCGGGACGATGGTGAACGCGCACCGGGCGGAGGAGGCCGACGTCTACATCGAGGACGGCGTCGTCGTCGCCGTCCGGCCGAACATCCCGGTGAGTTCTCGCTCTGCGTCTGGGAGATTCGTTCTTTCAGAATCTTGGGATCCACTCTGAGACCAAGGAGCCACTCTGCTGCGCACACCTGTACGAGTACGATACCAGTTTGGGTGCTTTGGGACTGCTGCCGCTGCTTATTTAGGGCGAACTGACACTGCTAGCTTCGCCACAAAAATCTCACGGTAAAATTGAAAAGTACCGACGGGAATCTGCAGGGACAGTAACGGTAGATTTAGACTGTTGACCTTATTTTTCTTTCTTTTTTGCTAGATTTCCTTTGGCTGGAAGTGAAATGTTCTGAGGAAATCATGTCCTCCCTTTGCTGTCCAACCTTACCAATTAATTCTCTTATGTTCTCATATCATATCACTTGTAGGTTGGTGACGATAATGTCAAAGTGATCGATGCAACCGGAAAATATGTCATGCCAGGTGATTTCTTGCAATAGTTCTGAATACTGATAATTCAGTCGTTGCTGGTTTATCATCGGTTCATCAGGCTTCTGGTGAATATCACAGGTGGAATTGACCCGCACACCCACCTGGAGATGGAGTTCATGGGAACTGTAACCATAGATGACTTCTATAGTGGTCATGCAGCAGCCCTGGCTGGTGGGACGACAATGCACATTGACTTTGTCATTCCAGTGAATGGAAACTTGACTGCAGGCTTGGAATCCTACAAACACAAAGCAGAAAAATCTGCTATGGATTATGGATTTCACATGGCCATTACCAAGTGGAATGATGAGGTTTCAAGGGAAATGGAAGTGATGGTCAAGGAACATGGTGGGTGCATACTCTCTTCTGCATTCTTGGATTATTCTGTTACATATTGTTACATGACGAAGATCCTCTGTGCCAAATTTTCAGGGATCAATTCTTTCAAGTTCTTCATGGCATATAAAGGTTCATTGATGGTGACGGACGACCTCCTCCTTCAAGGCTTACAGAAATGCAAGTCTCTTGGTGCACTGGCTATGGTTCATGCAGAGAACGGGGATGCTGTTGCTGAGGGACAGCAGCGGATGATTGATCTTGGGATAACTGGTCCAGAAGGGCATGCTCTCTCAAGACCTCCAGTTGTAATTCCTTTGTCTTGACGGGTTCATGTTTTTTTTTTGACAAAATTCAAGTCCCTTGATGAGATAGCTTTAACATGAAATTTGTGCTTTCCTCTCACAGGAAGGTAGTGATGAGTCAATTAAGTTTCTCTTCTTTTCTGCAGTTGGAAGGCGAAGCAACTTCACGGGCAATTCGATTAGCAAAATTCGTCAATACACCGTTGTATGTTGTTCACGTGATGAGCACTGATGCAATGGAGGAGATTGCCAAGGCTAAAAGAGAAGGTATGGTGCCTGGTCATTTAGTTCAAATTTCAAACTAGTTCCTCATGCATGCAAACAGCCAGAGTTTTTTTATGAACATTTAATTTCATAAACATTGGCTGGTTTCGGTTTTATACCAACACACACAAAATTCAGGACTGGGTGCTCCCAAAATAACTGATTGCTTTTTTGAGGAACCAAAATAATTTGTTGGGGCTTCAGAACTGGGTAGTCCCATGGGATTCATCATACCCCCAAACCTAAGTTGATTTAAATTTTCAGTGTGTGTCAAATTGTAAGTTGATGCAAACTCGAACTTTGCAGGCCAGAGAGTCATTGGTGAACCTGTGGTATCTGGGCTAGTCCTTGATGATTCTTGGCTTTGGGATCCTGACTTCGCAACTGCTTCAAAGTAAACACAACACATACAATCAGTATATGTTTATGTAGTGGTTCCTCTTATTTCATATCATGCTTCTAGGTATGTGATGAGTCCTCCAATCCGGGAGGCAGGGCATAATAAAGCGCTTCAAGCTGCTCTTTCATCAGGGATATTACAGGTGACACGCTTGAATCTAGAATCCCACCTTAATTTCCTAAAGCTTAAAGTTGCAGAGTCCTTAAAGTAAAGCGCTTCAAGCTGGTGTTTAGCTTATACAGTTGAAGATTATTTGTGGGGCTATAAATAATAATGGAATATTATTTGCTAAAATATTGTTTGTACATTGTCTAGTATGGAGACAGAAACATCCCTTGAATAAGCACATAACTGTTCTTTGTTCCTGTGCAGCTTGTGGGAACTGATCATTGCACCTTCAATTCCACTCAGAAAGCTTTCGGTTCTGATGATTTCAGGAAGATTCCCAATGGCGTAAATGGTAAGCCATAGGGCTTGAACAAAGGAAACTGTGTTGTGTCATTGCAAATGGAAGCTGGCTAAGGCATCTCTCTTTTCATTACTTGATCCCAGGTATTGAAGAAAGGATGCATATAATTTGGGATAGCATGGTGGTAAGTTTTGATTTCAAATGTTGTTTTTCGTGATGGGTACTAAGTTGGTTCCATTGCCGGTATTTCTGTTTTCTGACTTCATTCAGTATATGTACAGGAGACCGGCAAGATCACAGTCACCGATTATGTGAGAGTGACAAGCACAGAATGGTAGTGCAGAAATTCTATAGCTACATCAAAACAAAATCAGAAAAACAAAACAAGAAGCAAACAGTTTTAAAGTATAATGATGCACACTACTCTCTAATCTTTTCAGTGCCAAGATCTTCAACATATACCCGCGAAAAGGAGCAATCCTCGAGGGATCTGATGCAGACATCATTGTCCTGAACCCCAAGAGGAGCTTCGCAATGGGCACGCGCACACACCATACGAGGTCCGACACGAACGTGTACGAGGGCAGAAAAGGAAAGGTTGGCTCTTCGCAGCTCACAACTGTTAATATGCCATAACAATCCAGATCCAGCCTGTGATCGTTTCTGTCTGATTGGTGTAGGGAATGGTAGAGGTGACCATCTCAAGAGGGCGAGTGGTGTGGGAGGATGGCAATCTGAACGCCGTGCCCGGTGCAGGAAGATACGTCAGGACACCGCCTTTCGGATACCTCTTCGACGGCCTTGACAAGTCGGACGCCGTCTACAGGGCTTCCCTCCGAGCACCTGTACAGCGTGGTGAGGCTGCTGCTGCTGCTGCTTAACTGCGTGTTCCACGGCTGGTCTCATTGCCCCACTGACGGTACCACTATCCCATCTGGTTCAAGGACAAATTGCACCTAAAGGTGAACGCCGTCTGCTCCATGTGTAGCTTCCTTGTACATACAAATCTGCCTCGTTTATATCCAGATTCGGACATAGGTGAAATTGTAAAGTTAATTATGCATACAAGGCACTTCATTTATTTTCTTGCGAATATAAAAATCACATTTCTGATTGGGGAAATTGCAAATTTGCTCGAGCTTTGCCAAATCATGATGTCAAATAAGCTTTGGGAGTTTCGCCATATCACGCTGATACCTTGAATGGTCAAATTTTCTACCATAATAAGCATGATGCATGCCCACTAAAAGGGGAATGAGGAGGATCACACTTCTTTTTAAACAGTTCATCACACATTAGTGTATGAAGCATGATCCATGAAGCCCAGGCTACCGTGGCCTGAAGGGCTTCCTGATGGTGTAAGGGTACTCCTGGACGGCATTCATGCTGGTCCACTGTGAGTGGAATATACTGTTCCATTTCAAAAAAAAACATGATCCATTAAGTAACTTGGCATTTCTTCGAAAGAACAGAACCGATGTCGAGATGTTTATGAATCTGAACATGTAACCTCATCAGGCTGTATGGTTTATTTAGGCGATTGTACACCACAAGTCCACAAGCACATCACATCATCAGATCTCAAGCTATTCTGCAAGTATGTACATCCCCAATGTTTTCAAAAATGGTACGAACTTGTTCGATAGTTGATAATCTGATGTCATCTACAGGCAGCAATATCCACTGAACATTTGCTGTAAACATTCATCACATGATTCTGATCCAAATTTCTCGCCAATACAAGAACATTGTGAAGAATCTAGGGAGTAGGGAATACCTGAATTCCTATGGGGCTGGCTAATGCAACACTCGAGATGCAGTACCTAATATTATTATGCTATTTATGAATCGATTCAATTTATTCCCGTGGACGGGCAAGCCAAAGTGAACTCAAAGCGCGTAGCCGAGAGAAGTAGTCGCTTATTGCAAGCAGAGCTCGTGCAGACTGGCGAGTGGTTAATATGCGTTGCATCTGCTGAAGGGTTTGCAGCCGCAGATTATCAGCCTGCAGATAAGACATTGTTGAACAGTTCATCACCAGTTGAATACAAATTTAATATTTCTTTTTCTATGTTTTCTTGCTTTCCCCCCTTATTCCATGATGCATCAGTTCAAGTGAAAATGTGCAGCTGAAAGCTCAGTAACATTTGGAAGCTCCTAAATTTATTCTCCAGAATTAAAAAAATGCAAAAAAAATGGAGCGTGCTATGAAGGAATCGCATGTTTTAGTAATGAAGTGGAAAAAGGGCAATTCGAGCTAAGAACTCGATCTGAGTAGTGAGAACACGCAACCCCCACACCACCCTAGGCTCAGATTCTATTCTCCAAAATAAGGACCAGGGCATATCACAATATTCTAACTCCCCAAATAGTCTGCCCAAAACACCTCAGGCAATATGGCAACAACTTAAGCAGAGGAAAGAGCGACTGCACGGTTTGTGTAGGTTACCTGTCGGAGGAAGTTTTCTAGGGTGCCAAGTTTCCCCATGGCCATTGCCATCTGCCCCATGTAGCTTGCAACATTACCGGAAGATCCTGCAGGGCCCAGGGATCCAGATGACAGGGTTTCTGCAAGCGACTGTTGTAGTGCCTCCATACCTTGAGAAAGAGCATCCTCAGCTTGTTGAGAAGACTGTTGGAGGTTGCATATGCCAGTAAGCTGCTGCTCAGTAAGAGGTTCTAGTTGACCTGCCAGTAACTGCAACAGAAATATTGGTATTAAAGTATAGACGGACATGGTAACTACATATTGAACACAAGTTAATCATCTTGACATGCTCATAAGGGCTGCGGAAAGAAAACTACTCACTAAGTTGGGCCCTGGATCAGGAATTTAATTGTGTCTGTAACATAAATCATATCACACTGGTACCTTAAGGAGCTCGGATGATCTGAAGCCACCTAACCACATGAAGCACCTCTCAGCAGGGGTCTTCCACATTCCCGACAGCACATGGAAAACATCTGCTTTGGCTGCTACACCCTTGAGCCTGAAAAATTCATCATACTGTGCCATGATGCTATCAACAATTTTCCGAAGATCATCATCACCAGCATGTGCATTGGCTGCAGCCCTCAACTCATTTATATGCTTGTTATGTTCCTCCAACCATCGTGCATACTCCATGTCAAATGCCACAGCTCCTACAAATTATAGAACATTAACATAAAAGGCACTGACAGAATAATGGCACAAAAATCGAGCTTCACCAAAGGCCAAGGATAATGTATGTAACCTAGTAATCTTTACAAGATACAATACTTGTTACTGTTACTGTGTAAGATATAACAACTAACAAGTACTAGGCATCAGCGGAAGTATCTATATGTTGAAAGCCCGAATACGGGTGCAGAAAAAGAATGGTACTACTCGCCAACAAATCAGTTGATAATTGCATCTTGTGGTTGTATCTAGCTTATTTTATCTACCACATTCTAAGGAGCACTCAGGTAAAGGGCAAACAAAAGCCCCATAACAAAATACAGTACACAGTATAGTACTGCTGATACCAATCTAATAATTAGAGAATATTACCATTTCCACCCGCTGACTGAGACTGATCCCCTGAAGATGAAATAAATATGCCCTGGAGAAGTATACATCAGTCAAACAAAAGGGATGGATGTTTAACGGCTTAACACAAGAAATTTCCGATGAATCTTGTATGGAAATGTAGAGCATATACCTGTTGACGAGCACGCTGAAGCTCTTGCTCTAGTTGAGTAAGTTTCAATCTACTACTCTCCAGGTTTTGGATATATGCCTGACAAAGCCAAATGGTGAAATAGGCAGGGTTAAGATGATAACAATAAAGTTTGCCAACCAAATCTACCACTGAAGCAAAATCATGTATTAGGCTCACAAAGATTGCCTAGCACAAATCCATGCTACAGTAGTACTAAAGCTTCAGGATGAAATGATACCTCATACACTTTTTAAACGATCTACCATGCTACCACAGTATGTGAGCACATTACAAATGGAATCTGATATGAGTGAACATTTTAAGAATATACAGGCTCACCTTCTTTCTTAAACGGCTTTTCCTAGCAGCTTCACGGTTTTGGGCAAGACGGCGAAGTGACTGTTGGCAACGAAACTTATCTTTAAACAATGGATATCATGTGATCAAAGCATCAGATATGTAGTGGCAACTGTACCTTATGATCTAATTTGTCCCTCGATTTGTCACTAGAATCAGAAGCCGTGGGGGCAGCAAGCTGTCCTTGTTCAAACTGTTAAGCAGATAATCATTAAACCAATATGCTTCGGTATAAGCTGATCACTCATACTAAAACAATAAGCATAAAGAGAACTGAGGGAAAAAAAACTACCGCAACAGTATTTTTCAGCAATTGTGTTAATAAGAATTAAATTCAATGAGTTATAGGCAACTAGGCTGTTATGTGGGAAGATAATGGTGCTACTACTTGAAATAGCATTAAGATATGACACCATCCTGGATACAACATAGGACCATTTTCCTCTGTCGAACACATATTATTAAGAAGCATGGCGAAATGACGCAAATGTCCAAACAGACTCAAACAAAAGGATAGGAAACTGAAAACAGGAACAAGGTATCTAACTAGCACTACCAAAGGACCTTAACACTAACAAATCATTCAAGATCTCAAGCCATGTGTACACGTGCATAATACTGATATTTCAAAGATCTTTTAGGGAATTCAAACAGCTCTTTAATTGCAAGGAAAGAAACATTTTGGAAACAAAATTTTGATCTCCAAAACCTGAGAGTATGAAAAGTTCAATATCGAGTGCGCAATCACAATGAGACAGTCTGACAAAAAATTGAGCTGAGAATAGTAGGTACCATTTGATTGCGCTCATCAATGTCTATATCCGGATCCGTTGATGTATCAGTCCTAGGACTTGTATCAGCCATACTTGACTCTCCCCAGTTATCATTGTTATGAGTTCTTAAAGCTACTAGATTTGGTTGCGCTCCCTTTTGCTGTAGTAGTGCCTGAGGATCAACTGCTGTTACTGCTGCTGCTGCCGCCGCCGTAGTAGCTAGATCAGTCGGAGAAATGGACTGCAATTTGGGGTGCAAAAACTGCATCAATTCCTCATGTAGATGGAATAACACTTAATAATTGGGGCTCTGACTTGTCACTGGTACCTTTCCGTAATTTCCAAACTGAAGGGGTTCACTGGTATATGCATGTGTATTTGGCTTCAGATTGAATAAATTATCTGAACATCAGCAAACAAAGGAGAAACCAGTAAGCTTTAGTAATCATGAACCTCGACGGTGCTACTCACTGAAATCTATATGGAGTTGTAATTTTTTTTACAAGCAGAAAAGTGCACAGGATCCGTAGTTAAAATCACTGGAGGCAAGTTTCTAGCGCAATTGATTGAGAAAAGAGTGACATACTTGTACTGAAATTAGCAAGATCTTCTATTCTGAATCCAGCAGAGTGCGCGAGTGCCCCGAAATCAGCAACTCGAGAAGGCTGCATGATGTTCACATCTGTTGGGCTGCAAGCAATTTTCACCACAGTTAAACAAAGCTCAGAAAATCCTTCCCTAAAAAAAAAAGCTCAGAAAATAGTTTGAGCCTGCAACAAAGCTCCTCCTTTTCTTATTCTAGTCTTGCATATCACATTCTACATCCTATGCCCATCCCATACTGTCCATTCAGTAATTGCTATGATGCATTCTATATGTTTCTTTTTTCCTTTGGAAGAATCACCCTGCCATTCATTCAATTGCATCGGTCGCAGACTTATGTATCTGCACCAACCATCAAGAGGGACAGCTCGGACGTGTGATAAATATATTTGGCTCTGGTCCACAAACGCATAGCACAGTTTCTTCAAAAAAACAAAAATCTGAAGATCATGACAGACCCCCACCCCACCCCACCCCCTACACGCACAATGTATTACACTCCTACTAACACGTAAGTAGTAGTACTTTGTTCAAATTATTACTCCATGAGTTTAACCCCAAACGTGCATGCCCAACCAGCATGTGTTCTGCCTTTTTCTGAAGATCTGGACCTACCAGAGCACCACTGATTCCCAGAGATCAGTGATGAGCCCCCTGGAGAGTTAATGATGCACGCCCAAACGAATCAATGATACCTCCCCAGGCAGCAGCAGCAGCAGCGAGAGAGCGAGGCCTCGCGGCAATCATTGCTCCTTCTTCTCCCTCCCGAGGCACACGAACAGCAGCAACCAAATCCCTGTTACTACTACTACTAGTGCTAGCAAAGCTGCTCCGCCCCTCTAATCATCACGGCACTCGAGCTAAAGGTCGCCGCACTTGACACTCCACATCGACAAGAGCTAATCAGAGGGGGAAAGCGGCCCGCTTTTCCTTCCCGTCCTGGAAAGGAGGAGCAATCAGCGGCGCCCCGGCGCCATGATCAATTAAGTAATCGGCAATCAGGGCTCGTAATCGCACGGTGGAGCGCAGGAAAGCGAGTGAGACAACACGGAGACGGAGCATGCAGAAATGAGCGAGCGAGCAAATGGGACAAGGAAGAACTGGAGATGGGGTTGGTCGCGGGTGGCGGCGCGGGGACTTACATGGTGTGCTGAGGAGCCCCGAAGCCCGGCATCGGCCCGCGCGGGTCGCCCGCCGCCGCCGCCGGCCCTCCTCCTCCTCCTCGCCTACTCTCCATCCGCCACCATCAACCGCCGTGCACCCCCGGTGCTGCTGCCTGGCGCATCACCCCGCCTCACCAACCTGCGGAAGAGGAAGAAGCAAGGGGTTCTTTCTCCGACGCCGCCGCTGTCACCAACAGAAGCGAATCAAGAACGGGCAGAGGAAGAAGAACAAGCTTGCTAGGATCTCTGAATGTCCTGACACTCTGATCAGTTTGCTGAGCAAGTAGTGGTAGTAACCTGACGGGACGGGGCTGCGAGGTGGTGGCGGTGGCCTCGTGTGGGTGAAGCCGTGAAGGGGGAGGAGGGAATGAGAGGAGGAACGGTGGAAGCTGGGAGAGTCCTCCACCGGCGACAGTGGCACAAGGGAGGGAGGGAGGGGGGAGAGCTTAGCTTAGCGATGCAGCGCCTCGAATTCCGGCCATTATTTTTATGATGGCTCCTTGGTTTTGCGAGTCCCGCTGGAGGAGGAGTGACGTTTGGACCATAGCAATCTCTAGGCGGGAGTCATCCTCTGCCTCTGCACCACAGTGGGCTACTGTGAGGCAGTCAAGCCTCATCACTCACTATGCCTGCCTGCCTGCTTAAGAATTTCCAAATGTATGTAAAATTTGCATGGCCGCTTCAGGACAACTATTTGAGATACTGTTGAATCATTTGAGGATGATGAGAGGTGAAAAAGAAGGTGGTTTTACCCCGCAAAAAAAGGCGTTTTTTACCTTTTTTTTTTAAATACTCCCTCTGTCAGTCCGTTCTGGACCGGGTCCTAGTTTCCCCAGAATGGGACCTCCGTTGTTCCCTCGCCTCCCTCCGAGCTATCACTAGAATTGGCTCAGACCACGTCCCCCTTCTTCTTTCCTCTGCCGACGAGCGCCCCCTGATACCCCCACGATTCCGGTTTGAGACTTTCTGGCTGTCCCAGACCGGCTTCGTGGAGGCGGTTCGTGCTCGTTGGGTTGAGGCCCGCGGTCACCCTCACCCTCGTCCCCCCTCGGCCATTGATTCCTGGCATTTTTGTGCCAAGCGGGGCCGACAATTTATGAAGGGTTGGGGTGCCAACCTGGGGCATGACCTTTGCGAGCGCAAGAAGACCCTGTTGTCCGCCATCCAGGCCCTCGACCTGCGCGCTGATGCGGTGGGCCTCTCGCCTGAGGATTGGCTCTCTAGGTACGACTTGGAGGACCAGCTCTCGGTCATTTACACCGACGAGGAGGCCTACTGGCGCTTGCGCGGCGCCCAGAAATGGGTTCTGAAAGGTGACGCGAACACGGCCTACTTCCAGGCAATTGCGAATGGTCGGCGTAGACGCAATACCATTCCCCTTCTTTGGGATGGGGATTCTCTGCTTCAGCCCCCCGAGACATCAGGGCTCATGTCGGTGGATTCTACAGGACCCTTTTCTCTGCCTCCCCTCGGGGAGGCTTATCTTTGGCCCTCGACTGCTGGTCCGGCCGCCAGCTTGTCTCCGTTGAGGAGAACGCGGCCCTTACGGCCCCCTTCTCCGAGGACGAGGTTTGGGATGCCATCCGCGGCATGAACCCCACCTTGGCCCCGGGTCCGGATGGCCTCTCGATGAAATTCTTCCTGTCTTTCTGGAATGTGATCAAACCGGAGATCATGGCCATTTTCGAAGAGTTCTATGTTGGGTCTATCGACCTCGGGCGCCTCAACTATGGGATCATCTCGCTCATCCCGAAGGTCCCGGGCGCCTCCGACATCCGTCAGTTTCGTCCAATCACGGTCATCAACGTGATTTTTCGGATTCTAGCTAAAGGGTACGCCAATAGGGTGACCCTCCTCGCTGACCAGATTACCCACCCCAACCAGTCCACCTTCATTCAAGGGCGATACATTCTGGATGGGGTGCTAGTCCTTCACGAAGTCCTCCATGAGGTGCGCGCTAAACACCTTAAGGCGGTCTTCTTGAAGATTGATTCCATAAGGCCTACGACACGGTTAGTTGGCCCTTCCTTCGGGAAGTATTGCTCCGTAAGGGCTTCGACGACCGTTGGATCTCCAGGGTAATGCAGATGGTGTCTTGCGGTTGCACTGCCGTGAACATCAATGGGGAGATCGGCCCTTACTTCCCCACCTTCTGTGAGGTAAGGCAAGGTGATCCCTTCTCTCCCTTCTTGTTCAATATGGTGGTGGACGCGCTTGCCGCCATTCTAGATAAGGCTAAGGCTGCTGGCCATATTCAAGGAATCACTCCCCACCTGGCTGGCGGCTCCGGGATCTCCCTCCTCCAGTATGCCGACGACACCATTATCATGGTCAAAGGCTCGGAGTCGGATATCGCCAACCTTAAGTTCCTCCTCCTCTGCTTCCAACAAATGTCTGGCCTTAAGATAAACTTCGACAAGAGTGATGTGATGGTGATGGGCTACTCTCGGGCCGAGTCGCTTGCCATTGCCAACCGGCTTAACTGCCGCCTCGGCGCCTTTCCCACAACTTACCTGGGAACGCCCATTAGTGACTCCCGGCTCACCGTCACGGACCTGCGCCCGACCGTGACCAAGCTCCAAACGCGCATCGAACCTTGGCAGGGTAGATGGTTGTCAAAGGCGGCTCGGACCATTCTCATTAACTCATCCCTCTCCAGCCGCCTCCTGTTCCTCATGAGCTTCTACAGCCTCCACGAGACCCTGCACCATGAGATTGCCAAAATTCAGTCCCGCTTTTACTGGGCCGGCGACAACAATAAGCAGAAATACCATATGGTTAGCTGGCCCGACATCTGCAAGCCTAGGGATCAAGGAGGCCTCGGGATCATGTGCTCCAAATGCATGAATATCGCCCTCCTATCCCGTTGGCTTTGGCGGATCTCGCAGGACCAGGAGGGTCTCTGGCTTGACATCATTCGGAGCAAATATCTGCGAGGCCAACCGCTCGCCTTTTGTCAGAGATCTGGTGGCTCTCAGTTCTGGCAGTCGGTCGTCCAGCTGCTCCCGGTCCTTCGCATCGGGACATCCATCTCAGTGGGCTCCGGATCGGCGACGTTGTTCTGGTTTGACAGATGGGCTGGAGACTCTCCCTTCGCCGCGCGCTTCCCCGACCTCTTCTCCATCGCAGTAGAACCCTTGATCTCTGTTGAGAGGGCCCTTATTGACCTAGGGTGCCTTGCTTTTCGGAGGCCCTTTGGCCCCCCGGAATCCGCCGCCTGGCGCGAGTTGCTGGACTGCGTTGCTCTTCACGAGCCTGTAGTGGATAGTAGCCTTGACCGGGTGAGATGGCGTCTCAAACCTTCGGGACAATTCTCCACCAAGTCTCTGTACCAGGCCATCGCTCCCTCCTCCGCCCCTCCCCCCTTGTGACGGTGTGGTCCATCTGCCTGCCCCTGAAAATCTGGATCTTCATGTGGCAGTGGATTCGCGGTCGACTCCCGTCTGGCGTTGAGGTCCGCAAGCGCAATGGCCCAGGCTTCGGCCTCTGCCCACTTTGCGGCGTCCCCGAGGACTCGAATCACATCTTCTTCTCCTGCGTATCCGCGCAATTCGTGTGGAGTTGCTTTCGTGACATGGTGGGTGGAAATTGGTGTCACACCAACTTCCCCGACCTATATGACGAGCTCCAGTCCTCCTCCTTGTCTTCTCGCCACATTAGGTGGCTTGAGATTGGTGTCCTCGCTTGGACCCTCTGGACGATCCGCAATAAGCTTGTGATCCAGCGCGTTCCTCTTCGACGGGCTACTGACGTTATCTTCAAACTGTCTGGTTTCTTGCAGCTTTGGCGGCCGCTTAGCTGCCCCCAGGACCGTGACGCCATCTCAGCCTTCATCGCCGAACTTCGCTCGATGGCTGTCCGCCTGTCTCCGCCGCCCCCGCCGCCCCCGCCGCCACCGCCGGAACCCGACTAGCCGGTTGTTGGGCTCCCCGACTCTTTTCTTTTAGTTTTGTTTGGGCTTGTTGAGCTGTGCCCTCAGCAGAACCTTCTTCTTGTTTGTGAGAGTTGGGTGCGTGTGAACTAGTCCTTGTTTGTGTGCTCTGTGGCGGTTTGCTTTATTTATAAAGCGAGGCGAAAGCCTTTTTCGATAAATAATCCCTCTGTTTTATATGCAAGTCCTCAGGGCTGACATACTATTGAAGAATATATGAAGATAATGATAGGTAAAAAGAAGGCAGGTTTAACCAAAAGTTTGAAATGCTCCATCTATCTTTTCTTTTCTTTTTTGCGAGAAGGCAGGTTTAACCAAAAGTTTGAACTGCTCCTTCTATTTCAAAATACCAAGTGTATTAGTTTGTTACACAAGCTATTGATACAAATCATAACAGTAAACAAGTACATATCTTAAATATGAAACTGATAACATCAATTTTATGCCTCATGTTACTAGAGTAATATTTGGTCAAACATTTGTCCTAATGAATCTAAATACCTAAGTATTTTGAAATGGAGGGAGTATGTATACACCGCAAAGGCATGAACCATCACCAACTTGGCATCATAAATATGGGTGTGAGTGGTCCTCCAATACACACATACTTCATTAACATATCTACCTTGATCACAACCTCTCTAGGACAACCAACAACTTTTAGCTTCCAGATTGATTAATTTCGAATGGTAGAGATGCAAACATTTAGCTGACCATCCAACTTCTAATTCAGATAAAATCACCATTTTAACTCAAAATATATTGCACTCTCTCTGTCCCATATTAGTTACCGCTGAAATGGATCTATCTAGACATATGTTAATGTTAAATACATCTGTTTGAGTGACAACTAATATGAGACGAAGGGAGCACTTGGTAAAACGGGTGGCAGCATGTTTATTCCTTATATATATATATATATATAACTTTTAGAAGAACAATTATCAAGACAAAAAAACACTAACTGCAACATAAGTTATGTTTGCTTCTAACATTAGGTTTCGACAAAATGCAACCATGAGCGGGATGAAGCGGTGTAGGTCTAGAATTATGATAAAAAGTACTATGTCCGCTAAGACGGTGCTTAGTGCTTAACTAGGGTTGATGAAACTATACGCACAAACTTGGCAAAAAAGTGCTCCGCTCATTAGTTACTTGCCAAATACTCCCTCGGTCTCAAAATAAGTGTCTTGTCCTTAGTACAACTTTGTACTAAAGTTAGTACAAAGTTGAGACACTTATTTTGGGACGGAGGGAGTATATAATAGACGGTTTCATTTTTCAATCCTCATACTCTCGGTTGAGTTCACATTTCAATCTTCAACTCTCACTCTCATTCTAGAATTCTAAATTTTTGAACGCCTAACTCTCAGTTGGTGTTGGTCCCATAATCGGATTTAACCATGTTATCTATGATATGTATATGATGTGGCCTCCACAAGTGTTTTACTAATACAACAAACTAAAATACAATTTCACATTATCCTACTTAAGAAAAGAAAATATTCCATGTTTCGCTCCTTCCTTCACCTGACCTCCTTGCATACGTCATCCCCTGTCCATTTTGATTATTTACTCTCATCTCTGGTTTTTTCATTGGTTTTCCCTAAAAGTCACCTCAATTGTCCCACATCTCAGTGGTTTATCCAAAAAAATCATGTTCTTTGGTAAGCCAATAAGTGATGTTTCAGTCAATTACTAAAGTCTACTTTTTCAAGTACACTATCATATTAACTCAATATAATGTTTATGCCCATGTTGCAACACATGTGAAATTGCCTAGTAAAAATTAAAAAGACCAGTCCATGACCTGTTGTTGGTAGCACTACACATATCTTGATCTTTCCATGACAAACACGATGTCGATTGGGGTGGAGACGATTTTGACGATCCGACTACAACATGCAATGATTTTTAATCATTAAACCAGCTTCCAGTGGTTATTAATCATGTTGGGGCATGATCAACCAAGCATCAAGATCTAATCCGTCTAAGAAATTGAAAAACAAGCAAGAACATATGCAATCTAGTTATTGCGAATATAGATAGAGCATAGATGAAAATTAGGGTTTCATAAGAGGTCTTAACATGGTCATTGCACGCAAATGAATTACACAAAGTTGCAACTATGGTGAATATTTAAGTAAACACAACCTGAATCTAAATGATGTTGCAGAGATGATGTTTGTGGGGAGATAGAGCGGAAATTTGAACAACCATCAGAGCCTCCCAAGGCTGTCCAAGAAAGTGAGGGGCGGGGAGGGTGGCCGGCATCTATCCCTAAATTTTTATGTTACATCTCACACAGAAGTAGCAACCTCACGCGGTTAGTCAAACCTGGTCAAAGGAGCCAAAACCGCATTAAAATGATATATTCCATACAGTTTTGAGAAAAATCAAGGTCCTCAAACAAATAATTTCATGGTAAGATAATGTGAACTCCAGTTGTTATTCAAAGTTGAAACGGGAGCATTTTTCAGTACATCAGCCTGACTAGAAAATATTGCTTGCAAACTACTCTCCTCCTTCAATGGGATGGTTCGAACTAAATACAAGTGATTCTCTTCCACATGTTGCTCGTGCACAGGGTGAAGGGGTGAAAGTGCGTTATATCGACTAGAGGGGGGGTGAATAGGCGATTTTTATGAAATTCTTCACTGCGGAATTTGCTCGTGAGGAAATTCCTTAGCGAAGAACTACTAGCAGCGGAATAAGTACTCAGAAGTAAACATAGCAGAATAGATGCATGGTCATCATGATGAAATGAAGACAAACACAGAGTACAGAAAGCGTAAACACAGGATAGCACAAGATGAAGACAAACAGACTGAAGAAATTGAACTGAGGAAATTGAGAAAGTCTTCAATCAAAGTCTTCAAACACATATATGAACAAACACACAACACAATGATGAGGAAATGAAAGTGTTGAGGAAATAGAACCAGTTGGCTTGGTGAAGACAATGATTTGGTAGACCAGTTCCAACTGCTATCTCAGTTGTACATCTGGTTGGAGCGGCTGAGTATTTAAACTCGAGGACACCTAGTCCCGGACACACAGTCCTCACCGTATTCTCCTTGAGCTAAGGACACACAGTCCTCGCCCAATCACTCGTGGTAAGTCTTCAGATGACTTCTGAACCTTGACAAACTCGGTCACTCGGTGATCCACAATTCCTCTTGGATGCTCTAGACCATGACGCCTAACCGTCTGGAAGAAGCACAGTCTTCAAAGGTAACAAGCGTCGGATCCACGCAGGATCAATCTCTTCAGTGATGCTCAATCACTTTGGGTTTGTAGGTGTTTGGGTTTGGGTTTGGATTTTCCTCACTTGATGATTTTCGCTCAAAGTCCTCGGAGGATGGGATGCTCTAGAATGACAAGTGTCAGTTTCTCTCGGAGCAGCCAACCAGCTAGTGGTTGTAGGGGGCGGCTATTTATAGCCTAGGGAGTAGCCCGACATGATAAGACATAAATGCCCTTCAATGATATGACCGTTGGATGGATAAGATATTTTGGGACAGCTGGCGCGTAGCATAGCAACGGTCGGAAATTTGAGGTACAAATTCCTCAGGGCTATCATGTTCCTCACTGTGTAGGCAATTCGCACTGGCGAATTCCTAACTCCTCAGTCAGAACAAAGTCCTCAGTGACTAGAAGAACTGCGTCTCTGTCACTGAAGAAATTGACTGAACTGTATGAGATTTCCAATGGCTTCACTCGAAGGGATTGGTAGGTGTAGGATTTGAGTTGCGCATCACTTGGAAATTTTCTCCTTAGTATTTCCTCGACCCCCTTTAACAGTACGGTGTTTCCTATGACTCAAGAAAGAGAAAATGAAACTACGAAAACAAAAATCTTCACGCTTCATGTTCCTCGAAAGAATACCAAGTCTTCAGGATTACACCAATTTCTTCACTTTCAAAGTCTTCAGAAAGTCTTCAAAATGTCAAAGTCTTCAGTCGAAGAACTTCATTTTTAGGGGTCGAATTTCTCTGTAAATATCAAACTCCTCATAGACTTATAGACCTGTGTACACTCATAAACGCATTAGATGCTTAACCTATAAGTCTTCAACACACCAAAATCACTAAGGGGCACTAGATGCACTTACAATCTCCCCCTTTTTGGTGATTGATGACAATATAGGTTAAGTTTTCAATGGGGATAAATGTATGAAGTGTAAATACTGATTTTGAGGAATTTGATTGCAAGATATAGAAGAACTCCCCCTGAATATGTGCATAGTGAGGAATTTGCTTTTGACGCAATGCACACTTGAAGAGTTGAATCATGGAGATCTCCCCCTATATCTTGTAATTCATACACGCATTTGATATATAATACGAAGAATTTGAAATGCATGATGAAATATGGTGCCTGATGAAATTCAGCATGCGTGCAATAGTATTAATGAGGAATAAGCATGCAGAATAGCGCATCAAAAAGCATCAGAGCAGAGTGCATCAAAAGTATCAGGGCACCATCGGGTTTAAGATTACAACTCGATCCAATAAAGTTTCAGAAGAACAAGAGTTGTAACTTAGCAAAAAAACGATGTATAATAGACCCGCTTGAAGACTAACTCAGATTTCTCCCCCTTTGTCATCAAATGACCAAAAGGATCGAAACTGAGGACTAACACCCCTGAAGATAATCAAGTTGAAGAAGGAGCGCCAGCGTTGTTGGGGTCGGTTGTTGAAGTAGGGCTTGCCGCAGTGTCGTCCAAGTCTTCATTTTCATCAGTCTCGCGCGATGAAGAATAGGAGCTGGCCACCAAAGAAGGAACCTTGACCTTCTTGTATTTCTTTGGAGGAGGTGCAGACCAGTCAAATGCTTCGTTGAGACCCATTTTCTTCAGATCTTCAGCGCTGTAGACGTGAGATAGAACAACCCAGGTGCGGTTGAGGGTTTCATGGAGGTAGTGGTGGTTTTTCTTCACTACATTGTGTGTTGAAGTCATGTTGTGAAGAATTGAACCAAACTGACGCTTGACCCATTTTTGATTGCGATCAACCTTCTGATGAAGACTGAGGAGTAACTCACGATCAGTCATCACCCTGGGTGATGTGCCTTGAGGATTTGGCTTGGCATTATTGGCGGCAGAGTCATGTGTAGTAGAGTCATCATTGGTGGAATAAGATGCAGCCTTGCGAAATTGACCATCCAATGGACGAATGCCTTCATCTATCACAGCAGTTGCCTTGCCCTTTTCTTCAGCTGAGGAAAATGTCCTTTTGAGGACTTCAATAGGAGGCAAGTAGCTGCAGTGGTTCAGAGTGTCATCCTTGTAATTGAGTGAAGACCTTGTCCTGATGAATCTCATAATCCATGGCGCATAAGGCTTCAGCTCAAATGGTGACATAGCAATATTTGCCAGAGTCCTCATGAAGAAATCATGGAAGTTGACGGGAACGCCATGAATGATGTTGAAAAGCATGTTCTTCATGATGCCAATGACTTCTTCATCATTTGAGTCGTGGCCTTTGATAGGACTCATTGTCTTCGACAGAATGCGATAGACGGTCAGAGGCACATACAACAATTCCTTGACGAGGAATTTGGTTCGAGGGGCCTGCCCTGGCTTCAAAGGCTTCATCAGCACTTGCATATAGTGATTTGAAAGCTCAGGTTCGTTGTAAACACAACGTGCATCTTCAAGGGGAGGACTTAGAGGAAGGGCACGAAGCAATTCAGACGCTGGTGCCTTGTAGTGAGTGTTCTCTGTCATCCAGTCCAGAACCCATGAATTCACATCTTCAGAGTTGCCGGTGATGTGCAACGTTGCGTAGAACTGAAGAATGAGTTCTTCATTCCAATCACAGATGTCAGTGCAGAAATTGAGCAGCCCAGCGTCATAGAGAACACTGAGGACTGGTGTGAAGCACGGCAAAGACTCCATGTCTACATGAGGAATATGTGCATGGTCGAAGACTTTATCTTTTTTGAACAACACTGAGGAATAGAAGTTGGCTTGACTAGCAGTCCAGAAACGCCCCTTCCTTATGCGAGCAGAGTCATAGGGGTTGTAATCTGTGAAGAATACATGCTCGCCAAAGAAGTCTTCAGCCTTGAACTTTTGTTTCCTGGAGAACGGATCCTTTGGCTTGGGCAGAGGAGTATCAGTGAGTTGCATTACTACCTCAGGAATCGCGATCTCAGGTTCTTCAGGCTGAGGAATTTCAGGTTCTTCCTCAGGTGCAGTCACATTTTCAGTAGCAGCAGCAGTTTCTTCAGCACTAGTGGCTGGAATTTCTTCACGAACAGATGAGGTGGGATGAGTTTCTTCAGAGCCCAATTGAACTGTTGGTGCAGGGGAGTGAGGGATTTGCTGCAATGGGGTGAAGAGTGGAGAATTGGGATGCTGACTTTCCCAAAAGTTGTCATTCATCACTGGAGTTGTGCTTCCAATGTCCACATCTTCATCATCAATTTCTTCAACACCAGCCTCTTCAGCAGTAAACTGAGGCATTGGTGATGAGACCACTGGAGTTGAAGGGATCACATCCACTTCAATTTCTTCATCAATCTGCTCTGACGAAGCAGCAGCTTGAGTTTCTTCATCGGATCCGCTTGGGATCACATATTCTTCACCAAAAGGAACAAGGTCCCTTGATGGCATGGTGGAAATAGGAACAACATCGATTGGATTTTCAAATGAGCTGGTCATAGGCTTCATCTTCTTTGGAGCTGAAGATTGTGAAGCACTTGATGCTTTCCTTTTCTTCACTGCAGCTCGCTCTGCAGCCTTGGTCTTCTTCACATCTGATGCAGAGGGAAGGATTGGAGTTGGTGTAGGCGCAGGTGGAGCTGAGAATCTGGTTGAATTTCCTCAGGCGCAACTGATGCAGTTGCTCTGACTTCTTCAGTTTCTTCAGGCGCACCACTAGTGGATGCCCTGGCAATTTCTTCAGCGGCTGGAATGGAGTCATCAGCCCTAGAACTAGCATTTTCTTCAGCAGCCTGAAGGTCATCAGCGGTGCTGGCATGTTCTTCAGTGGGATGAGCAAAAGCTTCAGCTTGAGGAACTTCTTGTTGCGATGGGGCTGCAACATTGGTGAATTTCTCAGTCAGTTTAACAAACCTGACTTTGGCTCCTTGCCAATCAGCATAGTAGGCATTGAACTTGTCGCTGAGGGCTTTGATTTCAGCCTGCATCTTGATAAGTTCTTCAGTTGTCATCTTGACAACATTTTTCTTCAGCAGTTTCTCTTTTCTGTACTGCGATTTCTTGATCTCTCTGGACCTGTCATATTTCCATTTCTCCTCTTGGATGAAATGAGTCAGCATATGATTCTGACCAGGTGTCAGCTTGAAGTCAGGCATAGGTGAATTCGGGTCCTTATGCCTGAGATCAATATAATCGAGGATCGCCCTTGGATCCAAAAGGAGTGGCACAGGTGTGCCTTTGGCTCTAGCGGCCCTTTCCTGTCGGTCTCTGATGATTTCTTCAAGTTCATCATCATCAGCTTCATCATCTTCAGGCGGCTCTTGGAAGGCGACCTGTTTCTTCTTGGGACTTGGCCGAGGACCTCTTCTAGCTATTGCCTTAGTCTTCAGCAGAGTTGGGCCATATGAAGAATTTGGCGCAGCTGAGGAACTTGCTGAGACACCAGAGGCTATTGAGATGCCTGAAGTCCTTTGGCACGTGGCTAGATGCACAGGTGCTGAGGACTTTGTCGGAGCTGCTGAGGACTTTGGAGGAGGTGCTGAGGATTTTGAAGTAGCAGGGTCAGCATGAGGAATCGGTCTTGAAGATTTTGACGTTCCTGGCCGTGAGGGCGCAGCTGAGGAACTTGGCCGTGAGGGCATTGTAGGTGAAGCACTTGGCTTACGAGCAGGCTTCTTAGACATTGATTTCCTCGGCTTGACAGAGGCCTCAGTGGCAGCAGCAGCAGAATCTTCGTTGAATTTCCTCACTGCTTCTCTGGCTTGTCTTGCCAATTTGGCTTGACGCCTGGCCCATTCTTCAGGAAAGTCCTCACCGCGCTTGAGGCTAGTGGGATCAGCAAGTTGACCAGACGCCAGTGGATTTCTTGGGCATGGAGGGTTGAGAGCGAATTTCTTCATGTACTTTGGAGTGACATATCTATACTCCCTCCATTCACGTGCCCATCTCCGTTTAATCCTCTGAATGCGCAGCTTGCGCTGATTTTTGTTCTCTTTGCCAAACTTGGCTTCATCAGGTGTGCAGTACTCAGCATATATATCTTCAGGGATCTCAAAAGCAGTCATGACCTCAGGTTTCTTTCTTCCTTTCTGAGGCTTCTTACCATCTGCCATGTTCTTCAGCTGAGGAATTTGAACAATGGAATTCTCTGAAGAAGTATGTAGTTTTTCTTCGAGGAACGCTGCAAATGAGTTAAGTTGATGAGAACCTAATGATTCAACAGCGGACATGTGTACCTGTGAACAGAATGTAGTTGCGAGGAATTTGGAGAGGTCACATGCGTTCTCAGAAGATTTTTTAAAAAGAACAAGTTTGAGGAATTTGACTAGATGCGTCTTGAAGAATTTCACTAAGCATGCTTTGTCTTAGGTTCCAGAGTTGTATAGATCGGAGATCCACACAATTGTGGAATCTTGAAGAAAATAAATCTTAGAGAAATGAATCAAGAACAGAAGATTTGTGAGGTGTTTTGTGTGTGAAGATTTGAAGAATAAAACTCCTTTTGAAGATTTTGTAGAAAAGTTTCGAATCAAAGAGGGCAGTAAAAGTAACTTTTAATTACCCCGAGTGAAGAACACGACGAACTGTGAGTGGAAACAGTGAAGTTCGTCGATGTAGATCTTCCACGCCCTAACTCGGTGGAGGAAGACGTCTACGGCGGCGGTGTAGGTGAAGATTTCCGCGGTCGGCGCGAGTACGACGGCGACGAGGTCGAGGCAGTGAAGCTCTTCCTCACCGGCGACGATGGAGTAGCGGCGGCGCTAGGGTTTGGGAAGCTCGAGCGGGAGAGAGAGATCGAGCGGAGTAAAATAAGTGAGGAAGGGGACGGGGGTATTTATAGAGGCAGTGAAAAACTGTTCGCCCGAAGATTTAGGACGAACGTGCCCCTGACCGTTCTCCTTCTCACGACATGTGTCACCCACGTACTGTGTAGTGGAGATCATGTAAGATCGTGGGTGAATAGAATAATGCATCGTGGGATGCGGAACGGTTTGAGCGGCAAAACCAAAAATTTGGATAAGATTAGTTTTAACGTTCCGTTCGCAATTTCTTCAGCTGACAAGGACACAGTGAAGATTTTGAACGAGGTTCAAATAGAACGCACATGAAGAATTTGTGAATAGATTGGATTGAGTATAGCATAGAGGGGAAGGGTCCGATTACATTCACTTAGCAGAAAAACCAACTTGAAGAAATAGCTATAAGTGAATGCGACATAAACTCATATATATATATATAGCCAATGAAGAAAAACGACGGCACAAGTGAAGATTTTGAAAGTTGAAGAATTTGAACAACTGAGGAATTTCAAAACCGAAAAAAACTCAAATTGAAGATTTTCAACTTTTGTGGTGGCGTGTCCCACTGTATAAGAATGATGATTTCAGACACCGCGTACAATTGTCGTAGGGTTTTGAGAATCAAATTCTTCATTAATTTCTTCACACTTAGTGTTATTCTTCATTGATTGAAGAAGAACGTTTCTTCATGTGTTGCACATCTAAGTCATCAATTTTGCATAAGTGTTAGGATGAGTGCCTTTTCAAAGTACATTCGAAGACTCTAAGATATTTAGCTCACACCGCAACTTGCTAAATCTCTTCTCATCCAAGGGCTTAGTGAAGATATCGGCTAGTTGTTCTTCAGTCTTCACATGCTCAATAGAAATGTCGCCCTTCAACACATGATCGCGAAGAAAATGATGACGAATCTGAATGTGCTTTGTCTTCGAGTGCTGAACTGGGTTGTGAGCAATCTTGATGGCACTATCATTGTCACAGAGGAGAGGCACATTCTTCACGTTGACGCCATAGTCCTTGAGTGTTTTCATCATCCATAGCAGTTGAGCACAGCAAGAACCGGCAGCAATGTACTCAGCTTCAGCAGTAGACAGTGATACGCAGTTCTGTTTCTTCGAGGACCAACAGACCAAGGATCGTCCGAGGAAATGACAAGTACCAGATGTTGACTTGCGGTCCACACGATCACCAGCATAGTTAGAGTCAGAATATCCAATGAGATCAAAATCCGAGCCCTTGGGATACCATAATCCTAGTGTTGGTGTGTGAGCTAGATATCGAAGAATATGCTTCACAGCCTTATGGTGTGATTCCTTCGGTGCAGCTTGAAATCGTGCACACATGCAAACACTAAGAATTATATCTGGCCTAGATGCACATAAATACAATAAAGAGCCAATCATGGAGTGGTATACCTTATGATCGAAGTCAATACCATTTTCATCAGTGCATAGATGACCATTTGTGGGCATAGGAATTTTGATGCCTTTGCAATCTTGCATGCCGAATTTCTTCAGGACATCCTTGAGGTATTTCTCCTGAGATATGAATATGCCATTACGCTGTTGACGAATTTGAAGACCTAAGAAGAATTTCAACTCTCCCATCATAGACATTTGATATTCTTCACTCATCATATAGGCAAATTCATCACTATAACGTTGGTCAGTACAGCCAAAGATGATATCATCAACATATATTTGGCACACAAACAGTTCGCCATCATAAGATTTAGTAAAGAGAGTGGGATCGAGTGAACCGGGTGTGAAGCCTTTCTTCATGAAGAATTCCTTCAAAGTATCATACCACGCCCGTGGGGCCTGCTTGAGGCCATAGAGGGCCTTATTGAGTCTGAAGACTTTGTCAGGATGTTTTGGATCTTCAAAACCTGGGGGTTGAGCAACATATACTTCTTCCTCAAGCTTACCATTGAGGAATGCACTTTTCACATCCATTTGATATAAGATGATATCATGATGGTTAGCATAAGCAAGCAATATGCGAATAGCCTCAAGTCTAGCAACAGGTGCAAAAGTTTCATCGAAATCAATTCCTTCAACCTGTGTGTAGCCTTGAGCTACTAGTCGTGCCTTATTCCTCACCACAACACCATTTTCATCTTGCTTGTTGCGGTAGATCCACTTTGTGCCAATGATGTTATGCTTGCGAGGATCGGGACGATTGACCAGTTCCCATACATTGTTGAGCTTGAACTGATGTAATTCTTCTTGCATGGCCTGAATCCACTCAGGCTCCAGAAATGCTTCATCTACCTTAGTGGGCTCTGTGATAGAGACAAAAGCAAAGTGCCCACAAAAGTTAGATAGATGTGAAGCTTTTGAGCGTGTGAGAGGACCTAGTGCTCTAATGTCATCGATGATCTTCTCCACTTGCACTTCTTTTGCAACACGAGGATGAGCTGGTTGTTGTTGAGGAATTTGATCAGCATTTTCTTCAGCATCAATTTCCTTAGCATTTTCTTCAGGTACATCAGCTCGACGTTCTTCATGTTCTGGAATGAATTCTTCAGCAGATTCTTCAGTAGGGATGAAATCTTCAGTAGCCTTGTGCTTGATAGAATCCTCAGGTGCTGGTTCATCTAACACAGAAGGTAGGTGCTCTCTTTGCGAGCCATTAGTTTCATCGAACCGCACATCTACAGTTTCAAAAATCTTGTGAAGAACATTGTTGAAGACTCTGTAGGTGTGCGAGTCCTTTCCGTAACCAAGCATAAAACCTTCATGTGCTTTCGGTGCAAATTTAGAGTTGTGATGAGGATCTCTAATCCAGCATTTAGCACCGAAGACTTTGAAATAACTCACATTGGGTTTCTTGTTAGTGAGGAGTTCATAGGCAGTCTTCTTGAAGAATTTGTGAAGATATACTCTGTTGATGATGTGGCACGCAGTGTCAATTGCATCAACCCAGAAACGACGAGGGGTTTTGTACTCGTCGAGCATAGTGCAAGCCATCTCAGCAAGAGTCCTGTTCTTGCGCTCCACGACACCATTCTGTTGAGGAGTATAACGAGAAGATAACTCATGAGTAATACCAAGTTCATCAAGATAGTCATCAAGACCCAAATTCTTGAACTCAGTGCCATTGTCACTTCTGATGTGCTTGATCTTCACACCAAAGTTGGTTGAAGCCCTCGAGGAAAATCGTTTGAAGACTTCCTACACTTCAGTTTTGTAAGAGACAAGGTGTACCCATGTGTAACGAGAGTAATCATCAACAATAACAAAGCCATATTGAGATGCTTCATTTGAAACCAAGGAATAGTGATTAGGACCGAAGAGATCCGTGTGAAGCAATTCGAATGGACGAGTAGTGGTCATGATGGTCTTTGCTGGATGCTTGGCCTTGGTCATCTTTCCAGCTTCACAGGCACCGCATAAGTGATCCATGAGGAATTTGACATTCTCAATGCCAATAACATGCTTCTTCTTCACAAGCGTGTGCAAATTCCTCATGCCTGCATGACCAAGTCGTCGATGCCATAGCCATCCTTCTGAAGCTTTTGCAAGTAGGCACACGGCAAGTTGTGAATCTGCAGAGAAATCAACAATATACAAGTCTCCTCTCCTAAAGCCTTCGAAGACTTTGGATTTGCCAGCTTCCATAATCACAACACAACGATACTTGCCAAAGACAACAACCATATCAAGATCACAAAGCATTGAGACAGACATAAGGTTGTATCCTAAGGACTCAACAAGCATGACTTTTTCCATGTGTCGATCCTTTGTGATAGCAACTTTACCTAGACCCAATACCTGACTTTTGCTCTTGTCAGCGAAGATGATATGCTTCAGATGTGATGACGATAAGGGAGCATCCATCAACAGATTTCTGTCACCATTCATGTGATTTGTACATCCACTATCAAGGACCCATTCAGTGGCTTTGGGTTGATCATCCTGCAGATGAATTAGTGCAACTTAAGAACCTCATATACTTCAGCAGTGAAGAATATGATATCACAATTCATCAGATCAATTTCATCAAGTAGTAAGACAGATAAAACAGAGGGAGGACGTGTGAAATGAAAGTTCATTTCATCATGGTTAGCCTGCATCCTTTCAGGCAACTTTGTCAGGTCCCCAGCAAATTCTTCAGACGTTTATGCACGTCTGGAGACCTGACCCTACATAAGAGATTAGTTATTTTTCTTCACCACCCACATCTGAAGGGGTGGCAAAGAGTTCATCACTCTGCGAGCTCCATATGAGAATGGTGGCATAGAGGCCAAACCATTTCGTTTCACATAAGAGGGGTTAGGGTAAGCATATGAATAAGCAGAGAAATTCTTCGAGGACTTATGAACATAATGATTAGAAGAATAATGCTCATATTCATAGCCCTTGGCTCTTCCCTGCGAAACAGAGTTGTTAGCACAATGATGTTCATGTGAGGACTTTGATCCTTTTGAGGAATTTGATCCATGTGAGGAGTTTGGTCCGTATGAGGACTTGGATCCATATGAAGAATTTGATTTGGGGTTCCTTTTCTTCACAGGTGGTGTCATGAGGACATTCACCTGAAGACTTTCAAGGCACCTTTTGGGAACCCAGATTTTTTTTACAGGGGAACCGTTCCTGCAGTTAGTGCCAACATATCTAGAAAATACTTCACCATTCCGATTTTTGAACAGTTTATAGTTGGAGTCAAATGACTCATCAGAAGAATGAGAAGATTCACATGTATAGCCAGATAAATTAGATGGATCAACTGGAGATCCCTTTGTAGCAACCCATGAGGTTTTGGGGTACTACTCAGGCTTCCAATATGTACCATCAGCATTGAGTTTCCTCTCAAAGGCAATACCCTCTTTCCTAGGGTTCCTGTTGAGGATCTGCTTTTTAAGCACATCACAAAGAGTCTGATGCCCTTTGAGGCTTTTGTACATGCCTGTCATGTACAATTCCTTCAGCCCTGCATCGTCAGTGATACTAGCAATGTCCTCAGGTGAGGAATTAGTGATAGCAGAGGCGGGTGAAGAATTTGTAACATTAGAAGCATTTGAACATTCAGGTGAGGAATTAGCAGATTCTCGTTCAATGCATTTTAAACATGGAGGAATGAATTCTTCCTGAGCAGCGCTGATTTGTTGAGCAAGTAATGAATCACGCTCCTTCTGAAGATCCTCATAACTCACTCTTAGCTTCTCATGATCAGATGAGAGAGAGTTAAGCTGATCTTGAAGGGAGTCATACTTAGAATGAAGTCTCTGAATACTTTCAGCCAAAGCTTTTGACTGATCCATTTCTTCACCCAACATATCATCACTCTTACTAAGCATTTCATGAGCTTTTTCCAAAGCTCTTTGTTGTTTAGCAGCAAGGGAAGCAAGTTTGACATAACTGGGTCCAAATTCATCACCAGATTCATCATCACTGGAATCGGACAGATAGCATTCAGTTACCTGTTCACCATCTGCCATAAGACATGGTGAGGAGGATGGTGATTCTGGTTCAAATGTCATTGACTTGAGAGATTCCTTGAAGTCCTTGAACCAAGGATCGTGACAGGTTCGATGGCCTTCGTAGACATCAGAGAGGCAGTCCCAGATAAGCTTCGCATGATCGACATGCATGACGTTCCTGAACTGATTTCGAGACAGACAGGAGCAGATGACGTCCTTCGCCGTGAGGTTGAGAAGGGTGTACTTGCGAATGTCATCAGCTTCCGCCGTCTTGCACAGATCGGTCAGACCAATTTCAGTGACGGTCCACAGCTTGCTGTTCATCGCCATGAGGCGCTTCTACATCATGGCCTTCCACTTGGGATACTCGTGACCGTCAAAGATAGGGCATGTCACTTTCTTCATACCTGCGGTCGACATAACTAAAACTTCAGGCGGTTAAACCAAAATCACACAGAACAAGGGAGTACCTTGCTCTGATACCAATTGAAAGTGCGTTATATCGACTAGAGGGGGGTGAATAGGCAATTTTTATGAAATTCTTCACTGAGGAATTTGCTCATGAGGAAATTCCTTAGCGAAGAACTACTAGCAGTGGAATAAGTACTCAGAAGTAAACATAGCAGAATACATGCATGGTCATCATGATGAAATGAAGACAAACACATAGTACAGAAAGCGTAAACATAGGATAGCACAAGATGAAGACAAACAGACTGAAGAAATTGAACTGAGGAAATTGAGAAAGTCTTCAGTCAAAGTCTTCAAACACAGATATGAACAAACACACAACACAATGATGAGGAAATGAAAGTGTTGAGGAAATAGAACCAGTTGGCTTGGTGAAGACAATGATTTGGTAGACCAGTTCCAACTGCTGTCTCAGTTGTACATCTGGTTGGAGCGGCTGAGTATTTAAACTCGAGGACACCTAGTCCCGGACACACAGTCCTCACCGTATTCTCCTTGAGCTAAGGACACACAGTCCTCGCCCAATCACTCGTGGTAAGTCTTCAGGTGACTTCCGAACCTTGACAAACTCGGTCACTCGGTGATCCACAATTCCTCTTGGATGCTCTAGACCATGACGCCTAACCGTCTAGAAGAAGCACAGTCTTCAAAGGTAACAAGCGTCGGATCCACGCAGGATCAATCTCTTCAGTGATGCTCAATCACTTTGGGTTTGTAGGTGTTTGGGTTTGGGTTTGGATTTTCCTCACTTGATGATTTTCACTCAAAGTCCTCGGAGGATGGGATGCTCTCAAATGACAAGTGTCAGTTTCTCTCGGAGCAGCCAACCAGCTAGTGGTTGTAGGGGGCGGCTATTTATAGCCTAGGGAGCAGCCCGACATGATAAGGCATAAATGCCCTTCAATGATATGACCGTTGGATGGATAAGATATTTTGGGACAGCTGGCGCGTAGCACAGCAACGGTCAGAAATTTGAGGTACAAATTCCTCAGGGCTATCATGTTCCTCACTGTGTAGGTAATTCGCACTGGCGAATTCCTAACTCCTCAGTCAGAACAAAGTCCTCAGTGACTAGAAGAACCGCGTCTCTGTCACTGAAGAAATTGACTGAACTGTATGAGATTTCCAATGGCTTCACTCGAAGGGATTGGTAGGTGTAGGATTTGAGTTGAGCACCACTTGGAAATTTTCTCCTTAGTATTTCCTCGACCCCCTTTAACAGTACAGTGTTTCCTATGACTCAAGAAAGAGAAAATGAAACTACGAAAACAGAAGTCTTCACGCTTCATGTTCCTCGAAAGAATACCAAGTCTTCAGGATTACGCCAATTTCTTCACTTTCAAAGTCTTCAGAAAGTCTTCAAAATGTCAAAGTCTTCAGTCGAAGAACTTCATTTTTAGGGGTCGACTTTCTCTGTAAATATCAACTCCTCATAGACTTATAGACATGTGTACACTCATAAACGCATTAGATGCTTAACCTATAAGTCTTCAACACACCAAAATCACTAAGGGGCACTAGATGGACTTACAATCTCCCCCTTTTTGGTGATTGATGACAATATAGGTTAAGTTTTCAACGGGGATAAATGTATGAAGTGTAAATACTGATTTTGAGGAATTTGATTGCAAGATATAGAAGAACTCCCCCTGAATATGTGCATAGTGAGGAATTTGCGATGCATACCACATTATAAGTAGTTCATGGTTGCGAATCGTGTATGATAAGGCAACTATCAGAAACGTTTAGTTTGCCCGCACCATTTGTGATATTGTCTGACATCGCACACGCTTTGCAAACGGCAACTGTGTGTATGCTTGCACATGTTTCCTCTCTGTGAACCGTGTCGGATTATGGTGTATATCACAAATGTTTGTGTTTTACCAACCGTGTGTGCTGTAACAACCTGGAGAGTGTAATTTCACTATAATTTAATTATTGCTATTTCAAATTGTACCGGATTTGAATTTGAATGTATGTTATAGCTTTATTCATATCCATCAGGTTCAAACAACCAATGCATTATTCGATTCATAGGTACATATGTTCAATAATTACATAAGAACCAAATAAATAATGATGAACCACAGTTGTATACTTGTAATATTAAGGACGGTAAAGAAAGAGGTGAAATACATTCTGGTTGCTGAACAAGGTGAAGCGGAATGCCCATATTGTGCCCTCCTTCATGCAGAAGGCACGCACGACTCTAGTCCAACCCCTTGTGATGGCCGACCGCCCATCCTTCACGGTCTTCATGAAAACATCTAGATAATCATCGTGTTCTGGTAGAAATACTTTCACCTTTGCATGCCCACCAATCATGTAGTTTGAGAGGTAATCTTGAGTAAACAGCTTTGGGAACCACTTCAAAGAAAAAATATCCAGACATTGTCATCTAACACAACTCATTATGGGCAGTAAAAAGAAGGCTGCAGAGTTCTTACTTACCATCCTGTAGTTCGTTGTTGTCTTAGATAAATTTTAAACAAATAGTTTAATTTCCATCTTTTGACCCATTTACTAGCAATCTTTATCAGCTTCCTCACTTGATGATAGTTCATCAATATCTCATTGCCCCATACGCAGAAAGGGTCGAAGTGCGGATCTTTACCAATGACATATGTACCTAAAAGCACCAAGTTAATATTAGAAGCTAAACAACAATTGCACAATGATGTAGTACAACACTCTTTTATAATATCTTATAACATCCAATATACTCACATATTAGATGAATTAACATCTTATATTATGGGCCGGAAGGAGTTTATTGCATTTTTACAAATTATCAGCTAATTAACTACTGCTGTATCCATGGGTTAGAGTTAGTTTGAGCTAGTTCGGGCTCAAATAGCCCTAAAGTATATCCAAACATGAGGGCTAGTTCGAGCTAGTTGCATCTAACCCACCCAAAAAAACTATCCCACCCAAAAGATGCTAATTGGAGCTAGTTCTCCTAGTGCATTTATTGTCAATATAACCCTGTCATCCAAACACCTCTTTGGATGGAGTTAGTTCAGGGTTAGTCATGAGCTAGAAACTAACTCTGACCTCTAGCTAAGTTGAGTATCCAAACAGGGTTGTGTTGTTGTTGTTGTTGCTGCTCTTCTACGTATATCTAGACATCATCAAAACATTAATGTAACACTCTTCCTTGTTGCTATGTAGCCTAGGATTGCATATTTTGACATTAAGTACAGT
The DNA here is from genome assembly GCF_056163025.1 of Triticum urartu. Taxonomy (NCBI): domain Eukaryota; kingdom Viridiplantae; phylum Streptophyta; class Magnoliopsida; order Poales; family Poaceae; genus Triticum; species Triticum urartu. The sequence goes on from NC_141875.1 coordinate 560,952,955, forward strand.
GCATGTTGCTATGTAGGCTCAGATATATTACATATGGCCCTAGTTAACCTAACGATAAATGGGTTATAGATATATTCTGTTAAAAGTCCGATTCACCGATTAGTCCCTTATCAGCCCCTGGCCTATATGGTACCAGCTACCGATATCCTGAACAGTGAGTATATATAAGCCATGGGATGAAACTAACCTCGATGGAAAACAATATTCGTTCCGAAAATTCTCCTGTGTAGGTACATCAAGAGGCATGTTAAGCACAATAGGCTAAACATTAACCAAATATATCCATGGCAGACAAAATAATCTCCAAAAGATAGCTTCAGTGTGCAGGTTTAAGCACGCTAGTAAAGCAAAACAAGTGGAAGGGTGTGTTAACTGCAACAGTCCTAACATTTAACAACAAGCAAACATCATTCAAACTGGTATTGTGCCGGTCTAAGTACACTGGTTATTGTTAAATAAAAATGGAAAGGCGTGTTAACTACAAGATGCAGCAACCAAATGTAGTCATTCATAGTGGTATTGTTGAAACTGGTATTGATGAAATTGAACTGCACAGTTTATACTTGCACATATAGAGCATCATGTTGTGAATAACTGGAATAAACAAGGCATACTACGAACAACCAAAGATAGCATTTGGAACTAGACATATGCTAACTACAAACAATCGAACAATAAAAAAACTTTAAAAGAGGCATATGCTAGCTATAACAGGCTTAACAGCAGTCAAATATATGCATTCCTATTGGTATGTTTAAAACTGGATTGATGAAATGTACTGCACAGTAAATAATTGCACATATAGAGCATCACATTGTGAAAAACTGAAATAAACAAGGCATACTGCAAACAACCAAATGTAGCAATTAAAACTGGACATATTCTACTACACTACAAAAGGGACTCAACAAAACAAATCATGGGTTCCCCCTGTGAAGAGGCACGACAAAACAAATCATGGGCTTCCTCACTTGTCATAGATGGGCTCGTTTTCGTGGGAAGAGCACGGACCCTGGATGCGCTCCATGTTGTCGCAGATGGGCTCCTTCCCCTTGGAAGAGAACCGCTGTAGGGTGCCCTCCCTGATGTCGCAGATGGGCTCTTTCCCCTTGGAAGAGCAGATGGGCTCTTTCCCCTTGGAAGAGCCAGAGAGGGTGCCCTCCTCGTGGTCGCCGTCAATGAGGTCTAACTTGGAAGCTGTGGATCCCAAGCCAACATCACAAAACGTGTCCTTCAGAAATGACAAAAGGGGCTCGATGGCGATGTAGGATGGCAAATTCTTGACAATGAGCCAGAGGAGATCAGCAGCGGGGCCATGGATGAGATCAACGTCGGTTGAACCCGAGGGGTTGGGGTGGGCCACTTAACCTGTGACATAGCCCACGTCAGGTCGTGGCTGTCGACGACCTCGATGTCGTAGCCGGCGTCCGCGACATACCCGCATACTCTAGCCCGTTGATTGAGTTCTTGCGGCCAGTAATGGTCGTCAGCTTCCTCGGCGACATCGGGCGAAGAGACCGCGATACACCTCTTTTGGGCCAATCGCTCCTCGAGCTCCACGGAAAGCATAGCCGGGATTAGGTTGTGACGCTCTGGAGTGGGGGATGGGGATGGGGATCTGTGGGAAAGGGGTATTTGGCAGGCTTCATCTAAGAAACTTTGGGCGGCCTGGGTATGGAGATCGGTGGGTAAGCTGCACAGGTGATGCGGCTCGAAGCTACGTCGGTATTTCCCCAAAGAGGAAGGGATGATGCAGCACAACAACGGTAGGTATTTCCCTCAGATATGAAACCAAGGTTATCGAACCAGTAGGAGAACCAAGCAACACAACGTAAACAGCCCCTGCACACAGATAACAAATCCTCGCAACCTGACGTGTTAAAGGGGTTGTCAATCCCTTTCGGGTAACGATGCCTTAAGATAGGCAAACGGACGTGAGATAAAATTATAGTAGATTGATAGATCAAACGCCAAATAAAATAAATAAGTATAAAGCGCAACAAGGTATTTTTGTATTTTTGGTTTAATAGATCTGAAAATAAAAGCAAAGGAAAAGTAGACCGCGAAGGAAAATAATATGAGAAAGAGACCCGGGGGCCGTAGGTTTCACTAGTGACTTCTCTCGAGAAAAATAGCAGATGGTAGGTGAACAAATTACTGTTGGGCAATTGATAGAACTTCAAATAATCATGGAAATATCCAGGCAATGATCATTATATAGGCATCACGTCCAAGATTAGTAGACCGACTCCTGCCTGCATCTACTACTATTACTCCACACATCGACCGCTATCCAGCATGCATCTAGTGTATTAAGTTCATGGAGAAACGGAGTAATGCAATAAGAACGATGACATGATGTAGACAAGATCTATCTATGTAGAGATAGAACCCATCGTTTTATCCTTAGTATCAATGATACATAAGTGTCGGTTCCCCTTCTATCACTAGGATCAAGCACCGCACAATCAAACCCACTACAAAGCACCTCTTCCCATTGCAAGATAAATAGATCAAGTTGTCCAAACAAAACCCAAATATCAGAGAAGAAATGCGAGGCTATAAGCAATCACGCATAAAAGAGATCAAAGAAACTCAAATACTTTCATGGATATAAAAAGATAGATCTGATCATAAACTCAAAGTTCATCCGATCCCAACAAACACACCGCAAAAAGAGTTACATCATATGGATCTCCAAGAGACCATCGTATTGAGAATTCAGCGAGAGAGAGGAAGCCATCTAGCTACTAACTACAGACCTAAAGGTCTACAAAGAACTACTCACGCATCATCGGAGAGGCACCAATGGAGGTGGTGAACCCCATCCGTGATGGTGTCTAGATTGGATCTGGTGGTTCTGGACTCTGCGGTGGCTGGAATTGATTTTCGTCAACTCCCTTAGGGTTTCTGGAATATTGGGGTATTTATAGAGCAAAGATGCGGTCCCGGGGGCACCCGAGGTGGGCACAACCCACCAGGGCGTGCCTGGGCCTCCTAGCGCGCCCTGGTGGGTTGTGCTCTCCTCGAAACACCCCCAGGCGCAGCCTTGGCCCATTAGGTGTCTTCTAGTCCATACAAAATCTCTGTAAAGTTTCGTTGAATTTGGACTCCGTTTGGTATTGATTTCGTGAGATGTAAAAAAATGCAGAAAACAGCAACTGGCACTTGGCACTATGTTAATAGGTTAGTACCAAAAAATGACTATAAAATGATTATAAAACATCCAAGATTGATAATATAACAGCATGGAACAATATAAAATTATAGATACATTGGAGACGTATCAACGGGCAAACCGGCAGATGTTTGGCAATGGGGGCCTTGCAGCGGCGGTGACCTTGCTAGGGTTTCGAGCGAGGGAGAGGGTGTGTGTGTGTGTGTGTGTGCGCGCGCGCACATGCGCCAAAGGAGGTTTTTGTGTGTGTGTGGAGGGGAGGAGGTGTGTTTGAGGAAATGACGCGGCTACTAAAAATTTTACAACGCGGGAGTCAAACGCGGGAGTGAAATGCCGGGGCTATTGAAAATTTGGATGATGGTGCATTGCACACGGTCCGGAAATAACAAATGTGTGTTATGAAACAGAAAAACCCTTGAGGCGGGCAGATATTTTCGAGGGACGCAGGCGGGAGCGGGAACAAGAAACATCACACACAGTCGAAACATAATAACCGTGTGTTATTAAACAGAAAAAAAGCTATAGGCGGGTAGATATTTTTTAGAGGGGAAGCCTTGTGGAGCCCAATGTACGATGGGGATGTGTGTGACATGGGCATCGGGGTGGCACACGGTTACTGTGAGTGAACCGTGTCTGTTGTGTCATCCGACTTGTCTACTGTTCATAAATTTGGCGAAAAATTACGCGGGAGAGGGTCAGAACACGAACACACTTGAATGTGGACCAAATATATGTATGAAAAGGGTGGTTTGATATTCAAATACCAAATGCAACTTCGACGTGGCACCTATCTCGCAAAGCACACGGTATTGCTTGCCCCCTCCCCCTCATGTCGGCAGGAAGGGAATTCCTAAGCTATGAATGCATGCCCCCCCATGGAGGTTCACCTAGCAAAGTGCGAAGTAGCAGCCCCCTCCCACACACCCACTTTCAGTCGGCGGGCCAGAGAGGCATCTCACCAAGATGGATCATAAAACGGACCAAGAATAATCCACCTTGGTCATACAACCTCTCTTGTTGTTGGTCAAAGTGATGGCTGTCCATGCGACCCCGGAGATGGGCTAGCTCGCCAATAATCACGCAAGTAGCTAGTCCCCGAAGACAACCACTGCCTGCATGTGGCCCAAACATATGTATGGAGAGGTGTGTTTGAATACACAATGGAACAACTTTGATGTGGCCCCGTGCTTTCGAACCAGAAATTCCCACATTGAGTGAGGGTTAGTTGACGATGCATATGTATGTCACACCACACTTCAAGCCGATGACAGGGATTCATGCATGTGTGTATAGTATGCGCTCAAACTTAATTAGGTTTGAATCTCAGCATGACCTATACTACGATAACACAAACCAAAGGAAGAATCCTCCATGTGGTAACCTATCTTGTTGTCGGTCAAGGTGATCATGGATGTCCACGCGGGCCCACGAATATATAGGCTTGTCACTGATAACCACACGACGGAGTGTACCATTCGAAGACAACCACTACATGCATATGTATGGAGGTGATGTGTGCATGCATGTTCGAATACCATTTCACAACATTGATGTGGCCCGTGCGTCGAAAATCATACAGTCCCCACACAGAGCGAGATTGGTTCATGACCTGTTGTGGTACTAGCCACTTCGAGTCGATGGGAGGGATTTATGCGTACACATGCATGTGTGTGCTCAAACTGTATCATGTCATCCCAGAGCATGACCTATATATACCGTATTACAAACAAAAATAATAATCCCCTCCTAAGTCAAATTAACCTCTCTCATTGTCACGCAAAGTAGTGATGGGCCCACAGATGGAAAGCATTGATATCACTGATAACCACTTAAGTGGGTGCGAGAGGACAACCACCATCGCTTTGCATGTGGGCCAAACATGTGTTGAATACCCAAAATGCACAACTTTGATGTGGCACATGCCTCGAAAACCGTAAAGTCCCCACACAGAGCGAGGTTCATGAAGCGTACTACATATGATGGTCCCCTTCCCCCTCTTCGATGCATACTATATGCTCCTACCGTAATACAACCCAAAAAGAATCCTCCTTGATGATGAAATTAATTAACCTCTCCCGATGTAGGTCAAAGTGATGCATGCATTGATGATGGCCTCGTGGGCCCATAGATGGAAGCGTCACACACGAGTGTTCTAGGATAACCACCACCTACATGCATGTGGCCCAAAGAGGTGTTGTGTGATGTTTGAATAGCCAATTTCACAACTTTGATGTGGCACATGCCTCGGAAACCAAAAAGTCCCGACACTGAGTGAGGTGTACTTGTTGACGGACGCGTACGTATAGTATATATGCTAGTCCCCTCCCACCTCTTCGGCGCGTACTATATACTCCCACCATAACACAAATAAAAAAGATTCTACCTTGCTTGTCAAATTAACCACTTTGTTGGTTGTTCGTCAAAGTGATGGACGACGACCTCGCGGGCCCACAGAAAGAATCACGGGCGAGTATCGAGTGTTGTGTAGGACAACCATCGACTGCATGTGGCCAAAACATGTATGTATGAAAGGGTTGTGCAATGTTTTAAATAACGAATTCACGACTCTAATGTGGCACCTGCCTCACAAAATGGCCAACCCACACGGTGGCTCACGACTCGTAGTATACTACCAGCCACCCGCCACCCCCACACGCACACACACACACACACCGCGAATCCACCGCAACTATGATGCATGTTAAATTATCCCGCGGTGAACATATGTTACCAAAGGAGGGACATTTTAATTTTGAAAAAAGAGATCATTAAGACATTTTAGTACATTGATTGATTTTCTAGGGGTATGATGTGCAAAAGTCAAATTTGAGCTACATGCACACGTGACAGTGCACCTAAATGGATTGCAAAAACACATGTGTCTCACTGGGCGCATGTTTAATCCCCGTGCAAGAAATTTCAAACATCGCGAATCTTGATTTTAAATTCTAGTACATCCAAAACTTATTTGAAATTCATGAAACTTATCGTGTTGTCATATGGACACCAATACAAAGTGACATTGTACTTTTTTGTCAAATTTGAAACCAGTTTTGATGTAATCTTTATCTTCTTACAAACAGGAGATTATTAATAATTGGGAACCAATATCCCAAATGGATTATTTATTCGAACCGTGAGCGTTAGACCAACAATGGATACGTGCCATGCTTCGGTAAAGCAATAAAGCAGCAACATTAATCATCCAAATAGAAAAATAGTATACGTGCCGCAACGCGACCCGTGTGCCGTGCGAGCAGACGTGAGTTGACGGGACGCATGCGAGCAGTCCGCCGTGCAGTCATACCGGGAGGTGTGTGTGCAGGTGTGTGAATTGATGGGAGGTGTGCTTGCTGCGCAGTGTCATCGGGAGGCGCGCGAGTAGCTGTGTGAAACGACGGTAGGCATGCCCACAGTCCGGTGCACAGGCTCACCTTGAGGCGAGCCAGTGGTTTGACCGCCGCCTGCCTCTCTACCACTACTCCATATTAATGGCGCGCCCGAGCGGCCGCACCCCATCCTCGCCACACACACAATCCTCTCTATCTCTGCTTGCATCCTCGACGCCGCTCTTAGTCCTTAAAGTCGTCAGTGTATGAGGATGCCGCCGAAGCGCCCCATCGGAGGGAGTGGCAACGTCGGGGCTGTTGAAGCACCGGAGCACAGCATGGAGATGGAGATAGAGGTTGTCGTCACCGCCGGCGAGGTATCGCTACACCCTGATGTCGTCGATGGTGTCGCGGGATATCCGCGGTCACCTATGGGACCGGGTGGCCCCTTGCTGGTTCAACAGGGGACGTCGCGTTGCACAAAGAGCAGATCAGCGTGCGGCAGCATGGCAGAGAGCACACAAGCAATTTACCCAGGTTCGGGCCGCCGCGAGGCGTAAGACCCTACTCCTGCTTTGGTGGATTGATGGGGGAATGACTGTGGTGATGCGTAGTACACTTGCCCGGCAGGGTTTGCCTTGGGGTCGCAGTGACTACGCACGTATGGTGGCTTGGGTTCATCAACTTTCCAACCCCTCCTACCAGTGCCATGGGCCTCCTTTTACAGATTAAGGGGTCACCGTAGTGGCAAAGTGGTCATTATCCACTGATATGATAGCGAACAGTGCTATCATACCTAACTCTGCATGCTGACTGGGCGCATTAAATGTGCCGCTTAGTGTCACATCACTGGTCGCCCGGCAAGGCCTACCGGGCTATCTTGCCAGCTCCACATCTGTTCTCTTGACACGTCGCAGGACGGGTGTCATCTGCGGGTTTCTTCTGTAGGAAATGGCTGCCATGTGGTGAATGGCTGCCACTTAATCATCTTGCAGCTTGACACTGCATTGATTGACGACGTGGGTCGTGCTTTGAGTGGTTGGCGGGGTGGTTCTGCCCCTGCGAGCCCCGGCAGGCTCTGCCGGGGAGCCTTGGTTGCTCGCTTCTGGTGGTGGCCCCGCTCCTTGCCGGGCTCGCTTGCCCGGCAAGGGAGGCCCTTTTCTTGCGGATATCTTGCTCTTCTGGCTCGATCTTGGTCTTCTGGGCTGCATGTTGGTTCTTCAAATCTCTTGGTCCTTCAACCTCTGACTTGGGTTGGTGCTTCAATCTTGATATTGTGCCTGTGCATAGTTGGGTAACAAACTCAGGGTTTGTTGCACCGACAGAAGCCCCGGGCCTGCCCCAAACGCGCTGCTGAGCATCGTTGGGGTAGGGCCTAATAAGTGCACAAGCAGGATCGCTGAAGGGGTTGGCCCCTTGAGGTTTCCGTCGCTGCTTCATTAGTCTTGATTTCGGAATGGTTTTTGATTTCCCCGCGCGAGGTGTAAAGACAATAGTGGTGGGGCCGCTGGAGTGATTGCCCGTGAATGACTTCAACGCATGGGGTAGAAACCGCCAAATTACTCTTCCCACAACGCGCCCTTATCCTTAGCCACGTATGCTGCATGTATCGCGCGGGGTAGGTAACGGAGGCGCATGGCATGGGAGAGCATCAAGGTGAGGACAGCCCCTCCTCCTTGTCCTGCCTAGGAGGGGTGGAGGATAGCGGATTCATTCATCTTTGCATTTCTCTTCTTCTCTTGTTCTCTTCTTTTGCCGATGATGCCGAAGAGAGGAGCCTGGGGCCAGCCCCCGGGCTCCTGCTTGGGGTCTCCCTTGGATCTGAGAGGAAGGTTCAGGCGGCGCGGCGCTGACACCGGGAGCGGCAACCCCGACGTGTTCCCCGCCGGGTCACCTGTAGCCTTGACTTTAGTGGGAGGGGACTCGGCCAACACCACGTCGCGGCTCGAGCTGGGCACGACGCGTGGTAGTCGACCGCTCCTCATTCTTCTTCTTCCGGCGGCATCGGGGAGGAGCTGTAGGAGAGATTCACCGCTAACGGGGGCGAATCTGGCTCCTCCTGGGCGCGGTCATCTCGCCGATCAGGGGGGCTCCTTGCTTTCTCACACATCTCCAAGACGTGCGGTAACTTCCAACGCCAGGGCTCCTGGGGACGACCATGCTCTCTGTGGAAGGGCTTAGAGAGCATGGTGTCTGGCGTGGTGGTCATGCCGAGGTCTTCGGGTGGTAGTGATGCGGACGACAGCGGCAACCCACGATGCGCCAAGAACGGGGACGACCGTTTCGTCAAGTCATGTTTGCCGATGACTCCGTGCCTCCCATTTGGTCCTCCAGCAGCGTCACCACCCACGCCTGCCCTCCGGTTTCTTCCTCCTTGGTGGGGACCAGCAGTGCCGTCTTGATCCTGAGGAGGTGTCGAATCCCAGCTGTACTCGCCTCCGGTCCCTTCGACCTCTTCCTGTAGGAGATGGACATGGGCAAAGGCGTAACGGGGCACTTATCTTTTTTTTCAATCTTAAACTTGTAGGCAATTGCCAAATTTTAATTCAAATAATGTAATCTCTTGAGTCCATCTTTGTGTTCTATAATGCTTGTACCTGTATTAGCATATAAATGAAAAAGATGAACCTTGCCAGGAACCCGTGCATGTGTAGGTCCATGCAGAGGTGGAGTGCCTCTTTAATAAAAATAAACGAGTTTTCCCTGGCAGGATATCCTGCCAGCACCCTCTTTGTCTGCCGGAGAGCTTCGTCTGTCGGGGAACAGACAGAGGGGCCAGCCCCCTGCCAACTCCTTTTTACCAAAGGCTACTGCGACCATCCTGACTGAAGCAACGTTCGATTCATAGATGGGAGCACCTAAGTTTCAAAAGAGAGGCGAGGTTTTCTCATGCAAAGTTATAGCTTTACAGAACACTAATGGACAAGAGGTAAATTTATCTGTTTGGCTTGCTGGGGATCGTTGTGTCATGCAATCTTCTCGTCCCTTATCGAAATCAAGTTCACGGCATGAACCTGCAACTCCATGTAGATGAGAATGAATGCATGATGCAATCATATCTATATGCATATGCAAATGCTCATGAAATGCTTATGCAGTGATCTGGGTGTGCTCGTGCATGCATGCAATCTTGGTTGGGGGCTCCCCTACAGCTCTTCTTTATTTTCTCTTGCACGGGGTCATCGCGCCGGCTTTGTACAAGGGGTTACATGCAGCTGAGGCAAGGCCTGTACAAAAGGATGGTTGCTGGGCAGTGCCCGGTAGCCTCGCGCCTTACGGGTAGTACTTACGGAGATGATCAATATTCCATGAGTTTTGCAACTAAGTGCCATCCCCAGTCTCCATACGGACAGCGCCAGGTCTGGTGACTCGTACCACCCGGTAATGGCCTTCCCACTTTGGTGACAGCTTGTTTGTACCCTTGGCGGACTGAACGTGCCTAAGGACAAGGTCACCTTCCTCAAAACACCGGGCATGAACCCTGCAGCTATGATAGCGACGCAGGGCTTGCTGGTAGCGTGCAGCACGCGTAGGAGCCCGAAGATGGTTTTCCTCGAGTAGCACAATGTCGTCACGCCGGTGCTGATCTTGTGCTACTTCATCGTAGGCAAGCACTCGAGGGGACCCGTAAATGAGTTCCATGGGGATAACTACTTCTGTCTCGTAGACCAGGGAGAAGGGAGTCTGCCCGGTAGCTCGGTTAGGTGTCGTTCTGAGGGACCAGAGAACTACTGGCAGCTCCTCGATCCACCGCCTGCCGTGCTTCTGCAGCGTATCAAAAGTTCGTGTCTTGAGTCCACGAAGCACTTCAGCGTTCGCCCTCTTAGCTTGTCCATTGCTCCGGGGGTGTGCCACAGAAGCGAATGACACCTCGCATCCGAGGGCATGAACGTATTGCATGAAGGCATGGCTCGTGAACTGGGTGCCGTTGTTAGTGATGATCCTTGCCGGAACTCCGAAACGACACACCAATTCTTTCAAGAACTTGATAGCTCACTAAGAAGTCACCTTTCTTACGGCAGTCACTTCTGGCCACTTTGTAAACTTGTCGATGGCAACGAACAAGAATCCAAAGCTCCCGATTGCTCGGGAGAAGGGGCCGAGGATATCGAGCCCCCAGACAGAAAATGGCCATGATAGAGGGATTGTCTTAAGAGCTTGGGCAGGCAGGTGTATTTTCTTGGAATGGAATTGGCAGACTTCACATTTTGTGACTAACTCAACCGCATCTTTTGGAGGGCTGTGGGCCAATAGAATCCTTGCCGGAATGCTTTCCCAACTAACGCCCTTGGTCCAATGTGGGAGCCGCACATTCCTCTATGAATCTCAGCCAGTAGTTCCTTTCCATCCTCCCGGCAAACACACTTCAATTTCACAACATTGGGCCTCCTTCTGTATAGAGTGTCATCGACAAACTGATACATACTGGCCCTCCGGGCTACTTTTTCAGCTTCATCTTGGTTGCCAGGGAGTTCCCCGGTTTGGAGGAAGTGGACAATTTGCCTTGCCCAAGTTGGAGCCTGGGGCTCGGTAACCAGGACTAGAGGCACCTCCTCTGCTGCGGGAGCACCTGCCTCGTTCGCGGGGTCCATAGGCCCGGCTGGAGGGGGTGGTCCGGTAGGCTGTGAGGAGTTGTTTTCGGTAGGGTCTCTGCCGGGAGCGGACAGCTCTACCAGGAGAGGATTACCGTAGTCCAACTTTCTCCTCTTCCGGGCCATTGTGGCTGGTGATACAGAGGGCTGAGAGAGATGGAGAACAAAAGTTCCTGGTTCCACAGGATGCTTCTGCGTAGCACACTTTGATAGGTGATCAGCTATGCTGTTTTCCGCACGGGGTACGTGCTTTGTTTGCAACCCATCAAAGTGCTCCTTCAATCTCCTCACTTCCTCGACGTATGGTTCCATCAATGGACTTTGATAATCCTTGTTGACCATTCTCACCACAAGATGTGAATCTTCTCGAATGATCAACTTCTTAATTCCCAATTCTGCTGCAATCCTGAGCCCTGCAAGGAGCCCTTCATACTCAATTGTATTGTTGGTGGCTTCTTCCCAGGGAAAGTGCATTTGGATGACGTCAAATGCTCCCACGAGGGGGCAATGAGAAGCACGCCAGCCCTTGCACCTTGTAGGAAAAAAGTACCATCAAAATACATAATCCATACTTGGGGTGATTCCTTGCCGGGGAGAGTTGTTTCTGTCACTTCCTCATCAGGGGTTGGCGTCCATTCTGCAATAAACTCTGCCAGTGCCCTGCTCTGAATAGTTTATGTGCTCTCAAACTTCAAACCAAAGCTGGATAACTCCAAAACCCACTCCACTATTCTGTTGGTGGCCTCAGGGTTTCGGAGTATCCTTTGCAACAGAAAATGAGTGACAACCGTGATCTCATGGGCTTGGAAGTAGTGGTGCAGTTTCCTTGAGGCCATGATGAGGCCAAAGATCAACTTTTGCATGCCAGAGTACCTCGATCTAGCCCCTTGTAACAGGGAGCTAATGAAGTATATTAGACGCTACACCACTTTCTTCCTTGCTGCGTCCTTGGGGTTGCTCTCGTTGCTATGCTCATTGTTGTTCTAATCCTTTTCTGACTCTGCCGTGATCTGGCCACTTTCTGCCTCATCCACTTCTCGTTGTGCTACCAAGGCCGCAATGACCACTTGGTTGGTTTCCGCCAAGTAAATCAATAACGGCTCTTGGGTTTGGGTGCAACCAAGGTAGGCACAAACGATAGGTAGGCCTTCAATTCCTGCAGAGATGTATGCTACCTCTTGAGCACTGCGTTGGATTTCCTTGAAGAGGAAAGGGTGATGCAGCAAAGTAGCGTAAGTATTTCCCTCAGTTTTTGAGAACCAAGGTATCAATCCAGTAGGAGGCTACGCGCAAGTCCCTCATACCTGCACAAAACAAATAACTCCTCGCAACCAACGCGATAAGGGGTTGTCAATCCCTTCACGGTCACTTACGAGAGTGAGATCTGATAGATATGATAGGATAATATTTTTGGTATTTTTGTGATAAAGATGCAAAGTAAAATAAAAGCAAAGTAAAAAAACAAAGGCAATAACAAAGTGTTGGAAGATTAATATGATGAAGATAGACCCGGGGCCATAGGTTTCACTAGTGGCTTCTCTCAAGAGCATAAATATTTTACGGTGGGTGAACGAATTACTGTTGAGCAATTGACAGAACTGAGCATAGTTATGAGAATATCTAGGTATGATCATGTATATAGGCATCACGTCCGAGACAAGTGGACCGACTCCTGCCTGCATCTACTACTATTACTCCACTCATCGACCGCTATCCAGCATGCATCTAGAGTATTAAGTTCATGAAAACAGAGTAACACCTTAAGCAAGATGACATGATGTAGAGGGATAAACTCATGCAATATGATAAAAAAACCCATCCTGTTATCCTCGATGGCAACAATACAATACATGCCTTGCTGCCCCTTCTGCCACTGGGAAAGGACACCACAAGATTGAACCCAAAGCTAAGCACTTCTCCCATTGCAAGAACGATCAATCTAGTAGGCCAAACCAAACTGATAATTCGAAGAGACTTGCAAAGATAACCAATCATACATAAAAGAATTCGGAAAAGATTCAAATATTGTTCATAGATAATCTTGATCATAAACCCACAATTCATCGGTCTCAACAAACAAACCGCAAAAAGAAGATTACATCGAATAGATCTCCACGAGAGAGGGGAGGAACATTGTATTGAGATCCAAAAAGAGAGAAGAAGCCATCTAGATACTAACTATGGACCCGAATGTCTGAGGTAAACTACTCACACTTCATCGGAGAGGCTATGGTGTTGATGTAGAAGCCCTCCGTGATGGAAGCCCCCTCCGGCGGAGCTCCGGAACAGGCCCCAAGATGGGATCTCGTGGGTACAAAAGGTTGCGGCGGTGGAATTAGGTTTTTGGCTCCTGTTCTGATCATTTGGGGGTACGTAGGTATATATAGGAGGAAGGAGTACGTCGGTGGAGCAACAGGGGGCCCACAAGGGTGGAGGGTGCGCCCCCCTACCTCGTGGCCTCCTCCTTTGTTTCTTGACGTAGGGTCCAAGTCTCCTGGATCATGTTCGTTCCGAAAATCACGTTCCCGAAGGTTTCATTCCGTTTGGACTCCGTTTGATATTCCTTTTCTGCGAAACTCTGAAATAGGCAAAAAATAGCAATTCTGGGCTGGGCCTCCGGTTAATAGGTTAGTCCCAAAAATAATATAAAAGTGGATAATAAAGCCCAATATTGTCCAAAAGAGTAGATAATATAGCATGGAGCAATAAAAAATTATAGATACGTTGGAGACGTATCAGGCATCCCCAAGCTTAATTCCTGCTCGTCCTCGAGTAGGTAAATGATAAAAATAGAATTTTTGATGCGGAGTGCTACTTGGCATAATTTCAATGTAATTCTTCTTAATTGTGGTATGAATATTCAGATCCGAAAGATTCAAGATAAAAGTTCATATTGACATAAAAATAATAATACTTCAAGCATACTAACTAAGCAATTATGTCCTCTCAAAATAACATGGCCAAAGAAAGTTCATCCCTACAAAATCATATAGTTTAGTCATGCTCCATTTTCGTCACACAAGAATGCTCTCATCATGCACAACCCCGATGACAAGCCAAGAAATTGTTTCATACTTTAGTAATCTCAAACCTATAAACTTTCACGCAATATATGAGCGCGAGCCATGGACATAGCACTATGGGTGGAATAGAATATGATGATGGGGGTTATGTGGAGAAGACAAAAAAAGAGAAGGTCTCACATCAACGAGGCTAATCAATGGGCTATGGAGATGCCCATCGATTGATGTTAATGCAAGGAGTAGGGATTGCCATGCAACGGATGCACTAGAGCTATAAATGTATGAAAGCTCAACAAAAGAAACTAAGTGGGTGTGCATCCAACTTGCTTGCTCATGAAGACCTAGGGCACTTGAGGAGGCCCATTGTTGGAATATACAAGCCAAGTTCTATAATGAAAAATTCCCACTAGTATATGACAGTGACAAAACAAGAGACTCTCTATCAAGAAGATTATGGTGCTACTTTGAAGCACAAGTGTGGCAAAGGATAGTAGCATTGTCCCTTCTCTCTTTTTCCTCTCATTTTTTTCTTTTTTTAGGCCTTCTCTTTTTATGGCCTTTCTCTTTTTTTATTCCTCACTTGGGACAATGCTCTAGAAAATGATGATCATCACACTTCTATTTATTTACAACTCAATGATTACAACTCGATACTAGAACAAAGTATGACTCTATATGAATGCCTTCGGCGATGTACCGGGATATGCAATGAACCAAGAGTGACATGTATGAAAGAATTATGAACGGTGGCTTTGCCACAAATACTATGTCAACTACATGATCATGCTAAGCAATATGATAATGATGAATGTGTCATGATAAACGGAATGGTGGAAAGTTGCATGGCAATATATCTCGGAATGGCTATGGAAATTCCATAATAGGTAGGTATGGTGGCTGTTTTGAGGAAGATATAAGGAGGTTTATGTGTGAAAGAGTGTATCATATCACGGGGTTTGGATGCACCGGCGAAGTTTGCACCAACTCTCAGTGTGAGAAAGGGCAATGCACGGTACCGAAGAGGCTAGCAATGATGGAAGGGTGAGAGTGCGTATAATCCATGGACTCAACATTAGTCATAAAGAACTCACATACTTATTGCAAAAATCTACAAGTCATCAAAAACCAAGCACTGCGCGCATGCTCCTAGGGGGATAGATTGGTAGGAAAAGACCATCGCTCGTCCCAGCCGCCACTCATAGGGAGGACAATCAAAGAACACCTCATGTTTCAAATTTGTTACATAACGTTTACCATACGTGCATGCTACGGGACTTGTAAACTTCAACACAAGCATTTCTCAAATCCACAACTACTCAACTAGCACGACTTTAATATTATTACCTCCATATCTCAAAACAATCATCAAGCATCAAACTTCTCTTAGTATTCAACACACTCATAAGAAAGTTTTTACTATTTTAGAATACCTAGCATATTAGGATTATTTAAGAAAAATACCATGCTAGTTAAGACTCTCAAAATAATCTAAGTGAAGCATGAAAGATCAATAGTTTCTATAAAACAAATCCACCACCGTGCTCTAAAGGATATAAGTGAAGTACTAGAGCAAAACTATATAACTAAAAAAAATAAGTGAAGCACATTGAGTATTCTAACAAACTCCAAATCATGTATGGCTCTCTCAAAAAGGTGTGTACAGAAAGGATGATTGTGGCAAACTAAAAAGCAAAGACTCAAATCATACAAGACGCTCCAAGCAAAACACATATCATGTGGTGAATAAAAATATAGCTCCAAGTAAAGTTACCGATGGAAGTAGACAAAAGAGGGGATGCCTTCCGGGGCATCCCCAAGCTTTGGCTTTTTGGTGTCCTTAGATTATCTTGGGGGTGCCATGGGCATCCCCAAGCTTAGTCTCTTTCCACTCCTTGTTCCATAATCCATCAAAATATTTCACCCAAAACTTGAAAACTTCACAACACAAAACTCAACAGAAATCTCATGAGCTCCGTTAGCGAAAGAAAACAAAAGACCACTTAAAGGTACTGTAATGAACTCATTATTTATTTATATTGGTGTTGAACCTACTGTATTCCAACTTCTCTATGGTTTATAAACTATTTTACTAGACATAGATTCATCAAAATAAGCAAACAACACACGAAAAACAGAATCTGTCAAAAACAGAACAGTCTGTAGTAATCTGTAACTAACGCAAACTTCTGGAACTCAAAAAATTCAGCCAAAATAGGAAGACCTAGGAAATTTGTTTATTGAACATCAGCAATTGGAATCAGTATTTTATCATGTTCTGGTGAATTTTAACAATTGTTTTCGTGAATAGGAAGTTTCTAGAAATTACTGCAAGATCAAATAACTATCATCCAAGAAGATCCTATAGGTTTAACTTGGCACAAACACTAATTAAACATAAAAACACATCTAACCAGAGTCTAGATCAAAGATTTATTCCTAAACAGAAGCAAAAGCAAAAAAAAACTAAAAATAAAATTGGGTTGCCTCCCAACAAGCGCTATCGTTTAACGCCCCTAGCTAGGCATAAAAGCAAGGATCGATCTAGGTATTGCCATCTTTGGTTTTAGGAAAAAAAGAGCAAACTTGTTATCTATGGAATTAATCTTTCTATTTTGACAAAGTACATGGCCATTAATGGTAGAAGAAAGATTAAGTATGTTGCGGAAATTGGCATCTAGGCTAGCTTTTATCTCTTTGACAGATTCGTTTTGGTAAGAAAGCAAAAGAGATGTGATTTCAACTTTCTCGCTAATGGGGTGTCCAAATATAGTTTTCATCTTTTCATAGGTATCTATGGGGTCCCCATCAAGAAAACCCTCTTCAAAAATAGAATCCAAGACTTAGCGGGCAACCCAACATAAAAGCTTTTTAAGTAAACCTCAATTTGGTATTGAGGTACATAGCTAGCACGGATCCTTAATAGCCTATCCCAAGCATCTTTCAAAGATTCATCATGTAAATAATTAAATATTCTAGAATCTTCTTCATCAAAATTGCTAAGGTTTTCATTGATAATTTTGGCAGGTTTTTTCCATAGTATTTTTGTTTATGAGTTTAGATAAGATAGCAGGATTGTCTAAAGCGCTAAAACTCAGGAGAGAAACCCCATCTCCTTTTGGTTCGGACATGGCGAGGGAAGAGCAAACTAAAAGAGCCGGAAAAGAGAGGGCGAATAAAACGGCAAGGGTGAAGTGGGGGAGAGGAAAACGAGAGGCAAATGGCAAATAATGTAGTGCGGGAGATAAGGGTCTGTGATGGGTACTTGGTATGTTGACTTTTGCGTAGACTCCCCGGCAACGGCGCCAGAAATCTTCTTGCTACCTCTTGAGCACTGCGTTGGATTTCCTTGAAGAGGAAAGGGTGATGCAGAAAAGTAGCGTAAGTATTTCCCTCAGTTTTTGAGAACCAAGGTATCAATCCAGTAGGAGGCTACGCGTGAGTCCCTCGTACCTGCACAAAACAAATAACTCCTCGCAACCAACGCGATAAGGGGTTGTCAATCCCTTCACGGTCACTTACGAGAGTGAGATCTGATAGATATGATAGGATAATATTTTTGGTATTTTTGTGATAAAGATGCAAAGTAAAATAAAATCAAAGTAAAAAAACAAAGGCAATAACAAAGTGTTGGAAGATTAATATGATGAAGATAGACCCGGGGCCATAGGTTTCACTAGTGGCTTCTCTCAAGAGCATAAATATTTTACGGTGGGTGAACGAATTACTGTTGAGCAATTGACAGAACTGAGCATAGTTATGAGAATATCTAGGTATGATCATGTATATAGGCATCACGTCCGAGACAAGTGGACCGACTCCTGCCTGCATCTACTACTATTACTCCACTCATCGACCGTTATCCAGCATGCATCTAGAGTATTAAGTTCATGAAAACAGAGTAACGCCTTAAGCAAGATGACATGATGTAGAGGGATAAATTCATGCAATATGATAAAAACCCCATCTGGTTATCCTCGATGGCAACAATACAATACGTGCCTTGCTGCCCCTACTGTCACTGGGAAAGGACACCGCAAGATTGAACCCAAAGCTAAGCACTTCTCCCATTGCAAGAAAGATCAATCTAGTAGGCCAAACCAAACTAATAATTCGAAGAGACTTGCAAAGATAACCAATCATACATAAAAGAATTCAGAAAAGATTCAAATATTGTTCATAGATAATCTTGATCATAAACCCACAATTCATCGGTCTCAACAAACACACCGCAAAAAGAAGATTACATCGAGTAGATCTCCACGAGAGACGGGGAGAACAATGTATTGAGATCCAAAAAGAGAGAAGAAGCCATCTAGCTACTAACTATGGACCCGAAGGTCTGAGGTAAACTACTCACACTTCATCGGAGAGGCCATGGTGTTGATGTAGAAGCTCTCCGTGATGGATGCCCCCTCCGGCGGAGCACCGGAACAGGCCTCAAGATGGGATCTCATGGTACAGAAGGTTGCAGCGGTGGAATTAGGTTTTTGTCTCCTGTTCTGATCGTTTGGGGGTACGTAGGTATATATAGGAGGAAGGAGTACGTCGGTGGAGCAACAGGGGGCCCACAAGGGTGGAGGGAGTGCCCTGGGGGGTAGGCGCGCCCCCCTACCTCGTGGCCTCCTCCTTTGTTTCTTGATGTAGGGTCCAAGTCTCCTGGATCATGTTCGTTCCGAAAATCACGTTCCCGAAGGTTTCATTCCGTTTGGACTCCGTTTGATATTCCTTTTCTACGAAACTCTGAAATAGGCAAAAAACAACAATTCTGGGCTGGGCCTCCGGTTAATAGGTTAGTCCCAAAAATAATATAAAAGTGGATAATAAAGCCCAATATTAACCAAAACAGTAGATAATATAGCATGGAGCAATAAAAAATTATAGATACGTTGGAGACGTATCAATGTATCTGCTTCCAGGGTCCACTTCATAGGCCCTGCTTTCTTCAAAAATTTAAAGAACGGCAGGGCACGCTCGGCAGACTTGGAAATGAACCTGCTTAGCGCGGCAACGCATCCTGTCAAGCGCCTTACATCCTTAACTATCCTTGGTGCTTGGATCTGCTCAATGGCCTTGATCTTCTCGGGGTTGGCTTCGATCCCCCGATGGGACACGAAGAATCCAAGTAGCTTGCCGGAGGGAACACCGAATACACACTTCTCCGGATTAAGCTTCAAGTTGATCTTGCGCAGATTCGCAAATGTCTCCTCCCAATCCTGGATAAGGGTGGTCTTATCCTTGGTTTTACCACGATGTCATCCATATAGTCTTGTATATTTCTGTGCAACTGTGGCTCAAAACCAATCTGGACTGCTCTTGCAAAAGTGGACCCGACACTCTTTAATCTGAAAGGCATGCAGACAAAGCAGTACGTACCACATGGAGTGATGAATGATGTCTTCTCCTCATCTTCTTTGGACATGAAGATCCAGTGATATCCGGAGTATGCATCCAGAAAGGAGAGCAAATCACAACCTGAAGTGGAATCCACGATCTGGTCGATGTGCAGCAAGGGAAACGGTTCCTTCGGGCAAGCCTTGTTGAGATCTGTGAAATCAATGCAAATCCTCCATTTCCCATTCGCCTTCCGGACCACCACTGGATTTGCTAACCACGTAGGATGCAGTACTCCCTTGACCAAACCAGCTGCCTCTAGTTTCTTGATTTCCTCAGCACTGAACTGCTGCCGCTTCAAGGCTTGCTTCTGGACTTTCTGATTGACGGGTCGGGCATGTGGGCAGACAACAAGGTGGTGCTCGTTTACCTCCCCGGGAACACCGGGGATATCAGATGGTTGCCAGGCAAACACATCGATATTCGCTCGCAAGAAGGCAACGAGCGCGCTTTCCTATTTGTCATCAAGGCTGGCATTGATAGTGAAAGTACCATCAACGCCAGCCAGCCCAGTCGGGACCTTCTTCACTTGGGGTGCAGTAACCTTGGATCTCTTGCTGCTGGAACACCCCGGCACGTCGTCAACGGGTTTCGTGCACTCGGAGGGGGCACGCTTCTCGGACTCCTTGCCAGAGGTCCTACAATACCTCTTCTTTCCTTTGCTTTCCTTGGTGGGAGCTGCTGCTGCCGCAGCCTCTGCTGCGACTGCATCCCGGTAAATCTTGTCCACGCAGAAAATCACATCCTTCTCATCTGAAGGGATAGTGATGACTCCTAGTGGCCCAGGCATCTTCAAAGTGTTATAAGCATAGTGGGATGCTGCCATGAACTTAGCCAGGGCCGGGCATCCCAGAATCCCATTGTACGGCAGGGGGAGATCAACCACATCAAACACAATCTTCTCAGTCTGATAGTTCAGTTCTCCCCCAAACGTCACCGATAACATAATCTTCCCCTTGGGATGGCTCCTACTGGGATTGACTCCTTGAAATGTGTTGGTAACCCCTAGCTCTTCTCTTATTTGAAGCTTGTTGATGACTACCGGGGAAATCAGATTCAACCCGGCCCCGCCATCCACTAACATCTTTGTGACCTTGAGGTTGCGAATTGTTGGGGAGACGAACAATGGAAAACACCCTACCGCTATGGTGTGGCCAGGGTGATCCTCCTCATCAAATATGATGGGCGTGCTAGGCCACTTGAACGGCTTCCGGGCCTCTGGCGCTGGTTCCACAACATTGACCTCTCGTGCCCATCGCTTGAGTTGGCGATGAGAGGTGTGCAAAGATGCGCCTCCATCAATGCATAGGGCGTCAGTGGCCTTCTGAAACTCCAGCTCATTGGTTTCCTCTTCATTCCCTTCATCACTCACATCATCACAGACTTTCTTCTCTTGATCCCTGGTGGGTTTTCCTTGGTTCCGAAAGGGTTTTCCTGGGGGATTTGCTTCACCGCCTCGACCCTTACCGCGAGCAGCATTCTAACCTTTTTCCTTATCACGCTTATCATACTCTGCCCTCTATTTCCTGACGAGCTTCTCAACCTGATAACACTCCTAAAGGTTGTGGCCTTTGGTCCGGTGGATCTTGCAGTATGGCCCTTCACCTTTCCCAACTTTTTCGGTGGCAGCGGCTTCTCGGCAGGCAGCGCACGTGGTAACTTCCTTGCCGGGGGCCTCAACCTTGGCCTTCTTGCCGGTACTAGGTGTGCCTGATCCTTCCACAGTCATTACTGCCTTATCCCTTGGCTTCTTATTGCGCTTCTTGCCCTTTTTATGACTAGTTGATTCATCCTCATGCTCTGAATCAACATTAATGCAATCTTCTTCTCCGGGCAACTTCCTTTCTTCCTCCATCCAAGCACATTTATCCACCAGTGTATATAGTTCTTTCACAGTCTTGGGCAACCGCACGTTCATTTTGGAACGAATGTGGCGGTTGCGCACATTGGACTGGAAAGCTGCTATAACGGTTTTCGGATGGATATTTGAAATATTTCTATGAACTTTACTGAATCTCTACAAATACTTACGGAGGGTTTCACCTTCCTTCTGCTGGAGAAGCTGCAGGTCGCTGGGCCTGCCGGGCTCTTGGTGGCCACCGGTGAAGGCATCGACGAATCTGTGGCACAGATCTACCCATGACGAAATGGAGTGCTCTGGCAGGTGCATAAGCCAAGACCTCACATTAGACTTGAGGGCCAAAGGGAAGTAGTTGGCAAACACCTTCTCATCTCTTCCTCCGGCAGCCTGAAAAACGATGGTGTAGATGCTCAGGAACTCTGTCGGGTTCAGCCCCCCGTCGTATTTCTCAGGTATCTCTGGCTTGAACGTGCGAACAGACGGCCAACGGACTTGCCGCAGCTCTCGTGTAAAGGCAGGGCAGCCAACCTGGAAAGGCAGGCACCCGCCAGCACCGAGCGCAGGCTCGTCGACATTGAGGCCGTCGCGCCCGTCGGTTTGGCGGGGGTCGTCGCGGCGCTGTTCGGTGACGACGTGCGCATCTCCCGGTCTCCTATCTTCTGGGGTTCGACGTTGGCCTGGACGTGCTCGAGGGTCAGAGCCATCTGAACACTGTCAGGGTCCTGATTCTGTTGCACCCTTGCTGGCTGCTGTGGTGGGGACTGAACCGTGGGGATGGCCCCCTCCATACGGCCAGTAGTGCAGGCGGTGGCTGCCGCTTGGGAAGGTTGCGGTGGGCAAGCTCGTCGTGAGGCCCCAGCTTCGGCGAAACCGAGCTGGCTCTAGATGGTGGCACGCCATTCATCTATCTGCTCGGCTACTAGCGGGAACATCAGTAGTAGCTGAGCTCGCGCCATGGCCTCTGTGGCTATGCTTGGCATGGATGTCGATTGCACCGTCGCCCGGCTCCTGATGGTGCCAACTACGGCGGCGTGGCGGCAGTGCGCCCACGCTGCTGTGGGACGACCATCAGGGCAGCGGGGTCGGGCGGCGGCGGTGGTGCTCAAAGATCAGCGGCTCCATTGAGTGCAGCAGTCTGGTTGGCTCATCCAGGAGGAGGCGCATGCACCGCGGTAGCTCCTGTGGTGGGGGCGACTAGAGGGCGATGACTTGTCCCGGACCGAGCGCCGTTGCTGCGGTTGTGCTCGTCGGTGAGAGGAGGGGGCACGGACGGAGTGACCCCCTCGCCCGCACCTTGCAAAGCATGACCGTCGAGACGTTGATGGGGCTGTTCTCTTCCGGTAGCTAATACGTCTCCAACATATCTATAATTTTTGATTGTTCCATGCTATATTATATTCTGTTTTGGACATTATTGGGATTTATTATACACTTTTATATTATTTTTGGGACTAACCTATTAACCGGAGGCCCAGCCCAGAATTGCTATTTTTTGCCTATTTCAGAGTTTCACAGAAAAAGAATATCAGACGGAGTCCAAACGAAATGAAACCTTCGAGAACGTGATTTTCGGAACGAACGTGATCCAGAGGACTTGGACCCTACGTCGAGACTTCAACCAGGAAGCCACGAGGTAGGGGGGCGCCTACCCTCCCAGGCGCGCCCTCCACCCTCGTGGGCCCCATGTTGCTACACCGACATACTCCTTCCTCCTATATATACCTACATACCACCAACTACCAGATACGGAGCCAAAAACCCAATTCCACCACCGCAACCTTCTGTACCCATGAGATCCCATCTTGGGGCCTGTTCCGGAGCTCCGTCGGAGGGGGCATCGATCACGGAGGGCTTCTACATCAACACCATAGCCTCTCCGATGAAGTGTGAGTAGTTTACCTCAGACCTTCGGGTCCATAGTTATTAGCTAGATGGCTTCTTCTCTCTTTTTGGATCTCAATACTATGTTCTCCCCCTCTCTTGTGGAGATCTATTCGATGTAATCTTCTTTTGTGGTGTGTTTGTTGAGACCGATGAATTGTCGGTTTATGATCAAGTTTATCTATGAACAATATTTGAATCTTCTGAATTATTTTATGTATGATTGGTTATCTTTACAAGTCTCTTCGAATTATCAGTTTGGTTTGGCCTACTAGATTGATCTTTCTTGCAATGGGAGAAGTGCTTAGCTTTGGGTTCAATCTTGCGGTGTCCTTTCCCAGTGACAGTAGGGGCAGCAAGGCACGTATTGTGTTGTTGCCATCGAGGATAACAAGATGGGGTTTATATTATATTGCATGATTTTATCCCTCTACATCATGTCATCTTGCTTAAAGCGTTACTCTGTTCTTATCAACTTAATACTCTAGATGCATGCTGGATAGCGGTCGATGTGTGGAGTAATAGTAGTAGATGCAGGCAGGAGTCGGTCTACTTGTCTTGGACGTGATGCCTATATACATGATCATACCTAGATATTCTCATAACTATGCTCAATTCTGTCAATTGCTCAACAGTAATTTGTTCACCCACCGTAAATACTTATGCTCTTGAGAGAAGCCACTAGTGAAACCTATGCCCCCCGGGTCTATTTTCCATCATATTAATCTCCCGACAACAAGCTATTTCTAGTGCCGTTTTTATTTTACTTTCTTTACTTTGCATCTTTATCATAAAAATACCAAAAATATTATATTATCATATCTATCAGATCTCACTCTCGTAAGTGACCGTGTAGGGATTGACAACCCCTTATCGCGTTGGTTGCGAGGATTTATTTGTTCGTGTAGGTGCGAGGGACTCGTGCGTGGCCTCCTACTGGATTGATACCTTGGTTCTCAAAAACTGAGGGAAATACTTACACTACTCTGCTGCATCACCCTTTCCTCTTCAAGGGAAAACCAACGCAGTGCTCAAGAGATAGCAAGAAGGATTTCTGGCGCCGTTGGCGGCGAGTCTACGCAAAAGTCAACATACCAAGTACCCATCACAAACCCTTATCTCCCGCATTACATTATTTGCCATTTGCCTCTCGTTTTCCTCTCCCCCACTTCACCCTTGTCGTTTTATTTGCCCTCTCTTTTCCGTTTGCCTCTTTTTGCCCGTCTCTTGTTTGCTCGTGTGTTGGACTGCTTGTCATGATGGCTCTACCTAGATTTGGTGATCTTCACCTTAAAAGGTTAGAAGAGATCGAAAGCAACGTCAGGAATTTTATGGTCTTGCAATTTGAGCATAATAATTTCTTTAGAAACGAGCTTATGGAACAAAAAAGCTTTATGAGTTATATGAATAAAGAGCTCGATGATATGTCTAAAGAATTTGATGGTTTGAGATCCCAAATTGCTCATCTTGAGAAGTTAATAGCTGAAATATTGGATAAGCAAGCCACCGTAGTTAATAAGATGGCCGCTAAGCCGGAAAACTTTGAAAACAAAGATGAAGATCTAAAAGTTATTGATGTGTCCCCTATTAAATCTTTGTTTAGCAATATGAATATTGATAATGATGGGACTGAATATGATCCACCTTTACCTAGAAGGCGTTCCAAAAATTCGGAGTTTTTAGATCTTGATGCAAAAATTGGTAAAAGTGGGATTTAAGAGATTAAAACTCTAGATATTAATGAACCCACTATTTTGGATTTCAAGGAATTTAATTACGATAATTGCTATTTGATAGATTGTATTTCCTTGTTGCAATCCGTGCTAAATTCTCCTCATGCTTATAGTCAAAATAAAGCTTTTACTAAACATATCGTTGATGCTTTGATGCAATATTATGAAGAAAAACTTGAGTTGGAAGTTTCTATCCCTAGAAAACTCTATGATGAGTGGGAACCTACTATTAAAATTAAAATTAAAGATCATGAATTCTATGCTTTGTGTGATTTGGGTGCTAGTGTTTCCACTATTCCAAAGACTTTGTGCGATTTGTTAGGTTTCCGTGATTTTTGATGATTGCTCTTTAAACTTGCACCTTGCAGATTCCACCATTAAGAAACCTATGGGAAGAATTAATGATGTTCTTATTGTTGCAAATAGGAACTATGTGCCCGTAGACTTTATTGTTCTTGACATAGATTGCAATCCTTCATGTCCTATTATTCTTGGTAGACCTTTCCTTAGAACGATTGGTGCAATTATTGATATGAAGGAAAGGGAATATTAGATTCCAATTTCCGTTAAGGAAAGGCATGGAACACTTCCCTAGAAATAAAATAAAATTAGCTTATGAATCTATTATGAGAGCCACTTATGGATTGCCTACCAAAGATGGCAATACCTGGATCTATCCTTACTTTTATGCCTAGCTAGGGGCATTAAACAATAGCGCTTGTTGGGAGGCAACCCAATTTTATTTTTTAGTTCTTTTGCTTTTTGCTTCTGTTTAGTAATAAATATTTGTTCTAGCCTCTGGTTAGACTTGTTTTTATGTTTTGATTACTGTTTGTGCCAAGTTAAACCTATAGGATCTTTTTGGATGATAGTTATTTGATCTTGCAGAAAATTCCAGAAACTTTCTGTTCACGAAAATAATTGTTAAAAATCACCAGAACGTGATAAAATATTGATTCCAATTGATTCTGATCAATAAACAAATTTTATAGGTCTTCCTAGTTTGCGTTAGTTCCAGATTACTATAGACTGTTCTGTTTTTGACAGATTCTGTTTTTCGTGTGCTATTTGCTTATTTTGATGAATCTATTGTTAGTAAAATAGTTTATAAAACATAGAGAAGTTGGAATACAGTAGGTTTAACACAAATATAAATAAAGAATGAGTTCATTACAGTATCTTGAAGTGGTGTTTTTTTTCTTTCGCTAACGGAGCTCACGAGATTTTCTGTTGAGTTTTATGTTGTGGAGTTTTCAAGTTTTGGGTGAAAGATTTGATGGATTATGGAACAAGGAGTGGCAAGAGCCTAAGCTTGAAGATGCCCATGGCACCCCCAAGATAATCTAAGGACACCTAAAAGCCAAAGCTTGGGGATGCCCCGGAAGGCATCCCCTCTTTCGTCTAGTTCCATCGGTAACTTTACTTGGAGCTATATTTTTATTCACCACATGATATGTGTTTTGTTTGGAGCGTCTTGTATGATTTGAGTCTTTTCTTTTTAGTTTACCACAATCATCCTTGCTGTACACACCTTTTGAGAGAGACACACATGATTCGGAAATTATTAGAATACTCTATGTGCTTCACTTATATCTTTTGAGTTATATAGTTTTTGCTCTAGTACTTCACTTATATCTTTTAGAGCACGGTGGTAACTTTTGTTTTATATAAACTATTGATCTCTCATGCTTCACTTAGATTATTTTGAGAGTCTTAAATAGCATGGTAATTTGCTTAAATGATCCTAACATGCTAGGTATTCAAGTCTAGTAAAAACTTTCTTATGAGTGTGTTGAATACTAAGAGAAGTTTGATGCTTGATGATTGTTTTGAGACATGGAGGTAGTGATATCAAAGTTGTGCTAGTTGAGTAGTTGTGAATTTGAGAAATACTTGTGTTGAAGTTTGCAAGCCCCGTAGCATGCACGTATGGTAAACGTTATGTAACAAATTTGAAACATGAGGTGTTCTTTGAGTGTCCTCCTTATGAGTGGCGGTCGGGGACGAGCGATGGTCTTTTCCTACCAATCTATCCCCCTAGGAGCATGCGCGTAGTGCTTGGTTTTTGATGACTTGTAGATTTTTGCAATAAGTGTGTGAGTTCTTTATGACTAATGTTGAGTCCATGGATTATACGCACTCTCGCCCTTCCATCATTGCTAGCCTCTTCGGTACCGTGCATTGCCCTTTCACACATTGAGAGTTGGTGCAAACTTCGCCGGTGCATCCAACCCCCGTGATATGATACGCTCTTTCACTCATAAACCTCCTTATATCTTCCTCAAAACAGCCACCATACCTACCTATTATGGCATTTCCATAGCCATTCCGAGATATATTGTCATGCAACTTTCCACCGTTCCGTTTATCATGACACGTTCATCATTGTCATATTGCGTAGCATGATCATGTAGTTGACATAGTATTTGTGGCAAACCCACCATTCATAATTCTTTCATACATGTCACTCTTGGTTCATTGCATATCCCGGTACACCGCTGGAGGCATTCATATAGAGTCATTGTTCTAGTATCGAGTTGTAATCATTGAGTTGTAAATAAATAGAAGTGTGATGATCATCATTTTCTAGAGCATTGTCCCAAGTGAGGAATATATATATAAAAAGAGAAAGGCCATAAAAAGAGAAGGCCAAAAAATGAGAGAAAAAGAGAGAAGGGACAATGTTACTATCCTTTTTCCACACTTGTGCTTCAAAGTAGCACCATAATCTTTATGATAGAGAGTCTCTTGTTTTGTCACTTTTATATATTAGTGGGAACTTTTCATTATAGAACTTGGCTTTTATATTCCAACAATGGGCCTCCTCAAGTGCCCTAGGTCTTTGTGAGCAAGCAAGTTGGATGCACACCCACTTAGTTTCTTTTGTTGAGCTTTCATATATTTATAGCTCTAGTGCATCCGTTGCATGGCAATCCCTACTCCTTGCATTAACATCAATCGAGGGAAATCTCCATAGCTCATTGATTAGCCTCGTTGATGTGAGACTTTCTCCTTTTTTGTCTTCTCCACATAACCCCCATCATTATATTCTATTCCACCCATAATGCTATATCCATGGCTCACACTCATGTATTGCGTGAAGTTTGAAAAAGTTTGAGATTACTAAAGTATGAAACAATTGCTTGGCTTGTCATCGGGGTTGTGCATAATGAGAGCATTCTTGTGTGACGAAAATGGAGCATGACTAAACTATATGATTTTGTAGGGATGAACTTTCTTTGGCCATGTTATTTTGAGAGGACATAATTGCTTAGTTAGTATGCTTGAAGTATTATTATTTTTATGTCAATATTGAACTTTTATCTTGAATCTTTCGGATCTGAATATTCATACCACAATTAAGAAGAATTACATTGAAATTATGTCTAGTAGCATTCCACATCAAAAATTCTGTTTTTTTCATTTACCTACTAGAGGACGAGCAGGAATTAAGCTTGGGGATGCTTGATACGTCTCCAACGTATCTATAATTTTTTATTGTTCCATCCTATATTATATTCTGTTTTGGACATTGTTGGGCTTTATTATACACTTTTATATTATTTTTGGGACTAACCTATTAACCGGAGGCCCATCCCAGAATTGCTGTTTTTTGCCTATTTCAGAGTTTCGCAGAAAAAGAATATCAAACGGAGTCCAAACGGAATGAAACCTTCGGGAACGTGATTTTCGGAACGAACGTGATCCAGAGGACTTGGAACCTACGTCAAGACTTCAACCAGGAAGCCATGAGGTAGGGGGCGCGCCTACCCCCCCCAGGCGCGCCCTCCACACTCGTGGGCCCCATGTTGCTCCATCGACATACTCCTTCCTCCTATATATACCTACGTACTCCCAAACTACCAAATACGGAGCCAAAACCCTAATTCCACCACCGCAACCTTCTGTACCCGTGAGATCCCATCTTGGGGCCTGTTCCGGAGCTCCGCCGGAGAGGGCATCGATCACGGAGGTCTTCTACATCAAAACCATAGCCTCTCCGATGAAGTGTGAGTAGTTTACCTCAGACCTTTGGGTCCATAGTTATTAGCTAGATGGCTTCTTCTCTCTTTTTGGATCTCAATACAATGTTCTTCCCCTCTCTTGTGGAGATCTATTTGATGTAATCTTCTTTTGCGGTGTGTTTGTTGAGACCGATGAATTGTGGGTTTATGATCAAGTTTATCTATGAACAATATTTGAATCTTCTGAACTCTTTAATGTATGATTAATTATCTTTCCAAGTCTCTTCGAATTATCAGTTTGGTTTGGCCTACTAGATTGATCTTTCTTGCAATGGGAGAAGTGCTTAGCTTTGGGTTCAATCTTGCGGTGTCCTTTCCCAGTGACAGTAGGGGCAGCAAGGCACATATTGTATTGTTGCCATCGAGGATAACAAGATGGGGTTTATACCATATTGCATGAGTTTATCCCTCTACATCATGTCATCTTGCTTAAAGTGTTACTCTGTTCTTATGAGCTTAATACTCTAGATGCATGCTGGATAGCGGTCGATGTGTGGAGTAATAGTAGTAGATGCAGGCAGGAGTCGGTCTACTTGTCTCGGACGTGATGCCTATATTCGTGATCATACCTAGATATTCTCATAACTATGCTCAGTTCTGTCAATTGCTCAACAGTAATTCGTTCACCCACCGTAAAATATTTATGCTCTTGAGAGAAGCCACTAGTGAAACCTATGGCCCCTGGGTCTATTTTCCATCATATTAATCTCCCGACAACAAGCTATTTCTGGCGCCATTTTTATTTTACTTTCTTTACTTTGCATATTTATCATAAAAATACCAAAAATATTATCTTATCATATCTATCAGATCTCACTCTCGTAAGTGACCGTGTAGGGATTGACAACCCCTTATCACGTTGGTTGCGAGGATTTATTTGTTTGTGTAGGTGCGAGGGACTCGTGCGTGGCCTCCTACTGGATTGATACCTTGGTTCTCAAAAACTGAGGGAAATACTTATGCTACTTTGCTGCATCACCCTTTCCTCTTGAAGGGAATACCAACGCAGTGCTCAAGAGGTAGCAGTAGCTTCGGCCCTGTGTTGGCCGCGGGGGAGGTGGTGATGGCACCACCTGCTCCAACCACGTCCCCAACAACGTTCACGTCCTCGTGCGGCCCCGCATTCCCCGCGATGTTAGGAGCCGCGGGCGGCGGAGCCTTCGAGGTGGATGGATGGGCTGAGGCACCAGATTTCTTCTTGGACACCATGGTCGATGACACCGTCAAGGATGAAGATGGTTTTGAAGATGACGCACTGCGCATGCTTTCAGGTTCGCACAAGCGACCCCCCTACCTGGCGTGCCAAAGATGTCGCGGGATATCCACGGCCACCTATGGGACCGGGTGGCCCCTTGCTGGTTTGGCGGGGGGATGTCGCGTTGCATAAAGAGCAGATCAGCATGGGCAGCACGACAAAGAGCACACAAGCAATTTACCCAGGTTCGGGCCGCCGCGACGTGTAAGACCCTACACCTGCTTTGGTGGATTAATGGGGGAATGAGTGTGGTGACGCGTAGTACACTTGCCCGGCAGGGTTTGCCTTGGGGCCGCAGCGACTACACGCGGATGGTGGCTTGGGTTCATCAACTTTTCAACCCCTCATACCAGTGCCATGGGCCTCCTTTTATAGATTATGGGGTCACCATAGTGGCAAAGTGGTCATTATCCACTGATATGATAGCGACCAGTGTTATCATACCTAACTCTGCAGGCTGACAAGGTGCATTAAATGCGCCGCTTAGTGTCACATCACTGATCGCCCGGCAAGGCCTGCCGGGCTATCTTGCCAGCTCTGCATCTGTTCTCTTGACACGTCGTTGGATGGGTGTCATCTGCGGGTTTCTTCTATCGGAAATGGCTGCCATGTGGCGAATGGTTGCCACTTGATCATCTTGCAGCTTGACACCGCACTAATTGACAACGTGGGTCGTGCTTAGAGTGGTTGGTGGGATGGTTCTGCCCCCGCAAGCCCCGTGGGCTCTGCCGGTCGGGGAGCCTTGGTTGCTTGCTTCTGGTGGCCCTGCTCCTTGCCAGGCTCGCCTGCCCGGCAAGGGAGGCCCTTTTCTTGCCGATATCTTGCTCATCTGGCTCGATCTTGGTCTTTGTGGGCTGCGTGTTGGTTCTTCAAATCTCTTAGTCCTTCAATCTTTGACTTGGCTTGGTGCTTCAATCTTGATCTTGTGCATGTGCATAGTTGGGCAACAGACCCATGGTTTTTTGCACCGACATATGGCGTCGAGCTTCCACAGCCGGAGGCGGAGGTCCGCACCGACTCCGCTGACAACTCGGGCGACGACCCCGGCGACTACTCCGACGACGACGGACAACTGGTTAGTCATCTATACCCATTTATGTGTCAAATAGATCCTAGGGTTTCTCTGGTTACTCCTGCCTCCCCCTTTTTGGAATAGAAATCCTATTGTTATGTTATCCCAATCCATGAAATCTGAGTAAGTTTTGTTAGATCCGTGTAGTGTACTGGTACAAGAGATAAGTGATTAGTTGTTTCATCTGTGCAAATGATTTCTGCTAGTAATCCGACTAGGGTTAGTGTTCATGCTAATAATTCCTAGGCAGGACTTGACAATTGATTTTGAATGACCGACATATATGTTTGTGCCATTATTTTCTTCAAGATTGATTTGTACATAGACGACTATGCTTAAAAATTGAAACATAATCTCTAAATATGTATAAAAATAGCCATAAATTCCTAATCCTACTTCACGACATGTAAACATTGATTTGATGCCAACTTTTGGCAACTGCCAAATGTTCGCTAGAGATTAGTTTGTAAATATTAATTTGACGCCACACTTTTTTTAGTATTTTTATAGGTGTTGTATGACGATGTGGACAGCGAGGATGAAGATTGCCAGAGGAGGTACAAGAGGCAAATCCTGAGGGAGCTTTATGCGGGAATGCATAACAGGCGTATTAGGACCTAGGACGGCGGCTATCGATACCCATTTTTGCAACCACAAGCTTCATGACGCGTATGAAAGTGTTCTAGCACATGCAAGAAGACGAGCCGTTGGCTCCTTCAAGCAGAAGTATTCCCGCAGGGTGTCGCACAGCGCGTACGCCGAGTACCTCGAGAAGCTTCGGGATCGTGCCGGCAGATGAGATGAGATGTGGGATCGAACTATGTACGCTTGACTATGCTTAATGACGGTTGGATTATGTACTTATGGTTGAACTATGCTTGTGTACACTTATTATCTATGTCTGAATATGTTTAATATATGTTTACTTATGTCTAAATGTTGGATATGGATGCAAGGAGTTCGGTTGATGGAATCTACCTCCGTCCTGATCTATTGGTACCCTTTGTAATTTGTGTTAAATTTTGGCCAAAGATTTAACTGACAAAATGTTAGTGCATGTCAGCAAAAATTATATCGTTGGATGTGTATTTGAACATAGTGTTCAATGATATAATTTTTGGTGACATGCATAAACATTTGTTAGTTAAATATTTAGTCAAAATTTGGTACAAATTACAAAGGGGACCAATAAACCAGGACGGAGGTAGTACGTCAATCACACACAGCTCCCAAAATTGGAACCGAGTGCAATGACTTTCATTTTGCATGTTACGTCAATCGCACACAGTTGGCTCTAGCAAGCCGTTGCTTCTGAAATTCTTTGTGGGACAGAAAACCCTCACCACCCAATTCAAAAAAGAAAAAAGAAAAACCTCACCATCCCCGCGTCACAAAAACCCTCACCCCGCCCGCCACCCCCTCGGGTCCCCATTCACACATGCACAAACTCATCCGCGTCTATGCATGGCACCGCCTATCGAGGCGGCAACCACTTAGCTCGACGCCTGTAGCCGCTGCCAGGCTGTCGGCAAACCCCACCGCATGTCGCCACTTTCGCTTGCCGCCGCCTATCGCCATCAACTTTGTCAACACTGCTCGCGGTCGACCTAGCTTCGCCCAGTTGGGGAATCCACTGCATTGAGGGTTTTTTCTCATGGACAACAAG
Source organism: Triticum urartu (assembly GCF_056163025.1). Lineage (NCBI taxonomy): Eukaryota > Viridiplantae > Streptophyta > Magnoliopsida > Poales > Poaceae > Triticum > Triticum urartu. The sequence continues at coordinate 560,985,961 of NC_141875.1, forward strand.
GTAACTAATTTAATGAGATATTATCTCATCTCTTATCCCAATTCATCTGCCTCCTTTAATCACCCGGCTGAAATCGCCGTGAATTCATTTTTTTATTCGAGCTGATTTGAGGGTTTTCTTTCTTTCATAGAGTGTACAGTGCACGGACACAACATGACTTTGCGGCCTTCGTCAGACATCCATGGAGTTCCATCTCACCGTACCAGATGACTTGAGGATGTGCGCGGTATGTTCAATCTCACCCTAAATCGGTTGGCATGGCCTCCTTTCCTAAACATATACTAAATATTGCTACATTTGGATAAAAGGTGCCACATGCACCATATACATCAAAGGGATTTTTTTACTCTTCTTTCTATATTAGGCAAATTAATGATGCATTGTTCTTTTGATTACTCTCATATTTCCATGACATCATGTTTACCCTATTTGTTTAATTATAGATTTTTGTCCTTCGATTTCAACTGCTATACAGTTCTTTCAATTTGGGCCCATATTTGCATGTTACCATATTTTTTTAACAATCCTACCATTTTCTGCAGCGCGTTGATAAGTCTCCAACGTATCTACTTTTTCTCACGCTTTTCCTCTTGTTTTGGAATCCTCTAATTTGCATGATTTGAATGAAGCTAACCCCGGACTGACGTTGTTTTCAGCAGAACTACCATGGTGTTGTTTTTGTGCAGAAATAAAAGTTCTCGGAATGAAACGAAACTTTGCAAAGAATTTTTATGGAATAAAAGAGAATTACTGGAGCCAAGACCCACCAGAGAGGGGCCCCTGGGTGGGCACAACCCAGTAGGGCGCGCCCCCTCTCCTGGCGCGCCCAGGTGGGTTGTACCCACCTGGTGGCCCCGCAGACGATCCCCCTGATACTATAAAATCACATATTTCCAGAAAAAAAAATAAGGGAGAAAGAATTATCGCATTCCACGAGACAGAGCCGCCGCCAAGCCCTGTTCTTCCTCGGGAGGGCAGATCTGGAGTTCGTTTGGGGCTTCGGAGAGGGGGATCTTTGTTCATCGTCATCACCAACCCATCTCCATCGCCAATTCCATGATGCTCCCCACCAGGAGTGAGTAATTCCTTTGTAGGCGCGCTGGTCGGTGAGGAGTTGGATGATATTCATCATGTAATCGAGTCAGTTTTGTTAGGGCTTGATCCCTAGTATCCACTATGTCCTTAGATTGATGTTGATATGACTCTGCTATGCTTAATGCTTGTCACTTTGGGCCCGGGTACCATGAACTCAGATCTGAACCGTTTATGAACTCCGATCTTGCAAGTTATAGTCACCTACTACGTGTTATGATCCGGCAACCCCGGAGTGACAACAACCGGGCCCACTCCTGATGATGACCGTAGTTTGAGGAGTTCATGTATTCACTATGTGTTAATGCTTTGTTCCGGTTATCTATTAAAAGGAGGCCTTAATATCCCTTAGTTTCCAATATGGACCCCGCTGCCACGGGAGGGCAGGACAAAAGATGTCATGCAAGTTCTTTTAATAAAGCACGTATGACTATTTACGGAATACATGCCTACATTATATCGATGAACTGGAGCTAGTGTCGTATCACCCTAGGTTATAACTGTCACATGATGAATATCATCCAACGAGTCACCGATCCAATGCCTACGAATTTATCTTATATTTTTTCTGCTAAGTTACTACTACTATCATCACTGTTACACTTGCTACAAAATTACTGCTATCACTGTTACTGTTACCGTTACTGCTGTCACTACTATCAAAACTATCATATTACTTTGCTACTGATCACTTTGCTACAGATAATTAATCTCCAGGTGTGGTTGAATTGACAACTCAACTGCTAATACCTTCAAATATTCTTTGGCTCCCCTTGTGTCGCATCTATAAATTTGGGTTGAATACTCTACCCTCTAAAACCGTTGCGATCCCCAATACTTGTGGGTTATCAAGACCTTTTTCTGGCGTCGTTGCCGGGGAGCATAGAAATATTTGTTGAGTCACTTGGGATTATTATCATATTATCACTATGAAGAATCTGAAGGATCCAAAGACTAAGATATTTCCCTCAAAGATGAGGGGAGGTAAGGAACTGCCATCCAGTTCTGCTTTAGATTCACCTTCTGTTATGAGTAAACTTGCAACACCACCACATGCTATCAATTCTAATATGTCGCAAGTTATTGATGATGCTACTTCTGCTATGAATGATGCTTATGATGATGCTAGTACCTTGCTTAATAATGATGATGTGCCACTTGGTGAATTTCTTGATGAACAAATTGCTAGAGTAATACAACATGATGTTGTTGAATCTGATGATGAGCTTGAAACTAAAACTCCTGAAACACCTGCTAGAACTAGCCTGCCTAGATATGAATTGCCTAAGATACCGAAAGGTTATGTTATGAATGAGGAGATAACTAGAGATATTCTTGCTTGTAAGGATAGAGATGATCTAGAGAAATTACTATGCAAGTATAAAGAAAAATCTCTGAATGCTAGAATGAAATATGATCCTAAGTTTGCTACTTCACCAAACTTTATTGATGATAAGGATTATGAATTCTCTATCGACCCAGAGTTAATTAATTTTGTTGAATCTGATCCTTTCCATGGTTATGAAACTGAAACTGTTGTGGCACATCTTACTAAGTTGAATGATATAGCCACCCTTTTTACTCATAATGAGAAAACTCGCTATTACTTTATTCTCAAATTATTTCCTTTCTCATTAAAGGGTGATGCTAAAGCTAGGTACAATACTCTTACTCCTGGCTATGATCATAGTCCCCAGGATATGATTTATTACTTCTCTGAAAAATATTTTCCTGCTCATAAGAAACAAGCTGCCTTACAGGAAATATTTAATTTTGTGCAAACTAAAGAAGAGAGTCTCCCACAAGCTTGGGGGAGGCTTTGCCAATTACTTAATGCTTTGCCTGATCATCCTCTTAAGAAAAATGAAACACTTGATATCTTCTATAATGGACTAACCGATGCTTCTAGGGACTTCCTAGATAGTTGTGTTTGTTGTGTTTTCAGGGAAAGAACTATTGCTCAAGCTGAAGAATTATTGAATAACATATTGAAAAATTATGATGATTGGACTCTTCCTGAACCACCTCCTAAACCCACTCCAAATGAGAGGGGTATATTATATCTCAGTCCTGAAGATATGCAAGAGGTAAAGAAATCTATGAAGGAGAAAGGTATTAAAGCTGAGGATGTTAAAAATTTACCTCCTATTGAAGAAATACATGGGCTTAATACACCACCACTACCTAAGGTGGTAGAGGTAAATTCTCTAATGAAGTTTAATGAAAATGATAATCCTCACAATATGCATCCTAGTCAATTCCTTTATGAGTTTGAAAACTATATTAGAAAACAAGATCACTTCAATGCAAATGTTATGAAACAATTGAAATATAACTCTGATATGATTGCTCACTTGAGTGACTTGTTATTTAGAATTTCAAATGATGTTAGAGGTGTTGGAAAACATGCTTCTATGGTACAAACCCACTTAGAACAAGTTGCTAAATCACAAAGAGAATTGCTTGATGAAATGAATAATAATATGCATGACTTTGCTATTAGAGTTGCAGCTAGAGGAGGTAAAAGGACTCAAGAACCACTTTATCCTGAGGGACACCCAAAAAGAATTGAACAAGATTCACAAAGAAATAACACTAGTGCACCTGGTCCTTCTAAAAAGAAAAGGAAGAAGAAAAATGATAGGACTTTGCATGCTTCTAGTGAACCTGAAATAGAAAAACCTCCTGACAATGAAAATGAAATTTCTATCTCTGATGTTGAAACTCAATCTAGTAATGAACATCCATCTAGTGGTAATCAAAAAGATAATGCTGATGTTCACGAAGATGCTCAACTAAATAAAGAAAAAGAACCAGATAATGATGTTGAAATAGAACCACCTGTTGATCTTGATAACCCATAACCTAAGAATAAAAGGTATGATAAAAGAGAGTTTTTTGCTAGAAAACACGGTAAGGAAAGAGAATCGTGGGTTCAAAAACCTATGCCCTTTCCACCCAAGTCAACTAAAAAGAATGATGATGAAGAATTTGAACGCTTTGCTGAAATGCTGAGGCCAGTCTTTTTGCGTACTCGCTTGACTGATATCTTGAAAATGCCTCCTTATGCAAAGTATATGAAAGACATCATGACTAATAAGAGAAAAATACCGGAAGCTAAAATCTCCACTATACTTGCTAATTATACTTTCAAAGATGGAGTACCTAAAAAACTTGGAGATCCGGGAATACCAACTATACCTTGCTCTATCAAAAAGAATTATGTGAAAACTGCTTTGTGTGATTTAGGAGCTGGTGTTAGTGTTATGCCTTTATCTTTATATAAAAGACTTGACGTGAATAAACTCACACCTACTGAAATATCTTTGCAAATGGCTGACAAATCAACTACCATACCTATCGGTATCCATGAGGATGTGCCCGTTGTTGTTGCTAATGTTACTATTTTGACAAACTTTGTTATACTTGAGATGCCCGAGGACGACAACATGTCGATTATCCTTGGTAGACCCTTCTTGAATACTGCAGGGGCTGTTATTGATTGTAATAAAAGCAAGGTTACTTTTCATATCAATGGTAATGAGCATACGGTGCACTTTCCGAAGAAATAATTCCAGGTGAATGGTATTAATGTTATTGAAAAATCTCTGACAATCACTATTGGAAGTTTTCAAATACCTCTACCTACTGTCAAGAAATATGAAATGCTTATTGTTGAGGACATTCATATCCCCATTGAGGTAACTTAGTGATTTACTAAAGTTCTTCGGTTTCATGCTAATCAAAAGTGGTTGTTAATAAGACCTGATCAACCTTATTAATGAATCATTTTTGAGAGGTATGAAGTCGATGAACTTGGTAAGCACTACCTTTTGTACCCACTTTTTGTTTTCTGTTTTTATTAGTTAAATAAAATAAAATGCCATGTTTAATCTGTTTTCCGAATTTCCCGTGCAATAAAAAATCACCCAAAAATAAAAGTGCTCAGAATGCCCTAAAAATTTTATATGATTTTTTTTGAATATTTCTGAATTTTTGGTGCAAACAATACCAGAGGGAGGCGCGCCAGGTGGGCACAACCCACCTGGGCGCGCCAGGACCCCCAGGCGTGCCCTGGTGGGTGGTGGTCCCCAATTGGGCGCCCTCACTTATCTCTTTAGCCCACATCATCACTTACCTCCAGAAAAAATCTCCATTGCTCTCTCTCCCGTGTTCTTACCCTATGACCAAGGTTTACCTAGACCGTGCAACCATGGAACACCATCACTTTCTTGCACATGATCGTCCTAACATCGTCGTTCCTTATAACCTAGACTTTAGTGTTAAAACTCATGATGTTATTCCATTGCCTGCACCTGCTTTGTTTGATTCTGCTACCAGGGACGGATACCGGATTTTGCCTGCAGACATCATCGCCTACCGGAGCGCTCAGGCTGCTGCGGAGGCAGCACAGGAGGAGCCTCAGCAGTGGGATGAGTGAATGCCTGCTCCTCAGGATCCCTACTACCATCCAGGATACTGATCGATTACCAACTTAGGCCAAAAGCCTAAGCTTGGGGGAGTACGTGTTTCTCACCGACATTATATTCATGTTCACATATCATTCCATTTGTCGGTGTTCACACTTTTTCATTGTATCATCCATGCTTAGATTTATTTTCTTGATTTCTTCTTGTGTGTTTGAAAAACTTTAGAAAAACCAAAAAAAATAGTTGTAATAATTTACTTTCTATGCATGCTTGGTAGTAGCACTAAAAAGAAAACCCAAAAAGATTTCCTTGTTCTTCTTTTGCTTGTTGGGAGCTTTCCTGTGTAAATAGTTTTTCTCATTTTGCTTTTCCCTTTTCTTGTTCAAGAAAACCAAAAACTCCAAAAATATTTCACTGTGTTTCTCTGAATTTCTTTTCTTTTTATTCGAGTCCTACCAAGGACAAGACCACGATGAAAATGTTGAATGGCTCTCATATGAATAACTATTGAACTAATAAGAGCACATTTTACCTTGTCTTCTCCTGTTGAATAAAATGTTTGCAGATTCCAGCTTTGTCCATGGCACTCTTGCACTATTATTATTTTCACATCATTCGGTCGTGCAAGTGAAAGGCAATAATGATGATATTCGATGAACTGGCCGTGGCAGAGAGAAACTGGTATGAACTCGACTTGTTCTGTTTGTGTAAATATGTTTAACCTAGTATCCATGCTTCAGCCTGTTATGATTAAACATGTTTGCAATGACAATTAGAGATTATAGTTTCTCATGCCATGCATAAGTAGCTGGGAGTGGATAATGATTTATCTTGGATATCAACATAGCGTTAAAATGATTGTGATGTACTATGATGATATGGCATCTTCCTCTGAATGTTTGAGTGGCTTGACTTGGCACATGTTCATGCATGTAGTTGAATCAAAACCAACATAGCCTCTATGATATTTATGTTCATGGTGTTCATATCCTACTCATGCTAGTGTCCAATGTTACTTATGCATAATGCATGGTTATGATCGTTGTTGCTCTCTAGCTGGCCGCTTCTCAATCTAATTGCTAGCCTTCGCATGTACTAAGTGGGAACTTTGCTTGTACATCAAAAACCTTGAACCCAAATTTATTCCAGATGAGTCCACCATACCTACCTATATGTGGTATTACCCTGCCGTCCTAAGTAAATTTGCATGTGCCACCTCTAAAAACTTCTAAAAATTATCCTTTTTGTGTGCCTGGATCGTTCATGGAACGACAGGAGGTGGTCGGTATCTTCCATGCTAAGCGGGTTATACTCAAGTCGAGTGTTTATTCACTCGCCATCACACGAGAAAATGGGCGGTAATAGGGATGCCCAGTCCCAAACTGCAAACATGAAAAAGAGTTCATCTCTTAAATAATCAAACAAAAACTCCCAATGGAGTCAAAACCTTTACTTTTATCGCTTGGGAACCGCCACTAGCGTGCTTAGCATGGAAGATGTTGATAATTGATGGTCATGAAGTGAATAAGAAGGGTGCATGTCTCAAAATATCATTTACCTCTGTTTTACAAACTGAGCTCTGGCACCTCTGCAAATCACTGCTTCCCTCTGCGAAGGGACTTTCTATTTACTTTTATGTTGTGTCATCACCTTCTAAAACAAGCGCTAGAAACTGAGAGAGCACAGCTGTCATGATTTATGCATTGTGTGTAGCTAATGTTGGGTGCATCATGACAGGATCTTTTCTACCATGAATTACAATTTTTAGTCGCAGCTTGAACTTTGGAGGTGCTCTGCATTTATGTTTTGCGGTCTCAGAAAGGGCTAGCGAAATACCTCTATTGTCATATTATGTCATGGTTGTTTTGACAACGTGTTGCTGCTTGAGATCTCTTATTATCACTCGCTAGCTGATTATGTCATTGATATGAGTTAATATAATCTTTAAATGTTATTGTCAGCATGGTTAGTTATAATGATTGGCTGAAAACTTGGGTGCTGTTTAAGCTTATTTATGCAAACAAGAGCAAAAGAGTTCGTAAAAGTTTTTCTTTCTCACTTTCAGTTTATCAACTGAATTGCTTGAGGACAAGCAAAGGTTTAAGCTTGGGGGAGTTGATACGTCTCCAACGTATCTACTTTTTCTCATGCTTTTCCTCTTGTTTTGGACTCTAGTTTGCATGATTTGAATGAAACTAACCCCAGACTGACATTGTTTTCAGCAGAACTACCATGGCGTTGTTTTTGTGCAGAAATAAAAGTTCTCAGAATGAAACAAAATTTTGTGAGGAATTGGTATGGAATAAAAGAGAATTAATGGAGCCAAGACCCACCAGAGAGGGGCCCCTGGGTGGGCACAACCCACCAGGGCGCGCCCCCCTCTCCTGGGAGCGCCCAGCTGGGTTGTACCCACCTGGTCACCCCGCAGACGATCCTCCTGATACTATAAAATCACATATTTTCAGAAAAAATCAGGGAGAAAGAATTATCGTGTTCCACAAGACGGAGCTGCCGCCAAGGCCTGTTCTTCCTCGGGAGGGCATATCTGGAGTCTGTTTGGGGCTCCGGAGAGGGGGATCTTTGTTCTTCGTCATCACCAACCCATCTCCATCACCAATTCCATGATGCTCCCCACCAGGAGTGAGTAATTCCTGCGTAGGCTCGCTGGTCGGTGAGGAGTTGGATGAGATTCATCATGTAATAGATTTAGTTTTGTTAGGGCTTGATCCCTAGTATCCACTATGTTCTTAGATCGATGTTGCTATGACTTTGCTATGCTCAATGCTTGTCACTTTGGGCCCGGGTGCCATGACTCATATCTGAACCATTTATGAATTCATCATTATATCCATGTTTTAGATCCGATCTTACAAGTTATAGTCACCTACTACGTGTTATGATCCGGCAACCCCGGAGTGAAAACAACCGGGCCCACTCCCGGTGATGACCGTAGTTTGAGAAGTTCATGTATTCATTATGTGTTAATGCTTTGTTCCGGTTCTCTATTAAAAGGAGGCCTTAATATCCCTTAGTTTCCAATATCGACCCCGCTGCCACTGGAGGGTAGGACAAAAGATGTCATGCAAGTTCTTTTAATAAAGCACGTATGACTATTTACGGAATACATGCCTGCATTATATCGATGAACTCGAGCTAGTGCCATATCGCCCTAGGTTATAACTGTCACATGATGAATATCATCCAACAAGTCACCGATCCAATGCCTACGAATTTATCTTATATTGTTTCTGCTAAGTTACTAGTGCTATCATCACTGGAACACTTGCTACAAAATTACTGCTATCACTGTTACTGTTACTGAGGGAGTCCTGGATTAAGGGGCCCTCGGGCGTCCGGCCTATGTGACATGGGCCGGACTGATGGGCCATGAAGATACAAGATAGAAGACTCTCTCCCATGTCCGGATGGGACTCTCCTTTGCGTGGATGGCAAGCTTGGTGTTCGGATATGAAGATTCCTTTCTCTGTAACCGACTTTGTACAACCCTAGTCCCCTCCGGTGTCTATATAAACCGGAGGGTTTAGTCCATTGAGGCAATCACAATCATATAGGCTAGACATCTAGCGTTTAGCTATTACGATCTCGTGGTAGATCAACTCTTGTAATCCTCATATTCATCAAGATCAATCAAGCAGGAAGTAGGGTATTACCTCCATCAAGAGGGCCCGAACCTGGGTAAACATCGTGTCCCCTGTCTCCTATTACCATCGACCTTAGACGCACAGTTCGGGACCCCTTACCCGAGATCTGCCGGTTTTGACACCGACATTGGTGCTTTCATTGAGAGCTCCTCTGTGTCGTCGCTAGGAGGTTCGATGGCTCCATCATTCATCTACAACAATGCTGCCTTGGGGACGTTTTTCTCCCCGGCCAGATCTTTGTGTTCGGCAGCTTCGCACTGCGGGCCAACTCGCTTGGCCATCTAGAGCAGATCGACAGCTACGCCCCAGGTCACCAGATTAGTTTTGGAAATCTTGACTATGTCACTGATATCCGAGGAGACTTGGGCCTAGTTCTTTTAACACCGGATTCTGCAGAATCAAGATTTTGGAAAATTCTCCCAGAATCTGTTACCGAGTTCTTTTCTGGGATTGTAGGTTGAGATTCTGAAAAGTGTTGTGTGTTGAAATGTCTTTAGTACCCTTAGACAGAAAATGTTTGATGAATTTATTAACACCTTGTTGTTTCTAACAGTATCTAGCCGAATATGAGTATGAAAGTGATTTCCGAATGTCATAAAAAGTGCTAAATATTACATTTAGAATGGATTTAAAGATTTGTTCATTACAAAAGTGGATGAACTAAAAAAAGGATAATCTCAAGGTACGAGACTAGCAGCGATCGCCTCGCGTACTGCGTTCATGGTACCATCATCTTCTGGTGGTAGAGCATTGGCACCTGTAAATGGCAATGGAGGTTGCTCATATGCATCATTGTCGAACTTGTTAAAATGCTCATCACGTAACTTGCTATCACGAATCCAAATGTGGAGACACATGCATGCAGTGACAATCATCTTTTGGGTCTCCGGTTTGTATCGAGGTATGCCTCCATCTCCAGGAATTCGCCATTTCATCTTGAGAACACCAAATGTTCTTTCAATGACATTTCGCAATGAAGAATGTCGATGGTTGAATGTCTCATATCTCCCAACTGGTGGGTGTTGTTGGAAATCTGGTACATGGTATCGTTGCCCTTTGTATGGAGATAGATATCCAACCCTGTTTGGATATCCGGAGTCGACAAGATAATATTTATCTACAGTACGACATCAACAAAAGAAATTAGAAATTTACAACATACCATCCTATATATAACAATATGGATACACGCGAGATGTTACCTGTGGGGGGTTGTGGAAAGTGATCATAACAAACTATGGCATCGCTCCATACACGTGTGTCATGAACAGATCCGGGCCATCCGGGAACAACAAACGTAAACCTCATATCAAAATCACACACTGCCATAACATTTTCACTTGTGTAACCTTTCCTATTCCTGTGTTGGGGCTCCAACTCCTTTGGCACAATCACCTTAATGTGTGTTCCATCAATGGCTCCAATAGCATGTTGAAAGTGAGGCCAAAACTTTAGTGACAGAACGACTATGTGCAAACCGATCTGCGACATTATCAGTTGTCTGACATGTACCCACAGTCCATAAAAATTGTGCCAATGCTTCTTTGGATGAAATGTTGGAAGTTGACTCAAGCCCATACTTCTGAACTAACAGATCATGCAATGTGCGAAACACTGACCTCCTCATTCTGAATATAGCATAGAAAGATTTTGCATCCTTCTCCTTCTCTTCTACCCATTGGAGGCCTGTAACAAGATGTAACTTTCTTGGTGCGTACGGCAATGTCACACTTGACGACGCCACATCCAGAGCAAATGCAAGCATGGCCGCCTCAAATTCCTTTTCTTCTTGTTTCTTTCTGGATTTATCCATCTGCCACAACAACATGCACATAGTGTAATATTAGATACAACACAGTTCAGATAACAGTACATCTCCAAAGCAAATAGCTTAGTTCACAAAAGTACACCTCCAAAGCAAGTAGCTTAGCTCACAACATTACAAGTAAATAGTCTGGTAGAAAGCAATTAAAACATAGATGTTCTACTTATTATTGAGCTCCCACATCCTCTTTATCCATCCAAGCTTTGCAACAGATTCATGAGCCGTGAAAGTGGAGAAAACATCACGATATTTCTTTTCCATGAAAAGAAATGTAGCATAGAAATGCTCACCACTTCCTGGTTTTGCACCATCCGCTTCCACCATGGCCATCATTTGTTTAATCTCTTCTCTTGTTGGATCCGCACTCTCCTCTAAATCTCTCTTCTCTGCATCCCTCCTCTCCCTTGCCCTTTCCTCTTCATCCCTCTTCTCCCTTGCCCTCTCCTCTGCATCCCTCTTCTCCCTTGCAATCTCCTCTGCATCCCTCTTGTCTCTTGCACCAAAGATGTCCACCATGCGTACAAAAGCCTCATTTTTAGCATTCTCACTTGCCCACTTGTCATTCATCTTTGGACTTGGCGAATAAGGACACGCCCTCTTCTTCCCACCCTTGGCTCGATTTTGAATAGGGGTAACTTGGCCTTCATGACTATCACACCCTGAGTCATCCTCCAAACTGATTTGAGAGGGATCACCTTGATACAAGGGAGTTGGCACCCTCGCATGCTCATTTGTGACACAAGTAGTATCGAAAACCTCTGACATTTTTTCCTCCTCCGCTAGTGGAGCATAGCGAAACTTGGCAGCTTCTGGATGTGCCTGTAATCATATAGCACCGCATGTTAATATCAAAACCGAAGCAACATGACTCGTTATTTAGGAAATTACATGACAACAACAATACCTTTATCTCCAATGCCCACCACTCATTTGTAGCTGCAATAGTGTGTGTATGCTCATCTCTTCCTAAGCCAGATGCTTGCTGGATCAATGTCTTCCATGTGTTGTACTCGCTTCTACATACCCCACCTATTTTTGATTTGCTGGGTCGAATAGTTTCTTCCAGAGTGTTCGTTGAACTTTTTATGCAAATTAGCTTGTCCTATGTCCGTAAAATAACCACCGTTGCGGTTATTTGCTCGAACCTCCTCTACGCACGCATTCATAAAAATTGTATGAGCAGCACTGTCCCAATTTGCTTTGGGTTCTTTGACTTTCTCCATCTTAAATTAGCATCATCATAGAAAATAGTGTCATGTACTAGGAATTCACATACCAATACATTAGAAAACAATGGTATTCATACTGCCATATTGTTGAACGGCTCCAAACCAAAATAAAGAAATGTATACCGAAGTGCCCAACAGTAGAATTATTAGTAAAAATTATGCTTGTGGATATCTCTTTCTAGTTCTTCATTTTTGTAAATAGGCAAACAAGCTGTATTCAACAATCCATCCATCCATCCATCTATCTAACAAATCCATCCATCCATCTAATAGCATCAGCAATCTGGGTGCAAAAAATTAGCACCATCCATCCATCTAACAGCATCAGCAATCAATCCATCCATCTATCTAACAAATCCAAGCATCAATCCATCTACGTATGCAACATAAATCAATCTAGCTATCCATAGCATAAGAAAAAAGAAGAACAGAGAGATGAGGAAAGAGGATGCCTCACCGTGGGTGTGGTCTGCACCTCGCGTGGGTGGGCTGCTTGTGGCCGTCGAGGTGCAGCGCCGGTGGCCGTCGATGTTGGCGGAGACACGGCGAAGGGGAGGACGAGCAGCGAAGGAAGAGGGGCGACGGAGGAAGACAAGGCGGGCGGCGGCGGCGGGAACCTGGTCGGCGGCGGCAAGGGCCTGGCCGGCGAGGTTGGTCCGGCGGTGGCGCGGCAACCCTAGCCGTCGCTGTGTCTGGGGACTCCTTTTTCCCCCGATGCGAACAGGGGTCGAGCGGGCGCTCGCTCGTTTCCTCTGGTCCAGCGCGTGGATCGGCAGTGGCATTTCTGGTGTAATTTCGCGATGTGATAGGGGTACTCTTCTATTTTGAAACGTTTTTACTGGTGGGACTTGCCAGAATCTCAGGATTCTGGGAAAATCAAGCTTTTTGGGTGCTTTTGGATTGCACTAGGATTCTAGAGAATCCTCTCCAGATTTTGGAAGTCAAAACAAGTTCTTTTGGCTCGAGATTTTCCAGACCAAAATTCCCCACAATCTGCTCAAAAGAACTGGGCCTTGGTCTTCCAAGGATTCACGAAGCCAACCTCCGCTCTGGCCTCACATCCGGAGCGCATCGCTAGGTCCGAAGACGGGCTTCCTGAGCCTGCCGGACTATCTGCGGCCACTAGGCCCAGTACGGGAGAACCAGAGGAGATAGTGTCGCTGGCAACCATCATGAAGCCGGACTCTTCTCCGGACACTGGCTCCGAATCCCCGGAGTCAACATCGTGTGAGTTCAGCCAAGGAGTCTCCCTCCCGCTGTACTCCGTGAACTCTCTTCTCTCTGGCCAAACCTCGCCTTTAAGCGAGGCTCTGGACTTAATGCGAAACCTTGTTATTACAGAGGAGAAATGTCCGAACTATGCCCAGCTCGGACTAGGGGCTGAGAGCAGGGAATTTTATGTCCCACCCACCACCCACTTCATAGCCACTATCGAGGATTTTACTGACATGCTCGATTACGGCTCCGAAGACATCGACGGTATGGATGAGATGGCGGAGAAGAGTAGGCCCAAAACCCGCCATTTACCGGACGCTGGACGGCCACCTCTTCATATGACGTGTACATGGTGGACACGCACAAAGAAAGTAATGGCGATGACAAAGAAGATCCAGTCGAGGACAAACCCCCTGAGATACAGTCGAAGCACCGACGTCAGCGGCGCCGCTCTAAATCACGTTGCGGAAAAGACAGCAATACCGGCACAGGAGACAACAACACTCCGGACGACGCCGAAGACCAAGAAGACCCCGTCGAGCTAACCTTTGAGTAGGACGATCGGGAAGATGAGCAAGTTAGCCCTGATGAACAGGCCGTAATCAAAGACTCGGAGGACAGTAATTACCTTCCACTCTCCATGGACGAGGTGAGCCTCGGCGACGAGGACTTTATCGTGCCTGAGGAACCTCTCGAGCAGGAGCGCTTCAAGTGCCGCCTAATCGCCAGTGCAAGGAGCCTGAAAAAGAAACAACAACAGCTTCAAGCTGATCAAGATCTGCTCAACGATAGATGGACTAATGTCCTGGCAGTCGAGGAATATGGCCTCGTGCGCCCAACCAAAAGTTACCGAAGCGCAAATTGTACCTCAATTTGACGACGAGGCCCTCGAACCCGTACCATCAACACGTAATGAGGCTGACCGACCACCACGTGGCCGGGACAAAACGACAACTCAGGCCGAACACCAGCCCATACTACCTCACCGTAAAGGTAGAGATATAACAGCTCGGGGATATACATACGACCTGCGGCGGGACCTGGACAATAGAGCAGGTCAGACCAGGTCGATCTACGGATCACGGGGGCATGCCCCGACACGCGACGACGGCTATCTAGCCGGACGTGACAAGCATAATCACGCCCGGGCCGAAAAACCGTAGATGGACTACATCCGAGCTATATCATGACTTGGCCCGATATAGAGGCGCCGCACACCCCCTTTGCTTCACTAATGAAGTAATGGAGCACGAATTCCCAGAAGGGTTTAAACTAGTGAACATCGAATCATATGATGGGACAACAGACCCCGAGGTATGGATTGAGGATTTTCTTCTCCATATTCATATGGCCCACGGTGATGATCTTCATGCCATCAAATACCTCCCACTAAAACTCAAGGGACCAGCTCGGCGCTGGTTGAACAGCCTGCCTGAAAACTCCATTGGCAGCTGGGAGGACTTGGAAGACGCCTTCCGCGACAACTTCTAAGGTACGTACGTCCGACCTCCGGATGCCGATGAATTAAGCCACATAGTTCAATAGCCCGGAGAGTCAGACAGAAAATTCTGGACTAGGTTCTTAACCAAAAATAACCAGATCATCAACTATCCGGATGCCTGATACGTCTCCAACGTATCTATAATTTTTGATTGTTCCATGCTATTATATTATGTGTTTTGGATGTTTATGGGCTTTATTGAACACTTTTATATTACTCTTGGGACTAACCTATTGACCCAGAGCCCAGTGCCAGTTCCTGTTTTTCCCTTGTTTCAGTGTTTCGCAGAAAAGGAAAATCAAACGGAGTCCAATGGACCTGAAACTCCACGGAACTTATTTTTGGACCAGAAGAAGCCCACGGAGTGCCGGAGTTGCACCAGGGGAGTCCCGGGCTGCCCACGAGGGTGGGGGCGCGCCCACCCCCCTAGGGCGCGCCCCCCTGCCTCGTGGACAGCCCGGATGTCCACCGACGTACTTTTTCCTCCCATATATACCCATATACCCTAAAAACTTCGGAGAACAGAATAGATCTGGAGTTCCGCCGCCGCAAGCCTCTGTAGCCACAAAAAACCAATCGGGACCCTGTTCCGGCACCCTGTCGGAGGGGGGAACCCTCACCGGTGGCCATCTTCATCATCCCAGTGCTCTCCATGACGAGGAGGGAGTAGTTCACCCTCGGGGCTGAGGGTATGTACAAGTAGCTATGTGTTTGATCTCTCTCTCGTGTTCTTGATTTGGCATGATCTTGATGTGTCGCGATCTTTGCTATTATAGTTGGATCTTATGTTTCTTCTCCCCCTCTATTCTCTTGTAATGGATTGAGTTTTCCCTTTGAAGTTATCTTATAGGATTGAGTCTTTAAAGATTTGAGAACACTTGATGTATGTCTTGCCGTGCGTATCTGTGGTGACAATGGGATATCATGTGATTCACTTGATGTATGTTTTGGTGATCAACTTGTGGGTTCCGCCCATGAACCTATGCATAGGGGTTGGCACACGTTTTCGTCTTGATTCTCCGGTAGAAACTTTGGGGCACTCTTTGAGGTTCTATGTGTTGGTTGAATAGATGAATCTGAGATTGTGTGATGCATATCGTATAATCATACCCACGGATACTTGAGGTGACATTGGAGTATCTAGGTGACATTAGAGCTTTGGTTGATTTGTGTCTTAAGGTGTTATTCTAGTACGAACTCTAGGGCTGTTTGTGACACTTATAGGAATAGCCCAACGGATTGATTGGAAAGAATAACTTCGAGGTGGTTTTGTACCCTACCATAATCTCTTCGTTTGTTCTCCGCTATTAGTGACTTTGGAGTGACTCTTTGTTGCATGTTGAGGGATAGTTATGTGATCCAATTATGTTATTATTGTTGAGAGAACTTGCACTAGTGAAAGTATGAACCCTAGGCCTTGTTTCCTAGAATTGCAATACCGTTTACGCTCACTTTTATCACTTGCTACCTTGCTGTTTTTATATTTTCAGTTTACAAAAACCTATATCTACCATCCATATTGCACTTGTATCACCATCTCTTCGCCTCACTAGTGCACCTATACAATTTACCATTGTATTGGGTGTGTTGGGGACACAAGAGACTCTCTGTTATTTGGTTGTAGGGTTGCTTGAGAGAGACCATCTTCATCCTACGCCTCCCACGGATTGATAAACCTTAGGTCATCCACTTGAGGGAAATTTGCTACTGTCCTACAAACCTCTGCACTTGGAGGCCCAACAACGTCTACAAGAAGAAGGTTATGTAGTAGACATCAAGCTCTTTTCTGGCGCCGTTGCTGGGGAGGCTAGGTAAGCGGCACTCACACCCCGTCAACTAAGCTCTTTTCTAGTGTTGTTGCCGGGGAGGTGAGTGCTTGAAGGTATATCTTTAGATCTTGCAATCGAACCTTTTTGTTTCTTGTTTTAGCACTAGTTTAGTTTATAAAAGAAAACTACAAAAAATGGATTTGAGTTTACCTCACACGCTTCACCTTTTTAATATCTTTCGTGAGAATGATGGAAATGAAAATTGTGCTCAAGTGCTAGAAGAAGAAGTCTATAGAATGTTTGGCACTATATATTTATATGATGAGCATGATTGCAACGTTGTTAGTATGAATTCCTTGAATATCCATGATGCTAATGATATGCAAAGCCACAAGCTTGGGGAAGCTATGTTTGATGAATATGATATTTTTAGTCCCCCAACTTTTGATGTGCAAATTTATTATTATGAAAGCATGCCTCCTATCTATGATGATTATTGTGATCACACGTATGCTTTAAAGAATAATGATAACCATGAAACTTGTCATCTTGATCTTAATTTTCAATCACATGATAGTTATTTTGTTGAGTTTGCTCCCACTATTGTTCATGAGAAGAATTTTGCTTATGTGGAGAGTAGTAAAATTTCTATGCAAGTAGATCATGAAAATAATGATTTAGGTGCTGGTTATATTGTTGAATTCATTCATGATGCTACTGAAAATTATTATGAGGGAGGAACATATGCTTGTAGGAATTGCAATAATATCAAGTTTCCTCTCTATGTGCTTAAAGTTTTGAAGTTATGCTTCTTTTGCCTTCCTATGCTACTTGATTATTGTTCCCATAAGTTGTTTGCTCACAAAATCCCTATGCATCGGAAGTGGGTTAGACTTAAATGTGCTAGTCATATTCTTCATGATGCTCTCTTAATGATTCAAATCCTTATCTTTTATTTGAGCATCATTGAAATCATCATGCCTAGCTAGGGGCGTTAAACGATAGCGCTTGTTGGGAGGCAACCCAATTTATTTTTAGTTTCTTGCTTTTTGGTTCTGTTTAGTAATAAATAATCCATCTAGCTTCTGTTTAGATGTGGTTTGTGTTTTAATTAGTGTTTGTGCCAAGTAGAACCTTTGGGAAGACTTGGGTGAAGTCTTTATGATCATGCTGTAAAAAAAACAGAAACTTTAGCGCTCACCAGATTAGCTAGAACTTTTTGCTAGAAAGTGCTATTTAGTTGATTCTTTTTGAAGATGATTACTAGACAAATTACTCAGGTCCACCAATTTATTTTTGAATTTTTTGAGTTCCAGAAGTTTGCGTTAGTTACAGATTACTACAGACTGTTCTGTTTTTGACAGATTCTGTTTTTTGTGTGTTGTTGCTTATTTTGATGAATCTATGGCTAGTAAAAGAGTTTATAAACCATAGAGAAGTTGGAATACAGTAGGTTTAACACCAATATAAATAAAGAATGAGTTCATTACAACCTTGAAGTGGTGTTTTGTTTTCTTTCGCTAACGGAGCTTACGAGTTTTCTGTTAAGTTTTGTGTTGTGAAGTTTTCAAGTTTTGGGTAAAGATTTGATGGACTGCGGAATAAGGAGTGGCAAGAGCCTAAGATTGGGGATGCCCAAGGCACCCATGGTAATATTCAAGGATAACCAAGAGCCTAAGCTTGGGGATGCCCCGGATGGCATCCCCTCTTTCGGCTTCGTTCATCGGTAACTTTACTTGGAGCTATATTTTTATTCACCACATGATATGTGTTTTGCTTGGAGCGTCATTTTATTTTCTTTTGTTTTGCTTGCTGTTTGAATAAAATACCAAGATCTGAAATTCTTAAATGTTAGAGAGTCTTCACATAGCTAAATAATTATTCGACTACTCATTGATCTTCACTTATATCTTTCGAAGTAGTTTGTCGTTTGCTCTAGTGCTTCACTTATATCTTTTAGAGCATGGTGGTAGTTTTATTTTGAAGAATTAGATGAACTCTCGTGCTTCACTTATATTATTTTGAGGGTCTTAAATAGCATGGTAATTTGCCTAAATAATCCTAATATGCTTGGTATTCAAGATTTGTAAAAACTTTCTTATGAGTGTGTTGAATATTATGAGAAGTTTGATGCTTGATAATTGTTTTGAGATATAAAGATGGTGATATTATAGTCATGCTAGTTGAGTAGTTGTGAATTTGAGAGATACTTGTGTTAAAGTTTGTGATTCCCGTATCATGCACGTATGGTGAACCGTTATGTGATGAAGTCGGAGCATGATTTATTTATTGATTGTCTTCCTTATGAGTGGCGGTCGGGGACGAGCGATGGTCTTTTCCTACCAATCTATCCCCCTAGGAGCATGCGTGTAATACTTTGCTTTGATAACTTGTAGATTTTTGCAATAAATATATGAGTTCTTTATGACTAATGTTGAGTTCATGGATTATACGCACTTTTCCCATCCTTCCACCATTGCTAGCCTCTCTAATACCGCGCACTTTTCGCCGATATCATACACCCACCATATACCTTCCTCAAAACAGCCACCGTACCTACCTATCATGGCATTTCCATAGCCATTCCGAGATATATTGCCATGCAACTTTCCACCTTTCCGCTTATTATGACACGCTCCATCATTGTCATATTGCTAGCATGATCATGTAGTTGACATAGTATTTGTGGCAAAGCCACCGTTCATAATTCTTTCATACATGTCACTCTTGGTTCATTGCATATCCCGGTACACCGCCGGAGGCATTCATATAGAGTCATATTTTGTTCTAAGTATCGAGTTGTAATTCTTCAGTTGTAAGTAAATAAAAGTGCGATGATCATCATTATTAAAGCATTGTCCCAGTGAGGAAAGGATGATGGAGACTATGATTCCCCCACAAGTCGGGATGCGCCTAGTTGATGTGAGACTATCTTCTCCTTTTTGTCTTCTCCACAACCACCATTCTATTCCACCTATAGTGCTATGTCCATGGCTCACGCTCATGTATTGCGTGAAGATTGAAAAGGTTTGAGAACATCAAAAGTATGAAATAATTGCTTGGCTTGTCATCGGGGTTGTGCATGATTCAAATACTTTGTGTGGTGAAGATAGAGCATAGCCAGACTATATGATTTTGTAGGGATAGCTTGCTTTGGCCATGTTATTTTGAGAAGACATGATTGCTTTGTTAGTATGCTTGAAGTATTATTATTTCTATGTCAATATTAAACTTTATCTTGAATCTTTCGGATCTGAATATTCATACCACAATTAAGAAGAATTACATTGAAATTATGACAAGTAGCATTCCACATAAAAAATTCTGTTTTTATCATTTACCTACTCGAGGACGAGCAGGAATTAAGCTTGGGGATGCTGATACATCTCCAACGTATCTATAATTTTTGATTGTTCCATGCTATTATATTATGTGTTTTGGATGTTTATGGGCTTTATTGAACACTTTTATATTACTTTTGGGACTAACCTATTGACCCAGAGCCCAATGCCAGTTCCTGTTTTTTCCCTTGTTTCAGTGTTTCGCAGAAAAGGAAAATCAAACGGAGTCCAATTGACCTGAAACTCCATGGAACTTATTTTTGGACCAGAAGAAGCCCACGGAGTACCGGAGTTGCACCAAGGGAGTCCCGGGCTGCCCACGAGGGTGGGGGGCGCGCCCACCACCCTAGGGCGTGCCCCCTGCCTCGTGGACAGCCCGGAGGTCCACCGACGTACTTTTTCCTCCCATATATACCCATATACCCTAAAAACTTCGGAGAACAGAATAGATCTGGAGTTTCGCCGCCGCAAGCCTCTGTAGCCACCAAAAACCAATCGGGACCCAGTTCCGCCACCCTGCCGGAGGGGAGAACCCTCACCGGTGGCCATCTTCATCATCCCGGTGCTCTCCATGACGAGGAGGGAGTAGTTCACCCTCGGGGCTGACGGTATGTACCAGTAGCTATGTGTTTGACCTCTCTCTCTCGTGTTCTTCATTTGGCACGATATTGATGTGTCGCGAGCTTTGCTATTATAGTTGGATCTTATGTTTCTTCTCCCCCTCTATTCTCTTGTAATGGATTGAGTTTTCCCTTTGAAGTTATCTTATAGGATTGAGTCTTTAAAGATTTGAGAACACTTGATGTATGTCTTGCCGTGCGTATCTGTGGTGACAATGGGATATCACGTGATTCACTTGATGTATGTTTTGGTGATCAACTTGCGGGTTCCTCCCATGAACCTATGCATAGGGGTTGGCACACGTTTTCGTCTTGATTCTCCGGTAGAAACTTTGGGGCACTCTTTGAGGTTCTATGTTTTGGTTGAATAGATGAATCTGAGATTGTGTGATGCATACCGTATAATCATACCCACGGATACTTGAGGTGACATTGGAGTATCTAGGTGACATTAGGGTTTTGGTTGATTTGTGTCTTAAGGTGTTATTCTAGTACGAACTCTAGGGCTGTTTGTGACACTTATAGGAATAGCCCAACAGATTGATTGGAAAGAATAACTTTGAGGTGGTTTCATACCCTACCATAATCTCTTCGTTTGTTCTCCTCTATTAGTGACTTTGGAGTGACTCTTTGTTGCATGTTGAGGGATAGTTATGTGATCCAATTATGTTATTATTGTTGAGAGAACTTGCACTAGTGAAAGTATGAACCCTAGGCCTTGTTTACTAGCATTGCAATACCGTTTATGCTCACTTTTATCACTTGCTACCTTGCTGTTTTTATATTTTCAATTTACAAAAACCTATATCTACCATCCATATTGCACTTGTATCACCATCTCTTCGCCGAACTAGTGCACCTATACAATTTACCAATGTATTGGGTGTGTTGGGGACACAAGAGACTCTTTGTTATTTGGTTGCAGGGTTGCTTGAGAGAGACCATCTTCATCCTACGCATCCCACGGATTGATAAACCTTAGGTCATCCACTTGAGGGAAATTTGCTACTGTCCTACATACCTCTGCACTTGGAGGCCCAACAACGTCTACAAGAAGAAGGTTGTGTAGTAGACATCAATGCCGAAGCCCTAGCGGCCTTTAAACATAGCATCTGCGACGAATGGATTGCCCGATACCTCGGCCAAGAAAAGCCAAAGTCCATGGCGGCCCTCACGGCGCTTATGACCCGCTTTTGCACGGGCGAAGATAGCTGGCTAGCCCGTAGCAATAACAAAGCAAGCAAACCTGGCACCTCTAAAGCCAGAAATAGCAACGACAAGATGATGACCCACAAGTATAGGGGATCTATCGTAGTCCTTTCGATAAGTAAGAGTGTCGAACCCAACAAGGAGCAGAAGGAAATGATAAGCGGTTTTCAGCAAGGTATTCTCTGCAAGTACTGAAATAAGTGGTAACAGATAGTTTTGTGATAAGATAATTTGTAACGAGCAACAAGTAACAAAAGTAAATAAAGTGCAGCAAGGTGGCCCAATCCTTTTTGTAGCAAAGGACAAGCCT
Source organism: Triticum urartu (assembly GCF_056163025.1). Lineage (NCBI taxonomy): Eukaryota > Viridiplantae > Streptophyta > Magnoliopsida > Poales > Poaceae > Triticum > Triticum urartu. The sequence continues at coordinate 561,008,164 of NC_141875.1, forward strand.
AGACAAACTCTTATATAGAGAAAAGAGCTCCCGAGGACACATGGGAATTATCGTCAAGCTTGTTTTCATCACGTTCATATGATCCGCGTTCGGTACTTTGATAATTTGATATGTGGGTGGACCGGTGCTTGGGTGCTGTTCTTACTTGAACAAGCATCCCACTTATGATTAACCTCTATTGCAAGCATCTGTAACTACAACAAAAGTATTAAGGTAAACCTAACCATAACATGAAACATGTGGATCCAAATCAGCCCCTTATGAAGCAACGCATAAACTAGGGTTTAAGCTTCTGTCACTCTAGCAACCCATCATCTACTTATTATTTCCCAAAGCCTTCCTCTAGGCCCAAATAATGGTGAAGTGTTATGTAGTCGATGTTCACATAACACCACTAGAGGATAGACAACATACATCTCATCAAAATATCGAACGAATACCAAATTCACATGAGTACTAATAGCAAGACTTCTCCCATGTCCTCAGGAACAAACGTAACTACTCACCAAGCATATTCATGTTCATAATCAGAGGGGTATTAATATGCATAAAGGATCTGAACATATGATCTTCCACCAAATAAACCAACTAGCATCAACTACAAGGAGTAATCAACACTATTAGCAACCTACTAGTACCAATCCTGGACTTGGAGACAAGAATTGGATACAAGAGATGAACTAGGGTTTCGAGAGGAGATGGTGCTGGTGAAGATGTTGATGGAGATTGCCCTCTCCCGATGAGAGGAGCGTTGGTGATGACGATGGCGATGGTTTCCCCCTCCCGGAGGGAAGTGTCCCCGGTAGAACAGCTCTGCCGGAGCCCTAGATTGGTTCCGCCAAGGTTCCGCCTCGTGGCGACGGAGTCTCGTCCCGAAAGGTTGCTTTTGATTTTTTTCCTTGACGAAAGACTTCATATAGCAGAAGATGGCCACCGGAGAGCCAACAGGGGGCCCACGAGGCAGGGGGCGTGCCCCCACCCTCGTGGGCAGGTGGTGGCCCCCTGACGTATTTCTTCCGCTCAGTATTTTTTATTATTTCCAAAAATAACTTTCATGGAGTTTCAGGACTTTTGGAGTTGTGCAGAATAGGTCTCTAATAATTGCTCCTTTTCCAGCCCAGAATTCCAGCTGCCGGCATTCTCCCTCCTTATGTAAACCTTTTAAAATAAGAGATAATATGCATAAGTATTGTGACATAACGTGTAATAAAAGCCCATAATGTAATAAATATTGATATAAAAGCATGATGCAAAATGGACATATCAACTCCCCCACGCTTAGACCTCGCTTGTCCTCAAGCGGAAGCCGATAACGATAAATATGTCCACATGTTTAGAGGTAGAGGTGTCAATAAAATAAAATACGGACGTGAGGGCATCATGATTATTCTCATAACAGCAACATATATGGATATTGTCATATGATTTCTTATGCTCAAGTAATAACCTAATCACAATGCAAAAGTACGAATCAGAAACTTTATTGAGAACTAGCAAACTATAATCTCAGTCATTGAAGCAATTGCAATTTATCATAACATCAGAAAGAGTCTATGTCAGAGCTTTCTAGCAAGTCCACATACTCAACTATCATTTAGTCTTTCATAATTGCTAACACTCGCGCAATACTTGTGGTTACGGAGTTTTAATCGGACACAGAGAAAGATAGGGGCTTATAGTTTCGCCTCCCAACCTTTTACCTCAAGGGTAATGTCAACAATAATAACTCATGCTCCCCTATATCCAATTAGATATATCTATCAAGATCTTTCGAACATACTGTGCTTGCCAAAGGATAAAATGTAAAAAGGAAAGGTGAAGATCACCATGACTCTTGCATAAGGTAGAAGATAATAATAAAAGATAGGCCCTTCGCAGAGGGAAGCAGAGGTTGCCATGCGCTTTTATGGTTGGATGCACAAAATCTTAATGCGAAAGAACGTCACTTTATATTGCCACTTGTGATATGAACCTTTATTATGCAGTCCGTCGCTTTTATTTCTTCCACATCACAAGATCGTACAAAGCTGATTTCCTCCACACCAATCAATCATACATATTTAGAGAGCAATTTTTATTGCTTGCACCGATGACAACTTACTTGAAGGATCTTACTCAATCCATAGGTAGATATGGTGGACTCTCATGGCAAAACTGGTTTAAGGGTTTTTAGAAGCACAAGTAGTATTTCTACTTGGTGCTGAGAATTTGGCTAGCATGAGGGGGAAAGGCAAGCTCAACATGTTGGATGATCCATGACAATATACTTTATCTCAGATATAAGAAAACATAACCCATTACGTTGTCTTCCTTATCCAACATCAACTCTTTAGCATGTCATATTTTAATGAGTGCTCCCAATCATAAAAGATGTCCATGATAATATATTTATATGTGAAACTTCTCTTTCCTTATTACTTCCTATTAATTGCAACGATGACCAAAGCTATGTTTGCCAACTCCCAACAACTTTTAATCATCATACCCTTTCTATGTGAAGTCATTGCTCTTAATAGGATCAATATGAACTCTTTATTTCTTTTTATTCTTTTCTCTTTTCTTTTATTCACTCAAGATCATAGCAAGATAATCAAGCCCTTTACTGAACACTAATCTTTATTATATAGCTCACGGACTCAATTACATAGAGAGATCATAAAGCAAAAACTCAAAACTAGATCATGCCATAAACTTTATTCTACTAGATCAAGATACTACTAATAGGATCGAACTAAGAAAAACGGTAAAGATAGGAGTGGGATGGCGATACGATACCGGGGCACCTCCCCAAGCTTGGCAGATGCCAAGGGGAGTGCCCATACCCATGTGATTATATCTCCTTCTTCGGGGATGGTGTGATATTCTTGGCGATGATGCCCCTCAGGATACGATTCTCCTCCTCAAGCTTATTGACTTGCTGCTTGAGGTCCATTACTTCCTTATGAAGCTTTCCTTAAACGGCTAAAGCTCCTTGCACCCAAGGGTGTTGCATAGCTGCGGGAGAACAAGTGACACTCTTCTTCATATTTTCATAAGAAAGAAATCTAACATTGGAAGGGATAACCGAGTTTAGAATGGCTGAGCTCTGTAGTTCTCCCATCGTGAACCCGGCTCGGAAGCGAGAAGTGACCTCTTGATCCTCCATAGCATCTATCCTCATCAAATCGGCCTCCATCTCTTCCTCCGTTGCTGGCCCAAAGTGGTCAGCATCGCTGTTTGTCCTTGGTTCCGATGCCGGGTGAGACACCCGGCTCTCCCCGACTGACTCTTGAGAAGACATCTTGCTCTAATCTGCAGCAGTAATAGCTTGAAACAAAAACAGAGGATATTTGCGTAATACAGGAGTCAAAACCTTCGGGAGATTATATAATGAATTTTAACCGACCAAAATACGTATCGTGCAAGAAAACGGAGTCCGGAGAGCGCATGAGGTGCCCACGAGGTAGGGGGTGCGCCTAGTAGGGTAGGGCGCGCCCTCCACCCTCATGGAGCCCTCGTGTCCTTCCCGGACTGCTTCTTATTTTTCTATTTTTCTAAATATTCCAAAACGGAGAAATATTGCCTTTAGAACTGTTTTGGAGTCGGTTTACTTACCGTACTACATACCTATTCCTTTTCGGAGTCTGAAACATTCCGGAAAGTGTCCCTTATGTATTCCTCCGGGGTTACGGTTTCAACAACATTGGTTTCAACATTTATAGGATTACCTGAGATATAATGTTTAATTCTTTGACTGTTCACCACCTTTGGATTTGTGCCTTCGAAGTTGTTGATTTTTATAGCACCGAAACGATAGACCTCCTCAATAACGTAAGGGCCTTCCCATTTAGAGAGAAGTTTTCCTGCAAAAAATCTTAAACAAGAGTTGTATAGCAATACATAATCACCTACATTAAACTCACGCTTTTGTATCCTTTTGTCATGCCATCTTTTAACTTTTTGTTTAAACAACTTGGCATTTTCATAGGCTTGGGTTCTCCATTCATCTAGTGAGCTAATATCAAATAACCTCTTCTCACCGGCAAGTTTGAAATCATAGTTGAGCTCTTTAATAGCCCAATAAGCCTTATGTTCTAGTTCGAGAGGTAAGTGACATGCTTTTCCATAAACCATTTTATACGGAGACATACCCATAGGATTTTTATATGCAGTTCTATAGGCCCATAATGCATCATCAAGTTTCTTGGACCAATTCTTTCTAGACCTATTAACAGTCTTTTGCAAAATTAATTTGAGCTCTCTATTACTCAATTCTACTTGACCACTAGACTATGGGTGATAAGGAGATGCAATTCTATGATTTACATCATACTTAGCAAGCATTTTACGGAAAGCACCATGAATAAAATGTGAACCACCATCAGTCATTAAATATCTAGGGACTCCAAACCTCGGAAAAATAACTTCTTTAAGCATCTTAATAGAAGTGTTATGATCAGCACTACTAGTTGGAATAGCTTCTACCCACTTAGTAACGTAATCAACAGCAACTAAAATATGTGTATATCCATTAGAGGCAGGAAAAGGTCCCATATAATCATAGCCCCAAACATCAAATGGTTCAATAACGAGTGAATAATTCATAGGCATTTCTTGACGTCTACTAATATTACCAATTCTTTGACATTCATCACAAGATAAGACAAACTTACGGTCAACCTTGAAGAGAGTAGGCCAATAAAAACCGGATTGCAATACCTTATGTGCAGTTCTACCTCCAGCGTGGTGTCCTCCATAAGCTTCAAAGTGACACTTGCGTAGGATCTGTTCCTGTTCATGCTCAAGTACGCAACGTCTAATAACACCATCTACTCCTTCTTTATAAAGATGTGGGTCATCCCAAAGTAATGTCTCAAATCATAGAAAACTTTTTCTTTTGCTGGTATGTGAAACTAGGTGGTATAAATTTAGCAACAATATAATTAGCATAATCAGCATACCACGGAGAAGTACGAGAAACATTTATGACATTTAATTTCTCATCAGGAAAGCTATCATCAATAGGTAGTGGGTCGTCAAGAACATTTTCTAACCTAGACAAGTTGTCTGCAACGGGGTTCTCAGCCCCTTTTCTATCAACAATATGTAAATCAAATTCTTGTAGCAAGAGAACCCATCTAATAAGTCTAGGTTTAGCATCTTTCTTTTCCATAAGATATTTAATAGCAGCATGATTCGTGTGAATAGTTACTTTAGAATCAACAATATAAGGTCTGAACTTATCACAAGCAAATACAACTGCTAAGAATTCTTTTTCAGTAGTAGCATAATTTCTTTGAGCATTATCTAGAGTCTTACTAGCATATTGAATAACATTTAATTTCTTTTCAACTCTTTGCCCTAGAACAACACCTACAGCATAATCACTAGCATCACACATAATTTCAAAGTGTAAGTTCCAATCAGGTGGCTGAACAATAGGTGCAGAGATCAATGCTTTCTTAAGTATTTCAAATGCTTCTACACAATCATCATCAAAGACAAATGGTATATCTTTTTGTAATAAATTAGTCACGGGCCGAGAAATTTTTGAGAAGTCCTTAATGAACCTCCTATAAAATCTGGCGTGACCAAGGAAACTTCTTATACCTTTGATGTCCTTGGGACATGGCATCTTTTCAATAGCATCAAACTTGGCTTTATCAAGTTCAATACCTCTTTCAGAAAGTTTATGCCCCAAAACAATACCTTCATTAACCATAAAGTGGCACTTTTCCCAATTCAAGACAAGATTAGTTTCTTCACATCTCTGCAAAACTCGATCAAGGTTGCTCAAGCAATCATCAAAAGAGGATCCGTAGATGGATAAGTCGTCCATGAAAACCTCACAAATTTTTTCACAAAAGTCAGAGAATATAGCCATCATGCATCTTTGAAAGGTAGCAGGTGCATTACATAAACCAAAAGGCATACGTCTATAAGCAAAAGTACCAAAAGGGCAAGTAAAAGTAGTCTTTGATTGATCATTGGCTGACACAGGTATTTGAGAGAAACTAGAATAACCATCTAGAAAGCAAAAATGTTTATGTTTAGATAATCTTTCTAGCATTTGATCGATAAAAGGTAAGGGGTAATGATCCTTTTTAGTGGCCTTATTTAATTTGCGGAAATCAAATACCATCCTATAACCTGTAATAGTTCTTTGCGAAATCAATTCATCTTTATCATTAGGAACGACAGTAATACCTCCCTTCTTAGGGACATAATGGACAGGACTTACCCACTGACTATCAACAACGGGATAAATTATACCTGCCTCAAAGAGCTTTAGTATTTCCTTTCTTACCACTTCTTTCATCTTAGGATTCAACCTTCGTTGATGATCACAAACTGGTTTGGCATCTTCTTCCAAATTTATTTTATGTTGACATAGAGTGGGACTAATGCCCTTAAGATCATCAAGAGTATATCCAATAGCGGCACGGTGCTTCTTCAGAGTTTTCAATAATCTCTCTTCTTCATTCTCTGAAAGGTTAGCACTAATAATAACAGGATATATCTTCTTTTCATCAAGATAGGCATATTTAAGAGTATCAGGAAATGGTATAAGCTCAAACACGGGGTCACCCTTGGGTGGAGGAGGATCCCCTAGGATTTCGTGTTTTAGGATAGGTTCATGTTTAAAGAACACTTCATCTATTTCCCTTCTTTCATTCATGAACATATCATTTTCATGGTCTAGCAAATATTGTTCTAAAGGATCACTAGGAGGTACGGCAATAGAAGCAAGACCAATAATTTCATCCTTACTAGGCAATTCTTCTTCACGGTGTTGTCTACTAAATTTAGAGAAATTAAAGTCATGAGACATATCACCCAAGCCAATAGTAACAACATTCTTTTTGCCGTCTATCCTAGCATTAACTGTGTTCAAGAAAGGTCTACCAAAAATAATGGGACAAAAGCTATCTTGTGGGGAACCAAGAACAAGAAAATCAGCAGGATATTTAGTTTTCCCACACAAGACTTCAACATCTCTAACAATTACCATTGGTGAAATAGTATCTCTATTGGCAAGTTTAATTGTAACATGAATATCTTCTAACTCAGCAGGTGCAATTTCATGCTTAATTTCTTTGTATAAGTCGATAGGTATTGCACTAGCACTAGCACCCATATCACATAAGCCATGATAACAATGATCTCCTATTTTAACAGAAATAACAGGCATGCCTACCACAAGTCTATGTTTATCTTTAGCACAAGGTTTGGCAATTCTAGCAGTTTCACCGCAGAAATAAATATCATGCCCATCAATATTATCAGCCAAGAGATCTTTAACAATAGCAATATTAGGTTCAACTTTGATTTGCTCCGGAGATGTATAAGTTCTAATATTGCTTTTACGAACCACAGTTGAAGCTTTAGCATGATCCTTTATTCTAACAGGGAAAGGTGGTTTCTCAACATAAGAAGTAGGAACAACAGGATCATTATAAGTGATAGTCTTTTCTTCAACCTTAGTAGGTGCAGCTACTTTTACTTCTATGGGAGGATGATATTTAAACCACTTCTCCTTGGGAAGATCAACATAAGTAGCAAAAGATTCACAGAATGAAGCTACTATCTCAGAGTCAAGTCCATATTTAGTGCTAAATTTACGGAAAACATCGGTATCCATAAAAGACTTAACACAATCAAACTTAGGTGTCATACCTGACTCCTTACCTTCGTCGAGATCCCAATCTTTAGAGTTGCGTTTAATTCTATTCAATAAATCCCATTTGAATTCAATAGTCTTCATCATAAAAGAGCCAGCACAAGAAGTATCGAGCATGGTGCGATTGTTATCAGAAAGGCGAGCATAAAAACTTTGAAGAATTATTTCTCTTGAGAGCTCCTGATTGGGGCATGAATATAACATTGATTTAAGCCTCCCCCAAGCTTGAGCGATGCTTTCTCCTTCGCGAGGCCAAAAATTATATATATAATTGCAATCACGATGAACAAGATGCATAGGATAAAACTTCTGATGAAATTCCAATTTCAATCGTTTGTAGTTCCATGACCCCGTATCATAGCATAGCCTATACCATGTCGATGCGTCTCCCTCCAAAGATAAAGGGAAGACCTTCTTCTTAACAACACCATCGGGTATACCTGCAAGCTTAAATAATCCACAGATTTCATCCACATAGATTAGGTGCTCATCAGGATGTTTTGTTCCATCTCCTGCAAAAGGATTAGCTAGCAGTTTTTCTAACATACTCGAAGGAACTTCAAAGGGAACATTTTCATTTTCAGTAGGTTCAGTAGGTTGAGGAGCAACTCTTTGCTCTACTGGTCGGGGTGAAGGTACCCCAAACAAGCCCCTCAGAGGATTACTTTCCATAGCAACAAGTGACAGTAAATTTCAGCACACTATATAAATGTTTCCTTACCAAATTCCACCTACCAAAGGCGCTTCACTCCCCGGCAACGGTGCCAGAAAAGAGTCTTGATGACCCACAAGTAGGGATGGAAAAAAAGCTCGAAGCTCGCGAGCTAAATGAGTAGCTCGTGACTTGGCTCGAATCGACTCGAACTTGAAAAATAACGAGTCGAGCCAAGCTTTAGTTTAAGATCGTTTATAGAACGAGTTAAACGAGCCGATCTCACGAGTACTCGTGTAAATCTTTAGGCTCGGTACAAAAGATCATCCAAGCATCATGCGCCCCAAGTGCACAACACAATGCCTAGACGTTTAAGGAAATTACAATTGTTTGGTCATTATATGTAACTAACTTGCTGAACATTATGGTCATGTACAATTGTTTGTGGTTAATGGTCATGTACATGGTACTGTCCTGATGGTAGTACCAATTGTAAGTTAAGATCATACATGCTTATAATTGTTTGTGAACATTGCACCTATTTAATATGTACATTTTACATTCCCAAGTAATCATTTTATCATATTCATAAGGTTTTATGTTCATAGAATTAACGAGCTTAACAAGCTAAACGAGCCAGCTCGCGAGTTAAACAAGTTGAGCCAATCTTGGATTTGAGCTCGTTATAGTAACGAGTCGAGTCGAGCTAGCTCGTTAACGAAACGAGCTTTAGCGAGTCGAGCTAAGCTGGCTCGACTCGGCTCGGATTCCAGCCCTACACCAAAAGTATAAGGGATCTATCGTAGTCCTTTCGATAAGTAAGAGTGTCGAACCCAACGAGGAGCAGAAGGAAATGATAAGCGGTTTTTAGCAAGGTATTCTCTGCAAGTACTGAAATAAGTGGTAACAGATAGTTTTGTGATAAGATAATTTGTAACGAGCAACAAGTAACAAAAGTAAATAAAGTGCAGCAAGGTGGCCCAATCCTTTTTGTAGCAAAGGACAAGCATGAACAAACTATTATATAGAGAAAAGCGCTCCCGAGGACACATGGGAATTATCGTCAAGCTAGTTTTCATCACGTTCATATGATTCGCGTTCGGTACTTTGATAATTTGATATGTGGGTGGACCGGTGCTTGGGTGCTGTTCTTACTTGAACAAGCATCCCACTTATGATTAACCTCTATTGCAAGCATCCGTAACTACAACAAAAGTATTAAGGTAAACCTAACCATAACATGAAACATGTGGATCCAAATCAGCCCCTTATGAAGCAACGCATAAACTAGGGTTTAAGCTTCTGTCACTCTAGCAACCCATCATCTACTTATTACTTCCCAATGCCTTCCTCTAGGCCCACATAATGGTGAAGTGTTATGTAGTCGATGTTCACATAACACCACTAGAGGATAGACAACATACATCTCATCAAAATATCGAACGAATACCAAATTCACATGACTACTAATAGCAAGACTTCTCCCATGTCCTCGGGAACAAACATAACTACTCACAAAGCATATTCATGTTCATAATCAGAGGGGTATTAATATGCATAAAGGATCTGAACATATGATCTTCCACCAAATAAATCAACTAGCATCAACTACAAGGAGTAATCAACACTATTAGCAACCTACTAGTACCAATCCCGGACTTGGAGACAAGAATTGGATACAAGAGATGAACTAGGGTTTTGAGAGGAGATGGTGCTGGTGAAGATGTTGATGGAGATTGCCCTCTCCCGATGAGAGGAGCGTTGGTGATGACGATGGCGATGATTTCCCCCTCCCAGAGGGAAGTGTCCCCGGCAGAACAGCTCTGCTGGAGCCCTAGATTGGTTCCGCCAAGGTTCCGCCTCATGGCGGCCGAGTCTCGTCCCGAAAGGTTGCTTCTGATTTTTTCCTTGACGAAAGACTTCATATAGCAGAAGATGAACACCGGAGAGCCAACAGGGGGCCCACGAGGCAGGGGGCGCGCCCTGGGGGGTAGGGCGCGCCCCCCACCCTCGTGGGCAGGTGGTGGCCCCCTTGACATATTTCTTCCGCTCAGTATTTTTTATTATTTCCAAAAATAACTTTCGTGGAGTTTCAGGACTTTTGGAGTTGTGCAGAATAGGTCTCTAATAATTGCTCCTTTTCCAGCCCAGAATTCCAGCTGCCGGCATTCTCCCTCCTTATGTAAACCTTGTAAAATAAGAGAGAATAGGCATAAGTATTGTGACATAACGTGTAATAAAAGCCCATAATGCAATAAATATTGATATAAAAGCATGATGCAAAATGGGCGTATCACAAGCCCCGACGCAACAGACACAAGCGTCGAAGCAACGGTGACAATACCGACGACACGGCGGTCAACGCCGGATTCAGTGGCTCCTAGTCCGGCCAGTGGAAGAAGCCATTTAAAAGGAACAATCCGGGCTCATCCAGCTTGGACCGCATACTCGATCGTCCATGTCAGATACACGGCACCCCCGATAAACCAGCCAATCATACCAACAGAAGCTGTTGGGTCTTTAAGCAGGCCGACAAGTTAAATGCCGAGAACAAGGAGAAGGGGTCACAAGGTGAGGACGATGACGAGGAGCCCCGTCCGCCGAACACAGGGGGACAGAAGAAGTTTCCCCCTCAGGTTAAAATGGTGAACATGATATATGCCACCCATATTCCCAAGAGGGAGCGCAAACGCGCACTTAGGGACGTCTACGCGATAGAGCCAGTCGCCCCAAAATCCAACCCATGGTCGTCCTGCCCGATCACCTTCGATCGTAGGGACCATCCGACCAGTATCTATCATGGTGGTTCGGCTGCACTAGTCCTCGACCCAATCATTGATGGATTCCACCTCACGCGAGTCCTCATGGACGGTGGAAGCAGCCTTAACCTGCTCTATCAGGATACAGTGCGCAAAATGGGCATCGATCCATCAAGGATCAAGCCCACAAAAACTACCTTTAAAGGAGTTATACCAAGTGTATAGGCCCGCTGCACGGGCTCAATCACATTGGAGGTCGTCTTCGGATCCCCGGACAACTTCTGAAGTGAAGACTTGATCTTCGATATCTTCCCCTTCTGTAGTGGATATCACGCACTGCTCGGACGAACTGCATTCGCCCAATTCAACGCGGTGCCACACTATGCTTATCTCAAGCTCAAGATGCCCGGACCACGCGGTGTCATAACAGTCAATGGAAACACGAAGCGCTCCCTCTATACCGAAGAGCACACCGCGGCCTTGGCAGCAGAAGTACAGAGCGGTCTTATCAAGCAGAATTTTAATTCAGCGGCCAAACTCCCGGACACTGTCAAACGAGTCCGGACTACTCCATAGCATGACAGTCTGGCTCATCAAGAGTTAGACTAGAAATTCACCCTCCGTCTCAATCCCGACCGAATGGCGGCGTACGTACCGCGCGTACATAACTACGCACTCAAGATACCATGGGCATAGACGGAGGCATAACTATGATGTGGTCCATAATACGGCTCAACCTTTCCTGGACACACATACTTTCACTTTTCTTTTTATCCTTTTCAGGTTTCTTTTCCACAAGCCCCTCGCGGCAGCCTAATCATCGGTCCTTTCGAAGGATGGGTATACCAAGGCAGCAAGTAGCATATACGTGTGAAGGAATCTCTAGATGTTCTTCTTGGCGATCATTCTACCTGTTTTCAGGACACGCACGCAGCTCCCCCTTGATCTTGGCATGTTAAATAGCCATGTTGCTTATCGCACTATCTGTACGAATATGCTTTGACGTATTAATCAAATTATAATGGAAACAGTTTGCGGCCCAACTTATGTGGCACTAGTTTACTACTTCATTTTATTTCACCATTCTTATCGATTGCACCCGTACACTTTGGTACACTTTAAATTGGCCAGGGGCTTCATTGCGCTCCATACTATGGCAACAAAGTCCGAACACTTTTACAGTTCGGCACCCCGAATTTAGCATTATATGCATTGGCTCCGAATCAAGTCTTTGGTCAATAGTTGGGTTGCCCGGCTCCTGTGCTTACTACCTTACGTTCCGTCCTATCGGCTAGGGTAGTAAGGGGAGAACTTCTGCGATTGTGTTTCTGGTTTATCCGAGCAAACACCTAAGTAGAGAAAGCCAAAAACTAACTGTCATGATGCGGCGAGAGCTGGTCAGCTGTTCGGAGGTCACAAATCTTTTACGATTTTTCAGCATTATGCGACGGATCGGCCTCCAACCGATCAGGTGTCTACGGCACCATAGTCCGGATTAACAAATACCAACTAGGGGTTGCGCATACACTTCTATTGTCAAACTCCTATGGCTAAGTGAGGGTGATAAAGCAACATAGTCCGATTGCCTGGTTCGTTGCGCTAAACACCTCCTTCAAGGACCAATCTATTGGATCAAGAGTGTTTAGATTCCATCCCGAACACCCCCGTACTACCTACGTGGGGGCTGAAGCCGATAACTGGCCAACTTTCGAATTTAATAAAATGGCCGCACATGAGGTAAATTTTTTACACAAACAACAAGCAATATATTACATATCGGCTTTGTTTCATAATACAGGATGGGATAACATGAATGTATTCATTCAAAGATAATGTCTTTAACACATTGCTGCGCTACAATGCAGGATCCCTCCAGGACATCGTCAAAATATCGCTCGGGCGTACGGTGCTCCTTGCCCGCGGGCGGTCCCTCGGTCGCGAGCTTGACAGCGTTCATCTTCGCCCACTGCACCTTGACGCGGGCGAAGGCCATCCGCACACCTTCGATGCAGACCGACCGCTTGATAGCATCAAGCCGGGGGCAGGCATTGACCAGCCACTTCACGAGTTCGAAGTAGCTGCTAGGTATGGCTTCGGCAGGCCATAGACGGATTATCAAATCCTTCATGGCCAGTTCGGCCACCCTATGCAGATCGGTCAGCTGTTTCAGCTGATCGCTAAAGGGCACTGGATGATCTGGCACAAGGTATTGCGACCAGAATAGCTTCTCCATTGAGCTCCCCTCTTCGTCTCGGAAGAACTCCGCAGCGTCAGCAACACTGAGCGGCAGATCCGCAAACACTCCTGGAGAACTCCAAATCCGTGTCAGTAAGAGGTACCTTTTCTTCACATATTTGCTCTACATAATAAAGGCCTTACCTGCCATGATTTTCCTGGCCTCCTAGATTTCCTGGGGGCGCCCTGGGCTTCAACAGGGTATCTTGTGCGCTTTGGTGGACCTTGGCAAGTTCGGGCTCTTGATCTGCAATAGTGTGCTCCAAGGACTCGCATTTCTTCACGGTGTCCTGGAGCTCCTGCTGGACTTCATCAACCCTGACCTCGTATTTTTCATGGGCAGCTTGTTCCTTTGCCGCTCTCTTTTGGGCCTCGGCCAGCGCTTTCTTGAGGGTCTCCACCTCGGACACCGCTCCTACAAAACATCATGTGATCAACACAAACCATTCATATTTCTCTATATCTGAATAGGTCATTACATACCTTGCTTGTCCTCCAACCGTTTTTTCACACGGCCGAGCTCTTCCTCGGACCACTCCAGACTCTGCTTCAGTCCAGAGACTTCGGCAGCATGGGAGGTCGCAGCCAGCAACGACGCCTGCTTATTCACATAGACATGTATGGTTAGTATCCTACGAAAATTATTTGATCCTCTGTTCGGCTTTTCTTTCCGAACACCAGACAGAGTCTCAGGGGCTACTGTCTATACTGTGACATTCTCTTTACATAATTGCGTTGCTTACCTCAAAGCCCGTTAGAAAGCTGGTGCAGGCTTCGGTTAGTCCGCTTTTAGCGGACTGAACCCTCTCAACCACCATACCCATGAGGGTACGGTGTTCTTCAACAATGGAAGCACTTCGCAGCTCTTTCGTTAGAGTATCCGGTGCCTCTAGATGGACAGAGGTCACCGGCGGAATAGGCACACCTCCTTCTTTCGAAGGAGACTGCTTGCCCGATTCCGGAGCCATGTGGGCCTCCGGAATAGTATTTGGCTGGGGGCCGAATTGGATATGGCCCCCATCGCCAGTCTCCAGGGGGATTTGCTCCCCCATGTGACCGGTGGCCGAGGTATTACCCTCTAGCGCCACCCAGATGGCCTCCTGTGCCTCTCCCTGGCCTGGGTAGGTCCTTCGGGATAACACCTCAGCGTCGTCCGTGGCTTTGGGAGAGGAGGCCGCGGGATGGGACCCGCTGTCCATTACCTTTGGGTCCAGTGAATTCCCCGAAGATGAGGATCGCTGAGTGCTGTCATGGGCCGGACTGCAACGCATGATTCGGCACATTAAAACCACAAGGTAAAGGAGTTGGATATATAAGTGCGTCAGTGCCTTCGAATACTTACGATTCGGCCAGGAGCTTATCCCTGGGGCGCCATTCCGAGCTGCTGTCGGTATCAGGCGCGGTGTTGCCCGCGAGAGAGGCTCTCCCCTTCTTGGACGCTTCAGCCTCCAGATGTGTGGAGGCCGCCCTCTTCTTCCTTCCCCCCTCAGGGGGAGGTTTGCTTTGCTCCTCCTCCTCCTCGTCCTCAGTGGGGGAGGAGTGGGTTTTGGCGTCTTCGGACGTCACGTCCGAAGTACCCTTATGGCGGAGACCCAGCATCTTCGTAAGAAGTGGGATTGCTGGCTCTTCGGGCAGCGAAGCCGGACACTTGATCTGCTCCACTTTCTTTGTCCATCCCTGAAAAAGTAAAATGGGAAAGCTTGGACATTCTCCTTGAGTGTATAGGTAAAGGATACACCTTGAAATGCGAAAAAACTTATCGGACTGGCGGGATGGGTCAAGTTGTACCCACAGTCTTCGGTCTCCTTCGGCCAAGTCTCATTGGCCTTGAAGAGCACCTTCCAGATGCCTTCGTGTGTAATGCCGAAGAACTGTTGCAGGGTCTGGTGCTTGGCCGGATCGAACTCCCACAAATTGCAGGTCCGGCTTTGGCAAGGAAGGATCCGGTGAAAAAGCATCACCTGGATCACATTGACAAGCTTGATGTTCTTGTCGACCATGCTCTTGATGCGCATCTGTAGTGCTGTCAGCTCGTTCGACGAGGCCTAGTACAGGCCCTTCTCTAGCCAAGAGGTGAGCCGCATTCGGGCCCCGGACCTGAATTCGGGAGCCGCGGCCCAGGTGGCGTCGCGGGGCTCTGTGACGTAGAACCACCGTTGTTGCCACCCTTTGACGGTCTCCACAAAGGTACCTTTGGGCCATGTGACGTTGGGCATCTTGCTCACCATGGCGCCTCCACACTCTGTGTGTTGACCATCCACCACCTTTGGCTTCACATTGAAGATCTTTAACCACAATCCAAAGTAGGATGGGATGCAGAGGAAGGCCTCGCACACGACAATGAATGCTGAGATGTTGAGGAAGGAGTTGGGGGCCAGGTCATGGAAATCCAGCCCGTAGTAGAACATGAGCCCGCGGACGAATGGGTGGATAGGGAATCCCAATCCATGGATGAAGTGGGGGATGAACACCACCCTCTCATGGGGCTCCGAGGTGGGAACGATCTGCCCCTTGGTCGGAAGCCGGTGGGCGATTTCCTAGGCCAAATACCCGGCCTCCCGGAGCTTGGCAGTGTCCTTTTCCTTGACGGAGGAAACCATCCACTTGCCCTGCGCTCCAGATCCGGACATGGTCGGAGTGCTTTCTTGAGGCAGAGAGGATGAGAGCTTGGGCGCTGGAGCTCGAGAATGGGTGGGCAGAGAGAGAGAGAGGGCGTGGGTGAGAGGGTGAATCCTTATCTCCTTATAAAGGCGGCGAATATCAAGCGCCTCCCCACTCGCCTTAAAACTCGCCTATTCCCCAAGGGCCGTGTAGACGGCACGGTTGGATTACCCATACCCGTATTGATGAGAATCCTGCAATAAGGGGACACGATCTCTGCTTTGACAAGACGTGCCAATAAAACCGCATCTCAAAATGTGGAGCGGGAGGCTAAAAAACGGTTCGAAATAATGACCGGGCAGCGACGTGATGTCACGCTACAAAAGTTGTCAATAGATTGGACTCGTGAAATATTATACTCTCTGTGGTTGTGTGTGGTACTTGTTTTGCAGAGCCGGACACGTTTTCTGTGTTTGAAGGCTGCTTTGGAGTATTCGGAGGAGGAACCCGCCTTGCAATGCCGAAGACAATCTGCGCGCCGGACACCTCGTCATTGAAGCCTGGTTCAGGGGCTACTGAGGGAGTCCTAGATTAAGGGGTCCTCGGGCGTCCGGCCTGTGTGATGTGGGCCGGACTGATGGGCCATGAAGATACAAGACAGAAGACTCTCTCCCGTGTCCAGATGGGACTCTCCTTTGCGTGGATGGCAAGCTTGGCGTTCAGATATGAAGATTCCTTTCTCTGTAACCGACTTTGTACAACCCTAGTCCCTTCGGTGTCTATATAAACCAGAGGGTTTAGTCCGTAGAGGCAATCACAATCATACAGGCTAGACAACTAGGGTTTAGCTATTACGATCTCGTGGTAGATCAACTCTTGTAATCCTCATATTCATCAAGATCAGTCAAGCAGGAAGTAGGGTATTACCTCCATTAAGAGGGCCCGAACCTGGGTAAACATCGTGTCCCATGTCTCCTGTTACCATCGACCTTAGACGCATAGTTCGGGACCCCTACCCGAGATCCGCCGGTTTTGACACCGACAGTTACCGTTATAGCTGTCACTACTATCAAAACTATCATATTACTTTGTGATCACTTTGCTGCAGATAATTAATCTCCAGGTGTGGTTGAATTGACAACTCAGTTGATAATACCTTCAAATATTCTCTCCCCTTGTGTCGAATCAACAAATTTGGGTTGAATACTCTACCCTCGAAAACTATTGCGATCCCCTATACTTGTGGTTATCACACGCGTCCCTTGCTATGCAATAGAATCTGCAGTGCACAATCTTTCCCCTTACATAAATCAAGACTGCAGGGATGTCATACTGAACACAAACCATGGATTTACAATCATTGCTACTATAAGACTTGATGAACGTGGTGACTCCTATTTTGGCACTGGCTTTTGGAAGGAAATTTCTAGGTTTTATGTAGTGAAAGTTGGCACTAAAGTTGCACTGCATATAAATGAGCCTGGTCATGAGATATATGCTAACTTCCCTGATGATATCATTCGTCCAGACTTTGTTCGAAGTAAGTTTTCTTTTCAAATATCTGCATGTTGACTTACTCAACAATATCAAATGAATTGTGTAGTATTTAAGCAACCAATTATTATTCCATTTTCTTACTCTATTCCTACCTACTAACTTCTAGTTACCAATACACTTTTCTATTGCCTTGTTTTAACTAAATATTCTGTATACTCCCACTTCTATCAGAAAGCACCGCTGACAAGGAGACTCCAAAGGTGGAGAACGGGGCTGCCAACAAGCGGAGGCGGGGCGAGCAAGAACCACAAGCTACTCCATCAGACCTAGACTTCATCAGCAGCCTCCCCGATGATATGTTGAAAGTCATCATCTCCCTCCTCCCAATCAAATATGGGGCGCGGATAATCGTCCTTTCCAGGCGATGGCGCCCCCTATGGAACTCTACCCCTCTCAACCTCATTGACACCCACGAGATCTGCCATGACTATCGCAAAAACTTGGATGTGTTCTCCAAGATCCTCGGCAGTCACCCTGGCCCAACCAGAGGCCTTAGAATGGGCAAGTTCCGTTCCAACGGCAAGGACCGAGCCAAGCTTGACGACTGGTTCCGATCCCCCGCTCTAGATCAGCTCGAGGAGCTCACTTTTGATGATGGGCATATGCACTCGCTGCCAACGTCCGCGCTCCGCCTCGCGCCCACGCTGCACGTCGCCAAGTTCAGGAACTGCCATGCCCCCTTAATGACGCGCCTGCTCTTATTCTACCACGACTGAAGCACCTCGAGCTTGTCACCGTCTGCCTCCCAAACGGTGACATGGAGCACCTGCTCCGTGGCTGTACTGCACTCGAGTACCTTCATCTTCAGGCGATCAATGGGTTGAGTAGCTTCCACATCACCTCCATGACTCTCCGGACTATTTATGTGTGTTGCTGGTGCGGCAAGAAGACATCACAAGATGTGAACCACGGTATGGTCATTGAGGACACACCTTCACTTGAGAGATTACTTGTAGTTGATCAAGAAGGTCCAACAAGAATCAATGTCATTTCTGCGCCGAAATTGACAGTGGTGGGCTACTCGTCCGACAAATACTCCGAACTTGTTATTGGATCCACACCCATTCAAGTACAACAGCCGCCTTCTATCTGTCCTTCTAGAAAATAACAGTATTTCTTATTTTGAAGATGTATGTTCGTCTGTCATCCAAAAAATGATTCCGACAAGCTTGACCCCGAAAATGCGCATAGTGAAGGTCTTGGCACTAGAATCTATCGGCCCCAACCTGGAGCGAGTTGT
The DNA here is from genome assembly GCF_056163025.1 of Triticum urartu. NCBI lineage: Eukaryota > Viridiplantae > Streptophyta > Magnoliopsida > Poales > Poaceae > Triticum > Triticum urartu. The sequence continues at coordinate 561,026,868 of NC_141875.1, forward strand.
CAATTTGCTAAGATGCTTTCTGTGCCTGGAGAAGCTATATATCGAGGTGATGTTCCTTTCCTGTTAAATGTTAACCATAAGGGAGTTCAATTTGTGACACCTATTTCCAAGTTTACAATGGCAATGTACTACGATTTCTGAAGGATTTTTTGGAGGATTTCAGTACATACATGCCCCCCCTCCATATTGGTTGCTTGATCCATATGGTTACAATCCATAAGCATTTCTCCTTTGGATTAATCTGTACTTCTTAGGGAACTTTTCATCCACTCCAACCTCTTGTGAAGAAGGCTACATTTTTCTAGATTGTAATCAAATGCCCATGTTAATCTTGTCGAATCGAGAAGATGGCATGTTAGTGCATTTTACAAATCCTGCAAACCAAATAGGCATGTAGTAGTGTTCAAAACTGCATGTAGGCACTAACACGTTTTCTTCTTTTGCAGATAAGATTAGGCCCGATGGTGGATAATGTGATACAATATGACAATCACATTGAATGCCTAGATCTGCATCTCTCAGAAATTACTTTGAACTCCTACCGAGGGACCTTACCAGAGATTATATTCGCCAGGTTCTTTGTTGTCAGAGCAAGGGTGCTGAAGGTAATGAGGTTTCCCCTACATTTATTTCACAAAAATGAATGGTTTGTTGATCAGCGCCGGCGGCTGCGGAAGAATGGAGTAGGCTCTGAAAATGCTGAATTTCATTTTGGAACTTCAGATGACAGAGTAATCGGAAGTCATCATGTCAATCCCATACATGACTTCTCAGTGGCTGACCCCTTTGCAAAATTATGACGTTTCGAAATCAGACTTAGAAGTGGTAATATTAGCTTGAACCTCTCTGATATCCATGTTCAGCGGGTCAGCGCGAGAGTTTGCAGCTGATGAGCTGAATTTCATTTATAATATCAGTTTGAACCTTGTAATCTTCGAATTTGAGCCATATAACTCTAGAATTTGAACCTTGTAATATTTCAAGCTTTTGTGGTACAATCATTGAAATGGCATCATATGAGACTTGTATATTGGTAGCACTATTTTGACCTTAATATGCAATGGACTTAGATTTTATTAACCATTCTCGAATCTGTTTACCTTGTCGATCTCATAGCACACGATCTGTATAGCTAACTCGACTGTGATCTTCGACATTATTGCACACAGTTGGTTTCTTCAACCGTGTGCCCTGTAGAGCACAGAATAAATTATTGCACTCGAGTGTCCATCATCACCCTTCTGTGTAACTTTGACCTCATCACCCACTGGTAAACTTATGACCAAAGTCATTCCACACACTTCGTTTTTACAGAGCTTTTTGCCAATAAACGCCCACGATTTGTCCCTTCTAGCCGACGCGTGGCCAAACTAGCCGGGCGGGAAGCTTGCGTGGTAAACTGCACGGTATCGCAGGAACAGGCTCACCGATGATACATTTGGCGCCTCTTCGAGCCCACGCGTGGTCAAACATAACGCGTGTGGTGCGGTGTTGTCAAGCGTGCACTGGAATCCTCCGCTATGAACGCGGTGACAAGGCGTGACGATTACAGGCCGGCCGGGCCCATTTATTACAGTGGCCATTTAACCCTTGTGTCTCTTCAACCTTTCGATCGTGCCCCACCATTGCAAGAAGCACACCCACCATGACAAATTCTTAGAGGGTATCCTGCATGGCTCCAATGGCGCTTCGAGCGGCTGCCGACGATGAGCAGCAGTTCACCATGCATGCCATGGTGGACACCCACAGAAGGTTCACTGAGCTCTCGGTGGTGTACACCAACAACCCGGTCTGGGTGGAGCACTCCATCCACATCATGGAGCTGTTTCTTGCCGAGGAGAAGTACAAGGTGATCGAGTTCAACCTTAAGTACACCCGCTCTCATGCCGGGTCTCGTCCCAAGGTCGTCGTCGCCCAGATGTGCATGCGCAACCACGTCCTCGTCTACCACTACTGCCTGGCCACAAGTCCTTGCGAGCGTTTCGCCACGTTTGTCAACAACCCCCACTACATGTTCGCTACGATGGACATCACCAACGATGTAAAGGTGCTCAAGAATTTAGGCATCGCCTGCCAGAATCTTGTCAACATCCAGGGCCAATACAAGATCTGGGGCAGCAACGAGCATGAGATGGACTCACTGGTTCACCTCACCAAGGCCATCATTGACCCCTATAGACATGAAGGATTCCTGCAACAAGGACAAGCGTGCCTGGCACTCGTCCTGGATGGAGAAACTCGACAAAGCTCACGTCGTGTACGCGGCCAAGGAGGCGTACATGAGCTATGACATGTACATGCAGATCTTTGTCATGAGGAAGTGCCTCGTTCCCCTAAACGGCCAGGGATCCAACCGGAAGCAGAGCAATGGCAAGCGTCGTCGCAACAATAAGTAGATGATTAGATCCTCGTTTCTTCAAGTTTAGTATGCATGTAATTGCTTACTTTGGTGTGTGAAAATGTTATGTGTGTAGTCACTTATGCTATTGTATGCTTAATTTGGTTTTACAATCCTGTCTTTTTAAGTATATGTGTTGATGCTCTGTAGATAGAGCAAATCACATCGCACACGAACTAAACAATGGAATTCGTCGGTGATGATTTCATCAATCATGACAATTGTATACCAAGAATCATTTGCTCACAACACACACAGCTTGTTAACAGGAATCGTCTGTGTTGTTATTGGTCTTCCCACACATTTCCGATTACAGGCCTGTTTGTCGCGTATCATACACATCTTGTTAAGTTGAACCGTTTCTGTTCTCTTGGCTCAATGCATACAGTTCATCCGACTGAACTGTATGTCGTATATCGCACACACACCTTCATCTGGTTGCCCGTTTCTGTTGTTCCGCCTCATCACAAGCAGTTTATCCGAGTGAACTGTATGTCGTATATCGCACACGCCTTCATCTGGCTATCCGTTCTTTTGTTCTGCCTCATCTCAAACAGTTTATTGAACTGAACTGTATGCCCCTCATCGCACACGCAACTAAAATCTGAACCGTGTTTGATGTATCCTTCATCGCAAATGTTTTGCATCTTTTTTACGATTATTTTACATCACCGTTTGCGATTAATGTATCGCACACAGTTTCGTCAAAGGGTCTCTGATCGTAGTGTCGTGTTAGCAGCATCCTGCAGTAGTGTTATGAAAATACCACATGGAGATTTTAAATTTTAGTGAAACTTTGTCTTCCAAATTTTTCTTGTTACTACTCACCGGTACCTTGGAAGCATGAGCGCATGGTACATAGAGTCTGTATCGAAAGACCCCGATGTTGTAAGGTTTCAGCGAAACACATCTCGGACTTGTGTCAGGTTAATCGAGTCCAAACGGTATAAGAGATTATGCCATGACATAGGTGCCGATCAAATCCCGCCTAAACAAAATATTCAGCGGGGATGAGTTGAGCACCTGCGCAATAATATTATTCTTATTGTGAGAAATATTGTACAAGGCTGGATATGATACTCGGAGATTGGCATTGTCCAGCCAGATGTCTTCGCAGAAAGGAATCTCCGACCCATCCTTTATTGTGAAAGGACCAAAGTGAAAGAGTTGTTTTCTTGCCGCCATTAGGCCAGCCCAAAAGTGCGAGTCGTCGGCTTTCCAATTAGCGTGAGACACCACCTTTTTGCCTAGATACTTGTTACGCGGCATGGTTGGCGATCACCATCCTCATAAGAAGTTTGAACAACCATGGTTATCCTTAGCCAGGTTTACCAATTCCCAGAGGAAAGCAGACTTTTGCTCAGCTTGGGCAGCCCCATAGATAGCGACAAGAGTCCATGTAAAATTATCAGCTCTATTAATTCTTAGGTGAAATTTTATATGAAATTCACCAATAGAAAAAGCCAATAAGTCCATGACTGTTCTCAGTATCCTAATAAGGATTCCTTCAGACCTTCCACGAGCTAGTAGACTATGCCATGTGTAGTCAAAACCACCTAATAGGTGATCGAGAACATGCGGACGAAAAATCGCACTTACCATCCTCGAAAATTGCCAAAAAAATCCAAACCATGTCCCCGTACACAATCACCGATGTGTTTATGTTCACCCAAGTCTGAGAGACCTCTGCTATTCTAAAACACGCCTCTCATGTGGAAACTCGGATTAGTGTGGAAGTCTTCGCCTTCTTAGGCAATTTTTGTTTCTTTTTAGAGGAGTGCAATTTAGATATCCACGGAGACGCTATGAAGTCACAAAACATGGTCCCAGGTCTTGTGTCGTCCAATACAACCTCGGTAATCTCATCAACCAAGTGGGAGATAAGCAGACCATCATATTTGGCATCTGCTTCATCATCGTCCTCGATTTCTAGGCCAGGAATGGTGGTATCACACTTTGGAGAGACCTTTAAACGGTCGATCTCCATATGATGCTATCGGGTGTAGTTACACCCAAGTCTCATATACTATCATGTGGTAGTATATATACTACTTTATTATTTTTGTATATTCATATACTATATCTAAGATACTCCAAAGCGAGTTATGTGAAAAAATTGCATGTGAGTCAATGTTTTTTTATCATATTTGTGAAATACATACATATTTGTATGTCAAAAGGAGTATGCTCAAAGTATAATATATACTACCTAAAAAATAGTATATATACTACCTAAAAATTCTTACATATTACATACTACACATACATATACTCCGGTATGATAGATACTATGTAAAACGTACAAAACAAAAGTAGAAGTAACTACACCCGGCAGTAGAAAACATTGAGGAAACAACCACATAGTACGAAGGATTCCATTAGGAAACTGATACTATAAAATTCAATCCTACAACCACATGGAGTAAGTGATGAGCAACCTAAAAACAATGAATGTCTATAATTCAATCCTACAAATCGAATGATCAACGTATGAAAAAATCCTAAGGATTCCAATTTTTTTCAAAAATTCTATGAGAATCCTTTGAATCAAAGAAGCCCAATGTAGTTTTGCAATGAGAAAATGATATTTTTGTCCATACTTCTTTGGTGGAGGAAATCAGGACTCTGTCAAAGTCCCGAGAGACTAGTATTGCTGATGTTAAGTGTAAGTCAAAACACTGTTGCCATTTCTTAGCAAATTATGCTAAGCTTTTTTCTCAGGAAAATTATGCTAAGCTTAACGCGCGCACAGTTGTCTGGTACTCTGGTTAGACTCTGGTCCAACACCGTTGTGGGCATGTGGGATGCGGATTGTGACCCTAGAATTTTCGAGTAATACAAGTTTCATTTGAAAAATAAAAACTGCAACACACATGCAATGCTTATCGATGAGTTGCAGCACAAACAATCAGGATCGCCTTGGCGCAATCTCCTTCACTTCACTTGGTTTTGATAATTCTGTGCTAACCGCTGCCCCATTTCCAAGGATTTGTTAAATCCACTGTTATCTCTTCAACTAACCTCCTCGGAAGCGCCACCCAAATTCCTAACCCCGTCACATCTTTCATTCACGTCGCAACAAATCTACCCCGCGAAAATGTAGAAAGCTCGTAGCCTTTCTTCCAATTCAGTTTTCCAACCCTTTTTGGAGCCAGGTTTCTAAATTAACTTTTGGAACCAAACACCTTTCTCTGTTCAATTTTTTCACCAGCTGTACTGAGAAATGACTCCCAGAAAAGATGCCTGATGGGATCATCTGTGCCTGCCCGTTGCTCGGTGAACAAACTGATGTCCACCGTGCCACTTGATCATGGTGCCGCAGCTCCGAATCCTGACCGTCTGATCTGGTGGCTAGCATTCATCGATGTGCATGAAGATGCATAGGATTCCCTTGGATGTATCGATCGGTGCCACTCATTGCTGATGGATTTGGATTCGCCACCCTTCTTCAAGCTAGACTTGTGAATTTAGAGTCATTTCTTGGATATTTCATCTTTTTCAGTTGCATGTTTTCTTTGCAGAAAATCGATTTGGTGATAAGAGTAGTGGTAAACCGTCGCTTTGAAGTTTGAGGTGGCATCGTTTTCGTGACGAGATAATCTAGATGGACAAAGACAGTTGGCTTGTTTTCGTCTGTTTTCTCTGGGGCACTTATCCACTGGTTTCTTGTGGTTTGTCTTGATTGTATCGATCCATCCGGTGATGCCAGTCATGGTCCGTACCCCAAAAGCAACGAAGGGGAGGATTAAGTATGATTTTCCATGACAATTTTCACACTTGGGCTGTGAACATATGTTATCGTTTAAACGTCTCTTCTCTGTACTATAATTCACTTTGTCTTAATTCCAAATCATGCCATTCTTGATAAAAAAAATCAACGAAGTTCAGTATAGCAGTAGTATCTTCCTCGGCCAGGGTGCATTAATTACGCCAGCCACGACTGCATCTTGAAGACGAGACCATGCTGTGAGGATGTGCTCCTGGCCAAAAATAAGTCTTGGTTGGTCATATCATGTCTTATCGCGGATTGATCACGGTCATGTGCTTGGCCGTTTGCTGAAATCTATCAAGATTTGGGGCGCACATGGTTGGTAAAAATGATGAGCCCCTTGAAGTCAGGCATGGATCGATTCTCATGTGTCGTGCAGGTGCAGCTGCAGCAGCGGATCAAAGGCCGAGCTGGCACACATGTGCCGTCGCATTTGCAGTCATCGCCACCAGGAACAGTTTTGGAGAAAAACCGTCTAGTTAATTAACGAAAGCTGAAGTTAGATTCCAGTAGAAAAATCTGAAGTTAGACATCTCAGCTGCTCTTGCTGGTGAGTTTTTCATCCGGGAAAATCTGGGGCGCACGGTGAGAGTGGTGGGGGCGCACGTGCGAGTGGATGGATCGTCCAGCCTGTAAAGCTGCGGCGGGCTGTCATTTCTTTCCTTTCATAGTATTGCCCGAGCATCAGGAACTGGCCTGCAGGCAATAATCAATTCAGCTGCATGCCCACTGTTGCGCCGGAGTGTAGCGGAGGAGTGATATGGGGACCTCGAGACGCGTGCCGCCCCGCATCTGCTGCCGTGCCCGAGTATATTACGCCACGCCACGTCCATCTATGCGCGCGCGGCTCCGGCGCTCCGCCAGTCTGCCACACCATCAAGCGTCCAGAGTGAATTGCACGTACAGTCCCCATACTCGTCGGTTTGGTCCAGAACGGTCCTCGAACTCGCGCGTTGCCTCGCTACAATCATCCTGGTACTTGCGAAGATGGTTCGTCGACGGTCCTGGGGCGGGCCCCACGTACGTACGCGTCTACGAAAAGGAAACAACAGCCTCACTCCTAACTATTGATCCTAGAACATGTAATGCCCGCAACTCCAATAAGAATCCTCCGCTTGGATTAAAAAACACATCTGAAAAAATGATGCTATGAGATACCATATTTGGGCACGGGGCCCCTATCATGCCGCCGGACGGGAGCCATCGCCACGGATGGCGACTCACGGTGGCTATGTCCTCGCCACCGTCGCCGATCGCCTCCTACTTTCTCTCAAAATGGTTGCTATCTCCTCGCCGAACGCCTCCGATCAAATCCAACCGCCGCCGCCCCTGTTCGTCGTTTCAATCAGCGTACGTCCAACCTAAGAGGATGTACTGCGAGATGTATTCTTCTCAAAGTAAGGGGCCGCATTGCAAAAAACTGATTTGGCCCGCGTCGGCCTGTGCTGCCGTGGCTGGACGCGTAGATGATACGTACGTGGGACCCGCCTGAGGACCGTCGATGGACCATATTGGCAAGTTTCAGGACTGTTTTAGACCAAACCAACGGCTACAAGGACCGCATGTCCAATTCACTCAAGCGTCCACGATGTTATTGTTACCGCGACCACGTCACTGTTAGCGGTCTGCAGCGGTGTCAAACTGGGGAGGCCATACCTAGGTCTATTTGGTTCATGACTAACTTTATCGCAATTAATTTTAGATAAAATGTTAGAGCAACTCCAACGGACCAACCCAAACGGACGGCACTTTTGTCCGCTTTTTGTCCGTTTGGGTCGGCCCGGCGGACACAAACGTCCGGCGCTGTGTTTGGATTGGCGCGAGCGCCCAATGCTGGCCCGAGCCATTTCGTCGGCGCACCAAAAAAAATTGCAAGCATTTTGAAAATAAATACACGTATTTAATTAAACATAAAAGCCGGCCACAAAGACCGGCGAAAGTCCACATTACATTAATTAAAACACTAAAAACTAGACGACGCGCTGCCCTAGGCGTCCTCGGCGGCGGCGGCGTCTGCGTCGGGACCGGTGAGGTCGATCAACGTCGGCGCAGGGCCGGCCCAAGGGAACGCCGTGTTCCAGACGACGGTGATGTCGGGCTTTGCCGCCGCTGCCTGGGCCTGGCGCGCCTTCTCTTCGGCCTCGTGCTCGAGCATCTGCAGGCGCTCACCCTCCCGGCGCTCCTCGGCCAGCCGAACGCGGCGCCAGTGGTCGAGGTAGGCCACCTCCTGCTACTCCGTCGCCCCGAGCCAGATCGGCGGAGCGCTGACCCACTCGCGCACTACTCCGGTCCAGGAGTAGCGCTCGAGGTAGGCCGGCTCCTCCGGCTCGGCTTTGGGCGGGGACGGCGGGGCCACTGGCGGCACGACGCAGTCACCCGCCGCGGAGAGGGCCATGGCCTCCGCCATGGCAGCCTCGAAAGCCGCCTCGTCCGCCTCCCTCCACCGCTCCTCCTCCTCGCTCTCCTTGATGGCCGCCTGGTAGGCGGCCTCGGCCTTCTGGTCCTCGTCGCGGACGACGAGCGCGGGCGGCGGCAGGCTGTGGTCGACACCGCGGACGCCGCGCCGCCTCGCCTCCTCGTGCTCGAAGGCGAACCATCGAGCCCAGTTGGGCGAGTCGACGGCGAAGTGCGGGTCGGCGCGCTGCTCCGACGTCAACAACGCCTGCCAGCGTCGCACCTCCTCCGCATGGGCCCTCGCCGACCGCGGCGCCGCCGGCACTGGGATCCTCTCCGGATCCAAATGCCAGTCATGCGGCAGCGTCACGTCCGGGTACGGCAGAGGCACGTGGTGGTGCCAGTGCCACTCGACCTGGTGCAACGGCACGTTGATGCGCTGCCTCTGCCGGGGAGCGCGCGCCAGGGCGGGGAGGAAGGGGGAATGACGGGTGGGGGCTTTGCCCTTGCGGCTACTGCCGATGCCGGAGAAGAAACCCATGCTGGCGGTGGCTAGGGTTGTCGCCGGCGTGGGGGCAGGGGTGGCCAGATGGGGACGGAGGGCGAGTGGTAGTGGATGAGGACGGCCCCGCTGCACGCCCGGCTTAAAAAAGGACGATCGCCGTCGCTGACGCGTGGGCCAAGGTGGGCGGTCGTCATAAATTATGTTGACCGTTGTAGTTGGACGGCCGCCAGGTGGGGACGCGGCGGACGGCGAGGAGACGCGCGGCGCAATTTTGGGCCGGAAATGGGTCGGCGTGGACGCCGGGCGAACACGATTTGAGTTTGGGTTGGCGCGTTGGGCCGCCACTTTTGTCCGCGCCGATTCAAACGGACGCAGGCGGACGAAATGGTTCGCCCCATTGAAGTTGCTCTTACTGCCGCAAAAAATGTGGATTATAAAATGGCCACCACAAATGTGTAGCAAGATGACAAAAAATTAAGCCTATGACATGTGAACCATGCCAGAACGAATAAACTTAACTCTCAAACGAATTAGATCCCACATGGAAACCTCTCTCTTCTTCTTCTTCTTCTTCTTCTTCCTCTTCCTTCTTCATTCTTGTTTCTTCTTCCTTTCACCAAGGCCAACTAGGACTTGTCGGCATTAGATAACTTTCATGAGCTAGCTAGTATCTAGGATAGATACTACGCAGAAGTAATTCGAACAAGTTTCACCGTGAGCAAGCGCGCGACAAAGTAGTTGAAACTAGTCCTCACGGTCCCTGACTTGGGTGCTTCCTCGTGTGAATGGGTTATTCTCCTCATCCTTCCTCTAGTTGTACAATGGCATAATTCGGAACATAAGGATTCATCGGAAACAACGATGGTGACCGGCGACCACTCTTCCTTTACATTTCTTTTCGTGTGCATTGAACTTTTCATGTGTAATAGTCCTTCGCGTGTGCTGCAACTTTCCTTGTGGCTGGGGGCCATGGGAGGAGCGTTGCCCAACTATGAACGATGAGGGGGAGCGCCGCCATGTTCGGAGACGGCGGAAAAGATGAAAAAAAATTAAGGCAAAAAGATCGCTAAGAATTTGGCAAGCGGAGGTCAGCAGGGCTGCGAGTTTGTTGGATGGCATGCTAGGTGGCCACCAGAGGCAAGGAACATGGCGAGGTGATCCGGCGGCGCGAGGCGAAGGCCAAAATTATCCTGAGAAGTGGCCGTGACTAAGTAAATATGAGGGACGGGCAACACGAGGAATACATTTTTTGAGGAGTTAAAGCATACATGGGATCAGATAGGTCTGGTTTAACTCCTTAAAACAAAAATTTCAAAGAGTTCACCTGTTTTAAGGGATCGTCTAGAGATGCTCTTAGCCGCATAGTTAGAGCAACTCCAACAAAGTCGTCATATGGTCCTGGCATCGTAATCAAAATGATGATTTCAGTAAAAAAAAATGCCGCTCTAATAGTCATTGTTTGACCTTAGATAGTCATAATTTATGGAGGATGCTCTAAATCAAGTCGGCATGCCTTCATATTTGGAGGTTGTGGGCATGGATTGGGAGGGTGTTGCACCCGCCAACCTGTGACGCCCGGGTAGTTAAGGTACAGTAAACCTCTATTAATGATGCCACGTCACGATGGTTACTGTTGCTAATCTCGCGTTAGTTCAAAACGAATCAAATTCAAATTTGAGATTAATGGCAAACATCAAAAGTTTTCAAACGTAAAACTAAAATGTTCGGTTTGCGGAAAATAATCCATAAATTATTTTGGTGAAGTAACCACACTTTTAGAAATTGTTTAAATATTTTGAGATAAATAAAACGGTAGCAGGAACAGATAATTCAATGCCCTATTCAATTAATGAAATATTAAACTAATTTATTTAATTGCCCGAACTAATGGGGCAGTGACATATTTATGAAACTAAATTAGGAACTAGTTTGATATTTTATCTAAACTATAGCAATGTGAAACTAAAATAAATCAGAGAGAAAATAAACAAAGGAACATAAAAACAAAAATAAAAGAAACCACCCACATCCCTGGCCCAACTGGACCACCGGCCCAGGTGCACCCCTCCTCTCCTCCCCTGTTCACGAACCACCCCGTGGCCATGGCCGATGCCTGCCACGGCACCGGTCGTCGCCGTGGCGGCCATCCGCCGGCACCCCCACTCCTATAAGGCCTCGCCCCGGGCCAAACCCTAGCTCTCTTCCCTCACTCCCCCCCTCCTCAATGGATCTGGGCGCCCCTCGCCCCTCTGCGTTCCGCTCGTTGCCCCCGAGGCCACCTCGTCGCCATTGCCGCGGTCAACCGCCTCTTCTCGCCGTCTCTTCCCGCCCAGGAGCTCCGCCGGACTCCTCCACGTCATCCCCGCCCTCAACTTCAAGCCGGGGCGCTGCCAAGCTCGACATCATCTTCAAGCTCTGCCCCGAGCTCGCCGCCTTCGATTCGGTCGTCTCCGACAGCCGCCGGCCTCCCCGACCCCTCGAGCTCGCATGCGTCCTCCATTGTGAGGCCCTCCTCCCGTTCCCCTTGTTTCTTTCCTTGGAATCGGCGCCGTAGACCCGCCCCCACCTGAGTTCGCCATGGCCAGACCCTGCCGTAGCCACACCGGGCGCGCTCCCAGCGCCTCTGCCCGCCTGAGGCCGGCGCCCTCGCGCGTGCGCGTACGCCCGAGGCCGCACCCCCCTGCATACTGCTGCTCTGCTTCTTGTTGCTGCTGCTCTACTTGTGCCCGCTGCTACTGCTCTGTTGCTGACGCTACTATGGCGCTGCCATTGCTATTTGCTGCGCCCGCCTGGCCACGCCGACCGGCCGCGCCCTGCTTCCTTCGCCGCACGCCCTCCAGGTCGTGCGTCACCGCGCCCGGCGTTGGCCGCCAGCCCACGCCGCCCGCTCGCCGGTAGCACCCTCGCCCCGACTGGCCGCTGCTTGCTACTGATGCATGCTGCTGCGCTGCTTTTTTTACTGCTCCTGCTATTTCTAGCCGCCGCTGCTCTTGCCTAGTGCTTGCTACTGTAGATGCTACTAGCTAGCTTTCTTATTTTTACAAGGACTAACCCTCTATACTGTCTCTAAATGGTGGTTAACCAACTACTAACATGAGCAAAAATAGTATGAGTAGAAAGTTTGCATGACGAACTCCATTTTATCCCATTGGACCAAATCTCTTCGATGCCTGGATTAAATCATATAAAAATCGCAAAATGCTATGTTCAGATAATAGAATCAACTCCTAGCTACGTGATGTGTGTGTGCGGGAGCCGTGTGTGGCCGGTCATGCTAGTTAGGAGTAGTTTAATTAGTAGGAGTACTAGTTAATTAGTCTAATAGTAGATGACATGTGGATCCCCGCTTCTAAATTAACTAGTTAAATAAACCTATTAAAATACTAGTCAATGACAGGTGGACCCCCTCTAATTATCCACTTAAAAGAAAATGTTGAATATGTGTCAATGACGCTTGGGCCCGATCTGCAGTTTTGACCAGTCAACAGTCAAACAATTGACTGTTGACTTGACTGTTGACTAAGTCAACTGGACCCCTTGGTCCCACCTGTCATCCACTGTGGCTAGCCCATGATGGGTATAGAAAGTATATCCTGTTTTTATTTTCGAATTATAATAAATTCAGAATTAAAAAATCATTTAAAGCTTTAAAAATTAAAATAAATAAATCGTACCTCGGATGAAAATACTTTATACATGAAAGTTGCTCAGAACGACGAGACGAATTTGAATACGCAGCCCATTTATCCGCCACGCATCCCTAGCATAGCGAACACGTAACTTTTCCCCTCCGGCTCCTCTGCCCGAAAACGCAAAACACCGGGGATACTTTCCCGGATGTTTTCCCCCTTCATCGGTACCACCTCGTACCGCGCTAGAGCACACCTAGCACCACGCTTTGTCATGTCATGCATCGTCATGCATTTGTTTGCATTATATTTATTGTTCCTTCCCCTCTTCTCTCGCTAGACACCGAGACCGACGCCGCTGCTACCCAGTACGACTACGGTGTTGACGACCCCTCTCTCTTGCCAGAGCAACCAGGCAAGCCCCCCCTTTGATCACCAGATATCGCCTATTCTTCTCTATACTGCTTGCATTAGAGTAGTGTAGCATGTTACTGCTTTCCGTTATTCCTATCCTGATGCATAGCCTGTCCTTGCTACTACTGTTGTTACCATTACCTGCTATCCTACTGCTTAGTATAGGATGCTAGTGTTCCATCAGTGGCCCTACACTCTTGTCCGTCTGCCATGCTATACTACTGGGCCGTGATCACTTCGGGAGGTGATCACGGGCATATACTATATACTCTACATTGATACATTACCTGTGATACTGTTCGGACATGGGGGCTGAAGGGGCAGGTGGCTCCATCCCGGTAGAGGTGGGCCTGGGTTCCCGACGGCCCCCGACTGTTACTTTGTGGCGGAGCGACAGGGCAGGTTCAGACCACCTAGGAGAGAGGTGGGCCTGGCCCTGTTCGGCGTTCGCGGATACTTAACACGCTTAACGAGATCTGGGTATTTGATCTGAGTCTGGCCATTTGGTCTATACGCACTAACCATCTACGTGGGAGTAGTTATGGGTATCCCGGCGTCGTGGTATCAGCCGAAGCCTTCTTGACGTCAGCGACGGAGCGGCGCGCGCTGGATTGGACTGGAACGCCACTAGGCTAGGTCTGCTTCCGGCCGCCCACGCAACGTGCAGGTGTGCTAAGGGCGATGGGCCCAGACCCCTGTGCGCTTAGGTTTAGACCGGCGTGCTGACCTCTCTGTTGTGCCTAGGTGGGGCTGCGACGTGTTGATCTTCCGAGGCCGGGCATGACCCAGGAAAGTGTGTCCGGCCAAATGGGATCGAGCGTGTTGGGGTATGTGGTGCACCCCTGTAGGGAAGTTAATCTATTCGAATAGCTGTGATCTTCGGTAATAGGACGACTTGGAGTTGTACCTTGACCTTATGACAACTAGAACTGGATACTTAATAAAACACACCCTTCCAAGTGCCAGATACAACCGGTGATCGCTCTCTCACAGGGTGACGAGGGGAGGATCATCGGTTAGGATTAAGCTATACGATGCTACTTGGAGGTCTTCAGTCTACTCTCTTCTATATGCTGCAAGACGGAGGCTGCAAGAAGCGTAGTCTTCGATAAGACTAGATATCCCCCTCTTATTCTGGCTTTCTGCAGTTCAGTCCATTGATATGGCCCTTTACACATATATCCATGCATATGTAGTGTAGTTCCTTGCTTGTGAGTACTTGGATGAGTACTCACGGTTGCTTTCTCCTTCTTTTTCCTCTATCCCTTCTACCTGGTTGTCGCAACCAGATGTTGGAGACCAGGAGCCAGACGCCACCGTCGTCGACGACTCCTACTACACCGGAGGAGCCTACTACTACGTGCTGCCCGCTGAGGACGACTAGGAGTAGTTTAGGAGGATCCCAGGCAGGAGGCCTGCGCCTCTTTCGATCTGTATCCCAGTTTGTGCTAGCCTTCTTAAGGCAAACTTGTTTAACTTATGTCTGTACTCAGATATTGTTGCTTCCGCTGACTCGTCTATGATCGAGCTCTTGTATTCGAGCCCTCGAGGCCCCTAGCTTGTAATATGATGCTTGTATGACTTATTTTATTTGTAGAGTTGTGTTGTGATATCTTCCCGTGAGTCCCTGATCTTGATCGTACACGTTTGCGTGTATGATTAGTGTACGATTAAATCGGGGGTGTCACAAGTTGGTATCAGAGCCGACTGCCTGTAGGAATCCCCTTTCCAAGTCCTTGGCCGAAGTTGAGTCTAGTCATTGCAAAACCTTTACTAACATGGCTGTGTGGCCTATGGGCCCACGTTGCCATTGGGTGGTATTAGGATCTTTTACTCCTCGATCTTTACTCCGGGATTCTGAACTCTCTTCTATTCGGGTTAAACGATTTTTACTAAAATCTAACTTTAGGTTTTCGAAATTACTTTCTCCCGGAGAGCCCCTTCAGTCCAGATGATCGCCGGCTGCACCAGAAGATTTCGAAGATACTCTCCGATATTCTCTCGAGACCTTGTGCCTGTTGCTTTTGCAATTCCCTTCCACCGAAATATCCGTATGGATAAATACTTACACCTGTCGTGCTTACTTTTATTCCCAGTCGATCTTGTTATTATAAGATACCCCGAGAATACTTTGTACCTACTGCCTTGTAGTTCTTTGCCACATGCATACCACTACGGATAATTACTCGCATTTATCGAGTATCCGCTCATCCCCAGATATTCATGCAGTTCACAACATTCTTCGAAATACCATTCGGTCTTCCGAAAATCCTGAGCAACCTATTGCTCCTGAAATTTTTGCTTGCTTGCATTATGGTTAATCCCATAAGTCTCATAATCTTAATGGCATCCCTTGTCATTATCATTTTGAGTCTGTTGATTCAATATGTGTGTGAATGCACGCAATCATCAGTTGATCATTATGAATTACCTCCCGGCTCAGACGTCTTTCAAACATGAGCTGGTTCTTGGCCAATCAGATTGCCATCGATCTTACCCCTAAGTCTAGTTGACTTATCCATCCTTGATCAGAGCTTTTGCTCCTGATCCCTTGAATTGAAAATCATAATTACTATGCTATTTAGATGTTGAATTATTCGAATGTTCTATAAGTCGATGCATTTGCATTCTTTCTTCCTCTGATTGGGTATTGATACTCACATCAGCTCCATTGTGGATCGCCATATCCACTGTTGGATTATTATCCGACAGAGTCCTTCATAATTAATCACCTTGTGAGTTCTTTCTCCGATACATAATGCCTTTGGTAAATTGTATCCTCTCCTTTTGCCAACCATGCTCTGCTTTCGAGCTGGTGATATCTACTCTTGAAGATTGTGTTATATTTTTCCACGATACCCTAACGGGTTGATCCGATGCCTTCCTTTATATGTGTGAACTCGGAAGTTTTCACGAGTCATACTCATCTGGTATTTCACCAGGTAAAACTTTCAACACTAAGGCCTTTATCAAAGCGAAAAGTGAATGGAAGGTTATATATTGAAGAAGTGGGAGTCGACCTTGAACTTTGTGTTCATGCCCATGGACACGATGTAGATCTTATCATTAAAGCTTTTCTTAAATTAATTATTCCCTTGGTATAAGTTCATCTTATCTCTGGGATCAGGCCTTTTGCAATCATGGTTCTGACCATGTTCTCCTTTAAATAACATTTCTCGTGCAAGTTTAAGCATTTGTCTTCTGCAGAGCAATACCCTAGTCCAATCTCTACTTTGATCTGTCGTCGAGCATTACCCCCTAGTATCTCGAGATTATCATGGAACTGCATAACCTCTTATGAGTTCGTCATCAGGTATTACATTCTCACGGACTCCAATTTTTCACGGGCCTTGAGTTATGAAACACTCAAGGACACCGATAACGGAATCGAGTCTGCACTGCGATTCAACGAGGATTAGAGATCTTCATCGCTTACAAGTTTAATACTCCATGTCTGCCCTAGCCTGAACGGATACATCATTATCGTGCTAATTTTAATCATCAGCATTCTGAGCTCTTCAAGGGTATCAACTGAATTCATGATGAGAAATACCATCCTTGCCCCCGATGATTTGTGTTATCATCGGCCACTTTATTGCCTTCCCTCCAACACAAACTTGTTCATGTTTTGTGTTATACCTTGAGATCCTTGCTATCCAGCATTTGTTCTCCTTTACCTTGGAGTATTGCCATCTTTTATGTCAAGGATGTTGTGAGGATTGCTCCTCCTCTTAAGAATTCTTGGTATAGTGATACTTCTCATCATCACTATTCTTTCTTGGTCCTCGCGTTGATTCCAACCGGGGTACCAACAAGTGAACGGTGCTGTTTGGATTCTGCCTTTTTAGCAACCCTATTGCTTTGAATAATGGTCGGCCGTTCGTTCTTAGACTATTGATTATTGAATCACCATTCTGACATTGGTCATGCAACCCAACCCATATTTTGGGCGCACCTTTCAACCAATGTTTAAATGTATATGTTTTCCGTGAGCATACTCCCTTATATCATTTGATCTGACAAATGTTATCTCCTTGTTCACTTAATTGTGGAAATCCATCTTTTGGAAAGCTCGATGAATTGCCGTTGAGTTCACCAGACACCTCCTTGTCCTCTCCTTGGATTAATGATGAACTCTTGTTAACGAAAATCACTTCATAGTTCATTTCCTGAGAATCTTACAATGTCGTCTCGTCAAATTGTTTTGCACCTTTCCTTCTCAAACATTCTGAGTCTGAGTTATCCTGACACCAATCAGATCTGAATCTCGGTCAGATATGATGATTGGAACATATTTCCAAGAGTTATAACAATGGTCTTTATGTGACCCAGTAAGGTGTTTTCATGCCTAGCACACCTGGCCGAAGGCCCTATTGTTATAGTTTCCTTTTATGCGAGGTTATCCATTCTTCCATGAGGAAATTGTAAGACTTATTCTACAAGTTGTTCCTGATGAATCCTTCGTTTATCCAAAGTCTGACCTTTGCTTGAATACCATGTCAATGCTATCTCGAAGCATGTCTATGGTACTCCGATTTTCAGCAAGAACATTTTTAGCCCAATGCTGAATGCTTCTTGCTCAATTATCCAAACACCATTGTTTGGGTAATGTCATGAAATTGCTCTCCCTTTATCTAAATGATTTTCTACTTTATATCCTGTCTTGGATATCATCCTCTGCTTGACTTTAGGAAGGGTATACCCCTGATATATGTGTTTAAAAACATTTTCCTTTCCATTGTTTTGTTCAAACTTTCTTATAATCTACTTAACTGAGCCGTGGTAATTCCCTGCTTAGGTAAGCACCTCGTGGTACAACTCTGCCAGTAAGACCCTATTACTTAATTGATAACATTTCGGTAGCCACCGATGGACGAGAACTTTGCCTAATGGCCCGCCTCGTTCAACGAGCAGGAAAATGGTTCTCTTCGTCCCTCGTCCTTGGTATCGACATTGTTGCCAACATAACTGATAGGCTACCCTCTGACATGTCTTGCTATCATGACCGTGCAAGATATCAACGATTTTCCTACTTTGAACCACATGGTGGGCCCATAACTCACAGTTCCACAGGATCGAAACCTAACTCTCCTGTACATCCCTGTTTCGAAGATATCCCTTACGCTTCATTTCGTATGTAATTTGCGAGCCACATTCCTAGTGATCACTTCTGGTATCGGACACAATACTTATTCCCGTTGCTTTGAACCCCTTTTACACTCTGATTCAGGCAATGAACGATTGCCTATCCGCTCGAAACTTCTTATTGCACCGTCTTACTTTGCTCTCGATGTGTTTCATTTGTTCAACTCGAGAGGTAGTCTTATGCTCATTCATGGGTTAACCCCAGATTGTTTCCCTCATAAACATTCTGACGTAGCCAAGTTGCCTCTTACCTATTCGTAAGTACGTTGGAGTTCCGAAGAAAGGATGACGACTTGATCATGGTGAATTAAAGTAGAGAAAATGAAGACATCAACGAAAGGGATCAACCTCTCCGAGAAGAGCAATCAAGACCGAGAAGACTCGATAGAATTTCGTAGCCACGTCTTTCCCTTACTCCCCTCCTAAAAATCTCGGGACGAGATTTCTGGTAGTGGAGGAGAATTGTGACGCCCGGGTAGTTAAGGTACAGTAAACCTCTATTAATGATGCCACGTCACGATGGTTACTGTTGCTAATCTCGCGTTAGTTCAAAACGAATCAAATTCAAATTTGAGATTAATGGCAAACATCAAAAGTTTTCAAACGTAAAACTAAAATGTTCGGTTTGCGGAAAATAATCCATAAATTATTTTGGTGAAGTAACCACACTTTTAGAAATTGTTTAAATATTTTGAGATAAATAAAACGGTAGCAGGAACAGATAATTCAATGCCCTATTCAATTAATGAAATATTAAACTAATTTATTTAATTGCCCGAACTAATGGGGCAGTGACATATTTATGAAACTAAATTAGGAACTAGTTTGGTATTTTATCTAAACTATAGCAATGTGAAACTAAAATAAAACAGAGAGAAAATAAACAAAGGAACATAAAAACAAAAATAAAAGAAACCACCCACCTCCCTGGCCCAACTGGACCACCGGCCCAGGTGCACCCCTCCTCTCCTCCCCTGTTCACGAACCACCCCGTGGCCATGGCCGATGCCTGCCACGGCACCGGTCGTCGCCGTGGCGGCCATCCGCCGGCACCCCCACTCCTATAAGGCCTCGCCCCGGGCCAAACCCTAGCTCTCTTCCCTCACTCCCCCCCTCCTCAATGGATCTGGGCGCCCCTCGCCCCTCTGCGTTCCGCTCGTTGTCCCCGAGGCCACCTCGTCGCCATTGCCGCGGTCAACCGCCTCTTCTCGCCGTCTCTTCCCGCCCAGGAGCTCCGCCGGACTCCTCCACGTCATCCCCGCCCTCAACTTCAAGCCGGGGCGCTGCCAAGCTCGACATCATCTTCAAGCTCTGCCCCGAGCTCGCCGCCTTCGATTCGGTCGTCTCCGACAGCCGCCGGCCTCCCCGACCCCTCGAGCTCACATGCGTCCTCCATTGTGAGGCCCTCCTCCCGTTCCCCTTGTTTCTTCCCTTGGAATCGGCGCCGTAGACCCGCCCCCACCTGAGTTCGCCATGGCCAGACCCTGCCGTAGCCACACCGGGCGCGCTCCCAGCGCCTCTGCCCGCCTGAGGCCGGCGCCCTCGCGCGTGCGCGTACGCCCGAGGCCGCACCCCCCTGCATACTGCTGCTCTGCTTCTTGCTGCTGCTGCTCTACTTGTGCCCGCTGCTACTGCTCTGTTGCTGACGCTACTATGGCGCTGCCATTGCTATTTGCTGCGCCCGCCTGGCCACGCCGACCGGCCGCGCCCTGCTTCCTTCGCCGCACGCCCTCCAGGTCGTGCGTCACCGCGCCCGGCGTTGGCCGCCAGCCCACGCCGCCCGCTCGCCGGTAGCACCCTCGCCCCGACTGGCCGCTGCTTGCTACTGATGCATGCTGCTGCGCTGCTTTTTTTACTGCTCCTGCTATTTCTAGCCGCCGCTGCTCTTGCCTAGTGCTTGCTACTGTAGATGCTACTAGCTAGCTTTCTTATTTTTACAAGGACTAACCCTCTATACTGTCTCTAAATGGTGGTTAACCAACTACTAACATGAGCAAAAATAGTATGAGTAGAAAGTTTGCATGACGAACTCCATTTTATCCCATTGGACCAAATCTCTTTGATGCCTGGATTAAATCATATAAAAATCGCAAAATGCTATGTTCAGATAATAGAATCAACTCCTAGCTACGTGATGTGTGTGTGCGGAAGCCGTGTGTGGCGGTCATGCTAGTTAGGAGTAGTTTAATTAGTAGGAGTACTAGTTAATTAGTCTAATAGTAGATGACATGTGGATCCCCGCTTCTAAATTAACTAGTTAAATAAACCTATTAAAATACTAGTCAATGACAGGTGGACCCCCTCTAATTATCCACTTAAAAGAAAATGTTGAATATGTGTCAATGACGCTTGGGCCCGATCTGCAGTTTTGACCAGTCAACAGTCAAACAATTGACTGTTGACTTGACTGTTGACTAAGTCAACTGGACCCCTTGGTCCCACCTGTCATCCACTGTGGCTAGCCCATGATGGGTATAGAAAGTATATCCTGTTTTTATTTTCGAATTATAATAAATTCAGAATTAAAAAATCATTTAAAGCTTTAAAAATTAAAATAAATAAATCGTACCTCGGATGAAAATACTTTATACATGAAAGTTGCTCAGAACGACGAGACGAATTTGAATACGCAGCCCATTTATCCGCCACGCATCCCTAGCATAGCGAACACGTAACTTTTCCCCTCCGGCTCCTCTGCCCGAAAACGCAAAACACCGGGGATACTTTCCCGGATGTTTTCCCCCTTCATCGGTACCACCTCGTACCGCGCTAGAGCACACCTAGCACCACGCTTTGTCATGTCATGCATCGTCATGCATTTGTTTGCATTATATTTATTGTTCCTTCCCCTCTTCTCTCGCTAGACACCGAGACCGACGCCGCTGCTACCCAGTACGACTACGGTGTTGACGACCCCTCTCTCTTGCCAGAGCAACCAGGCAAGCCCCCCCTTTGATCACCAGATATCGCCTATTCTTCTCTATACTGCTTGCATTAGAGTAGTGTAGCATGTTACTGCTTTCCGTTATTCCTATCCTGATGCATAGCCTGTCCTTGCTACTACTGTTGTTACCATTACCTGCTATCCTACTGCTTAGTATAGGATGCTAGTGTTCCATCAGTGGCCCTACACTCTTGTCCGTCTGCCATGCTATACTACTGGGCCGTGATCACTTCGGGAGGTGATCACGGGCATATACTATATACTCTACATTGATACATTACCTGTGATACTGTTCGGACATGGGGGCTGAAGGGGCAGGTGGCTCCATCCCGGTAGAGGTGGGCCTGGGTTCCCGACGGCCCCCGACTGTTACTTTGTGGCGGAGCGACAGGGCAGGTTCAGACCACCTAGGAGAGAGGTGGGCCTGGCCCTGTTCGGCGTTCGCGGATACTTAACACGCTTAACGAGATCTGGGTATTTGATCTGAGTCTGGCCATTTGGTCTATACGCACTAACCATCTACGTGGGAGTAGTTATGGGTATCCCGGCGTCGTGGTATCAGCCGAAGCCTTCTTGACGTCAGCGACGGAGCGGCGCGCGCTGGATTGGACTGGAACGCCACTAGGCTAGGTCTGCTTCCGGCCGCCCACGCAACGTGCAGGTGTGCTAAGGGCGATGGGCCCAGACCCCTGTGCGCTTAGGTTTAGACCGGCGTGCTGACCTCTCTGTTGTGCCTAGGTGGGGCTGCGACGTGTTGATCTTCCGAGGCCGGGCATGACCCAGGAAAGTGTGTCCGGCCAAATGGGATCGAGCGTGTTGGGGTATGTGGTGCACCCCTGTAGGGAAGTTAATCTATTCGAATAGCTGTGATCTTCGGTAATAGGACGACTTGGAGTTGTACCTTGACCTTATGACAACTAGAACTGGATACTTAATAAAACACACCCTTCCAAGTGCCAGATACAACCGGTGATCGCTCTCTCACAGGGTGACGAGGGGAGGATCATCGGTTAGGATTAAGCTATACGATGCTACTTGGAGGTCTTCAGTCTACTCTCTTCTATATGCTGCAAGACGGAGGCTGCAAGAAGCATAGTCTTCGATAAGACTAGATATCCCTCTCTTATTCTGGCTTTCTGCAGTTCAGTCCATTGATATGGCCCTTTACACATATATCCATGCATATGTAGTGTAGTTCCTTGCTTGCGAGTACTTGGATGAGTACTCACGGTTGCTTTCTCCTTCTTTTTCCTCTATCCCTTCTACCTGGTTGTCGCAACCAGATGTTGGAGACCAGGAGCCAGACGCCACCGTCGTCGACGACTCCTACTACACCGGAGGAGCCTACTACTACGTGCTGCCCGCTGAGGACGACTAGGAGTAGTTTAGGAGGATCCCAGGCAGGAGGCCTGCGCCTCTTTCGATCTGTATCCCAGTTTGTGCTAGCCTTCTTAAGGCAAACTTGTTTAACTTATGTCTGTACTCAGATATTGTTGCTTCCGCTGACTCGTCTATGATCGAGCTCTTGTATTCGAGCCCTCGAGGCCCCTGGCTTGTAATATGATGCTTGCATGACTTATTTTATTTGTAGAGTTGTGTTGTGATATCTTCCCGTGAGTCCCTGATCTTGATCGTACACGTTTGCGTGTATGATTAGTGTACGATTAAATCGGGGGTGTCACACAACCGCATGTGCAAAAATAAAGTTTCACCTTCCTCCTCGACGGGCAGAGCATATATGTCACATTCTATGGTCTATTCACGAACTTATTAGAGTTCATGCAAGTCTCGTAGACCGTAGGGTTTAACAATCAAAATCATATAGGTGTGTTCTTTCAAATGCTCTGCAAGACAACATCTTTGTTGAACATACCAATCGAAACATAGTAAAGCATGTGTCAACCTACCTTACAGTTGTAAGAGTTTTGCATCTTTACCTAGAGAGGAGTATAGGTTACTCTCCTCTATTAACCAATAGTTCTCATACGCATCTCTCTTGTTGCATTATCCATCATATTTCGTGAGTCCCTTGTCTGCCAGTTTTTGGTCTGATTGAATAGACATAGCAATTATTACTTTGGAGTTTCTCAATTTTCTCACATACGTCAATCGTCTTTTCATGTATCTTGAGGACTTTACATTAACCTTAGAATTGTTTATGTTGAAGTTACAATTTGATTGTCACGATTCAAAAGAATAGCTGTCACTCGTTTTTCAACCACACGCAAGTCCATCAAGAGCTCACACAACTACTCTGTCTGGACAATGGTGGTATCTAAATCTGTAAGTTCTGCTTTCATGGCTGGCCTCATCAAAATGGTCTATTTATAAGACATTCACGACACATCGCCGCCTTCCATGAGTAAATGCATACCCACTTGTAACATAGAGCACATCAAAATTAGGAATCCAATTTAAATCACTATATCCTTCAAGCACAACAGGGTACCCTGAACACTGAATTCCATAACTCACTATACCTTTCAGATAACGCATGACCCTATGAAGTGCAAGCTAATGACCATCACTCGGGTTAGATATGAACCTGCTCAATTCTCTCACAACAAATAGTATATTGGGCCTTGTTGCGCTAGCTAAGTACATGAGTGAATCGATAATTTGAGCGCATTTAAATTGATCTCTCATTTCTTTCTTATTCTTACAGACTGTCTGTCACATCCTAGTTTCCCAAATTTGGACGATGACAAGCCATGCATATGCATTTTGTAGAATTTTAGGAATTAATTTGGCAAATTATAAACCATAATTTATTTAGGGAATTATTTAATTGTCCATATTAAGCCCATTGCAGAAAAATGATTTTCATAATTCCATTGGGCTGGAAATATTTTTCGTATGATCTATACTAGCCCAAATATTTTTGGGTGTTTTTTTAGAATTTTTAGATTTTAATTGAAAATATTTAAGCCACATTCAAATCCTACTTAAAATATGAGAGAAAACTAATAGGCATTGCGCACTTGGGGGCCTCAGGCCAGCAGCAGCCACGGAACCTAGTCGGTTGCGTAGGCACTCAAGGCCCACACAACCCACTTAGCTAGCCAAACCGGTACGCGGGCGTCGATTAAGTCAGAACCGTCAGATCTTCATAGGATCCAACGTCGCACCCAAGCGATTGACTCATTGCCAGGTGGGACCCACCTGGTAGGTTTTCGTCAACTTCTCGCTGATTTTCCTAGGCACGCCCCTGAGCACAACGTACATTTTCTCCACCTTCCCGTGCCCGATCGGCCACGCCGCCATCCCATATAAAAAGCCCTTCACCGCCATCATCCAAAGCCCTCACCCATCTCACATTCTCAACCGCCAGGCCGTTGGAGTTTCGCTTGCCGTTACCGCCGCTACTGCCGTTTGTAGATTCTGGTGAGCACATACGAGACTTTGGGGCAATTTTATACCAATGCATCCACGCACTCTAGCGGATCTTCCGGACACCAAGCACATGCCTAGGTCGACCCGGATTGTGAGTACAAGCATTTCGGAGCACCGTTGTCATCACGAGCACATTTTCGACGAGGTAAGGTTATGCCTGAGCTCGCCATCATGTCCATTCGCTTCATCGCACTCAAGCGCTTCTTGTTGACCCATCGTCGTGACCACAAGACCAGCACACATCATCACCGGCGAAGCCCGAAGCTCGTAATTGCCGCCCACAACTTCAACGGAAGATTCCCGTCGCTTCCGACTAGCCCCAGCACCCCTGACCACAATTGTCACCGCCGTCTATCACTGCGTCCATAGGTATGATTCGCACCACCCAAACCCCCTATTGAGGTCATGCACATCTATCCTGTAGCGTCACCCCGTTGTTCTCTTCTCCGGTGATGAACTCGGGCTGGCAAAAAACTCTAGGCCCATGTGGCCACCAGAGCCGTCCATCGCCTCTCATCGGACGACTACATTTTAATTTAACCGAAGAAGTATGTGTTGATCTCGATAGTCTAGATCCACTTATCTAGATAGTCTAGATTCAAGTTATAGCCCTGTTGGATTGGTATCACGCAATTAGGGCACACCACGTGTCATGCTTTAGTTTAAATAGATTTTCTTGAATTACAAGTAGATGTTGATTATTCAAAAAAGTCAATGTAACTCCAAACCCTTATAACCTTTCACCTTTCATTTTCATTTTTTCCTTTTCAAACCCTTATAATATTGTACTTTTCATGTTCGGCATTCTCTTTTAATTTTTCATTTTAAATTTGTATTCAAGTTTCCAACCCGCTTTCTCGTACAACTTTTTTCTGCCTTTTCTATAGTTTATTTTAAGAACATTTTTAAAATTCATTACCATTTTCTAAATCCATGATTGTTTTAATAACTGAATTTCATGAATATTTTTAATTGGTATTTTTAACTGATGGATATTTTGGAAGCCTCCAACATTTTTTAAGTCATTAAGTTTCTTCTAAAATTTCTTTTTTTTCAAAATTAATGAACATTACTTTAAATCCATGATTGTTTTTCGAATTCCTGATTTTTTTCTAACCTACCCAAAAACCAGTGTCCTATTTTTTTTTCTTTGCTAGATATGCGTTTTTTGGTAAAAGAAAGATCTATATTTTGATAGAACTAAGACGTATAAAAAATACTAATTTTTTTAGACACAAAAAGCTAACTGAGCAGGTCACATAGCCCATGCGGGGCGATTTGATGTCCCAATTCTGTGGGCGCTGCGTTGTCTGGCTTATAGCGAGACATAGAGCTCCGTCGCCTCAGGCGGTCCAAATGGGCGAATCACGCACCCACACATTGACACGTACACTAGTTTTAACCTCTTCCACTAAAAGAACTTGTTTGTCTAAAAAAGAAACTAATAGATTTTTTACCCCCCAAAAAATGTTAATGCAGTGCAAATTTTTTGTTCACTTAATTTAAAATAATATTTGTACCATTCAAAAGACAATGTTCCTGTGTTAAAAAAATGTTCGTGACATTTAAAAATGCCACGTGTTTCAAATAAAAATATAAGTGATATTCCAAAATGTTTAGAAAATAATAATATACTTTTGTGCAATAAAAAAACAAACTATTAAAAAATGTTTTTGACATTTTGAAAATTATCCACACGTTTCGGAAAAAATATGATGACATTTTAAAAATTTGTTTATGCATGTAAGAAAAATGCTCGCATAGGTTTATAATTATTTGTAATACCAAAAGAATGTACATGCCATTTTTAAAAGGTTCACACGTTTGAAAACTATGTTTATGACATTTAAAAAAATACTAATACAATGCACATAAATGATTGCCTAATTCACAAGAAATGTTTCGTATAAAAATGCTTGTGTATTCTTTAACATGTATAAATGAGTATCCTAAAAGTATACGAAAAATGAAGAACATGTATTGGAAAAAGTGCAGATGCCTTGACAAAAACCTAAAACCCTAAGTATACCATTGAAACGCAGAAAACAAAAAAAAAAACCCTTGATGGCAACCAATACAAAATACACATATAAAAAATAAGGAGAAAAGAGACCACACGAAAGCTTCTTAAACCGGTCTAAACCGGTCATAGATGTTCCTAGAACTGCTCCCCCAGGAACCCATATTGGCACAACCCATCTGGCGATCACCTATTAGAAGATGGTATTCCTTCTTGCATCTACTATTTCTAAATAGCTGATACTTACTAACTCTAATTCTCTCAACATGCGGTCTTTCACCTCACCAAGTGTGCTATGTCAGCATCCACTAACACTATTTTATAATCTCATGTAAACCACATGCATACTCTTTGTTCACATAGTACAAGTATGAAACATTTCTACATTAAAAAATAGCAGCATTTGATTTAGATCATGTTCTTCCTACATAATTCATCTAAAATTAATCTTTAAATTTCCGCCACAATGCGCGGGGAAATCACCTAATTAGATGAGATATAACTCCCGCAGATTCTGCCAACAATTTCAATTGTTTGATGAGAATAATCTCCTAGAGGTCCAAGGTCCACATGTACTTATTTTCTGCCGTTGACCCACTTGGACTGATGATATTCACTTATTCATGGCGACGTCAACACAAATTTCCTATTTGCTGCCCATTGCGGTACCGGGGAACTGCCGCTGAATTGGACTGGGAAGGGAGGGAGCGACATTAATTGGGCTGGTCCATTTTAGATTGGAAGAAAGTATAGTTTTCCCTCCTTAAATCCTACTTGATAGATCAATATCCCCCTAAACTCTAAAACCGGATTATTTTTCCCCTAAACTCTGTGAAACCGGATAAATGTGGCCCTCGGGTGGTTTTGGAGAGGATTAAAGGTGGTTTTGCTTGTAACGGTGCTGACTTGGCAAAAGTAGTGTCGTCCGCTCGAGCTTGAGCTCGGCCGTGCACGCGCCTGCCAAACAGCCCCCGGCCGCAGCCCGTCAGCCTCATTCTTGCTCGTGCCCTCCCCTGGATGGCCCTGTCTCTATTGTCACAAGAACAGAACAAACAAGAAAAGTAAAATCAACCATTGATTGTAACACGAGGCTGAGTCCATGGCGTGATTGACTGAGGCCCGAGAGCTTGCAGCGCATGATGCACCAGAGACTCCTCATCGGAGTGCAACTCCAGGACGGAGAGCACTCCTAGATCATGGCCTTGCCGCACAGCACCTTGCTCAACACAGATATCAGGCCACTGCCGGCGGTGGCGCACCTCCTCTTCTTTAACCCGGCGTGGTGGCGGTGCCGTCCAGGGGAGGGCATGCGCGTGAGAGAGGATGCGGGGCCGCGGCCGTGGGTGGTTACAGGTTTGCATTGGGGTGGCTGGGCTGGCGCGTGGACGACCGAGCTCGGTCATGGCCATGGCCGCCGAGCTCAAGCTCGAGCGGGCGACGCGTGCCAAGTCAGCATGATTACAAGCAAAACCACCTTCAATCCACCCCAAAACCACCCCAGGGCCACATTTATCTGGTTTCGTAGAGTTCAGGGGAAAAATGATCCGGTTTTAGAGTTTAGGGGGATATTGATCCATCATGGAGGATTTTAGGGGGAAAACTATACTTTCTTCTTTAGATTGTTATGTTCTTGGTCAGGTCTTAGGCCAACTCCACCGCGCGACCCCAAACGGACGTCCGTTTTGTCCTGTTTTTGTCCCTTTGGGTAGGGATTTGGGGTCGTGTCCGGGCCTGTCCTGGGATGCGGTGGCCGTGCGCCCAGCGCGCGGACGCATCCCGGCCACATCCTGTCCGCGTATTATTTCTTTGCAAGTCCTTAACTTTATTTCATCATTCATTTTTGGTACATGAAAAATACATCATCACATTTTGACTAGTAAAGCAAGACCAAAGAAAACAAAAACCACAAGAATACATTTTAGAAGATACCCAACTTCCATAACTGCTCCCTTGAGTTGGGTTAGGGCTTTCTCGATGCACTCGTTGTTGATCTGTGGAGGAGGAGGCTCGATCTGACATCCTCCTTTCTTCTTCAAGCCAGAAGTCGATGTTGCTTCGTCCTCACACCTAGTCTCGTGTCTAACCTCTAATCTAGCCGCCTCCATCTTGCGTGTTTCTTTCTTCTTCTTCGAGCCTAAAGAAGTAGAGGTTGCTTCCTCGCATCTAGTCTCGTGTCTAGCCTCTAATCTAGCAACAAATGCACTTGTCTCATCTACAGCCTCTATGCTAGCTAAAAGTGCACGAACATCTACTAAATTGCGCTCTATCAATATATCGATGTACTCTTCTTCCCAATACCAAAACTTGCATCCATTCTACACAACAAAATTTGAAGTTAGCACAACTAGTTAAATCTAGAGCACAAACCGAAGCTAAAAAAATTGCATACCCCATCGTTTAAGCACTTGATGAACACCCATCCGGGATGTTCCGGCGTTGTAGACACGCGGCGCACGACCATCCTTGGGCAGTGGTCGCACTTAATGAGTGGCAACGGTGCGCCGGCGAGCTTTTGGGCAAGCACCGAACCCGGCCGACCGCCATTCGTGTATCTGCCGGCGGACCACCGACAGTGCAGATCTGAGCGGCTAGAGGAGGAGCCACTGCGTGCATGTGGCCTTGCGGCCCTGCCAGGGCCTTCCGGCGAGGTGCCCGGCCAGTCCATGGCGCGGCCCGGCCTCCCACAGCCGGCCGAGCTCAAGACCGACCGGATCCGCCCCAAAACCGGCCGGCGGGTGCGCAAACCAGGTGGCCGTGGTCGCGTCCGAGCCCGGCGCCGAGGGGAAGGGGTTGGGCGAGCTCGCGTCCGAACTGCACGGCTGCAATGGCAGCGGCGGCGGCAGCGACGGGAAGAGTGGAGGGGGTGCGGCCGGAGGGAGGGAGGGGGGCGGATAGAAAAAGGCCCGTCTTGTGCCACCGATGGGCGTGCCAGGGGAGGACACGCGCAGACGACCCGCGTGTCCGCGTGGTGTCCGTTTCACCCCAAAAGCGGCGCAAGTTTGGGTCGGGAATGGGTCGAAAGCGGACACAAAGCGGACAAAAGTCCGTTTGCTCCCGCGCGCTGGGCCGCCTTTTTTGTCCCTTTTACCCCAAATGAACGGGGCTGGACAGGATAGGGTCGCGCGATGGAGTTGGCCTTACGACCTCCAAGAAGGTTCCGGTCCAATTCTGGTCCGTGCATTTTGTTTTTCCTTTTTCTATTGTTTCCTTTACCGGTTTCTTTGATTATTTTCCTTTTTCCAAAAATGCTACCATTTTATTATCACTTTTAAAATTTTAAAAAACGTTCGTGGTTAAAAATTTTGAAAATGTTAAAAAAGTTTGGCATGTTAAAAAAATGCAGACTTTTAAAAATGGATGCAAATGTCAAAAAGTTTTTGTTTACTCAAATTTTTTTCACAAATTAAAAAATGTTCGTTTTTAAGAATACGTTCAGAATTTTGAAAATACCAGCTTTTTAGACAAAATGAATTTTTTTAGAAATTACATTCTAAAAAATGTTGGCCTTTAATAAAAAATTTAGAGTTTAAAAAAATTATTTGCGTTCTAAAAAAAACGTAGAAAATTCCGAAAGTTCGTGTTTTCATATTCACTTTTTATAAATAAATGTGCGCATTCTAAATAAACTTATGACAAATTCGATATTTATTGTGTTCTAAAAAAATACACCTTTTATCCCATTTTCAAAAATTGTTCACAAATTTAAAAATATTTCTGCTTATCAATTTTTTTAAAAGCCACCTAAAAATGCATGCTATAATGCACCCGAAGCACTACAGTGGCCGGCTTGCTAGTAGCTACTATGTGCACCCGAGTAGCTAGAGTGCATGCGGAAAACAAACCCGCAAAGCAGTATCTTAATGGGCCCGTCGGGTCGCTCGCACCTGTGTGTCTCCGAGGCAATCTAGCGCAGAATGTGGCACCTAGGAACTCCCATGTTACGCTAAAAAAAGGAGCTCCAATGTCAAACGTCGTGAACAACACACAGTACTTTTTGTAAAAGTTTACGCGTTGCCCCTCTGAACAATGGTTTTGACACATTTCAGTAAGATTTCACGCTAGTTTACATGTCCATCCACACCAATTTCAGTTAGATTTCACACCAGTTGATTACTTTTTTTTGAGGGGTCACACCAGTTGATTACTTTCTATGTTCGTGTCCATCCCCTACCTCAGCCCATTTTACATGGCTCGCTATCTTGTGTCTGCGAAATGCTGACGTTTTGACACAAAGCGTATCAAATAGGATTCGCGCTGCTATACGTCGCTTCCCGCAAGACCGAGTACCATCTCGCCTAAAGCAGAACGTCTAGTGGGCGGCCCAATAATACTACATTAGTTGTTTTCGTTTCTTTCGTTGATAGTTTCGTTCATCTTTTTCTTTTTCTTTCTATGTTTTTAATTTTGTTTATATATTTTCAAAATATTACATATATATTCCAAATATTAAATTAAACTAAATTTAAATTAACTTTACTTATTTTTTAAAAGTTCACCGAGCATTAAAAAATGTTATGAAATGTAAAAATTTGCTCATGCAACTTTTATGGAGTATTTGTACCATTGAATTTCTTTCTTGTAATTTATATAATTTTGACACATTTGAAAATATATAAAATGTCCGCTTAATTATAATTTTTTTTGTACCATTCAAAATATTGTTCACAACATTTAAAAAAAAATGTATGCTTTAAAAAGTATGTTTGTGACATTTTTAGAAAATGTTCATAAGTACTCCCTCCGTTTCTAAGTATAAGCCCTTTTAGAGATTTCAACACGGATTACATACGGATGTGTATAGACATATTTTAGAGTGTGGATTCACTTATTTTGCTCCTTACGTACTCTATATTGAAATCTCTAAAAGGTCTTATATTTAGGAACGGAGGGAGTATAGTGTAAATTTTTTGTTGCGCTGTTTATAAAAATTATTCATTCCATATCAAAACACAGTACTTTTCAGCAAATATTCAGATTTCATAAAAGGGTTACGCGTTGCCCCTTGCACGTAACAAATAATTTGGCAAATTGCGGTTGGATTTCACACCATCTGATTTGTTTCTAGCGCTAGTGGAAACGGATCAAATGCCAAGTACCTCGCGCTCGCTCTTCCACTCTGGTTCAGTTTGGATTTCTTTTTCTTCCCAAACGAAGGGGGCTGTCATTGTGTCAACATCGTGCAACTAGTGGGGTGCAACAAGGGACGGAAGAGGATCGGTGGAAGTCAGTGGTGGTGTGGGGGGAGGCGCAGGGCAAACGTTGGATGCATGTCCGGTGAGCCCTGCCAGCACCGCCACTCACACAACACAAGAGACAGACTATGAGCGGTGGCAAAAATTTCAGGTCTGCAGGTACTAGTGCAGAACATTAATTAGCTAGAAAGAGTGCACGGATCAGTTGGATTTAGAAAGGGATTGAGTCACTTTGCATTTTTCTAGCTTACATGGAAGAGAGTCTCCCAGCAAATAAGATAGTTTGAGAAGAAAACTTTGACAGGAATGAATCATATCAGTCTGTCAGCAAAGGCAACTAACCCAACACGGTGTAATAGTAGGATCGCGTTTTATCTTTCTTGCATTATGAAACATCAGGACAACTCATTCTCTTGTCCTGATTGGACTGATGGTAGGGCAAAATGGACTGTAACATCAGGACAACACATTATCTCTTGTCCTGATTAGACTCATGGTAGAGCCAAATGGACTGTAGCATCAGGACAACTCATCATCAAGATATTGTTAATGCAATGTCACTCAGTATGGTAAAGAGTAGAATGCAACGTATGAGGTCTCATGGATGAGAAGAATTTCTTGCAAATTATTTTGCAACAAACATGGCATTTAAATTCCTCCGTTCGAGGATGTTGATATTTCTGATGGACAACTTATTATCTTGTCCTGATTAGACTCATGGTAGAACCAAATAGACTGTAACACCGGGACACCTCATTATCAAGATACTGTTAATGCAATGTCACTTGTTAGTACGATAAAGAGTAGAATGCAACATATGAGGTCTCATGGATGAGAAGAATTTCTTTCAAATTATTTTGCAACAAACATGGCATTGAAATTCCTCCGTTCAAGGATGTTGATGTTCCTGATGGAAGATCACACCGGTGTTATCAAGTACAGACAAACGATGATCGTTATAGAAGAGAAGTATATCTTGGTATCATCGATCAAATCATTCAAAAGCTTGACAATCGGTTTGATGAGGTTGGGACATGTTGTTTTAATTTCCTTGTTTGTACATATTATTTTAATTAATGGAAAATACCATAGAACAATCGTTCTATGGTCTCGGGACAAAAAAATAATTGGCTTGATGAGGTTAATATGGGTTTGATTATTTGTATGTCCTCTTTATGATGCACTCAAGTTAATGAGACTTCCGTATTCTACCCCATGGACATATGAAGCACGGATTTGATAATGCTTGAATTTCAACTCGCCAACTTTATTGATGATATGAGACAAGATCATAGAGTTAGATGTGTAAGTAATACATTGGTGAGCTCTCTATTATGCTTGTTGAAACAAAAAAGAATGATCTTTATGATTTGGTCTACTTACTCATCAAGTAGGTATTGATCTTACCGGTGGCGACAACGAGTGTTGAAAGAGTATTTTCTGCAATGAATCTAGTGAAAAATAAGTTGATAACTACCACGAGTGATGATCCCTCGAACTACTTCTTAGTGAAATTTATTTAAACGAGGTGTGCTTTTGAAAGTAAGTGAAGATAACATAGTTTCTTTTTTGAGGATAAGATGAGATAGTTGAAACTTTCATGCAATGCAAAAATGGAGAGTTACCTAGTGTTGTAATTTTCTATGTGTGCACCTTTCACGTAAGACTATTTATTTTGTAATTTTGCAAAATCGGAATATTTCCTGAACACTAATTTGTGAGATTTGATCGATTTTTTTTATGTTATTTTTTTCTTATGTTACATGACAATTGGATTAGGTAGATTTACTTTTTTATTCCTAGGTCAGCCACTGTCCCAAACAAAACACAATACTTTTCGAAACCCAAATCATAAGTAGCTACCGACAGGTATGAGCACATGGCAAATCGATCGTTTTTATGACAATTCTAATGAAGCAAGGTTGACAAGTTAGTTGACACACACTGCAATTTTCTGTCAAAAAATAAACTGAAGCACGAAGTTGCCGTGCCTGCCAACTAAAGTTGCCATCCTGACGTCACTAAACTTACTATCGAAAACGTTTGATTTGCCATGTGCTAGTACCTGACGTTCGGGCGTTATCAGATTCCTTGGTAAAAGCCTTACGTGTTCGTGTCCATCCACTGCCTCGGGCTATAGCGAAAACGGATCAAATGCCAAGTGCGTTGCCGCTTACTTTTGGTTCACTTTGCCCTTCCTGCATCCTCCCCCCTAACTGAAAGGGGTTGAGATCGTGTCAGCGTGTGCAACCAGTGGGGCGCAGCGCAGCGACGGGATCGGATCGGAGGTGCACAACAGCTGATCATTAGCCAGAAAAGAGCGCACGAATCAGTTGGACTTGGAAAGTGCTCGAGTCCCCCAGCATTTTCCTAGCCAGCTTTCGTCAACCCGCGCACGCACGCACGAGCAGGACGAGAGTCTCCCAGTTTTCTCCTCTCCTCTCCTCTCAAGGAAGGAACGAAGAAGAAAAAGATAGGACACGAAGGCATTTGGTTCCAAAACGGGGAAGAAAGGCTACAACAAACACAAGGAGAAGGAGGGGAGCGGGCGGGGAGGCCGTTGCGTTTCCCGCTATTTCCTCCTTGCCCACCGCTCCCTATACAGCCTCCGCGGCGGCTGCGTCGCCTTCCCCCCGTGAGGCTCCGCATCCCCCGCATTCTTGACCTCCCCGGCGCCCACCCGCCGGCTCGCCATGGGCAACTGCTGCGCGGGATCCGGGGATGCGGAGCCCGCCGCCGGCGCCGACCCCTCCACGCGCCGCGCCGGCGCCTCCGTGCAGGCCGGCGGCGCCTCGCCCTCCTCCGCGCCCGCCCAGAACAAGCCGCCGGCCGCCATCGGCCCCGTGCTCGGCCGCCCCATGGAGGACGTGCGCAGCATCTACACCGTCGGCAAGGAGCTCGGCCGCGGCCAGTTCGGGGTCACCAGCCTCTGCACGCACAAGGCCACCGGCCAGAAGTTCGCCTGCAAGACCATCGCCAAGCGCAAGCTGTCCACCAAGGAGGACGTGGAGGACGTGCGGCGCGAGGTGCAGATCATGTACCACCTCGCCGGCCAGCCCAACATCGTGGAGCTCAAGGGCGCCTACGAGGACAAGCAGTCCGTGCACCTCGTCATGGAGCTCTGCGCCGGCGGCGAGCTCTTCGACCGGATCATCGCCAAGGGCAAGTACACGGAGCGCGCCGCCGCGGCCCTGCTCCGCACCATCGTCGAGATCATCCACACCTGCCACTCCCTCGGCGTCATCCACCGCGACCTCAAGCCCGAGAACTTCCTCCTGCTCAGCAAGGAGGAGGACGCGCCGCTCAAGGCCACCGACTTCGGGCTATCCGTCTTCTACAAGCAAGGCACGCACGCATGCATTTATCTTCTTCTTCTTTCCCGTCCAAGCAAAATAGCAAATGAAACCGCTTCGTTTCGTTGCTCAAGAAAGAATTCTGGCGCCATTGTTGGCTGCAGGGGAGGTGTTCAAGGACATCGTGGGCAGCGCCTACTACATCGCGCCGGAGGTCCTGAAGCGGAACTACGGGCCGGAGGCGGACATCTGGAGCGTCGGCGTCATCCTCTACATCCTTCTCTGCGGTGTCCCTCCCTTCTGGGCAGGCGAGTCATCTTCTAATCTACAGTAATTAACCCCCCCTAATAACAGTCTAATCGAAACGCATCACTGAGACTTAATTTTGTTGTACCAGAATCGGAGCACGGCATCTTCAATTCCATCCTGAGGGGGCAGATCGACTTCAGCAGCGACC
Organism: Triticum urartu; assembly: GCF_056163025.1. Lineage (NCBI taxonomy): Eukaryota > Viridiplantae > Streptophyta > Magnoliopsida > Poales > Poaceae > Triticum > Triticum urartu. The sequence goes on from NC_141875.1 coordinate 561,062,421, forward strand.
CATGGCCACGCATTTCGTCCGGCGCCAAGGACCTCGTTAGAAAGATGCTCAACTCTGACCCCAAGAAGAGGATATCTGCCTACGATGTCCTCAGTGCGTGCACATCTCTTTGCATTTCACGTACCCCGAGTTCAGAATTCTGATCCAACGATATGCTATTGTTTTGGTGTTCAGACCATCCTTGGATCAAGGAAGACGGAGAGGCGCCTGACACGCCGCTGGACAACGCCGTCATGAACAGGCTCAAGCAGTTCAAGGCTATGAACCAGTTCAAGAAAGCTGCGCTAAGGGTCTGTCCATGCATGGTTCTGAATAATTATTCAGGAACCTCCATTTCTCATGTTCTGAACGGATGGTATGCAGGTCATCGCCGGATGCCTGTCGGAGGAAGAGATCAGGGGGCTCAAGGAGATGTTCAAGAGCATGGACTCGGACAACAGCGGCACCATCACCGTCGACGAGCTCCGGAAGGGCCTGGGGAAACAGGGGACCAAGCTCACGGAGGCCGAAGTGGAGCAGCTTATGGAAGCCGTAAGTCTCTCTATCTACATTAATTACTAGGTCCATGGAGATAGCGGCCCGTTTTGAGCTTTGCTGGTCCAGGCCGACGCCGACGGGAGCGGGACGATCGACTACGATGAGTTCATCACGGCGACGATGCACATGAACAGGATGGACCGGGAAGAGCACCTCTACACCGCCTTCCAGTACTTCGACAAGGACAACAGCGGGTACGTAACCTGACAAGTTCACATTCTCTCCTCATCGACAGACATGAACTCACTCATTCTTGGCCTTTCCATGGCTGCCGCATGCAGCTACATTTCCAAGGAGGAGCTCGAGCAGGCCCTTCGGGAGAAGGGGCTTCTGGACGGCAGAGACATGAGCGAAATCGTGTCGGAAGTCGACGCCGACAACGTAATTAACGAGTGTATTCTTTGTTGATGGTGGATGGATGCGTGCGTGCGTGCGTTGCGTTGGCCAAATGATGGTCTGAAAGCTCGCCGTGGCTGTGCAGGACGGGAGGATCGACTACAGCGAGTTCGTGGCGATGATGAGGAAAGGGGCCCCCGAGGGGGCCAACCCCAAGAAGCGGCGCGACGTCGTGCTATAGGGGACGGCGGCTTGGTCGAGGAAGCCGGCGGTCGATCCGCAACAGAACAGCAAGCGATCGAGCGTGCGTGCGAGGCAGCTCGCGACGACGACGACGACGACGATAACGAGCTCATGTACATTTTTCACAGAAGAGGTCGAGTAGCAAATGTTCATATATATACCGTGGGATTGGGAGTCGAAAATGTTGGTACGCTGTCGGGCACGTATCTTCTTCTCTGGTTCTGCTGGTTCCCTTGACTGCCAGGGGAATTAGTTTAGTATGTACTGTATACATCAGTTGAGTAAGTTGGACATTTTTGAGCCTGAATTTGTACGCGGTTTCAGCCTTGAAAATGTGCAGGTATGTAACTTGAGTGAAGTAACGAGCGTGTTGTTGATGTGTCTCTCGCGTGCTTCCAAACTCTCTATGGCTCGTGGAACAGCATGAAGTACAACTGTACAAGCAGGCAGCTTATTTACATGTAGAACAGGAAGGCAGAATCAAGATCAATGGCTCAGCGGCAAGTGGCCTCAACGAACTCTGCTCATGAGTGCATGCCTGTCTGCTCCGCTCTTCTGCGGGCCGAGCTAGCCATGAAGTACGCGTGCAAAAGATAAGGCTCAACATGAGTCCGACTTCAAATCAAATTAACAAAGCCATAGCACATAATAGGTGCATACAACTTGCATAGTAGGACCACGAACACAAATATATTGATAAAAATATAAATGGATTAGATCTAAAATCATGGCACTCAGGCCCTAGTGATAAGCATTAATCATATCAAAGTCATAGCAATATCAATCTCAAAACATAGTGAATACTAGGGATCAAGCCCTAACAAAACCAACTTGATTACATGATAAATCTCATCCAATCCATCACTGTTCAGCAAGCCTACGAAAGAATTACTCATTCCCGGCGGTGAGCATCATGAAATTGGTGATGGAGAATGGTTGATGATTACGACGATGAAAGATCCCCCCTCTCCGGATCTCCGAACGGACTTCAGATCTGGCCTCCCGATGAAGGACAAGAGGTGGCGGCGGCTCCGTATCGTAAAACGCGATGAAACTTTCTCTTCTATTTTTTCTCGGGAAATAGGAATTTATAGTATCCAGATTAGGGTCAGCGAAGCCTCGTGGGGCCCACTACCCACCAGGGCGCACCCCGGGGGTGGCACGCCCTGGTGCCTAGTGGACAGTAGGGCCCCTCCCACCGGTGGGTCTTTGCTCTAGTATTTTTCTTTTTTTCCAATTTTTTTTTCAAAAAGTTTCGTCCAATTTCGAGAACTTTTATTTCTGCACAAAAAACAACACCTTGATAGTTCTGCTGAAAACAATGTTAGTCTAGGTTAGTTTCACTCAAATGATGCAAATTAGAGTCCAAAATAAGAGCAGAAATGTTTGGAAAAGTAGATACGGCGGAGACGTATCGGTGGTTTAATAAGAATATTTGTATTAAGGTTTGTGATTCCCGAAGCATGCACGTACAGTATTCCGTTATGCTAAGAAGTTGGAGCACGATTTATTATTAAGTGTTCCTTTGCGTGAAGGTCAGAGGCGTGCGATGGTTAACTCCTACAAACCTTCCCCCTAGGGGCATGCGTACTACTCCCTCCGTTCCGAATTACCCGTCGCAGAAATAGATGTATCTAGAACTATAGTTCTAGATACATCTATTACGGAGGGAGTAGTACTTTGCTTCGAGGGCTACTAAATTTTCGTAATAAGTATGTGAGTTCCTTATGACTAATTTAAGTCCATGGATTATACACACTCTCACCTTTCCGCAATTTGCTAGCCTCTTCGATATCATACATTGCCCTTTCTCACCTCGAGATGTGATGAAAACTTCGCTGGTGCATCTAAACCTCGTGATATAATACACTCTATCACACATAAGCCTCCTTATATTTTCCTCAAAATAGCCACCATACCTACCTATTATGGCATTTTCGTAGTCATTTCGAGATATATTGCCATGCAACATCCACCGTTTCGTTTATTGTGACACACATCATCATTGCCATATTGCTTTGCATGATCATATAGCTGACGTAGTATTTGTGTCTCAACCACCATTCATCATTATCATACATCACTACAAAAAAAAACACATCCGTGACATTTTGGGCCGAACGAAATTTTTTCTATCATACTTACGACACTTCTATGACGATAATTGTGACAAAACCCGGTATCATCATAGATGTGGCGGGATCCTACTTCTATGACAAAAAATCATGACAGAAAATGGGTTTTTCATCCTGGGCGGGCCGGAGACGCAGTTGCATGACATTCTTTGGGCTGTCCATGACGGAAAAAACCATGGTAGAAGCGAGGGCGAGGAAAATTTCGAGGAGTTCCGGTTACGGTGGGTGGTCGGGGGCCGAGCGATGCACGTTTCTCTCGTACACGTACGCGCGTGTGTGCAAGGCGTTGGGCTCTAACTGAACCTGAGCGATTGCACTAGCTACGTTACTGAACCCGAGTGATTCCTTCGCTACTGCTGCTAATTGAAGCCGATCGATGCTGCCTCTGGATAAACAGTGAGCATTGCTGGGGGGGGGGGTTGGATGAACAGTTCCCGGTGGGGGTGGATGAACAGGACCCCGTGGTGTTGGCTCTGAATGAACAGGACCCCGATCGATCGAGCCGGTTGGGGCTGGATGAACAGGACCCCGTGGAGGGCTGGATGAACAGAACGACCCCATGGAGGGCTGGATGAACAGTAGTCCATGGAGGGGTGGTTGAACAGGAGCCCGTGGAGAGGGCTGGTTGAACAGTAGCCGGTGGAGTAGCGCGCGGTGAAGGCTGGATGAACAGGAGTCCGTGGATGATCAGTCGCAAGTGGAGGCTGGATGAGGTCGACGGTGGATGAACAGTAGCCCATGGAGGCTGGGGGGGGGGTCGATAGTGGAGATGAATAGTATTCCGTGGAGTCCCGTTTTGTGGTACACCACACCCCTCCCGATGAACAGGACCCCCATTTCGACTATAGCGCTCCAACACAAGTCCGTTTCTTCCGTTTTGCGGTACGCCACACCCTTCCCGATCAACAGGACCCCGTTTTGACCGTAGGAGGTCCAACACAAGTCCGTTTCCTCCTTTTGCGGTACGCTAGACCCCTCCGAATGAACAGGATCCCGTTTCGACCATGGCCGGTCGAACACAAGGCCGTTTCCTCTGTTCTGCGGTACGCCAGACCTCGTTTCCATCGGCTGTTCCGTCCAAGCCGGTTGGCTCCCACGTGTTCCGTTGCCTCCCGATGAACACGGCGCATTCCGTTGCCTCCCCATGAACACGATGACGACGCAATTTCTCCGTTCCGACCCAGCCATGTACACGAGCCCTGGCCGTACATATGCGCGAGTAGGCGTTCGAGACCCCGCCCATATGTACGTACGTGGCCGTATTTTCTCTCTTGCACACTAGCTGCTGTACGTACGTGTACATGCTACATGCGCGTCTCTACTACGACACATGCACGCTCTACATCGACCAGTATGTACGTACACATTCGCGACCAAAATGACAACGCTACGTACGCTTCGACAAGGTGGGTCCCGACTGTCAGGCACTTTGTTACGTGCGAAGATATAGCTGGTGGGTCCCAGCAGTCAGGGGGGCGAATCGTTTTTTTGCCCGGACGCACTTCCTTGCGTGCGAAGATGTAGCTGATAGGTCCCAGCAGTTAGGGGGGAATCATTTTTTTTGCGAAATACGGTGGCCCGTCCGGTGGGTCCCCGCTGTCAGGTGCAGGAATAATTATTTTGCACGTAATAAGTAGGCACTTCCTTGCAGCTGCCGTGGACCCAGCTGTTGGCCTCTCCACGTACAGTACTCTTCCGATAGAAGTCGGTCGTTGACCACATTGACCACGCCGCGCCGAGAGCACCAAGGCGGTGGACGACGGCGAGGCCTAGGAAGGGGACGACACGGAGCCAGGGAAGACGCGACAATGGATGCCCACGCGGACAGGAGTACGAGGGTTCACTGGTTCGGCTGCGGTGTGAGGCTGCCGTCGCCGCAGAATAACATAGGGTGTGGGTGAGTAGAGGGATGGCCTGGCCAGCGGTGGGAGTAGTAGAGGGCGGTGAGGCCTCCACGGCATCGCAGCCGGCCACGGGAGGCAGGAGCACGAGGCACGACCGGCGCTGGTTTGGGCGGCTGGAGCAAGAAGACCAGAGGTTGAAGAAGCACTACGGCCGTTGGATGGACATCGTACGGTCACTGGAGCTAGAATCGTGTATATTGACTAAGTTGACAAAGCCCTCCGTCCCGGTCAACTTAATAGGCCCACAAGTCAGCCTCCCACTATACTGGGTCCCAGCTAGCAAGGGGAGTATTCATTTTTTTGTGCGTAATAAGGAGGCACTTCCTTGCGTGCGAAGATATAGCTGGTGGGTCCGAGCTGTCAGCGGCGGTAACGTTTTTCTGTGAAATACATGTTGGGGAACATAGCAGAAATTCAGAATTTTCCTACGTGTCACCAAGATCAATCTAGGAGATACTAGCAACGAGAGAGAGGGAGTGCATCTCCATACCCTTGAAGATCGCTAAGCGGAAGCGTTCAAGTGAACGGGGTTGATGGAGTCATACTCGTCGTGATCCAAATCACTGATGATCCTAGCGCCGAACGAACGGCACCTCCGCGTTCAACACACGTACGGTTGGGAGAGATGTCTCCTCCTTCTTGATCCAGCAAGGGAAGGTGAGGTTGATGGAGATCCAGCAGCACGACGGCGTGGTGGTGGAAGTAGCGGGATCCCGGCAGGGCTTCGCCAAGCACAAGCGGAAAGGAAGAGGTGTCACGGGAGGGAGGGAGGCGCCAGGGCTTCAGATCTCGCTGCCCTCCCTCCCCTTCACTATATATAGGGGCCTAGGGGGGCACCGGCCCCTTGTAGATCCCATCTAGGGAGGGAGGCGGCAGCCCTAGGGGTGGCTTGGCCTCCAAGCCAAGTGGAGGCGCCCCCATCCCTTAGGGTTTCCAACCCTAGGCGCATGGGAGGACCAAGGGGGGGGGGGCGCACCAGCCCACTAGGGGCTGGTTCCCACGCCCCTTCAGCCCATGGGGCCCTCCGGGATAGGTGGCCCCACCCGGTGGACCCCCGGGACCCTTCCGGTGGTCCCGGTACAATACCGATGACTCCCAAAACTCTCCCGGTGGCCGAAATTGGACTTCCTATATATAAATCTTTACCTCCGAACCATTCCGGAACTCCTCGTGACGTCCGGGATCTCATCCGGGACTCCGAACAACTTTCGGTTAACCGCATACTAATATCTCTATAACTCTAGCATCACTGAACCTTAAGTGTGTAGACCCTACGGGTTCGGGAGACATGTAGACATGACTGAGACAACTCTCCGGTCAATAATCAACAGCGGGATCTGGATACCCATGTTGGCTCCCACATGCTCCACGATGATCTCATCGGATGAACCACGATGTCGAGGATTCAATCAATCCTATATTCAATTACCTTTGTCTATCGGTACGATACTTGCCCGAGATTCGATCGTCGATATCCCGATACCTCGTTCAATCTCGTTACCGGCAAGTCTCTTTACTCGTTCCATAACACATCATCCCGTGATCAACTCCTTGGTCACATTGTGCACATTATGATGATGTCCTACCAAGTGGGCCCAAAGATACCTCTCCGTTTACACGGAGTGACAAATCCCAGTCTCGATTCGTGCCAACCCAACAGACACTTTCAGAGATACCCGCAGTGCACCTTTATAGCCACCCAGTTATGTTGTGACGTTTGGTACACCCAAAGCATTCCTACGGTATCCAGGAGTTGCACAATCTCATGGTCTAAGGAAATGATACTTGACATAAGAAAAGCTTTAGCATACAAACTACACGATCTTGCGCTAGGCTTAGGATTGGGTCTTGTCCATCACATCATTCTCCTAATGATGTGATCCCGTTATCAACGACATCCAATGTCCATGGTCAGGAAACCGTAACCATCTATTGATCAACGAGCTAGTCAACTAGAGGCTTACTAGGGACATGGTGTTGTCTATGTATCCACACATGTATCTGAGTTTCCTATCAATACAATTCTAGCATGGGTAATAAATGATTATCATGAACAACGAAATATAATAATAACTAATTTATTATTGCCTCTAGGGCATATTTCCAACAGTCTCCCACTTGCACTAGAGTCAATAATCTAGTTCACATCGCTATGTGATTAACACTCAAGGTCACATCCCCATGTGACTAACACCCAAGAGTTTACTAGAGTCAATAATCTAGTTCAAATTACCATGTGATTAACACTCAATGAGTTCTGGGTTTGATCTTGTTATGCTTGTGAGAGATGTTATAGTCAACGGGTCTGAACCTTTCAGATCCGTGTGTGCTTTACAAATCTCTATGTCATCTTGTAGATGCAGCTACCACGCTCTATTTGGAGCTATTCCAAATAACTGTTCTACTATACGAATCCGGTTTACTACTCAGAATCATCCAGATTAGTGTCAAAGATTGCATCGGCGTAACCCTTTACGACGAACTCTTTTATCACCTCCATAATCGAGAAAATTCCTTAGTCCACTAGTTACTAAGGATAACCTTGACCGTTGTCCTGTGATCCATTCCTAGATCACACTTGTACCCCTTGACTGACTCATGGCTTGGCACACTTCAGGTGCGGTACACAGCATAGCATACTATAGAGCCTATGTCTAAAGCATAGGGGACGACCTTCATCCTTTCTCTCTCTTCTGCCGTGGTCAGGTCTTGAGTCTTACTCAATACTCACACCTTGTAACATAGCCAAGAACTCCTTCTTTGCTGATCTATTTTGAACTCCTTCAAAATCTTGTCACGGTATGTATTCATTTGAAAGTACTATTAAGAATTTTTGATCTATCCTTATAGATCTTGATGCTCAATATTCAAGTAGTTTAATCCAGGTTTTCCATCGAAAAACACTTTTCAAATAACCCTGCATGCTTTCCAGAAATTCTACATCATTTTTTTGATCAACAATATGTTAACAACATATACTCATCAAAAAATTCTATAGTGCTCTCACTCACTTCTTTGGAAATACAAGTTTCTCATAAACTTTGTATAAACCCAAAATCTTTGATCATCTCATCAAAGCATATATTCCAATTCCGAGATGCTTACTCCAGTCCTTAGAAGGATTGCTGGAGCTTTGCATACTTGTCAGCATCTTTCAGGATTGACAAAACCTTCTGGTTGTATCACATACAACCTTTCCTCAAGAAAAACGTCGAGGAAACAATGTTTTGACATCCTTTCTGCAAGATTTCATAAATAATGCAGTAACTGCTAACATAATTCCAACAGACTCTTAGCATCGCTACGAGTGAGAAAGTCTCATCATAGTCAACTCCTTGAACTTGTCGGGAAACATCTTAACGACAAGTCAAGCTTTCTTAATGGTGACACTTACCATCAATGTCTGTCTTCCTTTTAAAATCCATCTGCACCCAACAGCCTTACGACCATCAAGTAGTTCTTTCAAAGTCTATACTTTGTTTTATACATGGATCCTCTCTCGGATTTTTATGGCCTCGAGCCATTCGTCGGAATCTGGGCCCACCATCGCTTCTCCATAGCTCGTAGGTTCATTGTTGTCTAGCAACATGACTTCCAAGACATGATTACGTACCACTCTGAAGTAGTACACATCCTTGTCGACCTATGAGGTTTGGTAGGGACTTGATCCGAAGTTTTATGATCACTATCATAAGCTTCCATTTCAATTGGTGTAGGTGCCACAGGAACAACTTCCTGTGCCCTGCTACACACTAGTTGAAGTGACGGTTCAATAACCTCATCAAGTCTCCACCATCCTCCCACTCAATTCTTTCGAGAGAAACTTTTCATCAAGAAAGGACCCGTTTCTAGAAACAATCACTTTTGCTTCCGGATCTGAAATAGGAGGTATACCCAACTATTTTTGGGTATTCTATGAAGATGCATTTATCCGCTTTGGGTTCGAGCTTATCAGCCTGAAACTTTTTCACATAAGCATTGCAACCCCAAACTTTTAAGAAACGACAGCTTAGGTTTCTCTAAACCATAGTTCATACGGTGTCATCTCAATGGAATTGTGTGGTGCCCTATTTAAAGTGAATGCAGTTGTCTTTAATGCCTAACCCATAAACCATAGTGGTAATTCGATAAGAGACATCATGGTATGCACCATATCCAATAGGGTGCAGTTATGATGTTCGGACACACCATCACACTATGGTGGTCCAGGCGGTATTAGTTGTGAAACAATTTCCACAATGTCTTAATTGTGTGCCAAACTCGTAACTCAGATATTCATCTCTATGATCATATCATAGACATTCTATCATCTTGTCACGACGATCTTCAACTTCACTCTGAAATTACTTAAACCTTTCAATAATTCAGACTTGTGTTTCATCAAGTAAATATACTCAGCATCTACTCAAATCATCTGTGAAGTAAGAACATAACGATATCCACTGCGTGCCTCAGCACTTATTGGACTGCACACATCAAAATGTATTACTTCCAACAAGTTGCTTTCTTGTTCCATCTTACTGAAAACGAGGCCTTTCAGTCATCTTGCCCTTGTGGTATGATTTGCATGTCTCAAGTGATTTCAAAATTAAGTGAGTCCAAACGATCCATCTGCATGGAGTTTCTTCATGCATATCTACCAATAGACATGGTTCGCATGTCTCAATCTTTTCAAAACGAGTGAGTCCAAAGATCCATCAACATGGAGCTTCTTCATGCGTTTTATACCAATATGACTCAAATGGCAGTGCCACAAGTATGTGGTACTATCATTACTATCTTATATCTTTTGGCATGAACATGTGTATCACTACGATCGAGATTCAATGAACCATTCATTTTAGGTGCAAGACCATTGAAGGTATTATTCAAATAAACAGAGTAACCATTATTCTCCTTAAATGAATAACCATATTGCGATAAACATAATCCAATCATGTCTATGCTCAAAGCAAACACCAAATAACAATTATTTAGGTTTAACACCAATCTCGATGGTAGAGGGAGCATGCGATGCTTGATCATATCAACCTTGGAAACACTTCCAACACATATTGTCATCTCACCTTCAGCTAGTCTCCGTTTTATTCCGTAGCCTTTTATTTTGAGTTACTAACACTTAGCAACTGAACCGGTATTTTAATACCCTGGTGCTACTAGGAGTACTAGTAAAGTACACATTAATATAACATATTTCCAAAATACTTCTGTTGACCTTGCCAGCCTTCTCATCTACCAAGTATCTAGGGTAGTTCTGCTTCAGTGACCATTCCCTCATTACAGAAGCACTTAGTCTCGGGTTTGGTTCAACCTTGGGTTTCTTCACTAGAGCAGCAACTGATTTGCCGTCTCATGAACTATCCATTCTTTCCCTTGCCCTTCTTGAAACTAGTGGTTTAACCATCAACAATTGATGCTCCTACTTGATTTCTACTTTCGCGGTGTCAAACATCGCGAGTTGCTCAAGGATCATCATGTCTATCCCTGATATGTTATAGTTCATCACGAAGCTCCAATAGCTTGGTGGCAGTGACTATGGAGAATCATCACTATTTCATCTGGAAGATTAACTCCCACTCGATTCAAGCGATTGTAGTACTCAGACAATCTGAGCACATGCTCAATGATTGAGCTTTTCTCCCTTAGTTTGCAGGCTTAAGAAACTTTTCAGAGGTCTCATACCTCTTGACGTGGGCACTAGTCTGAAATCCCAATTTCAGTCTTTGGAACATCTCATATGTTCTGCGACGTTTCAAAAACGTCTTTGGTGCCACAATTCTAAACCGTTAGTATTACGCACTGAACTATCACGTAGTCATCAAAACGTGTATGTCAGATGTTTCCCAACATCTACAGATGACGCTCGAGGTTCAACGCACTGAGTGGTGCATTAAGGACATAGCCCTTCTGTGCGGCAACGAGGACAATCCTCAGTTCATGGACCCAGTCCGCATAATTGCTACTGTCAACTCTCAACTAAATTTTCTCTAGGAACATATCTAAAACAGTAGAACCAAAGCGTGAGCTACGACATAATTTGCAAAGACCTTTTGACTATGTTCATGATAATTAAGTTCATCTAATCAAATTATTCAATGAACTCCCACTTAGATAGACATCCCTCTAGTCATCTAAGTGATACATGATCCGAGTCAACTAGGCCGTGTCCGATCATCACGTGAGACGGACTAGTCATCATTGGTGAACATCTTCATGTTGATCGTATCCACTATACGACTCATGTTCGACCTTTCGGTATTCCGTGTTCCGAGGCCATGTCTGTACATGCTAGACTCGTCAAGTCAACCTAAGTGTTTCACATGTGTAAATCTGGCTTACACCCGTTGTATGCGAACGTTAGAATCTATCACACCCGATCATCACGTGGTGCTTCGAAACAACGAACCTTCGCAACGGTGCAAATTTAGGGGAACACTTTTCTTGAAATTTCAGCGAGGGATCATCTTATTTATGCTACCATCGTTCTAAGCAAATAAGATGTAAACATGACAAACATCACATGCAAATCATAAAGTGACTTGATATGGCCAATATCATCTTGCGCCTTTTGATCTCCATCTTCGAGGCGCGGCATGATCACCTTCGTCACCGGCATGACACCATGATCTCCATCATCGTGTCTTCATGAAGTTGCCTCGCCAACTATTACTTCTACTACTATGGCTAACGGTTAGCAATAAAGTAAAGTAATTACATGGCGTTTTCATTGACACGCAGGTCATAAATAAATTAAGACAACTCCTATGGCTCCTGCCGGTTGTCATACTCATCGACATGCAAGTCGTGAATCCTATTACAAGAACATGATCAATCTCATACATCACATATATCATTCATCACATCCTTTTGGCCATATCACATCACATAGCATACCCTGCAAAAACAAGTTAGACGTCCTCTAATTGTTGTTGCATGTTTTACGTGGCTGCTATGGGTTTCTAGAAAGAACGTTTCTTACCTACGCAAAACCACAACAATGATATGCCAATTGCTATTTACCCTTCATAAGGACCCTTTTCATCGAATCCGATCCGACTAAAGTGGGAGAGACAGACACCCGCCAGCCACCTTATGCATCAAGTGCATGTCAGTCGGTGGAACCAGTCTCATGTAAGCGTACGTGTAAGTTCGGTCTGGGCCGCTTCATCCCACAATGCCCCCGAATCAAGATAAGACTAGTAACGGCAAGCAAATTGAACAAATCATCGCCCACAACTACTTTGTGTTCTACTCGGGCATAGAATCTACGCATAGACCTAGCTCATGATGCCACTGTTGGGGAACATAGCAGAAATTCAAAATTTTCCTACGTGTCACCAAGATCAATCTAGGAGATACTAGCAATGAGAGAGAGGGAGTGCATCTTCATACCCTTGAAGATCGCTAAGCGGAAGCGTTCAAGTGAACGGGGTTGATGGAGTCGTACTCGTCGTGATCCAAATCACCGATGATCCTAGCGCCGAATGGACGGCACCTCCGTGTTCAACACACGTACAGTTGGGAGAGACATCTCCTCCTTCTTGATCCAGCAAGGGAAGGAGAGGTTGATGGAGACCCAGCAGCACGACAGCGTGGTGGTGGAAGTAGCGGGATCCCGGCAGGGCTTCGCCAAGCACAAGCGGGGAGGAAGAGGTGTCACGGGAGGGAGGGTGGCGCCAGGGCTTCAGATCTCGCTTCCCTCCCTCCCCTCCACTATATATAGGGGCCTAGGGGGCACCGACCCCTTGTAGATCCCATCTAGGGAGGGGGGCGGCAGCCCTAGGGGTGGCTTGGCCTCCAAGCCAAGTGGAGGCGCCCCCACCCCTTAGGGTTTCCAACCCTAGGCGCATGGGAGGCCCAGGGGGGGGGGCACCAGCCCACTAGGGGCTGGTTCCCACGCCCCTTCAGCCCATGGGGCCCTCCGAGATAGGTGGCCCCACCCGGTGGACCCCCGGGACCCTTCCGGTGGTCCCGGTACAATACCGATGACTCCCAAAACTCTCCCGGTGGCCGAAACTGGACTTCATATATATAAATCTTTCCCTCCGGACCATTCCGGAACTCCTCGTGACGTCCGGGATCTCATCCGGGACTCCGAACAACTTTCGGTTAACCGCATACTAATATCTCTACAACTCTAGCGTCACCAAACCTTAAGTGTGTAGACCCTACGGGTTCGGGAGACATGTAGACATGACTGAGACAACTCTCCGGTCAATAACCAACAACGGGATCTGGATACCCATGTTGGCTCCCACATGCTCCACGATGATCTCATCGGATGAACCACGATGTCGAGGATTCAATCAATCCCGTATTCAATTCCCTTTGTCTATCGGTACGATACTTGCCCGAGATTCGATCGTCGGTATCCCGATACCTCGTTCAATCTCGTTACCGGCAAGTATCTTTACTCGTTCCATAACACATCATCCCATGATCAACTTCTTGGTCACATTGTGAACATTATGATGATGTCCTACCAAGTGGTCCCAGAGATACCTCTCCGTTTACACGGAGTGACAAATCCCAGTCTCGATTCGTGCCAACCCAACAGACACTTTCGGAGATACCCGCAGTGCACCTTTATAGCTACCCAGTTACGTTGTGACGTTTGGTACACCCAAAGCATTCCTACGGTATCCAGGAGTTGCACAATCTCATGGTCTAAGGAAATGATACTTGACATTAGAAAAGCTTTAGCATACGAACTACACGATCTTGTGCTAGGCTTAGGATTGGGTCTTGTCCATCACATCATTCCCCTAATGATGTGATCCCGTTATCAATGACATCCAATGTCCATGGTCAGGAAACCGTAACCATCTATTGATCAACGAGCTAGTCAACTAGAGGCTTACTAGGGACATGGTGTTGTCTATGTATCCACACATGTATCTGAGTTTCCTATCAATACAATTCTAGCATGGATAATAAACGATTATCATGAACAAGGAAATATAATAATAACTAATTTATTATTGCCTCTAGGGCATATTTCCAACAATACAGAGGCCCTTTCGGTGGGTCCCAGATGTTAGGTGGAGGAATCATTATTTTGCGCGTAATAAGGAGGCATTTCCTTGCGTGCGGCCATGGACCTAGCTGTCAGCCTCTCCATGTACAGTCCGCTTCAGATGCATGTCGGTCATTGACCAGGCCGCGCCGAGAGCACCAGGCCGGTGGACGATGGCGAGGCCTAGGAAGGTAACGACACAGAGCCAGGGAAGTCTCGACCGTTGTTTCCCACGCGGAGGGGAGTACGACTGTACGAGGGTTTACTGGTTCATCTGCCGTCGTCGGAGAATAACAACAGGTGTGGGTGAGTAGACGGATGGCTAGGCCAGGGATAGGAGTACGGTGGGACGGTGAGGCCTGCGCGGCAGCACAGCCGGCCGCGGGGAGGAGGGAGCATGCAGTCCCGTCAGCACTTGTTTGAGCGACTGGAGCAGGAAGAGCAGAGATTGAAGAAGCACGACGGCCGTTGGATGGACATCCAACAGTCACTACTTGTGCGTCAACCTTTTTTAGGAAAGCCTCAAATCTGTGGAAAACAGCATACAACCCATCTGCCATTATTTCTAATAATTTACAGCCCATTTGCTAATTCTTAAGGTTTTTTTTGGAGCCCATATTTTTTGTTAGCATTACAACCCATATTGTGGCCACGGTTAAAAATTTATACAAAATTTTGCATATTTCGGTACAGTCCGAACTATTTTTAATCTCGAAATTTCGAGTCACATTCAAACTAATTTTAAAAATAAATGTATATCAATATAAAATCCAACAAATTGTCCACGCATAAAAATCAATGCAATTTAAAATCTCGAAATGAAAAAAAGAAATTTGAAACTAATTGCCAGTTTGATGTGTTTTAAAAATGTACAACCCATTTCTCATTACTGATAGGCCATTTTCTCGGCCAGCCGGATGAAGCTCACCTCGTCTTGAAAGATTTGCAGCCCAATAGGCATGACAAAGCGACTTACTTGGCAAATCACAAAAAAACTAGGTTGTGGCCGTGGACCCAGCTGCGGCATGGACCCAGCTGTCAGCCTCTCCACGTATAGTACTCTTCCGATGGAAGTCGGTCGTTGACCACATTGACCACGCCGTGCCGAGAGCACCAAGGCGGTGGACGACGGCGAGGCCTAGGAAGGGGATGATGCGGAGATGGGGAAGACACGCAGTGGATGCCCACGCGGAGAGGAGTACGAGGGTTCGCTGGTTCGGCTGTGGTGTGAGGCTGCCGTCGCCACAGAATAACAGGGGGTGTGGGTGAGTAGAGGGATGGCCTGGCCAGCGGTGGGAGTAGTAGGGGGCGGTGAGGCCTCCACAGCATTGCAACCGGCCACGGGAGGCAGGAGCACGAGGCACGATCGGCGCTGGTTTGGGCGACTGGAGCAAGAAGACGAGAGGTTGAAGAAGCACTATGGCCGTTCGATGGACATCGTACGGTCACTGGAGCTAGAATCATTCATATTGACTAAGTTGACAAAGCCCTCCATCCCCGTCAAGTTAGTTGGCCCACAAGTTAGCCTCCCACTATTGTGGGTCCCAGCTAGGACGGGGTATTCATTTTTTTGTGCGTAATAAGGAGGCACTTCTTTGCGTGCGAAGACATAGCTGGTGGGTCCGACTTGTCAGCGGTGGGAATGTTTTTTTTCGTGAAATACAGAGGCCCTTCCGGTGGGTCCTAGCTGTGAGGTGGAGGAATCATTATTTTGTGCATAATAAGGAGGCATTTCCTTGCATGCGGCCGTGGACCCAGCTGTCACCCTCTCCACTCACAGTCTACTTCCGATGGTGTCGTTCGTTGACGACGTTGACCACTCCGTGCCGAGCGCATCCAAGGTGGTGGACGACGACGAGGCCTAGGAATGAGACGAAGCGGAGCCGGGGAAGACGCGGCAGTGGATGCCTACGCGGAGAGGAGTACGAGGGTTCACCGGTTCGGCTGCGGTGTGAGGCTGCCGTCGCCACAGGGCCTGGCTAGCGATGAGAGTAGTAGGGTGCGGTGAGGCCTCAACGGCAGCACAGCCGGCCACTGGAGGCAGGAGCAGGCGGTCTCGTCGGCGCTTGTTTGGGCGGCTGGTGCAAGAGGAGCAGCGATTAAAGAAGCAGCAGGACCGTTCGATTCAAATCCAACGGTTACTGCTGCTAGAATTGTTTGTTGACTAAGTTGACAAGCCCTGTGTACACGTCAACTTAGTAGGCCCACAGGTTAGCCTCCCAACCGGTGCGCCCCAGATGTCAGTCGGAGGAATCATTTTTTCATGTAATAAGCAGGCAGTTGACTGCGTGCGGCCAGGCCAGTGGAGGGAGTAGGGTGGGCAGGGGAAGCGTGCGCAGCATCACAGCGGGCCACAAGAGGAGGGAGCATGCAGTCCCGCCGGCGCTAGTTTAGGCGGCTGGAGCAGGAAGATTAGAGATTGAAGAAGCACGTCGGCCTTTGGATGGACATCCAACAGTCACTGCTGCTAGAATCGTGTGTTGACTGACAAAGCCTTGCGTAAACAAGTCAGCCTCGAAATCTGTGACGTGTACATCCCATTTGCTATTATTTTTGTAATTTTTACTCATTTTCTAATTCATATGGAATTTATTGCAGCCCGTTTTCCATTTTTAGAATTGCTACCCATTTTCAGGTCAGTATCGGGGTTAAAAAATCAATTAAATATGTGGGAAATTTTGAAAATTCGCAAATTTTTGCCGGGGAACAAAATATTCTTAATCCAAAAATTAGTAGCCATACTAAAACAAATTTAAAAATAAATTAGTACTATGTCATGTTAAATCCAATGAAATACTCCCTCCGTCCCAAAAATTCTTGTCTTAGATTTGTCTAAATACGGATGTATCAAGTCACGTTTTGGTATTAGATACATCTGTATCTAGACTAATCTAAGACAAGAATTTTGGGACGGAGGGAGTATAAGATATCGGTGAAGAACAAAAACAAAAAAAGAAACTAATATCCCATTTGCTATAATTTTTTTGGAATTTTCAACCCCTTTTGATATTACTTTTAACAGACACTGACCATACTCTTTGGCCAGGCCGGAATGCATCCCTCCTCGTCTTGAAAGATTTGCAGCCCAGTAAGTCGGAGAAAAAAAATAGGCCTAGCTTGGGTATTCTTCAAAAAGAAATATTGGGCTACCTATTTTCCCAAAGAAAAAACTGTTGGGCTGGTCATGTTGTTAGACGGGCCACAAAGACCGCACAACCCAGTTTATAGCCCGCTCCTCTGAATTACTACTCAAAAAAAAGTTGTGCAATTATGTCGTTAATTTACTATACGTTGAAAATGATGTGGGTCCCACATATCAGCAGGTGGATTAGAGTAAAAAAACGAGGGGTTCATCTGAGTAGCAAAAGAGGCGCTTGCTTGTGTTCGGGAAGGGACCTGGTGGGTCCGCACTATCATACTCACAACTACAGTCCTCTCCCGATTCACTATGTTGACAGGGACCATTTCAAAAAAAAACTATGTTGACAGGGCCGGACGGCGGTGCCGCGGCGAGCACACCAAGGCGGAGGATAAAGTGCTGTCGCCAATGTGCTGGGCTGGGTTGGACATTCTTATTGAAAAATAATAATGGACCAGAACTATTTACGACATTGACTACAATTTGCATGGGTCCGCTGGTTGTAGGAAGAAACTATTGGGAGAAAGAAGACTGGTCGCTATCTTTGCCTAAGAATAATATCGACTGAATGTAACAACAGTATCATAGGAAATAATATCCTCATGTTAAATCGTGAATTTAAAGAACTGGTGCATGAGCATTTAGCTTTATTTATTTATTTACTTATTTATGTTTAGGGGACGATGATCATGTACCTGGGCTGGATTCATGTGAGAGCCTCCCTTCCAGTTAATTATGGGCTTCTCTATTGGGCCTTCATCAGTGGGCTGCATGTTATCAACAAGTGGAAAATGTGTTCCGTACGAAAAATAGTATGTGCTACGTATGGTACGGGGCACTAAAGGATCGAACCGTGCAATGAATTTCAAAACATTGTGTTTGTTGTTCTAACAACACATTTATTCAACCAACAGACGAAATATACTACTGATTGTACATTGAAAACAACAGCAACAGCAACCAGGGTTGGGGGTGTAACAAAAGCAGTAAGCAGGCTAGAAGAGTGAAGACGCAACTCTCTCTTCCAAACCAAACATCAGCCATCATTACAAAATGGATACCAAAAAATAACAAGTGTATGCATCAAACTAAATAAAGATCCTACTACACCAAGTGTACGCATCTAACTAACCGGCTCAGTTAGATGTTACTATTTATTAAGCTATGGAGATTGGCTGACGGCTTGAACCAAATGGGTGCCTGACGGGGGAAACTCCAGCCAACAGGTCGAAGTCTGATACTTGCGACCCTCTCTCCTACTTTGGGCTGCAGAGCGTGGTGGCACATATGAGGGTATGGTGCATGCAGAGACGCATGGTACGCTGTGTACACACAGTTTTGCTTGATGAATGAAACCGCGCTGCCATCATGATCCTTGCCGTCGGTTATCTCCTGGTTAATCGGATAATTCAGTCCGACAAACAGAGAGCGTGTACCAAGGCTACTTACCAACCTCTAGTCAAAAATTCCTGAAGGCCCAGAGAAGCTGGGATCCTGCTCAAAGACCTTGCAGTGACTGTGATTGTATTCCGCGAAACAACACGTCCGGTATGTGCGAACGATCATCAATCGTTCGCCATCGTCTGATCGAGTCAGGAACCACCTGCAACTGCCATGCCGCTTTTCTTTGAAAGGTTCTGGGATTAGGAAGGGCAGGGACACCAGGCGGCCTACAACATCATATCAAGTTGGAGTCAAATAACCCTTAAAATAAGTTGGAGTCAAATAAAAAAGGGCTCTCGATGTAGTCAATCTTAAGAACAACAAGTTATGAGCATGAATATTTTTCAGTAAATGCTGACAATAATATAAGCAAGCCATCATGATATCATAGGAAAGTAACATACTGCTGTAACAGCCGTTTGTAGCGATGACTGGAGTAGGCCAGCAATACGTCCAGCCATAGAAGGAGTTGACAGCGTAAATGAAGCCCTTGTGTTGAATGGCATCAGAGAACCATGGAGGATGTATGATCCTGTGATGGACGTGCATATTTATCCGCTTACCGCAGTGACCTGTCAGATAGGCGAGACCACGGTTAAAGAACGCAATTAGCCTTAAGTCTTTATAATTCGAAAATCTTGTGGGCACTTGGCAGATTACAACCTTGAGCAAATCAAACTTGGTATCATGTTGGCTACTGTAAGATTCCGAGTATTTTGGGACGTGGTGCCAAAGTAGTGCAGTGTTAATCGAAGGAAGGGGGATCAATCGCCGGGTGTAGACCTCCACGAGCATCCAGCTGCCGCGACCGTCGACGAGCACCATCCAAGACGTGTTCATGCCGACCCAGTAGATACCGTTAATGTAGTTGAGGGTGACAGGGATCGGATCGTAGTCAAGGGGGTTGATGCTCGCCACCCTACGATCATTATGCTGCGTGACATGCCGTTTCTGAAGATCAAGCGGCATCAGCAAGCAAGGAGCTGGCTTAAAAAGCTCCGGCCTAAGGGCTTTGAGTAAACGGTACAGCCCCGACGAGCACGCGACGAGCGGCATGGTACTAAGATTGTCCACATGCGAAACAATGAGCTTGATTACCTTTGTGGGGAGTGAATTCCAGCCACTCTTTCGGTAGACGCTGCTTGGTTCTGCCATTGTTAGTTCTTGGGTTTCGGACGAGGGGGGAGGCGCCTTAGCGGGGATGGAAGATTGGACGAGGGGGGGAGGCGCCTTAGCGGGGATGGAAGAGCGGACAAAGATGGAGAAGCGAATATGTGTTGCGGGAAGTGGACAGGTGATGATGACTACAACACGCCGCTTGACTTACGAGACACATACCAACAGCGTAGGGTCATATCGAAGTCAGACAACTTGCTTGAGTGATCACAGTACTGGTACTCCCTACAGTACCTACTACTATGCCCTAACTTGCTTGAGTAGAGTAGTAGTGGAGTAGGACTCTGCTCTACTACTAGCACCGGAGGAGTAGCATATTATAATCTAAAATAGTTACAAACTTCAATGCCCGAGCGTGGAACGACTACGAACCACCATCGATGCTAACTCCAATCCCCAGCAAACATTTGCTGGAAGATATGGCAGTTGCAAACGCCCGCGACGTAGTTACAGTACGTGTGTAAGGGTGGCGGTTTTGTCAAATACTATGGCTTAAAAACAGGCCACCACCGGATGGAAATCTGACAGTTACGTGGGATTCGCCAGGATTGAGCTCGTGCCGAACAATCGCCAGATATCATTACTAAAAAAGTTTAAAACACCCGGGGCTATAACTTGCACCAGCTGACCACTAACAATGATACTAACATAGTTGTAAAATGGTCAAAGACCGTGTCTAGGTGGTGTTTGGAATTATATGCAAAAAATTAGCAAGATGCTCGTGCATTGCACGACACACCATCATCACCAACTCGGTTTTTTCTCTACTCCTACTCCTATAAAAGACTCAGGTGGTGATGATGGAGGCGAGGAGGCGTGTTCAGCCGGGCGTGCAGTGGACGGCGCAATACTATTCGATTTGTTATAAAAAACAAAGAAGAGTAGTAGAGATAGAGATAAGAGTAGAGATGGAGACTTAGGCCTTCCACTATGTAGGCCAAAAGTGGTGCTAAATTTGCTTTTTGGGTATTTGGCACCAATGCCCTACATTGCCCAAGCGATGCCAGAAAAAAAATTCTGGGCACTGGAGCACCATCTACTGCTTCGTGTGCTACTCCTGCGTACCATTCGGCGACCGCAACATCCCCTACAGCCACTCCCTCCCGCGCTTCATTCGGCGGGCGCTGTTGAAATTTGGGGAGCACACTCTCGCGACTGCTGGCAGCCATGACTTCACCGACGACGACTTCTTCCCCGACCTCGGCGACCTCTTCCTCAACGACATGGGCGACAACCTCAGCGCCAACGGTGCTGCTCCTGTTGCACCGTATGTGTTTCTGTCCTTCCTGTTCGAAATCATGGTAGAATTTATGTTTCTACTCTGTATCCTACTAGATTCTATCTGTTCATCTACTATGCTAGTCCACATGATTAGTTTAATCTCTGTTATAGCCGTCATGATTTATTTTGTGCTTATTCGGATTAAATCTCATAGTAACTTGCTCATATATTCAACTGGCGCAACAACCTCTACAGCCACTCCCGTTTCATGGACGGCCTGGTCGATGCCTCCAAGGAGCCCTTCGTCTACTGCTACGAGTGCCCGATGCCATTTTCGGGCTCGCCGGCGGACATCGTCCATCACCTCACGGATGCGTGCAACGGTCACTACTGGCCCTTGGCGGAGAACATCAAGTACGAGACGTGCTACCCGTTCACCATGCCGGAGTCGCCGGAGGATCACCACCGCCTGCTAGTGAAAGTGCGTTATATCGACTAGAGGGGGGGGGCTGAATAGGCAATTTTTATGAAAGTCTTCAAAACGTGGAAGTTATGAAGACAAACGATAGAAATAAACCTATTACCATGCAGCGGAAGGTAGACTACACTAAGCAAACCATAGTCAAGTATTCAATGGAGTGAAAGCACAATGACTAATAGCAGCAATGTAGTAAGGATCAGGTAGGAAGATATTATGAAGCCAAACAGAACACGCAGTCACTCAGTGAAGACAAAAGATAGTGCAATCATACAATGACTTCACAAGGACCAACAGTAAGTAAAGGGAAGGGAAGGATGAAACTAGTGACTCGTTGAAGACAATGATTTGTTGGACCAGTTCCAGTTGCCGTGACAACTGTACGTCTGGTTAGGGCAGCTAGGTATTTAAACCTGAGGACACACAGTCCCGGACACCCAGTCCTGAACACGCAGCTCAGGACACCCAGTCCTCACCGTATTCCCCTTGAGCTAAGGTCACACAGACCTCGCCCAATCACTCAGGTAAGTCTTCAAGGTAGACTCCCAAACCTTCACAGACTTCGTTCACCGGCAATCCACAATGTCTCTTGGATGCTCAGAACGCGACGCCTAACTGGCTGGAGGATTCACAGTCCTCAAGTGCAATAAGTCTTCAGATCACACAGACAAGAAGACTTAAGTGATGCCTAACACTCTTTGGCTCTGGGTGGTTAGGGCTTTATCCTCGCAAGGAATTCTCTCTCAAAGGCTTCGAGGTGGGTTGCTCTCAAACGACAAAAGCCGTACTCTAACTCTAAGCAGCCACCCGTTTATGGTTGTAGGGGTGGGCTATTTATAGCCACTAGGCAACCCGACCTAATTTGTCCGAAATGACCCTGGGTCACTAAGGAACTGAAACGTGTTCCAACGGTCAGATTTCATACACACATGGCAGCTTTACTTGGGCTACATGCAAAGCTGACTTGTCCGACTCTGGACAAGTTTCGCTCTCATAGTCTTCACTCGAAGACATAGGTTTTGGTTAAGCATCACTTCAGTCATTCTGACTGGTTCACTTTGACCCCACTTAACAGTACGGTGGTTCCTATGACTCAACAAAGAAGAAACAGAACTACAAAAGATCTAAGTCTTTGAGCTCCATAGGCTTCATGTGATGTCTTCTCTTGTCATAGTCTTCAATGTGAGTATCTTCACATACCACCTTTGACATCAATGTCTTCATACATTTTTAGGGGTCATCTCTGGTAGGAAAACCGAATCAATGAGGGACTTCTACCTGTGTTATCCTGCAATTCTCACAAACACATTAGTCCCTCAACTAGGTTTGTCGTCAATACTCCAAAACCAACTAGGGGTGGCACTAGATGCACTTACAATCTCCCCCCTTTTGGTGATTGATGACAAACTAGTTGAAGTTTTCAACGGGGAATATAATATGTGAAATTGTAAAGGATAAGGAATTGTCTTCATAAGTTGCAAGGGCTCCCCCTGAAGATGTGCATATAAGTAATTTGCTTTTGAATGCAAATGCACATGGCAGGTTGTACTTGTGGAGCTCCTCTTCAACTTATGATGACAATTCATTATGCATGTGAAGATATGTGAAGATAATGACATGCATAATGGAAAATGGACGTCTGCAAAATGATCTAAGTGCGGAATTTATCGTCGCACATGCGGAATTTATCATCGCATCACAAAGTGGCAAATAAGCAGCAGACGACCATTGAGTTTAAGTGTTACAACTCAAAGAACCAAATGTATCAAAACGAGAGTTGTAAACACGAAGCAAAATATAAAGCACCCGCCCATATGGACCCGCTTGAAGACTATCAAACTCACATGCTTCTCCCCCTTTTGTCAGTAAGGACCAAAAAGGTTTGAAGACATAGAGCATCTACTCATTCCCATGAAGAGTAGGTGAAGCAGCAGGGTCGTCGGTGGTGTTCGGTGGTGCAGAAGAACTTGCAGCAGTGTCGAAGCATGCTGAAGGAGGTGGCGGTGAAGTGGCATCTTCTTCATCCTCGATCACTCTGGCATTCATAGTTGCAGCAGAGGAAGAGAACTCAGAGTCTTCAAGATATGGAGTGCGTCGCAGCACTGCCCTTCGAGGAGGTGTGGAGTCAAACTTGAAGCATTTAGAGAAGCCATCCTCTTGAAGATCATCTTCAGAGCACATCAGCCTTAGCCCCTTCCATGTGCATCGAGAGGTTTCATGGGCAACAAAAGCATTCTTGGTGGCAAGATTGCGAATGCGGTTGACATCCACCAAGAGGCTTTGCATTTGACGCTTCAGCCAGTCATGATGCCTATCCTGTTTCTGATGAAGAGCCACCAGAAGCTCTCGGTCATTAAGAACACGAGTGTGCTTCTTGGGTCGTTGGGCAGTTGTGCTGTCGGTGGCTTCAGTAAGGGCAGGATGTGGTGCACGTGTAGTTCCAGCCAAAGGATACACACGAGTGACTACTTCAACTCCTTCAATGTTCTGAGAAAAACTTTGATGCTCCGCATTCTAAAGACATAGAGGTTCCTTGGTAGGCTCAGGATAGATGGCTTCAATAGACATATCCACATCAGGCAGAAAGATCCGATGATTGCGAGCAGATGGCTGATATGAGATAGCGGAGTGAAGTTTGATCAGCCGCATTACCCATGGGGCGTAGAACTTCAAGCCAAAAAGATCAGAGCCTGATGCAGCAAGTTGGCGAATGAAGAAGTCCTATGCATTGAAGCATTTGCCATGAAGAATATAGAAGACCAAAGTCTTCATTGCACCTTCCAGCTTGGCATGTGGAGAGTGTCCTTT
The DNA here is from genome assembly GCF_056163025.1 of Triticum urartu. Lineage (NCBI taxonomy): Eukaryota > Viridiplantae > Streptophyta > Magnoliopsida > Poales > Poaceae > Triticum > Triticum urartu. The sequence goes on from NC_141875.1 coordinate 561,086,857, forward strand.
GATGGGCCAGAGAGTTCGCCTTATGATGTGATAAATAGTCCTTGGCAGATACTCTAGGTCTTCAGCAAAGAACTCTTTGGGATATGCAGCATCTTGGGGCAATGGCTTCATCATACTGAGCATCTGACTCATGTTAGGTTCAGGCTTCTGAAAGATGCTCTCCACAGCTTCACTATGAAGTTGACAGCCAGATTCGTAGAGATCGCCAGGAGTGGGTAGACCAGTGAGCTCAATGATGTCAAAGGCTTTGGCTTCGTGATGAACATTTCCTATCATCCACTCCAGGACCCAAGTCTTCGGATCTCTGTTGTACCCATGGATGTGAAGTGTGGAATAGAATTGGAGCAGCAACTCTTCATTCCAATGCTCTTGATCGGTGACGAACGACAGCAATCCAACCTCTTTGAAGCAATCCAGAGCTTCTTCCAGACAGGGAAGACCAGCTATTGCTTCAATGTCAAGACGCTTATGTGGGAAGATGCGACCTTGATTGTATAGAATGCAGGAGTAATAGCTTCGCTGCGGATAGCTCCAGAACCGATCAGATGATATTCTTTCCCTTGAGTAGGGGTTCCTGGAGCTATTGAAGAATGTGTTGTCTGCTCTGAAGCCATTGACATTGAAGGATCCAGGTGCTGATGCAGGACCTGGAAACCTGGGCAATCTTGGGATTGGCTTCTGTACCTGAGGCCTGTGCTCAACATGATAGTCGGACTGAGGACTGGCAGCAGGCGCAGGAACAGAAGTAGTGGGATCAGTGGCTTCGCTGACTTCTGGTGCTTGGGTTGGTGAAGGCTCCACATTAGCTTCAGCCATGACAGCGTCAGTGGCTTCATTGGTGTTGGTGGTGGCAGCCTCAAGATTTTCAACCTCCACTTGATGAGCTGGAGGGTCGGTCACAGTCACGTTCTCCTCGAGAACATCTTCTTGGTGGGACAGGGGAGTAGCAGCTTTTGGGGCTTCTTCTTCATCGGCTGATGCAGCCGGAATGTCTTCAGCAGCTTTAGCTTCAGACTTAGAGACTGGAGGCCTTGGTCCGTTGCGAAGCCTACGCAACGCTGGCGACGCCTGTGGAGTTGGAGTTGGCTGGGCCTCAAAGTCTTCTTCCTCTTGTGGGCGATCAGCCCATGAAGCATCCTGAGCAATTGGCGTCAAAGGACGACCAATGCTGATGAGTTCGCTGTGTGTTAGCACAGGCGATGATACCTGTTGGTGCTCGAGCTGAGGAAGAAATGCATCATCTTCAACATGGTCATGGTGACCAGTGTCTTCAGCAGCGATGGGATCAGCTGCTGGAAAGTCTTCAGCTTCATGAGCCTCTGTGAAAGCAGGCTCATGGACAGTCAGTTAACGTTCTTGCGGTTCAGCGTCAGGGTGAACCATGGAGATGGGTTCAACAATCAAGGGCTCTGTGGGAGCAGCCCATTCCTTCTTGGTCTTCCTCTTCTTCTTGGAGGGGGCAGTAGCAGAGGCTTCAGGATGTTTCCTCTTCCTGGCTTCAGCCTCAGCATTCCTCGTCTTCTTCTGCTCTGAAGCGGTTGACCGGGCCTTTGGCTTCGAGCCAGTCATGCTAGTTGGGAAGACAATGGGATCTGCTTCCTGCCTTGGTGCGTTGGGTTCGGCCACAATGGGCTTCTTCTTCTGCTTAGCAGCCATCCTGGGATCAATGCCCGGACGCCCAAGGGCCTTGCGCTTCTCAGCCTCGTTGTAGCCTTGCACACACTTGTCAGCCAAGCTCTTCATGCGCTCCCGAGAACCCTGAGCTTCTGTGCGTTTCTTGAGAAAGGCTTCTTTCAGCTCGTGCAGCATAATCTTGAAGTTTTTCATCTCTTGCACGCTGAGCTTGGCCATATGCTTCTTGAACTGAGCCTTTTCATAGTCAATCTTTTGCTTCAGTTCGACGATGCGCTGAGCGAGAGCTAGCTCTGAAGCAATGGCGCCATGGAAGGTGACACTGAGGCCAATGGGTAGTTGCAGATCTTCGAAGCTGATGTTGGGCATGTCAAACCACTCATTAATGAAGTTGTGGATGATTGTCACGTCAAAGAGAGCCAGATCATTGAAGATTTCTGCTTCTTCTTTGCTCTTGATGAGTTGCTCAAGAGCGTCATCTGCAAGATCTTCATCACTGGACAGATCAATGGCATCATTGCGCAGAATGGCAGCAGCTGTCAGCTCTTGGCCGGTGTGTGGCAGAGGCATCTTGACCTTCTGGGGCTTGGAGATGCGTGACAAATCTTCAGACTGCACACTGTCTTCAGGAGGTGCAGTTGCCAATGGCTTCGCTCGTGAGATTTTTGGTGCAGAGGCAGGCTTGGAAGCTTTTGGCTGCTTCAGTTTCTTTGGCTTCGGCACTGCAGGCGCTTCATCTGAGTCAGCGTCATCTATAGGCTCATTAACGGCAGTCCCTTGAACCACTATATGGGTGATGAGACCGTCAAGGTTGTAGAAGGGCCCAAGAAGATTGGGTTCAGCTTCGCGAGTTACATCGGCACGGGGAGCAGAGGGAACAGGGTTGAAGTCTAATCCCAAAGACTTCTTGTTCTGCTTCGCTGAGTTCTTGGCAAACTGGAAGTTGCGCTTGAACAGATTGTTGTCGCGGCACCATAGTAGCAACGATGGGTGTGCATCTGCAGGCTGTGGCCCGCAGACCATGCAAGGATAGAAGCCTTGTTCAATGGCTTCTTCTCTGGACCTGGGTTGAAGATTCTTGTATAGGATGTCTCCCCACGGTCGCTTGATGGCATTTTTCACAGCATATTCTTGGGTCACAAACCGGTATTTGAACCATTATTCTGCCCAATATCTTCGAATCCACTGGATTCGGGTCTTGCGCTGATTATAATCCTCTTCAGGATCTGTCTTGTAAAGTTCTGAGAGGTCATCAGGCAGATCTCTTGATGTTCCGCCACGGCGCTGTCTGCCTCCCTTCCTTGCAGCTTTCTCTGAAGCCATGAATTTTAACCTGAAAGGCTTCAATACGTTCAAAGGCTTCAAGGGCTTTCGTTTGCTGGACAAACAGGAACTGGCTTCAGGAGAATTTATATGATGCTATAAGAATTTTGCAAATGAATGCAGACTATGAGAACCAAGGGATTCTCCCACGGACATGTACCTATGACAGCATTAAGGTGCGAGGGAAGGGGAAGAGGTCATAAGCATTCTCAGAAGATTTTGAAGATAAATCAGTTTAGAAGACATTGACCTCATCGTGCGAAGACATTCACTCATAGATAAGGAGTTGGTTCCAGATTTGTGCGAATCCATGGATCAGTACAAGTGAGGAATCTAACTACTTTGTGAAGTACAAGTGAATATACTAGGCATATTATGAGATGCAGTATGTAAGAGATCCAACTTGTGTGAACAGAAACTGCTTGTGGTAGAAAGTGACGAAGCTATAGGATCAAAGGGGCTGTAAAAAGGAAGTTTTATTTACCACACGAAGAACTGCTAGACGGAGTGGAAGAGGAGGCCGAGCAGTTCGATCGTCCATGCCCTAACTTGGCGATGGAGGACACCTACGGCGACGGCGGAGAGGACGATGTCCGTGGTCGGCGTGAGGACGGCGTCGGAGAGGTTGCGGCAGCGAAGCGCTTCGTCGCCGGCGTCGTCGAGAGTTAGCGGTGGCACTAGGGTTCGTGCGAGAGTGGAAGAAGAGATAATGACTGTGGTGAGGCATGTATTTATAGGGACAGGGGCGGCTCAGTGTTATTACACAGGTGCCCCTGGCGATTCACATCTGAGGAACACGTGGCCATCATGCAGCATGTCGGAGGTTGTTCCACGTCCCACGCACGCCTAGATTGTCAGGTGGTCGTTCCCACTTCTCCGGGTTTCAGGTGAAGGAATGAGCATTGAAAACGGACTTAATCTTTGTCTCTGTATCTTCTGCTGACTAGGACGCAGAGAAGACATTCGATAGTTTCAATAGAATGCATATGACTTGGAGAGATGGAGTTTGAGATAGAAAGCATAGAGAGGTTAGGGTCCGATCACATTCACTTAGTTCAAAAGACTCAACATGAAGACATAGCTATAAGTGAATGCTGTAGAGGACAGAACACTAGTATATATATATATTTATTCAACATAGTGAAGATAATCATGAAGACATGTTGAAATTTAAGCCAAACCAAATGTGAAGACATAGCAAATGTAACGCCATGAGTGAAACACTTCGAACAGAACCTTTGGTGGTGGCGTTACCCACCGTATAGGAAGTATTAGACCCAGACACGGCGTACAATTATCGTGGCGTTCTGAAGTCAAATTCCACATTAATGTATTCACACTTAGAATGTATGTCTTCATTGATTGAAGATATACATTACTTCGTGTGTTGCACATCTAAGTCATCAATATGCATAAGTGTTAGGATGTGTGCCTGATCACAGGACATTTGAGGATTCCAGGATATTTAGCTCACACCGTAACTTGCAAAATCTCTTCTCATCCAAGGGCTTGGTGAAGATATCTGCTGAGGGAGTCCTGGATTAGGGGGTGTTCGGGTAGCCGGACTATGCCTTCAGCCGGACTCCAGGACTATGAAGATACAAGATTGAAGACTTCATCCCGTGTCCGGATGGGACTTTCCTTGGCGTGGAAGGCAAGCTTGGCGATGCGGATATTCAAGATCTCCTACCATTGTAACCGACTTTGTGTAACCCTAACCCTCTCCGGTGTCTATATAAACCGGAGGGTTTTAGTCTGTAGGACAACTTCATCATACAACAATCATACCATAGGCTAGCTTCTAGGGTTTAGCCTCCTTGATCTCGTGGTAGATCTACTCTTGTACTACCCATATCATCAATATTAATCAAGCAGGACGTAGGGTTTTACCTCCATCAAGAGGGCCCGAACCTGGGTAAAACATCGTGTTCCTTGCCTCCTGTTACCATCCGGCCTAGACGCACAGTTCGGGATCCCCTACCCGAGATCCGCCGGTTTTGACACCGACATTGGTGCTTTCATTGAGAGTTCCTCTGTGTCGTCACTTTTAGGCCCGATGGCTCCTTCGATCATCAACAACGATGCAGTCTAGGGTGAGACTTTTCTCCCCGGACAGATCTTCCTCTTCGGCGGCTTCGCACTGCGGGCCAATTCGCTTGGCCACCTTGAGCAGATCGAAAGTTACGCCCCTGGCCATCAGGCCAGGTTTGGAAGCCTAGACTACATGGCTGACATCCGCGGGGACTTGATCTTCGACGGATTCGAGCCACAGCCAAGCGCGCCGCACTGTCTCGATGGGCATGATATAGCTCTGCCGCCGAACAGCGCCTTGGAGGCCGCACACGCGTCGGTTCCGACCATTGATTCGGAGCCTACTGCACCGATCGAGGATCAGTGGTTGGACGCTGCTTCAGGGGCTGCGATCTCAGAGGCGATCGAGCTGAACTCCAGCCCTGCACTCCGCATGGCCCGTGACTCCGAGGAGCCGGATTCCTCTCCGAACCCCGAGCCCCCCGCGCCCCTGCCGATCGAATCCGATTGGGCGCCGATAATGGAGTTCACCGCCGCGGACATCTTTCATCACTCGCCCTTCGGCGACATCCTGAATTCGCTAAAGTCTCTCTCTTTATCAGGAGAGCCCTGGCCGGACTACGGTCAGCAAGGATGGGATTCGGATGATGAAGAAATTCAAAACCCACCCACCACCCACTTCGTAGCCACTGTCGACGACTTAACCGACATGCTCGACTTCGACTCTGAAGACATTGACGGTATGGACGACGATGCAGGAGACAACCAAGAACCAAGGCCTATAGGGCATTGGACAGCCACCTCATCTCACGATGTGTACATGGTGGATACCCCTAAAGGAAGCAACAACGAGGAAAACGGGGATGGAAAGAGGGATCGATCTCTTGAAAAACAATCAAAGCATCAGCGTAAACGCCGACCCAAGCCCCGCCTCGATAAAGACCCTACGTCGGACAAGCCCACGAAGAAGAAGAACCTTCACAAATTGCAACCGCACGCAGCCTAAAAATGCAGAAGCGAAAGCTAAAAACTGCGGAAGATGCACTCAGGATCAGATGGAGTAAAGTAATCAATACCGCAGACAAATACGGCGATAGTTGCCGCACTAAAAGCTATCCGAAGAGAAAGCTACTGCCTGAATTCGACGAGGAGGCCTTAGAGCCCTCGCATTCCAAAAGTGAGAAAGCCACACGGTCGGATAGACGACCCCATGGCCAGCATAAAGCGGCAAGCAGCGCCGCACTTAAGCCGGCATGCGACCCACTTAAGGATTCACATCATGGCCCAGCCAGGTCCATTTACGGGCCAAGAAAGCAAGCTCTCGTAAGCAATGCAGTAAAGCCATTATCAGAATCCAGCACACCCAAATACAGGGGTGCCGTACACCCCCTATGTTTCACCGATGAGGTCCTGGATTATGAATTTCCAGCGGGATTCAAACCCGTAAACATAGAGGCATATGATGGAACAACAGACCCTGGAGTCTGGATCGAGGATTATATCCTCCACATACATATGGCTAGAGGAGATGACCTCCACGCCATAAAATACTTACCCCTCAAGCTTAAAGGGCCAGCCCGGCATTGGCTCAAAAGCCTTCCTGAAAACACAATCGGAAGTTGGGAAGAGCTCGAGGATGCTTTCCGAGCAAATTTTCAAGGGACCTATGTCCGCCCTCCGGATGTAGACGATCTTAGTCACATAACTCAACAGCCCGGAGAGTCAGCTCGGCAATTCTGGAATAGATTTCTTACTAAAAAGAATCAGATAGTCGACTGTCCGGACGCTGAAGCCTTAGCGGCTTTCAGGCATAATGTCCGAGACTAATGGCTCGCCAGACACCTCGGCCAAGAAAAGCCAAGAACAATGGCCACACTAACAAGCCTCATGACCCGCTTTTGCGCAGGAGAGGATAGCTGGTTGGCAAGATGCAGCACCAGTGACCCAAGTACATCCGAAACTAGGGATGGAAACAGAAAACCGCAACGCAATAAGGACCGTCGCCGGACTAAGGAAAAAAGTCCGAAGAGCACGGCAGTCAACGCCGGATTCAAAAGCTCACGACAGAATCAGAAAAAGCCGCCCCTCCAAGATAACAGGGATGACCTATCCAACCTAAAAAAAATCTTGGATAGGATATGTCAAATACACAACACTCCTGGAAAGCCTGCTAACCATACCCATAGAGATTGTTGGGTTTTCAAACAATCCAGCAGACTCAACGCCGAACACAAGGGGCTCGACACACAAAGCGAAGACGAGGACGAACCCCAAAAGCAGAGTACCAGGAAGCAAAAGAATTTCCCACAAGATGTAAAAACAGTAAACTTACTCCACATAACAAAACGTGCGGCGCCCATAAAGGTACGCGCCCCGCGGCCTATCCCAAAGGAATCCCGCCACTGGTTGTCAAAACCAATCATCTTCGATCATCTGGATTATTCTAGAAGTGTCAGGAACCCAGGATGGACTGCCCTGGTACTCGATCCAATAATTGGCGGACTCCAGTTTTCAAATGTCCTTATGGACGGTGGCAGCGGACTCAACCTGATATATTAGGACTCAATCCGCCACATGGGGATCGACCCAAAAAGAATTCGCCACAACAAAACCTCCTTTCAAGGAGTAACACCAGGTCCGGACACCCATTGCATGGGTTTTCTCTGGCTCGAGGTTATTTTCGGCTCTGCCGATAACTTCCGTCGCAAAAAGCTGACTTTCCACATCGTCCCATTCTCAAGTTGCTATCAAGCACTACTGGGACGCAAAACTTTCGCCCGCTTTAACGCAATACCGCATTATGCATCTCTTACGCTTAAGATGCCCGGTCCACGCGTCATCATCTCCTTAAAGGGGAAGCAGTGAGAACACCTCCCCCAAGCGGAGGATTATGCGGCCGCTTTAACAGCCCCACAATACAATGGCTGCACCAGCCAGAACATCAGAACAGGTCATTAAGACCACGAACACGGATAGACGAGTCCGGCACAAAAGTATCATTGATAAAGGCTTAGTGGCCATATACCCCTGCACTAGGGGCTTCACACGTATAAAATAAGAGACAATAAAGCTCAATTTTTCATATTTTACTTTACACTTTGTTTATTTCATATAACTTTTGTTCGGCACGCCCCTTTTTCAACTTAGTTGCTCTCTTTTTACAGATGAACGTCATGCTGCGCCCGTCCAGGATACGGCACAACGGAGACACAGGCGCAGACATGCAGTAGGGACCCGTTCCAAGGATTCTTTTCAGATTAAGACCCCGCGTAAACCTTTTTTACCGTCTCTTGTTGATACACATCCCCTGGTTCTATGACCAAGGAGGAGGCTGGCGTCTTGGCATGTGGCCACGTCAGAATTCTTGCGCGTACCTGGACACTAGGGGCTTATACCTCAGAGCGTTACCTCGCCCGCTCTCATAAAGACCGAATACCTTAGGGAGTGTTCGGCATCGCGAGTTTGGCCTTATATGCATCAGCTCCGAGTCATGATTTTGGTCAAATGTTGGGTTTCCCGGCTCCTGTGTTTAGCCGCCTTACGTTCCGCTCTATCGGCTAAGGCGGCACCAGGAGAACTACTGCGATTGTGCCCTGGTTCGGCCAGGTGAGCACCTCAATAGAGAAAGCCAAAAACCGACTGTCATGATATGGCGTGAGACTGGTCAACCACTCGATGACCCTCTGGAATCTGTAGGATTCCTCCGCATTAACGAAGGGCCGTTTCCCGGCCAGGCACATACGCGCCCCGAATTCGGGCGAGCGCACTCGCCACCAGGGGCTACCTAAATAGTCCCATTGTCAAGCTCCTATGGCTAAGTGAAAGTGTTAAAGCATTATAGTCCGGTTGCCTAGCTCGCTGCGCTATCACCTCCTTTGTAGGACCAAGACGTTGGATTAAGTGTGAAAATGCGCCTTCTGCGAGCACCCCCGCACTATGTGCGTGGGGGCTGAAGCCAACGACTGCAATCTTTCAGATTTTGTATATATATATATCTTCAAATGGCCGCACAGGAGGTGTTCCAAATACTTGAAGGCACAAGTATAAAAGACTACTACAATTCATCAAAATATTGCTTTATAATTACATATGCTATCAGAACATAGCATCCTTCGAGCACTGCGTCTCTATTACACGAGCGCCTTCAAGGACTTCCTGAAAATAGTGCTCGGAGGGTACTCGGCTTTTGTCTGAATCGCGGGATGCAACAAAAGTGGTCTCCATCTCTGCCCAGTATGTCTTGACACGGGAAAGAGCCATCCGTGCGCCCTCTATGCATGCTGACCTCTTCATCGCATTAATACGTGGCACCGCGTCAAGGAATTGCTGCACCAAGCTGAAATAACTCTTCGGCTCCGATATCCCCGGCCACAGATGACCCATGACATACTTCATGGTGAGTCCGGACAATCTATTCAGTTCGGCCCATTGAGCCAGACGATCGTCCACTGCCAGTGGACGCTCTGGATTCTGGAACTACGACCAGAAAAGCCTTTCCACTTCGCGATCTTCTCGATCTCGAAAGTATTCGGTCGCATCAGCAGCACTCGCTGCCAAATCCAGATAGGTGTCCTCCGCACTCCACATCCGGTCCAACGGAGCAAACTTCGGATCGCAAAACTTCCTCCGCAGCATAAAGGGCTTTCCAGCCGCAATCTGTCCGGCCTGACGCAGCTCCTCCTTCGCAGCTCTCATCGCAGAGCGAGCGTCCTTGGCATCAGCAACGGCCTTCTCTAAGTCCGTCTGTCTCGCCCCGTCTTCTTTCTCAAGAAACTTGCAACGGTCAGCAGCACCTTTTAACTTCACAGCCATCTCCTTCTTGCTTCGGTAGTGAGCAACTTGTTCGGCTCTCAGCTCTTCAAGGGCCTTCTCGGCAGCCGCATCACTTTTCCTGGCTTGTTCCTTAGCTCGGGCAAGTTCCGCCCGAATACTCTCCACGGTGGCCGCACCATCTGCGTCAAGCACACACATTGTAAGATACTGGCATAAAGCTCCTCTTACCAGATGCCGCCCGAGGAATTGCATACCTTGAGCCTCATCAAGCCGCTCGTTGACGAGCGCGATGTCGGCATCTGCCACGTCAAGTGGCCGCTTTAGTTCGGCAAAATCATCAGTTCGGCTCGATTCCGGACACTTCGCCACTTGTATACAAAGGCGACATTTTAGACCTGGGATTATGATCCTCTGCGCGCCGTCAATTTTGACAACGCACAGAGTCTCAGGGGCTACTATCTACACAGGGCGCATCTTGTTTATGCGCAACTGACAAAGAAGTACATTATCAAACGTACCTCAAAACCCGTCAGCAAACTTCTAACGGCCTCATGCAATCCGCTTTCTGCGGACGAAATCCTTCCAATCACCGTACCCATCAATGCACGGTGCTCCTTTGAGATAGAAGCTCGCCCCAGCAGAATCATCAGCTCCTCCGACCGTGCATCGGACGGTGCCGGACTCGTCCTATGACCTCCATCGAAGGCCGGACGCGGAGAACCTTGGGGGGACATATGGCTACCTTCCACCCCTGCCGGATTCGGAGAAACCCTCTGCGACGACACCTCAGGGTCGCCCGCCTCGCTAGACGGTACGGCAGGGGGAGGCGTTCCACTCTCCATCATCTCCGGAAGAAGATCCCCCGAAGACGAGCTCTGCTGAGAAGGGCTGAGGTCCGAGCTACAAAGTAAAATTTCGGTTAATCTTCTCAGATAAAAAGCAAGGATTTCTCTCATCCCTCTAAAGGAAAATCTTTCTCTACTTACGGCTCGCTGGAGGGCTGATCCCTTTGAGGGCGTAGTTCGGCCGAGGATCCCCCCGGCGTCGGACCCTCTGACGAGGACTTTTCCCCCCGCTTTGAGGCCATGGTCTCCGGGTCGTCATAGGCGGCCCTCTTCTTCCCCTTAGGAGAGGAATTGTCGGTTCTTCCCTTCGAAGAAGCCTCCTCCATAGTTTCCTTGTCCTCCCCCTCACTTCCCTCCAAAGGCACGATCTTCAACATCCTGACTAGCACGAGATCCGGCCTGGTCTCTGGAAGGGGAGCCGGACACCTGACTAGCTTTGCCTTCGCTATCCACTCCTGTTTAAAAGGATAGCTCTTTTAGGGGCAAATTTATGACAATTTTACGGATAGAAAGTCCGGTCACAAGGTTACTTACTTGAGTATCCGGGCGATTGCAGCTTAAACCTGTGTCCTCGGTCAAATCCGGAAACATTGCTTGTGATCCGAAGAACATTTTATACATCTCCACGGGCGTTGCGCCCATAAAATGCTGGAGAGCTCGTGGTCCCTCTGGATTAAACTCCCACAGACGAAGGGAGCGACGTTTGCCGGGCAGTGTTCGGTGAGTCAACATGACCTGCGTCACCTTGACTAGGCTGAGGTCTCTTTCTAAGAGATCCCTAATGCGGCCCTGCAACGAGGGCACGTCTTTGGATAACACCCAATCTAATCCTTTGTTGACCCATGACGCTAGCCGTGGTGGGGGACCCGAGCGAAAGGCAGGAGGCGCCACCCACTTGGCGCTCCTGGGAGCGGTGATATAGAACCACTCTCGTTGCCACAAGCCGAGCTCCTCTTGAAAGGAGCCCTCGGGCCATGGAGCATCAACATTCTTACTTATGACAACGTCTCCGCACTCTGCGTGTCGTCCCTCGATCATCTTCGGCTCCACTCCAAAATTCTTGAGCCATAATCCAAAGTGAGGAGTAACACGGAGGAACGCTTCGCACACAACGATGAACGAGGAAATGTGGAGGATGGACTCCGGAGCTAAGCCATGAAATTCCAGCCCATAATAGAACATCAGCCCCCTCACGAAGGGATCCATCGGGAAGCCTAACCCCCGAAGGAAGTGAGACATGAACACTACGCTCTCACCGGGCTGGGGACTGGGAATAGCCTACCTTTGAGCAGGCAACCTATGCAAAATTTCAGCGGTCTAGAACTTAGCCTCTCTCAACTTTAGCACGTCGGCATCCATCGGCCTTGAAGGTCGGAACCGGACATTGTCGAAGGTCCGAAGCGCCTGGAATCTAGAGCCTAGGGTGTTGGAACTCGAGGCGACGGGCGAACTTGTTTTGAGATTGGAGAAAAGGAGTAAGGCCTTGGTCTCTTTATAAGAGGTTGAATACCAGGAGCCCTCCCCGTAACCGTTTGGGACTCGCCTTTAATCGAGAAGACATGCTAATGGGCACGATTGGGTTACCCACGTCCGTATTGATGAGAATCCCGTAAATAAAGGGGACACGATCTCTGCTTTGACAAGATGTGCCAAGGAAACTGCCTCGCAAAACACGCTGAGGTGGAAAAGTGAAAACGATTCGAATAAAAGCTTGGCCGTAGGGTGATGTCGCGCTACGGAATACGTCAGCGGATTAGATTTGTGTTAATATTATTCTCTCTGTGGCAATACGTGGAGACTTATTTTGCAGAGCCGGACACTACTCTTGGTGTTTACAAACTTTTATGAAGAATTTGGAGGAGGAACCAGCCTTGCAATGCTGAAGACAATCTACGCGCCGGACTCGTCGTCATTGAAGCCTGGTTCAGGGGCTACTGAGGGAGTCCTGGATTAGGGGGTGTTCGGGTAGCCGGACTATGCCTTCAGCCGGACTCCAGGACTATGAAGATACAAGATTGAAGACTTCGTCCCGTGTACGGATGGGACTTTCCTTGGCGTGGAAGGCAAGCTTGGCGATGCGGATATTCAAGATCTCCTACCATTGTAACCGACTTTGTGTAACGCTAACCCTCTCCGGTGTCTATATAAACCGGAGGGTTTTAGTCTGTAGGACAACTTCATCATACAACAATCATACCATAGGCTAGCTTCTAGGGTTTAGCCTCCTTGATCTCGTGGTAGATCTACTCTTGTACTACCCATATCATCAATATTAATCAAGCAGGACGTAGGGTTTTACCTCCATCAAGAGGGCCCGAACCTGGGTAAAACATCGTGTTCCTTGCCTCATGTTACCATCCGGCCTAGATGCACAGTTCGGGACCCCCTACCCGAGATCCGCCGGTTTTGACACCGACATCTGCCAATTGCTCTTCAGTGTTGACGTGTATGATATCAATATCTTCCTTCACAACATGATCTCTGAGAAAGTGATGACGAATTTCAATGTGCTTTGTCTTCGAGTGCTGAACTGGGTTGTTGGCAATCTTGATGGCGCTTTCGTTGTCGCAGTAGAGTGGCACTTGCTTCAGATGAATGCCATAGTCCTTGAGTGTTTGCTTCATCCACAGAAGCTGAGCGCAGCAAGATCCAGCAGCAATGTATTCAGATTCAGCAGTGGGGAGAGATACACAGTTCTGCTTCTTTGAAGACCAACATACAAGTGATCGTCCCAGAAAGTGACATGTGCCTGATGTAGACTTGCGATCCACCTTGTCACCAGCATAATCAGCATCCGAGAATCCAACCAGATCAAACTCTGAGCCCTTTGGATACCATAATCCTAGAGTTGGGGTGTGAGCCAAATATCGAAGAATTCGCTTCACAGCTAAGTGATGCGACTCCTTTGGTGCCGCTTGGAATCGAGCACACATGCAAACACTAAGCATAATATCTGGCCTAGATGCACATAGATAAAGTAAAGAACCAATCATGGAGCGGTATACCTTTTGATCGAACTCTTTACCATTGTCGTCGGGACCCAGATGATGTTTGGCTGGCATTAGCGTCGTGAAGCCTTTGCAGTCTTGCATACCGAACTTCTTCAGGCAATCTTTGAGATACTTCTCTTGCGATATGAAGATGCCGTTGCGTTGTTGTCGTATTTGAAGACCGAGGAAGAACTTCAGCTCTCCCATCATGGACATCTGATATTGCTCTTGCATCATATATCCAAACTCTTCACTGTACTTCTGATTGGTGCAGCCGAAGATGATGTCATCCACATATATTTGGCACACGAACAGTTCACCATCATATGTCTTCGTGAAGAGAGTGGGGTCGAGGGAACTAGGTATGAAGCCTTTGCTCTTCAGGAAGTATTTGAGTGTGTCATACCAAGCCCGAGGGGCTTGTTTGAGGCCATACAGTGCCTTGTTGAGCTTGTATACCATGTCAGGATGTTTCGGATCTTCAAAGCCAGGCGGTTGTGCAACATACACTTCTTCTTCAATCTTGCCATCGAGAAAGGCGCTCTTCACATCCATGTGATATAGAAGTATGTTATGATGATTTGCATAGGCCAGCAGTATGCGTATGGCTTCAAGTCGAGCCACAGGAGCAAATGTTTCATCGAAGTCAATGCCTTCCACTTGAGTATATCCTTGAGCAACGAGACGAGCTTTGTTTCTGACAACTTGACCGTGCTCGTCTTGCTTGTTGCGCTATATCCATTTGGTGGCTATTATATTGTGCTTCCGAGGATCAGGACGCTTAACCAGTTCCCATACATTATTCAGCTCAAACTGTTGAAGCTCTTCTTGCATAGCTTGAATCCATTCAGGTTCCATGAAGGCTTCTTCAACTTTCTTGGGTTCTGTTATTGAGACGAATGCGAAGTGCCCACAAAAATTTGCTAGCTGAGTTGCCCTTGAACGAGTGAGCGGGCCAGGTGCATTAATGCTATCAATTATTCTCTCAATCTGCACTTCATTGGCAACACGAGGATGTACAGGGCAAAGGTTTTGCTCTTGCTGTTCATTGTCATTGTTAGTGGGATTGTCTTCAGGGTGAGCATTGTCTTCAGGTTGATCAGGTGCGGAGATGATAAGTTCCTCTTCAGGTTGAGCTTCAGAGGGTATGATTTCTCCAGTTCCCATTAGCTTGATTGATTCGCTGGATGGAACTTCATCTAGCACATTTGGCAGGTGCTCTCTTTGTGAACCGTTAGTCTCATCAAACCGCACATCCACTGTTTCAACCACTTTATAATGAAAGAGATTGAAGACTCTGTAGGAGTGCGAATACTTTCCATATCCAAGCATAAAACCCTCATGTGCTTTTGGTGCAAATTTTGAAGTGTGATGTGGATCCTTGATCCAGCACCTGGCTCCAAATACTCTGAAGTAACTGACATTTGGCTTCTTGCCAGTAAGGAGCTCATAAGATGTCTTGTTCAGAAGCTTGTGAAGATAAACACGATTGATTGTATGGCATGCAGTATCAATGGCTTCAGGCCAAAATTTTCTTGGAGTCTTGTATTCATCAAGCATCGTTCGGGCCATCTCAATGAGTGTTCTGTTCTTGCGTTCGACAACGCCATTCTGCTGTGGCGTGTACGGAGCTGAGAATTCATGTGTGATGCCCAAAGTATCAAGATATGTATCAAGGCCAGTGTTCTTGAATTCAGTGCCATTGTCACTTCTGATGTGCTTTATCTTGGTGCCATAGTTGTTCATTGCTCGATTGGCGAAGCGTCTGAAGACATCCTGCACTTCAGTCTTGTAGAGGATTATGTGCACCCAAGTATATCTAGAATAATCATCAACAATGACAAAGCCATAGAGACAAGCAGTAGTAGTAAGAGTTGAGTAATGAGTGGGACCGAAAAGATCCATGTGGAGCAGTTCGAAGGGTCGAGTGGTTGTCATGATTGTCTTCGAGGGATGTTTGGCCCTCGTCATCTTTCCTGCTTCACAGGCACCGCATAAGTGATCTTTCTTGAACTTGACGCCCTCGATGCCTATGACATGCTTCTTCTTTGCAAGGGTGTGAAGGTTCCTCATGCCAACATGCCCTAGACTCCGATGCCAGAGCAAGCATTCTGAAGCTTTTGCTAGAAGACATACGGCAAGCTGTGGTCCTGCTGAGAAATCTACCACGTACAAATCATCTTTCCGATACCCTTCAAACACTAGAGACTTGTCAGATTCCATTAGAACAAGGCAGCGATATTTTCCAAACATTACGATCATGTTCAAATCGCAAAGCATTGAGACAGACATTAATCTGAAGCCAAGGGATTCAACAAGCATGACTTTATCCATGTGTTGATCCTTTGAGATTGCAACTCTACCTAGACCCAATACCTTACTTTTACCAGTGTCAGCAAATGTGATGTGACTCTTGTCGGATGGACGTAAGGTTGAGTCCATAAGAAGGCTTCTTTTGCCAGTCATGTGATTGGTACACCCACAATCAATAACCCATTCTGAAGACGCTGGTGTCGTACCCTATAGTGCAGTTAGGGGGATAGGCTTCACGAAGAGAATTGTGAAGCAAAAACATTTGACGAACCAGTGGGTTATGAAAGCTTAGATCCAGATTAGGACTAATAGGGAGAGTAGCAAGCGATTCAGGAATGAAGTACATAGTAAGACCATTCGGGCATTTGATCTTGCGCCCTATAAGATGTTTAAGGTCCCCAGCAATAGCGTCAGACGATTTTGGTTTTCTGCTGGAGACCTTTCCCTGCAAAAGAGAGTTAAGCTTTCTTAGCCACCCACATCTTCAAGGGTGGCTTAGAAGCAATAAGTCTAAGTGCAGCATCTGAGAACTTTGGCTTTGGAGCCCTAGCAAACAGTCTTGCAGGCGGACAATAGTACTCATAAGAATAAGTAGAATAGTTCTTGGTCTTATGAACATGGCGGTTTGACGAACCGCTCTCATATTCATAGGCCTGAGTATGGTTTCCCTGCAAAACATTTGCGTTAGTGCGACTCAAGTGAGTCCTCTTTCTGTATGAAGCCTTTGGACCGTATGAAGCCTGTGGTCTGGGGTTTGTCTTCTTCACGTGTGGTGTCATGATGACATTCACAGGAAGATTCTCTAGACACTTTTTCGGAACCCAGATCTTCTTCATAGGCGGTCCATTCCTGCAGTTAGTACCAATGTACCTGGCAAACACTTCACCATTCTGATTCTTAAACAGTTTATAGTTTGCATCAAAGGATTCATCAATGACAATGGGGTTTGCACAAGTGAAGCCAGATAGAGTGGATGGATCTGCTGAAGATTCCTTTGCAGCAACCCATGTGGTTTTGGGGTACTGCTCAGGTTTCCAGTAAGAGCCATCAACATTCATTTTCCTTACGAACCCAACACCCTCTTTCCTCGGGTTTCGGTTCAAGATCTGCTTTTTGAGGACATCACATAGTGTCTGATGCCCTTTAAGACTTTTGTACATCCCTGTTTCAAGCAATGTCTTCAACCTAGCATTCTCATCAGCAATAGCAGTGGTATCCTCAGCAGAGGGGTTAATTTCCACATCAACAGTTGAAGATATTGCAACAGTAGCAGCAGTAGAACATTCAGCAACAGAAGTAGTATTATCATGCTCAATGCATTTAAGACATGGTGTTTCAAATCCTTCCTGAACGGAACTGATCTGTTTGGCGCGAAGTGACTCATTTTCCTTTTGAAGATCTTCATGAGCTGCTCTCAATTTCTCAAGATCTTGCTTCCTTTGAAGATAATCATAGGAAAGCTTTTCATGAGTTGTTGAGAGCGTTTCATGAGGACTTTCAAGTTCCTCATACTTAACGTGAAGATTTTTTATGTCTTCAATTAAGGACTCAGATCGAGTCATTTCAGTGCCTAACATATCATCGCTTTTGTCTAACAGTTTTTGAATATGTTCCATGGCTTCCTGTTGTTCAGTTGCAATTTTAGCAAGTGTTTTGTAGCTGGGTTTTGAACCACAATCAGAGTCATCATCACTAGATGTTTGATAGTGAGTAGTGCGTGTGTTTACCTTGGCACCGCGTGCCATGAAGCAGTAGGTAGGAGCGGAGTAGTCCTTGTCATTTGCATCGGTGTCGGTGATGAAGTCATTGTCTTCAGTGTTGAAGATGGACTTGGCAACGTATGCTGTAGCCAGACTTGCGACGCCAGAATCGGACTCCTCCTCAGACTCCACCTCCGCCTCCTCAGAAGCGGACTCCTCCTCTGAATCCATTTCCTTGCCAACAAACGCACGTGCCTTGCCAGATGAGCTCTTCTTGTGTGATGAAGACTTTGAGGAAGACTTGGAAGAAGACTTTGAGTATTTCTTCTTCTTCTTGTTGTCAGAGTCATATTCCTTGCTCTTCTTCTTCTTTTTGTTCTCATTGTCCCACTGCGGACACTCAGAGATGAAGTGGCCAGGTTTCTTGCACTTGTGACATGTTTTCTTCTTGTAGTCATGAGCAGAAGCTTCATCATTCCTTGAGCTTGATCGGGAAGACTTTCTGAAGCCTTTCTTCTTGGTGAATTTTTGGAACTTCTTCACAAGCATAGCAAGTTCCCTTCCAATGTCTTCAGGATCATCAGAACTGCTGTCAGATTCTTCTTCAGATGAGGAGACAGCTTTTTCCTTCAAGGCACGAGTTCACCCATAGTTTGGACCGTAGATATCTCTTTTCTTAGAAAGCT
This sequence comes from Triticum urartu, assembly GCF_056163025.1. Taxonomy (NCBI): domain Eukaryota; kingdom Viridiplantae; phylum Streptophyta; class Magnoliopsida; order Poales; family Poaceae; genus Triticum; species Triticum urartu. Next base: position 561,105,150 of record NC_141875.1, read on the forward strand.
GAAACTCATGTGTGTTGAGCCTCTCAAGTATGTCAGACGGATCGAAGTCTTGAAATCAGGACGTTCTTGAATCATCAGGGCTAGGGTGTCAAACGAACTGTCAAGTGATCTCAGTAGTGTCTTGACGACTTCATGCTTGGTGATCTTAGTAGCGCCAAGGGCTTGAAGCTCATTTGTGATGTCAGTGAGTCGATCAAACGTGAGCTGGACATTCTCATTGTCATTTCTCTTGAAGCGGTTGAAGAGGTTGCGAAGGACACTGATTCTCTGATCTCTCTGGGTTGAGACGCCTTCATTGACTTTGGAGAGCCAGTCCCAGACTAGCTTAGATGTTTCCAAAGCACTCACGCGGCCATACTATCCTTTGGTCAGATGACCACAGATGATCTTCTTGGCAGTAGAGTCCAGTTGAATGAACTTCTTGACATCAGCAGCAGTGACACCTTCTCCAGCCTTGGGAACGCTGTTCTTGACGACATACCATAGGTTGACGTCAATGCGCATCTTATTCTTCCAGTAGGGATATTCAGTTCCATTGAAGACGGGGCACGCAGCGGAGACTTTAATTATCCCTGCAGTAGACATAGCTAAAACTCCAGGTGGTTAAACCGAATCACACAGAACAAGGGAGTACCTTGCTCTGATACTAATCGAAAGTGCGTTATATCGACTAGAGGGGGGGTGAATAGGCGATTTTTATGAAAGTCTTCAAAATGTGGAAGTTATGAAGACAAACGATAGAAATAAACCTATTACCATGCAGCGGAAGGTAGACTACACTAAGCAAACCATAGTCAAGTATTCAATGGAGTGAAAGCACAATGACTAATAGCAGCAATGTAGTAAGGATCAAGTAGGAAGATATTATGAAGCCAAACAGAACACGTAGTCACTCAGTGAAGACAAAAGATAGTGCAATCATATAATGACTTCACAAGGACCAACAGTAAGTAAAGGGAAGGGAAGGATGAAACCAGTGACTCGTTGAAGACAATGATTTGTTGGACCAGTTCCAGTTGCTGTGACAACTGTACGTCTGGTTAGGGCGGCTAGGTATTTAAACCTGAGGACACACAGTCCCGGACACCCAGTCCTGAACACGCAGCTCAGGACACCCAGTCCTCACCATATTCCCCTTGAGCTAAGGTCATACAGACCTTTCCCAATCACTCAGGTAAGTCTTCAAGGTAGACTCCCAAACCTTCACAGACTTCGTTCACCGGCAATCCACAATGTCTCTTGGATGCTCAGAACGCGACGCCTAACCGGCTGGAGGATTCACAGTCCTCAAGTGTAATAAGTCTTCAGATCACACAGACAAGAAGACTTAAGTGATGCCTAACACTCTTTGGCTCTGGGTGGTTAGGGCTTTATCCTCGCAAGGAATTCTCTCTCAAAGGCTTCGAGGTGGGTTGCTCTCAAACGACAAAAGCCGTACTCTAACTCTGAGTAGCCACCCGTTTATGGTTGTAGGGGGTGGGCTATTTATAGCCACTAGGCAACCCGACCTGATTTGTCCGAAATGACCCTGGGTCACTAAGGAACTGACACGTGTTCCAACGGTCAGATTTCATACACACACGGCAGCTTTACTTGAGCTACAAGCAAAGCTGACTTATCCGACTCTGGACAAGTTCCGCTCTCACAGTCTTCACTCGAAGACATAGGTTTTGGTTAAGCATCACTTCAGTCATTCTACTGGTTCACTTGGACCCCACTTAACAGTACGGTGGTTCCTATGACTCAACAAAGAAGAAACAGAACTACAAAAGATCTAAGTCTTCGAGCTCCATAGGCTTCATGCAATGTCTTCTCTTGTCATAGTCTTCAATGTGAGTATCTTCACATACCACCTTTGACATCAATGTCTTCATACATTTTTAGGGGTCATCTCTGCTAGGAAAACCAAATCAATGAGGGACTTCTACCTGTGTTATCCTGCAATTCTCACAAACACATTAGTCCCTCAACTAGGTTTGTCGTCAGTACTCCAGAACCAACTAGGGGTGGCACTAGATGCACTTACAGCTAGTCTCGAAGGAGGATGGCAGCGTCTTCCTCTCTTGATCGTGGGCACCGACGAGGCCCGCGCAGGCCGCCGCCCCATCTCTGTAGTGTGCGTCAGGGGCGACGCAGCTGACGCTGACACTGACACGAGGCCAATGTACGGGTGCATGCTCACTGTTACTACCCCTTCGAGGTACATGGGCGGTGACACCGGCTCCATCATGCTGACTAGGACTGTGCAGAGCTGGGACCTTCCCGCCGATGTGGACATGGAAGACGCATGGTATGATTTACCCCCCAACGCGGTGCACGGGGACTCCAAGGAGGTTCACCTGGACATACGCATTATCAAGTTAAATGTTGATCATTAGTCTTCGCTCAGTGTAATCCGTTGTCTAAGCATGTGGAGACTTCCATGCATGATCTTGCTCTATTGGAGTATCACACATGAATAAAAGTGTATCCATTTATAGTTTAGTCTAGAATCTTCCTTGTATGAATTTTTACTACAGTACTGGTGAAAGACTTACTATGAACCATTTCTTACATCTCCTCTGCCCCTTCCAAGTCATCCTGATTTAATCCCTCAGTCTAGGTGTATAAAGGGATGGTTAATACTTAATAGTATAGCCAACTGTTGACTATAAGAAAGTGCCATGTCATCTATAGCCAACATGTATAACAATTGATACTCAAAAACTAATTCTTAAAGATCATTTCTTGCAAAGCACAATAAGTGTTATTTCTTCACAAGTTTTGGATGCAGGTTGAACAGTTGAACGCTTTTGTTTGCAACATATACCTTTTTATCTATTTCACCCGGATGTTTGTGAGCTCTAGAGATGACCCCACATCCTTTGTCAAAATAAACAACTCCCCGATCAATGCATTTCACTCTTCCGTGCAACACACGGGCACCTTACTACTATAGATTACTACGACCAAAAAATGAACTAACATTATATATAGTACGATAAATGCTGATGCATGTCACCTAAAATTATATCATTGAAAACTATGTTCAAATACGAATCCAACGATATAGTTTTTGTTGACATGCACTAACATTTTGTCAGTTAAATCTTTAGTCAAATTCAATGGGGGACTAATAAAACATGACCGATGTAGTACAAGTGTAGAGGGCGGCGCTGCACGGGAGTCTCACTCTCACCCCGCTCGTGGCACGGCAGTAAAGCCATCATATCACAAAACCCAACCACTGCCAGTAATAAGTGGCCTGGTAAAATAAACGGACAAGCAACCATCAAATCCCTCCGTCTTTTTTGCATTTCATCTCTCTGCATTTACTTTCTCCGGTTCATCTCGCACACTCGATCCTTAGCTACTACTCCTAGTATCCCTAGCTACTACTCCTAGGGCCAGTTCTTTTGGCGGCTTAAAAAATAAGCCGTCTCTTCCCCATCTTTTCCCATAAGACTAGTCACAGTGGAGAGTAACATTAAGGCGCCTCACTCATTTATTTGGGCTTCTAAACTACTACTAGTACCTCTGTCCTGGTTTATTCGTCACCATTGTAATTTGTGGTAAATTTTGACCAAAGATTTAACTGATAAAATGTTAGTGCATGTGACATGCACAAACATTTCATTAGTTAAATTTATGATCAAAATTTGACACAGATTACAATGGGGACCAATAAACCAGGACGGAGCTAGTAGTAATGGGATTACTACTAATCTAGAAGCCTAAACAAACTGGCCCCTGGTACTCCTACTAGTAGTACTAGTACTCAAGTTGGAATTCCAATTGCACGGCACAACTTGTTAGGCAAAAAATTCGATACAGGGTGTAGGAAGCGGTTTGAGAATTTGCATGCCTTTCCGACCAGTGAGATACTCCGTACAAAGTACGACAGAGAAATAACCACAGAGAAGGAAGCTAAAAGTAAACAATCAAACGAGCATTTTTGCATTGAATCGTTTCACAAGCTTGACTAGTGCTATTTTTCTACTTTTACAAAAACCGCATCGTAATGTTAAAACGTGCATTTGCACGTACATAAGTAATAGTAGTACTCGCTCCGTCTAGGTGTATAAAGTCTTCCCTCCTTCTTGGTCACGATGCACAACCAAAGATGACTTATTCACCTGGACGGAGGGAGTAGCACAGCCTGCAAGCATATATAGAGAGAGACGTGTAGTGCGATAGTATATAGTAAAGTTTGTGCTATATGCACCTACTTACAAAATGCGTATGGATACACAAGGTTTCCAAACTTCCCCTCTTACATACTTAATTAAGGATGCTAATAATTGCTGAACATTCAGGATTTATCATTTGCATCCCAAAACTAATGAGATCACCTTACGAAACTAAATTATACTCCTACTAAAAGCCACGACGCTCGCAGGAGCGCTTGCGGCGTGCCACGAGTGCCCTGGTGCGCGGCCGTTTCCCAACACGCCGACACAAGGCCTCTTCCTCAGCCTTGCAACTCGCGAGGTGCTGATTGGCGGCTTGCCGGCGGGTGAGCGTGATCTCACCGGTGTGGTGATCCGGCGCCAACATGTACTCCTCCTCGCTGGAAGCGTGCACCCGGTCCACGTACCGCCAAGCGTAGATGAGGCGCTTGGGCCTGACTGCACTCAGGGCTTTGGCACGGGCGTCCTCCGCCACCCTCACGGCCCTTGCTCGAGCCTTCTGCCAAAGAGCCAATTGCCTGACTCTCTCGGACGTGACATAGACCTGCCAGGCAGCTTGCCCCACGGCGCGCTTCTCTTCCCCGGCCTTCTTCTCCGCCTCTATTTTGGATTTCTCTGCCGGCGGCAAAGCCTCCCACATGGAGACATCCATTTCTTTCCAAAGCTCCTCAAGGTTGGGGGGCTCGGCAGGTGGCACAACGTTCTCCTCGTAGCGGGGAGCCAACGTGAACTCCGACGCGCGTGCTGGCGAGATTGGGAACACCAACGCGTCCACCTCGACGCGTCGCGGCAAGGAGTGGAATGCTGATGCGTCCTCCTCGACTAGTGGCGGTGAGGAACGGAAAGACGATGCATGACCGTCCAGGCGGTGCAGCGAGGGGCGCCTAGGGCTTGGGAGGGGCGATGCCATGGTGGTCGATGTGAGAGGGAGGGGGAGGAGATATCGATGAACGTGAGCGTTCTTCCAAATGCCGTGGGAGGCGCAGTATTTATAGCGAGCAATGGCACACCTACGTAAGATATGGACTGAGCTGCACTGACTTAACTGCAGGTCTAGTTGCGTCACTGACATGTGGGCCAGACCCCTGTTGGGCCCATATGTCAGTGACCCAATGCACCTGCAGTTAAGTAACTGAAGAAGCGTCCCAGAAGATATGTTGTGTGATTAACGTAACAGCTACGTGGGCATATTTGTTGGAGTAATTATGAGGGAGGGAAGGGGTGGAAATATTGCTGGTCACAACGGATTGGACGAGCGCGTGGGGAGGAGAGTCATGCATGCAAATATTTTCCACACGGGGTGGAGTGGTGGGATCGCCGGAGGGAGAAGGAGAGTCTGGCAGGCATATTGTTTCCACACATGGAGAGGAAAAGATTTGGAGACGAACGGGCTTCCTGCAGGTATGGGGAACATTGCATAATAAGTCTCATCTTGCATGCCGGGCTAGGTATAGTCTCAAGTCATTAAAAACATACACGCCCCATACATGTTCATATTTCAAGGTGCACTAAATTATTGCATGCGATGATTATGGCTGGCCATAATGGTGGTATCTTAGCTGGTATCATGCACACGGGAATAGCAAACATGCTGATGTGGCAAAGAATTAAAGAAGAGAGGGGGGGTTAGAGTAACTAGTGTTCATGCATGCATTGGTAAACACATTTTTTGTGAAGAACGACAACATTAGTTGAGTACTTTTGCAGACTACAAAAACTATTCCACCGCCTCTATGTTGCTAAGAGTAGGTGAAATTTTTGAATCAAACCCTTTAAACTAGAAGGGAGGTAGTAGTACTCTAATAGCTGGACGGAGGAACTAGTCTGCATTATGCATTTAAGTTTTGTCTGAAGTCAATGTACCTCTACTTTGACCAAACTTATAGAAAAATGTATCAACATTCACAATGTCAAATCAATATTGTTATACTCATTATAAAATGTAGTTCTTATACTAATTATAATCAGTATTGTAGATATTGATATTTTTAGTATAAATTTGGTCAAACACTTTGCAAACGGTTGACGGAAGTAAAAAGGACCAGAGGGAGTATCATGCATGCGGAGTAGGCAAAAAATTGCTCATTTATAGCCGGTCGAAGTCTCAAAGGGCGCGACCGCGCGAGGGAGGCGAAGGTCGTGGGAGGCGTGACGGTTGAAGAAATTAAGTGAAGTTACCCACACGCTGGCTTGGCGTGCGAACTGGCAGAAGATATACCGTCAGGCCTATGATATGGGTCTAGTAGACATGACATCTAGTGGGTCCCGCATAGTTCTCGAGAACACTTTGGGGGCTTGCAGCCGTTTATCCACCTGGCAAGCCAGCAACCCCACGCCGTTCGCATGCCCTACTCGTCCCCGTCTTCTACTAGTACAGTACCTTACAACAGTTCGCTCCCAGTCGCCCCGTCCTTTCACATTACACCAGTTCAACTTCTCCTAACCCTCCTCCAAAATCCATGGCCTCCGAAATCTCCATGGTCGTCGTTGAGTACCAGGTTAGAGCCATCACCGGCGATGAGTTCATCGTCATCTACAAACGTGGATCCACGACGGTGAAAGCATGCCTTGCTCGCTTCCTACGCATGTTCAACAGTTCAACGGATGAGTGAGTCGCTCGGTGATACGTCTCCAACGTATCTATAATTTTTGATTGCTCCATGCTATATTATCTACTGTTTTGGACATTATTGGGCTTTATTATCCACTTTTATATTATTTTTGGGACTAACCTATTAACCGGAGGCCCAGCCCAGAATTGCTGTTTTTTTGCCTGTTTTAGGGTTTCGAAGAAAAGGAATATCAAACGAAGTCCAAATGGAATGAAACCTTCGGGAACGTGATTTTCTCAACAAACAAGACCCAGGAGACTTGGAACCTACGTCAAGACACACAAGAGGAGGCCAGGAGGTAGGGGGGCGCGCCTACCCCCCAGGCGCACCCTCCACCCTCATGGGCCCCCTGTTGCTCCACCGACGTACTCCTTCCTCCTATATATACCTACGTACCCCCAAACGATCAGAGATGGAGCCAAAAACCTAATTCCACTGCCGCAACTTTCTGTATCCACGAGATCCCATCTTGGGGCCTGTTCCGGAGCTCCGCCGGAGGGGGCCGATCACGGAGGGCTTCTACATCAACACCATAGCCTCTCCGATGAAGTGGGAGTATTTTACCTCAGACCTTCGGGTCCATAGTTAGTAGCTAGATGGCTTCTTCTCTCTTTTTGGATCTCAATACAATGTTCTCCCCCTCTCTTGTGGAGAACTATTCGATGTAATCTTCTTTTTGCAGTGTGTTTGTTGAGACCGATGAATTGTGGGTTTATGATCAAGTCTATCTATGAATAATATTTGAATCTTCTCTGAATTCTTTTATGTATGATAGGTTATCTTTGCAAGTCTCTTCGAATTATCAGTTTGGTTTGGCCTAATAGATTGATCTTTTTTGCAATGGGAGAAGTGCTTAACTTTGGGTTCAATCTTGCGGTGTCCTTTCCCAGTGACAGTAGGGGCAGCAAGGCACGTATTGTATTGTTGCCATCGAGGATAACAAGATGGGGTTTTCATCATATTGCATGAGTCTATCCCTCTACATCATGTCATCTTGCTTAAGGCGTTACTCTGTTTTTAACTTAATACTCTAGATGCATGCTGGATAGCAGTTGATGAGTGGAGTAGTAGTAGTAGATGCAGGCAGGAGTCGGTCTACTTGTCTCGGACGTGATGCCTATATACATGATCATACCTAGATATTCTCATAACTATGCTCAATTCTGTCAATTGCTCAACAGTAATTTGTTCACCCACCGTAGAATACTTATGCTCTCGAGAGAAGCCACTAGTGAAACCTATGGCCCCCGGGTCTATCTTTATCATATTAATCTCCTACTACTTAGTTATTTCCTTTGCTTTTTACTTTGCCTTTATTTTACTTTGCATCTTTATCACAAAAATACAAAAATATTATCTTATTATATCTATCAGATCTCACTCTCGTAAGTGGCCGTGTAGGGATTGACAACCCCTATTCACGTTGGTTGCGAGGATTTATTTGTTTTGTGCAGGTACGAGGGACTCGCGCGTAGCCTCTATATGGATTGATACCTTGGTTCTCAAAAACTGAGGGAAATACTTATGCTACTTTGCTGCATCATCCCTTCCTTTTCGGGGAAAACCAACGTAGTGCTCAAGAGGTAGCAAGAAGGATTTCTGGCGCCGTTGCCGGGGAGGTCTACGCAAAAGTCAACATACCAAGTACCCATCACATACCCTTATCTCCCGCATTGCATTATTTGCCATTTGCCTCTCGTTTTCCTCTCCCGCACTTCACCCTTGCCGTTTTATTCGCCCTCTCTCTCTATCCTCCCTCTCTTTCTCTATTTGCCTCTTTTATCCCGCTTGCTTTTTGTTTGCTTCTCGTTATGGCTAGTTCCTTATCTTCTCCGTTGTGTCCCGAGAGTGAAATTCTAAATTTTAAGCAAAGGGAGGGAGAAAATCTAAAAGATGCTTGGTATAGAATTTGTAATGCTGAAAATAGATCTACCAGGAAGCAATCTACTTCCGTTCTTCTTCGCAATTTTTATCTAGGCATTACTCCTTGGCACAGATATGTTCTTGATACTATTACTGGAGGGAACTTCTTGGGTAGCCATACTTTTGATTCTTATAATGCTATGATAGATTTATTTGGCTCACCCCCTCTTTTGGTTAATGGAACTGTATTAACTTTAGAGCATGTAATGCAAAGGCTTGAAATTATTGAAAATAAGGTTGCTACCGTAGAGTTAATTGAAAATTTTGATAAAAAGATCCACAACCGAATCTATCAATATGGATCTAAAGTAGGAGTTACTTTGAAAAATATTAAAGAAAAGGAACCCATAGTTAATGAGAAACTAAATCACGATTCCACTAGGATTGATAAACTTGAGGATATTATTACCAACTTGGGAACCGCTTTTTCTTCCATAAAGAATACTCCAAGTCCTCCTACTAAAATCGCCAAGCTTATGTATGTTCCTAAAAATAAGGGTGAATCCTCTAGTAAGGAAACTGCAGATCTCAAATCTATAAGTATTCATCCCAATCTTGTTGCTATCATTAAGGAACCATTCGTTACAAATGAATTTTTCGATCTTGTGCCTAAAAGTTTGATAATTAATAAAAATAAAGAAATTCCTAAAGATGGTAGATGCCTCATTGAAGAATTACCTATCAAAGATGGCAATACCTAGATCTATCCATGCTTGTTATGCCTAGCTAGGGGCGTTAAACGATATCGCTTGTTGGGAGGCAACCCAATTTTATTTTTATTCCTTGATTTTTGTTCCTGTTTAGTAATAAATAATTTTTATTTCCTCTGTTTGGTTGTGTTTTTTTGTGTTTAATTAGTGTTTGTGCCAAGTAGAACCGTTGGGAAGACTTGGGGAAAGTCTTGTTACACTTGCTGTAAAAAACACAAACTTTAGCGCTCACGAGAACTACTGCCATTTTTATTTGGAGAGAGCTATTTAGTTAATTCTTTTTGCAGATGATTAATAGATAAATTCCTCACGTCCAGCAATTTATTTTTAGAATTTTTGGGGTTCCAGATCTTGTGCTAGCTACAGATTACTACAGACTGTTCTGTTTTTGACAGATTCTGTTTTTCGTGTGTTGCTTGCTTATTTTGATGAAATAGTTTATAAACCATAGAGAAGTTTGAATACAGTAGGTATAACACCAATATAAATAAACAATGAGTTCATTATAGTACCTTGAAGTGGTCTTTTATTTTCTTTCGCTAAGGAGCTCACGAGATTTTCTACTTTAAGTTTTGTGTTGTGAAGTTTTCAAGTTTTGGGTAAAGATTTGATGGATTATGGAACAAGGAGTGGCAAGAGCCTAAGCTTGGGGATGCCCATGGAACCCCCAAGATAATCTAAGGACACCTAAAAGCCAAAGCTTGGGGATGCCCCGGAAGGCATCCCCTCTTTCGTCTACTTCTATCGGTAACTTTACTTGTGGAGAACTATTTGATGTAATCTTCTTTTTGCGATGTGTTTGTTGAGACCAATGAATTGTGGGTTTATGATCAAGTCTATCTATGAATAATATTTGAATCTTCTCTGAATTCTTTTATGTATGATTGGTTATCTTTGTAAGTCTCTTCGAATTATCAGTTTGGTTTGGCCTACTAGATTGATCTTTCTTGCAATGGGAGAAGTGCTTAGCTTTGGGTTCAATCTTGCGGTGTCCTTTCCCAGTGATAGTAGGGGCAGCAAGGCACGTATTGTATTGTTTCCATCGAGGATAACAAGATGGGGTTTTCATCATATTGCATGAGTCTATCCCTCTACATCATGTCATCTTGCTTAAGGCGTTACTCTGTTTTTAACTCAATACTCTAGATGCATGCTGGATAGCGGTCAATGAGTGGAGTAATAGTAGTAGATGCAGGCAGGAGTCGGTCTACTTGTCTTGGACGTGATGCCTATATACATGATCATACCTAGATATTCTCATAACTATGCTCAATTTTGTCAATTGCTCAACAGTAATTTGTTCACCCACCGTAGAATACTTATGCTCTCGAGAGAAGCCACTAGTGAAACCTATGGCCCCCGGGTCTATCTTTATCATATTAATCTCCTACTACTTAGTTATTTCCTTTGCTTTTTTTACTTTGCCTTTATTTTACTTTGCATCTTTATCACAAAAATACCAAAAATATTATCTTATTATATCTATCAGATCTCACTCTCGTAAGTGGCCATGTAGGGATTGACAACCCCTATTCGCGTTGGTTGCGGGGATTTATTTGTTTTGTGCAGGTACGAGGGACTTGCACGTAGCCTCCTACTGGATTGATACCTTGGTTCTCAAAAACTGAGGGAAATACTTACGCTACTTTGCTGCATCATCCCTTCCTCTTCGGAGAAAACCAATGCAGTGCTCAAGAGGTAGCACTGGGCTAGATGTTGAGTACACCATAGTCCTGCAAAGAGAGAAGATTCTAAAGGAGGCAGAGAATAAGAAGCCCACCATGATCCAGGTTTGCATACATAATGTGTGCTTGGTCTACCACATATGCCATGCCGACATTGAGTGCCAGGATTTTAAGAACTTCCTCAAGGACGAAAGAGTGAAATTCGTTACTGTAGACTTTAGGAACGACAGGGATGTCCTGGGTCGGATCGGCCTCGTTGTAGGCCAGCCCTTCGATCTCCAGAAGGCAAGCCTGGTGTCCTCCTCCCAGCCTTCAATGTTGACCCTGGCAGCAGCCACGATTGATCCTTCGTATGCTAAACTGAAGAAACCTCACCACGAGTTTCATCATGCATGGGAGTCGAAGACATTAGATGAAGATCACATCATGTACACAGAAATGGATGCCTACCTTTGTTTAAATATCTACAAGGGTTGGATGAAGAAGCAGAGCCCAGTGTCCAGTTCAAGCCAAGAAGCATCGACGAAGAGGAAGAGGAAGAGGGACGAGGATGAAGTCAAGGACGTGGACTCGGACTCCGAGTAGGTGGTAGTGCCGTCGCTCATGCTGGTTCTACTGCAGTGTCAAGCGGACTAGTTGCTTAGTTTATTTTCAAGGGTGTGTTGTGCTGAGGCCCTAGCAGAACTATGTTTATGTTCTTTCTCGTTATTTGAACTCTTTAGTATGTATAGTAGTACTAGTACTATGTCTTACTACTGTTGTTGTTCTTGCAGTTGGTACTACTGCTTGTATCTTCGTGTTCCTAATGTACTTAATACGTTCGTACTAGTAGTATAATTTGGGTCAGTCGATTTGTGAAAGAAGTTCGATGGATCGAAGGAAGAAGATGGCAGAGAAGCTACCCCAGTATCTATATTAGGGTGGCAGGGTACCCATGATCTATCTTATGAGTGTTGCGTGTGGAATGCAGTTCGCCGGAAAAAATGCATCGTGCCCGGGGTTAAACGGATGGCGGGGGTGGGGGGAGCATGGCGGTGGTAAGCGGTTCAGGGGAGGGCACGGCGGCGGCAGGCGGTTAGGCGTGTGGCGGGTTGAGAAGATGAACCATGCATCAATTTCGGAGGTTGAAGAAGCCCTTCTAGCCATCCATGTTGCATCAAGCGGCTCACAAGAGTCGACTGACCCAAATTGCTCCTTTAGATTGCAGGATCCACGTGGCATTCAAGGTCTCGAAGGTAGATTCCGCGTCCGCACCCGGTTTGCAGGCTCGATGCGTGCGCGACCGGCTTCCGCCGCGACAGCCACCATGTGCGGCTCCTCTGCGCGGGCGGAGACGACAATGACACGCTAGTTCCTCCTCGCCGGCATGCTGGAGCACGCGCTCGTCCTCCTCTTCGTACGCTACATGCATAGACGCGGCTCCACCGGCTGCTTGTGTGCTTGGTAGCACGGCGGCATCACGAGGAGGGACTGCAGATGAGGTGAGCGGGCGAGCCTTCGGCTTCATGGCACAGGGATGGCGGCAACATGGCGGTGATGGGCGAGAAATTGTTAGCTGGAGCAGGCGGGTGCCGGCATGCGCAACGGCGGCAGCATATTGATGAGTGCGCGTATGGGAGCTTAGTTTAGTTTTATATAGGGTTGGTCAAACTTAAAAGTAAACCGTACTAGTACACATAAACATTAGACTTAGGCAACGCTTTTATTAGTTACCACAGCCATGATACGGAATCCTGTGCAAGCGCGTGAACCGCGGCCGTGCGGTCGATTGAACGATGCGTCACCGTGTCGCGCTCGAAGGGCATACACTGAACCTTTTTTTGTGTGTGAAAACAATCCCCGAATATTACTCAACTTTTTTTCCTGGAAAAGTTCTTGACGCTAGAATATTTCCATATATTTAATTTAGCTCCAGTTCGTGTTTATTTGGATTTGGACATTTTAGGTGCGCCCTAGTTTTTTTAATACTGATTTTGTGTGTGTGACTGAGAGAGAATGTGTGTATGTGTCCATATGTGTGTTGTGGCGGAAGGGCAATGTGGAGACGGTGTGCGTGTGATAGAGACATAGAGAGGTGTGAATATGCAAATGATCATGCATGAGTGAGACATAGACAGATGCCGATATGTTGTGTATACATGAGAGAACGGTCTTCTATTTTACTTGTGTGTGAGAGAGAGAGAGAGTGAGAGTAGCATCCGTAACACAACAGCCATCTCTCTCGATTCGTTCGTCCCTCGCACGATTGCATGTAACACATGCATCAACGCGCACATTTTGACACCCTCACCCGGTCCCTGCCCACCTCAAGACCCGCACATCGCTCTCTATCTCGCATGCACAACCTCTTCGTGAATACCCTATTTAGCATGTATCTTTCCATCACATACACACACATTTCTCTTATTAGGTTTGTTTTCTCTCAATATCTGACACACACACACACACACAGCACACCCCTCCCCCGAGCACACAATTCATCCCCATCCAAGGTTATATGGCGACCACTCTCGCTTGTGCTTCTCTGCACCCCAGCATGCACAACACCTCAATCTTCAAAGAGGGCATCGAGGAGATCGAAGACGGCGAACACACTGCGCTAGAGAATGCGGGGCCATTTGGAAGCAGGATGATGTGACGACGGCTGACTGACTCCTCCCCCACCCTCTCTCTCTCTCGTACAAAATTACCAATCCCTCTCCCCCCGCACAAATTTATCAATCCCTCAACCCATGAGATCCTTCGCCTCTCGTCCATGTTTTCCTGCTCTCTCATCAAACCTGTTGTCTCTTCTCCTTCCACGTGTACTGAATCCGGATGCACACGCATCTCACGTATATTACATGTCTCCATCTTTCTCACAGACCTAACTTCTTCCTCTCTCTCTCCCTCTCTCTGTTTTGTTAGGTTTGTCTCCTACTCTCTCATCCACATACATACAATCTTTCCCGCCCTATCTGCTCCATCTTCGCAAGCTCTCTCTGCATGTTTCATTCACACATTGGGATATGTTCAAATTGTTGCTTTTATACTGGCTAATGTAGAGTTAATGTTGGTTTTGTTGCATCCTACAAAGTAATAACTATGAAATGCATTTTGATTGTCATTTGACTGGGATTATTTGAGTTTGAGCATGTTGTGAAGTACTATAGACCTCGTATAGATCTTGGAATTCGAAAATGATTGTAACTATTGAATTGTATAGACCATTACATTCGAAGTCAGTAGCCTAATACATTTATTTCACAATTTCAACAAATGATTAATTCACTACATACTAAGAAAACAAATGTGTACACCCTCCGTTTTTATTTAAGTCTACGTATTAGCATTGGTCAAAGTCAAGTTCTGTAAACTCTCAGAAAGTTTATAACAAAAAAATATTAACATATACAATAACAAATAAATACCATTAGATTCATTATTGAATGTACTTTCACATCATACATATCTGTTATGGTAAATTTTTATATTTTTCTATAAACTTGGTCAAACTTTAGGAAGTTTGACTATGGTCAAACCTAATATGCAGAGTTCACTAGTACTACTCGCTAGTTGCTTAGCCGAATCACCCAACACGCCACACGAGGAGTTCAGTGTCACAAAATTTTGAGGTCGGCGGGAAAATCTCCCGCGACCCTGATTCGGGCAGTGGGAAGTTACCATCATAGCCTTCGGAACAGGCCTACGGATGACGGTTGGTAGGGGGCTGTTTTCGTAACTTCAGGTTCACCCTACCAGCCAACCCCACCCCGGCACCCAGAGTAGTACACCTGAATACTCCCCATTTTCTATCCCCACGCAAAATAGACTTCTCCACGGCACCGCAGCCTTCATGCTCCTCCCCTTCTACATCGGCGCACTCGTCCACCGCAACGCATCTGCCTCATCGACGACCTCGTACGCCGCACTGGAGTCGGTCCACCGTCGTCGTCGTACACGAAGCCTCTTCCCCGACACCATCTTCCGTGGTCTCGGATCTACTTCCCGGAAGCCGACGCCAAGCGCAGAAGCACCACCGTCGTGGACAATGAACTGACTCCCGTTGCCGACCATGACTCACAGAGGCCACCGCGACCATTGTTCTCCTCCTCGATTGGAAATGTGTGTATTGAATCACTTAGCAGTACATGTGCAGTTCCAATTTTGTACATACCTACCCTTCAAATTTCCTGGGTGCTATTGTTCCTGTAAAAGTAATTGGTTATAGCCTCCATTGTCCAACAGAATATCAGCTTGTAATTGTGCGTCGCTCCTGTATCGCTCTGTGCTTGGGTAGGTTTTTCATCTGCAACCAGTAGTGTGGCAAATGATGTAAAGTTTTTTAGAACTAGCAAGATGCCCATGCGTTGCACGCATCAAGATGCATTTGTATGAGTAGTTTATCTTGTGGGAGAAAAGGATGAATGAGGGAAGGCCTTATTTGCAAATCTGGAGAGGGGTGTGGGTATCTTTTTGCAAAATTGCCATTGTTTCCTTCCTATCTGTCAGATATAAATCGGACGGCCTATATTGCAGGATGGCAGGCACACCATCATCACCAACTTTGTTTTTTATAAGAAAAAAGTAGAGAGTAGAGAAGTAGAGATAAATATTAAATAAAAAAATAACAATAGAGAAGAGAGTAGAGATAGCACAGACGTCGGGAAAGGATTGCGCGTGAGGGAGTCCTGGACTAAGGGGTCCTCGGGCATCCGGCCTGTTATCCGTGGGCCGGACTGATGGGCTGCGAAGACACGAAGATCGAAGACTATACCCGTGTCCGGATTGGACTCAACTTGGCATGGAAGGCAAGCTAGGCGACTGATTATGAAGATTCCCTCCTATGTAACCGACTCCATGTAACCCTAGATCTCTCCGGTGTCTATATAAACTGGAGGGCATAGTCCGGATAGGACAGATTCATTACCATATACTCATAGGCTAGACTTCTAGGGTTTAGCCATTACGATCTCGTGGTAGATCAACTCTTGTAACACTCATATTCATCAAGATCAATCAAGCAGGAAGTAGGGTATTACCTCCATAGAGAGGGCCGCAACCTGGGTAAACATCGTGTCCCCCGTCTCATGTTACCATCAATCCTAGAGGCACAGTTCGGGACCCCCTACCCGAGATCCGCCGGTTTTGACACCGACATTGGTGCTTTCATTGAGAGTTCCACTGTGCTGTCGACGAAAGGATTTGATGGCCCCTTCGAACGTCAGTAATGACGCCGTCTAGGGAGAAACTTTCCTCCCTGGACAAATCTTTGTGTTCAGCGGCTTCGTACTACGGGCCAACTCTTTTAGCTGTCTGGAGCAGGCCGATAGCTACACCCCTGGCCATCAGGTTAGATTTGGAAGCTTGAACTATGTCACGGATATCCGTGGAGACTTGATCTTCGATGGATTTGAGTCCGCGACGATCGCTCCCCTTCTCTCTGATGAACATGACTTAAATCTGTCATCAGAGCACACCCAGGAGATGGATCCTGCTGCTGCAACGACCTCAGTACCGAAGCAGATTATCCCCTCTGAGGACATAAAGTCCGCGGTGTTGGAGCTGCACACGGACTCCACATCCTACAATGCTAGCCTCGACGGAACTCCGGACTCATATCCGGCCATACGTTCCGGACCAGATGCATCTGCGGACACCGAGTTGGATCGGTTATTGATTTTCAAATTTAACGCCGCAGACATCTTCCAGCATTCGCCTTTGGGTGACATACTGAATTATTTGAAGAAATTATTCTTGGTGGAGGACTCACGGCCGAACTATGTCCGGTTCGAGCTAAAGACGGATGATGAGGAATTTTGCTTCCCACCCGCCACCCACTTCATAGCTACCGTCGATGACTTAACCGACGTACTTGACTGTGGCTCCGAAGACATCGATGGTATGGACGACGATGCCGATAGGGAGCAAGGCCAAGACCCGCCATTCACTGGACGTTGGACGACCACCTCTTCGTACGACGTGTACATGGTTGATACACCTAAAGGATCTGGCGACGATAAAGAAGAGCCAGATAAGAATAAAACTTCCGAGACGCAGTCCAAGCGCCGTCGCCCCAAACGCCGTTCTAAGCCTCGTCGCTCAAAGGATGGCAACACTGGCATCGGAGAGAATAGTACTCCGGGCGACGCCGAAAACAATGAAGACCCTGTCGGCGCTGCATCCGAACAGGAGGAACATGACAACACACAAAACAACCCCGATGAACAGGCCATAGAAGTTAACTCGGAGGACGACAGTTACCATCCACCCTCCGAAGAGGAGATAAGCCTCGGCAACGAAGACTTCATCGTGCCGAAGGACCCTTTGGAGCAGGAGCGTTTTAAACTCCAGCTCATAGCCACAGCAAGGAGCCTGAAAAAGAAACAGTAGCAGCTTCAAGCTGAACAAGACCTGCTCGTCGACAGATGGACCGACGTCCTGACAGCCGAAGAATACGGCCTCAAGTGCCCAGCCAAGAGCTACCCGAAACGCAAACTGCTACCTCAATTTGATGAGGAGGCACCGGAACACACATCTCCCTCACGTAATGCGGAACGACCATCGCGTGGCCGAGACAGGATGGCCGACCGGCCACCCCGCGGCTGGGACAAAGCGGCAACTCAGGCCGAACAACAGCCTGCCCCACCGCCTCACAAAAATAGAGACGGAAGAGTTCGGGGTCACACATACGACCTCTGTCAAATCCTGGATGATAGAACATGACACACAAGATCGATCTACGGATCGCGAGGGCGTGCCTCGAGGCACGAGGAGGGCTACTTATTCGGATGTGATAAATCTAACCATGCCCGGGCCGAACACCGCAGACGGACTCCATCGGAACTACGTCACGACGCAGCCAGATATAGAGGCGCCTCACACCCTCTCTGCTTTACAGATGAAGTACTGGACCATGAATTCCCCAAGGGGTTCAAGCCCATCAATATGGAATCATACGACAGCACAACCGATCCCGCAATATGGATCGAGGACTTTATCCTCCACATCCACATGGCTCGAGGAGATGATCTCCACACCATTAAATACCTCCCACTAAAGCTCAAAGGGCCAGCTCGGCACTGGCTTAACAGCCTGCCTGAAAATTCCGTCGGCAGCTGGGAGGACTTGGAAGAAGCTTTCCTAGACAACTTCCAAGGAACTTATGTCCGACCACCAGACGCCGATGATTTAAGCCACATAGTTCAACAACCTGGAGAATCAGCCAGAAAATTCTGGACTAGGTTCCTAACCAAAAAGAACCAGATTGTTGATTGTCTGGACGCCAAGGCCTTAGCAGCCTTCAAACGCATCATCCGTGACGAATGGCTAGCACGCCACTTCGGCCAAGAAAAGCCGAAGTCCATGGCAGCCCTCACGGCACTCATGACCCGGTTTTGCGCAGGAGAGGACAGTTGGCTGGCCCGTAGTAACAATACAGCCAACGAAACAAGCCCCTCCGAGGCCAAGAACAGCACCGGCAAGCTTCGGCGCAACAGAAACAAACGCCGAAGCAATGGTGATAACACCGATGACACAACAATTCATGCCGGGTTTAGTGGCTCCAAGTCCGGCCAGCAAAAGAAGCCCTATAAAAGGAGCAACGGAAAATAATCCAGCTTGGACCGCATACTTGATCGTCCTTGCCAAATTCATGGCACCCCAGACAAACCGGCCAACCATAACAATAGAGATTGCCGGGTCTTCAAACAAGCCAGCAAAGCAAATAGCAGAGGTAGAGAAGGGGAATCACAGAGCGAGAATGACGACGAAGAGCCCCAGCAGCCAAACACCGGGGAAAAAATAGATTTCCCCCTCAAGTCAAAACGGTGAACATGATATATAGTACACATATCCCCAAAAGGGAGCGCAAGCGCGCACTCAGGGACGTCTATGCGGTAGAGCCAGTCGCCCCAAAATTCAATCCGTGGTCGTCATTCCCGATCACCTTCGATCGATGAGACCACCCCACTAGTATCCGCCACGGCGGTTCAGCCGCACTAGTTCTTGACCCAATTCTTGACAGGTTCCACCTAACTCGAGTCCTGATGGATGGTGGTAGCAGCCTCAACCCGCTCTACCAAGACACAGTGCGGAAAATGGGAATTGACCCCTCACGAATCAAACCAACAAAGACCACCTTTAAAGGAGTCATTCCAGGCATAGAAGCCCGTTGTACGGGCTCAATAACGCTGGAAGTAGTATTCGGTTCTCCGGATAACTTCCAAAGCGAAGAACTAATCTTTGATATCGTCCCATTCCACAGCAGCTATCATGCTCTGCTCGGACGAACTGCATTCGCTAGATTCAATGCGGTGCCACATTATGCTTATCTTAAACTGAAGATGCCCGGTCCACATGGCGTCATTGCGGTAAACGGAAATACGGAATGCTCCCTCCATACAGAAGAGCACACCGCCGCCCTAGCAGCAAAAGTATAGAGTGGCCTTCTCAAGCAGCGCTATAATCTGGCTGCCAAGCCCCTGGACACCACTAAGAGAGTCCGGACTACACTGCAGCATGACAGCTTGGCTTGTCACAAGCCAAACTAGCAATTTTGCCTCCATCCCAGCCCTGATGAGGCGATGGTGTTAGTACCACACGCATTTAAACTACGCACTCAAAATGCCATGGGTACGGATGGAGGCACAACTCGCTCATGATCCACAGTACGGCTTGATAGACCCTGGGATTCACATGTTTTTGCTTTTTCTTTTTTAGGGTTTTTCTTTTCTTTTTTCAAGGTCTATGCGGATGACCCGTTTGCAAACACACCAAGGAGGCAATGAGCTCTGGCGTACAAGGGAACCCCAGGTGGTCTCTAATAAATGATTAATATACTTGTTTTACATACCCACATGCAGCTCACCCTTGGTTACGACATGTTAAAAAGCCTTACTTGCTTATCGCATTACTGGTACAAAGTACGCCTCGACGTACCGATTATACCACAAAGGTGAATAAATGGTGGCGTCAGCTCATTACTTAATATTTTCCGTTCCCTCACCTCAGTATCTATTACTCATTGCACACGTACACCATGGTACGTACTAATACGCCAGGGGCTTCATTATACCCAGCATCACGGCAATAAAAGTTCGAACTCTTTTTCAGTACAGTTCGGCACCCCAAACTTATAGCATTATATGCATCGGCTTCGAATCATGTCTTTGGTCAATAGTTGGGTTGCCCGGCTCCTGTGCTTACTACCTTATGTTCCGCTATATCGGATAGGGTAGTAAAGGGAGAACTACTACGATTGTGTCCCGGTTCTTCCGGATGAGCACCTCAGTAGAGAAAGCCGAAAACTGACTATCATGATGCGGCGAGAGCTGGTTAGCTGTTCGTGAGGTTCCAAATCATTGTAGATTTCTTGTTGCGAAGAATCGGTTCTTCCGATTTGGCATGCATAGCGCCCCTAATTCGGCCTTCCAAACTTTATTCATTGTCAAACTCCTATGGCTAAGTGAGGGCAGTAAAGGCCACATAGTCTGATTGCCTTGTTCGTTGCGCTAAACACCTCCTTTAAGGACCAGAATGTGGAGTCAAGAGTGTTTAGATTTATCCCGAACACCCCCGTGCTATCTACGTGGGGGGCTGAAGCCGATGACTGGTCATCCCTCAGATTTAATAAACGGCCGCACAGGAGGTAAAATTCAAAATTATTAAGATTATATTACATAACATCTTTGTTCCATATTACAGGGCAATAAAATACATATGTTCTCATGGGAATATAATATCCTTCGAACACTTCTCGACCGCAAGACAGGACCCCTCCAGGACACCATCAAAATAGTGCTCGGGTCGACGATGCTCCTTGCCCTCCAGCGGCCCCTCGGTCATCAGCTTCTTGGCATCTAGCTTCGCCCAATGCGTCTTGACACAGGCAAAAGCCATACGCGGACCTTCAATACAGACCGACCGCTTCACGGCTTCGAGCCACAGACAAGCACTCACGAGCCACCATACAAGTCTGAAATAGCTACCAGGTATGGGATCGGCAGGCCACAACCGGACTATAAAGTCCTTCATGGCTAACTCTGCCAACCGGTGCAGCTCGACCAGCTGCTTTAGCTGGTCGCTGAAGGGTACCGGATGTTCGGATCCCAGATATTGGGACCAGAACAGCCTCTCTGTGGACATCCCTTCCTCGGCTCTATAATGCTCGGCCGCATCTGATACAATGTGCGGTAGACCTATAAATGCCCCTGGAAAACCGAAATTCAGGGTAAGTACAAGGGACGTTGATTCTACATACTTTCTTAGCATGGTGAAGGTCTTACCCATCGCAATCTGTTGGGCCACCTGAATCTCCTGGAGGGTGCTCTGAGCTTTGGCTCGCGCATCCCGAGCGCTCTGATGAGCCTTCGCCAATTCGGCCTCTTGCACCTTACAATCGCGCTCCAGGGCCTCAAATTTTTCTATCGTGCCCTGGATCTGTTGCCGCGCCTCGCCAACCCGGGTCTCGTGCTTCTCACGCAAGACGCGCTCCTTGGCCGCTTTGTTCTTAGCCTCGGCCAGCGCCTTCCTCAGGGTTGCCACCTCGGCTGCGGCCCCTAATAATGATTATGACACTCTCAGTACAGTCGGACTATTCATTTTCTCGAAATGTACCCACGGGTTACTGCATACCTTGGCTATCCTCCAACTGCTTTTTCACACGGCCGAGCTCCTCCTCGGCCCGCTCCAATTTCTGCTTCAATCCGGAGACCTCCGTAGCATGAGCAGTGGCAACCTGCAGCGATACCCGCGTATTCACACAGACAACTCATGTTAGGCTCATGCAATTTTTTGATCCTTGGTTATGCTTTTCTTCTTGAACACCAAACAGAGTATCAGGGGCTACTGTATATACTGTGATATTTTTCCTATAAACACATTACTTACCTCAAAGCCTCCTAGTAGGCTAGTGCAGGCTTCAGTCAATCCGCTTTTAGCAAACCGAACCTTCTCTATTACCGTGTCCATAAGGACACGATGTTCATCCATGATAGAGGTGCCTCGCAGCGCCTCCAGCAGATTATCCGGTGCCTCTGGTTGGACAGAGGTCACCGGTGGAACAGGCACGCTCCCTCCTTGGGGGGAATGCCATTCGCTGGACCCCAGAGCCGTATAGATTTCTGGAATGGTATCCGGCTAAGGTCTGAAGGGAACGCGGACACCCTCACCAGTCTCCCTGGGGGATTTTACCCCCATGTGTCTGGTGCCCGAGGAGTCATCCTGGGGCGTCACTCCGATGATCTCCGGAACCCCCCCGGCCTGGGAAGGCCTTTTTGTACATCACCTCGTCATCACCCCTGGGTGACACGGAATGAGCAGGTGGCGGAGGTATGCTAGCCATCTCCTCTGTGTCCAGCGAATCCTCTGTCGAGGATCATTGAGAGTCACCGCATGCCGGACTGCAATGACAAAAGTTCACAATATGTCAATATTACAAATCAGGAAGGCCAGACTTTTGTGAATTCTGGTACTCACGAAGCGGCCCAGGGCTTGGTCCGGCAAGGTCATTCCGGACTGCTGTCGACGTCCCATGCAGAGTTATCCGCGAGGGAGCCTTTAACCCTTTTAGGCGCTTCCGCCTCCGGGCTTGTGGAGGCCGCTCTATTCTTCCTCCCTGCTTCAGGTGGGGGAGTCGTTTTCCTCTTCCTCTTCATCACCGTCGTCAGCGGACGAAGAGGAAGTCTCACTTTCGGACGTCTCGTCGAGAGTGCTTTCCCGATGAAGGTCCTTCTTGGCCCCTCGGACCGCCTTCTTAGCCGTCTTCTCCGGCACCTCATAAGGCGCGGGGAACATCATCTTCTCCAATAATGGGGATACCTGGTCCTCGGGTAGCGGAGATGGACAGTTAATCTTCTCGGCCAACTTAATCCAGGCCTGAAAATGGAGGAAGGAAGCTTAAGTTTTCCCTCAAAATATGCTGGTAGGAGATACTCCTTGAAAACATTAAAGTAACTGACCATATTGGGCTGACGCTTTAAGCTAAGCCCATGGTCTTCGGTCGCAGGCGGTGGCGTCTCGCCGGCCTTGAAGATCACCTACTAGATTTCTTCGTGCGTTGTGCCAAAGAGCTCCGGTAGCGTCTGGTGCTTGGCCGGCTCGAACTCCCAAAAACTATAAGTCCGGCGTTGGCACGGAAGGATCCGACGAACAAGCATAACGTGGACTACAGTGAAAAGCTTGATC
Organism: Triticum urartu; assembly: GCF_056163025.1. Lineage (NCBI taxonomy): Eukaryota > Viridiplantae > Streptophyta > Magnoliopsida > Poales > Poaceae > Triticum > Triticum urartu. Next base: position 561,128,414 of record NC_141875.1, read on the forward strand.
TTGTTCTCTATCATGTTCTGGATGCATGTCTGGAGCCCTGTCAGCTCGGCCAAGGGCCCCTAGGTTAGGCCCCGCTCTTGCCAAGAAGTGAGCCGCATCGGGGTTCCAAATCAAAAGGGGCCGCCGCCCAGTTGGCGTCGCGTGACTCGGTGATATAAAACCACCCAGATTTCCACCCCATCACCATCTCCACGAACAAGCCTTCGGGCCAGGTGACGTTGGGCATCTTGCCTAACATGGCGCCTCCGCACTCTGCTTGTTGACCGCGCACTACCTTCGGCCTCACATTGAAGGTCTTCAGCCACAGGCCGAAGTGAGGCGGGATGCGGAGGAAATCCTCACAAATGACAATAAACGCCGAGATATTGAGATGAAGTTAGGGGTAGGTCATGAAAATCCAGCCCATAGTAAAACATCAACCCGCGGACGAATGGGTGAAGGGGAACCCAAGCCCGCGGACGAAGTGTGTGAGAAACACAACCCTCTCATGGGGCTCGGGAGTGGGGACGATCTGTCCCTTGGCCGGGAGTCGATGAGCGATCTCTTTGGCCAAATATCCGGCCTCCCGGAGCTCCTTGATGTCTTTCTTCCTGACGGAAGAAGTCATCCACCGACCTCCAGCTCCGAATCCGGACATCTTTGGAGTATTTCTTTGAACGAGAGAGAAGCTAAAGCTTGGGCGCTAGAGCTCAGGAATGGAAGGGCTGAGGAATAGAAAGGGCGTGGGTGGAAGAAGGGAGTCCTTACCCCCTTATAGAGGCCGCGAATGTCGAACGCCCCTCTACTCGCCTTAAACTCGCCTATTCCCAAGGGCCGTGTAAACGACACGGTTGGGTTACCTATGCCCGCATTGATGAGAATCCCGCAATAAGGGGACCCGATCTCTGCTTCGATAAGACGTGCCAATAGCAACCGCGTTTTGAAACATGGGATGGCAGAAGAAAAACGATTCAAAATTATGACCGGATGGGCGTGATATCACGTTGCCAAAAACTGTCAGCGGATAGAACTCGTGTGGAAAATATATATTCTCTCTGCAGTTGTGCATGGTGTGTAACAGGTCCGGATACAATCATCACGTCCGAAGACTATCTTGGAAGTTTGGAAGAAGGGGAACCCGCCTTGCAATGCTGAAGACAATCTACGCACCGGACTCCTCGTCATTGAAGCCAGGTTCATGGCTATTGAGGGAGTCTTGGACTAAGGGGTCCTCGGGCGTCCGGCCTGTTATCCGTGGGCCGGACTAATGGGCCGTGAAGACACGAAGACCGAAGACTATACCCGTGTCCAGATTTGACTCAGCTTGGCGTGGAAGGCAAGCTAGGCGACTGATTATGAAGATTCTCTCCTATGTAACCGACTCCATGTAACCCTAGATCTCTCCGGTGTCTATATAAATCAGAGGGCATAGTCCGGATAGGACAGATTCATTACCATATACTCATATGCTAGACTTCTAGGGTTTAGCCATTACGATCTCGTGGTAGATCAACTCTTGTAATACTCATATTCATAAAGATCAATCAAGCAGGAAGTAGGTTATTACCTCCATAGAGAGGGCCCGAACATGGGTAAACATTGTGCCCCCGTCTCCTGTTACCATCAATCCTAGATGCACAGTTCGGGACCCCCTACCCGAGATCGTCGGTTTTGACAGCGACAACACGCGCGCGGGAAAAAGCGTCTGGGCGTGCGCTAGTTTTGGCGTGTGGTGTCCGGCGCGCTTTATAAAATCCAACGCCCTCCCACCGCTCTGTGCCTTGCCACCGCTCTCTCCCCGTTCTGTGCCTCGCCACCACTCTCTCCCTGCTCTTTCTCGCCTCGCCGCCACCGCGCCACCATGCCGCCGCGTCGCCGGGAAACTTGGGGATACCGCGGCGTCCATGCGCGCCCCTCCGGCGGCTTCTCAGCCGAGATCCGGTTCTACGGGATGTGCCTCGGCCTCGGCAATTTCAACACCGCGAATGAGGCCACCCACGGGTATGACGCGGCGGCGTGGCGCCTTCGGTGGCCTCATAGAACATTGAACTTCCCCAACGTGCCGACGCGGGAGCGGGCACTAGAGCTCGCGCCTCTGCCGCAGCTTATCACCGACGAGGATCGTCACGACAACCGGAGGCGGGAGCACCGTCTCGGCATCGCCGAGATGGACGAGGCAGCCATAGCGCTGTGGCGCCAACGCTTCCCACAGGACATCATCATCAAGCGCGAGTTCTACGCGCAAAGGAGGGCGGAGAGGGATAAGAGGAGGGCGGAGCGATTCGCCTATCGCGAGGACAAGCGTAGGCAAAAAGCGGACGCTCAATTCAACATGAGGCTAGGAGCAGCGTCGCCCTGGGAATCCGACGACGATTGGTATCTTCACGCCTACAGTCAGACGCTGGAGGAGGACATCACCGAGGAGGAGTCGGACGACGAGGAGTAGTTGAATAATCTATTTTTTATCTATCTATGCTGAGAACTATTGAGGGAGTCCTGGATTAGGGGGTCTTCGGACAGCCGGACTATATCCTTTGGCTGGACTGTTGGACTATGAAGATACAAGATTGAAGACTTCGTCCCGTGTTCGGATGGGATTTTCCTTGGTGTGGAAGGCAAGCTTGGCAATACGGATATGTTGATCTCCTCCCTTGTAACCGACTTTGTGTAACCCTACCCCCTCCGGTGTCTATATAAACCGGATGGTTTAGTCTGTAAGGACAACATACAATCATACCCTAGGCTAGCTTCTAGGGTTTAGCCTCTACGATCTCGTGGTAGATCAACTCTTGTAATACTCATATCATCAATATCAATCAAGCAGGACGTAGGGTATTACCTCCATCAAGAGGGCCCGAACCTGGGTAAACATCGTGTCCCCTGCCTCCTGTTACCATTTGCCTTAGACGCACAGTTCGGGACCCCTACCCGAGATCCAACGGTTTTGACACCGACATTGGTGCTTTCATTGAGACTTCCACTGTGCCGTTACCATAAGGCTCGATGGCCCCTTCGATCGTCGGTAATGATGCGGTCCAGGGTGAGGTTTTCCTCCCCGGACAGATCTTCGTATTCGGCGCCTTCGCACTGCAGGCCAATTCGTTTGGCCATCCGGAGTAGATCGAGAGCTACGCCCCTGGCCATCAGGCCAGGTTCAGAAACTTAAACTACACTGCCGACATCCGCAGAGACTTGATCTTCGACGGATTCGAGCCCATGTCAGGTGCGCCGCACAATCACGACGATCATGACGTAACTCTGCCGTCGGACAGTGTTCGGGAGATCTCATCTGCAACTACTCCGGCCTTCAACCCGGAGCAAATTGCGCCATCCGACGACGGAGGGATGGACCCCGCCATGGAGGCCGCACTCTCAGTGGCGATGGAGCCGGATACTGACTTCACCCCTTACGAGAGCCGTGTTGCCAAACCACTGGATTCGTCTCCGGCCATGGACTCTGAGCCGCCTACATCCGTGCCTATCGAATCCGATTGGGCGCCGATCATGGAGTTCACCTCCACGGATATCTTTCAGCACTCGCCTTTCTGCGATGTGCTAAATTCATTAAAGTCTCTCTCCTTGTCAGGAGAACCTTGGCCGAACTATGTCTGGCTTGAATGGGATGCAGACGATGAAGAAATTCGCTGCCCACCCACCACCCACTTAGTAGCCTCTGTCGACGATTTAACCGACATGCTCGATCTTGACTCCGCAGACATCGACGGCATGGACGACAATGCAGGAGAGGAACAAGAACTAGTGCCCACAGGGCACTGGACAACCACTGCACCACATGACATATACATGGTGGATACACCCAAAGAAAATGATGACGAGGAATGGGAGGAGACAGCGGAGGATGACCCCTCCAAGAAGCAAACAAAGCGTCGGCGTAGGCGCCGCTCCAAATCCCGCATCGGCAAAAACAGCGATAACAGCGCAAGAGAAAATAACACTCTAGTCGACTCTAGAGGAAATGACGACCACATTGCCCCAGCGGAAGAGCACGATGAAGCTGCAAACGGCGAACACAGTACGGATCCGACGTTCGAACACGGCGATGCCGAGGATAAACCTCATCAAACCCCCTCTGGGGAGGAAAACAGTCCAGACGAAGATGCACACATCATCCCGGAAACGAACTTGGAGCAAGAGAACCTCCGCAGAAGGCTTATTGCCACAGCGAGGAGTCTGAAGAAGCAAAAGCAAAGGCTTAAGGCAGAACAAAATATGCTCAACAACAGGTGGAACAAAGTGCTCGACAACGAAGAAAAGTATGGTGGAGGTTACCACACAAAGAGCTATCCAAAGCACAAACTATTACCCGAATTCGACGACGAGGCCTTAGACCCCATACAACCGAAAAATAAAACGGCCAACCGGCCGGATCAACCACCTTGTGACCGCGATAGAGCGGCTAATGAGGTCGCACATAAGTCAACACACGATCTATGTGAGGACTTGCGCCAAAAATCCAGTATGACCAGACCCATCTATGAATCTAGGAAGCATGCTCCGGCACAAAATCAAAATCGAATACTACAACTGTCCGAACGCCATGATACATCCAAATACAGGGATGCCGCACACCCCCTATGTTTCACCGATGAGGTGCTGGATCATGAATTCCCAGAAGGATTCAAACCAGTGAACATAGAGGCGTACGACGGGACCACAGACCCTGGGATCTGGATTGACGACTTTATCCTCCACATCCATATGGCTCGTGGAGACGATCTCCATGCCATCAAATACTTGCCCCTCAAGCTTAAAGGACCAACTCGGCATTGGCTGAAAAGCCTCCCCGAAATCTCAATTGGAAGTTGGGAGGAGCTTGAGGACGCTTTTCGGGCTAGTTTTCGAGGGACCTATGTCCGACCTCCGGATGCAGACGATTTAAGTCATATAATTCAACAGCCCGGAGAGTCAGCACGAAAGATTTGGAACATGTTTCTCACTAAGAAGAACCAAATCGTCGACTATCCGGACGCCGAAGCCTTAGCAGCTTTCAAGCACAGCGTCCGAGACGAATGGCTCGCCAGACACCTCGGCCAAGAAAAACCGAGAATAATGGCAGCCCTGACAAGCCTCATGACCCGCTTTTGCGCGGGCGAAGATAGATGGTTAGCCCGCAGTAGCACTAGCGACCCAAGCACATCCGAGGTCAGGGATGGCAATGGAAAACCACGACGCAGTAAAAACAAGCGTCGAAATAAAGAAGACAGCCCAGATAATACAGCGGTCAACGCCGGATTCAGGGGCTCTCGGCCAGGTCAGCGGAAAAAGCCTTTCAAAGGCAGCAGAGATGGATCGTCTAGCCTAAACAAGATTCTCGACAAACTATGTCAGATCCATGGCACCCCCGACAAACCTGCAAATCACACCCACAGAGAATGTTGGGTCTTCAAGCAGACCGGTAAGCTAAACGCCGAACACAAGGGGGGGGGGAGACACCAAACGAAGACGAGGACGAACCTCACCAGCAAAGCACTGGAGGACAGAAAAAATTCCCACCAGAGGTTAAAATAGTAAACATGATCCATGTGAAGAAGAGGAGAAGAAAACATACACTCCGAGACATACACGCCATAGAGCCCGTCACCCCTAAGTTCAACCCCTGGTTGGCCTGCCCGATCACATTTGATCGCGGGGATCACGCGACAAGCATCCGACAGGAAGGATTGGCTGCCTTGGTGTTAGACCCAATAATAAACGGATACCACCTCACACGAGTCCTTATGGACGGCAGCAGTGGTCTAAATCTGATATATCAGGACACAGTCTGCAAAATGGGGATAGACCCGACAAAAATAAGCCACAGTAATACTACCTTCAAGGGAGTAATACCAGGCCCAGAGGCCCGCTGTACGGGCTCTCTATTACTAGAGGTTGTATTCGGTTCTCCCGACAACTTCTGAAGCGAAAAGTTAACTTTCTACATCGCTCCATTCTGAAGTGGCTATCAAGCACTACTCGGAAGAGCGGCTTTCGCTTGTTTTAATGTAGTACCGCATTATGCTTCTCTCAAACTTAAGATGCCCGGTCCATGCAGCACCATCACAGTTAGTGGAAATATTGAGCGTTCTCTACGCGCGGAAGAATGTGCGGTGGCATTAACAGCTAAGCACTAGACGGCCTCACCAACCAGAATAAATGACAGGTCGTCAAGACCACGGACACGGTTAGACGAGTCCGGTGCATCACTATATATACATGAGATTGGTTTGATGGTTAAACCCTCATCGACGGTAACAGGGGCTTCCCGCGTGTAATTAGGGCTAGTTCGGCTCAACTTGACTTACCTTGAATTTCAATGGTTTATTGATAATAACCAATTTTCTGGCACGACAACTTTCACCTAAGTTCTTCTTTTTTACAAATGACAATCGTGCTATACCCGTCTAGGACACGGCACAACAGAGACACAGGCGCAGACATGCAGCAGGGACCCGCTCAAAGGTTTCTTTTCAGATTAAGACCCTGCGTAAACCTTTTTTACTGTCTCTCATTGTTCACATCCTCCGGATACTCAATACAACCGAGAAGGATGATGATGTTATTGGCATGTGGCCATGTCAGGATATTGCACGTACCTGGACACTCAGGGTTTATTATTAAGGGCATTGTTCAGCCCGGCGTATATTATAAAGACCGAATACCTTAGGGAGTGTTCGGCGTCGCGAGTTTGGCCTTATATGCATCAGCTCCGAATCATGTCTTTGGTCAAATGTTGGGTTTGCCCGGCTCCCGTGTTTTGCTACCTTACGTTTCGCTCTATCGGCTAAGGCGGCACCGGGAGAACTACTGCGATTGTGCCCTGGTTCATCCGGATGAGCACCTCAGTAGAGAAAGCCGAAAACTGACTGTCATGATAAAGCGCGAGACTGGCCAACCACTTAATGACTTAGCGGAATCTTCGGGATTCCTCCGCATTAACGAAGGGCCGTTTCCCAGTCATGTACGTACGCGCCCTGTATTCGGACGAGTGCGGAAGTACCAGGGGCTATATAGTAGTCCCACCGTCAAACTCCTATGGCTAAGTGAAAGTGTTAAAGCAATATAGTCCGATTGCCTCGTTCGCTGCGCTACCACCTCCTTCATGGACCAATACGTTGGATCAAGTGTGAATACATGTTTTTTGCGAACACCCCCGCATTATATGCGTGGGGGCTGAAGCCGACGACTGCAATCTTTCAGGTTATATACATATATACATAAACGGCCGCACAGGAGGCATCATAATACTTTCAGGCAAAAGTATAAACACAGCCTTCATAATTCAATAAAATATTGTTTTTACAATAGGAATACATGTCACTAGAACATAATATTCTTCGAGCACTGCGCCTCTATCGAATGAGCGTCTTCAAGGACCTCTTCAAAGTAGTGCTCGGCAGCTACTCGGCCCACGGCCGAACCCTGTGTTGCAATAGTGGTGGCCTGCATCTCTGCCTAGTATGTCTTGACACGGGCAAGTGCCATCCGCGCACCCTCTATGCACGCCGACCTCTTCATAGCGTCGATATGCGGCATAACACCAAGGAATTGTTGCACTAAACTAAAGTAACTACTCGGCCTTGGCCCTTCCGGCCACAGATGATCCACAACATACCTCATGGCAAGTCCGAACAACCTATGGAGCTCGGTCCACTCGGCCATTCGCTCATTCAACAGCAGCGGACGCACTGGAGGATGGAACTGTGACCAGAACAGCCTTTCCACTTCACGATCTTTTTGATCCTTGAAGAACTCGGCCGCATCAGCAGCACTTGCTGCCAAATCCACGCATGCGTCTGCAGAACTCCATAGTTGATCAAGAGGAGCATACTTCGGATCTCCAAACTTAGTCCGCAACAAAAAGGGCTTCCCAGCCGCGATATCTGCAGCTTGACACAGCTTCTCCTTCGTCGCTTTGATTTTGGAGCGGGCTTCCTTGGCTGCTACCATGGCCTTCTCTAGGTCCGTCGCCTTCGCTCTGCTTTCTTTTTCAAGAAGCTGGTAATGGTCAGCGGCATCTTTCAACTCCACGGCCATCTTGGCTATTCTTTCCTTGCTCTGGCAATGCACGGCCTATTCAGCCCTCAGCTCTTCGACCGCCTTTAGCGCGGCCATATTGCTATTCCTTGCTTGTTCCTTGGCTCGGGCAAGTTCCGCCTGAAGGGTCTCCACGGTGGCAGCTCCATCTGCAGTCACAACATATTAAAGATACTGGCATCATGCTCCTCTTACTATGTGTTTATCACCGGAGAAATCACTTACCCTGTGCCTCGTCAAGACGCTTGTTGACAAGCACGATGTTGGCATCTGCCGCATCAAGCTGCCGCTTTAGCTCGGCAAACTCATCAGTCCGGCTAGCCACCGGACCTTCAGCCACCTGCACATAAAGGCGGTCTGGTTATTACCTGGGAATATGATCCTCTATTTGCCACCGTTTTCGACGGCAACCAGAGTCTCAGGGGCTACTATCTGCATAGGGCACACCTAACGCGTGTGATACTATCAAAAACATACACTATTTCACGTACCTCAAAGCCTTTCAGCAGACTCATAAAAGCTTCATGCAACCCGCTTTCGGCGGATGAAATCCTTTCAATCACCGTACCCATTAGCGTACAATGCGCTTCTAAGATGGCTGCTTGCTCCAAAAGATCCTTCAGTGCGTCCGACCGCACACTATATGGTTCCGGACTCTTTTTGTTGCTCTCATTAGGAGCCGAATACTGAGGACTTCGGGTGGCCAATGGATTACCATCTGGCCTTGGCGGATCAGGAGAAACCCTCCGCGACGACACTTCAGGGTCGCCCGCCTCATGAGGCGGGGTGGCAGGGGGAGGTGTCTCGCTCTCCATCATCTCCAGAAGAAGATCCCCTGAAGACGATCTCTGTCGAGAAGGGCTACGACCCGAACTGCAAGATATATGCTTCAGTTATTATCTTTAGAAGTAATGTAAGATATTTCTACTATTAAGTACCTTTTCACTTACAGCTCGGTAGAGGGCTGATCCCCTTGCGGGCACTATGCGGCAAGGATACCCTCTGAGGCAGGACCCTCTGGCGAAGATTTCTTCCCCCGTTTGGAAACCTTTGTTTCCGGGTCTTCAGAGGTGGTCCTCTTCCTTCCTTGGGGAGAGGGGATTTCAGATTCTTCTCCCTGGTTGTCCTCCTTCGCGGAGGCGCTAATTCCCCCAGTTCGGATGAATGATGTGTGAGGCCTGCTTTCAGCCTCTTTATTCCCCCCTTCATCTTCCCCTGAGGGCGCCTGACAAGGCGCCGGCTCGAGCATTCTGTCTAGTACTGGATTGGCCAAACCTTCGGGAAGGGGGGCCGAACACCTGATCATCTTCGCCTTTGTAATCCAGTCCTGGTCAAAGAGCGACTTTTCATAATGATGTTATGATAAATAGAAAGACAGCATGTTCGGCCATGGGATTACTTACTTGGGTATCGGGGCGATTACAGCTCAGACCCGCATCCTCGGTGGTGTCCGGACACTCTATTTGGGGTCCAAACAACAATTTGTACATCTCTTCGAGCGTCATGCCGGGGAAGTGCTGAATAGTTCGCGGTCCTTCCGGGTTTAATTCCCACATACAGAGGGGTCGACGTTCAAGGCTGGACTCGACGAACTAGCATGACTTGCATTACCTTGACCAGGCTGACATCTCTCTCAAGGAGATCTCGGATGCGACTCTACAATATCGGCACATCATTTACTGGCCCCTAGTTCAGCCCCTTGTTGATCCATGACGTCAGTTGTGGTGGAGGGCCCGAGTGAAAGGCAGGGGCGGCTACCCACTTGGCACTTCGGGGAGCTGTGATATAAAACCACTCCCGCTGCCATAAACTGGACACCTTTGGGAAGGAACCCTCTGGCCATGGAGCATCAGCGCTTTTGCTTATTATGGCACCTCCGCACTCTGCATGCCGCCCCTCGATCATCTTCGACTTCACATTGAAAGTCTTGAGCCACATGCCGAAGTGTGGGGTAATGCGGAGGAAGGCCTCACACATGATGATGAACGATGAGATGTGAAGGAAGGAATCCGGGGCCAGATCATGGAAATCCAGTCAATAATAGAACATGAGCCCCCTAACAAAGGGATCCAGAGTGAGGCCTAGCCCTCGGAGGAAGTGAGAGACGAACACAACACTCTCGTTGGGTTCGGGAGTGGGGATGACCTGCCCTCAGGCAGGCAGCCTGTGCGAGATTTCGGCGGTCAGATACCTGGCCTCTCTTAGCTTCTTGATGTCTTCTTCTGTGATGGAGGAAGGCATCCACCGACCATGGAGGTTGGATCCGGACATGGTTGAAGGTCCGAAACACCTGACCTGAGCCTTGGGTGTTGGAACTTGAGGCGGAGGAAGGATTCGATTGAGCACGAGAGGGAAGAAAGGACATGCCTTGACCTGTTTATAAAGAGGATGAATATCAAGCGTCCTCCTCGTGGCCGTTTGGGACTTGCCTAAAATCGAGGAGTCATACTAACAGGCAAGGTTGGGTTACCCACGTCCGTATTGATGAGAATCCCGTAATAAGGGGGACACGATCTCTGCTTTGATAAGACGTGTCAAGAAAGCCGCCTCGCAATATGTGCAGTGCTGGTTGAGAAAAACGATTCGAATAAAGACCAGGCCATGGCATGATGTCATGCTGTCAAAACATGTCAGTAGATTGGATTTGTGGAAATATTATTCTCTCTACGGTGGTATGTGGAACTTGTTTTGCAGAGCCGGACACTATCTTTGTGTTCAATATCTTCTATGGAGTATTCGGAGGAGGAACCCGCCTTGCAATGCCGAAGACAAAACTACACGTCGGACTCATCATCATTGAAGCCTGGTTCAGGGGCTACCGAGGGAGTCCTGGATTAGGGGGTCTCCGGACAGCCGGACTATATCCTTTGGCCGAACTGTTGGACTATGAAGATACAAGATTGAAGACTTCGTCCCGTGTCCGGATGGGATTTTCCTTGGCGTGGAAGGCAAGCTTGGCAATACGGATATGTAGATCTCCTCCCTTGTAACCGACTTTGTGTAACCCTAGCCCCCTCCAATGTCTATATAAACCGGAGGGTTTAGTCCGTAAGGACAACATACAATCATACCATAGGCTAGCTTCTAGGGTTTAGCCTCTACGATCTCGTGGTAGATCAACTCTTGTAATACTCATATCATCAATATCAATCAAGCAAGACGTAGGGTATTACCTCCATCAAGAGGGCCCGAACCTGGGTAAACATCGTGTCCCCTGCCTCCTGTTACCATCCGCCTTAGACGCACAGTTCGGGACCCCCTACCCGAGATCCACCGGTTTTGACACCGACAACTATCCTCTACTCTCTATCTCTACTTCTCGATCTCAGCACTGTAAATGGTTTTTTAAGCGCCGCGCGTTGCGATTCTGTTGGAAATGCTCTAACATGGCAGACGAGTGCTTTAATGTTGCCCACAAGATGCGTGAGTATTACTAGTAGTATATTTTTATTGCCATGTTGAGATTTTAAAACCACGAGTGCGAACATGTAGAGGAGCAATGAAGACCAAACACGGGATATTAGGGACATCTTCAAGGAGCCTGGCAAGTTAAATAGGAGCTGCACCGAACCTGTAAAACAAGCTTTGGTAAGTAACACCCTTTCAATTACTTTCGTTTAGCCTCGTGTTCTTCGATGTGTATATGTTGTAGTTTCTGTTTCTCTTAAGCCTCGTGTTCTTCGATGTGTAATAAGAAGAGTCTTAATCGTCCTAATGCTTTCGTTTTTAGCTTGATGTAGGAAGTGGGTGTTCTCACCTTGTAGTCTGTTTTTATATTTTTTCCTTTTGAATTCACTTCTCCCAGTTCTATTTATCTGGCTTCTACTAAATGGATCTGGGTTGCTCTGAGTATTGATCTAAAAAAGAAGTAACTTCATGTTAGGATGCAGTTCCTGCGAGGAGGGAAGTATGGTCAACCTCAAGATCATGTTTCCAAAATGAGGCTGGATTACACACAAGGTGCCAGTTCCCTAATGATGCTGGATTAGACACAAGGTGCAAATTCCCAGATGATGCTGGATTACACACAAGCCAGGTGGAGTCGTCAGCTGTTCGTGTCCTCGTGGCTCTAGTAAAGGCTGAAAGAACGCGTGCAGCAGCCCTTGAGAATGTAGCTGAGTTCCTGAAGAAGCAAAAAGAGCAATCAGATGCCAAAGAAGAGATGGAAGAAGCCAGAAATAAGCTAGCAGAGGCAGAGCAGGCTAGGCGTCTCCTGCTATCTAAAACTGTTGTCAATACAAAATTTCCTTCATAGTAGCTAGGTTCAAATGTTTATCTAGTCAGCATGCCTGTTGTGATGTTCGTGCATCTACTAATGTGGCACAATTTTTTTTCCGGGTCATGTAATAACAACAATTAATTTCCAAACAATAACAGACGAAGCATTGGACATGGTATAGTTCACACGCAAGCCCGACATTCCAAGTTCAACTTCCACATCAAACTCATGTTCACAGATATCTGCACATTCGTACATAATGTCCACAACCATGATTCACTTCAAAGCCAAAAAAATTGAGGAGAGTTATGAATAAATAAAAACCTCTAGTTCCTGCTACCAGTGCGAGCACAACAAGTCAAGACCATGCGTAATTAATTATATTTTGGTCATTTTTTGTGTTCTAAAATGCCGACCGGCTCGTGGAAGGACGTGTTGCCGGCACACACGCGGATTCAATGAAGGCAGGCGGGGCAGTCTGAAGCCGGTTGCATGCGGCAAGGAGGCGTGTTCAACCGGGCTTGCAGCGAGTGGGGCCCTCTTGGCCGGCGCGCCAGTTCAATGCCTGCGCTATGAGAGGTCGCGTTTGTCGGTGTCAAAACCGGTGGATCTCGGGTAGGGGATCCCGAACTGTGCGTCTAGGTCGGATGGTAACAGGAGGCAGGGGACACGATGTTTTACCCAGGTTCGGGCCCTCTTGATGGAGGTAAAACCATACGTCCTACTTGATTAATATTGATGATATGGGTAGTACAAGAGTAGATCTACCACGAGATCAGAGAGGCTAAACCCTAGAAGCTAGCCTATGGTATGATTGTTGTTCGTCCTACGGACTAAAACTCTCCGGTTTATATAGACACCGGAGAGGGCTAGGGTTACACAGAGTCGGTTACAATGGTAGGAGATCTACATATCCGTATCGCCAAGCTTGCCTTCCACGCCAAGGAAAGTCCCTTCCGGACACGGGACGAAGTCTTCAATCTTGTATCTTCATAGTCCAGGAGTCCGGACGAAGGTATAGTCCGGCCATCGGGCCGGACTCCCTCAGTAGCCCCTGAACCAGGCTTCAATGACGACGAGTCCGAAGCACAGATTGTCTTCGGCATTGCAAGGCGGGTTCCTCCTCCAAGTACTTCATAGAAGATTTTGAACACAAAGGTAGTGTCCGGCTCTGCAAAATAAGTTTCCACATATTGCCATAGAGAGAATAATATTTACACAAATCTAATCTGCTGACGTATTTCGTAGCGTGACATCACACCACGGCCAAGTATTTATTCGAATCGTTTTATTGTCCCACATCAGCGCGTTTAGCGAGGCGGTTTCCTTGGCACGTCTTTTTAAAGCAGAGATCGTGTCCCCTTATTCCGGGATTCTCATCAATACGGGTGTGGGTAACCCAACCGCGCCATTGACTATGGCGCTTGGGAGATAAGCGAGTTTTACCAGGCTGGTGGGGACGCATAGTCGCGTCCCCCCATACAAGGGGATAAGGATCCACCTTTTCATTCACGCCTTCTTCCTCCTTCGCCTATCCATTTCCGCGCACTCGAGTTCCAGCGCCCAAGTCCGCACATCCCACCTCAACCTTCTCCAGCCATGTCCGGAGCGGGAGGCAAGTGGATGGTCTCCTCCGTCACGAAGGGACACATCAAAAAAACTGAGGAAGGCTGGATACTTGTCTAACGACATTGCGCACCGGCTTCCTTAAGAGGGGCAGGTCATCCCCACCCCCAGGCCCCATGAGAGGGTGGTGTTCCTCCCCCATTTCCTCCGCGGACTGGGCTTCCCTCTCCACCCATTTGTCCAGGGGCTCATGTTCTACTATGGCCTGGATTTCCATGATCCGGCCCCGAACTTTGTCCTCAATATCTCGGCGTTTATCGTCGTGTGCGAGGCTTTCTTCTGCATCCGCCCCCATTTCGGCCTATGGCTCAAGACTTTGAATGTCAAGCCGAAGGTGGTGCGTGGCACTCAGGCGGAGTGCGGAGGCGCCATGGTTCCGGGACCCAATGTGGTGCCGGAGAAGAAGGCCAAGAAGAAGGCCACAGGGACTCAGAAGAGTGCCCGGCGCCTGGGGGTGTCGGATTCATCATCCGACGACTCCAAGACGCACTCCTCCCGTGAAGACGAGGAGGAGGAGGAAGAGACTTCTCCCCCTCCAGCGGGGGAGAGAAGAAAAGGAAGGCCACCCCAACTGGGGAGGCCGAAGGGTCCAAGAAGGGGAAAACCCTTCCTCCGGACGGCTCCACCAACGCCGACGACGGCGAAGAGGAGTGGCCGCACAGGGCCAAGCCCTTGGCAAGATTGTAAGTGTCCGAATACCAGAGTGATTCATAGTATTCTTCCGTTGCACAGCTTTTCCTTATGTCGAACATGTTTATGCAGTCCACCCAAAGACCGGCTCGACGTGTCGTCGAGCGGTTCCCTGGATTCGTCGGATGTGAATTCGCTTCCGACGGCTACCTCCCCCCACCCTACGGACGACGCCGAGGTGCTGTCCCAACATGTTCCAAGCCAGGAGGAGGTGGTCCTGGAGGCGCCGCAAGGCGACCTCCCGGACTCCAAGCGCGAAGGGGATAAAACCCCCAAGGGCTCCGAGTCCGGCCTTGAGCCGGACACCGCGCCGGAACCTTCAATGGTTCCGGACTCCAGTAGGCGGCCTCCTTCCAAGAGGAGTGAGCCTACCGAGCCGGTGACCTCCGTCCAACCGGAGGCACCGGACAATTTTCTGGAGACGCTTAACGGCGCCTCCATCGACGAGGAGCACCGCACTATTATGAGTGCGGTGATCCAGAAGGTTCAGTCTGCCAAGAGCGGACTGACTGAAGCCTGTGCCAGCCTTCTAACAGGCTTTGAGGTAGGTAAAGAATATGTAAAAATATTACCGCATAGACAGTAGCCCCTGATGCTCTATTCGGCGTTCAGAAAGAAAAACCGAATAGAGGATCTAATAATCGCAGGAGTCTAACATAATCAAGTCAATATGCGTATGCAGGCTTCACTACTGGCCTCCGTCGCACTGACTGCGGAGGTGGATACGCTGAAGCAGAACCTCGCGCGGTCCGAGAACGAGCTCGGCCATGCCAAGAGGCAACTCAAGGAGAAGGAAGGTAAGTAATACCTTGCGCAATTATATAGAGAAGATGTGGTTGCAAAAAATGACAGGATCAATGTGCTATTATAGGGGCCACGGCCGAGGTGGCAACCCTTAAGCAAGCGCTGTCCGAGGCCGAAAACAGGCGGCCTCGGAGCGCACGGAGAGAGAGAAGCAGGAGGCGCGGGTGGAGGAGGTGCAGAAAGAGCTCCAGGCTCTCGTGAAAAAACACGAGAGTTTGGAGCTTGACTTAAAGATGCAAGCGTCCGAGCTTGCGGCAGCCCTCAAAAGCGCGAAGTCTGCCAAGGCCGAAGCCCAGAAAGCCCTCAAAGAAATTGACGCGATGAAGAAGATAGCGGCGTGTAAGGCATTCATTTTGCAAAGCAAGCACGTGAAAGTGAATTATTTGTTACTTACCCGAGTCCGGAGCTCTCCAGGAGCATTCACAGATTTGCCCCGCAGTGCGTCTGATGCCGCCGCCTACTACCGAGCCGAGGAGGGGAGCTCAACGGAGAAGGTGTTCTGGTCTCAGTATGCTGATGCCAGACACCTGGTGCCTTTGAGCGACCAGCTGAAGCAGATGGTCGAGCTCCACAAGGTTGCCGAACAGGCCGTAAAGGGCCTCATAGTTCGGCTGTGGCCTGGAGAGGCTCTGCCTAGGAGCTACTTCGGGCTGGTGAGGCGGCTGGTGGATGCCTGTCCACGGCTTGAAGTAATCAAGTGCTCCGTCTCCATCGAAGGTGCCCGTAGGGCGCTTGCCCGTGATAAAGTGCACTGGGGCAAGATGGATGCGGAGAAGCTGGTGAAGGATGGGCCGCCGCCGGGCAAGGAGCATCGCATCCCGGAAGCGTATTATGAGGGCGTCCTGAAGGGTGCCCGCCTTATAGCGGATGAATGCTCCAAAGATGTAATTTTTGAGTAAACTCACATTTGTGATCCTGTACGCTAAAAACTTGTTCATATGCGCTAAGCAACGCTTTTGAATTTAAAATATTACCTTCTGTGCGGCCGTTTATCAAATTTGAGAGATGGCGAGTCGTCGGCTTCTGCCCCCATGCCACGAGTGCTGGGGTGTTTGGGATAAACATGAGCGCTCTTTTTCCCATTCTTGGGTCCTTCGAGGGAGGCGCTCAACACAACGAACAAGGCAATCAGACTATAATGCTTGAACACTCTCACTCAGCCATAGAATTCTATAATTTTAAATTTTGGCGAAGCCCCTTGTGTTCGGAAGACCGAGTTCGTGGCGCTATCCACGCCTAGGCCGAACAAAGCCGACTCCTCGCTTTAAGCGGCATAAGTCTTTAGGGACTCGAAAACCTCTCGAACAGCGACCAACTCTCGCCTCATCATGACAGTCAGTTTTAGCTTTCTCTACTGAGGTGCTTAGCCCAGCTCAACTGGGGCACAATCGCAATAGTTCTCCTAGTGCTACCTTAGCCGATATGACAGAACATAAGGTACCAAAACATAGGAGCCGGGCAAACCCAACTATTGACCCAAGACATGATTCGGAGCCGATGCATATAATGCTATAAGTTCGGGGTGCCGCACTTGTGAAAGTGTTCGGACTTCTCACACCATGTTGTGGGGTAGTTAAGCCCCTGGCGTATTGGCCGTACAAAAGTGTCCGGGTGCAACATGTCATTAATGAACATATATTCGTAAAAAAGGTAATGCGATAATAGACGGAAGCTATGCATTGTTTATTTAAAAAAGCTGCGATCAAAGCAGAACGATACAAATAGTGTGATAAGCAAAAGATGGGACTATCAGATATGTCCTTTCCAGGGGCGAGCTGCGGAATGTTATGCGAAACAGGTATACTGCTCGTTATAGAGACTACCTTAGAGTTCCGTAGTGTGGCATAGCTTTCTGCTTCCCTGGTTGTATTGTTTGTGTGGCAATTGTACTGCCGGACAAGCCTTCCGAAGAATGGAGTCCTGAAAATAAGAGAAAATTAAGAAATCGGCAGCCCCTAGTGCGGTTTAAGCCGCGTTTTGGGCGTGCCGTGATGGTGCCCCTCCCCCTGTGCCCATGGTATTTCTAGAGCGTAGTTATGTACGCGCAACACTGGTTTCGCAAGTTCGCGAGGGCTGGGGTTGGGGCCGCATTGCTACGCTTGCTCGGAACGTGCCAGGCGGTCTTGTTGTAGGTTACTCCGGGCATGCTTGATGGTGTCCGGACGTTTAATGGCCGGACTAGAGAATTGCCATGAGAGGCTGCTTTGTACTTCCACTGCGATAGCCACCGTATGCTCCTATGTTCGGAGAGAGCGTTCGGTGTTTCCATTGACCGTGATGACGCCTCGAGGGCCTGGCATCTTGAGCTTGAGGTATGCGTAGTGCGGCACCGCATTGAACTTGGCAAATGTAGTTCGCCCGAGCAGTGTGTGATAGCCACTACGGAACGGGACTATGTCAAAGATTAACTCCTCGCTTCGGAAATTATCCGGAGATCCGAAGACCACTTCAAGTGTAACTAAGCCTGTATAGTTGGCTTCTACACCTGCTATGACGCCTTTAAAGGTCGTTCTGGTGGGTTTAATCCTCGAGGGATTGATGCCCATTTTCCGCACTGTATCCTGATAAAGTAGGTTTATGCTGCTGCCGTCGTCCATAAGGACTCTAGTGAGGTGAAATCCGTCAATAATTGGGTCTAGAACCAATGCGGCGAATCCGCCATGACGGATGCTAGTGGGGTGGTCCCTTCGATCAAAAGTGATTGGGCAGGAAGACCATGGGTTGAACTTTGGGGTGACTGGCTCCATCGCGTATACGTCCCTTAGCACACGCTTCCGCTCCCTCTTGGGGACGTGGGTTGCGTATATCATGTTCACCGTCCGCACTTGTGGGGGAAAACCTTTCTATCCGCTGTTGTTCGGCATGCAGCCCCTTTTCTCTACTTTCGGCATTTAACTTCCCTGCCTGCTTGAACACCCAACAATCCCTGTTGGTGTGATTGGCTGGTTTTTCGGGGGTGCCATGTATCTGGCATGAGCGGTCGAGTATTCGGTCCAAACTGAACGGGCCCGGAGTATTTCTTTTGAATGGCCTTTTCCGCTGACCGGGTTTAGAGCCTTTGAATCCGGCATTAACTGCCGTATCCTCAGCATTGTTGCCGTTAATGCGGCGTTTTTGCTTGTTGCGATGCGACCTGCCACTGCTGTCCTTGGTATCCGAATTACCAGGGCTCTTGGTCATGTTATTGTTGCGAGCTAGCTAGCTGTCTTCTCCCGTGCAAAAGTGGGTCATAAGTGTCGTGTGGGCTGCCATAGATTTCGGCTTTTCTTGTCCTAGATGCCGTGCAAGCCACTCGTTGCATATGTTATGCTTGAAGGCTGCTAGGGGCTCTGCGTCCGGATAGTCGACGATTTGATTTTTCTTGGTTAGGAACTGTGTCCAGAATTGTCTGGCCAATTCCTCTGGCTACTGAATTATGTGGTTTAGGTCATCGGCATCTGGTGGTCGCACATAAGTGCCCTAGAAATTGTCGAGGAATGCAGCTTCCAGGTCCTCCCAACAACCAATTGATTCTGCTGGCAAGCTGTTAAGCCAATGCCGGGCTGGTCCTTTAAGCTTGAGTGGGAGGTATTTGATGGCGTGTAGGTCATCACCGCGGGCCATGTGGATATGAAGGAGATAGTCCTCGATCCATACCGCAGGATTTGTTGTGCCATCATATGATTCGAGGTTCATGGGTTTGAAACCCTCGGGGATTTGATGATCCATTACTTCATCTGTGAAGCATAGTGGGTGTGCAGCGCCTCTGTATTGGGCTACATCACGACACAGCTCAAACGAGCTTTGTCTATTGTGTTCGGCTCGGCCGGATTTACTGTATCTGGCATGACGAGTACCGTCTCGTGCCATGGGGCGCCCACGTGATCCGTAGATCGATCTTGTTTGCCTTGCCTTGTCCTCCAATATATCTCACAGGTCTGGCGCATTTTCCCATGCCTTGGTAGTTTTTGAGCGGCGCCGGGGTGCGGCTTGAGTGGAGGGCTGAGAGGCCTCTCTGTCGCGGCCACGGGGTGGCTGGTCGGCCGCATCATGCATTGGTGATGTAGGTTTAGGTGCTTCCTCCTCTAATTGGGGTAGCAACCTGCGCTTTGGGTAGCTCTTGGAGGGGCGTTCGAGTTCATACTCTTTGGCCGCAAGGACTTCAGTCCATCTGTCGGCTAGCAAATCTTGAGCAGCTCTAAGTTGTTGCTGTTTTTTCTTGAGGCTGCTCATCGTGGCCATAAGCCTACGTTTGAAATGCTCTTGTTCGACGGGATCCTCCGGCATGACAAATTCGTCGTCGTCGAGGCTTTCCTCGTCTTCGGAGGGAGGCATATAATTATCGTCCTCGACCTCTCTGTCTGCCGCTCTCTCATGAGGGCTGGCTTCTCTATCCTCCTGTGCCGAATCTTGCTGGAGGTGGTTGTCTTTGGCACTATCCGGGGTGTTATTATCCCCCGTGCCGGAATCACCATTTTTGTTTTGGCGGGATTTAGAGCGGCGCCACTGACGCCGGTGCTTAGGCTGCTTCTTGGAGGGTCATCCTCCGCTGTTCCATCGCCATTGCCTTCTTTTGGGGTGTCCACCATGTATATATCATATGACGAGGTGGCTTTCCAGTGCCCTATAGGCGCTTGTTCTTGATTGTCTCCTGCATCGGCGTCCATACCGTAGATGTCTTCGGAGTCGAAGTCGAGCATGTCGGTTAAATCATCGACAGTGGCTACGAAGTGGGTGGTGGGTGGGCTTTGAATTTCTTCATCATCCGCATCCCAACCTTGCCGACCATAGTCCGGCCAGGGCTCTCCTGACAAAGAGAGAGACTTTAGTTGTCACATCCCTAGTTCTGGTATGACCTAGACCAGCTAGTCATTTGTGCATCATGTTTAAATTCCATTTAAATTTGAAATGGGGATTTGTGAAACCCTCAGAATCATTTCTGAAAATGACCCAAGTAAAAATTGCTCCAAAAGGGTCCAAGAAAATGCTCATGTTGCTCTCTGAAAATATTGGACAGAGATAAAAATCAAACCAATGTTTTAAAGAGCTCATAAGTATTTATTTTGGGCATTTGGAATTAATCCAGTATTTATTTGGGTTGGATAAATATTTTTATATATACAAAATATTGTCCAATAGTTCTGAATTTTGGTGAGGGGCTTTGGATTAATTCCTTAGGTCCCTGCAAATTTTTACAGAATTAAATAAAATGATTTGGTATTTTTACTAAATCAAATCAAATGTCAGAAAAATAGAAAAGAAAAAAATGAAATAAAACCTTACCTGCACTTACCTGTCCAGCTGGCCGGCCTGCTACTGTGCGGCCCAGCCCACAGCGCAGTGCCAGTCACCACCAACCTCTCGCCAGAAGGACGAGAGGCGCGTGGCCGCCGCGCGCACGGCCACCGATGGCCACCACCTGCTGGCCGCTCCGCCTTGGCCCTCCCTGGCACTGCCACGCACTCCCCTCGACCTTCTGCACTTCTTCCCTCCTCGCAGCTCTCGCCCCTCCCCTCTCTGCTCTCTTCCCGAGCGACCCCGTCGCCGCCGTCCACTGCCGCCGCGTCCACAGAGCTCCCGTCGCCCTGACGCTGAGCCCAGAAGCACCGCCGTGTCTTCCTCGTCCACTCCACTGAGCTACATGACACCGGAGGTCCTGCTTCATCGCCACCATCGTTGTCTTCGGCCTCGGCCGCCGTGGATCGCCACCGTCGAATTCGCGGCAACCAACGCTTCCCCGACCCTGCTGTCTGCACCATCCCCCTCTCTGTGAGCCCGCGGTTCTTTCCCCTCCTTTCTCGTTGTCGTTCCGACACCCTAGCACCTAGACCGTGCTAGCCGAGCTCCGGCCGCCGCCCGTTTTGTCGCCGCCATGGCCTGAGCTCGAACGGGTCGCGGCCGTGCACCGCACCGAGCTCCTGGTGACCCCATGAGGCTGCCCAGCGCTTCACTTTGCTCGCCCGCGCTCCACAACGCCTTTTCGCTGAGGTCCGAACTCCAGCCGCCGCCGTGGGCTAGTATCTGGCGAGCTCCGTCCACCCCACGGCCTCCCACCTGCTCCGTTAGATGCGCGCGAGCGCCAGCCACCCTCAGCACCCATCCGCGCATCGAATGGACGCCGGATCAGCGTTTCCGGCGAGGGTCCGCCACGGTTTTGGTCACCGCCGGCCAAACTCCGGCGGGCTGACATGGCACTTGTTTAATTAGCACTAATCACATATTAGTTTAACCCCAAGGGTCAATGACAGACGGGCCCCACCGGTTTAGTTAACCAGCTAACGTAATTAGTTAGAATTAATCTAATTCGACCAGACCCCACACGTCAGGTTTGACCTGGTCAGCTCCGTTGACCTACTGATGCAGGCATGACGCAATGCTGACGCAATATTTCATTTTCTGGTTTAAATTAATCAGGAAATTCCAGAAATTGTTATAAACTTCAAAAAATCATAGAAATTCAACCGTAGCTCAGATTGAAATAATTTATATATGAAAAATTATCAGAAAAATTCAATCTATCCACCTGTACCATTTTCATGCATGACAAACCAACCTATACATGCTGTATATATGAAAACACACTTATGGCATATTTAAGAGCTTAATTTGGAGTTGTATTTGAACCCTTGGTTCAAATGGACTTCAACCAAATAAATGCTAGATGCATTAACTCAAACAACATCACATATTCATGCCATGATCATTCATCATATTGTTGCATATACTTGTGTTTGATTTTCGACACCGTTCCTTCTCGATAGGTCCTGCTCCGGAAAGTGTTCGAGAGTACCTATCAATGGAGCAGTGCCCCCTGTTGATCTACTAGGCAAGCAAACCCCCTTGTTCATTCCGATAAAATCCTACTCTCTCGCTCCTGCTCTCATTTATTGCATTAGGACAACAATGATTCAACTGCTACTTTATGCTGCGGTAGTTGAACCCACTCCTCTGCATGACCTGTCATTGCCACAGTAAATAGTTAAAACCCACTAGCATGTGTAGGAGTTGATTGAGCCATGTTGTGTTCTTGCCATGCCATGCCTGCTAATGCTTAGAGTTGTGTCAGGTCTGATTCATCGGGAATGAATTGGAGTGGTACGATATGTTCTGGTGCTGAGAGTTAAGCGTGTGAACACGATTTGGTAAAGGTAGCGGTGAGAGGCCATGTAGGAGTACATGGTGGGTTGTCTCACTGGAACCGTCCTTAAGCACTGAGTTCTGTGTATGTTGTCCAATGACTAGCTACTACCACACATTGGAATGCTTAAGTGCCCCTCTCGACTTATTAGCCAACTTGATCTCTGTCCAGGAGTTGCAAATAGTTTCTGGTGTTTGTAGGTAGTGTTAGTAGTCTACCAAGTGGCACCCAGACAGGTGGGCTTGGGACAGACTAGGCACAAGTGGCACAGTGTACCAAGCGTAGATCCATCCGGCAAGGTGGGCTTGGGAACCCTGCACACATTGTTTGGGGCCGTAAGCGACACCCCGGCCGGATCTCCTTGCGGATGGAACCCGAATAGGCGATAAACCTGGACTAGAGTCTTGTGTGGTTAGTCAGGTCGTGGCCGACACCCTCGCTAGGCTTCCGCTTGAAGGTTGTCGAGGTACATGACATGTACATGGTGATAAGTGGTGAGAGCGTGTGTGAAGAAGTACACCCCTGCAGGGTTATCATGATCTAGTCGAATAGCCGTGTCCGCGGTTATGGACTTCTTGGATGCTTACGGGGTACATATACAACTTTAAGTGGATACCCTAAAATGCTCAAGACAAGTGTGAGTGTTACGGATGGCCTTCTCGTGGAAAGACGGGGATGAATCCATAGTAGTGTATTGATGTGGTGATTAGTGGACTCGTGTGCGCTGCCTCATCTCAAAGAAGTTTCTCGTTGTCGTAGAACATGATAGCCACTGAGTCAAAGCTGGCTTGCTGCAACTAAACCCCACATTACCTTCTTGATACAAATGCATGTATGATAGGATCTGATGTAAGTCTTGCTGAGTACCTTTGTACTCATGTTTGCTTTATTTATGTTTTGCAGGTGAGACATCTGTCTCACTAGTAGTACCGCTTGGACTTCGACGAGTAGCTTGCACCTCAGCTACGATCTTGTGCCCTTGGGAGGGACTTGTAGATAGTCAGGCTTCTTAGCCTTTTTCTTTTGTAGTTGTCTGTACTCAGACATGTAATGCTTCCGTTGCTTGTATGCTCTGAATGATGGGTCATGTGACCCCTGTTTGCATTTTATGCTATGTGGCTCTTCTGAGCCTTTATCTGTATGAGTTTGCGTTATATTGTGATGCCATGTTGTACAACACATACTTGCATGTTATGCGTACGTGTGACGTGTATTGCTATGTGTGGGATCTGACAATCTAATTGTTTATCCTTGGTTGTCTCTCTTATGGGGAAATGTAGTCTAGTGCTTCCTTGAGCCATAGTAGTCCGCTACAGCCCGGTCCACCAGAGTCCTGCTAGCCCAGCACTACTGCTCAGGACACTTGACTGGCCGGCATGTGCTTCACTTTGTTCTTGTGTTTTTCCCTTCGAGGAAATGTCACGCGGTGACATCCGGAGTCCTGTTAGCCTGGTGCTACAGCCCGGATTCATGCGCTGCTGACCGACATGCTCGATGTGAATCATGTATGCCCGTCCCCATGGGTTAGTGCCGCTTTGGGTTCACGACTAGCCATGTCGGCCCGGGTTCTCTGTCATATGGATGCTAGCGACACAATCATATACGTGAGCTAAAAGGCGCAAACGGTCCTGGGCCAGGGTAAGGCGACACCCGTGGGAATACCGTGCGTGAGGCCGCAAAGTGATATGAGGTGTTACTGGCTAGATCGATGTGATTTGGAATCGGGGTCCCAACATTAGTGACTTTAGAATATCGCCGAAGGGCGAGTGCTGAAAGATGTCCGCGGCGGTGAACTCCATGTTCGGCGCCCAATAGGGTTCGATCGGTCGGGGCGCGGAGGGCTCGGAGTCTGGAGACGAGTCCGGCTCCTTGGAGTCACGGGTTCGCAGAGAATAGGGCTGGTGTTCGGCTCGATCACCGTAGAAATTGCAGCCCCCGAGGTGGTGTCTAACCACCCATCCTCGGTTGGTGTGATCGGCTTCGAGCTAGGGGTCGGAGCGGACACAGGTGCGGCCTCCAAGGCACTGTTCGGCGACAGAGCTAAATCATGCCCATCGTGACAGTGCGGCGCGCTCGGCTGTGGCCCGAATCCGTCGAAGATCGAGTCTCCGCGGATGTCGGCCGTGTAGTTCAAACTTCCAAATCTGACCTGATGGCCAGGGGCGTAGCTTTCGATCTTCTCCAGATGGCCAAGCGAATTGGCCTGTAGTGCAAAGCCGCCGAATACGAAGATCTGTCCGGAGAGAAAAGTCTCACCCTGGATCGCATCGCTGTTGATGATCGGAGAAGCCATCGGGCCTAAAAGTGACGACACAGAGGAACTCTCAATGAAAGCACCAATGTCAGTGTCAAAACCGGCGGATCTCGGGTAGGGGGTCCCGAACTATGCGTCTAGGTCGGATGGTAACAGGAGGCAGGGGACACGACGTTTTACCCAGGTTCGGGCCCTCTTGATGGAGGTAAAACCCTACGTCCTGCTTGATTAATATTGATGATATGGGTAGTACAAGAGTAGATCTACCACGAGATCAGAGAGGCTAAACCCTAGAAGCTACCCTATGGTATGATTGTTGTTCGTCCTACGGACTAAAACTCTCCGGTTTATATAGACACCGGAGAGGGCTAGGGTTACACAGAGTCGGTTACAATGGTAGGAGATCTGCATATCCGTATTGCCAAGCTTGCCTTCCACGCCAAGGAAAGTCCCTTCCAGACACGGGACGAAGTCTTCAATCTTGTATCTTCATAGTCCAGGAGTCCAGCCGAAGGTATAGTCCGGCCATCCGGACACCCCCTAATCCAGGACTCCCTCAGCGTCCGTGTCAGAGAAATCACTCCCTCCAGTCCTTTTTTGTTTGGGTATAACAAAATCTCGTTTTCCGTTCACAATTTCGTCAATTTTTCATCCGTTCACCATCAAAAAGAATATTTTTTCTATCCGAGGTGATACTAATTTTTATGCATTTGTCTGCTAGAAAAAGAATTTTCATATGTACGCCACGCTCTGTGGCCCAGCGAAGCAAGCCCCCTTATTTTTCTGCCCACGCAGCTGGCAAAATTCTATTTTCCGCACTGGGCGATAAATAATCGGAGTTCCGCACAAGACAACCTATAATGCGCTGGCGCATTTTTTGTTATTTTTGCGTTTTACTTCTATTTGTATTCTCCTTTCCCTATCTCTTTTTCTCTTCCAAGTTTAATTTTATTTTAGAAATTATTTTTTAAATAAAAATTTTCAATAAACATTCATAATTAAAGAAAACAAAGATTGGAAAATGTTCAGAATTCCCCAAAAATTTACTGTTTTGAAAAATATTTGAAACTTGCAAAAATTTTCTCATTTTTTCAAGAAAATATTATTCAAGATTTCTCAAAAATAAAATGGCATTTCAAAAAATGCTATAGATTCAAAAAATATTCCTGTTTTAGTGAGATTTTCACAATTAAAAATAATGTTCGTGCATAACATGTACACATTTTCTAAAAATCGTACGGATTTTTGATACATGTTCCTGGTTATAAAAATGTTAACAAATTCAAATAATGATCATGTTTTTATAAAAAATGGTGTTTTTAGAAAATGTTCGTGGATTTTATAAGATGTTCCCTTTCATAATTTGTTCGCATTTTTTCATCCGTTCACCGCCGAAAAGTTTTCCCCTATCCAAGGTGGTACTAAATTTTTGTGTGTCCATTTGCTAGAAAGGAAAAAAAATAATTTTCATACATGGGCCATGCATGTTGTGGCCCGTCGAACCAAGTCCATTAATTTCCCTGCGCACACAGCTGGGGAAAACCCTATTTACCTAACCATCGCACATGGCTGAAGGCTGTGCCAGCCCATTTTCTTTTTTCTGTGTTTTATTTTTAGTTCCTTCTCCACGTATTTTTTATTTTTTTCCCTACAAAATTTCCAATTTTTTTACCTTTTTATTAAATAAAAAATAAAAAATCAGAGTTTCGATTTGTGTTTTCAATTTAGAGAAAATAATTTGGAATTCCAAAATTTTGTTCCTGTTTTATAGAAGTTCGAAACTCGATTTGTTTTCTCATTCCAAATTTGTTCAAAATTTCAAAAATGTATTTTTTAAATGTTTGTGTTTTCCCAAAAAATTGAGATATTCAAAATAAAATTGCATTTTAGAAAATGTTGAATTTTTCTAAAAAAGTTGTGTTCTCCAAAAAATTGGGATTTTCAAAGTAGAATTAGATTTTAAAATATGTTCTAGATTCTATGTATTCAATAAATGTTAGTGAATTTTAAGGAATCTCCCTATTTCGAATGTGGTTGTTCTTTTTTCCAAAATGAAAGAAATTTTAGAAAACTTTTCAAGATTTCAAAAATTGTTCAGGTTTTAAAAATATTTTTCAGTTCACAAATATTAATTTATGTTTGGAAAATTTCAAGAAAAACAAAAAAAGGTTTTGAATATGATGATGCAATATGTTCTTAAACGTCCGTGCTGGTCATTTGTAAGCAGGACCTGTTTATTCGATTGTCCAGCACCCAGTGGTCGAGTTTTTAGGTCGTGAGTTCGATCCTTCAACTTGTCATTTTATTTATTTATACGCGTGCCTTACAAACACAGGTCCTTTTGGTGCCTGTTAGTGTGCTGGCCTAGACGCGAACTATTGTGTGTCCCATGCGCTATTTGACGATAAAAGAGTATGCTTTTTGGCTATAATGGAAAGAAATTGTGGGCACAAGTCAATGAAAGAGAATATGCTGAATTGGCTCTAATGAATAGAACTGTAGGCACGCGACCGCTAAAATAATCAAAGAGAATAAACCCTGATAAAGAAGAGACTGCCTGGTGATGCGCGGATTATACTAATGAAACTTGATTTATGCACTGCAATTAGTAATCCATCCAGTCACATCGTAGTCGGAGAGAGTGGCGAAGCAACCATGCCCTGAAGGTCGCCGCGCAGCCACCAAATGAGGAGGGAGACACAAGCCCAACACGAGGGCGAACCCAAAGGAAAAAAAGGCGCGAGTTGGTTGGTCGTCGCCACGCCGACTAACCTCACCACTATCAAGATCTCGCAGGCCAAACATGATCCGAGAAAAGACCACAACTCCTCGCGTTGTCGCCCCGTTGCAGTGCAGACCATTTTTGATGAACACATCAATTATCTCTCCCGTTGTTTTCAAAAAAATATCTCTACCATTGCAACGCACGCGCATATGTCCTAGTTACAAGTAAAATTCATGGACAAACTTTGACCCAATATACGATGCAGACTAGTAAACCAGAACGGAGGTAGTAGTTTTTTCTAATCAAAGAAGGGTTTCCGCCTTCCGATTTTCATTACTGAAAACCAACATCTAAATCTAAACCATAGTATTTACCCTAGAACTACCAGGTTCAACATCTCGCAACATAAACCAATACAACCATAGGTCAAGGAGGTACGTAGTACTATGAATCCCATTTTCGTTCCATACCAATCGTTCTAAAAACTACTTAGTAGTTATAACGCGCCATTGAAAATCGGAACTCTTAACCCCGCTAAAAATGATATTTTAAACGTGGCTACTCGATCTGTGGCAACTGGCGAGCCACCGCCTCCAAGTCGTTCACCTGTGGACCCGACCATCAACTCCTACAGATCAAATTATCACGTGAGTTGACTATTCCTACAAAGGTGCACTCCACCATGTACCCGGTAGCCGCGAATGCAGCAATCGTGCACCTAGGGTTTTAGGGTTTATTTGTTAACGTTGCCTTTATGTAACACTCATGTGTGCAAGACAGCGAGAGACCGGCTGCGTGCGTGCGCCTCTTCTCTTCGTATATGTACTCCACCATTTGTCTGGTGTCCAAAAAATTATAATAACTACTAGCAATGTGCCAATGCGTTGCCACACGATTAGAGTAGATTAATACATATTCACCAATTTGATAGAAAAAAGTCTAGTTTTGAAATATGTATATCACTAAAAAATATATTATGTTTCACTCAAAATATATTCCTTTGGCGGTTTTGATGAGATAAAACCGGCGGATCTCGGGTAGGGGGTCCCGAACTGTGCGTCTAGGCCGGATGGTAACAGGAGGCAGGGAACACTTTGTTTTACCTAGGTTCGGGACCTCTCGATGGAGTTAATACCCTACTCCTACTTGATTAATATTGATGATATGGGTAGTACAAGAGTAGATCTACCACGAGATCAAGGAGGCTAAACTCTAGAAGCTAGCCTATGGTATGATTGTTGTGTATGGAGTTGATTCTGTCCTACGGACTACAACCCTTCTGTTTATATAGACACCGGATAGGGTTAGGGTTACACAAAGTCAGTTACAATGGTAGGAGATCTTGAATATCGCATCGCCAAGCTTGCCTTCCACGCCAAGGAAAGTCCCATCCGGACACGGGACGAAGTCTTCAATCTTGTATCTTCATAGTCCAGGAGTCCGGCTGAAGGTATAGTCCGGCTACCCGAACACCCCCTAATCCAGGACTCCCTCAGTAGCCCCTGAAGACGCCTTCTAAGCCGGAATTGTTCGCCTACCGCGGTCCGGAATTGCTGAAGATTCCGACACGGTGTCCGGCTTAAAGCCGGACTTGGAGCCCTGGGGGGTCTTGTCCCCTTCACTCCTGGGGTCCGGGAGGTCACCTTGCGGCTCCTCCAGGACCACCTCCTCCTGCCCCGGAGCTCGTTGCGATGCCACTTCGGCGTCATCCGCAGTGCGGGGGGAGACAGTGGGTAGAACGGAGTTCACGTCCGATGAATCCAGGGAGCCGTTCGACGACTCGTTGAGTTCGGCCCAGGGCGGGCTGCATGATTATATTCGACATTAGGGAAAGCTGTGCAACAAAAGGAATATCATGAGTTACTCTGGTATCTGAACACTTACGATTTCGCCGAATGCGTGGCCCTGTCCGGCCACTCCTCTTCGCCCTTGTCGGCGTCGGGGGCGTAGTCCGGCGGAGGGGTTTTCCTCTTCTTGGACCCTTCGGCCCCCCACTGGGGCGGCCTTCCTTTTCTTTCCTCCCCCCGTTGGAGGGGGAGAGGTTTCTTCTTCCCCCTCCTCATTTTCACGGGAAGAGGTTATCTCAGACTCGTCGAATGACGAGTCCGACAACACCACATTACGGTTACTCTTTCGAGTCCCCGTGGTCTTCTTCTTCTTGGCCTTCTTTTCCGGCACCACATGAGGCGCCGGAGCCAGCAGCTTCACTAGTAGAGCTGGGGCTGGGTCTTCGGGCAGGACAGTTAATTGGTTCGGCTATCGCCCGCCAAGCCTGTCAAAGGTAAGGGAGTTTAGATCCCACATAGAGTCAAACTATGAAAAAAGCTTAACATCCTGTAAAAGGTGTAGATGGCATACCTTGCTAGCGTGACGCTACAAGCTGTATCCGCGGTCCTCGGAGGCGGATGCGGGAGCCTCGGCGCCCTTGAATAGCATCTTCCAGGCATCCTCGTACGTTGTGTTGAAGAGCCTGCTGAGGGTTTGATGCTGCGCCGGGTCGAACTCCCACAGATTGAAATCCCGTTGTTGGCACGGGAGGATCCGGCGGACGAGCATAACCTGGATTATATTAACTAGCCGGACTGGCTTGTTCACAAGGGACTGGATGCATGTTTGCAATCCGGTCACCTCTTTTTCGTCACCCCACGACAGGCCCATCTCTTTCTAGGACACAAGCTGTGTGGGGGCTCCGGATCGGAACTCGGGGGCCGCGGTCCATTCCGGATCACGCGGCTCAGTGATATAAAACCACCCGGATTGCCATCCCTTTAGGGTCTCCACGAAAGAGCCCTCGAACCATAGGGCGTTGGCCATCTTGCCCGCCATGGCGCCTCCGCACTCCGCTGGCTGCCGCTCACCACCTTAGGCTTGACGTTGAAAGTCTTGAGCCAGAGGCCGAAATGGGGGCGGACGCGGAGAAAAGCCTTGCACACGACAATAAACGCCGAGATGTTGAGGATGAAGTTCGGAGCCAGATCGTGGAAATCCAGGCCGTAGTAGAACATGAGCCCCCGGACAAATGGGTGGAGTGGAAAACCCAGTCCGCGGAGGAAGTGGAAGAGAAATACCACCCTCTCATGGGGCCTTGGGGTGGGGATAAGCTGCCCCTCCTCGGGAAGCCGGTGCGCGATGTCCTTGGACAGATACCCGGCCTTCCTTAGCTTCTTGACTTTGCCCTCCGTGACGGAGGAGACCATCCATTTGCCTCCCGCTCCGAACAATGTTGGAGAAGGTTGAGGTGGGAAGTGCGGGCTTGGGCGCTGGAGCTCGGGTGCGCGAGAGATGGGTAGGCAAGGGAGGAAGAAGGCGTAGGTAAAAAGGGTGGATCCTTATCCCCTTATATAGGCGGATGCGGTTATGCGTCCCCACCCGCCTAATAAAACTCGCTTGCCTCCCGAGCGCCGTGATAAATGGCGCGGTTAGGTTACCCACGTCCGTATTGATGAGAATCCCGTAAAAAGGGTACACGATCTCTGCTTTGACAAGACGTGACAAGGAAACCGCCTCGCAAAACATGCTGAGGTGGAAAAGTAAAAACGATTCGAGTAAAGGACTTGGCTGTAGTGTGATGGCGCACTGCAGAATAGCAGATTTGATTTGTGTTAATATTATTCTCTCTATGGCAATATGTGGAAACTTATTTTGCAGAGCCGGACACTACTCTTGGTGTTTACAATCTTCTATGAAGGACTTGGAGGAGGAACCCGCCTTGCAATGCCGAAGACAATTTGTGTGCCGGACTCGTCGTCATTGAAGCCTGGTTCAGGGGCTACTGAGGGAGTCCTGGATTAGGGGGTGTTCGGGTAGCCGGACTATACCTTCAGCCGGACTCCTGGACTATGAAGATACAAGATTGAAGACTTCGTCCCGTGTCCGGATGGGACTTTCCTTGGCGTGGAAGGCAAGCTTGGCGATGCGATATTCAAGATCTCCTACCATTGTAACCGACTCTGTGTAACCCTAACCCTATCCGGTGTCTATATAAACTGGAGGGTTGTAGTCCGTAGGACAGAATCAACTCCATACACAACAATCATACCATAGGCTAGCTTCTAGGGTTTAGCCTCCCTGATCTCGTGGTAGATCTACTCTTGTACTACCCATATCATCAATATTAATCAAGCAGGAGTAGGTTATTACCTCCATCGAGAGGGCCCGAACCTGGGTAAAACAAAGTGTTCCCTGTCTCCTGTCACCATCCGGCCTAGACGCACGGTTCGGGACCCCCTACCCGAGATCCGCCGGTTTTGACACCGACAGGAGGAATGTTGTTGGTTTCAAGATTCGAGAAGTGGTATATGTCTAATTTCTACTCTTACTAGCAAGATGCCTGTGCGTTTCACGGAACATCAAGATCTTGTGGGAGAAAAGGATGAACGAGGGAAGGCCTTATCTGCAAATGTGGAGAGGAGTGCGGGTAAATTGCCATAGTTTCCTTCGTATCCGTCAAATATAAATCGGACGGCCTATATTGCAGGATGGCAGGCCCACCATCATCACCAACTCTATTTTTTATCCCTACTCTTATAAAAAGCATAGTCGGTGATGATCGTGTGCCTGCCATCCTGCAATATAGACCGTCCGATCTATATCTGACGGATAGGAAAGAAACTATTGCAATTTTGCAAAAAGATACCCACACCCCTCTCCACACTTGCAAATAAGGCCTTCCCTTGTTCATCCTTTTCTCCCACAAGATAAACTACTCATACAAATGCATCTTGATGTTCCGTGCAACGCATGGGCATCTTGCTAGTTGTTGCAAAAAGCCCATGTGTGTGTGTGAGAGAGAGGGAGAGAGGAGGAGGACAGAGTGCATGTGTGACAAAGACACAAAGAGTATGTGTGTGAGAGGTATCAGCTTAAAATGAGGCGATAGTGTGTGTGCACGATCGAGAGGGCGTGTCTCAAGAAGGTAAGAAAAATCTACATAGATACAAGGAGCGGGAGAGAGACATGTATGCGATAGTGGAAGCATGAGTGTGCACGTGTATAAACCTATCTAGAGGCTAGTCGATAAATGTTTGTGAGAGAAATACAAGTCGGGTGTGCGAAAGCGAGAGTTTTGTGTGTGTGTGAGAGAGACGGTAGTCGGGAAGGGGAGTGGAAGCAGGAGTTGTGTGTGTGAGAGAGAGGGGGGGAGTTTGTCTGATCGGTAAACAAATGAATAATGTCAGTCTGGGATGGAGACGAAAAGGAGACCGCAACAAATGTTGTGTCTACAGGAGAGAGAGAGAGTAATTTTAGTGGTATGATTCATATCTAGAGACATATAGGGTGTGTGAGAGAATCCCATAGAGAGAAAGACAAAGTGAAAGACGAGTGGAGACTGTGTGTGTGGTGGTGAAAAAGAAAGCTTAGGTACCTAGTGATACGAGAGAACGGTAGAGACGTGAGAGATAATGAAAACCGTGTAATGTATAATGATAGGGAGAGTGTGACACTTCTCAAGGGTGACGTCGAGAGACCATGTTTGCGAGGATAGGAGAAACATGAAGTGAGCGTGCGGGTGAGCTGGAGAAAAGAGAGTGATAGCTACATGGAGCATGCATGCGAGAGAGATGGGCGTGAAAGGAGTGAACATAAAAGGGATTCAAATATTTGAATTCGAGATGATGATACATGTAATCCATACTCAAACCAAAATTGATCTATCAAACATGCATACTCATATGAATTCACACGCATCGATGTTATTTAATATGTAGATATTACTGATCCATACATTTTAGTAGAACATAATTTGGTTTAATTTTTTGAATTCAACCTTATGATTTTGAGATCGTTGTATTTGTAAATCATATTATACATATAAAGGAGCATAATTCTTTGTTGTGCTTTTGAAATTATATATAAAAAATTATGTATATAGAATTTTATTCCAATCGAAAATGGATCCCGCCCGAAAAAATAGAATACAAACGGGATTTGAATTGAGTTGGCACGATAAATGTGCACTCTACAAAATTTGAACGAAGCGGGGAAAGTCGTAGTAACCGCCCGAAACCAAAATCTGCGAGATGGAAATTACTACTGCCTATCCCTGCCATGCAAAGCCTATCTGCTCAATTTCTATAGGTTTCAATAGGGGTAGATTTGTAATTTCACTCAGACGTGACATAACCGCCTCTCACCCAGATTCATACACGGTGGGCGCCAAAACACAGTGTGTCCTCGACCGAAATCGACTCCCTCCCCAATTCATACACAGTGGGCGCCAAAAACAAACTCTCGTCGGCAAATATTCGGTGTATGCGAGATTACCGTCCTATCCCCAACTGACTAATATTGCTTTGATGTAGGAAATTTGAAACGAGGGCTAAGTTTGTAAATTTCCTCGCATTTGAGACAAGCGCACCCTGAAGACATGGTTCCCCCTTCCTCTCCATCTCCATTTCCCCATTCGTACTCCCTGGGCGCCAAAACACCCTCTCCACCCCAGCCTCCTCCATCCGCCACCCCATCCACCGCCGTCGTCCTCCACCATGCCGGAGTTGATACCCCGACACCGCCGTCCATTATAAGAGATCAACCTCTCTCATCCATGGCTTCGGACCGAGATCCTTGCATCCCATTCTCTCGCTTCATCCCCGCCGTCGTCCACCTTGCCGGCACCGCTCCTATGACTGTCTTGTCCATCGCGCCCTGCCGCCACCATCTACCCTCCTAGATCTGCTTCCACGCTGCCGACAGCCATCGCTACCGCAGCATCGTCAAATTCTCAGCAGATGCATACACGGCGCTGCACCAGAGGCGGTACTCTTTCGTATCTGCTCAACTTATTTATCACAGCAAGAAAATAGATCGCCACTGCTTTACTCTGATTTCTTGTCCATCACTTACTTGCTAGTTGAAAGCAAACATTGGTTGCGAAGTTGCCTTTTTCCGGTTTGCACCTTCAGATCCGCCATGGCACGCTCAACACTATACTCCCAATACTTATGGTTTTCCCCTTTTATATTCCACACTAGTTAAATCACAATAGACTAAATTTCAAAATTGGGTCAATCGATTTTTCAGAGCTCGCCGGAGTTCGCCGGTGCGAACGAAGGGGCTCGAGTGGGGAAGGTGGTTGTGGGAGGGCAGTTGTGGGGCCTCGCTAAACGAAGAAAACTCGACGCGGGTGGGGGCGGGGGTGGGGGTGGGGGTGGGGGTGGCGGAGGAACACAGGCGGTGGGGGCCGGTGGTCCGGCCGGCGGCCCGTGCGGTGTTCTGTATGGGAAGAATCAGAGACGAGGAAGAAGAAGGGTTAGGAGATGTAGGATCTTCATCCAACTGCCTGAAATGGTCGACTGACCCAAATGACAAAAGTCACGCGACTTGCATGCACACATGCCTTTATATTTAGTACCATCATCGTACCTGCTTAGCACCGCTCCTGAATCCATCAAGCTAAACAACGTGCCACTCATAATTCCAAACTTGTTGCTCAAGTACGAATCTGATATGATGTTGATATTACTAAAATAGATAACATTTAATTAGTCAGCTAATGTTCCTACTTTACTTTTGAAAAAGCACGTGCACCACATATAGAGACATCATGGAGTTGCTTTCTTAATGCGCTCTGGTTCATAATGTGTGGGCACTGCGCAACGAACATTTTATTATCCAAAATCTGATTGCTCTTCTTTAGCATGTTACTCTTTCGTTCTTCTTTAATAAGTACTCTATCCATTCCTAAATACAAGTCTTTGTATAGGTTCCACCATGGACTACATATGGAGCAAAATTAGTGAATCTACACTCTAAATTGTATCTGGATACATCTGTATGTGATCCATAGTGGAAATCTCTACCAAGACTTATATTTTGGAATGGAGGGAGTATGATAGTAGTACAGTATGTTCCTTGTAGTGAAGATGAGTAGGGACATTTGCAGTGTAGAGGTCTATACGGTCGGTTGTGATGGACACTTTGAACTCTTCGGGCCTCTTTGATTCGTAGGATTTTGTAAACATGTGAATAGGATTTTTGGTGGCCTGCCCACTTGAATCCTACAAGAATAGCAAGGAAATGCGGGGAGCTGTGTCGCCTTTGAGAGTTACACTGATATTAACAGTACCGCACCTTCAGTTGAAGAGAGCTGGTATCCGAAGCCTTTCTAGCCGTACCAGCAATACTAGTACATATATTCCAGCAAGTTCCACTTTGCTGATTTTACTCTGATGCTTACGGTTTTCCCGTTATATCTACACTATGATCTGTGTAGCTGCTTTGTGTCGCACTAGCAGTAGTCCACTCGTGAAGCTAAACACCACAATGACTTACAAAATTTGCACCAAGGCATTGAGTGCCATTCTGGATGCAATGAAACTCATATGGTCCCCACCTGTTGATTCTTGTTCAGAATATGATCCTAATGACTATTCTAACCTCGAGGAGTCAAAGGCAGATGGCCTGTCCTGTTCACCCATCAAGGTGCCTGTTCTAATTTGGCAATGTTTTATTGATTGTGTGTATCTTGCATATGTTGTCTTGCATTTCTTCTACTTTGTTGCACTGCCATCTGCTTAGTTTACTCATCATATATGTCGAGATGCCATGCCCATCCATTATCAATACATATTCCATCTATCATCATACCATGTTTTCCACTCAAATGCTGTTCTTGTGCATCAGACATCAAAAAGGAAGAGGGTGATTGCCGAACCTGAAGGAGCACCAACGAAGTCCTTGAAAAATGTGGTGGTGCCGGAGAAATCAGACAGCACCCCACTTATATTGGCTATGCAACCAGTGACACAAAACATAGGACCTACTCCAGCAGACTGTACCCATACTTCACTAGCCACACCACTAGCCCCACCACACAAGACCTACACTCCAGCAAAAGGTATACCGATTTCAGTTGCCATAGTACCAGCCGTACCACAAAAAAATCCCACTCCAGCAAAAAGTACAACAAGTCCACCGACCGAAGACCTATCCCAACTAAAGAGATAGCCAATTCCTGCAGATTGGAACCCCATTCCAGTTATTCCCAGTTTAAAATACAATGCTTTCAATGTTGTTAGGGACTACGTGCATATATTCCCATCATGGGAAGATTATAGTGAAGACAAACACCATTTTCACATCTTCCTGTCCAACTTACGTGTAAGTGCTATTATTCATGGTTATTATTTTCCTGTTTTCTGCTTATTGAATACATCAATGATTTACATTACATTGTTGTA
Source organism: Triticum urartu (assembly GCF_056163025.1). Lineage (NCBI taxonomy): Eukaryota > Viridiplantae > Streptophyta > Magnoliopsida > Poales > Poaceae > Triticum > Triticum urartu. Next base: position 561,165,041 of record NC_141875.1, read on the forward strand.
AGTGGGCGAGGGTCAATCTGGATAGTCATGACGAGAAAAGCTTGCTTGTGCTTTTCAAGGACGCATTGCAGCAGTATCGGTGTTACCTGAGGAAATCACACTTTGATGGCAAGTCTATAAACGAATTTCCGGTGAAGTCTCCTGTGCTAAATTTAGAAGACATTGAATGGATAAACCTTGTTATGCACTGGCCTTGTTCCCAGGATGAGGTAGTGTCACAATTTGAACTTCTACTTTTCCGCATGTGCCTTACGGATCTTTCTTGCAGGAAATCTGCTCGAAGAAGAATTCTGGTTTGAAAAGAACGACAGGATATCGCAAATATGCTGCCCGCTGCTTTGTTCTTGTTAGTACCTATTGTCCTGTATCACTGTACTTGCATACATACCTGGTTCATGATGTGACAGCAGTATGCATGATAGCTTTCTTATCAATTGTTCGCTCCAAATTATCTGATCTGTATAAATGGTTACATTAGTGTACAATATATCCAATGCCAATGAATTTTTTTAGCTCTGCATTGTCCTTGTAAGTACTTGCTGTCCTTTATCAGTGTACTTATATTGACAGGTAGTTGTTCATGTACCATCACTCTGCAGGTTATTTTCCTTTGCCCTCCATTTTCTACACATCAGATCTATATTTACTCTTACCATAAGGTTGGATAACACCGATGGTACTGAAGAAGTTTAGCTATGCATTGCTCTTGGCTGTACCTTTTGCCTGTATCACTGTACTTACATTTATAGCTACTTGGTTATGTAGCATCACTCTTCATCTTATCTTAAATATTCTCCATTTTTATTATATTATCACATCTATATTTACTCTTAACAAAATGTAGAATAAAGGCAATGCTTATGAAGAAGATTCTGTGGTAAACTTCTTGAATTGCCCCCCCATCAGCATGGACAAGGGCTTTATAGAGCCTGTCTTCACCAATAATGTAAGTTTGTCCTTCTCAAGCCTTCAAACTTTGTTGTATATATTTGGTTAGGCATGACTGCAACAACTATTTATTTTAGGTGTTTGCATCAAATTGCATGTTTAAAGTTTATTATGTAGTTCATAAACAAAAGTTTGCCCTTCTCAATTTAAGTTTTCAGTTGTACAACCAAGTTCCTTCTTCATACCATGTAAATTAAACTATACAAAGCAAGTGATCTTGTTTTGCACTGCATGTATGCTTCTGTTCTTGATCCGTAATCTAGTGGTGTGGTGAACCTACCCACTACAGCACAATGTCATATTCCGCAATGTCTTAACTATGAACAATGTCATATCATTCTACTATTATTTAAACCGTCTCTTTATTTGCCAATCTGAAATGGGATAAATTGACAACACACTAACCATTGATACTTATGAGTTCTTGATCTGTAATCGAGTGGTGTCGTGAAGCTGCCAACTCCTTCACAATGTCATTTCCTGCCATGTCTTGACCTGAACAATACCATATTGAGTTAATGCAATTTTAAACTGTGTCACTTTATTCGTCAATAAGAAATGTGATGAATTGTCAGCACTGATACTTTTATGTGCAAAACCTGTCATCTGTCTGCTTGTTTATGTTTCAGAGTGAGGAGGATATAAGTGTTAAACAAGCGCAGTCTCATCAGCTTGCTCAGCTGCTTGCGCTGCAGCTCCCCAGTAGGGCTAACCTTTCTTGAACTCTATTGAAGTGCTGTCCATTTTGTATATTATTTTGTCGACGTGTTTAGTTGCATTGGTGGCGATCTTTGATGCCCAGTGTATCTAATCTGCTGTCTGCTTGTGCTTTATTATCATAGTGGCGAACTTTGATGCCCAGTGGATGTAATATGCCGTAATTTCTTTATTGTATAGTCTAGGTTTTTTCTTATTCATGATGCTGCAGTTATTTTACTATATATATATCCTGTCTTCGCAGTAAACCGACCAAACCGTAAAATTACGGTACATAATCGGGCCGTCATGCAATCACGATGTATGATCCGCATCATGGGCCCCGTCATCTTGGTCCGTTAAAAGGCCTAAATGTAAACTGGCCCACTAGTAGATTCGGGCCTTTAATAGGCCGAGTAAACCGCCGGCCCTCTTTTCGCAAGAAAACTCAATGGGCTTTTAGGAGGCTGAGAAGTTGGTTGAGCCTGAAACGTGCCGAACAGCTCACGGGCCGGCAGCAGCCCGAAATGGACCCTGACCCATGATTGTGCCAATCAAATCATGGGCTTTTAACAGGCCAAAATTGTCTTGGTCCTTGTCTGGCCCAATCAGATTATCGGCTGCGAGCAGGCCGGATGCAAACCGGGCCGTAGTTAGGCCCAACTATATGACGGGCTTTTAACAGGCCAAAATTAATATAGGGCCGAAATGTTAAACGGGCCCTTAACAGGCAGAAACTAATATCATGCTGTATTACTAAATGGGCCTTTAGCAAGTGGGCCCAAAAGCATAGCGTCCAGTTGACGGGCCGAATATGATATGGGCCATAATTTAGCCCAAAGCCTCTTAAAGGGCCGGACCCAATCTGGGCCGTAATTTGGCCCAGAACATGGTAGGCTTTTAACGGGCCGGATCTCATATGGGCCATTGTTACGCCCGGAACGTGGCGGGCCATTAATGGACCGGATAAAATATGGGTCGGCATTTGGCCCAAAACATGGCAGCCAGTTAATGGCCCGTCCTACTAGGGTCCTCAAAATCTTGTGGGCCTACATCTGGGCCGGCCCATTAATGTCAGCGAAATCTCATGGGCCTTTAGCTGGGCCGGCCCATTATGGTCCATAAAAATCTTGTGGGCCTTCACCTAGGCCGGCCCATTATGGCCCGCAAAAATCTCGTGGGCCTTTACCCGGGCCGACCCATTATCACCCGCAAAATCTTATGGGCCTTTAGCTGGGCCAGCCCATTATGGTCCACAAAATCTCATGGGCCTTTAGCTGGGCCGGCCCATTATGGTCCGCCAAATCTTGCGGGCCTTTTGTTGGGCCGGCCCATTTAAACTTTATGGGCCGGTCCACGTGTCAACATATCATAGGCGCATCTTGCCCATTGGATGAGTGGCACCTGTGCCAATGTGGAGCTGACACGTGTTTCCTCCAGCCAATGATGATTTTACACGTGGAAAATCCCCATTGGTCTGAGCTGTTAACGGGTTATCGGATCCAAAACCGGACCCGATAGCTTAACGGCGTTCCGTTACGGTGGATGCCACGTGTCGGTCACCCTTGACGAAAACACTTCTGTGACGCGTGATTTATCGTCATGGAAGTGGACACTTCCATTATGATAATTTTGGTAATGTCATGGAACACTTCTACGACAGCACAAGTATGACTATCTTGATTCTGTCATAAAATCGTCATGGATGTACATGCATGACAAAAAACGCGACCTACTGTGACAAACACGTATCATCACGGAAGTGTATTTTTTTGTAGTGCATGTTATGATAGTATCATTGCACATACTGGTACAATACCAAATGCATTCATATAGAGTCATATTTTGTTCTACTATCGAGTTATAATTTTGAGTTGTAAGTAAATACACATGTGATGATCATCATTATTCATTATTAGAGCATTGTCCCAGTGAGGAAATAAATAAATAAATAAAATAGGCCAAAATAGCCCTTAAAAAAGAGGCCAAAAAGAGCCCAACAAAAAAAATTAAGAGAGAAGGGCAATGTTACTATGTTTTTCCACACTTGTGCTTCAAAGTAGCACCATATTTTTCATATAGAGAGTCTCCTATGTAGTCACTTTCATATACTATTGGGAATTTTTCATTATATAACTTGGCTTGCATATTCTGATGATGGGCTTTCTCAAATGCCCTAGGTCTTCTAGAGCAAGCTAAAGGAAATATGCCCTAGAGGCAATAATAAAGTTGTTATTTATATTTCCTTATATCATGATAAATGTTTATTATTCGTGCTAGAATTGTATTAACCAGAAACTTAGTACATGTGTGAATACATAGACAAAATAGAGTGTCCCTAGTATGCCTCTACTTGACTAGCTCATTAATCAAAGATGGTTAAGTTTCCCGACCATAGACATGTGTTGTCATTTGATGAACGGGATCATATCATTAGGAGAATGATGTGATGGACAAGACCCATCCGTTAGCTTAGCATAATGATTGTTTAGTTTTATTGCTATTGCTTTCTTCATGACTTATACATATTCCTCTGACTATGAGATTATGCAACTCCCGAATACTGGAGGAACACTTTGTGTGCTATCAAACATCACAACGTAACTGGGTGATTATAAAGATGCTCTGTAGGTGTCTCCGATGGTGTTTGTTGAGTTGGCATAGATCAAGATTAGGATTTGTCACTCTGTGTATCGGAGAGGTATTTCTGGGCCCTCTCGGTAATGCACATCACTATAAGCCTTGCAAGCAATGTGACTAATGAGTGAGTTGCGGGATGATGCATTACGGAACAAGTAAAGAGACTTGCCAGTAACAAGATTGAACTAGGTATGATGATACTGACAATCGAATCTCGAGCAAGTAACATACCGATGACAAAGGGAATAACGTATGTTGTTATGCGGTTTGACCAATAAAGATCTTCTTAGAATATGTAGGAGCCAATATGAGCATCCAGGTTCCTCTATTGGTTATTGACCGAAGATGTTTCTCAATCATGTCTACATAGTTCTCGAACCCGTAGGGTCCGCACACTTAACGTTCGATGACGATTTGTATTATGAGTTATGTGATTTGATGAACCGAAGTTTGTTCTGAGTCCCGGATGAGATCACAGACATGACGAGGAGTCTCGAAATGGTTGAGACATAAAGATTGATACATCGGAAGGTTATGTTTGGACACTGGAATGGTTTTGGAATGGTTTGGACATTTTTCGGAGTACCAAGGGGTTACCGGACCCCCCGGGGGGTTAATGGGCCTTCATGGGCCCTAGTGGAGAGAGAAGGATGCGGCCAGGTGGAGGCGCGTGCCCCCCAAGTCCAAACCGAATTGGACTAGGGTTGGGGGGGGGCCTTTCCTTCTGCTCCTCCACCTCTTTCCCCTTCCCCCCTTCTCCGGAAAGGAAGGGGGGGGCGAATCCTACTTGGACCGGGAGTCCAAGTAGGACTCCCCCTTGGGCCGGCCTCCTCTCCCCCCTTTATATACGTGGAAGGGGGAACCCCAAAGGCAACCGTGTGCGGTGCCCACCTCGATAGTTTAACACCTCGGTCATATTGTCGTAGTGCTTAGGCGAAGCCATGCGCCGGTAACATCATCATCATCGTCGCCACACCGTCATGCTGACGAAACTCTCCTTCATCCTCAACTGCATCAAGAGCTCGAGGGACGTCATCGAGCTAAACGTGTGCTGAACACGGAGGTGCCGTACGTTCGGTGCTTGGATCGGTTGGATCGTGAAGACGTTCGACTACATCAACCATGTTATTAAACGCTTCTGCTTTCGTTCTACGAGGGTACATGGACACACTCTCCCCTCTCATTGCTATGCATCTCCTAGATAGATCTTGTGTGATAGTAAGAAACTTTTTGAAATACTGTGTTCCCCAACACAAACAAGTTGGATGCACACCCACTTAGTTTTCATTTTGAGCTTTCATACACTTATTGTTGGGGAACGCAGTAATTTCAAAAAAATTCCTATGCACACGCAAGATATATCATGGTGATGCATAGCAACGAGAGGGGAAGAGTGTTATCCATGTACCTTCGTAGACCGTAAGCGGAAGCGTTATGACAACGCGGTTGATGTAGTCGTACGTCTTCACGATCCGACTGATCCTAGTACCGAAAGTACGGCACCTCCGCGATCTGCACACGTTCGGCTCGGTGACGTCCCACGAACTCTCGATCCAGCTGACTGACGAGGGAGAGCTTCGTCAGCACGACGGCGTGATGACGGTGATGATGATGTTACCGGCACAGGGCTTCGCCTAAGCACTACGACGATATGACCGAGGTGGATTATGGTGGAGGGGGGCACCACACACGGCTAAGACAGTTGTCTGTTGTGTGTTCTATGGTGCCCCCTGCCCCCATATATAAAGGAGCAAGGGGGAGGCCGGCTGGCCCTAGGGCGCGCCAAGGAGGGGGAGGAATCCTCCTCCTAGTAGGAGTAGGATTCCTCCTTTCCTAATCCTACTAGGAGGGGGAAGGAAGGAGTGTGAGAGGGGAAGGAAAGGGGGCGCCACCCCCCTCCTAGTCCAATTCGGACTCAAGGGGGAGGGGGGGCGCGGCCTCCCCTGGCAGCCCCTCTCTCTATCCACTAAAGCCCATCTAGGCCCACTAGTTCCCCCGGAGGGGGGGGGGGTTTCGGTAACCCTCCGGCATTCGGGTTTTCTCCGAAATCACCCGGAACATTTCCGGTGTCTGAATATAGCCGTCTAATATATCAATCTTTATGTCTCGACCATTTTGAGACTCCTCATCATGTCCGTGATCCTATCCGGGACTCCGAACTATCTTCAGTAGATCAAAACACATAAACTCATAATACTAATCATCACTGAACGTTAAGCATGCGGACTCTACGGGTTCGAGAACTATGTAGACATGACCGAGACACGTCTCCGGTCAATAACCAATAGCGGAACCTAGATGTTCATATTGGCTCCTACATATTCTACGAAGATCTTTATCGGTCAAACCGCATAACAACATACGTTGTTCCCTTTGTCATCGGTATGTTACTTGCCTGAGATTCGATCGTCGGTATCTCAATACCTAGTTTAATCTCGTTACTGGCAAGTCTCTTTACTCGTTCCATAATGCTACATCCCGTAACTAACTTATTAGTCACATTGCTTGCAAGGCTTATAGTGATGTGCATTACCGAGAGGGCCTAGAGATACCTCTCCGATACACGGAGTGACAAATCCTAATATCTATCTATGACAACTCAACAAACACCATCAAAGACACCTGTTGAGCATCTTTATAGTCACACAGTTATGTTGTGACATTTGATAGCACACTAAGTGTTCCTCCAATATTCGGGAGTTGCATAATCTCATAGTCATAGGAACATGTATAAGTTATGGAGAAAGCAATAGCAATAAACTAAATGGTCATAGTGCTAAGCTAACGGATGGGTCAAGTCAATCACATCATTCTCTAATGATGTGATCTCGTTTATCAAATGACAACTCTTTGTCCATGGCTAGGAAACTTAACCATCTTTGATTAACGAGCTAGTCAAGTAGAGGCATACTAGTGACACTCTGTTTGTCTATGTATTCACACATGTACTAAGTTTCTAGTTAATACAAATCTAGCATGAATAATAAACATTTATCATGATATAAGGAAATATAAATAACAACTTTATTATTGCCACTAGGGCATATTTCCTTCAGTCTCCCAATTGCACTAGAGTCAATATCTAGATTACATTGTAATGATTCTAACACCCATGGAGTCTTGTTGTTGATCATGTTTTGCTCATGAGAGAGACTTAGTCAACAGGTCTGCAACATTCAGATCCGTATGTATCTTGCAAATCTCTATGTCTCCCTCCTTGACTTGATCGCGGATGGAATTGAAGCGTCTCTTGATGTGCTTGGTTCTCTTGTGAAATCTAGATTCCTTTGCCAAGGCAATTGCACCAGTATTGTCACAAAATATTTTCATTGGACCCGATGCACTAGGTATGACACCTAGATCGGATATGAACTCCTTCATCCAGACTCCTTCATTTGCCGCTTCCGAAGCAGCTATGTATTCCGCTTCACACGTAGATCCCGCCACGACGCTCTGCTTGGAACTACACTAACTGACAGCTCCACCATTTAATAAAAAACACGTAACTTGTTGTGACTTAGAGTCATCCGGATCAGTGTCAAAGCTTGCATCAACGTAACCGTTTACGACGAGCTCTTTGTCACCTCCATATACGAGAAACATATCCTTAGTCCTTTTCAGGTATTTCAGGATGTTCTTGACCGCTGTCCAGTGATCCACTCCTGGATTACTTTGGTACCTCCCTGCTAGACTGATAGCAAGGCACCCATCAGGTATGGTACACAACATTGCATACATGATAGAGCCTATGGTCGAAGCATACATAACACCTTTCATTTTCTCTCTATCTTCTGAAGTGGTCGGGCATTGAGTCTGACTCAACTTCACACCTTGTAACACAGGCAAGAACCCTTTCTTTGCTTGATCTATTTTGAACTTCTTCAAAACTTTATCAAGGTATGTGCTTTGTGAAAGTCCAATTAAGCGTCTTGATCTATCTCTATAGATCTTGATGCCCAATATATAAGCAGCTTCACCGGGGTCTTTCATTGAAAAATTCTTATTCAAGTATCCTTTTATGCTATTCAGTAATTCAGTATCATTTCCGATCAAAAATCCGTCATCCACATATAATATTAGAAATGCTACAGAGCTCCCACTCACTTTCTTGTAAATATAGGCTTCTCCAAAGGTCTGTATAAAACCATATGCTTTGATCACACTATCAAAGCGTATATTCCAACTCCGAGAGGCTTGCACCAGTCCATAAATGGATCGCTGGAGCTTGCACACTTTGTTAGCACCTTTTGGATCGACAAAAACTTCTGGTTTCATCATATACAACTCTTCTTTAAGATATCCATTAAGGAATGCAGTTTTGACATCCATTTGCCAAATTTCATAATCATAAAATGCGGCAATTGCTAACATGATTGAGATAGACTTAAGCATCACTATGGGTGAGAAGGTCTCATCGTAGTCAAATCCTTGAACTTGTCAAAAAACTTTTGCAACAAGTCGAGCTTTGTAGAAAGTAACATTACCGTCAGCGTTAGTCTTCTTCTTGAAGATTCATTTATTCTCTATGGCCTGCCGATCATCGAGCAAGTAAACCAAAGTCCACACTTTGTTCTCATACATGGATCCTATCTCAGATTTCATGGCCTCAAGCCATTTTGCGGAATCTGGGCTCATCATCGCTTCCTCATAGTTCGTAGGTTCGTCATGGTCAAGTAACATGACCTCCAGAACATGATTACCGTACCACTCTGGTGCGGATCTTACTCTGGTTGACCTACGAGGTTCGGTAGTAACTTGATCAAAAGTTTCATGATCATGATCATTAGCTTCCCCACTTACTGGTGTAGGAATCACTGGAACTAATTTATGTGATGAACTATTTTCCAATAAGGGAGTAGGTACAATTACCTCGTCAAGTTCTACTTTCCTCCCACTCACTTCTTTCGAGAGAAACTCCTTCTCTAAGAAGGATCCATTCTTAGCAACGAATATCTTGCCTTCGGATCTGTGATAGAAGGTGTACCCAACAGTTTCCTTTGGGTATCCTATGAAGATACATTTCTCCAATTTGGGTTTGAGCTTACCAGGTTGAAGCTTTTTCACATAAGCATCGCGGCCCCAAACTTTAAAAAACGACAACTTGGGTTTCTTGCCAAACCACAGTTCATAAGGTGTCATCTCAACGGATTTTGATGGTGCCCTATTTAACGTGAATGCAGCCATCTCTAAAGCATAACCCCAAAACGATAGCGGTAAATCAGTGAGAGACATCATAGATCGTACCATATCTAATAAAATGTGATTACGACGTTTGGACACACCATTACGTTGTGGTGTTCCAGGTGGCGTGAGTTGCGAAATTATTCCGCATTGTTTGAAATGAAGACCAAACTCGTAACTCAAATATTCTCCTCCATGATCAGATCGTAGAAACTTATTTTTCTTGTCACAATGATTTTCCACTTCACTCTGAAATTCTTTGAACTTTTCAAATGTTTTAGACTTATGTTTCATCAAACAGATATACCCATATCTGCTCAGATCATCTGTGAAGGTAAGAAAATAACGATACCCGCCGCGAGCATCAACACTCATCGGACCACATACACCAGTATGTATTATTTCCAATAAGTGTTTTGCTCGCTCCATTGTTCCGGAGAACGGAGTCTTAGTCATCTTGCCCATGAGGCATGGCTCGCAAGCATCAAGTGATTCATAATCAAGTGATTCCAAAAGTCCATCAGCATGGCGTTTCTTCATGCGCTTTACACCAATATGATCTAAACGGCAGTGCCACAAATAAGTTGCACTATCATTATTAAACTTATATCTTTTGGCTTCAATACTATGAATATGTGTATCACTACTATTAAGATTTTGTAAAAATAGACCACTCATCAAGGGTGCATGACCATAAAAGGTATTACTGATATAAATAGAACAACCATTATTCTCTAATTTAAATGAATGACCGTCTCGCATCAAATAAGATCCAGATATAATGTTCTTGCTCAACACTGGACCAAATAACAATTATTTAGGTCTAGAACTAATCCCGAAGGTAGATGTAGAGGTAGCGTGCCGACGGCGATCACATCGACTTTGGAACCACTTCCCACGCACATCGTCACCTCTTCCTTAGCCAATCTTCGCTTAATCCGTAGCCCCTGTTTCGAGTTGCAAATATTAGCAACAAAACTAGTATCAAATAGCCAGGCGCTACTGCGAGCATTAGTAAGGTACACATTAATAACATGTATATCAAATATACCTTTCACTTTGCCATCCTTCTTCTCCGCCAAATACTTGGGGCAGTTCCTCTTCCGGTGACCAGTCCCTTTGCAGTAAAGCACTCAGTCTCAGGCTTAGGTCCAGACTTGGGCTTTCACTTGAGCAGCAAATTGCTTGCCATTCTTCTTGAAGTTCCCCTTCTTCCCTTTACCCCTTTTCTTGAAACTAGTGGTCTTGTTGACCATCAACACTTGATGCCCCTTCTTGATTTCTACCTCCGCAGCCTTTAGCATTGCAAAAAGCTCGGGAATTGTCTTATCCATCCCTTGCATATTATAGTTCATCACAAAGCTCTTGTAGCTTGGTGGCAGTGATTGAAGAACTCTGTCAATGACACTATCACCAGGAAGATTAACTCCCAGCTGAGTCAAGTGGTTGTGGTACCCAGACATTTTGAGTATATGTTCACTGACAGAACTATTCTCCTCCATTTTGCAGCTGTAGAACTTATTGGAGACTTCATATCTCCAAATCCGGGCATTTGCTTGAAATATTAACTTCAACTCCTGAAACATCTCATATGCTCCATGACGTTCAAAATGTCGTTGAAGTCCCGGTTCTAAGCCATAAAGCATGGCACACTGAACTACCGAGTAGTCATCAGCTTTACTCTGCCAGGTGTTCACAACATCTTGCGTTGCTCCTGGAGCGGGTTTGTCACCTAGCGGTGCTTCCAGGACGTAATTCTTTTGTGCAGCAATGAGGATAATCCTCAAGTTATGCACCCAGTTTGTGTAATTGCTACCATCATCTTTCAACTTAGCTTTCTCTAGGAACACATTAAAATTCAACGGAACAATAACACGAGCCATCTATCTACAACAACATAGACATGCAAAATACTATCAGGTACTAAGTTCATGATAAATTAAAGTTCAATTAATCAAATTACTTAAGAACTCCCACTTAGATAGACATCCCTCTAATCATCTAAGTGATCACGTGATCCATATCAACTAAACCATGTCCGATCATCACGTGAGATGGAGTAGTTTTCAATGGTGAACATCACTATGTTGATCATATCTACTATATGATTCACGCTCGACCTTTTGGTCTTAGTGTTCCGAGGCCATATCTGCATATGCTAGGCTCGTCAAGTTTAACCCGAGTATTCTACATGTGCAAAACTGGCTTGCACCCGTTGTATCAGAACGTAGAGCTTATCACACCCGATCATCATTTGGTGTCTCGGCACGACGAACTGTAGCAACAATGCATACTCAGGGAGAACACTTATACTTTGAAATTTAGTGAGAGATCATCTTATAATGCTACTGCCGAACTAAGCAAAATAAGATGCATAAAGGATAAACATCACATGCAATCAATATAAGTGATATGATATGGCCATCATTATCTTGTGCCTTTGATCTCCATCTCCAAAGCACCGTTATGATCACCATCGTCACCGGCTTGACACCTTGATCTCCATCAAAGCATCATTGTCGTCTCGCCAACTATTGCTTCTACAACTATCGCTATCGCTTAGTGATAAAGTAAAGCAATTACATGTCGATTGCATTTCATACAATAAAGAGACAAACATATGGCTCCTACCATTTGCCGATAACTCTGTTACAAAACATGATCATCTCATACAATAAAATTTATCATCATGTCTTGACCATATCACATCACAACATGTGCTGCAAAAACAAGTTAGACGTCCTCTACTTTGTTGTTGCAAGTTTTACGTGGCTGCTACGGGTTGAGCAAGAACCGTTCTTACCTATGCATTAAAAACCACAATGCGGTATAGTGATTGCTTTTTGATCTTCAAAAAGAACCCTGTTTATTGAATCTGATTCAACTAAAGTTGGAGAAACTGACACCCACCAGCCACCTGTGTGCGAAGCATGTCGGTAGAACTAGTCTCGCGTAAGCGTACGCGTAATGTCGGTCTGAGCCGCTTCATCCAACAATACCACTGAATCAAGAATCAACTAGTGACGGCAAGCAATATGTATATACCCACGCCCACAACTCCTTTGTGTTCTACTCATGCATATAACATCTACGCATAGACCTGGCTCGGATGCCACTATTGGGCAACACAGTAATTTCAAAAAAATTCCTACGCACACGCAAGATCTATCATGGTGATGCATAGCAACGAGAGGGAAAGAGTGTTGTCCATGTACCCTTGTAGACCATAAGCGAAAGCGTTATGACAACGCAGTTGATGTAGTCATACGTCTTCACGATCCGACCGATCCTAGTACCGAAAGTACGGAACCTCCGCGATCTGCACACGTTCGGCTCGGTGACGTCCCATGACAATATGACCGAGGTGGATTATGGTGGAGGGGGCACCGCACACGGCTAAGACAGTTGTCTGTTGTGCGTTCTAGGGTGCCCCCCGCCCCCGTATATAAAGGAGCAAGGGGGAGGCCGGCCGGCCCTAGGGCGCGCCAAGGAGGGGAAGAATGCTCCTCCTATTAGGAGTAGGATTCCTCCTTTCCTAGTCCTACAAGGAGGGGCAAGGAAGGAGTGGGAGAGGGGAAGGAAGGGGGGGCGCCACCCCCTCCTAGTCCAATTTGGACTCAAGGGGGAGAGGGCACGCGGCCAGCCCTGGTAGCCCCTCTCTCTCCACTAAGGCCAATCTAGGCCCACTAGTTCCCCCCCCCCGGGGGGGGGGGGGTTCCGGTAACTCTCCGGCATTCCGGTTTTCTCCGAAATCACCCGGAACACTTCTGGTGTCCGAATATAGCCGTCCAATATATCAATCTTTATGTCTCGACCATTTCGAGACTCCTCGTTATGTCTGTGATCCTATCCGGGACTCCGAACTATCTTTGGTACATCAAAACACATAAACTCATAACCAATAGCAGAACCTGGATGTTCATATTGGCTCCTACATATTCTACAAAGATCTTTATCGGTCAAACCGCATAACAACATACGTTGTTCCCTTTGTCATCGGTATGTTACTTGCCCGAGATTCGATCATCGGTATCTCAATACCTAGTTCAATCTCATTACCGGCAAGTCTCTTTACTCCTTTCGTAATGCTACATCCCGTAACTAAGTCATTAGTCACATTGCTTGCAAGGCTTCTAGTGATGTGCATTACTGAGAGGGCCTAGAGATACCTCTTCGATACATGGAGTGACAAATCCTAATCTCGATCTATGCCAACTCAACAAACACAATCGGAGACACCTGTAGAGCATCTTTATAGTCACCCAGTCATGTTGTCTCATTTGATAGCACACTAAGTGTTCCTCCGGTATTCGGGAGTTGCATAATCTCATAGTCATAGGAACATGTATAAGTTATGGAGAAAGCAATAGCAGTAAACTAAACGATCATAGTGCTAAGCTAACGGATGGGTCAAGTCAATCACGTCATTCTCCAATGATGTGATCCCGTTTATCAAATGACAACTCTTTGTCCATGGCTAGGAAACTTGACCATCTTTGATTAATGATCTAGTCAAGTAGAGGCATACTAGTGACACTCTGTTTGTCTATGTATTCACACATGTACTAAGTTTCTGGTTAATACAATTCTAGCATGAATAATAAAAATTTATCATGATATAAGGAAATATAAATAACAACTTTATTATTGCCTCTAGGGCATATTTCCTTCACTTATAGCTCTTATTAGTGCATCCATTGCATGACAATCCCTACTCCTCGCATTGACATCAATTTATGGGCATCTCCATAGCCCATTTATTAGCCTCGTTGATGTGAGACTTTCTCCTTTTTTGTCTTCTCCATATTAATCTCTACCACCATATCCTATTCCGCCCATAGTGCTATATCCATGGCTTGCGCTCATGTATTGCATGGGGGTTGAAAAAGCTGAAGCGCATAAAAAGTACGGACCAATTGCTTGGCTGACACCGGGGTAGTGCATGATTTATAATTTGTGTTAAGAAGATGGAGCATGACAAGGCTATATGATTTTGTAGGGATAGTGTTCTTTAGCATTTATATTTTGAAAGGCATGATTGTTTGCTGGTATGCCGGAGTATTAATGTCTTTATGCCAAATTATAGACTATTTCTTTGAATAATTTGGATCTGAATATTCATACGATAAAAGAAAGATTACATGATAGACATGTTAGGTAGCATTAAACGTCAAAAATTCTATTTTTTTCATTTACCTACTCAAGGACAAGCAGGAATTAAGCTTGGGGATGCTTGATACGTCTCCAATGTATCTATGATTTTTCATTATTCCATGCTACTCCCTTCATCGTGAAATAAGTGGCTCAACTTTGTACTAACTTTAGTTCAAAGTTGTACTAAGCTTGAGACACATATTTCGGGACGAAGGGAGTATTATAGTATCAATCTTGGATGTTTTTAACACAATTTTATATCATTTTTGGGACTAACCTATTAACCTAGTGCTCAATGCCAGTTGCTGTTTTTTTCTTGTTTTTGGCTTTTCAGAAAATCAATATCAAATAGAGTCCAAACGGAGAAAAAAACTATGTATTGATTTTGTCTGGACTAGAAAGGACCCATGAAGGTTCGGGGTGAACAACATGAGTCACGAGGAAGCGACAAGCTCAGGGGCGCGCCCTAGGGGGCCCCCCTTGGGATTGTGAACCCCTCGTGGCACCTCCTGACCTAATTCCACCTTTATAAATTTCCAAATATTCCCAATCCATCAAAGAGCCACCCGAAACACTTTTTCCGCCACCGTAAGTTTCTCTTCTTCCGCGATTCCACCTGGAGGCTTTTCCCAGAACCCTTCGGATGGGAATCGATCATGGAGGGCTTCTACATCATCCTTGCTTCCCTTCTGATTATGCGTGAGTAGTTTACCATAGAGCTACGAGTCCATAGCTAGTAGCTAGATGACTTCTTCTCTCTCTTTGATCTTCAATACAACGTCCTTCTCGATGTTCTTGGAGCTCTATTGGATGTAATCTTCTTTTGCAGTGTGTTTTTTGGGATCAGATGAATTGTGGGTTTCTGATCAGATTATTCATGAATATTAACCGAGTCTTCCCTGAATTCTTTTATGCATGATTATTATAGCATTGTATTTCTCTCTAATCTATTTGTTTAGTTTGGCCAAATAGACTGATTTATCTTGCAATGGGAGAGGTGCTTTGTGATGGGTTTAATTTTGTGGTGCTGTATTGTTTCCATTAGGGATAAAAGGCTGGGGTTTATTCATAATTCTTGGGTTTACTTTGTCTACATCATGTCATCTTGCTTAAGGCGTTACTCTATTTTTATTAACTTAATACCCTAGATGCATGCTGGATAGCGGTCGATGGGTGGAGTAATAGTAGTAGATGCAGGCAGGAGTCGGTCTACTTGTCTCAAATGTGATGCCTATATACATGATCATTGCCTTGAATACGTAATAACTATGCTCTTTTCTATCAATTGCCCAACTATAATTTGTTTACCCATCGTATGTTTTTTGTTGGGGATATAACCCCACGGTATGACCCGCCCGTTCAGGGCCGGGTTATCCGGTGGCGACTCAAGGATGACGTCAGTCAAGCAGGCCACAATGACTAAGAGTTTGGAGGCCTAGAAGACGAGTTGTTAAGCGGGCCGGCTCATGGCCCAGAACTTGAGATGCCGGTTCGTTACAAGACGAAGGAAAGTTCCCTTACTTAGGAATTAAGATAAGTAGGAAACAGATTGGGGCACTGTTGGGACTGAGAGTATATCGACCAGAGGGGGGTGAATGGGAGATTCAAAATTTCTTTCGAACATTTTGAACTGATCCCAAACACAGCAACAAAAATAAGGTTCGGTGGATATGAACTCAATCAAGCATACTATTAAGGAACAAAGTCTTTGATGTAAGATGTAATAATTGTTCGAGCATAGTATACAACTGGCTTGATGATAACGATGGTAATGCACTATGCCAACAAATATAATATCATGAAAGAGAGCTAGAGATGAACTGCGATAAATAACTACGAGAAATAGCTACAAGGAGCCAAATGATCACAACACAGACGATGATGAAAAATTAGATAGAGTAATAGAATGAAGAGGATGCAACAATATGGGCAACAAACAATAACTGATGGAAATGATAGAAGAAATGACAGCGAATGATATGCAACATAGAATGAATGATCAGATAAACTATCATCACTGAGCACGAATGAAAACTATTGAAAAGTATTGTAGTGAAGTAAATTGAACCAGTGGTGCTCGATGACAACAAAGAGATTTGGTAGACCAGTTCACCCTTCTTCCAAAGTGCCACGTCTGGTTGGAGGGTCTGTAACTTAACACAGAAGATAAACTCCCTTCACCCTATTCTCCTTCAACTCGGAGCTGATCAGACTCCAGTTGATTTCCCTTGTGGTAGATACTTGTCGGCGATCTCCAAACCTTCGTTCGACCTTCACGAACCACAATCACTCTTGGTTGCTAAAGAACTTGTTCAGTGAAGACAACAACTCTTCAACACTCAAGCCGACACCTATCTGTCTAGAGTGTGCACAACTCTCAAGAGTACTAGGTACAAGAACTCTAACTCGGAACTACTGTGATGCTAAACCACTCTCTAAGATTGGGATCTTGATTTTTCTCTCGGTGGATTTTAAACTCAAATCACTTGGAGAGGGGTTGCTCAAATCAATCTTCTCAGAAATCTGAAGTGGAGCAGCCAACGGTTAATGTTGGAGTGGGGTGGCTATTTATAGCCGTAGCCTTCCCTGAAAGGAAATGACCAAATTGGACATGTGGAGCAGCCAATGGCCGAATGACACGAGTCCAACGGTCAGAAATTTGAGCAGAACGATAACATTACTCGCAGAGCAAGTAATGCTAACTCCTTAGTCTGAAAGATATCTCCCGCGGCACGAAGAACAACGTCTACTGCTGCCAGGTAATCATTCGAAGCATAAAGAGATTTCTCTCGCATCTTTCATAGGTTTTGGGCTAAGCATCACAGCAGATCTAAGCTTCAAGAACCTATACCCCTGTTAATAGTACAAAGGTCCTATGACTCAAATGAACGAAAGAAGAACAACTAAATGAACACTACGTCTTCACTTTGTCTTCGACTTCCATTCGCTGCAGTCAATTCCTTCGGACGACAAAACCGAACCAAATGCTTCGCTTCAGCAGTAAACTTTATAGGGGTTAATTCCTTCACATCAATCTTCTCGCCTACATGTCTTCAAGAGATGTACCTATTTCTTCTCTACAATGCAGATATACTTCGGTGAAGTTCCTCGAACTTGGCCCTGGAGACAACATTCTCTTCCTTTTTGTATGGACTATTTCTCTCTGTATGCACTAGCAAACAAATCAGTCCATACCTGTTTCTGTTTACAATCTCCAAAACACAGGTAGGCAGATACTGCACCAACAGTGTCCCCCTTTTTGGATGATTGTTGCAAAACAGATCACATCGAAGGACAGATAATGGATGGAATGTAATGCGACGGATAATGAAAGACGAGAGATAATTACGAAGATGAAACACACTCCCCCTGAAGATATGCATCATTTGAGTGCATAGTTAAATCAGAAGGAAGCGAGGTGAATCTTCGTATGAGTGTCATTGACATATGATTTCATTCTAGACTTGTTTCAATGCACTCGACAGTGTCTGAGGTAATTCCTGTCACACAATCTTTGAAATGAATTAGATATAATGAATACTTTGAATGATTTGTGACGAAGGATATGACATGAAGATTTTCTCAGAACACAATTTGAATCCACCTGAGATATAAGTTGCCTGCAAGTTAGATGTTCGAGTATGAACAAAGCAAGATAAACATGAGTATATGGCTCGGAGTGGATATGCTTCAGATGTTGTTTTCCTCAAAAAGGATGATATGAGGGATATATGCAAGAAAAAAACACTGTCAGTCATATAGATAGCTTTCAAATCTCAAGAAATTTTAGACTAAGGCTGACTTTCTTTTCCTACAAGGTCAGATAATGAAGGATAATCATATCATATCCAACCCTAACAAATATAGTTCATTTATCACTCTATGTACTTATCCCTTTCTTTGTACTATTACTCGATGATTTCCTTTCCTCCTCGTAGAACTTTTACTTTCCCTGTGCGATCGATAAATATCGAGGATAATCATTGCAAGGGAGAAAACTTTCGATAGCACCTGCAAACAGATAGTTGGAAGCAAATAGTATTGCAGGGGGTGATGACCCACAAGTGTAGGGGATCTATCATAGTCCTTTCGATAAGTAAGAGTGTCGAACCCAACGAGGAGCAGAAGTAAATGATAAGCGGTTTTCAGTAAGGTATTCTCTGCAAGCACTGAAATTATCGATAACAGATAGTTTTGTGATAAGGTAATTTGTAACGAGTAACAAGTAATAAAAGTAAATAAGGTGCAGCAAGATGGCCCAATCCTTTTTGTAGCAAAGGACAAGCCTGTACAAACTCTTATCTGAAGGAAAGCGCTCCCGAGGACACATGGGAATTATCGTCAAGCTAGTTTTCATCACGTTCATATGATTCGCATTCGGTACTTTGATAATTTGATATGTGGGTGGACCGGTGCTTGGGTATTGCCCTTCCTTGGACAAGGATCCCACTTATGGTTAACTCCTATTGCAAGCATCCACAACTACAATAGAAGTATTAAGGTAACGCATCAACTAGGGTTTAAGCTTCTGTCACTCTAGCAACCCATCATCTACTTATTACTTCCCAATGCCTTCCTCTAGGCCCAAACAATGGTTAAGTGTCATGTAGTCGACGTTCACATGACACCACTAGAGGAAAGACAACATACATCTCATCAAAATATCAAACGAATACCAAATTCACATGACTACTTATAGCAAGACTTCTCCCATGTCCTCAGGAACAAACGTAACTACTCACAAAGCATATTCATGTTAATAATCAGAGGGGTATTAATATGCATAATGGATTTGAACATATGATCTTCCACCAAGTAAACCAACTAGCATCAACTACAAGGAGTAATCAACATTACTAGCAACCCACAGGTACCAATCTGAGGCTTTGGGACAAAGATTGGATACAAGAGATGAACTAGGGTTTGAGATGAGATGGTGCTGGTGAAGATGTTGATGGAGATTGACCCCCTCCCGATGAGAGCATCGTTGGTGATGACGATGGTGATGATTTCCCCCTCCCAGAGGGAAGTTTCCCCGGCAGAACAGCTTCCCCGGAGCCCTAGATTGGTTCCGCCAAGGTTCCGCCTCGTGGCGGCGGATTTTCTTCCGAAAAGCTTGCTTATGATTTTTTTCCTCGATGAAATACTCCATATAGCCAAAGATGGACATCAGAGGGCTGCCAGGGGCCCATGAGGTAGGGGGCGCGCCTAGGGGGTAGGGCGTGCCCCCACCCTCGTGGACGGTTGGTGGCCCCCTCTGGTACTTCTTTCGCCCAATATTTTATATATATTCTGAAACGTGCTCCCGTGAAGTTTCAGGACTTTTGGAGTTGTGCAGAATAGGCCTCTAATATTTGCTCCTTTTCCAGCCCAGAATTCTAGCTGACAGCATTCCTCCTCTTCATGTAAACCTTGTAAAATAAGGGAGAATATGCATAAGTATTGTGACATAATGTGTAATAACAGCCCATAATGCAATGAATATTAGTATAAAAGCATGATGCAAAATGGACGTATCAACTCCCCCAAGCTTAGACCTCGCTTGTCCTCAAGCGAAAGCCGAAATAAAAAAATATGTCCACATGTTTAGAGATAGAGGTGTCCATAAAATAAAATACGGACATGAGGGCATCATGATCATTATTATAACAGCAACATATATATATTGTCATATGAGATCTCTTATGCTAAAGTAACAATTCATTCACAGTTTCAAGTATGAACCATAAACTTCATTGAAAACTAACAAACTATAATCTCAGTCATTGAAGCAATTGCAATTTATCATAACCTCGGAAAGAGTCATTATAAGAGCCTTTCAGCAAGTCCACATACTCAACTATCATTTACTCTTTCACAATTTCTAACACTCACGCCATATTTATGGGTATGAAGTTTTAATCGGACACAGAGAAAGATAGGGGCTTATAGTTTTTCCTCCCAACCTTTTACTCAAGGGTAATGTCAACAATAATAGTTCATGAAAACTTACATCCAATTAGCTATATATATCAGGATCTTTCCAACACATTATGCTTGCCAAAGGATAAAATGTAAAAAGGAAAGGTGAAGATCACCATGACTCTTGTATGAAGTGCAAGACAAGAATAAAAGATAGGCCCTTCGCAGAGGGAAGCAAAGGTTGTCATGTGCTTTTATGGTTGGATGCACGAAATCTTAATACAAAAGAACGTCACTTTATATTGCCACTTGTGATATGGACCTTTATTATGTAGTCCGTCACTTTTATTTCTTCCACATCACAAGATCATATAAATCTTATTTTCTCCACACTAATAAATCATACATATTTAGAGAGCAATTTTTATTGCTTGCAACAATGACAACTTACTTGAAGGTTCTTACTCAATCCATAGGGAGATATGGTGGACTCTTATGGCAAAACTAGGTTTAAGGATATTTGGAAGCACAAGTAGTATTTCTACTTGGTGCAAAGGATTTGGCTAGCATGAGAGGGAAAGGCAATCTCAAAATGTTGGATGATCCATGACAATATAATTTATTTCAGATGTAAGAAAACATAACCCATTACGTTGACTTCCTTGTCCAACGTCAACTCTTTAGCATGTCATATTTTAATGAGTGCTCACAATCATAAAAGATGTCCAAGATAGTATATTTTTATGTGAAAACCTCTCTTTCTTTATTACTTCCTATTAATTGCAACGATGACCAAAACTAGGTTTGTCAACTCTCAACAACTTTTATTCATCATACTCTTTATATGAGAAGTCATTACTCTCCATAGGATTCATATGATCTCTTTATTTCTTTTTATTCTTTCTCTTTTGTTTTATTCCCTCAAGATCATAGCAAGATAATCAAGCCCTTGACTCAACACTAATCTTTATTATATATAGCTCACAGACTCGATTACATAGAAGGATCATAAAGCAAAACTCGAAACTAGATCATACTAAAACTTTATTCTACTAGATCAAGATATTACCAAAAGGATCAAACTAAGAAAAACGGTAAAGATAAAAATGTGATGGTGATACGATATCGAGGCACTCCCCCAAGCTTGGCAGTTGCCAAGGGGAGTGGCCATACCCATGTGTTTATGACTCCTTCCTCGGAGGTAGTGATGATGGAGTTGTTGATGATGTAGGCTTGTCGTCCATCTTCCAGGGCATAGGCTCACCATCATAGAAGGATGATCGAGTCTCTGGATCCTCGAATCTATAGCCAAACTCATCCTCTTGAATCTATATTCATACTCACAGTTTTGGTTTTGCAGGTCAAAGATCTGGGCTTGGAGATGCTCGATTTTCTCGTGAAGCTTGAAGATGGCCTCCCCGATGTTCTTGTCATCCAGCTTGTGGTTGTTGGTGAACTCCGTGATCATTATATGATTGGAGGCGAGTGTGACAACTTGGTTTTTGCCCTCTCTTCCTTGTCTGATTTTCTTTTGATTTGGATTTGAATTTGGAATCTTGAATCACTTCAGATGGACTTAAGCACTTGGGTACCACCTTTACTTTCACCCAAGTGACTCATTTCTCTCCCTAGCCACCATTTCTCCTCTGATCCACCTCAAAAAAATATTATGAATATTTTTCTTAAATGAAAAATATTCATTTTCCCTCCGAAAATCCTAACTAGCCCCTTGTGTTCCAAAGCAACCCTAAATTTTCTTGTCCACAAAAATCTGAGAAAATTCACAAATATTCTATGAACCCTAGGGAACCTTCCTGAGCAAAAATATTGCATCACTTTTTGGAATATTTTTTCTACAGAAAATATTTTCTGTTTTGGACAGAAATGGTAGTTTCTACAACAACTACCATTTTACTTGCTCAAATGCTGCTGAATTTTCTTGTGAATGACCACCCTCCTGGATGATTGCTAGCCTCCAAAGCTCAGCTTCCAACTCTTAGTGGTTTGACCACAGTAAGCTCTCAAAGTTACTGCCCAGAAACTTACCTTGAAGTAGAAATCCATCTTACTGCACCTGAGCTCAACCCAAAGTGTGGTAACTACTCAAACCACCAAGGACTACACGTCAGACATGAAGTTTAGGCTTAGCACGGCCTGATGTCATAGTTCACGCGGTGACCGTGTTCGTCCAGGCGTGCTGGCATACGGCCGACACGTTCTACGACGCGCCCGAGCCGCTGTTGAGCGCATGCTCGCTTCCCCGCCTGTCGCGCCTTGCCAAACTTCGCCACGATCATCTTCCTGACCCCTTAACTCCCTCCTAGCACTCGTCGACGCCAGAGCTCGCCGCAGCGAGCACGGGCGCGGTCCGGCCAACCTAACAATTTGTCGCGCACTATGTCCGTCGCCACCCCTCGCTCCTGTGCTCGTCTCTGCTCGCCCACAGAGCCCGCGTGAGCTATGTCGCCTTCTCCCTCGCTCACTGACGTCGTTCGTCACCGGGCGACGTGTCCAGGTGTCCTCCAGCGGAGCCCGAACCCCTCACCCTGGTCGGCTATAAATACAGTCCTCCCTAGCCTTCTCAAGCATCATCCACTCCTCTCACACACTCCACAAGCCAGTAGGTAGCCGTAGCCCGGCCGGGCAGGCCGCGGGCCGCCGTCCCCGAGCTCAAGCTCGCCGGCCATCCCCTCGGGTCATCTCTGCAGCTCCAGCCCCTCCCAAGCTCCGTCCACCCTCCCAGGCCCTCCGCCGTGCTTCGGTGGTGCCGTCCATCCTGATTGGAGCCTCTGGTGCCGCCTCTATCTGCCGTCATCTCCAACTCCGGTGACCTCCGCTCTCTATTGCCACCGGAGAGGTTGTTTCAGACGCTGTCCGACCACCCCTAGCTAATCTACGGGTACGGGCAGGTGCACCTTCATCTTCTCTTTCGATCCATTCCTTTAGCTCGGGCCAAGACGCCCTTCTCGCCAGCATGTGCTTCGGCGGAGCCCCGCCGTGCTTTGTTTCCCTCTTCCCCTCCCTCTCACCTAGCTAGTGGGGCCTGCTAGTCAGCCACTCTGGCCGCGCCCGAAGCGGTACGAGTGGTGGCGCGCCGCGGGGTTTACGCCTTTGACGTCACCCCCAGTTCTGTTTTATTTAAATCAAATTCAAATATTCCAAAGAGCTTCAAACAGTCACAACTTTTTAACCACAAGTCCAAATGAATTGATTCTTTTTGCATTGTGTTCTTTATGAAAAGATCTAGCAGCACACCAAAAATGAGACTTTTCTTTGCTATGTAGATTTTCTGGTGAATTTCAGAGTGGTTCTTGATGTTTTCCTTTTGTGTTTATATTTGTTTCCAGAAGGTGAAGCTTGTCTTGAGGATCACCAGGAGGAGTGTGACCGTCACCTGCACTAAGGAAAGCCACAACAACATTTTCATGGTGCCATTGCAATATTTGTGATATTTTCCAACTTGAACAAATGATTTAATCCATGCATTTAATTCACTAAAGTATATATTTATATATTCTGTTGGATGCTTGTTTAAGTTGATATGGTTAGTATACGGAAGTTTACAACTAACTAAGTTAGTTTAAGTCATTAGAAGTAACTTTTGATTATGAAGAAGTAATATGTTTATGAAAAGGGAATTAATTGGTTTAATATTTTCTTGAGTAAGAAAGGATTTATGCTAAGATATTGTCGTGGATAAATTGCTAAATAAACATAACCAGAGAAATGTTGTGTGTTGTTCAGATCTATGCTTAGTAATTGATGAAGTTGAATCAATTATTTTTGATGATTTATGGTGCATATATATTAGTGTTGCATTTTCATGGCATATCATGACACCGGTTACTTTCACTTTAAGTTGAACCTGATAATAATTCAACTTGAACATATCGTTGATCGGGTCATGGTGCCACTGAATCGAGATCTTCCCCAGTGCAACCACATTTGCCTTTGTGGGAAGGCCTTTATTCGGTCCGTTGTCATGCCTCTGGTCGGTGCCTCCAATAAGGGAAGGTCATGGGCATGCGTTACCCTGGCCCGGTAAGCAGACATAACCTTGTGTGCACTACAAAAAAAGACACATCCATGACATTTTGGGCCAAACGATTTTTTTTCTGTCATACTTATGACACTTCTATGACGATAATTGTGACAAAACCCGGTATCATCATAGATGTGGTGTGGTCCTACTTCTACGACAAAAAATCATGACAGAAAATGGGCTTTTCGTCTTGGGCGGTCCGGAGACGTGATACGTCCCCGTGGTATCTATAATTTTTGATTGTTCCATGCCAATATTCTACAACTTTCATATACTTTTGACAACTTTTTATACTATTTTTGGGACTAACATATTGATCCAGTGCCCAGTGCCAGTTCCTGTTTGTTGCATGTTTTTTGTTTTGCAGAATATCCATATCAAACGGAGTCCAAACGGGATAAAAACTGATGGAGTTTTTTTTGGAATATATATGATTTCTCAGAAGAAAAATCCACGCGAGACGGTGCCCGCGGGAGGCACGAGGCAGGGGGCGCGCCCCACCCCTGGGCGCGCCCCTGACCCTCGTGGCCACACCGTAAGGCGGTTGATGCCCTTCTTTCACAGCAAGAAAGCTAATATCCGGATAGAGATCGTGTTAAAATTTCAGCCCAATCGGAGTTACGGATCTCCGGGAATATAAGAAACAGCGAAAGGGTAGAATCTGAGAACGCAGAAACAGAGAGAGACAGAGAGACAGATCCAATCTTGGAGGGGCTCTCGCCCCTCCCACACCATGGAGAACAAGGATCAGAGGGGAAAACCTTCTCCCATCTAGGGAGGAGGTCAAGAAAGAAGAAGAAGGAGGGGGGCTCTCTCCCCCTCATTTCCGGTGGCACCGGAGTGCCACGGAGGCCATCATCATCACCGCAATCTTCACCAACAACTTCACCGCCATCATCACCAACTCTCCCCCCTCTATGCAGTGGTGTAACCCCTCTTTTATCCGCTGTAATATCTACTTAAACATGGTGCTCAACGCTGTATATTATTTCCCAATGATGTATGGCTATCCTATGATGTTTGAGTAGATCCGTTTTGTCCTATGGGTTAATTGATGATCGTGATTGGTTTGAGTTGCATGTTTTATTATTGGTGCTGTCCTATGGTGCTCTCCGTGTCGTGCAAGCGTGAGGGATTCCCGCTGTAGGGTTTGTAATATGTTCATGATTTGCTTATGGTGGGTGGCGTGAGTGACAGAAGCACATACCCGGGTAAGTAGGTCTTTTGCGTATGGGATAAAGAGGACTTGATACTTTAATGCTATGGTTGGGTTTTACCTTAATGATCTCTAGTAGTTGCGGATGCTTTCTAGAGTTCCAATCATAAGTGCATATGATCCAAGTAGAGAAAGTATGTTAGCTTGTTCCTCTCCCTCAAATAAAATTGCAATAATGATTACTGGTCTAGTTATCGATTGCCTAGGGACAAATAACTTTCTCGCAACAAAAAGCTCTTTACCAAAACTAACTTAGTTGTGTCTTCATCTAAACAACCTCTACTTTTTATTTACGTGCTCTTTATTATCTTGCAAACCTATCCAACAACACCTACAAAGTACTTCTAGTTTCATACTTGTTCTAGGTAAAGCGAATGTCAAGCGTGCGTAGAGTTGTATCGGTGGTTGATAGAACTTGAGGGAATATTTGTTCTACCTTTAGCTCCTCGTTGGGTTCGACACTCTTACTTATCAAAAACGGTTGCAATCCCCTATACTTGTGGGTTATCAAGACCCTTTTTCTGGCGCCATTGCCGGGGAGCAATAGCGTGTGGTGAATATTCTTGTGTGTGCTTGTTTGCTTTATCACTAAGTAATTTTTATTTGCTGTTCTTAGTTGTTCTTTATCTTTAGTTATGGATATGGAACACGAAATACCAAAAAAATTAGGTGTACTTTCTGCTCATGGAGATGGGGAACCTCCTAAAACCCTCGATGCTGGTTATGTGAAAGATATTATGTACTACTTTAATAATCCTGACAAAACCCCATTCAATTATGTAATGGGAGGAACGTTGGATCAACGTGAATACTTTAGGGATTACCGCTTGACACAAAAAGGGAAACTATTATGGGATCAAATTCATATATTGAAGTGGTATGCTAGGCAATATGATTGAGATATGATTATACTTGTTGCTCTAGGATGAAGGCTCCACACCTACCCTTTTTATGCGAATTTAATGATAATAAAACCTTAGCTTCTTATGCTAATGGTATATATGATTACTATGATGTGGAACAAATAGAAGAATTTGTTGCTTTTATGGGTGCTTATGAAATTGAATCTATGTTTAAAGAGTTTGAAGATTTTGATGATTCAGTTTATAGACCTGAAAATTTAGCTATCCTTAAATATTGCTATGAGAATTATGAATACAATTCCGATATTAATGCACTTATTAAGAAATTCTCCGATGTCCAAGAAGAGACTAATATTTTGCAGGAATCTATGGAAGAATAAGTTGATGAAACTGTGAGCTCATTGGATGAAAAAGATGAGGAGGAGAGCGAAGAACAAAAGGAGGAAGAGCGGATTGATCACCCGTGCCCATCTTCTAATGAGAGTAACTCTTCAACTCATACATTGTTTAATTTCCCTTCATGCTTACCGAAGGATGAATGCTATGATAATTGCTATGATCCTATTGATTCTTTTGAAATATCCCTTTTTGATGATGCTTGCTATGCTTGTGGCCAAGATGCCAATATGAATTATGCTTATGAAGATGAACTTGCTATAGTTCCTTATGTTAAACATGAAATTGTTGCTATTGCACCCATGCATGATAGTCCTATTATCTTTTTGAATTCTCCCAACTACACTATATCGAAGAAGTTTACCCTTATTAAGGATTATATTGATGGGTTGCCTTATACCGTTGCACATGATGATTTTGATGAATATAATATGCATGTGCTTGCTTGTCCTACTTGCAATTATTATGAGAGAGGAACTATATCTCCACCTCTCTATGTTTCCAATATGATAAAATTGCAAGAAACTGTTTATACTATGCATTGGCCTTTACTATGTGTGCATGAATTGTTCTTTTATGACATGCCGATGCATAGGAAGAGAGTTAGACTTCATAGTTACATGATATATGTTGATTTGTGCTCACTACTAAATTAAAAATCATTGTTAATTAAAATTGGATTTGATATACCTTGGGATCCGGGTGGATTCATTACTTGAGCACTATATGCCTAGCTTAATGGCTTTAAAGAAAGCGCTGCCATGGAGACAACCCAGAAGTTTAGAGAGTCATTTATTTCTGTTGAGTGCTTTTATATAGTTAAAAAACAACAAAAATAAAGAGGGGAACCCAAAACTTTTTCAAAAAGGAAAGTGAAAGTGAGAAAGACAAGCATTGTTGAAGTGGGAGAGCTCCTTTAACTTTGTTCATGCTCACGGCAACTTTGTGAATCTTGATTACAGAAACTTTTCAACAAAAATAATTATCCCCTTGTACAATTCCATTGTATTATAAAAAATAATGTGCCAAGGTTTGCCTTTAGGATGTTTACATTTGCTTGATGGTTTGTATGGTGCAGGACAGAAACTTTGGCAGTAGTGCGCGGTTTTACATTTCTAGTTGGAACGTCAAACTGTTCTGATTCTTTTTGCACTATCTTCCTATACAAATTTTTTATTTCTCCTAATTTTGGTAGAATTGTTCAAGTATCAGAAGTATGGTGAATGTTCAGATTGTTATAGACTGTTCTGTTTTAGACAGATTCTGTTTTTGATGCATATTTGCTTGTTTTGATGCATAGTTTGCTTGTTTTGATGAAACTATCAATTAATATCAGTGGATTAAGCCATGAAAAATTTATATTACAGTAGCTACATTGCAAAAACAAAATATGAATTGGTTTGCAACAGTACTTAGAGTAGTGATTTGATTTATTATACTAACAGATCTTACCGAGTTTTCTGTTGAAGTTTTGTGTGGATGAAGTGTTCGATGATCGGGAAGGTCTCGATTTGAGAAGAAGGAAGAGAGGCAAGAGCTCAAGCTTGGTGATTCCCGAGGCACCCCAAGTAAATATTCAAGGAGACTCAAGCGTCTAATCTTGGGGGATGCCCTGGAAGGCATCCCATCTTTCTTCAACAAGTATCGGTATGTTTTCGGATTCGTTTCGTTCATGCGATATGTGCAATCTTGGAGCGTCTTTTGCATTTAGTTTTATTTTTATTTTATGCACCATGATGGTATGAGATAGTCCTTGGTTTATTTATAGAATGCTCTTTGCACTTCACTTATATCTTTTGAGTATGGCTTTATAGAATGCTTCATGTGCTTCACTTATATCATTTGAAGTTTGGATTGCCTGTTTCTCTTTACATAGAAAACTGCAATTTTTAGAATGCTCTTTTGCTTCACTTATATTTGTTAGAGCACGGGCATATCTTTTGTAGAAAAAAATAAACTCTCTTTCTTCACTTATATCTATTTAGAGAGATGACAGGAATTGGCCATTCACATGGTTAGTCATAAAATCCTACATAAAACTTTTAGATCACTGAATATGATATGTTTGATTCCTTGCAATAGTTTTGCGATATAAAGATGGTGATATTAGATTCATGCTAGTGGGTAGTTGTGGATTAGTATAAATACTTGTGTTGAGGTTTGTGATTCCCATAGCATGCATGTATGGTGAACCGTTATGTAACGAAGTCGGAGCATGAGGTATTTATTGATTATCTTCCTTATGAGTGGCGGTCGGGGACGAGCGATGGTCTTTTCCTACCAATATATCCCCCTAGGGGCTTGCGTAGTAGTACTTTTCTTGAGGGCTAATAAAATTTTGCAATAAGTATGTGAGTTCTTTATGACTAATGTTGAGTCCATGGATTATACGCACTCTCACCCTTCCATCATTGCTAGCCTCTTCGGTACCGTGCATTGCCCTTTCTCACCTCGAGAGTTGGTGCAAACTTCGCCGGTGCATCCAAACCCCATGATATGATACGCTCTGTCACACATAAGCCTCCTTATATCTTCCTCAAAACAGCCATCATACCTACCTATTATGGCATTTCCATAGCCATTCCGAGATATATTGCCATGCAACTTCCATCATCATCATATACATGACTTGAGCATTCATTGTCATATTGCTTTGCATGATCGTAAGGTAGCTAGCATGATGTTTTCATGGCTTGTCCGTTTTTTGATGTCATTACTACGCTAGATCATTGCACATCCCGGTACACCACCGGAGGCATTCATATAGAGTCATATCTTTGTTCTAGTATCAAGTTGTAATATCGAGTTGAAAGTAAATAAAAGTGTGATGGTCATCATTATTAGAGCATTGCCCCAGTGAGGAAAGGATGATGGAGACTATGATTCCCCCACAAGTTGGGATGAGACTCCGGACAAAAAAAAATTAAAAAAAAAGAGAAAGGCCAAAAAAAGAGAAGGCCCAAAAAACAAAAGGAAAAAAAACAAAATAAATGAGAGTAAAAAGAGAGAAGGGGCAATGTTACTATCCTTTTACCACACTTGTGCTTCAAAGTAGCACCATGTTCTTCATATAGAGAGTCTCTTGAGTTATCACTTTCATATACTAGTGGGAATTTTCATTATAGAACTTAGCTTGTATATTCCAACGATGGGCTTCCTCAAATGCCCTAGGTCTTCATGAGCAAGCAAGTTGGATGCACACCCACTTAGTTTCGGTTTGAGATTTCATACACTTATAGATCTTAGTGCATCCGTTGCATGGCAATCCCTAATCACTCACATTGATATCTATTGATGGGCATCTCCATAGCCCGTTGATACGCCTAGTTGATGTGAGACTATCTTCTCCTTTCCGTCTTCTCCACAACCACCATTCTATCCCACCTATAGTGCTATATCCATGGCTCACACTCATGTATTGCGTGAGGGTTGAAAATGCTGATGCGCGTTAAAAAGTATGAACCAATTGTTCGGCTTATCATCGGGGTTGTGCTTGATGTGAATATTTTGTGTGGTGAAGATGGAGCATAGCCAGACTATATGATTTTGTAGGGATAACTTTCTTTGGCCTTTTTATATTGAAAACATATGATTGCTTTATTAGTGGGCTTGAAGTATTACTGTTTTTATGTCAAATGATAGACTATTGCTTTGAATCACTCGTGTCTTAATATTCATGCCATGATTAGATACATGATCAAGACTATGCTAGGTAGCATTCCACATCAAAAATTATCTTTTTTATCATTTACCTACTCAAGGACGAGTAGGAATTAAGCTTGGGGATGCTGATACGTCTCCGTCATATCTATAATTCTTGATTGTTCCATGCCAATATTCTACAACTTTCATATACTTTTGGCCACTTTTTATACTATTTTTGGGACTAACATATTGATCCAATGCCTAGTGCCAGTTCCTGTTTGTTGCATGTTTCTTGTTTCGCAGAATATCCATATCAAATGGAGTCCAAACGGGATAAAAACTGACGGAGATTTTTTTGGAATATATATGATTTTTGGGAAGAAAAATCCACGCGAGACGGTGCCCGAGGGAGGCACGAGGCAGGGGGCGCGCCCCACCCCCTGGGCGCGCCCCTAACCCTCGTGCCCACCTCGTAAGGCGGTTGATGCCCTTCTTTCGCCGCAAGAAAGCTAATATCAGGATAGAGATCGTGTAAAAATTTCAGCCCAACCGGAGTTATGGATCTCCGGGAATATAAGAAACGGTGAAAGGGTAGAATCTGAGAACGCAGAAACAGAGAGAGACAGAGAGACATATCCAATCTTGGAGGGGCTCTCGCCCCTCCCACGCCATGGAGACCAAGGACCAGAGGGGAAACCCTTCTCCCATCTAGGGAGGAGGTCAAGGAATAAGAAGAAGGAGGGGGGCTCTCTCCCCCTCGCTTCCGGTGGCTCCGGAGTGCCACCGGGGCCATCATCATCACCGCAATCTTCACCAACAACTTCACTGCCATCATCACCAACTCTTCCCCCCTCTATGCAGCAGTGTAACCCCTCTTTTACCTGCTGTAATCTCTACTAAAATATGGCGCTCAACGCAATATATTATTTCCCAATGATGTATGGCTATCCTATGATGTTTGAATAGATCCGTTTTGTCCTGTGGGTTAATTGATGATCATGATTGGTTTGAGTTGCATGTTTTATTATTGGTGCTGCCCTATGGTGCTCTCCGTGTCACGCAAGCATGAGGGATTCCCGCTGTAGGGTTTGCAATATGTTCATGATTTGCTTATGGTGGGTGGCGTGAGTGACAGAAGCACAAACCCGAGTAAGTAGGTTGTTTGCGTATGGGATAAAGAGGACTTGATACTTTAATGCTATGGTTGGGTTTTACCTTAATGATCTTTAGTAGTTGCGGATGCTTTCTAGAGTTCCAATCATAAGTGCATATGATCCAAGTAGAGAAAGTATGTTAGCTTGTGCCTCTCCCTCAAATAAAATTGCAATAATGATTACCGGTCTAGTCATTGATTGCCTAGGGACAAATAATTTTCTCGTAACAAAAAGCTCTTTACTAAAACAAACTTAGTTGTGTCTTCATCTAAACAGACCCTACTTTTTATTTACGTGCTCTTTATTATCTTGCAAACCTATCCAACAACACCTACAAAGTACTTCTAGTTTCATACTTGTTCTAGGTAAAGCGAACGTCAAGCGTGCGTAGAGTTGTATCGGGGGTCGATAGAACTTGAGGGAATATTTGTTCTACCTTTAGCTCCTTGTTTGGGTCGACACTCTTACTTATTGAAAACTGTTGCGATCCCCTATACTTGTGGGTTATCAAGACGCAGCTGCATTACATTCTTTGGGCCATCCATGACGGAAAAACCGTGGTAGAAGCGAGGGCACGGAAAATGTCGGGGAGTCCCCGGTTACGGTGGGTGGTCGGGGGCCGAGCGATGCGTGTTTCTCTCGTACATACGCGCGTGTGTGCGAGGCGTTGGGCTCTAACTGAACCAGAGCGATTGCACTGCAGGCTACACGTTACTGAACCCGAGCGATCGATCGATGGCTGTTAATTGAACCTGATCGAGCGATTCCTTCGCTACTGCTGCTAACTGAAGCCGATCGATGCTACCTCTAGATGAACAGTGAGTGTTGCGGGGGGGGGGTGGTGGTGGATGAAAAGTTCCCAGTGGGGGTGGATGAACAGGACCCCATGGTGTTGCCTTTGGATGAACAGTACCCCGATCGATCGAGTCGGTTGGGGCTGGATGAACAGGACCCCGTGGAGGGCAGGATGAATAGGACCACCCCGTGGAGGGCAGGATGAATAGTAGACGGTGGAGGGCAGGATGAATAGTAGCCTGTGGAGAGGTGGTTGAACAGGAGCCCGTGGAGAGGGCTGGTTGAACAGTAGCTGGTGCAGTAGCGCGCGGTGGAGGCTAGATGAACAGGAGCCCGTGGATGAGAAGTCGCAGGTGGAGTCTGGAGGAGGTCAACGATGGATGAACAGTAGCCCGTGGAGGCTGGAGGGGGTCGACGATGGAGATGAACAGTATCCCGTGGAGTCCCGTTTTGCGGTACGCCACACCCCTCCCGATGAACAGGACGCCCATTTCGACCGTAGCACTCGAACACAAGTCCCTTTCCTCCGTTTTGCGGTACGCCACACCCCTCCCGATCAACAGGACCCCGGTTTTGATCATAGGAGGTTCGTTTCCTCTGTTTTGCAGTACGCCAGACCCCTCCCGATGAACAGGATCCCGTTTCGAACATGGCCGGTCAAACACAAGGTCGTTTCCTATGTTTTGCGGTACGCTAGGCGTCATTTCCATCAGCTGTTCCGTCCAAGCCCTCCCGATGAACACGATGATGCATTCCGTTCAGACCCAGCCGGTTGGTTCCCCATGAACACGACGACGACGTTGTTTCTCCGTTCCGACTCAACCATGTACACGAGCCCTGGTCGTACGTATGCGCGAGTAGGCATTCGAGACCCTGCCCGTATGTACGTACATGGCCATATTTTCTTTCTTGCACACTGGCCGCTGTACGTACGTGTACATGCTACGTGCGTGCCTCTACTACGACACGTGCGCGCCTCTACAGCGACCAGTATGTACGTACACGTTTGCGACCAGAATGACAATGCTACGTACGCTTCGGCCAGGTGGGTCCTGACTGTCAGGCACTTCCTTGTGTGCGAAGATGTAGCTGGTGGGTCCGAGCAGTCAGGGGGGCGAATCATTTTTTTGCCAGGACGCACTTCCTTGCATGCGAAGATGTAGCTATTGGGTCCCAGCAGTCAGGGGGAAACGTTTTTTTCACGAAATACGGTGGCTCGTCCGGTGGGTCCACACTGTCAAGTGGAGGAATAATTATTTTGCGCATAATTAGGAGGCACTTCCTTGCTGCGGCCGTGGACCCAGCTGTCAGCCTCTCCACGTACAGTCCATGTCCGATGGAATCCTTTCCTTTACCACATTGACCACGCCACGCCGAGAGCACCAAGGCGGTGGACGACGGCGAGGCCTAGGAAGGGGACAACGCGGAGCCGGGGAAGACGCGGCAGTGGATGCCCAGGGGTAGAGGATTACGAGGGTTCACTGGTTCGCTGTGGTGTGAGGCTGCCATCGCCGCAGAATAACAGGGGGTGTGGATGAGTAGAGGGATGGCCTGGCCAGTGGTGGGAATAGTAGGGGGCGGTGAGGCCTCCGCGGCAGCACAGCCGGCCACGGGAGGCAGGAGCATGCGGCACGACCGACGCTGCTTTGGGCGGCTGGAGCAACAAGGCCAGAGGTTGAAGAAGCACTTCGGCCGTTGGATGGACATCATAGGGTCACTGGAGCTAGAATCGTTCATATTGACTAAGTTGACAAAGCACTCCATCCCCGTCAACTTAGTAGGCCCACAAGTCAGCCTCCCACCAAGGTGGGTCCCAACCAGTAGGGGGAGTATTCATTTTTTTGTGCGTAATAAGGAGGCACTTCTGGTGGGTCCGAGCTGGCAGTGGGGGGGAACATTTTTTTCGCGCAATACGGTGGCCCGTCTGATGGGTCCCACCAGTCAGGGGGCAAACAGTTTTTTCACGAAATACGGTGGCCCGTCCGGTGGGTCCCTGGTGTTAGGTGGAGGAATCATTATTTTCCGCGTAATAAGGAGGCACTTCCTTGCTGCTGTCGTGGACCCAGCTGTCAGCCTCTCCACGTACAGTCCATGTCCGATGGAAGCCGTTCCTTGACCATGTTGACCACGCCGTGCCGAGAGCACCAGGGCGGTGGACGACGGCGAGGCCTAGGAAGAGGACGACGCAGAGCCGGGGAAGACGCGGCAGTGGAAGCCCGCGCGGAGAGGAGTACGAGGGTTCATTGGTTCGGCTGCGGTGTGAGGCTACCATTGCCGCGGAATAACAGGGGTGTGGGTGAGTAGAGGGATGGCCTGGCCGGCGACTGGAGTAGTAGGGGGCGGTGAGGCCTCCGCGGCATCACAGCCGGCCACGGGAGGCAGGAGCACGCGGCACGACCGGCGCTGCTTTGGGCGGCTGGAGCAAGAAGACCAGAGGTTGAAGAAGCGCTACGGTCGTTGGATGGACATCGTATGGTCAATGCAGCTAGAATCGTTCATATTGACTAAGTTGACAAAGCCCTTGGTACGCGTCAACTTAGTAGGCCCACATGTTAGCTTCCGAAATGGTGCACCCCAGATGTCAGGGGGAGGAATCATTGTTTGGGTGGGTGAAGCTACAATATCCGAGATTGAAGAAGAAGCACAACATCCGTTATATGGACATCCAACGACCGCTGCTGCTAGAACCGTGTGTTGACTATAATAAGTTCACAAAGCCTTGCATACGCGTCAACTTCTTTTTTTAGGGGACACGTTAACTTAGTAGGCCCACAAGTGTGTGGGAGAGAACTTATATCCCATTTGCGATTTGTAAGAATGTACATGCCATTTTTGAATTCTAATGGAATTTACTACAGCCCATTTACAGTTTGTTAAAAGTACAACCATTTTCTAGCTAGGACAATGATTAATAATTTCAACCAACCGTTCAAGATAGAACTCAATAAAATTTCCCACATTCTGATGGGATCTGAAATATTTTTATCCCGAATATCTAGTCAGATTAAATATAAATTTGTATTACGTAAAAATCTAACGAAACATTGCGCGTGCAACAATTAAAAATTAAGATTTTGAAAATCCATAAATAATATTTTATAAACTAATTCCGTGCTTGGTGCATTTTTTATAGTTACTGCCCATTTTTTATAATTACAGCCCATTTATTATTTTTAAAGCCCATTTTCCTGTTAAGCCTAATGCATCCCTCCTAGCAAAGATTTGTAGCCCAGCGGGACGGAGAATAACAAGTTGACCTTGCGTGGGTATTCCTCAAAAAAACGTATAGCTGGGCTAGCCATTTTCATCTTGAAAAAATTTGATATCTTTTTTTGAGGGCTTAAAAAATTAATATCTTGAAAAAAATTAATATCTGAGCTAGATATCTGTCCTGGGCTAGACGGGCCACAGCCCGCCCAGTTAATACCCTGCTCTCCTCTGAACAACAATGAAAACATCGCCAAGAAAAACTCTGCAGTGCTCATGCCTCAAGATCACAAATACTGCTCAAGCTGCTTGGTCCCAGCTGTCGGCCGCACCTTGTGCAATTCTCTTATTTATTGACTACATAGGTTGACAATGGTGTGGGACCATGATGTCAAGAAACCAGGAGGAAGCAAAAAATATATAGTTGTACATAATAAGGAGGCACTTGCGTACGTACGGCTATGGCCCTAGTGGGTCCGTACTATCAACCAGTCAAAATAAAGCCATCTCCTGAATCCTCATGTTCATTGACCATGTTAACAATGCTTGGCGCCACGGCGAGCGCAACAACTCGATGGACGAGGGAGAGGGCCTCACGGGCCCTATGGATGGTCTGATACAACACCCGCTGCTCATTCAGGAAGCCAGGATCATCGGCACCTATGAGCACCTTCGGGAGACTGAGTTGTCATGAAACGGTAAGGCCGCGCTTGGGAGCTCTGGTTTATTTCACAACTGTATTAAGATACAAGTGTAATTTACTCGTCATCGGAAACAACGCGTAAAATACAAGCGTAATGAAATGGAGGGCCCGAGGTCTGTAAGTAAAACCGGTGGGTTATGCGTGTAATTTGAGAGACCGGTGTATATTTTACTAGTCGAAATCGACCAACCAAGCGCTTCGCCCGAGACCATATGCTTTTATTTACAAGTGTCAGTTTTACAAGTGGTTTTGGTTGGAAAACGACAATCCAATCACGGCCTAAGATGATGAGTTGGTCAGAAGATCATATGGTTTCACGTCTAACCTACCCGACTTGTCGTATAGGCTATGAATGAAACATAAGACGATGAACTTCTTAAGCACGTAAACAACATAAGACGATGATCTTCCTAACAAGCAAATCACTGGCATTAGATCGACATGCAAAACAATACGAAGCATTATTCTCAGGAGGCACGGTGAACAGCTCGTGATGCCGCATGCCACGACATTCCAAGCTCAACTTTGCAATCAAACACAAGGCCTGGCATTACATAGACAATATTCAGAAGAAACTCTTAAAATATCTTACGTAAGTCAACATTCATGTGACTATGCATCTCAGTAGAGTAAATATTTACTTTTGAACTGAAGACAGGAATAGGAAAAAATGATCGACGTTGCTCACAGCAAAGGGCGTCCCACTCAAAAATATCAAATGCATGTCTTCTGGCTAACATCAATCAGCAAAAATTGACAAGGTTTTCCAATTCCAATATATTAAACTAATTTCAACTTTGACAAGCTTTTCCCATTCAAAATATGTAATGCCTATGATTGGGGAACGGGCAGGGTTTGTCATCAGTTTGTCATCTGATAGTCCGGTGGTTCAAGGTGATGACGAATGATTAGAGAACCATTCGATGTATTGTGCATGATGAAGTATTATTATGGAGGACACGAACCATCTGAACATTTTGTGCAGTTCCACTAAAATCAAGCTGAGCATCCCTGTGGATTTCGTATTTATATGCTGCCAGAAAACAATGACACATCAGCACACACATGAATATTGGCCCCAGTGTCAACCCACCAATCGGTGGACTAACAAACTGAAAGTACGGTAAACAGATTACCATACCCAGATGCCCCATCATTGTTGCTTAGAGTGACATTGATAGACTTGGAGTCCTGTCCTGGCTTCTTGGTACTTGTTTGGGCACTTGTTTGCCTAGTGTTCCTCCGAACCACAAGTAAAGCAGCCATCTCTGCTGACTAGTCATGTCACCAGCATCTACTAATACTCTACAAAGCTTCTCGATCATTCCTTGTATAATGTAGTGCAAACAGCGACTGCTTCTTTCTGCAAAGTGGTAAGACCAACTGGATCCACTAATGCAGCAGTTTGCCTTAGACACATTGGCTCCTTTTGTGCAGTTCAACTAAAATCAAAGTCGGAATAAAACCGAGCTTTAATTTTGATATCCCTGTAAGCAACAAAAGTTATAAGGGAAACAATTATTGAGAAATAACGGTTGATGACTTGTACTCCTAGAAGAAAAACATCTACTGATCTACCTTATCTTAATGGGAAAAAAGCAGGAGAGTAGAAATTCTCAATCATTGTGATTCATTCATATTAACTGAGACATTATCTTAACAATGCCTTGTTTCAACATGTATAAAGAACAACAAAGCAGAAAAGTATCATTCCTAAAACAATGCGACTGATTCATTTTAACAGAGACATTATCTTAACAATACCTTGGTTAAACATGTAGAAAGAACTGCAAAGCAAGATAGTACCATTTTTAAAACACTGTAACTGATATATAATAACAAAGACATTATCTGAACAATATATTTCTTAAACATGTACTCCGGCCGATCCCTCACAGAAATGGTACTCCCGCCAATCCCTAACAAGTGTTGCAGTTTTGAACTAAGATTCAGTAGTTAATTCTGAGGAAAGTAGGTATTGATATTTCAAGACCAAGATTTGAAACAACGCATGAGGTGGATCTAAAAGAGATATCAACACATATATGGAAATCCGGTCTCATTTTGTGCAGTTCCACCAAAATTAAGTGAAGTAAAATGTCGCAATAGCAACAAGTTGAATAGATATCCCTGTTTTAACAGAGGCAAAAAAGGAATCAATTACTGGCCAATAAAGGAGGATGAAACATGCGGCCACAAAAATGGTAATCCCGCCAATCCCTAACAAGTGTTGCAGTTTAGAAATAAGATTCAGTAGTTAATTCTGAGAGTGGCATTGCTTAATTTTACCAGCGGCATTAGATTAACAAAAAGCATAAGCAGTTCCAGGGGAGAGTGGGCACAACAACAACATGTGCTTCCATCTACTTATAAAGGGGGTGATGCAGAGTTTGTTGTAACAAAGCAACAAGCATAATGTCTGGGTTGGTCCCATTTTTGTTCACTACTTAATGGGAAAAGACAACAATACAATAGCTTCAATTCAACATTTATTTAAAACAGTACCAATACAAGTAGCACATCATCTCAAAACACACTGCACGATCATGTGGATGAAGGCAAGTACCAACATGTCATGACGCATACAAGATCACGTACAAATCTGCCAACACAAATAGGAAATCCAATCTCGTTTTGTGCAGTTACTCTGAAATCAAGTAAAGTTGCCGGTGAGACATTTAAGTTTGCTATAGCAACAAGTTGAATAGATATCCCTGATTTAACAGAGGCAAAAAAGGAAACAATTACTGCCAATAAAGGAGGATGAAACATGCGGCCACAAAAAGAAGCATCTACCTTATCTTGATGGAAAACAAAGTATAGGACAATAGCATTTCTAAAATGGTTGCATTGTTTCATATTAACAGAGAAATTATCTTAAAATAGTTCAGTAGTTAATTCTGAGAGGGGCATTGCTTAAAATACAATAGCTTCAATTCAACATTTATTTAAAACAATACCAATACAAGTAGCACAACATCTCAAAACACACTGCACGATCATGTGGATGGGACATGGGACATGCCAGCACCATGTGCGTCCACACGTATAAATGGGTGATGCAGAGTATGTAGCCAAGCAGCATATCTGCGTTGGTCCCATATTTGTTCTCTTTGAAACTTTTTCCGATGTGAGGGCAGCAAATCTAGTCCTGCACAAACTACCCGACACCCCAGTTTCTTTCCCTTTTCAACAAAGAGTTGGGTTCCTTACAGATGTGTGTACTGGGTTACCCCCTTTTTCCCTTTTCGACCAACAAAGCGGCTGGATAGCTAGTCTATACTACTTTCCCTCCCTCCTTTCCTTATTGAACCATGTCCTAGATTCATGCTCCACCCCACCGCACCATTCTTTCCTCTTTGAACGAAGACCTACTCGATTCCACTACAGAATCGAAAAAGATCAGCATGCAGCTAGAATAATGACGGTTTGAAAGAAACTTATACCTTAGGGTCTGCCCACACTACGTACGACAGTGAGGAAGAAGGGGTGCCCACACTACGTACGGCAGCGAGGAAGAAGGGGTCAGTGGACCTCCCGCACAGGCATTGGGTGAAAGAGAAAAGCGCAGCCGGCAGTGGATTGCAACCAAGGTGAACTGAGAAGGATATCATCTTTGCGGGTAACAAGCAAAGAGCACTGATGGAAGACAGCTTGTTTTTCATGGAAAATCAATCAACTTCACCAGCTGACGCGACCATGAGCATTGATAGGTC
Organism: Triticum urartu; assembly: GCF_056163025.1. Lineage (NCBI taxonomy): Eukaryota > Viridiplantae > Streptophyta > Magnoliopsida > Poales > Poaceae > Triticum > Triticum urartu. Next base: position 561,205,298 of record NC_141875.1, read on the forward strand.
ATCGTGGTGATGCATCATCCATTTGGCATCAAGTTTGGGTGAGGCACCTATGAAGTTCGACAAATCCTCATTGTGGTCTATTTCTTCTCAGTGTTCAAGCTCGAGGAAGGAAGAACCATGTGGCAAAGGACAGTGACGTGGAACAACAATGGCCATCCAATTTTGTGTAGTTCCACTAAAATTGAGGAAGACATGCCCGGGTATGGATATACGCATCGCTGTTTCCAAAAATATAAAAAAAGGGATATAGTGTTTGTTGACACCTGATTTTGGCAAGATACAGATTGCAATGGAGATGCTCTCGAGTGAACGGGTTTTCAGCATGAAAATATTCACGTTGCCGAGTGGAACCAATTTGATGTTTCGGTTATATTCATTCAACTTTATCTTACGGACCGAAACTATACTCCGAGTGGCATAATTCAATGTTCCGAGTGGTTTTTGGCCAATCACGTCTCCAAGATGACCTCAGATGAAGGAGCACTCTTAAGGAATTGTCTTCGTCTCGTCGAGGCAATTGATTTTTATATATGAATCATCTCAATCCGAGTTCATATGCAAAAGTTAGAGGCAATACACTGCAGACCGAACCTCAACGGAAATATGGCGCAAGGTGCCACACACTTATCTGATAGGTTGCGCGAGTAATTCGGCCATCAAGACGGCCTTGAATCGAAAAACCATCAACACGGAAAAATTTCGTCTCGTCGAGCCGATTGATTTTCATATATAATTCGTCTCAATCCGAGGTCGTATGTGGCTTGGAGAGACAAATCAAGATCGGGCTATGTTTTCAGTCGGAAATCCGAGTGAAAAGTTTACCATCCGAGTGAAAGTTTACGGTCGAGTGAAAATTTACCGGTTGAGTGAGAGTTTGCTGACCGGATGAACTTGTTATTATCCAAGTGGAAATATAGTCATCCGAGTGGAAATATGATCATTCGAGTGAAATTGTCGTCCAGGTGAAAATATTCTGAGTGAAAAGATTACCATCGGGACGAAAACTTGCCGATTGAATAAGATAGTGCCTTCCGAGTGGAAATATAGTCATCCAAGTGGAAATATAGTCATCCGAGGGAAAGATTGTCTTCCAAGTGAAAAAGTCCAATCGGACGATCCGAGTGAAAGTATCTAATATCCGAGTGGATGAGCTCAAGTCCGAGTGAAATTGAACATGTGCTCGAAAGTTTATCAAAATGATCTTGGATGAAGAAGTGTTCAATACAGAAGTTGTGCGTATAATCAAGATGGTAAACTTTGATTTTGGAGTCATCATCATCAGAGATAATATATAGCCCACAAATTCACTACGAGACTCGGATAATCCAGTCTACTGCAAGACCGAGTCCGACTGGAAGATAAGGATGACCTCGAAAAGTATTCAAGATGGCCTTATTTGAAAAAAGTGATCAACATGAGAGTTGTTCGTATCGTTGAGGTGCACAAGTTTGATATTTGGGCCGTCTCGATCAGAGATCATATGCAAGCCCGGCGGCCCGCGCAAGAAGGAAGACAGAGTTTGGGCCAGATTCAGACTGAATCCGAGTTGGAATATAATTAGGACTCTAGGACGTGAATTGATGTAATTTTTCTTGTAAAGAAAGCCTAGATGAATCCTTTACTTGTACGGGAAGTCCAGCCGCCTCTTATATATGTTGGGGGTGACGGCCGATTGAACAACACACAATCGAACAAATCAATATATTACTTTTTCATCTACGTTTTATCTCTCCACTGTTTTTCTCTCTCGTTCTTCGCTGTTCTTCGTGTTTGAGAGCTGCGAATCCCGAAGCCCTAGGGGCGAGCGAATCGACCTAGGGCAGCCCATAGCCACTGCACTTCCTGACGGGGCCCCTCCCGGGGGTGTGGGTTTTTCGGGTCTGCAAAAGCGCCCGTCGACTGTCTTGCGTATCGCGCTGTTGGTCGGGTCTCTGCGGTGCATCACCCCCAGCGTCGAGGGTACACGTGACGTGTTCGTGTGTCAACACACTTTTTGGCGACTCCACTGGGGTTCGAAGATCAATCATCATCATCCACCATGTTCGATCTTCCGAAGCCATCTGAGGTAGACGCCGATAACATCACGATTAGCAATGCAGCAAAGCATCAAATATTCTATCACACTTAGCAATGTTAAAAGTGAACTTCATCTCTTCATCACGATTTTTATGAATCGGTTTTAGATCATTGCAAGTAAATGGTTTGGCCTTAGATGGCCAAACAAATTCAGTAGCAAAAACATCACCCTCATCGTCCGAATGATCACTGTCATATTCCACCATATTCATCTTCGGATGATCGGCTTTGTATCTATGTACTTCTTTGAGGTCTTTGCTTCAGCTTTCCTGAGCCAAAGCCCTTTGTAAGACTTGGTTGATATTTAAAAACTTGTAGCCTTCTAGCTTTTCTCTAATGGGAGTTCTCAAACCACTCAGCACTAGGTCTGCCAAGTCCCTCTCGGTTATCACCAAACTAAAACACCGGTTTTTTGTTTCTCTGAATCTCTTGACGTAATCGGAGACCGATTCATCATGCTTCTGTTTAACCGATGTTAGATGTGATAACTTGAGTTCATTGTCGCCGCTATAAAAGTGATCATGAAATTTCTGTTCTAGCTGCGACCAAACCCGAATGGAACCATGTGGTAAAGAAGAAAACCATGAAAATGCAGTACCAGTTAAAGATAAAGGAAACAAACGCACTTTCAACTCATTTAGTGAGCCTGCTTCACCTAGTTGTGCTAAGTATTGACTAACATGCTCCCATGTGGTTTTTGTGCCCTCTCCATTGAACTTAACAAAATCTGGAATCTTATATCCCGGAGGGCACTGGATGGCATCAAAGTACCCGGGGTACGGCTTTTGGTAAATCCTATTCCGAGGTAACTCAACTCCAAAATTCTCTCTAAGCATCTTAGCCATCTCCTCTCTAAGATTAGCTAGACCATCATCCGTAGTGGACGATGAAGCTTGTGGCAGTGACATAGGAAGAGTATGGTTACTAGCTGTAGGTAGGAATTGTGGCATGTATGTCGACCCATAATTTGGTAGTGGTCGAGTGGTTGTAGCTATAGGTAGAGTTTGGTTTGGCGTTGCCACTGAACCTGTCATACTCATAATAGGATTAATGGGTGTAGCCACAATCTGATTTGTTTGGGTAGGATAATAAGTCATCGGGACGGGAGGCGCCGATGCAATAGGTAAAGCCAGATTAGGGTTTTGCACACTAGCAGCTACACCATTATTACCACTAGATGACTGAGATATATTCTTCTGAGCATTAGTATTTTCTATAAAAGTTTGATAGACTAGATTGTTACCATCAGCAATACGACTTTCAATCTCAGCCCACTGCTCAGGAGAAAAGGCAGTACTTACAAAGGGTTTAACCTATTCAGTTTGAAGAGGAGGGAACTTGATTTCTTCAATCGGAGTGATGTTGCCTTGGAGATCTTTCTTGAATTTTGCAAGGAACTCTTGCAAGTCCTTCTCCTCGCGCGCCTTCTTGTACTCCTCATAGACTTGGCGATGATCGGCCGATATCTCATCAAGACTGGGCTTAATGATGTTATCGGCGTCTACCTCAGATGACTTGGGAAGATCGGACATGGTGGATGATGATGATTGATCTTTGATCCCCAGCGGAGTCGCCAAAAAGTGTGTTGACACACGAGCACGTCACGTGTACCCTCGACGCCGGGGGTGATGCACCGCAGCTCACGTCGAAGGAGACCCGACCGACAGCGCGATACGCAATACAGTTGACGGGCACTTTTGCAGACCCGAAAACCCCACACCCCCGGGAGGGACCCCGTCAAGGATTGCGGCGGCTATGGGATGCCCTAGGTCGATTTGCTCGTCCCTAGGGCCTCGGGATTCGCATCTCTCAAACATGAAGAACAGCGAAGCACGAGAGAGAAAAACAGTGGAGAGATAAAACGTAGATGAAAAAGTAATATATTGATTTGTTCGATTGTGTGTTGTTCAATCGGCCGTCACCCCCAACATATATAAGAGGCGGCTGGACTTCCCGTACAAGTAATGGATTTATCTAGGCTTTCTTTACAAGAAAAATTACATCAATTCACGTCCTAGAGTCCTAATTCTGTTCCAACTCGGATTCAGTCTAAATCTGGCCCAAACTCTATCTTCCTTCTTGCGCGGGCCGCCGGGCTTGCATATGATCTCCGATCGAGATGGACCAAATATCAAACTTCTGAGCCTCAATGATACGAACAACTCTCATGTTGATCACTTTTTCAAATAAGGCCATCTTGAATACTTTTCGAGGTCATCCTTATCTCCCAATCGGACTCGGTCTTGAAGTAGACTGGATTATCCGAGTCTCGTAGTGAATTTTTGGGCTATATATTATCTCCGATGATGATGACTCCAAAATCAAAGTTTACCGTCTTGATTATGCGCACAACTTCTGTATTGAACACTTCTTCATCCAAGGTCATTTTGATAAACTTTCGAGCACATGTTCAATTTCACTCGGACTTGAGCTGATCCACTCGGATATTAGATACTTTCACTCGGATCGTCCGATTGGACTATTTCACTCGGAAGACAATCTTTCCCTCGGATGACTATATTTCCACTCGGATGACTATATTTCCACTCGGAAGGCACTATCTTATTCAATCGGCAAGTTTTCGTCCCGATGGTAATCTTTTCACTCAGAATATTTTCACCTGGACGACAATTTCACTCGGATGATCATATTTCCACTCGGATGACTATATTTCCACTTGGATAATAATAAGTTCATCCGGTCAGCAAACTTTCACTCGACCGGTAAATTTTCACTCGACCGTAAACTTTCACTCGGATGGTAAACTTTTCACTCGGATTTCCGACTGAAAACATAGCCCGATCTTGATTTGTCTCTCCAAGCCACATACGACCTTGGATTGAGATGAATTATATATGAAAATCGATCGGCTCGACGAGAAGAAACTTTTTCGTGTTGAAGGTTTTTCGATTCAAGGCCGTCTTGATGGCCGAATTACTCGCGCAACCTGTCAGACAAGTGTCTGGCACCTCGCGCCATATTTCCGTTGAGGTTCGGTCTGCAGTGTATTGCCTCTAACTTTTGCAGATGGACTCGGATTGAGATGATTTATATATCAAAATCGATTGCCTCGATGAGACGAAGACAATTCCTTTATAGTGCTCCTTCATCCGAGGTCATCTTGGAGACGTGATTGGCCAAAAACCACTCGGAACATTGAATTATGCCACTCGCGGTATAGTTTCGGTCCGTAAGATAAAGTCGAATGAATATAACCGAAACATCAAAGTGGTTCCACTCGGCGACGTGAATCTTTTCATGCTGAAAACCCGTTCACTCGAGACCATCTCCATTGCAATCTGTATCTTGCCAAAATCAGGTGTCAATAGTGTTGTTACTTTGTTTTACATGATTAACAACGACATCTCAATTGTCAATAAGAATTATGGAAAGTACAACAACAAATAGAAGCATCATGATTATCTTGATGGGAACTAAACCAGGATACCCGAGAAAAAAGCATTTCTTCATTTAACCAGTGATAGTATAAGATTAGCAGCAGCAATAGGAGCATATGGACAATGACCGCACAACCACCATGTACTTTTTGTCGAAACAAAATGTATACCTCCACCGAGGCATAAATCAGTACAACTTTTTGAGTGGCATTTTCCTCTATAATAGTGGTGATGTTGGACCAGCCGACAAACCCTAGCTACTATACATAGGGAGCTGGGGAGTACTCGCATAGAAGAAAACCCGCATGCAGTGACCTGGGGAGCTGGACCAATACAAGAAGTTATACCTCAGGTGGGCGAGATGTCGCTTAGGCGGGCGGGCGGGATCTGCCCACACGACGGCAGCGAACAAGGGTGCGGAGGACCTTCATCCGCGTCAGTGCCGGCTCCGAGAGGACGGTGCGCATCGACTTCCTCCATCACCGACGGCGACAACGTCAATGCTGCACCTCCTCAACTCCCGCAGCGGACGGGATTCGGCCGGATCTGTGACCATCGGTGAGGAGAGAGATAGTGTGGACACTGTCATCTTGTTTTAATATGGAGAGGGTGAGAGAGCAAGACGCTAGAAATTCTATGGAACAAGAGGCTATAATGGAGTAAAACAATCTCTCCATAGCAGTGGTTTTAAATAAAATACACGCGTTCCGGGAAAAAAGAAACGAAAACTGGAGGACAATTTTTTAATGTACCAAGAAAGTAAACTTGATCAAAAACACACCCCCCGCTTCCAGGTCGCGAGAGTCGTCGCGCACACACACATAGACATAGACATGCATATCCGTGTTTACGTAAAATTCCATTTCCATCTCCATCTCCAATCATATTTGTCCAACTGGCACATTATTTACGTTGTTAATTATATACGCGGCAATATTAACATACATCATCTTTTGTTTGCGGGCATCCGGACCGCTGCACGGCTGCTCCTGACCAACCCGAACCCTCTTCATCACCCGCGCGTGCTTCCCGCCCGAAACGGTCAGTGCCGCATTCATGCCCGGCCAGAGCGGACGCGACCTCTCACTGAAGCGGCATGCCGGCCGAGAGAGCGTCGCCCGCGCCGCTTCCTGGTGCATGCGACTGCTCCCCGTTCAAAGGCTGCAATAGCCGGCCACAACATGCATGTAAAAAGTTCTTGGGAGTCCGTGCTACAGCTAGCTGTCCTCCCCAACTCGTCAATCTCTTCCAGTAGTACTAGTACTCCATGGCGCGATCCATCGACAAGCGGACGGGAAAGTTATCGTATACTCGGTTTGCAGTGAGTGGCATGCCGAGCGACCGTGTGGGGTCGAGCCCTGGAGGAGGGTGAGACACGAACATGATAGACGTGATTTAAACGTTGGTTTTGCTCGATGGCGCGATCCAATGAAACGAAACGTTGGTTTCGCTCCGTTTCCATTTTTTCTCCAGAAAAAACGGAAACTTTGCACTCCATTTTCATTCCTTTTCGACCAGCAAAGTGACATGGGGATGGAGCTACATGTGGAGGTGCGGCAGTGGAGCAAGCCGGCTCCAAAAGGAAGATGGACTACCTGGGACGTCGGGCTGTAGCTAGAAGGGTGGTTGGGACGCGGCATCGGCCCATACCGCGGTGACCCCCGATTGGGATGCACCGACTGTGGATTTTCTCCCTCGCCGATGTCGACCGCGTCTACGCACAACATTGTTCCCTTCCCCTAGTTGCGGGATCAGGCCGGATATGTGACCAGCGGTGTGGCCACCGTCGTTCTATGCTTGTGAAGAGAGCAACCCAAGCAAGCAGGCTTGTAGCTTAGGCTCCTTCTAGTGTATATATAGTGGTTTCCTTTTTCTCTCCATATCAACCATTTTATATTGTGTATGTGTCATTGAAGAGTGAAATGATGGTTGCTTCTTCCGACTAACTTACTGTGTGATTTGACTGCTCCTTTAGTGGCCCCTACACGTACTCCCCCTACGTGTATGCAACAGTCACACGTACACATGGACGCAAAAACGCGCGCGACGCCCTAATGCATGCATGTCCGAGCACACGAGGAAACACACACGGTCACACTCAAGTGCTCAACCTACACGTGCATGCACACACATACTCAGCCAGGGTGAGCTAGTGACCGTATAAACACCGGAAACTGTATATATTGAGCGCAATGAGCGTATTATGAAGTCCACTAACCATATTTTTACAAATATACAGTGACAGATAGTGTATTTATCTCATTTGAAATTAAGCCATATTAACCGGAGAGGAGGTAGTATGGACTAACATTACTTTGCTGTGTCCCGTCAACTTGCCGAACGAGGAGAAGCTTGCAGGATGGGAGAAGCTTGCGCGCGGTGGCTCGCATGACAAGGAGAAACTTTTGACTAATGCAAGCTATCCTTCGCTCAGGCGGTGGACGTGCAACAGTTAATTCGGTGTCATATTACCAGAAGAATACACTATACTAGTACTAGTAGTACTATTATTGTTGCACTTCCCGAAGAGGCGAACAACCAAGCGCAAAGTTTACTAGTACTAGTACTACTACTATAGTCTATAGAGGTAGTACTAGGAACCGGATGGAGGAGCGTCTGCACTCTTATTATATTTTTAAAATGTGATAAAGCAATCTTCAACACATTTGGTTCTCTTTGAGGGTTCTTGCATGTGATAATGGAAGTTGATTGCATGGAACACTTGCCACAATTCTCGCTTAGTTCTGGCTCATATCTTGTTACAAATAGGAGCGCTCGATAATATTTCCTCTTTTTTGTTATTCAGCATGTAAACATGTCAGCAAACCTTGCGGCGCATCTTTGTGCGAACCGTTCTTGCTGCACTTTGAATGTGGCCGAGAGCTGGCTTGATGAAACACCGCGCTTCCTACTTCTTTTTTGCGGGGTACCTCGCTTCGTAGTGACCAGTGTCTTGGCTGATCATCCTAAGAATGCTTATATATATATGAATAAAGCTCTCTCATTTACCCGCAAAAAGATTAAGCCATATTAACCGGAAAGGAGGGAGTATGGACTAGCACTACTTGTTGGTGTGTCCCATCAACTCGCAAAATGAGGAGAAGCTTGCAGGACAAGGTGAATCTTGCTTACGCCTTTTGACTAATGCAACGTAACCTCGCCTAGGTGGTGGACATGCATCAGTTCATTCGGTGTCCGATTGCCAGAGGCATACACTGTAGTACCGAACATGTGGAGTACCATCATTGTTCGACTTCACGAAGAGGCGAAGAGCCAAGCGCAAGGTTTAGTAGTACGAGTAGTACTACTACTAGAACCGCATGGTGGAGCCTCTATACTCTTATTTTTTTTAATCTCTAATAAAGTACACCTTTATTCCGGAGAAGGGCGGAAAATGGCGGCCCAACATGTAATGATGATATCGATCAACCATGCTCGAATATATCTTGGCCTTCGTGCGAGCCCATCTGTGTGTTATTGCTCCTCGTCTCTCTCAAGGAATGGCGGGTTGGCCATTTTTCCGTCAATTGAGATCGGTTTGCTTACACTCCGGTCCCACATGTCAGTGATATGCGAAGAGGAGGTGTGTTGACCGACTAGCCATACTACTCCTCCCTCCGTCACAGTTTACAGGGCGCGCTTCATTATGATGCATTTCTCTCAATGCATTTCCACCACCAGAGAGACTTTAGACACGTTTGGTTTAATGCTCAATTAATCAGGGTGTGGTAACCACAATTTTCTCTCGATGTAGTACTACGGAGTGGAGTAAGTGCATGCATGTGTCTACCCGGGGTGGAAGCACTGCATGCATGTGTGTACACATTATTTCCTCTACTAATAGACGCCGTGCTATAACTACCAATGCTATTTTTCAGGCCGATCGCTAGTCGCCTTGGTCCTCGAGATTTTCTCTTTTTCTAAAGCGCGCTCTATAAACAGTGATGGATGGAGTAGTATGAGCGGTGTCGGTGTCAAAACCGGTGGATCTCGGGTAGGGGGTCCCGAACTGTGCGTCTAGGCCGGATGGTAACAGGAGGCAGGGGACACGATGTTTTACCCAGGTTCGGGCCCTCTTGATGGAGATAAAACCCTACGTCCTGCTTGATTAATATTGATGATATGGGTAGTACAAGAGTAGATCTACCACGAGATCATAGAGGCTAAACCCTAGAAGCTAGCCTATGGTATGATTGTATGTTGTGATTGTTGTCCTACGGACTAAAACCCTTCGGTTTATATAGACACCGGAGAGGGTTAGGGTTACACAAGGTCGGTTACAAAGGAGGAGATATCCATATCCGTATTGCCTAGCTTGCCTTCCACGCCAAGTAGAGTCCCATCCGGACACGAGACGAAGTCTTCAATCTTGTATCTTCATAGTCTAACAGTCTGGCCAATGGAGATAGTCCGGCTGTCCGGAGACCCCCTAATCCAGGACTCCCTCAGTAGCCCCTGAACCAGACTTCAATGAAGATGAGTCCGGCATGCAGTATTGTCTTCGGCATTTCAAGGCGGGTTCCTTCTCCGAATACACTGCAGAAGAATTTAAATACGAGGATAGTGTCCGACCCTGCAAAATAAGTTCCACATTCCACCGTAGAGAGAATAATATTTCCACAGATCTAATTTGCTGGCTTGTTTTGGCAGCATGACGTTACGTCATGGCCCGGTGATTATTCGAACCGTTTCTTTTAACTTGCCCCGCACATAATGCGAGGCAGTTTTTCGACACGTCTTGTCGAAGCAGAGATCATGTCCCCTTATTACGGGATTCTCATCAATACGGGCGTGGGTAACCCAACCGCGCCATCAATTGTGGTGCTTGGGGGATACGCGAGTTTTACCAGGCAAGTGGGGACGCTTAGTTTCATCCGCGCATATAAAGGGATAAGGATTCACCTTTCTATCCACGCCTTCTTCCTCCTTTGCTCATCCGTTTTCGCACACTCGAGCTCTAGCGCCCAAGTCCGCACTTCCCACCTCGACCTTCTCCAATCATGTCCGGAGCGGGAGGCAAGTGGATGGTCTCCTCCGTCACGGAGGGAGACATCAAGAAATTGAGGAGAGCTGGATACCTGCCCGACGACATCGCGCACCGGCTCCCAGATGAGGGGCAGCTCATCCCCACCCCCAGGCCCCATGAGAGGGTAGTATTCCTTACCCATTTGCTTCATGGACTGGGATTCCCTCTCCATCCATTCGTCCGGGGGCTCATTTTCTATTACGGCCTGGATTTCCACGATCTGGCCCCGAACTTCATCCTCAACATCTCGGCGTTTATCGTCATGTGCGAGGCCTTCCTCTGCATCAAGCCCCACTTCGGCTTATGGCTGAACACCTTCAATGTCAAGCCGAAGGTGGTGGGTGGCCGCCAGGCGGAGTGCAGAGGCGCCATGGTGGGCAAGATGCCCAACATAACATGGCTCGAGGGCTCCTTTGTGGAAACCATAAAGGGGTGGCAATCGGGATGGTTCTATATCACCGAGCCGCACGACCCTGCATGAGCAGCGGCCCCCGAGTTCCGATCTGGCATCCCCACGTGGCTCACCTCCTGGAAAGAGAAGGACCTGTCCTGGGGTAATTCAAAAGAGCTGACCGAACTCCAAACATGTATTCAAAACATGGTGGACAACAAGCTCAAGCTTGTCAACCTAGTCCAAGTTATGCTCATCCGCCGGATACTCCCGTGACAACAACGGGAGTTCAACTTGTGGGAGTTCAATCCGGCGCAGCACCGAACTCTAAACAGACTCTTCGACACGACTCATGAAGATGCCTGGAGGGTGCTGTTCAAAAGTGCCGAGGTCCCCCCCTATTACTGAGGATCGCGGATTCAGCGCGAAGCGCCAAGCCAGTGCGGTAAGCTGCTTTACCTTTCACAGGATACTTATTTTATATAGATTGACTCTGTGTGCGATCTAAACTCCTGTACCTTTGACAGGATTGGCAGAAGATGGCCGGACAGATCGACTGTCCGGCTCCTTTGCCCGAAGGCCCCACAGATGCTCTTCTGGCAAAGATGCTGACTCCGGCCGCTTATAAGGCGCCGGAGAAGACCAAGAAGGCCAAGGGAACCCGAAAGAGTTTCCGACGCCAGGTGTCGTCGGACTCACCGTTCGATGACTCTGCGGCGCACTCTTCCCCTGAAGATGAGGAGGAAGAAGAAGATGCTCCCCCACCGACTGGGGGAGACAAGAAAAGGAAGGCCGCCCCAACTGGGGAGGCCGAAGGGTCCAAGAAGGGAAGGACTCTCCTTCCGGACAGTTCCACCGCCACCGACGAAGGCGAAGACGAGTGGTTGCCCAGGGTTAAGCCCCCGGGGAGATCGTAAGTATTCAGATACCAGAGTAACTCATAGGATTCCTTTGTCGCACTGCTTTGCCTAATCGCCGAACAAAATTATGCAGGCCGCCACGAGCCAATATCGAGGTATTATCGGACGGCTCCCTGGGCTCGTCGGACATGGATAGCGATCCAGTCCCGACCACCACCTCCCCTCATCTTGCCGACGACGCCGAGGTGTTGTCTCAAGAGGCACCAGATCGAGGGGAGACAGTCCCGGAGGCGCCTCAAGGCGACCTTCCGGACTCCGGGAGACGAGGGGACGGGGCCCCCGAGAGCTCCGAGTTCGGCCCTCAGTCGAACACCGTGCCGGACCCTCCAGCGGTTCCGGGCTCGGGCAGGCGGTCTCCTTCTAAGAGGGGCAAGACGCCTGTGCCGGTGACCTCTGTCCATCCAGAGGCACCGGACAATCTGCTGGAAGCGCTTCGCAGCGCTTCCATCAACGAGGAGCACCGCACTATCATGAGTGCGGTGATCTAGAAGGTTCAGTCCGCCAAGAGCGGATTGACTGAAGCCTGTGCCAGCCTTCTAACAGGCTTTGAGGTAAGTGTTTTAAAATGTAGTAGAAATATTACCGCATAGACAGTAGCCCCTGATGCTTTTTTCGGTGTTCACGAAGAAAAGCCGAACAGAGGATCAAATAAAATCGCAGGAGTCTAATACAAGTTTGTCAATATGTGTATGAAGGCTTCGCTGCTGGCGTCCGCCGCACTAACTGCGGAGGTCGCCGTACTGAAGCAGGACCTTGAGGGGTCCAAGAAAGAGCTCGGCCTTGCCAAGAGGCAGCTCGAGGAGAACAAGGGTAAGTAATACCCCGTCTATAGATATTTTTTTATATATAAAAGGACGCGATTGCAAAATGACAGGATCATTGTATGTTTGCCAGGGGCCACAACCGAGGTGGCGACCCTGAAGCAAGTGCTGACCAAGGCCGAAGATACAGCGGCCAAGGAGCGCACCGAGCGAGAGAAGCACGAGGCTCGGGTGGGCGAGGTGCAGCAAGAGCTCCAGGCTCTTGTGGCGAAGCACGAGGCGTTGGAGCTTGACTCCAAGACGCGGGAGTCTGAGCTTGCCGCGGCCCTCGAGAGTGTAAAAAGTGCCAAGGCCGAAGCCCAAAAGGCCCTCCAAGAGATCGACGCGATGAAGAAGATAGCGGTGGGTAAGGCTTTCTATATGCAAAGCAAGCATGTAAAAGTAAATTACCGATTACTTACCCGGATCCGGAGCTCTTCAGGAGCATTCGCAGATTTGCCCCGCAGTGTGTCCGATGCCACACAATTTTACCAGGCCGAGGACGGAAGCTCGACGGAGAAGCTGTTCTGGTCTCAGTATGCCGAGGCCGAACATCCGGTGCCTATGAGCGACCAGCTAAAGAAGATGGTCGAGCTACATAAGGCGGCCGACCAGGCCATGAAGAGCTTTATAGTCCGGTCGTGGCCTGGCGACGCCCTTTTGAACAGCTTCTTTGGCCTGGTGAGGTGGTTCGTGGATGCCTGCCCGCGGCTGGAGGTCGTCAAGTGATCCGTCTGCATTGAAGGTGCACGCCGGGCTTTCGCCCGTGTGAAATTGCAGTGGGTCAAGCTAGGCGCCGTGAAGCCGATCAAGGAGGGGCCGCCAGAGGGCAAGGAGCACCGCCACCCCGAGATGTACTACGAGGGTGTTCTGCCGGGCGCCCGTCTCATCGCGGGCGAGTGTTTGAAAGATGTAATATTTGAATGAGACTTGCTTGTTTTATCCTGTATGTATGAAAACTTGTTTCATATGCGCTATGCCATGCTTGTTGGAATTTAAAATATTACCTTCTGCTTGGCTGTTTATCCAATCTGAGAGATGGCTAGTCCTCGGCTTCTGCCCCCATGCCACGAGTGTTGGGGTGTTCGGGATAAACCTGAGCACTCTTGTTCCCATGTTTGGGTCCTTCGAGGGAGGTGCTCAACACAACGAACAAGGCAACCGGACTAATAATGCTTTATCACTCTCACTTAGCCATAGAATTCTATAATTTTAAATTTCGGCAAAGCCCCTGGTATTCGGAAGACCGAATTCGGGGCGCGATACACGCATGTAAGACGGACAGGGACGGCCCCTCGCCCTAAGTGGCATAAGTCTTTAGGGACTCGAAAAACCTCGCCGAACAGCGACCAGTATCTCGCCTTATCATGACAGTCATTTTTAGCTTTCTCTACTGAGGTGCTCAGCCCGGCAGAACCGGGGCACAATCGCAGTAGTTCTCCTAGCGCTACCTTAGCCGATAGAGCGAAACGTAAGGTACCAAAACATAGGAGCCGGGTAAACCCAACATTTGACCAAAGACATGATTCGGAGCTGATGCATATAATGCTATAAGTTCGGGGTGCCGCACTTGTGAAAGTGTTCGGACTTTTCACACCGCATTGTGGGGTATGTAAGCCCCTGGTGTATTGGCCGTACCAGAGTGTACGGTTGCAAGGCGTCATTAATGAACACACACACACACACACACACACACATATATATATATAACAAGAATGCAATAATAGTCGTAATGTCATGCATTGTTTATTGAAAAATTGCGTTAAAGCAGAGTGATACAGATGGTGCGATAAGCAAAGAGTAGGACTATGTCCCTTCCAAGGGCAAGCTGAGGAATGATATGAAATCGAATATTTCGCTCGTTACTGTAATCAACCTGGGAATTCCATGGTATAACGTAGTTGTCTGCCTCCTTGGTTGCTGCATCATGTGTTCGGCAATAGTGCTGCCGGACAGTGTTTCCAGAGATTAAGGTCCTGAAAGAAAAAGAAAAATAACCAAACGGGAAGCCCCTAGTGCGGTTTAGGCCGAGTTTTTGGGGCGTGTCGCAGTTGTGCCCCCTCCCCACCTGTGCCCATGGTATTTTTAATGCGTAGTTATGTACGCGCGGCACGAACATCGCCGTTGGGCTGGTATTGGGGTGGCCGCTGTATTGCTACGCGAGCTCAGATCGCGCCAGGCGGTCTATTTGCCGATTGCCCCGAGCGCGCTTGAAGGTGTCCGGGCTTTGAAGTGTCGAACTGGTTGATTACCTTGAGAGGCTGCTTTGCGCTTCTGTTGCATGGGCCGCGGTGTGCTCCTCTGTTCGGAGAGAGCGCTCTGTGTTTCCATTGACTATAATAACTCTGCGAGGTCCTGGCATCTTGAGCTTGAGGTATGCATAATGCGGTACCGCATTGAATCTAGCAAATGCAGTTCGCCCGAGCAGCGCGTGATAACCACTGCGGAACGGGACTATATCGAAGATTAACTCTTCGCTTCGGAAATTTCCGGGGATCCGAAGACCACTTCCAGTGTAATTGAGCCTGTGCAATGGGCCTCTACACCTGGAATGACGCCCTTAAAGGTCGTTTTCGTGGGTTCGATCCTTGAGGGGTCTATACCCATTTTGCGCACTGTGTCCTGATAAAGCAGGTTCAGGCTGCTGCCGCCGTCCATAAGGACTCGAGTGAGGTGAAATCCGTCAATGATTGGGTGTAGGACCAGTGCGGCGAATCCGCCATGACGGATACTAGTGGGGTGGTCCCTGCGATCGAAGGTGATCGGACAGGAGGACCAAGGGTTGAACTTTGGTGCGACTGGCTCCAACGCATATACGTCCCTGAGCGCACGCTTCTGCTCCCTCTTGGGGATGTGGGTTGCGTATATCATGTTCACCGTCCGCACTTGTGGGGGAAACCTCTTCTGTCCTCCAGTGTGCGGCTGTCGGGGCTCCTCCTCGTCATCGCTAGGCGGCCCCTTGTCCTTGTTTTCGGCAATTAACTTGCCGGCCTGCTTGAATACCGAACAATCCCTGTTGATGTGATTGGCTGGCTTGTCTGGGGTGCCGTGTATCTGACACGAGCGATCGAGTATACGGTCCAAGCTGGACGGACCCGGCGTACTTTGTTTGAATGGCTTTTTCCGCTGACCGGGTTTAGAGCCTTTGAATCCAGCATTGACTGCCGTATCCTTAGTATTTTTGCTGTTAATGCGGCGCTTATGCTTGTTGCGACGTGACCTGCTATTACCGTCCTTGGTATCTGAGGTACCATGGTTCTTTGATATGTTATTACTACGAGCCAGCCAGCTATCTTCTCCCGCACAAAAGTGGGTCATGAGCGTCGTGAGGGCTGCCATAGATTTCGGCTTTTCCTAACCAAGGTGCTGGGCTAGCCACTCATCTCGGATGTTGTGCTTGAAAGCCGCTAAGGCCTCCGCATCCGGACAGTCGACGATTTGATTTTTCTTTGTAAGGAATGGAGTCCAGAATTGCCTGGCCGACTCTTCTTTCTACTGAATTATGTGACTTAAATCATCGGTGTCTGGTGGTCGCACATAAGTGCCCTGAAAGTTGTGGAGGAATGCGGCTTCCAGATCTTCCCAACAGCTAATGGAGTCCGCTGGCAAGCTGTTAAGCCAATGCTACGCTGGTCCTTTGAGCTTTAGTGGGAGGTATTTGATGGCGTGTAACTCATCGCCGTGGGCCATGTGGATGTGGAGGAGGAAATCCTGAATCCATACTGCGGGATTTGTTGTGCCGTCGTATGATTCAATATTTACAGGTTTGAAACCTTCTGGGAATTGATGTTCCATTACTTTGTCTGTGAAGCATAAGGGGTGTGCAGCGCCTCTGTATTGGGCTATATCGCGACGCAGCTCGAATGGGTCTTGCCCGCTGTGTTCGGCCCGGCCGGATTTGCTTTTACTGTATCCGGCGTGACGTTTGTCGTTTCGCAGAGTGGTGTGCCCTCGTGATCCGTAGATCGATCTTGAATGCTTTGCCTTGTCCTCCAATATGTCTCGCAGGTCTGGCGTATCTCCCCATGCCTTTTTATTTGAATGGCGTTGGGGTGGAGGCTGAGCTTTTGGCTGGAATGCCTCTCTATCACGGCCACGAGGTGGCCGATCAGCCGTATCATATGCTTCTTCCTCCAGTCGGGGAAGTAACCTGCGCCTTGGGTAACTCTTGGAGGGGTTCTTGAGTTTATATTCCTTGGCCGTGAGGACTTCAGTCCATTTGTAAGCTAGCAGATCTTGATCATCTTGAAGCTGCTGCTGCTTTTTCTTCAGGCTATTTGCCGTGGCCATAAGTCGGCGCTTGAAGCACTCTTGTTCGACGGGATCCTCTGGTACGGCGAATTCATCGTCGCCGAGGCTTGCCTCGTCTTTGGAGGGGGGCATGCGATCATCCTCCTCCTCTCCTCTGCCACTCTCTCAGGAGAGCTGGCTCCTTCATCCTCCTGCTCTTAATCTTGCTGGAGGGGATTGTTGTTATCTTCGGCACTATCTGGAGTGTTATTATCTCTTGTGCCGGTATCACCACTTTTGCTTTGGTGGGACTTAGAGCGGCGCCGCTGACATCGACGCTTGGGTTGCCTCTTGGAGGGGTCATCCTCCGCTATCTCGTCGCCATTTCCTTCATTTGGTGTATCCACCATGTATATGTCATATGACGAGGTGGCTTTCCAGTGCCCTATAGGTGCTGATTCATGTTCGTCTCCTACATCGTCGTCCATACCGTCGATGTCTTCGGAGTCGAAGTCGAGCATGTCGATTAAATCATCGACAGTGGCTACGAAGTGGGTGGTGGGTGGGCGTCGAATTTCTTCGTCGTCCGCATCCCAATCCTGTTGGCCATAATCCGGCCAGGGCTCTCCTAACAAAGAGAGAGACCTTAGTGAATTCAGAATGTCGCCGAAGGGCGAGTGCTGAAAGATATCCGCGGCGGTGAATTCCATGATCGGCGCCCAATCGGATTCGATTGGCAGGGGCGCGGATTGTTCGGAGTCAGAAAAAGAGTCCAGCACCTTGGAGTCACGGGCTGCGCAGAGGATTATACTGGTGTTCGGCTCGATCGCCGTTGAGACTGCAGCCCCTGAGGCGGTGTCTAACCACCCATCCTCGATCGGCGCAGTTGGCTCTGAACTAAGGGTCGTAGCTGATGCGGGCGCATCCTCTGGGGTACTGTTCGGTGGCAGAGCTAGGTCATAGCCATCGCGACAGTGCGGCGCGCCCGGCTGTGGCTCAAATCCAACGAAGATCAAGTCTCCGTGGATGTCGGCCGTGTAGTTCAAACTTCCAAATCTGACCTGATAGCCAGGGGCGTAGCTTTCAATCTGCTCCAGATGGCCAAGCGAATTAGCCCGCAGTGCAAAGCCGCCGAATACAAAGATCTGTCCAGGGAGAAAAGTCTTACCCTGGACCGGATCGCTATCGATGATAGTAGGAGCCATCAAGCCTAACGGCGATGACACAGAGGAACTCTCAATGAAAGCACCAATGTCGGTGTCAGAACCGGCGGATCTCGGGTAGGGGGTCCCGAACTGAGCGTCTAGGCCGGATGGTAACAGGAGGCAGGGGACACGATGTTTTACCCAGGTTCGGGCCCTCTTGATGGAGGTAAAACCCTATGTCCTGCTTGATTAATATTGATGATATGGGTAGTACATCAGTAGATCTACCACGAGACCAGAGAGGCTAAACCCTAGAAGCTAGCCTATGGTATGATTGTATGTTTTGCTTGTTCTCCTACGGACTAAAACCCTTCGGTTTATATAGACACCGTAGAGGGTTAGGGTTACACAAGGTCGGTTACAAAGGAGGAGATATCCATATCCGTATTGCCTAGCTTGCCTTCCACGCCAAGTAGAGTCCCATCCGGACACGAGACGAAGTCTTCAATCTTGTATCTTCATAGTCTAACATTCCGGCCAATGGAGATAGTCCGGCTGTCCGGAGACCCCCTAATCTAGGACTCCCTCAAGCAGATTCAAATAAGAGCATATTGATGGTTGCTTCTTCCGAGCAACTTACAGTGGGAAAGGTGGGGCTTATGATTTGACTGCTCATTACTCACTATTAATGCGGCGCAACGACCGTTCTGAGTCTCCCATGCGGCTGTCACTGCCCCTCGGTTCTTAAATATATTTTGAAGTATTTGTCTTTCTAGAGATATCAATGAGTGACTCCTCAAATATTTGTCTTTTTAGAGATTCAAATGGACTACTACATACGAAAGTATATAGACATATTTTAGAGTGTAGATTCACTCATTTTGCTCCGTATGTAGTCACTTGTTGAAATATCTAGAAAGAGAAATATTTAGGAATGGAGGGAGTGCACATACGAAGCAAAATGAGTGAATCTACACTCTAAAATATGCCCATTTGAAATTCGTAAAAAGACAAATATTTAGGAACGAAGGAGTATAATTTTGTGCATGGCACATGGACCCGGATGCCGAAGAGGCTTCTAGCAATGCTATCAAGCTTCCAACATTTGTTTACATAATTGACGTACTATACAAATAATTTTCTAGCGACATGAAATTGTACAATGGGGTGAGCTTTCAGCTTTTGTTTTGTGTGTCTTACCATCGATGCTCTTTCGGAAACAATAAAAAACTAACTTCCTTGCTAATCAGAGCTAATATTTACATCACAACTGAAGACAAAGTTGTGAGAAGGTGTTAAATTAAAATTGATCCATGCTTTCATTGGCTGCAACGCCCCCCAGCTCTGTCTAAATCAACAAGGCATGTTGGGAAAAAAGTAGCTGTCTGGAGCATGCAACATTCCGATCATTTTGTGCAGTTCCACTAAAATAGAGCTGAGCTTCCCTGTTCCAAAGATATTAAGTGTGATTACGATAATAGAGGACTGCTGATGAAACAATAAACACACAAATAGAAGCCGGTCACCTTTGCAGTCTCTCTTAAGACTAACAAGTTGGAGAAGATTAGGCTCGGAGTTGGATGAGGAGGATAGAGCAAAACCAATCTCCCTTTGTGCAGTTGCAATGAAATGTAGAGACGTTGCCCGTGTGACATTTTGGCAGAACTGCACAAAACACTCTTACGGAAAAAATGATTTGTGCATTTCACCAAAAGGTCACAATAGCAACAAGGTGAAATGGATAGCCCTGTTTGCAAAAAAATAGGTAGAAAGGAAACAATTACTGGCCAATAACAGTTGATGACACATGCGACGACAAAAAAGAAGCATATTCCTTGTCCTAAGGGAAGATAACAACACGGTTGTGTTTTTCTAAAACGGTGTGAGGACGAGATTGCAATATGGAAAGTACACCGACGAGCTACGTTTTTGGCAAAGAACTATGGAAGATCCACATGCAGCGACGTGGGAAGATGGGCAGTGGAGCAAGGCCGGAGGGGATACTTGGAGGTCGTTGGGATGTAACTAGATGAGCGGTGGCGGGCGGAATCTGCCCATACTGCGGCAGCGAGCAAGTGGCATAGGCCCTACCACGTCGGAGCTTGGTCAGAGAGAACGACATGTACCGCAGATCGGGACGTGCTGCCTCGGCGCTGTCGAACGGAGAAACGATGCACGTCCTCCCTTTCCGCCGGAGGACGAGATGCGGCCGGATCAGTGACCAACGGTGAGAGAGAGAGGCCACCGCAGCCTTGTGTGAGATACTCTGAAGAGAGACAAACTAGGTAGGCAGGCTCCATTGTGATATACTCTGAAGAGAGACAAACCACGTGTGGTACACGACCTCAGTAGGTAAACAACTGCTACACGCATTCAAATTAGCACGTGGGCTGCCATTTCGTACAGAAATGAGCTCCATCGTGTACCCACGCGGGTGTGGCTGGGCACGAAGCGTGAGTATGTGCACGGTGCACCTATTCTCTTCTTGTATACGTACACCACCTACGTGGGGTTGTGTGAGAGAGATACACACGTAGAGAGATATAGTGTGTGGGTTCATGAGAGTTTTTTTGGGGTGGGGGTGGGGGGTGGGGTCAATCAAAAAATGTAACACATGCAATGTGTGTGAAATAGAGTCCTGGATATATCATATATATAGTGGGGGTGATCCACGAGAAGAGAGTGGAGGTATCATTGGCTTGAGGTGTCCATAGAATCAAAGAGAGGGATGATGTGTGTGTGTGCGCGCACGCGTGATCGATAAAGAGTGCCGTCGAATTTGTGTGTGCCCACGTCAAAGATATAGAGTGGCTGGCCTACTGGAACATGAGACGGGACAGGTGCAGTTTGTCTCTATGGCATGGATACCTACCTATAGCGCTCGACTATCGGTGTGTGGTGAGGGGGAGGGAGGCCTAATTAACTATAGAGCTACAATGGCTGGTATATGTGTGGAGGAGGAGAGAGGCCTACCTCATGTATTAAGGGAGATCGATCTACCTCATCACTACTAGGGAAAAGCTTATAAGCAGATGCTTACTAGTAGCACGGGTTTATAACCCTCGCTACTGCTACTTACTAGTAGCGCGGGTTTTTACGCCTTGCTACTACTAAGTTGATACTAGTAGCGCGGGTTTTTAACCCGCACTACTACTAAGCGGTCTGTACCGTGCCCTTCCGGGACATGCCATAGTAGTAGCGAGGGGTACAAACCCGCGCTGCTACTAAGTTGATAGTAGTAGCACGGTTTTATACCCCTCGCTACTACTAAGTACGAGGTAGGTGAAATCCCCATATCATCGGCCGAATCCCTCCTCTCTCCCTCAGTTTCCCCCTCTCTCACTTTCCTCCTCCCCCCTCATACTCCAGCGGTGGCCGCTGCTGGTACACTCTGCTTTCTTCCCCCTCCCTCTCTGAGATCCCTCTGGTGGGAGGTCGCCGGAGCTCCTCGCCACCGCCAAGATGCGGAAGCACGACCTCGGCATCCTCCTCCTCGCCGCCTTCGCCGTCTTCTTCTCGCTCCAGGTCAGCCCTCCTCCTCCTCCCCCTCTCCGATTCGATCCGGAACCTTAGCTGACCCATCCCCCCTCCTCCTCCGACAGCACGAGGGCCGTCGCGAGGTACTGCTCCCCACGCACGACGCCAAGATCCAGGTCATCCAGCTCTCGGCCCATGCCAGGCTGGCCTCCGCGGCGTCCACGCGGCGCGTGTCATGGCCGAGATCTCCGTCCTCCCGGCCAACGTGCGCGTCGCCACCGGCCGCCACCCCGTCACCATGGGAGTCGTCGCCGTTGACTGAACCATTGACACCATTGACAGCATGCATGGGGTCGAGATTTTTTTGGTTTTTCAAATTAATAGTAGTAGCGCGGGTCACAAACACGTGCTATAGATAGTTTGTAGTAGTAGCGCGGGATGCACCACGCTACTACTACTAGTTAGCTGTAGCGCCGTAGTAGTAGCGCAGGCACCCGCGCTACTACTAGCTTTTAACCCACGCTACCACTAGGATTTTTCCTAGTAGTGCATGTATTAAGGGAGATCGATCGGCATCCATGCATATGTGTAGGCGAGGAGTAAGGTTGGGAGAGAGACAGAGCTAGAGTGTTGGAGGGGGTGGTAGTGGAGTTGCTTCTAACAATTGGTGGGATAGGCTTGCTAGACAACCGGAGGGCACACCTGCAATATCAATAAGAGAGGCGATGGCTGCCAGTTTGTGCACGTGCGTGTGAGAGACAGGTCAGGAGGCATGCACGAATGATGAGCGGGGGGGGGGGGGGTGATATGGATGTGGTAAGCAGACATAACTACATAGGAAGATCAATCGTCCTTTGTCAGAGAAAGGAGAGACATAACTTGTGAGGTACGTCGATCGATGGGGGGGGGGAAATAGTTATAGTCGACCTAGGTATATGTTGGGAGATCGATCGGTATACATGCATGTGTGTGTTAGAAGCAAATGAGGCACATGGAGAAGGATAGAGAGAGAGGGATGCATCTAGGAGGTGGTGCGAGATTCATACTCTATCGAGGGGGGAGAAGTGTGCGAGTACGAGATCGATGAAAAGAGTGGTGGGAGTGAGGCATGGACGGTGATAAGACAAGAGGGCAAGCTTGTGTTTTGTGCTAGGCACACCTGGCTAGAGAGGCATATCGATCGATGTGTGCCGTAAAGAAGGAGCTGTGGGGCCTACACTCACCTAGGTGAACGACCTAAAGTGAAAAGATGAATTTGCGCGATGGAGCTAGGGAATGCCGAGGGAGGGTTAGAGGGATTCGGGCGTCTGCATGCACGAGAGAAAGTTACCGCTAGCTAGCTACAAAGATAAGAGGATTGTGTGGGTGGAAAAGACGAATAGAGGATCATACTTCATTATAAAAAGCGAATTCGGATATTTGAAGAATTTATCATAGTGTTTTAAACCGACACATGTGTGAATATATATAATGGTGATACACATGGTGTGGTTATGAACATGTTATACTACATATAATATATTTTATCTCTACTCTTATAAAAAACGGAGTTGTTGATGATGGTGCCATCCTGCAATATAGGCCGTCCGATTTATATCTGATGGATAGGAAGGAAACTATGGCAATTTTGAAAAAAGATACCCACACCCCTCTCCATATTTGAAATTAGGACTCCCCTTGATCATATTGATGTTCTGTGGAATGCATGGGCATGTTGCTAGTACTACGTATAACATATAGAACATTGATCATAATTTGGCCTAATGTGTGGCTTTTGCAGCTCAAGTCTAAATACTTGTCATAATGTAGGGGGCATGGCACTATACTATGTGTGATAAACACGGTGTACACGTATGGAACATGGTTTAGATTATGAATATATAGTGAGTACATCAAATGTACTATTATTTGGAATCAACATCAAGTGTATTCAAAAAATAGAATTCGGGTTCATGTAGTACACATAGTTCATATCTATCTCTATAGTAATCATGTGGTGTGTTATTAAGGTAATACACGAATGATGGTTGAAGTTGGCAACAATCATGATTGTAGATTGTTATTGAAATAGAGAAACGAATTCAAAATTCAGTTCAAATTGCAGTGGTAGTATAGACATTTGGAATGCACTAAAATGTTGGTATGAGTAGGTTACATGCATTATACATCAAGCGAAAAAATTTAATTGGACATAACATGGATTCATACTACCGAATAGCATTTAATTGCACTAAATTGTTGGTACGAGTAGCTTTAAATAGCATTTTTATAGTAAAACAGGGCAAGACTCTCTCTTTGTGTGGTGTGAATAGTTTTATTTTTTCGTTTTCTTTTTGGTTGAGGGAAGTGCGAATTGATTTGGTACGTACAAGTACAATATTACACATTAGGCTTGTCCCTAAAATCCAACCCGCACCTTGTTATATCCCGAAAATTCAGATATCGTGCTCCCAAAACTGGCGCCTTCACAACCCGCGCCTTGCTATCCTGAAATTACAACGCGCGCGAAAACTCCCTCCAGCTGCCAAATCCCGACACGCGAAATCCCCCTTCTAACCCTGAGCCGAAAGGGCCGCTAGTTCAAATCGGCGCGGGGTACTTTTGTAATACACCCTACATTTTGGACAAGCGCGTCCCTAAGTCATGGTTCACCCCCTCCCATCGCCTCCTTTTTGCCATTCGAAATCCCAGGACACCATAACCTCTCCGCTCCAGCTGTGAAACCCCATCCTCCTCCGTCCGCCACCTCACCCCTGCCCAGCCAGAGCCTCTTCCCCGACGACTCGTCCACCGCAACATCTCGACGTCCCTCGTCCACCTCCCCGGATGAGGATCCGTCGTCCATCTTGTCGTCCCGCCAGTTTAGCTGCCCCGTCCTCCACCTCCAAGGAGCTGCTCCGACGGTCGCCTCGTCTATCGCGACTGCTCCATCCCCACAGCACTGCCTGAACCTGCTCCACTAGAACCGCATCATCCTCACCGACTCCTCGAACGAAGCCGAGGCCTACTCGGCGCCACCAAAGAGGTTGTACACGCATCGCATCGCACCTTCTCCTTAGCTCGACCTCCCGTCGCCGACGGTGCTCCATCCCGCACCCCCATGGAGCGGCTACCTTGAAGCCGGCGCCGCGGGCGACATCTCCATGGCGGCTCTCCCCTAGTGCGAGGCCCCTTTGGCGGCGGCGTCCATACCAGCCAGATCTGCTGCTGCTGCTGCTCTAGCTCTCGCTCGCTCGCTCGCGCTGCTGCTGCTCCGGCTCTCGCTCGATTGCTCGCTCGCCCAGCTGCTGCTGCTCAGGCTCTCGCTCGCACTGCTGCTATTGCTCCGGCTCTTGCTCGATCGCCCAACTGCTGCTGTTCCGGCTCTTGCTCGCTCGCTCGAGCTGCTGCTGCTGCTCTCCCCCTTGCTCGTGCTACTGCTCTGCTCCGATTTAGCTACACTTTAGTCGACTTATCGACTTTTGGGTCAGTCGATTTTCAGGGGGTGGGAGGGGGGCTCACCGGAGTTAAGGAAGAACCACCCGCAGCGGGGACGGGGGCTCGCCGGAGAGGTACCCCACTATCTATCTTAGGCTTCAGGGTGGGGGCGGGGGGCCTATAGGGCTGGCCGGGGCGGCGGCGGACCGACAGTGGGGAGTTGTTTTGGTGCGGCGAGGTGGCGCTCGGGCCGGCGGCTCGGCCGGTGGTGGCTGGCGACCCAGGGGGTGCAGGTTGAAGATGAACTGCAGGCCCTCCCTAAACTACATGTCAAGTGCCTCTCTGCTACCATTGCGTTCAGTTTCGGCAGTAACATTCAGATTCCACAGTAAATTTCAGTTTCGACAGTTAAGTTCAGAGTCAAGAGTTTTTACCTCATCTGTTGTAGTCAGGTGGTTTTTGGTGATGTAAATTTTACATCTATTTTACATCATCTATTGGAGATGCTATTAGAATCCCACTTGAGATTGACGATGTCTGTCTTGTGTTGCTTCAGCCTTGACGTCTTACGGCTCACCGGGGCTGCTCCAACGACAGAAGGATCCATCACAATAGAGCAGTGCTATGACGCCCCGAGAACGATGTGCCAGGTGTCTTCCAGTTATTCGCCGTCATTGCCATGTCATTTGTTTGCGTGTTGCATTCTTGCCATGTCATCATGTGCATTGCATCTTCATGTTTTCAAAACTTGCATCTATTCAGGTCTCCCCGTTCTTTCCGTTGTCTGTTCCGAGCCCAGACACACTTGCACGCGCCCGCGGCACGTCCGAAATATTATTTTACAAGTGGCTGGAAAATGTTCTCGGAATGGGTTGAAAGTTGGCGTGCGGTCTTATATTAGTGTAGGAAGACTGCCTGTCAAATTTCATCGCGTTCGGAGTCCGTTTGATAGCCCAACCGTTAAACTATAGCGGCAGTATAGCCGGTCTATCATTGGACGTTTTCGGTCTCCAGAAACTGCTGTCGGGCCCTCTCTCTTTTCTCATCTCTTAGCCTGAGGCCTTCTTCACAGCCCACTACCACTCACCCTCAGGACCTACCTAAAATCTCTCGTCAGCCCACGACCCTCCTTGCGCGCGCGCACGAAAGCTATCCCGGACCCAACCCGGACAGTCGTCACCGTTGGGTCCGGATCATCCCCAAACATCTTTAAAATATCACCATTTTCTTATTTGGACTTCCTAGTGTATTTTTCTCGACCGCTCGATTTTAAATGGAGGGACGGCTTAGCCCCTAAACTCTTCCTCTTTCCTTATATATAGTCCCTAGTCTAAATCTAGACCAAACCCTAGAAACTAGGGATCTTGTCCCATCCTCCACTGCCGCCAGCCCAATATATGCTCCTCCTTGGGATCCCCTCCCGATCCAAAACCACTAGCCATAGCCGCCACTCCACCTGGTTCCTCGGGATCCATCCCGGTCCAACCAGCGAGCCCCCCTCCTGCTTTGTTCCTCGAAGGGATCGAGAGAGTTGCCGCCCCCTTGTCACCTCCCGCGCCTCTCGACCCTCGCCTCCTCTGCACGCATCTCGCCGGAGCAAGCTCATCGCAATCCAATCGCTCCTGGTGAACAGCAGCAGCAACCGAGGCCCCTGCTGCCCGCCTCCTCACGTCGGCGACCAACTCAACGACTCCAGGCCCTATCTCGCGCCCCTGCTTCTTTCCTTCGTCTCCCTCGCTGCTCCCTCTATCTCACCCGTTTCTCTCCCTCTCTCTGTTCTCTGTAACAGCGCCATCGCCTGAGGAGCTCCTCTCCTGCGCTGTCTTCATCCTCGCCGAGCCTCGCCATGGATGCTACCACCCTGGCCTTGGACCTGCTGAGTCTCGCGCGCCTTGCCGCTCCCTGCTGACTCCGCCGGAGCCGCGCCTCTCCACGCCGGCCATCTCCCTCGTCGGAGTCGCGCCCTTGTTTGCCCTGCTTTGAGCGACAGGATGAGGCAGTGCCGGCGTTGACTCTGTGTTGAGCACGACCCCCTCCTCTGATTCACGTGTAGCGCAACGCCCTAGCCCAGCTCTAGCGATCGCATGGGACACAAGCAGATCCGGCCCAGCGCCTCCCTTCGCGGCCTGCATCTTCCTCCGACTGGGATTGGCCCATGGGTGAGAAGTCCCAGTGCCTCATGTTGTTTTTATCCTTTTCCCCGCTGTTGGGCCAGCAGTTCCGGCCCATGTAGTTTTTTTAGGTCTGTGATTTAGCTATTTTCCAGAGAGTGCCAGTTTTGCAGAATGGCCCCTAAACTTCATGCATTTAATAACTTCACAACCGTGCATCAGATCTAAATAATTTATATATGTAACTTGACTAGAATTTCATCTAGTTTCACAATATCCAACTTTCATGCATGTTAAAAATGTTTAAAAGGCTGTTTGTGTAATTTTGCTCATATGCCATGTTAAAATGATTTGTTTCATAACTAAATAACCGTAGCTCCAAACTTAACAAACTTTATATGTATATGGGGTAGAAAATTGCCTAGTTTAACATGGTGGCTTCTCCTTGCATGTTTAACAACTCTAAAATTGTGTTTAGGGCAGATCAGTACCAAACCTTAAAATATGCACATTTGGAGTTTCGGACTTGTTGTTTGTTGTTCCGGCCTCATTTAAACTTGTCTAGATAGTTAGTTTACATATGCCTCACCTCTTGCCATGTTAATCAACATTTAATATTGTTGAGAACATAAACAAGATCGAACTAAATAATTGATGTGGTGTTTCGTCAATATGCAACGGAGTTGCATATTGTGCTCCACTTAATTTGTAGGATTGCTTGTGCACTTTGCCATGCCATGCTTTATTAAACCGGACATGCATCATACTTGATTGTGCATCATGCCATGTTCATGTGGTGGTTGTTTACTATGTGGTTTGTTTCTTTCCGGTGTTGATTCTTCGGGTTGGTTCCGTTAACGTCGCGTTTGTGAGGATCCGTTCGACTACGTCCGTTTGTCTTCTTCATGGACTCGTTCTTCTTCCTTGTAGGATCTTAGGCAAGATGACCATACCCTCGAAATCACTTCTATCTTTGCTTGCTAGTTGCTCTCTCTATTTCTATGCCTATGCCGCGATACCTACCACTTGCTATATCATGCCTCCCATATTGCCATGTCAAGCCTCTAACCCATCTTGTCCTAGCAAACCGTTGTTTGGCTATGTTACCGCTTTGCTTAGCCCCTCTTATAGCGTTGCTAGTTGCAGGTGAACATTGTAGTTTGTTCCTTGTTGGAACATGGATATTTTGTTGGGATATCATAATATCTCTTATTTACTTAATGCATCTATATACTTGGTAAAGGGTGGAAGACTCGGTCTTATGCCTGGTGTTTTGTTCCACTCTTGCTGCCCTAGTTTCCGTCATACCGGTGTTATGTTCCTTGATTTTGCGTTCCTTTCATGGTTGGGTTATAATGGGAACCCCTTGACATTTTGCCTTGAATAAAACTCCTCCAGCAAGGCCCAACCTTGGTTTTACCGTTTGCACTAACAACCTACCACCTTCCCTTGGGTTCTGCAGACTCAAGGGTCATCTTTATTTTAACCCCCCCCCCCTGGCTAGTGCTCCTCTGAGTGTTGGCCCAAACTAGAGTCCTTTGCAGCGCCCCCTCGGGGAAACTCGAGGTTTGGTTTTAGCTGTACGGAGCGCTCATCCGGTGTGCCCTGAGAACGAGATATGTGCAGCTCCTATCGGGATTTGTCGGCACATCGGGCGGCTTTGCTGGTTTAGTTTTACCATTGTCGAGATGTCTTGTAACCGGGATGCCGAGTCTGATCGGATTGTCTTGGGAGAAGGAATATCCTTCATTGACCGTGAGAGCTTGTGATGGGCTAAGTTGGGACACCCCTGCAGGGATTTGAACTTTTGAAAGCCGTGCCTGCGATTATGGGGAGATGGGAATTTGTTAATGTCCGGTTATAGAAAACCTGAAACTTAACTTAATTAAAATGCATCAACCGCGTGTGTAGCCGTGATGGTCTCTTCTCGGCGGGGTCCGGGAAGTGAACACTGTGTCGGAGTTATGCTTGAACGTAAGTAGTCTAGGATCACTGCCTGATCATAGATTCTCGACCATGCTTTGCCTCATCTTCTCGCTCTCTTTTGCGTAAGTTAGCCACCATATATGCTAGTGCTTGCTGCAGATCCACCTCATACCGTTACCCTACCCATAAGCTTAAATAGTCTTGATCGCGGGGGTGTGAGATTGCTGAGTCCCCGTGACTCACAGTTTACTTTCAAAACCAGCTTGCAGGTGCCGATGATTCCGTGCAGGTGACGCAACCAAGCTCAAGGAGGAGCTCGATGAAGATCATGTGCGTTGAGTTGTTTCGTTTCCAGTTGATCAATAGTGGAGCCCAGTTGGGGCGATCGGGGATCTGTAGCATCAGGGGTAGCCTTCTTTTATTTTGGTTCCGTAGTCAGACCTTGTTTGTATCTGTATGATGTAATGCTTTATTCTTGTATTGTGTGAAGTGGCGATTGTAAGCCAAATCTGTACCTCTTTCTTATTTTGTACATGGGATGTGTAAAGATTACCCCTCTTGCCACATGCCTACAATATTTCGGTTATGCCTCTAAGTCATGCTCTGACACGTGGGAGATATAGCCACATCGTGGGTGTTACAAGTTGGTACCAGAGCCTTCCCTGACTTAGGAGCCCCTGCTTGATCGAATCGCTGGCGTTGTTGAGCCTAGAATTTATTTTTGAGTCATTTAGGATTATATATATCGGAGAGT
The DNA here is from genome assembly GCF_056163025.1 of Triticum urartu. Taxonomy (NCBI): domain Eukaryota; kingdom Viridiplantae; phylum Streptophyta; class Magnoliopsida; order Poales; family Poaceae; genus Triticum; species Triticum urartu. Next base: position 561,234,969 of record NC_141875.1, read on the forward strand.
AGGATTCTTTTTACTCCTCAGTCCCTTCGTCGCTCTGGTGAGGCCTCCTGACGTTGAGTTTTGACTCTTCTCTTCTTAAATTTCACTAATTTTTTTTAGGATCACGCGGGTATCTTGGAATCATTCCGATGATTTTGTGACGAGAACATTGTTCTTGGTGCCTCCTGACATTTAAGGGTTGTGGCAGTGTCCCGGGGAGTTGAGCGCCGAGGTGTTGTCGTCACAATTTTATCGTTGCAGTTCTGGAATACCTGAGTTCGCCGACATCGAAAATCTCTTTTATGCAGTTGTTGGTGAGATAACCTCGACGCCACCCAGTACTTGGGCGGGAGTTAGGGAGTATTGCCATAACTCGTATAACGGATGCTTTTCGAAGGTTGAGGTAAATGATTTCCGAAGGTTTCTTGGTTATGTGTTGAAGGATGGATACAGCTGGATGAAGGTTTTGCTAGCTTTGGGTGAGATATTATGCTTCCCCTGTATCCCCAACACCTGATTGCATAACCAGAAAGTTTCGGGAGTTTATAAGTGGGAATTCAAGTAGCTCTTTGTAGCGCCCCGAGACCGATGTGCCAGGTGTCGTCCAGTTATTCGCTGTTTTTGCGTTGTCATTGCTTGCGTGTCATGCATGTCATATCATGTCATCATGTGCATTGCATTTGCATACGTGTTCGTCTCATGCATCCGAGCATTTTCCCCGTTGTCCGTTTTGCATTCCGGCGCTTCGTTCTCCTCCGGTGGTCATTTCTACCTTTCTTTCATGTGTGGGGGTTAAACATTTCCGGATTGGACCGAGACTTGCCATGCAGCCTTGGTTTACTACCGGTAGACCGCCTATCAAGTTTCGTACCATTTGGACTTCGTTTGATGCTCCAACGGTTAACCGAGGGACCGAAAAGGCCTCGTGTGTGTTGCAGTCCAACACCCCTCCATTTTGGCCCAACTCCCACCGAAACAACTTCCATCCTCTCGACCGTTTGATCACGATCGTGTGGCCCAAAACAGCACCTCATTTGGACACTCCTAGCTCCCTCTACCTCTATATAAAGACCACCTCTGAAATTCGCGGTTCCATTCTCCCCCTAACCCTAGATCCATCCATCGCCGCCGCCGGACACGTCCGGACGGAGCCGGACGTGTCCGCCCGCCGCCGCCGGACACGTCCGGACGGAGCCGGACGCGTCCGCCCATCGCCGCCGACCAATCGCTGGCCGCCACGCGTCCCGGGCCGGTCCCCACATCGCCGCGCCACCCGAGGCCCGCCGAGGCCCGCGGGAAGCCCCCGCGGCCCGGCTGCTACAGTGCGCCCGCGCTCTCCCTCCTCCGCCCGCGCGCCAGCGACGCGCCCCGCTGCCACCGCGCCGGCCACCACACGCCATTGCTGCGAGCTCGCCGCCCTCTCGCCGGAGCACCGCGACGCCGGCAGCTCCCCTCCACCGCGACCCCCTCGCCGTCCCTCGTCGCCCGGCCGCAGATCCGGCCACCGCCGCCTCGCCCTCGCCTCCCCTCGCCGATTTGGGCTCCGGTGACCTCCGACCTCGACCCCGGCGACGGTGATCCTCGGGAGTCGCGCCAGCTACAGTACCGGCCCGATCTGGAAACCCTAGATCTCGCGCAGTTGACTTTCTCCCTCTCTTCTATATTTTTTTGCATACTTCACAGCATCGTAACTTCTCATCCGTAACTCCGTTTTGGGCATATAGCATATCAAAATGTTCGCCGCAGAGAGCAAATCATTTCATATCATTGCATCATTTTCATTTGAGTTAATCTTGATGCCCGAAATCCTGTTGGAAGTATGCTAGTTGAGATAATTGTCAGATCTGCTGCTCCATTTAGATATTTGTCATTTTTGCCATGATTATTGTGTGCATGTCATGCCCATGAGCTCTACATATGTTTTGTTAAGGGTTTTGCCATCTTTCCAGAGGTGCAACCCATGTTTTTTTTGTGATGTGTGTGGTGACTAGCACAAGCTTGCAAAGTGAGGCACTTGGTAATGCTGATTTCAGGGACTTAGCATTTCCACTAAGTCCTTGACCTATTTATCTCATATGGCCATATGTTCATGTTGTTTCCTAGTGACCCGTGCCTCTTTTGAGGATGATCAGTAAGGATGTTTTGTTATTCTTGTAGTGCTCTATCCATCCATGTCTTTGTTTGCAATTATGGAGCACCCTAGCTTGAGTCAATCGAGCTCTACTTTTGCTATTTCGTGAATCTGGGCAGATTGTCTACTTGTTAGCAATTTTGCCGATGATGTTGCAGTTGATCCGTGCATGCTATGGTATTGTTCTTGCCATGTCTAGCTTGTATTTTGTGTATTCTTGATGGGTGTGTGCTTTATTGTCATGCCTTGCTCTGTAGTGAGTGCATCAAGCTCGTAAACATGCCTACTTGATATCTGTTTCAGCATGTTCCAGTTTTCACTAAGTCTGGGAACTGATTATGATTTTGCCATGTTCACATGCCTGCAAATGTATTTTCTGATCCCTTTTGGCTCAAGGTCACTAAGGGATTTTTGTTAATCTCTTTGAGTAGCTCCATGCCATGCTTTACCTTTCCATGTTCATGTCCTGTAGCATGTAGTTTTGTTGCTCCGAAGAGCGCTATCTGATCTGGAATTCCAGACAAGTGTTAATTTCACGAAGTCTGAGATCTGTTTACCAAATGCATTTTTCCCATGCTTGTTTGAACCTGTTAATGGATGAATTGGCCGTAGCTCAGTGCTAGTCTTTTGTTAAGCATCATGAATGGATTCCTGCCATGTATTTTGATGCCATGTTTGGGTGCTGTAGCATGTTCATCTTGTTGCATTTAGATGGCTGGTTGCTGTAAATCGCAGAACGTGGCCATATTTGAATCGCTTGCCATTTCCAAACCGTGACTCCGATTCCGGCGTTCTTTATATCGTTTTCAAGAGATTTAATCTCATCTTTCCAGTGGCACACTTGTATTTCCAAGTTGAGGCCAGGTTCATGCATCTCTTGTCAAATCTTGCATATGCATCCCGCATCGCATCCCGCATAGCATACCATCTTTGCATCATGTTGTTTGAGTTTGCACGTGGTTGATTGTGTCCTTGTTGCTTGTTTGTCTTGTTTGGGTAGAGCCGGGAGACGAGTTCGCTAACGAGGAGCCCGTTGAGTTTGCTTTCGAGGATCCAGTCAACTCTGACAACTTTGCAGGCAAGATGATCATACCCTCGAAATCACTACTATCTTTGCTTTGCTAGATGCTCGCTCTTTTGCCATGCCAATGCTACGATGCCTACCACTTGCTTTCAAGCCTCCCAAATTGCCACGTCAAACCTCTAACCCACCATGTCCTAGCAAACCGTTGATTGGCTATGTTACCGCTTTACTCAGCCCCTCTTATAGCGTTGTTAGTTGCAGGTGAAGATTGGAGACCGTTCCTTGTTGGAACATTATTTTACTTGTTGGGATATCATTATATTGCCATGTTATATTAATGCATCTATATACTTGGTGAAGGGTGGACGGCTCGGCCTTATGCCCGGTGTTTTGTTCCACTCTTGCCGCCCTAGTTTTCCGTCATATCGGTGTTATATTCCCGGATTTTGCGTTCCTTACGCGGTTGGGTAATAATGGGAACCCCTTGACAGTTCGCCTTGAACTAAAACTTCTCCAGCAATGCCCAACATTGGTCTTACCATTCGCCACCTAGCCTTTTCTTTCCCTTGGGTCGGCCAGCCCAAGGGTCATCATTATTTTACCCCCCGGGCCAGTGCTCCTCTGAGTGTTGGTCCAAACTAGAGTCCTGTGCAGCGCCCCCTCGGGGAAACTCGAGGTTTGGTTTTAGTTGTATGGAGAGCTCATCTGAGTGTGCCCTGAGAAAGAGATATGTGCAGCTCCTATCAGGATTTGTCGGCACATTCGGGCGGTGTTGCTGGTTTAGTTTTACCCTCTCGAAATGTCTTGTAGAACCGGGATACCGAGTCTGATCAGAATGTCTCGGGAGGAGGTCTATTCCTTCGTTGACCGTGAGAGCTTGTGATGGGCTAAGTTGGGACACCCCTGCAGGGATTTGAACTTTCGAAAGCCGTGCCCACGGTTATGGGCAGATGGGAATTTGTTAACGTCCGGTTGTAGAAAACCTGAAGTTGACCTTAATTAAAATACATCAACCGCGTGTGTTACCGTGATGGTCTCTTTCCGGCGGAGTCCAGGAAGTGAACACGGTGTTGGAGTTATGCTTGACGTAGGTTGTTCTAGGATCACTTCTTGATCATACTTTTTTCGACCGTGCTTTTGCCTTCTCTTCTCGCTCTCTTTTGTGTATGTTAGCCACCATATATGCTAGTCGCTTGTTGCAGCTCCACCTCATACCTTTACCTTACCCATAAGCTTAAATAGTCTTGATCGCGAGGGTGTGAGATTGCTGAGTCCCCGTGACTCACAGATACTTCCAAAACCAGCTTGCAGGTGCCGATGAGTCCGTGTAGATGACGCAACCAAGCGCAGGAGGAGCTCGATGAAGATCTTGCCCTTTGTGTTGTTCCGTTCTAGTTGATCAGTTGTGGAGCCCAGTTGGGGTCGATCGGGGACCTTTGTCGCATTTGGGGTTCTTCTTTTATTTTGGTTCCGTAGTCGGACCTTGTTTGTATTTGGATGTTGCAATGCTTTATTCATGTAATTGTGTGAAGTGCGATTGTAAGCCAACTATGTATCTCTTTCCCTTATGTATTACATGGGTTGTGTGAAGATTACCTCACTTGCGACATTGTTTTCAATGCGGTTATGCCTCGAAGTCGTGCTTCGACACGTGGGACATATAGCCGCATCGAGGGCGTGACACTCTTAGGATATCGTCCCGACAGATGTGTGATATGAGATTGGGGTTCGACGCCTAGTGGTCCGCCCATCCACGGTTGGTTTTACAGTGGTCTCGTTGTGTCTTAAAGAGTCCTTGGCTATGCTGACTCGGGGACACTTCGTATGTCATGTGAACTGCCTTGTACATTATGGTGCTGTACGATCGAGCCCGTGTGGGCCCCACCACGAAAACTTTGGACGAAATCTCTATCAAATGTTTGTTCCGGCTTATTCTGCAAGCCAATCCTTGTTTTGTTTTCAGTTTTGGTATTCGAGTTGCTTCGAAGTAAAATGTTGATTCCATACCTTTCCTAAGCGGTGTTCTCATATTTCTATGCGGATACCAATCTTTCTCGATCATCGAGTTTGTCATGTCAATCCTTGTCAACCGGCGTGTTTCTCTTCAAGTGGATCCGATCATTTCAACATCCGCAAGATCAACTATCAGTTCTTCTCAATGGTGTTTGTTTTCATCCGTCTCTATGTTGCCTTTGTATTCCCGCCCACCCACCCTTTTCTTCAAGGACTCAGATTTCTTAATCAAATATCCATTTTATTCATGTGAAGTCTCTTCGTTCTTTTCAATCAATGTTCGTATCCTGTGATTCTCATGAAGATACTAATGGAGCTTAAGTTCATCATTCTCCGTTCTCTTTCTTCTCTGGTGGATCCAATTCAAGCTTTTGGTGTTGATCATATCCTTTAACTCGTTTCAAATGCTTTCCCATGCCGTTGCACCTCATAATCATCCACTTCTCGCTATTCTATTGTTCCGGAGTGCTGAAGATATCTCAGAAGGCTAGTCTTGTCATCCAAGATCCGTTCAACCTATTTCGAGGTCTTATCTTACTCAAGCCATTTTATTCAACCAGTGCTATCTCCTTTTCAAGTAATCATTTCAACGGTGTTTCTCTTGAGTGGGCCCTAACCCACAGGTCTTTTCCTAGGATCTTACCTGACTCTTCTTATTTACCTGGAGCGATCCTAAATTCTTTTGGAAGTTCGACGTAAGAATGAGTTATCATTAGTCATATGTATTTCTCCAAGATCTGTCAAATTCTTTCATCGTTGGTTCAACCTTTATAATTTTCATACCGGAGTGTCTCAACAACTCATGGTGGTTTTTTCTCGTGGTCATTCTCAACATTTGAAAACCAAAGAAGAGTTTTCCTCTAAATCTTATATGTTCTCTTCAAGATTCATGGTTCTAGCTTGATGCCATCCTCTCATAATTGTTTTCGATTGTGAACATTCTTTTCGCCCATCCGGAGTAATTCAGGAGTATTTTTTTCAGTTTGATTATCCGGAGGCCATCAATTCAGGTTTATTCATTCTCAGCTTTCAGTTATCATTCTCCAAATCTTACCGGTGCTTCATTCAAGTATTATCTAAATCAGCTCGTGATTTCCTTGTTCACTTGCATCCAAATTCTCTCAAGTATCTTCGTTCATTTTATAATTCTTACCGGTGTTTTTCCTTATCTTTTCCTCATTCATTTTCAATTCTTTTGGTGGTTCATTCAAGAGTTTCTCTTCCTTGGTTATCATATCAATTCATTCATTCTATCCAATTCTACCAGTTATTCGTCGAAGACCTTCTCAAGTTTACACTATATCTATCTTAATCTTTTCTACGGGAATGAGTAGTATGCCAAATCTGTTGATTGTCATCAATTTAAATTGGTGAAGGATACGCATAACATAATTCTTATTCTTGTTTCATCCAAGTGACCAATTCCTTCCTTCGGAGTTTGTTCATGATGAATAAATTCTCGATTTCACTTGTTTCATCTTTTCTTTTTTCCGGAGTTCCAAGCTCTCGCAAGTAAATCACCACAGAGATCCATCTAAATCATTACAAGGTTTCACCTTGTATTTTCAACCTCTCTTTCATTTCGATTGTTCAACCTTTTGTTACCGGAGTTATTCATGGAGGCTCTACATGATGGTTCATCAAGGATTTAATTCCTTCTCGAAGTGTTCATCGAGATTCTTTCAGAGGAGCTCAAGCATTCTTCATCTTGCTATCCGGAGTGCAATTCTTCTTCCGTATCATTGGAGGTGGTATTATGTCATTCTTGATAATTTGAGGTTCATGTTTCATGATTCACATGTTGTTAAGAATGAGATATTTTAAATCCACCAATCTCTTCATTGGAGTTATCTTGGGTTATATTTCACCTAAAGCTTTCCCTAAGGATTGTTGCTTTTATGGTGCTTATAAATGATCCAAGTTCTTCATTTTTTTCCTCCCAGTGGAATAAGCTTCTCATCTCCTTGTTGATATCAATCCAATCTATCGTTTCCATTAGTGGCAGAATTTCACCTCATAATTTCGAGATGTTCTCTATAAGCCCACAACAAGCTTACTCTTTTCATTGTTGGTTTTCCAACAATTCCATTCAAGCATTTGTTGTAAGCATGCTCTCTCAAGATCTTGTGTTCCCTCTGTTCATTCCATTTCCATTCTTTCTTTTCTTCCGGAGGCATTGTGATGTTGCTCAATTCAACCCATGTTCTTGTTTTGTCAGGATCATGTTCTTTTCATTCTTATCCAATTAACCGAAGTGTTGTGGCTATCATTCCTCTTCTAACCGGAGTCTCATCCAAGTGCTTTCATTTTGCCAAGATCATATTCTTTACCTTCCATTTTCCAACCGGAGTGTTGTCGTAATTGATCCTCATCGTTCCTTGTACATCTCGTTTCTACCGGAGTGCCTGCATGTACTCCTTGTCCATTGCAACCCTTTTCTTATGTCTTTCAACCTACAAGGTTCTAGTAAGGTTCCTTGTTCCTCTTATCTAACGGCGTGTTTTCAACTTTGTTCACCTTCGCCGTATTCTTTCTTTCAATTTGTTCAACCTCTCAAGGTTCATGGGTTCACTCGTTTGTCAAAGAAGCAATTAGTTTTACCTCTTCTCTTCCTTTTCAGTTTCCCTCCGGTGCCATTGTAGATCTCGGGACGAGATCCTCTCGTAGTGGTGGAGTGTTGTGACGCCCCGAGACCGATGCGCCAGGTGTCTTCCAGTTATTCGCCGTCGTTGCCATGTCATTTGTTTGCGTGTTGCATTCTTGTCATGTCATCATGTGCATTGCATATTCATGTTTTCAAAACATGCATCTGTCCAGGTCTCCCCGTTCTTTCCGTTGTCCGTTCTGAGCCCAGACACACTTGCACGCGCCCGCCGAACATCCGAAATATTATTTTACAAGTGGCCGGAAAATGTTCTCGGAATGGATTGAAAGTTGGCGTGCGGCCTCATTTTAGTGTAGGAAGACAGCCTGCCAAATTTCATCGTGTTCGGAGTCCGTTTCATAGCCCAACCGTTAAACTATAGCGGCAGTATAGCCGGTCTATCGTCGGACGTTTTCGGTCTCCGGAAACTGCTGTCGGGCCCTCTCCTTTCTCTTCTCTCAGCCTGAGGCCTTCTGCACAGCCCACTACCACTCACCCTCAGGCCCTACCTAAACTCTCTCGTCCGCCCGCTGACCTCCTCGCGCGCGCCCAAATGTTGTCCCAGACCCAACCCGGACAGTCGTCACCGTTGGGTCCGGATCATCCCCAAACATCTTCTAAAGATCATCGATTTCTTATTTGGACTTCCTAGTGTATTTTTCTCGACCGCTAGATTTTAATTGGAGGGACGGATTACCCCTAAACTCTCCCTCTTTCCTTATATATAGTCCCTAGTCTAAATCTAGACCAAACCCTAGAAACTAGGGATCTTGTCCAATCCTCCGCCGCCGCCAGCCCACTATCTCCTCCTCCTTGGGATCCCCTATCGATCCAAAACCACCATCCACAGCCGCCACTCCACCTGGTTCCTTGGGATCCATCCCAGTCAAACCAGCGAGCCCCTCCCCTCTTGCTTTGTTCCCCGAAGTGATCGAGAGAGTTGCCGCCGCCTTGTCACCTTCCGCGCCTCTCGACCCCTGCCTTCTCTGCACGCATCTCGCCGGAGCAAGCTCATCCTGATCCAGTCGCTGCCAGTGAACAGCAGTAGCAACCGAGGCCCCTGCTCCCTGCCTCCTCATGTCGGCGACCAACTCGACGATTCCAGGCCCTGTCTCGCGCCCCTGCTTCTTTCCTTCGTCTCCCTCGCTGCTCCCTCTGTCTCACTCGTTTCTCTCCCTCTCTCTGTTCTTTGTAACAACGCCATCGCCTGAGGAGCTCCTCTCCTGCGCCGTCTTCATCCTCACCGAGCCTCGCCATGGATGCTGCCGCCCTGGCCTCGGACCTGCCGAGTCCCGCGTCCCTTGCCTCTACTTGCTGACTCCGCCGGAGCCGCACCTCTCTACGCCTAAGAACGCTGTCCATCTCCCTCGTCGGAGTCGCGCCCTTGCTTCCCCTGCTTCGAGCGACAGGATGAGGCAGTGCCGGCGTTGACTCTGCGTCGAGCATGACCCCCCTCCTCTGCTTCATGCGTAGCACAGCGCCCTGGCCCAGCTCTAGTGATCGCATGGGCCACAAGCAGATGAGGCCCAGTGCCTCCCTTCACGGCCTGCATCTCATGTTCTTTTTTTCCTTTTCCCCGCTGGGTTTGGCCCATGGGTGAGAAGTCCCTGCGCCTCATGTTCTTTTTTTACTTTTCCCCGCTGTTGGGCCAGCAGTTCCGGCCCATGTAGTTTTTTAGGCTCTGCGATTTAGCTATTTTCCAAAGAGTGCCAGTTTTGCAGAATGGCCCCTAAACTTCATGCATTTAATAACTTCACAACCGTGCATCGGATCTAAATAATTTATATATGTAACTTGACTAGAATATCATCTAGTTTCACATCCAACTTTGATGCATTTTAAAAATGTTTAAAAGGCTATTTGTGTAATTTTGCTCATATGCCATGTTAAAATGATTTGTTTCATAACTAAATAACCGTAGCTCCAAACTTAACAAACTTTATATGTAAATGGGGTAGAAAATTGCCTAATTTAACTTGGTGGCTTCACCTTGCATGTTTAACAACTCTAAAATTGTGTTTAGGGCAGATCAGTACCAAACCTTAAAATATGCACATGAGGAGTTTCCGGACATGTTGTTTGTTCTTCCGGCCTCATTTAAACTTGTCTAGATAGTTAGTTTACTTAAGATTTAATATTGTTGAGAACATAAACGAGATTGAACTAAATAATTGAAGTGGTGTTTCGTCAATATGCAATGGAGTTGCATATTGTGCTCCACTTAATTTGTAGGATTGCTTGTGCACTTTGCCATGCCATGCTTCATTAAACCTGACATGCATCATACTTGATTGTGCATCATGTCATGTTCATGTGGTGGTTGTTTACTATGTGGTTTGTTTCTTTCCGGTGTTTCTTCTTCGGGTTGGTTCCGTTAACGTTGCGTTTGTGAGGATCCGTTCGACTACGTCTGTTTGTCTTCTTCATGGCCTCGTTCTTCTTCCTTGCGGCATCTCAGGCAAGATGACCATACCCTTGAAATCACTTCTATCTTTGCTTTCTAGTTGCTCGCAATATTGATATGCCTATGCCGCGATACCTACCACTTGCTATATAATGCCTCCCATATTGCCATGTCAAGCCTCTAACCCACCTTGTCCTAGAAAACCATTGTTTGGCTATGTTACCGCTTTGCTCAGCCCCTCTTATAGTGTTGCTAGTTGCAGGCGAAGATTGGAGTTTATTCCTTGTTGGAACATGGATATTTTGTGGGGATATCATAATATCTCTTATTTAATTAATTCATCTATATACTTGGTAAAGGGTGGAAGGCTCGGCCTTATGCTTGGTGTTTTGTTCCACTCTTGCCGCCCTAGTCTCCGTCATACCGGTGTTATGTTCCTTTATTTTGCGTTCCTTACACGGTTGGGTTATAATGGGAACCCCTTGACAGTTCGCCTTGAATAAAACTCCTCCAGCAAGGCCCAACCTTGGTTTTACCATTTGCGGTAACAACCTACCACCTTCCCTTGGGTTCTGTAGACTCAAGGGTCATCTTTATTTTAACCCCCCCGGGCCAGTGCTCCTCTAAGTGTTGGTCCAAACTAGATTCCTTTGCAGCGCCCCCTCAGGGAAACTCGAGGTTTGGTTTTAGCTGTACGGAGCGCTCATCCGGTGTGCCCTGAGAATGAGATATGTGCGGCTCCTATCGGGATTTGTCGGCACATCGGGCAGCTTTGCTGGTTTAGTTTTATCATTGTCGAGATGTCTTGTAACCGGGATGCCGAGTCTGATCGGATTGTCTTGGGAGAAGGAATATCCTTCGTTGACCGTGAGAGCTTGTGATGGGCTAAGTTGGGACACCCTGCAGGGATTTGAACTTTCAAAAGCCGTGCCCGCGGTTATGGGCAGATGGGAATTTGTTAATGTCCGGCTGTAGTAAACCTGAAACTTAACTTAATTAAAATGCATCAAACGTGTGTGTAGCCGTGATGGTCTCTTCTCGGCGGGGTCCGGGAAGTGAACACGGTGTTAGAGTTATGCTTGAACGTAAATAGTCTACGATCACTTCTTGATCATAGATTCTCGACCGTGCTTTGCCTCCTCTTTTCGCTCTCTTTTGCGTAAGTTAGCCACCATATATGCTAGTGCTTGCTGCAGCTCCACCTCATACGTTTACCCTACCCATAAGCTTAAATAGTCTTGATCGCGAGGGTGTGAGATTGCTGAGTCCCCGTGACTCATAGTTTACTTTCAAAACCAGCTTGCAGGTGCCGATGATTCCGTGCAGGTGACGAAACCGAGCTCAAGGAGGAGCTCGATGAAGATCGTGTGCGTTGAGTTGTTTCATTTCCAGTTGATCAGTAGTGGAGCCCAGTTGGGGCGATCGGGGATCTGTAGCATCAGGGGTAGCCTTCTTTTATTTTGGTTCCGTAGTCGGACCTTGTTTGTATCTGTATGATGTAATGCTTTATTCTTGTATTGTGTGAAGTGGCGATTGTAAGCCAACTCTGTACCTCTTTCTTATTCAGTACATGGGATGTGTAAAGATTGCCCCTCTTGTGACATGCCTACAATGCAGTTATGCCTCTAAGTCGTGCTCCGACACGTGGGAGATATAGCCGCATCGTGGGTGTTACAAGTGCCCTGGACACCGTCTACAAATTCCTCAGATCTTCGTCCACACCTCCGACAGCCACCTCTGCCTCAACTGCTTCAGCGACCAACCCAATGATGCTGAGGTCGACACGGCCACAACAAAGAGGTTGTACACTTGTTGCATCAGTTATTACTATACATTCATGTCGATCCATTAGGGCTATTTTGGTTCGACGGAAAAACATAGCAATATGGAATTTTCCAATGGCACTCTACTATTCAATTATTCATGCATTTTGTTGAAAGGAATGAAGAAAAACATCCAGCTGGACCTACTTTTCAAAATCCTATGCATGAAAACAAGACCAAGTGCATTAGTGGCAGAATAACATTCTGACTATACACGCTTTCATATGGTTTCACTTTATTTTGGCCATGTTTCTTTGCATTCCTCTGCTCTTCCAATTCCTGTAAACCAAACACCCAAGTTGACAGAAATCCTGTGTTTACAAATGCTCTGTTTACCATGTGCATTCCTATCCTATTCTGGTGTTTTTCCTATCCCTGCGTTTTTAGAATCATGCAAGCCAAATGAGCCCTTACAGAATTACTTCAGTTATAGGTAGGTGTCGAAGGGAACTTTGTGTGGTTTGTCCTGCTCCTGCCACGACGTCGTCCACCTCGTCTGAGGTGCTCCATCGACAGAAACATCCACCAAACCAGACATCACGACTCCTGATCGTCCTTCGCTGCCTCAGATCTCCTTCCCTGCCACCGGCACCCACCGCAACAGCATCACCATCATCGACTCAGCAGATCAACCTGAGGAGTACATGGGTCCATAAGAGAGGTCGCACTCTTTTGATTCTGCTTATGTTATGCATTGCTTAAAATTACCTGCTACTTTATCGTCCTGTTCACCTCTTGGACTCCAAGTCAGGTCCAAATTAATCTTCAAACTTGAGTTCTAAATTAGTTGTGGGGCACATATCAAGGAAGCAATGAATAGTATCTCTGTCTAATATCTGGTTCACCTAGGGTATGGCTATGTTGTTCATCTTGGGTGGGAAACAAATAGTAAAGCAATCATCATCTGTCTTTTTATTAAATTAAAGCAATCATCAGCCTGCTATCATTATGTTTGGATCCATCCACTGGTTGTTACCATCACTCTAAATTTCCGCATGCTCTCCTTACATAATCTCACCATATTTTTTCGTATGCATGTCAGATATTGTACACAGTCATGCTGAACATGTAGAGAAAAAGAGAAGAGTTTTGCACGGCAATACAATGTCATGCATACATCGCTCCATAGTGGGTTCAATGGCAAACCCTCCCCACCCCTCTCCAGATTGTAATCCATAGGAAGATATCTGTTCTGAGGTGGATTCAGACGCCGCTGACCACTCCTATTTATGCACCAAGGTGTTTGCTCTACCTTGTCATGATGATGTTAGTCATATCATGCATATGTTGCCTTGTAGTGCCTACTTTTGATATCATATATGTCATCTGCTTAGTTTAGGCGTGTTCTGTAATGCCACCTGTTTAGTTTCTATATCATATATGGGAATTGTGCAGTCTCATCTCTTTTAGCCAGCCATAATATACGTGAAATGTGCAATGCCATCCTATTTAACCAGGCATCATATATTTGAAATGATATCTTTCCCATCCTTTTCTTCATTACATTTCCATTTGTCGACAATGTTTGTACATTAAACTACTCTTCTTGTGAATCAGCCATTTGGGTGGGAGATTGAAAAATCTGGAGTGAAAACAAGGCCTTCAGAGCAGACAGTGGTACCTATCGAAGCAGATCTCTTGTTGGGTCCTGATAGGTCCTCAGAGATGGATTCAGAGACAGATGACCAGTCCTATTCTCCCACCGAGGTGTATTCTCTAACTTGGCACGGTTATACTGCTCATATCATGCATATGGTGTCTTGCATTGCATAGATTAGAAATCATATACACAACATTCAACACGATGTTCTTAGTTCAGACATCATATCTAATGCCCTCTGTTTAGCATATAAATCACATATGTGAATTAAATGATGCGATCCTGATTACTTAGATAACATGTAGGTGAATTATGTCATGCGATCCTATTTAGTTATTTATCATATCTTTGAATTATGTTATGCTATGCTATCCAGTTTAGATAGACATCATATATGTGAAATTATGTCATGCTATCCATTTTAGTTAAACAATATACATGTCAACTATTTCATGACCTCTTTTTTTCACACTATCTATTGCATCTGTCTCTCATACAATGTCTGTACATTCAACTATGTTTCCTGTTTATCAGCCATTTGAATTGGAGGGGGTGATGCCAGCATCTAGCGGACTAAAAACACAGTCTTCAAATAAAATAGTGCTACCTCTTGGTGGAGATAGCACCCCCGTTGTACATGCACGAGAACCAGCCCTACCACACATAACCCAAACTCTCGCAGATTGTACCCCTACTGCGATGGACAGAGAACCAGCTTCACCCAATCTAACCCCACCCCGGCAGATAGTAACCCAGTTCCTGTTGACATAGCACCATCCCCACCATAGAGCTCCCAAACAAGAGCAGTTAGTAAGGCAGCTCTAGTGCCCAAAGGGCTAGTACTACCACGGCGAACCCCAACTCCACCAGTTAGTACGCCTATTCCTGTGGAGGAAGCACAACCAACTAGTCATAGTTTAGCATCTATTGCATTTGATGTTGTTAAATCGTATGTGCGTATCTTCCCATCTTGAAAATATTATACTGTAGATGAAGGAAAATGCCAGTTGTAGGTGTTTGTCTAGGAGTTATGTGTAAGTAATGTTATTCATGGCAATTACTTTGCTTTGTCCCATACATCCTACCTCCATGATGGTTATAATACACAAATTTTTCCCATTTTCTCTATAGAGAAGGACCGATTTGGAAACTCAGATGAGGTAACCTGTGCTAATACCTCTTCTATCTTCAAGAATGCTTGGTGGTAGTATCGGAATTACCTGAAGAAAACATACTTCACCGGCAAAGAAACTCATCCAATCCCCTTACGTTCTCCTGAGAAACTTTGACTAGATGATGACTGGGAACACCTTGTTCTGTCCTGGTCCCTAACCAAGAATGTGGTAAGGTCTATGAGCTCATTTTCTAATTTTAAGTACTATATTCTTGCGTCTTACTATACTCTTTTCATGTAGAACAAGTGCCTAAACTTGAAGAACAACTATTCTAATTTAAGATTCCATTCCTATCATAGTTCAAAAAAGCGCTAGGCGTTAATTGTGTGTTTTGCCACCGCCATGCACTTTACTGACCAAAGCGCATGCTTATGCGCAGTTATGCACAGATTAAGCGTAGTTATGCGCAATGCATTTCACCAATGCCTAGAGCCTAGGCGCGCTTAAGCGCTCGCTTAGGCGCCCCTTTTTTAACTATGATTGCTATCGTGCATACTGCTTTGCTCTTGTATCACTATATTTTCTCAGACAAACTTATTTTTAAATTGAAGGATCCAATCGAAACTGCAATGGCATAGCAAGTATGTTCACGCATGTTTCTTTAACAGGCTTGCTCTTATCAATAGCTCTGTTGATTTCAATTTCAATTGTGTATACAGTTGACTTCTCATATCATGCACATTACTAGCATCACAACAAATCCAATAGTGTTGTTGTACATGTAGATCTGTGGTGCCCATCTGAAATCTTGTTGTGCCGTGTAGTTTCCCACACTTTGTATTATTTCACTGCTGCTTTGTCTTGAACTGATATGATTTGAACCGTGTCTCTATTTTGATTTGGCAAGACAATGCAGCGACCATAGGACATAGATATATGTTTGGTTGATGCTTTTATTATGTGCTAATACTTTGCAATAGAAGACTTGGTAGTTTAATCCTGTCCACCTTACTAATGAACTGGTTCACCGAAATGAGTTTCATATACTAGTACTTGCTAAACTGTTATGAGTCTGCTTGTTTCTTCTTTTATAATGCTGACAGAATATTGGGGAAGAGTGCCTTATTAAGGAATGGTAAAGGAAGTAATGCAGATAAGGTTCAGGATATTGACACATCCTTGTTGGTCTCCAACAAATCTGATAAAACAACTAAGGAAGACTATCTCGAAGACAGTGAGACAACCCCAAACTCCTGTCTTGGTTTAGTGTTGGAGTTACTAGCCACTACCGCTTGCACAAGCTATTCAAACTCACTATCTGAATCAGTTCGGTTTCTTAAGTCTGAACTACAAGCTGAAAGACATCGATCAGCTGTGCTGCGACAAGAAGCGGAAGGACTGCGGAAGTCCCTGGAGCATTCAGATGCATACTTTCTGGTGCAACAGCAAGCGTTGGAGGATTTTAGCGCCAAACAGGACAAAGCTAATAAGCTTGCTAAGCTTATTGCCAGCATGGTGGATACCATGTTTCTTGAGCTCTTCTGAAGTTGTTTCAGTTATGCTCTTGTTTTGCTGCCGCGTTTATTTGCACTGGTGGCCAATTTTGATGACCAGTGTATGTAATATGCTGCTTTGTTCCCTATATTTGCACTGGTGGTGAACTTTGAAGCCCAGTGGATGTAATATGTGTAATAGCGGTAATAGGCTAGTGTTAACTGCTTATTGATGCTCTGTTTGGTGTTCACAAAGAAAAGCCGAATAGAGGATCAAATAATACCTGCAGGAGTCTAATACAAGTATGTCGATATGCGTATGCAGGCTTCACTGCTGACCTCTGCCGCACTAACTGCGGAGGTCGCCGCACTGAAGCAGAACCTCGAGCGGTCCGAGAAAGAGCTCGGTCTTGCCAAGAGGCAGCTCGAGGAGAACAAAGGTAAGTAATACCTTGTCTATATATATATACATCCGGTCTATTCTGATAATATTATCAGAATAGTTATTCTGATAACACTTCCGCACCGCGCGCTCAATGCAACTGCACGTCATTGTTTGAACCAACTGTGCTGCAGTACTCACACGAGTGAACTTCGTGTCGAAAAAAAACTGCACGCAGTGTTTTTACGGTACTGTTTTCGCTCAAATTTTTAAACCGTTTATCGGAACGAGGCGTATAATATACCGTTGAAAAGCTATTGATTAGGCGCAACTTCGCCATGTTGAACACTTTTCGAGATTCCTCTCGGTTTAAGAGCAGTTTCAAAAATGGTGCGGCGGATGACGAGTGGCAGCGAGCGTATTTTCGTGATTTTTTCTAAACTGCTCATCAAAATAAGGCAAATGATACGCCGTTGGAAAGATATCGTCGAGGCGCATCTTTTTCATATGTAATATTTTCTCTAATTCATTACGGTTTAAGAGCAGTTTCAAATTTACTAAATCACGGAATTATGTTTTTTTTGAAATTTTTGCAATTTTCGGTACTGCTTTTGCTCTAGTTTTTGAACCGTTTGTCGAAACGAGGCGTGTAATAAGTCGTTGGAAAGCTATGGACAAGGCGCAACTTTCATATGTAGAAATGGTTTTGAGATTCCTTATAGTTTTAAATTCGTTTTAAAAATCATGCGGGGGACGACGAGTGGGAGCGGCCGTTTTTCATGAAAATTTTACAAACCGGTTGTCAAAATGATTCAAATGATATGCCGTTGGAATGATATCGACGAGAAGCAACTTTTTCATGTAGAACACTCTCTCTAATTCCTTACAGTTTGAGAGCAGTTTTAAATTTACCGAAATGCAGACACTCTGTTTTTCGCGACACCCAAATCGACGTGGGTACTTCATCCGACTGAAAACCGCACTGCATCGGACGAACAACTGCACTTCATCGGACAAATAAGTGCACTGCATGATTTCCTTTTTGTGGGACGTAATATTTCCTAAACGAGGTGGAGTGCACTTCATGTCGAGTGTTGGTGAACCACAATACTATGAAAAGTGAACCTCGAGACTACCGTAAGCAAGCCGTACTGCATCAGACAGAAAACCTCACTTATTTAGACTAAAAAACACACTTCATTGGACACATAAGTGCACTGCATGATTTATTTTTTGTGGGACGTAAATTTTCTTTTTTTGTGGGACGTAATTTTCGCAAACGAGGTGGAGTGCACTTCATGTCGAGCATTGGTAAACCACAATACTATGAAAAGTGAACCTCGAGACTACCGTAAACGGGCCGCGACACTACCGAAAGTGAACCACATGAGTTTTTTCCAAACTCAATTTTTATGTGCATAGACCGCGCGAGTGGACCGCGGGGACTGAGCGAGTGAACTACATATAATGAAAAGCGAACTTCATTGAGATATATTTACCAAGCAAACCATGGAGGAGTATTATAGCAAACTGCATGAGACAACAAAGTGAGCTTCAAAGTTTACTTATAAAAAGACGAGCAACCACACTGTAATGGTGACATAGGGAACTTCACACGACGACGAAGTGCATTGCCGCGCCACTACTCGCGTCGAGCGCATGGACTACAGCAAAAATAGTAACCTGCTCAACACACACACATACTCCAATACAAAACAATATCCTTTGCAATGGCAGCACCCAGCTGAATGTGCCACAGGTACAGAATTACATCCCTGGACGCCGTCCACTTTTGTATGTTCTCCATCCTAAGAAAACAACAAAAAATGAACCGAAGAGAAATAGCGAGTGGACTGTGTGTGTGAATAACAAATTATAATGAGGTACCATTTTTATAGATAGCTAGTGTACTGCATGATGAACTTTGAATTACTATAAAAGGATGCCGCCGGCCACCCTGTGGCGAACAGCAAGGAGTGGAGGAGAGAGCTGCATCCTGCAGGTGAGCGTCATGGCTCACATGCCCGGGCGAGCTGCACGCCGCACTTCTTCGCACTGCAATACCCGCCGTCTCAACAGTGGACTGCACGCACGAGCACGAGATTCACCCAGTACTGCGCTGTCCCGTGGGACGTACTTCTCGTCCTCGTGGCCCGAGCTGCACGCGACGTACGCAGCGGCCATCACTGATAGGCGCGCCCGAACGCAGACAAGGACGAGAACAAGGGGAGGAGCAGGACTCCGGCCGTCCGGCGGCGGCGCTGCCGTTGCCCTCCTTGGGTGCCTCCCAAGCGGCCACGGTTGTGCTTTAGAGTCATCATTGAGGAGCCCTGGAGCTTGAGCTCGAGAACGGCGAGCCTCATGGGAAGAGAACTGCATGGAGTGGAGGGGCGAACCACAGCCGGATCTAGCACGCACGGGATCCACTTGCCACGGATCCAGTGGCCCCGGCGGCCGAATCCGGCGCGAGACAGGCCACGGAGATCGCTGGAATCCGGCCAGAGGTGAGGGGAGGCTCGTCGGTGATGGAGACGAACTCCACAGCCGCCCAAGGAAAGATGTGGGCTGGTTGCTGCACCCATGGCCATCGCGGTCGATTCTGGTGGTTTCAAGGCGTGTCGGGGGCCGGTGGCGGCCGGATCCGGCGGTTGAGGCCGCGCCGAGTGGCCGTGGTGGCCGGATCCGGTGGTTGAGGCCGCGCCGGGGCCTGGTGGCGGTGGATATCGCCATTGTTTAGGGTGGCACGGGAGAAAGAGGGGGAGGGTGGCGGCCGGCGCCCGACGTAGAAGGTGGGGCGTGGGGTTAGGGGAAGGTGCAGCACCGGGGGCGGTGGTCTGGAAAGGTAGAAGAGTGGGGGCATGCCGGCGGCCGGTGGGAGGGGGTTGTGGGCACGCCGGCCGTGGGAGGTAGTGAGCTAGGTTGGGGCGTGTCGGGCGAAGGTGGAGGGGATAGACACTGGGAGTCATGCGTGTGTAGGTGGTGGTCGGTGGATCCGTTTGCCTCTGTCTGTGGTGCGATTCGGGAGGTGTTATCAGAATAAGAAGTTTTGGTGTTATTAGAATAGACCCACCCAGGGGCGGAGCCAGGATTTGGATATGGGGGGGCGAAGAAGCAAGGATCAAGTCTCACACTCACGAACATACATTTTTGAGTAACATCACATGTATAATTTGTCTTAGTTATACAAGTCGCAATAATAAATGTTGTGTATTTCGCAAAAAAAAACAATAAATGTTGTTAGACTGTTTGTTTAAATTTAGCTATGCACACATTTATCTATAAGATTATAAAAGTTATACCCTCAGTCCCATATTAAGTGTGGAGAGAGTAATAATCTGCATTATTCTTAATTCCTCTCAAGGTTAAACTAGATAATATTTTATAGCTAAATGGAAGAATAGATAAATTAGATCTATATCTCATCTCAGTAGTTGTAGTAATTAACTATTCTTATGAATTAAGTTATTTAAAATTGGAGCATCAAAGAGTAGATTAGCTGTATGTATGTACCTTAAGAAACGATAGCCAGAGAATTCGCTTAATGGCGCCATCTGCGTGGGGAATGCCGGCGAAGGCAAAAAGAGGCCGCCGTTGCAGGACTACTAAGTGGACAGATTAGAAAACATAGATGCTCACAGCAGGTCTCCAATCTCTTGGCGTCCCTCCATCTCCGTGTGCTCGTATGTGATTGTGGACGGCGGCGAGGCGAACGGCGGCAAGTGGCCACAGGAAGTGCACTAGACCTAGACACCCATATAGTAGCGAGACGCAGATACACGGTCGATCTGATTGGATGCCGATCTGATGATTCTAATTGATGGCAGGGCAAAACAAACGGCACAGGGCAAAGCCACGATGTCACATGGGCTGGGCTTTTAATTCTGTGCATTGATCAAGCTTGGGCCAATTAAGTTAATTATTACTCCCGGCCATTAGCACAGCAACAGTACGTACGTAGATAGTACCACACTCCTCGCTGAAAGTTGTTGGGGGTGCGATCGGTTGGGGGGTGTCTAGCCCCTGCTCGCACCCCCTGTCTCCGCCCCTGGACCCACCCTATATATATATATAAAGATGCGGTTGCAAAATGATAGGATCATCATGGATGTGCCAGGGGCCACAACCGAAGTGGCGACCCTGAAGCAAGCGCTGTTCGAGGCCGAAAACAAAGCGGCCAAGGAGCGTACCGAATGGGAAAAACAAGAGGCACGGGTTGGCGAGGTGCAGCAAGAGCTCCAGGCTCTCGTGAAGAAGCACGAGACTTTGGAGCTTGACTCGAAGACGTGAGAGTCCGAGCTTGCCAAGGCCCTCGAGAGCACAAAGCATGACAAGGATGAAGCCCAAAAGGCCCTCCAGGAAATTGAGGCGATGAGGAAGATAGCGGCGGGTAAGGCATTCATTATGCAAAGCAAGCATGTGAAAGTAAATTACTTATTACTTACCCGGGTCCGGAGCTCTCCAGGAGCATTCGCAGATTTTCCCCGCAGCGTGTCGGATGCCGCAAAGTACTATCGGGCCGAGGAGGGATGCTCGACGGAGAAGTTGTTTTGGTCTCAGTATACTGGGACCGAACACCCGATGCCTGTGAGCGACCAGCTGAAGCAACTGGTTGAGCTGCACAAGGCGCCCGAACAGGCCATGAGGGGCCTTATAGTCCGGATGTGTCCTGGCGACTCCCTTCCCAACAGCTACTTCGGCTTGGTGGGGTGTCTTGTGGATGCCTGCCCACGGCTGGAAGTCATAAAGCGGTCCGTCTACATCGAAGGTGCACGCTAGGCTTTTGCCCGTGCGAAGGTGCACTGGGCCAAGATGGACGCCGGGAAACTAGTGAAGGAGGGGCCACCGCAGGGGAAGGAGCATCGCCACCCTGAGATGTATTATGAGGGTGTCCTGAAGGGTGCCTGTCTTGTGGCGGACGAGTGTGCGAAGGATGTAATTTTTGAATGAACTTGCTCGTGTGATCCTGTATTATGAAAACTTGTTCATGCAACGCTTGTTTGAATTTAAAATATTACCTTCTGTGCGGCTGTTTATCAAATCTGAGAGATGGCCAGTCGTCGGCTTCTGCCCCCATGCCACGAGTGCTGGGGTGTTTGGGATAAATCTGAGCACTCTTTTCCCCATTGTTGGGTCCTTCGAGGGAGGTGCTCTGCGCAACGAACAAGGCAATCAGACTATAATGCTTTATCACTCTCACTTAGCCATAGAAGTCTACAATTTTAAATTTCAGCGAAGCCCCTAGTATTCGGAAGGCCGAATTCGGGGCGCTATACACGCCTAAGCCGGACAAAGCCGACTCCTCGTCCTAAGCGGCATAAGTCTTTAGGGACTCGAGACCTCTCAAACAGCGACCAGCTCATGCCTTATCATGACAGTCAGTTCTAGCTTTCTCTACTGAGGTGCTTGCCTAGATGAACCGGGGCTCAATCGCAGTAGTTCTCCCAGTGCCACCTTAGCCGATATAGCAGAACGTAAGGTACCAAAACATGGGAGCCGAGCAAACCCAACTATTGACCCAAGACATGATTCAAAGCTGATGCATATAATGCTATAAGTTCGGGGTGCCGCACTGTCGAAAGTGTTCGGACTTCTCACGCCGTATTATGGGGTACGCTTAAGCCCCTGGCGTATTAGCCGTACCAGAGTGTACGGGTGCTGAATATCATGAATGAACATATATGTAAAAAAGAATAGAGAATGCGGTAATAGTTTAGTGCTATGCATTGTTTATTTGAAAAGGTGCGTCGAAGTAGAATGATACAAGTAGTGCCATAAGCAAAAAGTAGGACTATTTGACATGTCCCATCCAAGGGCAAGCTGAGGAATGGTATTTAAAGCAGGTATTTCACTCGTTATCAGAGACCACCTGGGAGTTCATGGTGCGACGTAGCTTTCTGCCTCCTTGGTTGTTGTGTCGTGTGTCCAGCAATCGTACTGCCGGACGGGGTTTCCAGAGAGTAAAGTCCTGAAAGAGAGAAAAAAAATAACAAAGCGGGAAGCCCCTAGTGTGGTTGAGCTGTGTTTTGGGGCGTGTCGTAGTCGTGCCCCCCTCCCCACGTATGCCCATGGTATTTTCAATGCGTAATTATGTACGCGTGGCACGGATTTCGCCATTTGGCTGGGACTGGGGTGGGGGCTGCATTTCTATGCAGGCTCAGAACGTGCCAGGCGGTCCTGTTGCAGATTATTCCGGGTGCGCTTGACGCTTCCCGAGTGTTTAATCGCCGAACAGGTTGATTGCCTTAAGAGGCTGCTTTGTGCTTCTGCTGCGAGGGCTGTAGTGTGCTCCTCCATGCGGAGTGAGCGCTCTGTGTTTCCATTGACTTTGATGACCCCCCGAGGTCCTGGCATCTTGAGCTTGAGGTATGCATAATGCGGTACCGCATTGAATCTCGCAAATGCAGTTCGCCCAAGCAGTGCGTGATAGCCACTGTAGAACGGGACTATATCGAATATTAACTCCTCGCTTTGGAAGTTATCCGGGGATCCGAAGACCACTTCCAGTGTGACTGAGCCTGTGCAATGGGCCTCTACACCTGGTATGACTCCTTTGAAGGTCGTCTTTGTGGGTTTGATCCTTGAGGGGTCTATACCCATTTTGCACACTGTGTCCTGATAAAGCAGGTTCAGGCTGCTGCCGCCGTCCATAAGGACACGAGTGAGGTGAAATCCGTCGATGATTGGGTCTAGGACCAGTGCAGCGAATCCGCCATGATAGATACTAGTGGGGTGGTCCCTGTGATCGAAGGTGATCGGACAGGAGGGCCATGGGTTGAACTTTGGGGCGACTGGCTCCAACGAATATACGTCCCTTAGTGCATGCTTCCGCTCCCTCTTGGGGATGTGGGTTGCGTATATCATGTTCACCATCCGCACCTGTGGGGGGGGGGACTCTTCTGTCCTCTGGTGTTCGGCGGCTGGGGCTCCTCCTCGTCATTGCTATGTAACCCCTTACCTTTGTTTTCGGCATTTAACTTGCCAGGCTGCTTGAACACCCAACAATCCCTGTTAGTGTGTTTAGCTTGCTTGTCGGGGGTGCTGTGTATTTGACACGAGCGATCGAGTATACGGTCCAAACTGGACGGGCACGGAGTGCTTCTTTTTAATGGCTTTTTCCGCTGATCGGGTTTAGAGCCTCTGAATCCGGCATTGACTGTTGTATCCTCGGTATCGTCGCTATTGATGCGGCGCTTGTGTTTGTTGCGACGTGACCTGCCATTGCTATCCTTGGTATCTGAAGTACCATGGTTCTTCGATATGTTATTGCTGCGAGCCAACCAGCTGTCCTCTCCTGCGCAAAAGCGGGTCATGAGTGTCGTGAGGGCTGCCATAGATTTCGACTTTTCCTGGCCAAGGTGCCAGGCGAGCCACTCGTCACGGATGTTGTGCTTAAAAGCTGCTAGGGCCTCTGCATCCGGATAGTCGACGATTTGATTTTTCTTTGTCAGGAACCGTGTCCATAATTGCCTGGCCGATTCCTCTGGCTGCTGAATTATGTGGCTCAAGTCATCGGCATCTGGTGGTCGCACATAAGTGCCCTAGAAGTTGTCAAGGAATGTGGCTTCCAGATCTTCCCAACAGCCAATGGATTCTACTCGCAGGCTGTTGAGCCAATGCCAAGCTGGTCCTTTGAGTTTGAGTGGGAGGTATTTGATGGCGTGTAGATCGTCACCGCGGGCCATGTGCATGTGCAGGAGGAGGTCCTTGATCATACCGCAGGATCTGTTGTGCCGTCGTATGATTCGATATTTACGGGTTTGAAACCCTCTGGGATTTGGTGATCCATTACTTCGTGTGTGAAGCATAGGGGGTGTGCGGTGCCTCTGTACTGGGCTATATCGCGACGCAGCTCAAATGAGTCTTGTCCACTGTGTTCGGCCCGCCCGGATTTACTTTTACTGTATCCGGCGCGACGGTTATCGTCTCGCGTAGTGGCGCGCCCTTGTGATCCGTAGATCAATCTTGCGTGTTTTGCTTTGTCCTCCGGTATGTCTCGCAGGTCTAGTGCATTTCCCCGTGCCTTGACATTTTTATTTGAGTGGCGTCGGGCTGCGGGCTGAGCTTTTGGCTGAAATGCCTCTCTATCGCGGCCATGAGGTGGCCGATCAGCCGCGTCATACGCTGGAGATGTAGGTTTTAATGCTTCCTCCTCTAGTCGGGGTAGCAACCTGCGCTTTGGGTAACTCTTGGAGGGGCGTTCGAGTTCATATTCCTCGGCCGCAAGGACTTCATTCCATCTGTCAGCTAGCAAATCTTGATCAACTTGAAGCTGCTGTTGCTTTTTCTTAAGGCTATTTGCCGTGGCTATAAGCCGGCGCTTGAAGCGCTCTTGCTCGACGGGATCCTCAGGCACGACAAATTCATCATCGTCGAGGTTTGCCTTGTCTTCGGAGGGAGGTGTGTAATTATCATCCTCCGCCTTTCCATCTGCCGCTCTCTCTGGAGAGCTGGCTTCTCCATCCTCCTGCTCTAAATCTTGCTGGAGGGGATTGTCGTCATCTTCGGCACTGTCCGGAGTGCTATTATCTCATGTGCCGGTATCACCAATTTTGCCTTGGAGAGACTTAGAGCGGCGCCGCTGACGTCGGCGCTTGGGTTGCTTCTTGGAGGGGTCATTCTCTGCTGTCCCGTCGCCATTGCCTTCTTTGGGTGTGTCCACCATATATATATATATATATATATATCATATGACGAGGTGGCTGTCCAGTGCCCTGTGGGCAGTGGTTCTTGTTCGTCTCCTGCAACGTCGTCCACACCGTCGATGTCTTTGGAGTCGAAGTCGAGCATGTCGGTCAAATTGTCGACAGTGGCTACTAAGTGAGTGGTGGGTGGGCGGCGAATTTCTTCATCATCCGCATCCCAATCCTGCCGGACATAGTTCGGCCAGGACTCTCCTGACAAGGAGAGAGACCTTAATGAGTTCAGTGTGTCGCCGAAGGGTGAGAGCTGAAAGATATCCGCGGAGGTAAACTCCATGATCGGCGCCCAGTCGGATTCGATAGGCACGAGCGCAGGCGGTTCGGAGTCCGTGGCCGGGGAGGAATCTGACAGTTTGGCATCACGGCTCTCGTGAAGGGTAAGGTCGATGCTTGGCTCGATCGCCGCTGAGAATGCGGCCTCCGTGGCGGGGTCTATCCACCCGTCCATGGATGGCGCAATTGGCTCCGAATTGAGGGTCGGAGCGGTTGCCGGTGCGGTCTCCTGAACACTATCCGATGGTAGAGCTAAATCATGCTCATCATGACCGTGCGGCTTACTCGGCAGGGGCTCGAATCCGTCGAAGATCAAGTCTCCGCGGATGTCGGCCGTGTAGTTTAAGGTTCCAAACCTGACCTGGTGGCCAGGGGCGTAACTCTCGATCTGCTCCAAATGGCCAAGTGAGTTGGCCCGCAATGCAAAGCCGCCGAACACAAAGATCTGTCCGGGGAGAAAAGTCTCACCCTGGACTGCATCGCTATCGATGATCGAAGGAGCCATCAAGCCTAATGCTGAAGACACAGAGGAACTCCCAATGAAAGCACCAATGTCGGTGTCAAAATCGGCGGATCTCGGGTAGGGGGTCCCGAACTATGCGTCTAAGGCGGATGGTAACAGGAGGTAGGGGACACGATGTTTTACCCAGGTTCGGGCCCTCTTGATGGAGGTAATACCCTATGTCCTGCTTGATTGTTCTTGATAATATGAGTAGTACAAGAGTTGATCTACCACGAGATCAGAGAGACTAAACCCTAGAAGCTAGCCTATGGTATGATTGTATGTTGTCCTACGGACTAAAACCATCTGGTTTATATATACATATCTGTATTGCCCAGCTTGCTTTCTACGCCAAGTAAAGTCCCATCCGGACACGAGACGAAGTCTTCAATCTTGTATCTTCATAGTCTAACAGTCCAGCCAAAGGATATAGTCCGGCTATCCGGAGACCCCCTAATCCAGGACACCCTCAGTAGCCTCCGAACCAGGCTTCAATGACGGTAAGTCCGACACGTAGTATTGTCTTCGGCATTGCAAGACAGGCTCTTCTCCAAATTTTGAATGTTCGTTAAGTAGTGTCCGGCCCCATAAATGTTGAACTTCTTCGCTTCTGCGCCCAATGACGGCTATCTTCCCTGCGTCGAATGAATACGAGGAGCCAGGGCGTTTTACATTCGCCCCCCTAGCTAGATAAATAAATTATCTATTAAAGGGATGGGGATTCTTAGATCCAACCCATACCATCCTCCCACAGCGAGAATCCATCGGAGCACACTTCAGAAAAATCCACTCCAACATGGCCAACCACCGCAGCTCCTCCTCTGGCCCCCGTAGCCCTAAGCCCGGTGATTGTGATAGGTGTTCTGTCTCACACAGTCGATTAGTCGAACTGCAGACTCAGGGATTTCTCCCTCCAACGTATATGGTTCCCGTCCGAGCTGGGCTCGCCACCTACAATGGCGGGGAGCAAGCAGAGAGCTTCTCGAGCCCCTCTATGGGGGAGTGGGTGTGCCTTGTTCCTTACTTATTAAGGGGACTCGGATTTCCAATTCACCCGTTCCTCCGCGGGCTCCTGGAGTTTTACGGCCTCCAAATGTATAATTTCACCCCTGCTTCCATATTAGACATCGCCGGCTACATTGCCCTTTGCGAGTTATTCCTGGGCTGCGAGGCTCATTTCGAGCTGTGGAAAAGGTTATTTTGCCTCGTCCCCCACACACAGAAGGGGTCACTTTATCAAGTGGGCGGAGCCGAAATATGGCGCATCGCTGAAACTGGATACCTGTCCGGTACTCCGAAGAAGACGTCCGAAGACTAGCCTTCAGAATGGTTTTATATGGAGGAGGTCCCCCTTCCGGACCCTGTTCGGCGGGGTCTTCCTGAGTTCAACAATGCTCCTCTGAAGAAACGCCGAAGCTGGCGCACGTGGAGTCCCCAGGAGGAAGACAACGGAGAAGTCCTTTACCTGATGAACCGGATTAAAGCGCTGGCTCAATCAGGATTGACAGTAATCGAGGTTATGTCAATATGTATAATGCGGGGAGTGCAGCCACTTCAATATCAAGGGCACCCCCTGTGGTGTTTTAACAGGGAAGATGATGCCACCTGTTGCGGGCGTAAGGGTCCGGACACCGTTGCTGCTTTAGCAAAAATTCTGTCCGAGTTGTTCAAGGGAGAGGAAGAGGAGTTCATCCGCATCAAGCCACGGGATGGATTCTCCATGTACAACCCTCCAAGCTGAGTGAGTTATATCTCCTTACTCCCATTCTTCCCGCATTCTTTGTCTTAGGTACTCACCTTGCCATTTTACGGAAGGAACTACGAAAAGCCATAAGGGAGGTCAACAGCCCATCTCCACAACCAGAGGACCCTGACCGAGCCCTCGGTCCCAGACTCGAGGAAGATCTGGACATATTCGTGGAGCTGATAGACAGACAGTTCTATCAATTGAGATGTGAGGACGCCATGGTGGCCATTACGGCCGACTATCCCAGACTGCTCCCTACGTCGCACGTAAGAAAACCCAAAATCCCAACTCCAAAAACTAGGATCCCCTTTTAGACACTTCAACTACCATATACATATGGTGTTTATAGGGAAGGCATTCGGGATGCCGTGCCGAACCTGCATCAACTCGCCAACAAGAGGCACCGAGGCCGGGTAGGCCAAAAAGGAAGGCGGTCAGGACGGAGACGCTGGCGCAGAGGTATGACAAAAAAAACCCTGCTCCGTGGTTGTCGTCTTTCTCAAAATGCAATGACGTCCATGTTTCTTTAATAGAAAAAACGCTCGCCGGAATATGTCTGGAGAGGCTGCCGATCATGCTTCCACCAGTTGGGCTCCACGGCCGGACATAGAGGCAGAAGCCGACGTGGGGCGGACGCTGGATACTCCTCCTACAGAGGATGCGGATAGACTGTCCGCTACAAATTCAGAAGTGGAGAGCGCCATGAATCATAGGCGTCGCCGGGCCGTACTCCGATCTTGCTTCTCACCAGAGGCATTTGATGCCTTCAATTCTGGAGATGTGTACCTTCGTGCTGCTCAAAATGGTCTAGCCAAAGCCACTGACCAGTATGTAAGGGATGTACGCGTAAGAAAATCTGACGATTATATGTACCAGTAGCCCCTGAGACTTGAAATAGTTGGCACAACTGATTTAAGGATCATCTATTGTGCAGGTTCTTACAAAGAAGAATACTCGACTGTCACAGGAGCTGGAGGAATGCAAGACCCAACTTCGGGCCGCCGCTGCCGCATTGAAGGAACCTGAAAAGTCCCCAACTGGTGACATTTATTTCAAAGAATGATAGGTACCATATAGCGTGCGGCATGGCTGCAGATCTAACAATAGATATTGCAGATGACTCCGGAGAGAATCCGGAGGACCAGCATGTCGTACGACAGCTAAAGGCTGGCCAACGCGTGCTGACTAAGGTCAGGCGGGAGAAAACAATCTCCAAGATGCCAATACCAAGCTGAGCATGGAACTGAAAGATGTTCGAGCTCAGCTTGCGGACTCCGAGGAGAATAAGCGGCTTTGATGCGGCATTTTCAGTAAGTGCTTGAACGAACCCTTAAAAGGGTGCCGCGGAGAAGACGGCTAATAGAGGTATGTCTGCAGGTATGCCGACGGGTCGTCCCGTGGAGGAGATGCCCAGGTCTGCGGGTGATCTTCTACCTGAGCTCTCACAACTGCATGAATAAGTTCGGCAGGTGATGCAAGGTATTGCCCAGGCCTTGAGGCCATCTGTCTCCCTGCCAATAGGCATTGGAGAGCTTGCGGAGAAGCTCAAGGGAGCACGGCGGCGCTTCCGATTATGGAAGATATCGGCCTGCCCTCAAGGTGCCAGGGAAGCCTGGGCCATGGTGAAGACGCGGTATACCAAGGTTGACCCAAACCACATGGCCGAGGTCGGACCTGTGGGGCCCGATGGGAAAGAGATCCCCGTTAGCTTAGTGTATGTGCAAGTAGAATTAGCCGCAAAGTATTCCCAACAGGATTGTAGGCTAGACAGCCTGTTGGATTGTATAGAAGAGGAATTTAGTCAGTCTACATGACTATGTAATTAAAGTGACATCTATAATGCCTTCTAGCCGGATTGTAAATCATTTGTCATGGCGGACCTTTTCGCTTCAACCTCGGTACCCGATAGTCCGGAGTGTATCCGAATACCCGCTCAGTTATATAAGAACCGGGGTATGCGTGGAAACCAGGCGTAGGGGTCATTAGTGCTTGAACAGACAAGTACCCAACTAGTTATGTTATATTACATGGGTCGTAAGAAACATCTTCCAGGGAGAATAGTTCTGTTAAGGGTTCCTTTCCCTGGGTACGCATGCCCTAAAGTTCATGTCCGGACTGCGAGAGGAGACGCTGGCAAAAACATCTGGGGCACATATGGAAAATAAGTAAAAATCATCTTTTGTTCACCGACCGAATATTCCCTTAAGAACGCTAGCTTTCGGCTTCACCCAGTCTGAGGTACACATCCGGCTGATCCAGCAGTAACAACACAGAGGTGCTCCCCTTATGCCCTAGCCGAATTAACGGGAACGTAGGGCATAAATTCAAGAGCCAGGCAACCCAGCTTGGCCAAAACTTAAGTCATATCGATGCATATAATGGCGAAGAAAAGGTACATGCAGAAGAATAACACATGTGCGAGGCGTGAAGCCCAGATAAACAATTAAGCTTCTGTGTAGGAAGCCCCCAGGTATAATGAGCGCGGTTAGCGCGTCAATAGTGTGCAAGCAAGGCACAAGTTGGCCCTTGAAGGCCTTGAGAAACGATAAAAGAAAGAAAGAGAAAAGGACAGATAATGTATATGCAAAAAATGGGCAGAGGAAGGAGACGAACATAGAGTCCGGCACTAGGCGTAGAATCTTTGGAACCTGGCTGCGTTCCATGTGTTCGGCTCAAGTCGATTAGTCGATGCATCCCATAGACGGTATGCTCCACCAGTCAGAACTTGGTCAATAATGAAGGGACCTTCCCATTTGGGCTCGAGCTTGGTCTTTTTCTTCTCCGACAGGCATAGAACAAGATCGCCAACGTTATAAGTTTTGGCCCGTACTTCTCTGCTTTGGTATCTTCGAGCCTGTTGCTGATAGAATGTGGAACGGGCTTTTGCCACATCGCGCTCCTCCTCTAGGGTGTCCAGACTGTCCTGCCAATCGAGCTCGGCTTCTCTTTCTTCACACATGCGCACTCGAGGTGAGTCTCTGGGCAGGGCAGAACCGCCTCTGCGTCGTACACCATAAAGAAGGGTGTGTATCTGGTAGTACGATTCGGCATGGTCCGCAGCCCCCAGAGTACGGAGTCGAGCTCCTCTACCCAGTGCGTGTTAGACTCCATTAAGGAACGCACTAATCTGGGTTTAATGCCGCTCATTATAAGACTGTTTGCTCGCTTGACTTGGCCGTTGGTTTGTGGGTGATAGACAGAAGCATAATCGAGCTTGATGCCCATTTTGCTGCACCAGAGTTTTACCTCGTCGGCCGTAAAGTTCGTGCCGTTGTCAGTGATGATGCTGTGGGGGACGCGATAATGGTGTACAACCCCGGATATGAAGTCTATCACCGGTCCGGATTCAGCCGTTTTAACAGGTTTGGCTTCTATCCATTTGGTGAATTTATCCACCATGACCAGTAAGTATTTTTTCTTATGGGTTCCCCCTTTAATGGGTCCAACCATCTCAAGGCCCCAGACCGCGAAGGGCCAGGTAATGGGGATTGTTTGGAGAGCGGTGGTGGCATGTGGCTTTGGTTTGCAAAAAGTTGGCAACCGACGCAGCGTTGGACCAGGTCCTGTGCATCTACCCGGGCCGTCGGCCAATAAAAACATGTACGGAAGGCCTTGCTTACAAGGGCCCGAGCTGCGGTGTGGTGGCCGCCGAGTCCGGCGTGAATTTCTGCCAAAAGTTTTCGCCCTTCCTCTTCGAAGATGCACCTTTGAAGGACTCCGGTAGTGCTTTTTTTATACAGCTCTCCCTCATGGACCCTGTAGGCTTTAGATCGCCGCACTATGCAGCGTGCCTCATTTTGGTCCTCGGGAAGTTCCTACCTAGTTAGGTAGGCCAGGAATGGTTCTGTCCACGGGGCGATGATGGCCATTATTACGTGGGCTGAAGGTGTTATTTCGGTGGCGGAGCCTCCGATTATGTCAGAGTGTTCGGTATCGAGCATTTTGGTCGGGTCCGGACTATTGTTACCGGTGTCCCCTTCCCATACCACGGATGGCTTAAACAACATCTCCAAAAAGATGTTGGGGGGATCGCCTCACGTTTTGCGCCGATGCGGGCGAGGATATCCGCCGCCTGATTGTTTTCCCGAGCCACATGGTGAAATTCGAGCCCCTCGAACCGAGCTGACATCTTTAGGATGGCGTTGCGATAGGCCGCCAACTTCGGATCCTTGGCATCGAAGTCTACATTTATTTGGGATATTGCAAGGTTCGAATCCCCATGCACCTCCAAGCGTTGAATGCCCATGGAAACTGCCATCCGGAGACCATGTAATAGGGCTTCATATTCGGCTGCGTTGTTGGAGTCTGTATACAGTATATGTAGTACGTATTGAACTGTATCTCCGGTTGGGGACGTCAGGACGACGCCTGCCCCCAGACCGCCAGCATTTTGGAGCTGTCGAAGTGCATGATCCAATTGGAGTATGCGCCATACTCTTTAGGGAGTTTGGCTTCCGTCCATTCGGTGACAAAGTCGGCCAATACTTGCGATTTAATGGCTCGCCGGGGTTTGTATGTTATGTCGAACGGGAGGAGCTCAATGCCCATTTGGCAATCCGGCCCGTGGCGTCGCGGTTGTTTATAATATCATTAAGTGGCACTTCCGGGGCTACTCTTATTGTACACTCTTGAAAGTAGTGTCGTAGCTTCCGGGATGCCATGAATACCGCATAGGCTATCTTTTGATAATGTGGGTACCGTGATTTGCATGGAGTGAGGACAGTGGATACATAATATACCGGCTTTTGAAGGGGGAATTTATGCCCGTCTGCTTCTCGTTCGACGACGAGTACTGCACTTACAACCTGATGACACTACAAAAAAAGACACATCCGTGACATTTTGGGCCGAATGAATTTTTTTTCTGTCATACATATGACACTTCTATGACGATAATTGTGACAAAACCCGGTATCATCATAGATGTGGTGGGCTCCTACTTCTATGACAAAAAATCATGACAGAAAATGGGCTTTTCGTCCTGGGCGGGCCGGAGATGCAGCTGCATGACATTCTTTGGGCTGTCCATGACAGAAAAAACCGTGGTAGAAGCGAGGGGGAGGAAAATTTCGGGGAGTTCCCGGTTACGGTGGGAGGTCGGGGGCCGAGCGATGCACGTTTCTCTCGTACACGTACGCGCGTGTGTGCGAGGCGTTGGCTCTAACTAAACCCGAGCGAGGCGTTGGGCTCTAACTGAACCCAAGCGATTGCACTGCAGGCTACGCGTTACTGAACCCGAGCGATCGATCGATGGCTGTTAACTGAACCCGATCGAGCGATTCCTTCGCTACTGCTGCTAACTGAAGCCGATGGATGCTACCTTTGGATGAACAGTGAGCGTTGCGGGGGGGGGGGGGGGGGTTGGATGAACAGTTCCCGGTGGGGGTGGATGAACAGGACCCCGTGGTGTTGCCTCTGGATGAACAGGACCCCGATCGATCGAGCCGGTTGGGGCTGGATGAACAGGACCACCCAGTGGAGGGCAGGATGAACAGTAGACGGTGGAGGGCAGGATGAACAGTAGCCCGTGGAGAGGGCTGGTTGAACAGTAGTCGGTGGAGTAGCACGCAGTGGAGGCTGGTTGAACAGGAGCCCGTGGATGAACAGTCGCAGGTGGAGGCTAGAGGAGGTCGACGGTGGATGAACAGTAGCTCGTGGAGGCTGGAGGGGGTCGACGGTGGAGATGAACAATATCCCGTGGAGTCCCGTTTTGCGGTACGCCACACCCCTCCCGATGAACAGGACCCCCGTTTCGACCGTAGCGCTCCAACACAAGTCCGTTTCATCCGTTTTGCGGTACGTCACACCCCACCCGATCAACAGGACCCCCGTTTCGATCGTAGGAGGTCCGTTTCCTCCGTTGTGCGGTACGCCAGGCCTCGTTTCCATCGACTGTTCCGTCCAAGCCCTCCTGATGAACATGACCACGCATTCCGTTCCGACCCAGCCGGTTGGCTCCCACGCGTTCCGTTGCCTCTCCATGAACACGACGCATTCCGTTGCCTCCCCATGAACACGACGACGACGCTGTTTCTCTGTTCCGACCCAGCCATGTACATGAGCCCTGGCCGTACGTATGCGCGAGTAGGCGTTCGAGACCCCGCCCTTATGTACACATACGTGGCCGTATTTTCTTTCTTGCACCCTGGCCGCTGTACGTATGTGTACATGCTACGTGTGCGCCTCTACTACGACACGTGCGCGCCTCTACATCGACCAGAATATATGTACGTACACGTTCGCGACCAGAATGACAACGCTACGTATGCTACGACCTGGTGGGTCCCGACTGTCAGGCACTTCCTTGCGTGCGAAGATGTAGCTGGTGGGTCCCAGCAGTCAGGGGCAAACGTTTTTTTTGCGAAATACGGTGGCCTGTCCGGTGGGTCCCCGCTGTCAGGTGGAGGAATAATTATTTTGCTCGTAATAAGGAGGCACTTCCTTGCTGCAGCCGTGGACCCAGCTGTTAGCGTCTCCACACACAGTACTCTTCCGATGGAAGAAGGTCGTTGACCACATTGACCACGCCGCGCCGAGAGCACCACGGCAGTGGACGACGGCGAGGCCTAGGAAGGGGACGATGCGGAGCCGGGGAAGACGCGGCAGTGGAAGCCCGCGCGGAGAGGAGTATGAGGGTTCACTGGTTCGGCTGCGGTGTGAGGCTGCCGTCGCCGCAGGGCCTGGCGAGCGGTGGGAATAGTAGGGGGCGGTGAGGCCTCCGCGGCAGCACAGCCGGCCACGGGAGGCAGGCGCATGCAGCACGACCGGCGCTGCTTTGGGTGGCTGGAGCAAGAAGACCAGAGGTTAAAGAAGCACTACGGGCGTTGGATGGACATCGTACGGTCACTGGAGCTAGAATTGTTCATATTGACTAAGTTGACAAAGCCCTTCATCCCCGTCAACTTAGTAGGCCCACAAGTCAGCCTCCCACCAAGGTGGGTCCCAGCTAGCTGGGGGAGTATTCATTTTTTGTGCGTAATAAGGAGGCACTTCCGGTGTGTCCGAGCTGACAGCGGGGGGAACATTTTTTTCGCGAAATACAGTGGCCCGTCCGGTGGGTCCCAGCAGTCAGGGGGAAACGATTTTTTTGCAAAATACTGGTGGCCCGTCTGGTGGGTCCCCGCTGTCAGGTGGAGGAATAATTATTTTGTGCGTAATAAGGAGGCACTTCCTTGCGGCTGCCATGGCCCCAACTGTCAGCCTCTCCACGTACAGTACTCTTCCGATGGAAGTCGGTCGTTGACCACATTGACCACGCCGCGCCGAGAGCACCACGGCGGTGGACGACGGCGAGGCATAGGAAGGGGACGACGCAGAGACGGGGAAGACGCGGCAGTGGATGCACATGCGGAGAGGAGTACGAGCATTCACCGGTTCGGTTGCGGTGTGAGGCTGCCGTCGCCGCAGAATAACAGGGGGTGTGGGTGAGTAGAGGGATGCCCTGGCCAGCGGTGGGAGTAGTAGGGGGCGCCGAGGCCTGCGCGACAGCACATCCGGCCACGGGAGGCGGGAGTAGGCGGTCCCGCCGGCGCTGCTTTGGCGGCTAGAGAAAGAAGATCAGAGATTGAAGAAACACGATGGCTGTTGGATTGACATCCAACGGTTATGTCTGCTAGAATCGTTTGTTGACGCATATAATAACTAAAAAAATCTTGCATACGCGTCAACTAAACAGGCCCACAAGTCAGACCACTCCCTCTTTTTTTAATAATTTATATATAGCTCATGGCAACTTCTTATGCAATTTATTGCAGTCGTTTTTTTGGTTGGCCAGGGCCAATTTCGCATATTTCTGTGGGTTCCAAACTATTTTTAATACCGAAATGTCCAGCCAGATTTAAAGTACTTTGAAGATATATTTAAATTAGGTTAATGCCCAGTGAAATAGGAATCTGAAAATGTAATAAAATTCAGAAATTATAAAGTAATGGCCAATTTGTCATCTGTTTTTATATTTACAACCCATTTCATATTACTTTCAAGATTTGCAGGCGTCTTGAAAGAGTTGCAGCCCATCAGGGCGTAGAAAAATAAGTAGGCCTGGATTGGGTATTCTTCAGAAAAAATAAGCTGGGCTCATTTTCACAAAGAAAAAATAGCCGGGCTGGTCACATGGTGAACATAAAATATAAGCCTAGGCTAGACGGGCCACAACCCAATTCAAACCCTGCTCCGTCTCAACAATACAAAACAAAAAAAATACTGCTCGAGTAGCTACGTCCCAGGTGTCAGCCGATCTTGTGTTGTTCTCTTGTCTATTGACTATATACGCTCCCAATGTTGTGGGTCCTAGATGTCAGGAAAACACTAGGAGGAAGCATTTTATTTTTCCATACGCTGATGTGGTGGGCCCCTACTGTCATCCTCTCCACGTACTTCTGCCGATTCCTGTTGTTTGTTGACCATGTTGACAACGCGAGAGGACGGTGCCGCGGCGAGCGCACCAAAGCACGTGGAGGACGTCGGCGTTAACGATTTAGGAGACGGTGGGGCGGCGATGCGTGCACTGAGGTGCAGCCAGCCGTGGGAGGCGGAAGCAGGCGGCTCCGCCGGCGCTGGTTTGGTTTTGGCGGCTGGAGGAAGACAAGACTGAGGAAACACGACAGACTGTAGTACTTAACAAGCTTAATTCAAAGTCTGAAACCAGCAGGGGCACTTAACAACCAAAGCTGAAAGCAGTATGAGTACTTCTATAGGTTCAACTGTAGAAAGCACGCCTCGAACAGTGCTACTTTGCCTACAGTTAACCAAGGGTGAGGCCGCCAAGCCCCAGGACAAGGCCCAGGCGCCACCCCGTGCATCCACAACCTTCTGAAAGCGGCTTCATCTCGCAACGTGGCCAATAAACAAGATATTCGCTTTAGAGCCTTGGAAAAGCATGAACATAATATTCTGTCCTATTCTCCAAGATGGACGGGCCTTCATTATTTGAGACCACCTATGAATAAGTATCTTTTCACTTCCAAGGGGAATTAAGTAGGCCGACATAAACATCATGTTGTGACCAAGCGCAAGTCTGACCCAACCATGGTCAGGCATCTATATAGGAACAATAGAACTCGGCAGTTCCTGTTTCAAGAAGATCACAGCTGTAAAACTGTGTATAAGCAATAGTTTATGAACAACATATATAACAGAAAACAGCTCGTACCATAAGTTTCTCGACACAGTTGGACCTGTTCAACGAGTGCAGCGGTGGCACACATATCCCACGTGGCCTTCCACCATTGAAATGCCCCACAAGGACCTCAAGACGATCAATAAAGTGTAGGAACTTGTGGATGTCGATCCAGTCAACTTCAGTGCCATTAGTAACAGCCGAGTTATTATAGAGTAACAAATGAGCAGACTGCTTTACTCTGAAAAAACCTACACGTGCCACCAATTATAAGAAAATATTAGTTAGAAGTAGCATCTTCGTGAGAGATTCATTGCTACTTCTAAAGTTAAATTGTGATTAGTTAGACAGAATAGGTGGATTAAGAAGTAATCGAGGCAACAAGCAAGAACCAGATACAAAACTAACATGGATGAACAATTGGAACGATGTCGGGGTGGAAGATCGCAGTGAAGATGAGACCAGGTTCTGCTATTTCCATCAACATTCGTGCGCCAACTTTCAGTCTGTAACACTTGAGAAAGTTTATCCAAGTTCGGCCATAAAAAAAGCAGTGATCTTCTTGGTTCATGAACCCAACTCGGAACTTATATCCATGGCTTGTCTTCACTGTGACCATTAAACTAGTGTATTCAGTTATGGCAAGGCCGAGCATCTTGAGTACATGTGTTCTGGTAGAGCAAATAATACACTGCAGGAAAAATAATATGAGAACACAGCATGTTCATAAAACCCCCACCCTCCCGGATAGAAAAGAGGATTCTAGGAACATACTGTGCGTGTTTCAAAATGCTGTGTTAGGATGAGAAGGAACAAGTGTGGCGTCTCACCAAGGGCGCAGAAACCTGTAGGGTACTCGCACTTTGGGCACTGCAAATGGAACACACTAGATTCAGTAGGAAGAAAAATGCATCAACGGCGGCGGCTGCCATCCTAGGATTACCTGCGACCAAGGGACTTGGGTTTATCGGGGATGGATGAAGAATTCGTACCTGGTTCTCCATGAGAAAACCCTATGCAATCGCGGACAGGGGGTTTTCTCTGAACAAGCAGACGAGGGAGAAAGGGATTCAGGCCCAGTGAAATATTGCCGCTTCGTCCGTCCAGCTTACTGCTAAAGCTGGAAAGGGGGGTTGTGATTTGACGACTCATTGGGCATTACTGCGGTGCTACGACCGTACCGTGAAGTTGTGCACTCTAATTTGTGCTTATGGCATGTGGACCCCGTTGCCGGTTGCCCCACATATCAGCGAAAGGAAGTAGAAAGATAGGAGTAACTAGTTACACATAAATATATTTTTTGACAGAGAGATACTCCCTCTGTAAAGAAATATACAAATCTTTTATATCACAGGCTCACCTTGCCGAGAAAAATACTCCCTCTGCAAAGCACGGGCATTATGGGGGTTCAGCTGAGAATATAATACTCAGATGTTTTCTTGAGGGATAAAAGCTGCTTTATTGAAGATTAAAAGTCATAGGTATACAAATAATTTCGGGGGTTCCTGTGAGCCAAAGATGGCGTCCACAAGGCAAAGAAGTAGCAACTTTTGCAAGCACATGTGCTTCAACATTACACTCGCATTTTTCATGTATGACCTCCATGGTTTGGAACATATTCTTCTTCATCTTGATCTCGTCCATAATAACTTTGGTGGGCCCCAAGTATGCCTCTCCAATATGCTTGACTGTTGCTGAACAATCGGTGCTAATCTGAACTTGTTGCAGGTTTAAGTCAAGAGCCAGAGATAGCCCCTCGCAACATGCCTTTGCCTCTAGGATCTCTGGATCAGTAACACTTTCGCACACCAGTGCCGATGCTCCAAGGAAGAAGCCTGTATGATCCCGGCTCACAACTGCTAGGGCTCCCCTTTCACCATTGCAAGATAATGCAGCATCAACATTCATCTTCGCCCAACCCACAACAGGAGGAGGACGCCACTTCTGCACTGAGCTATTGCTTCTCGAAACCAGGTTTTGGACTTTGGGCCGCAGGACGACCCTGCATGTTTGGGGGCCCATGTGTTCTACCTCAGCGCTTTTCATATTGCAAGCGATCGGTACGGCGCTGGTTTTAGATGCTGTCGCAAGGCGAATACACAAAATTGAATAAAGCACGACAGCTGTTGGAATGAAATCGAACTACAGTTCCTAACCAGCAATCAGAGTTGCAATTCTATCAATGATATACCATGTCATAAATAATACTATTGTACTACTTATACACACAGGACACTTGTTTCACCATCCAGATTATTACATCAAAATCTCTCGGAGGATAGATCAATTAGGCAGCTGCGTGCTGCTACTGAAGAATTTCAAAGTTGATTTGGACCAGTTCTCCTTGCCAAGAAAGTTCGATTTTGACATCATCCCATACCGCAAGATATGATTTAGATTTGAACCTTGACCATCCTTTAGCATCAATCATCATGCGACCATCCTTTGTACTTATGATATATTGAGCAGGTTCATTCACACCAAGGTTGCGCATGGTAAGAGAAACTTGGCCGCGGTCGCCCGGATTGTTGAACGACTCCCTCGTTGCTCTAGGAATTCTCTGTTTGCAAACAAGAAGACATACCCAAACAGTTAGATCAACACAGTGAATCATGTGAAACAACATGGAAAGAAAAAAGAACGAAGCACTTGGGCGGCCAATGCTTACCAAGAAGGTGGACATGTCAGTTTTTGTAAGGACTTTGGTATATGAAGTGCGAACTGCAGCCCAGTCTGTTGCCGGTGCAACTGCACGGGCCGGAGCAGATGCAAGTGCAAGTGTTGGTGCAGGTGCCGAAGCCGCCGCTGCTGCCGGAGATGGTGCTCCTTGTAGAGCTGGTGCCGGTGTTGGAGCAAGTGCCGGTGTTGATGCCTGATCCTCCGGTAGATCATACTGATCTGCTAACGTGGTCGGTACCCAATCCTCAGCTGGATCAGACTGAGCTGCTGCCGCTGTCAGTGCGAGAGCAACTGTCGGTGCTCGATTTGTGTGAGACAGCGGCGATCGTGTCTGGTCTGCTATGATCATCTTTCTAACTTGACTAGGATCCGTCACCGTGATCCAGTCTTTTTCTTCATTTCTTTTAAACGTGAGAAGGACTAATTGTGGCGTTTTTGTTAAACCAAACTGCAGTTCATCATAGGGATTCAGCTTGTACTCAGACAACAGACTGATCCAATTTTTTCCAGTAATATAAGTTATGGACAGTGCCTTCGTTACTGACACGACATAAGAAGTGAAACCTGCAAAAATAGCCATCGTAGAGCAAACCAAACGGTCTATTCTGTGATGAATGTCACATGGCAAAACCTGCATCGCAAAATTGTAGGAAAAGAAAGAAAACATGACATTAAATCAATAAGATTTAGACAGTAAATCAATAAGATTTACTTGATGTGACACGAGTAAATCCTTACCAGGAAATCACTATGTTGAACTAATAAACAGAAGATTGATCGTTCAACTACGCGTGGCATGCAGGGGCCCCGCCTACTCCCACAAGCAGGACAGTCCAAAGGTCATGACAAATCGTATGGACCGAACATCCATGGGGCTGGAAATCCTGGTGCGTGCGATAAACCTTGCAAAGCATACAGATATTGGAGTGTAACCATAATTGATAGACCGTCCTCACAAAAAATATGATATGGATACTTCAAAATATACAGACTGAATTGAGTGGACAGACATTAACATAGACCGTTCTCAGGACTGACCACACACCAAAAGCGGCAGTACTAATAAACAATACAGGGTTCACAAACACAAATCAAGTACTGAACAATAGTACTTACTACAGACAAGCAAAGTTGCACTAACTAAACTCTGCAGACTATTTTTTGCCACTGACCTACGGGATGAACCCCGCATAACTGACTAGGCCATGGACTTCGTGTGAGATGTCTACATGCACCATCACCATCTTGTCAACCTTGGAGAACCTAACAGAGTGGTCTTTCCACTCATAAACATGATGATGAAGACATGCCGCATCAGATTTGTTGGGAAGCTTTACAAGAACCACACCCTTCGTAATCGAAGGCACAGCCAGGAAATTGTTGTGGTCAAGTACAGCCTCGAGAACATGCCTGACAACAATGCTACAGGAAAACACTAGTTCAGGACACGTGGCGACAAGGACACATCAGCTAGATAGTTCAGCAGTAGAACTCATCATCAGGTCTTCCAGTTCACACGGCATGACT
This sequence comes from Triticum urartu, assembly GCF_056163025.1. NCBI lineage: Eukaryota > Viridiplantae > Streptophyta > Magnoliopsida > Poales > Poaceae > Triticum > Triticum urartu. Next base: position 561,276,122 of record NC_141875.1, read on the forward strand.
TTGAGAAATTCATCTCCACCGTGGACCTGGTTTTAATTCAAACAGAAACCATATTTTATTACTACCTCTGTTCAGAAATATAAGATGATTTTCGATATTATACTCCATATATGACTACATATATGCACAGAAATGAGTGAACAAAGACACTAGAACATGTCTTCAAAGGCATGAGAGCAGAGGGATTACATGCAATATCCATAACACAAGTTACTGAGGCAAATATACCCTCTTAAAAGGAAGCATTGATGTTCATAAAGTACTCCCTCCATCCCAAAATTCTTGTCTTAGATTTGTCTAGATACGGATGTATCAAGTCACATTTTAGTATTAGATACATCCGTATCTAGACAAATCTAAGACAAGAAATTTGGGACAGAGGAAGTAGTTGAAAGTAATCTATAAGAAATCAGTGTCAACCTCTCGCATGTTTTGGTCAAAAGAGGAATTTAGAAATGTCATTTGGCACACAAAAATCACATGCAAGATCACCCAGAAAGTTGTACTACTAGTACTAGTACTGCGTGTTAGATGAGAAAACACGATCAAGATCAAGAAAAAGATCATCAAGAAGAGATATTACCTAGACTTTCTTAATGAGGGATCCCAGAGAGGGGGGCTTGGACATGGCGATGGCTTTGAGCTTGTCTGCGGTAGTCTCGGCAGGGTGCTTGCGCTTCTTCGTACCATGAGCCTCGACGGTTTTGGCCGGAGCCATAGACATCACTTCGGCCGGTGCTCTAGCGTCCATCAAGAAACTGTAAAATAGAAATAAAAGAAAACAAACCATAATCACAAACCCAAAAGAAGAAAAGAGAGGGAATTATAGGATCAGTCTCGGGGTTGAAAGACTGGGCCTTGCCCAGAATCAACACCATTGATGCGCTCACCTTTCCTTCTTTGGGAGAGAAGAACAATGGCAGAAGCAGGTCGGGATTTTCTTGAAGAAATGAGGAAAAAGATGAGGCAGAAGCGAGGGTTGGGTAGAGATGAAGCTGAGAGAGAAGAGTGAAATGATGGTTGCTTCGTCCGTCCAACTTACTACTAGAAAGGAGGGGGTTTTGTGATTTGACAGCTCATTGGGCATTACTACGGTGCTTCGATCGGGCTAGTCTATCGTCACTCTACTACGGAGTAATTTAGTGCATGGCTGGTGGACCCCGATGCTGGCTATCCAACACGTCGGTGAAAGTGAGTAATTTAGTGCATGGCTGGAGGAGGATCCGCACGGTGGAGCGTGTCCACTGTTTTGCAGAAGAAAAAAAATGATTACAGCAAGTGTTTCCACTCTTATGACGGAGGAGTGCGAAACACGGCAGCCACTTGAACATACACAGTGCTCCTACTACTAGGCATGTGCAGTGGTTCATACGCCAGTACTACACAATCTTGTTGCTAGTGTAGTAAGATATGACGATAATAAATGATGTTGTGCGCATGTCAACTACTCCTATATGTAACATAGTACCGCTTTTTCGACTGTCCGGTCGAGAATGGATGGTGAGATCAATGTTAACAGAACTAGGTCCATGGCGCACGGATAGTATGGTGCTACAGTACTCCACGAAACATGAACCACATGAAGCACGAATAGTGTTAGGCAGGGTGTATGAAGGGTGCACGGGATGGGAGCAAAAGTTCCCTTCTCGACCCACTTTTGGGTGTTTCGCAGAGTGCATGAAGGGTGCATGAGTCCACAGTAGTAGGTTGACAAAAATACACGAAGAGGAAACAACTATATTGAGATGAGAATGCAACCAAACACACCCACACGCTTTGTGCTACAGTGACTGATCTGCACCGTCTGAGTTTGATCCAACTGTCATGTTGCGCTGAGACATGGACATGCCCATGCAAAGGGTTTAGCCCGACGGCCGGCATCGCCGCGCTGGCATGACGGTAGGCATCGCACAGCCGCAACATGTGCCTGGCAACTTGGTTCACCAAGTGGCTGAGGCAATCCTGGACCTCGTCACGATCGGCTGGCTCGCGCTCCAATCGGCTCCCCTGACGGCCTATCGTATCTCCCGCTTTCTGCAGCAACGCCGCCGATGCCTCGAGCATCTTTGTGGTGGACGCCTGCCGCTTTTGAAGCTCCGTGAACTCCCACACATAACAGAGGAGCATGGCACTCCTCTCCTCCTTGAGCTCACGGAGCTCCACGTCCTTGGCCCTGAGCTCCACATCCTTGGCATGGAGCTCCTGTGTCAGGAGCCTCACCTCAGACTCCATGATCTGCTGCGCCGCCATGGCACCAGGTAGAAGCAATGGGGAGAGGAAGCAAAGGGGGCGAAACGGCTGAAAGGCAATGCAATCTACGGGAAGGCAGAGGGAGCGAGGAATCTTTTGGTTTTCACCACGGTAAAACACCAATCGATGACTTCTCACATCAGGGAGCAGTGGGTAGAGGCGGAGTCTGCGTGACTAATTGCTCCCGCGCCTGCTCCCGTCAATCAAAAAATTAAAAATCCTGCTGCGCCTACTCCTGTCAATCAAAAAGTTAAAAATCCTGCCGCACCCAAACACCAGAGCAACGCCGCGGTGGATATTTAAATTTACCTGCTGGCAAGTAGATAAAAAAAGGGGTGAAAAAACAAGTGTGGCAGCGGCCTAGCTAATCGGTTGAACTAGCCCAACTAGCTAGCCACCGTGCTTGACTGGTGTACTCGGCGGTAAAGGTGGTCTTTCGTGATTTGATGACTCATTTACTTGCTTCGGCACTACGACCGAGGAGGACCCAGAAAACACGCGGTAGGGCGTCCCACGTCAGGAAGAATATATGCGTGCACCACCCGGGAGGACCCCGAAACCGCGCGATAGGGTGTCCCACGTCTCTGCACGGAAGAAAAATGTGTGTGTAAAAATATACTGTATCAGACATAGTAGAGTACCTATGGTTCGACCTCGGGACCCAGCCAGTCGGTTGAAAACACCCCACTAGCCACACAGCTTCATCATGCAAACGTGGAATGGAGGATAGATGTGGTTAGCTCCGTCTCGACCGGCCACAACGTCTCTTGTTCTAGGCGATTCTTCTATTTTCCATGTTTTTTTAGTTGTAATAACACCACGGCAAGCTAGCACCGCTCTTCGTGTGTGCCCGTGCAAAGGTTAGACGATGGAGAGAAGAGAGATTGAGATCGTAGACCTGGGACCCACCAGTGAGATAACAGTCATGCACGTGTTGACGAGGCACTCCCTCTACTCTACTCAACGCAAGTACTGTATAAAATCAAGTTATGGGACAAAGCCAACAACCGTTCGTTTTTTCAGGCTATCGACTTATGCTTTGTGGTCCAGGTAGCCAGTTCAAATCTCGTCTTTTAGATTTGTTAGTTTTAGGTCCAAATTTGATTATTGACAAGTGGGACCCCCGTGTGTTGTTCCGGTATTTCAGTGTAGGATGGTTTTTTTGAACAAACACTTTGCGCGGTTACACAAGTAACAACACGAGTTACACGTTTTTTGCAAGTTTATGAACAAAAATGACAGTGACATCGAATATCACATCCACCCTGCAGCTTAGATACTATGGTGATACAAGTTTTTACACCGTTGGAAGTGAGACCCAATGGCCTGGGAGTAGTCTTTGTAATTATGCACAATTTCCAAACTCTCCAAAGTCTTTTTTGCAAATAAAACATTCATGCCTCGTGTGTGCCGCTGCATCTTCGATCCAACGGCTCCCCCGTGCTCATATTAGGTGCTCCCCGTAGCTTAATTACCCGCTACGATGAGTGGAGTAGTTGTGGGCCGAATGCTACGAAAATATAATCTAAACCAACCGGAATAAATGCCTACACAAATTAATCCAAGGTTGGAGTGCCCCTCGCAATGTAAATACCTTCGGCTTTGCGAGGGATGGAGCGGTAGTAGCTTCAACGCGTGGAAGATACGGCGTGAGAAAGCGAGGTCAATCGAGAGACATATAGATAGAGAGACAAAGTGAGTGTGGTCCGACATTCATTGAACAAATATATATGCTCTGGAGAGATATTGTCCGATTGAGCTTTTTGGCAAGGGTGAGGGCTGTAAGATAGAGCTTCAGAGATGATCCAGGCACAGACGTGTAGATATATTTTGTGCGTGAGAGGAAGCAAGGTCAACCGATCACATAGGGTCGCCGTGCGATCGAAAGAGTGAGACGGGTTGGAGAGAGTGACCTAGATAGACGATGTGCGTGAGAGAGTATACAATGTGAATAGGTCGAATTGGGCTCAACATGGTGATATATCGTTTTTGTTCGAGAAAGAGCGAGGTCAATCGAGACATACGGAGAGAGAGAGAGAGATTGAGTGAGCGTGGCCCACCATGAGGTCGAAAGAGTGGTGGCGGCTTGGATGGACTGACCTAGATAGACAATCTGCGTGAGAGAGTATAGAGTGTGTCGATCGAGGCCCAAACAGGGAGATATATCATTTGTGTGTGAAAGAAAGCGAGGTTAAATGAGACTCAGATAAAGAGAGCGAGATTGAGCGAGTGTGGCCCGCCGTGTGGAAGAAAGAGTGAGACAGTCTCGAGGGAGTGACCTAGATATACAACGTGTGTGCGTGCGCATGCACGAGAGGTTGGGGGGCTAGATAGGCAATGCATGTATTTTGCGCGAGAGGATGAGAGGGAGAGGGGAGAGAGAGAGAGCTCGGCATGGGGTGCAATGGCGGGTGTGTGAGGTAAATACATTTGGTAACAGAGTGGAAAAAGGGGTTGTGTAGTTGAGAGACTAAGAGATTGAAACATGGAGAGAAAGAATGAATGTGTGTTGGAAACCGATAGCTTCGTAAGGTGGTTAGGAGAGGAAGATTGACCGATACATGAAGTATGTAGGGTTTGTGCGCGGGGGGGGGGGGGCTAAAAACAACATTTGAATGTACATAGTACGAGACTTAATATCGATGTTTCAATTTGGTGTACATTGTAAGATTTGAACCGAGGACCAGGCTTACGGGTAATTATTTCGAATTTGTGCCATACTAAGTTTCGAAAAGTTGACATTGACTCAGTTTGTTGTGCTATTTTGTAGGTCATATGTTTGAATCCATCCAAAAGTTTTCTCACTACCATGGTGTTCATCATATACATATGAATTTGTATTAAAAAAGTAGCATGGATACAGTGAAATGTGAAATCCACGTTAGAATTGGAGATCGCTACGTGACACACACTCTAATTCAAATAACTAACTACGTGACACATACTCTAATTCAAAATAACTAATTATGTGACACACACTCTAATCCACGTTAGCGTGGGTACCGTTTCGATTTTTTTTCAAATAACTCCTCATTAATTAATTTATAGTACTCCCTCTGTTCACTTTTATAAGACCTTGAAGACATTTCAGACAATGTGCAAAACAGTTCATTTTAAGTTGTTTGAAACGACTTACAAAAGTGAACGGATGGAGTATCTCGTTTCGAATGACTAATTATTGCAAGGAAAACACGGGCATGGTAATACATACAGATTCGTTTGCAAATGAAAGAAGATTCGTTTGCATTCTCAAATGTAGGCGCACCAGGCAAACCAGGGTTGTGTCAGGGTGGACGCTACTTCGGTGCCTTAAAGGCAACTGCCTTTGGGTCACTGACATGTGGGCCAGCCACCTATTGGGCGCATATGTCATGGACACAAAGGCAGGTGCCTTAAGGCACCGAAGCATAGTCCTGTCGGGGTGGTCGCGTGTGTTAGACGGACGCGTAGCACCCAGCCACCCACCCCCCTTCCCCCCAAAAAGGACGACGACAATATAAGTTCGCGCTTCCACGTTTCAGATTGAAATATCTGGCGGCCCCAATTCCAGCCCTGCAAAATCTCTCTTCTCCACCATCCCCTTCCGCGCCCAGATTGCTCAAATCCCTAATTCGCCAACAACCCTCGAATCGCCCCTTGTCTCGTCTCTTTCCCCATCGTTCCCCACCTCTGTGCCGGACGACGGCGGCGAAGACGACGGTCGCGCTTCACCACCACACCGGAGCTACCTCATCTACGCCCTCGTCCACCGCACCGGGTGGTCCACTGACAACGTCGGCCGCCGCAACCGACGTGCCTCACAGACACTGAGTTCCACCGCATCAGGTGCGCTTCACCGACGCCGTCTCCCAGCTCACCGGGGCTACTTCACTGAGCACATCGTCGCACCTCCGCCCCCCGAGGCCGTTGGGGCTTCACCAACGATCTCGTCCACCGCATCGTAGCGCTCCGCTGCCACTCAAGATCTACATCTGTGCGTGGCCAGCCAACGCCAGCGCATCACCCTCAACGGCTCTCAAGTGACCCGCACTCTAGCTAGGCGAGCATGCCCAAACGCCGGCCCGAACTAGGTATCCACACGTCACTCCCTTGTGCACTGTTCCGACGATGTTTGGATATCCTTTCACTGCTCTCTTAGCTTACACGCCTATGCAACTCTGACTTTAACTCTTATTTATTCTGGAGATATCATCTGAAACAAGCAAATCCATATTTTAGTGAAGCATGACGACGTTACGGGATCTGGTACACATCCTGCACACCCGTATAACCTTGTAAGTATCTGTCCTCCGGTACAACATCAAGGTCGATTCCTCTTATTTGATCAACCATTCGCCGTGTCAAAAATGCAGAGGGGGATGCAAGGAGCACAAGGCCTACACATCCAAGCAAGTGGTAACATGGACTTGTACATGGAACATCCCAAGCGCAAGCAGAGCTGCAGTGAGCCTGTACAACGAGCTAGCGTAAGTCCCTGCATTTCATTTAATTCATACTGCCATTCGTGTATGATTTGTGTTCAGTGGCTGATCCATGAATTCAAGTTACTAGGGGCAAACATTTAACTTAAAAAATACGAAGGCACTTGCACTCCGGAAATCAACATAACTTGAGAAATGTGAAGCTACATGCACTTTGAAAACCATCTAATGATCCAAAGTAGTTTAGATTATAAACACTAAATGATGCAAGCACCAAAAAACACAAAATTCAACATGGTGTACAAGGACTACAAACATGGTCTGTACCTGCTTGAATTATTTGTTCTCTGGCTGAAAATATTGAAGTGTAATTGCACGTATAACCAGTGCGCAAACTGCATATCAATATATCTATCCTGCACAAGTATGCCAATAGTTTCAAACAACAGATTAGAAAAGTATTTATGCTATGTTCTCATGATACGGGGACTTCCTGGTAGATGGCCTCGACGTTTCCTCAAGCTATGAAAATGCACTATAATTTGCTTGTCATCAATGCCTGCAAATCTCTGTCTCTCTCAACATAGTAGATCATCATTAGACACTAAATCCTTCAATGAGCTTGCAAAATGCTTGCATTAGATCCCTCATTAGACACTATATGTTCATCACCAGGAGCATGTAAAATGTTTGCATCAAATCCTTCATTAGCAGTCTGCTCATTAGACACTTCAGGCTCAAGAACAACATGAGCTTGTATGTTTGCACCGGAAACTTGATTAGATACATCAGATTCAGTCAGTTCAGTATAGATTGGGGGAGTTATAAAATAAGTAGAAATTGGTTTCATTTTCTCATAGATTCCCTACATACAAGCAGTTTTACAACACCGTCAGGTTTAACTATTGGCTAGAAATTGAAGAGTTGAATTAGATATAATCAGGGATGTGATGTACCTGCTCGTTGCGCATGCTACTCTTGCAAGCCGCGACTGTCCGTTTGCGCAAGCTCGATGCCATGCCCATGTTGCCGCCGCTGCCTCCCACGCAGGCTACACCCAGGGTTGGATCTTCGTCTTCTTGTCCTTCCGTTTGCTTGAAGCCCCGCGACCGCCCTCCAACGAGGGCACGAGGAAGTGCTGTGTCGGTCTGTCCAGCAGCGGCTAGGTTAGGAATGAACCAAACTGGAGGCTAGAGCGAATGAATTGGGATTTTTCCTGCCGTCGATCGATATGGGAGGCGTTCGTTTAGGCTGCGAGCCTACTATAGGGCCTACCTTGCACTTATGTTATTGGCCCATCCAAATTGAAACATTTTTCTTCATTTTTTACATTGCCTGCTCGTGCGTTGGGACGAACAAAACTAGCGTGGGCCAACCTGGACGACTCAAACTAGGTGCACACTTTCCAGCCACCTAAGGCGGCCGCCCATACCAGCCCCTATGGTGGCGTCGCCCCTTCTTGCGTGTATGATTGGATAGTGAAAAATATTCCAGTGTCGCTTTTGATTTACCCACAGAATGGTTGAATTGCTTGTTTCTATGAACTGAGTTCACCAATAATGTGAAGGATGCTAGTCTTTTCATCCTATTGTAGATTGCTTAGATCTCGATATGGCAAAAGTAATCGCATGAAATATACAGTAAAAGCCAGTGTGATGTGTTTGGCTACAACTAGTCTGACTGCACGTCCTCATATAACATATCAAGGACGCACCATCTTACCAGATTAACCATTCAACTTACCCATGCATTGTGGGAAGAAAGAAGTATTGGGACTGCGTATCCAAGCAATTGATGCCATGGACTCCTTCGTACAACCTTGTAAGCGAAAAAGAAGTTGCAGTGTGCCTGTACAAAGAACTAGCGTCAGTTCAGTTACGTGCTTCTCGGAATTTTAGTTAGCCACTTATTGCAAAATTGTTCAATTACGTTGCTTGGCTTAATTTAGTTTGCTACTAATTACATAATGGCACAGCCTGTTAATCATATTGTAGACTGCGCCTATCTATGTGTTTGATACTTACTGTTAAGAATTACCTGTTTGCCTTAACTTAAATATCTACTTGTATGTTTAACTGCTTTGCTGCTGCAACAGCGGGTTACAATGATGTTAATAACTACTTTTCAACATCCAATTGAAACCCTTTAATTCCTTGTTTGCTTAACTGGTTTGCTGTTATAACTCACAGTTGAGATGTTTTGCTAACTTCAACTTTTCTGAATCCAATCGGAACTTTAATGGTAAAACAGGTTAGCCCAAGATCAAAGAGCGAGGTCCCCATGGACATTGCATCATCCCACAGCAGTGGCACCGGCCCAATCGTGCATTATGAATTACCAATTGCTGATGCTCTAGAGGCTAAACTAGTGGTAGAAAGAGATTCTGCTTCTGCACTTAGAGATGAAGTTGACATGTTGAGGAAGCAAACAACACAATCACAAGCAGTACTTAAGACAACCATTAAATATTTGGTGGATTTCAAAACGAAGCAAGCTGAGACTGACCAGATTGTTAAGGTCTTGAAGGGAAAAAGGAAATTAAATTCCTACTTGGTAAATCATAGCTGAAATGTTCTTTCCATAGTTGAATAACCTTTGTGTTGTCTGTTCATGTAATCAATCAAACCATTTGTTTTAGAGATCATGTAATAATTGTTTTTTTGTTTTTTGTTTGTAATTTTATTTGAGCACAAGTCTGTATTAATTGATAAGACTCGGAGACATTTCATTTGGATTGCTGTGCCAGACCTACAAATATGCCAATCGGGCTGAATGTGCATTCAGCAATAGTATTATAGATGGACCATAAGTGGCACACATCAGAAAGGGCCAAGATGCTGGCTAAAAAAAGGATGCTGTTGTAGCCAAAAAAAAGTACTGTGGCCTGGCTTATGTATGTTAGTTGATATTATTGATCCATATACTCTATAAGTGTTTATATGTCTGTTAGTTCCGTACATTCTTCGTTGATTGACTCGGTATTTGAATCTTGATACATCGCTTGTGTACATATCTAAATGGGAGTACACATTATGCTGTGTGTGTCATTTGAGTTGGACATGAAGTGTTCCAAATATTTGAATTCACCTTAAACTGGATTCTAGTTTCTGAATTTGAGTATCGGCATTTGTAAACCATATTCATATATGACAGTGGAATACATCTTTGTCGTCCTTCTGAAGATATATAAAAGCACATAGAATGATTTATAAAGATTCATATAGGAATACAAACTGGATTCGAATTTAGTTGCCAGGGTAAACGTGGATGCTTATTGTCCCAAAATTCGAACGAAACATCAAAATGTCCACTCCCACATTGGCTTCCCAAAGCCAAGTGTTTGGGAGATGGAAATTACTGTCTACCCATTACACGGACAATCCATCGTCCCGATTTCCACTGCTCTAAATAGGGGTAGGTTAGTAACTTCAATTAGACGTGACACGACCGCCTCTGAGCCCATTCCGACACGGTGGGCATCAAACATGGGCGGCAAAACTCATTTGATTCAAGCTTGTCCGAAAGACCTCTGTTTCTCCCTCCATTCCCCATTCATACACGGTGGGCGGCAAAACACCCTCTCCTCGTCCGAAATAGATCTAGGCTAATATTTTAAATAGGGGCAGATGTGTAACTTCCATCAGACGTGACACAACTGCCCTACCTGTCAGCCCTGTTCATACACCATGGGCGCCAACCGTGGGTGGCAAAACACCCCCTCCTCGCCCGAAATAGTTACCGGCAAATATTTGAGAGATGCGAGATTACCGTCCTATCCCCAACCGACGAGACGTCCAAATTTGAAACGGGGGATAAGTTCGTAACTTTCCCATATTTCAGACAGGCGCGTCCCAAAAACATGGTTCCCCGTACCTCTCCCTCCATTTCCCCATTCATACACTGTCCGCGCTAGAACACACCATTCCCACACCAGCCTCCGTCCGCCACCCCATCCATCGCCGCCGTCCTCCACCACATCCATCGCCACCGTCCTCCACCATGCCGGAGCGCCTACCAAGACCGCGTCGTCCACTGCTAGAGATGGACATTTCTCATCCACAGCAACGGACCAATAGCCTTGCATCGCGTCCTCTCGCTTCATCGGCGCCATCGTCCTCTTTGCTGGGGCTGCTCACATGACCTTCTCTTCCACCACAACAGTACTTATCCCCCGATGCACCCGTCTACCGTCGTAGATGTGCTTCAACACTACCGACAGCCATCGCACCCCCGATGCCTACACGGCGCCGCAAGAGAGGTGGTACTTCATATCTCCTCAACTTTTTGATCTCAACCAGAAAATAGATCTTAACTTGGTTACTGTACTTTCTTTTCAGCTCTTAGAATTTAGTTCTTAGTTCGAAGCAAACAATGGATGCTAAATATCATTTCTCTGGTTTGCACCTTCAAATCTGCCATGGCACAACCATAATACGGTTTAATTGATCATGCTTAGGGTTTAATTGATCATGTTGGTTCCGTGGTGGTTTCTTTAATAGAAATCAGAGGGGAAACCCTCTTTTGCTTAAAATATATGCTTAGAGTTCCCCCTTTTATGATCACTATACGATTAGAATACATGCTTCGTGTCATAATAACACTTCTCCACCCATCAAGCTAAACAAGCTTAGTTGTTCAAATACGAATATGATATTATTAAAACAGAGTTGTTTAATTGGTCAGCTAAATGTTCCTAAATTAGTTTCGAAAATGCATGTTCGCCGCTCAGGTGTGTATCTCTGTGTGTGGTCTGGTCAGCACAGTTGGGGAGGTGAACTTTGCATATGCAAGGGTTTATAGGGAGACACTCTCCGAGTTGAAACCGCAATGCATTCCATAGATAATCTGACTACTTGTTATGTTTTCATGAATCTCAGATTCTGAACAGCATCATAATGATTATGAGCTTGCGCGCATGAAAATAATAAAGCAGAACAATGCCATGGCTGTCAAACCTGGCATTAAGGGATTGAAATCAAGTTTGGATGCAATGCAATGCAAACACTCTCCACCTACAGATTCATACTCAGAATATGATCCAAACAATGATTCTGAGCTAGAGGGAGACCTAAGTCAATGTAGCTCCCTAGTGGAGGAGTCAGAGGAAGATGCCCTATCTTATTCACCCATCAAGGTACTTGCTCTAACTTTCCAAGGTTACATTGCTCGCACATATCTTGCAACTGATGCTTTGCATTGCTTCTACTTTGTTGAACTGCCATTAGCTTAGTTTACACATTGTGTATGTGAATACGCCCTGCCTATCCATTTTCAGTACATATTCCATCTGTCATTGTCGATGTCAAAACCGGCGGATCTCGAGTAGGGGGTCCCGAACTGTGCGTCTAGGCCAGATGGTAACAGGAGGCAGGGGACGCGATGTTTTACCTAGGTTCGGGCCCTCTTGATGGAGGTAAAACCCTACGTCTTGATTGATTAATATTGATGATATGGGTAGTACAAGAGTAGATCTACCACGAGATCAGAGAGGCTAAACCCTAGAAGCTAGCCTTTGGTATGATTGTATGTTATTCTACGGACTAAAACCCTTCGGTTTATATAGACACCGGAGAGGGTTAGGGTTACACAAGGTCGGTTACAAAGGAGGAGATATTCATATCCGTATTGCCTAGCTTGCCTTCCATGCCAAGTAGAGTCCCATCCGGACACGAGACGAAGTCTTCAATCTTGTATCTTCATAGTCCAACAGTCCGGCCATAGGATATAGTCTGGCTGTCCGAAGAACCCCTAATCCAGGACTCCCTTAGTAGCCCCTGAACCAGGCTTCAATGACGATGAGTCCGCCGCGCAGTATTGTCTTCGGCATTGCAAGGCGGGTTCCTCTCCAAATTCCGTGTACCTGTCGAAATATTGTCCGGCCTTTTGTGAATGTTGCACTCCTTGGCTTCCATGCCCAATAATGGCCACTTTCCACGTGTCGAGCAAATGTGAAGAGCCAGGGTGTTTTTACATTTACCCCCTAGCTGTGTGAATGAGCTGCCTATTAAAAAGACGAGGATTCAGATCCAAATCACACCATCCTCCCTCGGCGAGCCTTCATCGAAGCGCATTGGATAGAGATCCATTCCATCATGGCCGGTCGACGCAGCTCCTCCTCTTGCTCCCCTAGCCCCAAGCCTGGAGATTGGGAGAGATGTTCCGTCCCACACAACAAATTAGTGATGGTTCAGACCAAGGGATTTCTTCCCCCAGCATACATGGTCCCAGTTCGAGCCAGGCTTGCCACCTATAATGGCGGAGAGCAAGCGGAGAGCCTTCCCAATCCCTCCAAGGGAGAGCGGGTATGCCTTGTCCCTTATTTGGTAAGAGGGCTCGGATTTCCAATTCATCCGTTTCTCCGGGGGCTCCTGGAGTTCTACGGCCTTCAATTGCATAACCTTACGCCTGCCTCCATGCTGCATATCATGGGATTCGTAGCCCTTTGTGAGTTGTTTTTGGGCTTTGAGGCTCATTTCGCTCTGTGGAGGAAGCTGTTCTGCCTTGTGCCCCGTTGTCAGAAGGGGTCAATATATCAAGTGGGCGGAGCCGAAGTGTGGCGTATTGCCGGGACCGGATACCTATCCGGAACCCCAAAGAAGACGTCCGAAGACTGGCCTTCAAAATGGTTTTATATAGAAGACATCCCCCTCCCAGATCCTATTAGAATCGGCCTTCCTAAGTTCGACAACGCCCCTTTGAAGAAGCGCCGGAGATGGCGTCCATGGAGCTCCCAGGAAGAAGATGACAGGGACGTTCTTTACCTGATGAGCCAGATAAGTTTTTTAGCTCGATCCGGATTGACCATGATCGAGGTCATGGCCATATGTATTATGCGGGGGGTGCGGCCGCTTCAATATAGAGGCCACCCCATGTGGGATTTCAACGGGGAGGATGACGCCACCCGCCACGGCCGCAAAGGGCCGGGATCAGCTCCTGATCTAATAAAGATCTTATCCACTTTCTAGAAGGTAGAAGAGGAGGAATTCCTTCCTGTCAACCCGTAGGGCGGATTTTCTATGTACAATCCTCTGAGCTGGGTAAGCGGAGACTTTTTCTCACCCATCTGTTTCGTATTCCCGTAGTTAAGTATTCAGTCTAGCGATCTCATCACAGGAGCTGCGCTAGGCTGTAAAGGAGATAAACAGCCCTCCTCCACAACCCGAGGACCCTGGACGGTCCTTGACCCGGCCTCCCAGGAGGATCCGTACATATCTGTGGAGCTGATTGATGGGGTATTTTACCCATCGAGTAATGACAATGCTTTGGTGGCCATTACGGACGATTACCCTGGGCTACTTCCAACCTCACAGGTGACTGAGACCGAAGTCCCAGCACTTTGAAAGGGGATCCGTCCTTGCGCTTTTTTGATTGCCGTATAATAAGGGGTCGCGAGGCCAGGCAGGCTGAAAAGACCTGCAGTCCGGATTGAGACACCGGCGCAGCGGTACGGCGCGCTGTCTTTATTGCAAGACATTATTCTCAGAGGCATACTAACGCCCATGCCTTCTTTTCAGGAAAAAGAGCGCTCGCCGGACTATACCCAGAGAGGTTACCAATCGCGCCTCCACCAGCCAGGCTCCAAGGCCGGATTCGGAGGCGGGAACGAATACGAGGCGTGCGCCGGGTGCTCCTCCGACAGAGGATGCGGATAAACTGTCCGCCACCAATTCCGAGGTGGAAAGTTCCATGAACAACGGGCGTCGCCGGACTGTTCTTCGTGACGCTTATTTCTCCCAAGAGGCATTGGATGCCTTCAACTTGGGAGATGCATACCTCCGTGCCGCTCAAAATGGTCTAGCCAGAGCCACGGAGCAGTATGTAAAAGACATACGGGTGAGAAAATTTGGTGATTATATATATCAGGAGCCCCTGAGACTTGAAACAGTTAGGATAACTGATTTAAGGATCATTTGTTATGCAGGTTCTTACAGAAAAGAATACTCAACTGTCCCAGGAGCTGGAAGAGTGCAAAGCCCAACTTCAGGCTGCACTGGCCGCAGCAGGGGAGCCCAAAAAGACCCCCTCTGGTAACATATCCTTTGAATGATAAGTATCATATTAGAAGGCGGCATATATCCAGATCTGATGATAAAATTGCAGATGACGCTGGATTAAATCCGGATAAGCAACAACTCATACGCCAGCTGAAGGCCGGTGAGAGCGTGCTTACGAGGGTGAGGCTGGAGAAGAATGATCTCCTAGATGCCAGCACCAAGCTGGGCATGGAAATAAAAGATGTTCGTGCCCAACTGTCGACTCTGTTAAGGAGAATCGGCGGCTTCGACGCGGCATATGTATTAAGTGCTTGAACGAACTTTGAAAAAGAGTTCGGCGAGGAAGCTGCCTGACAGAGTTATGTCTGTAGGTATGCTAACAGGTCATCCTGCCGAGGAGATGCCCGGTTCAACGGGTGATCTTCTTCCCGAGCTCTCACAGTTGCATGAACGAGTTCGGTAGGTGATGCAAGGCGTCTCCCAGGCCTTGTGGCCATCTGTCTCCATACCCGAAGGCCTTGGAGAGCTTGCAGAAAAGCTGAAGGGAGCATGGCGGCGCTTCCGATTATGGAAGATATCGGCCTGCCGTCAGGGCGCCAGGGAAGCCTGGGCAATGGTGAAGACACGGTACACGAAGGCTGACCCGAACCACATGGCCAAAGTCGGACCTGTGGGGCCTGATGGGAAGGAGATCCCTGTGAGCTTAGTGTACCTCCAGGTAGAATTGGCCGCAAAGTATTCCCAACAGGACTGTAGACTAGACAGCCTATTGGATTGTATTGAAGAGGAATTCAACCAGTCAAATTGACTATGTAATTTTAAAGTGACATGTATAATGCCTTCTAGCCGGATTGTAGATCGTTTGTTGCGGTGGACCTTTTCGCTTCAACCTCGGGACCCGACAGTCCGGAGTGTATCTGAATACCCTCTCGGTTATGTAAGAACCGGGGCATGCGTGGAGACCAGGCGTAGGGGTCATTAGTGCTTTATCAGACAAGTGCCCAACTAGTTATGTTATATTACATGGGTAGTAAGAAACATCTTCCAGGGAGAATAGTTCCGTTAAGGGTTCCTTTCCCTGGGTAAGCATGCCCTAAAGTGCATGTCCGGACTGCGATAAGAAGCGCGGAAAAATCATCTGGGGGCAGATATGGATAATAAAAGTCATCTTTTGTTCAGCGACTGAATATTCCCTTAAGAACGCTAGCTTTCGGCTTCACCCAGTCTGAGGTACACGTCCGGCTGACCCGGCGGTAACAATCGCAGAGGTGCTCCCCTTATGCCCTAGCCGAATTAACGGGAACGTAGGGCATAAATACAAGAGCCAGGCAACCCATCTTGGCCAAAACTTAAGTCATATCGATGCATATAATGGTGAAAAAAGGTACATGTGGAAGTATAGCACATGTGTTGGGCGTGAGGCCCAGGTAAATAACTTAAGCTTCTGTGAAAGAAGCCCCCAGGTATGAAGAGTGCGGCTAGCGCATCTGTAATGTACGTGTGAGGCACAAGGTGACCCTTGAAGGCCTAGAGAAATAAAAGAAAGAAAGGGAAACAAGACAGATGATGCATATGCAGAAAATGGACAAAGGGAGGGGACTAACATAGAGTCCGGTGCTAAGCGTAGAATCTTCGAAGCCTGGCTGCGTTCCATGGGTTCGGCTCGAGTCGACTAGTCGATGCATCCCGCAGTCGGTACGCTCCACCGGTCAGAACTTGGTCGATAATGAAGGGACCTTCCCATTTGGGCTCGAGCTTGTTCTTTTTCTTATCCGGCAGCCGTAGAACTAGTTCGCCAACGTTATAAGTTTTGGCCCATACTTCTCTGCTTTGGTATCTGCGAGCCTGTTGCTGGTAAAATGCGGAACGGGCTTTGGCTACATCTCGCTCTTCCTCCAAGGTGTCCAGACTGTCCTGCCGATCGAGCTCGGCTTCTCTTTCGTCGTACATGCGCACTCGAGGTGAGTCATGAATTATGTCACAGGGCAGGACCGCCTCTGTGTCGTACACCAAAAACAGTGTATATCCGGTACTACGATTGGGCTTGGTCCGCAGCCCCCAAAGTACGGAGTCGAGCTCCTCTACCTAGTGCGTGTCAGACTCCATTAAGGAGCGCACTAATCTGGGTTTAATGCCGCTCATTATAAGACCATTTGCTCGTTCGACTTGTCCGTTGGTTTGTGGGTGATAGTCTGAAGCATAATCGAGCTTGATGCCCATTTTGCTGCACCAGAGTTTTACCTCGTTGGCCGTGAAGTTTGTGCCGTTATCAGTGATGATGCTGTGGGGGACGCCGTAACGGTGTACAACCCCGGATATGAAATCTATCACCGGTCCGGATTCGGCTGTTTTAACCGGTTTAGCCTCTATCCATTTGGTGAATTTATCCACCATGACCAATAAGTATTTTTTCTTGTGGGTTCCCCCTTTAAGGTGTCCAACCATGTCAAGCCCCCAGACCGCGAAGGGCCATGTAATGGGGATTGTTTGGAGGGCGGTGGGTGGCTTGTGGCTTTGATTTGCAAAGAGCTGGCAACAGGCGCAACGTTGGACCAATTCCCGTGCATCTGCCTGGGCCGTTGGCCAATAGAATAATGTATGGAAGGCCTTGCTTACAAGAGCCCGGGCTGCGGCGTGATGAACGCCGAGTCCAGCGTGAATTTCTGCCAAAAGGTTCCGCCCTTCCTCTTCGGAGATGCACCTTTGAAGCACTCAGGTAGCGCTTTTTTGTACAATTCTCCCTCATGGACCCTGTAGGCCTTGGATCGCCGCACTATGCAGCGTGCCTCATTTTGGTCCTCCGAAAGTTATTGTCTAGTTAGGTAGGCCAGGAATGGTTCTGTCCACGGGGCAATAATGGCCATTATTTCGTGGGCTGAATGTGTTATTTCGGTGGCGGGGCCTCCGATTGTGTCAGAGAGTTTGGTATCGGGTATTTTGGCCGGGTCCGGACTGTTGTTACCGGTGTCCCCTTCCCATGCTACGGATGGCTTGAAGAGCCTTTCCAGAAATATGTTGGGAGGGACCGCGTCATGTTTTGCGCCGATGCGGGCGAGGATATCCGCCGCCTGATTGTTTTCCCGAGCCACATGGTGAAATTCGAGCCCCTCGAACCGAGCTGACATTTTTAGGACGGCATTGCGATAAGCTGCCATTTTCGGATCCTTGGCATTAAAGTCTCCATTTATGTGGGATATCGCAAGGTTCGAATCCCCGCGCACCTCTAGGCATTGAATGCCCATGGATACTGCCATCCGGAGACCATGTAGAAGGGCCTCATATTCGGCTACGTTGTTGGAGTCCATATACATTATCTGTAGTACGTACTGAACTGAATCTCCTGTTGGGGACGTCAAAATGACGCCAGCCCCCAGACCAACCAACATTTTGGAGCCGTCGAAGTGCATGATCCAGTTTGAATATGTGCCGTACTCCTTAGGGAGTTCGGCTTCCGTCCACTCGGCGACGAAGTCAGCCAAAACTTGCGATTTAATAGCTCGCCGTGGCTTGTAAGTTATGTCGAATGGCAGGATCTCAATGGCCCATTTGGCAATCCGGCCCGTCGCGTCGCGGTTGTTTATAATATCGTTAAGTGGTACTTCCGAGGCTACCGTTATCGAACACTCTTGAAAGTAGTGTCACAGCTTCCGGGATGCCATAAATACCACATACGCTATCTTTTGATAATGCGGGTACCGTGATTTGCATGGAGTAAGGATAGTGGACACATAGTATACCAGCTTTTGAAGGGGGAATTTGTGTCCGTCCGCTTCTCGTTCGATGACGAGCACTGCGCTTACTACTTGATGAGTTACCGCAATGTATAATAGGATTGGTTCACCAATGTTTCCCGCGGCCAGGACTGGGTTTGTTGCCAATATGGCTTTTATTTTGTTCAGTCCGGCTGTGGCGGCATCCGTCCACTCGAAGTGTTCGGTGCGCCGGAGGAGGCGATAAAGGGGTAATGCTTTTCTCCCAAGCGGGAGATAAAGCAGCTTAGAGCCGCCATGCATCCAGACAATTTTTGTATTTGTTTGAGGTCTGTTGGGGTAGCCAACTGTGACAACACTCGGATTTTGGCCGGATTAGCTCAATACCTCTACTGGAGACAATGAATCCCAGGAGCTTTCCGGCTGGTACGCCGAAAACACATTTTTCCGGATTGAGCTTGATGTCATATGTTCGGAGGTTATCGAATGTGAGCCTCAAGTCGTCTACTAGAGTTTTGACATGCTTGGTTTTAACGACCATGTCATCTACATATGCCTCCACTGTTTTGCCGATCTGGTTTGCCAGACATGTCTGAATCATGCGCTGATATGTTGCGCCAGCGTTTTTGAGCCCGAAGGGCATTGTGTTGAAGCAGAATGGGCCGTCGTGGCTTGGTATGGCTCTGCCATTTTAATTTGGTGGTAGCTGGAGTATGCGTCGAGGAAACACAATGAATCGTGTCCTGCGGTGGCGTCGATGATTTGATCGATGTGGGGGAGGGGGAAAGGATCCTTTGGGCAGGCCTTGTTAAGGTCCTTAAAATCGACGCACAAGCGCCAGGATTTGTCCTTCTTTGGTACCATCACCAGGTTTGCTAGCCAGTCCGGATGTTTTATGTCTCTGATGAATCCGGCCTCCAATAGCTTGGCTAGTTCCTCTCCCATGGCTTGTCTCTTAGGTATGGAGAAACGCCGAAGAGCCTGCTTAACTGGCATGAATCCTTTTAGGATATTTAGGTTGTGCTCGGCCAGCCTGCGTGGGATTCCTGGCATGTCTGAAGGGTGCCAGGCAAAAATGTCCCAGTTCTCGCGTAGGAACTCTCGCAGTGCGGCATCGACATCAGGGTTTAATTGTGCCCCGACGGAAGCTGTTTTTGTAGGGTCTGTTGGATGAACTTGGAATTTGACTATCTCGTCTGCCGGTTTAAAGGAGGTGGACTTGGATCTTTTATCGAGTATCACATCATCCCTGTTCACCGTGGAGCGCAGCGCAATTAGTTCCTCGGCCGCTAGGGCTTCGGATAGTGCCTCGAGGGCCAGTGCGGCTGTCTTATTTTTGGCGCGGAGTGCTATGTCCGTATCACTAGCAAGAGTGATGATTCCGTTGGGCCCGGGCATTTTGAGTTTCATGTACCCGTAATGGGGTATGGCTTGGAAGATTGTAAACGCCTCCCGCCCTAGTAGAGCGTGGTATCCGCTGCTGAACGGGGCCACATGGAATGTAATTTCTTCGGACCTGTAATTATCCGGCATGCCAAATACGACATCTAGTGTGATTTTCCCAGCACAGCGTGCTTCCCGACTGGGGATGATTCCTCTAAAGGTTGTGCTACTTTGCTCAATGCGGCTCCAGTCTATTTCCATCTTTTGAAGAGTGTCCTCATAGATGAGGTTTAATCCGCTGCCGCCATCCATGAGTACCTTGGTGAGTCGAAAGCCGTCCACGATTGGACTGAGGACCAATGCGGCTGGTGCTCGGGCTGTTCGGAATTTGGGTTCGTCACTAGCATTGAAGGTAATAGCCATGTCACTCCAAGGATTTATTTCTGCTACGTGGCAGATTTCGGCCATGTTGCGGAGTGTTCGCTTGCGTCTATTATTTGACGCGAAAGTCTCAAATACCGTTAACACCGTATTGTTGTCCACGGGATGGTGCTCTGTGGTATTTGGGAGGAGTAGATCCTCACCACTTTTTGCCACCTGCCGGAGTATCCAACATGCTCTAAGGCTGTGCGTTGGTATTGCATCCGCTGTACTATGAATTTTGCAGGGTCCATTGAGCCATCCCTCCAGTACAGTTCCTTGCCCCGTAGAGGGCTTTTGCTTTTTGGTAGTTAACCCAGGTGTATTGTGATAATGTCCCCTTTTATTTCGGACTGGGTTTGTATTCAGGGCCGGATTGTCCCAAAATTTTATTTCGGTTTTCCAGGCGCTTTCCATCGCACAGTACTTTCGTACTATGGACACAAAGTCAGCAAAGCATGTAATTTCGCGGCGACTTATGGCGTTGAGGATTCCCTTGTGCGTGTAATTATTGCAGAAGAATGAAATTGCGTCTTCCTCGCGGTAGTCCTTTATCCTATTCATGACCAGGAGGAATCTGGCCCAGTAATGGTGTACTGTTTCTTCGGGCTCTTGCCTAATTTGGGATAGATCGCTTATGTTTGGGTGGGTGGGTTTAATTGAGCCCGAATCCTCACCCAATCTGAGACTCAGGGGCCAAGGAGTTTCTGAACTCGGAAGTTGGATTCTTGGATGTTTTCCGATAAATCTAGCCCGCTGCCTGACTCTAGGTTCAGGCCTTGAGTGACGTCCTCCCCTCCATGGGTATCCGACTTGGAGGGATCGGGAATCCGGACATAGCTAGTCCTTAAGGTAGATGAAGGGTTGCCGCATTGTTCCTCCACCACTGCAACGTGATGGGTGACCTGGGGAGAGTTGATCTCTCTCAGATCGGGTTTAGGCCCAATCTGATCGTAGTCTCTAGCGACTCCCAGGGCGGCGATGCAATCTAGGAGCTCGTTCAGGGAAGAGAGATCCATTGGATCTAACTGCTCGGCGAGTTCTGAGTTGACGTGAAGATTGCTTTCGATGTCCCGAGAAGTCATCGTCGGTGCAGCGGCCGAACAGGCGGTCATAAGAAAACCACCTAGCCGGAGAGTTTGGCCGACAACCAAAGCTCCTTTAGCAACAGTGCCGTCTTTAAAGACGGTATGAGACATCCTCCCTGGTGGCGATGGCACAGCGGAACTCTCAATGAAAGCACCAATGTCGGTGTCAAAACCGGTGGATCTTGGGTAGGGGGTCCCGAACTGTGCGTCTAGGCCGGATGGTAACAGGAGGCACGGGACACGATGTTTTACCTAGGTTCGGGCCCTCTTGATGGAGGTAAAACCCTACGTCCTCCTTGATTGATATTGATGATATGGGTAGTACAAGAGTAGATCTACCACGAGATCAGAGAGGCTAAACCCTAGAAGCTAGCCTATGGTATGATCGTATGTTATTCTACGAACTAAAACCCTTCGGTTTATATAGACACTGGAGAGGGTTAGGGTTACACAAGGTCGGTTACAAAGGAGGAGATATTCATATCCATATTGCCTAGCTTGCCTTCCACGCCAAGTAGAGTCCCATCCGGACATGAGAGGAAGTCTTCAATCTTGTATCTTCAAAGTCCAACAGTCCGGCCAAAGAATATAGTCCGGCTATCCGGAGACCCCCTAATCCAGGACTCCCTCGGTCATCATACCATATTTATCCATTCAAATGTTGTTCTTGTGTATCAGACGTTCAAAAGGAAGAGGGCGATTGCTGATCGTGAAGGAGCACAAGCAAAGTATTTGGAAAAGGTAGTGGCACCTGATAAATCAAATGGCCCATTAGGTGTAGTTGCAATATCACCTGACCCACAAAATACCCCAACTCTAGCAGACTAGCCCTACTACACTGGTCATTTCTGATGCCCCAACTCAGCAGACCCCAGCTGCAGCAAGCAGTATGATTATGCCAGTTGACATAGCACCTGCTATACGACGCAAAACCCCCATTCCAGCAAAGAGTAAACCAAATCCAGTTGCCAAATCCCTTTTCGAACCAGAGAGAGCCCCAATTGCAGCAAATAGGACCCCTGTTCCATTTCTTCCCAGTTTAGAAGACAAAGCTTATGTTGTTGTCAGGAACTTTGTGCGCATCTTTCCTTCATGGAAAGATTATACCGCAGACACAGAACAATTTCCAGTCTTCCTCTGCAACTTACGCGTAAGTAATGTACTAATGTTATTCATGGTCGTTACTTCATATGTTTCTGCTGACAGAAGACACAAGATTTCATTCTTTTAAATAGGCGAGGCGCAAACTGGATTGTGATGACGAGCAAGGGTTGGTTGCGCTTTTCAAGCACTCGTTGATGAAGTATCGTTCCTACCTGAGGCAAGCGCACTTCGATGGCAAGCCTCTGAACAAAATTTCTGTAAAGTCTCCGGTGCTACATTTATCCGACGGTGACTGGAATAATCTTGTTACACATTGGTCTCGGCTGCAGCGTAAGGTACTGTCTATGATATCGCATCACAATTTGAACTACATTTCTGCATTTGCCTTAATGTCTCACTTGTATGAAAACTGTTAGCAGAATAACATTCGTTCTCAAGGGACCACAGAATCTCGCAACTATACTGCACACTGCATTGCTCTTGTGAGTACCTCTTGCGCTGTATGACCATACTTACTTTCATAGCTGTTTGATTATGTAGCATCACTGCACATGTTAGCCTCGTAATCGTCCATTTGGTGGACATTATAAGATCCGTATGGAATCTTACATAAATTTAGAATCAACCAAATGCTTTTGAAGAGGTTTAGCTCTGCAGTCCTCTTGTAAGGACTGAACGTGGTCTATCACTTTACTTACATTAACAGCTACTCCCTCCGTCCCATAATATAAGAACGTTTTGTACAGTACACCAGTGTTCAAAACAGTCTTGTATTATGGGAAGAGGGATTGGTTCATTTTGTAGCATTCTGCATCTTATCTCCCTCGCCCACCATTTACTAAAAAAGATCAGATCTATATTTAATCTTACCAACAAGTAGAATACACAGACAATGCCAGTCTAGAAGTGTAGCCCATTGCTCTTGTTAGTACATTTTGTCCTGTAACGCTTGTACTTCCAGGGATTGGTAGTTGATTATGTAGCATCAATCTGCATCTTATCTTCATTATCCTCTATCCCTTCCAGTATTATCATATGTATAATTACTCTCTACAAAATGTAGAGTACAGGCAATGCTTATGAAGAAGATTATGTGCTGAAATTCTTGAGTTATCCTTCCCTTTCCATGGAGAAGGTCATTATAAAGCCGGTGTTAACTGTTAATGTAAGTCAGTCCTTCTAAAGCCTTTATCCTCAATTGCTGTTTAATTTGCTCATACTCCCTATCATTTACTGCTGTTTAGTTTGCTGTTTCTACCAAAAAGAACCGTAAGTTCTAAGTTTTACTTGAAAAAACAAATTCATTATTCATACCAAGCACATTACTTAATACTCCCTATATGTATGCTTGTTTTTGTGGATCTATAATCCAGTGTGTGGTGAAGCAGCCCACGTTTGCACCTTGTCATCTCCTGTTTTATCTTACTGATGTGGCTGATGATATGAACAACATGCCATGCACATTATCCAAAATAGATACAATGATTTTCTTTGCCCTTCATCTATGCTTGTTATGTTGACATGGTAATCTAGTAGTGTGGTGAAGCTCCCCGCATTATGAACAATGCCAAATTATGCTATTGATATTTTGAACATACTCTTTATTTTCTAATTTGAAATTGGATAGAATTGATAGAACAATTATCATCTTTGTTTATACACGTGCAAAACCTGTCATCTCTCTGCTTTGTTTCAAGGTGATATTCCTGATGGCATGCACAAGTCTGCTGAAGGCTTTGAGACAAACCCAACATATATTGCAGCAAAGAAGGCAAAACATCTTGAAGATAGCGAGACAACCCCAAAGTCTTGTCTTGATGCAGTGTTCAAGTTACTTGAGACTAAGAGTCAGAGAAGCTCACAGAATTCGTTGTCTGAATCAGTTCGACTTCTTCAGTCCCAAGTTCTAGCAGAAAGGCATTCTGCAACTCATCTTCGACTTGAAGTCCTATCTCTAAGAAGGATTGCGGAGAACACCAATGAGAACCTCATCGCTAAATAGCTACACCTGGAAGCTATGACCGACATGCTAGGCCGGTCTCACAGCCTTGCTTAGCAGCTTGCGCAGCAGTTCCCCCGCAAGGCTAACCTTTCTTGAACTGTCTTGCAAGTGGTCTCGGTTCAGTATTATTTTGTTACGCTGCAATGGTGCCCAGTTTTTGTAATCTGCTTCTTCATTGCGCTTTACGATCACTGGTGGCGAACTTTGATGCCCAGTGGATGTAATATACCATAAATCCTTTATTGTGTAGTGTAGGTTTATTCTTAGTTACTATGCCGTAATTTCTTTATTGTATAGAGTAGGTTTGTTCTTAATTTCTACTAGTTATGCAGCAGCCCGAAATGAACCCCGGCCCATGATTGTGCGAATCAAATCACGGGCTTTTAACAGGCCAAAATTGTCTGGGTCCTTGTTTGGCCCAATCAGATATCGGCTGCGAGCAGGCCAGATGCAACCCGGGCCATAGTTAGGCCCAACTATATGACGGGCTTTTAACATGCCGAAATTAATATAGGGCCAAAATGTTAAGCGGGCCCTTAATAGGCCAAAACTAATATCAGGCCAAATTACTAAGTGGGCCTTTAGCAAGTCACTACAGGAATCAACTACTTTGCCATCTGCCATGGTAGACGACAAAGGCATGGATGGCTGACGGCAAAGGTCTTTGCCGTCTGCCGCGGACGGCAAAAGGGGACGGCAAAGTAAGGTTCGGCAAAGAGCTACTTTGCCGTCTGCTTCGGGCGGCTGACGGCAAAGGGGCCTTTGCCATCAGCAGCGGACGGCAAAGAGTGGAGACGGCAATAAATGTGCTGTTACTCCGTTAGGTGGTTAACGGCAGGCCTTTGCCGTCCGCCGCTGACGGCAAACTTCAGAAGGCCTTTGCCGTGCGCTGAATGATGTCAGCTGACGTTACTACACGGCAGGCCTTTGCCGCCCGCCACTATAGGCAAAGTTTTTACTCTTTGCCGTCCGCCGCCGATGGCAAAGCCTTTGCCGTCAGCCACTGTAGGCAAACTGACCAAATTGGTCAGCCTCCCAGGAAGCACAGTTGCCTGCCACATGGCCTCTTTGCCGTCGGCTGCTAATGGCAAAGAGCCCTTTGCCTTCGGTGGCAGACGGCAAAGATCCTGCATATTGTCTCTTTTTTTCTGTTTTTTTAATCCAACAATTTTCACAACAAATATATATGACATATATAGATATATTTAACAGCAAACATATCACATATCCAGCACATAATTCCATATACATATTACATAGCAAAGTTTCATCAACATAGCAAGTTCCATCAAGTTCCATCCATACACATTGTTCCATATACATATTACATAGCAAAGTTTCATCAACATAGCAAGTTCCATCAAGTTCCATCCATACACATTGTTCCATATACATATTACATAGCAAAGTTTCATCAACATAGCAAGTTCTATCATAGGAAGCTAGATACAATGCAAAGTTTTAGCAAAGAAAAAGCAAGCACTCCATCATAGCAAGCTAGCTTCCATGAAGTGAGTGAAATCTGCAAAATGGTAAATAAGAAAGTTAGAAATAGGTGAATAGAACAAGAAGAAGACTAGAACAAGAAGTATATGTCATTTATGAGCTAACTTAGGTGAAATGGATCATATATGAGCTAACTAAGTTGAAATGGGTTGTTTATGAGCTAACTTAGTTGAAATGGATCCTTTATGAGCTAACTTAGTTGAAATGCGTCGTTTATGAGCTAACTAAGGTGAAGGGCATCGTTTTTGAGCTAACTAAGGTGAAATGGATCGTTTTTGAGCTAACTAAGGTGAAATGGATCGTTTTTGAGCTAACTTAGGTGAAATGGATCATTTATGAGCTAACTTAGGTGAAATGGATCATTTATGAGCTAACTTAGTTGAAATGGGTCGTTTATGAGCTAACTAAGGTGAAATGGATCGTTTTTGAGCTAACTAAGGTGAAATGGATCGTTTTTGAGCTAACTTAGGTTAAATGGATCATTTAAGAGCTAATTTAGGTGAAATGGATCGTTTTTAGCTAACTTAGGTGAAATGGATCGTTTAGGAGCTACTCTAGGTAAATTGGGTCATTTTAGAGCTAACTTGGATAAACTGGATCATTTATAAGCTAACCTAGGTAAGATGGGTTATTTTGGAGCTAACCTAGGTGAAATGGGTCATTTTGGTGCTAACCTAGGTGAAATGGGTCATTTTAAAGCTAGCGTAGGTAAAATGGATCATTTAGGAGCTAATCTACGTAAAATGGGTCATTTTAGAGCTAACTTGGATAAATTGGATCACTTATAAGCTAACTAAGGTAAAATGGGTCATTTTAGAGCTAACTTAGGTAAAATGGATTGTTTATGAGCTAACTAAGTTAATTATGCAATTTTTGACATAAGTAAGCTAAGTACATATCGTTTTAGAGCTAACTTAGGTAAAATGGATGGTTTATGAGGTCAGTAAGCTTATTAAGTCATTTTGGAGGAAAAGAAGCTAACTCTAGGTCATTATGGTAAGCATATTGGAGGAAATAAAGCTAAGTCTAGGTCTTTATGCATTTGTTAAGCAAAACACTAGAGAAACTTACCGTGATCACGGAGGTGTAGGAGCAGGCTGGCTCGTGCCGGTAGCTGGAGAAGGATCGTGCGATGCGTTTCTAGAGTTAAGCTGCACCAAAGATCATTTCCAATGTCTTGTTAGCATTATGACACTCAAATGTTAAGACTAGCAAGTAATGTCCATTCAAATTAAACTCACCGTGATCCCAGGAGCAATCACTGGCATCGGCGGAGCGGTCTGACCAGACTTCTCGCACACAGACTGCACATTTGGTTTTCACAACAGAGTCATACTAGTTAGTAATGAGACTCAAATGTTAAGACTAGCAAGTAATCTGCAGAAGAAACTTACCACAAGGAGCTCATAAATGGCCCTTCCCTGCATGTCATTCCGTGCCCTCTCCTCCTCCAACATCTTTGTCGTCCTCTCCTCCAACTCCCGCTGCCTCTCCGCCGCCTCCACCAGAAGTTTCTCCGTTCTATCTCTCTCACTCTGTATAGCAGCCTGCAACACCACTCACATGACCATTTGTAATCATTGATGGAAGCGCACACAATGTAATGGAGAAAGATAGCTGAGTACGTATAACTAACCTTGAAGGCGAGTTGGACTGGCCGTTCACGAGGCCTTATCTCAGGAGCGGAGCTCGACTGGCGCGCCTTGATCTCCGGGATAGTGCTAGGACAACGGATAAGTCCATCTCCCATGGCTATGGAGCCATGGGACCTCCCGCCACCAGATATCATCAGCAGCTCTGTATCAATGGGACCCTGGCTCGGGTTAAAGTCCTCCCCTTTCCTTGCCTTCCTTTGATCTCTATATTGCACGAGCTTGTCATGGGCGGAGATGTTGGTGAAGTTCTTTGGATCATCGAGGTCAGACGCAGAGAATGCCTTGACTTTCTTGTAAGGGCCAGTGTGCGCCATGGCATACAGGTCGTACACCTCTGGCACCTTATCCATCTTATTGTAGTGTGCCTGAAAGAGAGAAACAAAGTAAATTAGGTCCTTGCCATCAGCCAGTTCTTTGCCGTTTGCTTTTTGGTAGCTGATGGCAAAGAGCTTCTTTGCCGTCCGCTAGCTGACGGCAAAGAGCTGGCAGATGGCAAAGTACCTGATTCCAGTAGTGAGTGGGCCCAAAAGCATAGTGTCCAGTTGACGGGCCGAATCTGATATGGGCCATAATTGAGCCCAAAGCCTCTTAAAGGGCCAGACCTGATCTGGGCCGTAATTTGGCCCAGAACGTGGTAGGCTTTTAACGGGTCGGATCTCATATGGGCCACTATTAGGCCCGGAGCGTGGCAGGCCATTAATGGATCGGATCAAATATGGGCCGGCATTTGGCCCAAAACATGGCAGCCAGTTAATGGGCCGTCCTACTAGGGTCCTCAAAATCTTATGGGCCTACAGCTGGGCCGTCCCATTAATGTCGGCGAAATCTCATGGGCCTTTAGCTGGGCCGGCCCATTATGACCCGCAAGAATCTTGTGGGCCTTTACCTGGGCCGACCCATTATGGCACAAAAAAAATCTTGTGGGCCTTTACCTAGGCCGGCCCATTATGACCCACAAAATCTTGTGGGCCTTTAGCTGGGCCAGCCCATTATGGTCCAAAAAAATTCATGGGCCTTTAGCTGGGCCGGCCCATTATGGTCCGCAAAATCTTGTGGGATTCTAGTTGGGCCGACCCATTTAAACTTGTTGGGCCGTGCCATGTGTCGACGTATCATAGGCGCCTTCTGTCCAGTGAGTGGATGACATTTGTCCCGACGATGAGCCGAAACGTGTTTCCTCTAGCCAATGATTATTTTACACGTGGAAAATCCCCATTGGTCGGGGCTGTTAATGGGTTATCGGATCCAAAACCCGACCCGATAGCTTAACGGCGTTCCGTTACGGTGGATGCCACGTGTCGGTCACCCTTGGCGAAAGCACTTCTGTGACGCACGATTTATCGTCATGGAAGTGGACACTTCCGTGATGATAATTTTGGTAATGTCATGGAACACTTCTACGACAGCACAGGTATGACTATCTTGATTCTGTCATAAATTTATCATGGATGTACATGCATGACAAAAAAGTGACCTACTGTGACAAACACGTATCATCATGGAAGTGTATTTTTAGTAGTGTGAGTTGCCGCAATGTACAACAGCATTGGTTCGCCGATGTTTGGCGCGGCTAGGATTGGGTTGGTTGCCAGTATGGCTTTTATTCTTCCAATCCGGCTGTGGCAGCGTCCGTCCACTCGAAGTGTTCGGTGCGCCGAAGGAGGCGATAAAGGGGTAATGCCTTTTCTCCTAAGCGGGAGATAAAGCAGCTTAGAGCCACCACACATCCGGTTAATTTCTGGATTTGTTTGAGGTCTGTTGGGATAGCCAACTGTGACAGAGCTCGGATTTTGGCCGGATTTTCTTCAATTCCTCTACTGGAGACAATGAAACCTAGGAGCTTTCCGGCTGGTACGCCGAAAACGCATTTTTCTGGATTGAGCTTGATGTCGTATGTTCGGAGATTGTCGAATGTGAGCCTCAAGTCGTCTATTAGGGAGTCGACGTGTTTGGTTTTGATGACCACATCATCTATGTATGCCTCCACTGTTTTGCCGATCTGTTTCTCCAGATATGTCTGAATCATGCGCTGATATGTTGCGCCGGTGTTTTTGAGCCCAAAAGGCATTGTGTTGAAACAGAAGGGGCCGTATGGTGTGATAAATGCCGTTGCGGCTTGGTCGGACTCCGCCATCTTGATTTGGTGGTAGCCGGAGTATGCGTCTAGGAAACACAATGAATCGTGTCCTGCGGTAGCATCGATAATTTGATTGATGCGGGGGAGGGGAAGGGATCCTTTGGGCAAGCCTTGTTGAGGTCCTTGAAATCGACACATAGGCGCCAGGATTTTTCCTTCTTCGGTACCATCACCAGGTTTGCTAGCCAGTCCGGGTGTTTTATTTCTCTAATGAATCCGGCCTCCAATAACTTGGCTAGTTCCTCTCCCATAGCTTGTCTCTTAGGTTCATAGAAACACCGAACAGTCTGCTTGACCGGCTTTAATGCCTTTAGAATATTGAGGCTGTGCTCGGCCAGCCTGCGTGGGATTCCTGGCATGTCTGAGGGGTGCCAGGCGAATATGTCCCAATTCTCGCGCAGGAACTCTCGTAGTGCGGCGTCCACGATGAGGTTTAACTGTGCCCTGATGGAGGCTGTTTTTGTAGGGTCCGTTGGGTGGACTTGGAATTTGACTATTTCATCCGCTGGTTTAAAAGAGGTTGACTTGGATCTCTTGTCAAGTATCACGTCGTACCTGTCCACTATGGAGCGTAGCGCAGTTAATTCCTTAGCCAAAAAGGCTTCGGATAATGCCTCGAGGGCCAATGCGGCTGTTTTGTTTTCAGCGCAGAGTGCTGTGTCCGGATCACTAGCGAGAGTGATGATTCCGTTGAGCCCGGGCATTTTGACCTTCATGTACCCGTAATGGGGTATGGCTTGGAAGATCGTGAACGCCTCCCGCCCTAAAAGGGCGTGGTATCCACTACTGAACGGGGCCACTTGGAATGTAATTTCTTTGGACCTATAGTTCTCTGGTGTGTCGAATACCACATCTACTGTGATTTTCCCAGCACAGCGTGCTTCCCGACTGGGGATGATTCCTCTGAAGGTTGTGCTGCTTTGCTCAATGCGGTTCCAGTCTATTTCCATTTTTTGAAGTGTTTCCTCATAGATGAGGTTCAATCCACTGCCGCCGTCCATGAGTACTTTTGTGAGTCGAAAGCCATCCACAATTGGACTGAGGACCAATGCAGCTGGTGCTCGGACTTTTCGGAATTTAGGTTCGTCATTGGCATTGAAGGTAATAGCCGTGTCACTCCATGGATTTATTGCTGCCATGTGGCAGATTTCGGCAAGGCTGCGGAGTGTTTGCTTGCACCTATTATTTGATGCGAAGGTTTCAAAGACTGTTAATACCGTATTGTTATCCTCGGGATGGTGCTCTGTGGAATCTGGGATGAGAAGATCCTCACCACTTTTGGCCACCTGCCGGGGTACCCAACATGCTCTAAGGCTGTGTGTTGGTATGGTATCCACTGTACTATGAATTTTGCAGGGTCCCTTGAGCCATCCCTTCAATACGGTTCCACGCCCTATAGAGGGTTTTTGCTTCTTTGTAATTAACTCGGGTGTCTTATGATAGAGCACCCTTTTACTTCGGACTGGGTGTATATTTGGAGTCGGATTATCCCAAAATTTCGTTTCGGTTTTCCAGGCGCTTTCCATCACACAGTACTTTCGTACTATGGACGCCAAGTCAGCGAAGCGTGATATGTCACGGCGATTTAAGGCGTTAAGGATTCCCTTGTCCGTGCAATTATTGCAGAAAAATAAGACTGCGTCTTCCTCGTGACAGTCCTTAACCTTGTTCATCACAAGGAGGAATCTGGCCCAATAATGATGTACTGTTTCATGGGGCTCTTGCCTGATGTGGGAAATATCGTTAATGTCTGGGTGGGTGGGTGGATTTGAGTCCGAACCCTTACCCGATCTGAGACCCAGGGGCCGAGGAGTTTCCAATCTTGGAAGTTCAGATTCCGGGATGTTGCCCGATAAGTCTGGCCCGCTGCGTGACTCTAGGTTCAGGGCTTGGGTGATGTCCTCCCGTAAAAGTGTATCCGGATCGAAGAGCTCAAGAATCTGGATATAGTTAGTCCTCAAGATAGAGGAAGAATCGCCGCATTGTTCCTCCACCGCCGCAATATGATGGGTGACCGGTGGAGAGTTAATCTCCCTTTGATCGGGTTTAAGCCCAATCCGATCATAGTCCATAGCGACTCCCAAGGCGGCGATGCGATCCAAGATCCCGTTTAGGGAAGAGAGCTCCATTGGATCCATCTGCTCGGCAAACTCCAAGCTGACATGGAGGCTGTTTTCGATGACCCGAGAAGTCATCATCGGTGCAGCAGCCGAACAGGCGGTCATGATGAAACTGCCTAGCCGGAGAGTTTGGCCGACAGCCAGGGCTCCCCCGGCGGTAATGTTGTTTTTAACAATGAGACGCGGCATCCTTCCTTGCGGCGACGGCATAGTGGAACTCTCAATGAAAGCACCAATGTCGGTGTCAAAACCGGCGGATCTCAGGTAGGGGGTCCCGAATTGTGCGTCTAAGGCGGATGGTAATAGGAGGTAGGGGACACGATGTTTTACCCAGGTTCGGGCCCTCTTGATGGAGGTAATACCCTATGTCCTGCTTGATTGTTCTTGATAATATGAGTAGTACAAGAGTTGATCTACCATGAGATCTAGCCTATAGTATGTTTGTATGTTGTCCTACAGACTAAAACACTCCGGTTTATATGGACACCAGAGGAGGCTAGGGTTACACAAGGTCGGTTACAAAGGAGGAGATATACATATCCATATTGCCCAGCTTGCCTTCTACGCCAAGTAAAGTCCCATTTGGACAGGAGACGAAGTCTTCAATCTTGTATCTTCATAGTCTACAGTCTGGCCAAAGGATATAGTCCGGCTGTCCGGAGACCCCCTAATCCAGGACTCCCTCACTCTTGTTTTGCTGCCGCGTTTATTTGCACTAGTGGCCAATTTTGATGGCCAGTGTATGTAATATGCTGCTTTGTTCCCTATATTTGCACTGGTGGTGA
This sequence comes from Triticum urartu, assembly GCF_056163025.1. Taxonomy (NCBI): domain Eukaryota; kingdom Viridiplantae; phylum Streptophyta; class Magnoliopsida; order Poales; family Poaceae; genus Triticum; species Triticum urartu. The sequence continues at coordinate 561,308,697 of NC_141875.1, forward strand.
ACTTTGAAGCCCAGTGGATGTAATATGTGTAATAGCGGTAATAGGCTAGTGTTAATTGCTTGCTTATTTATTTCCTTATTGTCTTGTTTAGTTGTTTGCTTGTAGTCACTGCAGTTCTTTTTTTTTTGTGTTTTTCTAGTGGCCACAATAACCTATCTTTAGAAACTAGGCCAGAATAATCATGGCAACACACGGACTTTTGTAACCATGGGCCTCCTGCGGGCCGTATGATCCATGGGCCTTCTACTGGCCGTAGGATCCATGGGCCTTCTATACGGGCCGTAGGATCCATGGGCCTTCTATGGGCCATACGATTCATGGGCCTTTTATGGGCCATAGGATCCATGGGGCTTCTACGGGCCATATCATCATTTCGCCAATCATGGGCCATACTATTCGTGGACAATAATGGGCCGTTAATAGGCCTTATTTGATAACTCTATGAAAACAGCCCAACGGGTTTTTTGACATGAAAACAGCCCAACGTATTATCGGGCCACAAACGGGTCGACTATAACCACGGGCTGAATTTGACCCACAAGCAGAAAATGACACTAATGGGCCGTAAGTAAACAAATGTGGAAATGAGCCCAAGAATAAATGGGCCCCGAGAAGGCCGAAAGATAACATGGGCTGGAAACGGCCCAACAGAATAATGGGTTGTTAATGGGTATAAAGTGATACACTGTTCATTACGGCCCAATTTCACCACGTGACGTTAATGGGTATAAAGTGATACACTGTTCATTACAGGCCAGTTTACCACGGGTCGTTAATGGGCCGAGAGTAATAAGGGCCTGATATGGGCCGAAAGACGTCATGGGCCATACATGGACCAGAAGTTAAAACGGGCTGGAATTATATTGGACGACCCAGATGACGCTACTGGGCGTAAATCGGATAGGCCATAAACGGGCCCTAGGTTAGCGGGCTGTAAATGGGCTATATGCGAACAGGCCGTTCACAGGCTTGCCGTGGGCCGGCCCGCCACCTTTTGACCAAGTCAAACAGGCCGGCCTTTTCACAGGAATGGGCCTTTGTTGGGCCATGCCACGTGTCGACGTATCATAGGCGCTTTGGGTCCAATGAGTGGATGACATCTGTCCCAACGTTGAGCTGACACGTGTTTCCTCCAGCCAATGATGATTTTACACGTGGAAAATCCCCATTGGTCGGGGCTGTTAACGGGTTATCGGATCCAAAACCGGACCCGATAGCTTAACGACATTCCGTTACGGTGATGCCACGTGTCGGTCACCCTTAACAAAAGCACTTATGTGACGTGCGATTTATCGTCATGGAAGTGGAAACTTCTGTGATGATAATTTTGGTAACGTCATGGAACACTTCTACGACAGCACAGGTATGACTATCTTGATTCTGTCATAAATTTGTCATGGATGTATATGCATGACAGAAAACATGACCTACCATGACAAACACATATCATCACGGAAGTGTATTTTTTTGTAGTGGTGCCTGTTGTTGTTATGGTACCTTGTCCCCGTTTGGGACCGTTTATGTTTTGCCACGATGGTGGCCGTTGGTGCCTTTGGTAGACATGGGGCCACCCATGACTTAGCCCAGTGGGGAGTTAGTCGGAGTGGCCGGGAGAGTGTCATGGCAATGGAGGGGTTCTGTCGGAATGTCGTTGGTCCACCCGAATGGGAGTGCGAGGCCATGGGTTCCGAGGTGTGGGTACAGTGCGCTACCTCTGCAGAGTGTATTAAATCTATCAATAGCCGAGTCCACGGTTAAGGACAAGCTCGAAAGTAGGTCACACCATGGATCAACGTTTAAATAATTTTGCACACTAAGATAATAACCTTGCACTATTGGAGAGAGGATGGTTGAGAAATCATCGTGATGCTGGAGGCCAAGTTGTTGGCCAGTTTGTGATCCGAGTATGATCACAGTTTGGTTACGAGGTAACCCGATTAAAGACAAAGATGTTGGTCTAATTGTGGTCCAAGAGGGATCACCATTTGGTAAGCAAGTCCGAGGGACTTAAGTCATGAAATCATGAGCACTGCATACCAAGTATGATTTTGCATTAATGAGTAAATGGTTTAATTATCATGATATTGTTTGTCATTATGTTTATGCTTGTTGTGACCATGCAAGTACATTCAATATACTGACCTGGCGTGTCATGCCAGCTCTCAGGAAAGTCTCATTGGAAAGGAGTATTGTCCAAGTCTAGATCGTGTCCACATCGGTGTCCCTGTGCTATGGAGTCCCGCTTCATCGTCGTTCCGCTGCCGCGTAGTTGTCTTGATCGAGGCCCCTTTATGTTCACTAAATAATGTACATATTGTTCAGCCGCACCGTGTGTGCCGCTTGGCCCCGCAACTTGTTGTAATATGAACTATGTTCCGCTAGTATCAATAAAGCGGTTGCTTTCTGTACCAAGATGTTGTGTATTGCCAGAAGACAAGATCTCTGGGCTAGCAATGCAAGGTAAACCGGTTGCTCTGAGCCGGGGTGCCACAACGGTTGGTATCAGAGCAGCCCTGACTGTAGGACACGCTAGGCTGCCAACGTGTTAACTGGACATTAGTCTGGGTATAAGTGAGTGCCGGGAGTGATTGTAGCTGGTTGTTGCATTGCCTGTGCTTGTTTATTTTTATTCTAACCTACTAATGGCTGTGGGTGTAGGTAGCTCTGGTGCCGTATCTGTGCCAGTTGCAGTTGATGCTGTACACGTCGCTGCATCTCCTCCGTAACGTGTGGTGTTGGCTGTACCCCCTCAGTGATGATCCAGTCTACCATGTGTACCGGGAGCGTCTAGTAGACTCAATGTATGAGTATCACGCAGTGGTCACTCTACACACCAGTTCATCTTCCGGCACTTATATTCGTACCTCCAGGAGCGGTTTCGCTTCTACCGCTTCTCAAGCTGTCCAGTTTGCTGCATTTGAGGTCCTCGCCGAGCTGCATTATAATGAGGTCCGAATGCAGAACCATCCAGGTTTCCACTACTATCCTTCCTTGCACGACAAAGGTCATGTCCGTTTTCCTATCATTGATCCGGAGTCTGATAGTACTGCTAGCCACCTTTCTCGTTATATCACTTCTAGCTATCTTATGATTCACGAGGTGGCTCGAGAGCTGACTCGTGCTCGCACTTCTTTAGCCTCTACTAGAGCTTCTACTACTCCATTGTCTACGGGATTTACTCCTTATATTCCCTCCAGTTCTGGTTCACCTATTTCACCGGTCACTCCCTCGAGTAGCTCGAGCACCTCGACTTTGAATCCTCTCAGTGCTCCTGCTGAGTGGATTTTGCTTCTCGCTACCCCAGTAGCCTCGATGCTCCAGCCTCATCCTGCACCTGCTCTGGAGGGAGAGCCCTCGAGGCAGCATCATCGTGTTACCTTTAAGCCGGAGGTTTCGGTTAATGTCGTCAGTTCAGGATCCGAGTTCGCTTCAGGGGAAGACCCCACAGCACCGGCAGAGCTTTAGAGCACTTGAGTATCCGCAGTTATCCGGATGATCTATGGATGTAGTCGTATGAGTCATGATGTTCCAGTCTATGTATGAGAGTAGTCGAACCTATCATGTCATTTATCTTTTATGTACGAGTCCATGTATAATTATGTTGGAACTTCCTTTTATTCGATATGCTTTGTTCGTATTTCGTTTTCTTTCGGGTTTTGTCGCTAGCTTTTCTCCACTATATTTTTGGATGTTTCTCATCTCGAATGCGTTGGCTTGGGAAAAACAAACATTAGGATGACGTGGCGAGGCAGCACTAGTGCCGCTTATGAGGATGTCCCTGTCCGCCGCTCCGCACGACAGGCAGGACTCTCTCCCGAGCCATACGTTCCGACACCGCCTCCACCGCCAAATCCGCCCTGCAGCGAGCAAATTCTGCGTATGTTCAAGGAAAGGAGGAATAATGATATGATTGAAATATTAAGAAGTGTGCAAGCTATGGTTGTACATAATGGAAATCAGAACGGTCATCACTCCAAGCTGTCAAATTTTTAGAGAACCAAGCCTCCCAGTTTCATTCAGGTTATTGACCCCTTGGACGTAGACGACTGGTTCTGAACCATTGAGAAGAAGCTTGAGATTGCTCATACTGAAGAGGATGACAAGGTTCCGTTTGCAACTCATTATCTTGAAGGCGCTGCCGCCATATGGTGGGAAAATGCAAAAGCCATGTGGCCTGTTGATGAAGAAATCACCTGGACAAAATTCAAGGATCAGTTTCGTAAATACCATATTCCCACGGTAATTATGAAGCTCAAGCAGCGAGAATTCCTCGCGCTCCTCCAAGGAAGTCAGTCTGTGAGTGAATATTTGCATAAGTTCAATCATTTGTCCCGTTACTCTCTTCATGATGTAGCCACCGAAGAAAGAAAGATTGACAGGTTTCTTGGGGGATTAAACAGACATCTCCGATGCACCCTCAGTATGTTTGACTTCCCGGATTTCCAAACTCTAGTAAACAAGGCTCTCATTGCTGAAAGGGAGCACAAGCTCATACACGACGATAAGTCTGCAAATAACGATCACAAGCGCAAGTTCGAGCCAAGAAAGGAAGTGCAACCAGTGCAAAAGGCTCGTACCTGGCAGCATACTCAGGTAGAGTACAATCCCAATTTGCAGCAGAATGTTAACAAAACCACTATGCAAGTCAAGAATGTCGTGACCAACCCGGTGCGAGAAGAGTGCCAGTGCAACAACTCTTGTTTCAGCTATGGGCAAACCGGGCATTATTCCAGACAGTGTCCCAAGAACGGCAAGACCAATGCTCCATTCAGGCCTCAAGTCAACTTTATGGGGTCATTCCCTATCCAGCAAAACATCACTGGGCAGATCCATCACCTCTCCGCAGACGAAGCCCAAGAGAACCCCGAAGTCGTCATTGATATGTTTTTCTGTTAATAGCATACCTGCCATTATTTTATTCGACTCTGGGGCTTCCACTCTTTTATTTCATGGAGTTTTGTTGCCCAAAACAAATTTCCTTGTTCGGTTTTGAGCAAGAATATGCTGGTACAATCCCCGGGATCTTTTCTTAGAAGCAATCTGGTCTGCCGTAGTGTGGAAATTAATATCAACAGAGTCCGTTTTCCAACTTCCTTGATAGTCATTGAGTCCAACAAGTTGGACATTATTTTGGGAATGAATTGATTAACCCAATATCAAGTATGCATTAATTGCGCAACCCGAGAAGTCACATTGACAAGTCGAGAGGGGCGGACTACAAAATTCTATGCCTGCAGGAGCATACCCAAGAAAGAAATGGTCTTCACTGCTGTGGCTGGTAAATTGGAATTAATTCCTGTGGTCAGTGAGTTTCCCGATGTGTTTCCAGAAGAACTGCCAGGCATGCCGCCCGATCGAGAGCTTGGGTTTGCAATAGATCTTGTGCCCGGGACCGCACCGTTATACAAGAAGTATTATCGGATGCCTTCGTCAAAATTAGTGGAGCTAAAGAAACAGCTTGACGAGATGGTCCAGAAAGGATATATCCGTCCCAACTCTACACCATGGGGATCACCTACTATATTCGTGGATAAGAAAGATGGTAGTCTCCGTAAGTGTGTGAATTACTGTCAACTGAATGATGTCACCATCAAAATCAAATATCCACTGCCCAGGATCGATGATTAGTTTGATCAACTCAGCGGGGCAAAGGTATTCTCCAAGATTGATTTAAGGACATGATACCATCAACTAAAGATTAAAAAGGAAGATATTCCTAAGACCGCATTCACTACACGGTACGGTCTTTATGAATATACTGTTATGTCCTTTGGCCTCAACAATTTCCCTGCTTTCTTCATGCATATGATGAACAAGGTGTTCATGGACTTCCTAGATAAATTTGTGTTGGTCTTCATTGATGACATACTCATATACTCAAAGGGTGAAGAAGAGCACAAAGGACACCTCAGAGCCGTATTACACCGACTTCGCGACCATCAGCTGTACGCCAAATTTAGTAAATGTGAGTTTTTGCTCAAGCAAGTTGGATTTCTTGGGCATGTGCTGTCTGTAGAAGGTATAGCTGTGGACCCTAGAAAAGTAAAGGACGTGCTCGATTGGTTGGCACTCACGACAGTATCCCAAATGCGGAGTTTTCTCGGATTAGCTGGATACTACTGTCGTTTCATTGAAGGTTTCTCCAAGATTGCCAAACCAATGATGGAGCTGCTCAAGAAAGATAAGAAGTTTGAATGGACCGAGGACTGTGAGAAAAGTTTCAATGAGCTAAAAATCCGACTAACAACAGCACCGGTGTTGACTCTTCTAGACATCTACCGCAGTTTTGATGTGTATTGTGACGCGTCCAGACAGGGCCTTGGATGCGTACTTATGCAAGATGGCAAGGTGGTAGCATACGCATCGCGACAGCTACGACCCCATGAAGGAAACTATCCTACCCATGATCTGGAATTAGCCATGGTTGCTCTAAATATTTGGAGGCACTACCTCATTGGGAAGAGGTGCCAAATATCTACTGACCACAAAATCCTCAAGTACATATTTACTCAGCCAGATTTAAATCTCCGCCAATGAAGGTGGCTTGAGTTAGTCAAGGACTACGATCTTGGAATAAATTACCACCCGGGTAAGGCCAATGTGGTTGCGGATGCACTCAGCCGAAAGCCTGTCAGCCTGAATACCATAATGAAAGCTTTGCCTCTTGAACTTCAAAAAGAGATTGCTCATCCACCTGGTCATATTTGGTGCAGGTCTTGCTAATATCATGGGAGTTACTCCTACCCTCGAGGAAGAGATCCGCAAGGTCCAGCCACATGACCCGGTCCTACAGAAACATGCCAGGCGTATGTTAGCAGGACAGACCTTAGATTTTTCTAAGGATCCACTAGGTACACTGTGATTCTATGGAAGGATTTGTGTACCCAGGAAAGAAGATTTAAGGAAGAGAATACTATCAGAAGGATATGAATCTTCGTATTCTATTCACCCCGGAGGAACTAAAATGTACGAAGAACTTCAACAAATATTCTGGTGGGATGGGATGAAGAAGGACATTGCCTATTTTGTGGCCTTTTGCGACATATGCAACAAAGTGAAGGCAGAACATCAGAAACCAGCTGGACTCCTCCAACCGTTGCCCGATCCACAATGGAAGTGGGATGATGTGTGCATGCATTTTGTCATAGGGCTACCAAAGATGCAGCGAGGAAATGACGCAGTATGGGTCATAGTGGACACCTTAACAAAGGTAGCTCATTTTATCCCTATCAAAACCACATACCGAGCCAATCAGCTCGCACAACTGTATGTGTCTAGAATAATCAGTTTGCATGGAGTACCACGAACAATCACTTCCGACCGGGGGTCACTCTTTACCTCCGCTTTCTGGTCACGTCTCCACCAAGCCTTGGGGACCGCGCTAAAATATAGTACCGCTTATCATCCTTAGACCGATGGACAGACTGAGCACGTAAACCAAATACTTGAGGATATGCTTCAAGCCTGTGCCTTGGCCCAAGGACCTAAATGGGAAGACTGTCTGCCATATGCCGAGTTCTCATACAACAACAGCTTCCAGACCAGTCTAAAGATGTCACCTTATGAGGCTCTGTATGGCCATAAGTGCCGCACTCCTTTGAATTGCTCTCAAACCGGAGATAGCCGTATTTTCGAAACAGATCTCATGATGGAAGGTGAGAAGCAAGTCAAGGAAATCCGAGGCAGATTGCAATTGGCTAAATCTCGACAGAAGAGTTATTATGACGCAAAGAACCGATAGGTCAGTTTTGAACCCGAAGAACATGTATACCTCCGAGTCACTCCTATGAAAGGGGTCAAGAGATTCCATACTCGTGGAAAATTAGCACCCAGGTTTATTGGTCCATTCCTAGTTATGTCCAAGGTGGGTACTGTTGCATATCAGTTGGAACTGCCCCCAGAGTTGTCAGAAGTGCACGATGTGTTCCATGTCTCACAGTTGAGGCGATGTATATAGCCCCCCGAGAAAAAAGACTCCTATGACAGACATAGAGCTGGCTAAGGATCTAACATATGAAGAGAGACCATTCAGAATTTTGGATGAAATGGAAAGGGTCACTCGTAGTAAAGCAAGAAAGTTTTACAAGGTTCGGTGGGAGCATCACACAGAGGCAGAAGCAACTTGGGAACAAGAAGAATTTCTAAAGGCACATTATCCAGAATTTTTTTCCCGAGCAACCAAATCTCGAGGACAAGATTCATCCTAAGTGGGGGAGGTTTGTGTCAGCCTAGTTTTTGCCCTCTCTTCCTTGTCTGATTTTCTTTTGATTTGGATTTGAATTTGGAATTTCGACTCACTTCAGATGGACTTAAGCACTTGGGTACTACCTTTACTTTCACCCAAGTGACTCATTTCTCTCCCTAGCCACCATTTCTCCTCTGATCCACCTCAAAATAATATTATGAATATTTTTCTTAAATGAAAAATATTCATTTTCCCTCCCAAAACCCTAACTAGCCCTTTGCGTTCCAAAGCAACCCTAATTTATCTTGCCCACAAATATCCGAGAAAATTCACAAATATTCTTTGAACCCCAGGGCACCTTCCTGAGCAAAAATATTGCATCACTTTTTGGAATATTTTTGCTACAGAAAATATTTTCTGTTCTAGACAGAAATGGTAGTCTCTACAGCAACTGCCATTTTACTTGCTCAAATGCAGCTGAATTTTCTTGTGAATCACCACCCTCCTAGATGGTTTCTAGCCTCCAAAGCTCAGCTTCCAACTCTTAGTAGTTTGACCATAGTAAGCTCTCAAAGTTACTGCCTAGAAACTTACCTTGAAGTAGAAATCCATCTTACTGCACCTGAGCTCAACCCAAAGTGTGGTAACTACTCAAACCACCAAGGACTAAACGCCAGACATGAAGTTTAGGCTAAGCGCAGCCTGATGTCATAGTTCACACGGTGACCGCGTTCGTCCAGGCATGTTGGCATACGGCCGATGCGCTCTACAACGCACCCGAGCCGCTGTTGAGCGCATGCTCGCTTCCCCGCCTGCCGCGCCTTGCCAAACTTCGCCATGATCATCGTCCCGACCCCCTTAACTCCCTCCTAGTGCTCGCCAATGCCGGAGCTCGCCGCAGCAAGCACGGGCGCGGTCCGGCCAACCCAACAGTGCGTCGCGCACTGTGTTCGTCGCCACCCCCTCGCTCCTATGCTCGTCTCCGCTCGCCCACAGTGCTCGCGTGAGCTGCGTCGCTTTCTCCCTTGCTCACAGACGCCGTTCGTCGCCGGGCGATGTGTCTAGGTGTCCTCCGACGGAGCCCGAACCCCTCACCCCGCTCGGCTATAAATACAGCCGTCCCTAGCCTTCTCGAGCATCATCCACTCCTCTCACACACTCCACAAGCCAGTAGGTAGCCGTAGCCCGTCCGGGCAGGCCGCGGGCCGCCGTCCTCGAGCTCGAGCTCGCTGGCGATCCCCTCGGGTCGTCTCCGCAGCTCCAGCCCCTCCCAAGCTTGGTCCACCCTTCCAAGGCCTCCTCCGTGCTTCAGTGGTGCCGTCCAGCCCGGTTGGAGCCTCTGGTGACGCCTCTAGCCGCCGTCATCTCCAACTCCGGCGACCTCCGCTCTCTGTCGCCGATGGAGAGGTCGTTTCCGACGCCGTCTGACCACCCCTAGCTAATCTACCGGTATGGGCAGGTGCGCCTTCGTCTTCTCTTTCGATCCATTCCTTTAGCTCGGGCCAAGACGCCCTTCTCGCCAGCGTGTGCTTTGGCGGAGCCCTGCCGCGCTCTGTTTCCCTCTTCCCCTCCCTCTCACATGGCTAGCGGGGCCCGCCAGTTAGCCACTCTGGCCGCGCCCGAAGCGGTACGAGTGGTTGTGCCCCGCGGGATTTACGCCTTCGACGTCAACCCCGGTTCTGTTTTATTTAAATCAAATTCAAATATTCCTGAGAGCTTCAAACAGCCACAACTTTGTAACTGCAAGTCTAAATGAATTGATTCTTTGTTGCATTGTGTTCTTTATGAAAAGATCTAGCAGCACACCAAAAATGAGATTTTTCTCTGATGTCTAGATTTTCTGCTGAATTTCAGAGTGGTTCTTGATGTTTTCTTTTTGTGTTCATATTTGTTTCCAGAAGATGAAGCTTGTCTTGAGAATCACCAGGAGGAGTGTGACCCTCACCTGCACTAAGGCAAGCCACAACAACATTTTCATGGTGCCATTGCAATATTTGTGATATTTTCCAACTTGAACAAATGATTTAATCCATCCATTTAATTCACAGAAGTATATATTTATATTCTGTTGGATGCTTGTTTAAGTTGATATGGTTAGTATACAGAAGTTTACAACTAACTAAGTTAGTTTAAGTCATTAGAAGTAACTTTTGATTATGAAGAAGTAATATGTTCATAAAAATGGAATTAATTGGTTTAATATTTTCTTGAGTAAGAAAGGATTTATGCTACGATATTGTCATGGGTTAATTGCTAAATGAACATAGCCAGAGAAATGTTGTGTGTTGTTGAGATCTATGCTTAGTAATTGATGAAGTTGAATCAGTTATTTCCGATGATTTATGGTGCATATATATTAGTGTTGCATTTTCATGGCATATCATGACACCGATTACTTTCACTTTAAGTTGAACCTGATAATAATTCAACTTGAACATATCGTTGATCGGGTCATGGTGCCACTGAATCGAGATCTTCCCCAGTGCAACCACATTTGCCTTTGTGGGAAGTCCTTTATTCGGTCCGTTGTCATGCCTCTGGTTGGTGCCTCCAACGCGGGAAGGTTATGGGCATGAGTTACCCTGGCCCGGTAAGCATACATAACCTTGTGTTCCCGTTGTTGTTATGGTACCTTGTCCCCGTTTGGGGCCGTTTATGTTTTGCCACGACAGTGGCCGTTGGTGTCTTTGGTAGACACGGGGCCACCCATGACTTAGCCCACTGGGGAGTTAGTTAGAGTGGCTGGGAGAGTGTCATGGCAATGGAGGGGTTCTGTCGGAATGCCGTTGGTCCACCCGAATGGGAGTGCGAGGCCATGGGTTCCGAGGTGTCGGTATAGTGCGCTACCTCTGCAGAGTGTATTAAATCTATCGATAGCCAAGTCCACGGTTACGGACAAGCTCGAAAGTAGGTCACACCATGGATCAACGTTTAAATAATTTTGCACACTAAGATAATAACCTTGCACTGTTGGAGAGAGGATGGTTGAGAAATCATCTTGATGCTGGAGGCCAAGTTGTTGGCCAGTTTGTGATCCAAGTATGGTCACGGTTTGGTTACGAGGTAACACGATTAAAGACCAAGATGTTGGTCTGATTGTGGTCCAAGAGGGATCACCGTTTGGTAAGCAAGTCCGAGGGACTTAAGTCATGAAATCATGAGCACTGCATACCAAGTATGATTTTGCATTAATGATTAAATGGTTTAATTATCAAGATATTGTTTGTCATTATGTTTATGCTTGTTGTGAGCTTCAGGTACATTCAATGTACTGACCTGGCGTGTCATGCCATCTTTCAGGAAAGTCTCATTGGAAAGGAGTGTTGTCCGAGTCTAGATCGTGTCCACATTGGTGTCCCTGTGCTATGGAGTCCAGCTTCGTCCTCGTTCCGCTGCAACGTAGTTGTCTTGATCGAGGCCCCTTTATGTTCACTAGGTAATGTACATATTGTTCAGCCGCACTGCGTGCCTCTTGGCCCTGCAACTTGTTGTAACATGAACTATGTTCCACTAGTATCAATACAACATTTGCTTTCTGTACCAAGATGTTGTGTATTGCCAGAAGACAAGATCTCTGGGCTAGCAATGCAAGGTAAACCGGTTGCTCTGAGCTGGGGTGCCACATCGAGTCCACGTTCCACCATCTCCTGGCCCTTGAAAACTTGTTGCTCCACTGCCTCGAGCCTTGTCTCCACGCATCCGGTCGTTCTTGGTCCCTCAACATCGCGGATGTGCAGCAAGCCCTCACGCATCTCAATAGTTTGAGGGTGTTGCAGCACCTCCGCGAGGTAAGGGTTGATGACCTTCTCAAAGAACTTGTCCTTGGGGGCACTTGAAGACACCATGGCAATCTAGATCTGTTAGAAAAACAGCTCGAAACAAAGACATAAGATATTTCGTGATACGGTGGTCAAAACCTTCGGCAGATTATATAATGAATTTTTACCGACCAAAAGAAGTATCGTGCAAGAAAACGGAGTCCGAAGAGCACACGAGGTGCCCACGAGGTAGGGGGCGCGCCCTCCACCCTCGTGGACGCCTCATGTCCTTCCCGGACTGCTTCTTATTTTCCTATTTTCCTAAATATTCCAAAACGGAGAAAAATTGCTATTTGAACTGTTTTGGAATCGATTTACTTACCGTACCTCATACCTATTCCTTTTCGGAGTCTGAAATGTTCTGGAAAGTGTCCCTTATGTATTCCTCCAGGGTTACGGTTTCAATAACATTAGTTTCAACATTTATGGGATTACCTGAGATATAATGTTTGATTCTTTGATCGTTCACCACCCTCGGATTTGTGCCTTCGAAGTTGTTGATTTTAATGGCACCGAAATGATTTACCTCCTCGATGGCGTAAGGGACTTCCCATTTAAAGAGGAGTTTTCCTACAAATAATCTTAAACGAGAGTTCTTTAACAATACATAATCACCTACATTAAACTCATGTTTTTGTATCCTTTTTTTATGCCATCTTTTAACCTTTTCTTTAAACAGTTTGGCATTCTCATAGGCCTGGGTTCTCCATTCATCAAGTGAGCTAATGTCAAAAAGCCTCTTCTCACCAGCAAGTTTGAAATCATAATTGAGCTGTTTAATGGCCCAATATGCCTTATGTTCTAGTTTGAGAGGTAAATGACATGCTTTTCCATAAACCATCTTATACGGATACATACCCATAGGATTCTTATATGCAGTTCTATAGGCCCATAATGCATCATCAAGTTTATTAGACCAATTCTTCCTAGATCTATTAACAATCTTTTGCAAAATTAATTTAAGTTCTCTATTGCTTAGTTCTACTTGACCACTAGACTGTGGGTGATAAGGAGATGCAATTCTATGATTAACATCATACTTAGCAAGCATTTTATGAAAGGCACCATGAATAAAATGTGAACCACCATCAGTCATTAAGTATCTAGGGACTCCAAACCTCAGAAAATAACTTCTTTAAGCATCTTAATAGAGGTGTTATGATCAGCACTACTAGTTGGAATAGCTTCTACCCACTTAGTAATGTAATCAATAGCAACTAAAATATGTGTATACCCATTAGAGGAAGGAAACGGTCCCATATAATCAAAACCCCAAACATCAAATGGTTCAATAACAAGTGAATGGTTCATAGGCATTTCTTGACATCTACTAATATTACCAATTCTTTGACATTCATCACAAGACAAGACAAACTTACGGACATCTTTGAAGAGAGTAGGCCAATAAAAAATGGATTGCAATACCTTATGTGCAGTTTTATCTCCAGCATGGTGTCATCCATAAGCTTCAGAGTGACACTTGCGTAGGATCTGTTCCTGTTCATGCTTAGGTACACAACGTTTAATAACACCATCTACTCCTTTATAAATATCTGGGTCATCCCAAAAGTAATGCCTTAAATCATAGAAGAACCTTTTCTTTTGCTAGTATGTGAAAGTAGGTGGTGTAAACTTAGCAACAATATAATTAGCATAATCAGCATACCATGGAGCAGTACAGAAGCATTTATCATAGCTAATTGTTCATCACGAAAGCTATCATCAATAGGTAGTGGGTGATACGTCTCCAACTTATCTACAATTTTTTATTGTTCCATGCTATATTATATCCTGTTTTGGACATTATTGGGCCTTATTATACACTTTTATATTATTTTTGGGACTAACCTATTAATCGGAGGCCCAGCCCAGAATTGCTGTTTTTGCCTATTTCAGAGTTTCGCAGAAAAAGAATATCTAACTGAGTCCAAACGGAATGAAACCTTCGGGAACATGATTTTTGGAACGAACATGATCTAGAGGACTTGGACCCTACGTCAAGACATCAACCAGGGAGGCACGAGGTAGGGGGGCGCGCCATCCACCCTCGTGGGGCCCACATTGCTCCACCGACGTACTCATTGCTCCTATATATACCTATGTACCCCCAAACTACCAGATACGGAGCCAAAACCCTAATTCCACCACCGTAACTTTCTGTATCCACAAGATCCCATCTTGGGGCCTTTTCCGGAGCTCCGCCGGAGGGGGCATCGATCATGGAGGGCTTCTACATCAACACCATAGCCTCTCCGATGAAGTGTGAGTAGTTTACTTCAGACCTTCGGGTCCATAGTTATTAGCTAGATGGCTTCTTCTCTCTTTTTTGATCTCAATACAAAGTTCTCCCCCTCTCTTGTGGAGATCTATTCGATGTAATCTTATTTTGCGGTGTGTTTGTTGAGATCGATGAATTGTGGGTTTATGATCAAGTTTATCTCTGAACAATATTTGAATCTTCTCTGAATTCTATTATGTATGATTGGTTATCTTTGGAAGTCTCTTCGAATTATCAGTTTATTTGGCCTACTAGATTGATCTTTCTTGCAATGGGAGAAGTGCTTAGCTTTGGGTTCAATCTTGTGGTGTCCTTTCCCAGTGACAGTAGGGGCAGCGAGGCACGTATTGTATTGTTGCCATCAAGGATAACAAGATGTGGTTTATATCATATTGCATGAGTTTATCCCTCTACATCATGTCATCTTGCTTAAAGTGTTACTCTGTTCTTTTGAACTTAATACTCTAGATGCATGCTGGATAGCGGTCGATGTGTGGAGTAATAGTAGTAGATGCAGGTAGGAGTCGGTCTACTTGTCTCGGACGTGATGCCTATATACATGATCATACCTAGATATACTCATAACTATGCTCAATTCTGTCAATTGCTCAACAGTAATTGGTTTACCCACCGTAATACTTATGCTCTCGAGAGAAGCCACTAGTGAAACCTATGGCCCCCAGGTCTATTTTCCATTATATTAATCTTCCATCTACAAGCTATTTTCCTTTTATGTTTATTTTGCTTTCTTTACTTTACATATTTATCATAAAAATACTAAAAATATTATCTTATCATATATATCAGATCTTACTTTCGTAAGTGACTGTGAAGGGTTTGACAACCCCTTTATTGCGTTGGTTGCGAGGATTTTATTTGTCTGTGTAGGTACGAGGGACTAGCGCGTGGCCTCCTACTGGATTGATACCATGGTTCTCAAAAACTGAGGGAAATACTTACGCTACTTTGCTGCATCACCCTTTCCTCTTCAAGGGAAAACCAACGCAGTGCTCAAGAGGTAGCAAGAAGGATTTCTGGCGGCGTTGTCGGGGAGTCTACGCAAAAGTCAACATACCAAGTACCCATCACAAACCCTTATCTCCCGCATTACATTATTTGCTATTTGCCTCTCATTTTCCTCTCCCCCACTTCACCCTTGCCGTTTTGTTCGCCCTCTCTCTCCGTCCTCCTTCTCTTTCTCTATTTGCCTCTTTTTTCCCGTCTCTTGTTTGCTCGTGTGTCGGATTGCTTGCCTGTCACGATGGCTCCACCTAGATTTGGTGATCTTCACCTTAAAAGGTTAGAAGAGATCGAAAGCAACGTCAGGAGTTTTATGGTCTTACAATTTGAGCATAATAATTTCTTTAGAAACGAGCTTAAGGAACAAAAAAGCTTTATAGGTTATATGAATAAAGAGCTTGATGATATGTCTAAAGAGTTTGATGGTTTGAAATCTCAGATTTCTCATCTTGAAAATTTAATAGCTGAAGTTTCGAATAAGCAGGCCACCTTAGTTAATAAGATGGCCGCTAAGCCAGAATTTTTTTTGGGATAATAAGGATGAAGATCTAAAAGTTATTGATGTGTCCCCTATTAAATCTTTGTTTTGCAATATGAATCTTGATAATGATGGGACTGAATATGATCCACCTTTACCTAGAAGACCTTCCAAAAATTCGGAGTCTTTAGATCTTGATGCTAAAATTGTTAAAAGTGGGATTGAAGAAGTCAAAACTTTAAACATGAATGAACCCACTATTTTGGATTTCACGGAATTTAATTATGATAATTGCTCTTTGATAGATTGTATATCCTTGTTGCAATTCGTGCTAAATTCTCCTCATGCATATAGTCAAAATAAAGCCTTTACCAAACATATCGTTCATGCTTTGATGCAATCTTATGAAGAAAAACTTGAGTTGGAAGTTTCTATCCCTAGAAAACTTTATGATGAGTGGGAACCTACAATAAAAATTAAAATTAAAGATCATGAGTGTTATGCTTTGTGTGATTTGGGTGCTAGTGTTTCCACGATTCCAAAGACTTTGTGTGATTTGCTAGGTTTCCGTGATTTTGATGATTGCTCTTTAAACTTGCACCATGCGGATTCAACTATTAAGAAACCTATGGGAAGAATTAATGATTTTCTTATTGTTGCAAATAAGAATTATGTGCCCGTAGATTTTATTGTTCTTAACATAGATTGCAATCCTTCATGTCTTATTATTCTTGGTAGACATTTCCTTAGAACGATTGGTGCAATTATTGATATGAAGGAAGGGAATATTAGATTCCATTTTCCGTTAAGGAAAGGCATGGAACATTTCCCTAGAAAGAAAATTAAATTACCATATGAATCTATTATGAGAGCTACTTATGGATTGCCTACCAAAGATGGCAATACCTAGATCTATCCTTACTTTTATGCCTAGCTAGGGGCGTTAAACGATAGCGCTTGTGGGAAGGCAACCCAATTTTATTTTTATTCATTGATTTTTGCTCCTGTTTAGTAATAAATAATTTATCTAGCCTCTGTGGTTGTGTTTCTTGTGTTTAATTAGTGTTTTTGCTAAGTAGAATCGTTGGGAAGACTTGGGGAAAGTCTTTTTAATCTTGCTGTAAAAAACAGAAACTTTAGCGCTCACGAGAATTGCTTCCATTTTTATTTGGAAAGTGATATTTAGTTAATTCTTTTTGCAGATGATTAATAGATAAATTCCTCACGTCCAGCAATTAATTTTAGAATTTTTAGGGTTCCAAATCTTGCGTTAGCTACAGATTAGTACAGACTGTTCTGGTTTTGACAGTTTTGTTTTTCGTGTGTTCTTTGCTTATTTTGATGAATCTATGGCTAGTAAAATAGTTGGCAGATAAGAAGGGATAATGAAAGGGATAATGAAAGTAATTCCCAAGCTCTTCGCGATGCTGAAATCGGTGAAGGTAGAAATCAAGAAATAACAGCAAGTGTTGATGGTTAACAAGACCACTAGTTTCAAGAAAAGGGCGAAGGGAAAGAAAGAGGAACTTTAAAGAAGAATAGCAAGCAAGTTGATGCTCCCATGAAGAATCTCAAAGCTAGACCCAAGCCTAGAACTGAGTGCTTCTACTGCAAAGGAAATGGTCATTGGAAGTGGAACTGTCCTAGATAGTTGGCGGATAAGAAGGATGGCAAAGTGAACAAAAGTACATTTGATATGCATGTTATTGATGTGTACTTTACTAGTGTTTATAGCAACCCCTCAGTATTTGATACTGGTTCAGTTGCTAAGAGTAGTAACTCGAAACAGGAGTTGCAAAATAAACAGAGACTAGTTAAGGGCGAGGTAATGATGTGAGTTGGAAGTGATTCCAAGATTGATATGATCATCATCGCACACTCCCTATACTTTCGGGATTAGTGTTGAACCTAAAATAAATGTTATTTGGTGTTTCGTTAAGCATGAATATGATTGGATCATGTTTACTGCAATACGGTTATTTATTTAAGTCAAAGAATAATTGTTGTTCTATTTACATGAATAAAACCTTCTATGGTCATACACTCAACTAAATGGTTTATTGAATCTCGATCGTAGTGATACATATATTCATAATATTGAAGCCAAAAGATGCAAAGTTGATAATTATAGTGCAACTTATTTGTGGCACTGCCGTTTAGGTCATATTGGTGTAAAGCGCATGAAGAAACTCCATGTTGATGGGTTTTTGGAATCACTTGATTATGAATCACTTGATGCTTGCGAACCATGCCTCATGGGCAAGATGACTAAGACTCCGTTCTCCGGAACAATGGAGCAAGCAACTGACTTATTGGAAATAATACATACTGATGTATGCGGTCCGATGAGTGTTGAGGCTCGCGGCGGGTATCGTTATTTTCTGACATTCACAGATGATTTGAGCAGATATGGGTATATCTACTTGATGAAACATAAGTCTGAAACATTTGAAAAGTTCAAAGAATTTCGGAGTGAAGTGGAAAATCATCGTGACAAGAAAATAAAGTTTCTACGATCTGATCGCGGAGACAAATATTTGAGTTACGAGTTTGGTCTTCAATTAAAACAATGTGGAGTAGTTTCACAAATTCGTGCCACCTAGAACACCATAACATAATGGTGTGTCCAAACATCATAACCGTACTTTATTGGATATAGTGCAATCTATGATGTCTCTTACCGATTTACCACTATTGTTTTTGGGGTTATGCATTAGAGGCAGCTACATTCACGTTAAAAAGGGCACCATCTAAATCCATTGAGACGACACCGTATGAATTGTGGTTTAGCAAGAAACCTAAGCTGTCGTTTCTTAAAGTTTGGGGCTGTGATGCTTATGTGAAAAAGTGTGAGCCTGATAAGCACCAACCTAAATCGGAAAAGTGAGTTTGCATAGGATACCCAAAAGAAACTGTTGGGTACACCTTCTATCACACATCCGAAAGGCAATATCTTTGTTGCTAAAGAGTGGATCCTTTCTAGAGAAGAAGTTTCTCTCGAAAGAAGTGAGTGGGAGGAATGTAGAACTTGATGAGGTAATTGTACCTTCTCCCGAATTGGAAAGTAGTTCATCATAGAAATAAGTTCTAGTGATCTCTACACCAATTAGTGAGGAAGCTAATGATGATGATCATGAAACTTCAGATCAAGTTACTACCGAACCTCGTAGGACAACCAGAGTATGGTCCGCACCAGAATGGTACGGTAATCCTTTCTGGAAGTCATGTTACTAGACCATGATGAGCCTACGAACTATGAGGAAGCGATGATGAGCCCAGATTCCGCGAAATGGCTTGAGGCCATGAAATCTGATATGGGATCCATCTATGAGAACAAAGTATGGACTTTGATTGACTTGCCCGATGATCGGTGAGTCATTGAGAATAAATGGATTTTCAAGAGGAAGATGAACACTGATAGTAGTGTTACTATCTACAAAGCTCGAATTGTCGCAAAAGGTTTTCGACAAGTTCAAGATGTTGACTACGATGAGATTTTCTCACTCGTAGCAATGCTTAAAAGTATGTCCGAATCATGTTAGCAGTTGCTGCATTGTATGAAATTTGGCAAATGGATGTCAAAACTGCATTCCTTAATGGATTTCTTAAAGAAGAGTTGTATATGATGCAAACAGAAGGTTTTGTCGATCCTAAAGGTGCTAACAAAGTGTGCAAGCTCCAGCGATCCATCTATAGACTGGTGCAAGCATCTCAGAGTTGGAATATATGCTTTGATAAAGTGATCAAAGCATATGGTTTTATACAGACTTGTGGTGAAGCCTGTATTTACAAGAAGGTGAGTGGGAGCACTACATCCTTTCTGATAAGTATATGTGAATGACATATTGTTCATTAGAAATAATGTAGAATTTTCTGGAAAGCAGAAAGGAGTGTTTGAAAGGAGTTTTTCAGAGAAAAGAGCTCGGTGAAGCTGCTTATTCATTGAGCATCAAGATCTATAGAGATAGATCAAGACGCTTGATAAGAATTTTTCAATGAGTACATACCTTGACAAGATTTTGAAGTAGTTCAAAATGGAACCGTCAAAGGAGTTATTGCCTGTGTTGCAAGGTGTGAAGTTGAGTAAAGACTCAAAACCCGACCACAGCAGAAAATAGAAAGAGAATGAAAAGTCATTCCCTATGACTCAGTCATAGGTTCTATAAAGTATGCTATGCTGTGTAACAGTCCTATTGTATACCTTTGCATGATTCTAGCAAAGGAGTACAATAGTGATATAGAAGTAGATCACTGGACAGCGGTCAAAATTATCCTTAGAGGACTAAGGAAATATTTCTTGGTTATGGAGGTGATAAAAGACTTCGTCATAAAGACTTACATCGATGCAAGCTTTTTCCATCGATCTAGATGACTCTAAGTCTCGATCTGGATACATATTGAAAGTGGGAGCAATTAGCTAGAGTAGCTCCGTGCAGAGCATTGTAGACATAGAAATTTGCGAAATACATACAGATCTGAATGTTGCAGACCCGTAGACTAAACTTCTCTCACAAGCAAAACATGATCACTCTTTGGGTGTTAATCACATAGCGATGTGAACTAGATTATTGACTCTAGTAAATCCTTTGGGTATAGTCACATGGAGATGTGAACTAATCACATAAAGATGTGAACTAGATTATTGACTCTAGTGCAAGTGGGAGACTAAAGGAAATATGCCCTAGAGGCAATAATAAAGTTGTTATTTATATTTCCTTATATCATGATAAATTTTTATTATTCATGCTAGAATTGTATTAACCGGAAACTTAGTACATGTGTGAATACATAGAGAAAGAGAGTGTCACTAGTTTGCCTCTACTTGACTAGCTCGTCGAATCAATGATGGTTATGTTTCCTAACAATAGAAATGAGTTGTCATTTGATTAACGGGATCACATCATTAGAGACTGAGGTGATTGACTTGACCCATCCGTTAGCTTAGCACGATGATCGTTTAGTTTGTTGCTATTGCTTTCTCCATAACTATACATGTTCCTATGACTATGAGATCATGCAACTCCCGAATACTGGAGGAACACTTTGTGTGATACTAAACTTCACAATGTAATTGGGTGATTATAAGGGTGCTCTAAAGGTGTCTCTGATGTTATTTGTTGAGTTGGCATGGATCTAGATTAGGATTTGTCACTCCGATTGTCGGAGAGGTATCTCTGGGCCCTCTCGGTAATGCACATCACTATAAGCCTTGCAAGCAATGTGACTAATGATTTAGTTACGGGATGATGCATTACGGAACGAGTAAAGAGACTTGAGGTAATGAGATTGAACTAGGCATTGAGATACCGACGATCGAATCTAGGGCAAGTAACATACCGATGACAAAAGGAACAACGTATACCGTTATGCGGTTTGACCGATAAAGATCTTCGTAGAATATGTAGGAGCCAATATGAGCATCCAGGTTCCGCTATTGGTTATTGACCGGAGATGAGTCTCGGTTATGTCTACATAGTTCTTGAACCCGTAGGGTCCGCACGCTTAAAGTTCGGTGACAATCGGTATTATGAGTTTATGTGTTTTGATGTACCGAAGGTAGTTCGGAGTCCCGAATGAGATCAGGGAGATGACGAGGAGCCTCAAAATGGTCGAGACGTAAATATCGATATATTGGACGACTATATTCAGACATCGAAAAGGTTCCGAGTGATTCGGGTATTTTTTGGAGTACCGAAGAGTTACAGGAATTCGCCGTGGAGTATATGGGCCTTATTAGGCTTTTAGGGGAAAGAGAGAGGGGAGGCTGCGTGCCCCCCAAGGCCTAGTCCGAATTGGACTAGGGGGAGGTGTAGTTCCCCCTCCTTCCTTCTCTTCTCTTTTCCCTTTCCTTCCCTCCTACTCCTACTACATTGACAGGGGGGTGGGGGATCCTACCCCCGATGGGAGTAGGACTCCCCAGGGCGCGCCATAGAGAGGGCCGGCCCTCCCCCTTTCTCCACTCCTTTATAAACGGGGGAGGGGGCACCCCATGGACACACAAGTTGATCATTGATCTTTTAGCCGTGCGCGGTGCCCCCCTCCACCATAATACACCTCGGTTATATCGTAGCGGTGCTTAGACGAAGCCATGTTCCTGTAGCAACATCATCACCGTCATCACACCGTCGTGCTGACGAAACTCTCACTCAAAGCTCTACTAGATCGTGAGTTCGCAGGACATCACCGAGCTGAACGTGTGCAGATCACGGAGGTGCCGTACATTCGGTGCTAGGGATCGGTCGATCGTGAAGACGTATGACTACATCAACCGCATTGTCATAACGCTTCCGCTTATGGTCTACGAGGGTACGTGGACGACACTCTCCCCTCTCGTTGCTATGCATCACCATGATCTTGCATGTGCGTAGGATTTCTTTTGAAATTACTACGTTCCCCAACAAGTTTTACTAGCATATTGGATAACATTTAATTTTTGATCAACTCTTTGTCCTAAAACAGCCCCTACAGCATAATCACTAGCATCACACATGATTTCAAATGGTAAATTCCAATCAGGAGGATGAACAATAGGTGCAGAAATCAAAACTTTCTTAAGTATTTCAAATGCTCCTACACAATCGTCTTTTTGTAAGAGATTAGTCAGAGGCCTAGAAATTTTAGAGAAGTCCGTAATGAACCTCCTATAAAAACCTGCATGACCAAGGAAACTTCTTATACCTTTGATGCCCTTAGGACACGACATCTTTTTAATAGCATCAACTTTAGCTTTATCAACTTCAATACCTCTTTCAGAAATTTTATACCCCAAGACAATACCTTCATTAACCATAAAGTGGCACTTCTCCCAATTCAAGATTGGATTATTTTCTTCACATCTCTGCAAAACTCGATCAAGGTTGCTTAAGCAATCATCAAAAGAAGTTCCATAAATGGAGAAATCATCCATGAAAACCTCAACAATCTTTTCACAAAAGTCAGAGAATATAGCAGTCATACATCTTTGAAAAGTAGCAGGTGCATTGCATAAACCAAAAGGCATACGTCTATAAGCAAAGGTACCGAAAGGGCAAGTAAAAGTTGTCTTTTCTTGATCCTCTTTTGGCTCAGGTATTTGAGAGAAACTAGAATAACCATCTAGAAAGCAAAAATGTGTATGTTTGGATAATCTTTCTAGAATTTGATCAATAAAAGGTAAAGGGTAATGATCCTTTTTAGTAGCTTTATTTAATTTGTGGAAATCAATTACCATTCTATAACCTATAAAAATTCTTTGTGGGATCAATTCATCTTTATCATTAGGAACAATAGTAATACCTCCCTTCTTAGGGACACAATGGACAAGACTTACCCACTGACTATCAGCAACGGGATGGATTATACCTGCCTCCAGAAGCTTTAGTATTTCTTTTCTTACCACTTCTTTCATTTTAGTATTTAACTGTCGTTGGTAATCAACAACCGGTTTCACGTCTTTCTCCAATTTTATTTTGTGCTGGCATAGAGTGGGACTAATGTCCTTAAGATCATCAAGAGTATATCCAATAGTAGCACGGTGCTTCTTCAGAGTTTTCAATTATTTCTTTTCTTCATGCTCTGAAAGGTTAGCACTAATAATAACAGGATATATCTCTTTCTCATCAAGATAAGCATATTTAAGAGTATCAGGTAATGGTTTAAGCTCAAACATGGGATCACCCTTAGGTGGAGGAGTATCCCCTAGGATTTCAACATGCAAGTTGTGTTTCAAAATAGGTCTCTGTTTAAAGAATACTTCATCTATTTCCCTTCTCTCATTCATAAACATATCATTTTCATGGTCTAGCAAATATTGTTCTAAAGGATCACTAGGAGGTACGATAATAGAAGCAAGACCAATAATTTCATCTTTACTAGGCAATTCTTTATCATGGGGTTGTCTGCGAAATTTAGCAAAATTAAATTCATGAGACATATCCCCTAAACCAATAGAAACAATATCCTTATTGTTTTCTATCTTAGCATTAACATTATTCAAGAAGGGTCTTCCAAATATAATGGGACAAAAGTCATCTTGTGGGGAACGAAGAACAAGAAAATCAGCAGGATATTTAACTTTCCCACACAAGACTTCAACATCTCTAACAATCCCTACTGGTGAAATAGTATCTCTGTCGGATCACGGGTTCCGGCAAACCCTTGAGCTTCAAACTCTGGGGTGTGCGCGAAGTTCTTTCCCTCCTACCGATCTGCGCCCTAGCTTGCTAAGGTCTGGCGGACGAACTCGATGCACTCGCAACAGAAAGACACAAGGTTTATACTGGTTCGGGCGACCGTTGTGGTGTAATACCCTACGCCAGTGTGGTGGTGGTGGATTGCCTCTTGGGCTGATGAAGAACAGTACAAGGGGAAGAACAGCCTCCTGAGGTTGAGGTGTTCTTGTGCTTGGTGTGGCTAAGGGTCAGGGTGAGATGCCTCTGAATGAGCTGTCCCCTACGGCGGTGGCTAGTTCTACTTATATAGGCCCTGGTACTCTCCCCAAATATTGAGCGGGAAGGGAGCCAACAACGTCGGCCAATTTGAAAGGGGACAACTAGTACAAGCTATCCTGACAAAAGGTGGTCTTCGCCCGCCAAAGGTTCTGGTGGTGTCGCTGTCCTGGGCTCCATGGTGACCTCCGTCCTGCCGTCCTTCTGGTCTTGGCCTCGTTGCACCCATATGGAAACCTTTGCCTGATGCCTCGGTACTCCGCGCCTGCGCTTGACCCCTTGGCACCAAAGAGGAAACAAGGATGCTGCACGCGCTGGCGCCCGCCTGGTGTCGATCGTCATGGCTCATGTCACGAGAGCCTCGTGAGGTTTGCCCCTCCTTGATATCTCCGCTCCTCGTGAGGCAGTCTGGTGAGGCCGCTCCTGAGGATGTCTTGCGTAGTCCGCCTCGTGAGGCTTGGCCCCTCGCGAGGGTCTTGAATGCCTTATTGATGATGATGGGACGTACAGACCTGCCAGCACAGCCACGCCATGGGCCACAGGCAGGGAAATCTGGCGACCCCTGTTCCCAGAACACCGACAGTAGCCCCCGGGCCCAAGGCGCGCTCGGGCTTGGCTTCAAGGAGAAGCCAAAGGATCAAGCGTGGAGCGTCGCGGGCCCAGAAAGCATGCGGCCTTAGTTGATGCGTGGCGGTTGATTGGATGTGGGCATCTCTGCTTCCCCATGCTGCCTTTGAATCTGCCTGGCTATGCGACCCCCGCCACCTACACATTTATTCTCCCATTGCCCACGCCTTGCCTCCCCAGTCTTTCTGCTTCCTCGAGACTCTGCTCCTCCTCTCCGATCTGTCCTGCACTGCGCCTGCTTCGTCGCCATGGCGCCGAAAGAATCATACAAGGGGAAGAAGCCTCTGTCTTCGCCGAGTGTGCCTCCATCCTTTGAGCCTGCGCTCGGCCGACCTCTGGTGCTCAACAACAAGGCCATGGACAAGGTGCGCCCCATGCTTGATTCCAGTTTCAACGAGTGGGGAGAGACGGCAGCTTGGCCCGCGTCTCGCGCTCGCATTGCCCGGGCAGCCACTGAGGTCCAAATCTTCATAGATGCCCTCTGGGATGGCCTGATTCCCCCCTTCTCCACCTTCTTCAATGCGGTGCTCGAGCATTATTAGATCCACATGCTGCATGTCGACCCTCAATCTGTGACTCTTCTCGCTGTCTTCGCCTTTGTGTGTGAGGCCATGGTGGGCATCGCTCCTTTCGTGGCCCTCTTCCGCCAATTCTTCTCATTGCATCTGACAGACCCTCGACAGAGCTCGCAATACGTGAGCTTCCAGGCCATGGCTGCGACGGCGGGCGAGGGGATCGACTTCGAGCTTCCTCCATCCGCGAGCGAGTTTCGGACACGATGGGTGTTTGTCGACGCCGATGTGCTTAGCCATCTGCTCCTTGCTCCGCCAGGGCATGCTGTTCCCTACTCCAGTTGGGGCCACTAGAGGATCACGAGCCCCCGTCTCGTTCCCATCTGGCTCAGGCTGAGGAGGTTGAAGGACCGTGGCGTGGCTGTGCCTATGGTGGTGAAGCAGTTCGTCAAGCACCGAGTCGCTCCGCTTCAGCGCCATTCCCGCCCGATGTGGGCCTTTCTCAACAGTCAGGACTATATGAGGTTTCAGGAGGAGGGGCTTCCTCTTAAGACGCGGCAAATGGTGATTGCGGTCCTGACGGGTGCTGCCCTGCCAGACGACATGCCCAGGAAGAGCTGTCTGCTGTACTGCTACGAGAACAACGCCAAATTTGCCGAGAGCATGCCCTCCTTTGATGAGTTGGGGTTGCGCCCGATCGTCCTAGTGGGGCCCCGCGAGAACCCTGTCGATGTGGTTTCCCTTGCTTGCCGCCGGTGCCGAGCTCGCCCCGAGTGAGGGTGTAGGAGGGTGAGCTCCAACGGAGGCCGATGACCCAAGTGCTGAGGAGCACATGCCACATGGTGATCCTGGGGCGTCGTCCTCGGGAGCTCGCAATCCCTCCCCTGGGGCGTCAGTTTCTGAGGCGACGCAGCATGCGGTTCCCGAGGTCAAAGCCCCAGAGGCCTCAGGAGGTCGTGGTGAGACGGCGCCCGACTGTTCACCGCAGCCGGGCACACCAGAAGTTGTCCCTCCAAGCTCTTCCTCGCTTCGCGCCGGCCGCCATGTCTAGCGCTTCGGTCGGCTTTGTGTGGACTTCAAGGAGCTCTCCAAGAGGAAGGGATCCCCGAGCGACAACAACATCTTCGGGCCATTGAAGCAGCGAAAGTATATTGCCGTCGACGAGTAAGTACCTTATGTCAGTGATCTTCCATGTGTCGCCTTCCTTTCCTGACGGTTATCCCCTTAGGACCCCTTCTACCAAGGCCATGAAATCTCCTGAGAAGCAGCTCCCTCTCGTCCCGTTGTACCCGCCAAGCCCCAGCGTGGTAGGCTCGGGTGCTGCCCATGGCGTGGGGTTAGCCGTGGGGGTTGGTCCGTCACCAGGGCGCCCCGAGCTTGGGCCTTCATCACCCTTCCCTCATGGCCTTGCTAGGAGCGCAATGGGCATAGCACGAGCTCCTCCCCTGGTCATGAACAACAGCTGGTTGGCTTCGATCTTCAGCTCCTCCTCACATAGTGGGCCCCGCCTGGCCGGGGCCCCTCGCGAGGTCAGGTTGGGGCCCGGAGCAGCACCAGCCCGCTGCCCCCTGTCAAGAGGGGGCGCCTGCTCCCCGTTCCGCCTGCAGCCCTTGTGGAGGAGGATGAGGTGGGTCGCACGTTGGAGTTCGAGCGCGGGCAGAGCGTTGTTCGTCAAGAGCTCTTCCAGGAGGTGATGGGCGCGATGAGCCGACTTGCTGAAGAGCTCGTGGGCGTCAACGCATGCCTCGAGGCCAAGGGTCTGCGACTGGCGGAGGAGTGGCACAGGCTGAAATTGGCCATCAACCTTGGGTGCCACCAGCGCGAGCTAGATAACACGAAGGCTGAGGCCTCTCTTGCGGCCTCCCGTGAGGCCTGCTCCGAGCTCTGGAGGAGGCTCGTGAAGCTGACCGCCGTCACGAGGCTGCGGAGAAGCGTGTGTGGGAGCTCCACGCTTGGGGCATGTCCCTCGAGCAGCAAGTGGAGGCGCATAAAGCCGCTCTCGCGTTGCTGAGGGGGACGCCTGCCGAGGAAGATGAGGTCCGGAAGCGCGAGGAGGCATTGGCTCTGGAAGCCGTGGAGCGTAGCCTCGAGCTTGAGCAACTGGAGACGAGGGAACGTCAGGTTGCCCAAGCGGAAGATGCCGTCGGGGCTCGCGAGGCCAAGGTCCAGGAGGAAGTCGACCGCCGGGTGGCCGAGGTTCGCGCGGATCTTGAAGGTCGGCACACCCTGAAGCTGAGGCTTGCGGGAACTGAGGCAGCGGGCAGGACCACTGCTCTCAAACCCAGGTTAGACGAGGCGGAGAGGTGTGAGCAGGCCACGGCCGCCGCCCTGATCTCGACACAGGCGGACTTGGCCTCTGCCCGCGCCGAGCTGCTTTCTCTTCAGAGACGGGTTGATGACGCCGAGGCCGTCGCGCGGCAAAATAGGGAGGAAGTGCTTCAATGGCAGACGCTAGAGCGCGAGCACGCCCCCATGCTCAAGGGCCTTCGGAACAGGGCTAATACCGCCCTAGGCTTCATCTGTGACGAGAATGCATAGCTCCCCCACTCAAATGACTACGCCAGTCACCTGAACTTCTTCACCAACGTGGTGACGCGCCTGGAAGCCCGGTCTAACAGGGCTCGCCAGCTTGTGGAAGAGAGAAGTCGCAGTCTGCTTGGGCGCGCGTTCTCCCGCGTCTTTAGCCACCTCCGGAACATTGACCGCAACTTTGATTTCGATGCCGCTATTGCTCCCATGCCGCAAGCCATCCGGGGTGACTTGGCGCAATGGGTTGAAGACCACGTGGATGCGCTGGTCAGGGCCTTCGCTTCTGACGATGATGGGGTTGTGGTTGCGGTGGACTAAGGCGACGTGGTCGATGACGGGGACATCAGCGTCGGCGAAGGTGGAGGCAACGCAAATGATGGTGACAGCGATGCTAGCGGCGCGTCTGAAGATGACATGGGGGACGCGGCGAGCGACATATCCGGCTAATTCCTGGTTCCTTTACTGCTCCACCCTGTATGCAATAACCCGGGCGTGGCCCATAAAGATTGTCAGAGAATTTTGGGAGGGGGAGCCCCTCATGTAAGCAAATCATCATTTCTACTCCTTTATGCCAAGCCGAGGGTGCGTTTTGGTCAGTCATGACTCTGACGGCAAGTTTTGCTGCTGCGGCTTACCTTAGCTGGAGCGGGCCCTGAACCGGGTTGTAAGGTCGAGAGTCACCACGGGGCTCCTGAAGTGTCTGCTGACCCGCCCGAGATGGCCTCGCAAGGTTCCTGTGCTGGTCGGCGTGCGTGGCGCGCGTGCTGTGCCCAGCCTCACTCGCGAGGGGCCCATGAGGGGGAGGCGGCGAGCGTGAGCTCCAGAACAAGGCAAGAACCAGATAGCAAGAAATCGCTTGAACGATAAAATACAACCCCTACACGCATCAACAAAAGCTCGACCTCAACTTAAATCCAAATCCAAAAGGCAAGGCTACAGAAGAAGAGATCCAAAGCAAATGGCCGCGTCCGGTGCCTAGTCTAGTCTTCTGGTCTTCGAGTCTTCTCACCAGCGCTGCGCTAAGTGCTGCCACTAGGCGTGGGAGGGAGCCCCAGGGCCTGAGGCCGGCACCGCTGAGACTCCGGGGCGTGTACAGCCCCACTCATTATTATGTGAGAGTGTCACGGGCGGCAAGTTTCACAGGAACTGGGCCTTCTTCACAGGAATCAGCATTGCTTCATATCGCCGGACGAGGGCCCGACTTGCGCCACCCCCTGCCACCGCTGGGATGACCGGAACCCAAGACGGCCCAACGAGGGCAGAGGGGACGCCAGCGGCGCCCTCGGCGACCACGGGCCCTCTACCGGGGGAAAGGTCGTGGTCGCCACCCTAGCAGAGGGCCTGCCTTCAGACGTTGCCTTGCTCCGCATGACTCGGGGAGGGGCCTTTCTCCTGGCCCCTTCCACGCAGCCCCCAGCGGGTCTCTCCTATCGTGCTGGAACCACCGTTCGACGCTGGGGCCTGGTTCATCTGTGACTCATGGTTAGCGTAAGCTTACTCCTGAGGGATTAGTGGTACCATATATCTGTTGTCGACGGTGCGGTTGGCGGGGCTCTCCGGTGGCTCCTGGAAGGCTTCAGCTCCTGATGCTTCCTCCTCCCAACCAGGCCCGAGAAACGAGCCAGGGTCGTCCTCCAGTGTGTACTCCTGATCCATCATGCAGGGCATATAGGACTCTAGGGCTATTACCCCAAAGACCTCGTCGTAGTGCCCGACACTCCATGTCGCCCAACCCAGCGCAACGTCCTGAGGATGATAATGCGATGCCTCCCTGAGGCCATGGGGGGCAACGCTCGTGCCCGCGCTCACCAGAGGCGGCGTGGGGGCAACGGGGCCTCCGGCGCCGCCGGCCGTCCTGGGGCCGATGACTCCCCCAGGCGCACCCGAGGGCACTCGGTTGTAGCATGACCCGTCATGAGGCCCAGTGGCGGCTCGGGAAGGAAGCAGATAGCAGAAAGGCGGCGCTCCCGACGCTGCCGCATCCAGCAGCTCAGCGACACGTTCCAGAAGTGCGTCGCGTCCTCTTTCCATCAGCCTGCACCGCAGCAACTCCCGCGCCACCGTGAGCGCGGCCTGCATGTTCGCCTGCTCCCGCCGGGTGTGTGGTGCCGTTGCTGCGGCATGGCTTGCGGCCCTTGGAGCGGCTCGCGTTTGCCGTGGAGTGGGGGTGGATGACGCCTGGACGCGCCGCCCGCGCCCTGCAGTATTAGGCGGCGCCCGTGCCGCCTGGGGCGCGGGATTGAGGTCTTCGTGGGCTGGTGTCGCTGCCCGGGCTGGCCAAGCTGCCCAGCGGTCGGAGTCATCCCTTGGGTCACCGAACATCGGGGCCACGGAGCGTCAGCGGGTTGATTGGCGAGGAAGAGACTCCGGCGCACCTCTATCTGGCGCGCCAAATGTCGGATCACGGGTTCCGGCAAACCCTTGAGGTTTGAACTCTGGGGTGCGCGCGAAGTTCTTTCCCTCCTACCGATCTACGCCCTAGCTTGCTAAGGTCTCGCGGACGAACTTGATGCACTCGCAACACAAAGACACAAGGTTTATACTGGTTTGGGCCACCGTTATGGTGTAACACCCCACTCTAGTGTGGTGGTGGTGGATTGCCTCTTGGGCTGATGAAGAACAGTACAAGGGGAAGAACAACCTCCTGAGGTTGAGGTGTTCTTGTGCTTGGTGTGGCTAAGGGTCAGAGTGATATGCCTCTGAATGAGCTGCCCCCTACGGTGATGGCTAGTTCTACTTATATAGGCCCTGGTCCTCTCCCCAAATATTGAGCGGGAAGGGAGCCAACAACGGTGGCCAATTTGAAAGGGGAAAGCTAGTACAAGCTATCCTGACAAAAGGTGGTCTTCGCCCGCCAAAGGTTCTGGTGGTGACGCCGTCCTGGGCTCCATGGGGACCTTCGTCCTGCCATCTTTCTGGTCTTGGTCTCGTTGCACCGATATGGAAACCTTTGCTTGATGTCGCGGTACTCCGCGCCTGCGCTTGCCCCCTTGATACCAAAGAGGAAACAAGGACGCTGCGCGCGCTGGCACCCGCGTGGTGTCGATTGTCATGGCTCACGTCACGAGAGCCTCGCGAGGTTTGCCCTGCCTTGATATCTCCGCTCCTAGCGAGGCAGCCTGGTGAGGCCGCTCCTGAGGAGGTCTTGCGTCGTCCG
Organism: Triticum urartu; assembly: GCF_056163025.1. Classification (NCBI taxonomy): domain Eukaryota; kingdom Viridiplantae; phylum Streptophyta; class Magnoliopsida; order Poales; family Poaceae; genus Triticum; species Triticum urartu. Next base: position 561,339,727 of record NC_141875.1, read on the forward strand.
CCTCGCGAGGCTTGCCCCTCGCGAGGGTCTTGAATGCCTTGTTGATGATGATGGGCCGTACGGACCTGCTAGCACAGCCATGCCATGGGCCGCAGGCAGGCAAGTCTGGGGACCCCCGTTCCCAGAACGCCGACAATCACTATTCGCAAGCTTAATTATAACATCAATTTCTTCTAACTCAGCAGGTGCAATATCATGCATAATTTAGTTATATAAGGAATGGGGTATTGCACTTGCACTAGCACCCATATCACACAAGCCATGATAGCAATGATCTCCTATTTTAACTGAAATAACAGTCATGCCTACAACAGGTCTATGTTTATTTTTATCATCAGGTCTAGCAATTCTAGCAGCTTCATCACAGAAGTAAATAACATGCCCATCAATATTATGGACAATAGATCTTTAACCATAGCAAGACTAGGTTCAACTTTAGTTTGCTCAAAGGGTGTAGGTGTCCTAGTATTACTCTTACGAACCACAACTGAAGCTTTAGCATCATCCTTAATTCTAACAGGGAAAGGTGGTTTCTCAATATAAGAAGTAGGAACAACAAGATCATTATAAGTGATAGTCTTTTCTTCAACTTTAATAGGTGCAGCTACTTTTATTTCAATGGGAGGATTCTATTTAAACCACTTCTCCTTAGGGAGATCAACATGAGTAGCAAAGGATTCACAGAAAGAAGCTACTATCTCAGAGTCAAGTCCATCTTAAGTGCTAAATTCACGGAAAGCATCAGTATCCATAAAAGATTTAACACAATCAAACTTAGGTGTTATACCTGACTCCTTACCTTCGTCGAGGTCCCAATCTTCAGAGTTTCGTTTAAGTCTTTCCAATAAATCCCATTTGAATTCAGTAGTCTTCATCATAAAAGAGCTAATACAAGAAGTATCGAGCATGGAGCGATTATCAAGAGAAAGCCGAGCATAATTTTTTGAATAATAATTTCTCTTGAGAGCTCATGATTGGGGCATGAATATAACATTGAATTAAACCTCCCCCAAGCTTGAGCGAGGCCAAAAATTACATATATAATTATGATCACGAGGAACAAGATGCATAGGATAAAACTTATGATGAAATTCCAATTTCAATCGGTTATAGTTCCATGATCCCATATCATCACATAGCCTAGACCATGTCAATGCCTTTCCCTTCAAAGATAAAGGGAAGACCTTCTTCTTGATAACATCCTCGGGCATACCTGCAAGCTTAAATAATCCACAATCTTCATCCACATAGATTAGGTGCAAATCGGGATGTAATGTTCCATCACCTCTGAAAGGATTAGCTAGCAGTTTCTCTTTCATACCCGAAGGAATTTCAAAGTAAACATTTTTAGTAGGTTCAGTAGGTTGAGGATCAACTCTTTGCTCTACCGGTTGGGGTGAAGATACCCCGAACAAGCCCCTCAAAGGATTATGTCCCATAGTAACAAGTGACAGTAAATTTCAGCACACTATATAAATTTTTCCTTACCAAATTCCACCTACCAAAGGCGCTTCACTCCCCGGAAACGGCGCCAAAAAAGATTCTTGATGACCCACAAGTGTAGGGGATCTATCGTAGTCCTTTTGATAAGTAAGAGTGTCGAACCCAACGAGGAGCAGAAGGAAATGATAAGCGGTTTTCAGTAAGGTATTCTCTGCAAGCATTGAAATTATCGGTAATAGATAGTTTTGTGATAAGGTAATTTGTAACGAGTAACAAGTAATTAAAGTAAATAAGGTGCAGTAAGATGGCCCAATCCTTTTTGTAGCAAAGGACAAGCCTGGACAAACTCTTATATAAAGGAAAGCGCTCCTGAGGACACGTGGGAATTATCATCAAGCTAGTTTTCATCACGTTCATATGATTCACGTTTGGTACTTTGATAATTTGATATGTGGCTGGACCAGTGCTTGGGTACTGCCCTTCCTTGGACAAGCATCCCCCTTATGATTAACTCCTATTGCAAGCATCCGCAACTACAAGACAAGTATTTAAGGTAAACCTAACAATAGCATGAAACATGTGGATCCAAATCAGCCCCTTACGAAGCAACGCATAAACTAGGGTTTAAGCTTCTATCACTCTAGCAACCCATCATCTACTTATTACTTCCCAATGCCTTCCTCTAGACCCAAACAATGGTGAAGTGTCATGTAGTCGACGTTCACATGACACCACTAGAGGAAAGACAACATACATCTCATCAAAATATCGAACGAATACCAAATTCACATGACTACTTATAGAAAGACTTCTCTCATGTCCTTAGGAACAAACGTAACTACTCACAAATCATATTCATTTTCATAATCAGAGGGGTATTAATATGCATAATGGATCTGAACATATGATTTTCCACCAAGTAAACCAACTAGCATCAACTACAAGGAGTAATCAACACTACTAGCAACCCACAGGTACCAATCTGAGGCTTTGGGACAAAGATTGGATACGAGAGACGAAATAGGGTCTGAGATGAGATGGTGCTGGTGAAGATGTTGATGGAGATTGACCCCCTCCCGATGAGAGGATCGTTGGTGATGACGATGGTGATGATTTCCCCCTCCCGGAGGGAAGTTTCCCCGGCAGAACAGCTCCGCCAGAGCCCTAGATTGGTTCCGCCAAGGTTCCGCCAAGGTTCCGCCAAGGTTCCGCCTCGTGGCGGCGGAGTTTCTTCCCGAAAGCTTGCTTATGACTTTTTCCTCGACGAAAGACTCCATATAGCAAAAGATGGGAATCAGAGGGCTGCTAGGGGGCCCACAAGGCAGGGGGCGCGCCCCCCACCCTCGTGGACGGTGGGTGGTCCCCCTCTAGCACTTCTTTCGCCCAATATTTTATATATATTCTGAAACGTGCTCCCATGAAATTTCCGGACTTCTGGAGTTGTGCAGAATAGGGTCTCTAATATTTGCCCATTTTCCAGCCCAGAATTCCAGTTGCCGGCATTCCCCCTCTTCATGTAAACCTTGTAAAATAAGAGAGAATAGGCATAAGTATTGTGACATAATGTGTAATAACAGCCCATAATGCAATAAATATCGATATAAAAGCATGATGCAAAATGGACGTATCAGGGGGTTATTAAAATTACATGGCGACCGAGTATTTCAACACCATAGGCGGTGTGTTAGGTTCATCGAGCAAATTGTTCGAGGAAAACCAAAACGTTCGACTACGAAAAGGAGATGACCAATGAAAGCACCCTGCAAATGCCCCGTTCACCTATCGATCGATGTACTTCTCCCCCTTTTGTCAACAAGTATCAAAAAGGAAAGAGAAAACATACGAGGAACTACTCATCCGAAGTGTCCTCAGAATCGAAATTAGCGATGCTTGACGAATCAGAAAATGCAGGGCGAGGAATGGTCGAGGCCGAAGCCGGTGTTGCAGCATGGACCTCAAAGGAAATGGTGCTATGAGCATCTGGCTTGTAGATGAGTGTATGGACACGTCTCCAACGTATCTATACTTTTTATTGTTCCAGTCTATCATATTACCATTCTTGGATGTTTTACAATCATTTTATAATCATTTTATATCATTTTTTGGTACTAACCTATTGACATAGTGCCCACTGCCACTTGCTGTTTTCTGCTTGTTTTTCACATCGCAGGAAATCAATATCAAACAGAGTCGAAACACAGCGAAACTTTTTGTGGATTTTTTTTCTGGACCAGAAGACACCAGATGGGCTAAAGAAGTACCAGAGGGGTGCTCCGAGGGGAGCAGAACCCACCAGGGCACACCTGGGGGCCCAGGTGCGCCCAGGTGGGTTGTGCCCACCTCGGTGGCCTCCCGCACCGCCTCTTCGCTCTATAAATACCCCAATATTCCAGAAACCCTAGGGGAGTCGACGAAAATCTTTTCCAGCCGCCGCAAGTTCCAAAACCACCAGATCCAATCTAGACACCATCACAGAGGGGTTCATCATCCTCATTGGTGCCTCTCCGATGATGGGTGAGTAGTTCATTGTAGACCTATGGGTCCGTAGTTAGTAGCTAGAGGGCTTCCTCTCTCTCTCTCTCTCTTTTGATTTTCAATACAACGGTCTCTTGGAGATTTATTTGATGTAACTATTTTTGCGTTGTGTTTGTTGGGATCCGATGAACTTTGAGTTTATGATCAGATCTTTGTTTTTATGTAGGAAAGTTATTTGAGTCTTCTTTGATCTCTTATATGCATGATTACTTATAGCCTCGTATTTCTTCTTCGAATCTTTGGTTTAGTTAGGCAAACTAGATCGATTTTTCTTGCCATGGGAAGAGGTGCTTTGTGATGGGTTCGATCTTATGGTGCTTGATCCCAGTGACAGAACGGGAACCGACACACATGAATCGTTGCTATTAAGGATTACCAAGATGGGGTCTATTTCTACATAAATAGATCTTGTCTACAGCATGTCATCGTTTTTATTGCATTACTCCGTTTCTCGATGAACTTAATACACTAGATGCATGCTGGATACAGGTCGATGTGTGGAGTAATAGTAGTAGATGCAGTCAGGAGTCGGTCTACTAATCTTGGACATGATGCCTATATAATGATCATTGCCTAGATATCGTCATGATTATTCGAAGTTCTATCAATTTCCCAATAGTAATTTGTTTACCTGCCGTATGCTATTTTTCTCAAGAGAAGCCCTAGTGAAACCTACGCCCCCCGGGTCTCTTCTTTATTATATTTGCCTTTGTGATCAATTTTTTTATTTTTTTCAGATCTATTAATCCAAAAAATACAAAAATACCTTGCTGCACTTCATTTTATTTTATGTTTATTCCAGATCTATTTATCCAATCTATCATATTTTTATCATGTCTACTTGCGAATTTCGGGCGCCGTTACCCGAAAGGGATTGACAACCCCTTTAATACATCGGGTTGGGAGTATTTGTTATTTTTTATTCATGTAGTGTTGCGTGGTTCTCCTACTGGTTCTTTAACCTTGGTCTCATCACTGAGGGAAATACCTACCGTAGTTGTGCTGCATCATCCCTTCCTCTTTGGGTAAATACCGACATAGTTCAAGCCGCATCAAAAGGAATTTCTGGCGCCGTTGCTGGGGAGACATCATAAAAATCTACCAGGTTCCTAATCACAAATCTCATCACCTTGGAATTTACATTATTTGCCAGTTTCCTCTCGTTTTCCTCTCCCCCACTTCATAAAAATTTGCCATTTTATTCGCCCTCTTTTTCGTTCGTCGTTTTTCTCATCAGATCTATTTTTGTGTGCAATCTTGTTGACCACTTTTTGTCATTATGGATAGTTCTTCCTCTATTGCGCACACCCCGAGAACGAGGTTCTTAACTTTAAACAAAGGGGAGGGAAGAATTTAAAATATGCTTGGTATAGGATTTGCAATGCTCATAATAGATCTATCTGTAAGCAATCTACCGTTGTTCTTCTTCGCTGTTTTTATGTGGGCATCACCACTTAATATAGATTCGTCCTTGATACAATTACCAGTGGAAATTTCTCGATGTGTCCCTCTCTTGATGCTTTTAATGCTATGGGAAAGTGGGTTCACCGCCTCTTATGATTAATGAAACAATTTTGACTCTTGAGCACGTTATGGAAAGACTAGATGCTATTGAAAAGAAAATGCTTACCAAAGAAATTTTTGAAAACTTGGATAAAAATATTCATATTTTGCTACTAAATTTGGGTAAAAACAGGAGAAGTTTTTAAATTGTTAAAAGAAAAGGGGGCCGTAATTCATGAAAGAATTGAAGAAAGCCCGTCTTGGATTGATAAACTAGAAGAAATCTTTAGTAATCTTAGCACGGCCTTTGCTTCCGCTAAGCTATTTAAAAAACTCCTTTAAAAGTTGGCAAGATTACTCAAGTTACTAGGAACAAGGGTGAAAATTCTAGTAATAATAAAGGAGATCTTAAGATGATTAGTGTTCACCCTGATTTTATCGATATGATAAGAGACCCTACCGGCAAGAATGAATTTCTCAAACTCATTCCTAGAAGTATTGTTGTTGAAAATTTGTGTGATAAATCTTTGAAGAATACTAAGTGTTTGATTGAAGAGTTGGAAAACAAAGATGACAATACTTAGATCCTTTTCATTATGCCTAGCTAGGGGCATAAAACAATAGCGCTTGCTGGGAGGCAACCCAATGAATAAAATTTATTTTTGTATTTTTATTTATGTTATTGAGTGTTTGCACAAGTATGCTACTGTTATGATTGTGTTTTTTGTGTTTTAGTTAGTGTTTGTGCCAACCAAAGCCTTTAGGATCATGTTGGGTGATAGTTAATTTGATCTTGCTGAAAAACAGAAATTTTTGCACTCACGAAAATAATTTTAATTTTTAAAAGAAACATGATATAATACTAATTCTTTTTGTAGAAGATTAATATACAAATTTTCCTCGTTTTCCTAATTATTCAGAATTTTTGGAGTTACAGAAGTATTCTAAATATTCAGATTGCTACAGACTGTTCTGATTTTGACGGATTCTGTTTTCTTTGTGTTGTGTGCTTGTTCTGATGATTCTATGGTATCCTTGCAAAAGATTTTGCCATAGAAAAGTTGGAATACATTAGATATTATGCAAGAATAAAACATTAATGGGTTTGCAACAATACTTATAGTAGTGATTTGCTTTCTTATACTAACGGATTTCACGAAGGTTTTGTTGAGTTTTGTGTGATTGAAGTTTCCAAGTTTTGGGTGATATCATGATGGATGAAGGAATGAGGAGTAAGAAGAGCCTAAGCTTGGGGATTCCCATGGCATCCCAAGCTATTATCCAAAGAAAAGCAAGAAACTAAGCTTGGGGATGCTCAAGTGGCATCCCCTCTTTCTTCCAACAACCAATGGTATTTTACTTTGAACTATATTTTTATTCATCACATACTATGAGTTTTGCTTGGAGCGTCTTGTATGATATGAGTCTTTGATTGTTTTAATTTTTATTTTCTGTAATGAATCCTTGCTGGAAACACCTATTTGAGAGAGCCAAATTATACTATGACTTGTTAGAATTGCTCTCTATGCTTCACTTAAAATCTTTATGAGCTATGGAAATTGCTCTAGTGCTTCACTTATATCTTTTTGAGCGCGATGTGCTTTAGTATTTTTGAAGAAATTCTCTCTTGCTTCACTTAAATTATTTAGAGAGAAGAAATTTTTTATGCTCATGATCTTCACTTATATTTGTTTGAGCTATCCAAGGAAGATATAATAAAAACTTTCATGAAGATCATTGGACAAAATAAACATGATTCTTTGTAATAGTTTTGCGATATGATGGTAGTGATGTGTGAGTTATGCTGATGAGTAATTATGCATTAGTAAGAACTAGCCATCAACCCGTGCACCTGCACGGGCTAGCGGTTATGTTACAAATCATTAATAATTTTAGAGTAAATATATAAGAATTTGAATACCATCACTTAGTGCAAATGTGCGAAACTATTACGATTTTGAAGGCCTAATATATGTTGGAAAAATGAAAACATGTCACAATAGTGCTGGCATAGTCTATTTTCTAATGTGTCATGGCGATAGCAATATATATACTTTCCTACTAAGGTAATTCAAGAGGTTTATAAATTAGAGCTACAACTCCATGAACCATAAAATATGATTTTTTTTTTACTTTTCATAGAATACTACACTGAAAATGAATTATAGTGGAAGGTTTATTTTGCAACATGCCTTTGTTAAGAGTAAAAGCCACAAATTAGTTGATGCATGGACATGAATTCAAGTACTAATTAATTTTTAAAAACGTTGCAACCCGAAAAGTAGAAACCAATACTCGATCGCCATAACTTGAAATTGCTAAAATATTGTTTGTAAGGCTCAACTTACATAAAAACTATTGGATGAAGCTTGTTAGTATCTTGCAACAATAAGTAAAAACTATACTGGGCCACCCATGTAGTAGATAAATGCAATACAACTTAAAACTACAATTATGTTCAATGTCCCAAGAGTAAATCAATTACAAAGAAGCCTGCGTTTACCTCAAAGATGCAAATAATTGCAATGTATAACATTCACTTCACTGTAAGGAAGTAGTCGTATTGGTATGGAGAGGTATCACCTGTAGTGCAAGATCTTTTTAAAGGTGATAATTCAAAATACCGGCAAAAATTAGAACCTTTTAGAAAATCTAGCTAGCATGTGGTACACACAAACATCATTTATGAAATTTCATGGTTTATAATTCTGAATTACCAGCATGCCATAATAAAAAAATAAATTAAATGGCTGCAGAACCTATGGCAAAGGATAAAGGGCAGTGTTCTTAGTCGAAGTAATACAATGAAAAATGGTAAGTACTGAAGTTGATCGTTAGAATGTTAGTAAGATAAGACCTTCTGTCAATGGGCCGCAAGAATTAAGCCTATTAATTTCCTAAATTGCTACTTCTGTAACTATTTACATTATATAAAATTAACAACTCAAAGGGTGACACGGTGAGGTCAATAAAATTGTGTGGTCGGGGATCATGTATTAATCTTGCTGGAAAGCCATTGATAAACAAAATGTTTATGTTTTAGTTTTGATTGGAACAACAAAACGACAATGTACCGATGATGCTAGTGAGCTATAGGCCTTTACAAATCAACATTAGAATTAACTGCATGAGTATGAATGTAACTTATATGATTAAAAAGCTCTTAGGAGCTTAGTTTGAAAGTATTTTTTCCTAATGCAGTATCAATAACCTATGGTCACAACGTACTTAGAAGACTCGTCTTGGAAGCCACAAATAGAAAAAAAAGTAAAAGGGCACCAATATTCCTGGTTAGATTCAAATGAAAGAGGCAAGATTGTTTACCTGTGTAAATGGCAAAATATGGGGATCCAAGCTGAGACAGCCATTAGTGATGTACTGGATGAAAGTCGACGCCGTGGAGGCGCACAGTCTGTGTGATGAGAAGATGCCATTCGGATGCACAGGATCACGAGCCAGCGAGTAGCATGAGACACTGGGAGAGGCCGGTTTCCTAGAACAACCACAGGAAGCAGTGGCATTGGAGGCTAGGTGGTCAAAATTCAATTATACAAACGCAAAGAGAACCCAGTTTTTGTCTCCAAGAAGAGCAATGGAAGAAAATGAAATGTAAAACGGGGAAATATGTATGTACCTGAAGAACACAACCCACCCAACTGAATGTTCTGCTGATGCAAGGCGCTCTAGATAGCAACTAGCAGTATCACAATTATATCATGGATTTTTATCTCCCCTCGCAATAGACAAAACATTAGTATGCTAAGCAGAATAATGAAACAAAATTAAATCAAACTGAATGTGTGGTTTATTTGTACTGATGTGTGCCTATTTGAAGGATATACATTCAGAATCTCTTCAATGCAGGAGTATAGAGAACACGTACATATGGTTTGTTGTGCAAGATTCTACAAACTGACAGCGAACTACATTCTACTACAGCAACTATGGATATGCATTCGGATACATTTACACTGATGTAACTGGATTGCTATACAATAATAGCACTGAATGAACTCATGATGATAACTTAGTTTCGATCAAAAGGCCCTCTCAGGCCCGGTTCCATGCATTTTTCATTGAGAATGAAACACATAGAACAGGGTTATATGGATCAACTTACAGCAACACTGCTAGTGCAGTGAAAGGTGCAAAACAAAAACAAAGATCATCTTGTGCAAGAAAACTCAGTAAACCTTTTTCAGAAACTGCAGGGTGACCACAGTTTGAGTCTTTGGCCACTTCACCTGACTGGTGTCCTCTTCTTAATTAGCAAGTGAGTGCTCGACTTCGAACCCCTTCAGCAAGATTTCCAGGGTGCACTCTGATGAGCCAGACTATAGCATGAACGACTGAAATTTCACTCTTACCAAACCTAGTCTGCATCTATATTATTGTGGGAGTATATACATATGGGGAAGATCAATCCAGCTGGCATATTTATGCAAAGCTGCTGATGGTAATTCCTCTTGGTGGACATTCCCAAGGCAGATGCAAGTCGGGATATGAAGCCAGCATTAGTTATTAAGTAATGATGACCTCGTGATGGATTCTGACGCTGTTGGCGATCCATTGGCGCGGCCTGGCTAGGACTTGCCCTTTTACCCTCTCAAGTTTTAGCTAATTAATCAATCACATATAACTCTCAGTATATATACGTACATGCTTGGATCGATCCTTGCTTGCATGCATTAGCTAAGATAGCCAAATAGACCTACGTGGACATACTCTAGGTCATGGTGTTGTGCTTGTGATAGGAGGAATTCCCTAAGAGAGTTAGTGCCTTGGTGAACTCCTCCTTTCGCCTTCATCTTCTTCACGTACACATACTCGCCCTCCACCTACTCCTTGAGAAGTAGTACGGCCAGGGCCAGCTCCTGCTTCATCTTCTGTAACTCCATAAGTCACCCCTCGCCTCATCTGCTACATTCTTGCTGCATAAAAACACTAATTAAGGCTATATATATACAGGCTTAATTAATTAGTTAATTGTTGGTTTTGCAAAGTCTAACTGTCTCGCATCTTCTTATATATAAATCAGAAACTTAACTAAGCTCTGGCATCTGGTATTGCTGGAAGAAGATCTCAACTCTAACCAATATTTGTTCAGAGCTCAAGACCATCATGCATGAATCCCACACATATGAATTACACAAAATACGACACCTTCAACAGATCAAGGAAACTGCGACTTCCATGAGACGGATGCTGCAGAAGTGAATAAGTTGCGGATGAGATCGTTGTAGGACATGTAGTTGGGACCATCTGCTCATGGAGCGTTCGCCTGTCGGTTAGTCTAATATGAAATCAAGGATGGCCATGGATACCTAGGCAAAGAGAAGGACATCCTGCAAACGCAAGTCAAGAAGATCCAATGGAGGTAGCACACGGAATTGACGTGAGAGAGGAAGGGGAAGAAAGCCTAGAGTGGTTTTATTTTTCTCTAATGTGGCTGGCTGCAATTCTTGCGTGGAGGAGGATCCATGGAGAGCTGAAGGGGTTGATCGATAAGACAGGGGGCGAGGCCTTTTGCCTTTTTCAAATCGATTGTTTTTTTACTTTTCACAGATCGGATGCATACACAATTTATTCATACATGAGGAAGGGCTCGTGCCTAGGCCGGCATGATTAGGCAAACGTTTTTTTTCTCCAAAAGAGCTGCACGTGGGACAATAACCGAGGACTCCTAAGCTACCTCATCCGATGGCTGTAGATAATTAATCTAGAGATCGAACGGACAAATTGTTTAGTTGTTTAGGATTAACGTGGACGCTCTAATGGTGCCTCCAATTAGTAAGTATAAGATATTGGTGTTAAGGTTTGTGATTCCCTATATAAGAACGAAAGTCAATAGTTATGCAATGAAATTACATCCTACTTGTGGTGCATTATTGGGTGTTAGTTATGCTTAATGATCTCTTATGAGATTTTTCGTTTCTTGGTTGGATGCTTCTCAATCTTTTGCTAGCCTTCATTTGCACGAAGTATGATCACTACTTGTGCATCCAAAAACCTTTAAACCAGTTTTGCCACATGAGTCCACTATACCTACCTATATGTGGTATTATTTTGCCATTCTAAGCAAATTTGTATGTGCCATCTCTAATTTTCAAAATAAATTTCTGTTTTGTGTGCTCGTACCGCTCATGAAACAATAGGGGTGGCTGATATATTTCCATGCTAGATATGTTATTCTCAAGACGAGTGTTTAATCACTTGTCATTGCACAAGAGTACGGGAAAGGTGTTAGGGATTCCCAGTCCCGAAATGAAAAATAAATTAACTTTATGTTGTCAAATAATAAATTCCTTGAAAGTGTTGGTATGGAAGGCACCCGTGGATACGGTTTGCCATGGAAAGTGAAAGTATGGTTGAAAAAGGAATAAACTTTATTTTCTGTATGGGAACCACCTATGATATATCTAGCATGGAAAGTATTGGGAACTACTCGATCGTCTTCGTTGACAGGAAAAGCATGCCACCCAAAATGTTTTATCTCTAACTTTTTCGCTTTGAGCTCTGGCACCTCTACAAATCCCTACTTCCCGATGTGAATGGCCTTTCTTTTACTTTATGCAATTTTTATTTTTGCTTGAGTATCCATCTTCTCTTATAAAGCACCAACTAAGGGGCACTATGATCGTACTTGAGCATTGGGTGTAGCTAATATACGAGTGTGTTTCATGAATCGATAAATGATTAAGAATAATGGGCTAGGGATAACTTGCTTTAGCGTTGATATTTTGAAAGACATGGTTGCTTCTTGATATGCTTGATTATTAAAGTCTTCATGTCAAAACTAGACTATTGCTTTGAATCATATAGAAGTCCAGATGTCCATGCTATAAAGAAAATAATATGTGATGAATATGTTAGGCAGCATTCCACATAAAAAAATCTGTTTTTATCATTTACCTACTCGAGGACGAGCAGGAATTAAGCTTGGGGATGCTGATATGCATCCGACGTATCTATAACTTTTGATTGTTCCATCCTGTTATATTATCATTCTTGGATGTTTTACAATCATTTGATAATCATTTTATATCATTTTTGGTACTAACCTATTGACATAGTGCCTAGTGCCAGTTGTTGTTTTCTGCCTTTTTTACATAGCAAGAAACAATACCAAACGGAGTCCAAACGCAGTGAAACTTTTTGTGGATATTTTCTGGACTAGAAGACACCAGATGGGCCGAAGAACTACCAGAGGGCTGCTCCGAGGGGAGCACAACCCACCTGGGCGCGCCTAGGGGCCCAGGCGTGCCCAGGTGGTTTTGCCCACCTCGGTGGCCTCCCGCATAGCCTCTTTGCTCTATAAATACCCCAATATTCTAGAAACTCTAGGGGAGTCGATGAAAATCAATTCTAGCTGCCACAAGTTCTAGAACCACCAGATCCAATCTAGACACCATAACGGAGGGGTTCATCATCCTCATTGGTGCCTCTTCGATGATGCGTGAGTAGTTCATTGTAGACCTACAGGTCCGTAGTTAGTAGCTAGGTGGCTTCCTCTCTCTCTCTTTTGATTCTCAATACAATGATTTCTTGGAGATCTATTTGATGTAACTCTTTTGCGGTGTGTTTGTTGGGATCCGATGAACTTTGAGTTTATGATCAGATCTTTGTTTTTATCCATGAAAGTTATTTGAGTCTTCTTTGATATCTTATGTGCATGATTACTTATAGCCTCGTATTTCTTCTTCGAATCTTTGGTTTAGTTAGGCCAACTAGATCGATTTTTCTTGCCATTGGAATATGTGCTTTGTCATGGGTTCGATCTTATGGTGCTTGATCCCAATGACAGAAAGGGAACCAGCACGTATGTATCGTTGCTATTAAGGATAACAATATGGAGTCTATTTCTACATAAACATATCTTGTCTACATCATGTCATCGTTTTTATTGCATTACTCCATTTCTTCATGAACTTAACACACTAGATGCATGCTGGATAGCGGCCGATGTGTGGAGTAATAGTAGTAGCAGGATGGAGTTGGTCGACAAATCTTGGACGTGATGCCTATATAATGATCATTGCCTGGATATCGTCATGATTATTTGAAGTTCTATCAATTTCCCAACAGTAATTTGTTTACCCGTTGTATGCTATTTCTCTTGAGAGATGCCACTAGTAAAACCTACGGCCACTGGGTCTCTTCTTTATTATATTTGCCTTCGCAATCTATTTTTATTTTTTTATTTTCAGATCTATTAATCCCAAAAATAATAAAAGACCTTGCTGCACTTTATTTTATTTTGCGTTTATTCGAGATCTATTTATCCAATCTATCATATTTTTATCGCGCCTACTTGCCAATTTCTGGTGCCGTTACCCAAAAGGGATTGACAGCCCCTTTAATACGCGGGGTTGCGAGTATTTGTTATTTGTGTGTAGGTGCCGTTCACATAGTGTTGTGTTGTTCTCCTACTGGTTCAATAACCTTGGTCTCATCACTGAGGGAAATGCCTACCATAGTTGTGCTGCATCATCCCTTCCTATTTGGGGAAATACCAACGTAGTTCAAGGCGCATCATGTACCAGTTGTGTCTTTGTTTTCATCATCAGGTCCAACAAACAGCAGGTCAATAGATATAGTACACCGAGGGAGCACAGGGGTTTGCCTTTGGAGGCGAGGAACAACAAATAATTCTAGATAGTCATAATCCTTCTTGATGCCCTTGGCAGCTAACTTCTTACGAGAATAATGCTGCCTCAGAAGAGTCCAGGAGCGCTTCTTTGCCTCCCTCTCATGCAGAAGGGTTTGGCGAGCATAATTATGAAGCGAATTTAACATAGTCATCAACTCCAGCTTTTCTTTTCGATCGAGCTTGATGTGACTTTCTAGAGCTTGCCGTGTGTGAATGCAAATTTCATACAGAGATGGATTTTCTTCACGAGGGATTTCAACCTTGGCTTTCTTAACCTTTGGAGCAGTTTCAGATGCAGACGCAGCACCAGCAACATCAACATGTGCCTTTCCTTTGACAATATCATTCACGATGCAGAGAGTGTCACACACTAGTGGCATAAAAACTTTTGGAACATGAGGGCAGAAGAATTTCTCATCAATGAGCTGCTCAATTGCATACATGATCCAAGGAGCATATGGCTTCAATGATTGGGGGCTGTCAGCAACGCAAGACAAGTTGCGAATGAAAAGATCTAGAACATCAAACCGGATTCCTTGAGATATGGCCAAAAGAGCATTTCCCACGATGCCATTGATAGTATCTGGTCTATTTGTTGGTGTGAGAGAATTGCATAGGACATAAAACATCAATTTGTTTTCATAGGCCAACTTCTTAGGATCTATATCAACACATTCATCTCCAACCAAATTGGGGTCCATCAGCGTGTGAAGTTGTTCTTCAAATACTTCCCAGTAGTGCATCCCGTGTTCTTGATCTTTCTCTGTAACACCATAGTTTTTGGCCCTTTCTTTTTCTTTTTGATTTATTTGGTTTTTGCTCTGATTTTCTTTTTCGAGTGGTTCTGCGGACTTGCAACCTGGGAGATCTTCAATTCTTCTCCTCCCAAGTGGTTCATCATTCCCAAATCTCTCCCAAGGTCATGCCATTTTCCATTCTGGCCCAACTTCCAAATTATTTTCTCAGGAATAATCCTTTTTCTATTAAAGGAATAGTGCTGTTTGCCCTACGTTGTGAAGCAACCTATATTTTTGTCTTCCACAAAATTCCCAAATAATTCTCAAAAATTGTTTGGATCATATATGCCCCAAATATGTCCAAACTTTCCTGTCCTAGCCCAAAAATAATTCCCCAATATTCATTCTTCATTTATGTCCAGAGTGGTCTTTTGTGAAGGAAGTACCACCTATATTTTCTTGATTTCTCCCAAACTTTTTGGGCATGCTCTTGCATCCAAATCATTGCATCATGCCAAAATTTAGCTCCATTTGCCCAGTGAATCTTCCTCAACAATTTTTCAAAGTTTCTGTCAGACAGAAGCCATTATGAAAGAAGTACTCCCTCCATTCCCTTATACAAGGCCACTATGAAAATTAAAATTTGCATCTATACAAGGCCACTAACTGTAATCGAGACAAAAATTAATGATGTTTTCTCGTACTACCAACTGTTTTAATACTTGCATGCATGTAGTCATAATGACACGGTGCTACTTCCTTCTAATTCCTTCCTTGCATGCATGTTGGTGTATTAATGATCCTAGATAACGAAAAGAAAAGTGGGCTTGCAAAGCAGTCATTAAATTTTACTTTGGTATGTGTAATTTGCGTTTGTGGCCTTGTATAGGGAATGGAGGGAGTACTAGCTAGGAGTACCCAAATGAGTTGAAATTTTGCACACTCCTTAATGTGCTCTTATTATCACACTCCTCCAATTTTCAGACTGGTCCAATTAATCAACTATGTGAGAACGGCCTTCAAATCTTTGATTCTATTAATATTTTCAGGTTGTGAAGTAGTTATATTTTATATTGCTTCATTAATTATGAGAAATTACTAGATCATGATCCTATCTATATAACTTCTCTTCACCAAATTTGGGATCATTTAAGCAATCCATTTTCTCACCAAAATTATTTCAAGTTTCTAGACAGAGGGGATGTCTGTGAAGGAAGTACCATTTTGGCACGTCCAAATGGTATGAAATTTTTACGGCATATTTATATGTCCAAATCATCATCCCATACCAAATTTCATCTCAAGTGGCTACTCTATGTTAGTGCATCATCCAAATCCCTTTTCTAGACCAAATATGCAGTTGCAAAGCAACCATGTTAAGCTGTGGTCCATTTCTGCTCTAATTGCACCGGATCATAGTCCTTCCTATGCTTAATCTCCCAAACATCAACTATGGCCTCAATCACTTCCCTATTGATCACAGTGCCATGGTCAGATTTGATACGACAAACTTGCATCGATGCCTCACATCCCACCTTGGCTTCTTTTGGTGAACCATCAACTCCCACAGCCTCTCTGATGGAAGGAAAACACCCTAGACATGAACTAGCAGCCCCTCTAGCCCTATCTTTGCCATGCCAGGCAGTGACCGTGTGGATTTTTTCCTATGCACGCGCTTTGGCTATAGAGAACGCGCTCTGTGCGTCAGGTCTCATCGGTCCGCGGCTTCCCGGCGATGTCCGTGCATCTAGTTTTGCCAACCTGACTCCTCCTTCCTTTCATGTCACTCTCATGTCTCTACCCCCTCCAGAAACCTCCTTGCAGATGCTAGCAGTTGCGCGCCCACGAGCGCACTTTGGCTGACATGTGTCTGTTCGCACCCCATCCTCTTCCTCCCCGTGCCCTTGGCCTAGCCCTGCTCATGAGCCTCTCCCCCGTGCTCTCCCGTCTCTTCCAGTGCCCCGTGATGCATCCATCCATCATCGGAGCCGCCCGTGCGTCCATGGCGGCATCCGAGCTTGGCCTCTTTCCCCCCTCACCTATATAATCAACCTGTTGGGGAACGTAGCAGAATTTTAAAATTTTCTACACATCACCAAGATCAATCTATGGAGTCATCTAGCAACGAGGGAGAGAGGAGTGCATCTACATACCCTTGTAGATCGCGCACGGAAACGTTCAAGAGAACCGGGTTGATGGAGTCGTACTCAACGTGATCCAAATCACCGATGACCTAGCGCCGAACGGACAGCACCTCCGCGTTCAACACACATACGGTTGGGAAGACGTCTCCTCCAACTTGATCCAGCAAGGGGGAAGGAGAGGTTGATGGAGATCCAGCAGCATGATGGCGTGGTGGTGGAAACTACGGCGATCTCGGCAGGGCTTCGCCAAGAAAAAGGAGATGGAGTGTCACGGGAGGGAGAGGGAGAGGCCAGGGGCTAGGGTGCGGCTGCCCTCCCTCCCCCACTATTTATAGGACCCCTAGGGGGGCGCCGGCCCTAGGAGATGCCATCTCCAAGGTTGGCGGCGGCCAAGGGGTGGCTTGCCCCCCAAGGCAAGTGGGGCGCCCCCACCCCTAGGGTTTCCAACCCTAGGCGCAGGGGGAGGCCCATGGGGGGCGCACCAGCCCACTAGGGGCTGGTTCCCCTCCCACTTCAGCCCATGGGGCCCTCCGAGATAGGTGGACCCTCGGGACCTTTCCGGTGGTCCCGGTACAATACCGATTACCCCCGAAACTTTCCCGATGGCCGAAACTTGACTTTCTATATATAAATCTTCACCTTCGGATCATTCCGTAACTCCTCGTGACGTCTGGGATCTCATCCGGGACTCCGAACAACTTTTGGGTTACCGTATACTAATATCTCAACAACCCTAGCATCACCGAACCTTAAGTGTGTAGACCCTACGGGTTCGGGAGACACACAGACATGACCGAGACGACTCTCCGGTCAATAACCAACAGCGGGATCTGGATACCCATGTTGGCTCCCACATGCTCCTCGATGATCTCATCGGATGAACCACGATGTCGAGGATTCAATCAATCCGTATTCAATTCCCTTTGTCAATCGGTACGTTACTTGCCCGAGACTCGATCGTCGGTATCCCAATACCTCGTTCAATCTCGTTACCGGCAAGTCAGTTTACTCGTACCGTAATGCATGATCCCGTGATCAACCACTTGGTCACATTGAGCTCATTATGATGATGCATTACCAAGTGGGCCCAGAGATACCTCTCCGTCATACGGAGTGACAAATCCCAGTCTCGATTCGTGCCAACCCAACAGACACTTTCGGAGATACATGTAGTGTACCTTTATAGTCGCCCAATTACGTTGTGACGTTTGGCACACCCAAGGCACTCCTACGGTATCCGGGAGTTGCACAATCTCATGGTCTAAGGAAATGATACTTGACATTCGGAAAAGCTACAGCAAACGAACTACATGATCTTTGAGCTATGCTTAGGATTGGGTCTTGTCCATCACATCATTCTCCTAATGATGTGATCCCGTTATCAATGACATCCAATGTCCATAGTCAGGAAACCATGAATATCTTTTGATCAACGAGCTAGTCAACTAGAGGCTCACTAGGGACGTGTTGTGGTCTATGTATTCACACATGTATTACGATTTCCGGATAACACAATTATAGCATGAACAATAGACAATTATCATGAATAAAGAAATATAATAATAACTATTTTATTATTGCCTCTAGGGCATATTTCCAACACAGCCCTGGGGCTTCCCGACTGCCCTAGGCTCTTCGCTTCACTCCACTACCCCTTCCTGGCTACCCAACCGAGCCCCTGAGCTCCTCCTCTGTGCGGTTGGCAGCCATGGCTTCCACCTCTGTCTGCTCCAATTCCGGCGAGCTGGACCTTTTCCCCTCCTTCTTCCACCACTTTTGGGGGTTGGGTGCGACATATGCCAATGGATTGCGTATCATGGTGGGAGCGAGTAGAACGTCACCGGTGCCCGAAAGCGGGATGAGGTGTAGACACGAATGCCGGCGTACCTTACCCAGGTTCGGGGCTCTCCTAGGAGATAACACCCCTACTCCTCCTCTGCGGGGTCTCCGCATGATCACTAAGGCAAAGTGAGTACAAGGGCGCTCCTCGAGCTGTATGCTGGAGGTAGGAGAAGGCAGTGCTAGCTCTCTCCTCCCTCTATGATCTGGTCTAGTTCTAATGGTGGAACCCTTTGCATGGGTGCCCTGGGGGGTTTATGTAGGCCTACCCCCAGGGGTACAATGGTAAACTGACTGGGCGCAGGGCCCAGCCGTCAGTCTCTTCGCCTGCCGGCCTCTCTGCCGACTGGTATGGTACGGAGCCAACAGGCCGTACCCACCGCTTGCGGGTCTTGCCGGCTGCTGATTACTGTAGCTGTGCTTCTAATGACACAGGCTTGGTCATGGGGTCGTGGCTACAGCCCCGCTGCCTGGCTGGCGATTACTGTAGCCACTCCCTATCTTGTCTGGTTAATGGCGCGTGGGACCCATGGGAGGGGCAGGACGACTCTCGGGGGCCGGCTCCCTTCGGGTCCGACTGGTGGCGCTCTTGTCGTCTTCTGGACTCTGGTTGACCGGTAGGGCCCATCATCCGTGGACCATACTGACAGGTCTTCATGGGTGCAGGACTCCGCCCACTGTTGCTGACGTCAGGGATGGCATGGCAACAGTGACGCGCCAGACGGAGATCTCCGTTGGTTCAGCGCACTGTGGCCTAGCCATCCCCTAGAAAGGGGAGGGAGTGGGCTTCACTGTTGCCACTCCCCGTCCCATCTCCCCTGACGAGGGCATGGGCTTTGTTGGTGGCGTGGGCTGACTCCCCGTGGCCGGCTTCTCTGGAAGCCGCCAGGAGGGGGTCGGCCCGTCTTGATCTCGCCGCCAGGACTCGGCCGCATGCAGGCAGTCGGCTGTTCCTTCAGCCGGCCTCTAGAAGGCGGCTCTTCATCCTGGCTTCTTGAGGGGCGCACTCAGCCCCGATGTCTTGAAAGGTTCAGGGTTCGGGGCCTCGGGTTAGCCTACCCATGGCCTATTACTCCGACAGTAGTCCCCGAAGCTGATGAGGTGCCGCGGATGATCAGCCGAGGAGCCTCAGCAGTTTCTTTCTCCGAGTTCTTAAGGTGAAACCTCGTTTGACTTCTGTCGGGCCGACTGGTAGGATCGGACTCACCCAATTTGACTTGTCCAAAACTTTCGAACATCCCGGCGGGATCCCAGTGGCGTACCAGCTAAGCTTCCAGGCCGCCGCCCGTTTCGGGCCCGTCACGTGGCAACAAGCGGCCGGGCCAGTCTACCCACCCACATGCGCGATGGGACATGCCTAGAGGCGGGGCCCGCCACTCCCGCGCCTCGGCGCGTGAGCGGATCCACTGCGGCCGGGGTGGACGGTTGATGTTCCCGCGGAGTTACTGCGCGCAGTAACTTTGTGCGGTAAACATGGGGGCATGGGGTAGTGGGCGCAGTAGATCCCACAACCGCCCCCACGGCTTCGCAGCCCATGAGTCTATAAGTAGGGGGAGGAGGGGGAGCACCAGAGCACGTGCGCCCCGCCTCCTCATTGCTTCTTCTTCTTTTCCCTCTCGCCGCTGCGCCTCAAGCTACGTCGAGCGCTGCAATGGTCCGTTCACAATGAGCTCTTCCTCCGCCGCACCACCTCACCCCCAACACGGTGGTGCTGCTGTCTGCCTTCGTCGCCTTGTGCGAAGGCTTCCTCGGCATTCTCCCCACCATCGAGCTCAGGGGGGAGTTCTTCTACTCCAAGTTCGGCACCCAAGCCACGGGCGTGCCAGCTCAGTGCAGCACGTTCATCACCATGCGGAGGTCGGTGGCTAACAACTCGTTTCCCTCCATCAAGCTGATAAAGTCGGTGAAGATGTGGCAGCGGTCGTACTTCTACATGAAGAGCGTCTCCGCGGAGGGCGACTGGGTCAATCTACCGGCCTACGTAGCCGGCCCGCCGGCTAGGAGGCAGCCCAACTGGTCGTATCGGGCCAGGACGCTGACACCCGCAGGAGCAGGCACCGTCGCGCGACTCCGAGTGCTGATGCAGTTGGAGGGCCTGACCAGGCCGGATTTGCTGGCCGCCTGCGTTGCACGCCGAGTGCTCCCACTCCAAGGTCGCCCCCACATGATTTGCCAGATGAGCGGGCATCGGGACCCGAGTCAGATGTGCACCAAGGAAATGCCTAACGAGGAGGTAGCCTATATGGTGAATTATCTTGCGAACTGCAACCTCAAAGAAGAGTGGCAGTTCGGCAAGGAGCCGTATTCACGTGCCACCCCTCCGCCTCTGGTGAGTCGTTTGTTTTTCTCTTTTTCTTTGACTCTCCTAATTTCTTCGTTGCCGAGTCCGTATTGTCCGATCTGACAAGTCGGCTTTGGTCAGAACTCCCTCCTCCAGCCAGCAGCCGGCACCGTGGGGCCGGACCACGAATTCCTCCCTGACCGGGCGGAGAGCGACGTTGACGACCCCGACTTGGGGGCTGCGGCCCTAGAGGACGATGCCGAGGGAGGAGGCGGCGAAGTGGGGGTGGCCCGGGACTCGGGCCAGTCTCGAGGACTGGCCTGACGATGACGAGGAGGTCGCCCCGTGCCACCAGCCAGGGGCCGGCCAGCCGGGCGCGAGCTCGTCCGCCGCGCCGGACGCCCAAGGTGGCGCTAAGAAGCGCAGGGCTAGGCCGAGCCTGTTCGGCAGCCGGCGGAAGAAGCCCAAGGGCTCGGCCGCGGACCAAGCGGGACAAAGCGGCCGCAAAGGCCAACCGCTTCCGCAAGGAGGTGAAGACGCCGCAGCTGGTTTCTGCGTAAGTGCTACCTTCCTTTGCGCCTTCACTTTTTCTTCGTTGTCTCCGTCTGAAATTCCTTTGCTTTACATTCTTGACTTTAGGGTCCCGCTCTCTCTTGAGAAGTCGGCCGCCGGCTCCATCATGAAGTCGGCAGAGACCTCCTCCACCACCCGACGGATTGATCCGGCCGCCGACCTCCGGGAGGCGACGGAGCGGAACGCGTGGGAGGCGCGCGAGGAGCAGGAAGCCGCCCACCTGAAGAAGGCAGAAGCTGACAAGGCAGAGACCGCCGCCCTGAGGAAGCTGGCGGAAGCTGAGGCCACCGATGTGGAGAAGAAGCATGCTAAAGAAGCCGCACACCACAAGTCGGCGGTGTTCGTCGTCCCTCTGAACTCTGCGCCGCCACCACCGGAGTTCACGGTGCAGACTGGAGAAGTCGGTGACGAGAACCCGATCATGGAGAGGGACGGCGATGACATCACCACACCAGACGTAATCGTGCCGCCACCGCCGCCGTCCGGGAGCACGCCAGGCGGGCAGCCGGCGGACCCGCCGGTGCCGCCAACTGAAAACATGGTGGCGACGGGCCTGGCTCTCGAGGTCGGCACACTGACGCGCCGTCATCTCGTGAAGGCGGCCTCGCCACCGCTCCCTCTGGAGACCGGCGCCATGAGCTCCATGATCCTGGACACTGAGGCGACGAGCGCCACGCCCACTGGGTGGGTGCAGGGAGGCGGGACGGGTCCATTGAACCGGGCGCTTTTGGACGTCCATGCCAAGATCCGAGCCGAGGGCGATGCCATCAAGGAATGCACCAAGGCGTATCTGGCTTCGCGAGCAGCCATCCGGGTACGCCCCCTCCTTCTTTGTTTCTATTTCTTGTTCTTCTTTGTGGGGGCGCGCCAGCGCTCCCACTGGGTGTAGTCCCCGAGTTTGGGCCGGCTGCTGAGCAGGTGGCTCGGAACTCTAATCGGCGAGTTCCAAGTACCAACACTTGTCTGAAATTTTGTCACAGGATTACCACGATCTTCGCGTGACCACCTTTAACGCCAACATTGAGGAGCTGGCCAAGCGGACCGCCGACTTGTCGGAAAGCCGGGGTGAGTCCTCTTCCTTCTCTGCGGGGGTGCGCTGGCGCACCCGCGGGTTGTAGCCCCTGAGATTCGGGCCGACTGCTGAGCAATCTGGCCAAATCACCCCGGCGGCCTCTCTTCCTTGTTGATAGCTGACGCCTTTTTCTTCTTCTTCTGCAGAGGCCAACACCACCCTGCAGCAGCTGGGCGAGGCCAACACCGCGCTGTGTGCCAAGGAGGAGGAGTGCAACAAGCTGGCCGTGGAGCACGATCTGCTGGCCATGCAACTGGCGGAGCAGAAGGAGCTGCTCAAAAACACTGAGAGAGAGGCAGAGGATAAGGAGACCGCTCTCATTGCCGAATTCGCGACAAAGCGCTCCTCCTGGACTAACAAGCAGACGATGCTAGTCTCCGGCTTCCATGAGATCGAAGATCTCGTCGACGGTGAGCTTCCCCTCATTTTCCTTTTCTAAGCTGCCGAATGCTAGTCGAGTCGACCTCTAGTCTTTAATCTTGTTCTTCGTTCTTCTGTCTTGGCAGGCTTCTTCCCTGGCCACTCGGTCGCTGCCAACCAACCCATCAAAGTAGATCGCGAAGGGCGGGGGGCGGACGAAGCACAGATCGCCGCCGACACCCCCCGAACTCTTGGCGAGCAGATCCTGAGCATCGAGGCCCGCCTTCGGCCGGCTCACCGGATGCTGCGCCGGCTTCAACGTGTCGGCGCCCAGGCGATTGCTGCCCTGTGGCCGGATATGCAGGCACCGCGCACCCCCAGTTGGACTGCCAACTGGCTGGAGGTAGCGGCTAGCCGCCTTGAAGCCTAGAAGGGCTCTTCGGCCCAGGCTGGAGTGCACTGGGCCTTAGAGTTCGTCAAGGCGTGGTATCCTGGGCTGAGTCTAGCCAGCTAGCCATGTTCCGGCTAGAAGCTCAGGTGGAGTTGGCGGTCGTGGAAGACGATCTCGTCAAGTGCGCATCATCGATCGCCGAATACACCGACACCACCGTCTTAGTCCCAGAGCGGGATGAGAACGGCGAGGAGGCATCGCTGGAGTGGTTCGGGCTGAACCCGGACGACGGCGAGGACTCGGCGGAGGTGATTGACTCAAGTGGCTAGGAAGAAGGCGAGGCGGAGGAAGGAGGCAAGTAGGAGGCGCCAGAGGTCGGAGCAGACGGCCAGCCCCAGCTCAACCGCACCTCTAGCAATGAGTCGCGCCCAACCGAGCCAGCTGCTGCCAGAGGCGACCAAGCGGAGACCAACCAGCCGGCTGCTCCGGCAACTGGCACCGCCGACCCCTCCGGTCCTCCGAATCCGTCTGTATTTTCCTAGGCTGCCACTTCATCTTTGCTTTTATCTGCTTAATAGTCTCGATGAACTTGTTAATTTGCACAATTCCACCCATGGGGTGTATATTGAACTTCTGTTTTGAAGATTCGGCCAAGGA
Organism: Triticum urartu; assembly: GCF_056163025.1. Lineage (NCBI taxonomy): Eukaryota > Viridiplantae > Streptophyta > Magnoliopsida > Poales > Poaceae > Triticum > Triticum urartu. The sequence continues at coordinate 561,363,912 of NC_141875.1, forward strand.
CCTTTTCTATGTAAATATTTCTCCGCGTTCTATCTCTTTTTGCCCATTGCTCTTTGGCTCTTTCCTTTGCCGCCTTCCCTTGGTTGCCGTCTTGCTAGTCGGACAGCCACTCTGCGGACTGTTGCTGGATCAAGTACTTAGCTTCTTTGGGAAGGCAAGTACTTAGCCGTTTAGAGTTTTTTTAGCAAGTTGATTAGAAAACGGTGAGCCGACTGCTCAAGAGTCGGTTGTAAAAGGCTGGAAGCCAGCTTAAACTATGTGCATGCTTTGAGTCCTTAGCCATTTTTCATGTGGGCACCCATTCTACCTTACTCCTGCCCACCAGACAGTCGCTCTGTGAGCTGCGGCTTCTAACAGGAGATGGCTTAAGTGCCACACATTACTTGTCTGGCTGGAGGAAGCATTTCATAGTACAATACGGCAAGTCTCCGGGACGACTAGTCGAACCCGGTGCCAAGCGGCATAACAAAGAATAACATACTCATAGGCATAATTCTTATCATATAGATAAAAGAGGGCAGTCCCCGAGATCTTCTCGGGGGCCCTGAAGTCTTCATACTTTAATACAAAAGGTAGCGTGGTACATACTTCATTAACTGTAAAATCTTCAGAGGAGATTTGCATTCCATGGCCGCTCCATCTCTTTGCAGGAGTCGTCCCTGTTGCGTGCTTGGGGCTTCTGAGCGTTGATCAGGTAGTAGGAGTCGTTGCCCAACACTTTGCTGATGATGAAAGGGCCTTCCCAAGGTGCTAAGAGCTTGTGTTGGCCGGCTGTTCGCTGGATCAGCTGGAGCACAAGGTCTCCTTCTTGGAAAGATCTCGGCTTGACCTTCCGGTTGTAGTATCGGCGCAGGCTCTGCTAGTAGATGCTGGACCGGCTGAGTGCCAATAGCCGGCCCTCTTCCAGTTGATCGATGCCGTCTTGACGTGCTTCTTCTGCTTCCTCTTCGGTTTACATGGTGATTCGAGGGGAGTCGAATTCTATGTCCGTTGGGATGACGGCTTCGGCACCGTAGACGAGGAAGAAGGGCGTGAAGCCGGTTGACTTGTTTGGAGTTGTGCGCAGGCTCCAGAGGACGGCTGGCAACTCGTCAAGCTAGCAGCCAGCCGAGCGCTCCAGAGGCTCGACCAATCGAGGCTTGATGCCGGACAAGATGAGGCCGTTTTCTCGCTCTACCTGGCCGTTGGACTGCGGATGGGCAACATACGCTAAGTCCAGTCGGATGCCCTGCGTCGCACAGAAACGGGCCAAGGCACCTTTGGCAAAGTTTGTGCCGTTGTCGATGATGATGTTGTGCGGTATGCCGTACCGAATTGTGACGTCGGAGATGAAAGTCACAGCAGTCGGACCATTCAACTTCTTGATTGGTTTTGCTTCTATCCAGTTGGTGAACTTGTCCACTGTGACAAGTAAGTGAGTCAAGCCGCCTCGTGCCATCTTGAATGGTCCCACCATGTCCAGGCCCCAAACAGCAAAGGGCCAGGCAATGGGAATAGTCTTGAGTGCAGAAGCCGACTGATGTGGCTTGGAGCAGAACTTCTGGCACCCTTCACATTTTTGGACCAGGGCCTTAGCGTCTTCAAGAGCAGTCGGCCAGAAGAAACCATCGCGGAAGGCTTTGGCGACGAGTGCTCTTGAAGCCGCGTGGTGGCCACACTCGCCTTGATGGATGTCCTTGAGAATTGCTTGGCCTTGCTCCAGCCCCACACAACGCTGGTAGACACCAGTGACACTGCGCCTTACAAGCTCTCTGTTGACTATGGTGTAGGCTGCCGCCCGGCGTTGCACTTGTCGAGCTAAGATCTCATCAGTCGGCAGCTCTTTGTTCACCAGGAATTTGAGGATGGGCTGGGCCCATGAAGGTGCTGCAATTTCTGCAACTGTCAGGACTGCGACTTGGACAAGGGCGGCTGGGCCGGGAGGCGGTGGGTTGGAGTCGGAAGCCGCTTGCTGTGTCGGTGAAGTCCCTGGGCCGATTGGCGCAGTCCCCGGGTCGGGTTCTGAAGTCTCTGGGCCGACCGCCGCAGTCTCCGGGCCAGGTGCGACTGTCACGACCCCCGTGCCACCTGCCGGAGTACTCGCGCCATCTGCGGGGGCTCTCGAGTCGGATCCGACTGCTTCAGGAGGAGCCGGCACGAAGATAGAGTCTGACATTGGTGATGGCTTGACAGATGGCTTGAGGAGGCGCTGAAGGGCGACGCCGGACGGTATTGCTTGACGAGTGGAGCCGATTCGTGCCAGGGCGTCTTCTTGGTCGTTGTCGTTTCTTGGTACATGTAGAATTTCGCACCCCTCAAAATATCCACTGAGTTGTTGTACGAGGAAGCGGTAGCTCGCCATGTTTGCGTCTTTGCCATCCCAATCACCTGATGACTGCTGCACCACCAAGTCGGAGTCCCCATAGCACAGGATCTGGCGAATGCCAAGCTATTTGGCCAGCCGGAGCCCGTGAATGAGTGCCTCGTATTCGGTGACGTTGTTGGAGGCGGAAAAATGGATTTGTAGCACATATTTGAGCTTGTCACCTTTGGGAGAGGTGAGGACGATGCCGGCTCCCAAGCCGGTGCGCATCTTGGAGCCGTCAAAATGCATTCGCCAATGGGTGGAGTCGGGTGCTGGTGGAAGATACTGGGTCTCGGCCCAGTCGACGAGGAAGTCGGCCAGCGCTTGCGACTTGATGGCGGTGCGAGGCTGGTAGTAGATGGTGTAGGGGGCAAATCTATGTCCCATTTGGCCACTCGGCCCGAAGCATCCCGGCTCCCGATGATCTCGGCTAGTGGACCTGTGCAGACCACAATGATAGGATGTTCTTGGAAGTAAGGCTTCAATTTATTGGCGGCAAAGTGCACGTCGTAGCACATCTTCTGGTAGTGGGGGTAGTTTTTCTTGGAGATCGATAGTACTTCACTCAAATAATATACCGGTCTCTGGACTGGTAGTGCCTTGCCTTCCTCCTTGCGCTCTACCACGATGACTGCGCTGACTATTCGGCTGGTAGCGAAGATGTAGAGGAGCATGGGTTCCTTAGGAGTCGGAGCCGCCAGGACAGGTGGAGTAGTCAACATCTTCTTTAGTTGGAGAAAAGCTTCATCTGCCTTGTGGTTCCACTCGAAAAAGTGGTCTTCTTCATGAGTTGGTATAGGGGGAGAGCCTTCTCGCCCAGCCGACTGATGAATCGGCTGATGGATGCCAAACAGCCGGTGAACTTTTGTACGTCCAGCAGTCGGCTGGGTACTTCCATCCTATCAATGGCCTTGATCTTCACAGGGTTGCATTCTATGCCGCGTTCAGAGACCAGGAAGCCAAGAAGCTGGCCAGCTGGTACTCCGAAGAAGCATTTCTCCGGGTTGAGCTTGATTTGAAATCGGCGCAAGTTCTCAAAGGTCTCTTTGAGGTCTTCCAGCAGTGTTCCACGCTTCTCCGTCTTCACCACCACATCGTCCACGTAAACGTGGGCATTTCTACCGAGTTGCTTGAGGAGGCACTTCTGCATGCAATGTTGGAAGGTGGTGCCCGCATTCCTCAAGCCGAACATCATGGTCAAGTAGCAGAAGGCTCCAAACAGCGTGATGAAGGCAGTCTTCAGTCTGTCGGCCGGGTTTAACTTGACCTGGTGATATCCTGAATATGCATCCAAGAAACTGAACAACTCGCATCTGGCTGTGGAGTCTATCACTTGGTCGATCCTTGCCAAAGCGAACGGGTCCTTGGGGCATGCTTTGTTGATGCTAGTGTAATCAATACACATTCGCCACTGCTTTTTCTTCTTCACTAGTAGGCCCGGGTTGGCTAGCCATTCTGGAGAGAACACCTCCATGATGAAGCCGGCTGCTAGCAGCCGGGCTATCTCTTCTCCAACAACTCTTCTCTTCTGACAAGCGGCGGAAGGGCTGCCTGACTGGCTTGGCATCGGACTGGACATGTAATTTGTGCTTGGCGAAATCCGTCGGGACACCTGGCATGTCTTTGGGGGACCATGCGAAGATGTCCCGATTCTCACGGAGGAAATCGACGAGCTCGCCTTCCTATTTGTTGTTGAGGTTTGCACCTACGACAGCGTACCTCTCCGGGTGCTCCGGTTCCAAGGGTATCTTCTTTGTTTCTTTGGCAGGCTTCACTACAAGAAATATGTCAACTTGTGACCACCTCTATTGGTCACTGAAAGGTCCCAGTTTTCCATTTGTGACCTTTTTGTGACCAAAAACATAAGGTCAAAAGCTAGCCGTCGTAAACTGACAGTAGCGACCTTTCTCCTGGAATGGTCATAGACGTTTATGACCAAAAAAGGTCATAGATTTAACGACCAATTATTTTGGTCACTAGCAATCCGACCACACCACGTCAAATCCACCGTGGCAAGACAACGTGGCAGAATTATGACCAAATGAAAAGGTCGTAAAATAGAATCAGCCCGGTCCATTTCAGCCGTCTACATGGGCCAATCCCAATAATTCATCCCATTTATTTTTTTTCTCTTTATTTTGCTTATCTGCATGGGCCTAGCCCAATAATTTGGCCTTTTATTTTCTGGGAATGGAGCCTTTTTCTGATGAATTTTTTACAGTCCACTATTGTTTTGGGCCACAACCTTTTTAGTCTAGTTTTAATTTGGGCCTTGGCCTTTTTATTTTCTGTTATGCAGCCTTTTACTAACTTTTTTTTCCAGTCAACTCTTTTTTTAGGCCCAAGCCTTTTTAGTCAAATTCTTGTTTGGGCCTCAGCCTTTTTAGAGCCCAGGTTCATATTTTGCATAACCATAAATAGCAAGGCCCAGGTGCACAAGTGATCCACATAACTTCACACAAAAAAAACACACGTTCACATAACAGCTCCCAGGTTCACATAACTTCACAGCAGCAACAAGGTTCACAAGTGCAAAATGCAACAAAATGCAACAGCAGTATCAACAAGGTTCACAAGTTCAAACTACTCAACCCAGGTTCACAAGTTCAAACTACCTTAGCTCCCAGGTCCAATGCAAAATTCTCCCAGGTTCAAACTAACTTAGCTCCAAAGAGAGCCATCAAGTGGGCTAACTTCTCTTCCTGCTCTTGAGACTTCTTGCGCAGCAGCTCAAGTTCCTTGTCGTGTGCAGCTTCAGATTCTTCCGCCTTCATCTTGATTGCCGCCAATTCTTCTTGCATCACTTCATCTTGAAGCTCAGACCTCTCCAGCTTCTGCTCAAGGTCACGAACATGAGCAGCCACTTCAGTAGTTGCTTTGCCGGAGTTCCTAGATGACTGGAGTCCAACATTCCTGAGGAATGTGCTTTGCTTGACTTCGGTCTTGAGCACTTCGTCGACAATTTCAACAGAAGACTTTGGCTCTTCACCTTCTGGTACCGGCGTGTCCTTCATTTTTTCCATCTCAAGATAGCATATGGAGGAAAATGATAGGCATTAGTGGGAGATCTATTTCACAGTTTGCAAACCAAACTAAGCAAGAGAAACCAAACCAGCACACAAATGGATTATTTGAAGTAACCAAACCAGCACACAAAATCTATACAAGAAGATGATGACTAGTGACCTGGAGACATGCAATTGGAACAATATGATCGCTTCATTAAGCCTAGAATGGTGGTTCTATATAAGATGGCTTCCCGAGTGAGCCGATCATCAAACTAGCATTCAGATCAAATTTCATCATATCATAAAAAATGCAACAAATAGCTACAGCAAGTTATGATATCTTTGTTGAACTGCCAAACAGCATCAAAGCATGAAACATAGTGTGTGTTCTTTACTGGCTCCGAATCAAACAACATCAAATCATCAAAGCATCAAAGTTGGCTGTGAATCAAATGGGGCAAAGCATGGAGTGACTTACTATAGCAGTCTTGACTGGCTCCGAAAACCCGTGCTTCTTGCTGTTGTGGGTGGCCTTAAACAAGTCAATCGCAGACAGCTCCTCACCCTTATGCTCTTCTTTCTGAAATGTTTTTCAACAAAAATCAAAATGTTATTCAGCAAGAATCAGCAAGGATCAAACAGTAAGGTCCATAGAGAAAAGTTCTCACAGTGGCAAAAATGTGTGCTGTGTAGTGCCTGGAACTAGTTCTCTGATTGTACACAACTTTTCTCGATTCATCTTGTTCGACACACAGGTTTCCTACAAAAAAGCATACTGTCAGCATGATCTAGCATTAGCATATCATGTGCTGAACATAAAGCATCAAACAAAGCAGAGAAAAACCTTGTGTCTTGGGGTAGACCACATCTCCACCAGAGATTGCCATTCACCATCCATCAGATTAGGCACGGGAGACTCAATGCTGACTTTATTTGCGGCTACGGTATCAAAATACTTCTTCTTGGTCTGATGGCTTCTGTTCTTTGAATTTTTCTGCAGAATATCTTTGCACGCAGTCTTGATGGTCTCCAAGTCCGTGTTCATCTCAAAATTTGCCTACCAAGACAACAAACAAGATAGGAACAATATTAGTGATCATGCATAGGTGTAATAGAAAATAGATAGCACATTAACTATGAAACAGGTAGCTTACAACAACTTTCCAAATGTAGTTCTCCAACAGACTAGCATTTTTCTTGTATCGATTGAAGTGAGGAAGAACCGGAAGATGGCTTCTTGCAATGAGTCCACACTCAGAAGCAAGCCTTGCTGCCTGCAGAGGCTTCTCTGGACGCTTCATCCCTTCGGCAATTTGGATAGGCACCTTGCTACCAAGCGACTTGGTGATCCTCTCTAGCCCTTTGCCCTTTCTAAGTCTAGTCTTGGTAGTCATTGCATCTGAAAATGAAATTGAACTCATAAATTAGAATAGAAATCGACAAATGCAGGAATCGACAAAAGAATACGTGATCATTCCATTTGGAAAATGCGCTAGTAAAAGATAGCATTGCAAAGGTCAACTTGCCTGATTGAAGCACAAGCTGCTGTTCTTCTTCATTGATGACAACATTCATGTCAATAGAAGGTGCAACAGGGCTGAGGTCTGTGTGGACAGTGCCGGCTTCATCAATGCAGATGGTTGCTACTTCATCTAGGAAGACAGTGCCACTTCCATCCATGCTGAGAGTGGTTCCTTCATCCATGGGCGGCAACTCATCACCCATTTGCACTGAGGTCTCAGAGTCCATGCGGAGCAAACTTTCCTGATGGTCCGTCGCAGTCGCCATCTTTGCTTTCTGCCTTGTGACTCTATCAAGGGCAGGTTCATCAGGTTCCAGGATCCTTTTTTTGTCCTAGAGCTGGGGCCATCACCCTTCCTGGAGGCATTGCAGCAGATGTTTCTGAGCTCTTCTTCTTCTTGGTAACTGTCTTCTTAACACCAGGCCTCTTCGTCCTAGATTCCTTCAGTGCTTCGTATAAACAGGACGGAAAAAAGCATTAGATCACAAGAGAAATATGTGAGCACAAGGAATAACATAGCATAAACGAACCCCAACCCTCCAAGCAAGACAGAGTTTGCACCTTAACAGTCTTGTTCACTACAACATCATCCACTTCCTCTCCATCAATAACTTCATCATCCTTAGGATTGTACTCTTGGTCATCATTGATAACTCCACTACCTTCTTGAACCACATCAATTCTACCTTCTTGTACACCATTTGTTTTCCTAATCATCGACGCTATTGCACCAATGCCAAGGGACTGGAACATCCGATTGTTCCTCATGATATTTCTAGCCCTAACCTTCTCGTACTCGGTGAGAGGCTCTTCTTTGCATGATAAAGGAAACATAACTATTAGGTGAATGTTTGGAATGCATGGACAGGCAGCCAAACATATCTTATGAAATTTTATTATCATTTAATCCTAGTTATTCAGGTAAGGAAGAGTAACAGCACACAGGCACAATTGAGCCAGCTTATTCAGATTGCAGCAATGCATTTTACTTAGCATATTAAGACATATATTTTATGAAACTAACAGTATAACCAGAAGGACAAGTTCCATACCAACGGTTGGCCTCATGCTTGACCTTGTCATCCTTGCCATGGATGATCTTGAGGTGGTGCCTGCAAAATAGAATAAACAACAATCAGATACAGCAGGGATAAAGTAAAATGATGCACTTGTATCAATAAAGGAAAGCATTTGGACCATCATGCACATACATGTAATACATGTGAAACAAACTTGATGGATCAACAATACAGTGATCTAGTGTTATTAATTAAGAAAACATGTAAGTGCACTAAACAAGCATGGATGTACACTAGTAGCAAGCAAGCAAAGTGCATAAGTGCTACTAATACAAGCAAGCAAGCAAGCAAGCAAAGTGCTACTGATAGAAACAAGCAAGCAAAGTGCTACTGATTGAAACAAGCAAGCAATGAAGGAAAATGAAGAGAAGGAAGCAAGTACTATTGATACAAACCCTAATTAATAAGCAAGCAAGTAGATTCTTCTCCAAGTGCTAGTGATACAACCAAGTAATGCTGATGGAAACCCTAATTAAGCATGTATGCCAGCAAGCAACATGTATGATAGCAAGCAAGCAACATGAACTAGTGAATTGGTGTCATGTACACATACTTAGACAGTCTGACAACAAGCTAGATGAGTATATCATGAGAACCGTCAAAACAACTAGATGTTGCCACTGGTAAAGCATGAAACAACTATACTTGCAGCAGTACAAAAGAAGATGAAAAAACTATGCTCAAGTGCTCAATAAAGTTCCCAGTCTTTGTAACAATAACAACAAATAAAGGCGAGAGGGCCACACGGGATGGCCTCTATGCTGATAAAGAAATGCTCATCTGAATCACGTAATTCCACTATATCTTGGTGACTGAACATAGCACCGTCTACTTAACACAGATTGCTTTTGTGTTTGAGTACAGAAAGAACGCCATACCTGCAAAAAAGGACAGATCATGGGTAGCCATAGAATGATATTACAACATCTTGGGCCAGCACAAGGCATCAGTTTCGATGAAATCAAAGGGAAATAAACTTCTGGTTTCATAGGGGTGAATCGTGATGATGACAGCATTCACTTGGCCATACATCTCATCAGAGAGATACGACATAAACATCAGGTTCAGAAACATCAGTGACACAGCGCCCCGCTCACAAGAGCGGTAAACACGCCACGAACCAGACCAACGCACAAGCAAATATAACCAAATGCACAGCAAACCCACCCATAACCTCAAAACAACAGGAATGGGTAGCATGAGAGGGCCTGAGGGGCACCTTCTCCAAGTGCTACTGATACAAGCTAAGTAATTAAATCATACACAAGCAACATGAACCAGAGGGAGGTCTTCCTCAAACCTCATCCACTTCCTCATCCATCCCCATCCCCTAAAATCATGCACTTCCTATCCATCAACATGAACCCTAAACCATGAGGGGGATCAAACAAACCACCAGGAGCTCCAGGAGTATCAAACAAGCATTTTTTAAGATTATGACATGAAAGATCCAAACAAATAAACAATATCTCTGATAAACGATGCAACCTTTTAAACAATAATAATAATAAGCATAAAAAAGCAATGTCTTGCAGGACGTGTAATTACTATCAATTGGGCATTTAAAAACAAGCAGATTTGTGCTTGGCTGAGAAGGATACTCCACTCAATCAGTTGCCAAAAGCGTCTGCTTCCAATTCTACATTGCCACAAATGATCGGATGAAACTAAGAACTACTAGATGAGATCTAAATTGCCATAAGTTCCTGCTTCCAATTCTTAGTGCCTTAAACCACCAGCACTACAAGTGCACAAGGACACGCATGCAACATAACCAACTATGACCCAAGGCAAGCACCATGAGTGAATCTAGCGAGCACGTTCTGGATCAGAAGGGTTCGAGCAGGGAGGGAGGAGCCGACGCGCGAATCCTAACCCTAGATCAACAAGAAAACGAATCCTAACCCTAGATCGACATGAACAAGAACATGAACCAGGAGCTCGATGAACATGAACAACTTGTCCGATGAACATGAACAAGAACCACCAGGAGCTCATAGATCAATCGAATCCTTACCCTAGATTGACCGAATCCTAACCCTAGATCGACTGAATCCTAACCCTAGGTAGACCAGGAGGGGGATCTACCGAACCCTAGAAGATCGAGGGGAGAGGAGAGGGGTACCTGTCGCCGTCGTCGATCGTTGATGATGTGGATGATGTAGCCACCGTCGCCACTGTCGTTGATGTAGTCGTAGCTGTCGATGTAGCCATCGATTCAGCAACCGTCGTCGAGGGGAGTGAGAAGGGTGGATTCGTCATCGGGGTGGGCGACACACCACGACGCGATGTGGCGGGGCGACACGGAGCAGGGGAGGGAGTAGGAGCGGGGCGGCGCGGTTCGTCGGGGCGGAGCAGAGGAGGGGCGGCGCTATGGTTGCGGGGTGGGGAATGGGAGAGGGAGGGGAAATTTTGGGAGGGAGGGGAGGGGATCCCGCGTGTTAGTGGGAGAGGGAGTGGTGGGTCCCGCCTGGTAGTGGGAGAGGGAGTGGAGGGAAATTTTGGGAGGGGGAAATTTTGGTGGAGGGAAAATTTTGGTGTGGGAGGGAAATTCTTTTGGGTTTCTGGGTAGAAAAAAATAGGGTTTTTTGTAAATTTTGTAGAAATCATGGTTAAAATCATACCGAGTAGCTCAAGAAAACGCCGGTATTGCAAGTTTAGTATTTTTTCTAGTTGGTAGGCCACATTTGATGATGTGACGCGGTAGTCTTCCATTTTTTTGATTTTTTTTGAATTTTTTTACGGTGTTTTCAAAAACCGGCCGATTTCGTCGTGGTGGCCGTCCGTGGCTAGGGTTTGAGTCGTGCAAATCTTTTGTTGATTTTGTGATGAAATGCCTACCTGTGAAGCTAAATAGCATTTTTAGTGAAAATAACAGGCAAGCTATGGAGGACCCGCAGTTCAAATTCCAGCCGGTTCCAACTAAATCGGCCGAAGGTGGTCTGAATTGTCGGGAGTAGCTACGAGGATTGGAAATGCATGCTTATTGGTGACCATCCGTAAAATAGGGTCTACTTTGAGATAGACATGGAATGGCGCCGTTTGGGGTGACCCTCCTTGTAGCCGCTTCATGAAAAACGCATGTCTTTAGCATTCAAAAAATGAAAAACGGTTTTTTTGTTAAACAAGTTGGAACCTCGCTTTGGCAACATTGTTTTCCATCACAAGACGGAGGCATGCGCCAAATTTGGGCATATTATCAGAAACTATTCAACGAATGCGGCCATATCATTGCTAGTTTGGCTTGAAAGCCATGAATCTTCGTTCATGGTAGGTCGTTTTTGAGAACACTTTTTCAAGAAAACGCCGGTATTACAAGTTTAGTATTTTTGCTAGTTGGTAGGCCACATTTGATGATGTGACGCGGAAGTCTCCCATTTTTTTGATTTTTTTTAATTTTTTATGGTGTTTTCAAAAACCGGTCGGTTTCGTCGCGGTGGCCGTCCGTGGCTAGGGTTTGAGCTGTGCAAATCTGTTGTTGATTGTGTGATGAAATGCCTACCTGTGAAGCTAAAAAGCATTTTTAGTGAAAATAACGGGCAAGCTATGGAGGACCCGCAGTTCAAATTCCAGCCGGTTCCAGCTGAATCGGCCGAAGGTGGTCTGAATTGCTGGGAGTAGCTACGAGGGTCGGAAATGCATGCTTTTTGGCGACCGTCCGTAAAACAGGGTCCACTTTGAGATAGACATGGAATGGCACCGTTTGGGGTGCCCCTCCTTGTAGCCGCTTCACGAAAAACACATGTCTTTAGCATTCAAAAAATGAAAAACAGTTTTTTTTGTTAAACAAGTAGGAACCTCGCTTTGGCAACATTGTTTGCCATCACAAGACGGAGGCATGCAACAAATTTGGGCATATTATCAGAAACTATTCAACGAATGCGGCCATATCGTTGCTAGTTTGGCTTGAAAGCCATGAATCTTCGTCCATGGTAGGTCGTTTTTGAGAACACCTTTTCAAGAAAATGCCGGTATTGCAAGTTTAGTATTTTTGCTAGTTGGTAGGCCACATTTGATGATGTGACGCGGAAGCCTCCCATTTTTTGATTTTTTTTGAATTTTTATGTTGTTTTCAAAAACCGACCGATTTCGTCAAGGCGGCCGTGTAACACCCCGGATGTAACTTTCCCTATTTGTACTCCAACTCTTGCTGTTTCCGGCGTTAAGTTATATTTATTTCTCGGGTTCGGGTCTTTGTCTCCGTGTGTTGTTTTCTTTTCATGCATCTCATATCATGTCATCATGTGCATTGCATTTGCATACGTGTTCATCTCATGCATTCGAGCATTTTCCCCGTTGTCCGTTTTGCATTTCGGCGCTCCGTTCTCCTCCGGTGGCCATTTCTAGCTTTCTTTCGTGTGTGGGGATTAAACATTTCCGGATTGGACCGAGACTTGTCATGCGGCCTTGGTTTACTACTGGTAGACCGCCTGTCAAGTTTCGTATCATTTGGACTTCGTTTGATACTCCAACGGTTAACCGAGGGACCGAAAAGGCCTCGTGTGTGTTGCAGCCCAACACCCCTCCAATTTGGCCCAAAACCCACCAAACTCTGCTCCATGCTCTAGAGCGTTCGATCACGATCGCGTGGCCGAAAACCGCACCTCATTTGGACTCTCCTAGCTCCACTTATGCCTATAAATAGCCCCCCCCGTTTTCGGATCTCTTCTTCCTCCCTGAAACCCTAGCTAAAAAAAAACAGGATCCCACCGCCGCCGGACGTGTCCGCGCCAGGCCGGAAAACGTCCGCCGCCGCCGCCGCGGCCCGGGAGGCCCGAGTCGGGCCCCCGAGGCCCGTAGCCGCCGCCCGGGTCATCCTCCGCCGCCCGCGCCACCCTTCTTCTCCGGCGCCGACGCCACCTCTTCTCGCCGCCGACTCGCCGGCTGCCGCGCGCCAACTCCGGCAGCCCGCCCCTCGCCTCCACAAGCCGGACCCCGCCTCGCCAAGTTCGCCGCCCCCGCCGCCAAGCCCGTCGCCAGCGGCCCCGCGCCCCCACGCCGCCGTCCCGCCTCCTCGTCGCCGGCGGCCTCTCCGGCGAGAGACCCGGCCGCCGCGGTCCTCGATCTGCTACAGTGCCCCGGCCGCGCCTCGGTTCGCGTGCCCGTGGGTCAAACCCTGGTTCTGATCCGGGGTAGTTTTTTTCACTAAGTCCCTAAAATTTTTAGTCCAAGTTGCTATGTTCGAGGCTCCGTCACTTTGCATCCGTAGCTCCGATTTGGGCATATAGCATATCAAAATGTTCACCCCAGAGAGTACATCACCCATTCCATTGCATCATTTTCATTGGAGTACATCGTGATGCCCGAAATGCTGTTAGAAGGAGGCCTCGTGAGTTAATTGTCAGATCTACTAGTTCATCTTAGACTTCTGTCATTTTTGCCATGTTTATTGTGTGCATGATATGCCTGTGAGTCCTTCATATGTTTGTTAAGCATTTTGTCTTATTTCTAGAGGTGTAACCCATGTATTTGTAGGATGTGTGTGGTGACTTGTGCAAGCTTGCAAAGTGAGGCACCTGGTAAATCTGTTTTCAGGGACTTAGTAGTTTTCACTAAGTCTGGGATTATTTAATTCATGATGCCATATGTTCAGCTTGTTTCCTAGTGATCCGTGCCTCTATTGAGGATGATCAGTAAGGAGTTTTGTTAATCATGTTATGCTCTATCCATCCATGTCTTTGTTTGCAATTATGGAGCACCCTAGCTTGAGTCAATCGAGCTCCACTTTTGCTTCATGGTGAATCTGGGCAGATCGTCAACTCGGTTGCGATTTTGCCGATGCTATTGTAGTTGATCCGTGCATGCTATGCCATTGTTCTTGCCATTTATAGCTTGTATTTTGTGCCTTATTAATGGATGTATGCTTGCCTTGCCATGACTTGCACCGTGGTGAGTGCATCGAGCTCGTTTACATGCCTTCGTGAGTTATATTTCAGCATGTCTCAGTTTTCACCAAGTCTGAAAACTGATTATGTTTTTGCTATGTTCGTGGTCTTGTTAGTATATTTTGTGATGCCTTTTGGCCCCAGGTCACTTTGGGACTTTTGTTAAGCTTGTTGAGTAGCTCCATGCCATGTTCTTATTTATCTTAATCAGGTCGTGTATCATGTTGTTTTGCTGCTCCGAAGAGGGCTTCGTGATCTGAAATTTCAGACAAGTGTTAATTTCACAAAGTCTAAAATCTGTTTTGCATTTGCGTTTTTGCCATGCTTGTTTGAACCTCATAATTGATGATTTGGTCGTGGCTCAGTGCTAGTCTTTTGTTAAGCATCTTCTGTGCATCCCTGCCATGTATTTTTTTGTCATGTTTGGTGGCTGTAGCATGTTCATTGCATTGCATTTAGATGCGTACTTGCTGTAAATTGCAGACCGGTGTCATTTTTGAATCGCTTGCCATTTCCAAACCGTAACTCCGATTCCGGCGTTCTTTATATCGTTTTCAAGCGATTTCATCTCATATTTCCAGTGGCACCCTTGGAATTCCAAGTCGAGGCCAGGTTCATGCATTTCCTGTCATATCTTGCATTTTGCATCCCGCATCGCATCCCGTATGGCATATCATCATTTCGTCGTATCGCTTGATCCTTGCACGTGGTTGATTGTATCCTTGTTGCTTCTTTGTCTTGTTTGGGTAGAGCCGGGAGACGAGTTCGCTACCGAGGATCCCGTTGAGTTTGCTTGTGAGGATCCAGTCAACTCTGACAACTGTGCAGGCAAGATGATCATACCCTCGAAATCACTACTATCTTTGCTATGCTAGTTTGCTCGCTCTTTTGCAATGCCAATGCTATGATGCCTACCTTTTGCTTGTCAGCCTCCCAATTGCCATGTTGAAACTCTAACCCACCATGTCCTAGCAAACCGTTGATTGGCTATGTTACCGCTTTGCTCAGCCCATCTTATAGCGTTGCTAGTTGCTGGTGAAGATTGGAGGCGTTCCTTGTTGGAACATTTATTTACTTGTTGGGATGTCATCATATTGTCATGTTATCTTAATGAATCTATATACTTGGTAAAGGGTGGAAGTCTCGGCCTCTCGCCTAGTGTTTTGTTCCACTCTTGCCGCCCTAGTTTCCGTCATATCGGTGTTATGTTCCCGGATTTTGCGTTCCTTATGCGGTTGGGTTATAATGGGAACCCCTTGATAGTTCGCCTTGATTAAAACTTTTCCAGCAGCGCCCAACCTTGGTCTTACCATTTTCCACCTAGCCTCTTTTTCCCTCAGGTTTCCGGAGCCCGCGGGTCATCTTATGTTAAACCCCCCTGGGCCAGTGCTCCTCTGAGTGTTGGTCCAAACTAGAGTCCTGTGCAGCGCCCCTCGGGGAAACTCGAGGTTTGGTTTTAGTTGTATGGAGCGCTCATCTGAGTGTGCCCTGAGAAAGAGATATGTGCAGCTCCTATCGGGATTTGTCGGCACATTCGGGCGGTGTTGCTGGTCTTGTTTTAACCTGTCGAAGTGTCTTGAGTTACCGAGATACCGAGTCTGATCGGAACGTCTTGGGAGGAGGTCTATTCCTTCGTTGACCGTGAGAGCTTGTCATGGGCTAAGTTGGGACTCCCCTGCAGGGATTGAACTTTCGAAAGCCGTTCCCGCGGTTATGGGCAGATGGGAATTTGTTAATGTCCGGTTGTAGATAACTTGAACCTTAATTAATTAAAATGAATCAACTGAGTGTGTTACTGTGATGGCCTCTTCTCGACGGAGTCCAGGAAGTGGACACGGTGTTGGAGTAATGTTTTGCGCAGGTTGCTCTCTAGTTTCTCGCTCGCGCTTTGCCTCCTCTTCTCGCTCTCTTTTGCGTATAAGTTAGCCACCATATATGCTAGTCGCTTGCTGCAGCTCCACATATATTTTGCCTTACCCTTCCTACAAGATTAAATAGTCTTGATCGCGAGGGTGCGAGATTGCTGATTCCTTGTGGCTCACAGATACTATAACTCCAGATGCAGGTCCAGGTGATTCCGCTTCAGGTGACGAGTACGAGCTCAAGTGGGAGTTTGACGAAGACTCTCAGGATACTACGTGTCTTTTCCTGATGATCAGTAGTGGTGCCTAGTTGGGGTTTGATTCGGGGCCTTGTCGCATGTTGGGTTTTCTTCTATTTTGGTGCCGTAGTCGGGCCATGAGTGTTTGTATGATGGATGTTATTTATGTACTTTGATGTGACGTGGCGTGTGTAAGCCAACTATGTATCTCCCCTTTTTATTATGCATTACATGGGATGTTGTGATGATTGCCTAACTTGCGACATTGCTTTCAATGCGGTTATGTCTCTAAGTCGTGCCTCGACACGTGGGAGCTATAGTCGCATCGAGGGCGTTACAGGCCGTCCATGGCTAGGGTTTGAGCCATGCAAATATGTTGTCGATTCTGTGATGAAATGCCTACCTGTGCAGCTAAAAAAGCATTTTTAGTGAAAATAACGGGCAAGCTATGGAGGACCCGCAGTTCAAATTCCAGCCGGTTCCAGCTGAATCGGTCGAAGGTGGTCTGAATTGTCGAGAGTATCTACGAGGGTCGGAAATGCATGCTTTTTGGTGACCGTCCGTAAAATAGGGTCTACCTTGAGATAGACATGGAATGGCACCGTTTGGGGTGACCCTCCTTGTAGCCGCTTCACGAAAAACACATGTCTTTAGCATTCAAAAAATGAAAAATGGTTTTTTTGTTAAACAAGTTGGAACCTCGCTTTGGCAACATTGTTTGCCATCACAAGACGGAGGCATGCGCCAAATTTGGGCATATTATTAGAAACTATTCAACGAATGCAGCCATATCATTGCTAGTTTGGCTTGAAAGCCATCAATCTTCGTTCACTATAGGTCGTTTTTGAGAACACTTTTTCAAGAAAACGCAGGTATTACAAGTTTAGTATTTTTGCTAGTTGGTAAGCCACATTTGATGATTTGACGCGGAAGTCTCCTATTTTTTTGATTTTTTTTTGAATTTTTTACGGTGTTTTCAAAAACCGACCGATTTCGTCGCGGTGGCCGTCCGTGGCTAGGGTTTGAGCCATGCAAATCTGTTGTTGATTCTGTGATGAAATGCCTACTTGTGAAGCTAAAAATCACTTTTAGTGAAAATAACGGGCAAGCTATGGAGGACCCGCAGTTCAAATTCCAGCCGGTTCTAGCTGAATCGGCCGAAGGTGGTATGAATTGCCGGGAGTAGCTACGACGGTCGGAAATGCATGCTTTTTGACGACCGTCCGTAAAATAGGGTCTACTTTGAGATAGACATGGAATGGCGCCATTTGGGGTACGGTGCCCCTCCTTGTAGCCGCTTCACGAAAAACGCATGTCTTTAGCATTCAAAAAATGAAAAACGGTTTTTGAATTTTTTACGGTGTTTTCAAAAACCGGCGGATTTCGTCATGGCGGTCGTCCATGGCTAGGGTTTGAGTCATGTTTTTAGCATTCAAAAAATGAAACTTATATTGTTTCATACATGAGCATGCACAAAAACGCATAATTTTATCTTTCATCCATGAGCATGCAGAATTTTTTTTAATTCCCATCAATTACCCAACTAAATATTCATTGTTAAGAAATTGACATGTTTAGATGATACTGTCATACAGCATCCATGAGCATGCACAAAATTAAATCTAACATACTTAACATTGACATGTTCAGATTACACGAACAAGCTTAAACCTAACATGCTTAACATTGCCACTTCATTTTCTTAACATCGTCACTCCTCGTTCTTCTCCTTCATCAACCTGATGCGCTCAGAGTGGCGAATCCCAACACGGATGTACTCCTCTACCACAATTGGCATGGTCCTGTCGCCAAGTTGTGGGATTGCAGGCGCCACCACCATCGCGAGGTCGTCGTCCGCCACCACCATAGCAAGGTCGTCGTCCGCCACCACCATAGCAAGGTCGTCGTCCGCCACCACCATAGCAAGGTCTTCATCCGCCACCACCATAGCAGGGTCATCGTCAGCCACCATCATAGCATGGTCGTCGTCAGCCAGAATAGGCTGCTCCTCGTCATCCCCGCTCTGCTCCTCGTCATCCCCGCTGCTGCTCCCATTGCCTGGCCAAATGCAACAAATTGTGAACATGGTGTTGTCGTCGTGTAGGTAGAGGAAGCCAAAAGGACAGGAAGAAGAGAGGCAGAGAGCTTACTGGCATCGTCGTCGTGCTGGTAGTACATGCGGCACATGGTGTTGTCGAACATCTTCACGGTGAACATGGTGTCGCCGTCATAGCGGAAGACAAGGAAGTACCCGAGCTGTAGCTCATGGGGGCGGGCGAAATGCTCCCAGCCGGGCCCTAGGTACATGTGGCCTTCACCATCGAACATCACCAACATGTCCCACAGCCTGTGAAACCTGCTGCCGGCCTCCCGCAGCTTCATTTTGTGGGGCACACGGCCGGCGAGCATCTTCACAAACTTGTCAGGCAGCCTCTGCAGCGAGGGTCAAGAAGTGGTTAATTTTGGCAACCAAGCACTAGACAACAGAGTGATGATAAAGAAATGATTGATGATAAAGAAATGAGTGATGATAAATATACCTACCTACTGCAAGATTTCTCAATGACGATCTCGAAGAACTCGAAACCTTCCAAGCCAGCCATCTCACTTCTCTGTAAAGCAGCATTGTAAATTAAACAACAGGACTGGACAGAAATAGGAAACAAGCACTTCAAAACAGTAGAATAATTACTACATGTGTTTGCCAGGGCCTCAATTTGGAATACTAATATAAATGGCAATGGCCTCAATTTGCTCCTACTATAAACAAGCACATCAACATCAATAGCATAGTAAACTAACACAAAAACAGCAACATCATCAGGTGAGCACCAACAACAACAACACTAAAATCTACTATAAATTGATAAGAACACAACAATATAAATTGACTAGAACCATATCTACTATAAATTGACCAGAACCATATCTATTATAAATGGACCAATAGTGTACAGCAAAACAACAGTTTCAATATTACAATAGAAAGAAGTCTCAGGTTTATCAAGCACAGCGAAACAATAGTGTGACTGAAGAAAATTATAGCAGGAAATACTTCATGCATCATCAAGAGATTATGATCATTTCTGACACTGGCCTTTCTCAACCTTTTGAGCTAGCATGATCACATTACATGATGCACACATATGCAAACTTCTATGAATATAACATCAAAACTGAAAAAACAAGAGACCAAGAAAATCTTAGCAATGCAAACACCTAGATAGAATTGTATTTGTACACATCAGAACATAAGCACCAACATAGCAGTGCTTAGCATGATCACATTGTATTTGTACACCTACATAGCAGTGCTTAGCCACTCGGGTAAAACATTACAAAAAGAAAAACAAATTAGAACGCACTAGTGTTTCACTGCCTCTTAATGCTCATACTTGCTGCATATCAAATGGCACAGAACATTCTACAGCTCATACCAAGTGTCTTATACATCTGTACTTATCTAATTCCTTAACTAAATCCTTAACTGAATACTTGACAAGAACCCTTAACTGAATAAATCCTTAAGTGAATAATCCTTGACAACATACTTCCCACTCTTGTCAAAAGGCACAAAGCATACTTGACAGCATAATCCTTAACTAAATCATTTCCCACTAATCAAACCCTAATCTAATCCAACCCTAATCTAATCTAATGCAGTCCCAATCAAACCCTAACCAAATCAAACCCTAATCTAATCCAATCCTTATCTAATCAAATCCAATCAAGGGGACGACAAGAACCCTAATCTAACCAGTAGAAGAAAACTAATCCAACCAGGAAGGAGAGAGAGAGAGAGAGAGGAAGGATTCATACCTCAGGAGAGAGAGGAAGGAGTCGGCGGCGGTGGGAGAGGAACGATTGACAGCGGTGGGAGAGGAAGGTGCCGGCAGCGGTGGGGAGGCCGGCGGTGGGAGAGGAAGGAGCCGGCAGAGGTGTGCGGCGCCGTTGATGGAGAGGAGGAGCGGGTCGAGTGGTGAGGAGAAGTGCGGAAAAGAGAGGGAGCGTGTCCACTTATCAGCGAGTTCTGTGTTTTCTACGTGATTGGTTTGATATATTGAAAAGGGTAGGCATAGATTACAAAACCAACAGACTCTTCCTAGCCCATTGGTAGAAACCAAGTGAACTAAGCGCACGGTCGTGGGTTCGAGCCCCCGCGCGCGCATATTTTTTGGCCACGCGCATATTTTTGGTTGCTTGGGTAAAATAGCAAAATGGCCCACTTGTCAGCGAGTGGGTTGAGTGGCCCACTTGTCAGTGAGGTGTGTGCTTGATACTTGACTAGTTTGATATGTTCAAAACGGTTGGCATAGAGTGGAATACTAATAGTCTCGTCCTAGACCAGTGGTAGAAACATAGTGAAACAAGCACACGGACGTGGGTTCGAGTCCCCGCTGGTGCATATTTTTTTGCTCACAATGAAATGGGTTCAGTTGAAGCAAAATTCAGTTAAAATAGCATCTTTAGTTCAAAAAAACTACTAAATGATCACAAAACTTCTATATGATCTGACCAAAACTTGAACTAAATGATCACCAAAACTTGAACTAAAGATCTTCAAAAAATCTTCTGTATGATCATTTTGCAATCTTTTGCATTACAAGACAACATTTTGACAACATTCTGAGCACAACAGCTCCATGCCATCAGAACACAACTTCATTTTGCCATCAGCTCCATGCCATCAAAACAACATCACATCACAACCAAATACAGCCATCAGGATCACACCACTACAGCCATCAGGATCTTCAAGCATTTTGCTACCTGGAGATAATTGTAGTACATCAGGATCACCATGCATATGCACAAGAAGGAAAACTACAGAGAGTTAGAAGGATCACCAAGGAGACCAAATTTACCTTCATGTCCATTCGCTACTCATCATCGTCGATACGAAAACAAGGAACTCTATGCCCACTCCTGTTTTCCTCATCATCACTACAATATTGCAGTATAGTATGATCAGTCTTGTTTTCCTCATCCTCGCTCTCATGCCCATCCGCTACCACCTTTCTTATTTTTTTGATGCCTTCAACTGTTGCAGCACCAACAATCACATGTTCCCGATCCCTTCGCACTCTGCTTTGCACCGGAACTTCCATAGAGTCATCATCAGCTTGCAACGGAACTTCCATAGAGTCATCATCTTGGTATGTTAGTCCACCATCACCGGGGCCCTTTTCCACTTCAGTTTCAGTCACACTCCACAAGTGTCTGTGCTGAAAGTTTTGCATAACTCGCCATTTTCCGTGCAAAAGAGTGTCTGGCAGATAAAACACCATTGTTGCTTGTGTTGTTAGAATAAAGGGATCACTCTTATACCAGCACCTTGCAGTGTTGATGCTTTTGAAGTGGCCATCATATTTGACAAAAGAGTCTCTCCTCTTCTTACTACCAAGCTCAAACCAGTCATAGCGAAATAAGACAACCGAGCGATGGATGCCTCCACTAGAGTTGTACTGCAACTCTATGATGCTTCTCAACTGGCCATAGAAGTCAATGATCTCACCATCATGTGACCCCTTAGTGACGATTCCACTATTCTGTGTCTTCCTTTTTTCCTCGCGGTCAACGGTGTGGTACCGGACACCGTGAGCAATGCATGCTGAATACAATCTCACTCGCTTATCCGGTAAGCATGCCAAAGCAAATAGATCATCACTGACCTTCTTCTCCTCATGCAACTTTCCAATCTGCACAAATAAACCATTTAGCAAACAATCGTATTTAACAATTGGTGAATAACACAGAAAACATAAAACATGTGGCTAAAGATCTCACATGATTCTTAAACCACTTAGCAAACCCCTTGGCAACCCTTTTATCAACATGGATATTGCTTTCTTCCTGATTTAACTCTTCCTTGCATTTCCTACAGTGCCAACAAAACATGTGAATTAAAACATTAGGCTGGTGCCAGCCCAAGCAAAAAAAAATATAATGAGTGCACAAGATATAATGTACTCGATATATGGTAGAACCTCGGCGCAATTGCTGAGCACAAACCAAACCATCTTATCATACTCATCACCAGCCTCCAAGTATTGTGAGGCTCCAAGAAAGTTCACGCCATGGTTAAAAACAGGGACATCACCACTTTGCGAATCAGACCGCTCTCTATTTCTGCCCGGCCGGTTCCATCTTGTTTCCACATCACCAAAGTATCTAGAGCAAAAAGTCAAGCACTCGTCAACGACATATGCTTCAGCAATAGAACCTTCAGGTCTTGCCATGTTTCGGACATAACGCTTACAAGTAAACAACCTTCTTTCGATTGGGTACATCCAACCGTATTGCACAGGGCCTCTAAACATTGCCTCTTTTGGTAAGTGTGCCACCAAATGGACCATCACGGTGAAGAAAGCTGGAGGGAAAATCTTCTCGAGCTTGCAAAGAATAATTGGGATTTCCTTTTCAAGTCTTTCCAGGACAGTTAACTTGAGTGTTTTGCAGCACAGTTCTCTAAAGAAATTTCCCGGCTCAGCAACCGCTTCATATATATCCTTGTCCATGATTCCTCGGAGGCCCGCCGGTAAAATACTTTGGAGGAGGATGTGACAATCATGGGTTTTCAGTACTCAAAGCTTGAATCCATCAGAAGTAACACACTTTGATAGGTTAGCAGCATAACCATCTGGAAAGTTCACCGCTCTTAGGAATTCACAGAATGCAAGCTTTTGTTCTTTACTCATTGTATACCATGCTCGTGGCATTTCAAATGAATCTTCATCTTCATTGTGCTGTAGATGCAAATCTTCTCTTATGCCCATGTCCTCCGAATCAAGCCTAGAACTAACCATGTCCTTTGTCTTCCCTTCAATGTTCAGAAACGTCCCTAGCAGATTCTCGCATATGTTTTTCTCAATGTGCATTACATCGAGATTATCCCTTAATTTCAGATCAGCCCAGTATGGCAGGTCCCACAAACAAGACCTCCGGTCCCAACATTTACCTTCCTCATGCTTTCTTTTCTTCGCCAGCTTTCCTGGTCTCACATCTTTAACCTTTTCAAGTTGCCGCTCCAGCTCTTCTTTAGTGAATTCAGCTGGCTTGTCACGGGTTTCATTCTCACCATTAAAATCTTTGCTTCTTTGCCAGCGATGGTTTCAGGGAAGAAAGCGGCGGTGCCCAATATAGCAGATCTTGCTCCTTATTCTCTTTGAGCAAGGGTCTTTGTCACAATGGACACAAGCCTGATAACCCGATGTGATCCTCCCAGACAGAGTGTGCAGAGCCGGGAAATCATGGATGGACCATATGATTGCATCACGTAGATTGAACTTTTCTTCCAGACTCAAGGCATCATATGTAGGTACACTAGTCCAGAGCTGGAGCAGTTCTTCTACGAGGGGCTCCATAAAGACATCAAAATCCTTTCCTGGAGACTCTAGACCCAGGATAAGCAATGACATCATGAAGTTGGACTGATCCATGCATGCCCATGGTGTCAGGTTGTACGGCACCACAAAAACTGGCCACATGCTATAAGACGTGCTCATGTTCCCAAACGGATTAAACCCATCTATGGCAATGCCAAGTTTTATGTTCCTTGGATCTACAGCAAAATCTAAATGTATATGGTCAAACTCTTTCCATGCCTCTCCATCCGTTGGATGGCTCAGCTCATTGTCCACAGGTTGCCGCTTCAGCTTGTGCCACTGTACCTCACGCAATGATTTCTTCGAGATGAACATCCGTTGCAGCCTTGGTATCAAGGGAAAGTACCTCAGTACCTTCTTCGGTATTTACTTCTTCCCATCAGCATCTTTCCACCTAGATGCATTGCATTTTGGACAGTTGTCATGTTTGCTAAATCCTTCCGAAACAAGACACAGTTATTTGGGTACACATGTATTGACACATAACCTAACCCTAGCCTGTGGATTATGCTCAATGCTTCATCATAAGATCTGGGAACACAACTATCAGGGAATTGCAAGCTCAAAAGATGGAGTATTGCGTTGAATGCGGCATTGCTAATCCAGTAGAAAGACTTGATGTGGAGTAACTTCACGGTGAAGGTAAATCTTGAAAATTTACCCCCTTCATGAGCTGCGTGCTTCGCCTCCTCTAACACCTCAGCAAACAACGACTTTTGTCCATCAGGACGATCTTCAGCATCGTACAAATCCTTCAATAGGTCAGGAATCCTATCATCTGCATGCCCATCCTCTTCCTCCAAAACAGCATTATCTCGCAAAACCTTTTCCATGAAATCAATGCCAGCATCACCACCACCCATCATATGAGGGGCCTCTGTATCAGCTTCAAAATGTTGAGGTTGTCTGTCTAAAGGTTCTCCATGATATATCCATCTATCATATGTGCTGGACATCCCATTAAGAAGCAGATGATCTTCCACTCTTCCTTGAGCCATTCTTGGACGGTTGAGGCATTCACAACATGGGCAAAGAATGTGAGCATCGTTGGCAAAATTTTCCCGAACAAATGCCATGAAGTCATCAACTCCTTACATATGTTCTTTCGAAAAATTTCTAACTCCTTTTCTAATCCAGCTTCTGTCCATCTGCCAAAGACAACAAATTGTTGCAACTTAGCAAATCAATATAAGTGCATCAACATTAATTAATGAAAATTGATGGAAGTAATGGCACCCAACTTTCTATGCTAACTCCCTAACCACAACATTCAGCTATTTCCAATTTCTCACTACTTTAGTCCAACTTGGTGGACAAAATAAATCGGCATTCAATATTTACTCATGGCATGAATCAGTCAAATGGATCAGGATCCTATTTACTCAGCATTCATTATTTACTCATGGACAAAATAAATTAGGAATTTAGAATAGAGAGCAACAGCAATTTCAGGATCATGTTTCAGGGAAAGAACAACATCAATTTCATCAACGCAATTTACTCTTGGACAAAATAGAACATAGAGCTCTGTTCTATTGATAGCTAACAACATAATTTACCACTATGAATTGACTAAATTAAAAAAGAATTCTTAACAATTTCATCAATAGCAATTCTCCTAAAAATTTCATCAACAGAAATTCTCTTCACAATTTCTAGCAAATTCATCAAATCAGTGTGTGTGTGTGTGTGGAGATTTTACCAAGATTACAACAAACCTACATCAAATCAGTGTGTGTGTGTGTGTGGAGATTCTCGTAACAGATCTACATCAAATCAATGACATCAACAGAGAGGAGAGAGGGAGAGGAGAGGGGGGGAGGAGAGGAGTGCATACGTGGGTGAGGTCTGCTTGCGGCGGCGGCGAGTCCCCCATGCTCGGCGAGCCTCTCCTTGCGTGGGCGTCGTTCCTACGCCCGCCCCCACCACCGCAAGTCGCCCACACCCCTGCTGGTCACTTCGGCAGCCAGCCCCGCCTCCACCCCCGCCTCCACCCCCGCCCCTGCTAGTTACCTCCACTGTCAGCCCCGTCCCCACCTCCGCCCCTGCTGGTTGCTTCCGCCGCGAGGCCATGGGCGAGGTCACCTGCAGCGAGGTCGTGGGCAAGGCGAGCGGCCCCTACTGGTTTCTTCGGCCGCCGCCCGCCGCCCACCGGCCCCGCCCTCGTCTGAGCAACCCCTGCTGGTTGCTTTCGCCGCCGCCCGGCGCCACCTGGTCGGAAGACCTAGAAAAACACTAAGTGTTGCTCCGTTCGATGCCACCCGCCGCCACCTGGTCGGAAGGCCCCACTTGTCACTGACATGAGAGAGCCGTGGTTTTGTATAGTATATAGAAAACTACCCACACATTAGCAACAATCCCTCTCTAGCCCAGCGGTACCGAACGAGCGAACGAGCGCCAGGTCGTGGGTTCGAGTCCCCGCTAGCGCACATTTTTTAGCGAATTAAACGCTCACTCACTCACCTGTCAGTGGCTCACCCACCTGTCAAATGGGTCCCAGCTGTCAGTGTTACTAATTGTTGCTCTGTTCGATGCCACCTGGTCGGAAGGTCCCACTTGTCAATGATACGAGAGATCCGTAGTTTTATATAATGTATAGATAAATTCCCATACCTGAGCAACTATCCCTCTCTAGCCCAGCGGTAGCAAGCGAGCGAAGCAAGCGCGAGGTCGTGGGTTCGAGTCCCGCCTCCCGCCTCTTTTTTGGGCGAATTAAGCGCTCGGCCCCACCTGTCAAATGGGTCCTACATGTCAGTGTGTGCCCTGTCTGTTGTTGAATATTAACATTTAAGTAAAAAATGACACCTAGGCAGTGACACATAAGCGAGGTTGCTGAGGTGGCTGCCTAATCATCCTAATTCATTCAAACTCAAGTGTAGTGACCATGTTATATTGGTCGTTATCAGCTAGGCGTGAGGCAGTGGACAGTGCTTCCCGCTTTACGACCATTTCCTCTAATGACATTATGACCTTTCTAACTAGAATGGTCATTATAGGTTAGGGCTTGGAGCCCCTCCAACAGCTTTTGACCTATTGGTCTAAAATGGTCATAAATTTATGACCAATTCTTCTATGGTCACTGACAAAAGGTCACTGGTTGACATATTTCTTGTAGTGCTTGAGCGAGCCCTTAGCTTCTGACTCCTTGGGATCGGGCGACATCTCTGGCTGCTTGCTTGCCATTGCCACAACCCGGTCAAGGAGCCGCTTCTCAGCTGCGATCACGAGGAACTCGGCCAGCCGACTGCTCTTTGCTGCGCAGGCAGATGACTTCTTGTAGTCGCCAGTTATGGTCACCCTTGGAAATCGGCATCTTCATCTTGAGGTAGGCATATTGGGGGACAGCCATGAACTTGGCCAGGGCAGGCCGGCCAAGTAACGCATGGTATGGGCTCTCAAGGTCCACCACCTCAAACCAAATTGACTCTCGGCAGAAATGATCTTTGTCTCCAAAGAGGACGTCAATCAGAATCTTGCCGATTGGTGAGCAGGAAAGGCCAGGAACTATGCCATGGAACACTGTCCGGCTGGACTGAAGCTGCCTCTGTCTGATTCCTAATTTCTCCATGGTATCCTTGTACAGGATGTTGATGCTGCTGCTGCCATCTATGAGGACTCTGGAGAAGCGAGCAGCTCGCTTGTCCGTGGCAAAGGTGGCGTCCAAAACCAAGGCATATGAGCCAGGTTTGGGCATTATTTATGGGTGGTCAGCTCTGCTCCAGCTGATGGGCTTCTCAGACCAATGCATGAACTCTGGTGTCTCAGATGCTACTGCATTCACCTCTTGCTGCTGCAGCCGCCTGCTGCGTCGATCATCGGCCACGCTGGTGAACATGACATAGGTTCCATGCTCTTCTGGGTACTCGTCTTGTATCACACCGACTAGTCTGACCGCCGGCTGCTGGGGCAGAGGAGGAGGCGGCTGCCCAGCAGGTGGGGGAGGCAAAAGGCCGTATCCCTTGGCGATCCTGGTGAGCCAGTGGCACTTCCGGGTGGTGTGGTTGTACGGCTTCGCGCCACTATGGAATTTGCAGGGTCCATCCAAAGTCTGCTCAGATGAGAAACCCGGCAGCCAGTTGGGCTTGCCGCCCTTCTGACGTTTGGGCGGAGGCTGCTCTTCCGGCTGCTGGGCTTCGACTGTCGCCACCTGCCGGCTGGTGGAAGCCAGCTGTGGGGCTTTGCGCTTGTGGTCGTTCTGCTGTTGACGCCGATTGGCGTCTCCAGCCAGGGTTTGAGGAGCCTGAGGAGCCACCTTGCGTGTCGCACTAACTTGGATCTCTGTCTTCATGGAGGAGTCGGCCGTGGCATATTTGTCTCCTATGATCAGCAGCTCGTCGAGAGTCTCCGGCTCATCGCAGAGAAGCCTGTGCTCGAGGAGGGTGCCCTCTCGGCATCCTGAAGTGAAGGACTCAATGGCCTGCACCTTGTGCACGCCCTCGCAGGAGTTTTGGAGCTCGGCCCAGCACGTGAGGTAGTCGCGAGTTGACTCGTTGGGGCCTTGCACGCACAAGGAGAGCTGGCGAGGCTTGGGAGGCCGCTTGTACGTGCTGGTGAAGTTGCGGACGAAGGCGTCGGTGAAGTCGACCCAACTGTTGATGCTATGGGGCTTCAAGCTGTTCAGCCATGTCCGGGCTGTGCCCTGGAGCATGAGCGGAACATACTTCACGGTAACACACTTGTTGCCGTTTGCTATGCTGACGGCCGTGGAGTAGTCAACTAGCCAGTCTTCCGTCTTCATGGAGCCGGTGTATTTGGGTGTGTCTCTTGGGAGCGTGAACCCTTTGGGGAAGGGCTCGTCTCGAATGCGGGGGCCGAAACACGGCGGACCCAACTCATCATCTTCTTCAAGCGCCAGGGACCGGTGGAGACGGTCGATCCGGTGGCGGGCGTCATTCTTTCCGACTCCCTCTCGGTGGCCAAGGCAGTCGCCGAGTGTCGGGTGATCAACAGGCGGCGGGGAGACTCGCCTTTCCTGCGAGGGGGAGGAGGCAGACAGTCGTCCCATCGTTCCACTACTCTTGGGCGGCCGTCTTGGTCGCGCTCTATGGTGATGCGAGTCCGACTGCGGCTGGCAGCCAGCTCTTTGTCCTTTCTTCCGCGGACGCCACCAGTTGGCATCCGAGATGTCGCGCCTTGGTCTCTATGGGGAGGCAGGTCGTCCTTCTGCAGGTGCGGCGCATCAGGGCGGCAGTCGGCCTCGTTCTGCTCCGCAGCCGCGTCAAGGAGTTGCTGGACGCGCTCCGTCATAAGGGCGCCTCGTTCTTCGCCCTTGAATTTGTCCAGCTCGTCCGCCGCTTCCTGAGCGGCTCGGATGTTCTCCGTAGGCGTGGCATAAACGGGGCAATTTGCCCCGAACAGGTTGGCGATGGCCACGCCGCGCTGCTGGACCGTGCCAAGGCGGCTAGGCCCAGCTGGAGCCGGCATGCCGCCCACAGCGCGGTCCATCTCGCGCTGGTAGGCCTCTGATAGGCGTCTCATGCTGGCCAGCTTCTTGGCGCCTTCGACTAGCTGAAGGCAGCGTGCCTCCAGCATCTCGGCGTCAGTGTCTTTGGGAATGGGCGCTGCCTGGTCTTGCAGCGGCGTGCTGAGCGGGTCATAATCACCCCCACCGGAGTGCTCTCCATGATCAATGACAAGCACTTCCGTGACGGTGCTTCCGCCGCTCTCCACGCAAGGGAGTGGCTCGTCGTAGACCACCATGTTGGTGGGGAATGTGTCAAGCGACGCGGTGTCGGAGTCGACCAACATCGGATCGGTGGAGCCTACGGACTCCAAGTCCCCAGCTGGCTCGCTGGCGACGTGGAGTTGATCGAGGAGGCCCGCGAGGAGGATCTCGGGGCCGCCTGTGCCCGCGTCGGATGCGGGCTCATCAGAGAGGAGGACCTCACCGACAAGATCGGCAAGGCAACTGGCCGCGCAGGCGATTTCAGCGCCATGCAGTGCGTCGGCGCAGACTCTGTCTGGCGTGCCGGGCTGGCTGCGCTCGCCAGGAAGGAAAAGGGTTCCCGTCCAGAATAGGTCTCCGGACGACAGTGCACCTGGCCCCATGGTGGGCGCCAAATGTCGGGGGTTGGGTGCGACATATGCCAATGGATGGCTTATCATGGTGGGAGCGAGTAGAACGTCGCCGGTGCCCAGAAGCGGGATGAGGCGTAGACACAAACATCAGCATACTTTGCCCAGGTTCGGGCTCTCCTAGGAGATAACACCCCTAGTCCTACTTTGCGGGGTCTCCGCATGATCACTAAGGCAAAGTGAGTACAAGGGCGCTCCTCGAGTTGTATGCTGGTGGTAGGAGAAGGCAGGGCTAGCTCTCTCCTCCCTCTATGATCTGGTCTAGTTCTAATGGTGGAACCCTTTGCATGGGTTCCCTGGGGGTTTATATAGGCCTACCCCCAGGGGTACAATGGTAAACTGACTGGGCGCAAGGTCCAGCCGTCAGTCTCTTTGCCTACCGGCCTCTCTGCCGACTGGTCTGGTACGGAGCTGACAGGCCGTACCCGCCGCTTGCGGGTCTTGCCGGCTGCTGATTACTGTAGCTGTGCTTCTAATGACGCAGGCTTGGTCATGGGGTCGTGGCTACAGCCCCGCCGCCTGGCAGGCAATTACTGTAGCCACTCCCTCTCTCGTCTGGTTAATGGCGCATGGGACCCAATGGAGGGGCAGGCCTTCTCCCGGGGGCCGGCTCCCTTGGGGTCCGACTGGTGGCGCTCTTGCCGTCTTCTGGACTCTCGCTGACCGATAGGGCCCGTCGTCCGTGGACCGTACTGACAGGCCGTCGTGGGTGCAGGACTCCGCCCACTGTTGCTGACGTCAGGGATGGCATGGCAATAGTGCCACGCCAGACGGAGATCTCCGTTGGTACAGCGCACTGTGGCCTAGCCATCCCCTGGAAAGGGGAGGGAGTGGGCTTCACTGTTGCCACTCCCCGTCCCATCTCCCCTGACGAGGGCATGGGCTTTGTTGGTGTCATGGGCCGACTCCCCGTGGCCGACTTCTCTGGAAGCCGCCAGGCGGGGGTCAACACATCTTGATCTCGCCGCCAGGACTCGGCCGCATGCAGGCAGTCGGCTGTTCCTTCAGCCGGCCTCCAGAAGGCGGCACTTCATCCTGGCGTCTTGAGGGGCGCAGTCAACCCCGATGCCTTGAAAGGTTCGGGGTTCGGGGCCTCGGGTTAGCCTACCCGTGGCCCAGTACTTCGACAACCACCAATGACCTCCTCCACCACCCTGGAACCACTCCAGCAACCCCTCCTCCGGTTGCCTGACGACGCATGCCAAAATTTGGCCGAAGGCCTCGTCCGTAGGATCGACACAGCCACCGCTCTGGTCCTTGTCGGCGAGCGTGCTCAGGCGGTATGGAGGCGACGTCTTCTCCTGAGCGCGACGGTGGACGGATCACCCTGGGGGATGGCTGGAGCCGGCCAGGCGAGCAGCGGCGCCAACGGCCCTCCTCTGCTTTGCATGTGGTGTCGGGGAAAGAAGGAGGAGCGGGAGGAGGGAGAGAGGTAAGGTGGGGCCCGTTCGTCAGCGACACCGGAGCCCGGCGTGGAGGCGTGTTCCTGAGGAATACGTCTTCCGCTTCTAAAGGCGTACTCTGCTTCTTCTTCAGGCCAGAAGTGCATTTTAAGTTTAATAACTCACCGGCCTGTTTGTTGATGTATTTTTTACAAATTGGTCCCTCGCACTTCTATGATCATATATTTTTGCTCACAACTACAAAGCCCACTTCTTCCTCTCATCGAGCCCGTTCTGATGGGATCATTTTCACAAGGTGATAACATTCTAAAAATGCCCTTTATGCCCTTGACCTTATTCAGCCCCCTCCAAGAGAGAAGCTTTCCGGTCATTCTTTCCACGAGCTTCTCGCACTTCCTCTCGATGGTTCCATCCCTCCCAGGAAAGCAACACCCTCCATTTGCATGATTGCAATGCAATGACATGGTTTACTAATTTAAACTTGCTTAAAATTTGCATTAGCTACATATGACTTGTTCATGGTATTTCTCGGAGTAATATTTTGATCTTGCTATTGCCATGATGTTGCTTGGAGTTCTAGGACAAATATTTTGCAGCTTATGAGGATGACATGTGCCATTGGATTATTAGTGGCTTATATTATTTTCATGATGGTATTGTATATTATGCTTTGGACTATAATTTTGGATATGATGTTATCATGTGGATCTTAGGTTAATATTTTGATCTTGCTATTGGATTAGTAGTATCTTGATTCTTGGATTCATCATGATAGTAGTGTTATGCTATCCTCTGAGTATTTTTATATGACGATATTATGCTCTGGATTATTCGTTGGATATTGCTATGACTTGGATCACAGGTTAATAGATGATATCGAAGTATCAGTTATCACAGGTCTATCTTGGGGACAAATTCTATCATTTCATTGGTCAGGTGCCACTAAACTATGCTTTTCCAGTGCAACCACATTTGCCTTTATGGGAAGGCCCTAATGCGGTCTATTGTCATACCTCTTGCTGGTTCCTCCAACTAGGGAAGGTTATGTGCGCGTGCTACCCTGGCCTGTTAGGCAGCGATAACCGTGTGTGTGCCTGAGTTGTATGGATCCATTATCCCTAGTTGGGACTGTTTTGTTTTGCCACGACGGTGGCCGTTGGATGTCACAAGGTGGCATCGGGGCCACCCAGGAGTGAGCCCAAAATGGGAGTTGGTCGGGGAGGCCAAGAGAGTGTTATGGCAGTAGATTTGTTTTGTCGGAACGCCATTGGTCCACCCAAATGGGAGCACGAGGCCATGGGTTCTGTGATGTGGGCACAGTGTGCTAAACTCTGCAGAGTGTGTGTTTAGTCTATCGATAGCCGCGTCCTCGGTCATCGGCACAGTTCGTACTAGGTCACACAGTTCAATCAACACTCACATGACGGAATGACTTATAGGTGACTTATATGTTGATATATTTGAGCAATACAGTTTGGCAGGATGATGATGAGGATATTGGGATGATCTTGAGGATCATCATTCAGTTTGTGATGTGGTCACATGGTGATCATGGGGAGGTATTGATCACGAGGTGATTGAGGTGATATATTCCTTGGTCGGATAGCCAAGAGTGAGATGGTTCTGGAGATGTTCGTTCATTAGTATTCTAATAGTACCACATCATGCTTAATAATTGTTTCTACACCATAGTAGTTGTTGATAAGTTAACATGTTAATGCTATGTTGTTGTTTTGCATTGATGCATTTGGTTGTTGTGAGCTTGCAAGTACATTAAATGTTCTGACCTGGCGTGTCATGCCAGATTGCACGTGATGCCGTGATTGATTCATTGCTTTTCGAGGTTACTGATCTTGCGAGCTAGATCGTGTCCCAGCCAGAGTCCCTGCGGAGTGGAGTTCACCGCTGTCATCATTGTTCCGCTGCTAGCATAAAGCTACCTTAGTAGGCGTAGTGTCGCCGTGCTGATGTGATCCTTTGTAACATCAGACCTTTGTATCCCTGATCCTTTGTAATAAGAGATGATTTGTTCTATGTCAAGCAGTGTCGCATTCCAAAAGACTTGATCTCTGGGCTGGAATATGGGGTATTCCGGTTCCTCTGAGCCGGGGTGCCACATTTTCAAACTCACACCGAGGTAGATTTAGCAGAGCTAAAAACTGATCTGCTGAGCATTTGATATTTTCCCTTCTGGTCATCCATTCGAGTATCCATGTTGAGCTATCTCCAAGTTCTCCTGAGATGTACAAAATGGCACAGAACTGATGGATTACCTCACGATTCCAGCCATGAATGAAGTGAAGAAAACCCTTTAGGAATGCATGTTCAAAATGCTCGATGGCATGGTGGAAGCAGGGTAGTTGTTCGAGCTCAGCAAAGTTCAATATCTTGTGATTGAAAATCCGATTCTTGCCGAATAAAATCCAAGCATATTACACAGCATGTTCTTCTGTCCAAAATATGGGTGACTGTGAAGTTCTCTCTCCTTCATACGGGATGGTCCCAAAGAATGATAGCTTCAAAAGGTGAAGCTACTCATTGAATGCAGGACCATTTGGGCCATATTCAGTAGGGAACAGGGGAAATGTTTCCTGAGGATTTTTCAGATCTTCTTCATCGCTTCCTGCCATGGACCGAGAATCATCATGTGCTAGCATGTCTTCATCAATGGGTTTGAGTGGAGCAAGTGGCATTTTCAACTTCTGCGAAACAGATGGCATTGAAGCACTTATTTGGGAGGGAGGCACAACAACCTCAGTGCAAAAAAAGAAATACATCCATGACATTTTGGGCCGAATGAATTTTTTTCTGTCATACCTATGACACTTCTATGACGATAATTGTGACAAAACCTGGTATTATCATAGATGTGGTGAGGTCCTACTTCTATGACAAAAAATCATGACCGAAAATGGGCTTTCCATCCTGGGCGGGCCGGAGACGCAACTGCATGACATTCTTTGGGCCGTCCATGACAGAAAAAACCATGGTAGAAGCCAGGGCGCGGAAAATATCGGGGAGTCCCCGGTTACGGTGGGTGGTCCGGGGCTGAGCGATGCGCGTTTCTCTCGTACGTACGCGTTTGTGTGCGAGGCGTTGGGCTCTAACTGAATCCGAGCGAGGCGTTGGGCTCTAATTGTACCCGAGCGATTGCACTGCAGGCTACGCGTTACTGAACCCGAGCGATCGATCGATAGCTGTTAACTGAACCCGATCAAGCGATTCCTTCGCTACTGCTGCTAACTGAAGCCGATCGATGCTGCCTCTGGATGAACAGTGAGTGTTGCGGGGGGTGGGAGGTGGATGAACAGTTCCCAGTGGGGGTGGATGAACAGGACCCCGTGGTGTTGCCTCTGGATGAACAGTACCCCCATCGATCGAGCCGGTTGGGGATGGATGAACAGGACCCTATGGAGGGCATGATGAACAGGACCACCCCGTGGAGGGCAAGATGAACAGTAGATGGTGGAGTGCAGGATGAACAGTAGCCCGTGGAGGGGTGGTTGAACAGGAGCCCGTGGAGAGGGCTGGTTGAACAGTAGCCAGTGGAGTAGCGCGCGATGGAGGCTGGATGAACAGTCGCAGGTGGAGGCTGGAGGTCGACGGTGGATGAACAATAGCCCGTGGAGGCTGGAGGGGGTCAACAGTGGAGATGAACAGTATCCCGTGGAGTCCCGTTTTGCGGTATGCCACACCCCTCCCGATGAACAGGACCCCCGTTTTGACCGTAGTGCTCCAACACAAGTCTGTTTCCTCCGTTTTGCGGTACGACACACCCCTCCCGATCAACATGACCCCCGTTTCGACCGTAGGAAGTCCATTTCCTTCGTTTTGCGGTACGCCAAACCCCTCCCGATGAACAGGATCCCGTTTCAAACGTGGCCGGTCGAACACAAGGCCGTTTCCTCCGTTCTGCGGTACGCCAGACCTAGTTTCCATTGGCTATTCCATCCAAGCCCTCCCGATGAACACAACGACGCATTCCGTTCCGACCCAGCCGGTTGGCTCCCCATGAACACGATGACGATATTGTTTCTCCGTTCCGACCCAGCCATGTACACGAGCCCTGGCCATACGTATGTGCGAGTAGGCGTTCGAGACCCTTCCCGTATGTACGTACGTGGCCATATTTTCTTTATTGCACACTGGCCGTTGTACGTACGTGTACATGCTACATGCACGCCTTCACTACGACACGTGCGCGCCTCTACATCGACTAGTATGTATGTACATGTTCACGACCAGAATGAAAATGCTACGTACGCTTCGACCAGGTGGGTCCCGTCTATCAGGCACTTCCTTGCATGCGAAGATATAGCTGGTGGGTCCCAGCAGTCAGGGGGGCGAATCATTTTTTTGCCCGGACGCACTTCCTTACGTGCGAAGATGTAATTGGTGGGTCCCAGCATTCTGGGGGAAACGTTTTTTCGTGAAATACGATGGCTCGTCCGATGGGTCCACGCTGTTAGGTGGAGGAATAATTATTTTGCACGTAATAAGGAGGCACTGTCTTGTTGTGGCCGTGGACCCAGCTGTCAGCCTCACCACGTACAGTCCATGTCCGACAGAAGCAGTTCCTTGACCATGTTGACCACGCCGCGCCGAGAGCACAAGTGTGGTGGACGACGACGAGGCCTAGGAAGGGGACGACGCGGAGCCGGGGAAGACGCGGTAGCGGAAGCCTGCGCGGAGAGGAGTACGAGGGTGCACTGATTCGGCTGTGGTGTGAGGCTGCCGTCACCGCAGGGCCTGGCCAGTGGTGGGAATAGTAGCGGGCGGTGAGGCCCCGCGGCAGCACAGCCGGCCACGAGAGGCAGGAGCATGCGGCACGACCGGCTCTGCTTTGGGCGGCTAAAGCGAGAAGACCAGAGGTTGAAGAAGCACAACGGCCGTTTGGATGGACATCGTACGGTCACTTGAGCTAGAATCGTTCATATTGACTAAGTTGACAAAGCACTCCTCCCCGTCAACTTAGTAGGCCCACAAGTCAGCCACCCACCAAGGTGGGTCCCAACTAGCAGGGGGAGTATTCATTTTTTGTGCGTAATAAGGCGATACTTCCGGTGGGTCCGAGCTGACAGCGGGGGACACATTTTTTCACGAAATACGGTGGCTCGTCCGGTGGGTCCCAGCTGTCAGGGGGAAACGTTTTTTCGCCAAATACCGTGGTTCGTCCGGTGGGTCCCTGCTGTCAGGTGGAGGAATAATTATTTTCCACGTAATAAGGAGGCACTTCCTTGCGGCTACCTTGGACCCAGCTGTCAGCCTCTCCACGTACAGTACTCTTCTGATGGAAGTCGTTCCTTGACCACGTTGACCACGCCGCGCTTGGAGCACCAGGGCGGTGGACGACGGTGATGCCTAGGAATGGGACGACGCGGAGCTGGGGAAGATGCAGCAGTGGATGCCTACGCGTAGAGGAGTATGAGAGTTCACTGGTTTGC
Source organism: Triticum urartu (assembly GCF_056163025.1). NCBI lineage: Eukaryota > Viridiplantae > Streptophyta > Magnoliopsida > Poales > Poaceae > Triticum > Triticum urartu. Next base: position 561,400,158 of record NC_141875.1, read on the forward strand.
TGCGGTGTGAGGCTGTCGTCGCCGCAGAATAACAAGGGGTGTGGGTGAGTAGAGGGATGGCCTGGCAGCGGTGGGAGTAGTAGGGGGCGGTGAGGTCTCCGCCACATCGCAGCCGGCCACGGGAGGCAGGAGCACGAGGCACGACCGATGCTGGTTTGGGCGGCTGGAGCAAGAAGACCAGAGGTTGAAGAAGCACTACGACCGTTGGATGGGCATAGTACGCTCACTGAAGCTAGAATCGTGCATATTGACTAAGTTGACAAAGCCCTCCATCCCCGTCTACTTAGTAGGCCCACAAGTGAGCCTGCCAATATACTGGTTCCCAGCTAGCAAGGGGAGTATTCATTTTTTTGTGCGTAATAAGGACGCACTTCCTTGCGTGCGAAGATATAGCTGGTGGGTCCGAGCTGTCAGCGGCGACAATGTTTTTTCGCGAAATATAGAGGGCCTTTCGATGGGTCCCAGATGTCAGGTGGAGGAATCATTATTTTGCGATTAATAAGGAGGCATTTCCTTGCGTGCAGTCGTGGACCTAGCTATCAGCCTCTCCATGTACAGTCCACTTCAGATGCATGTCAGTCATTGACTACGTTGACCAGGTTGCGCCGAGAGCACCAGGGCGGTGGACGACGGTGAGGCCTAGGAAGGGAACGACATGGATGCAGGGAAGACTTGGCAGTTGTTTCCCACGCGGAGGGGAGTACGACTGTACGAGGGTTTACTGGTCCGTCTCCTGTCGCCGGAGAATAACAACAGGTGTGGGTGAGTAGAGGGATGGCTAGGCCTGCGATGGGAGTACTGTGGGGCGGTTAGGCCTGCGTGGTAGCATAGCCGGCCGCGGGGACGAGGGAGCAGGCAGTCCCGCTGGCGCTTGTTTGAGCAGCTGGAGCAGGAAGAGCAGAGATTGAAGAAGCACGACGGCCGTTGGATGGACATCCAACAGTCACTGCTTGTGCGTCAACCTTTTTTTAGGAAAGCCTCAAATCTGTGGAAAACAACATATAGTCCATCTGCCATTATTTCTAATAATTTACAGCCCAATTGCTAATTCTTAATATTTTTTTGGAGCCAATATTAGTTTTGTTAGCTTTACAGCCCATATTGTGGCCACGGTTAAAAAATTATACGAAATGTTGCATATTTCAGTGCAGTCTGAACTGTTTTTAATCCCGAAATTTCGAGTCACATTCAAACTGATTTTAAAAATAAATGTATATCAATATAAAATCCAACAAATTGTCCACGCATAAAAATTAATGCAATTTAAAATCTTGAAATGAAAAAAAGAAATTTGAAAGTAATTGCCGGTTCGATGTGTTTTAAAAATGTACAACCCATTTCTCATTACTAATAGGCCATTTTCTCGTCCAGCTGAATGAAGCTCTCCTCATCATGAAAGATTTGTAGCCCAACAGGAGGAGCCATTTTCAGATTTGGAGTGGCATTTATCAAATTAACCCAAAACAAAAATAACTAGGCGAGTTGCTAGGTCCCTGCTGTCAGCCACTCGTTGTGCAACTCTCTCGTTTATTGACTACGTTGACAATGGCATGGGATCCAGATGCCAGAAATCCATTAGGAGGAGACATTTTTTATTGGATTGAAATAAGGAGGCACTTGCTTGCGTGGTGCCATGGACTTGGTGGTTCCCTGCTATCATCCTCTCCACGTACAATCTTCTCCTGATTGTGTACACGTCAACTTGGTAGGCCCACAAGTCAACCTCTAAACCCGTGGAGCACAAATACAACCCATTTTAAAAAATAACAGCCCATTCCATACGTTCAAACAGAAAGTTCAACATTCAGAGCAAAGTACAAGTCTGATCCACATATAGAGTACTAAACTTCCACGTTGACAACCATCATAGCCAAGTTAACTATTTACTCCCACAAATACTCTAGTAGCGTACAAGTACTAACTTACTCTTAGCTAACTAGACGATGCCGGCCGTCATCTGTGGTACACGCTAAACGCCGGCACTGGTGCCCTCCGCCTCGCCTCGGACTTGCTAGAGGTGCGATAGGGCGCGTTGCTCGCGCGCATTGGCCCTTTCCATGCTGGCGTGGTCCACCGAAGCTTCGGCTTCTAAGCGGGAAACCCACTTGACGAGCTGGTAGTAAAAATCGGCGTCACGAACGCGTGCGTGCCCGACAGCCTCCATGGCTATTTTCCGGGCGCCGGCCTCCAGGCACTTGGCCCAGGTGCGGGCGCTCTGCTCGCGACTCAGAGCGTCCGTGCGCTACTGCTCCATGTCCCGCTGGTGGCACAAATGGGCGATACGCTGCTCCTCTGCCAAGCGGTCGCGCTCCAACAACTCCTGCTCCTCTGCCAGGCGGTCGCGCTCCAACAAGTCCTCGATCTCCGCATTGCCATCTAAAGACCGATAGAATGCCTCCTCCCTCCGTCGGCCTTCCGGTGAAAAACCAAACAGTAGTGCCGGCGGTGACCGCCTCCGGCCTCACCTATCGCGGATGGGCGGGGGCATGGCAGACGTGGTGAGAGTGAGGATAAGTGGCGAGCGATGTCGGGCCGGTGGGGGCTTATGAGGATAGGGCAAGTTGGGTCACGGTGCCACCATAGAAGGCCGGGAAACAGTACTTATAGGGAGAAGGTGGTGCGACGGTCATCGGAATTCAATGCATAATTGAGCACGCATGGCTTAGCGCACCAGCTTGCCGTGGAAAACTAGAGAAACTGAAATTCTGACTGTGTCGTCCCGTCCCGTCCGTGCTGGGTCGCACACCGGCATGACGGTCAAACGAGTGCACTCAAATCATCTCCCTCCTTGTCAATAATGATTCCAAGGACTTGTAACAATTAAAGCGCATCTTTTTTTGCATCAGTTAGCTACCTTAATTACGGCTGGCAGCAGGCAGGCACTCAAAATCGCTCGCAGCCAGTACGCGGAGCAGCATGCAACGAGTCGCAGCTGAGGGCATTAGTTGATGAACTTTAGCTGGGAGATAAGGCCTTTGCGAACGTTTTCGCTGACAGTTTCTTCAGATTCGCATGGCATTTTCTTCAGAGCAGCTTGTCAATTTCTTCAAAGGTAGGAATTTTTATTCAAAAAACTGCCACTTCGGATCTTGTGTCGCAACTAAAACAGCCAGGAGCGCATTAGTAGGCTAGCTAGTGATCGATCAGTAACTTCTAAACACTGAGCGAACAGATATATGGAACTGTTAATGCATCTCAATGATTCACAGATCATATACAAATATGTAGCTCCAAAAGCAAAGATCAGCCATAACAAAAACCAACTAGTACGATTCCCATACATAAGATCAACATGTTAATGCATCTCAATGATTCACAGATCATATACAAATATGTAGCTCCAAAAGCAAAGATCTAGAAAAAACATATGTTCTTCCTACTAACATGGATGCTTCTCTTGGCCGACATTCAGTACAGACTGAAAGACAAATTTGTTTGTGAAGTCTACAATTCCTCTTGCAAACGTAAGTGGTTTCACCAACAGCTGGAACCATGAGAATGAACCACACATGATGGAGGAACATCCACTTCAATATGATTTGGTCTTCTCTTGATCACACGGCGAGACTATTTTCGGAATACAAACTTTAACTTAGGCCAAATGATGCCCATTGTATAATCAGACCAAAGCAATGAAGCACCTGGTGTTGCCCAATAAATAGTACAATACTACTTTTCTGCAGTCCATGAAGTGACCATCCAATCTTTCTGTGTCTATTTTCAAATGGCACTGCATGCAGTGACTATACTATTCTCCAGTGTAGTTCAACCAAAATTGCGGTCACTTTGTGTGTTTGCCAAATAGCAATGGGCAGACATCTCTGTCTGCACAAATATCAAGCAGCTAGTAAACATATACCCCACCTTGTATTTTCGGTTTAAACATGTCTCTTCCGCTTAGCATCTGTCATGTTTTGCACTGGACAATTTGATACATTCATGTTTTGCCCTGCACAATTTCATACTGAATTGATTTGCTTGTTCAGAGCAGAAATATAGCGCCTATTCTTCATCGGACCAAGGATATCCATGTTTGCAGTGATGGAAGAGAGGTGAAATCGATATAACCGAAATTGAGCATCCAATCATTGAATCCTGTCCTGCACCTCCAATGTAGGTCCACCCTGCCAATAAATTCACATGCAACCACTAGTATTACTATCTAATGACAGTACAAAAAGCGTAGCAAACCATGTACCTTCTTAATGAATAGCTCATAGTGCCACCAATTGGATATAAAGGTTTGGAAGAAAACATGCTCCTAATGTTGAATCAGTTGGACTTTTTGTGCAGTTCCACTAATATCGAGCATCCTTGTTTGCATATATATTGAAAGTGTGATTATTATAAAAGTGTCACTAGTTGAAGCATAGACTCACAAATATAAGCATTCCAATTTCTTAATGGGAAAAGGTAGCAAGACTGTTTCTAACCACCTGTTTGAAGGAACAAATAAGGCAACAGAGGCTGATGTCAGAAAGGCATATATAGTTCTTTCTGAAAGAATGCTCGATTCCTGACATTTCCTCTTCTTTTAAGCATATTTTGTGCGGTTCAACTAAAATAAAATGCCATCACCGCCTTGACAATTCAGTGACACTGTAGAAAAGGAAACGACTTAACATTACATCATGATGTCAGGTATGTAGCCGACAGGCATTAGAGACAAACTTACAGACCTCCTCCGATAACATAATGAACATTAATTTTAACAAAGGTGTGACTAGCTTTACCGGGATAATTTGAGTGAACTCTACACCCTCTGTTCCTTAATATAAGACGTTTTCGCGGTTCAGTTTAAAGTACCCAAACGTCTACTGGTATTTATAAAAAACAGGTAGTAGTTTTTTTTAGCACATATCTGGGAAAACTTGCCACACTTTATTTATGTCCATACGCGAATGCAACACCATTTGAAATTTCTAATACTACGAATATACACTAATCAAGTGGCTAGTGCAACAATAGAGTAGTTATTTTATTACAGGGTATAGTACAATGGTTTTACTGAACAGATTTCAACAAACTTTGGCACTTTAAGATTTCTATAAGAATTAACAAAACAAAATGTAAAGGTAACACGTTTCAGCATTGGTATACTAGTTTTCCATGAGCATTAAACCAAATACAAAAGTCTGAAGGTAACTAGCATTATTAACTAATGATAGTATAAAAAAATTGCAAACCATGTACCTCCAAGGTAAATATCATTTCGAACTCGGGGGGGGGGGGGACATTAAAAATTGCTATCCCAATCTTGATAATCGATCAAACATAAAAACTTAATCGAACGAATCAAGAGAACAGCCGGAGGAGGAGGTGCCCACTCTTGACCTTTCCTCTTGTCTTCATAATTTTTTGTGTAGTTTAACCAAAATAAAATGACATCAGCGCCTTTGCATTTTGGTGACATTGTACAAAAAAATTAACTTATCTCATGAAAGTGAGGTATGTAATCTATACGCATTAACAGTGAAAAAATATGAAGGTTGTAACAAGTTTCATCGTTGGTATACTAGCTGTGCAACAGCATTAGAATGCCTTAGCTGAAAAATCTTTAATACATCCACAATCAACAGCTAACCCTGAAATAATCCAGTGACATTAAATGGCATTGCTTAAATTTATCGGTGGCATTAGACTGAGTGTGGCATTAGTTAAATGTGGCATCACTTTAACAGTAGCATTGCTTGACTTGACTGCTGGCGTTATACTAACAGCAAAAAAGTGACACTAAGAGCATGGGAGGCCCATTCGGACAGTGGGCGCACCAGTACGATGTACCTCCATGGATGCATAGAGTGCTGAGGGAGATATGGTTGCCCAGAGCAACAAATATCCAGGAAGCATATGTGGATTACGTCCCATTTTTGTTATGTTTAGCCACCTTTTTCCTATGTGAGGACAACAAATCGATCGACCTGGTCATTCTCTATTGCGTTGTCACGCCTTTCTACCCTTCTTCAACCAAGAGACACGAGACTCGTTCCTTAGCTACTGATTTTCCCTTTTCAACCTAGATGCGGGTTCGATGCCTACTCTCTTGGATAGTACAGTCTCCCTTCCTTTCCTTATTCAACCTAGAGATGGATTAGTCTGCATGAAGTAGGGTTTCCTTTAATAGTGCAAATTAAGGTTTTCATCTATGTGACCAGCAGATCAGAGGATAGCAAATTGGGAAGATGGTGGAGTGGAAAAAGATCCACATGCAGTGACATGGCAGATGGGGCAATAGAACAAGGGTATGGTTCGAAAAGAGGTAGCATACCTGAGGGTCGGCGGGAAGTAGCTTCGCTCGTGGTCGTCGTCCTCCGCACGCACTACGGCATCGAACTTGGGGACGGAGGCCATCAGGCGCGGGCTCTAGGTCTGAGAGGACCGCCTTGTTGTCAGTGCGTGCCCTCGCTCGCCGAGGACGAGTGCGTCAACGCTGAACGTCCTTTTCTTCCTCGGTGGATCTATGACCACCTGTGAGGAGGGAGAGAGAGGCCGTCTTTTTAGATCTGGAGAGAGGGTGATAGTGTGAGAAGCAAGTGGGAAGCCCTTAGCAAGAAAGCTCTGAAGCTCCAGCCTATATATCTTTTTTATACTACTAGTACTAGAGGTGGAGTAGTGGTAGAGTAGTTTATATTTTCTCTGCGAACAGTACCAGTTAGTCGTGCTTCAAAACTGAATGGCACAACATTAAAAAAATAAAGTCAAGAAATAATGCGGCACCTCGGGCCAACGCGGCCAGATCGCATTTTGCACGAGAAATTACACACCATGTTTCGTTGACATGTGGTCCCGTTCCAACATGTCAGTGAGACGACGATGAGTCCTTTTGTACAATTTCCGAAAGGACGTGTAGGCCAGGGTGCCTCTTCGTGTACCATGGCAAACTGGCAACCGTCCATCGACTCTTCGCCTTTCCCTCTCGATTTGGAACTGTTGTCGCACGCTCTTCCTCCCTCCTCCATTTGCCTTCACCCTTCCTTCTACCATTGTTGGATCGTATTCTCCATGGAGGGAACAAGCCAGAAACGACCTCGTTATTCTTGCCCTGATCTGAAAGACGATGTGGTGGGGGAACTCATTGATTGGTGCGATGTCATCACCTCGGCTAGCATGGCAGGTTTGTTCAAGCCCATTCTCGACTCAACTAATAACATCATTACAAGGAACCCAAGGGTCCAGGAGTGGTTTGATCTCCCTTACCTTCTTCGCTATAAGCCTGTTCGCATGGGCGCAGATGACGGAGGCCTCGCCTTGTGCAAGTTGATGCCGCTTGATAACGATACGTGTGATGTCAAGATGCCATCACTTAAGGGTAAGTCTTGGGCTGGCGCAAATGGAGATTGGGTTGTTTATATAGGGTACAATTGCGAGTCGGAACTTGTGAATGTGTACACTCGTCAGTGGATTCCACTTCCAAAAATCTCAAAGTGCCCTGATGTTGAGCACATAGATGATCTATGTACGTTCAAATACGATCATGGTTACTGTCGTCTACTGAAGATAGCAATTTGTCGACAAGCATGTTGCCCTCCTTCGTGGTTCGACTGGATGGATATTGCTCAAAAATCAAGTTGTTGCTATCTTCAACAAGCTTGTTGCCGTCCTTCGTGGTTCGGCTGGATGGATATTGCTCAAAAATAAGTTTCTATACACGGATGTGTACTGTGATGCAATTGAATACGAGGATCTTGTGTTTGCTGCCACCATTCGGGGCACTGTTTTGCATGGGATCCTCGTAGTTTCGGTACGTTTGTCTTCCACCATAATTATAATTGTTTCATCCACATGCATGCGGGTTAGCAAGGTTCCCTTTACTAATTAACCTTCTTCTTGTGTTTCCAAGATCCTGTGAACATTCCACCACCTATACTTGAAAATTTTTATAAGAAAGGGGGAGATGACGATGGTGATGATCACGAGCATGAGGAGGAGCAGAACTTATATACTCAGTGGCGCCTCGCAACTAATTACGATGGATCACCTCTTCTTGTCTGTATACAGTGCACTCAGACTATTACTACTGAGGAAGCATGTGTTGTCTCCCATGGTCGCCCTCTCCTGACCTATTCCATCACCCGTTGCATAGTATTCAGGACGGATACTAGTGTGCTAGCACCAACACCTTCTCCCTGGTTCAATATTGATAGTCTTGGAGCAAACTCGCTCTTCCTTGGACCAAACTATCCAATGATGGTGAAAGGCGATCGAGCTGCTGTTGACACAATGTTACTACCATTTATGAGAAGCAACTATATCTATACCTTGGACATTTCGGTGGTTCCCTACCCTGGTCCTGATATATGCCGCTTCACCCTGGATGATCAGTCATGTGTTTCTCTCGATATTGACAATAGCCGGCCCTTCCCAGAGCACCTATGGTTCAAAGCTAGCGTTTCCAACGCCGAGGATTAGTTGAGTTGAAGTTCATTTCATTGCTTGTTATTTGTTGTGTGATGAAAACTTTAGTATTTGCTAGAATGTTTTGTTGGAAATAATCTATAATTCAACATGTATCCTCGTTGTCGTTGTGTGTTGATGACTTGTTGTATTTAATGAATGGTACATTTAGTTGCAAATGCATGTCATAGCCTCAATTTATGAATGGTTTTCGAGTCACTTCTTGGAGTGTGAGTACGGTAGTAGTATAGCCAGCATCTGGTTAGTATATGAAGTTGCCACATCACATAGAGCCAACCTAATACTGGAGTATGCTAGCCCTCCACCGGCGCCCCGCTTCAAATGGCGGAGGAAGTGAGAGGTCGCGTCACCTTGTCCAGATCTGAGATGCCACGTGTACCAGATGAATGACTCCAAGTTCGACCACCATGATGCTAGGTGCGAGCCAAGGAACACTGTTGGAGAGACCTCCCTCATAATTTTCCTACATTGGTCGTTTGATTCATAGGATAGAATGCTATAGGATTTTTCCTATGTAATCATGTTTTAATTGGCAATCTAGCATCCACTCCAACTTTTGTTTCACTTCCTTTATTCCTACGAAAAGAGTACTTGCTCTAAATTATGTGCCGCTGCAAGAGCCACCTATATTAATTAACCATGCTCTAAAAAGGTGGACCAGCTTTGGCTATAGTAGTATTGTACTAGGTTAGTAGGTGACCTTGCGCTTGGCTCTTCTCCTCTTCCGAAAGTCGAACAATAATGATGGTACTACAGTAGTACTTCTGGCAATCTAACACCAAATGAACTATTGCGCGTCCACCGCTTGTAAGCAAAAGTTTCTCCTTGTGCTGCGAGCCACCGCGCACGCGTTGGTAAGGGAGAAGGCGTAGTAAGCAAGCTTCTCGTCGTTCTGCGAGTTGACGGGACACATCAAAGTTATTTATTAGTACTCTCTTCAAAAAGGGCCAACCATGTCCATGGCTACCATCTCATGCTCTGTCATTGAGGTTGTGTTTGGTTCTCTCGTCCTAGGACTTTTTCTAGTCCCTATGACTTTTTGAAAAAGATTCTCAAGGAGGTGCTTCTAAGGACTTTTAGCAAAAAGTCTCAAAAAAGTCCGACCATGTTTTGCTTGCTAGGGAATTTTTCTAGTCCCAACACAAAAAAGTCCTTGGAACCAAACACCCCCTGAGTACGTTTACTATTCACGTGCCATCGAGGAGAAAAAATATTGCGTAGTACTAGGTGTCATCGAAGTGCACGACTAACTTACGCACTGCATATCTCCATTTTCTTGCCTGACACGCCACCTTGATGCTAGATGTCCCGCGTGTCATGGAGGCATATAGTATGATTTTGTAAAATGGAGGCATATAGATGTCCCGCGTGCCGGCAATAGGATGAACAAGGCTCATGTGTTAAACGAAAGAGTGGAAGAACATAGATTCCCGACGACCGAGAAGGAGCTAAAAACCTCAGTGTGGAGCGTCTGCACTCATAATATTTTATATTATTCAGTGATATAAAATCAAACAAATATCTCCACGTTCCTATACCATTCTATAGTACTATGAGAATAACTTTGAACATAAGCCATTGATTCACTCTATCCAATGGTCATAGTTGGAAAATCCAAACAATACCAAGCATTAGATCAACTCTTTTTTCGAGATCAACTCTTTTAGCACTTAGATTGTTGTCGCCTGCCCACCTAGCCCACCTATATATCCGCTCACGTGTGATGACCACATGAGCTATCCACTCAGATTGTATGTTAAAAAAATAAAGGTCGATAACTAATGCAGCACCTCGGGCCAACGTGGCCAGATCGCATTTTGCACGAGAAATTACACACCATGTTTCATTGACATGTGGTCCCGTTCCAACATGTCAGTGAGACGAAGGCGAGTCCTTTTGTACAATTTTCGAAAGGACCTGTAGATCGGGGCGCATCTTCGTGTACCATGGCAAACTGGCAACCGTCCACCGACTCTTCGCCTTTCCTTCTCGATTTGGAACTGCTATCGCACGCTCTTCCTCCCTCCTCCATTTTCCTTCACCCTTCCTTCTGCCATTGTTCGATCATCTTCTCCATGGAGGGAACAAGCCGGAAATGACCCTGTTATACTTGCCCCGATCTGAAAGATGACGTGGTGGGGGAACTCATTGATCGGTGCGACATCGTCACCTCGGCTAGCATGGTAGGTTGGTTCAAGAACATTCTTGACTCAACTAATAACATCATTACAACGAACCCAAGGGTCCAGGAGCGGTTTGATCTCCCCTATCTTCTTTGCGGTGACCCTGCTGACTGGCACGGGGACGAGGGAAGCCTCGCCTTGTGCAAGTTGATGCCGCTTGATAATGATACGTATGATGTTAAGATGCCATCACTTGAGGGCAAGGCTTGGGCAGGCGCAAATGGAGATTGGGTTGTTTATATTGGGTACAATTGCGAGTGGGAACTTGTGAATGTGTACACTCGTCAGAAGATTCCACTTCCAAAAATCTCCGAGTGCCCTGAGGTTGAGCACACAGATGATCTACGTACATTCAAATATGATCATGGTGACTATCGTCTATGGAAGATAGCAATTTCTCGAGTCCCCAACCGCTCTTGTGATTAAAAGAACTATCAAGCTGTTGCTATCTTCGACAAGTTTGTTGCGTCCGTCATGGTTCGACTGGATGGATATTGCTCAAAAATCAGTTTCTATACACGGATGTGTACTATGATGCAATTGAATACGAGGGTCTTGTGTTTGCTGCCACCACTCGTGGCACTGTTTTTGCATGGGATCCTCGTAGTTTTTGTACGTTTGTCTTCCACCGTAATTATAATTGTTTCATCCACATGCATGCGAGTTAGCAAGTTTCCCTTCTCTACTAACTAACCTTCTTCTTGTGTTTCCAAGGTCCCGTGGACATTCCACCACCTATACTTGAAAAAATTTATAACCAAGGGGGAGATGAGGACGAGGAGGGGCGATATACTCAGTGGTGCCTGGCAACTTCCGATGGATCACTCCTTGTCTGTATACAGCCCACTTCTGATGTTACTACTATGGAAGCAGGTGTTGTCTCCCATGGTCGTAGTCTTCGGACCTATTCCAACACCTGTTGTATGGTATTCGGGATGGATACTACTGTGCTAGCGCCAACACCTTCTCCCTGGTACCGTATTGATAGTCCTGGAGCAAACTCGCTCTTCCTTGGAAAAAACTATCCAATGATGGTGAAAGGCGATCCAACTACTGTTGACACAACGTTACTACCATTTGTGAGAAGCAGCTGTATATATACATCGGACATTGCGGTGGTTCCCTACCCTGGTCGTGATATAGTAGGTCGCTTCAGCCTGGATGATCAGTCCTACGTTGGTCTCGAGATTGACAGTAGCTGGCCATTCCCAGAGAATCACTTGTGGTTCAAACCAAGCGTTTCCAACGCCGAGGATTGGTTGAGTTGAAGTTCTTTTCATTGCTTATTATTTGTTGTGTGATGAAAACTTTAGTATTTATAATGTATCCTCGTTGTCGTTGTGGGTTGATGACCTGTTGTATGTAATAAAATGATATGCCTGTGATAAGTTTACTAAATTTATGAATAGCTTTCGAGTCGCTTCTCTAAGTGGGTGCTGGGACGAGGCAAAAAATATTTTCCGAATACATAATTGTACTTGCATTGCAATAGGTTATCGGATGAGGCCAATCAACAACAGTACACTATTTGTACTAGCTTCACATGCTGCACTATCTCTACGTCTACGTACGTAATACAACAAGTTTTAAACTTGAGACTAGCCACCCATCCTCACAAAGAACAGTTTTTAACCTTGGACAGACTCCAGGAAATTTGGCCACAGTGTGAGGTGGGCCATATGTTAATGTGTTCGATGTACGTAACCAACACCTCGAATCCTCGATACTACTACTATAAGTAGTAGGAGTAGTAGGGTGGCATGGGCCAGAACAAGCATTCACATCCAGGAGTACGGCACACGCCACCAGCACGACATCCATATGACACCATATTTGTTGGACTCTGTGCTACACAAATCTCTTCAACCTCATCCTTTCTCTAACTCAGCCATCGCGCGGCGGGCGAGGTGGGGGTTTGCCGATAGTCGGTTTCCTCAACTGCGGTCCCACTTGTAAGGCCAAATCCAACGCACGAGCCCAAATGGACCTCTGTTTTGCCCGGATTCTGTCCGTTTGGGTAGGGAAATGGGGTCGTGTCCGGGCCATTTCTCGGATGCGGTGGCCGTGCGCCGAACACGCGGACGCATCCCGGCCGCGTACATTTTTCTTTGCAAACACATATCTTTTTTCATCATTGATTTTTTGGTGCATGGAAATACATCACCAAAATTTTGACTAGAAAAACAAGAACCACAAGAATACATTTTAGAAGATATCCAACTTCCATAAATGCTCCTATAAGTTGGATTAGTGCCTTCTCGATGCATTCATTGTTGATGTGTGGAGGCTCGATCCTGCATGCTTCTTTCTTCTTCGAGTGTAAATAAGTAGACGTGTCTAGCCTCTATTCTATCAACAAGTGCACTAGTCTCATCTCTAAGCCTCTATGCTAGCTAAAAGTGCTAGAACATCTACTAAATTGCGCTCTATCAATATATCGTTGTACTCTTCTTCCCAATACCAAAACTGCATCGATTCTACACAATAAAATTTTAAGTTAGCACAACTAGTCTAATCTGAGAGCACAACCGAAATTTGGTCGAGTTCTTCCTCCTTTTTCCGACACATGGGACATCCAGCATCCAGGTCATGTCATGCAAGAAAATAGAGTGGTAGGTGAAGTCACGTGATGTGCATCTTGGGTTAAACTGTAAATAGAATCTTACTACTCTTGAGTAACTCCAAAAGCGGCCACCGAAGATCTTTATTGGATTTGTTTTTCATCACCACCACGTCGAGGTGAAAGATGTGTAGGTTCAGTGGGTCCTCTTTCGTTTTCACTGACATGTGGGACCGCATATGAGCAAATAGACGATGGGCTCCGCACATCTGCTGGCTGGCTGAGAAGAGAGATAGAGGAGGGCTAAGCACTGACTCCAGGAAATTTGTTCTACGTAACCAGCACCTTGATATAGTGGGGTGGCATGGGCCATAACTAGCATTCATGTCTAGCAGTACGGCACACGCCACCCACACGAGTCCCATCCGACACCAATTTTCTTGGAGTCCGTGCTAGATACAACCATCTCTTCTCCCTCCTATTTTCTCAGCCATCGCGCGGTGGGGGGGGGGGTGGGGTTTGCTGATAGACGGTTAGCTCAACTACGGTCCCACTTGTAAGTGAAAATGCAACACATCACACATTCCCCCTTGAGCAGCGTGCCAGACAAACCGTGCAGGGGTGCGACGCGAACACGGTAGGCTTTTCCTTTTGAACTTATAACTTGTACAATTTGGTTCTACTCCATGGGGCGACCGATAGATAGAAATAACAATTTTCCCTAGAGTAATGAGAAGTTTGGTTCTGGTGCGGTTCATGCATGGAGTACGTAGGAAAATTATGAAGTTGATGCAAAAGGTAAGATAATTACTAGTAGTACCATATAGTACTACATGGATTTGACAGAAAGATAAAGATACATACGGATCCATCAAAGACATCCTCACGCCCTAGTGCACCAGCTCACCAACCGATGTGTGAGGAGCAGCGGCGTTGGCGGCAAGCTCAACGTGCTTCTGAACAATGCCGTCCAAGGTTGCCCTGCGGTCCAAGAAGGCCAGTGTCCTATCGTCCTCCTCTTGCATGTAGTAGTCCTTGTGGACAATTTGTGCGTAGACGTGGGTGATTATGTCGATGGTGTCTTGCTGCGCACCGAGCGCGACCTCGAGGTGGACATTCTCCGGTGCGACGGCGGGCAGTCGCAGGGCCATAAGTGCGTCAAAGAGGTTGTCACCATAGAGGCCGTTGAGGGTGGAAGGCATCGCATAGCCTGGGCGCATGGGATGGAGGCGTACGACAAGGTCGTCCGCGAGCTTCTTGACGACGGTGAACTTGTCGAGCAAGCCGATGAGGACCTTGTCGAACAAAGAGACGGAGTTGTCGTCCAAGCGGCCCCTCGCCCAGGCGGCCTTAGGCACTACCTAGAGACGTTCCTCGGTGCCGGGCCGCAGGCCGGCATTGTGGACCATCTGGCATAGCCGGCTGATTCTCGTGCTCATCGCCTCCATGGGTCTAGCTTATAGTCAACTGATCTTGCGATTGGAGTGATCACTCTTGCCCTTGTGTGCGTAGGTGCGTAGGATTTCGTACATTGGACTGGCGGGAGCCTTTATATGAGAAGTGCAGACTGCGTTGAATTCACGTGCGTGTTGGCCATCTACTCCTCGCCCCTCTACCGCACCTGTCTTTGGTTGTATGACAGGTTGGCCAGCCACCCATTGGGCCCATGTGTCATACACCCAAAGGCAGGTGTAGTAAGTCAATGAAGTCGTGTCCCCCTCCATGCTCGTGCATGCTTTCAATGACTTGAGACTACCAAACATCACATGCAGTGGTTAGTTCATTTCATGTAATCCTATTAAGTATCAAAAAGACATTAAGTTACCTCGCCGATAGGAATAAAACAATACACCACGTATTTATTTATAGAGGGAGTAGTACATTATTTGTGACATGCATTACTAGATATTGCTAGTCAAATACTAAATCCAGATGGACGTGGTAGTACTACTAAATCCAAACGGTGGTGCTACTACTAGTAGTAGTACTACTACTAATGTAGTAGCACTGTACTACCCGTTGGTCAAATTATTACGTGCTACTCCTCACAGTTCGACATACCATAGTCAGCCTCACTGTCTGCAGTTACTATCATCATGGCTGTAGACCTAGCCTGCTTACAACTAGTCGTGTTCTACATAATTTCCCATGCGTAGATGCCCATGCATTGCACGGAACACCAAGATTGGGGGGTGGACGGCGCCGGCAGCGGCCATCGCGCCAGATTTTTCCATGACCTTCTAGATGTGGTGGGGAGGAGATAAGGCTGATTGTGAGAGATAAGGAGTTGTTTGTAAATAGGGAACAAGTGCGGGCATCTTTTTTGCAAAATTGGAGAAGTTTGGTTTGTCCGCGTCAGATCTAGATCCGACGGCTATTGGTGAAAGATGGCAGGCACAACATCATCACCAACTCAGGACCTGTTTGATTCGCAGGATTTTGAAAACGTAGGAATAGGACACGGCAATATTACAAGTTTGAAACTAATATTACAAATGTTAGGAGCAATGCTGCACCTACGAAGAGGGAATTACTAGGAAGTTTACGTATAAACTAAAATCCACCGCGCTGACAAGTCACTAATGGGCAAATTAGTTTTCGAGTCTCTGGCCACTTGATGTTTCAAAAACAAATTCAGCTTCTGCGGAGACTTTGTCATTTAGGCTTAGACACTTGTGGTGATCAGCATGCCATTCATTGTTGCGCCAGAGAACGCCAAACCTCATTACCTTGAGCACACTTGCCTCCAGAACAAAGAACCTGGCCAATTTAATCTCAGATGTGCTGCCTCGGTAGTTCATAAAATCAATTTCTGTAAGATGGAGATCAAGGCATTCGATGAGATTGTTATAGTGCAGCACATTTTTCACTAGCGGGTCTTTTTTTATCTGCAAAAGAAGAGAACATATTAGAGCAGCTGGCTGTATAAGATTGTCGTGTCATCAAGAGGTACCAATATCATTCGCTCATACGATAGGGTTGGCTGGCTAGTGATATTTTTTCACTCTCTCTCTTTCTCTTTCCTCTCATTTACCTAGGAGTACGTGAAGAGCTTGGGCATTTGTTGCCTTCCACTATGTGACCGATGCCATAATACGCATCGATGTCAAATCAAAAGATTTTGGCACTGCTCTCGTGATGTGAGAGAGTTGGCACTGCTGTGCACACAGACCCACATGTATAAACAAATCAATCAAACCAACTACACCAGCCTCTCACTCTCCCAAACAAGTGTTTTTATTGCCTCAGTCCTCTCTCTCTCCCACGCAATTATTTTTTCATTGCGTGAGTTAATTTGGCACCAGAGCAAAGTAGGTGATCCAGATTGGGGCACCAGGTGAGCAATGGAGGGGCATCCATGCCAAATGCATCACAAGTGAATTTGGCACGTGTTTTGGCCTACATAGTGGAGGGCCGTTATAGCCCACTTTTGTACTACCTCTTATTTATTATAAGATTTTGACCATATATTTATGTACGAAAATGCCAATGCATGTCACTAAAAATTACACCATTTGAAATTATGATCAAATACGAATGCAACGATATAGTTCTTAGTGACATGCATTAACATTTTGTCAGTTATATCTATGGTCAAATTATGATACTACAAAATAGGAAGAGTAAACCAAGACGGAGGTAGTATTTGCTCTTAGGGTAACTGTAGAGTTGCTGGACTAGTCTAAGTTACTTTCCACTATGACTAGCCTAGGCTACTATAGTAGTACAACAAAAAAATGATGCAGGTGATCACGTGAGAAAAAATACTAAAAACATTTCTTTCGGTGCAGTGTGTAGATGCAGTTTTGAACACTACACTTGTGGAAAATTGTAATTTGGGAAAATTACGAATAAATTGAGCTACGTTGTGATTACCGTTTACTAATAGGAAAGAAGTTTCACCTCGATGAGTAGCTTCTCCGTGCACGGAAAGCATGTAAGGAATCCAACAACTTGATCCAGATTGGGGCCGATAGATTTTATTGCCAAGATCTTCACTATGCACATAGACTGGGTCAAGCTTGTGGGAATCATTTTCTGGAAGACGGTCGTAAATACATCAAGAAGAAATTTAAAAATGTTAATTTCAAGAAGACAGAGAATAAGATGAGTGTGTACCTGAAGGATTACGGATCCAATAAAGAGTTCAGAGAATTTGGCAGACGAGTGCACCAACACTGTCAATTTTGGCGCGTCAATGACCCCGATTTTTGTTGGACCTTCTAGATCCGATACAAGCAATCTCTCATGGAAAGGCGCATTCTCAATGACCATAACGTGGAACAGCTGGAGTGATCTCTTCCCAATTGATGTCTTGTTGCGGGGCCAGCAAGACACATAAATCCATCGGAGATTTGTCAAGGCGATGTGGAGGCTAATGAACCCGTGGATCTGCTCAAGACGAAGGTACTCGAGCGCAGTATAGGTGTAGAGCAGGTGCTCCATAGGCTTATTTGAGATGACAATGTCGAAGAGGTCGAGCTGTTTGAGTTGAGGGAGAAGAAGGGAGGGCGCAGCATTAATATAGGGAAGATAGTAGGAGCTGAAGCTGGCGCGGCGCAGTGTTGGCGCGAGGCGGAGCGCGGACGGCGGCAGAGAGCGACATCGTCCAGCTTCAAAGCTGAGCTCCTCAAGTTGATCTAGGGTGGGGGATAATAACCACTCGTCGAACCTGGGTTGGACCTTGCATTTGGTACTGAACATGTGGATGTCAAGGCGTCTGGCTGGCCCAGGGTGCAATGAAAGGATCTTGGAGACTGCGGCCATGCGTTTGCAATCCCCATCGCAGAGGCAGCTGTTGACGGTGAGGTTGAGGGGGACGCGGCGACAGAGGGGGCGTCACCACCGGGAGAGCCGGGCGGTCCACACGTCAGATTTGGTGGGGAGGAGGCCGATGATGACGAGCAGCATGTCGTCTAGGAGGCTGCTGATGAAGTCCAGGCTTGCCGGATGCGGTTTTGGCTCGAGCCGCCTCCGCTTGTTGGCTGCCTCGCTATCCATCTCAACCGGCGGCGACGCCGGTGTACACGTGTGCTGGTGTGTGTTGTGTGCTGGGTGTGCGTCAGTGCGTCCTTCTGTGCATGCCACTGCGCAATGGTGAATTGTGTGCGAGTGCGTCCTCCACGCGAAAGAAGTGTGTCCTGAATGCGCCCTCAATTTACTAGCGTGCGGGGTGCTACCCCGAGTGGTTTCAACTTTTTTTACTTCACCGCGTGTCAGATGGGCCTCTAGTTTACTTATTTTCACCCACTGCCACATGGGACAGCACACGAAGATAGAGAGCACGAGCTGACAAAGCAGCATGTGGACTAGTTGACCGGTCAACTAAACAATATACGGAGCTATACGCTGATACAGTGAGCGTATAATCTGTCGGTATAGAGTGTTCGTGTGAGAGGGGAGGCCCGTGAGAGATAGCAGAGAGAGAGAGAGAGCTACTCCCTCCGTTCGATAATGTAGTTCCAACATTTTTTTTTAAAGTCAAACTTTTGAAACTTTGACCAAGTTTATAAAGAAATTACATATATCTACGATACCAAAGATAAATGTTAGTATGAAGTAAGTACATGTTGTGATGAACCTAATGATCTTTCCAGATATACACTACTAGGAAAAGGCCTAATAATGGCGAACCAGTTTTGCCTACTAATGGCGCATCACTGGTGCGCCATTAGTAGCACGCCACTAGTAACTTTTACTAATGGCGCACAACTGGTGCGCCATTAGTATCTGGTATACTAATGGCGCACCACCCAGTGCGCCATTAGTATATAACACCATGCGCCTTTAGTGTGCCTCCCAGGGGCCATATTTAACCATGTGCTTTGGCACACTAATGGCGCACTGCGGATGGATGCGCCATTAGTATACTTGGCATACTAATGGCGCACTCTGTAGTGATGCACCATTAGTATGAATATTAGGTTTTTTTTCTTTTCTGATTTTTGCACAGGTTACAAAATATATTATTGGACAGAATATAGACAGCAGCACACAGCAACATCAGATTCATCGAATACAATAGAAGATTAGTCTCCGAATACAATTCATCATATTAGTCTACGAATTCAAAAGACCGAACAAAGATAAAACATTACAAGTCTCAAGACTGCGAGTATCGAGTTTGTTGGAAGTAATACTAATCCTAACAAGTCCTACTAATCATCATCATACAAGTTCTACTCGTTATTCATAACAAGTCATACGATCATCATCTTGATAGTCTCTGAACCAACCCTACTTAATTGTTCTTAGCATATGATCATCAGTATTAGGCAGGACCTAAATACCCTATTTAAGCTAAAATAGCATAAAACAATATAGACCCTGACTCTCCATTATGGAGAATGGAGAACATCCTGTCTCCAATTCTTGTGCTTCGCTTCCTTTTGCTTCCAAGAAGCTCCTTATGACTGTCCATACATTTTTTCCATCCTTTGATTTTCATGTCTCCACTTCTTTTAGAAATCTCGTATGGACAGTTGAGATTCGTAGGACGACCTGGCTGTATGTTCAAAACATTAACACTACCTTTCAGATACATCATATGAGGCACACAATTCTCTGGGATTATCTGTTGAAAAACATAGTAATAACTTCATAGTTAGCAATGATGTACTAGTTTTAGAAGTATGCAAAAGACGCACAGATGTCGTAATAGTAAAAAGCTTACCAGGGTATCTCCATGGTAGTTACCGTAGTTGAACACATGCACTTGTGGCACGTATTTACCATAATGTTGAGGAGTTTGATTGTAGATATTGTAATTCTCAATGTCAGTACAAAATCCGACCAAATGATTTTTCTCCTTGTAAGTTGTTAATTCGGAGCCATCGGTGTAGTGGGTTTTGTCTACCATCTCCCGCACATTCTTTGAACAATAAAAATAAGCTGTCAATGGAAATAAGCTGTCAACTATTTTGAAATAAACAATATAAATTAGCTAATAACTATGTTTGAGAAACTCACATAGCGGTAGAACTGGAGGCGTATCAACAAGGACCCAAATGTCCATATTGTCTTGGTTGATGTCAGGATTACCAAGATCCATGGTGATAAGCATACCATCATCAAAACCATACATCTTGCAAAATGCTTCCCAATTTTTGCAACCAAAATGGGTTATGCTCTCAGAATTATATAGATTTACTTCAAAGTCCACATCGTGATGAGTCCTTAGGTGAATTTTCTTTGTTTTAGAAATTTCATGGTCTTCAAAATCCATCCTCTCCAAGACATAGAGTCTTGCATGGCATGGGATAATCTATACTTGAATTGTAAAAGATGAAAATTACACGTTGAAATAGTTGAAGTCATGATTAATTATGAAAATAACACTTGTCGTCGTTGTGTACCGTTTCAACTTCGAAGGTCTCCTCGAGCTTAATGCTGAAGCGCCGATCATCGTCCAGGTGAGGCATGTCGCACAGACCTCGATCGTCGTGGCACCAGTCGCACTCCACCGGGAGACTTTCGTCGTCCGATGATGATGACGACATATCCTGGGACAGCTCCCAGAATTGCTTGCCGCCCGAACCACCGGCCTCATCGTTGTGGGCCATGTTTCGCTCTAAATAGGAAAAAAGTTTGGTCAAAAAGTTGGTTATTGTCAAGGAACAAGATCATGGTCTCATCATTTAGGGTTTGTCGACACCGAGGCACCCTAAAAGCCTAAGCTTTCATCATTTAGGGTTTGTCGACGCCGAGGCACCCTAAAAGCCTAAGCGTACATCATTTAGGTTCTCATCGACACCGAGGCATCTGGGGCAGCCAAGTTAAGTTTTCATCATTTAGGGTTTATCGATGCCGAGGCACCCTAGGTTGGGCCTAATCACTTGGCACTAATCACTTGGCTCTATTGCCACCTAGGTCGACACCGAGGCACCCTAAAAGCCTAAGCTTTCATCATTTAGGTTTTTATCGACACCGAGGCACCCTAAAAGCCAAGGTTTAATCATTTATGGTTTGTCGACGCTAAGGCACCCTAAAAGCCTAAGCTTTCATCATTTAAGGCCGGGGTATATTAGTACTTAATCAAGTAGCAGATGGTCTAACAAAGGGTTTTGGAGTCAAGGAACATAATTTAGCTTGTAACAAAAGATGGCAATGATATCTATCTATCACCAATCTTGGCTGGGAGTGTTGGGCTGAGCATAACAGGGTGATAATGAAGCATTAGTAGATTGCATCTTACATGTCCAGCTCTACTTTCTCGTGGCTTTTTGTCCCACTGATTGGATATATATTGCATGTACACAGAATATCTCAGATAGAGGAATACAGCTAGTTTCCAATAATTGCCTAGGAACAATTTTGGAAATCTACAGATTAAGTACTAAGATACCCCGGCCCATGCATTAGTCGCAAGTACCCCATATGCCCTATTTTTAGCAAAGTCATGCTAAAATTCATGGAAAATTTCAGCATGACCTTTGCTGAAAATAGGACATATGGAGTACCTGAATTTTCCGGAACGGAAGTTAATCGACATTCCGGCAAACTCAAGGGCCTCTCGGGGTACCTGCAAAATCATTGAGCAGGAAGCCCCCAACAGCACCCAAAGTATATGTAACAAAAAACAGGTGACAAAACTTGCACACCCCTCTCCGCTTAACGAGGCACGGAAACAGTGCCAGGACAGCAACCAAACACTGTCCAGGCACAGTTTAGGGAGGCTCCAAGCCAGACACGATTCAGTGTGGACACTATCCAAACAGACCCTAAATGACTGGGGATACTTGTAAAAACTTAGTTTAGCTCCTTTCACACATAGATAAGCAGTTGGGAAAAAGACACAATTTCCTGTAAGAACTTGAAAAAGAAACTACGCCATATGTACTTCAAGACTTCAAGTATATAGCCATAAAAAATAGTTCATGCATGTATGAGCCGTGGATCGTGCTGTTTGCGAAAAGAGTAAACCCATAGGGGGCAACTTACCTGTTATTTCGGGCTAATTGTATTAAATTTCAAGCAACTACAATGAGACATGTAAAAAAGGTGCTATCTCACTCTTGTGCTATCTCTCTCTTGCAAAAAAGTGCAGTTCCTTTAAAGTTTCAAATTTGCACTTGCATTGCATTTAAACATGCCCATTGGTTGTGGGTGAACCATTCAGAACAATCAGCCATGGCAATGTCACATTTCAGCACCAAAGTGGCTTGCACTTCTTTTTAGTTGAACTTTTTTTAATAGACAAACAACCAAATGCTCAGAACTACTACTACTACCACTAGATCATTTTCCTCTAGAACAGAACTAAACATTTTTTAATATAAAAATACGCAGTTCAAAGATTTTGGCACAAGAAGTCCAGTTCATGTCGTACCAACAGTGCTTGAAGATCGAAGTTGTAGTTGTGAGCACTTGCAGATTCTTCAGCAGTTAAGCCACGGTAAAATGAATCCTACAAAACTAAAGGCCATACTGAAAATCAAGCATGATTCTACTGCAGGATCCCTAGCAGGCACATAATGCAAAGCATTTCCAATCGCAGAAGAGTAGTAATGGGGGAAGGATGCGCGTACACTTGAGGGAGGCGGTGTACTGGGGGAAGAAGGAGGAGTCGGCGATCCGGGCCGCGCTGGGGTAGGGCCGGAGTTGAGGTGGAGCGGAGACCAGAGTTGAGGTGGAGCGGAGACCGAATCCTCCAAGATGGCGTAGCAGAGCTTGGCGCAGGTCCTAGGCACGACGACGGAGCACGGGGTGGTCGGTGGCCGCGGTGACGCGCGGTGGCCGCGCTAGGGGAGGCGGGGGCCGCGGAGGGTTCGGCCAGCTGGGCGCACCGCGGCGGAGGGCCGGCCGCGGCGGCAGGGGCAGCGCAAGACCACAGTGGCGGCAGCGTCGCCGACGGCGTGCAGGCGCGGCGGACGGAGGGGGCGGAGCAAGGGGGCGGCGGCATAGGGTTGGGGTCGAGTGCGGGATCTGGCGAGGGAGGGAGGGAGGCCACAGTGCGAGGGGAATAGGTGGAGTGGGGGAGGGTTAGCAATGGCGCACCTCCCCCTAGTGCGCCATAAGTAAGACGATTCTAATGGCGCACCTCCCCCTGGTGCGCCATTAGAATTTTGTTTCAATTACTAGCCCGACTGGTCAGGTTATATTCCACCTAACCCTATCTCCATCAGAACACGCCCACTAGCCTGACTGGTCAGCACGCAGCACACACACTAGGAGGTCTTAGGTTCGATTCCCAGGCTCCCCAAATTTTGTTTTTATGCATTTAAAATGTTGTTTGATATTTATTTGTGTTTAAATATGTTCAAACTTGTTTAGATCATGACAGTAATATTTTTTTTATAAAAATAGTAATAATTTTTTTAAAAATATCATCAAATTTTTTATTTGAAAATATTTATGAATATGAAAAAATATCATCAAATTTATTATTTGAAAATATCATCAAAATTTTTATTTGAAAATATAATCAAATTTGTTTTTTTTGCAATTTTAGTTGCATTCATTTGTGATGATGGAGCGGGCCGGGGAGGGTGCTGGGGAGAGGGTGCGGTGGGTCGTCGGCGACGGTGGAGTGGGGGAAGGTGCGGGCCGGGGGTCGGCGGCGGCGGCCGGTGGAGCGGGGGAGGGTGTGGTGGGTCGTCGGCGGCGGTGGAGTGGGGGAGGGTGCAGGGGGTCGGCGGCGGCAGCCGGTGGAGCGGGGGAGATGGTGCGGGGGGTGCTCGGCGGCGAGGGGGACCGGATCTGGCGAAGTGGGATAGCGAACGAGATGGAGGGGGATCGAGATCGAGTGTCCATGAAATTTAAAAATATGTTCAAACTTGTTTAGATCATGACAGTAATATTTTTTTTATAAAAATAGTAATAATTTTTTTAAAAATATCATCAAATTTGTTATTTGAAAATATTTATGAATATGAAAAAATATCATCAAATTTATTATTTGAAAATATCATCAAAATTTTTATTTGAAAATATAATCAAATTTGTTTTTTTTTTGCAATTTTAGTTGCATTCATTTGTGACGATGGAGCGGGCCGGGGAGGGTGCTGGGGAGAGGGTGCGGTGGGTCGTCGGCGACGGTGGAGTGGGGGAAGGTGCGGGCCGGGGGTCGGCGGCGGCGGCCGGTGGAGCGGGGGAGGGTGTGGTGGGTCGTCGGCGGCGGTGGAGTGGGGGAGGGTGCAGGGGGTCGGCGGCGGCAGCCGGTGGAGCGGGGGAGATGGTGCGGGGGGTGCTCGGCGGCGAGGGGGACCGGATCTGGCGAAGTGGGATAGCGAACGAGATGGAGGGGGATCGAGATCGAGTGTCCATGAAATTTAAAAATATTCATGATATCAAAAAGTGCCCATGAAATACAATCAAGAAATGAAGACTACGATTTAAATACAATCGATCTTAGCTAGCTATCTGTTCAGAATCTTCTTGCCCTTCTTTTTTGCAAATGGAGTTCTTCTATGGAACGGACGTCCTTTAGGTAGGGTGGTCCTGCTTCTTCTTGTGGTGTGTGCTGCTACTTCATCGTCGTCGTCATGTTCGATCTTCGGGTCGCCGTACTTGTCGAAGTCTTGCTCATTGGCTACTCCATCCATTCCGATGATCTTCCTTTTGTCTCTCCTCACAACAACACGACTCGGCTTTGACGGGTCGGTAATGAAGAAGCATTGGTCCACTTGGGAAGCCAGTACCCATGGCTCATTTTTCGCGGTGACGTTTGCGCCCCCGGTCTGGGATTTGGCTTCGGTTATAACCATGGTGGTGAAATACCGGTCTTCTTTTAGGACGCTCTTGGCCCATCTGACACGGAACATCGGGACCTTCTCTCCAGCATAGCTCAGCTCCCAGATCTCCTTGATCCTTCCGTAGTATCTGTCCTTGTCGTTACCGGTGTAGGATTCCATCGTTACCCCGGAGTTCTGATAACCATCGCTCTTCATGTCCTTGTCCTCGGTGTAGAATGTGTAGCCGTTGATATCGTACGCCTCATAGGTCATCAGGTTGTGCTTGGCGCCCTGTGAAAAGGCGAATATGAGTTGTTCTTCCGCGGAAGAATCTTCATGTAAAGGGTATGACAGAAGCTTCTGCTTGAACCAACGTGTGAAACATGAGTTGTGCTCTTTGAGTATATCTCCGTCCGTCCTCTGTTGGCCTCGGTCATTGTACGTCTTCTCAATAAAGGTTTTGTGCTCTACCACCCAAGGATCAACCACGTCTATGTGTTGTAGCGCGACTAGGTTTGCTCTTTCAAAGTCGGCGAGTCGACCCTCGAAGTCGACATGCATTTCGCGGCGACCCTCACGGTGACCCCATCTAGCGAGCCTGCGGAGGTGCCTGTTGACGGGCAGACCAACGGGGTTCTCGATGCCTAGATAATTCGTGCAGTAGGAGATGCACTCTTCGGTCAGAAAGCCCCTGGCTATACTTCCCTCTGGACGTGACATGTTGCGAACGTATCCTTTGATGACACCATTCATCCTTTCGAACGACATCATGCTGTGCAGGAACGCCGGCCCGAGTTGGATGATATCCTCCACGATATGGACCAGCAGATGCACCATAACATCGAAGAATGCGGGCGTTTTCGGGGTTCGGTTTCACCATCGAACAGATCCTTGTGTTTCCTCCATGGGTCATCGTCGCGAAGCCACCTTCGATGTCCCATGAACACGGTTTTCGAAGACCCGGGATCTCTATCTAGCTGCCAATACGTTGTGTCATCCATGCACCTTACACATCCAGAAAATCCGTGGACTACCTGCCCCGCGAGATATCTGTAACCGAGATAGTCGTGCACCGTCGTGAGCAGTGCGGCTCTCATAGGGAAATATTCTTTCTCTGCGGCGTCCCACGTATTGGCTGGCATTTTCCACAGCGTGTCTAGCTCCTCCTTCCGCAGCCCCAGATACAGATTGATGTCGTTCCCTGGTTGTTTCGGCCCTTCAGTTAGCATACTCATGTGAATGTACTTCCTCTTCATGCACAACCAGGGGGGAAGGTTGTACATCCACACAAACACAGGCCAGGTGCTATGTGTGCTTCTCTGGCTGCCAAACGGATTGACTCCATCGGTGCTCGTGCCCAGCACGATGTTCCATGGATCCTTCCCAAATTCTGGGTATTCGAAGTTCAACGCTTGCCACTGGCTTGCATCCTTAGGGTGACTCAGCATCTTGTCTTTTTTATTTATCTCCAGATCATTTCCGTCATCTTCCCGCTTCTTCTCCTCCCTATCCGCGTGCCAACGCAGGAGCTTTGCTACCTTAGGGTCCGTGAAATACCGCTGCAGACGAGGAGTGATTGGAAAGTACCACACCGATTTTCGAGGAGCTTTCTTCCTCTTCTTGTATCAAGTGACGCCGCACACCGGACATATGGTAGACTCCGCGTGCTCGTCCCGATAAATTATACAATTGTTCATGCACACATGGTATTTCACGTGCGGTAAATCCAGAGGACACACGATTTTCTTCGCCTCCTCGAAACTGGTCGGGCACTTGTTCCCCTTGGGAAGACGTTCATGCCAGAATGACATGTTCTCGTCGAAGCATGCGTCGGTCATTTTGTGTTTTACCTTCATCTCGAGAGCCATGAGCAAACATATATATATGCAACACCACAAACACATGCAACACCACAAACATACATAGATCTAGCTAGGCCACAAAAAGTGCATGTGCACGTTGTTGGAGAGAGCTAGGGAGAAAAAAAGTAGATCTACATCATGAAGATAGCTTTCCCCTTACTTACCTATCAAAAAAAGGTAATTTCACCACTTAATTTTTATGAATCTATGGTGGAAATGAGGTGGGGAGGAGGAGATGGCCGAAAGCTTGGAGAAGGAGGTGGAGGGAATGAAGTGGGGAAAGTGAGTGGGTTGGTGTGCGGCTGTCCAAAATATCTTGTTGGGGTCCCAGGTTACTAATGGCGCACCACCAGCAAATGCGCCATTAGTAACCCTGGTTACTAATGGCGCACCTGAAGGTGGTGCGCCATTAGTAGTTTTGCAAAAAGGTAAAAAATAATAATAAATATATATAATAATGGCGCACCGGGTAATAGTGCACCATTACTAGTTTAAACTAGTAATGCGCACTGTGAAATGATGCGCCATTAGTAGTTTTGCAAAAAAAAGAATAAATTTTTTTACAGTAATGGCGCACTGTCTGCTTGGTGCGCCATTACTACTTAGAACTAGTAATGGCGCACTTCGACCTGATGCGCCATTAGTATGTATGGAAAAATGGAAAAAAATAATAATTTAATACTAGTGGCGCACCCTGTTTCTGGTGCGCCATTAGTGTCTTCCACACTAATGGCGCATCACCAACCGGTGCGCCATTAGTATATAGTAGTGGCGCACTGCTTCCATGGTGCGCCATTAGTATCAATCCTATCTATAGCCCTTTTCCTAGTAGTGATAAATGTTGTTCTCCACATATACCTGGTCAAACTTTTCTGAGGTTTGACTTTTCAAAACATCCATATGCTTATGGACGTGAGAGAGTCCCTAACTAGAGAGAGAGATAGAGTGAAACAGAAAGAGTGTGTGTGCATGTGTGAAAAAGCGTGTGTCTTATGCAAACATATCACACATGCATCTTCGACAACGGAAGCAAGGTGAGGAGTTAGTGTGTGGTTGTTTGCAACCGAGAGAGCAATACCCCTAGCACGTGGCCAAGAGGGGTCTGACAAACAAGGGAGAGAGATCGAGAGAGACGTACGGAGAAACTGCAGACATGGGGAGGAGAGAGTGTATGTTTGTCATAGAGAGATCCCCTGGAGATCGTGATGGGACTACATTGGTGGGAGATCGAGTGACAAGCTATGTGCGCGATAGAAGATATCACGAGAGATATCGAGATAGGCGTATGGATGGAAGGAGACAATACGTGTGTTCCTGATGGCTAGTGAGAGATAATCATACATAGGGGGGGAGTGCTTGCGCCTATGATGGAGTGAGGGATTATGGTACTTATTAGGGGGGGTGCATGTCACATAAAGAGAGAACAAGGGCGGAGAGTGTTGGATGGGTCTATATGTATAGTGCGAGCGAGACATGTGTATGTGTGAACCAGGGAGATATAAATTTTGAGAGAGATTGAGGAGCCCCGATAAGGCTGAGTGGTGCGTCACATAGCTGAGAGGGGGAAAGAGATATTCCATCCGCTCGATAATGCAGTGCATGTAATTTTTTTAGAAGTCAAACTTTGGAAACTTTGATCAGGTTTACACAAATGTTATTTACATCTTCAATACCAAAGATACATCATACGAAACTACATCTCATGGTGAATCTAATGGTATATGTTTGTCGTTCCAGATGTAATTGTTTTTCTACATGTACATGGTCAAACTTTGTGATGTTTGACTTTTCAATAAATCTATATGCTATGGACCGAGGAGAGTGCCTAAGTCGAGAGGGATCAAGTGCGTGTGAAGGAGAATGAGTAAGTGTGCAAAAAAAGTATGTGTGTGAAAGAGAAAGTGATGACAAACGATAAATTAGATAGTGTGTTTTTTCGTTTCTTAGGCGAACATATCACCCATGCATCTCCGAGATAGAAAAGCGAGGCGAGGAGATACACAAAGATAGCTAGTGTGTGATTGTTTGCAACGGAGAGAGACACCCCTATAGCACATGTACAATAGAGGTCTGGACAACAAGGAACAAAGGTCGAGAGGGACACATGGAGAACATGGACACATGGGGAGGGCGAGAGGGTGTGTTTGTGATAGAGAGACCCCCTCGAGATCGTGAGGGGACTATATGGGTGGGAGATCGAGGGAGGTGCGTGCGCGATAGAAAGATGCCCCGAGGGAAATCGAGATAGACCATGCACATGTTTGTGATGGAGACTAGGATTAGCTAGTCATATACATATAGGGGGGACTGCATGTGCCTACAATTGAGTGAGAGACCATCATACTTGGCTAGCTAGGCATGAGATTGTGTGTGTGCGTGTGAGATGGAGAGAGAACAAGGGAGAGAGATAGAGTTTTAGATGGGCCTATCGAGTGCGAGTGAGATATGCATGTGTATGTGTGACCCAGGTAGATGGAGAGTTTGAGAGAGAGGGGGAAGATCTCCGATATGACACAGTGGTGCGTGAGAGAGTTACGGGCAACGAGCCAAGGAATTTTTGTGTGTACGATGATTGCACCCAAGATATCTAGCTTGGACTAGAGAATCATACATAGTGTGCGAGTGAGACCTATAGATGGAGTATATATGCATGCGAACTAGAAAGACGCCCCCCACGCACACACACAAAGAGAGAGAGAGAGAGAGATGGAGAGAAAGAGAGAGGACCAACAAGGTTTGTGTGTTGGATGCCTGCGACAGAATTGAAAGATTGTCGGCGAGAGAGAGAGAGAGAGAGAGAGAGAGAGCAGGAGTCCGAGAGAGGGGGAGATCGCATTTTATGCATCAAAGACTGATATAAACCATGTTTTGATATAAACTTGCATTCAAATATTTAAATTGGAGAACATGTTGTCTGCAATCCACACATGAACGGATATATGCGTATATCAAACAAGTTCATTAATTTGACTTTCAACATGTTCATGGAGTACTATAATACTGTACAACATGCTATTCGATTGAGGTGTTCAATTTTGGATTTAGTTCACTATTTTGACCTGGTGAACGAGCTATTTCATTGAATCGAGATATTTCATTTTGGGTTTGATTCCCGTTTTTGAGTGGGTCAACAATTTGTCATATAGTAAATCGCTAGCAACGAGCATGTAAAAACACATTACTCCCGAGCATCATCTCTCCATATAAAAAGAAGTGGCAAGCTAATATTTCTAAATTTGATTCGAATCGACTTGGTAAGGTAGACGTGGATGCTCGTTCTCCCAAATTTTGAATGAACCGTTAAACATCCTCTGCTCGGTGGAATTCGCCTGAGCAAATAAATGGGAGACGCGAAATTACCGTCCTGTGGGAGACGCATTAATTGGCCCGTTGTGCATCGAGGGTAGGTTCGTAACTTCATCCAAGCGCGCCTTCTCCTCGGCCGAAATGACATGTGCCGAATAATTCATAAACCATGGTCGGCAAAACACGCTCTCCTCACCCGAAATAGCTCGCGCCCACTGTTTCAGAACAAGCTCTCCTCGCCCGAAATCGCTCGTGCCCACTATATTTCAAAACATGCCCTCCTCGCCCGAAATCGCTATTTGGGGAGAAGCAAAGTTACTCTACTATCCCCGACCCTCAGTACATAGACCCAAGACGAGAAGCCTAAAGGCAGGGGTAGAACTGTAACTCCCCCTCACATTTCAGACAAATGCATCCGGAAAACATGGTTCCACTCCCCTCCCTGTCCCCCCCATTCATACCTCATGGGCGCCAAATCACCTTCTCCCCGGAAGCTCCCTTCTCCTGAGCCGCGAAACCTCAGCCCCTCCTCCCTGGCACCCCACCGCACCAATTTCATAGCTGCCCTCCACCCTAATGCCGGAGACGCTGTCCATTTGCCATCGTACACTGGGCTGTGTGCCTCTTACTCCGTGTTGCTGGAGCTACCTCGACGATGGCCGCGGGAACCGTACCGGAGCCGATTCACCCCCACCGTTGTTCACGGCGCCGGAGAGGCTCCAACTTCGGATCCGTCTAGTGTCCCAGCGCTGCTTCCCCGTAGCCGTCGACCGTCGCGACATCACTATTTCCCTACCGCCAGTGGCCACCGCAACCGCATCGGCCTCATCGACTCGCCAGCTGGACCTGCCTACTTCACCATGCTGCCAGATAGGTCGCACCCTCATCTCAAATCACTTTATTTAGGCGTCAGTTATCTAAATTTTTATTCTGGGCCAATCGATTCCCAATGCGAAGCATCACCCCTCGAGGCGGCGGAGCTCCTAGGCTGTCGGTTGGCTGGTGTCTAATGTAAGGGTGCGGGGCCGCAAGTTCGCTGCGGTAGCAGTGCTTAGATGGCTATCTTAGAGTTGCGTGGGTTCAAGGTACCACTGCCGCTGGATCTGGATGACGGGGAGTCTTTGTGGATTGGCCCGGGGGCGGCGCAACCACGACAATGCGGTGGGGCGGGGGGCGGGGTTTTGGCCGAGGCCACGGACGGCGGAGGCAAGCTGCTCTGCCGTTGGTCGCTGGCTCTTCGGGGAAGATTCCTAACAGTGTCAGCCGGGAGGCACAAGATGGCCATCAAGCCATCCGGCGTAGATCGGACAGTACCAAAATAAAATAAAATCGTGTGACCCCAATTTAGTCTCAGTCAACAAACGTGTGACCACTCTCGTACCTTGCTGTTGATCTCTTAGTGTATTTCTTCAGATCAAAGAGATGTGTCGTTCTTAACATTATGTGTTATCTGCATCATCAGCCACACCGTCTTCCGACTCACCGCAGCTGCTCCAACAAGGGAAGCATACACCAGAAGGGAGCTATAGTCCCCACTCAACAGTTCCCTGCATCGAATGCGTGTGCCCGACATGGACAACCACAACAACTGCAGGGCCATCGACTAGTCAGCACATGATGCTCACTCCTATGGATGGCGGCCAGATAGGTGGTACCGTCATCTTACTTGTGTGCAACATTTATGGCTTTGTTATTCATCTAAGCATGGAAAATAGATTATCACATTTCACTGTATATTCATGTTGATCTCTTACGGGTCTTGTTCAGGAGTTAACGCTATTCCATAGTTCCGCTCAGATACTTGTTCTTTAGGTAACCATGTTCCATAGTTATCATCCATCAGCCAATGCTATCCCACAGGCTGGTGATTATAGTATTATACCACTTCTAGTATTACCTATGTTGTTCTTTAATACTTTTGTGTGCCATCTAGTTAATCTCGAGTACAAACGATACATATTCTGTAGCTTTCATCTGTGTTCTCCCTTTAGTTATTTGAGACCTGTTGCTGCTAGTTAACCCCAGTCCTACTATTTATGTGGTCTCCTACATGCACTCATTACGTAAATCTAACTACTAGTTGTCTTCCATGCATGTCAGATATAATTGCACACACTGATATATCCACAAGAACCTCACGGAGCAATGTAAAGGCCAATAAACTTGATGTCAATGATACCCAATATGATGGAACATGTAAAGGCAGTTCTTCAAAAGACTTGTAGAAAGATGTTGAATCCTCTTCACCCCACAAGGTCCTTGTTCTAACTTGGCCCATGATATGGGTACAACATGCATATAATGTCCTGGAGTGTATCTACTCTGTTACAATGCCATGTTCTTAGCATGCTGATCATCCATGTAAATATGTCATGCCTTCCTGTTTTTAAGTACCTATTCCATTCATGATAACTTGTTTTCAAATTCAAGTACTATCATTCTACTCTATCACAATGCCATCTGCTTAATTTGGACATCATGCTTCCGAATATCTTATGCATTGTTATTCATCAGTACGTACTTCATATGTCTACCATACCATGTTTTTTTGCATTGAAGTGCTATTCTAGTGCTCTATTGTAATGCCATCTTAGTTTCCCAATCATACACATGTATGCTGCCTTAGTTTTTTTGTAAGTATTCTGCTAGCATACAGTTTTACATTCAACTAGTGTTTTTTTACTATGTTGTCCTGTCGTATCCCTAGCTCTTACACCATACTCCCTTCGTCCGGATTACATGTTGCTGAAATGGATAAAAAATGATGTATCTAGAACTGAAATACACCTAGACCCATCCATTCTTTCCGGATGGAGGGAATACATGTCAATATGTCATGCCTTTCTATTCTTCTGTACCTATTCCATCTCTCTATTGTAGCATGTTTTATAACTGAAGCACCATTCTTCTAGGCAAGGCATGCAAGGGGAAGACGACTATGTTAGAATCTGAAGGGTTACAAACCAGGTCTTTGCAAAAGATCCAAATGTCAGGACATAATAAACCAACTCCATATTTTATAGATACTGCTCAAGCATAGAGAAACCCAACTCCTACTGATAATAAGCAGATTCCAGTGGCCAAAGAACTAGTCCGCTCCAGTCCAGCAAAAATATGTCAACTCCATTCTATGAAGCGTGTGCGTTTCCTTGCATCATGAAATTTTATAGCATGTTGATCATATTTTCTACATGTTTCTTACCCATCTATCTTTTAGAAAATAAGCTTAATAGATAGAAGAATTTCTGCACTGGTATCGTCTATGAGGAAAGATTCTTGCAGGAATTCTCTATACTCCAATGCAGATGTAAGTACCTATTGTATAGCACTATATTTTTACATCAGCATGTATTTTGTTAATCGGCGTGAATCCAACCTTTATCTAATCTAAATTTAGTTGTAGCAAAATGTATGATTAAAGGCCATAATGTTGATTTTTGTAAGGAAAACTGCCTGGTAGTTTTGCATCCTGAGCTGCATGAGTGTACTATCTCATATTAGTGGGTTTGATTACTTTGGTTCTGCAGTGGGTTTTCAATGTTTTTTTACTGTGTTGTCCTGCCGTATCCCTAGCTCTTACATCATACTCCCTCTGCCCGGATTACATGTCGCAGAAATGGATAAAATTGGATGTATCTAGAACTGAAATACGCCTAGACCCATCCATTTATTTCTGGATGGAGGGACTACATGTCAATATGTTATTCTTTCTATTCTTCAGTACCTATTCCATATCTGCTGTAGCATATTTTATAATCGAAGCACTATTCTTCTATATAAGGCATGCAAGGGGAAGACGGCTATGTTAGAATCTGAAGGGTTACAAACCAGGTCTTTGCAAAAGATCCAAACGCCAGGAGATAATAAACCAACTCCATTTTTCATAGATACTGCTCCAGCATAGAGAAAACCAACTTTCACTAATAAGAAGCAGATTCCAATGGCCAAAGAACTAGTCCGCTCCAGTACAACAAAAGAATGTCAACTTCGTTCTAAGAAGCGTGTGCGTATCCTCGCATCATGAAATTTTATAGCATTCTGATCATATTTTGTACATGTTTCTTACCCATCTCTCTTTTAGAAAATAAGGTTAAATGATAGAAGAGTTCCTTCATTGGCATTGTGTTCGAGGAAAACATCTTGCGGGAATTCTCTGTGCTCCAATGCTGATGTAAGTACCTATTGTATATCACTATAATTTTACATCAGCATGTATTTTGTTAATCGGCGTGAATCCAACCTTTGTCTGATCTAAAATTAGTTGTAGCAAAATGTTAAAGGTGCCAATGTTGACTTTTGTAAAGAAAACTGCCTGGTAGTTTTGCATACTGAGCTGCATGAGTGTACTATCTCATATCATGCACATTACTGAATTGTAGTGCTGCTCTGGTTGCCCATTCATTCATTGTGTCAATGTTGCTTTTGTATTACCTTACCTGGCTGATGATAGCTGTGCCATATTGTGTTAGTTTGGTGTTGGCTAGTTGCCCAAATGTTCATTGTGCCAATGTTGCTTTCCTATTATCTGACTTGGCCAATGATAGCAATGCTAGTGTCTTAATTTGGTGCAGGCTGCTGAAGATAAGAAGACAAACTCTAAAAATAGCAAGGCAACCCCATTGTTTCTTTCCAATAAATCTAGGCCAGGTAATATGCCAATAACTCATGATTAATCTATTTGGATCCCCTTCAATTTATGTTATGATGCAGTGGTCAAGACACACTCCACTATCAATAATACAAGCCTGCCAAAATCGTCATCTGAATCTGTACAATATCCTTTGTCTCGAATGCAACAGAAAAAATGTATGTTTGTGAACCAATTAATGGCTGAAGGAATGATCGAAATGGTGGAGGAATCAGAGGTGCAGAGTCATGCGACACAACAACTAATCAATGTTTTTAGACACAGTGTAGCAAAGCAGCAAGAACTTGCCCACATGCTTATGGGCGTCATCCATGCTGAGGTTGCAGATTGTGACGTTGTAGATTGTTAGGTTTTGTTCATTTATTTGCACTGGCATCAATCTTTGATTGCCAAGTGGATGTAGTTTCCTGTAATATATGCTGGATGTGCAACATTTTTCCCTGTATGCCATACCTTTGCTTGATCGGTTTTGGTCCTATGCATAATTGCTCGTCGTAATGGGATCAAATTATCTAATTTGGCCTAAAGACATGTATGAAGTTTAGTGGGCCTATTAAGTTAATGGGCCGTTACCAGGCCGAAAGTTAATGGTCGGCCCTCTTAACTCCTGGGTCGTTAACAGGCTGACATCAAAGTGGGCAATAGGTGGGCCCAATTGATTTCACGGGCCGTCAACAGGCCGTTACTAAGTTCGGGCTACATATGGCCCAACTATACTATGGGCCTTTAGCAGGCCGAAAGAGACGGCGGGCTTGTACTGGACCATGAAGAGCATGGGCCGCTAAGAGGCCGAAAGATAGGTCGTATTGTAAATGGCCCAACTGTGTTGTCAGCCTTTAGCAGGCCGAAAGGGAAACTGGGCTGGTATTGGACCATGAAGGGCATGGGCCGTTAAAAGGCGAAAACTCAGGTCCGACTATAAATGGCCCAACTCATTTATGGTCCGTTAACAGGCTGAAAGGCACACGGGGCTGGGAATTGGCCCAACAATTAAATGGGTCGCTAAAAGGCCAAAACTCAGGTCCGACTACAAATGGCCTAATAGATATATGGGCCGTCACCAGGCTGAAAGACACACCGGGCGGGAAATTGCCCCAATACTTAGATGGGTCGCTAAAAGGCCGAAACTCAGGTCCGACTACAAATGGCCCAACTGATTTATGGGCTGTCACCAGGCTGAAAGACACGCCAGGCCGGAAATTAGATCAATATTTAAATGGGTCACTAAAAGGCTGAAAGATGTACATTGTGAAAATTGGCCCATCCACTGAATGGGCCGTTAACAGGCCGAAATCTCATCGGGCCGATATTGAGCCCAAATATATAGCAGGCTGTTAACGGGCTCGAACTGACGATGGGCTGCAATGGTGTCAAATCTTTAACAGGCCGTTGATGGGCCGAATTGGCACATCTCGTATGGGCCGTGGGCCTTATATGGGCCGGCCGCTATTTTTTACTAGACAGGCCTTTTTCACCGGAATGGGCACTGTTGGGCCGTGCCACGTGTCGACCTATCATAGGCGCCTCCTGTCCAATGAGTGGATGACATCTGTCCCAACAGTGAGGCGACACATGTTTCCTTCGGCCAATGATGATTTTACACGTGGAAAATCCCCATTGGTCCGGGCTGTTAACGGGTTATCGGATCGAAAACTAGACCCGATAGCTTAACGGCATTCCGTTATGGTGGATGCCACGTGTCGGTCACCCTTGACGACAGCACTTTTGTGACGCACGATTTATCATCATGGAAGTGGACACTTTCGTGATGATAATTTTGGTAATGTCATGGAACACTTCTATGACATCACATGTATGACTATCTTGATTCCGTCATAAATTTGTCATGGATGTACATGCATGACAGAAAACGTGACCTATTGTGACAAACACGTATCATCACGGAAGTGTATTTTATTTAGTGCCTCCTCGGACGCCTGGGTCACAAAAGCTACTTTTTCGGTTTCCTAGGGTACAACAGTTGGAACAACTTCTTCATGAGCCACGGGCTTTCTAGATTTCTTTTCTTCCTCTCCTGGCTGCAAAGTAGTAGAAGCAGGAGCAGGATCAACATCCATCTGGGTAGGGGCACCAGATGATGTGATCGGGGTGGTATTTCCTTGGGAAGCATTTAGCTCCCCCTCAATCTTGTCATTCTCCTCGTTGGATCCGGAGGGTTCAACTTGCATATCCTTCGGAGGCGATGAAACTGCCTTCTCAACCTCAATCTCTTCATCAGTTTTCTCTTTTGGGGCTTGCTGCTCAGGCAAGACATTTTCATCGTCTGTCTTGTTTAGATAGATATCCACAACATCAGTCTCTTGGGAAGCTGGGGTAGGAATGATAACCACCATAGGCTCAGCTTGCTGTGTGGGCTCATCCTCGTGAAGTGGGATGGTGGTATCTACTGCAGAGGAGCACTTGAGTTGATAGGAGCATCAGTTGCAACATTTTGAAGACGGCGATCCTTAATTGCCTTCGATTTGCTGGCTCTTGCCTTTGCATTCTGACGCTTTTCTACTTTTATTCTTTGTCGAGCAAGATCTGCCTAATGGTCAATCTCATCATTCCTTCAATCACATAACTAAGATACTTCCATCTTCAGCCATGAGTGTCATTCAATTTTATCATTCCTCATCACGCTAAGAGCTTTTGTGAGCTCAACAATTTCCTTGTTTAGACTCTTCCGTTCAGATTCAGTGTTGGCATCTCATCTCATTTGCTTGAGAGCTTTCTTGTCCTTGACAACCTGATTTAGCTTCTTGGTTATTTTCCTCAGCTCAACAAAATGTTTTGTTACCAGTTTGGTAACATCATCAGGAAGTCCCAGACTATTCAGTTCAATTGATTTTGCATCATAGGAAGCACTTTCAATGACATCAATCATAAGACCGAAGTCATATTTCTGTTCCTCTGTGGAAGCAGGAACATTCATTTTAGCTTTCTTGACAGAAGCAAAAGCTCTCTCTTCGGGAAGCAGCTTTCTCTTCGCGAAAGGGGCAGCAGAACCCGAACGTTAGTCTGAAACAGGAGTGGGTGCAATCCTTGGTGACATTCTCAGCAGGCGTGAAACTTTCATAGGTGAGGGAGTTTCATATGGCTTCTTAAGAAAAGCGCGCTGATCATACATCGGGATTTCATCGGGAACAGCTTCATCGGAGGACTCATCAGACGAGGTAGAAGCTGCCTTCTCAGATTTTCTGGTGATAGATTTCTTTCTGGGAGCTCAAGGGGAAACTGACTTCCTTGGCTTGCTTTCCTTTTGGGCAGAGGTATGATCCTTCTTCTTTTGTACGTCTTGCTGAGTCAGCTAGACATTTCTCTACTCAACTTGATTCTTTTTCGCTGCCCTGGCTTCACGCTTGAATTTGGCCTTGGCTCTCTTTTCCACTTCTTCGGGAAACTCAGCAATTGTCTTGAGGGAGTCAGGATGAGCATATTTAGTTGGAGGTGGCTTGACTTTTTCATCATCCGGGCCGATGCAATTCTCAGCAATGCAGTCATTCAAGGCGGAGTGAATGCAAACAGTATTTGATATTTCCTTCATACATTCTCATAATTAAACCATTTCTTCACCTAGTGGCGGCAAATCCTTTGTAGCATGTTATTTCTCTCGGTTGTGGTTTCAACTCCAGGTGGAGTTTTATAACCTTCGGGATCAGACATCTCGGCATTGGTGTTCTTCTCTCTACCACGACCACCCTTCTTGGGATTTCCATCAGAAAATAGAGTCATTGCATCGATGACCTCTTCATCTCCGGGCTGACTATGAGCCGAGGGAGTATCATCGTCCTCTTCTTCGGATTCAGACTCAGACTTCTTTGGTATCTTGGGTGGCTTTGATGCTTTTCCTCCACCAATCAACCTCTTATGGTCAGACAATGGAGGCAACTAAGGCATTTCTCTTACAGAACCAGACTACTCTTCTGAACTTTGTGCCAGGACTAACGTGAGAAAAAGAATACTTGCGATGGAAAGAAGGAAAGGATCATAAACATGCACAATTGCATTTTTGACTGAAAACATAAAGTTTTTCGGAAGCAGCAAAGGAATCCATAGTATATATTTTGGAAGATATCATCGATTGAGTTGCAACATGCCATATAAGGCAAAGTAACAACTATCTAATAATTTGAAAGAGTGCTCATGAACCCTAGATCCAAGATAACTAGTACAAGGGAAAACTACAAATAGTACAAGTCACAACTTAGAGAAGCCTAAAGATCTACCGCAAGGAAATAAATCAAGAGAGATTGCGTCGGTATGAACTGCCCTAGAACAGAGAAGTAGACAGGGCTAGTTCTAGATCCATGCGCCCTAACTTGGCAGCAAGGATCAACTACAGCAATGCGGAGGAGAGGATTTACCGCACTGTCACGACCAACGATAACGGGACTTCACCGGAGTTGCACGGCGAGGCGCATCGACGGCGTTGCTTCAAGCTCGGGCTTGGGATATAAATATATAAATATATATATATATATATATAGCCCGCAGGTGGAACCACCTCTTCTGAAATCTATGGTCTAAAAGCACGGGACATTCCATATTCAACGTACGAGATCATGATCATGAGAATCGTGGGCACGTGGCAACCGTTTCCTGCAAAAATCATGAAAACTGATCGCGAGGCCGAAGGTTTGAAGAAGGGCAAGCACGAAAAATAGATTAACTTTTGAAGTTGATCTCATTCACGACCAAGGACACCAGATTGAAATCTTCTTCAGATCAAATTGCATGTTTTGACGGACGGCAAAGATTGGACGAGAAAGAATAGATGGATAACAGGGTCCGAATCTAACCACTCAGCCAAACAAGAGAAAACAGAAAACCAAAGAGCTCTGAGTGAGTTGTCTGATACATCTCCAACATATCTATAATTTTTGATTGTTCCATGCTATTATATTATCTATTTTGGATGTCTTATATGCATTATTATGCTATTTTATATTATTTTTGGGACTAACTTATTAACCTAGAACCCAGTGCCAGTTTTTGTTTTTCCTTGTTTTTGAGTTTCGTAGAAAAGGAATATCAAACGGAGTCCAAACGGAATAAAACTTTACGATGATTTTTCTTGGACCAGAAGACACCTAGAGGACTTCGAGTCCAAGACAGAAGACCCACGAGGTGGCAGCAAGGGTGGAGGGCGCGCCCCCTACCTTGTGGCCCCCTCGGGAGTCCTCTGACCTACTTCTTGGTCCTATGTATATTCACATATATTCCAAAACCCTCAGAGCCGTCCACCAAAATGCTTTTCTACCTACGCAACCTTCTGTTCCTATGAGATCCCATCTTAGGGCCTGTTCCGACATCCTGCCGGTGGGGGATTCAATCATGGAGGGCATCTATATCAACCCTATTGCCCTTCTGATGAAGCATGAGTAGTTCACCTCAGACCTACAGGTCCATAGCTAGTAGCTAGATGGCTTCTTCTCTCTCTTTGATTCTCAATACCATGTTCTCCACGATGTTCTTAGAGATCTATCCAATGTAATCTTCTTTTGTAGCGTGTTTGTCGAGATTGATGAATTGTGGATCTATCATCAGCTTATCTATGAATATTATTTGAATCTTCTCTGAATTCTTATATGCATGATTTGATATCTTTGTATTTCTCTTCGAATTATCAGTTTGGTTTGGCCAACTAGATTGGTTTTTCTTGCAATGGGAGAGGTGCTTAGTTTTGGGTTCACTCTTGCATGATTTCACCCCGTGACAAAGTAGGGGTAGCGAGACATGTATTGCATTGTTGCCACCGAGGATAAAAAATGGGGTTTTCATCATATTTCTTGAGTTTATCCCTCTACATCCTGTAATCTTACTTAAGGCGTTACTCCGTTCTTTATGAACTTAATACTCTAGATGCATGCTGGATAATGGTCGATGTGTGGAGTAATAGTAGTAGTTACAGGCATGAGTTGGTCTACTTGACACGGACGTGATGCCTATATTCACAATCATTGCCTTGGATGTTATCATAACTTTGCGCTTTTCTATCAATTGCTCGACAGTAATTTGTTCACCCACCATATTATTTGCCTTCAAGAGAGAAGCCTCTAGTGAAACTTGTGGACCCTGGGTCTATTTTCCATCATATTTGTTTCCGATCTACTATTTTGCAATCTTTTATTTTCAGATCTATAAACCAAAAAACCCAAGAAAAAGTTATCTTTTATTTAGTTTTATCTATCTCTATCAGATCTCACCTTTAAAAGCAACCGTGAAGGAATTGACAACCCCTTTATTGCTTGGGTGCAAGTGTTTGATTGTTTGTGTAGGTGCATCTATTGGGGACTTGCACGTTTCTCCTACTGGATTGATACCTTGGTTCTTAACTGAGGGAAATACTTATCTCTATTGTGCCGCATCATCCTTTCCTCTTCAAGGGAAAAACCAACACAAGCTCAAGAAATAGCAGGAAGAATTTCTGGCGCCGTTGCCGGGGAGATCTACGTCAAGCCTACCAAGTACCCATCATAAACTCTCATCTCTTGCATTACATTATTTGCCATTTTCCTCTCGTTTTCCTCACCCCCTTTTCAATTTTTTTAGAAAAACACAAAAATATTTGACTTTTTATACGCGCTCCTTCCATTCGTCTTTTCATTTGCTTGTGTGTTAGATTGCTTGCTTTGTCATGATGTCTAAAGAAAATACCAAATTGTGATATTTTTCCAATACTAATAATGATGATTTTATTAGTACTTCGATTGCTCCCGCCACTAGTGTGGAATCTTAGGAAATTAATGCTGCTTTGCTGAATCTTATTATGAAAGATCAATTTTCTTGCTTTTCTAGTGAAGATGTCGCATCCCATCTGAATAATTTCATTGAGTTGTGTGATATGCAAAATAAGAAAGATGTGGATAATGATATTGTTAAACTGAAGCTATTTTCGTTCTCACTACAAGATCGTGCTATAACTTGGTTTTCATCTTTGCCTAAAAATAGTATTGATTCATGGAATAAGTGTAAAGATGCTTTTATTTCCAAGTATTTTCCTCCCGCTAAGATCATCTCCCTTAGGAACTATATTATGAATTTTAAGCAACTTGATCATGAACATGTTGCACAATCTTGGGAGAGGATGAAATTGATGATACGAAATTGCCCTACTCATGGTTTAAATTTGTGGATGATCATACAATTTTTTTGCCGGATTGAATTTTGCTTCTAGAAATCTCTTAGATTCGGCCGTGGGAGGTACTTTCATGGAAATCACTTTAGGGGATGTGATACGTCTCCAATGTATCTATAATTTTTGATTGTTCCATGATATTATATTATCAACCTTGGATGTTTTATATGCATTTATATGCTATTTTATATGATTTTTGGGACTAACCTATTAACCTAGAGCCAGTGCCAATTTCTGTTTTTTCCTTGTTTTTGAGTTTTACAGAAAAGGATATCAAACGGATTCCAATTGACGTGCCAATTTTTGATGATTTTTATGGACCAAAAGAAGACCCCGGAGTAAAAGAGTTGGGCCAGAAGAGTCCCGGGGCGTCCATGAGGGTGGGGGCGCCCCCACCCCCCGGGTGTGTGGGCCTACCTCATGGACGACTTGGGCACCTCCTTGACGTGAGACTGACGCAAAAATTCCTATCAATACAGAAACCTCCAGAAAATAACCTAGATCGGGAGTTTCGCCGCCTGAAACCTCCGTAGCCACCGAAAACCAATCTAGACCCGTTCCGGCACCCTGTCAGAGGGGGAATCCTTCTCCGGTGACCATCTTCATCATCCCGGCGCTCTCCATGACGAGGAGGGAGTAGTTCTCCCTCAGGGCTGAGGGTATGTACCAGTAGCTATGTGTTTGATCTCTCTCTCTCTCTCTCGTGTTCTTGAGTCGGCACGATCTTGATGTATCGTGAGCTTTGCTATTATAGTTGGATCTTATGATGTTTCTCCCCCTCTACTCTCTTGTGATGAATTTAGTTTTCCCTTTGAACTTATCTTATCGGATTGAGTCTTTAAGGATTTGAGAACACTTGATGTATGTCTTGCATGTGATTATCTGTGGTGACAATGGGATATCACGTGATCCACTTGATGTATGTTTTGGTGATCAACTTGCGAGTTCCATGACCTCATGAACTTATGCATAGGGGTTGGCACGCGTTGTCGTCTTGACTCTCCGGTAGAAACTTTGGGGCACTCTTTGAAGTTCTTTGTGTTGGTTGAATAGATGAATCTCAGATTGTGTGATGCATATCGTATAATCATACACACGGATACTTGAGGTGACATTGGAGTATCTAGGTGCCATTAGGGTTTTGATTGATTTGTGTCTTAAGGTGT
This sequence comes from Triticum urartu, assembly GCF_056163025.1. NCBI lineage: Eukaryota > Viridiplantae > Streptophyta > Magnoliopsida > Poales > Poaceae > Triticum > Triticum urartu. The sequence goes on from NC_141875.1 coordinate 561,443,111, forward strand.
TATTCTAGTACGAACTCTAGGATAGATTGAATGGAAAGGATTGCTTCATGTTATTTTACTACGGACTCTTGAATAGATCGATCAGAAAGGACAACTTTGAGGTGGTTTCATACCCTACATTAATCTCTTCGTTTGTTCTCCGCTATTAGTGACTTTGGAGTGACTCTTTGTTGCATGTTGAGGTATAGTTATATGATCCAATTATGTTATTATCGTTGAGAGAACTTGCACTAGTGGAAGTATGAAGCCTAGGCCTTGTTCCAATGCATTGCAATACCGTTTACACTCATTTTATCACTTGCTACCTTGCTGTTTTTATATTTTCAGCTTACAAAAACCTACATCTACCATCCATATTGCACTTGTATCACCATCTCTTCGCCGAAACTAGTTCACCTATACAATTTACCATTGTATTGGGTGTGTTGGGGACACAAGAGAATCTTTGTTATTTGGTTGCAGGGTTGTTTGAGAGATATAATCTTCATCCTACACCTCCCACGGATTGATAAACCTTAGGTCATCCACTTGAGGAAATTTGCTACTATCCTACAAACCTCTGCACTTGGAGGGCCGACAACGTCTACAAGAAGGTTGTGTAGTAGACATCAAGCTTTTTTCTGGCGCCGTTGTCGGGGAGGTTAGTGCTTGAAGGTATATATTTAGATCTTGCAATCGAATCTTCTAGTTTCTTGTTTTATCACTAGTTTAGTTTATAAAAGAAAATAATAAAAAAATGGAATTGAGGATAGCTCATATGCTTCATCTTTTTAATGTCTTTCATGAAAATAAGGATTCTGATAATTGTGCCAAAGTGTTAGAAGAAGAATGCATTAGAATGTTTGGCACTAAATCTTTGTATGATGAGCATGATTGCAATGTTGTTAGTATGAATTCTTTGAATATCCATGATGCTAATGATATGCAAAGCCACAATCTTGGGGATGCTATGTTTGATGAAGATGATATTTTTTGTCCCCGAAGTTTTGATGAGCAAATTTATTACGATGAAAGCATGCCTCCTATTTATGATGATTATATTGATGAAAGTGGATTTGGAGAGGTCATGACTTCATTTAGTGATGAATCCACTATTTCGAAAGAGGTTCCAATTGATTATGTGAACAAAGTTGCTATCTATGATGATTATTGTGATGACATGTATGCTATAAGGAATAAGGATAACCATGAAACTTGTCATCATGATTTTAGTTTTTAATTGGATTATGCCTCACATGATAGTTATTTTGTTGAGTTTTCTCCCACTATTATGAATGAGAAGAATTTTGCCTATGTGGTGAGTAGTAAATTTTCTATGCTTGTAGATCATGAAAAGAATGCTTTATGTGATGGTTATATTGTGGAATTCATTCATGATGCTACTGAAAATTATTATGAGGGAGGAACATATGCTTGTAGGAATTGCAATAATATCAAGTTTCCTCTCTATGCACTTAAAATCTTGAAGTTATGCTTGTTTTGCTTTCCTATGCTAGTTGATTATTGTTCCCATAAATTGTTTGATCACAAAATCCCTATGCATAGGAAGTGGGTTAGACTTATATGTGCTAGTCATATTTTTCATGATGCTCTCTTTATGTTTCAATTCTTATCTTTTATGTGAGCATCATTGAAATCATCGTGCCTAGCTAGGGGCGTTAAACGATAGCGCTTGTTGGGAGGCAACCCAATTTTATTTTTGTTCTTTGATTTTTTATCCTGTTTAGTAATAAATAATTCATCTAGCCTCTGCTTAGATGTGGTTTTATGTTTTTAATTAGTGTTTGTGCCAAGTAGAACCTTTGGGAAGACTTGGGGAAAGTCTTTGTGATCTTGCTGTAAAAAACAGAAACTTTAGCGCTCACGAGATTTGCTGCTATGTTTTACTGGAGAGTGCTACATAGTTGATTATTTTTGCAGATGATTAATAGATAAATTCCTCACGTCCGGCAATTTATTTTAGAATTTTTGGGGTTCCAGAAGTATACGTTTGATCCAGATTACTACAGACTGTTCTGTTTTTGACAGATTCTGTTTTCTATGTGTTGTTTGCTTATTTTGATGAATCTATGAGTAGTAACGGAGGGTATGAACCATAGATGAGTTGGAATACAGTAGATATTACACCAATATGAATTTAGAATGAGTTCACAACAGTACCTAAGTGGTGATTTATTTTCTTATACTCGATACAAGAAGAGGAAGAAAGCTCCTCAAAAAGTGGTGTGGTACTTTCCGATCACTCCTCGTCTGCAGCGCTATTTCGCGGACCCTAAGGTAGCAAAGCTCCTGCGTTGGCACGCGGATAGGGAGGAGAAGAAGAGATAAGATGACGCAAATGATCCGGAGATAGATAAAAAGACAAGATGCTGAGTCACCCTAAGGATGCGAGCCAGTGGGAAGCGTTGAACTTCGAATACCCAGAATTTGGGAAGGATCCAAGGAACATCGTGCTGGGCGCGAGCACCGATGGAGTCAATCCTTTTGGCAGCCAGAGAAGCACACATAGCACCTGGCCTGTGTTTGTGTGGATGTACAACCTTCCCCCCTGGTTGTGCATGAAGAGGAAGTACATTCAGATGAGTATGCTAATTGAAGGGCCGAAACAACGAGGGAACTACATCAATCTGTATCTGGGGCTGCTGAAGGAGGAGCTAGACACACTACGGAAAACGCCAGCCAATACGTGGGACACCGCAGAGAAAGAATATTTCCCTATGAGAGCTGCACTGCTCATGACGGTGCACGACTATCTCGGTTACGGATATCTCGCGGGGCAGGTAGTCCACGGATTTTCTGGATGCGTAAGGTGCATGGATGACACAACGTATCGCCAGCTAGATAGAGATCCCGGCTCTTCGAAAACCGTGTTCATGGGACATCGAAGGTGGCTTCGTGACGATGACCCGTGGAGGAAACGCAAGGATCTGTTCGATGGTGAAACCGAACCCCGAAAACGCCCGTGTACGAGGAGCGGCGAGGAAATAGACAAGCTGTTGAAAAATTGGAAAGACTGCCCACTGCCGGGAAAGAAGCAAAAGGCGCCAGAGCTGGGAAAGAAGCGAAAGGCGCCAGAGCCGCTGCTGAAGGTATGGAAAACGAGGTCTGTTTTCTGGGACTTGCCGTACTGGAAGATCCACCGTGTGCCTCACAGCCTTGATGTCATGCATATCACGAAGAACGTGTGCGAGAGTCTGCTTGGTACCCTGCTCAACATGCCAGAGAGGACCAAAGATGGGCCAAAAGCAAGGGCAGACTTGAAATCAATGGGCATCAGGCAGGAGCTTCATGCTATATATGATGATGATGATGATGATGATGATGATGATGATGAGGCGAAGCAGGACACAGAAAGTCGTCGCAAAGGCAAGAAGACTGGAAATGACTACCGACTCGTCAAAGCCCAGTCGTGTTGTCGTGAGGAGAGGCAAAAGGAAGATCATCGGAATGGATGGAGTAGCCAATGAGCAAGACTTCGACAAGTACGGCGACCCGAGGATCGAACATGACGACGATGATGGAGTAGCAGCATACACCACTAGAATAAGCAGGACCACCCTACCTAATGGACTTCCGTTCCACAGAAGAACTCCATTTGCGAAAAAGAAGGGCAAGAAGATTGTGAACAGATAGCTAGCTAAGATTGATTGTATTTTAAATCGTAGCCTTCATTTCTCGATTGTATTTCATGGGCACTTTTTGAACTATCATGAATATTTTTAAATTTCATGGACACTCGATCTTGATCCCCCTCCATCTCGATCGCTATCCCACCTCGCCAGATCCAGTCCCCCTCGCCGCCGAGCACCCACCGGTCCACCGGCCGCCGCCGCCGATCCCCCGCACCCTCGATTCCCCTACTCAACCGCCGCCGCCGACCCCCCGCACCCCTCCCCTACTCAACCGCCGCCGCCGACCCCCCGCACCCCCCGCACCCTCCCCCGCTCCACCAGCATTACTGTTTGATGATATTTTTTAAAAAATTATTACTATCTTATAAAAAAATATTACTGTTATGATTTAAACAAGTTTGAACATATTTAAACACAAATAAGTATCAAACAGCATTTTAAATGCATAAAAAAATTGTGGAGCCTGGGAATCAAACCCAGGACCTCCTGGTGTGAGAACTAGCTGCTGACCAGTCGAGCTAGTAGAGGGAACTTGATGTGGATCAGGTCAGGTGGAAGATAACCTGTTGGCTCGAGCAGAAATTAAAAAAAAATACTAATGACGCACCAGGGTGAGGTGCGCCATTAGTATGGATGTACTTATGGCGCACCGAGGGGTGGTGCGCCATTAGTATTGTGCCGCCCCCATCCATATTTCCTCCCCGGCCCAAACCTATCCCCTCTCTCTCCCTCGCCCTCGCCCTCGATCCCCTTCCCCTCTCCTCTCCCGACACCGCTGCCCCGCCGCCTCGACGCCGCCCCGACGCCGCCTCGACGCCTCGACGCCCCGACGCCACCTCGACGCCTTGACGCCCCGACGCCGCCTCGACGCCTCGACGCCGCCCCGACGCCGCCTCAACGCCTCGATGCCTCGACGCCGCTGCCCCGCCGCCTCGACGCCGCCCCGACGCCACCGAGGAGCACGACCTGGCGCAGGCGCACGGCGTTCAGGGCTACCCCACCCTCCTCTTCTTCATCGACGGCGTGCCCAGGGACTACTCCGGCGAGAGGACCAAGTGAGCAATTTCTGCAGATCCCCAATTCCCTCCCTATTCCCGCTCCGCAGCTGCTGAGAATTTTGTTTTTGCTTTGCTGCAGGGACACCATTATCGCTTGGCTGAAGAAGTAGGTGTCTGCTATATCCTGCACTTGAGGTGAGTTGTGTTCTCAGGTTTACATTGCAATGGGCACTCTTCTTGTAAACACAAATTTAGATTTATATACTATATGCTGGGTAATTAACCTAACTATTCATTTTTCCTTAGGTTAATATTAAAATGTCCAGTGTATATATATTTGAAAATGATTGATGCTAGATGTTAATTTGCTGGTACTAGCTAGAATTTGGCACTGAAAAGCAAAAGCAAAAGCTAATTAACTGCTGGGTAATAGCACTGGTACTAGGTAGCTCAAATACGTGTTCTGAAACACTGAGAGCAGAAACACTTACTACATACATATGCTCAAGAAACACTTACTAAACAGAAAAGGTTTTGACTTGAAATGTTAATAGCACAGAGAGCACCACAAGTTAAACACCTCAATCTGTTAGTATTTGTCTGCATTTTCTCACATTCTTCTTGTATCTGATCCAGTATTGCTTGTAGTGGTTTGTCCAAAATGTTCAATGATACTGCTTGGAGATGCATATATTGTTTCACCTCTTCACATGCCAATGTATTTTCCATGTTGTGATGGAGGCCTTTTTTTGCCTTGTCCACCCGAGAGGCCCATGAGTTTGCAGGAATGTCGATTAACTTCCGTTCTGGCAAATTCGGGTACTCCATATGTCCTATTTTCAGCAAAGGTCATGCTGAAATTTTCCGTGAATTTTAGCATGACTTTGCTAAAAATAGGACATATGGGGTACTTGTGACTAATGCATGGGTGTCGACAAACCATTAATTATACAACCTTGGCTTTTAGGGTGCCTCGGTGTCGATAAAAACCGAAATGATGAAAGCTTAGGCTTTTAGGGTGCCTCGGCGTCGAAAAACCCTCAATGACAAAAGCTTAGCTTTTAGGATGCCTCGGTGTCGACGAACCCTAAATGATGAGACCATGATATTTTTCCTTGACAATAACCAACTTTTTGACCAAACTTTGTTCCTATTTAGAGAGAAACATGGCCAACAACGATGAGGCCGGGGGTTCAGGTGGCAAGGCATTCTGGGAGCTGTTCCAGGAGATGGAGGAACAACCTCACTTGTATGAGGACGCCGCCTTCCCCACCGATCCTGAGACCACTGATGGTGCTGCCGAGGATGACCCCACTGATGCCACCACTGATGGTGCCGCCGAGGATGCCACCACTGATGATGGCGGCGCACGCACAGATGGCAGCCAACCGAAGAGGCAACGGAAGGACCGGCGCCCGACCGTGCTCCACACCCTCAAGGAGGAAGTTACTGAAGTGGACTCCGATGGGAATCCAACGGCGCCCGAACGAATAGTCAAGGGGTACTCGCTTCAGCTCGGGTGCATTCTCCGGAGCACCGTCTCGATCAACACCGAGAACCTGAGGCATCCTGACCGCGGGAATTTGCGCAACCTCCTTTTCACGAAGCTGCACGAATGATACAAGTTCCCCGCTGAATTTGAAAACACAAGCCTCAAAGGGAATAAAGTGAACAATGCTGCCCTCACGAAGATGAGCAAGGCCCTGTCTACTTGGAAAAGAAATGTGAAGAGAATGATCGAGAAAGGTGAGAGTTATGAGAAGATCAAGGAGAAAAATCCTTCGATCACCGAAGATGACTACAACAACTTCAAGATCAATTGCTCGAGCACCGCAAACTCCGAATCAAGTCAGTGGGGGAAAGAAATGCGGGAGCTGAACTTAGGGTTACACACACTCAGTCCTGGCGGTTACAGAGTGGCGGAGCCTATATGGGACAAGGAGGAGGCGGACCGTGCCGAGCGAGGCCTACCGCCCCTCTTCTATAAATACGGTGACAAGCAGACCAGGAACTTTGTTAGGGCCCGGTACAAGAAGGACCCGAAAACATAGGAGCTTACAACGGATCCGAAGACCAGGGCGCTTGAGCTTGTTCTGGTAAGGAATACACCCCCGCGTAATTAGCTCCATATGGTTGCATTCTAATTAATGAAGCCAAATTTCTAAATGGTTCACATTCCTTCCGCAGGCGACTGAAAGCAGTAGCGCGGGGTCGACTAAGAGCAACCCTTGGGACACCACTCTAAATAGGGCGTTGAATGTAATGAAGAACAAGGATAAGCTCAGTAAGCCGACGTCAGCTGGTCGTGTAGCCGTTGGGGCCGACGATGATGATGTGATACCCTTAGCGCCTGCCTGAGCTGGCCCCTGCTTTGGCCGAAGAGCCAGATTCGTTTGGGGGCGGGGGACACCACCCCAAAGACAACACCGCCAGTCGTGTCGGCGCCAAGTCGGCCCCATGGCAAGACCGCCGCAACGGTGCCGGACATCCCTATGCCACTGGATCCAAACATGCATATGGCACAGGATCAGAACGACGACGACGATGATACATTTGGCAACGTCGATCAGTACTTTGCCAATCATGGGTATGGTGGCGACTTCATGGGGCCTCCTTCTCAAGAACCCAACCCAACAAAAGACGTGCGCGATCTAGCTGGTACCGCGGAGAAGCCAAGTTGCAACAGGCGTCGTCTGCCGTTCAGCTCTCAGGAGACGCCTCTAGCTGCCGACTTCACCGAGCCTCAGATAGGCGAGGTGCGAAATATTATCAGCCCCAACACACTCAAGAAGGCGGTCTGTGAGTAGAACTCGGTCCCATTACAGGAGAAGAAGAAGGCACGCAAAAGAAAGACTAACAAGGGTGCGGGCCAGCCGGCACCGAGTATGATCCATGCTCAGGACGGGCCACCTTCACCTGAGGATTTAATGAGGAGGCTGCATGTGGCGGGTAGGCCGATGCTACCGAGAAATATGCTCGATGCTGCAACCGGTGCTATGCGGAGTCTGCATGACAGTGTTCTTTCTTTGGAGAAGCGGCGTCTCAGAGAGAAGGATGTGGCATACCCGGTTTTCATGGCCAAGGTGCCAGAGGGCAAGGGCTTTGTGGATAACTCCATCGGGGGTACGATCGTCCTGCGGTTTGATGACATCCACGCTATGTTGAACCTTCATCCGCTGCACTACACCTTCGTTCGGCTATTTTCACTGAGTATGGAGATGCGGATCATTCGCGACAAGACCCCGGACATCGTGATAGTCGACCCCTTCTACATGCGTGCCAAGATCTTGGGCAGCGCTGGGGACCGGCAAGTCGCGAGTTCTTACCTCGAAGGCGTCATTCTCGCAAACCAAGATAAAGATAACTTCCTCGTGCCTTACTTTCCCGAGTAAGTCCTCCCCTCAACTGCCCCGTAACATATGAATTCTTAGATTTCGATCATTTTTCTTTTAACATTCTGTGTTTTCTGCAGTGACACACATTGCACGCTCATCATCCTAAGCCCCAAATATTCCATGGCCACGTTTTTCGACCTGGACCGTCAGTCGAACGTAGACTACACAAATGTCAAGAAGGTTCTTGATGATGTTCTCCCCGGCTACGCCAAATCTGGAGGCACCTTCACCAGGCCTATTCGTAAGTACAGAAAATTAAAAAATTAAAAAAAACAAATATTCATACTAATGGCGCATCACATTACAGTGTGCCATTAGTATGCCAAAGGATACTAATGGCGCATCATTAAACAGTGTGCCATTAGTATGCCGAAGTTACTAATGGCGCATCTTGTTGTTGTGCGCCATTAGTATGCCAAAGCACCTGGGTATACATGGCCCCCTGGGAGGCATACTAACGGCGCACTGTTGTATATACTAATGGCGCATCTGAGGTCCTCCATTAGTATACCAGATACTAATGGCGCACCAGTGGTGCGCCATTAGTAAAATATACTAATGGCGTGGCACTAATGGCGCACCACTAATGCGCCATTAATGGCCAAATTAGGTGCGCCATTAGTAGGCCTTTTCCTAGTAGTGGTCATTGCACATGCCGGTACACCGCCGGAGGCATTCATATAGAGTCATATTTTTTTCTAAGTATCGATTTGTAATTCTTGAGCTGTAAGTAAATAAAAGTGTGATGACCATCATTATTAGAGCATTGTCCCATGTGAGGAAAGGATGATGGAGACTATGATTCCCCCACAAGTCGGGATGAGACCCCGGACGAAAAAAAGAGGCCATAAAAAAAGAGAACAGAATGCCCAAATAAAAAATGAGAGAAAAAGAGAGAACAGACAATATTACTATCCTTTTTCAACACTTGCACTACTGGAAATTGCTTATTGGCCGTCCGCCTTTTCTTTGCCGTCTGCTGGCTGACGGCAAAGAAGGTCTTTGCCGTCCGCTTACACAAAACGGACGCCAATGAATTTGGTGATGGCAAAGAAGGTCTTTGACGTCAGCCACTTCTTTGCCGTCAGCTGACGTACGACAAAGAGAGAGGTGGGCCCCACTAACGAGCTGCATAGAAAAAACCTAACGGTCCCCCTCTTTGTCGTCTGCTAGCAGACGACAAAGAGCACAAAAGCGGACGGCAAAGCATGGCGGACGACAAAGAGTGGACCTACCTAACGGGCCAAGCCCCACCCCGGTCGCCCCACTCTCTCTCTCTCTCTATCTTTCTCTCTCTCTTTGTTTGTGTTTCTCTCGTCCTCTCACCCCGACGACCCGCCGCCGCCCCTTGCCTCGCCCCCTCGCCCCGCACCCCTCCTCTGTGATGCCCCGACCTCCACCGCGCCACCGCCGCCCCCTCACCTAGCCGCCGCCGCCCGCCACTGCCCCCTCGCCCAGCCGCCCCGCCCCCTCCCTTGCATCGCCCCCCGCCCCGTCCCACCGCAGTTGTCCAGCCTCCCCCTCCACCGGGCCGCCTCCTCCTCCAGCGGCCGCCCTCCCATCCACCGGCGATCCCCTGCAGGTGAGTTCTTCCGCCTATTTTTAGTTTAGTTTTTTTTGTTTCTTCTAGTTTAATTTATGTTATAGTTATAGTTATAGTTTAGTTTTATTTTCATTTTAGTTTTAGTTTTAGTTTATTTTCGTTTAGTTTTATTTTAGATTAGTTTTAGTTTAGTTTAGAAGAAGAAGAAGAAGAAGTAGAAGAAGAAGAGGAAGAGAAGAAGGAAAGGAAAATCTCCTCCCGCCACCGCAGACTCTGCTCTGCCACACTAGTCTTAGATTGTCTATAGAAACCAAAGGAGTGGGATCAGATGTATTTGAGTAGAGAGCAGAAATTTCTTAGGTTACTAATATTAACCGGAAGCCTCAAAATTGCTTAGGTCACTAATATTAACCGGGCTCATACAAATTTGAGGGTACTATGTGGGTTTCCAGCCTATATTGATGGTGACTGGTTTAGTATGGAAGAGTTGGGGCCTCTTTGACAGCTCAATTGCCTTTCACTATGGAGCATAGAAAATGTATCTACTGCCTTGTTGGTTGCAAAGGTGAGGGTAAATGCAAGTAAACAACTCACCTCTCTTGCTTTAACATGTGGTGGTAGGGTGGGAGATGGGTTGGTTCAAGGAGCTAGTCTCTGAGTTCAAGGAGGAGGAGCAAAGAAGAGGGAAAGGGAAAGGAAGAAGAAGAAGAGGAGGAGAAAAAGAATAAGAAAAGGAAGAAGAAGAAGAGGAGGAGAAAAAGAATAAGAAAAGGAAGAAGAATAAGAATAAGAAGAAGAAGAAGAAGAAGAAGAAGAAGAAGAAGAAGAAGAAGAAGAAGAAGAAGAAGAAGAAGAAGAAGAAGAAGAAGAAGAAAAGGAAGAAGCGGAAGAAGAGGAAAAGGAAAAGGAGGAAAAAAGAAGAAGAGGGGAAGAAGAAGAAAAAGACATATTTTTATACTTTCTTACTTAGGGTTCCGCCACCTTTTTGAGTTTCTTTCTTTTATTTAGTTGAATGTTTTTATACCTCTAGCTAGTTGCCTAGTTTGCTGACCCAAAGAAGTTAAAATAGTTATTATATGAAATTCAACTAAAGTCAACATTTTTGACAACTAGTGCTACTAATAAATTCAACTAGAGCCATCATATGTCCACAAGTGCATTGTTTTTTGACTGAGAAATGATAACTTGGTGTAGTTTATTATCTTCTGCTCAAAATTTCTTATGTTATAATGTTGTATTATAATGTTGTAAGGGTACTAATTGGTCTCTTCTGCTGCTTATCAAATATGGGGGAAGCCGCCAACGCAGACTCCGGTCTGCCACACCGGAGTACGAGTTGGATGCTTTCAAGTTCTTAAGTATCATACTTGGGACTTCAGTATCATCCACGAGGCAGGTATATAAAAGGAGAGATCTCCCCTTCACCCATCTCATTATGATAACTCTGTTGTTTGCTACATCACTCATTGTCCCAAACTGCAGAGGCTACCTTTATGAACATGCTGGGTGAAGATCCGCCAAATAATGTGAAGCTGTGACAGGCCAGCAGCGGGTTTCACAGGCTGTGGAACGTGGAGTTGGTGATCAAGGAGGGCCACATGTACCTGTGTCATGGCTGGGAAAAGTTCTACCATGCCTACGACCTACGACTGGGGTACTTCCTTCTCTATAGGTACGACGATGACGCCACCATGCTCATCGTGAAGGTGTTAAACGCGACTATGTGTCGCATGCGCTACGCTGAGGACGATGATGCCAGTATGTTCTGCCTCTTCTTATTCCTCTACATTTGGCTTTGTCTCGCATCGATTTTTAACGGTCATTGTTGCATTTGGACAGGCAATGGGAGCAGCAGCAGCGACAGTGGCTACAGCCAAAGCAGCAGCGATTCTGGCTGTAGCAAAAGCAACAACGATTCTGGTTGTAGCGAAAGCAGCAATGATTCGGACTGCAGCAAAGACAACAAGGAGGATGATCCGGACTGGAGTGGGGAAGAAGAGGAGCAGCGTGGGCATCAGGCTGAGGATGACCTAGCGATGGTGGTGGCTGACCAAGGGAAAGAGATGGTGGTGGCACACCATGGGCAAGAGATGATGGTGGCTGAGGATGACCTAGCGATGGTCATGCTTGTCCTTCCTGAAGACAGCCTCATGATGGTGCTGGCGCCTGAAAATGACCTCTTGGTGGTGCCGGTGATCCCACAGCTGGGAGACATGACCACGCCAATTGTGGTAGAAGACTACATCCCACTGCCTCCACCGCCTCGCCGGTCTTGGCGCATCAAGCTGAGGAAGGAGAAGGAGAAGAACAATGAGAACTAAACTATGTCAGGTAGGGTTGATCTCCAAAATGATCTATATATACTTAGCTTTGTTTCCTTCGATAAGCTTAGTTACCTATGTTAGCTCTAATATGCTTAGTTACCTATGTTAGCTCTAATATGCTAAGTTATCTCTACTATGCTTAGTTTCCTATAGGTTAGCTCCAAAATTACTTATGTTAGCACAAAATGACCAACTTTACATAATAAGATTATAGTCTTCTTCTTCTTCTTCTCCAAAATGACGTAAGTTAGCTCTAAGTTAGCTCGAATATGCTTACTTTCCTATAGGTAGCTCCAAAATTACTTATGTTAGCACAAAATGAGCAAGGTTACATAATAAGCTTATAGTCTTCTTCTTCTTTCTTCTTCTTCTTCTTCTTCTTCTTCTTCTTCTACTTCTTCTTCTTTTTCTTCTCCAAAATGACATAAGTTAGCTCTAAGTTAGCTCTAATATGCTTAGTTCACTTAAAGATGGCATAATTAGCTAGGTTGGCTTCATTTTACCTAAGTTGGCTCTAATATGCTAAGTTATCTCTAATATTCTTAGTTTCCTATTGGTTAGCTCCAAAATTACTTATGTTAGCACAAAATGACCAATTTTACATAATAAGCTTATAGTCTTCTGCTTCTTCTTTTTCTTCTTCTCCAAAATGACATAAGTTAGCTCTAAGTTAGCTCTAATATGCTTAGTTCACTAAAAGATGGCATAATTAGCTAGGTTGGCTCAATTTTACCTAAGTTTGCTCTAATATGCTAAGTTATCTCTAATATGCTTAGTTTCCTATAGGTTAGCTCCAAAATTACTCATGTTAGCACAAAATGACCAAGTTTACATAATAAGCTTATAGTCTTCTTCTTCTTCTTCTAATTCTTCTTCTCCAAAATGACATAAGTTAGCTCTAAGTTAGCTCTAATATGCTTAGTTTCCTATAGGTTAACTCCAAAATTACTTATGTTAGCACAAAATGACCAAGTTTACATAATAAGTATGCTTACTTCTTATAGTCTTCTTCTTCTTCTTCATTTTCTTTTTCTTCTTCTAACATCTTCTTTATCATTTTGCAGATTTGATTTAATTCACGGAAGCTTGCGTGGATGGAGTGCTTCTTTTCCATTTGTGCTTTTATTTTGTATCAATGAACTTGCATGGTTGGAACTTGTTATATGGATGGATGGATAACGATGTTGGATGAACAAATGTGAAACTTTTGTAATATGTAAGGATGGAACTATATATGTGTTGGTTATGTATGTATATATGATGAAACTAGTGTGTTGGATATGCTTGTTGTGTATATATGGATATCTGTATATCTGTGAATCGCTGTCAAATTGAATGAATTGAATTAAAAACAGGGATGTACAGGCTCTTTGCTGTCAGCTAGTTGACGACAAATATGCCACGTGGCAGCTACCTGTGATTCCTGGGACTGGCATGTTTGAGCACTCTGTCATCTGCCAGCGGACGACAAAGACCTTTGCCTCTTTCCCATCCGCTGGCTGACGGCAAAGCATGCAGTTAACCCCTAATGGCTCTCACCCCACCTCACTGCCGTCCATGATCTTTGTCGTCTACTAGCCACCATCAGGGGAGGGCACAATCCATTGTCGTCCGTTTCTACGAAGCAGACGGCAAAGAAGGCCTTTGATCGCATGTGTTCATCCAGACATTTTGCCGTCCGCTAGCAGACGGCAAAGAGGTTTGCCGTCCGTGAACCATGCCTTTGCCGTTCGCCATGGCAGACGGCAAAGAAGCTGATTCCAGTAGTGTTGTGCTTCAAAGTAGCACCATGATCTTCGTGATAGAGAGTCTCATATGTTATCACTTTCATATACTAGTGGGAATTTTACATTATAGAACTTGGCTTGTATATTCCAATGATGGGCTTCCTCAAAATGCCCTAGGTCTTCGTGTACAAGCGAGTTGGATGCACACCTACTTAGTGTCTTTTTGAGCTTTCATACAATTATAGCTCTAGTGCATCCGTTGCATGGCAATCCCTACTCACTCACATTGATATCTATTGATGGGCATCTACATAACCCGTTGATACGCCTAGTTGATGTGAGACTATCTTCTCATTTTGTCTTCTCCACAACCACCATTTTATTCCACCTATAGTGCTATATCCATGGCTCACGCTCATGTATTGCGTGAAGATTGAAAAAGTTTGAGAACATCAAAAGTATGAAACAATTGCTTGGCTTATCATCGGGGTTGTGCATGATTTAAATGTTTTGTGTGTTGAAGATAGAGCATAGCCATACTATATGATTTTGTAGGGATAGCTTTCTTTGGCCATGTTATTTTGAGAAGACATGATTACTTTGTTAGTATGCTTGAAGTATTATTATTTTTATGTCAATATTAAACTTTTTTCTTGAATCTTATGGATCTTAATATTCTTGCCACAATAAAGAGAATTACATGGATAAATATGTTAGGTTGCATTCCACATCAAAAATTCTGTTTTATCATTTACCTACTCGAGGATGAGCAGGAATTAAGCTTGGGGATGCTTGATACATCTCCAATGTATCTATAATTTTGATTGTTCCATGCTATTATATTATCAACTTTGGATGTTTTATATGCATTTATATGTTATTTTATATGATTTTTGGGACTGACCTGTTAACCTAGAGCCTAGTGCCAGTTTCTGTTTTTTCCTTATTTTTTAGTTTTACAGAAAATGAATATCAAACAGAGTCCAATTGACGTGCCAATTTTTGACGATTTTTATGGACCAAAAGAAGACCCCGGAGTAAAAGAGTTGGACCAGAAGAGTCCCGGGGCGTCCACGAGGGTGGGGGCGCGCCCACCCCCCGGGCGCGTGGGTCTACCGCATGGACGACTCGGGTACCCCCTTGACGTGAGACCCACGCCAAAAATTCCTATAAATACCGAAACCTCTAGAAAATAACCTAGATCGGGAGTTCTGCCGCCTTAAACCTCTGTAGCCACCGAAAACCAATCTAGACCCGTTCCGGCACCCTGCCAGAGGGGTGAATCCATCTTCGGTGGCCATCTTCATCATCCCGGTGCTCTCCATGATGAGGAGGGAGTAGTTCTCCCTCGGGGCTAAGGGTATGTACTAGTAGCTATGTGTTTGATCTCTCCCTCTCTCTCTCTCTCTCGTGTTCTTGAGTCGGCACGATCTTGATGTATCGCGAGCTTTGCTATTATAGTTGGATCTTATGATGTTTCTCCCCCTCTACTCTCTTGTAATAAATTGAGTTTTCCCTTTGAAGTTATCTTATCTGATTGAGTCTTTAAGGATTTGAGAACACTTGATGTATGTCTTGCATGTGCTTATCTGTGGTGACAATGGGATATCACGTGATCCACTTGATGTATGTTTTGGTGATCAACTTGCGAGTTCCGTGACCTATTGAACTTATGCATAGGGGATGGCACACATTTTTGTCTTGACTCTCTAGTAGAAACTTTGGGGCACTCTTTGAAGTTCTTTGTGTTGGTTGAATATATGAATCTGAGATTGTGTGATGCATATCGTATAATCATACCCACGGATACTTGAGGTGACATTGGAGTATCTAGGTGACATTAGGGTTTTGGTTGATTTGTGTCTTAAGGTGTTATTCTAGTAAGAACTCTAGGATAGATTGAATGGAAAGAATAGCTTCGTGTTATTTTACTACGGACTCTTGAATAGATCGATCAGAAAGGATAACTTTGAGGTGGTTTCATACCCTACAATAATCTCTTCGTTTGTTCTCCGCTATTAGTGACTTTGGAGTGACTCTTTGTTGCATGTTGAGGGATAGTTATATGATCCAATTATGTTATTATCATTGAGAGAACTTGCACTAGTGAAAGTATGAACCCTAGGCCTTGTTTCAATGCATTGCAATACTGTTTACACTCATTTTTATCACTTGCTACCTTGCTGTTTTTACATTTTCAGATCAAAAAAACCTATATCTACCATCCATATTGCACTTGTATCACCATCTCTTTGCCAAACTAGTTCACCTATACAATTTACCATTGTATTGGGTGTGTTGGGGACACAAGAGACTCTTTGTTATTTGGTTGCAGGGTTGTTTGAAAGAGGCCATCTTCATCCTATGCCTCCCACGGATTGATAAACCTTAGGTCATCCACTTGAGGGTAATTTGCTACTGTCCTACAAACCTTTGCACTTGGAGGCCCAACAACGTCTACAAGAAGAAGGTTGTGTATTAGACATGAAGAAGGTACTAAAATCCTAGATAATATTATTGTCAATTATTCTCAATGGCATACTGAAACATCTTCCACTAGTAAAAAAAGTGCATGCGATTGAAGAGATTAATGTTTTGAGTGGAAAGATGGATGAACTTATGAAATTGTTTGCTAGTAAGAGTGCTCATGTTGATCCTAATAATATTCCTCTATCTACTTTGATTGAGAATAATAATGAATCTATGGATGTGAATTTTGTTGGTAGGAACAATTTTGGTAATAACGCGTATAGAGGTAATTTTAATCCTAGGTCGTTTCCTAGTAATTCCTCAAATAATTATGGTAGTTCCTACAACAATTCTTATGGAAATGATAATAAGATGCCCTCTGATCTTGAGAACAATATTAAAGAATTTATTAGTTCTCAAAAGAATTTCAATGCATTGGTTGAAGAAAAGTTGCCTAAGATTGATGATTTGGCTAGGAACCTGGATAGAATTTCTCTTGAGATTGATTCTCTGAAAATTAGATCTATTCCACCCAAGCATTATATTAATCTCTGAAAGCTATGAGAATTTCCATTGATGGGTGCAAAGAAAGAACCGTTAAGATGCGTGCTAAGCGAGATTGGTTTGTAAAAGCGCGTTCTTCTAGTTTTCGTGAAAATAATGATGAAGATATTATAGTGATTGATGTGAATCCTGTTGAATCTTTGTTTTCTAATATAAATCTTGATAAAGATGGGACTGGAGATGAGTCAACTTTAGTTAAAATGTGTCCGAATAATTTGGAGTTTATAGATCTTGATGCAAAAATTGATAAAAGTGAAATTGGAGAGGTCAAAACTTTAATTAGTGATGAACCCACTCTTTTGGATTTCAAGGATTTGAATTATGATAATTGTTCTTTGGTAGATTGTATTTCCTTGTTGCAATCTATGTTGAATTCTCCTCATGCTTATAATTAAAACAAAGCTTTTGCTAAACATATCATTGATGCTATGATGCAATCTTTCGAAAAAAAGCTTGAATTGGAAGTTCCTATTCCTAGAAAATTTAAGATGAGAGGGAACCTACTATTAAGATTAAGATTAATGATTATGAGTGCAATTCTTTATGTGATTTGGGTGCTAGTGTTTCCACGGTTCCAAAAACTTTATGTCATGTGTTAGGTTTCCGTGAATTTGGTGATTGTTCTTTAAATTTGCATCTTACGGATTCCACTATTAAGAAACCTATGGGAAGAATTAATGGTGTTCTTATTGTTGCAAATAGGAATTATGTGCCCGTAGATTTCATTGTTCTTGATATAGATTGCAATCCTACATGTCCTATTATTCTTGGTAGACCTTTCCTTAGAATGATTGGTGAAATTATTGATATGAAAGAAGGAAACTTTAGATTTCAATTTACGATAAGGGAGGGCATGGAACACTTTCCTATAAAGAAAATTAGGTTACCATATGAATCTATTATGAGAGCCACTTATGGATTGCGTACCAAAGATGACAATACCTAGATCTATGTTTTTATGCCCAGCTAAGGGCGTTAAACAATAGCGCTTGTTGGGAGGCAACCCAATTTTATTTTTGTTATTGCTTTTTTGGTTCTGTTTTTCAATAAATATTTGATGTAGCCTTTGGTCAGATGTGTTTTTGTGTTGAAATTAGTGTTTGAGCCAAGTAAGACCTTTGGGATGGCTTACGGTGATAGTTGATTTGATCTTGCTGAAAAACAGAAACTTTTGAGCGTAGTTACAGAATTTTTAAAAAACACAGAAGCGTGATAAAGTTATGAATGTTTGACACAAGATTGATATACAAATTTCCTCTGTTGTCCTAATTTTTCAGAATTTTTGGAGTTACAGAAGTATTCAAAGTTTATAGATTACTACAGATTGTTCTATTTTTGACATATTCTGTTTTCTATGTGTTGTTTGCTTATTTGGATGAATTTATGGGTAGTATCGGGGGTATGAACCATGGAAAAGTTGGAATATAGTAGATATTACACCAATATGAATGAATAATGAGTTCACAACAGTACCAAAAGTGGTGATTTTATTTTCTTATACTAACGGATCTCATGAGTTTTTTGTTGAGTTTTGTGTTGTGGAGTTCTCAAGTTTTGGGTAAAGATTGGAATAAGGAGTAGCAAGAGCCTAAGCTTTGGGATTCCATAGGCACCCCAAGGAAATATTCAAGGAAAACCAAGATCCTAAGCTTGGGGATGCCCCGGATGGCATCCCCGCTTTCGTCTTCGTCTATCGGTAAATTTACTTGAGGCTATATTTTTATTCACCACATGATATGTGTTTTGCTTGGAGCGTCTTTTATGATATGAGTCTTTGCTTTTTAGTTTGCCTCAATCATAATTTCTGTACACACATTTTGAGAGGGACACATGTGAACTGTGATTTATTAGAATACTCTTTGTGCTTCACTTATATCTTTTGAACTAGGCAATTTTTCTCTGGTACTTCACTTATATCTTTTTAGAGCATGGCAGTGGTTTTATTTTATAGAAATTATTGAACTCTCATGTTTCACTTATATTATTTTGAGAGTATCTCTAAACAACATGGTAATTTTCTTTGGTTATGAATTTAGTCCTAATATGATGGGCATCCAAGAGGAATATAATAAAAACTTTCATATAAAGTGCATTGAATACTATGTGAAGTTTGATTCCTTATGATTGTTTTGAGATATAAAGATGATGATATTTGAGTCATGCTAGTGAGTAATTGTGGATTGTAGAAATACTTGTGTTAAAGTTTGTGATTCACGTAGCATGCATGTATGGTGAACCGGTATGTGATGAAGTCGGAGCAAGATTTATTTATTGATTGTCTTCCTTATGAGTGGCGGCTGGGGACGAGCGATGGTCTTTTCCTACCAATCTATTCCCCTAGGAGCATGCGAGTAGTACTTTGTTTCAATGACTAATAGATTTTTACAATAAGTATGTGAATTATTTATGACAAATGTTGAGTCCATGGATTATACGCACTCTCACCCTTCCACCATTGCTAGCCTCTCTTGTACTACACAACTTTCGCGGTGCCTTACACCCACCTTATACCTTCCTCAAAACAGCCACCATACCTACCTATTATGGCATTTCCATAGCCATTCCGAGATATATTGCCATGCAACTTCCACCATTCCATTTTATTATGACACACTCCATCATTGTCATATTGCTTTGCATGATCGTAAGATAGCTAGCATGATGTTTACATGGCTTGCCCGTTTGATGTCATTTGCTACGCCACATCATTGCACATCCCGGTACACCGCTAGAAGCGTTCATATAGAGTCATATTTTTTCTAATTACCGAGTTTTAACTCTTGAGTTGTAAGTAAATAAAAGTGTGATGATCGTCATTATTAGAGCATTGTCCCATGTGAGGAAAGGATGATGGAAGCTATGATTCCCTCACAAGTTGGGATGAGTCTCCAGACTTTACAAAAAATAAAAGAGGCCAAAGAAGCCCAACATAAAAAAAGAGAAAGAAAAAAATGAGAAAAAAGAGAGAAGGGGCAATGTTACTATCCTTTTTCCACACTTGTGCTTCGAAGTAGCACCAAGATCTTCATCATAGAGAGTCTCCTATGTTGTCACTTTGATATACTAGTGGGAATGTTTCATTATAGAACTTGGCTTGTATATTCCAATGATGGGCTTCCTCAAATTGTCCTAGGTCTTCATGAGCAAGCAAGTTGGATGCTCACCCACTTAGTTTCTTTTTGAGCTTTCATAAACTTATAGCTCTAGTGCATACGTTGCATGGAAATCCCTACTCACTCACATTCATATCTATTGATGGGCATCTCCATACCCCGTCCATATGCCTAGTTGATGTGAGACTATCTCCTTCTTTTTGTCTTCTCCACAACCATCATATTCTATTCCACCTATAGTGCTATATCCATGGCTCACGCTCATGTATTGTGTGAAAGTTGAAAAAGTTTGAGAACATCAAAAGTATGAAATAATTGCTTGACTTGTCATTGAGATTGTGCATGATTTAAATATTTTGTGTGATGAAGATAGAGCATAGCCAGACTATATGATTTTGTAGGGATAACTTTCTATTAGGAAGATAAAGCACAACCAGACTATATGAAACAATTGCTTGGCTTGTCATCGGGGTTGTGATAATTTAATACTTTATGTTAGGAAGATAAAGCACAACCAGACTATATGATTTTGTAGGGATAACTTTCTTTGGCCATGATATTTTGAGAAGACATGATTGCTTTATTACTATGCTTGAAGTATTATTGGTTTTATGTCAATATTAAACTTTTGTTTTGAATCTTATGGATCTGAACATTCATGCCACAATAAAGAAAATTACATGGATAAATATGTTAGGAAGCATTCCACATAAAAATTCTGTTTTTATCATTTACCTACTAGTACAAGAAGGAATTAAGCTTGGGGATTGATACATCTCCAACGTATCTATAATTTTTGATTGTTCCATGCTATTATATTGTCTATCTTTGATGTTTTATATGCATTTATATGCTATCTTATATTATTTTTGGTACTAACCTATTAACCTAGAGCCTAGTGTTAGTTTCTGTTTTTTCCTTGTTTTGAGTTTTGTAGAAAAGGAATATCAAACAGAGTCCAAACGAGCTGAAAGTTTATGGTGATTTTTTATGGACCAGAAGAAGCTCCCGAAGCACAAGACATGGGATAGAAGAGTCCCGAGCCAATGACAAGGGTTGAGGGCGCGCCCCCTACCTTGTCGCTGCCTCGTGGACCCCCTGACTTTAAACCGACGCCAAAAATTCCTATAAATCCAAAAACCCCCAGAAAGAAACCTAGATTGGGAGTTTCGCTGCCGCAAGACTCTGTAGCCATGAAAAACGAATCGGGAACCTGTTCTGGCACCCTGCCGGACGGGGAAACTGTCATCGGTGGCCATGTTCATCATCCTGGCAGTCTCCATGACGAGGAGGGAGTAGTTCACCCTCGGGGCTGAGGGTATGTACCAGTAGCTTTGTGTTTGATCTCTCTCTCTCTCTTGTTCTTGACTTGGCACGATCTTGATGTAGCACGAGCTTTGTTACTATAGTTGGATCATATGGTGTTTCTACCCCTCTATATCCTTGTGATGAATTAAGTTTTACATTTTAGGTTTCATTATTATCGTATTGAATACTATTATGGATTTGAGAACACTTGATGTATGTCTTGCGTGGGATACCCGTGGTGACAATGGGGTATTCTATTTACTCACTTGATGTATGTTTTGGCACTCAACTCGTGGATTCCCAAGGTGACATTGGGGTAATCTATGCATAGGGGTTGATGCACGTTTTCGTCCTTGTTTCTCTGGTAGGAATGTTGAGGCACTCTTTGAAGTTCTTTATGTTGGATTGAATATTATGAAACTGAAGTTGTTTGATGCATATCGTATAATTGACCCAGGGATACTTGTGGTGACACTGGGGTAGCTAGGTGACATTAGGGTCGATTGATGTGTGTCATATGGTGTTATTTCACTACGAACTCTAGGGCTGTTTGTGACACTTATAGGAATAGCTCAATGGATTGATCGGAAAGAATAACTTTGAGGTTGTTTCGTACCCTACAAGCAATTTCATCTCATGTTCTCCGCGATAGGAACTTTGGAGTGACTTTTGTCACACATTGAGGGACTGCCGTATGATTTAATTATGTTATCATTATTGAGAGAACTTGCACTAGTGAAAGTATGAACCCTAGGCCTTGTTTGCAAGCATTGCAATACCATTTTCACTCACTTTTGTTACTAGTTACCTTGCTGTTTTTATATTTTCAGATTACAAAAACCTATATCTACAATCCATATTACACTAGCGAACTGGTCTCCCGTATCATGCAGGGATCGTCCAGGCACCGACGTGTTTACAACACTGCTCCAGTACTATCGCTTGTCTCTCTTCTATTAACTCAACCGACTCGCGGGTACGGGGAAGTGTGCCTATGGTATGTTCTCAATTGCGGTCCCACATGTGTGTGCAAATGCAATATGACGCGCGTTCCATTCAGAGAATGGCATGCCAGACCGACTGACCGTCTGGGGTGCGACACGAACGCGACGGGCGTGCCGTATACATGTGTACCGCCGTTTTCTTCGGGCTTTGCTCCATGGCGCAATCCATGGATAAAAAATTATATTTAAAAGTCGAGTGCGGGCCTTTTCCCACGCAGTAGGCGAGGCAGTTCCGCCTAGTCGGTTCGATAGAGAGGCGAGAAGGTGAGGGACTTGGCTGCTGCAAACGTAGGTCTGTGTGATTTGACCGCTCGTTACTGCTGGACAGGTGGGGCCCTGTGATTTGACTTGCTATTATCATTATTATTGTGGCGCTACGACCGGCGTGAATCTCCTGATTCCTGACCACCTCCATGGTATACAGGTGCCAAGTACTGTACTACCTAGCTACTTACTCCTTGGCAAATGCAATGAATACTATGAAGAAAGAGATAGAGAGAAGTAAAAAATACTCTTATAGCCGACCTTATAGCTAACCTTGTTGTATGAGTGACCATAAGTGATGACTATGTATGACATGCCAACATCAGATAGCCTAATGCACCTGCACGGAGCAAGTAGTTTCATGCATGCGAGGTAGGCAAACAAATGCTCATTTATAGCTGTCTGAAATCTCCAAGGGCGCGACCGCACGAGCGAGGCGACGGTCGTGGTAGGCGCGACCATGATATGGCTGCTGACAAACCTTGGATCTGAGATCGAACGGTCGCATGCTAAGTTGCAAAAAATTTGTAGAATAACCCTCCAAGATAGGATATTGACCCATAGGTCTAGAATCACGCCATGCAACCGTTCAATCTCAGATCCAAGGGCTCTCAGAAGCCAATATCATGGGAGCATGGAAAGCTTCGCATCACCTGTAATTTTCCTGACGCTTGACGTGCGAACACACAGATGCATGAAGCCATTTAATTGGGCGTCTAGTAGACATGACATCTAATTGTCCCCTCATAGTACTATGCATGAATCCATTTATTCACCGGGCAAGCCACTACCGTGTCGTTCCCACGCCCCACTCAACATTTTTACAATTGGAAAACCGCTAGCCGTTTGCTCCTACTCGTCCCCGGCTGTCCTTTAACATTATGGCAATTCACTCCTAGCCGTCTCGTCCTTTCACATTACACACTACAAAAAAAGACACATCCATTTTGGGCCTAGCAAATTCTTTTCTGTCATGCTTATGACACTTCTATGACGATAATTATCACAAAACCCGGTATCATCATAGATGTGGTGGGCTCCTACTTCTATGAAAAAAATTCATGACAGAAAATGGGTTTTCGTCCTGGGTGGGCCGGAGACGTAGCTGCATGACATTCTTTGGGCCGTCCATGATGGAAAAAATCATGGTAGAAGCGAGGGCGAGGAAAATATGGGGGAGTTCCCGGTTACGGTGGGTGGTCTGGGCCGAGCGATGCATGGTGGTTTGCGCATTTCTCTCTTGTTCGCGCATATGTGCGAGGCGTTGGCTAACTAAACCCGAGCGATCGCACGTTACTGAACCCGAGCGATCAATCCCTTGGCTGTTAACTGAACCCAAGCGATTCATTCACTGATGACTGAACCCGAGCGATTCCTTCGGTGCTGCTGCTAACTAAACCAGAGCGATCGATCACTCCTGCTACTTACTGAAGCCGATCGAGCCCCCGTGCGAGACATAGCCAGCCGGTCTTGGGTTGCCTCTTGATGAATAGTAACCATTGCTACAGTGCGCGCGGTACGTAGAATGAGTCGAGACATGGTGAGTCAAGCCAGTTGGTTGGCTATAGATGAGTAGTTCCCGGTGGTGGTTGGATGAACAGGACCCCCTTGGTAGTAGGCCATTGCCGCTAGATGAACAGGACCCCGAGGAGGCCGCCACACCCCAACCAGTTGGGGGTGGATGAACAGGACCCCATGGAGGCTCTATGAACAGCAGCCGGTGGAGGCTGGATGATCAGTAGCCGTGGATGAAAAGTAGCCCATGGAGGCAGGAGGAGGTCGACAGTGGATGAAAAGTAGCCCATGGAGGCTGGAGTGAGGCTGTCGGCTTCCCAGGAACGATGGTACCCAGACTTGCCTGCTTGCGGCCTATGACGTGGCTCCATCGACGGCCTAGTACGACCCAGCTTCAGCAACAACAACCCAAGACCCTCGCGAGGGGCCAAGACTCGTGAGGCGGACAACGGCAAGGCCTCCCTAGGGGGCGGCCTCACCATGCTGGCTCCCGATGAGCGGAGATATCAAGGCAAGGTGCACCTCACGAGGTTCGCATGACATGAGCCATGACGACGATGGCCACGCGGGCGCCAGCGGGCGCATTGTACTAGTTTCCCCTTTGGTGCCAAGGAGGCAAGGGCAGGAGCGGAGTCCTGAGGAATCAAGCAAAGGTTTCCATATCGGTGCAACAATACCAAGACCGCCAGGACGGCAGGACGGATGTCATCGCGGAGCCCACCTTGGCGTCACCACCAGGGGCTTTCGCAGGCGAAGACTACTTTTCTCAGGATAACTTGTACTAGTTGTACCCCATCAAATTTGGCCGTTGTGGGATACCTTCCCGCCTTGCATTGGGAAGAGGACCAATGCCGCTATAAATAGGGCTTAACCACCACCATAGAAAGGGGAATCATTGAGATCATCCTCTCACCCACTAGCTCATCGAGCTCAAGAACACCTCACCTACAGTGGCTATTCAAACACTATACTAGCTCATCGTCAGCCCCTCGAGGCAATCCACCACAAAGCTGGAGTAGGGTATTACACCGCAAGGTGGCCCAGACCAGGAAAAACGGCATCCTATCTTGTCCCTTGGATTTGTCGAGTTAGGCCTAGGAATCATTGAGCAGGCAGATTGGTGAGGAAGAGTTCTTCGCGCGCACCCTAGTGTTTGAACCTCTCAAGGGTCTGCGGAACCCAAGATCCGACATTTGGCGCGCCAGGTAGGGGTGTGTCAGAGCCTCTCTTCCGTGGAGTGACTCGCCACCGCTCCACTGCTTCCATGGCTGACGCTCGTTGAGTCCGTGCTGAGCATCGGGCCGCCCTTGCCGCTCGCATAGCCCAGCTGGCGCCCGTCGTTCTCCATTCCCTGCCGCAAAGGCCGCCACCGGGCCGGTGGGGCACGAGCAACAAGCTTTTTCGCTGCACACCTCTGTGCGGTGTGTTGGACGCATGGCCACCCCATCGCTGACTCCGGCGGGTTCTTCATCTCATGCTCATCGCGTGCCGGTGGACGCATAGGCTGCGCTGCTCATGGCACGCGAGCTCCTGCGCTACCGCCCGGTCGACGACCTCTAAGAAGACCGGACGGACCGCATCGCCGAGTTTGTCAGCACCGCTGGGGGCTCTCCTGCGCCGTCCCTCTCGCTGCCTCGCCCACCGCCTGCCATGGGCGACGTAGCCCATGGAGCGCCTCCGCCACCTCCCCGTCAAGACGTCTCCCTCGGACCAAGGTGCGTGGCCCCACAATGTGACCCGCCGCGTAGGGCGCCCGCGCATGGAGAAGATAGCTGCCAGGAGGTCCAGCGGCCATAAGAAGGTGCTCGAGCGCTCCCTGCACCACCACGTCAAGACCACGCACCTCTTGTGATGGTGGCGTGCGAGTGCGAAGATCAGGCTCCACATCCACGTCGGGCTCCCGTGACCACTGCGGGCTGCCGAGCATTCACTCCCGAGCTCCGCAGTGTCGTCTGGCTGGGGAAGTTCAAGCCTGACATGCCTCCATGCTATGATGGCACCCCGACCCTACTGAGTTCCTACAGCTCTACGAGCTGAGCATCAAGGCGGCCAATAGTGATGAGAATGTCATGGCGAACTGGTTTCCCATGGCCCTCAAGGATGGCGCGCGATTGTGGCTCCTGAACCTGCCCGCGGGATTGATCTCCTCCTGGGGCCAAATGCGCGAGCGCTTCGTCGCCAACTTCCAGGGCACCCCTGACTGCCCGCCTGCCGCGGGTGACCTGCGGCACATCAACAACAGCCGGGGGAAACCCTGCAGATGTACATCCAGCGCTACAACAACGTTCGTCTCAAGATCCCCAAGGTGTCAGACGAGGCCATCATATTAGCGTTCTCTGATTGCGTCCGCGATGTCAAGATGAAGGAGAAGCTTGCCATACACGAGGACCTGTGCACGTCTCTCGAGATGTTCAACATGGCAACCAAGGGCGCGAGAGCCGAGGAAGGATGCCTCTCCCTCCTTGAGCTCCCGGCGGCCGACCCAGAGGACAAGAAGGCCAAGGCCAAGGACATGAAGCGCAAGGGGGTGGCCATGCTCGCGGCTGAACCAGAGATGAAGCATGGCTGTGACCACCTAGAGTCATCCAAGAGAAGCTGTTCGTTTTGTGTCTTCCACAATGTACACAGCCACAACACCAATGACTGTGAGGAGCTCAGGGCCATCCGCGACGGGCGCCTCGGTCGATGCCCCGAGTGCAACGATCGAGGCTACGACCATGGAAGAGGTCGAAGTGGAGGACGCTGGGACGACCGCGGCCCCCGCCAGGAGTGGTGTGACCAGCCGTGTGAGGACCACTGGCAGGGCCGGCCTCGTGAGGGCGCCTGGAGAGATCAGCCTCATGAGGACCGTTCTCAGGACAATGCAGGCCTCCCTCCACTTCCTCCAGCGCCAAGAAGGAACGACGACCACCACTAAGACGAGGGGGCTGGGGGCTTCTAGGAGCCTTGTGCCATAGCCTGCCTCCTGGGCGGTGCACAAGCCCCAGCCTCTCAACGCATCTTCAAGCAGGTCGCCCGTGAGGTGAACGCGGCCCTCCCCAGGCTCGACGCCACGCCCCACTCACGTGGTCCAAGTGCACCATCACCTTCAGCTCGTCCGGCCATCTTAAGTGCGCAGCAACTGCCGGCACCCTCCCGGTGCTCTGCTCTCCCGTCATCAGCAATGTCCTCGTCACCAAGGCCCTCATCGATGGCGGTGCGGGGTTCAATGTTCTCTCCATCGAGACATTTGACCGCCTCTAGGTGACCTATGATCAGCTGCAGCCCACCAAGCCTTTCTCAGGAGTAACCGATGGCTCCACCACCCCGATAGGGCAGACCTACCTCCCTGTTACCTTCGGCCAGCGTGACAACTACCGTACAGAGCTCATCGACTTCGATGTCACCCACATCCGCCTTCCCTACAATGCCATCCTTGGATATCCGGCCCTGGCCAAGTTCTTGGCGGCGACTAACCATGGTTACAATGTCCTCAAGATGTCAGGGAACCGTGACATCATCACGGTAGCCTGCGAGGAGAAGGATGCGGTGTGCTCTCTCGAGCGCGCCTACCTGGCTGCAGTAATCACGGACCTAGACAACAAGGGCACCATCCACCCTCCTGAGGATGCCCACAAGAAGAAGAAGCAGCTGTTCCGCCAAGAGCCTCAGGAGAGCGGTGTTCTGAGCGGCACCACCTCAGGACCTGCGCCCACGGACGGGGCTCCTACCTCTCGCACATAGGAAGGCGCGCCCAGTGCCCTCCTCAGGCTGGGCTCGGGGGCTCTCTTCTGGAGGGCCTCTCACTTAGCCAATGTCACAAGGGATGCGCTCGGGCACCACATGGAGGCATGCTACATCCCACGCTTCCCTCATGAGGGCACAAGGCACGGGGTGCCGAGTGCTCAGGAGTTCATCGTCAAGACGACCGAGGAGCTTCAAGAGGCAAAAGCCATGCGCGGCGATCGCCGCCCGCCACCTGGCGTGGCTCCTTGTCCTGGCGAGGACAACAAGCCGCGCGTCTGCATCAACGTTCTAGGGCTCAATAGGGCCATGTCCCAGGAGCACTTCTGGCCATCGCGCGTTGGTCGGTGTGAGGGCCCCCCTCACATCTACGTTCGCATGCCCTTTGGCCTGCCGAACG
Source organism: Triticum urartu (assembly GCF_056163025.1). NCBI lineage: Eukaryota > Viridiplantae > Streptophyta > Magnoliopsida > Poales > Poaceae > Triticum > Triticum urartu. The sequence goes on from NC_141875.1 coordinate 561,471,090, forward strand.
CGGCGGCTACCTTCCAGCATCGCCTACTGAGCATCATGGCGGCTCAGTAGGCGAGGCACCATGCGGTCCTAGCAGAGATGGTGACAGATCTTCGCGAGCCTCCCGAGCCTCCAGAGCCTCCCAAGGTTCAGGACCCAGGCGGCTCGTGCGGAGTGACTTCTCCAGCACGCGCCTTCAGCTACTCCAACATCTCTTCAGCAATGGGGCCAGGTGACGTTTTCCAGTTTATTCAGTTGGGGGCGCCCTACGGGCTGCATCATCTCCAGATCGCATGGGCTTGTCCCCGCGGCGTGTATCTTTCTTGCATCCTCTAGCCGCTCTGTTGGGGGCGCCCCTCGGGCTGCATCATCCCCAGGCCATGTGGGTCTGTCCCTATGGCGTCTATCATTCTTGCAGAGCTAGCTTTACCTCCTTCCATAAATCGCTTTATGATTATCATCTCCTGTCCGGTACTTCGTTGCAATGAACGTTGTGTGCCCCTGCAAACCCACCCACGACCGCCTCATGATTAAGGGCAGACACGGCATCTGTGCTCGGGTCCATCGCTGCAGCGTCGCTGAACCCAAGTGGCTGGGCTCTAGCTCGCGGGCCAGCTCCCGTGCATGTCACCTCCCATGGTCCTTGGTGCCTTGTCCTCGCATGAGCTAATCAGGGGCGGGTAAGTTAGGGCACGTGCCACGGTGCCTCGCCACCACGGGAGCCGCACGCCGGTTGTCTTTCTTAAGGATTGCACGAGAAGACTGGGCACGGCGTCTGTGCTCGGGTCCGTCCCTGCAGCATCGATAAACCCAATGGCTGAGCTCTGTCTGGCGGCCGGCCCCATTCTCGTCCCCTCCTGGGGTCGTTGGTGCTTAGCCTTCTCATGTGATAGCCTCAGGAGATTCATTCGGCGCAGGTTGTCTGACCATCTCACAGGGCCATCACACGTATTCCAAACAAAGTTTAGGTGCAACCCGCCTTGAGGTAGGGCCTCGTGAGTCCCACGCTGGCTCACGAGTTAGGGCGGGGCTGTACACGCCCCGGGGGCTCCACTCAGAGGGAGTCCCCACCCACGCACCAGTGGAAGCACCATGCTCCGTGCTGGCAGTCGACACGGTCGAGGAGCGGCTATGCCCATGCAAGTGTGGAAGCACCATACTCCGCGCAGGTGATAAACAACTGGGGGCAGCCCCATGGCCGCATTAACCTCAGGGAGCCGCCACGCTCAGTGGCCAGCCTCATCGCAACACTTTCCCTTCGGGAGAGTGACACGAGGGGGCTGGGCATGGGGGGCTATGCTCAGGTCATGCCTGGCATATGCCACCCTGCCAGGTCCCTCGGACCTGGTCGTCGTGCGCCCCTCCCGAGAAAGACCTCGGCGAGGAAAGGTACGGAGGTCTATTTGTATGTCAAGGGGGACTCCTGAGCATCGTGACTCAGGAGCCTAAATGGTCATGTAGCCCCTCACCCCTTGGTCTCGTCCTGGTGATCCGAACGACCCAACGATGGCTGAGGCATGCGCGGGGCTGGACCTTGCCAATGGAGAATGCCAAGACCTACTCTCGCATCTCCTTCCCGAGGGCTGTTTCTACGTCAAAGGGGACTCCTGAGCGTCGCGACTCATGAGCCTAACTGGTCACGTAGCCCCTCACCCCTTGCTCTCGTCCTGGTGATCCGGACGACCCAATGGAGGAAGAGGTATGCGCGGGGCCGGGCCCTGCCAACGCAGAACATTAAAGCAAACGGGAAGGAAATCACAAATCCTAGAAAATTATTACAATACATACTATCTCTTAAAAACGCCAAGCACATAAGTCCTTACACCTCCATGAGGCACGATACATGTTGCAGGAGATAAGATGAAGGGGAACGCCACCAACGAATTCTTCTTCAGCCTTGAGCGTCGCCGTCGCCCATGAGGGGTGCCCCGTCGTCGACAACGTCGCCATCGCTTGTGCCTTCAGCCGTGGCCGTAGGTTCGGCGGCATCATCGGATGCGGGTGCAGGGTCCATGGCGAGGAACTTTTGCCGTAGGGCCTCCACCTAATCCTTCAGAGCTTCAGCAGCAGCAGCATAGTGCTCCAGGCCCACAGGCTCAAGCAAAGCACCGAAGTTGAAGTTGGAGTCGCGAAGGTGGAGGTGGCTGAAGACACGAGACATGGCCGAGGCAGAGAGCGCGTGGGCCTCTCCTTCCACCATGGGGACGACCACAAGAACGATGCCCTCGAGCGCCATGACAAGCTACGAGAGTAGCTCGGCGGGGCCCTCCTCAGTAGTCACCAGTGGCTTCTTCAACCCCCTCCCGTAGAGACCCCACAGCGCCTTGCGGGCCTCTCCTTGAGAGAATCAAAAGCGGCACAATCTTTGGCAAGAACTTTTGCCTTGGTCTCCAGCTGGGCGTTCTCCGCCTCCACCTCCTCCTTCAGCTTCTCCATGCGCCCGCGCTCCGCGCCTGCTCCCATGCCGATCGCACGAGCTCACTGTCACAATCAGCGACCGCATCTTCCCGAGCCTTCAGCTTCTACTCCCGTGCCTCGTACTAGCGGGCCTCGATGGCCCGTTGGTTGCGAAGGGTCTTCAGCTCCGCCTCCGCCTTCGCCGCTCGGCAGCGCTCCTCGGCAGCCTCGGCACACTTCACTGCTGCGTCGCAGGCGTCCGCGGCCAGGACAGCAACATGTTTTCCCTCCTCTGAGGCCACCATGGCCTGGCTCCATGCCACCATGACGGACGCGTCAGCTCGAAGCCAGCCCGAGATTAGCTCCAGGTTCCCTGACGCCAGGCACCGATCGGCGCCTTGAATAACGCCGCGAAGATGGTTCAGCGCAGAAAGAGCCTCCTCCAGAGCATCAGGTGCAGCAGAAGGGACCGAGGGCTCTGAAGCCTTACGGACTTTTGCAAGCGAGCCAAGGGCGAGCGCCTCCGAACCTGGCCTAGTTGCAGGGGCACATAGGCTGACCCCGTCCTCACGAGGATGGCCCTCCGAACCTTGGGAGGACGACCCAGTTGCAGGGGCACGCAGGCCGACCCTGTCCTTCTGTGGTGGAGGTGGCGCAACCACAACAGGCTGCTGGGCCATGGTGGTCCCGGCCGCCTCCTTCTTCTTCTTCGTCACCGGCATTGGCCTGGTCGTACAAGAGGGAGGCATCAAGACACTACGACAAGAACAAGGAACCAAGACCAAGACGACGCACTTACTGGTCCATGGCGGCGTAGTCTCTCACCCTCTTGTGAAGCACCATGCCCGCGAGCTTCGCGGACCGGGGCTTCAACGCACGAGCCCCAACGACGGACAAGGGTGCGGCGACTAGGTCCACGGCAGCCTCGGCTGGTGGCGAGGCAGGGGTACCGCCTCGAGGGATCATCACTGACCTGCTCTTCTTTGGTACCTCCTACTTCAGCTCCTTTGACGGGGTGCCCTTGGACCTCGTGGAGACCCCGACAGAGCGTGGTGACTCCCTGATCGGGTGCTCGCCGGCATCATCATCGCTAGACAGGGTGCGAAGGAGGTCAGTCTGGTGCGGATGAGAGGTCTCCCCCGCCCCCTCCCGGGTCACCTCTGAGTCTGCCCTCTGCTCCTGGTCAGACTCGCTGGAAGACACCGGCACCACCGGGGCCGGGAGCCGGGAAGGCCCCGGAGGAACAAGCCCGCGCTTGTCGAAGACAGGTATGGCGACGACGATCTTCTCTCTGTCTGGGCGGCGGTACAGTGGAAGATGGGAGTCCCGGGGGCAGCCCTGGCCTTCCCGAGCAGGGTGCGCAAAATCTGGTCCAGCTCCTCCTAGGACAAGTCATCCGGACGTAACCAGAGGTCATCGCCTGCGCCCTTGAACTTCCACAAGGGGCGCGAGTGCTCCTAGAGCGGAGTCAGGCGTTGCGCCAGGAATTCCTTGACGATCATGGCCCCCGTTAGCTTCTTCGCCCTTGGGTCATCGGTCTTCAGGTCTGCCGCCATCCTCTCTAGCAGCGGCTCCGCCCTAGGATCGGTGAGCTTCTCGTGGGTCCACCCGTCCTGCGGCATCGGCTGCGAGGTTGGCAGCACCAGCCGGGGGTGGACACGTTTGGCATCTAGGAAGATCGACCTATTCCTGAATACATCCACCTTCTTCCCGGCTTGCGAGATCGGGTTGCTACCGTGCGCCGCGACGAAGTTGGCGCACCCTGAGCACTGGGTGCCATTGACCCGGAGGTAGAAGAGGTGACGGAGCAGCGCCACAGAAGGCATCACCGCCAAGAATGCCTCGCAGTAAACGACAAAGATCGACACGAGGAGGATGGAGTTGGGGTGAAGATGGAGAGCGTGAAGCTTGAAGTGGCGAAGGACGGCAAAGAAGAAGTCAGAGAAGGGGGGAACCAGCCCCGCGAAGACGCTATGCTTGAAGAAGGGGTAGAAGGTGCCATCCAGGGTCTCTGGCTTAGTGGAGCTGACCTGGAGCTCTGTCTCCCCCGTTTCTTTGCTACCATCGACCGTCACCTAGAGCAGGATGGCGAGGTGCTTCTCCTCAGTGATGGTGGACGCGCTCAAGGCTGGTTCGAACCAGGAGGCATGACGCCCGGACGCGGAGAAAGATCTAGCCTTGTCAGTGGCCATCGGTCCCTGATTCGGGATGATATTGGCAGATCTGGAGGTTTTCTGAGTAGAAGGGAAGGGGATCTGGAGCAAGATGAAGGAAGGGCAACGAAGCCTACGCGGCGGATGTCAGCCTCTTGTCAACCAGGAGCAGTTGCCGAGGCAGTGTGGGAGCGTAGGGGCCCACGTCCCATTTATCGCCATGCGTCAACCGAGGCCGTAGGCGGTTGGGGCCCGTGGTGCTCCGCACTTGCCCTTTGGCTTCGCCTCGAAGCCAAGTACGAGCGTGCCTTGGGCCCGCGGGCTACTATCGGCGTCCTCGGAATGGGGCTACCCAGACTTGCCTACCTGTGGCCCATGACATGGCTCCATCGACAGCCAGGTATGGCCCAGCTTCAGCAACAACAACCCAAGACCCTCGCAAGGGGCTGAGCCTCGCGAGGTGGACGACGCCAAGGCCTCCCTGGGGGCGGCCTCACCAAGCTGGCTCTTGAGGAGCAGAGATATCAAGGTAACACTACTAGAAAAAGGGCTATAGATGGGATTGATACTAATGGCGCACCAGACAAGCGGTGCGCCATTAGTATATACTAATGGCGCACCACCTACTGATACGCCATTACAGTTGAAACTACTAATGGCGCACCTGGCCCAGGGTGCGCCATTAGTATCAAATTTTTTTTTAACTAGTGCGCCTGTCCAAACATACTAATGGCGCATCCAGATACAGTGAGCCATTACTAGTTGTAACTAGTAATGGCGCACCAGCCGGAAAGTGCGCCACTAATGTTGTTTTTTTATTATATTTTTTATTCCCTTTTTTGCGAAACTACTAATGGCGCACTGCTCCACCGTGCGCCATTACTAGTTTAAACTAGTAATGGCGCACTATGGGACAGTGCGCCATTAGTACTTTTTTTTGCAAAACTACTAATGGCGCACCACCAGGAGGTGCGCCATTAGTAACCTGGATTACTAATGGCGCATTTAGAGTTGGTGTGCCATTAGTAAGTGGGCAGCAAGAAGATATTTTTTGACAGCCTCTCCTACCCACACTCACTTTCTCCCCACTTCATTCTCTCCACCTCCTCCTTGTCTCGGGTGCCTCCTCTTTTTCACCTCATTTCCACCATAGATTCATTCAATTTAAGTGGTTAAATTACCTTGTTTTGATAGGTAAGTAAGGGGGGAAGCTATATTTATGTTGTTCTCCCTACAACAATGTGCACATGCACTTTTTATGGCCTAGCTAGATCTATGTATGTTCGTGGTGTTGCATATGTGTTTGTGTTTGGAGGTGTACCGGTATTTGAAATTCGATAGTTGCCAATATTTTGCCGGAATGTTGATTCATTTCCGTTTCGGTGAGAATTTTGGCATTAAGCATTCTTTTTGGTCCTATTTTTAGGGAAAGTCATGCCAAATTTTTTCTTGGTTCTAAAATATCGTTTTGCTCTACCCCGCAGGCGACCATGGTCCGCATGATGACCGAAGGCATCGTGAATAGGTTTTTGAGGTCCGCGAAGGCCGAGATGCATCAAAATAACGAGACGGAGATAAGATGTCCGTGTCGAAGATGCAAGCTGAAGAGCCTTATTGCGGACCCGGAATCCGGGCAGGTGCGGGACCACTTGCTCTTGCGTGGTTTCATGGATGGCTATCGGTGGCAAGGTGATGAAGATGACTACGAAGTCGTCCAAGGGGGCCGGGCAAGAACTGAGGAATGGCAGCAAGACAACCACCGCGGCTCGGGCAGGCGAGAAGACGAAGAATCCCGAGGAGATGATCACGACGGTGATGTTGTACACAGTCATCATGTAGAAGATGTAGGACATGATGATGAGGAAGATGCTGGAGCAGTCGACGGGCATGATCATGAAGATGATGATGCCGGCAGAGCAGACGACGCTAGACCATCGATGGGCTGGGTGCAGGACCCTCATATTCAAGAGCTGCTTCTCAAGCAGACGGATAACACAAGAGCTACCGCCCGAGAGAAAGCCAAGATGGATCAACTTGAGTTAGACGCGGTTACTCCATTGTATGAAGGATGCAGGCCCGAGGATACCCACCTGAAAGTAACACTCATGGCTCTGGAGATGAAGGTAAAACACAAAATGACTGACGCATGCTTCGACGAGAACATGTCATTCTGGCACGAACGTCTTCCCAAGGGGAACAAGTACCCGACCAGTTTGGAGGAGGCGAAGAAAATCGTGTGTCCTTTGGATTTACCGCACGTGAAATACCATGTGTGTATGAACAATTGCATCATTTATCGGGACGAGCACGCGGAGTCTACCATATGTCCGGTGTGCGGCGTCACTCGATACAAGAAGAGGAAGAAAGCTCCTTGAAAAGTGGTGTGGTACTTTCCGATCACTCCTCGTCTGCAGCGGTATTTCACGGACCCTAAGGTAGCAAAGCTCCTGCGTTGGCACGCGGATAGGGAGGAGAAGAAGCGAGAAGATGACACAAATGATCCGGAGATAGATAAAAAAGACAAGATGCTGAGTCACCCTAAGGATGCGAGCCAGTGGCAAGCGTTGAACTTCGAAGACCCAGAATTTGGGAACGATCCAAGGAACATCGTGCTGGGCACGAGCACCGATGGAGTCAATCCGTTTGGCAGCCAGAGAAGCACACATAGCACCTGGCCTGTGTTTGTGTGGATGTACAACCTTCCCCCCTGGTTGTGCATGAAGAGGAAGTACATTCACATGAGTATGCCAATTGAAGGACCGAAACAACCAGGGAACGACATCAATCTGTATCTGGGGCTGCTGAAAGAGGAGCTTGACACGCTGTGGAAAACGCCAGCCAATACGTGGGATGCCGCAGAGAAAGAATATTTCCCTATGAGAGCCGCGCTGCTCACGACGGTGCACGACTATCTCGGTTACGGATATGTCGCGGGGCAGGTGGTCCACGGATTTTCTGGATGCGTCAGGTGCATGGATGACACAACGTATCGCCAGCTAGATAGAGATCCCGGGTCTTCGAAAACCGTGTTCATGGGACATCGAAGGTGGCTTCGCGACGATGACCCGTGGAGAAAACGCAAGGATCTGTTCGATGGTGAAACCGAACCCCGAGGACGCCCGCGTACGAGGAGCGGCAAGGAAATAGACGAGCTGTTGAAAAATTGGAAAGACTGCCCATTGCTGGGAAAGAAGCAAAAGGCGCCAGAGCCGGGAAAGAAGCGAAAGGCGCCAGAGCCGCTGCTGAAGGTATGGAAAACGAGGTCTGTTTTCTGGTACTTGCCGTACTGGAAGATCCACCGTGTGCCTCACAGCCTTGATGTCATGCATATCACGAAGAACGTGTGCGAGAGTCTCCTTGGTACCCTGCTCAACATGCCAGAGAGGACCAAAGATGGGCCGAAAGCAAGGGCAGACTTGAAATCAATGGGCATTAGGCAAGAGCTTCACGCCATATATGATGATGATGATGACGATGATGATGATGATGAGGCGAAGCAGGACACGGAAAGTCGTCGCAAAGGCAAAAAGGCCAAGAAGACCGGAAATGACTACCCTCCCGCGTGCTTCACTCTAAGTCAGGAGGAGATCGAGCAGTTTTTCACCTGCCTCGTAGGAGTAAAACTTCCTTACAGTTACGCGGGGAAGATAAGCAGATACCTAGACCCAGCGAAGCTGAAGTTCAGCGGGATGAAGTCTCACGACTGTCACGTGCTGATGACGCAGATACTTCCAGTTGCAATCCGTGGGATCATGGACGCGCACGTCCGTGAAACCCTATTTGGCCTATGCAACTTTTTCGACGTCATCTCTCGGAAGTCTGTTGGCGTGAGGCAACTCAGAAGGCTACAGGAAGAGATCGTGGTGATACTATGCGAGCTTGAGATGTACTTCCCGCCCGCATTCTTCGACGTTATGGTGCATCTCCTGGTCCATATCGTGGACAATATCATCCAACTCGGGCCGACGTTCCTGCACAGCATGATGCCGTTCGAAAGGATGAATGGTGTCATCAAAGGATACGTTCGCAACATGTCACGTCCAGAGGGAACCATTGCCAGGGGCTTTCTGACCGAAGAGTGCATCTCCTACTGCACGAATTATCTAGGCATCGAGAACCCCGTTGGTCTGCCCGTCAATAGGCACCTTGGCAGGCTCGCTGGATGGGGTCACCGTGAGGGTCGTCGCGAAATGCATGTCGACTTCGAGGGTCGACTCGCCGACTTTGAAAGAGCAAACCTAGTCGCGCTACAACACATAGACGTGGTTGATCCTTGGGTGGTAGAGCACAAAACCTTTATTAAGAAGACGTACAACGACCGAGGCCAACAGAGGACGGACGGAGATATACTCAAAGAGCACAACTCATTGTTCACGCGTTGGTTCAAGCAGAAGCTTCTGTCGTACCCTTTACATGAGGATTCTTCCGCGGAAGAACAACTCATATTCGCCTTGTCACAGGGCGCCGAGCACAACCTGATGACCTATGAGGCGTACGATATCAACGGCTACACATTCTACACCGAGGCCAAGGACCTGAAGAGCGGTGGTTATCAGAACTCCGGGGTAACGATGGAATCCTACACCGGTAACGACAAGGACAGATACTACGGAAGGATCGAGGAGATCTGGGAGCTGAGCTACGCTGGAGAGAAGGTCCCGATGTTCCGAGTCAGATGGGCCAAGAGCGTCCTAAAAGAAGACCGGTATTTCACCACCATGGTTATACCCGAAGCCAAATCCAAGACCGCGGGCGCAAACGTCACCGCGAAAAATGAGCCATGGGTACTGGCTTCCCAAGTGGACCAATGCTTCTTCATTACCGACCCGTCAAAGCCCAGTCGTGTTGTCGTGAGGAGAGGCAAAAGGAAGATCATCGGAATGGATGGAGTAGCCAATGAGCAAGACTTTGACAAGTACGGCGACCCGAGGATCGAACATGATGACGATGATGAAGTAGCAGCATACACCACAAGAAGAAGCAGGATCACCCTACCTAAAGGACGTCCGTTCCACAGAAGAACTCCATTTGCGAAAAAGAAGGGCAAGAAGATTGTGAACAGATAGCTAGCTAAGATCGATTGTATTTAAATCGTCGCCTTCATTTCTCGATTGTATTTCATGGGCACTTTTTGAACTATCATGAATATTTTTAAATTTCATGGACACTCGGTCTCGATCCCCCTCCATCTCGATCGCTATCCCACCTCGCCAGATCCGGTCCCCCTTGCCGCCGAGCACCCCCCGGTCCACCGGCCGCCGCCGCCGACCCCCCGCACCCTCGATTCCCCTACTCAACCGCCGCCGCCGACCCCCCGCACCCCTCCCCTACTCAACCGCCGCCGCCGACCCCCCGCACCCCCCGCACCCTCCCCCGCTCCACCGGCATTACTGTTTGATGATATTTTTTAAAAAATTATTACTGTCTTATAAAAAAATATTACTGATATGATTTAAACAAGTTTGAACATATTTAAACACAAATAAGTATCAAACAGCATTTTAAATGCATAAAAAAAATTTGTCGCCAGATCCGGTCCCCCTCGCCGCCGAGCACCCCCCGGTCCACCGGCCGCCGCCGCCGACCCCCCGCACCCTCGATTCCCCTACTCAACCGCCGCCACCGACCCCCCGCACCCCTCCCCTACTCAACCGCCGCCGCCGACCCCCCGCACCCCCCGCACCCTCCCCCGCTCCACCGGCATTACTGTTTGATGATATTTTTTAAAAATTATTACTGTCTTATAAAAAAATATTACTGATATGATTTAAACAACTTTGAACATATTTAAACACAAATAAGTATCAAACAACATTTTAAATGCATAAAAAAATTTGTGGAGCCTGGGAATCGAACCCAGGACCTCCTGGTGTGAGAACTGGCTGCTGACCAGTTGAGCTAGTAGAGGGGACTTGATGTGGATCAGCTCAGGTGGTAGATAACCTGTTGGCTCGAGCAAAATACTAATGGCGCACCAGGGTGAGGTGCGCCATTAGCATGGATGTAGTTATGGTGCACCGAGGGGTGGTGCGCCATTAGTATTGTGCCGCCCCCGCCCATCCATACTTCCTCCCGGCCCAAACCTATCGATCCCCTCTCTCTCCCTCGATCCCCTTCCCCTCTCCTCTCCCGACGCCGCTGCCCCGCCGCCTCGATGCCGCCCTGACGCCGCGACGCCGCCCCTTGCCCCGACGCCTCGACGCCGCCCCTTGCCCCTGCGCCCCTGCGCCTCGACGCCCGACGTCTCCAACCACCGCCTCGACGCAAGCAGAGGGGCTTCTCCTCCCCCTCGACGCCAGGCAAGCAGAGCGGCTCCTCCTCCCCTTCGACGCCAAGCAAGCAGAGCGGCTCCTCCTCTCCCTCGACGCCAAGCCAGGTGAGCTGCCCCCTCCCCCCTCGGCTGCTTGCTTCTATCCATCCTAACCCTAGGTTGGTTGCATTGCTGCCCCGTCCCTCGTTTGTGATGATTCTATGCTACAAGATCCAATCCATCTGACCATGCCTAGCCCCTTCTCCATTGCAGCAGCCCGCCACACTCCTCTCAAGGAGGAGAGGAGAGGACAAACCCGCGCAGCGCCGTCATTTCCCGCACGGCCTCGGCACCGTCTCCTCCCCTCCAAGCTCCATTGAATCCAAGCTGCTGCTAAGGTGAGCTGCACCTCATTAGATCTACCTTCCCCTCCTTAATTATGATAGTCAAGTGGTGCCTACATTTAGAAAAGGATATTCCTCTCATTATGATAGTCAGTGTTTGTCACTTAGAAAAAGGACGTACTTGTCATTCAAGCTTATTTACTTTCTGGTAATGTACTCATTTTGCATCTGAATTTACTTTCTAGAAATATGGATTAACTTTCCTGAAATTTGAGCTTTTCTTAACTAATCAAGAACTCCCCTCTCTATGTGAAACACCTATGCATGACTAATTCTACACAGCAACATGTCACTTCTATTAAATTTTGATTTCTGAATGTTTCTGATGTGCAAGCATATCTAGATTAGTAGGACTCTAGTCATGCTGGTCGTTGGTGATATCTGCATTCCTACTGTTTGGTGGTGTTGACTGTTTTCTGTAGTTCTCTGAATTGCACATGTTTATTTCGATCCATTAGACCTTTTCAGGACTAACTTAGGTTGGGATTTATATTATTGTCATAACCTTCCTGGAAGGTTCGAGTGAGCCTGCATGCCCATTGATGGGCACCCCTTGTCAGCTGGACCATCTTTAGGTTTCCTGTGTTTCTGAATGTGAAAGCATATCTTGACCCCTGGAACTTTGCATGGCTAGTAGATCGACGGTGGTATCCACATACGTATTGACTAGATATGTGTTGACTGTTACTGTAGGATTCTGATATGCAAGTTTTTTTGGATCCATAGAACCCCTGCACAGCTATTTTTTCATGTTTCTGATGCGAACCTTAATTTGCATTGATGCCTTCCCGTTGTCATTTGGATATGGCTTGTTTAGGTTTCTCACATGCAAGTTTATTTGGATCCATTGCACCTTTGCGTTACAAATTATGAAACTGATGCAATTTGTTTGGTGGGATTTCGTGGAAATGTGCATCAACTTTCCTGAAAGTTAAACTTGTCTTGACTCTTGACTAGGTGTAATTATGAACTGGACGCGCTTTATGACTAGATGGTGATGCTAGGTGTGTTGATGTATACTTGCTGTCAATTGGATCATGCTTCTTTAGGTTTCATTGGTCAGGCTGTCAATTTTCTTGTGGAATGTGGGTGTCAACGCGTACTTTGATGTCAATTGGATCATTCTTCTTTAGGTTTCATTGGTTGGCCTGTTATTTTGTTTGCTGCCGTCTTTGTCTAGTAAAACTGCCTGATTAGGTTTCTGTTCAACCTCAGAATGCTTTCAGTTCTGTTTTGTCAGGCTGATATTGACTATACTGTTTAGTTTATACACTAGTTACCCAGAAAGTTGGTCTTCCTCCTAGCAAGAATATACAGTATTAGATAATACATCATGGACAGTACTACTTGTCTATTTACAATGAGACAGGGGGCCCGTGGTATCATTATGGGGCTGTGCTGCTGTATTATGCCTATAAAAACACTTGTTTGGTCAATTAAACAGGGCATTGAAAATTGACAGGGCATTTTTGTTTTCTGTTGAACCTAAGCAATTTCATACGCTTGACAAAGTTGATGCTTTATTCCTGATGTATAATTTGTTTGTCACATGCTACTGTTGATCCCAAGTTTGATGCATAAGAATTGTTGTATGAGTTCTCCAAATGAACAGGAGTACTCCTCTATTTTGATATGAAATCACCATGATAGGTCCACATGCTACTGTTGTGAACATGATAAATAGTTTCAGTTAGTTACCTCTAAAACTATTCCTAATTAACTGAAGAAGAGAAGAGAGGAGGAGTAGTTTATTTCATAGAGTAAACATTAGCACTATTTGACAGTAAAAGGTTTTAGCTAATTTGAATTAATTGAAAGCAGCAGTACATCATTTGCTACAACCAGTGCATGCATGCCTTTTTTCTTCTTCATTTTTAGTAAAGTGCTCTGTTCTGGGTCATGGACTTTGTGCCATGGACCAGTGCATGCATGCTGCTGCTGCTGTACTACTTGTCAAGTGATGCTGCTGCTGCTATCTGCGAGTTGCTGCTGCTAGTTGTGATTTTGTCAAGTGATGCTGCTGCTACTTGTGATCTTCTAAAATGACCCCTTTCTCGTGAAACGTTGATTAATTTCCGTTTCGGATGAGAAATGGGGCACTCCAAGGTCAAGAAAATTAGCAAAGGTCATGCCCAATTTTCTTGACCTAGAAGGTGCCCGATTCTCAACCGAAATAAAAATTAATTTGCTTTAGTGGTTGGATTAGTTTAGTATTTTTTTTCACATACTCAGACACCCTTGCTTGCCATGTGTGTGAGAGAGATAGTGAGAGGAGACAAGAAGAAGGGGGTTAGGAAGATGTTGCCTGCTCATCAAAGCTAACCATCTCCCCCTTTTCACCCCTTTTCCTTTGTCTTTTGTGGGTTGCAAGGAAGCTACTGTCTTAGCTAGCTTAGCTTGTGCACAAATCCCAGTGTTGCAATCTAGAAAATTAGCCTACAAAGATGAGGTCCCATGCTGGCTGTACCACTGCATCATGCAACAGTGCCTTCAAGATCCAAGGCAATATCACAAACATCATAGGCAATTTGACCGAACTCACAACCTTGTATCTTTGCAGCAACCAACTTTCTAGACACACCCCTCAAGAACTAGGTTACCCTGAGAATGTGGACTTGGACCTTAGCAACAACACACTAACAGGTTCTATCACAAAACACCTAGGCAATATCACAAACATCTCTCAATTGTTCCTTGACAATAACCAACTTTTTGGCGACATTCCTCGAGAATTAGGTTATTTGGTCAACTTAGAGATCTTGATCCTTGACAATAACCAACTTTTTGACCAAACTTTGTTCCTATTTATAGAGAAACATGGCCAACAACGATGAGGCTGGGGGTTCGGGCGGCAAGAAATTCTGGGAGCTGTCCCAGGATATGGAGGAACAACCTCACTTGTATGAGGATGCCGCCTTCCCCACTGATCCTGAGACCACTGATGGTACCGCCGAGGATGACCCCACTGATGCCACCACTGATGGTACTGCCGAGGATGCCACCACTGATGATGGCGGCGCACGCACAGATGGCAGCCAACCGAAGAGGCAACGGAAGGACCGGCGCTCGACCGTGCTCCGCACCCTCAAGGAGGAAGTTACTGAAGTGGACTCCAACGGGAATCCAACGGCGCCCGAACGAATAGTCAAGGGGTACTCGCTTCAGCTCGGGTGCATTCTCCGGAGCACCGTCTCGATCAACACCGAGAACCTCAGGCATCCTGACCGAGGGAATTTGCGCAACCTCCTCTTCACGAAGCTGCACGAACGATACAAGTTCCCCGCTGAATTTGAAAACACAAGCCTCAAAGGGAATAAAGTGAACAATGCTGCCCTCACGAAGATGAGCACGACCCTGTCTACTTGGAAAAGCAATGTGAAGAGAATGATCGAGAAAGGTGAGAGTTATGAGAAGATCAAGGAGAAAAATCCTTTGATCACCGAAGATGACTACAACGACTTCAAGATCAATTGCTCGAGCACCGCAAGCTCCGAATCAAGTAGGTGGGGGAAAGAAATGCGGGCCCGGTACAAGAAGGACCCGAAAACAAAGGAGCTTACCACGGATCCGAAGACCAGGGCGCTTGAGCTTGTTCTGGTAAGGAATACACCCCCGTGTAATTAGCTCCATATGGTTGCATTCTAATTAATGAAGCCAAATTTCTAAATGGTTCACATTCCTTCCGCAGGCGACTGAAAGCAGTAGCGCGGGGTCGACTAAGAGCAACCCTTGGGACACCACTCTAAATAGGGCGTTGAATGTAATGAACAACAAGGATAAGCTCAGTAAGCCGACGTCAGCTGGTCGTGTGGCCGGAAAAGGCTTGTCGACAAAATGGTCGTCATACTATAACACTGGTGGGCGAAAGGAGAAAAAGACCAGCTCAGAAAGCCAGGCGCGCGAGGTTCAAGAACTCAGGGCACAGGTGGCGCGGATTCCAGAGATTGTCCAAGAGCAAGTGCAACAACAACTCGGAGCGACGATCACCGCCATTGTGCCTACCTTGATCCAGGGGATTAGTGCGTGGATTGCGGACGGCCAACAGGGGCCGCCCCCGATTCCTAGCTTCACGGCCAGCAACTCGCAGAATGCAATGGCGGGGCCATTGGTGTCTCCGGCGGAGGCGGCATTGGTGTCTCCGGCGGAGGCGGCACGGGAGCTTAATGCACCCGGGTGTACGCCGGCTGGCACCTCTGCAGCAAGCGGCCCCTCCGTCAACTGCACGCCCGCCGTTGGCGGTGCCTCGACATTAGCCGAGATCGATGCCATCATCACGGTAACTAATTGAGCCTCTCTCGGTCGAGGACTTCATCTCCTTGCCTTTGACTGGGCATCCCTGACGCCCTACATGTTTTCGCAGGGCGCCGCTGACGTTCCGTGCACTCTCCTGCACTTCGTGAACAACGAGTTGGTCGATGTCGCCAAGGGCAAAATCGTTCAACCGGGCAACCCCTTGTTCCACGGTACCCAGATGCCACCCAACTTGTTTAGGGTTCAACTGGTTCGGGTGCTGCCAGGCTGCGACGAGTTGTTACCTCCGATTCGACCCGTCGGGGCCGACGATGATGACGTGATGACCCTCAGCGCTTGCCTGAGCTGGCCCCTGCTTTGGCCGAAGAGCCAGATTCATTTGGGGGCGGGGGACACCACCCCAAAGACAACACCGCCAGTCGTGCCGCCGCCAAGTCGGCCCCATGGCAACACCGCCGCAACGGTGCCGGACATCCCTATGCCACTGGATCCAAACATGCATATGGCACAGGATCAAAACGACGACGACGACGATACATTTGCCAACATCGATCAGTACTTTGCCGATCATGGGTACGGTGGCGACTTCATGGGGCCTCCTTCTCAAGAACCCAACCCAACAAAAGACGTGCGCGATCTAGCTGGTACCGCGGAGAAGCCAAGTTGCAACAGGCGTCGTCTGCAGTTCAGCTCTCAGGAGACGCCTCCAGCTGCCGACTTCACCGAGCCTCAGATAGGCGAGGTGCGAAATATGATCAGCCCCAACACACTCAAGAAGGCGGTCTGTGAGCAGAACTCGGTCCCATTACAGGATAAGAAGAAGGCACGCAAAAGAAAGACTAACAAGGGTGCTGGCCAGCCGGCACCGACTACGATCCGTGCTCAGGACGGGCCACCTTCACCTGAGGATATCTCGAGGAGGGTGCATGTGGCGGGTAGGCCGATGCTACCGAGAAATATGCTCGATGCTGCAACCGGTGCTATGCGGAATCTGCATGACAGTGTTCTTTCTTTGGAGAAGCGGCATCTCGGAGAGAAGGATGTGGCATACCCGGTTTTTGCGGCCAAGGTGCCAGAGGGCAAGGGCTTTGTGGATAACTCCATCGGGGGTACGATCATCCTGCGGTTTGATGACATCCACGCTATGTTGAACCTTCATCCGCTGCACTACACCTTCGTTTGGCTATTTTCACTGAGTATGGAGATGCGGATCATTCGCGACAAGACCCTGGACATCGTGATAGTCGACCCCTTCTACATGTGTGCCAAGATCTTGGGCAGTGCTGGGGACCGGCAAGTCGTGAGTTCTTACCTCGAAGGCGTCATTCTGGCAAACCAAGATAAGGATAACTTCCTCGTGCCTTGCTTTCCCGAGTAAGTCCTCCCCTCAACCACCCCGTAACATATGAATTCTTAGATTTCGATCGTTTTTCTTTTAAAATTCCGTGTTTTCTGCAGTGACACACATTGCACGCTCATCCTCCTAAGCCCCAAATATTCCATGGCCATGTATTTCGACCCGGACCGTCAGTCCAACGTAGACTACACAAATGTCAAGAAGGTTCTTGATGATGTTCTCCCCAGCTACGTCAAATCTGGAGGCACCTTCACCAGGCCTATTCGTAAGTACGGCAAGCACGTGTTCTCCCACAATACGACGTTCTGCAGCGTCAAGCAGCCGCGTGGCGGTCAGAAGGGTGCCTACTATGCCATCCATCACATGCGGGCGATCGTACGGGACCATCATCACCTTCTGCTACCGAGTAGACTCAAAGATTGGGCCGCGAGTGTGTCGGCAATCCAGGATGCGGACATCAGACAAGAATTCTTTCGCATCCAGTCGGAGTTTGCGGAAATCATCTATCAATATGTCCTTCGTACCTCGGGGCAGTTCTACCTCAGAAATCAACCGTCCAACAGTGACATCGACACAATCCTACAAATGCAGGCTGACAACGCCCGTTCTTTCATGACTCCCACGATAGACGGCGGCTTCATCCACGCTCCGGTCCCTTGAGTCGAGTCGAAAGCAGTGATGCTGTGTCTAGTTCTGAAACATCGATTGGCTCATGTTGTAATTAAACTTTAATGAACTTCTAGTATGTCTCTTTGGTTTCGAGAGTCGTTCAACTTAAGATGTAATCGATGCTATTAATGTCTTGCTTTTCTCTTCCGATCATTCTGTTGCATACTTATATATTGCTTATGTATTGTCTGTGAATTGGTACTAACGTTTCATTTGGCTACTGCATAGCGATGCCGTGGTATGTCGTGTACGAGGGTAAGGTTCCTGGAGTCTACGATGACTGCGAGGAGTGTCGGAGACAGGTTCACCGATTCAGCGGTAACAGTTACAAAGGGTACGCCACTAGGGCCGAGGCCGAATCTAGATACACCCGCTATCTAGAGGGAGAGGGGAGGGAGCGTTGGAGGAACCGGATGAAGACGAGTTTCATCGTGATGATGCTCATCGTGATGACCGCAGCTCTCTTCTATGTGATGGTAGTTTAGATGATCGATATCGACTTGTAATGTGAAGACAAACTCGCGGTCTCGAGACTTGTAATATAATGTTCTATCTTTGTTCGGTCTTTTCAATTCGGAGACTAATATGATGAATTGTATTCGGAGACTAAAATGATGAATTGTATTCAGAGACTAATCTTCTATTGTATTCGATGAATCTGTTGTTGATGTGTGCTGTTTATATTTTGTCCAATTATACATTTTGTAACCTGTGCAAAAAACAAAAAATAAAAAAATAAAAAAACCCTAATATTCATACTAATGGCGCATCACACCATAGTGCGCCATTAGTATGCCAAAGGATACTAATGGCGCATCATTAGACAGTGCGCCATTAGTATGCCGAACTTACTAATGGCGCATCTCGTTGTCGTGCGCCATTAGTATGCCAAAGCACCTGGGTATACATGGCCCCCTGGGAGGAATACTAATGGCGCACTGTTGTATATACTAATGGCGCATCTGAGGTGCTCCATTAGTATACCAGATACTAATGGCGCACCCGTGGTGCGCCATTAGTAAAATATACTAATGGCGTGCTACTAATGGCGCACCACTAATGCGCCATTAATGGCCAAATTAGGTGCGCCATTAGTAGGCCTTTTCCTAGTAGTGTAAGGTGCACCTCGCAAGGTTCGCATGACGACCAAGGCTAGGCGGGCGCCAGCGGGTGCAGTGTACCAGTTTCCCCTTTGGTTCCAAGGAGGAAAGCGCAAGCGCGGAGTCCCAAGGAATCAAGCAAAGGTTTCCATATTGGTGCAACAAGACCAAGACCGCCAGGATGGTAGGACGGAGGTCATCGTGGAGCCCACCTTGGCGTCACCACCAGAGGCTTTTGCAGGCGAAGACTACTTTTTTTAGGATAACTTGTACTAGTTGTCTTTGTCGGTGTCAAAACCGGCGGATCTCGGGTAGGGGGTCCCGAACTGTGCGTCTAAGGTTGATGGTAACAGCAGACAGGGGACACGAAGTTTTACTAGGTTCGGGCCCTCTTAATGGAGGTAATACCCTACGTCCTGCTTGATTGATATTCATGGGTATGAGTATTAGAAGAGTAGCTCTACCATGAGATCGTAATGGCTAAACCCTAGAAGTCTAGCCTGTATGACTACGGTATTGAGTAACCCCTCTCTGACTAAGTCCTTCGGTTTATATAGACACAGGGGGGATCTAGGGTTACATAGAGTCAGTTATATAATATGGAATCTTCATAGTTGTTCGCCAAGCTTGCCTTCCACACCAAGGAGAGTCCCATCCGGACGCGGGTATAGTCTTCTGTCTTCATATCGCAGCCCATCAGTACGACCCATAGATAACAGGCCGGACGCCCGAGGAGCCCTTAGTCCAGGACTCCCTCAGTAGCCCCTGAACATGGCTTCAATGACAAGGTATCCGGCGCGTAGTTCTATCTTCAGAATTGCAAGGCGGGTTCCTCCTTCTGAACTCCCGAATAGTCTTCGGACAAATTGATTGTGTCCGGACCTATAACACATACCGCACACAACTGTAGAGAGAATATAATAACACACATGTCCCATCCCCTTATCACGGTATTCTCATCAATACGGGTGTGGGTAACCCAACCGTGCTGTTTTACACAGCCTTGGGAGCAGGCAAATTTTAAGGCAAATGGGGGGGGGGGCGTTCGATATTCACTGCCCTTATAAGGAGATAAGATTCCTCCTCCTACCCCCACGCTTTCCTCCTGCCTCTCCGTCCTTGAGCTCCAGCGCCCAAGTTCTCATTCCCCTAGTCTCGAGAAAGCACTCAACCATGTCTGGATCCGGAGGTCAAGGCAAGTGGTTGGCCTCCTCCATTAAGGAGGAGAACGTCGCCGAGCTTCGGGCGGCTGGGTACCTAGCGAAGGAAATCGCCCACCGTCTTCCAGCCTGGGAACAGATTATCCCAACACTGAAGCCCAACGAGAGGGTAGTGTTCATCCCTCACTTCCTCCACGGGCTAGGGTTTCCACTCCACACCTTCATCCGCGTGATTATGTTCTACTACGGGATACATTTCCACGATCTATCCCTGAACTCCTTCCTCAATATCTCGGCGTTCATCGTCGTGTGCGAGGCTTTCCTCCATATCCACCCCCATTTCGGGTTATGGCTCAAAACCTTCAACGTGAAGCCCACGGTAGTGGACGGACATCACGCAGAGTGCGGGGCGCAATGGTGAGTGAGGGAGTCCTGGATTAGGGGGTGTTCGGGTAGCCGGACTATACCTTCAGCCGGACTCCTGGACTATGAAGATACAAGATTGAATACTTCGTCCCGTGTCCGGAGGGGACTTTCCTTGGCGTGGAAGGCAAGCTTGGCGATGCGATATTCACGATCTCCTACCATTGTAACCGACTCTGTGTAACCCTAACCCTATCCGGTGTCTATATAAACCGGAGGGTTGTAGTCCGTAGGGGAGAATCAACTCCATACACAACAATCATACCATAGGCTAGCTTCTAGGGTTTAGCCTCCTTGATCTCGTGGTAGATCTTCTCTTGTACTACCCATATTATCAATATTAATCAAGCAGGAGTAGGGTATTACCTCCATCGAGAGGGCCCAAACCTGGGTAAAATAAAGTGTCCCATGTCTCCTGTTACCATCCGGCCTAGACGCAACGTTCGAGACCCCCTACCCGAGATCCGCCAGTTTTGACACCGACATTGGTGCTTTCATTGAGAGTTCCTCTATGTCGTCGCCTTTAGGCCCGATGGCTCCTTCAATCTTCAACAACGATGCGGTCCAGGGTGAGACTTTTCTCCCCGGACAGATCTTCGTCTTCGGCGGCTTCGCACTGCGGGCCAATTCGCTTGGCCACCTTGAGCAGATCGAAAGCTACACCCCTGGCCATCAGGTCAGGTTTGGGAGCCTAAACTACACGGCTGACATCCGCGGGGACTTGATCTTCGACGGATTCGAACCACAGCCAAGCGTGCCGCACTGTCTCGATGGGCATGATATAGCTCTACTGCCGAACAGCGCCTTGGAGGCCGCACACGCATCGGTTTCGACCATTGATTTGGAACCTACTGCGCCGATCGAGGATCAGCGGTTGGACGCTGCCTCAAGGGCTGCGATCTCAGAGGCGATCGAGCCGAACTCCATCCCCGCACTCCGCATGGCCCGTGACTCCAAGGAGCCGAATTCCTCTCCGAACTCTGAGCCCCCCGTGCCCCTGCCAATCGAATCCGATTGGGCGCCGGTAATTGAGTTCACTGCCGCAGACATCTTTCAGCATTCGCCCTTCGGCGACATCCTAAATTCCCTAAAGTCACTCTCGTTGTCAGGAGAGCCCTGGCCGGACTACGGTCAGCAAGGTTGGGATGCGGACGATGAAGAAATCCAAAACCCACCCATTGCCCAATTTATAGCCACTGTCGCTGATCTAACCGACATGCCTGACTTCGGCTCCGAAGACATCGTCAGCATGGATGACGATGGAGGAGATACCGACGAACCAACGCCCATAGGGCATTGGACAGCCACCTCATCTCATGATGTGTACATGGTGGATACCCCTAAGGGAAGCGACAACGAGGAAAAAGGGGATGGGATGAGAGATCGACCCCCCGAAAAGCAATCAAGGCATCGGCGTAAACACCGACCCAAGCCCCGCATCGACAAAAACCCATCCATAGAGCAGGACGAGCCGGTAGACGACGAGCAGGCCTTAGAGCAAACGTCCGAACAGGGCAACACGGATATAGAAACCGAACATCCCTCCCCCGGCGAAAACGGCATTCCGGACGACCTCACGCCAAATAAACCCATGGAGCAGAAGAATCTCCATGAGAGGCTCGTTGCAACTGCACGCAGCCTAAAAAAGTAGAAGCGGAAGCTAAAAACAGCGGAAGATGCACTCCGCATCAGATGGAGCAAGGTAATCAATGCCACAGATAAGTACGGCGACATTCGCCGCACTAAAAGCTATCCGAAAAGAAAGCTACTGCCTGAATTCGACGAAGAGGCCTTAGAGCCCTCGCATTCAAAAAATGAAAAAGCCACACGGTCGGATAGACGACCCCATAAAGTGACAAGCGGCGCCACACCTAAATCGGCATGCGACCCACTTAAGGATTCGCATCATGGCCAAGTCAGGTCCATTTACGGGCCAAGAAAGTAAGCTCTCCTAAGCAACGCTATGAAGCCATCATCAGAATCCGACATACCCAAATACAGGGGTGCCGCACACCCCCTATGTTTCACCGATGAGGTCCTGGACTATGAATTCCCAGAGGGATTCAAACCCGTAAACATAGAGGCATACGATGGAACAACAGACCCTAGAGTCTGGATCGAGGATTATATCCTCCACATACACATGGCTAGAGGAAATGATCTCCACGCCATAAAATATCTACCCCTTATGCTTAAAGGGCCAGCCCGGCATTGGCTTAAAAACCTTCCCGAAAACACAATTGGAAGCTGGGAAGAGCTCGAGGATGCTTTAAGAGCAAACTTTCAAGGGACCTATGTCCGCCCTCCGGATGCAGACGATCTTAGTCACATAACTCAACAACCCGGAGAATCAGCTCGGCAGTTCTGGAATAGATTCCTCGCTAAAAATAATCAGATAGTCGACTGTCCGGACGCTGAAGCCTTAGCAGCTTTCGGACATAACGTCCGAGATGAATGGCTCGCCAGACACCTCGGCCAAGAAAAGCCAAGAACAATGGCCGCACTAACAAGCCTCATGACCCGCTTTTGTGCAGGGGAGGACAACTGGTTGGCAAGGTGTAGCCCCAGTGACCCAAGTACATCCGAAACCAGGGATGGAAACGGAAGACCGCGACGCAACAAGGACCGTCGCCGGACTAAGGACAAAAGTCCGAAGAGCACGGCAGTTAATGCCGGATTCAAAGGCCTCACGACAAAATCAGGAAAAATCGCCCCCCAGGATAACAGGGACGATCCATCCAACCTAAAAAAAATCCTAGACAGGATATGTCAAATACACAGTACTCCCGGGAAGCCTGCTAACCATACCCACAGAGACTGTTGGGTCTTCAAACAATCCGGCAGACTCAATGCCGAACACAAGGGGCTCGACACACCAAGCGAAGACGTGGACGAACCCCAACAGCAGAGCACCAGGAAACAAAAGAACTTCCCACAAGAAGTAAAAACAGTGAACTCACTTCACATAACAAAACGTGCGGTGCCCGTAAAGGTACGCACCACACGCCCCATCCCCAAAGGATCCTACCACTGGTTGTCAAAACCGATCACCTTCGATCAGCTAGATTATTCTAG
Organism: Triticum urartu; assembly: GCF_056163025.1. NCBI lineage: Eukaryota > Viridiplantae > Streptophyta > Magnoliopsida > Poales > Poaceae > Triticum > Triticum urartu. Next base: position 561,494,307 of record NC_141875.1, read on the forward strand.
GAATATCAAGAATGTTGGATGGACTACCTTGATACTCGATCCAATAATTGGCGGACTCAAGTTTTCAAATGTCCTTATGGACGGCGGCAGCGGACTAAACCTGATATATCACGATACAATACAGCACATGGGGATAAACCCAGCAAGAATCCACCGCAGCAAAACCTCCTTTCAAGGGGTAATACCTGGTCCGGACACCCATTGTACGGGTCTTCTCCGGCTCACAGTCACATTCGGCTCTGCCGATAACCTCCGCCACGAAAAGCTGACCTTCCACATCGTCCCGTTCTCAAGTCGCTATCAAGCACTACTGGGACGCGAAGCTTTCGCTCGATTTAATGCAATACCACATTATGCATCTCTTACGCTTAAGATGCCCGGTCCACGAGGCATCATCTCTTTGATGGGGAAGCACTAATTTGCGCCTCCCCAAGCTGAGGACAGTGCGGCCGCTTTTACAGCCCCACAGCAAAATGGCCTCACCGGCCAAAAAACTTCAAAATAGGTCATTTAAAGACCACGAACGCGGATAGACGAGTTCAGTGCAAAATCATCATTGATGCAGGCCTAGAAGCCATATACCCCCGCACAAGGGGCTCCACGCATATACAATAAGAGACAATAAAGCTCAAACTTCCATATCTTACTTTGTACTTTGCTTATTTTAAACTTTTTTCGGCACGACCCGTTTTCAACTCAGTTCCTCTCTTTTACAGATGAACGTCGTGCGGCGCCCGTCCAGGATACGGCACAACGGAGACATAGGCGCAGACGTGCAGTAGGGACCCGTCCTAAAGGATTCTTCTTAGATTAAGACCCTGCGTAAACCTTTTTTACTGTCTCTTGTTGCTACACATCCATTGGTTTTTTCTTTCCAGTATAACCAAGGAGGAGGCTGGCGTCTTGGCATGTGGCCACGTCAGAATTTTTGCACGTACCTGGACACTAGGGGCTTTTTTAATAAAGAGTGTTGTTTGGCCCACACTCATAAAGACCGAACACCTTAGGGAGTGTTCGGCATCGCGAGTTTTGGCATTATATGCATCAGCTCCGAATCAAGTCTTTGGTCAAATGTTGGGTTGCCCGGCTCCTGAGTTCGGCTACCTTACGTTCCGCTCTATCGGCTAAGATAGCACCAAGAGAACTACTGCGATTGTGCCCCCGGTTCGGCCAGGGCGAGCAGCTCAGTAGAGAAAGCCGAAAACTGATTGTCATGATGTAGCGTGAGACTGGTCAGCCACTCGATGACCGATCGGAATCTATCGGATTCCTCCGCTTTAACGAAGGGCCGCTTCCCGGTCAGGCACATACGCGCCCCGAATTCGGACGAGCGTAGTTGCCACCAAGGAGCTACCTAAAGAGTCTCATTTTCAAACTCCTATGGCTAAGTGAAAGTGTTAAAGCATTATAGTCCGGTTGCCTGGCCCGTTGCGCTATCACCTCCTTTGTAGGACCAAGACGGTGGGTTAAGTGTGAAAATGCGTCTTCCGCGAGCACCCCCGCACTATGTGCGTGGGGGCTGAAGCCAACCACTGCCATCTTTCAGATTCTATACATATATATATATATATCTTAAAACGGCCGCATAGAAGGTGTTTACAATACTTGGAGGCACAAGTATAAAAAAGGCCACTACAATTTATCAAAATACTACTTCATAATTACATATGCTATCATAACATAGCATCTTTCGGGCACTGCGTCTCTATTACACGAGCGCCTTCAAGAACTTCCTGAAAATAGTGCTCGGAAGGTACTCATCTTTTGTCCGAATCTCGGGACGCAACAACGGTGGTCTCCATCTTTGCCCAGTATGTCTTAATACGGGCAAGAGCCATCCGTGCGCCCTCTATGCATGCTGACCTCTTCATTGCAGTTATACGCAGCACCACGTCAAGGAATTGCTGCACCAAGATGAAATAACTCTTCGGCTCCGGTTTCCCAGGCCACAGATGACCTATGACGTACTTCATGGCGAGTCTGGACAATCTATTCAGCTCGGCCCATTGAGCCAGGCGATCGTCCACTGCCCGTGGATGCTCTGGATAACTGTGACCAGAAAAGCTTTTCCACTTCGCGATCTTCCAGATCCCGAAAGTGTTCAGTCGCATCAGCAGCACTTGCTGCCAAATCCAGATAGGTGTCCTCCACACTCCACATCCGGTCCAACGGAGCAAATTTCGGATCACAAAATTTCCTTCGCAGCATAAAGGGCTTTCCAGCCACAATCTGTTCGGCCTGACGCAGCTCCTCCTTCGCAGCTCTCATCGCAGAGCGCGCGTCCTTGGCATTGGCGACGGCCTCCTCTAAGTCCGTCTGTTTCTCCTGGTCTTCTTTTTCAAGAAGTCTGCAACGGTCGGTAGCGCTTTTTAACTTTTTGGCCATCTCGGCCATCTCCTCTTTGCTTCGGCAATGAGCAGCCTGTTCGGCTCTTAGCTCTTCAGAGGCCTTCTTGGCAGGCGCATCGCCTTTTCTGGCTTGCTCCCTAGCTCGGGCAAGTTCTGCCCTAAGATTCTCCATGGCGGTCGCACCATCTGTGTCAAGCACACACATTGTAAGACACTGGCATGAAGCTCCTCTTACCTGGCGCCGCCCGAAGAATTACATACCTTGAGCCTCATCAAGCCGCTTGTTGACAAGCGCGATGTCGGCATCTGCCACGTCCAGTTGCCGCTTTAGTTCGGCCACATCATTAGTCCGGCTTGATTCCGGACACCTCGCCACCTACATTCAAAGGCGACATCTTAGACCTGGGATTATGATCCTCTACGTGCCGTCATTTCTTGACAACACGCAGAGTCTCAGGGGCTACTATCTACACAGGGCGCATCTTATTTATGCGCAACTGACAAAAGTGTACATTATCTAACGTACCTCAAAACCCATCAGTAAACTTTTGACGGCCTCATGCAATCCGTTTTGTGCGGATGAAATCCTTTCAATCACCGTGCCCATCAATGCACGGTGCTCCTCTGAGATAGAAGCTCGCCCCAGCAGAATCTTTAGCTCCTCCGGTCGAGCACCAGACGGTGCCGGACTTGTCCTATGGCCTCTTTCGAAGGCCGGACGCGGAGAACTTCGGGCGGCCACACTGCCACCTTCCGCCCCTGCCGGATTCGGAGAAACCCTCCGCGATGACACCTTAGGGTCGCCCGCCTCGCTAGGCGGCACGGAAGGGGGAGGCGTCCCGCTCTCCATCATCTCCGGAAGAAGATCCCCCGAAGACGAGCTCTGCTGAGAAGGGCTGAGGTCCGAGCTACAAGTTAAAATTTCGGTTAATCTTCTCAGATATAAATCAAAGATTTCTCTCATCCTTCAAAAGGAAAACCTCTCTCTACTTACGGCTCGCTGGAGGGCTGATCCCCTTGAGGGCATAGTCCGGCCGAGGAACTCCCTGGCGCCAGACCCTCTGACGAGGATTTTCTCCCCCGTTTCGAGACCACGGTTTCCGGGTCGTCAGAGGCGGCTCTCTTCTTCCCCTCGGGAGAGGAATTGTCGGTTCCTCCCTTCGGAGCAGCCTCCTTCGAGGAGGCCATAGCTTCCTTGTCCTCCCCCTCCAAAGGCATTATCTCCAGCATCTTGACCAGCACGTGATCCGGCCTGGTTTCAGGAAGGGGAGCCGGACACCTGATCGGCTTTGCCTTCGCTATCCACTCCTGTTTAAAAGGACGGCTCTTTTAGGGGCAAGTTTATGACAATTATACGGATAGAAGGTCCGGGCACAAGGTTGCTTACTTGAGTATCCGGGCGATTGCGGCTTAGACCTGCGTCCTCGGTTAAGTCCGGACACATCTCTTGTGATCTGAAGAACAGTTTATACATCTCCACGGGCGTTGCGCCCATGATGTTCTGGAGAGCTCGCGGTCCCTCTGGATTAAACTCCCACAGGGGAAGGGGGCGACGTTTGCCGGGCAATATTTAGCGAATCAGCATGACCTGCGTCACCATGACCAGGTTGAGGTCTCCTTCTAAGAGATCCCTAATGCGGCCCTGCAACAGAGGCACGTCTTTGGATAACCCCCAATCTAATCCTTTGTTGACCCATGATGCTAGCCGTGGTGGGGGACCCGAGCGAAAGGCAGGAAGCGCCACCCACTTGGCGCTCCTGGGAGCGGTGATATAGAACCACTCTCGTTGCCACAAGCCGAGCTCCTCTTGAAAGGAGCCCTCGGGCCATGGAGCCTCGGCATTCTTACTTATGACAGCACCTCCGCACTCTGCATGCCGCCCCTCGATCATCTTCGGCTCCACTCCAAAGGTCTTGAGCCATAATCCGAAGTGAGGGGTAACACGGAGGAACGCTTCGCACACAATGATGAATGAGGAAATATGGAGGATGGACTCCGGAGCTAAGTCATGAAATTCCAGCCCGTAATAAAACAGCAGCCCCCGCATGAAGGGATCCGTCGGGAAGCCTAACCCTCGAAGGAAGTGAGACATGAACACTATGCTCTCACTAGGCTAGGGGCTGGGAATAGCTTGCCCTTGAGCAGGCAACCTATGCGGAATTTCGGCGGTCAAGAACTTAGCCTCTCTCAACTTTAGCACGACCTCCTCCGTGACGGAGGAGGGCATCCATCAGCCTTGAAGGTCGAAACCGGACATTGTCAAAGGTCCGAAGCGCCTGGAATCTGAAGCCTAGGGTGTTGGAACTCGAGGCGACGGGCGAACTCGTTTGAGATTGGAAGGGGAGTAAGGCCTTGGTCTCTTAATAAGATGTTGAATACCAAGAGCCCTCCTCGTAACCGTTTGGGACTCGTCTTTAATCGAGAAAACATGCTAACGGGCACGATTGGGTTTCCCATGTCCGTATTGATGAGAATCCCGTGAAAGGGGGGGGGGGTACACGATCTCTGCTTTGACAAGACGTGCCAAGGAAACCGCCTCGCAAAACATGCTGAGGTGGAAAAGTTAAAACGATTCGAGTAAAGGACTTGGCTGTAGTGTGATGGTGCATTGCAGAATACGTCAGCAGATTTGATTTGTGTTAATATTATTCTCTCTATGGCGATTATGTGGAAACTTATTTTATAGAGCCGGACACTACCCTTGGTGATTACAATCTTCTATGAAGGACTTGGAGGAGGAACCCGCCTTGCAATGCCGAAGACAATTTGCGCGCCGGACTCGTCGTCATTGAAGCCTGGTTCAGGGGCTACTGAGGGAGTCCTGGATTAGGGGGTGTTCGGGTAGCTGGACTATACCTTCAGCCGGACTCCTGGACTATGAAGATACAAGATTGAAGACTTCATCCCGTGTCCGGATGGGACTTTCCTTGGCGTGGAAGGCAAGCTTGGCGATGCGATATTCAAGATCTCCTACCATTGTAACCGACTATGTGTAACCCTAACCCTATCCGGTGTCTATATAAACCGGAGGGTTGTAGTCCGTAGGGGAGAATCAACTCCATACACAACAATCATACCATAGGCTAGCTTCTAGGGTTTAGCCTCCCTGATCTCGTGGTAGATCTACTCTTGTACTACCCATATCATCAATATTAATCTAGCAGGAGTAGGGTATTACCTCCATCGAGAGGGCCCGAACCTGGGTAAAATTAAGTGTCCCCTGTCTCCTGTTACCATCCGGCCTAGACGCACAGTTTGGGACCCCCTACCCGAGATCCGCCGGTTTTGACACTGACAGTGAGCAAGGTCACCAATGTTTCTTGGCCAAAAGGCACATTCGTGGAATCTGTCAAGGAATGGCAGAAGCTATGGTTCTACATCATCGAACCCCGCGCCGCCGCCTGGCCCGCAACTGCCGAATTCAAATCTGGCACTCCCGTGTGGCTCATCTCTTGGGTCGAGAAGAGCCCAAACTGGTGCTCAACGGACGAGCTGATTGCGCTGCAAATGTGCATCCAAAGCATGATCGATAGGGATATCATGCTCTTCGACATAATCCAAGTGATGTTGGTGCACCCGATCCTCCCCTACCAGAGCCGAAGCCATGCTCTATGGGACGTCAACCCGAAGAAACACCATACCTTGGTGAGGCTCTTCGAAACGACTCATGAAGATGCCTGGAAGTTGCTTCTCAAGGGCAACGAGATACTAACGGCCACCAATTCGGATTGTGGCCATGACATAAATAACCTCCCCAACGAGGTATGCTATTTTTGACGCATCCCTTACTTGTTTGTTTCAAGGGTGATGTCTGATGCTTTCATTACCATTGCTTTTTCAGTACTGGTTGAAGGAGGCGAAAAAGATCTGGTGTCCGGCTTCCCTGCTCGAGGAGCTAGTCACTCCGTGTTGAGCGAAGATGCTGGAGCCGGCGCCTTACAAGGCTCCAGAGAAGAAGGCCATAGCAAAAGCCAAGGGGGTCCAGAGTGGCCCCCGTCGCAAGGGCACTACGGACGCAGCGTCCGAAGATAAGGGCCATTCCCCTGCCGCCGACGGCGACGCGGATGAGGAGGAGGAGGAGAGCGATTCTCCTCCCGATGGGGGGAGGAATATGAGGGCGGCCTCCTACTACTAGAAAAAGGACCTAATGTGAGACACATTAGTCCCGGTTCGATTTTGGCCCGGTACTAATGGCACCATTAGTGCCGGTTCGAACGGCTATGCATTAGTGCCGCTTCGTGTTGAACCTTTAGTACCAGTTCGTGCCATGAACCGATGCTAAAGGGTTGGTGGTAGGCTGGCGTCAGGCCGGGGCCCCATGATCACCTTTAGTACAGGTTTGTGGCACAAACCGGTACTAAAGGGCAAACCATTAGTACCGGTTCGTGCCATGAACCGGGACTAAAGGGGTCTGACCTATAGTCCCGGTTGGAGACACAAACTGGGACTATAGGGCAATTTTCAAACTCTACCCCCCCCCCCCCGCTGTAACACCCCGTATGTAACCTGACATATTTGTATTCCAACTCTTGCCTTTTCCGGCACTAAGTTATGATATTTCCTCGTTGTCATGTTTTGTCTTTGTGTTGTTTTGTCTTTATCATGCATCTCATATCATGTCATCATGTGCATTGCATTTGCATACGTGTTCGTCTCATGCATCCGAGCATTTTCCCCGTTGTCCGTTTTGCATTCAGTCGCTCCTATGCCCTCCGGTGTCCCTTTCTACCTCTTTTCATGTGCGGGTGTTAAACGTTTTTGGATTGGACCGAGACTTGCCAAGCAGCCTTGGTTTACTACCGGTAGACCGCCAGTCAAGTTTCGTGCCATTTGGACTTCGTTTGATACTCCAATGGTTAACCGAGGAACCGAAAAGGCCTCGTGTGTGTTGCAGCCCAACACCCCTCCAGAGTGACCCAAAACCCACCTAAACCCCCTCCATCATCTACGTCGTTCGATCACGATCGCGTGGCCGAAAACCGTTCTCCATTTGGAGCCTGGTAGCTCCTCCTACCTATAAAAAGGTCCCTCTCCCCCAAAGTCCGGACGAAACCCTAGCCTCCCACCTCCTCAGCGCGCCGGACAAGATCCACCGGGTCGGACACGTCCGACCTGCGCGCCGCCGCCACATGGCATGCCGGGATTCGCCCGCGCACCGCCGTTGCCCTCTCCGCCGCCGGCCCGAGCGGCCCGAGCCGGGCCCCCGCGGCCCATCCGCGCGCCACCGCCACCGACCGCGCCGCGCCGCGCCGCCTCCCCCGCTCCCCGCGCCGGCGTGCCCACCGCCGCCGCAGACCACCGCGCCGACTGGAGCGCTCGCCTGCCGCCCGACCTCGCCGGCTGCCTCTGCCGTCCGCCGCCTTCCTCTCCATCGCCGGCGCACCTCGCCGACCTCGCCCGCCTCCTCCTCTCCTCCGGTGTCAATCTCCGGCGACGACGAGCACTGTTCCGGCAAGATCTCGGTGATCCTCGGAGTGCGTGCCGATTTGGATCTGGATCTGAGGGTTGACTTTTGCCCTAACCCTAAATATTTTTTGCATTCTTCATCATGTTATAACTTTGCATCCATGGCTCCGGTTTGGGCATGTAGCATATCAAATTTTTCGTCTCGACGAGTACTTCATTTCATTCCATTGCACCATGTTCATTTGAGCTCATCTTGATGCCCTAAATGATGTTGCAAGAGTGCTAGTTTCTGTTAGTTTCAGACTCTTATCAGTAATTGCACTTTTGTCATTTTTTCCATGATTGTTGTGTGCCTCCTATGAAGTTGAGCCCTACATGTGATTTGAAGTATGCCGTGCCATCTTTACAGGGGTGTATTCCATGTATTTTTGCGATCTCTATGGTGACTAGCACAAGCATGCAAAGTAGCTCTCATCATTTTGCTGATTTCAGGGACTTAGAAATCTATCTTCTAAGTCTTTGCCCTGTCATTATTTTTATGCCATGTATTCATGTTGCTACAGAGTGATCCATGCCTCTTTTGAGCATGATCAATAAGGATGTTTTGTATATATTGTTGTGCTCTATCCATCCATGTCTTTGCTTGCAATTATGGAGCACCCTAGCTTGACTCAATCGAGCTCTACTTTTGCTATAAAATGTTCCTGGCAGAATGTTTACGTGTTAAGCATTTTTGCCGAGGTTGTTGTAGTTGATCCATGTATGCTATGAGGTTGTTCTTGCCATGTTTAGCTTCTATGCCATGTCTACTTGCTGGGTGTATTCCTAGTTTTTCATGCCATGCTTTGTGGTGAGTGCATCGAGCTCGTAAACATGCCTACTCAATATCTGTTTTGCAATGTTCCAGTTTTCTACTAAGTCTGAATCTGTTAACGATAATTGCTATGTTCACATGGATGCCATTGTATTTTTTGATCCCTTTTGGCTTATGGTCAGTAAGGGACTTTTGTTGTATGCTTTGAGGAGCTTCATGCCATGCCTTGATTTTCCATGATATGTTCCTGTAGCATTTTGTTATCGTGCTCTAAACATTGCTTCCTAATGTTAAATTCCTGACTTGTTATTTTCACTAAGTCTGTAACCTGATATCTTTTGCACTGTTTTCATGCTTGTTGGAACCTGCTATTGAGTGAATTAGCTGTAGCTCATTGTTCATCTTTTGTCAAGCATCTTGAGTGGATCCCTACCATGTACTTTGTTGCTATGTTATAGTGCTGTAGCATGTTGTTGTTGATGCATTTAGATGGCCTCGTGCTGTTAATCGCAGATCGATGCCATATTTGTTCTGCTTGCCATTTGCAAACCGTGCATCCGATTCCGGTGATCTTTATATCGATTTCGACCAAAATCAACTCATCTTTCCAGTGGCACTATTGGTTTTCCATGTTGAGGCCAGGTTCAATCTTTCCTTTCCAAAACATGCATATGCATCGCATATCATGCCATGTGTAGCATCATGTTGCTTGTGCATTGCACTGTGGTTGATTGTGTCTCCCTTTGCTTGTTCTTGCTTTGGGTAGATCCGGGAGATGAGTACGTGATTGAGGAGCCCATTGAGTATGCTTATGAGGATCAAGCTAACGTCAACTCGGAGAACTTTGCAGGGAAGATGACCATACCCTCGAAATCACTTCTATCTTTGCTTGCTAGATGCTCGCTCTATTGCTATGCCTATGCTACGATACCTACAACTTGCTTATCATGCCTCCCATATTGCCATGTCAAACCTCTAACCCACCTGGTCCTAGCAAACCGTTGTTTGGCTATGTTACCACTTTGCTCAGCCCCTCTTATAGCGTTTCTAGTTGCAAGTGAAGATTGGAGTTTGTTCCTTGTTGGAACATGTTTATTGTTGGGATATCATTATTATATCTTGTCTATTTTAATGCACCTATATAATTGGTAAAGGGTGAAAGACTCGGCCTTATGCCTGGTGTTTTGTTCCACTCTTGCCTGAAGGAAATATGCCTTAGAGGCAATAATAAAGTTATTATTTATTTCCTTGTATCATGATAAATGTTTATTATTCATGATAGAATTGTATTAACCAGAAACATAATACATGTGTGAATACATAGACAAACAGAGTGTCACTAGTATGCCTCTACTTGACTAGCTCGTTGATCAAAGATGGTTACGTTTCCTAACCATAGACATGAGTTGTTATTTGGTTAACGGGATCACATCATCAGGAGAATGATGTGATTGACTTGACCCATTCCATTAGCTTAGCACTTGATTGTTTATTTTGTTGCTATTTCTTTCTTCATAACTTATATATGTTCCTATGACTATGAGATTATGCAACTCCCGTTTACCGGAGGAACACTTTGTGTGCTACCAAATGTCACAACGTAACTGGGTGATTATAAAGGTGCTCTACAGGTGTCTCTGAAGGTATTTGTTGGGTTGGCGTATTTCGAGATTAGGATTTGTCACTCCGATTGTTAGAGAGGTTTCTCGGGGCCCTCTCGGTAATGCACATCACTCAAGCCTTGCAAGCATTGCAACTAATAAGTTAGTTGCAGCATGATGTATTACAGACAAGTAAAGAGACTTGCCTGTAACGAGATTGAACTAGATATTGAGATACCGACGATCAAATCTCGGGCAAGTAACATACCGATGACAAAGGGAACAACGTATATTGTTATATGGTCTGACCAATAAAGATCTTCGTAGAATATGTAGGAGCCAATATGAGCATCAAGGTTCTGCCATTGGTTATTGACTGGAGACGTGTCTCAGTCATGTCTACATAGTTCTCAAACCCGTAGGGTCCGCACACTTAAAGTTCAGTGACGATCGTAATTAGGGTTTTTGTGTTTTGATGTACCGAAGGTTGTTCCGTGTCCCGGATGTGATCACGGACATGACGAGGAGTCTAGAAATGGTCGAGACATGACGATTGATATATTGGAAGCCTATATTTGGATATCGAAAACATTCCGGGTGAAATTGGGATTTTACCGGAGTACCGGGGCGTTACCGGAACCCCCCCCCCCCGGGGGTTATTGGTCCTACGTGGGCCCTAAGGGAGAAGAGGAGGGCCGGCCAGGCCAGGCCCCGCCCCCTCCCCCCTAGTCCAAATAGGACAAGGAAGGGGGGCGGCGCCCCCCTTTCCTGTTTCTCCCTTCCCCCTTCCTTTTCCAGCAAGGCAAGAGGGGGAGTCCTACTCCCGGTGGGAGTAGGACTCCTCCAGCCGCACCCCTTGGGCTGGCCGCACCTCCCCCTCTCCCTCCTTTATATACGGGGGCAAGGGGGCACCCCATGACACACAAGTTGATCTTCGTGATCATTCCTTAGCCGTGTGCGGTACCCCCTTCCACCATATTCCACCTCGGTCATATCGTCGCGGTGCTTAGGCGAAGCCCTGCGTCCATAGAACATCATCACCATCATCATGCCGTCGTGCTGACGAAACTCTCCCTCAACACTTTGCTAGATCGGAGCTTGAGGGACGTCACCGAGTTGAACGTGTGCAGAACTCGGAGGTGTCGTACGTTCGGTACTTGGATCTGTCGGATCGGGAAGATGTATGACTACTTCCTGTACATTGTGTCAACACTTCCGTTGCCGGTCTACGAGGGTATGTAGACAAACACTCTCCTCTCTCGTTGCTATGCATCACCATGATCTTGCGTGTGCGTAGGAATTTTTTTGAAATTACTACGTTCCCCAACAGTGGCATTAGAGCCTAGGTTTTATGCGTTGATGTTATGCACGAGTAAAACACAAGTGAGTTGTGGGCGATATAAGTCATTCTGCTTACCAGCATGTCATACTTTGGTTCGGCGGTATTGTTGGATGAAGCGGCCCGGACCGACATTACGTGTATGCTTACGCGAGACTGGTTCTACCGACGTGCTTTGCACACAGGTGGCTGGCGGGTGTCTGTTTCTCCAACTTTAGTTGAACCAAGTGTGGCTACGCCCGGTCCTTGCGAAGGTTAAAACAGCACCAACTTGACAAACTATCGTTGTGGTTTTGATGTGTAGGTAAGTACGGTTCTTGCTAAGCCCGTAGCAGCCATGTAAAACTTGCAACAACAAAGTAGAGGACGTCTAACTTGTTTTTGCAGGGCATGTTGTGATGTGATATGGTCAAGACATGATGCTAAATTTTATTGTATGAGATGATCATGTTTTGTAACCGAGTTATCGGCAACAGGCAGGAGCCATATGGTTGTCGCTTTATTGTATGCAATACAATCACGCTGTAATGCTTTACTTTATCACTAAGCGGTAGCGATAGTCGTGGAAGCATAAGATTGGCGAGACGACAACGCTGCTACGATGGAGATCAAGGTGTCGCGCCGGTGACAATGGTGATCATGACGGTACTTCGGAGATGGAGATCACAAGTACAAGATGATGATGGCCATATCATCTCACTTATATTGATTACATGTGATGTTTATCTTTGATGCATCTTATCTTTCTTTGATTGACGGTAGCATTATAAGATGATCCCTCACTAAATTATCAAAGTATAAGTGTTCTCCCTGAGTATGCATCGTTGCGAAAGTTCTTCGTGCTGAGACACCACGTGATGATCGGGTGTGATAGGCTCTACGTTCAAATACAACGGGTGCAAAACAGTTGCACACGCGGAATACTCAGGTTAAACTTGACGAGCCTAGCATATAACAGATATGGCCTCGGAACACGGAGACCGAAAGGTCGAGCGTGAATCATACAGTAGATATGATCAACATATTGATGTTCACCATTAATACTACTCCATCTCACGTGATGATCGGACATGGTTTAGTTGATTTGGATCACGTGATCACTTAGAGGATTATAGGGATATCTTTCTAAGTGGGAGTTCTTAAGTAATATGATTAATTGAACTTAAATTTATCATGAACTTAGTGCCTGATAGTATCTTGCTTGTCTATATTTGATTGTAGATAGATGGCTCGTGTTGTTGTTCCATTGAATTTTAATGCGTTCCCTGAGAAAGAAAAGTTGAAAGATGATGGTAGCAATTACACAGACTGGGTCCGTAACTTGAGGATTATCCTCATTGCTGCACAGAAGAATTACGTCCTGGAAGAACCGCTAAGTGCCAAGCCTGCTGCAGGAGCACCACCAGATGTAATGAATGTCTGGCAGAGCAAAGCTGATGACTACTCGATAGTTCAGTGTGCCATGCTTTACGACTTAGAACCGGGTCTTCAACGATGTTTTGAATGTCATGGAGCATATGAGGTGTTCCAGGAGTTGAAGTTAATATTTCAAGCAAATGCCCGGATTGAGAGATATGAAGTCTCCAATAAGTTCTATAGCTGCAAGGTGGAGGAGAATAGTTCTGTCAGTGAACATATACTCAAAATGTCTGGGTATCATAATCACTTGACTCAACTAGGGGTTGATCTTCCTATTGATAGTGTCATTGACAAAGTTCTTCAATCACTGCCACCAAGCTAGAAAAGCTTCATGATGAACTATAATATGCAAGGGATGAATAAGACTATTCCTGAGCTCTTCGCGATGCTAAAATCCGTGGAGGTAGAAATCAAGAAGGAGCATCAAGTGTTGATGGTCAATAAGACCACCAGTTTCAAGAAAAAGGGCAAAGGAAAGAAGAAAGGGAATTTCAAGAAGAACAGCAAACAAGTTGCTGCTCAGGAGAAGAAACCCAAGTCTGGACCTAAGCCTGAGACTGAGTGCTTCTACTACAAGTAGACTGGTCACTGGAAGCGGAACTGCCCCAAGTATTTGGCGGATAAGAAGGATGGCAAAGTGAACAATGGTATATGTGATATACATTTTATTGATGTGTACCTTACTAATGCTCGCAGTAGCACCTGGGTATTTGATACTGGTTCTGTTGCTAACATTTGCAACTCGAAATAGGGGTTATGGATTAAGCGAAGATTGGCTAAGGACGAGGTGACGATGCACGTGGGAAATGGTTCCAAAGTCGATGTGATCGCGGTCGGCACGCTACCTCTACATCTACCTTCTAGATTAGTATTAGACCTAAATAATTGTTATTTGGTGCCAGCGTTGAGCATGAACATTACATCTGGATCTTTTTTGATGTGAGACGGTTATTAATTTAAATCAGAGAATAATGGTTGTTCTATTTATATGAGTAATATCTTTTATGGTCATGCACCCTTGAAGAGTGGACTATTTTTGATGAATCTCGATAGTAGTGATACACATATTCATAATGTTGAAATCAAAAGATGCAGAGTTGATAATGATAGTGCAACTTATTTGTGGCACTGCCGTTTAGGTCATATCGGTGTAAAGCGCATGAAGAAACTCCATACTGATGGACTTTTGGAATCACTTGATTATGAATCACTTGGTACTTGCGAACCGTGCCTCATGGGTAATATGACTAAAACGTCATTCTCCGGTACTATGGAGAGAGCAACGGATTTGTTGGAAATCATACATACAGATGTATGTGGTCCAATGAATGTTGAGGCTCGCGGCGGATATCGTTATTTTCTCACCTTCACAGATGATTTAAGCAGATATGGGTATATCTACTTAATGAAACATAAGTCTGAAACATTTGAAAAGTTCAAAGAATTTCAGAGTGAAGTTGAAAATCATTGTAACAAGAAAATAAAGTTTCTATGATCTGATCGTGGAGGAGAATATTTGAGTTATGAGTTTGGTCTACATTTGAAACAATGAGGAATAGTTTCGCAACTCACGCCACCTGGAACACCACAGCGTAATGGTGTGTCCAAACGTCGTAATTGTACTTTATGAGATATGGTGCAATCTATAATGTCTCTTACTGATTTACCGCTATCGTTTTTGGGTTATGCTTTAGAGACGGCTGCATTCACGTTAAATAGGACACCATCGAAATCCGTTGAGACGATGCCTTATGAACTGTGGTTTGGCAAGAAACCAAAGTTGTCGTTTCTGAAAGTTTGGGGCTGCGATGCTTATGAGAAAAAGCTTCAACCTGATAAGCTCGAACCCAAATCGGAGGAATGTGTCTTCATAGGATACCCAAAGGAGACTATTGGGTACACCTTCTATCACAGATCCGAAGGCAAAACTATTGTTGCTAAATTCGGAGTTTTTCTAGAGAAGGAGTTTCTCTCGAAAGAAGTGAGTGGGAGATAGTAAAACTTGATGAGGTAACTGTACCTACTCCCTTATTGGAAAGTAGTACATCACAGAAACCGGTTTCTGTGACACCTACACTAATTAGTGAGGAAGCTAATGATAATGATCATGAAACTTCAGATCAAGTTACTACCGAACCTCGTAGATCAACCAGGGTAAGATCCGCACCAGACTGGTACGATAATCCTGTTCTGGAAGTCATGCTACTAGATCATGATGAACCTACGAACTATGAAAAAGCGATGGTGAGCCCAGATTCCGCAAAATGGCTAGAAGCCCTGAAATCTGAGATGGGATCCATGTATGAGAACAAAGTGTGGACTTTGGTTGACTTGCCCGTTGATCGGCAAGCAGTTGAGAATAAATGGATCTTCAAGAAGAAGACTAATGCTGACGGTAATGTTACTGTTTACAAAGCTCGACTTGTTGCGAAAGGTTCTTCAACAAGTTCAAAGGATTGACTACGATTAGACCTTCTCACCCGTAGCGATGCTTAAGTCTGTCCGAATCATGTTAGCAATTGCCGCATTTTATGATTATGAAATATGGTAATGGATGTCAAAACTGCATTCCTGAATGGATTTCCGGAAGAAGAGTTGTATATGATGCAACCAGAAGGTTTTGCCGATCCAAAGGGAGCTAACAAAGTGTGCAAGCTCTAGCGATCCATTTATGGACTGGTGCAAGCCTCTCGGAGTTGGAATAAACGCTTTGATAGTGTGATCAAAGCATTTGGTTTTATATAGACTTTTGGAGAAGCCTGTATTTACAAGAAAGTGAGTGGGAGCTCTGTAGCATTTCTGATATAATATGTGGATGACATATTATTGATTGGAAATAATATAGAATTTCTGGATAGCATAAAGGGATACTTGAATAAGAGTTTTTCAATGAAAGACCTCGGTAAAGCTGCTTACATATTGGGCATTAAGATCTATAGAGATAGATCAAGACGCTTAATTGTACTTTCACAAAGTACGTACCTTGACAAAGTTTTGAAGAAGTTCAAAATGGATCAAGCAAAGAAAGGGTTCTTGCCTGTGTTACAAGGTGAGAAGTTGAGTAAGACTCAATGTCTGACCACTGCAGAAGATAGAGAGAAAATGAAAGATGTTCCCTATGCTTCAGCCATAGGCTCTATCATGTATGCAATGCTGTGTACCAGACCTGACGTGTGCCTTACTATAAGTCTAGCAGGGAGGTACCAAAGTAATCCAGGAGTGGATCACTGGACAGCAGATAAGAACATCCTGAAGTACCTGAAAAGAACTAAGGATATGTTTCTCGTATATGGAGGTGACAAAGAGCTCATCGTAAAAGGTTACGTTGATGCAAGCTTTGACACTGATCCGGACGATCCTAATTGGAAACCGGATAGGTGTTTACATTAAACGGTGGAGCTATCTGTTGGTGCAGCTCTAAACAAAGCGTCGTGGCAGCAAATGAAGGAGTCTAGATGAAGGAGTTCATATCCGATCTAGGTGTCATACCTAGTGCATCGGGTCCAATGAAAATCTTTAGGAGAATGATGTGATTGACTTTACCCATTCCATTAGCTTAGCACTTGATCGTTTAGTTTGTTGTTATCGCTTTCTTCATAACTTATATATGTTCCTATGACTATGAGATTATGCAACTCCTGTTTACTAGAGGAACACTTTGTGTGCTACCAAACGTCACAATGTAACTGGGTGATTATAAAGGTGCTCTACAGGTGTCTCCGAAGGTATTTGTTGGGTTGGCGTATTTCGAGATTAGGATTTGTCACTCCGATTGTCAGAGAGGTATGTCGAGGCCCTCTCGGTAATGCACATCACTAAAACCTTGCAAGCATTGCAACTAATAAGCTAGTTGCGAGATGATGTATTACGGAACGAGTAAAGAGCCTTGCCGGTAATGAGATTGAACTAGGTATTGAGATACCGACGATCAAATCTCGGGCAAGTAACATACCGGTGACAAAGGGAACAACGTATATTGTTATGCGGTCTTTGTAGAATATGTAGGAGCCAATATGAGCATCCAGGTTCCGCTATTGGTTATTGACCGGAGACGTGTCTCGGTCATGTCTACAAAGTTCTCGAACCCGTAGGGTCCGCACGCTTAAAGTTCGGTGACGATCGTAATTAGGGTTTTGTGTTTTGATGTACCGAAGGTTGTTCGTTGTCCCGGATTTGATCACGGACATGACGAGGAGTCTCAAAATGGTTGAGACATACAGATTGATATATTGGAAGCCTGTATTTGGATACCAGAAACATTCCGGGAGAAATCGGGATTTTACCGGAGTACCGGGGGGTTACCGGAACCCCCCCGGGGGTTATTGGGCCTACATGGGCCCTAAGGGAGAAGAGGAGGGCCGGCTAGGGCAGGCCGCGCGCCCCCTCCCCCTAGTCCAAATAGGACAAGGAAGGGGGGCCGCGCCCCCCTTTCCTCTTTCTCCCTTCCCCCTTCCTTTTCCAACAAGGCAAGAGGGGGGAGTCCTACTCCCGGTGGGAGTAGGACTCCTCCAGGCGCACCCCTTGGGCCGGCCGCACCTCCCCCTCTCCCTCCTTTATATATGGGGGCAAGGGGGCACCCCATGACACACAAGTTGATATTCGTGATCGTTCCTTAGCCGTGTGCGGTGCTCCCTTCCACCATATTCCACCTCGGTCATATCGTAGTGGTGCTTAGGCGAAGCCCTACGTCGGTAGAACATCATCACCGTCATCACGCCGTCGTGCTAACGAAACTCTCCCTCAACACTTTGCTGGATCGGAGCTCAAGGGACGTCACCGAGTTGAACGTGTGCAGAACTCGGAGGTGCCGTACATTCGGTACTTGGATCGGTCAAATCGGGAAGACGTACGACTACTTCCTCTACGTTGTGTCAACGCTTCCGTTGTCGGTCTATGAGGGTACGTAGACAAACACTCTCCTCTCTCGTTGCTATGCATCACCATGATCTCGCGTGTGCGTAGGAATTTTTTTGAAATTACTACGTTCCCCAACATTGCCGCCTTAGTTTCCGTCATACCGGTGTTATGTTCCTTGATTTTGCGTTCCTTACACGGTTGGGTTATAATGGGAACCCCTTGACAGTTCGCCTTGAATAAAACTCCTCTAGCAATGCCCAACCTTGGTTTTACCATTTGCCACCTAAGCCTTTTTCCCTTGGGTTCTGCAGACTCAAGGGTCATCTTTATTTTAAACCCCCCCGGGCCAGTGCTCCTCTGAGTGTTGGTCTGAAATGGGCAGCCTGCGGGGCCACCTCGGGGCAACTCGAGGGTTGGTTTTACTCATAGCTTGACCTATCCAGTGTGCCCTGAGAACGAGATACGTGCGACTCCTATCGGGATTTGTCCGCACATCGGGCGGCTTTGCTGGTTTAGTTTTACCATTGTCAGGATGTCTTGTAACTAGGATTCCGAGTCTGATCGGGTTGTCTTGGGAGAAGGAATATCCTTAGCTGACCGTGAGAGCTTGTGATGGGCTAGGTTGGGACACCCCTGCAGGGATTTGATCTTTCGAAAGCCGTGCCCGCGGTTATGGGCAGATGGGAATTTGTTAATGTCCGGTTGTAGATAACCGGAAACTTAACTTAATTAAAATGGATCAACAGAGTATGTGGACATGATGGTCTCTTTTCGGCGGAGTCCGGGAAGAGAACACGGTCTCGTGTTATGCTTGAACGTAGGTTGTTCTAGGTTCACTTCTTGATCATAGTTCATCAATCGTGCATTTGCCTTCTCTTCTCGCTCTCATTTGCGTATGTTAGCCACCATATATGCTAACTCTTGTTGCAGCTCCACCTCATACCTTTTACCCTTCCTATAAGCTTAAATAGTCTTGATCGCGAGGGTGTGAGATTGCTGAGTCCCCGTGACTCACAGATTACTTCCAAAACCAGATGCAGGGACCGATGATACCGCTCCAGGTGATTCAACTGAGCTCAAGTGGGAGTTCGATGAGGACTCGGGACGATACTACGTTTCCTTTCCAAACGATCAGTAGTGGTGCCCAGTTGGGGCGATCGGGGATTTTGTTGCATTTGGGGTTGTTCTTTATTTTGGTTCCATAGTCGGACCATGATTGTATCTGGATGAATGCAATGATATTTATGCATTGTGTGACGTGGCGAGTGTAAGCCAACTATGTACCTTTTTCCCTTATTCATTACATGGCTTGTGTGAAGATTACCCCACTTGCGACATTGCTTACAATGCGGTTATGCCTCTAAGTCGTGCTTCAACACGTGGGAGATATAGCCGCATCGTGGGCGTTACACCCATGTATCGCCATTTCAGTTTTGAAAAAATCAAAAGAAAATGATAAAAACTTCAGAAAATAAAATCCTTCGAGAGGTACTTATATTACTACACCTACTAGTTATGAAAATTTGAAAACTTAAATTTGGACATGTTTTGCAAAAAGTGTAGGGAAAATGTAAAACGGCTATAACTTTTGCATACGATGTTGGAAAAAACGTATAATATATAAAAAAATTCAGCACGAAAATCCGCATCCGATTTTGACGGCCTATGGCCCGTTTGCAATTTTTTAGAATCCTCAAATTCCAAAAGGAAAAAAGATATGCTCAAATTTCAGTTTTTTTAATTTTGGTGAAACTATGATCAAACTACTTATTCAAGAAGTATTAATGTTACAACATAATTATTCAAGAGTATTAGTGTTACTAAATAATTATTTCAATTTTTTGAATTTTGGTCAAATCTGGTCAAACTATGGTCAAACGGTGGTCAAACTATGGTCAAACTTATTCCAGAAATATTAGTGTTACTAAATAATTACTGTTTTCGAGAATAATAGTTTCAAACTTAAATGGTGAAATGTGTGACCTAATGCTCAAGCTAAACTATTGAGGGTTAATAGGATTGACAGCTTACATTTGTCAGGAAAACAACAAGTGCAGACTTCGAAAGTAGGGGGAATAGATCTCCGAAGTTAAGCATGCTCAGGCTGGGGGAGTGAGAGGATGGGTGACCGACCGGGAAGTTAGACGATTTGGAATGAGTGATCCACACTTGAGCAGTTAAGAGGGGTGATTAGAGACTAAATCATCAAATAATTCAATTCAGAAAATTGAAAATAAAAAAAATCAAAAACATTTCCAAAATTTTCAAACAAAATTCAAAAACAACCTTTAGTACCGGTTGGTAACACCAACCGGTACTAAAGGCCCCCCATGCCACGGCGCGAGCTCACGCCACGTGGGGGCCTTTAGTGCGCACACTTTAGTGCCGGTTACAGAACCGGCACTGAAGGCCCTTACGAACCAGTTTTAAAGCTCCGTTTTCTACTAGTGTCCACAACTCTGGAGGCGGAGGCGCCCAAAAAGGGGAAGGCCTCCCTAGCGGGTAACTCCGCGTGGGACGTTGATGACAGTCCAGAGAGACGCCCCCGCGCTAAGCCTCGGGCCACATCGTAAGTACTAATACTTTATCCCCCATAAAGTTTCTCCTCCTCATTGTATTGAAATGATTGGCAAATGTTATTGTAGTCCGGCCCACAACATCTCCCAGCGATCTTCGGCAGGAGGCTCGCTGGATTCCAAGGCGATGGCCAGCGACTCCTTGCCGGATGCACACTCCCCCAAGACCAAGGAGGATGCGGAGGTGCTGTCCCGAAGGACTGCCTCCAGCGGGGGAGAGGCTCAGGAGGCGCCCAAATGCGAAACCTTCATCGCCGGACACCAAGGGGACTGAATTCCCAATGAGACTTGCGGGGAGGGTCGACCGGGAAGTTAGACGATTTGGAATGAGTGATCCACACTTGAGCAGTTAAGAGGGGTGATTAGACACTAAATCATCAAATAATTCAATTCAGAAAATTGAAAATAAAAAAAATCAAAAAAATTCCAAAATTTTCAAAAAAAATTCAAAAACAACCTTTAGTACGGTTGGTAACACCAACCGGTACTAAAGGTCCCCCATGCCATGGCGCGAGCTCACGGCACATGGTGGGCCTTTAGTGGCGGTTCGTGCTGAACCGGTACTAAGGGGGGCCTTTAATTAGTGCCCACACTGTAGTGCCGGTTACAAAACCGGCACTAAAGGCCCTTACGAACCGGTTTCAAAGCTCCATTTTCTACTAGTGTCCACAACTCTGGAGGCGGAGGCGCCCAAAAAGGGGAAGGCCTCCCTAGCGGGTAACTCCGCGTGGGACGTTGATGACAGTCCAGAGAGACGCCCCCGCGCTAAGCCTCGGGCCACATCGTAAGTACTAATACGTTATCCCCCATAAAGTTTCTCCTCCTCATTGTATTGAAATGATTGGCAAATGTTATTGTAGTCCGGCCCACAACATCTCCCAGCGATCTTCGTCAGGAGGCTCGCTGGATTCCAAGGCGATGGCCAGCGACTCCTTGCCGGACGCACACTCCCCCAAGACCAAGGAGGATGCGGAGGTGCTGTCCCGAAGGACTGCCTCCAGCGGGGGAGAGGCTCAGGAGGCGCCCAAAGGCGAAACCTTCATCGCCGGACACCAAGGGGACTGAATTCCCAATGAGACTTGCGGGGAGGGTCGACCGGGAAGTTAGACGATTTGGAATGAGTGATCCACACTTGAGCAGTTAAGAGGGGTGATTAGACACTAAATCATCAAATAATTCAATTCAGAAAATTGAAAATAAAAAAAATCAAAAAAATTCCAAAATTTTCAAAAAAAATTCAAAAACAACCTTTAGTACCGGTTGGTAACACCAACCGGTACTAAAGGTCCCCCATGCCATGGCGCGAGCTCACGGCACGTGGTGGGCCTTTAGTGGCGGTTCGTGCCGAACCGGTACTAAGGGGGGCCTTTAATTAGTGCCCACACTTTAGTGCCGGTTACAAAACCGGCACTAAAGGCCCTTACGAACCGGTTTTAAAGCTCCGTTTTCTACTAGTGTCCACAACTCTGGAGGCGGAGCCGCCCAAAAAGGGGAAGGGCTCCCTAGCGGGTAACTCCGCGTCGGATGTTGATGACAGTCCAGAGAGACGCCCCCGCGCTAAGCCTCGGGACACATCATAAGTACTAATACTTTATCCGGCCATAAAGTTTATCCTCCTCATTGTATTGAAATGATTGGCAAATGTTATTGTAGTCCGGCCCACAACTGCTCCCAGCTATCTTCGTCAGGAGGCTCGCTGGATTCCAAGGCGATGGCCAGCGACTCCCTGCCGGACGCACACTCCCCCAAGACCAAGGAGGATGCGGAGGTGCTGTCCCGAAGGACTGCCTCCGGTGGAGGAGAGGCTCAGGAGGCGCCCAAAGGCGAAACCTTCATCGCCGGACACCAAGGGGACTGAATTCCCAATGAGACTTACGGGGAGGGTCGTACACAGTTCGGCCCTCAACCGGACTCAATTCCGGAGACCGAGGCGGCTCCGGAATCCAGCACACACCCTCCTTCGAAAGTAGGGGGATGCCTGTTGTGCCAGTAGCCCCTGTCCAACCAGGGGCACCGGATAACCTGCTGGAGGCGCTACGAGGCGCTTCCATTATGGATGAGTACAGTGGCCTTATGGGCATGGTGATTGAAAAGGTTCGGTCCGCCAAGAGCGGACTAACCGAAGCCTACAGCAGCTTGCTTATAGGTTTTGAGGTAAGAGACACTGAACAAGGAGAAAATCCTAGTGTAGACTAGTAGCCCCTGCGACACTGTCCGGTGTTCGGAAAGAAAAAGCCGGACAGAGGATCAATCTCGTTTTAACAGGAAACTAACTTAATTTTTCTGAAATGCAGGCGTCGTTGGTAGCCGCGGCCTCGCATACTGCAGGAGTTTCTAGACTGAAGCATAAACTGGCGGAGGCCGAGGAGGAGCTGGGCCAAGCGAAGAGGCAACTCCAGGAGAAACAAGGTAAGCAATAACCTGTTATATATTTGAAAAGAAGAAGATTCTATGCGATGACCAAAATGCCATGATCTGTATAGAAGGAACGACCGAGGTCGAGGTCCTGAGAAAGGCCCTGGCCGAAGCCGAGGGAAAGGCTGTCCAGCAGCAAGCCGCCCGTAAGAAGCTCAAGGCTCATGTCGGGGAGGTCCAGCAGGAGCTCCAAGACATGGTGAAGACGTGTGAAGCTTTGGAGCACGAGGCGTCGGCCCGAGAGGCATAACTTACCAAGGCTCGTCAGAGCTGAGAGGCCGCACGGAATGAGGCCTAGGACGCTCTCCAGAAGATCCAGGAGGCGAAGAAGAATGCAGCGGGTAAGGCATTTAACATGCAAAGCAAGTATGTGGAGAGGAAGTACCTTTTACTAACCCGAATTCAGAGTTGCCCAGGGGCTTTTGTGGATCTGCCGTGCAGTGTATCCGATGCTGCGGAGTTCTTCCGAGCCAGGGAAGGGGATTCTTCAGAGAAGCTGTTCTGGTCGCAGTATGTTATGCCAGAACATCCGGTGGCCTTTTCTAATCAACTCAAGCAGTTGGTTGAGCTGCATGGAGTGGCCGAACTGTCCATGAAGGATTTCATAATCCGATTATGGCCAGCCGAAGCTATACCTAGTAGTTATTTCGGCCTTGTGAAGTGGGTGGTGGAGGCTTGTCCGCGGCTAGACATCATCAAGCGATCTGTCTGCATCGAGGGTGCCCGCATGGCCTTCGCTCGTTGGAAGGTGTGGTGGGCGAAGATGGATGCCGTCGAGGTGGCCAGGGGGCCGCCGAAGGGTAAGGAGCACCGCACACCCGAGCGATATTGTGTGGATGTCCTGGAGGGATCTTGACTTGTAGCAACGCAGTGCGGGCAGGACGTTATTCTTGAATGAATACATCCATGTTTTTCCTTGTATGAACAAATCTGCCTTGTAATATATAATTTTTATTATGTTTGATTGTTTCCTCCTGTGCGGCCGTTCTGTATGAAATATGAGGGTTAACCAGTCATCGGCTTCAGCCCTCGCGTAGGTAGTACGGAGGTGTTCGGGATGGAATCTAAACAATCTTGATCCAATTATATGGTCCGTGAAGGAGTTGTTTGGCGCAGCGAACCAGGAAACCAGACTATGCGGCTTGAACGCCCTCACTTAGACATAGGAGTTTTATAATAAAACATAGGCGCAGCCCTTGGTATACGAACCAGAGTGCTGTCAGCGTCTGATCGGGAAGTACTGATCCTTCGCGAAATGCGGAAAAATCTCCAACGATTTGAGACCTCCGAACAGCTGACCAGCTCTCGCCGCATCATGACAGTAAGTTTTCGGCTTTCTCTACTGAGGTGCTCATCTGGTTTAGACCAGGAAACAATCGCAAAAGTTCTCCCTTTACTACCCTAGCCGATGTAGAGAAACGTAGGGTAGCAAGCACAGGAGCCGGTAAACCCAACTATTGACCAAAGACATGATTCGGAGCCAATGCATATAATGCTAATTCCGGGGTGCTGAACTATACTTATAGGAAGTGTTCGGACTTTTGTTGCCATAGTGTAAGGTGCTATAAAGCCCTTGGCAAACGTCAAACGTACCAAAGTGTACGGGTGCTACCTGATGGGGTTATCCACAGGGAATTTGAAAAAGAAAAGAAAGAAAGAAAACAACATAAAGGTAAAAAGTTGGGGTCCTAAAGCTCTAGCTACAAACTGTTTTCATTGTAATGTAATTAGTATGTCGAGGCGCATTGATACAAATAGTGCAATAAGCAATAGGCTATTTAACATGCCGAAACCAGGGGAGAGCTGCATATGGGTCCTGGAAAACAGGTAGAGTCATCGTTAACGGAATCACCTAAAAAGTTCCCATATGTACACTCTTCTCGCCGTCTCGGTGTATTTATCCTACAAGAGGATCGATGACCAGACCCCTCGATGGGGCAAGTGGGATTGAGACCTGAAAGGAAAACAAGTAAAAGTAAAAGTATGTGTGTATCTAATGTCGGTTGAGGTGTGCCATGGGTCACAAGTTATCTGTGCCTCCGTCAATGCCCATGGAATTTTAAGTGCGTAGTTATGTACGCGCGGCACGAATGCCACCACTTGATCGGGACTAAGACGGAGGCCGGATTGCTAGTCGAGCTCCTGACGAGCCGAGCTCTCCTGCTGCAGAGTAGTTCGGACCCTCTTAAGGGTGTCCGCAGGCTCGGCAACCGAATGAAGGTTCTGCTTGAGAAGGCCGCTTTGTACTCCTGCTGCTAGGGCGGCCGTGTGCTCTTCTGTACTGAGAGAGCGTTCCATATTGCCATTGACTGTTATGACACCGTGTGGACTGGGCATCTTGAGCTTGAGATAAGCATAGTGTGGCACTGCGTTGAATCCAGCAAACACAGTTCGTCCGAGTAGTGCATGATAGCCGCTGCGGAATGGCACGACATCGAAGATTAACTCCTCGCTTCGGAAGTTGTTCGGAGATCCGAAGACAACCTCTAATGTGATTGAGCCCGTACGGTCGGCCTCTACACCTGCTATGACTCCTTTAAAGGTAGTCCTTGTAGGCTTGATCCTCGATGGGTTAATGCCCATTTTCCATGTTGTATCCTGATAGAGGAGATTGAGGCTGCTCCCACCGTCCATAAGGACACGAGTCAGGTGGAACCCATCAATTATTGGGTCTAAGACTAGTGTTGCAGAGCCCCCGTAATGGATGCTGGTCGGGTGGTCTCGGCGATCGAAAGTGATCGGGCACGACGACCATGGATTGAATTTTGGGGAGACTAGCTCTATCGCGTAGATGTCCCTAAGTGCACGCTTGCGCTCCCTCTTGAGGATGTGGGTGGCATATATCTTGTTCACCGTTTTAACCTGAGGGGGAAACTTCTTCTACCCCCCCTGTGTTCGGCTATTGTGGCTCTTCGTCGTCATCCTCGCTTTGCGATCCTTTATTATCTGGTCTTGGCGTTTAATTTGCCGGTCTGTTTGAAAACCCAGCACTCTCTATTTGTATGACTAGGAGGCTTGTCGGGGGTGCCGTGAATCTAGCATGGACGATCAAGTATGCGGTCCAAGCTGGATGGGCCCGAATTGTTCTTTTGGAACGTCTTCTTCTGCTGACCGGACTTAGAGCCACTGAATCCGGCGTTGACCGCCGTGTCTTCGGTGTTGTCACCTCTATTTCGGCGCTTGTATCTATTACGTCGCAACTTGTCTTTGTTACTTTTAACTTCAGGGGTGCCGGCGTCGCTTACATTGTTTTTGCTATGAGCTAACAAACTGTCCTCACCCACACAAGAGCGGGTCATTAGTGCCGTGAGGGCTGCCATGGATTTTCGCTTTTCTTGGCTGAGGTGGCGAGCTAGCCATTTGTCGCGGATGCTATGTTTGAAAGCTGCTAGAGCTTCAGCATTCGGACAGTCAACGATTTGGTTTTTTTAGTTAGGAACCTTGTCCAGAATTTCCTGGTGGACTCTCCGGGCTGCTGGACTATATGTCTTAAGTCATCAGCGTCCGGAGGTCGAACATATGTACCTTGGAAGTTATCGAGGAAAGCCTCTTCCAAGTCCTCCCAACTACCGATGGAATTTTCAGGCAGACTGTTTAGCCAATGTCGAGCTGGCCCCTTGAGTTTTAGAGGGTGGTATTTGATGGCGTTAATATCATATCCGTGTGCCATATGGATGTGGAGAATGAAGTCTTTGATCCACACCACGACGTCCATGGTCCCATCGTATGATTCTATGTTCACGCGCTTGAATCCTTCGGGGAATTTGTGGTCCAGGACCTCATCAGTGAAGCAATGAGGGTGTGCGGGGCCTCTGTATTGGGTCGTATGATGGCGGAGCTCTGACGGAGTCCGTCTGCAGTGTTCGGCCTGCACATGACTGGGTTTGTCATGTCCGAATAGGCGGCTATTGTCACGTGTCGAGGTGCGTCCTCGCGATCCGTAGATTGATCTGGTAGGTCCTGCTTTATTGTTCAGGTTCTGCCAGAGGTCATATGTATGGCTGTGGGCGAATTTACCCTTGACTGAGTGACGAGACGGGGCGGGATGGTGTTCGGCATGAGCTGCCATTTTGTCCCGACCACGCGGTGGTCGGTCAACCGCATTGTATGATGGTGGTATATATTCCACCGCTTCCTCGTCGAACTGAGGTAGCAATTTACGCTTTGGGTAGCTTTTGGTTGGGCGCTTGAGGCCGTATTCTTCGGCTGCTAGGACATCAGTACATTTATTGTTGATCAGATCTTGGTCAGCTTGGAGCTATTGCTGCGTCTTCTTTAGGCTCCTTGCAGTGGCTATTAGGTGGCGCTTGAAGCGCTCCTGCTCAAGAGGTTCCTCAGGCATGATGAAATCCTAGGTGCCGAGGCTCACCTCATCCTTGGAGAGCGGAAGGTAACTATCGTCCTCCGAATCTTTGTGCGTGGCCTGTTTAATAGGGCTAACATGCGCATCTTCCCGTTCATCTTATTCGTTTGTTGTGTTGACGGGGTCTTCGTTGTCTTCGGCACCTTCCGGAGTGTCATCTTCTCCTGTGCTGGTGTTGCTATTTTTACTACGGCATGACTTAGAGCGGCGCCGCTAACGCTGGCGCTTGGACTTTATTTCGGAAGGTTTATCCTCAACTGGGTCTTCCTTGTCATTGCCGATGTTTTCCTTTGGTGTATCCACCATGTATACGTCATACGAGGAAGTGGCCGTCCAGCGTCCGGCGAACGGTGGGTTCTGGTCTTCTTCTTCTTCGGCATCGTCGTCCATACCGTCAATGTCCTCGGAGTCGCAATCAAGTTCATCGGTCAAATCCTCGACCGTGGCTATAAAGTGAGTGGCGGGTGGGGACCGAAATTTTCCATCGTCAGCCCCTAGTTTGAGCCAAATATAGTTCGGCTGCGAGTCCTCCGCTAAGGACAGACCTTTTAACGAGTTTAGCATATCGCCTAGAGGCAAGTGCTGGAAGATGTCTGCGGTGCTGAATTCGAAGATCGATAACGATCAAGCTCGGCGTCCGCGGGCTCACGTGGTTCGGATCCTACAGCCCGAGACGAGTTCGGTGTTCCGGTGGCATAGGCATCGAGTGAGACCAGGTCCCTGTGCGGCTCCAACGCCGTGGAATATACGGCCTCCGTGGTGGGGTTAATCCTCCCATCTTTGGATGGCGCGGCCTGCTCTGGCTCTAGGCCCACAACGGTTATAGGAGCGATCTCCTGGATGCGTCCCGATGACAGATTTAAGTCATGATCATCGGGGTGATCGGGAGCGGCTACGGCGGTATCAAATCCGGTGAAGATCAAGTCTCCACGGATGTCCGCGACGTAGTTCAAGCTCCCGAATCTGACTTGATAGCCAGGGGCGTAGCTTTTGATCTGCTCCAGATGGCCAAACGAGTTGGACCGCAGTGCGAAGCCGCCAAACATGAAGATCTGTCCGGGGAGGAAAGTTTCTCCGAAGACAGCACCATCATTGATGATTGAAGGGGCCATCAAACCTTTCAGTGACAGCACAGAGGAACTCTCAATGAAAGCACCAATGTCATTGTCAAAACCGGTGGATCTCAGGTAGGGGGTCCCGAACTATGCGTCTAAGGTTGATGGTAATAGGAGACAGGGGACACGAAGTTTTACCCAGGTTCGGGCCCTCTTGATGGAGGTAACACCCTACGTCCTGCTTGATTGATATTGATGGGTATGAGTATTACAAGAGTTGATCTACCATGAGATCGTAATGGCTAAACCCTAGAAGTCTAGCCTATATGACTACGGTATTGAGTATCCCCTATCCGGACTAAGTCCTCCGGTTTATATAGACACCGGGGGAATATAGGGTTACATAGAATAGGTTACATAATATGGAATCTTCATAGTTGTTCGCCAAGCTTGCCTTCCAAGCCAAGGAGAGTCCCATACGGACACGGGTACAGTCATCGGTCTTCATATCTTCACAGCCCATCAGTCCGGCCCATAGATAACAGGCCGGACGCCCGAGGACCCCTTAGTCCAGGACTCCCTCAGCCCCCCTACAAATTAGGTCGTTGTGGGATCCCTTGCATTTGGGAAGAGGACCAAGGCCGCTATAAATAGGACTTAGCCACCACCATAGAAAGGAGGATCATTGAGATCATCCTCTCACCCACTAGCTCATCGAGCTCAAGAACATCTCACCTCTTGAGGCTGTTTAACCACTGTACTAGTTCATCCTCAGCCCCTCGAGGCAATCCACTACAAAGCTGGAGTAGGGTATTATACCACAAGTTAGGCCTAGGAATCATTGAGCAGGTAGATTGGTGAGGACGAGTTCTTCGCACGCACCCCAGTGTTCGAACCTCTCAAGGGTCTGCGGAACCCCGGATCCTACAGAGGCATTAGACGGTGGATGAACAGGACCCCGTTTCGACCGTAGGATCTCCAACACAAGTCCGTTTCCTCTGTTTTGCGGTATGCCATACCCCTCCCGATGAACATGATCCCATTTTGACTATAGGTAGTCCCACACAAGTCCGTTTCCTTCGTTTTGCGGTACGCCAGGCCCTTCCCGATGAATAGGACCCTGTTTCGACCGTACGCGGTCGAACAGAAGGCATGTTTCCTCCGTTCTGTGGTATGCCAGACCTCGTTTTGGTTGTTCCGTCCAAGCCTGTTGGATCCCGATGAACATGATGCCGTAGCTGCTGTCCACTATCTCTCCATGTACACGAGCCCTGGCCATACATATGCGCGAGTAGGCATTCAAGACCTCGCCCGTATGTACGCACGTGGCCATATTTTTGGCATCTAGCTATACGTACGTGTACACAGTTTAGAAGCAACTGCCTGAGCTGCTATGTCAGGGGCATGCCGGGTCTTCCTCCGCCGCCAACTCGATGTCATCTACTACTACACGTGCCGTTACTTGCTCGGCTACGATTCATCATTGTAGAGAGATCGATCGACCAGTATGTACATACACATTCACGACAACGCTACATACGCTTTGATCGGGTGGGTCCCAGCTGTCAGGGAGGATAAGGATGCACTTCCTTGTGTGTGAAGATATAGCTGGTGGGTCCCGTCTATCAGGCGGAGGAATCATTTTTATTTTGCGAGTAATAAGGAGGCCCTTCCTTCATTTCAAAGATGTAGCTGGTGGGTCCAGCTGTCAGTCTCACAGCCTAAAGTCCACTTCCGATGGCTATCGTTCGTTGACCTCGTTGACCACGAGGCGCCGAGAGCATCAAGGCGGTGGACGACGGCGAGGCCTAGGAAGGGAATGATGAGGAGCCAGAGAAGACGAGGCGGGTTGATGCCACATGGAGGGGAGTATGAGGGTTCAGTAGTTCGGCTGCGGCGTAAGGCCACCGTCGCTGGCGAATAACAGGGGGTGCGGGTTAGTACAGGGACGGTATGGCCAGTCGTAGTATGGTCGGTCCGTGAGGCCTGCACAGCAGCATAGCCGACCACGGGAGGCTGGAGCAGGCGGTACAGCAGGCCTCGTTTGGGCGGCTGGAGCAAGAAGACCAAAGGTTCAAGACGCAGCACGACCATTGATTGAACATCCAACGATCAGTGCACTAGAATCATTTTGACTAAGTTGACAAAGCCCGTACAAGTCAACTTAGTTGGCCCAAAAGTCAGCCTCCAAATCTGGTGGGTCCCAGCTAGCAGGGGTATCATTTCTTTGCTCGTAATAAGGTGGCACTTACTTGCGTGCGAAGATGTTTTCTGGGTTTTAATTTCTTCTTTTTTGAGTTAGAATAAAAAGAAAACAATTTAGCATCTTTGATACAATCTATATTTTCATGAAATGGATCATAATAAAGCTGGTGTGTCCCAGGTGGTGTGTCCCAGCTGGTGGGTCCCAGATGTTTCATACTTTTAATGTTCTCAAACCTTTTCAACTTTCATGCAATACATGAGCGTGAGCCATGGATATAGGACTATAGGTGGAATAGAATATGATGATGGAGGTTGTGTGGAGAAGATAAAAAATGAGAAAGTCTCACATCGACGTGGCTAATCAACGGGCTACGGAGATGCCCATCAATTGATGGCAATGCGAGGAGTAGGGATTGCCATGCAATGGAGGCACTAGAGCTATAAGTGTATGAAAGCTCAAACTGAAACTAAGTGGTTGTGCATCCAACTTGCTTGCTCATGAAGACCTAGGGCATTTGAGGAAGCCCATCGTTGGAATATACAAGCCAAGTTCTATAATGAAAATTCCCACTAGTATATGAAAGTGATAACTCAAGAGACTCTCTCTATGAAGAACATGGTGCTACTCTCAAGCACAAGTGTGGTAAAAGGATAGTAACATTGTCCCTTCTCTCTTTTCTCTCATTTTTTTCTCTTTTTTCTCTTTTTAGGATTCTTTGGCCTCTCTCTTTTTTTAGGGGGGGGCTTCTTTGGCTACTTTTATTTTGATAACCTCACATGGGACAATGTTCTAATAATGATGATCATCATACTTTTATTTACTTACAACTCAATATTACAACTCGATACAAGAACAAAGATATGACTCTATATGAATGCCTCTGGCGATGTACCGGGGAGTGCACTGATCTATCGTAGCAATGGCATAAAAAACGGACAAGCCATGAAAACATCATGCTAGCTATCTTACGATCATGCAAAGCAATATGACAATCAATGCTCAAGTCATGTACATGATGATGATGGAAGTTGCATGGCAATATATCTTGGAATGGCTATGGAAATGCCACGATAGGTAGGTATGGTGGCAGTTTTGAGGAAGATATAAGGAGGCTTATGTGTGATAGAGCGTATTGTATCACGGGATTTGGATGCACCGGCGAAGTTTGCACCAACTCTCAAGGTGAGAAAGGGCGATGCACGGTACCGAAGATGCTAGCAATGATGGAAGGGTGAGAGTGCGTATAATCCATGGACTCAACATTAGTCATAAAGAACTCACATACTTATTGCAAAAATCTATTAGTCATCGAAACAAAGTACTACGCGCATGCTCCTAGGGGGATAGATTGGTAGGAAAAGACCATCGCTCGTCCCCGACCGCCACTCATAAGGAAGACAATCAATAAATACCTCATGCTCCAACTTGTTACATAACGGTTCACCATACGTGCATGCTACGGGAATCACAAACTTCAACACAAGTATTTCTACAATCCACAACTACCCACTAGCATGACTCTAATATCACCATCTTTATATCGCAAAACTATTGCAAGGAATCAAACATATCATATTCAGTGATATACAAGTTTTATGTAGGATTTTATGACTAACCATGTGAATGACCAATTCCTGTCATCTCTCTAAATAGATATAAGTGAAGCCAGAGAGTTTAATTCTTTCTACAAAAGATATGCCCACGCTCTAACAAATATAAGTGAAGCAAAAGAGCATTCTACAAATGGCAGTTTTCTATGTGTAGGGAAACAGGCAATCCAATCTTCAAATGATATAAGTGAAGCCCATGAAGCATTCTAAAAAGCCATACTCAAAAGATATAAGTCAAGTTCAAAGAGCATTCTATAAATCAACCATGGACTATCTCACACCAGCATGGTGCATCAAAGAAAAGTGAAAACTAAATGCAAAAGACGCTCCAAGATTTGCATATATCGCATGAACGAAACGAATCCGAAAACATATGATACTTGTTGAAGAAAGATGGGATGCCATCCGGGGCATCCCCAATCTTAGACGCTTGAGTCTCCTTAAATATTTACTTGGGGTGCCTCAGTATCATGTCTTCACTACTAGCTTGTATCATGTCTTCACTACTAGCTTGTGTAAGCGTGATCAGAAGCTTCACAAAAGGGTCATGAACTCTGTTGAACCGGCGGTGCCTCAGTATTTGCGCTGGTCTGAACAACCAATTTTATGGAGTTGAGAGGATCACCCACCTCGGGTTGATAATCCGGGTCATCTGGCCTTAGTGGTGGCACCTCAAGTTGGGGGTATAAGTTCACCAAGGTGCTTATGGATGGGGGAAGCAGTATCAATATCGTTTACTATGATACCTTACGCCGTATGTGATTGACAGATAAGAATCTTAAACCGTCGAACACCCTCTTTCATGGTCTGGTGCCTAGTAAATCGGCGTATCCGGTGGGCAAGAAAGCCCTAGAGGTGGCTTTTGGAGATGATCATGATTCAAGGTCAGAAACATTGACTTTTGAGTCGGTTTTTGCCTTGTTCATGCCCTGTTCGGACGACCGGCTTTTGCCAAGTTCGCGGTGAGGCCGTGTTATGTTTATCTACAGCTTAAGATGTCGGGTCATAAGGGGTCCATCACAGTACATGGGAGCAGGAAGATTGCTTTGGAATGTGAAGAGGGTGATGCGGCTTATGCTGAGTCGGTTTGTGCCACAGAGGAGCTGAAGTTTTATAAGGACAATGTTGATCTAGCAGACATGATTTCTTTGAAAAAACCAACTACGGAGCATGAGCCGGCACTGAAGTTTAAATCGACAGGGGAGACTATATTGGTTGATTTTGTTCCTGGTGATTCATCCAAGTAGTTCAGCATCAGCGCTAACTTAGATCCGAAATAGGAAGGCGTGCTCATCGAGTTCATCCGTGAGAACTGGGACATCTTTGCATGGAAGCCTTCTGACATGCCAGGTGTACCACGGGAACTCGCTAAGCACACCCTTAATATAGATCCCAAGTTTAAACCGGTCAGGCGGTTTCTTCGCCGCTTCAATGAAGAGAGGCGTAAGGCTATTGGTGAGGAGGTAGCCCGACTCTTGGCAGCGGGGTTTATTGTGGAGGTCTTTCACCCTAAGTAGTTAGCTAATCCAGTGCTGGTGCCTAAGAAAAATGGCACTTGGCGTATGTGTGTGGATTACACAGATTTTAACAAAGCCTGTCCAGCTGATCCCTTTGTTCTCCCGCGTATTGATTAGATTATTGATGCTACGGCGGGTTGTGACCGTTTATGTTTTTTGGATGCTTATTCTAGTTATCATCAGATTAAAATGGCAGTTAAGGACCAGGAGAAGACAGCCTTCATAACTCCCTTTGGAGCCTTCTGCTATGTGTCTATGCCTTTCGGGCTCAAGAGTGCCCAGGCGACTTATTAGCGCTGTGTTCAGAATTGTCTTCATAGACAGATTGGGCGCAATGTTCATGCTTATGTGGATGATATTGTGGTGAAATCTAGGAAGGAGGAAACATTGATAGAGGACCTGAAGGAAGCCTTTAATAATGTCTGGGTTTATAAGCTGATGCTTAATCCGAACAAATGTGTCTTTGGTGTTCCGGCAGGCAAGCTCTTGCATTTTTTGGTGTCTAACAGGGGCATTGAGGCTAATATGGAGAAGATCACAGCTATCACCTCTCTGGCTAAACCGGCATGTGTCAATGATGTTCAGCGTCTGGCGGGCCGGATTGCGACTTTGAGCCGGTTTATCAGTCGTCTTGGGGAGAAGGCTATCCCTTTATACCAGATGCTAAAGAAAACGGATGACTTTGTCTGGAGCGACGCGGCTGATAAAGCGTTTGAGGAGTTGAAGAGACAGTTAGCTGAGCCGCCTATCCTTGCAGCTCCGGTCGATAAAGAGCCTTTACTGCTATATGTGGCTGCTAATGCCCGGCTGTTAGTGTGGCTATTGTTGTCGAGCACAAGGAGGCTGGAAAGGAGTATCCGGTTCAATGGCCGGTTTATTATATTAGTGAGGTACTTATCGAATCAAAGTAGAGGTATCCACATTGGCAGAAGCTGGTGTATGGGGTTTTTATGGCAAGCCGGAAGCTCAAGCATTATTTTCAGGGTCATCCCATCACAGTAGTTAGTTCAGCCCCTCTGGGAGATATCATTCAAAACAGAGAAGCAACTGGCCGGATTGCCGAGTGGGCTATTAAGCTTGGACCTCACGGGATAAAATATACGCCTCACACAGCAATCAAATCCCAAGTATTGGTGGACTTCATCAATGATTGGACAGAGTTGCAGGCACCGGAGGAAAAGCCAGATAACACATATTGGACCATTCACTTTGATGGGTCTAGATAGTTGGAGCGCTCGGGGACTGGAGTCATATTAACTTCTCCACGAGGTTACAAGTTTTGTTATGTTCTCCGCTTAATGTTCCCTTGCACTACCAATGCAGCTAAGTATGAGGCCTTACTCCACGGTCTGCGGATGGCTAAGGAGATGAACTTAAGCCGGGTTAAGTGCTTCGGTGACTCGGACCTGGTGGCTCAACAGCTATCTGGCAATTGGGATTCTAAGGATCCGCTCATGGCTGCATATCGACAAGAGGTGGACATAGTGGCTGGTCATTTCAAGTGTTATCAAGTTGACCATATAGACCGGCGAAAGAATGAAGCGGCGAACGCTTTAAGTCGTCCAGGCTCTCAACATAAGCCGGTTCCACATAGTGTCTTCCTCGACGTACTTCATAATCCGTCGGTCAAGATACGCACAGAGGAGGAGTTGGCTATTCCTGACCCGGAGGCCCAGTTGGTGGCAGCTTTACATGTTATACCGTATTGGACAGTCCCTGGCTTACATGAACTGGGGCGAGTTACCGGATGGTGAAACCTTGGCCTGGTAGATAATCCGGCGATCCAAGTCAATGACCATTATCAACGGGGAGCTACATCATTATAGCATGACAGGAGCAATTCAGCGTTGTGTGTCTCCTCAAGAGGGTTGTGAGATTTTGCGAGAAATCCACGAAGGAGATTGTGGTCACCACGCTGGTTCAAAATCCTTGGTGGCTAAGGCTTTTCGTCACGGCTTCTAGTGGTCGACGGCTCATGCTAATGCTGAGGATTTAGTAAAAAGGTGTGACGGTTGTCAGAAATTTGCACGCCGCACTCACGTTCCAGTTCAAGAGTTGAGAATGATTCCAATCACTTGGCTGATTGCAACTTGGGGGCTAGATATGGTTGGACCCTTTAAGAGGTCCAAGGACAAAAAGACCCACCTATTGGTGCCGGTTGATAAGTTTACCAAATGGGTAGAGGCAGAGCTAGTCAGTAAGTGTGATGCAGCCACGGCGGTCCAATTCATCAAAAAGATCATATTCCGGTTTGGCTTTCCACACAACTGAAGGAAATATGCCCTAGAGGCAATAATAATGTTATTATTTTATTTCCTTATATCATGATAAATGTTTATTATTCATGCTAGAATTGTATTATCCGGAAACATAATACTTGTGTGAATACATAGACAAACTAAATGTCACTAGTATGCCTCTACTTGACTAGCTCTTTAATCAAAGATGGTTATGTTTCCTAACCATAGACATGTGTTGTCATTTGATTAACGGGATCACATTATTAGGAGAATGATGTGATTGACATGACCCACTGCATTAGCTTAGCACCCGATCGTTTAGTATGTTGCTATTGCTTTCTTCATGACTTCTACATGTTCCTATGACTATGAGATTATGCAACTCCCGTTTGCCAGAGGAACACTTTGTGTGCTACCAAACGTCACAACGTAACTGGGTGATTATAAAGGAGCTCTACAGGTGTCTCCAAAGGTAAATGTTGGATTGGCGTATTTTGAGATTAGGATTTGTCACTCCGATTGTCGGAGAGGTATCTCTGGGCCCTCTCGGTAATGCACATCACATAAGCCTTGCAAGCATTGCAACTAATGAGTTAGTTGCGAGATGATGTATTACGAAACGAGTAAAGAGACTTGCCGGTAACGAGATTGAACTAGGTATTGAGATACCGACGATCGAATCTCGGTCAAGTAACATACCGATAAGAAAGGGAACAATGTATGTTGTTATGCGGTCTGACCGATAAAGATCTTCGTAGAATATGTGGGAGCCAATATGAGCATCCAGGTTCAGCTATTGGTTATTGACCGGAGACATGTCTCGGTCATGTCTACATTGTTCTCAAACCCGTAGGGTCCGCACGCTTAAGGTTTCGATGACAGTTATATTATGAGTTTATGAGTTTTGATGTACCGAAGTTAGTTCGGAGTCCCGGATGTGATCACGGACATAACGAGGAGTCTCAAAATGGTCGAGACATAAAGATTTATATATTGGACGGCTATATTCGGACACCGGAAGTGTTTCGGGTGATTTCGGAGAAAACCAGAGTACCGGAGGGTTACCGGAACCCCCCCTGGAGAAGTAATGGGCCATATAGGCCTTAGTGGAGAGAGAGAAGGGCAGCCAGGGTGGGTCACGCGCCTCCTCCCCCCTGGTACGAATTGGACTAGGAGAGGGGGGGCGGTGCCCCCTTTCCTTCTCCCTCCCCACTTCCTTCCCCCTCCTAGTAGGAGTCCTACTCCTACTAGGAGGAGGACTCCTCCTTGGCGCGCCTATAGGGCCGGCCGGCCTCCTCCCCTTGCTCCTTTATATACGGGGGCGGGGGGACCCCTAGACACACAAGTTGATCCACGTGATCGTTTTCTTAGCCGTGTGCGGTGCCCCCTTCCACCATAATCCTCGATAATATTGTAGCGGTGCTTAGGCGAAGCCCTGCGATGGTAGAACATCAAGATCGTCACCACGCTGTCGTGCTGACGGAACTCTTCCCCGACACTTTGCTGGATCGGAGTCCGGGGATCGTCATCGAGCTGAACGTGTGCTAAAACTCGGAGGTGCCGTAGTTTCGGTGCTTGATCGGTCGGGCCGTGAAGACGTACGACTACATCAACCGCGTAGTGCTAATGCTTCCGTTGTCGGTCTACAAGGGTACGTAGATCACACTCTCCCCTCTCGTTGCTATGCATCACCATGATCTTGCGTGTGCGTAGGAATTTTTTTGAAATTACTACGTTCCCCAACAGTGGCATCCGAGCCTAGGTTTTATGTGTTGATGTTATATGCATGAGTAGAACACAAGTGAGTTGTGGGCGATATAAGTCATAGTGCTTACCAGCATGTCATACTTTGGTTCGGCGGTATTGTTGGAGAAGCGGCCCGAACCGACATTACGTGTACGCTTACGCGAGACCGGTTCTCCCGACGTGCTTTGCACAAAGGTGGCTAGCAGGTGTCAGTTTCTCCAACTTTAGTTGAACCGAGTGTGTCTACTCCCGGTCCTTGCGAAGGTTAAAACATCACCAACTTGACAAACTATCGTTGTGGTTTTGATGCGTAGGTAAGATTGGTTCTTGCTTAAGCCCGTAGCAGCCACGTAAAACTTGCAACAACAAAGTAGAGGACGTCTAACTTGTTTTTGCAGGGCATGTTGTGATGTGATATGGTCAAGACATGATGCTAAATTTTATTGTATGAGATGATCATGTTTTGTAACCAAGTTATCGGCAACTGGCAGGAGCCATATGGTTGTCGCTTTATTGTATGCGACGCAATTGCGCTGTAATGCTTTTCTTTATCACTAAGCGGTAGCGATAGTCGTGTAAGCATAAGATTGGCGAGACGACAAGGATGCTACGATGGTGATCAAGGTGTCACGCTGGTGACGATGGTGATCACGACGGTGCTTCGAAGATGGAGATCACAAGCACAAGATGATGATGGCCATATCATATCACTTATATTGATTGCATGTGATGATTATCTTTTATTCATCTTATCTTGCTTTGATTGACGGTAGCATT
This sequence comes from Triticum urartu, assembly GCF_056163025.1. Lineage (NCBI taxonomy): Eukaryota > Viridiplantae > Streptophyta > Magnoliopsida > Poales > Poaceae > Triticum > Triticum urartu. Next base: position 561,532,596 of record NC_141875.1, read on the forward strand.
TTAAGATGATCTCTCACTAATTATCAAGAAGTGTTCTCCCTGAGTATGCACCGTTGCGAAAGTTCTTCGTGCTGAGACACCACGTGATGATCGGGTGTGATAGGCTCTACGTTCAAATACAACGGGTGCAAAACAGTTGCACACGCGGAATACTCAGGTTATACTTGACGAGCCAAGCATATACAGATATGGCCTCGGAACACGGAGACCGAAAGGTCAAGCATGAATCATATAGTAGATGATCAACATAGTGATGTTCACCAATGAAACTACTCCATCTCACGTGATGATCGGACATGGTTTAGTTGATTTGGATCACGTAATCACTTAGAGGATTAGAGGGATGTCTATCTAAGTGGGAGTTCTTTAGTAATATGATTAATTGAACCTAAATTTATCATGTACTTAGTACCTTATAGTATCTTGCTTGTTTATGTTTGATTGTAGATAGATGGCCCGTGCTGTTGTTCCGTTGAATTTTAATGCGTTCCTTGAGAAAGCAAAGTTGAAAGATGATGGTAGCAATTACACGGACTGGGTCCGTAACTTGAGGAGTATCCTCATTGCTGCACAGAAGAATTACGTCCTGGAAGCACCGCTGGGTGCCAGGCCTGCTGCTGCAGTAACACCAGATGTTACGAACGTCTGGTAGAGCAAAGCTGATGACTACTCGATAGTTCAGTGTGCCATGCTTTACGGCTTAGAATCGGGACGTCAATGACGTTTTGAACGTCATGGAGCATATGAGATGTTCCAGGAGTTGAAGTTAATATTTCAAGTAAATGCCCGGATTAAGAGATATGAAGTCTCCAATAAGTTCTATAGCTGCAAGATGGAGGAGAACAGTTCTGTCAGTGAGCATATACTCAAAATGTCTGGGTATAATAATGACTTGATTCAATTGGGAGTTAATCTTCCAGATGATTGCATCATTGACAGAATCCTCCAATCACTGCCACCAAGCTACAAGAGCTTCGTGATGAACTATAATATGCAAGGGATGAATAAGACTATTCCCGAGCTCTTCGCAATGCTGAAAGCTGCGGAGGTAGAAATCAAGAAGGAGCATCAAGTGTTGATGGTCAAGAAGACCACAAGTTTCAAGAAAAAGGGCAAAGGAAAGAAGAAGGGGAACTTCAAAAAGAACAGCAAGCAAGTTGCTACTCAAGAGAAGAAACCCAAACCTGGACCTAAGCCTGAAACTGAATGCTTCTACTGCAAGCAGACTGGTCACTGGAAGCGGAACTGCCCCAAGTATTTGGCGGATAAGAAGGATGGCAAGGTGAACAAAGGTATATGTGATATACATGTTATTGATGTGTACCTTACTAATGCTCGCAGTAGCACCTGGCTGTTTGATACTGGTTCTGTTGCTAACATTTGCAACTCGAAACAGGGACTATGGATTAAGCGAAGATTGGCTAAGGACGAGGTGACGATGCGCGTGGGAAATGGTTCCAAAGTCGATGTGATCGCGGTCGGCACACTACCTCTACATCTACCTTCGGGATTAGTATTAGACCTAAATAATTGTTATTTGGTGCCAGCGTTAAGCATGAACATTATATCTGGATCTTGTTTGATGCGAGACGGTTATTCATTTAAATCAGAGAATAATGGTTGTTCTATTTATATGAGTAATATCTTTTATGGTCATGCACCATTAAAGAGTGGTCTATTCTTATTAAATCTCGATAGTAGTGACACACATATTCATGATGTTGAAGCCAAAAGATGCAGAGTTGATAATGATAGTGCAACTTATTTGTGGCACTGCTGTTTCGGTCATATCGGTGTAAAGCGCATGAAGAAACTCCATACTGATGGACTTTTGGAACCACTTGATTATGAATCACTTGGTACTTGCGAACCGTGCCTTATGGGTAAGATGACAAAAACACCGTTCTCCGGTACTATGGAGAGAGCAACAGATTTGTTGGAAATCATACATACAGATGTATGTGGTCCAATGAATGTTGAGGCTCGTGGCGGATATCGTTTTTTTCTCACCTTCACAGATGACTTAAGCAGATATGGGTATATCTAATTAATGCAACATAAGTCTAAAACGTTTGAAAAGTTCAAAGAATTTCAGAGTGAAGTTGAAAATCATCGTAACAAGAAAATAAAATTCCTACGATCTGATCGTGGAGGAGAATATTTGAGTTATGAGTTTGGTGTACATTTGAAACAATGCGGAATAGTTTCGCAACTCACGCCACCCGGAACACCACAGCGTAATGGTGTGTCCGAACGTCGTAATCGTACTTTACTAGATATGGTGCGATCTATGATGTCTCTTACTGATTTACCGCTATCATTTTGGGGATATGCTCTAGAGACGGCCCCATTCACATTAAATAGGGCACCATCAAAATCCATTGAGACAACGCCTTATGAACTGTGGTTTGGCAAGAAACCAAAGTTGTCGTTTCTGAAAGTTTGGGGCTGCGATGCTTATGTGAAAAAGCTTCAACCTGATAAGCTCGAACCCAAATCAGAGAAATGTGTCTTCATAGGATATCCAAAGGAAACTATTGGATACACCTTCTATCACAGATCCGAAGGCAAGACTTTTGTTGCTAAATTCAGAAACTTTCTAGAGAAGGAGTTTCTCTCGAAAGAAGTCAGTGGGAGGAAAGGAGAACTTGACGAGGTAACTGTACCTGCTCCCTTATTGAAAAGTAGCACATCACAGAAACCAGTTTCTATGACACCTACACCAATTAGTGAGGAAGCTAATCATAATGATCATGAAACTTCAGAACAATATACTACTGAACCTCGTAGATCAACCAGAGTAAGATCCGTACCAGAGTGGTACGGTAATCCTGTTCTGGAAGTCATGCTACTAGATCATGATGAACCTACAAACTATGAAGAAGCGATGGTGAGCCCAGATTCCGCAAAATGGCTTGAAGCCATGAAATCTAAGATGGGATCCATGTATGAGAACAAAGTATGGACTTTGGTTGACTTGCCCAATGATCGGCAAGCAATTGAGAATAAATGGATCTTCAAGAAGAAGACTGACGCTGACAGTAATATTACTGCCTACAAAGCTCGACTTGTCGCAAAAGGTTTTCAACAAGTTCAAGGGATTGACTACGATGAGACCTTCTCACCCGTAGCGATGCTTAAGTCTATCCGAATCATGTTAGCAATTGCGGCATTTTATAATTATGAAATTTGGCAGATGGATGTCAAAACTGCATTCTTAGCGATGCTTAAGTCTGTCCGAATCATGTTAGCAATTGCCGCATTTTATAATTATGAAATTTGGCAGATGGATGTCAAAACTGCATTCCTGAATGGATTTCTAGAAGAAGAGTTGTATATGATGCAACCGGAAGGTTTTGTCGATCCAAAGGGATCTAACAAAGTATGCAAGCTCCAGCGATCCATTTATGGACTAGTGCAAGCTTCTCGGAGTTGGAATAAACGCTTTGATAGTGTCATCAAAGCATTTGGTTTTGTACAGACTTTTGGAGAAGCCTGTATTTACCAGAAAGTGAGTGGGAGCTCTGTAGCATTTCTGATATTATATGTAGATGACATATTACTAATCGGAAATGATATAGAATATCTGAATAGCATAAAGGGATACTTGAATAAGAGTTTTTCAATGAAAGACCTCAGTGAAGCTGCTTACATATTGGGCATTAAGATCTATAGAGATAGATCAAGACGCTTAATTGGACTTTCACAAAGCACATACCTTGACAAAATTTTGAAGAAGTTCAAAATGGATCAAGCAAAGAAAGGATTCTTGCCTCTGTTACAAGGTGTGAAATTGAGTAAGACTCAATGCCCGACCAATGCAAAAGATAGAGAGAAAATGAAAGATGTTCCCTATGCTTCAGCCATAGGCTCTATCATGTATGCAATGCTGTGTACCAGACCTGATGTGTGTCCTGCTATATGTCTAGCAGGGAGGTACCAAAGTAATCCAGGAGTGGATCACTAGACAGCGGTCAAGAACATCCTGAAATACTTGAAAATGACTAAGGATATGTTTCTCATATATGGAGGTGACAAAGAGCTCATCGTAAATGGTTACGTTGATGCAAGCTTTGACACTGATCCGGACGATTCTAAATCGCAAACCGGATACGTCTTTACATTAAACGATGGAGCTGTCAGTTGGTGCAGTTCTAAACAAAGCGTTGTGGCGGGATCTACATGTGAAGCGAAGTACATAGCTGCTTCGGAAGCAGCAAACGAAGGAGTCTGGATGAAGGACTTCATATCCGATCTAGGTGTCATACCTAGTGCATCGGGTCCAATGAAAATCTTTTGTGACAATACTGGTGCAATTGCCTTGGCAAAGGAATCCAGATTTCACAAGAGAACCAAGCACATCAAGAGACGCTTCAATTCCATCCGGGATCTAGTCCAGGTGGGAGACATAGAGATTTGCAAGATACATACGGATCTGAATGTTGCAGACCCATTGACTAAGCCTCTTCCATGAGCAAAACATGATCAGCACCAAAGCTCCATGGGTGTTAGAATCATTACTGTGTAATCTAGATTATTGAATCTAGTGCAAGTGGGAGACTAAAGGAAATATGCCCTAGAGGCAATAATAATGTTATTATTTTATTTCCTTATATCATGATAAATGTTTATTATTCATGCTAGAATTGTATTATCCAGAAACATAATACTTGTGTGAATACATAGACAAACTAAACGTCACTAGTATGCCTCTACTTGACTAGCTCTTTAATCAAAGATGGTTATGTTTCATAACCATAGACATGTGTTGTCATTTGATTAATGGGATCACATTATTAGGAGAATGATGTGATTGACATAACCCATTCCATTAGCTTAGCACCCGATCGTTTAGTATGTTGCTATTGCTTTCTTCATGACTTATACATGTTCCTATGACTATGAGATTATGCAACTCCCGTTTTCCGGAGGAACACTTTGTGTGCTACCAAATGTCACGACGTAACTGGGTGATTATAAAGGAGCTCTACAGGTGTCTCCAAAGGTAAATGTTGGGTTGGCTTATTTCGATATTAGGATTTTTCACTCCGGTTGTAGGAGAGGTATCTCTGGGCCCTCTCGGTAATGCACATCACATAAGCCTTGCAAGCATTTCAACTAATGAGTTAGTTGTGAGATGATGTATTACGAAATGAGTAAAGAGACTTGCCGGTAACGAGATTGAACTAGGTATTGAGATACCGACGATCGAATCTCGGGCAAGTAACATACCGATAACAAAGGGAACAGCGTATGTTGTTATGCGGTCTGACCGATAAAGATCTTCGTAGAATATGTGGGAGCCAATATGAGCATCCAGGTTCCGCTATTGTTTATTGACCAAAGACATGTCTCGGTCATGTCTACATTGTTCTCGAACCCGTAGGGTCCGCAAGCTTAAGGTTTCGATGACAATTATATTATGAGTTTATGAGTTTTGATGTACCGAAGTTAGTTCAGACTCCCGGATGTGATCACGGACATAACGAGGAGTCTCGAAATGGTCGAGACATAAAGATTGATATATTGGACGGCTATATTCGGACACCGGAAGTGTTCCGGCTGATTTCGAAGAAAACCGGAGTACTGGAGGGTTACCGGAACCCCTCCGGAAGAAGTAATGGCCCATATGGGCCTTAGTGGAGAGAGAGAAGGGCAGCCAGGGTGGGCCGCGCGCCTCCTCCCCCTGGTCCGAATTGGACTAGGAGAGGGAGGCGGCGCCCCCCTTTCCTTCTCCCTCCCTACTAGGAGGAGGACTCCTCCTTGGCGCGCCTATAGGGCCGGCCGGCCTCCTCCCCTTGCTCCTTTATATACGTGGGCAGGGGCACCACTTGACACACAAGTTGATCCACGTGATCGTTTTCTTAGCCGTGTGTGGTGCCCCCTTCCACCATAATCCTCGATAATATTGTAGCGGTTCTTAGGCGAAGCCCTGCGATGGTAGAACATCAAGATCGTCACCACGCCGTTGTGCTGGCGGAACTCTTCCCCGACACTTTGCTGGATCGGAGTCTGGGGATCATCATCGAGCTGAACGTGTGCTAAAACTCGGAGGTGCCGTAGTTTCGGTGCTTGATCGGTCGGGCCGTGAAGACGTACGACTACATCAACCACGTTGTGCTAACGCTTCTGCTGTCGGTCTACAAGGGTACGTAGATCACACTCTCCCCTCTCGTTTCTATGCATCACCATGATCTTGCGTGTGCGTAGGAATTTTTTTTAAATTACTACGTTCCCCAACAACAACATTATAACTGATAATGGTACTAATCTATCCAAGGGCGCTATGGAGGAGTTTTGTCAACGAGAGCACATGCGGCTTGATGTGTCATCAGTGGCTCACCCTCAATCTAATGGTCAAGCAGAAAGGGAAAATCAAGAGATCTTGAGAGGAATCAAACCCCGACTTATGGTTCCTTTAAAGCGGACGCCGGGTTGTTGGGTGGAGGAGTTAGCTTCTGTGTTATGGAGTATCAACACTACACCAAACAAATCGACAGGTTACACGCCTTTCTTCATGGTTTATAGAGCAGAGGCGGTTCTCCCTAGTGACATCTGTCATGACTCGCCCCGAGTGATGGCTTACGTTGAAGCTGAGAATGAGAAGGCACGACAGGACTCACTGGACCTGTTAGATGAGGAGCGTGATCTAGCAGCGGTGCGTTCGGCGATTTATCAACAAGATATCTGACGTTATCATAGCGGCCGGGTTAAGACCATAACTTTTCAGGAGGGCGATCTGGTGCTCCGGCTCATCCAGGATCAGACTGATATGCACAAGTTATCCCCACCTTGGGAAGGACCTTTTGTGGTCAGCAAAAACCTGCATAACGGGTCATACTACCTTATCGATGTTTGAGAGCATAAAGACTCACGCAAATCAGAGGAGGAGACCCAGCGGCCATGGAATATAGCCCTTCTTCGGCCTTACTATACTTGAGCCATAGGCTCTTCTTATGTACATACTTATGAAAATTTATATATTATATAATAAACCGGAGCCTCAGCTAAAGCGGGGTCTCTGTTCTTTTTTACATCATGTGTGGTTCCATGGGGGCTTCTACTTACAAAGCGGAGTTCTATTAACCCGGCCTATAAGGCCACACAGATATAAAGGAAATTACTAGGGGGCTTGGTCGTATTCGAACCATAGCTACACCTTTTGATCGGCTTAAGACCAAAAAGGGAAATCACTAGGGGGCTTGGTTTTATTTACACCATAGCTACACCTCTTGATAGGCTTAAAGCCAAAAGGAAATTATGTGGAACCAAAGAGAGTCTGTTGCATAAAGCACAACTCAAACATAGGTAACCACTGAGCATAGCTCAAATATTACTTGGGGGCTCCTTGCTTCTCAAAGAACAACGAGCTTGCACCCTTGTAATAGGCTATCAAGCCAGGCTTGGAAGCCAGGTGTATTCACCTAAAACCCTGGGTTATCCTGCCTTTTTAAGTAAGCCACTCCGTCCAGGTAAACCTGGTATGACCCATCAAACGTTTGACAAGTCAATCTCATAGACCTTGAACTTGTCAACGTTAACACGATGATTGGTTAAAGATTAAGGTCCATCCTAAAAGGCTTTGACAAATGGTTTAACTCAGCGGCCTGGCAGCCCATGAAAAGCCTCGATTTAGGGCCTGGCAGCCCATGAAACGCCTTGCACATTTCTTTTGTATTTGCTGTTTTGAACATCTTTTGATAAGGGATTTATGAATATTTTCTGATAAACCGGTGTTTATTACAACCCGGCATGGCTTTCAATGCTAAGTTGTCAGTACATGGTCAGTTTTAATCCGGAAATAATATTTCTCCGGTCTGGTTTGACTACAGGTCACCACAATTATATGCATAAACCGGTGTTTACCATCACCCGAAAAGATTTAAGTATGAACCGACAAGGATGCAAGGAGTCATCAACACTCCAAATTGGTGTTATCACCTTTTTGTTATAACAACAGTTGGTAAGCCAAATGAGATATTACATAGGTGTCATCTATTTTTTATTTACATATTACAACCTTGGTTCGGCATCTAGGTTATATATATGTTTGGGCACCATGACCCGTCCAGCGGTAAACCGCTAGGACACTTTCAAATTTTTTTGCGGGAATAAGCAAAACAAAGCCACTCTGGATTATGAATATAATAGATCCCAAAGGCATGGCGAGTTATCAATGTCAAGCAAAACAAGTATGCTCGATGGCTTAAGCAGATAAGTATTTGAACTAGCCTATTACAAGGCACTTTAGTGCCCACACAGGATAATTGTTTCAACAAGTTTGGCAAATGATTAAACCGGCTTCCGGATTAAGATTCTTCATCCAGACGGCTTGAAGATCGAGGGTCATCTTGAGCAGTCGCATTCACCTCATCCCTACCCAGTCGCTGGAAATCAATCGTTGACCAATCGATTCTAGTTAAGGCTTGAAAAACGGCTTCTTCATGAATAAGGTTGGAAGGGTCAATGTCAGGGGCATTAGTATGCTTACGAATCGGTGGAACAAGATCTTCTACATCATTAATCGGCGCGGGCTATCTTTTCCCCTCAACATCATAAATCGGTTGATAATGAGATAGATTTGTGTCATCCGCCAATTTACTCGCTATAGGACGCATTTCCTTTGTCATCCTTCGGAGATCATCATTGTTGAAATTTGTGCCATCTTCCTTCACGCTGGGGTAGCCTTGGACGATATCTTCCAGTTCAAGATCTGGAATCCACGCCTTAGCCCAGATTAGTGTGGTCAGCGTACCTGACCTTGTGGCTGATCTCTTCAGTTCATCCAACCGGGCAAGCAACATGGCCAGCTTTTCGATGGTTTCTTTTATCAGTGTTGGAGGAGGCTTGTTATAAGCTGCAGTGCAAATGGTTCGTTGGGATCCAGAATACAGCTGTTCTATCAAAGTATAGGCCACTTTAAGCTTCATCCGCATGTTGGAGCCCAGATGAGTAATGCGGGTCCCTGTCACAGTAAGGCATCAGTAAACTGGTCTTTGATAAGATAATATGGATTGGAAAAACTTCATACGCGGATACTCACCAAATACAGCAGAGGTCATGGCATTAATCTTCCATTTTAAGCCGGTTAGTTCTTCAACCACCGGCTTCAGGGCTGCTTCTGCATCTTTGGCCTTCTTTGTTAAACCGGCCTTCTCTGTCTCCCAGTCTGCATACTCTTTGTTAAAGGTTTCTTTTAGCTTCTCCGTGGCTACTAAGGCATTAGTTAGTTCTTCCTTGGCCTTGGAAGCCTCTGCTTGCTGAGATTTTATGTTATCCTGAAGGTCAGCGGTTTGAGCATCCTTCTTACTCAACTCGGCCTACAAAGGCAAGATATATCATCAATGGGCTATGTATATTTGAAGTACCAAGCGTATAACAAGTTATGCACTTTGTACTTGGGGGCTAATGCCTATTTGCTCTGTCATCAAAATTTTTGCAAGTCTCACGTACAATGCAAGCATTATCCTTGAAACTTGGGGGCTAATGTACATTTGTTCAAATTGGAGCATTGGTTAAAATCCCGGTTCACCTTGGAAAGATAAACCGGTCCTTGGGGACTACATAGAGGAAAACTACATGAATACAACGATAAAGTACCAGTTTCTTTAAAAGGATCACCTGACATATGGAGGACAAGTATGCAAGGGTTGAGATATTACAAAGTCCCGATTTATGATTACCATCATAAACCGGCCCTTGAGGGTTACTTGAGTTGGTACTTACAAATTGGATTTAAGAACGGAAAAAGTGATGAAAATTCCTCATAGCGCTCCTTCATCAGATTCACCAAACCGGCTTCATAGTCACAGTTTGAGTGCAGTCGGTTTAGAAAACCAGAGTGGAGTTCTTGAGCACTAAGATGGGCATAGCAGGATAAATCGGTGCTCCATTTGCCTTTCTCCATGGCAGCACGCTCTTCCTTGGCACTATGTTTCGCCAATATAACAGGATGGCCAGGAGAGGTGTGGCTAATACCGGTAATGATAACCTCGCCTTCTTTGTCTCCAGCAGCCTTTTCTAGAGTTGATGGAATGTCAGTAGTCCTCACTAGACTAGAAGGTCTGTCATCAGCCCGGATTGGACTTGCCGGTTCATCATCTGGCACAGCAGTATCAACTTCTGCTTGATCATCAACATTATGATCTTGAGGGGGCGGTTCATCAAATGTGGCCTCAGTATTTGGACCCTCCGGTTCTGTAGTTTGCTCCGGTTCAGTAACCACATGGTATTCGGTCGTGTTATTCACCCGAGCCTTCTTACTGGGTCTGGCTTTCGCTCTAAACAGAACAAGATGCAAAGGTTAGCGTAGCATATAAAGTGCAAAACATCAAAAGATTGGGCTGAAATACTTACCCAGCCACGGTTTTGAGAGGGGGGAGTTGTGTCGCTGTTGACTCGCTAGAGGATGAAGGAGGTGTCACCTGATAATTCGAATCGGACGGATTAAGAGGTTGTCGGAAATAGCCTGCCTTGGGATAAGAAGTGTTAGAAGTGGGTGAGACCTCAGATTGGCGTTTTCGAACCAGGGTGTCCGGTAAACCACTCGAAGTGACCTTTTGGCCGCAGTGCCGGGTTGTGCGGCGAGCCTCGTGCTGCTGCTTCTTCAAAATAAATGTTGGATCCAAGTGAGCAAGAGGATGAGAAAATCTTACTTTCCAGACTACTTGACGGATTTTTTGTGTTGGAAGAGAGTTTGAACCGAAGGAAAGGATAATTACCTATGCATCGTCAGCTTGGCTGCTATCAACGTCCTCCTTATAAATATCATTGTCAATGAGATGCATAAAAAGTGAACCAAGTGAATCAAGTTCTACCTCTGCTTCCAGTTCATCCGGGTAGTCATCAAGCTCGAAACTGATGGGTTCAGGTGCCTTCCTCTGTGTGGTTTTCTCGACGGCTTTTGTTTTAGGACGGGAAGGCTTCACCGCTTTCTCTTGAGGTTTCTCTTTCCAGAATGGATCATCACCTTGTTTAAGAATGGGAAGAGGGAATTCAAAGATTGCACAGTCTAAAAATATGAGGTGTAAAGCGGAAGCACAGACAATACTTACAGCGGGCGATTTGTTTTGCATATAAGAGGGACTTAACCCAGTCTTGCTGCAGACAGCTTCCAGTTCATTAAACATTTTCTTCACAGACTTAGTGACTTCTTCATCTGTTAGCTGAATCTTGATATGACGCTGAGATTCTTGCACGTCACTGGTATACTCACACATTAAGCCGGAGGGGCGACTTAACTCCAAAATGCTCCAGGATATCCAGCAACGGACGAAGTCCACGCCTGTTAAACCGTTGGCGAGTTGGGATGCGTACAAGGCCCGTTCCTGGGCACTTAGTCGTTGCGGAAGCGGATGAGTATTAGCAAGCCGGTGAGCACGATAACCCGACAAAGGGTTTTCATCTTCAGGAGAGGTGTCTTTGCAATAGAACCAAGTTTGATTCCACTCTTTGGGGTGACTGCGAAGTTTGGCATGAGGAAACTCAACCTCTTTCCTTTTTTGAATAGAGACACCGCCAAGTTCAGTATTGGGTCCATCTATGAATTCAGTGCGCCGGTTTAAATAGAAGAAATCCCGGAACAACTCGACAGTTGGTTCTTCTTATAGGTATACTTCACAAAAAACATGAAAGCTGCATATATTGGATACCGAGTTGGGTCCAATATCATGAGGGTGGAGCTGAAAGCTGGCAAGTACATCTCGAAAAAACTTCAATCCGGGCGGTTCAAAGCCACGGCCTATGTGATCAACAAACACCACTAATTCACCCTTCTTGGGGGTAGGGGGATTTTCCGGCCCTGGAACTCGCCACCGGATTTCATTCTTCTTCGGTAACGTACCAATCTTGACCATTTCGTTCAGTTGCTCCTCTGTAACCCGGGAGGGGACCCGGAAAAGCTGGGAAGAAAATAATGCCGGTTTACGATTCATTAATGGTGATGTATAAGGTACAACAGGGAAAAGGAATCCAAGTATGTGAAATTGGTAAACCGACGACAGAGTATTTGTGAATGATAAGGCAATGAACAGAAGCAGAGGTATATGCATACTGTTAAACTGGAGTATAAATAAATCGGTGGTTTAAAAGGGGACTAATGGTACCTGCCGGATTATCATGCTTCAAAAGTTAAACCACCTATATTGGTGTGAGGGGTACAGATCTAAAAATACCTAAGTGAGGGAAACAGGTTTCACAAGATTGCATTGAAATTTTGGATCTACCGTAAGTCAGGAAAAGGAAAAATATTGAGACTTAAAAAGGTTTGGTCCTGAAGCAGTTCCCAAAAGGTCCAGATCAAGTAGTTAAATATTTAAGGTTTGGTTTAAGTGGCCGAGGTAAGGAGTACCATAGCTACCGTGCGGAACACGTCAAGATCGAGCTCTGCTATCTACGGGCTGACGGAGGACACGAGAAGAGAGGCATGAACCTGCATGAACCCTAATGGTTCTATAGAAGAAAGAAGGAAAGGCTTACAACAACTGTTGAGGTAGCGAAGGTGTGCCGCCTCTTTCTAATGCGACCAGGTCGATGCAGTGGCCGACGGTGATGCAGGGGCGAAGTTCGATGACGGCGGTGGCGTTCGGTCGCAGGGGCGTCGCATGGAGGAAGAAGAGATGAAGAGGAAGCAGGGGAAACAGAAAAAGAGGTCTCAGCCCTATTTATAAGGCGAAGAGATAAGCGACAGGTGCGGGAATCGAGGAGCTCAAAAATGGATCTTTAATAAAGTTGTCGCCTCGATGGTTGGATGCTCATTAATAAAGGGCATCTTCGGCTTCAACGAATAGGTGATATCATGGCGGTTTACTGCGGATCTGAGGAATGATGTCACGGCGGTTTACAAGATGCATGTGAAAGTGCCAGGGCAAGAATTTCTCTAAGTGTTGAAAGATTGACATGAGCAAATTCAAATCAATCTGGGGCCTAAAGTTGGGGATATTACTACTGGATGTAAACCGTCCAGGAGTAGTCGGGTTAACTCTATGAAGAATAGAAGCCCATGAAGTCGTGAGGATGGTGGCGCTTTACGAAGGCCCATGGCCCAAAGGCGGGTTAAGGCCTGTAGATGTAAACCGACTTTCTCATGTAACTTGCATTGTAAGATAGGAAGGATAGAGACCGATTTGGACACATTAAATATCCGGCCTCGGGACTCTGTAAACCGACGGGCGTCAACCTGTGTATATAAAGGGACGACCCGGCGGCGGTTTAGGGACAACACAACACACAAAAACTTGAGAGCCAGGTAAAGCGGATTCGCTCCCTGGTCATCAAAACCCCTGCAATTCCATCACAACTACACGTAGGCTTTTACCTTCATCGAAGGAGCCGAACTAGTATAAAACTCTCATGTCCCTTGTTCGGTTTAACCCCTCTAAGAAAACCCGTAGTGATGGCTCCACGACTAAGTCCTTTCACGAGGACATCTGCCGTGACAAAACCACGACATGTCCAAGGAGTGGATGACATTTGTCCCAACGGTGAGCCGATAAATGGTTCCTCTGGCCATTGGTAATTTTACACGTGGAAAATCCCCATTGCTCTGGGCTGTTAACGGGTTATCGGATCCAAAACCGGACCCGATAGCTTAACGGCGACCCGTTATGGTGGATGCCACGTGTCGGTTACCCTTGACGAAAGCACTTCCATGATGCGTCATCTATAGTCATGGAAGTGGACACTTCCATGATGATAATTTTGGTAATGTCATGGAACACTTGTACGACAGCACATATATGACTATCTTGATTCTGTCATAAAATCGTCATGGATGTACATGCATGAAGGAAAATGTGACGTACTGTGACAAACATGTATCATCATGGAAGTGTATTTTTTTGTAGTGACAACAGTTCCACTAATCCTAACCCTCATCCAAATCCATGGCGTCCGAAACCTCCATGATCGGCAGTGAGTAAAAGGCTAGAACCATCACCAGCAATGAGTTCGACGTCATCTACACCCATCCTTCCGTGACGGTGAAAGGATTCCTTGCTCGCTTCAGACGCATGTTCAAAAAGTCAAATGATGATGAGTGGGTCGCTGGGCTAGATGTTGAGTACACCATAGTCCTGGGAAAAGAGAAGAATCTAAAGGCGGAAGAGAGGAAGAAGCCCACCGTGAACCAGGTTTACGTGCATTACTTGTGCTTGGTCTACCCTATATGCCATGCCGACATTAAGTGCGAGGATTTTAAGAACTTCCTCGCGGGCGGCAAAGTCAAATTTGTTACTGTAGACTTTATGAACGATAGAAATGTCCTAGATCAGATAGGCCTCATTGTAGGCCAGCCCTTCGACCTCAAGAAGAATGGGCTGGTGTTCTCCCGTCAGCCTTCAGTGCTGACCCTGGCAGGGGCCCTGGTTGATCCTTCATATGGTAAACTGACGAAACCTCCACCCAAGTTTCATCTTGCATGGCAGTGGAATGTACTAGATAGAAACCACATCCAGTACACTGCAATGGATGCCTACCTTTGTTTCAATATCTAATAGGGTAGGATGAAGAGCGAGATCCAAGTGTGCGGTTCAAGCAAAGAAGTATGAGCTGAGGGAGTCTTGGATTAAGCGGTCCTCGGGTGTCCGGCCCGTGTGTTGTGGGCCGGACTGATGGGCCGTGAAGATACAAAGTAGAAGGCCTTCCCCCGCATCCGGATGGGACTCTTGTCGGAGTAAATGACCACGGGTAGCCTAGCCGGCACCCCCTGGCTCTTCTGAAAAATTACAAGCCGATCCTGCCCTCAAGAATCGAAGACGTGGGGCCGCCTTCCCCTTGCCGGCTGTCTCCCAGGCCGGCTATCAGAAGGCGACCCGACTTTAGCCCTCATGAAGAAAGCCGTGGGAGGGCCGGCTCCGAGAAGCCGGCCGCGAGAAGGCCGACTCCAAGAAGCCGGCTCCCACAAAGCGGTTAAGATCGTACCCTCGAAGTCTGCATCCACATAACGGCGATGTGACGGGGCGTGGCTACAGTAAAGCCTGCCACCCCGAATCCCGGAGCACGCCTGACACAGTGCGTCGTACGGGTGGCCATGGCCCGTCCGGCACGGCACTGTTGCCACGTTGACCCTGATGTCATCCACGACGGGCTGCCAGTGCGGCCCACAAGCGGTGGGCCCCTTCGGGCAGAGAGACACCCGAAGGCGGCCAGGCCTTCATCAGTCGGCCCAAGACAGAGCCAGCTCTCCACAGCCGGCTTGCCACCTCCCTCGAAGGAGACGCCCCATTAAGGAGACAAGACGCGGTGAGGCTACAGCGATCACCCGCCGGACGGCGGCACTGTAGCCACGCCCACCTCGGCGAAGCCCTCGTCACCAGGATTGAGCAACAGTAACCAGCCACCGACAAGGCTATGGATAGTGGGGCCTGCCTGTCGACGAAGGAGCCGGCAGCCGGCGGGCCCCAGCAGCCGACGCAGAAGCCGGCGAGTGTAGTCACAGACGGCTGGGCCCCACGCCCAGCCGGATTAACATTGTACCCCCGGGGGGTAGGCCTATATAAACCCCCCGGGACACCCATGCAAAGGGTTGATCCAAGCTAGTTCTAGACACCACATAGAGAGGGGAGGAGGGCTAGCCGTGCTCTACTTCTTGTCCTCACAAAACAGCTCAAGGAGCATCGTGTAGCTACTTGTTCATCTAGTGATCATGCGGAGACCCCGCAGAGCAGTAGTAGGGGTGTTATCTCCACGAAGAGCCCGGAAGCTGGGTAAGATTCGCCGGCGTGCATGTCTTCGCCTCATCCCACTTCCAAGCACCGGCGACGTCTTACTGGTTCCCACAATGATAAGCCACCCGTTGGCATATGTCGCACCTACCACCCGACATTTGGCGCCCACCGTGGGGCCAGGTGCACCGTCGCCCGGAGACATGTTCTGGACGGGAACCCTCTTCCTCCCAAGCGAGCGTAGCCAGCCCGGCACGCCCGATGGCACTTGCCACGACGCGCTGCAAGGCGTCACCAATGTCTGCGCAGCGAGCGGCCTCGCCGATCTCCTTGACAAGACCCTCATCTCCGACGAGCTTGCCTCTGACGCGGGCACCAACCACCTCGTCAACCTCCTCGGCCAGCTCCACGTCTCTGGCGAGCCTGCTGTGAACTTGGAGTCAGTTGGCTCCACTGATCCGATGCCTGTCGACTCCGACACGGCCTCACTCGACACTTTCCCCACCGACGTCACGATATACAACGACCCGCTTCCGTGGGCCGATGGCTGCGACGCTGTCACCACCGAGGTGATGGTCATCGGCCACGGCGACGCTTCTGATGAGAGCGCCCACGACGCCCCGCATGCGGCGGTCCACGACTTGACCATCCCCCTCCCGGCCGATGCCGATGCAGAAGCACTCGAGGCTCGCCGCCTCGCCCTCCTCGCGGAGGGCCGGAAGTTGGCTTCCATGAGATGCCTCACTGAGGCCCACCGGCGCGAAGCCGACCGTGCCGCCTTTGGCACGCCGCCCCCAGGCAGGCCCAGCCGGGCCGGCGTTGTCAGGCAGCGCGGCGCTGTCATCGCCGACACACTAGGAGTCGACCGCCCAGTCTACGCCACTCCACTCGAGAACCTGCGTGCTGCCCAGGCGGCCGTAGACGAGCTAGACGGATTGGGGGCCGAAGAACTCCCCCACATGACCAGACGCATCCAGCAGCTAATCGATGCGGCCGCGCAGCGGCACGAAGCCGACGCCCGCGCGGAAAGCCCTCCCCGCGCCGAGATCACGGCGCGACGTCCTGGATGCCGACTGCGGGTAAAACCCGCGCGTGGCACGAGAAAGAGCCGGCTACCAGCCGAAGCCGAACCCGAATCTCCATCGAGCGAGACGCAAAAGGCCATCCCCGGGCCGTGGAGTGGTGGGTCAACCAGCCTCCACCTCGGCCCCGTGGGGAGAGATATCCCACCCCACCGCCTGTTGCGCATCCGACTCTCAGCGGCCGACTAGGTCGCCGCGAAGGAGTCGGCGAGAACGACGCCCGCCATCGGATCGACCGCCTAGCGCGAACCCTGGCGCTGGAAGAAGAAGATGATGTCGGCCCGCCTTGCTTTGGCCCCCGCATCCGCGACGAGAATTTCCCCAAAGGGTTCTCGCTCCCAAGAGACACGCCCAAGTACAACGGCTCCGTGAAGCCGGAAGATTGGTTGATCGACTACTCCATGGCGGTTAGCATAGCAAACGGCAACAGGCGCGTTGCCGTGAAGTACGTGCCCCTCATGCTGCAAGGCACGACGCGGACCTGGCTCAATAGCCTCAAGCCATACAGCATCAATAGCTGGCTAGACTTCATAGAAGCCTTCGTCCGCAACTTCACCAGCACCTACAAGCGGGCTCCCAAGCCCAGACAGCTCTCCTTGTGTGTACAAGGCCTCGCCGAGTCCACTCGCGACTACCTCACGCATTGGGCTGAGCTCCGTAACTCTTGCGAAGGGGTGCACGAGGTGCAAGCCATAGAATACTTCATTGCCGGGTGCCGAGAAGGCACCCTCCTCAAGCACAAGCTTCTCTGCGACGAGCCGACTACCCTCGACGAGCTTCTGGACATAGCGGACAAGTACGCCACCGCCGACTCCTCAATGAAGTCTGAGCTCTGGGTAGACGCGTCCGAGAAAGTACTCAACCCGGCGCCCAAGACACTGGCTGGGGATTCCGGCCAACGCCCACACCAGAACGACCACAAGCGCAAGGGCCCCGTGCCGCCCTCCACCAGTCGGCAGGTGGCCACAGTCGAAGACGAGCAGCCCGAAGGGCGGCCCGCACCCAAGAAGCAGAGGGGCAGCAAGCCGGCTTGGCAGCCGGCCTTCTCCTACGAGCAAACTCTCGACGCCCCATGCAAGTTCCACAGCGGCGCGAAGCCGTCCAACCACACAACCCGGAAGTGCCACTGGCTCACCCGAATCTCCAAAGGCGAAGGGCTCGCGCCGCCTCCGCCTGCCGGTCCGCCGCCTCCGGCTCCGCAGCCGCCGACCGCTCGGCCTGCAGTCGGAGCCGTGCACGATGAGTTCCCCGACGAGCATGCCGCCTATGTCGTCTTTACAAGCCAGCCCGAAGACCGGCACGGCAGACGCCGAGAGCACCAGGAGGTCAGCATCATCGATGCCCACCCTTCCGAGCAAATGCACTGGTCAGAAAAACCTATCAGCCGGAGCCGGGCCGACCACCCAGAGGTGACGCCATCTCTCGGCTCTTATGCGTTGGTTCTGGATGCCACCCTTCCAATGGACAGACGCGCCGCCCGTTTCTCCCGCGTGCTGATAGACATCCTATACCATGACACCCTGGAGAAGCTGAACGTCAAGACGAAGCAACTCATGCCTACTCGGACTGTGTTCCATGGCATCGTACCCGGCCTGTCCTGCGCCCCCATTGGGAAGATCAGGATTGATGTACTCTTTGGGGACAAGGAGCATTTCCGCCGGGAGGCGATCTGGTTTGAAGTGGTGGACCTGGAGAGCCCCTACCATGCATTGCTTGGCCGACCTGCCTTGGCCAGGTTCATGGCTGTTCCCCACTATGCTTACCTCAAGATGGAGATGCCGAGCACCAAAGGCATCATCACCATAGCCGGCGATTACAAGAAATCTTTCGAGTGCGCAGCAGCCAGTAGTCGGCTGGCCGAGTCCCTTGTGATTGCCGAAGAAAAGAAGATGTTGGACCGAGTCGTGGCCATGGCCGGCAAACAGTCGGCCTTGTCCCCCGATCCCAAGGAGTATGATGCCCAAGGATCTTTCCAGCCGGCGAAGGAGACGAAGAAGATACCTTTTGACCCCAAGCACGCAGAGAGGTTTGCCGTCATCGGGGCAAACCTAAACAGCAAATAGGAAGGCGAGCTCGCCGATTTCCTCCGTGAGAATCGGGACATCTTTGCATGGTGCCCCAAGGACATGCCGGGTGTTTCGAAGGAATTCACCGAGCACAAGCTACACGTCCGAGAAGACGCAAAACCAGTCAAACAACCCCTCCGCCGACTGTCGTAGGAGAAAAGAAGGATCGTAGGAGAATAGATAGCCCGGCTTCTGGCAGGCGGCTTCATTATGGAAGTTTTCTTTCCAGAATGGCTCGCCAACCCGGTCCTCGTGCTAAAGAAGAACAACAGGTGGCGCATGTGCATAGACTACACGAGCCTCAACAAGGCCTGCCCCAAAGATCCCTTTTCCCTGCCAAGGATTGATCAAGTGATAGACTCCACGGCCGGATGCGAGCTGTTGAGTTTCTTGGATGCTTACTCAGGATACCACCAGATAAAGTTAGATCCGGCAGACCGCCTGAAGACCGCCTTCATCACGCCATTCGGAGCCTTCTGCTACCTGACTATGACATTCGGCTTGAGAAATGCCGGTGCCACTTTTCAGCGTTGCATGCAGAAGTGCCTCCTCAAGCAGCTCGGCAGAAATGCCCACGTCTACGTAGACGACATTGTGGTGAAGACGGAGAAGCGCGGCACCTTGCTGGAAGACATCAAGGAAACATTTGAGAACCTACTCCGGTTCCAAATCAAGCACAACCCCGAGAAATGCGTGTTCGGAGTGCCAGCCGGCCAACTCCTAGGCTTCCTGGTTTCCGAACGCGGCATCGAATGCAACCCAGTAAAGATCAAGGCCATTAAGAGAATGGTGATTCCCGCCAAACTTCGAGACGTCCAGAAGTTCACCGGATGCTTGGCCTCCCTGAACCGCTTCATCAGCTGGCTCGGAGAGAAAGCTCTCCCCCTCTACCGCCTCATGAGGAAGACCACTCACTTCGAGTGGAATGACCAAACCGACCAAGCTTTTCACGAGCTGAAGAAGATGCTGGCCACGCCGCCTGTCCTGGCGGCACCGACTGAGAAAGAGCCCATGCTCCTCTACATTGCCGCAACTAGCCGGGTGGTCAGCACCGTCATCGTAGTCCAACGCCCAGAAGAGGGCCGAGCCCAGCCGGTCCAGAGGCCGGTTTACTATTTGAGTGAGGTGCTATCTACCTCGAAGCAGAACTAGCCGCACTACCAGAAGATGTGCTACGGCGTGTACTTCACCGCCAAGAAGCTGAAGCCCTACTTCCAAGAGCATCCCATCACGGTTGTGTGCACCGCCCCGCTGGCCGAGATCATAGGCAGCCAGGATGCATCCGGCCGGGTGGCGAAATGGGCCATCGAGCTAGCCCCGTACACGATTTTCTACCAGCCTCGCGCCGCCATCATGTCCCAAGCATTGGCCGACTTCCTCGTCGACTGGGCCGAGACCCAGTACCTGCCGCCAGCTCCCGACTCCACTCATTGGCACATGCACTTCGATGGGTCCAAGATGCGCACCGGCTTGGGAGCCGGCGTCATCCTCACCTCTCCCAAAGGCGACAAGCTCAGATACACACTGCAAATTCACTTTGCCGCCTCCAACAACGTGGCCGAGTACGAGGCACTCATACACGGGCTCCGGCTTGCCAAAGAGCTCGGCATTCGCCGGATCCTATGTTATGGCGACTCGGACTTGGTGGTCCAACAATCATCCAGCGACTGGGATGCCCCGGACGCAAATATGGCAAGCTACCGCTTCCTCGTTCAGCAGATCAGTGGGTACTTTGAAGGATGCGAGTTCCTCCACGTACCGTGAGCCGACAACGAGCCAGCTGATGCCCTGGCTCGAATAGGCTCCACTCGGCAAGCAATACCAACCGGTGTCTCTCTACAACGGCTCCTCAAGCCGTCTATCAAGCCGTCTCCAGAGTCCGATTCCATCTTCGTGCCGCCTGACCCCGATACAGTCGGGTCCGGCTCAAAGAACCAAGTAGGTGACCCGGGGACTTCGATGGTCGGCCCGGGGACATCAGCAGGCGGCTCGGGGCTTCCGTAGTTACGTCCAACCCGGGGACTGCCACACCTGGCTCGGGGACTGCGGTAGTCCGCTCGGAGGCTGCACCAACACAGCAGGCGGCGGACGACTCCAGCATTTCACCACCCAGCCCGCCTGCCCTAGTCGAAGTAGCCGTGTTGGCAATAGAAGAAGTCGCAGCTCCATCATGGGCTTGGTCCATCCTCAACTTCCTAATAAACCAAGATCTGCCGGCTGACGAAACAGAGGCAAGACAAGTCCAACGCCGAGCCGGAGCATACACAATCGTCAACAGAGAGCTCGTCATGCGCAGTGCCACTGGAGTCCTCCAGCGATGCGTCGAGCAAGAGAAGGGCATTGCAATCCTCAGAGACATCCACCAAGGAAAATGCGGCCACCATGCGGCCTCAAGATCACTCATCGCCAAAGCTTTCCGCCATGGTTTCTTTTGGCTGACTGCTTTGGATGACGCCAAGGAGTTAGTTAAACATTGCAAAGGGTGCCAACTCTTCAGCTCCAAGCAACACATGCCAGCTTCAGCACTCAAGACCATTCCCCTCACTTGGCCCTTCGCCGTTTGGGGACTGGACATGGTGGGCCCATTCAAGACGGCGCATGGTGGCATGACACATCTGCTTGTCGCTGTGGACAAATTCACCAAATTGATTGAGGCAAAGCCGATCAAGAAGCTGAATGGGCCGACTGCCGTGACATTTATCGCAGAAATAACAACTCGGTACGGCGTGCCACACAGCATCATCACCGACAATGGCACGAATTTCGCCAAGGGAGCCTTGGCACGTTTCTGCGCGACGCAACACATCCGGTTGGACTTGGCGTCCGTTGCCCACCCGCAGTCAAACGGCCAGGTCAAGCGAGCCAACGGCCTCATCCTTTTCGGCATCAAACCCCGACTGGTCATACCACTGGAGCGTTCGGCCGGCTGTTGGCTCGATGAGCTGCCGACCGTCCTCTGGAGTCTGCGCACTACCCCAAACAAGTCAACCGGCTTCACTCCTTTCTTCCTCGTGTATGGTGCCGAGGCGGTCATCCCAACTGACATCGAGTTCGACTCGCCTCGGGTAACCATGTACACGGAGGCGGAGGCCAAGGAAGCACGAGAAGATGGCGTCGACCTGCTGGAAGAAGGCCGGCTGTTAGCCCTCAGCCGGTCCGCCATCTATCAGCAGGGCCTACGCCGCTACCACAGCCGGAAGGTCAAGCCAAGATCCTTCCAAGAGGGCGATCTTGTGCTCCGGCTGATCCAGCGAATAGCCGGTCAGCACAAGCTCTCGGCCCCTTGGGAGGGTCCCTTCGTCATCAGCAGAGCTTTAGGCAACGACTCCTACTAGCTGATCGACATGCAGAAGCCGAAGGCACAAAAGAGAGACGACTCCGGCAAGGAGTCGGAACGACCATGGAACTCCAACCTCCTCCGAAGATTTTACAGTTGAAATGCAGTATGTATGACGCTAACTTTTGTACCAAGTACAAGACAATAGGCCCCTCGAGGAGAGCTCGGGGACTGCCATCTTTTATCTATGAATGAAGAATATCATGCTTATGACCTTGTCATTACATTTACTTTTTTTGTCCTACCCGCGGCTAGACAAGTAGTGTGCCGACACCAAAGCCTTCTCTTGCCAAAAGTCACAGTTCGAAGAACCGGCTGTCCGGCTGGCAAGAGTTAAAGGCAGGAAAGGACGCCCACACGAAAAACGGCTAGGGACTAACGGACTAATATAACAAAAGCCGGTTTTTCTCCCTCCACCGACCGACTACCAGAGTAGCCGGCCGGCCGGCTTCCATTCGCCTCGCTTCAATCTAAGAAAGCTCGAGTACTGGCCTTCCCAAAAGGGGAAGGCGGCAAAGGAAACAGCCTAAGGATAAAAAGCATACACGAATGGAAACCAAACACACACACGATCATATTTACACAAAAGACCTTCAAAAGGCCAGCAGTCAACATAATCCAAATACACCCCCAGTGGGTGGAACTGCGCAAGTTTAATAAAAATTGTTCAAAGGGTAACAAGCAGGAAAAGCAAGGATGGCAGATTAAGCCAGGGGAGCGACTGGCGAGTCGGGCAGGTCGGTGGAGACGGCAGTGCCGGCTGGAGGAGTGGCTGGCTGGCGAACCTCGGCATGATCACCGCCTCCCGCAGAGGGCATGCTAGCACACGCCTCGTTGCTGGAAGCACGGTCAGGCTGAGGCTGGCTGGCCGCTTCACCGGCCGGCTCAACGTCTTCGCCCTCCTCTCCTTCGTCGTCTTCGCCTTCATCGATGGAGGCGATCTCCTTTGCCGAGTCCTCACCCGCTGCCGGGTCCAGCCCGAACCACTCCTCCGCCTAGGCAACGCCGTCGTCATTTATTTCAGGAGCGAAGACGCTGATGTCAGTGCACTCGGCGATCGTCGAGGCACGCTGAGTGATAGCCGGCCGCACCTCCTCCATCTCCCCGTCGGCCTCCAGCCGCCAGGTGCGCAGCTGGTCCAGGTTCAGCCCGAGATACCAGGCTCGGACGAACTCCAGCGCCCGCCCAGCTCCAGGCCGGGCCGCCGATGCCTTCCAGGCCTCAAAGCGGCCAACCGCAACCTCCAGCCAGTCGGCAGTCCGACTCGGGGTGCGGGGAATCGTCTCGCCTGGCCAGAGGGCGGCCAACACCTGCGCCCCGGCGCCCCGGCCAGAGAGCATACGGTGAGTCGGCTGCAGCCGGGCTTGGACCGCCAAGAGTTGCTCCTCAAGCGTCCGGCTCGCGTCCGGCGCGATTTCAGCCCCCGCCTGCCAGCGTGCCTCGCGATGGGCTCGATGGTTTGGGTGGCGAAGACGGAGTAGCCGAGAAAGTAGTCTGCACAGAGAACAAAAAGCAGCACAAGTCAGAACACAAATCAGGGGGCAAGGGGCAAGCAAGGAGTGAGGAAGGCGGCTTACAGTCGATCAGATCCTCGATACGATCGAAGCCCTCGCTCAGCGCTTGTTTTGCCTCAGCCCAGCCCGCCGCTTCGGTCTCGAACTCGGCCTTCAGGGCATCCTCGCTGTCCTGCGCCTTCTTCAGGGCCGCCTTGTGGCTCTCCTCCTGGTCGGCCAACTTCTTGGCCAGGCGGTCACGCTCCAGGACCAAGGCGTTGTACTCGGCTTCCTTGGTGCGAAGGGCAGCCTGGGCCCCGCTGAGCTGCCCCCTCAAGTCGGCATTGGCCCCTGCAAGCATGAAGAAAAAGGAAAATTAATAAGGAAGAAGTCGTCAAGGAAGATCCGACCCGACTGCTCAGCAGCCGGCCCGAATCTCGGGGACTACACCCAGTGGGTGCACTGACGCGCCCCCACAGGAGATGAACGAAACAAAGCACGCACTCCGGCTGCTGGTCAGGTCTTCGGTTCTCCGGCCCAGCTCCTGAGCCTAGGAGTTGAAAGCAGCAGCGCGGAGGTTATGATACTCCTGGAAGATCAGACATGAGGCGAGAATAAGATAGTTGTCAAGACCTAGTAAGTTCCAAGCCGCCTGCGCAGCAGCCGACTCGGAACTCGGGGACTACACCCAATGGGTGCGCTGACGCACCCCCACGGAAGAAATCAAAAGAGAAAAACAACCAAGGCCAGAAGACTCACCCGGATGACAGCCTGCGTCGCGAGGAACTCTTGGCTGTATCACTGCAGCGAGGCGGCTTGAGCTTGAAGTCGGCTCGGGACCTCCTGGGCCGTCGCATTCAGCTCGCCCGTCCCCCTGCTGGGAGTCCACTCGGACCTGCTGACGCTGGCCGCCTCTAGGGCCTCCGCCGTCTGGCTAGCGCCCGCAGCTCGGTGCAGCTCCGGTGCGGAGGTGCCTCCCCCTGCGCGCCGGCGCAATGCCGGCTGCACCTCGAGGCCGGCCCCTGCCGCGGCTGATTGGCCGCATTGGCCCGCCCCAGTCGGCGCCGTCTGCGGCGCCCCCTCCACGAAGACCACATGGTCCTCCCTCCTCTCCACCACCGGCGGGTCTTGGCCGACCTCCTTCGACGGGGGCACGGGGATGTCGGGGGCCACGGCGCGGAGGGGAACGACGAGCAACAGAGGCTGGTTGTGCAAGGCCTCCACCTCCGTCTCCGCGCCTGCCGCCTCCACCCAGGCCTTGGCTGCCGCATCGGCCTGCTCCTTCGCCGCCTGGGCGGTCCTTCGCTCCGCCGCCTCCCGCTCCTCCCGCGCCTCCCGTGCATTCCGCTCCGTGGCCTCCCTAAGGTCGGCGCGGGGATCCACGCGACGGGAGCCGGAGGACCCTCCAGTCGGCCCGACTACGGAGCCGCCAGGACCTCGCTCAAGGAAAAGCGGTTCCCTGCCCGGCGAGCAAAGAAAGGTTCAGAAGAGCTTCAATCGAAAAGGACAACAAAAATATATATATACAAGACGTTTGACGACTTACGCCGAGATCGCCTGCGGCTGTTTCACCGCCTTGCGGAAGCGGGCCGCCTTCACGGCCGCCTCATCCCGCTTGGTCGCCGCCACGGAAGCCTTGGATTTTTTCGGCCGGCTGCCGAAGAAGGTCGACGCGGCCCGGCGCTTCTGTGCACCGCCACGGGCAGCCGGCGCGGCAGACAGGCCCGCGCCTTGATGATCAAGCGCCGGCTGGCGGTGCGGGGCGGCTTCGACCTCCTCGTCGTCCGGCCAGTCCTGAAGCCGGCTCCGGGCCCCGCGCCTCCTGCTTCGTCGCCTTCCCCCACGATGGCGTCTTCCGTGGCGGCCGCTCCCAGGTCGGGGTCGTCGGTGTCTCCCACCATGCGGTCGGGGAGGAGCTAGCGCTCTACCCCTGCGGCCCCAGTCGTCTGCGGAAGAAGAGGGTTCTGCTAAGGGCAAACCAACTGATCAAAGGTCGGCTATCACGAGGCCGGCTACAAAAAGGAAGAAAAGAAGAAAAACTTACGGCAGGCGGAGGGTTGGCGCGAGAATATGGCTCCTTGCCGTATCGCCAGTCCTCGGCGAGCTTGCAGTTGGAGATGTAGTTCACCATGTAAGACACCTCTGCATGAGACATCTCCCTGGTGCTCAGCCGGCACGGGTCGAAGCGGCCGCTCATCTGGCAAATCATGTGAGGCCGGCCTTGGAGCGAAAGTATCCGGCGCTCCACGAAGGCGGCCACCAAGTTGGCTCCAGTCAGGCCCTCCGACTGGATCATCACCCGGAGCCAGGAGACGGCTGCGTTCCCGGCCTGAGACAGCGACCTGGCCCGGTAGCTCCACGAAGGTTGCCTCCCAGCCGGCGGGCCGGCTACGTAAGCCAGCCGGGGCGATGTTCTTCACGTAAAAGTAAGACTTCTGCCCGAGCTTCACGGACTGGATCAGCGGGATGGGCGGGAACGGATTGTTTTCGCCCGTCCGCCTCATGGCAATGAAGGCTCCGCAGGGGGCGGGCACGCCCGCGATGATGGTGTCGAGCCTGCTCTAGAAGAATTCCCCCAAAGCTCGAGAGTGGGGAGAACCCCAAGAAAGCCCTCGCACAGGGTGACGAAAGCCGACAGCAGCATCACCGCGTTGGGCGTGAGGTGATGCGGCTGGAGGTGGTAGAATTCAAGGAAAGCTTGAAGGAATCCGCTCGCCGGGAGGCTGAAGATCACCCGCTCGCCCTCCTCCGGTGCCGGCGAGATCTCCCTCGACGGTGCCTGACGAACCCGCACGAAGTTCTCGCCCGGCAGGCGCCGCGTCCGGCAGAGGAACTCGACGTGGTCCTCGTGGACATTGGAGCCATCCCACGAGCTCGACAACGCCATGGGAGCGATGCGGCGGGGAGCAAGACGAAGCGACAGCGTAGACGCGCACGACCCCGCTACGGCAGGACCAAAGGATCCGAGAGGTCCGACAGCGGAATGGCACGGCAATGGGTTGCTGCGGTGGCAGAGGGAAGAAGAAGGAAGGCGAGAAGGGGCGGAGCGAGGGAGAGCGTGCGAGCCTCTACCGCTCCCCCTCCTCCCCCTACATATAGACCCGCGCGGCGGAGCCGAGGAGGCGTGGCGTGGGGGAACATGGGGATCAACTACGCCCACTCCCCCACGTCCCGCGATTACTGCGCCCTGATGGCGTAATAAAACCACCGCAGGAAGGCGAGCGGTCCATGTGGGCCGCAGAAGATCCGCGCTCGGGCCGAGGCCTGGGAGTGGCGGGCCCGGGCCTGCGGCGGCGTCCCATCGCGCGTGTGTGTTGGCAGGATTTCCTTGCCACGTGGCCCGTGGGATGGCGCGCGGTCAGCTCGCAGGCCGACCCGTGTTCCCGCCTACGAGGAACAGGGCTTTCTGAAGACGGCGCGCACAAGCAAAGCCGGCCCCTCAGGATAGGAAGCTGACCAAGCTTCTCGTCCCTTTGTCAGCCTCGAAGCTTGATCAGCTTCGGGGACTACTGTTGGAGTAAATGACCACAGGTAGCCTAGCCGGCACCCCCTGGCTCTTTCGAAAAATTACAAGCCGATCCGGCCCTCAGGAATCCAAGACGTGGGGCCGCCTTCCCCTTGCCGGCTGTCTCCCAGGCCGGCTATCGGAATGCGACCCGACTTTAGCCCTCATGAAGAAAGCCGTGGGAGGGCCGGCTCCGAGAAGCCGGCCGCGAGAAGGCCGACTCCAAGAAGCCGGCTCCCACAAAGCGGTCAAGATCGTACCCTCAAAGTCTGCATCCACATAACGGCGATGTGACGGGGCATGGCTACAGTAAAGCCTGCCACCCCCGAATCCCGGAGCACGCCTGGCACAGTGCGTCGTACGGGTGGCCATGGCCCATCCGGCATGGCACTGTTGCCACGTTGACCCTGATGTCATCCACGACGGGCTACCAGTCTGGCCCACGGGCGGTGGGCCCCTTCGGGCAGAGAGACACCCGAAGGCGGCCAGGCCTCCCCCAGTCGGCCCAAGATAGAGGCGGCTCTCCACAGCCGGCTTGCCACCTCCCTCGAAGGAGACGCCCCATTAAGGAGACAAGACGCGGTGAGGCTACCGCGATCACCCGCCGGACGGCGGCACTGTAGCCACGCCCACCTCGGCGAAGCCCTCGTCACCAGGATTGAGCAACAGTAACCAGCCACCGGCAAGGCCCTGGACAGTGGGGCCTGCCTGTCGATCAAGGAGCCAGCAGCCAGCGGGACCCACCAGCCAGCGGGCCCCAGCAGCCGGCGCAGAAGCCGGCGAGTGTAGTCACAGACGGCTGGGCCCCACGCCCAGCCGGATTACCATTGTACCCCTGGGGGGTAGGCCTATATAAACCCCCCGGGACAAGAGGGGAGGAGGGCTAGCCGTCCTCTACTTCTTCTCCTCACAAAACAGCTCAAAGGAGCATCGTGTAGCTACTTGTTCGTCTAGTTATCATGCGGAGACCCCGCAGAGCAGCAGTAGGGGTGTTATCTCCACGGAGATCCCCGAAGCTGGGTAAGATTCACCGGCGTGCATGTCTTCGCCTCATCCCGCTTCCAGGCACCGGCGATGTCTTACTGGTTCCCACAATGATAAGCCACCCGTTGGCATATGTCGCACCTACCACCCGACAACTCTCCTTTGCGTGGATGGCAAGATTGGCGTCCGAATATATAGATTCCTTCTTTTGTAAACCGATCATGTACAACCCTAGGCCCCTCCGTGTCCATATAAACCGGAGGGTTTAGTCTGTAGAGGCAATCATAAATTAGATAGGCTAGACAGCTAGGGTTCAGCCATTACAATCTCGAGGCAGATCAGCTCTTGTAACCCCTATACTCATCAAAGTCAATCAAGTAGGAAGTAGGGTTTTAACTCCATTAAGAGGGCCCAAACATGGGTAAACATCGTGTCCCCTTCGTCTCCTTTTACCTTTGATCCTCAAACGCATAGTTCGGGACCCCCTACCCGAGATCGTCCGGTTTTGACACCGACATTGGTGCTTTCATTGAGAGTTCCACTGTGTCTTCGACAGAAGTTTCAATGGCTCACTCCATCATCAACAACGATGCTGTTTCCGTGGAAACCTTGCTCCCCGGTCAACTTTTTGTGTTCGGCGGCTTCGCTTTGCGTGCCAATTCGATTGGCCACCTCAAACAGATCGACAGCTACGCCCCTGGTCATCAAATCAGATTCGGGAGCCTGAATTACGTCGCTGACATCTGAGGAGACTTGACCTTCGAAGGGTTCACGGCCTCGACCATTGTTCCTCTGCTCCAAGAGGGAAGCCCATCGGACCTGTCATCAGGCACCACTCAAGGACCAACTATCATCCCTGCCCTGGCCTAAGATCCAGGGCAGACTACTTCATCCGAAGATGAGTATCTGAAACCCACCGGACTCTCTCCTACTATGGAACTTTTCTCCAGAGACACGGAGACAACTATGTCTTCAGCGAGCCTGGAATCAAACAAGATTCTCCCTGTCATCGGAGAACCAAAATCGACGAAGGATGCAAACCCCGAACTCTCAATGTCTGCATCTAGTGAGCATAGCCTGGCAGAATTTGTCCTCCCTAGCCCTACAGGTCCTTGATTCCCTCTCCGGCCTTTGCTCTTAAACGAGGCCTTGGCCTTAATGCGATCCCTCGCCATTACGGAACTCTCGCCTCTGAACTATGCCCAGCCTGGACTAGGGGCTGACAGCGGGGTATTTTACGTCCCACCCAGCACCCACTTAGTAGCCACTGTCGAGGATTTGACCGACATGCTAGATTACGCCTCCGAGGACATTGAGGGTATGGACGACAATGCCAGAGACAAACAAAGCCAAGACACGCCATTCACCGGGCGCTGCACGGCTACCTCCACATATGATGTGTTCATGGTGGATACACCCAAAGAGGACGATGATGAAGGCAAGAAAGATCTGATCGAGGACAAGCCCGCTAAGGCATGACAAAAATGGCGACGTCAACGACGCCGCTAAAAATCGCGTCATGAAAAGTAAAGCAATACCAGCACCGGAGACAATAACACCCCGGATGATGCTGAAGATCCCATAGACCCGGTCGAGCCTACGCCTGAGCAGGATGAATGGGAGCAGGGACAAGTTAACCCCAATGAGTCGGTTGGGAATGAGGACTCGGAAGATAGTAACTATCTACCGATCTCCGAGGACGATGTCAGCCTCGGTAACGAAGACTTCATCGTGCCAGAGGAACCCCTCGAGCAAGAACGCTTTAAGTGTTACCTAATTGCAACTGCGAGAAGCCTAAAAAAAGAAGCAGCAACAACTCCAAGTCGAACAGGATACCCTCGACGACAAATGGACCCAAGTCCCAGCTGCCGAAAAATACGGCCTGGAGCGCACAACAAAGAGTTATCTGAAGCGTCGGTTACTACCACAATTAAACGACGTGGCCCTTGAGCCAATACCTTCAAGATATTACCATGCTAACAAACCAGACTAACCACCACATGGGCGAGATAAAGTGGCTGCTTGTGCCGAACACCAGCCCGCATCGCCTCGCCGTCGAGCCAAAGAAGTAGCAGCTCTGGGCTATACCCACGACTTACACCAGGTCCTGGACAATAGAGCCAGTCAGGCCAAATCAATCTATGGGTCAATGGGGCATGCGACAACACGCGATGATGGCCATCAAGCCTGGCGCGATAGGCATAACCTCGCCCAGCTGAAAATCGAACACGGGTGCCATCCGAACTCCGTCGTGACGTCACCCGATAAAGAGGCACCGCACACCCCTTATGGTTTGCCGACGAGGTAATGCAGAATTAGTTCCCATAAAGGCTTAAACCCATAAACATTGAAGCATACGATGGAACAACAGATCCTGCGGTATGGATTGAAGACTTTCTTCTCCACATTCACATGGCTCGCGGTGATGATCTACACTCCATCAAATACCTCCCCCTAAAACTGAAAGGGCCAGCACGGCACTGGTTAAACAGCCTCCCAGAGAACTCTATTGGAAGCTGGGAAGATTTAGAAGATGCCTTTGGAGACAACTTCCAAGGCACCTATGTCCGGCCCCTAGACGTCGATGACCTTAGTCATATAGTCCAGCAACTCGGAGAGTCAGCCCGAAAACTCTGTACTAGGTTCTTAGTTAAAAAGAACCAAATCGTCGATTGTCCCGACACCGAAGCCCTCGCGGCCTTAAAACATAATGTCCGGGATGAATGGCTCGCCCGACACCTCACCGAAGAAAAGCCAAAGTCTATGCCAGCCCTTACCGCACTCATGACCCGCTTTTGCGTGGGAGAAGACAGCTGGTTGGCTCATAGAAGCAACAGTACCAACGACCCTGGCACATCCGAAGCCTAAGATGGCAACGGCAGGCCATGACGCAACAAACACAAGAGTCGAAGCAACAATGAAGATACCAAAGACATGGAAGTCAACACTAGATTTAGTGGCTCTAAACTTGGTCAACGGAAGAAGCCATTCAAAGGAAATAGGGATGGCCCATCCAATTTAGACAAAATACTATATTGGCCTTGCCAGATTCATGGTACTCCCGACAAGCCTGCAAACCACTCCAACAGAAACTGTCGGGTCTTCAAATAGGCTGGTAAGTTAAATACCGAACAGAAGGGGAAAGGTCCGCCAAGCGAGGATGATGATCAGCCCCTGTCGGCGTTCTGGGAACGGGGGTCCCCAGACTTGCCTGCCTGCGGCCTGCGGCGTGGCTCAAAAGGGGGCCCAGCATGGCCCATCTTCATTGACACAAGACTCAAGACCCTCGCGAGGGGCCAAGCCTCGCGGGGCGGACGACACGGACCTTCCTCAGGCATGGCCTCGTTAGGCTGGCTCACGAGGAGGCGGAGAAATCAAGGCGGGGTACCTCGCGAGGTGCCCGTGACGCAAGCCATGACGACTCAGGGCGCCAGGTGGGTGCCAGCCCGCGCAGTGTCTTCCTTTCCTCTTTGGTGCAAAGGGGGCAAGCGCAGCCGCGGAGTATCGAGGCATCAAGCAAAGGTTGCCATTTCAGTGCAACGAGACCATGACCAGGAGTACTACGAGATGGAGGTCACCGTGGAGCCCAAGACAGCGTCATCACCAGAGCTTTGCGCAGGCGAAGACTGCTTTTGTCAGGATAGTTGATACTTGCTGTCCCCCTTCAAATTAGCCCGCCATTGTTGGCTCCCTTCCCGCTCGATATTTGGGAAGAGGACTAGGGCCACTATAAATAGGACCAGCCGCCCACAGAGCAAGGGGTCGGTTGGTTGGAAGAAGAGTAAGGGGCCGGCAAGTAAGAGTAAGGCAGAGAGAGAGAGAGAAAGAGAAAGGTGGCTGAACTCCTCCTAGCAGTTCATCGCCCCATCCAAGAACAGACCCTCGCGAGGCTGTTCTTCCTTGTATTGTTCATCATCATCAGCCCCAAGAGGCAATCCACCTACCACACACTGGAGTAGGGTATTACACCACAACGGTGGCCCGAACCAGTATAAACCTTGTGCCCCTTGCGCAGTTCTTTCACTAGTTTAGGTCCTTGCGAGACGGAGAGGTAGAAGACGGGATCTTCCCGCGCACCCCAGTGTTTGAACCTTAAGGGTCTGCCGGAACCCGAAATCCGACATTTGGCGTGCCAGGTAGGTGTGCGCCGGAGTTCGTCTTCCATTGCCCCGTTCTCCTCCGGCCGTCGCATCCATGTCCGACGCTCGTCGGGCCCGCGCCGAGCGCCGGGCCGCCTTCGCTTCCCGCGTCACCCAGATGGCGCCCGTCGGCGGACGTCCTCGTCGTTCCCTGTCCCCCGCCATCAACGCCGCCACCGGCCCAGCGAGGGGCGAGCAGCAAGCGTCGTCTCAGCATCCATCCGTGCGGCAAGACGGCCGGACCGCTACTCCATCGCTCACACCAGCTGGTTCTTCATCCCGCGCACTCCGCGCCCCCTTGGAGGCTCGAGCTGCGCTCCTCGCGGCAAACGAGCTCCTGCGCTACCGTCCCGTCGACGACGTCTACGAGGAGTGGCTCGACCGCGTCGCTGAGCTTGTCCGCGTCACAGGGGGCTCTCCCGCGCCGTCCTTTCCGCTGCGCCACACCCCTCCCCGCGCGGGCAACGAAGCTCCGGAGGCGTACCAGCCGCCTCCTCTCCAAGAAGACGCCATGGCTCCAAGGCGCGTGGCCCCTGGGCGGAACCCGCTCCGTCAGGTGCCAGCGCAGCAAGAACGGAGCTGCCAAGAAGTCCCTCGCCCGCAAGGAGCTGCCCGGGCGCTCCCTGCTCCGGCACCCCGCGACCCTGCTCCCGCTCCGGCACGCCAAGACCCCGCGCAGCTCCTAGCTGCAGCGTGTGGGGACCCTCAAGACCAAGCTCTCCACCAGCCGAAGCCTTTCGTGGCCACCACAGGCTGCCGTGCCTACACCACCAAGCTACGTAGCGTCGCGTGGCCCGGCAAGTTCAAGCCAGACCTGCCTCCTCGTTACGACGGCACGACTGACCCTGCAGAGTTCCTCCAGATCTATGAGGTGGGCATCGAAGCTGCCGGTGGGGACGAGAAGGTCATGGCGAACTGGTTCCCCATGGCGCTCAAGGAAGGAGCTCGCACCTGGCTCCTGAATCTGGCTCCAGGCATGATCTCTTCCTGGGACCAGATGTGCACCCGCTTCATCGCCAACTTCCAAGGTACTCGCGATCGGCCACCCGCCGTGAGCGAGATGCGCCGCATCAAGCAACAACCCGGAGAGACCCTGCAAAAGTACATCCAGCGCTTCAACAGCGCGCGCCTCAAAATCCCCAAGGTGTCTGAGGAGGCCATCATCTCGGCCTTCTCCGATGGTGTGCGCGACGTCAGGATGAAGGAGGAGCTGGCGATGCATGAAGACCTGTGCACCTCCCTGGAGCTGTTCAACTTGGCGACCAAGTGCGCCAGGGCTGAGGAAGGATGCCTCTCCCTGCTCGCGCTGCCTGCCGCAGACCCAGAAGAGAAGAAGCCCAAGGCCAAGGACGTGAAGCGCAAGGGGGCTGCCGTGCTCGCGGTAGAACCAGACACCAAGCGGGGCAAAGATCTGCCTGAGTCCTCCAGGGGCGGCCGGTACTGTGTGAACCACGACCTCCACACCCACAACACCAACGAATGCCAAGAACTCCACGCCATGCGAGAAGGAAGGATCAGCCATCGTCCCGACCGTGCTGATCGGGGCTATGGCCGAGGAGGAGGAAGAAACGCATGACGCTGGGAAGACCGCGGCCAGCGCCAAGGATGGCGCGATCAACCTCGCGAGGATCGCTGGCCACACCTGCCTCGCGAGGGGGACCGGAGGGATTAGCCTCGTGAGGATCGCCTTCAGGGCAACGCAGGCCTCCCTCCACTGCCGCCTCAGCCAAGGAGAAACGAGGACCGCCATCGAGACGAAGGGGCTGGGGGCTTCCAGGAGCCACGTGCAATCGCCTGCATCCTGGGCGGAGCTCAAGCCCCAGCCTCCCAATGCATCTTCAAGCAGTTTGCCCGCGAAGTGAATGCAGTCCTCCCCAGGCTTGAAGCAACGCGCCCTCTCAGGTGGTCGGCCTGCTCCATCACATTCAGCTCAGCGGATCAACTCAAGTGTGCGGCCACAGCCGAAGTCCTCCCGATGCTTTGCTCCCCAGTCATCAGCAATGTACTGGTCACCAGGACCCTCATCGATGGTGGGGCAGGGCTCAACGTCCTGTCCGTGGAAACGTTCAACAATCTCCAAGTGCCCTACGACCAGCTTCAGCCAACCAAGCCCTTCTCCGGAGTCACCGACGGCTCCACGGTCCTGATTGGGCAGGTCCGCCTCCCTACCACCTTCGGGGCACACGACAACTACCGCACCGAGCTCATCGACTTCGACGTCGCCCACATCCGCCTGCCGTACAACGCCATCCTCGGATACCCAGTGCTGGCCAAGTTCATGGCCGTGACTCACCATGGCTACAACGTCCTCAAGATGCCAGGAAGTGGCGGAGTCATCACGATGCCCTGTGAAGAGAAGGATGCAGTGTGTTTCCTGGAGCGAGCCTTTCAGGCCGCAACACTGGAAGACCTGGAAGAAGGAGGCTTCACGAGACCACCCCCAAGAAGAAGAAGACATCGTCCGGACCGGCCCCTCGGGAGGCGGGCCCCTCAAGGCCCGCATCTGCCCAGGGGGAAACTCCTTCCATCGAATAGGAAAGCGCGCCCGGCGCCCTCCTCAGGCGGGGCTCGGGGGCTCTCCCCTGGAGGGCCACCGACCTGGCCAGGGTCACGAGGGAGGCGCTTGGGCACCACATGGAGGCGTGTTACGAAGCATGTTTCCCTCAAGAAGGAGCAGGGAAAGGAAGGTCAGACCCGCAGGAGTTCATCGACAAGGCCATTCAAGAACTACAGGAATCAAGAATCATGACAGGGTGCCGCCGTTTACCGGTTGTGGCTCCCCATCCAGGCGGGGATGGTAGGCTGCGTGTCTGCATTGACGTACCAGGGCTCAACCAAGCCGCAACGATGGAGCGCCTCTGGCCCTCGCGAGTGGGGCGCTGCGGGGGTCCGCCCCACAGCTACGTTCGCATGCCTTACGGCTTGCCGAGCGCGGTTGCAACGTGCCAGCGCCTCATGAGGGGCATCATGGAGGCTTAAGAAGACAGGCGATCCGCAGCCTTGGCGGAGATGGAGATGATTCGCGAGGAGCTACCAGTGCCTCCGGAGCCACCCGAGGCCCCTGGGCCTGGGGGCTCGTGAGGATCGGCTTCCGCAGCCTACCGAGTCTGCTGCACCAACACCCCTTCGCCCTCGACACCCACAGGTGACATCTTACAAGTTTCATTTCCAGCTGGGAGCGCCCTCCCAGGGCTGCATCGTTCCCAGGCCGCGTGGGCCCGTCCCTGCGTTATGTATCCCTTTTATTTCATGTCGTTAGCTTGCTTTGTTGGGGGTGTCCCTCGGGCTGCATCATCCCCAAGTCGCTCGGGCCAGGCCCGGCGGCATGTATCTCCCTTGCGTTTATCTCCGTCTATGCATTCGCCCGTCATGCTTGATTACTTGATGCCTGTCCACGGCACCTCTTCTTCTCCATGTCGACCACTTGCACGTTAAAGGGGGGGTACCTGAGCATCGCGACTCAGGGCTCTTACTGGCTCTCCAGCCCTCACCCTCTGGCCATGTCCACGGCATCGCGACCTGGCATACCAGCGATGGCTGAGACAAGCTCGAGGGCCGGGACCCAAGGACGTAGAGTGCCGACATCTAACCAAATTTGCAAGAACACAGCACAAGATAAGGCCTAGTGCCAGGCGCAACCCGCCTAGAGGTAGGGCCTCGTGAGTCCCGCGCTGGCTCAAGGGTGCCCGGATACACCTCACCTAGCCCTACCGTGCCGGCCACGTGTCAGGGCGGGGATGTACACGCCCCGGGGGCTCCTCCCGGAGGGGAGCCCCCTCCAACGTACCAGTGGAAGCACCATGCTCCGCGTTGGCTAACGACACTGCCGAGGAGCGGCTATGCCCGTACACATGCGGAAGCGCTATGCTCCGCGCTGGTGATAAACAACTAAGGGCGGCCCCCGGGCCGCATCAACCTCAGGGAGCCCAGAGCTCAGTGTCTAGCCTCATCGCAACGCCTCCCCTCGGGAGCGCCGCGCGAGGGGGCTGGGCACGGGGGCTGCGCCTGGGTCACGCCCACGTACGCCACCCAGCCAGGCCCCTCGGGCCTGGTTCGCCGGCGTCTCTCCCCGAGCGGAGCCAAGGTATGAAGGCCGTTTGAGCGTCAAGGGGGACCCCTGAGCATCGCGACTCAGGGGCCTAACTGGTCCCGTAGCCCCTCACTCCCTAGTTCTGAAAGGCTAGTGCTGGGTGAGGCACGCGTGGGGCCGGGCTCTGCAGACGTAGAACGGTGGTCCCACTTGCATCTCACCTCATCACTTGCTATTTGCGCGTCAAGGGGGACTCCTGAGCATCGTGACTCAGGAGCCTAATTAGCTCTGTAGCCCCTCACTCCTTTGGTCCCATCCTGGTTTCCGGTCGGGGCTAATGCTGGGTGAGGTACGCGCGGAGTCGGGCTCTGCAGATGTAAAACGAGAGATCCACCTACATCACACCTCCCTACTTGTTGTTCGTGCACCAAGGGGGACTCCTGAGCATCGCGAATCAGGAGCCTAACTGGCTCCGTAGCCCCTCATTCCTTTGGTCCCGTCCTGGTTTCCGGTCGGGGCTAATGCTGGGTGAGGTACGCGCGGGGCCGGGCTCTGCCGGCGTAGAACACAAGCAAGTAGGGAAGAAAAGCATAAAATCCAAGGAATTTAAAAGCAAATATTACAGTCCATACTGTCGTCTCAATACCAAACGCGAGTTTAAACGCCTCCCCGAGGCATGATGCATGTGCAGGAATTAAAAGCAGGACAGGAGCCGTAGAGGAGTCGCTTGGCGGCGGTGGAGCAGCGCGGGTGGCCCCGCCTCATGAAGCAGCAGGACCGGCAGCATCCTGCTTCGACTAGGTATTGAAGGCCCGGAACTTCCCCAGCAGAGCCTCCGCGCGACCCTTCACGGCCTCGGCAGCGGCGGCAGCACCCTCGCCGCTTACTGGCTCCAACAGGCTGTCGAGGTCGGCACTGGGGTCGCGAAGGTAGATGTGGGTGAAGACCCGCGTCAGCGCAGCAGAAGACAGGACACGCGCCTCGGCCTCGGCCGTGGGGCCAAGGGCAAGGGTGACATCCTCAAGAGCACGAACCAGGAAGGGAAGCTGTTTGGCGGGGCCGTCCTCGGCGGCGGCCAGCAGGCTCTCCACGCCACTGGCGTAGAGCATCTTCAGC
This sequence comes from Triticum urartu, assembly GCF_056163025.1. NCBI lineage: Eukaryota > Viridiplantae > Streptophyta > Magnoliopsida > Poales > Poaceae > Triticum > Triticum urartu. The sequence goes on from NC_141875.1 coordinate 561,570,010, forward strand.
GAAGCACGAGCCTTCTTCTCCATGTCTGCGAAGGCCACGCGATCCTCGGCAAGAACCCGGGCCTTGCTGTCCAGCTCGATCTTCGTCGCCTCCAACTCCTTCCCCAGCGCACCCAGGAGGTTGCGGCGCTTCTTGAGCTTGGCCTCCTGGCCCTCGATGGCCACCTCGCGAGCCTTCATGCCTTCTTCTTGCTCCTGGCGAATACGAACCTGTTTCGCGAGCTGGTCCCGCAGGCCTTGCAGCTCGCCCTCCAGCGCCTTGCAACGATCGTGGACTTCAACCACCTCCCCATGGCTGCGTCACAAGCAGCCTTCGTCTCAAGGACGACCTGCCTCTCCTTGTCGCAGGCCGTCGAGGCTTGAACCAGCGCCGCTCGGATCGAGGCGTCGGAGCGAATCCATCCTGAAGCTAGCTCCAAGCGCCCAGCCACCAGGCGAGGGTCGGCAAGAAGATCCTGCCGCAGCCGGTCTAGTCCAGCAACAGCATGCTCCAGGACGGCAGGAGGAGTTGGAGAAACAACAGTCGGCGGAACGGGGGAAGAAGGCGGCAACGGCGAGACCACAGCGTCCTGAGGTGAAGCCTGCTGCGCCCCAGCGGCTGTGGTGGCGGCAGTGGGCAAAGGCACCACAGGAGTCACTTGGGCCATGGGGGCTGAGCTCGCCCCAGCCAGCTCGGCCAGGCCTCGCGAGGATGACCGGGCGGGAGAAGCCCGCGCGCCACGGTCACCCTCCTCCACAGGCGGAGGCGCTACCGCGGATGGAGCCTCAGGAGCCCCCTTCGGCTTCTTCGCCGCGGGCGCCAGCCTATTCAAGAAATAAAGACAAGGGTCAAGAAATAAAGACAAGGGTCAAGCACTTACGGGTCATCGCCGGTGAGCTCGGGCAGCTTCCGGCCAAACTTGAAGCCTGACAGCCAGCTGGAAGGGTCAACCTCGGAAGTAGAAGGCGCATCTGCAGACTGCCTCGGGGCAGCGGCAGACCCGCGGGAGATCAGCCCGGTCCTGTCCTTCTTCGGGATCAGGGGCAGGCTCCCGCTGACCTTCTCGTCTCCATCCTTGTCGTCATCGCTCGAAGAAAGGCGGAGACTGCGGGGCCTGCGCCAGGGGAGGGGGGCCCTCGACTCTCTGTCGGTCGCCGGAGGGCACGTCCACCAGTCCCTCGGAAGCCGCCACGGGCACGAGCCCGTCCCCTTTAAAAACGGGCATGGACTACACCACTTGCTCCCAGTCGTCGCGAAGGAACAAGGGCTTGGGAGCGCCCTCCAACCTTGCCACCTCGCCCCCGACCAGAGATTGGAGGACCGCGGCCAAATCTTCGTCGCCCAAGGCCGCGGGGCTCGGATGAGGCCTCCACATCGGAGGTGAGTACTGCCGGAGTGGAGCTAGCTGGTGCTCGAGGAACTCCCTCAGCAGCAATGCACCGGACAACTTCGCCGCCGCCGTGCTGACCGGCCTCAGGTCCGCGTCCATCTTCTCCAACACCAGTTTCGCGTGGGGGTCCGTGAGCTCCGCTCGGCACCAGTCGCTGGAGCTCGCGGGCTACTCCGCGGGCAAGATCAACCTTGGGTGGACGCGCCCGGCATCTACCAAGACCCACTTGCTCCTGAAGCCCTTGATCCTCTTCCCGGGATTCGAGATGGCAATGGTGCCGCCATACGCGACGAAGCTTGCGCACGCGGAAGGAGAACCGCGAGAGACCCGGAGGGAGAAGTAGTGGCGCAGCAAGGCCACTGAGGGATGCACCCCTATGTGAGCCTCGCAGTAATAAGCGAAGATCGCCAGGAGAAGGACGGAGTTGGGGTGGAGATGCAGAGCCTGCAAGTTGTAATGGCGGAGGACAGAGAAGAAAAACTCGGAGAAGGGAGGCACCAGGCCCGCAGCAATGGAGCTTACAAAGAGAGGATAAAAGGTGCTCCCTTGGCCCTCAGGGGTGGCGGAGCCGGCCTTGAATACCTGCGCCCCATTGATGCCCTGCGCCGCCGCCATCTGGCGCAGCCGGGCGAGGCCCGCCTTGGACACATTCGGCAAGTCCAGAGCAGGTGAGTACCAAGCTTCGGCCGGAGACTGACGAGGCACCATGGCTTCCTCGGTCACGCAGCCGGAGTAGATCTGGAAATTTGGAGGAAGAAAGGGGAGGCGCAAGAAAGGGGATCTGAGCAGCAACCGGAGAAAGCAAAAGGAAAAGTCTGGGCAGATGCCGCTCCTTTATCAACGTGCGCGGTTGCTGAAGCACTTGTGTCCAATCAACCGCCACGCGGCACCCAAGGTCGCAGGCTGTTAGGGCCTGCGGCGCTTCACCATTGCCCTTTCGCCTCTCGGCACGGCCAAGTCCGGGCGCGCCTTGGGCCCGGGGGCTACTGTCGGTGTTCTGGGAATGGGGGTCCCCAGACTTGCCTGCCTGCGGCCTGCGGCGTGGCTCAAAAGGGGGCCCAGCACGGCCCATCTTCATTGACACAAGACTCAAAACCCTCGCGTGGGGCCAAGCCTCGTGGGGCGGACGACATGGACCTTCCTCAGGCACGGCCTCGTCAGGCTGGCTCACGAGGAGGCGGAGAAATCAAGGCAGGGTACCTCGCGAGGTGCCCGTGACGCAAGCCATGACGACTCAGGGCGCCAGGCGGGTGCCAGCCCGCGCAGTGTCCTCCTTTCCTCTTTGGTGCAAAGGGGGCAAGCGCAGCCGCGGAGTACCGAGGCATCAGGCAAAGGTTGCCATTTCGGTGCAACGAGACCAAGACCAGGAGGACTATGAGAAGGAGGTCACCGTGGAGCCCAAGACGGCGTCATCACCAGAGCTTTGCGTAGGCGAAGACTGCTTTTGTCAGGATAGTTGATACTTGTTGTCCCCCTTCAAATTAGCCCGCCATTGTTGGCTCCCTTCCCGCTCGATATTTGGGAAGAGGACCAGGGCCTCTATAAATAGGACCAGCCGCCCACAGAGCAAGGGGTCGGTTGGTTGGAAGAAGAGTAAGGGGCCGGCAAGTAAGAGTAAGGCAGAGAGAGAGAGAGAGAGAAAGAGAAAGGTGGCTGAACTCCTCCCAGCAGTTCATCGCCCCATCCAAGAATAGACCCTCGCGAGGCTATTCTTCCTTGTATTGTTCATCATCATCAGCCCCAAGAGGCAATCCACCCACCACACACTGGAGTAGGGTATTACACCACAACGGTGGCCCGAACCAGTATAAACCTTGTGTCTCTTGCGCAGTTCTTTCACTAGTTTAGGTCCTTGCGAGACGGAGAGGTAGAAGACGGGATCTTCGCGCGCACCCCAGTGTTTGAAGCTTAAGGGTCTGCCGGAACCCGAAATCTGACAGCCCCGCCCACCGAACACAGGGGGCAGAAGAAATTTCCCCTTGAGGTAAAAACAGTGAATATGATATATGTCACTCATATCCCCAAGAGGGAGCGCAAACTTGCACTAAGGGACGTCTACGCCATAGAGCCGGTCGCTCGAAAATTCAACCCCTGGTGGGCTTGTCCGATCACCTTCGATCGTAAGGACAACCTGAGCAGTATCGTTCGTGGAGGTTCGGCAAACTTGGTCCTCGATACAATCATCGACAGATTCCATCTCACCCGAGTCCTCATGGACGGCGGCAGCAGTCCTAACTTCATTTACCAAGACACGGTCCACAAAACGGGTATTGACCCGTCAAGAATTAAGCCTACTAACACCACCTTCAAAGGAGTGATACCCGACATAGAGGCCCGTTGCACGGGATCAATAACATTGGAAGTAGTCTTCGGTTCACCGGAAAACTTCCGAAGCGAAGTCTTGATCTTTGACATCGTCTGAGGGAGTCCTGGATTAAGGGGTCCTCGGGCGTCTGGCTTGTTATCCATGGGCCGGACTGGTGGGCTATGAAGACATGAAGGCCGAAGACTGCACCGTGTCTGGATTGGACTCTACTTGGCGTGGAAGGCAAGCTTGGTGACCGAAGATTCCTTCTTATATAAGCGAATCCATGTAAACCCTAGATCCCCTCGGTGTATATATAAACCAAAGGGGGTAGTCCGGAAAGGACACCATATATACTCATTACCATACCCACAGAGGCTAGACTTCTAGGGTTTAGCCATCATGATCTCGTGGTAGATCACCTCTTGTAACACCCATATCCATCAATATCTATCAAGCAGGACGTAGGGTATTACCTCCATAGAGTGGGCCCGATCCTGGGTAAACATTGTGTCCCCTGTCTCCTGTTACCATCGATCCTAGACGCACAGTTCGGGAACCCCTACCCGAGATCCGCCGGTTTTGACACCGACATTGGTGCTTTCATTGAGAGTTCCACTGTGTCGTCGACAAAAAGCTCAATGGCTTGCCTTGTCATCAAAGACAATATTACCACAGGGGTAGTTTTGGCCTCGGGCTAAACCCTTCGGCTGGGCGACTTTACTATGATTGCCCGTTTGGCCGCGGGGCCGACGATGACGTCTCGGGCCATCGAAAATCCCCTTCGCATCAACTCTGAGCAGTCCAAGAAGATGGATCCGATTGAGTTTTCATCCTTAAACGAGCTCCTAGATCACATCGCTGCTTTGGGAATCACCACAGATTATGATCAAATCGGGCCTAAAACCGATCAGGGTGAAACCGAAACCCCACCGGTCACCCACCAGATCGCGGCAATCCTGGAGCAGGACGGCGAGTCTTCTTCTATATTGAAGACGGACTATGTTTGGGTCACCGTTCATGAAGAGCCAGATACTCACCCGTGAAAGGACTCAACCAGCCCTCCGAACATAGCATAGGACGGCGGTTCCAAACAATCAAAGGATATTCCGGAACCGGGACTGTCTAGTCCGGAAGGTCGTCGGATTCCGGACAACCGTAGTTCGGGGTTCGGATTTAATTCCACCCACCCACCCGGATACAGAGGCTCTCATGAGCATAAAACAGCAATCTGAGGAGAAGGTCCCCCACTTTTGGGCTAGATTCCTCCTTCACAAGGACAAGGTAAAGGATTGCCGTGAAGAGGAGCGTTCTGCAAAAACTATGCAGACGAAGGAATCCTCAATGCCATCAATCGCCGCCGCATACTAAAATTTGCTGACTTAGCAACCATCGTACAAAAATACTGCATGATGGAAAGAGCCTGGGAAACTCGGGCAGCTCGCTGGGAACCACCAGCTCGCTGAAAAGGGCATACCCTCGTGGCACGCCCAATCCAACAGTCAAAAAACGCAAAGCCACTATACGGAAAGGCACTATTCTGGAAGGGTGGCTCGATGGCCCATGCAAAATACATACAACAATAGATACTGTGGCAACCCACAGCCTTAGAGCATGTTGGATACTACGACAGGTAGCCAAGAGCGGCGAGGACATCCTTATCAAGGATGCCCCAGAACAACACCCCCAGAAGAAGACGACCGAAGAGTATTGATAGTCTTCGAGACATTCGCTTCAAATAACAAGCGCAAAAGGGAACTTCGCGAGCTCAACGAAGTCTGCCAAATTGCTGTAATAAACCCATGGAACGACACGGCTATAACATTCAACGCCGGTGACGAACCAAAGTACAGAACAACACGAGCACCAGCCGCGTTAGTCCTCATACCCCATCGTGGATGGGTTTCGACTCACCAAGGTCCTCATGGACGGCAGAAGCAGACTAAATCTCATTTATGAGGACACACTCCATAAAATGGAAATAGACAGGAGCCGCATCAAACAAAGTAACACAACCTTCCGAGGAACTATTCCTAGTCGGGAGGCGTGGTGTGCGGGCAAAATCACACTTGACGTGCTATTCGGATCACCAGAGAACTATCGATCCGAAGAAATAACCTTCCAAGTGGCCCCTTTCAGAAGTGGATATCATACCCTGTTGGGGCGGGATGCTTTTACACGCTTCCAAGCTTTACCCCACTACGGATACATGATGCTTAAAATGACCGTACCAATCGGTATAATCACTCTCGTTAGTGATCCGGACATAGCACTCTGCGCTGAAAACGAAACCGCATCCTTAGCCCTGGAGGTGCAATCCGAAGCCCTCACGGTCGAAGAATTAACCGCACTACGCTCCACAGTGGACAGGGACGACGTGATCCTCGACAAACGCCCCAAATCCACCTCGTTCAAACCGGCAGAAGAAATAGTCAAATTCCAGGTCCACCCAACAGACCCCAAGAAGACAGCATCCATCGGAAACAGTTGACGCCGCACTACGAGAATTCCTGCGCGAAAACTGGGACATATTTTCCTGGCACCCTTGGACATGCCAAGGATTCCACGCAAGCTGGCCGAACATAGCCTCAATATATTAAAGGGGTTTAAACCGGTTAAGCAAACACTGCGGCGCTTTTCCGAACCCAAGCGACAAGCCATGGGGTAGGAGCTGGCCAAACTCATCGAGGCCGGATTCATTAGAGAAATTAAACATCCAGACCCTAAGGATCCCTTCCCCCTCCCCCGCATTGATCAAATCATTAACGCCACCGCAGGACACGACTCACTATGTTTCCTTGATGCATACTCCGGATACCATCAAATCAAAATGAAGGAATCCGATCAAGCTGCAACAGCATTCATTACCCCATATGGGCCATTCTGCTTCAATACCATGCCCTTTGGGCTCAAGAACGTCGGCGCCACATATCAACGCATGATTCAAACATGCCTGGAGAAACAAATTGGCAAAACAGTAGAAGCCTACGTTGATGACGTCGTCATCAAAATGAGACATGTGGAAGCACTAATAGACGATTTACGTCTTACCTTCGACAAGCTCAGGGCGTATGACATCAAGCTCAACCCGGAAAAGTGTGTCTTCGACGTCCCTGCTGGAAAACTGCTGGGTTTATCGTCTCCAATAGGGGAATCGAAGAAAACCCAACGAAAATCCGAGCTCTGTCACAATTGGCTAAGCCAATAGACCTTAAACAAGTTCAAAAACTTGCAGGTTGCGTGGCAGCTCTAAGCCGCTTTATCTCCAGATTAGAAGAAAAGGCACTGCCACTCTATCGCCTTCTACAGTGAACCGACCACTTCGAGTGGACAGACGTGGCAACAGCCGGACTGGAAGAAATAAAACCCTTCTTTCAAGCAACCCAATCCTGGCCGCACCAAACGCCGGTGAGCCGATATTATTATACATATCGGCAACACATCGGGTGGTGAGCGCCGTGCTCGTCGTTGAACGAGAACATGACGGACATAAATTCCCGCTTTAGAAGCCAGTATACTACGTGTCTACTGTCCTTACACCATGCAAATCCCAGTACCCTCATTATCAAAAAAATAGTATACGCGGCCTTGATGGCATCCCGAAAGCTCGGCCACTACTTCCAGGAGTGTTCGATCACGGTGGCCTCTGAAGTACCACTCAACGACAATATAAACAACCGCGACGCTACAGGCCGGATTGCCTAATTGGCCATTGAGCTCTTGCCATTCGACATTACATACAAACCACGTCGAGCTATCAAATCCCAAGTTCTAGCCGACTTCATCGCCGAATGTACAGAGGCCGAACTCCCTAAAGAGTACGGCACATACTCCAATTGGGTCATGCACTTCAACGGCTCCAAAATGTTGGCAGGGTGAGGAGCGGGTGTCGTTTTGACGTCCCCCATCGGAGACATCATCCAGTATGTTCTCCAAATACTATACATAGACTCCAATAACGCAGCCGAATAAGAGTCCTTATTGCATGGTCTCCGGATGGCTGTCTCCCTGGGCATACAATGCCTAGAAGTGCACAGGGACTCAAACCTTGCAATATATCAAATAAATGGAGATTTTGATGCTAAAGATCCGAAGATGGCAGCGTATCGTAATGCAGTCAAAAAAATGTCGGCCCGGTTCGAGGGGCTCGAGTTCCATCATGTGGCTCGAGAAAGTAATCAAGCGGCGGATGTTCTTGCTCGTATTGGCACTAAGCGCGACCCCGTCCCACCTAATATCTTCCTAGAAAGGCTGTTCAAGCCATCCGTGGTGTGGCAGGGGGAAAACGGCAACACTAGTCTGGACCCAAACATAACCCCAGATCCCGGAAACATCGACATAACACCATCGGCGCATCTCATCATGGCAGTCATTGCCCCATGGACCGAACCCATCCTGGCCTACCTTAATAGGAAGGAGCTTCCTGAGGACTAGAATGAGGCCTGCTGCATTGTCCGGTGCTCGAAGGCCTACAAGGTTCATGATGGAGAGCTCTACAAGAAAAGCGCCACTGGAGTCCTTCAACGATGTATATCCGAGGAAGAGGGGCGGCAGCTCTTGGCTGAAATTCATGCTGGACTTAGCGGTCACCATGCCACAGCTCGAGCCCTTGTTAGCAAGGCCTTTCGTACAGGGTTTTAGCTTGGGCGGATGCACATGACCTTGTCCAACGTTTCGTCGGATGCCAATTCTTTGCCAATCCAAGCCATATGCCCCCACTGCCCTACAAACAATACCCATCACTTGGCCTTTCGCGGTCTGGGGCCTCGACATGGTTGGACCCCTTAAAGGGGGAAGCCATAAGAAAAAATATCTGCTAGTTATGGTGGACAAATTCACTAAGTGGATAGAGGCTAAACCAGTCAAAACGGCTGAGTTCGGCCCGGTGATAGACTTCGTATCCGATGTTGTGCACCGTTATGGTGTCCCACACAGCATCATCACTGACAACGGCTCCAATTTCACTGTTGACGAGGTAAAAACCTGGTGCACTACTCTAGGTATTAAACTCAATTACGCCTCCGTCTACCACCCACAAATCAACCGTCAAGTAGAACACGCCAAAGGTCTTATTATGAGCGGCATCAAGCCCAGACTAGTGGGGTCTTTGAAAGAATCAGACAAACACTGGGTCGAGGAGCTCGACTACGTACTCTGGGGGCTGCAGACTACACCCAACCGTACTACTGGGTACACACCTTTTTTCATGGTGTCTGGTGCAGAGGCCGTATTGCCCTGCGATATTATTCACGACTCACCTAGAATCAGTATGTACGAAGAGAGAGAAGCCGAGCTCTTTCGGCTGGACAACCTAGATGCCCCGGAGGAGGAACGCGCTATCGTAAAAGCTCATTCAGCAGTTTACCAACAGCAGGCTCGAAGATATCAAAGCAGAGAAGTACGGGCCAAGACTTACAACATCGGCGAACTCGTTCTATGCCTCGCAGAGAAGAAAAGGACAAACTCAAGCCCAAATGGGAGGGTCCCTTCATAATTGACGAAGTTCTCACCGGAGGAGCATACCGTCTTCACGATGCATCAGACAATCGCCTCGAGCCGAACCCCTGGAACGCGGCCAGACTCTGGAGATTCTACGCCTAGCGCTAAACTCATTGTTCGTCTCCTCCTCCTATGTAGTTTCCATTATTTTTTCTCTCTTTTCCGATTACTTACTTTTTCTCGCTTTTAAGCTTTAAGTACGGCTAGACCGCACACCAATGGCACATACATCTTTAAGCATGTACGCCACTTGTACCTGGGGGCTTCTCGGACAGAAGTTCTTGTCATTCCTTGAGCATCAAGCTCCTCACATATGAGTTTTTCCATATGTACCCTTTCTTTCCCACTATATGCATCGATATGACTTAAGTTTTGGCCAAGCTGGGTTGCCTGGGTCATGTGCTTATGCCCTACATTCCTGTTAGTTCGGCTAGGGCATAAAGGGAGCACCTCTGCGATTGTTACTGCCGGGTCATCCGGATGTGTACCTTAGACTGGGTGAAGCCGAAAGCTAGCATTCTTATGGGAATATTTGGTCAGTGAAGTAAAGATGTTTTCTAAACTCACTCCATTGCGCACCCCCAGAAGTTATATAAACTGTGGTGCTCGCATCACAATTAAGGCATGTACATTAAATGCATGCACACCTAGGGAAAGGAACCCTTAACGAAACTATTCTCTTTGGAAGATGTTTCTTACGATATAAATGTAATATAACGTAGCTAGCCGGATACAACTTGTCTGTTCAAGCAACTATGACCCCTACGCCTAGTTTTCCAAGCATACACCAGCCTATTCGGCCACGACGGTATTTGGCAACACTCCGCACCTTAGAGTCCGGAGGTTGAAGCGAAAAGGTCTGCCATGACAAATGATATATAATTCAGCTAGATGAGGGAAGTACACAGGCACTTGGACTCGAACACCTCTTCCTCTACACCTTCCAACAGGCAGTCTAACTTACAATCCTGCTGAGAATATTTGGCGGCTAGCGCTACTTGGTCATATACTATACTAACGGGAATTTCTTCCCCATTCGGCCCTATCGGCCCGACCAGCGCCATGTGATTAGGATCCAGCTTGGTATAGTGCGTCTTCACCATGGCCCAGGCCTCTCGCGCACCCTCTCAGCGGGCAGATATCTTCCACAACCGGATACGCCACTGCGCTCCCTTGAATAGCTCTACCAGCTTCTCCATGCTTCTTGGAGGGGATTCGGATGGCCATCAAGCCTTGGCTACACTCCGCATAGCCTGTCGAGCCTGCTCATGCAACTGCGACAGCTCCTACAGAGGATCATTTGATGATCCGGACACTTCCTCTTCGGGGCGGTTCGTTAACACACCTGCAATCACAGCTATATCAGCTACCGCTACCTCCAAATTGTTGTAAGGTAAAATCGGTCACGTACTGAATATGCCGCCTCGGAGCTTCTTGTTCTCCTTCACAGAGTCGGCTAGCTGCGCTCACACATCTTTCAGTTCTTTGCCAAGGTTGATGTACGAATCTTGAAGTTTCTTTTTCTCTTCAACGACCTTCGTCAATACACGCTCGCCCGCTCCTAGCAGCTTTTTGGCTCTGTGTTCTTCGCTTCGAGTGGCATCAGGCTACTCTTGTACTTGGTCTAAATGACCCAACACAAAGATTAGAACCCAGATTCACACTATCGATGTAGCCTTATGTAACACCCCGGATGTAACTTTCCCTATTTGTACTCCAACTCTTGCCGTTTCCGGCATTAAGTTATTTATTTCTCGGGTTCGGGTCTTTGTCTCCGTGTGTTGTTTTTCGTTGTCATGCATCTCATATCATGTCATCATGTGCATTGCATTTGCATACGTGTTCATCTCATGCATTCGAGCATTTTCCCCGTTGTCTGTTTTGCATTCCGGCGCTTCGTTCTCCACCGGTGGTCATTTCTAGCTTTCTTTCATGTGTGGGGATTAAACATTTCCGGATTGGACCGAGACTTGCCAAGCGGCCTTGGTTTACTACCGGTAGACCGCCTGTCAAGTTTCGTATCATTTGGACTTTGTTTGATACCCCAACGGTTAACCGAGGGACCGAAAAGGCCTCGTGTGTGTTGCAGCCCAACACTCCTCCAATTTGGCCCAACACCCACCAAACTCTGCTCCATGTCCTAGAGCGTTCGATCATGATCGCGTGGCCGAAAACCGCACCTCATTTGGACTCTCCTAGCTCCACTTATGCCTATAAATACAGCCCCCCCTCCACAAATTCGCGGTTCATTCTCCCCCCTAACCCTAAAATCTCAGATCCGACGCCGCCGGACACGTCCGGACGGCGCCGGACACGTCCGCCGCCGCCACAGCCACTCTCCTCCCGCCACGTGGCCTCCCCGCCGGCGCCTCCCCGCGCGGCCCGCCCGGCCCGCGATGGGCCCCCGAGGCCCGGGCCACCGCCGCCGCCGCCCGGGACCTCGTCCCCGACGCTGATCCGCCCGCGCTGCCGTCCTCCACCGCCTCGCGCCCGGCTGCCGCCACCGCCGCGCCGCACCACCTCCCCTCGCCGCCGCCTCGGGCACCACCGCCACCGACCGCCGCCTCCACGCGCCACCGCCGCCGCCTCCACGCGCCGCCGCCGCATCCACACCGACCGTGGCCGCCCCGGCTTCTCCTCCCCTCGGCGGCCACCATCTCCGGCGAACAGGTCTTCTTCGGCGAGCTCGGATCTCGCCTCGGTTCGCGCGCCCGCGAGGAACCCTAGATCTGGGTTAACTTTTTCCCTTCTCCCTTATAATTTTGTGCATACTTTGACCTGCCGTAACTTTGCATCCGTAGCTCCGATTTGGGCATATAGTATATAAAAATGTTCGCCTCGACGAGTACATCATTTCATTCCATTGCATCATTTTCATTTGAGCTCATCTTGGTGCCCAAAATGCTGTTAGAAGGAGGCTTCGTGAGTTGATTGTCAGATCTGCTAGTTCATCTTAGACTTTTGTCATTTTTGCCATGATTATTGTGTGCATGATATGCCTGTGAGTCCTTCATATGTTTTGTGAAGCATTTTTAGGATGTGTGTGGTGACTTGTGCAAGCTTGCAAAGTGAGGCACCCGGTAAATCTGTTTTCAGGGACTTAGTAGTTTTTACTAAGTCTGGGATTATTTAGTTCATGATGCCATATGTTCAGCTTGTTTGCTAGTGATCCGTGCCTCTTTTGAGGATGATCAGTAAAGGAGTTTTGTTAATCATGTCATGCTCTATCAATCCATGTCTTTACTTGCAATTATGGAGCATCCTAGATTGAGTCAATCGAGCTCTACTTTTGCTTCGTGGTGAATCTGGGCAGATCGTTAACTCGTTTGCGATTTTGCCGATGCTATTGTAGTTGATCCGTGCATGCTATGCCATTGTTCTTGCCATGTATAGCTAGAATTTTTTTCCTTATTAAGGGATGTATTCTTGTCTTGCCATGACTTGCAACGTGGTGAGTGCATCGAGCTCGTGAACATGCCTTCGTGAGTTATGTTTCAGCATGTCCCAGTTTTCACTAAATCTGAAAACTGATTATGTTCTTGCTATGTTCGTGTGCTTGTTAGTATATTTTGTGATCCCTTTTGACTCAAGGTCACTAAGGGACTTTTGTTAAGCATGTTGAGTAGCTCCATGCCATGTCTTTCTTTTTCATGTTCAGGTCCTGTAGTATGTTGTTTTATTGCTCCGAAGAGGGCTATATGATATGAAATTCCAGACAAGTGTTATTTTCACCAAGTCTGAGATATGTTTTGCATTTGCGTTTTTGCCAATGCTTGTTTGAACCTCTTAATGGATGAATTGGCCATGGCTCAGTGCTGGTATTTTGTTAAGCATCTTGTGTGCATCCCTACCATGTATTTTGTTGTCATGTTTGGTGGCTGTAGCATGTTCATCTCGTTGCATTTAGATGCCTACTTGCTGTAAATCGCAGACCGGTGTCATTTTTGAAACGCTTGCCATTTCCAAACCGTAACTCCGATTCCGGCGTTCTTTATATCATTTTCAAGCGATTTCATCTCATCTTTCCAGTGGCACACTTGGATTTCCAAGTTGAGTCCAGGTTCATGCATTTCCTGTCATATCTTGCATTTGGCATCCCGCATAGCATATCATCTTTGCATTGTGTTGTTTGAGTTTGCACGTGGTTGATTGTATCCTTGTTGCTTGTTTGTCTTGCTTGGGTAGAGCCAAGAGACGAGTTCGCTAATGAGGAGCCCGTTGAGTTTGCTCTTGAGGATCCAGTCAACTCTGACAATTGTGCAGGCAAGATGATCATACCCTCAAAATCACTACTATCTTTGCTATGCTAGTTTGCTCGCTCTTTGCTATGCCAATGCTACGATGCCTACCTTTTGCTTGAAAGCCTCCTAAATTCCCATGCCAAACCTCTAACCCACCATTGTCCTAGCAAACCGTTGATTGGCTATGTTACCGCTTTGCTCAGCCCCTCTTATAGCGTTGCTAGCTGCAGGTGAAGTTTGGAGGCCGTTCCTCGTTGGAACATCTTTTACTTACTTGTTGGGATATCATTATACTATCTTGCTATCTTAAATTCATCTATATACTTGGTAAAGGGTGGAAGGCTCGGCCTCTCGCCTAGTGTTTTGTTCCACTCTTGCCGCCCTAGTTTCCGTCATATCGGTGTTATGTTCCCGGATTTTTCGTTCCTTACGCGGTTGGGTTATAATGGGAACCCCTTGATATTTCGCCTTGATTAAAGCTTTCCAGCAATGCCCAACCTTGGTCTTACCATTTTCCAACTAGCCTCTTTTTCCCTTGGGTTTCCGGAGCCCGAGGGTCATCTTATTTTCACCCCCCCCGGGCCAGTGCTCCTCTGGGTGTTGGTCCAAATAGAGCCACTTGCAGTGCCACCTCGGGGCAACTTGAGGGTTGGTTTTAGTTGTACGTAGTGTACATCTGAGTGTGCCCTGAGAAAGAGATATGTGCAGCTCCTATCGGGATTTGTCAGCACATTCGGGCGGTGTTGCTGGACTTGTTTTAACCTATCGAAGTGTCTTGAATTACCGAGATACCGAGTCTGATCGGAACATCTTGGGAGGAGGTCTATTCCTTCGTTGACCATGAGAGCTTGTCATGGGCTAAGTTGGGACTCCCCTGTAGGGATTGAACTTTCGAAAGCCGTGCCAGCGGTTATGGGCAGATGGGAATTTGGTAATGTCCGGTTGTAGATAACTTGAACCTTAATTAATTAAAATGAATCAACTGAGTGTGTTACCGTGATGGCCTCCTCTCGGCGGAGTCCGGGAAGTGGACACGGTGTTGGTGTAATGTTTGCGCAGGTTGCTCTCTAGCTTCTCGCTCGTGCTTTGCCTCCTCTTCTCACCCTCTTTTGCGAATAAGTTAGCCACCACACTTTCTAGTCGCTTGCTGCAGCTCCACTCATATTTTATCTTGCCATACCTATAAGCTTGAATAGTCTTGATCGCGAGGGTGCGAGATTGCTGAGTCCCTGTGGCTCATAGATTACTATTACACCAGATGCAGGGCCTGATGATTCCGCTCCAGGAGACACGTATGAGCTCAAGTGGGAGTTCGACGAAGACTCTCAATGATACTATGTTTCCTTTCCCGACGATCAGTAGTGGTGCCTAGTTGGGGGTGATTGGGACCGTGTCGCATGTTGGGTTCTCTTTTATTTTGGCGCCGTAGTCGGGCCTTGAGTGTATGGATGATGTAATGTTATTTATGTACTTGATTGACGTGGAGAGTGTAAGCCAACTATGTTATCTCCCCTTTATTATTCACATTACATGGGATGTTGTGAAGATTGCCTAACTTGCGACATATGCCTTCAATGCGATTATGTCTCTAAGTCGTGCCTCGACACGTGGGAGCTATAGTCGCATCGAGGGTGTTAGAATTTGGTAATCAGAGCCAATCCCGACCTTAGGAGCCCCATTGCTTGATCGTTTTTAGCGGCCGAGTTGTGTCTAGAAAAATGTTTTGAGTCTTTTAGGAATTATATATCGGAGAGATTAGGAATTCTTTTTACTTCCCAGTCTCCTCATCGCTCTGGTAAGGCATCCTAACGTAGAGTTTTGACTCTTCTCTTCTCAAATTTCACAAAAAAAAATTTAGGATCACGCGGGTATCTTGGAATCGTTCCGATGGTTTTATGATGAGAACATTGTCTTGGTGCCTCCTGTCAGGGGTTTAGTGGAAGTGTCCTGGGGAGTTGAGCTCTGAGGTGTTGTCATCATAATTTTATCGTTACAATTCTGGAATACTTGAGATATTTTCGCCGACATCGAAAATGTCTTTTATGCAGTTCGTTGGTGAGATATCCTCGATGCCACCCAGTACTGGGGCCGGAGTTCGGGAGTATCGCCATAACTTGTATAACGGATGCTTTTCGAAGGTTGAGGTAGATGGTTTCCGAAGATTTCTTGGTTATCTATTGAAGGATGGATACAGCTGGATGTAGGATTTGCTAGTTTGGTTGAGATATTATGCTTCCCCTGTATCCCCAACACCTGATTGCATAACCAGAAAGGTTCGGAAGTTTCATTGGTGGGAATTCTAGTAGCTCTAGTTCTTCTTCCACGGATATTGGTTTGAGATTGGGATTTCTTACCGATTATTCGTTCCTGATCCGTACCTTGTTGATTTATTTCTCTACCTTAATTCTACGTGGCTTCTCAATTTATGGATATGTGACCATTTTCAAGAGGAATGCATTCGTTCATTTTGTTCGGATGTGAAGACTATTTGTTGCAATTTTCATTCCGTTGGATTCAACTTCAATATTTATCTGTCAATGTGCTAATGGTGGTCAACCTCTTCAGGATGGCTCCTCCAACGCGCACGACTCCGAATCCTGATCCGCCACCGCCTCCACCTCCTCCAGAGGCATGGCAAGCTGTGATGGCCGCAACCAATGCAAACACACAGCTGATCATGCAAATTCTTCAAGAGCGCAATCAAGGCAGTCAAGGGAATCAAGGCAGAAATCCGAGTCACTTTGCTACACTCAACCAGTTCCTTGCTAACGGGCCAAAGACTTTCAGAAATTATGTTGAGGCAACTGATGCTGACGATTGGCTTGTGGATCTGTGCAAGCATTTCGAGTGTAGTAACGTTAGGCTTGAGGACTTTGTGAAGTTCGCTTCCTTCCAACTCAAAGATCAAGCTGCAGAATGGTTCCAGCAGTACAAGGACTCCAGAGGTGGACGTGTTATCACTTGGGATGATTTCCGTCGAGATTTCCGAGATCATCATATTCCCCAGAGTGTGGTTGAAAGCAAGCGTGAGGAATTCAGCAATCTGAAGCAAGGCTCTTTGTCTGTCTATGACTACAACAAGTTGTTCCAGAAGCTCGCCCGCTTTGCCAAGCAGGACGTCCCTGATGAGAAGAGCATGATATATCAGTTCAGGGGTGGTCTCAGAGAAGGTATTCAGCTCACTCTTGTCCTCTTCGAGCCCTTGAGATACGATGAGTTCTACAACATGGCACTGAAGCAAGAGGCTGCTCAGTTGAGGTGTGATGCTTCCAAGAAGCGAGTCAGAGATGTTACTCCTTCTTCCTCTACTCAAGTGGCCAAGCAGTAAAAGTTTTGGCTTCCTCCTCCTCCGTTCCGTCAGCCGTATCAGCAGAAGAGCAAAGGTGGCAGTGGTTCTTCCCACCCACCCAACCCTGGCTTTCAGAACAAGACTTCGTCTCAAGCTCCAAGATTGAGTGCTCCGTATCACCGTCCGCTTTCAGAGGTCACGTGCAACAAGTGCCAACAGAAGGGTCACTATGCCAACAAGTGTTTCAACCAGAGGCGTCTTCCTCCTCCTCCTCCTATCAGATCGGCAAGTACAGCTGTGGTCAAGCATAACCCCAAGCACGCCAAGGTCAATTTGCTGAATGCAGCTCAGGCAGAGGACTCACCAGATGTGATCATGGGTAACCTTCCTGTTAACGATGTTCCTGCAAAAGTTCTTTTCGACACTAGTGCATCGCTTTCTTTTATTTCAACTCCATTTGTGGCCAAGCATGATTTTGTGTCCGAAAGGATTCCTGTTCTGTTGAAGATTGTGTCTCCGGGCAAGCAAATGACTTCTAACAATTGCGTCCCGGATGTCTCTATCACATTGGGCGATTACAAGTTCCTCTCTTCTCCGGTGGTTCTTGGTAACTTGGATATTGATCTTATTCTCGGAATGGATTGGCTTTCTAAGCACAAGGCTCAGCTTGATTGTGCAGCCAGGCAGATTCAATTGACTCATTCGTCTGAGGATGTAATTGTCTTTGCCGCTCGTGATGATACTATCCGTCTGTTTTCTCTCAATGAGAAGGGTGAATTGGACGCCATCTCTCAAATTCCAGTCGTTTGCGAATATCAAGACGTCTTTCCAGAAGAGCTTCCAGGAATGCCTCTGCACCGGCCAGTTGAATTCGTTATTGATCTTGAGCCTGGTACGGAACCTGTGTGCAAACGTCCTTACAAGCTCGGACCTGAAGAGTTGAAAGAGCTGAAGAAGCAACTCGATATGCAAGAGAAAATGGGTCTCATCCGGCCTAGTTCTTGTCCGTGGGGTTGTGGTGTTCTTTTTGTGAAGAAGAAGGATGGAACGGACCGACTTTATGTTGATTATCGTCCAGTGAACAAGAAGACCATCAAGAACAAATACCCACTTCCCAACATCAATGAGCTGTTCGAACAACTCAAAGGTGCCCAAGTATTCTCCAAGCTTGATCTTCGTATGGGCTATCACCAGATTCGCATTCGTGAAGAAGATATTCCCAAGACAGCATTCAGAACAAGCTTTGGTTCACATGAATACACTGTCATGTCTTTTGGCCTCGCCAACGCCCCTCCAACGTTCTCTCGCATGATGAACTTCATATTCAATGCTTACACCAATGACTTCGTTTTGGTCTATCTCGACGACATTCTGGTTTTCTCCAAGAACAAGGAAGATCATGCCAAGCACTTGCGTTTGGTTCTCGATAAGCTCAGAGAACATCAGTTCTACGCCAAGTTCTCTAAGTGTGAATTTTGGCTTGATGAGGTTCTTTATCTTGGTCATATCATCTCTGCCAAGGGCATTGCCGTGAATCCTGAGAAGGTGTCTGCAATTGTGAATTGGGAACCTCCTCAGAACGTGAAGCAACTTCACAGTTTCCTCGGTCTCGCAAGCTATTGCCGAAGATTCGTCGAAAACTTTTCTAAGATTGCGAAGCCTCTCTCTAATCTTCTTCAGAAGAACGTCAAGTACGTTTGGTCTCCGAAGTGTGATATTGCTTTCAACACTTTGAAAGAGAAGTTGATCACTGCTCCAGTTCTGACTTCACCTGATGAATCCAGGCCATACGAGGTCTTTTGTGATGCCTCTCTCCAAGGTCTTGGCGCAGTATTGATGCAAGAGAAGAAAGTTGTTGCTTATACATCTCGCCAGTTGAAGCCTAATGAGAAGAACTACCCCACTCATGATCTCGAGTTGGCGGCAGTTGTGCATGCTCTTTTGACTTGGAGACACCTTCTATTGGGAAGAAAAGTGGATATTTTCACTGATCACAAGAGTCTCAAGTACCTCTTCACTCAGCCTAATCTCAACCTCAGGCAAACTCGATGGGTCGAAATGATTCAAGAGTATAATCCAAGTATCGAGTATACTCCAGGCAAGGCCAATGTGATTGCTGACGCATTGAGCAGAAAGGCCTACCGCAACAGTCTGATTCTCAAGCCTTATCAATCCGAGCTTTGTGAAGCTTTCCGCAAACTGAATCTGCAAGTTGTTCCTCAAGGTTTCCTTGCCAACCTTCAAGTCTCTCCTACCTTAGAAGACCAGATTCGCCAAGCCCAGCTTCTTGATGCTATGGTGAAAAAGGTGAAGTTTGGGATTGCCAAGAGTCAGTCCAAATACAAGGGCTACCGCCTTGCTGACAAGGACACTCTCTTCTTCGAGGATCGTATTGTTGTGCCCAAAGGTGAACTTCGTAAAGTGATCATGAACGAGGCTCACAATTCTCTCCTCTCCATCCACCCTGGGAGCACGAAGATGTATCAGGACCTCAAGCAAACTTATTGGTGGACTCGAATGAAGCGCGAGATCGCTCAATTCGTGAATGAATGTGATTTATGCAGAAGAGTGAAGGCAGAACACCAAAGGCCATCTGGTCTCCTCCAACCTCTTGCCATTCTAGAATGGAAGTTTGACCACATTGAGATGGACTTCGTGACTGGGTTTCCAAAGTCCAAGCGTGGCAATGATGCTATATTCGTTGTCATCGATAAACTCACCAAACTGGCTCACTTTCTGCCTATCAAAGAGTCGATCACTGCAACTCAATTGGCGGAACTCTATACCTCTCGTATTGTCTCTCTGCATGGTATTCCTCAAGTGATCTCTTCAGACCGTGGCAGCATTTTTACCTCAAAGTTCTGGGATTCTTTTCAGAAGGCCATGGGCACCAACATCCGCTTTAGCACAGCTTTCTATCCTCAAACAAGCGGTCAAGTCGAGCGTGTCAACCAGATTCTTGAAGATATGCTCAGGGCTTGTGTGATCTCCTTCGACATAAAGTGGGAGGATTGTCTTCCTTATGCTGAATTCTCCTACAACAACAGTTTTCAAGTAAGTTCGGGCAAGGCCCCTTTTGAAATTCTGTACGGCAGGAAGTGTCGTACCCCTCTCAATTGGTTTGAAACCGGTGACCATCAGCTTTTGGGTAATGACTTAATCACAGAAGCAGAAGAAATCTGCAAAGTCATTCGAGATAACCTCAAAGCAGCCCAATTCCGCCAGAAGAGCTACTATGATAGTAAGCACCGTGATTGGGCTTTCGAGATCGGAGATCATGTTTACCTCCATGTCTCTCCTATGAAAGGTACTCGTCGCTTCGGTATAAAAGGGAAGCTTGCCCCTAGATACGTGGGACCTTTCAAGATTGTCAGCAAGAGAGGCGACCTCGCCTATCAACTCGAGCTTCCTTCAAACTTTGCAAATGTTCATGACGTGTTCCATGTCTCTCAGCTTCGAAAGTGCTTCAAGACTCCCGACCGCACCGTCAACTTCGAGGACATTTAGCTCCAAGAAGATCTCTCTTATCGCGAGCACCCAGTTGCTATTCTTGAAGAGACTGAACGCAAGACTCGCAACAAGTCAATCAAATTTCTCAAAGTCAAGTGGTCACACCATTCCGACCGTGAAGCTACCTGGGAACGCGAGGATCACCTCCGTTCTGAATACCCGGCGTTCTTTCAGTCCTAGATCTCGGGACGAGATCCTTTCATAGTGGTGGAGTGATGTAACACCCCGGATGTAACTTTCCCTATTTGTACTCCAACTCTTGCCGTTTCCGGCGTTAAGTTATTTATTTCTTGGGTTCGGGTCTTCGCCTCCATGTGTTGTTTTGCATTTTCATGCATCTCATATCATGTCATCATGTGCATTGCATTTTCATACGTGTTCATCTCATGCATTCAAGCATTTTCCCCGTTGTCCGTTTTGCATTCCGGCGCTTCGTTCTCCTCCGGTGGTAACTTCTAGCTTTCTTTTGTGTGTGGGGATTAAACATTTCCGGATTGGACCGAGACTTGCCAAGCGGCCTTGGTTTACTACCGGTAGACCACCTGTCAAGTTTCGTATCATTTGGACTTCGTTTGATACCCCAACGGTTAACCGAGGGACCGAAAAGGCCTCGTGTGTGTTGCAGCCCAACACCCCTCCAATTTGGCCCAAAACCCACCAAACTCTGCTCCATGTCCTAGAGCGTTCGATCACGATCGCGTGGCCGAAAACCGCACCTCATTTGGACTCTCCTAGCTCCACTTATGCCTATAAATACACCCCCCTCCACAAATTCGCGGTTCATTCTCCCCCCTAACCCTAAAATCTCAGATCCGACGCCGCCGGACACGTCCGGACGGCGCCGGACACGTCCGCCGCTGCCTCAGCCACTCTCCTCCCGCCACGTGGCCTCCCCGCCGGCCCCTCCCCGCGCGGCCCGCCCAGCCCGCGTTGGGCCCCCGAGGCCCGGGCCACCGCCGCCGCCGCCCGGGACCTCGTCCCCGACGCCGATCCGCCCCGCCGCCGTCCTCCGTCGCCCGCGCCGCCGTCCTCCGCCGCCACGCAACCGGCTGCCGCCGCCACCGCGCCGCACCACCTCGCGTCGCCGCCGCCTCGGGCACCACCACCACCGACCGCCGCCTCCACGCGCCGCCGCCGCCGCATCCACGCCGGCCGGAGCCGCCCCGGCTTCTCCTCCCCTTGGCGGCCACCATCTCCGGCGAACAGGTCTTCTCCGGCGAGCTCGGATATCGCCTCGGTTCGCGCGCCCGCGAGGAACCCTAGATCTGGGTTGACTTTTTCCCCTCTCCCTTATAATTTTGTGCATACTTTGACCTGCCGTAGCTTTGCATCCGTAGCTCCGATTTGGGCATATAGTATATCAAAATGTTCGCCTCGACGAGTACATCATTTCATTCCATTGCATCATTTTCATTTGAGCTCATCTTGCTGTTAGAAGGAGGCTTCGTGAGTTGATTGTCAGATCTGCTAGTTCATCTTAGACTTTTGTCATTTTTGCCATGATTATTGTGTGCACTATGAGTCCTTCATATGTTTTGTTAAGAATTTTGTTATCTTTCCAGAGGTGCAACCCATGCATTTTTAGGATGTGTGTGGTGACTTGTGCAAGCTTGCAAATGAGGCACCCGGTAAATCTGTTTTCAGGGACTTAGTAGTTTTCACGAAGTCTGGGATTATTTAGTTCATGATGCCATATGTTCAGCTTGTTTCCTAGTGATCCGTGCCTGTTTTGAGGATGATCAGTAAAGGAGTTTTGTTAATCATGTCATTCTCTATCCATCCATGTCTTTACTTGAAATTATGGAGCAACCTAGCTTGAGTCAATCGAGCTCTACTTTTGCTTCGTGGTGAATCTGGGCAGATCGTTAACTCGTTTGCGATTTTGCCGATGCTATTGTAGTTGATCCATGCATGGTATGCCATTGTTCTTGCCATTTCTAGCTAGAATTTTGTTCCTTCTTGAGGGATGTATGCTTGTCTTTCCATGACTTGCACCGTGGTGAGTGCATCGAGCTCGTGAACATGCCTTCGTGAGTTATGTTTCAGCATGTCCCGGTTTTCACAAAGTCTGAAAACTGATTATGTTTTTGCTATGTTCGTGTGCTTGTTTGTATATTTTGTGATCCCTTTTGACTCAAGGTCACTAAGGGACTTTTGTTAAGCATGTTGAGTAGCTCCACGTCATGTCTTTCTTTGTCATGTTCAGGTCCTGTAGCATGTTGTTTTATTGCTCCGAAGAGGGCTATATGATCTAAAATTCCAGACAAGTGTTTTGCATTTGCGTTTTTGCCATGCTTGTTTGTACCTCTTAATGGATGAATTGGCCGTGGCTGAGTGCTGGTCTTTTGTTAAGAATCTTGTGTGCATCCCTGCCATGTATTTTGTTGTCATGTTTGGTGGCTGTAGCATGTTCATCTCATTGCATTTAGATGCCTACTTGCTGTAAATCGCAGACCGGTGTCATTTTTGAAACGCTTGGCATTTCCAAACCGTAACTCCGATTCCGGTGTTCTTTATATCGTTTTCAAGAGATTTCATCTCATCTTTCCAGTGGCACACTTGGATTTCCAAGTTGAGGCCAGGTTCATGCATTTCCTGTCATATCTTGCATTTGGCATCCCGCATCGCATCCCGCATAGCATATCATCTTTGCATTGTGTTGTTTGAGTTTGCACGTGGTTGATTGTATCCTTGTTGCTTGTTTGTCTTGTTTGGGTAGATCCGGGAGACGAGTTCGCTAACGAGGAGCCCGTTGAGTTTTCTCTTGAGGATCCAGTCAACTCTGACAACTGTGTAGGCAAGATGATCATACCCTCGAAATCACTACTATCTTTGCTATGCTAGTTTGCTCGCTCTTTGCTATGCCAATGCTACGATGCCTATCTTTTGCTTGAAAGCCTCCTAAATTGCCATGCCAAACCTCTAACCCCCACCATTGTCCTAGCAAACCGTTGATTGGCTATGTTACCGCTTTGCTCAGCCCCTCTTATAGCGTTGCTAGCTGCAGGTGAAGTTTGGAGGCCGTTCCTCGTTGGAACATCTTTTACTTACTTGTTGGGATATCATTATACTATCTTGCTATCTTAAATGCATCTATATACTTGGTAAAGGGTGGAAGGCTCGGCCTCTCACCTAGTATTTTGTTCCACTCTTGCCGCCCTAGTTTCCGTCATATCGGTGTTATGTTCCCGGATTTTGCGTTCCTTACGCGGTTGGGTTATAATGGGAACCCCTTGATATTTCACCTTGATTAAAGCTTTTCCAGCAATGCCCAACCTTGGTCTTACCATTTGCCACCTAGCCACTTTTTCCTTTGGGTTTCCGGATCCCGAGGGTCATCTTATTTTAAACCCCCCCCCCCGGGCCAGTGCTCCTCTGAGTGTTGGTCCAAATAGAGCCACTTGCAGCGCCACCTCGGGGCAACTTGAGGGTTGGTTTTAGTTGTACGTAGTGTTCATCTGAGTGTGCCCTGAGAAAGAGATATGTGCAGCTCCTATCAGGATTTGTCGGCACATTCGGGCGGTGTTGCTGGACTTGTTTTAACCTGTCGAAGTGTCTTGAATTACCGAGATACCAAGTCTGATCGGAACGTCTTGGGAGGAGGCCTATTCCTTCGTTGACTGTGAGAGCTTGTCATGGGCTAAGTTGGGACTCCCCTGCAGGGATTGAACTTTCGAAAGCCGTGCCCACGGTTATGGGCAGATGGGAATTTTTTAATGTCCGGTTGTAGATAACTTGAACCTTAATTAATTAAAATGAATCAACTGAGTGTGTTACCGTGATGGCCTCTTCTCGGCGGAGTCCGGGAAGTGGACACGGTGTTGGTGTAATGTTTGCGCAGGTTGCTCTCTAGCTTCTCGCTCGTGATTTGCCTCCTCTTCTCGCCCTCTTTTGCGAATAAGTTAGCCACCACACTTGCTAGTCGCTTGCTGCAGCTCCACTCATATTTTATCTTGCCATACCTATAAGCTTGAATAGTCTTGATCGCGAGGGTGTGAGATTGCCGAGTCCCTGTGGCTCATAGATTACTATTACACCAGATGCAGCGCCTGATGATTCCGCTCCAGGAGACGCGTATGAGCTCAAGTGGGAGTTCGACGAAGACTCTCAACGATACTATGTTTCCTTGCCCGACGATCAGTAGTGGTGCCCAGTTCGGGGTGATTGGGACCGTGTCGCATGTTGGGTTCTCTTTTATTTTGGCGCCGTAGTCGGGCCTTGAGTGTATGGATGATGTAATGTTATTTATGTACTTGATTGACGTGGCGAGTGTAAGCCAACTATGTTATCTCCCCTTTATTATTCACATTACATGGGATGTTGTGAAGATTGCCTAACTTGCGACATATGCTTTCAATGCGATTATGTCTCTAAGTCGTGCCTCGACACGTGGGAGCTATAGTCGCATCGAGGGTGTTACACCTTATGAATCTTTGATGGAGGGAAATATTACCTGGAGATGCCTTGTAATTCTCCAGTTCAGCATTAGCAGCAAGCAGCTGGCGCTGACACTTTTCTAGTTCCTGAGCCAGCTGGGTATTCTTCTCTGTAAGAACCTTGTTGTACATTGATCCTTAAATCAGTTGATTCAACTCCTTTAAGTCTCGGGGGCTACTGGCATATGGTTGTCATAGTCAGACAAAGCAAATTTACCTGCACATCTTTCTGATTTTGCTTTGTGGCCTTGGTAATCCCATCTCGAGCTGCCCGGATGTACGCATCGGCTGCGTTGAAGGCGTTAAACGACTGTTCCAACAAGCCAGGATCTTGTAAAATGGCCCGGCGGTGCCGATGATTCATAGCACTCTCCACTTCCGAGTTGGTGACCGATACATCCTCCGAATCCTCGGCCGGAGGATAGTCTGACGTCACCCCTGCATCAGCCCCCGTCTTCACGGCGGGATTTGAATCCTGGTTGTGGGAAGTACGGCCGCTCGGACCCCCAGAAACAGTCCGGCGCGTCTTCCTCCTGACAAATGGAAAATGGGAAGGTCACGGTTGGACGTGATTACTCAGGGGCAGGTTGGCGAATTCATACCTCTTCGATGAAGGCGCGGCCGTGTCTTCATTTGATTTCCTCTTGGAAGGATTGTACGGCGCGGGAGTCGATCTCTTCGAAGCCGCCGAACGTCTCCCCTCTGAAGCACGATACGGTGAGATCGGTGAGACAGAGTAAGAGGACTCTTTTAAAAAGGTGATTTCTTAATTATTTACTCGGGAAGCAGGAAGATGGCTTGGATAGTGTGCGGTGATGGCCACTTCTGTGCCGTCGTAGCTGGTCTGGTAGAACACTCCCTTCGCAAGCACCACAAATATATCTGTGTCCTCTTCGAACCCAGGATCTAGCTCCTGGTTGTGGTCCTCCGGCTGTGGGGCGGGACTATAAAATCCCTCGGTGACCTTTCGCCAGTGCTGTTATAAGAAAACAAGCGAGAAGTTTATCAAAAGCAATTTGTTGATGGGAGAAGCAAAAAACAGAGGGGTCAGGCCTTACCTAGCTGGGAGGGTTATACATAGAGTAACCGTCTCTAGATTTGACGCGAAGAAATTCCTTTTCCTCCCCTTTGAACAGTTCAGCTAATATCTTGTCCAAAGCGGCAGGGGTATCCGGACCTTTCCGGCCGCAGCGAGAAGCGTCGTCCTCCCCATTATAGTGCCACATGGGAAGCCCTCTGTATTGGAGTGGCCGAACCCGTCACGCTATGGAAGTCGCCATAACCTCGATTACTATTAGTCCGGACTGAGTGAGCTCTCTTATCCTGCTCATCAGATGACGAACCTCCGCGTCGTCTTCCTCTTCAAGACTCCGGGGACGCCAACTGTGGCATTTCTTCAGCGGGACACGAGCAAATTCAGGAAGACCCATTTGAATCGGGTCAGTAACCGCAACATCCTCTATATAAAACCATTCGGAGGGCCATTCATCAGGGTGCCTTCCTTGGTGTGCCGGATGGATATCCGGTATCGGCGATGCGCCACACTTCGGCTCCGCCCACTTCAAATATTCACCCTTCGTGATTGTGCGGGATGAGACAAAACAGCTTCCTCCACAACTCGAAGTGAGCCTCGACGCCCAAGAAAAGCTCACATAAAGCGACGTAACCCGCAATGTGCAGAATAGATGCTGGAGTGAAGTTGTGCAGCTGGAGGCCGTATTATTCCATAAGCCCTCGGAGGAACGGATGGATTGGAAATCCGACGCCTCTTAGCAGGTAGGGGACAAAACACACTTTCTCCCCCCCGGACGGATTGGGGAAGTCCTCTGCCTGGGTCCCCTCATTGAAGGAAGCTAGCCTTGATCGAACAGGGACTAGATCTGCATGGGGGAGCAATCCCTGCGTTTGCAACTTCACCAAATGGCTATGAGACACGGAACACCTCTCCCACTCGCCTTTCCCTGGGCCGGGACGAGCGGAGGAGCTGGGAGCACTAGCCATGCCGGAATGGTTTCTCCTAAAGCAGTCTCTGGGGATCTCTTTTGCGTAGCGCTGAATGGATCTGGGGTCCAATCTCTTTAAATAGGCGCTCTTCCTCGCATGAAGGGGGTGTTATCTGCTAAAATACCCTGACTTTCCACATTCACTCGACACGTGGAAGACAAAGATTATTCAACGCGCAGAAGCCAAGGAGGCGACATTGGATCAATGGCCGAATACATACTTGGAGATCGTCGAAGGGAGAACCCGCCTTGCAATGCCAAAGACAGTATGTGTGCCGAGCACCTTGTTATTGAAGACTGGTTCGGGGGCTACTGAGGGAGTCCTAGACTAAGGGGTCCTCGGGCGTCCGGCGTGTTATCCATGGGCCGGACTGGTGGGCTGTGAAGACATGAAGGCCGAAGACTGCACCGTGTCTGTATTGGACTCTACTTGGCATGGAAGGCAAGCTTGGCGACCGAAGATTCCTTCTTATGTAACCGACTCCTTGTAAACCCTATATCCCCTCGGTGTCTATATAAACCGAAGGGGGTAGTCCAGAAATGACACCATATATACTCATTACCACACCCACATAGGCTAGACTTCTAGGGTTTAGCCATTATGATCTCATGGTAGATCACCTCTTGTAACACCCATATTCATCAATATCAATCAAGAAAGACGTAGGGTATTACCTCCATAAAGAGGGCCCGAACCTGGGTAAACATTGTGTCTCCTGTCTCCTGTTACCATCGATCCTAGATGCATAGTCCAGGACCCCCTACCCGAGATCCGTTGGTTTTGACACCGACATCGTCCCCTACCGCAGTGGTTATCACGCACTGCTCAGACGAACCGCCTTCGCTCGCTTCAATGTGGTCCCACATTATGCTTACTTAAAGTTGAAAATGCCCGGACCCCGCGGTGTTATCATAGTCAATGGAAACACGGAGCGCTCCCTCCATACTTAGGAGCATACCACAGCGCTTGCGGCTGAAGTGCAGAGCGGCCTCATTGGGCCAAACACCTCATCGGGCATCAAGCCCCTAGACAACGTTAAACGTGTCCGATCTACTCTGCACAATGACAGCTCGGTAAATCCAGAGCTAGACTAGAAGTCTTGCGTCCGTCGACCGCCACACACGTACACGTTATATGTACCACGTGTGCACAATTATGTACTCAAAATACCTTGGGAAATGACGGAGGCACAATACGGATAAGGTCTATAGTGCGGCTCGACCCTATTTGACCTTAACCTTTCTTCTTTTATATTCTTTTTCCATACCGTGGGTGCATTAAAACCTAGCTATTCCACAGCTGTGCAAGGACCCTTTCCGGGCCCATTTTCGTATAAACGACCATGGATGTGCGGTAGGGCATCAATGAGATCTTCAATACCATTTTTTTCTTAGGCCCCGTATAGAGCTTTCCCTTGTGTACAAATTTCGGCATGAAAAATAGCCCAGGCACTATCTGTAATAGCACGTCTTGACGTATCAAACAGATTATAATGAAAATAGTTTTTACCAATCTTCGTTGATCTTGGTTTGTTTCCTAATCTGCATTCCTCTTTTGTGCCAACATTGCTGCATATACATTCTGGTACAGTGTCAATACAGCTTCAATGACAGGGGCTCTATTCGGCCACACATATTTTTTAAAAAAAGTCTGAACACCTTTAGGGTACACTTCGGCGTCCCGAACATTGCATTATCTGCAGCAGCTTTGAATCATGTCTTTGGTCAATAGTTGGGTTGCCGGCTCCTGTGATTACTACCTTACGTTCCGCTCGTTTGGCTAGGGTAGTAATGGGAGAACTACTGTGATTGTGTTTCTGGTTCGTCCGGTCAAACACCTCAGTAGAGAAAGCCAAAAACTGACTGTCATGATACGGCGAGAGCTGGTCAGCGATTCGGCAACTTACTATAAATCTCTTGTGATTTTTTTGATATTATACGAAGGACTGGCCTTCATCCAGTCACGCGCCTAAGGCATCCAAGTTCGGATATCCACACACGCACCAGGGGCTAGTTCCTAGTCCCATTGTCAAACTCCTACGGCTAAGTGAGAGTGATAAAGCCGCATAGTCTAATTGCTTGGTTCACTGCGCAGGCACCTCCTTTACGGACCAAGATGTTGGGTCAAGTGTGATCATGTGCTATCCCGAACACCCCCGTTGCATCTACATAGGGGCTAAAGCCGACGACTGGTAAACTCTCTGAATTAAAAACGGCCGCACAGGGGGCAAATAATTTCAGAATAAAGGCATAAATATACTACAAAGCCTTGGTTCACAAAATAAGGTCTGGACAACCCAGATACATTCATTCGAACACAATATCCTTTGAGCACTGGCCCTCTACTATCCGGGAACCCTCCCAGACATCATCGAAATATCGCTCCGGCTTGCGATGGTCCTTGCCTGCGGGCAGGCCCTCGGTCGCTACGATAGTGACCTTCATCTTAGCCTAGTGCATATTGACACGGGAAAAGGCCATCCATGCACCCTCTATGCACGCCGAGCGCTTTACAGCTTCGACTCGGGGCAGGGCGTCAGCGAGCCGCTTCACCAAGCCGAAGTAGCTGCTAGGAATGGGTTCGGCTGGCCACGGCCAGACTATGACGTCCTTCATGGCCAAGCCGAACATCCTATGCATCTCCACCAGCTGCATCATCTGGTTGTTCAACATTGTTGGACGCTCAGGCGCCAGGTACTATGACCAGAAGAGCTTCTCTGTCGTGCTCCCCTCTGGGGCCCGGAAAAATTGCGCGGCGTCGACAGCGCTCTTTGGAAGATCTGCAAAGGCGTCCGGGGAACTCCATAGTCGAGTGAGCAAGGCATATTTCTGACAGCCAAATTTAGTCTGCAAAAGAAAGGGCTTACCAGCCGCTACCTGTTCGGCTTGCCAGATCTCCTCGAGAGCCGCCCGGGATTCAGTCCGCGCCTCCTTGGCCTCCTGGAGAGCCTTGGCGAGATCGACCGCTTGGGCCTTACTCTTCTCCTCCAAGGCCTCGCACTTGCCGGCGGCATCCTTGAGCTCTTGCTCCACTTCGGTCACCCTCTCCTCATACTGGCGGCGGGCGACCTGCTTGGCCTTTAAGTCCGCAGCCACTTTGTCAGCGGCCGCTTGGCTCGCCCTCGTCTGCTCTTTGTCTTGCACAAGGGTGCTCTTGAGGGTCTCGACCTTGGCCGCACGACCTGCAATCATTCTCATGGCAGCACATGAGCTTAAAATGCGCATTTAAATATCACTTCAGGCGCGTAAAACAATCTTTTAAAAACATACCTTCCGCCTCATCGAACCTCTTGTTAATGCCGCCGATATTATCGTCGGCCAGCTTTAGCTTCCGCTTGAGTTCGGAAACTTCAGCGGCCTGGGCGGTCGCCACTAATAGGGAAGCCTGTTTGCTAATAGACAAGTACGTTACCTCCTGCGATTATTACTTGATCCTCTGTTCGGCCTTTTTTCAAAACCGAACAGAGTCTCAGGGGCTACTATCTATACACAGGTATATCTTTATATGAAAAGTGGCTAAGAATATTACATCGCATACCTTGAAGCCTACTAGCAGGCTAGTGAAGGCTTCGTTCAGCCTGCTCTGGGCAGGCTAAACCTTCTCAACCACCACACCCATCAGGGTGCGGTGCTCCTCCACGATAGAGGCACGTCGTAGTGCCTCCACTAGAGTGTTCGGAGCCTCCGGATTAGTGGAGGTCGCCGCCGGAGAGGGTGCTCCCCATCCTTTGAAGGGGGTTGCTCGCTTGATTCCGGAGCCACGTGGGTCTCCGGAATGGTGTTCCACTGGGGGCCGGACTGGTCAGGGCCCCCGTCATCAGTCTCCATGGGGGTTGCACCCCCCAAGTTCTCGGCAGCCTAGGAATTACCCTCTGTCGCCGGCTTGGCGGCCTCCCGCACCTCTCCATGGCCCGAAGAGGTACTTTGGGACAACACCTCGGTGCCATTCGTGGTGGTTGTGGAGAGGCTCGCGGAGGCGTCTCGCTCTCCACCATCTCCGGCGCCAGAGAGTTCCCCTTAGATGATGATAGTTGGGGAGGTCGTGGGCTGGACTGAAACACATTATATAATATGTTATCCTACAATCATAGAAGACCGGATATATGAAAAGCATCCTTGGATACTTACGATGTGGCCTGGGGATTCACCCTGGGGCGTCGCTTGGGGATGGTTTGGCATTCGAATCCGAGCCGTCCGAGAGGGATATATTCCCACTCTTGGACGCCTCCGCCTCCGGGTCTACGGAGGCCTCCCTTTTCTTCTTCCTCCCCTTAAAGGGAGAATCGCTTTTTGCCTACTCCTCCTCATTGTCTTCGTCTCCCTCGAGGGAGGAGGGAGCTTCAGTCTCTCCGGACACAGCGTCCGAAGTACCTTTATGGCGGAGGCCACCTTTGGCATCCTTGCTCTTCTTCTTCGCCTTCTTTCTCTGGTGCTTGATACGGCATCGAGGCCAGCATCCTCGTTAGCAGAGGAATGACTGGGTTTTCGGGTAGCGGAGCCGGACACTTGATCTGCTCCGCCTTCTTTGTCTAGCCCTAATTAAAGGATGGAAAGCTCAGCATACCCTTTGATTTGTGAACTGAAGTTATGTTCGGAAACTAAATGCTTACTGGGGTGGCCGGATGCGCACTGTCGAGGCTGATGTCATCGATCGTCTCCGGCCACATCTTCTGGGCCTTGAATTGAAGCTTCCAGATCTCTTCGTGCGTTGTGCTGAAGAAACGCTGCAGGGTTCGCGGCCATTCCGGATTGAACTCTCACATATGGAGAGGCCGGCGCTGGCAGGGAGGATCCGGCGGAAAAGCATCACCTGAATCACATCAGTGAGACTGGTTTTCTTCTCTATCATATTTTGATGCGCTTTTGCAGCATCATCTCTTCGTCGGTCGACCCCCGGTCTAGACCCTTGTTGGTCCACGACACAAGCCGCATTGGGGGTCTGGATCTAAACTCAGGAGTGGTCGCCCATGTGGCACCGCGAGGTTTAGTGATGTATAACCACTCCTGCTGCCATACCTTGATAGTTTCCACGAAGGCTCCTTTGGGCTAGGTGGTGTTGGGGAGCTTGCTCACCATGGCACCGCCGCAATCCATTGCTGCTCGTCGACCACCTTTGGCTTCACATTGAAGAGCTTGAGCCATAGGCCAAAGTGGGGGGATGCGGAGAAGCGCCTCGCACACGATGATAAACACCGAGATGTGGAGGAAGGAATTTGGGGCTAGATCGTGGAAATCTAGCCTGTAATAGAACATATGGCCGCAAACAAAAGGGTGGAGAGGAAAGCCTAGTCCAAGGAGGAAGTGGGGGATAAACACCATTCTCTCGCCGGGCTTCGGAGTGGGGCGACTTGCTTTTTGGCAGGGAGCCTATGCGAGACATCCGCAGCCAGGTACCCCGCTTCCCAGAGCTCCTTGACGTCCTTCTCCATAATGGAGGAGGCCACCCACTTGCCCTATGAGCCGGATCCGGACATGGCTGGAGAGGTTGGTGGCAGTGGGAAAGATCGAAGCTTGGGCACTGAAGCTCGAGGATGGGAAAGCAAAGGGAGGAGGAAGGCATGAGGTAAAAAGAAGGGATCTTTATCTGCTTATATAGGTAGTGAATATCAAACACCCCCCTCAAGCCTTAAAATTCGCCTATTCCCAAGGGGTCATGCGAATGGCACGGTTGGATTACCCAAACCCGTATTGATGATAATCCCGCAATAACGGGACACGATCTCTACTTTGACAAGACGTGTCAATAGAGGTTGCGCCTCGAAACGCGAAGTAGCAGGCTAAAAACGGTTTGAAATGATAAAGAGGTCAGACATGGCGTTTCACCGAAAAAAGTTGTCAGATGACAAACCTTATTTTTTATTAAGTATATTGCCCTCGTGGTTAAGGGTGTTGGCTGTTATACAGAGCCGGATACGGTTCTTTTATTCAAAAGACTGCTTTGAATTATTCGGAGGAGAAACCCGCCTTGCAACGCCGAAGACAATCTGGGCGCCGAACACATCGTCATTGAAGACTAGTTTGGGCGCTACTGAGGGAGTCCTGGATTAAGGGGTCCTCGGGTGTCCGCCCGTGTGTTGTGGGTTGGACTGATGGGCCGTGAAGATACAAAGTAGAAGGCCTTCCCCCGTGTCCGGATGGGACTCAACTTTGCGTGGATGGCACGATTGGCATCCGGATGTATAGATTCCTTCTTCTATAAACAAACTCTGTACAACCCTAGGCCCCTCCGTTATCTATATAAACCGGAGGGTTTAGTCCATAGAGGCAATCGGAATTCACATAGGCTAGACAGCTAGGGTTTAGCCATTATGATCTCGCGATAGATTAGCTCTTGTAACCCCTATAGTCATCAAAGTCAATCACTACTAGAAAAAGGGCTATAGATGGGATTGATACTAATGGCGCACCAGACAAGCGGTGCGCCATTAGTATATACTAATGGCGCACCAGACAAGCGGTGCGCCATTAGAGTTGAAACTACTAATGGCGCACCTGGCCCAGGGTGCGCCATTAGTATCAATTTTTTTTTAACTAGTGCGCCTGTCCAAACATACTAATGGCGCATCCAGATACAGTGCGCCATTACTAGTTGTAACTAGTAATGGCGCACTAGCCGGAAAGTGCGCCACTAATGTTGTTTTTTTATTATATTTTTTATTCCCTTTTTGCAAAACTACTAATGGCGCACTGTTCCAGCGTGAGCCATTACTAGTTTAAACTAGTAATGGCGCACTGTGGGACAGTGCGCCATTAGTATTTTTTTTTGCAAAACTACTAATGGCGCACCACCAGGAGGTGCGCCATTAGTAACCTGGATTACTAATGGCGCATTTAGAGTTGGTGCGCCATTAGTAAGTGGGCAGCAACAAGATATTTTGGACAGCCTCTCCTACCCACACTCACTTTCTCCCCGCTTCATTCTCTCCACCTCCTCCTTGTCTCGGATGCCTCCTCTTTTTCACCTCATTTCCACCATAGATTCATTCAATTTAAGTGGTTAAATTACCTTGTTTTGATAGGTAAGTAAGGGGGGAAGCTATATTTATGTTGTTCTCCCTACAACAATGTGCACATGCACTTTTTATGGCCTAGCTAGATCTATGTATGTTCGTGGTGTTGCATATGTTTGTGGTGTTGCATATGTGTTTGTGTTTGGAGGTGTATCGGTATTTGAAATTCGATAGTTGCCAATATTTTGCCGGAATGTTGATTCATTTCCGTTTCAGCGAGAATTTGGCATTAAGCATTCTTTTTGGTCCTATTTTTAGGGAAAGTCATGCCAAATTTTTTCTTGGTTCTAAAATATCGTTTTGCTCTACCCCGCAGGCGACCATGGTCCGCATGATGACCGAAGGCATCATGAATAGGTTTCTGAGGTCCGCGAAGGCCGAGATGCTTCAAAAGAACGAGACGGAGATAAGATGTCCGTGTCGAAGATGCAAGCTGAAGAGCCTTATTGCGGACCCGGAATCCGGGCAGGTGCGGGACCACCTACTCTTGCGTGGTTTCATGGATGGCTATCGGTGGCAAGGTGATGAAGATGACTACGAAGTCGTCCATGGGGGCCGGGCATGAAATGAGGAAGGGCAGCAAGACAACCACCGCGGCTCAGGTGGGCGAGAAGACGAAGAATCCCGAGGAGATGATCACGAGGTGATGTTGTACACAGTCATCATGTAGAAGATGTAGGACATGATGATGAGGAAGATGCCGGAGCAGTCGACGGGCATGATCATGAAGATGATGATGCCGGCGGAGCAGACGACGCTGGACCATCAATGGGCTGGGTGCAGGACCCTCATATTCAAGAGCTGCTTCTCAAGCAGACGGATAACGCAAGAGCTGCCGCCCGAGAGAAAGCCAAGATGGATCAACTTGAGTTAGACGCGGTTACTCCATTGTATGAAGGATGCAGGCCCGAGGATACCCGCCTGAAAGTAACGCTCATGGCTCTGGAGATGAAGGTAAAACACAAAATGACCGACGCATGCTTCGACGAGAACATGTCATTCTGGCACGAACGTCTTCCCAAGGGGAACAAGTGCCTGACCAGTTTGGAGGAGGCGAAGAAAATCGTGTGTCCTCTGGATTTACCGCACGTGAAATACCATGTGTGCATGAACAATTGCATCATTTATCGGGATGAGCACGCGGAGTCTACCATATGTCCGGTGTGCGGCGTCACTCGATACAAGAAGAGGAAGAAAGCTCCTCGAAAAGTGGTGTGGTACTTTCCGATCACTCCTCGTCTGCAGCAGTATTTCGCGGACCCTAAGGTAGCAAAGCTCCTGCGTTGGCACGCGGATAGGGAGGAGAAGAAGCGAGAAGATGACGCAAATGATCCGGAGATAGATAAAAAAGACAAGATGCTGAGTCACCCTAAGGATGCGAGCCAGTGGCAAGCGTTGAACTTCGAAGACCCAGAATTTGGGAATGATCCAAGGAACATCATGCTGGGCGCGAGCACCGATGGAGTCAATCCATTTGGCAGCCAGAGAAGCACACATAGCACCTGGCCTGTGTTTGTGTGGATGTACAACCTTCCCCCCTGGTTGTGCATGAAGAGGAAGTACATTCACATGAGTATGCTAATTGAAGGACCGAAACAACCAGGGAACGACATCAATCTGTATCTGGGGCTGCTGAAAGAGGAGCTTGACACGCTGTGGAAAACGCCAGCCAATACGTGGGACGCCGCAGAGAAAGAATATTTCCCTATGAGAGCCGCGCTGCTCACGACGGTGCACGACTATCTCGGTTATGGATATGTCGCGGGGCAGGTGGTCCATGGATTTTCTGGATGCGTCAGGTGCATGGATGACACAATGTATCGCCAGCTAGATAGAGATCCCGGGTCTTCGAAAACCGTGTTCATGGGACATCGAAGGTGGCTTCGCGACGATGACCCGTGGAGAAAACGCAAGGATCTGTTCGATGGTGAAACCGAACCCCGAGGACGCCCGCATACGAGGAGCGGCGAGGAAATAGACGAGCTGTTGAAAAATTGGAAAGACTGCCCACTGCCGGGAAAGAAGCAAAAGGCGCCAGAGCCGGGAAAGAAGCGAAAGGCGCCAGAGCCGCTGCTGAAGGTATGGAAAGCGAGGTCTGTTTTCTGGGACTTGCCGTACTGGAAGATCCACCGTGTGCCTCACAGCCTTGATGTCATGCATATCACGAAAAACGTGTGCGAGAGTCTGCTTGGTACCCTGCTCAACATGCCAGAGAGGACCAAAGATGGGCCGAAAGCAAGGGCAGACTTGAAATCAATGGGCATCAGGCAGGAGCTTCACGCTATATATGATGATGATGATGATGATGATGAGGCGAAGCAGGACACGGAAAGTCGTCACAAAGGCAAAAAGGCCAAGAAGACCGGAAATGACTACCCTCCCGCGTGCTTCACTCTAAGTCAGGAGGAGATCGAGCAGTTTTTCACCTGCCTCGTAGGAGTAAAACTTCCTTACGGTTACGCGGGGAAGATAAGCAGATACCTAGACCCAGCGAAGCTGAAGTTCAGCGGGATGAAGTCTCACGACTGTCACGTGCTGATGACGCAGATACTTCCAGTTGCAATCCGTGGGATCATGGACGCGCACGTCCGTGAAACCCTATTTGGCCTATGCAACTTTTTCGACGTCATCTCTCGGAAGTCTGTTGGCGTGAGGCAACTCAGAAGGCTACAGGAAGAGATCGTGGTGATACTATGCGAGCTTGAGATGTACTTCCCACCCGCATTCTTCAACGTTATGGTGCATCTGCTGGTCCATATCGTGGACGATATCATCCAACTCGGGCCGACATTCCTGCACAGCATGATGCCGTTTGAAAGGATGAATGGTGTCATCAAAGGATACGTTCGTAACATGTCACGTCCAGAGGGAAGCATAGCCAGGGGCTTTCTGACCGAAGGGTGCATCTCCTACTGCACGAATTATCTAGGCATCGAGAACCCCGTTGGTCTGCCCATCAACAGGCACCTCGGCAGGCTCGCTGGATGGGGTCACCGTGAGGGTCGTCGTGAAATGCATGTCGACTTCGAGGGTCAACTCGCCGACTTTGAAAGAGCAAACCTAGTCCCGCTACAACACATAGACGTGGTCGATCCTTGGGTGGTACAGCACAAAACCATTATTAAGAAGACGTACAATGACCGAGGTCAACAGAGGACGGACGGAGATATACTCAAAGAGCAGAACTCATGTTTCACGCGTTGGTTCAAGCAGAAGCTTCTGTCGTACCCTTTACATGAGGGTTCTTCCGCGGAAGAACAGCTCATATTCGCCTTGTCACAGGGCGCCGAGCACAACCTGATGACCTATAAGGCGTACGATATCAACGGCTACACATTCTACACCGAGGCCAAGGACATGAAGAGCGATGGTTATCAGAACTCTGGGGTAACGATGGAATCCTACACCGGTAACGACAAGGACAGATACTACAGAAGGATCGAGGAGATCTGGGAGCTGAGCTACGCTGGAGAGAAGGTCTCGATGTTCCGTGTCAGATGGGCCAAGAGCGTCCTAAAAGAAGACCGGTATTTCACCACCATGGTTATACCCGAAGCCAAATTCAAGACCGCGGGCGCAAACGTCACCGCGAAAAATGAGCCATGGGTACTGGCTTCCCAAGTGGACCAATGCTTCTTCATTACCGACCCGTCAAAGCCCAGTCGTGTTGTCGTGAGGAGAGGCAAAAGGAAGATCATCGGAATGGATGGAGTAGCCAATGATCAAGACTTCGACAAGTATGGCGACCCGAGGATCGAACATGACGACGATGATGAAGTAGCAGCACCACAAGAAGAAGCAGGACCACCCTACCTAAAGGACGTCCATTCCACAGAAGAACTCCATTTGCGAAAAAGAAGGGCAAGAAGATTGTGAACAGATAGCTAGCGAAGATCGATTGTATTTAAATCGTAGCCTTCATTTCTCGATTGTATTTCATGGGAACTTTTTGAACTATTATGAATATTTTTAAATTTCATGGACACTCGATCTCGATCCCCCTCCATCTCGATCGCTAGCCCACCTTGCCAGATCCGGTCCCCCTCGCCGCCGAGCACCTCCCGGTCCACCGCCGCCGCCGCCGACCCCCCGCACCCTCGATTACTGTACTCAACCGCCGCCGCCGACCCCCCGCACCCCTCCCCTACTCAACCGCCGCCGCCGACCCCCCGCACCCTCCCCCGCTCCATCGGCATTACTGTTTGATGTAATTTTTAAAAAAAATTATTACTGTCTTATAAAAAAATATTACTATTATGATTTAAACAAGTTTGAACATATTTAAACACAAATAAGTATCCAACAACATTTTAAATGGATAAAAAAATTGTGGAGCCTGGGAATCGAACCCAGGACCTCCTGGTGTGAGAACTGGTTGCTGACCAGTCGAGCTAGTAGAGGGAACTTTGTGTGGATCAGTTCAGGTGGAAGATAACCTGTTGGCTCGAGCAGAAATAAAAAAATACTAATGGCGCACCACGGTGGGGTGCGCCATTAGTATGCATATACTTATGGCGCACCGAGGGGTGGTGCGCCATTAGTATTGTGACCGGCCCCATCCATATTCCCCTCCCTCCCCGGCCCTCCCTATCCCCTCTCTCTCCCTCGCCCTCGATCCCCTTCCCCTCTCCTCTCCCGACGCCGCTGCCCCGCCGCGCCGACGCCGCCTCGACGCTGCCCCGCCACCCCGACGTCGCCTCGACCCCGCCCCGCCGCCCCGACATCCTTGGTGGGAGCCCCTACATTGCCGGATTCGTCGTCGTGTTCAGCCTACAGTCACCGGCGCGTCCGCGACGATTGTCGCCGTTCTGCTGCTCCTAAGCCACCAACGGGCCATTGTGTGCCTCCTCGGTGAGGCACTCAACCATTCCCTTCTCCTTCCCGTGCGGAACCGCCGTCATATTCGTCACTCTGTTCGAGGCCGAAGCCATCGTCCGCCATGGCCACGAGCTCGTCGTGGCCGTGCTTTTTCCCCGCGTCTCTGGCCGCCCCAGTTCGCCCCCTCGCGCGTGTGCACCTGCCCACGGTCGCGCCCCGCCCGCTGCCTTGCAACAGCTGCTGCTGCGCGCGCTTGTAGCCACCACTGCCGTGTCTAACAGCTGCTGCTGCTGCTAGACATTGAATCGTGCTGCTTCCTTCTTCAGTTAACCCAAGTGTCAATTTTTCTTCAGTTTCGTCAGAATAAAAATGTACAAGGAGTCATTCTGTCCAACTCTGCTGAAAAATAGTTTTCTTGAGTTTTGATCATCAAGAGGACTCATCTTGTAAACGAACTCGTGCTGATAGTTGCAGCTTGCATTAGCTACAGTTTCAAGTCTTGTGGTTGTGATTACTTGACTACCTTTTTGGTTTTCTGGAAACACGCAGTGAATAATTTCCCATACTGGTTCATCCCATATATCATCAATGACAAAGAAGTACCTAAAAAAGTTTAACATCAAGCATGCACTCTGCTCTTTTGTGTGATATGGGACTTGGGACTTGGGAATTGGTTCTTTCTTACTACAGTCTTGCTGCTATAGTATGGCTCTGTTCTTGGTGGAGTACAATTTTGTATAAAGACATACAATTTTTCTAGTCTCCTATGTTGAATAGAGACATACAATTTT
The DNA here is from genome assembly GCF_056163025.1 of Triticum urartu. Taxonomy (NCBI): domain Eukaryota; kingdom Viridiplantae; phylum Streptophyta; class Magnoliopsida; order Poales; family Poaceae; genus Triticum; species Triticum urartu. Next base: position 561,609,281 of record NC_141875.1, read on the forward strand.
CAGTGTTAAATCAATTGTGTGATCTCTTTTTCTATGTTTCAAGGACTTCCCAATACAAGTAAAGCAATTCCATCCGCCTCGCCCTCTCACCACGGCCACAGAGGCTCCTGGATCTGGACCAGCCGCCGCCGGACAGCAGCAGGTCAGTAAGCCTCTCTCTCTCTCTCCATTCATGTACCTTCCCCAGGCCTGCTGTGACTCACTCAACCCCCATTTGCATCTAGGCAGGCGGCATCCGTCACCGGCAGGCAGGCGATATCCATCACCGGCAAACCTCCCACGCACCGTGCCTCGGACGCACAGCAGCAGGTCAGACCCCCCCTCTCTCTCTCTCTGGCATGATGAGTTATAGGATCAATGCCTAAGTTTTGTTGAGCACACAGATTTCTTTTCTGTAAGCATTGGTATTATGTGCTTCCCATAGTTGGTATAAGATGATTTAAGCTTAACAAACAAAATGCACACCGAAACACCCCCAATTCCAGCTCCTTGAATTCTTAGAACTATGGATACCCAGCTCCACTAATTCATGGGCCTGTTTGCGAGAGCACCAGCTCTAAATAAACTGTTAACATCAGTTGGATGTTCAAGCAATTGGCATGCCATGGCATAGTGGTACAGAAATCTTACACAGGGTCAGCACCAGCTTCCAGTAACAGTTTCATGCATTGAGCAAAAATTTGCTTAAGTAATTCTAACTTTCCAAGGCCTAACACAACAAAAATGAATACTGCAGGCACGATACCTCCACCAGGAGCTTGACACATTTCAGTGAGGGAGCAGTTATAGCAACGAGAAGAGGGGTGTCAACACCACCGGGTAGTTTCTTGTTACACTGGCAAAAACAGATTACACACGATTTACTATACTGAAGTAAGATGTAGGAAAGAGCAAACAAATAGAAGGAAGAATGCATTTGTTGTCCTGTGGCCTTCTGTAAAAGAGAAAGGGAAAAAATCAATAGCATTGCAAAAGCAAACATGTATAAACTGAAAGGAGGAGAAGTAGTTTATTTCATAGAGTAAACATTAGCACTATTTGACAGTAAAAGGTTTTAGCTAATTTGAATTAACTGAAAGCAGCAGTACATCATTTTTATTGACAGTAAAATGTTCAAAGAAAACAGATATGTAAAACCCCCATGGTTATGTCTTTCGTACAATATGCCATGAAAAGGTGTGCCATTTTCATAGAAGAGCAAACCGGCCTGCCTTTCGGCCTTTTGGTTGCAAGTGCATTTCACTCAAATCACTCAGTAAGTGATGGCATTCCTTGTGAAATGTTCAAATTAGCTAAAACCTGTGCATATGTAAAAGGTTCAGTAAGTGATGATAGTAAAATGTTCAAAGAAATAGCTGAAACTCCTCTACCGGTGGTTGCACTTGTCTGCAGGATATGTAAAACATTTTTATTGACAGTAAAATGTTCATTTAGTTTCAGTAAACAAATATGGCCAAGCATGACATGGCCTTTGTGATCTCCTACTCCTGAATTTTCATGTCACTTGTGCTATTAGTAGTTTTTTGATAGTAAAAGGAATTTTCATGTCACTTGTGCTATCAGTACACTACAAGTGAATTTTCATGTCACTTGTGCTATTTATGTGGTCTGAAACTTGTCAAGTGATGCTGCTGCTATCTGCGAGTTTCTGCTGCTAGTTGTGATTTTGTCAAGTGATGCTGCTGCTACTTGTGATCTTCTAAAATAACCCCTTTCTCCTGAAACGTTGATTAATTTCCATTTCGGTTGAGAAATGGGGCACTCCTAGGTCAAGAAAATTAGCAAAGGTCATGCCCAATTTTCTTGACCTAGAATGTGCCCGACTCTCAAACGAAATAAAAATTAATTTGCTTTAGTGGTTGGATTAGTTTAGTATTTTTTTCACACACTCAGACACCCTTGCTTGCCATGTGTGTGAGAGAGATAGTGAGAGGAGACAAGAAGAAGGGGGTTAGGAAGATGTTGCCTGCTCATCAAAGCTAACCATCTCCCCCTTTTCACCCCTTTTCCTTTGTCTTTTGTGGGTTGCAAGGAAGCTACTGTCTTAGCTAGCTTAGCTTGTGCACAAATCCCAGTGTTATAACCTTGTATCTTTGCAGCAACCAACTTTCTAGACACACCCCTGCATCATGCAACAGTGCCTTCAAGATCCAAGGCAATATCACAAACATCATAGGCAATTTGACCAAACTCACAACCTTGTATCTTTGCAGCAACCAACTTTCTAGACACACCCCTCAAGAACTAGGTTACCCTGAGAACGTGGACTTGGACCTTAGCAACAACACACTAACAGGTTCTATCCCAAAACACCTAGGCAATATCACAAACATCTCTCAATTGTTCCTTGACAATAACCAACTTTTTGGCGACATTCCTCGAGAATTAGGTTATTTGGTCAACTTAGAGATCTTGTTCCTTGACAATAACCAACTTTTTGACCAAACTTTGTTCCTATTTATAGAGAAACATGGCCAACAATGATGAGGCCGGGGGTTCGGGCGGCAAGAAATTTTGGGAGCTGTCCCAGGAGATGGAGGAACAACCTCACTTGTATGAGGACGCCGCCTTCCCCACCGATCCTGAGACCACTGATGGTACCGCCGAGGATGACCCCACTAATGCCACCACTGATGGTGCCGCCGAGGATGCCACCACTGATGATGGCGGCGCACGCACAGATGGCAGCCAACCGAAGAGGCAACGGAAGGACCGGCGCCCAACCGTGCTCCGCACCCTCAAGGAGGAAGTTACTGAAGTGGACTCCAACGGGAATCCAACGGCGCCCGAAAGAATAGTCAAGGGGTACTCGCTTCAGCTCGGGTGCATTCTCCGGAGCACCGTCTTGATCAACACCGAGAACCTCAGGCATCCTGACCGAGGGAATTTTCACAACCTCCTCTTCACGAAGCTGCACGAACGATACAAGTTCCCTGCTGAATTTGAAAACACAAGCCTCAAAGGGAATAAAGTGAACAATGCTGCCCTCACGAGATGAGCACGGCCTTGTCTACTTGGAAAAGCAATGTGAAGAGAATGATCGAGAAAGGTGAGAGTTATGAGAAGATCAAGGAGAAAAATCCTTCAATCACCGAAGATGACTACAATGACTTCAAGATCAATTGCTCGAGCACCGCAAGCTCCGAATCAAGTAGGTGGGGGAAAGAAATGTGGGAGCTGAACTTAGGGGAACACACACTCGGTCCCGGCGGTTACAGAGTGGCGGAGCCTATATGGGACAAGGAGGAGGCGGACCGTGCCGAGCAAGGCCTACCGCCCCTCTTCGATAAATACGGTGACAAGCAGACCAGGAACATTGTCAGGGCCCGATACAAGAAGGACCCGAAAACAAAGGAGCTTACCACGGATCCGAAGACCAGGGCGCTTGAGCTTGTTCTGGTAAGGAATACACCCCCGCGTAATTAGCTCCATATGGTTGCATTCTAATTAATGAAGCCAAATTTCTAAATGGTTCACATTCCTTCCACAGGCGACTGAAAGCAGTAGCGCGGGGTCGACTAAGAGCAACCCTTGGGACACCACTCTAAATAGGGCGTTGAATGTACTGAAGAACAAGGATAAGCTCAGTAAGCCGATGTCAGCTGGTCGTGTGGCCGGCAAAGGCTTGTCGACAAAATGGTCGTCATACTATAACACTGGTGGGCGAAAGGAGAAAAAGACCAGCTCGGAAAGCCAGGCGCGCGAGGTTCAAGAACTCAGGGCACAGGTGGCGTGGATTCCGGAGATTGTCCAAGAGCAAGTGCAACAACAACTCGGAGCGACGATCACCGCCATTGTGCCTACCTTGATCCAGGGGATTAGTGCGTGGATTGCGGGTGGCCAACAGGGGCCGCCCCCGATTCCAAGCTTCACGGCTAGCAACTCGCAGAACGCGATGGCGGGGCCATTGGTGTCTCCGGCGGAGGCGGCATTGGTGTCTCCGACGCCGACATGGGAGCTTAATGCACCCGGGTGTACGTCGGCCGGCACCTCTGCAGCAAGCGGCCCCTCCGTCAACTTCACGCCCGCCGTTGGCGGTGCCTCGACATTAGCTGAGCTCGACGCCATCATCACGGTAACTAATTAAGCCTCTCTCGGCCGAGGACTTCATCTCCTTGCCTTTGACTGGGCATCCCTGACGCCCTACATGTTTTCGTAGGGCGCCGCCGACGTTCCGTGCACTCTCCTGCACTTCGTGAACAACGAGTTGGTCGATGTCGCCAAGGGCAAAATCGTTCAACCGGGCAACCCCTTATTCCACGGTACCCAGATGCCACCCAACTTGTTTAGGGTTCAACTGGTTCGGGTGCTGCCAGGCTGCGACGACTTGTTACGTCCGATTCGACCCGTCGGGGCCGACGATGAAGACGTGATGACCCTCAGCGCCTGCCTGAGCTGGCCCCTGCTTTGGCCGAAGAGCCAGATTCGTTTGGGGGCGGGGGACACCACCCCAAAGACAACACCGCCAGTCGTGCCGGCGCCAAGTCGGCCCCATGGCAAGACCGCTGCAACGGTGCCGGACATCCCTATGCCACTGGATCCAAACATGCATATGGCACAGGATCAGAACGACGACGACGATGATACATTTGCCAACGTCGATCAGTACTTTGCCGATCATGGGTACGGTGGCGACTTCATGGGGCCTCCTTCTCAAGAACCCAACCCAACAAAAGACGTGCGCGATCTAGCTGGTACCGCGGAGAAGCCAAGTTGCAACAGGCGTCGTCTGCAGTTCAGCTCTCAGGAGACGCCTCCAGCTGCCGACTTCACCGAGCCTCAAATAGGCGAGGTGCGAAATATGATCAGCCCCAACACGATCAAGAAGGCGGTCTGTGAGCAGAACTTGGTCCCATTACAGGAGAAGAAGAAGGCACGCAAAAGAAAGACTAACAAGGATGCGGGCCAGCCGTCACCGAGTACGATCCGTGCTCAGGACGGGCCACCTTCACCTGAGGATATCTCGAGGAGGGTGCATGCGGTGGGTAGGCCGATGCTACCGAGAAATATGCTCGATGCTGCAACCGGTGCTATGCGGAGTCTGCATGACAGTGTTCTTTCTTTGGAGAAGCGGCGTCTCGGAGAGAAGGATGTGGCATACCCGTTTTCGCGGCCAAGGTGCCAGAGGGAAAGGGCTTTGTGGATAACTCCATCGGGGGTACGATCGTCCTGCGGTTTGATGACATCCACGCTATGTTGAACCTTCATCCGCTGCACTACACCTTCGTTCGGCTATTTTCGCTGAGTATGGAGATGCGGATCATTCGCGACAAGACCCCAGACATCGTGATAGTCGACCCCTTCTACATGCGTGCCAAGATCTTGGGCAGCGCTGGGGACCGGCAAGTCGCGAGTTCTTACCTCGAAGGCGTCATTCTGGCAAACCAAGATAAGGATAACTTCCTCGTGCCTTTCTTTCCCGAGTAAGTCCTCCCCTCAACCGCCCCGTAACATATGAATTCTTAGATTTCGATTGTTTTTCTTTTAACATTCCGTGTTTTCTGCAGTGACACACATTGCACGCTCATCCTCCTAAGCCCCAAATATTCCATGGCCACGTATTTCGACCCGGACCGTCAGTCGAACGTAGACTACACAAATGTCAAGAAGGTTCTTGATTATGTTCTCCCCGGCTACGTCAAATCTGGAGGCACCTTCACCAGGCCTATTCGTAAGTATGGCAAGAACGTGTTCTCCCACAATACGACGTTCTGCTGCGTCAAGCAGCCGCCTGGTGGTCAGAAGGGTGCCTACTACGCCATCCATCACATGCGGGCGATCGTACGGGACCATCATCACCTTGCGCTACCGAGTAGACTCAAAGATTGGGCCGCGAGCGTGTCGGCAATCCAGGACGCGGACATCAGACAAGAATTCTTTCGCATCCAGTCGGAGTTTGCGGAAATCATCCATCAAGATGTCCTTCATACCTCGGGGCAGTTCTACCTCAGAAATCAACCGTCCAACAGTGACATCGACACAATCCTACAAATGCAGGCTGACAACGCCCGTTCTTTCATGACTCCCACGATAGACGGCGGCTTCATCCATGCTTCGGTCCCTTGAGTCGAGTCGAAAGCAGTGATGCTGTGTCTAGTTCTGAAACATCGATTGGCTCATGTTGTAATTAAACTTTAATGAAGTTGTAGTATGTCTCTTTGGTTTCGAGAGTCGTTCAACTTAAGATGTAATCGATGCTATTAATGTCTTGCTTTTCTCTTCCGATCGTTCTGTTGCATACTTATATATTGCTTATGTATTGTCTGTGAATTGGTACTAACGTTTCGTTTGGCTACTGCATAGCGATGTCGTGGTATGTCGTGTACAAGGGTAAGGTTCCCGGAGTCTACGACGACTGGGAGGAGTGTCGGAGACAAGTTCACCGATTCAGCGGTAACAGTTACAAAGGGTACGCCACTAGGGCCGAGGCCGAATCTAGATACACCCGCTATCTAGCGGGAGAGGGGAGGGAGCGTTGGAGGAACCGGATGAAGACGAGTTTCATCGTGATGATTCTCATCGTGATGACCGTAGCTCTCTTCTATGTGATGGTAGTTTAGATGATCGATATCGACTTGTAATGTCAAGACAAACTCGCGGTCTCGAGACTTGTAATATAATGTTCTATCTTTGTTCGGTCTTTCAATTCAGAGACTAATATGATGAATTGTATTCGGAGACTAAAATGATGAGTTATATTCGGAGACTAATCTTCTATTGTATTCGATGAATCTGTTGTTGATGTGTGCTGTTTATATTTTGTCCAATTATACATTTTGTAACCTGTGCAAAAAAACAGAAAATTAAAAAAAACCTAATATTCATACTAATGGCGCATCACACCATAGTGCGCCATTAGTATGCCAAAGGATACTAATGGCGCATCATTAGACAGTGCGCCATTAGTATGCCGAACTTACTAATGGCGCATCTCGTTGTCGTGCGCCATTAGTATGCCAAAGCACCTAGGTATACATGGCCCCCTGGGAGGCATACTAATGGCGCACTGTTGTATATACTAATGGCGCATCTGAGGTGCGCCATTAGTATACCAGATACTAATGGCGCACCCATGGTGCGCCATTAGTAAAATATACTAATGGCGTGCTACTAATGGCGCACCACTAATGCGCCATTAATGGCCAAATTAGGTGCGCCATTAGTAGGCCTTTTCCTAGTAGTGAATCAAGCAGGAAGTATGGTTTTACCTCCATTAAGAGGGCCCGAACCTGGGTAAACATTGTGTACCCTTCGTCTCCTATTACCTTCGATCCTCAGACGCACAGTTCGGGACCCCCTACCCGAGATCGGCCGGTTTTGACACTGACATTGGCCAAGAGGAAGAGGGACAAGGACAAAGTCGAGCTCGTGGACGAGGAGTCCGAGTAAAGTGGCAGTGTCGTTTTTCATGGTGGTTCTAATGCAGTGTCTACCGGATTAGTTGCTTTAGTTTAATTTCGGGGTGCTTAGTTTTATTTGAGGGGTGTGTTGTGCTGAGCCCCCAGCAGAACTATGTTATGCCCCTTCTCGTTACTTTAACTCTTCTGTCAGATTTCGGGTTCCGGCAGACCCTTGAGGTTCGAACACTGGAGTGCGTGCGGAGATTTCGCCTCCTACCTACCTGCACCCCTCCGCCTCGCTAAGATCTAAGCTATGGAAAGAACAACACAAATGACACACGGTTTATACTGGTTCAGGCCACCGTTGTGGTGTAATACCCTACTCCAGTGTGTGGTGTGGTGGATTGCCTCTTGGGCTGATGATGATGAACAATACAAGGAAGAACAGCCTCGTGAGGGTCTGCTCTTGGTTGGGGCGATGAACTGCTGGGAGGAGTTAAGTCACCCTTCTCTCTCTCTCTCTGATTCTGATTCTCTCCCTCCTCCCCTCTCTTTCTTGTCTCCTGCTCGATCCCGTGGGGGGCTTTTCCTATTTATAGAGGCCCTGGTCCTCTTCCCAAATATCGAGCAGGAAGGGAGCCAACAATGGCGGGCTAATTTGAAGGGGGACAACTAGTACCAGCTATCCTGACAAAAGTAGTCTTCACCTGCACAAAGCTCTGGTGGTGACGCCGTCTTGGGCTCCACGATGACCTCCGTCTTGCAGTCCTCCTGGTCTTGGTCTTGTTGCACCGAAATGGCAACCTTTGCCTGACGCCTCGGTACTCCGCGGCTGCGCTTTCCCCCTTTGCACCAAAGAGGAACGGAGGACACTGCGCGGGCTGGCACCCGCCTGGCGCCTTTGGTCGTCATGGCTTGCGTCATGGGCACCTCGTGAGGTACCCCGCCTTGATCTCTCCACCTCCTCACGAGCCAGCCTGGTGAGGCCGTGCCTGAGGAAGCTCCGCATCGTCCGCCCCGCGAGGCATGGCCCCTTGTGTTGGTGAAGATGGGCCATGCTGGGCCCCCCTTTGAGCCACGCCGCAGGCAGGCAAGTCTGGGGACCCCCATTCCCAGAACGCCGACAGTAGCCCCCGGGCCCAAGGCGCGCCCGGACTTGGCCGTGCAGGGAGGCGGAAGGGCGAGGGCGAAGCGCCGCGGGCCCTAATAGCCTGCGGCCTTGGGCGCCGCGTGGCGGTTGATTGGACGTGGGCGGCACTGCTCCCCCACGCCCCCTTGATTTTGCGCCATGCTAGGCGGACTCGTAGTTGTACATAGCCGCTCCCCTTTCTGTCGCTCGAGCGCCCTCTATCCTTCCTCTGCTTGAACTCCAGCTTCTGTTTTCGATGAAATCTCGAACTCCCCCCCCCATTCCCATCGCCATGGCTCCGCCGCCGAAAGGAAGAGGGAAGAAACCCGTGCCTCTGCCTGGTCCGCTGCCATTGGCGGCACTCGCCGAGGGCTTAGGCAAGGTCAGCTCGGCTCTGGCCACTATCTTCAACGAATGCGGGAGGACGACGGCCTGGCCCGCGTCCCACTCCTCCATCGACAGGATAGTCACCGAGGTCTCGTATTTCGCCGACCCCCTGTAGGCGGGTCTGGTTCCTCCCTTTTCTGATTTATTCAATGTCGTGCTTTCCCACTATTAGATCCACATGATGCATCTGGGCCCTGAATCCATCACCCTCCTTTCGGTCTTCGCCTTTGTTTGCGAGGCTATGATGGGAATCCTTCCTTTGGTTGCCTTGCTGCGCCACTTCTTCTCGCTGCGCCTTTTCAACCCTACCCAATGCTGGGCGTGCATGAGCTTCGTTGCCGCATCTGAGACTGCGGCCTCTGGGATTGACTTCAAGCTCCCCCCGCCCGTGGCTGGGTTTCGCAAGCGGTGGCTGTATGTGGACGCGGGGGTGCCCAGCCCCCTGCTATCGGAGCCGACTTCGCCTGCTGTCCCTAATTCGGGCTGGGGCCAGGAGACGCTTGAGAGCCCCCGGCTCGTCTTTGTCTGGCACCGCTTCGCGTTCTTGAGGTCGCTTGGCGTGACAGCGCCCAAGGTGGTGAAGGAGTTCCTGCTACGCTGCGTTGCTCCTGTCCAACGCCACTCCCGCCGGATGTGGGCCTTCAGCGGACGCGATGACCGTATGAGGCTCCAGGAAGAGGACCTGACTCCTGAAGTGCTGAGGATAGCACTCTTGACCCTAACTAGGGATCCCAACCCTGGCAGCATCCAGCAGGGAGGGGCCTTGCTGTACCTCTGCCAGAGCAGGGGCGATTTTGTGAAGCAGATACCGATCTTTGATGAGTGGGGGTCGCGCCCCGCCGGCCTCCAGGGGCCTCGTGAGAACCCAGTGGTGGTGACCGCCCTTCCAGTCGGCCAAGGCGGCTCTTCTTCGAGCGCTGGAGCAGGGAGGCATGAGGCGCCAGAGGCCGAGGGGGCTCCCGGTGGGGTGACGGCGCCGGGCGATGCTCATGAGGGAGCGGCTCTCGGGGCCCGTGCCGCTGAGGCTGAGGGTGACGAGCAGCTGCCCTCAGCGCTTGCGACTGAGGCCCCTGAGGCTCCGGCTGCTTCCCTTGGCGAGGCGATTGGCAGCACGCACCAGGCAGGCGCCCCTGACGCAGATCGCCTTGACGCTCCGTCTTCGTCGTAGGTTGATCCATACGCCCAACTCTTGGGCTGCTTCCACGTGGACTTTGAGGCCCTCCGAAAGAGAAGGGAGGCCCTGGGCGACGATTACCCTTGTCTCCTGCTGAAGCGTAGGAAGTACGTCGCCACTGATGAGTAAGCCTTCTCCTTTCCCAGCTCCCGATCCTTCTTTTGCTTTTACTGACCCTTGCTCCGCAGGCCCCTTCCAGCCGAGCTTGCGGAGACGGCTGAGTTGCCGTCCCCCTTGGCTTCGCTCCCTCCATCGCCCTCAAGCACCCCGAGCAGCGGAGCCCTTGTGGTGAGGGCGATCAAAGAGGCGGACCGTCCCGGGGCGCATCATCGCCCTGCGCACCTCGTGATCCTCTTCCGCAGGCCTTCTCGTGGCATAGCCAGCCTGCCGTGGGCTTCTCACCTGGTCATGGACTGTGATTGGCCGAGGTGCTCCCTGCGCTCTTCACCTGGGGACGGGCTGGCCCCAGTCTAGGCTTCTGGCGCGGCGTGCCCGACCGTCGCGAGGGTGCCAGCCCCCAGCCCCCAGCCCGGAGGGGGGGTGCTGATTCGTGGCCCCCGGCGCTTGCTTGGGGCAGATGATGGCGTGGAAGATGTGCTCGAGCGCGCTCGGGAGCGTCGCGCTCTCCGCCAAGGATTCCTTCGAAGGGCGGCTGACGCGGTAAGCCTGCTTGGTGAGGAGCTTGCTGATGAAGACGCGTGCCTTGAAGCCGAGGGCCTGCGCCTGGCTGCAGAGAGGTGCGAGCTGGAGGGCGCCATCGCCCTTGCGCGCCGTCAGCGCGATCTTGACGACGCAGAGGCCAAGGCGTCGCTGGTGGCCTCTCGGGAGGCCCGATCTTGGGCCGCCGAGGAGGCCCGGGAAGCTGACCGGCGGCGAACGGCGGCGGAGGAGCGGGCTCGGGAGCTCCTGGCCTGGTGCCACTCACTGGAGGAGCAGGTGGAGCTGCGCGAGGCAGCCCTCGCGTCGATGAAGGTGGCCTCTGGCGACTCAGCAGAGCTCCAGAAGCGTGAGGAGGCACTGACGCTGGAAGCCGCCGAACGTACCAGGGAGTACAAGCGCCTGGAGATGAGGGAGCGCTTGGTGACGCAGGCGGAGGACGATGTCGCTGCACAGGAAGGCCGTGTCCTGAAGGAGGTCAGACGTCAAGTGGCGATGGCTCATTTGAACCTCGGGCACGAGTTCGAGGAGAAGCTGGGGTTGATCCGGGCCGAGGGTGAAGGCAGGACTGCTTCCTTGAGAGCCAAACTGGAGGGGGCGACACGGCGGGCCGATGCTTTCCGGGCCGCCCTTGAGGTGGTGCAATGTGAGTTAACCACCTCCCAGGCCGAGGTGCTCCTTCTTCGCCAGTGGGTGGAGGAGGCTGAGGCCGTCGCACGCCAGAATGCGGAAGAGATACGTCAGCAGCGGATCCTGGAGCATGAGCACGGCCCCATGCTCACCACGCTCCGGGAGAGAGCCAACACAGCCTTGGGCAACATCTGCGAGGCGGCTGTTGGCTAGCCGCATGCAGTCAACTACGCCGGCAATCTTCAGTTCTTCACTCACGTGGTGACGCAGCTGGAGGCGCGGTCGGTCAGGGCTGACAGGATGGTGGAGGAGAGGAGTCGCGCCCTGCTCGGGCGTGCCTTTTCTCGCGTCTTCAGCCATCTCCAGAACATGGATCCCCACTTCGATTTCAACGCCGCCATCGCCCCAGTCCACCAGGCCGTCCGAGGCGACCTGGCGCACTGGGTGGAAGACAATGTGGATGCTCTTATCAAGGCCTTCGCTTCAGACAACGACGGCGTGATCGTGGCTGCCGACGAGGGCGGTGCGGTGCATGGCCCTGACGCCGCTGGCGGCGACGCGGACAGCGATGGCGAGTTCAGCGACGCCAGCAGCGGCTCGGGTGGTGCTCCTGAGGACGCATTGGGGGATTTATCCGACTGATTGTGCATCGTTCCTACTTCCTTGCCCTGCATGAATAGAACTCAGGTTTTGGCCTGATGGCGGTGAGAGCATTTTGGAGGGGGAGCCCCTTATGTAAAACTTGTGTTCATCGTATTAGTAGTCGCTACATTGCCCATGCGCCCGCGCCAAGTGGTTGGCTTAAGCGACGCGCTGGTTGGCTAGTTTACCTTGGTCCCATGCTAGCCCTGAGGTAGCTTGTGGGAGGTTGTGGTGTCCCGAGTGTTCCCTGATTGGATCTGTTGGACCTGCAGCAAAACACCCTCCTAAGAGGACGCGGCGGCGGCCGTCTGGGTTGCGCGCAAGCTAGGCCTGACCCGGCTCGCGAGGGGCTCACGAGGGGAGGCAGCTGAGGCGAAGTGGTAACCAAAACGCGAGAAATTGCTCGAACGAGACTAAGCACCCCTTCCCCGAACACACGCAAATCTCAAATTCGAATCCAACTTGAATCCAGCGGGGGAAAGCAAAAACCAAAGGGAAAAGCAACGAAAGCAGACAAAAGGCCGCGTCTGGCACCTAATCTAGTCTTGGACGTCTTCTCACCAGCGCGGAGCTAAGTGCTGCCACTAGGCGTGGGAGGGAGCCCCAGGGCCTCAGGCCGGCACCCCTGAGACTCCGGGGCGTGTACAGCCCCACTCATTATTACGTGAGAGTGTCACGGGGCGGCGAGCTTCACAGGCACTGGGCCTTCATCACAGGTACTATCCTTGCTTCATATCGCCAGATGAGGGCCCCGCCTTGCGCCACACTCTAGTGCCATCAACGACGACCGGAAACCAGGACACCGCCGGTGGGGTAGAGCGGTCGCCAGCGGTTCCCCCGACGACCACGGGTCCTCCACCAGGGGCCGGCCCTGAGGCACCTCCAAAGCAGAGGGCCTACCTCCTGAGAACACCTTGCTCCGAACACCGCGGTGGTGATGTCGGATCTCGGCCCCTCTCCTGCAGCCCCCTGCGCCCTCCTCCCGAGGGGTAGGAGACTGTGGGAGCGGGGCACCGCTCGCTGTGGCGACCTGCACCTCCTGCAATCCATGGTTAGCGTATGCCTGCTCCTGAAGAATTAGCGGTACCCGATAATCATTGCCTCCAGCGTGGCCAGTGGGACCGTCCCGGGGCTCCTGGAAAGGCTCAGCTTCTAGCGCCTCGTCCCCCTAGCTTGGGCTGAGGAGCGAGCCTTGTTCGCTCTCGTGAGGGTGTCCTTGGTCCATCATGAGGGGCACGTATTCCTCCGGCGCCGTCATCCCGAAGGCCACACAGTAGTGCTCCACGTGCCACGTGGTCCTGCCTGACGCACCCACTGTGGGGTGGCAGTGCGGCTGTCCACTGGGGCCGCGGGTCGCGTCGAGTCCTTCTTCTTCACGGACCGGGAGCGGGGGCAGCGCCGCCGCTGTTCCTGTGCTGACAGCTTCGCTGACGTTGGAGTAGCCTTGGAGCCCGCGGGCGCGTGCGGAGCCCCCGTGCGGGCCGCCCTGGGCTCGAGATGGGAGCTGGGTGTAGAAGGGGTGAGCCCCCGAGGCGGCGAAGCCCAGGAGCTCTGCCACCCGTTCCAGCAGCACGTTGCGGCCGCCCTCCAGCAGCCTACAATGCAGCAGCTCTCGGGCCACCATGAGCGCGGCCCTCGAGTTCGCCTGCTCCCGGTGGGTGTACGGTGCCGTGGTCGCGGCGTGATTGGAGGCCCTTGCTGCCGACCGCGCCTGCCGCAGTGTGAGAGCTGTCGAAGCCTGTCCGCGTCGCCCGCGGCCCGCAGCGCCCTGCAGACCATGAGCTGCCTGGGGAACGGGGTCGCCCGAGGCGAGCGGCTCTGCGCGGGCGGGCCACGCCGCCCATGAATCTGGGTTGCCCACCTGGTCGCTGGACATGGTGATGACGACGCGACGGGGCACGAAGCGGTAGAAGGTGGATTCCGGCGCACCCCTACCTGGCGCGCCAAATGTCAGATTTTGGGTTCCGGTAGACCCTTGAGGTTTGAACACTGGAGTGCGCGCGGAGATTTCGCCTCCTACCTACCTGCACCCCTCCGCCTCGCTAAGATCTAAGCTATGGAAAGAACAACACGAATGACACAGGGTTTATACTGGTTCGGGCCACCGTTGTGATGTAATACCCTACTCCAGTGTGTGGTGTCGTGGATTGCCTCTTGGGCTGATGATGATGAACAATACAAGGAAGAACAGCCTCGCGAGAGTCTGCTCTTGGATGGGGCGATGAACTACTGGGAGGAGTTGAGTCACCCTTCTCTCTCTCTGATTCTGATTCTCTCCCCCTCCCCTCTCTTTCTTGTCTCCTGCTCGATCCCATGGGGGGCTTGTCCTATTTATAGAGGCCCTAGTCCTCTTCCCAAATATCGAGCGGGAAGGGAGCCAACAATGGCGGGCTAATTTGAAGGGGGACAGCTAGTACTAGCTATCCTGACAAAAGTAGTCTTCGCCTGCACAAAGCTCTTGGGCTGCACGATGACCTCTGTCTTGCAGTCCTCCTGGTCTTGGTCTTGTTGCACCGAAATGGCAACCTTTTCCTGACGCCTTGGTACTCCGCGGCTATGCTTGCCCCCTTTGCACCGAAGAGGAAAGGAGGACACTGCGCGGGCTGGCACCCGCCTGGCGCCTTTGGTCGTCATGGCTTGCGTCACGGGCACCTCATGAGGTACCCCGCCTTGATCTCTCCGGCTCCTCGTGAGCCAGCCTGGTGAGGCCGTGCCTGAGGAAGCTCCGCGTCGTCCGCCCCGCGAGGCTTGGCCCCTCGCGAGGGTCTTGGGTCTGTGTTGGTGAAGATGGGCCGTGCTGGGCCCCCCTTTGAGCCACGCCGCAGGCCGCAGGCAGGCAAGTCTGGGGACCCCCGTTCCCAGAACGCCGACATCTTCAATACGTACATACTAGTATTTCTTATAGTTCATCTTGTGGTTGGTAGTACTACCACTCGTTTCTTCACATTATATACGGACTATATATGATATGGCCAACATCATATTGGCTATAATATAACCACGCTCTAAGCATGGCACATACGCAAAAGACTTAAATGAGATAAGTAATTTAAAAAAACTTAAATGAGAGAAGTTTACCCCCAAAGCATGAAGGAGTTTAGTTGTCAAAGAATTAGATATGTATGCTACTTTCTTTAATAGACTTTAGCAACCCATCTAACACGTACTAGCTTTTTAAATAGTACTATATACATAATTTGGCGACGAGCGCTCTCTATATATTCCTTCTTTTTTCTTTAATTTATCTTGTTAGTTTTGCTCCATGGCGTAATCCATCGATACTAGAAATACTATAGAGGAGTACATTTAAAAGGTTAGAGGGCAGGGTAGTCTCGCTTGGTTGGTTTCACGAGAGGCGAGGGCCTTTGTGATTTGACGGCTCGTTACTACTGGAAGGTGGGGCCATGTGATTTTACTACTCGTATAAATGTTGCCGAGGACCTGAGGAAGAGCAAAGAACTGTGCGGTATATACTCAAGTTTTTCACTGTAGTACTAGTGCGATGGAGGGGTGTGAAACACGGCAGCCCAGTGCGATATGGCGATAAAATGATCCAATTTTCTAGTCATCGATCCCAAGGCGCCTCGAATCGTTAGCATTGTTCTATTCGTGCCTCGGAGAGAACATGACACATGCGGTGAAACACCCGAAGCAAAAGAACAAACACAGGAGCAAAAGAAGAAGGAAGATTATCCCCGCAAAAAAGAAGGAAGACGCAAACACAAATCTGGGGTGATGCTCTCTACTTCATGAAGGGTTGCTGCCCGCGGAGTCATAACTGCTTCTTCATCTCCTCCACAACCTCCATCTCCTCGCGCATCTCCTCCGCCATCTTCTTCATTCTGTCCATGACGTGGGATTTCTCGAGGCGAGCGTTCGTCATCTGTTCCACGGCTGCATTACGTACCTTGACAGCAACCTGGTGCTTGATGCGGAGCTTTGCCAACTCCTCCTTCTATTCCATGACGAGGGCGTGCAGCATCTTCACCGAGGGACTACTCTTCTCATGCAGGTTCTGCCAGCCGACGTTCTCCTCCTTCAGTAGGTCGAGCTCGTAGCGAAGCTTCGCCTTGTCCTCCTGAAGTTGCAGGATTTCGCTGGTCGCCTTCTTACCCGAGGCAATGCTCTCCTTCAGCAGCATAACCAAGCCGGTGGTCAACTCCTCCTGCTTATTGAGCTCAGCGGGCATGTCATCGAGGCTCTCCTTCAGAAGATGCACCAAGCCATTGATGAACTACTTGTGCTTACTGAGCTGACCGGGCATGTCGTCGAGAGATAACGACTCTAGCACCGCCAGCTCGGCATGTTCGTCTCCGCGGCTAGGGCACTCCTGGGAGCCCTCGCCTGCCTGTGAGAGATCTTTCGAGGTCTCTGCGAGGCGGCGAGCCCTCTTTTTTTCCGCTGCCTTGGTCGCCGCTCCCTTGTTACGAGTAGTTCTCGACCTAGAGCTCTGCACGCCGGCCATGGCAAGGATGGAAAAACATGAAAGACTTATGGGGAGGAAGGTAGAGTGATTTTCAGGTAGGTAGTTCCCCTTTTTATAACCTAGTACTAGCACTAGTACTAAAACCTGCATAGTGGGAACACGTTCAGGTTTGATACGTACTAGGTGTGAGCTGGTTTGCACTTAATTATAGCATGGTACTACTACTTTGGAATGTGATGGGAACAAGCTAAATATTAATTGATGGTTTTGGTTTCGAGGCCCGAAACGGCTCCCGATGAGTTTCCTGGAACACAAATTTCAACTACTACTGCTCAAATGTGGTTGCACAAGTCAGTGATGTAACTGGTCATACATGTCAGACCAAACCAATGCGTGTTCGTTCGGTGAGACACGGGTCCGACTGACCATCTATTGGTGGGACCGACCGTAAGTATTACGCAATGGGGACTTCAGGTCGTGGCTTCGGGTGATTGTCATGACCAAGCATTCAAAAACTAGTGATTAGTCAATTAACATATTTTTGCAAACGACCAAGTATTTTCATATGAATACAATACATATAGAGATGACCATGCAAACCTCCATAGTGCCGCAAGTTCACTGCAGCAGCAACCGAGTAGGTCACTGCATCGCTGGCGGGGAAGGAGGGTAGATCACCTCACCTACAATGCATGCCCAGCGGCTCCGCCGAAGCTGGTCCGGCGATTTGCCTTGTCCTACCGCCCATTTAAACAGTTGCACCGGCTGCTCATGCCATTCCGCAAGCATGCACATTCTTTCCTCCGCAGTCAACTCCATGAATATGATCTCTGCCATTAGCCCCAGCTCAAAATCAACGGGATGTTGCCACATGCTGACATCCCTCAACATCTCTCCCCTGAGATCAACTTGCGCCTCCTCCTTGTGCTTCGCTAGGCACAACTCCTTAGAATTTGTCTCCATGCGTCGCTTCCATGATCTGATTTACCCTTGCTGCCCACCACCTAAATCGCTACCTTGGCATGTCCTCTCGTGCCACCGGTCTCTGACTCCATAGCAATGGATCCCCTCTGAAACACATGTGTGTTTCGCTCAAAGGCGGCAGTGTTGTGGGCCACAGCGAGAGGGCAGCCCGCGGGATCCTGGGATCTAAGAGATTATCCATGGCGGGATCCTCCATGGCGGGATCTGGTGGGCGAGGCAGGGAGGTGGAAGGCGGACGTAGGCACTGGGAGAGCCCTATGAGGCTAAGATAAAGATATAGAGTACTACTCCACTCCGTCAACATTTAAATACAAAGGCCACCAACACTAACTCAGGCAAAAGTTGATCATGTTGCGTGCGTCCTGGTTTACTGGCCCTGTTTTTATTTTGTGCCAATTTTTGACCAAAAAATTAACAAAGAAAATGTTAATGCATGTCACCAAAAATTATATCATTGTAATCACATTTGAACATAGTGTTCGATGACATTAATTTTTATGACATGCATAAGTATTGTGTTACCTAAAATTATGGTCAAAAATTGGCACAAAATATGAAGGAGACCAGTGGAAGTAGCAACCCATGATTTAACTACTCGCATGCATGCAGTGGAGTAGTAATGTCATTCTCAACTACGTCCTCCCTCATGTCCACTCAATTTGCATGCAATGTATTAATTGACCATTAATGAAGCGAACGACTTTACACGCGTCAAATTATCACATGGGGTGGATCTTCGTACAAAAATGCATCCCACCGTGTACCCGTGTGTTCATGTGAGGGAATGAGTGCGTGCGTGCACATCTTCACATCATGCACGTACTGCCAGTGCGCGTGAGAGAGGATGAGTACATTCTTCTGGAACCAGCAACACGTCACTGTGATCAATCCACACAAGGAGGTCGTGACAATGCCTCCACATGTGCCACATGGCTTCATGGATGCACCCACATCATTTTAATCATAATATGTTAACTGAAAACGGGAGAGACACTATGTAGCGTGCCATTGGAATTCTAATTTACGTGTTTCACACATACTGAAAGTACTAGTAAGGTACATGTGCATTTCACACATGAGATTTGGCAACCAAATTATGAATAAATACCACAGTATAGCATGTAAGCTTTGAGTCATATATGCATGATGTAGACGTTCGTTTAATTCTTATAGTTCATCTCATTGAAAATCAATTAGTTTTTAATAAAAAAAATTAATCTATTTTATGATTCATGGAATTGTGCGTTGTATAGCATAAAGTAAAAACAAATAATGGGAATTCAACTAGAAAAAAAATTTGGGCAATTATGATATGGAAGATTCTAGAAAAAAGGAGAAGTGCTTGTGTTTTGGGGTTCGTGCATTATGCTTAAGTTCAACCATGGAGTCTTCTAGATTGTACATGTGGCAGAATCTGGTGGAATGTAGATGATATTCAACGGCCAGTAGTACTCGGATTTGCCATCTCTACACCGTCGGATTGGCTTCATCCAACGACCATCTTTCAAATTTATTCACACACTATATAGAGGTATAGACATAGATATAGAGGTATAGATACAAACTAGTGGCACATCATCTAAAGCCTTTCTACACGCTCATTTTTTTGTACAAATGTGCTCCACCATGCACCCGCGCGTCGGGGTGATATACGAGAAGGGAGGGGAGGGGTCAACCGCGCGAGATATCAGTAGAGGCACATAGAGGGAAGAGCTCTACGAGCGTACACTACTGCAGGACGCTGCTAACACGGCACTAAATCAGAAACCCTTCGACAAAACTGTGTGCGATGCATTAATCGCAAACAGTGATGTACAAAAACAGTCAAAAAAGATGCAAAACGTTTGCGATGGCGGATACATCAAACATAGTTTAGATTTTAGTTGCGTGTGTGATGCGGGGCATACGATTTAGTTCAATGAAGTATGTGCAATGAGGAAGAAGAACATAAAGGGGCAGCCAAATGAAGGCGTGTGTGATATACGGCATACAGTTCAGTCGGATTAACTGTTTGTGATGAGGTGGAACAATAGAAACAGGCAGCCAGATGAAGGTGTGTCTGATTGAGGGCATACGCCTTAGATGGATTAACTGTTTGTGATTAGGCAACACAACAGAAACGGTCAGCCAGATCAACGTGTTTGCGATTGACGGCATACACTTCACACGGATGAACTATTTGTGATTAGCCACAACAAACAGAAACAGTTCGACATATCAACATGTGCGCGCTAGATGCGCAAACATTCTAATTAAAAGAAGTGTGTGCGATGGTAATAATTAACACGCACAGTTGTTGGAACAAGATGTGTGCTGACATTGCCTATTGCGGTGCACCCTATGGTGCAAACGCCACGTATGCGGCCGATAAAGCGTGCCCACGTTACGCCGTCCAGGAATAGTGCCACACTTAGAAATTATAGAATCGTCAATAAATTTTGAGCCTGCGTCCCGTGACATTCCAAATTACAACCATGCTATATTTAGTCGCAAACCTGTTCACGCCGATCAAAATCTAAATGGTTTCTCACTTAGGAGTGTATTAGTACTTGGTTATAAATACTACAACTCCAAGATGATTGCACATTCCTCCTCAACTCCTCATCCACAAAAACAAACATGTCATTCATCATCGTTCCCTTGCGTCTGCCATGGCCAGCGTGAGTTCTGGGTCGAGAGATTACTACCAGGGAGAGGCGAGCATAGAAGCGGAAGCACGAGAGATGTCCTGCCTCGCCGTGAAAGCAGCCGACATGTCCCGTCACACGGCCGTGGCAGCATAGAGGTCCCTCCGCGCCGCCGAACAATCACGGAGGTCCCACCGCGTCATCGATGCAACAGGCTTGTCCGGCCATGCTGCTGAAGTAGCAGAGATGTCCCTTCGCGCGACGAATGCAGCAGAGATGTCCTCCCGTGCCGCGGCGGCCTGGGAAAATGTCTCGCGGGCAGGTGATACGTCTGTTTTCCATCATGTTTTCTTACTGTTATTTATAATTTTTTTATCCATAATAATGCTTTTTGGAGTAATTCTAATGCCTTTTCTCTCATAATATGCAAGGTACACACAAAAAGGGAGAATTCCGGCAGCTGGAAATCTAGACCTGGAAAAGCTACGTCAGGCCAGCTATTCTGCACAACTCCAAAGAAGCTATAACTTCACGGATATTTTTTATCAAATATATACTGAATATTGGAGCAAACAACTACCATAGGGGGCCCACCAGGTGGGCGCAACCCACCTGGGCGCGCCAGGCAGCCCAAGCGTGCCCTGGTGGGTTGTGCTCACCCAGGACCACCTCCGGTGCCCATCTTCTGGTATATAAGTCACTTTGACCTAAAAAAATAAGGCAAGGACTTTCGGGACGGGGCACCGCCGTCTCGAGGTGTAACTTGGGTAGGAGCACTTTTGCCCTCCGGTGGAGCGATTCCGCCGGGGGAACTTGCCTCCCGGAGGGGGAAATCATGCTCATCATCATCACCAACAACTCTCCCATCTTGGGGAGGGCCACCTCCGTCAACATCTTCAACGGCATCATCTCATCTCAAACCCTAGTTCATCTCTTGTGTACAATCTTGTTACCAGAACTATAGATTGGTGCTTGTGCGTGACTAGTAGTGTTGATTACATCTTGTAGTTGATTACCATATGGTTTATTTGGTGGAAGATTATATGTTTAGATCCAATATGCTATTTAATACCCCTCTGGTCTTGAGCATGATTATCGTTTGGGAGTAGTTACTTTTGTTCTTGAGGTCACGGGAGAAATCATGTTGCATGTAATCATGTGAACTTGATATGTGTTCGATATTTTGTTAGTATGTATGTTGTGATTCCCTTAGTGGTGTCATGTGAACATCGAGTACATGACACTTCACCATATTTGGGCCTAAGGGAATGCATTGTGGAGTAGCAATTAGATGATGGTTTGCGAGAGTGACAGAAGCTTAAACCTGAGTTTATGCACTATTCCATCAGGGACCGATTGGATCCAAAAGTTTAATGCTATGGTTAGAATTTATTCTTAATACTTTTCTCGTAGTTGCGGATGCTTGCAGGAGGGTTAATCATAAGTAGGAGGTTTGTTCAAGTAAGAACAACACCTAAGCACCGGTCCACCTACATAACAAATTATCAAAGTGGTGAACACAAATTGAACCAACATGGTGTGAAAGTGACAATATGGAATTCCTGTGTACCCTCAAGAACGCTTTGCTTATCATAAGAAACCATTTTGGCCTGTTCTTTGCCTCAAAAGGATTGGGCTACCTTGCTGCACTTTTTTTACTACTATCATTACTTACTCGTTACAAATTACCTTTCTATCAAACTACTCTGCTACTTGTAATTTCAACACTTGTGGACATTACCTTGCTGAAAACTACTTGTCATTTCCTTCTACTCCTCATTGGGTTCGACGCTCTTACTTATCAAAAAGAGCTATAGTTGATCCCTTATACTTGTGGGTCATCAAGGCTATTTTCTGGCGCTGTTGCCAGGTGGTGAAGCGCCTTTGGTAAGTGGAATTTGGTAAGGAAACATTTATATAGTGTGCTGAAATTTATTGTCACTTGTTACTATGGAAAACAATCCTTTGAGGGGTATGTTCGGGGTATCTTCACCTCGACCGGAACCACAATTAGCTACCCTCAACCTAATGCACCTACTAAAATATTGAATATGAAATTTCTTCGGGTATGATAGAACAACTGCTAGCTAATCCTTACGCAGGAGATGGAACCGAACATCCTGATATGCACTTGATATATGTAGAACAAATTTGTGGATTGTTCAAGCTTGCAGGTTTACCCGGAGATGAAGTTATGAAAAAGGTTTTCCCTTTATCTTTGAAGGGAAAAGCACAAACATGGCATAGGCTATGTGATGATATTGGATCTTGGAATTGGAATCGCTTGAAATTGGAGTTCCATCAAAAAAATATCATATGCATCTAGTTCATCCTGATCGGAATTATATATATAATTTTTGGCCTCGCGAAGGAGAAAGTATCGCTCTAGCTTGGGGGAGGCTTAAGTCAATGTTACATTCGTGCCCCAATCATGGGCTCTAAAGAGAAATTATTATCTAGAATTTTTATGCTCGGCTTTCTCATAATGATCAAACCATGCTCGATACTTCTTGTGCTGGTTCTTTTATGAAGAAGACTATTGAATTCTGGTGGGATCTTTTGGACAGAATTAAATGCAACTCTAAATATTGGGAAATCGACTTAAGTATGATTGTGTTCAATCTTTTATGGATATCGATGCTTTCCAAAAGTTTAGCACTAAATATTGACTTGACTCTGAGATAGTAGCCTCCTTTTGTGAATCATTTGCTACTGATGTTGATCTCCCTAAAGATAAGTGGTTTAAATATCACCCACCTATTAAAGAAGAAATGAATGAACCGGGACCAGTTAAAGAAGAAACTATACTTTACAATGTTGATCCAGTTGTTCCTTCTGCTTATATTGAGAAACCACCTTTCCCTGTTAGGGTAAAGGAACATGCTAAAGTTTCAACTATGGTCAATAAAACCTATATTAGAACACCTAAACCTGATGAACAAATTAAAGTGGAACCTAGTATTGCTATGGTTAAAGATCTCTTGGAAGAAAATGCATATGGGCATGCTATTTACTTATGTGAAGAAGCTGCTAGAGTTGCCAAACATGACAAAAAGGATAAACATAGACCTGTTGCTGGCATGCCCGTTGTCTTAGTTGGAATAGGAGATCACTGTTATCATGCTTTATGTGACATAGGTGCTAGTGTGAATGCTATTCCTTACACCTTATATCAAGAAATTATGAATGACATAGCACCTGCAGATATACAAGACATAAATGTTACTATTAAACTTGCTAATAGAGACACTATCTCACCAATTGGGATTGTTAGAGATGTTGAAGTCTTGTGTGGGAAAATAAAATACCCTACTAATTTTCTTGTTCTTGGTTCCCCACAAGATGACTTTTGTCCCACTATCTTTGGTAGACCTTTCTTGAACACCATTAATGCTAAAATAGATTGCAAGAAACAAACTGTCGGTTGATACGTCTCCAACGTATCTATAATTTTTTATTGTCCCATGCTATATTATATTCTGTTTTGGACATTATTGGGCTTTATTATACACTTTTATATTATTTTTGGGACTAACCTATTAATCGGAGGCCCAGCCCAGAATTGCTGTTTTTTTGCCTATTTCAGAGTTTCGCAGAAAAAGAATACCAAATGGAGTCCAAACGGAATGAAACCTTCGGGAACGTGATTTTCAGAACGAACATGATCCAGAGGACTTGGACCCTAAGTCAAGACATCAACTAGGAAGGCACGAGGTAGGGGGCGCGCCTACCCCCCAGGCGCGCCCTCCACCCTCATGGGGCCCACGTTGCTCCACCGACGTACTCCTTCCTCCTATATATACCTACGTACCCCCAAACTACCAGATACAGAGGCAAAACCCTAATTCCACCGCCACAACTTTCTGTATCCACGACATCCCATCCTGGGGCCTTTTCCGGAGCTTCGCCAGAGGGGGCATCGATCACGGAGGGCTTCTACATCAACACCATAGCCTCTCCGATGAAGTGTGAGTAGTTTACTTCAGATCTTCGGGTCCATAGTTATTAGCTAGATGGCTTCTTCTCTCTTTTTGGATCTCAATACAAAGTTCTCCCCCTCTCTTGTGGAGATCTATTCGATGTAATCTTCTTTTGCGGTGTGATTGTTGAGATCGATGAATTGTGGGTTTATGATCAAGTTTATCTATGAACAATATTTGAATCTTCTCTGAATTCTTTTATGTATGATTGGTTATCTTTGCAAGCCTCTTAGAATTATCGGTTTGGTTTGGCCTACTAGATTGATCTTTCTTGCAATGGGAGAAGTGCTTAGCTTTGGGTTCAATCTTGCGGTGTCCTTTCCCAATGACAGTAGGGGCAGCAAGGCACGTATTGTATTGTTGCTATCGAGGATAACAAGATGGGGTTTGTATCATATTGCATGAGTTTATCCCTCTACATCATGTCATCTTGCTTAAAGCGTTACTCTATTCTCTTGAACTTAATAATCTAGATGCATGTTGGATAGGGGTCGATGCGTGGAGTAATAGTAGTAGATGCAGGCAGGAGTCGGTCTACTTGTCTCAGACGTGATGCCTATATACATGATCATACCTAGATATTCTCATTACTATGCTCAATTCTGTCAATTGCTCAACAGTAATTTGTTTACCCACCGTAATACTTATGCTCTCGAGAGAATCCACTAGTGAGACCTATGGCCCCGGTTCTATTTTCCATTATATTAATCTTCCATCTACAAGATATTTTCCTTTTGCGTTTATTTTGCTTTCTTTACTTTGCATATTTATCATAAAAATACCAAAAATATGATCTTATCATATCTACCAGATCTCACTTTCGTAAGTGACCGTGAAGGGATTGACAACCCGTTTATTGTGTTGGTTGCGAGGATTTTATTTGTTTGTGTATGTGTGAGGGACTCGTGCGTGGGCTCCTACTGGATTGATACCTTGGTTCTCAAAAACTGAGGGAAATACTTATGCTACTTTGCTGCATCACCCTTTCCTCTTCAAGGGAAAACGAACGCAGTGCTCAAGAGGTAGCAAGAAGGATTTCTGGCACCGTCGCCTGGGAGTCTACGCAAAAGTCAACATACCAAGTACCCATTACAAACCCTTATCTCCCGCATTACATTATTTGCCATTTGCCTCTCGTTTGCCTCTCCCCCACTTCACCCTTGCCGTTTTATTCGCCCTCTCTCTCCGTCATCCTTCTCTTTCTCTATCTGCCTCTTTTTGCCCGTCTCTTGTTTGCTTGTGTGTTGGATTTCTTGCTTGTCGTTATGTCTAGTCCCCTATCTTCTCCATTGTCAACCGAAAATGAAGTTCTTAATTTTAAGCAAAGGGAAGGAGAAAATATAAAATACACTTGGTATAGAATTTTCCATTGCTCCAAGTACATCTACCCAAAAGCAATCTACTTCTGTTCTTCTTTGCAATTATTATGTAGGCACTACTCCTTGGCACAGATATGTCCTTGATACCATTACTGGAGGGAATTTCTTGGGTAGCCACACTTTTCATTATTGTAACGCTATGATAGATTTGTTTGGCTCACCTCCTCTTTTGGTTAATGGAACTATGTTAACTTTGGAGCATGTAATGCATAGACTTGAAATTATTGACAATAAAGTTGCTACCGTAGGTTTAATTGAAACTTTGGACAAAAACATCCACAACCAAATTACCCAATATTAAGGAGAAGGAACCCATAGTTAATGGGAGAATAGATCAGGATTCCACTAGACTCGATAAACTTGAGGATATCATTACCAACTTGGGAAACGCTTTTTCTACCATAAAGAATACTCCAAGTCGTCCAACTAAAATTTCCAAGCTTATGTATGTTCCTAAAAATAAGGGTGAATCCTCTAGCAAGGAAACTGCGGATCTCAAATCTATAAGTATTCATCCCAATCTTTTTGCTATCATTAAGGAAACATTTGCTACTAATGATTGTTTCAATTTTGTGCCTAGAAGTTTGATAATTGATAAAAGGAAAGAAACTCTTAAGGGTGATAGATTTCTCATTAAAGAATTACCAACTAAAGATGGCAATACCTAGATCTATCCTTGCTTATATGCCTAGCTAGGGGCGTTAAACGATAGCGCTTGTTGGGAGGCAACCCAATTTTATTTTTATTCCTTGCTCTTTGCTCCTGTTTAGTAATACATAATTTATCTAGCCTCTGTTTTGGTTCTGTTTTTTGTGTTTAATTAGTGTCTGTGCCAAGTAGAACCGTTGGGAAGACTTGGGGAAAGTCTTTTTAATCTTGCTGTAAAAAACAGAAACTTTAGCGCTCATGAGAATTGCTGCCATTTTGTGGGGACCCCGACTCATAAGTCGTGATCACCGAATGCACGTGTACAGTGATCCCAGAGATCAATGCTCACTGAACACACAGAAGCTGAATAACAAGAGTCTTACATCCATACATACCGTATTACACAAGTAGGACCATTATGGTCAAGTCTTGAGTATAACATCGCAGCGGAAATCTTCGTCGATAACTTGGACCCATGCCATTTGCCTTAACCCTACAGGGATTCTGACTGGGAAGCGTCCTAGCTCGCATGTTCGTCACCGAGGTACTCTTCTTCATATCATGTTCTTTCATGACTGGCCAATAAAATAACCAGTGGCAAGCCAATGAGTACTTTGAATGTACTCGCAAGCAACCCATGTTTTGGTTCAAGATACAACAATGCATGATATAGGTAAATTTTTTTGCAGAAAGCTAGTTTTTGAGTGCAATGACATGTTCAACAACTCGTAAGACATGTATCAGAAGAATTCAAGTAACCAAGAGGACAGGTTACAAATATCAACACAAAGGGAGTGGGCTCCAACCCAACTCATCCATGTCAAGTCCTTTGACTTGACCCAAGTAGTTCTTCCCACACACACTGGTTTGTAAACAAGTGGACGTAGCCCAAGAGCGGTTACCCAACTGTCCTTGACCGTGGACACGGCTATTCGAATAGTTTTACACTCTGCAGAGGTTGCACACTTTACCCACAAGATCCGGGGAACTTCCGTGTCATCCACGACCCACGGTACCTCAAGTACCCGGGGTAAGCACCCGATCACTATCTTTCCCTAGACGACACTAACATGGAGTCCACTCGATTGGTAGTAACCCCCGTGCCCAACATTTCACAACTTAAAATTGTGGAGCCTCGCTCCCATATTCATCACATACCACTGGCACGGGGTACCAACGGTGTGTCCGGTGCCCCATAAAAATGTTCTTGGCCGCCCTACCTGGCACGACCCTGTCCCGAGAGAGAGCACCAACTCTCCCCCGTCACTAGTAATGCGGGCTCCAAGCTAGTATCGGCCTAGGTAATCAATAATGCCCTTTCCAATATAAGGGTAGAGTGGTTGCGCATGTAAGGTTGGAATAACGGTCGCAACTTAAACCAATCCATTTAAAAAAAAACAACACAAACATTTGCCTCGGTACACCACTTCGTCATCAAGTGGTTACCCAACTCATCATCTCCCTCGGGCATAAGTGGCACCCGATGGGGGTTTTCGAAAAGTCTTTTGAAAATACTTTGTCTCCATCACCATGCATATTCCCATCCCTTTTGCGTAGCACTACTTAGCATCCTATCTACTCCCACTGGCATAACCCTCATAAGGAGGTAGGGTCATGTACAATGCAAGTATCAACAAGGAAGTAACAGAGGCAACCCATCAAAGTGGTTACCATCTCATCATGATTCCGATGCAACACTAATAAAGTGCTATATGACATGCATAAAAAGGGTTTCATAAATATGGTCAAAGGGCTGCTTGCCTGTTTTAACAAAGTCTTCGAGGTTTTCAAATATCTCTGGTCCAACTCCAAGCATTTCGTCTACTTCATCAACTATCGTCGAAAGCAACCATAATAAGCAACACAACAAGGCAGGAAATGAAAGTGCTCTAAAAATATTGATTTGACTTTTCTAGGACATCTCTGGTTATATGAAAATTAACCAGAGTGGTTTCATTGGAATTGGGTCAGTGGATATTTCTAAACATTTTGATATGATGGAATCAAGGGGTTTATGGATTTGCAAGAGGTGTACAGAAATATTATTTTGAAATATGAGCAAGGATACCCATTTAACAAGGCATGATTTTAGAAGCATCTAGGAGTTGGTTTCACTGGATTTGGAGTTCAAATGATTTTCCTATGAATTTGCAAAGTTGAAAAATATGAAGAAATGGCTCATTATTTTATGTGGGATAGAAAGTATTAATAAAAATGTTCATAAGCTAAGTTATGAACTTAGAAGCATCTAGGAATTTGAATCTTGGCATTTGGATCAAATTTGAGCCCTCTGTGATTTTCTAAAGTTTATGATAGAAATGGAAAAATGAGATTTGATAATTATTTGTGAAATAGATACTTGTGGAAAAATGTGCAAATAGCACCATGAGATAGGGCATGATTTTAGAAACTACTAGAAATTTGAATCTCAAATTTGGAGGTAATATGAATATTTGGGAGATTTTACAAATTATCTGGGAAAAGAAAATAAGAAAAAGACTATACCCTTATTCTGCGCACTGGGCGAGAGATAGGCATGGGCCGGCCCAGCTGCACGGCTGCGCGCGGGCGGTCGACGCAGGAGGCGTACTCGGGGGAAATACGCCTTCCCCGAGCGAAGGCGTCAGCGGCAGAGCCCGTGTCCACCTAACGAGGCGGGGCCCTCCTATCAGGTTCGTCCTCCACCTCCCGCGCGGGTGTGACAGGAGATAGAGGAGGCTCTCGACGCCGGTCGCCGGCGCTACAGGGCGTCTCCGGCGATGTTCTGCCCACCGGCGTGCTCAGGGGACCCGGCCGCGTCCAACCGTGGGTGGCACGGTCGCCCAGGGGCACCGGGTCGAGAAAGGCGTCGACCGCGGCGGACGAGGCTAACGGTGGTGATGCAGCTCGACGGAACAGCCATGGGGAGGAGGGGGAGAAGCACGGGAGGGGCTCGCGGTGACGGTGTAGGTGCTCTAGTGTGGTCTAGAGGGGAGGAGGAGGAGTGGTGGGTGCGAATTTAGGTGGAGGCCGACGGCAAGGCTCCGGCCATGGTGGCGGATGGAGAGCGCGAGGAGGGGAATGAGTTCGTCGAGGGGGTCTCTGCGAGGGAGAGAGAGCGAAGGAGATCCATAGGGGGCCTGGGGGCGGCTTTATATAGCCGACCCGTGGCTCACCGTGGTCCAGTGCGCCGGCGAGCCTGTTGCTATTGCTGCAGGTCACGGGGGCTCATGTGGGCGTGTCCGAGGCGTTAATGGAGGAGGTCTACGACCAGGGGAAGGGAGAGATGGAGCGGGGAAGTGACAGGGCATCGCGCGTGTGAGGCTGCCCATTGGAGCTCTCGGGCGGCTGGTGCGCGTGCGAGAGGAGGCAGGAGGAGGGAGAAGGAGGAGGGGTACCATGCCGTGGCGTGTTGAGGACGCCGAGGAGCATCGTCGGGCTCGCTGGGGAGGCCCGAGGTGGCCGGGGGTGCTTGGCAGGGGGCGGCTACAGTGCGGGAGCGCACTGTAGCGCGCTCCAGAGCGCCCAAATGGCATGCCATGGCATTTTATATGCCTTGTGGGCGCGGCCACTAATGTCTGGTAGCTCTAGGAGGGAGTAAAGAAAGGGGAGGAAGCATTGGATGCCATGGAGGGCTACTGGAATGAGGAGGGAGGTGAGAAAGGAGAAGAATGCTGCTGTCCAGAAGGGTAAATGGGGGGTGTTTCACCCCTCAATCATTGAACTGAGGCCAGGGAAGAGTTACTGGATATAGGAGAAGACTAGGAGGAGATGTGGTAAAAAGTTGAGCTCAAGGAGAATATTGTAAGTGGTCAAAAAGGTGGTTTTGGAAATTTTGCAGAAGGTGTTTGTTGTAGGTTTGGGCAAGTAAATTAACTCCACTGGACATGAGAATTAACAGGATCAAGTGTCACACAAAATTGAGGTTGACCACCAAGTTTGAGTCCATTTTGAGAAAGTTGCCAATGCAACTTTTTTAAACCCTAGAAATCAGCAGAAATGGCTTTACCAAGATTTAGTCATGCAAATCTATTCTCCTTGATGCACCACTTGGTGTAGTGTCATCATTTGAGGATTTGAACATGTCCACAAAAATTCAGATCAAAAGGACACACTTGGCAATGTAGAGTTGTTCAAATTTGGTTCTGGACAAAAAGGGTTTTGGGGTACTTTGATCAAGATAACATTCTCTCCAACTTGTGCTATTTGGTCTAGATACATTATTACACCATTTGAGCATGTGCACCAATTTTGAGAGCATTTGGACATGTTTGACAATGCAAAAATGTTCAAACTTGAAAAAGGACAGAAGTGGTTTTAAGAGGGTTTCATGGGGTTATACTATTCTCCATGACATGGTACTTGGCAAGATCATCAAAAATGTCATATGTGATATGTTGGAATTTTCTTGGATTTTTATGAAAATATTTCCTGTAGAAATATTTCAAATCCTTGAAATGAGCAGAAATGGTTTTTGGAGGTTTTGTCCAATATTTTGATCATGACCATGTGTTGAAACTCATATATATGGAAAATATATGTCCATTGAGTCTCCCTAATTTTTCTCAAAAAAAATTTTAAAGCTTTAAAATAATTTTAACCTATTAAAGACCATTTTTGGCCTTAAGAAAAGGCCTTTAAATCAAATAGGAAAATAACTTTTAAAATTATATTTTTGTGGGTTCTGGGTATCCTATATCTAATAGGAGTCAAACATATTTTTGGAAAGATTTTTACTGCCCTGAATTAAGTACTTGTAGTACAAATCTTAATTCAGGGGTTTTTGGAAAACTAATTTTTGAAAATACTTTTTGGCCAAATTATTTTTGTAAGAAAATACTATATTGCTCTATACACATGGCATGATCATTGGTTCAAGAGTTTGGAGCAAGGAGATGAAGTATAGGAGTTGGAGGATTTATTTGATTTTGAGAGCACTTGCAAACAACAGACAAAATCCAAACAAGGCAAGGTCCAAAACACTCAAAAGTTTTTGTCAAACCACATTTTATCATGATTTATTAGCTTAAGTGTTGTGGCATGAAAATTAGGGTGTGACAGACCTACCCCCCTTACAAGAATCTCGTCCCCGAGATTCCCAGACTAGGCGCGGAAAGGAATACGGAAACTTGGATTTGGGGTAGTCTTCACGTCCTCATACTGCTTCTGCTTCCGTTTGGTGCTCCATTGAACCTTGAAGTACTCGATGGCATGGCTTCGTGTTTGTCGTCCTGCTTGATCCAGATTACAATTGGGATCTCTCGCGTAGGTCATATTGGGCTGGAGGTCGATGGCTCGTGGTCGAAGTCCTTGTAGAGACCGGGCTAGTTAGGAAGTTGGAAACGTTTCCGGAGTGGTGTTGTGTCGAAAAATCTTGTGCACAGTGGGTGACTCAGGTGATAACTCTAGCTGGTAGCCTTCTATTCTTCCCCTTGCAGTGATCTTGGAGAAGGCCGATAAATCTTGGTGTGAGCTTCCCTTTGACATGGAAATGCTTGGTTCCTTTGAGAGAAGTGGTTTGCAGATATGCCTGGTCTTTGATGCGGAGGTATACTTCTTGAAGATGGTGATTGGTGTAGTTCTTCCTCCTAGACATGACGATCTTCAGATGTTCCTTGACCAGCTCAAGGATTCTTCTTCCGTCTTCGGGTAGACAAGTATGTTATCAAACAAGGATGACAACTAACTTGCCCAAGCACTCCATGAAGTCTATGTGGTACATAAAGTGGGCTGAGGCATTGGTGATGGACGCGGTTGAGCAATGGCCAAGGTCTTATCAATCTAGAGCCAAAGCCCAAGGTCAGGATCCGACCATGTTGTGGCTTGGTAGGGCATAAGGGTTTCAAGGATTCTAGTGTGTGAGTGAATGTTTATCATACCATCCTTGAGCACAGTTTCTGAGATGCCAATCGTTCTATCTAGTCTTCCAAATAATCACATCATGTTACCGAAAGAATCATCCCGTATAGGTCAACTCCAATCGTCACTCATGTTATTCATATCCTCATGACTCCCCGAGGGGAGGTCTAACAAAATCATATACATGTCAACTATCCCCAAACTCATATGTATGGCTACCCCTAAAAATCCATGGGTAGAGCATATGAGCTGCTAAGCCTGAATTTAATCACCACAATCCAAGTGCTCAGTCTATTGATCCAAGGTCCATGATAAAGCATCTCTATCCTAAGGAAACACGTCGTAAGCCACTCCAAGATCTTGTTTCCTTCCTATGAATCAACTCCAATAACCCATTAACTTCCATTAATCACTACATAATCCATTAATTCTACAAATCCAATGTCTATGGTGTCTCACACGAATCTTCTAATGTCCTATATTCCCCAAATACTTGAAAGGGCTGTCTTTACCATAGTAAGTCCACCAATTTCCATTATCATGGTCAAGTAAACTCCAAGGTCAAGCTTATATCAACTCCGACAATTAATCCAATCTCCTAGTTTATTGTCCTCCAAGAAACATGGTATCATGATCGAGATCATCAGTCTAAATCCAATTTACTCCGAACCATGTAGAATTACTCTGCATCCATACTCCACTAGGATAACGTATTGAATCCAAATCTCATGCCCAACGAGAATTCCTATCTATTCCCCATGTCATTGATACAAACTCATCAAGTCATTTGTCCTCTACTCCTATATCCTCAAACTGGTCTTCCCTATGGCATCGTCAGTTCTGTTGCTATATTAGGATGATAATGTGCTCATTCACTATGTCCACTAGTTCCATAATGAACCCTGTGTTGTGCAAGGTTTACAGAGGCTTAACTGGTTCTCTTGCAATTCTATGGGTTAAGCACATGGTTAAGGACTCGAGCTGGGGTATCTCGTGAAGTCTCGAAGGGTCTAAGAATGGGTTTCTAGTCTGGGGGTTAAACATGACTCTACAGGGCTTTACTTGGTCGAGGAGGCTGTAGAAAAGTTCTTCAGTGCTAGTTGGTCGCCGAAGTAGACTCCTTGGTGCATCTTGTCTTGCTGGTCTTCAGTTGAGGAGAGAGATGAGAGGGATAACTAGCATAAAGGGGGATGCCTAAAGGGGGGTTCTATAGTGCAGGTGCAAACAACAGGTGGCAAAAAGGGCCAAACAAAAGAAACAAGGTAAGGAAGGTGATATAGTCACATACTTGTTGCCTAGGGCAAAAGTGCGACCTATATCAAAACACAAACAAATAAAAACAAGCAACACACAAGCATGGTTCTATTCGAACCGTCATGCGGACTCGACTGCGCATAGGGGGTACACGACTCATCCTACCCTAGGGGTTCTCGGACTCAGTAATCGTGCCTTGAGCCCCGTGCAGTCTTCTGAGTTTTCCTCAAGTGTTGCTACGTCTCTTGTAGTTGTTCGATGAAACGATCCAGGTTGAGCCTGAAGATCCTTCAACAACTTCTTGCCTGTTGAAGTGATGGGGTGAAGGTGGATCCTCGTAGCAGGCATTGACTCGGTCTTCTGTTGTCTTCTTATTCATGACGATCCCGTTTTGTCTTCTAAGGCGTCGATGGTACCAGGTAGGTAATCCTTTATGAAATAACATTAACAAGGCATAGTAGAGATCCAACATGTCGGCTACGTTGATGACAACATCGACACCAAGAGCGGGGGATGAAGAGAACCATTTTCCTGATCACTATAGTGAGGCGGACCAAATGGCGAGGTTCTCATCCACCGGTGGTTGCCGATACAACAACGGTAGTGACAGGGTTACTCTATTAGAGATGTATATCATGATCTTGCATATCCTATGCCATGATCATCATAGGCTAACGTTGCATCATCCTGGGCAAATTCAAAGGTGTCACCGTCCTCTAGGTCTTCATGTCCTCATTCTTCAAAGGCGTATCTTCTGTTGGCATCGTCTTGCTGTGGTGTTGCCAATCTTGTGTTCAGAAGAGGTGGGTGAGTGTTAGGCAAGATCTAATCCTTCTAGGCTACCCACGAGGATTACAAGGAATCCCGTGGTCAGGGGCTTGAGGGTGCTAGCGACCGTTTGCAATAGTTTTGAAGGGAAGAGATTGATAGGGAAAGTATACCTTAGTTTTCTAAAAACTGAGAAGGGAAGAGAAGTATAGATAGTTTTGAAAACTAGTAATAGTTTTGGAAATAGTTTTACCCTAACTAACGACCATGCTAACTAAGGCTTCCTACAGTCAGGATGGCTCTGATACCAGCTCTATGGGGACCCCGACTCATAAGTCGTGATCACCGAATGCACGTGTACAGTGATCCCAGAGATCAATGCTCACTGAACACACAGAAGCTGAATAACAAGAGTCTTACATCCATACATACCGTATTACACAAGTAGGACCATTATGGTAAAGTCTTGAGTATAACATCGCAGCGGAAATCTTTGTCGATAACTTGGACCCATGCCATCTGCCTTAACCCTACAGGCATTCTGACTAGGAAGCGTCCTAGCTCGCATGTTCGTCACCGAGGTACTCTTCTTCATATCATGTTCTTTCATGCCTGGCCAATAAAATAACCAGTGGCAAGCCAATGAGTACTTTGAATGTACTCACAAGCAACCCATGTTTTGGTTCAAGATACAACAATGCATGATATAGGTAAAAAAATTTGCGGAAAGCTAGTTTTTGAGTGCAATGACATGTTCAACAACTCGTAAGACATGCATCAGGAGAATTCAAGTAACCAAGAGGACAGGTTACAGATATCAACACAAAGGGAGTGGGCTCCAACATAACTCATCCATGTCAAGTCCTTTGACTTGACCCAAGTAGTTCTTCCCACACACTGGTTTGTAAACAAGTGGACGTAGCCCAAGAGCGGTTACCCAACTGTCCTTGACCGTGGTGTGACACCCCAAAATTTTGGCCTCATTTTATTAAATTAAATTTTTTGCCAGGAACTAAAACTTTTATTTTCTGGGCTCCCTTTTTATTTTTGAACCTTTTCCTCCCTTGATTTATGGAGTTTTTCCCCAAAGTGAAAACTTTTCAAATATGTTATTGGACTTGTTTAACCTCTCAAGAAAAACTTTTCTTTTATCAGTATAACTATTTACCTAATTAATTTGCTTGATCTTTATTTTCTTGAAAAATGGTTTTTCAAGGTTATATGGCCATATTTGAACTACAACCATTTGATAAATTCACTTAAAATTTCAACCAAAATTTGGAGTTGTCAGGTGAAGTTTTTAAACCACTTTTATGCAAAAATATTTTCTGTCCATTAAATATTTGGAGCTCTACATCACCTTTTCAAATCTGGTCCAGTAGGCATATTTGCACTACAACCTATTTAAATATTTCTTAAAAGCCCTCACCAAAATTATGGGATGTTGGTAGTAGCATATGATTCAACATTATGCAAAAACCTAGTGCTGTTCTTTGAAAATTTTGAGTGAATCAACCTCTTTTCCATTCTGGTCCAGCCTTGTGATTTCTACTGCAACCCTATTTATTTTTGCTCCAGTAACCTTGTGCCTTCTCCTACTTGTAGACAGCCCTACCAAACCCCTAAGTCCAGGAGCATGCACCCATTGGAATGTTTTTGGTTCATGAAATAATGCCATTTATCTCCTGTCCAGAATTGTAGTTTTGCAAAACATGCACTAACAAGTTTGTGCTTTTCACAAACTAACCTCATCACCCTCTTATTCATCTAAAGAGACCACCATCTGGAGTTTTTGGCCACTCCAAGACCTGCCTAAGTGCCCTTAGCATTTTGTCAAACACCTTATGGGCATAATCAGTTTTGACAAGGGTTTGTGTTTGCTCTATGAACTTGATCCCCTGACCAAACCAGCCTGTCCAATGGTGTTTCCCTAGCCTATAGCCCCACCCTGCTAACCCTCTTGCGGTTTGGAACCCCCCTAGCATGCCATGGCATTTCGTCGAGCACGTTTCGTGCATGCTCTGGGCGCGAGCAAAGCACGCGTTTTGCACGTGCCGTGCCGACCCGACGCGTCGCGCCCCTGGCCTTGCCCGCTTTGCAGAGCCACGCCACTCGCTCTCCTCCTAACCACGTCATGCCAAGCAGGCCCTGGTGCCCTGCAGCACCGCCGTCAGAGCCGCTTGGCGGCATGCCCGCGGCCGCATCCGCCACCGCCATGGGCAGCACCGCCCAAACCACCACAGGGCGCCAGCTCGCCTCTTTCGACAGTGTAGTGGTCGTCGTTAGCCCCGGGAGCTAGCCAGCCACCGCCACGTCGCCCTGCAGCATAGAGAGGCGGTTCACCGCCGTTCTTATCCCTGGCCGCCGTAAACCTACTTGGACGTGCTATAAAGAGAAGTCCCCGAACTCCCCCGAGCACGTAGGCAACCTCAGGCCACCCCAATGGCGCTCCCCTAGCTCGCATTCGACCCAGGGAGGTTTTCTTCCCCGTCTCCGGCAACTCCTGCTGCCGCCACCGCCCCGGCCATTCCGGCACCTCTATTACCTCCCCCTCTCCACTCTCTCCACCAGGAGCCTTCTCTTCCTCCCGCGAACACTTCCCCCTGCTCGATTTTGATCGGGAGTCACCGCAGCCCCAAAAGCACTTTGCTCCCGAGGCCACCTCCGCCGAGAAGCTCGCCACCGGCCGCTCCCTCCGTCCCTTCCTGCCTGACGACCACCGGGAGGACCGCCCTTGAGTGGCGGATCCATCCCCGCCCTCGGGACGCCGCAAGGAGGCGCCAATCGCCGACGACGATCGCCGGAGTCCCGCCCCCTCTCGGGCAGAGGAAGGAGAGGGAAAGGTGACTGGTCAAACCTGACCAGTGGGGCCCCTGGACCCACTGTCAGCGACCCCGCGCCTGTCCATGTGGGATTAAGTGAAAGCGTATAATTCCCCAGTACGTTTTCTCTGCACCGAAAGTGTATTCGAGACTGAAGCGTTTTCTTTTTGTTTTATTTTTAAAAACAGATTTGACCAGAACTTTGACTATCTATAACTCTTTGAATATAACTCCAAATGAATTGATTCTTTTTCCTACATCTCTCAAATTCTGTCTAGTTTATTTTAAGATTTATTTGAAAATTTTCCAAACAACTTTTTTGTACTGTTTTTGAAATATGTGTTATTTTCATATTTTTGAAAATAGGATTTTTAAAGAGAAGAAAGCTTTCAAAAGATTTGGAGTGCACCCTGCCTTTCCACACCATGAAGGCAAGCATCTTGAACCCTGGCATAATATTTTTGATGTGTTGGTTGACAAGATTATAACACCACCTTATTTCGAAGAACTCGTTATTTTATGTGATGATGCGATCATTTGCATGAATGCATATTAGTGATTTCCTCGCTGTTGGAAATGAATATACTTGTGATGGTAAGCATCCTCATGTGCCTTGCATGCATGCCGGAAAGGAATCCGGGAAAGCCTCTGCCTTGTGTAGGAGTGAGCTTGTCGCCGGTCCCAGTCGGGACGGTTATGTCCGGTATGGCATAGTAAGGTATAATGGGTGGTGATTTTGTTGGTCGAAATATATTTGATATACATGTCATGTAGGGAATTTATAAGCCTCCTGAGTCGGCCATAGATCGAGTCTTGTTCCGGTAACCCCCGTACTTGTTTCTTACTGCCACTTGTCCCTACCATAGGTGGGGTATGGTTCAGTAAGTTGTTAACCCTTGTCTTGGCACACACCGTATAGAGAGGCCATGGTGGAAGATACCGGTTGTAGCCGGTAGGCATGCCACCTGGTCCGGGGGCATGGGTGTATCCGGTTGGGACCGAGAGGGGGGCACCCCTTAGAGCGCGCGATAGAAATTTGATCCCATGCTACGCGAGGTTGTAGCCTCCCCACTTAGAGTTTTGCTTAACAGGTGTCATGGGTGATTCCAGACACAAGTAAAAGCTGGTGTGTGCAAGTCAGGTGTGTTTTCAATTAAAAGACCGTAGACGGAATTAGTCCCGATGGACTAAAGGAATCCGTTACTCATGGGTAAAGAGTACACCCTCTACAGAGATATTAAACCTATTCGAATAGCCGTGTCCATGGTTAAGGATTATAGTCTGGGATGGGTCAAGTGTCGGTCTTAGTGTCGGTCTTCGGAGGAGAAACCACTAAACTCGAATATTGATGATGACAAGTGATATATGATGGTTATGATTGTTATCATTATGGACTAACCGGTTGTATTGTTTGAAATAAGGAATATCCCTGGGACGGTACCACCTCCTGGATATTCACTATGATTATAAGCCCTTTATGTGGCGTCGCTCAGACGCCCGACTGTGGCAGGTTCGTTATTTCATTTATTTTTACAAGCCCTTTAGGTGGCGTCTCTCAGACGCCCGACTATGGCAGGTTCGTTATTTCATTTATCTTTACAAGCCCTTTATGTGGTGTCGCTCAGACGCCCGACTGTGGCATGTGGTTACTTCATTTACCCATAAGCCCTTTATGCGGCGTCGCACAGACGCCCGACTGCGGCATGTTTGTTATTTCATTTTCTTATAAGCCCTTTATGTGGCGTCGCTCAGACGCCCGACTGTGTCATGCTTGTTAATTTATTTACTTTATAAGCCCCTTACGTGGTGTCGCTAAGACGCCCGACTGAGGCATGCTCACTTTTACTATCCTTTCGAGATGTCGCTTCAGACATCCGATCTGTGCATTTTATTTCTATTCTGTCATTGCATATTACGGTTCATATAAATAACCTGCTTGCATCAAGATTTTATTTATGACTAACGATGTGATCATAGAATATTTCAGTACATGTTGATCAATTATATTATACCTGTGTTCTTAATGTTTGCGAGTACATTCAAAGTACTCACTGGCTTGTCCCTGGCTATTGTCTTGGCCAGATTGCTTGCTTGGAGAGGAGCGTGGCGATGACAGCCTCGGGACCTAAGCAACGGTGATAGCAGCCTCGCGAAGATAGGAGTTAACCTGGTCAGCGGTTCCTGTGGGAAATGGAGTCCCATAGACCATGGTGATCCACAAACCGCTTCCGCCCTCAACCACTAGAAACCATTTGATGTACTCATAGGCCACAATGGTATTGTACTATATATTTTGCACTTTTGCTTGGAATTTCTGTAACAAGTTGGTGCCTCATCAGCTAACAGTAATCCTGGGGCTGGTGAGCACAACGGCCCTTTTCTGGAATTTAATGCCCGGAAAAACCGATCGTGACAGACTTGGTATCAGAGCCAGGCTGACCATTGGCTAATCCTATCTTAGCCAGGTCAATAAACTTAGGTAAACCAACCCACCAGACCTCAGCCAAACCCCAGTCAAGCTTCCCTTGCAAGATAGCCACACCTTGACCCGACACCTTTTGGCAGTCGGTGCACAACCTATCAACCTAACATGTCGCTCATGCGCGAGTGACCGAATCCTGAATAGTCTTTTCGCAAGCGTGCGAAGGAAGACTCCGTCCCCTTTTCTATAAAAGGGCACGCTAGCCTCAACCCAACCCAGCACAGCCTCTACCCAAACCGAGCTAAAATGCCAGGACCCATCGTCCACAATGAGACCACAGCAACCAACCTTGGAGGCTTTGTGACCATACTCGCAAACCTCACCCGTCGTGCCTATGCGTTAGAAGAGCCCCCAGAATATGTTGTGTACCAAGGACCCATGAGAAGTGAGAGCCGACAATTCTGGGCCACTGTACACATCTACGGTAGGGGTCTAGCGCCCGAGCGCCCCTAAAGGTTCACCGGAAGGACAACTTCCTTTGAGCCTCAAGCCATCCAACTAGCTACTCGAGAGGCTATAGTTCATCTCTGGCACTTGTCGCCCAGAGTTAACTATCGCTCATTCCACTACTACCCCGGACGTGAAGGGTATGGTAGGCCACCCCCAAGTTGCCAACGGAGATCACGAGACAGATCATGCATTGTTGCATCTAGTGCGCTATGTAGGTGCACTAGAGGAACTGGTCGATCAAATCACCATTGACCTAATCGCAGCTCGTGGAGAGCTGGTTCGTCGAGCCCCGGCGCGAGAAGATAACGAGCCCAACGCCGACAACCTAGTCGTGCTGTTTGGACAACCGATCGAGTCCCTGAGATCTGCCCCAACCATCGGCCAAGGTGCTTCGATGACCCCAGAAGTGCTTCGTCGCCTCTTGGGAGCACACTCCAGCGGGGTTGTGGCCAACAATCCCCGAGATGGTCATCATCGCTACCCCGAGCCTGCAGCCCCTCAACCCACTCCAGCTAATCCCGACAGTGAGACCAGAAGAGAAGCCTCGACATCCACAAGGCACGCCCGCTTGGATATGAACGAGGTAGACTAATTTACTCGATTAGTACCGAGCCTTAGTACGGCCACGCCCTGTATTTGTGTGTCGCCTTGATTGAATGATGTTTGCTTGAGCGCCTCGATTTTTTTACCATGCTGGTGTACGTCGGTGAACGGTTGCATTTTTCTTCGAGCGTACCAAAAACCAACCCCCGGCCACACAAAGTTTGTGCTATGAGTAAGCTTTTTGGTTCCAACTAACAGGGAAGATAATTTCAAAAAAAAACAACTCTTATCAAATCTCGAGGACGAGATTTTTCTTAAGGGGGGTAGTGTTGTGACACCCCAAAATTTTGGCCTCGTTTTATTAAATTAAAATTTTTGCCAGGAATTCAAACTTTTATTTTCTCGGCTCCCTTTTTATTTTTGAACCTTTTCCTC
Organism: Triticum urartu; assembly: GCF_056163025.1. Lineage (NCBI taxonomy): Eukaryota > Viridiplantae > Streptophyta > Magnoliopsida > Poales > Poaceae > Triticum > Triticum urartu. Next base: position 561,649,876 of record NC_141875.1, read on the forward strand.
CCTTGATATATGGAGTTTTTCCCCGAAGTGAAAACTTTTCAAATATGTTATTGGACTTGTTTAACCTCTCAAGAAAAACTTTTCTTTTATCAGTATAACTAATTACCTAATTAATTTGCTTGATCTTTATTTTCTTGAAAAATGGTTTTTCAAGGTTATATGGCCATATTTGAACTACAACCATTTGATAAATTCACTTAAAATTTCAGCCAAAATTTGGAGTTGTCAAGTGAAGTTTTTAAACCACTTTTATGCAAAAATATTTTTTGTCCATTAAATATTTGGAGCTCTACATCACCTTTTCAAATCTGGTCCAGTAGGCATATTTGCACTACAACCTATCTAAATATTTCTTAAAAGCCCTCACCAAAATTATGGGATGTTGGTAGTAGCATATGATTCAACATTATGCAAAAACCTAGTGCTGTTCTTTGAAAATTTTGAGTGAATCAACCTCTTTTCCATTCTGGTCCAGCCTTGTGATTTCTACTGCAACCCTATTTATTTTTGCTCCAGTAACCTTGTGCCTTCTCCTACTTGTAGACAGCCCTATCAAACCCCTAAGTCCAGGAGCATACACCCATTGGAATTTTTTTGGTTCATGAAATAATGCCATTTATCTCCTGTCCAGAATTGTAGTTTTGCAAAACTTGCACTAACAAGTTTGTGCTTTTCACAAACTAACCTCATCACCCTATTATTCATCTAAAGAGACCACCATCTGGAGTTTTTGGCCACTCCAAGACCTGCCTAAGTGCCCTTAGCATTTTGTCAAACACCTTATGGGCATAATCAGTTTTGACATGGGTTTGTGTTTGCTCTATGAACTTGATCCCCTGACCAAACCAGCCTGTCCAATGGTGTTTCCCTAGCCTATAGCCCCACCCTGCTAAACCTCTTCCGGTTTGGAACCCCCCCAGCATGCCATGGCATTTCGTCGAGCACGTTTCGTGCATGATCTGGGCGCGAGCAAAGCACGCGTTTTGCACGTGCCGTGCTGAGCTGACGCGTCGCGCCCCTGGCCTTGCCCACTCTGCAGAGCCACGCCACTCGCTCTCCTCCTAACCACGTCACGCCAAGCAGGCCCTGGTGCCCTGCAGCACCGCCGTCAGAGCCGCTTGGCGGCATGCCCGCGGTCGCATCTGCCACCACCATGGGCAGCACCGCCCAAACCACCACAGCGCGCCAGCTCACCTCTTTCGACAGTGTATTGGTCGTCGTTAGCCCCTGGAGCTAGCCAGCCACCGCCACGTCGCCCTGCAGCACAAAGAGGCGGTTCACCGCCGTTCTTATCCCCGGCCGCCGCAAACCGACTTGGACGTGCTATAAAGAGAGGTCCCCAAACTCCCCCGAGCACGCAGGCAAACTCAGGCCACCCCAATGGCGCTCCCCTAGCTCGCATTCGACCCAGGGAGGTTTTCTTCCCCGTCTCCGGCAACTCCTGCCGCCGCCACCGCCCCGGCCATTTCGGCACCTCTAGTACCTCCCCCTCTCCACTCTCTCCACCAGGAGCCTTCTCTTCCTCCCGCGAACACTTCCCCCTGCTCGATTTTGATCGAGAGCCACCGCAGCCCCAAAAGCACTTTGCTCCCGAGGCGACCTCCGCCGAGAAGCTCGCCGCCGGCCGCTCCCTCCGTCCCCTCCTGCCTGACGACCACCGGGAGGACCGCCCTTGAGTGGCGGATCCATCCCCGCCCTCGGGACGCCGCAAGGAGGCGCCAATCGCCGACGACGATCGCCGGAGTCCCGCCCCCTCTCGGGCAGAGGAAGGAGAGGGAAAGGCGACTGGTCAAACCTGACCAGTGGGCCCCCTGGACCCACTGTCAGCGACCCCGCGCCTCTCCATGTGGGATTAAGTGAAAGCGTATAATTCCCCAGTACGTTTTCTCTGCACCGAAAGTGTATTCGAGACTGAAGCGTTTTCTTTTTGTTTTATTTTTAAAAACAGATTTGACCAGAACTTTGACTATCTATAACTCTTTGAATGTAACTCCAAATGAATTGATTCTTTTTCCTACATCTCTCAAATTCTGTCTAGTTTATTTTAAGATTTATTTGAAAATTTTCCAAAAAACTTTATTGTACTGTTTTTGAAATGTGTTATTTGCATATTTTTGAAAATAGGATTTTTGAAGAGAAGAAAGCTTTCAAAAGATTTGGATTGCACCCTGCCTTTCACACCATGAAGGCAAGCATCTTGAACCCTGGCATAATATTTTTGATGTGTTGGTTGACACGATGATAACACCACCTTATTTCGGAGAACTCGTTATTTTATGTGATGATGTGATGATTTGCATGAATGCATATTAGTAATTTCCTCGCTGTTGGAAATGAATATACTTGTGATGGTAAGCATCCTCATGTGCCTTGCATGCATGCCGGAAAGGAATCCGGGCAAGCCTCTGCCTTGGGTAGGAGTGAGCTTGTCGCCGGTCCCCATCGGGACGGTTATGTCCGGTATGGCATAGTAAGGTATAATGGGTGGTGATTTTGTTGGTCGAAATATATTTGATATACATGTCATGCAGGGAATTTATAAGCCTCCTGAGTCGGCCATAGATCGAGTCTTGTTCCGGTAACCCCCATACTTGTTTCGTACTGCCACTGGTCCCTACCGTAGGTGGGGTATGGTTCAGTAAGTTGTTAACCCTTGTCTTGGCCCACACCGTACAGAGAGGCCATGGTGGAAGATACCGGTTGTAGCCGGTAGGCATGCCACCTGGTCCGGGGGCATGGGTGTATCCGGTTGGGACTGAGACGGGGGCACCCCTTAGAGCGCGCGATAGAAATTTGATCCCATGCTACACGAGGTTGTAGCCTCCCCACTTAGAGTTTTGATTAACAGGTGTCATGGGTGATTCCAGACACAAGTAAAAGCTGGTGTGTCAAGTCAGGTGTGTTTTCAATTAAAAGACCGTAGACGGAATTAGTCCCGATGGACTAAAGGAATCCGTTACTCGTGGGTAAAGAGTACACCCTCTGCAGAGATATTAGACCTATTCGAATAGCCATGTCCATGGTTAAGGATTACAGTCTGGGATGGGTCAAGTGTCGGTCTTAGTGTCGGTCTTCGGAGGAGAAAGCACTAAACTCGAATATTGATGATGACATGTGATATATGATGGTTATGATTGTTATCATTATGGACTAACCGGTTGTATTGTTTGAAATAAGGAATATCCCTGGGACGGTACCACCTCCTGGATATTCACTATGATTATAAGCCCTTTATGTGGCGTCGCTCAGACGCCCGACTGTGGCTGGTTCGTTATTTCATTTATTTTTACAAGCCCTTTAGGTGGCGTCGCTCAGACGCCCGATTGTGGCAGGTTCGTTATTTCATTTATCTTTACAAGCCCTTTATGTGGTGTCGCTCAGACGCCCGACTGTGGCATGTGGTTACTTCATTTACCCATAAGCCCTTTATGCGGCGTCGCATAGACGCCCGACTGCGGCATGTTTGTAATTTCATTTTCTTATAAGCCCTTTATGTGGCGTCACTCAGACGCCCGACTATGGCATGCTTGTTATTTTATTTACTTTATAAGCCCCTTACGTGGTGTCGCTAAGACGCCCGACTGAGGCATGGTCACTTTTACTATCCTTTCGAGATGTCGCTTCAGACATCCGATCGGTGCATTTTATTTCTATTCTGTCATTGCATATTACGGTTGCATATAAATAACCTGCTTGCATCAAGATTTTATTTATGACTGGCGATGTGATCATAGAATATTTTAGTACATGTTGATCAATTATATTATACCTGTGTTCTTAATGTTTGTGAGTACATTCAAAGTACTCACTGGCTTGTCCCTGGCTATTGTCTTGGCCAGATTGCTTGCTTGGAGAGGAGCGTGGCGGTGACAGCCTCGGGACCTAAGCAACGGTGATAGCAGCCTCGCGAAGATAGGAGTTAACCTGGTCAGCTGTTCCTGTGGGAAATGGAGTCCCATAGACCGTGGTGATCCAAAAACCGCTTCCGCCCTCAACCACTAGAAACCATTTGATGTACTCATAGGCCACAATGGTCTTGTACTATATATTTTGCACTTTTTCTTGGAATTTCTGTAACAAGTTGGTGCCTCATCAGCTAACAGTAATCCTGGGGCTGGTGAGCACAACGGCCCTTTTCTGGAATTTAATGCCCGGAAAAACCGGTTGTGACACATGGACACGGCTATTCGAATAGTTTTACACTCTGCAGAGGTTGCACACTTTACCCACAAGATCCGGGGAACTTCCGTGTCATCCACGACCCGCGGTACCTCAAGTACCCGGGGTAAGCACCCGATCACTATCTTTCCCTAGACAACACTAACATGGAGTCCACTCGATTGGTAGTAACCCCCGTGCCCAACATTTCACAACTTAAAATTGTGGAGCCTCGCTCCCATATTCATCACATACCACTGGCATGGCGTACCAACGGTGTGTCCGGTGCCCCATAAAAATGTTCTTGGCCGCCCTACCTGGCACGACCCCGTCCCGAGAGAGAGCACCAACTCTCCCCCATCACTAGTAATGCGGGCTCCAAGCTAGTATCGGCCTAGGTAATCAATAATGCCCTTTCCCATATAAGGGTAGAGTGGTTGGGCATGTAAGGTTGGAATAACGGTCGCAACTTAAGCCAATCCGTTTTGAAAAAAAATAACACACACATTTGCCTCGGTACACCACTTCGTCATCAAGTGGTTACCCAACTCATCATCTCCCCGGGCATAAGTGGCACCCGATGGGGGTTTTCGAAAAGTCTTTTGAAAATACTTTGTCTCCGTCACCTTGCATATTCCCATCCCTTTTGCGTAGCACTACTTAGCATCCTATCTACTCCCACTGGCATAACCCTCATAAGGCGGTAGGGTCGTGCACAATGAAATTATCAATGAGGAAGTAACAGAGGCAACCCATCAAAGTGGTTACCATCTCATCATGATTCCGATGCAACACTAATAAAGTGCTATATGACATGCATAAAAAGGGTTTCATAAATATGGTCAAAGGGCTGCTTGCCTGTTTTAACAAAGTCTTCGAGGTCTTCAAATATCTCTGGTCCAACTCCAAGCATTTCGTCTACTTCGTCAACTATCGTCGAAAGCAACCATAATAAGCAACACAACAAGGCAGGAAATGAAAGTGCTCTAAAAATATTGATTTGACTTTTCTAGGACATCTCTGGTTATATGAAAATTAACCAGAGTGGTTTCATTGGAATTGGGTCAGTGGATATTTCTAAACATTTTGATATGATGGAATCAAGGGGTTTATGGATTTGCAAGAGGTGTACAGAAATATTATTTGGAAAAATGAGCAAGGATACCCATTTAACAAGGCATGATTTTAGAAGCATCTAGGAGTTGGTTTCACTGGATTTGGAGTTCAAATGATTTTCCTATGAATTTGCAAAGTTGACAAATATGAAGAAATGGCTCATCATTTTATGTGGGATAGAAAGTATTAATAAAAATGTTCATAAGCTAAGTTATGAACATAGAAGCATCTAAGAATTTGAATCTTGGCATTTGGATCAAATTTGAGCCCATTGTGATTTTCTAAAGTTTATGATAGAAATGGAAAAATGAGATTTGATAATTATCTGTGAAATAGATACTTGTGGAAAAATGTGCAAATAGCACCATGAGATAGGGCATGTTTTTAGAAACTACTAGAAATTTGAATCATCAAATTTGGAGGTAATATGAATATTTGGGAGATTTTACAAATTATCTGGGAAAAGAAAATAAGAAAAAGACTATACCCTTATTCTGCACACTGGGCGAGAGATAGGCATGGGCCGGCCCAGCTGCACGGCTGCGCGCGGGCGGTCGACGCAGGAGGCGTACTCGGGAGAAATACGCCTTCCCCGAGCGAAGGTGTCAGCGGCAGAGCTCGTGTCCACCTAACGAGGCGGGGCCCTCCTGTCAGGTTTGTCCTCCACCACCCGCGCGGGTGTGACAGGAGACAGAGGAGGCACTCGATGCCGGTCGACGGCGCTACAGGGCGTCTCCGGCGATGTTCTGCCCACCGGCGTGCTCAGGGGACCCAGTCGCGTCCAATCGTGGGTGGCACGGTCGCCTAGGGGCACCGGGTCGAGCAAGGCGTCGACCGCGGCGGACGAGGCTGACGGTGGTGATGCAGCTGGACGGAACAGCCACGGGGAGGAGGGGGAGAAGCACGGGAGGGGCTCGCGGTGACGGTGTAGGTGCTCTAGTGCGGTCTAGAGGGGAGGAGGAGGAGTGGTGGGTGCGACTTTAGGCGGAGGCCGACGGCAAGGCTCCGGCCATGGTGGCGGATGGAGAGCACGAGGAGGGGAGTGGGTTGGTCCAGGGGGTCTCTGCGAGGGAGAGAGAGCGAAGGAGATCCATAGGGGGCCTGGGGCGGCTTTATATAGCCGACCCGTGGCTCACCGTGGTCCAGTGCGCCGGCGAGGCTGTTGCTGTTGCTGCAGGTCATGGGGGCTCATGTGGGCGTGTCCGAGGCGTTAGTGGAGGAGGTCTACGACCAGGGGAAGGGAGAGAAGGAGCGGGGAAGTGCGAGGGCATCGCACGTGTGAGGCTGCCCATTGGAGCGCTCGGGCGGCCGGTGCATCGTGGGGCGCGCTAGGGAGGCCCGAGGTGGCCGGGGGTGCTTGGCAGGGGGCGGCTACAGTGCGGGAGCGCACTGTAGCGTGCTCCAGAGCGCCCAAATGGCATGCCATGGCATTTTATATGCCTTGTGGGCGCGGCCACTAATGTCTGGTAGCTCTAGGAGGGAGTAAAGAAAGGGGAGGAAGCATTGGATGCCATGGAGGGCTACTGGAATGAGGAGGGAGGTGAGAAAGGAGAAGAATGCTGCTGTCCAAAAGGGTAAATGGGGGGTGTTTCACCCCTCAATCATTGAATTGAGTCCAGGGAAGAGTTACTGGAGATAGGAGAAGACTAGGAGGAGATGTGGTAAAAAGTTGAGCTCAAGGAGAATACTGTAAGTGGTCAAAAAGGTGGTTTTGGAAATTTTGCAGAAGGTGCTTGTTGTAGGTTTGGGCAAGTAAATTAACACCACTGGACATGAGAATTAACAGGATCAAGTGTCACACATAATTGAGGTTGACCACCAAGTTTGAGTCCATTTTGAGAAAGTTGCCAATGCAACTTTTGTAAACCCTAGAAATCAGCAGAAATGGCTTTACCAAGATTTAGTCATGCAAATCTATTCTCCTTGATGCACCACTTGGTGTAGTGTCATCATTTGAGGATTTGAACATGTCCACAAAAATTCAGATCAAAAGGACACACTTGGCAATGTAGAGTTGTTCAAATTTGGTTCTGGACAAAAAGGGTTTTGGGGTACTTTGATCAAGATAACATTCTCTCCAACTTGTGCCATTTGGTCTAGATGAATTATTACACCATTTGAGCATGTGCACCAAGTTTGAGAGCATTTGGACATGTTTGACAGTGCAAAATTGTTCAAACTTGAAAAAGGACAGAAGTGGTTTTGAGAGGGTTTCATGGGGTTATACTATTCTCCATGACATGGTACTTGGCAAGATCATCAAAAATGTCATATGTGACATGTTAGAATTTTCTTGGATTTTTATGGAAATATTTCCTGTAGAAATATTTCAAATCCTTGAAATGAGCAGAAATGGTTTTGGGAGGTTTTGTCCAATATTTTGATCATGACCATGTGTTGAAACTCATATATATGGAAAATATATGTCCATTGAGTCTCCCTAATTTTTCTCAAAAAAAATTTGAACGCTTTAAAAAAAATTTAACCTATTAAAGACCATTTCTGGCCTTAAGAAAAAGCCTTTAAATCAAATAGGAAAATAACTTTTAAAATTATATTTTTGTGGTTTCTGGGTATCCTATATCTAATAGGAGTCAAACATATTTTTGAAAAGATTTTTACTGCCCTGAATTAAGTACTTGCAGTACAAATCTTAATTCAGGGGATTTTGGAAAACTAATTTTTGAAAATACTTTTTGGCCAAATTATTTTTGTAGTAAAATACTATATTGCTCTATACACATGGCATGATCATTGGTTCAAGAGTTTGGAGCAAGGAGATGAAGTATAGGAGTTGGAGGATTTATTTGATTTTTAGAGCACTTGCAAACAACAGACAAAATCCAAACAAGGCAAGGTCCAAAACACTCAAAAGTTTTTGTCAAACCACATTTTATCATGATTTATTAGCTTAAGTGTTGTGGCATGAAAATCAGGGTGTGACACATTTTTATTTGGAAAGTGATATTTAGTTAATTCTTTTTTCAGATGATTAATAGATAAATTCCTTGTGTCCAGAAATTTATTTTAGAATTTTTGGGGTTCCATAACTTGCGTTATCTACAGATTACTACATACTGTTCTGTTTTTGACAGATTCTATTTTTCGTGTGTTGTTTGCTTATTTTGATGAATCTATGGCTAGTAAAATAGTTTATAAAGCATAGAGATGTTGGAATACGGTAGGTTTAACACCAATATAAATAAAATATGAGTTCATTACAGTAACTTGAAGTGGTCTTTTGTTTTCTTTTGCTAACGGAGCCCACGAGATTTTCTACTTTAAGTTTTGTGTTCTGAAGTTTTCAAGTATTGGGTAAAAGATTTGATGGATTATGGAACAAGGAGTGGCAAGAGCCAAAGCTTGGGGATGCCCATGGCACCCCAAGATAATCTACGGACACCTAAAAGCCAAAGCTTGGGGATGCCCTGGAAGGCATCCCCTCTTTCCTGTATTTCCATCGATAACTTTACTTGGAGCAATATTTTTATTTACCACATGATATGTGTTTTGCTTGGAGCGTCTTGTATTATTTGAGTCTTTATTTGTTAGTTTTACACAATCATCCTTGCTATACACACCTTTGAGAGAGACACACATGATTCGGAAATTGTTAGAATACTCTTTGTGCTTCACTTATATCTTTTGAGTTATATAGTTTTTGCTCTAGTGCTTCACTTATACCTTTTAAGAGCACGGTGGTGGACTTGTTTTATAGAAACTATTGTTCTCTCATGCTTCACTTAGATTATTTTGAGAGTCCTACAAAACAGCGCGTTAATTTGCTTTAATTATGTTAGGCATTCAAGATTAATAAAAAAATCACATGAGTGTGTTGAACACTATGAGAAGTTTGATACTTGATAATTGTTTTGAGATATGGAGATGGTGATATTAGAGTCGTGCTAGTTGAGTAGTTGTGAATTTGAGAAATGCTTGTGTTGAAGTTTGTGATTCCCGTAGCATGCACGTATGGTGAACCGTTATGTGAATAAGTTGGAGCATGAATTATTTATTGATTGTCTTCCTTATGAGTAGCGGTCGGGGACAAGCGATGGTCTTTTCCTACCAATCTATCCCCCTAGGAGCATGCGCATAGTACTTTGCTTCGATAACTAATAGATTTTTTGCAATAAGTATGTGAGTTCCTTATGACTAATGTTGAGTCCATGGATTATACGCACTCTCACCCATCCATCATTGCTAGCCTCTCTAATACCGCGCACCTTTCGCCGGTATCATACACCCACCATATACCTTCCTCAAAACATCCACCATACCTACCTATCATGGCATTTCCATCGCCATTCCGAGATATATTGACATGCAACTTTCCACCGTTCTGTTTACTATGACACTCTCCATCATTATCATATTGCTTTGCATGATCATGCAGTTGACATTTCAGTTGTGGCAAAGCCACCATTCATAATTCTCTCATACAAATCACTCATGCATCATTGCTATCCCGGTATACTGCTGGAGGCATTCATATAGAGTCATACTTTATTCTAGTATCGAGTTGTAATCATTGAGTTGTAAATAAATAGAAGTGTGATGATCATCATTCATAGAGTATTGTCCCAAAAAAAGGGGAAAAGGCCAAAAGAAAAAAAGGGGGCCCAAAATAATAATAATAAGGGACAATACTACTATCCTTTTTCCACACTTTTGCTTCAAAGTAGCACCATGATCTTCATGATAGAGAGTCTCCTATGTTATCACTTTCATATACTAGTGGGAAATTTCCATTATAGAACTTGGCTTGTATATTCCAATAATGGGCTTCCTCAAAATGCCCTAGGTCTTCATGAGCAAGCACGTTGGACGCACACCCACTTGGTTTATTTTGTGAAGCTTTCATATACTTGTAGCTCTACTGCATCCGTTGCATGGCAATCCCTACTCACTGACATTGATATCTATTAATGGGCATCTCCATAGCCCGTTGATACGCCTAGTTGATGTGAGACTATCTTCTCCCTTTTTGTCTTCTCCACAACCACCATTCTATTCCACATATAGTGCTATTTCCATGGCTCACGCTCATGTATTGCATGAAGATTGAAAAAGTTTGAGAACACCAAAAGTATGAAACAATTGCTTGGCTTGTCATCGGGGTTGTGCATGATTTAAATACTTTGAGTGCTGAAGATGGAGCATAGCCAGACTATATGATTTTTTAGGGATAACTTTCTTTGGCCATGTTATTTTGAAGAGAGATAATTGCTTTGTTAGTATGCTTGAAGTATTATTATTTCTATATCAATATTAAACTTTTTTCTTGAATCTTTCGGATTTGAATATTCATACCACAATTAAGAGAATTACATTGAAATTATGCCAAGCAGCATTCCACATCAAAAATTCTGTTTTTATCATTTACCTACTCGAGGACGAGCAGGAATTAAGCTTGGGGATTCTTGATACGTCTCCAACGTATCTATATTTTTTGATTGTTCCATGCTATATTATATTCTATTTTGGACATTATTGGGCTTTATTATACACTTTTATATTATTTTGGTGAATAACCTATTAACCGGAGGCCCAACCCAGAATTGCTGTTGTTTTTCCAATTTTAGAGTTTCGTAGAAAAAGAATATCAAACGGAGTCCAAACGGAGTGAAACCTTTGGGAACATGATTTTCGGAACGAACATGATCCAGAGGACTTGGACCCTACGTCAAGACATCAACTAGGAAGGCACGAGGTTGTGGGGCGCGCCCACCCCCTCCCCCCCTAGGCGCGCCCTCCATCCTCGTGGGGCCCATGTTGCTCCACCGACGTACTCCTTCCTCCTATATATACCTACGTACTCCCAAACTACTAGATACGGAGCCAAAACCCTAATTCCATCGTCGTAACTTTCTGTATCCACGAGATCCCATCTTGGGGCCTGTTCCGGAGCTCCGCTGGAGGGGGCATCGATCACGGAGGGCTTCTACATCAACACCATAGCCTCTCCGATTAAGTGTGAGTAGTTTACTTCAGACCTTCGGGTCCATAGTTATAGCTAGATGGCTTCTTCTCTCTTTTTGGATCTCAATACAAAGTTATCCCCCTCTCTTGTGGAGATATATTCGATGTAATGTTCTTTTGCGGTGTGTTTGTTGAGATCAATGAATTGTGGGTTTATGATCAAGTTTATCTATGAACAATATTTGAATCTTATCTAAATTCTTTTATGTATGATTGGTTATCTTTGCAAGTCTCTTCGAATTATCCATTTGGTTTTACCTACTAGATTGATCTTTCTTGCAATGGGAGAAGTGCTTAGCCTTGGGTTCAATCTTGCGGTGTCCTTTCCCAGTGACAGTAGGGGCAGCAAGGCACGTATTGTATTGTTGCTATCGAGGATTACAAGATGGGGTTTATATCATATTGCATGAGTTTATCCCTCTACATCATGTCATCTTGCTTAAAGCGTTACTCTATTCTCTTGAACTTAATAATCTAGATGCATGTTGGATAGCGGTCGATGCATGGAGTAATAGTAGTAGATGCAGGCAGGAGTCGGTCTACTTGTCTCAGACGTGATGCCTATATACATGATCATACCTAGATATTCTCATAACTATGCTTAATTGTGTCAATTACTCAACAGTAATTTGTTTACCCACCGTAATACTTATGCTCTCGAGAGAAGCCACTAGTGAAACCTGTGGCCCCCGGGTCTATTTTCCATTATATTAATCTTCCATCAACAGGCTATTTTCCTTTTCCGTTTATTTGGCTTTCATTACTTTGCATCTTTATCATAAAAATACCAAAAATATTGTCTTATCATATCTATCAGATCTCACTTTCGTAAGTGACCGTGAAGGGATTGACAACCCCTTTAATGCGTTGGTTGCGAGGATTTTATTTGTCTGTGTAGGTGCGAGGGACTCGCGCGTGGCCTCCTACTGGATTGATACCTTGGTTCTCAAAAACTGAGGGAAATACTTACGCTACTTTGCTGCATCACCCTTTCCTCTTCAGGGGAAAACCAACGCAGTGCTCAAGAGGTAGCATCGGTGTTAGTTTTGGTGACGAGTCTCATGAGTTTAATTTTTCCAAGGTTAGTAGAAAGCTTCATGAAAAAGAATTGCCAAGTAAAGATGAATTAATTGGTCTATCTTCTATTGTTGTACCACCTACTGATCCTTTAGAACAATATTTGCTAGACCATGAAAATGATTTACATATGCATGAATGAAATGAAATAGATAAGATTTTCTTTGAACAACGTCCTCTGCTTAAACATAACTTGCCTATTGAAACTCTAGGAGGTCCTCCTCCACCTAAAGGTGATCCTGTGTTTGAATTAAAACATTTACCACACACTTTGAAATATGCTTATCTTGATGAAAAGAAGATATATCCTATTATTATTAGTGCTAACCTTTAAGAACATGAAGAAGAAAGATTATTGAAAGTTCTAAGGAAGCACTGAGCTGCTATTGGATATACTTTTGATGATTTAAAGGGAATTAGTCCCACTCTATGTCAGCACAAAATTAATATGGAACCTGATGCTAAACCTGTTGTTGATCACCAATGTCGGTTAAATCCAAAAATGAAGGAAGTGGTAAGAATGGAAGTCTTAAAACTTTTGGAAGCAGGTATGATCTATCCTATAGCTAATAGTAGATGGGTGAGTCATGTTCATTGTGTCCCTAAGAAAGGAGGTATAACTGTTGTTCCTAATGATAAGAATGAACTTATTCCACAAAGAATTGTTACAGTCTATACAATGGTAATTGATTTTAGAAAATTAAACAAAGCAACTAGAAAAGATCATTACCCTCTGCCTTTTATTAATCAAATGCTTGAAAGATTATCTAAGCACACACATTTTTGCTTCCTTGATGGATATTCTGGTTTTTCACAAATACCTGTTTCTCAACCTGATCAAGAAAAGACCAATTTTACTTGTCCCTTTGGAACCTATGCTTATAGATGTATGCCTTTTGGTTTATGTAATGCACCTGCTACTTTTCAAAGATGTATGACTGCTATATTCTCTGACTTTTGTGAAAAGATTGTTGAGGTTTTCATGGATGATTTCTCTGTATATGGGAAGTCTTTTGATGATTGTTTAAGCAATCTTGATCGAGTTTTGTAGAGATGTGAAAAAATAAATCTTCTCTTGAATTGGGAGAAGTGCCACTTTATGGTTAATGACGGCATCGTCTTGGGTCATAAATTTTTTGAAAGAGTTATTGAAATGGACAAAGCAAAGGGTGATGCACTTGAGAAAAATGCCATGTCCTATAGATATCAAAGGTATTCGTAGTTTCCTAGGTCATGCTGGTTTCTATAGGAGATTTATCAAAGACTTTTCTAAAATTTCTAGGCCTCTTATAAATCTTTTGCAGAAGGATGTTCCTTTTGTTTTTTATGATGATTGTTTAGAAGCCTTCAAAACACTCAATAAAGCCTTAATTTCTGCACCTATTGTTCAACTAGCTGACTGGAACCCTTTTGAAATTATGTGTGATGCAAGTGACTATGCTGCTGGTGCTGTTCCAGGACAAAGAGTTGATAAGAAACTAAATGTTATTCATTATGCTAGTAAAACTCTAGACAATGCACAAAGAAATTATGCTACAACTGAAAAAGAATTTCTAGCAGTGGTGTTTTCTTGTGATAAATTTAGATCTTACATTGTTGATTCAAAAGTAATTGTTCATACTAATCATGCTGCTATTAAATATTTATGGAAAAGAAAGATGCTAAACCTAGAATTATTCGATGGGTTCTCTTGCCATAAGAATTTGATTTACATATCACTGATGGAAATGGAGCCGAGAACCCCGTAGCTGATAGCTTGTCTAGGCTTGAAAATGTGCTTGATGACCCACTACCTATTGATGATAGTTTTCCTGATGAGCAGTTAGCTGCAATAAATGTTTATCATAACACCCCTTGGTTTGTTGACTATGCTAATTATATTGTTGCTAAATATTTACCACCTAGCTTTACATACCAACAAAAAAACCTTCTATGACTTAAGACATTACTTTTGGGATGACCCACATCTTTATAAAGAAGGAGTAGATTGCATTATTAGACGTTGTGTACCTGAGCATGAACATGGACAAATTCTACAGAAATGTCACTCCGAAGCTTATGGAGGACATCATGCCGGAGATAGAACTGCTCACAAGGTATTGCAATCTGGATTTTATTGGCCTACTCTCTTCAAGGATGCCTGTAAGTTCATCTTATCTTGTGATGAATATCAAAGAATAGGTAATATCGGTAAGATTCAAGAAATGCCAATGAACTATTCACTTGTTGTTGAACCATTTGATGTTTGGGGATTTTATTACATGGGACCTTTTCCTTCCTCTAATGGGTATACACATATTTTGGATGCTGTTGATTATATTACTAAATGGGTAGAAGCTATTCCAACCAGTAGTTCTGATCACAACACCTCTATTAAAGTGCTTAAGGAAGTTATTTTCCCAAGGTTTGGAGTCCCTAGTTATTTAATGATTGATGGTGGTTCACACTTTATTCATGGCGCTTTCCGTAAAATGCTTGCCAAGTTTGATATTAACCATAGAATTGCATCACCTTATCATCCTCAGTCTAGGGGTCAAGTTGAACTTAGCAACAGAGAAATAAAATTAATTTTGCAAAAGACTGTTAATAGGTGAAGGAAGAATTAGTCTAAGAAATTAGATCATGCACTTTGGGCTTATAGAACATCATATAAAAATCCTATGGGTATGTCTCCTTATAAAATGGTTTATGGAAAAGCTTGTCATTTGCCTCTTGAGTTAGAACACAAAGTATATTGGGCAATCAAAGAGCTTAACTATGATTTCAAACTTGCTGGTGAAAAGAGGTTATTTGATATTAGCTCATTCGATGAATGGAGAACCCAAGATTATGAAAATGCAAAATTATTCAAAGAAAAAGTTAAAAGATGGCATCACAAAAGAATCCAAAAGCTTGAGTTTAAAGTCGGAGAATATGTTCTTTTGTACAACTCTCCTTTCAGATTTTTTGCAGGAAAACTCCTCTCAAAATGGGAAGGCCCCTACGTTATCGAGGAGGTTTACCGGTCTGGAGCCATCAAAATAAATAATGCCAAAGGTACTAACCTAAAGGTCGTCAATGGGCAACGAATAAAACATTATATCTTAGGTACGTCCATTAATGTTGAAAGTAATATTATCCAAACTTTGACACCGGAAGAACACATAAAAGAGTCCTTCCGGAACACTCCAGAATCGTGAAAATAAGGAGTACGTGATACGGTAGGTAAACGTACCCGAAAAAATCGCAAAAATATGTTTTTGTCAGTTTGGGAATATTTAGAAAAATAGGAAAATAAGAAACTACTAGGAAGCTTGCCTGGCGCGCCCAGGTGGGTTGGGCCCACCTGGGACACCTTCCGGACTCCGTTTTTCTTCCGTTTCTTTGTCCCACAAGATAAAAAAATCTAGATATGCTTCCCGAACCTGTTAACCACCGTATCGTGGAGAAATCCTCTATTCTCTTTTCTTGCTGTTTTCTGCCAAATCCCATCTACCATGGCCGGCTCAAGCTCCTTCAAGGACAAGTTCTTCAACAACGTCATCAACCCATATCTGCGGGAGGTGGTGCAGCACCCTCAGGCCATCCAGATGCATGAGGGGGTGCTTCACCTTCGCGATGTGCCATGTCCCAAGGGGACGGGAACCGTGGACGCCAGACTTGAAGCTATGGAACAAGATGTCTTCCGGTGCAAGGGGATGGTGGAACGTGGACTCAATGCCAATCACCTCATGATCACGGACCTCTCCTGTGATCTCAAGGTGGATGGCAAGCCCATGAAGGACATCGTCTTCACCCTCAACGAGCAAATCAACTTCCTCCAAAGCCAGATCTATGATCTCCAAAACCAAGTCTTTGAATATGAGGCGAGGTTTAAAGGTATGAGTTTGGCTGCTAGTTGCAGGACCCGTGAGACTCACTCCTCTTCTTATGATGGTGGACCACTGCCATGGAAATCCGAGGACAAGATTTCTTCACCACCACCTTCTTCTTCATCACCAAGGGAGAATTGAGTATTGGGTATGGGCACTCCCCTTGGCTTTCTCTAAGCTTGGGGGAGGTGCCCCGGTATCGTATCATCCCACTATCTTTTTGCCTTTACTTATTTTAGTTCAATCTTTTGCTTTAGATGAATAAAAGTTTAGTTTGATCCTTTCTTTTCAAGAGTTTGCTTAGTGATCTATCCTTGTAATCGTGTGCAAGATATATAATAAAGTTTGTTTGAGTTTTTGCCTTCTTTACTTTCATGTTGCAATAAAAAGAAAGGAAATAATAAAAAGAAAGGAAATAAATCAAAAAGATCATATAACAATCTTATGGTAGGTGATGACACCACATAAGGAAAAGTATAAGTAGAAAATTCTATTAGAGATTGACAAACATAGCATTAGTCAATGATGCAACTCATGAAAGAATTAATAAGGGGAAGAGAAGATTCACATATAAATATACTATCCTAGAAATCTTTTGTGATTGTGAGCCCTCATCAAAATATTATATGCCAAAATTGTTGACGTTGGACAAGGAAGAGAACTTAATGGTTTATGTTTGTTTATATTCACACAGAAGTCATATTGTCATGGATCCTTCAACATGTGGTGCTTGCCCCTATCTTTGCTAGACAAAAATTCCGCACTAAGTACATATACTACTTCTGCATCCAAATACCCTTAAACCCCAAATCTTATTTTCAAGTGTCCACCATTCCTACCTGGGGATTGAGCAAGATCCCTCAAGTAAGTTGTCATCGGTGCAAAAAGGCAATAAAAATTGCCTCTAAAAGTGTGAGATCATTTAGTGTAAGAGAAAATTGAGCGTTGCCCGAACTTGTGGCGGTGAAGAATAAAAGCGACATACTGCATAATAAAGGTCGCTATCACAAGGGGCAATGCAACGTGACGTTCTTTTGCACTAAGGGGTTGAGCATACAAAAAATAAGCGTGTGGGAACCTCTGCTTCCCTATGTGAAGGGCCTATCTTTTACTTTTATATAAATAGTCAAAGTTTTCCTTCTATTCCTAAGCATGCGGACATGTTTTTCGATTTTCGCTTGAGGACAAGCGAGGTCTAAGCTTGGGGGAGTTGATACATCCATTTTGCATCATGTTTTCCTACTGTTATTCATGATGTTTTTATCCATAATAATGCTTTTTGAGTAATTCTAATGCCTTTTCTGTCATAATATGCAAGGTACACACAAAGAGGGAGAAATCCGGCAGCTGGAAATCTAGACCTGGAAAACCTATGTCAGGCCACCTATTCTGCACAACTCCAAACAAGCTAAAACTTCATTGAGATTTTTTATCCAATATATAATGATTGCTGGAGCAAATAACTAACAGAGGGGGCCCACCAGGTGGGCACAACCCACCTAGGCGCCCGTGGAGCCCAGGCGTGCCCTGGTGGGATGTGCTCACCCAGGCCCACCTCCGCTGCCCATCTTCTGGTATATAAGTCATTTTGACCTAGAAAAATAAGGAGAGGACTTTCGGGACGGGACACCGTTGTCTCGAGGCGGAACTTGGGCAGTAGCACTTTTGCCCTCCGGCGGAGCAATTCCGCTGGGGGAACTTCCCTCCAGGAGGGGGAAATCATCATCATCATCACCAACAACTCTCCCATCTCGGGCAGGGCAATCTCCGTCAACATCTTCAACACACCTTCTCGTCTGAAACCCTAGTATATCTCTTGTGTTCAATCTTGTTACCGGAACTATAGGTTGGTGCTTGTGGGTGACTAGTAGTGTTGATTACATCTTGTACTTGATTACTATATGGTTTATTTGGTGGAAGATTATATGTTCAGATCCAATATGTTATTTAATACCCCTCTGATCTTGAGCATGATTATCGTTTGTGAGTAGTTACTTTTGTTTTTGAGGTCACGGGAGAAATCATGTTGCAAGTAATCATGTGAACTTGATATGTGTTTGATATTTTTATAGTATGTATGTTGTAATTCCTTTAGTGGTGTCATGTGAACGTCGACTACATGAAACTTCACCATATTTGGGCCTAAGGGAATGCATTGTGGAGTAGCAATTAGATGTTGGGTTGTGAGAGTGACAGAAGCTTAAACTCCAGTTTATGCGCTATTCCGTAAGGGACCGATTGGATTCAAAAGTTTAATGCTATGGTTAGAATTTATTCTTAATACTTTTCTCATAGTTGCGGATGCTCGCGGGAGGGTTAATCATAAGTAGGAGGTTTGTTCAAGTAAGAACAGCACCAAAGCACCAGTCCACCCACATATCAAATTATCAAAGTAGCAAACATAAATCGAACCAACATGGTGAAAGTGACTAGATGAAATTCCCTTGTACCGAACACTTTGCTTATCATAAGAAACCGTTTTGGTCTATCCTTTGCCTCAAAAGGATTGGGCTGCTTCCTGCACTTTTGTTACTACTATCGTTACTTGCTCGTTACAAATTACCTTGCTATCATACTACTCTCCTACTTATAATTTCAGCACTTCCGAACCATGTGAGTCCACGGATGCCAAACATGATCGTTTATCGATCTTCGAGTTCAGCGTCGCAGAAATCTTCCAGCACTCACCCTTGGGCAACGTGCTAAGCTCATTAAAGAACCTGTCCTTGATGGGAGACTCACAGCCGAACTATATCCGGTTCGAACTAGAAGCTGATGATAGGGAATTTCGCTCCCCACCCGCCAGCCACTTTATAGCCACTGTCGAAGACTTAACCGACATACTCGATTACAACTTCGATGACATCGATGGTATGGACGACGATGCCAGAGAAGAAGAGGCCCACAACCCGCTGTTCACCGGAGGCTGGACTGCCACTTCCTCGTACGGTGTGTACATGGTGGATGCACCAAAGGAGAATAGCGGCGATGACAAAGAAGACCAAGTTGAGGATAAAACCTCTTGAAATACAATCGAAATGCCGGCGTCAGTGGCGCCCCTCTAAGTCATGCCGCAGTAAAGATAGCAACACCGGCATAGGAGAAGACAACACTCCGAAAATGCCGAAGACAACGAAGACCCCATTGACGCAGCTACCAAACGGGATGAACGGGAAGATTGGCAGGTTAGCCCTCGTTGACAGGCCACGCACGAGGACTCGGAGGACAGTAATTATCTTCTGCTCTCCTAGGATGAGGCGAGCCTATGCACCAAGGATTTCATCATATCGCTTCAAGCTCCAGCTAATAGCCACTGCAAGGAGCCTGAAAAAGAAGCAACATCAGCTTTGAGCTGACCAAGATCTGCTCAACGATAAATGGACCGACGTCCTAGCAGCCGAAGAATACAGCCTCAAGCGCCTGTCCAAAATCTACCCGAAGCGCAAATTACTGCCTCAGTTCGACGATGAGGCACCGGAATACATACCAGCATCGTGCAATGCGGCTGACCGACCACCACGTGGACGGGACAAAGCGGCAACTCAAGCCAAACACCAGCCCACCCCGCCTCATCGCAAAGGGAGAGGTAAATCAGCTCACGGTCATACATATGACCTTTGACATGACCTGAACAATAAAGCAGGATATACCCGATCGATTTACGGATCGCGAGGACGTTCCTCGACACGTTATGATGTCTACCTATTCGGACGTGACAAACCTTGTCACACCCGAGCCGACAACCGTAGATGGACTCCATCGGAGCTACGTCGCGACGCGACCCTATATAGAGGCGCCGCACACCCTCTTTGCTTCACTGATGAAGTAAAGAATCATGAATTCCCCGATGGGTTCAAACCCGTTAACATTGAATCATACGACGGAACAACCGACCCCGCGGTATGGATCGAGGATTTTATTCTCCATATCCACATGGCCCGCGGAGACGACCTCCACGCTATCCTACCTCCGACTAAAGCTCAAAGGGCCAGCTCGGCACTGGTTAAATAGCCTGCCTGAAAATTCTATCGGCAGCTGGGAGGACTTGGAAGAAGCCTTCCTCGACAACTTCCAAGGTGCATATGTCCGACCACCACACGCCGATGATTTGAGCCACATAGTCCAACAACCTGGAGAGTCAGCCAGGAAATTTTGGAGTAGGTTTGTAACCAAAAAGAACCAGATCGTCGACTGTCTGGATGCCGAAGGCCTAGCAGCCTTTAAACATAGCATCCGCGATGAATGGCTCGCCCGCCACCTCGGCCAAGAAAAGCCGAAATCTATGGCAGCCCTCACGGCACTCATGACCCGCTTTTGCGCGGGTGAGCATAGTTGGTTGGCTTGTAGCAAAAACACCGCCAGTAAGGAAGGCCCCTCTGACGTTAAGAACCGCAACGGTAAGCTCCGACGCAGCAAACACAGACACCGAAGCAATGACAACAACACCGATGACACTGCTATTAATGCCGGATTCAGCGGCCCCAAGTCCGGTCAGTGGAAAAAGCTGTATAAAAGAAACAATCAGGGACCATCCAGCATAGACCGCATACTCGACCGTCCGTGCCAAATCCATGGCACCCCAGACAACGAGCCAACCATACCAACAGAGATTGCTAGGTTTTTAAGCAAGCCGGCAAGTTAAATGCCGAAAACAAGGAAAAGGGATCGCAGAGCGAGGATGACGACGAGGAGCCCGTGCAGCCAAACACAGGGGGACAGAAGAAGTTTCCCCCTCAGGTCAAAACGGTGAACATGATATATGCTACACACATCCCCAAGAGGGAGCGCAAGCGCGCACTCAGGGACGTCTATGCGATAGAGCCAGCCGCCCCAAAATTCAATCCATGGCCATCATGCCCCATCACTTTTGATCGTCGAGATCATCCGACTAGTATCCAGCATGGCGGATCAGCCGCACTAGTCCTAGACCCAATCATTGATGGATTCCACCTGACGCGAGTCCTCATGGACGGTGGCAGCATCCTCAATCTGCTGTATCATGATACAGTGCGCAAAATGGGCATTAACCCATCACGGGTCGAACCCACAAATACTACCTTTAAAGGAGTCATACCAGGCGTAGAGGCCCGCTGTACGGGCTCAATCACACTAGAGCTTGTCTTTGGATCTCCGGACAACTTCCGTAGCGAGGAGTTAATCTTTGACATCGTCCCCTTTCGCAGCGGCTATCACGCACTGCTTGGACGAACCGCATTTGCTCGATTCAGTGCGGTACCTCACTACGCTTATCTCAAGCTCAAGATGCCCAGACCATGTGGCGTCATAACAGTCAATGGAAATACAGAACTCTCCCTCCGTACCGAGGAGCATACCTCGGCCTTAGTAGCAGAAGTACAGCGTGGCCCTTTCTGGCAGAACCTTAATTCAGCGGCCAAGCCCCCAGACACCATTAAGAGAGTCCGGACTATCCTACAGCAAGACAGCCCGGCTCATCAAAATCTTAACTAGCAATTTGGCCTCGGTCCAGTCCCAATTAAACGGCAGCATTCGTACCGCGCGTACATAACTACACACTCAAAATTCCATGCGCATCGATGCAGGCATAGCTAGCTCGCGATCCATAGTGCGGCTCGACCAACCCTAGGATTCGCACACCTTCACTTTTCCTTTTCATTTCGGGTTTGTCTCTTTTCGAGGTTTCTTCTGACAACCCGTTTGTCGGACACACCAAGGAGGCAAGGAGCTCTAGCGTACAAGGAAATCGCCAGGTGGTCTCTGCTAACAATTGCTATACCTGTTTTACATACCCGCACATAGCTCGCTCTCGGTCATGGCATGTTAAATAGCCTTACTTGCTTATCGCATTACTTGTACAAGTATGCCTTGACGTATTAATCACATTACAAATGGTAAATAAATGGTAGCGTCAGCTTATTACTTAATTTTCCCTTTTTCCTTACCTTTGTATTTATTACTAATTGCACACGTACACTCTGGTACATATTACTTCACCAGGGGCTTTCGCGCCCCACAGTACGACAATAAAGTCCGAACACATTTTTCAGTCCAGTTCGGCACCCCGAACTTATAGCATTATATGCATCGGCTCCGAATCATGTCTTTGGTCAATAGTTGGGTTGCTCGGCTCCTGTGCTTACTACCTTACGTTCTGCTATGATCGACTAGGGTAGTAAAGGGAGAACTACTGCGATTGTGTCCCGGTTCTTCTGGATGAGCGCCTCAGTAGAGAAAGCCGAAAACTGACTGTCATGATGCAGTGTGAGCCGGTCAGTTGTTCGAGAGGTTTCAAATCCTTAGAGATTTTTTCTACTTTATGTGAGGAATCGGTTTCTTATCCAATCAGGTGCGTGCAATGCTCCATGTTCGGTCTTCCGAATACAAGGGGCTTCGCCAAAATTCTCATTGTCAAACTCCTATGGCTAAGTGAGGGCGATAAAGGTCGTATAGTCTGATTGCCTTGTTCGTTGCGCTAAACACCTCCTTTAAGGACCAGAATATGGAGTAAAGAGTGTTTAGATTTATCCCGATAACCCATGTACTATCTACATGGGGGTAGAAGCCGACGACTGGTCAACCCTCAGATTTCACAAACGGCCGCAAAGGAGGTAAAATTTTAAAATCAAAAGCATTATATTACATAACATCATTGTTCCATATTATAGGATGGGATAATATGAATGTTTTCATGGGAATATAATATCCTTCGTACATTGCTCCTCCACAAGGCGGGATCCCTCCAGGACACCATCAAAATATAACTCGGGTCGGCGATGCTCCTTGCCCTCAGGCGGCCCCTCGGTCATTAGCTTATTGGCATTCATCTTCGCCCAATGCGTCTTGACGCGGGCAAAGGCCATCCCTGCACCTTTGATACAGACTGGCCGCTTTATAACTTCAAGCCATGGGCAGGCACCCACAAGCCGCTTCACCAATCCGAAGTAGCTGCTGGGCATGGCCTCGGCAGGCCATAGTCGGACTATTAGGTCCTTCATGTCTATCTCGGCTGCCTTGTGCAACTCGACCAGCTGTTTTAGCTAGTCGCTGAAGGGCACCGGATGTTCTAGTCCAAGGTATTGAGACTAGAACAGCTTCTCCGTAGAACTCCCTTCTTCGGCTCTATAGAACTCGGCAGCATCCGCTACGCTGCACGGCAAATCCGTAAACGCCCCTGGAGAGCTCCAAATTCAGGTAAGTAAAAGGAAAGTTTCCTTCGCAGACTTGCTTAGCATAACGAAAGCCTTACCCGCGGCGATCTTCTTGGCTGCCTGGATTTCCTCAAGGGCGCTATGGGCTTCGGCTCAGGAATCTTGTGCGCTCTGGAGTGCCTTCGCAAGTTCGGACCCTTGGATCTTAGAATCACGCTCCAGGGACTCGTACTTCTTGACGGCGTCCTGGAGCTCTTGCTGGAACTCACTGATCCGGGCCTCGTGCTTCTCGCGCACGGCGTGTTCCTTGGTCGCTTTGTCCTCGGCCTCGGCTAATGCCTTCTTGAGGGCCGCCACCTCGGTCATGGCCCCTAATATAGTTCATGCCACTTTAGTCAGCACGAACCATTCAACCTTCCTAAATATACAGGTTACTTCATACCTTGGTTGTCCTCCAGCTGCTTCTTTATGAGGAGGAGCTCTTTCTCGGCCCGCTCCAGGTTCTGCTTCATTCTGGAGACCTCCGCAGTATGAGCGGCAGCATCCAGCAGCGATGCCTGCTTATTCACATAGACATCTTATGTTAGACTCGTGCTAAAATTATTTTGATCCTCTATTCGGCTTTTCCTTTCCGGACACTGAACAGAGCATCAGGGGCTACTGTCTACACTGTGATATCCTTTCTACAATTACATTACTTACCTCAAAGCCTGTTAAAAGGCTAGCGCAGGCTTTGGTCAGTGCAGTTTTGGCGGACTGAACCTTCTCGATTACCGTGCCCATAAGGACATGGTGCTCATCCACAATGGAAGCGCCTCGCAGCGCTTCCAACAGATTATCCGGTGCCCCGGGTTGGAAAGGGGTCACCGGCGGAATAAGCATACCCCCTTCTTTCGAAGGAGGTTGCGTGCCGGATTCGGGAGCCACATTGGTCTCCGGAATCGAATCCGACTGAGGGTTGGACTGAACACGACCCTCCTCACCACCAGTCTCCATGGGGATCAGCTCTTGCTGATGTCCGGCAATGGAGGCATCGCCTTCTGGTGCCTCCTAAGCCTCTCCCCGGCCCGGGAAAGTCCCTCGGGACAACACCTCCACGTCGTCCTTGGCCTTGGGGGAGTGAGCGGGTGGCGGTGACACGCTGGCCATCTCCTTTGAATCAAGCGAACCCTCTGTCGAGGATCGTAGGGAGCTATCGCGGGCTGGAGTGTGATGGCATAATTTAAACATATTAATATAACAAAATGGAAAGGCCGGATATTTGGATGTGCATAATGTACTTATGAGGCAGCATGAGGCTTGGTTTGGGGGGGTCGCTCCGGACTGCTATCGACATCCCACGCGGAGTTATCCGCGAGGGAGCCCTTCCCCCTCTTGGGCGCCTTCGCCTCCAGAGTTTGGGAGGCCCCCCTTTTCTTCCTTCCCTCCTCTGGGGGGGGGGAGTCATTTTATTCCTCCTGTTCATCGTCGTCTTCGGCGACCTAAGAGAGAGTCTCGTCTCTGGACGTCACGTCCGAAACACCTTTTCGGCGAAGGCCACTCCTGGCCCCTTTGGCCGTTTTCTTGGCCTTCTTCTCCGGCACCTCATAAGGCGTCGGAAACAACATCTTCGTCAGAAGTGGGGTTTCTTGGTCTTCGGGTAGCGGAGCCGGACAGTTAATCTGCCTCGCTATATCAATCTAGGCCTAAAAAATTGATAGGAAGGCGGTAACTCCTTCCTCAAAATATGCGAGTAGGGGGTATACCTTGAAAACATGAAAGAACTTACCGAATTGGCCTGGCATTTTATGTTGAGCCCGCGATCCTCGATCGTGGGCGGTGGCGTCTCTCCGGCCTTGAAGAGCACTTTCCAGATGTCTTCGTGCGTCGTGCCGAAGAGCTCTAGTAGCGTCTGGTGCTTGGCTGGATCCAACTCCCACAAATAGCAAGTTCGGGGTTGGCACGGAAGGATTCGGCGAATGAGCAAAACCTGGATCACGTCGACGAGTTTGATCCTCTTGGTTATCATGTTCTGGACACACATCTGGAGCCCAGTCAGCTCGCTCAAAGAGCCCCAGGTTAGCCCCTTCTCTTGTCAGGAGGTGAGCCGCATCGGAGCTCCGGATCGGAATTCGGGGCCCGCCGCCCAATTGGTGTTGCGCGGCTCGGTGAAGTAGAACCACCCCGACTACCACCCCTTCACCGTCTCCACAAAGGAGCCTTTGGGCCAGGTGACATTGGGCATCTTGCCCACCATGGCTCCTCCACACTCTGCTTGTTGGCCGCTCACCACCTTCGGCTTCACATTAAAGGTCTTCAGCCATAGGCCGAAGTGAGGTGGGATACAGAGAAAGGCCTTGCACACGACAATAAATGCCGAGATGTTGAGGATAGAGTTGGGGACTAGATCATGGAAGTCCAGCCCATAGTAAAACATCAATCCGCGGACAAATGGGTGGAGAGAGAATCCCAGCCCGTGGACGAAATGTGTGAGAAACACCACCCTCTCATGGGGCTCTAGGGTAGGGCCGGGAGTCGGTAAACGATCCCCTTGGCCAGGTATCCGGCCTCCCGGAGCTCCTTGATGTCCTCCTTCTTGACAGAGGAGGCCATCCACTTGCCTCTAGCTCCAGATCCGGACATGATTGGAGTGCTTTCTCGGGCGGGGAAAGCTAGAGCTTGGGCGCTGGAGCTTGAGTCTGGATGGGCACAGGAAGGAGAAGGCGTGGGTGAAGAACAGGGAATCCTTATCCCCATATAAAGGCAGTGAATATTGAACGCCTCCCCACTAGACTTACACCTCGCCTATTCCCAAGGGCTGTGTAAACAGGCACGGTTGGGTTACCCATGCCCGAATTGATGAAAATCCCGCAATAAGGGAACACGATCTCTACTTTGACAATATGTGCCAATGGCAACTGCGTCTCGAAACATGGAGTGGCAGATGAAAAATGGTTTGAAATTATGGCCGGACTGACGTGACGCCGCGTTACTAAAGTTGTCAGCAGATTAGATTTGTGAAATATTATACTCTCTACGGCTGTGTGTTACAGATCCGGACACGTTTATCTTGTCCGAAGACTATCTTGGAGATCGGAAGGAGGAACCCGCCTTGCAATGCCGAAGACAGATCTATGCACCGGATACCTTGTCATTGAAGCCAGGTTCAGGGGCTACTGAGGGAGTCCTGGACTAATGGGTCCTCGGGCATCCGGCCTTTTAGCCATGGGCCGGACTGATGGGCTGTGAAGATACGAAGACTGAAGACTGCACCCGTGTCCGGATGGGATCTTCCTTGGCGTGGAGGGCAAGCTTGGCGATCAAATATGTAGATTCCTTTCTTTTGTAACCGACCTTATGTAACCCTAGATCCTCCTGGTGTTATATAAACCAGAGGGCTTAGTCCGAAGGGAGGGATATTCATTACCATAGTCATACAGGATATAATTCTAGGGTTTAGCCATTACGATCTCGAGGTAGATCAACTCTTGTCATACTCGTATTCATCAATATCAATCAAGAAGGACGTAGGGTATTACCTCCATAGAGAGGGACCGAACCTGGGTAAACATTGTGTCCCCTGCCTCCTGTTACCATCGACCTTAGACGCACAGTTCGGGACCCCCTACATGAGATCCGCCGGTTTTGACACCGACAATTACCTTGCTGAAAACCACTTGTCATTTCCTTCTTCTAGTCATTGGGTTCGACACTCTTACTTATCGAAAAGAGCTACAATTTATCCCCTATACTTGTGGGTCATCAGCAGGCAAGGACTCTTACACGCGCATGCGATCGTGCATAGCTAGATGGATCAAATCTTCGGCTGGGCGAGGTTGCAGGATGACATGAAAGCCTCGTTTGAACATGCTACCAGCGTCATCCAGCAACTAAGGGAGGGTAATGCGAAGCTCCGGGCCGAGCACGACCAGCTGAGGGCAAAGATCGTTAGAAGTGTGGAGCAGCAGGAGGAGATCACTGCCTTGTTGAAGAGGACCGAAGTCATTGTCAAGAAACTTACGGACGAGAATGCCATGCTCCGCATCGAGCACCAAAGGCGGGTGGATAAATATGTGGATGCTCTCACGCAGCATCTTGGGGACACGAAATAGCTCATCGCCGCTCGCCGTAGAGACTAGTTCCCGCGGCCTGCAGCAATGCATCAATAAAGTAGAGATCAGTGAGCCAGATCGTTGTCTTCCTTCGTCTTTTTGCTTTATGTATTTCGGGCGTTACTGCATGTGGATTTTTAAATTATCTTCCTAAATATGTAAGACAATTATTATCCACTTTCATCATCCTTATATTCATTAGTCTTTCTATAAGTCACAGTCGATGCTATATAGGTCCATCGGATCTTACATCAAGATCCGTGCAAAACTTTCTTTTCAGATTTAATTTTTTCTCTCTTAAATCTTAGTCGAGTGAGACATTGCCACGCCATGAAACAAGGCCTTGTGCACCATTAATGGAGATGTAGGGAGGGAGGTGGGTGGCATATAGAGGTCAAAGGGCTCTCCTCCCGATGAGCACATGCAGGGGTCTGATCGCACGCCTCCCGTACTCAAATAGCAACCCCGCACGGCACCTCCTAGCCAAAAAAAAGGGCACGCGTGGCGGCACGTAAATGGTAAGTAGAACGCCCACGGTTTCAATAATACTTGTGTTTCCAATTTGTAATGTGACAGCACTTGTTCTGAAATGACTTTGTCGATTGTAATGTGTGCGCCTTCGCAAATCAGACAAAAAATTTACCACAACATGTTGGTGGTATGTCATGACACCATGCCAAGTTTCATGATTTTCAGGTGAGTTTTGGATTTACGGGAATTTTAAAACCAAGTTTCTCGATGTTTCCAGCCGAGCCAAGATGCCTAGATGTTTGGATTCCATTCCCACTTCTTGCATGGGAAATAGAAATTCGCCCAAGTACACATAAATGATTTTCTAGCTAACTTTTTGATGTCTACTACGCAACCTCTTTCTTGTAGACTCATGTTGGGCCTCCAAGCGCAGAGTTTTGTAGGACAGTAGCAAATTTCCCTCAAGTGGATGACCTAAGGTTTATCAATATGTGGGAGGCGTAGGATGAAGATGGCCTCTCTCAAACAACCCTGCAACAAAATAACAAAGAGTCTCTTGTGTCCCCAACACACCCAATACAATGGTAAATTGTATAGGTGCACTTGTTCGGCAAAGAGATGGTGATACAACTGCAATATGGATGGTAGATATAGGTTTTTTGTAATATGAAAATATAAATAGCAAGGTAACTAGTAGCAAAAGTGAGTGAAAATGGTATTGCAATGCTTGGAAAGAAGGCCTAGGGTTCATACTTTCACTGGTGCAAGTTCTCTCAACTATGATAACATAATTAGATCATATAACAATCCCTCAACATGCAACAAAGAGTCACTAGAAAGTCACTAATAATGGAGAACAAACGAAGAGATTATTGTAGGGTACGAAACCACCTCAAAGTTATTATTTCTGGTCGATCTATTGGCCTATTCCTATAAGTGCCAGAAACAGCCCTAGAGTTCATACTAAAATAACACCTGAAAACACCCATCAACCAAAACCCTAACGTCACCTAGATACTCCAATGTCACCACAAGTATCCGTGGGTTTGATTATACAATATTTATCACACAATCTCAGATTCATCTATTCAAACCAACACAAAGAACTTCAAAGAGTGCCCCAAACTTTCTACCAGAGATTCAAGACGAAAATGTGTGCCAACCCCTATGCATAAGTTCAAAAGGTCACATAACCCGCAAGTTGATCACCAAAACATTCATCAAGTGGATTACGTGAATATCCCATTGTCACCACAGATAAGCACATGCAAGACATACATCAAGTGTTCTCAAATCCTTAAAGACTCAATCCGATAAGATAACTTCAAAGGGAAAACTCAATCCATTACAAGAAGATAGAGGGGCACAAACATCACAAGATCCAACTATAATAGCAAAGCTCATGGTACATCAAGATCGTGCCAAATCAAGAACACGAGAGAGAGAGAGAGATCAAACACATAGCTACTTGTACATACCATCAGCCCCGAGGGTGAACTACTCCCTCCTCGTCATGGAGAGCGTCGGGATGACAAAGATGGTCACCGGTGACGATTCCCCCCTCCCGCAGGGTGCCGAAACAGGGTCCCGATTGGTTTTTGGTGGCTACAGAGGCTTGCAGCGGTGGAACTCCTGGTCTAGGTTCTGTTCTGGAGGTTTGGGGATATGTAAGAGGTGTTGGCATTGAGAACAAGTCAGGGGAGTCCATGAGGGGCCCACAAGGTCGGAGGGCGTGCCCTAGGGGGGTGGGTGCGCCCTCCACCCTTGTGGACGCCTCGGGACTCCTCTGGTGCATCTTCGGTACTCCATGGGCTTGTTTTGGTCCAAAAACAATCGTCGTAAAGTTTCAGGTCCATTGGACTCCGTTTGATATTCCTTTCCCGCAAAACTCAAAAACAAGGAAAAAATAGAAACTAGCACTGGGCTCTAGGTTAATAGGTTAGTCCCAAAAATCATATAAAATAACATATAAATACATACAAACCATCCAAGATAGATAATATACTAGCATGGAACAATAAAAAATTATAGATACATTGGAGACGTATCACTTTTGCGCACTGGAGCATGCACTTGTACTTCAAATTTGAATTATGTGCATTAAGTGCCTAGAAAATAAATTAATGTATAAAAGGCCAAATGAACCCAGAATAATTCCAAAATTTAGCACGAAACTCTTATTTGGCCTGAGCTGTCTGTGTAAAAAAATTAAGGCGGGAGAAGGTAGTGTATGTCGTTTCGCACATGGAGGTGACATATTCCCTCTCGAAACCATGAGCCTTCTTGATAGAAGCTCCGGTTTGCAAGAAGCTTATACCAAAGCTTGTCCCAATTCGGCCAAAAAATCTACCATAGCATGTTGGTGCCATGTCATGACACCATGCCAAGTTTCATGATTTTCACACGTGTTTTGGATTTACAGGAATGAAAAACCAAGTTTCTCAATATTTCCGACCGAGCCACGACGCCCAGATGTTCGAATTTCATTTCCGTTTCTTGCATGGGACTTATTAATTCACCAAAGGACACACATGTGATTTTTCAACCAACTTTGGTGCACTGGATCATGTGCTTGTAATTCAAATTTGAATTATGCACATTAAATGCCTAGAAATTCAATTAATGTATAAAAAAGCCCAAACGAACCCGGAATAATTCAAAATTTTAACACCGCACTCGTATAGTTCTATGTTGCCTCTGTAAAATATCAAGGGGGAGGCAGCGTATATCATTTCGCACACAAAGGTGACACGTCCCCCCTCGGGAACCACGAGCCTTCTCGAGAGAAGCTCCGGTTTGCAAGAAGCTTATACCAAAACTTGTCCAAATGCGGCCAATTTTTTTACCACAGCATGTTGGTGCCATGAAATGACACCATGCCAAGTTTCATGATTTTCAAGCGAGTTTTGAATTTACAGGAATTTAAAAACCAAGTTCCTCAATGTTTGCAAACATTTTACCACAAACAGTTTACTAGCAAGAATCGTGTGGGATGCGATATAAAATATCTTGGCGCACCGTCTTGTTTGGCTTACGTAGGAAGCTTCGTCATCTACAGTCCACCGCCCGTTCTTGAACCACACTTGCGCGCCTGTTTCTCGCGGCAACGAGGAAAAATTTTCTGCCATCGCGGAGATATCTATCTCCCCGCACCCTCCCTCCCACCAAAAGCTACATTTCCACCGTCCCTCCTTGCTTTCCAAGTTCAAACCTTCACTGTTGCTTACTGGCAGCTCAGCCTCCTCGCCGGCGACCCTTCTTCTTGCAGCTCCGCCTCCTCACCGGTGACCCTTCTTCTTGCAGCACCGCCTCCTTGTCGGCGACCCTTCTTCTTGCACAGTTGCATCCTCACCGTCGACCCTTCTTCTTGCTGCACAGCCTCGTGGATATGGTCAGGTAATCCACACCCCACCCACACCATCCTCCTTCTTCCCCATCCCACATGCCCCAACCGACGGCGCGACACCTTCCACCGAAATCATTAGCCCCGTTCTCCAATTAAGTGCCGGCAACAGCAATTTTGCACGCAGTATAACATGGAGCTCAGTAGCATATGGTAGCGAAGAAGCAAATCGCGGCCGCACGCGTGCACAAGTTCACTATGGATGCCATGCGTGTTGACCGCCAGATCTTGGAGGAGCACCTCGGCTTCGAGGCCACCGTTGACACCGCCACAAAGTTGTGTACTTTACAATACAGTTCGTGTTGTTTTCTCGAGGCCACCGCCAGTGCCTTCTAGTGATTTGTCCTCTATAATGTTAATATGCAATCTGATGTTCAGTTAATTGTTTGGTCCTCTGAAATGTAATGTTCAGTTAACATTTTGGTCCAACAATTGCTACATTTCGTAGTACAGTTCTCAAGCATTCTGTGTTTTGTTAACTATCTTATCTTCTAGTACATGTTTCTATTCTGCAATGTCATCCTCAATTAACTATTTTGGTTCATTTGATCCGATGTCCATTTAACTGTTTGGTTGAATTCTGCAATTTGATTTTCATTTGCTATGGGTACAATTTTGTATTTTTATGCATGTGAGAAATAAATTGAATTTGGCTATACTCAATACATATTCAGCTGATAGTATGGCAACTCTCAGTTAACCTGATCAAGATCTTCCTTATATGTGTTGTAGGGAAACAATGGGAGACATTGCGGTTTACCATCGAGGTTTTCTCACGCATGGTCCTTTCTCTAATAGCACATTATTGTGCAGTTGCAGGAATCATTCTAATATTTAGGTTTCTTACAATTTGGTGTTGCACATGTAAGTCCTGTTGTCAGAGGCTTAGACCCACTGTTCTACCCATTTTGCATATGGGGAAATGAGATGTCCAAGAATATCAGTCAAGTCAAGAAACTCAGAAAGATTGTTAGGATGAAGAAACTAGCGACGAATAATAGTAAGATCTTTGTTTTCACAATGAAGAAGACATCAGTCAACTATAGGATGGTACTAACTCTTTTACCTTGTTTTTACCCCTTGCGCTATTTCAAAATTTATAACAGCGATTTATGCATATCTTTGTTTCAGTACTTTTCAAAGCAGTTCACCGATGATTACCTCTCAAGCCACCTGCATGGTCAAGAGGCGAGGAACGTATTCATTCAACACCCACGGTACAATATTGAAGTTTTCCTGAAGAGGACGAAGGTTGGGCGGGCAATTATCCATAGCCACTGGCCTAAAGTTGCAAAGACATTCAACATCACTGAAGGCTCAATATTTGCCTTCCACTTCTGCAGTTTCCCAGATGAGATTCATCTGTCTATTTACCGTGTATTATGCTACTTTCCAAAGGTTTTCGATGTTTCATGTGAAACTTGGTGCTGTTGTGTAATGGCGTAACTAAGTGCTGAAGCTATGTGATGTAATTCGATTATGAAATCCTGGTTGCCATTATACGGATATGAAATATTTAGTGTGTTTTATAAGAAATGTCAATTTTATTACCGCATGGATTGTCAATAATATAGGCTAATTACCCCGCTTATTGGGGTTTTCTATTGCAGACGGTTACTCAGAAAACACCATGGGCGATGAACTCAAACAACCGACATGGTTTCTAGAAAGTAGGCATGTTGGATCAACTAACAATCACACACGGCTTCCGGCAGAGAACTGTTTGCGTTAGGGCACCTTGGTCAAATGTTTCCACACAAAAAACTGTGTGTGATATACATACGAACAGAAATATTTTCTGGGATTCACCGTGTGAGATGTACATACGAACAAAAATGATTGGGTTTCGATGCCTCTCCCGATTGCACACAAGCTCATTTGGCACCCACCTGTGTGGTCGGAGGGCCTATCCCCGACGATTTGTAGGTCGTGTGGGAATGACCCCCCCCCCCTATCGCACACACTCACTAGGTGGCAGTTTAAAACTCCATCGCAGAAAGGGGGTAAAAAAACGTTTGTATAGCACGTCTGTTCACCCGTGGTACAAGCACTGGGATATGGGGGGTGGAAGATGGTGCGAGGGGCCAAGTGGAGGGAGACTATGAAGGAGTGCACAAGCGCGAGATCGATGTTTAAAGAGAGGG
Organism: Triticum urartu; assembly: GCF_056163025.1. NCBI lineage: Eukaryota > Viridiplantae > Streptophyta > Magnoliopsida > Poales > Poaceae > Triticum > Triticum urartu. The sequence goes on from NC_141875.1 coordinate 561,683,296, forward strand.
AGCGAGAACATGTGTGGTTGCGCAGTGGCGGAGCCATGAAAAATAAATGAGCTAGGGGGCATTACTAATCCTTTATGGGGAGGGCCAATAATTCATCAACTTCAACGATTTTACCTGCAATTGATATACTGATCACATTCATACTAGCCTCAATATATAGTGATGTTAGGGGGGCCATGGCCCTTGCCGCCCCATGTCCTTGCCATTGTGCGCACGTTTGAGAGATGAAGCGGAAGGCATGGATGATGAGAGGGAGACGATGGATAGATAATGTGGGTGTATTAGCTATGTAGTCCTATATAGAGAGGTATAGATTGATCGATGTGTACGTGGGAAAGAGGGTGAGACTCGAGAAGATATATAGATCGATCGATTTGTGTGGAAAACTGGGAAAGACCTAGCTATATATATACACACATAGAGGAACATCGATCGTTGCGCATGCATGTGAGAGATAAAGAATGCCCAAAGTGATGAAGAGGGGGAGGTGTGTGTGTGTGTGCATGCATGGGAGACTGACCTGAAGAAAAATATTACATGTGTGCGATGGATAATGTCGAGTGCTAGTGTGTGATGATGACATGAACCTAGGCTATGGCAATAGACCTGATCTAAGCACCCCTCCAAAGGACACTTCCCTACAGTCAAAGACATTCAAAGGACAGCAAATTCTACCGACTGAATTCACCTCAAGATACAACTCACTCGACCATGATTCCACTCGGTTAACCCAATTCTAGTAGACTAGGATATAATCACTCGACCACATCAGAAACCACTTGGAGTACAGAAGATCTAAATCCACTCAGGATGGCAACGGCCAGGTGTTCACTCCATAACGTTAACGATCATTTATATGTCTTTATTACTGGCGTTACCAGTAATGTCTCACCTTAATGTACATTGAACTCCTTATAATGTGGGCTGGCTGGGGTCCTGGCGCACTCTATATAAGCCACCCCCCTCCACTAAGACAAGGGTTTGCACCCCCTGTAACTTCACGCATAATCCAATCGACCAGCCCCCGGGCACCGAGACGTAGGGCTGTTCCTTCCTCTGAGAAGGGCCTGAACTCATAAATATTGCATGCACAACTTCACCATAGCTAGGATCTTGCCTCCTCATAACTACCCCCTATTCTACTGTCAGACTTAGAACCATGACAGTTGGCGCCCACCGTGGGGCAGGTGTCTTAGCGACTTCCCGGTGAGGTTGCGATTTCTCCAAGTAACATCATCATGGTTTCCGGTGGAGGTTTGGCTGAGGGCCGCGAGATCAGTCTCGGCGCATTTGTTTTCATCGCCGATGACTCCGCCTGGCTTCAGGAAGCTCCCCTCGACGTCGAGGCACTCTCTGTCCGCGGGGCGACGCACTTTCGCGAGTGTGTTCGTGGCGTCCTTCTGCGGCAGCCGTCGACCCAGTATCGGTCGGCTTCCACGGCGTCTTTTCTCCCTGCTGTTCGCCATCGCAAGCGATCTGGTTGGTCGCGGCTTCAGCGATGGGTGAGCCATGCGGTGGCACGACAGTCGGCCACCCCTCAAGTCACGGCAATCGAGCCCAACGAATCTCTCTACAGCCTGTTCGATCTGCCGTCTGGCTCCGTCGAGACCTTATCCGAGTGCGACAACAGCGACCCCGCAGCGGAGGTCTTGATGGTCGACACGCCATGCAGCCCGCCTGGCATGCGTCGCAATGGCGGCAACGACGGCAGCGGCGATCCGTCGCGCATTCACGAGGAATACCACCCCGAAACCCTCTCTTCTCTTCCGAGGGAGGAACTCCACCATCGCAATACGGAAGCGCTCCACACGCCCATTGTCGGAGAGACCTCTGAGGCTCAGGCCTTGGAGGCAGCGCGCTTGGCCACCTTGGATGAGCGCACTCGACCGGAGAACTGTAACACCCACGATGCGGCTATATCTCCCACGTGTCGAGGCATGACTTAGAGGCATAACCGCATGGTGGTTAGTCTCAAGTGGGGTAATCTTCACACAATCCCATGTACTGAATAAGAAAGGGATAAAGAGTTGGCTTACAATCGCCACTTCACACAAGTACAAGTTAATCATACATCATCCAGAGTACAATCAAGGTCCGACTACGGAACCAAAATAAAACAAGACAACCCCAAATGCTAGATCCCCGATTGTCCCAACTGGCCCCACTACTGATCAAAAGGAAATGAAACAAAACAATGACCAAGATCTTCATCGAGCTCCCACTTGATCTGGGTTGCATCACCTACACTGATATCATCGGCACCTGCAACTGTTTGGAAGTATCTGTGAGTCACGAGGACTCAGCAATCTCACACCTGCGAGATCAAGACTATTTAAGCTTATGGGTAGGATAGGGTAATGAGGTGGAGATGCAGCACGCACTAAGCATATAAAGTGGCTACCATACGCAAATAAGATTGAGAAGAGAAGCAACACAACGGTCGAGAAGCTTGACATGGAAACATGGGAGGCATGATATAACAAGTGGTCGGTAGCGCGACATAGCGATAGAGCGAACAACTAGCAAGCAAAGATAGAAGTGATTTCGAGGGTATGGTCGTCTTGCCTGCAAAGTTCTCAGAGCCGTTGAAAGCGTGATCCTCATTAGCGTACTCAACAGGTTACTTGTTCACGTAATCGTCTCCCGGATCTACCCAAGTCAAGAACACAAGCAATGGAACAACAATCAATCACGGTGCAATGCAGAAGCAACATGATGCAAGACATGATATGCAATGCATATGCGTGCTCCGAAAAGGAAAGAATGATCAAGGCATCAACTTGGCAAACCAAGTATGCCTCTGGAAAGATGAGATGATTTCGGTCGAAATCGATATAAGGATCACCGGAAACCGATGCACGGGTTGCAAATCACAAGCAAAACAAGAATGGTGCAAAACTGTGATTAACAGCATGATGGCACTTAGAATGCAACAAGAAACTAAGCTACTGCACTCCAACATAGAAAAGGAGCATATTGCAGTGATGTAGAAGAGATGCTTGACAAAACATGAAAAATGAGCTACGGCTAGAACACAATAGAACAGGTTCAAACAAGCATGGCAAAAGTGCAAAACATATCAGCTTCACAGACTTGGTGAAAATACTAACATGTCAAAAACAACATCAGGAAGCAATGTTTAGAGCAAGCAAACAACATGCCACAGGAACATATCATAGCAGACAAAGGCATGGCATGATTCTACTAAAATCATAGATCAAAAGTCCATTACTGATCATGAGTAAAAAATGCACAGACAATATTATGGCACCCATGTAAACATAGCAAGTTTTATTAACAATTTCAGACTTAGCAGAAAAACAGAGCATGGCATAAACAGATTTATGATAGCAACTTTGCGATCTCATGGCACTCACCACAAAGCATTGCAAGACAACATAAGAATACCAACAACAAGATGACATGTTCATGAAGCTAAACATGGCAAGGGCAAGTTCATAGGATCCATGGATCGCTAGCAACAACCATGGCAAAATTGATTAACATGTTAACATTCTGCCAGGAACATTTTGTAGCAAAGGTAGAGAAAGAAAAAGACATGCTAGGGGACTCCATAATTGCAAACAGGGGCATGAATGGATAGAGCATAACCACATATACAACACATCCTTAATGAAGTAGCCCAAAATAAGCATGGATCACTATGTAGCATCAAGTTTACATGGCATCAAAATAACAGGAGGAAAAAGACTTAGCAAAATCCTATGTCCCTGAAAACATCAAAATCACGGAGCCTAGTTTGCATGCTTGTGCTAGACACCACATAGATCACAAAAATACTAGACTTGGACGTCTGTAAATATGGCATGTTGTAGCTCAAAACATATGTAGACCTCATGCTCATGTGATGCACACATCAACTGCAACAAAAATGACAAATCACCATGTTCTGATAAATACCAGCAATTAACATTTTATAGCACACTTGCAACAATGAAAATGATATCATAATGGACAGTAACATGCATGTAAATGCTTTTAACACTACTAGGAAAAGGGCTATAGATAGGATTGACACTAATGCCGCACCAGGGAGGCAGTGCGCCACTACTATATACTAATGGCGCACCAGTTGGTGATGCGCCATTAGTGTGGAAGACACTAATGGCGCACCAGAAAACAGGTGCGCCACTAGTGATAATTTTTTTTTCATTTTTACATACATACTAATGGCGCATCCTACCGAAGTGCGCCATTACTAGTTCTAACTAGTAATGGCGCACCAGACAGGGAGTGCGCCAGTACTGAATTTTTATTATTCTTTTTTTTGCAAAACTACTAATGGCACACCGCCTCACAGTGCGCCGTTACTAGTTTAAACTACTAATGGCGCACCCTGTAGAAGTGCGCCATTAGTATATATTTTGATATCATTAATATTTTTAAATATCATGGGCACTTTTTGATATCCTGAATATTTTTAAATTTCATGGGCACTTTTTGAATTCATGAATATTTTTTCATATTCAATATGATAAAATATGATAAAATATAGAATATTCACGAGGACACTCGATCTCGATCCCCCTCCATCTCGATCTCGATTCCCCCTCCATCTCAATCTCGATTCCCCCTCCATCTCGATCTCGATCCCACCCGCGCCTCCTCTCCCCTCTTCATTTTTAAAAAAATAATAATAAAAAATTGTAGGCTACAATTGTTGTTAAACAACAATTATTACTGTTTTTATAAAAAAAATATTACTGTTTCATATTCATATTCATTTTCTAAAAAATTATTACATGCAACAAAAAAATTACTTATGGCGCACCTCTGGCTGGTGCGCCATTGCTATATATAAAAAAAGATTACTAATGGCGCACCTCTGCCTGGTGCGCCATTGCTATGTAAAAAAAAGATTACTAATGGCGCACCTCTGCCCGGTGCGCCATTGCTATGTAAAAAAAGATTACTAATGGCGCGCCGACCGCTGGTGCGCCATTAGTAAGATTCCCCCTAGCTAATTCCCTCCCTCTCGCCAGATCCCCTTCATCCCTCTCCCTCGCCCCCCCTAGCTAATTCCCCCCGCTGCCCCGACCCACGCCGCCGCCTACGACCCCCCCCCACCCTCCCCCGCTCCACCGCCGCCGACGACCCACCGCACCCTCCCCCGCTCCACCGCCACCGCCGACCCCCCGCACCCTCCCCCGCTCCACCGCCGCCGCCGACCCCCTACACCCTCCCCCGGCCCGCTCCACCACGGCCGCCGACACTCCGCACCCTCCCCCGCTTTTTGATAATATTTTCAAATAACAAATTTGATGATATTTTCAAATAACAAATTTGATGATATTTTCAATTAAAAATAAAAACAAATTTGATGATATTAAACAAAAAATTTGATGATATTTGATGATATATTTTGTTCTAGTCCTCATGAAAATAACAAATTTGATAAAAAACAAATTATTAGATGCAACAAGAAATAATGAAAAAAAGAAGTTACTAATGGCGCACCAGAGGAGGGTGTGCCATTGCTATCTAAAAAAAAGTTACTAATGGCGCACCGGAGAATGGTGCGCCATTGCTATGAGTGTTTTTATGGCGCACCCCTCGATGGTGCGCCATTACTAACATTCCCCCCTCTATAGCTGGATACCCGCCGCTTCGCCCGATACCTCCTTCCCTCTCCCTCGCCAGATCCCATTCCATCCCTTGCCACACCCGCTCCGGCTCCCCCGCGCCGCCGCCCCCGCTCCCCCGCGCCGCCGCCCCCGCGCCCCTCGACCCGCGACGCACGTGGCCGCCGGCCTCCCCACGACCAACCGAGGCGCCCAGGAGGACCACCGTCGTCTTCCTCTTCGACTACGAGGACCCGGACGAGCTCGAACGCCCTCGAGCCACCCCTTTGATGCCGCCGCCGACCCCGACCCCGACCCCTCCGGCGACTGGCCACGCCTGCCCAGGTACCTCTCCTCCTTCCTCCCTCTCCACCCTTCCTCCCCATTCCCTCCCTCCCTAGTTCTTCTTGCTATATGGATCAGAACATATGGAGCATTACTATTGCTATATGGAGCATTACTATTGTTCTTCTCTAAACCATTACCATTCCCTCCCTCCCTAGTTCTCCCTCCCCATTAATTTGCAGGATCAGAACAAGTTTGTAATAGGATGCTCGACAATGTTGATTAGGTGCATTACTATTGCTATATGCTCTAGTTTGTATCAATGTGATTGTAGTTTTTCTTGTCATGAAGTTTAGTTGATGTTTATTTAAATATAGCTTATATGATCAGCCACTCTATGTATGATTGTGGCCAGAAGGTTCTGGAAGAACGTTTTTCCTTCAAATTCTATCTGGTGGCATTGTCCTAGACTCCCTAGTTGTGTTGTTAATTGTGCTTCTATTAAAAGAATTGGGAGTTACTCACTGTACTAGAACTCTGTAGGTTGAATTTTGGTTAACTAATACTGACGTTATGAGAATCTAAGCACCTATTATTGCTACTGATATCATTGGCTCATTGCTACCTTTGTGCAATGCAGAACTGTTAAGAGTGATTTGGAGGATTCAAGATTCTGTGAAGCTCTTTTGACATTTAAAACTCAGAACTGAAGGTACTTAATAAACTCAAAAGCATTGATGATAACTCTTGTTGCCTAGAAACAGAGGTAGTTTACATATTGCATTGCTGGTGTTTGTTTATGTTCGGAGTTTAAGCATGTGTAGTGTAGTGTAGTGTAGTGAGCTTGTTCTAGTGTAGTGAGGTCTGAACCATTGCACGATGTAGTGTAGTGTAGTGAGCTCTGAACCATGTTTAGTGTTGAGTACTTCAAGTTTACTGAACCTATTCATTTTTGTGGACTTGGTGAACATGATAAGACAAGCCAGATGCTCTATTTTTAATTAACAGTAATCCATGATCAGCAACAGTTTCTTTCACTAATTTTCAGTTAACAACAATCCATGATTTTTTTTTCAGCTAAAACTATTCATGATTTTTTGTTGGGTGACCTATTAGATCTGGAATGGAAGCTCACATAAGTTGAGCTAATTTTTGTCCATATGAAAGCAGAGGACCATATGGTTTGTGGCCTTTTCATCCATATGAAAGTAGAGGCACATTGTGGTGCTAGTTTGCTGGGTTTTGTCTCTGACCATCGTGTCGTGATGATTTTGCAGGTACCCCGAGAGGCCCTTGAGTTTGCCGGAATGTCAATTAACTTCCGTTCCGGAAAATTCGGGTACTCCATATGTCTTATTTTCAGCAAAGGTCATGCTGAAATTTTCCGTGAATTTTAGCATGACTTTGCTAAAAATCGGACATATGGGGTACTTGCTACTAATGCATGGGCTGGGGTATCTTAGTACTTAATTAAGTAGGATCAACTGCCCCGCCATTCTTGCTGCATTAAACCATAGGTGGCAATAGAGCCAAGTGATTAGGCCCAACTTAGAATTCTCGTTAGCATCGATAAACCCCAGATGATAAACCCAACATAGGTGGCAATAGAGCCAAGTAATTAGTGCCAAGTGATTAGGCCCAACCTAGGGTGCCTCGGCATCGATAAACCCTAAATGATGAAAACTTAACATGGCTTCTATAGGGTGCCTCGGTGTCGATGAGAACGTAAATGATGTACGCTTAGGCATTTAGGGTGCCTCGGCGTCGACAAAACCTAAATGATGAAAGCTTAGGCTTTTAGGGTGCCTCGACGTCGACAAACCCTAAATGATAAAACCTTGGCTTTTAGGGTGCCTCGGTGTCGATAAGAACCTAAATGATGAAAGCTTAGGCTTTTAGGGTGCGTCGGCGTCGACAAACCCTAAATGATAAAAGCTTAGCTTTTAGGATGCCTCGGTGTCGACAAACACTAAATGATGTAGTTTTGAATTATGAACATAGGATATGTCGTCGTCATCATCGGACGACGAAAGTCTCCCGGCGGAGTGCGACTGGTGCCACGACGATCGAGGTCTGTGCGACATGCCTCACCTGGACGATGATCGGCGCTTCAGCATTAAGCTCGAGGAGACCTTCGAAGTTGAAATGTACACAACGACGACAAGTGTTATTTTCATAATTAAGCATGACTTCAACTATTTCAACGTGTAATTTTCATCTTTTACAATTCGAGTATAGCTTATCCCATACCATGCAAGACGCTATGTCTTGGAGAGGATGGATTTTGAAGACCATGAAATTTCTAAAACAAAGAAAATTCACCTAAGGACTCGTCACGATGTGGACTTTGAAGTAAATCTATATAATTTTGAGAGCGTAACCCATTTTGGTTGCAAAAATTGGGAAGCATTTTGCAAGATGTATGGTTTTGATGAGGGTATGCTTATCACCATGGATCTTGGTAATCCTGACATCAACCAAGACAATATGGACATTTGGGTCCTTGTTGATACGCCTCTAGTTCTACCGCTATGTGAGTTTCTCAAACATAGTTATTAGCTAATTTATATTTTTTATTTCAAAATAGTTGACAGCTTATTTCCATTGACAGCTTATTTTTATTGTTCAAAGAATGTGCGGGAGATGGTAGACAAAACCCACTACACCGATGGCTCCGAATTAACAACTTACAAGGAGAAAAATCATTTGGTCGGATTTTGTACTGACATTGAGAATTACAATATCTACAATCAAACTCCTCAACATTATGGTAAATACGTGCCACTAGTGCAGGTGTTCAAAAACGGTAACTACCATGGAGATACCCTGGTAAGATTTTTACTATTACGACATCCGTGCATCTTCTGCATACTTCTAAAACTAGTACATCATTGCTAACTATGAAGTTATTACTATGTTTTTCAACAGATAATCCCAGAGAAATGTGTGCCTCATATGATGTATCTAAAAGGTAGTGTTAATGTTTTGAACATACAGCCAGGCCGTCCTACGAATCTCAACTGTCCATACGAGATTGCTAAAAGAAGTGGAGACATGAAAATCAAAGGATGGAAAAAATGTATGGACAGTCATAAGGAGCTTCTTGGAAGCAAAAGGAAGCGAAGCGCAAGAATTGGAGACAGGATGTTCTCCATTCTCCATAATGGAGAGTCAGGGTCTATATTGTTTTATGCTATTTTAGCTTAAATACGGTATTTAGGTCCTGCCTAATACTGATGATCATGTGCTAAGAACAATTAAGTAGGGTTGGTTCGATGACTATCAAGATGATGATCGTATGACTTGTTATGAATAACGTATAGAAGTTGTATGATGATGATTAGTATGACTTGTTAGGATTAGTATTACTTCCGACAAACTCGATTCTCGCGGTCTCGAGACTTGTAATGTTTTATCTTTGTTCGGTCTTTTGAATTCGGAGACTAATATGATGAATTGTATTCGGAGACTAATCTTCTATTGTATTCGATGAATCTGCTGTTGCTGTGTGCTTCTGTCTATATTTTGTCAAATAATATATTTTGTAACATGTGCAAAAATAATAAAAGTAAAAAAAATAAAACCTAATATTCATACTAATGGCGCATCACTACAGAGTGCGCCATTAGTATGCCAAGTATACTAATGGCGCATCCATCCGCAGTGCGCCATTAGTGTGCCAAAGCACATGGTTAAATATGGCCCCTGGGAGGCACACTAATGGCGCATGGTGTTATATACTAATGGCGCACTGGATGGTGCGCCATTAGTATACCAGATACTAATGGCGCACTAGTGGTGCGCCATTAGTAAAAATTACTAGTGGCGTGCTACTAATGGCGCACCAGTGATGCGCCATTAGTAGGCAAAACTGGTGCGCCATTAGTAGGCCTTTTCCTAGTAGTGTAACATGAAGAAATCAACAAAACGAACATTTTGACATATCATATGCATGATTTGGAGCTACGGTCATGGAGATATAGCATGTTGAACAGGGCATCAAAATTACAGGGACTTTGGGACTTAGTCAACTTCGGGGGAAAAACAGGTGAGCATGATTTAGTTAAAAGTTGCATGGGCGGAAGATAGATGACGGAGGCTCACCCATGGGCTCGGCCCAGGACGGAAAGAGGTCGGCGAGGAGGTGGGCTTGGAGCTAGGCCGGGGAGGCACTTCGGCCCACGAGGTCGGTGGGAGGCCCGGTCATCCTTCTCCCGATCCCGATCGGAACCGGAGAGGCAGGGGCGGCGGCGGCCGATGGCGGCACCGGCGAGGACATAGGAATGGATCTGGGGAGGTCACGGGGCACTGGGGACGACCGGATCCGGTCGCGTCGGACCCGTTCCAGCCGGATCCGCGGCATCTCGTGACGGGGCGGTGCTGAGGGAGCTCCAGCGCCGACGGCTTCGATGGCAGCGGCGGAGGACATGGGTCGACGACGGAGCAAGGAGGAGGTCCGATGGGACGCTACTCTGGCGAGGTCGCGGGACTCATCGGCTGCCGGCGACGGAGGAGCGGCGAGAGGGCGGCGCGCGGCTGAGCGAAGTCCGGCGAAGCCCGGGTGACCGACGGGAGGCGCGGGGAGGCAGTGAGGCTTCGGGCTCGCGCGGGCCAGGCGGCGGTGATGGATGGGCCCGCGGTCCTGCGATGGGCTCAATGGGCCGGCACGGTGGAGGAGAACCGACTGGGGGAGGTGGCGGCGCCTGGTTGGCTATAAGCGGCAGTGGAGGTGACATGGCGCGACGTTATTGGTCCGGGCGACGTGGCGGCGACGGTGGACACGTCGGACGGACATGTCCGGTGGTGCGATGGAGGTGAGATCCTGGGTTTAGACTATGATTTTTGGACGGGGGAGGCGTATTTATATAGGTAGAAGGAGATAGGGGGTGTCCAAATGAGGTGCAGTTTTCGTCCACACGATCGTGATCCGACGGCGGAGAACATGGAGATGGTTTAGATGGGTTATTGGGCTATTTTGGAGGGGTGTTGGGCTGGAACACACAAGGGGCTTTTGCGGTTACCCGGTTAACTGTTGGAGCATCAAACGGCCTCCAAATGGAACGAAATTTGACAGGCGGTCTACCGGTGGTGTACCAAGGCCACTTGACAAATCTCGGCCTATTCCGAGAATGTTTTACTCCCGCTCACGAAAAGAGACAACAAGGGTGCGCCGAGTGCATGTGGGAGTGTCGGATTGCGAAACGGACAACTTGAAAATGATTGGATGCATGAGACGAACATGAATGCAAATGAGATCCACATGATGACATGATATGAAATGGACATGAACAAAACGCAAAACGAAAGACAAAACCCAGCCACGAAGGAAAAATCTAATCGCATGTTCGGAAAAGGCAAGAGTCGGAGCTACAAATATGGAAAGTTGCATCCGGGGTGTTATAAAACTCCACTACTACAGGAGGATCTCGTCCCGAGATCTAGGATGGCACCAGAGGGAAAATGGAAGATGAAGAGAAGAGGTAGAACTAAGTTGCTTCTTTGACAACCGAGTGAAACCAAAGAACCTTGATAGGTTAAACAATTTTGAGAAAACAATACAACGGAGATGAACGAAGTTGAAAACACTCCGTTAGAAAAGAGGAACGAGGAAGAATAAATTCGGACAGCACTCCAGTTGAAAAGAGATGCCAGACTTGATAAGATGAACAGAACTTGAGCAGAGGACACAGCACTCCGGTTAAATGGATAAATGAAGGAAAGAAACAAGATCTTCATGATTCGAGATGATGAGTGAAAAGAGCAACATCACAATGCCCTCGGAAGAAAGAATAGAAGATAGATTGTTGGTATAAAGAGACAGAGTAGAAGATGACAACTTCTTCCCCAAATGAGCTTAGAATGCATCCTTGCAAAGAAGGATAGAACAGGGTTGTTGGGAAATCAACAACGGAAAGAATAAGCTTGTTGTGGGCTTATGAAAAAAAACTTCTCAAAATTATGAGGTGACAACCTTCCACTCACGGGAAAAAAATTTGATTGAGAGCTAGAAAAGATAGAAAGCTTCTTCCACCAAGGTGATAAGAGATCTTGGATCATAGGTAATCATCACAAAGAACAACATTCCCAATGGAAGGCTTTAGGTGAAATCTATACCAAGATAACTCCAAGGAAGAAAACGATGGGTTTTAAATATCTCATTCCTGACAACTTGCGAATCATGAAACACGAAAGAAATTGTCAAGAATGACATAACACCACCGCAAAAGAAAAGGTGGAAAGAATTGCACTTCGGAATGCAAGATAAAGAATGCTTGAACTCCTCAAAACAAGACATGTGTTGAACACCATGTTTATTTGAGAGTATAGCTTGGCGGATCTTAACTTCGAGAGAAATCTTGAGGACAATTTAAGAATGAAAGGAATCCTTGACGAAGCACGATGTAGAGCCTCCATGAAGCACTCCGGTAACAAAATGATGATACAAAGAAAGAGAAGTTGAAAACACAAGGAGAAGCCTTGTAATGATTTAGATGAATCCTCGTGGTGATATAATTGAGAGATCTTGGAACTCCGGAAAAAGTATGAAGCACTTGAACCGAGAATTTGCTCATCGTGAACAAACTCTGGAAGAATGAATCAATCACTTGGATGAAGCAAGAGTAAGAATTATGTTATGCGTATCCTTCACCAATTTAAATTGATGAAAAGCAAACGGATTTAGCATACCACTCATTCTCGTTGAAAGGATTAAAAGAGATATAGCATAAAATCAATGGACCACCGGTAGGATTGGAAAGAACGAATGAATCTATATGATAATGAAGGAAGAGAACTCTTGAACGAACCATCGTAAGAATGGAAAAAGAAAGTAGCAACGGCACAATTCACCGGGAAGAATTAGAAAACGAATAAAGATACTTGATAGAATTTAGATACATGAGAATGAAGAGATCATGAACTGATTAGAGGATATTTGAATGATGCACCAGTAAGATGGAATGAATAATTCTGAGATGATGGCTCCGAAGAATCAAACCGAAACGACTCCTGAATTGCTCCAGATGGGTGAAAATAATTCTCACAATCACAAACAATTATGAGAGGATGGCACCAAGCTTGAACTGCACATCTTCAAGAGAACAGAGCAAGATTTGAGAGAAACTCTTCTTCGGTCTTCAAAATCTGAGAATGACAATGAGAAACACCATCAACAATTGCTTAGACACTCCGGGAGAATCAAAAGCGAAGAGGTTGAGAAAACGATGAAAAGAATTTGACCGATCTTCGAGAAATACATATGACTGATGATAATTCATTCTTAAGTCGAACTTGGAGAAGAATTTGAGAGTAACTCCGGGAAAATAGAAGAGCTAGGTAAGATCCTGGGAAAGACCTGTGGGTTAGGGCCCACTCAAAAGATACACCGTTGAAATGGTTTTGAAGAGAGATTGCACTGGTTGAATTAAATAGCTTAAATGAGATAACAACCTCGAAATAACTTGAACAGATCGAGAATGGAAACGTGAATCTTCTGAGATATCTTCGGAAATCCGGAACAATTGAATAGCGAGAATTGGATGATTAAGAGGTGCACCGGCATGAGAAAACATTTGAAAATGAGGAAAATATATGATTGACAAAGCTTGACTTGAATCCAATGGAGAAAAAAGAGAACGAATAATGATGAACTTGAGGCTCCGTTAGTATCTTCATGAGAATCACCGGATAAGAACATCTCCTGAAAAGAATGGAGAGACTTCCCATCAATAAAATGATATTTTATTAAGAAATCTGAGTCCTCGAATAAAAAGGGTGGGAGGGCGGGAAAACAAACACAACTTGTGCAGATGGAAAAGATACCGTTGAGAAAACTTAGAGTTGATCTTGCGGATGTTGAAATTGATCAGATCCACTTGAAGAGAAACACGCCGGTTGAAAAGGATTGACATGACAATCTCGATTATCATGAAGGATTAGTATTCACATAGAAATATGAGAATACCGCTTAGGCCAGATATGGAATCAACACTTGACATTGAAACAACTCGAATACCACAACTCAAAACAAAACAAAGGATTGGAACAAACATATGATAGACCCCATATTGTATCATGTGTCAGTTGGAAAGATATCCTACGAGAAACTTGAATTCCCACTTATGAACTCCCAAAAATTTCTGGTTATGCAATCAGGTGTTGGGGATACAGGGGAAGCATAATATCTCACCCAAACTAACAATTCCTGCATCCAGCTGTATCCATCCTTCAACACATAACCAAGAAACCTTCGGAAATCATGTACCTCAACCTTCGAAAAGCATCCGTTATACGAGTTATGGCAATAATTCCGAACTCCTGCCCCAGTACTGGGTGGTGTCGATTTTATCTCACCAACAACTGCATAAAAGATATTTTCGATGTCGGCGAACTCAGGTATTCCAGAACTGCAACGATAAAATTGTGACGACAACACCTCGGAGCTCACCTCCCCGGGACACTGCCACAACCCCTAAATGTCAGGAGGCACCAAGAACAATGTTCTCATCACAAGACTATCGGAACGATTCCAAGATACCCGCGTGATCCTAAAAATGTTTTTGTGAAGTTTGAGGAGAGGAGAGTCAAAACTTCTATGTCAGGAGGGCTCACCAGATTGACGAAGGGACCGAGGAGTAAAAAGAATCCTGCTCTCTGATATATATAATCCTAAGACTCAAAACATTTTTTCTAACCTCAACAACGTCAGCAATTCGATCAAGCAATGTAACAGCCTGGTTTCTGGCCCTTTTCTTTTCTTTTTGAATTATTGGTTTTTGCTCTGTTTTTCTTCTTTCGGAGTGGTTCTATGGCCTTGTTTCCTAGGAAATCATCTTCATTTCCTCTCCCAAGTGGCTCACCAGCCTAAAAACTTTGCCATCATGTCACTCCATTGCTTGACCAAACCCTCATTTCTTTTTCTCAGGAATATTGCTTTTCCTATTAAAGGAATAACCATGTCTGCCCTAGGTTGTGAAGCAACCCATATTTCTGTCCATCCAAAAATTCCCAAATAATTCTCATAATTTCTTTGGGTCATATATTGGTCGAATATGCCCAAACTTTCCTGTCCTAGCCCAAGAATAATTCCCCACTTATTATTCTTCATTTCTGTCCGGAGGGGCACTTTGTGAAGGAAGTGCCACCTATCCTTTCCTGATTGCTCCCAAATCTTTTGGGCAATCTCTCATGTCCACATCATTGCCTCATGCAAAAATTCAACTTTATTTTCCTAGCCAATCATCCTCAGTAATTTTTCAAAGTTTCTGTGAAGAAAGTACTATCTAGGTAAATCCAAATGAGTTGAAATTTCTCACATTCCTTCATGTGCTCATATTATCCCACTCCTCCAAAATTCAGCCCCATCCAATCATCTATGTGAGCACAGGACCAAATCTTTGATTCTGTTAATATTTTCAGGTTGTGAAGCAAGTATAATTTATATCGCTTCAAAAATCCTGATAAATTAGTAGATGGTTCTCCTACCCAAATAACTTCTCTCCACCAAATTTGGCACCATTTCATCAAGCTAATATTTATCTAGAATTATTGCAAGATTTTGGTCAGTGAAGTTAGCTGTGAAGGAAGTATGGTGAATCCAATTGGTATGAAATTTTTACAGCTTCTTACTTTAACCAAATCAGAATGCCTTGCCAAATTTGAGCTCAAGTTGATGGACCATGTGATTGAATCATCCAAATCTCATTTCTGGACCAGATTTGGCAGTTGCAAAGCAACTATATTAAATATTGGTCTTAATCTTCTCAAAGTTACCAGGATGAAAGTCCTTCTTACCATAAACCTTGCAAACAACTCCATTGCTCCCAATCACCTTCCTGTTGATCACCAGTGCTCATCCAAGATTACTGCAGTAAACTTTAGAGGTAGATTACCATTTAACCAGAGCACTTTTCACTGATCTACCACCTTAGTTGCAACCTCCCCGGCATGAACTATGCACTAGACAGCATGTTCAAGCCCCTAGCCCCCGCTACATGCTAGTGCACACGGTGACCGCGTTAATGGCATCATAGTGCACACGCTCTATGTGTGCAGTGGCCGCGTCTAGTGGCTGTTTGTGCTGCGGCACCTCCTCATCTCGTCGCCTTCGTGCGCGTGACCGTGTCCATTGTCTTCCTCTCATCGTTGCCATTCCCCTGGACCCCTCTCCCCCTCCGTCTGTTTCCTCACCGACGCTCGCCGCCGAACGCCCACAGGGGCATAGTGCTCTGTTTGGCTCCGAGCTCACGTCGGCCGCTTCTTCCCTGCACTCTGTTGGCCTCCTCTGCCCCATGCGACTCTCTCTTTTTCCTCCTTCGCCGCCTAACTCCGAGCTCATGCACGTGCACACGCGTCCGCGGCGACTACAGCGCGGCTCCCCCTCCCCTTTGCTATTTAAACAGCCCCGAGGCCTCCCGATCGCCCCAAGCTCTTCGCCTCACTCTTCTACCCCTCCCTAGCCTCTCGCCCGATCCCTGGAGCCTCTCGTCGTCTCAGATGGCCACCATGGCCGCCTCGGGTCTCCTCCTAAATTTTCTTGAAGCCGAGCCCCACTCCACTCCCTCCATCCACCAGAGCAACTCCCGCAGTCCACCCAAGCCCCTCAGCCCTTCTCCTACTCCTCCGGTGGCTTCTGGCCGCAAGCCCCGCCGGCGCCCAATGCCTCTGTTTGCCGCTGCTCCCTGCCCCGTCTTCTCCGCTGCTCTCCGGCATGGTCAGATCACTCAGGCGGGTGTGGCCCCTCTCACTGGCCAATCCGGTGGTCTGAGCTCCACCGGAGGTGGTCGGAGTCGACCGGACGAGCGCCGGCGACGAGCTCCTGCTCTGCTCCGTCGGGGAGGAGAATACGGAGATGATGCCCCATCCTGCCAGCTGGCCGCAGGCCCCGCGTCTCAGTGAGCTAGCCATTGGCCCCGCCTTTGCCAAGCTGGATAAGTGGAGGTGTAATCCCCTAGATTACGTCTTCGCCTATCGAAAGTGTACTCATCTTCTACTTCGAACAGGAATATGTTTCCACTTTAGTGAAAGCGTATTACCTCGAGTGCGCGTTCTGTTTTTCCTACTAAGGGCCTGTTTGAGATGATTTTCATTACCGATAGGTCCATGGCAGAAAAACCCTTATATCTTTTTAATCCTAACTCCAAATGAGGTGATTCCAAAGCCCACCTCTTCGTTTTGTCGAGCTCGTACTTTTGGTTTCATTTTCACTATGGTTTGACACTGTGAAAATGACCATTTTGCCCTTGCACTTAATCAGCCCCTCCGCGAGAGAACGTTTTCTGGCGATTCTTTACGCGAGCTTCTCGCACTTCATCCCAATGATTTCTTCACCCTCAGGCAAGCCACACCCTCCATTTTCATGATTGCAATGAAGTGACATGGTTTATTTGTTTGAACTTTATTAAAATATTTCTTTAGCTATGTATGATTTGTTCATGGAATTTCTCGGAGTATTGTTTTGATCTTGATATTGCCATGATATTACTCGGAGTTCTAGGACTTATATTTGGATGATTATGTGGATGACATGTGCCTTTGGATTCTTACTGGCTATTATGATTATTTTCATGGTGGTATCTGGTATTATTTTGGAGTATTACTTTGGATATCATGTTGCCTTTGGATTATTAGAGGCTAGTGTTAGTTTCATCATGATGCTAGTTGATATTGTGTTTTGGAGTATGATGATGGAGATGATGCTTGCATATGGATCATAGCTGGATAGTTAGTTCTTGATATTTGAGTAGTAGTATTATCGTTCTTGGATTCATCATGATAATAGTGTTATACTGTCCTCAGAGTATTTTGATATGATGATATTAAGCCTTGGATTATCTGTTGGATATTGCTATGACTTGGATTATAGTTTGATAGTTGATATCGGAGTATCAGTTATCACAGTTATATTTTGGGGGATAAATTTCGTCATTAAGTTGGCCAGGTGCCACCAAACCGGTCTTTCTCAAGTGCAACCACATTCGCCTTTATGGGAAGGCCCTAATGAGATGCTATTGCCATGTCTCTCACCGGTGCCTCCAACGAGGGAATGTTATGGGTGCGCGATACCCTGATTAGGTAGGCAGACATAAGCCTTGTGTGCCCGTAGTTGGATTTTGCGCGCTTTTGTCCTTTGGGACCATTTTGTTTGCCACAACGGTGGCCATTTTGCCATGACGGTGGCCGTTGGTGCCTTTGGTAGGCACGGGGCCACCCAGGACTGAACCCAAAGGGGGTGTCAGTCGGAGTGGCCAGGAGAGTGTCATGGCAGTAGATCGGTTTTATTGGAACGCCGTTGGTCCACCTGAACGGGAGTGTGAGGCCATGGGTTCCGTGGTGTGGGTAAAGTGCGCTACCTCTGTAGAGTGTGTTTGTTTAAACTATCGATAGCCGCATCCTCAGTCATGGGCATGGGTTCGTACTAGGTCACACCGTTCGATCAACACTCACATGACGGAATGACTTATAGGTGATTTATATGTTGATATTTTGAGTAGTACAGATTGGCAGGATGTTGATGATGATGTTGGAGACCAAGTGTTGGCCATGGTTGTGATCGCCGGAAAGATCACCGTTTGGTTACAAGGTAACCCGATCCAAGACCACGAGGTTACTCCGTTTGTGATCCGTGAAAGATCATTGTTTGGTTTTGATCACGAGGTGATCGAGATGGTATACTGCTTCGCCGGTTAGCCAAGAGAAACATGGTTATGGAGATCTGAGATGGTGATTTATCAGTATTGTATCAGTTTCATACCATGCTTAGTAGTTGCTTCGTCATGGTAGTTGTTAATTAATTAACCTGTTAATGCTAAGTTATTGTCTTGCCTTGATGTTTATGATTGTTGTGAGCTTGCAAGTACATTCAATGTACTGACCTGGCGTGTCATGCCAGATTGCAGGTGATGCCATGATTGCTTGATTGCTTGTCAAGGTTGCCGTGTGTGCGAGCTAGATTGTGTCCCAGCCAGAGTTCCTATGGAGTGGATTTCACCACCTTCATCGTTGTTCCACTGCTAGAAATATTCCGCTGCTAGCATAGAGCAAGTGTAGTATCGCAGACGTAGTGTCGCCATGCTGATATACCTCTTTGTAACATCAGACCTTTGTATTATTATTCTTGTAATAAGAGCTGATTTGTTCTATGTCAAGCAGTGCCGTATTCCAGAGACTTGTTCTCAATCTCTGGGCCGGAATATGGGGCGTCCTGGTTTCTCTGAACCGGGGTGCCACAACACTTTGAATCAGAGCAGGTCTTGCTTTAGGACGCCCTAGTCAGTGTGAGCGGTAGAAACCAGTAGAAATCGGTAGCTTAAAGTTTGGCTTGTTTATAGCATTTGGTTGCTGCATTTGTTTGTTGCACAACATGCATATAGCCTTAGTATTTGTTGCTAACGGTTTATCTTGTGAGTGTAGCTGGCAACGGCTCGGATCCACTACAGCTCAGCCTTGCATTTCTCCAATTTTCTTTTCTTGCTTGTTCTTCGATGTTTGGTGTCATTTCTGTCCCAGCAGAGTGATGCCAAGTGATCCCGACACTATTCGCAAAAATGGTGCTCAGGTATCACGCCGAATTACTTCCTTCAGCCCCATTTTGTTTTGGTGGTAGACATGCTTCTACCCCGGATCGTCCTTTTTTCTTGTCATGTTGGGCCCCTTAATGGTCTTAGTCATCAAGAAAGGGCAATGCCAGCAGACTCAGTTTCCCTGCTATCCTTATTTCTTGGACGAGTACGGATACTTTCCGTCCTCTTGATAATAATGTGGCAATGACATTTGTGTCCTGCTACATGGTTACCAAGTACATCCTCGCCTCCAAGCTAGTCCAGGCTCCTACCTGGCTAAGCTAGCACTTGGTGTAGTGTTGTTTACACCAATTTTTCCACACATTTATTTGTCCTCGTGCACCTCGTCACAGCATGCTAGATCGTAGAACCGGAGATCCCGCGAGATTTGTGTGCTTAAGTAGGCATGCATATTGTGTGACTAGCGGTAATATGTGACATTGATTATGTGTGCTTCTTTCTTGTTGGGCCCCGGTGTTGCATTATTGTTGTTGTTGTTGTTGTTGTTGTTGTGTGCTTTTGTTTAGTTGAGTTTTCATTTGCTTCTTTCTTTTTGGGCCCTGGTGTTGCATTATTTTTCCCCTATAAAGAGTTGCTCATCATCTGACATGGGACTTGAAGAAGTAATAAGGATTCCAAATATTTGGGAACTCAGCTAAACCGAATGGATTTCTCAGCCGACTGTAGTGAAATGGGGAGTATCTGATTTCGAGGCTGATAATCAATTTTGCATTAGTGTGCACTCCTCATAACAGTACATATAACTCAAGTCTACATCAGTACAAAACCCTCACACCAGTAATGATCAAGTCAACAACAAGACAATTCAGGTACAAGAGCAATAGTATATTTTCAGTCAAAGGTATGGATCATATACACAATTTTGGCTCACCAATGCATGATTCTTGAGATATATTATCATCGGAAATAAAGTCAGAAGGTGATATTCTCAAGGAAGACACTCAAACAAATTTTCTCATGCAAATCATCAGCTACAGAATATTATGGGCATGTGTGTAGATTACAGTCTGCATATTAGTATGAAGTTTTGAATGTAAGAAATTCAGTCTTCTTCCACACGCTATCAGAAGAAATTTATGATGCAAGGCTCCTAAATTTTCCTTAGCATGATATGTGAACAATTTCTGGTCCAAGATACCCATTCTTACACAGCAAGATACCTCAGTAAAAGCTTCTGATAGATGGAAAAAGAATCTTTCTCAACAAGAAAACTCGAGGAGAAGCTTCTCAAGGACAGAAACCCGGCTTCTCCTGCACAGTACTCATGTCAAGCTTCGTGTGTAAGCTATCGAGGCTTCTTCTGCACGCTACCCAGACAAAAGCTTCAAGCAGAAGCTAACGAGCCTTCCTTGGCAAGCTACACAAATGGCTTTTCTCTGCAGTTCAAGGATCAGATTTGCATTAGTTTTGTCAGAGGTACAATGCAGTCAAAACATATTTCTACCGCAAGGATCGAGTGTTCGGTTGCATATGATTCTTACACATATGGTTAGCATGCATCCCCAATCATATCAGTCACTCATACGAGGTATGGCAAGGATCCAACAGATATACCTAAGGAAAGTAAGGATCCCCCAAACGCATGAATCATGCAAATGAAGATAACCAGAGATACACATCTCATGTAATTATAATAATTGACAAGATTTGGGGATGACATCACCGAATCAACAGTCTTGAAAATGTTCCTCAAGGCCATTATTCCCGCAAATGACAAGGATATGTCCTAAAACCTTGTCACCTTCTTGTATGGTTGGCCTAAACAACAACCTCTATATAGCTACAAGCCCCGAGTATATGTGACATATGTGCGGACCCAGGTCAGAAAACAAGCACAAGGAATAATGTAAAAATATTGCACTAATCACGTCCATGGTCATAGGAAGAATCAAGGACATGTGTGGCCAAATTATTTCAGTAAGGAATCGTAACAAAGAAAATCGGGACCGTTAAAGGGTGAGATTGACAGCAAAGGTGTGGGGATCCCGACTCATAAGTCGTGATCACCGAATGCACGTGTACAGTGATCCCAGAGATCAATGCTCACTGAACACACAGAAGCTGAATAACAAGAGTCTTACATCCATACATACCGTATTACACAAGTAGGACCATTATGGTCGAGTCTTGATTATAACATCGCAGCGGAAATCTTCGTCGATAACTTGGACCCATGCCATCTGCCTTAACCCTGCAGGCATTCTGACTGGGAAGCGTCCTAGCTTGCATGTTCGTCGCTGAAGTATTCTTCATTATGTCTTGTTCTTTCATGCCTAGCCAATAAAATAACCAGTGGCAAGCCAATGAGTACTTTGAATGTACTCGCAAGCAACCCAAGGGTGATAACAGAATAATTATGCAAGGCACTACTGCTCATTTGGCATTTTGGCGGAAAGCTAGTTTTTCTCATGCAAGTATGATCAACATTTATGAAGGAGATGAATGTGTCTGCAACAAGTATCAGGAGGTTACAGACATCAACGTCGAGAGAGAGTTATGAACAACTCATGCTCAAGCTCATCGTGACTTCCTCACGAATCACATCAATATTCTTACCAAACCGTGTTGTTTGTCAGAAACATATGGACGTAGTCTAAGCAGCACCACCCAACTGTCCTTGACCGTGGACATGGCTATTACAATAGTTTTACACTCTGCAGAGGTTGCACACTTTACCCACAAGATCCGGGGAACTTCCGTGTCATCCACGACCTGCGGTACTTCAAGTACCCAGGGTAAGCACCCGATCACTATCTTTCCCTAGACGACACTAACATGGAGTCCACTCGATTGGTAGTAACCCCCGTGCCCAACCTTTCACAACTTAAAATTGTGGAGCCTTGCTCCCATATTCATCACCTACCACTGGCATGGGGTACCAACGGTGTGTCCGGTGCCCCATAAAAATGTTCTTGGCCGCCCTACCTGGCACGACCCCGTCCCGAGAGAGAGCACCAACTCTCCCCCGTCACTAGTAATGCGGGCTCCAAGCTAGTATCGGCCTAGGTAATCAATAATGCCCTTTCCCATACAAGGGTAGAGTGGTTGCGCATGTAAGGTTGGGAAAGTCGACAAATCTTAAATCTAATCCGTCTCTGTAAACAACACTTTTATCGAGCCTTGGTACACTACCTCTCCACCAAGTAGTGACCTAGTTCATCATCATCTCCCAGGGGCATTAGTGGCACCCATTGGGCTGTTTGCAAGTATGTCAAACCACACTTGTTTCTTTCCATGCATAACCCTGACCCACTTTGCGTAGCCATTTACTATAGCATATTTCTACAACCCACCAACACAACTCTAAGCAAGGGTAGTGTCATGAAAAATGCAAGTATCAATGGAGTATGCAACGGAGGCAAGCCTAGCAAGGTTGCCATTCAAGGTATATCATGCACTCAGTGAAGCAACGAAAATGCCATCATGATGTAAAATGGTTCATCATGGTCAAAGGGCTTCTTGCCTGGTTCATCAGAGTCTTGAGATCTTCTTGTCCTTCTCCAAGTACTCCGTCTACTTTGGCAACTAACGTCGGAAACAATCATAATAAGCAACACAATAAGGCAAGAATAAATGTGCTCAAAAAAATATGAAGTTGACTCGTATTGGATACCTCTGGTCATATGAGGAATGACCAAAGTGATTTCATTGGAAGTGGATCAATGGATATTTCTAAACATTTTGATATGATGGAATCAAGGGGTTTATGGAATTGCAAGAAGTGTACAGAAACATATTTTTGAAAAATGAGCAAAGGCACCCATTTAACAAAGGATGATTTTAGAAGCATCTAGGAATTGGTTTCACTGGATTTGCAGTTGAAATGATTTTCCTATGAATTTGCAAAGTTGACAAATATGAAGAAATAGACCATTATTTGAGGTGATACAGAAAATATTAGTAAAAATGTTCAAAAACTAAGTGTTGAACTTATAGACACCTAGGAATTTGAATCATGGAATTTGGATCAAAAATGGGCTCTCTAGGATTTTCTAAAGTTTATCAAAGAAATGGAAAAATAGGATTTGCTAAATATTTGTGAAAGAAATATTTCTGTAAAAATGTGCAAGTAGCACCATGTGGTAGGGAATGAATTTAGAAACTACTAGAAATTTGAATCATCAAATTTGGAGTTAATTTGAATTGTTTATGGATTTTTGAAGCTGACTAGAAAAAGAAAAAGTAAATAAGGTTTTAACCTTATCCTGCGCACGGGGCGGCAGATAGGCTGTGGGCCGGCCCAGCCGAATGGCCGCACGGGGTGACCGAGGCGACATAGAAGGCACCCACGTGAAGTGCGCCTTCACCGCGGGGACGCGAGAGGGGGCGAACCCGCCTCCACTTGCCAGCGTGCCCGGTGGCTGGGCCACTGACGAGCGGGGCCCGCCTGCAGGGCCTTCGTCTTCCTCTTCCTCCCGCGCACTTGCCTGGCCGAGGGAGCAGAGAGCCCCGACGGTGACTGCTGGCGCTACGAAGCACCTCTGGCGACGCTCTGGCTATGGATGAGCTCGGCGTCAAGCACCGCATCCATTCATGTATGCCACGGCTGCCGGGGGTGGTCGAGGCGATGGCAGCTTGGATCCCGGCGGACGGTGGCGTCGGGCGAGATTGGGCACGGCGCTACGGTGCATCCTTAGACGAGGGAAAGAGCGTGGGAGCTCCGCCTTGCTCAGGGGAGCCTGCTGGTGGAGAGAGGAGAGGGAGAAGGGCTCGGGCTCGGCTGAATTTAGGTGGAGGCCGGTGGCTCGGCTCCGGCCGTGGGGAGCGATGGAGGGCTCGGGGAGAGGTTTGGCTTCGTCCCGTGGGTCTCTGGGAGGGAGAGAGGGCGAGTGGTGAGGAGAGGAGGGCTCGGGGAGGCCCTTAAATAGGCGGGCGACGGTCCACCAAGGAATCATGCGCCGGCGAGCTCGTTGCCATCACCATGGGTCACAGGAGCTCGTCGTGGTGTGTCTGGGGCGTTCGTGGACATCGACTACGTTGGGAGGGACAGAGAGAGGGAGTGGGGAGAGGTCAGAGGTGCGCGCGTGTGAGCCGCGCCATTGGCGCACTTGGGCGGCCGGTGTTTGCTAGCGCGGAGGCACGGGGAGGAGGAGAGAGGAGGGGGCCGACCGCGTAGCGTGCTGCGGACGCCGAGGCGCATCGGCAGGCGTGCGGGGGAGGCCCGAGGTGGTCGGAGGCGTCGGGCAGAGGGCGGCTACAGTACGGGAGCGCACTGTAGCGCGCTCCAGAGCGCCCAAATGGCCGGCATGGCATTTTCTATTCCTTGTGGGCGCGGCCAACCGTGTCCAGTAGCTCAAGGGTGGAGTAAAGAAGTAGGGAGAGGCATTGGATGCTCTAGATGGCCAGTAGGAGAGGAGAGAGGTAGACGTAGAGGGAGAAATGGGATGTCCAGAGAGAGAAAGAGGTGGTTTCACCCATCCAATAATGGAGCTGTGGATTTACCATTGTTACTGGAGGTGAAAGGGGACTAGGAGGAGCTGTGGTAAAAAGTTGAGCTCAAGGAGAATAGTTTTAGTGGTCAAAATGGTGATTTTTTAAAAGTAGCAGAAGGTGTTTGATGATGGTTTGGGCAAGAAAATTAATTCCACTTGCCATGAGAATTAACAGGATGGAATGGCACATACAAGTAGGATGTTCCACCAAGTTTGAGCTCATTTGGGCAAAGTAGCCAATGTAACTCTGGTAAACCCTAGAAATCAACAGAAATGGCTTTACCAAGATTTAGTCGTGCAAATCTATTCCCCTTGATGCACCACTTGGTGTAGTGTCATCATTTGAGGTTATGAACATGTCCACAAAAGTTGAGATCAAAAGGAGAAGTTGCCAATGTAGAGTTGTTCAAATTTGGTTCTAAACAGGAAGGGTTTTGGGGTACTTTGATCAAGATAACATTCTCTCCAACTTGTGCCATTTGGTCTAGATGCATAATTAGATCATTTGAGCATGTTCACAAGGTTTGAGAACATTTGGACATGTTTGGCAATGTAAAGTTGCTAAACTTCAAAATGGATAGAAATGGTTTTGGGGAGATTTCGTGGGGTTATACTATTCTCCATGACATGATACTTGGCAAGATCATCAAACATGTCACATGTGACATGTTAGAATTTTCTTGGATTTTTATGAAAATATTTCCTGTAGAAATATTTCAAATCCTTGAAATGAGCAGAAATGGTTTTGGGAGGTTTTGTCCAATATTTTGATCATGACCATGTGTTGTAACTCATATATATGGAAAATATATGTCCATTGAGTCTCCCTAATTTTTCTCAAATTTTTTAAAGCTTTAAAATAATTTTAACCTATTAAATACCATTTCTGGCCTTAAGAAAAAGCCTTTAAATCAAATAGGAAAATAACTTTTAAAATTATATTTTTGTAGTTTCTAGGTATCCTATATCTAATAGGAGTCAAACATATTTTTGGAAAGATTTTTAGCCCTGAATTAAGTACTTGCAGTACAAATCTTAATTCAGGGGTTTTTGGAAAACTAGTTTTTGAAAATACTTTTTGGCCAAATTATTTTTGTAAGAAAATACTATATTGCTCTATACACATGGCATGAACATTGGTTCAAGAGTTTGGAGCAAGGAGATGAAGTATAGGAGTTGGAGGATTTATTTTATTTTTAGAGCACTTGCAAACAACAGACAAAATCCAAACAAGGCAAGGTCCAAAACACTCAAAAGTTTTTGTCAAACCACATTTTATCATGATTTATTAGCTTAAGTGTTGTGGCATGAAAATTAGGGTGTGACAAAAGGTATGATGATTTTTGCGCGACCATCAGGGTCCGGATACCGAAATCAGTTGGAGGTCATAATATACATATGGATCCACAAAGACATACTCTCAGCGGCCTACTCTGTTTTACAAGGATTTCATATCCCGCTGACCCGCTTGGAATGGTTAGTGTGCAAAATCCAATTGGGTATACCGACAAAATGGGTAAATCAAAAGCTGAACAATCAGCTCAGACCCGGTATACTCACCGAGGAAATCAAGTACACGGTCAGTCTGTTAGAAAAAGCATTTGTCCGCCAACCCCCTAGTAGGCCAGTCTCAAGATATAAATACTTGGGGTATGACACAACTATTACTCCATACATCGTTATATTGCTCCTAACAAAAGGCAGTTAGATCTTTGGTACATATCTCACGCTCGAGCCAAAGAAATAAATCAAAATCAGTACCACCTATGAGCAGTCTGATCCCGTCAGAAGATGACCATGATTAATTCTCAGCATTTATTGAAATGAGAAGGCCTGCATTTATTTAAAGCAACCCCATGATAGAAGTATTAAGGTTTTCATGACAAAAGAAAAGTTTATTCTCAGACTCATTGGATATCACCGCAGATCTGAAAGAATCAACGTTAGCAAAAGGATTTGGTGTGTGACCCAAAAACCCGTCAGAATTTGGGGAAAGGTGAAGCAAACCACCCCGAGCAAAGATAATCAAGTCATCTAAAATTCTTGGGGGAACAATAAATAAAGGAAAAAGGATACCCGAGTGGGAAATGGTGTCCTCAAGACATACTTGTTCCCTGAGCAACTAAATCTCAAGGATGAGATTTCTTTATGGGGTAAGAGTTGTAACAGCCTGGTTTTGGCCCTTTTCTTTTCTTTCTGAATTATTTGTTTTTGCTCTGTTTTTCTTCTTTTGGAGTGGTTCTGTGGCCTTGTCACCTGGGAAATCATCTTCATTTCCTCTCCCAAGTGGCTCATCATCCTAAAAACTTTTCCAAGATCATGTCACTCCACTGCTTGACCAAACCCTCATTTCTTTTTCTTAGGAATATTCCTTTTCCTATTAAAGGAATAACCCTGTCTGCCCTAGGTTGTGAAGCAACCCATATTTCTCTCCATCCAAAATTCCCAAATAATTCTCATAATTTCTTTGGGTCATATATTGCTCGAATATGCCCAAACTTTCCTGTCCTAGCCCAAGAATAATTCCCCACTAATTATTCTTCATTTCTGTCCAGAGGGGCACTTTGTGAAGGAAGTGACACCTATCCTTTCCTGATTGCTCCCAAATCTTTTGGGCATTCGCTTATGTCCACATAATTGCCTCATGCAAAAATTCAACTTTATTTTCCTAGCCAATCTTCCTCAGTAATTTTTCAAAGTTTCTACTAGACAGAAGGCTTTGTGAAGAAAGTACTATCTAGGGATATCCAAATGAGTTCAAATTTCGCACACTCCTTCATGTGCTCATATTATCCCACTCCTCCAAAATGCTGTCCCATACAATCATCTATGTGAGCACAGGACCAAATCTTTGAATCTGTTAATATTTTCAGGTTGTGAAGCAAGTATAATTTATATTGCTTCAAAAATCCTAATAAATTAGTAGATGGTTCTCCTACCCAAATAACTTCTCTCCACCAAATTTGGCACCATTTGATCAAGCTAATATTTATCTAGAATTATTGCAAGATTCTGGTCAGTGAAGATAGCCGTGAAGGAAGTATCATTTTGGTTAATCCAATTAGTATGAATTTTTTACAACTTCTTACTATGACCAAATCAGAATGCCTTGCCAAATTTGAGCTCAAGTTGATGGACCATGTGAGTGCATCATCCAAATCTCATTTCTGGACCAGATTTGGCAGTTGCAAAGCAACTATATTAAATCTTGGTCTTAATCTTCTCAAAGTTACTAGCATGAAAGTCCTTCTTACCCTAAACCTCGCAGACAACTCCATTGCTCCCAATCACCTTCCCGTTGATCACCAGTGCTCATCCAAGTTTACTGCAGTAAACTAAAGAGGTAGATTAACATTTAACCAGAGCACTTTTCACTGATCTACCACCTCAGTTGCAACCTCCCCTAGATGAACGATGCACTAGACAGCATGTTCAAGCCCCTACCCCCCGCTACATGCCAGTGCACGCGGTGACCGCGTTAATGGCATCAAAGTGCACGCGCTTAGTGTGTAGTGGCCGCGTCCAATGGCCGTTTGTGCTGCGGCACCTCCTCATCTCCTCGCCTTCGCGCACGTGACCGTGTACATTAATTGTCTTCCTCTCGTCGTCGCCGTTCCCCTGGACCCCTCTCCCCCTCCGTCCGTTTCCTCTCCGACGCTCACCGACGCTCGCCGCCGAACACCAACGGGGGCATAGTGCTCCGTTTGGCTCCGATCTCACCTTGGCCGCTTCCTCCCTGCGCTCCATTGGCCTCCTCTGCTCCGTGAGACTCTCTCATGTTCCTCCTTCGTCGCGTAACTCTGAGCTCATGCGCGTGCAGACGCGTCTTTGGCGCCGGCCAAGCGTCTGCGGCGATGACAGCGCGGCTCCCCCTCCCCTTGGCTATTTAAGCAGCCCCGAGGCCTCCCGATTGCCCCAAGCTCTTCGCCTCACTCAGTCCACCCCTCCCTAGCTTCTCGTCCGAGCCCCGGAGCCTCTCCTCGTCTCAGATGGCCACCATGGCTGCCTCGGGTCTCCTCCTAAATTGGCTCGAAGCCGAGCCCCACTCCACTCCCTCCCTGCACCAGAGCAACTCCCACAGTCCACCCAAGCCCCTCCGCCCTTCTCCTACTCCTCCGGTGGCTTCTGGCCGTGAGCCCCACCGGCGCCCGACGCCTCTGTCCACCACGGCTCCCTGCCCCGTCTGCTCCGCTACTCTCCGGCGTGGTCAGATCACTCAGGCGGGTGCAGACCCTCTCACTGGCCAATCCGGTGGTCCAAGCTCCACCGGAGGTGGTCGGAGTCGACCGGACAAGCGCCGGCGACGAGCTCCTGCTCTACTCCGTCGGGCAAGAGCGAGGAGAAGAGGGAGACGACGCCCCATCCCCGCCAGTTGGCCGTGGGCCCCGCGGGCCCCGCGCGTCAGTGAGCCAGCCACCGGCCCCGCCTTTGCCATGCTGGATAAGTGGAGGCATAATCCTCTAGATTACGTCTTCGCCTATCGAAAGCGTACTCCTCTTCTACTTCAGACAGGAATACGTTTCCACTTCAGTGAAAGCGTATGACCTCGAGTGCGCATTCTGTTTTTCCTACTTAGGGCCTGTTTGTGATGATTTTCATGATAGATAGGTCCCTAGCAGAAAACCCTTATATATTTTTACTCCTAACTCCAAATGAGGTGATTCCATAGCCCACCTCTTCGTTTCGTCGAGCCTGTTCTGTTGGTTTCATTTTCACTATGGTTTGACACTGTGAAGATGACCATTTTTCCCTTGCGCTTAATCAGCCACTCCATGAGAGAATGTTTTCCGGCAATTCTTTCCGCGAGCTTCTCACACTTCTTCCCGGTGATTTCTTCACCCTCAGGCAAGCCACACCCTCCAATTGCATGATTGCAATGAAGTGAGATGGTTTGTTTATTTGAACTTGATTAAAATATTGCTTTAGCTATGTATGACTTGTTCATGGCATTTCTTGGAGTATTGTTTTGATCTTTGTATTGCCATGATATTACTTGGAGATCTAGGACTTATATTTGGATGATTATGTGGATGACATGTGCCTTTGGATTCTTAGTGGCTATTATGATTATTTTCATGATGGTATCTGGTATTATTTTGGAGTATTAATTTGGATATCATGTTGCCTTTGGATTATTAGTGGCTAGTGTTAGTTTCTTCATGATGCTAGTTGATATTGTGTTTCAGAGTATGATGATGGAGATGATGCTTGCATATGGATCATAGCTGGATAGTTAGTTCTTGATATTTGAGTAGTAGTATTATCGTTCATGGATTCATCATGCTAGTAGTGTTATACTGTCCCTGGAGTATTTCCATATGACAATATTAAGCCTTGGATTATTTGTTGGATATTGCTATGACTTGGATTACAGTTTGATAGTTGATACCGGAGTATCAGTTATCATAGTTATACTTTTGGGGATAAATTTCGTCATTAAATTGGTCAGGTGCCACCGAACCGGGCTTTCTCGAGTGCAACCACATTTGCCTTTATGGGAAGGCCCTAATGCGATGCTATTGACGTGTCTCTCGCCCGTGCATCCAATGAGGGAAGGTTATGGGACCGCGCTACCCTGATCAGGTAGGCGGACATAAGCCTTGTGTGCCCGTAGTTGGATTTTGCGCGCTTTTGTCCCCGTTTGGGACCGTTTTGTTTGCCGCGACGCTGGCCATTTTGCCACGATGGTGGCTGCTGGTGCCTTCGGTGGGCACGGGGCCATCCAGGACTGAACCCAAAGGGGGTGTTGGTCGGAGTGGCCGAGAGAGTGTCATGGTAGTAGATCGGTTTTGTCAGAACGTCGTTGGTCCACCTGAATGGGAGTGCGAGGCCATGGGTTCCGTGTTGTGGGTAAAGTGTGCTACCTCTGCAGAGTGTGTTTGTTTAAACTATCGATAGCTGTGTCCTCAGTCACGGGCATGGGTTCGTACTAGGTCACACCGTTCGATCAACACTCACATGACGGAATGACTTATAGGTGATTTATATGTTGATATTTTGAGCAGTACAGACTGGCAGGATGTTGGTGATGATGTTGGATACCAAGTGTTGGTCATGGTTGTGATCGCCGGAAAGATCACCGTTTGGTTACAAGGTTACCCGATCCAAGACCACGAGGTTGGTCCATTTGTGATCCATGAATGATCACCGTTTCGTTTTGGTCATGAGGTGATCGAGATGGTATACTGCTTGGCCGGTTAGCCAAGACAAACATGGTTATGGAGATCTGAGATGGTGACTTATCAGTATTGTATCAGTTTGATACCATGCTTAGTACTTGCTTCATCATGGTAGTTGTTTATTAATTAACCTATTAATGCTATGTTATTGTCTTGCCTTGATGTTTATGGTTGTTGTGAGCTTGCAAGTACATTCAATGTACTAACCTGGCGTGTCATGCCATATTGCAGGCGATGGCATGATTGCTTGATTTCTTGTCGAGGTTGCCGTGCGTGCGCTCTAGATCGTGTCCCAGCTAGAGTCCCTGTAGATTGGAGTTCACCACCTTCGTCGTTGTTCCGCTGCTAGAAGTATTCCGCTGCTACGAGTTGTTCCGCTGCTAGCATAGAGCAAGTGTAGTATCGCAGGCGTAGTGTTGCCGTGCTGATATGCCTCTTTTTAACATTAGACCTTTGTATTATTATTCTTGTAATAAGAGCTGATTTGTTCTATGTCAAGAAGTGTCATATTCCACAGACTTCTCCTCGACCTCTAGGCTGGAATACGGGGTGTTCCAGTTTCTCTGAGTCGGGGTGCCACAAGCAGGGGGCTCCTAAGTCAGGGATGGCTCTGGTTACCAACTTGTAACACCCTCGATGCGGCTATATCTCCCACGTGTCGAGGCACGACTTAGGGGCATAACCACATGGTGGTTTAGTCGCAAGTGGGGCAATCTTCAAACAATCCCATGTACTGAATAAGAAAGGGATAAAGAGTTGGCTTAGAATTGCCACTTCACACATATACAAGTTAAACATACATCATCCGGAGTACAATCAAGGTTCGACTACGGAACCAAAATAAAAGAAGACAACCCCAAATGCTAGATCCCCGATCGTCCCAACTGGCCCCCACTATTGATCAAAAGGAAACGAAACAAAACAATGACAAAGATCTTCATCGAGCTCCCACTTGAGTCGGGTTGCGTCACCTACATAGATATCATCGGCACTTGCAACTGTTTCTAAGTATCTGTGAGTCTCGAGGACTCAACAATCTCACACCTGCGAGATCAAGACTATTTAAGATTATGGGTAGTATAGTGTAATGAGGTGGAGCTGTAGCATGCACTAAGCATATAAGGTGGCTAACATACACAAAGAAGAGCGAGAAGAGAAGCAACACAACGGTCAAGAAACTAGAAGTGATCAAGAAGTGATCCTGAAACTACTTACGTTCAAGCATAACACAAGACTGTGTTCACTTCCCCGACTCCACCGAGAAGAGACCATCACGGTTACACATGCGGTTGATGCATTTTAATTAAGTTAAGTGTCAAGTTATCTACAACCGGATATTAATAAATTCCCATCTGCCACATAACCGCGGGCACGGCTCTCGGAAGTTTTATACCCTCCAGGGGTGTCCCAACTTAGCCCATCACAAGCTCTCACGGTCAACGAAGGATATTACTTCTCCCGGGAAGACCCGATCAGTCCCGGAATCCCAGTTACAAGACATTTTGACAATGGTAAAACAAGTCCAGCAAGACCACCCGACTGTGCTGACAAATCCTGATAGGAGCTGCACATATCTCATTCTCAGGGCACACCGGATAAGCTAAGCGTACATGTACCAACATAACCCAAGTTGCCAAGGGATGTTGTAGTTTGGACCAACACTCAGAGGAGCACTGGCCCGGGGGTTTAAAATAAAGATGACCCTTGAGTTTACAGAACCCAAGGGAAAAGGCTTAGGTGGCAAATGTTGAAACGAAGGTTGGGCCCTGCTAGAGGAGTTTTATTCAAGGCGAACTTTCAAGGGGTTCCCATAACACCCAATCGCGTAAGGAACGCAAAATCAAGGAACATAACACCGGTATGACGGAAACTAGGGCGGCAAGAGTGGAACAAAACACCAGGCATAAGGTCGATCCTTCCACCCTTTACCAAGTATATAGATGCATTAATTAAAATAAGAGATATTGTGATATCCCAACATATCCATGTTCCAACATGGAACAAATTTCAACTTCACCTGCAACTAGCAACGCTATAAGAGGGGCTGAGCAAAAGCGGTAACATAGACAAACAATGGTTTGCTAGGAAGGTGGGTTAGAGGCTTGACATGGAAACATGGGAGGCATGATATAACAAGTGGTAGGTACCGCGACATAGCGATAGAGCAAACAACTAGCAAGAAAAGATAGAAGTGATTTCGAGGGTATGGTCATCTTGCGTGCAAAGTTCTTAGAGCCGTTGAAAGCATGATCCTCGTTAGTGTACTCAACAGGTTCCTTATCGTTGTCAAAACCGGCAGATCTCGGGTAGGGGGTCCCGAACTGTGCGTCTAGGCGGATGGTAACAGGTGGCAGGGGACACGAAGTTTTACCCAGGTTCGGGCCCTCTTGATGGAGGTAAAACCCTTTGTCCTGCTTGATTAATATTGATGATATGGGTAGTACAAGAGTAGATCTACCACGAGATCAGAGAGGCTAAACCCTAGAAGCTTGCCTATGGTATGATTGTATGTTATTTTTGTTGTGTCCTATGGACTAAAACCCTCCGGTTTATATAGAAACCGGAGAGGGTTAGGGTTACACAAGGTCGGTTACAAAGGAGGAGATATCCATATCCGTACTGCCTAGCTTGCCTTCGACGCCAAGGAGAGTCCCATCCGGACACGAGACGAAGTCTTCAATCTTGTATCTTCATAGTCCAACAGTCTGGCCAAAGCATATAGTCTGGCTGTCCGGAGACCCCCTAATCCAGGACTCCCTCAGTAGCCCCTGAACCAGGCTTCAATGACCATGAGTCCGGCACGCAGTATTGTCTTCGGCATTGCAAGGCGGGTTCCTCCTCCGAATACACCACGGAAGAACACAAGGATAGTGTCCAACCCTGCAAAATAAGTTTCCACATACCACCGTAGAGAGAATAACATTTCCACAAATCTAATCTCCTGACACATTTTGGCAACACGACATTATGCCATGGCCCGGTAATTATTCGAACCATTTTTCTTCAACCCGCTCCACACATAACGCGAGGCAGTTTTTTGACACGTCTTGTCAAAGCAGAGATCGTGTTCCCCCAATTACGGGATTCTCATCAATACGGTCGTGGGTAACCCAACCGTATCCAGGACTCCTAGATTATAGGCAAGTCCCAAACGGCTACGGAGAGGACGCTTGATATTCGCCCTCTTTATAAAGGGACAGGGCTTTTACTCTTTCCCTCTCGTGCTCAATCGAATCCTTCCCCCGCCTCGAGGTCTAACACCCAAAGCCCAAGTGAAAGTGCGTTATATCGACTAGAGGGGGGGTGAATAGGCGATTTTTATGAAAGTCTTCAAAACATGGAAGTTATGAAGACAAACGATAGAAATAAACCTATTACCCTGCAGCAGAAGGTAGACTACACTGGGCAAGCCATAGTCAAGTATTCAATAGAGTGAAAGCTCAATGACTAATAGCAGCAATGTAGTAAGGATCAGGTAGGAAGATATTGTGAAGCCACACAGAACATGCAGTCACTCAGTGAAGACAAAAGATAGTGCGAACATACAATGACTTCACACGGAGTAACAGTAAGTAAAGGGAAGGGAAGATGAAACCAGTGACTCGCGGAAGACAATGATTTGTTGGACCAGTTCTAGTTGCTGTGACAACTGTACGTCTAGTTAGGGCGGCTAGGTATTTAAACCTTAGGACACACAGTCCCGGACACCCAGTCCTGAACACGCAGCTCAGGACACCCAGTCCTCACCGTATTCCCCTTGAGCTAAGGTCACACAGACCTCGCCCAATCACTCTGGTAAGTCTTCAAGGTAGACTCCCAAACCTTCACAGACTTCGTTCACCGGCAATCCACAATGTCTCTT
Source organism: Triticum urartu (assembly GCF_056163025.1). Lineage (NCBI taxonomy): Eukaryota > Viridiplantae > Streptophyta > Magnoliopsida > Poales > Poaceae > Triticum > Triticum urartu. The sequence goes on from NC_141875.1 coordinate 561,718,216, forward strand.
GGATGCTCAGAACGCGACGCCTAACCGGCTGGAGGATGCACAGTCCTCAAGTGTAATAAGTCTTCAGATCACACAGACAAGAAGACTTAAGTGATGCCTAATTCTCTTTGGCTATGGGTGGTTAGGGCTTTATCCTCGCAAGGAATTCTCTCTCAAAGGCTTCGAGGTGGGTTGCTGTCAAACGACAAAATCCGTACTCTAAATCTAAGCAGCCAACCGTTTATGGTTGTAGGGGGTGGGCTATTTATAGCCACTTGGCAACCCGGCCCGATTTGTCCGAAATGACCCTGGGTCACTAAGGAACTGACACGTGTTCAAACGGTCAGATTTCAAACTCACACGGTAACTTTACTTGGGCTACAAGCAAAGCTGACTTGTCCGACTCTGGACAAGATTCGCTCTCATAGTCTTCACTCGAAGACGTAGGTTTTGTTTAAGCATCACTTCAGTCATTCTGACTGGTTCTCTTGGACCCCACTTAACAGTACGGTGGTTCCTATGACTCAACAAAGAAGAAGAAAAAGAACTACGAAAGATCTAAGTCTTCGAGCTCCATAGGCTTCATGCGATGTCTTCTCTTGTCATAGTCTTCAATGTGAATATCTTCATATACCACCTTTGACTTCAATGTCTTCATACATTTTTAGGGGTCATCTCTGGTAGGAAAACCGAATCAATGAGGGACTTCTACCTGTGTTATCCTGCAATTCTCACAAACACATTAGTCCCTCAACTAGGTTTGTCGTCAATACTCCAAAACCAACTAGGGGTGGCACTAGATGCACTTACAATCTCCCCCTTTTTGGTGATTGATGACAAACTAGTTGAAGTTTTCAACAGGGAATATAATCTGTGAAATTGTAAAGGATAAGGAATTGTCTTCATAAGTTGCAAGGGCTCCCCCTGAAGATGTGCATATAAGTAATCTGCTTTTGGAATGCAAATGCACATGGCAGGTTGTACTTGTGGATATCTACTTCAACTTATGATGACAATTCACTATGCATGTGAAAGTATATGAAGATAATGACATGCATAATGGAAAATGGATGTCTGCAGAATGATCTAAGGGTGGAATTTATCGTCGCACATGCGGAATTTATCAGCGCAACACAAGGTGGCAGATAAGTAGCAAACGACCATCAAGTTTAAGTGCTACAACTCAAAGAACGAAATGTAGCAAAACGAGAGATGTAAGCACGAAGCAAAATATAAAGCACCCGCCCATATGGACCCGCTTGAAGACTATCAACCTCATATGCTTCTCCCCCTTTTGTCAGTAAGGACCAAAAAGGTTTGAAGACATAGAGCATCTACTCATTCCCATGAGGAGTAGGTGAAGCAGCAGGGTCGTTGTTGGTGTTTGGCGGTGCTGAAGAGCTTGGAGCAGTGTCGAAGAGTGCTGAAGGAGGTGGCGGTGAAGTAGCATCATCTTCATCCTCGATCACTCTGGCATTCACAGTTGCAATAGAGGAAGAGAACTCAGAGTCTTCTAGGGATGGAGTTCGTCGCAGCACTGCCCTTCGAGGAGGTGTGGAGTCAAACCTGAATCGCTCAGTGAAGCCATCCTCTTGAAGATCATCTTCAGAACACATCAGCGTTAGCCCTTTCCATGTGCGGCGAGAGGTTTCATGGACAACAAAAGCATTCTTGGTGGCAAGATTGCGGATGCGATTAACATCCACCAAGAGGCTTTGCATCTGACGCTTCAGCCAGTTATGATGCCTATCATGTTTCTGATGAAGAGCCACAAGAAGCTCTCGGTCATTGAGAACACGAGTGTGCTTCTTGGGTCGTGGAGCAGTTGTACTATCAGTGGCTTCAGTGAGAGCAGGATGCGGTGCACGTGTAGTGCCAGCCAAAGGATACACACGAGTTACGGCTTCCACGCCTTCAATGTTCTGAGTGAAACTTTGATGCTCTGCATTCTGAAGACTGAGAGGTTCCTTGGCAGGCTCAGGATAGATGGCTTCAATAGATATATCCACATCAGGCAAACAGATCCGATGGTTGCGGGCCAAGGGCTGATATGAGATAGCGGAGTGAAGTTTGATAAGCCGCATCACCCAAGGGGCATAGAACTTCAAACCAAACAGATCAGAGCCAGATGCAGCAAGTTGGCGAATGAAGAAATCCTGTGTATTGAAGCATTTTCCATGAAGAATGTAGAAGACCAAGGTCTTCATTGCACCTTCCAGCTTGGCATGCGGAGAATGTCCTTTGATTGGCCAGAGAGTTCGGCTTATGATGTGATAAATGGTTCTTGGAAGATACTCAAGGTCTTCAACAAAGAACTCCATGGGATAAGCAGCATCTTGGGGCAATGGCTTCATCATACTGAGCATCTGACTCATATTAGGTTCAGTCTTCTGAAAGATGCTCTCAATAGCTTCACTATGAAGCTGACAGCCATGCTCGTAGAGATCGCCAGGAGTGGGAAAACCGTGAGCTCAATGATGTCAAAGGCTTTGGCTTCGTGATGAACGTTTCCTGTCATCCACTCCAGGACCCAAGTCTTTGGATCTCTGCTATACCCGCGGATGTGAAGTGTGGCATAGAATTGGAGCAGCAACTCTTCATTCCAATGCTCTTGGTCAGTGACGAACGACAGCAGTCCAACTTCTTTGAAGCAATCCAGAGCATCTTCCAGACAGGGCAGGCCAGCTATAGCTTCAATGTCAAGACGCTTGTGGGGGAAGATGCGACCTTGATTGTATAGAATGCAGGAGTAATAGCTTCGCTGCGGATAGCTCCAGAACCGATCAGATGATATTCTTTCCCTGGAGTAGGGGTTTCTGGAGCTGTTGAAGAATGTGTTGTCTGCTCTGAAGCCATTGATATTGAAGGAGCCAGCTGCTGATGCAGGACCTGGGAACCTTGGAAATCTTGGGATTGGCTTCTGTACCTGAGGCATGTGCTCAACATGATAGCCGAACTGGGGACCGGCAGCAGACTCAGGAACAGAAGTGGGGGATCAGTGGCTTTGCTGACTTCTGGCACTTTTTTTGGTGAGGGCTCCACATTAGCTTCAGCCATGACAGCGTCAGTGGCTTCAGTGGTGTTAGTGGTGGCAGCCTCAAGATGTTCAACCTCCACTTGATGAGCAGGAGGAACTTGTGGCACTTCTTCTTCCACGGCTGATGCAGCCGGATTGTCTTCAGCAGAGACTTGAGGCCTTGGACCTTGCGAAGCCTGCGCAATGCAGGCGACGCCTGTGTAGTTGCTGTTGGCTGGGCCTCAAAGTCTTCTTCCTCTTGTGGGCGATCCGCCCACGAAGTATCCTGTGCAATTGGCGTCAGTGGACGACCAATGCTGATGAGTTCGCTGTTCTCGAGTTGAGGAAGGACTGCACCATCTTCTACATGGTCATGTTGACCAATGTCTTTAGCAGCGATGGGATCATCTGCTGGAAAGTCTTCAGCTTCATGAGCCTCTGTGAAAGCAGGCTCATGGATTGTCAGTTGGCGTTCAGCGTCAGGACGAACCATGGAAATGGGTTCAACTATCAAAGGCTCTGTGGGAGCAGCCCGATCTTTCTTGGTCTTCCTCTTCTTCTTGGAGGGGGCAATAGGAGAGGCTTCAGGATGTTTTGTCTTCCTTGCTTCAGCCTCAGCAGTCCTGGTCTTCTTCAGTTCTGAAGCGATTGACCTGCTTTTTGGCTTCGAGCCAGTCATTTTAGTTGGGAAGACTATGGGATCTGCTTCCTGCCTTTGTGCGTCAGGTTCAGCCATAGCGGGCATCTTCTGCTTCTTGGCAGCCATCCTGGGGTCGATGCCAGGACGCCCAAGGACCTTGCGCTTCTCAGCCTCATTGTACGCTTGCACACACCTATCAGCCAGGACCTTCATGCGCTCACGAGAACCCTGAGCTTCTACACGTTTCTTTAGAAAGCCTTCCTTGAGCTCATGCAGCATAATCTTGAAATTCTTCACGTCTTGCATGCTGAGCTTGGCCATATGCTTCTAGAACTGAGCCTTTTCATAGTCAATCTTTTGCTTCAGTTCAACAATGCGCTGGGCGATAGCTAACTCTGAAGCAATGGCGCCATGGGAGGTGACACTGAGGCCAATGGGTAGTTGGAGATCTTCAAAGCTGATGTTTGGCGTGTCAAACCATTCATCAATGAAGTTGTGAATGACTATTACATCAAAGAGAGGCAGATCATTGAGGATTTCTGCTTCTTCTTTGCTCTTGATGAGTTGCTCAAGAGCGTCATCTGCAAGATCTTCATCACTTGACAGATCAATGGCATCATTGCGCAGAATGGCAGCAGCTGTTAGCTCTTGGCCGGTGTGTGGCAGAGGCATCTTGACCTTCTAGGGCTTGGAGATGCGTGATAAATCTTCGGACTGCACACTATCTCCAGGAGGTGCAGTTGCCAGTGGCTTCGCCCGTGAGATTTTTGGTGAAGGGGTCGGCTTTGAAGCTTTAGGCTTCTTCAACTTCTTTGGCTTCGGCGCTGCAGGCGCTTCATCTGATTCAGCGTCAGCTGCAGGCTCATTCACTGCAGTCCCTTGAACCAAGATATGGGTGATGAGGCCTTCACGGTTGTAGAAAGGACCGACGACATTGGGTTCTGCATCTCGTGTGCCATCAGCCCTTGGAGCGGAAGGACCAGGGTTGAAGTCTAGTCCCAATGTCTTCTTGTTTTGCTTCGCTGAGTTCTGGGCAAACTGGAAGTTGTGCTTGAACAGAATGTCGTCACGACACCATAGTAGTGACGATGGGTGTGCATCAACAGGCTGTGGCCCACGGACCATGCAGGGATAGAAGCCTTGTTCAATGGCTTCATCTCTGGACCTGGGTTGAAGATTCTTGTATAGGATGTCTCCCCATGGTCTCTTGATGGCATTTTTCTCAGCATATTCCTGGGTTACAAATCGGTATTTGAACCATTGTTCTGCCCAATATCTTCGAATCCATTGGATTCGGGTCTTGCGCTGATTGTAATCCTCTTCAGGATCTATTTTGTATAGTTCTGAGAGGTCATCTGACAGATCTCTAGATGTTTCTCCATGACGCTTTCTGCCACCCTTCCTTGCTGACTTCTCTGAAGCCATGAACTTTAATCTGAAAGGCTTCAATACGTTCAGAGGCTTCAAAGGTTTTCGCTTGCTGGACAAACAGGAACTGGCTTCGGGAGAATTTATGTGATGCTGTAAGAATTCTGCAAATGAATGCAGACTATGAGAACCAAAGGATTCTCCCACGGACATGTACCTGTGACAGCATTAAGGTGCGAGGGAAGGGGAAGAGGTCATATGCATTCTCAAAAGATTTTGAAGATAAATTAGTTCAGAAGACATTGACCTCATCGTGCGAAGACATTCACTCATAGATAAGGAGTTGGTTCCAGATTTGTATGAATCCATAGATTAGTACAAGTGAGGAATCTAACTACTTTGTGAAGCATAAGTGAATATACTAGGCATGTTATGAGATGCAGTATGAGAGAGATCTAACTTGTGTGAATAGAAACTGCTTGTGGTAGAAAGTGACAAAGCCATAGGATCAACGGTGCCGTAAAAATGAAGTTTTATTTACCACACTAAGAACTGCTAGACAGAGTGGAAGATGAGGCCAAGCAGTTCGATCTTCCGTGCCCTAACTTGGCGATGGAGGACACCTACGGCGACGGCGGAGAGGACGATGTCCGCGGTCGGCATGAAGACGGCGTCGGAGAGGTTGCGGCAGCGAAGCGCTTCGTCGCCGGCGTCGTCGAGGGCTAGCGGTGGCGCTAGGGTTCATGCGAGAGTGGAAGAAGAGATAATGACTGCCGTGAAGTGTGTATTTATAGGTACAGGGGCGGCACTGCGTTATTACACAGGTGCCCCTGGCGATTTGCATCTGAGGAACACGTGGCCATCATGCAGAATTTTTGGGGTTTGTTCCACGTCCCACGCACGCCTGGATTATCGGGTGGTCGTTCCTACTTCTCCGGGTTTCATGTGGAGGAATGAGCATTGAAAGTGGACTTAAGATTTGTCTTTGTATCTTCTGCTGACAAGGACGCAGAGAAGACATTCGACAGTTTCAATAGAATGCATATGATTTGGAGAGATAGAGTTTCAGATAGATAGCGTAGAGAGGTTAGGGTCCGATCACATTCACTTAGTTCAAAAGATTCAACAAGAAGACATAGCTATAAGTGAATGCTATAGAGGACAGAACACTAGTATATATATATATAATCAACATAGTGAAGATAATCATGAAGACATGTTGAGAGTGAAGCCAAACCAAACGTGAAGACATAGCAAGGTAATGCCATGAGTGAAACACTTCAAAATAGAACATTTGGTGGTGGCGTTACCCACCGTATAGGAAGTATTAGACCCAGACACGACGCACAATTCTCGTGGCGCTCCGAAGTCAAATTCCACATTAATGTATTCACACTTAGAATGTATGTCTTCATTGATTGAAGATATACTTTACTTCGTGTGTTGCACATCTAAGTCATCAATATGCATAAGGGTTAGTATGTGTGCCTGATCACAGGACATTTGAGGATTCCAGGATATTTAGCTCACACCGTAACTTGCAAAATCTCTTCTCATCCAAGGGCTTGGTGAAGATATCTGCCAATTGCTCTTCAGTGTTGACGTGTATGATATCAATATCTTCCTTCACAACATGATCTCTGAGAAAGTGATGATGAATTTCAATGTGCTTTGTCTTCGAGAGCTGAACTGGGTTGTTGGCAATCTTGATGGCGCTTTCGTTGTCGCAGTAGAGTGGCACTTGCTTCAGATGAATGCCATAGTCTTTGAGCGTTTGCTTCATCCACAAAAGCTGAGCGCAGCAAGATCCAGCAGCAATGTATTCAGATTCAGCAGTGGAGAGAGATACACAGTTCTACTTCTTTGAAGACCAACATACAAGTGATCGTCCCAGAAAGTGACATGTGCCTGATGTAGACTTGCGATCAACTTTGTCACCAGCATAATCAGCATCCGAGAATCCAACCAGATCAAACTCTGAGCCCTTTGGATACCATAATCCTAGAGTTGGGGTGTGAGCCAAATATCGAAGAATTCGCTTCACAACTAAGTGATGCGACTCCTTTGGTGCCGCTTGAAATAGAGCACACATGGAAACACTAAGCATAATATCTGGCCTAGATGCACGTAGATAAAGTAAAGAACCAATCATGGAGCGGTATACCTTTTGATCAAACTCTTTACCATTGTCGTCAGGACCCAAATGATGCTTGGCTGGCATTGGTGTCGTGAAGCCTTTGCAGTCTTGCATACCAAACTTCTTCAGGCAATCTTTGAGATACTTCTCTTGAGATATGAAGATGCCGTTGCGTTGCTGTCGTATTTGAAGTCCGAGAAAGAACTTCAGCTCTCCCATCATAGACATTTGATATTGCTCTTGCATCATATATCCAAACTCTTCACTATACTTCTGATTGGTGCAGCTGAAGATAATGTCATCCACATATATTTGGCACACAAACAGTTCACCATCATATGTCTTCGTGAAGAGAGTGGGGTCGAGAGAACCAGGTATGAAGCCTTTGCTCTTCAGGAAGTATTTGAGTGTGTCATACCAGGCCCGAGGGGCTTGTTTGAGGCCATACAGTGCCTTGTTGAGCTTGTATACCATGTCAGGATGTTTTGGATCTTCAAAGCCAGGAGGTTGTGCAACATACACTTCTTCTTCAATCTTGCCATTGAGGAAGGCGCTCTTCACATCCATTTGATAAAGAAGTATGTTGTGATGATTTGCATAGGCTAGCAGTATGCGTATGGCTTCAAGTCTAGCCATAGGAGCAAATGTTTCATCGAAGTCAATGCCTTCCACTTGAGTATATCCTTGAGCAACGAGATGAGCTTTGTTTCTGACAACTTGACCATGCTCATCTTGCTTGTTGCGGTATATCCATTTGGAGCCTATTACGTTGTGCTTCCGAGGATCGGGACGCTTGACCAGTTCCCATACATTATTCAGCTCAAACTGTTGAAGCTCATCTTGTATAGCTTGAATCCATTCAGGTTCCATGAAGGCTTCTTCAACTTTCTTGGGTTCTGTTATTGAGACGAATACGAAGTGCCCACAGAAATTTGCTAGCTGAGTTGCCCTTGAACGAGTGAGTGGACCGGGTGCATTGATGCTATCAATTATTCTTTCAATATGAACTTCATTGGCAATGCGAGGATGTACAGGGCAAAGATTTTGCTCTTGCTGATCATTGTCGTTGTTAGAAGGAATGTCTTCAGGCTGAGCATTGTCTTCATGTCGATCAGGTGCTGAGATGATAAGTTCTTCTTCAGGATGAGCTTCGGAAGGTATAATTTCTCCAGTTCCCATCAGATTGATTGATTCACTGGATGGAACTTCTTCTAGCACATTTGGCAGTTGCTCTCTTTGTGAACCGTTGGTCTCATCGAACCGCACATCCATTGTTTCAACCACCTTGTAATGAAAGAGATTGAAGACCCTGTAGGAGTGCGAACCCTTTCCATATCCAAGCATAAAACCATCATGTGCTTTTGGTGCAAACTTTGAGGTGTGATGTGGGTCCTTGATCCAGCACTTGGCGCCAAATACTCTGAAGTAACTGACATTTGGCTTCTTGCCAGTAAGGAGCTCATAAGATGTCTTGCTCAGAAGCTTGTGAAGATAAACATGATTGATTGTATGGCATGCAGTATCAATGGCTTCAGGCCAGAATTTTCTTGGAGTCTTGTATTCATCTGGCATCGTTCTGGCCATCTCAATGAGTGTTCTGTTCTTGCGTTCGACGACCCCATTCTTCTTTGGCGTGTACGGGGCTGAGAATTCATGTGTGATGCCCAGGGTATCAAGATATGTATCAAGGCCAGTGTTCTTGAATTCAGTGCCATTGTCACTTCTGATATGCTTTGTCTTGGCGCCATAGTTGTTCATTGCTCGATTGGCGAAGCGTCTGAAGACATCCTGCACTTCAGTCTTGTAAAGGATTATGTGCACCCAAGTATATCTAGAATAATCATCAACAATGACAAAGCCATAGAGACAAGCAATAGTAGTAAGAGTTGTGTAATGAGTGGGACCGAAAAGATCCATGTGAAGCAGTTCGATGGGTCGAGTAGTGGTCATGATTGTCTTCGAGGGATGTTTGGCCCTCGTCATCTTTCCTGCCTCAGAGGCACCGCATAAGTGATCTTTCTTGAACTTGACGCCCTCGATGCCTATGACATGCTTCTTCTTTGCCAGGGTGTGGAGGTTCCTCATGCTAGCATGCCCAAGCCTCTGATGCCAGAGCCAGCATTCTGAAGCTTTTGCTAGAAGACATATGGCAAGCTGTGGTCCTGTTGAGAAATCTACCACGTACAAATCATCTTTTCGATACCCTTCAAATACTAGAGACTTGTCAGATTCCATTAGAACAAGGCAACAATATTTTCCAAATATTACGATCATGTTTAAATCGCAAAGCATTGAGACAAACATTAAGTTGAAGCCAAGGGATTCAACAAGCGTGACTTTATCCATGTGTTGATCCCTTGAGATTGCAACTCTACCTAGACCCAATACCTTACTTTTACCAGTGTCAGCAAATGTGATGTGGCTCTTGTCGGATGGACGTAAGGTTGAGTCCATAAGAAGGCTTCCTTTGCCAGTCATGTGATTTGTACACCCACTATCAATAATCCATTCTGAACACGCTGGTGTCGTACCCTACAGTGCAGTTAGGGGGATAGGCTTCACGAAGAGCATTGTGAAGCAAAAACATTTGACGAACCAGTGGGTTATGAAAGCTTAGATCTAGATTAGGACTAATAGGGAGAGTAGCAAGCGATTCAGGAACTAAGTACATAGTAAGACCATTCGGGCATTTGATCTTGCGCCCTACAAGATGTTTAAGGTCCCCAGCAATAGCGTCAGACGATTTTGGTTTTCTGCTGGAGACCTTTCCCTGCAAAAGAGAGTTAAGCTTTCTTAGCCACCCACATCTTCAAGGGTGGCTTAGAAGCAATAAGTCTAAGTGTAGCATCTGAGAACTTTGGCTTTGGAGCCCTAGCAAAAAGTCTTGCAGGCCGACAATAGTACTCATAATAATAAGCAGAATAGTTCTTGGTCTTATGAACATGGCGGTTTGATGAACCGCTCTCATATTCATATGCCTGAGTATGGTTTCCCTGCAAAACATTTGCGTCAGTGCGACTCTGTTTGTATGAAGCCTTTGGACCGTATGAAGCCTTTGGTCTGTGGTTTGTCTTCTTCAAGTGAGGTGTCATGATGACATTCACAGGAAGATTCTCCAGACACCTTTTCTGAACCTAGATCTTCTTCATAGGCGGTCCATTCCTGCAGTTAGTACCAATGTACCTGGCAAACACTTCACCATTCTGATTCTTAAACAATTTATAGTTTGCATCAAGGGATTCATCAATGATAATGGGATTAGCACAAGTGAAGCCAGATAGATTGGATGGATCTGCTGAAGGTTCCTTCGCAGCAACCCACGTGGTTTTGGGGTACTGCTCAGGTTTCCAGTAAGAGCCATCGGCATTCATTTTCCTTATGAACCCAACACCCTCTTTTCTCGGGTTTCGGTTCAGAATCTTCTTTTTTAGGACATCACATAGTGTCTGATGCCCTTTAAGACTTTTGTACATCCCTGTTTCAAGCAATGTCTTCAACCTAGCATTCTCATCAACAATAGCAGTGGTATCCTCAGCAGAGGGGTTAGTTACCACATCAACAGTTGAAGATATTGCAACAGTAGTAGCAGTAGAACATTCAGCAACAGAAGTAGCATTATCACGCTCAATGCATTTAAGACATGGTGGTTCAAATCCTTCCTGAGCGGAACTGATCTGTTTGGCGCGAAGTGACTCGTTTTCCTTTTGAAGATCTTCATGAGCCGCTCTCAATTTCTCAAGATCTTGCTTCCTTTGAAGATAATCATAGGAAAGCTTTTCGTGAGTTATTGAGAGAGTTTCATGACGACTTTCAAGTTCCACATACTTAACGTGAAGATTTTTTATGTCTTCAATTAAGGATTCAGATCGAGTCATTTCAGCACCTAACAGATCATCGCTTCTGTCTAACAGTTTTTGAATATGTTCCATAGCTTTCTGTTGTTCAGTTGCAATTTTAGCAAGTGTTTTGTAGCTGGGTTTTGAACCACAATCAGAGTCATCGTCACTAGATGTTTGATAGTGAGTAGTGCGTGTGTTTACCTTGGCACCGTGTGCCATGAAGCAGTAGGTAGGAGCAGAGTAGTCCTTGTTGTTTGCATCGGTGTCGGTGGAGAAGTCATTGTCTTCAGTATTGAAGATGGACTTGGCAACGTATGTTGTAGCCAGACTTGCAACGCCAGAATCGGACTCCTCCTCAGACTCCACCTCCGCCTCCTCAGAAGTGGACTCCTCCTCTGAATCCATTTCATTGCCAACAAACACACGTGCCTTGCCAGATGAGCTCTTCTTGTGTGATGAAGACTTTGAGGAAGACTTGGAAGAAGACTTTGAGTATTTCTTCTTCTTCTTGTCGTCAGAGTCATATTCCTTGCTCTTCTTCTTCTTTCTGTTCTCATTGTCCCACTCCGGACACTCAGAGATGAAGTGGCTGTCACAGCCCTAGAATTTTTTGCAATAGTTGCATATGAGAGCATCCATGCATCATGTCTAAATTCTGAAAGTTGAATTGAGGTTAGTTGAAACCCTCAGAAATCACTTCAGAAATAATCAACATTAAAAATCTTTTCAAATGAGTCCAAGGAAATGTTCCTGTTATTCTGTAAAAATATTGGCAAGAGGTAAAATTCAACCCAATATTTTTGGAGTTTCGGAAATATTTATTTTGGGCATTTGAAATTAATTCAATAATTATTTGAATTGGATCTATATTTATTATATAATAAATATATGTTCAATAATTCTGAAAATTGTTGTGTAGCTTTGGAGAAGTCCATTTAGTTCACACAATTATTTTCATGAATTTTGAAAATGGTTTGGTCTTTGAACTAAATCAAAACAAAATAACAAGAATAGAAAAACAAAAACAGAAAGAAAAGAGAGGGCACTGTACCTGGCTTACCTGTCCAGCCCAGCTGCGGCCCACCACTGTAGCGGCCCAGCCACAGCACCGGCTCCTTCAACCTCGTGCCAGAAGGCACGAGGGCGTGTGCTCGCCACGCGCGCGCCACCTCCACCCTGCTCTGGCCACCTCCTGCTTCCCCGACCCCTTCTAGCGATGCCACGGAGATGCCCCGAAGCCCCTGTCCCCTCTCCCTCACTCGCTGCTCTCTCTCCCCTCCCCTGGCTCTCTCCCTCTAGCTCAACCGAACGAAACCGTTGCCGCCGACCAGCGCTCGCGCGGCCACAGCCACGCCCTTGCTCCCCTGGCACGTCCGAGACCTCCACCTTGTTCCCCTCTTCCTCCTCACGGAGCCACATGGTGCCTGAAGCCCCTGGACGCTGCCAACACCGCCGTTCCCCTCGTCGGTCGCCGTGGATCCTCGCCGTCGATTCGGGAGCTACCGGGCATCCCCGACCTCGCTCTCGCGCTCATTGGACTCGCTGTGAGCCCCTGCTCTGAACCCCTCTTCTTCCCCTCGCGTTCGCATGCTCTAGCCCCATCCCCCGCCATGGCCGAGGCGCGCCGCCTTCGTGCCTCGTCGCCGCCGTGGCTAGAGCCGTTGAAGCTCGAAGCCGAGCACACCATGACGCTCAACGCGTCTCCAGGAGCCCGTAGCCAGCACCAGCTTCTCCCCACGTGCCTCCCCTAGCTCCAACCCGATTACGCCGTAGCTCCGGCCGCCGCGTTGGAGCTCGCCCTTGTTGTCTCCGGCCACCATAGGCCCGGCCTCCACCACCACTAGACGCGCGCTAGCAAGAGCTTTCTAACATGCCCAAGAACAGCCTCGCCCGTGCCATGTAGCGCGTTTCCGACGCTCTCCGCCGTCTCGGGCCTCACCGGCGTCGAGTCGCCGGTGGGTTTGACCTGCCGACCAGGGGTTTGACCCCGCTGACCGAGTTAACCCCCGGGTGGGCCCAGTTTGACCCCTCTGGGTCAATGACAAATGGGACCCGCCTGCTAATTAAGTAGGATTAGGACTAACTAAAAACTAGTTAGACTAATGACACTGACACATGGGACCCACTGGTCAGGTTTGACCTGGACCGGGTCTATTGACCTGCTGAGGTCAGCATGACACAATGCTGACGCAGTAATGCCTTTTCTGGAATTATTCTTATTCAGGAAATTCCAGAAATTAGTATAAACTTCTAAAATTCATATAAAATCAACCGTAACTCCAAATTAAATAATTTATATATGAAAAATGATTAGAAAAATTTAATCTATCCATCTGTACCAGTTTCATGCATGTTTGAACAACTTAAAGTTGCTGTATAAGACAATTTGAATTAATGGCATTTGAAATGTCTTACATGGAGTTTGAATTTGAACCTTGGGTTCAAACCAACTTCATTTAAATTGTTGCTAGTTGCATTAGCTCAAACCACAGCATATCGCCATGTCACATTCATGCATCATATTGTTGCACTGCATTGATTGTGTTTCTTTCTCAGTTGCCAGTAATTGCCCCCTCTTGATAGACGCGTTCCGACGATGAGTTTGATGACACCGATGAAGAGCTATACTATCTTCAGAAGTGTCAGGCAAGCAAAACCCCCCTTGTTCATTCTGATATGATCCCACTCTCTCGCTCCTACTCTCTTTTACTGCATTAGGACAACAGCGATTCAACTGTTACATGCTGCGGCAGTTGAACCCCTTTTCCTCTGCATGACCTGTCATTGCCACAGTAAATAGATGAAACCCACTAGCATGAGTAGGAGTTGTTTGAGCCCTGATGTGCCTACTCATTCATGCTTGTTTGTCATGCCTGCTACTGCTTAGAGTTGAGTCCGGTCTGATTCATCGGGGATGATTTGGAATGGTGTTGAACATGTCCTACTGTGTGTGAGCTAAGTGTGTGAACACGATTTGGTAAAGGTAGCGGTGAGAGGCCATGTAGGAGTACATGGTGGGTTGTCTCATTGAAACCGTCCTCAGGAACTGAGTTCTATGTTTGTGATCCATGAACAGTTACTACCACACATTGGGCTCCGGGCGCTCCAAGCTCTCTCGACTTATTAATCAACTTGATCTCTGTCCAGGAGTTGCAACTAGTTTCTGGTGTTTGTAGGTAGTGTTTGTAGTCTACCAAGTGGCACCCGGTACAGGTGGGCTTGGGACAGACTAGGCACAGTGGCACGGTGTACCAAGTGGCACCCGGATGGTGGGCTTGGGAACCCTGCACACATCGTTTGGGGCCATGAGCGACACCCCGGCCGGATCTCCTTGCGGATGGAACCCGAATAGGCGATAAACCTGGACGAGAGACTTGTGTGGTTAGTCAGGTCGTGGCCGACTCCCTCGCTCGGCTTCTGCTTGAAGGTTGTCGAGGTACATGACGTGTATAGGGCGATAAGTGGCGAGAGCGTGTGTGAAGAAGTACACCCCTGCAGGGTTATCATTATCTATTCGAATAGCCCAATTCCTCGGATATGGAAACTTGGACCCCTTGCATAGTTCATAGACAAGCGAAAGTGGATACTCTAAAATGCGCAAGATAAGTGTGAGTGCTATGGATGGCGTTCTCGCAGGGAGACGGGAGCGGATCCATAGTGGTGTATTGGTATGGTGAATTTGTGGACTCGTGTGCGCCACCTCAAAAGAGTTACTTGTAGTCGTAGTTCAGGTTAGCCACTGAGTCAAAGCTGGCTTGCTGCAGTTAAACTCCACCACCCTCTTTGTTGATACCGGTGCTTATGTAGTTAGTTCTGATGTAAGTCTTGCTGGGTACATTTGTACTCATGTTTGCTTATTTTATGTCTTGTAGAGAGACTTCAATCCCGCTAGTAGTTCCACGTGGGCTTCGACGTTTAGCTTGTTACCTCAGCTACGATCTTATGCCCTCGGCAGGATCTGGTAGATAGTCAGGCTTCTCAGCCTTTTTCATTTGTAGATGTCTGTACTCAGACATGTTAATCTTCCGCATGTGCTTTGACTTGTATGCTCAGAATGTTGGGTCGTGAGACCCATGTTTGTAATATCTCGCTCCTCGGAGCCTAATGAATAAATACTTGAGTCGTAGAGTCTTGTTGTGATGCCATGTTGTATTTACACATATCGAGCATATTGGGTGTATGATTGAAATGCTTGGTATGTGTGGGATCCGACAATCTAGTTGTTTATCCTTGGCAGCCTCTCTTATGGGGAAATGTAGTCTAGTTCTTCCATGAGCCATAGTAGTCCGCTACAGCCCGGTTCACCGGAGTCCTGCTAGCCCAGCACTACTGCTCAGGACACTTGACTGGCCGGCATGTGTTTCACTTCGTTCCTGTGTCTGTCCCTTCGGGGAAATGTCACGCGGTGACATCCGGACTCCTGCCTAGCCTGCTACAGCCCGGGTTCCCGGAGTCCTGTTAGCCCAGTGCTACAACCCGGATTCACACGTTGTTGACCGACATGCTCGATGTGATTCATGTATTCCTGTCCCCATGGGTTAGTGCCGCTTTGGGTTCACGACTAGCCATGTCGGCCCGGTTCTCTGTCATATGGATGCTAGTGACACTATCATATACGTGAGTCAAAAGGCGCAAACGGTCCCGGGCCAGGTAAGGTGGCACCCGTGGGAATACCGTGCGTGAGGCCACAAAGTGATATGATGTGTTACATGCTAGATCGATGTGGCTTAAGATCGGGGTCCTGACAGCATTGGTATCAGAGCCTGACTGCCTGTAGGATTACCAAGCCAAACTGGTCAAAGTTGAGTCTAGAAATGCTTTAGTTATATAAGGGAATTGATTGTGGAAGGGAACGTAAGGCTCTTTTTACTCCTTATACCTCATGCCTTGTGATCTGAGTCATCCTCTTCCTTTCTATGGGGATTAAGAACTAGGCCTTCTCATCTATCTATCAGGATGACGTGTTACTAATCCATAGACTTATAGGATTTATGTATTCAAGCCTCTGTTCAGTTTCTATTGCTTCCATGTGTTCTTAGTTGATCTCAGAACATTGATATTGTGATGTTGAGTGGTTATGCCACAATTTTTGCAGGATGTCTCAAATCTTTTTGAGCATTTACAGCCGTTATGCTGTCCGAGTCATCCCAGGTCTCTAAATAGTCTGATGCATTTGCAAATTCCTTCTTCCGTTACCGACGTTCCTTTGGGCCAGTTTATCCACACTAATCGGTGAGTTGAGGTACTCTGTTGCCTCGACATATATGTTGGAGCTATTATTATGACCCTAGGTGTTTTAGGGAGTCACGTAGTAATTTAGCCATGTTTTGTGTTTCCGGTGTGATAATCCTGGCCACCATTCTCGAAAGCATCCCGTGATGCCATTCATAGTAGGTATTCTACTCCTGGGTTTTCGAACCCGTGATTCACCCTACTTCGTGTTGATAGTGTTGCTCGTACCTTTGGAATATTAGTAACCTTTGCGATAGCCCTCGAGGTCCGTGGTATTTCCTTCTTCCAAATACCATGAACCATCCTTGGCAGAAGTCCTTTTGAACTAAAAGATCACAACCAGGGTTCTCTTGAGGAGTACCCCATTCATATTGTGACTTTGCCAGTCCTTCCTTTTATGCATGGGTTATCTGGAAGAAACATGTTGAACTTCGCTTGACATGCTAATCCATGCATTCCACCTCAGAAAATTATATGTTCCTTCGAGTTGTTCCTCCTTAGTTGTTTCTGACCTTCGTCTATCAATTGATAGTTGAGGGTATATCATTGCGTTCGTTCATCAAAGTCTAATATTCTTGTGGTCTGTCAAGCCGTTCTATTCCGGAATGACTAGGAGAAACAAAATCCGGTACATTATCCATTTCTAGGATTGGGTCAAAGCAGTTGTAATCCGCAGATCAAAATGCCAATCTAGCTTTTTCTCTGTTCTACCATGGAGTGTTACCTTCTTTCTTATCAAGAATGTCATGAGAATTGCACCACCTCTTATGAATTCTTGATTTAGTGATACTTCTTGCCATCATTGTTCATTCCTTGGTTCCGTGTTGTTGTAATCGGAATGCCGGCAAGTGAATTGTGATTTGTGAAATCAATACTCCTAGCAACCGTGTTGCTTGGTAGTTAATGGACATTAATATCACTCTTAGCGTGTTGGTTATTGAATCATCATTCTAAGATTGATCGTGCTACCTAGTCCATTTTTCCTGGTGCACTCCTCGATCAATGAGATAGGATTGTGTCAATCCATCACTCTCTTGATCACATCGTCTTGCCCTGAAAAGCAAGATTGTTCTCGAGCTTATTAACATATCGGTGGTTCGTGATTTTCCGGTTATCTTCACGGAAGTATCACTACGTCATCCCCTGCCCGGTATGTGGAGTTCATGATCAAGTTGGGTTCTTGTAAACTAGCCATTCTCCAAGAATCTGGGTTGGATACCCCGAGCTAGTTGGTTAAGCTAAACAACAACTTGGAGAGTTGAAAGATAACAGCTTGTCCGACTCAGTTCATTCCAAAGGGATATCTTACGTGTGTGTGCGTGTGTGTTGAAGAAAGATGATATCTCCATCAATTGATCCTCGTGATCAATTGTCGGTGCTATTGTCTTACCCAAACTTTGATTTGAGTGTGGGCTATCGTCAAATCAAATCAGAACCAACGATATTCGTAATGTGGTCTTACTCATGGTTGATTCCTCGAGCATACATCATTATATTATTTGGGTCTGACCAATGCTATCACCGTGTTCGCTTAATTATGGAATTCCATTTATATGGAAACCTGGATGAATTGTTGTTGAGCCCATCGACAACATCCATGTCCTCTCCATGATTTTTTCGAACATTAAGCGAGTGTTGGAAACTTTGAAAGCATTTCTTCATGCTAGCTCATGAAGCATATGTTTTGTATTAGAAGTGACTTCCTCTAGTTCACGTGCATTTGAAGCAAGTTGCCGCCATGAATTTGGGAAAGTTTGTTTTGCCTCCTCTGGAATCATCCAAAATCATTCGTGCATATGTGCGAAGTATTCTGTGGTTTGGAGACTTGCAACCTTCATTCTATATGTGTCCCTAGCACACCAAGCCACTAATTGATTTGTTCAAGGAGAAGAAGTTCCTTTTTAAGAGCTAACCCGGGCTTAATCAAGGACTTCATTATCCGCAATGATGGTTTCCCACCTGAACTCGGTAGTATTTTATTGTAAGACTACTCTGTGGTCATGCTTGTCTTGGACAACATGTTCACATGTGTGTAGCAGAACCAGCTCATGTTTGGAGCTTGCTATCGTAGTTCATCTCCCGAGAGTCTCGCAACGTAATCTCGTCGACTTGTGTTGCAACCATTCTTTTCTAGACATCATGTCTAAAAAATCCTGTTACCAGCCAGATCTGAATCTCAGGCAGATATGATGGCTGGAACATTTCCAAGATCTATGATGTAGGTCCCGACGAGGTTGATGTTCTGGCCGACACACCTAGCCGGAAGAACTATTATTGTAGCATCTTGACTGGTCAATTTCACCATCTTCTCCATGAGGATCTTGTGCGACTTATTTTAGAAGTTGTTCCTTAGGGATTCTTGTGCTAATGGTATTCCTCGATTATGCTATACCATTCAAATGGTGGAATTGCTCTCGACTGTTGAGTTATCTCCCACATACCAGAATCATTCCCAGAATTTGCATTTTGTTCCCAGCCTGTACCACCATTGTGCCATTCTACCATGGATTATCCTTCTCGATAACCTCTGGTCAGGATCATCTCCAAAAGTGGTCCTACCATGGTTCCCATCCATTTCCGATGATAAGGTAAAATCATCCATTGCATTGTCTTCAACAAGGTAGTCCACATCATCCATTCTGGTGTGAGTATGCCATTCTTTCGAATTGATTCAAATGATCAATTGTGTTTTTCCTTAGGCTGGTATAGAGAGTTTCAATGATCTCTGTATCAAAAGTAATTCTTTTTGCCACTTAAGGGAATAACTCTACGAGTCACCTTTCCCAAGGTGCCCCGTTATGGGATCATGGCAATTATTTCCTCACCACCTTGACACCATCCACCATCCTACTTAAGCGTGGAATTGTTGCCTACCAAATTTGAACATTTATCATCTGCTTCTTTCCATCAACCCTGATGTGTGTTTCGTGTCTCAGCTCAAGAGATGTTTTATATCTCACTCCATGAGTTGATCTTGATTTTCTCGATCTTTGAGAAGATCGTTTCCTGTAGAGTTTCCTTCTGTCGCCATCATGTTGGATGAAGAGCTCAAACGCAAAGACATCGAGATCAAGGTGATGCAATGAATCAACATCCTCGAGAAAGACATCTGGATCGTGAAGATTGTGTTAGCTTGTGTCCCTCTGTCTTCTTGCCTCATGACTTGAATCTCAGGCCAAGATTCTTGCTTAGTGGGGGTGAGTTGTCACAGCCCTAGAATTGTTTGCAATAGTTGCATAAGAGAGCATCCATGCATCATGTCTAAATTCTTAAAGTTGAATTGAAGTTAGTTGAAACCCTCAGAAATCACTTCAGAAATAATCAACATTAAAAATCTTTTCAAATGAGTCCAAGGAAATGTTCCTATTATTCTGTAAAAATATTGGCAAGAGGTAAAATTCAACCCAATATTTTTGGAGTTTCGGAAATATTTATTTTGGGCATTTGAAATTAATTCAATAATTATTTGAATTGGATCTATATTTATTATATAATAAATATATGTTCAATAATTCTGAAAATTGTTGTGTAGCTTTGGAGAAGTCCATTTAGTTCACACAATTATTTTCATGAATTTTGAAAATGGTTTGGTCTTTGAACTAAATCAAAACAAAATAACAAGAATAGAAAAACAAAAACAGAAAGCAAAGAGAGGGCACTGTACCTGGCTTACCTATCCAGACCAGCTGCGGCCCACCACTGTAGCGGCCCAGCACAGCACCGACTCCTTCAACCTCGTGCCAGAAGGCACGAGGGCGTGTGCTCGCCATGCGCGCGCCACCTCCACCCTGCTCTGGCCACCTCCTGCTTCCCCGACCCCTTCTAGCGACACCACGGAGATGCCCCGAAGCCCCTGTCCCCTCTACCTCACTCGCCGCTCTCTCTCCCCTCCCCTGGCTCTCTCCCTCTAGCTCAACCGAGCGAAACCGTCACCGCCGACCAGCGCTCGCGCGGCCACAGCCACCCCCTTGCTCCCCTGGCACGTCCGAGAGCTCCGCCTCATTCCCCTCTTCCTCCTCACCGAGCCACATGGTGCCTGAAGCCCCTGGACGCCGCCAACACCGCCGATCCCCTCGTCGGTCGCCGTGGATCCTCGTCGTCGATTCGGGAGCTACCGGGTGTCCCCGACCTCGCTCTCGCGCTCATTGGACTCGCTGTGAGCCCCTGCTCCGAACCCCTCTTCTTCCCCTCGCATTCGCATGCTCTAGCCCCATCCCCCACCATGGCCGAGGCTCGTCGCCGCCGTGGCTAGAGCCGTTGAAGCTCGAAGCCGAGCACACCATGACGCTCAAGGTGTCTCCAGGAGCCCGTAGCCAGCACCAGCTTCTCCCCACGTGCCTCCCCTAGCTCCAACTCGATTACGCCGTAGCTCCGGCCGCTGCCTTGGAGCTCGCCGTCGTTGTCTCCGGCCACCATAGGCCCGGCCTCCACCACCACTAGATGCGCGCTAGCAAGAGCTTTCTAACATGCCCAAGAACAGCCTCGCCCGTGCCCTGTAGCACATTTCCGACGCTCTCCGCCGTCTCGGGCCTCGCCAGCGTCGAGTCGCCGGCGGGTTTGACCTGCCGACCAGGGGTTTGACCCCGCTGACCGAGTTAACCCCCGAGTGGGCCCAGTTTGACCCCTCTGGGTCAATGACAAATGGGACCCGCCTACTAATTAAGTAGGATTAGGACTAACTAAAAACTAGTTAGACTAATGACACTGACACGCGGGACCCACTGGTCAGGTTTGACCTGGACCGGGTCTGTTGACCTGCTGAGGTCAGCATGACGCAATGCTGATGCAGTAATGCCTTTTCTGGAATTATTCTTATTCAGGAAATTCCAGAAATTAGTATAAACTTCTAAAATTCATATAAAATCAACCGTAACTCCAAATTAAATAATTTATATATGAAAAATGATCAGAAAAATTTAATCTATCTATCTGTACCATTTTCATGCATGTTTGAACAACTTAAAGTTGCTGTATAAGACAATTTGAATTAATCGCATTTGAAATGTCTTACATGGAGTTTGAATTTGAACCTTGGGTTCAAACAAACTTCATTTAAATTGTTGCTAGTTGCAATAGCTCAATCCACAGCATATCGCCATGTCACATTCATGCATCATATTGTTGCATTGCATTGATTGTGTTTCTTTCTCAGTTTCCGGTAATTGCCCCCTCTTGATAGACGCGTTCCGACAATGAGTTCGATGACACCGATGAAGCTATACTATCTTCAGAAGTGCCAGGCAAGCAAAACCCCCCTTGTTCATTCCGATATGATCCCACTCTCTCGCTCCTACTCTCTTTTACTGCATTAGGACAACAGCGATTCAACTGTTACATGCTGCGGTAGTTGAACCCCTTTTCCTCTGCATGACCTGTCATTGCCACAGTAAATAGATGAAACCCACTAGCATGAGTAGGAGTTGTTTGAGCCCTGATGTGCCTACTCATTCATGCTTGTTTGTCATGCCTGCTACTGCTTAGAGTTGAGTCCGGTCTGATTCATCGGGGATGATTTGGAATGGTGTTGAACATGTCCTACTGTGTGTGAGCTAAGTGTGTGAACACGATTTGGTAAAGGTAGCGGTGAGAGGCCATGTAGGAGTACATGGTGGGTTGTCTCATTGAAACCGTCCTCAGGAACTGAGTTCTATGTTTGTGATCCATGAACAGTTACTACCACACATTGGGCTCCGGGCGCTCCAAGCTCTCTCGACTTATTAATCAACTTGATCTCTGTCCAGGAGTTGCAACTAGTTTCTGGTGTTTGTAGGTAGTGTTTGTAGTCTACCAAGTGGCACCCGGTACAGGTGGGCTTGGGACAGACTAGGCACAGTGGCACGGTGTACCAAGTGGCACCCGGATGGTGGGCTTGGGAACCCTGCACACATCGTTTGGGGCCATGAGCGACACCCCGGCCGGATCTCCTTGCGGATGGAACCCGAATAGGCGATAAACCTGGACGAGAGACTTGTGTGGTTAGTCAGTTCGTGGCCGACTCCCTCGCTCGGCTTCTGCTTGAAGGTTGTCGAGGTACATGACGTGTATAGGGCGATAAGTGGCGAGAGCGTGTGTGAAGAAGTACACCCCTGCAGGGTTATCATTATCTATTCGAATAGCCCAATTCCTCGGATATGGAAACTTGGACCCCTTGCATAGTTCATAGACAAGTGAAAGTGGATACTCTAAAATGCGCAAGATAAGTGTGAGTGCTATGGATGGCGTTCTCGCAGGGAGACGGGAGCGGATCCATAGTGGTGTATTGGTATGGTGAATTTGTGGACTCGTGTGCGCCACCTCAAAAGAGTTACTTGTAGTCGTAGTTCAGGTTAGCCACTGAGTCAAAGCTGGCTTGCTGCAGTTAAACTCCACCACCCTCTTTGTTGATACCGGTGCTTATGTAGTTAGTTCTGATGTAAGTCTTGCTGGGTACATTTGTACTCATGTTTGCTTATTTTATGTTTTGTAGAGAGACTTCAATCCCGCTAGTAGTTCCACGTGGGCTTCGACGTTTAGCTTGTTACCTCAGCTACGATCTTATGCCCTCGGCAGGATCTGGTAGATAGTCAGGCTTCTCAGCCTTTTTCATTTGTAGATGTCTGTACTCAGACATGTTAATCTTCCGCATGTGCTTTGACTTGTATGCTCAGAATGTTGGGTCGTGAGACCCATGTTTGTAATATCTCGCTCCTCGGAGCCTAATGAATAAATACTTGAGTCGTAGAGTCTTGTTGTGATGCCATGTTGTATTTACACATATCGAGCATATTGGGTGTATGATTGAAATGCTTGGTATGTGTGGGATCCGACAATCTAGTTGTTTATCCTTGGCAGCCTCTCTTATGGGGAAATGTAGTCTAGTGCTTCCATGAGCCATAGTAGTCCGCTACAGCCCGGTTCACCGGAGTCCTGCTAGCCCAGCACTACTGCTCAGGACACTTAACTGGCCGGCATGTGTTTCACTTCGTTCCTGTGTCTGTCCCTTCGGGGAAATGTCACACGGTGACATCCGGAGTCCTGCCTAGCCTGCTACAGCACGGGTTCCCGGAGTCCTGTTAGCCCAGTGCTACAACCCGGATTCACACGCCGCAGACCGACATGCTCGATGTGATTCATGTATGCCTGTCCCCATGTGTTAGTGCCGCTTTGGGTTCACGACTAGCCATGTCGGCCCGGGTTCTCTATCATATGGATGCTAGCGACACTATCATATACGTGAGTCAAAAGGCGCAAACGGTCCCGGGCCAGGTAAGGTGGCACCCATGGGAATACCGTGCGTGAGGCCACAAAGTGATATGATGTGTTACATGCTACATCGATGTGGCTTAGGATCGGGGTCCTGACAGTGGCCAGTTTTCTTGCACTTGTGGCATGTTTTTTTCTTGTAGTCATGAGCAGAAGCTTCATCATTCCTTGAGCTTGATCGTGAAGACTTTCTGAAGCCTTTCTTCTTGGTGAATTTTTGGAACTTCTTCACAAGCATAGTAAGTTCCTTTCCAATGTCTTCAAGATCATCAGAACTGCTGTCAGATTCTTCTTCAGATGAGGAGACATCTTTTGCCTTCAAGGCACGAGTTCGCCCATAGTTTGGACCGTAGATATCTCTTTTCTCAGAAAGCTGAAACTCATGTGTGTTGAGCCTCTCAAGTATGTCGGACGGATCAAGTGTCTTGAAATCAGGTCGTTCTTGAATCATCAGGGCTAGGGTGTCAAATGAACTGTCAAGTGATCTCAGTAGTTTCTTGACGACTTCATGCTTGGTGATCTCAGTAGCACCGAGGGCTTGAAGCTCATTTGTGATGTCAGTGAGTCGGTCAAATGTGAGATGGACATTCTCATTGTCATTTCGCTTGAAGCAGTTGAAGAGGTTGCGAAGGACACTGATTCTCTGATCTCTCTGGGTTGAGACGCCTTCATTGACCTTGGAGAGCCAGTCCCAGACCAGCTTAGATGTTTCCAAAGCACTCACATGGCCATACTGTCCTTTGGTCAGATGTCCACAGATGATATTCTTGGCAGTAGAGTCCAGTTGAACGAACTTCTGGACATCAGCAGCAGTGACACCTTCTCTAGCCTTGGGAACGCCGTTCTTGACGACATACCATAGGTCGACGTCAATGGCTTCAAGATGCATGCGCATCTTATTCTTCTAGTAGGGATATTCAGTTCCATCGAAGATGGGGCATGCAGCGGAGACTTTAATTATCCCTTCAGTCGACATAGCTAAAACTCCAGGTGGTTAAACCGAATCACACAGAACAAGGGAGCACCTCGCTCTGATACCAATTGAAAGTGCGTTATATCGACTAGAGGGGGGTGAATAGGCAATTTTTATGAAAGTCTTCAAAACATGGAAGTTATGAAGACAAACGATAAAAATAAACCTATTACCCTGCAGCAGAAGGTAGACTACACTAGGAAAGCCATAGTCAAGTATTCAATAGAGTGAAAGCTCAATGACTAATAGCAGCAATCTAGTAAGGATCAGGTAGGAAGATATTGTGAAGCCACACTGAACATGCAGTCACTCAGTGAAGACAAAAGATAGTGCGAACATACAATGACTTCACATGGAGTAACAGTAAGTAAAGGGAAGGGAAGATGAAACCAGTGACTCGCTGAAGACAATGATTTGTTGGACCAGTTCCAGTTGTTGTGACAACTGTATGTCTGGTTAGGGCGGCTAGGTATTTAAACCTTAGGACACACAGTCCCGGACACCCAGTACTGAACACGCAGCTCAGGACACCCAGTCCTCACCGTATTCCCCTTGAGCTAAGGTCACACAGACCTCGCCCAATCACTCTGGTAAGTCTTCAAGGTAGACTCCCAAACCTTCACAGACTTCGTTCACCGGCAATCCACAATGTCTCTTGGATGCTCAGAACGCGACGCCTAACCGGCTGGAGGATGCACAGTCCTCAAGTGTAATAAGTCTTCAGATCACACAGACAAGAAGACTTAAGTGATGCCTAATTCTCTTTGGCTATGGGTGGTTAGGGCTTTATCCTCGCAAGGAATTCTCTCTCAAAGGCTTCGAGGTGGGTTGCTGTCAAACGACAAAATCCGTACTCTAAATCTAAGCAGCCAACCATTTATGGTTGTAGGGGGTGGGCTATTTATAGCCACTTGGCAACCCGGCCCGATTTGTCCGAAATGACCCTGGGTCACTAAGAAACTGACACGTGTTCAAACGGTCAGATTTCAAACTCACACGGTAACTTTACTTGGGCTACAAGCAAAGCTGACTTGTCCGACTCTGGACAAGATTCGCTCTCATAGTATTCACTCGAAGACGTAGGTTTTGTTTAAGCATCACTTCAGTCATTCTGACTGGTTCTCTTGGACCCCACTTAACAGTACGGTGGTTCCTATGACTCAACAAAGAAGAAGAAGAAAAAGAACTACGAAAGATCTAAGTCTTCGAGCTCCATAGGCTTCATGCGATGTCTTCTCTTGTCATAGTATTCAATGTGAATATCTTCATATACCACCTTTGACTTCAATGTCTTCATACATTTTTAGGGGTCATCTCTGGTAGGAAAACCGAATCAATGAGGGACTTCTACCTGTGTTATCCTGCAATTCTCACAAACACATTAGTCCCTCAACTAGGTTTGTCGTCAATACTCCAAAACCAACTAGGGGTGGCACTAGATGCACTTACAATCTCCCCCTTTTTGGTGATTGATGACAAACTAGTTGAAGTTTTCAACGGGGAATATAATCTGTCAAATTGTAAAGGATAAGGAATTGTCTTCATAAGTTGCAAGGGCTCCCCCTGAAGATGTGCATATAAGTAATCTGCTTTTGGAATGCAAATGCACATGGCAGGTTGTACTTGTGGATATCCACTTCAACTTATGATGACAATTCACTATGCATGTGAAAGTATATGAAGATAATGACATGCATAATGGAAAATGGACGTCTGCAGAATGATCTAAGTGCGGAATTTATCGTCGCACATGCGGAATTTATCATCGCAACACAAGGTGGCAGATAAGTAGCAGACGACCATCGAGTTTAAGTGCTACAACTCAAAGAACCAAATGTAGCAAAACGAGAGATGTAAGCACGAAGCAAAATATAAAGCACCCGCCCATATGGACCCGCTTGAAGACTATCAAACTCATATGCTTCTCCCCCTTTTGTCAGTAAGGACCAAAAAGGTTTGAAGACATAGAGCATCTACTCATTCCCATGAGGAGTAGGTGAAGCATCAGGGTCGTTGGTGGTGTTTGGCGGTGCTGAAGAGCTTGGAGCAGTGTCGAAGCGTGCTGAAGGAGGTGGCGGTGAAGTAGCATCGTCTTCATCCTCGATCACTCTGGCAGTCACAGTTGCAACAAAGGAAGAGAACTCAGAGTCTTCAAGGGATGGAGTTCGTCGCAGCACTGCCCTTCGAGGAGGTGTGGAGTCAAACCTGAATCGCTCAGTGAAGCCATCCTCTTGAAGATCATCTTCAGAACACATCAGCGTTAGCCCTTTCCATGTGCGGCGAGAGGTTTCATGGGCAACAAAAGCATTCTTGGTGGCAAGATTGCGAATGCGATTAACATCCACCAAGAGGCTTTGCATCTGACGCTTCAGCCAGTCATGATGCCTATCATGTTTCTGATGAAGAGCCACAAGAAGCTCTCGGTCATTGAGAACACGAGTGCGCTTCTTGGGTCGTGGAGCAGTTGTACCGTCAGTGGCTTCAGTGAGAGCAGGATGCGGTGCACGTGTAGTGCCAGCCAAAGGATACACACGAGTTACGGCTTCCACGCCTTCAATGTTTTGAGTGAAACTTTGATGCTCTACATTCTAAAGACTGAGAGGTTCCTTGGCAGGCTCAGGATAGATGGCTTCAATAGATATATCCACATCAGGCAAAAAGATCCGATGGTTGCGGGCCGAGGGCTGATATGAGATAGCGGAGTGAAGTTTGATCAGCCGCATCACCCAAGGGGCGTAGAACTTCAAACCAAACAGATCAGATCCAGATGCAGCAAGTTGGCGAATGAAGAAATCCTGTGTATTGAAGCATTTTCCATGAAGAATGTAGAAGACCAAGGTCTTCATTGCACCTTCCAGCTTGGCATGCGGAGAATGTCCTTTGATTGGCCAGAGAGTTCGCCTTATGATGTGATAAATGCTTCTTGGAAGATACTCAAGGTCTTCAACAAAGAACTCCGTGGGATAAGCAGCATCTTGGGGCAATGGCTTCATCATACTGAGCATCTGACTCATATTAGGTTCAGTCTTCTGAAAGATGCTCTCAATAGCTTCACTATGAAGCTGACAGCCATGCTCGTAGAGATCGCCAGGAGTGGGCAACTAGTGAGCTCAATGATGTCAAAGGCTTTGGCTTTGTGATGAACGTTTCCTGTCATCCACTCCAGGACCCAAGTCTTTGGATCTTTGCTATACCCGCGGATGTGAAGTGTGGCATAGAATTGGAGCAGCAACTCTTCATTCCAATGCTCTTGGTCAGTGACGAACGGCAGCAGTCCAACTTCTTTGAAGCAATCCAGAGCATCTTCCAGACAGGGCAGGCCAGCTATAGCTTCAATGTCAAGACGCTTGTGGGGGAAGATGCGACCTTGATTGTATAGAATGCAGGAGTAATAGCTTCGCTGCGGATAGCTCCAGAACCGATCAGATGATATTCTTTCCCTGGAGTAGGGATTTCTGGAGCTGTTAAAGAATGTGTTGTCTGCTCTGAAGCCATTGATATTGAAGGAGCCAGGTGCTGATGCAGGACCTGGGAACCTTCGAAATCTTGGGATTGGCTTCTTAACTGAGGCATGTGCTCAACATGATAGTCGAACTAGGGACCGGCAGCAGACTCAGGAACAGAAGTGGCGGGATCAGTGGCTTCGCTGACTTCTGGCGCTTTTGTTGGTGAGGGCTCCACATTAGCTTCAGCCATGACAGCGTCAGTGGCTTCAGTGGTGTTAGTGGTGGCAGCCTCAAGATGTTCAACCTCCACTTGATGAGCAGGAGGAACTTGTGGCACTTCTTCTTCCGCGGCTGATGCAGCCGGATTGTCTTCAGCAGAGACTTGAGGCCTTGGACCTTTGCGAAGCCTGCACAATGCAGGCGACGCCTATGTAGTTGCTGTTGGCTAGGCCTCAAAGTCTTCTTCCTCTTGTGGGCGATCCGCCCACGAAGCATCCTGTGCAATTGGCGTCAGTGGACGACCAATGCTGATGAGTTCGCTGTTCTCGAGTTGAGGAAGGACTGCACCATCTTCTACATGGTCATGTTGACCAATGTCTTCAGCAGCGATGGGATCAGCTGCTGGAAAGTCTTCAGCTTCATGAGCCTCTGTGAAAGCAGGCTCATGGATTGTCAGTTGGCGTTCAGCGTCCGGACAAACCATGGAAATGGGTTCAACTATCAAAGGCTCCGTGTGAGCAGCCCGATCTTTCTTGGTCTTCCTCTTCTTCTTGAAGGGGGCAATAGGAGAGGCTTCAGGATGTTTTCTCTTCCTTGCTTCAGCCTCAGCAGTCCTGGTCTTCTTCAGTTCTGAAGCGATTGACCTGCTTTTTGGCTTCGAGCCAGTCATTTTAGTTGGGAAGACTATGGGATCTGCTTCCTCCCTTTGTGCGTCAGGTTCAGCCATAGCGGGCTTCTTCTGCTTCTTGGTAGCCATCCTGGGGTCGATGCCAGGACGCCCAAGGACCTTGCGCTTCTCAGCCTCATTGTACGCTTGCACACACCTATCAGCCAGGACCTTCATGCGCTCACGAGAACCCTGAGCTTCTGCACGTTTCTTTAGAAAGGCTTCCTTGAGCTCGTGCAGCATAATCTTGAAATTCTTCACGTCTTGCACGCTGAGCTTGGCCATATGCTTCTAGAACTGAGCCTTTTCATAGTCAATCTTTTGCTTCAGTTCAACAATGCGCTGGGCGATAGCTAACTCTGAAGCAATGGCGCCATGGAAGGTGACACTGAGGCCAATGGGTAGTTAGAGATCTTCGAAGCTGATGTTTGGCGTGTCAAACCATTCATCAATGAAGTTGTGAATGACTGTTACATCAAAGAGAGGCAGATCATTGAAGATTTCTACTTCTTCTTTGCTCTTGATGAGTTGCTCAAGAGCGTCATCTGCAAGATCTTCATCACTTGACAGATCAATGGCATCATTGCGCAGAATGGCAGCAGCTGTTAGCTCTTGGCCGGTGTGTGGCAGAGGCATCTTGACCTTCTAGGGCTTGGAGATGCGTGATAAATCTTCGGACTGCACACTGTCTTCAAGAGGTGCAGTTGCCAGTGGCTTTTCCCGTGAGATTTTTGGTGAAGGGGCAGGCTTTGAAGCTTTAGGCTTCTTCAACTTCTTTGGCTTCGGCGCTGCAGGCGCTTCATCTGATTCAGCGTCAGCTGCAGGCTCATTCACTGCAGTCCCTTGAACCAAGATATGGGTGATGAGGCCTTCACGGTTGTAGAAAGGACCGACGACATTGGGTTCTGCATCTCGTGTGCCATCAGCCCTTGGAGCGGAAGGACCAGGGTTGAAGTCTAGTCCCAATGTCTTCTTGT
Organism: Triticum urartu; assembly: GCF_056163025.1. Classification (NCBI taxonomy): domain Eukaryota; kingdom Viridiplantae; phylum Streptophyta; class Magnoliopsida; order Poales; family Poaceae; genus Triticum; species Triticum urartu. Next base: position 561,747,951 of record NC_141875.1, read on the forward strand.
TTTGCTTCGCTGAGTTCTGGGCAAACTGGAAGTTGCGCTTGAACAGAATGTCGTCACGACACCATAGTAGTGACGATGGGTGTGCATCAACAGGCTGTGGCCCATGGACCATGCAGGGATAGAAGCCTTGTTCAATGGCTTCATCTCTGGACCTGGGTTGAAGATTCTTGTATAGGATGTCTCCCCATGGTCTCTTGATGGCATTTTTCTCAGCATATTCCTGGGTTACAAATCGGTATTTGAACCATTGTTCTACCCAATATCTTCGAATCCATTGGATTCGGGTCTTGCGCTGATTGTAATCCTGTTCAGGATCTGTTTTGTATAGTTCTGAGAGGTCATCTGACAGATCTCTAGATGTTTCTCCATGACGCTTTCTGCCACCCTTCCTTGCTGACTTCTCTGAAGCCATGAACTTTAATCTGAAAGGCTTCAATACGTTCAGAGGCTTCAAAGGTTTTCGCTTGCTGGACAAACAGGAACTGGCTTCGGGAGAATTTATGTGATGCTGTAAGAATTCTGCAAATGAATGCAGACTATGAGAACCAAAGGATTCTCCCACGGACATGTACCTGTGACAGCATTAAGGTGCGAGGGAAGGGGAAGAGGTCATATGCATTCTCAGAAGATTTTGAAGATAAATTAATTTAGAAGACATTGACCTCATCGTGCGAAGACATTCACTCATAGATAAGGAGTTGGTTCCAGATTTGTACGAATCCATAGATTAGTACAAGTGAGGAATCTAACTACTTTGTGAAGCATAAGTGAATATACTAGGCATGTTATGAGATGCAGTATGAGAGAGATCTAACTTGTGTGAATAGAAACTGCTTGTGGTAGAAAGAGACAAAGCCATAGGATCAACGGTGCTGTAAAAAGGAAGTTTTATTTACCACACTAAGAACTGCTAGACAGAGTGGAAGATGAGGCCGAGAAGTTCGATCTTCCGTGCCCTAACTTGGCGACGGAGGACACCTACGGCGACGGCGGAGAGGACGATGTCCGCGGTCGGCGTGAAGACGGCGTCGGAGAGGTTGCGGCAGAGAAGCGCTTCGTCGCCGGTGTCGTCGAGGGCTAGCGGTGGTGCTAGGGTTCGTGCGAGAGTGGAAGAAGAGATAATGACTGCCGTGAAGTGTGTATTTATAGGTACAGGGGCGGCACTGCGTTATTACACAGGTGCCCCTGGCGATTTGCATCTGAGGAACACGTGGCCATCATGCAGAATTTTTGGGGTTTGTTCCACGTCCCACGCATGCCTGGATTGTCGGGTGGTCGTTCCTACTTCTCCGGGTTTCATGTGGAGGAATGAGCATTGAAAGTGGACTTAAGATTTGTCTTTGTATCTTCTGCTGACAAGGACGCAGAGAAGACAGTCGACAGTTTCAATAGAATGCATATGATTTGGAGAGATAGAGTTTGAGATAGATAGCGTAGAGAGGTTAGGGTCCGATCACATTCACTTAGTTCAAAAGATTCAACAAGAATACATAGCTATATGTGAATGCTATCGAGGACCGAACACTAGTATATATATATAATCAACATAGTGAAGATAATCATGAAGACATGTTGAGAGTGAAGCCAAACCAAATGTGAAGACATAGCAAGGTAATGCCATGAGTGAAACACTTCAAAATAGAACATTTGGCGGTGGCGTTACCCACCGTATAGGAAGTATTAGACCCAGACACGGCGCACAATTATCGTGGCGCTCCGAAGTCAAATTCCACATTAATGTATTCACACTTAGAATGTATGTCTTCATTGATTGAAGATATACTTTACTTTGTGTGTTGCACATCTAAGTCATCAATATGCATAAGGGTTAGGATGTGTGCCTGATCACAGGACATTTGAGGATTCCAGGATATTTAGCTCACACCGTAACTTGCAAAATCTCTTCTCATCCAAGGGCTTGGTGAAGATATCTGCCAATTGCTCTTCAGTGTTGACGTGTATGATATCAATATCTTCCTTCACAACATGATCTCTGAGAAAGTGATGACGAATTTCAATGTGCTTTGTCTTCGAGTGCTGAACTGGGTTGTTGGCAATCTTGATGGCGCTTTCGTTGTCGCAGTAGAGTGGCACTTGCTTCAGATGAATGCCATAGTATTTGAGCGTTTGCTTCATCCACAAAAGCTGAGCGCAGCAAGATCCAGGAGCAATGTATTCAGATTCAGCAGTGGAGAGAGATACACAGTTCTGCTTCTTTGAAGACCAACATACAAGTGATCGTCCCAGAAAGTGACATGTGCCTGATGTAGACTTGCGATCAACTTTGTCACCAGCATAATCAGCATCCGAGAATCCAACCAGATCAAACTCTGAGCCCTTTGGATACCATAATCCTAGAGTTGGGGTGTGAGCCAAATATCGAAGAATTCGCTTCACAACTAAGTGATGCGACTCCTTTGGTGCCGCTTGAAATCGAGCACACATGCAAACACTGAGCATAATATCTTGCCTAGATGCACGTAGATAAAGTAAAGAACCAATCATGGAGCGGTATACCATTTGATCAAACTCTTTACCATTGTCGTCAGGACCCAGATGATGCTTGGCTGGCATTGGCGTCGTGAAGCCTTTGCAGTCTTGCATACCAAACTTCTTCAGGCAATCTTTGAGATACTTCTCTTGAGATATGAAGATGCCGTTGCGTTGCTGTTGTATTTGAAGTCCGAGAAAGAACTTCAGCTCTCCCATCACAGACATTTGATATTGCTCTTGCATCATATATCCAAACTCTTCACTGTTCTTCTGATTGGTGCAGCTGAAGATAATGTCATCCACATATATTTGGCACATAAACAGTTCACCATCATATGTCTTCGTGAAGAGAGTGGGGTCGAGAGAACCAGGTATGAAGCCTTTGCTCTTCAGGAAGTATTTGAGTGTGTCATACCAGGCCCGAGGGGCTTGTTTGAGGCCATACAGCGCCTTGTTGAGCTTGTATACCATGTCAGGATGTTTTGGATCTTCAAAGCCAGGAGGTTGTGCAACATACACTTCTTCTTCAATCTTGCCATTGAGGAAGGAACTCTTCACATCCATTTGATAAAGAAGTATGTTGTGATGATTTGCATAGGCTAGCAGTATGCGTATGGCTTCAAGTCTAGCCACAGGAGCAAATGTTTCATCCAAGTCAATGCCTTCCACTTGAGTATATCCTTGAGCAACAAGATGAGCTTTGTTTCTGACAACTTGACCATGCTCATCTTGCTTGTTGCGGTATATCCATTTGGTGCCTATTATGTTGTGTTTCCGAGGATCGGGACGCTTGACCAGTTCCCGTACATTATTCAGCTCAAACTGTTGAAGCTCATCTTGCATAGCTTGAATCCATTCAGGTTCCATGAAGGCTTCTTCAACTTTCTTGGGTTCTGTTATTGAGACGAATGCGAAGTGCCCACAGAAATTTGCTAGCTGAGTTGCCCTTGAACGAGTGAGTGGACCGGGTGCATTGATGCTATCACTTATTCTTTCAATATGAACTTCATTGGCAACGCGAGGATGTACAGGGCGAAGATTTTGCTCTTGCTGATCATTGTCGTTGTTAGAAGGAATGTCTTCAGGCTGAGCATTGTCTTCATGTTGATCAGGTGCTGAGATGATAAGTTCTTCTTCAGGATGAGCTTCAGAAGGTATAATTTCTCCAGTTCCCATCAGATTGATTGATTCACTAGATGGAACTTCTTCTAGCACATTTGGCAGTTGCTCTCTTTGTGAACCGTTGGTCTCATCGAACCGCACATCCACTGTTTGAACCACTTTGTAATGAAAGAGATTGAAGACTCTGTAGGAGTGCGAATCCTTTCCATATCCAAGCATAAAACCCTCATGTGCTTTTGGTGCAAACTTTGAGGTGTGATGTGGGTCCTTGATCCAGCACTTGGCGCCAAATACTCTGAAGTAACTGACATTTGGCTTCTTGCCAGTAAGGAGCTCATAAGATGTATTGTTCAGAAGCTTGTGAAGATAAACATGATTGATTGTATGGCATGCAGTATCAATGGCTTCAGGCCAGAATTTTCTTGGAGTCTTGTATTCATCTAGCATCGTTCTGGCCATCTCAATGAGTGTTCTGTTCTTGCGTTCGACGACACCATTCTCCTGTGGCGTGTACGGGGCTGAGAATTCATGTGTGATGCCCAGGGTATCAAGATATGTATCAAGGCCAGTGTTCTTGAATTTAGTGCCATTGTCACTTCTGATATGCTTTATCTTGGCGCCATAGTTGTTCATTGCTCGATTGGCGAAGCGTCTGAAGACATCCTGCACTTCAGTCTTGTAAAGGATTATGTGCACCCAAGTATATCTAGAATAATCATCAACAATGACAAAGCCATAGAGACAAGCAATAGTAGTAAGAGTTGAGTAATGAGTGGGACCGAAAAGATCCATGTGAAGCAGTTCGAAGGGTCGAGTAGTGGTCATGATTGTCTTCGAGGGATGTTTGGCCCTCGTCATCTTTCCTGCCTCACAGGCACCGCATAAGTGATCTTTCTTGAACTTGACGCCCTCGATGCCTATGACATGCTTCTTCTTTGCCAGGGTGTGGAGGTTCCTCATGCTAGCATGCCCAAGCTTCCGATGCCAGAGCCAGCATTCTGAAGCTTTTGCTAGAAGACATACGGCAAGCTGTGGTCCTGCTGAGAAATCTACCACGTACAAATCATCTTTTCGATACCCTTTAAATAGTAGAGACTTGTCAGATTCCATTAGAACAAGGCAACAATATTTTCCAAATATTACGATCATGTTTAAATCGCAAAGCATTGAGACAAACGTTAAGTTGAAGCCAAGGGATTCAACAAGCGTGACTTTATCCATGTGTTGATCCCTTGAGATTGCAACTCTACCTAGACCCAATACCTTACTTTTACCAGTGTCAGCAAATATGATGTGGCTCTTGTCGGATGGACGTAAGGTTGAGTCCATAAGAAGGCTTCTTTTGCCAGTCATGTGATTTGTACACCCACTATCAATAATCCATTCTGAAGACGCTGGTGTCGTACCCTACAGTGCAGTTAGGGGGATAGGCTTCACGAAGAGCATTGTGAAGCAAAAACATTTGACGAACCAGTGGGTTATGAAAGCTTAGATCCAGATTAGGACTAATAGGGAGAGTAGCAAGCGATTCAGGAACTAAGTACATAGTAAGACCATTCGGGCATTTGATCTTGCGCCCTACAAGATGTTTAAGGTCCCCAGCAATAGCGTCAGACGATTTTGGTTTTCTGCTGGAGACCTTTCCCTGCAAAAGAGAGTTAAGCTTTCTTAGCCACCCACATCTTCAAGGCTGGCTTAGAAGCAATAAGTCTAACTACAGCATCTGAGAACTTTGGCTTTGGAGCCCTAGCAAACAGTCTTGCAGCCGGACAATAGTACTCATAATAATAAGCAGAATAGTTCTTGGTCTTATGAACATGGCGGCTTGATGAACCGCTCTCATATTCATATGCCTGAGTATGGTTTCCCTGCAAAACATTTGCGTTAGTGCGACTCTGTCTGTATGAAGCCTTTGGACCGTATGAAGCCTTTGGTCTGAGGTTTGTCTTCTTCAAGTGAGGTGTCATGATGACATTCACAGGAAGATTCTCCAGACACCTTTTCTGAACCTAGATCTTCTTCATAGGCGGTCCATTCCTGCAGTTAGTACCAATGTACCTGGCAAACACTTCACCATTCTGATTCTTAAACAGTTTATAGTTTGCATCAAGGGACTCATCAATGATAATGGGGTTAGCACAAGTGAAGCCAGATAGATTGGATGGATCTGCTGAAGGTTACTTCGCAGCAACCCACGTGGTTTTGGGGTACTGCTCAGGTTTCCAGTAAGAGCCATTGGCATTCATTTTCGTTATGAACCCGACACCCTCTTTTCTCGGGTTTTGGTTCAGAATCTGCTTTTTGAGGACATCACATAGTGTCTGATGCCCTTTAAGACTTTTGTACATCCCTGTTTCAAGCAATGTCTTCAACCTAGCATTCTCATCAACAATAGCAGTGGTATCCTCAGCAGAGGGGTTAGTTACCACATCAACAGTTGAAGATATTGCAATAGTAGTAGCAGTAGAACATTCAGCAACAGAAGTAGCATTATCACGCTCAATGCATTTAAGACATGATGGTTCAAATCCTTCCTGAGCGGAACTGATCTGTTTGGCGCGAAGTGACTCGTTTTCCTTTTGAAGATCTTCATGAGCCGCTCTCAATTTCTCAAGATCTTGCTTCCTTTGAAGATAATCATAGGAAAGCTTTTCGTGAGTTATTGAGAGAGTTTCATGACGACTTTCAAGTTCCACATACTTAACGTGAAGATTTTTTATGTCTTCAATTAAGGATTCAGATCGAGTCATTTCAGCACCTAACAGATCATCGCTTCTGTCTAACAGTTTTTGAATATGTTCCATAGCTTTCTGTTGTTCAGTTGTAATTTTAGCAAGTGTTTTGTAGCTGAGTTTTGAACCACAATCAGAGTCATCGTCACTAGATGTTTGATAGTGAGTAGTGCGTGTGTTTACCTTGGCACCGCGTGCCATGAAGCAGTAGGTAGGAGCAGAGTAGTCCTTGTTGTTTGCATCGGTGTCGGTGGAGAAGTCATTGTCTTCAGTATTGAAGATGGACTTGGCAACGTATGCTGTAGCCAGACTTGCAACGCCAGAATCGGACTCCTCCTCAGACTCCACCTCCGCCTCCTCAGAAGCGGACTCCTCCTCTGAATCCATTTCCTTGCCAACAAACGCACGTGCCCTGCCAGATGAGCTCTTCTTGTGTGATGAAGACTTTGAGGAAGACTTGGAAGAAGACTTTGAGTATTTCTTCTTCTTCTTGTCGTCAGAGTCATATTCCTTGCTCTTCTTCTTCTTTCTGTTCTCATTGTCCCACTGCGGACACTCAGAGATGAAGTGGCTGTCACAGCCCTAGAATTGTTTGCAATAGTTGCATATGAGAGCATCCATGCATCATGTCTAAATTCTGAAAGTTGAATTGAGGTTAGTTGAAACCCTCAGATATCACTTCAGAAATAATCAACATTAAAAATCTTTTCAAATGAGTCCAAGGAAATGTTCCTGTTATTCTGTAAAAATATTGGCAAGAGGTAAAATTCAAACCAATATTTTTGGAGTTTCAGAAATATTTATTTTGGGCATTTGAAATTAATTCAATAACTATTTGAATTGGATCTATATTTATTATATAATAAATATATGTTCAATAATTCTGAAAATTGTTGTGTAGCATTGGAGAAGTCCATTTAGTTCACACAATTATTTTCATGAATTTTGAAAATGGTTTGGTCTTTGAACTAAATCAAAACAAAATAACAAGAATAGAGAAACAAAAACAGAAAGAAAAGAGAGGGCACTGTACCTGGCTTACCTGTCCAGCCCAGCTGCGGCCCACCACTGTAGCGGCCCAGCCACAGCACCGGCTCCTTCAACCTCGTGCCAGAAGGCACGAGGGCGTGTGCTCGCCACGCGCGCGCCACCTCCACCCTGCTCTGGCCACCTCCTGCTTCCCCGACCCCTTCTAGCGACGCCACGGAGATGCCCCGAAGCCCCTGTCCCCTCTCCCTCACTCGCCGCTCTCTCTCCCCTCCCCTGGCTCTCTCCCTCTAGCTCAACCGAACAAAACCGTCGCCGCCGACTAGCGCTCGCGCGGCCACAGCCACCCCCTTGCTCCCCTGGCACGTCCGAGAGCTCCGCCTTGTTCCCCTCTTCCTCCTCACGGAGCCACATGGTGCCTGAAGCCCCTGGACGCCGCCAACACCGCCGTTCCCCTCGTCGGTCGCCATGGATCCTCGTCGTTGATTCGGGAGCTACCGAGCGTCCCCGACCTCGCTCTCGCGCTCATTGAACTCGCTGTGAGCCCCTGCTCCGAACCCCTCTTCTTCCCCTCGCGTTCGCATGCTCTAGTCCCATCCCCCACCATGGCCGAGGCTCGCCACCGCCGTGCCTCGTCGCCACCGTGGCTAGAGCCGTTGAAGCTCAAAGCCGAGCACACCATCACGCTCAATGCATCTCCAGGAGCTCGTAGCCAGCACCAGCTTCTCCCCACGTGCCTCCCCTAGCTCCAACCTGATTACGCCGTAGCTCCGGCCGCCGCCTTGGAGCTCGCCATCGTTGTCTCCGGCCACCATAGGCCCGGCCTCCACCACCACTAGACGCGCGCTAGCAAGAGCTTTCTAACAAGCCCAAGAACAGCCTCGCCCGTGCCATGTAGCGCGTTTCTGACGCTCTCCGCCGTCTAGGGCCTCGCCGGCGTCGAGTCGCCGGTGGGTTTGACCTGCCGACCAGGGGTTTGACCCCGCTGACCGAGTTAACCCCCGGGTGGGCCTAGTTTGACCCCTCTGGGTCAATGACAAATGGGACCCGCCTGCTAATTAAGTAGGATTAGGACTAACTAAAAACTAGTTAGACTAATGACACTGACACGTGGGACCCACTGGTCAGGTTTGACCTTGACCGGGTCTGTTGACCTGCTGAGGTCAGCATGACGCAATACTGATGCAGTAATGCCTTTTCTGGAATTATTCTTATTCAGGAAATTCCAGAAATTAGTATAAACTTCTAAAATTCATATAAAATCAACCGTAACTCCAAATTAAATAATTTATATATGAAAAATGATCAGAAAAATTTAATCTATCCATCTGTACCATTTTCATGCATGTTTGAACAACTTAAAGTTGCTGTATAAGACAATTTGAATTAATGGCATTTGAAATGTCTTACATGGAGTTTGAATTTGAACCTTGGGTTCAAACCAACTTCCTTTAAATTGTTGCTAGTTGCATTAGCTCAAACCACGGCATATCGCCATGTCACATTCATGCATCATATTGTTGCATTGCACTGATTGTGTTTCTTTCTCAGTTGCCGGTAATTGCCCCCTCTTGATAGACGCGTTCCGACGATGAGTTCGATGACACCGATGAAGAGCTATACTATCTTCATAAGTGTCAGGCAAGCAAAACCCCCCTTGTTCATTCCGATATGATCCCACTCTCTCGCTCCTGCTCTCTTTTACTGCATTAGGACAACAGCGATTCAACTGTTACATGCTGCGGTAGTTGAACCCCTTTTCCTCTGCATGACCTGTCATTGCCACAGTAAATAGATGAAACCCACTAGCATGAGTAGGAGTTGTTTGAGCCCTGATGTGCCTACTCATTCATGCTTGTTTGTCATGCCTGCTACTGCTTAGAGTTGAGTCCGGTCTGATTCATCGGGGATGATTTGGAATGGTGTTGAACATGTCCTACTGTGTGTGAGCTAAGTGTGTGAACACGATTTGGTAAAGGTAGCGGTGAGAGGCCATGTAGGAGTACATGGTGGGTTGTCTCATTGAAACCGTCCTCAGGAACTGAGTTCTGTGTTTGTGATCCATGAACAGTTACTACCACACATTGGGCTCCGGGCGCTCCAAGCTCTCTCGACTTATTATTCAACTTGATCTCTGTCCAGGAGTTGCAACTAGTTTCTGGTGTTTGTAGGTAGTGTTAGTAGTCTACCAAGTGGCACCCGGTACAGGTGGGCTTGGGACAGACTAGGCACAGTGGCACGGTGTACCAAGTGGCACCCGGATGGTGGGCTTGGGAACCCTGCACACATCGTTTGGGGCCGTGAGCGACACCCCGGCCGGATCTCCTTGCGGATGGAACCCGAATAGGCGATAAACCTGGACGAGAGACTTGTGTGGTTAGTCAGGTCGTGGCCGACTCCCTTGCTCGGCTTCTACTTGAAGGTTGCCGAGGTACATGACGTGTATAGGGCGATAAGTGGCGAGAGCGTGTGTGAAGAAGTACACCCCTGCAGGGTTATCATTATCTATTCGAATAGCCCGATTCCTCGGATATGGAAACTTGGACCCCTTGCATTGTTCATAGACAAGCGAAAGTGGATACTCTAAAATGCGCAAGATAAGTGTGAGTGCTATGGATGGCGTTCTCACAGGGAGACGGGAGCGGATCCATAGTGGTGTATTGGTATGGTGAATTTGTGGACTCGTGTGCGCCACCTCAAAAGAGTTACTTGTAGTCGTAGTTCAGGTTAGCCACTGAGTCAAAGCTGGCTTGCTGCAGTTAAACTCCACCACCCTCTTTGTTGATACCGGTGCTTATGTAGTTAGTTCTGATGTAAGTCTTGCTGGGTACATTTGTACTCATGTTTGCTTATTTTATGTTTTGTAGAGAGACTTCAATCCCGCTAGTAGTTCCATGTGGGCTTCGACGTTTAGCTTGTTACCTCAGCTACGATCTTATGCCCTCAGCAGGATCTGGTAGATAGTCAGGCTTCTCAGCCTTTTTCATTTGTAGATGTCTGTACTCAGACATGTTAATCTTCCGCATGTGCTTTGACTTGTATGCTCTGAATTTTGGGTCGTGAGACCCATGTTTGTAATATCTCGCTCCTCGGAGCCTAATGAATAAATACTTGAGTCGTAGAGTGTTATTGTGATGCCATGTTGTATTTACACATATCGAGCATATTGGGTGTATGATTGAAATGCTTGGTATGTGTGGGATCCGACAATCTAGTTGTTTATCCCTGGCAGCCTCTCTTATGGGGAAATGTAGTCTAGTGCTTCCATGAGCCATAGTAGTCCGCTACAGCCCGGTTCACCGGAGTCCTGCTAGCCCAGCACTACTGCTCAGGACACTTGACTGGCCGGCATGTGTTTCACTTCGTTCCTGTGTCTGTCCCTTCGGGGAAATGTCACGCGGTGACATCCGGAGTCCTGCCTAGCCTGAACCCAACGATGATGTCGTGTTCATCTCCCACTTCCTCCGAGGTCTACGCCTCACTCTGGATCCCTTCGTTAGGGGGCTGATGTTTTATTACGGGCAAGATTTCCACGATCTAGCCCCGGACTCCTTTCTCCACATCTCATCATTTATTGTTGTATGTGAGGCTTTCCTCCGCATTACCCCTCACTTCGGCCTATGGCTCAAGACCTTTGACGTGAAGCCGAAGATGGTCGAGGGGCAGCATCTAGCGTGCGGAGGCGCATTAATAAGCAGGATCGCCGGAGCTCCATGGCCAAAGGGTTCTATTCCAGAGGTGTCCGGATTATGGCAACGGGAGTGGTTTTACATCACAGCTCCCAGAAGTGCCAACTGGGCGGCTGCCCCTTCTTTCCGCTCAGTCCCTCCACCACAACTGATGTGATGGATTAGCAGAGGGCTGAGCTGGGGTCCCGCCAAGGACGTGCCTGTACTGCAAAGCCGCATTCAAAATCTCTTCGAAGGAGATTTTAGTTTGATTATGGTAATGCAAGTCATGCTGGTTCGACGATTCCAGCCGTGCAAACGCCGGCCTCTTCGCCTGTGGGAGTTCAACCCAGAAGGACCACGCTCTATTCAGAATTTCCTTGGCTTGACGCACGAGGAGATGTATAGATCATTCTTCCGAACCCAGATAGAGTGTCCGGATATTACCGAGGACGTGGGCCTGAGCAGCAAGCGCACCGCCGACCAAGTAAGTTATCCTCTAGCCGAACACACCGTCTTTCATTTATCATGACGTTATTCTGAGAAATTGCTCTTTGACCAGGACTAGATAACAAAGGCGAAGATGATTCGGTGTTCGGCCCCCCTTCCTGAGGGTTTGGAAAATCCGGTACTGGAAAAGATGCTCGAGCTAGCACCTTGCCCGGAGCCCTCAAAGGAAGACAAAGGGGGGAATGATGAGGGCAAAAGCGGGCCTCCATCGCTACCTATTCCGTCCGAGGGAACGAGCGCCTCCGTGAGGGAGGATAACCGAGGGGAGGAATTTGACATTCTCTCATCCCGGGGAAGGAAGCGGACTACCTCTAAAGATCCAGAAACCAAGGTTTCCAAGCGGGAGGAGAAATCTCCCCCAAAGAGTCCTGCCTTGGAGGGTGCTCTTGCCGTACAAAGTCTGCGTGGGGATCAGCCCTCTAACGAGCTGTAAGTAATTAAAAAGTACTTTAATAGTGAAGATATATTACCTTACCTTTGAGGAAAATAACCGAAGTATTTATCTTGCAGTTCGGATCTTAGCCCTTCTCAGCAGAGCTCGTCTTCTGGGGATCTTCTTCCGGAGATGATGGAGAGCGAAACGCCTCCCCCGGACTCCTCTGCTCAAGAGGCGGGCGACTTTGAAGTGTCGTCACGGAGGGCCTCTCCGGATCTGGTGAGGCCAGAAGAGAATCCTATAGTCACCCAAAGTCCCCAGCGTCCGGCTCTCGAAGAGTCCCTATAGTCTGGTATGCGGTCGGACGTACTGAGAGAGCTGTTGGAGCGAGCGACCATCTTAGAAGAACACCGTACATTGATGGGTACGGTGATGGAAAGGATTTCGTCCGCCGAAAGAGGATTGCATGATGCCTTTATGAGTCTACTGACGGGCTTTGAGGTACGTCAAATGATGTACATTTGTGATGGTACCGCACATTTTTAGGTGTGCCCTGTGCAGATAGTAGCCCCTGAGAATCTGGTTGTCGCCGAGAACGGCGGCAAACAGAGGAACGCAGTCCCAGGCAATAACCATACCGCCTTAATGTGCAGGTAGTGGGAGCTCCGGTGGCTAGCCGAACTCATGAGTTTGCCGAACTGAAGCGGCAACTGGATGCAGCGGATGCCGACATCGAGCTTGTCAACAAGAGGCTTGACGAGGAACAGGGTAAGTTGTATTTTCTGGTGAATGCCACATAGTAAGAGCAGCATGATGCCAGTATCTTTAATATGTTGTGACTGCAGATGGAGCTGCCACCGTGGAAACCCTGCGGGCGGAACTTGCCCGAGGCAAAGAACAAGCAAGGATTAGTAATGCGGCTGCTTTGAAAGCGGCCGAAGAGTTGAAAGCCGAGAAGGCCGCGCATGGCAAGAGCAAAGAGAAGATGGCCAAGATGGCCGTAAAGTGAAAAGACACTACCGACCGTTGCCAGTTCCTTGAAAAAGAAAACCGAGCGAAGGCAACGGACCTTGAAAAGGCCACGATGGCGAACAAAGACACCCGCTCTGCTATGAGAGCGAAGAAGGAGGAGCTGCGTGAAGCCGGGGATATTGCGGCTGGGAAGCCCTTTATGCTGCGGAGGAAGTTCGGAGATCCGCGGTACGCCCCTCTGGATCGGCTGTGGAGTTCGGCAGACGCATATATGGACTTGGCGGCGAGCGCTATCGATGCGGCCAAATACTTCCAAGATCAAACAGATCGTGAAGTGGACAAGTTTATCTGGTCGCAATTTAACGTCCAGAGCATCCGCTTCCGTTGACTAATCAGCTAGCCGAATGGGCCGAACTCAATAGGTTGTCCGGACTCACCATGAGGTCTATCGTGGATCAGCTGTGGCCGGAAAAGCCGAAGCCGAACAGCTATTTCAGCTTAGTGCAACAGTTCCTTGGTGCGGTGTCGCGCATCAATGCGATGAAGAGGTCGGCATGCATAGAAGGCTCGCAGATGGCCCTTTCCCGTGTTAAGGCATACTGGGCGGAGATGGATGCTACCACTGTTGCGGCGCAGGGTTCGGCCATAGGCCGAGCGGCTGTGGAGCACTATTTCAAAGAGGTTCTCGAGGGTGCTCGTTTGATAAAGGCCCAGTGCTTGAAGAATATTATGTTTGAGTGACATGTATTCCCATTGTAAACACAATGTTTTTATGAAATTTATTAAGGTTGTGTTTACAGTTTTGCCTGAAAGTAATATGATGCCTCCTGTGCGGCCGTTTATGTATACATGTGTATAACCTGAAAGATTGTAGTCGTCGGCTTCAGCCCCCACGCATATAATGTGGAGGTGTTCGCAGAATACGCGTGTTCACACTTAACCCAACGTCTTGGTCCTATTAAGGAGGTGATAGCGCAGCGAACGAGGCAACCAGACTATAATGCTTTAACACTTTCACTTAGCCATAGGAGTTTGACGGTGGGGCTACTATATAGCCCCTGGTGGCTCCGCACTCTCTCGAATTCAGGGTGCATACATGCCTGGCCAGGAAACGGCCCTTCGTTAAGGCGGAGGAATTCTAACATTCCGATAGGTCATCGAGTGGTTGACCAGTCTCAAGCTATATCATGACAGTCAGTTTTCGGCTTTCTCTACTGAGGTGCTCGTCCGGATGACCCGGGGAACAATCGCAGTAGTTCTCCTAGTGCTACCTTAGCCGATAGAACGGAACGTAAGGTACCAAAACATAGGAGCCGGGCAAACCCAACATTTGACCAAAGAAATGATTCGGAGCTAATGCATATAGGGCCAAACTCATGACGCCGAACACTCCCTAAGGTATTCAGTCTTTATGGTATGAACCGGGCCTAATCAGTGCCCTTTGTAAGAAGCCCCTGGTGTTCAGGTACGTGCATTATTCTGGCGTGGCCACATGCCAAGACGCCAGCATCCTTCTAAATTGTACTGAGAATCTGAGGGATGTGTATCAACAAGAGACAGTAAAAAAGGTTGACGCAGGGTCTTAATCTAAAAAGAATCCTCGGAGCGGGTCCCTGCTGCACGTCTGCGCCTGTGTCTCCGTTGTGCCGTATCCTGGACGGGTGTAGCACGGTGGTCATCTATAAAAGAGAGGAACTTAGGTGAAAAGTTGTCGTGCAAAAAGGTAGGTTTTTTGAAAAAACCATGTACAGTTCAAGATGAGTAAAAATTTCCACTTGTCTGCGCGCATTGAGCCCCTTGTATTTGTGATAGGGGTGTGGCCATCGAACCTGCACGAATTACATACAACTGCGCTGGACTCGTCTAACCATGTCCGTGGTCTTGACGACCTATCGAATACTTTAGTTGGTGAGGCCGTTTTAGTGTGTGGTTGCCCAGGCAGCCGCATTCTCTTCGGCGCGGAGGGATCGCTCCGTATTTCCATTTACTGTAATGATGCCACATGGACCGGGCATCTTAAGCATGAGGTAAGCGTAATGCGGTATTGAGTTAAAGTGATCGAAAGCTTCGCGTCTAATACCAAGGCAGCCCATCCTGCATGCCGGATATTTGCTGAGTAATCCCGATGGTCGAAAGTGATCGGTCGAGCCGACCAGTGGCAGGACTCCGCGGTGATAGGCCCTTGGGCATATTTCTCTGGGACTGCCGCTTTGTTTCTCCCCTTGATCACGTGTAACACGTTTACTGTTTTGACTTCTGGTGGAAATTTCTTTTGTTCCCAGTGTCTTGCTTGAGAGGCTCACCCTCGTCTTCGCTTGGTGTATCCTCCCCCTTGTGTACGATGTTCAGTTTGCCGGACTGCTTGAAGACCCAACATTCTCTGTGGGTATGATTAGCGGGTTTACCAGGGGTGCTATGGATCTGAAATATTTGGTCCAGAATTTTGTTCAGGATGGACAGTTCATCTCTTGCGCCTTTAGGGGGCGGCTTTTGCTGACCTGGCTGAGAGCTTCTGAATCCGGTGTTTGCTGCCATGCTCTTCGGGCTGTCTTCTTTATTCCGGCACTTATTATTTTTGCTGCGTCATGATTTCCCATTTTCATCTCTAACTTCAGATGTACTTGGGTCTCTGGTGCTGCATCTGGCTAGCCAGCTGTCCTCACCCGCGCAAAAGCGGGTCATGAGGGTTGTTAATGCTGCCATTGTTCTCGGCTTTTCTTGGCCGAGGTGTCTGGCAAGCCATTCGTCGCAGACGCTATGCTTAAAAGCTGCCAAGGCTTCGGCGTCCGGACAGTCGACTATTTGATTCTTTTTAGTGAGAAACATGTTCCAAAGCTTTCGGGCTGACTCTCCGGGCTGTTGAGTTATATGACTCAAATCGTCCGCATCTGGAGGTCGGACATAAGTCCCTTGAAAATTTTCCCGAAAAGCATCTTTGAGCTCTTCCTAGCTTCCAATGGAGTTTTCGGGGAGGCTTTTAAGCCAGTGCCGAGCTGGCCCTTTGATCTTGAGGGGAAAGTACTTGATGGCGTGGAGATCATCTCCTCGAGCCATATGGATATGGAGGATACAGTCCTCAATCCAGACCCAAGGGTCTGTTGTTCCGTCATATGCCTCTATGTTTACGAGTTTGAATCCCTCTGGAAATTCATGGTCCAGCACCTCATCGGTGAAACATAGGGGGTATGCGGCACCCCTGTATCAGGGTTTACCGTGTTGTTCGGATGTTTGTTGTGTTGCATCGTATGATGGAGCGCGCTTGCGTGGTCCATAGATGGATCGGGTTGCGCCGTCCTTTTGATGCGAGCCCTCGCGTGGATCGCGTATTGGCTTATGTGCGGCGTTGTTTGCCGTTCTATGTTGGACGTGTATTCGTATATCCGGCCAGGTGGCCGTTTTAATTTTTGATTGCGGGGGATCTAAGGCCTCCTCATCGAATTCAGGTAGCAACTTCCGCTTCGGGTAGCTCTTGGTGGGGCAATTACCACCGTACTTCGCTTCTGTATTGAGTACTTTACTCCATCTGTTTTTAAGTGTGTCTTGTGCAGCCTTGAGCCTTTGCTTCTGCTTTTTTAGATTCCTCGCGGTGGCAACGAGCCTTCGACAGGTATTCTGTTGCTCCGGGTGTCTGTCCAGTGTGATGTCATCGAGACTGTTATCTTTGACAGAATCGGGTTGTTCGGTTTGATTCTCCGTGTTGCCGTGGTCCGGAGATGGTTCACCCTGCTCTAACGCTGGGTCTGTATGATCGTTGTTTCTGCCGAGGCGGGATTTGGAGCGGCGCTTACGCCACCGCTTTGACTGCTTCTCGAGGGGACAACCCTTCATTGCGTCCTTCTGTTCCTCATGGTCATTTTCTTTTGGTGTGTCCACCATGTATACGTCATGTGATGAAGTGGGCGTCCAGTGCCCTGTGGGCAGTGGTTCCTGTTCGTCTCCTCCATCGTCGTCCATACCGTCGATGTCTTCGGAGTCGAAGTCGAGCATGTCGGTTAGGTCATCGACAGTGGCTACTAAGTGGGTGGTGGGTGGGCGGTGAATTTTGACGCCATCCGCATCCCAATCCTGTCGGACATAGTTCGACCAGGATTATCCTGAGAAGGAGAGAGACCTTAATGAGTTCAGTATGTCGCCAAGGGGTGAGTGCTGAAAGATATCCGCGGAGGTAAACTCCATGATCGGCACCCAATTGGATTCGCTAGGGACGGGCGCAGGCGGTTCGGAGTCCGTGGGAGGAGAGAGATCCGGCAATTGGCCAACACGGCTCTCGTGCAGAGTAAGGTCGATGTTCGGCTCGATCGCCGATGAGGGTAAGGCCTCCGTGGCAGGGTCCATCCACCCGTCCATGGATGGCGCAACTGGCTCTGAATTGAGGGTCGGAGCGGCTGCCGGTGCGATCTCCTGAACACTGTTGTATGGTAGAGCTAAATCGTACTCATCATGACCGCGCCACGCACAAGGCAGAGGCTCGAATCCATCAAAGATCAAGTCTCCGTGGATATCGGCCGTGTAGTTTAAGCTTCCAAACCTGACCTGATGGCCAGGGGCGTAGCTTTCGATCTGCTCCAGATGGCCAAGCGAATTGGCCCACAGTGTAAAGCCGCCTAATACAAAAATCTGTCCGGGGAGAAAAATCTCACCCTGGACTGCATCGCTAACGATGATAGAAGGAGCCATCAAGCCTAACGGCGACGACACAGAGGAACTCTCAATGAAAGCACCAATGTCGGCGTCAAAACCGGTGGATCTCGGGTAGGGGGTCCCGAACTATGCGTCTAGGTGGATGGTACCAGGAGGCAGAGGACACGAAGTTTTACCCAGGTTCGGGCCCTCTTGATGCAGGTAAAACCCTACGTCCTGCTTGATTAATATTGATGATATGGGTAGTACAAGAGTAGATCTACCATGAGATCAGAGAGGCTAAACCCTAGAAGCTAGCCTATGGTATGATTGTATGCTATTGTTGTTGTGTCCTACGGACTAAAACCCTCCGGTTTATATCAACACCGGAGAGGGTTAGGGTTACACAACGTCGGTTACAAAGGAGGAGATATCCATATCCGTACTGCCTAGCTTGCCTTCCATGCCAAGGAGAGTCCCATCTAGACACAAGACAAAGTCTTCAATCTTGTATCTTCATAGTCCAACAGTCCGGCCAAAGGATATAGTCCGGCTGTCCGCAGACCCCCTAATCTAGGACTCCCCCATTCCTCATTCACGTACTCGTCTCCTGGATCTACCCAAGGCAAGAACACAAGCAATGGAACAACAATCAATCACGGTGCAATGCACAAGCAACATGATGCAATACATGGCATGATATGCAATGCATATGCGTGCTCCAGAAGGGAAAGAATTATCAAGGCATCAACTTGGCAAACCAAGTATGCCATTGGAAGGATGAGATGATTTCGGTTGAAATCGATATAAGGATCACCGGAAACGGATGCACGGTTTGCAAATGACAAGCAAAACAAGAATGCTGCAAAAGTTTGAATAACAACATGATGGAACTTAGAATGCAACAAGAAACTAAGCTACTGCACTCCAACATAGCAACAAAGCATATGGCAGTGATGTACAAGAGATGCTTGACAAAACATGAACACTGAGCTATGGCTAGAACACACTAGAACAGGTTCAAACAAGCATGGGAAAAGTGCAAAAGATAGCAGCTTCACAGACTTATTAACATATGTCAAAAACAATATTAGGAAGCAATGTTTAGAGCACGCAAACAACATGCTACAAGAACATATCATAGCAGACAAAGGTATGGAATGATTCTACTAAAAGCATAGATCAAAAGTCCCTTACTGATCATGATCCAAAAATGCACAGAAAATATGATGGCACCCATGTAAATATAGCAAGTTTTATTAAGTTTCAGACTTAGCAGAAAAACAGAGCATGGCATAAACAGATTTATGATAACAACTTTGCGAGCTCATGCCAATCACCACAAAGCGTTGAATGACAACATAAGTATACCAACAGCAAGATGACATGTTCATGAAGCTAAACATGGGAAGAGCAAGTTCATAGGATGCATGAATCACTAGCAACAACGATGGCAAAATTGATTAACATGTTAACATTCTGCCGGGAACATTTTATAGCAAAAGTAGAGCAAAAAAATACATGCTAGAGAACTCCAAAATTGCAAAAAGGGGCATGAATGGATAGAGCATAACCATATGTCCAAAACATCCTTAATGAAGTATCCCAAAATAAGCATGGATCACTATGTCGCATCAAGTTTACATGGCATCAAAGTAACAACAGCAAAAAGACAGCAAAATCCTATGTCCCTGAAAACAGCAACATCACGGAGCCTAGTTTGCATGCTTGTGCTAGACACCACATAGATCACAAAAATACAAGACTTGGAACTCTGTAAAGATGGCATGTTGTAGCTCAAAACATATGTAGACCTCATGCACATATGATGCACACATCAAATGCAACAAAAATGGCAAATCACCATGTTCTGATAAGTACCAGCAGTTAACATGTTGTACCACTCTTGAAACAATGGAAATGGCATCATAATGGACAGTAACATGCATGTAAATTCTTCTAACATGAAGAACTCAACAAGAAGAACATTTTGACATATCATATGCATGATTTGGAGCTACGGTCATGGAGATATAACATGTTGAACAAGATATCAAAATTACAGGGACTTAGGGACTTAGTCAACTTCGGGGAAAAACAGGTGAGCACGATTTAGTTAAAAGTTGCATGGGCAGAAGATAGATATGGGAGGCTCACCCATGGGATCATCCTAGGAAGAAAAGAGGTCGGCGAGGAGGTGGGCTTGGAGCTGGGCCGGGGAGGCGTTGCGGCCCACGAGGTTGGCGGGAGGCCCGGTCATCCTTCTCCCGATCCCGGTCGGGACCGGAGAGGCAGGGGCGGTGGCGGCCTATGGCGGCGGCGGCTAGGACGCAGGATCGGCGGGGAGGTCGCGGGGCGCTGGGGGCGGCCGGATCCGGTCGCTCTGGACACGTTTCCAGCCGGATCCGACAGTAGCTCATGACGGGGCGGTGCTGAGGGAGCTCCGGCGGCAGCGGCTTCCATGGAGGCATCGGAGGAAATGGGTCAGCGGCGGAGCAAGGAGGAGGTCCGGCGGGGCGCTGCTCCGGCGAGGTCGCGGGAGGCGTCGGCTGCCGGTGACGGAGGAGCGGCGAGAGGGCGGCGTGTGGCAGAGCAAAGTCCGGCGAAGCCCGGATGACCGGCGGTAGGCGCAGGGAGGCGGCGAGGCTTCATGCTCGTGCGGGCCAGGTTGCGGCGACGGATGGGCCCCGTGGTCCTGCGATGTTCTCGGCGGGCCGGCGCGGTGGAGGAGAACCGGCTGGGTGAGGTGGCGGCGCCTGGTTGGCTGGATGCGGCGGTGGAGGTGACATGGCGCGATGCCATTGGTCTGGGCGACATGGCGGCGACAGTGGACGCGTCCGACGGCGGACGGACATGTCTGGTGGCGCGGTGGACGTGAGATCTAGGGTTTAGAATGCGATTTTTGGACGGGGAAGGTGTATTTATATAGGTAGAAGGAGATAGGGGTGTCCAAATGAGGTGCGGATTTCACCCACACGATCGTCATCTGACGGCGGAGAATATGGAGATGGTTTAGATGGGTTATTGGGCTGTTTTGGAGGGGTGTTCGGCTGCAACACACAAGGGGCTTTTGTGGTTACCCGGTTAACTATTGGAGCATGAAACGACCTCCAAATGGAATGAAATTTGACAGGCGGTCTACCAGTGGTGTACCTAGGCCACTTGACAAATCTCGGCCCATTCCGAGAATGTTTTACTCCCGCTCATGAAAAGAGACAAGAGGGGTGCGCCGGGGGCATGTGGGAGTGTCGGATTATGAAACGGACAACGAGGAAAATAGCCGGATGCATGAGACAAACACGAATGCAAATGAGATGCACATGATGACATGATATGAATTGCATGACATGAACAAAACGCAAAATGAAAGACAAAACCCAACCACGAAGGAAAAATCATATCGCATCTCCGGAAAAGGAAAGAGTCGGAGTTACAAATATGGAAAGTTGCATCCGGGGTGTTACAAGAACCTTGAGCGCGTACTCGACGAGCGTGCTCGATGGCAAATCCCCGAATCCAGTCAATGGCAGAGGTAGTTGTTCCCTCCTGAACCGTAGGTATACCGCACTCTGATTCAGAACCTTACAGCCGCAGCTCGCATAGCAGAATCTATTCAGCCATCCCAGGCAGAAGCTGGTAGAGGTTTGATGCAGATTATAGCGCTGATCTGGGCAGCAAGAGAGCAGAACACTAGTGTCTTAGTCGCGTAACATAATTCATAGTAGATCTGTGGTGGCCGACATAGTTCAGTCAGCTCACAGCCTAAGATCGCCTCTGTGGCGTGAGGAACGAGGGCATCGCCAAGGGCAGTACTTGGGTCGGAACCACGAGCAACACGATCAGCGGCTCGACCATGATGACCGCCGTCGAGTGCCTACGCCCCCTCCGAGGGGCGAATCGTATGTGCCCCGACATTATGATGATAGGCGCCCATACAGCAAAGTGAGGAGGAGACCAGTCGACCCAAGAGAACCAGGGTTTGATGCAAGGTCAATTTTGGTGCAAGGTTTGGTGGACAGGAATCAAGCACACAAAGAAGGGCAAGACAGAGATCGCCCGATTGGAAGTAGAGTGCATGTTTCTGGTCCCGAGTGTTTTAGCAGAGCCATGAAACTTCGATCATCATATACATGACTTGAGCATTCATTGTCATATTACTTTGCATGATCGTAAGATAGCTAGCGTGATGTTTTCAAGGCTTGTCCATTTTTTATGTCATTGCTACGCTAGATCATTGCACATCCCGGTACACCACCAGAGGCATTCATATAGAGTCATATATTTGTTCTAGTATCGAGTTGTAATATCGAGTTGTAAGTAAATAAAAGTGTGATGATCATCATTACTAGAGCATTGCCCCAGCGAGAAAAGGATGATGGAGACTATGATTCCCCCACAAGTCGGGATGAGACTCCGGACGAAAAAAAGAGAGAGGCCAAAAAAATAGAAGGACCAAAAAATAAAAAAATAAAAATAAATGAGAGAAAAAGAGAGAAGGGGCAATGTTACTATCCTTTTACCACACTTGTGCTTCATAGTAGCACCATGTTCTTCATATAGAGAGTCTCTTGAGTTATCACTTTCATATACTAGTGGGAATTTTCATTATAGAACTTGGGTTGTATATTTCGATGATGGGCTTCCTCAAATGCCTGAGGTATTCATGAGCAAGCAAGTTGGATGCACACCCACTTAGTTTCAGTTTGAGCTTTCATACACTTATAGCTCTAGTGCATCCATTGCATGGCAATCCCTACTCACTCACATTGATATCTATTGATGGGCATCTCCATAGCCCGTTTACGCCTAGTTGATGTAAGACTATCTTCTCCTTTTTGTCTTCTCCACAATCACCATTCTATTCCACCTATAGTGCTATGTCCATGGTTCACGCTCATGTATTGAGTGAAAGTTGAAAAGGTTTGAGAACGTGAAAAGTATGAAACAATTGCTTGGCTTGTCATCGGGGTTGTGCATGATGTGAATATTTTGTGTGGTGAAGATGGAGCATAGCGAGACTATATGATATTGTAAGGATAACTTTCTTTGGCCATGTTATTTTGAAAAGACATGATTGCTTTATTAGTAGGCTTGAAGTATTATTGTTTTTATGTCAAATGATAGACATTTGCTTTGAATCACTCGTATCTTAATATTCATGCCATGATTAGATATGTGATCAAGATTATGCTAGGTAGCATTCCACATCAAAAATTATCTTTTTTATCATTTACCTACTCGAGGACGAGCACGAATTAAGCTTTGGGATACTGATACGTCTCCATCGTATCTATAATTTTTGATTGTTCCATGCCAATATTCTACAACTTTCATATACTTTTGACAACTTTTTATACTATTTTTGGGACTAACATATTGATCCAGTGCCCAGTGCTAGTTCCTGTTTGTTGCATGTTTTTTGTTTCGCGGAATATCCATATCAAACAGAGTCCAAATGGGATAAAAACTGACGGAGATTTTTTCGAATATATATGATTTTTGGGAAGAAAAATCCACGCGAGACGATTCCCGAGGGGGCCACGAGGCAGGGGAGGCGCCCCTGACCCTCGTGGCCACCCCGTAAGGCGGTTGGTGCCCTTCTTTCACCGCAAGAAAGCTAATATCCGGATAGAGATCGTGTAAAAATTCAGCCCAATCGGAGTTACGAATCTCCGGGAATATAAGAAACGGTGAAAGGGTAGAAACTAAGAACGCAGAAACAGAGAGAGACAGAGAGACAAATCCAATCTCGGAGGGGCTCCCGCCCCTCCCATGCCATGGAGGCCAAGGACCAGAGGGGATACCCTTCTCCCATCTAGGGAGGAGGTCAAGGAAGAAGAAGACGAAGGGGACCCCTCTCCCCTTCTCTTCCGGTGGCGCCGGAACGCTGCCGTGGCCATCATCATCACCGCAATCTTCACCAACAACTTCACCGCCATCATCACCAACTCTTCCCCCCTCTATGCAGTGGTGTAACTTCTCTCTTACCCGCTGTAATCTCTACCTAAACATGGTGCTCAATGCTATATATTATTTCCCAATGATGTATGGCTATCCTATGATGTTTGAGTAGATCCGTTTTGTCCTATGGGCTATTTGATGATCAAGATTGGTTTGAGTTGCATGTTTTATTATTGGTGCTGTCCTATGGTGCTCTCCTTGCCGCGCAAGCATGAGGGATCCCTGCTGTAGGGTGTTGCAATATGTTCGTGATTCGATTATAGTGGGTTGCGTGAGTGACGGAAACACAAACCCGAGTAAGTAGGTTGTTTACGTATGGGATAAATAGGACTTGATATTTTAATGCTATGGTTGGGTTTTACCTTAATGATCTTTAGTAGTTGTGGATGCTTCCTATAGTTCCAATCATAAGTGCATATGATCCAAGTAGAGAAAGTATGTTAGCTTATGCCTCTCTCTCAAACAAAATTGCAATAGTGATTACGAGTCTAGTTATCGATTGCCTAGGGACAAATAACTTTCTCGTAACAAAAAGCTCTTTACTAAAACAAACTTAGTTGTGTCTTTATCTAAACAGCCCCTACTTTTTATTTACGTACTCTTTATTATCTTTCAAACCTATCCAACAACACCTACAAAGTACTTCTAGTTTCATACTTGTTCTAGGTAAAGCGAACGTCAAGCGCGCGTAGAGCTGTATCGGTTGTCGATAGAACTTGAGGGAATATTTGTTCTACCTTTAGCTCCTCGTTGGGTTCGACACTCTTACTTATTGAAAACTTTTGCGATTCTCTATACTTGTGGGTTATCAACAACAAAGTTCAGATAAATCCCACGAGGTTCCAGACCGCAGATTAAAGTACTCAGGCATTTGGCCCAAAGGAGTTTAACGGTTACAAAACCACTCGGCGTACCGAGGCAAATTTAATCGGATCATAAAAACTATGTTCACTCCGCAGGAGGAGGACTGGTAGGCTCGACGAACTCATCCAGGTCGATTCCATCTACAATTCGAGTAGCAGTAGCAATGAAGGTCAACATAAAATACTGGAAGTCGAGTCTCTTGGTGTTTGGCAACCTTGATCGCTGCTAGCTTTTCTTCCTTGGCCTCCTTGCAATGGACTCGAACAAGAGACAGAGCTACATCAGCACCGCATAGAGCAGACGACTTCTTCCATTCCTGCACTTAACCAGGGATTTCTTTGAGTCGAGTCATCAAGGACTCGAGGTCATTTTGGAGCGTCTCCTTTGGCCAAAGCGTCGTGTCAATCTACGACACCGCGACCTTCAGGCGAGCAAGGTAGTCTATAATGCTGGCAAGACGGGATTCCAGTCAGAGCACGTTCATGGCAGCTTCATCCTTGACAGGGGAGTTGACGGGGTCCAAGCTTGTCTCGATTCGCCAAGTTTCCTCCTCAGTTTTGACAGAATTCTACAACCACAAAGAACTAGTCAGTCGACGGCTTATTGATGAATCGATGATAGCGAAATAGTCGGACAAGGAAAGGTACCTTCAAGCATAAGGAATAACTTCTTGGCGAGCCCCTCCAGATAAGCCTCCAGGTCATTTCTCTTCCAAGAAATGTCTTCAATTTTGTCGTCCAAGGCTACTTTGTCCATCTTCAGATGGGTCACGTCTCGACTGGCCTCGGCAAGAGATGTCTTCATCTTGGCGTTGTCTTCCTCTAGCGCTCCCACTGAAGCTGGCTTCTTATCGGCGAGTGTTGCTTTCTCCTGAGCCTCCTTCTGTGCTGCGGCAAGATCAAGATCCTTCTGTGCCAGATGAGGGAGTCCTAGACTAAGGGGTCCTCGGGTGTCCGGCCTGTTATCCATGGGCCGGACTGATGGGTTGTGAAGACATGAGGGTCGAAGACTGCACCGTGTCCGAATTGGACTCTACTTGGTGTGGAAGGCAAGCTTGGCGACCAAAGATTCCTTCTTATGTAACCGACTCCATGTAAACCCTAGATCCTCTCGGTCTCTATATAAACCGAAGGGGTAGTCCAGAAAGGACACCACATATACTCATTACCATACCCATATAGGCTAGACTTCTATGGTTTAGCCATTACGATCTCATGGTAGATCAACTCTTGTAATACTCATATTCATCAAGATCAGTCAAGCAGGAAGTAGGGTATTACCTCCATAGAGAGGGCCCGAACCTGGGTAAACATCATGTCCCCCATCTCCTGTTACCATCTATCCTAGACGCACAGTTTGGGACTCCCTACTCGAGATCCACCAATTTTGACACCGACATTGGTGCTTTCATTGAGAGTTCCACTGTGCCGTTGATGAAAGGATCGATGGCTCGCCTTGTCATTAAAGACAATATTACCGCAGGGGTAGTTTTGGCCTCGGGCCAAACCCTCCGGCTGGGCGACTTTACTATGATCGCCCGTTCGGCCGCGGAGCCGATGATGACCTCTCGGGCCTAAAAAATCCCCTTCGCATCAACTCCGGGCACTCCAACAAGATGGGTCCGGTTGAGTTTTCGTCCCTAAATGAGCTCCTAGATTGCATCGCCGCTTTGGGAATCATCACAGATTACGATCAGATCAGGCCTAAAACCGATCAGGGAGAAACCGAAACCCCACCGGTCACCCACCAGATCAAGGCATTCCTGGAGCAGGACGGCGAGTCTTCTTCTATATTGAAGGCGGACTATGTTCGGGTCGCCGTTCATGAAGAGTCGGATACTCACCCGCGAAAGGACGCAACCAGCCCTCCGAACATAGCATCGGACGGCGGTTCCAAACAATCAGAAGATATTCCGGAACCCGGACTGTCTAGTCCGGAAGGTCGTCGAACTCCGGACAACCGGTTAGGTCAGGGTTCGGATTTAATTCCACCCACCCACCCGGACATAGAGGCTCTCATGAGCATAAAATAGCAATCTTGGGAGAAGGTCCACCACTTTTGGGCCAGATTCCTCCGTGTCAAGCACAAGGTAAAGGATTGCCCTAACGAGGACGCAATATGACATTAAGCTCAACCTGGAAAAGTGTGTCTTCGGCGTCCCCGCTGGAAAACGACTGGGCTTTATCGTTTCCAATAGAGGAATCGAAGCAAACCCAGCCAAAATCGGAGCTTTGTCACAGACCTTAAGCAAGTTCAAAAACTTGCAGGTTGCGTTGCAGCTCTAAGCCGCTTTGTCTCCAGATTAGGAGAAAAGGCACTGCCTCTCTATCGCCTTCTACGGCGAACCGACCACTTCGAGTGGACAGACGCGGCAACAGCCGGACTGGAAGAAATAAAAACCCTTCTTGCGAGCAATCCAATCCTGGCCGCACCAAACTCCGGCGAACCGATGTTATTATCGATATCCGCAACACATCAGGTGGTAAGCGTCGTACTCGTTGTCAAACGAGAACAGGACGGACATAAATTGCCACTTCAGAAGCCAGTATACTACGCATCTACTGTCCTTACACCATGCAAATCCCGGTACCCTCATTATCAAAAAATAGCATATGCGATCTTCATGGCATCCCGGAAGCTCCGTCACTACTTCCAGGAGTGTTCGATCACGGTGGCCTCCAAAGTACCACTCAATGACATTATAAATAACCGCGATGCTACGGGCCAAATTGCCAAATGGGCCATCGAGCTCCTGCAATTTGACATTACATATAAACCACGTCGAGCTATCAAATCCCAAGTACTGGCCGACTTCATCGCCGAATGGACAGAGGCCGAACTCCCTAAAGAGTACGACACATACTCCAATTGGGTCATGTACTTTGACAGCTCCAAAATGCTGGCAGGGTTAGGAGCGAGTGTGATTTCAACGTCCCCTACTGGAGATGTCATCTAGTACATTCTCCAAATACTATACACAGACTCCAATAACGCAGCCAAATACGAGGCCTTATTGCATGGTCTCCGGATGGCTGTCTCCATGGGCATACAATGCCTAGAAGTGTGCGGGGACTCAAACCTTGCAATATCTCAAATAAATGGAGATTTCGACGCTAAAGATCCGAATATGGCAGCGTATCGTAACGCAGTCATAAAAATGTCGTCCCGATTCGAGGGGCTCGAGTTCCATCATGTGGCTCGAGAAAGTAATCAAGCGGTGGATGTTCTTGCTCGTATTGGTGCTAAGCACGACCCTGTCCAACCTAATATCTTCATGGAAAGGCTCTTTAAGCCATCCGTGGTGTGGCTGGGGGAAAACAGCAACACTAGTCTGAACCCAAACATAACCCCAGATCCTAGAAACATCGACATAACACCGTCGGCACATCTCATCATGGCAATCATTTCCCCATGGACCAAACCCTTCCTGGCCTACCTTAATAGGAAGGAGCTTCCTGAGGACCAGAATGAGGCCCGCTGCATTGTCCGGCGCTCGAAGGCCTACAAGGTTCATGATGGAGCGCTCTACAAGAAAAGTGCCACCGGAGTCCTTCAACGATGTATATCCGAGGAAGAGGGGCGGCAGCTCTTGGCTGAAATTCATGCCGGACTCGGCGGTCACCATGCCGTAGCTTGGGCCCTTGTTAGCAGGGCCTTCCGTACAGGGTTTTATTAGCCGACAGCCCAAGCAGATGCATAGGACCTTGTCCAACGTTGCATCGGATGCCAACTCTTTGCCAATCAAATCCATATGCCCCCCCCCCACTGCCCTACAAACAATCCCCATCACTTGGCCTTTCACGGTCTGGGGACTCGACATGGTCGGACCCCTTAAAGGGGGAAGCCATAAGAAATAATAGTTGCTGGTTATGCTGGACAAATTCACTAAGTGGATAGAGGCTAAACCGGTCAAAATGGCTGAGTCCGGCCCGGTGATAGACTTCATATCCGATGTTGTGCACCGTTATGGTGTCCCACAGAGCATCGTCACTAACAACGGCTCCAATTTCACAGCCGACGAGGTAAAAACTTGGGGTACTAATCTGGGTATTAAACTCGATTACGCCTCCGTCTACCACCCACAAACCAATGGTCAAGTCGAACGCGCCAATGGTCTTATTATGAGCGGCAACAAGCCCAGACTAGTGCGGTCTTTGAAAGAATCAGACAAGCACTGGGTTGAGGAGCTCGACTCCGTACTCTGGGGGCTGCTGACCACGCCCAACCCTACTACCGGGTACACACCTTTCTTAATGGTGTATGGTGCAGAGGTCGTATTGCCCTGCGATATTATTCACGACTCAACTACAGTGCGTATGTACGAAGAGAGAGAAGCCGAGCTCGATCGGTAGGACAGCCTAGATTCCCTGGAGGAGGAACACGATGTCACAAAAGCCCGTTCAGCAGTTTACCAACAGCAGGCTCACAGATATCAAAGCAGAGAAGTACGGGCCAAGACTTACAACATCGGCGAACTCGTTCTACGCCTCCCGGAGAAGAACAAGGACAAACTCAAGCCCAAATGGGAGGGTCCCTTCATAATTGACGAAGTTCTCACTGGAGGAGCGTACCGTCTTCGTGATGCATTAGACAATTGCCTCGAGCCGAACCCCTGGAATGCGGCAAGACTCCGGAGATTCTACGCCTAGCGCTAAACCCATTGACTGGTTCGGGGGCTACGGAGAGAGTCCTGGACTAAGAGGTCCTCGGGCGTCCGGCCCGTTATCCATGGGCTGGACTGATGGGTTGTGAAGACATGAAGGCCGAAGACTGCACCGTGTCCGGATTGGACTCTACTTGGCGTGGAAGGCAAGCTTGGCGACCAAAGATTCCTTCTTATGTAACCGACTCATGTAAGCCCTAGATCCTCTCGGTGTCTATATAAACCGAACGAGGTAGTCCGGAAAGGACACCACATATACTCATTACCATACCCATATAGGCTAGACTTCTAGGGTTTAGCCATTACGATGTCGTGGTAGATCAACTCTTGTAATACTCATATTTATCAGGATCAATCAAGCAGGAAGTAGGGTATTACCTCCATAGAGAGGGCCCAAACCTGGAGAAACATCGTGCCCCCGGTCTCCTATTACCATCGATCCTAGATGCACAGTTCGGGACCCCCTACCTGAGATCTGCCGGTTTTGACACCGAAACTAGAGCCTGCCTCATTTTCTCTAAAAATATATATACAACAAACAAGCACTCGGTTCATAGAGAAGAATGAGGAGACGACTGGAGAAACAAACCAATTCCACAGTCGACAGGTTTTATACCTTCCATACCAGTTGTTTCGTATTTGGCCTTCTGCAAGTTCTGCTTGGCCAACTCTAAGTCATGGTTGAGCTGTCTCTGCTTCTCCTCAAATTCAGCAAATTTGGAGATGAGCTCACAAGATTTCTAAAATGAGTAAAAGATACATCAGTGGACAAAATCAAAGATTATTCGCTTCCGAGTGAAAAGAATTCTAAGACTACTGCAGAATCAAACATTCAACAGTAGTCTCGGGGACTACACCCAGTGGGTGCACTTAGCATGCCCCCACTGGTCCAGGTTCCACTCGACATGGTTCGTCCAGACCGAGTGGAAAAAGGAGAGGCAACAGCTATTCTCAGACCCCAACCCACTGCTTGCAGTCGACCGCGGTCTTGGGGACTACACCCAGTGGGTGCACACAGCGTGCCCCACTGGTTCAGGTTCCACTCGACATGGGCCGCCCAGACCGAGTGGAAGAACTGAAGAAACAAGATAGTTTTATCAAGACCCCCGCCAAATCACACATTCGACGGAGGCCTCGGGGACTACACCTAGTGGGTGCACTTTGCGTGCCCCCACTAGTCCAAAGTTACAATTGACATAACCTAGTCGGCTCAACTGGAAAAACTACTCAACATAAATTGCAACACCCAGTGGGTGTATAGATGCGAAGAACAGACTGACAAATGGATGCACAATGAAAAGTTTTCGGGTAGCATATCCTAACAGAACAAGGGCTGCACATTGGCTCGGAGGGTTGCACTGGCATCATAGGCAGCTTGGCTGGTCTCGTGCACAGTCTTCATCCGCTCCATCATCAGGCCTGCTTGGCATATAGCTTCCGTAGCAGCGCTTGCCTGGTCCTCCGGAACATGATGGGTGATGAATAGCGGAGACGTGGGTCCAGTCGCGGCAGCTTGAGGATCCGAGGCATGGTGTTGGACAGATGAAGCAGGGACTTGCACAGTTGACGATGAAGCGTGTACACTTGACACTGGAGCAGCAAAAGTAATAGAAGCCCGGTTCACGTCTCCGGACTGCTGAATCACTGGCTCCGTCACCGGCGCTGACTGGGACATCTTGCTAGATGGTGCCTTCTTGCTCGAAGTCCTGCCCCTCCTTCCCATGGCTCTCTGTGGCACGTCTTCATCATCATCTGGAAGTTCAATGACATTGGGTGGAGCTGCAAAGCAATCGATTACAGAAGTTCAGTCGATCGTCAAAATAGTTGATAAAGTAAAGACAAAATGACAAAAGTTATACCCACGTGAGAGGTGACTGCGTCTTCCATCTCCTCGTTAACATCATCTTGGTACATAGAAGTCCCAGAAGCAGCACTGCAAATTTCAGAATTCACTCGGTTAAAGCAGGAAACTGAATCAACCAAAGATCAGGTCATGCTAAAACTAAGAGGTCGAGCTCAGTGATTACCCAGAAGCGATAGGGACGTCCACTTTGATCTTCGGCCTGGCCTTCCGAGGTTTTGGCGGCACGACTTTGAGTTGCTTCGGAGCTTTTTCAGTCGGCATAGGAGAAGATGTCCTTGTGCGCTTGGAGGACTGTTCAGTCGGTGGATTCGCTTTGCCATGGACATTGGCTGGGTCCTGCCTCTACTTAGAGCTTCTTTCCGTGCGAGGAGGGGAGTCGACCTCATCGCCACTGCTCAAGTCCTCGCTCTCCTCGTCTCCCCTCCCGTCAGAATGCAAGTCGCCACTATCGCCTCCACTCGCCTCTCCCTCCCCCTCCTAATCCCCGTTGGGTATTGAATACATCTCAGTATAGATCTGCAAGAAATAGGGTCGAGTGGATATCAGAAGAGTGTGGGTTTGGATTTGCGCCTCAGCACGCTATGTGTACATATGTCTTGGTGGGTCGATAGTAGTAGCGCGGGTTTATACCCCTCGCTACTACTATGGCACGTCCCGGATGGGCACGGTAGAGACCACTTAGTAGTAGCGAGGGTTATAAACCTGTGCTACTACTATCAACTTAGTAGTAGCGCGGGTTTATACCCCTCGCTACTACTATGGCATGTTCTGGGGGGCACGTCAGAGAGCACATAGTAGTAGCAAGGGTTAAAAACCCGCGCTACTACTATCAACTTAGTAGTAGCGAGGGGTAAAAACCCACGCTACTAGTAAGTAGCAGTAGCGAGGGATATCAACCCGTGCTACTAGTAAGCGTCTGCCTATAAGCTTTTCCCTAGTAGTGTCGGGGTCCTGACAGCTTTGGTATCAGAGCCAGATTGCCTGTAGGTTTACCAAGCCAAATTGGTCGAAGTTGAGTCTAGAAATGCTTTAGTTATATAAGGGAATTGATTGTGGAAGGGAACGTAAGGCTCTTTTTACTCCTTTATCTTATGTCCTTCTAATTTGAGCCAACCTCTTCTTTTTACGGGGATTAAGAACTAGGCCTTCTCATCTATCTTTCAGGATGATGCGTTACTGTGATAAAGACTTATAGGATTGATGGTTTCAAGCCTCAGTTCTGTTCTTACTACTTTCGTATGTTGATAGTTGATTTCGGAACCTTGATATTGTGATGCTAAGTGGTTATGCCACCACTTTGCAGGATATCTCAAATCTTTTTGAGCATTTACAGCCGTTATGCTATCCGAGTCATCCCAGGTTTCTAAATAGTCCGATGCATTTGCAAATCCCTTCTTTCCATTCCCGATGTTCCTTTGGGCCAGTTCAATCACACTAATCGGTGAGTTGAGGTACTCTATTGCCTCGACATATATGTTGGAGCTATTATTATGACCCTATGTGTTTTAGGGAGTCACCTAGTAATCTAGCCATGTTTTGTGTTCCCAGTGTGATGATTTGGGCCACCATTCTTGAAAGCATCTCGTGATTCCATTTAGTTAGTAGGCCTTCTATTTCTGGGTTCTTAAGCCCAAGATTCACTCTACTTACCTCGTTTGATAGTGCTGCTCGTACCTTTAGGATATTAGTAACCTTTGCGATAGTCCTCGAGGTCTGTGGTATTTCTTTCTTCCAAATACCATGAACTGCTTATGGTAGAAGTTATTTTGAACTAAAAGATCACAACTAGAGTGCTCTTGATGAGTTCTCCATTCGACATTGTGAATATGCCAGTTCTACCTTTCTGCATGGGTTATCTGGAAGAAATGTTGAGCCTTGCTCGACATACTAATCTATGCATCCACAACTCAGAAAGATATATGTTCCTTTGAGTTGTCCCTCTCTTTAGTTGTATCCTGATCTCTGTCTATCATTTGATAGTCAAGAGCATGTCATGCATTCATGCTCATCGATACCTCATATTCTTGTGGTCTGTCAAGCCATTCTATTCTGGAATGACTAGGAGAAACAAACTCCAGTACCTTGTCCACTTCTAGGATTGGGTCAAAGTAGTTGTATTCCGTGGATCAAAATGCCAATCCAGCTTTTGCTCTGTTGTACCTTGGAGTGTTACCATCTTTATGTCAAGAATGTCATGAGAATTGCACCACCTCTTATGAATTCTTGATGAAGTGATACTTCTCACCATCATCATTCATTCATCGGTCCTCGTGTTGTTGTAACTGGAATGCCGACAAGTGAATTGTGATGTGTGAAATCAATACTCCGAGCAACTTGTTGCTTGGTAGTAATTGGACAATATTCTCATTCTTAGCGTGTTGGTTACTGAATCATCATTCTATGATAGATTTTGCTACCTAGTCCTTATTTCTGGTGCACTCTTTGATCAACGAGTTAGGATTATTCAATCCCTTGCTTATTTGATCATATAGTCTTTCTCTGAAAAGCAATATTGTTCTCGAGCTTAGTAACATATCAGTGGTTCGTGATTTCCGAATATTGTCTCGGAATTATTACCAGGTTTTCACCTGACCGCTATGTTGAGTTCGAGATCATGTTGGCTTTCCTCCAAACCACCCATTCTCCAAGATTCTATGTTGGATACCCTAAACTAGTTGGTTAAGCTAAACAACAACTTGGGGAGTTGGAAGATAAATCTTTATCTGACTTAGGTCATTCCAAAGGTATATCTTGTGTGTGTGTGTGTGTGTTGAAGAAAGATGATATCTCCACCGATTGGTCCTCGTGATCATTTGTTGGATCTATTGCCTTGTCAAAACTTAGAGTATGGGCTATCGTCAAGTCAAATCAGAACCAACAATGTTCGTAATATTGTCTTACTCGTGGTTGATCCCTCGAGCATACACCATTACATCTTTTGGTCTGATCAATGCTATCACCGTGTTCACATAATGGTGGAAGTCCAGTGATATGGAAATTCCGATGAGTTGCTATTGAGCCCATCAACAGCATTTTGTCTCCTCCATGATTCATGTTGAACATCAAGCTAGTGTTGGAAACTTTTGTAAGCATTATCTTCTTGTTCCGATCATGAAGCCTATGTTTGGATGAAAGAAGTGACTTCCTTTAATTCACGTGCATTTGATGTAAGTTGCCTTCGTGAATGTGAGAAAGATTGGTTTTGCTTCCTCTGGAATTATCCCAAATTAGTCACACATATGGGCGAAGTACTCTATGGTTTGATAGGTTGGCCGTCTCCACTCCATATGTGTTTCCTAGCACACCAAGCCAGTGATTGATTTGCTCAAGGAAAAGGAGCATGTTGTGCTAATTCTAGATCATGCACAAGATTCCATTATCCTCGATGATGGTGGCCCACCAGAACTCGCTAGTGTTTTATTGTAAGACTACTCTGTGGTCATGCTTGTCTTGGACAACATGTTCACATGCGTGTAGCAGAACCAGCTCATGTTTTGGAGCTTACTACCATAGTTCATATCCTGGGAATCTCGCAACGCCATCGCATCGATTTGTGATGCAAACTTTCATTTCACTTTCTGGACTTGATGAGTCTGGAGTATCATGTTACCAACTAGATCTGAATCCCATGCAGATATGTTGGTTGGAACTTTTCCAAGATCTATTATGTAGGTCCCGACAAGGTTGATGTTATGGCCGACACACCTAGCCGGAAGATCTATCATTGTAGAATCTTGATTCAGCTATTTGACCATCTTCTCCATGAGGATTTCATGCAACTTATCCTAGGAGTTGTTCCATAGGGGTCCTTGTGCTCTCGGTTTCCTCGATTAAGCTATAACCATTCAACAGTGGAATCACTCTCTACTGTTAAGTTTTTCCCTAGTTACTAGAATCATTCCCAGCATTTACATTTTGTTCCCGGCTTGCAACCGCCTTTGTGCCCTCCTACCTATAACGCCCCAAGACCGTTGTGCCAGGTGTCTCCCAGTTATGCGCCGTTGTTGCCATGTCATTTGCTTGCGTGTTGCATCATGCCATGTCATCATGTGCATTGCATCATCATGTTTTCGAAACTTGCATCCGTCCCGGCCTCCCCATTCCTTCCGTTGTCCATTCTAAGCCCAGACACACTCGCACGTGCCCGCGGCACGTCCGAAATATTATTTTATAAGTGGCCGGAGAATGTTCTCGGAATGGGATGAAAGTTTGGTGCGTGGTCTTATTATAGAGTAGGTAGGCCGCCTGCCAAGTTTCATCGCATTCGGAGTTCGTTTGGTGCCCCAACGGATAACTATAGCGGTAGTATAGCTGGTCTATCGTCGGACGTTTTCGGTCTCCGGAATCTGCTTCAGGGCATCTCTCTTTTCTCTCCCGCAGCCCTCGGCCTTCTACACAGCCACAATTAGCCCACCTGCAGCCCACTAAACCCACCCTCCGACTGGAATCGTTGGATCGCGATCAGAGGCTTCGAAACGATCCAAAATCCCGCCTAACCCTAAACCTGCCCTATATAACACCCCCTCCCTTCCATTTTTGGCAGCCACCTACCACTCCCCCCTCGAAATCCACACGCCGCCAGCCTCCGCCCACCTTCTCCATTGTTTTCCGCGCTGGCCAGCTTCCCCGCCGCCACTTGCCGCGCCCCCATCGGCCAGCGCCGCCACAGTCGCCACCCTCCACCAACCAGAGCAGGCCACGTCGCCCCCCTAGCCTCCCCGCGCTGCCGCGGCTCGCCAGGCCCGAGCGCGGTCCGCCCGAGGCCGATCTGGGCCCAAACCACCCAATCCGCCGCCGTGCGCCGAAGTGCTCGCCCCAAAGCTCCCGATCCCGAGCAGCTCGAGCTCCTGCGCCGCCCGACTCCTCCTGCACTCGCCGGCCACCGAAGCCTCGCCGCCGGCGAGCACCTCGACCCTAGGCCGGACCTCCCTCAGCCGCCTTCTCCTTTCTTCTCCCTCCGCCCTCTGTTCACTCTCCTCTCCCCTGCAGTGCCCTCCACCGCCTCCATGGGAGTTCACCGGAGCCGGAGCTCCCTCGGCGCCGCCCTCGCCTCCTGCCGCTGGATTCGCTTGGAAACGGAGCCGCCACCTCCGGATCCGTCATCCTTCCTCATGTTCGTACCCGACCTACTCCGCCGCCCCTCACTGGAGATTGTGCCGCCGCCACTCTCCAGTTCGATCAGGGGGAGCCCCGATCCCATCACCTGGTCTAGCCGCGCGTTGACCAGCGCCTGGGCCGCGTCCAGCGAGCCGGCCCGCTTGCCCCGCCGGCCTGCTGCCTCCAACAACGGGCTGAAGCCCATGGGTGAGCAGCCACCCAAACCCCACTATGCTCTGTTGGGCTTGTACCAGCTTCGGCCCATAGTTATTTTTTTCCGCTGCTGCAAATTAGTCCCATTATCTAAAACTGCATATTTACAGAATAGTCCCTCTAGTTCATGCATATCGTAACTCACAAACCGTGCGTCACATGTAAAAACTTCAAGTCTGAAAAATGACTAGAATTTCATCTAGTTTCTTAATATCCAACTTTCATGCATGTTTAAAATGTTTAAAATGATGTTTTCTTATATTTTGCCTTATTGCCATGCTAAAATGCTTTATTTCATAACTAAATAACCGTAGCTTCGAATTTAATAAACTTTATATGTAAATGGGGTACAAAAATGCATAGATTAACATGGTGCACTCATCTTTGCATGTTTAATAACTCTAAAATTTTGTATAGGGCAGAACAGTAGCTAATTCAAAAATATGCCCATGAGGATTTTTCCAGACTTGTTGCTTGTTGTTCCGGTCTCATTTAAACTTGCCTAGATAGGTAGTTTTATTATGCTTCACCTCTTGCCATGTTTAATAACATTTAATATTGTTGGGCACATAAACGAGAGTGAACTAAACAAGTCATGTGGTGTTTTGTCAATATGCAACTCATTGCATATTGAGCTCCGCTTAACTTGTATTGTTGTTTGTACACTTTTCCATGCCATGCCTCTTTAAACCGGACATGCATCATACTTGTTTGTGCATCATGCCATGTTTATGTGATGGTTATTTACTATGTTGTTTGCTTATTTCCGGTTGTACTTCTCCTTGCTAGTTCTGGTAACGTCGCGTTTGTGAGGATCCGTTTGACTACGTCCGTTTGTCTCCTTCATGGACTCGTTCTTCTTCCTTGCGGGAGCTCAGGCGAGATGATCATACCCTCGAAATCACTTCTATCTTTTCTTGCTAGTTGTTCGTTCTATCTCTATGTCGCGCAACCTACCACTTGTTATATCATGCCTCCCATATTGCCATATCAAGCCTCTAACCCACCTTCCTAGCAAACCGTTGTTTGGCTATGTTACCGCTTTTGCTTAGCCCCTCTTATAGTGTTGCTAGTTGCAGGTGAAGTTGAAGTTTGTTCCATGTTGGAACATGGATATGTTGGGATATCACAATATCTCTTATTTAATTAATGCATCTATATACTTGGTAAAGGGTGGAAGGCTTGGCCTTATGTCTGGTGTTTTGTTCCACTCTTGCTGCCCTTGTTTCTGTCATACTGGTGTTATGTTCCTTGATTTTGCATTCCTTACGCGGTTGGGTGTTATGGGAACCCCTTGATAGTTCGCTTTGAATAAAACTCCTCCAGCAAGGCCCAACCTTGGTTTTACATTTGCCTAACAACCTAAGCATTTTCCCTTGGGTTTATGGAGCTCGAGGGTCATCTTTATTTTAACCCCCCGGCCCAGTGCTTCTCTAAGTGTTGGTCTGAACTAGAGCACTGTGTGGGACCGTCCCTTGGCAACTCGGGTTATGTTGGTACCTGTACGCTTAGCTTATCTGGTGTGCCCTGAGAACGAGATATGTGCAACTCTTATCAGGATTTGTCGGCACATCCGGGCGGTCTTGCTGGTCTTGTTTTACCATTGTCGAAATGTCTTGTAACCGGGATTCCGAGACTGATCGGGTCTTTCCTGGAGAAGGAATATCCTTTGTTGACCGTGAGAGCTTGTGATGGGCTAAGTTGGGACACCCTTGCAGGGTATAAACTTTTGAGAGCCGTGCCAGCGGTTATGTGGCAGATGGGAATTTGTTAATATCTGGTTGTGGAGAACTTGACACTTGACTTAATTAAAATGCATTAACCGTGTGTGTAACCGTGATGGTCTCTTCTCGGCGGAGTCCGGGAAGTGAACATGATTCTTGTGTTATGCTTGAACATAGTAGATTCAGGATCACTTCTTGATCACTTCTAGTTCACGATCGTTGCGTTGCTTCTCTTCTCGCTCTTATTTGCATATGTTAGCCACCATATATGCTTAGTGCTTGCTGTAGCTCCACCTCATCACCTTATCCCTACCCATAAGATTAAATAGTCGTGATCTCGCGGGTTGTGAGATTGCTGAGTCCTCGTGACTCACAAATACTTCCAAACTGTAGCAGGTGCCGATGATATCAGTGAAGGTGACGCAACCGAGCTCAAATGGGAGCTCGATAAAGATCTTGATCGTTGCTTTGTGTCTTTCCGGTTGATCAGTAGTGGTGCCCAGTTGGGACAATCGGGGATCTAGCATTTGGGGTTGTCTTCTTTTATTTTGGTTCCATAGTCGGACCTTGATTGTACTCTGGATGATGTATGTTTACTTGTATTTGAGTGAAGTGGTGATTGTAAGCCAACTCTTTATCCCTTTCTTATTCAGTACATGGGATCGTGTGAAGATTACCCCACTTGCGACAAAACCTACCATGCGGCTATGCCTCTAAGTCGTGCCCCGACACGTGGGAGATATAGCCGCATTGTTGGTGTTACACTACCATGGGTCCCATCCATCTCGATGATAACCAGAAATCATCCATCGCGTTGTCTTCAACAAGGTAGTCCACATCATCCATTCGAATCCAAATATGCCATTCGTTTAAACTCTGCCAGACGATCGGTTATGATTGCCTTAGGCTGGTATAAAGAGTTTCAATGATCTAGATATCAAAAGTAATTATTTTTGTACTTTAAGGGAATAATTCTATGAGTCACCTCTCCCAAGGTGCCCCGTTATGGGATCATGGTAATTGTTTCCTCGCTACTTTGAAACCCTCATCAAATTATTTCTTCCGTCCCTCCTGATGCATGTTTTGCCTCTCAGCTCTAGAGATGTTTCTATGTCTCATTCCGTGAGTTGATATTGTGATCATTAAGATGATCCTAAGTTGCTCGAACTTCAAGAAGATCGATTCTTCTAAAGTTCTCCCTTTCTTCTCGATGTCATGTTGGATGTAGTTCTCAAAGCAAGACGTCGAGATCAAGGTGGTGCAATGAATCAACATCCTCGAGAAGGACATCTGGATCGTGAAGATTGTGTTAGCTTGTGTCCCTCTGTCTTCTTACCTCACGACTTGAATCTCGGGACGAGATTCTTGTTTAGTAGGGGTCTAGAACAACTACCAAAATTGGTCTGCATTTTTCTAGGATAGCTTAGGGTCACTGAATTAAATCATCATTTATTTGCATTTGGGCATTTAAATCCTATATAACATTTTGAATGTCCAAATACTCTTGAACTAACATGTTTACTGTTGGAAATAATCCAAATAGTGGCCTTGAGTAGTTTCATGATTTTTGAGATAGTGGTGGTATTTTAATTAAAGCCCTAAATTTACAGAAAGAAATAGAAAACAGAAATAAAAAGGAAAGAGGCTTACCTGGCCAAACTCACCTGGCGGACCAGCACTGTGCTGGCCCATGCGAGTCAGCTGCTTCCTCCCGCTTGGCAGGCAGGGAGGTGAGCACCGGCATGCCCGAGCTCGCCACGCACCTCCCAGCTCCACTACCTCACCCCGGACGCCGCTTCGCCGCGTGGATGACTCCTTGGTCGCTACCCCAACCTCGCCGACACCCCCATTCGCCCTCTACACCTCTCCTTCGCCCTCCCCAACCATGGCTGATGCCGCTGCGCCTGCGCCGCCGTGAAACTCGCAGCCACCGCCTCTCCCTCGTCACCCCGTCCCGTCCCCGAGCTCCGCCATTGTCCACTCCGTCGATCAAACCGATCCCCGAGCGCTCGCTCGCCCTGGAGTCGCTGCACCGTCCTCGTCTTCACCGCCCGTCGCCGGAGATCCACCTCGCCGCCCTCCTCAGCTCCGACCGCCCCCGACCTCGTCGTCTGCTCCGCTGAGATCGCCATGAGCCCTGCTCCGTCCCCCCCCTCTCCGTTCTCGCTCTCGTGCACCATAGCGACCGCACGAAGCTTGCCTGCATGCGCTGCCACCAAAGCTCATCTCCGACGTGGCTCCGGCAACGCAACGGCCTCACCACCGTGTCCAACGCACTCACCGCACCGCGTCGGCCTTGTACGAGCTAGCCCCGCGCCCCTGCGATCACCGTAGTGTCAAGTTCGAGCTCTCCTGAACTCCGGCAGCCGCCAAACTCGTCACCGACGTCGTTTCCGGCGACCTCGAGCTCAACCACCTCCACCCCTCAACGCGGCTTGCTCCCAACTGCTCGTAGGTGGTCTCCGCTGTTCATTTGGTCGCCGAAGTGCGAAACCCGCACCCACCGCCGCATTTGGTCATCGCCGGCGGCTAAACACTGGCGATTAGACCCAGTTGATCGAGGATTTGACACCTCGTGGGTCATTGACATGGCCCCGCCACTGGTCAAACCTAGGTTAGCGATTAAACTAACCTTAATTAGTTAGTTAACTAACTGTGACGCTGACCAGTGGGCCCCACTGGTCAGGTTTGACCTGGACCACCCAGTTGACCTGCTGACACAATGCTGACGCAGTAATGCCTTTTCTGGATTTATTCTTATTCAGGAAATTCCAGAAAATAGTGCTAATTTCTGAAAATCATACAAATTAATCTGTAACTCCAAATGCAACAATTTATATATGAAAAATGATTAGAAAAATCCAATCTATCCATCTGTACTGGTTTCATGCATGTTAAAGCAACTTAACCCTACTGTTTATATCAAAACATGATAAAGCACTATTTCAATTCATAAGATGAGTTTGGGGTTGAACCTTTGGTTCAAAATGTCTCAAACCCATCTGGTTGTAGTTGCATTAGCCCAACACACTCATTTTGCCATGTCATCTGCATGCATCATGTTGTTACATATCGCCATGTATTGATTGTGTTGCCGGTGTAATCTCCGTGGTAGGTTCTTCTCCCGAGGATATTCACGAGTATCCAGTTGAAGGCAGTACCCCTCGACCACTCTGTCAGGCAAACAAAACCCCCTTGTTCATTCCGATACAATCCCACTCTCTCGCTCCTGCTCTCTTTTACTGCATTAGGAAAACAACAATTCAACTGTTACATGTTGCGGTAGTTGAACCCCTTTTCCTCAGCCTAACCTGTCATTGCCACAGTAAATAGATGATGAAACCCACTAGCATGAGTAGGAGTTGTTTGAGCCCTGATGTACCTACTCATTCATGCTTGTTTGTCATGCCTGCTACTGCTTAGAGTTGAGTCAGGTCTGATTCATCGGGGATGAATTGGAATGGTGATGAACATGTCCTATTGTGTGTGAGCTAAGTGTGTGAACATGATTTGGTAAAGGTAGCGGTGAGAGGCCATGTAGGAGTACATGGTGGGTTGTCTCATTGAAGCCATCCTCAGGAGCTGAGTTCTGTGTTTGTGATCCATGAACAGCTACTACCACTCATTGGGAACCTTAATTGACACTCTCGACTGATTAGCCGCCCTTGTCCTATGTCCAGGATTTGCATGTAGTTTCTCGTGTGTGTAGTTGCTGGAGGACGTGCACAGTGCTGACCCGAGGGGTGGGCTGTGATGCAGTAGGCACGTGGCCGGGTATGTCGGGCGCCCGTTTGGTGTCTCGGAACCCTGTACACATCGTTCGGGGCCGTATGTGGAAACCTCAGGCCAGACTCCCTGTGGATGGAACCTGAATAGGCGATAAACCTAGACTAGGGACCTGTGTGGTTAGTCAGGTCGTGCCCGAGACTGATACGTCTCCAACGTATCTATAATTTTTGATTGCTCCATGCTATATTATCTACTATTTTGGACATTATTGGGCTTTATTATCCACTTTTATATTATTTTTGGGACTAGCCTATTAACCGGAGGCCCAGCCCAGAATTGCTATTTTTTGCCTGTTTTAGTGTTTCGAAGAAAAGGAATATCAAACGGAGTACAAACGGAATGAAACCTTCGGGAACATGATTTTCTCAACGAACAAGACCCGGGAGACTTGGACCCTACGTCAAGAAAGGAAGCAGGAGGCCACGAGGTAGGGGGCCCTTGTCTACTTTGATTTAGAATAATAATGAATCTATGGATGTGAATTTTGTTGGTAGGAACAATTTTGGTAACAACACGTATAGAGGAAATGTTAATCCTAGGCCTTATCCTAGTAATCCCTCTAATAATTATGGTAATTCCTACAACAATTCTTATCGAAATTATAATAAGATGCCCTCTGATTTTGAATCTAATATTAAAGAATTTATTACTTTGCAAAAGAATTTTAATGCTATGATTGAAGAAAAATTGCTTAAGATTGATGATTTGGCTAGGAACGTTGATAGAATTGCTCTTGATGTCGATTCTTTGAAACTTAGATCTATTCCACCTAAGCATGATATCAATGAGTCTCTCAAAGCCATGATAATTTCCATTGATGAGTGCAAAGAAAGAACCTCTAGGATGCGTGCTAAGAAAGATGCCTTTATAAGATGCCTTTATAAGAGCATGCGTGCTAGTAAAGATGAAGATCTATAAGTTATTGATGTGTCCCCTATTAAATATTTGTTTTTCAATATTAATCTTGATAATGATGGGACTGAATATGATCCACCTTTACCTAGAAGGTGTTCCAAGAATTCGGAATTTCTTGATCTTGATGCTAAATTTGATAAAAGTGGGATTGAAGACATTAAAACCCTAGATGTTGCTAAACCCACTATTATGGATTTCAAGGAATTTAACTATGAAAATTGATCTTTGATTGATTGTATTTCCTTGTTGCAATCTGTGCTAAATTCTCCTCACGCTAATAGTCAAAATAAAGCGTTTACAAAACATATCGTTGATGCCTTGATGCAATCTTATGAAGAAAAACTTGAATTGGAAGTTTCTATCCCTAGAAAACTTTATGATGAGTGGGAACCAACTATTAAAATTAAAATTAAAGATCATGAATGCTATGCTTTATGTGATTTGGGTGCTAGTATTTCCAGAATTCCAAAGACTTTGTGTGATTTGTTAGGTTTCCGTGATTTTGATGATTGCTCTCTAAACTTGCACCTTGCGGAATCCACTATTAAGAAACATATGGGAAGAATTAATGATGTTATTATTGTTGCAAATAGGAATTATGTTCCCGTAGATTTTATTGTTCTTGACATAGATTGCAATCCTTCATGTCCTATTATTCTTGGTAGACCTTTCCTTAGAACGATTGGTGCAATTATTGATATGAAGGCATGGAGCACTTTCCTAGAAATAAAATTAAATTACCTTATGAATCTATTATGAGATCCACTTATGGATTGCCTACCAAAGATGGCAATACCCTAGACCTATTCTTGCTTGTTATGCCTAGCTAGGGGCGTTAAACGATAGCGCTTGTTGGGAGGCAACCCAATTTTATTTTTATTCCTTGATTTTTCGCTTGTTTAATAATAAATAATTTATCTATCCTCTGTTTTTTTGTGTTTTTTGTTTTAATTAGTGTTTATGCCAAGTAGAACCGTTGGGAAGACTTGGGGAAAGTCTTGTTGAACTTGCTATAAAAAACAGAGACTTTAGCGCTCACGAGAACTACTGCCATTTTTATTTGGAAAGTTCTATTTAGTTAATTCTTGTTGAAGATGATTAATAGATAAATTCCTCACGTACAGCAATTTATTTTAGAATTTTTGGGGTTCCAGATCTTGCGCTAGCTACAGATTACTACAGACTGTTCTGTTTTTGACAGATTCTGTTTTTCGTGTGTTGTTTGCTTATTTTGATGAATCTATGCCTAGTAAAATAGTTTATAAACCATAGAGAAGTTGGAATACAGTAGGTATAACACCAATATAAATAAATAATGAGTTCATTACAGTTCCTTGAAGTGGTATTTTATTTTTTCTTTCACTAACGGAGCTCACGAGATTTTCTACTTTAAGTTCTGTGTTGTGAAGTTTTCAAGTTTTGGGTAAAGATTTGATGGATTATGGAACAAGGAGTGGCAAGAGCCCAAGATTTGTGATGCCCATAGCACCCCCAAGATAATCTAAGGACACCTAAAAGCCAAAGCTTGTGGATGCCCCGGAAGGCATCCCCTCTTTCATCTACTTCTATCGGTAACTTTACTTGGAGCTATATTTTTATTCGCCACATGATATGTGTTTTGCTTGGAGAGTCTTGTATGATTTTCGTCTTTGCTTTTTAGTTTACCACAATCATCCTTGATGTACACACCTTTTGAGAGAGCCATACAAGATTAGGAATTTGTTAGAATACTCTATGTGCTTCGCTTATATCTTTTGAGTTATATAATTTTGCTCTAGTACTTCACTTATATCTTTTAGAGCACGGTGGTGGATTTGTTTTATAGAAACTATGGATCTCTCATGCTTCACTTAGATTATTTTGAGAGTCTTAATAGCATGGTAATTTGCTTAAAATCCTAATATGCTAGGTATTCAATGTTAGTAATATTTTTCTTCGGAGTGTTTTGAATACTAAGACAATTTTGATGCTTGATGATTGTTTTGAGATATGGAGGTAATAATATCAAAGTCGTGCTAGTTGAGTAGTTGTGAAATTGAGAAATGCTTGTGTTGAAGTTTGCAAGTCCTGTAGCATGCACGTATGGTAAACGTTATGCAACAAATTTGAAACATGAGGGGTTATTTGATTGTCTTCCTTATGAGTGGCGGTCAGGGACGAGCGATGGTCTTTTCCCACCAATCTATCCCCCTAGGAGCATTTGCGTAGTACCGAGGTTTTTGATGACTTGTAGTTTTTTGCAATAAGTATGTGATTTCTTTATGACTAATGTTGAGTCCATGGAT
Organism: Triticum urartu; assembly: GCF_056163025.1. NCBI lineage: Eukaryota > Viridiplantae > Streptophyta > Magnoliopsida > Poales > Poaceae > Triticum > Triticum urartu. The sequence goes on from NC_141875.1 coordinate 561,792,806, forward strand.
TATACGCACTCTCACCCTTCCATCCTTGCTAGCCTCTTCGGTACCGTGCATTGCCCTTTCTCACATCGAGAGTTGGCGCAAACTTCGCCGGTGCATCCAAACCCCGTGATATGATACACTCTTTCACACATAAACCTCCTTATATCTTCCTCAAAACAGCCACCATACCTACCTATTACGGCATTTCCATAGTCATTCCGAGATATATTGCCATGCAACTTTCCATCATTCCGTTCATCATGACACATTCATTGTTGTCATATTGCTTAGCCTGATAATGTAGTTGACATAGTATTTGTGGTAAAGCCACCGTTCATAGTTCTTTCATACATGTCACTCTTGGTCCGTTGCATATCCCGGTACACCGCCGGAGGCATTCATATAGAGTCATCTTTGTTCTAGTATCGAGTTGTAATCATTGAGTTGTAAATAAATAGAAGTGTGATGATAATCATTTTCTAGAGCATTGTCCCAAGTTAGGAATTATATAAAAAAGAGAAAGTCCATAAAAAAGAGAAAGGACATAAAGAAAAAAAGAGAGAAAGGCCATAAAAAAGAGAAGGCCCAAAAAAATGAGAGAAAAATAGAGAAGGGACAATGTTACTATCCTTTGCCACACTTTTGCTTCAAACTAGCACCATAATCTTCATGATAGAGAGTCTCTTGTTTTGTCACTTTCATATACTAGTGGGAATTTTTGATCATAGAACTTGGCTTGTATATTCCAACAATGGGCCTCCTCAAGTGACCTAGGTCTTCATGAGCAAGCAAGTTGGATGCACACCCACTAGTTTCTTTTGTTGAGCTTTCATACATTTATAGCTCTAGTGCATCCGTTGCATGGCAATCCCTACACCTTGCATTAACATCAATCGGTGGGCATCTCCATAGCCCATTGATTAGCCTCGTTCATGTGAGAATTTCTCCTTTTTTGTCTTCTCCACATAACCCCCCTCATTATATTCTATTCCACCCATAGTGCTATGTCCATGGCTCGCGCTCATATATGGCGTGAAAATTTATAGGTTTGAGATTACTAAAGTATGAATCAATTTCATGGCTTGTCATCGGGGTTGTGCATGATGAGAGCATTCTTGTGTGACGAAAATGAAACGTGACTAAACTATATGATTTTGTAGGGATCAACTTTCTTTGGCCATGTTATTTTGAGAAGACATAATTGCTTAGTTGGTATGCTTGAAGTATTATTATATTTATTTCAATATGAACTTTTGTCTTGAATCTTTCGGATCTGAATATTGATACCACAATTCAGAAGAATTACATTAAAATTATGCCAAGTAGCACTCCGCATCAAAAATTCTGTTTTTATCATTTACCTACTCGAGGACGAGCAGGAATTAAGCTTGGGGATGCTTGATACGTCTCCAACGTATCTATAATTTTCTATTGCTCCATGCTATATTATCTACTGTTTTGGACATTATTGGGCTTTATTATCCACTTTTATATTATTTTTGGGACTAACCTATTAACCGGAGGCCCAGCCCAGAATTGCTGTTTTTTGCCTGTTTTAGGGTTTCGAAGAAAAGGAATATCAAACGGAGTACAAACGGAATGAAACCTTCGGGAACGTGATTTTCTCATCGAACAAGACCCGGGAGACTTGGACCCTACGTCAAGAAAGGAAACAGGAGGCCACGAGGTAGGGGGGTGCGCCCTCCACCCTCATGGGCCCCCTATTGCTCCACCGACGTACTCCTTCCTCCTATATATATCCACATACCTGTTGGGGAACGTAGTAATTTCAAAAAAAATTCCTACGCACACGCAAGATCATGGTGATTCATAGAAACGAGAGGGGAGAGTGTTGTCTACGTACCCTCGTAGACCAACAGCGGAAGTGTTATGACAACGCGGTTGATGTAGTCGTACGTCTTCACGGCCCGACCGATCAAGCACCTAAACTACGACACCTTTGAGTTTTAGCACACGTTCAGCTCGATGACGATCCCCGAGTCAGCACGACGGCGTGGTGACGATCTTGATGTTCTACTGTCGCAGGGCTTCGCCTAAGCACCGCTACAATATTATCGAGGAGTATGGTGGAAGGGGCACCGCACACGGCTAAGAAAATGATCGCGAGGATCAACTTGTGTGTCTAGAGGTGCCCCCCTGCCCCGTATATAAAGGAGCAAGGGGGGGTGCGGCCGGCCCTAGGAGGAGGCGCGCCGGAGGAGTCCTACTCCTACCGGGAGTAGGACTCCCCCCCTTTCCCTAGTTGGATTAGGAGTTGGGGACAAGCAGGAGAGGGGAGAAAGGAAAGGGGGGGCGCCCCCCCCTCCTTGTCCAATTCGGACTTGGGGGGAGGGGCACGCGGCAGCCCCTAGGCCTCCTCTCCTCTTCCTCCACTTGGCCCATTAAGGCCCATTAGGTTACCGGGGGGTTCCGGTAACCTCCCGGTACTCCGGTAAAATGCCGATTTCACCCGGAACACTTCCGATGTCCAAACATAGGTTTCCAATATATCAGTCTTTATGTCTCGACCATTTTGAGACTCCTCGTCATGTTCGTGATCATATCTGGGACTCCGAACAAACTTCGGTACATCAAAATATATAAACTCATAATGAAAATGTCATCATAACGTTAAGCGTGCGGACCCTACGGGTTCGAGAACAATGTAGACATGACCGAGACACGTCTCCGGTCAATAACCAATAGCGGAACCTGGATGCTCATATTGGCTCCTACATATTCTACGAAGATCTTTATCGGTCAGACCGCATAACAACATAGGTTGTTCCCTTTGTCATCGGTATGTTACTTGCTCGAGATTCGATCGTCGGTATCTCAATACCTAGTTCAATCTCGTTACCGGCAAGTCTCTTTACTCGTTTCGTAATACACCTTCTCGCAACTAACTCATTAGTTGCAATGCTTGCAAGGCTTATGTGATGTGCATTACCGAGAGGGCCCAGAGATACCTCTCCGACAATCGGAGTGACAAATCCTAATCTCGAAATACGCCAACCCAACATGTACCTTTGGAGACACCTGTAGAGCTCCTTTATAATCACCCAGTTACGTTGTGACGTTTCCTAGCACACAAAGTGTTCCTCCGGCAAACGGGAGTTGCATAATCTCATAGTCATGGGAACATGTATAAGTCATGAAGAAAGCAATAGCAACATACTAAACGATCGGGTGCTAAGCTAATGGAATGGGTCATGTCAATCACATCATTCTCCTAATGATGTGATACCGTTAATCAAATGACAACACATGTCTATGGTTAGGAAACATAACCATCTTCGATTAACGAGCTAGTCAAGTAGAGGCACACTAGTGACGTTTAGTTTGTCTATGTATTCACACAAGTATTATGTTTCTGGATAATACAACTCTAGCATGAATAATAAACATTTATCATGAGATAAGGAAATAACTAATAACTTTATTATTGCCTCTAGGGAATATTTCCTTCAGTCTCCCACTTGCACTAGAGTCAATAATCTAGATTACACAGTAATGATTCTAACACCCATGGAGCTTTGGTGCCGATCATGTTTTGCTCATGGAAGAGGCTTAGTCAACGGGTGTGCTACATTCGGATCCGTATGTATCTTGCAAATCTCTATGTCTCCCACCTGGACTAGATCCCGGATGGAATTGAAGCGTCTCTTGATGTGCTTGGTTCTCTTGTGAAATCTGGATTCTTTTGCCGAGGCAATTGCACCAGTATTGTCACAAAAGATTTTCATTGGACCCGATGCACTAGGTATGACACCTAGATCGGATATGAACTCCTTCATCCAAACTCCTTCGTTTGCTGCTTCCGAAGCAGCTATGTACTCCGCTTCACATGTAGATCCCGCCACAACGCTTTGTTTAGAACTGCACCAACTGACAGCTCCACCATTTAATGTAAACACGTATCTGGTTTGCGATTTAGAATCGTCCGGATCAGTGTCAAAGATTGCATCAACGTAACCATTTACGATGAGCTCTTTGTCACCTCCATATATGAGAAACATATCCTTAGTCCTTTTCAGGTATTTCAGGATGTTCTTGACCGCTGTCCAGTGATCCACTCCTGGATTCCTTTGGTACCTCCCTGCTAGACTTATAGCAAGACATACATCAGGTTTGGTACACCGCATTGCATACATGATAGAGCCTATGGCTGAAGCATAGGGAACATCTTTCATTTTCTCTCTATCTTCTGCAGTGGTCGGGCATTGAGTCCTACACAATTTCACACCTTGTAACACATGCAAGAATCCTTTGTTTGCTTGATCCATTTTGAACTTCTTCAAAACTTTGTCAAGGTATGTGCTTCGTGAAAGTCCAATTAAGCGTCTTGATCTATCTCTATATATCTTAATGCCCAATATGTAAGCAGCTTCACCGAGGTCTTTCATTGAAAAACTCCTATTTAAGTATCCCATTATGCTATCCAGAAATTCTATATCATTTCCGATTAGTAATATGTCATCTACATATAATATCAGAAATGCTACAGAGCTCCCACTCACTTTCTTGTAAATACAGGCTTCTCCAAAAGTCTGTACAAAACCAAATGCTTTGATCACATTATCAAAGCGTTTATTCCAACTCCGAGAGGCTTGCACCAGTCCATAAATGGATCTCTGGAGCTTGCACACTTTGTTAGCTCCCTTTGGATCGACAAAACCTTCTGGCTGCATCATATACAACTCTTCTTCCAGAAATCCATTCAGGAATGCAGTTTTGACATCCATCTGCCAAATTTCATAATCATAAAATGCGGCCATTGCTAACATGATTCGGACAGACTTAAGCATCGCTACGGGTGAGAAGGTCACATCGTAGTCAATCCCTTGAACTTGTCGAAAACCTTTTGCGACAAGTCGAGCTTTGTAGACAGTAACATTACCGTCAGCGTCAGTCTTCTTCTTGAAGATCCATTTATTCTCAATTGCTTGCCGATCTTTGGGTAAGTCAACCAAAGTCCACACTTTGTTCTCATACATGGATCCCATCTCAGATTTCATGGCTTCAAGCCATTTTGCGGAATCTGGGCTCACCATCGCTTCTCCATAGTTCGTAGGTTCATCATGATCTAGTAGCATGACTTCTAGAACAGGATTAGCGTACCACTCTGGTGCGGATCTTACTCTGGTTGATCTACGAGGTTCAGTAGTATCTTGTTCTGAAGTTTCATGATCATTATGATTAGCTTCCTCACTAATTGGTGTAGGTGTCACAGAAACTGGTTTCTGTGATGTGCTACTTTCCAATAAGGGAGCAGGTACAGTTACCTCGTCAAGTTCTACTTTCCTCCCACTCACTTCTTTCGAGAGAAAGTCCTTCTCTAGAAAGTTTCCGAATTTAGCAACAAAAGTCTTGCCTTCGGATATGTGATAGAAGGTGTATCCAATAGTTTCCTTTGGATATCCTATGAAGACACATTTCTCTGATTTGGGTTCGAGCTTATCAGGTTGAAGCTTTTTCACATAAGCATCGCAGCCCCAAACTTTCAGAAACGACAACTTTGGTTTCTTGCCAAACCACAGTTCATAAGGCGTCGTCTCAACGGATTTTGATGGTGCCCTATTTAATATGAATGCGGACGTCTCTAGAGCATATCCCCAAAATGATAGCGGTAAATCAGTAAGAGACATCATAGATCGCACCATATCTAGTAAAGTACGATTATGACGTTCGGACACACCATTACGCTGTGGTGTTCCGGGTGGTGTGAGTTGCGAAACTATTCCGCATTGTTTCAAATGTACACCAAACTCGTAACTCAAATATTCTCCTCCACGATCAGATCGTAGGAATTTTATTTTCTTGTTATGATGATTTTCAACTTCACTCTGAAATTCTTTGAACTTTTCAAATGTTTCATACTTATGTTTCATTAAGTAGATATACCCATATCTGCTTAAGTCATCTGTGAAGGTGAGAAAATAACAATATCCGCGACGAGCCTCAACATTCATCGGACCACATACATCTGTATGTATGATTTCCAACAAATCTGTTGCTCTCTCCATAGTACCGGAGAACGGTGTTTTGGTCATATTGCCCATAAGGCACGGTTCGCAAGTACCAAGTGATTCATAATCAAGTGGTTCCAAAAGTCCATCAGTATGTAGTTTCTTCATGCGCTTTACACTGATATGACCTAAACGGCAGTGCCACAAATAAGTTGCACTATCATTATCAACTCTGCATCTTTTGGTTTCAACATTATGAATATGTGTGTCACTACTATCGAGATTTAATAAAAATAGACCACTGTTCAAGGGTGCATGACCATAAAAGATATTACTCATATAAATAGAACAACCATTATTCTTTGATTTAAATGAATAACCGTCTCGCATCAAACAAGATCCAGATATAATGCTCATGCTCAATGCTGGCACCAAATAACAATTATTTAGGTCTAATACTAATCCCGAAGGTATATGTAGAGGTAGCGTGCCGACCGCGATCACATCGACTTTGGAAGCATTTCCCACGCGCATCATCACCTCGTCCTTAGCCAATCTTTGCTTAATCCGTAGTCCCTGTTTCGAGTTGCAAATATTAGCAACAGAACTAGTATCAAATACCCAGGTGCTACTGCGAGCATTAGTAAGGTACACATCAATAAGATGTATATCATATATACCTTTGTTCACCTTGTCATCCTTCTTATCCGCCAAATACTTGGGGTAGTTCCGCTTCCAGTGACCAGTCTGCTTGCAGTAGAAGCACTCAGTTTCAGGCTTAGGTCCATATTTGGGTTTCTTCTCCTGAGCAGCAACTTGCTTGCTGTTCTTTTTGAAGTTCCCCTTCTTCTTACCTTTGCCCTTTTTCTTGAAACTAGTGGTCTTGTTAACCATCAACACTTGATGCTCCTTTATTTCTACCTCCACAGCTTTCAGCATTGCGAAGAGCTCAGGAATTGTCTTAACCATCCCTTGCATATTATACTTCATCACGAAGCTCTTGTAGCTAGGTGGAAGTGATTGGAGAATTCTGTCAATGACGCAATCATCTGGAAGATTAACTCCCAGTTGAATCAAGTGATTATTATACCCAGACATTTTGAGTATATGCTCACTGACAGAATTTTTCTCCTCCATCTTGCAGCTATAGAACTTATTGGAGACTTCATATCTCTCTATCCGGGCATTTGCTTGAAATATTAACTTCAACTCCTGGAACATCTCATATGCTCCGTGACGTTCAAAACTTCGTTGAAGTCCCGATTCTAAGCCGTAAAGCATGGCACACTGAACTATTGAGTAGTCATCAGCTTTGCTCTGCCAGACGTTCATAACATCTGGTGTTGCTCCAGCAGCAGGCCTGGCACCCAGCGGTGCTTCCAGGACGTAATTCCTCTGTGCAGCAATGAGGATAATCCTCAAGTTACAGACCCAGTCCGTGTAATTGCTACCATCTTCTTTCAACTTTGCTTTCTCAAGGAACGCATTAAAATTCAACGGAACAACAGCACGGGCCATCTATCTACAATCAAACATAAACAAGCTAGATACTATCAGGTACTAAGTTCATGATAAATTTAAATTCAATTAATCATATTACTAAAGAACTCCCACTTAGATAGACATCCCTCTAATCATCTAAGTGATCACGTGATCCAAATCAACTAAACCATATCCGATCATTACGTGAGATGGAGTAGTTTCATTGGTGAACATCACTATGCTGATCATATCTACTATATGATTCACACTCGACCTTTCGGTCTCCGTGTTCCAAGGCCATATCTGTATATGCTTGGCTCGTCAAGTATAACCTGAGTATTCCGCGTGTGCAACTGTTTTGCACCCGTTGTATTTGAACGTAGAGCCTATCACACCCGATCATCACGTGGTGTCTCAGCACGAAGAACTTTCGCAACGGTGCATACTCAGGGAGAACACTTCTTGATAATTAGTGAGAGATCATCTTAAAATGCTACCGTCAATCAAAGCAAGATAAGATGCATAAAAGATAAACATCACATGCAATCAATATAAGTGATATGATATGGCCATCATCATCTTGTGCTAGCGATCTCTATCTTCGAAGCACCGTCATGATCACCATCATCACCGGCGCGAGACCTTGATCTCCATCGTAGCATCGTTGTCGTCTCGCCAATCTTATGCTTCCACGACTATCGCTACTGCTTAGTGATAAAGTAAAGCATTACAGCGCAATTGCATTGCATACAATAAAGCGACAACCATATGGCTCCTGCCAATTGCTGATAACTCGGTTACAAAACATGATCATGTCATACAAAAAAATTTAGCATCATGTCTTGACCATATCACATCACAACATGCCCTGCAAAAACAAGTTAGACGTCCACTACTTTGTTGTTGCAAGTTTTACGTGGCTGCTACGGGCTTAAGCAAGAACCAATCTTACCTACGCATCAAAACCACAATGATAGTTTGTCAGGTTTGGTGCTGTTTTAACCTTCGCAAGGACCGGGCGTAGCCACACTCGGTTGAACTAAAGTTGGAGAAACTGACACCCGCCAGCCACCTGTGTGCAAGCACGTCGGTAGAACCAGTCTCGCGTAAGCATAAGCGTAATGTCGGTCCGGGCCGCTTCATCCAACAATACCGCCGAACCAAAGTATGACATGTTGGTAAGCAGTTTGACTTATATCACCCACAACTCACTTGTGTTCTACTCGTGCACAACATCAACACATAAAACCTAGGCTCGGATGCCACTGTTGGGGAACGTAGTAATTTCAAAAAAACTCCTACGCACACGCAAGATCATGGTGATGCATAGCAACGAGAGGGGAGAGTGTTGTCTACGTACCCTCATAGACTGACAGCGGAAGCGTTATGACAACGCGGTTGATGTAGTCGTACATCTTCACGGCCCGACCGATCAAGCACCGAAACTACGCCACCTCCGAGTTTTCGCACACGTTCAGCTCGATGACGATCCCCGGACTCCGATCCAACAAAGTGTCGGGGAAGAGTTCCGTCAACACGATGGCATGGTGACGATCTTGATGTTCTACTATCACAGGGCTTCGCCTAAGCACCGCTACAATATTATCGAGTGGTATGGTGGAGGGGGGCACCGCACACGGCTAAGAAAACGATCACGAGGATCAACTTGTGTGTCTAGAGGTGCCCCCCTGTCCCCGTATATAAAGGAGCAAGGGGGGGTGCAGCCGGCCCTAGGAGGAGGCGCGCCGGAGGAGTCCTACTCCTACCGGGAGTAGGACTCCCCCCCTTTCCCTAGTTGGATTAGGAGTTGGGGACAAGCAGGAGAGGGAAGAAAGGAAAGGGGGGGCGCTGCCCCCCCTCCTTGTCCAATTCGGACGTGGGGGGAGGGGCGTGCGGCAGCCCCTAGGCCTCCTCTCCACTTCCTCCACCTGGCCCATTAAGGCCCATTAGGTTACCGGGGGGTTCCGGTAACCTCCCGGTACTCCGGTAAAATGCCGATTTCACCTGGAACACTTCCGATGTCCAAACATAGGTTTCCAATATATCAATCTTTATGTCTTGACCATTTCGAGACTCCTCGTCATGTTCGTGATCATATCCGGGACTCCGAACAAACTTCGGTACATCAAAATATATAAACTCATAATGAAAATGTCATCATAACGTTAAGCGTGCGGACCCTACGGGTTCAAGAACAATGTAGACATGACCGAGACACGTCTCCGGTCAATAACCAATAGCGGAACCTGGATGCTCATATTGGCTCCTACATATTCTACGAAGATCTTTATCGGTCAGACCGCATAACAACATACGTTGTTCCCTTTGGCACCGATATGTTACTTGCCCGAGATTCGATCGTCGGTATCTCAATACCTAGTTCAATCTCGTTACCGGCAAGTCTCTTTACTCGTTTTGTAATACGTCATCTCGCAACTAACTCATTAGTTGCAATGCTTGCAAGGCTTATGTGATGTGCATTACCGAGAGGGCCCAGAGATACCTCTCCGACAATCGGAGTGACAAATCCTAATCTCGAAATACGCCAACCCAACATGTACCTTTGGAGACACCTATAGAGCTCCTTTATAATCACCCAGTTACGTTGTGACGTTCGGTAGCACACAAAGTGTTCCTCCGGCAAACGGGAGTTGCATAATCTCATAGTCATGGGAACATGTATAAGTCATGAAGAAAGCAATAGCAACATACTAAACGATCGGGTGCTAAGCTAATGGAATGGGTCATGTCAATCACATCATTCTCCTAATAATGTGATACCGTTAATCAAATGACAACACATGTCTATGGTTACGAAACATAACCATCTTTGATTAAAGAGCTAGTCAAGTAGAGGCATACTAGTGACGTTTATTTTGTCTATGTATTCACACAAGTATTATGTTTCCGGATAATACAATTCTAGCATGAATAATAAACATTTATCATGAGATAAGGAAATAAATAATAACTTTATTATTGCCTTTAGGGCATATTTCCTTCAGTACCCCCAAACGATCAGAAACGTAGCCAAAACCCTAATTCCACCACCGTAACTTTCTGTATCCACGAGATCCCATCTTGGGGCCTGTTTCGGAGCTCCACCGAAGGGGGCATCGATCACGGAGGGCTTCTACATCAACACCTTAGCCCCTCCGATGAAGTGTGAGTAGTTTACCTCAGAACTATGGGTCCATAGTTAGTAGCTAGATGGCTTCTTCTCTCTTTTTGAGTTTCAATACAATGTTCTCCCCCTCTCTTGTGGAGAACTATTCGATGTAATCTTGTTTTTGCGGTGTGTTTGTTGAGACCGATGAATTGTGGGTTTATGATCAAGTCTATCTATGAATAATATTTGAATCTTCTCTAAATTCTTTTATGTATGATTGGTTATCTTTGCAAGTCTCTTTGAATTATCAGTTTGGTTTGGCCTACTAGATTGATCTTTCTTGCAATGGGAGAAGTGCTTAGCTTTGGGTTCAATCTTGCGGTGTCCTTTCCCAGTGACAGTAGGGGCAGCAAGGCATGTATTGTATTGTTGCCATCGAGGATAACAAGATGGGGTTTTCATCATATTGCATCAGTCTATCCGTCTACATCATGTCATCTGGCTTAAGCCGTTACTCTGCTTTTAACTTAATACTCTAGGTGCATGCTGGATAGCGGTCGATGAGTGGAGTAATAGTAGTAGATGGAGGCAGGAGTCGGTCTACTTGTCTCGGACGTGATGCCTATATACATGATCATACCTAGATATTGTCATAACTATGCTCAATTCTGTCAATTGCTCAACAGTAATTTGTTCACCCACCGTAAAATACTTATGCTCTCGAGAGAAGCCACTAGTGAAACCTATGGCCCTCGGGTCTATCTTTATCATATCGATCTCTTACTACTTAGTATTCCCTTTTCTATTTACTTTGCCTTTATTTTACTTGCATCTTTTATCATAAAAATACCAAAAATATTATCTTATCATATCTATCAGATCTCACTCTCATAAGTGGCCTTATAGGGATTGACAACCCCTATTTGCGTTGGTTGCGAGGATTTATTTGTTTTGTGCAGGTACGAGGGACTCGCGCGCAGCCTCCTATTGGATTGATACCTTGGTTCTCAAAAACTGAGGGAAATACTTACGCTACTTTGCTGCATCATCCCTTCCTCTTCGGGGAAAACCAACGCAGTGCTTAAGAGGTAGCACAGACCCTCGCCGGGCTTCCTCTTGAAGGTTGCCGTGATACATGATGTGTACATGGCGGTAAGTGGAGAGAGCGTGTGTGAAGAATTACACCCCTGCAGGGTTAACATCATCTACTCGAATAGCCGCGTCCGTGGTAAAGGACCTCTGGGTTGCCTATACAGTTCATAGACAAGTGAAAGTGGATACTCTAAAATGCGCAATATAAGCGTGAGTGCTACGGATGGCATTCTCATAGGGAGACGGGAGGGGATCCATAGTGGTGTATTGATATAGTGAATATGTGGACTCGTGTGCGCCACCTCAAAAGAGTTACTTGCAGTCTTAGTTTAGGATAGCCACTGAGTCAAAGCTGGCTTGCTGCTGTTAAACTCCACCACCCCCTTGTTGATACTGATGCATATGTAGATAGTTCTGATGTAAGTCTTGGTTGGTACATTTGTACTCATGTTTGCTTAATTTATGTTTTGCAGAGAGACTTCAGTCTCACTAGTAGTTCCGCATGGACTTCGACGTTTAGCTTGTTACCTTAGCTACGATCTTCTGCCCTCGGCAGGGTCTTGTAGGTAGTCAGGCTTCTCATCCTTTTGTTTTGTAGTTGTCTGTACTCAGACAAGTTAAGCTCCCGCTTGTGCTTGTTGCTTGTATGACTTGTATGTTGGGTCATGAGACCCATGTTTGTAACACTTGGCTCCTCTGAGCCTAATGAATAAATACTTTGAGTGGTAGAGTTTTATTGTGAAGCCATGTTGTATTTGCACATATCAAGCATATTGTGTGTATGATTTGAAATGCTTGGTATGTGTGGGATCCGGCAACCTAGTTGTTTATCATTGGTAGCCTCTCTTACCGGGAAATGTCTCCTAGTGCTTCCACTGAGCCATGGTAGCTTTCTACTGCTCCGAAACACTTACGCTGCCGGCATGTGTCATTCTTCATTCCTGTGTCTGTTCCTTTGGGGAAATGTCACGCGGTGTCTACCGGAGTCCTGTTAGCCTGCTACAGCCCGGATTCCTCGGAGTCCTATTAGCCCAGCTGCTACAGCCCGGATTCACTCGCTGATGACCGACACATTCGTTGTTGGGTCATGTATGCATGTCCCAGTAAGTTAGTGCCACTTTGGGTTTACGACTAATCATGTCGGCCCGGGTTCTTTTGTCATATGGATGCTAGCGACACTATCATATACGTGAGCCAAAAGGCGCAAACGGTCCCGGGCCAGGTAAGGTGGCACCCGCGGGAATACCGTGTGTGAGGCCGCAAAGTGATATGATGTGTTACATGCTAGATCGATGTGACTTAGGATCGGGGTCCTGACCGGAATCCTGTTTCGCAGTGCTTGGCTGATCTGGGTGTGAGACTAATCTTAGCGGTCCAAGTCGATTCTTTTTGCCACGCCAGCTTCATGCATCAACCGGGTTAGGCTCATGTGAGGCTCCCCCTCCTTTCATGTCCTTCAATGTGCTTTGCGTCCTCGGGTCCCGGCCCTCGAGCGAGCTCAGCCGCTGCTGGTATGCCAGGTCGCGATGCCATGGTCAAGGCCAGGGGGTGAGGGATGGAGAGCCAGTAAGAGTTCGTGAGTCACGATGCTTAGGAGCCCCCCTAATACGTCTCCGACTTATCTATATTTTTTTATTGTTCCATGCTATTATATTATCAACCTTGGATGCTTTATATGCATTTATATGCTATTTTATATGGTTTGGGGACTAACCTATTAACCTAGAGCCTAGTGCCAGATTCTGTTTTTTTCCTTTTTTTGAGTACCGCAGAAAAGGTAAACCAAACGGAGTCCAATTGACCTAAAATTTCACGGAGATCATTTTTGGACCAGAAGAAGCACATGGAGTACCAGAGATGGGCCAGAAGAGTCCTGAGGCCACCACGAGTGTGGGGGGTGCGCCCAACCCCCTAGGCGTGCCCCCTACCTCGTGGCCGCCACAGGGACCCCCTGACTTGTTCCCGACTCCAGCACCTCTTATATATACCCAAACTTCCAGAAAGAAACCTAGATCGGGAGTTCCGCCGTCGCAAGCCTCTGTAGCCACCGAAAACCAATCTAGGCCCGTTCTGGCACCATGCCGGAGGGGGTAATCCCTCTCCGGTGGCCATCTTCATCATCTCGGCGCTCTCCAGGACGAGGAGGGAGTAGTTCACCCTCTGGGCTGAGGGTATGTACTAGTAGCTATGTGTTTGATCTCTCTCTCTCTCTCTCGTGTTCTTGATTCGGCACGATCTTGATGTATCGCGAGCTTTGCTATTATAGTTGGATGTTATGATGTTTCTCCCCCTCTACTCTCTTGTAATGGAATGAGTTTTCCCTTTGAAGTCATCTTATCGGATTGAGTCTTTAAGGATTTGAGAACACTTGATGTATGTCTTGCATGTGCTTATTTGTGGTGACAATGGGATATCACGTGATCCACTTGATGTATGTTTTGGTGATCAACTTGCGAGTTCCGTGACCTCGTGAACTTATGCATAGGGGTTGGCACACGTTTTCGTCTTAACTCTCCTGTAGAAACTTTGCGGCACTCTTTGAAGTTCTTTGTGTTGGTTCAACAGATGAATCTGAGATTGTGTGATGCATATCGTATAATCATACCCATGGATACTTAAAGTGACATTGGAGTATCTAGGTGACATTAGGGTTTTTGTTGATTTGTGTCTTAAGGTTTTATTCTAGTATGAACTCTAGGATAGATCGAATGGAAAGAATAGCTTCGTGTTATTTTACTACGTACTCTTGAATAGATCGATCAGAAAGAATAACTTTGAGGTGGTTTCGTACCCTACAATAATCTTTTCGTTTGTTCTCCGCTATTAGTGACTTTGGAGTGATTCTTTGTTGCATGTTGAGGGATAGTTATATGATCCAATTATGTTATTATTGTTGAGAGAACTTGCACTAGTGAAAGTATGAACACTATGCCTTCTTTCTTAGCATTGCAATACCGTTTGTGCTCACTTTCACCACTTGCTACCTTGCTGTTTTTATATTTTTAGATTACAAAAACCTATGTCTACCATCCATATTGCACTTGTATCGCCATCTCTTCGCCGAACTAGTGCACCTATACAAATTAACATTGTATCGGGTGTGTTGGGGACACAAAAGACTCTTTGCTATTTGGTTGCAGGGTTGTTTGAGAGAGACCATCTTCATCCTATGCCTCCCATGGATTGATAAACCTTAGGTCATCCACTTGAGGGGAATTTGCTACTGTCCTATAAACCTATGCACTTGGAGGCCCAACAACATCTACAAGAAGAAGGTTGTGTAGTAGACATCACCCCCCCCCTTTAACGCACAAGCGAATTGTGTGAAAAAAGAAGGAGCCCGTGGTGTGGCCCGCCATTAGCCTCCAGGGGTTCCTGCAGGTTAGTGCGAGGGAGGAATACGGGTTGAAACCACACTAGCCAGTCTGTGACTGGTTGTTCCACAAGAAGATGAATGCACTGAGGGCCTGGTGAGGTGATGTGCGTGGGGCGTGCCACGAGCAAGAACTCGACCGCTCAGATTTGTCAGCATTGCAGGGACGGACCCGAGCACAAGCACTGTGCCAGCATGAGTAGCCCCCGTTGTGGGATGAGCAGGGGGCCGATGGGCAGCGCGGGTGGCCGCGATGGATAATAGACGAGCAGGTGATAATCATGATATGACTCAAGCTAAGAGGCGGGTTATCTCAGATAAATGCAAGAATGATACATGCCACTGGAACGGACCCGAGCGGACTGGGGATGATGCAGCCCGAGGGGCGCCCCCAGTAGGGTAAGCTAAAGATGCAAAAAGGATACACGTCGCAGGGACAGACCCATGCGACTTGGGCATAATGCAGCCCAAGGGGCACCCCCAACTGAATGAACCCGAAAGAGTCACCTGATAACTTAGCCAGAGTGGTGTTGGAGTAGCTAAGGATGCGCGTTGAAGGAGTCATTCCTCACGAGCCGCCAGGGCCCTGAGCCTTAGGAGGCTCCATGGGCTCGGGTCATTCCTTGAGGACCATCACCATCTCCGCAGGACAGTGTCGTACCTGGCCTCCTGAGCTGCCAGGATGCTTCGCAGGTTGCGCTGTAAGGTGACAGCCGCGTTAGGCAAGCCGAATGGCATGCGAACGTAGTTGTGAGGTGGACCCTCGCACTGGCCAACACGCGAATGCCAGAAGCGCTCCTTAGATGCGGCCCTTTTGAGCCCTAGAATGTCGATGCAGACGCGCAGTCCGCCATCCTCGCTAGGATGGGGGGCTACGCTGGGTGGTGGGTGGCGGTCGCCACGCATGGCCCTTGCCTCTTAAAGCTCCTGGGTCGCTTTGACGATGAACTCCTGAGCACCGGGCGCTCCTCGCCCAGTGCCCTCCTCAGGCAAACGTGTGGCAAACCACGCCTCCACATGGTGCCCGAGCGCCTGCCTCGTGATGTTGGCTAGGTCTGAGGCCCTCCAGAAGAGAGCCCCCGAGCCTTGCCAAAGGTGGGCGCCGGGCACGCCTTCCTATGCGAGGGAGGGAGGCGCCCAGCTGTGGGCGCAGATCCTGAGGTGGTGCCACCGGAGATGCTGCTCTCCTGAGGCCCCGGAAGGAGTAGCTGCTTCTTCTTCTTGGGGATGGCCTCAGGAGGGTATGTGATGCCTTCGTTGTCGAAGTCTTCATTCGCAGCGGCTTGGAAGGCGCGCTCAAGGGAGCACACCGCATCTCTTTCTTCGCAGGGGACCGTGATGATGCCTCCACTCCTGGGCATCTTGAGGATGTTGTATCCATGGTGGGTCACTGCCCTAAACTTGGCCAATGTTGGATACCCAAGGATGGCGTTGTACGGCAGACGTATGTGGGCGACGTTGAAGTCAATGAGCTCGGTGTTGTAGTTGTTACACTGGACGAAGGCGACAAGGAAGTGGGCCTGCCCTATCGGGGTGGAGGAGCCGTCAGTCACACCTGAGAAAGTCTTGGTAGGCTGCAGCTGATCGTATGGCACTTGGAGGCTATCGAATGTCTTGACGAACAGGACTTTAGCCCTGCGCCACCTTCGATGAGGGTCTTGGTGACTTGGACGTTGCTGATGACGGGTGAACAAAGCATCGGAAGGATGCCGACGATCGCCGCGCACTTGAGCTGGTCCGCCGAGCTGAAGGTGATGGCGCACTTGGACCACCTGAGTGGGCGCATAGCCTCGAGCCTGGGAAGGGCCGCATTCACCTCATGAGCAAACTGCTTGAAGATGCGCTCTGAAGCTGGGGCCCGAGCACCGCCCAAGATGTAGGCGATGGCGCGTGGCTCCTGGAAGCCCCCAGCCCCCTCGTCCTGACAGTGGTCGTCGTTCCTCCTTGGTGGTGGCGGCAGCGGAGGGAGGCCAGCATTGCCATGAGGACGGCTCTCATGAGGCTGGTCCCTCCAGGCGCCCTCGTGAGGCTGGTCCTGCCAGTGGTCCTCACGAGGCCGGTCGCGCCACTCCTGACGGGGGCCGCGGTCGTCCCAGCATCCCCCACTTCATTCTCCTCCCCGGCCGTAGCCCCGGTCGTTGCACTCGAGACGCTGACCGAAGTGTCCATCTCGAATGGCTCTGAGCTCTTGCCAGTCGTTGGTGTTGTGGTTGTGGAAGGCGCAGAACGGACAGCTGCTCTTAGACGACTCGGGGTGGTCCCGGCCGCACTTTGAGTTTGGCTCCGCCGTGAGCATGGCTACTCCCTTGCGCATCACGTTCTTGGCCTTGGCTTTCTTCTCTTCGGGGTCAGCAGTAGGGAGCTCGAGGAGGGAGAGGCGCCCCTCCTCAGCTCTTGCACACTTGGTCGCCATGTTGAACATCTCCAGGGCCGAGCATAGCTCCTCGTGGATGGCGATCTCCTCCTTCATCTTGATGTCGCGGACGCCCTCGGAGAACGCGGAGATGATGGCCTCGTCTGTCACCTTTGGGATCTTGAGGCAGACGCTATTGAAGCGCTGGATATACTTTTGCAGGGTTTCCCTTGGTTGATGCTTGATGCACCGCAGGTTGCCTGCGGCTAGTGCGCGGTCCCAAGTGCCCTGGAAATTGGCGACGAAACACCCGTGCATCTCGCCCCAGGAGGAGATCGATCCTGCGGGCAGGTTCAGGAGCCACGAGCGAGCACCATCCTTGAGACCATGGGAAACCAGTTCGCCATGACTTTCTCGTCGCCGTTGTCCGCCTCGATGCTCAGCTCGTAGAGCTGCAAGAACTCCGCAGGGTCGGGGGTGCCATCGTAGCACAGAGGCAGGTCTGGCTTGAACTTGCCTGGCTAGACGACGGCGCGTAGCTCGGGAGTAAAGTCTCGGCAGCCTGCCATGGTCACCGGATCCCATCGTGGTGGTGGAGCCAGGTCTTGGTACCCACGCACCACCGCGACAGGCGGCGCGCGGTCTTGACATGGTGGTGCAGGGAGCGCAGGAGCGTATTCTTTCGGTCGAGGGACCTCCTGGCAAATTCTTTCTTCGTGCGCGGGCACACGGCGTGGCGGATTACGCCGCAGGACCACGCATCTTGGGGCGAGGACACCGTCTTGATGTGGAGGAGGCAGGGGCGCTCCGTGAGCCGCGCGTCTTGGCGTGAGGGCGCCGTCTTGATGCAGAGGCGGCGGAGGCGCTCCGTGAGCTATGTCGCCCGCGGCTGGAGGTGGGCGAGGCAGCGAGAGGGATGGTACAGGGGAGCCCCCAGCGGCGCTAACGAGCTCGGCGTTGCGGTCCAGCCAGTCCTTGTAGAGGCCGTCGACCGGGCGGTAATGCAGGAGCTCGCGTTCCATGAGCAGTGCTGCCTTCATTACCGTGGGTGCACGACGAGCGTGGGACAACAAGCTAGCCGGAGTCAGCGATGGGGTGGCAGTGTGGCCGTCCCGCCGCACAGAGGGGTGCAGCGATGACGCTTGCTGCTTGTTCGTTGCCGGGCCGGTGGCGGCGTTGGCAGTGGGTGATGGAGAACGGCGGGGAGGTCCACCAACGGGCGCCGTCTGAGCGACGTGGGTGGCGAGGGCAGCGCGCCGCTCAGCACGGGCTCGGCGAGCGTCAGTCATGGATGCGATGGAGCTGTGGAACATGGATCGACAGAAGAAAGCTTCAGTGCACCTCTACCTGGCGCGCGAAATGTTAGATTACGGGTTCCGGCAAACCCTTGAGGTTCGAACACCGGGGTGCGCACGAAGATCTCTCTCCCCCTAGCTCACACTCTTGCAACGGTTTCAAAGCCCATCTGGCCGAACCCGAGGAACAAGAGACACAAGTGTTTATACTGGTTCAGGCCACCGTTGTGGTTTAATACCCTACTCTAGTGTGGTGTGGTGGATTGCCTTGCATGCTGGGGATGAACAAGTACAATGGAGAACAGCCTCTTGAGAAGAGGTGTTCTTGAGCTCGATGAGCTTGGGTGGTTGGGGATGATCTCAATCGTCCTCCTCCTATGGTGGTGGCTAGTCCTATTTATAGAGGCCCGGGTCCTCTCCCAAATATTAGGCGGGAAGGGATCCGACAACGGCCAATTTGAAGGGGGACAACGTGAACAAGTTATCCTGACAAAAGGTGGTCTTCGCCTGCCAAAGGCTCTGCTGGTGATGCCATCGTGGGCTCCGTGACGACCTCCGTCTTGCCGTCCTGCTAGTCTTGGTCTCATTGCACCGATATGGAAACCTTTGCTTGACGCCTCGGGACTCCTCGTCTGCGCCTGCCTCTTTAGCACCAAAGAGGAAACTGGCACTCTGCACCCACTGGCTCCCGCCTGGCCTTGGTCGCCATGGCTCATGCCACGGAAACCTCATGAGGTGCCCCTTGCCTTGATCTCTCTGCTCCTCGCAAGCCATCCTAGTGACGCTGCCCTTGAGAAGGTCTTGTGTCGTTCGCCTCGTGAGGGTCTTGAGTGTTGATTGATGAAGATGTGTCGTACCAGGCCGCTGGTGGAGCCACGCCCTAGACCGCAGGCAGGCAAGTCTGGGTACCTCCATTCCTAGGACGCCGACAATATTATCAATCTTGGATGTTTTATATTCATTTACTAGCAACTTTATATCATTTTTTGGGACTAACCTATTGACATGGTGCCTAGTGTCACTTGCTATTTTTTCCTTTGTTTACTTTGCGGAATGTCAATACCAAACAAAGTACAAATGCCAGACTATTTTTGGAGATTTTTTTCTGCCTAGAAGACACCCAGGGAGCCAAAGGAGCACATCGGAGGAGGCTCGTGGGGTCCACTAGGCACCAGGATGCGCCAGGTGGGCCCTGGTGGGTAGTGGAGCCCATGGGAAGCTTACTGGCCTACCTCCACCACTAAAATCCCCAAAACCCTAGGGAAGTCGAGGAAATACAGTTTCCATCGTTGCAAGTTCCAGAACCATGAGATCCAATCTAGAGGCCTTTTCTGGCACTCTGCCAGAGGGGGCAACGATCACGGAGGGGTCCTTCATCATCCTTGTTGCCCCTCCGATGATGCGTGAGTAGTTTACCATATACTTACGGACCTGTAGCTAGTAGCTAGATGGCTTCTTCTCTCTTTTTGATCTTCAATACAATGTTCTCCTCGATGTTCTTGGAGATCTATTTGATGTAACTCTTTCTTGCGGTGTGTTTGTTGGGATCCGATGAATTGTGAGTTTATGATCAGTTCTATCCATGAATATTATTTGATTCTTGGTTGAACTCTTATATGCATGATAGTTATAGCCTTGTATTTCTCCTCCGAAATTTTGGTTTGGCCAACTAGATTCATTTTTCCTGCCATGGGAAGAGGTGCTTTGTGATCGGTTTGATCTTGCGGTGCTCAATATTAGTGATAGGAAGAGACATCACACACATGTAGCATTGCTATTAAGGGTAACAAGATGGGTCTATTCCTGCATGAATATATCTTGTCTACATCATGTCATCGTTCTTCTTGCATTACTCTGTTTTTCCATGAATTTAATACACTAGATGCATATTGGATAGCGGTCGATGTGTGGAGTAATAGTAGTAGATGCAGGCATGAGTCGGTCGACTAATCTTGGACGTGATGCCTATATACATGATCATTCCCTTGGATATCATCATGATAATTCGCTTTTCTATCAATTGCCCAACAGTAATTTGTTTACCCACCATATGCTATTTTCTTAAGAGAAGCCTCTAGTCAAAACTATGGCCCCCTGGTCTATTTCCTATCATATTAAACAAAAAATACCTTTCTGTGATTTTTCTTTCTTTATTTTATTTTGTGTTTTTGCTAGATCTATTTACCCAAACCTATACAATTTAATCTATCTCAATACCGTGGAGGGATTGACAACCCCTCTTACGCGTTGGGTTGCAACTTTTTGTTGTTTGTGTACAGGTGTTGTTTACATAGTCTTTCTTGGTCCTCCTACTAGATTGATTACCTTGGTTTCATAACTTAGGGAAATACTTACCTTTGTTGTGATGTGTCATTCTCTCCTCTTCGGGAAAATACCAACGCAGATACAAGCAATCAATACAACCGGATCAAGATTATAAGTAATTGTTCCAGTTTTAGTTATAACAGGTTCGTCAAAAATTTCTTCGATAGGTGGATGAAATTTAAACCACCTCTCCTTGGGGAGATCAACATGAGCAGTAAACGATTCACAAAAAGTAGCTACTATCTCAGAGTCAAGTCCATATTTCACACTAAACTTATGAAAAGTATTTGTTTCCATAAAAAAATTTAACACAATTAAACTCAAAATTTATACCTGGATCATTACCTTTGTCGATTTCACAATCTTCAGAGTTGTGTTTAGTTATTTCCAAGAGATCCCATTTGAATTCAATAGTTTTCTTCATGAAGGAAACAGTAGAGGAAGTATCGAGCATTGATTGATCATTGAGTAAGCCAAGCATAAAAGTTTTCTATAATCATCTCTCTTGATACCTCATGATTGGGGAATGTGTGCATCATATATTTAAGCCTCCCCAAGCTTGAGCAATACTTTATCCTCCATGATGCCAAAAATTATATATATAATTCCGATCACAATGAACCAGATGCATAGGATAAAATTTCTAGTGAAATTCCAGCTTCAACCGATTCCAGCCCCATGTTCAGTATCATCCATTAGCCTATACCATATCAATGCCTTTCCCCCAAGATATAAATGGAATACTGATACGTCCATTTTGTATCATGTTTTTATGTTGATATTTATTGCATTATGGATTTTTATTTCACTTTATGATACAATTCTTATGCCTTTTCTCTCTTATTTTGCCAGTTTGGCAAAAGGAGGGAGATTGCCGACAGCTGGAATTCTAGACCGGAAAGGGATATATCATAGGCGTTTTTCTGAATATCTCCAAATGAGCTGAAAATTGATGGATAATTATTTTGGAATATACTAAAATTATTGGCGAAAGAAGTACCAAAGGGGGACCCACCAGGCAGCCACAAGCATAGGGGCGCTCCCCACCCCCTGGGCACGCCCCTTGAGCTTGTGGTGATCCTGGCAGGCCTCCGGGGCCCATCTTCACCTATATGATGCCATTTGCCCGAGAAAAAAATCAGAAGGAATGTGTTCGGACAAAGCACTGCCGTCTCGAGGCGAAACCTGGGCAAGAGCACTTTTGCTCTCCAACGGAGCGATTAAGCCGGAGAAACTTCCCTCCGGGAGGGGGAAATCAAAGCCATCATCATCACCAACAACCCATCATCGTGGGACGACCAATATTCGTCAACATCTTCACCAGCACCATCTCATATCAAACCCTAGTTCATCTCTTGTATTCAATCTTTGTCCCAAAACCTCAGATTGGTACCCGTGGGCTGCTAGTAGTGTTGATTACATCTTGTAGTTGATGCTTGTTGGTTTATTTGGTGGAAGATCATATGTTCAGATCCACTATGCTATTCAGTACCCCTCTGATCTTGGACATTCATATGTCTTGTGAGTAGTTATGTTTGTTCTTGAGGACATGGGAGAAGTCTTGTCATAAGTAATCATGTGAATTTAGTATTCGTTCAGTATTTTGATGATATGTGTGTTATGTTCCCCTTAGTGGTGTTATGCGAACGTCGACTACATGACACTTCACCATCATTGGGCCTAAGGGAAAGCATCATGGATTAATTATTAGATGGGTTGCTAGGGTGATAGAAGCTTAAACCCTAGTTTCTGCGCTATTCCATAAGGGTTTCTGCCACTACTGCAGGATGCTGCTAATGTGACACTACGATCAAAGACCCTTCGACTAAACTGTATGCGATGCAATAATCGCAAACGGTGGTGTCAAAAACCATCAAAAAACGTGCAAAACATTTGTGATGGAGGACGGATCAAACACGGTTCAGATTTTAGTTGCGTGTGCGATACAGGGCATACAGTTTAGTTCAATTAACCGTTTGCGATGAGGAACAAAAGAAACAGGCAGCCAGATGAAGGTGTGTGTGATGTACATCATACGGTTCACTCGGATGAACTGTTTGTGATTAGGTAGCACAAAAGAAACGGTCGGCCAGATCAAGGTGTGTGCGATGTACAGCATACGGTTCACTCGGATGAACTGTTTGTGATTAGGAAGCACAAAAGAAATGGACAGCCAGATCAAGGTGTGTGCAATGTACAGCATACGGTTCACTCGGATGAACTGTTTGTGATTAGGCAACACAAAAGAAATGGTTAGCCAGATCAAGGTGTGTGCGATATACGACATGCAGTTCACTCGGATGAACTATTTGCGTTGAGACAGGAGAACAGAAACGGATCAATATAACAAATACCATAAATATTGCAAGGTTCAAATTCAAAGATTACAACACCCAAATTCACACATTGCATACTTCGTCATTTCTGCAAAGGGATCAGCCGCTGACAAGTCATGTGTGGGTTTGACACAATGACTTCCAATTGCTCTGTCGTATGTTCTTCCAATACGAAGTTTAGCTTTTTTGGATCCTCTTCGATTCTGAAGTACATGCTGGCTCTGATCAACATACCATTCATCTTTCCGAATTAAATGCGTGTTCAACCTCTGTACCCTCAACACCCTTGCTCTGGCAGGAAAGAACCTGGCGGGTGTAATATACGATAAGGTCCCTCGGTAGGAGTTCAAAGTAATATTTGAGAGATGCAGATCTGGGCATTCGATGTGATTGTCATTATAAACATTATCCACCTCCGGGCCTATTATTATCAACCAAACAAGAGCATGTGTTAGTGCCTACATGCAGTTTTGAACACTACTACAGTCCTATTTTGTTTGCAGGATTTGTAAAATGCACCAACGTGCCATTTTCGATCTGACATGATTAACATGGGCATTTGATTACAAGCTAGAAACATGTAGCCTTCTTCACAAGAGGTTGGATTTTATGAAAAATTGCCTAAGAAAACTAGTATAGATGAATCCAAAGGAGAAATGCTTATGGATTGTAACCATATGAATCAAGCAACCAATATGGGGTGGGGGTGTATGTCCTGAAATCCTCCAAAATTCTTTCAGAAATCGTAGTACATTGTCATTGTAAACTTGGGAAAAGGTGCAAAAAAATTGAACTCCCTTATGGTTAACATTTAACAAGAAAAAAACATCACCTCGATATACAGCTTCTTCAGGCACAAAAAGCACCTCAGGCAACTGACAACTTGGTCCAGGTTGGGGCTTACAGATTCTAGTGCCAAGACCTTCACTGTGCCCAGAATCTGGGTGAAGCTTTGGTGGATGAAAGACGAACGTACATCTTCAAAACTAGAAATAATGTTGATATCAAGAAGGAGAGGTATAAGGCAAGGTTGTACCAGAAAGTAGTAGTATTTGATAGAAAGTAGCCCACCACTGTCAATTTCGGTGCAGAAATGACATTGATTCTTGTTGGACCTTCTAGATCAACTACAAGTAATCTCTCAAGTGAAGGTGTGTCCTCAATGAACATATTGTGGTCTACCTTTGTGATCTCTCGTTGTAGCACTAGCAACACACATAAATAGTCTGGAGAGTCCTGGAGGTGATGTGCAAGGTACTCGACCAATTCATTGCCTGAAGATGAAGGAACTCGAGGACAGTACAGCAGCGGAGTTGGCGCTCCATGTCGTCCTTTGGGATGCAAACGGCGACGAGCTCGAGGTGCTTCAGTCGTGGTAGAAAAAGAATGGGCGCGTCATCAAGGGAGGGGGGAATGGCAGTTCATGAACTTTTTGGGGAACGCAATATTTCAAAAAAATTCCTACAATCACGCAAGATCTATCTAGGAGATGCATAGCAACGAGACGGGAGAGTGTGTCTACGTACCCTCATAGACCAAAAGCGGAAGTGTTTAGTAACATGGTTGATGTAGTCGAATGTCTTCGTGATCCAACCGATCCTAGCACCGAACATACGGCACCTTTGCGTTCAACACACGTTCAGCATGGTGACATCCCTCGAGACCTTGATCCAGTTGAGGACGAGGGAGAGTTTCGTCAGCATGACGGCGTGTTGACGGTGATGATGAAGTTACCAGTGCAGGGCTTCAACTAAGCACTATGATGATATGACCGAGGTGTGTAACTGTGGAATGGGGCACCGCACACGGCTAAGAGAAGACTTGGTGTGTCTTTGGGGTGCCCCCTCCCATGCATATAAAGGAGGGGGAAGAGGAGGCCGGCCCAAGGGGGGCGCCATAGGGGGGAGTCCTACTTGGACTCCCGGTCCAAGTAGGATTCCCCCCCCCTTCCTATTCCAACTAGGAGAAGGAGGGGAGGAGGGAAGGAGGAAGAGGGGAGAAGGAAAGAGGGGCGCCCCCCTCCTAGTCCAATTCAGACCAGCCATGGGGGGCGTGGCCACCCCTTGAGGCCCTTCTCTTCTTTCCCCTAAAGCCCATTAAGGCCCATTACTTCCCGGGGGTTCCGGTAACCTCCCGGTAGTCCAGAAAATACCCGAAACACTTTGGAACCATTCCAGTGTCCGAATATAACCTTCCAATATATGGATATTTACCTCTCGACCATTTCGAGACTCCTCGTCATGTCCGTCATCTCATCCGGGACTCTGAACAAACTTCGGTCATCAAATCAGATAACTCATAATGCAAACCATCATCGAACGTTAAGTGTGCGGACCCTACGGGTTCGAGAACTATGTAGACATGAACGAGACACATCTCCGGTCAATAACCAAGAGCAGAACCTGGATTCTCATATTGGGTCCCACATATTCTACGAAGATCTTTATCGGTCAAACCGCATAACAACATACGTTGTTCCCTTTGTCATTGGTATGTAACTTTCCCGAGGTTCAATATCGTCACCGGTAAGTCTCTTTACTCATTCTGTAATGCATCATCCCGTAACTAACTCATTAGTCACATTGCTTGCAAGGCTCATAGTGATATGCATTACCAACAGGGCCCAGAGATACCTCTGTGATACTCGGAGTGACAAATCCTAATCTTGATCTATGCCAACTCAACAAACAGCATCAGAAACACCTATAGAGCATCTTTATAATCACCCAGTTACGTTGTGACATTTGATACCGCACAAGGTGTTCCTCCGATATTCGGGAGTTGCATAATCTCATAGTCAGAGGAACATGTATAAGTCATGAAGAAAGCAATAACAATAAAACTAAGCGATCATTATTCTAAGCTAACAGATGGTTCTTGTCCATCACATCATTCTCTAATGATGTGATCCCGTTCATCAAATGACAACACATGTCTATGGTTAGGAAACTTAACCATTTTTGATTAACGAGCTAGTCTAGTAGAGGCATACTAGGGACACTCTGCTTGTCTATGTATTCACACATGTACTAAGTTTCCGGTTAATACAATTCTAGCATGAATAATAAACATATATCATGATATAAGGAAATATAAATAACAACTTTATTATCGCCTCTAGGGCATATTTCCTTCAGTCTCGCACTTGCACTAGAGTCAACAATCTAGTTCACATCGTCATGTGATTTAAAACCAATAGTTCACATCTTTATGTGATTAATTCACATCGCCATGTGACTGATACCAAAAGGGTTTACTAGAGTCAATAATCTAGTTCACATTGCTATGTGATTAACACCCAAAGAGTACTAAGGTATGATCATGTTTTGGTTGTGAGAGAAGTTTAGTCGATGGGTCTGCTACATTCAGAGCCGTATGTATTTTGCAACTTTTCTATGTCTACAATGCTATGTAGGGAGCTACTCTAGCTAATTGCTCCCACTTTCAATATTTAACCAGATTGAGACTTAAAGTCATCCGGCTCAGCGTCAAAGCTTGCATCGACGTAACCCTTTACCACGAACTTTTTGTCACCTCCATAACCGAGAAACATGTGCTTATTCCACTAAGTATAATTTTGACCATTGTCCAGTGATCCACTCCTGAATCACTATTGTACCCTCTTGCCAAACTCATCGTGAGGTACACAATAGGTCTGGTACACAGCATAGCATACTTTATAGAACCTATGACTGAGCCATAGGGAATGACTTTTCCTTCTCTTTCTATTTTCTGTCGTGGTCGGGTTTTCAGTCTTTACTCAACTTCACACCTTGTAACACAGGCAAGAACCCTTTCTTTGACTGGTCCATTTTGAACTTCTTCAAAACTTTATCAAGTTATGTGCTTTGTGAAAGTCGAATTAAGCGTCTTGATATATCTCTATAGATCTTGATGGCCAGTATATAAGCAGCTTCATCGAGGTCTTTCATTGAAAAATTCTTATTCAAGTATCATTTTATGCTATCCAGAAATTCTGTATTATTTCCAAACAACAATATGTCATCCACATATACTATTAGAAATGCTACAAAGCCCCACTCACTTTCTTGTAAATACAGGCTTCCCCAAAAGTCTGTATAAAACCATATGCTTTGATCACCTTATCAAAGCGTATATTCCAACTCCGAGATGCTTGCACCTGTCCATAGATGGACTGCTGGAGCTTGCACAAAACCTTCTTGTTGCATCATA
Organism: Triticum urartu; assembly: GCF_056163025.1. Classification (NCBI taxonomy): domain Eukaryota; kingdom Viridiplantae; phylum Streptophyta; class Magnoliopsida; order Poales; family Poaceae; genus Triticum; species Triticum urartu. Next base: position 561,820,313 of record NC_141875.1, read on the forward strand.
TACAACTCTTCTTTAAAAAAATCCATTAAGGAACGTAGTTTTGACATCCATTTGCCAGATTCCATAAAATGTGGCAATTGCTAACATGATTCGGACAGACTGAAGCATCGCTATGAGTGAAAAAATCCTATCGTAGGCAACACGTTGAACTTGTCGAAAACTTTTTGCGACAATTCGAGCTTTGTAGATAGTAACAATACTATCAGCGCCCGTCTTCCTCTTTAAGATCCATTTATTCTCAATGGCTCGGCGATCATCGCGCAAGTTAATCAAAGTCCATACTTTGTTCTCATACATGGATCCCATCTTAGATTTCATGGCCTCAAGCCAGTTCGCAGAATCTGGGCTCATCATCGCTTCCTCATAGTTCGTAGGTTCGTCCTGGTCTAGTAACATGATTTCTAGAACAGGATTACCATACCACTCTGGTGCAGACCGTACTCTGGTTGACCAATGAGGTTCGGTACTAACTTGATCAGAAGTTTCATGATCATCATCACTAGATTCCTCACTAATTGGAGTGGGAATCACTGGAACTGATTTCTGTGATGAACTATTTTCCAATTTGGGAGAAGGTACAACTACCTCATCAAGTTCTACTTTCCTCCCACTCACTTCTTTCGAGAGAAACTCCTTCTCTAGAAAGCGTTCATTCTTAGCAACAAAGATCTTTCCTTCGGATCTATGATAGGAGGTGTACCCAACAGTTTATTTTGGGTATCCTATGAAGACGCACTTATCCAATTTGGGTTTGAGCTTATCAGGATGAAGCTTTTTCACATAAGCATCGCAACCCCAAACTTTAAGAAACGACAGCTTAGGTATCTTGCCAAACCATAGTTCAAACGGTGTCGTCTCAATGGATTTAGACGGTGCCCTATTTAACGTGAATGCATCTGTCTCTAATGCATAACCCAAAAATGATAGTGGTAAATTGGCAAGAGACATCATAGGTCTCACCATATCCAATATAGTACGGTTACGATGTTTGGACACACCATTACGCTGTGGTGTTCCAGGTGGTGTGAGTTGTGAAACTATTCAATATTGTTTTAAATGAAGGCCAAACTCGTGAATCAAATATTTGCCTCCATGATGAGATCGTAGAAACTTTATTTTTTTGGTATGATGATTCTCCACTTCACTCTAAAATTCCTTAAACATTTCAAATGTTTCAGAATTATGTTTCATCAAGTAGATATACCCGTATATGCTCAAATCATCTATGAAGGTCAGAAAATAATGATACCCGCCGCAAGCCTCAACACTCATCGGACCGCATACTTCAGTATGTATTCTTTCCAACAAGTCAATTGCTCGCTCCATTGTTCCAGAGATCGGAGTCTTAGTCATCTTGCCCATGAGGCATGGTTCGCAAGCATCAAGTGATTCATAATCAAGTGATTCCAAAGGCCCATCAGCATGGAGTTTCTTCATGCGCTTTACACCAATATGACCTAAACTGCAGTGCCACTAGTATGTTGCACTATCATTATCAACTTTGCATCTTTTGGCATCAATATTATGAATATGTGTATCACTACGATCGAGATTCAATAAACCATTCAACTTGGGTGTATGACCACGGAAGGTTTTATTCATGTAAACAGAATAACAATTATTCTTTGACTTAAATGAATAATCGTACTGGATGATCCAATCATATTATGCTCAATGCAAACACCAAATAACATTTATTTTAGGTTCAACACTAATCCAGAAGGTAAAGGGAGTGTGCGATGGTGATCTTATCAACCTTGGAATCACTACCAACACACATCGTCACCTCGCCCTCAACTAGTCTCTGTTCATTTTCTAACTCAAGTTTTGAGTCACTAATCATAGCAACTGAACCAGTGTCAAATACCCAGGGGATACTATGAACACTACTAAAGTACACATTAATAACATGTATATCATATATACTTTTGTTCACTTTGCCATCCTTCTTATCCTTCAAGTGTTTGGGGAAGTTCCGCCTCCAGTGACCATTTCCTTTGCAGTAGAAGCACTCAGTTTCAGGCTTAGGTCTAACTTTGGGTTTCTTCACGGGAGTGGCAACTTGCTTGCCATTCTTTCTTGAAGTTCCATTTCTTTTCCTTTGCCCCTTTTCTTGAAACTAGTGGTCTTGTTAACCATCTACACTTGATTCTCTTTCTTGATTTCTACCTTCGCTGATTTCAGCATCGCAAAGAGCTTGGGAATCATTTTCATCATCCCTTGCATATTATAGTTCATCATGAAGTTCTAGTAACTTGGTGATAGTAACTAGAGAACTCTGTCAATCACTATCTTATCTGGAAGAATAACTCCCACTTGATTCTAGCGATTGTAGTACCCAGACATTCTGAGCACATACTCACTAGCTGAGCTATTCTCCTCCATCTTGTAGGGAAAGTACTTGTCAGAGGTCTCATACCTCTTAACACGGGCATGAGTCTGAAATACCAATTTCAGCTCTTGGAACATCACATATGCTCCGTGGCATTCAAAACAGTTTTTGATGTCCCGGTTCTAAGCCGTAACGCATGGTGCACTAAACTATCAAGTAGTCATCATACCGAGCTTGCCAAACGTTCAGAACGCCTGCATCTGCTCCTGCAATAGGTCTGTCACCTAGCGGTCCATCAAGTACATAATTCTTCTATGCAGCAATGAGGATAATCCTAAGATCACGGATCCAGTCTGTTTCATTGCTACTATCATCTTTCAACTTATTTTACTCTAGGAACATATCAAAAATAAATGGGGAGCTATAACGTGAGCCATTGATCTACAACATAATTTGCAAATACTATCAAGACTAAGTTCATGATAAATTAAAGTTCAATTAATCATATTACTTAAGAACTCCCACTTAGATAGACATCCCTCTAGCCATCTAAATGATCACGTGATCCATACCAACTAAACCATGTCCGATCATCACATGAGATGGTGTAGTCTTCAATGGTGAACATCTCTATGTTGATCATATCTACTATATGATTCATGTTCGACCTTTCGGTCTCTAGTGTTCTCAGGCCATATCTGCATATGCTAGGCTCGTCAAGTTTAACCCGAGTACTATGCATGTGCAAAACTGGCTTGCACCCGTTGCATGTGAACGTAGAGCTCATCACACCCAATCATCACGTGGTGTCTCGGCACGACGAAGTGTCGCAATGGTGCAGACTCAGGGAGAACACTTATACCTTGAAATTTTAGTAAGGGATCATCTCATAATGCTACCATCATACTAAGCAAAATAGGATGCATAAAAGATAAACACCACATGCAATCAAAATATGTGACAAGATATGGCCATCATCATCTCGTGCCTTTGATCTCCATCTCCAAAGTTCCATTATGATCTCCATCGCTACCGGCATGACACCATGATCTCCATCATATTGATCTCTATCAACGTGTCGTCATATTGTCGTCTCGCCAACTATTGCTTTTGAAACTATTGCTATCGCATAGCGATAAAGTAAAGCAATTATATGGCACTAGCATCTTATGCAATAAAGAGACAACCATAAGGCTCCTACCAGTTGCCGATAAATTTAACAAAACATGATCATCTCATACAACAAATTATATCACATCACAACATGCCCTGCAAAAACAAGTTAGACGTCCTCTACTATGCTGTTGCAAGTTTTACGTGGCTGCTATGGGCTTCTAGCAAGAACCGTTCTTACCTACGCTTCAAAACCACAATGATTTTTCATCAAGTGTGCTATTTTAACCTTCAACAAGGACCGACCATCGTCAAACTCGAATCAACTAAAGTTGGAGAAACAGACACCCGCCAGCCACCTTTGTGCGAAGCACGTCTATAGAACCAGTCTCATGAACGCGGTCATGTAATGTTGGTCCGGGCCGCTTCATCCAACAATACCACCGAATCAAATTAAGACGTTGGTGGTAAGTATCGGTGTCAAAACCGGCAGATCTCGGGTAGGGGGTCCCAAACTGTGTGTATAAGGATCGAAGGTAACAGGGACAGGGACACGATGTTTACCCATGTTCGGGCCCTCTTGATGGAGGTAAAACCCTACATCCTGCTTGACTGACTTTGATGACTATAGGGGTTACAAGAGTTGATCTACCACGAGATTGTAATGGCTAAACCCTAGATGTCTAGCCTGTATGATTATGATTGCCTCCACGGAGTAAACCCTCCGGTTTATATAGACACCGGAGGGGGCTAGGGTTGTACATAGTCGGTTTACAGAGAGAGAAATCTTCATATCCGCATGCCAAGCTTGCCATCCACGCAAAGGAGAGTCCCATCCGGACACGAGGGAAAGTCTTTTATCTTGTATCTTCGGTCTTGGTAAGGTGAGCTCTTCGAATAGTTCGGCATTACATTCAATGTTATGTCCTTCGACTTCTGCGCCATTGCTGCTCCGGCTCCCACGTGTCAGATGAATACGAAGGGTCCAAGCATTTTTACACATAACACCCGGGCCATGTAGGGAAGGCGTCTATTTAAGGAGATTAAATCTCAGATGCCATTCCGCACCAGCCGAAAAATCCTTAGAGCTTGCCACAAGAAACCAAGCAAGCATGGCCAACGCTCCCAGTTCTTCTTGGGAGAGCTGTTCTGTATCCCATGCCCAGCTGACCAAGCTCCACATGCACGGATATCTCCCCGCTACGGATCTAGTCCCCGTTTAGGCGGGATTAACCTCTTTTACTGGCGAAGCCTTGGTAGAAAATTTCCCTAATCCTTCAGAAGGGGAGGGAGTGTGCTTTGTTTCCTTTTTATTAAGAGGTGTTGGATTTCCAATCCATCCTTTCCTCCAAGGTCTCCTGGAGTACTATGGCCTCCAACTGCACAACCTTACGCCAGGCTCCATTCTGCACATCGCGGGCTTTGTCGCTCTTTGCGAGTTGTTCCTAGGCTGTGAGGCCCATTTTGAATTATGGAGGAAGCTTTTCTGCCTCGTCCCTCGCTCCCAAAAGGGATCCGTATTCGAGGTGGGCGGCGTCGAAGTGTGGCGCATAGCCGGGACAGGGTAACTATCCGGCACTCCAAAGAAGGCATCCGAAGAGTGGCCCTCGAAGTTGTTTTATATTGAAGATGCCGTTCTATCTGACCCAATCCGACGAGGCCTGCCCACATTTTCCAATGCTTCGTTGAGGAAGCGCCATAGTTGGCACCCCCGAAGCCTCGAGGAGGAAGATAGTGCGGAGGTTCGGAAGCTAATGGACAAGATAAAGACACTCGCCCAATCCGGACTGTCCATTATTGAGGTAATGGCGATTTCAATAACGCGGGGCGTTCAGCCACTCCAATCCAGAGGACTCCCCATGTGGCATTACAATAGAAATGATGACGCGTCATGATGCGGACGCAAGGGTCCGGACAACTTCGCCGCCTTGCCGCCATGCTGGCTAATCTTTTTAAGGGGGGGAAAGAGGAATTCACTCGCCTTAAGTGCCAAGATGGTTTTTCCATGTACCACCCTCCCAACTGGGTAAGCCTTCGCTCAGCAATTTTACTTAATACTCCTCCTGATTCATACCCAGCTAAACTTAACCCCACCATTTCTTAACAGGAATGGAGGAAAGTTGTTGAAGAGATCTATAGCCCCGCCCTGTAGCCGGAGGACCATAATCAGGACCTGGATCCCAAATTCGAAGAGGATCCGGATATATCTGTAGAGCTCAAGGAGGGGGTTTTCTATCAAGAGAGTTATGATGGAACGGAAGTGGCCATTATAGCTGATTACCCCGGCCTTCTCCCTTCCTCTCACGTAAGTACCCTGAAGATGTCTCCTCAAAAAGAGTTTTCATGTGTTTCACCCACTGCACTGTCTTGTGTTTTAAAGGGGCGGCGCTCGTATCGCCACACTACATCATAGGCATCCCTTAAAAGGGGGGAGCCCGCGCGAGGAGGTTCTTCGAAGAGAAAGGCGGATGGCGACATTGCATGGCCTTCGTCGAAGAGGTACGGTTTTTAATATGCCCCATGGCAATCGTACCGAATTGCGACTTTCCTTACTGCACCATATTTCAGGAAGAGCGTTCACCAGACTGTATACGAAGACGTCGTCGGACATACGTCCACTAATCCGACCCCGGATCCTGCCTCGAGGGCTAGAGCTGATACGGGTGCAATGCCGGATTGTCCTCTCTCCGAAGATTCGGATAATGTGTCTGTCACCAACTCCAAAGTGGAGAGTGCAATGAACCATCAGCGCCGAATGGCCTCTATGCGTGACCCCAACTTTACTGAAGAGGCATTCAATGCCTTCAGCTTGGCGGATGCATACATTCGAGCTTCTCGGGATGGGCTTGCTGGAGCCACTTACCAGCTTTCAAAGGACATGCCGGTAAGATCATACTGCGTAGATTTAATAATCATGTACGAGTGGCCCTCAAGACATGAAACAGTTGAGCAACTGATTTTAAGGATCATTGTATAACCAGGTACTCACGGAGAAGAACAACATGCTATCTCAGGAGTTGGAAAATTGTTGGACCCAGTTAACTATTGTTACCGCTAAACTAGAGAAGTCCAAGGAGGCACCGACTCGTAATGTCCCCTCCTGCCTAGAAAATATTATCATGTGCTCGTAATGTTTTTTTTTCAAATAAACACAGTTGTATTTACGATGGCAGGATCGTCGGGTCAGCTAGAAGAGAAACTGAAAGCCACACAAGTGGTTGAAAAACATGCCAAAATGCAAGAGGCCGCTGGTCAGCGTGTACTGACACGGACCAGGAATGAAAAGAACAAGCTACAGGACACCAACACCCAGCTAGGCGAAGAGGTGAAAGTCGTGCGAGCCCAACTGGCGGATGCCTTGAAGGAGAACCGAAAGCTGAGAGGCGGCATATTCAGTATGCTTTTTAACTTACTTCCGCACAGTTTGCTAATGTGAATCCTATCAAGTTTATTGCTGTAGGTGTGCTGACTGGGTGGCCCGAAGAAGAGGTGTCCGGATTTCAAGGTGACCTGCTACAAGAGCTATCGAAGGTGCATTAACGAGCTCGGAAAAGCAATGAGAAACATCACTAAGGCTTTATGGCCAGCCGATTCTCCTCCAGGAAGTATGGAGGAACTCGTCAATTTGTTCAAGGGGGCTCTGTGCCTTTTTGGGCTATGGAAGATATTAGCCTGCCGAGAAGGTGCGCAGGAAGCCTGGGCCATGGTGAAAACATGGTACACCGGACTTGATCCGAATCATATGGCGCGAGTCGGACCTCGAGGATCCGATGGACAGGAAATTCCAGTCAGCTTGGTGTACGACCAAGTGAAGATGGCCGCCAATTTTTCTCAGTAGGATTGTAAAGTAGACAACCTGTTAGAGGGTCTAGAGGAAGAAGAAGTTTTTGAGTCCCAGTAGCAATGTACTTTTATTGACAAACATGTCTCCTGCCAAATTTCTAAAAATGCTTGTCATGGTAGACTTTCTGCATTGACCTCTGAAAACCTTAGGTTTGGAGTGTTTTCGAATACTATACCGTAGGTAAACACCAAAGTATGATTCGAAAACAGGCAGTCCGGTCATAGTTGATTCAACAGACAAGTTGTGTCAGCGTCCTGGGAATGGGGGTACCCAGACTTGCCTGCCTGTGCCCCAGGGCATGGCTCCACCAACAGCCTGGTACGGCCCATCTTCATGAGCAACCACTCAAGACCCTCGCGAGGGGCCAAGCTTCGTGAGGCGGACGACACTAAGACCTCCTCTAGGGCCGCCTCGCTAGGCTGGCTCCCGAGGAACGGAGATATCTATGCAAGGGGCACCTCGCGAGGTCCGCATGACATAATCCATGACGACCGAAGCCAGGCGGGCGCCAGCGGGCGTAGAGTGCCAGTTTCCTCTTTGGAGCTAAGGAAGCAGGCGCAGGCGAGGAGCCCCGAGGCATCACGCAAAGGTTGCCATATTGGTGCCACAAGACCAAGACCAGCAGGACGGCAGGACAGAGGCCATCGCGGAGCCCACGGCGGTGTCACCACGAGAGCCTTTGGCAGGCAAAGACCACCTTTCGTCAGGATAACTTGTATTGGTTGCCCCCTCCGAAATTGGCCGTTGTGGGATCCCTTCCCGCCTAAACATTTGGGAAGAGGAGCAGGGCCTCTATAAATAGGACTAGCCACCACCGTGCTCAAGCATGGACTCATGTAGGACGGATCTTTAGGACCACCCTCAAGGACACCAGCTCATCGAGCTCAAAAACACCTCTCCTTAGGAGGCTGTTCATCCACTGTATTAGTACATCCTTAGCCCACGAGGCAATCCACCATACCACACTAGAGTAGCATATTACACCACAATGGTGTCCCGAACCAGTATAAACTCTCGTGTCGGCGAACCAAGTGGGCAGGCGTCACTCCTCCAATTAGGTCGGCGGGCTCCTGCGGATTTACAGTGGGCGTCTGGGCCTTCACCCTCGCTCTACGACAGGTGCGGTGGACGCATAAGTTCAAACCAGAGATGCCGCCCCGCTACGATGGCGCGACAGATCCAGTGGCCTTCCAGCAGGCGTACGAGGAGGCCGTTCTCGAAGCCGGAGGCGACGGCCAGGTCATGGCCAACTTGTTCCCCCTGGCCTTAGCCAGTGTTCCACGCACTTGGCTGCTCAGTCTACCAGCATCCTCGGTAGCCTCCTAGGAGGAGGTGCGCGGTCTCTTCGTCGCGCGCTTCGCGGCACAGGCACCCCCCACCGTAGCAGCCCTCCTTGCTGGTTCGCGGGCACCACCCACTGGTCGCCACATCAAGCAGTTCATCCACCAAGTGGGCACTGCCCGCGTGCAGCAGGGGGCTCCCCCAGGTTGGGCGGCGCCCCAGGCCGACCTCACCTACAGCTCAGAAGACCACCCAGCCATCACCGCGGGCTCGGGCACACTCCCAATGCTCTGCACACCCACCATCTACAATGTGGTTGTGACCAAGACCCTCATCGACGGTGGAGCCGGCCTCAACATGCTCTCCGTGGAAGCTTTCGGGTTGCTTCACGTACCATACGGCTGGCTGCGCCCCACCAAGCCTTTCTTTGGAGTCAGCGTCGGCTCCACCAGCCCCCTGGGGCAAATACACCTCCCGGTCACCTTTGGTACCCACGACAACTACCGCACCAAGCTCATCGACTTCGACATCGCTCACATCGGCCTCCCATGCAACGCCATCCTCGGGTACCCTGCCCTGGCTCAGTTCATGGCAACGATCCATCCAGCCTACAACCTCATGAAGGTGCCAGGGAGCAGCGGTGTTCTCACCGTGGCTAGGGACACCAAGGAAGCCCTGACGGCTCTCAAGCTCGCCTTTAGGGCCGCCGCGGCAGCACGCCCAGCCGACGGAGCCACCCCAGGCGCTAAGGGGGTTGCGCCAGCAAAAAAGAAGTAGTTGTTCACTCAAGATCGGGCTGAAACCAAGCAAGTACCATTCGATCCCAACCAAGAAGAGGCACTAGTGAGATTCCTGCATGCGAACAAGGAGGTATTCTCCTGGGAACCCAAGCAGCTGGTGGGGGTCCCAAGGGGGTAATCGAGCATCACTTAAGGGTATGCCCCAATGTGCGCCCTGTGAAGCAGAAGGCGCGACGACAGTCCACGGAGAAGCAGTCATTCATCGTCCAGGAAACCCGCAAGCTACAGGTTGCGGGTGTCATCTGCGAGGTCCGGTACCCAGAGTGGCTGGCGAACTCCATCGTTGTGCCCAAGAAAGGCAGGGAGGAATGTATGTGCATCGACTTCACCAACCTCAACAAAGCCTGCCCTCGGGACCCATTCCCACTTCCGCGCATCGACCAGATCGTCGACTCCACCACCGAGTGCGACATGTTGTGTTTTCTAGATGCCTTCTCGGCTTATCACCAGATCAAGATGGCGGTGGAGGACGTAGAGAAGACGGCTGAGGGAATCCTGGATTAGGGGGTATCCGGACAGCCGGATTATGACCTTTGGCTGGACTGTTGGACTATGAAGATACAAGATTGAAGACTTCATCCCATGTCCGGATGGGACTCTACTTGGCATGGAAGGCAAGCTAGGCAATACGGACATGTATATCTCCTCCTTTGTAACCGACCTTGTGTAACCCTAGCCCCCTCCGGTGTCTATATAAACTGGAGGGTTTTAGTCTGTAGGACAACATGCAATCATTCCATAGGCTAGCTTCTATGGTTTAGCCTCTCCGATCTCGTGGTAGATCAACTCTTATACTAGTCATATTATCAAGAATAATCAAGCAGGACGTAGGGTTTTACCTCCATCAAGAGGGCCCGAACCTGGGTAAAACATCGTGTCCCCTGCCTCCTGTTACCATCCTCCTTAGACGCACATTTCGGGACCCCCTACCCGAGATCCGCCGGGTTTAACACCGACATTGGTGCTTTCATTGAGAATTCCACTGTGTCGTCGCCGTAAGGAAGGATGCCTCGTCTCGTTGTCAAAAACAACATTACCGCCGGGGGAACCCTGGCTGTCGGCTAGACTCTCCGGCTTAGCAGTTTCATCATGACGGCCCGTTCGGCCGCTGCACCGACGATGACTTCTCGGGTCATCAAAAACAGCCTCCACGTCGGCTCGGAATTCGCCGAGCAGATGGATCCAATGCAGCTCTCTTCCCTAAACGAGCTCTTGGATCGCATCGCCACCTTGGGAGTCGCTACGGACTATGATCGGATTGGGCTTAAACCCGATCAAAGGGAGATTAACTCTCCACCGGTCACCCATCATGTTGCGGTGGTGGAGGAACAATGCGGCGATTCTTCCTCTATCTTGAAGACTAACTATGTCCGGATTCCTGATCTCTCCGAGCCGGATACCCATTTATGGGAGTACATCACCCAAGCCCTGAACCTAGAGTCAGTCAGCGGGCCAGACTCATCGGGCAACATCCCGGGATCCGAACTTCCAAGATCGGAAACTCCTCGGCCCCTGGGTCTCAGATCGGGTAGGGGTTCGGATTCAAACCCACCCACCCACCTAGACATAAACAATCTTTCCCACATCACGCAAGAGCCCCATGAAATAGTACATCATTATTGGGCCAGATTCCTCCTTGTGATGAACAAGGTTAAGGACTGCCACGAGGAAGACGCAGTCTCACTTTTCTGCAATAACTGTACGGACAAGGGAATCCTTAACGCCATAAGTCGCCATGACATAGCAAGCTTCGCCGACTTGGCGTCCATAGTACGAAAGTACTCAGCGATGGAAAGTGCCTGGAAAACTGAAACGAATTTTGGGATATGCCGGCTCCGAATATACACCCAATCCGAAGTAAAAGGGTGCACTATCATAAGACACCCGAGTTAATTACAAAGAAGCAAAAACTCTATACAGGGCGTGGAACCGTATTGGAGGGATGGCTCAATGGACCTTGCAAAATTCATAGTACAGCGGATACCATACCAACACACAGCCTTATAGCATGTTGGATACTACGGCAGGTTGCCAAAAGCGGCGAGGATCTTCTCATCCCAGATGCCACAGAGCACCCTCCCAGGGATAACAATACGGTATTGACAGTCTTTGAGACCTTCGCATCAAATAATAGGTGCAAGCGAACACTCCGCAGCATTGCCGAAATCTACCATGTGGCAGCAATAAATCCATGGAGTGACACGGGTATTACCTTCAATGCCAGTGACGAACCTAAATTCCGAACAGCCCGAGCACCAGCTGCACTGGTCCTCAGTCCAATCGTGGACGGCTTTCAACTCACCAAAGTACGCATGGATGGCGGCAGTGGATTAAACCTCATTTATGAGGAAACTCTTCAAAAAATGGAAACAGATTGGAACCGCATTGAGCAAAGTAGCACAACCTTTAGAGGAATCATCACCCAATCGGGAAGCATGCTGCGCTGGGAAAATCACACTAGATGTGGTATTCGGCACGCCGGAGAACTATAGGTCCGAAGAAATTACATTCCAAGTGGCCCCGTTCAGTAGTGGATACCACGCCCTTTTAGGACAGGAGGCGTTCACGTTCTTCCAAGCCATACCCCATTATGGGTACATGAAGCTCAAAATGCCCGGGCCCAACAGAATCATCACTCTCGCTAGCGATCCAGACACAGCACTCTGCGCCGAAAACAAAACAGCTGCATTGGCCCTCGAGGCATTATCTGAAGCCCTTTCGGCCGAGGAATTAACTGCGCTATGCTCCACAGTGGACAGGAACGACGTGATACTTGACAAGAGACCCAAGTCCACCTCTTTTAAACTAGCGGATGAAATAGTCAAATTCCAAGTCCACCCAACGGACCCTACAAAAACAGCCTCCATCGGGGCACAATTAAACCCCGTCGTGGACGCCACACTACGAGAGTTCCTGCATGAGAATTGGGACATATTCGCCTGGCACCCCTCATACATGCCAGGAATCCCATGCAGGCTGGTCGAGCATAGCCCCAATATCCTAAAGGGATTCAAGCCGGTCAAGCAGGCTCTTCGGCGTTTCTCTGAACCTAAGAGACAAGCTACAGGAGAGAAACTAGCCAGGTTATTGGAGGCCGGATTCATTAGAGAAATAAAACACCCGGACTGGCTGGCAAACCTGGTGATGGTACCAAAGAAGGACAAATCCTGGCGCCTATGTGTCGATTTCAAGGACCTCAACAAGGCTTGCCCAAAGGATCCCTTCCCCCTCCCCGCATCGAACAAATTATCGATGCTACCGCAGGACACGAGTCATTGTGTTTCCTCGACGCATACTCCGACTACCACCAAATCAAGATGGCAGAGTCTGACCAAGCCACAATGGCATCTATCACACCATACGGCCCCTTCTGTTTCAACACAATGCCTTTTGGGCTCAAAAACACCGGCGCAACATATCAGCGCATGATTCAGACATGTCTGGAGAAACAGATCGGCAAAATAGTAGAGGCATATGTAGATGATGTGGTCATCAAAACCAAACACATCGACTCTCTAATAGATGACTTGAGGCTCACATTCGACAACCTCCAAACATACGACATCAAGCTCAATCTGGAAAAATGCTTTTTCGGCGTACCAGCTGGAAAGCTCCTGGGCTTCATTGTCTCCTGTAGAGGAATTGAAGCTAATCCTGCCAAAATCCGAGCTTTGTCACAGTTGGCTACCCCAACAGACCTCAAACAAATCTAGAAATTAACTGGATGTGTGGCGGCTCTAATCCGCTTTATCTCCCTCTTAGGAGAAAAGGCATTACCCCTTTATCGCCTCCTTCAGCGCGCCGAACACTTCGAGTGGATGGACGCTGCCATAGCAGGATTGGAAGAAATAAAAGCCATACTGGCAACCATACCAATCCTGGCCGTGCCAAACATTGGCGAACCAATGCTGTTATCCATTGCGGCAACTCATCAGGTTGTAAGCGCAGTGCTCGTCGTTGATCGAGAAGCGGGCGGGCATAAATTCCTCTTCAAAAGCCAGTATATTATGTATCCATCGTCCTCACTCCATGCAAATCACGGTACCCACATTATCAAAAGATAGCCTATGCGGTATTCATGGCATCCCGGAAGCTGCGACACTAGTTTCAAGAGTGTTCGATCACAGTAGGCTCGGAAGTGCCACTCAATGATATTATAAACAACCGCGACGCCACGGGCCGGATTGCCAAATGGGCCATCGAGCTCCTCCCGTTCGACGTAACATACAAACCTTGGCGAGCCATTAAATCGCAAGTATTGGCCGACTTTGTCACCGAATGGACAGAAGCCGAACTCCCTAAAGAGTACGGCGCATACTCCAATTGGATCATGCACTTCGACGGCTCCAAAATGCAGGCTGGTCTGGGGGCTGGCGTCGTCCTGACGTCCCCAACCGGAGATAGAGTGCAATACGTACTGCAAATACTGTATACAGACTCCAACAACGCAGCCAAATACGAAGCCCTGTTACATCGTCTTCGGATGGCAGTTTCCATGGGCATTCAACGCCTGGAGGTGCGTGGGGATTTGAACCTCGCAATATCCCAAATAAATGTAGACTACGATGCCAAGAATCTGAAGATGGTGGCCTATCGAAACGCCATCCTAGAGAAGTCAGCTCGGTTCGAGGGGCTCGAATTTCACCATGTGGCCCGGGAAAACAATCAGGCGCCGGATATCCTCGCCCGCATCAGCACAAAACGCGATGCGGTCCCCCCCAACATATTTTTGGAGAAGTTGTTTAAACCATCCGTGGTATACATGGGAAGGGGACACCGGTAACAATAGTCCGGACCCGACCACAATGCCCGATACCGAACACTCTGACATAATCGGTGGCTCTACCACCGAAATAACACCTTCAGCCCACGTCATAATGGCCATTATTGCCCTGTGAACAGAACCATTCTTGGCCTACCTAACTAGGCAGGAACTTCCTGAGGACCAAAATGAGGCACGCTTCATAGTGCGGCGATCTAAAGCCTACAGTGTCCACGAGGGAGAGCTGTACAAAAAAAGCACTACCGGAGTCCTTCAAAGGTGCATCTTCGAAGAGGAAGGTCGGAAGATTTTGGCAAAAATTCACGCCAGACTCGGCGGCCACCACGCCGCAGGCCGGGCCCTTGTAAGCAAGGCCTTTCGTACAGGGTTTTATTGGCCGACGGCCCGGGCAGACGCACAGGACTTGGTCTAACGGTGCGCCGGTTGCTAGATTTTTGCAAACCAAAGCCACATGCCACCCATCGCCCTCCAAACAATCCCCATTACCTCACCCTTCACGGTCTGGGGGCTTGACATGGGTGGACCCCTTAAAGGGGGAACCCATAAGAAAAAATACTTACTGGTCATGGTGGATAAATTCACCAAATGGATAGAAGCCGAACCTGTTAAAACAGCCGAATCCGGACCGGTGATAGACTTCATATCCGGGGTTGTACACTGTTATGGCGTCCCCCACGGCATCATCACTGAAAATGGCACAAACTTCACGGCCGACGAGGTAAAACTCTGGTGCAGCAACATGGGCATCAAGCTCGATTATGCTTCCATCTATCACCCACAAACCAACGGCCTAGATGAGCGAGCGAATGGTCTTATCATGATCTGCATTAAACCAAGATTAGTGCGGTCCTTAAAGGAGTCTAACACGCACTGGGTAGAGGAGATCGACTCCATACTCTGGGGGCTGCGGACCACGCCGAATCGTACCACCGGATATACACCCTTCTTTATGGTGTACGGCGCAGAGGCAGTTCTGCCCTGCGACATAATTCATGACTCACCTCGAGTGCGCATGTACAAAGAAAAAGAAGCCGAGCTCGATCGACAGGACAGTTTGGACACCCTGGAGGAGGAGCGAGATGTGGCAAAAGCCCGTTCTGCATTCTATCAGCAACAGGCTCGCAGATACCAAAGCAGAGAAGTACGGGCCAAAACTTATAACGTTGGCGAGTTAGTTCTACGCCTGTCGGAGAAGAAAAAGTCCAAGATCGAGCCCAAATGGGAAGGTCCCTTCATTATTGACCAAGTTCTGACTGGTGGAGCGTACCGTCTGCGGGATGCATCGAATAATCGACTTGAGCCGAACCCATGGAACGAAGCCAGGCTCCGAAGATTCTACGCCTAGCGTCGGACTCTATGTTCGTCCCCTTCCTCTGTCCAGTTTTTGCATATACATTATCTGTCTTTTTTCTCTTTCTTTCTTTTTTTATTCTTTCTCAAGGACATCAAGGGCCAACTTGTCACTACTAGGGAAAACCCTAGTAGTAGTGCGGGTTTTGAGGCTAGCAGCAGCGCGGGTGGTCGCACTACTAATAAGGTGCTACAGCTAACTTATAGTAGTAGCGCGGTCCTTACCCGCGCTACTACTATTGATGATATCAGCAGCGCTTTTTATGAATGCGCTACTATTACTTAGCTGTAGCAATTTCGCAGTCCCTCGCTACTGCTATATCTTCCATCATTTTCCCCCGTACCCCTTTCCCTTTCAGTTTCCCTTTCAGATACTAGATACTAGGTACTGGTAGTAGATATCAAATTCATAAACCATTACTGGGTAGTACTCCCTTCGTTCCAAATTACTCGTCGTGGTTTTAGTTCAAACCACAACGAGTAATTTGGAACGAAGGGAGTACTAGATAACAATTTCATGCATAGTCAACATGCATCCTCAAGCAATACAAGGTCATATCAATGGTGATCATCATATGTAGTTCTAGATGATATAGCCACACACACACATATGTAGTTCTAGATGATATAGCCACACACATGTATGTAGTTCTAGATGATATCAAAGACAATCACCATCCTCAAGCCTGAGCAGTTGGTGTTCCTGATAGTAATTAGGATGGCCTGTCCAACACGAAGATTCTTGCCATCGAGGAATTTCTTCCACCCAACCGAGTTTAAGTGTGTGCGGCCGTCCGTGTCCACGCGGTAAGTACAGGTTGTGACGGAGCCCCTTGCAGTAAGGCGTAGTCCAGCTGAGCCTTCTTCATCAGGCTTGATACCATAACTCAGAGATATGCTCTTTGCCAATTTATGAATAAGAAAAACATTTCAATTAATAAATAGCCTCGCAAATAAGTACATATGGATTATCTACACTATTAATAGTTTCCTTAGATTCTACACTAATAAGCATGTGATCGAACTCTACACTAAAACATATCATCGAATAGATTCCACACAACATACCATATCATTGGACTGTACACTAAGTATTTCATCGGATAATTTGCATTTGTAAGTATAACATACTATATCATGTCGGTCAACCATGGTATTTGTTAAGCGGGTCACGAATGGCACAACGACAAAGACAGCACGTGGCGGAATTATGTCCCACAGGTTGGACACCTCCTCCTTGCTCAGCCTTGTTCTTTGAGCTACGATGGCTTCATGAAGTGGGTCCTCATCATCTTCATCAAGTGGGCCCTCATTATCTTCATCATCTTCATCATCTTCATCATCTTCGTCATCTTCATCATCTTTCACCAGGTTGAGATAAATGACAGCCAGCTTGGGTCTTTCTGCTCTAAAGGAGAAGTTGATCAACTCACCACCAGTAAGACGCATGCGAGCGATGAAACGGGCCCATCCATCTCCTCCAATCTGTGACATATTGCGTCCTTTCTTAACCTCCATAGTGTACGGCCCCCCAGGAACCTCAAATGTCACAGTGTCTCCTGTCAGCTTGTTGAATTTCAACCTCATATTGCATGGAACAATCTATGTAAAATAAGCAAAATGACACAATGTAGTAATGCCAACACTAAAAATAAAATAGTTATTACATTTCATCTAATTTCTTACCGCCGCATGAAGAAAACCCGGCTGGAAGTAGATGTCGAACAGCTTGCCAGTTGCAAGGCTGCTGGCGCACCTTGACTTGCACAGTCGACATAGTGGTGGTGGTGGTGGCGCCATTTTTCCTAAAGCAATATGAGCAAAGGATTAACGATCCACTTCACAGGAAAGAAAAACAGTAGCATGAGATATTTTTTGTTCTTCCGCGAGAAGCAATTTGATGGACAATTATAATCCTAAGATCTAGTAACATATTAGATGACAAGGTACCACCTACATTTGGCAAAAAGTAACTAAATCAACTAAATGCTAAATGAAAATGTTCTAAATCAACTAAATGAAAATGGTGCATACTAAATCAACTAAATGAACTAGCCTACTAAATCAACTAAATCAAAATGTTCTAAATCAACTAAATGAACTAGCCTACTAAATCAACTAAATCAAAATGTTCTAAATCAACTAAATCAACTAGCCTAATAAATCAACTAAATCAAAATGTTCTAAATCAACTAGCCTACTAAATCAACTAAATCAAAATGTTCTAAATCAACTAAATCAACTAGCCTACTAAATCAACTAAATCATATCAACTAAATCAAGATGTTGCATATGAACTAGCCCACTAAATAAAAATGTAGCAGGCAGGAGGGAGAAGGAGGGGCGACTCGAGGAGAGAGAAGAGAGTAGGATGGAGGAGGAAGGAGGAGCACGGAGGGGCCGGCCGGCGGCCAGTGGAGGGAGGACGGAGGAGGAAGGCGGAGCGAGGAGGGGCCGGCCAGCGGCGAGTGGAGAGGGAGGACGGAGGAGGAGGCCGGTACCGGGCCCAGCAAGGAGGAGGAGGTGACGGCGGCGGAGAGGGAGGAGGGGCGACGGGGGAGGACCGGCGCGGGGGATTGAGAGGGATCCAGTGAGTGTGTGACTGTGAGTGGATCGGATAGAGGAGATGGGGGTGGGAGATGGAATGGCTTAGCAGTAGCGCGCTATAGCGAAAGACGCTCCTGCTAAACTACCTAGCAGCAGCACTTTTCACAAAGAAGCGCTACTGCTATGTGTCAGCATGTAAAAATAGACTTAGTTCAATTTATCAAAAATACATTGATCATCAACGATCTTTTTGTGTACAATCTGATTTGTCAATATGAGTCCTCACCAGTTTAGGAACAGGTGAAGACTCATATTGCAGCCACAAATTCTACACATAGAGTTCAATGAAGACCAAGTGCTTGTCAAAGTTTGAGAAGTAACATATTTAAGGTGGTAGAAACTCTCTTCACGGAGCGAGGTGGGACTAAATTTTTGTAGTAAACTTAGTAGTAGCGCTTATTGGCGAAATGCACTGCTACTATGCTACGTAGCATTAGCGCCCGTCATTATAACGCATTGCTGCTATAGCTAGCCTCGCGGCGGCCTCGTGGGAATTATAGTAATAGTGCGTATTTGAGCTGGCGCGCTACTTCTATATTTATTTCAGCAGCGAGTTATTCTTGAGCTTGCTACTGCTAATTAGCAGCAGCGCCTTATTTTAAAGCGTGCTGCTGATAAGATTCTGTGTATAGGCTTTTCCCTAGTAGTGTGTGCCTCGCTTGCACACTATAGATGCGCTAACCGCGCTCATTATACCTGGGGGCTTCTTACACAGAAGCTTAATTATCTATCTGGGCTTCATGCCCCGCACATGTATTATTCTTCCGCATTTACCTTTTCTTCGCCATTATATGCACCAATATGACTTATGTTTTGGCCAAGATGGGTCGCCTGGCTCTTGTATTTATGCCCTACGTTCCCGTTAATTCGACTAGGGCATAAGGGGAGCACCTCTGCGATTGTTACTGCCGGGTCAGCCGGATGTGTACCTCAGACTGGGTGAAGCCGAAACTAGCGTTCTTAAGGGAATATTCGGTCGGCGAACAAAAGATGATTTTTATTTATTTTCCATATATGCCCCCAGATGTTTTTTCCTGCGTCTTCGCTCGCAGTCCGGACATGCACCTTAGGGCATGCGTACCCAGGGAAAGGAACCCCTAACGGAACTATTCTCCCTAGAAGATGTTTCTTACTACCCATGTAATATAACATAACTAGTTGGGCACTTGTCCGTTCAAGCACTAATGACCCCTACACCTGGTTTCCACGCATACCCCGGTTCTTATATAACTGAGCGGGTATTCGGACACACTCCGAACTATCGGGTCCCGAGGATGAAGCGAAAAGGTCTGCCATGACAAATGATCTACAATCCGGCTAGAAGGCATTATACATGTCACTTTCATTACATAGTCATGTAGACTGACTAAATTCCTCGTCTATACCATCCAACAGGCGGTCTAGCCTACAATCCTGTTGGGAATACTTTGTGGCTAATTCTACTTGCCCATAGACTAAGCTAACAGGGATCTCTTTCCCGTCGGGCCCCACAGGTCCGACCTCGGCCATGTGGTTTGGGTCAGCCTTGGTATACTGCGTCTTCACCATGGCCCAGGCTTCCCCATCACCTTGACGGCAGGCCGATATCTTCCATAATCGGAAGCGCCGCCGTGCTCCCTTGAGCTTCTCCGCAAGCTCTCTAATGCCTTTTGGCAGGGAGAGTGATGGCCACAAGGCCTGGGCAATACCTTGCATCACCTGCCCAACTTGTTCGTGCAGTTGTGAGAGCTCGGATAGAAGATCACCCACAGACCCGGGCATCTCCTCCGCGGGACGACCCGTCAGCATACCTGCAGACATAACTCTGTTAGCCGGCTTCTCCGCCGTCCCCTTTTTAAGGGTTCGTTCAAGAACTTACTGAAAATGCCGCGTCGAAGCCGCTTATTCTCCTTCTCGGAGTCCGCAAGCTGGGCTCGAACATCTTTTAGTTCCACGCTCAGCTTGGTATTGGCGTCTTGGAGATTGTTTTTCTCCCACCTGACCTCAGTCAGCACACGTTCGCCAGCCTTTAGCTGTCGTACGGCATGCTGGTCCTCCGGATTCATCTGCAATATCTAGTGTTAGATCTGCAGCCACGCCGCATGCTATATGGTACCTATCATTCTTTGAAACAAATGTTACCAGCTAGGGACTTTTTAGGTTCCTTCAATGCGGCAATGGCGGCCCGAAGTTGGGTCTTGCATTCCTCCAGCTCCTGTGACAGTCGAGTATTCTTCTCTGTAAGAACTTGCACAATAGATGATCCTTAAATCAGTTCTGCTAACTGTTTCAAGTCTCAGGGGCTACTGATACATATAATCGTTAGATTTGCTTACCCGTACATCCCTCACATAATGGTCCATGGCTCTGGCTAGACCATTTTGAGCAGCACGGAGGTACGCATCTCCAGAATTGAAGGCATCAAATGCCTCTGGGGAGAAGCAAGCGTCACGGAGTACGGCTCAGCGACGCCTATGATTCATGGCGCTCTCCACTTCTGAATTTGTAGCAGATAGTCTATCCGCATCCTCTGTAGGAGGAGTATCCGGTGTCCGCCCCATGTCGGCTTCCGCCTCTATGTCCGGCCCTGGAGCCCGACTGGTGGAAGCATGATCGGCAGCCTCACCGGACATATTCAGGCGAGCGTTTTTTCTGTTAAAGAAACATGGATGTCATTACATTTTGAGAAAGACGACATCCACGGAGCGGGGTTTTTATCTTACCTATGCGCCGGCGTCTCCGTCCTGACCGCCTTCCTTTTTGGCCTGCCCGGCCTCGGTGCCTGTTGTTGGCAAGTTGCTGCGGGTTCGGCACGGCGCCCGAAGGCCTTCCCTGTAAAACACCATATGTATATGGTAGGTGAAGTGTCTAAAAGGGGATCCTAGTTTTTGGAGTTGGGATTTTTGGTTTTTCTTACGTGCGACGCAGGAAGCAGTCCGGGATAGTCGGACGTAATGGCCACCATGGCGTCATCACAGCTTAACTGATAGAACTGCCGGTCTATCAGCTCCACGAATATGTCCGGATCTTCTTCGAGTCCGGGACCAAGGGCCCGGTCAGGGTCCTCTGGTTGTGGAGATGGGCTGCTGACCTCCCTTATGGCTTTTCGCAGTTCTTGCTACAAGATGGCAAGGTGAGTACCTACGATAGAGAATGCGGGAAGAATGGGAGTGAGGAGATATAACTCACCCAGCTTAGAGGGTTGTACATGGAGAATCCATCCCGTGGCTTGATGCGGATGAACTCCTCTTCCTCTCCCTTGAACAACTCGGACAGAATTTTTGCTAAAGCAGCAGCGTTGTTCGGACCCTTATGCCCGCAACGTGTGGCATCATCTTCCCCGTTAAAACACCATAGGGGATGCCCTCGATATTGAAGTGGCTGCACTCCCACATTATGCATATTGACATAACCTCGATTACTGTCAACCCTGATTGAGCCAGTGCTTTAATCCGGTTCATCAGGTAAAGGACTTCTCCGTTGACTTCCTCCTGGTTGCTCCGTGGGCGCCAACTTCGGCGTTTCTTTAGATGAGCATTGTTGAACTCAGGAAGACCCCACCGAACAGGGTCCGGAAGGGGGACATCCTCCATATAAAACCATTCCAAAGGCCAGTCTTCGGACGTCTTCTTCGGAGTACCGGATAGGTATCCGGTTTCGGTGATGCGCCATATTTCGGCTTCGCCCACTTGATAAAGTGACCCCTTCTGTGTGCGGGGGACGAGGCAAAATAACCTTTTCCAGAACTCGAAATGAGCCTCGCAGCCCAAGAATAACTCGCAGATGGCAACATAGCCGGCGATGTGTAATATGGAGGCAGGGGTGAAATTATGCAGTTGGAGGCCGTAAAACTCCAGGAGCCCGTGGAGGAATGGATGAATTGGAAATCCATGTCCCCTTAATAAATAAGGAACAAGGCATACCCACTCCCTCGTAGAGGGACTGGGGAAGCTCTCCGCTTGCTCCCCGCCATTGTAGGTGGCGAGCCCGGCTCGGACGGGAACCATATACGCTGGAGGGAGAAATCCCTTGGTCTGTAGTTCGACTAATCGACTGTGTGGGACAGAACACCTCTCCCAATCACCGGGCTTGGGGCTACGGGGCGGGAGGAGGAGCTGGGGAGGTCGGCCATGCTGGAGTGGATCTTTCCGAAGCGTGCTCCAATGGATTCTCGCTGGGGGAGGATGGTGTGGATTGGATCTAAGAATCCCCATCCCTTTAATAGACAATTTATTTATCTGGCTAGGGGGGCGAATGTAGAAATGCCTTGGCGCCTCATATTCATTCGACGCGTGGAACAGAGCCCTTATTGGGCGCAGAAGCCAAGAGGTCCTACATTTATGGGGCCAGACACTGCTTAACAAACATTCGAAATTTGGAGCAGAACCCGCCTTGCAATGCCGAGGACAATACTGTGCGCCAGACTCATCGTCATTGAAGCCTGGTTCGGGGGCTATTGAGGGAGTCCTGGATTAGGGGGTATCCGGACAGACGGACTATGACCTTTGGCCGGACTATTGGACTATGAAGATACAAGATTGAAGACTTCGTCCCGTGTCCGGATGGGACTCTACTTGGCGTGGAAGGCAAGCTAGGAAATACGGACATGTATATCTCCTCCTTTCTAACCGACCTTGTGTAACCCTAGCCCCCTCCGGTGTCTATATAAACCGGAGGGTTTTAGTCTGTAGGACAACATACAATCATACCATAGGCTAGCTTCTAGGGTTTAGCCTCTCCGATCTCATGGTAGATCAACTCTAGAGGGCCCGAACCTGGGTAAAACATCGTGTCCCCTGCCTCCTGTTACCACCCACCTTAGACGCATAGTTTGGGACCCCCTACTCGAGATCCGCCGGTTTTGACACCGACAACGGCCCTCCTGACCCCATGCGGGCTATACTGCTACAACTGCATGCCGTTCGGACTACGCAACGTTGGGGTGACCTTCCAGTGGCTGATGCACATCGCCCTGGGCCAGCAGCTCGGGAGGAATGCTGAGGCCTATGTCGATGACATCGTGGTAAAATCCCGGCAAGCGAGGACCCTCATACAAGACTTGGAGGAGACTTTCGCCAGCCTGCGCCAGGTGGACCTGCGGCTCAATCCAAAGAATTGTGTGTCCAGCGCCCCTTTGGGCAAGCGCTGGGTTTCCTCGTATCGCACAGGGCAATAGAGGCAAACCCGAAGAAGGTCAAGCCGATAGAGGACATGAGCCGCCCCAAACTCTTAAGGAAATGCAGAAGCTCGCGGGCTGTGTGAACTCGTTGGGGCACTTCATCTCCAAGCTGGGAGAACACGCCCTACCATCTTTTAAGTTAATGAAGAAGAAGGGCCCGTTCGAGTGGGCCCCAGAGGATGACCTGGCGTTTCAAGACCTCAAGAGATATCTGACCAACCCTTCAGTGATGGTCGCGCCTCGGCCCCTCGAGCCCCTGGTGCTCTACCTGGCCGCCACGCCCCACTCAGCTACATAGGGTTGTTGGCTGTCCGGGAGAAGCGCTAGGCCAAGGATGCACCGCGTAATGTCGTACCTTCAGCCAGGATGGTGCGGCGGTGAGACGGAGCCACTAAAGCCACGACGACGCCCACGGACGATCAGACCCCACAAGACGGCGTCTCCGGGGATGTGGAGGCCATGGTGGGCAACCGAGCACTTGAGGTCCCCTGCCTCGGGAGGTGCCACAACCTCCGGAGGCCACAGGCTCCACCAACGCTCCCGCCCTCGTCGAGCACACGGTCTACTTCGTCAGCATGGTAATACGGGACACAAGGGCACGATACCCCATGCCGCAGAAGCGTCTGCTCGTGCTCCTGGTGGCCTCACGCAAGTTGCGTCGTTATTTCCAAGGCCACCCAATTAAGGTTGCGCAGCCTACCCACTGGAGAGGGTGCTCCGGAACCCCAACGCAGCGGGAAGAGTCGCCGAGTGGAACATCGAGCTGCAGGCGTTTCAGATGGACTTCAGCACAACCAGGGTCATCAAGGGGGCTGCCCTCGCCGACTTCATGGAAGAATGGACCGATGCTCTGGGACCAGAAGCAGGTGAGAACCGATCCCTCTCGCCAGGAAGTGAAGCGCCAGAGGGTTGGGTCATGTACTTCGATGGCGCTTTCGCATGCCAGGGCGCGGCGGCTGCAGTCGTGCTCATCTCGCCCACCCACGGCAAACTCTACTACGCCATGCAACTTTGTTTTCAGTGGGGCGAGAAGGTCTCCAACAACATCACAGAGTACGAAGGTTTGATCACCGACCTCAAGGTTGTGGCGGCCTTGGGGGTGAAGTGTCTCACCATCAAGGGGGACTCTCAACTCCTCGTCAACTTCTCCAACAAGGTGTACGAACCAAAGGACGAGCACATGGAGGCGTACCTCACGGAGGTACGCAAAATGGAGAAGCAATTCTTGGGCCAGGAACTACAACATGTGCCCTGCGACATGAACAAGGAAGCGAATGATATCGCTAAGAGGGCGTCAAGGCGATAGCCCTAGGAGCCTGGTGTCTTCGAGGAGCGGCTCTTTAAGCCTTCAGCGGCCCCTCCGGCTGCGGAGCCTAAGCCGTCTCACAAGGAGCTCCCCCCACCACCAACCTCAGGGGCTCCCGCCTATGGCCCGACCTCAGGAGTACGCCTGCTCCTTGGCTTGAGACTCGGGAGGGGTGCCGGACAGAAGAATTCAAGGCGTACCTACTACGGGGGATACTGCCGGAGAAAGAGGAGGAAGCGAAGCGTGTGGCCTGGCAGGCTATAGCATATTCCATCCAGGACGATGAGCTATACAGAAAACGACCAAATGATGTTTCTTTGCGATGCATCTCCAAGAAGCAGGGGAGCGAGCTGCTAGCTGACATATACGGCGGGGACTGCGGGCATCACTCATCATCGTGCATCCTGGTTGGCAAGGCATTCCGCAGTAGGTTCTACTGGCCCACGACACTCAACGACGCGACCGAGCTGGTAAGGCCCTGCGAGGCCTGCCGGTTCAATGCCAAGCAAATCCACCAGCCGGCCCAGGGCCTCCAGACTATCCCACTCACATGGTCGTTCGCGATCTGGGGGCTGGATATCCTGGGTCTATTCCCTCGAGCGCCCGGGGGCTACCTCTACCTCTATGTCGCCATCGACAAGTTCACCAAGTTGGCAGAGGTGGAAGCCGTCCGCACCATCCTAGTTGGGTCGGCAGTTAAGTTCATCAAGGGCCTCATCAGCCGGTTTGGGGTCCCTAACCGCATCATCACCGACAACGGCTCGCAGTTCACTAGTAATCTCTTCAAGACATATTGTGCTAACCTTGGAACGCTTTTGTGGTACACCCCAGGAGTAATGGCCAAGCCGAGCGCACCAACGCAGAGGTCTTAAGAGGCCTCAAGACTAGGACCTACAAAAAGAAGCTCAAGGCATGCGGAAGGGGCTGGCACGACGAGCTCCAGTCCGTGTTGTGGACCATCCGCACCACTGCCACCAAGCCAACAGGCGAGACCCCGTTCTTCCTCGTCTACGGAGCAGAAGAGATTCTCCCTCACGAGGTCAAGCATTGCTCCGCGCAGATCCTGGAGTTCGACGAAGCACGTCAGAACACCAGGTGGGGGATGGACCTCGTGCTGGGGGAGGAGCGCCGCCGTCAAGCCTCAGTCCGTGGGCGATCTCGTCCTGAGGCGGGTGCTCTCCAGGGAAGGGCTGCATAAGCTCGTGCCCATGTAGGAGGGCCCGTTTAGGATTGCCCGCGTCTCCAGGCCTGGCGCCGCGTGCCTGGAGATGCAGGACGGGACCCCCATCTAGAATGCCTGGAACATCCACCACCTCCGGAAGTTCTACCCATGAAGCAAGGCCCAGTGCCTGTGAAGGTCTCCGCTCGTGACACTCACATAATAATGAGTGGGGTTGTACACACCCCGGATTCTCCGGAGTGCCGCCCTCGGGCCTCGGGGGCTCCCTACCATGTCCTAGTGGCAGCACTTAGCTGCGTGCTGGTGAGAATACTAGACTAGGTGCCGGACGCGGCTGTTCATTTTCTTTCTGTAGTTGGTTTGCCCCCTTTTATGGAATTTGGAGTTCTGGTGTTTCTTGATTGCTTTGTTAAACCCTTTCTTTTCTCTACTTCCTCGCTCAGTTCTTTGTTTTGCACCAGGGAGGGTGGCAGTTGCCCGATGCTCTCCCTCGCGTGCCTCGTGTAGGGGCTGGGCAGGTGTGTGCATGCGCTGGGCTAACCTAAGCCACGGGCACGCCTTGCCAAAGCCCTATCGCCCCAGAGCTTCGGCTCACTCTAGAACTTCGACTCCCCTGACCCTCACGAGGCCCCTTCGATTGAGCTCGTGTTGCGCTGGGCCATGATCATGAGGCCTCGCACGAAGAAGGACAAGGCACCCGATGGGCGCATCCAGCTAAGTTACCCCTCTATGTCTACATGAAGCGTGAACGCCATAACACAACACATGAACAATAAACATAGCACAAAGCAGCATAAGCACTATGGTTCATTACACGCCCTCATGGGGCCCAATACTGGTTTCTTGTAAATGTAGAGGAAAGGAAAGGATAGGCAAAAGCGGCCCCTACGGCGCGGATGCTCATGAGGGTCGGCCCCCTAGACTCAGCCGGAACCCTCCTCGCGCTTCACTAGGGCACGGTGACAGGAATACCCACCACCGTCCTCGAAGCGAGCCCGATGATGTGGCGGCTGGTCATAGCCGCCACTGCTGGAGCTTTTGTCGGAGGAGGAGCTGCCATTGCCGAAGGAGCCACGGGCATCGCCGGGGGCAAGGCCGCCCTCATCCTCGTCATGGCTGTCGCCGAGGCCGAGCACTCCGTCTCCCTCGCTGTCTTTAGGGCACCACCCGGCGCGGCGGCCATCTTCCCTGAACACCCTCACGAAGAGGGTCGCGGCTCTGTCATACTTGAAGTGGAGGGTGCACCGCCTGCCCAGCCCGCGCACGCGCGCAATTGTCTGCCAGCCGCGGGCTAGGGCTACGTTGCCCGTGACAGGGACCTTCACCGTGACCCACGAAGCCTTGCTGCAGCAGCCGTCAGCGTGCTACTAGAGGACGCCAGGAACCGTGGCCGGCAGCTCGCTGGCAAAGGGGCGCAGAAGCTGAAGCCAGGTGCCAGCCGGGTTCTCTGACCACACAACAAGCTCCGGCGGCACCTGCGCCTAGTGGAAGCATGGCCGTGGAGGATGGGCGACCATGGCATGCCTCCCTTCATGGACGGGACTACCGCATCTCGGGCGGCTCTAGCCGCACGGAGAGACGCCGATGCGGCCGCCGGGAACGGCGCCGGACCCCGAGGAAGTACGTTCGCGCCCATGAGGGATCACAGCGGGGGTCGCCGCGTGCTTGTGGGGGCGTCCACGATCCTGCTTGGGCGGTGGTGAGTCAGGCCCCTCCTGGCACGGCTTCCCGTTCTTCGCAGCCATGAATCTCTTCGTCGGTGCCATGGGTGTCGCAACAGGATGGCGGAAGAAAGAGGAAGAAGGAGAAGCAAACGGAGTGGAGGAGAGAATGGGCAACAGGGGCTCCGCCCCTCTCCTCATTTATAGCCAGAGGGAGGTCAACCACCAGCCTCCATGATCTAAGGTAATGATGATTTTTGTCTTCATGCAGCAGGGACTCGTCAAGTTAGATGGTTGCCGATGCAGCATCGGGAAGCAGAGACGCCCATGACCCATCAATCGCCACGCGTCAATAGAGACCGTAGGCGGTTGGGGCCAGCGGTGCTCCGCACTTGCCCTTTGGCTTCGCCTCGAAGCCAAGTCCGCGCACACCTTAGGCCCGGGGGCTACTGTCGGCGTCCTTGGAACAGGGGTACCCAAACTTGCTTGCCTGCGGCCCAGGGCGTGGCTCCACCAACGGCCAAGTACGGCCCATCATCATCAGCAATCACTCAAGACCCTCGCGAGCGTACAAGCCTCACAAGGCAGACAACACTAGGACCTCCTACAGGGCGGCCTCGCTAGGCTGGCTCCCGAGGAGCGGAGTTATCTATGAAGGGGCCACCTCGCGAGGTTCGCGTGACATAAGCCATGACGACCGAAGCTAGGCGAGCGCCAGCGGGAGCAGAGTGTCAGTTTCCTCTTTGGTGCTAAGGAAGCAGGCGCGGGCGAGGAGTCCCGAGGCATCAGGCAAAGGTTTCCATATTGGTGCAACAAGACCAAGACTAGCAGGACGGCAGGATGGAGGTCACCGCGGAGCCCACGGCGACGTCACCACCAGAACCTTTGGCAGGCGAAGACCACCTTTCGTCAGGATAACTTGTACTAGTTTTCCCCCTCCGAAATTGGCCATTGTGGGATCCCTTCCCGCCTAAACATTTGGGAAGAGGATCAGGGCCTCTATAAATAGGACTAGCCATCACCGTAGTCAAGCATCGGCTCATCTGGGACAGATCATTCAGACCGCCCTCAAGCACACAAGCTCATCGAGCTCAAAAACACCTCTCCTTAGGAGGTCGTTCATCCACTGTATTAGTTCATCCTTAGCCCACGAGGCAATCCACCGCACCACACTGGAGTAGGGCATTACACCACAATGGTGGCCCAAACCAGTATAAACTCTCGTGTCTCTTGTTCCTTGGGTTCGGTGAGCTAGGCCTTGAGATCGTTGCGCGAGCGAGCTAGGGAGTGATCTTCATGCGCACCCAAGTGTTCGAACCTCAAGGGTTTGATGGAACCCAGAATTTGACAAGTTGTATTTAGGGAGTTATGTTATATTATAGTTGATTGTAAGAAACATCTTCCAGAGAGAATAGTTCCGTTAAGGGTTCCTTTCCCTGGGCCAGCATGCATGTTTTTTTGTGCATATTGAAGTTGTGATGCCAGAATCACAGTACATGTTATAGTCTAGGGGCTTTGTATTGCAACAGGGGGCAGTTTGTCTTTTGCTCGCCGACCAATTATTCCCTTAAGAACGCTAGCTTTCGGCTTCACCTGTATGAGATACACGTCTGGATAACTCGGATGTAACAATCGCAGAGGTGCTCCCTTTATGCCCTAGCCAAACAAGCGGGAACGTAGGGCATAAGCACAGGAGCCAGGCAACCCAGCATGGCAAAAGCTTAACTCATAAAGGTGCTAATGGTGAACAAAAGACGTATATGAGTAGACAACACATATATACTATGAGCTTGATGCTCAAAAAATAATAAGCTTCTTGTGAAAAGAAGCCCCCAGGTATTGTGGGGTATATACATTTAAGGATATATACCCCTCAGGTGTGCGGTGGATCCGAACACGAGCCAGAATTCGTATAAAAACGAAAAGAAGAAAAAGAAAAGAAATGGGTAAAGAACAGTGAGTTTGGACATAGGCGTAGTATCTTCGGAGTCTGGCAGCGTTCCATAGGTTCTACTCTAAGCGATTGTCTGATGCATTCCGAAGGCGATTGTCGGCGTTCTGGGAACGGGGGTCCCCAGACTTGCCTGCCTGCGGCCTGCGGCGTGGCTCAAAGGGGGGCCCAGCACGGCCCATCTTCATCAACACAGACCCAAGACCCTCGCGAGGGGCCAAGCCTCGCGGGGCGGACGACACGGAGCTTTCTCAGGCACGGCCTCATCAGGCTAGCTCGTGAGGAGGCGGAGAGATCAAGGTGGGGTACCTCACGAGGTGCCCGTGACGCAAGCCATGACGACCAAGGGCGCCAGGCGGGTGCCAGCCCGCGCAGTGTCCTCCTTTCCTCTTTGGTGCAAAGGGGGAAAGCACAGCCGCGGAGTACCGAG
Source organism: Triticum urartu (assembly GCF_056163025.1). Lineage (NCBI taxonomy): Eukaryota > Viridiplantae > Streptophyta > Magnoliopsida > Poales > Poaceae > Triticum > Triticum urartu. Next base: position 561,850,109 of record NC_141875.1, read on the forward strand.
GCATCAGGCAAAGGTTGCCATTTTGGTGCAACAAGACCAAGACTAGGAGGACTGCAAGACGGAGGTCATCGTGGAGCCCAGGACGGCGTCACCACCAGAGCTTTGTGCAGGCGAAGACTACTTTTGTCAGGGTAGCTAGGACTAGTTGTCCCCCTTCAAATTAGCCCGCCATTGTTGGCTCCCTTCCCGCTCGATATTTGGGAAGAGGACCAGGGCCTCTATAAATAGGACCAGCCACCCACAGAGGAAAAAAACAATCGGAGAGGGAGAGAGAGAGAAGGCTGGCTGAACTCCTCCCAGCAGTTCATCGCCCCAGCCAAGGACAGACCCTCGCGAGGCTGCTCTTCCTTGTATCATTCATCATCATCAGCCCAAGAGGCAATCCACCACGCCACACACTGGAGTAGGGTATTACACCACAACGGTGGCCCGAACCAGTATAAACTCTGTGTCCCTTCTGTTGTTCTTTCCATAGCTTAGATCTTAGCGAGGCGGAGGGGTGCAGGTAGGTAGGAAGCGAAATCTCCGCGCGCACCAGAGTGTTCGAACCTCAAGGGTCTGCCGGAACCCGAAATCCAACATTTGGCGCGTCAGGTAGGGGTGCGCCGGAATCCACCTTCTACCGCTCCGTGCCCCGTCGCGTCGTCATCATCATGTCCGGCGACCAGGCGGGCAACCCAGATCCATGGGCGGCGTGGCCCGCCCGCGCAGAACCGCTCGCCTCGGGCGACCCCGTGCCCCAGGCAGCTCACGGTCCGCAGGGCGCTGCGGGCCGCGGGCGACGCGGACAGGCTTCGACAGCTCCCACACCGTGGCAGGCGCGGTCGGCAGCAAGGGCCTCCAATCACGCCGCGACCACGACACCGTACACCCGCTAGGAGCAGGCGAACTCGAGGGCCGCGCTCATGGTGGCCCGAGAGCTGCTGCAGTGCAGGCTGCTGGAGGGTGGCCGCGACGTGCTGTTGGAGCGGGTGGCGGAGCTCCTGGGCTTCGCCGCCTCGGGGGCTCACCCCTTCAGCACCCAGCTCCCATCTCAAGCCCAGGGCGGCCCGTGCGGGGGCTCCGCGCGCGCTCGCGGGCTCCAAGGCTACTCCAACGCCAGCGAAGCTGTCAGCACCGGACCGGTGGCGGCGCTGTCCCCGCTCCCGGTCCGCGAAGAAGAAGGAGTCGACACGACCCGCGGCCCCAGTGGACAGCTGCGCTGCCACCCCACGGTGGGCGCGTCAGGCTGGACCGTGTGGCACGTGGGGCACTACGGCGTGGCCTTCGGGATGGCGGCACCAGAGGAATACGTGCCCCTCATGATGGACCAAGGACACCCTCACGAGAGCAAACAAGGCTCGCTCCTCAGCCCAAGCTGGGGGGACGAGGCGCCAGAAGCTGAGCCTTTCCGGGAGCCCCGGGACGGTCCCACTGGCCACGCTGGAGGCAACGATTATCGGGTACCGCTAATTCCTCAGGAGCAGGCATACACTAACCATGGATGGCAGGAGGTGCAGGTCGCCACAGCGAGCAGCTGCCCCGCTTCCACAGTCTCCTACCTCTCGGGAGGAGGGCGCAGGGGGCTGTAGGAGAGGGGCCAGGATCCGACATCACCACCGCGGCGTTCGGAGCAAGGTGTTCTCAGGAGGTAGGCCCTCCGCTGGGGAGGTGCCTCAGGGCCTGCCCCCGGCGGAGGACCCGTGGTCGTCGGGGGAACCGCTGGCGACCGCTCTACCCCATCGGCGGCGTCCTGGTTTCCGGTCGTCGTTGATGGCACTAGAGTGTGGCGCAAGGCGGGGCCCTCATCTGGCGATATGAAGCAAGGCCGGTACCTGTGAAGAAGGCCCAGTGCCTGTGAAGCTCGCCGCCCCGTGACACTCTCACGTAATAATGAGTGGGGTTGTACACACCATGGAGTCTCAGGGGTGCCGGCCTCAGGGCCTGGGGCTCCCTCCCACGCCCAGTGGCAGCACTTAGCTCTGCGCTGGTGAGAAGACGTCCAAGACTAGACTAGGTGCCGGACGCGGCCTTTTGTCTGCTTTTGTTGCTTTTCCCTTTGGTTATCGCTTTCCCCCGGTGGATTCAAGTTGGATTCGAATTTGAGATTTGCGTGTGTTCGGGGAAGGGGTGCTTAGTCTCGTTCGAGCAATTTCTCGCGTTTTGGTTACCACTTCGCCTTAGCTGCCTCCCCTTGTGAGCCCTTCGCGAGCCGGGTCAGGCCTAGCTTGCGCACAGCCCAGACTGCCGCCGATGTGTCCTCTCAGGAGGGTGTTTTACTGCAGATCCTACGGATCCAATCAGGGAACACTCGGGACACCACAGCCTCCCACAGGCTACCTCCGGGCCAGCACGGGACAAAGGTAAACTAGCCGACCAGCGCGTCGCTTAGGCCAACCACTTGGCGCAGGCGCATGGGCAATGTAGCGTCTACTAATACGATGAACACAAGTTTTACATAAGGGGCTCCCCCTCCAAAATGCTCTCACTGCCATCAGGCCAAAACCTGAGTTCTATTCATGCAGGGTAAGGAAGTAGGAACGATGCACAATCAGTCGGACAAATCCCCCAATGCGATCTCAGGAGCACCACCCGAGCCGTTGTTGGTGTCGCTGAACTCGCCATCGCTGTCCACGTCACCGCCAGCGGCATCAGGGCCGTTCACCTCGCCGCCTTCATCGGCCTCCACGATCACGCTGTCATTGTCAGAAGCGAAGGCCCTGATAAGAGCATCCACATTGTCTTCCACCCAGTGCGCCAGATCGTCTCGGACGGCCTGGGGGACTGGGGCGATGGCGGCGTCGAAATCAAAGTGGGGATCCATGTTCCAGAGATGGCTGAAGACGCGAGAAAAGGCGCGCCCGAGCAAGGCGCGGCTCCTCTCCTCCACCAACCTGTCAGCCCTGACCGACCGCGCCTCCAGCTGCGTCATCACGTCAGTGAAGGACTGAAGATTGCCAGCATAGTTGACTGCGTGCGGCTCGCCAATAGCCGCCTCGCAGATGTTGCCCAAGGTTGTGTTGGCTCTTTCCCGGAGCGTGGTGAGCATGGGGCCATGCTCATGCTCCAGGATCCGCCGCTGACGTATCTCGTCTGTGTTCTAGCGCGCGACGACCTCAGCCTCCTCCACCCGCTGGCGGAGAAGGAGCACCTCGGCCTGGGAGGTGGTTAACCCACCTTGCGCCACCTCAAGGGCGGCCCGGAAAGCATCGGCCCGCCGCGTCGCCTCCTCCAGCTTGGCCCTTAAGGCAGCAGTCCTGCCTTCAGCTTCGGCCTGGATCAACCCCAGCTTCTCTTCGAACTCGTGCTCGAGGTTCAAATGCGCCATCGCCACTCGACGTCCGACCTCCTCCAGGACGCGGGCTTCCTGTGCAGCGACATCATCCTCCGCCTGCATCACCAAGCGCTCCCTCGTCTCCAGACGCACGTACTCGCGGGTACGTTCGGCGGCTTCCAGCGTCAGCGCCTCCTCACGCTTCTGGAGCTCTGCTGAGTCGCCGGAGGCCACCTTCATCGATGCGAGGGCTGCCTCGCGCAGCTCCACCTGCTCCTCTAGTGAGTGGCACCAGGCCAGGAGCTCCCGAGCCCGCTCCTCCGCCGCCGTTCGCCGCCGGTTAGCTTCCCGAGCCTCCTCAGTGGCCCAAGATCGGGCCTCCCGAGAGGCCACCAGCGATCCCTTGGCCTCTGCGTCATCAAGATCGCGCTGACGGCGCACAAGGGCAATGGCGCCCTCCAGCTCGCGCCTCTCTGCAGCCAAGCGCAGGCCCTCGGCCTCAAGGCGCGCGGCTTCATCGGCAATCTCCTCACCAAGCAGGCTTACCGCGTCAGCCGCCCTTCATAGGAATCCTTGGCGGAGAGCGCGACGCTCCCGAGCGTGCTCGAGCACGTCTTCCACACCATCATCTGCCCCAAGAAAGCGTCGGAGGCCACGAGTCAGCACTCCCCCTCTGGGCTGGGGGCTGGCGGCTGGCACCCTCGCGAAGGCCGGGCACGCCATGTCAGAAGCCCGGCCTGGGACAAGCCCGTGCCCAGGTGAAGATCGCAGGGAGCGCCTCAGCCAATCGCAGTCCACGACCAGGCGAGAAGCCCACGGTTGGCTGGCTATGCCACGAGAAGGCCCGCGAAGGAGGATCGCGAGGTGCGCAGGACCACGGTACGCCTCGGGATGGTTCGCCTCTTCGATCGCCCTCACAACAAGGGCTCCGCTGCTTGGAGTGCTTGAGGACGGTGGAGGGGGCGAAGCCAAGGGGGACGGCTCCTCAGCCGTCTCCACAAGCTCGGCTGGAAGGGCCTGCGGAGCAAGGGTCAGTAAGAGCAATAGAAGGATCGGGAGCTGGGAAAGGAGAAGGCTTACTCATCAGTGGCGAAGTACTTCCTACGCTTCAGCAGGAACAAGGGTAATAAAGTGCAACTATCCCTAGGTGGTTTTGGTAATTCATAACAACATATAGCTCATTGAGCTAATGCTATTCCAAGATGACTATTTCAGGAAAGCTCAATGATTGGCATGGCATGGATGTGAAAGTGGAACCCTCAAAATGCTAAGGACAAAGGATTGGCTCAAGCTCAAAAGCTCAAGACTCTTCATTTTATATTTGAGTGATCCAAGATCACATTGAGTCTTTAGGAAAAGCCAATACTATCAAGGAGGGATGAGGTGTTGCTTAATGAGCCTCTTGCTTCATGTGCTTAGTGATATGCTCCAAAACCCTCAACTACTTTCCCATATCCACATATGACCTAAACCCTAAGCCAAACTCGGTCCTACCGATTCTTTCTATCCGGCGCCACCGAGTTTCACTTGTCATAAGCCACTGCCAAACCCTAGCAATTCGGTTCTACCGATAGGGATCTCGGTCTCACCGAGATGGGATTGCAAACTCTCGGTTTCCCTTTCGTAACTTTTCGGTCTCACCGAAAGAGCGAATCGGTCCCATCGAGATTGCAGTGTAAACTCTCTATTTCCTTTTTGTAACTTTTTGGTCTCACCAAAAGAGCAAATCGGTCCCACCGAGTTTACCTGACCAACTCTCTAGTTAGCTTATTACCAAACTCAGTCTCACCGAGTTTGTGTAATCGATCTCACCGAGATTACGTTATGCCCAAACCATAACCATATCGGTCTTACCGAGTTGCATGTCAGTCCCACCGAAAATCTCTAACGGTCACTAGGTTTACCTTTTCGGTCCGACCGAGTTTGTTGATTCGGTCCCACCGAGATTGGAAAACTGTGTGTAACGGTTCGATTTTGTGTGGAGGCTATATATACCGCTCCACCTCCTCTTCATTCGTGGAGAGAGCCATCAGAACACATACACAATTCCAACTCATATGTTCTGAGAGAGAACCACCTACTCATGTGTTGAGACCAAGATATTCCATTCCTACCATATGAATCTTGATCTCTAGCCTTCCCCAAGTTGCTTTCAACTCAAATCTTCTTTCCACAAAATCCAAATCCTATGAGAGAGAGTTGAGTGTTGGGGAGACTATCATTTGAAGCACAAGAGCAAGGAGTTCATTACCTACACACCATTTGTTACTTCTTGGAGAGTGGTGTCTCCTAGATTGGCTAGGTGTTACTTGGGAGCCTCCGACAAGATTGTGGAGTTGAACAAAGGAGTTTGTAAGGGCAAGGAGATCACCTACTTCGTGAAGATCTACCGCTAGTGAGGCAAGTCCTTCGTGGGCAATGGCCATGGTGGGATAGACAAGGTTGCTTCTTCGTGGACCCTTCGTGGGTGGAGCCCTCCGTGGACTCGCGCAACCATTACCCTTCGTGGGTAGAGCCCTCCGTGGACTCGCGCAACCGTTACCCTTCGTGGGTTGAAGTCTCCATCAACGTGGATGTAGGATTGCACCACCTATCACCATGGGAAAAACATCCGTGTCTCCAATTGCGTTTGAATTCTCCAAACCCTTCCCTTTATATTATTGCAAGTTGCATGCTTTACTTTCCGCTGCCAATATACTCTTTGCATGCTTGCTTGAATTGTGTGATGATTGCTTAACTTGTCCTACAATAGCTAAAATCTGCCAAGAACTAAAATTGGGAAAAGGTTAAGTTTTTATTTGGTCAAGTAGTCTAATCACCCCCACTCTAGACATACTTTCGATCCTACAAGTGGTATCAGAGCTTTGGTCTCCATTTGCTTTGATCTCCATAGCTTTTGGTGGTCATAGCCTTGGTTTCACAACCTAGGAGAGTATGGCATCTAGCGAGGGAAATTATCACCGTAGAGGTCCTTACTTTGATGGTACTAATTTTGCTAGTTGGAAGCATAAAATGAAAATTCATATTCTTGGACATAACCCCGCCGTTTGGGCTATTGTGTGTGTTGGTTTGCAAGGTGACTTCTTTGATGGGAAAGAACCAAACCGTGAAGCTACCGCGGATGAGTTGAAGATGTTGCAATACAATGCTCAAGCTTGTGATATTCTCTTCAACGGATTGTGCCCCGAAGAATTCAACAAAATCAGCCGTCTTGAGAATGCAAAGGAAATTTGGGACACTTTGATTGATATGCACGAAGGTACCGACTCCGTCAAGGAATCCAAGTTGGATGTGCTTCAAAGTCAACTTGACAAGTTCAAAATGAAGGATGGTGAAGGTGTCGCTGAAATGTACTCTAGGCTTGCTCTCATCACAAATGAGATTGCCGGCTTAGGAAGTGAAGAGATGACCGATAGATTCATCATCAAGAAGATTCTAAGAGCCTTGGATGGAAAATATGATACCGTGTGCACATTGATCGAAATGATGCCCAATTACAAAGATCTCAAGCCAATGGAGGTGATTGGAAGAATTGTTGCTCATGAGATGTCACTTAAGGATAAAGAGGAACTTCACAACAAATCAAGTGGTGCCTACAAATCCTCATGTGAAGCCCCTACATCATCAAGTGAGAAACAAAACTTCAATGAAGAATTGAGCTTAATGGTGAAGAACTTCAACAAGTTCTACAAGAGTAGAAGCAAAGATAGAAGCTTCAAGTCAAGGTCCTACAATGACAAAAGATCTTCTAGTCGAGAGCGAAACTGCTATAGTTGTGGAAGACCCGGACACTATTCCAATGAGTGTGCGGCTCCCTACAAGAGAAGAGAAGATTCTCCAAAAAGAAGAAGCAAAGAATCACCACCAAGAGAGAGAAGGAGTAGAGATGATCGTTATGAACGAAGATACTCACGGAGAAGCAAGGATTCGGAAAGGAAGGAAAAAATCATCAAGGAGCTACACAAAACGAAGACATCAAGCTCATGTTGGTGAATGGGTATCCGGCTCCGACTCCGACAGCCACTCCGAGAGAAGTTATCACTCCGACTCCGAAGATACTCAAGATGAAGGTGTTGCCGGTCTAGCACTTGTGTCAACCAACTCCTACGACATATTTGACTCACCAAATGAAGGAATTGGAAGATGCTTCATGGCCAAAGGTCCTAAGGTAACACACCCCGAGTATGTTGATTTCAATAGTGATGAAGATGACTTGTTAGGTGATGATTTGCTTGTTGACAACTCTAGTGATGAATACTATGATGAAACGTCAATTAATCATGCTAATCAAGATAAAACGAATGACAATGATAAGGAGAAGATTGAGGCTCTAACTAAAGAACTAAACACTCTTAAGTTAGCTCATGAAACTATCTTCGAAGATCATCGAGAACTTTTAAGAGGTCATGAGAAATTACGCTTTGAAAAGCTCAATCTTGAGCAAGAGCATGAGTTCTTAAAAGCAATCAATGATGATCTCTGCAAGAAAAGTTCTTCTTACATTGCCAAGCGTTTACTCTTACCCACTTACATGCCTCAAGTCAAGTCTAGTAACAAGAACAAGAAAGATTCTTCCTCTAGCAGTAACAATGATCATGCTAAATCCAATATTGTTGCTTCTAGTAGTTCTCTTGATTCCATTAATGATTCTCTTAGCCAAGTTACACTTGAGCAAGAAAATAGCTTACTGAAGGGAATTATAGAGAAAGGAGTGTACAAAAGCCTTGCCGGGAGTAAGCAATTCGAGGAAATTGTGCGCAAGCAAGGAATGCACCGGAAGAATCAAGGTGTTGGATTTGAACGAAAGTTCAATGCCAATGGAGTTGAGTGGGAAGAAGATCAATACCCCAAGACAAAGTTTGTTCCTCAACAAGAGAAGTATGATACTTCTTTCAAGGGGACACAAGCTCAAGATGATCTTCCACCACAAGAATACAAGCAAAAAGGCAAGGACAAGCTTCAAGAGGAAATTGATGCATTTGAAGAAGCTCCTAAGACCTTAGTCAAGTGGATTCCCAAGACTACTTCAAGTTCCACTTCATCAAGTATGACTACACCTCCAAGGATTCCCATCAAGATGGTGTGGATCCAAAAGAAGAAGAACTAGAGAGTTCTTGAGGGTGACTCCGCCAACATACTTCACTCTTATCATTTTGGCAAAAACAAGTGCAATCAACTTCCACATCTTGCACTAGTTCAAGGAGTCACAAACCCTCTTGTTGGTAAGCAAGGGACAAGGTAACCTAAAAGTTTTCATGGACATCATCTTGTGTGTGCATCACTCTATGTCTATGGATATCCTTGTTTGTTCCTTGTGGGACTAACCCATGTAGGTATTGAAAGTGCAATTCACTCAAATGGATAGCTCCAAGTGATCATCAACATTGAGCATCCACATCTTCAACATCTACATGAAGTCATCATCGACAAAACCCGAGGTTAGTTCATCCCTCTAAGGGGGGGTATCACATCTAGGGGGAGCTTTACTCTAAGACTTGAGCTAAAGCAACTCTAAAGATGTGAACACAACAATGCTTTATGTAAAAGTGGTAACCCCACTTGAGCTTAAACGATGAGTATGACCTATGATCAAGTGTTCTCACTTGACTCCTAAGTCAATATACTCATATATAGATGACCTTGTCATCGCAAATTTCTTAATAGATGCTAGAATTGGTTGTGCATGCCTTGTCACATATTTCATTTGCCATCTTATTGTGTGAGCATGCTGGTTGCATATTTTACTCATTCGAGGACATCCACTTGTTGTTTTGATTGTTTGGTTTTATTTCCTTTTGCCAAGTGGATGGACAAGAATGCCTAAGAACCTCCTATAGCTATCTATGCTTTTCTCGTCTCAAACTCTATTCATGCTACATCACAAAATTTGATCAAGTCAGATTCGAACCACTCTGTGTGAGGAGTGCTCGGAGTCCCCGATTCGTCATAGACTTAAACTTCCAAAACCTCTTTATGATTCTCGGTCTGACCGATACCCTACTTTCGGTCCTACCGAGATCATTAAGTTGATCTAGGTTTTCGATCTCGGTGCAACTGATTTGAACCATTCGGTCACACTGAGTTGCAACAACTGTATACAGTTTTGCATCTTGGTGCCACCGAGTTGTTCCACTCGGTCACACCGACAGGGTCAGGCTATATATAGTCACGGGCAAAAATTTGGAAATTTCTCCGGACCCCTTCGCCCGTGCGATAGCCTGCTCTGCCAACTTGGTCTCCGGATCGTCTCCTCTTCGCCAGCCGCCTCCATTTGCTGGTCTCCGTCGCCGTCAACGGAAATTCAACCCCGCCGTTGCCGCCGTAGCGAGTCTCCACCGAACTAGGGTACGGACTCGATCTTTGTGCTATTCCCAAATTCGATTCTTAGCACATTGTGATCATCATGATTCTTGCCACGTTTGTTAAACTTCTATCCAGTCAATGAACTCGTAGATTAGGTTTAATTCGAAAATTTTAGGGTTAGGTTTCCACCAAAACCATCTCGGACCCACCGAGTTGAAAAACTCGGTCCCACCGATTTGGCTTATGCCATTGCACAAGTGAGACTCGGTCTGACCGAGAATTACTTATCAGTGTGACCAATTTTGGAACTCTATGAAACCCTAGCAGTCTCGACGCCACCGAACTGTGACTCGGTCTGACCGAATTCACTAGTTTAGGTGCCAAAACTGCTTCGGTATCACCGAGTTTAGAAATCGGTAGATCCGAGATGCTTTTAGTGGGAAACTAAAACTAAGTTTTTGAATTATTGTTTTGCAAAAATCTCTGCATTTTGTGATGCTTATCCACTCTATCTCATCTATAACCTATTCACAGGGTCGGCAGTCAGAGTTTGCATCATGTCAGACCAAAGTGATAGCCAGAACTTGTCAGAGCAGCAAGTGCAGATGAGTGAGGGCACTAGTCCCTCAAGTTCCTCAGATGATGGCAGCAGGAGCACCCCTAGCAATCTGCCTAAAGCTGCCACAAGACAGAGAAAGAAGAGAACCTCAGACTCAAAAGATGAGGATTATGTGGCAGAAGAGGAAGCAACTTCCAAGAGAGTTGAGCCAGCACAGGGCATAAAACCAGGGATGAAGATCAAAAGGCCAACAGGCAGGCAGTCTATGTCAAAGGCCAGAGCTTCAACTGAGAAGCCCACTCCCATTGAACCAGTTGCTGCTGAAGGCAAGAAGAGGAAAGAAAGGGTGAAGAAAACTGTAGCCAGAGTGCTTGGCAAGGCTTCCATCATGGAAGATGAGGAGGAAGAAGAAGAGGTAGCTGCACCAGCACCTAAGGCACCCAAGCTGATGGGTGATTCCATAAGAACAGGGGCAGCTGCTTCCAAGGCCAAGCCAGCTCCAAAGCACAAGCCAAGAAGGAGAAGGCGAGGAAGGAGAAAGCTGCCAAGATGCCTACTCAAGAGGAGGCATCTGAATATTTCCTGAAAACCAAACAAGAGCAGCTTGGTTACTTGATTGCATCCTCCCTGCGGATTGAGCAAGGACTAGCCACCCTAACTCAGAACCAGGAAAGCTTAGAGAGGGTCATGGAACAAAAGTTCTATGACTTGGATATCAAAGTGACAGAGATTCAGACTGCAGTGGAGCAGCTCCAGGATGACATGCAGGAGAGGAGAGGCAAGACTACAACTGATGCCTTTGCCAGAGTGCCACGAGGTCCGAGGTCGTCTGCAGTGCCAGTTGCTGACCCCAGAGCCACCACGTCTGCACCAGCTACAGCCTCAGTTCCACCAGCTCCAGCGTCCACTTCAGCCTCGACTCCGACCACGTCTACAGAAGGCTTTGTCCTTGGAGTGCTCCGGACTCCACCACCACCTGAAGATCAAGCCTGAGTGTCGACTTAGCACTCTGCATTTTCTAGGAACTTTTTGGTAACTTGTTGCCAAAGGGGGAGAAAATGTATAGATCATAGGCTTCGAGAGAGAGTGTTGCTTTTATTCTCTCTTGTTTTATTGGGTGGTTTTTCAAACTTTGTTTGCTTTTGTGTGAGATACTATGTCATTGCTCGTGAGACATTGATGATCATGTGTTTGATCATAAGCTACACTTAATGTTTGCTTAATATTATCATCTTATCTATCTTATGTGATCATTCACTATTCTTGGTGATGAGTGCATGTATTTCATTCTTATCATTTTAAGCGCTCCACCAAGATGTATGTGACATGCAAGAGTAACCCATGATTCTAACTCTTTGTGCATTTGCAGTCCAAAGCAAATTTTAAATATGCACAAATTTAGGGGGAGCTCTTACTTGTCACATACTTCTCAAAGCGACGATATATTTCATGCTTATTATCATTTGTTGAAGCTTTGATCTATATGTTGTCATCAATTACCAAAAAGGGGGAGATTGAAAGTGCAACTATCCCTAGGTGGTTTTGGTAATTCATAACAACATATAGCTCATTGAGCTAATGCTATTCCAAGATGACTATTTCAGGAAAGCTCAATGATTGGCATGGCATGGATGTGAAAGTGGAACCCTCAAAATGCTAAGGACAAAGGATTGGCTCAAGCTCAAAAGCTCAAGACTCTTCATTTTATATTTGAGTGATCCAAGATCACATTGAGTCTTTAGGAAAAGCCAATACTATCAAGGAGGGATGAGGTGTTGCTTAATGAGCCTCTTGCTTCATGTGCTTAGTGATATGCTCCAAAACCCTCAACTACTTTCCCATATCCACATATGACCTAAACCCTAAGCCAAACTCGGTCCTACCGATTCTTTCTATCCGGCGCCACCGAGTTTCACTTGTCATAAGCCACAGCCAAACCCTACCAATTCGGTTCTACCGATAGGGATCTCGGTCTCACCGAGATGGGATTGCAAACTCTCTGTTTCCCTTTCGTAACTTTTCGGTCTCACCGAAAGAGCGAATCGGTCCCACCGAGATTGCAGTGTAAACTCTCTATTTCCTTTTTGTAACTTTTCGGTCTCACTGAAAGAGCAAATCGGTCCCACCGAGTTTACCTGACCAACTCTCTGGTTAGCTTATTACCAAACTCGGTCTCACCGAGTTTGTGTAATCGGTCTCACCGAGATTATGTTATGCCCAAACCCTAACCATATCGGTCCTACCGAGTTGCATGTCAGTCCCACCGAAAATCTCTAACGTTCACTAGGTTTACCTTTTCGGTCCGACCGAGTTTGTTGATTCGGTCCCACCGAGATTGGAAAACTGTGTGTAACGGTTGGATTTTGTGTGGAGGCTATATATACCCCTCCACCTCCTCTTCATTCGTGGAGAGAGCCATCAGAACACATACACAATTCCAACTCATATGTTCTGAGAGAGAACCACCTACTCATGTGTTGAGACCAAGATATTCCATTCCTATCATATGAATCTTGATCTCTAGCCTTCCCCAAGTTGCTTTCCACTCAAATCTTCTTTCCACAAAATCCAAATCCTATGAGAGAGAGTTGAGTGTTGGGGAGACTATCATTTGAAGCACAAGAGCAAGGAGTTCATTACCTACACACCATTTGTTACTTCTTGGAGAGTGGTGTCTCCTAGATTGGCTAGGTGTTACTTGGGAGCCTCTGACAAGATTGTGGAGTTGAACCAAGGAGTTTGTAAGGGCAAGGAGATCGCCTACTTCGTGAAGATCTACCGCTAGTGAGGCAAGTCCTTCGTGGGCGATGGCCATGGTGGGATAGACAAGGTTGCTTCTTCGTGGAGCCTTCGTGGGTGGTTGCTTCTTCGTGGACCCTTCGTGGGTGGAGCCCTCCGTGGACTTGCGCAACCATTACCCTTCGTGGGTGGAGCCCTCCGTGGACTCGCGCAACCGTTACCCTTCGTGGGTTGAAGTCTCCATCAACGTGGATGTAGGATAGCACCACCTATCCGAACCACGGGAAAAACATCCGTGTCTCCAATTGCGTTTGAATTCTCCAAACCCTTCCCTTTACATTCTTGCAAGTTGCATGCTTTACTTTCCTCTGCCAATATACTCTTTGCATGCTTGCTTGAATTGTGTGATGATTTCTTGACTTGTCCTACAATAGCTAAAATCTGCCAAGAACTAAAATTAGGAAAAGGTTAAGTTTTTATTTGGTCAAGTAGTCTAATCACCCCCCTCTAGACATACTTTCGATCCTACACGTAATCGTCGCCCAGGGCCTGCCTTCTCTTTCGGAGGGCCTCAAAGTCCATGCGGAAGCGTCCTAAGAGTTGGGCGCAGGGATCAACCTGTGACGAAGATGGAGCATCAAGGCGATCTGCGTCAGGGGTGCCTGCCGGATGTGCGCCGCCAATCGCCTCGCCAAGAGAAGCCGCTGGAGCCTTAGGGGCCTCAGTCACAGGCGTAGAGGGCAGCTGCTTTTCACCCTCAACCTCAGCGGCACGGGCCCCAATAACTGCTTCCTCATGAGCATCGCCCGGTGTTGTCTCCCCGCTGGGAGCCCCCTCGGCCTCTAGCGCCTCATGCCTCCCTGCTCCGCCACTTGAGGAAGAGTCGCCTTGGCCGACTGGAAGGGCAGCCACCACCACTGGGTTCTCGCGAGGCCCCTGGAGGCCGGCGGGGCACGACCCCCACTCATCGAAGATAGGCATCTGCCTCACAAAATCGCCCCTGCTCTGGCAGAGGTACAGCAAGGCCCCTCCCTGCTGGATGCTGCCAGGGTTGGGGTCCCCAGTCAGGGTCAAGAGCGCCGTCCTCAGCACTTCAGGCTTCAGGTCCTCTTCCTGGAGCCTCATACGATCATCGCGCCCGCTTAAGGCCCACATCCGGCGGGAGTGGCGTTGGAGGGGAGAAACGCGGCGCAGCAGGAACTCCTTCACCACCTTGGGCGCTGTCACGCCAAGCGACCTCAAGAACGCGAAGCGGTGCCAAACGAAGACGAGCCGGGGGCTCTCAAGCGTCTCTTGGCCCCATCCCGAATTGGGGACAACAGGCGAAGTTGGCTCCGACAGCAGGGGGCTGGGCACCCCAGCATCCATATACAGCCACCGCTCGTGGAACCTAGCCGCGGGCGGAGGGAGCTTGAAGTCAATTCCAGAGGCCGCTGTCTCAGACGCGGCAACGAAGCTCACGCACGCCCAGCATAGGGTAGGGTCAACAAGGCGCAGCAAGAAGAAGTGGCGCAGCAAGGCAACCGAAGGAAAGATGCCCATCATAGCCTCGCAAACAAAGGCGAAGACCGAAAGGAGAGTGATGGATTCAGGACCCAGATGCATCATGTGGATCTGATAGTGGGAAAGCACGGCATTGAAGAAATCAGAAAAGGGAGGAACCAGACCCGCCCACAGGGCGTCGGCAAAATACGGGACCTTGGTGACTATCCTGTCGATGGAGAAGTGGGACGCGGGCCAGGCCGTCGTCCTCCGGTATTCGTTGAAGATAGTGGCCAGAGCCGAGCTGACCATGCCCAAGCCCTCGGCGGGGGCCGCCAACGGCGGCGGGCAAGGCAGAGACACGGATTTCTTCCCTCTTCCCTTCTTCGTCGGAGCCATGGCGATGGGAAGGGGGGAAGGTTGAAGATCGGGTTGAAAACAGAAACCGGAGTTCGACCGGAGGAAGGACAGAGGGCGCTCGAGCAACAGAAAGGGGAACGGCTGTGTACGACTACGAGTCCGCCTAGCATGGCGCAAGATAAGGAGGGCATGGGGGAACAGTGCCGCCCACGTCCAATCAACCGCCACGCGACGCCCAAGGCCGCAGGCTATTAGGGCCCGCGGCGCTTCGCTCTTGCCCTTCCGCCTCCCTGCACGGCCAAGTCCGAGTGCGCCTTGGGCCCGGGGGCTACTGTCGGCATTCTGGAAACGGGGGTCCCCAGACTTGCCTGCCTGCGGCCTGCGGCGTTGCTCAAAGGGGGGCCCAGCACGGCCCATCTTCATCAACACAAACCCAAGACCCTCACGAGGGGCCAAGCCTCATGGGGCGGACGACACGAAGCTTCCTCAGACACGGCCTCATCAAGCTGGCTCACGAGGAGGCGGAGAGATCAAGGCAGGGTACCTCACGAGGTGCCCGTGACGCAAGCCATCACGACCAAGGGCGCCAGGCGGGTGCCAGCCCGCGCAGTGTCCTCCCTTCCTCTTTGGTGCAAAGGGGGCAAGCGCAGCCGCGGAGTACCGAGGCATCAGGCAAAGGTTGCCATTTTGGTGCAACAAGACCAAGACCAGGAGGACTACAAGATGGAGGTCATCGTGGAGCCCAGGACGGCGTCACCACCAGAGCTTTGTGCAGACGAAGACTACTTTTGTCAGGGTAGCTAGGACTAGTTTTCCCCCTTCAAATTACCCACCATTGTTGGCTCCCTTCCCGCTCGATATTTGGGAAGAGGGCCAGGGCCTCTATAAATAGGACCAGCCACCCACAGAGGGAAAAAACAATCAGAGAGGGAGAGAGAGAGAAGGGTGGCTGAACTCCTCCCAGCAGTTCATCGCCCCAGCCAAGGACAGACCCTCGCGAGGCTATTCTTCCTTGAATCATTCATCATCATCAGCCCAAGAGGCAATCCACCACGCCACACACTGGAGTAGGGTATTACACCACAACGGTGGCCCGAACCAGTATAAACTCTATGTCCCTTGTGTTGTTCTTTCCATAGCTTAGATCTTAGCGAGGCGGAGGGGTGCAGGTAGGTAGGAGGCGAAATCTCCGCGTGCACCCCAGTGTTCGAACCTCAAGGGTCTGCCGGAACCCGAAATCCGACAGCGATAGGCTCCTCCAGTGAGAACTTCATCTGTAATGAAGGGACCCTCCCATTTGGGCTTGAGCTTGTCCTTTTTCTTCTCTGTTAGGCGCAGAATGAGTTCACCGACATTGTAATCTTGGACCGCACTTCTCTGCTTTGGTATCTTCGAGCTTGTTGTTGGTAGAATGGTGAGCGAGCTTTTCCGACATCGCGCTCCTCCTCTAGGCCATCTAAGTCATCTTGCCGATTGAGCTCGGCTTCTTTCTCCTCGTACATGCGGACTCGAGGTGAGTCGTGGATACTATCGCAGGGCAAGAGGGCCTCTGCGCCGTACACCATGAAGAACGGTGTGTATCCGGTCATGCGATTGGGCATGGTCTGCAGCCCCCAGAGTACGCAGTCGAGCTCCTCAACCCGGTGTTTATCAGACTCCTGTAAGGATCGCACTAGTCTGGGTTTAATGCTGCTCATTATCAGGCGATTAGCTCGTTCGACTTGACCGTTTGTTTGAGGGTGATAGACGGAGGCATAATCAAGCTTGATGCCCAGATTAGCGCACCAGGTTTTTACTTCGTCGGATGTGAAGTTGGAGCCGTTATCGGTCATGATGCTATGTGGGACACCATAATGGTGTACGACACCTGATATGAAATCTATCACTGGTCCGGCTTTAGCCATTTTAACTGGCTTGGCCTCTATGCACTTGGTGAATTTATCCACCATGACCAACAGATATTTTTTCTTATGGCTTCCTCCTATAAGGGGTCCGACAATGTCAAGCCCCTAGACCGCAAAGGGCCAAGTAATGGGGGTCGCTTGTAGGGCGATAGGCGGCATATGGCTTTGATTGGCGAAAAGCTGGCATCCTACACAATGTTGGACGAGGTCTTGCGCATATTCTCGGGCCGTAGGCTAGAAAAATCCAGTTCGGAAGGCTTTACTTACAAGGGCCCGAGCTGCGGCATGATGACCGCCAAGACCAGCATGGATCTCAGCAAAGAGCTGCCGCCCTTCTTCTTCGAAGATACACCTTTGAAGGACTCTGGTAGTACTTTTCTTGTAGAGCTCTCCTTCATGAACCTTGTAGGCTTTCGAGCGTCGGACGATGCATCAAGCCTCATTCTGGTCCTCCGGGAGCTCTCGCCTATTGAGGTAGGCCAGGAAGGGTTCCATCCATGGGGCGATTACCGCCCTGATTGCATGAGCCGATGGCGTTGGTTCGGTGGTCGGGCCTCTGATGATATCGGGATTGTATTCGGAATCCGGGGGTGTGATCGGATCTGAAATGATGTTGCTGCTCACGTCCTGCCATACCACGGATGGCTTGAAGAGCCTTTCCACGAATGTGTTAGGTGGGATGGTGTCACGCTTAGCCCCCATGCGATCAAGGATGTCCGCTGCCTGATTGATCTCTTGGGCCACATGATGAAACTCGAGCCCCTCGAACCGAGCTGATATTTTAAGTACGGCATTATAGTAAGCCGCCATCATTGGATCTTTGGCATCAAAATCTCCATTTATTTGGGATATTGCGAGGTTTGAATCCCCGCACACCTCAAGGCGTTGTATGCCCATAGAGACAGCCATCCAAAGACCATGCAATAAGGCCCCATATCCGGCTGCATTATTAGAGTCTATATACAGTATTTGGAGCACATAACGGACTGTATCTCTTGTGGGGGATGTCAGGATGACGCCGGCCCCAAGTTCAGCTAGCATTTTAGAGCCATCGAAGTGCATCACCAAGCTGGAATATGTGTCATACTCTTTAGGGAGTTCAGCCTCTGTCCATTCGGCGACGAAGTCAGCCAACACCTGGGATTTAATGGCTCGGCGTGGTTTGTACGTTACTTCAAATGGTAAGAGCTCAATGCCCCATTTGGCCATTCGTCCGGTGGCGTCTCGGTTGTTTATAATATCATTGAGTGGTACTTCTGAAGCAACTGTGATTGAGCACTCTTGAAAGTAGTGTCATAGCTTGCAAGACGCCATAAAGACCGCATATGCTATCTTCTGATAATGTGGGTATCGAGATTTGCATGGTGTAAGGACCGTCGATACATCCTATACTGGTTTTTTGAGTGGGAATTTATGCCCCTCTTCTTCTCGTTCGACGATGAGCACCGCACTCACCACCTGGTGGGTTGCGGATATGTAAAGCAACATCGGTTCGCCGATGTTTCGTGCGGCCAAGATTGGGTTGCTAGCTAGCAAATTTTTTATTTGCACCAGTCCGGCCGCTGCAGCGTTCGTCCATGCGAAGTGGTCGGTGCGTCGGAGCAGGTGATATAATGGCAATGCCTTTTCTAACCTAGAGATAAACCGGATCAAAGGTGCGATGCACCCGGCTAGTTTTTGGACCTGCTTCGGGTCAGTTTGTGTTCCCAATTGTGATAGGGCTCGGATTTTGGCTGGGTTTGCTTCAATTCATCTATTGGAGACAATAAACCCAAGCAGTTTGCCGGCGGGAACGTCGAAAATGCACTTTTCCGGATTGAGCCTGATGTCATATGTTCGAAGGTTGTCGAATGTAAGGCATAAGTCATCCACCAATGATTCAACGTGCTTAGTTTTGATGACTACATCGTCTACATATGCCTCCATAGTCTTGCCGATTTGCTTTTCCAGGCACATTCGAATCATGCGTTGGTAAGTGGCGCTGGCGTTCTTGAGCCCAAAAGGCATAGTGTTGAAGCAGAAAGGCCCATACAGGGTGATGAATGTCATTGTGGCCTGGTCGGATTCCTTCATCTTAATTTGATGGTATATGGAGTATGCGTCGAGGAAACACAGTGAATCGTGTCCCCGGTTGCATCAATAATCTGGTTGATGTGAGGTAATGGGAAAGGGTCCTTAGGGCAGGCCTTATTAAGATCTTTGAAATTGACACACAAGCGCCAGGATTTATCCTTCTTCGGTACCATGACCAGGTTGGCTAGCCAGTCAGGATGTTTGATCTCTCTGATAAATCCAGCTTCAAGTAACTTGGCTAGCTCCTCCTCCATAGCCTGTCGTTTGGGTTCGGAAAATTGCCACAGCATTTGCTTGACTGGCTCGTATCCCTTCAGTATATTGAGACTATGTTCGGCCAGTCCGCGCGGGATTCCTGGCATATCAGAAGGGTGCCAGGTGAAGATGTACCAGTTTTCGCGCAGGAACGCACGTAATGCGGCGTCGACAGTCGGGTCTTGCTGTGCCCCAATGGAAGCTGTCTTCTTGGGGTCCGTCGGGTGAACTTGAAATCTGACTATTTCGTCTGCTGGTTTGAAGGAAGTTGACTTAGGTCTCTTATCGAGTATTACATCATCCCTATCCACTATGGAATGTAAGGTGGTTAATTCTTCGGCCGCGAGGGCCTCTGATAGTGCCTCAAGGGCCAGGGAGGCGGTTTTGTTTTCAGCGCCGAGTGCTATGTCCGGATCACTGGTAATGGTGATAACTCCATTGGGCCCGGTCATTTTGAGCTTCATATACCCATGATGGGGTATAGCTTGAAAGCGTGTGAATGCGTCTCGCCCCTGCAGGGCATGATACCCGCTGTTGAAAGGTGCCACATGGAAGAGCAACTCTTTGGACCTATAGTTATTCGGCATGCCGAATACGACGTCGACTTGGATTTTTCCCGAGCATCTTGCTTCCCGACTGGGTATAATGCCTCAAAAAGTTGTATTACTCTGCTCAATGTGACTCCTGTCGATTTGCATTTTATTGAGTGTGTCCTGATAGATGATGTTCAGTGCGCTGCCACCGTCCATTAGCACTTTAGTGAGTCGAAAGCCGTCCACGATTGGGTTTAGGACTAGAGCGGCTGGTGCCCGGACTGAGCGGGATCTTGGTTCGTCATTAGCATTGAAAGTAATCGCCGTGTCATTCCAAGGGTTTATTGCTGCTACTTGGCAGACTTCGGCAAGGTCGCAGAGCGCCCTTTTGCGCCGATTATTTGATGAGAAGGTCTTGAAGATTGTGAATACTTCGGGATCGTCGTCCTCCGAAGAGTACGTCTCTAGGGTAGTGTTGGTGAGGATACCCTCACTGCTCTTGGCCACTTGCCAGAGTATCCAACATGCCCATAGGCTATGCCTTGGTTCGGTATTCGGCGTCATGTGTATTTTACATGGCCTATCGAGCCATCCCTCGAGGACAGTTCTATGCCCCGTAAAGGGCTTAATTTTCTTGTCCACGGGATGATGATCAGGTGCCCCGCGAGGGTGCATCCTTTTGCCCGTCCGGGAGGTGGCTTAAAGGCATGTGGTTCCCAGCGGGCTGTCTGAGTTTTCCAAGCGCTTTCCATTGCGCAATACTTCTACACTATGTGTGCCAAATCTGCAAAGTGCGGTATGTGGCTGCAGCTGAGGGCATTAAGGATTCCCTCATCCGTACAGTTCTTGCGAAATACTGAAATCGCTTTGTCGTCGCAGCAATCTTTAATCTTGTTTTTAACAAGTAGGAATCTAGCCCAAATGTGATGGACTGTTTCCTGAGGTTGCTGACGTATATACATTAAGTCGCATATGTCCGGGGGACTGGAATTTCTTGGAGAGTATTGCTTGTGGTGGGCGGTGGGATTAAATCTGACCTATGGCCCATTGTGGAATCCGGTTTTTGAAGAATTTCTGAGCTTAATGGCCCAGGATCCGGAGTGTCCTGAGGGTTTTTAGGGTCGAAGCCTGATTCTATGTTCGGAGGACGGATAGTTTCTTGAAGATGGGAGATTGGCTCGCGAAGCTCGGAGATCCGAACATAGTTTGTTTTTAGCGTAGGAGGACCGGCATCCTCACCTTGCTCTTCCACGATGGTCACCAGATGGGTGACCGGTGGGGATATGATTTCTCTCTGGTCGGGTTTAAGCCCGATCAGATCATAATCTATAGAGACCCCCAGGGCGGCGATGCGATCTAGTAGTTCGTTTAAAGACGAAACATCTATCGGATCCATCTTATCGACGCTTTCGGAGTCGATGTGGAGACGATTTTTGGCAATCCGGGGGGCTGCCTCAGGCTTTATGGCCGGGCGGGCGCCTATGGTGAAATTGCCAATCAGGAGGATTTGCCCATGAACTAGGGCTTTTCTAGAGGTGATTCTGTCATTGATGACGAGGCGAGCCAACGATCCTTCTATCGACAGAGGTGATTTTCCATAGTGATGTGCATTACCAAGAGGGCCCAGAGATACCTCTCTGATACTCGGAGTGACAAATCCTAATCTTGATATATGCCAACTCAACAAACACCATCGGAGACACCTGTAGAGCATCTTTATAATCACCCAGTAATGTTGTGACGTTTGATACCACACAAGGTGTTCCTCCGCTATTCGGGAGTTGCATAATCTCATAGTCAGAGGAACATGTATAAGTCATGAAGAAAGCAATAGCAATAAAACTAAGCGATCATTATGCTAAGCTAACGGATGGGTCGTGTCCATAACATCATTCTCTAATTATGTGATCACATTCATAAAATGACAACACATGTCTACGGTTAGGAAACTTAACCATCTTTGATTAACGAGCTAGTCTAGTAGATGCATATTAGGGACACTCTCCTTGTCTATGTATTCACACATGTACTAAGTTTCCGGTTAATACAATTCTAGCATGAATAATAAACATTTATCATGATATAAGGAAATATAAATAACAGCTTTATTATTTCCTCTAGGGCATATTTCCTTCAGTCTCCCACTTGCACTAGAGTCAATAATCTAGTTCACATCGTCATGTGATTTAACACCAATAGTTCACATCTGTATGTGATTAATTCACATTTCCATGTGACTAATACCAAAAGGGTTTACTAGAGTCAATAATCTAGTTCACATTGCTATGTGATTAACACCCAGAGTACTAAGGTGTGATCATGTTTTGGTTGCGAGAGAAGTTTAGTCAACGGGTCTGCCACATTCAGAACCGTATGTATTTTGCAACTTTTTTATGTCTACAATGCTCTGCATGGAGCTACTCTAGCTAATTGCTCTCACTTTCAATATTTATCCAGATTGAGACTTAAAGTCATCCGGCTCAGTGTCAAAGTTTGCATCGGCGTAACCCTTTACGATGAACTTTTTTGTCACCTCCATAACCGAGAAACATGTGCTTATTCCACTAAGGATAATTTTGACCATTGTCCAGTGATCCACTCCTGAATCACTATTGTACCCTCTTGCCAAACTCATGGTGAGGTACACAATAGGTCTGGTACATAGCATAGCATATTTATAGAACCTATTACTGAGGCATAGGGAATGACTTTTCCTTCTCTTTCTATTTTCTGCCGTGGTCGGGTTCTGAGTCTTTACTCAACTTCACACCTTGTAACACAGGCAAGAACCCTTTCTTTGACTGGTCCATTTTTAACTTCTTCAAAACTTTATCAAGTTATGTGCTTTGTGAAAGTCCAATTAAGCATCTTGATCTATCTCTATAGATCTTGATGCCCAATATATACGCAGCTTCATCGAGGTCTTTCATTGAAAAATTCTTATTCAAGTATCATTTTATGCTATCCAAAAATTCTGTATTATTTCCAATCAACAATATGTCATCCACATATAATATTAGAAATAGTACAGAGCTCCCACTCACTTTCTTGTCAATACAGGATTCCCCAAAAGTATGTATAAAACCATATGCATTGATCACCTTATCAAAGTGTATATTCCAACTCCGAGATGCTTGCACCAGTCCATAGATGGAGCGCTGGAGCTTGCACACTTTGTTATCACCTTTAGGATTGACAAAACCTTCTTATTGCCTCATATACAACTCTTCTTTAGAAAATCCAATAAGGAATGTAGTTTTGACATCCATTTGCCAGATTCCTTAAAATGTGGCAATTGCTAACATGATTCAGACAGACTTAAGCATCGCTATGAGTGACAAAATCCTATCGTAGTCAACACATTGAACTTGCCGAAAACATTTTGCGACAATTTAAGCTTTGTGTATAGTAACAATACTATCAGCGTCCGTCTTCCTCTTGAAGATCCATTTATTCTCAATGCCTCGCCGATCATCGGGAAAGTTAATCAATGTCCATACTTTGTTCTCATACATGGATCCCATCTTAGAGTTCATGGCCTCAAGCCATTTCGCGGAATCTGGGCTCATCATCGCTTCCTCATAGTTCGTAGGTTCATCCTGGTCTAGTAACATGATTTCTAGAACAGGATTACCATACCACTCTGGTGCGGACCGTACTCTGGTTGACAAATGAGGTTTGGTACTAACTTGATCTGAAGTTTCATGATCATCATCATTAGCTTCCTGACTAATTGGTGTGGGAATCACTGGAACTGATTTTTGTGATGAACTATTTTCCAATTTCGGAAAAGGTACAACTACCTCATCAAGTTCTACTTTCCTCCCACTCACTTCTTTCGAGAGAAACTCCTTCTCTAGAAAGGATCCATTCTTAGCAACAAAGATCTTTCCTTCGGATCTGTGATAGAAGGTGTACCCAATAGTTTCTTTTGGGTATCCTATGAAGACGCACTTCTCCAATTTTGGCTCGGGCTTATCAGGCTGAAGCTTTTTCACATAAGCATCGCAACCCCAAACTTTAAGAAACGTCAGCTTAGATTTCTTGCCAAACCACAGTTCATACGGTGTCATCTCAGTGGATTTAGACGGTGCCCTATTTAACATGAATGCATTTGTCTCTAATGCATAACCCCAAAATGATAGTGGTGAATAGGTAAGAGACATCATAGGTCGCACCATATCCAATATAGTACGGTTACGACATTTGGACACACCCTTACGCTATGGTGTTCCAGGTGGCGTGAGTTGTGAAACTATTCCACATTGTTTTAAATGAAGGCCAAACTCGTAAATCAAATATTTGCCTCCATGATGAGATCGTAGAAACTTTATTTTCTTGGTACGATGATTCTCCACTTCACTCTGAAATTCTTTGAACTTTTCAAATGTTTCAGACTTATGTTTCATCAAGTAGATATACCCATATATGCTCAAATCATCTGTGAAGGTCAGAAAATAACGGTACCCGCCGCGAGCCTCAACACTCATCAGACCGCATACATCAGTATGTATTCTTTCCAGCAAGTCAGTTGCTCGCTCCATTGTTCCGGAGAACGGAGTCTTAGTCATCTTGCCCATGAGGCATGGTTCGCAAGCATCAAGTGATTCCAAAGGCCCATCACCATGGAGTTTCCTCATGCGCTTTACACCAATATGACCTAAACGGCAGTGCCACTAGTATGTTGCACTATCATTATAAACTTTGCATCTTTTGGCATCAATATTATGAATATGTGTATCACTACGATAGAGATTCAATAAACCATTCACCTTGGGTGTATGACCACAAAAGGTTTTATTCATGTAAACAGAATAACAATTATTCTTTGACTTAAATGAATAACCCTATTGCAATAAACAAGATCCAATCATATTGTGCTCAACGCAAACACCAAATAACATTTATTTTAGGTTCAACCCTAATCCCAAAGGTAAAGGGACTGTGCGATGGTGATCTTATCAACCTTGGAATCACTACCAACACACATCGTCACCTCGCCCTCAACTAGTCTCTGTTTATTTTGTAACTCCTGTTTTGAGTCACTAATCATAGCAACTGAACCAGTATCAAATACCCAGGGGCTACTATGAACACTAGTAAAGTACACATTAATAACATGTATATCATATATACTTTTGTTCACTTTGCCATCCTTCTTATCCTTCAAGTGTTTGGGGAAGTTCCTCTTCCAATGACCATTTTATTTGAAGTAGAAGCACTCAGTTTCAGGCCTAGGTCTAGCTTTGGGTTTCTTCACGGGAGTGGCAACTTGCTTGCCATTCTTTCCTAAAGTTCCCTTTCTTTTCATTTGCCCCTTTTCTTGAAACTAGTGGTCTTGTTAACCATCAACACTTGATGCTCTTTCTTGATTTCTACCTTCGCTGATTTCTGCATCGCGCAGAGCTTGGGAATCGTTTTCATCGTCCCTTGCATATTATAGTTCATCATGAAGTTCTAGTAACTTGGTGATAGTAACTAGAGAACTCTGTCAATCACTATCTTATCTGGAAGAATAACTCCCACTTGATTCAAGCAATTGTAGTACCCAAACATTCTGAGCACATGCTCACTAGCTGAGTTATTCTCCTCCATCTTGTAGACAAAGTACTTGTTAGAGGTCGCATACCTCTCAACACGGGCATGAGTCTGAAATACCAATTTCAGCTCTTGGAACATCTCATATGCTCCGTGGCGTTCAAAACAGTTTTTGAAGTCCCGGTTCTAAGCCTTAAAGCATGGTGCACTAAACTATCAAGTAGTCATCATACAGAGCTTGCCAAATGTTCAGAACGCCTGCATCTGCTCCTGCAATAGGTCTGTCACCTAGCGGTGCATCAAGGACATAATTCTTCTATGCAGCAATGAGGATAATCCTCAGATCACGGATCCAGTCTGTATCATTGCTACTATCATCTTTCAACTTATTTTACTCTAGGAACATATCAAAAATAAACGGGGAGCTATAACGCGAGCTATTGATCTACAACATAATTTGCAAATACTATCAGAACTATGTTCATGATAAATTAAAGTTCAATTAATCATATTACTTAAGAACTCCCACTTAGATAGACATCCCTCTAGCCATCTAAATGATCACGTGATCCATATCAACTAAACCATGTCTGATCATCACGTGAGATGGAGTAGTCTTCAATGGTGAACATCTCTATGTTGATCATATCTACTATATGATTCACGTTCGACCTTTCGTTCTCCAGTGTTCCAAGGCCATATCTGCATATGCTAGGCTCGTCAAGTTTAATCCGAGTATTCTGCATGTACAAAAATGGCTTGCACCCGTTGTATGTGAACGTAAATCTTATCACACCCAATCATCACGTGGTGTCTCGGCACAACGAACTGTCGCAATGGTGCATACTCAGGGAGAACACTTATACCTTCAAATTTTAGTAAGGGATCATCTCATAATGCTACCGTCATACTAAGCAAAATAGGATGCATAAAAGATAAACATCACATGCAATCAAAATATGTGACATGATATGGCCATCATCATCTTGTGCCTTTGATCTCCATCTCCAAAGTACCGTTATGATCTCCATCGCTACCGTATGACACCATGATCTCCATCATGATGATCTCTATCAACATGTCGTCATATGGTCTTCTCGCCAACTATTGCTTTTGCAACTATTGCTATCACATAGCAATAAAGTAAAGCAATTATATGGCGCTAGCATCTTATGCAATAAAGATACAACCATAAGGCTCCTACAAGTTGCGATAACTTTAACAAAACATGATCATCTCATACAACAAATTATATCACATCATGTCTTGAACATATCACATCACAACATGCCCTACAAAAACAAGTTAGATGTCGTCTACTTCGGTGTTTCAAGTTTTACGTGGTTGCTACGAGCTTCTAGCAAGAACCGTTCTTACCTACGCTTCAAAACCACAACAATTTTTCGTCAAGTGTGCTATTTTAAGCTTCACCAAGGACCGACCATAGTCAAACTCGATTCAACTAAAGTTGGAGAAACAGACACCCGCCAGCCACTGCTACCTCTTGAGCACTGCGTTGGATTTCCTTCAAGAGGAAAGGATGATGCAGCAAAGTAGCGTAAGTATTTCCCTCAGTTTTTGAGAACCAAGGTATCAATCCAGTAGGAGGCTACGCGCGAGTCCCTCGTACCTGCACAAAGGAAATAACTCCTCGCAACCAACGCGATAAGGGGTTGTCAATCCCTTCAGGGTCACTTACGAGAGTGAGATATGATAGGATAATATTTTTGGTGTTTTTGTGATAAAGATGCAAAGTAAAAATAAAAGGAAAGTAAAAAAAGCAAAGGAAAGTAAAAGGCAAAGGAAATAACTAAGTATTGGAAGATTAATATGATGAAGATAGACCCGGGGGCCATAGGTTTCACTAGTGGCTTCTCTCAAGAGCATAAGTATTTTACGGTGGGTGAACGAATTACGGTTGAGCAATTGACAGAATTGATTATAGTTATGAGAATATCTAGGTATGATCATATATATAGGCATCACGTCCGAGACAAGTAGACCGACTCCTGCCTGCATCTACTACTATTACTCCACTCATCGACCGCTATCCAGCATGCATCTAGTGTATTAAGTTCATGAAAACAGAGTAACGCCTTAAGCAAGATGACATGATGTAGAGGGATAAATTCATGCAATATGATAAAAAAAACCATCTTGTTATCCTCGATGGCAACAATACAATACGTGCCTTGCTACCCCTACTATCACTGGGAAAGGGCACCGCAAGACTGAACCCAAAGCTAAGCACTTCTCCCATTGCAAGAAAGATCAATCTAGTAGGCCAAACCAAACTGATAATTCAAAGAGACTTGCAAAGATAACCAATCATACATAAAAGAATTCAGAGAAGATTCAAATAATGTTCATAGATAATCTTGATCATAAACCCACAATTCATCGATCTCAACAAACACACCGCGAAAAGAAGATTACATCGAATGGATCTCCACAAGAGAGGGGGAGAACATTGTATTGAGATCCAAAAAGAGAGAAGAAGCCATCTAGCTAATAACTATGGACCCGAAAGTCTGAGGTAAACTACTCACACTTCATCGGAGGGGCTATGGTGTTGATGTAGAACTCCTCCGTGATGGATGCCCTCTCCGGCGGAGCTCCGAAACAGGCCCCAAAATGGGATCTCGTGGATACAGAAAGTTACAGCAGTGGAATTAGGGTTTTGCTCCATATCTGATCGTTTGGGGGTACGTAGGTATATATAGGAGGAAGGAGTACGTCGGTGGAGCAACAGGGGGCCCACGAGGGTGGAGGGCTTGCCTCGGGGGGGTAGGTGCGCCCCCTACCTCGTGGCCTCCTCCTTTATTTCTTGACGTAGGGTCCAAGTCTCCTGGATCATGTTCGGTGATAAAATCACGTTCCCGAAGGTTTCATTCTGTCTGGACTCCGTTTGATATTCCTTTTCTTTGAAACCCTAAAATAGGCAAAAAAACAGCAATTCTGGGCTGGGCCTCCGATTAATAGGTTAGTCCCAAAAATAAGATAAAAGTGGATAATAAAGCCCAATAATGTCCAAAACAGTAGATAATATAGCATGCAGCAATCAAATATTATAGATACGTTGGAGACGTATCAAGCATCCCCAAGCTTAATTCCTGCTCGTCCTCGAGTAGGTAAATGATAAAAAACAGAATTTTTGATGCGGAGTGCTACTGGGCATAATTTTAATGTAATTCTTCTTAATTGTGGTATGAATATTCAGATCCGAAAGATTCAAGATAAAATTTCATATTGACATAAAAATAATAATACTTCAAGCATACTAACTAAGCAATTATGTCTTCTCAAAATAACATGGCCAAAGAAAGTTCATCCCTACAAAATCATATAGTTTAGTCATGCTCCATTTTCATCACACAAGAATGCTCTCATCATGCACAACCCCGATGACAAGCCAAGCAATTATTTCATACTTTAGTAATCTCAAACCTATAAACTTTCACGCAATATATGAGCGTGACCCATGGACATAGCACTATGGGTGGAATAGAATATGATGATGGCGGTTATGTGGAGAAGACAAAAAGGAGAAAGTATCACATCAACGAGGCTAATCAATGGGCTATGGAGATGCCCATCGATTGATGTTAATGCAAGGAGTAGGGATTGCCATGCAACGGATGCACTAGAGCTATAAATGTATGAAAGCTCAACAAAAGAAACTAAGTGGGTGTGCATCCAACTTGCTTGCTCACAAAGACCTACGGCACTTGAGGAGGCCCATTGTTGGAATATACAAGCCAAGTTCTATAACGAAAAATGCCCACTAGTATATGAAAGTGACAAAACAAAAGACTCTCTATAATGAAGATTATGGTGCTACTTTGAAGCACAAGTGTGATAAAGGATAGTAACATTGTCCCTTCTCTCTTTGCTCTTTTTTTTATTTGGGCCTTTTATTTTCTTTTTTTGGCCTTTCTCTTCTATTTTTTTCATTCCTCACTTGGGACAATGCTCTAGAAAATGATCATCATCACACTTCTATTTATTTACAACTCAATGATTACAACTCGATGCTAGAACAAAAGATGACTCTATATGAATGCCTCCGGTGGTGTACCAGGATACGCAATGAACCAAGAGTGACATGTATGAAAGAATTATGAACGGTGGCTTTGCCACAAATACTATGTCAACTACACGGTCATGCTAAGCAATATGACAATGATGAATGTGTCATGATAAATGGAATGGTGGAAAGTTGCATGGCAATACATCTCGGAATGACTATGAAAATGCCATAATAGGTAGGTATGGTGGCTGTTTTGAGGAAGATATAAGGAGGTTTATGTGTGAAAGAGCGTATCATATCACGGGGTTTGGATGCACCGACGAAGTTTGCACCAACTCTCAATGTGAGAAAGGGCAATGCACGGTACCGAAGAGGCTAGCAATGATGGAAGGGTGAGAGTGTGTATAATCCATGGACTCAACATTAGTCATAAAGAACTCACATACTTATTGCAAAAATCTACAAGTCATCAAAAACCAAGCACTACGCGCATGCTCCTAGGGGGATAGATTGGTAGGAAAAGACCATCGCTCGTCCCCGACCGCCACTCATAAGGAGGACAATCAAATAACACCTCATGTTTCAAATTTGTTACATAACATTTACCATGCGTGCATGCTATGAGACTTGCAAACTTCAACACAAGCATTTCTCAAATTCACAACTAATCAACTAGCACGACTTTGATATTATTACCTCCATATCTCAAAACAATCATCAAGCATCAAACTTCTCTTAGTATTCAAAACACTCATAAGAAATTTTTTACTAATCTTGAATACCTAGCATATTAGGATTATTCAAGCAAATTACCATGCTATTGAAGACTCTAAAAATAATCTAAGTGAAGCATGAGAGATCAACAGTTTCTATAAAACAAATCCACCACCGTGCTCTAAAAGATATAAGTGAAGCACTAGAGCAAAACTATATAACTCAAAAGATATAAGTGAAGCACATAGAGTATTCTAACAAATTCTGAATCATGTATGGCTCTCTCAAAAGGTGTGTACACACAAGGATGATTGTGGTAAACTAAAAAGCAAAGACTCAAATCATACAAGACGCTCTAAGCAAAACACATATCATGTGGTGAATAAAAATATAGCTCCAAGTAAAGTTACCCATAGAAGTAGACGAAAGAGGGGATGCCTTCCGGGGCATCCCCAAGCTTTGGCTTTTAGGTGTCCTTAGATTATCTTGGGGGTGACATGGGCATCCCCAAGCTTAGGCTCTTGCCACTCCTTGTTCCGTAATCCATCAAATCTTTACCCAAAACATGAAAACTTCACAACACAAAACTTAAAGTAGAAAATCCCGTGAGCTCCGTTAGCGAAAGAAAACAAAAGACCACTTCAAGGTACTGTAATGAAATCATTATTTATTTATATTGGTGTTAAACCTACTGTATTCCAACTTCTCTATGGTTTATAAACTATTTTACTAGCCATAGATTCATCAAAATAAGCAAACAACACATGAAAAACAGAATCTGTCAAAAACAGAACAATCTGTAGTAATATGTAGCTAGCGCAAGATCTGGAACCCCAAAAATTCTAAAATAAATTGCTGGACGTGAGGAATTTATCTATTAATCATCTTAAAAAAGAATTAACTAAATAGCACCTTCCAAATAAAAATGGCAGCAGTTCTCGTGAACGCTAAAGTTTCTGTTTTTTACAGCAAGATATCAAGACTTTCCCCAAGTCTTCCCAACAGTTCTACTTGGCACAAACACTAATTAAACAAAAAAACAGAGTCTAGGTAAATTATTTATTACTAAACAGGAGCTAAAAATCAAGGAATAAAAATAAAATTGGTTGCCTCCCAACAAGCGTTGTCGTTTAACGCCCCTAGCTAGGCATAAAAGGAAGGATAGATCTAGGTATTGCCATCTTTGGTTGGTAATTCTTAAATGAGGCATCTACCATCCTTAGGAATTTCTTTATTTTTATTGATTATCAAACTTTTAGGCACAAGATCGAGAAATTCATTTGTAACAAATGGTTCCTTAATGATAGCAAAAAGATTAGGATGGATACTTATAGATTTGAGATCCGTAGTTTCTTTGCTAGAGGGTTCACCTTTATTTTTAGGAACATACATGAGCTTGGAAATTTTAGTTGGAGGACTTGGGGTATTCTTTACGGAAGAAAAAGCGGTTCCCAAGTTGGTAATGATACCCTCAAGTTTATCAATTCTAGTGGAATCATGATTTATTCTTTCGTTAACTATAGGTTCCTTCTCTTTAATATTTTTCAAAGTTACTCCTACTTTAGATCCATATTGGGTAATTTGGTTGTCGATCTTTTTATCAAAATTTTCAATCAACTCAATGGTAGCAACTTTATTTTCAATAATTTCAAGTTTTTCCATTAACCAAGAGAGGTAGTGAGCCAAATAAATCTATCATAGCATTATAAGAATCAAAATTGTGGCTACCCAAGAAATTCCCTTCGGTAATGGTATCAAGGACATATCTGTACCAAGGAGCAACGCCAACATAAAAATAGCGAAGAAGAACGGAAGTAGATTGCTTACTGGTAGATCTATTTTGAGCATTGCAAATTCTATACCAAGCGTCTTTTAGATTTTCTCCCTCCCTTTGCTTAAAATTTAGAACTTCATTCTCAGGAGACAACGGAGAAGATAGAGGACTCGCCATAACGACAAGCAAACAGAAAAGAGGCAAACGGAAAAAGAGAGGGAGGATAGAGAGAGAGGGCGAATAAAACGGCAAGGGTGAAGTGGGGGAGAGGAAAACGAGAGGCAAATGGCAAACAATGTAATGCAGGAGATAAGGGTTGTGATGGGTACTTGGTATGTTGACTTTTGTGTAGACTCCCCGGCAACGGCGCCAAAAATCTTCTTGCTACCTCTTGAGCACTGCGTTGGATTTCCTTGAAGAGGAAAGGATGATGCAGCAAAGTCGCGTAAGTATTTCCCTCAGTTTTTGAGAACCAAGGTATCAATCCAGTAGGAGGTTACGCGCGAGTCCCTCGTACCTGCACAAAGGAAATAACTCCTCGCAACCAACGCAATAAGGGGTTGTCAATCCCTTCACGGTCACTTACGAGAGTGAGATTTCATAGATATGATAGGATAATATTTTTTTGGTGTTTTTGTGATAAAGATGCAAAGTAAAAATAAAAGCAAAGTAAAAAAGCAAAGGAAATAACTAAGTATTGGAAGATTAATATGATGAAGATAGACCCGGGGGCCATAGGTTTCACTAGTGGCTTCTCTCAAGAGCATAAGTATTTTACGGTGGGTCAACGAATTACTGTTGAGCAATTGACAGAATTGAGCATAGTTATGAGAATATCTAGGTATGATCATGTATATAGGCATCACGTATGAGACAAGTAGACCGACTCCTGCCTGCATCTACTACTATTACTCCACTCATCGACCGCTATCCAGCATGCATCTAGAGTATTAAGTTCATGAAAAAAGAGTAACGCCTTAAGCAAGATGACATGATCTAGAGGGATAAATTCATGCAATATGATAAAAAAACATCCTGTTATCCTCGATGGCAACAATACAATACGTGCCTTGCTGCCCCTACTATCACTGGGAAAGGGCACCGCAAGATTGAACCCAAAGCTAAGCACTTCTCCCATTGCAAGAAAGATCAATCTAGTAGGCCAAACCAAACTGGTAATTCGAAAAGACTTGCAAAGATAACCAATCATACATAAAAGAATTCAGAGAAGATTCAAATATTGTTCATAGATAATCTTGATCATAAACCCACAATTCATCAGTCTCAACAAACACACCGCAAAAAGAAGATTACATCGAATAGATCTCCACAAGAGAGGGGGAGAACATTGTATTGAGATCCAAAAAGAGAGAAGAAGCCATCTAACTAATAATTATGGACCCGAAGGTCTGAGGTAAACTACTCACACTTCACCGGAGGGGCTATGGTGTTGATGTAGAAGCCCTCCGTGATGGATTCCTTCTCCGGCGTAGCTCCAGAACAGGCACCAAGATGGGATCTCGTGGATACAGAAAGTTATGGCGGTGGAATTAGGGTTTTGGCTCCGTATCTGATCGTTTGGGGGTACGTAGGTATATATAGGAGGAAGGAGTACGTCAGTGGAGCAACAGGGGGCCCACAAGGGTTGAGGGCGTGCCTAGGGGTAGGCGCACCCCCCTACCTCGTGGCCTCCTCCTTTATTTCTTGACATAGGGTCCAAGTCTCCTGGATCATGTTCGGTGACAAAATCACGTTCCCGAATGTTTCATTCCGTTTGGACTCCGTTTGATATTCCTTTTCTTTGAAACCCTAAAATAGGCAAAAAAATCGCAATTCTGGGCTGGGCCTCCGGTTAATAGGTTAGTCCCAAAAATAATATAAAAGTGGATAATAAAGCCCAATAATGTCCAAAACAGTAGATAATATAGCATGGGGCAATCAAAAATTATAGATACGTTGGAGACGTATCAGCCACCTTTGTGCGAAGCACATCGGTAGAACCAGTCTCATGAACGCGGTCATGTAATGTTGTTCCAGGCCGCTTCATCCAACAATATCGCCGAATCAAAGTAAGACGTTGGTGGTAAGTGTCGGTGTCAAAACCGGCAGATCTCGGGTAGGGGGTCCCGAACTGTGTGTCTAAGCATCAAAGGTTACTGGAGACAGAGACACGATGTTTACCAAGGTTCGGGCCCTCTTGATGGAGGTAAAACCCTACGTCCTGCTTGATTGACTTTGATGAGTATAGGGGTTACAAGAGTTGATCTACCACGAGATCGTAATGGCTAAACCCTAGATGTCTAGCCTGTATGATTATGATTGCCTCTACGGACTAAACCCTCTAGTTTATATAGACACCGGAGGGGGCTATGGTTGTACAGAGTCAGTTTACAGAGAGATAAATCTTCATATCTGCACGCCAAGCTTGCCATCCACGCAAAGGAGAGTCCCATCCGGAGATGAGGGAAAGTCTTCTATCTTGTATCTTCGCAACCCATTAGTCTGGCCCATGTTACACAGCCCGGACACCCGAGGACCCCCTAATCCAAGACTCCCTCAGTAGCCCCCGAACCAGGGTTCAATGATGATATGTCTGGCACGCAGATTGTCTTCGGCATTGCAAGGCGGGTTCCCCCTCCGAAGACTTTAAAGCATCTGAACCAAAGGGCTATATTCGGATTTACATCTTCGGTCTTGGTAAGGTGAGCTCTTCGAACAGTTCGGCTTTACATTAAATGTTATATCCTTCGACTTCTGTGCCATTGCTGCTCCGGCTCCCATGTGTCAGACGAATACGAATGGTCCAAGCATTTTTACACATAACACCCGGGCCATGTAGGGAAGGCGTTTATTTAAGGAGATTGAATCTCATATGCTATTCCACACCAGGTGAAAAATCCTTACAGCTTGCCACAAGAAACCATGCAAGCATGGCCAACGCTCCCAGTTCTTCTTCTCGCCCCCATGGTCCGCAAAAAGGCAGTTGGGAGAGTTGTTCTGTATCCCATGCCTGGCTGACCAAGCTCCAGATGTAGGTATATCTTCCCCTACGGATCTAGTCCCCATTCGGCCGGGATTAACCTCTTTTACTGGCGAAGCCTTGGTAGAAAATTTCCCTAATCCTTCAGAAGGGGAGCGAGTGTGCTTTGTTTCCTTTTTATTAAGAGGTGTTGGATTTCCAATCCATCCTTTCCTCCGAGGTCTCCTGGAGTACTATGGCCTCCAACTGCACAACCTTACGCCAGGCTCCATTCTACACATCGCGGGCTACATCGCTCTTTGCGAGCTGTTCCTAGGCTGTGAGTCCCATTTTGAATTATGCAGGAAGCTTTTCTGCCTCGTCCCTCGCTCCCAAAAGGGATCCATATTTGAGGTGGGCGGCGTCGAACTTTGGCGCATAGCCGGGACAGGATAACTATCCGGCACTCCAAAGAAGGCATCCGAAGAGTGGCCCTCGAAGTGGTTTTATATTGAAGATGTCGTTCTATCTGACCCAATCCGATGAGGCCGACCCACGTTTTCCAATGCTCCGTTAAAGAAGCGCCACAGTCGGCGCACCCGAAGCGTCGAGGAGGAAGATAGTGCGTAGGGTCAGAAGCTAATGGACAAGATAAAGACACTCGCCCAATCCGAACTGTCCATTATTGAGGTAATGGCGATTTCAATAACGCGGGGCATTCAGCCACTCCAATCCAGAGGACTCCCCATGTGGCATTACAACGGAAAAGACGACGCATCACAATGCGGACGTAAGGGTCCGGACAACTTCGCCGCCTTGGCCGCCATGCTGGCTAATCTTTTTAAGGGGGGGAAGAGGAATTCACTCGCCTTAAGTGCCGAGATGATTTTTCCATGTACAACCCTCCCAGCTGGGTAAGCCTTCCTCAGCAATTTTACTTAATACTCCTCCTGAGTCGTACCCAACTAAACTTAACCCCACCATTTCTTAACAGGAATGGAGGAAAGTTGTTGCAGAGATCTATAGCCCCGCCCCGTAGCCGGAGGACCATAATCAGGACCTGGATCCCAGATTCGAAGAAGATCCGGATATATCCGTAGAGCTCAAGGAGGGGGTTTTCTATCAAGCGAGTTATGACGGCACGGAAGTGGCCATTATAACCGATTACCCCGGCCTTCTCCCTTCCTCTCACGTAAGTACCCTGAAGATGTCTCCTCAAAAAGAGTTTTCTCACTGCGCTTCACCCACTGCACTGTCTTGTGTTTTAAAGGGGCAGCGCTCGTCTCGCCACTCCGCATCAGAGGCATCCCTTAAAAGGGGGATGTTGACACACGAACACGTCACGTGTACCCTCGACGCCGGGGGTGATGCACCGCAGCTCACGTCGAAGGAGACCCGACCGACAGCGCGATACGCAAGACAGTCAACGGGCGCTTTTGCAGACCCGAAAACCCCACACCCCCGGGAGGGACCCCGTCAGGGAGTGCGGCGGCTATGGGCTGCCCTAGGTCGATTCGCTCGCCCCTAGAGCCTCGGGATTCGCAGCTCTCAAACACAAAGAACAGCGAAGAACGAGATAGAAAAACGGTGGAGAGATAAAACGTAGATGAAAAAGTAGTATATTGATTTGTTCGATTGTGTGTTGTTCAATCGGCCATCACCCCCAACATACATAAGAGGCAGCTGGACTTCCCGTATAAGTAAAGGATTCATCTAGGCTTTCCTTACAAGAAAAATTACATAAATTCACGTCCTAGAGTCCTAATTCTATTCCAACTCGGATTCAGGCTGAATCTGGCCCAAACTCTGTCTTCCTTCTTGCGCAGGCCTCCGGGCTTGCATACGATCTCCGATCGAGACGGCCCAAATATCAAACTTGTGCGCCTCGACGATACGAACAACTCTCATGTTGATCACTTTTTCAAATAAGGCCATCTTGAATACTTTTCGAGGTCATCTTTATCTTCCAGTCGGACTCGGTCTTGCAATAGACTGGATTATCCGAGTCTCGTAGTGAATTTGTAGGCTATATATTATCTCTGATGATGATGACTTCAAAATCAAAGTTTACCGTCTTGATGATGCGCACAACTTATGTATTGAACACTTCTTCGTCCAAGGTCATTTTGATAAACTTTCGAGCACATGTTCAATTTCACTCGGACTTGAGCTCATCCACTCGGATATTAGATACTTTCACTCGGATCGTCCGATTGGACTTTTTCACTCGGAAGACAATCTTTAACTCGGATGACTATATTTCCACTCGGATGACTATATTTTCACTCGGATGACTACATTTCCACTCGGAAGGCACTATCTTATTCAATCGGCAAGTTTTCGTCCCGATGGTAATCTTTTCACTCGGAATATTTTCACCTGGACGACAATTTCACTCGGATGATCATATTTCCACTCGGATGACTGTATTTCCACTTGGATAATAATAAGTTCATCTGGTCATCAAACTTTCACTCGACCGTAAACTTTCACTCGGATGGTAAACTTTTCACTCAGATTTCCGACTAAAAACATAGCCCGATCTTGATTTGTCTTTCCAGGCCTCACATGACCTCGGATTGAGACGAATTATATATGAAAATCGATCGGCTCGACAAGACGAAACTTTTCCGTGTTGAAGGTTTTTCGATTTAAGGCGGTCCTGATGGCCGAATTAATCGCGCAACCTATCAGACAAAGTGTCTCGCACCTCGCGCCATATTTCCGTTGAGGTTCGGTCTGCAGTGTATTGCCTCTAACTTTTGCATATGAACTCGGATTGAGATGATTTATATATCAAAATCGATTGCCTCGACGAGACGAAGACAATTCCTTAAGAGTGCTCCTTCATCCGAGGTCATCTTGAAGACGCGATTGGCCAAAAACCACTCGGAACATTGAATTATGCCACTCGGAGTATAGTTTCGGTCCGTGAGATAAAGTCGAATGAATATAACC
Source organism: Triticum urartu (assembly GCF_056163025.1). NCBI lineage: Eukaryota > Viridiplantae > Streptophyta > Magnoliopsida > Poales > Poaceae > Triticum > Triticum urartu. Next base: position 561,887,543 of record NC_141875.1, read on the forward strand.
GAAACATCAAAGTAGTTCCACTCGGTGACGTGAATATTTTTATGCTGAAAACCCGTTCGGTTTAGACCATCTTCATTGCAATTTGTATCTTGCCAAAATCAGGTGTCAACACATGCCCCCCTGTTTTTCGGCAAAGCTTGCACGCCGAAAAATAATATGGTCTAAAACCAGCCTTTATAGGCAACCGATGTTCCACTAGCTCCCGGCTTAACCCTGGCATCTCATGATATTCCCATGCAAAGCAACAAACATATTCTTTCAATAGCTCGATTAACTTAGCCTTAGAATCGGCTTTCAAATTTTTGTTTATAAATGTTGGTCGAGTGACTGAACCATCTCCAATATCTACCTCTTCTAACGGATCGGCTGATGTAAAACCTTGTCCAAGTTTATCCATGTCATCCAACTCCTCTATAGACTCATACATATCATTCTCATTGGACCGATACTTTACAAGACGTTTTTGTAACCACTCGGAATTAGGATCCATTTAAACATATCATACCTTGGAGCCGATTGCATTCACTCGGCTTTAAAGAGACGGGCACAAAACCATTCTTGGTCACGCTGAGAAAATCAAATTCTGATAAGTCACATCCCGTCAAGCAAGTAGCATTGGGATGTTGCCAATCCACCGATGCATCGGCCAAAGCAACACATGCCGAGTTATCCGCATGAATAACTTCCACTTCATCATCAACCCACTGAATCAAAAACTGGTGCATAGTGGATGGCACGCACTGGTTTGCATGAACCCAATCGCGGCCTAGTATGACATTGTAGTTACCTTGCACCTCAGTGACAAAGAATGCAGTAGCCAAAGTTTTGCTTCCGACTGTAAGTTCCACATACATCACACCTTTGGCTTCAGTTTTCTCTTTGCCTTCAAATCCATTGAGCACCATATTGGTCTTGATCAATTCTTCATCAGGCAAACCCAATTTCTTGAAGACCGAATAGGGCATAAGATTTACCACAGCACCACCATCAACAAGCATCCGAGTGAGCGGCGACCCATTGATATGACCTCTGACATATAATGGTTTAAGATGCGTTACTGGTTCTTTTGGCTTCTCGAATATTGCATTTTTAGGGCCAAAATTCAGCTGAGCCACCTCCCCTTCTTCATCTACAGCACGAAACTCAGCAGGTAAGTAATACACCATATTGATATCCATACCTTCATGAACCGGCGTAGACTCATAGTCCAACATATCAGCCTCCTCCTCGAGTGCATCCACAAATTCTGAAATTTGTCCGAGTGAAGGAGAAGCAATAGGTAACGTAGACAATGCAATGATTGCGTCATCCTCTTTTGGTAGTGTAGGTGTTGCTGTGATAGGTGTAGAAGCCACAGCATCTTGTATTTGTTTGGGCCTCCACACTTGTTTTATAGGTACCATAGGTCGAGTGTCATTGAACAACTTATCCCTTTGCTTCTCGGCCTCTTGTTCTACCATCTCTTGACTCCTTAACCTCTGTAGTTTCCTCTTTTGTGTCTTTGTTAGCCCTGGAGGACACCACTTTGGCTGAGTGCATTTAGGATCTCTCTTTTTACTCGGCTGGCACTTGCTTCATGGTCATTAGCTGAGTGCTTTGGCGCCATAGAAAGTATCGGCTCAGTCGGATTGCTATGCACAATCGGATGCTGTATGGCGAATGTTTTGGTGCCCAAGATAAGTGAGTTGGCATCCATTTTCTCCTTGCCTTTTCCCAACTCAACTGCTGCAACACTTGGTGATTTAACACGCCATTCTTTTCGACTTTCCAGATGCATGAAATTTCCACTCGGGCGCACCTTTTTACTCTGATGGAATCCACTCGAATGGATGTCACTCGGATGGAATCCACTCGGATGGAATTCAGTCGGATGGAATCTACTTGACCACATTTTTTCACTTGGATGACTTCCACCTGGGTGCATTCTTACACTCGGATAATTTCCATCCGGTCGCATGTTTTGACCAGCCGACTGATAGCCACCAATGTTCAGTCGGCCTCTATTTGAATAGTCAAGTCGATCCCAAACAGATTGCGTATGCTCTTCTGGAAACGGCACCCTTGGTCCACTCGGTTTCATATACTAACTGAACATATTAGCTGATGGTGACCTTGGTCGCTTCAGATGAGTCGGCCGATTAAAGCTAGAACCGGCCGACTGGTTGGTGTACTTGGACAGCAACATATCAAAAGTTGGCTTGATCCGCTTGCGCTGTACTTTAACTTCATTCCTTTTCCACTTGCCAATTTCTGGACTCTTGGGCTTGACAAATCTCACACGAGCATTTTCTTGCACTTGCACTTGCCCCCCGAGTGTAGGATTCTTGATGGTGATTTTGATCACTTCCTTGCCATCAGGTTGCTTACCAAGCACAACCTGTCTCCCCAAGACCTTGTTGTCCTCCTTGTCATTCCTGGGCTCACCAACAATGACATTAGGTTTATTAGCAGATTCGGCTACCTCCGGCCGAATGAGTAGCTTCTTCCCCTCCAAATCCATGGTATTCATTGGAAAAGGTTGTTTATCAACTTGCATCTCAGAAAAGTTCAATCGTCCGTCATTAATGGCCGATTGTATCTGTCGTTGAAAAACATTGCAATCATTAGTAGCATGAGAAAAAGAATTATGATACTTGCAATAAGCACGCCGTTTTAGCTCTTCAAACGGCGGTAAAGTATGAGATATTCTAATAATCTTAGCCTGCAGCAAAGCATCAAATATTCTATCACACTTAGCAATGTTAAAAGTGAACTTCATCTCTTCATCACGATTCTTATGAACCGGTATCAGATCATTGCAAGTAAAGGGTTTGGCCTTAGATGGCCAAACAAATTCAGTAGCAAAAACATCACCCTCATCGTCTGAATGATCACTGTCATATTCCACCATATTCATCTTCGGACGATCGGCTTTGTATCTATGTACTTCTTTGAGGTCTTTGCTTTGGCTTTCCTGAGCCAAAGCCCTTTGTAAGACTTGCTTGATATTTAAAAACTCATAGCCTTCTAGCTTTTCTCTAATGGGAGTTCTCAAACCACTCAGCACTAGGTCTGCCAAGTCCCTCTCGGTTATCACCAAACTAAAACACCGGTTTTTTGTTTCTCTGAATCTCTTGACGTAATCGGAGACCAATTCATCATGCTTCTGTTTGACCGATGTTAGATGTGACAACTTGAGTTCATTGTCACCGCTATAAAAGTGATCATGAAACTTCTGCTCTAGCTGCGACCAAACCCGAATGGAACCATGTGGTAAAGAAGAAAACCATGAAAATGTGGTACCAGTTAATGATAAAGGAAATAAACGCACTTTCAATTCATTCAATGAGCCTGCCTCACCCAATTGTGCTAAATATTGACTAACATGCTCCCATGTGGTTTTTGTGCCCTCTCCATTGAACTTAATAAAATCTAGAATCTTATATCCCAGAGGGCACTGGATGGCATCAAAGTACTCGGGGTACGGCTTCTGGTAAATCCGATTCCGAGGTAACTCAACTCCAAAATTTTCTCGAAGCATTTTAGACATCTCCTCTCTAAGATTAGCTAGACCATCATCCATAGTGGACGATGCAGCTTGTGGCAGTGGCACAGAAGGAGTAGGGTTACTAGTTGTAGGTAGGAATTCTGGTATGTACATCGACCCATAATTTGGTAGTGGTCGAGTGGATGTAGCTGTAAGTAGGGTTTGGTTCGGCGTTGCCACCGAACCTGTCATGCTCATAATAGGATTAATGGGTGCAGCCATATTCTGATTTGTTTGGGTAGGATAATAAGTCATCGGCACGGGAGGCGCCGATGAAATGGGTAAAGCCAGAATAGGGTTTTGCACACTAGCAGCTACACCGTAATTACCACTAGCCGATTGAGATATATTCTTCTAAGCATTAGTATTTTCTATGAAAGTTTGATAGACTAGATTGTTACCATCAGCAATACGACTCTCCATCTCAGCCCACTGCTCAGGAGAAAAAGTAGTACTCACAGAGGGTTTAACCTGCTCGGCTTGAAGAGGAGGGAACTTCATTTCTTCAATCGGAGTGATGTTGCCTTGGCGATCTTTCTTGAATTTTGCAAGGAACTCCTGCAGGTCCTTCTCCTCGCGCGCCTTCTTGTACTCCTCATAGACTTGGCGACGATCGGCCGATATCTCATCAAGACTGGGCTTAATGATGTTATCGGCGTCTACCTCAGATGGCTTGGGAAGATCGGACATGGTGGATGATGATGATTGATCTTCGGTCCCCAGCGGAGTCGCCAAAAAGTGTGTTGACACATGAAAACGTCACGTGTACCCTCGACGCCGGGGGTTGATGCACCGCAGCTCACGTTGAATGAGACTCGACCGACAGCGCGATACGCAAGACAGTCGACGGGCGCTTTTGCAGACCCGAAAACCCCACACCCCCGGGGGGACCCCGTCAGGCAGTGCGGCGGCTATGGGCTTCCCTAGGTCGATTCGCTCGCCCCTAGAGCCTCGGGATTCGCAGCTCTCAAACACGTAGAACAGTGAAGAACGAGATAGAAAAACGGTGGAGAGATAAAACGTAGATGAAAAAGTAGTATATTGATTTGTTCGATTGTGTGTTGTTCAATCGGCCGTCACCCCCAACATATATAAGAGGCGGCTGGACTTCCCTTACAAGTAAAGGATTCATCTAGGGGCTTTCCTTACAAGAAAAATTACATCAATTCACGTCCTAGAGTCCTAATTCTATTCCAACTCGGATTCAGTCTGAATCTGGCCCAAACTCTGTCTTCCTTCTTGCGCGGGCCACCGGGCTTGCATATGATCTCCGATCGAGACGGACCAAATATCAAATTTGTGTGCCTCGACGATACGAACAACTCTCATGTTTATCACTTTTTCAAATAAGGCCATCTTGAATACTTTTTGAGGTCATCTTTATCTTCTAGTCGGACTCGGTCTTGAAGTAGACTGGATTATCCGAGTCTCGTAGTGAATTTGTAGGCTATACATTATCTCTGATGATGATGGCTCCAAAATCAAAGTTTACCATCTTGATGATACGCACAACTTCTGTATTGAACACTTCTTCTTCCAAGGTCATTTTGATAAACTTTCGAGCACATGTTCAATTTCACTCGGACTTGAGCTCATCCACTCGGATATTAGATACTTTCAGTCGGATCGTCCGATTGGACTTTTTCACTCGGAAGACAACCTTTCACTCGGATGACTATATTTCCACTCGGATGACTATATTTCCACTCGGAAGGCACTATCTTATTCAATCGGCAAGTTTTCGTCCCGATGGTAATCTTTTTACTTGGAATATTTTCACCTGGACGACAATTTCACTCAGATGATCATATTTCCACTCGGATGACTATATTTCCACTTGGATAATAATAAGTTCATCCGGTCAGCAAACTTAAACTCGACCGGGAAATTTTCACTCGAACGTAAACTTTCACTCGGATGGTAGACTTTTCACTCAGATTTCCGACTGAAAACATAGCCCGATCTTGATTTGTCGATCGAGGCCTCATACGACCTCCGATTGAGACGAGTTATATATGAAAATCGATCGGCTCGACGAGAAGAAACTTTTCCGTGTTGAAGATTTTTTGATTCAAGGCCGTCTTGATGGCCTAATTAATCGCGCAACCTATCAGACAAGTGTGTGGCACCTCGCGCCATATTTCCGTTGAGGTTCGGTCTGCAGAGTATTGCCTCTAACTTTTGCATATGAACTCGGATTGAGATGATTTATATAACAAAATCGATTGCCTCGACGAGACGAAGACAATTCCTTCAGAGTGCTCCTTCATCCGAGGTCATCTTGAAGATGTGATTGGCCAAAAACCACTCGGAACATTGAATTATGCCACTCGGAGTATAGTTTCGGTCCGTAAGATAAAGTCGAATGAATATAACCGAAACATCAAAGTGGTTCCACTCGGCGACGTGAATATTTTTATGCTGAAAACCCGTTCACTCGAGACCATCTTCATTGCAATCTGTATCTTGCCAAAATCAGGTGTCAACAAGGGAGCCCACGCAAGGTGGGTCTTCGAAGAGAAAGGCAGATGGCGACACTGCCCGGCCTTCGTCGAAGAGGCCTGGTTTTTAATATGCCCCATGGCATTCATACCGAATTGCGAATTTCCTTACTGCACCATATTTCAGGAAGGGCGTTCGCCGGACTATATCCAAAGATGTCGTCGGACATACGTCCACTAATCCGACCCCGGATCCTGCCTCGAAGCCCTTCTCTTCTTTCCCCTAAAGCCCATTAAGGCCCATTACTTCCCCAGGGGGTTCCGGTAACCTCCCGGTACTCCAGAAAATACCCGAAACACTTCGGAACCATTCTGGTGTCCGAATATAACCTTCCAATTTATCGATATTTACCTCTTCACCATTTCTAGACTCCTTGTCATGTCCGTGATCTCATCCGGGACTCCGAACAAACTTCGGTCATCAAATCACATTACTCATAATACAAATCGTCGTCGAACGTTAAGCGTGTGGACCCTAAGGGTTCAAGAACTATGTCGACATGACCGAGACACATCTCCAGTCAATAACCAATAGCGGAACCTGGATGCTCATATTGGCTCCTACATATTCTACGAAGATCTTTATCGGTCAAACCGCATAACAACATACTTTGTTCCCTTTGTCATCCGTATGTTACTTGCCCGAGATTCGATCGTCGGTATCATCATACCTAGCTCAATCTCGTCACTGGCAAGTCTCTTTACTCGTTCCGTAATGCATCATCCCGTAACTAACTCATTAGTCACATTGCTTGCAAGGCTCATAGTGATGTGCATTACCAACAGGGCCCAGAGATACCTCTCCGATACTCCCGAACTCCCGCCCCAGTACTGGGTGGCGTCGAGGTTATCTCACCAACGAACTGCATAAAAGAGATTTTCGATATCGGCATACTAAACTCAGGTATTCCAGAACTGCAATGATAAAATTATGATGACAACACCTCAGAGCTCAACTCCCCGGGACACTTCCACTAAACCCCTGACAGGAGGCACCAAGTCAATGTTCTCATCATAAAACCATTGGAACGATTCCAAGATACCCGCGTGATCCTAAAAAATTTTTAGTGAAATTTGAGAAGAGAAGAGTCAAAACTCTACGTCAGGATGCCTTACCAGAGAGATGAGGAGACTGGGAAGTAAAAAGAATTCCTAAACTCTCCGATATATAATTCCTAAAAGACTCAAAACATTTTTCTAGACACAACTCGGCCGCTAAAAACGATCAAGCAATGGGGCTCCTAAGGTCGGGGAAGGCTCTGATACCAACTTATAACACCCTCGATGCGACTATATCTCCCACGTGTCGAGGCATGACTTAGAGGCATAATCGCATTGAAGGCATATGTCACAAGTTAGGCAATCTTCACAACATCCCATGTAATATGAATAATAAAGGGGAGAACATAGTTGTCTTACACTCGCCACGTCAATCAAGTACAAAATAACATTACATCATCCAAACACTCATGGCCCGACTACGGTGCCAAAATAAAAGATAACCCAACATGCGACACGGTCCCAATCACCCCCAACTGGGCACCACTACTGATCATCGGGAAAGAAAACATAGTAATGTTGCGAGTCTTCGTCGAACTCCCACTTGAGCTCATACGCGTCTCCTGGAGCGGAATCATCAGGCCCTGCATCTGGTGTAATAGTAAACTGTGAGCCACAGGGACTCAGCAATCTCGCACCCTCGCGATCAAGACTATTTAAGCTTATAGGTAAGACAAGGTAAAATATGAGTGGGGCTGCAGCAAGCGACTAGCAAGTATGGTGGCTAACTTATTCACAGAAGAGAGCGAGAAGAGCAGGCAAAGCACGAGCGAGAAACTAGAGAACAACCTGCGCAAACATTACTCCAACACCGTGTCCACTTCCCGGACTCCGCCGAAAAGAGGCCATAACGGTAACACACTTAGTTGATTCATTTTAATTAATTAAGGTTCAAGTTATCTACAACCGGACATTAACAAATTCCCATATGCCCATAACCGCGGGCACGACTTTCGAAAGTTCAATCCCTGCAGGGGAGTCCCAACTTAGCCCATGACAAGCTCTCACGGTCAACGAAGTAACAGACCTCCTCCCAAGACGTTCCGATCAGACTCGGTATCTCGGTAATTCAAGACACTTCGACAGGTTAAAACAAGACCAGCAACACCACCGGAATGTGCCGACAAATCCCGATAGGAGCTGCACATATCTCGTTCTTAGGGCACACTCAGATGAGACTAGCTACGAGTAAAAACCAACCCTCAAGTTTCCCCGAGGTGGCCCCGCAGGCAGCTCAGTTCGGACCAACACTCAGAGGGAGCACTGGCCCAGGGGGGGTTAAAAATAAGATGACCCTTGAGCTCCGGTAACCCAAGGGAAAAAAGGGCTAGGTGGCGAATGGTAAAACCAAGGTTGGGCATTGCTGGAAAAGCTTTAATCAAGGCGAACTATCCGGGGGTTCCCATTATAACCCAACCGCGTAAGGAACGCAAAATCCGGGAACATAACACCGATATGACGGAAACTAGGGCGGCAAGAGTGGAACAAAACACTAGGCGAGAGGCCGAGCCTTCCACCCTTTACCAAGTACATAGATGCATTAAGATAACATGGCAATATAATGATATCCCAACAAGTAAATAAAAGATGTTCCAACAAGGAACGGCCTCCAACCTTCACCTGCAACTAGCAACGCTATAAGAGGGGCTGAGCAAAGCGGTAACATAGCCAATCAACGGTTTGCTAGGACAATGGTGGGTTAGAGGTTTGACATGGCAATTTGGGAGGCTTGCAAGCAAATGGTAGGCATCGTAGCATTGGCATAGCAAAAGAGCGAGCAAACTAGCATAGCAAAGATAGTAGTCATTTCGAGGGTATGATCATCTTGCCTGCACAGTTGTTAGAGTTGACTGGATCCACAAAAGCAAACTCAACGGGCTCCTCGTTAGCGAACTCGTCTCCCGGCTCTACCCAAACAAGACAAACAAGCAACAAGGATACAATCAACCACATGCAAACTCAAACAACACGATGCAAAGATGATATGCTATGCGGGATGCGATGCGGGATGCAAAATGCAAGATATGACAGGAAATACATGAACCTGGCCTCAACTTAGAAATCCATGTGGGCCACTAGAAAGATGAGATGAAATCTCTTGAAAACGATATAAAGAACGTCGGAATCGGAGTTACGGTTTGGAAATGGCAAGCGATTCAAATATGACACCGGTCTGCGATTTACAGCAAGTAGGCATCTAAATGCAATGAAATGAACATGCTACAACAACCAAATGTGACAACAAAATACATGGCAGGGATGCACACAAGATGCTTAACAAAAGTCTAGCACTGAGCTACGGCCAATTCATCCATTAACAGGTTCAAACAAGCATATCAAAAATGCAAATGACAAACAGATCTCAGACTTAGTGAAATTAACACTTGTCTGGAATTTCAGATCAGGTAGCCCTCTTCGGAGCAACAAAACTACATGCTACAGGACCTGAACATGGCAAAGTAAAGCATGGCATGGAGATACTCAAAGAACTTAACAAAAGTCCCTTAGTGACCTTGAGCCAAAAGGGATCAGAAAATACAATTGCGAGCATGTGAACATAGCAAAAACATAATCAGTTTCAGACTTAGTGAAAAACTGACACATGCTGAAATATAACTCAAGTAGGCATGTTTATGAGCTCGATGCACTCACTACGGTGCAAGTCATGGCAAGACAAGCACACACCCCACAAGAAGGCACAAAATGCAAGCTAGACATGGCAAGAGAAATAGCATAGCATGCACGGCTCAACAACAACAACACCGGCAAAATTACAAACAAGTTGACAATCTGCCCAGATTCACAAAGTAGCAAAAGTAGAGTTCGATTGACTCAAGTTAGGGTGCACCATAAATGCAAACAAAGACATGGATGGATAGAGCACTACAAGACTAACAAAACTCCCTTACTGATCATCCTCAAAAGAGGCACGGATCACTAGGAAACAACAAGAACATATGCATCATAAAGTAAACAGCTCCAGGACTTAGTGAAATTACTAAGTCCCTGAAATCAGAATTAGCAAGTGCACCACTTTGCATGTTTGCACTAGTCACCACACACATCCTAAAAATACATGGGTTGCACCTCTGAAGAGCTGGCAAAACCCTTAACAAAACACATGTAGAACTCACGGGCATAGCATGCACACATTAATCATGGCAAAAATGACAAAAGTGCTAAACGGAGTAGTAGATCTGACAATTAACTCAAGTAGCCCTCTTCTAACAGCATTTCGGGCATCAAGATGAGCTAAAATGAAAATGATGCAATGGAATGAAATGATGTACTCTCTGAGATGAACATTTTGATATGCTATATGCATGAATCGGAGCTACCGATGCAAAGTTACGGGACCACGAACAGGAGCATATGGATCAAGAATTTCGGGACTTAGACGAAATTTACCTCGCGCGATCTAGGGTTTGCTGTTCACCGCGTGATGCACTGTTCACCGGCGGCGGATCTCGAGCTCTCCGGCGACGCGGGACTTGCCGGAGGGAGGGGGTCGCCGGGGACTTGGGCGCCGACGACCGAGGCGACGAGGGGCGGCGATGTGCGGCGGCCGGGGCGGCGTTGCCGGCAGGTGGCGGCGGCCCCGGCGACGGCTGCGGAGGCACGGGGAGCCGCGGGGCTGGCCGGCGGCGAACTCCGGCCGGCGAGGCGGCGGGATGGCCCCTGGCGGCGGAGGCGAGGAAGGGGATGAGGCGGCGCGGGCGGGCGCCTCAGGCCCGGCTCGGCGGCGGGGAGGGCCGTGCGTGGGCCTCGCGGGCCTGGCGCGGTCGGCGGCGAAGCGGTCCCGCCCCGGGACAGGTGGCGCGTCCTGGTTGGGCGGCGGTGGCGGCGGACGTTGTCCGGCTCTGCCCGGACACGTCCGGAGCGGCGGATCTGGGATTTTTAGGGTTAGGGGGGAGAGGATCCGCGAATTTGGAATAGGGGTGTGTATATAGGCATAGGGGGAGCTAGAAGAGTCCAAATGAGGTGCGGTTTCGTCCACGCGATCGTGATCGAACGCTCTAGAACATGGAGCAGAGTTAGGTGGGTTTTGGGCCAAAATGGAGGGGTGTTGGGCTGCAACACACACGAGGCCTTTTCGGTCCCTCGGTTAACCGTTGGAGTATCAAACGAAGTCCAAATGATACGAAACTTGACAGGCGGTCTTCCGGTAGTAAACCAAGGCCGCTTGGCAAGTCTCCGTCCAGTCCGGAAATGTTTAATCCCCACACACGAAAGAAAGCTAGAAATGACCATCAGAGGAGAACGAAGCGCCGGAATGCAAAACGGACAACGGGGAAAAAGCTCGAATGCATGAGACGAACACGTATGCAAAGGCAATGCACATGATGACATGATATGAGATGCATGACAATGATAACAACACACGGAGACAAAGAAACCGAACCCGAGGAAATAAATTAACTTAACGCCGGAAACGGCAAGAGTTGGAGTACAAATAGGGAAAGTTACATCCGGGGTGTTACAACACTCCACCACTACGAAAGGATCTCGTCCCGAGATCTAGGACTGAAAGAATGTCGGGTACTCAGAACGGAGGTGATCCTCGCGTTCCCAGGTAGCTTCACGGTCGGAATGGTGTGACCACTTGACTTTGAGAAATTTGATTGACTTGTTGCGAGTCTTGCGTTCAGTCTCTTCAAGAATAGCAACTGGGTGCTCACGATAAGAGAGATCTTCTTGGAGCTCAATGTCCTCGAAGTTGACGGTGCGATCAGGAGTCTTGAAGCACTTTCGAAGCTGAGAGACATGGAACACGTCATGAACATTTGCAAAGTTTGAAGGAAGCTCGAGTTGATAGGCGAGGTCGCCTGTCTTGCTGACAATCTTGAAAGGTCCCACGTATCTAGGGCAAGATTACCTTTGATACCGAAGCGACGAGTACCTTTCATAGGAGAGATGCGGAGGTAAACATGATCTCCGATCTCGAAAGCCAAATCACGGTGCTTACTATCATAGTAGCTCTTCTGACGGGATTGGGCTGCTTTGAGGTTATCACGAATGACTTTGCACATTTCTTCTGCTTCTGTGATTAAGTAATTACCCAAAAGCTGACGTTCACCGGTTTCAGACCAGTTGAGAGGGGTACGGCACTTCCTGCCATACAGAATTTCAAAAGGGGCCTTGCCCGAACTTGCTTGAAAACTATTGTTGTAGGAGAATTCAGCATAAGGAAGACAATCCTCCCACTTCATGCTGAAGGAGATCACACAAGCCCTGAGCATATCTTCAAGAATCTGGTTGACACGCTCGACTTGACCGCTAGTTTGAGGATGGAAAGCTGTGCTGAAGCGGATGTTTGTGCCCATGGCCTTCTGAAAAGAATCCCAAAACTTCGAGGTAAAGATGCTGCCACGGTCTGAAGAGATCACTTGAGGAATACCGTGCAGAGAGACAATACGGGAGGTATAGAGTTCCGCTAATTGAGCTACAGTGATTGACTCTTTGATAGGCAGAAAGTGAGCCACTTTGGTGAGTTTGTCGATGACAATGAATATAGCATCATTGCCACGCTTGGACTTTGGAAACCCAGTCACGAAGTCCATTTCAATGTGGTCAAACTTCCATTCTGGAATGGCAAGAGGTTGGAGGAGACCAGCTGGCCTTTGGTGTTCTGCCTTCACTCTTTTGCAGACATCACATTCATTCACGAATTGAGCGATCTCGCGCTTCATTCGAGTCCACCAATAAGCTTGCTTAAGGTCCTGATACATCTTCGTGCTCCCAGGGTGGATGGAGAGGAGAGAATTGTGAGCCTCGTTCATGATCACTTTACGGAGGTCACCTTTGGGCACAACAATACGATCCACGAAGAAGAGAGTGTCCTTGTCATCAAGGCGGTAGCACTTGTACTTGGACTGACTCTTGGCAATCCCAATCTTCACCTTTTTCACCATCGCATCAAGAAGCTGGGCTTGGCGAATCTGGTCTTCTAAGGTAGGAGAGACTTGAAGGTTGGCGAGGAATCCTTGAGGAACAACTTGCAGATTAAGTTTGCGGAAAGCTTCACAAAGCTCGGGTTGATAAGGCTTGAGAATCAGACTGTTGCAGTAAGCTTTCCTGCTCAATGCGTCAGCAATCACATTAGCCTTGCCTGGAGTGTACTCAATACTCGGATTATACTCTTCAATCATTTCGACCCATCGAGTTTGTCTGAGGTTGAGATTAGGCTGAGTGAAGATGTACTTGACACTCTTGTGATCAGTGAAAATGTCCACTTTTCTTCCCAATAGAAGATGTCTCCAAGTCAAAAGAGCATGCACAACTGCCGCCAACTCGAGATCATGAGTGGGGTAGTTCTTCTCATTAGGCTTCAACTGGCGAGAGGTATAAGCAACAACTTTCTTCTCTTGCATCAATACTGCGCCAAGACCTTGGAGAGAGGCATCACAAAAGACCTCGTACGGCTTGGATTCATCAGGCGCAGTCAGAACTGGAGCAGTGATCAATTTCTCTTTCAAAGTGTTGAAAGCAATATCACACTCTGCAGACCAAACGTACTTGACGTGCTTTTGAAGAATATTAGAGAGAGGCTTCGCGATCTTAGAAAAGTTTTCAATGAATCTTCGGCAATAGCTTGCGAGACCGAGAAAACTGCGGAGTTGCTTCACGTTCTGAGGAGGTTCCCAATTCACAATTGCAGACACCTTCTCAGGATTCACGGCAATGCCCTTGGTAGAGATGATATGACCAAGATAAAGAACCTCATCGAGCCAAAACTCACACTTGGAGAACTTGGCGTAGAACTGATGTTCCCTGAGCTTATCAAGAACCAAACGCAAGTGCTTGGCATGATCTTCCTTGTTCTTCGAGAAAACCAGAATGTCGTCGAGATAGACCAAAACAAAGTCATTGGTGTAGGCGTTGAAGATGAAGTTCATCATGCGAGAGAACGTCAGAGGAGCGTTGGGAGGCCAAAAGACATGACAGTGTATTCATAAGAACCAAAGCTTGTTCTGAATGCTGTCTTGGGAATATCTTCCTCACGGATACGAATCTGATGATAACCCATGCGGAGATCAAGCTTGGAGAATACTTGGGCACCTTTGAGTTGTTCAAACAGCTCATTGATGTTGGGAAGTGGGTATTTGTTCTTGATGGTCTTCTTGTTGACTGGACGGTAATCAACACAAAGTCGGTCCGTTCCATCCTTCTTCTTCACAAAAAGAATGCCACAACCCCACGGAGAAGAACTAGGCCGGATGAGACCCATTTTCTCTTGAATATCGAGTTGCGTCCTCTGCTCCTTCAACTCTTCAGATCCGAGCTTGTAAGGACGCTTGCACACAGGTTCCGTACCAGGCTCAAGATCAATAACGAATTCAACTGGCCGGTGCGGAGGCATTCCTGGAAGCTCTTCTGGAAAGACGTCTTGATATTCGCAAACGACTGGAATTTGAGAGATGGCATCCAATTCACCCTTCTCATTGAGAGAAAACAGACGGATGGTATTATCCCGAGCGGCAAAGACAATTACATCCTCAGACGAATGACTCAATTGAATCTGCCTGGCTGCACAATCAAGCTGAGCCTTGTGCTTAGAAAGCCAATCCATCCCGAGAATAAGATCAATATCCAAGTTACCAAGAACCATTGGAGAAGCCAGAAACTTGAAATCACCCATCAAGATAGAAATATCCGGAACCATCAAACTAGAACTCAGACGCTTAGCCGGAGAGACGACTTGCATAGATCTGGGTAAAGCCTTAGTACTAAAATTGTTCTCCGATGCAAATGGGAATGACATGAAGGAATGCGATGCACCAGAGTCAAAAAGTACTTTTGCGGGAATATCATTAACAGGAAGGTTACCCATGATCACATCTGATGAGTCCTCTGCCTGAGCTGCATTCATCAAATTGACCTTGGCATGCTTGGGGTTATGCTTGACCACAGCTGTACTTGCCGATCTGACAGGAGGAGGAGGAGGAGGAAGACGCCTCTAGTTGAGACACTTGTTGGCATAGTGACCCTTCTGTTGGCACTTGTTGCACGTGACCTCTGAAAGCGGACGGTGATACGGAGCACTCGATCTTGGAGCTTGAGACAAAGTCTTGTTCTGAAAGCCAGGGTTGGGTGGGTGGGAAGAACCACTGCCACCTTTGCTCTTCTGCTGATACGGCTGACAGAACGGAGGAGGAAGCCAAAACTTCTGCTGCTTGGCCACTTGAGTAGAGGAAGAAGGAGTAACATCTCTGACTCGCTTCTTGGAAGCGTCGCACCTCAACTGAGCAGCCTCTTGCTTCAGTGCCATGTTGTAGAACTCATCGTATCTCAAGGGTTCAAAGAGGACAAGAGCGAGCTGAATTTCTTCTCTGAGACCACCCCTGAACTGGTATATCATGCGCTTCTCATCAGGCACGTCCTACTTGGCAAAGCGGGCGAGCTTCTGGAACAACTTGTTGTAGTCATAGACAGACAAAGAGCCTTGCTTCAGATTGCGGAATTCCTCACGCTTGCTTTCAACCACGCTCTGCGGAATGTGATGAGCCCTGAAATCTCGACGGAAATCATCCCAAGTGATAACACGTCCACCTCGGGAATCCTTGTACTGCTGGAACCATTCTGCAGCTTGATCTTTGAGTTGGAAGGAAGCGAACTTGACAAAGTCCTCAGGCCTGACGTTACTGCACTCGAAATGCTTACACAGATCCACAAGCCAATCGTCAGCATCGGTTGCCTCAACACAATTGCTGAAAGTCTTTGGCCCGTTAGCAAGGAACTGGTTGAGTGTAGCAAAGTGATTCTGATTGCTGCCTTGATTCCCTTGGTTGCCTTGATTGCGCTCTTGGAGAATTTGCATGATCAACTGTGTGTTTGCATTGGTTGCGGCCATCACAGCTTGCCATGCCTCCGGAGGAGGTGGAGGTGGTGGCGGATCAGGATTCGGAGTCGTGCGCGTTGGAGGAGCCATCCTGAAGAGGTTGACCACCATTAGCACATTGAAAGACAAATATTGAAGCTGAATCCAACGGAATGAAAATTGCAACATATAGTCTTCACATCTGAACAAAATGGACGAATGCATTCCTCTTGAAATGGTCACATATCCATAAATTGAGAAGCCACGTAGAATTAAGGTACAGAAATAAATCAACAAGGTACGGATCAAGAACGAATAATCGGTAAGAAATCCCAATCTCAAACCAATATCCGTGGAAGAAGAACTAGAGCTACTAGAATTCCCACCTATGAAACTCCCGAACCTTTCCAGTTATGCAATCAGGTGTTGGGGATACAGGGGAAGCATAATATCTCACCCAAACTAGCAAATCCTACATCCAGCTGTATCCATCCTTCAACACATAACCAGGAAACCTTCGGAAACCATCCACCTCAACCTTCGAAAAGCATCCGTTATACAAGTTATGGCGATACTCCCAAACTCCCGCCCCAATACTGGGTGGCGTCGAGGTTATCTCACCAACGAACTGCATAAAAGAGATTTTTGATGTCGGCGTACTAAACTCAGGTATTCCAGAACTGCAACGATAAAATTATGATGACAACACCTCAGAGCTCAACTCCCCGGGACACTTCCACTAAACCCCTGACAGGAGGCACCAAGTCAATATTCTCATCATAAAACCATCGGAACGATTCCAAGATACCCGCGTGATCCTAAAAAAATTTAGTGAAATTTGAGAAGAGAAGAGTCAAAACTCTATGTCAGGACGCCTTACCAGAGCAATGAGGAGACTGGGAAGTAAAAAGAATTCCTAAACTCTCCGATATATAATTCCTAAAAGACTCAAAACATTTTTCTAGACACAACTCGGCCGCTAAAAACGATCAAGCAATGGGGCTCCTAAGGTCGGGGAAGGATCTGATACCAACTTGAGGTTAGTTAGGACCAACACTCAGAGGGAGCACTGGCCCGGGGGGTTAAAAATAAGATGACCCTTGGGCTCCGATAACCCAAGGGAAAAAAGGGCAATCAACGGTTTGCTAGGACAATGGTGGGTTAGAGGTTTGACATGGAAATTTGGGAGGCTTGCAAGCAAATGGTAGGCATCGTAGCATTGGCATAGCAAAAGAGCGAGCAAACTAGCATAGCAAAGATAGTAGTGATTTCGAGGGTATGATCATCTTGCCTGCACAGTTGTCAGAGTTGACTGGATCCTCAAAAGCGAACTCAACGGGCTCCTCGTTAGCGAACTCGTCTCCCGGCTCTACCCAAACAAGACAAACAAGCAACAAGGACACAATCAACCACGTGCAAACTCAAACAACACGATGCAAAGATGATATGCTATGCGGGATGCGATGCGGGATGCAAAATGCAAGATATGACAGGAAATACATGAACCTAGCCTCAACTTGGAAATCCAAGTGGGCCACTGGAAATATGAGATGAAATCGCTTGAAAACGATATAAAGAACGTCGGAATCGGAGTTACGGTTTGGAAATGGCAAGCGATTCAAATATGACACCGGTCTGCGATTTACAGCAAGTAGGCATCTAAATGCAATGAAATGAACATGCTACAACAACCAAATGTGACAACAAAATACATGGCAGGGATGCACACAAGATGCTTAACAAAAGTATAGCACTGAGCTACGGCCAATTCATCCATTAACAGGTTCAAACAAGCATAGCAAAAATGCAAATGACAAACAGATCTCAGACTTAGTGAAATTAACACTTGTCTGGAATTTCAGATCAGGTAGCCCTCTTCGGAGCAACAAAACTACATGCTACAGGACCTGAACATGGTAAAGTAAAGCATGGCATGGAGCTACTCAAAGAGCTTAACAAAAGTCCCTTAGTTACCTTGAGCCAAAAGGGATCAGAAAATACAATTGCGAGCATGTGAACATAGCAAAAACATAATCAGTTTCAGACATAGTGAAAAACTGACACATGCTGAAATATAACTCAAGTAGGCATGTTTACGAGCTCGATGCACTCACTACGGTGCAAGTCATGGCAAGACAAGCACACACCCCACAAGAAGGCACAAAATGCAAGCTAGACATGGCAAGAGAAATAGCATAGCATGCACGGATCAACAACAACAACACCGGCAAAATTGCAAACAAGTTGACAATCTGCCCAGATTCACAAAGTAGCAAAAGTAGAGCTCGATTGACTCAAGCTAGGGTGCTCCATAAATGCAAACATGCAAACAAAGACATGGATGGATAGAGCACTACAAGACTAACAAATTCCCTTACTGATCATCCTCAAAAGAGGCACGGATCACTAGGAAACAACAAGAACATATGGCATCATGAAGTAAACAGCTCCAGGACTTAGTGAAATTACTAAGTCCCTGAAATCAGAATTAGCAAGTGCACCACTTTGCAAGCTTGCACTAGTCACCACACACATCCTAAAAATACATGTGTTGCACCTCTGGAGAGATGACAAAACCCTTAACAAAACACATGTAGAACTCACGGGCATAGCACGCACACATTAATCATGGCAAAAATGACAAAAGTGCTAAACAGAGTAGCAGATCTGACAATTAACTCAAGTAGCCCTCTTCTAACAGCATTTTGGGCATCAAGATGAGCTCAAATGAAAATGATAAAATGAAATGAAATTATGTACTCTCTGAGATGAACATTTTGATATGCTATATGCATGAATCGGAGCTACGGATGCAAAGTTATGGGGCCTCGAACAGGAGCATATGGATCAAGAATTTCGGGACTTAGACGAAATTTACCCCGCGCGATCTAGGGTTTACTGTTCACCGCGTGATGCACTGTTCACCGGCGGCGGATCTCGAGCTCGCCGGCGACGCGGGACTTGCCGGAGGGAGGGGGGTCGCCGGGGACTTGGGCACCGACGACCGAGGCGACGAGGGGCGGCGATGTGCGGCGGCCGGGGCGGCGTTGCCGGCAGGTGGCGGCGGCCCCGGCAAAGGCTGCGGAGGCGCGGGGAGCCGCGGGGCTGGCCGGCAGCGAACTCCGGCCGGTGAGGCGGCGGGGATGGCCCCTGGCGGCGGAGGCGAGGAAGGGGATGAGGCGGCGCGGGCGGGCGCCTCAGGCCCGGCTCGGCGGCGGGGAGGGCCGTGCGTGGGCCTCACGGGCCTGGCGCGGTCGGCGGTGAAGCGGTCCCACCCCGGGACAGGTGGCGCATCCTGGTTGGGCGGCGGTGGCGGCGGACGTTGTCCGGCTCCACCCGGACACGTCCGGAGCGGCGGATCTGGGATTTTTAGGGTTAGGGGGGAGAGGATCCGCAAATTTGGAATGGGGGGTGTATATATAGGCATAGGGGGAGCTAGGAGAGTCCAAATGAGGTGCGGTTTTCGGCCACGCGATCGTGATCGAACGCTCTAGAACATGGAGTAGAGTTAGGTGGGTTTTGGGCCAAAATGGAGGGGTGTTGGGCTGCAACACACACGAGGCCTTTTCGGTCCCTCGGTTAACCGTTGGAGTATCAAACGAAGTCCAAATGATACGAAACTTGACAGGCGGTCTTCCGGTAGTAAACCAAGGCTGCTTGGCAAGTCTCGGTCCAGTCCGGAAATGTTTAATCCCCACACATGAAAGAAAGCTAGAAAAGACCACCGGAGGAGAACGAAGCGCCGGAATGCAAAACGGACAACGGGGAAAAAGCTCGAATGCATGAGACGAACACGTATGCAAATGCAATGCACATGATGACATGATATGAGATGCATGACAATGATAACAACACACGGAGACAAAGAAACCGAACCCGAGGAAATAAATTAACTTAACGCCGGAAACGGCATGAGTTGGAGTACAAATAGGGAAAGTTACATCCGGGGTGTTACAACACTCCACCACTACGAAAGGATCTCGTCCCGAGATCTAGGACTGAAAGAACGCCGGGTACTCAGAACAGAGATGATCCTCGTGTTCCCAGGTAGCTTCACGGTCGGAATGGTGTGACCACTTGACTTTGAGAAATTTGATTGACTTGTTGCGAGTCTTGCGTTCAGTCTCTTCAAGAATAGCAACTGGGTGCTCACGATAAGAGAGATCTTCTTGGAGCTTAATGTCCTCGAAGTTGACGGTGCGGTCAGGAGTCTTGAAGCACTTTCGAAGCTGAGAGACATGGAACACGTCATGAACATTTGCAAAGTTTGAAGGAAGCTCGAGTTGATAGGCGAGGTCGCCTCTCTTGCTGACAATCTTGAAAGGTCCCACGTATCTAGGGGCAAGCTTCCCTTTGATACCGAAGCGACGAGTACCTTTCATAGGAGAGATGCGGAGGTAAACATGATCTCCGATCTCTAAAGCCAAATCACGGTGCTTACTATCATAGTAGCTCTTCTGATGAGATTGGGCTGCTTTGAGGTTATCACGAATGACTTTGCACATTTCTTCTGCTTCTGTGATTAAGTCATTACCCAAAAGCTGACGTTCACCAGTTTCAGACCAGTTGAGAGGGGTACGGCACTTCCTGCCATACAGAATTTCAAAAGGGTCCTTGCCCGAACTTGCTTGAAAACTGTTGTTGTAGGAGAATTCAGCATAAGGAAGACAATCCTCCCACTTCATGCCGAAGGAGATCACACAAGCCCTGAGCATATCTTCAAGAATCTGGTTGACACGCTCGACTTGACCGCTAGTTTGAGGATGGAAAGCTGTGCTGAAGAGGATGTTTGTGCCCATGGCCTTCTGAAAAGAATCCCAAAACTTCGAGGTAAAGATGCTGCCACGGTCTGAAGAGATCACTTGAGGAATACCGTGTAGAGAGACAATACAGGAGGTATAGAGTTCCGCCAATTGAGCTGCAGTGATCGACTCTTTGATAGGCAGAAAGTGAGCCACTTTGGTGAGTTTGTCGATGACAGCGAATATAGCATCATTGCCACGCTTGGACTTTGGAAACCCAGTCACGAAGTCCATTTCAATGTGGTCAAACTTCCATTCTGGAATGGCAAGAGGTTGGAGGAGACCAGCTGGCTTTTGGTGTTCTGCCTTCACTCTTCAGCAGACATCACATTCATTCACGAATTGAGCGATCTCGCGCTTCATTCGAGTCCACCAGTAAGCTTGCTTAAGGTCCTGATACATCTTCGTGCTCCCAGGGTGGATGGAGAGGAGAGAATTGTGAGCCTCGTTCATGATCACTTTAGGGAGGTCACCTTTGGGCACAACAATACGATCCTCGAAGAAGAGAGTGTCCTTGTCATCAGGGCGGTAGCACTTGTACTTGGACTGACTCTTGGCAATCCCAATCTTCACCTTTTTCACCATCGCATCAAGAAGCTGGGCTTGGCGAATCTGGTCTTCTAAGGTAGGAGAGACTTGAAGGTTGGCGAGGAATCCTTGAGGAACAACTTGCAGATTAAGTTTGCGGAAAGCTTCACAAAGCTCGGGTTGATGAGGCTTGAGAATCAGACTGTTGCAGTAAGCTTTCCTGCTCAATGCGTCAGCAATAACATTAGCCTTGCCTGGAGTGTACTCAATACTCGGATTATACTCTTGAATCATTTCGACCCATCGAGTTTGTCTAAGGTTGAGATTAGGCTGAGTGAAGATGTACTTGAGACTCTTGTGATCAATGAAAATGTCCACTTTTCTTCCCAATAGAAGATGTCTCCAAGTCAAAAGAGCATGCACAACTGCCGCCAACTCGAGATCATGAATGGGGTAGTTCTTCTCATTAGGCTTCAACTGGCGAGAGGTATAAGCAACAACTTTCTTCTCTTGCATCAATACTGCGCCAAGACCTTGGAGAGAGGCATCACAAAAGACCTCGTTCGGCTTGGATTCATCAGGCGGAGTCAGAACTGGAGCAGTGATCAATTTCTCTTTCAAAGTGCTGAAAGCAATATCACACTCCGGAGACCAAACATACTTGAAGTGCTTCTGAAGAAGATTAGAGAGAGGCTTCGCGATCTTAGAAAAGTTTTCAACGAATCTTCGGCAATAGCTTGCGAGACCGAGAAAACTACGGAGTTGCTTCACGTTCTGAGGAGGTTCCCAATTCACAATTGTAGACACCTTCTCAGGATTCATGGCAATGCCCTTGGCAGAGATGATATGACCAAGATAAAGAACCTCATCGAGCCAAAACTTACACTTGGAGAACTTTGCGTAGAACTGATGTTCCCTGAGCTTATCAAGAACCAAACGCAAGTGCTTGGCATGATCTTCCTTGTTCTTCAAGAAAACCAGAATGTCGTCGAGATAGACCAAAACAAAGTCATTGGTGTAGGCGTTGAAGATGAAGTACATCATGCGAGAGAACGTCGGAGGAGCGTTGGCGAGGCCAAAAGACATGACAGCTTATTCATCAGAACCAAAGCTTGTTATGAATGCTGTCTTGCGAATATCTTCCTCACGGATACGAATCTGATGATAACCCATGCGGAGATCAAGCTTGGAGAATACTTGGGCTCCTCTGATACCAACTTATAATACCCTCGATGCGACTATATCTCCCACGTGTCGAGGCACGACTTAGAGGCATAATCGCATTGAAGGCATATGTCGCAAGTTAGGCAATCTTCACAACATCCCATGTAATATGAATAATAAAGTGGAGAACATAGTGGGCTTACACTCGCCACGTCAATCAAGTACAAAATAACATTACATCATCCAAACACTCATGGCCCGACTATGGCGCCAAAATAAAAGATAACCCAATATGCGACACGGTCCCAATCACCCCCAACTGGGCACCACTACTGATCATCGGGAAAGGAAACATAGTAACGTTGCGAGTCTTCGTCGAACTCCCACTTGAGCTCATACGCGTCTCCTGGAGCGGAATCATCAGGCCCTGCATCTGGTGTAATAGTAAACTGTGAGCCACAGGGACTCAACAATCTCGCACCCTCGCGATCAAGACTATTTAAGCTTATAGGTAAGACAAGGTAAAATATGAGTGGGGCTGCAGCAAGCGACTAGCAAGTATGGTGGCTAACTTATTCGCAGAAGAGAGCGAGAAGAGGAGGCAAAGCACGAGCGAGAAACTAGAGAACAACCTGCGCAAACATTACTCCAACACCGTGTCCACTTCCCGGACTCCGCCGAAAAGAGGCCATCACGGTAACACACTCAGTTGATTCATTTTAATTAATTAAGGTTCAAGTTATCTGCAACCAGACATTAACAAATTCCCATCTGCCCATAACCGCGGGCATGGCTTTCGAAAGTTCAATCCCTGCAGGGGAGTCCCAACTTAGCCCATGACAAGCTCTCACGGTTAACGAAGGAATAGACCTCCTCCCAAGACGTTCCGATCAGACTCGGTATCTCGGTAATTCAAGACACTTCGACAGGTTAAAACAAGACCAGCAACACCGCCCGAATGTGCCGACAAATCCCGATAGGAGCTGCACATATCTCGTTCTCAGGGCACACTCAGATGAGACTAGCTACGAGTAAAAACCAACCCTCAAGTTTCCCCGAGGTGGCCCCGCAGGCAGCTCAGTTCGGACCAACACTCAGAGGGAGCACTGGCCCGGGGGGGTTAAAAATAAAATGACCCTTGGGCTCCGGTAACTCAAGGGAAAAAAAGGGCTAGGTGGCGAATGGTAAAACCAAGGTTGGGCATTGCTGGAAAAGCTTTAATCAAGGCGAACTATCCGGGGGTTCCCATTATAACCCAACCGCGTAAGGAACGCAAAATCCGGGAACATAACACCGATATGAAGGAAACTAGGGCGGCAAGAGTGGAACAAAACACTAGGCGAGAGGCCGAGCCTTCCACCCTTTACCAAGTATATAGATGCATTAAGATAACATGGCAATATAATGATATCCCAACAAGTAAATAAAAGATGTTCCAACAAGGAACGGCCTCCAACCTTCACCTGCAACTAGCAACGCTATGAGAGGGGCTGAGCAAAGCGGTAACATAGCCAATCAACGGTTTGCTAGGACAATGGTGGGTTAGAGGTTTGACATGGCAATTTGGGAGGCTAGCAAGCAAATGGTAGGCATCGTAGCATTGGCATAGCAAAAGAGCGAGCAAACTAGCATAGCAAAGATAGTAGTGATTTCTAGGATATGATCATCTTGCCTGCACAGTTGTCAGAGTTGACTGGATCCTCAAAAGCAAACTCAACGGGCTCCTCGTTAGCGAACTCGTCTCCCGGCTCTACCCAAACAAGACAAACAAGCAACAATGATACAATCAACCACATGCAAACTCAAACAACACGATGCAAAGATGATATGCTATGCGGGATGCGATGCGGGATGCAAAATGCAAGATATGACAGGAAATACATGAACCTGGCCTCAACTTGGAAATCCAAGTGGGACACTGGAAAGATGAGATGAAATCGCTTGAAAACGATATAAAGAACGTCGGAATCGGAGTTACGGTTTGGAAATGGCAAGCGATTCAAATATGACACCGGTCTGCGATTTACAGCAAGTAGGCATCTAAATGCAATCAAATAAACATGCTACAGCAACCAAATGTGACAACAAAATACATGGCAGGGATGCACACAAGATGCTTAACAAAAGTATAGCACTGAGCTACGGCCAATTCATCCATTAACAGGTTCAAACAAGCATAGCAAAAATGCAAATGACAAACAGATCTCAGACTTAGTGAAATTAACACTTGTCTGGAATTTCAGATCATGTAGCCCTCTTCGGAGCAACAAAACTACATGCTACAGGACCTGAACATGGCAAAGTAAAGCATGGCATGGAGCTACTCAAAGAGCTTAACAAAAGTCCCTTAGTGACCTTGAGCCAAAAGGGATCAGAAAATACAATTGCGAGCATGTGAACATAGCAAAAACATAATCAGTTTCAGACTTAGTGAAAAACTGACACATGCTGAAATATAACTTAAGTAGGCATGTTTACGAGCTCGGTGCACTCACTACGGTGCAAGTCATGGCAAGAAAAGCACACAGCCCACAAGAAGGCACAAAATGCAAGCTAGACATGGCAAGAGCAATAGCATAGCATGCACGGATCAACAACAACAACACCGGCAAAATTACAAACAAGTTGACAATCTGCCCAGATTCACAAAGTAGCAAAAGTAGAGCTCCATAAATGCAAACAAAGACATGGATGGATAGAGCACTACAAGACTAACAAAACTCCCTTACTGATCATCCTCAAAAGAGGCACGGATCACTAGGAAACAACAAGAACATATGGCATCATGAAGTAAACAGCTCCAGGACTTGGTGAAATTACTAAGTCCTTGAAATCAGAATTAGCAAGTGCACCACTTTGCAAGATTGCACTAGTCACCACACACATCCTAAAAATACATGGGTTACACCTCTGGAGAGATGACAAAACCCTTAACAAAACACGTGTAGAACTCACGGGCATAGCATGCACACATTAATCATGGCAAAAATGACAAAAGTGCTAAACGGAGTAGCAGATCTGACAATTAACTCAAGTAGCCCTCTTCTAATAGCATTTCGGGCATCAAGATGAGCTCAAATGAAAATGATGCGATGGAATGAAATTATGTACTCTCTGAGGTGAACATTCTGATATGCTATGTGCATGAATCGGAGCTACGGATGCAAAGTTACGGGGCCTCGAACAGGAGCATATGGATCAAGAATTTCGGGACTTAGACGAAATTTACCCCGCGCGATCTAGGGTTTACTGTTCACCGCGTGATGCACTGTTCACCGGCGGCGGATCTCGAGCTCGCCGGCGACGCGGGACTTGCCAGAGGGAGGGGGGTCGCCGGGGGCTTGGGCGCCGACGACCGAGGCGACGAGGGGCGGCGATGTGCGGCGGCCGGGGCGGCGTTGCCGGCAGGTGGCGGCGGCCCCGGCGACGGCTGCGGAGGCGCGGGGCTGGCCAGCGGCGAACTCCGGCCGGCGAGGCGGCGGGGATGGCCCCTGGCGGCGGAGGCGAGGAAGGGGATGAGGCGGCGCGGGCGGGCGCCTCAGGCCCGGCTCGGCGGCGGGGAGGGCCGCGCGTGGGCCTCGCGGGCCTGGCACGGTCGGCGGCGAAGCGGTCCCGCCCCGGGACAGGTGGCGCGTCCTGGTTGGGTGGCGGTGGCGGCGGACGTTGTCCGGCTCCGCTCGGACACGTCCGGAGCGGTGGATCTGGGATTTTTAGGGTTAGTGGGCAGAGGATCCGCGAATTTGGAATGGGGGTGTATATATAGGCATAGGGGGAGCTAGGAGAGTCCAAATGAGGTGCGGTTTTCGGCCACGCGATCGTGATCGAACGCTCTAGAACATGGAGCAGAGTTAGGTGGGTTTTGGGCCAAAATGGAGGGGTGTTGGGCTGCAACACACACGAGGCCTTTTCGGTCCCTCGGTTAACCGTTGGAGTATCAAACGAAGTCCAAATGATACGAAACTTGACAGGCGGTCTTCCGGTAGTAAACCAAGGCCGCTTGGCAAGTCTCAGTCCAGTCCGGAAATTTTTAATCCCCACACACGAAAGAAAGCTAGAAATGACCACCGGAGGAGAACGAAGCGCCGGAATGCAAAACGGACAACGGGGAAAAAGCTCGAATGCATGAGACGAACACGTATGCAAATGCAATGCACATGATGACATGATATGAGATGCATGACAATGATAACAACACACGGAGACAAAGAAACCGAACCCGAGGAAATAAATTAACTTAACGCCAGAAACGGCAAGAGTTGGAGTACAAATAGGGAAAGTTACATCCGGGGTGTTACACCTTCCCAACTTGGAGACCACTTCCCGAATTTTCTATCTTTCGAACCAATCGGCAGAATCACTTTCCAAACGAGATCACCAACTTGAAAATTCTTCAACTTGACTTTCTTATTGTAAGCCCTTGCCACCCTCAACTTATCTCTCTCTATGGCATTCAAAGCAGCCAAACGTTTATCAGCAACCTCATCAATGTTGTCCATCATCAAGTTATAGAAGTCTATTGCCGATCAATCATTTTGTTTGGCTATTCTCAAGGCATTCAAATTTACTTCCACTGGTAAAACGGCCTCTTGACCATATACTAGCTCATATGGGGTCACCTTCGTAGCACCATGCCTTGAAATTCTATGTGCCCACAAAGCTTCAGACAACAACTCATGCCATCTCCTTGGATTATCTTGAATCTTTTTCTTGATGAGTTTGATTATAATTTTATTGCTAGACTCAGCTTGTCCATTAGCTTGAGCATAATATGGAGAGGAATTGAGCAACTTTATGTTATAAGATCCGGCAAACTCTCTGACTTGGTGTGACATGAAAGATGAACCTTGATCTGTTGTTAACGTTTGAGGAATACCGAATCTATGAATGATGTGCTCAGTTATGAACTGAATTGCCTCTATATGTGTCATGTTCTTGAGAGGTACTGCTTCAGACCATTTAGTGAAATAATCAGTTGCCACCAATACGAACCGATGCCCCTTTGAGGAAGATGGATGAATTTTCCCAATAAAGTCTAAACCCCATCCTCTGAAAGGCCATGGCTTGATAACAGGATGCAACATAGCAGCAGGAGCCAATTGAATATCACCAAATTTTTGACAAGCTTCGCACCCTTTATAATATCTGAAGCAATCATTAATCATAGTCGGCCAATAAAACCCAGCACGTCGCAATAACCATTTCATCTTGGGAGCCGACTGGTGAGTGCCATAGATGCCTTCATGTACCTCTCCCATGGCAACTCTTGCCTGGTCCTCATCCAAACACTTTAGAAGAACATCATCGACTGTTCGGCGACCATCATCTCTCATTGTATACTTGAAAGCCATACGTCGAACGGCCCTGTCCACCCTTTCACTCGGTTTGCACAAGTAATCAACAATGGGCTTCCTCCAGTCGGGATTGTCACCTGCACTAGATTTTTTATTAATGACCGAATCAGTGGGTTCTGGTTCGGCCTCTTCTATACTGGTAAGACAAGACATCGGACTTTGAGAAATATGAAACATGCCATGATCAACATGGTATCCAGATGCTTTATGTGCCAATTCATTTGCTCTCCAGTTGTCATGTCTAGATATATGTGCAATGCTAAAACAATCCAAAGTAGAGATTATATCTAGACATTTATCAAGATAAACATTAAGTGATTCGTCCAAACACTGAAAGACTTTGGATATTTGCTGCACCACTAGTAACGAATCACCATAAGCCTCAATATGTGTAACACCTATAGCAAGTAACATCTCTAGGCCGAATAACAATGCTTCATATTCGGCTTGATTGTTTGTGCAAAAATATTCTAAGCGGCATGAGGCTTCAAAAACAGCACCATGAGGAGATATATAAACAATACCAACACCTTGGCCATTGCTACAAACTGAACCATCAAAGTATAATCTCCATGGTACTAATGAAACAAGGTTCATATCAACATCATGCTTGTTATTAATCCGATGTTCAACAATGAAATTAGCAACAATTTGGCCTTTCATGGATTTTAGAGATTCATAAGCCAAATCATATTCAATCAAAGCATAAGCCCACTTGCCAATTCTACCACTAAGAATTGGCCTATGCAACATGTATTTAATGACATCGGTTTGACAAGCTACTACACAAACACTCGGCACTAAATAATGTCTCAGTTTTGTGCAAGCATAATATAAGCATAGACATAATTTCTCAATAAATATATACCTTGTCTCTGCGTCCCATAAGCGGCGGCTCAAATAAGTGATGGCATGCTCTTTTCCTTCGATCTCTTGAGTTAGAACAGCACCAATAACTCCTTAATCTGCTGCAATGTAAAGTCTGAAGGGTTCCCTATGCTTGGGTGCTCTCATCACCGGAGGAGTGCACAAATAATTCTTGATCATATCAAATGCTTCTTGTTGTTTTGCCCCCCAAGTGAAATAAGCATCATTCTTTAACCGAAGGATAGGAGTAAATGCATCAACTTTCCCTGAGAGATTAGCTACGAACCTTCTCAAATAATTGACCTTGCCAAGGAACTTTTGCATATCCCTCTTGCATGTTGGAGCCTCCACTTTCTGTATAGCCTCTATCTTTTTGGGATCAATCTCTATACCATCTTCATGAATAATGAAACCCAAAAACTTGCCAGCTGACACGCCGAAAGCACACTTCAAAGGATTCATTTTTAGTACATACTTTTTCATTCTTTCAAAAGCTAAACGCAAATCGGCCAAGTGAGATTCAAAAGCATCCGATTTGACAACAATATCATCAATATAAACTTCAAGTATGACACCGAGTAAATCATGAAAAATCAAATTCATAGCCCTTTGATATGTGGCGCCAGCATTTTTTAATCCGAATGTCATCACTGTCCACTCGAATAAACCAAGGAAACCAGGGCATCGAAAAGCTGTCTTGTACATGTCCTCTTCGGCAATAAAATTGATTGTATCCGGCATTGCCATCTAGAAAGCTAATAACCTTATGTCCAGAAGCATCATTAATAAGCATATCGGCTATTGGCATAGGATACTCATCTTTGGGTGTAGCCCTATTCAAATCTCTGAAATCAATGCACACCCTCAACTTGCCAGATCCTTTCTTCTCTACTGGGACAATGTTAGAAATCCACTCGGCATACCTGCAAGGTCAAATGAAATTAGCTTCAAGCAGTCGACCGATCTCTTCCTTGATCCGGTCATATGTTTTCGGATTAAATTTTCTGGCCGACTGTTTATAAGGTCTAAAACCGGCCTTTATAGGCAACCGATGTTCCACTAGCTCCCGGCTTAACCCTGGCATCTCATGATATTCCCATGCAAAGCAACAAACATATTCTTTCAATAGCTCGAATAACTTAGCCTTAGAATCGGCTTTCAAATTTTTGTTTATAAATGTTGGTCGAGTGACTGAACCATCTCCAATATCTACCTCTTCTAACGGATCGGCTGATGTAAAACCTTGTCCAAGTTTATCTATGTCATCCAACTCCTCTATAGACTCATACATATCATTCTCATTGGACCGATACTTTACAAGACGTTTTTGTAACCACTCGGAATTAGGATCCATTTAAACATATCATACCTTGGAGCCGATTGCATTCACTCGGCTTTAAAGAGACGGGCACAAAACCATTCTTGGTCGCGCTGAGAAAATCAAATTCTGATAAGTCACATCCCGTCAAGCAAGTAGCATTGGGATGTTGCCAATCCACCGATGCATCGGCCAAAGCAACACATGCCGAGTTATCCGCATGAATAACTTCCACTTCATCATCAACCCACTGAATCAAAAACTGGTGCATAGTGGATGGCACGCACTGGTTTGCATGAACCCAATCGCGGCCTAGTATGACATTGTAGTTACCTTGCACCTCAGTGACAAAGAATGCAGTAGCCAAAGTTTTGCTTCCGACTGTAAGTTCCACATACATCACACCTTTGGCTTCAGTTTTCTCTTTGCCTTCAAATCCATTGAGCACCATATTGGTCTTGATCAATTCTTCATCAGGCAAACCCAATTTCTTGAAGACCGAATAGGGCATAAGATTTACCACAGCACCACCATCAACAAGCATCCGAGTGAGCGGCGACCCATTGATATGACCTCTGACATATAATGGTTTAAGATGCGTTACTGGTTCTTTTGGCTTCTCGAATATTGCATTTTTAGGGCCAAAATTCAGCTGAGCCACCTCCCCTTCTTCATCTACAGCACGAAACTCAGCAGGTAAGTAATACACCATATTGATATCCATACCTTCATGAACCGGCGTAGACTCATAGTCCAACATATCAGCCTCCTCCTCGAGTGCATCCACAAATTCTGAAATTTGTCCGAGTGAAGGAGAAGCAATAGGTAACGTAGACAATGCAATGATTGCGTCATCCTCTTTTGGTAGTGTAGGTGTTGCTGTGATAGGTGTAGAAGCCACAGCATCTTGTATTTGTTTGGGCCTCCACACTTGTTTTATAGGTACCATAGGTCGAGTGTCATTGAACAACTTATCCCTTTGCTTCTCGGCCTCTTGTTCTACCATCTCTTGACTCCTTAACCTCTGTAGTTTCCTCTTTTGTGTCTTTGTTAGCCCTGGAGGACACCACTTTGGCTGAGTGCATTTAGGATCTCTCTTTTTACTCGGCTGGCACTTGCTTCATGGTCATTAGCTGAGTGCTTTGGCGCCATAGAAAGTATCGGCTCAGTCGGATTGCTATGCACAATCGGATGCTGTATGGCGAATGTTTTGGTGCCCAAGATAAGTGAGTTGGCATCCATTTTCTCCTTGCCTTTTCCCAACTCAACTGCTGCAACACTTGGTGATTTAACACGCCATTCTTTTCGACTTTCCAGATGCATGAAATTTCCACTCGGGCGCACCTTTTTACTCTGATGGAATCCACTCGAATGGATGTCACTCGGATGGAATCCACTCGGATGGAATTCAGTCGGATGGAATCTACTTGACCACATTTTTTCACTTGGATGACTTCCACCTGGGTGCATTCTTACACTCGGATAATTTCCATCCGGTCGCATGTTTTGACCAGCCGACTGATAGCCACCAATGTTCAGTCGGCCTCTATTTGAATAGTCAAGTCGATCCCAAACAGATTGCGTATGCTCTTCTGGAAACGGCACCCTTGGTCCACTCGGTTTCATATACTGACTGAACATATTAGCTGATGGTGACCTTGGTCGCTTCAGATGAGTCGGCCGATTAAAGCTAGAACCGGCCGACTGGTTGGTGTACTTGGACAGCAACATATCAAAAGTTGGCTTGATCCTCTTGCGCTGTACTTTAACTTCATTCCTTTTCCACTTGCCAATTTCTGGACTCTTGGGCTTGACAAATCTCACACGAGCATTTTCTTGCACTTGCACTTGCCCCCCGAGTGTAGGATTCTTGATGGTGATTTTGATCACTTCCTTGCCATCAGGTTGCTTACCAAGCACAACCTGTCTCCCCAAGACCTTGTTGTCCTCCTTGTCATTCCTGGGCTCACCAACAATGACATTAGGTTTATTAGCAGATTCGGCTACCTCCGGCCGAATGAGTAGCTTCTTCCCCTCCAAATCCATGGTATTCATTGGAAAAGGTTGTTTATCAACTTGCATCTCAGAAAAGTTCAATCGTCCGTCATTAATGGCCGATTGTATCTGTCGTTGAAAAACATTGCAATCATTAGTAGCATGAGAAAAAGAATTATGATACTTGCAATAAGCACGCCGTTTTAGCTCTTCAAACGGCGGTAAAGTATGAGATATTCTAATAATCTTAGCCTGCAGCAAAGCATCAAATATTCTATCACACTTAGCAATGTTAAAAGTGAACTTCATCTCTTCATCACGATTCTTATGAACCGGTATCAGATCATTGCAAGTAAAGGGTTTGGCCTTAGATGGCCAAACAAATTCAGTAGCAAAAACATCACCCTCATCGTCTGAATGATCACTGTCATATTCCACCATATTCATCTTCGGACGATCGGCTTTGTATCTATGTACTTCTTTGAGGTCTTTGCTTTGGCTTTCCTGAGCCAAAGCCCTTTGTAAGACTTGCTTGATATTTAAAAACTCATAGCCTTCTAGCTTTTCTCTAATGGGAGTTCTCAAACCACTCAGCACTAGGTCTGCCAAGTCCCTCTCGGTTATCACCAAACTAAAACACCGGTTTTTTGTTTCTCTGAATCTCTTGACGTAATCGGAGACCAATTCATCATGCTTCTGTTTGACCGATGTTAGATGTGACAACTTGAGTTCATTGTCACCGCTATAAAAGTGATCATGAAACTTCTGCTCTAGCTGCGACCAAACCCGAATGGAACCATGTGGTAAAGAAGAAAACCATGAAAATGCGGTACCAGTTAATGATAAAGGAAATAAACGCACTTTCAATTCATTCAATGAGCCTGCCTCACCCAATTGTGCTAAATATTGACTAACATGCTCCCATGTGGTTTTTGTGCCCTCTCCATTGAACTTAATAAAATCTAGAATCTTATATCCCAGAGGGCACTGGATGGCATCAAAGTACTCGGGGTACGGCTTCTGGTAAATCCGATTCCGAGGTAACTCAACTCCAAAATTTTCTCGAAGCATTTTAGACATCTCCTCTCTAAGATTAGCTAGACCATCATCCATAGTGGACGATGCAGCTTGTGGCAGTGGCACAGAAGGAGTAGGGTTACTAGTTGTAGGTAGGAATTCTGGTATGTACATCGACCCATAATTTGGTAGTGGTCGAGTGGATGTAGCTGTAAGTAGGGTTTGGTTCGGCGTTGCCACCGAACCTGTCATGCTCATAATAGGATTAATGGGTGCAGCCATATTCTGATTTGTTTGGGTAGGATAATAAGTCATCGGCACGGGAGGCGCCGATGAAATGGGTAAAGCCAGAATAGGGTTTTGCACACTAGCAGCTACACCGTAATTACCACTAGCCGATTGAGATATATTCTTCTAAGCATTAGTATTTTCTATGAAAGTTTGATAGACTAGATTGTTACCATCAGCAATACGACTCTCCATCTCAGCCCACTGCTCAGGAGAAAAAGTAGTACTCACAGAGGGTTTAACCTGCTCGGCTTGAAGAGGAGGGAACTTCATTTCTTCAATCGGAGTGATGTTGCCTTGGCGATCTTTCTTGAATTTTGCAAGGAACTCCTGCAGGTCCTTCTCCTCGCGCGCCTTCTTGTACTCCTCATAGACTTGGCGACGATCGGCCGATATCTCATCAAGACTGGGCTTAATGATGTTATCGGCGTCTACCTCAGATGGCTTGGGAAGATCGGACATGGTGGATGATGATGATTGATCTTCGGTCCCCAGCGGAGTCGCCAAAAAGTGTGTTGACACATGAAAACGTCACGTGTACCCTCGACGCCGGGGGTTGATGCACCGCAGCTCACGTTGAATGAGACTCGACCGACAGCGCGATACGCAAGACAGTCGACGGGCGCTTTTGCAGACCCGAAAACCCCACACCCCCGGGGGGACCCCGTCAGGCAGTGCGGCGGCTATGGGCTTCCCTAGGTCGATTCGCTCGCCCCTAGAGCCTCGGGATTCGCAGCTCTCAAACACGTAGAACAGTGAAGAACGAGATAGAAAAACGGTGGAGAGATAAAACGTAGATGAAAAAGTAGTATATTGATTTGTTCGATTGTGTGTTGTTCAATCGGCCGTCACCCCCAACATATATAAGAGGCGGCTGGACTTCCCTTACAAGTAAAGGATTCATCTAGGGGCTTTCCTTACAAGAAAAATTACATCAATTCACGTCCTAGAGTCCTAATTCTATTCCAACTCGGATTCAGTCTGAATCTGGCCCAAACTCTGTCTTCCTTCTTGCGCGGGCCACCGGGCTTGCATATGATCTCCGATCGAGACGGCCCAAATATCAAAGTTGTGTGCCTCGACGATACGAACAACTCTCATGTTTATCACTTTTTCAAATAAGGCCATCTTGAATACTTTTTGAGGTCATCTTTATCTTCTAGTCGGACTCGGTCTTGAAGTAGACTGGATTATCCGAGTCTCGTAGTGAATTTGTAGGCTATACATTATCTCTGATGATGATGGCTCCAAAATCAAAGTTTACCATCTTGATGATACGCACAACTTCTGTATTGAACACTTCTTCTTCCAAGGTCATTTTGATAAACTTTCGAGCACATGTTCAATTTCACTCGGACTTGAGCTCATCCACTCGGATATTAGATACTTTCAGTCGGATCGTCCGATTGGACTTTTTCACTCGGAAGACAACCTTTCACTCGGATGACTATATTTCCACTCGGATGACTATATTTCCACTCGGAAGGCACTATCTTATTCAATCGGCAAGTTTTCGTCCCGATGGTAATCTTTTTACTTGGAATATTTTCACCTGGACGACAATTTCACTCAGATGATCATATTTCCACTCGGATGACTATATTTCCACTTGGATAATAATAAGTTCATCCGGTCAGCAAACTTAAACTCGACCGGGAAATTTTCACTCGAACGTAAACTTTCACTCGGATGGTAGACTTTTCACTCAGATTTCCGACTAAAAACATAGCCCGATCTTGATTTGTCGATCGAGGCCTCATACGACCTCGGATTGAGACGAGTTATATATGAAAATCGATCGGCTCGACGAGACGAAACTTTTCCGTGTTGAAGATTTTTCGATTCAAGGCCGTCTTGATGGCCTAATTAATCGCGCAACCTATCAGACAAGTGTGTGGCACCTCGCGCCATATTTCCGTTGAGGTTCGGTCTGCAGTGTATTGCCTCTAACTTTTGCATATGAACTCGGATTGAGATGATTTATATATCAAAATCGATTGCCTCGACGAGACGAAGACAATTCCTTCAGAGTGCTCCTTCATCCGAGGTCATCTTGAAGACGTGATTGGCCAAAAACCACTCGGAACATTGAATTATGCCACTCGGAGTATAGTTTCGGTCCGTAAGATAAAGTCGAATGAATATAATCGAAACATCAAAGTGGTTCCACTCGGCGACGTGAATATTTTTATGCTGAAAACCCGTTCACTCGAGACCATCTTCATTGCAATCTGTATCTTGCCAAAATCAGGTGTCAACGGGGGAGCCCACGCAAGGTGGGTCTTCGAAGAGAAAGGCGGATGGCGACACTGCCCGGCCTTCGTCGAAGAGGCCCGGTTTTTAATATGCCCCATGGCAATCATACTGAATTGCGACTTTCCTTACTACACCATATTTTAGGAAGAGCGTTCACCGGACTATATCCAAAGATGTCGCCGGACATACGTCCACTAATCCGACCCCGGATCCTGCCTCGAAGCCCTTCTCTTCTTTCCCCTAAAGCCCATTAAGGCCCATTACTTCCCCAGGGGGTTCCGGTAACCTCCCGGTACTCCGGAAAATACCCGAAACACTTCGGAACCATTCTGGTGTCCGAATATAACCTTCCAATATATCGATATTTACCTCTTCACCATTTCTAGACTCCTTGTCATGTCCGTGATCTCATCCGGGACTCCGAACAAACTTCGGTCATCAAATCACATTTCTCATAATACAAATCGTCATCGAACGTTAAGCGTGTGGACCCTAAGGGTTCAAGAACTATGTCGACATGACCGAGACACATCTTCGGTCAATAACCAATAGCGGAACCTGGATGCTCGTATTGGCTCCTACATATTCTACGAAGATCTTTATCGGTCAAACCGCATAACAACATACGTTGTTCCCTTTGTCATCCGTATGTTACTTGCCCGAGATTCGATCATCGGTATCATCATACCTAGCTCAATCTCGTCACCGGCAAGTCTCTTTACTCGTTCCGTACTGCATCATCTTGTAACTAACTCATTAGTCACATTGCTTGCAAGGCTCATAGTGATGTGCATTACCGACAGGGCCCAGAGATACCTCTCCGATAATCAGAGTGACAAACCCTAATCTTGATCTATGCCAACTCAACAAACACCATAGGAGACACCTGTAGAGCATCTTTATAATCACCCAGTTACGTTGTGACGCCTGATACCACACAAGGTGTTCCTCCGGTATTCGGGAGTTGCATAATCTCAGTCAGAGGAACATGTATAAGTCATGAAGAAAGCAATAGCACTAAAACTAAACGATCATTATGCTAAGCTAACGGATGGGTCTTGTCTATCACATCACTCTCTAATGATGTGATCTCGTTCATCAAGTGACAACACATGTCTATGGTTAGGAAACTTAACCATCTTTCATTAACGAGCTAGTCTAGTAGAGGCATACTAGGGACACTCTGTTTGTCTATGTATTCACACATGTACTAAGTTTCTGGTTAATACAATTCTAGCATGAATAATAAACATTTATCATGATATAAGGAAATATAAATACCAACTTTATTATTGCCTCTAGGGCATATTTCCTTCAGTCTCCCACTTGCACTAGAGTCAATAATCTAGTTCACATCGTCATGTGATTTAACACCAATAGTTCCCATCTTTATGTGATTAGTTCACAACGCCATGTTACTAATACCCAAAGGGTTTACTAGAGTCAATAATCTAGTTCACATTGCTATGTGGTTAACACACAAAGAGTACTAAGGTGTGATCATGTTTTGGTTGTGAGAGAAGTTTAGTCAACGGGTTTGCCACATTCAGAGCCGTATGTATTTTGCAAATTTTCTATGTCTATAATGCTCTGCATGGAGCTACTCTAGCTAATTGCTCCCACTTTCAATATGTATCCAGATTGAGACTTAGAGCCATCCGGATCAGTGTCAAAGCTTGCATTGATGTAACCCTTTACCATGAACTTTTTGTCACCTCCATAACCGAGAAACATGTCCGTATTCCACTAAAGATAATTTGACCGATGTCCAGTGATCCACTCCTGAATCACTATTGTACCCTCTTGCCAAACTCATGGTGAGGTACACAATAGGTCTGGTACACAGCATAGCACAATTTATAGAACCTATGGCTGAGGCATAGAGAATGACTTTTCATTCTCTTTCTATTTTTTGTCGTGGTCGGGTTTTGAGTCTTTACTCAACTTCACACCTTGTAACATAGGCAAGAACCCTTTCTTTCACTGATCCATTTTGAACTTCTTCAAAACTTTATCAAGGTATGTGCTTTGTGAAAGTTCAATTAAGCGTCCTGGTCTATCTCTATAGATCTTGATGCCCAATATATAAGCATCTTCATCGAGATCTTTCTTATTCAAGTATCATTTTATGCCCGATATTTGATTGGGAGGAGGATATGATGACTATCAACATATCATCGGGGAGGTTGTTGATGAAGTCTAGGCCTGCTGGAGTCGCTTGTGGTTCTTTCTCGACCCGCCAACGCTTGTTGGCAGCCTCGTTCTCCACCTCATCGGCGATGATGGAAACGTTTGTCTCCATATTCACGCCGTGCTCAGGTGCTTCAGCAGCCCCGGCGTTGCCACTCCCTCCGATGGGGCGCTTCGGCGGCATCCTCATACACTGAGGACTCAGAGCTGTTGGGGAACGCAGTAATTTCACAAAAAATCCTAAGCACACACAAGATCATGGTGATGTATAGCAACGAGAGGGGAGAGTGTTGTCTATGTACCCTCGTAGACCATAAGCGGAAGTGTTATGACAATGTGGTTGATGTAGTCGTACGTCTTCATGATCTGAACGATCCTAGTACCGAAAGTACGGCACCTCTGTGATCTGCACACGTTTGGCTTGGTGACATCCCACGAACTCTCGATCCAGCTGAGTGTCTAGGGAGAGCTTCGTGAGAATGACGGCATGATGACGGTGATGATGTAGCTACAGGCGCAGAGCTTCGCCTAAGCACTACGACGATATGACCGAGGTGGATTATGGTGGAGGGGGGCACCGCACACGGCTGGAAACAATCAACTTGTGTGTCCTAGGGTGCCCCCTGCCCCCGTATATAAAGGAGCAAGGGGGGAGGCCGGCCGGCCCTAGTGGCGCTCCAAGGGAGGAGGAATCCTCCTCCTAGTAGGAGTAGGATTCCTCCTTTCCTAGTCCTACTAGGAGGAGATGGGGAAGGAAGGAAGGGAGAGGAAGAGGAGAAGGAAAGGGGGCGCGCCCCCCTCCCTAGTACAATTCGGACTCCCTATAGGGAGGGGGAACGGCTGCCCCTTGTGGGCTGCCTCCCCTCTTCCATATGGCCCATGAAGGCCCAACTTTCCCCGGGGAGGGGGGGGTCCGGTAACCCTCAGGCACTCCGGTTTTCTCCAAAATCACCCAGAACACTTTCGGTGTCCGAATATAGCCGTCCAATATATCAATCTTTATGTCGCGACCAATTCGAGACTCCTCGTCATGTCCGTTAAATTATCTAGAATTCCGAACTACCTTCGGTACATCAAAACACATAAACTCATAATACCGATCGCCACCAAACGTTATGTGTAACACCCTCGATGCGACTATATCTCCCACGTGTCGAGGCACGACTTAGAG
The DNA here is from genome assembly GCF_056163025.1 of Triticum urartu. Classification (NCBI taxonomy): domain Eukaryota; kingdom Viridiplantae; phylum Streptophyta; class Magnoliopsida; order Poales; family Poaceae; genus Triticum; species Triticum urartu. Next base: position 561,926,394 of record NC_141875.1, read on the forward strand.
GCATAATCGCATTGAAGGCATATGTCGCAAGTGAGGTAATCTTCACACAACCCATGTAATATAATAAGGGAAAGAGATACATAGTTGGCTTACAATCGCCACTTCACCCAATTACATGAATAAAGCATTACATCAATCAGATACAATCAAGGCCCGACTACGGAGCCAAAATGAAAGAAGAACCCCAAATGCGACAAAGGTCCCCGATCGACCCCAACTGGGCTCCACTACTGATCAACTAAAACAAAACAACATAAAGGACAAGATCTTCATCGAGCTCCTCCTGAGCTTGGTTGCATCATCTGCACGGTTCAACGGCACCTACAAACTGGTTTTGGAAGTAACTGTGAGCCACGGGGACTCAGCAATCTCGCACCCTCGCGATCAAGACTATTTAAGCTTATGGGTAAGGTAAAGGTATGAGGTGGAGCTGCAGCAAGCGACTAGCATATATGGTGGCTAACATACGCAAATGGGAGCGAGAAGAGAAGGCAAAGCACGGTCGATAAAACTATGATCAAGAAGTGATCCTATAGCAACCTACGTCAAGCATAACTCCAACAACCGTGTTCACTTCCCGGACTCCGCCGGAAAGAGACCATCACGGTTACACACGCGGTTGATTCATTTTAATTAAGGTCGACTTCAGGTTTTCTACAACCGGACGTTAACAAATTCCCATCTGCCCATAACCGCGGGCATGGCTTTCGAAAGTTCAAATCCCTGCAGGGTGTCCCAACTTATCCCATCACAAGCTCTCACGGTCAACGAAGGAATAGACCTCCACCCGAGACACTCCGATCAGACTCGGTATCCCGGTACAACAAGACATTTCGACAGGGTAAAACTAAACCAGCAACACCGCCCGATGTGCCGACATCCTGATGGGAGCTGCACATATCTCGTTCTCAGGGCAACACCGGATGAGACATCCTACGAGTAAAACCAGCCCTCAAGTTTCCCCGAGGTGGCCCCGCAGTCTACTCAGTTCGGACCAACACTTAGACAAGCACTGGCCCGGGGGGGTTAAAATAAGATGACCCTCAGGATGCGCGACTCCCAAGGGAAAGAAAAGGCTAGGTGGCGAATGGTAAAACCAATGTTGGGCATTGCTGGAAGAGCTTTACTTAAGGCGAACTGTCAAGGGGTTCCCATAATAGCCCAACCGCGTAAGGAACGCAAAATCCGGGAACATAACACCGATATGACGGAAACTAGGGCGGCAAGAGTGGAACAAAACACCAGGCATAAGGCCGAGCCTTCCACCCTTTACCAAGTATATAGATGCATTAATTAAATAAGATATATTGTGATATCCCAACAAGTAAGTAAATGTTCCAACAAGGAACGGCCTCCAATCTTCACCTGCAACTAGCAACGCTATAAGAGGGGCTGAGCAAAGCGGTAACATAGCCAATCGACGGTTTGCTAGGACATGGTGGGTTAGAGGTTTGACATGGCAACTTGGGAGGCTGACAAGCAAATGGTAGGCATCGTAGCATTGGCATAGCAAGAGCGAGCAAACTAGCATAGCAAAGATAGTAGTGATTTCAAGGGTATGATCATCTTGCCTGAAATCCCGCAAGGAAGAAGAACGAGTCCATGAAGAAGATAAACGGACGTAGACGAACGGATCCTCACAACACGACGTTACCGGAACCAACCCGAAGAAGCAACACCGGAAAGAAGCAAACAATCATGATAAACAACCAACGCATAGACATGGCATGATGCACAATCAAGTATGATGCATGTCCGGTTTAATGAAGCATGGCATGGCCAAATGCACAATCAACACTACAAGTTAAGTGGAGCTCAATATGCAACGAGTTGCATATTGACGGAACACCACGACAAGTTATTTAGTTCGATCTCGGTTAGGTACTCAACAATATTAAATGTTGTTAAACATGGCAAGAGGGGAAGCATGATGAAACTATCTAATCTAGGCAAGTTTAAATGAGGCCGGAACAACAAAACAACAAGTCCGGAAACTCCTCATGTGCATAAATTAGATTTGGTACTGTTATGCCCTAAACAATATTTTAGAGTTTTTAAACATGCAAGATGATGCCACCATGTTAAACTAGGCAAAATTCTACCCCATTAACATATAAAGTTTATTAAAATCCGAGTTACGGTTATTTAGTTATGAATAAAATCATTTTAACATGGCATAGAAGCAAATTAATGCAAACAACATTTTAAAATTTTAAACAAGGATGAAAGTTGGATATTATTAATCTACACAAAATTCTGAGCAAGTTTCATATATAAAACATTTTAATCCGATGCACGGTTGTGGAGATATTAAATGCATGATGTAAGAGGGCTTTTCTGTAAAACTGCAGTCTCAGGTTTAATGGACAAATTCGCAGTGCACAAAAAAAACAACTATGGGCTGAAACTGTGCAGAACTGGGCTGCTCACCCATGGGCTTAGCCCAGATCGATGGAGAGGCCAAGACAACAGAGGCGAGGCACTGGACCGGGGCGCGGTCAACGCATGCAAGGGACACGCGGTCGTGGCTCGAGGCGAGGGAGTCGACACGGTCGCATGGAACGACTTGAGGCAGAGGCTTCGTTCTCCTCTTTTCGACAGGAAGAAGGGCAGCGGCGGCGCTGAGGACTCCGGCGAGCGGCAGGAGGTCTGGGGATGGGGATCCATGGCGGAGGCGGCGGGATCCGGCGGTCCTCGGCCGGATCTGACGCGAAACGGCGGCGGAATCTCCTGCTGTGGCAAGTCACAGAGAGAGAGAGAGAGAGGCATGTGAGGGAAGGAGGAAAAGGAGAAGGGGAAGAAGGAGGACAGGGCGTGGGGTCGTCCTCGTTAGCCGGCGGCTCCGGCGAGGTCCAGCTAGGGCGCCGGGGATGGCGAGGTCGAGCAGGAGAGGCTCGGGCACACTTGCGAGGGCGGAGCAGCGGGAGCTCGAGGATCTCCGGCGGGACAGCATGGACAAGGACGACGCTCCGGCGACGGGCGGCGTTGTTCGGTTCCTGTGAAAGAGAGAGGGAGATGTGAGAGGAGGGAGTAGAGGCAGGGAAGGAGAAGCAACGAGGGGTGCGGGGTCCGGCCTGATGGAGATGGTCGCCGACGGGTTGCGAGGAGGCGCGGCTGCGGGTGGCCTCGGGCTCCTCTGGTTCGATGCGCAGCAGACACGGGAGGCGAGACGAGGCTGGATTGGGCAGGTGGATCGGGTGGAGAGCTGATTGGTGGAATTTTTGGATCGGGGAAGATCCGATATGGGAGAGGAGTGGCGGCGGGGATTGGACAGGGAGGATCCCTAGAAAATAGGGTTTGGTCTGGTTATATATAGTAGGTGGGTTTGACTAGGGGCGAAACCGTCCCTCCAAATAAATCGAGCGGTCGAGAAAAATAGGGTAGGAAGTATAATTAACAAAACGGAGACGTTTTGTAGATGTTTGGGGATGATCCGGACACAACGGTGGCGACAGTCCGGGTTGGGTCCGGGACAGATTTCAGACGCGCGCGGGAGGAGGTCCGCGGGCAGACGAGAGAGGTTAGGTAGGGCCTGGTGGTGAGAGGTAGTGCAGAAGGCAGAGGGCTGCGAAGAGAGAAGAGGAGAGGCCCGGCGACTGTTTCCGGAGACCGAAAACGTCCGACGTTTTGACCGGCTACTATTGCCGCTATATTTATCCGTTGGGGCGTCAAACGAACTCCGATTGCGATGAAACTTGACAGGCGGTCTATCTACACTATAATAAGACCACACGTCAAATCTCATCCCATTCCGAGAACATTTTCCAGCCACTTATAAAATAATATTTCGGACATGCCGCGGGCGCGTGCAAGTGTGTCTGGGCTCAGAACGGACAACGGAGAGAACTCGGAGAACCCGAACGAATGCAAGTTTTAAAAACATGATGATGCAATGCACATGATGACATGATAAGATGCAACACGCAAGCGAATGACAATGCAACAACAGCGAATAACTGAACGACACCTGGCAAAACCGCATTGAAAGCAATGTCGCAAGTCAGGCAATCATTACAACATCCCATGTAATACATAATAAAAGGGGGAGATAACATAGTTGGCTTACACTCGCCACATCACATCAGAGTACATAAATAACATCCATCAAGCAAACACTCATGGCCCGACTACGGCGCCAAAATAGAAAAGAACCCAACATGCGACAAGGCCCTGAATCAAACCCCAACTAGGCACCACTACTGATCATCGGGAAAGGAAACATAATAACGCTGAGAGTCCTCGTCGAACTCCCACTTGAGCTCGTACTCGTCACCTGGAGTGGAATCACCTGGACCTGTCTGGAATTATAGTATTTGTGAGCCACAGGGACTCAGCAATCTCGCACCCTCGCGATCAAGACTATTTAAGCTTATAGGAATGGATGAGGCAAATATATGTGGAGCTGCAGCAAGCGACTAGCATATATGGTGGCTATCTTATACGCAAAAGAGAGCGAGAAGAGAAGGCAAGCGCGAGCGAGAAGCTAGAAGGAACAACCTGCGCAAACATAACTCCAACACCGTGTCCACTTCCCGGACTCCGCCGAGAAGAGGCCATCACGGTAACACACACGGTTGATTCATTTTAAATTAATTAAGGTTCAGTTATCTACAACCGGACATTAACAAATTCCCATCTGCCCATAACCGCGGGCACGGCTTTCGAAAGTTCAATCCCTGCAGGGGGTCCCAACTTAGCCCATGACAAGCTCTCACGGTCAACGAAGGAATAGACCTCCACCCGAGTCACACCGATCAGACTCGGTAACCCGGTACAACAAGACAGTTCGACAGGTTAAAACAAGACCAGCAACACCGCCCGAATGTGCCGACAAATCCCGATAGGAGCTGCACATATCTCTTTCTCAGGGCACACTCAGATGAGACATCCTACGAGTAAAACCAACCCTCAAGTTGCCCCGAGGTGGCCCCGCAGTCTACTCGGTCGGACCAACACTCAGAGGGAGCACTGGCCCATGGGGGGCTAAAATAAGATGACCCTTGAGTCTGCAGAACCCAAGGGAAAGAAAAGGGTAGGTGGAAAATGGTAAAACCAATGTTGGGCATTGCTGGAAAAGCTTTAATCAAGGCGAAATATCAAGGGGTTCCCATTATAACCCAACCGCGTAAGGAACGCAAAATCCGGGAACATAACACCGATATGACGGAAACTAGGGCGGCAAGAGTGGAACAAAACACTAGGCGAGAGGCCGAGCCTTCCACCCTTTACCAAGTATATAGATGCATTAAGATAACATAGCAATATAATGATATCCCAACAAGTAAATAAATGTTCCAACAAGGAACGGCTCCAATCTTCACCTGCAACTAACAACGCTATAAGAGGGGCTGAGCAAAGCGGTAACATAGCCAATCAACGGTTTGCTAGGACATGGTGGGTTAGAGGTTTGACATGGCAATTGGGAGGCTGACAAGCAAAAGGTAGGCATCGTAGCATTGGCAAATCAAGAGCGAGCAAACTAGCATAGCAAAGATAGTAGTGATTTCGAGGGTATGATCATCTTGCCTGCACAGTTGTCAGAGTTGACTGGATCCTCACAAGCAAGCTCAACGGGCTCCTCGGTAGCGAACTCGTCTCCCAGCTCTACCCAACAAGACAAACAAGCAACAAGGATACAATCAACCACGTGCAAGACCAAGCAATATGATGAAATGATGATATGCTATGCGGGATGCGATGCGGGATGCAAAATGCAAGATATGACAGGAAATGCATGAACCTGGCCTCAACTTGGAATTCCAAGGGTGCCACGGGATAGAAGGGATGAAACCGCTTGAAAACGATATAAAGATCATTGGAATCGGAGCTACGGTTTGGAAATGGCAAGCGTTTTAAGATATGACACCGGTCTGCGATTTACAGCAAGTAGGCATCTAAATGCAACGAAATGAACATGCTACAGCCACCAAACATGAAAAAAAAAGTACATGGCAGTGATGTACACAAGATGCTTAACAAAACACTAGCACTGAGCCATAGGCAAATTCATCCATTAAGAGGTTCAAACAAGCATGGCAAAAAATGAATATGCAAAACAGATTCCAGACTTAGTGAAATTAACACTAGCCTGAAATTTCAGATCACGAAGCCCTCTTCGGAGCAGCAAAACAACATGATACAAAACCTGAACATGACAAGTAAGAACATGGAATGGAGCTAATAAACAAGCTTAACAAAACACCCAAAGTGACCTGGGGCCAAAAGGGTTCACAAAATACTCTACCGAGCACACGAACATAGCTCAAACACAATCAGTTTTCAGACTTAGTGAAAACTGAGACATGCTGAAATATAACTCACGAAGGCATGTAAACGAGCTCGATGCACTCACTACGGTGCAAGTCATGGCAAGGAAAGCATATAACCAGCAGGAAGGCACAATATGCTAGCTACACATGGCAAGAACAAAGGCATAGCATGCATGGAACACTAACGGTAGCATCGGCAAAATCGCAAACAAGTTGACGGTCTTCCCAGATTAACAACGAAGCAAAAGTTGAGCTCGATTGAGTCAACCTAGAGCACTCCATATATGCAAACAAAGACATCTATGGATAGAGCATAACATAAATATCAAAACTCCCTTACTGATCATCCTCAAAAGAGGCACGGATCACTAGGAAACAAGCTGGACATATGGCATCATGAACTAAAATATCCCAGACTTAGTGAAAATCACTAAGTCCCTGAAATCAGCAATCTCAGGTACCTCTCTTCGCAAGCTTGCACAAGACAACACACACATCCTAAAAATGCATGGGTGGCACCTCTGGAAAGAATACCAAATGCTTAACAATTCATCCCAAAGGGGCACAGGCATATCATGCACGAATTAAACATGGCGAAAATGACAAAAGTGCATGATGAACTAACGGATCTGCAATTTAACTCACGAAGCCTCCTTCTAACAGCATTTTGGGCAACAAGATGACCTCAAATGCAAATGATGCAATGGAATGAAATGATGTACATGTCGAGGCGAAGATTGTGATATATCATATGCCCAAAACGGAGCTATGGTTGCGGAGACACAAGCAGTCAAAGGTAGCACGAAAATTAGGGTTTCGGGGGAGAGGGGTCAACCCAGATCTAGATCCAGCGGCACGGATTACGAGGCGGCCGGGGCACTGTAGCGGCACGGCTGCCGAGGTTCGCTGGGAATGGTGGGGACGGCGGCCGGAGCAGCGGGGAAAGCCGGGCCCGGAGGAGAGGACGGCGGCCAGAGGTGGAGCGGCGTCCCGCGGCGGCGCGGGCCACCGGAGGAGGTCGAGGCGGCGGGGCCCGGCGCGGTGGCGCCGGCCGGCGACGGCGGCAGCGCGCGGCCGGGGACGGGCGGCGGCGGGGCGCTCGTGCGAGGCGGCGGGGGAGATGGCCCACGGGGGCCGGGCGCGGGCCAGGCGGGCCGGCGGCGATGCGGTCCCGCCCCGGGGATAGGTGGCGGCGAATGGTTGGCTGGCGGCGGCGGGTCGGACGGTGTCCGGTCGGATCCGGACACGTCCGTCGGTGGGGGGGGGGGTTTGATCTGCTTTTTTTTTAGGAGGAGGACGGGGAGGAAGACGAGATCCGAAAATGGGGGGCCTTTAAATAGGCATAAGTGGAGCTAGGAGAGTCCAAATGAGGTGCGGTTTTCGCCCATGCGATCGTGATCGAACGCTCTAAGACATGGAGCAGAGTTTGGTGGGTTTTGGGACAAATTTGGAGGGTGTTGGGCTGCAACACACACAAGGCCTTTTCGGTCCCTCGGTTAACCGTTGGAGTATCAAACGAAGTCCAAATGATACGAAACTTGACAGGCGGTCTACCGGTAGTAACCCAAGGCCGCATGGCAAGTCTCGGTCCAATCCGGAAATGTTTGAACCCCACACACGAAAGAAAGCTAGAAATGGCCACCGGAGAGGAATGAAGCGCCGGAATGCAAAACGGACAACGGGGAAAATGCTCGAATGCATGACATGAACATGTATGAAAATGCAATGCACGTGATGACATGATAAGAGATGCACGAAAAAGAAAAACAACACACGGAGACAAAGACCCGAACCCGAGAAATAAATATAACTTAGCGCCGGAGACGGCAAGAGTTGGATACAAATATGGAAAGTATATCTGGGGCGTTACAACACTCCACCACTACGAAAAGATCTCGTCCCGAGATCTAGGACTGAAAGAACTCCGGGTACTCAGAACGGAGGTGATCCTCGCGTTCCCAGGTAGCTTCACGGTCGGAATGGTGAGACCACTTGACTTTGAGAAATTTGATTGACTTGTTGCGAGTCTTGCGTTCAGTCTCTTCAAGAATAGCAACTGGGTGCTCACGATAAGAGAGATCTTCTTGGAGCTCAATGTCCTTGAAGTTGACGGTGCGGTCAGGAGTCTTGAAGCACTTTCGAAGCTGAGAGACATGGAACACATCATGAACATTTGCAAAGTTTGAAGGAAGCTCGAGTTGATAGGCGAGGTCGCCTCTCTTGCTGACAATCTTGAAAGGTCCCACGTATCTAGGGGCAAGCTTCCCTTTGATACCGAAGCGACGAGTACCTTTCATGGGAGAGACGCGGAGGTAAACATGATCTCCGATCTCGAAAGCCAAATCATGGTGCTTACTATCATAGTAGCTCTTCTGGCGGGATTGGGCTGCTTTGAGGTTATCACGAATGACCTTGCACATTTCTTCTGCCTCTGTGATCAGGTCATTACCCAGCAGCTGACGTTCACCGGTTTCAGACCAGTTGAGAGGGGTACGGCACTTCCTGCCATACAGAATTTCAAAGGGGGCCTTGCCCGAACTTGCTTGAAAACTGTTGTTGTATGAGAATTCAGCATAAGGAAGACAGTCCTCCCACTTCATGCCGAAAGAAATCACACAAGCCCTGAGCATGTCTTCGAGAATCTGGTTGACACGCTCGACTTGACCGCTCGTTTGAGGATGGAAAGCAGTGCTGAAGCGGATGCTGGTGCCCATGGCCTTCTGAAAAGAATCCCAAAACTTGGAGGTAAAGATGCTGCCATGGTCTGAAGAGATCACTTGAGGAATACCGTGCAGAGAGACAATGCGAGAGGTATAGAGTTCCGCCAATTGAGCTGCAGTGATCGACTCTTTGATAGGCAGAAAGTGAGCGACTTTGGTGAGCTTGTCGATGACGACGAATATAGCATCATTGCCACGCTTGGACTTTGGAAACCCAGTCACGAAGTCCATTTCGATGTGGTCAAACTTCCATTCTGGAATGGCAAGAGGTTGGAGGAGACCTGCTGGCCTTTGGTGTTCTGCCTTCACTCTTCTGCAGACAACACACTCGTTCACGAAATGAGCGATCTCGCGCTTCATTCGAGTCCACCAATAAGCTTGCTTGAGATCCTGATACATCTTCGTACTACCAGGGTGGATGGAGAGGAGAGAGTTGTGAGCCTCGTTCATGATCACTTTACGAAGTTCACCTTTGGGCACAACAATACGATCCTCGAAGAAGAGAGTGTCCTTGTCATCAAGGTGGTAGCACTTGTACTTGGACTGACTCTTGGCAATACCAATCTTCACCTTTTTCACCATAGCATCAAGAAGCTGGGCTTGGCGAATCTGGTCTTCCAAGGTAGGAGAGACTTGAAGGTTGGCGAGGAAACCTTGAGGAACAATTTGCAGATTAAGCTTGCGGAAAGCTTCACAGAGCTCGGGTTGATAAGGCTTGAGAATCAGACTGTTGTAGTAGGCCTTTCTGCTCAAAGCGTCAGCAATCACATTGGCCTTGCCTGGAGTATACTCAATACTCGGATTATACTCTTGAATCATTTCGACCCATCGAGTTTTCCTTAGGTTGAGATTAGGCTGAGTGAAGATGTACTTGAGACTCTTGTGATCGGTGAAAATGTCCACTTTCCTTCCCAATAGAAGATGTCTCCAAGTCAACAAAGCGTGCACAACTGCCGCCAACTCGAGATCATGAGTGGGGTAGTTCTTCTCATTAGGCTTCAACTGGCGAGATGTATAAGCAACAACTTTCTTCTCTTGCATCAAAACTGCACCGAGACCTTGGAGAGAGGCATCACAAAAGACCTCGTACGGCTTGGTTTCATCAGGCGGAGTCAGAACTGGAGCAGTGATCAACTTCTCTTTCAAAGTGTTGAAAGCAATATCACACTCTGGAGACCAAACATACTTGACATGCTTCTGAAGAAGATTTGAGAGAGGCTTCGCGATCTTAGAAAAGTTTTCAACGAATCTTCGACAATAGCTTGCGAGACCGAGGAAACTGCGGAGTTGCTTCACGTTCTGAGGAGGTTCCCAATTCACAATTGCGGATACCTTCTCGGGATTCATGGAAATGCCCTTGGCAGAGATGATATGACCAAGATAAAGAACCTCATCGAGCCAAAATTCACACTTGGAGAACTTGGCGTAGAACTGATGTTCCCTGAGCTTATCGAGAACCAAACGCAAGTGCGTGGCATGATCTTCCTTGTTCTTGGAGAAAACCAGAATGTCATCGAGATAGACCAAAACGAAGTCATTGGTGTAGGCGTTGAAGATGAAGTTCATCATGCGAGAGAACGTCGGAGGAGCGTTGGCGAGGCCAAAAGACATGACAGTGTATTCATATGAACCAAAGCTTGTTCTGAATGCTGTCTTGGGAATATCTTCTTCACGAATGCGAATCTGGTGATAACCCATACGAAGATCAAGCTTGGAGAATACTTGGGCACCCTTGAGTTGTTCGAACAGCTCATTGATGTTGGGAAGTGGGTATTTGTTCTTGATGGTCTTCTTGTTCACTGGACGGTAATCAACACAAAGTCGGCTCGATCCATCCTTCTTCTTCACAAAAAGAACACCACAACCCCATGGAGAAGTACTAGGCCGGATGAGACCCAATCTTTCTTGCTCATCGAGTTGTTTCTTCAACTCCTTCAACTCTTCGGGGCCGAGCTTGTAGGGACGTTTGCACACAGGTTCCGTACCGGGCTCAAGTTCAATAACAAATTCAACCGGCCGGTTTGGAGGCATCCCTGGGAGTTCTTCTGGAAAAACGTCTTGATACTCGCAAACAACTGGAATTTGAGAGATGGCATCCAATTCACCCTTCTCATTGAGAGAAAACAGACGGATGGTATTATCCCGAGCGGCAAAGACAATTACTTCCTCAGACGAATGAGTCAATTGAATCTGCCTGGCTGCACAATCAAGCTGAGCCTTGTGCTTAGAAAGCCAATCCATTCCGAGAATAAGATCAATATCCGAGTTACCAAGAACCACCGGAGAAGAGAGAAACTTGTAATCGCCCAACGTGATAGAGACATCGGGAGCAACCAAACTAGAAGTCAAAAGCTTGCCGGGACAAACAACTTGCATGACTTTGGGCATAATCTCGGTATCAACATTGTGCTTCGATGCAAAAGGACATGACAAAAAGGAATGCGATGCACCAGTGTCAAATAGAACTTTTGCAGGAATATCATTAACAGGAAGGTTACCCATGATCACATCTGACGAGTCCTCTGCCTGAGCTGCATTCATCAAATTGACCTTGGCGTGCTTGGGGTTATGCTTGACCATAGCTGTACTTGCCGATCTCACGGGAGGAGGAGGAGGAAGACGCCTCTGGTTGAAACACTTGTTGGCATAGTGACCCTTTTGTTGGCACTTGTTGCACGTGACCTCTGAGAGCGGACGGTGATACGGAGCACTCGATCTTGGAGGTTGAGACGAAGCCTTGTTCTGAAATCCTGGGTTGGGTGGGTGGGAAGAACCACTACCACCTTTGCTCTTCTGCTGATACGGCTGTCGGAACGGAGGAGGAGGAAGCCAATACTTCTGCTGCTTGGCCACTTGAGTAGAGGAAGACGGAGTAACATCTCTGGCACGCTTCCTGGAAGCATCACACCTCAACTGAGCAGCCTCTTGCTTCAGTGCCATGTTGTAGAACTCATCATATCTCAAAGGCTCGAAGAGAACAAGAGTGAGCTGAATATCTTCTCTGAGACCACCCCTGAACTGATATATCATGCTCTTCTCATCAGGCACGTCCTTCTTGGCAAAGCGGGCAAGTTTCTGGAACAATTTGTTGTAGTCATAGACAGACAAAGAGCCTTGCTTCAGATTGCGGAATTCCTCACGCTTGCTTTCAACCATGCTCTGCGGAATGTGATGAGCTCGGAAATCTCGACGGAAATCATCCCATGTGATAACACGTTCACCTCTGGAATCCTTGTACTGCTGGAATCATTCTGCAGCTTGATCTTTGAGTTGGAAGGAAGCGAACTTCACAAAGTCCTCAGGCCTGACGTTGCTGCACTCGAAATGCTTACACAGATCCACAAGCCAATCGTCAGCATCGGTTGCCTCAACACAATTACTGAAAGTCTTTGGCCCGTTAGCAAGGAACTGGTTGAGTGTAGCAAAGTGACTCTGACTGCTGCCTTGATTCCCTTGACTGCCTTGATTGCGCTCTTGGAGAATTTGCATGATCAGCTGAGTGTTTGCATTGGTTGCGGCCATCACAGCTTGCCATGCCTCTGGAGGAGGTGGAGGCGGTGGCGGATCTTGATTCTGGTTCTGACTGGTGCTCTTAGCGGGAGCCATCCTGAAGAGGTTGACCACCGTTAGCACATAGACAGATAAATGAAGCTGAAACCAACGGAATGAAAATTGCAACATAAAGTCTTCACATCCGAACAAAATGAACGAATGCATTTCTCTTGAAGTGGTCACATATTCCTAAATTGCGAAACCACGAAGAATCATGTAGAAGGGGTACATCAACGGGGGATGGAATCAACATATGACGTCGAAGCAAAACGAATGCCACAACTCGAAATAAAACCAAGGGTTGGCTTGCGGAATAAGCCGGAACAAATACATGATAGAAATTTTGTCCGAAGTTTTCGTGGTGGGACCTACACGGGCTCGATCGTACAGCACCATCATGTACAAGGCAGTGCACATGACATACGAAGCGTCCCCGAGTCAGCATAGCCAAGGACTCTTTAAGACACAACGAGACCACTGTAAAATCGACCGTGAATAGACGAACCACTAGACGTCGAACCCCAATTTCATATCATACATCTGTCGGAAAGATATCCTAAGGCTACTTGAATTCCCACCTATGAAACTCCTGAAATTTTCCGGTTATGCAATCAGGTGTTGGGGATACAGGGGAGCATAATATCTCACTCAAGCTAGCAAATCCTACATCCAGCTGTATCCATCCTTCAACACATAACCAAGAAACCTTCGGAAACCATCTATCTCAACCTTCGAAAAGCATCCGTTATACAAGTTATGGCGATACTCCCGAACTCCCGCCCCAGTACTGGGTGGCGTCGAGGTTATCTCACCAACGAACTGCATAAAGGAGATTTTCGATGTCGCGCACATATCTCAAGTATTCCAGAATTGCAACGATAAAATTGTGACGACAACACCTCGGAGCTCAACTCCCAGGGACACTTCCACAACCCCTAAAGACAGGAGGCACCAAGAACAATGTTCTCGTCACAAAACCATCGAAACAAAACCAAGATACTCGCGTGATCCTAAAAAAAAATTTAGTGAAATTTGAGAAGAGAAGAGTCAAAACTCTACGTCAGGATGCCTTACCAGAGCGATGAGGAGGCTGGGAAGTAAAAAGAATTCCTAAGCTCTCCGATATATATAATTCCTAAGGACTCAAAACATTTTTCTAGACACAACTCGGCCACTAATAACGATCAAGCAATGGGGCTCCTAAGGTCGGGGAAGGCTTTGATACCAACTTGTAACACCCTCAATGCGACTATATCTCCCACGTGTCGAGGCACGACTTAGAGGCATAATCGCATTGAAGGCATATGTCGCAAGTGAGGTAATCTTCACACAACCCATGTAATATAATAAGAGAAAGAGATACATAGTTGGCTTACAATCGCCACTTCACCCAATTACATGAATAAAGCATTACATCAATCAGATACAATCAAGGCCCGACTACGGAGCCGAAATGAAAGAAGAACCCCAAATGCGACAAAGGTCCCCGATCGACCCCAACTGGGCTCCACTACTGATCAACTAAAATGAAACAACATAAAGGACAAGATCTTCATCGAGCTCCTCCTGAGCTTGGTTGCGTCATCTGCACGGTTCAACGGCACCTACAAACTGGTTTTGGAAGTAACTGTGAGCCACGGGGACTCAGCAATCTCGCACCCTCGCGATCAAGACTATTTAAGCTTATGGGTAAGGTAAAGGTATGAGGTGGAGCTGCAGCAAGCGACTAGCATATATGGTGGCTAACATACGCAAATGGGAGCGAGAAGAGAAGGCAAAGCACGGTCGATAAAACTATGATCAAGAAGTGATCCTATAGCAACCTACGTCAAGCATAACTCCAACAACCGTGTTCACTTCCCGGACTCCGCCGGAAAGAGACCATCACGGTTACACACGCGGTTGATTCATTTTAATTAAGGTCGACTTCAGGTTTTCTACAACCGAACGTTAACAAATTCCCATCTGCCCATAACCGCGGGCACGGCTTTCGAAAGTTCAAATCCCTGCAGGGTGTCCCAACTTAGCCCATCACAAGCTCTCACGGTCAACGAAGGAATAGACCTCCACCCGAGACACTACGATCAGACTCGGTATCCCGGTACAACAAGACATTTCGACAGGGTAAAACTAAACCAGCAACACCGCCCGATGTGCCGACATCCTGATGGGAGCTGCACATATCTCGTTCTCAGGGCAACACCAGATGAGACATCCTACGAGTAAAACCAGCCCTCAAGTTTCCCCGAGGTGGCCCCGCAGTCTACTCAGTTCGGACCAACACTTAGACAAGCACTGGCCCGGGGGGGTTAAAATAAGATGACCCTCAGGATGCGCGACTCCCAAGGGAAAGAAAAGGCTAGGTGGCGAATGGTAAAACCAATGTTGGGCATTGCTGGAAGAGCTTTACTTAAGGCGAACTGTCAAGGGGTTCCCATAATAGCCCAACCGCGTAAGGGACGCAAAATCCGGGAACATAACACCGATATGACGGAAACTAGGGCGGCAAGAGTGGAACAAAACACCAGGCATAAGGCCGAGCCTTCCACCCTTTACCAAGTATATAGATGCATTAATTAAATAAGATATGTTGTGATATCCCAACAAGTAAGTAAATGTTCCAACAAGGAACGGCCTCCAATCTTCACCTGCAACTAGCAACGCTATAAGAGGGGCTGAGCAAAGCGGTAACATAGCCAATCGACGGTTTGCTAGGACATGGTGGGTTAGAGGTTTGACATGGCAACTTGGGAGGCTGACAAGCAAATGGTAGGCATCTTAGCATTGGCATAGCAAGAGCGAGCAAACTAGCATAGCAAAGATAGTAGTGATTTCAAGGGTATGATCATCTTGCCTGAAATCCCGCAAGGAAGAAGAACGAGTCCATGAAGAAGATAAACGGACGTAGACGAACGGATCCTCACAACACGACGTTACCGGAACCAACCCGAAGAAGCAACACCGGAAAGAAGCAAACAATCATGATAAACAACCAACGCATAGACATGGCATGATGCACAATCAAGTATGATGCATGTCCGGTTTAATGAAGCATGGCATGGCCAAATGCACAATCAACACTACAAGTTAAGTGGAGCTCAATATGCAACGAGTTGCATATTGACGGAACACCACGACAAGTTATTTAGTTCGATCTCGGTTAGGTACTCAACAATATTAAATGTTGTTAAACATGGCAAGAGGGGAAGCATGATGAAACTATCTAATCTAGGCAAGTTTAAATGAGGCCGGAACAACAAAACAACAAGTCCGGAAACTCCTCATGTGCATAAATTAGATTTGGTACTGTTATGCCCTAAACAATATTTTAGAGTTTTTAAACATGCAAGATGATGCCACCATGTTAAACTAGGCAAAATTCTACCCCATTAACATATAAAGTTTATTAAAATCCGAGTTACGGTTATTTAGTTATGAATAAAATCATTTTAACATGGCATAGAAGCAAATTAATGCAAACAACATTTTAAAATTTTAAACAAGGATGAAAGTTGGATATTATTAATCTACACAAAATTCTGAGCAAGTTTCATATATAAAACATTTTAATCCGATGCACGGTTGTGGAGATATTAAATGCATGATGTAAGAGGGCTTTTCTGTAAAACTGCAGTCTCAGGTTTAATGGACAAATTCGCAGTGCACAAAAAAAACAACTATGGGCTGAAACTGTGCAGAACTGGGCTGCTCACCCATGGGCTTAGCCCAGATCGATGGAGAGGCCAAGACAACAGAGGCGAGGCACTGGACCGGGGCGCGGTCAACGCATGCAAGGGACACGCGGTCGTGGCTCGAGGCGAGGGAGTCGACACGGTCGCATGGAACGACTTGAGGCAGAGGCTTCGTTCTCCTCTTTTCGACAGGAAGAAGGGCAGCGGCGGCGCTGAGGACTCCGGCGAGCGGCAGGAGGTCTGGGGATGGGGATCCATGGCGGAGGCGGCGGGATCCGGCGGTCCTCGGCCGGATCTGACGCGAAACGGCGGCGGAATCTCCTGCTGTGGCAAGTCACAGAGAGAGAGAGAGAGGCATGTGAGGGAAGGAGGAAAAGGAGAAGGGGAAGAAGGAGGACAGGGCGTGGGGTCGTCCTCGTTAGCCGGCGGCTCCGGCGAGGTCCAGCTAGGGCGCCGGGGATGGCGAGGTCGAGCAGGAGAGGCTCGGGCACACTTGCGAGGGCGGAGCAGCGGGAGCTCGAGGATCTCCGGCGGGACAGCATGGACAAGGACGACGCTCCGGCGACGGGCGGCGTTGTTCGGTTCCTGTGAAAGAGAGAGGGAGATGTGAGAGGAGGGAGTAGAGGCAGGGAAGGAGAAGCAACGAGGGGTGCGGGGTCCGGCCTGATGGAGATGGTCGCCGACGGGTTGCGAGGAGGCGCGGCTGCGGGTGGCCTCGGGCTCCTCTGGTTCGATGCGCAGCAGACACGGGAGGCGAGACGAGGCTGGATTGGGCAGGTGGATCGGGTGGAGAGCTGATTGGTGGAATTTTTGGATCGGGGAAGATCCGATATGGGAGAGGAGTGGCGGCGGGGATTGGACAGGGAGGATCCCTAGAAAATAGGGTTTGGTCTGGTTATATATAGTAGGTGGGTTTGACTAGGGGCGAAACCGTCCCTCCAAATAAATCGAGCGGTCGAGAAAAATAGGGTAGGAAGTATAATTAACAAAACGGAGACGTTTTGTAGATGTTTGGGGATGATCCGGACACAACGGTGGCGACAGTCCGGGTCGGGTCCGGGACAGATTTCAGACGCGCGCGGGAGGAGGTCCGCGGGCAGACGAGAGAGGTTAGGTAGGGCCTGGTGGTGAGAGGTAGTGCAGAAGGCAGAGGGCTGCGAAGAGAGAAGAGGAGAGGCCCGGCGACTGTTTCCGGAGACCGAAAACGTCCGACGTTTTGACCGGCTACTATTGCCGCTATATTTATCCGTTGGGGCGTCAAACGAACTCCGATTGCGATGAAACTTGACAGGCGGTCTATCTACACTATAATAAGACCACACGTCAAATCTCATCCCATTCCGAGAACATTTTCCAGCCACTTATAAAATAATATTTCGGACATGCCGCGGGCGCGTGCAAGTGTGTCTGGGCTCAGAACGGACAACGGAGAGAACTCGGAGAACCCGAACGAATGCAAGTTTTAAAAACATGATGATGCAATGCACATGATGACATGATAAGATGCAACACGCAAGCGAATGACAATGCAACAACAGCGAATAACTGAACGACACCTGGCAAAACCGCATTGAAAGCAATGTCGCAAGTCAGGCAATCATTACAACATCCCATGTAATACATAATAAAAGGGGGAGATAACATAGTTGGCTTACACTCGCCACATCACATCAGAGTACATAAATAACATCCATCAAGCAAACACTCATGGCCCGACTACGGCGCCAAAATAGAAAAGAACCCAACATGCGACAAGGCCCTGAATCAAACCCCAACTAGGCACCACTACTGATCATCGGGAAAGGAAACATAATAACGCTGAGAGTCCTCGTCGAACTCCCACTTGAGCTCGTACTCATCACCTGGAGCGGAATCACCTGGACCTGTCTGGAATTATAGTATTTGTGAGCCACAGGGACTCAGCAATCTCGCACCCTCGCGATCAAGACTATTTAAGCTTATAGGAATGGATGAGGCAAATATATGTGGAGCTGCAGCAAGCGACTAGCATATATGGTGGCTATCTTATACGCAAAAGAGAGCGAGAAGAGAAGGCAAGCGCGAGCGAGAAGCTAGAAGGAACAACCTGCGCAAACATAACTCCAACACCGTGTCCACTTCCCGGACTCCGCCGAGAAGAGGCCATCACGTTAACACACACGGTTGATTCATTTTAAATTAATTAAGGTTCAGTTATCTACAACCGGACATTAACAAATTCCCATCTGCCCATAACCGCGGGCACGGCTTTCGAAAGTTCAATCCCTGCAGGGGGTCCCAACTTAGCCCATGACAAGCTCTCACGGTCAACGAAGGAATAGACCTCCACCCGAGTCACACCGATCAGACTCGGTAACCCGGTACAACAAGACAGTTCGACAGGTTAAAACAAGACCAGCAACACCGCCCGAATGTGCCGACAAATCCCGATAGGAGCTGCACATATCTCTTTCTCAGGGCACACTCAGATGAGACATCCTACGAGTAAAACCAACCCTCAAGTTGCCCCGAGGTGGCCCCGCAGTCTACTCGGTCGGACCAACACTCAGATAGTAGTGATTTCAAGGGTATGATCATCTTGCCTGAAATCCCGCAAGGAAGAAGAACGAGTCCATGAAGAAGATAAACGGACGTAGACGAACGGATCCTCACAACACGACGTTACCGGAACCAACCCGAAGAAGCAACACCGGAAAGAAGCAAACAATCATGATAAACAACCAACGCATAGACATGGCATGATGCACAATCAAGTATGATGCATGTCCGGTTTAATGAAGCATGGCATGGCCAAATGCACAATCAACACTACAAGTTAAGTGGAGCTCAATATGCAACGAGTTGCATATTGACGGAACACCACGACAAGTTATTTAGTTTGATCTCGGTTAGGTACTCAACAATATTAAATGTTGTTAAACATGGCAAGAGGGGAAGCATGATGAAACTATCTAATCTAGGCAAGTTTAAATGAGGCCGGAACAACAAAACAACAAGTCCGGAAACTCCTCATGTGCATAAATTAGATTTGGTACTGTTATGCCCTAAACAATATTTTAGAGTTGTTAAACATGCAAGATGATGCCACCATGTTAAACTAGGCAAAATTCTACCCCATTTACATATAAAGTTTATTAAAATCCGAGTTACGGTTATTTAGTTATGAATAAAATCATTTTAACATGGCATAGAAGCAAATTAATGCAAACAACATTTTAACATTTTAAACAAGGATGAAAGTTGGATATTATTAATCTACACAAAATTCTAAGCAAGTTTCATATATAAAACATTTTAATCCGATGCACGGTTGTGGAGATATTAAATGCATGATGTAAGAGGGCTTTTCTGTAAAACTGCAGTCTCAGGTTTAATGGACAAATTCGCAGTGCACAAAAAAAAACTATGGGCTGAAACTGTGCAGAACTGGGCTGCTCACCCATGGGCTTAGCCCAGATCGATGGAGAGGCCAAGACAACAGAGGCGAGGCACTGGACCGGGGCGCGGTTAACGCATGCAAGGGACACGCGGTCGTGGCTCGAGGCGAGGGAGTCGACACGGTCGCATGGAACGACTTGAGGCAGAGGCTTCGTTCTCCTCTTTTCGACAGGAAGAAGGGCAGCGGCGGCGCTGAGGACTCCGGCGAGCGGCAGGAGGTCTGGGGATGGGGATCCATGGCGGAGGCGGCGGGATCCGGCGGTCCTCGGCCGGATCTGACGCGAAACGGCGGCGGAATCTCCTGCTGTGGCAAGTCACAGAGAGAGAGAGAGAGAGAGAGAGAGAGGCATGTGAGGGAAGGAGGAAAAGGAGAAGGGGAAGAAGGAGGACAGGGCGTGGGGTCGTCCTCGTTAGCCGGCGGCTCCGGCGAGGTCCAGCTAGGGCGCCGGGGATGGCGAGGTCGAGCAGGAGGGGCTCGGGCACACTTGCGAGGGCGGAGCAGCGGGAGCTCGAGGATCTCCGGCGGGACAGCATGGACAAGGACGACGCTCCGGCGACGGGCGGCGCTGTTCGGTTCCTGTGAAAGAGAGAGGGAGATGTGAGAGGAGGTAGTAGATGCAGGGAAGGAGAAGCAACGAGGGGTGCGGGGTCCGGCCTGATGGAGATGGTCGCCGACGGGTTGCGAGGAGGCGCGGCTGCGGGTGGCCTCGGGCTCCTCTGGTTTGATGCGCAGCAGACACGGGAGGCGAGACGAGGCTGGATTGGGCAGGTGGATCGGGTGGAGAGCTGATTGGTGGAATTTTTGGATCGGGGAAGATCCGATATGGGAGAGGAGTGGCGGCGGGGATTGGACAGGGAGGATCCCTAGAAAATAGGGTTTGGTCTGGTTATATATAGTAGGTGGGTTTGACTAGGGGCTAAACCGTCCCTCCAAATAAATCTAGCGGTCGAGAAAAATAGGGTAGGAAGTATAATTAACAAAACGGAAACATTTTGTAGATGTTTGGGGATGATCCGGACACAACGGTGGCGACAGTCCGGGTCAGGTCCGGGACAGATTTCGGACGCGCGCGGGAGGAGGTCCGCGGGCAGACGAGAGAGGTTAGGTGGGGCCTGGTGGTGAGAGGTAGTGCAGAAGGCAGAGGGCTGCGAAGAGAGAAGAGGAGAGGCCCGGCGACTGTTTCCGGAGACCGAAAACGTCCGACGTTTTGACTGGCTACTATTGCCGCTATATTAATCCGTTGGGGCGTCAAACGAACTCCGATTGCGATGAAACTTGACAGGCGGTCTGTCTACACTATAATAAGACCACACGTCAAATCTCATCCCATTCCGAGAACATTTTCCGGCCACTTATAAAATAATATTTCGGACATGCCGCGGGCGCGTGCAAGTGTGTCTGGGCTCAGAACGGACAACGGAGAGAACTCGGAGAACCCGGACGAATGCAAGTTTTAAAAACATGATGATGCAATGCACATGATGACATGATAAGATGCAACACGCAAGCGAATGACAATGCAACAACAGCGAATAACTGAACGACACCTGGCACATCGGTCTCGGGGTGTTACATTATGCGTGCGGACCCTACGGGTTCGAGAACTATGTAGACATGACTGAGACACATCTCCGGTCAGTAACCAATAGCGGAACCTGGATGTTCATATTGGCTCCCACATATTCTACGAAGATCTTTATCGGTCAAACCGCATAACGATATACGTTGTTCCCATTGTCATCGGTATGTTAGTTGCCCGAGATTCAATCGTCGGTATCTCAATACCTAGTTCAATCTCGTTACCACCAAGTCTCTTTACTCGTTCCGTAATGCATCATCTCGTAACTAACTCATTAGTCACATTGCTTGCAAGGCTTATAGTAATGTGCATTACTGAGAGGGCCCAGAGATACCTCTCCGATACTCGGAGTGACAAATCCTAATCTCGATCTATGCCAACTCAACAAACACCATCGGAGACACCTGTAGAGCATCTTTATAGTCACCCAGTTACATTGTGACGTTTGATAGCACACTAAGTGTTCCTTAGGTATTCGGGAGTTGCATGATCTCAAAGTCATAGGAACATGTATAAGTTATGGAGAAAGCAATAGCAACAAACTAAACGATCATCGTGCTAAGCAAACGGATGGGTCAAGTCAATCACATCATTCTCTAATGATGTGATCCCATTAATCAAATGAAAACTGATGTCTATGGTCAGGAAACATGACCATCATTGATTCAACGAGCTAGTCAAGTAGAGGCATACTAGTGACACTCTGTTTGTCTATGTATTCACACATGTACTAAGTTTCCAGTTTATACAATTCTAGCATGAATAATAAACATTTATCATGATATATGGAAATATAAATAACAACTTTATTATTGCCTCTAGGGCATATTTCCTTCAGTCTCCCACTTGCACTAGAGTCAATAATCTAGATTACATTGTAATGATTCTAACACCCATGGAGTCTTGGTGCTGATCATGTTTTGCTCGTGAGAGAGTCTTAGTCAACGGGTCTGCAACATTCAGATACATATGTATCTTGCAAATCTCTATGTCTCCCTCCTTGACTTGAGCGCGGATGGAAGTGAAGCGTCTCTTGATGTTCTTGGTTCTCTTGTGAAATCTGGATTCCTTTGCCAAGGCAATTGCACCAGTATTGTCACAAAATATTTTCATTGGACCCGATGCACTAGGCATTACACCTAGATCGGATATGAACTCCTTCATCCAGACTCCTTCATTTGCTGCTTCCGAAGCAGCTATGTACTCCGCTTCACACGTAGATCCTACTACGACGCTCTGTTTGGAACTGCACCAACTGATAGCTCGACCATTTAATAAAAATACGTATCTAGTTTGTGACTTAGAGTCATCCAGATCAGTGTCAAACCTTGCATCGATGTAACCATTTACGATGAGCTCTTTGTCACCTCCATAAATGAGAAACATATCCTTAGTCCTTTTCAGGTATTTCAGATGTTCTTGACCGCTGTCTAGTGATCCACTCCTGGATTACTTTGGTACCTCCCTGCTAAACTAATAGCAAGGCACACATCAGGTCTGGTACACAGCATTGCATACATGATAGAACCTATGGCTGAAGCATAGGGAATGACTTTAATTTTCTCTCTATCTTCTGCAGTGGTCGGGCATTGAGTCTGACTCAACCTCACACCTTGTAACACAGGCAAGAACCCTTTCTTTGCTTGATCCATTTTGAACTTCTTCAAAACATTATCAAGGTACGTGCTTTGTGAAAGTCCAATTAAGCATCTTGATCTATCTCTATAGATCTTGATGCCCAATATATAAGCAGCTTCACCGAGGTTTTTCATTGAAAAAATCTTATTCAAGTATCGTTTTATGATATTCAGAAATTCAGTATCATTTCCGATCAACAATATGTCATCTACATATAATATCAGAAATGCTACAGAGCTCCCACTCACTTTCTTGTAAACACATGCTTCTCCAAAAGTCTGTATAAAACCATATGTTCTGATCACACTATCAAAGTGTATATTCCAACTCCGAGAGGCTTGCACCAGTCCATAAATGGATCGCTGGAGCTTGCACACTTTTTAAGCACCTTTTGGATCGACAAAACCTTTTGGTTGCATCATATATAACTCTTCTTTAAGATATCCATTAAGGAATGCAGTTTTGGCATCATTTGCCAAATTTCATAATCATAAAATGCGGCAATTGCTAACATGATTCGGACGTACTTAAGCATCGCTACGGGTGAGAAGGTCTCGTCATAGTCAACTCCTTGAACTTGTTGAAATCCTTTTGCAACAAGTCAAGCTTTGTAGACAGTAACATTACCGTCAGCGTCAGTCTTCTTCTTGAAGATCCGTTTATTCTCTATGGCCTACCAATCATCGGGCAAGTCAACCAAAGTCCACACTTTGCTCTCATACATGGATCCCATCTCAGATTTCATGGTCTCAAGCCATTTTGCGGAATCTAGGCTCATCATCGCTTCCTCATAGTTCGTAGGTTCGTCATGGTCAAGTAACATGACCACCAGAACTGGATTACCGTACCACTCTGGCGCGGATCTTACTCTGGTTGACCTACCAGGTTCGGTAGTAACTTGATCAGAAATTTCATGATCATCATCATTAGCTTCCTCACTTACTGGTGTAGGAATCACTGGAACGGATTTCAGTGATGAACTAGTTTCCAATAAGGGAGCAGGTACAATTGCCTCATCAAGTTCTACTTCCCTCCCACTCACTTCTTTCGAGAAAAACTCCTTCTCTAGAAAGGATCCATTCTTAGCAACGAAGATCTTGCCTTCGGATCTGTGATAGAAGGTGTACCCAACAGTCTCCTTTGGGTATTCTATGAAGACACATTTCTCCGATTTGGGTTCGAGCTTATCAGGTTGAACCTTTTTCACATAAGCACGCAGCCCCAAACTTTAAGAAACGACAACTTGGGTTTCTTGCCAAACCACAGTTCATAAGGTGTCGTCTCAATGGATTTAGATGGTGCCCTATTTAACATGAATGCAGTCGTCTGTAAAGCATAACCCCAAAACGATAGTGGTAATCAGTAAGAGACATCATAGATCGCACCATATCTAGTAAAGTACGATTACGATGTTCGGACACACCATTACGCTGTGGTGTTCCGGGTGGCGTGAGTTGCAAAACTATTCTGCATTATTTCAAATGAAGACCAAACTTGTAACTCCAATATTCTCCTCCACGATCAGATCATAGAAACTTTATTTTCTTGTTACGATGATTTTCCACTTCACTCTGAAATCATTTGAACTTTTCAAACGTTTCAGACTGATGTTTCATTAAGTAGATATACCCATATCTGCTCAAATCATCTGTGAAGGTGAGAAAATAACGATATCCGCCGCGAGCCTCAATGTTCATTGGACCACATACATCAGTATGTATGATTTCCAATAACTCTGTTGCTTGCTCCATTGTTCCGGAGAACGGAGTTTTAGTCATCTTGCCCATGAGGCATGGTTCGCAAGTACCAAGTGATTCATAATCAAGTGATTCCAGAAGTCCATCAGAATGGAGTTTCTTCATGCGCTTTACACCAATATGACCCAAACGGCAGTGCCACAAATAAGTTGCACTATCATTATCAACTCTGCATCTTTTGGCTTCAATACTATGAACATGTGTATCACTACTATCAAGATTTAGTAAAAATAGACCACTCATCAAGGGTGCATGACCATAAAAGATATTACTCATATAAATAGATCAACCATTATTCTTTGATTTAAATGAATAACCGTCTCACATCAAACAAGATCCAGATATAATGTTCATGCTCAACGCTAGCACCAAATAACAATTTTTTAGGTCTAAAACTAATCCCGAAGGTAGATGTAGAGGTAGCGTGCCGACGGCGATCACATGGACTTTGGAAACATTTCCCACGCGCATCGTCACCTCGTCCTTAGCCAATCTTCGCTTAATCCATAGCACCTGTTTCGAGTTTCAAATGTTAGCAACTGAACCAGTATCAAATACCCAGGCACTACTGTGAGCATTAGTAAGGTACACATCAATAACATGTATATCAAATATACCTTTCACTTTGACATCCTTCTTCTCCACCAAATACTTGGGGTAGTTCCACTTCTAGTGACCAGTCCCTTTGCAGTAGAAGCATTTAGTCTCAGGCTTAGGTCTAGACTTGGGTTTCTTCACTTGAGCAGCAACTGGCTTGCTGTTCTTCTTGAAGTTCCCCTTCTTCCCTTTAACCTTTTTCTTGAAACTAGTGGTCTTTTTGACCATCAACACTTGATGCTCCTTCTTAATTTCTACCTCTGCCGCCTTTAGCATTGCGAAGAGCTCAGGAATCGTCTTATCCATCCCTTGCATATATAGTTCATCACGAAGCTCTTGTAGCTTGGTGGCAGTGATTGAAGAACTCTGTCAATGACACTATCATCAGGATGATTAACTCCCAGCTGAGTCAAGTGGTTGTGGTACCCAGACATTCTGAGTATATGTTCACTGACAGAACTATTCTCCTCCATTTTGCAGCTATAGAACTTATTGGAGACTTCATATCTCTTAATCTGGGCATTTGCTTGAAATATTAACCTCAACTCCTGGAACATCCCATATGCTCCATGACATTCAAAACTTCGTTGAAGTCCTAGTTCTAAGTCGTAAAGCATGGCACACTGAACTATCGAGTAGTCATCAGCTTTGCTGTACCAGGTGTTCACAACATCTGGCGTTGCTCCTGCAGCGGGTTTGTCACCTAGCGGTGCTTCCAAGATGTAATTCTTCTGTGCAGCAATGAGGATAATCCTCAAGTTACGGACTCAGTCCCTATAATTGCTACCATCATATTTCAACTTAGCTTTCTCTAGGAACGCATTAAAATTCAACGGAACAACAGCATGGGCCATCTATCTACAAAAACATAGACATGCAAACTACTATTAGGTACTAAGTTCATGATAAATTAAAGTTCAATTAATCAAATTAGTTAAGAACTCTCAGTTAGATAGACATCTCTCTAATCATCTAAGTGATCACGTGATCCATATCAACTAAACCATGTCCGATCATCACGTGAGATGGAATAGTTTTCAATGGTGAACATCACTATGTTGATCATATCTACTATATGATTCACGCTCCACCTTTCGGTCTCAGTGTTCCGAGGCCATGTCTGTATATGCTAGGCTCGTCAAGTCTAACCCGAGTATTCTGCGTGTGCAAAACTAGCTTGCACCCGTTATATGTGAACGTAGAACTTATCACACCCAATCATCACGTGGTGTCTCGGCACGACGAACTGTAGCAACGGTGCATACTCAGGGAGAACGCTTATACCTTGAAATTTAGTGATAGATCATCTTATAATGTTTCCACTGAACTAAGCAAAAATAACATGCATAAAGGATAAACATCACATGCAAACAATATAAGTGATATGATATGGCCATGATCATCTTGTGCCTTTGATCTCCATCTCCAAAGCACCATCATGATCACCATCGTCACCGGCTTGACACCTTGATCTCCATCGAAGCATCGTTGTCATCTGGCCAACTATTGCTTCTACGACTATTGCTACCGCTTAATGATAAAGTAAAGCAATTATATAGCGATTGCATTTCATACAATAAAGCGACAACCATATGGCTCCTGCCAGTTGCCGATAACTCTGTTACAAAACATGATCATCTCATACAATAAAATTTAGCATCATGTCTTGACCATATCACATCACAACATTCCCTGCAAAAACAAGTTAGACGTCATCTACTTTGTTGTTGCAAGTTTTACGTGGCTGCTACGGGCTAAGCAAGAATCGTTCTTACCTACGCATCAAAAACCACAATGTGGTATAGTGATTGCTTTTTGATCTTGAGAAAGAACCATGTTCATTGAATCTGATTCAACTAAAGCTGGAGAAACAGACACCCACTAGCCACCTGTGTGCAAAGCACATCGGTAGAACCAGTCTCGCGTAAGCGTATGCGTAATGTCAGTCTAGGCCGCTTCATCCAACAATATCGTTGAATCAAGAATCAACTAGTGACGGCAAGCAATATGTATATACCCACGCCCATAACTCCTTTGTGTTCTACTCATGCATATAACATCTACGCATAGACCTGGCTCTGATGCCACTGTTGGGGAACGCAGTAATTTCAAAAAAAATCCTACGCACACGCAAGATCATGGTGATGTATAGCAACGAGAGGGGAGAGTCTTGTCTACGTACCCTCATAGACTGTAAGCGGAAGCGTTATGACAACGCGGTTGATGTAGTCATACATCTTCACGATACGATCGATCCTAGTACCGAAAGTACGGCACCTTCGCGATCTACACACGTTCGGCTCGGTGACGTCCCACGGACTCTCGATCCAGCTGAGCGTCGAGGGAGAGCTTCGTCAGCATGATGGCGTGATGACGGTGATGATGAAGCTACCGGCGCAGAGCTTCGCCTAAGCACTACGACGATATGACCGAGGTGGATTATGGTGGAGGGGGCACCGCACACGGCTGGAAACAATCTGCTTGTGTGTCCTAGGGTGCCCCCTGCCCCCCGTATATAAAGGAGCAAGGGGGGGTGGCCGGCCCTAGTGGTGCGCCAAGGGAGGAGGAATATTCCTCCTAGTCGGAGTAGGATTCCTCCTTTCCTAGTCCTACTAGGAGGAGAAGGGGGAGGAAGGAAGGGAGAAGAAGAGGAGAAGAAAAGGGGGCACGCCCCCCACCCTCGTCCAATTCGGACTCCCTATAGGGAGGGGGCGCGGCTGCCCCTTGTGGGCTGCCTCCCCTCTTTCATATGGCCCATGAAGGCCCAACTTTCCCCGGGGGGGGGGGGGGTCCGATAACCCTTCGACACTCCGGTTTTCTCCGAAATCACCCGGAACACTTCCGATGTTCGAATATAGCCGTCCAATATATCAATATTTATGTCTCGGCCATTTGGAGACTCCTCGTCATGTCCGTGATCCTATCCGGGACTCCGAACTACCTTCGATACATCAAAACACATAAACTCATAATACTGATCGTCACCGAACGTTAAGCGTGCGGACCCTACGGGTTCGAGAACTATGTAGACATGACCGAGACACATCTCCGGTCAATAACCAATAGCGGAACCTGGATGTTCATATTGGCTCCCACATATTCTATAAAGATCTTTATCGGTCAAACCGCATAATGATATACGTTATTCCCTTTGTCAGCGGTATGTTACTTGCCCAAGATTTGACCGTCGTTATCTCAATACCTAGTTCAATCTTGTTACCGGCAAGTATCTTTACTCGTTCCGTAATGCATCATCCCATAACTAACTCATTAGTCACATTTCTTGCAAGGCTTATAGTGATGTGCATTACTAAGAGGGCCCAAAGATACCTCTCCGATACTCGGTGTGACAAATCCTAATCTCAATCTATGCCAACTCAACAAACACCATCAGAGACACCTGTAGAGCATCTCTATAGTCACCCAATTATGGTTGTGACATTTGATAGCACACTAAGTGTTCCCAGTATTCGGAAGTTGCATGATCGCATAGTCATAGGAACATGTATAAGTTATGGAGAAAGCAATAGCAACAAACTAAACGATCATCGTGCTAAGCTAACGGATGGGTCAAGTCAATCTCACCATTCTCTAATGATGTGATCCCGTTAATCAAATGACAACTCATGTCGATGGTTAGGAAACATAACCATCATTGATTCAACGAGCTAGTCAAGTAGAGGCATACTAGTGACACTCTGTTTGTCTATGTATTCAGACATGTACTAAGTTTCTGGTTAATACAATTCTAGCATGAATAATAAACATTTATCATGATATTAGGAAATATAAATAACAACTTTATTAGTGCCTCTAGGGCATATTTCCTTCAAGAGCGGCATCGAGGATGCGGGCGGAGAGAGAGGATTGTGTGTGTGGCGAGGATGGGGCTGCGGCCGCTCGACCGCGCCATTAATACAGACAAGTGGGAGCTTGGCGGGCGGCGGTCCAAGGCTGTCTCGCTTCCCAGTGAGAACGACTGCTTAATCTCTATGAATGAAACCTATGCTTAATTACTGAATTTTAGTTGCAAAAAATAGATAGCGCTATTGATTTTTAGCTGCATATTTTGAAAAATCACAGTGTCTCCTGGCTTAGCGCCGAAGTCTGACTTTAATTTGCATACTGTAATCTGAATCATTGCTTTGAAGATATGCACAAATCCTGCATTGAACAGCTTGCACGCTTCTCGGTGAGCCTGCTCGCCGGACTATGCCCGCACGCCTCCTGTTCAGTCAAGCAGCTATCCGCATGACACCTCCTATAGCCATTAAAACCAAGACACGTGGGGTCACGTGAATGGTTAATAGAACGCACACGGTTTGAATTATACAAATGTTTGAGATACTAAAGTGGCAACTCTTTTTTCAAACTTCCTTTGTTGGCTGTTATTCGAGTGCGCCTTCTCTCATAATGGACACGAAAAATACCATAGCATGTCGGGTGCCATTCCATGATAGCATGCCAAGTTTCATGAATTTCAGATGATTTTTGGATTTACTAGAATTCAAAAGCCAGGTATCTCAACATTTTGCCGGCAATCAACTGTGCCCTAGTGTTTGAAATTCATTCCCAGTTCTTGCATGGGACCTAAGCATGCACCCAAGGACAAAGATTTCATTTTTCAACCAATTTATATGCACTGGAGCATGTGCATGTATTTCGAATTTGAATTGTGCACATAAAATGCCTAGAAAACCCAGTTAATGTATAAAAATGTCCAAACGAACCTTGAAAAATTCCAAACCTTAACACAACACTCCTGTTGTTCTATGTTGGCACTAGAAATATTTTGAAAGCAATTAGAGACAACGGATATCATTTCGTCCCCAAAGGTGGCACATTCCCTACCGAAACCATCAGGCTTGTTGTGAGAAGCTCTGGTTTGTGAGAAGCTTATACCCCAAACCCGCCCCAAATGGGACAAATTTTTTACCACGGCATATTGATGCCGCTCCATGATACAATGCCAAGTTTCATAATTTCAGACGAGTTTTGGATTTACTAGAATTTAAAAACCAGGTATCTCAATGTTTTGCCGGCAATCAACAGTGCCCTAGTGTTTGAAATTCATTCCCATTTCTTACATGGGACCTAAGCATGCACCCAAGGACACAGATTTGATTTTTCAACCAATTTAAATGCACTGGAGCATGTGCATGTATTTCAAATTTGAATTATGCACAAAAACGCCTAGAAAACCCAGTTAATGTATAAAAATGTCCAAACGAACCTCGAAAAATTCCAAAAATTAACACAACACTCCTGTTGTTCTATGTTGGCACTAGAAATTTTTTGAAAGCAACAAGAGGCAACGGATACCGTTTCGTCCCCAAAGGTGGCATGTTCCGTACCGAAACCATCAGGCTTGTTGTGAGAAGCTCTGGTTTGTGAGAAGCTTATACCCAAACCTACCCCAAATGGGACAAAAAATTTACCACGGCATGTTGATGTCGCTCCATGACACCATGCCAAGTTTCATGAATTTCAGATGAGTTTTGGATTTACTAGAATTTAAAAGCCAGGTATCTGAACTTTTTGCCGGCAATCAACAGTTCCCTAGTGTTTGAAATTCATTCCCATTTCTTGCATCGGACCTAAGCATGCACCCTAGGACACAGATTTGATTTTTCAACCAATTTAGATGCACTGGAGCATGTGCATGTATTTCAAATTTGAGTTACGCACATAAAATGCCTAGAAAACCAAGTTAATGTATAAAAACGTCCAAACGAACCCCGGAAAATTCGAAAACTTAACACAACACTCCTGTTGTTCTATGTTGGCACTAGAAAATTTTTGAAAGAAATAAGAGGCAACGGATATCATTTCGTCCCCGAAGGTGGCACGTTCCGTACCGAAACCATCAGGCTTGTTGTGAAAAGCTCTGGTTTGTGAGAAGCTTATACCCAAACCCACCCCAAATGGGACAAATTTTTTACCACGGCATGTTGATGCCGCTCCATGAGACCATGCCAAGTTTCATGAATTTCAGCTGATTTTTGGATTTACTAGAATTTAAAAATCAGGTATCTCAACATTTTGCCGGCAATCAACAGTGCCCTGGTGTTTGAAATTCATTCACATTTCTTGCATGGGACCTAAGCATGCACCCAAGGACACGGATTTGATTTTTCAACCAATTTATATGCACCAGAGCATGTTCATGTATTTCAAATTTGAATTATGCACATAAAATGCCTAGAAAACCCAGTTAATGTACAAAAATGTCCAAACGAACCACAAAAAATTCCTAAACTTAACACAACACTCCTGTTGTTCTATGTTGACACTAAAAAATTTTGAAAGCAATAAGAGGCAATGGATATCATTTCGTCTCCAAAGGTGGCACATTCCGTACCGAAACCATCAGGCTTGTTGTGAGAAGCCCTGGTTTGTGAGAAGCTTATACCCAAACCTATCCCAAATGGACAAAATTTTTAACACGGCATGTTGATGCCGCTCCATGATGCCATGCCAAGTTCCATGAATTTCAGACGAGTTCTGGATTTACTAGAATTTAAAAACCAGGTATCTCAACATTTTGCCGGCAATCAACAGTGCCCTGGTGTTTGAAATTAATTCCCATTTCTTGCATGGGACCTAAGCATGCACCCAAGGACACAGATTTGACATTTCAAGCAATTTATATGCACCGAAGCATGTGCATGTAGTTTAATTTTGAATTGTGCACCTGAAATGGCTAGAAAACCAGTTTAATGTATAAAATGTCCAAACGTACCCTGAATAATGCCAATTTTTTTATGACACACATATAGTTGCATGTTCACTGCAGATAAAAGGTCTAGCAATTCAAACACCGTCCATTGCCGCTGTGACCCCATTATGTAATTCAAATCAAGATGAAAAATTAAGTAGATCCCACATAGTTTATTATCACCAACCATGTGAGATGTAGTACAAAATATCCTGGAGCACCGTCGGTGTATATTACGCCTAAGGCTTGCGCCAGAAGCTGCGTCGGCTACAGTCCACAACCGACGTGTCAAGCACACTAGCTCGCTGCCCAAATACTCCCGCCTCTGCATCCCTCCCAATCTTGAAAATATTAATGCCTCGTAATCTCGAAAATATCTACCGCTTGGAAGGTTTTAATGTTTGATAGCACACGATTAGTATGTGTAGATCGTGTGCGATGTCTGTTACTCCCGCTCCGCTTCAGTCTGTTGATTCAAATTTTTAGTAGCCCTGGCATTTTACTCTCGCCTCTGCATCCCTCGCAATCTTGAAAATATCTACTCGCCCTTGATCGAAATTTTCAGTAGCCCCGCCTTGTTACTCCCGCCTAGTAAAATTTCCAGTTGTCGCAGTGTTTCCTCAAACAGAACCTTGCCCCCCCCCCACTCCACACACACCACACACTCCCCAAAACCTCCGCTCACACAGACACACACTACCCCCGAAAGCATTGGTAGGTCGCCGCCATCACTGGCGCCTCCATCCTCAACCTCTGCCTATGTGCCGGCGAGCTTGAGGAGACAATGGGCCAAAAGAGGTTTATTGCGGCCTTTCCGCCCGATGCCTGCGAGGTGGCTGCCGAGGTGTCCCCGTCGTCCTCCGCGGGCTCGATCCGCCATCACCGGTCCCCCGATCCACCCGCCGCCACGCCCCTATGCCAGTTCGAGGACTTCCCCGTCAGACCCGGTAGCCGATGAGGTCCTACGTCGGGGTCCGGCAACAACGGTGGGGGACGTGGGTCGCCGAGATTACAGATCGGGAGACCCACACCCGCTGGTGGCTCGGTAGCTTCCACACTACCAAGCTCGCGGCCATGCAGTACGACCGCTAGCAGGTCTGCTACCACAGCGCGGCGTCTAGGCTCAATTTCCCCTTCGGCACACGTCCGGTCGACCTCGTTCCACCGGATCCAGGGATGGTGAGCTCGGCTATGGCGCGGGAGGACCGCGAGGCATGGGAGTGCCTTGAGGTCGAGGCTGACGAGGACATAGACCTGGGGTAGGGTAATAGGCCCGACCTATACGTCCTACCTAAGGTCCTTGTCTTAGAATCAAAGAGGTTCAAGAGTAAACAGGGAGGACCCAATAAAGGTGTCGAGTGCAATCCACTCGACCTACCATTCACTCGGAGACTCCTTCTTCTTTAAGTCACTTGACTACTCAACCATTTGACCATGTAAAAGACCACTCGACGTACAAGAAGACCTAAAGCCGCTCTGCGCAGCAACGGTCAGGCATTTACTCGTATATTTAATGATCATTTGTAGCACTTTATTACAGACATTACCTGTAACGCTCTCTCTTTATGAATATTGAACCCTATGTAACAGAGGGGAGCAGGGGTCATGGCGCACTCTATATAAGCCACCCCCTCCTCGGGGACAAGGGTTCGCACCCTCTGTAACAGACACGCATATAATCCAGTCGACTGCCTCAGGGCTCCAAGACGTAGGGCTATTACTTCCTCCGAGAAGGGCCTGAACTCGTAAAACTCGCGTGTACAACTCCTCCATAGCTAGGATCTTGCATCTACATCCCTACCCCCCATTCTACTGTCAGACTTAGAACCACGACAGTTGGCGCCCATCGTGGGGCAGGTGTCTTAGCGACTTGTTGGAGAAGTTGCGGTTTTTTCAATCCCCATCAACATGGTTTCAGGCGGAGGTTTGGACAAGGGCCACGAGATCCATTTCGGCGCGCTCGTGTTCGTCGCCGACGACTCCGCTTGGCTCCAAGAAGCTCCACTCGACGTCGAGGCGCTCCCCGTCCGTAGGGCAACGCACTTCCGCACGTGCGTCCTTGGCGTCC
Organism: Triticum urartu; assembly: GCF_056163025.1. NCBI lineage: Eukaryota > Viridiplantae > Streptophyta > Magnoliopsida > Poales > Poaceae > Triticum > Triticum urartu. Next base: position 561,960,423 of record NC_141875.1, read on the forward strand.
TCCTACGGCAGCCATCGACTTAGTATCGATCGGCACCTATGTTGTCCTTCCTCCCTGTAGCCCACCGGCGCAAGCGTTCCGATCGATCAAGGCTTCAGCTGTGGGTGAGGCACGCGGTGGCTTGCCAGTCGGCCACCACCGAAGTCGCGGTAATCGAGCCCGACGAAACTCTCTACGGCCTGTTCGACCTGTCGACTGGCTCCGTAGAGACTGTATCTGAGTGCGACAGCAGTGACCCCACGGCGGAAGTCCTGATGGTCAATGGACCTCGCAGTCCTCCTGCCTTCCCCCACGGCGACGGTGGCGATGGTGGAGGCGATTTGTCACGTGTTGACGAGGAGTACCGTCCCGAACCCCTCTCTTCGCTGTAGAGGGAAGAACTTCGTAGCCGAAAGATGGATGCACTTCACACTCCTATCGCTGGAGAAACACTCGAGGCCCGAGCCTTGGAGGACGCGCGTCTGGCCAACTTGGCTGAGCGCACTCGACTGGAGAACCTCCAGCGCGCACTCGACGAGCGTGCTCGGCAGCGGATCCCCGAGTCTAGTCGACGACAACTTTTTCCGCCTTTGACTCAGGTATATCGAACTCCGATCCAGAATCTCACAGCTGCAACTCGAATAGCAGAGTCAATTCAACCTTCCCAGTCAGAAGCTGGCAGAGGTTTGATGCAGATCAGGGCTTTACTCCGGGCAGCGGGAGAACAAAATTCAGTTGTGTCACAATCGCAGAATAGGATCCATAGCAGATCCGTTATGGCAGATACAGTCCAGTCGGCTCATAGCCCAAGATCGCCCCCGAGGCGTGAGGGACATGGAGACCGGCGAGATCAATACAGAAACCGTGAGCAGTATGATCACAACTCGATCACGATGATCGTCGTCGAGTGCCCACACCTCCCCCAAGGAGTGGGTCATACGTGCCTCGACAGCATGATGACAGACGCCCTCACAGTGGTGGGCGAAGGATTCCAGTCGACCCCAGGGAACCGGGCTTTGATGCAAGATCTATTCTCGTTCAGGGTCTGGTCGACAGAAACAGAGCTCACAGAGAAGGCCACGATAGAGATCTTCCAACCGGCGGCAGGGTGCATGTCTCAGGTCCAGAGTGCTTCAGCAGAGCCATCAGGGCTGCGGTGATTCCTCCCAACTTCAGGTTGGCGACTGGAGTCAGTAAGTTCGCTGGTGAGTCCAAGCCTGACACTTGGCTTGAGGACTACCGAGTGGTTGTTCAGATTAGCGGCGGCAATGATGAAGTGGCCATGAAGCACCTTCCTCTGATGTTGGAGGGCTCAGCCAGAGCATGGTTGAATCAGTTAGCACCCGGCAGTATTTATAGCTGGGAAGAACTTGCCCGAGTGTTTGTCAGAACATTCGAAGGAACATGCAAATGGCCAGCAGGGCTAACAGAACTGCAATCTTGTGTGCAGAAGCCAAATGAAACTTTGAGGGATTATATCCAGAGATGGATCACGTTGCACCACACAGTGGAGAATGTGCCTAATCATCAAGCAGTTTGTGCCTTCAAAGAAGGTGTCAGATATCGAGAGTTGAATCTGAAGTTCAGTCGGACCGGGGATATGTCTCTGAGTCGAATGATGGAGATTGCCACTAAGTATGCCAATGGTGAAGAGGAGGATCGACTCCGGAGTGGCAAACAAAAAACAGTCGCCCACAAAACCGGAGGAGGAAACTCCAGTCGGAAGCAGAAGCGCAAAGCCGAGCCAGCTGCTCCTGGAGAAACCTTGGCCGTGACTCAGGGAAAGTTCAAGGGGAAGCCCAAAGGACCGTGGAATCCCAAGAAAATAAAGGATCAAGACGAAAATGATGTGTTGGATTTGCCATGCCACATTCACACAAAGAAAGATGAAGAGGGTAATGTCATTTACCCGAAGCATACCACCCGATAGTGTCGGCTCCTAATCCAGCAGTTCCGAGAGAAACATCCCAAAGACAAGGAAAAAGAGTCAGACAAAGTTGAGGACAAAGAGGAAAGTGACGACGGTTACCCCCACGTCAATTCCACTCTGGTGATTTTTGCTGATGTTGAGAGCAAAAGTCGATTGAAAGTCATCAATAAAGAGGTAACATGGTCGCTCCGGCGACGCCCAGTTATTTGAAATGGTCTCAGACTGCCATTATATTCGACCAGTCTGATCACCCGACACACATAGCCACCCCTGGGAGGCAAGCGTTGGTGGTCGACCCAGTCGTCGAAGGCACTTGTTTGACTAAAGTTTTGATGGATGGTGGCAGTGGCCTGAATATACTGTATGCAGAGACGTTGAAAGGAATGGGCATTCCGATGTCCAGACTCAGTGAAAGCAATATGAGTTTCCATGGAGTTATTCCTGGCAAGAAGGCTGAGTCACTCGGCCAGATCACCCTTGATGTAGTTTTTGGTGATTCCAAGAATTGCCGCAAAGAAAAGTTGGCATTTGAAGTTGTGGATTTCTAGAGTGCTTATCATGCTATTCTGGGCAGGTCAGCTTATGCACGTTTTATGGCTCGACCATGTTACATGTACCTCAAATTGAAGATGCCTGGTCCTAAGGGAGTGATCACTATCACTGACAATCGAAAGAAGGTAGAAGAGTGCTTCCAGAAGGGCTCAAAGATCACCGTTTCACAGACGGCGGCAGTGGAATTGTAGGAGTACCAAAAAATGCAGATCCGAGTGATTTATTGCGAGCTAAGAAGCCTGCCACAGATTCAGCATTTCAGTCGTCTGGTGAAATGAAGCCGATTCATATTCACCCGACGGATCCCAATGCTGCTCCGACTCACATTTCAACAACACTTGACTCCAAATAGGAAGAAGCGCTCATCCAGTTCCTTTGTGAGAACTGGGACATCTTTGCATGGAAACCTTCTGACATGCCAGGTGTTCCCAGGGGACTGGCTGAGCATCGTTTGCGAGTCGACCCAAAAATGAAAGGCTTCTAGCAGCTGAGTTTATCCGAGAGATTTACCATTCCGAGTGGTTAGCTAATGTTGTCATGGTCCCAAAGAAGGATGACCCACTCCGCATGTGCATTGACTTCAAGCATATCAATCGGGCCTGCCCGAAAGATCACTTTCCTCTCCCTCGCATCGACCAAATAGTCCACTCGACTGCGGGGTGTGAGCGTTTGTCCTTTTTGGACGCTTATTCCGGGTATCATCAGATCCGTCTATATGGACCCGATGAGATAAAAACAGCTTTCATCACCCCATTTGGGTGCTTCTGTTATGTCACTATGCCATTCGGCCTGACAAACGCTAGAGCCACATTCATGCAGATGATTCAGAAGTCTTTACTCACTCAGATCAGTCGGAATGTGGAAGCATACATGGATGAAATTGTGGTCAAGTCACGTAAAGGTTCCGACCTACTGGCTGACCTTGCTGAAACTTTTGCCAACCTTAGAAGGTATGATATCAAGCTTAATCCATCAAAGTGCACGTTCGGAGTTCCAGGTGGAAAATTACTCGGTTTTCTCGTTTCCGAACGAGGGATCGACGCTAACCCAGAGAAAGTGGGTGCCATACTCCGGATGAAACGCCCTGTGCGTGTGCATGATGTCCAGAAGCTTATTGGTTGTTTGGCCGCTCTAAGTCGATTCATTTCTCGCCTCGGTGAAAAGGCACTGCCTATTTACCGACTGATGAAGAAGTCAGATAAGTTCAAGTGGACTCCTGAAGCTGATGCAGCATTTGCAGAGCTTAAAGCCCTGTTTTCCACCCAGCCGGTGCTTGCTGCCCCAATCAGCAAAGAGCCTTTACTGCTTTACATTGCAGCCACTAGACAAGTCGTCAGTACAGTACTTACGGTTGAGCGGGAAGAAGAAGGAAAAGCTTACAAAGTTCAGTGCCCAGTATATTATGTATCTGAAGTTTTGACTCCATTAAAGCAAAGATATCCACATTATCAGAAGCTTGTTTATGGGATTTATATGACCACGAAGAAGGTTGCACACTACTTCTCTGACCACTCCATTACAGTCATCAGCGACACTCCATTATCAGAGATTCTGAACAACAGAGATGCAACTGGTCGAGTGGCAAAATGGGCGATTGAACTCCTTCCCTTAGATATCAAGTTTGAGGCAAAGAAAGCTATCAAGTCTCAAGCAATAGCAGATTTCCTCGCCGAGTGGATCGAACAGCAACTGCCGACTCAAGTTCACTCGGAGCACTGGACCATGTTCTTTGATGGTTCCAAGATGTTGAATGGTTCCGGTGATGGGGTGGTACTGGTATCCCCCCGAGGAGACAAGCTCATATATGTCCACCAGATTCACTTTGATTCCTCTAATAACGAAGCAGAATATGAAGCACTCTTGTATGGGTTGCGTATGGCCATCTCACTCGGCGTCCGTCGCCTCATGGTCTATGGCGACTCAGATTCGGTAGTCAATCAAGTGATGAAGGAGTGGGACATCAGAAGCCCAGCCATGACTGGCTATTGTAACGTGGTGAGGAAGTTGGAAAAGAAGTTTGAGGGGTTAGAGCTCCATCATATACCCCGACTGAAAAATTAAGCAGCCGATGACTTAGCAAAGATAGGTTCCAAGAGAGAAGCCATCCCCAGCAATGTGTTTTTGGAGCACATTCACACACCGACAGTTCAAGAAGATCCTTTCACTAAAGAGCTCCCTCAGCCTAAGAGTGCCACAGATCCGACTGAAGTCGAAGTCCCAGCCGTGGTCGACCTGATCATGGAGTTTTTGGTCATCACTCCTGATTGGACAAGTGCCATACATTGCATATATCCTTAGGAAGGAACACCTAGAGGATGAAGAAGAGGCTCGACAGATCGTCCGTCGATCCAAAGCCTTTACTGTGATAAGAGGACAACTGTTCAGGGAAAGCACAATCGGAGTCAGCCAGAAATGTGTAACACTAGAAGAAGGTCGAGTGATCCTCAACGACATCCACTCGGGGACCTGTGGTCATCATGCGTCCTCTCGGACCATTGTGGCTAAAGCATACCGAGCTGGATTTTATAGGCCTTGAGCAAATGAAATGCCGAAATATATAGTCGACAGATGTGAAAGCTGCCAGTTTTACTCCAATATGTTGCACAAGCCTACGTCAGCCCTGAAGGCCATTCCACTCGTCTGGCCCTTTGCTGTTTGGGGGTTGGACATGATTGGACCACTGAGGCCTGGTAGCAGCGGCTTCACTCATGTGCTTGTAGCAGTCGACAAGTTTACCAAATGGATTGAAGCCAAGCCTATTAAGAATCTTGAAGGTAGTACTGTCGTCGGCTTCATCAGAGAGTTGACATTCAGATATGGGGTTCCGCACAGCATCATCACTGACAATGGATCAAACTTTGATTCTGATGAGTTCAGAACCTTCTGCGCCTCCCAAGGCACACGAGTTGACTATGCTTCAGTCACCCATCCCCGGTCGAATGGACAAGCAGAAAGAGCAAATGTCCTGATTCTCAAAGGGCTGAAACCCTGACTGATGCGAGATCTGAAACATGCAGCGGGCGCCTGGGTTGATGAACTTCCATCAGTTCTTTGGGGATTGAGGACAACTCCCAATCGGTCGACTGGCCGAACTCCATTCTTCTTGGTCTATGGAGCTGAAGTTGTTCTATCGAGTGACTTGCTTCACAATGCACCACGAGTCGATCTCTTCTCTGAAGATGAAGCAGAACAATCTCGGCAGGACGCAGTCGACCTCCTAGAGGAAGAAAGAGAGATGGCCTTGATCCGGTCGACCATTTCTCAGCAAGACTTGCGTCGATTCCATGCTAGAAACGTGAGGGGTCGAGCCTTTCAAGAGGGAGACTTGGTTCTTCGAGTGGATCAGCAGAAACCACACAAGCTTGCCCCTAGTTGGGAAGGTCCCTTCATCGTCACCAGAGTTCTCCACAATGAAGCATATCATCTTTACAATATCGAGCATAAGAAAGACGAGCCACGGGCTTGGAATGCGGAGCTTCTCCGCCCCTTTTATACTTAAGTACTCATTCAGGTGAGATGTAATAAGAAATACCTTTCTAGTTTGTTTATCAAAGACGAGAGCTTTACAGTTTTCTAAAATGATTGTTGTCTCTTTGGTTTGTGTTTAAAATCCCCAAGTGGGTGACTTTGCTGCGAATTCGTTTCTCCTAAGTCCGAAAAATCCTACCGAGTGGTGAGCAAGCCTCCCACTCGGGGGCTTAGCCGCAAATCCGTTTCGCCTAAGTTTAAAAAATCCTACCGAGTGGTGAGCAACCCTCCCACTCGGGGGCTTAGCTGCAGTCCAATACTCGCCTAAGTTTAAAAAATCCTACCGAGTGGTGAGTAACCCTCCCACTCGGGGGGCTTAGCTACAGTCCAGTACTCGCCTAAGTTTAAAAAAATCCTACCGAGTGGTGAGCAACCCTCCCACTCGGGGGCTTAGCTGCAGTCCAGTACTCGCCTAAGTTTAAAAAATCCTACCGAGTGGTGAGCAACCCTCCCACTCGGGGGCATAGCTGCAGTCCAGTACTCGCCTAAGTTTAAAAAATCCTACCGAGTGGTGAGCAACCCTCCCACTCGGGGGCTTAGCTGCAGTCCAGTACTCGCCTAAGTTTAAAAAATCCTACCGAGTGGAGAGCAACCCTCCCACTTGGGGGCTTAGCTGCAGTCCAGTACTTGCCTAAGTTTAAAAAATCCTACCGAGTGGTGAGCAACCCTCCCACTCGGGGGCTTAGCTGCAGTCCAGTACTCGCCTAAGTCCATCCCTATCCGCAAGGACGACGAGGTGCAGGTCGACTGCAACCTTCCCCTTCGGAGTTGTGCCACAAATACAACATGCGCTCCATCCCTATCCGCAAGGACGACGAGGTGCAGGTCGACTGCAACATTCTCCTTCGGAGCTGCGCCACAAATACAACGTGCGCTCCATCCCTATCCGCAAGGACGACGAGGTGCAGGTCGACTGCAACCTTCTCCTTCGGAGCTGCGCCACAAATACAATGTGTGCTCCATCCCCATCCGCAAGGACGACGAGGTGCAGGTCGACTGCAACCTTCTCCTTCGGAGCTGCGCCACAAATACAATGTGTGCTCCATCCCTGTCCGCAAGGACAACGAGATGCAGGTAAAAAGATTATTCAGAGTAAAGAGCAAATTCCACTCGAAGGCAAATACAAGCATATTCAGAAACAAACCAAGTTCAGATAAATCCTAAAGTTCCGGACGAAGGATCAAAAGTATTCGAGCATCAAGCCCGAAGAAGTTTAACGGTTACACAATCACTCAGCATTCCGAGGCAAATAAAGGTGGAGCACAATGATTCTTGGTCACGCATCAGGAGAAGGACTGGCTGGGTCGCAGAAACTGTCAAGGTCTATGCTTTCTGCAATACGAGTGGCGGCATCAAGGAAAGTGTCCATGAAGGACTAAAAAGTGTGTCTCTTTTGAAGGAAATATGCCCTAGAGGCAATAATAAAGTTATTATTTATTTCCTTATATCATGATAAATGTTTATTATTCATGCTAGAATTGTATTAACCGGAAACATAATACATGTGTGAATACATAGACAAACAGAGTGTCACTAGTATGCCTCTACTTGACTAGCTCGTTAATCAAAGATGGTTATGTTTCCTAACCATGAACAAAGAGTTGTTATTTGTTTAGCGGGATCACATCATTAGGTGAATGATCTGATTGACATGACCCATTCCATTAGCTTAGCACCCGATCGTTTAGTATGTTGTTATTGCTTTCTTCATGACTTATACATGTTCCTATGACTATGAGATTATGCAACTCCCGTTTGCCGGAGGAACACTTTGTGTGCTACCAAACGTCACAACGTAAATGGGTGATTATAAAGGTGCTCTACAGGTGTCTCCAAAGGTACATGTTGGGTTGGCGTATTTCGAGATTAGGATTTGTCACTCCGATTGTCGGAGAGGTATCTCTGGGCCCTCTCGGTAATGCACATCACATAAGCCTTGCAAGCATTGCAACTAATGAGTTAGTTGTGAGATGATGTATTACGGAACGAGTAAAGAGACTTGCCAGTAACGAGATTGAACTAGGTATTGAGATACCGACGATCGAATCTCGGGCAAGTAACATACCGATGACAAAGGGAACAACGTATGTTGTTATGCGGTCTGACCGATAAAGATCTTCGTAGAATATGTAGGAGCCAATATGAGCATCCAAGTTTCGCTATTGGTTATTGACCGGAGACTTGTCTCGGTCATGTCTACATTGTTCTCGAACCCGTAGGGTCCGCACGCTTAAGGTTTTGATGACAGTTATATTATGAGTTTATGAGTTTTGATGTACCGAAGTTAGTTCGGAGTCCCAGATTTGATCACGGACATGACGAGGAGTCTCGAAATGGTCGAGACATAAAGATTGATATATTGGACGGCTATATTCGGACACCGGAAGTGTTCCGGGTGATTTCGAAGAAAACCGGAGAGCCGGAGGGTTACCGGAAACCCCCCCGGGAAAAGTAATGGGCCATATGGGCCTTAGTGGAGAGAGAGAGGGGCTGCCAGAGGTGGGCCGCGCGCCTCCTCCCCCTGGTCCGAATTGGACTAGGAGAGGGGGGCGCCCCCCTTTCCCTCTCCCTCCCCACTTCTTTCCCCCTCCTAGTAGGAGTCCTACTCCTACTAGGAGGACTCCTCCTGGTGCGCCTATAGGGGCCGGCCGGCCTCCTCCCCTTGCTCCTTTATATACGGGGGCAGGGGGCACCCCTAGACACACAAGTTGATCTTCGTGATCGTTCCTTAGCCGTGTGCGGTGCCCCCCTCCACCATATTCCACCTCGGTCATATTGTAGCGGTGCTTAGGCAAAGCCCTGCGACGGTAGAACATCAAGATCGTCACCACGCCGTCGTGCTGACGGAACTCCTCCCCGATGCTTTGCTGGATGGGAGCCCGGGGATCGTCATCGAGCTAAACGTGTGCTAGAACTCGGAGGTGCCGTAGTTTTGGTGCTTGATCGGTCGGGCCGTGGAGACGTACGACTACATCAACTAAACGCGTTCGTTGTCGATCTACAAGGGTACGTAGATCACACTCTCCCCTCTCGTTGCTATGCATCACCATGATCTTGCGTGTGCGTAGGAAAATTTTTGAAATTACTACGTTCCTCAATAGTGGCATCCGAGCCTAGGTTTTATATGTTGATGTTATATGCATGAGTAGAACACAAATGAGTTGTGGGCGATATAAGTCATACTGCTTACCAGCATGTCATACTTTGGTTCGGCGGTATTGTTGGATGAAGCGGCCCGGACCGACATTACGCGTACGCTTACGCGAGACCGGTTCTCCCGACATGCTTTGCACATAGGTGGCTTGCGGGTGACAGTTTCTCCAACTTTAGTTGAACCGAGTGTGGCTATGCCCGGTCCTTGCGAAGGTTAAAACAGCACCAACTTGACAAACTATCGTTGTGGTTTTGATGCGTAGGTAAGATTGGTTCTTGCTTAAGCCCGTAGCAGCCACGTAAAACTTGCAACAACAAAGTAGAGGACGTCTAACTTGTTTTTGTAGGGCATGTTGTGATGTGATATGGTCAGGACATGATGCTAAATTTTATTGTATAAGATGATCATGTTTTGTAACCGAGTTATCGGCAACTGGCAGGAGCCATATGGTTGTCGCTTTATTGTATGCAATGCAATCGCGCTGTAATGCTTTACTTTATCACTAAGCGGTAGCGATAGTCGTGGAATCATAAGATTGGCGTGACGACAACGACGCTACAATGGAGATCAAGGTGTCGCGCCGGTGATGATGGTGATCACGACGGTGCTTCGATGGAGATCACAATCACAAGATGATGATGGCCATATCATATCACTTATATTGATTGCATGTGATGTTTATCTTTTATGCATCTTATCTTGCTTTGATTGACGGTAGCATTATAAGATGATCTCTCACTAATTATCAAGAAGTGTTCTCCCTAAGTATGCACCGTTGCGAAAGTTCTTCGTGCTGAGAAACCACGTGATGATCGGGTGTGATAGGCTCTACGTTCAAATACAACGGGTGCAAAACAGTTGCACACGCGGAATACTCAGGTTATACTTGACGAGCCAAGCATATACAGATATGGCCTCGGAACACGGAGACCGAAAGGTCGAGCGTGAATCATATAGTAGATATGATCAACATAGTGATGTTCACCAACGAAACTACTCCATCTCACGTGATGATCGGACATGGTTTAGTTGATTTGGATCACGTAATCACTTAGAGGATTAGAGGGATGTCTATCTAAGTGGGAGTTCTTTAAGTAAATTAATTGAACATAAATTTATCATGAAACTTAGTACCTGATAGTATCTTGCTTGTTTATGCTTGATTGTAGATAGATGGCTCGTGCTGTTGTTCCGTTGAATTTTAATGCGTTCCTTGAGAAAGCAAAGTTGAAAGATGATGGTAGCAATTACACGGACTGGGTCCGTAACTTGACGATTATCCTCCTTGCTGCACAGAAGAATTACGTCCTGGAAGCACCGCTGGGTGCCAGGCCTGCTGCTGGAGCAACACCAGATGTTATGAATGTCTGGCAGAGCAAAGCTGATGACTACTTGATAGTTCAGTGTGCCATGCTTTATGGCTTAGAATCGGGACTTCAACGACGTTTTGGACGTCATGGAGCATATGAGATGTTCCAGGAGTTGAAGTTAATATTTCAAGCAAATGCCCGGATTGAGAGATATGAAGTCTCCAATAAGTTCTATAGCTGCAAGATGAAGGAGAACAGTTCTGTCAGTGAGCATATACTCAAAATGTCTGGGTATAATAATCACTTGATACAATTGGGAGTTAATCTTCCAGATGATTGCGTCATTGACAGAATTCTCCAATCACTGCCACCAAGCTACAAGAGCTTCGTGACGAACTATAATATGCAAGGGATGAATAAGACTATTCCCAAGCTCTTCGCAATGCTGAAAGCTGCGGAGGTAGAAATCAAGAAGGAGCATCAAGTGTTGATGGTCAACAAGACCACTGGTTTCAAGAAAAAGGGCAAAGGGAAGAAGAAGGGGAACTTCAAAAAGAACGGCAAGCAAGTTGCTGCTCAAGAGAAGAAACCCAAACCTGGACCTAAGCCTGAAACTGAGTGCTTCTATTGCAAGCAGACTGGTCACTAGAAGCGGAACTGCCCCAAGTATTTGGCGGATAAGAAGGATGGCAAGGTGAACAAAGGTATATGTGATATACATGTTATTGATGTGTACCTTACTAGAGCTCGCAGTAGCACCTGGGTATTTGATACTGGTTCTGTTGCTAATATTTGCAACTCGAAACAGGGACTACGGATTAAGCGAACACTAGCAAAGGACGAGGTGACGATGCGCGTGGGAAACGGTTCAAAAGTCGATGTGATCGCGGTCGGCACGCTACCTCTACATCTACCTTCGGGATTAGTATTAGACCTAAATAATTGTTATTTGGTGCCAGCATTGAGCATGAACATTATATCTGGATCTTGTTTGATGCGAGACGGTTATTCATTTAAATCTGAGAATAATGGTTGTTCTATTTATATGAGTAATATCTTTTATGGTCATGCACCCTTAAAGAGTGGTCTATTTTTATTGAATCTCGATAGTAGTGACACACATATTCATAGTGTTGAAGCCAAAAGATGCAGAGTTGATAATGATAGTGCAACTTATTTGTGGCACTGCCATTTAGGTCATATCGGCGTAAAGCGCATGAAGAAACTCCATACTGATGGACTTTTGGAACCACTTGATTATGAATCACTTGGTACTTGTGAACCGTGCCTCATGGGCAAGATGACTAAAACACCGTTCTCTGGTAATAGGGAGAGAGCAACAGATTTGTTGGAAATCATACATACAGACGTATGTGGCCCGATGAATATTGAGGCTCGTGGCGGATATCGTTATTTTCTCACCTTCACAGATGACTTAAGCAGATATGGGTATATCTACTTAATGAAACATAAGTCTGAAACGTTTGAAAAGTTCAAAGAATTTTAGAGTGAAGTTGAAAATCATCGTAACAAGAAAATAAAGTTTCTACAATCTGATCATGGAGGAGAATATTTGAGTTACGAGTTTGGTGTACATTTGAAACAATGCGGAATAGTTTCGCAACTCACGCCACCCGGAACACCACAACGTAATGGTGTGTCCGAACATCGTAATCGTACTTTACTAGATATGGTGCGATCTGTGATGTCTCTTACTGATTTACCGCTATCGTTTTGGGGATACGCTCTAGACACGGCCGCATTCACGTTAAATAGGGCACCATCAAAATCCGTTGAGACGACGCCTTATGAATTGTGGTTTGGCAAGAAACCAAAGTTGTCATTTCTGAAAGTTTGGGGCTGCGATGCTTATGTGAAAAAACTTCAACCTGATAAGCTCGAACCCAAATCGGAGAAATGTGTCTTCATAGGATATCCAAAGGAAACTATTGGATACACCTTCTATCACAGATCCGAAGGCAAGACTTTTGTTGCTAAGTTCGGAAATTTTCTAGAGAAGGAGTTTCTCTCGAAAGAAGTGAGTGGGAGGAAAGTAGAACTTGACGAGGTAACTGTACCTACTCCCTTATTGGAAAGTAGTGCATCACACAAAACTGTTTCTGTGACACCTACACCAGTTAGTGAGGAAGCTAATGATGATGATCATGAAACTTCAGAACAAGATACTACTGAACCTCGTAGATCAACCAGAGTGAGATCCGCGCCACAGTGGTACGGTAATCCTATTCTGGAAGTCATGCTACTAGATCATGATGAACCTACGAACTATGAAGAAGCGATGGTGAGCCCAGATTCCGCAAAATGGCTTGAATCCATGAAATCTGAGATGTGATCCATGTATCAGAACAAAGTATGGACTTTGGTTGACTTGCCCGATGATCGGCAAGCAATTGAGAATAAATGGATCTTCAAGAAGAAGACTGACGCTGACGGTAATATTACTGTCTACAAATCTCGACTTGTCGCAAAAGGTTTTCGGCAAGTTCAAGGGATTGACTACGATGAGACCTTCTCACCCGTAGCGATGCTTAAGTCTGTCCGAATCATGTTAGCAATTGCCACATTTTATGATTATGAAATTTGGCAGATGGATGTCAAAACTGCATTCCTGAATGGATTTTTTGAAGAAGAGTTGTATATGATGCAACCAGAAGGTTTTGTCGATCCAAAGCGAGCTAACAAAGTGTGCAAGCTCCAGCGATCCATTTATGGACTGGTGCAAGCCTCTCGGAGTTGGAATAAACGCTTTGATAGTGTGATCAAAGCATTTGGTTTTATACAGACTTTTGGAGAAGCCTGCATTTACAAGAAAGTGAGTGGGAGCTCTGTAGCATTTTTGATATTATATGTGGATGACATATTACTAATCGGAAATGATATAAAATTTCTGGATAGCACAAAGGGATACTTGAATAAGAGTTTTTCAATGAAAGACCTCGGTGAAGCTTCTTACATATTAGGCATTAAGATCTATAGAGATAGATCAAGACGCTTAATTGGACTTTCACAGACCACATACCTTGACAAAGTTTTTAAGAAGTTCAAAATGGATCAAGCAAAGAAAGGGTTCTTGCCTGTGTTACAAGGTGTGAAGTTGAGTAAGACTCAATGCCCGACCATTGCAGAAGATAGAGAGAATATGAAAGATGTTCCCTATGCTTCAGCCATAGGCTCTATCATGTATGCAATGTTGTGTACCAGACCTGATGTGTGCCTTGCTATAAGTCTAGCAGGGAGGTACCAAAGTAATCCTGGAGTGGATCACTGGACAGCGGTCAAGAACATCCTGAAATACCTGAAAAGGACTAAGGATATGTTTCTTATATATGGAGGTGACAAAGAGCTCATCGTAAAAGGTTACGTTGATGCAAGCTTTGACACTGATCCGGACGATTCTAAATCACAAACCGGATACGTGTTTACATTAAACGGTGGAGCTGTCAGTTGGTGCAGTTCTAAACAAAGCGTTGTAGCGGGATCTACATGTGAAGCGGAGTACATAGCTGCTTCGGAAGCAGCAAATGAAGGAGTCTGGATGAAGGAATTCATATCCGATCTAGGTGTCATACCTAGTGCATCGGGTCCAATGAAAATCTTTTGTGACAATACTGGTGCAATTGCCTTGGCAAAGGAATCCAGATTTCACAAGAGAACCAAGCACATCAAGAGACGCTTCAATTCCATCTGGGAACTAGTCCAGGTGGGAGACATAGAGATTTGCAAGATACATACGGATCTGAATATTGCAGACCCGTTGACTAAGCCTCTTCCACGAGCAAAACATGATCAACACCAAAGCTCCATGGGTGTTAGAATCATTACTGTGTAATCTAGATTATTGACTCTAGTGCAAGTGGGAGACTGAAGGAAATATGCCCTAGAGGCAATAATAAAGTTATTATTTATTTCCTTATATCATGATAAATGTTTATTATTCATGCTAGAATTGTATTAACCGGAAACATAATACATGTGTGAATATATAGACAAACAGAGTGTCACTAGTATGCCTCTACTTGACTAGCTCGTTAATCAAAGATGGTTATGTTTCCTAACCATGAACAAAGAGTTGTTATTTGATTAACGGGATCACATCATTAGGTGAATGATCTGATTGACATGACCCATTCCATTAGCTTAGCACCCGATCGTTTAGTATGTTGCTATTGCTTTCTTCATGACTTATACATGTTCCTATGACTATGAGATTATGCAACTCCCGTTTGCCGGAGGAACACTTTGTGTGCTACCAAACGTCACAACGTAAATGGGTGATTATAAAGGTGCTCTACAGGTGTCTCCAAAGGTACATGTTGGGTTGGCGTATTTCGAGATTAGGATTTGTCACTCTGATTGTCGGAGAGGTATCTCTGGGCCCTCTCAGTAATGCACATCACATAAGCCTTGCAAGCATTGCAACTAATGAGTTAGTTGTGAGATGATGTATTACGGAACGAGTAAAGATACTTGCCGGTAACGAGATTGAACTAGGTATTGAGATACCAACGATCGAATCTCGGGCAAGTAACATAACGATGACAAAGGGAACAACGTATGTTGTTATGCGGTCTGACCGATAAAGATCTTCGTAGAATATGTAGGAGCCAATATGAGCATCCAGGTTCCGCTATTGGTTATTGACCGGAGACTTGTCTCGGTCATGTCTACATTGTTCTCGAACCTGTAGGGTCCGCACGCTTAAGGTTTTGATGACAGTTATATTATGAGTTTATGAGTTTTGATGTACCGAAGTTAGTTCGGAGTCCCGGATGTGATCACGGACATTACGAGGAGTCTCGAAATGGTCGAGACATAAAGATTGATATATTGGACGGCTATATTCGGACACCGGAAGTGTTCCGGGTGATTTCGGAGAAAACCGGAGAGCCGGAGGGTTACCGAAACCCCCCCCCCCCCGGGAAAAGTAATGGTCCATATGGGCCTTAGTGGAGAGAGAGAGGGGCTGCCAGAGGTGGGTCGCGCGCCTCCTCCCCCCTGGTCCGAATTGGACTAGGAGAGGGGGGGCGGCGCCCCCCTTTCCCTCTCCCTCCCCACTTCTTTCCCCCTCCTAGTAGGAGTCCTACTCCTACTAGGAGGAGGACTCCTCCTGGCGCGCCTATAGGGGCCCACCGGCCTCCTCCCCTTGCTCCTTTACATACGGGGGCAGGGGGGCACCCCTAGACACACAAGTTGATCTTTGTGATCGTTCCTTAGCCGTGTGCGGTGCCCCCCTCCACCATATTCCACCTCGGTCATATTGTAGCGGTGCTTAGGCGAAGCCCTGCGACGGTAGAACATCAAGATCGTCACCACGCCGTCGTGCTGACGGAACTTGTAGGATCGAAAGTATGTCTAGAGGGGGGTGATTAGACTACTTGACCAAATAAAAACTTAACCTTTTCCCAATTTTAGTTCTTGGCAGATTTTAGCTATTGTAGGACAAGTCAAGCAATCATCACACAATTCAAGCAAGCATGCAAAGAGTATATTGGCAGCGGAAAGTAAAGCATGCAACTTGCAAGAATGTAAAGGGAAGGGTTTGGAGAATTCAAACGCAATTGGAGACACGGATGTTTTTCCCGTGGTTCGGATAGGTGGTGCTATCCTACATCCACGTTGATGGAGACTTCAACCCACGAAGGGTAACGGTTTCGCGAGTCCACGGAGGGCTCCACCCACAAAGGGTAATGGTTGCGCGAGTCCATGGAGGGCTCCACCCATGAAGGGTAATGGTTGCGCGAGTCCACGGAGGGCTCCGCCCACGAAGGGTCCACGAAGAAGCAACCACCCACGAAGGGTCCACGAAGAAGCAACCTTGTCTATCCCACCATGGCCATCGCCCACGAAGGACTTGCCTCACTAGCGGTAGATCTTCACGAAGTAGGCGATCTCCTTGCCCTTACAAACTCCTTGGTTCAACTCCACAATCTTGTCGGAGCCTCCCAAGTGACACCTAGCCAATCTAGGAGACACCACTCTCCAAGAAGTAACAAATGGTGTGTAGGTAATGAACTCCTTGCTCTTGTGCTTCAAATGATAGTCTCCCCAACACTCAACTCTCTCTCATAGGGTTTGGATCTGGTGGAAAGAAAGTTTGAGTGGAAAGCAACTTGGGGAAAGCTAGAGATCAAGATTCATATGGTAGGAATGGAATATCTTGGCCTCAACACATGAGTAGGTGGTTCTCTCTCAGAACATATGAGTTGGAATTGTGTATGTGTTCTGATGGCTCTCTCCACGAATGAAGAGGAGGTGGAGGGGTATATATAGCCTCCACACAAAATCCAACCGTTACACACAGTTTTCCAATCTCGGTGGGACCGAATCAACAAACTCGGTCGGACCGAAAAGGTAAACCTAGTGACCGTTAGAGATTTTCGGTGGGACTGACATGCAACTCGGTAGGACCGATATGGTTAGGGTTTGGGCATAACGTAATCTCGGTGAGACCAATTACACAAACTCGGTGAGACCGAGTTTGGTAATAAGCTAACCAGAGAGTTGGTCAGGTAAACTCGGTGGGACCGATTTGCTCTTTCGGTGAGACCGAAAAGTTACAAAAGGGAAACAAAGAGTTTACATTGCAATCTCGGTGGGACCGATTCGCTCTTTCGGTGAGACCGAAAAGTTACGAAAGGGAAACAGAGAGTTTGCAATCCCATCTCGGTGAGACCGAGATCCCTATCGGTAGAACCGAATTGCTAGGGTTTGGTAGTGGCTTATGACAAGTGAAACTCGGTGGCGCCGGATAGAAAGAATCGGTAGGACCGAGTTTGGCTTAGGGTTTAGGTCATATGTGGATATGGGAAAGTAGTTGAGGGTTTTGGAGCATATCACTAAGCACATGAAGTAAGAGGCTCATTAAGCAACACCTCATCCCTCCTTGATAGTATTGGCTTTTCCTAAAGACTCAATGTGATCTTGGATCACTAAAATATAAAATGAAGAGTCTTGAGCTTTTGAGCTTGAGCCAATCCTTTGTCCTTAGCATTTTGAGGGTTCCACTTTCACATCCATGCCATGCCAATCATTGAGCTTTCCTGAAATAGTCATCTTGGAATAGCATTAGCTCAATGAGCTATATGTTGTTATGAATTACCAAAACCACCTAGGGATAGTTGCACTTTCAGAACTCCTCCCCGATGCTTTGCTGGATCGGAGCCCGGGGATCGTCATCGAGCTGAACGTGTGCTAGAACTCGGAGGTGCCGTAGTTTCGGTGCTTGATCGGTCGGGCCGTGGAGACGTACGACTACATCAATTAAACGCTTCCATTGTCGATCTACAAGGGTACGTAGATCACACTCTCCCATCTCGTTGCTATGCATCACCATGATCTTGCGTGTGCGTAGGAAATTTTTTGAAATTACTACGTTCCTCAACATCTTTGTGTTAGCAACCTTGAGTTCCGCCAGCTTGTATTCTTTGACGTCTTTGCAGTGCACTCGAACCAGGGACAACGCGACATCAGCACCATAGCGAGCGGATGACTTCTTCCATTCTTGCACTCGATCGGGAATTTGATTCAGTCGAGCCATCAGAGACTCGAGATCTTGAGACAGTTCCACCTGGGGCCAGAGTTTAGCATCAACCCGAGTCATCGCCGCTTTCAGGCGAGCAAGATAAGCAACCGCGTTGTCCATGCGAGATTCCAACCGCAGCACATTCATCGCGACATCATCCTTGACTGGGCAGTTTATGGGATCAAGACCCGTCTCGACCCGCCCAGTTTCCGCTTCAAAGTCTTGGCAAAACTCTGCATAGTCGAGTAAATGGTGAGTCGACGAAATAATTAGACTTGACAGTTGACAGAAATAAGTCAGTCAATCATCAGTACCTTCAAGGTTTAAGACCAGCTTTGCAGCAAGCTGGCCCAGATAAGACTCCAGCTCGCCCTTCTTAACTTTGAGGCTCCCAACCTCGTCAGTCAGTTTGCCCTTGTCCTTCTTCAGTCGCTCGACCTCCCGATTGGCATCAGAAACAGCAGTCTTCAGTTTGGAATTCTCTTCTTCTAACTTGCCGACCGAAGCAAGCTTCTTGTCGGCAAGAGCAGTTTTCGCTCGCGCTTCCTTATGTGCAACAAAAAGATCCAGATCCTTCTTCTCCAAAGCCTGCTTCATTTTCTCTAAAGAAATAACATTCTTCAGACGGGCTTGGAGTTGATGGTTTTCACTACATACATATGCTCGAGTGGAGTCACTCGGTAAAAAAACAGGAAAGGAAAAGTGCCAACAGCAGTAAGATAAATAGTTGATGATTGGTTACCTCCCATGGCAGCTAGTTCATCGCGAGCAGTCTTGAGATTCTTTCTGGCCAGTTCCAGATCAAGCTTGAGGCTGATCTGTTGCTTGTTCAGTGTAGAGAGTTGAGCACCGAGATCACAAGATTTCTATGGCCAACACATAAGACTTGTCAGTCGATTGAAATGAAGGACATCACTGCAACAGTTACTCTAAGACTACCACCGAATCAAACATTCAACGGCAGTCTCGGGGACTACACCGACTGGGTGCACTTAGCGTGCCCCCACTGGTTCAAAAAAGGGGGGATTCAGATTCTCAGACCACAGTCGACTGCCCGCAGTCAACTATGGTCTCGGGGACTACACCCAGTGGGTGCACTTAGCGTGCCCCCACTGGTTTTGGTTCCACTCGGCATGGTCTGCCCAGCGCGAGTGCCCCCACTAGTTCAAAGATTCAGCTCGAATCGACCCAAAGTGACATACAATTTCAAAACAGCCACAGCCCAGTGGGTGATCAGACGAGAAATATGATCAGTCGGAAATCGACTGACCTGGACATTGGTTTGCAGAGTAGCTCCGGCATTGAAAGCCACCTAACTGGCCTCATGCACCACTTTCATTTCCCCATCAAAAGATTCAGCTGAAGAAGAGCTTCCTTGGCAGCAGTCGGTGGGTCATCCGGAGTTTGATACGCAGTGAAAAGCGAGGCTGGCAGAGCAATTGAAGCAGCCACCAGATCTGAAGCGTGGAGTTGAATTGGTGCAGCAGAAGTCTGAGTAGCTGGTCCTGATGGGCAATCAGTCGACAGCGGGACAGCGAAGGTGACGTTGGTTCCACTACAAGAAATATGTCAACTTATGACCTTCTCTTAGTGACCCCAGCTAAATTGGTCGTAAATTCACGGCCATTTCGCTTGGAAGGGCTCAAACCCTGAAATTGCTTACACCAAATGGTCACAAAGCAGACAAGAGGCGCCAATGACCTTATTTCTACCTGATTACGAACAATATAAATGGTCATGAGGTTGTGAACGTGGATGCATTGGTACTTATTGCTATGACTAGGCGCCACCTCATCTGTTTTGCCTATGTGTCATATCCATGTGTCAATTTTTACCCTAGGTTGTGAAGCAACCTATATTTCTGTCATTCCCAAAATTCCCAAAAAAATTGGGCATTCTTTACTATCCAAATCATTGCCTCATGACAATATTCAACTCCATTTGCCTGGTAAATCTTCCTCAGTAAATTTCCAAAGTTTTTGTTCAACTCAGACTGTTGTGAAGGAAGTACTAGCTAGGCATATCTTAATGAGCTGAATTTTTGCCACATCTTCTATATTCCCAAATCATTGCTCTCCACAAAATTTGAGCCCCATCTAACAATACATGTGAGTGTGGCTTCAGCATTCATATTTCTGTCCAGTGTGGTACGTTGCAAAGCAAGTGACACCTAGGCTCCTCCATTTGAGCTGCGAATTTTCCAAGATAGTGTCCTTAGTAACCGATCATCCTCAGCCAAAATTCACGCCCATTAGCCATGTACATTTCCCGTACCGCTAATCAAACACTTGGCTGCTAATTCATGTTTGAGCATCGATCGGTCTCCTTGTGAGAATCTTATGTTGTAATTTTTATTCTTAGCACCTACCTGGGTAGTGCCCAGCCCAGTAGACATGCCTAGGTCGCCCAGAACACATGGCAAAGCCACGGTCACGGGTGACCACGCGGTGGACATGCGAGTCTACGCGCTCTAGAGTTGGGGCCCTCGGCCACTGCCCAAACCTCGACGTATCACCACCAAACCATGTATTTATGCTTAAATAGATACTTATGTCCCTAGAAATGATTTTTGGAAAAAATAAAGAGCAAACTATAAGGCAGCTGCAGTTCAAATTTGACCCGCTTCCTCCTGAATCGGTGGAAATTTGTCTTTTTCACGAGAGGTGGATCAAAACTTTTTACACCCAACCATTTTGTCAATTGTGCATTAAATATGTTATAGTATTTTAGAAAATTGATTTGGTCCAATTTTGCAACAAATATATGGTAGGTCCTTCACAAAAAACTCATTTTGGGCACTCGGAAAATGGAAAATGAATTTTCCATGCAAAGAAAATGAAAACTCCCTTAGGCAACATTGTTTGGAATTTCAAGATGCACCCTTGTGCACAATATGAGATCATTTGAACAAACTATGCCATGAATGTGGCCATAAGATTGATCATTTGGCTTGAAAGTCATGAATCTTCACGCATGATAGCTCATTTCTGAGAACACTTTTTTAAAAAAATTGTCGTATTACAAGTTTATTATTTTTCCTGGAAACTTGGTCACATATAATGACACAATGCGAAGGTTTCCCAATTTTTTGATTTTTTTGAATTTTTTATGCCCGTTTCAAAATGCGGTCAAAACGGCGGGCTTGACCGTTCCTAGCTAGTTGTTGAATCTTGAATTTTTTTTGGTGTTTCTCTGATTAAATAGATACTTTTGTACCTAGAAATGATTTTTTGAAAAAATAAATAGCAAACTATGAGGCAGCCGTAGTTCAAATTTGACCCGCTTCTAGCTGAATCGGCGGAAATTTGTCTTTTTCACCAGAGGTGGATCAAAAATTTTGACACCAAACCATTTGGTCAATTCTGCATTAAATATGGCTCAGTATTTTATAAAAATGATTCGGTCCAATTTTGCAATAATTATTTGTTAGGTCCTTCACAAAGAAACCTCATTTGGTGCACTCAAAAAATGGAAAATGATTTTTTCGTCCAAAGAAAATAAAAACTTCCTTAGGCAACATTGTTTGCCATTCCAATATGCACCCTTGTGCACAATATGAGATCATTTGAACAAACTATGCCATGAATGTGGCCATAAGATTGATCATTTGGCTTGAAAGTCATTGATCTCCACATGTGATAGGTCGTTTCTGAGAACACTTTTTAAAAAAAATTGTCGTATTACAAGTTTGTCATTTTTCCTGGGAACTTGGCCACATATAATGACACAATGCGAAGGTTTCCCAATTTTTTGATTTTTTTTGAATTTTTTATGCCCGTTTCAAAATGCGGTCAAAACGGCAGGAATGACCGTTCCTAGCCAGTGGTTGAATCTTGGAATTTTTTTGGTGTTTCTCTAATTAAATAGATACTTATGCACCTAGAAATGATTTTTGGAAAAAATAAATAGCAAACTACAAGGCAGCTACAGTTCAAATTTGACCCGCTTCCAGCTGAATCGGCGGAAATTTGTCTTTTTTACGGAAAATGCGGTCAAAACGGCGGGAATGACCGTTCCTAGTTAGTGGTTGAATCTTGAAAAACTTTTGATGTTTCTTTGATTAAATAGATGGTTATGTACCTAGAAATGATTTTTGGAAAAAAATAAAGAGGAAACTATGAGGCAGCTACAGTTCAAATTTGACCCGCTTCCTCCTGAATCGGTGGAAATTTGTCTTTTTCACCAGAGGTGGATCAAGGCTTTTGACACCGAACCATTGTGTCAATTGTGCATTAAACATGGCCTAATATTTTATAAAATTGATTTGGTCCATTTTTACAAAATTTATTTGGTAGTTCCTTCACAAAAAACCCTCATTTCGGGCACTCAAAAAATGAAAAATGAATTTTCCGTGAAAAGAAAATGAAAACTCCCTTAGGCAACATTGTTTGCCATTCCAATATGTACCCTTGTGCACAATATGAGATCATTTTAACAAACTATGTCATGAATATGGCCATAAGATTGATCATTTGGCTTGAAAGACATTGATCTCCACACATGATAGCTCGTTTCTAGAAACATTTTTTTAAAATAACTACCGTATTATAATTTTGTTATTTTTACTGGAAGCTTGGTTATACATAATGACACAATGCGAAGGTTTTCGAATTTTTTGATTTTTTTTTGAAATTTTTATGCCCGTTTCAAGATGGGGTCAAAACGGCGGGCATGACCATTCCTACATAGTGGTTGAATCTTGATTTTTTTTTGTGTTTCTATGATTAAATAGATACTTATTTACCTAGAAATGATTTTTGGAAAAAATAAAGAGCAAACTATGAGGCAGCTACAGTATAAATTTACCCGCTTTCTGCTAAATCGACGAAAGTTTGTCTTTTTCATGAGAGGTGCATCGAAACTTTTGACACCTAACCATTTGGTCAATTGTGCATTATATATGGCCTAGTATTTTAGAAAATTGATTTGATACAATTTTGCAACAAATATATGGTAAGGCCTTCACAAAAAAACTTATTTTGGGCACTCAAAAAATTGAAAATTGTTTTTTCATGCAAAAGAATTAAAAACTCCCTTTCTCAATGTTGTTTGACAATCTAAGATGTAAACTTGTGTAAAATATGACATCATTTGAACAAATATTTGATAGGTCTTTCACAAAAAAAACTCATTTTTAGCATTGAAAAATAAAATGAAAAATTTGTATGTAATCAATCATGATCAATTTATATGGTCAAAAAATCTTCAAATTGTTTGATGCGCTCTGATTGGTCCATAGGTATATCACGCGGATCATACATCAACCACCGTCGGATGCTTCTGGATCCAACGACAGCCCTCACCCCCTCACCCAACCGCAGCCCAACCACCCAAACCCTAACCCACAGCCGCACTCCTCCTTCCTCACCCGCACTCCTCCTCCCTCGGCTCCTCGCCGCCGCCACCTCCTCCCCGTCCCGCAGCGGCGCCCACCGCGTCACCTGCCGGCCGCCCTCGCGGGTGGCTGCGTCCGCGGCGACGACGGCGGCCTCGTCGTCCTCGGAGGCCGCGGTCGGTCGTCTCCCCATCCGCCTCTCTCCCCACAGTCGAGACAGACAAGCGCGGACAGAGCCAAGGAACCATGGGCTCCTTCCTGTCGTCCTTGTGGACCCCTCCCCCGCTCCCCGGCGACGACCTCGACTCCGTCGTCGCCGCCGTCCACTCCAAGCCCGCCTGGGACAAGCACTGGGAGGAACACCGGAACGCGTCCAAGCTGGTCCGTCCTGTTCCTCCTCTTCCTTACGAGTAGTCAATCCCCTGCCTGCAGCGTGCTCCTCCGGATCTGACGGACCTTGCTAATCTGCTGCGCTTGCCCCGGCAGATGGTCATCGACTTCTCCGCCTCCTGGTGCGGGCCCTGCCGCTTCATCGAGCCCGCTCAAGGAGATGGCCTCCCGCTTCGCCGACGCCCTCTTCGTCAAGATCGACGTCGACGAGCTCGCAGTACCCACCTACCCTACGTACCGCCTCCTTCCCGCCTCCTCTTGCTCCTGCTTGCTCGAATTCCGCGCTCGTCTACTAGTAACGCCACCGAATTGTTAATCTGGCTTGGGTCCTCGTGGAATCGGGAAGGGGAAAGCCTCTAGTTTAGTCCCGTCCCGTCTTGGAGAAAACAGGTAGCTCACGCCTTTTGGCTCGGCGAATTAGATCCCAGTTTCGCCCAATCATCCAACAAAGAAAATATATCCCTGTTCCACCGTTTATTTGGGAGGAATCGTCACTAGTGCTTAACTCCGGTAGATTTGGATGCATCGTGTGCTTAGCCGGATGACTGATTGTATTGAATCTATGAGCTGCTTGGGCATAGAAATCAGATGCATTGAATCGAAATCGACGGAGGTAGGACTAGATTGTGCATACGGGATCTCACTTGATGCCAATTATTGAGAATCACCTACAGAGATAAGAATTTGCACGTGGCATCTTCTAAAATAACCTGCACACTGCACCACAACTACTGTAACTTAGTGAGTATATATACAATAATATATAGGATTCATCTGCAGCAATAACAATTTCCACACAACATTCTGTAGATACAAATCTTCAAACAACATTTGCTATCGTTACTTGAGAGTAAAAGATGGCACTGTATCCTAAATTCAGTTCGTTTATCACCCCTTCTAAGTATATGCTGTTACCTACTTAGCTCTAAAATAGAATCATCCCCCGTTTCAACTATTTTATTCTAGGAACCCCCCTTCTGAATCATGCACAGTGCCTGTTACTATGGCAATGGATTTTATCTATGTGAGATTAGAATTTGAGTGCCATCATTCATCTCTTGGTATCTTGTTCTCTGTGATAACTGTTCATTGTCGAGTGCTATATATATATATATATATATATATATATATATATATATATATTCTAGTTGTCATGCAGTGCTTGTTCCATATTTTGTTGATGCACCGATAGCTGTTCAGAACTGCAGTAGTGTAGTTAGTTTTTTGAATGATTTGGTGTGCATGGAACACTCATTTTTCTTTAATACACTGTCCAAGTCATGATTTTTCTCAACTGGTGCATGTATATATATTTGGGTGCTAGTCAATTAGAGAATGTCTGTGATACCATGTCTGTACTATGTGCCAGTGTAGTTGTACTGATACTTTGGGTTTCATCCGTGCAGCAGAGGACAAGGGCTTCATGGCCAACCAAGGCGCATGGTGCTCGCAAGCGACGAATGGAAGTTGTTCGACATAGGCACGGAGGAGGAGGGGCACGGACGGAGGAGGACAGAGCACCTCTCTTCTTCTACGTTCTTCTCCATACCTTCACTTCTTGTATGTGCTTGTGCTGCAGCTCACCCATGGTCTTGTTTGTCCTGCAGGTTAGTGAGCAGCATCAGGAGGAGGAGCTCAAGCACGACCACCAAGAGGCACCATCGCAGCAGCAGGTAGCACGTCCATCTCCACCTCCCTCTCCCTCTGCTCCCAATCCTTTTTATTAGAATATATTGAGTACATTCTGTCAACTTGTGTGTCAGTAAGAACGAAAACTAATTATCTAAGGTCCTGTTATTACTACCTATATATGACATTACTACTGGATTGCCTAGCGCCCCTGTTCATGGTGGGCTAAATTTGTATTTGCTCCTGCTGCTGCGTTTTGATGATCATGTGTGTGATGCATTTTGATGATCTCCTTGTACCAGATGAGTCTGTCGATGAAGCGGCAGCGTCTCCTCTAGAGGGTGACGGTGGCGCCGGCGCCGGCGCCGGCGCCTGTGTGCGGCTTTGACTACAACCTCCTCTCCGGTGAGTCCATCTCCTACCTCTAGCTCCATCTCTGAGCTACTGTAATACCATGCTCTGTTTCATGCCATGGCTTATTTAGTCTCTGCTTGCTGTGCCTTGTGTATTGGAGCCTAATTAGCTTCTGTTAGGGGATAATCTACTGGTTATACCAAGATTTTACATGAAATTTTGTTCTGCTTATTCTGCTAAGGTTGTTTGCAATGGTTATACATATGTTACACAATTTTTGCTGCTGGCTAATCAGCTTTAGAGATGGTAACATGGTGCTGCACTCTCAGGATCATCTTATGACACAGAATCAATTTTTGGTGTGCTCAAATTTTTAATTTTAGTGATAAGGAAAGATCCCACTGATTTATCCACCTTTTGTTGTGAGCAACTAATTTGCTTTTTACTAGCTGCTTTATTTGCTTGCTTGGTTGATCACTAGCATGAGCTTGGTTGCCCTGAACTTCAGTGTTTTATTTGCTTGCTTCTCAGTCTCTCTCCCTCCCTGCAGGTGCCACTGGACGCAAGGGTGGAGCCTATGCCTCCTTGCTGAAGCTTCTCGCTCTACACCAGTTTATGGTGCTGCGGATGTGGTTAAGATGGCGTTCTACACTATGCTTCTTATGTTGCATGTGAATGGGGGTGAGTAGATAGAACTGGAGTGTTCTTATATGAAGGCAAGTTGTTGCATCTGGAGCACATGACATGTGCTAATGCGAGTTGGAACAATGTGATGTAGTAGTAAGTTAAGGCAAATTGTGTAGATGATGTATTCCTGTGTAATTAAATGTTGTATTCTCTGTGTACATGCTGCTTTAAATGACATGAAGATTATGAAAATTATGTACATGCTACTTCATATGGAAAATAGTACTCGGCCTGAATTGGCCATGGCCCAAACAAAGTTGGACTGGAGCTATTTATTTAATGGAAAAAACACACTAGAGAAGGGCGAAAATAATAAGAAATTGAATATTAAAAGGCCACGACCTAGAATATAAAAAGGCCGAATTGTGAATATAAAAAGGTTGCAATGTTGGGCTTGGTTCATGAATGACAAAAAAATTCATAGGGAAAATTCATAGGGAAAAAATATAAATGGGCTGAATTAATGGGCTCGGCCCATATAAACACCGAATTGGACTGGGCTGATTCTTGTGCCACATCAGCTTGTCACGCTGGATGCCTACGTGGTCTGGGAGGCTGCTAGTGACCAAAAATTTGGTCATGGAACCAAAGACCTTTTACAGAAGGTCGCTAATTTCAGTTTACGACCGCCAGCTTTTGACCTTCTGTTTTTGGTCAAAAAAAGTCGCAAATAAAAAACTATGACCTTTCAGCGGCCAATAGTGAGGGTCACAAGTTGACATATTTCTTGTAGTGTTCGAGCCGGATCTGTCGATCGCTCGACTGCCGTCCCAGGTGTCGCGATCGACTGAGGAACCTAGACCTCAGGCGCTTTCCCGCCCAGTTCCTCGTCTTTCCCTTCCTCCCCCTCAGCGGTACTTCTTCATTGTCCGAGAGCACGACAACGTCCCGTGGACTGCAATAAATAGAAAAAGTCGTATGAATAGCTGACAAACAATCCAGTCGTCCAAATTAATTCGAATCGGGCAGACTTACTGGCTTTTGAGGTAGCTGCGTCGCCGGTTTCCTCATCGTCCAGGTTCTTGTCAATGTCCATGTCAGTCGCAGCTGAGGCCGGGCTGTAAAGGTTCATCATCCACTCGGTCAGAACAAGAAAATCGGTCGGAACAAGAAATACGGGAAGAACATTTACCCAGAAGCAACAGGAACGTCCATCTTGATTCTAGGCAAGGTCTTCCGAGCCTTCGAAGGATTGATCTTGCGATGCTTGGTGACCTTCTCAGCCAATTCTGGAGTCGAAGACCGAGCGCGCTTTTGAGATGGAGCACTCGACGCCACAGCTTTGCCGCGCCTGCCCGCGACATCATGGTGCTGCTTGGATCGACGTTCATAACGAGGCGGCGAGTCGGCTACTTCATCATCGCCCGACTCACCACTCTCGTCTTCATCATCGTCGACTGGTGACTCCCACTCGCCGCTCTCCTCCGCACTGTCCTCGCCTTCTTGGTCTTGCTCCAGAGCTTGTTCATCATTGGGCATTGAGTACATCTCCGTGTAAATCTACAAAACAAGGAGCCGAACACAAGTCAGTCGGATCAACAAACAGTCGGAAAACACGTCCAAAAACTCAGTCGTAATGGCTAAACCTTGTCTGGCTGATTGCTATCGCTGAAAGGGTCGACTCTCCTGGCGCCCCTAGGGTTGTCCTTGTTCCCGGTGATACCCCTCAGCCACTGGGCCACTGTTTTGGCCGCCACCTCCTCCGGATGAACCCGAGCAGTGTCACCAGCCCCGGAGTACATCCACATGGAGTAGTCACGAGCTTGGAGTGGTTGGATGCGTCGACTGAGGAACACCTCTAGCAGATCCATGCCAGTGACACCTTGGTTGATCAACTGAACTACTCTCTCGACAAGCATGCATGTCTCCGCCTTCTCCGCGGTAGTCACTTTCAATGAAGATGGAGTTTGAACACGATCAAAAGAGAAAGGGGGAAGTCCAGTCGACTGGCCTGGCGTCACGATATCCTCGCAGTAGAACCAGGTCGACTGCCAGTCATCGAAGGAAAAGAACTTCTCTTCCTCTTCTGAATACCCAGACCCTCACACATCTGGGTAACATGGGTTTTCTCGTCGCTCGAGTTCGCTTTCTTCACTATTTGGGAGCGAATGGTAAAGATGTGCTTGAAAAGACCACAGTGTGGTCGGCACCCCAGGAAATTCTTGCACATGGATACGAACGCATCAAGATATGTGATGGTGTTGGGAGTAAAATGATGGAGTTGGGCCCCAAAGAAATTCAAGAAACCTCGCAATAAGGGGTGTGGAGGAAACGAGAAGCCGCACTCGACATGAGTGGCGAGCAATACACACTCACCCGGTCGCGGCTGCGGCTCCGTTTCCCCTCCGACAGCCGCGAGGACTCGTGGATGATCAGCTCCTAGCTCGGCCATATCGTCCAAGTCTTCCTGTCGAAGTGAAGATCGGATCCAATCTCCCTGGATCCAACCCGATGGCAGCCCCGAGCGCGATGAAGACCCCCGATTCGTCTTCTTGCTTTTCGCCACCCCCGTCGCCTTCTTTGCGCGTTCCAGCGCCGCCGTTTTCTCCTTCCCCATGGCGGCGGAGCGGTGGCGTCGAGAGTGGAGAAGCCGGATGGGATGAAGGAGCCAGAGGAAGAAGAAGGAAAATAGGCATGCACAGTGCGGACGCCTTGACCTCGCCGCTTTTAAAGGTCCACTTCCGAGTGGCTGACGCATGGGTCCGGGTGATCCTGTCAAATAGCTCAACAGTCACACACGGGATACATGGCGAAAAAGGTGGCGCAGAAATCGAAGCGTCCTGTCTATCCACTCCGCTTACCATGGCGCGCTCCGTCTCGCGCGCTTCTATCGAAATTTCGAATCCTGCGAAATCCGGGATCATCTGCAACTGATCACGCCAAAGATTTCGCATCAAAGATGACACTCGACAGGCGACGTTATAAAACCAATCGGTAATTTCTGAATCGATCAAGGCGACTGAAACAAAGCCAGAAGTTCCAACACCGGCCTCCATTCAGAGATGAATTCTTAAGGAAGGCAAGAGTCAAGGCAAGATCAACTTCAACCTTCTTTTCACTTGGACCTCAATCCATTCGGGGGCTAATGACGAGGACATAGACCTGGGGTAGGGTAATAGGCCCGACCTATACGTCCTACCTAAGGTCCTTGTCTTAGAAGCAAAGAGGTTCAAGAGTAAACAGGGAGGACCCAATAAAGGTGTCGAGTGCAATCCACTCGACCTACCATTCACTCGGAGACTCCTTCTTTAAGTCACTCGACTACTCAACCATTCGACCATGTAAAAGACCACTCGACGTACAAGAAGACCTAAAGCCGCTCTGCGCAGCAACGGTCAGGCATTTACTTGTATATTTAATGATCATTTGTAGCACTTTATTACAGACGTTGCATGTAACGCTCTCTCTTTATGAATATTGAACCCTATGTAACGGAGGGGAGCAGGGGTCCTGACGCACTCTATATAAGCCACCCCCTCCTCTGGGACAAGGGTTCGCACCCTCTATAACAGACACGCATATAATCCAGTCGACCGCCTCAGGGCTCCGAGACGTAGGGCTATTACTTCCTCCGAGAAGGGCCTGAACTCGTAAAACTCGCGTGTACAACTCCTCCATAGCTAGGATCTTGCCTCTACATCCCTACCCCCCATTCTACTGTCAGACTTAGAACCACGACAGAGGCCGCCGACGAGGCCTACATGCAAGAGCTCCGTCGGCAGCACCCAGAGCTCATGGAGGCGAAGCGGGCGATCTTTGCCGACGCGGAGGGCGGCGAGGTTATCGTGCTCTCCTTCGATGACGAGGTTGAAGGCGGCGAGGATGGCTGCACGGAGGGCGGCGAGGTTATCGCGCTCTCCTCTGATGATGAGGACGAAGGCGGCGGCGACGGCGGCGCGGAGGGCGTCGAGGTGAGCCCCGAGGACGAGGAGATCGATGTCGACGAGTGGAGGAGTGCCTTCCCCAGCGATCCCGACGACGACACCGGCCTGGACCCGGCTCGCGGCACATCGTACATGATGAGGAAGGATTAGCTCGACCTCTACTTCGACCGAAAGTAGTTTAGCTTAGTTTAAATTTATGTTTTATGATCGGTTATGCAAAACTATCTATGTTTATGTTTGAATGCATGCTACTTTCGGTTGAACCTGCTTTGAACTTGATCAAATTGAAGTTTACAACCTTAAGTTTAGGGGATCGACTAGAAAATGCCAAAAAATAATTGCTAGAGTGTATATATATCCGCTAAGGGTTTTAGTCCTTTAACTTTTTAAGGATCGGCTAGAGATGGCCTTATGACTTGTTTATTTTAGTTTTTCACAATGTGATGCTCTATATGTGCAACTATTTGCCGTGCAGTTCAATTTCATCAATAACAGTTTCAACAATACCATTATGAATTACGATATTTGGTTGTTGTTAAGGATATTGCAGTTAACATGCCTTTTGTTTTTTTACAATAACTAGTGTACTTTAGACCTGCACAATACCAGTTTGAATGACTATTTGCTTGTTTTTAAATGTTATGCCTAATGCAGTTAACACACCTTTCCATTTCTTGTTTTGCTTAACTAGCGTGCTTAAGCCTGCACACTAAAGCTATCATTTATAGATTATGTTGTCTACCATGGATATATTTGGTTGATGTTTAGCCCGTTGTGCTTAACATGCCTTTATATGTACTCATGCAGGACAATATTGAGAATAGTGTTGTTTTCCATCGAGGTTAGTTTCATCGCATTGCTTATATGTACTCACTGTTCAGGAAATCGGTAGCTGGTACCATATAGCCTAGGGCTGATAAGGGATTAATCGTCGAATCAAACATTTCACTGAATATATCTGTAACTGATTTATCAGTAGGTTAACTAGGGCCATATTTAATATATCTGAGGCTACATAGCAACATGCATTGTACTGAATGACTAAATATGCAATCTCAGTCTACATAGAAACAAGGAAGAGTGTTCCTTAATGTTCTGATGATGTTTAGATATACATGTAATAAAATCTTATATAATGGGATGGAGGGAGTGTTGTACTACATCATTTTTCAATTGTTGTTTAGCTTCTAATATTAACTTGGTGCTTTTAGGTACATATATCATTGCCAAAGATCCACACTTCGACCCTTTATGCATATGGGGCAATGAGATATTCATGAAACAACATCAAGTGAGGAAACTGATAAAGATTGTTATTAAAATGGGTTAAAAGATGTCAATCAAACTATTTGTTTACACTTTATGCAAGACAACAGTGAACTGCAGGATGGTAAGTAAGAACCCTGTAGCCTTTTTAGTGCTCGTAATGAGTTGTGTTAGATGACAATGTCTGAATCTTTTTCTTTTACAGTGGATCCTGAAGCAGTTTACTCAAGATTACCTCTCAAACTACATGATTGGCGGTCGACCACCACAAGGGGTTGGACTAGAGTCCTGCATGCCTTCTGCATCTAGGAGAGCACAATAGGGCCATTCCGCTTCACCTTGTTTAGCAACCGGAATGTCTGTCGCTTCTTTATTTACCATATGTAATAGTACAAGTATAGAACCCTGGTTCATCATTCTTTATTTGGTGCTTATGTAATTCTTAAACATATGTACCTGTGAATCGAATAATGCATTGGTTGTTTGAACCTGATGGATATGAATAAAGCTATAGCATACTTTCAAGTTTAAATTAGGTACAATTTTAAATAGCAGCAAATAAATTAGGGAGAAATTATGGTGTGCAGGTCATTACGGCGCACACGGTTAATAAAGCACAATGTGTGCGATATACATCATAATCCGACACTGTTCACAGAGAGGAAACGTGTGTAACAATGCACACAGTTGACGTTTGCAAAGCGTGTGTGATGTCAGACACTATCACATACGGTGCGGGAAAACTATATGTGTGTGATTGTCTACCTATCGTACACGGTTTATAATCATGAATTTTTTGTGATGTGCTAGGCATTATAAAACACTCGTGCCTGGAATCTGCCTGAGGAATCCAAGCCCGTGGACAATCCGTGTCCGGGTCATAGCCCCCGTCGTCGCCAATATCTATTGTGGCCGCGGCCTTGCGCCACCGCTCCTCCGCCGCCCTGCCGTCGCAGACGCGTGTCGAGCTGCCGCTCCGTGAGCCGCCCTGACTGTCGCTGCTGCCACGCCTTAAGCCGCCGCCACGTTGAGACGGCCATGTTGCGACTTGTTCTAGCTCCTGTTGTCACAGTCGCGCCTCGAGTCGCCGACCGGCTCTCCTTCACCTCGCCTCCTCTGCGAAGCCCGCCTGTGTCGAGTAACCGTCGCCCGAGCCGCTGCAGCGGCCTATTTCCGCCCCGGTCATTGAGTGGCATCGCGCCAAGCCACCTGAAGATTTGATGTCGTGTTTACTCTTGTCATAAGGCACAAGAAACACCTGGGTCTATGGATCAAGCTCGCACTCAGTTCCAGGGTGTCTATTGATTAATTCCCCATCGCCCTTAAACTGGTCTGCCACCATGCTTCAATGGTTGCGCGTCGAGCTGCCCCACAGATTCATCTGCCTTGAGCCGCCTCTGCTCAAGTTGAGCCGCCCAGCCAGTTTTGCTGCACTGTGATGCGCTCTGCTTCGCGGCCGCCTTGATCCACCCCCAATCCATCAACCATGATGCAGCTAGCTTTGCCTACGCTTGACTGTTGGCTTGCCGTGTTGGTTCTATCTGGATGCGTTTCATGGGTGTATTGACTACCTAGTGGGGTTTAAGGAAGTGGATAAAGATCAGACGAAGTACTAATTCCATAGGCAGCGTGAGTAAAATTTTGTTCCGTGCAAAGGATCATCTGTCGTCTGAACGAATCAGGTCATATCCTTAAGTATATCTTATTGGCATATGTTATTTTTGTCAAAGAACAATTACTTTGGTCTGTATATTTTTATGTGCAGGACAATGATTCATTATAAATGTGGTGCCATGTTGTTCCTATGGAGTGTGCGTTAGCATCATCATGCACTGGCGTCCGTGTTAGCTTGCTGTTGAATGGGTGTGCGCAAGCCGACACCCGTGCAGCTCGATTTACATCAACTCACCGGGACCGCGCCTGCGATTGACTCGCCCGTCCGCACCGGCTTACAAAGCCGCGACCGACTCATCTGTTTGTTGTCGCGGTTGACTCGCCCATGATTGTTTTCAGCTTTACCGTGGTGATCACCAACTCCGCGGCGAATGATTTCTGGCTTAACATATTGGGTGAAATCCATCTAGTATATTTTTATACTACATATCGCTTTCTTTAACAGAGCAATTACTCTGGCTTGCAAGTTCCCTAATGCAGGACAAGTTGTCTATTGCTAAAGGGACCATTATATCGCTGAGCCGTTGAATTACTCATACCGGTTTATATCAAGGTCAAGTATGAAGAATCTCAAGCCAACTCTTTGAGTCATCTTGAGACTCAGGGGCCACAATGACATGACTTGGCAGAATTGGCCGGTTTTAGTGAATTCAAGAACTGCAGGTCATTGAAGGGAAGATAACCCGGTTCTGGAGGCTATTGCCATATTGATGAAAATTTAAAGGCCGTCAGAAAATTTCCAGCTTAAAATGAAGGATCCCGGTTTAAAATCCGGCTCAAGGGAAATTTGTCTCTCACAAAGCTTTGAAGCTCTCAATATCCGGTTTAAAATTCCAGCTCAAAAAGAATTCATCTCTCGCAAGTTCGAGTTCTTAGAAAATTAAAGGTTGCCAAAGAGAACTTGCTGCAGTGCGCAGTTCAAACATGGGTATCCTGCCTTATTGGCTTATCATATTATTGATCACTTGGGGGCTTCCTGCTCATTGAGGATAGCTGTGCTTACCCTCTTGGTCCGGCTTACACGCCTTGTTACAAATTGTATGGGGGCTTCCTGCTCATTGAGCATAGATGTGCTTACCCTCTTGGTCTGGCTTACAGCCTTGTTACAAATTGCATGGGGGCTTCCTGCTCATTGAGCATAGTTGTGCTTACCCTATTGATCCGGCTTACATGCCTAGTTAAAAATTACTTGGGGGCTTACTGCTCATTGAGCATAGCTATGACTACCCTATTGATCTGGCTTGTACGCCTTGATTGCAAATAACTTGGTGGTTTTCTGCCCAAGTTGAATTGTTACCAAAGAGAACTTGCTATAATATGCAGTTCAAGCATAGGTAATCCGCCTTGATGGCTTGTTAAAGGTCACTTGGGGGCTTCCTGTTCAATGAACATAGCTATATTCACCCTTTTGATTGGCTTGGACTCTAGGTGTATTCACCAAAAATCTGGGTTATCCTGCCTTTGTATGTCTGCCACTCCGCCCAGGTAATCCTGGAATGACTCGCCGTACTCTTGATAGTCAATCTTATAAAGACCCTGAACTTGTCAAAGTTAAAAAGACGATTAATCATGTGAGGCCTGGCTTACAGGTTTGAATAAAGGATTAACTTAGTGGATGTGCGGCCCTTGAAAGCACTTGAAATTTTGGCTTGGCGGCCTATGAAAGCTTTGTTTTTTCTAATTTGTTATGAACATTGTTTGGGTTCATATCTTTGTATCATATTGACATATGGTTTTAAATGATTCGGTCCATGTAGCCTTAATCCTTATGACTCATATTTGAGCATATTTGGGGTTTTGATAACCCAGCCTGACTTTGGACGTTCAGTCGCCAGTATATATTTGGATTCCACCATTGGAATTATGTGCTTATAAATCTTTGGGATTGATACCCTCACTAGATGTGGCGGTGTAAGCCGGCAATTTGAGCCAATCTTCTAGGTATATTTTTAAATTGTTGGATGTATATGCGAGGTTTGATAACCCGCCCTGGCTTTGGACTCTAGGGTCTGTCGGATCACGGGTTCCAGCAAACCCTAGAGAGGTTTGAACTCTGGGATGCGCACGAAGAACACTCTCTCCCCAACTCGCTGGCTCAATGATTCCACGGCCTAGCACGACGAACCCAAAGAACAAGAGACACGGGGATTATACTGGTTTGGGCCACCTTGTGGTGTAATACCCTACTCCAGTTTGTGGGTGGATTGCCTCGAGGGGCTGAGGATGAACTAGTACAATGGATGAACAACCTTGGGAGGTGAGGTGTTCTTGAGCTAGATGAGCTGGTGAGCTGGTCAGGGTGGAATGGATCTGATCCCCTTCTATGGTAGTGGCTAAGTCCTATTTATAGTGGCCTTGGTCCTCTTCCCAAATGTTTAGGCAGGAAGGGATCCCACAACGGCAAAGTTTAAAGGGGGATAACTAGTACAAGCTATCCTGACAAAAGTAGTCTTCATCTGCCAAAGGCTCTGGTGGTGACGCTGTTGTGGGCTCCGCGATGACCTCCGTCCTACTGGTCTTGGTCTTGTTGCACCAATATGGAAACCTATGGCTGATTCCTCGGGACCCCGTGATTGCGCTTGCCTCCTTAGCACCAAAGAGGAAACTGGTACACTACGCTCGCTGGCGCCCGCCTAGCCTTGGTCGTCATGGCTCACGTCACGCGAACCTCGCGAGGTGCCCCTTGCATAGATATCTCCACTCCTCGGGAGCCAGCCTAGTGAGGCTGCCCCCAGGGAGGGTCTTGAGCTGCTGCTGCTGAAGATGGGCCATACCGGGCCGTTGATGGATCCACTGTTGGAAATATGCCCTAGAGGCAATAATAAATTGATTATTATTATATTTCCTTGTTCATGATAATCGTTTATTATCCATGCTAGAATTGTATTGATAGGAAACTCAGTTACATGTGTGGATACATAGACAACACCATGTCCCTAGTAAGCCTCTAGTTGACTAGCTCGTTGATCAATAGATGGTTATGGTTTCCTGACCATGGACATTGGATGTCGTTGATAACGGGATCACATCATTAGGAGAATGATGTGATGGACAAGACCCAATCCTAAGCCTAGCACATAGATCGTGTAATTCGTATGCTAAAGCTTTTCTAATGTCAAGTATCATTTCCTCAGACCATGAGATTGTGCAACTCCCGGACACCGTAGGAATACTTTGGGTGTGCCAAACGTCACAACATAACTGGGTGGCTATAAAGGTACACTACAGGTATCTCCGAAAGTGTCTGTTGGGTTGGCACGAATCGAGACTGGGATTTGTCACTCCGTGTGACGGAGAGGTATCTCTGGGCCCACTCGGTAGGACATCATCGTAATGTGCACAATGTGATCAAGGAGTTGATCAAGGGATGATGTGTTACGGAACGAGTAAATAGACTTGCCGGTAACGAGATTGAACAAGGTATCGGGATACCGACGATCGAATCTCGGGCAAGTACAATACCGCTAGACGAAGGGAATTGTATATGGGATTGATCGAATCCTCGACATTGTGGTTCATCCGATGAGATCATCGTGGAACATGTGGGAACCAACATGGGTATCCAGATCCCGCTGTTGGTTATTGACCGGAGAACGTCTCGGTCATGTCTGCATGGTTCCCGAACCCGTAGGGTCTACACACTTAAGGTTCGATGACGCTAGGGTTATAAGGAATAGATATACGTGGTTACCGAATGTTGTTCGGAGTCCCGGATGAGATCCCGGACGTCACGAGGAGTTCCGGAATGGTCAGGAGGTAAAGATTTATATATGGGAAGTCTAGTTTTGGTCGCCGGAAAAGTTTTGGGGTTTATCGGTAACGTACCGGGACCACCGGGAGGGTCCCGGGGGTCCACCAAGTGGGGCCACCAGCCCCGGAGGTCTGCATGGGCCAAGTGTGGGAGGGGACCAGCCCCAGGTGGGCTGGTGCACCCCCCCACCAAGGCCCAAGGCGCAAGGGAGAGTGGAAGGGGGCAAACCCTAGGCTCAGATGGGCCTAAGGCCCACCTAGTGGTGCGCCCCCCTCTTCCCCCCTTGGCGGCCCCCCTTAGATGGGATCTAGGCTGGCCGCCACCCCTAGGGGTGGAAACCCTAGGTGGGGCACAACCCCTCCCCTTCCCCTATATATACTTGAGGTTTGGGCTGCCCATCATACAAGAGTTTCTCTCCTTCTTGGCGCAGCCCTACCCCTCTCCCTCCTCGTCTCTTGCGGTGCTTGGCGAAGCCCTGCTGGAGTACCACGCTCCTCCACCACCACCACGCCGTTGTGCTGCTGCTGGATGGAGTCTTCCTCAACCTCTCCCTCTCTCCTTGCTGGATCAAGGCATGGGAGACGTCGTCGGGCTGTACGTGTGTTGAACGCGGAGGTGCCGTCCGTTCGGCACTAGGATCTCCGGTGATTTGGATCACGACGAGTACGACTCCTTCAACCCCGTTCTCTTGAACGCTTCCGCATAGCGATCTACAAGGGTATGTAGATGCACTCTCCTTCCCCTCGTTGCTGGTTTCTCCATAGATAGATCTTGGTGACACGTAGGAATTTTTTTGAATTTCTGCTACGTTCCCCAACAGTGGTATCAGAGGTAGGTCTATTGCGTAGATTCTTTGCACGAGTAGAACACAAAGTAGTTGTGGGCGTTGATTTTGTTCAATATGCTTACCATTACTAGTCCAATCTTGATTCGGCGGCATTGTGGGATGAAGCGGCCCGGACCGACCTTACACGTACTCTTACGTGAGACTGGTTCCACCGACTGACATGCACTAGTTGCATAAGGTGGCTACCGGGTGTTTGTCTCTCCCACTTTAGTCGGATCGGATTCGATGAAAAGGGTCCTTATGAAGGGTAAATAGCAATTGGCATATCACGTTGTGGTTTTTGCGTAGGTAAGAAACCTTCTTGCTAGAAACCCATAGCAGCCATGTAAAATATGCAAACAACAATTAGAGGACGTCTAACTTGTTTTTGCAGGGTATGCTATGTGATGTGATATGGACAAATGTATGAGATTGACCATGTTCTTGTAATAGGAATCACGACTTGCATGTCGATGAGTATGACAACCGGCAGGAGCCATAGGAGTTGTCTTAATTTATTTATGACCTGTGTGTCAACATAAACGTCATGTAATTACTTTAGTTTATTGCTAACCGTTAGCTGTAGTAGTAGAAGTAATAGTTGGCGAGCAACTTCATGGAGACACGATGATGGAGATCATGATGATGGAGATCATGGTGTCATGCCGGTGACAAGATGATCATGGAGCCCCAAGATGGAGATCAAAGGAGCTATATGATATTGGGCATATCATGTCACTATTATTTGATTGCATGTGATGTTTATCATGTTTTTGCATCTTGTTTACTTAGAACAACGGTAGTAAATAAGATGATCCCTCATAATAATTTCAAGAAGGTGTCCCCCCTAACTGTGCACCGTTGCGACAGTTCGTTGTTTCGAAGCACCACGTGATGATCGGGTGTGATAGATTCTAACGTTCACATACAACGGGTGTAAGACAGATTTACACACGCAAAACACTTAGGTTGACTTGACGAGCCTAGCATGTACAGACATGGCCTCGGAACACAAGAGACCGAAAGGTCGAGCATGAGTCGTATGGTAGATACGATCAACATGAATATGTTCACCGATGATGACTAGTCCGTCTCACGTGATGATCGGACACGGCCTAGTTGACTCGGATCATGTAATCACTTAGATGACTAGAGGGATGTCTATCTGAGTGGGAGTTCATAAGATGAACTTAATTATCCTGAACATAGTCAAAAAGATCTTTGCAAATTATGTCATAACTCGCGCTTAAGTTCTACTGTTTAGATATTTTCCTAGAGAAAATTTAGTTGAAAGTTGGTAGTAGCAATTATGCGGACTAGGTCCGTAAACTGAGGATTGTCCTCATTGCTTCATAGAAGGCTTATGTCCTTAATGCACCGCTCAGTGTGCTGAACCTCGAACGTCGTCTGTGGATGTTGCGAACATCTAACATACACATTTTGATAACTACGTGATAGTTCAGTTAAACGGTTTAGAGTTGAGGTACCGAAGACGTTTTGAAACATCGCGAAACATATGAGATGTTTCGAGGGCTGAAATTGGGATTTCAGGCTCATGCCCACGTCAAGAGGTATAAGACCTCCGACGATTTTCTTAACCTGCAAACTAAGGGAGAAAAGCTCAATTGTTGAGCTTGTGCTCAGATTGTCTAAGTACAACAATCATTTGAATCGAGTGGGAGTTGATCTTCCAAATAAGATAGTGATGTTTCTCCGAACTCATTACCACCAAGCTGCTAGAGCTTCATGATGAACTATAATATACCAGGGACATATATGATGATCCTTGAGATATTCGTGATGTTTTACACCACAAAAGTAGAAATCAAGAAGGAGCATCGATTGTTGATGGTTGGTGAAACCACTAGTTTCAAGAAGCGCAAGGGCAAAAGGGGATACTTCATGAAACGGCAAATCAGCTGCTGCTCTAGTGAAGAAACCCAAGGTTGAACCCAAACCCGAGACTAAGTGCTTTTGTAATAAGGGGAACAACCACTGGAGCAGAATTACCCTAGATACTTGGTAGATAAGAAGGCTGGCAAGGTCGATAGAAGTATATTGGATATACATTGTGTTGATGTGTACTTTACTAGTACTCCTAGTAGCACCAGGGTATTAGATACTGGTTCGGTTGCTAAGTGTTAGTAACTCGAAACAAAAGGCTACGGAATAAACGGAGACTAGCTGAAAGGTGAGATGACGATATGTGTTGGAAGTATTTCCAAGGTTGATCAAATATCGTACGCTCCCTCTACCATTGAGATTGGTGCTTGCGTTGAGCATAGACATGATTGGATTATGTCTATCGCAATACGGTTATTCATTTAAGGAGAATAATGGTTACTCTGTTTATTTGAATAATACCTTCAATGGTCTTGCACCTAAAATGAATGGTTTATTGAATCTCGATCGTAGTGATACACATGTTCATGCCAAAATATATAAGATAGTAATGATAGTACCACCTACTTGTGGCACTGCCACGTAAGTCATATCGGTATAAAACGCATGAAGAAGCTCCATGTTGATGGATCTTTGGGCTCACTCGTTTTGAAAAGTTTGAGACATGCGAACCATGTCTATTGGTATATATGCATGAAGAAACTCCATGCAAATGGACCGTTTGGACTCACTTGATTTTGAATCACTTGAGACATGCAAATCATACCACATGGGCAAGATGACTGAAAGCCTCATTTTTAGTAAAATGGAACTAGAAAGCAACTTGTTGGAAGTAATACATTTTGATGTGTGCAGTCCAATGAGTGCTGAGGCATGTAGTGGATATCGTTATGTTCTTACTTCACAGATGATTTGAGTAGATGTTGAGTATATTTACTTGATGAATCATGAGTCTGAATTATTGAAAGGTTCAAGTAATTTCAGGGTGAAGTTGAAAGATCGTCGTGACAAGAGGACAAAAGATCTGTGATATGATCATAGAGATGAATATCTGAATTACGAGTTTGGCACAGAATTAAGACATTGTGGAAATTGTTTCACAACTAATACAGCCTGGAACACCATAGTGTGATGGTGTGTCCGAACATCATAACTGCACCCTATTGGATATGATGCATACCATGATGTCTCTTATCGAATTACCACGATAGTTTATGGGTTAGGCATTAGAGACAACCACATTCACTTTAAATAGGGCACCACGTAATTCCGATGAGATGACACCGTATGAACTATGGTTTAGAGAAACCTAAGCTGTCATTTCTTAAAAGTTTGGGGCTGCGATGCTTATGTGAAAAAGTTTCAGGCTGATAAGCTTGAACCCAAAGCGGATAAATGCATCTTCATAGGACACCCAAAACAGTTGGGTATACCTCCTGTCTCAGATCCGAAAGCAATAAGGGATTGTTTCTAGAATCGGGTCCTTTCTCGAGGAGAAGTTTCTCTCGAAAGAATTGAGTGGGAGGATGGTGGAGACTTGACGAGGTTATTGAACCGTCTCTTCAACTAGTGTGTGGCAGGGCACAGGAAGTTGTTCCTGTGGCACCTACACCAATTGAAGTGGAAGCTTACGATAGTGATCATGAAACTTCAGATCAAGTCACTAACAAACCTCGTGGGATGACAAGGATGCGTACTACTTCAGAGTGGTACGTAATCCTGTCTTGGAAGTCATGTTGCTAGACAACAATGAACCTACGAGCTATGGAGAAGCGATGGTGGGCCCGGATTCCGATAAATGGCTCGAGGCCATAAAATCCGAGAGATGATCCATGTATGAAAACAAAGTGTAGACTTTGGCAGAACGGCTCGATGGTCGTAAGGCTGTTGAGTACAGATGGATTTTAAAAGGAAGACGGACAATGATGGCAAGTATCACCATTAAGAAAGCTCGACTTGTCGTTAAGATTTTTTCCGACAAGTTCAAGGAGTTGACTATGATGAGACTTTCTCACTCGTAGCGATGCTAAGAGTCTGTTGAAATTATATTAGCGATTACTGCATTATTTATGAAATCTTGCAGATAGGATGTCAAAACATTGTTTCCTCGACGATTTTCTTGAGGAAAGGTTGTATGTGATACAACCGGAAGGTTTTGTCAATCCTGAAAGATGCTAATAAGTATGCAAAGCTCCAGCAATCCTTCTAAGGACTAGAGTAAGCATCTCGGAGTTGGAATGTATGCTTTGATGAGATGATCAAAGATTTTGGGTGTATACAAAGTTTATGAGAGACTTGTATTTCCAAAGAAGTGAGTGGGAGCACTATAGAATTTCCGATGAGTATGTGTTGTTAACATGTTGTTGATCGGAAATGATGTAGAATTTCTAGAAAGCATGCAGAGTTATTTGAAAAGTGTTTTTCAATGGAAAGCCTGGATTAAGCTACTTGAACGTTGAGCATCAAGATCTATAAGGATAGATCAAAACGCTTAATGGTACTTTCAAATGAGCACATGCCTTGACATGATCTTGAAGGTGTTCAAGATGGATCAGTCAAAGAAGGAGTTCTTGCCTGAGTTGTAAGGTATGAAGTTAAGACTTAAAGCTCGACCACGGCAGAAGAAAGAGAAAGGACGAATGTCGTCCCCTATGCTTTTGTCATAGGCTCTATACGGTATGCCACGCTGAGTACCGCACCTGATGTGTGCCTTGCCACATGTCTGGCAAGAGGGTACAAAGGTGATCCAGGAGTGGATCACTAGATAGCGGTCAAAATTGTCCTTGGAGTAATAAGGACATGTTTCTCAATTATGGAGGTAATAAAGAGTTCGGCGTAAAGGGTTACATCGATGCAAGCTTTAACACCTATCTGAATGACTCTGAGTAGCAAACCGGATGCGTATAGTGGAGCAACCATTTGGAATAGCTCCAAGTGGAGCGTGGAACCAGCATTTATAATATGAGCTAGAGATTTGCAAAGTACATATGGATCTGATTGTTGCAGACCCGTTGACTAAAACCTCTCTCACAAGCAAAACATGATCAAACCCCAGAACTCATTGAGTCTTAATCACATGATGATGTGAACTAGTTTAGTGACACTAGTAAACTCTTTGGATGTTGGTCACATGGCGATGTGACCTGTGAGTGTTAATCACATGGCGATGTGAACTAGATTATTGACTCTAGTGCAAGTGGGAGACTGTTGGAAATATGCCCTAGAGGCAATAATAAATTGATTATTATTATATTTCCTTGTTCATGATAATCGCTTATTATCCATGCTAGAATTGTATTGATAGGAAACTCAGTTACATGTGTGGATACATAGACAACACCATGTCCCTAGTAAGCCTCTAGTTGACTAGCTCGTTGATCAATAGATGGTTACGGTTTCCTGACCATGGATATTGGATGTCATTGATAACGGTATCACATCATTAGGAGAATGATGTGATGGACAAGACCCAATCCTAAGCCTAGCACATAGATCGTGTAGTTCATATGCTAAAGCTTTTCTAATGTCAAGTATCATTTCCTCAGACCATGAGATTGTGCAACTCCCGGACACCATAGGAATACTTTGGGTGTGCCAAACGTCACAACGTAACTGGGTGGCTATAAAGGTACACTACAGGTATCTCCGAAAGTGTCTGTTGGGTTGGCACGAATCGAGACTGGGATTTGTCACTCCGTGTGACGGAGAGGTATCTCTGGGCCCACTCGGTAGGACATCATCGTAATGTGCACAATGTGATCAAGGAGTTGATCAAGGGATGATGTGTTACCGAACGAGTAAAGAGACTTGCCGGTAACGAGAT
This sequence comes from Triticum urartu, assembly GCF_056163025.1. Taxonomy (NCBI): domain Eukaryota; kingdom Viridiplantae; phylum Streptophyta; class Magnoliopsida; order Poales; family Poaceae; genus Triticum; species Triticum urartu. The sequence continues at coordinate 562,003,940 of NC_141875.1, forward strand.
TGAACAAGGTATCGGGATACCGACGATCGAATCTCGGGCAAGTACAATACCGCTAGATGAAGGGAATTGTATACGGGATTGATCGAATCCTCGACATCGTGGTTCATCCGATGAGATCATCGTGGAACATGTGGGAACCAACATGGGTATCCAGATCCCGCTGTTGGTTATTGACCGGAGAACGTCTCGGTCATGTCTGCATGGTTCCCGAACCCGTAGGGTCTACACACTTAAGGTTCGATGACGCTAGGGTTATAAGGAATAGATATACGTGGTTACCGAATGTTGCTCGGAGTCCCGGATGAGATCCCGGACGTCACGAGGAGTTCCGGAATGGTCCGGAGGTAAAGATTTATATATGGGAAGTCCAGTTTTGGTCGCCGGAAAAGTTTCGGGGTTTATCGGTAACGTACCGGGACCACCGGGAGGGTCCCGGGGGTCCACCAAGTGGGGCCACCAGCCCCGGAGGGCTGCATGGGCCAAGTGTGGGTGGGGACCAGCCCCAGGTGGGCTGGTGCGCCCCCCCACCAAGGCCCAAGGTGCAAGGGAGAGTGGAAGGGGGCAAACCCTAGGCTCAGATGGGCCTAAGGCCCACCTAGTGGTGCGCCCCCCTCTCTCCCCCCTTGGCCGCCCCCTTAGATGGGATCTAGGCTGGCCGCCACCCCTAGGGGTGGAAACCCTAGGTGGGGCGCAGCCCCTCCCCTTCCCCTATATATACTTGAGGTTTGGGCTGCCCATCATACAAGAGTTTCTCTCCTTCTTGGCGCAGCCCTACCCCTCTCCCTCCTCGTGTCTTGCGGTGCTTGGCGAAGCCCTGCTGGAGTACCACGCTCCTCCACCACCACCACGCCGTTGTGCTGCTGCTGGATGGAGTCTTCCTCAACCTCTCCCTCTCTCCTTGCTGCATCAAGGCATGGGAGACGTCGTCGGGCTGTACGTGTGTTGAACGCGGAGGTGCCGTCCGTTCGACACTAGGATCTCCGGTGATTTGGATCACGACGAGTACGACTCCTTCAACCCCGTTCTCTTGAACGCTTCCGCATAGCGATCTACAAGGGTATGTAGATGCACTCTCCTTCCCCTCGTTGCTGGTTTCTCCATAGATAGATCTTGGTGACACGTAGGAAATTTTTTGAATTTCTGCTACGTTCCCCAACAGTGGTATCAGAGGTAGGTCTATTGCGTAGATTCTTTGCACGAGTAGAACACAAAGTAGTTGTGGGCGTTGATTTTGTTCAATATGCTTACCGTTACTAGTCCAATCTTGATTCGGCGGCATTGTGGGATGATGCGGCCCGGACCGACCTTACACGTACTCTTACGTGAGACTGGTTCCACCGACTGACATGCACTAGTTGCATAAGGTGGCTAGCGGGTGTCTGTCTCTCCCACTTTAGTCGGATCGGATTCGATGAAAAGGGTCCGTATGAAGGGTAAATAGCAATTGGCATATCATGTTGTGGTTTTTGCGTATGTAAGAAACGTTCTTGCTAGAAACCCATAGCAGACACGTAAAACATGCAAACAACAATTAGAGGACGTCTAACTTGTTTTTGCAGGGTATGCTATGTGATGTGATATGGCCAAATGTATGAGATTGATCATGTTCTTGTAATAGGAATCACGACTTGCATGTCGATGAGTATGACAACCGGCAGGAGCCATAGGAGTTGTCTTAATTTATTTATGAGATTGATCATGTTCTTGTATGAGATTGATCATGTTCTTGTAATAGGAATCACGACTTGCATGTCGATGAGTATGACAACCGGCAGGAGCCATAGGAGTTGTCTTAATTTATTTATGACCTGCGTGTCAACATAAACGTCATGTAATTACTTTACTTTATTGCTAACCGTTAGCTGTAGTAGTAGAAGTAATAGTTGGCGAGCAACTTCATGGAGACACGATGATGGAGATCATGATGATGGAGATCATGGTGTCATGCCGGTGACAAGATGATCATGGAGCCCCAAGATGGAGATCAAAGGAGCTATATGATATTGGCCATATCATGTCACTATTATTTGATTGCATGTGATGTTTATCATGTTTTTGCATCTTGTTTACTTAGAACGACGGTAGTAAATAAGATGATCCCTCATAATAATTCCAAGAAGGTGTTCCCCCTAACTGTGCACCGTTGCGACAGTTCGTTGTTTCGAAGCACCACGTGATGATCGGGTGTGATAGATTCTAACGTTCACATACAACGGGTGTAAGACAGATTTACACACGTGAAACACTTAGGTTGACTTGACGAGCCTAGCATGTACAGACATGGCCTCGGAACACAAGAGACCGAAAGGTCGAGCATGAGTCGTATGGTAGATACGATCAACATGAATATGTTCACCGATGATGACTAGTCCGTCTCACGTGATGATCGGACACGGCCTAGTTGACCCGGATCATGTAATCACTTAGATGACTAGAGGGATGTCTATCTGAGTGGGAGTTCATAAGATGAACTTAATTATCCTGAACATAGTCAAAAAGATCTTTGCAAATTATGTCATAACTCGCGCTTAAGTTCTACTGTTTAGATATGTTCCTAGAGAAAATTTAGTTGAAAGTTGGTAGTAGCAATTATGCGGACTAGGTCCGTAAACTGAGGATTGTCCTCATTGCTTCATAGAAGGCTTATGTCCTTAATGCACCGCTCAGTGTGCTGAACCTCGAACGTCGTCTGTGGATGTTGCGAACATCTAACATACACATTTTGATAACTACGTGATAGTTCAGTTAAACGGTTTAGAGTTGAGGTACTGAAGACGTTTTGAAACGTCGCGAAACATATGAGATGCTTCGAGGGCTGAAATTGGGATTTCAGGCTCGTGCCCACGTCAAGAGGTATAAGACCTCCGACGATTTTCTTAACCTGCAAACTAAGGGAGAAAAGCTCAATTGTTGAGCTTGTGCTCAGATTGTCTGAGTACAACAATCATTTGAATCGAGTGGGAGTTGATCTTCCAAATGAGATAGTGATGTTTCTCCGAACTCATTACCACCAAGCTGCTAGAGCTTCGTGATGAACTATAATATATCAGGGACATATATGATGATCCTTGAGATATTCGCGATGTTTTACACCACAAAAGTAGAAATCAAGAAGGAGCATCAATTGTTGATGGTTGGTGAAACCACTAGTTTCAAGAAGGGTGTAACACCCTCGATGCGACTATAGCTCCCACGTGTCGAGGCACGACTTAGAGACATAATCGCATTGAAGGCATATGTCGCAAGTTAGGCAATCTTCACAACATCCCATGTAACATAAGTAATAAAGGGGAGATAACAGAGTTGGCTTACACTCGCCACGTCAATCAAGTACATAAATAACATTACATCATCAAAACACTCATGGCCTGACTACGGCGCCAAAATAAAAGAGAACCCAACATGCGACACGGTCCCAATCACCCCCAACTGGGCACCATTACTGATCATCGGGAAAGGAAACATAGTATCATTGAGAGTCTTCGTCGAACTCCCACTTGAGCTCACATGCGTCTCCTGGAGTGGAATCATCAGGCCCTGCATCTGGTGTAATAGTAATCTGTGAGCCACAGGGACTCAGCAATCTCGCACCCTCGCGATCAAGACTATTTGAGCTTATAGGTAAGGCAAGGTAAAATATGAGTGGAGCTGCAGCAAGCGACTAGCAAGTATGGTGGCTAACTTATTCGCAAAAGAGAGCGAGAAGAGGAGGCAAAGCACGAGCGAGAAACTAGAGAACAACCTGCGCAAACATTACTCCAACACCGTGTCCACTTCCCGGACTCCGCCGAGAAGAGGCCATCACGGTAACACACTCAGTTGATTCATTTTAATTTAATTAAGGTTCAAGTTATCTACAACCGGACATTAACAAATTCCCATCTGCCCATAACCGCGGGCATGGCTTTCGAAAGTTCAATCCCTGCAGGGGAGTCCCAACTTAGCCCATGACAAGCTCTCACGGTCAACGAAGGAATAGACCTCCTCCCAAGACGTTCCGATCAGACTCGGTATCTCAGTAACTCAAGACACTTCGACAGGTTAAAACAAGACCAGCAACACCGCCCGAATGTGCCGACAAATCCCGATAGGAGATGCACATATCTCTTTCTCAGGGCACACTCAGATGAGACATCCTACGAGTAAAACCAACCCTCAAGTTGCCCCGAGGTGGCCCCGCAGTCTACTCGATCGGACCAACACTCAGAGGAGCACTGGCCCGGGGGGTTAAAATAAGATGACCCTTGAGTCTGCAGAACCCAAGGGAAAGAAAAGGCTAGGTGGCAAACGGTAAGACCAATGTTGGGCATTGCTGGAAAAGCTTTAATCAAGGCGAACTATCAAGGGGTTCCCATTATAACCCAACCGCGTAAGGAACGCAAAAATCCGGGAACATAACACCGATATGACGGAAACTAGGGCGGCAAGAGTGGAACAAAACACTAGGCGAGAGGCCGAGCCTTCCACCCTTTACCAAGTATATAGATGCATTAAGATAACATGGTAATATAATGATATCCCAACAACTAAATAAAAGATGTTCCAACAAGGAACGGCCTCCGATCTTCACCTACAACTAGCAACGCTATAAGAGGGGCTGAGCAAAGCGGTAACATAGCCAATCAACGGTTTGCTAGGACAATGGTGGGTTAGAGGTTTGACATGGCAATTTGGGAGGCTTGCAAGCAAGTGGTAGGCATCGTAGCAATGGCATAGCAAAAGAGCGAGCAAACTAGCATAGCAAAGATAGTAGTGATTTCGAGGGCATGATCATCTTGCCTGCACAGTTGTCAGAGTTGACTGGATCCTCAAAAGCAAAATCAACGGGCTCCTAGTTAGCGAACTTGTCTCCCAGCTCTACCCAAACAAGACAAACAAGCAACAAGGATACAATCAACCTCGTGCAAGAACAAGCAATATGATGAAATGATGATATGCTATGCGGGATGCGATGCGGGATGCAAAATGCAAGATATGACAGGAAATACATGAACCTGGCCTCAACTTGGAATTCCAAGGGTGCCACTGGAAATATGAGATGAAATCGCTTGAAAACGATATAAAGAACGCCGGAATCGGAGTTACGGTTTGGAAATGGCAAGCGATTCAAATATGACACCGGTCTGCGATTTACAGCAAGTAGGCATATAAATGCAATGAGATGGACATGCTACAGCCACCAAACATGACAACAAAATACATGGCAGGGATGCACACAAGATTCTTAACAAAATTCTAGCACTGAGCTACGGCCAATTCATCCATTAGGAGGTTCAAACAAGCATGGCAAAAATGCAAATGGTAAAACAGATCTCAGACTTGGTGAAATTAACACTTGTCTGGAATTTCAGATCATATAGCCCTCTTCGGAGCAACAAAACAACATGCTACAGGACCTGAACATGACAAAGAAAGACATGGCATGGAGCTACTCAAAAAGCTTAACAAAAGTCCCTTAGTGACCTTGAGCCAAAAGGGATCACAAAATATACTAACAAGCACACGAACATAGCAAAAACATAATCAGTTTTCAGACTTAGTGAAAACTGGGACATGCTGAAACATAACTCACGAAGGCATGTTTACGAACTCGATGCACTCACCACGGTGCAAGTCATGGCAAGAAAAGCATACACCCATCAAGAAGGCACAAAATACAAGCTAGACATGGCAAGAACAATAGCATAGCATGCACGGATCAACTACAATAACATCGGCAAAATCGCAAACAAGTTGACGATCTGCCCAGATTCACAACGAAGCAAAAGTAGAGCTCGATTGACTCAAGCTAGGGTGCTCCATAATTCGAAACAAAGACATGGATGGATAGAGCACTACAATATTAAAAAAACTCCCTAACTGATCATCCTCAAAAGAGGCACGGATCACTAGGAAACAACAAGAACATATGGCATCATGAACTAAACAATCCCAGGACTTAGTGAAATTACTAAGTCCCTGAAAACAGAATTAGCAAGTGCACCACTTTGCAAGCTTGCACAAGTCACCACACACATCCTAAAAATACATGGGTTGCACCTCTGGATAGATGACAAAACCCTTAACAAAACATATGAAGAACTCACGGGCATATCATGCACACAATAATCATGGCGAAAATGAAAAAAGTGCTAAACGGAGTAACAGATCTGACAATTAACTCAAGTAGCCCTCTTCTAACAGCATTTCGGGCATCAAGATGAACTCTAATGAAAATGATGCAATGGAATGAAATGATGTACTATCTGAGATGAACATTTTGATATGCTATATGCCCAAATAGGAGCTACAGATGCAAAGTTACGGGGCCTCGAACATGAGCATATGAACTAAAAATTCTGAGACTTAGAGAGAAAAAAACAACCCTCAGATCGGATCTAGGGTTTCGGGGCACGGGGCCCGAGGTGGATGCACTCTCCTTCCCCTCGTTGCTGGTTTCTCCATAGATAGATCTTGGTGACACGTAGGAAATTTTTTGAATTTCTGCTACGTTCCCCAACATCCACGCCACGGGCCGCAGGCAGGCAAGTCTGGGCACCCCCGGTCCCAGAATGCCGACAGTAGCCCCCGGGCCCAAGGCGCGCTCGAATTGGCTTCGGGGCGAAGCCAGGAGGTAAGTGCGGAGCGCCGTGGGCCCCAACCGCCTGCGGCCTTGATCGACGCATGGCGATTGATGGGACGTGGGTGCCCCCACTTCCCCATGCAGCCTTGATATTCGCCAAGCTTGGTGGTCGTCGTCATCGGCTCATCTCCATCTTCATTGCTTGCCGTGAGCCCCCTCAGCCCCTCCACCTTCTCAGCTCCTTCTTGTCGCCATGGCGCTGAAGTCTGCAAGGAACAAGAAGATGATCGGCCGTGCTCCGGCTGAGCCTTTGCCGGCCTTCGAGCATGTCATTGAGCGGTCGGTGGTGGTCAACCAGGAAGCGATGTACAAGGTTCGGCTAGCGCTCGCCTCAAATTACAATGAGTGGGGGCGACGGTGGCTTGGCCTGGCTCCCGCGCCGCGATTGATCTTACAGCCACTGAGATCCCCATTCATTTTCATGCCCTCTGGGCCGGCCTGATTCCCCCTTTCTCTGCTCTCTTCAACGATGTGCTCTCGCATTACCAAATCCATGCGCTGCATCTGGATCCCCAATCTATCATACTCCTTGTTGTCTTCACCTTCGTCTGCGAGGCCATGGTGGGCATCGCCCCTTTCGTGGCCTTGCTTCGCCATTTCTTCTCCCTTCATCTGACCCATGACCGCCAGCACTCGGGGTGCGTGACCTTTCAGGTCGTGGCGGTGACGGCCAACTCGGGAATTGATTTCAAGCTCTCACCGGTTAGCGGTTTCCGGAAACTGTGGTTGTTTGTGGACGCCGGCGCGCTCTCCCCCCTTCTCTTGCTCCCACGGGCACCGGTCATCCCAACCTCTGGCTGGGTGCATGCGAGGCTCGTCGACCAGCGGCTCGCCCACGTTTGGCCGACTGACTAGGTTGAAGGATCTCGGGGTGATTGCGCCCATGGTGTTGAAGGAATTCATCTGGTGCCGCATTGCTCCTCTTCAGCGTCATTCTCGGCCGATGTGGACTTTCTCCGGCTACGGGGACCCCATGAGGCTTCATGCGTCTGCTCTTCCTCCCGAGGCACGGCGTACAGTGCTCGAGCTCCTGACGGGCGACCCAGCGCCAGCCAATCTGTCCGAGGAGGGTTGCCTCTTGTACTGTTACTCGAACAAGGTGGAGTTCGTCAGGCAGATGCCCTCTTTCGACGAATGAGGATTGTGCCCAGTTGGCCTTGAAGGGCCTTGCGAGAACCCCGTCCTTGTGGTTCCTCTACTTGTTGTCTCCTCAGCGCTCGCCCCAGAAGCAGGTGCAGGTAGGCAAGCACCATCGAACGCCAGCAAAGCGGCCACTAAGGAAGCAACGTCGGTCGTGGCCCCCGAGGTGGCGGCTCCTGGGGCTTGGGCGAGCTATCCCAAGGCAGCGGCCGTGGGGCCGGCGCGGTCCGAGGCTCCTAAGGCGGAAACCCCCGAGGCTCAGGCGAGCTGTCCTAAGGCAGAGACCGAGGGGTCGACACAGCCTGATGCTCCCGAGGTCGTCACCTCAGGAGCCCCGCCAACTGCCCCAGGCGGCGGCGATCGCACCCACGGCTTCGGCCAGCTTCGCCCGAATTTCGGGGCACTCCACAAGAGGAAGGTGCCTCCAAGCTACAATGGTGGCGCCTACCGGCCGTTGAAATAGAGGAAATACATTGCCAAAGACGAGTAAGTACCTCATCTGCAGGATCCCCTCGGCTGGAGAGGCGAGATCTCCTGAGGTGCGGCCCGTCGGCCACCGGCTCACCATCGATCCTGAGCTCCATTTGCTGGACCGCAGCGCGGGGACCGGGACCCGCTCCGGAGGCGGACACGCCGGCCTGGGGCCTTGATCCAGCTTTCTTAGCGTCACTTCTTCGCGCCCTAGCCTAGAGCGTAGCTGGCGTGGCAAGGACTCCACCGTTGGTCATCACCGGCGGCTGGGTGACCCCAGCCCCGGCCTCGTCTTCAGGTGGTGAGGTTGCGTCACCTAGCACCTTTGCAAAAGCCCTCAAGGTGGTAGAGAAGGCACCGGCCTCGAGCCCCCTGCCGGGGGCAAGCGGGCCAGCGCGAGCCTCCCCAGCAACCCTTGGCGCAGAGGATGGACTTGGCCGCGCAATGGAGCTCGCGCACGGACGCGGTGTCATACGCCACGAGCTCTTGCAGGAGACGATAGGTGCGCTAAGCCACCTTGGAGGAGAGCTCGTGGTGGTTGGCGCACGCCTTGAGATGGAGGACCTCCGCCTGGCTCATAAGTGGCACCAATTGAAGGTCGCCATCAACCTTGGGCAGCTTCAGCATGAGCGTGACAAGGCAAAAGTTGTAGTGGTCCTTGTGGCCTCTCGCGAGGCCAGCGCTCGGGCGTTGGAGGAGGCGAAGAGGCCGACCACCGTCGCGAGAGCGCCAGGAAGTGAGAACACGAGCTTCTGGCCTTGAATGCTGTCCTGGAGCAGCAGATCAAGGCGTGTAGGACTGTTTTGGCGTCGATGAGGGGGCGCCTTTCGAAGAGGAGGAGATTCTGAAGCGCGAGGAGGCACTTGCGTTGGAGGCCTTGGAGCGCATCCTAGAACATGAGCTGCTGGAGACGAGGGAGCGCCATGTGGCCATGGCCGAAGATGTTGTCACCGCCCGTGAAGCCAAAATCCAAGAGGAGGTCGATCAGAGGGTAGCGAAGGCTCGTGTAGATATTTCCAATCAGTACAACCTGAAGCTGAAGTTCCAGGAGGCCGAAGCTGAGGGTAGGACCACTGTTCTTAGGTCGAGGCTGGACGAAGTGGAGCAGCACGAGAGGACCATTGCGGTGGCCCAGACCTCGGCCCAGGTCGCCCTGACCTCCGCGCATGTAGACCTGCTCTCGCTTCAGCAGCAGATTGATGAAGCCGCGTCCCTCGCGCAACAGAACAAGGAGGAGATGTGCCTCCGGCAGACGCTACAACGTGAGTACGCCCCATGCTCCAGACCCTTAGAGTGAGGGCCAACTGAGCACTGGGCGTCATCTGCGAGGAGAGTGTTCCTCATCCCCATGTGGAAGACTACGCCAGCCACCTCCACTTCTTTACCGAAGTCGTGACGCGCCTGGAGGACCGGGCTGCGAGGGCTCGCGAGCTTGTTGGGGAGAGGAGCCGGGGCCTCCTTTGGCACGCATTCTCACGCGTCTTCAGCCATCTCTAGAACCTCGACCCCCTCTTTGACTTCGATGCCGCCATTGCCCTGGTGCCTGGGGCCATCCAGGACAACCTGTCGCACTTGGTGGACAATCACGTGGATGCCTCGGTTAGGGCGTTCGCCATCGAGGACGACGCGGTGGTGGTCGTGGTGGATGAAGACGGCGATGTCGACGACGTCGAAGACGACGCTAGTGATAGTGCCAGGAGTGCGTAGGAGAGCGACCAGGATGACGCTGCGAGTGGCATGTCCAATTGAGCCCACATTCCTTTGCTTCAACATGCACACAGAGACTTGGACATTGCCCCACAGGGCGTGAGAGCATTTTGGAGGGAGAGCCCCTCGTGTATGTAAATTGATGTTCTGTTCTTCTTCTTGTTTAAAAGTCGAACCTGAAACGCACTTTTGCGAGCTTGTGAGCACACGAGTAGGGTTGTCACAATGACTTATCTTGATTCTAGCTGGCCTTGAGCGGGTCTTGAGGTCGTTGGCACGCCTTTCTCTTGAGGCAAACCCTTATGAGCTCACGGGCCCTGGGCCTCCTGAGGAGCCTGCGGATCTGTCCGAGAGCGCCACGCCAGGAGCATCCTGAAGACCGTGGCAGGATGCGTACGCGGCAATCTTGCGGCGCGTACGCTCTTGCCCCGAGGGGGTCCTGCCAAGGTTGTCCAGACATGCTTGGTGTGGTCGGCCAACCAGCCCCCGAGCCTTAAAAACAGGGCACACAACCAAATTGCAAGAAATCGACATGAACAAGAGAAGACTCCCCCCACACTTAATGATGAAAAATACTTCAAGTTCAATCCAAAAAGAGCGGCGAACCGAGTTACAGAAAAAGGGGAGGAAGGCAAATGGCCGCGTCCGGCACCTAGCTAATCTTCTTGTCTTCACACCAGCGCGGAGATAAGTGCTTTCACTAGTTGTGAGCATAGTCATTGGGGTACAGTGTCGACGGCCAGCGCGCAACATGGTGCTTCCACTAGGACGTGGGCGGGAGCCCCCGAGGCCCGAGGGCGGCACTCCGGAGACTCCGGGGCGTGTACAGCCCCACTAGTTATTACATGAGAGTGTCACAAGCGGAGACCTTCACAGGTGTGAGCCTTGCTTCATATCGCCAGACGAGGGCCCCGCCCTGCGCCACCCCCAGCCGTCGTTGGGGCGTCCGAAAACCAGGACAAGGCCAAGGGGGACGCTAGCGGCGCCCTCGGTGACCGCGGGCCCTCTACTAGGGGGAAGGGCTCGCCGGCACCTCCCCCGGCAGAGGACCTACCTCTGTGTAGCGCCTTGCTCTGTGCGGCACGAGGGAGGCCCTGGCTCCAGGCCCCTCCCGTGCAGCCCCAGTGCACCACTCCCGTCAAGGGCGGAGCCACTGCCCTGGGGTCTCCGACTGCTGCTGCGGTCTAGTTGACCTGCAGCCCATGGTTAGCATAAACTTGCTCCCGAGATATTGGTTGTACCCCGCCGTCGTCATCGCTGAAGGGGTCGGCGAAGCCTCCGGGCGACTCATGGAAGGCCCCAGTGTCGAGCGCTCCGCCTTCCCATCCTGGCTCGGGGAACGAGTTGCGGCCTTCTCCTAGCACGTACTCCAGGTTCACCATGTGCGGCATGTAGGAGTCCTCGGTTGCCCTGCCAGAGTAGTCGCCTGGGTGCCATACGCCTTGAGCCGCTAGCCGCGGCGCCTGGCCCTGGTGGTCGTTGGGTGGCATCCCAGCGCGTCCTTGCGGTGGACCGCCAACACCTACCCCTCCTGTTGATGGTGCTGTTCTGGCAGGACGGGCCGTGTCAGGGTTTTACGTTGGTGTTGTCGGGTCCCCCTAGCGCTCTAGGGAGCGTGCGAGCTCTCCGGGGCCTCGCGTGCACTTCTGCCACAACCTGAGGCGTGGGCAAGGAGCAGAAAGGTGGCGTACCTCTGGAGGCAGCGTCCAGCATCTCGGCGACGCGTTCCAGCAACGCATCACGGCCGCTCTCCGCTAGCCGACATCACAGCAGCTGTCGCGCCACGATGAGCGCGGCTCGTATGCTTCGAGGGGCTAAGTATGAACATGAAGGAAATATGCCCTAGAGGCAATAATAAAGTTATTATTTATTTCCTTATATCATGATAAATGTTTATTATTCATGCTAGAATTGTATTAACCGGAAACATAATACATGTGTGAATACATAGACAAATAGAGTGTCACTAGTATGCCTCTACTTGACTAGCTCGTTAATCAAAGATGGTTATGTTTCCTAACCATGAACAAAAAGTTGTTATTTGATTAACGAGGTCACATCATTAGTTGAATGATCTGATTGACATGACCCATTCCATTAGCTTAGCATCCGATCGTTTAGTATGTTGCTATTGCTTTCTTCATGACTTATACATGTTCCTATGACTATGAGATTATGCAACTCCCGTTTGCCAGAGGAACACTTTGGGTGCTACCAAACGTCACAACGTAACTGGGTGATTATAAAGGAGCATTACAGGTGTCTCCAAAGGTACATGTTGGGTTGGCGTATTTCGAGATTAGGATTTGTCACTCCGATTGTCGGAGAGGTATATCTGGGCCCTCTCGGTAATGCACATCACATAAGCCTTGCAAGCATTACAACTAATATGTTAGTTGTGAGATGATGTATTACGGAACGAGTAAAGAGACTTGCCGGTAACGAGATTGAACTAGGTATTGGATACGGACGATCGAATCTCGGGCAAGTAACATACCGATGACAAAGGGAACAACGTATGTTGTTATGCGGTCTGACCGATAAAGATCTTCGTAGAATATGTAGGAGCCAATATGGGCATCCGGGTCCCTCTATTGGTTATTGACCGGAGATCTGTCTCAGTCATGTCTACATTGTTCTCGAACCGTAGGGTCCGCACGCTTAACATTACGATGACAGTTATTATGAGTTTATGCATTTTGATGTACCGAAGTTAGTTCGGAGTCCCGGATGTGATCACGGACATGACGAGGAGTCTCGAAATGGTCGAGACATAAAGATTGATATATTGGATGATTATATTCGGACACCGGAAGGGTTCTGGAGAAGTATCGGATAAAACCGGAGCACCGGGGGGTTACCGGAACCCCCCGGGGGGTTAATGGGCCTCATGGGCCTAAAGTGGAGAAGAGGAAGGGGCTGCCAGGGCAGGCCGCGCGCCCCCTCTCCCCCTAGTCCGAATTGGACAAGGAGGGAGGGGTGGCGCCCCCCCCCCTTTCCTTCTCTCCCCCCTCTCTCCTACTTGGACAAGGAAACGGGAGGGGAGTCCTACTCCCGGTAGGAGTAGGACTCCTCCTGCGCCCTCCTCTAGGCCGGCCGCACCCCTCCCCCTTGCTCCTTTATATACGGGGGCAGGGGGGCACCTCTAGACACACAAGTTGATCCTCGTGATCGTTCCTTAGCCGTGTGCGGTGCCACCTGCCACCATATTCCACCTCGGTCATATCGTTGTAGTGCTTAGGCGAAGCCCTGCGTCGGTAGAACATCATCATAGTCACCACGCCGTTGTGCTGACGGAACTCATCCCCGAAGCTTTGCTGGATCGGAGCCCGGGGAGCGTCATCGAGCTGTACGTGTGCTAAGAACTCGGAGGTGCCGGAGTAACGGTGCTTGGATCGGTCGGATCGGGAAGAAGACGTACGAATACTTCCTCTACGTTGTGTCAACGCTTCCGTTGCGATCTACAAGGGTACGTAGATCATACTCTCCCCTCTCGTTGCTATGCATCACCATGATCTTGCGTGTGCGTAGGAATTTTTTTGAAATTACTGCGTTCCCCAACAGTGGCATCCGAGCCTAGGTTTTATGGTTTGATGTTATATGCACGAGTAGAACACAAGTGAGTTGTGGGCGATATAAGTCATACTGCCTACCAGCATGTCATACTTTGGTTCGGCGATATTGTTGGACGAGACGACCCGGACCGACATTACGCGTACGCTTACGCGAGACCGGTTCTCCCGACGTGCTTTGCACATAGGTGGCTTGCGGGCGACAGTCTCTCCAACTTTAGTTGAACCGAGTGTGGCTACGCTCGGTCCTTGCGAAGGTTAAAACGGAGTCAAATTGACAAACTTTCGTTGTGGTTTTGATGCGTAGGTGAGATTGGTTCTTGCTTAAGCCCGTAGCAGCCACGTAAAACTTGCAACAAGAAAGTAGAGGACGTCTAACTTGTTTTTGCAGGGCATGTTGTGATGTGATATGGTCAAGACATGATGCTAAATTTTGTTGTATGAGATGATCATGTTTTGTAACCGAGTTATCGGCAACTGGCAGGAGCCATATGGTTGTCGCTTTATTGTATGCAATGAAATCGCGATGTAATGCTTTACTTATCACTAAACGGTAGCGATAGTCGTAGAAGCATAAGATTGGCGAGACGACAATGATGCTACGATGGAGATCAAGGTGTCGCGCCGATGACGATGGTGATCATGACGGTGCTTCGGAGATGGAGATCACAGGCACAAGAAGATGATGGCCATATTATATCACTTATATTGATTGCATGTGATGTTTATCTTTTATGCATCTTATCTTGCTTTGATTGATGGTAGCATTATAAGATGATCTCTCACTAAATTATCAAGAAGTGTTCTCCCAGAGTATGCACCGTTGCCAAAGTTCATCGTGCCCAGACACCATGTGATGATCGGGTGTGATAAGCTCTACGTCCATCTACAACGGGTGCAAGCCAGTTTTTGCACACGCAGAATACTTGGGTTATACTTGACGAGCCTAGCATATGCAGATATGGCCTCGGAACACGGAGACCGAAAGGTCGAGCGTGAATCATATAGTAGATATGATCAACATAATGATGTTCACCATTGAAGACTAATCCATTTCACGTGATGATCGGTTATGGTTTAGTTGATTTGGATCACGTGATCACTTAGAAGATTAGAGGGATGTCTATCTAAGTGGGAGTTCTTAAGTAATATGATTAATTGAACTTAAATTTATCATGAACTTAGTCCCTGATAGTATCTTGCTTGTTTATGTTGATTGTACATAGATGGCTCGTGCTGTTGTTCCGTTGAATTTTAATGCGTTCCTTGAGAAAGCAAAGTTGAAAGATGATGGTAGCAATTACACGGACTGGGTCCGTAACTTGAGGATTATCCTCATTGCTGCACAGAAGAATTACGTCCTGGAAGCACCGCTGGGTGCCAGGCCTGCTGCTGGAGCAACACCAGATGTTATGAACGTCTGGTAGAGCAAAGCTGATGACTACTCGATAGTTCAGTGTGCCATGCTTTACGGCTTAGAATCGGGACTTCAACGATGTTTTGAACGTCATGGAGCATATGAGATGTTTCAGGAGTTGAAGTTAATATTTCAAGCAAATGCCCGAATTGAGAGATTCGAAGTCTCCAATAAGTTCTACAGCTGCAAGATGGAGGAGAACAGTTCTGTCAGTGAGCATATACTCAAAATGTCTGGGTATAATAATCACTTGATTCAATTGGGAGTTAATCTTCCAGATGATTGCGTCATTGACAGAATTCTCCAATCACTGCCACCAAGCTATAAGAGCTTCGTGATGAACTATAATATGCAAGGGATGAACAAGACTATTCCCGAGCTCTTCGCAATGCTGAAAGCTGCGGAGGTAGAAATCAAGAAGGAGCATCAAGTGTTGATGGTCAACAAGACCATTGGTTTCAAGAAAAAGGGCAAAGGGAAGAAGAAGGGGAACTTCAAGAAGAACGGCAAACAAGTTGCTGCTCAAGAGATGAAACCCAAGTCTGGACCTAAGCCTGAAACTGAGTGCTTCTACTGCAAGCAGACTGGTCACTGGAAGCGGAACTGCCCCAAGTATTTGGTGGATAAGAAGGATGGCAAGGTGAACAAAGGTATATGTGATATACATGTTATTGATGTGTACCTTACTAGAGCTCGCAGTAGCACCTGGGTATTTGATACTGGTTCTGTTGCTAATATTTGCAACTCGAAACAAGGACTACGGATTAAGCGAACACTAGCAAAGGACGAGGTGACGATGCGCGTGGGAAACGGTTCCAAAGTCGATGTGATCGCGGTCGGCACGCTACCTCTACATCTACCTTCGGGATTAGTATTAGACCTAAATAATTGTTATTTGGTGCCAGCGTTGAGCATGAACATTATATCTGGATCTTGTTTGATGCGAGACAGTTATTCATTTAAATCAGAGAATAATGGTTGTTCTATTTATATGAGTAATATCTTTTATGGTCATGCACCCTTGAAGAGTGGTCTATTCTTGTTGAATCTTGATAGTAGTAACACACATATTCATAATGTTGAAGCCAAAAGATGCAGAGTTGATAATGATGGTGCAACTTATTTGTGGCACTGCCGTTTGGGTCATATCGGTGTAAAGCACATGAAGAAACTCCATACTGATGGACTTTTGGAACCACTTGATTATGAATCACTTGGTACTTGCGAACTGTGCCTCATGGGCAAGATGACTAAAACGCCGTTCTCCGGTACTATGGAGAGAGCAACAGATTTGTTGGAAATCATACATACAGATGTATGTGGTCCGATGAATATTGAGGCTCGTGGCGGATATCATTATTTTCTCACCTTCACAGATGATTTAAGCAGATATGGGTATATCTACTTAATGAAACATAAGTCTGAAACATTTGAAAAGTTCAAAGAATTTCAGAGTGAAGTTGAAAATCATCGTAACAAGAAAATAAAGTTTCTACGATCTGATCGTGGAGGAGAATATTTGAGTTACGAGTTTGGTGTACATTTGAAAAATTGTGGAATAGTTTCGCAACTCACGCCACCCGGAACACCACAGCGTAATGGTGTGTCCGAACGTCGTAATCGTACTTTATTAGATATGGTGCGATCTATGATGTCTCTTACAGATTTACCGCTATCGTTTTGGGGTTATGCTTTAGAGACGGCCGCATTCACGTTAAATAGGGCACCATCAAAATCCGTTGAGACGACACCTTATGAACTATGGTTTGGCAAGAAACCAAAGTTGTTGTTTCTTAAAGTTTGGGGCTGTGATGCTTATGTGAAAAAGCTTCAACCTGATAAGCTCGAACCCAAATCGGAGAAGTGTGTCTTCATAGGATATCCAAAGGAGACTATTGGATACACCTTCTATCACAGATCCGAAGGCAAGACTTTTGTTGCTAAGTTCGGAAACTTTCTGGAGAAGGAGTTTCTCTCGAAAGAAGTGAGTGGGAGGAAAGTAGAACTTGACGAGGTAACTATACCTGCTCCCTTATTGGAAAGTAGTGCATCACAGAAAACTGTTTCAGTGACACCTACACCAGTCAGTGAGGAAGCTAATGATGATGATCATGAAACTTTAGATCAAGATACTACTGAACCTCGTAGATCAACCAGAGTGAGATCCGCACCAGAGTGGTATGGTAATCCTGTTCTGGAAGTCATGCTACTAGATCATGATGAACCTACGAACTATGAAGAAGCGATGGTGAGCCCAGATTCCGCAAAGTGGCTTGAAGCCATGAAATCTGAGATGGGATCCATGTATGAGAACAAAGTATGGACTTTGGTTGACTTGCCTGATGATCAGCAAGCAATTGAGAATAAATGGATCTTCAAGAAGAAGACTGACGCTGACGGTAATATTACTGTCTACAAAGCTCGACTTGTCGCAAAAGGTTTTCGACAAGTTCAAGGGATTGACTATGATGAGACCTTCTCACCCGTAGCGATGCTTAAGTCTGTCCGAATCATGTTAGCAATTGCCGCATTTTATGATTATGAAATTTGGCAGATGGATGTCAAAACTGCATTCCTGAATGGATTTTTGGAAGAAGAGTTGTATATGATGCAACCAGAAGGTTTTGTTGATCCAAAGGGAGCTAACAAAGTGTGCAAGCTCTAGCGATCCATTTATGGACTGGTGCAAGCATCTCGGAGTTGGAATAAACGCTTTGATAGTGTGATCAAAGCATTTGGTTTTATACAGACTTTTGGAGAAGCCTGTATTTACAAGAAAGTGAGTGGGAGCTCTGTAGCATTTCTGATATTATATGTGGATGACATATTACTAATCGGAAATGATATAGAATTTCTGGATAGCATAAAGGGATACTTGAATAAGAGTTTTTCAATGAAAGACCTCGGTGAAGCTGCTTACATATTAGGCATTAAGATCTATAGAGATAGATCAAGACGCTTAATTGGACTTTCACAAAGCACATACCTTGACAAAGTTTTGAAGAAGTTCAAAATGGATCAAGCAAAGAAAGGGTTCTTGCCTATGTTACAAGGTGTGAAGTTGAGTAAGACTCAATGCCCGACCACTGCAGAAGATAGAGAGAATATGAAAGATGTTCCCTATGCTTCAGCCATAGGCTCTATCATGTATGCAATGCTGTGTACCAGACCTGATGTGTGCCTTGCTATAAGTCTAGCAGGGAGGTACCAAAGTAATCCAGGAGTGGATCACTGGACAGCGGTCAAGAACATCCTGAAATACCTGAAAAGGACTAAGGATGTGTTTCTCGTATATGGAGGTGACAAAGAGCTCACCGTAAAAGGTTACGTTGATGCAAGCTTTGACACTGATCCGGACGATTCTAAATCGCAAACCGGATACGTGTTTACATTAAACGGTGGAGCTGTCAGTTGGTGCAGTTCTAAACAAAGCGTCGTAGCGGGATCTACATGTGAAGTGGAGTACATAGCTGCTTCGGAAGCAGCGAATGAAGGAGTCTGGATGAAGGAGTTCATATCCGATCTAGGTGTCATACCTAGTGCATCGGGTCCAATGAAAATATTTTGTGACAATACTAGTGCAATTGCCTTGGCAAAGGAATCCAGATTTCACAAGAGAACCAAGCACATCAAAAGACGCTTCAATTCCATCCGGGATCTAGTCCAGGTGGGAGACATAGAGATTTGCAAGATACATACGGATCTGAATGTTGCAGACCCGTTGACTAAGCCTCTTCCACGAGCAAAACATGATCAACACCAAGACTCCATGGGTGTTAGAATCATTACTGTGTAATCTAGATTATTGACTCTAGTGCAAGTGGGAGACTGAAGGAAATATGCCCTAGAGGCAATAATAAAGTTGTTATTTATTTCCTTATATCATGATAAATGTTTATTATTCATGCTAGAATTGTATTAACCGGAAACATAATACATGTGTGAATACATAGACAAACAGAGTATCACTAGTATGCCTCTACTTGACTAGCTCGTTAATCAAAGATGGTTATGTTTCCTAACCATGAACAAAAAGTTGTTATTTGATTAACGAGGTCACATCATTAGTTGAATGATCTGATTGACATGACCCATTCCATTAGCTTAGCATCTGATCGTTTAGTATGTTGCTATTGCTTTCTTCATGACTTATACATGTTCCTATGACTATGAGATTATGCAACTCCCGTTTGCCAGAGGAACACTTTGGGTGCTACCAAACGTCACAACGTAACTGGGTGATTATAAAGGAGCATTACAGGTGTCTCCAAAGGTACATGTTGGGTTGGCGTATTTCGAGATTAGGATTTGTCACTCCGATTGTCGGAGAGGTATATCTGGGCCCTCTCGGTAATGCACATCACATAAGCCTTGCAAGCATTACAACTAATATGTTAGTTGTGAGATGATGTATTACGGAACGAGTAAAGAGACTTGCCGGTAACAAGATTGAACTAGGTATTGGATACCGACGATCGAATCTCGGGCAAGTAACATACCGATGACAAAGGGAACAACGTATGCTGTTATGCAGTCTGACCGATAAAGATCTTCGTAGACTATGTAGGAGCCAATATGGGCATCCAGGTCCCGCTATTGGTTATTGACCGGAGATCTGTCTCAGTCATGTCTACATTGTTCTCGAACCGTAGGGTCCGCACGCTTAACGTTACGATGACAGTTATTATGAGTTTATGCATTTTGATGTACCGAAGTTAGTTTGGAGTCCCGGATGTGATCACGGACATGACGAGGAGTCTCGAAATGGTCGAGACATAAAGATTGATATATTGGATGATTATATTCGGACACCGGAAGGGTTTTGGAGAAGTATCGGATAAAACCGGAGCACCGGGGGGTTACCGGAACCCCCCGGGGGGTTAATGGGCCTCATGGGCCTAAAGTGGAGAAGAGGAAGGGGCTGCCAGGGCAGGCCGCGCGCCCCCTCTCCCCCTAGTCCGAATTGGACAAGGAGGGAGGGGCGGCGCCCCCTCCTTTCCTTCTCTCCCCCCTCTCTCCTACTTGGACAAGGAAACGGGAGGGGAGTCCTACTCCCGGTAGGAGTAGGACTCCTCCTGCGCCCTCCTCTAGGCCGGCCGCACCCCTCCCCCTTGCTCCTTTATATACGGGGGCAGGGGGCACCTCTAGACACACAAGTTGATCCTCGTGATCGTTCCTTAGCCGTGTGCGGTGCCCCCTGCCACCATATTCCACCTCGGTCATATCGTTGTAGTGCTTAGGCGAAGCCCTGCGTCGGTAGAACATCATCATCGTCACCACGCCGTTGTGCTGACGGAACTCATCCCCGAAGCTTTGCTGGATCGGAGCCTGGGGAGCGTCATCGAGCTGTACGTGTGCTAAGAACTCGGAGGTGCCGGAGTAACGGTGCTTGGATCGGTCGGATCGGGAAGAAGACGTACGACTACTTCCTCTACGTTGTGTCAACGCTTCCGTTGCGATCTACAAGGGTATGTAGATCATACTCTCCCCTCTCGTTGCTATGCATCACCATGATCTTGCGTGTGCGTAGGAAATTTTTTGAAATTACTGCGTTCCCCAACAGAACATGTACAATGGATGAACAGCCTCGGGAGGTGAGGTGTTCTTGATCTAGATGAGCTGGTGAGCTGGTCAGGGTGGAATGGATCCGATCCCCTTCTATGGTAGTGGCTAAGTTCTATTTGTAGTGACCTTGGTCCTCTTCCCAAATGTTTAGGCGGGAAGGGATCCCACAACGGCCAAGTTTAAAGGGGGACAACTAGTACAAGCTATCCTGACAAAAATAGTCTTCGCCTGCCAAAGGCTCTGGTGGTGACGCTGCTGTGGGCTCCGCGATGACCTCCATCCTGCTATCCTGCTGGTCTTGGTCTTGTTGCACCGATATGTAAACCTTTGCCTGATTCCTCGGGACCCCACGGCTGTGCTTGCCTCCTTAGTACCAAAGAGGAAACTGGTACACTGCTCTCGCTAGCGCCTGCCTGGCCGTGGTCGTCATGGCTCATGTCACGCGAACCTCGCGAGGTGCCCCTTGCATAGATATCTCCGCTCCTCGGGAGCCAGCCTAGTGAGGCTGCCCCCAGGGAGGTCTTGGTGTCGTCCACCTCGCGAGGCTCGGCCCCTTGCGAGGGTCTTGAGCTGTCGTTGCTGAAGCTGGGCCGTACCGGGCCGTTGATGGAGCCATGCCATGGGTCGCAGGCAGGCAAGTCTGGGCACCCCCGGTCCCAGAACACCGACAGGATCCATACGTTTTATGCTATGGTTAGATTTATCTTAATTCTTCTTTCATAGTTGCAGAGGCTTGCGAGAGGGGGTAATCATACGTGGGAGGCTTGTTCAAGTAAGAACAACACCCAAGCACCGGTCCACCCACATATCAAATTATCAAAGTAACGAACGCGAATCAAATAAACATGATGAAAGTGGCCATATGAAATTCACGTGTGTCCTCAAGAACGCTTTGCTCATTATAAGAGACCTTTTTGGCCTGTCCTTGGCTACAAAAAGGATTGGGCTACCTTGCTGCACCTTTGTTGCTGTTACTGTTATTTGCTTGTTACAAATTACCTTGCTATCAAACTATCTATTACCGATAATTTCAGTGCTTGCAGACAATACCTTGCTGAAAATCGCTTGTCATTTCCTTCTGCTCCTCGTTGGGTTCGACACTCTTACTTATTAAAAGGACTAAGATTGATCCCCTATACTTGTGGGTCATAAAATACTTCCTTCTTAACTCCATCCTCGGATAAACCTACAAGCTTAAATAATCCACAAATTTCAACTACATAGATTAGGTGCATATCAAGATGTATTGTTCCATCTCCTGCATAAGGATTAGATAGCAGTTTATCCAACATACCCGAGGGAATTTCATAATAAATATTTCCAGTAGGTTCAATAGGTTGAGGGGCAACTATTATTTCTTCCGGTCGAGGTGCAGATACCCCGAACAAGCCCCTCAAAGGATTACTTTCCATAGTGACTAGTAGGAGTAAATTTCAGCACATAATAAAAATGTTTCCTTACCAAAGGTGCTTCACTCCCTGGCAATAGCGCCAGGAAAGAGTCTTGATAACCCACAAGTATAGGGGATCAACCGTAGTCCTTTCAATAAGTAAGATTGTCGAACCCAGCGGGGAGCAGAAGGAAATGACAAGCGTTTTCAGTAGGGTATTCTCTGCAAGTACAGAAAGTAGCGGTAACAAATAGTTTTGTAGCAAGGTGATCCATAACAAGTAACAATAGTAACAAAGGTGTAGCAAGGTGGCCCAATCCTTTTATAGCAAAGGACAAGCCGGAAAGTTCTCTTATATAAAGTTCTGGAGGACACAGGGGAATTCTCGTCTAGTCACGTTCATCATGTTTAGTTGATTCACGTTCACGACTTTGATAATTTGATATGTGGGTGGATCTATGCTAGGGTGATGTTCTTATATGAACAAGCAACCCTCTTATGATTTCCCCCTCTTGCAAGCATCCGCAACTACCAAAGAAGAATTACGATAAATCTAACCATATATAGCATGAAACATATGGATCCAAATCAGCCCCTTGCGGAATAACGCATAAACTAGGGTTTAAGATTTTGTCACTCTCGCAACCCACCATCTACTTATTACTCCCCAATGCCTTCCCCTAGGCC
The DNA here is from genome assembly GCF_056163025.1 of Triticum urartu. NCBI lineage: Eukaryota > Viridiplantae > Streptophyta > Magnoliopsida > Poales > Poaceae > Triticum > Triticum urartu. Next base: position 562,026,511 of record NC_141875.1, read on the forward strand.
TAAAGATGGTGAAGTGACATGTAGTCGACGTTCACATGACACCACTAGAAGAAGAACAACATACATATCATCAAAATATTGAACAAATACCAACTTCAAATGATTACTTATAACAAGACTTCTCCCATGTCCTCAAGAACAAAAGTAATTACTCACAAATCATATTCATGTTAAAGATCATAGGTGTATTGAATATGCTTAAGGATCCGAACATATAATCTTCCACCAAATAAACCAACCGGCATCAACTACAAGATGTAATCAACACTACTAGTAACCCACAGGTACCAATCTGAGGTTTTGGGACAAAGATTGAATACAAGAGATGAACTAGGGTTTGAGAGGAGGTGGTGCTGGTGAAGATGTTGACGAAGATTGGTCCTCCCACGATGAGAGGATCGTTGATGATGTCGATGGCTTCGATTTCCCCCTCCCGGAGGGAAGTATTCCCGGCGGAATCGCTCCGCCGGAGAGCAAAAGTGCTCCTGCCCACGTTCCGCCTAGAGACGATGGTGCTTCATCTCAAAAGTTTTTTTTCTTTTTTAGTGCAAAAGGCCTCATATAGCAGAAGGAGGGCACTGGAGGGCTCCTGTGGGCCCTACAAGGCATCATCGTGCGCCCTGGGGGGTAGGCATCCTTGTTGCCTTGTGAGCAGCATGTGGCCCCCCTCTGGTGGTTCTTCGTTCTGGTATTATTTATATATTCAATAAAAAATCTCCGTGAAGTTTCAGGTCATTTGGATCTCCGTAGAATAGTTATCTCTGTTGTATCTCTTTTAGGCTCAGAATTCCAGCTGCCGGTAATTTCCCCCTCCATGCAGAACTTCCAAACAAGAGAGAAAGGGCATTAGAATTGCATCACAAGGTGAAATGGTGACCAAAAACATTATAAATAACAGTAGAGAAATATGACGCAAAATGGACGTATCACTCCGGCAGCTTGACCTACCAAAATTCCATTCCTTTGGGAGGGGGAAAACAAAGCCATTGTCATCACCAACACTATTTTCATCATTGGTATCATCATCTCCATCAACATCTTCATCAGCACCATCATCATCCCTTCACCCTACTTTCCAATCTATGAACTATTGCCTTAGATCTGTTGCTGGGATTACTTTTATAGTGTTCATTGCTACTTATAGTTGATGCTTAGAAGTTTATAGGTGAAAGATTTGTACGTCCAGATTGTTTATCATATCATTACCACCACTGACCATGATCCATATGATGTCCTATGACTAGTTCCTTTACGTTCTTGTGGACATGGGAAAAGCCTTCTTGCTAGTATTCATGTGAGATTGAATAAAGTTCAATGTTCTGATATTATGTTGCGGTGCTATTATCTAGTGGTGATGTGCTAAGGTTGGTTGCATGTCACTTCAGCTTTATGAGCCTAGAGAAGAGCATTGTGTGATTAATTTATCTGTGATGGCTAGTTGAAATGCCAAAAGTACCAAGTCCTAAGTTTATGAGTTGTTACGTGAGAGGATGTTGAAACCCTAAATTTTAAAATTTAATGTCCTGGTTAGATGTTACCTTAAATACTCTTCTTGTATTTGTGGATGCTTTGCATAGAGGGTGTAATCATAAGTATGTACTTTGTCCAAGTATGGGCGGTACATTAGCATAGGTTCCATCACACAATAATTACCAAAGCAATGAAAGTTAAACTCAATCAAACTAGATGAAAGTAACTTAGTGAACTTTCCACGTGTCCTCGATAGCGATTTGATCTCTACAAGTAATACAATGGTCTTGTCCTTAGCACAATTAAGGATTAAGCCCATTTGCCGCACCATTTCATTTTTTGCTTCTATTTACGTTCTTGTAACTATCCTTGTTATCAAACAACCCATTAAACTATCTCTGCAGCTTTTACAGTGTATCCTTGCTGACATGTATTGACCAATTCCTTCTCCTCCTCATTGTGTTTCACATTCTTACTTATTGAAAAGAGCTATAATAAATATCCACACTTATGGGTTATCATCACTGGAAAAACAGTGCGCTATAGCACCGCTAATAGCACGCATAGCGTGTAGACAATTGTCCTACTAAATAAATCAGTGTACACTGTCTCGCTAATAGCACACTATAACACGCTATAGCGTGCTAACAACGTAATTTAAGGAGCGGCACTATTTTCTATAGTGCGCTATTTTTTCCTTGGTTACCATGCATCAAGGTAGTTTTTGCATTCATGGACCCACATGTGTGCGAGTGAATCGATTGTGTGGTTGGGCCTATTCAAACATGACCATGGCGCTCCTACGCTCATCAATAGACAAATCTTAAATTTATGAGTATTTTCTAAATTATTAATATTTATAAATTCCTAAACATTTTTGAAATTCGGGCAAGTTCTTTCAAAATCCGAGAACATTTTCTGAATTGATGAACATTATTAAATTAGCAAACATTTTTTGAATTTCTGGTAACATCTTTTGTAATCACGAACATTCTAAATTTGTGAAAATAAATAAATTGAGGAACACTTTTTTTCAAATACATATTTTATTTCTTACAATGTTTTTCAAAATTTTGCGAACATTTCTTACTTTTTCTGAACATTTTAAATACTCTCTACTCTTTTTCAGTTTTCTTTCCTCTTTGTTGTTATTCCTTTGCTTCTTTGGATGGGCTAAGGTCCAATAGGGCAACTGGCCAGCCAACCGAAGTGAGCGTCCTGGGCATGCGCGTTTGGTCGTCCTTCAACGCGTTGCGCACTGAATAGGACCTCCCTTGCTTGTGGATTGTTTCTCTACCGGTGGAGGGGCGAAATGGTTTTCTTCTTCATGCGTTTGTGAGGGGTACCAGCCAGCTTGTTGGTTCTACGTAGAGCGGTCGGGTTGCTTCTTTCTCTGTCTTCTCTGTCAGGCTCCTCGGGTGATGGATTCGCGATGAAACACCAACTTCGTGCTAGCGCTGGGGAGAGCTAGAATGGAAAGACCAGAGGGTGGAGATTCAAGCCAACTTGAGCACCTGTTGGAGAGCCCGTTTTAGTTATGCTTTGTAGCAACAGATCTAACCACAAGGTTGGGAGGCGACTAGGTTGGAAGATTAGAGTCCTTTTGTGGACTAAACCCATTAGGCACGAGTGAATTGGGTTGGGTGTGTGTGGGTGGGGGGGGGGCAGGGGGGCACATCGTATATGGGCTTAGGGTCATGTCTGCACGGCAAAGTAGGGAGGTTAGAGAAAAGAGAGGTCCATTTCAATGTATATGGTCCGACGGTCCATTTCATTTATGCAGGATGAAAACCGGCGATACAGTCAAACACAAAGAACTAGCGATGAAAGAACCAAACTAAACACAACAAACTGAATAAACCAGAAATATTGATCATCTCAGTTTAGTCTGGTTCTTTGATTTTCAGTGTAAAAGTGCTTACCTCTAACCTTAATAGCCTGGAAAAAAGGACTTAACTCAGGACCGAGGAACAGCGCGGCAAAGCGCGCATCGCCTTCTATTCCCTCTAGTATCAGGTAAAGTAATGAACTGAATGCCCTAAATAAGGATTGTATCGAGATAAGGCGCCATGCAAACTTTTTTGAGGCATTGATCAGGGGTCTCAAGGTGGGGACTGTCGAGTTGTTACCAGGAATTTGTTAAGGATTGTTTCTCTTCCAGTACCACGCATAAACCAGTGTATACGGGTTAGTTTGGTTCGTGACCTGATGCCATTCTGACTGGCCTGGAGGGTGCGTGGGAATCTCTTGAAGTTGTTTGGTTGCCTTATCTGCCGTTGCACGGAAAAGGCATTGATCAAAGTATTCCAACAAACTGCCAATCTGGTAGCAATTATCAAAATAGACAGATAACAAGGTGTCAATGCATACTCGAACCATTGTTCAGACCAACCCGAATTGAGCAAGGGCGGCGCTGCCATGATTGGTTAAACGAAGAACATGCCATTTCTGCTGGTGGAAATGAACAAACTGCAATTCCTGTACGCCTACGTTATCCCCTTTTTTTTCTCTTCCAACAAACGGTTTAGGCATGTATCGTGTTACCTCTTCCGTCACATTTTGAGGTGATATATTTTATAAGTTGACAGCCGGCCGTACATGAGAAATTCGCAGCCCTTCAAACTCCGAAGAGCCCATTTCTTTCTAAACATAGTGGAGGGCAAGAGAGAGGACGACGGAAAGCTCCCGGCAGTTGCAGAAAACTAGCAGGGGACAGCAACATGCCCGAGAACGAATCATCGGTCTTCAGCGACTTTGGCAAAGCAACACTTTTGCGTTCTTCTCCAAGTAGTTAAATAACGGGTCTGTTAACCTAGAACTGAATAAATTAAGCAGGGTTGGTACGAGAGACGGGACTGTGCACGCGTCACGTCCGCAGTAACCAACACTTCGTTATCTACCAGACGAATAATTAAGTTGGAACTTGGAAGAGTACTTGGCTATCAGATTCGATGCTAACTCAAGTTAGTAGGATGTGTACCAACCACACAGCTAGCTAGGGAGTACGATAGTCTAGGGTAATTCTGGTTCTGTGCAGGCCAACAAGCAAACAGACACGAAACGCTGACCAACCATGACTCCCTGTCTCGTGCGTCTCTCGTTGGGAAACGAGCGCAAAGCGTGCAAGCCACTGTGCCAGATTTTATTCGATCGGCTCTGATCTGTCTTTGCGGGGTAGGAACATTTCTTTAATCCTCTTGCCAATTTTATTATGTTATTCTCAGAGGTAAATACACCACATGTCACAGAACTTGCATATGATGATCAGTTTGGTGCATAAACTTGTAAAATACGCCTTTCTGATCATTTAACTTGTCTTTCCGTTCATATACGGTGCTTTCTACCGTATCATGTGCACGCTTGGCTTGCTAACTTGGCAGGGGTCCACTGTCAGTGGCTGACGCAGTGGGTAATCCGCATGCACTGTATTTTTTTCAAAAAGCACCCTTGCATTTTATTTATTTATGCAGAAAATCCTCAAATAAAATAAAAAGTGCTAGAGGAGCAGCAGGATTCAAACACACGACCTGCTATTATTCGCCTCGCTTAGATAGCCACTTGACCTCCTTACTGTTGACGTTATAGAGCACAATTAGCTTTATATAAGATAAACCGTACGAGTTAAAGTAGAAACCAAAGGAGCAAAGGGGAAGGCACCAGTTCTGACCTATGACCACGTAAGCTCGCCGCACGTGCGAGCGCCAACCATCTGGACACAATGACATTTAAATAGATAAGCACAATTTACCTTATGTATTCTTTTTTCTATGTAAGAAAATTACTTAATTCTAGATAAACTTTTTGGGACAAATCAACTAGATTTTGTTTGAATTCAAGTTATTTTAAATTTAAAATTTTAGATAGGAAGTATAGTGCAGAATGAGTGTACGTATTTTTTGGACAAATCAACTAAAATTTTGTATGAATTTTAGTAATTTTAAATTAAAAATGTAGATTAAAAAAATATAGTGCATAGCTAATGTAAATTTGTGTTCGAACTCAAATAATTTAAAATTTGAAAATCTAGATAAAAGAAACTATAGGTCAAAATGAATGTATGTAAATTTTTCGGACAAAGCAACTAATTTTTTGATTGAATTTGAATAATCTAGATAAAATAAAATATAGTTCATAATGAATATACGTAAAGTTCTTTCGGACAAATAAACTAATTTATTATGAGTTCAAAAATCTAGCTGAAAGAAATTATATGTTAAGAAGAATGTACATCATTTTTTTGGACAAATCATCTAATTTTTTGTTTGAATTCAAATAATTTAAAATTTGAAAATAAGGATAAAAGGAAATTTAGTGCCCAATAAATGTACATATTTTTTGGACAAATCAACAAAATTTTGTTTCAATTCTAATAAGTTTAAATTTGAAAATCAAGATAAAAGAAAATATGGGTCAGAATGAATGTACGTAATTTTTTCGGACAAATCAACTATTTTTTATTTGAATTTGAATAGTCTATATAAAATAAATTTAGTTCATAATGAATGTACGTAAATTTCTTTCAAACAAATCAACAGAATTTTTGTTCAAATTTGAATAATTTTAAATTGGAAAATCTAGATAAAAGAAAACATAGGTCAGAATGAATGTATGTATATTTTTTCCGGAATAAATAAATAAATTTTGTTTAAATTCAAATAATGTTAGATTAAAAAATCTAGACAAAATAAAATATAGCGCATAATGAATGTATGCAATTTTGTTTCGAACAACTCACCTGAAAATTTGGTTGAATCCGAATAATTTTAAATTTGAAAATCTAGAGAAATGAAAATATATTCAGAATGTGCACTTTTATTTTAGAGGTGATATACCTTAGTAGGCGAAATAAAATACCAAGTACGGTCAGTTGCGGTGGATAGGCTCCATTACAATAGGTCGTTGGTTAGAACTTGCTCGTCCCATTTTTTCCAGCCCAATATATTTACAACTTACACTGACTTTACGACCCAGCGGACAACTATTGTTGGAGTGCTTTTGTACAAAGTAAAAAAATAACGAGCGTCTTTCTGGAAAAAAAACATCACGTGTGTAAGAATATTGGTCGAAAGCGTTCCTACCTTCCGTAGAAGGCCGCATGATCTATATTTATATTAGACAGATCGCCTCTGTCGTAGGATACAAGACGGGGTCGGTTTACAGAGAGAATCGGGAGGAGAAAGAGCTACGTAGGACTGCTATGGTTTACAGAGATTGAATACAACACGTTTTGTCTAACAAAATGCACTAGCCACTGACAATGGCCTATACTGACGGTGGGACCCAACAGGCAACTTTTGTTTGCTTTTGTACAAAGTAAAAAAAATGAGGGTGTTTCTGAAGAAAAAAACATCGGCCCTGGCCATGTTGGCGTGCCACGTAGGCAGCGAATATACCCACGTACAGAAAAATGTGACCGTATTTGCACGCCCGCGCAAGTTAGATGACCAGAAACACGTATTTTGCAAGTTTGTGCACCAAACTGACTGTCACACGCAAGTTCCAAGACTTCTAGTATATTTACCTCTTATTCTCAGGTTCTTACCACAAAGTTTGTCCATTAGTTGGATCATATATAGGATCTAAGGCTCTGATAAACGAACGGCGAACTACCTCCGCTGGAGAGGAAAGAAAAGCGTAAAAAGAACAACAAACAAATTTCCCGATCAAGTGTTTTCTCCAACTTTTCTGGGCAGCTAGGGCAAACTCTTCCCTTTAGACTTCGTCGATGAGCTCATGGATTCGCCTCGACGTCTCCCCTCTGTGGCTTTGTCTGTCGCCCCGGCGGCAGGTGATGGAGAGGAGAATGCCGGTGCCTTTGCTCCGGCTAATAGTTTAGATTAAGGTTTTCTTTTTAGTCTTCGCAGGTGCGACGCTAAGATGGATGATGGTGCTTTTTCTTCGAGTTTGTCTTTTGGGTTTTGATCCTCCTCAAGCTCATCCATCTGGACATAGTCAATGGAGCTCCGGTGTAGATTCCCGCCATCACCTTGGGGTGGGGAGGTCAAAGGTTCTCGTCGTGCGTTGTGATGGCAATATTTGGTGTCAGTTGTTTTAAATCTATTCAAGGGTTCAACAGCGACGGCTATGGTTCCAGTCGCTGGCCCTTAAGGGCATGTGAAGACTTCCTGACCATCATCAACAAGGTCAAGCCGGCTCCAGTAAGGGAACAACGATATCAGTGTGTCGGCATCTAGTTATGGCGGCTGAAGTGGTTGTTCGGTGGTCTACAAACGTTGATGCAATTCTTATTACGTTTGATGTGCTTCGTACTTCTGATGAACTTCTATAATAGAATTGGATCTTTTTCACACACACAAAAAGTTTTTCCCATTATAAAGGAAATATCAAGGATGCACACATCAAATTATTACAAAAGGAAAAAAATGATCAACAGAAGAGTCAGTAAACAAACATTTACTGTTGAAAGTTGGTCTGGAAAGAAAAGAGAAAACTCGGAATGATAGCAAACGTGAAGAACTACATCATCTTGAGACATATCCCTAGTGGCCACTCAGTCGGAGGGGCCGGCGGGACAAAATACAAGATTGTGTGATGGCACATGTCCTACAAACGAATCATGTAGTGGCGACTTATTATTGCTTTGGGGACAAATCCAACACTATGTGATGGCACACGTCCAACATATCTACAGGTCACTTGCAAAGCCTTTTGGATCAGGCGGTCCCTTGATCTTGAAGCTTGGCTTCTTTCTTCTTCTTTTTTACAGAATGAAGCCTGTGTTTGCTTTACACAAAGTAAAATTTGCGTCGACTTGTAGCAAAACAAGCGCCATTAAAAATTGCATAGACCTAGATAGCGGGGAGTCATGATTATGGATGGCTGTGTGTGTCCATCTTTCCCTTTCTACACGAATGTTGGCACTTGGCAGTCCCCAAGTAGTAAGTGGTACTCGGACCTCCCCACTTGGACCGCAACATGAGGGAGCCCACTTCGATTTCGACGTTACTGTGATTTGCAGCGAATAAAACTCCAGTACATTTCGCATCAAATAAGATCCTGAGTACCGACTTCTTGCTCCCTCTCGGGCACCATGGGTCCAGGTTTTCGAAAAACTCGAAAATCGTATTTCAAAGCTTCAGAAAAAATCTGAAAAACTTCAGGTGTCCATGCATAGGGATGTATACCTCATTTCTGTAAGAAAATAATGATGAAATACGTTTTGGTGTGAGCTGCACACACAAAAACAAAATCATGGGCTTTCATAGTGAATAGTGCATGTGCTAGAAGTACATGATTTTGGTTTTTTTAGCTTCTTGCACCAAAACATTTTTTTCATCATGAAAATTTAGATATATTTTTTGAACATAAAACAGTAGGAAAGGACCCTACCATGTCTCAGATTTTCATCGTACATTTCTCATGATGATTTTTAAGCTTGCACCAAAACATTTTTTGGTCATAAAAAATGGGATATATTTTTTGAACATAGAACAATAGGAAAGGGCCCTACTGTGTCTCAGTTTTTCATCAATAAATGGGAATGGAGGAGTTAGATGGGGAAAGAAAAATATTACAAGCGGTCTAACTAGGCTTGCATGCCTTCTTTCAAGCTACGTTTGGCTCTCTTCATAATTATGACATTAGAATCCTGGTCTGATTGTTAAAAATGATATGGTTCATGTGTTTCCAGATATTCCAGCATCCAGCAATGAGTATTTCTTTGAAAGCTATGAAAATTTACAGAAATTTAATATACTACATCCCTATGTACATGTGTGTTTTTCATATATTTTTTAAACCTCGAAAATACAATTATTGTTGTTCCGTATGTTTTTTTAAAAATCGAGGCTCCATGGAGCAAGGGATCAAAAGCCACTTCCGCATCGCTCTCATTTACATATTTCATTTATGATCATATTTACGTATATGTATTCACCAAAAATATGTATATGTAATATATATTGAGTGCTATCGTGGTTTTGGGTCCTACTTGCTCCCGAGCCATGCCATGTAAGTTGAAATAATTTTTAAAACTAGATTGTCTAAAGCTTCATCTACAATGCTAGGATATTCCAACTACATATTTGACTCACACATCAAGAAAATGTAAAATATAGTTAAAAAAGAAGATAAATTTTATGATGCTTCTAAATTAAATTGAACGTCTGCTTCGTGTAATATCATGAGTAGTATTACTATAACCCCTTGGAAGGTAAGATGTTATCATGACTACTAACTATAGCTAATTGATCGTGCATTGCAACGAGGGCATACATATTTTAGCGGTTCAACACCAATCGTGTCTGACTTAAATCTTACAGCTTCGTATATTCATATTTTAGATTTTGGTAAGATCTGATTTGATTTGATTATGGGTAGGGGAAGACAAAGAATGATTTTATTTAGGTGAGGTTGATTTGGTGTGGGTATGGGTAGGGGAAGACAAGGGAAGTTTTGATTTAGTTGAAGTTTTTTGTCAAATTTGATTTGATTTGATTGAATTAATGCAGGGCGTGGTGGAGTGGGACATGGGAAAGGTGGAGGTAAAGACCAACGTACAACAACCAACTCTCCTTTAATAGCATAGATATGAAAAACATAGTTATAAGTTAAAGGACAATGCTAAACAAGGAAATATACCCACTAGTAGAAAAAACGAGCATTGTAAGTGGCCCTTGGAAGCAGTTGTGACCAAGCAGAACGAAGTCGGTTGCAATCCCCACACCGGCGGCTGTTTATTTTGTCATAGTAAGCTCTAGAGGTAGTTGGTAAGCTGAAACTGCTTGCGGAAAAGATTAGAGGTGGTTAGTTCTACGACACCACCCCTAGTTTCCGAACCAGTGCAAGCAGTTTCTCCAAAAAAAACCTCCTACGGTTGGTGGGTACATCTGGGCGCAACCTTTTCCTTCCCATTGTTTAAGGGTTATCACGAACCGCCTCTTCATTTTTCGTCCATTTCACTTCCCATTCCCTTCCCCAGTCCACGGCCAAACCCTAGAGCCACCGACACCAACTTCAACTCGCCGAGCACGTCGACTCTTCTATGCTTCTTCCCCATGACCTCATCGACATATTATACTATGCTAAACCGAGGGCGCAGAGATGGATTAGCCCTTGGTGGCGGCGTGAAGGCAAATTGATCCATCTGTGGTGACGCAGTGGTAGACCGGTCCATCCGCAACAGGGAGGTGGCATATCGGCCCATCCACGGCGGTGCGGTGGCACCTCCACCCATCCATAGCGGTGCAATAGCGTCATCAATAAAGATGGCTCGGGGAAGGGGTGAGTTGGCAGCTCCTTGGAGGGCAATGCCATCGCCGACCCGCACTGAGGCCTCCTCGGGCGTACTCATATCCGGCACAGTGAGCTCCCAAGTGTTACTGGCCTTCACACCAATGGATTTTTTAGTGCTAGTTGTTTTATACTCCCTCCGTAAAGAAATGTAAGAGCGTTTAGATCACTAAAGTAATTATCTAAACGCTCTTATATTTCTTTACAGAGGGAGTACTTATGAATTTTATTTGTAGGGTTAGATATTGTATTCTTATGTATTTTATTTATAGGGTTAGCTATTGTATGATAATGGATTTTATTTATAGGGTTAGTAGTTGTATGCTTATGGATTTTGTTTGTAGGGTTAGATGATATATGCTTATAGATTTTTGTAGTGGGTGTTGCATGAGCTTAGAGACCGATGATGAAACTTGCAGCCTTTACACATACCTGAGGTGTGGCTAGTTTTGGATTGTATGTGTCAAAGAACAACTTAACTTTTTTAACTCATGGTAGACAAGGTAGGTACATCTTTGATGTCGAAGATATCAAAAATTAAGGCTAATTGTGTTATCTAAGGTCTGTATGTTCTATGTGCCACCAAATTAATTATCGACGCGGTTCAAAACTAGTTAAGAGTATTCTTTTGAAACATATTTCAATTTTAGTTGCATAGTACAAAAACCCCGCTTATGGATTTGAGGTTTCTTTAGAAGGATTTCATTGAATCGCAACAATAGATGAAACCAGCATAGTCTCTTAGGTTTGCCGCAGCCACATGCTTCCTGGAGAAGTAGAGAGATTTAGCAATTTTTATTTCTTTTCCTTGAGTTGTTGGTAGGGCACTACTCGGAAAATGATCGACATGATCTGGACAAATTACAACAAACATGTGGCCTAAGTTGGGTATGATCTTCTCAACAATTTTTTTGAATAAATAAATATAATAATTTTAATCCTAATATCTGTGTATATCAGAGGGCATATTACCTTTTAGTTGCACCACACTAAAAACTAATCGGGTTGGAGTCGTACAAATGACTTCGTAGTCATCAGATTGGCCGCACATGTCCACACCCCAGCCATTGCTTTTGTAATGGATTGGACTTAGGTATGATATATTAAGTACATGCATTTATTAAATCGATGAATATATATTATGTTAATTCTTCCTAACTTTGTTCTATGCAGAGTTATAATTTGGTTACGTTGCACGAACGAAGATGACTAGTGGCGCTACAAATTTACCTGTTTATGTAAGCACCAACAGATTTCTTTTTTTTTTAACATGGTCCAGATGCAAATCACTCATATATACGCGCATACACTCACCCCTATGAACGCATAAATGCACACCCTACCCCTATGAGCGAAATCCTAAAATAAATTCAGGATAAATGCGAGGACGAGGACTTAGACCCTGGTGGGCTGGGGATACCACTGTCCACCTAACCATCCAACCACAGATTGGTCCGCAGCACCGACGGATTTCATTAGAATTTGTTTCATTGTTGATTGGATTGGAAAGTTGGATATAGAGTGGTGAGATAATCATTCTCGCCATCTTCTTCCTATAGTTGGCCTCTAGCTTGGTAAGAGGCGCGACAGGTAGACCACTCGAGATGATGGGTAGTTTAGGAATCTTTGGATTTAGATCCATGTCCTTTCTCTAGTTTGTTATAAGAATGGTTTAGGAATCTTTGAATTCATATATTTCTTTCATATGTTTGATGTTAGCAATTCTTGAATTTATAAGATATTTCTTTCATATGTGAGTTGTGAACTATGTAAGATTGGTCAATAAATTTCAATGTGTATATATATATATATATATATATATATATATATATATATATATATATATATATATATACCAATATAAAAAGACTCAAAGGGACAAATCTAATTAATCTCGGTCATCAAATCATGTCAATCCAACGACCTAGACTACTTCAATGTCGAGCGCTCAACACATTTAGCGTGCAGTTAATTTCATGCCAAATATAATGCTAATCACATAATAACCCGCAAATAATATCCTACTTAATATCCGCATGCACTTAATATACTTCCAAATTAACGTGCATTGCACGTACACATTGACTAGTTATGTGATGTAATTGACTTCTGTGATGAATGACAATATTTATGCTTCTGCAGATGTACATATGATCTTTTTGGCATTTCAATTGCAATGAAACAGTATGGTAGAAATGTTACTAGACTATAGACAGTTGTATGCATGAAGTTGCTTCAAATGATGAGTACTTCGGGCGGGTATATATTGGAAGCCGTTGGTGGTGTGACAGAAGTTGGAGGCGGTTTTGCATGCCAGACCGTTTGTGGTGGTAAGAGCATCTCCAGTCGCGCCCGCAACAGGCCTTTCAGGCCATTTTTTCGGCGCCGGCGCGAAAAAACCGGTCCAGTCGTGTTCTCAGGACACCGAAAATCACCGGCTCGGCCCTTTTTTCCACCCGGCAGTCACAGGCCGAACACGGCGCACTGGGGAGCAGTTGGGGGTTCCGGCGCAAGGGAAAAGCGTGGCTGGCCCACGCCGTGAGGTGAAAAGTCAAGGTTTTCTTCCTAGACTCGCCTCCCACCCCCTGCGCCCTCGGCCACCACTAGCTATATCCCGGCGCCACCCGTCGCCCTTCACCGTTAGATAGTCATTCCCCGCCGGAAAAATAGCAGCGCTTCGCCGCGGCAGCCCCTCCAACAGCAGCTGGGCGTTTCCGACCGCGTAGGAGCAGTTTAACGGCGGGTACACACCTACCGGGCGCAAGGTGTTCGGCGATTTGCCTGCCTCGACGATGGACTCGGATGACGAGGAAGCGCTCGCCGCGCTGCTGGAGGAGGAAGCCGGGCGCAAGATCTGATTGAGCACCTATGGAGGCTCAAGGGGGACGTCGTGTGATGAAATACGAGTTTTTATTTGTTGAACTATATAATTTTTATTGAACTATTTGTTGTTGTACTATTTTGTTGAAGTATTTAATTTTTCTGTGATGAAATATGTGGTAAGAAAAAATTGTGTTGATAATTGAACGCCGAGACACGGCGAACCACGCCGAATATGGGCCTATTTCTCGTCCATATGGGCCCTTTATTCGCCCAAATGGGGCTGCAAAGTGGGTCAATTTCGGCGCCTGGGGGCGACGACTGGGCGCAAAACCGCCCCCAGCGCCGATTGTATCGCCGGCTCGCCCCCTGGGGGCGATTTTTATGCGTCCTGTGTGTGTGTGGGGGGGGGGGGGGGGGGGAGGGGGGGGGCAACGGCTGGAGATGCTCTAAGAAATTGGAGGTGGTTTTGCTATGACATGTCTGCGCACTTCTAAATTTGCTCTAAGAAATCATGCATACTTCTAAATTTTTATTTTTATCCCACTTGTTTCTACATGACATGTCTGCGCACTTGCTTCTTTTTACAAGCTAATCATTTTTATTTGGTCACCTTTCAACTTTAGGATCAAGATCTTAGTACTCACCTAATACAACGGGGAAATAGGAACACCGAAAGTCTCCTCCTCTTAGCTCGAGCTAATATGAGTTTGGTGAACGGTAAAATCTTAACAAATAGGTAAAAAAAATATATAAAAAAAGAATTTTTGGGCAGCAAACATTGGTGTGTTTGTGACATGAAAAAAATCGCATTTGTGAAAGTGTGGACAAAAAAATTGATGCTCTAAAATGCTTCCAAACAATCTTTTTGGAGCATTGATTTTGATGCTTTTTGCCCAAACCTTCACAAATTTTATTTCGTCACGAAATTCACGCATGTGAATCACACATCAATGTTTGTTCACAAGAAACCCCAGTTTTTTTTCAATGTTTGTTTGGATTTTACTGTTCACCCGAGTTCACATGAACTCGGTCTAAGAAACTCCACGTCCATAGAAACATCCACTTTTAAAGGCGGGCATAAATTTTGTTTTGGTATATATGGAAGTTATACGTGGGTCTTTGGTATAAAACAGCAATAATGCGTGAAATATCAGGACCCGACGGTTAACCTATGTAATGGTTTGGCCATGCATCTCCCTGGATATGCACGAGCACACCGACCGAACTGATGTCCCAGCATCCTCCACGTCCACCACACAGCCTGAAGAACATAATTTCCACAAGGATGGCATTTCCCATCCCTTCCAAGCCAAGTGGACGACCAGTTCCCCCAAAGTGTTTCTGTCTCGAAAATGACCGGATGGACAGCCCAGCGACAGCGGGCGGTAGAACACGGCCAGCCATAAAAGCATGCGGTGGCCGAGCAGAAGCATGTGGGCGAGCAAGCGAAACCTGCTGCGGTGGATATGGATCGTGGCAGCAGAGATGCGGACGTACGCAGCCACAGGGTCGTGCAACTGGTGCGCCCGAGTGGTGCAATGGCATTGCCTTATTGAGCCTGCCGGGGACGTGTGGTCCGGGCGCCACCCAGCAGCAGAGAGCAGAGAGCTTCAACTGCAATGGGTCGCTCTCTCCCCGTCCCGCCTCCGGCCAGTGGGCCCGCCACCTACGCGGCCTGACACTCCACAGCGCGCTGCATTATTTCTTTCTTTTCATTTTCCCTCCGCGCACCGCAGCCCCTCCCCGCCCTGCGCTCTGGTTGGCCGGAGCCCCGGAGCAGAGCCCACGCGTCGGCGAGCGCGCGCTGCGGGTGCGCGCCCGGGGGTAAGCCATGGCGGGCGGTGAGGAAAGTTTTCCCGGGGTTTTTATTATATATATCACGTCAGCGTCGGGCCCCCTGCTGACGCAGGCCCACCCTGTGACCGCGCGCCACGTCGTGGATGCAATCGCGGCCTGGGCCCCGTACGTAGTTCTGTCTCAGTTGTTTGCGCTTTCTCATTAACCTTCCTCGTGGACCGCACCCCTTCTCCCGCTGCCGCCCGCCAAACGCTGCGTCCACCCATGCGCTCCGCCCTCCGAGTAATTGAAACACACACCGTCATTTCATCTCTTTGTATGCTTTCTTCCTTTTTTTTTCTCTCCCAGGATTACACCACTCTTTCCTGAGGCTGAACTACGGCCCAAAAGTTATAACATGATCATATATAATCTTAAAAGTGATGCCAAGAGCTATAGAGGTGCTCTGTAGCGATAGTCTGGATAAACAACATAGAGTTTAGTCAACCATTCAGGGTGGCCACTTTAATTAAACTAGCTTTCTTTTTTTTTTTTTTTTTTTGCGAAAGCTTCCTTGCTTGCTAATGTCAGTAGTAGTAGATACTATAAAACATGCAAAAGAATCATACCATGTGGCACCCCTGTAATGGTATTTGTTTGCATAGATGGCAATATATTTTTTGTTTTTATATTTCACATCTTCCTAAAGTAGCAACAATTTATTATTTAAATAGTTTAAATTCAGCTGCATCAAATATATATTGTTCTATATATTCCAGTTTCCACAAGTTGCTCGTACTTATTTTGTACACTCCCGTGAGTTGAGAATTTTTTGACTAAATAAGTTATAAAAAGCAACTACCTTTTCTTGTTCTTCTTTGTAATAATTGTAAAAAGCAACTACAGCTTTTCTGGTTCTTTGTAGTTCAAAAAGGCAACTTGCTAGTATTCCCCACATTGCAAAATGTAGGACATGGTTTGGCTGTCCATTTTTGTACTTTGGCCATAAAATTTGCGTGCAATACTTTCTTGATAGTTTTAAAAAGTCAGAATCACCAGAAAGTGATTTTGACAGAAGCAAATGATATAAAGCCATGTATGTTTGTGGGTTGAGGCATGAATTGGACAAACACGATAGGCATACAAATTTTAGCAGAAGAAATGCAATTCTGTGTTTCTCTGCATAAAAACGAGCCAACAGTTTCCAAACAAAAACACCATACGTACATAATAGTATATGTGATTCCCCGCAAAAGAAAAAAAATAGTACAGTATATGTGATTGTTGTGGCTGTAGCTGATTATCCCTTTTTTCTCTAGGTCACATGCGTAGCCAGCGGCCCCGTATAATCCTCCAATGCGAGCGCCCGCCCGGTCTCCGCGTTGTCTCCATCGTCCCGTCCATCCATCCAAAGCGGGCTCGCGGCTCCTCCCCCGAGTTACTGCTCTACTCCTTCCAGGACGCCTCGCTAGCTCCCTCCCAACTCCCATCCGCGTGTATGTTGAGCTAAAAATCCCCCACAATGCCAGTAGCCTTTGTTCGTACATGGCCAGGACCAGCCGCAGCAGAAGCCCTCGCTCCCCTCTCTTCCTTCTGAGACGAACCAGATCGCCTCGCTGCTCTCCTTCCTGCCGGCCCATCCACTAGTGAGCTCAGCTGATGGATCACCGGAAGCAGCAGCGGAGCCCCAGTCCCCGGAGCGGCGGCAGCTCGGGCAAGGGGGGCAGCAAGGGGGGCAGCAAGGCGGGCGGCAGCGGGGGCAAGAAGCCGATCAAGGTGGTGTACATCTCCAACCCCATGAGGGTCAAGACCAACGCGGCGGGCTTCCGCGCGCTCGTCCAGGAGCTCACGGGCCGCCATGCCGACCCCTCCAAGTACAATACCGACGACGGCGGCGCGGCCCAGGAACTCAGCCCGGAGGGGAGCGCGGCTGGGTCGACGCCTGACGCGGGCGCCCCCGGCCACGCCGCCGCTGGAGGGCAGCCGGAGCTCGCCGCCGCGGCGTTCGGCGACGGCGACCGCGACGAGGAGGAGGACATCTTCGAATCGCAGCTGCTGGACAACGACTACTCCGTCTTCTCGCCGCCGACGCTCCTCTACGACTACCCGCACAGCAACAAGGTGTAGTGACCAGTCACCCCCGATCCCTTCCGCACGCTAGCTGCATGTTAGCTGACGGCCTGACGCGTGTGCGCCCGCTCCTTATTTGCATGTCATTTGAGGATTTCGCTGTATTGCATGTGTGTGCCGCTATGATTTGTGCGTGCGTATGATGATCTGCTAGCTCCAATTTAACCCGTCGCATCCCCATGATCGGCCTCATAATTCCCCTATACACATATCTATTTGGGGTCTCCGTCTTCTTCTTTCCCCTTCTCTTGTGTGGACAAGGCTGTAGTGATGCAATGTGCTACGTAGTGTACATGTGTACATATGCCTAGATGTTTCGGCAATTGACCTTTTTCCCCAGGCCGGGGTTCGATTATTTCATACTGTTTCTCTGATTTTATGATCACTTAGTCCACCTAGCTAGTGCTCTCTTTGGCATGCTCAGCTGGCAATTTCTGGAGCACCACCACTTGTGGGTGTTACTTTCGGTATGGGGAGCTAGCGTGGGCGTCCAAACTGTACTTGATCATGCCTAGGCAATGTGCCATTAAGCAGTATGAACGTGTCTCTGAAATCCCCGCGAGACACGATCAAAGCCGAGCCTTATACACGAGAGCAATCACACGACTGAAACAACTCTGAAAAATTAGCGTTTCATTAATTATAGGCTTATAACACATTCCTTAATTTCTTTCCCTTCATTACGTCTTGGGTGATCAAAGATAGGAGCCGAGTCTCAAGAAAGCACACAAGTGCTGCATGCCATGCTGCAGTACCACAATTCGCTGCATGCTGCTTTTTACTATTCTTTTTCACAATTCTTCCGAATCTAGATGTTTAGCATCGTTTGACTAGTTTTTACCCTAGTCCTTTGGTTCTTCTGATCCTATTTGCTTCATTTTATTGATTTTAGTTGCTACCATGATTCTTCTAGATCAACCGAATGGTTTGGCGCTCCATAGTTTGCCTTTTCTTCTTTAATTCCTTTCCACTTTGACTTCCTCGACATTGATTGATTGATATAAAGTACTTTTGTTACTTCAACTTTCCTATTCACGCTCGATATGTGGGTCTTTGTTCTCAGTTATACAATTCTTCACTTTTATCTGTTCGCCACTACTTGATGTAGGATGTTGCACAATTTCTTGTGTAATAGACCACAAAGGATTATCGAAGTAATTAGCACTATCTAGTTCATGTATATATAGAAAGGTCTGACACATGTATCTTGAGATAGTACGTAGTGACACAAACTCAACCACAAACATTGTGCGCACATTTAAATTACTTATTTGGTTCCGGTAACTTCTTTCCTTTTGTGAACGTGAAATACACCTGCCGTGCTGAAAATTGCTCCTGTTTTTGGGATGTGACACATATATGCCATGCTAGTCATTTCACTTAGGTTGATTTAATCTATGCCCGAGTTGGGCTTCCATGAAATTAACAAACTTCTTCCGTGCATCATTTATTTCTTCTATAGTAGTTTGCACAACGTTTTAGTTTCTCAGATGAAAACTTCTCTCATGATATTGATCATATTTATTTATTTTCGTATGTTTTTACTAGCAAATGTGTATTGTGTCCACTATATAAACTAAGTCTCCTGCAATATAAGATCACCAAACTCTTGACGTATTACTTTATGTAAATCTGTGAACTTAGCACATTTTTAATATATTAAAATATAGTAAGACATTCAAAAGTATCTTGTAATAACTTTAGGCACATTCTAACTTTTACCTCTTAGAATTAATTGGAAATCTATTGGATGGCGGATGGCCTTTTAGTATAACTAAACCAGAAGGTAGTTAACAAATATCACCCTTTGAGATGATATTTTGATGGTTTAGTCGTCTATGTAGAATGGTGTTATTAGGGGATTGCATGCGCAATTTAAGACATTCTACTATAAAAGTGGAGTTTGTTGGTTTCGCTTCCACACCTCCCACCGATACATGCCACTCCCACCGATTTTTTCAAACCACGCGATAATCCCCCTTTTTTCTCAAACTTCCTCATTTTTTGGGAAAGAAATCCCTTGCAAGGCAATCAACAAAAATCAAATAAATCACCAAAAAACAAGAAATCCCTTGCAAGCAAACAACAAGATCAACTCGCGTAGCTGCACGTATACAATCTCAATTACATCATATCTTTCCCTTACCTTTGCCTATGGATTCCCTTCCCAAAACATAGCTCAATCTCAACCCAATCAAACAAGTTCTACGTTGAACCACTAGAATAAAGTAGTCCCCATTGCAACACACGTGTATTTAGCTAGTGATGTAGAAAGCAGTATTGCAAATGCAAACACCAATTATGTGGTGTTATTAGGTCACTAGCTATGCAATCAACGTCCATCAGTACTTGGTTATAGGGCTCGCATGCACTTTAATAAAAACCTCAACCATTAATTTGGTCAACAAAATGCGATTCATACGCCACAAAAATTATATCGTTGAAAACTTCTCTTGAATCTGAATCTAATGATATACTTTTTGATTATTAATATTTTGTTGACCAAATTAATGGTCAAACTTTTTATTAAAATATATATGTGACGCTTACAAATTCAGATTGAGGCAATAACTCTTAGGATTTCAGATATTCAACTTAATTTTGATTATGTAGATCAAATTGGATGAATAAGATGATTTGTGCCAAACCTTAACTAGTACTTTTGTAAGTAGTGAAATGGATATGTGGCAACCAATATATATAGGGTGTGTCTTCATAATGCATGTGTATTGTTTGATTATACCATGATTATGGTTGCTATATATGTTAATTATTACCATTATCTAGTCAATATCTACTAGCTCAAGTAGTGTTAGCACACAACATATCCTGCCTTCTTAGAGCATCTCCACCGAATCCCCAATATTCCATCCCTAATACGGTATTGTGCTATCCTAATACCTGTTTTCTGATTATTGGGAGGGGTTGGTTTAGCAGATCCCGAATAACATTATCACCAACATACACCAGATATGTGGCCACATGTCAGTGGGCCAATTCTTTCTGAATTCCTTTTTTGTTTTTTCCTTCCCCTATCTCCTTCTTGGTCTCTCTCTCTGGTGCTGGTGCGGTGAGTTTGTAGTCTACAACAGGGTGGCGACACCCGAGCTCGATTGACCTTGGAGGGTGACGGGCAGGACGGTTGCGACGAATGGGCGTGGGCTGGCGGTGAGGCGGGTTTAGGATAGTATTGTGGCGACGAACTTTGGGCGATGGGAGCGTGGTTAAGGTCGGGACGCATGGAACGGGGAGGAGCTCTAAGGGGGAGTCCATGCAGCCAAAACAATTTGCTTCCACATTGAGCCCATTCTTTGATCAAACTAGAAGATACCTCTGTTGGGTTCTACGGTAGGGTGCGTCAACTGCAAATCAAAAATTCCTACATGCAAAACATCCAAGAACATGCTACAGGAAATAAATCATGGATTGTTACCACTAGACGCGCAGTGCCGTGCAGCCGAAGAATAGTTGGGGCAGCGCGTCCGCGTGGTTCGTCTCCTCGTCTGATCTCCCTCGAACAACCGGTCGTCGGATCCCACGCACTGGTTTGCCGAAGTGGCGCAAGTGCAACACCTCTAGCGGTATCCACGCGTGCAGGAGGAACACCATGCGGTGGACTGCTAGATCCGATCACACAGTCGACGACAAGTGGAGGTGGCTATTCGCAACACATGCAGAACCTAGTCCCGGCGCCGAAGCGATCAACCGAATGAGTGTGATGCACCTCCACTATATATAGGCATCCGTCACGGGCTCAACACTTGGACCTCGCACGGACACTAAAGCCCAAAGTCTGTTCGGCCTAGATCTGAGTCTGAGTAGGATCACATCTGACTCGTGGAGTCGGATCGGGCCTCACAAGTTCCTTCCCTTAAGCATGCGACCCCTTAGGTTCAAGTCGGCTTGGTCGCAGGTCGGATCACCTCCGACCTGCTCGGCTGGTAGCGCCCTCTAGCAGTGTGCCGACCACTAAGTAGACAATGAAATCGGTTGGCGAACCTGTACAACATGTCACACTTATGTTCCCTTTGCCACATGATATATGCTATCGAGCTCAAGGAGAGTCTGACATCCTTGTGCTAGCCTGACCTTTTTCTTGTTCTAGTGATGCCGACCACAAACCGCATTATCTCATAATCCTTGTCGCATGGCCATGCTTATCTTGGTCGGATCACACGAGGGGTCCAAAGTATATCTCTCTTGATCGGAGGGGCAAACCCCATCTTGCTTGACCATGTCTCGCAACATGGGTCTGGACAAGTCCAAAACCTACCTTTGTAACTACCCAGTCACGGAGTAGCGTTTGGTCGGCCCAAAGCAGGTATGTCACCATCCCGAGTACATGCGGCAGCTCAGGTCTTAGGACATAGAACGTATGTTGTACTAGAGACTCACAGATGACATATCGCTGTGTCTCATAGCTGGGTTTGTCCGACTCGGATCTTACCTCAACTCGGATCCGCCTAGGTCGATCCGACCAGATCCTTCCAAGTCCACATTATCCGGCTAACATCCAATGCTCTATGGTTTGTGAGAACGAGCCATCCACCGTGTCATATGCTAGTCTTGTTGGCTGCGCATCCACACATCCCTTTCGACTAGAGACCTTTTAGGGCAGTCATCATACAATGCATAGTCCCACAAATAAGTCATGTACTTGTTGATACATATCATTGATAACGTCCAAGGACTCTTTATTCATAAACACATAGAAAATATCATCATACATGATTTCCTCTAGGGCATATCTCCAACAACCTCGCGTGTTACCGCGGGATTGGATATATGTTTTTTAAAGGCCTTCCACATATTAATTAAGTAAAATGTTATTGCAACCATTTATTACAGCATTAGCCACGCGGGGCGGAAAGCTATTACAAAGAATATCCTTCGACCTATTATCGAAACTACTTTTCGCAAATTGGTGCGCGACCTCATTGGCCTTTTGATCGATCTTGTCCAACTTAAGATTCTGAAGAAGTTTAGAGATTAGATCAAGCTTCCTTCTTCGGATCAATCAGGGGTCACCTGTCAAGGTTTTCATTTGCAAGTAAAGAAGCCACAAAAGTGCAACTGACCTCCAAAATAATAGGATTGTCAAGAGTGATACCGATATAAAGACCGGTTAGGCACGCCCAGAGTGCTTAATATAATTGGCATCAACATTGATCTTAATATAATTCAAAGGCAGAGGCTGCGACACCTCGATGATACTTAGAGGAATATTGATGGATCTTAAATCAACCACTACTCCCTTACCTTTGATGTTAGAAACTCTGCATTGGATTGACAATACAACAATGACGACTAGTAACTTTCCACAAAATTAGTGGAGGCGGATATAGATTCCTTCCCCTTACCAAACAACAGATCATTTCTCAAGTGCCAAGCTCTCCAGAAAAATAGATTCCTTCCCCTTACCAAAAAAATAGATCATTTCTCAAGTGCCAAGCTCCAAGCTCTCTAGAAAATGAAAATGACTTGCTCACGAACCGAAGAGTTTAATTGATCCAACAAGATAAGCAACCAATCCGGCCCGGTTATTTTGAATGGTGTACCTGGGAAAACCATCAAATGTAAGTGTGGTGTCAGGCTAGGAGATCCACTATCCCCACTACTATTAGTTATTGCCGCAGAATTATTACAAATCCTGATCAACAAAGCATGGCATAATGGTCATATCAGTACACCCATTGAGCAACCTGCTAACATGTCATATCCTATCATCCAATATGCTGATGACACCCTAATAATTATGCCAGCTGATCCACAACAAATCTCATGTTATGGAAATTCTGCAGATCTTTTCTGATTCACAGGTCTGAAAGTGAACTACCACAAAACCTCCCTTGCCCCTATCAACATATCTGATGATAGAGCCACCCAGCTTGCTAACATACTGGGCTACAAGAGAGAAAGCACACCCTTTACCTATTTAGGCCTACCTATGGGATCCGCCAGACCCATAGTGGATCTCATGCCAATGGCCTCTAGATTGGACAAAAGACTCTCTGGAATTGCCACCATGATGTCTTATTCTGGTAGACTAACTCACCTTAAAGCTATTATTACTGCTCTACCTATATTTGCTATGTGTTGCAACAAAGTTCCACTCACCATATTGGATCACTTTGAGAAATCTGGTAGAGCTTTCCTATGGTATGGAAAAGGCACTAACAAATATGGGAAATGTTTAGTCCAATTGGAACAAGTATGTCTGCCAAAATCAGCTGGAGGACTTGGTGTTTTGGACCTTAGAGTTCACAGCAAAGCTTTGCTGACTAAATTCCTATACAAATTTTTCAATAAGATGGATATTCCTTGGGTGCAATTAATTTGGAACAAATATTATGGTAATGGTGATGTCCCACAATTCCCTACCAGACATGGTTCCTTCTGGTGGAGAGATTGCTGCTCAATACTTGAAAATTTCAAGGAGCTAACCACTTGCAAGGCTGGCACAGGTGATACCATTTCTCTGTGGTATGACAAATGGAATGATAACTTGCTGAAAGATACCTTCCCACATTTATTCTCCTATGCCAAAAACAAAGACATCACTCTACAGAGTGCTTGCATTGAAGCTAAAAATGATTTCTACAACATTTTCCATCTTCCCATGTCCTCAGTTGCTGTACAACAAAGCACCACACTCATGGATCTTCTTAATGGAATAATGGGTAACAGTGCACATGATCTTTGGAAGTTCAAATGGGCCTCAGGATAATATAATGCAAAGAAAGTATACTATGATTTGATGGGATGCCCAGAGAAAACACCTAAACCTTTCCAGTGGATATGCAAATCAGGTTGCTTGCCTAAGAAAAAAATTCTTTTTCTGGTTATTACTACTGGATAGACTGAACGCCTGAGATCTACTTACCAGGAAAACCTTTTATATTGAGACACCCAGATGTGTTCTTTTTGATGATGAACCTATAGAACATTTAAAGCACCTTTTCTTCTCATGTGATTTTAGCCATAATTTTTGGCTTTCACTTGGCATTGAATGGGACACAGACCTGAACTGCAATGACATGCTGATTGAGGCCAAAAACAGGACACGGATCCAACCATTCAAAGAATGCCTAATAGCTGATTGCTGGACCATTTGGAAGCATAGAAACAACATCATCTTTGACAACAAGAGAAGGAATTTGAGTTACTGCATCACTTGTTTCAAAGAACATTATGGCACTATCATCAAGAGAGCCAAGCCTAGCCTAAAGGAGGGAATGCAGAGTTGGCTGGATTATTTGTAAACACTTAGATTACTTCTGCTTCCCTAATCTGTTGTATTCCATATGTACATAACCACCCATTATTAATGAAAAAATAGAGTTATAGTAGGGTTTTTACCCTATTGTGTTTGCTCAAAAAAAATCCGGCCCAGAAAATTTGAAAACCACTTCCCCTGGAATATTCCACCTTCCCTCAACACCATAAGCAAAGCCCTTGACTTAGGAAAAGTCACCAGAGCATGAAAAATACTTTCATCTTCCACCCCACAGATAAAACACATACCCGAGGTAGCCTGGTGGTGTGTAACTATTAATCTGGACTGCCAGACTATTAGATGCAGCACGTCCAACAAAAATTCTGATCTTTTGAGGGACATTGGCCTTTCATATGTCAATCCAAAGCTTCTTTTCCCCATTCACACCGTTGCTTGATTACCTATAATCCTCCTTGTTCTCCTTGAACTTCATAGCTAAAGTATACATACTTTTTACGGAGAACAAAACATTCTTCTCATTGTGCCACACAATTAAACCGTCATCCCTCAAGGATTGAGTACACATCTTTAGAATCCGTTAGCATCATTGGGATAAAACAAGTGCTAGATCGAATTCATATCACATCTCCTCGTCTCACTTATGAATAAATCAAACACCCACTCTAGCCTCGTTCTATTCTTTTAGCTGAAACCTTTAGACAAGAATTCATGTAGATCCAGTTATCTCTCCAATTATCTATACTTGATGTTGTGTAGAACAATAATTCGGTCCTTAAGATTTAAACTTTGTGGAAGCAAAAAACTTGTAACATGAAAATTTATGCATTTTATTATTAAATGAATATGATTTAAAATCCACTTAGAGTGCACTACATGTTCATGGTAGTCGATTATCATGTGTAGATCGAACGAATGCTAGTGGATCGAGCTAGTAAATCTCATGACTATAATTGTTTTGATGATGTGGAAGCCCACATATGAAGATTATTGGAAGTACCGGGGATCACTCTATTAGGTATATAAGATATAGGATGTTACCCTTATGTCCAATGAAATACAACTTTTTTTGCCCTTTTTGCTAATATGAGCAACGCAAGCTAGTTCTAGTGTCTCCCTATAACAATCAATACTTTATGAAAAGGAAGAGAACAAACATTTAATATTGTAAAGGAAGATAAACTCCTAGTCTTTGCATTGATTGATGCACACAACCATATTTATTTACTATTAGAAACTGTGTCAAGCATTTATGCTGAACATATCAACTTAAAAGAGGAAACCCTGAGGCCATCCACATTGGACATGCATCGCGGTAACATCTGCAAAATCCTACCAAAAACTCATATGATCATCAACCAAATCACTAGTCTAGCAACACGTGGGCCAAAAAATGGTGCAACACTCCAAGACAATGCCTTTAAGATGGAATTGTAGAATGACGATGTTAGCTAGTCCACTCCAAATCACACCATAACTGACATAACCCTCAGTCTCAGTGCCCGAAGTTAAAGGAAATACAAAAGGTCGTTGAGGTTATAGGCTAGGTAAATAGTCAATCTCATCTAACAACTCACATAAGGCGGGACTAGTTGAAGTTAATGGAGATCAATATTTGATTGATGCAATAACAGTCAGAAGCCGATGAGGTCGATTCTGGAACAAGCAAAGGTAAATGCCTGTATGAAACCCTTCATAGCAACCCAAATCGAGACCCTCCTCATCAAGTGCGTCATCGCACGACTGATAGTTAAGGGTTTGTAGGTATCTGACCACTGTAGCGTCATCTAAGAGTGACATTAAAGTCAAGCTTTGCCCAAATAATTGCGAGCTTCGTGGGTTTGGATCAATTGTGAGCCCTCTTAGCACACTTAAAGCAAGTCCAACGGTGGTACTTGTTTAAGAATAGGCTAGAAAGCTACCACAACACTAGCAACCCCGCCGAATACCCATAGATCTATGTGCCAACCATTGAGATTGCTAGACTCGTCGCATACCACAAAACTAGCAACCCTGCGAAATAATTATCTTTCCAATGTCTTTAAGGGCCCGACAATCTTCCTAACAAACTGAAACTTAGTCTAGTCTACTCGTGGGATCAGCTATGCAACCTCTTTCTAAAAAAATAGCAGGAAGCGCTCCTCCAACTAGGTAAGAAGAGCGGTATCTTGGATGCTTCAAGGAGATGGGAAATCGTTGCATGATTTTATTTGTTGTTTCGTTATTGTCTGTAGCACCACCCAAAAGGCATACGATGGTGTTGTTATCTAGGCATTCATCCAGGGGTATCACGATTGGTGATGCACCATGGAGCTTGGTACCAATGAACCACAGATGGCTCGGGAAATCAT
The DNA here is from genome assembly GCF_056163025.1 of Triticum urartu. Taxonomy (NCBI): domain Eukaryota; kingdom Viridiplantae; phylum Streptophyta; class Magnoliopsida; order Poales; family Poaceae; genus Triticum; species Triticum urartu. The sequence continues at coordinate 562,053,547 of NC_141875.1, forward strand.
GAGCACCGCCAACAAGGTGGCTAACACCGAGGAAGCCTAGAATTATGTCCATATAAGTGAGAGAAAAAGAATGTGCCACTGCTCATTGTGGATAACAACTCACATTGATCAAGAACGAGAATAACCATTCCAAGACAAGACATGTCAGACAAGGTCATGTCAATGTTTTCGAGCGGGCATCATCGACTACTCATTGGAAACGGAAGGTGACCGAATATGCCCAAGTAGCCCCAACTACATGACACGACTTTGTGAAAAATCTGGGCAGGGCATTCACAACACAGTTAAGGACAACCACCGCACTTGTCGTATGTTCCAAGACACACACAAAAGACGAGGTTGAAAAGCTTCACAAAAAAGCAAGGTGTGAGATTATAGTCCTAACGGCTCGATGTCGATGATGGACCCAAATGGATGGTCAAGCATATGTCGAGGGATCGACTTTTATGAGTCAATGTGACGGTACAATACGATGGCTCATGAAGTACTAGCAAAGATCCCCAAAATAAGCAAGGAGATAAATGAGTGGAAGTCTAGGTAACGTTTGATATGTTAGGACATATGCAACTTGTATTTCCTAGAGGGGTCAAGGGCTAGTGTATATATATAATTTATATGTGACAAATTTTCAGAAAGACCCTTATACTATGGGGAAACTATACATGCTACATGGAAACATAATATAACTCGGACATCCCCCCTCAAACTCAGGGTGGATTCACAACACTGCAGTTGGGAGAGATAAAATCCATGATGTGGTCTAGTCTGGGCCTTCGTAAAGAAACCCGCCATATGTAACTTGGAAGGCACATACATAAGTGCAAGAACCTAACCCTGCACACCTCAGCACATAAAAGAAGCATCAACACCAATGTCACGCGCAATATTGATGGCACACGTACTTTATGACAAGAGGTGATTAGGTGTAGTGATGGAAATTCCAAACTCTTGAAGTATCCACCATATGAAATTGCCTCTATCATTAAAAGAGCCATAGCTCGCAACTCATCCTATGCACTCAAACATGAAGCTAAAACATAATTATTCGTCTTCTAGGCAATGAGAGAACCAGCAAGAAAACATAGTGAGCAGATAGTGAACATTGCTTTGAGGGATCACTAGCCCACATATCATCTGAATGTGCCTAAACATGTAACAAACTAGAGTGGGGAAAGAATATACAGTGAGAGAGAACCCCCATAAAGATATCGTATAATGCAAAGGAGTTGACTATAGTGAACTGAAGTGGGAGCAGGGACAAACTAACTCAAAATATGGGCATGATAGGAGATGTCTGGACGAGTGACAACTAGATAGACAAGACTCCCAACAAGATGACGATAACACGTCGGATTAGACAAGCGATCACCATCAGAAGCACCAAGGTGAACATTGAGCTCCATGGGACTCCCAACAGTGCACTCATCAGTGAGAGAAACACGAGTAAGAAGATCCTGAATATACTTCTCTTGGGAAATAAAAAAACCATCAGAGGTAGAAGAAACCTCAATCCTAAAAATAACAAAGATGACCACGATCAGACATCAGAAACTGCTCAATAAGACGTGCCTTCAGGAAGCCAATGTGCTCAAAGTCATCGCCAGTGATGATCATGTCATCAACATATAGAAGAAGAAAAATGTGATCAGTATCCGTGGACAAAAAGCGCAGTATCTATCATGAGCACTCGTCCAAAACCAGTTGCTATCACCACGAGGCAAAACGCTAAACCAAGAACGAGGGGTTGCTTAAGGCCATAGAGAGAGTGACGAAGACGAAAAACCATGCCATCAGGAAGAGAATACTTGGGTGGTAGCTACATGTGACCCTCCTCAAGCAACTCACCATTAAGAAAGACATATGTGACATCAAGCTGAGACACAGAGTGGAGAACAAAGGTCACAACGAGAAGTATACGAACAGTGGTCATGTGGGCCACAAGAGTAAATATCTCATCATAATCACGACCTTGCTCCTGCTGAAAGCCGCGGGCCACAAGACGAGCTTAATTCAAGCGCTCAAGAGAACCATTGAACTAGTCTTAACCTTTTATACCCACTTAGAAGTGGTGGAACAAACACGGGGAGGAAGGAACACAAGATCCCATGCGTCGGTGCGCTCAAGAGCAGTACTCTCCTCTGCCATCGCATGTGGCCTTTCGGGATGAACAACAACAACATGAAGAAGTCGGCTCAAGAACGCTAGTGCCAGAAAAATCATAGCAGTCAATGGCTGGGCGAGGATGAGCACAAAAACCATAAGTACACTAACACGAGGAAGTTGACACATTAGAAGTAGATGGCTCATTAGTAGACTCATCCACAACACATGGATGACAAGGTAATTGAATTTGTTTGCTTACCAAGTCAACAACCCTAACACACTAAAGAGACATCTCCTGAGACAAACCCTAGATGACCTTGACGAAATAAACTCTACAGATGAGAGCCACAAAGATGACATGTACGGTGATGCCACTGCTAGAAAGAGTCGGTGTTCGAGGCGAGGAACGCAAAGAGACTGGCAGTGATGGTGGTAGCAGTGGAAGGAACATGAAGCCAGTTTAATTCCCAAAGTCGTTGAGAGTCCTAACAACTGATCAGAGAAGATTCAAAATCAAGAATGACATGACAACCACAGTCACTAAGACGAACAAAAAACGGGTTCATGTTAAGTAGAGGAACATGAGAAACATCAGGAACACAAAACGAAGAAGTGCTAAGAGTGCCTTGACTAGCAACAGGAAGGGGAGTACCATCCGTTGTTAGAACATGAATAGGAAAATGAAGAGAGCTAAGGGGTGACAAGGTTGCAGAATCAGGGGACATATGAAAAGATGCCCCAAAAATCTAAAATCCATGGGGATATACCTGACTGCATAGAGGGTGGTCTCAGTGCCAAAACCATCAGTTATAGAACTTGTAGAAAATGATGAAAAACTCAAAGCTGCAAGCAGACGCTTAAGTGTCATAATATTATGCTATGTTACGGAGATAGCCGAGGGTGTTGGAGTAGGAGCATGAGTCCCAGAAGAAGAGCCACACATATGCCTCTTCTTCTTGAAGAAATCCGATTTGAGGTGACCATCCCTATTGCAATAGTCGTCATGAGTACGAGCATGACCTTCACCACTTGGAGTGCATAGAAGCGTCGGAGCACTGTTGGGGTAGGGAGCCGGTGCAATTGACGGCGTAGTAGGATCTTGAATAGCAAGCATAGAGAGAACCTCAAGCAGACCAACACCACAAAGGTGAGTCTCCTCAGCACAAATCTCAGTAAGTGCCTAGAAACATGTAGCACATTGGTAAAGTATAGAGCGTGGCACGACTCAAACTCCCTAGGAAGCCGCAACAAGAACTTGTAGACATGATGAAACTCCAAGTTGGGTATCATAGCCTGGCAACATTGGCATGAACCACAACTAGTGATGCGGAGGGAGTCCTTGACACCAGATAGTAGAGCTTCGTGTGTAGAAATCATCAACAATAGTCACCCTGCTGAAGAACATGCTTCTAACAAACAACAAAGAGGTAGAGGGCTTCACGAGAGCGCTGATAGCGATGTCGCCTATTGAAGAAGGTCCACATGTCGAAGGCGGTAGAGAGTCCCACAAACTCAAAGAAAACTGCAGCACATAGAATAGCTGCAGCATGAGCAGCATCCTCAAACCGCTGAGTGTAGATAGATAGCTCATCACGGTAAGTGGCAAGAGCCGTCTGGTAGTCGAAGGCCTCCTAGTCATAAGCGACATCTGCAACATCAGCAACAGCCTTGGCAGCATCCCAATCAGTCTCGGAAGCATCTGAGGCAAGAGCCGGTGGCGCCAGCAGGGTAGGAACAACAAGAGTAACTGGACACATCGGACAGGAGACCTCACCTGAGAGGACGCTCGGAGACGAATACCGCACATATGAATCCACATAAAGGTGGTGAACTCGGTGTGGTTAACACCATCTAACATGACATGGCAACAGGGAATAGACACTTAGCTCGTTGTGGAGGGCATCACCATTTTTTGCCAATCAATTAACAAGACACAGTCAGACAAAACATATTAGAACATGTTGCGGGCCAGATTGGACCAAAGTACACCAAATCTAGGCGGCGACTTGGAGGGACGGCGGTGAACCAAGGACTGGGCGGGTGGGGCATAACATAACGAGGAGGTAGCGGCGCACGTCTTGGACCCATATGGGGAGGCACACTGACGGGAGTGAAACGGGGAGGGCGGGCGAGGCGTGACCCAACCAGGAGGAAGCGGCTTCGACCAGGACAAGGATCGGTGGTGCGACACTGACCAGGGTTGGTGGCGGGATGGTAGACAAGAGGGGCGGGGGAAGACAACAACCCTGAGGTACAGTGACCGCGGGAAGAGGAAGAAGTGACAGCCCATCGGGAAGAGAATGGCGGTAGGGTGAGTTGGATCACATCACGAGTTGCACATGTGAAATTTTGACCTAAGCTCTAATACCATATCTCACTATTAAGAGGGGGGTTGGGGATTGTACATTCGTACATCTAACTCCCCCTCCCGTCGATCCCCCTCCTCCATGTTCTGCATTAACTCAATCAAATCAAATCGAATCAGATCTTAGCAAAATCTCAACTAAATCAAAACTTTCCATGCCTTCCCTGTCCATACCCAAATCAAATCGAATCTTACCAAAACCTCAACTATAAAACCCTTGCCTTCCCCATCCCATACACAAATAAAATCAAATCTTACCAAAACCTATAATATAATGGGTCTAAGATTAATGTCAGACGTGATTGATGGTGAACCACTACAATATGTATGCCCTCATTGCAATGCACGGGCAATTAGATAGTATATAGAATGTACAGATGGAACATATATATATATATATGCATAAAGCTCCTTATACCACGGGGAAACTATATATATATATATGCTACATGGAAACATAATATAACTCTAACACGATAAAGGCCACTCTCCTGAGAAGTTCATCCGACCGAGATGATTCCCAGTCGTGCTAGAACCCACAATCAACAACTACAAAGTTTCAAGTGAGCTAGCAGATGAAGAACTTCATTGAACAACCTCTTTTTAGATGCACCTAATTCCCATCGGCTAGTCCCCAACTCTTCATCCACCCCCCATTGGTCAACTCAAACTTCCTATAACCTTAGGGACACTAATGATTTTTTAACAAAGAAAATCATATTCGATTGGACGACTTCAAGACATCTTACAATGCCATTATAGGGTTGTTGATGCTCAGTAAGTTCATTGAAGCAATGCACTACGTTTAGTGATGCGTAAAGATACCTTTTTTCGAGAAAACGCAAAGGATTTGCGCTTCATTGCATTGAAAAGATGGGAGATTACAGTCCTCCTAGGAGGCTAGTGCTACAAGGGTCAAGTTCCCCTTCAGTGGATGTCCCAGGATGTGGGCAAGACAATCCTGAGCCCCTGTGCCCCGGCTTGTGCCCAGCACTTGGCCTCGGCCTTAATCCTATCCACTAAAACTTCTACCGAGGGTCGCGCATTTTCAAAGACACATTCATTTCGGTGCTTCCATATCATCCATGGGATGAGCATGGTGATGGACTGCAGGCCTTCGCGCAATGCGTGGAGCGTCTGCCTTTTCGTTTTCTGCCACCAGTCCATGAGTGTCAGCTCACTGTTCGGTGGCTGCGAAGGTATGCCTGTCTAGTCCAGGATGGCGTGCCAGATTTGCCTGGAGAATGGGCAGGCCAGGAGTAGGTGCTGGATTGTCTCTGGTGCCTGATCGCATAGGAGGCACCTTGGGTGGTGTTGCAGGCCGTGGCGCGCGAGGCGTGTCGCTGTCCAGCAACGGTCTTGGTTGGCAAGCCAGTGGAAGAACCGGACACGCGGCGGTGCCCAACTCTTCCATGTCAGTTTCCAAGAAGGGCACCTTGTGGATCCATGGAATGTCGCGACATAGCAAGATTGTGCCGTGTAGGTGCCGCCGGGCGTCCACCTCCATCGCAAGCGGTTAGGCTCGTGCGTGAGGGAGACGTGCTGCACGGCCTGCCATAGCATCGGGTATTGCCCAATCTCGTGGATCCCAAGTACCCCTTGGATGTCTCGGGTCCAAGCATTGCCCATTAGGCCCTCCGCCACCGTTCTTGCTTTGCGTCGCCGCTTGGGGATGCATTGGTGTAGCGCAGGGGCGAATTCGCAAACTGATTGTCCATGTAACCAGCGATCTTCCCAGAACAGGGCCGTCGCTCCGTCCCCAAGGACCATAGTGGTGGAGGCGAAGAATAGCGCGCGCTCCTCTCTAGAGAATTGGAGGTCGAGCCCTTACCAAGCGCGGTCATCGTCCGTGTGCGCGTACCATAGCCATCGTAGCCTCAGCGTGAGGCCGACACGCTCCAGGTCCCGAATCCCCAAGCCACCGTGCTCCAACGGTCGGCACACATGGCGCCAGTTGACATGGCAGTGTCCACCATTGGCCGTTGCGCGTCCAGCCCATAGGAAGCCTCGCTGTATCTTTTCCAGCTGCTTGAGTGTCTTATTGGGTGGGGCAAATGCAAGCATTTGGTGGACTGGGATGGCTGAGAGCACCGATTTGACCAGTGCTAGTCTTCCGGCCTTGTTCATGACGCGTAAAGATACCTGAACCAAAGGAGTCATCACAACATGAGGTTGCTCTAAGGTTGGCCTTCACTGGTACAAATAGAGCCTTGAATGATAACAATATCAGAAACCAAGGGTCAAGGATCTCAAAACATGAAACAACAACCTCGATGGAAGAAGTCAAGTGAGCGCCAGATCGGCATCAAAAACCATAGCACATTATTGACTTAATGTTTTATTTAGATAAACCACGAGTAATAGTGTGCAACACGACCCTTCTTGCACAAATTGCATGTTCAGATTCACCTAAGGACAAGCAATCAGGGGCTACATTGGTACAACATACCTTGTAGAATTTTGATAACATGTTGTCAAAAATCTTTTCTTTGCTTCCTATTTCTTTCATAAAGGAAATGGTCTCAGATAATGACATGCGGGACACACATAAGTCCTTCATTACCTCCTCAAGGTGTACAGGGGTTGGGAATACGCCTTCCACCTCCCCTTTCCCTCACATAAGAATTTGAGACAAATTACTTGGACTCCCCTACTCGTAACAAAGACTTCTATTTAGACTGTAAAGAAAAGGACATTGAAACAAAGGGTCCACACCGAGCTCATAAAACTTGAAGTAAAACAGGTAGTCAGTCAAACCTTTCCAATCAACATAGGTTTTGTAATGAGACACAACAGTGTGAGGTTAACACAAAAATAATACAGTCCCAACTTACCCGGGTTTAAGTTCCATTTTATAAGTGGTGTGTACAAGGTTGTGTACATAAGTGAAGGCCGAATATGACCCAAAGTGCACACGAGAAGATTTCACTCGACTTCGAATTTCTCCTACAAACAATGAGTCTCCCTAGTCTAATTGGGTGTCAACATCGCACGAATAGGGAACAATTAACTTTGCTCTTTGTGACACACCTCACTGTCCTATGCTTCACCTCCCACTCGTAGTTGTTGTGTCAGAGGTATGTGGATCCTCTCAGCCTTTGCCTTCTCCAACTCCACATTCATCAGAAGGAGCGTGATAAAAGAGATGGCCACCTCGTAAGGCCTAGAGTTGTGGTGCTAGGAACATTGAGTTAAATAACCCAGTAAGCCATTGGAGCCCTAAAAGTCAAGATAGATGCCCTTCTGGTAGCCAATGAGCGAAGGTAGAAATCCACTAGGTCGCATATGGTTTTGAACCAATGGCATGGTGAAACCCGTGAATGGAAATATCCCTCAAAGCATACGCTCCCGAACACTTGAATTGTCCTCAGTGTTCCCGGTGCCCCTACCAAAGTGCATGGGCGTGATCGAGGACTTAAGGAGCATGGTTGTGTATAATTCTTTCACCACATACTCCCTCCTTCCATCTATATAGGGCCTAATACGTTTTTCGAGGCTAACTTTGACCAAATGTTAGAGCAATAATATACGACAAACAACTTACACAAAGCATATCGTCAAATCGTATGCAAAAGGAGCTTCCAATGTTATAATTTTCATATTATACATCTCATGTAATATTGATCTTGTGAATAGTCAAAGGCGATCTTGAAAAATGCATTAGGCCCTATATAGATGGAAGGGGGGAGTAACATTTACGTAATAGCAAGTTAGTCTCTTGAAAAATCATCTTTTCTGGTGAGTGGACACCTTGTTTGTGTATAGTTCTTTCACCACATAAAATTTACGTAATAGCAGGTTAGTTTCTTGAAAAAACACATGTGACTATTTTCCCTCCTTTGGGCCTTCTGCTCAAGAAGTGTGAGAAACTACTCAAAGGAGCTGAAATGCTAGATGAACACACCTGGCTGACATCGAGAATCTCAAGCATAGAATCCCCATGCACGACAGCCCGGTCTGAACTTTTCACTTAGGCTCAGCATTTCTCTTTCCTCTGTCACGACCTCATTTCTCATACTTGTGGAGGCTAGAAAATGGGAGGGAAAAACTATTGTACTCAGATAAAAGTAAACTATCTACGAGTCACATGATGCCACAATGAATATGGAACCCTTTGAAGATGACGGATGGAGAAAAGACCAACTTAAAGTTACAAGCGAGTATGGAAGAAGATGAGCCGATCTAGATTACACAAAGCCATCAATATTTTCACTAGATAAGTAGTAGATCAAATACATACTTATCAAATCCCATGTAAACCTTTGAGATTAATCAAATACATAAATGAGTAGGGGAGTTATGCCGAGAGAACTGAACATATCTAAATCCTTACCCATATGATGAAATACTTTGATAATCTCCATATAAACCCCCTTTTCTACACATACTCATGTGTTTGTAAGGTTGATGAACGCAATTACCGCTAATTGTTAGTGATAATGATCTTGATTCGATTGAAGAATTCATGAACTTCTCAAGTGAAAAAAATTAATGGAGTAAGTAACTCATTTGTCCAATGGCATCCAAGCATCTTTATATAGTCTCTACTCAATAAACTACCCTTTGAGACATCTTTTGTGCAAAAGCTTTTCTAATGTGAATCATGTGCGCATAATCTAGAGTTTGGAACTTGGCCAAATCATCTAACTAGCCCACCTGAATAATATGAATAGCAAGATCATTGATCTATGATCTTCGTTTGTCCCGAAAATGTTTTGTTAAAAAATATGTTTAATTAATTTGTCCATATTGGCACTTTATCATTAAATCCTTCAAGGAACCATCTGTGGCCAATTTGCCTTGGCCACCCGAGTAATCTCGCTAGATTTTGATGAAATATTTCTTAACTTTAAAAAACTTGAACTTAATTAGTCTACAACATTGTCCATGGGTTTTCACTGATATTCAATTCCACAGGCTTGGAGTGGATAACACATAGTTAACCAACCTACAAATAGCTCAATACTAATCTAGAAAAACTTAATATTGTAATCATGCATGTAGTAGTTGAATATGTTCTTGTTATATATTAGTGATCCAATCACCGAGTCTTGGGATCACGCTAGCTACCAAGTTAAAAACATCGAAAATTGTTCTTGGCTCATATTTCAAGAAAAAACATTAACACCAAACATATATTTTTTGGGAATAACAAAGATATCATTAATATCTTAATTACCTTGTTAGGTATGCTTTCCCGAGTTGTTTGTTTCAATGGCATACTTGTAGCTACCCACAAATTTTGTAATTAGGCGCTGCATAATTAGATTATCCTAATTCTCAAATTGATACCAGCCCAACTAGTTACAAGGTATACGATTGCTTGTATACATGTTGTATGCCCCACAAGATGCATCAAGGGAAATATTATCCATGCTAAAGATATGGCATACATGATCAATTATTATGAATACCTATAGTTGGACCCTATATATAACAAGGGATAATAATAAGCACTTAATAACATAAGCAAGAATCATTGCATCGAACTATTGGCCTAGACTAGATGTTTTTAAACACTTACTTTTGGTGGTCGATGAATATATGGCATGTAGTTTCAAGTCTATGTCTAGAGTAAAATAAGTTGTATAGTGGACAGGGTACAATAAAAGTACATAGGATACATGGAAAAGACAAGCAAATTGTTGCAAGGTAGAAAATTGGCTCTTGATTGAGGGGCTCTCAATTCTTCGCATGATGCAAGTTGGAACACCAGAAGACGAACAAATTGGAGGCATAAAAAAAGTCAAAGGTAACCCACATGATAAGAGGCCCATGAGGAAGACAAAGCCCACCAAGCCCATCCATCACCAACCCTGTTGGACTAAGACAAATCTCTCCATGAACCAAGTTCATGGACCAAAGAATTTTAAAATAGCTTTTCTTTTCTCCTTGTTTAGGGGCATTTTAGAGTTTTCTACAATAGGAACTTTTGTCTTTCCTTTCCGTCCCCACCACCTATAAAAGGACCCCCCACCCATGGGTCATTTGTAGAACATCTCACTTTTATGAATGCATATCTCACATGCAAAGTGGTGTTGAGAGCTCTTCTCTTGGTGCCAGTCTCTAACATCTCTCTTGCCAAGGCAAATGAGAGGTTCTGAATCGAAGTCTACAATTGCAGTTCTTCCTCTTAATAGAATTCTTGTTCACGTTTGTCGATAGTTTACCTTGATCTCTTGAACAACATGAGTAGGATTCTGTGTTCTGACATAACCGAACTTGTAAAAAAGAAAATATGTATTTTCTCATTAAGTATGATGACATAGAGCACATTCATCATACACCCACTCTCTTGTGTATTTTTTCACTATGACAACACACATGATCAATGTATATATATATTGAAATGTATTTTGAGGAAAAAAGTGAGTCGATAGATTGACATCTAATTGGGGATCCTTGCACAGTTCAATTAACTCTTAATCGAGGAGAACTATTATTATCTACTTCATGAGAACTATTATCTTCTTCATGGTTAATAAGCCTCTCATTGCCAAGTATGAAGATATGCAATAACCTTGAATCCAAGATGCCATGTAGAATTACAATGTGTGTCGATCAAGCAAGTTCATAATTGAGATTTAATTGATGTACTGGCCATTACTTAAACGCATGTTGGCTTCTTAAAAAAATAAAGGTCTTGCAAGACTAGTATCATATACTATTTAATCATGCTTCTTTCCTAGTCCTTGATAAGATGAAACCATTTACTTTAAATATAAAAAAATTCTCGAAGGCCTTGCCCTATTAATGTACCTTTCATAGTCCATGATAGGAACTCTTGTTGTAAGGCCGGACTCACTAGCCTCTTTGTCAACCTAATGCCATCGTTACCTGCATAAAAGCTCTTCATATGCAATGCTAATGCATACATTTAGCATTTGAGGGGTGTTAAAGAGTATCAGTAATCGTCTAGGTATTTGTATTAATCTAGATTTACTTCCTTGTACTCCAAATCTCTTGTACTATATATTTCCTCGGGGCTATGCAATAACGGCAAGTTGCTCCTGTAACACTACCCATCTTTGAACTAAGGGTTTCAAGATATATTTCCTCGGGGCTATGCAATAAAGACAAGTTTCTCCTGTAACACTACCCATCTTTGAACTAAGGGTTCCAAGGTGGCAATTAAATCATGAATATCATTGAACCTCTACTAAGTGGAAGTGTGCATCGGTACCGTTGAAAAGGTGGATGAGGGCATTGTTCTGATTGTTTTTCTTTGTATATAGTTATTGGTTCCAAGGACCTAGTGGTACTACAGGCTATGGGACTCCTGTTTCTTGCCCACCCACCCCCCCCCCCCGAAAAAATCATATTATTGACCATCTTGAAGCAACACTCGTACATAGAACACTATTACAGGAAGTTCAAAAACATCATCATTGCTGGTACTTTGAACCGCCTATGATGAAAGCCCCTAGATAACATTGGCTCATCATATAAGATATATGAGTTGTTTGGGATGATGCTATCATATATGGTTCATCTGGGTGGATTAATTGAGATTCAAGCTACAAAATTAGAACACAACTATAGCCTAAAAAATGTCGAGGGAGCTAAATTACAAGATAATGGTGCCCTTCACTAGCTAGAGGTTGTCACCCTTCCCCACAACCAGCTTCGATGGTCTTTATAAGGGACCAACACCAGGGAAAGGGTTCCTTTATCGAGTATAACTCATATTTTGCAAACAAACTCACTAGAGAGTACAATTTTGATCATAAACCCATAGATTTTCTTAGTATTCCAAGAATAATAAAATTCCCTAGTTGTTTCTATAAACCCTAGTATTCTACTTTCAACCAACAACTACTTAAAAACATTTAGTAATCAACATCTAAATCATTAATATCCCACGGTAAATGGGAACTTCCAACATATTAAATAACCACCTTTACAAATATGGTTATGGTCAGGCATAACTATCAATACCTCAATATACTCCTATAGAATCACATCCTTGGCCCTCAAGGGGTCTCCATCTTGATACCCACCATCCTGCATGATCCTCCTCCTAGCTTCCCTCCTAGAATCCGATTGGGCGAAGTCCTAAAGGGGTTGGTGCGCGGGAGTAATGTCGTGAAGGCCATGGATGTGATGAGACAACACTTTGAGAAGAACTTGTGGGCATCATTGGTCATAGACATGGTGATCATGCTTTAAGATGTGGAACCGTTGCACTAAGCCTGAATTGTTGGTGTCACCCCGATTGAGGAGTGAGTACCATTTACCATGGCGTGAACGTTCTCCGCTACCATCCCCAACCACATTTTTGATTATATTAGCCGGCTTAGCTTTCGTGCCTAGACAGACTTTGACTATACAATAAAAGATAGCTAGATGATCTGTTGTCAAGTGAAGAAAGGTGGCCTATAATTCCTATGATAGGCCTAAGTCCATCACCTAATGTCAAAATCAGATTTGTTGGAGGAAAAGGTAAACCTAACCTACAAGGGTCAAAAATGAAGTAGGTCTAGGTACGATCAAGCTATGTCGTGAGCTAGTGCTTGAACCATACATGGTTGAGGCTGTTCATGCCTCTCACTTTAGCGAAAAGACCCGAACCACTAAAAATCACTATGCACCATAGACAGTCAATACCACCATAGGTGTCGTTGTTAGTGCTAGTGTTCATATCGATGGAGGAAGGGAGAGGAACAAAGGCTACATGCTAGATTTTGTGGCAGAAAGTGAGACGTGAAGATTAGAAGGCTAAGAGAAATGGAGGAGCATGTGCGGTCTAGGGTTTGGAGATGAGAGGTGATCCATTGTTGTGGCACTTGTACATGTGACTTGCTCGGGAGATCACAGTGAGTTAGGTTGGGTAATTCAATATGTTTTTTTACTGGAACTCACGATTAGGCATACAAGTCATTTGGGATAATCTTCTTGTTTGAGATGGTTTGTCATACTAATGGTTCATGTTAAACGGTCTCGATAAGTAACTTATGATAGACTTTGGTTTCTAAACATTCTTAGGGTAGGTTAACTGATTGGTTGAATACAATATATGGATTGCTCAACTACAGTCAATTATGATAAGGTCATCTTAGATCAAGGGTCTAGAATTATATTTCCTACAGTAGTGAAAGAAAGTGTTGGTTCACAAGGTAAACTAGAGTTGAGAATACTTTCTACTCTAAAATTTTGAAGGAGCATGGGCAATATGAAAATAATACACTACAAGATTCATGAAGAGGCCACTACATCAAAGTTGGAGACTACGGTGGCACGACAAACACTAGAATTAAGGGAGATACCCTAGCTAGCATTGTTATTGCTACATAACCTTCATGTAATAACATAGAAAAATTGGTGGAAGCAAATTCACTTTGCACAATAGAGTTGCAAAGGCTTATAAATAGTGAACAAATAGAATGATATTTCTTGGATCTCATAGACCTGACAAGGGAAAAGTGTGTAGGGTCATGAAAATATTTGAGCTCGTGTAGATTAGCAAGGTTTTATGCCATGTCTTAAAATAGAGACATGATATGAAACACATTAAAATGGTGGATGAAACTGAATCAGATCTTCTTAGCATGATCAACATGGTGTTGGTCTAGATATATATAATATGAACCATCATGGTCTTCTAAAGCTTAATTCCAATAAGCACCTACATGGAAGGTCATTGATGAACTCGCTTCAAAATCATTATTTTCAACACGGTAATATACTTCCACATTTTCAGTTTTGTTTGAGCCAAAAGGGTTACAAACTTAAGTCAAATGCATTATCTGGCTGAATCTATCTGTAGCAAAGCTCCAACCCCTCCCATCATATCAAGTAATGATCTTCGTAAACCATATAAATCATGAATTTCTCAGTGGCCGATCAGCATAGTACTAAAGTACCCAAATAGGTCATTGATGACTATCAAACATTCAAATATAATATTCACTCATGGTGTGTTGTGCATACCCTCAGTAGTGTGCATGAGGCCTCCAGTCATGCCCACCTCAACCCACCAAAGCCTCTCAGGCATGCCCACATGCGAACTCACGAATTGAGCTTCCCTAGTCAACATGGCTGGCTCAAATCGAGAGAAAAAAATCCGTAACCAACCGACAACGTCTGCGCTGGCCTCTCGGCACGCTAGGGGTCACCTGCCTTCAACTCCCAAGCAAACAGAATGAGCCATCACCCATACTCCTTTGTATCTGACTGAGATACATGCTACGAAATACAAAATTCCATGTTCTAGTTAGTTCATTTAAAGGTCTGAACTGATGGAGAAGGGCGGATAATATATTTCAACACTCCCTCATGTCTAGGGTCCTTCAATCCTTAGATGCGGGACGATGTAGGATGCAAATATTATTTTAGTACTACATTGGTCAGGTCTTGAACTCAAGACCTCTTGGCTCTGATACCATATTGAATTTCATGCTCCACCCAGTTCATCAGAAAATATGTACTGATGAGAAGGGAGGGCAATAGATTTACCAAATGAAATATGAGCTTAATATGTCTCAACATATACATACCATCAAACAACACCTCAGCTCAGACATGTCTCAACATAGACAAGCTACCAAACTCAGAGCAGTTGTATGCACTCAGCATGTATTAGGGCCTTAGCGGGAGTAACCATGTGGGGGGGGGGGGGGAGGGGAGTCTGACTAACAAACACACCCTAAAGTGACTACCTGATAGCCATCTTGTCACCATATATGTTTTGTAAATGAACAAACCTTGCCATGGTCTAGATAGCCCAACCTTAACAAAAAAGTTAGAAGTTAGTCATTAGAGTTAAATCAGATCAAGCATCCCCATCTTAATCATCCATGCCAGATCATTTGGGTAACCTAGAATATTCCCAAACATTAGTGCTGGTAGAAAAGGCAGTGCCTAGGAGTCGCTTAGGCATGCCTAGGCGCTAGGCAATGGCCAAACGCCTCGCCTAAGGCATAAATGGAGGTCTAGGCAGGGCAAGCAAGGAATTGCCTACCCAAGCAAGAAATCATGCCACATACTGCACTGATATGCCAAACAGGTTATATTACAATGTTAGTAGATGGTAATTAACTTATTTATATTTCCTAAATTAATATCAACACCCATATAATAATCACAAATACACTTCGAGTAAAAACCATATTACCGCCTAGGCCGCACCTATGGCGCTTAGGCACCGCCTAGGCACTAGGCGAAGGACAACCGCCCCGCTTACGCCTACCGCTTTTTCCAAACTTGGCTGGTAGCTTCTTAGGTAGAAGGCCTTATATTCGTATTGTCCCCTTTAGACCTCATTCCTTGATCATCCTGCATGATCCAACCTAACACCTTATCTTCTCAACATTTGATAGATCAATTTTCCATCCTATTGTCTTGGCCACTTGTATTATTGAAACATAAGCATATCTAGAATTATGAGCTTATCTTTAACTATGAGAACAATAAATTCATTAGTCTTGAACCTTGTGCATTGTTATCCTTATAAGAAAACGGATGATTGGTTAGAAAATTTGTACAATGGGATCTCACAGACTTCTCGATCAAGGCAGGATCATTTGGGCCATTTGACCACGATTTTGTAGCATTGGTTTGGTAGGATTTTGGGAAACTTTTACTATTAGCTGGATGATCCAATTTAACTAGACAACATACGAGGTATTGATCTAGAGTTGTGTTCTGATCATACCATGAACATGTGATAGACTAAGACATTGGCTAGAGAGATCTTCATATAACTTTTACTGACATCCATGAAGGCTCAATGATTTTGTGACACTAGTTTCCAAGATGTAGGGCTTATACCTAATAGATAATCTTTACTGGGGTTGGATGATTCACATATGTCAATTTCTGAAAGAGAATGGTTCCACTTATTTCAGTTTAGGGAGCTAATTATGTTTATGCTAACAACTTGGGGAGATTATGATCTAGATTGTCCAGTGTAATCTTCCATAGAACATTTGTTCAGAGTTGGTGGAGGATGGATCCATGATGATCTAGGAACATGCATCTTTTTAGTTGTTGTACTTCTACACGATGATCATCCTTGCAAGGGTTTAATGACCCACAAATAATATTTTCTAAGAAAATTGGCTCAACTATCTCCACTGGAAAGCTAAATCTATGCTTGGGTGGATGTTCATATAGTTGCACTTGCAGCTCCACCCATCATTCTAAGACCTTGGGAGATTATAACTCTCTTGTGCATCAAGATTATCCCTATATTTCATAGGATATTGGAAAGTATCGATAGGAAGTTGGGGAACATCACGATTGGTTTTATGAGCTTGTTTCAAGGCACTTGTCTAAGGCTCGAGGAGGTTTTGAAGATCTTCAACTCACCTATTCCTAGAGAAGGTCTACCTCGACTTTGAGCGCTTGTGTTCTTGATAAGACACGAGAAAAAGCAATAACTACAAGACTGCTGCAAACAGGAGTAAGGGACTAACATTTCCCCAACACCTTGGGAAATTAATGCCTCCTCTTCCTTTTGCAATTATTATTGTAATTAATATCCCAATTTGGATTCCTAAAGTCCCTTAGAGCTTTGATCAGGTTGGTGAAAACACTAGAACCATGTAGGTTGAGCGTTATTTTGGATAATACAATAAACACTTGTTACTTGTTTAGAAACCTCTTTCATTAATTTACAAAAGTAGATTTGGCAAAAGTTCTTACAATTGTACAACAAGTGTTTCTTTTGTATGATAGCATGAGCAACCAGTTTTTTTTTGAGCCGGGCATAACCCCTTTCCATTACTTAGCATAACGGAAATACAAATAGTTTTAAGAGTTCAAAAGGAGACCTAGAAAGGGGAAGCGAGCTCAAAGCACCGCTGGGAAACCCACAATGAGCACTCGTCATCGAGCAGCTCACCATGGGGCGAAAACCCAATGACACCCTAAAACCAGCCGACTAACTCTAATCAGGAGAATTCCAACAAGTTTTAGGAGGGTTACTCCAGACATAAACCATGAGCCCACGCAGGGGCGAAAGGACTATTTTTCCAGATATAGTTAAGCACTCACGCAGGAGCAAACGAACTATCTATCCGCAGCAAACGCTTCAGCTCTCAGTTTGAGGTTCCCCTCGGCGCTGCACAGATCCGCATCATGTTCGATGCATTGGTCCTCAGCATCTTGGCTCTGCGCTCCATCATCTATCGATCATCTCCTGTCATCAAACCTGCCCAGTAGGTAAGAAAACCACATGCAGAGTAAACCACATGCAGAGTAAACCTACCCAGCATGAGCAACCAGTTGGTGACCACTAGTTCTACACTATTTAGAACATTGGATACTTTCTCTAAATCACAACATAGTGATGACTTAATTTCATTAAGGAATGAGTGTTTTCAACTCTTATGAAAATATCCATCTTTCTACACTTTAATTGAATTATACTCAATTTTTCCTTTTTAGTCACTCGTTAATTTCATCAAGAACTGGGTCGTCTTAACCGTAGATGCCTAGAAGAAATGGCTTTCCAAGTGAAAGGAGGTCGGATCTCTACTAAGACAAATATAGGAAGAAGGGTAGTGACAATTCTTCATAATGGGCATAAGCATAAGCCTGATGGGAGTAATTCACATGGAGGTGGAAGGCCTAGCGAAAAATCAAAGGTGTCAACTAGAGAGGAGAGGTGTATAGTCTACTAACAAAGTTTATTCGAATTAAAGCAAAATAATTTGTAGATATGCAAAGGTTCTCTAGGGAAATTCTAGGTGGAATAGACTATATGCTACAAGTAATCTAGTAATTCTACTAAGACAATATAAACAAGCTACGTAGGCACACAAACAAGGCAAAGTAGTAGAATCAACAAAAAGTGACACGAAGATGAGGAATTTATTCCTAGAATTCAATTTTTTGTGGGCTTTCTATGTCTCCACTTAAGAGGCTTGGAGACCAACATCCGTAGAGCCATAACAGTTGAGCCTTCTTCTCCTTGAGCTTTGGGCAGAAAGTATGAAATCAACCAATAAAGGTAGATGTTTAGGCGGTCACTAGCCTTCACAAACTCCCCAGGAAATCCACAATGTTGGTTGCTTCTGGGTGACTCCCATTCCCTAGGAGCCCCTAAACTCCCAAGAATGGCCACGATGGATGCTTAAGAGGAAAATTTGGCTCTTGATCGGTGTAGATCCCATTTTTCACTCATTCTAAGCAACAACAATAACAACAATATTCTTTCGGTCCCAAACAAGTTGGGGTGGGCTAGAGTTGGAACCCATAATATCTTGAAACCAAGTCATGGTTCTGGCACTTCGATAGCTAACTACCACGCACCCCTATCCATGGCTAGTTCTTTGGTGCTATTCTAGTCCTTCAAATCTCTCGTTACGGACTCCTCCTATGTCAACTTTGGTCTACCCAACCTCCCATTTCACTCATTCTAAGGTGTCTCTCAAATCCACTCTCTTCCTCCAAGGGGTTAGCTCAACAACATTTAGAACAGGTGAGAGTTCTTGAAGTGTTGCATTTGAAGTCGGCAAAGAGTTTCTCACTCTTGGGGCAAAGGGGATATTTATAGGTTCCAACTCGGAATTAGCCATCACAGACTTCCTTTCAACTTTTGGATGATGTGACACTCCAAATTAGCCACTCACAATGGACGAATGGGTTACAACTTCTGACAACCCGGAATTTCTGGGTCAGGACGCCTGGAATTAACATCCACCATCTTGAAAGACCTTGGGTTTTGCTTGGAGATGTCCGAACAAACCTTTCGGCCCAGGCACACGTCTGTAATTTTGGGCCCAAGGGTCTAGAGTCCTTGGCATCTAATTCAAGGTAGGCTTTATCCATAAGTTTACAGCTGACATCTGACTAGCCTTGTCCACTGGCAAAAGGTAGGTCCATATCTTAACTTTGGTTGGCAAAGATTAGAGCATCACAATGAGCTCTTCTCATGGGATCTCGACGCCCCCTCTTAAAAGTGTGGCTTCCATACGACTCAAATGTGACTTTCATCACTAAAGCATAAAGAAATATAATCTTCGACCCAAACCCGCCGTCTTCTTTTCTCCTTTGCATTTTGCAAGGCCGTTGATGCCCCGCAATAATTGGTTGGTGTGCTTGTACGCTTATAACACATGACAGTCCTTTAAATTGCTCGTCAGCAATTACCAAAACCTAATTAGGGGACCTAGATGTCCTTTCACCTATGCGTGCTTGGAACTCCAACGTGTCCAATGTGTTTTCAACCCAAAAAGTATAATATAAAGGATTTTCTTGTTCGTGTTCGGGAGAAATACTAAAAACATAGGATTTCTTCGATTATGAAGTGATGAATTGTCTGATTAATAAACGAGGCTAATTTTAAAAGAAGCATAAAAAAGGAAATGGCAAATAAATAAAGATAGAGGGAATTGCATGGGTGAAGAGGGCTGAATTCCAAGCTCAAAGCATCACATTCTCTCAAAAGAAAAAATTCTATTGTCATTTTTCTTTCTTTTCATACGATAATGTGTAAATGGGACGGACTTGAGTTTATAGAATGCTCCATACACATATCTCACCATGGGTCAAAAGATAACTGACTGGTTTTGCAATCTTAAAAAAATCCTTTATGAAGTGGCCCTGTATTTGTAGCACTTCAAGCATGGTTTGAGATAAGTTGAGAATGTGAGAGAACATTGATGTATTTGGAGGATAAAGAGGAAGATCGTAAAATCGTTGAAGAATAAGATTGTCTTTCTCCACACCCTTATTTCTTGTGATCAACCCTAAAATACCTCCAACATTGCTAAACCAAATATCTGAGTTCTGAAATATCTGATACTCTTTTGGATGTAGCAGTATATGAGTGTGTCTTGTTTTGATAGGTTGTAAACAGTCCTGGGTTTAAGGGTACTGACGGAGACAACTCAGAATTCATTTATTGTTTGACAAATATTAACCTACATTCTGTGTATCTATAATACTTTCGAAGGGACACATTCATAATATGTATTGTGTACCTATATTCATCTTAAAAAATTATAAATGCTAGAAAAACATCTGTAATGAGGACTTGGTATGCATTTGTTCTATATCCGACACAGGATTTGATAGAAAAACAGAAAGACTCGTCCTCACCCATCTAATCTGTCCTGTTGTTTCCTATTCTGTATTTTCAGTAGTCATGTGTAGAAATTGATCTGTATTACTTGTATGATACTAGTGACTAGTGATGTATTATACTGTTATTTCCAGGGTCAGCAATCATCTTAGTTCTTTTGTGGAAAATATATTAAAATGGAGAAGAAAATTTAAAATGGAGCAGTTGGTTGGCAATACAAAATGCATTCACCTAATTTTTGCATGGAACCTACTGGATATTAAGCGAATAAGTTCAGCTTGAACAGTTGAAGTGAAGTATTCATGTAATTTAATTCTACATGTTACTTTAATCTTGTATAGAGAGTTATGTTAGTAATAGCTGAAGATAAACAAATTATGAAGAATAAGGGCGCAAGAGCAATACTAAATGCCTAAATTTTATTTCCTCTGAAGTTGAACGAGTTAATTGAGCTATTTAACTGAACCATTCGTCCATTTTCCTACCATATCATATGTTCATCCTTCTGCGGGGTCCTCAATTAAAGTAAAAGTAGGTCAGTTGGTATCTATATTCTAGTATTGGCTCAGAAATAGATGATATTAATGAACTGGCTGACTTCAGTGTTCTGGTTGGTGATCCCTTATGTATGACACTGATTAGATGCTCAATAAAAGTCACTGAGTGAAACAACAATCTGGTTTCCCCCAGAACTCATCATAAGACCTGTAGAAATGAGCTCAGCTGAAGTCATTTGACTGAAACAAAAATCTAATTTCTTTCAGAACTCATGAGATGACTTGCAAATTGTGCATATGTGACTGAAACTGTGAAACAGAAATTTGCTTTTCCCCAAAACTCATGATATGACTTGCACATTGTGTGTACTATATGGCATGTGGCCTTGTGATGTGTTCTTATTTACTGTAGAAATATGAAGTGTTAGATGAGCTGTTTCTAAAACTTACAGCACAATTCAGAAAAATAGGTGTTGTTTTCAGTTGGCATCCGTCGGTGACTGGTATGCTTGCATTTTACTCTGAACCCCGAATCAGACCACAATTTAAAAACTCTTTTCTAGTGAAAAAACAAATATTTTTTTCTCAATTGTGCTGTAACACTCTGCTTGTGTAGAAAAAATAACTGCAACCTTTTAACCTTTTGCATATAAAAAAACAAGACTTTTTCTGTGTGTCTGCATTCCTAATTTGCAAACTGATAGTTACCAACTTCTGTTTTTTCTTCTTGTAAATCAGCAGTATCTTCTACATTGGTCAGTGCCAGGTTATATAACTGCTAGAGCTCACGAGGAAAACTGATGCTGATTACTGGTTTGTTCATGGCACCTTTACTTGCTGATATTGGCATGCACTGGGCAGCACCCAATCATTTCCATGCACTTTTTCAAACAAAACTGCTGCTCTAGTCATCCCGTCCTTTGCTGTTCGTCACTTTACCACATGAGGTGTTGATGAATGAAATAATGACTCCGGTACTGAACATAACCTTCCCTTTTTGCATCCATAAAATTTCCATTTGATTGACCATAGAGCAATTATGATGCGGTGAGTACTACTTACACTGTCCCCCAAAACTTATTCTGAAATCATAAAACGAAGCCCTGGTAGAATCTGCAAGTTGCAGTCTGAAGACGAAATAGCTAGGTTGTGGATGCATGAGATGACGGATTGTTCAGAGGTCGGATAGTACTGAAGCTTCCTCTTTTGAAAAGAAAATACAGTAACATATATAGATGATGGATTACCATCAGAAGCTTGCCGGCAGCGACTATTCTGAATCTTCGCAAAGAACATCTGCTTGTAAGCGTGGGCATTTGATGCATCTGCTTGGTCAACCTGCCTGTTCCTCCTGTCCTGCCTTGTTTGGTCGTCATCCATGAGATACTGCTTGCTTCCGTAGATTTTGATGGTAAACTGGCTGGATTGCTCGACTGGGGGTCAAGTGACCTATCAAATTTGTGTTCGGAGTTTTGAGCCGTCGGTAGTTTCCGCACGGTACAGGAAGAAACCAGAGCGAGGAGAGGAAATTTTGCTCTCTGCTAGCAGTTAGTTTGTCTCGTAGTATTACAGGATTACGTTTCCCTTTTCGAAAAAAAATACAGGATTACGTTTACAAGGGAGGCAAGGTCCGTTTTGCTAAACCGACCTAGTACTGGATAACAACCGACTTGGATAAAATAGCATTCTTACAGATCAACCTTATCTGCTCGTAGTTATCTACTGCTCCATGCGTTGCGAGATGGGCAAGTCAGTTTGACTTTGGTCACATGCTGTCTCTGAATTTCATGTGGCTCGACGGCCAAGCTGCTACTGTTCACCTGTGAACATATCCTTTGGCTGCACCCAAGCTTGGAAACACATGCAGTGTTAGTTTAAAATCTTATTTCGTACTGTAGCTCGAGGAGAGAAAAAATCAGGCATGGCAATGTTAACTTTTTTTGGATAACGGAACGTTCGATTAGCCCGGCCTAATGCATACAATCAAATTAGTACAGTTTTTTAATGCAAAAAAAGATGAGTACAATGTTTATTATCTCACTTGTTTTCTTTGTCTTTGTTTGCTTATTTCACTTGAATTTTTTTTCGTTTGCCTTCGTTTCTCTTGTTTTGGGAACGGTGCCAGCTCCACCGGCTCCTAGCGTGGTTTCTGTTGGCCTTCTCTGGTATTGTTTGGCCTTCTTTGTTTTTTCTCTCTTCTGATTTGTCTTGTTTTGGAGAGTGCTCAACATTCGCAGTTGCATCCATACCTTTTTCTTTTCTTTCGCGGGTGCATCCATACCTAAATACCGCGGTATAATTTCATTTCCTATTTACTGAAAAAGGTTTTTGCCTCGTTTTGTATTATAAAGCAAACCGCCCGAGCCAAACATCCAATATAGTTCAAACAACATACACACACAGGGGGCTCATCCCAATACGAGTACAAGGTTCAATGCTGAGGGCACAACTGAACAAGCCCAAGACGAAAAACAAACACACGAATAGCACCACATGCAGCAGGCTCAATTGGGCTCCGGAGGAGGGGGCGGCAGCGGAGGTGCCACGCGCAAGAAGATCGGTGAGGAGGGTGTTGATGGCGTCCCAGCCCTGAGGGCGGCTAAGCGGCCATCAAAACTGCAAGTAACCACACATTTTGAAGATTACGTCAGTCGCATATCGAAGGGGCACTTTCTGGATAACGAGCTTGTTGCGGATAGTCCAAAACGTCCAAACGAGGACTCCAACGCACTACCATCTGATATGGTGGTAGCGAGGAGGGGCGGCGTGGATCTCCTGAAGCAGGTCGAAAAAGTTGGTGTTGCACCACTGCCCACCAACCGTCTCGTGGAAATAGGACCACAAGAATTGGGCGGTGGAGCATGAAAAAAAGATGTGGTTAGAATTCTTTACCGTGCCGCACAAGGGGCACATCCCATCTCCTGGTCCATTGTGTTTGAGGACCTCGATCCCAAAGGAAGGCGTCCTCTGATCCACTACAACCGAAAAATCCTAATCTTCAGAGGAAGGCGAATGTCGCAGATCTATTTAAAAGCTCACTGAGAAATGAAAAAGCATGACATTTCATAAAAAAGGCTTCTCGAGGGAGTAAACTCCCATCTCATTCACGTCCGGAATACTGTTCTTCGTTCGTACGTGTCAGATGGTATGCACAGTTGTCTTATTGGAGTATTAAGCACATTTGAGTGACAGCCACACTGTACAAATTTTCTCTCTCAAAACAAACATAGGCCCTGCTTTATTTTAATAAAGCCACATACCCACATGATACAAGGTATTAAAAAATCCGTATATACCAAGCGGCCTGCTTGGTAAGCAATCAACAAAATATTGCAAACAATGAAAAAAAAATCTGTATATGCTGTTTCACAAAAGAAACACGACAAAACATACCGAGGGCACTAAAAATGCATAAGAGTGCACCGCCGAACACCTCTAGTACACCACTAAGAAGAAGCACATGAGGCACGCCGTCGCACAAGAGTGCACTATCGAACGCTTCTAGCACACCGTCAAAAAGAGGCACATGAGATGCGCCGTCGCCACAGAGATACACACACCCACCAACAATGCCCCTAAGACGGTCACGATACATTGTACCAATTTTATACCATAGAAGTGAGTGAAAATTGCTTTTGGAGACCAAACTTCATGGAGGCCATTTTTTGAAAAATTCATATTTTTATGTTCCAAAAAATTCTGAAAAAATACAGATATACATGGAGGCATAATGTACATGTGTGTTGCTTTTGGAGACCGAACTTCATGAAGGCCATTTTTTGAAAAATTCATATTTTTATGTTTCAATTTTTTTTTGAAAAAATACAGATATACATGGAGGCATAATGTACATGTGTGTAAATTTTCACGATAAAATACATTGAAATAAGGGTTGTGCAAAACAAAACAAATATGTGTTTTTCAGCACATGATACCGTTCATCCCCAAAGTCCATGCATTTGTTTTTTTACATGTCGCAATTCAAGGTATTTCATTGTGAATTTTCATACACACATACATTTCATCCTTATATAGATGCACATTTTTTCAGAATTTTTTAAACTGAATAGTTTGAATTTTAAATTTTTCAAAATTTCCGGCCTTCATGGAGCCCGATCACCCAAACGCCATACTCAGAACTGTGAATATTATTTTCTTTACATTGCACAGAAACAACGTCACACTATTTTTGCAGTCTGGCACACGTGCTACCTTTTTGCTTGATGTGGACTTCTTTGCCCCACTTTGCCGGACTCAGAACTCAGCTGACTCCGTTTGTGGAGCGGTACCGAATGGTCCAACTCCGTGGAGCTGAAATCTTGGAGCGGAGGCCTCTCCATACATGTTTTTTTAGAGTAATGGCCAATAGTATAGTCAATAATCGGCTATATGAATTTACCATGTCACTTATAGTCAATCTTAATGCTCACTCATACAATAGTTAGTCATACTAGTGTACTACATCATTAATATATGGTGAAATGTTTCTTTTACAAAGGGTGTTGGAGTTCGTGCTATAGCGGGCTGTAAGTTTGTAGTTTGTAGCGAGTGCGGCGTTTCGGTGCCCAGGCTCATCTGCACCCGTCCAGGAAAAAATCATAAAAAAACATTTTTTAATAAATTCTAATCTTTTTTTGCATGGTAGACAATTTATCACGTGAGGTCCGCTCAAAATTTTAGCTTATTTTGACTTATGAGAAGCTCTCAGCAAAAAAGACAAATCAGGTCAGAACAGTGCATGAACAGTAAACATTTTTACAGACTTCGAATTTGTCTTTTTTGCCGAGAGCTGCTCAGATGTCCAAATGATTTGAAAATTGAAGCGTACCTCACGCATCAAATTATCTACCACACACAAAAAAATTAGAATTTTTTGAATTTTTCTAGTATTTATTTTGATTTTTTCGTAAGGGCAGGTGCAGCTGAGCCTGGGCTCAGAAGTGGATTACCGGTTTGTAGCCCGCTTCATTTTCCTCTGGTATTCTCTCTCATCCAACTCAGCAAAAATATATTATTTAAAGTCTTATAGCTCGTCTACGTCATCTTATTATACTTGCTCTTAAGTTAGTATTCATATATCCCTAAACCTGCAGGTCGTGGAGTTGCTTCAAATTATGAGCAAAGTCCCGCTGCTTAGAACATCTCTCACAAATCTCCTTTCTCATATAAAAATTTGGTTTAGTGGGAGTTAAGGAAAAAATTGTTTCAACAGATCCTGTAAACATGATATTTTTAGTCGACTACATATAATGAGCCCAACTTCCTCTCCATCTAAGGAAAACAAGTCTTTTTGTAAACCTTTCCCTAAAACTGTCATGTAGCATCGCCACCCGAGTCCACCTCCGCCTCTGACCACCATCATCGGATTTCCGGCGCCGCCCGCCTGCCACCGCCACCAAAAACCACTTATTGGGGAGGGGGTGGGGCTCTGGGGAGCTGTTGGAGATGCCCACCTACAAACCTCCCCTAAATTATATGGAGACCCCGTATAACCACTATATGGAGACCCCGTATAACCACTTTTAGTGAGAGATTTTAAGAAACCTTGTTGGAGTGCTGTTAGGCCCATTCAGAAGTGGTATGGCTCCACACTCCAAGCAAGCAAGGCCGGCCCTAATGGGCTGACTCCACTGAGTCAGATCCTTGAAGTGCAGGGGTGGGGGATACCCCGTGTAGCGGGCGTGCAATGACATGGAGGTTGTGTCGCATGGTGAGCGCTCGAGCATTCAGGAGTTGCCTTATCCCGAGCAAGCCATCAAGTTCTAGTTTGATTGTTTGAGGTGGGTTTATCATTTTCTCAGGGAGTCTTTCCTTGGTTTTTCGCCTTTTTTTTACAGGTTTTGGGTTTTTCCCTATCTTTCCTCGTTTTTTCCTGGGGGGTTTTGTTTCTCTATTTTTTCTGGTTCTGATTTTTTTGTTCCCATCTATGGGGGCACATGTGTGCTCCCACTCCCATGTGGAGCACATGTTGAGCATTTGGGCACACGAATGTGCTCCAGCAGCAAGCAAAAGTGTGCTTCCTTGCGAGAACACGGTTGTGCTTCACCCAGCGGGAGCATAAAACTAGTACACTTGGTAGCAAAGTTGTGCTTCCTCTCAGGATCACAGTTGCGCCTACCCGCCATGGGATCATAGGTTAGTGCTAGTTGGGAGCACGTGTTAGTTCATTTTGAAGCACAGGTTAATACTAGCTGGGGGCACGAATTTCTCCAGAAAAAATGTTCGTCGAAATCTACCAACATTTGATCTAATTTTCAAGATCTCGATATAAGAAAGACAATCAAGATAACGAGCAAGCAAAGAAGCAAACAAGAAAAAGGCAAATGAAAAATATTTTTTTATTTTTGTAAAAACTTTTTAGAAATGAGGGAGATGAAAACAGGCAAATGACAAGTAATGTGAATGCAAGGAGATGAAAGTTTATGCATAGGTACTTGATAGATGTTGACGATGTCTCTGCGGCAACCGCGACATAAATTATTCCTGCTACTTGTGAGTTGCGTTGGGATTTCCTCGAAGAGGAGAGCATGATGCAGTACAGTAGAAATAAGTATTTCCCTCAGTTATGAAACCAAGATTATCAATCTAGTAGGAGAACCAAGCAACACTATGTAAACAACACCTGCACACAAACAACAAATACTTGCAACCTAACGTGTAAAGGGGTTGTCAATCCCTCAACGATTATGAGCAAGATTAAACGATAGAGTTTTTCATAGATAGATCAAACAAAAATACAAAATAAAATAAATAAAAGTAAATTACAATGAGATATTTTTTGTTTTAATATATGATAGAAAATAGACCCGGGAGCCATAGTTTTCACTAAAGGCTTTTCTCGTAAAAATAGCATACTGTAGGTAGAAAAATTATTATTGAGCAATTGACAGAAAAGCAAATAATTATGATGATATCCAAGGCAATGATCATGTATATAGGCATCGCGTCTGAGACAGGTAGACCGAAACGAAGTTCATGGAAGAACGGAGTAATGCCTTAAGCAAGATGGCATGATGTAGACAAGATAAACTCACATATGAAATAAATCCCATCTTGTTACCCTTAATAGCAACGATATGTGCGTGTTATGTCCCTTTCTGTCACTAGGATTGAGCACTGCAAGAACGAACCCATCACAAAGCAGCTCCTCCCATGGCAGGATAAATCAATCTAGTTGGCCAAACCAAACCAATAAATCAGAGAAGAAATAAGAGGCTATAACAATCATGTATAAAAGAGTTCAGAGAAAACTCAAATAATATTCATGGATAGATCTTTGATCATAAACTCACAATTCATCGGATCTCAACAAACACACCGCAAAAAGTCATTACATTAAATAGATCTCCAAAAACACCGAGGAGAACATTGTATTGAAGATGAAAAAGAGAGAAGAAGTCATCTTGCTACTAACTATGGACCCATAGGTCCGTGGTAAATGTTGGAGAATGTTGCATTAAAAACAAAAAAAATTCCTATGCTCGCCAAGATCAATCTAGGAGATGGACATCTACGAGAGGAGAGATTGCATCTACATACCCTTCTAGATCGCTAAGCGGAAGCGTTAAGAAATGAGGTGATGTAGTCGAACGCCTTCGCGATCCAATCATGATCCGTCCCGCGAACTCCCGATCTAGCGCTGAACGGACGACACCTCCACGTTCAACAAATGTACGACTTGATGACGCCTTCACCTCCTCGATCCAGCGATCGATGGTGTAGTAGCTCGAGTCCTCCGGCAGCACGATGGCGTGATGGCGGTGGTGGTGGAGAAATCCCAGCAGGGCTTCGCTAAGCCTCACAGAGAAGGACTACGAGGGAGAGGGAGGGCAGCGCCGTGGCATCGACGGGTGTGGTTTCCCTCCCTCTACCCCTCTATATATAGGGGAAGGGAGGAGGTGTGGCGCCCCTAGATCCCATCTAGGGGGCGGCGGCAAAGGTAGATGAGGGCGCCCCTAGGAAAACCCTAGGGTGGCTTGCCCCCCAAGCCAGGTGGAGGGACCCAAGAGGGGGCACCCCACCTCTCCTGGTTATGTGGGAAAGGGTGAGGGGGCGCACAACCCCTTAGTGGGCTGGTTTGCCCCCTCCCCCTGGCCCATGGCCCCCCAACACTTGTCGGGGCCCCCCGAAACCCCTTTCAGTCATGCTGGTCATCACCCGGTATCCTCGGAACAATTCTGGACTCCAATACCCTTCGTCCAATATATCAATATTCACCTTCGAACCACTCCAGAGTTCATTGTCACGTCCAGATCTCATCCGAGACTCCGAACAACCTTCGGTAACCACCATAATGACTCAACTATACTTATATCGTCACCAAATGTTAAGTGTGTAGACCCTGCGGATTCGAGAACTATGCAGACATGACTGAGACACCTCTACGGTCAATAACCAATAGCGGGACCTGTTTGCCCATATTGGTTCCTACATATTCTATGAAGATCTTATCAGTCAAACCTCGATGTCAAGGATTCAGCTAATCCCGTATGCAGTTCCCTTTGTCTATCGGTATGTTACTTGCCCGAGATTCGATCGTCGGTATCTCCATACCTAGTTCAATCCCTTTGTCTATCAGAAAGATTGTTAGGATGAAGAAACTTGCGACGAATAACAACAAGATCTTTGTTTGCACAATGAAGAAGACATCAATGAACCATAGGATGGTACTAACTCTTTTACCTTGTTTTTACCCCTTCCGCCATTTCAAAATTTATAATAGCGATTTATACATATCTTTGTTTTCAGTACTTTTCGAAGCAGTTCACCAATGATTACCTCTCAAACCACCTGCATGGTCAAGAGGCGAGGAAGCTATTCATTCAACACCCACTGTACAATATTGAAGTCTTCCTGAAGAGGATGAAGGTTGGGTGGGCAATTATCCATAGCCACTGGCCTAAAGTTGCAAGGACATTCAACATCACTGAAGGCTCAATATTTGCCTTCCGCTTCTGCAGTTTCCCAGATGAGATTCATCTGTCTATCTGTCTATTTACCATGTATGATGCTACTTTTCAAAGGTTTTTGATGTTGCATGTGAAACTTGGTGCTGTTGTGTAAAGGCGTAACTGGGTGCTGAAGCTATCTGATGTAATCCGGTTATGAAATCCTGGTTGCCGTTATACGGATATGAAATATCTGATGTGTTCTATAAGAAATGTCAATTTGATAACTACATGGATTATCCATAATAGGCTAATTACCCTGCTTATTGGGATTTTTATTGCAGACGGTTACTCAGACAACACCGTGGGCGATGAAATCAAACAACCCACACAGTTTCTAGAAAGTAGGCGTGTTGGATCAACTAACAATCACACACGGCTTCCGGTGGAGAACTGCTTGCGTTAGGCCACCTTGCACAAACGTTTCCACACACAAAAAATGTGTGTGATATACATACGAATGGAAATGTTTTTCTAGGATTCACCCGTGTGGGATGTACATACGAACGGAAATGATTGGGTTTCGATGCCTCGCCTGATCGCACACGAGCTCATTCCCCCCCCCCCACCTGTGTGGCCGGAGGCCTATGCCCGACGGTTTCTGGGTCATGTGGGAAGGACCCCCCTATCACACACACTCACTAGGCGACGGTTTAAAACTCCGTCGCGGAAAGGGGTAAAAACCATTTGTATAGCACGTCTCTGCACCAGTGAGTCTATCACACCCGATCATCACGTGGTGCTTCGAAACGACGAACTTTCGCAACGGTGCACACTTGGGGACAACACAATTTTATCTTGAAATTTTAGTGAGGGATCACCTTATAATGCTACCACCGTCCTAAGCAAAATAATATGCATAAAAGGATTAACATCACATGCAAATCATAAGTAACATGATATGGCCATCAAGTTGTGCTTTTGATCTCCATCTCCAAAGCACCGGCATGATCTCCATCGTCATCGGCATGACACCATGATCTCCATCATTGTGCCGCCATCGCGGTTGTCACGCCAACCATGCTTCTACTACTATTGCTACCGCTTAGCGATAAAGTAAAGCATCACATAATGCTTAATGATTGACACGCAGGTCATACAATAATTAAAGACAACCCTATGGCTCCTGCCGGTTGCCGTATGCATCGACATGCAAGTCGATATAAACTGTTACAAACATGATCATCTCATACACAGAATATATCTCATCATGTCATTGGCCATATCATATCACAACATACCCTGCAAAAACAAGTTAGACGCCCTCTAATTGTTGTTGCATGTTTTATGTGGCTGCTATGGGTATCTAGCAAGAATGATTCTTACCTACTGAAAGTGCGTTATATCGACTAGAGGGGGGGTGAATAGGCGATTTTTATGAAAGTCTTCGAAACATGGAAGTTTCAAAGACAAACAATAGAAATAAACCTATTACCATGCAGCGGAAGGTAGACTACACTAGGCAAACCATAGTCAAGTATTCAATGAAGTGAAAGCACAATGACTAATAGCAGCAATGTAGTAAGGATCAGGTAGGAAGATATTATGAAGCCAAACAGAACACGCAGTCACTCAGTGAAGACAAAAGATAGTGCAATCATACAATGACTTCACCAGGACCAACAGTAAGTGAAGGGAAGGGAAGGATGAAACCAGTGACTCGTTGAAGATAATGATTTGTTGGACCAGTTCCAGTTGCTGTGACAACTGTACGTCTGGTTAGGGCGGCTAGGTATTTAAACCTGAGGACACACAGTCCCGGACACCCAGTCCTGAACACACAGCTCAGGACACCCAGTCCTCACCGTATTCCCCTTGAGCTAAGGTCACATAGACCTCGCCCAATCACTCTGGTAAGTCTTCAAGGTAGACTCCCAAACCTTCACAGACTTCATTCACCGGCGATCCACAATGTCTCTTGGATGCTCAGAACGCGACGTCTAACCGGCTGGAGGATTCACAGTCCTCAAGTGTAATAAGTCTTCAGATCACACAGACAAGAAGACTTAAGTGATGCCTAACACTCTTTGGCTCTCGGTGGTTAGGGCTTTATCCTCGCAAGGAATTCTCTCTAAAAGGCTTCGAGGTGGGTTGCTCTCAAACGACAAAAGCCGTACTATAACTCCAAGCAGCCAACCGTTTATGGTTGTAGGGGGTGGGCTATTTATAGCCACTAGGCAACCCGACCCGATTTGTCCGAAATGACCCTGGGTCACTAAGGAACTGACACGTGTTCCAACGGTCAGATTTCAAACACACACGACAACTTTACTTGGGCTACAAGCAAAGCTGACTTGTCCGACTCTGGACAAGATTCGCTCTCATAGTCTTCACTCGAAGACATAGGTTTTGGTTAAGCATCACTTCAGTCATTCTGACTGGTTTTCTTGGACCCCACTTAACAGTACGGTGGTTCCTATGACTCAATAAAGAAGAAGAAGAACTACAAAAGATCTGAGTCTTCGAGCTCCATAGGCTTCATGCGATGTCTTCTTTTGTCATAATCTTCAATGAGAATATTGTAACACCCCGGATGTAACTTTCCCTATTTGTACTCCAACTCTTGCCGTTTCCGGCGTTAAGTTATATTTATTTCCTCGGGTTCGGGTCTTTGTCTCCGTGTGTTGTTGTCGTTGTCATGCATCTCATATCATGTCTTCATGTGCATTGCATTTGCATACGTGTTCGTCTCATGCATTCGAGCATTTTCCCCGTTGTCAGTTTTGCATTCCGGTGCTTCGTTCTCCTCCGGTGGCCATTTCTAGCTTTCTTTCGTGTGTGGGGATTAAACATTTCCAGAATGGACCAAGACTTGCCAAGCGGCCTTGGTTTACTACCGGTAGACCGCCTGTCAAGTTTCGTACCATTTGGACTTTGTTTGATACTCCAACGGTTAACCGAGGGACCGAAAAGGCCTCGTGTGTGTTGCAGCCCAACACCCCTCCAATATGGCCCAAAACCCACCAAACTCTGCTCCATGTCCTAGAGCGTTCGATCACGATCGCGTGGCCGAAAACCGCACCTCATTTGGACTCTCCTAGCTCCACTTATGCCTATAAATAGACCCCCCCGAATTTCGGATCTCTCCCTCTCCCCGAAACCCTAATTTCATCTCCGCGCGCCGGACACGTCCGCCCGGCGCCGGACACGTCCGCCGCCGCCCCCCTCGCCCTATCCGCCGCCGCCACGTGGCAACCGGCCACCTCCCACCGCCACGGGCCCGAAGGCCCAAGGCCGGCCCCCGACGCCGCCACCGCGGGCCGCGCCCCACGCCGCCGTCCTCCGCCGCGCCCCATGCCGCCGTCCTCCGCCGCCTCCCGCCGTCCTCTACCGCCGCCGCCTCGCCGGGCCGCCGCCGCCCTCCGCGGGTCGCCGCCCCGTCGCCCGCTCCTCTCCGGCGACCGGAGCCCGGATCCGGCCGCCCTCTCCAACTCCGGCCGTCTACAGCTCCAGCGAGCTCGGATCCAGCCGTGCCTCGTTTTCCATGCAGATCTGAGATATTTTGGATCGGTTGACTTTCTCCTCCCGAAACCCTAATTTTATGCAAACTTTGACCGGCTATATCTTCGCGTCCGTAGCTCCGTTTTGGACATATAGCATATCAAAATGTTCGTCTTGACGAGTACATCATTTCATTCCATTGCATCATTTTTATTTGAGTTCATCTTGATGCCCGAAATGCTGTTAGAAGGAGGCTTCGTGAGTTAATTGTCAGATCTGCTAGTTCATCTTAGACTTTTGTCATTTTTGCCATGATTATTGTGTGCATGATATGCCTGTGAGTCCTTCATATGTTTTGTTAAGCATCTTGTTATCTTTCCAGAGGTGCAACCCATGCATTTTTGTGATGTGTGTGGTGACTTGTGCAAGCTTGCAAAGTGGTGCACTTGCTAATTCTGTTTTCAGGGACTTAGTAATTTCACCAAGTCCCGTGATTGTTTAGTTCATGATGCCATATGTTCTTGTTGTTTCCTAGTGATCCATGCCTCTTTTGAGGATGATCAGTAAGGGAGTTTTGTTAATCTTGTAGTGCTCTATCCATCCATGTCTTTGTTTGCAATTATGGAGCACCCTAGCTTGAGTCAATCGAGCTCTACTTTTGCCTCGTGGTGAATCTGGGCAGATCGTCAACTTGTTTGCGATTTTGCCGATGTTATTATAATTGAACCGTGCATGCTATGCCATTGTTCTTGCCATGTCTAGCTTGTATTTTGTGCCTTCTTTATGGGTGTATGCTTGCCTTGCCATGAATTGCACCGTAGTGAGTGCATCGAGCTCGTAAACATGCCTTCGTGAGTTATGTTTCAGCATGTCCCAGTTTTCACTAAGTCTGGAAACTGATTATGTTTTTGCTATGTTCGTGTGCTTGTTAGTATATTTTGTGATCCCTTTTGGCTCAAGGTCACTAAGGGACTTTTGTTAAGCTTGTTGAGTAGCTCCATGCCATGTCTTTATTTGTCATCTTCAGGTCCTGTAGCATGTTGTTTTGTTTCTCCGAAGAGGACTATATGATCTGAAATTCCAGACAAGTGTTAATTTCACTAAGTCTGAGATCTGTTTTCCATTTGCGTTTTCGCCATGCTTGTTTGAACCTCCTAATGGATGAATTGGACTTAGCTCAGTGCTAGACTTTTGTTAAGCATCTTGTGTGCATCCCTGCCATGTATTTTGTTGTCATGTTTGGGTGCTATAGCATGTTCATTTCGTTGCATTTAGATGCCTACTTGCTGTAAATCGCAGACCGGTGTCATTTTTTGAAACGCTTGCCATTTCCAAACTGTAACTCCGATTCCGGCGTTCTTTATATCGTTTTCAAGCGATTTCATCTCATATTTCCAGTGGCACACTTGGATTTCCAAGTTGAGGCCAGGTTCATGCATTTCCTGTCATATCTTGCATTTTGCACCCCGCATCGCATCCCGCATAGCATATCATCATTTCATCATATTGCTTGATCTTGCACGTGGTTGATTGTATCCTTGTTGCTTGTTTGTATTGATTGGGTAGAGCCGGGAGACGAGTTCGCTAACGAGGAGCCCGTTGAGTTTGCTCTTGAGGATCCAGTCAACTCTGACACCTGTGCAGGCAAGATGATCATACCCTCGAAATCACTACTATCTTTGCTGTGCTAGTTTGCTCGCTCTTTTGCTATGCCATTGCTACGATGCCTACCACTTGCTTGAAAGCCTCCTAAATTGCCATGTCAAACCTCTAACCCACCATTGTCCTGGCAAACCGTTGATTGGCTATGTTACCGCTTTGCTCAGCCCCTCTTATAGCGTTGCTAGTTGCAGGTGAAGATTGGAGGCCGTTCCTTGTTGGAACATCTTTTATTTACTTGTTGGGGATATCATTATATTGCCTTGTTATCTTAATGCATCTATATACTTGGTAAAGGGTGGAAGGCTCGACCTCTCTCCTAGTGTTTTGTTCCACTCTTGCCGCCCTAGTTTCCGTCATATCGGTGTTATGTTCCCGGATTTTGCGTTCCTTACGCGGTTGGGTTATAATGGGAACCCCTTGATATTTCGCCTTGATTAAAGCTTGTCCAGCAATGCCCAACCTTGGTTTTAGAATTTGCCACCTAGCCTTTTCTTTCCCTTGGGTTCTGCAGACTCAAGGGTCATCTTATTTTAACCCCCCCGGGCCGGTGCTCCTCTGAGTGTTGGTCCACCTGTCAGCTGCCGGTGGCCACCAAGGGCAACTCTGGGCTGGCCTACCCGTACCTAGGACAATCTGAGTGTGCCCTGAGAAATAGATATGTGCAGCTCCTATCGGGATTTGTCGGCACATTCGGGCGGTGTTGCTGGTCTTGTTTTAACCTGTCGAAGTGTCTTGAGTTACCGAGATACCGAGTCTGATCGGAACGTCTTGGGAGGAGGTCTATTCCTTCGTTGACCGTGAGAGCTTGTCATGGGCTAAGTTGGGACTCCCCTGTAGGGATTGAACTTTCGAAAGCCGTGCCCGCGGTTATGGGCAGATGGGAATTTGTTAATGTCCGGTTGTAGATAACTTGAACCTTAATTAATTAATTGAATCAACTGAGTGTGTTACCGTGATGGCCTCTTCTCGGCGGAGTCCGGGAAGTGGACACGGTGTTGGAGTAATGTTTGCGCAGGTTGCTCTCTAGTTTCTCGCTCGCGCTTTGCCTCCTCTTCTCGCTCTCTTTTGCGAATAAGTTAGCCACCATACTTGCTAGTCGCTTGCTGCAGCTCCACTCATATTTTACCTTGCCATTCCTATAAGCTTGAATAGTCTTGATCGCGAGGGTGCGAGATTGCTGAGTCCCCGTGGCTCACAGATTACTATTACACCAGTTGCAGGGCCTGATGATTCCGCTCCAGGAGACGCGTATGAGCTCAAGTGGGAGTTCGACAAAGACTCTCAACGATACTATGTTTCCTTTCCCGACGATCAGTAGTGGTGCCCAGTTGGGGGTGATTGGGACCGTGTCGCATGTTGGGTTCTCTTTCATTTTGGCGCCGTAGTCGGGCCATGAGTGTTTGGATGATGTAATGTTATTATTGTACTTGATTGACGTGGCGAGTGTAAGCCAACTATGTTATCTCCCCTTTCATTATTATTACATGGGATGTTGTGAAGATTGCCTAACTTGCGACATATGCCTTCAATGCGATTATGTCTCTAAGTCGTGCCTCGACACGTGGGAGCTATAGTCGCATCAAGGGTGTTACAAGTTGGTAATCAGAGCCTTCCCCGACCTTAGGAGCCCCATTGCTTGATCGTTTTTAGCAGCCGAGTTGTGTCTAGAAAAATGTTTTGAGTCTTTAGAAATTATATATCGGAGAGTTTAGGAATTCTTTTTACTTCCCAGTCTCCTCATCGCTCTGGTAAGGCATCCTGACGTAGAGTTTTGACTCTTCTCTTCTCAATTTCACTAATTTTTTTAGGATCACGCGAGTATCTTGGAATCATTCCGATGGCTTATGATGAGAACATTGTCTTGGTGCCTCCTGTCAGGGGTTTAGTGGAAGTGTCCCGGGGAGTTGAGCTCTGAGGTGTTGTCATCATAATTTTATCGTTGCAATTCTGGAATACTTGAGATATTTTTGCCGACATCGAAAATCTCTTTTATGCAGTTCGTTGGTGAGATAACCTCGACGCCACCCAATACTGGGGCGGGAGTTCGGGAGTATCGCCATAACTTGTATAACGGATGCTTTTCGAAGGTTGAGGTAGATGGTTTCCGAAGGTTTCTTGGTTATGTGTTGATGGATGGATACAGCTGGATGTAGGATTTGCTAGTTTGGGTGAGATATTATGCTTCCCCTGTATCCCCAACACCTGATTGCATAACCAGAAAGGTTCGGAAGTTTTATAGGTGGGAATTCTAGTAGCTCTAGTTCTTCTTCCACGGATATTGGTTTGAGATCGGGATTTCTTACCGATTATTCGTTCTTGATCCGTACCTTGTTGATTTATTTCTCTACCTTAATTCTGCGTGGCTTCTCAATTTATGGATATGTGACCATTTCAAGAGGAATGCATTCGTTCATTTTGTTCGGATGTGAAGACTATATGTTGCAATTTTCATTCCGTTGGATTCAGCTTCAATAATTATCTGTCAATGTGCTAATGGTGGTCAACCTCTTCAGGATGGCTCCTCCAACGCGCACGACTCCGAATCCTGATCCGCCACCACCCCCACCTCCTCCAGAGGCGTGGCAAGCTGTGATGGCCGCAATCAATGCAAACACACAGCTGATCATGCAAATTCTTCAAGAGCGCAATCAAGGCAGTCAAGGGAATCAAGGAAGCAATCAGAGTCACTTTGCTACACTCAACCAGTTCCTTGCTAACGGGCCAAAGACTTTCAGCAATTGTGTTGAGGCAACCGATGCTGACGATTGGCTTGTGGATCTGTGTAAGCATTTCGAGTGCAGTAACGTCAGGCCTGAGGACTTTTTCAAGTTCGCTTCCTTCCAACTCAAAGATCAAGCTGCAGAATGGTTCCAGCAGTACAAGGATTCCCAAGGTGGACGTGTTATCACTTGGGATGATTTCCGTCGAGATTTCAGGGTCATCATATTCCCCAGAGCGTGCTTGAAAGCAAGCGTGAGGAATTCCGCAATCTGAAGCAAGGCTCTTTGTCTGTCTATGACTACAACAAGTTGTTCCAGAAGCTCGCCCGCTTTGCCAAGCAGGACGTGCCTGATGAGAAGCGCATGATATACCAGTTCAGGGGTGGTCTCAGAGAAGAAATTCAGCTCGCTCTTGTCCTCTTTGAACCCTTGAGATACGATGAGTTCTACAACATGGCACTGAAGCAAGAGGCTGCTCAGTTGAGGTGCGACGCTTCCAAGAAGCGAGTCAGAGATGTTACTCCTTCTTCCTCTACTCAAGTGGCCAAGCAGCAGAAGTTTTGGCTTCCTCCTCCGTTCCGTCAGCCGTATCAGCAGAAGAGCAAAGGTGGCAGTGGTTCTTCCCACCCACCCAACCCTGGCTTTCAGAACAAGACTTTGTCTCAAGCTCCAAGATCGAGTGCTTCGTATCACCGTCCGCTTTCAGAGGTCATGTGCAACAAGTGCCAACAGAAGGGTCACTATGCCAACAAGTGTCTCAACTAGAGGCGTCTTCCTCCTCCTCCTCCTCCTGTGAGATCGGCAAGTACAGCTGTGGTCAAGCATAACCCCAAGCATGCCAAGGTCAATTTGATGAATGCAGCTCAGGCAGAGGACTCGTCAGATGTGATCATGGGTAACCTTCCTGTTAATGATATTCCTGCAAAAGTTCTTTTTGACACGGGTGCATCGCATTGTTTCGTCTCGAGACCATTTTCATCTAAGCATGGTTTGCCTTTGCAAATTTTGCCTAGTCCTTTAGTAGTTGTCTCTCCCGGTAAGCGCATGCATGCTAACTCCATTGCTCCGGATGTTACTATCACTTTGGGTGACTACAAGTTTCTATCTTCTCCAACGGTTCTCGGTGACTCGGATATTGATCTTATTCTCAGGATGGATTGGCTTTCTAAGCACAAGGCTCAGCTTGATTGTGCAGCCAGGCAGATTCAATTGACTCATTCGTCTGAGGATGTAATTGTCTTTGTCGCTCGGGATAATACCATCCGTCTGTTTTCTCTCAATGAGAAGGGTGAATTGGATGCCATCTCTCAAATTCCAGTCGTTTGCGAATATCAAGACGTCTTTTCAGAAGAGCTTCCAGGAATGCCTCCGCACCGGCCAGTTGAATTCGTTATTGATCTTGAGCCTGGCACAGAACCTGTGTGCAAGCGTCCTTACAAGCTCGGACCTGAAGAGTTGAAGGAGCTGAAGAAGCAACTCGATGAGCAAGAGAAAATGGGTCTTATCCGGCCTAGTTCTTCTCCGTGGGGTTGTGGTGTTCTTTTTGTGAAGAAGAAGGATGGAACGGACCGACTTTGTGTTGATTACCGTCCAGTGAACAAGAAGACCATCAAGAACAAATACCCACTTCCCAACATCAATGAGCTGTTCGAACAACTCAAAGGTGCTCAAGTATTCTCCAAGCTTGATCTCCGTATGGGTTATCACCAGATTCGCATTCGTGAAGAAGATATTCCCAAGACAACATTCAGAACAAGCTTTGGTTCATATGAATACACTGTCATGTCTTTTGGCCTTGCCAACGCTCCTCCGACGTTCTCTCGCATGATGAACTTCATCTTCAACGCCTACACCAATGACTTCGTTTTGGTTTATCTCGACGACATTCTAGTTTTCTCCAAGAACAAGGAAGATCATGCCAAGCACTTGCGTTTGGTTCTCGATAAGCTCAGAGAACATCAGTTCTACGCCAAGTTCTCCAAGTGTGAATTTTGGCTCGATGAGGTTCTTTATCTTGGTCATATCATCTCTGCCAAGGGCATTGCCGTGAATCCTGAGAAGGTGTCTGCAATTGTGAATTGGGAACCTCCTCAGAACGTGAATCAACTCCGCAGTTTTCTCGGTCTCGCAAGCTATTGCCGAAGATTCGTTGAAAACTTTTCTAAGATCGCGAAGCCTCTCTCAAATCTTCTCCAGAAGCACGTCAAGTACGTTTGGTCTCCGGAGTGTGATATTGCTTTCAACACTTTGAAAGAGAAATTGATCACTGCTCCAGTTCTGACTCCGCCTGATGAATCCAAGCCGTACGAGGTCTTTTGTGATGCCTCTCTCCAAGGTCTTGGCGCAGTATTGATGCAAGAGAAGAAAGTTGTTGCTTATACATCTCGCAAGTTGAAGCCTAATGAGAAAAACTACCCCACTCATGATCTCAAGTTGGCGGCAGTTGTGCATGCTCTTTTGACTTGGAGACATCTTCTATTGGGAAGAAAAGTGGATATTTTCACTGATCACAAGAGTCTCAAGTACATCTTCACTCAGCCTAATCTCAACCTCAGGCAAACTCGATGGGTCGAAATGATTCAAGAGTATAATCCGAGTATCGAGTATACTCCAGGCAAGGCTAATGTGATTGCTGACGCTTTGAGCAGGAAGGCCTACTGCAACAGTCTTATTCTCAAGCCTTATCAACCCGAGCTTTGTGAAGCTTTCCGCAAACTTAATCTGCAAGTTGTTCCTCAAGGTTTCCTTGCCAACCTTCAAGTCTCTCCTACCTTAGAAGACCAGATTCGCCAAGCCCAGCTTCTTGATGCTATGGTGAAAAAGGTGAAGATCGGGATTGCCAAGAGTCAGTCCAAGTACAAGTGCTACCGCCCCCGACGCCGCCACCGCGGGCCGCGCCCCACGCCGCCGTCCTCCGCCGCGCCCCATGCCGCCGTCCTCCGCCGCCTCCCGCCGTCCTCTGCCGCCGCCGCCTCGCCGG
Organism: Triticum urartu; assembly: GCF_056163025.1. Taxonomy (NCBI): domain Eukaryota; kingdom Viridiplantae; phylum Streptophyta; class Magnoliopsida; order Poales; family Poaceae; genus Triticum; species Triticum urartu. Next base: position 562,094,293 of record NC_141875.1, read on the forward strand.
GCCGCCGCCGCCGCCACCACGGGCCGCCGCTGCCGCCGCCACCGCCCTCCGCGGGTCGCCGCCCCGTCGCCCGCTCCTCTCCGGCGACCGGAGCCCGGATCCGGCCGCCCTCTCCAACTCCGGCCGTCTACAGCTCCAGCGAGCTCGGATCCAGCCGTGCCTTGTTTTCCATGCAGATCTGAGATATTTTGGATCGGTTGACTTTCTCCTCCCGAAACCCTAATTTTATGCAAACTTTGACTGGCTATATCTTCGCGTCCGTAGCTCCGTTTTGGACATATAGCATATCAAAATGTTCGTCTCGACGAGTACATCATTTCATTCCATTGCATCATTTTTATTTGAGTTCATCTTGATGCCCGAAATGCTGTTAGAAGGAGGCTTCGTGAGTTAATTGTCAGATCTGCTAGTTCATCTTAGACTTTTGTCATTTTTGCCATGATTATTGTGTGCATGATATGCCTGTGAGTCCTTCATATGTTTTGTTAAGCATCTTGTTATCTTTCCAGAGGTGCAACCCATGCATTTTTGTGATGTTTGTGGTGACTTGTGCAAGCTTGCAAAGTGGTGCACTTGCTAATTCTGTTTTCAGGGACTTAGTAATTTCACCAAGTCCTGTGATTGTTTAGTTCATGATGCCATATGTTCTTGTTGTTTCCTAGTGATCCATGCCTCTTTTGAGGATGATCAGTAAGGGAGTTTTGTTAATCTTGTAGTGCTCTATCCATCCATGTCTTTGTTTGCAATTATGGAGCAACCTATCTTGAGTCAATCGAGCTCTACTTTTGCCTCGTGGTGAATCTGGGCAGATCGTCAACTTGTTTGCGATTTTGCCGATGTTATTATAATTGATTCGTGCATGCTATGCCATTGTTCTTGCCATGTCTAGCTTGTATTTTGTGCCTTCTTTATGGGTGTATGCTTGCCTTGCCATGACTTGCACCATAGTGAGTGCATCGAGCTCGTAAACATGCCTTCGTGAGTTATGTTTCAGCATGTCCCAGTTTTCACTAAGTCTGGAAACTGATTATGTTTTTGCTATGTTCGTGTGCTTGTTAGCATATTTTGTGATCCCTTTTGGCTCAAGGTCACTAAGGGACTTTTGTTAAGCTTGTTGAGTAGCTCCATGCCATGTCTTTCTTTGTCATGTTCAAGTCCTATAGCATGTTGTTTTGTTGCTCCGAAGAGGACTATATGATCTGAAATTCCAGACAAGTGTTAATTTCACTAAGTCTGAGATCTGTTTTCCATTTGCGTTTTTGCCATGCTTGTTTGAACCTTCTAATGGATGAATTGGCCGTAGCTCACTGCTAGAATTTTGTTAAGCATCTTGTGTGCATCCCTGACATGTATTTTGTTGTCATGTTTGGGTGCTTTAGCATGTTCATTTCGCTGCATTTAGATGCCTACTTGCTGTAAATCGCAGACCGGTGTCATTTTTTGAAACGCTTGCCATTTCCAAACCGTAACTCCGATTCCGGCGTTCTTTATATCGTTTTCAAGTGATTTCATCTCATCTTTCTAGTGGAACACTTGGATTTCCAAGTTGAGGCCAGGTTCATGCATTTCCTGTCATATCTTGCATTTTGCACCCCGCATCGCATCCCGCATAGCATATCATCATTTCAACATATTGCTTGATCTTGCACGTGGTTGATTGTATCCTTGTTGCTTGTTTGTCTTGATTGGGTAGAGCCGGGAGACGAGTTCGCTAACGAGGAGCCCGTTGAGTTTGCTCTTGAGGATCCAGTCAACTCTGACACCTATGCAGGCAAGATGATCATACCCTCGAAATCACTACTATCTTTGCTGTGCTAGTTTGCTCGCTCTTTTGCTATGCCGTTGCTACGATGCCTACCACTTGCTTGAAAGCCTCCTAAATTGCCATGTCAAACCTCTAACCCACCATTGTCCTAGCAAACCGTTGATTGGCTATGTTACCGCTTTGCTCAGCCCCTCTTATAGCGTTGCTAGTTGCAGGTGAAGATTGGAGGCCGTTCCTTGTTGGAACATCTTTTATTTACTTGTTGGGGATATCATTATATTGCCTTGTTATCTTAATGCATCTATATACTTGGTAAAGGGTGGAAGGCTCGGCCTCTCGCCTAGTGTTTTGTTCCACTCTTGCCGCCCTAGTTTCCGTCATATCGGTGTTATGTTCCCGGATTTTGCGTTCCTTACGCGGTTGGGTTATAATGGGAACCCCTTGATATTTCGCCTTGATTAAAGCTTGTCCAGCAATGCCCAACCTTGGTTTTACCATTTTCCACCTAGCCTTTTCTTTACCTTGGGTTCTGCAGGCTCAAGGGTCATCTTATTTTAACCCCCCCGGGCCGGTGCTCCTCTGAGTGTTGGTCCACCTGTCAGCTGCCGGTGGCCACCAGGGGCAACTCCGGGATGGCCTACCCGTACCTAGGACAATCTGAGTGTGCCCTGAGAAACAGATATGTGCAGCTCCTATCGGGATTTGTCGGCACATTCGGGCGGTGTTGCTGGTCTTGTTTTAACCTGTCGAAGTGTCTTGAGTTACCGAGATACCGAGTCTGATCGGAACGTCTTGGGAGGAGGTCTATTCCTTCGTTGACCGTGAGAGCTTGTCATGGGCTAAGTTGGGACTCCCCTGCAGGGATTGAACTTTCGAAAGCCGTGCCCGCGGTTATGGGCAGATGGGAATTTGTTAATGTCCGGTTGTAGATAACTTGAACCTTAATTAATTAAATTGAATCAACTGAGTGTGTTACCGTGATGGCCTCTTCTCGACGGAGTCCGGGAAGTGGACACGGTGTTGGAGTAATGTTTGCGCAGGTTTCTCTCTAGTTTCTCGCTCGCGCTTTGCCTCCTCTTCTCGCTCTCTTTTGCGAATAAGTTAGCCACCATACTTGCTAGTCGCTTGCTGCAGCTCCACTCATATTTTACCTTGCCATTCCTATAAGCTTGAATAGTCTTGATCGCGAGGGTGTGAGATTGCTGAGTCCCCGTGGCTCACAGATTACTATTACACCAGTTGCAGGGCCTGATGATTCCGCTCCAGGAGACGCGTATGAGCTCAAGTGGGAGTTCGACGAAGACTCTCAACGATACTATGTTTCCTTTCTCGACGATCAGTAGTGGTGCCTAGTTGGGGGTGATTGGGACCGTGTCGCATGTTGGGTTCTCTTTCATTTTGGCGCCGTAGTCGGGCCATGAGTGTTTGGATGATGTAATGTTATTATTGTACTTGATTGACGTGGCGAGTGTAAGCCAACTATGTTATCTCCCCTTTCATTATTATTACATGGGATGTTGTGAAGATTGCCTAACTTGCGACATATGCCTTCAATGCGATTATGTCTATAAGTCGTGCCTCGACACGTGGGAGCTATAGTCGCATCGAGGGTGTTACAAATATCTTCATATACCACCTTTGACATCAATGTCTTCATACATTTTTAGGGGTCATCTCTGGTAGGAAAACCGAATCAATGAGGGACTTCTACCTGTGTTATCCTGCAATTCTCACAAACACATTAGTGCCTCAACTAGGTTTGTCGTCAATACTCCAAAACCAACTAGGGGTGGCACTAGATGCACTTACAATCTCCCCCTTTTTGGTGATTGATGATAAACTAGTTGAAGTTTTCAACGGGGAATATAATATGTGAAATTGTAAAGGATAAGGAATTGTCTTCATAAGTTGCAAGGGCTCCCCCTGAAGATGTGCATATAAGTAATTTTCTTTTGGAATGCAAATGCACATGGCAGGTTGTACTCGTGGAGATCCTCTTCAACTTATGATGACAATTCATTATGCATGAGAAGGTATGTGAAGATAATGCCATGCATAATGGAAAATGGACGTCTGCAAAATGATCTAAGTGCGGAATTTATCGTCGCACATGCGGAATTTATCGTCGCATCACGAAGTAGCAAATAAGTGGAAGGCGACCATCGAGTTTAGGTGTTACAACTCAAAGAACCAAATGTATCAAAACGAGAGTTGTAAACACGAGGCAAAATATAAAGCAACCGCCCATGTGGACCCGCTTGAAGACTATCAAACTCATATGCGTCTCCCCCTTTTGTCAGTAAGGACCAAAAAGGTTTGAAGACATAGAGCATCTACTCGTTCCCATGAAGAGTAGGTGAAGCAGCAGGGTCGTCGGTGGTGTTCGGCGGTGCAGAAGAACTTGGAGCAGTGTCGAAGCGTGCTGAAGGAGGTGGCGGTGAAGTAGCATCATCTTCGTCCTCGATCACTCTGACATTCACAGTTGCAGCAGAGGAAGAGAACTCAGAGTCTTGAAGAGATGGAGTTCGTCGCAGCACTGCCCTTCGAGGAGATGTGGAGTCAAACTTGAAGCGTTCAGAGAAACCATCCTCTTGAAGATCATCTTCAGAGCACATAAGCGTCAGCCCTTTCCAGGTGCGTCGAGAGGTTTCATGGGCAACAAAGGCATTCTTGGTGGCAAGATTGCGAATGCGGTTGACATACACCACGAGGCTTTGCATTTGGCGCTTCAGCCAGTCATGATGCCTATCCTGTTTCTGATGAAGAGCCACCAGAAGCTCTCAGTCATTGAGGACACGAGTGCGCTTCTTGGGTCGTTGGGCAATTGTGCTATCAGTGGCTTCAGTAAGGGCAGGATGTGGTGCACGTGTAGTTCCAGCCAAAGGATAAACATGAGTGACTGCTTCAACTCCTTCAATGTTCTGAGAAAAACTTTGATGCTCCGCATTCTGAAGACTAAGAGGCTCCTTGGCAGGCTCAGGATAAATGGCTTCAACGGACATATCCACACCAGGCAAAAAGATCCGATGATTGCGAGCAGATGGCTGATATGAGATAGCGGAGTGGAGTTTAATCAGCCGCATTATCCATGGAGCGTAGAACTTTAAGCCAAAAAGATCAGCGCCTGATGCAGCTAGTTGGTGGATGAAGAAGTCCTGTGCATTGAAGCATTTGCCATGAAGAATATAGAAGACCAAAGTCTTCATTGCGCCTTCCAACTTGGCATGTGGAGAATGTCCTTTGATAGGCCAGAGAGTTCGCCTTATGATGTGATAAATAGTCCTTGGCAGATACTCAAGGTCTTCAACAAGAAACTCCTTAGGATATGCAGCATCTTGTGGCAATGGCTTCATCATACTGAGCATCTGACTCATGTTTGGTTCAGGCTTCTGAAAGATGCTCTCCATAGCTTCACTATGAAGCTGACAGCCAGGTTCGTAGAGATCGCCAGGAGTGGGCAGACTAGTGAGCTCAATGATATCAAAGGCTTTGGCTTCGTGATGAACATTTCCTGTCATCCACTCCAGGACCCAAGTCTTCGGATCTCTGTTGTACCCACGGATGTGAAGTGTGGCATAGAATTGAAGCAACAACTCTTCATTCCAGTGCTCTTGGTCGGTGACAAACGGCAGTAATCCAACCTCTTTGAAGCAATCCAGAGCTTCTTCCAGACAGGGCAGACCAGCTATTGCTTCGATGTCAAGACGCTTATGTGGGAAGATGCGACCTTGATTGTATAGAATGCAGGAGTAATAGCTTCGCCGCGGATAGCTCCAGAACCGATCAGAAGATATTCTTTCCCTTGAGTAGGGGTTCTTGGAGCTATTGAAGAAAGTGTTGTCTGCTTTAAAGCCGTTGACATTGAAGGATCCAGGTGCTGATGTAGGACCTGGAAACCTGGGCAGTCTTGGGATTGGCTTCTGTACCTGAGGCCTGTGCTCAACATGATAGTCAAACTGAGGACCAGCAGCAGGCGCAGGAACAGAAGCAGTAGTATCATTGGCTTCGCTGACTTCTGGTGCGTGGGTTGGTGTAGGCTCCACATTGGCTTCAGCCATGACAGCGTCAGTGGCTTCATTGGTGTTGGTGGTGGCAGTCTCAAGATTCTCAGCCTCCACTTGATGAGCTGGAGGGTCGGTCACAGTCACGTTCTCCTCGAGAACAGCTTCTTGGTGAGACGGGGGTGTAGCAGCTCTTGGGGTTTCTTCTTCATCGGCTGATGCAGCCGGAATGTCTTCAGCAGCTTTAGCTTCAGACTCAGAGACTGGAGGCCTTGGTCCTTTGCGAAGCCTGCGTAACGCTGGAGACGCCTGTGGAGTTGGAGTTGGCTGGGCCTCAAAGTCATCTTCCTCTTGTGCTTGTGGGTGATCAGCCCATGATGCATCCTGAGCAATTGGCGTCAAAGGACGACCAATGCTAATGAGTTCGTTGTGCGTTAGCACAGGTGATGATACCTGTTGGTGCTCGATCTGAGGAAGAACTGCATCATCTTTAACATGGTCATGGTGACCAATGTCTTCAGCAGCGGTGGGATCAGCTGCTGGAAAGTCTTCAGCTTCATGAGCCTCTTTGAAAGCAGGCTCATGGACAGTCAGTTGGCGCTCTTGATGTCAGTGGCTGGGCGAACCATGGAGATGGGTTCAACAATCAAGGGCTCTGTGGGAGCAGCCCGTTCCTTCTTGGTCTTCCGCTTCTTCTTGGAGGGAGCAGTAGCAGAGGCTTCAGGATGTTTCCTCTTTCTGGCTTCAGCCTCAGCAGTCCTCGTCTTCTTCAGTTCTGAAGCGGTTGACCTGGCCTTTGGCTTCGAGCCAGTCATGCTAGTTGGGAAGACAATGGGATCTGCTTCCTGCCTTGGTGCGTCAGGTTCGGCCATAGCGGGCTTCTTATTCTTCTTTGCAGCCATCCTGGGGTCGATGCTAGGACGCCCAAGGGCCTTGCGCTTCTCAGCCTCATTGTAGGATTGCACACACTTGTCAGCCAGGCTCTTCATGCACTCACGAGAACCTTGAGCTTCTTCACGCTTCTTGAGAAAGGCTTCTTTAAGCTTGTGCAACATGATCTTGAAGTTCTTGACCTCTTGCACACTGAGCTTGGCCATATGCTTCTTGAACTAAGCTTTCTCAAAGTCAATCTTCTGCTTCAGTTCGATGATGCGCTGAGCTAGAGCTAGCTCTAAAGCAATGGCTCCATGGAAGGCGACACTGAGACCAATGGGAAGTTGCAGGTCTTCAAAGCTGAGGTTGGGCGTTTCAAACCACTCATCGATGAAGTCGTGGATGATTGCCACGTCAAAGAGAGGCAAATTATTGAAGATTTCTTCTTCTTCTTTGCTCTTGACCAGTTGCTCAAGAGCATCATCTGCAAGATCTTCATCACTGGACAGATCAATGGCATTGTTGCGCAGAATAGCAGCAGCAGTCAGTTCTTGGCTGGTGTGTGGCAGAGGCATCTTGACTTTCTGGGGCTTGGAGATGCGTGACAAATCTTCAGACTGCACACTGTCTTCAGGAGGTGCAGTAGCCAGTGGCTTCGCCCATGAGATTTTTGGTGGAGCAGCTGATCTGGAAGCCTTAGCCTTCTTTGGCTTCTGCGGCTTTGGAGTAGGAGCTGGGGCTTCATCAGTGTCAGCATCATCATCAGAGTGATCCACTTTGGCACCTTGAACTGAGATGTGAGTGATGAGGCCATCAAGGTTGTAGAAAGGACCGATGACATTGGGTTCTGCATCGCGTGTGCCGTCAGCCCGGGGAGCAGAGGGACCAGTGTTGAAGTCTAGTCCCAATGACTTCTTGTTTTCCTTGGCCGATGCCTTTTCGTGCTGGAAGTTGCGCTTGAAGAGATTATCGTCACGACACCATAGCAATGATGATGGGTCGGCATCTTCAGGCTGAGGTCCACGGACCATACATGGATAGAAATCCTAAGCAATAGCTTCAGCTCTGTTCTTGGGTGGAAGGCCTCGGAAGAGAACATCACCCCAAGGACTTTTGATAGCACTCTTCTCAGCATATTCCTTGGTCACGAATCTGTATTTGTACCACTGTTCTGCCCAATATCTTCGAATCCACTGGATTCGGGTCTTGCGCTGATTATAATCCTCTTCAGGATCTGTCTTGTAAAGCTCTGAGAGGTCATCAGGCAAATCTCTTGATGTTCCCCCACGACGCTGTCTGCCTCCCTTCCTTGCAGATTTCTCTGTAGCCATGAACTTTAAACTGAATGGCTTCAACATGTTCAAAGGCTTCAGAGGCTTTCGCTTGCTGGACAAACAGGAACTGGCTTCGGGAGAATTTATATGATGCTGTAAGAATTCTGTAAATGAATGCAGACTATGAGAACCAAGGGATTCTCCCACGGACATGTACCTGTGACAGCATTAAGGTGCGAGGGAAGGGGAAGAGGTCATATGCATTCTCAGAAGATTTTGAAGATAAATCAGTTTAGAAGACATTGACCTCATCGTGCGAAGACATTCACTCATAGATAAGGAGTTGGTTCCACATTTGTACGAATCCAGAGATCAATACAAGTGAGGAATCTAACTGCTTTGTGAAGCATAAGTGAACATACTAGGCATAATATGAGATGCAGTATGAAGTGGATCCAACATGTGTGAACAGAAACTACTTGTGGTAGGAAGTGACGAATCTGTAGGATCAAAGGGGCCGTAAAAAGGAAGTTTTATTTACCACACGAAGAACTGCTAGACGGAGTGGAAGAGGAGGACGAGCAGTTCGATCGTCCGTGCCCTAACTTGGCGACGGAGGACACCTACGGCGACGGCGGAGAGGAAGATGTCCGCGGTCGGCGTGAAGACGGCGTCAGAGAGGTTGCGGCAGCTAAGCGCTTTGTCGCCGGCGTCATCGAGAGCTAGCGGTGGCGCTAGGGTTCGGGCGAGAGTGGAAGAAGAGATAATGACTGTGGTGAGGCGTGTATTTATAGGGACAGGGGCGGCTCAGTGTTATTACACAGGTGCCCCTGGCGATTCACATCTGAGGAACACGTGGCCATTATGCAACATATCAGGGGTTGTTCCACGTCCCACGCACGCCTAGATTGTCGGGTGGTCGTTCCCACTTCTTCGGGTTTCAGGTGAAGGAATGAGCATTGAAAACGGACTTAATGTTTGTCTCTGTATCTTCTGCCGACAAGGACGCAGAGAAGACATTCGACAGTTTCAATAGAATGCATATGATTTGGAGAGATAGAGTTTGAGATATAAAGCATAGAGAGGTTAGGGTCCGATCACATTCACTTAGTTCAAAAGATTCAACAAGAAGACATAGCTATAAGTGAATGTTGTAGAGGACAGAACACTAGTATATATATAATCAATATAGTGAAGATAATCATGAATACATGTTGAAATTGAAGCCAAACCAAATGTGAAGACATAGCAAATGTAATGTCGTGAGTGAAACATTTCAAACAGAACCTTTGGTGGTGGCGTTACGCACCGTATAGGAAGTATTAGACCCAGACACGACGCACAATTATCGTGGCGCTCCGAAGTCAAATTCCACATTAATGTATTCACACTTAGAATGTATGTCTTCATTGATTGAAGATATACTTTACTTTGTGTGTTGCACATCTAAGTCATCAATATGCATAAGTGTTAGGATGTGTGCCTGATCACAGGACATTTGAGGATTCCAAGATATTTAGCTCACACCGTAACTTGCAAAATCTCTTCTCATCCAAAGGCTTGGTGAAGATATCTGCCAATTGTTCTTCAGTGTTGACATGTATGATATCAATGTCTTCCTTCACAACATGATCTCTGAGAAAGTGATGACGAATCTCAATGTGCTTTGTCTTCGAGTGCTGAACTGGGTTGTTGGCAATCTTGATGGCGCTTTCATTGTCGCAGTAGAGTGGCACTTGCTTCAGATGAATGCCATAGTCTTTGAGTGTTTGTTTCATCCACAGAAGCTGAGCACAGCAAGATCCAGCAGCAATGTATTCAGATTCAGCAGTGGAGAGAGATACACAGTTCTGCTTCTTTGAAGACCAACATACAAGTGATCGTCCCAGAAAATGACATGTGCCTGATGTAGACTTGCGATCAACCTTGTCACCAGCATAATCAGCATCCGAGAATCCAACCAGATCAAACTCTGAGCCCTTTGGATACCATAATCCTAGAGTTGGGGTGTGAGCCAAATATCGAAGAATTCGCTTCACAACTAAGTGATGCGACTCCTTTGGTGCCGCTTGGAATCGAGCACACATGCAAACACTAAGCATAATATCTGGCCTAGATGCACATAGATAAAGTAAAGAACAAATCATGGAGCAGTATACCTTTTGATCGAACTCTTTACCATTGTCGTCGGGACCCAGATGATGTTTGGCTGGCATTGGCGTCGTGAAGCCTTTGCAGTCTTGCATACCGAACTTCTTCAGGCAATCTTTGAGATACTTCTCTTGAGATATGAAGATGCCGTTGCGTTGCTATCGTATTTGAAGACCGGGGAAGAACTTCAGCTCTCCCATCATGGACATCTGATATTGCTCTTGCATCATATATCCAAACTCTTCACTGTACTTCTGATTGGTGCAGCCGAAGATAATGCCATCCATATATATTTGGCACACAAACAGTTCACCATCATATGTCTTCATGAAGAGAGTGGGGTCGAGGGAACCAGGTATGAAGCCTTTGCTCTTCAGGAAGTATTTGAGTGTGTCATACCAAGCCCGAGGGGATTGTTTGAGGCCATACAGTGCCTTGTTGAGCTTGTATACCATGTCAGGATGTTTTGGATCTTCAAAGCCAGGCGGTTGTGCAACATACACTTCTTCTTCAATCTTGCCATTGAGAAAAGCGCTCTTCACATCCATTTGATATAGAAGTATGTTATGATGATTTGCATAGGCCAGCAGTATGCGTATGGCTTCAAGTCGAGCCACAGGAGCAAATGTTTCATCGAAGTCAATTCCTTCCACTTGAGTATATCCTTGAGCAACGAGACGAGCTTTGTTTCTGACAACTTGACCATGCTCATCTTGCTTGTTGCAGTATATCCATTTGGTGCCTATTATATTGTGCTTCTGAGGATCAGGATGCTTAACCAGTTCCCATACATTATTCAGCTCAAACTCTTGAAGCTCTTCTTGCATAGCTTGAATCCATTCAGGTTCCATGTAGGCTTCTTCAACTTTCTTGGGTTCTGTTATTGAGACGAATGCGAAGTGCCCACAGAAATTTTCTAGCTGTGTTGCCCTTGAACGAGTGAGCGGACCGGGTGCATTGATGCTATCAATTATTCTCTCAATCTGCACTTCATTGGCAACACGAGGATGTACAGGGCGAAGATTTTGCTCTTGTTGATCATTGTCATTGTTAGAAGGATTGTCTTTGGGCTGAGCATTGTCTTCAGGTTGATCAGGTGCGGAGATGATAAGTTCCTCTTCAGGTTGAGCTTCAGAGGGTATGATTTCTCTAGTTCCCATTAGTTTGATTGATTCACTGGATGTAACTTCATCTAGCACATTTGGCAGGTGCTCTCTTTGTGAACCGTTAGTCTCATCGAACTGCACATCCACTGTTTCAACCACTTTATAATGAAAGAGATTGAAGACTCTGTAGGAGTGCAAATCCTTTCCATATCCAAGCATAAAACCCTCATGTGCTTTTGGTGCAAATTTTGAAGTGTGATGTGGATCCTTGATCCAGCACCTGGCGCCAAATACTCTGAAGTAACTGACATTTGGCTTCTTGCCAGTTAGGAGCTCATAAGATGTCTTGTTTAGAAGCTTGTGAAGATAAACACGATTGATTGTATGGCATGCAGTATCAATGGATTCAGGCCAGAATTTTCTTGGAGTCTTGTATTCATCAAGCATCGTTCGGGCCATCTCAATGAGTGTTCTGTTCTTGCGTTCGACGACGCCATTCTGCTATGGTGTGTACGGGGCTGAGAATTCATGTGTGATGCCCAAAGTATCAAGATATGTATCAAGGCCAGTGTTCTTGAATTCAGTGCCATTGTCACTTCTGATGTGCTTTATCTTGGCGCCATAGTTGTTCATTACTCGATTTGCGAAGCGTCTGAAGACATCCTGCACTTCAGTCTTGTAGAGGATTATGTGCACCCAAGTATATCTAGAATAATCATCAACAATGACAAAGCCATAAAGACAAGCAGTAGTAGTAAGAGTTGAGTAATGAGTGGGACCGAAAAGATCCATGTGGAGCAGTTCAAAGGGTCAAGTTGTTGTCATGATTGTCTTCGAGGGATGTTTGGCCCTCGTCATCTTTCCGGCTTCACAGGCACCGCATAAGTGATCCTTCTTGAACTTGACGCCCTCGATGCCTATGACATGCTTCTTCTTTGCAAGGGTGTGGAGGTTCCTCATGCCAGAATGCCCTAGCCTCCGATGCCAGAGCCAGCATTCTGAAGCTTTTGCTAGAAGGCATATGGCAAGCTGTGGTCTTGTTGAGAAATCTACCACGCACAAATCATCTTTCCGATACCCTTCAAACACTAGAGACTTGTCAGATTCCATTAGAACAAGGCAATGATATTTTCCAAACATCACAATCATATTTAAATTGCAAAGCATTGAGACAGACATTAAGTTGAAGCCAAGGGATTCAACAAGCATGACTTTATCCATGTGTTGATCCTTTGAGATTGCAACTCTACCTAGACCCAATACCTTACTTTTACCAGTGTCAGCAAATGTGATGTGACTCTTGTCGGATGGACGTAAGGTTGAGTCCATAAGAAGGCTTCTTTTGCCAGTCATGTGATTGGTACATCCACTATCAATAATCCATTCTGAAGCAGCTGGTGTCGTACCCTACAGTGCAGTTAGGGGGATAGGCTTCACGAAGAGAATTGTGAAGCAAAAACATTTGACTAACCAGTGGGTTATGAAAGCTTAGATCGAGATTAGGACTGATAGGGAGAGTAGCAAGCGATTCAGGAACGAAGTACATAGTAAGACCATTTGGGCATTTGATCTTGCACCCTACAAGATGTTTAAGGTCCCCAGCAATAGCGTCAGACGATTTTGGTTTTCTGCTGGAGACCCTTCCCTGCAAAAGAGAGTTAAGCTTTCTTAGCCACCCACATCTTCAAGGGTGGCTTAGAAGCAATAAGTCTAAGTGCAGCATCTGAGAACTTTGGCTTTGGAGCCCTAGCAAAAAGTCTTGCAGGCAGACAATAGTACTCATAAGAATAAGCAGAATAGTTCTTGGTCTTATGAACATAGCGGTTTGATGAACCATGCTCATATTCATAGGCCTGAGTCTTGTTTCCCTGCAAAACATTTGCGTTAGTGCGACTCAGGTGAGTCCTCTGTCTGTATGAAGCCTTTGGACCGTATGAAGCCTGTGGTCTGGGGTTTGTCTTCTTCACTTGTGGTGTCATGATGACATTCACAGGAAGATTCTCCAAACACTTTTTTGGCACCCAGATCTTCTTCATAGGCGGCCCATTCCTGCAGTTAGTACCAATATACCTGGCAGACACTTCACCATTCTGATTCTCAAACAGTTTATAGTTTGCATCAAAGGATTCATCAATGACAATGGGGTTAGCACACGTGAAGCCGGATAGAGTGGATGGATCTGCTGAAGGTTCCTTTGCAGCAACCCATGTGGTTTTGGGGTACTGCTCAGGTTTCCAGTAAGAGCCATCAGCATTCATTTTCCTTACGAACCCAACACCCTCTTTCCTCGAGTTTCGGTTCAGGATCTGCCTTTTGAGGACATCACATAGTATCTGATGCCCTTTAAGACTTTTGTACATCCCTGTTTCAAGCAATGTCTTCAACCTAGCATTCTCATCAGCAATAGCAGTGGTATCCTCAGCAGAGGAGTTAGTTCCCACATCAACAGTTGAAGATATTGCAACAGTAGCAGCAGTAGAACATTCAGCAACAGAGGTAGCATTATCACGCTCAATACATTTAAGACATGGTGGTTCAAATTTTTCCTGAGCTGAACTGATCTGTTCGGCGCGAAGCGACTCGTTTTCTTTCTGAAGATCTTCATGAGCCGCTCTCAATTTCTCAAGATCTTGCTTCCTTTGAAGATAATCATAGGAAAGCCTTTCATGAGCTGTTGAGAGCGTTTCATGACGACTTTCAAGTTCCTCATACTTAACATGAAGATTTTTTATGTCTTCAATTAAGGACTGAGATCGAGTCATTTCAGCGTCCAACAAATCATCGCTTTTGTCTAACAGTTTTTGTATGTGTTCCATGGTTTTCTGTTGTTCAGTTGCAATTTTAGCGAGTGTTTTGTAGCTGGGTTTGGAACCACAATCAGAGTCATCGTCACTAGATGTTTGATAGCGAGTAGTGCGTGTGTTTACCTTGGCACCGCGTGCCATGAAGCAGTAGGTAGGAGTGGAGTAGTCTTTGTCATTTGCACAGGTGTCGGTGATGGAGTCATTGTCTTCAGTGTTGAAGATGGACTTGGCGACGTATGCTGTAGCCAGACTCGCAATGCCAGAATCGGACTCCTCCTCAGACTCCACCTCTGCCTCCTCAGAAGAGGACTCCTCCTCTGAATCCATTTCCTTGCCAACAAACGCACGTGCCTTGCCAGATGAGCTCTTCTTGTGTGATGAAGACTTTGAGGAGGACTTGGAAGAAGACTTTGAGTATTTCTTCTTCTTCTTGTCATCAGAATCATACTCCTTGCTCTTCTTTTTCTTCTTGTTCTCAATGTCCCACTGCAGACACTCAGAGATGTAGTGGCCAGGTTTCTTGCACTCGTGACATGTTTTCTTCTTGTAGTCATGAGCAGAAGCTTCATCATTCCTTGAGCTTGATCGTGAAGACTTTCTGAAGCCTTTCTTCTTGGTGAATTTTTGGAACTTCTTCACAAGCATAGCAAGTTCCTTTCCAATGTCTTCAGGATCATCAGAACTGTTGTCAGATTCTTCTTCAGATGAGGAGACAGCTTTTGCCTTCAAGGCACGAGTTCGCCCATAGTTGGGATCGTAGATATCTCTTTTCTCAGAAAGCTGAAACTCATGTGTATTGAGCCTCTCAAGTATGTCAGACGGATCGAGTGTCTTGAAATCAGGACGTTCTTGAATCATCAAGGCTAGGGTGTCAAACGAACTGTCAAGTGATCTCAGGAGTGTCTTGACGACTTCATGCTTGGTGATCTCAGTAGCGTCGAGGGATTGAAGCTCATTTGTGATGTTAGTGAGTCGATCAAACGTGAGCTGGACATTCTCATTGTTATTTCTCTTGAAGCGTTTGAAGAGGTTGCGAAGGACACTGATTCTCTGATCTCTCTGGGTTGAGATGCCTTCGTTGACCTTGGAGAGCCAGTCCCAGACTAGCTTAGATGTTTCCAAAGCACTCATGCGGCCATACTGTCCTTTGGTCAGATGACCATAGATGATATTCTTGGCAGTAGAGTCCAGTTGAACGAACTTCTTGACGTCAGCAGCAGTGACACCTTCTCTAGCCTTGGGAACACCGTTCTTGACGACATACCATAGGTCGACGTCAATGGCTTCAAGATGCATGCACATCTTATTCTTCCAGTAGGGATATTCAGTTCCATCGAAGACGGGGCACGCAGCGGAGACTTTAATTATCCCTGCAGTCGACATAGCTAAAACTCCAGGTGGTTAAACCGAATCACACAGAACAAGGGAGTACCTTGCTCTGATACCAATTGAAAGTGCGTTATATCGACTAGAGGGGGGGTGAATAGGCGATTTTTATGAAAGTCTTCGAAACGTGGAAGTTTTGAAGACAAACGATAGAAATAAACCTATTACCATGCAGCAGAAGGTAGACTACACTAGGCAAACCATAGTCAAGTATTCAATAAAGTGAAAGCACAATGACTAATAGCAGCAATGTAGTAAGGATCAGGTAGGAAGATATTATGAAGCCAAACAGAACACGCAGTCACTCAGTGAAGACAAAAGATAGTGCAATCATATAATGACTTCACCAGGACCAACAGTAAGTGAAGGGAAGGGGAGGATGAAACCAGTGACTCGTTGAAGACAATGATTTGTTGGACCAGTTCTAGTTGCTGTGACAACTGTACGTCTGGTTAGGGCGGCTAGATATTTAAACCTGAGGACACATAGTCCCGGACACCCAGTCCTGGACACGCAGCTCGGGACACCCAGTCCTCACCGTCTTCCCCTTGAGCTAAGGTCACACAGACCTCGCCCAATCACTCTGGTAAGTCTTCAAGGTAGACTCCCAAACCTTCACAGACTTTGTTCACCGGCGATCCACAATGTCTCTTGGATGCTCAGAACGCGACGCCTAACCGGCTGGAGGATTCATAGTCCTCAAGTGTAATAAGTCTTCAGATCACACAGACAAGAAGACTTAAGTGATGCCTAACACTCTTTGGCTCTGGGTGGTTAGGGCTTTATCCTCACAAGGAATTCTCTCTCAAAGGCTTCGAGGTGGGTTGCTCTCAAACGACAAAAGCCGTACTCTAACTCTAAGCAGCCAACCGTTTATGGTTGTAGGGGGTGGGCTATTTATAGCCACTAAGCAACCCGACCTGATTTGTCCGAAATGACCCTGGGTCACTAAGGAACTGACACGTGTTCCAACGGTCAGATTTCAAACACACACGACAACTTTACTTGGGCTACAAGCAAAGCTGACTTATCCGACTCTGGACAAGATTCGCTCTCATAGTCTTCACTCGAAGACATAGGTTTTGGTTAAGCATCACTTCAGTCATTCTAACTGGTTTTCTTGGACCCCACTTAACAGTACGGTGGTTCCTATGACTCAATAAAGAAGAAGAAGAACTACGAAAGATCTGAGTCTTCGAGCTCCATAGGCTTCATGCGATGTCTTCTTGTGTCATAATCTTCAATGAGAATATCTTCATATACCACCTTTGACATCAATGTCTTCATACATTTTTAGGGGTCATCTCTGGTAGGAAAACCGAATCAATGAGGGACTTCTACCTATGTTATCCTGCAATTCTCACAAACACATTAGTCCCTCAACTAGGTTTGTCGTCAATACTCCAAAACCAACTAGGGTGGCACTAAATGCACTTACACCTACGCAAAGCCACATGGTGATATGCAAGTTCCTATTCAACCTTCTACAAGGACCGCCTTTGCCAAATCCGATTCAACTAAGGTGGGAGAGACAGACACCCGCCAGCCATCTTTATGCAACAAAGTCACATGTCTGTCGATGGAACCAGTCTCATGTACGTGGACATGTAAAGTTGGTCCGGGCCGCTTCATCCCAAAATACCGCCGAATCAAGAAAATACCAAGGAAGGAAGCAATCTGAATATCAACACCCACAAACTACTTTGTGTTCTTCTAGCGATGTCATCTACACATAGGCCTAGCTCATGATGCCACTGTTGGAGAACGTTGCACGGGAAACAAAAAAATTGCTACGCTCAGCAAGATCAATCTAGGAGATGGACATCTACGAGAGGAGAGATTGCATCTACATACCCTTGTAGATTGCTAAGCGGAAGCGTTAAGAAACACCATTGATGTAGTCGAACATCTTCGCGATCCAATCACGATCCGTACCATGAACTCCCGATCTAGCGCCGAACGGACGACACCTCCGCGTTCAACACATGTACGGCTTGATGACGCCTTCACCTCCTCAATCCAGTAGCTCGAGTCCTCCGGCAGCACGATGGTGTGATGGTGGTGGTGGTGGATAAATCTAAGCAGGGCTTCGCCAAGCCTCCCGGAGAACAAGAAGGACTACGAGGGAGAGGGAGGGCAGCGTCGTGGCATAGATGGGTGTGGTTGCCCTCCTGCTACCCCTCTATATATATGGGGAAGGGAGGAGGTGTGGCGCCCCTGGATCCCATCTAGGGGGCGGCGGCAAAGGCAGATGGGGGTGCCCCTAGGGAAACCCTAGGGTGGCTTGCCCCCCAAGCCAGGTGGAGGGAACCCCAGAGGGGGCGCCCCACCTCTCCTGGTTACGCGCGAAAGGGTGAGGGGGCGCACAACCCCTTAGTGGGATGGTTTGCCCCCTCCCCTTGGCCCATAGGCCCCCCAACACTTGCAGCCCCCTCCCCCGAAACCCCTTTCGGTCATGCTAGTTATCACCCGGTACCCCTGGAACAATTCCGGACTCCAATACCCTTCGTCCAATATATCAATATTCACCTCCAAACCACTTTGGAGTTCCTCGTCATGTTCGGGATCTCATCCGAGACTCCAAACAACCTTCGTTAACCACCATAATGACTCAACTATACTTATATTGTCACCAAACATTAAGTGTGTAGACCTTGCGGGTTCGAGAACTATGCAGACATGACTGAGACACCTCTACGGTCAATAACCAATAGCGGGACCTGGATGCCCATATTGGTTCCTACATATACTACGAATATCTTATCAGTCGAACCTCGATGTCAAGGATTCAGCTAATCCCATATGATGTTCCCTTTGTCTATCAGTATGTTACTTGCCCGAGATTCGATTGTCGGTATCTCTGTACCTAGTTCAATCTCGTCAGTAGCAAGTCTCTTTACTCATTCCATAATACAAGATCTGGTGGCTAACCCATTAGTCACATTACTTGCAAGTTTCTTGTGATTTTGTATTACCGAGTGAGCCCTAAGATACCTCTCCGTCATACGGAGTGACAAATCCCAGTCTTGATCCATGCCAACTCAACAGACACCCTCGGATATACCTGTAGAGCACCTTTATAGTCACCCAGTTACGTTGCGACGTTTGGTACACACAAGGTACTCCTCTGGTATCAGTGAGTTGCATGATCTCATGGTCATAGGAACATATACTTGACATGCAGAAAACGATAGCAATAAACTTGACACAATCATATGCTACGTTTATAGTTTGGGTCTTATCCATCACATCATTCTTCTAATGATGTGATCCCATTATCAAATGACAACTCATGTCTATGTCTAGGAAACCATAGCCATCTTTGAACAACGAGAGTCAAGTAGAGGCTCACTAGGGACACGCTGTTGTCTATGTATCCACACATGTATCTGAGTTTCCGATCAATACAATTCTAGCATGGATAATAAATGGTTATCATGAACAGAGAAATATGATAATAACTAATTTATTATTGACTCTAGGGCATATTTCAATAGTAAACTACTCACGCATCATCGGAGGGCGGCAAGGATGATGAAGAGCCCCCTACGTGATCGAATACCCCTCTGGCAGAGTGACAAAAAAAGCCTCCAGATGGGATCTCGTGGTTGTGGAACTTGCGGCAGTGGAAAAAGTATTTCGTGGACTCCTATGGTGGTTCATGATTTTATAGAATTTATAGAGGTGGAGCTAGGTCAAATGGAGCATCATGGGCCCCACTACCCATCAGGGCGCGCCTGCCCCCAGGGCATGCCCTGGTGGGTGTTGGGCCCATGCTCCCACATCTAGTCTTCTCTTGAAGCTTCTAGTGTCTCTTTTGTCCAGAAAAAATCCCCAAAAAGTTTCATGGCATTTGGACTTCATTTGGTATTGATATAGTGCGAAACCCAAGACAAGCAAAAAATAGCAACTAGCATTGGGCACTAATTTAATAGGTTAGTCCCAAAAAATGATATATATAATTGCTTGTAAGTGTATATATAGCATCCAAGATTGATAATATAATAGCATGGAACAATAAAAAATTATAGATACGTTGGAGATGTATCACTCCACTGGAGAGAGAATCTTCCCCAAGGATTGTGCCATGTAAACGAAAGCTGCCGAGTAGTGCCCACTAGCCATGTGCTTCCAAACAATGTCCTCTTGTATGAGATCGTGGAGAAGCATCCATAGCATGAAAAATCTGTGAATGTGTTGGATGGAGAAAATGGTAGAAGGTTTGATCTTGAAGATCCAAGGATTGTCTCTAAGAGCCTCCCTTACATTCCAATTCTTTCATGACGATGCCTCAAAGATAAGAGGTGCATTATCCATAGGTTTATGCCCAAGAAACCATGTGGAGCTCCACAATGGTGTCCTTGATCTGTTACTGATAGTGATTGAGGTGGAGGCATATAATAAGTTGAGTTCATGATCGTCACATGGTTTGTCATCCCATCCCACAACTTGGAAGGCTCATTCCACTCCTACCATGGCTATCAAAGCCTAAGAGCACACACAAATTTTTCATTGTTGAATGCTCCTAGCCCACCATATTTCATAGGCTGACAAACATCCTCCCAATTGACCTTGCATTTTGCCTTGGTCATTGATACGTCCATTTTGCATCATGATTTTTTGTTGATATTTATTGCATTATGGGTTGTTATTACACATTATGGTACAATACTTATGCCTTTTCTCTCTTATTTTAAAAGATTTACATGACGAGGGAGAATGCCGGCAGCTGGAATTCTGGACCGGAAAGGAGCAAATCTGAGAGACCTATTCTGCACAACTCCAAATGTCCTGAAACTTTAGGGAGAATTGTTTTGGAATATATAAAAAATATTGGGCGAAGAAATACCATAGGGGGGCCCACCAGGTGGCCACAATCCTGGGGGCGCGCCCTACCCCCAGGGCGCGCCCCTAGGGCATGCCCCCAAGGCTTGTGAGCCCCCTGGCAGGTCTCCAGCGCCATCTTCTTCTATATGAAGCATTTTGACCTAGAAAAAAAATCAAGAGAGAGCTTCCGGGATGAAGCGCCGCCGTCTCGAAGCGGAACCTGGGTAGAAGCAATCTAGGGCTCCGGCGGAGCTATTATGCCGAGGAAACTTCCCTCCCAGAGGGGGAAATCGAAGCCATCGTCATCACCAATGATCCTCTCATCGAGGGAGGGTTTATCTTTATCAACATATTCACCAACACCATCTCCTCTCAAACCCTAGTTCATCTCTTGTATTCAATCTTTGTCCCAAAAGCTCATATTGGTACCTGTGGGTTGCTAGTAGTGTTGATTACTCCTTATAGTTGATGCTAGTTGGTTTACTTGGTGGAAGATCATATGTTCAAATCCTTAATGATATTCAATATCCCTCTGATCTTGAACATGAACATGCTTTTTGAGTAGTTGTGTTTATTCCCGAGGACAAGGGAGAAGTCTTGTTATAAGTAATCATGTGAATTTGGTATTCGTTCGATATTTTGATGAGATGTATGTTGTCTTTCATCTAGTGGTGTTATGTGAACGTCGACTACATGGCACTTAACCATGATTTGGGCCTAGGGGAAGGCATTGGGAAGTAATAAGTGGATGATGGGTTGCTAGAGTGACAGAAGCTTAAACCCTAGTTTATGCGTTCCTTCGTAAGGGGTTGATTTGGATCCACATGTTTCATGCTATGGTTAGATTTATCTTAATTCTTCTTTCGTAGTTGCGGATGCTTGTGAGAGGGGTTAATCATAAGTGGGAGGCTTGTCCAAGTAAGGACAACACCCAAGCACCGGTCCACCTACATATCAAATTATCAAAGTAACGAACGTGAATCATATGAGCATGATGAAAACTAACTTGACAGTAATTTACATGTGTCCTCAAGAGCACTTATATAAGAGTTCGCCCAGGCTTATCCTTTGCTATAAAAAGGATTGGGCCACCTTGCCGCACCTTTGCTACACTTGTTACTTGTTACCCGTTATGAATTATCTTACACAAAACTATCTGTTACCGATAATTACAGTGCATGCAGAAAATACCTTGCTGAAAACCGCTTGTCATTTCCTTCTGCTCCTCGTTGGGTTCGACACTCTTACTTATCGAAAGGACTATGATAGATCCCCTATACTTGTGGGTCATCAAGACTCTTTTCTGGCGCCGTTGCCGGGGAGTGGAGCGCCTTTGGTGAGTGGAATTTGGTAAGGAAACATTTATATTACGTGCTAAAATTTATTGTCACTATGGAAAATAATCCTTTGAGGGGCCTGTTCGGGGTATCTTCACCTCGACCAGAAGAGCAAAGAGTTGTTCCTCGACCTACTACACCTACTGAGTATATTTATTATGAAATTCCTTCGGGTATGATAGAGAAACTGCTAGCTAATCCTTATGTAGGAGATGGAACATTACATCCCGATTTGCATCTAATCTATGTGGATGAAGTTTGTGGATTATTTAAGCTTGCAGGTTTTCCCGAGGATGAATTCAAGAAGAATGTATTCCCTTTATCTTTGAAGATAAAGGCATTGACATGGTATAGGTTATGCGATGATATTGGAACTTAGAATTACAACTGACTGAAAATGGAATTTCATCAGACGTTTTATCCTATGCATATGATTCCTCGTGATCAGAATTATATATATAATTTTTGGCCTTGTGAAGGATAAAGTATCGCTCAAGCTTGGGGGAGGCTTAAGTCAATGTTATATTAATGCCCCAATCATGAGCTCTCAAGAGAAATTATTATACAGAATTTTATGCCCGGCTTTCTCGTAATGATCAATCCATGCTCGATACTTCTTGTACTGGTTCTTTTATGAAGAAGACTATTGAATTTAAATGGGATCCTTTCGAAAGAATTAAATGCGACTCTGAAGATTGGGAGCTCGACGAAGGTAAGGAGTCAGGTATAAACCTTGAGTTTGATTGTGTTAAATCTTTTATGGATACCTGTGTCTTTCTTGAATTTAGCACTAAATATGGACTTGACTATGAGATAGTAGCTTCTTTCTGTGAATCTTTTGCTACTCATGTTGATCTCCCTAAGGATAAGTGGTTTAAATATCATCCTCCCATTGAAGTAAAAGTAGTAGAACCCATTAAAGCTTAAGAAGAACCCATTACTTATAATGGTGATCTAGTTATTCCTACTGCCTATGTTGAGAACCCACCTTTTCCTGTTAGGATAAAAGAACATGCTAAAACTTCAACTGTGGTTCAGAGTTATACAAGAACATCTACACCCTCCGAACAAATTAAAGTAGAACCTAGTATTGCTATGGTTAAAGATCTCTTGGGTGAAAATATTGATGGGCATGTTATTTACTTCTGTGATGAAGCTGCTAGAATTGCTAAACCCGATGAAAAAGATAAACATAGACCTGTTGTTGGCATGCTTGTTGTCTGTGTTAAAATAGGAGATCATTGCTATCATGGCTTATGTGATTTGCGTGCTAGTGTGAGTGAAATCCCTTTTACTTTGTATCAAGAAATTATGAATGATATTGCACCTGCTGAAAAAGAAGATATTGATGTTACTATTAAGCTTGCTAATAGAGATATTGTCACACCACTTGGGATTGTTAGAGATGTTGAAGTCTTGTGTGGGAAAATAAAATACCCTACTGATTTTATAGTTTTGGGTTCCCCACAAGATGATTTTTGTCCCATTATATTTGGTAGACCTTTCTTGAATATTGTTAGTGCTAAGATATATTGTGAGAAAGAAACAATCCGTGTTAATTTTGGTGATGTGTCTCAGGAGTTTAGTTTCTCCAAATTCCGTAGACAACCACGTGATAAAGAATTTCCTAGTAAAGATGAAATTATTGGTCTTGCTTCTATTGCCGTGCCTCCTACTGATCCTTTAGAACAATATTTGCTAGACCATGAAAATGATATGTTTATGAATGAAAGAAAAGAGATAGATGAGATATTGTTTAAACAAATGCCTGTTTTGAAACACAATTTGCCTGTTGAGACTCTTGGAGATCCTCTTCCACCAAAGAGTGATCCTGTGTTCGATCTTAAACAATTACCTGATACTTTGAAATATGCTTATCTTGATGAAAGGAAGATATATCATGTTATTATTAGTGCTAACCTTTCAAAGTATGAGGAAAAGAGATTATTGAAAACTTTAAGGAAGCACTGTGCCGCTATTGGATATACTCTGGATGATCCTAAGGGCATTAGTCCCACTCTATGTCAGCATAAAATTAATATGGATCCTGTTGCTAAATCAGTTGTTGATCACCAACGATGATTAAATCCTAAGATGAAGGAAGTGGTAAGAAATGAAATACTAAAGCTTCTGGAAGCACGTATAATTTATCCTATTGCTCATAGTAGCTGGGTAAGTCCTGTTCACTGTGTCCCTAAGGAAGGTATTACTGTTTTTCCTAATGATAAAAATGAATTGATTCCACAAAGAATTATCACAGGTTATATAATGGTAATTGGTTTTAGAAAATTAAACAAAGCTACTAGGAAAGATCATTATCCTCTACCTTTTATTGATCAAATGCTAGAAAGACTATCAAAACATACACATTTCCGCTTTCTACATGGATATTTTGTTTTTCCCAAATACCTGTGTCATAAGAGGATCAAGAAAAAACTACTTTTACTTGCCCTTTTGGTACTTTTGCTTATAGACGTATGCCTTTTGGTTCATGCAATGCACCCACTACTTTTCAAAGATGTATGACTGTTGTATTCTCTGACTTTTCTGAAAAGACTGTTGAGGTTTTCATCGATGATTTTTCCTTATACAGAACTTGTTTTCATGATTGCTTAAGCAACCTTGACCGAGTTTTGCAGAGATGTGAAGAAACTAATCTTGTCTTGAATTGGGAGAAGTGCCACTTTATGGTTAATGAAGGTATCATTTTGGGGCATAAAATCTCCGAACAAGGTATTGAAGTTTATAAAGCTAAAGTTGATGCTATTAAAAAAATTATGTGTCCTAAAGATATCAAAGGTATAAGAAGCTTCCTTGGTCATGCTGGTTTCTATAGGAGATTTATTAAAAACTTCTCTAAATTTCTAGGCCCCTCACCAATATTTTGCAAAAATATGTTCCATTTGTTTTTTATGATGATTATGTAGAAGCATTTGAAATACTTAAGAAAGCCTTAATTTCTGCACCTATTGTTGAACCACCTAACTGGAACCTACCCTTTGAAATTATGTGTGATGCTAGTGATTATGTTGTTGGTGATGTTCTAGGACAAAGAGTTGATAAGAAATTAAATGGTATCCATTATGCTAGTAAAACTCTAGACAATGCTCAAAGAAACTATGCTACTACTGAAAAAGAATTTTTAACAGTTGTGTTTGCTTGTGATAAATTCAGATCTTATATTATTGATTCCAAAGCGATTGTTCACACTGATCATGCTGCTATTAAATACCTCATGGACAAGAAAGATGCTAAACCTAGACTCATTAGGTGGGTTCTCTTGCTGCAAGAATTTGATTTACATATTACTGGTAGGAAAGGAGCTAAGAACCCCGTAGCAGACAACCTGTCTAGGTTAGAAAATATTCTTGATGACCCACTACCTATTGATGATAGTTTTCTTGATGAACAATTAGTTGTTGGAAATGCTTCTTGTAGTACCCCATGGTATGCAAACTATGCTAATTTTATTATTGCTAAATTTATACCACCTTGTTTTACATACCAACAAAAGAAAAAGGTTTTCTATGATTTAAGACATTACTTTTGGGATGACTGGTAATCCCCAAGTGCAAGGAATCATCGTAGAAATTTCCAAAGGTGGAAGTGATAAGTATGGAGTGTCGAACCCACAAGGAGCTAAAGGTAAGATCAATATTCTCTCAAGCCCTATCTGCCACTGATACGACTCTACGTACACCGAACGTTTGCTTCCAACTAGCAACGAGAAATAAAACTATGTTGTAGGTATGAAGAGGATAACTTTGTATGATATCGGAGATCTAAAATATAAAAGTAGGTGCTGTTATCATAAAGTTAGAATATATTACTAAGTATTATAAATAGCGAGTGTGGAATAATGGTGGATCGGTGTGTGGAATTGTCCTAGGCAATTGTCAACAAGACCGGTAATCACTATTGCAGTTTCATATGAGGCAGAGGCAGAGGCATAAGCTAACATAATTTCTCTACTTGGATCATATGCACTTATGATTGGAACTCTAGCAAGCATCCACAACTACTAAAGATCATTAAGGTAAAACCCAACCATAGCATTAAAGCATCAAGTCCTCTTTATCCCATACGCAACAACCCCCTTACTCGGGTTTGTGTTTCAGTCACTCACGCAACCCACTATAAGCAAATCATAAACGTATTGCAACACCCTACAGCGGGAATCCCTCACGCTTGCGCGACACGGTGGACACCATAGGATAGCACCAAAGTAAAACATACAACTCATATCAATCTAGATCATCAATCAACCCAACGACAAAGGATATCTACTCAAAACATCATAGGATGGCAACACATCATTGGATCATAATATGTGGCATAAAGCACCATGTTCAAGTAGAGATTACAGCGGGGTGCGGGAGAGTGGACCGCGTAAAAGAGATGAGGATGGTGATGTTGATGAAGACGATCACCGCGGCGATGATTCCCCTCCCGATGGCACTCCAGTGCCACTGAGAGAGAGAGAGAGGAGGAGAGGTTCTCCCCCTTGTGCTTCCTCCTCCATGGCCTCCCCCTGGATGGGGAGAGGTTCCCCCTGTGGTCCTTGGCCTTCATGGTGATGATGGCCCCTCTGGGATCCTCCTCCATGCCCTCCGGTGATGATGTCCCCCTCCGGCAGGGTGCCAGAGAGGGCCTAGATTGGTTTTCGGTGGCTAGAGAGACTTCTGGCGGTGGAACTCCTGATATAGGTTAATTTTCCAAGGTTTTTGTATTTATAGGATTTTTTGGCATCGGTCTCACGTCAAGGAGGTGCCCGAGGCATCCACGAGGCATGCCCACGCGCCTGGGGGGGTGGGTGGGCGCCCCCCCACCCTCGTGGACGCCCCGGGACCCTGCTGGCCCAACTCATTTACTTTGGGGGTCTTCTTTTGGTCCATAAAAAATTGTCAAAAATTGGCACGTCAATTGGACTCCGTTTGATATTCCTTTTCTGTAAAACTCAAAAAGAGGGAAAAACAAAAATTGGCATTGGGTGATACGTCTCCAACGTATCTATAATTTTTGATTGCTCCATGCTATATTATCTACTGTTTTGGACCTTATTGGGATTTATTATCCACTTTTATATTATTTTTGGGACTAACCTATTAACCGAAGGCCCAGCCCAGAATTGCAGTTTTTTTGCCTGTTTTAGGGTTTCGAAGAAAAGGAATATCAAACGGAGTCCAAACGGAATGAAACCTTCGGGAACGTGATTTTCTCAACGAACAAGACCTGGGAGACTTGGACCCTACGCCAAGAAAGAAAAGAGGAGGCCACGAGGTACGGGGGCGCGCCTACCCCCCCAGGCGCGCCCTCCACCCTCGTGGGCTCCCTGTTGCTCCACCGACGTACTCCTTCCTCCTATATATACCTACGTACCCCCAAACGATCAGATACGGATCCAAAACCCTAATTCCACCGCCGCAACTTTCTGTGTCCACGAGATCCCATCTCGGGGCTTGTTCCGGAGCTCCGTCGGAGGGGGCATCGATCACGGAGGGCTTCTACATCAACACCATAGCCCCTCCGATGAAGTGTGAGTAGTTTACCTCAGACCTACGGGTCCATAGTTAGTAGCTAGATGGCTTCTTCTCTCTTTTTGGATCTCAATACAATGTTCTCGCCCTCTCTTGTGGAGATCTATTCGATGTAATCTTCTTTTTGCGGTGTGTTTGTTGAGACCGATGAATTGTGGGTTTATGATCAAGTCTATCTATGAATAATATTTGAATCTTCTCTGAATTCTTTTATGTATGATTGGTTATCTTTGCAAGTCTCTTCGAATTATCAGTTTGGTTTGGCCTACTAGATTGATCTTTCTTGCAATGGGAGAAGTGCATAGCTTTGGGATGACACTGAAGCACAGAGATCAGACCGTTTGTGGTCTAGTCGCTACAAGATGGTATCAGAGCCCATGCTGACTGTAGGACACGACCACTAAGCTAAAGCCCTAGATCACTACTCACTCTTCTCATTTCTGACTTCTCATATTTTCTACTCTTTTAGGATGGTGGATGCAAGGAACAAGTTTACGCAACCGGATGAAGATACACCCTTTGGACGTCACTTGAAGGAAGTCACTAGATACCTGAACATCGGAGTACCAAGCTTCATCGGAACCTACAACGCCACTTTACCTGAAGAGGAGCACTGGATGATTCAAGTTCAAGTTCCAGGAAGGACGTTCATGCCAGTCACTGAGCCCATAGAGTTTTCCTTTGATGCACCAACCTGGAGTCTAGGAAAGAGCATGGCAGATCACATCGCCATGGGACGTATTGGAGAAGTTTACCGCAATGATCTCAAGGATACTATCTACCAGATTTGTGGGCGCTGAGATGAGCACTGGGAGATGATTAGCACCAAGAGGGATAGATCAATCGCGGCTTTCATCCAGGAGTTAAACCAGCACATTCGACGTCAGGAGAACCAGATGTGCGCAGACATGATAGATCTGAAGAAGGCGAGGACAAGAATCATGGAACTGGAGGAAGAACTCAAGGCCACACGTGAAGATTACATGGAGGAAATCGAAGTATTAGTGGAGAATAATTACGACCTGATCAAGAAGATCAGAATATTCATGGGAGATCCTACACTAGTAGAAGAAGATGAAGAACCCAAGGAGATTCGCCTAGAAGACTACATCATCATCGACGACACCGACTCGGACCTAGACGATAGCGATGATGACTATGTTGATGAAGCTGGAGCAGATATCATGGAGTCTACAACCGAAGAATATTTCTAGCAGACCACCCCATTAGTAGTAGTATTTCCCCATGTAAATAGAGTAGTCCAAGAACTTTTGCGATAGTTAGACCAATTGTATGCCCTTGTTTGATTGAATGAAGTGATTTTGTGTGCATTTGCCTCATGTGCATATGGGTAGTGTTTTCTCTCTGGACCTCTCTCTATTCTTAAATCTCATATTTTCTAAACCCATCAGATGCCTCCGAGACGTGACCCCGGATTTACCTTCCCACCGGAGCTCACTCAGTTGTTCCAGCAGTAGAATACGTTGATGCAGTTGCTAGTCCAGAATTAGAATCAGGGGAACAACAACCCACCACCACCACCACCTGTTGATCACTTAACCCATTTTCTTAGGCTGAATCCGCCGGTGTTCTCCAGTAACACCGAGCCTATAGTAGCAGATGATTGGCTCTGCAAGACAGCAAGGGAGTTGGCCACGGCAGGATGCACAGATGCGGAAAAGGTAAAATTTGCCGCACATCAGTTGGATGGACCCGCAGCATCATGGTGGGAGAATTTTACAGCCACTTACCCTATCGACACTGTCACATGGGACCAGTTTCAGCAGGCTTTCCATACTGCCCATGTTTCAGCAGGAGCTATGGCCATGAAGAAGCGTGAGTTTCGCAACTTGCGCCAAGGAGGACAGACAGTTGGCCAGTATGTGGATGACTTTAGTAAGCTAGCACGTTATGCCCCAGATGACGTTGCTACGGATGCAGCTAAACAGGAGAAGTTTCTGGAAGGACTGAATGATGAGTTGAGCATGCAGTTGATGGTAGCAAGTTCAACAACTACCAGGAGTTGGTAGATCGTGCTCTTATGATTGAAGGGAAGCAGCAGCAGATTAAAAGCTGTAAGAGGAAGTATGGACAAGGGAAGTACAATTCTGGAGCGCAGTAGAAGCCGCGTTTTACCCCTAAATGGGAGGACCTTTTCAGCATACCCACGGGGGAGGAAGCTCGCACAATCATAATGGCCCCAAGAATGGTAATGGGAATGGAGGAAGCAACGGCCAGAACCGTACCAACCCGTCAACCCCAGCCAAGAAAGACTTAAGCCAAGTCACTTTCTTTAAGTGCCAGAAGACCGGACATTATGCCAATGAATGTCCTGAAGCCCAGAATGGAAGTGGCAATGGAAGCTTTGGGAAGAAGCCGAACCCTTTCAATAGGGGATAGGTGAACCACGTAAATGTGGAGGAGGTTGAAGTTCAGCCACATGCAGTAATAGGTAATTTTTTTGTTAAGTCATTTACTGCACTCGTTCTTTTTGATACTGGTGCATCACATCCATACATCTCAAGGGGATTTGTTGATAAGTATAAACTGCCAACCCAAGCCCTTAGGTCACCCATGTTAGTAACCTCACCTGGAGCAAAGTATATGGCTAGTCTATGGTGTGATCGGTTACCATTAAGGATTGGTAACTATGTATTTCCCTCGGACCTAATAGTATTGGAATCTCAAGGATTGGATGTGATATTAGGCATGGATTGGTTATCGAAGTATGAAGGGAACATTGATTGCGCCAGTAAGTCGATTTTGCTTACCACCCCAGAAGGAAGAAGGATCAAGTATGTATCCCGGCATGTGCCGAAGAGGACTCAAGTAAATTCCCTAACATGAGTTGTACAGGCGGAAGTAACGGTGGTAAAGGATTTTCCTGATGTATTTCCAGAGGAGTTGTCAGGCATGCCACCGGATAGAGACACTGAGTTTTTGATTGAGCTTTTGCCAGGCACAGGGCCAATATCTAAGAGACCATACAGGATGCCCGCAAAAGATTTGGAGGAGATTAAGAAGCAGATTAAAGAGTTACTGGATAAAGGTTATATTCGCCCAAGTTCATCGCCTTGGGGATCGCCAGTACATCTAGTGGAGAAAAAAGATGGATCGTTAAGGATGGTTGTTCATTATTGAGGATTGAATGAAGTAACAATCAAGAACAAGTACCCACTACCGATGATCAATGATCTGTTCGATCGATTGCAAGGAGCTAAGGTATTTTCCAAGATCGATCTGCGATCAGGATACCATCAGTTGAAGATCCGAGAATATGATATACCTAAGACGGCTTTTACCACCAGTTATGGGCTGTACGAGTATACCGTTATGTCATTTGGTCTGACTAACACACCTGCCTATTTTATGAACATGATGAACAAAGTGTTTATGGAGTTTTTGGATAAGTTCGTCGTAGTGTTCATTGATGATATTCTAGTTTACTCGAAGAATGAAGAGGAGCATAAGGAGCATTTGCGTTTGGTACTTGAGAAGCTCAGAGAACATCAGTTATATGCCAAGTTTAGCAAATGTGAGTTTTGGTTGAAGGAAGTTGGATTCCTCGGACAAGTTATATCCAGAGAAGTATAGCAGTAGATCCCACCAAGGTTGTCACTGTGACAAATTGGGTAGCCCCAACAACAGTTGGAGAAATCCGGAGTTTTCTTGGACTTGCAGGATACTACCGGAGATTCATTGAAAATTTCTCGAAGATTGCGAAGCCTATGACGGAGTTGTTAAACAAGGATACCAAGTTCATATGGACTGAGGAATGTGAGGCCAGTTTCCAGGAGTTGAAGTAACGTTTGGCTACATCACCAGTGTTGATTTTGCCGGATCAGAACAAGGATTATGAGGTGTATTGCGACGCTTCATGTCGAGGACTTGGAGCAGTGCTTATGCAGGAGGGAAGAGTTGTTTCATATGCCTCACGACAGCTTAAGCCTCATAAGTTGAATTATGCTACGCATGATTTGGAGTTAGCAGTCGTAGTGCATGCATTAAAGACTTGGAGACATTTTCTCATTGGAAACCATTGTGAAGTGTACACGGATCACAAGAGTTTGAAGTATATTTTCACGCAGAAGGAGTTGAATTTCAGGAAAAGGAGATGGTTGGAGCTCATCAAGTATTATGATATGAGATGAAATTATAATCCCGGAAAGGCTAACGTAGTAGCCGATGCACTGAGCCATAAAAGCCATGTCAGCACCCTAATGACGGGAGATTTACCGAAGGAGTTACCCGAGGACCTTCGTGAGCTATGTTTGGAGATAGTTCCGAGAGGCTATGTAGCAACATTGGAGATTCAGTCTACTTTGATGGATAAGATCAGAGAAGCTCAGAAGACTGACAAGGAGATTGCCTCTATAAAGGAGAAGATTAGCAAAGGAAAAGTTAAAGGATTTCGTGAGGATGAACACGATACCCTATGGTTTGAAGACCGTGTTTATGTGCCCAATGACCTGGAGATCAGGAAGTTAGTTCTGCAGGAAGCCCATGATTCACCATATTCGATTCACCCAAGAAATACCAAGATGTGTTTGGATTTGAAGGATATTTTCTGGTGGACCGGAATGAAGAAGGATATTGTAGAGTATGTAGCAGTTTGTGATGTATGTCAGGCAGTAAAGGCAGAGCATCATAAGCCAGCGGGATTGCTACAACCATTGCCAATACCCGAATGGAAGTGGGATAAGCTAGGCATGGATTTTATCATAGGTTTGCCCAGAACTCGTTCAGGCTACGACTCAATTTGGGTAGTAGTCGATCGTTTGACAAAGGTAGCTCATTTCGTCCCAGTGAAGACTACTTACACCAGTGCTAAGTTGGCAAAGATATACATGACCAGGATCGTATGTGTGCATGGAGTTCCAAGGAGAATTGTATCAGACAGAGGAACTCAGTTTACCTCAAAGTTCTGGAATCAGTTGCACGAAACTTTGGGTACCAGGCTAGAGTTCAGCATAGGTTTTCATCCACAGACAGATGGACAAACTGAGAGAGTCAATCAGATTTTGGAGGATATGCTAAGAGCTTGCGCGCTAGATTACGGATCTAGTTGGGACGATAATTTGCCATATGCAGAGTTCTCTTACAACAACAGTTATCAATCCAGTTTGACGATGGCCCCTTTTGAAACCTTGTACGGAAGGAGGTGCAGGACCCCATTGTCGTGGGATGAAGTTGGAGACCGCCAGTTGTTTGGACCAGATTTAATTAAGGAGTCTGAACAGAAGGTGAAATTGATTCGCGATAGGCTCAAGGTAGCCCAGTCTAGGCAGAAGAGCTACGCAGATTCTAAACGCAAGGAGACAGTTTACGAAGTTGGAGACCGAGTTTATCTTCGAGTATCACCACTTCGAGGAGTTAAGCGCTTTGGAGTTGAGGGAAAGTTAGCGCCACGTTTTGTAGGACCATACAAGGTTTTGGAGTGTATGGGAGAAGTAGCCTACAAGTTGGAATTGCCTGAAGGATTGTCAGGAGTTCACGATGTATTCCATGTTTCGCAGTTGAAGAAGTGCCACGCAGAGCTGGCTGATATACCGCTGAGAGATACAGTGCCGCTGGAAGCGATTCAGTTGGACAGTGATTTGACCTATGAGGAGAAACCAGTCAAGATTCTTGAGTATGCCAGCCGAGTCACCCGCAGCAAGGTTATCAAGTTTTGCAAAGTTCAGTGGAGCCACCACACAGAGGATGAAGCCACCTGGGAGCGAGAGGAAGATCTGCTGAAGGACCACCCTCACCTATTTTCTAGCCAACCCGAATCTCGAGGGCGAGATTCATCTTAAGGGGGTAGGTTTGTAACATCCCAAATTTTCAATTTGGAATGTTATACATTAGATCATCACTGCATATCATATTTATTTGCTTTTGGTTTGATCCTAGAAATTCTACGCAACTCAAGGACACTCGGAGAGAGTTGGGGATTTCGTTATTTTCATATTTGGGTTTTCTCAAATTTTGAAAATAGGATCATTTGATTTGATTTATTTTATCTTCAATTATTTCTATTATAAAAATATGAGAGAGGGAATAAAATGACTTTCCCAAAATAAAGAAATATTGAGGATTTAATGATAAAATCAAATAAGATTTTTATTTTGGATTTATTTGCTATTTTATTTGAATTTAGGAAAAATGCGTGTTTTTCAAAATTGCATTTAGGCCCCAAATAAATGTTCATCATGTTCGTCTTGATTTTAGAAGTCGGGGAAAATTCATTTCGGGATTTTTGGAATCCGTTTAGTATTTCTTTTATTTATTTTTCTACACGTAATTATTTAAAAAAACGCGCAACCGACTTAGGGCCAGTTTCGGCCAGGACTCTTCGGGCCGGCCTTTATAAGGAGCCGACCCTGAGCCCGTTAAGCCCCAAACCCTAGCCGCCCGACCCCGCCGCCGCCGCTAGGCGCCGCCGCCGCCCTGCCGCCGCACCCCACAGCCCCACGCCGCTAGCCGTCGCCGCCACCGACCCCGCAACCGCCGCCGCCCGGAGCCCCGCCGCCCCGCGGACGCCGCCACCCGCCGCCGCCGCCTGTTTTCCCCGGAAAACCGTTCGGTTTTCCGCCAGTTTTTCGTTCGGTTTTTTTAGATCCGTTTTTTATTTAGATCGGTTTATTCCGGTTTAGTTTATTTAGCGAGCGTTCGCTCGTTCGTTCGTTTCAACGAACGCGTTCACCGTTTAGTTACAGAAAACAAACGTTCGTTCGTTAATCCGTTCGTCGTCTTTCTTTTTCTTGGATTTTCCGTGATTATTTCTGATCGCGATTTCAGATCCGATTTTCATTCTAGTATAACTTTTCGCTCGTTTATCGGAATCAGGCGATTCAAGCGCCTGGAGTTTCGTCTCGAAACCCTCTTTCCATTTAACCAACTCAAACAATTTTTGCCTCTGTAAAATTTGACCTAGATTCAGATTAGTAAACGAGGTTTGTTTCTTTCGCCGTTTAACTTTCGTTGCTTCGTTCGATTTGATTCTTTTTGCAAACCGGAGTTCTTAAGTTGAACTTTCTGGTTAGTTCTCTTATTTGAGTTTTACCCGTGCATTAGGTGAGTACTTATTGTATGCTTGTTTGTTTGCGATAGAGTACCCGGAGTGCGCCGCTTGCTACTTTGAATCGCTAGGTTTCGCGGATCATCAGCAAGGCAAGTAACACTTTGATCATACCTCCTACTACCTAGTTTTTATTGCATTAGATAAATCCTCAAACATTGAATTATTAGGATCTAATTAAATTGTGGGTTTTGGGAAGTATATGAGGTAGTACCTATTACCTGTTTTATTATTCAAACCTTTGGGAGTTACTTCCACATTTGCTTATATTGCCATGCTATGCTAGTAGACGTGGATTGGGTGAGTGTATCCATGACAGATGTGAGATTGTTAAATTAATGGTTTATCTAAGGTGGCAACTTAAACACACATATGGGTGGATTGAGGCACCTGGGTATTCCAGCGATTGCCTGTTTTTCTTTATGGACCGCCACCCAGGCTCAAAGGGATCATGAGATTATTCATATTAGAAACTTCCGTGTGCAGCCACAAGCTACTATGGGCTCTAGCATAGTTGACTAAGTCGTGCAAACTCTTATAGTGGTAGACTAGCAGATGTAGGGGATGTAGGTTGGGACGGTCTACCCGTTCGTAAGGTGCTAGAGCTTCTGAAAGACTATGTCTCGGTCATCCGTTTCTCAAACATCATGTAGTGCGAGAATCCCAACGGAGGAGATCGAGTCTTGTGGGGAAAAGTGCGCAAACCTCTGCAGAGTGTACAAACTAATCATGGTTAGCCGTGTCCCCGGTTATGGACAACTTGAGTATCTGGTACTTGGATTATCATGTGAATCTCATCATGTTACTCTAATTAATTTTGTTGGGTTTTAATGATGATGCTTAATTGGGATTGAGAGGGTGTCTACACTCTCAATGTTTAACAACTACCATGATAGTTAAATAAAATTTATTCCTTTGTAGTAGGGAAAAATTGGGTTTACGCAAAACTGTAACCATAGAGCTTTCCACCAGCCAAATATGCATGTAGTATAGCTTTATTCTTCCATTACTCTCTATGTGTTACATTGCCAGCATATTCCATGTGCTGACCCGTTTTCGGGCTGCAATGTTCATGTTGCAGACTTTTCAGACGACGAGTAAGGTGCCTTTAGGTCGTGGTTCTATACTCAGTGATGCCGTTGGAGTTGATGGACTCACTTATCTTCCAAGCCTTCCGCTGTTATCGTTATTAGATGGCCTTAAGCCATATTTATTGTAATAAGTTCTCTCTTGAGACAGTCGATGTAATAAGTGTGTGATTGCTACTCTGTTATAAATCCTTCAAGTATTGTGCGTGTCAGCATTACTGATCCAGGGATGACACTGAAGCACAGAGATCAGACCGTTTGAGGTCTGGTCGCTACACGCTTGTTGGGAGGCAACCAATTTTATTTTTTCCTTGCTTTTTGCTCCTGTTTAGTAATAAATAATTTATCTAGCCTCTGTTTTGGTTGTGTTTTTTGTGTTTAATTAGTGTTTGTCAAGTAGAACCGTTGGGAAGACTTGGGGAAAGTCTTGTTAAACTTGATGTAAAAAACAGAAACTTTAGCGCTCACGAGAACTGCTGTCATTTTTATTTGGAAAGTGTTATTTATTTAATTATTTTTGAAGATGATTAATAGATAAATTACTCACGTCCAGAAATTTATTTTAAAATTTTTGGGGTTTCAGATCTTGAGCTAGCTACAGATTACTACAGACTGTTCTGTTTTTGACAGATTCTGTTTTTCGTGTGTTGTTTGCTTATTTTGATGAATCTATGGCTAGTAAAATAGTTTATAAACCATAGAGAAGTTGGAATACAGTAGGTATAACGCCAATATAAATAAAGAATGAGTGCATTGCAGTACCTTGAAGTGGGATTTTAATTTCTTTCGCTAACGAAGCTCACGAGATTTTCTACTTTAAGTTTTGTGTTGTGAAGTTTTCAAGTTTTGGGTAAAGATTTGATGGATTATGGAACAAGGAGTGGCAAGAGCCTAAGCTTGGGGATGCCCATGGCACCCCCAAGATAATCTAAGGACACCTAAAAGCCAAAGCTTGGGGATGCCCCGGAAGGCATCCCCTCTTTTGTCTACTTCTATCGGTAACTTTACTTGGAGCTATATTTTTATTCGCCACATGATATGTGTTTTACTTGGAGCGTCTTGTATGATTTGAGTATTTGCTTGTTAGTTTGCCACAATCATCCTTGATTTACACACCTTTTTAGAGAGCCATACATGATTTGGAATTTGTTAGAACACTCTATGTGCTTCGCTTATATCTTTTGAGTTATATAGTTTTGCTCTAGTACTTCACTTATATCTTTTAGAGCACAGTGGTGGATTTGTTTTATAGAAACTATTGATCTCTCATGCTTCATATAGATTATTTTGAGAGTCTTAATAGCATGGTAATTTTCTTAAAATCCTAATATGCTAGGTGTTCAAGATTAGTAAAGTTTTCTTAAGAGTGTTTTGAATACTAAGAGAAGTTTGATGCTTGATGATTGTTTTGAGATATGGAGGTAATAATATCAAAGTCATGATAGTTGAGTAGTTGTGAAATTGATAAATACTTGTGTTGAAGTTTGCAAGTCCCGTAGCATGCACGTATGGTAAACGTTATGCAACAAATTTGAAACATGAGGTGTTATTTGACTGTCTTCCTTATGAGTGGCGGTCGGGGATGAGCGATGGTCTTTTCCTACCAATCTATCCCCCTAGGAGCATGCACGTAGTACCAAGGTTTTTGATGAATTGTAGATTTTTGCAATAAGTATGTGAGTTCTTTATGACTAATGTTGAGTCCATGGATTATACGCACTCTCACCCTTCCATCCTTGCTAGCCTCTTCGGTACCGTGCATTGCCCTTTCTCACATTGAGAGTTGGCGCAAACTTCGCCGGTGCATCCAAACCCCGTGATATGATACGCTCTTTTACACATAAACCTCATTATATCTTCCTCAAAACAGCCACCATACCTACCTATTATGGCATTTCCATAGCCATTCCGAGATATATTGCCATGCAACTTTCCATCATTCTGTTCATCATGACACATTCATTATTGTCATATTGCTTAGCATGATCATGTAGTTGACATAGTATTTGTGGCAAAGCCACCGTTCATAATTCTTTCATACATGTCACTCTTGGTCCATTGCATATCCCGGTACACCGCCGGAGGCATTCATATAGAGTCATCTTTTGTTCTAGTATCGAGTTGTAATCATTGAGTTGTAAATAAATAGAAGTAAGATCATCATTTTCTAGAGCATTGTCCCAAGTGAGGAATAAAAAAAGAGAAAGGCCATAAAAAAGAAAAGCCCCCCAAAAAAGAGAAAGGCCATAAAAAGAGAGAAGGCCCAAAAAAAGAAAGAAAAAAAGAGAGAAAAAGAGAGAAGGGACAATGTTACTATCCTTTTCCACACTTGTGCTTCAAAGTAGCACCTTAATCTTCATGTTAGAGAGTCTCTTGTTTTGTCACTTTCATATACTAGTGGGAATTTTTCATTATATAACTTGGCTTCTACATTCCAACAATGGGCCTCCTGAAGTGCCCTAGGTCTTCATGAGCAAGCAAGTTGGATGCACACCCACTAGTTTCTTTTGTTGAGCTTTCATACATTTATAGCTCTAGTGCATCCATTGCATGGCAATACCTACTCCTTGCATTAACATCAATCGGTGGGCATCTCCATAGCCCATTGATTAGCCTCGTTGATGTGAGACTTTCTCCTTTTTTGTCTTCTCCACATAACCCCCTCATTATATTCTATTCCACCCATAGTGCTATGTCCATGGCTCGCGCTCATATATTGCGTGAAAGTTTATAGGTTTGAGATTACTAAAGTATGAAAC
Organism: Triticum urartu; assembly: GCF_056163025.1. Lineage (NCBI taxonomy): Eukaryota > Viridiplantae > Streptophyta > Magnoliopsida > Poales > Poaceae > Triticum > Triticum urartu. The sequence goes on from NC_141875.1 coordinate 562,132,264, forward strand.
AATTGCTTGGCTTGTCATTGGGGTTGTGCATGATGAGAGCATTCTTGTGTGACGAAAATGAAACATGACTAAACTATATGATTTTGTAGGGATGAACTTTCTTTGGCCATGTTATTTTGAGAAGACATAATTGCTTAGTTTGTATGCTTGAAGTATTATTATTTTTATGTCAATATGAACTTTTGTCTTGAATCTTTCGGATCTGAATATTCATACCACAATTAAGAAGAATTACATTAAAATTATGCCAAGTAGCACTCCGCATCAAAAATTCTGTTTTTATCATTTACCTACTCGAGGACGAGCAGGAATTAAGCTTGGGGATGCCTGATACGTCTCCAACGTATCTATAATTTTTGATTGCTCCATGCTATATTATCTACTGTTTTGGACATTATTGGGCTTTATTATCCACTTTTATATTATTTTTGGGACTAACCTATTAACCGGAGGCCCAGCCCAGAATTGCTGTTTTTTTGCCTATTTTAGGGTTTCGAAGAAAAGGAATATCAAACGGAGTCCAAAAGGAATGAAACCTTCGGGAACGTGATTTTCTCAATGAACAAGACCTGGGAGACTTGGACCCTACGCCAAGAAAGAAAAGAGGAGGCCACGAGGTACGGGGGCGCGCCTACCCCCCCAGGCGCGCCCTCCACCCTCGTGGGCTCCCTGTTGCTCCACCGACGTACTCCTTCGTCCTATATATACCTACGTACCCCCAAACGATCAGATACGGAGCCAAAACCCTAATTCCACCGCTGCAACTTTCTGTATCCATGAGATCCCATCTTGGGACCTGTTCCGGAGCTCCGCCGGAGGGGGCATCGATCACGGAGGGCTTCTACATCAACACCATAGCCCCTCCGATGAAGTGTGAGTAGTTTACCTCAGACCTACGGGTCCATAGTTAGTATCTAGATGGCTTCTTCTCTCTTTTTGGATCTCAATACAATGTTCTCCCCCTCTCTTGTGGAGATCTATTTGATGTAATCTTCTTTTTGCGGTGTGTTTGTTGAGACCGATGAATTGTGGGTTTATGATCAAATCTATCTATGAATAATATTTGAATCTTCTCTGAATTCTTTTATGTATGATTGGTTATCTTTGCAAGTCTCTTCGAATTATCAGTTTGTTTTGGCCTACTAGATTGATCTTTCTTGCAATGGGAGAAGTGCTTAGATTTGGGTTCAATCTTGCGGTGTCCCAGTGATAGTAGGGGCAGCAAGGCACGTATTGTATTGTTGCCATCGAGGATAACAAGATGGGGTTTTCTTCATATTGCATGAGTCTATCCCTCTACATCATGTCATCTTGCTTAAGGCGTTACTCTATTTTTAACTTAATACTCTAGATGCATGCTGGATAGCGGTCGATGAGTGGAGTAATAGTAGTAGATGCAGGCAGGAGTCGGTCTACTTGTCTCGGACGTGATGCCTATATACATGATCATACCTAGATATTCTCATAACTATGCTCAATTCTGTCAATTGCTCAACAGTAATTTGTTCACCCACCGTAGAATACTTATGCTCTCGAGAGAAGCCACTAGTGAACCCTATGGACCCCGGGTCTATCTTTATCATATTAATCTCCTACTACTTAGTTATTTCCTTTGCTATTTACTTTGCCTTTATTTTACTTTGCATCTTTTATCATAAAAGTACCAAAAACATTATCTTATCATATCTATCAGATCTCACTCTCGTAAGTGGCCTTATAGGGATTGACAACCCCTATTTGCGTTGGTTGCGAGGATTTATTTGTTTTGTGCAGGTATGAGGGACTCGCGCGTAGCCTCCTACTGGATTGATACCTTGGTTCTCAAAAAATGAGGGAAATACTTGTGCTACTTTGCTGCATCATCCCTTCCTCTTCGGGGAATACCAACGCAGTGCTCAAGAGGTAGCACTGGGCACTAGGTTAATAGGTTAGTCCCAAAAATCATATAAAATAGCATATAAAACATCCAAGGTTGATAATATAATAGCATGAATACTTCATAAATTATAGATACATTGGAGATGTATCAGCATCCCCAAGCTTAATTCCTGCTCGTCCTCGAGCGGGTAAATGATAAAAGAAATAATTTATGAAGTGTGAATGCTAGCAAGTGCATAAGTTTCATTAATGATAGTTCCAATCACTTTTTCTAGCATCATTATATATCATAACAGTAGCTCATTTTCATAAAACTTTTCATGATCACGTAACAAGCTATTCACATGTTAAAGTATAGATAATAAACTCTCTTGAAACTAACAAACTGTATTCTCATCATCAAACAATTGCAATTCATCTTATTTTCAGGAAGGGTCTATGTTAGAGCCTTGATTTAGCAAACTCCACATACTCAACTATCATTTAGTCTTTCACAATTGCTAACACTCACGTGATATTTATGGGTTCAAAGTTTTAATTGGACACAGAGAAAGATAGGGGCTTATAGATTCGCCTCCCAACTTTTACCTCAAGGGTAATGTCAACAATAATAGTTCATGATAACTTACATCCAATTGGATATATATATATATATATATATATATATATATATATATATATATCAGGATCTTTCCAACATAATGTGCTTGCTAAAGGATAAAATGTAAAAAGGAAAGGTGAAGATCACCATGACTCTTGTATAAGGTAGAAGATAAAAGTAAAAGATAGGCCCTTCGCAAAGGGAAGCAGAGGTTGTCATACGCTTTTATGGTTGGATGCACAAAATCTTAATGCAAAAGAACGTCACTTTATATTGCCACTTGTGATATGGACCTTTATTATGTAGTCCGTCGCTTTTATGTCTTCCACATCACAAGATCGTATAAAGCTTATTTTCTCCACATTAATAGATCATACATATTTAGAGGGCAATTTTTATTGCATGCACCGATGACAACTTACTTAAAGGATCTTACTCAATCTATAGGTAGGTATGGTGGACTCTCATGGCAAAACTGGTTTAAGGAATGTTTGGAAGCACAAGTAGTATCTCTACTTCGTGCAAAGAATTTGGCTAGCATGAGGGGGAAAAGCAAGCTCAACATGTTGGATGATCCAAGACAATATACTTTTTTTCAGATATAAGAAAACATAACCCATTACGTTGTCTTCCTTGTCCGATATCAACCTTTTAGCATGTCATATTTTAACGAGTGCTCACAATTACAAAATATGTCCAAGATAGTATATTTATATGTGAAATCTCTCTTCCTTCAATATTCTTTCATGAATTGTTCAAGTGACCAATTCTATGTTTGCTAACTTTCAATAAGTTTCCTACCTATACTTATTCTATGTGAAGTCATTACTCCCTATGGTATAAGCATATGAAACATATATAAATTCAGATTTATGATATTCAATTATTCAACCATTTACTCATAGGATATACGTGAAGCACGTGAGTAAATGACAAACTACTCCAAAAGATAATAGTGAAGCACGCTGAGTAGTCAAATAATTAACAAGCCATGGGAGGATTCTTTTTCATTTAATAATTCAGATCAATGATTTTATTCAAACAGCAAGTAAAATTGAAAATATGCTCCAAGAAAAACACATATCATGTGACAAACAAAAATATAGCTCCGAGTAAGGTATACCGATAGTTTTGAAGACGAAAGAGGGGATGCCTTCCGGGGCATCCCCAAGCTTAGGCGCTTGAGTCTTCCTTGAATATTACCTTGGGGTGCCTCGGGCATCCCCAAGCTTAGGGTATTTCTACTCCTTATTCTCCTCATATCGATATCTCACCCAAAGCTTGAAAACTTCAATTACACAAAACTTAATGGAACTTCGTGAGATAGGTTAGTATGATAAAGAGTAAACCATTCACTTTGGTACTGTAAAAGACAAGGTTCATAATTGTTCTCACACAATGCCTACTATACCATATCATTTCTACAATTTATATTGAGAAATATAAGTCATAGAAACTAGAAAACAAGCAAACTATGCAATGAAAACAGAATCTGTCAGAAATAGAACAGTCTGTAATGATCTGAACACTAACCATACTTATGCTACTCAAAAAATTATGAAATAAATTGGTGGACGTTAGGAATTTGTCTATTAATATTCTGCAAAAAGAATCAACCTAATTTCACTCTCCAATAAAACATGGCAGCAAATCTCGTGAGCGCAAAGTTTCTGTTTTTTACAGCAAGATCACATTAACTTTCATCCAAGTCTTCCCAAAGGTCTTACTTGGAACTTTATTGAAGAAAAATATATAATACATGATTAATACAGTATCTTAATCATGAGAACACAAAAAAACATTAAGGGTAAATATTGGGTTGTCTCCCAACAAGCGCTTTTCTTTGATGCCTTTTAGCTAGGCATGATGATTTCAATGATGCTCACATAAAAGATAGGAATTGAAACATAAAGAGAGCATCATGAAGAATATGACTAGAAAATTTAAACCTAACCCACTTCCTATGCCTAGGGATTTTGTGAGTACACAACTTATGGGAACAAGAATCAACTAGCATAGGAAGTAAAAACAAGGATAACTTCAAAACTTTAAGGACATAGAGAGGAAACTTGACATTATTGCAACTCCTACAAGCATATATTCCTCCCTCATAATAATTTTCAGTAGCATCATGAATGAATTCAACAACATAACCATCACATAAAGCATTCTTTTCATGATCTACAAGCATAGAGATTTTTCTACTCTCCACATAAACAAAAAAATTCTCATTCGGAATAGCAGGATCACTAGTTCCTAGAGTTGACACTCTTCCAAACCCGCTTTAGATGATAGTGTTATTAATACTCCAAAAGATATAAGTTAAGTTCATGGAGCATTCTACAATTAATATGAACTAACCAATGTCCAAGCTCAAAATGTATAAGTGAAGCACACGAAGCATTCTATAAAACCATACTCAAAAGATTTAAGTGAAGCACAAAGAGCAATTCTATAAGATCATACTTAAAAGATATAAGTGAAGCACATGAAGCATTCTATAAATAAATTAAGGGATATCTCATACTAGCATGGTTCATAAAGGAAGAAAAATAAAACACAAAGCACACAAATCAGGTGAACGAAACAAAAAACCGAGGTATACCGATAATTGTTGAAGAAGAAAGATGGGATGCCAACCGGGGGATCCCCAAGCTTAGATGCTTGAGTATCCTTAGAATATTTACTTGTGGTGCCTTGGTCATCCCCAAGCTTGAGCTCTTTCCTCTCTTTATTCTTCTCACATCGGTAACTCCTCGTTCTTCGAACACTTCATCCACAAAAAACTTTAACAAAAACTTTGTGAGATCCATTAGTATAATAAAGCAAATCACTACCTTTAGGTACTGTTGGAAACTCATTCCAATTTCATATTAGAACTATATATACTGTATTCCAACTTCACCATGGTTCATACCCCCCGATACTACCCATAGATTCATCAAAATAAGCAAACAACACACGAAAAACAGAATCTGTCTAAAACAGGACAGTCTGTAGTAATCTGAAGGTTTAGTAAACTTCTGTAACTACAAAAATTATGAAATAAATTTGACAATTTGAAAAATTTGTTCAGAAGTAAAGTGCAAAAAGTTTCATACCCATTTGACTTTCCAGTAAAAAAGTGTAAAATCACGCGCTACAGCCAAAGTTTCTGTTTTTGTTCTGCACATAGTAAACAAGCAATCTAATCATCCTAAAACCAAAGCTTGGCACATTATTTTTGTAATACAATGGATATATATAAGGGGATAATTATTTACAGAGAAACTTCCATGAAAAATTCTACATTGTTTCCGTGAGCATGAACACAAGTGCTCAAGGTCGACCCTCACTTCTTCAATGCATAACTTTCTAATCACTTCTCTTTTTGAAAAACTTTTTAGGCATGAGAGGCAAGTAATTTTTAATTTTTTGTTGGTATTTTCATTCCAATTAAAAAATTATATGTTTCACCCACAACTAAACAGAAACAAAAAGTAAAAACAAAATCTACTTAGTGAAGAAAGCAAACAAACATACACGAGAATATCAACCCCACGCTATTGCTCCCAGGCAACGGCGCCAGAAAAGAGCTTGATAATCCCCAAGTGCAAGGAATCATCGTAGCAATTTCCAAAGGTGGAAGTGATAAGTATGGAGCGTCGAACCCACAAGCAGCTAAAGGTAAGATCAATATTCTCTCAAGCCCTATCTGCCACTGATACGACTCTACATACACCGAACGTTTGCTTCCAACTAGCAACGAGAAATAAAACTATGTTGTGGGTATGAAGAGGATGACTTTGTATGATATCGGAGAGCTAAAATATAAAAGTAGGCGCTGTTATCATAAAGTTAGAATATATTACTAAGTATTATAAATAGTGAGTGTGGAATAATGGTGGATCGGTGTGCGGAATTGTCCTAGGCAATTGTTAACAAGACCGGTAATCACTATTGCAGTTTCATATGAGGGAGAGGCATAAGCTAACATACTTTATCTACTTGGATCATATGCACTTATGATTGGAACTCTAGCAAGCATCCACAACTACTAAAGATCATCAAGGTAAAACCCAACCATAGCATTAAAGCATCAAGTCCTCTTTATCCCATATGCAACAATCCCCTTACTCGGGTTTGTGTTTCAGTCACTCACGCAACCCACTATAAGCGAATCATAAATGTAATGCAACACCCTACAGCGGGAATCCCTCACGCTTGCGCGAGACGGAGGGCACCATAGGACAGCACCAAAGTAAAACATACAACTCATACCAATCTAGATCATCAATCAACCCAAAGACAAAGGATATCTACTCAAAACATCATAGGATGGCAACACATCATTGGATCATAATATGTGGCATAAAGCACCATGTTCAAGTCGGGATTACAGCGGGGTGCGGGACAGTGGACCGCATAAAAGAGATGAGGATGGTGATGTTGATGAAGACGATCACCGTGACGATGATTCCCCTCCCGATGGCACTCCAATGCCACCGAGAGAGAGGAGGAGAGGTTCTCCCCCTTGTGCTTCCTCGTCCATGGCCTCCCCCCTGGATGGGGAGAGGTTCCCCCTTTGGTCCTTGGCCTTCATGGTGATGATGGCCCCTCCGAGACCCTCCTCCATGCCCTCCGATGATGATGGCCCCCTCCAGCAGGGTGCCAGAGAGGGCCTAGATTGGTTTTCAGTGGCTACGGAGGCTTCTGGCGGCGGAACTCCTGATCTAGGTTAATTTTCCAAGGTTTTTGTATTTATAGGAATTTTTGGCGTCGGTCTCACGTCAAGGAGGTGCCCGAGGCATCCACGAGTGTCGGGTGGTAGGTGCGACATATGCCAACGGGTGGCTTATCATTGTGGGAACCAGTAAGACGTCGCCGGTGCCTGGAAGCGGGATGAGGCGAAGACATGCACGCCGGCGAATCTTACCCAGCTTCGGGGCTCTCCGTGGAGATAACACCCCTACTGCTGCTCTGCGGGGTCTCCGCATGATCACTAGATGAACAAGTAGCTACACGATGCTCCTTGAGCTGTTTTGTGAGGAGAAGAAGTAGAGCACGGCTAGCCCTCCTCCCCTCTCTATGTGGTGTCTAGAACTAGCTTGGATCAACCCTTTGCATGGGTGTCCCAGGGGGTTTATATAGGCCTACCCCCCGGGGGTACAATGGTAATCCGGTTGGGCGTGGGGCCCACCCGTCTGTGACTACTCTCGCCGGCTTGTGCGCCGGCTGCTGGGTCCCGTCGGCTGCCGGCTCCTTGGTCGACAGGCAGGCCCCACTATCCAGGGCCTTGTTGGTGGCTGGTTACTGTTGCTCAATCCTAGTGACGAGGGCTTCGCCGAGGTGGGCGTGGATACAGTGCCGTCGTCCGGCGGGTGATCGTTGTAGCCTCACCGCGTCTTGTCTCCTTAATGGGCGTCTCCTTCGAGGGAGGTGGCAAGCCGGCTGTGGAGAGCCGGCTCTGTCTTGGGCCGACTAGGAGAGGCCTGGCCGCCTTCGGGTGTCTCTCTGCCCGAAGGGGCCCACCGCCCGTGGGCCGCACTAGCAGCCCGTCGTGGATGACATCAGGGTCAACGTGGCAACAGTGCCATGTTGGACGGGCCATGGCCACCCGTACGACGCACTGTGCCAGGTGTGCTCCGGGATTCGGGGGTGGCAGGCTTTACTGTAGCCACGCCCCGTCACATCACCGTTATGTGGATGGAGACTTCGAGGGTACGATCTTGACCGCTTTGTGGGAGCCGGCTTCTTGGAGTCGGCCTTCTCGCGGCCGGCTTCTCGGAGCCGGCCCTCCCACGGCTTTCTTCATGAGGGCTAAAGTCGGATCGCCTTCCGATAGCCGGCCTGGGAGACAGCCGGCAAGGGGAAGGCGGCCCCACGTCTTGGATTCTTGAGGGCCGGATCGGCTTGTAATTTTTCAGAAGAGCCAGGGGGTGCCGGCTAGGCTACCCGTGGTCATTTACTCCGACAGTAGTCCCCAAAGCTGATCGAGCTTCGAGGCTGACAAAGGGATGGTCAGCTTCCTATCCTGAGGGGCCGGCTTTGCTTGTGCGCACCGTCTTCGGAAAGGCCCGTTCCTCATAGGCGGGAACGCGGGTCGGCCTGCGAGCTGACTGCGCGCCATCCCGCGGGCCACGTGGCAAGGAAATCCTGCCAACGCACGCGCGCGACGGGACACCGCCGCAGGCCCGGGCCCGCCACTCCCAGGCCTTGGCCCGAGCGCGGATCTTCTGCGGCCCACACGGACCGCTCGCCTTCCCGCGGTGGTTTTATTACGCCATCAGGGCACAGTAATCGCGGGATGTGGGGGAGTGGGCACAGTTGATCCCCACGTTCCCCCACGCCACGCCTCCTCAGCTCCGCCGCGCGGGTCTATAAGTAGGGGGAGGAGGGGGAGCGGCAGAGGCTCGCACGCTCTCCCTCGCTCCGCCCCTTCTCGCCTTCCTTCTTCTTCCCTCCGCCACCGCAGCAACCCATTGCCGTGCCGTTCCGCCGTCGGACCTCTCGGTTACTTTGGTCCCGCCGTAGCGGGGTCGTGCGCGTCTACGTCGTCGCTTCGTCTTGCTCCCCGCCACATCGCTCCCATGGCGCTGTCGAGCTCGTGGAATGGCTCCAACGTCCACGAGGACCACGTCGAGTTCCTCCGCCGGACGCGGCGCCTGCCGGGCGAGAACTTCATGCGGGTTCGTCAGGCGCCGTCGAGGGAGATCTCGCCGGCACCGGAGGAGGGCGAGCGGGTGATCTTCCGCTCGCACTGCCTACGTGGCTTCGGCCTCTCGGCGAGCGGATTCCTTCGAGCTTCCCTTGAATTCTACCACCTCCAGCCGCATCACCTCACGCCCAACGCGGTGATGCTGCTGTTGGCTTTCGTCACCCTGTGCGAGGGCTTTCTTGGGGTTCTCCCCACTCTCGAGCTCTGGGGGGAATTCTTCCAGAGCAAGCTCGGCACCGTCGTCGCGGGCGTGCCCGCCCCCTGCGGAGCCTTCATTGCCATGAGGCGGACAGGCGAGAACAATCCGTTCCCGCCCATCCTGCTGATCCAGTCGGTGAAGCTCTGGCAGAAGTCCTACTTTTACGTGAAGAACGTCGCCCCGCAAGGCGACTACGTCAATCTGCCGGCTTACGTAGCTGGCCCGCCGGCTGGGAGGCAACCTTCGTGGAGCTACCGGGCCAGGTCGCTGTCTCAGGCCGGGAACGCAGCCGTCTCCCGGCTCCAGGTGATGATCCAGTCGGAGGGCCTGACTGGAGCCGACTTGGTGGCCGCCTTCGTGGAGCGCCGGGTACTTCCGCTCCAAGGCCGGCCTCACATGATTTGCCAGATGAGCGGCCGCTTCGACCCGTGCCGGCTGAGCACCAGGGAGATGCCTCATGCAGAGGTGTCTTACATGGTGAACTACATCTCCAACTGCAAGCTCGCCGAGGACTGGCGATACGGCAAGGAGCCGTATTCTCGCGCCAACCCTCCGCCTGCCATAAGTTTTTCTTCTTTTCTTCCTTTTTGTAGCCGGCCTCATGATAGCCGACCTTTGATCAGTTGGTTTGCCCTTAGCAGAACCCTCTTCTTCCGCCGACATCCAGGGCCGCAGGGGTAGAGCGCCAGCTCCTCCCCGACCGCATGGTGGACGACGCCGACGACCCGGACCTAGGAGCGGCTGCCATGGAAGATGCCATCATGGGGGAAGGCGACAAGGCAGGAGGCGCGGGGCACGGAGCCGGCTTCAAGGACTGGCCGGACGACGACGAGGTCGAAGCCGCCCCGCACTGCCAGCCGGCGCTTGATCATCAAGGCGCGGGCCCTTCTGCCGCGCCGGCTGCCCGTGGCGGTGCGTAGAAGCGCCGGGCCGCGTCAACCTTCTTCGGCAGCCGGCTGAAAAAATCCAAGGCTTCCGCGGCGGCGACCAAGCGGGATGAGGTGGCCGTGAAGGCGGCCCAGTTCCGCAAGGCGATGAAACAGCCGCAGGCGATCTCAGCGTAAGTCGTCAAACGTCTTGTATATATATTTATATTTGTTGTCCTTTTCGATTGAAGCTCTTCTGAACCTTTCTTTGCTCGCCGGACAGGGCACCGCTTTCCCTTGAGCGAGGTCCTGGCGGCTCCGTAGTCGGGCCGACTGGAGGGTCCTCTGGCTCCCGTCGCGTGGATCTCCACGCCGACCTTAGGGAGGCCACGGAGCGGAATGCACGGGAGGCGCGGGAGGAGCGGGAGGTGGCGGCGCGAAGGACCGCCCAGCCGGTGAAGGAGCAGGCCGATGCAGCGGCCAAGGCCCAGGGGAGGCGGCAGCCGCAGAGACGGAGGCGGAGGCCTCGCACAACCAGCCTCCGTTTCTCGTCGTTCCCCTCTGCGCCGTGGCCCCCGACATCCCCGTGCCCCCGTCAGAGGAGGTCGACCAAGACCCGCCGGTGGTGGAGAGGAGGGAGGACCACATGGTCTTCATGGAGGGGGCGCCGCAGACGGCGCCGACTGGGGCGGGCCAAAGCGGCCAATCAGCCGTGGCGCCAGAGCAGCCGGCCGGGGGCGAGCCGGAGGCAGGGGCCGGCCTCGAGGTGCAGCCGGTGTTGCGCCGGCGCGCAGGGGGAGGCACCTCCGCACCGGAGCCGCACCGAGCTGCGGGCGCCAGCCAGACGGCGGAGGCCCTGGAGGCGGCTAGCGTCAGCACGTCCGAGTGGACTCCCAGCGGAGGGACGGGCGAGCTGAATGCGGTGGCCCAGGAGGTCCGGAACCGACTTCAAGCCCAAGCCGCCTCGCTGCAGCGATACACCCAAGAGTTCCTCGCGACGCGGGCTGTCATCCGGGTGAGTCTTCTGGCCTTGGTTGTTTTTCTCTTTTGATTTCTTCCGTGGGGGCGCGTTAGCGCACCCACTGGGTGCAGTCCCCGAGTTCTGAGTCGGTTGCTGTGCAGGCGGCTTGGAAATTACTAGGTCCTGACAACTATTTATTATCGCCTCCTGTCTGATCTTCGAGGAGTATCATAACCTCCACGCTGCTGCCTTCAACTCCCAGGCTCAGGAGCTGGGCCGGAGAACCAAAGACCTGACCAGCAGCCGGAGTGCGTGCTTTGTTTCGTTCATCTCCTGTGGGGGCGCGTCACCGCACCCACTGGGTGTAGTCCCCGAGATTCGGGCCAGCTGCTGAGCAGTCGGGTCGGATCTTCCTTGACGACTTCTTCCTTATTGATTTTCCTTTTTCTTCATGCTTGCAGGGGCCAATGCCGACTTGAGGGGGCAGCTCAGCGGGGCCCAGGCCGCCCTTCGCGCCAAGGAAGCTGAGTACAACGCCTTGGTCCTGGAGCATGACCGCCTGGCCAAGAAGTTGGCCGACCAGGAGGAGAGCCACAAGGCGGCCCTGAAGAAGGCGCAGGACAGCGAGGACGCCCTGAAGGCCGAGTTTGAGACCGAAGCGGCGGGCTGGGCTGAGGCAAAACAAGCGCTGAGCGAGGGCTTCGGTCGTATCGAGGATCCGATAGACGATAAGCCGCCTTCCTCACTCCTTGCTTGCCCCTTCCCCCCTGATTTGTGTTCTGACTTGTGCTGCTTTTTGTTCTCTGTGCAGACTACTTTCCCGGCTACTTCGTCTTCGCCACCCAAACCATCGAGGCCCATCGCGAGGCGCGCCGGCAGGTGGGGGCTGAAATCGCGCCGGACGCGAGCCAGACGCTTGAGGAGCAACTCTTGGCGGTCCAAGCCCGGCTGCAGCCGGCTCACCATATGCTCCGCCGCCTCTAGCGCGCCGAGGCGCAGGTGTTGGCCGCCCTCTGGCCAGGCGAGACGATTCCCCGCACCCCGAGTCGGACTGCCGACTGGCTGGAGGTTGCGGTTGGCCGCTTCAAGGCCTGGAAGGCATCGGCGGCCCGGCTTGGAGCTGGGCGGGCACTGGAGTTCGTCTGAGCCTGGTATTCGGGGCTGAACCTGGACCAGCTGCGCACCTGGCGGCTGGAGGCCGATGAGGAGATGGAGGAGGTGCGACCGGCTATCGCTCAGCGTGCCTCGACGATCGCCGAGTGCACTGACATCAGCGTCTTCGCTCCTGAAATAAATGACGGCGGCGTTGCCCAGCCGGAGGAGTGGTTCGGGCTGGACCCGGCAGCGGGTGAGGACTCGGCAGAGGAGATCGCCTCCAGCGATGAAGGCAAAGACGACGAAGGAGAGGAGGGCGAAGACGTTGAGCCGGCCGGTGAAGCGGCCAGCCAGCCTCAGCCTGACCGTGCTTCCAGCAATGAGGCGCGTGCTAGTGCGCCCTCTGCGGGAGGCGGTGATCATGCCGAGGTTCGCCAGCCGGCCACTCCTCCAGCCGGCACTACCGTCTCCACCGACCTGCCCGACTCGCCAGTCGCTCCCCTGGCTTAATCTGCCGTCCTTGCTTTTCCTGCTTGTTACCCTTTGAACATTTTTTATTAAACTTGCGCAGTTCCACACACTGGGGGTGTATTCGGATTATGTTGAATGCTGGCCTTTTGAAGGTCTTTTGTGTAAATATGATCGTGTGCGTGTTTGGTTTCCATTCGTGTATGCTTTTTATCCTTAGGCTGTTTCCTTTGCCGCCTTCCCCTTTTGGGAAGGCAAGTACTCGAGCTTTCTTAGATTGAAGCGAGGCGAATGGAAGCCGGCCGGCCGGCTACTCTGGTAGTCGGTCGGTGGAGGGAGAAAAACCGGCTTTTGTTATATTAGTCCGTTAGTCCCTAGCCGTTTTTCATGTGGGCGTCCTTTGCTGCCTTTAACTCTTGCCAGCCGGACAGCCGGTTCTTCGAACTGTGACTTTTGGCAAGAGAAGGCTTGGGTGCTGGCACACTACTTGTCTAGCCGCGGGTAGGACTTTTAATATAACTCTAGGCGGCCAGTCCCCGGGCCGACTAGTCGAACCCGGTGCCGGACGAAAAAAGTAAATGTAATGACAAGGTCATAAGCATGATATTCTTCATCCATAGATAAAAGATGGCAGTCCCCGAGCTCTCCTCGGGGGGCCTATTGTCTCGTACTTGGTACAAAAGTTAGCGTGATACATACTGCATTTCAACTGTAAAATCTTCGGAGGAGGTTGGCGTTCCATGGTTGTTCCGACTCCTTGCCGGAGTCGTCTCTCTTTCGTGCCTTCGGCTTCTACGCGTCGATCAGGTAGTAGGAGTCGTTGCCTAAAGCTCTGCTGATGACGAAGGGGCCCTTCCAAGGGGCCGAGAGCTTGTGCTGGCCGGATGTTCGCTGGATCAGCCGGAGCACAAGATCACCCTCTTGGAAGGATCTTGGCTTGACCTTCCGGCTGTGGTAGCGGTGCAGGCCCTGCTGATAGATGGTGGACCGGCTGAGGGCTAACAGCCGGCCTTCTTCCAGCAGGTCGACGCCGTCTTCTCATGCTTCCTTGGCCTCCGCCTCCGTGTACATGGTTACCCGAGGCGAGTCGAACTCGATGTCAGTTGGGATGACCGCCTCGGCACCATACACGAGGAAGAAAGGAGTGAAGCCGGTTGACTTGTTTGGGGTAGTGCGCAGACTCTAGAGGACGGCCGGCAGCTCATCGAGCCAACAGCCGGCCAAACACTCCAGTGGTACGACCAGTCAGGGTTTGATGCCGGAAAGGATGAGGCCGTTGGCTCGCTCGACCTGGCCGTTTGACTGCGGGTGGGCAACGGACGCCAAGTCCAACCGGATGCCTTGCATCGCGCAGAAACGTGCCAAGGCTCCCTTGGGAAATTCGTGCCATTGTCGGTGATGATGCTGTGTGGCACGCCGTACCGAGTTGTTATTTTTGCGATAAATGTCACGACAGTCGGCCCATTCAGCTTTTTGATCGGCTTTGCCTCAATCCATTTGGTGAATTTGTCCACAGCGACAAGCAGATGTGTCATGCCGCCGCGCGCCGTCTTGAATGGGCCCACCATGTCCAGTCCCCAAATGGCGAAGGGCCAAGTGAGGGGAATGGTCTTGAGTGCTGAAGCTGGCATGTGTTGCTTGGAGCTGAAGAGTTGGCACCCTTTGCAATGTTTAACTAACTCCTTGGCGTCATCCAAAGCAGTCGGCCAAAAGAAACCATGGCGGAAAGCTTTGGCGACGAGTGATCTTGAGGCCGCATGGTGGCCGCATTCTCCTTGGTGGATGTCTCTGAGGATTGCAATGCCCTTCCCTTGCTCGACGCATCGCTGGAGGACTCCAGTGGCACTGCGCTTGACGAGCTCTCTGTTAACGATTGTGTATGCTCCGGCTCGGCGTTGGACTTGTCTTGCCTCTGTTTTCGTCATCCGGCAGATCTTGGTTTATTAGGAAGTTGAGGATGGACTGAGCCCATGATGGAGCTGCGACTTCTTCTATTGCCAACACGGCTACTGCGACTAGGGCGGGCGGGCTGGGTGGTGAAATGCTGGAGTCGGCCGCCGCCTGCTGTGTTGGTGCAGCCTCCGGGCCGACTATCGCAGTCCCCGGGTCGGGCGTAACTACGGAAGTCCCTGAGCCGCCTGCTGATGTCCCCGGGCCGACTATCGAAGTCCCCGGGTCACCTACTTGGTTCTTCGAGCCGGACCCGGCTGTATCGGGGTCAGGCGACACGAAGATGGAATCGGACTCTGGAGACGGCTTGAGGAGGCGTTGTAGAGAGACACCGGTTGGTATTGCTTGCCGAGTGGAGCCTATTCGAGCCAGGGCATCAGCTGGCTCGTTGTCGGCTCGTGGTACATGGAGGAACTCGCATCCTTCAAAGTACCCACTGATCTGCTGAACGAGGAAGCAGTAGCTTGCCATATTTGTGTCCTTGGCATCCCAGTCGCCGGATGATTGCTGGACCACCAAGTCCGAGTCGCCATAACATAGGATCCGGCGAATGCCGAGCTCTTTGGCAAGTCGGAGCCCGTGTATGAGCGCCTCGTACTCGGCCACGTTGTTGGAGGCAGCAAAGTGAATTTGCAGCGTGTATCTGAGCTTGTCGCCTTTGGGAGAGGTGAGGATGACGCCGGCTCCCAAGCCGGTGCGCATCTTGGACCCATCAAAGTGCATGCGCCAATGAGTGGAGTCGGGAGCTGGCGGCAGGTACTGGGTCTCGGCCCAGTCGACAAGGAAGTCGGCCAATGCTTGGGACTTGATGGCGGTGCGAGGCTGGTAGAAAATCGTGTACGGGGCCAGCTTGATGGCCCATTTCGCCACCCGGCCGGATGCATCCCGGTTGCCTATGATCTCGGCCAGCGGGGCGGTGCATACAACCGTGATGGGATGCTCTTGGAAGTAGGGCTTCAGCTTCTTGGCGGCGAAGCACACGCCGTAGCACATCTTCTCGTAGTGCGGGTAGTTCTGCTTCGAGGTAGACAGCACCTCGCTCAAATAGTACACCGGCCTCTGGACCGGCTGGGCTCGTCCCTCTTCTGGGTGTTGGACTACGATGACGGTGCTGACCACCCGGCTGGTTGCGGCAATGTAGAGGAGCATGGGCTCTTTCTCAGTCGGTGCCGCCAGGACAGGCGGTGTGGCCAGCATCTTCTTCAGCTTGTGAAAAGCTTGGTCGGCTTGGTCATTCCACTCGAAGTGAGTGGTCTTCTTCATGAGGCGGTAGAGGGGGAGAGCTTTCTCTCCGAGCCGGCTGATGAAGCGGTTCAGGGAGGCCAAGCATCCGGTGAACTTCTGGACGTCTCGAAGTTTGGTGAGAATCGCCATTCTCTCAATGGCCTTGATCTTTACTGGGCTGCATTCGATGCCGCGTTCGGAAACCAGGAAGCCTAGGAGTTGGCCGGCTGGCACTCCGAACACGCATTTCTCGGGGTTGATCTTGATTTGGAACCGGCGTAGGTTCTCAAATGTTTCCTTGAGGTCTTCCAGCAAGGTGCCGCGCTTCTCCGTCTTCACCACAATGTCGTCTACGTAGACGTGGGCATTTCTGCCGAGCTGCTTGAGGAGGCACTTCTGCATGCAACGCTGAAAAGTGGCACCGGCATTTCTCAAGCCGAATGTCATAGTCAGGTAGCAGAATGCTCCGAATGGCGTGATGAAGGCGGTCTTCAGGCGGTCTGCCGGATCTAACTTTATCTGGTGGTATCCTGAGTAAGCATCTAAGAAACTCAACAGCTCGCATCCGGCCGTGGAGTCTATCACTTGATCAATCCTTGGCAGGGCAAAGGGATCTTTGGGGCAGGCCTTGTTGAGGCTCGTGTAGTCTATGCACATGCGCCACTTGTTGTTCTTCTTTAGCACGAGGACCAGGTTGGCGAGCCATTCTGGAAAGAAAACTTCCATAATGAAGCCGGCTGCTAGAAGCCGGGCTATCTCTTCTCCTACGATCCTTCTTTTCTCCTCCGACAGTCGGCGGAGGGGTTGTTTGACTGGTTTTGCGTCTTCTCGGATGTGTAGCTTGTGCTCGGCGAATTCCTTCGGAACACCCGGCATGTCCTTGGGGTACCATGCAAAGATGTCCCGATTCTCATGGAGAAAATCGGCGAGCTCGCCTTCCTATTTGCTGTTTAGGTTTTCCCCGATGACGGCAAACCTCTCTGGGTGCTCGGGGTCAAGAGGTATCTTCTTCGTCTCCTTGGCCGGCTGGAAAGATCCTTGGGCATCATACTCCTTGGGATTGGGGGACAAGGCCGACTGTTTGCCGGCCATGGCCACGACTCGGTCCAACATCTTCTTTTCTTTGGCAATCACAAGGGACTCGGCTAGCCGGCTGCTGGCTGCTACGCACTCGGAAGATTTCTTGTAATCGCCAGCTATGGTTGATGATGCCTTTGGTGCTCGGCATCTTCATCTTGAGGTAAGCATAGTGGGGAATAGCCATGAACCTGGCCAAGGCAGGTCGGCCAAGCAATGCATGGTAGGGGCTCTCCAGGTCCACCACTTCAAACCAGATCGCCTCCCGGCGGAAATGCTCCTTGTCCCCAAAGAGTACATCAATCTTGATCTTGCCAATGGGGGCGCAGGACAGGCCGGGTACGATGCCATGGAACACAGTCCGAGTAGGCATGAGTTGCTTCGTCTTGACGTTCAACTTCTCCAGGGTGTCATGGTACAGGATGTTGATGCTGCTCCCGCCGTCTATCAGCACGTGGGAGAAACGGGCGGCGCGTCTGTCCGTTGCAAGGGTGGCATCCAGAACCAACGCATAAGAGCCGGGAGATGGCATCACCTCAGGGTGGTCGGCCCGGCTCTAGCTGATAGGTTTTTCTGACCAGTGCATGTGCTCGGCAGGGTTGGCAGCGACCATGCTGACATCCTGGTGCTCTCGGCGTCTGTCGTGCCGGTCTTCGGGCTGGCTTGTAAAGACGACATAGGCGGCATGCTCATCGGGGAACTCATCGTGCACGGCCCCGACTGCAGGCCGAGCGGTCGGTGGCTGCGGAGCCGGAGGCGGCGGACCAGCAGGCGGAGGCGGCGCGAGCCCTTCGCCTTTGGAGATTCGGGTGAGCCAGTGGCACTTCCGGGTTGTGTGGTTGGACGGCTTCGCGCCGCTGTGGAACTTGCATGGGGCGTCGAGAGTTTGCTCGTAGGAGAAGGCCGGCTGCCAAGCCGGCTTGCCGCCCCTCTGCTTCTTGGGTGCGGGCCGCCCTTCGGGCTGCTCGTCTTCGACTGTGGCCACCTGCCGACTGGTGGAGGGCGGCACGGGGCCCTTGCGCTTGTGGTCGTTCTGGTGTGGGCGTCGGCCAGAATCCTCAGCTGGCGTCTTGGGCGCCGGGTTGAGTACTTTCCCGGACGCATCTACCCGGAGCTCGGTCTTCATTGAGGAGTCGGCGGTGGCGTACTTGTCCGCTATGTCCAGAAGCTCATCGAGGGTAGTCGGCTCGTCGCAGAGAAGCTTGTGCTTGAGGAGGGTGCCTTCTCGGCACCCGGCAGTGAAGTATTCTATGGCTTGCACCTCGTGCATCTCTTCGCAAGAGTTGCGGAGCTCGGCCCAACGCGTGAGGTAGTAGCGAGTGGACTCGGCGGGGCCTTGTACACACAAGGAGAGCTGTCTGGGCTTGGGAGCTCGCTTGTAGGTGCTGGTGAAGTTGCAGACGAAGGCTTCTGTGAAGTCTAGCCAGCTGTTGATGCTGTATGGCTTGAGGCTGTTGAGCCAGGTCCGCGCCGTGCCTTGCAGCATGAGGGGCACGTACTTCATGGCAACGCGCTTGTTGCCGTTTGCTATGCTAACCGCTGTGGAGTAGTCGATCAACCAATCTTCCGGCTTCACGGAGCCGTTGTACTTGGGCGTGTCTCTTGGGAGCGAGAACCCTTTGGGGAAAGGCTCGTCGCGGATGCGGGGGCCGAAGCAAGGCGGGCCGACATCATCTTCTTCTTCCAGCGCCAGGGATCGCGCTAGGCGGTCGATCCGATGGCGGGCGTCGTTCTCGCCGACTCCTTCGCGGCGACCTAGTCGGCCGCTGAGAGTCGGATGCGCAACAGGCGGTGGGGTGGGATATCTCTCCCCACGGGGCCGAGGCTGAGGCAGGTTGCCCCGCCACTCCACGGCCCGGGGATGGCCTTCTGCGTCTCGCTCGATGGAGATTCGGGTTCGGCTTCGGCTGGCAGCCGGCTCTTTCTCGTGCCGCGCGCGGGTTTTACCCGCAGTTGGTGTCCGGGACGTCGCGCCGTGATCTCGGCGCGGGGGAGGGCTTTCCGCGCGGGCGTCGGCTTCGTGTCGCTGCGCGGCCGTATCGATTAGCTGCTGGATGCGTCTGGTCATGTGGGGGAGTTCTTCGGCCCCCAATCCGTCTAGCTCGTCTACGGCCGCCTGGGCGGCACGTAGGTTCTCGAGTGGAGTGGCATAGACTGGGCGGTCGACTCCTAGCGTGTCGGCGACGACAGCGCTGCACTGCCTGACAATGCCGGCCCGGCTGGGCCCGCCTGGGGGCGGCGTGCCAAAGGCGGCGTGGTCAGCTTCGCGCCGGTGGGTCTCAGTGAGGCGTCTCATGGAAGCCAACTTCCGGCCCTCCGCGAGGAGGGCGAGGCGGCGAGCCTCCAGTGCTTCGGCATCGGCATCGGCCGGGAGGGGGATGGTCAAGTCGTGGACCGCCGCATGCGGGGCGTCATGGGCGCTCTCGTCAGAAGCGTCGCCGTGGCCGATGACCATCACCTCGGTGGTGACAGCGTCGCATCCATCGGCCCGGGGAAGCGGGTCATTGTAGATCATGACGTCGGTGGGGAAAGTGTCGAGTGAGGCCATGTCGGAGTCGACAGGCATCGGATCGGTGGAGCCAACCGACTCCAAGTCCACAGCAGGCTCGCCGGAGACGTGGAGCTGGCCGAGGAGGTTGACGAGGTGGTCGGTGCCCGCGTCAGAGGCGAGCCCGTCGGAGATGAGGGTCTTGTCAAGGAGATCGGCGAGGTCGCTCGTTGCGCAGACGTTGGTGACGCCTTGCAGCGCGTCGTGGCAAGCGCCATCCGGCGTGCCGGGCTGGCTACGCTTGCTGGGGAGGAAGAGGGTTCCCGTCCAGAACATGTCTCCGGGCGACGGTGCACCTGGCCCCACGGTGGGCGCCAAATGTCGGGTGGTAGGTGCGACATATGCCAACGGGTGGCTTATCATTGTGGGAACTAGTAAGACGTCGCCGGTGCCTGGAAGCGAGATGAGGCGAAGACATGCACGCCGGTGAATCTTACCCAGCTTCGGGGCTCTCCGTGGAGATAACATCCCTACTGCTGCTCTAAGGGTCTCCGCATGATCACTAGATGAACAAGTAGCTACACGATGCTCCTTGAGCTGTTTTGTGAGGAGAAGAAGTAGAGCACGACTAGCCCTCCTCCCCTCTCTATGTGGTGTCTAGAACTAGCTTGGATCAACCTTTTGCATGGGTGTCCCGGGGGGTTTATATAGGCCTACCCCCCGGGGGTACAATGGTAATCCGGCTGGGCATGGGGCCCAACCGTCTGTGACTATTCTCGCCGGCTTCTGCGCCGGCTGCTGGGGCCCGCCGGCTGGTGGGTCCCGCCAGCTGCCGGCTCCTTGGTCGACAGGCAGGCCCCACTATCCAGGGCCTTGTCGGTGGCTAGTTACTGTTGCTCAATCCTGGTGACGAGGGCTTCGTCGAGGTGGGTGTGGCTACTGTGCCGCCGTCCGGCGGGTGATCGCTGTAGCCTCACCGTGTCTTGTCTCCTTAATGGGGCGTCTCCTTCGAGGGAGGTGGCAAGCCGGCTATGGAGAGCCGGCTCTATCTTGGGCCGACTGGGGGAGGCCTGGCCGCCTTCGGGTGTCTCTCTGCCCGAAGGGGCCCACCGCCCGTGGGCCGCACTGGTAGCCCGTCGTGGATGACATCAGGGTCAACGTGGCAACAGTGCTGTGCCGGACGGGCCATGGCCACCCGTACGACGCACTGTGCCAGGCATGCTCCGGGATTCGGGGGTGGCAGGCTTTACTGTAGCCACGCCCCGTCACATCGCCGTTATGTGGATGCAGACTTCGAGGGTACGATCTTGACCGCTTTGTGGGAGCCGGCTTCTTGGAGTCGGCCTTCTCGCGGCCGGCTTCTCGGAGCCGGCCCTTCCGCGGCTTTCTTCATGAGGGCTAAAGTTGGGTCGCCTTCCGATAGCCGGCCTGGGAGATAGCCGGCAAGGGGAAGGCGGCCCCACGTCTTGGATTCTTGAGGGCCGGATCGGCTTGTAATTTTTCAGAAGAGCCAGGGGGTGCCGGCTAGGCTACCCGTGGTCATTTACTCCGACAACGAGGCAGGCCCACGCGCCTGGTGGGGGTAGGCGCGCCCCCCACCCTCGTTGACGCCCCGGGACTCTCCTGGCCCAACTCTTTTACTCCGGGTCTTCTTTTGGTCCATAAAAAATCGTCAAAAATTGGCACGCCAATTGGACTCCGTTTGATATTTCTTTTCTGTAAAACTCAAAAACAAGGAAAAGGCAGAAACTGGCACTGGGCACTAGGTTAATAGGTTAGTCCCAAAAATCATATAAAATAGCATATAAATGCATATAAAACATCCAAGGTTGATAATATAATAGCATGAATACTTCATAAATTATAGATACGTTGGAGACGTATCAATGACCCACACCTTTATAAAGAAGGAGTAGATGGTGTTATTAGACATTGTGTACCTGAGCATGAACAGGAACAGATCCTACGCAAGTGTCACTCCGAGGCTTACGGAGGACACCATGCTGGAGATAGAACTGCACACAAGGTATTGCAATCTGGTTTTTATTGGCCTACTCTCTTCAAGGATGCCCGTAAGTTTGTCTTGTCTTGTGATGAATGTCAAAGAATTGGTAATATTAGTAGACGCCAGGAAATGCCTATGAACTATTCACTTGTTATTGAATCATTTGATGTTTGAGGATTTGATTATATGGGAGCTTTTCCATCCTCTAATGGGTATACACATATTTTAGTTGTTGTTGATTACGTTACTAAGTGGGTAGAAGCTATTCCAACTAGTAGTGCTGATCACAACACTTCTATTAAAATTCTTAAAGAAGTTATTTTTCCGAGGCTTGGAGTCCCTAGATATTTAATGACTAATGGTGGTTCACACTTTATTCATGGCGCTTTCCCTAGATTGCTTGCTAAGTATGATTTTAACCATAGAATTGCATCTCCTTATCATCCTCAGTCTAGTGGTCAAGTAGAATTAAGCAATAGAGAAATAAAATTGATCTTGCAAGAGACTGTTAATAGATCTAGGAAGAATTGGTCTAAGAAACTTGATGATGCACTATGGGCTTATAGAATTGCTTATAAAAATCATATGGTTATGTATCCATATAAAATGGCTTATGGGAAAGCATGTCACTCACCTCCCGAACTAGAACATAAAGCTTGTTGGGCAATCAAAGAGCTCAACTATGGCTTCAAACTTGCCGGTGAGAAGAGGTTACTTGACATTAGCTCACTTGATTAATGGAGAACCCAAGCCTATGAAAATGCCAAATTGTTTAAAGAAAAAGTTAAAATATGGCATGAAAAAAGGATACAAAAGCGTGAATTTAATGTAGGTGACCATGTCTTGCTATACAATTCTCGTTTAAGATTTTTTGCAGGAAAGGTTCTCTCTAAATGGGAAGGGCCTTACATTATCGAGGAAGTTTACCGTTCTGGTGCCACCAAGATCAACAATGTCGAGGGTAATAACCCGAAGGTGGTGAATGGGCAAAGAATCAAACATTATATCTCAGGTACTCCCATAAATGTTGAAACTAATATAATTCATACCATGACACCGGAGGAGTATATTAGGGAAACCTTCCAGAACGCTCCAGGCCCCTAAAAAGGAATAGGTATGTGATACGGTAAGTAAACCGACTCCAAAAGTTTTCCAATGGCAATTTTACTCCGTTTTGGAATATTTAAAAAATAGAAAAAATAAGAAGTAGTCCTCATAGCGCACGAGGAGGCGACAAGTCATGGGGGCGCGCCCTACCCCCTGGGTGCGCCTCCCAGGCTTGTGGCCACCTCGTTTGCCCTCCGGGCTTCGGTTTCTCCCAGAATACTTGTTTTGCATGGTAAAAAATCATTACATAATCTCCCGAAAGTTTTGACCACCGTATCATGGCAATATCCTCTGTTCTTGTTTCGAGCTATTTTTCTGACAGATCTAGATTGCGATGACATCTCCAATGTTAGGTTCTATGGTAGCGTGCGTCGACTGCAAATTAAAATTTTCCTACGCGCAAAACAACCAAGAACATGCTACGGGAGATGGATCACAAATCGTTACCACTAGATGCACAGTGTCGTGCAGCGGAAGAACAGTTGGTGCAGCGCGTCCATGTGGATCGTCTCCTCCTCGTCCGATCTCCCTCGAACAGCCGGTCACCTGATCCCACATACAGGTTCACCGGAGCGGCGCAGGTGCACCGCCTCTAACGGTATCCGCGTGTGCAGGAGGAACACCGTGCGATGGACTGCTAGGTCCGATCACACAACCGGCGACGAGTGGAGGTGTCTATTCGCAACACATGCAAACCCTAGTGACAGCGCCGAAGCAATCAATCTTTGAGTGTGCGGCACCTCCACTTTATATAGGCGTCCGTTGTGGGCTCAACACTTGGGCCCCACACGGACCCTAAAGCCCATAAGTCTACTCGGCCACAATCCGAATACAGCTCGGATCACATCCGACCAGTGTCCTCGGATCCGACCTCGTAGGTTCCTTCCCTTAAGCGTGCGACCCCTTAGGTTCAAGTCGGCTTGGTCGTAGTTCGGATCACCTCCGAATTTCACAGTTGGTAGCGGCCCCTAGCAAGGCATGCCGAACACCAAGCAGACTATGAAGCTGGTTAGGAAAACCCGTACATCATGCTTCTGTTCCCTTTGCCACACGATACATGTTGTCGGGCTCAAGGCGAGTCTGCCATCCTTGTGTGCCCGACCTCTTTCTTGTTCCAGTGATGCCGACCATAAACCAGATTATCTCATAATCCTTGTCGCATGGCCATGCTTATCCTGGTCGGACACACGAGGGGCCCAGATTATATCTCTCCTGATCGGAGAGGCAAATCCCATCTTGCTCGACCATGTCTCGCAGCATGGGTCTGGACAAGCCCGAAACCTACCTTTCTAACTACCCAGTCACGAAGTAGCGTTTGGTTGGCCCAAAGCAAGTTTGTCACCATCCCAAGTACATGTGCCAGCTCAGGTCTTAAGACATAGAATGTATGTTGTACTAGAGACTCACAGATGACATATCGCTGCGTCTCATAGGTGGGTCTGTCCGACTCGGACCTTATCTCAACTCGGATCCGACTACGTCGAATCCGACTAGATCCTCCCGAGTCCATATTATCCGGTTAGCATCCTATGCTCCATGGCTAGTGAGACCAAGCCATTGACCGTGTCATATGCTAGTCTAGTCGGCTGCGCGTCCACACAACCCTTTCGACTAGGGACCTTTTAGGACGTTCATCATACAATGCATAGTCCCACAAACAAGTCACGTACTTGCTGATACACATCATTGATAATGTCCAAGGACTATCTTTATTCATAAACACATAGGAAATATCATCATACACGATTGCCTTTAGGGCATATCTCCAACAGTCTCCCACTTGCACTAGAGTCAATCAAATAGACATCGAATGCCCATAGCTCTAACGTGCCCCTGATGCTTGGATTGTGGAACCAGCTTAGTCAAAGGATCTGCAACATTTGCATCCATGTGAATTTTGCATAACTCAACATCACCATTCTTTACGATCTTTCGTATCAGGTGATATTTCCGATCTATGTGTCTGGTCTTGTGGTGATACCTTGGCTCCTTGGCTTGTGCGATGGCACCAGAATTATCACAATAAAGGTCCAACGATTTTACCAAGGATGGGAAAATACCAAGATCATCCAGAAAGTTCTTCATCCAAACACCTTCCTTTGCAGCTTCACAAGCCGCAATGTATTCGACTTCTGTCATAGAATCGGCCACCGTATCTTGCTTGGAACTCATTCAGCTCATTGTTCCTCCGTTCATGACATACACGAACCCGGACTGTGATCGACAATCATCTCTGTCGGTTTGGAAACTAGCATCGGCGTAACCCCTTATGACGAGCTTTTCCTCAACTCCATAAACTAGGAACATCTCTTTAGTCCTTTTCAGTTACTTCAAAATAGTCTTTACCACTGCCCAGTGACTCTCACCTGGGTTGGCCTGGTATCTACTTGGTAGGCTTATTGAAAAAGCAACAGCAGGCCGTGTACATATCATGGCATACATGATGGATCCAATTGCCGAGGCATACGGAATCCGACTCATCCTGCTTCACTCATCAGATGCCGAAGGACTCTGAGTCTTGCTTAGCCTTATACCATGTGAGATAGGAAAGAACCCTTTCTTGGCCTCACTCATGTTGAACCGCTTCAACACTTTATCTATGTACGTGCTTTGGCTCAAGCTGAGCAGCCTCCTCGATCTATCTCTATAGATCTTGATGCCTAAAATGTAAAATGGCTCACCAAGGTCCTTCATTGAAAACTTTCCCTTCAATGATTTCTTGACTGAGTTCAGCATCGAAACATCATTTCCGATCAGTAGTATGTCATCCACATACAAGATCAAAAACACAATCGAGCTCCCACTTAATTGCTTGTATAAACAAGCGTCCTCATCACTTGTGATGAAACCGAGACCAGTGACGACCTCATGAAAATGAATGTTCCAACTCCAAGATGCTTGCCTCAACCCATAAATGGATCTCTTGAGATTGCATACTTTACTAGTGCTATTCGGATGGACAAAACCCTCGGGCTATATCATATACACGTCCTTGGTTAAATTTCCGTGAAGGAAAGCCGTTTTGACATCCATCTGCCATATCTCGTAATCGAAATATGCAGCTATAGCTAGTACGATCCTTACCGACTAATGTCCACTACACAACCTTCTTATTGTAGACGTTGTTGGGCCTCCAAGTGCAGAGGTTTGTAGGACAGTAGCAAATTTCCCTCAAGTGGATGACCTAAGGTTTATCAATCCGTAGGAGGCGTACGATGAAGATGGTCTCTCTCAAGCAACCCTGCAACCAAATAACAAAGAGTCTCTTGTGTCCCCAACACACCCAATACAATGGTAAATTGTATAGGTGCACTAGTTCGGCGAAGAGATGGTGATACAAGTGCAATATGGATAATAGATAATAGTTTTTGTAATCTGAAAATATAAAAACAGCAAGGTAACTAATGGTAAAAGTGGGCGTAAACGGTATTGCAATGCGTTGAAACAAGGCCTGGGGTTCATACTTTCGCTAGTGCAAGTTCCCTCAACAATGATAACATAATTGGATCACATAACTATCCCTCAACATGCAACAAAGAGTCACTCCAAAGTCACTAATAGCGGAGAACGGACGAAGATATTATGGTAGGGTACGAAACCACCTCAAATTTATTCTTTCCAATCAATCCGTTGGGCGATCCCTATAAGTGTCACAAACAGCCCTAGAGTTCGTACTAGAATAACACCTTAAGATACAAATCAACCAAAACCCTAATGTCACCTAGATACTCCAATGTCACCTCAAGTATCCGTGGGTATGATTATACGATATGCATCACACAATCTCAGATTCATCTATTCAACCAACACATAGAACCTCAAAGAGTGCCCCAAAGTTCCTACCGGAGAATCACGACGAAAACGTGTGCCAACCCCTATGCATAGGTTCATGGGCGGAACCCGCAAGTTGATCACCAAAACATACATCAAGTGAATCACGTGGTATCCCATTGTCACCACAGATACGCACGGCAAGACATACATCAAGTGTTCTCAAATCATTAAAGACTCAATCTGATAAGATTACTTCAAAGGGGAAACTCAATCCATTACAAGAGAGTAGAGGGGGGGAAGAAACATCATAGGATCCAAATATAATAGCAAAGCTCGCGATACATCAAGGTCGTGCCAAATCAAGAACATGAGAGAGAGAGAGAGATCAAACACATAGCTACTGGTACATACCCTCAGCCCCGAGGGAGAACTACTCCCTCCTCGTCATGGAGAGCACCGGGATGATGAAGATGTCCACCAGAGAGGGATTGCCCCCTCCGGCCAGGTGCCGGAACGGGTCTAGATTGGCTTTCGGTGGCTACAGAGGCTTCTGGCGGCGGAACTCCCGATCTATTGTGCTCTCGGATGTTTTTAGGGTATATGGAGATATATAGGCAGAAGAAGTACGTCAGGGGAGCCACGAGGGGCCCACAAGGGTGGAGGGCACGCCTAGGGGGTGGGCGCCCCCCCTACCTCATGGCCTCCTTAAAGCTTCCCTTACGTGCACTTCAAGTCTTCTGGGCTTCTTTCCTTCCAAAAATGAGTTCCATGAAGTTTCAGGTCAATTGGACTCCGTTTGATTTTCCTTTTCTTCGAAACCCTAAAACAAGGTAAAAACAGAAACTGGCACTGGGCTCTGGGTTAACAGGTTAGTCCCAAAAATGATATAAAAGTGTATAATAAAGCCCATAAACATCCAAAACAGTAGATAATATAGCATGGAGCAATGAAAAATTATAGATACGTTGGAGACGTATCAGCATCCCCAAGCTTAATTCATGCTCGTCCTCCAGTAGGTAAATGATAAAAATAGAATTTTTGATGCGGAGTGCTACTTGGCATAATTTCAATGTAATTCTTCTTAATTGTGGCATGAATATTCAGATCCAAAAGATCTAGATAAAAGTTCATATTGACATAAAAATAATAATACTTCAAACATACTAACTAAGCAATTATGTCTTCTCAAAATAACGTGGCCAAAGAAAGTTCATCCCTACAAAATCATATAGTTTAGTCATGCTCCATTTTCGTCACACAAGAATGCTCTCATCATGCACAACCCCGATGACAAGCCAAGCAATTGTTTCATACTTTAGTAATCTCAAACCTATAAACTTTCACGCAATATATGAGAGTGAGCCATGGATATAGCACTATGGGTGGAATAGAATATAATGAGGGGGTTATGTGGAGAAGACAAAAAGGAGATAGTCTCACATCAACAAGGCTAATCAATGGGCTATGGAGATGCCCATCGATTGATGTTAATGCAAGGAGTAGGGATTGCCATGAAACGGATGCACTAGAGCTATAAATGTATGAAAGCTCAACAAAAGAAACGAAGTGGGTGTGCATCCAACTTGCTTGCTCACGAAGACCTAGGGCACTTGAGGAGGCCCATTGTTGGAATATACAAGCCAAGTTCTATAATGAAAAATTCCCACTAGTATATGAAAGTGACAAAACAAGAGACTCTCTATCATAAAGATCATGGTGCTACTTTGAAGCACAAGTGTGGCAAAGGATAGTAGCATTGTCTCTTCTCTCTTTTTCTCTCATTTTTTGGGCCTTCTCTTTTTTATGGCCTTTCTCTTCTTCTTTTTGGGCCTTCTCTTTTTTTATGGCCTTTCTCTCTTTTTTTCTTTTCTTTTTTTATTATTCCTCACTTGGGACAATGCTCTAGAAAATGATGATCATCACACTTCTATTTATTTACAACTCAATGATTACAACTCGATACTAGAACAAGTATGACTCTATATGAATGCCTCCGGTGGTGTACCGGGATTGCGATGAATCAAGAGTGACATGTATGAAAAATTATGAACGGTGGCTTTGCCACAAATACGATGTCAACTACATGATCATGCAAAGCAATATGACAATGATGAATGTGTCATGACAAACGGAACGGTGGAAAGTTGCATGGCAATATATCTCGGAGTGGCTATGGAAATGCCATAATAGGTAGGTATGGTGGCTGTTTTGAGGAAGATATAAGAAGGTTTACGTGTGACAGAGCGTATCATATCACGGGGTTTGGATGCACCGGCGAAGTTTGCACCAACTCTCAATGTGAGAAAGGGCAATGCACGGTACCGGAGAGGCTAGCAAGGATTGAAGGGTGAGAGTGCGGATAATCCATGGACTCAACATTAGTCATAAAGAACTCACATACTTATTGCAAAAATCTACAAGTCATCAAAAACCTCGGCACTACGTGCATGCTCCTAGGGGGATAGATTGGTAGGAAAAGACCATCGCTCGTCCCCGACCGCCACTCATAAGGAGGACAATCAAATAACACCCCATGTTTCAAATTTGTTACACAACGTTCACCATACGTGCATGCTACGGGACTTGCAAACTTCAACACATGCATTTCTCAAATTCACAACTACTCAACTAGCACGACTTTGATATTATTACCTCCATATCTCAAAACAATCATCAAGCATCAAACTTCTCTTAGTATTCAAAACACTCATAAGAAAGTCTTTACTAATCTTGTATACCTAGCATATTAGGATTTTAAGCAAATTACCATGCTATTAAGACTCTCAAAATAATATAAGTGAAGCATGAGACTTCATCTATTTCTTCCCACCATGCTCTAAAAGATATAAGTTAAGTACTAGAGCAAACAACAAACTACTCCGAAAGATATAAGTGAAGATCAATGAGTAGTTGAATAATTATGCAACTATGTGAAGACTCTCTAACATTTAAGAATTTCAGATCTTGGTATTTTATTCAAATAGCAAGCAAAACTAAATAAAATAAAAAGACGCTCCAAGCAAAACACATATCATGTGGTAAATAAAAATATAGCTCCAAGTAAAGTTACCGATGAACGAAGACGAAAGAGGGGATGCCTTCTGGGGCATCCCCAAGCTTAGGCTCTTGGCTATAAGTCTAGCAGGGAGGTACCAAAGTAATCCAGGAGTGGATCACTGGACAGTGGTCAAGAACATCCTGAAATACCTGAAAAGGACTAAGGATATGTTTCTCGTTTATGGAGGTGACAAAGAGCTCATCGTAAATGGTTATGTTGATGCAAGCTTTAACACTGATCCGGACGATTCTAAATCGCAAACCGGATACGTTTTTACATTGAACGGTGGAGCTGTCAGTTGGTGCAGTTCTAAACAAAGTGTCGTGGCAGGATCTACGTGTGAAGCGGAGTACATAGCTGCTTCGGAAGCAGCAAATAAAGGAGTCTGGATGAATGAGTTCATATCTGATCTAGGTGTCATACCTAGTGCATTGGGTCCAATGAAAATATTTTGTGACAATACTAGTGCAATTGCCTTGGCGAAGGAATCCAGATTTCATAAGAGAACCAAACACATCAAGAGACGCTTCAATTCCATCTGGGATTTAGTCCAGGTGGGATACATAGAAATTTGCAAGATACATACGGATCTGAATGTTGCAGACCCGTTGACTAAGCCTCTTCCACGAGCAAAACATGATCAGCACCAAGGCTCCATGGGTGTTAGAATCATCACTGTGTAAACTAGATTATTGACTCTAGTGCAAGTGGGAGGCTGAAGGAAATATGCCCTAGAGGCAATAATAAAGTTATTATTTATCTCCTTATTTCATGATAAATGTTTATTATTCATGCTAGAATTGTATTAACCGGAAACATAATACATCTGTGAATACATAGACAAACAGAGTGTCACCAGTATGCCTCTACTTGACTAGCTCGTTGAATCAAAGATGGTTAAGTTTCCTAACCATAGACATGAGTTGCCATTTGATTAACGGGATCACATCATTAGGAGAATGATGTGATTGACTTGACCCATTCCGTTAGCTTAGCACCCGATCGGTTAGTATGTTGCTATTGCTTTCTTCATGACTTATACATGTTCCTATGACTATGAGATTATGCAACTCCCGTTTACCGGAGGAACACTTTGTGTGCTACCAAACGTCACAACGTAACTGGGTGATTATAAATGTGCTCTACAGGTGTCTCCGAAGGTACTTGTTGGGTTGGCGTATTTCAAGATTAGGATTTGTCACTCTGATTGTCAGAGAGGTATCTCTGGGCCCTCTTGATAATGCACATCACTTAAGCCTTGCAAGCATTGCAACTAATGAGTTAGTTGCGGGATGATGTATTACAGAACGAGTAAAGAGACTTGCTGGTAATGAGATTGAACTAGGTATTGAGATACCGACGATCGAATCTCGGGCAAGTAACATACCGATGACAAAGGGAACAACGTATGTTGTTATGCGGTCTGACCGATAAAGATCTTCGTAGAATATGTGGGAGCCAATATGAGCATCCAGGTTCCGCTATTGGTTATTGACCGGAGACGTGTCTTGGTCATGTCTACATAGTTCTCGAACCCATAGGGTCCGCACGCTTAACGTTTCGATGACAGTTATATTATGAGTTTATATGTTTTGATGTACCGAAGGTTGTTCGGAGTCCCGGATGTGATCATGGACATGATGAGGAGTCTCGAAATGGTCGAGACATAAAGATTGATATATTGGAAGCCTGTGTTTGGATATCGGAAGTGTTCCGGGTGAAATCGGGATTTTACCGGAGTACCGGGAGGTTACCGGAACCCCCCGGGAGGTTAATGGGCCTTAGTGGGCCTTTACGGAGAAGAGGAGAGACGGCCAGGGCTGGGCCGCACGCCCCTCCCCCCTAGTCCGAATAGGACAAGGAGAGGAGGGCGGCGCCCTCCCTTCCCTCCTCTCTCCCTCCTCTTTCCCCCTCCCAAGTCCTAATCCAACTAGGAAAGGGGGAGTCCTACTCCCGGTGGGAGTAGGACTCCTCCTGGCACGCCCTCTCTCTTGGCCGGCCGCACCCCCCTTGCTCCTTTATATATGGGGGCAGGGGGCACCCTAGAGACACAACAATTGATCAGTTGATCTTTTAGCCGTGTGCGGTGCCCCCCTCCACCATAGTCCACCTCGATAATACTGTAGCGGTGCTTAGGTGAAGCCCTACGTTGGTATAACATCATCATCGTCACCACGCCGTCGTGCTGACAAGACTCTCCCTTCACACTCGGCTAGATCGGAGTTCGAGGGACGTCATCTGGCTGAACATGTGCTGAACTCGGAGGTGCCGTGCGTTCGGTACTTGATCGGTCGGATCGTGAATACGTACGACTACATCAACCGCGTCGTGCTAACACTTCCGCTTTCGGTCTACGAGGGTACGTGGACAACACTCTCCCCTCTTGTTGCTATGCATCACCATGATCTTGCGTGTGCGTAGGATTTTTTTTGAAATTACTACGTTCCCCCAACAGCTTTATAGTCTTGTCGAGCTGATTCTCAACTTCATTCTGAAACTCTTTGAACTTTTCAAAAGTTTCCGACTTGTGCCTCATCAAATAGATATATCCATATCTACTCAAGTCATCGGTAAAAGTCACGAAGTACTGATAGCCACCTCTAGAAGTTGTGCTCATTGGTCCACACACATCACTGTGTATTAGTTCCAACAGCTCGGACACCCTATCGCAACTCTTTGCGAAAGGAGACTTAGTAATCTTGCCGAGCAAGCATGATTCGCATGTCTCGAACGACCTGAAGTCGAACAAAGTTAGGAGGAGCCCATCATCATGGAGCTTCTTCATGCATTTCAAACTAATGTGTCCAAGCCGGCAATGCTAGAAGTACGTTGGATTTATCTCATTAGGCCTATGCCTCTTGACATTCACGTTATAGACCGGTTCCTGTTCCAGATTCAATGTAAACAGCCCATCAACAATGGGTGCATAGCCGTGGATCATTCCATTCAAATAAAATGAACAGCCATTGTCCTTTAAATTGAATTCATAACCCTGATTCATCAAGCATGAGGCAGAAATAATGTTTCGACTAAGTGCAGGTATGTAATAACAATTATTCAATTCCAGAATAAATCCAGAAGGAAGCTGGAGCTGCATCATGCCGACCTCCAACGCAACAATTCTTGCTTTGTTGCCGACCCTGATGTCAATCTCGCCTTGTGCCACACGCCTAGTTCTTACCAGCCCCTTCATCGAGTTGCAAATATGAACAACCGATCTGGTATCAAATACCCAAGAGCTACTAGGTATGTCAGCAAGGTAAATGTCTATAACATATGCAACAAGTGTACCTTTGCCTGAAGCAGCATTCCCGGCCTTCTTGCCATGCTCTGCAAGCCACTTGCTATAGTTCCTCTTCTAGTGACCAGTTTCCTTGCAATGATAGAAAATGGTCTTCGAGTTCGGTCCAGACTTCGACGCAACGGTGGAGGTTGCCGTCTCCGTGCCCTTTGCCTTAGTCTTTTTCTTGGACCAACTCTTCTTGAACTTAGCTGATTTCTGCACCATCAACACTTGATGTCTGCCTTTCTTAATATCCTGCTCTGCCACTTTGAGCATCCCATGCAATTCAATGAGCTTCTTATCCATGCCATGCATTAGTTCGAGATGAACATTCTATAGCTGGGCGGAAGAGAACCCAGAACTGCGTCAGTAGCCAGCTCATCCAAGAGCGGGAAGCACAAACGATCCAAAGCTTGCACATATCTGATCATCTTGATCACATGTGGGCTTTGTGGATCACCTTTCTTCATCTTGCAATCCATCAAGGATCGCCAGACGTTGACCCTTTCGGTCCTAGCCTGTGTCTGAAACATGCTCTTGAGACTCTCGATCATATCGTAAGCCTCAACATTTTCAAAATGTTGTTGCAAATCAGGCTCCATACAAGCTAGCATCAGACAACTGATCTCCGTTGATTCATCAATGAGTTTCTGGTAGGCATTCTTAGTTGTGGCACTAGCATTATCGGCAGGTTCCTCTGGAAGTGGATCCTCTAGAACTTGTTCCTTTTTATTATGCTTGAGAACAATTCTTAGATTTCTATACCAGGTGGTAAAGTTTGTTCCATTCAGTTTATCCTTTTCTAGAATTGATTTCAATGCAAAGTTGGGTTGAGCAGGTGGTGCCATTGATCTACAACAGAAAATATGCAATCACTAAGCAATGTGTTTATGTAGAGTAATTCAAGCCTAAACAAAAATATTCCCACTGAAGTCGGCATCCCTCCGCAAACTCTCAGTGATTTAGGATCCGACTAGCACATGCGACTAGTGAGCTTTAGCATCACTGCTAGACAACATGCCTATCCGGTAAGAAACTCCTTGCTAATCATATCTATATACGACTCTTGTCGGTTGGGAAGGTATCTCATACCCCAGCCCCCAACCTTCTTTGCCACAAGGCCCAAAACCGTTTTGATAGCCTTGTCAAGTTAACCTGATGCAGTGCATGTCCGTGTCCGACATGAACCCTTCAGTTCAAGGACACCTAGCAGCACCCCAATTCTATGAGCCCACTACTAGACGTACTTGATGTGCGAAGGTGTAACATCAGGGATGGCAATTCACTTGATATTAATGAGCGATCTTTCTACCATTCTAACATGCATAGAAACAAATAAGCATAACAATCACAAATAAACACATATTGTGAAATAGTATGGCTCCTTCATGGATGTTCTTCCAGGTCGGCTCCAACTCCGATGACCATCTAGAAACTCCATCTTGTTTGTCATGCCGGGACGCCAAGCCACCAACCTGATCTCTATTATCCAACTACTACAACTAGTAATGAATTTTACATGGAGTCACAAGTCGACATACAGGTAGTTATACAATATAATGACAGCACTTTGGCTCCTGCCGACTGACAAACATGACACGCAGGCCATGTATACTTTACATACATGCATCACATACACATGATCCATACTATTCACATAAAACCTGCAAACAAAGTTATGCATAGAATCACATTCTACCGGTTTGAGTGTCGGGTACGAAATACAAGGCGCTACGCACACGGCGGTCCAATTTTTCGATCTGACCGATCTCATTGATCATCGCGGGTCCGATTCGGATTTACGCTTCCCAGTTAACCCTGACGGCAGATACCGGCCGGTAGGGGTAGGTTGTGTCACGACCTCATCGACTCCGATCAATAGAAAACATAGCCACATCGATCCCCATGTGCAGTTGATCTCATGAACCATGCACACAGCCAATCTTATCAATGACGACAGATCTCATCTGCCGCCTCCACATATCTAATATGCATACGATCTGAATTCAAATCCTATAGCAGAGGCTCTGATACCACTCTTAGGTTCTATGGTAGGGTGCATCGACTGCAAATTAAAATTTTCCTACGCGCAGAACAACCAAGAACATGCTACGGGAGATGGATCACAGATCGTTACCACTAGACACAATGTCGTGCAGCGGAAGAAGAGTTGGTACAACACGTCCATGTGGATCGTCTCCTCCTCGCCCGATCTCCCTCGAACAACCGGTTGCCCGATCCCACGTACAGGTTCACCGGAGCAGTGCAAGTGCACCACCTCTAACGGTATCCGTGCATGCAGGAGGAACACCGTGCGGCGGACTGCTAGGTCCGATCACACAACTGGCGGCGAGTGGAGGTGTCTATTTGCAACACATGCAAACCCTAGTGACAGCGCCAAAGCGATCAATCTTTGAGTGTGCAGCACCTCCACTTTATATAAGCGTCCGTCGTGGGCTCAACACTTGGGCCTCGCACGGACCCTAAAGCCCATAAGTCTACTCGTCCACAATCTGAATACAGCTCGGATCACATCCGACCAGTGTCCTTGGATCCGACCTCGTAGGTTTTTTCCCTTAAGCGCGCGACCCCTTAGGTTCAAGCCGGCTTGGTCGCAGTTCAGATCACCTCCGAACTGCACGGTTAGTAGCGGCCCCTAGCAAGGCATGCCGAACACCAAGCAGACTATGAAGTTGGTTAGGCGTATCCGTACATCATTCTTTTGTTCCCTTTGCCACACGATACATGTTGTCGGGCTCAAGGAGACTCTATCATCCTTGTGCTAGCCCGACCTCTTTCTCGTTCCAGTGATGATGAGCATAAACCAGGTTATCTCATAATCCTTATCGCATGGCCATGCTTATCCTGGTCAGATCACACGAGGGGCCCAGAGTATATCTCTCCTGATCGGAGGGGCAAATCCCATCTTGCTCGACCATGTCTCGCAGCATGGGTCTGGACAAGCCTGAAACCTACCTTTGTAACTACCCAGTCACGGAGTAGCGTTTGGTAGGCCCAAAGCAAGTCTGTCACCATCCCGAGTATATGCGCCAGCTCAGGTCTTAGAACATAGAACATATGTTGTACTAGAGACTCACGGATGACATATCGCTGCGTCTCATAGTTGCGTCTGTCCGACTCGGACCTTATCTCAACTCGGATCCAACTACGTCGAATCCGACTAGATCCTTCCGAGTCCATATTATCCGGTTAGCATCCTATGCTCCATGGCTAGTAAGACCAAGCCATCCACCGTGTCATATGCTAGTCTAGTTGGCTGCGCGTCCACACAGCCCTTTCGACTGGGGACCTTTTAGGACGTTCATCATACAATGCATAGTCCCACAAACAAGTGTGACGCCCCAAGACCGATGCTCGAGAAGACTTCCATAGGTTCCGGGTTTCTCCGTGTGTTTCATTTTTGCTTGCTCCTTTTATTTTTGCATTGCATCATGTCATCATGCCATCATGTCATAAATCTTTTGCATCTCAACTAAATAAATTGTGTGGATCTTCGATCCATTTAAATCGAGGGAAGAGTGACTTCTCTTTATAACATATCATCCTAATATTTAGGGAGCTATTATATATATTCCATTAATTTGGAATCACCAAAACACACCTGTAAGTAATTCCTCAGGCCTTTGTTATCTCACATCTTGACCTCAAACTTTGCCCATATTTTTCTTTCATCGCTTTCTCGATCTCCACAAAATTCTGAACATTTTTGGACTCTCCAAAAATGTTTTGTTAATTAAAACTTATTTGAATCACATTCAAAAGTGTTTGAATGTAATCCTTCCAAGCGGTGCCAAATGCATTTTCTCGGAATGAACTCATTTTTATGAGTCCGGGAGATTTAACCGCATGCCCAAATGTTTTCTCTAACCCTCCTTTTCCATTTTTCTCCTCTCTTTACTTTCTGTTAAAGGAAATTGAGAGAGGTTAAGAGAGCAGAGCCCAATGGCCAAGCGACCTGCTTCACCGCAGCCCAGCTGGGCCTCCCAGCCATCTGTGCCTAGGCCCTTTTGGCCCAAGGCCATCCCACAGCCCAGCCGGCCCCTGCCTACCTAACCCTAGCCGACAGGGAGCCCGATCCCCATCTCCTCACGATCTCCTCTCCCCTCGCGCCGCCAGAGAGAGACCCGCAGCTCGATCCCTCTCCCCTCGTTTGTCTTCTCCCTCCCGAGCGCCATGGAGAGGACAGCGCCAACCTCCCTCTTCCTCAAGCTCCTCCTTCCTCCACCACCCTGGCCTGCTACCCCCCTCCTCGACCCGCCACCAGGGAGGAGTCCCGCTCGGTTCCCCTCGTCTGCCTCCTCGCCATGGCCCCTCACAAGTTGCCTCCGATGCTGCGCCTCACCTCCTGCCTCCTGCGCGCCTCCTCCTCGCCTAGTCCCCGTCGCCTGAGTGCTCAAGGAGAGGAGCTCCTCGAGCACCCGCGCCCGCAGCCATCGTCCTCTGTGCCCAGCAGAAGTCCCCGCCGGGTCCCGTCGCCCCCGTCTGCACCCCTCGCGCCTCTGCCTCGCCATGGAGCTCCGCCACCCATCTCTCTTCCTGTAGCGCGTTGTCGCGTGGATACTCGCCTCCGACCAGCGCCGTTACTCCTCTTGGTCCGTCCTCCTTCGTGTGGAGCAGCACCATCACGGTCCCTCTGCCCGAGTTATTACTCACCACCGACCAAAGCCGACCCAAGACAGGACCTTGCCAAGTCCACCCCGCTCCAGCCACGACACCGGCAAGACCACTGCTGCATCTGTACACCACGTTGTTGCTCGTGGCATGTCAAAACCATCTCTATGGATTTACGTCAAGTACCACGACGCCCGGAGTCCTCGGATCCATCAAGTTCCACTATGAGATGTACAACTACCGTCGACCTCGAAGACCTCGGATTCACCAAGTTCGCACGACGACAAGTGTGACCCTTGGGATGCGCCAAGTTCGTCTACACAAAAACGCCAAGTACCACTCATGTCGGCAAGACCCGCAAGTCGGACCCCGAACGATCAATGTCTCATGGACCGTGTAACACTACCGTCGCAAGAACGGGACCGGAAAGTCCGAAGACCCCAAGTACCACGACACCGATGACATGAACATCTACGGAAACTCGTGCAACGATAAACATGTACCCCTACTGTCACCGAGATCGCGAGAACCTCTACCGTCGACCCTAGAGCGTGCGAGAATGACTACTTCCACTACCGTCGTCGCGAGAACGTCTACTTCCTCTACTTTGCACCGAACGAGAACTGTCCCGCTTGCACGCTTCAAAGGTATAACCTCGAGACGACGCCCGTGAACGAATGCTTGCGATGTTTGAGATGCTCGTTGATGGTGTCCTTGACTAGGGGGTACTCATCACATCGTCTATCGATCAGTTGGATTGGGCCGAGGACCCCCATGGCCGCATACTCGTGGGCCAGTTCGGACAGCTGCCGCATACAAGGAAGATTCCACAAGACTTGGTGGTCAAGACAAGGACTCCTCCCCCACCGGCGTATTCGGCTAGGAATCTTGTTATCCTAGGCCTCTGGTGCATTATATAAACCAAGGGCCAGGCTAGTCGATACAGGAATATACAACAATCATACCATAGGCTAGCCTCTAGGGAGTTAGCCTCTACGATCTCGCGGTATATCAACCCTTGTAATACTCATTTCATCAATATCAATCAAGCAGGACGTAGGGTATTACCTCCATCAAGAGGGCCCGAACCTGGGTAAACATCGTGTCCCCTGCCTCCTGTTACCATCGATCCTAGACGCACAGTTCGGGACCCCCTACCCGAGATCCGCCGGTTTTGACACCGACATTGGTGCTTTCATTGAGAGTTCCGTTGTGTGATCGGCAAAAGGATCGATGGCTCGCCTGCAGATCAACTGCGACTTCGGCATCTTCGTCACCAGCTCGGCTGGTCACCTTGGCTCGACCAAGAACAGCGCCCCGTGTTCGGATCACCATGTTTGGACGAGGGCCTTCATCAAAATCAACTCCGATCTCTATCAATATTAGGGAGGAATCATCCATGGAGCTCGAGGGCTCAACGTCAACATTGCCCTCGGGTGGCCGTGCTGTTTTTATGTACAACGAACTTGTATTCGCCGTCACTGCCTCCTCGAGCATCGGTTTGACGATTGCTTCAGTGGAATAGTGCGGAATTACATCTACAACATCCATACAAAATTTCGTCGAGTTCCGATGGAGGAATTTCCGACAATCTACGATATACCGGAGCCCTGTCAAATCTGGACGGGAATCTGGACGAGTGTAGGGCGTGGTCTCCAGAGCCCAGCTCGGAGGTCCTTTGGAAGATCCAACCGTTCAAATACTTCAGAAATCGCATATCTACCACCCCTCCAAATTTTAGCTCGATCCAACGGTTCAAACTCTGGTAAACTTCCGATGAGTGGACCAATTTTCGGATCTGTTTTCTGCGCGAATACGGATCCGACCCGAATTTATGTTTCTTTATGAACGTGATATTGGACAACCTTTTTTAAAGAATTTTCTTCTATGGTATTGTGCGTTGTTTTTAAACACGTACCGATAAAATTTTAAGCCTCCTTCGAGGTAATCTTCACCATCACGCTGGTGTCAAACGAGTCCGGCGGTATTGCTCCACGGTTGCCGACCTGCGCTACACACGTCGCCGCTTTATTGAGCCGAGCTCAATTCCTTCGATCATCATCTTGGCAAGCCGAACAAGAGTTCGGCATCGCGAAGGATAAATCATTACCAGCATCGCCTCCCCACGGATTACACGGAGCGGGCATATCGGCATCACCGCACGGTCACTTCATCAAGCCGGCATCGACCACGTCACGACCTGCATCGGCAGGGCCGCACTATTGCTTCTTCAAGCTGGTGTCCATCACGCCGACCTACTTCGACTCATCGGCTGACATCGAGGCTTTGACATCTCGGCTGGACCGGGGGCTTCGTCATCTCTTCATCAACCTACTCCGGAGACTTCGGCGTCACTAGCCGACCAGCTCCGTCATGTTAGCTGGACCGAGGGCTTTGCCTCAGTGAGCCAACCTTTGCCAGCATCGCCATACCGTCGCTTTATCGCCACTCAGGCAATGGGTGTGCGGATCGAGTCCCAATTTTGGGAATCACCTTTCTTCGGATTGCTACAACAAATAAACCAGGTGCTATTAATCCAAGTATTTTTTGCTTGTTTAGGTTTTTTTCCCAAGGAATTATTACTCTGGTTTGTCCATCATTTGTACACAGGTCTATCAAATGATGGCCGCATTAACAACGGTCGCGTGGTGGTTCGGTCAGTTTCTGTACATTGTCCGGCGAACGCCGCATCCAGAAATCCGACCGACCTGTGAATTCAGGCTTTGCCACACCTTTACCGCATCACGCCGACGCCCTGCATCAACATTGACTTCGGCGTCAGGCCATATTTCTTTTATTACTCACTTTGCATAAATTATTTATTATGCAACGATTTTTTTAATTATTATTATTATTACTATTATCTCTGGTTTGCACTATTTTTTGTGCACAGGAAAATGATCCGGGGACTTCGTCGTCACTCTGCCAGTCTGCATTGACTGTGCTATGTCACCACTTCGGCGTGTCGAGCTCTCCGCTCCGCCACCTCGGGATCGGCTTGGGGGATGGAACCTTGTCCCGCATCAAGCTCGGACCACGTCATCAATGCCGAACACATTAACTAGCTAAGTCGCTTTCATGCTCAAAGTTTTAATTTTTAACTTGTGTTCGGTTCGACCAAGCATTATACTTTTTTGGAAAAAAGTTGCTTGTAAAAAATTTCCTTGTCCAAACTTTGTTTGTGACACACATATTCAAATACCCCATTTATTTGGGGGCTTCCTTTATGAAGCTTTTCCTCTTGCATATGATTATACTTGTACGGCTTCGTTCCTTGTTCGTGTATTACGCCACAATATGCACCATATTGACTTAAGCGATTTGCAAGCTGGGTTGCCTGGCTCCTGTGCTTACCCCTACGTTCCCGATTGTTTGGCTAGGGAGTAAAGGGAGCACCTCTGTGATTGTCACGACCGGGTCCTCCGAGCTCTGACCTCAGACTGGGTGAAGCCGAAAGCTAGCGCTCTTATTGTTTTCAATCATGGTCGGCACACAACAGAACTCATGAGTACAAAAAATCTATTGCACAAGCCTCATAGCAATAATGAGCACCGAAGAAAGGTATCGGTGGGGGTACTATTTTCTTCGAAGATGCTTCTTACACTTCGTTTGTAATATAGCATAAGTTCCCTGAGCGCGCTTTGTCTGTTACAGCCTTATGGCCCGGTTGCCTGGTTATCGGAAACACTGTTGATATTCTCGACAGGTGGAGTACATAACACTTTTCGGTCCTTGACCGAAGAGGGAGAAGTCGACGGTCGGTTAAGACGCGTTTAAAGTTCGGTTGAACAAAGATATGATATTAGTACTTCGGTACATACAATCATTATACATAAAATTCTTTTACCCAAGTCACTTGGGGGCTCTTAAATTTATATGAGCCATTTTATAATAAGTGTTCTTCTTCTTAGTCGTTGCAAAGTTTTTATTACTATTATTATTTATCATTCCTTTTTTCGACATGAGCGTGTGGTCACTAGCCGGGGAGCCTAATTTCTCTCTCAAAGCCGCTAGAGTTTAGTTTGCTAAACTGGCCTAATGAGAAGTACTCCGCCTTCGGGATAGGAGGTTGAAGCCGTAGGCTGACCCGCTTGAAGTCTTGAGATCGGATGTGTCATATTAATGCACGACAGAAGCACAAATTTTCCCCAATTTTCGGATTGGCACCGAACACTTGATCTTGTTCGGACGTCAAGTTTTTACTGTCGTTTTTTGGTTTTCCAAGCTTATGGCACTTTTAAACTATTTGTGTGTTTTCAGCACAAGTCTCGCAGTGCAACGCCGGACACCTTTAGAGATTCGGTAAAAACATTCTCGGATATTGCTATATATGCATCGGTTTCCAATTGTGTCTTCGGTCAATAGTTGGGTTGCCCGGGCTCCTGTGCTTGCCTCCTACGTTCCGCTTTGTTCGGCTAGGTGTGCAAAGGGAGAACCACTGCGATTGTGCTTCCAGCTCACATGGTTAAGCACCTCAGTGGAGAAAGCCGAAAACTGACTGTCACAATAAGCGTAAACTGGTCAGCGATCCGATGACTGTGTTAAATGACGGGCCATTCATAACATTGGCCGAAGTGTTTACGGCTTGACCTCGACTATCACCAAACACTACCGGGGGCTAGTAACTGTCCTCCCTAACTAAATCCTCAATATTTTGCTCTTACATTAGGGCTGAGGTTTCATGATCATGCTTAGCATGACAACCCAAAGAAAGGAACCAATAGCGGGTCTATTTTCTTTTGAAGACATTTCTTATGTTAAATAGTAATATAACATATCTCTCTGTGTACCTTTCTTCATAAGACCGTATGGCCAGATTGCCTTGTTTGTCATAAATCTTTGCCCTCATAAAGGCTTCATAAAGTAGGACAAACACTCCTCGGCTACTAGCCGAGGAGGTGGAAGCCGATGGTCGGTCAACAAAGTTTTGTACAATGCGGATCCAAGCATTAATGACGTAAAGTACATGGATACATAGAGTCATTACACATAATTTGTGATTTTACTATGGATATCGATCCTTAATTCGGCCACCCGTGCCCGCATTAAGGCTGGGGGGCTACTGGGCTTCGGCCTTATTATTTACAAATATTAAAGGGGCACATCGATCCCCTGATCTGGTGTTGCCACCCGACCAGTGTCTCGGGGGCTACTGCATTGCCTGTTCAATGCAGAAAATTTTAAGTGCAATACAGTTGCCAAGGAGATTTTGATCCTCAGGTTGGTCGGCCGCACCCAACCTGAGTCTCGAGGACTAAGCACGCCGCTTTTTGTGTCCCAAAGTATTTTGCCGAGCTAGGACTTGATCCTTAGGCCGATTTTGCAAATCAACTTGAGTCTCAGCGGCTACTGGGATCAGCGGTCTTACGTCATCCTTCAGGTGCATCTCGGGTTTTAGACCGATACACACCTTGAGGGCTACTGGCCATATATCTCAGCAGAGAATAAATTGCAATAATAAAAAATATTGACAAAAAATCGGCCCACGGTCGGGGTGGTGCACCACCTCGGAAGCAGTCCGGCATAAAGCTCAGGCGCTAGTGGCTGGCTCCATATAGGGCATTTCCGGCATTAAGCTCGGCTCCTTCAACTTTTTTGAACCAAGGTGATATGACACCTCGGATATAGTCCGGCGTTGGAGCTGGGACACTGTCCGGCGTTGGAGCTCGGATATAGTCCGACGTTGGAGCTCGGATACAGTCCGGCATTGGAGCTTGGACATAGTCCGGCGTTGGAGCTCGAATACATTCCGGCGTTGGAGCTCGGAAGCGGTATGGCATTGGTTCTCGGCCGCAAAAGATACCTCAAATGTAGTCCGGCGTTAGATCTTGGACGCAAGAGGACACTGCCTCCTGGGAACAACTTCAAACCCGAGGTGTGGCATAAAAATAACAAGGCATTGATAAAGGCCGGCAACTTAAAGGGGCTCCTCGGATACCCGACGTGTAAACTCGCCGAATGCATTTCGGCGATCCTCAAGATCGAAGATGAGAAGATTTGTTGAACCAGTTTTCAAGACCGTCAACCGAAGATGAAGAACAGTTTGGAAGAATCAAGGAGTGTCCCTAACTTGAAGACCGGTTCGGGGGGCTACTGACGGTGTCCTGGACTAGGGGGTACTCATCACATCGTCTATCGATCAGTTGGATTGGGCTGAGGACCCCCATGGCCGCATACTCATGGGCCAGTTCGGACAGCTGCCGCATACAAGGAAGATTCCACAAGACTTGGTGGTCAAGACAAGGACTCCTCCCCCAGTGGCGTATTCGGCTAGGACTCTTGTTATCCTAGGCCTCTGGTGCATTATATAAACCAGGGGCCAGGCTAGTCGATACAGGAATACACAACAATCATACCATAGGCTAGCTTCTAGGGTTTAGCCTCTACAATCTCGCGGTAGATCAACCCTTGTAATACTCATATCATCAATATCAATCAAGCAGGACGTAGGGTATTACCTCCATCAAGAGGGCCCGAACCTGGGTAAACATCGTGTCCCCTGCCTCCTGTTACCATCGATCCTAGACGCACAGTTCGGGACCCCCTACCCGAGATCCGCCGGTTTTGACACCGACACTCGTGTTTTCACCGTGCCCAAATTGTCGCTCGTTTCCTTGTCGCCAAATCATGGGACACCCGGAATCCGGGAGCGCCCCGCCATCTTTTGCACGCATCCGCACACTTCTCCTTTGCATCGGTATCTCGATCGAGTTACCGGAACTGGAACGTTGCCGTGGCACCGTTTTCGTTAT
The DNA here is from genome assembly GCF_056163025.1 of Triticum urartu. NCBI lineage: Eukaryota > Viridiplantae > Streptophyta > Magnoliopsida > Poales > Poaceae > Triticum > Triticum urartu. Next base: position 562,176,379 of record NC_141875.1, read on the forward strand.
CGTTGTCGTGGCACCCCTTTTCCTTTCCACCACGGTGGCAAATGCTTCATAATGCTCTTGTCAAACTTTTAATAAAAATTGCATAAACTTGCACATGTCATCCGCATCATGTTAACAACATCAAGAATGTTTAAAATTGTTGTTGGTATTAATTTGCTAAAGGCATATGGGGATTTACCGGATTTGTTGTTTGCTGTATCCGGCCCCATTTAAATTGTTTAGATATATAATTCCTTTATGTTTCACCTCTTGACATGCTTAACAACATTTAATATTGTTGGGTACATAAACAAGATCGAACTAAATAACTTGAATGTGGTGTTTCGTCAATATGCAACGGAGTTGCATATTGAGCTCCACTTAATTTGTAGGGTTGTTTGTGCACTTTGCCATGCCATGCCTCATTAAACCGGACATGCATCATACTTGTTTGTGCATCGTGCCATGCTTATGTGATGATTGTTTACTATGTTGTTTGTTTTCTTTCCGGTGTTGCTTCTTCGGGTTAGTTCCGATAATGTTGCGTTTGTGAGGATCCGTTGGCTACGTCCGTTTGTCTTCTTCATGGACTCATTCATCTTCCTTGCGGGATCTCAGGCAAGATGACCATACCCTCGAAATCACTTCTATCTTTGCTTGCTAGATGCACGCTCTATTGCTATGCCTATGCTGCGATACCTACCACTTGCTTATCATGCCTCCCATATTGCCATGTCAAACCTCTAACCCACCTTGTCCTAGCAAACCGTTGTTTGGCTATGTTACCGCTTTGCTCAGCCCCTCTTATAGCGTTGCTAGTTGCAGGTGAAGATTGGAATTTGTTCCATGTTGGAACATGGATATTTTGTTGGGATATCACAATATCTCTTATTTAATTAATGCATCTATATACTTGGTAAAGGGTGGAAGGCTCGGCCTTATGCCTGGTGTTTTGTTCCACTCTTGCCGCCCTAGTTTCCGTCATACCGGTGTTATGTTCCTTGATTTTGCGTTCCTTACACGGTTGGGTTATAATGGGAACCCCTTGACAGTTCGCCTTGAATAAAACTCCTCCAGCAAGGCCCAACCTTGGTTTTACCATTCGCCACCTAGCCTTTTTTCCCTTGGGAGTCGCGCATCCCGAGGGTCATCTTTATTTTAACCCCCCCCCCCCGGGCCAGTGCTTGTCTAAGTGTTGGTCCGAAACAGAGCCACTTGCGGCGCCACCTCGGGGAAACTTGAGGGCTGGTTTTAGCTGTACGTAGTGTTCATCCGGTGTTGCCCTGAGAACGAGATATGTGTAGCTCCTATCAGGATGTCGGCGCATCGGGCTGTCTTGCTGGACTTGTTTTACCATTGTCGATATGTCTTGTAACCGGGATGCCGAGTCTGATCGGATTGTCTTGGGAGAAGGAATATCCTTCGTTGACCGTGAGAGCATGTGATGGGCTAAGTTGGGACACCCCTGCAGGGATATGATCTTTCGAAAGACGTGCCTGCGGTTATGGGCAGATGTGAATTTGTTAATGTCCGGTTGTAGAAAACCTGAGAACTTAACTTAAGTAAAACGCATCAACCGCGTGTGTAGCCGTGATGGTCTCTTTCCGGCGGAGTTCGGGAAGTGAACACGGTGTTGGAGTTATGCTTGAACATAGGTAGTCTAGGATCACTTCTTGATCACTTCTAGTTCTCGAACGTGCTTTGCCTTCTCTTCTCGCTCTCATCTGCGTATGTTAGCCACCATATATGCTAGTGCCTGCTGCAGCTCCACCCCATACCTTTACCCTTCCTATAAGCTTAAATAGTCTTGATCGTGAGGGTGTGAGATTGCTGAGTCCCCGTGACTCACAGATACTTTCAAAACCATCTTGCAGGTGCCGATGATATCGTGCAGGTGACGCAACCGAGCTCAAGGAGGAGCTCGATGAAGATCGTGTTTGTTAAGTTGTTCCGTTTTCCAGTTGATCAGTAGTGGAGCCCAGTTGGGACGATCGGGGATCTGTGTAGCATTTGGGGTAGTCTTCTTTTATTTTGGGTTCTGTAGTCGGACCTTGATTGTATCTAGATGATGTAATGCTTTATTCATGTATTGTGTGAAGTGGCGATTGTAAGCCAACTATGTACCTCCTTTCTTATTCATTACATGGGTTGTTGTGAAGATTACCTCACTTGCGACATTGCTTTCAATGCGGTTATGCCTCTAAGTCGTGCTTCGACACATCGGAGATATAGCTGCATCGAGGGCGTTACAACAAGTCACGTACTTGCTGATACACATCATTGATAATGTCCAAGGACTATCTTTATTCATAAACACATAGGAAATATCATCATACATGATTGCCTTTAGGGCATATCTCCAACATCCAAGTGCTCCCAAGGACAAGTTCTATGACAAGGTCATCAACCCATACCTTCTAGAGGTGTTGCAACACCCTCAAACCATTGATATGCATGAGGGGGTGCTTCACATCCGGGATGTTCAAGGGCCAAGGAGGACCGGAAGCATGGAGGCCAGGCTCAAAGCAGTGGAGGAGTGGAGCAGGAAGTCTTCAAGTGCAAGGGGATGGTGGAACGCGGAATCAATGCCAACCACTCCATGATCACGGAATTCACCCGTGACCACAAGCTTGACACCAAGGATATCGGAGAGGTCATCTTCAAGCTTCATGAGAAAAACAAGCATCTCCAAGCCCAGATCTATGACCTACAAAACCAAAACTATGAGTATGAATACATATTTAAGGGGATGAGTTCGGCTGTAGATTTGAGGATTCCAGAGACCCATTCATCCTTTTACGATGGTGAGCCTATGCCTTGGAATACGGAGGACAAGCCTTCCGCTTCATCAACCTCATCACCACCACCTCCGAAGAAGGAGACTTGAGTACATGGGTATGGGCACTCCCCTCGGCTTGTGCCAAGCTTGGGGGAGGTCCCCCGGTATCGTATCACCATCACATATTTACCTTTACTGTTTATCTTAGTTTGATCCTTTTGGTTTTATTATCTAGTAGAATAAAAGTTTTAGTATTATCTAGTTTTTGAGTTTTGCCTTGTGATCTATCTATGTAATCGAGTCTGTGAGTTATATAATAAAGAGTAGTTTTGAGTTGAGGGCTTTGCTTTCTTACCTTGATCTTAGAAAATAAAAGAAAAAATAAAAGAAGTAAAAAGATTATATAATGATCTTATGGAGAGTGATGACTTCACATATAAGGAGTATGATGAATAAAATTTGTTAAGGGTTGACAAACATAGTGTTAGTCATTGTTGCAATTAATAGGAAGTAATAAAGAAAGAGAGGTTTCACATATAAATACACTATCTTGGACATCTTTTATGATTGTGAGCACTCATTAAAATACTATATGCTAATAAATTGATGTTGGACAAGGAAGACAACATAATGGGTTATGTTTTCTTATATCCTAATAGAAGTCATATTATCATGGATCCTCCAACATGTTGTGCTTTCTTCTCACCCAATGCTAGCCAAATCTTTTGCACCATGTAGGGATACTACTTGTGCATCTAACATCCATCAACCAAGTTTTGCCATGAGAGTCCACTATATCTACCTATGGATTGGTAATATCCTTTAACTAAGTTGTCATCGGTGCAAGCAATAAAAAATTACTCTCTAAATATGTATGATCTTTTAGTGTGAAGAAAATAAACTCTATACGAACTTGTGATATAGAAGAAATAAAAGTGACGGACTGCATATTTAAGTTATTTATCACAAGCCGCAATATAAAGTGATGTTCTTTTGCATTAAGATTTCGTGCATCCAACCATCAAAGCGGATGAAAACCTCTGCTTCTCTCTGCGAAGGGCCTATCTTTTGCTTTTACCTTCTACCTTTATACAAGAGCCATGGTGATCTTTGATGTCGCTTGAACTACGTCGGTATTTCCCCAAAGAGGAAGGGATGATGCAGCACAACTACGGTGGGTATTTCCCTCAGTTATGAAACCAAGGTATCAATCCAATAGGAGAACCGAGCAACTGTAAACGGTACCTACACACTGATACGTCTCCAACGTATCTATAATTTTTTGTTGTTCCATGCTGTTATATTATCATTCTTCGATGTTTTACAATCATTTTATAGCAACTTTATATCATTTTTTGGGACTAACCTATTGACATAGTGCCCAGTGCCAGTTGCTGTTTTTTTACTTCTTTTTTACTTCACAGAAAATAAATACCAAACAGAGTCCAAACGCAGCGAACCTTTTTGGAGATTTTTTCTGGACCAGAAGGCACAAGTTGGGCCAAGGAAGTACTAGAGGGGGGCTTCAAGCGGAGCACAACCCACCTAGGCGCGCCTGGGGGCCCAGGCGTGCCCTGGTGGGTTGTGCCCACCTTGGTGGCCTCCCGCGCCGCCTCTTTGCTCTATAAATACCCCAATATTTCAAAGAACCTGGGGGAGACGATGAAACACAATTCCAACTGCCGCAAGTTCCAGAAACCATAGATCCAATCAAGACACCATCAAGGAGGAGTTCATCATCCTCATAGGTGCCTCTCCCATGATGTGTGAGTAGTTCATTGTAGACCTACGGGTCCGTAGTTAGTAGCTAGATGGCTGCCTCTCTCTCTCTCTTGATTCTCAATACAATGTTCTCTTGGAGATCTATTTGATGTAACTCTTTTTGTGGTGTGTTTGTTGGGATCCGGTGAACTTTGAGTTTATGATCAGATCTATGTTTTTATCCATGGAAGTTATTTGAGTCTTTTGATCTCTTATATGCATGATTACTTATATCCTCGTATTTCTTCTTTGAATCTTTGGTTTAGTTAGGACGACTAGATTGATGTTTCTTGCCATGGGAAGAGGTGCTTTGTGATGGGTTCGATCTTACGGTGCTCAATCCTAGTGATAGAAGGGGAAATGACACGTATGTATTGTTGCTATTAAGGATAAAAAGACGGGGTCTATTCCTACATGAATAGATCTTGTCTACATCATGTCATTGTTCTTATTGTATTGCTCCGTTTCTCCATGAACTTAATACACTAGATGCATGCTGGATAGCGATTGATGGGTGGAGTAATACTAGTAGATGCAGGCAGGAGTCGGTCTACTAATTTTGGACATGATGCCTACGTAGTGATCATTGCCTGGATATCATCATGATTATTGAAGTTTTATCAATCGCCCAACAGTAATCTGTTTACCCGTTGTATGCTATTTTTCTCGAGAGAAGCCACTAGTGAAATATGCGGCCCCCGGGTCTCTTATTTATTGGAAAGCAAAAATGATAAAGAATAGACCCGGTCAGCCTAGATTTCACTAGTGGCTTCTCTCAAGAAAATAGCACATGGTGGGTAAACAAATTACTATTGGGCAATTGATAAAACCTCAAATAATTATGACAATATCCAAGCAATGATCAATATATATGCATCACGTCCAAGATTAGTAGACCGACTCCTGCCTGCATCTACTACTATTACTCAACACATTGACCGCTATCCAGCATGCATCTAGTGTATTAAGTTCATGGAGAAATGGAGTAATGCAATGAGAACGATGACATGATGTAGACAAGATCTATTCATGTAGGAATAGACCCCATCTTTTTATCCTTAATAGCAATGATACATACGTATCTTGCTGCCACTTCTATCACTGGGAAAGAACATCGCACGATCGAACCCATCACAAAGCACCTCTTCCCATGGCAAGAAAAATCAATCTAGTTGGCCTAACTAAACCAAATATTTGAAGAAGAAATACGAGACTTTAAATAATCATGCATATAGGAGATCGGGAACTCAAATAACTTTCATGGATATATAGATCTGATCATAAACTCAAAGTTCACCGGATCCCAACAAACACACCGCAAAAAAGAGCTACATCGAATAGATCACCAAGAGACCATTGTATTGAGAATCAAAAGAGAGAGAGAGGAAGCCATCTAACTATTTCCTATGGACCCGTAGGTCTATGATGAACTACTCACGCATCATCGGAGAGACACCAATGAGGATGATGAACCCCTTCGTGATGGTGTTTAGACTGGATCTCGTGGTTCTAGAACTTGCGACAGCTGGAATTGTGTTTCGTCGACTCCCCTAGGGTTTTTGGAATATTTGGGGATTTATATGGCAAAGAGGCGGTACGGGAGGCCACCGAGGTGGGCACAACCCACCAGGGCACGCCTGGGCCCCCAGGCGAGTACAGGTGGGTTGTGCCCCCTCAGGGCACCCCTCTGGTACTTCTTTGGCCCAAGTTATTTCTTCTGGTCCATAAAAATTCTCCAAAAACTTTCGCTGCGTTTGGACTCCGTTTGGTATTGATTTTCTGTGAAGTAAAAAACAAGCAAAAAAACAGCAACTGGCACGGGGCACTATGTCAATAGGTTAGTCCCAAAAATGATATAAAGTTGCTATAAAATGATTGTAAAACATCCAAGAATTATTATATAACAACACGGAACAAGAAAAAAAATTATAGATACGTTGGAGACGTATCAGCATCCCCAAGGTTAATTGCTACTTGTCCTCGAGTTGGTAAATGATAAAAAACAGAATTTTTGATGTGGAATGTTGCCTAACTTGTTCATCACATATTCTTTTCTTTTGTAGCATGGACATTTGGACTTTTATATGGTTCAAAGCAATAGTCTAGTTTTGACATGAAGATTTAAATACTCAAGCATATAAACAAGCAACTATGTCTTTCAAAATATCAACACTAAAGCAAGTTATTGCTAGCCCATCATGCTCAATCATTGATCCATTCATGAAACACACTCACATATTAGCTATACCCAATGCTCAAGTACGATCATAGTGCCCCTTAGTTGGTGCTTTATAAGAGAATATGGAGACTCAAATACAAATAAAAATTACATAAAGTAAATGGAAAGGCCATTCACAGAGGGAAGTAGGGATTTGTAGAGGTGCCAGATCTCAAAGCATAAATTGAGAGATAAAAAATTTGAGAGGCATACTTTTCCCGTCAATGAAAACAACCGAGCAATTCCCAACACTTTCCATACTAGATATATCATAGGCGGTTCCCAAACAGAAAATAAATTTTATTCCTTTTTCTGGCATTCTTTCACATTCCATGGCTAGCCGCATCCACGGGTACCATCCATACCAACACTTTCCAAGGAATTTATTATTTGACAACATAAAGTAAATTTCTTTTTCATTTCGGGACTGGGCATCCCTATTACCGCCGTACTCTCGTGCAATGACAAGTGAATAAACACTCATCTTGAGAATAACACATCTAGCACGGAAAATATTGTCCACCCCCTGCCGCTTCATGAGCGGTACGAGCACACAAAAAGGAAATTTATTTTGAAAATTAGAGATGGCACATACAAATTTTCTTAGAACGGAACAGGAGTACCGCATATAGGTAGGTATCGTGGACTCATGTGGCAAAACTGGGTTTAAGGATTTTGGATGCACAAGTAGTATCTCTACTTAGTACAAGTGAAGGCTAGCAAATAGATTGAGAAGCATCCAACCAAGAAATGAAAAATCACATAAGCGAGCATTAAGCATAACTAATACTGAATAATGCACCACAAGTAAGATGTAATTTCATTGCATAACTATTGACTTTCGTGCTTGCATAGGGAATCACAAACCATAACACCAATATTCTTACTAAACCATAATTACTCACCAACATGACTCACATATTATTATCATCATATCACAAAACTATTACAACGAATCAAGTTTTGTCCAATGATATTCATGAAAGTTTTTATTATATCCCTCTTGAATATCTATCACTTTGGGACTAATTTTGTATGTTGCTTTTTTATAAGCTCAAACAAATCTAAGTGAAGAACATGAGCCAAAATTTTCATCTCTCAAAATAATATAAGTGAAGCATGAGAGAATTTCTTCAAAAATTTACTAACTCTCAAATAAATCTAAGTGAAGCATGAGAGCATTTCTTCAAAAATATTAAAGCACACTATGCTCAAAAAGATATAAGTGAAGCACTAGAGAAATTACATAGCTCAAAGAATTTAAGTGAAGTATAGAGAGTAATTCTAACAAACCATAGCATAATTTTGGCTCTCTAAATTGGTGTGTCCAGCAAGGATAGATGACGCAAACTAAAATGTGAAACAAGCAAAGACTCATATATTACAAGACACTCCAAGCAAAACTCATGATATGTGATGAATAAAAATATAGCTCCAAGTAAAATACCGATGGTCATTAGAAGAAAGAGGGGATGCCTTCCGAGGCATCCCAAAGCTTAGCTGCTTGTTTCTCTTTGAATAATAACTCAGGGTTCCATGGGGCATCCCCAAGCTTAGGCTCTTTTCACTCCTTATTCCTTCATCCATCGTGATCTCACCCAAAACTTGAAAACTTCAGTCACACAAAACTCAACAAAACCTTCGTGAGATCCGTTAGTATAAGAAAGCAAATCACCACTCTAAGTACTGTTGCAAACCCATTAATATTTTGTTTTTGCATTATATCTACTGTATTCCAACTTTACCATGGCTCATACCCCCCCCCCCCCCCGAATACAACCATAGATTCATCAAAATAAGCACACAACGCAAAGAAAACATAATATGTCAAAAACAGAATAGTCTGCAGCAATATGAAAACTTCATATACTTATATAACTCCAAAAATTCTGAAAAAAAAACAAGAAGGTGTAGGCAATTTGTATGTCAATCTTGTGTAAAAAAATTCAGAATTTCTTGTTGCTTCTGTGATTTACTAAAATTATTTTATTGTACGCAAAAGTTTTTGTTTTCCAACAAGATCAAATCAACTATCACCAAACATAATCCCAAAGGCTTTACTTGGCACAAACACTAACTAAAACATAAAAAGCACAACCATAACAGAGGCATAATTGTGCAAACACCCAAGAACAGAAATAAAAAGGCAAAAATAAAATTTATTCATTGGATTGCCTCCCAACAAGCGCTATCGTTTTATTCCCCTAGCTAGACATAATTCATAGATTCAAGTGTTATCATCCTTAGTTCTAGATCCATAAGATGCCCTCATGATTGATTCATATGGTGGCCTAATTCTTGTTCTAGGGAAGTATTCCATACTCTTCCTTAGTGGAAATTGAAATTTAATGTTGCCTTCTTTCATATCAATCACGGCACCTATAGTGCGTAAAAACGGCCTACCAAGTATAATTGGACAAGACAGATTGCAATCAATATAAAGAACAATAAAATCTGTGGGCACATTATTCCTATTTGTAAGAATAAGAACATCATTAATTCTTCCCATAGGCTTTTTAATAGTAGAATCCTCCAAGTGCAAATTAAGAGAACATTCTTCAATATCGGTAAGACCAAGCACATCACATAGAGATTTCAGAATTGTGGAAACACTAGCACCCAAATCACACAAGGCAAAACACTCACAATTTTTAATCTTGACTTTGATAGTAGGTTCCCATTAATCATGTAATTTTCTAGGAATTTAGATCTCTAACTCCAAATTTTCTTCTAAAGCTTTCATCATGGCATCTACGATATGTCTAGTAAAATCTTTATTTTGTTCATAGGCATGAGGTGAATTTATCATGGATTGCAACAAACAAATACAATCAATCAAAGAGAAATTATAACAATTAAAGTCTTTGTCATCCAAAAGAGTGGGCACATCACTAGTTAAAGTTTTGATCTCTCGAAACCCACTTTTATCAATTTTCTCATCCAGATTTTCACCCTCTGAATTATCGGGACGCCTTCTAGCTAAAGTTAACTCTTCTTTAGTCCCTTTATGATCAATTTAAATTTTGCTAAACAAGGAATCAATAGAAGAAACACCAATTACTTTAAGATCTTCGTCATTTTTATCTTCTAAAGAAATTGGTTTAGCGGCCATTTGATTTACTAGGGTAGCTTGTGCATCTGATATTATTCCTAGCAAATTTTCAGCAAAAGCATACTTAGATTTGATATTACAAACTTCTCTACTAATATCATCAAGTTGTTTTGTTATATCATCTAACACAACAGAGTGTTCCTTAAGTTCTTCAGTAAAATACTTATTGTGCTCAAATTGAGTAGTCATATATTCCATGGTACTTTTTTCAATATCAAGAAAAATATTGGGGTAAGCAACATCATAGTATTTCCTTTGACACATCGCAACTACGCAAACAAGATTGCACACACAAAACAGATCTGACAAGAAAACGGCAAACGAAAAAGAGCGCGAAGAAAACGGTAAATTTTTGTGAAGTGGCGGGGATGAAAACGAGAGGCAAATGGCGAATAATGTAAATTGTAAGGAGATGAGATTTGTGATTAGGAACCTAATAGATGTTGATGATGTCTTCCTGGCAACAGCGCCAGAAATTCCTTTTGATGTCGCTTAAACTACATCGATATTTCCCCAAAGAGGAAGGGATGATGCAGCACAACTACGGTGGGTATTTCCCTCAGTTATGAAACCAAGGTATCAATCCAGTAGAAGAACCAAGCAACACTATGTAAACGGTACCTGCACACAAAGAACAAATACTTGCAACCCAACGTGTATAAGGGGTTGCCAATCCCTTCTTCGGGTAACGGCACCAAAAATTGTCAAGTTGACGGGATAAAATTGTGATAGATTGGAAAAATAAATCTCGATGAAACACACACAAAAAAGAAGTAACAAAAAAGTGCAGCCAACTATTTTTGGGTTTTTGGAATAATAGATCTGAAAATAAAAGTGGCAAATAATAGATCGGAAAGCAAATATGATAAAGAATAGACCCGGGGGGCGTAGATTCACTAGTGGCTTCTCTCAAGAAAATAGCACACGACAGGTAAAAAAATACTGTTGGGCAATTGATAAAAACTCAAATAATTATGAAGATATCCAGGCAATGATCAATATATAGGCATCACATCCAAGATTAGTAGACCGACTCCTGCCTGCATCTACTACTATTACTCCGCATATCGACCGCTATCCAGCATGCATCTAGTGTATTAAGTTCATTGAGAAACGGAGTAATGCAATTAGAACAATGACATGATGTAGGCAAGATCTATTCTTGTAGGAATAGACCCCATCTTGTTATCCTTAATAGCAACGATACATACATGTCTTGCTGCCCCTTCTGTCACAGGGAAAGAACACCGCATGATCGAACCCATCACAAAGCACCTCTTCCCATGGCAAAAAAATGATCTAGTTGGCCTAACTAAACCAAAGATTCGAAGAAGAAATACGAGGCTATAAATAATCATGCATGAGATCAAGAACTCAAATAACTTTCATGGATATATAGATCTGATCATAAACTCAAAGTTCATCGGATCCCAACAAACACACCGCAAAATAGAGTTACATCGAATAGATCTCCAAGAGATCATTGTATTGAGAATCAAAAGAGAGAGAGGAAACCATCTAGCTACTGCCTACGAACCCGTAGGTCTATCATGAACTACTCACGCATCATCGGAGAGGCATCAATGAGGATGATGAAACCCTCCGTGATGGTGTTTAGATTGGATCTCGTGGTTCTGGAACTTGCGGCGGCTAGAATTCTGTTTCGTCGACTCCCCTAGGGTTTTTGGAATATTTGGGGATTCATAGGGCGAAGAGGAGTGCGGGAGACCACCGAGGTGGGCACAACCCACCAGGGCACGCCTGGGGGCCCATGCGCGCCCTGGTGGGTTGTGCCCCGCCTTAGGGCACCCCTCTGGTACTTCTTTGGCACAATTAGTTTCTTCTGGTCCATAAAAATTCTCCAAAAAGTTTCGCTGCATTTGGACTCCGTCTGGTATTGATTTTCTGTGAAGTAAAAAATAAGCAAAATAGCAACTGGAACTGTACACTATGTCAATTGGTTAGTCCTAAAAATGATATAAAGTTGCTATAAAATGATAATATAACAACATGGAACAAGCAAAAATTATAGATACGTTGGAGGCGTATCAATCTTCACCTTTATTTTTTACACTCTTTCTTTTTGGCAAGCACTATGTGGTGGGGAAAGATCCAGACATATATATCCACTTGGATGTAGGTTATCATAAAGTATTATTGTTAAAATTACCCTTGAGGTAAAAGGTTGGGAGGCGAAACTATAAGCCCCTATCTTTCTCTGTGTCCGATTGAGGCTTTGATCTCATAAATATCGAGTGAGTGTTCGAAATTGTGGAAGAATAAAAGATGGTTGAGTATGTGGACTTTCTATATAAAAGCTCTTACATTGACTCTTTCCGATATTATGATAAATTGCAATTGCTTCAATGACTGAGATCATAGTTTGTTAGTTTTCAATAAAGTTTTTGCTTCACACTCTACCTTGTGAATGATTTATCACTTTAGCATGAGAAATTATATGGCAATACATTGTTATTCTAAAGATGATCATGATGCCCTCATTTCCGTATTTTATTTTTATCGACACCTCTATCTCTAAACATGTGGACGTGATTATCGATTTTGGCTTTACGTTGTTGTTCTAAAGATTTATCACTTTAGCATGAGAAGTTATATGGCAATACATTGTTGTTCTAAAGATGATCATGATGCCCTCATTTTTGTATTTTATTTTTATCGACACCTCTATCCCTAAACACGTGTACATGATTATTGATTTCGGCTTTCGCTTGAGGACAAGCGAGGACCAAGCTTGGGGGAGTTGATACGTCCATTTTGCATCATGCTTTTATGTTGATATTTATTGCATTATGGGCTGTTATTACACATTATGGTACAATACTTATGCCTTTTCTCTCTTATTTTACAAGATTTACATGAAGAGGGAGAATGCCAACAGCTAGAATTCTGGACCGGAAAGGAGCAAATCTGAGACCTAGTTTGCACAACTTCAAATATCCTGAAACTTGACGAAGAATTGTTTTGGAATATATAAAATATTGGGCAAAGAAATACTAGAGGGGGACCCACCAGGTGGCCACAAGCATGGGGGCGCGCCCCCAGGGCTTGTGGGGCCCCTGGCAGGTCTCCGGCCCCATCTTCTGCTATATGAAGCATTTTCACCTAGAAAAGATGAAGAAAGAGCTTTCAGGACGAAGCGCTGCCGTCTCGAGGCGGAACCTGGGCAGAAGCAATCTACGGCTCCGGCAGAGCTATTCTGCCGGGGAAACTTCCCTCCCGGAAGCCATCATCACCACCAACGATCCTCTGATCGAGGGAGGGTCAATCTTCATCAACATCTTCACCAGCACCATCTCCTCTCAAACCCTAGTTCATCTCTTGTATTCAATCTTTGTCCCAAAACCTCAGATTGGTACATGTGGGTTGCTAGTGGTGTTGATTACTCCTTGTAGTTGATGCTATAGTTGGTTTACTTGGTGGAAGATCATATGTTCAGATCCTTCATTATATTCAATACCCCTCTAATCTTGAACATGAACATGCTTTGTTAGTAGTTACGTCTGTTCCTGAGGACATGGGAGAAGTCTTGTTATAAGTAATCATGTGAATTTGGTATTCGTTCGATATTTTGATGAGATGTATGTTGTCTTTCCTCTAGTGGTGTTATGTGAACGTCGACTACATGACACTTCACCATGATTTGGGCCTAGGGGAAGGCATTGGGAAGTAATAAGTAGATGATGGATTGCTAGAGTGACAAAAGCTTAAACCCTAGTTTATGCGTTGCTTCGTAAGGGGCTGATTTGGATCCACATGTTTCATGATATGGTTAGATTTATCTTAATTCTTCTTTCGTAGTTGCGGATGCTTGCGAGAGGGGTTAATCATAAGTGGGAGGCTTGTCCAAGTAAGGACACCACCCAAGCACTGGTCCACCTACATATCAAATTATCAAAGCAACAAACGTGAATCATATGAGCATGATGAAAACTAAGTTGACAGTAATTCCCATGCGTCCTCGGGAGCACTTTGCTTTATATAAGAGTTCGTCCAGGCTTATCCTTACTATGAAAAGGATTGGGCCACCTTGCTGCACCTTTACTACACTTGTTACTTGTTCCCCGTTACTAATTATCTTATCACAAAACTATCTGTTACCGATAATTTCAGTACCTGCAGAAAATACCTTGCTGAAAATTGCTTGTCATTTCCTTCTGATCCTTGTTGGGTTCGACACTCTTACTTATCGAAAGGACTACGATTGATCCCTATACTTGTGGGTCATCAGTCATCTTGTCCGAAGAGGGCCATATAAAAGCATGTTCAAGCTTGTTGACATCGTAAAGGATGCCCGGCAGCACAACTGGCGGTGTAATAAAGTCTATCACTTCGGAGGTGAGCACGGACTTGACGAAAGCCATGTGGCTAATGGAGGTTATGTCTTGGCCCTCCCAGGTGACGAGCTTGCATGCAACCTTGCCATAAGATATTGAAGATTCACTTTTTTAGGCGCCAACTAGTAAGTGGCAGCCCCAAATTACGCATTGGGAAGGAGGCTCTAGATCCCGATAACATTTGCAAAATGTGCTTGACGTTGACGTGGTTGCAACGAATAGGTACCATCAAACTCTTATGGAAGTTTGTGCAAGGCCCATGACTTTCACAAAACCTTACAAGGTGCCCGAGAGATCAAAAAAATTCATGGCTCCTATCGAGGGTGCATATGAGAAAAAAACATTCAAAAATTTCTCATATGCAAAGTAGTGGCTTGCCATCACCAAAATATTTCTTTCCATCACCAAAATATAGCACACAGTATCCCTTTGAACTATATCTTTCTCCTCTCGCTTCCAATGGAAAATGCCCTATCATCACTATGTCCTAATGCATCCTTTTTTAGGGATAAAACCAAGCTTTATTCATCGAAGGCCATAGATAGTGGGATACAGTTCAGGTCATGGGGTTGGTCGAACCAAACGTGGCGTCTCGGACCTAGCGATAGACTAAACTTGGCTAGACTGTGTGCTTCTTAATTAACAACACGACCTTCAAAAGTAATCTTACAAAGAACCTGAGCTACCTTGAGATTAATCTCAGTAATTATAGCACCATAGCTACCTTTGTTGCTTCTTGCAATATCAGAGACTACCTATTTGGAGTCTGAAGCGATGATGAAATTCTGGATATTAAGATCCTCTGCAAGAGTGAGCCCTTCTCTACATGCGATAGCCTCCAGAGTGGCAGCATTTTCAACTCCTTTTATTACCAGCACTGATCTGCCCATATACTGATCATTGCTGTCATGGCAAATGGCAGATCCCGAAACACCTCTCCCTTTCTGACGCCCGCATCTACGTGTATCTGGGCGTATCCAGCCAGAGGGGCCTTTGGTCGTTGTGGTTCTGTTGGTTGTGCATGCAAAGCATGTACAGGCTTAATCTCTTTAAGTTGGTCTAGCTCTCTAATGAAACTCTTGATAAAATAAAATGTACCTTGTGGGGTATGGAAAATTCCTTCATTAATGGCTTTGCGTCGAGCTGACCAAATCGCCCATAAAGTCACTGAAAGAAGCACAAACTGATCGTGCGATAGTGAGTCCATTAGACTGAATAGCCACTGCTTAGCATTAGGTTCGGTGATGGATATTAGTTTCTGTGCCAACTCATCGTCAACTAAAGCCCAGGTGCATCTGGAAGTGGTGCATTTCTCAATAGAATGCCTCCATGAGTCAGGTGATCCACAGAAACCGCAGTAGCTGTTATTAGTCATGTGCCGGTGCGCTCGAACGTCTTCGGTCGGTATAGAGCGTTTTGAGATCCTCCATAAGAACATATGTATTTTCACTGGAACTTGCATTTTCGACATGCCCTTCCATGAACCCTCTTCTTGCGCAGCACTTGACGTGCCTGACGAACCCTCGAGCCAGGCTTCTCTCCTCTGTCGCGTAGAAACTAACATCTTGTACGCTGGTTTGATAAAAAATGCTAGTCTGTTCACGGTTCCAGCTCCAGAAATCTTGTATATTGTGCATACAAAGGGATATCGCCGGAACTGTTTTAGCATCCATTCATAGGAAAACTTCCTCAACTAGCTGCCGGTTCCGCTTTGCTAAGGTTTGATCAATTAGTTCTGACACTACGAGCGGTCGATTAGCACTTCGGCTCAGATATGGCCTCATTATTTCCTCCCGTGGTAGCCATGGGTCATTCCAAATATTTGTTGACTCCTCATTGCCTATGCACCATATCAGGCCTTGTTTGAGGGTATCCCTTCCTTCTATCACATCTCTCTAGATCTGACTTGGGTGTCCTCCTAAAGCTGCTTCCAAGATTGAAGTGTTGGGGTAGTACACACTTTTGAGCAGCCGAGCACTCAAAGAATCAGGGTTTCGCAATAGACACCACTCCTACTCAGTGAGCATGGCCATATTAAAAAGTTCAAAATATTTGAAGCCTAGATCGTCCATGCCTTTCGGTTGGGTCATTGTCTTCCATGACACCCAGTATGGCTTCCGCTTTCCGCCCGTGCATCCCCACCAAAATTTTCTGATCATCGGATTTAAGTGTTCACATAGACCCCTTGGAAGCTTAAAGCATGACATAAAGAAAACCGGTACTACTTGTGCAACTGCTTTCACTGGAACCTTTGTCCCTGCCGTCGACATTTTGTTCTCCAACCACCCTTGCACCTTACTCCATAGCCGGTCCTTAAGATACTTAAAGGCACCATTCTTGGAGCTCCCAATATCTGATTTTTTTCATTTAGCATTTAATTTGGTACATTTAACAAACCTTTTATCTCCAATCTTATATTCTCCAGAACTCCCTTGCCGAAGATAGTTGATTTTGCATAGTTTATTCTTTGTCCGGAAGCCTGACAATAAGTGTCCAGAACATGGTTCACCTCCATAGCTCCATTATTGTTTGCCTTGAAGAACAGCAGGCTATCATCAGTGAATAAAAGATGGTTCACTGGTGGTGCCGAAGGTGCCACCTGTAGACCATGCAAATTGGATGACTCTTCTTGTGATTTTAATAGGCATGACGGGCCCTCTGTTGCTAATAAGAACAAGTATGGAGATATTGGGTCTCCTTGTATGATTCCTCTTGATGGCTCAAATTCTTCTAATTTCTTCGCGTTGAACGTAACTAATGTTGGGGAACGCAGTAATTTCAAAAAAATTCCTACGCACACGCAAGATCATGGTGATGTATAGCAACGAGAGGGAAGAGTATCGTCTGCGTACCCTCGTAGACCGTAAGCGGAAGCATTATGACAACGCGGTTGATGTAGTCGTACGTCTTCATGATCGACTGATCAAGTACCAAAGATACGGCACCTCCGCGATCTGCACACGTTCGGCTCAGTGACGTCCCGCAAACTCACGATCCAATAGAGCTTCAAGGGAGAGCTTCTTCAGCACGACGGTGTGATGACGGTGATGATGTTGCTACCAGAACAGGGCTTCGCCTAACCACCGCTACGATATTACCGAGGTGGATTATAGTGGAGCGGGGCACCGCACACGGCTAAAGATCAATGATCAACTTGTGTATCTATGGGGTGCCCCCCTCCCCCGTATATAAAGGAGTGGAGGATGGGGAGGGCCGGCTCTCTCTATGGCATGCCCTAGGGGAGTCCTACTCCCTCCGGGAGTAGGATTCCCCCCCCCCTTCCAAGTAGGAGTAGGAGAGGAAGGAAGGAGGAGAGAGGGAGGAAGGAAAGGGGGCCCGCTCCCCTCCCAATTCGGATTGGGCTTGAGGGGCGCACCTCCCTCTTTTATCTTCCCTATCCTCTAATCCACTAAGGCCCAATAAGGCCCATATACTCCCCGGGGGGGTTCCGGTAACCTCCCGGTACTCCGGAAAAATGCCCGAACCACTCGGAACCATTCTGATGTCCAAATGTAGGCTTCCAATATATCGCTCTTTATGTCTCGACCATTCCGAGACTCCTCGTCATGTCCGTGATCAAATTTGGGACTCCGAACTACCTTCGGTACATCAAAACACATAAACTCATAATACCGATCGTCACCGAACGTTAAGCGTGCGGACCCTACAGGTTCGAGAACTATGTAGACATGACCGAGACATGTCTCTGGTCAATAACCAATAGCAGAACCTGGATGCTCATATTGGTTCCTACATATTCTACGAAGATCTTTATCGGTCAAACCGCATAACGATATACTTTGTTCCCTTTGTCATCGGTATGTTACTTGCCCGAGATTCGATCGTCGGTATCTCAATACCTAGTTCAATCTCGTTACCGACAAATCTCTTTACTCGTTCCGTAATGCTACATCCCTTAACTAACTCATTAGCTACATTGCTTGCAAGGCTTATAGTGATGTACATTACCAAGAGGGCCCAGAGATACCTCTCCGACAATTGGAGTGACAAATCATAATCTTGATCCATGCCAACTCAAAAAACACCATCGGAGACACCTGTAGAGCACCTTTATAATCACCCAGTTATGTTGTGACATTTGGTAGCACACAAAGTGTTCCTTCGGTATTCGGGAGTTGCATGATCTCATAGTCATAGGAACATGTATAGTTATGGAGAAAGCAATAGCAACAAACTAAACGATCATCGTGCTAAGCTAACGGAATGGGTCAAGTCAATCACGTCATTCTCTAATGATGTGATCCCATTAATCAAATGACAACTCATGTCTATGGTTAGGAAACATAACCATCATTGATTCAACGAGCTAGTCAAGTAGAGGCAAACTAGTGACACTCTGTTTGTCTATATATTCACACATGTACTAAGTTTCTGGTTAATACAATTCTAGCATGAATAATAAACATTTATCATGATATAAGGAAATAAATAATAACTTTATTATTGCCTCTAGGGCATATTTCCTTCAGTCTCCCACTTGCACTAGAGTCAATAATCTAGATTACATTGTAATGATTCTAACACCCATGGAGTCTTGGTGCTGATCATGTTTTGATCGTGAGAGAGGCTTAGTCAATGGGCCTGTAACATTTAGATCCATATGTATCTTGAAAATCTCTATGTCTCCCTCCTTGACTTGATCGCGGATGGAATTGAAGCGTCTCTTGATGTGCTTGGTTCTCTTGTGAAATCTAGATTCCTTTGCCAAGGCAATTGCTCCAGTATTGTCACAAAATATTTTCATTGGACCCTATGCACTAGGTATGACATCTAGATCGAATATGAACTTCTTCATCCAGACTCCTTCATTTGCTGCTTCCGAAGCAGCTATGTATTCCGCTTCACACATAGATCCCGCCACGACGCTCTGCTTGGAACTGCATCAACTGACAGCTCCACCATTTAATAAAAACACGTATCCGGTATGTGACTTAGAGTTATCCGGATCAGTGTCAAAGCTTGCATCGACGTAACCGTTTATGACAAGCTCTTTGTCACCTCCATATACGAGAAACATATCCTTAGTCCTTTTCAGGTATTTCGGGATGTTCTTGACCGCTGTCCAACGATCCACTCCTGGATTACTTTGGTACCTCCCTGCTAAACTTATAGCAAGGCACACATCAGGTCTGGTACACAGCATTGCATACATGATAGAGCCTATGGCTGAAGCATAAGGAACACCTTTCATTTTCTCTCTATCTTCTGCAGTGGTCGGGCATTGAGTCTGACTCAACTTCACACCTTGTAATACAGGCAAGAACCCTTTCTTTGCTTGATTCATTTTGAACTTTTTCAAAACTTTATCAAGGTATGAGATTTGTGAAAGTCCAATTAAGCGTCTTGATCTATCCCTATAGATCTTTATGCCCAATATATAAGCAGCTTCACCGAGGTCTTTCATTGAAAAATTCTTAATCAAGTATCATTTTATGCTATTCATAAATTCAGTATCATTTTCGATCAACAATATGTCATCTACATAGAATATCAGAAATGCTACGGAGCTCCCACTCACTTTCTTGTAAATACAGGCTTCTCCAAAAGTCTGTATAAAACCATACTATTTGATCACACTATCAAAGAGTATATTCCAACTCCGAGAAGCTTGCATCAGTCCATAAATGGATCGCTAGAGCTTGCACACTTTGTTAGCACCTTTTGGATCGACAAAACCTTCTAGTTGCATCATATACAACTCTTCTTTAAGATATCCATTAAGGAATGCGGTTTTGACATCCATTTGCAAAATTTCATAATCATAAAATGTGGCAATTGCTAACATGATTCGGACGGACTTAAGCATCGCTACGGGTGAGAAAGTCTCATCATTGTCAACTCCTTGAGCTTGTCGAAAACCTTTCGCAACAAGTCGAGCTTTGTAGACAGTAACATTACCGTCAGCGTCAGTTTTCTTCTTGAAGATCCATTTATTCTCTATGGCCTGCCGATCAGCGGGCAAGTCAACCAAAGTCCATACTTTGTTCTCATACATGGATCCCGTCTTAGATTTCATGGCTTCAAGCCATTTTCCGCAATCTGGGCTCATCATCGGTTCCTCATAGTTTGTAGGTTCGTCATGGTCAAGTAACATGACTTCCAGAACGGGATTACCGTACCACTCTGGTGCGGATCTTACTCTGGTTGACCTACGAGGTTTGGTATAACTTGATCAAAAGTTTCATGATCATCATCATTAGCTTCCTCACTTACTAGTGTAGGAATCACTGGAACTGATTTCAGTGATGGACTACTTTCCAATAAGGGAGAAGGTACAATTACCTTGTCAAGTTCTACTTTCCTCCCACTCACTTCTTTCGAGAGAAACTCCTTCTCTAGAAAGGATCCATTCTTAGCAACGGATATCTTGCCTTCGGATCTGTGATAGAAGGTGTACCCAACATTCTCCTTTGGGTATCCTATGAAGACACATTTTCTCCGATTTGGGTTTGAGCTTATTAGGTTGAAGCTTTTTCACATAAGCATCACAACCCCAAACTTTAAGAAATGACAACTTGGGTTTCTTGCGAAACCGCAATTCATAAGGTGTCGTCTCGGCGGATTTAGATGGTGCCATGTTTAATGTGAATGCAGTTGTCTCTAAAGTGTAACCCCAAAATAGCGGTATATCAGTGAGATATATCATAGATCGCACCATATCTAAAAAAGTACGATTACGACGTTCGGACACACCATTACGCTATGGTGTTCCAGGTGGCGTGAGTTGCGAAACTATTCCGCATTGTTTCAAATGAAGTCCAAACTCATAACTCAAATATTCCCCTCCACGATCAGATCAAAGAAACTTGATTTTC
Source organism: Triticum urartu (assembly GCF_056163025.1). Classification (NCBI taxonomy): domain Eukaryota; kingdom Viridiplantae; phylum Streptophyta; class Magnoliopsida; order Poales; family Poaceae; genus Triticum; species Triticum urartu. The sequence continues at coordinate 562,197,419 of NC_141875.1, forward strand.
TTGTTATGATGATTTTCCACTTCACTCTGAAATTCTTTGAACTTTTCAAATGTTTCAGACTTATGTTTCATTAAGTAGATATACCCATATCTGCTCAAATCATCTGTGAAGGTGAGAAAATAACGATATCTGCCGCGAGCTTCAATGTTCATTGGACCACATACATCAGTATGTATGATTTCCAATAACTCTGTTGCTCGCTCCATTGTTCCGGAGAACGGAGTTTTAGTCATCTTGCCCATGAGGCATGGTTTGCAAGTACCAAGTGATTCCAAAAGGCCATCAGAATGGAGTTTCTTCATGCACTTTACACCAATATGACCTAAACATCAGTGCCACAAATAAGTTGCTCTATCATTATCAACTCTGCATCTTTTGGCTTCAATACTATGAACATGTGTATCTGTAACATCCCAAAATTCTAAATTTTGGAATGTTATAATAAATAGATAGATTTGACTGATTGTTTGATTGTCTGAAAGTGAGTGAATTCGAAACTTTTTGAAAGCTAAATGAGAGGGAATAAAAGGACTTTCCCAAACTTTCATTTTTGCTTTCTGATCTCCATGAATTCAAATTCTTTTCAAATACAAACCCCTTGAGCGAAGATGATATGACGTCTTCCATTTAAATTAAATGAAAGGGTATTTGAAAATAATTGGATTTCATTTGGAAATATTTCAATTCATAAACTTCATGCAGCTCAATGATTTTCATGAGAGAAGATAAAAGGACTTCTTCAAATTATATGAAATATGAGTTGGGAGTTTCAAAGAATTAAATTCAAAGTTCTTTTGAATTTATTTTCAATTATGAGTTATTCGAGTTTTTTTCAAATTATTTTCTCCAAAAATAAAATATATGGAAATTAGGGTAACATGATTCCCTACAATAGAAAATTGGAGAAAAATTAATTTGAAATCATTTTGGTATTTTAAAAATGTTTTTTGTTGGATTTTAATAGACCAGTAGCACTCTTTGATTTATCTGAATTTGTGTGAATTTTATTTAATGCTAGGAAAATGTTCATCTTATAGAAAATATTTTTCTGAAAATTTTGATATATAATATGCCTATAGTTTATTTTATTTTATTTAGGTTATATTCTTTTTATCTTAGTCTGTGTAAAAAAAACTCTCCCTGCCACCGACTGGACCGGCCCAAGGCCAACCGCAGCCGCGGCCCAGTGCACCCGCGCGCCCCGCTCGTCTCCGACTCCGGGCGCAGTCCCGCCCGAGCACGCCGGCTGCTGTCGTGCCGTCTCCGGCCTCCTCATGTCCCCTCGCGCACGCCTCCCCTCGCCCCTCCTCATAAAAGGCGCCGCCCCGGGCCCCGCCTCTCTCTCCTCGTCGCCCCGCGCCGCATCTCGCCGGAGATCGCCGCCAACCGCCACCGCCGTCGCACAACGCTGCACGCTGCTGCCGCCCGCGCCTCTGTCCGCCGCCTACCCACGCGCGCCGCCGTTCCGCCTCACCTCACCGCTGCTGCCGCCCACCGCCGCATCCCGCCGCGAACGCCGGAGCTCGCCGAACTCGCCGGAGTCCGCAGCCTCGCGCGGAGAGCTGCCGGTTTTCCGCCGAAGACCGCCGAACCGCCAAGGACCGGTATAAAACCGAACCTAGATCGGTTATTTTTGGGTTTCTCGGTTTTTTTTCTTTAAAACGCGGTTTTTCTTTTAGTCTAATTATTTGACGAACGTTCGTTAGTTAGGGTTTGCACCGAACGATTTTTCGTTCGTTAGCGTTCGTTGGGGAACGTTCGTTTCGTAGCCTTTTCGTTTTACTTTTTTTTCGGCCAGGGACCTATTTGTGATGTTTTCTTTACAAATTAGTCCCTGTTCTTCAAACAGTCATAACTTTTTACTCGTTAGTCCAAAACCAACGAAACCAATGCTCACGTCTTCGTTATGATCTCCTCTATACATTAACCCAACTCAAACATGTTTTTGAAGAGTTCAAAATTTGAATTAGATCATTTTTGAATTCAAACTTCGTTTGATCATAACTTGAGTTTCGTAGCTCCGTTTGAGTTGATTCTTTTTGCAAATCGAAGCTCTTGACCTAAACCTTCTAATAAGGCCAAATTCACATAATGTTGGTACTGTTAGAAATTGTTTTATGTTGCAAGAGCTATTTTCTTGGTTTTGATGTTTTCCGAATAGTCTTCTTTGATCTTTCTGATCTTTTGAGTGATTGCTTATGTGTGGTTACTATTGCTTGCTTACGATAGATTGATCGGAGTGTGACGAGTAGAGCTATCAAGAGTTTTGAGTGCGAATCATCTTCATCAACATTGCAGGCAAGTTCACACTTTGATCATATCCCCTTTCATACCCCGTTTTTATGCATTAGTTTCACCCCTAAACATTGCATGAGTAGGATTGATAACATGTGGGTATTGGGAAGTAGTTGATGAGGTAGGAACCTATTGCCCTGCATTCAAACCTTGGGAGTTACTATCACGTTATACTTACGTTGCCATGCTATGCTCGTAGACGTGGATTGGGTTGAGAGTATTTCATGACAGATGTGAGATTGTTAATTAATGGTTCAACTTAAGGTGGCAACTTTAATACACATCTGGGTGGATTGCTAGGGGCACCCTAGGGATATACCAGTGGACTTGCCTGGACACCTGGGGAAATACCAGTGTTGTCCTAGGAGATCCTGGGGATATACCGTGTGATCATCCTATGGTCCGCCACCCAGGCTCAAAGGGATCATACGATTATTCATGCTAGAAACTTCCGTGTGCAGCCACAAGCTATTATGGGCTCTAGTATAGTTGATTAAGTCGTGTGAACTCTTACAGTGGTAGACTAGCAGATGTAGGGGTTGTAGGTGGTACGGTCTACCCATCGTAAGGTGCAAACGCTTCTGAAAGACTATGTCTCGGTCATCCGTTTCTCAAACACCATGTAGTGCGAGAAATCCAACGGAGGAGATCGAGTCTTGTGGGGAAAAGTGCGCAAACCTCTGCAGAGTGTACAAACTAATCATGATTAGCCGTGTCCCCAGTTATGGACATTTTGAGTCTCTGGTACTTGGATTATCCTATTGATCTCATCACGTTACTTTAAATTAAGTTTGTTGGGTTTAATGATGTTATTTAATTAGGATTGAGAATGATGTCAACCATACTCATTGGGTTTAATGATGTTATTTAATTAGGATTGAGAATGATGTCAACCATTCTCAATGTTCAACAACCACCGTGATAGCTAAATAAAATTTATTCCTTTGTAGTAGGGGAAAATTGGCTTTTCGCAAAAACTATAACCATAGAGCTTTTCCACCAGCCAAATATTCATGTAGTGATAGCCTTTGTTCATCATTCTCTATGGTGTGAATTTGCCAGTACATTCAATGCACTGACCCTTTGTGGCTGCAACGTCTCATCTTGCACATGGTCAAAAAAAAACGGCTCATGTTGCAGGATTATCTTACGACGAGTAAGTGATACGTTAGGGTTACGATTTCTACACTCAACTATGCCGTTGGTGTTGGTGGGAATCCACAACCTTGTTACTTCCGCTATTTTGGATTGAGGTAATAGTATTTACGTTACTTTATACATGTGATTTACCTCTGTTATAAATCCTCGAGTACTATGTGTGTCAGCATACCGATCCAGGGATGACACTTAAGCACAGAGACTTGATCCATTTGGGTCAGGTCGCTACAAGATGGTATCAGAGCACATGTTGACTGTAGGACATGACCCTAGAAACTGGCAAGCCCATAGCAAAGATTTTTTTCTTCAACTTTCCCTTTCAAAAAGATCTTTTACCTCTCTTCTCTTCTGAGCTTAATCAAAAATTCCCTTTCAGTGAGACCATATCCCTTTCCCCTTTTGACCACACAAAGATTCGACTGATGAGAGCACTCCAAGAAGTACAAGATATCGGACAACTGAGACCATTCGGAATGAAGAGGATTTTACCATACATTATAATAATGGAAATTGCAACGGTCGAAGACTCCAAAGACTAGGAGAATTTGAAGGCCCTGTAGAATTTCCAGATTTAGTATGACCTAGGAAGGCTACCCTTATGGAACTTGGCAGACTAAGGAAGCCGTCAATACCAGAGATCAAGGTGTATCGGAGAAAGACCGGAGCATGTAGAGTTAAGAAACTCAAGGATTTGTCAAGAAAACCCTAAGGCAGGAGATATCAACTATGGAATGATAGCTCATGGAAATGACAAGAGCAGAAACACAGCTATCCAAGAAGTTATCTCCCGCTTATGCTATTGTCACCATGCTGAGTTAAGGATGCTTTCTTCAGAATGGATTGGATAGTAGAAGGCTGATGGAGCACCTATCAACAAGATGAAGTTTTAACCTTAGCTAGTGTATCACCAGGATCTGGAGTGTTACATCAGGAATTTTAAGATGGACCCGCAGGAAGCCGTATTTTGACAAGGAAGCATTTCGTGAAGAACTTAGGTCCAAGAAGCTGATGTAGCAAGCTGGAGGAGCAAAACTCGAGAAACCGGAGATTCGTCAGGAATTAGACCATGGTTCATGCCAAGGATGTTGAAACCTAGAAGTTTGAAATGCAACTCTGGAGTATTAAAGAATGTCATGAGAGACTCCGCGGAAGAAGCCATTGGAGGCATGAACAAGGCTTGAAGAGTTTGGAGGCATTGAAGATTTATTGACCTTTAGAAGACCAAACCCCTGTTATATACCTACGTTAGATGCGATGTTTGTGAGCTGTCATTTGTTTGATGTTTTTCCCGACAGCCACAAATAAAATCTGTCTTTTCAAAACTTTTGTTTGTATTGTGTGTATCCCTCTCTATATCTCTTATCTCACCCAAACCCATGGACCCAATAGAGGATGAATGAAGATGAGCTTGTATTTTCTGGACCGATGAGTCAGTTGGAGACGGACCGATGGATTCAGAACATGGAGGATCGCATGGAGAATAACCCTATATTTGGAAATGATATGACCCAGCATGCTCTTCAGTGCTTTGAAAGAGGTGCTGCTACTTGGTGGAGGATGTACCAAACCATCAATGGATGGCAAGGAGTAACCACTTGGAAAGAATTTAAGTTGACTTTGCCAAAATCTCGGCTTGTGTCCCATAAGTTGAAGTCTTATGGAAAGGATATGAAGAAACCTTGTGCATACAAGATTTGTGGAGAAATAGGAAACACCCATAAAGAACACAAGGATGAATGCCCTAATTGTGAAGGAAGTCACCCAGTTGAAGAATGCCCAACTAGGTAGATTACTTGTTTCTTGTGTGAAGGGACTACCCACTATCCTGCTCAGTGTCACATTTACCCCATGGTACAACGAACCATCCAGCAGAAGAAAGAAGTAATGAAAGGAGCCCTCATGGAAATTTTAGAAGAAACTGTGATGAAGGAAGGGGTGGAGGACACGCCCAAAGAAGAACCAATTAAACCCTGCACCAAGTCATGCTATTCATGTGGAGAAGAAGGACACATCTCCCAGAATTGTTTGAATGGGGATCTAGTAGAATTCCCGACGGAGGAAGTAGAGTATGACCCACAAGAAATAGAAGCCATGATTGGCATGGAAAGGTCTAGGAAGAGAAGCGGATTGGATTCCAGGAAGGACTTGAGTCATATCACTTGTTACAAGTGCAAGGAGTCAGGGCACTACCTCAACAGTTGCCCCAAAAGGAAACCTCGATACTTGTCAGAAGTAACATGTTTTAGTTGTAATGGAGCAGGGCACTTTGCCAGAGAATGCCCCAAGGAGAAGTAAACTTATGCTAGATAGTTGACCTTGCAACAAAAGAAATGGAGTAGTAGAAGTGAGAATATTTTTCTTTTATATTGAGGTGTTGAGTTGAGACATGTAGTGGAGAAGCGAGAGATTGTAATCATTTGAGAATGAATAAAGTAGCATCGTTGGTACTGATATGAATTTTATGAATTGTTACCCTATGAAGAAGAATTTTGACCATTTTTGAGGATATGAGAAATATGGTCTATGGAAGAGTTGTGCATTTTAAGGGTGGTAGTACCTTGTAAGAACCCTTGACCCCTGGGAAAGATAAGGCTACTCCACTGAGTGGATTTCGGACAAAATGAATACGAGTTTTGTCTCGATATGTGTGATACCCCAAGAGTATGTGGGATGAAGTTGGAGACCGTCAGTTGTTGGACCAACTGTGATCAAGGAGTCAGAAGAGAATGTTAAGTTGATTCGAGATAGACTGAAGGTAGATCAGTCCAGGCAGAAGAGTTATGCAGACTTAAAACGCAAGGAGGTAGTCTATGAAATTGGAGACAGAGCATGTCTTCATGTGCCCCTCTGCGAGGAGTTAAACGATTTGGAGTTAAGCGAAAGTTAGCCCCGAGATTTGTAGGACCATACCGAGTTTTGGAGCGTATGGAAGAAGTGGCCAACAAGTTGGAGTCACTCGAAGGACTTTCAGGAGTTCAAGATGTGTTTCACGTTTCCTAGTTGAAGAAGTGCCATGCAGAGGTGGCCAATATTCCCCTGTAAGGACACTTGACCCTGGAAAGGATAATGATGTTCCATGAAGTGAGTATGGATTTCATAAGTATAAGTTTTTATTTTGGTATGTGGGATATCCCACGAGGATGAAGAGATAAATTACTATTGGATATAAAGGAGGTATGATGTCGAAAATATGGATCAATGGAAACTCCATGATGAGTCTGAGTAATCATGTCCTAGTTTGGTGCCAATAGAAGGAAGGAAGACAATACAATTGGATGGATTTAAGAATACTAGGAAGTTGGAAGTTGGAATAATGATCAGTTGCCCGATGATAAGTTCAAGGACTACAAGTGATGAGATGGGCCATAAACCACAGGCCCCAAGACCTGCCAAGAAGCAAGCACATTCTTGCTGAAGGAAGAACCCTGGAGGAAGATACGACGTTTATCGGCAGACAATTTTATAGGAGTAACGAAAAACCTGGGAGTTGTGAAGGAACGATAGATGTTTGTTTGGCTTGAAGAATCCATGGAATTATCCGAACTTAGTTCGTTGACAAGAGAAATTCTGCAATGCTTGTGAGGATGACTGAGTGTTAGTATGCGAGATTCGCTAAACTGTATACATGGTAATGATTTGGGTGCGGGTTGGATTGATCACCATACCGACTTACTCTTATTATTCGCCTTGCTATATGGGATGGTAAATCTGAGTGACTTACCTATAGTAGAGAGACGGCGATATTAAACCTTGTTTAAGCCTTAGAATGGTATAGGTATTTTTTCCCTTGTACAAGGCAGCTTTGCCAACCGTAGGTTATACGGTGAGGATCAACCCAGACCCATTTCCTGCAGGAGAAACCATAAATGGTTGACCACCATGAGATATCGATAGTTGTTTAGTAATGGCGCCAGACCCGTCAGCTAAGAAGACCCAGTCTCGGAATAACCTTACCAAGAGGACAAAAGAATTGAGGAAAAAGGTTAGGCCGTTACCGGAAGAGCTCAGAGGAGGAATTTTCTCGAGGATCTGAGAAGACCGACACTGTCAAGAATAAGGATGGAGTATATGAGTTTTGATGGAACATTAACCATGCTTCTAAGGGTGGTAGCACCCCAGCCCCTGTGATGATCGATGGGTTTTGAGAAGACCCCGAACTTAACCTATTTCTTTCTAGCCTCTCCGAATCTCGAGGACGAGGTTCATTTTAAGGGTGGTACGTTTGTAACATCCCAAAATTCTAAATTTTGGAATGTTATAATAAATAGATAGATTTGACTAATTGTTTGATTGTCTAAAAGTGAGTGAATTCGAAACTTTTTGAAAGTTAAATGAGAGGGAATAAAAGGACTTTCCCAAACTTTCATTTTTGCTTTCTGATCTCCATGAATTCAAATTCTTTTCAAATACAAACCCCTTGAGCGAAGATGATATGACTTCTTCCATTTAAATTAAATGAAAGGGTATTTGAAAATAATTGGATTTCATTTGGAAATATTTCAATTCATAAACTTCATGCAGCTCAATGATTTTCATGAGAGAAGATAAAAGGACTTCTTCAAATTATATGAAATATGAGTTGGGAGTTTCAAAGAATTAAATTCAAAGTTCTTTTGAATTTATTTTCAATTAGGAGTTATTCGAGTTTTTTTCAAATTATTTTCTCCAAAAATAAAATATATGGAAATTAGGGTAACATGATTCCCTACAATAGAAAATTGGAGCAAATTAATTTGAAATCATTTTGGTATTTTAAAAATGTTTTTTGTTGGATTTTAATAGACCAGTAGCACTCTTTGATTTATCTGAATTTGTGTGAATTTTATTTAATGCTAGGAAAATGTTCATCTTGTAGAAAATCTTTTTTTGAAAATTTTGATATATAATATGCCTATAGTTTATTTCATTTTATTTAGGTTATATTCTTTTTATCTTAGTTTGTGTAAAAAAAAACTCTCCCCGCCGCCGACTGGGCCGGCCCAAGGCCAACCGCAGCCGCGGCCCAGCGCACCCGCGCGCCCCGCTCGTCTCCGACTCCGGGCGCAGTCCCGCCCGAGCACGCCGGCCGCCGTCGTGCCGTCTCCGGCCTCCTCCTGTCCCCTCGCGCACGCCACCCCTCGCCCCTCCTCATAAAAGGCACCGCCCCGGGCCCCGCCTCTCTCTCCTCGTCGCCCCGCGCCGCATCTCGCCGGAGATCGCCGCCAACCGCCGCCGCCGTCGCACCGCGCTGCGCGCTGCCGCCGCCCGCGCCTCTGTCCGCCGCCTACCCACGCGCGCCGCCGTTCCGCCTCGCCTCGCCGCTGTTGCCTCCCACCGCCGCATCCCGCCGCGAACGCCGGAGCTCGCGGACTCGCCTAAGTCCGCAGCCTCGCCGGAGAGCTGCCGGTTTTCCGCCGAAGACCGCCGAACCGCCAAGGACCGGTATAAAACCGAACCTAGATCGGTTATTTTTGGGTTTCTCGGTTTTTTTCTTTAAAACACGGTTTTTCTTTTAGTCTAATTATTTGACGAACGTTCGTTAGTTAGGGTTTGCACTGAACGATTTTTCGTTCGTTAGCGTTCGTTGGGGAACGTTCGTTTCGTAGCCTTTTCGTTTTACTTTTTTTTATTTTGGCCAGGGACCTATTTGTGATGTTTTCTTTACAAATTAGTCCCTGTTCTTCAAACAGTCATAACTTTTTACTCGTTAGTCCAAAACCAACGAAACCAACGCTCACGTCTTCGTTATGATCTCCTCTATCCATTAATCCAACTAAAACATGTTTTTGAAGAGTTTAAAATTTGAATTAGATCAGTTTTGAATTCAAACTTCGTTTGATCATAACTTGAGTTTCGTAGCTCCGTTTGAGTTGATTCTTTTTGCAAATTGAAGCGCTTGACCTAAACCTTCTAATAAGGCCAAATTCACATAATTTTGGTACTGTTAGAAATTCTTTTATGTTGCAAGAGCTATTTTCTTGGTTTTGATGTTTTTCTGAATCATCTTCTTCGATCTTTCTGATCTTTTGAGTGATTGCTTATGTGTGGTTACTATTGCTTGCTTACGATAGATTGACCGGAGTGTGACGAGTAGAGCTATCAAGAGTTTTGAGTGCGAATCATCTTCATCAACATTGCAGGCAAGTTCACACTTTGATCCTATCCCCTTTCATACCCCATTTTTATGCATTAGTTTCACCCCCAAACATTGCATGAGTAGGATTGATAACATGTGGGTATTGGGAAGTAGTTGATGAGGTAGGAACCTATTGCCCTGCATTCAAACCTTGGGAGTTACTATTACGTTATACTTACGTTGCCATGCTATGCTCGTAGACATGGATTGGGTTGAGAGTATTTCATGACAGATGTGAGATTGTTAATTAATGGTTCAACTTAAGGTGGCAACTTTAATACACATCTGGGTGGATTGCTAGGGGCACCCTAGGGATATACCAGTGGACTTGCCCGGATACCTGGGGAAATACCAGTGTTGTCCTAGGAGATCCTGGGGATATACCATGTGATCATCCTACGGTTCGCCACCCAGGCTCAAAGGGATCATACGATTATTCATGCTAGAAACTTCCGTGTGCAGCCACAAGCTATTATGGGCTCTAGCATAGTTGATTAAGTCGTGTGAACTCTTACAGTGGTAGACTAGCAGATGTAGGGGTTGTAGGTGGTACGGTCTACCCATCGTAAGGTGCAAACTCTTCTGAAAGACTATGTCTCGGTCATCCTTTTCTCAAACACCATGTAGTGCGAGAAATCCAACAAAGGAGATCGAGTCTTGTGGGGAAATGTGCACAAACCTCTGCAGAGTGTACAAACTAATCATGATTAGCCGTGTCCCTGGTTATGGACATTTTGAGTCTCTGGTACTTGGATTATCCTGTTGATCTCATCACGTTACATTAAATTAAGTTTGTTGGGTTTAATGATGTTATTTAATTGGGATTGAGAATGATGTAAACCATTCTCAATGTTCAACAACCACCATGATAGCTAAACAAAATGTATTCCTTTGTAGTAGGGAAAAATTGGCTTTTCGCAAAAACTATAACCATAGAGCTTTTCCACCAGCCAAATATGCATGTAGTGATAGCCTTTTTTCATCATTCTCTATGGTGTGAATTTGCCAGTACATTCAATGTACTGACCCTTTGTGGCTGCAACGTCTCATGTTGCAGGATTATCTTACGACGAGTAAGTGATACATTAGGGTTACGATTTCTACACTCAACTATGTCGTTGGTGTTGATGGGAATCCACAACCTTGTTACTTCTGCTATTTTGGATTGAGGTAATAGTATTTACGTTACTTTATACATGTGATTTACCTCTGTTATAAATCCTCGAGTACTGTGTGTGTCAGCATACCGATCTAGGGATGACACTTAAGCACAGAGACTTGATCCATTCGGGTCAGGTCGCTACAGTATCACTACTATCAAGATTTAGTAAAAATAGACCACTCATCAGGGGTGCATGACCATAAAAGATATTACTCATATAAATAGAACAACCATTATTCTATGATTTAAATGAATAACCGTCTCGCATCAAACAAGATCCAGATATAATGTTCATGCTCAATGTTGGCACCAAATAACAATTACTTAGGTCTAAAACTAATCCCGAACGTAGATGTAGAGGTAGCGTGTTGACGGCGATCACATCAACTTTGGAACCATTTCCCACACGCATCATCACCTCATCCTTAGCCAATCTTCGCTTAATCCGTAGCCCCTGTTTCAAGTTGCAAATGTTGGCAAATGAACCAATATCAAATACCCAGGCACTACTGCGAGCATTAGTAAGGTACACATCAATAACATGTATATCAAATATACCTTTCACTTTGCCATCCTTCTTCTCCGCCAAATACTTGGGGCAGTTCCACTTCCAGTGACCAGTTCCTATGCAGTAGAAGCACTCAGTCTCAGGCTTAGGTCCAGACTTGGGTTTCTTCACTTGAGTAGCAACTGGCTTGCTGTTCTTCTTGAAGTTCCCCTTCTTGCCTTTACCCTTTTTCCTGAAACTGGTGGTCTTGTTGACCATCAACACTTGATGCTCCTTCTTGATTTCTACCTCCATAGCCTTTAGCATTGAGAAGAGCTCAGGAATCGTCTTATCCATCCCTTGCATATTATAGTTCATCACGAAGCTCTTGTAGCTTGTTGGCAGTGATTGAACAACTCTGTCAATGACACTATCATCAGGAAGATTAACTCCCAGTTGAGTCAAGTGGTTGTGGTACCCAGACATTCTGAGTATATGTTCACTGACAGAACTATTCTCCTCCATCTTGCAGTTGTAGAACTTATTGGAGACTTCATATCTCTCAATCCGGGCATTTGCTTGAAATATTAACTTCAACTCCTCGAACATCTCATATGCTCCATGACGTTCAAAACGTCGTTGAAGTATCGGTTCTAAGTCGTAAAGCATGGCACACTGAACTATCGATTAGTCATCAGCTTTGCTCTGCCAGGTGTTCATAACATCTAACGTTGCTCCTGCAGCGGGTTTGTCACCTAGCGGTGCTTTCAGGACGTAATTCTTCTGTGCAGCAATGAGGATAATCCTCAAGTTACGGACCCAGTCCGTGTAGTTGCTACCATCATCTTTCAACTTAGCTTTCTCTAGGAACACATTAAAATTCAACGGAACAACAGCACGGGCCATCTATCTACAACAACATAGACATGCAAAATATTATCAGGTACTAAGTTCATGATAAATTAAAGTTCAGTTAATCAAATTACTTAAGAACTCCCACTTAGATAGACATCTCTCTAATAATTTAAGTGATCACGTGATCCATATCAACTAAACCATGTCTGATCATCATGTGAGATGGAGTAGTTTTCAATGGTGAACATCACTATGTTGATCATATCTACTATATGATTCACACTCGACCTTTCGGTCTCCAGTGTTTCGAGGCCATATTTGCATATGCTAGGCTCGTCAAGTTTAACCCGAGTATTCTGCATGTGCAAAACTGGCTTGCACCCGTCGTATGTGAACATAGAGCTTATCTCACCCGATCATCACGTGGTGTCTCAGCACGGCGAACTGTAGCAACGGTGCATACTCAGTTAGAACACTTATACCTTGAAATTTAGTGAGAGATCATCTTATAATGCTACCGTCGAACTAAGCAAGATAAGATGCATAAAGGATAAACATCACATGCAATCAATATAAGTGATATGATATGGCCATCATCATCTTGTGCCTTTGATCCCCATCTCCAAAGTACCGTCATGATCACCATCGTCACCGTCTTGACACCTTGATCTCCATCGAAGCATCATTGTCGTCTCGCCAACTATTGCCTCTACGACTATCGCTGCCGCTTAGTGATAAAGTAAAGCAATTACATGGCGATTGCATTTCATACAATAAAGCGACAACCATATGGCTCCTGGCAATTGCCGATAACTGTGTCACAAAACATGATCATCTCATGCAATAAAATTTAGCATCATGTCTTGACCATATCACATCACAACATGCCCTGCAAAACAAGTTAGACGTCCTCTACTTTGTTGTTGCAAGTTTTATGTGGCTGCTACGGGCTGAGCAAGAACCGTTCTTACCTACGCATCAAAAACCACAACGCGGTATAGTGATTGCTTTTTGATCTTCAGAAAGAACCATGTTCATTGAATCCGATTCAACTAAAACTGGAGAAACAGACACCCACTAACCACCTATGTGCGAAGCACGTCGGTAGAACCAGTCTCGCGTAAGCGTACGCATAATGTCGGCCTGGGCTGCTTCATCCAACAATGCCGCTGAATCAAGAATCAACTAGTGACGGCAAGCAATATGTATATACCCACGCCCACAACTCCTTTGTGTTCTACTCGTGTATATAACATATACGCATAGACCTGGCTCAGATGCCACTGTTGGGGAACGCAGTAATTTCAAAAAAAATCCTACGCACACGCAAGATCATGGTGATGTATAGCAACGAGAGGGGAGAGTATCGTCTATGTACCCTCGTAGACCGTAAGTGGAAGTGTTATGACAATGCGGTTGATGTAGTCGTACGTCTTCACGATCTACTGATCAAGTAGCGAAGATACGGCACCTCCGCAATCTACACACGTTCGGCTCGATGACGTCCCGTGAACTCACGATCCAGTAGAGATTCAAGGGAGAGCTTCGTTAGCACGACAGCATGATGACGGTGATGATGTTGCTACCGGAACAGGGCTTCGCCTAAGCACCGCTACGATATTATCAAGGTGGATTATAGTGGAGGGGGGCACCGCACACGGCTAAAGATCAATGATCAACGTGTATATCTATGGGGTGCCCCCTCCCCCGTATATAAAGGAGTGGAGGAGGGGGAGGGCCATCCCTCTCTATGGCGCGCCCTAGGGGAGTCCTACTCCCTCCGGGAGTAGGATTCCCCCCCTTCCAAGTAGGAGTAGGAGAGGAAGGGAGGAAGGAAAGGGGGGCTGGCCCCCCTCCCAATTTGGTTTGGGCTTGGGGGCGTGCCTCCCTCTTTTTCCTTCCCTCTCCTCTATTCCACTAAGGCCCAATAAGGCCCATAAACTCCCGGGGGGTTCCGCTAACCTCCCGGTACTCCAGAAAAATGCCCGAACCACTCGGAACCATTCCGATGTCCAAATGTAGGCTTCCAATATATCGATCTTTACGTCTCGACCATTCCGAGACTCCTCGTCATGTCCATGATCAAATCCGAGACTCCGAACTACCTTCGGTACATCAAAACACATAAACTCATAATACCGATCGTCACCGAACGTTAGGCATGCGGACCCTACGGGTTCGAGAACTATGTAGACATGACTGAGACATGTCTCCGGTAAATAACCAATAGCGGAACCTGGATGCTCATATTGGTTCCTACATATTCTACGAAGGTCTTTATCGGTCAAACCGCATAACGATATACTTTGTTCCCTTTGTCATCGGTATGTTACTTGCCCAAGATTCGATCGTCGGTATCTCAATACATAGTTCAATCTCGTTATCGGCAAGTCTCTTTACTCGTTTCGTAATGCTACATCCCATAACTAACTCATTAGCTACATTGCTTGCAAGGCTTATAGTGATGTACATTACCGAGAGGGCCCAGAGATACCTCTCCGACAATCGGAGTGACAAATCCTAATCTTAATCCATGCCAACTCAACAAACACCATCGGAGACACCTGTAGAGCATCTTTATAATCACCCAGTTACGTTGTGACGTTTGGTCGCACACAAAGTGTTCCTCCAGTATTCGGGAGTTGCATGATCTCATAGTCATAGGAACATGTATAGTTATGGAGAAAGCAATAGCAACAAACTAAACGTTCGTCGTGCTAAGCTAACGGATGGGTCAAGTCAATCACATCATTCTCTAATGATGTGATCCCATTAATCGAATGACAACTCATGTTTATGGTTAGAAAACATAAACATCATTGATTCAACGAGCTAGTCAAGTAGAGGCAAACTAGTGACACTCTGTTTGTCTATGTATTCACACATGTACTAAGTTTCCGGTTAATACAATTATAGCATGAATAATAAACATTTGTCATGATATAAGAAAATAAATAATAACTTTATTATTGCCTTTAGGGCATATTTCCTTCAACTGAAAACTTTAGTGATGTAACAAGACTCGTCACTATATTGACGCAAATCCTGCACGCTTCCTCGACCTCCCGCAGACTCGGGCCTGGCTTGTCAATTGAACATGCCAATTGGGTTGCTGGCTAGGTCTCCAACTAATCAAGACAGTGGCGTAAACATTTTTTTGAGTTCGCGTGAACTTTTTGCAAATTCATGAACATTTTAAAATCCGTAAACATTCTTTTAATATGTGAATATCTTTTGAAAATGCGAACTTTTGTTTGAATTTGCGTGAACTTTTTTCAAATTCATGAAGGTTTTTCTAACCCGGGATTTTTTAAATCCACGAACATTTTTTCAAACTTGTGAGCATTTGTTCAGGTTTGCGTGAAATGTTTTAGAGTCCTCGAACATTTTTATGAAGATTTTTCATTATTAAATAAATCAGTAAAACCCAAGGATGGAAAAAGCGGTAGGCGTAAGCGGGGCGGTTGTCCTTCGCCTAGTGCCTAAGCAGTGCCTAAGCGCCATAGGTGTGGCCTAGGCAGTAATATGGTTTTTACTCGAAGTGTATTTGTGATTATTATATGGGTGTTGATATTAATTTAGGAAATATAAATAAGTTAATTACCAGCTACTAACATTGTAATATAACCTGTTTGGCATATCAGTGCAGTATGTGGCATGATTTCTTGCTTGGGTAGGCAATTCCTTGCTTGCCCTGCCTAGACCTCCATTTATGCCCTAGGCGAGGCGTTTGGCCATTGCCTAGCGCCTAGGCATGCCTAAGCGACTCCTAGGCACTGCCTTTTCCAACAGAGGTAAAACCATGAAAGAAAACCAAAAAAAATGCAAAGAACAAACAGTGAAAGAAGGCTCTAGAATGTACTCAACAACGGAATGAAAAACACACACGTGTGATATGTTTTGCCTCGTGGAGGATGGCATGCGCAATGGGTCAGCCCTGGCGAGCTCCGTGCGACAGGGTACACGAGCGATGCACCCTTATTGCGGGAGCAACTAGTTAACGGGTGCCCATTCAGGGGCTCCCGCAGAGGTCACTTTCTGCGCCTTGGAGGTGTGCCAAATGGTGTGCCCAGTCGTCGTCATGTGTTGCCCGTTGGGTGCACCTTCAGGATTTTGGCATCTTTTTTGCATGTGTTTTGGGTTTTTGGTTTTTCCTAGATTTTGAAAGATTTTTTTCGAGAGGTAGTGCTTTCCCGCGGCATGTGTTTCTGCAAGAAGCATAACTGTGTTTTCCGAAAAGGTAAAAGAACATTTGTACTACCAAAAGAACACAGTTTGCGCTTTCAAAAAAAAAAAGCATGACATCTACTTCCGCAAGAAGCACAATTATACTTCCCGAAAAGAAAAAACACAGGTATGCATCTCCAAAAGAAGGGAAAATACATCTTGTGCTTTTGCGAGAAGCACAACTGTGCGTCTACAATAAGCATGATTGTGCGTTCCAAAAAGAAAAAAGCACAACTGTGCTTTCAAAAAAATGATAAACAAATGCACGAATGTGCTTCCAGGTTTTTTTTTGTTTTTGGTATTCGTTCTTTTTCAGTTTTATTTTTTTATTGTTTTCATTTCTGGATTTTTCTCAGGTTTTTTCATGAAATAAAATTCGTCAAGACCTATTAACGTGTGATTTAGTTTCGATGATCCCCTCCTCGAGAAACAAACGGAGAAACATTTCATGCATTGTTCAAGAGATAAAACAATTTGAAAAAATGAATCTATAAAAAAGGAAAATTTCCAACTTGTAACAAGTGAAGCACGTGTAATCGTCACTCGTCAATACTGTTGAGTAACGTGAGTAGAAAATATAGGTTAGACTACTAAATATTCTGGTTTGCCTTGTATTTCAAGTAAATCATGTACTCATATATATATGCCCACGAGGCTCAAGCAATACAACAACAATTCCACCAATCCTCTTTATCCCTTGTAACATGGTATCTATTGCAAGTCGATTCTAAACCCTAGCTGTAACGCCCCGAAACCGTTGCGCCAGGTGTCGTCCAGTTATTCGCTATTGTTGCCTTGTCATTTGCTTGCGTGTTGCATCTTGTCTTGTCATCATATGCATTGCATCATCATGTTTTCAAAACTTACATTCGTCCGGGTTCTCCGAGTTCTCTCCGTTGTCCGTTCTGAGCCCAACCACACTTGCACCCGTTGATAGTTGCCGCTTCTTCCTCGTCTCTGTTGACCTTGCTCAAGACCGACCATTCGTTTGTTGCCCGACCGTTTGACCCTCTCTACACAATACTCAAACCCCTCACGTGCGTGTCTGAAACTTCTCCGAACCCGACCCGCTCCGTCGTTACCGTCGGGTCCGGATCATCACCAAACATCCTTAAAATATCTTCGGTTTATTATTTGGGCTACCTAACCTATTTATCTCAGACCGTTCGATTTTGATCGGATGATCCAAAAACTCCCTCCTATTTACTTGCTTGCTATATAAATAGCCTAACCTAGACCTAGCTGTCCAATCCCTCAAATCCTCCCCGCCGCCGTCGCCGCCCACTGTCTCCTCCAGCCTCGGGATCTTTCCCGATCCATTCGAACCACCTGACCAACCTCCTTCCACTTCTCGCCATCGATCCTTCCCACCAACCAGAGAGCCAGCCCCGCTCCTCGTGCCCGAGGCCTCCCGAGCCGCTCCTCGCCGGCAACCAGCAGGACCGTCGCCTCTTTTTCCTTTCCATCCTCCGTTTTCCCCTGTCTGTCTCTCTCCCGCTCACGCCATCTCTCTCCCTGTCTTTTGCCTACAGGTGCTTCCCGCGCCATGGCTGCAGCCCGAGTCCTCCTGCCTCGCTCGATCTGGACCAGGAGGGTCCCGAGCATCTCCACCGTCGCCATCTCAGAAACTGCGGGAGGCAAGCACCACACCATGGCCTCCCCTGCTCGCCGACCGCGTTGTTGTTGTCGTCTTCGCGCCCTTGCAGTCCTGGCCTTCCCCGCCGCCTCATCTGCCTTCCCTGCATCACACCTCGTCGCCGGGAGCTCGCGCTGAGACCGCCATCGTCCTCTGCTCGGGAACGAGCTCGACGCCGTCCTCTGCTTCGCCCACACGATCCCGCTGCTGCCTGCTTCGCTCCATCGAGCAGTGCCATCACCGGAGTTCCTCGTCGCCGGGAACCGCTTCCCTGACCCTCGGACTGCCCAGATCCGCCGCGCCCGCTGGTCCCCTGCCTCTGCATCGCGCCTCTGCCTCTGCATCGCGCCTCTGCCCGTTTTCTGCATCACCATGAAACTGCTACTGCTTCTGTTCTTCGTTCTTTAGTAACGAGCAGCAGCAGCTCGCTCGGTAGAGCCGCTCGTTGACCGCGACCTCCAAGGCCCAGCGTCGCCCCCTGCCGGCCTCCCTCTCCACCCACCGGGCCTTCGCCCATGGTGAGCAGATCCCCAACGCCCCTCCTCTGTTCCTACTTGGGCTTGGCCCGATTCAGCTACTGCTGATGTCCTGCGCCCAGTAGTTTCGGCCCGTGATGTGTTTTTTCCTTGCCTGCGAATTTAGACATTATCTAGAGACTGTCAGTTTTGCAGAAAAACCCCCTTTGTTCATGCATCATTAATTCACAAACCGTGCATCGGATTAAAACAATTTATATATGAAAAATGCTTAGAATTGTGTCTAGTTTCATAATATCCAACTTTTAACCATGTCTAAAATGTTTAAACTACTGTTTGCATTTATTTGCCATATTGCCATGTTAGAATGATTTAATTCATAACTAAATAACCGTAGCTCGGTTTTAAATAATCTTTATATGTTAATGGGGTAGAAAAATGCATAGTTTATCATGGTAGCCCTACTTTGCATGTTTAACAACTCTAAAATATGGCTTAGGGAAAAACAGTACCAAATCTATAATTTGCTCATGGGGTTTTACCGGAAGTGTTGTTCGTTACTTCCGGCCTCATTTAAACTTGACTAGATAGGTAGTATTACTTTGCTTCACCCTCTTGCCATGCTAACAACATTTAATCTTGTTGGGTACATAAACGAGATCGAACTAAATAACTTGAATGTGGTGTTTCGTCAATATGCAACTCGTTGCATATTGAGCTCCACTTAATTTGTAGGATTGCTTGTGCACTTTGCCATGCCATGCTTCATTAAACCGGACATGCATCATACTTGGTTGTGCATCATGTCATGGTCATGTGTTGGTTGTTTACTATGTTGTTTGCTCCTTTCCGGTGTTGTTTCTTCGGGTTGGTTCCGATAACATCGCGTTGTGAGGAACCGTTCGACTATGATCGTTTGACTTCTTCATGGACTCGTTCTTCTTCCTTGCAGGATCTCAGGCAAGATGATCATACCCTCGAAATCACTTCTATCTTTACTTGCTAGATACTCGCTCTTTTGCTATGCCTATGCTGTGATACCTACCACTTGCTTATCATGCCTCCCATATTGTTGAACCAAGCCTCTAACCCACCTGGTCCTAGCAAACCGTTGATTGGCTATGTTACCGCTTTTCTTAGCCCCTCTTATAGCATTGTTAGTGCAGGTGAAGATGAAGTTGTTCCTTGTTTGGAACATGGAGATGTTGTTCGTTGTTGGAACATGTTTACTTGTTGGGATATCACAATAACTCTTATTTAATTAATGCATCTATATACTTGGTAAAGGGTGGAAGGCTCGGCCTTTTCCCTGGTGTTTTGTTCCACTCTTGCCGCCCTAGTTTCCGTCATATCGGTGTTATGTTCCCGGATTTTGCGTTCCTTACGCGGTTGGGCTATTATGGGAACCCCTTGAAAGTTCGCCTTGGATAAAACTCCTCCATCAATGCCCAACATTGGTTTTACCATTCGCCACCTAGCCTCTTTTTCCCTTGGGTTTCGCGGACTCAAGGGCCATCTTTATTTTAACCCCCCCGGGCCAGTGCTCCTCTGAGTGTTGGTCCAAACGAGAGCCATGTGCAGCGCCCCCTCGGGGAAACTCGAGGTTTGGTTTTAGTTGTATGGAGCGCTCATCTGAGTGTGCCCTGAGAATGAGATATGTGCAGCTCCTATCGGGATTTGTCGGCACATTCGGGCGGTGTTGCTGGACTTGTTTTATCATTGTCGAAGTTGTCTTGTAGAACCGAGATACCGAGTCTGATCGGAATGTCTCGGGAGAAGGTTTATCCTTCGTTGACCGTGAGAGCTTGTGATGGGCTAAGTTGGGACACCCCTGCAGGGTTTTGAACTTTCAAAAGTCGTGCCCGCGGTTATGGGCAGATGGGAATTTGTTAACGTCCGGTTGTAGAAAACCTGAAGTTGAAATTAATTAAAATGCATCAACCGCGTGTGTAACCGTGATGGTCTCTTCCCGGCGGAGTCCGGGAAGTGAACACGGTGTTGGAGTTATGCTTGACGTAGGTTGTTCTAGGATCACTTCTTGATCATACTTTTATCGACCGTGCTTTGCCTTCTCTTCTCGCTCTCATTTGCGTATGTTAGCCACCATATATGCTAGTCGCTTACTGCAGCTCCACCTCATACCTTTTACCTTACCCATAAGCTTAAATAGTCTTGATCGCGAGGGTGTGAGATTGCTGAGTCCCCGTACTCACAGATACTTCCAAAACCAGCCTGCAGATGCCAATGAGACCGTGCAGATGACGCAACCAAGCTGGGGTCCTTGATTGTATCTGGTTGATGTAATGTTTTATTCATGTAATTGTGTGAAGTGGCGATTGTAAGCCAATTATGTATCTTTTCCCCTATTGTATTACATGGGTTGTTTGCGAAGATTACCTCACTTGCGACATTGCTTTCAATGCGGTTATGCCTCTAAGTCGTGCTTCGACACGTGGGAGATATAGCCGCATTGAGGGTGTTACACTAGCCGTCGCCGCTTCCGCACCCGCGCGCCGCCCCCGGAGCGGTCGGCCTCCATGACCGCCGCCGGGGGCCGCGCCGCCCGTACCTAGGGTTCGTCCGCCGGTCGTGTTGATCGGCTGCCCTAGAGAGTCTTTTCCCCGAGCCTTGCTCTGGGGTTTCTCTCCTGCCGGTCATCTTGATCACGCAGTTTCTTTTTGGTTTTCCGATCTATTCTTGATCGATTTGTGTCGTCCACCGTCGCCGTCGATCCCGAGCGCCTCTACTCCGACCCGACGCGACCAGTCGGCCTCTCTTCTGACCCAGCGGTCACGCGCGCCGAGGCGGCCCGTTAGGGCTAGCTGCCGTCTGCGTGTCGACCCACCCGTTGCCCTGCGCCTACCGTCACCGTCCTATTCCGACCGGGGCACCTGCATCGCCCCGACCCGGCGGCCTCGCGCCCTGCGACGGCCAATCATAGTCGTCGCTCGCGCGCCGGCCTGCCCATTGATCCACGTCACCCGCCTCCATCGCGTCTGCACGGTGGCCCGATGGTCTACCTCATCGGCCTCGTCCTCGGCTGCGTTGGGACGGCTACGCCAGGCTCGTCGGCCGCCTCAATTTGGGCGCCGCTGCTCCGTTGGTCGCTTGGGCCTCACAGCCCGGGCACTGGCGCTGCTTTGGCAGTCCGGTGCCGGTGCTAACAAGCTCGTCCGCACGACATTCCACGCTGTCTGTCATCGCCGGCCTCATCTCGGACTCCACAGCCACCGCGCCTCCACCGAGTGACGTCCCTGACCTCGCGCGCGATCGGTTTGATCACCCGCTCGCCGCCGCAATCCGCCTCATCTACGTCGCGCGACCGACCTGGCCCGTCGGTTACGCGCGCCTCCGCAGGTCCCATGAAGATCGTCCCCGAGTTCAGCATGCCCCTCCACCGATCGAGCAACGGGCTGCCGCTGCATCACCCTGTCGGGCCGCAGCGCCGCCGCCCCGTGGTTCTCCTCGCGGCTGCATCGACTCGTGCGGCGCCGCTACATCGCCCCTTCAGGCCGTAGTGCCGCGATACGCGGTCCCTGCCGCCGCCCCAAGGCCGTCCCCGCGGCTGCACCGACTCGCGAACCGCCGTTGCGTCGCCCCTTCGGGCCGCAACATCGTGGCCCGCGGTCCCCGCCGTCACCCCAACCCGCCTGCCGCCGCTGCGTCGCCCCTTCGGGCTGGAGCACCGCGGCTCCCTGTCCACTCCGCTGTCACCATGCGTCGACTTTCTGTGGTATGCGCCGCGCTGTCTCCCTTGGCGCGGGAACGCCACCATCCGCGCCGGTCTTCGTCACGCAGTCAGGGTTCTTCGCCTACTTCGAGCACCGCCGCCGCACTCCTAACCTAGCCGCCACCATCGCCAGGCCACCTGTCACACCCACGATGCGGCTATATCTCCCACGTGTCGGGGCACGACTTAGAGGCATAGCCGCATGGTAGGTTTGTCGCAAGAGGGGTAATCTTCACACAATCTCGTGTACTGGATAAGAAAGGGATAAAGAGTTGGCTTACAATCGCCACTTCACACAAATACAAGTTAAACATACATCATCCAGAATACAATCAAGGTCCGACTACGGAACCAAAATAAAAGAAGACAACCCCAAATGCTAGATCCCCGATCGACCCAACTGGGCTCCACTACTGATCAACTAGAAACGAAACAACAAAACAAACACGATCTTCATTGAGCTCCCACTTGAGCTCAGTTGCGTCATATGCATTGGTATCATCGGCACCTACAACTGTTTGGAAGTATCTGTGAGCCACGAGGACTCAGCAATCTCACACCCGCGAGATTAAGACTATTTAAGCTTATGGGTAGAAAAGGGTAATGAGGTGGAGCTGCAACAAGCACTAAGCACATATGATGGCTAACATACGCAAATAAGAGCGAGAAGAGAAGCAAAGCAACGGTCGTGAACTAGAAGTGATCAAGAAGTGATCCTGAAACTACTTACGTTCAAACATAACTCCAAAGCCGTGTTCACTTCCCGGACTCCGCCGGAAAGAGACCATCACGGCTACACACGCGGTTGATGCATTTTAATTAAGTTAAGTGTCAAGTTTTCTACAACCAGACATTAACAAATTCCCATCTGCCCATAACCACAGGCACGGCTGTCGAAAGTTCAAAACCCTGCAGGGGTGTCCCAACTTAGCCCATCACAAGCTCTCACGATCAACAAAGGATATTCCTTCTCCTGGGAAGACCTGATCAGTCTCGGAATATAGGTTACAAGACATTTCGACAATGGTAAAACAAGACCAGCAAAGCCGCCCGATGTGCCGACAAATCCCGATAGGAGTCGCACGTATCTCGTTTTCAGGGCACACCGGATGGGCAAGACGTCGGGTTGGCATAGACCCTGGTTGCCCAGGGGCACCGGACATCGCCCAGTTTGGACCAACACTCGGAGGAGCATTGGCCCGGGGGTTTAAAATAAAGATGACCCTTGAGTCTGCAGAACCCAAGGGAAAAAGGCTTAGGTGGCAAATGTTAAAACCAAGGTTGGGCCTTGATGAAGGAGTTTTATTCAAAGCGAACTGTCAAGGGGTTCCCATAACACCCAACTGCGTAAGGAACGCAAAATTAAGGAACATAACACTGGTATGACGGAAACTAGGGCGGCAAGAGTGGAACAAAACACCATGCATAAGGCCGAGACTTCCACCCTTTACCAAGTATATAGATGCATTAATTAAATAAGAGAGATACTGTGATATCCCAAACATATCCATATTCCAACATGGAACAAACTTCATCTTCACCTGCAACTAGCAACGCTATAAGAGGGGTTGAGCAAAGCGGTAACATAGCCAAACAACGGTTTGCTAGGAAAGGTGGGTTAGAGGCTTGACATGGAAATATGGGAGGCACGATAAACAAGTGGTAGGAAGCGCGACATAGCGATAGAGCGAACAACTAGCAAGCAAAGATAGAAGTGATTTCGAGGGTATGGTCATCTTGCTTGAGATCTCGCAAGGAAGAAGAACGAGTCCATGAAGAAGACAAACAGACGAAGTTGAACGGATCCTCACAAACGCGACGTTATCGGAACTAACCCGAAGAAGCAACACCGGAAAGAAGCAAACAACATAGTAAACAACCATCACATAAACATGGCATGATGCACAATCAAGTATGATGCATGTCCGGTTTAAAGAGGCATGGCATGGCAAAATGCACAAACAATACTACAAATTAAGTGGAGCCCAATATGCAACGAGTTGCATATTGACAGAACACCACATTCAAGTTATTTAGTTCAATCTCGTTTATGTACCCAACAATATTAAATGTTCATTAACATGGCAAAAGGTGAAGCATAATTAAACTAACTATCTAGTCAAGTTTAAATGAGGCCGGAAATAACAAACAACAATTCCGGAAAATCCTCATGTGCATATTTTAGATTTTGTACTGTTCTGCCCAAAACCATATTTTAGAGTTGTTAAACATGCAAAGTAAAGCCACCATGTTAAACTAGGCATTTTTCTACCCCATTTACATATAAAGTTTGTTAAGTTTGGAGCTACGGTTATTAAGTTATGAATTAAAGCATTTTAACATGGCAATTAAGCAAAATATAAGCAAACATCATTTTAAACATTTTAAACATATATGGAAGTTGCAAATTATTAATCTACACAAAATTCTAAGCAAGTTACATATATAATTTATTTAGGCCCGATGCACGGTTGGTGAGTTATGATATGCATGAACAACAAGGGTCTTTCTGTAAAACTGCAATCCTGTGGATAATAGCTAAATTCGCACAGACTGAAAAAACACTACTAGGCTGAATATGTTGGGCGCTGGGCTGGGGGAGATGCTCACGTCGGGCCTGAGGAGGTGCGGCTGGGCCGACAAGGAAACAGGCCTGCCCACTTAGCGCTGGGCCTTGGCAAGGGGCGTTAGAGCCAGTCCACGAGCGAGGTAGGGGAGCGCTGACGATGCTCGCGCGGTCAACCGACGTTGAACGAGGCACCGTCCTCCTCTGCTCAAAGCAGAGGCTGGACAGGCGCGGCACGATGGGGCTTGGGCACGGAGCTGCAGGGCCGAGGAGGTCCTGCGATGGCACTGTCGGCGATGTGCTGGACTCCGATGAGGTGGGCAGGCAGAGGACGGATCCGGGGAAGACAAATCCGTCCGTTTCTCGGCTGGAATGGGTGCAAAACAGCAGCGAGGCGGAGCTCTACTCCGAGGAGCTGGTTGCCGGCGGCGCGACGGACGGCATGGTCGAGGGGCTTGCCTTGGGAGGAGCTCGTCTCCCTGAACTCAGGCGAGATCGGGAAGTGGCGAGGCCTCGGGCGCACGAGGCTGTGGGTGCGGGACGTTGTGGCTTTGGTGCATTTGGATCGGGGCGAGGTACGGTGGAGGTTGTGTTGGTTGGTGAGAAGGGGATCCCGAGGTGGGAGAAAGACAGTGGCGGCGGCGGAGGAGGATTTGATGGATGAGACAAACTGCCTAGGATCTAGGGTTGGTCTAGTTTATATAGTGAGTGGGTTAGATTAGGGGCTATCTCGTCCCTCCGATCAAAATCAGACAGTCAGAAAAAATAGGCTAGGGAGTCCAAATAAGAAGACGGTGATGTTTTGTAGATGTTAGGGGATGATCCGGAGCCAACGGTGATGACTGCCCGGGTCGGGTTCGGGACAACTTTCGGACGCACGCGAGGAGGGCTGCGGGCTGGCGAGAGAGGTTAGGTTGGGCCTGGCGGTGAGTGGTAGTGGGCTGTGCAGAAAGCCTTGGGCTGAGAGAAGAGAAGAGAGAGACCGGTGGCTGTTTCCGGATACCGAAAACGTGCGACGTTTGACCGACTATATTGTCGCTATAGTTATCCGTTGGGACGTCAAACGAACTCCGAATGCGATGAAACTTGGCAGACGGTCTACCTACAATATAACAACACCGCATGCCAACTTTCAACCCATTCCGAGAACATTTTTCGGCCACTTATAAAATAATGTTTCGGAGGTGCCGCGGGCGCGTGTGAGTGTGGTTGGGCTCAGAACGGACAATGGAGAGAACTGGGAGACCGGGACGGATGCAAGTTTTGAAAAACATGCAGATGCAATGCACGTGATGACATGGCAAGATGCAACACGCAAACAAATGACAAGGCAACAACAGCGAATAACTGGAAGACACCTGGCGCATCGGTCTCGGGTGTCACAACACTCCACCACTACAAGAGGATCTCGTCGCCCCCTTGCGCCCGCGGCTCCACGGCGCCTTCCTCGACACCGGCCACCCCGACTCGACATCGACCATGGCATTCTTCGCACGGCTACCTCGACCATGTCTCCATCACCCATGTTCTCGGCTACATCGACAAACAGCACAAAGGGCTACCGCCTGCTTGACTCCGCAATGCATCGACCGTTACGATTGTGGAGGGGTGTGTCCGTCGGCTTGCCTTCGGATTCTTCTCCAGTCTCATCGTCTGCATCGCTACCGTTGTGATTGTGGGGGATGTTAAGTAACGTGATTGTATTAGGAAACATATGTTAGACTACGAAATATTCTGTTTTGCCTTGTACTCCAAATAAATCATATATATATATATATATATATATATATAGGGTCGCGCTATTCGTCACCCTGCATGAGAAATAGTTATTCTTCACCCCCTCTATTTTACCATCCATGCATCGTAATTTTATGTTTCGTAAGTTTTGTCCTATTTCCGACGTAAAAAGAGACCGTAAGAAAATACAAAGGCTCATATATATGCCCACGAGACTCAAGCAATACAACAACAATTTCACCAATCCTCTCTCTCCCTTCTAACAAATACAACAGAAAGTGAGAGTGACCTTTACAAAGAATACCCCTAAATTAGTACTAATTCCGTTGAATTGCTCGCTAAGAGCGCCATATCTGGCTCGTAGTCCCTCTGGACCTCGTGCACTGCATGGGCTGCTCAGCCCCGCCAGCCAGCAGCTCGTATACAGGACTTTTCTTTTTGAGAAACTCCTATACAGCACCTATAGCGCCGGTTCCCGATCTAGCGCTCATACGCCATGCTCCTGGGCCGGCCCATCTATTGTTCATGTCCCACAATTGTGACCTTTTTTTCCTAGGTTTTTCTAGCTAACTGGTTGATCGGTGAGTTGACTGTTGACCATCGAAACAAAAAATCATAAACTTGAAAATATTCAAAATTTTGATAAAAAATGAAAAAACACAAATTGTAAAGTTCGTGATTTTGAAGGGAAAAGAATCACCACATTTGGATAGTTTCGCAACAACTTCACAAAAATTGAAAAACAAAATCAAAGATTTGGAAAAAATACGGTAAAAAGTTTATATTTTTTGGTAAAAATTTACAAATTGAAACAACCTTCACAAAAATTTAAAAAACATCACGAATTTAAAACTTGTTTTCAAAAGGAGTTCGAACATTTTTTATAATTTGGATACTGCAAAAATTGAAGAATTTGTAAAAAAATAAGAAGGAAAAAGGACAACAAAAAATGGTCCAGA
Source organism: Triticum urartu (assembly GCF_056163025.1). Lineage (NCBI taxonomy): Eukaryota > Viridiplantae > Streptophyta > Magnoliopsida > Poales > Poaceae > Triticum > Triticum urartu. The sequence goes on from NC_141875.1 coordinate 562,224,822, forward strand.
AAAGCCGATCTAAAAAGATAAAACCGGCTTCGAAGCTTCCAGTAGTTTCCCAAAACCCGGACATGATCTCGCTCAGTGCCTAAAATGGGTCGCCCATAATGCGAGCGACTGTTCTGATGTGTGCGCCAGTTTGCCCGGGGCGCCCCTATTTGGAATATCCTAACGGACGCTCACTGCGGCAGAATGTCGAGCGAACGCACAAAGCCGAGCGATCTAGCGACCAAGATGGGCCGGCCCAACTACAAGATAGTACACGCGCTGCAGTATCTGGTTTTGGGTACTTTCTGGAAGGTTTCCTGACCGGTTTTGGGAACCTTCCAGAAGGTTCTTGAACCGGTTTTTCATTCATTCTTTTCTTTTTCTGTTTATTTTTTTCTCTTTTTTTCTTCTTTCTTTGTTTTCCTGTTTCTTTATTTCATTTTTCAATTCCTTTTTCTTCTCTTTCTATTTCCTTTTTGTTCTTTAGATTTTCAAATTTCTTTCTGTTTCTTTTTTCTTTTCTTCTTTTTTCGTTTTTTCTGCTTATTTTCTTTCTTTGGTTTCTTATTTCATTTTCTTTTCCTTTCCTCATTTTTTCAAAATATTCGAATTTTTTTCCTTTCCATAAAATGTTCAGTTTTTTAAAAAATGTTCTCAATCTCTTTACACAAAAAGTTTAAACTTTCGTAAGTAGTATAATGTACCAGACTTCAAATTTTTTTTCATGTTTTCAGAAAATGTTCGTGCTTCCAAATTTGTTCTCTATTTCAAAATTTGTTCTCAATATTCAAAAAATGTTCATGCTTTAAGAAATTGTTCGCGCTTCCAAATTTGTTCTATGTTTCAAAATTTGTTCTCAAGATTCAAAAAAATGTGCATGCTTCAAAAAAAATTCCGCGCTTCAACATTTGTTCTCCATTTCAAAATTTGTTTTCAAGATTAAAAAAATGTTTGTGCTTTAAAAAATGTTCATGTTCAAATTTTGTTCTTGATTTCAAAATTTTGCTCCCTAAATTCAAATAATGTTCGGGATTTTAAAAAGTGTTCATTTTATCAAAACTTTGTTCAAGCTTTTTAGTTTTTCTTCTAAAATTTGGAAGGTGTTCGCTTTTAAAAAAAAACTTTTTCAAAATAATTTTTGCGTTAGGAATTTGAGAAAATGTTCAGATATACATTACCTTTAGCTTCGCGCGCCATGGCAAATGAAGAAAGCTTCTCTATTGCGTTGGCTAGGTTCGTGTGTGGAAAGATGGAGGTACCTGGTTCGATCCCTCCCTGGAGTGCAATTTTTTGGGATTTTTTTCGCTGCGTTGCGATAATGGGCCGGCCCAGCTGGAGACGCGCCTGTGCGTCCGCTCGACAATTCGCCGCAACGAGCGGCGCATAGGAGCTCTCCCCCTATTTCTCGCTTTATGCGAGAGCGAGCGAGCCCCTCGCTGAACGGGAGCCTCCACTTGTGCCGGCCCACGTGCGGGGGATACACCAGCATGCGTTTCTGTTTCTTTTTCATGTTTTTTGTTTTTTTTTTCTTTGCTTACTTTTGTTTATCCTTTATAATATTTTTAATGTATATATACAAAAAATGCTCTTCAAAAAATATATTTGACAAAATGTTGAACAAGTATTTGAAAAATGTTGAATAAGTATTAAAAAATGTTGAACAAGTATTTTAAAAATGTTGAATAAGTATTAAAAAATGTTGAACATGTATTTGAAAAATGTTGAATAAGTATTAAAAAATGTTGAACAAGTATTTGAAAAATGTTGAATAAGTATTAAAAACTGTTGAGCAAGTATTTGAAAATATGGAACAATTCTCTAAACAGAAACATTGCTGGAAACTCCCAACAAAATTTGAAAATATGAACATTTTTTGAAATTGGTGAACAAATTTTGAAATTGGAAGATTGTTTGAAACCCCCAAACATAATTTGAAAACATGAACATTTTTTGAACTTACACATATTTTTTGAAAAGAAAACATTTTATATAATATGGGAACATTTTTGAGAAAATGAAGAACATTTTTTGAATTTGTAAACAAAAATTAATAACAAGAAAATTTTTTGAACTTCAGAACATTTTTAGAATTTTGGAACATTTTTTGAACTTTGGAACGTTTTTAGAAATTCTGGAGAACAAAAAGAAATAAATAGAGAAGAAAAAGGAATTGAAAAATGAAATAAAGAAACAGAAAAACAAAGAAAGAAAAAGAAAAAGAAGAAAAGAAACAGAAAAACCAGTGAAAACCCGGTTCAAGAACCTTCTAGAAGGTTCCCAAAACCGTTAGGAACCCTCCAGAAGATTCCCAAAACCGGAAGCTGTAGCGCGTGCACTATCTCGTAACTGGGCCGGCCCAGCTTGATCGCTAGTTCGCTCAGCTCTGTGCGAAGCCTCGACAATTTAACGCAGCGAGCGTCGTTTGGAAATTCCCGTCAGGCGAGCTGTCGCTGAAGGTTTTCCTTGCCCTGCGTAGAGATTAAAAATACAGTATGCGCGAGCGGTAATAGGCTGGCCCGGGAAGGAGAAACGTTCAGCGAGAGCTGCTAACCGCGAGTGCTATTTGTCGCATTAAGCGAGCGTCAGGCGAGCTCTCGCTGATGGTTTTCCTCTCCCTGTGCGTTCTATTGGGCCGGCCCACTGGCGCGCGCATAGATTAAAAATGTAGAGAAATTGGGAGTTCCAGGAGTTGATTCCCTGGTCTCCAGGTTGATCTCAGGTATCGCTTACCTCTCCACGACGATACCTGTAACGGTAGGTTGAAGAGCGCCTTCTACTTGAGGCTATTTGAGACAGGTTTTTTTTTCTATTTTCTTTTATTTATTTTATTTTTCTCCTCCATTTTTTTCAATCTTTCTTGCATTTTTTTCAATCTTTCGCAAATTGCACAATTTATAATGCTTATTTTCTGAATATGTTCGCCACAGTGGGCCGGCCCGATATATAGCGCTCGACGCGATTATTGCGAGCAATAGGGGCGCCCTCCGTTCAGGTGGCTCTTATTCGGCGCCTTCTTGGCAGGCCCATGTGGGGCGCGAGGTCCTCCAATTTTTATTTTTCCTTTCCTCTTTTTAATATTTTCTTTTCTATTTTTCCCTTTTCCTTTTTATTCTTTATTTTTTCAATTTGCGAAAATATTTTTATTTTCCTCTTAGTTATTCTTTCGTTTAGTTTTTTTCCTTTTTCCTTTTTCTTTAATGTTCCTTTTATTTTTTTCTGCCATGTTTAAAATTTGGGAACAATTTATCCTAAATTCTAAGCCTTTTTTGTAAGCATGAACATTTTTAAAATTGCCAGACGTTTCCTACAAATTTGCGATTTTTTTTAGTTGATGGACATTTTTTTGCATATTCGTGAACATTTCTCGAAAAAGTGAATATCTTTTCAAAATCATGTACATTTTTGTGAAATCGTGAACATTGGTTTTTGAAATCCTAAACCTTTGTAAACTCGTGAACATTGTTTACAAATTCAGTTACATTTTTTTAAATCATGAAAAAAAATTAAATTGATGAACATTCCTTGAAATCGTGTACATTTTCTAGAAAATGTGAACACTTTTTTAAATTTTCTTAATTTTGTGTACAGTTCTTTAAATTTGGGAACACTTTTCGAAATTCTTGAACATTTATTAAATATTGTGAACATTTTTTGAAATTGTAAAAAAAAGAATAGATGAACATTATTTTGGTATTGCAAATATTTTTTGTCTCCGTGAGCATTTATCACTTCATGATATTTTTTCATGTCTTGAGCAATTTTTGAATCCACAAAGAATTCAACTATTTGCAACTTTTTCTCAAATCCTAAATTATTTTTAGAAAATAAAAAATGAAAAAAGAAAAAGGAAAAAAAACCAAGGGGCTCCCCACCCCGCACATGGGGCGGCCGATGAGGGTGTGCGCTCCCGTGGCTGCCAACGCGTACAACGCCATATAGGAGGTCCCCTCCATGCACACCACCACTCTGGGCCGCACCGTGCGTTGCTATCTGGCTGGCTTTTAGCAGAAACAGGTAATCTTCAAAATCGCATGGGCCTGCCCACAAGACACGTGGTTCTGTTGGTGGATGAGAAATTGACACGTGGAAATCGCCATTGGTCCAGGCTGTTAATGGATATCGGATCCAACACCGGCGCGAATTGCTTAATGATGACCAATTATGGTGGATGCCACGCGTCGGTAACTCTTGACAAAAACACTTCCATGACGCGTCATTTATCATCACGAAAGTGAACACTTCCATGATAACAAATTGGGTATTGTCATGGAACACTTCAACGGCAGCACAGATATGATTATCTTCATTCTGTCATAAAATCGTCACATATGTACATGCGTGACAGAAAACATGGCATACTGTGACAAAGACGTATCATCACGGAAGTGTTTTTATAGTAGTTTGTCAAGTATTGCATCCAACGTCGATTTGTGTCCCTTGCTCAGTCGCCTTATCTTCTTGGATGGTTGTTCGTCGAGCTTATTGGAGATGGCGCGCTTTGTGCGCCTATTACGACGAGGGTGTCTGCTCTCTTCCCCCGATTCTAGTTGATCCGAACTGGGGTTGTGCCATTGACTTATCGACTAGGAGTCCTCCATAGCGCAATATTTTGTTACTATGCGAGACACCTCGACAAATGTTCTAATGCGCTTTCGAGCTATGGGGTTTCCAATTCCTTCGTCATAGCAGTCGTAGAGGAATGTCGCTAGGGCCTCCTCATCATTGCAATATGGAATTTTCTTTTTACAAACAAAAATTGCATCCAGAATTGCCAGATGGTTTCATTTATCTTTTGCAAGACAAAGGCTAGGTCCAAGATGTCAGCCAGCCCTGAGTTATCGAGGTGGTACTCAACATTGGGGTGGGTGGGAGAGAAAAATTTATTCCAATCTGATCTGAGATCGTCCTCCTAGGCAGATCCTCCCGAGGTTGATCTATTGTCGACTTCAGTACTGCTAGCGGGGCCTGGCTAACTTGGCCGCCATGGTGCATCATAAGATTTGAGCTCCATGCTTGGCCCGATGATGAATGATTTCCATCCCATGGTCGGTATGAAACCGACATCTGGAGGGAGATATCCTGCGGCTCCTCTGACAGATCTAGGGTCATGGGAGAGAGTGCATCCGCAAGATCGGTGCCATCGAGATCGATCTCTCGATGAGGGATCAGAGTCTCAATTTTCTCTGATGCTTCGGTTAAGCCAAAGTGAAGGCACTCTATTGTAGGATCTACGCCGGTGCAGATCCGATCATCGGATGGTGACACCATGGAGTTGTTTTGTCCACACAAAGGGACCTGTGTGGGCCACCAATGACGGAGCTAAATCCGATAGATCTTGGGTACAGGGTCCCAATCTCGTGATCTTGGCTTGATAGTAACATGACAGAGAAGGGACACGGTGTTTACCCCAGGTCTGGGCCCTCTCATAGAGGTAAAACCCTACATCCTGCTTGTATTTTATTTATTATGGATGGGGTATAGAGTACAGGTTCATCTATCTCGAGATCGTATATGTGAATGAATCTACCTCTACGGTCTAAACCCCTTAGTTTATATAGACACAGGGGTACCTAAGGTTACACCTAGGTTGGTTATATCTAAGGATAAGCATCCCGTGGATTACATCATGCCTTGAAGTATGCACCAAGACTTCGAAAGATTCCATCTTGAGTACGCCGTGGGGCCTGAGAAATTTGACCCACTGGTTGGTAGTTTGGGGGTTCTCGGCCGAGCCCATTCTTGGGTGCCGACATGGGCAGTAATCCCTTATCTAGGACACCATCACCTGGCCGGGAGTCAACATGGTAAGTACCCCCTGCTCTAGGACACCGACAAGCACATGAGCTTCCTCTCACCAACTGGCAAGTCCGCGCGTGAGCTTTATGATCAAGTGACCAGTACATGCGGAGCCGATGGAGAACTACTCGAGGGACTTGCGGCGTGGCAACGATGGTGGAGACGGCGCCGAGCAGAAGGTTCAGCGCTTGGATTCGCAGAAGAATGAAGTCGAACTTAGCCTCGGGCTATCGCTCGGAGGCCGGTTTGGGCGGGAGATAAGGAGCAGCGAGGGGCTCGCGAGGTCCTCATCAGTCGCGTGCATCCGGGAGGTGGCACTGGTGCCTGCCACGCTCGCTAGAACAAACTCGCTGCGAACTATGGTAGATGCGGAGGAGGAGAACAACACCACTTCCCTTAGGAGCGGCACCGAGGTCCAGCCCTCAGCGACCCTGCAGGGCAGAGGCACATGTGTGTTGCCCGCAGCAAAGCTGTGGGCCAGCTTGAACCCATCTCGGGCTCATCGGACGGCGAAGGTGTGTCTGCCTTCATGTTTCCTTTTGACGATAATGCTATATGTACTGTATTAGTCCTTAATCTAAGCAAATGTGGTTGAGTGGTACTATTCTTTAGCTCAATTAATTTACATGCTCAACAATGTTCAAATGTTAGTAACTTGCATGCATCTCACTTATAAATATTCTGCTAATTAGGTAGGTGTAACGAACACCATCCCATTGTTTTTATCTGGTATAGTACGAAAGGGTATTAATTGTTTCATTTCTTGTAAGAGAAGCCTCGGATTTGTGAGCATGGGTGCAATGCACATTAGGAAAGTGGAATTGGGGCTTGCCATTTACATGTTGCACCTGACGGATGAATGAAGCAGTACCACTATGGAGTAAGGCACCCCTGTTCTAGAGTATAGCCAGGCTACTGGATCTTGGGTGGATTCGGCAATCTAGGGTGATGTGAAATCATTTGTGTTTCCTCTTTGGCATAGGGGTTGCCTTGCTAATTTGACAACTTCCAAATTATGCTGTTGGTCTGTTTATAACAGTTTGTGTGCAATGGTTTACTAGGGCACTATCATGTTTTGAGTACCGTTTTACGAAGATGCGAAAGAAAAGCATAACCATGCTGTGAGTTAGTAGCTGCCTGGGAATCCATCTCTAGCCCTATAGCCTATGGGAATAGGAAAGTACTAGTTGCGCCGTCGAGGCACACAATTATTAGCTCGCTAGCATTTCTTTTTTACAAAGAGGCTGAATTCATATATTGAAGTCGACCAATCCTTACATGACCATCCTTAAAGAAATAGAAAATTATGCATGGGTCCTTAAAAATTGACGTATTCTTCCTCGTACATCAACTAGTGGTCCGCTGTGAACAAAGATAGATACCACCGCTAGACCTCTGAAAGAACATCGGAACAAGATAAATGTTGATGATGTAGCAGCCAAGAATCCTTCGTCATATCCAGAAGACGCTGGCGAAAATAGATCGCCATCCTCGAGAAGGTGGGAAAGAGGGCTAGATGACAACCCTAGATCTAGAAAAACGGTTCTTGGGAGAACTAACCTCATTAGCTCCCCGATGAAGCTGAAACTAGCCAAACTTCATCGTTGTACAAGGAGGCAGAGGACCAAGGGATGAATCACGTCGACTACTTTGCTGGATGACAAATTTTGACGAGATCATGTCCTTTACTAGTATAAAAACAACAGGATCATGTCTGTTACACCTACCTAATTAACATAATTTTAACAAGTGAGATGTATGCAAGTTACTAACATTTTAACATTGCTGAGCATGAAATTAATTGAGCTAAAAACAATACTACTCTGCCACATTTTCTTAGCCTAAGGAATAATACAGAACATATAGCATTACTACCAGAAGGAAACATTAAGACAAACGCACCTTCACCGCCCAATGAGCCCGCGGACGGGTTCAAGCTGGCCCATAACTTTCCAATGGCTCCACCCTGGTGTCGCTTCCCTGCAGGGTCGCCGAGGGTCGGACATCAGCGCTGCTCCTAAGGAAGCAGTGTTATTCCCCTCCTCCGCATCTGCCATAGTAGGCAGCGAGTTCGTTCTAGCAAGCATGGGTGGCACTAGTGCCACCTCCTAGATGCATGCGACCGACGGGGACCTGGCGAGCCCCTCGCCGCTCCTTCTCTCTCGCCCGAACAGACCCCTGAGCGACATCCCGAGGCTAAGTTCCAACTCCTCCTCCCACGAATCCAAGCACTAAGCCTTCTGCTTATCGTCGTCTCCCCCATCGATGCCACACGACAAGTCCCTCGAGTAGTTCTCCATTAACGCCACACGTACTTGTCACTTGGTTAGATAAAGCTCCCGCACAAACTCTTTACTTGGTCAGAGGAAGCTCACGCGCTCATCGGAGAAGAACCTGCCTAGGGGAGGAAGAGAAACCAAGCACAATTAAGGAGGGCAACTCATGAAGCATGATGCGAGAGAGAAATGAACATATAGGAGGAGGAGAATCGAGGAGAGGGGCCCGAACGAGAATTGTGCAGCCGAGGAGGAAGGAGGGCAGGATTGATGTCTGCTGATGTGGTGTTCCGCTCTACTCGTGGATGCCTCGCGTGGAGAGGAAGACACTCTCTTGCAACACAAATTTTGCTCCTCCCTCGGGCCTCTGCTCCACCCTTTCGCTTTTATTGCATGAGAAGGAAGGGTATTTTCGGAATTGCGGACATGGGACGTTGCTCGGTAGGACACATGTCGTGCCAGGGGGACACGTGGCGTGGCTCCCAGGGGAGCCGAGCCCGGAGCGGTAACGCTCGCGCTACAGCTGGACGGCGCGTGGAGGGCACGGCCTGCGGGGCGTACGTGGAGTCACTAGCGCGGGCGGCCGTGGCTGCGTCACATCTCTACGCTTCCATTTCACTTCCCTATCTTGTCTCGTCCGAGCAGAGGGAGGGGCTTTTTGGCGTGATCTCTGGCGAAACTGCATGTGACGAATGGACGATGATGACGCAACAATTCGCTATCTGTACCTATCTATCTATATATCTATATATCAATCTCTATCCATCTCTCTAGCGCTTAAAGGGCGACAATTTTCTATCTCACTCTTGTTTTTGGCTACTTTTCAATGTTTTTAGTTAGAATAACACATATCTTCAGATAGAGAAGCTATTCTACTACACGGCAGGGGCTTAGAGTATGGATCTACACCCACTTGTCCAACAAGTCTCTATCTATGTGTTGGACAAATGGCTTTGATTATGATGGAAGTTTTAAGGTGCCAGCTTCAGTTTTGGGTTTGACCGTAAATAGTAAAAGATAAAAGAGAAACATGTGAAAACTAACATGCGAGACGTATATGCGTTGTTGCTATTCAATGGCCGATATCACAACCATCGTATTCCTCGCCATAGTAGCATGTGAAACTAAAATTTCTGTAAACATTAGAAAACCAAAAATTTGGTTTATTCGGTTTTGGTTCAGTTTTCGGTTTGCCGGTTTTTATGCCCACCCCAATATCTGTGCTTATTATTTAATTTTTTATTTTCGTTTTCCTACTTTTTGCTTTTCTTTCGTTTTTTTGGATTTGTGTTTATTTCTTTTCAAAATTGTGATATTTGGATTTTTTTAATAACATCACTCAGTTTGCGCACACATCGATCACACATAGTTGCTTGTACTCTGGCTATGCGCAATTGGACGCACGCATTAACAAAATCAGATCAGCACTTTGGTAGGTCGCCCCTCCCCTAGCCTCCACCTTTCACTTTTTTCTCCACTTCCCACACTGATTCCTAAATCGTTTTCTTCCATGTTAACGAATTAAATCATAATTAATTCAGTCGCTTCCACATTAACGAATCAAATCATAACTTGTCAATCAACATTTATCAGCCTTAGCAAATCATGGTTCCAACACAACGCATGATGATTCTAAAAAAAAATAAAACAATCAACACTTAGTACCAATTTTCATGATAGTTCTAAAAAACAATCCACACTTACCAATCAGCACGTCCGACATATTACCATCCTAGCAGATCCACTTCCATAACCAATCAATCAAAATCAGTGGATCCACTGCCATATGTAACAAATCAATCAAAGCAGTCAATAAATCAATCAAAAAAATCTCCCACAAAAACAATCAACAAACAAATAAAAATATATATCTACTAAAAATATCCTCCTCTGATATGCTGACCTTTTTTGTGTTAACACCACGTCCCAGTTACCTTTATGAGATGATTTTTGTTGGCCAATAGAGGCCAAAGATCCTTCTACTGATATCTGCTCATCACCAGGATATTTTAAACACATCTCTCTTCAATGATCCCAAATTACTGATTGGAGACGTCCCGTTGCTCCCGCCTTCTACCCCTCCCCAACATGTCCCTCACGATTCCCTAGCACAAGACACTACTGCCACCTCTCCTCTCTTTCTCTCATCATCATCGCTGATGAGAACCTGTAGGATGAGGCAGAGAGAGCTCGTGAGGGGGTAAGGTATGGGATCGGGAGGAGGAATATGAGAGAGCTCCATCAGGATGTCATCTCTCCTAGCGACTCTTGTGAAGAGGGATCGGGAGTGAGTGGCACATACATGATACATCTTAATGTCCTAGACATCATTTTGCTCTTTAATTCATTATTCCATTCATACTAAATGCAACAATTTCAGTTGTTCGGATAACTTACATGGAACCTACAGTCCATTCCAAGACTTTTGATCCTGGTTCCTTAGCTTTTCTTAACTAGTTCTTTAGCTTCTTTTAGTGGATTAGTGGATTAGCTATAGTACAAAATAAAACAAGCAAGCAATTCATATGGGTGGATTACTTGATGCATGCAAATGCTTGCTTTTCTTCTTGGTTGTAGATGGTGTGTATGTTGAAGGAAATGGATATTTCAGATGGGTGTGATTATTGGTGAGATGTAATCTGATTTTTAAGAAAATGGTTCATTTGTTGACAATAAATAATATTTGAGGTGCGATTCTACTCAAATTTGCTCTCCGTCTTGGTAGGCATCGGCAATTCAGCATAGACCCGTTGATTATTTTAGTCTTTGTTTTCTGAATACCTTAGTGACTAACTATTTCCTAATTTTGTTGATTTAGGTTGGAGAGAATATGTAAGCCAGATGTTTGGGTGGAAGGAGAGTGAGAACATGCAAGAGTGTTACATCCAAGCACTTGGTTTGAATTGAATTTGGTTGGTTTTATATAGGATTGCATGGTATTTGTCCACATGAATAGTTGATATTTTTAGAAATTACTGTGATTGTGTCATGGCGCCTTAAGCACCAATCCCCACCTCCATGATGTCCTTTCTTGGTCTACCCGGATGAGCACGAGAATAAGATGGATGACAATGTCGTCTGCCGACCTCTCGGGCAGCACAACTCTGCTCGCATTGTCGTTTACCTTAATATCGACCATGGCATCGCCGCTATTGTCTAGTCTATGCAGGCTGCCTCAAACCGACTACCATCATTGGGAGGTACGTCCCGACAAGATCGACTTGTCTCTAGTAACTCCTCAACATTGCCCTCGCTCTCACCATGCTAGGAGCCGACGAATCGTTGAATCACACATATTGACCAACGGAGTGGCAAGATGTGGGAGAGGAACGCTAGAGTCTACCGTTTGCCTCAATGTTCTTAGAAGCATTCCTTGTCTTTTACTCGTATCAACACATTGGAGTAATGGAGTGACTGCTACCTCTTGAGCACTTGCGTTGGTTTTCCCTTGAAAAGGAAAGGGTGATGCAGCAAAGTAGCGTAAGTATTTCCCTTGGTTTTTTAGAACCAAGGTATCAATCCAGTAGGAGGCCACGCACGAGTCCCTCGCACCTACACAAACAAATAAATCCTCGCAACCAACGCGATAAGGGGTTGTCAATCCCTACACGGTCACTTACAGAGTGAGATCTAATAGATATGATAAGATAGTATTTTTGGTATTTTTATGGTAAAGAGAAATAAAATATGCAAAGTAAAATAAATGGCAAAGTAAATAACTAAGTATTGGAAGATTAATATGATGGAAGATAGACCCGGGGCCATAGGTTTCACTAGTAGCTTCTCTCAAGAGCATAAGTATTCACGGTGGGTAAATAAATTACTGTTGAGCAATTGACAGAATTGAGTATAGTTATGAGAATATCTAGGTATGATCATGTATATAGGCATCACGTCCGAGACAAGTAGACCGACTCCTACCTGCATCTACTACTATTACTCCACACATCGAGCGCTATCCAGCATGCATCTAGAGTATTAAGTTCAAGAGAACAGAGTAACGCTTTAAGCAAGATGACATGATGTAGAGGGATAAACTCATGCAATATGATATAAACCCCATCTTGTTATCCTCGATGGCAACAATACAATACGTGCCTTGCTGCCCCTACTGTCACTGGGAAAGGACACCGCAAGATTGAACCCAAAGCTAAGCACTTCTCCCATTGCAAGAAAGATCAATCTAGTAGGCCAAACCAAATTGATAATTCGAAGAGACTTGCAAAGACAACCAATCATACATAAAAGACTTCAGAGAAGATTCAATATTGTTCATAGATAAACTTGATCATAAACCCACAATTCATCGGTCTCAACAAACACACCGCAAAATAAGATTACATCAAATAGATCTCCACAAGAGAGGGGGAGAACTTTGTAATGAGATCCAAAAAGAGAGAAGAAGCCATCTAGCTAATACCTATGGACCCGAAGGTCTGAAGTAAACTACTCACACTTCATCGGAGAGGCTATGGTGTTGATGTAGAAGCCCTCCGTGATTGATGCCCCCTCTGGCGGAGCTCCGAAAAGGCCCCAAGATGGGATCGTGGATACAGAAAGTTACGGCGGTGGAATTAGGGTTTTGGCTCCATATCTGGTAGTTTGGGGGTACGTAGGTATATATAGGAGGAAGGAGTACATCGGTGGAGCAACAGGGGACCCACGAGGGTGGAGGGCGCGCCTGGGGGGGGGGGTAGGCGCTCCCCCTACCTCGTGGCCTCCTGGTTGATGTCTTGACGTAGGGTCCAAGTCCTCTGGATCATGTTCGTTCCGAAAATCACGTTACCGAAGGTTTCATTCCGTTTGGACTCCGTTTGATATTCTTTTTCTGCGAAACCCTAAAATAGGCAAAAACAGCAATTCTGGGCTAGGCCTCCGGTTAATAGGTTAGTCCCAAAAATAATATAAAAGTGTATAATAAAGCCCAATAATGTCCAAAACAGAATATAATATAGCATGGAACAATAAAAAATTATAGATACGTTGGAGACGTATCAAGCATCCCCAAGCTTAATTCCTGCTCGTCCTCAAGTAGGTAAATGTTAAAAACAGAATTTTTGATGTGAAATGCTACTTGGCATATTTTCAATGTAATTCTTCTTAATTGTGGTATGAATATTCAGATCCGAAAGATTCAAGACAAAAGTTCAATATTGACATAGAAATAATAACACTTCAAGCATACTAACTAAGTAATTATGTCTCTTCAAAATAACATGGCCAAAGAAAGTTATCCCTACAAAATCATATAGTCTGGCTATGCTCTATCTTCACCACACAAAGTATTTAAATCATGCACAACCTCGATGACAAGCCAAGCAATTGTTTCATACTTTTGGTGTTCTCAAACTTCTTCAATCGTCACGCAATACATGAGCGTGAGCCATGGACATAGCACTTTAGGTGGAATAGAATGGTGGTTGTGGAGGAGACAAAAAAGGGAAGATAGTCTCACATCAACTAGGCGTATCAACAGGCTATGGAGATGCCCATCAATAGATATCAATGTGAGTGAGTAGGGATTGCCATGCAACGGATGCACTAGAGCTATAAGTATATGAAAGCTCAACAAAAGGAACTAAGTGGGTGTGCATCCAACTCGCTTGCTCACGAAGACCTAGGGCATTTTGAGGAAGCCCATCATTGGAATATACAAGCCAAGTTCTATAATGAAAAATTCCCACTAGTATATGAAAGTGATAACATAGGAGACTCTCTATTATGAAGATCATGGTGCTACTTTGAAGCACAAGTGTGGTAAAAGGATAGTAGCATTGTCCCTTCTCTCTTTTCCTCTCATATTTTATTATTATTATTTGGGCCTTTTCTCTTTTTTTTATGGCCTCTTTTTTTTGTCCGGAGTCTCATCCTGACTTGTGGGGGAATCATAGTCTCCATCATCCTTTCCTCACTGGGACAATGCTCTAAAAATGATGATCATCACACTTTTATTTACTTACAACTCAACAATTACAACTCGATACTTAGAACAAAATATGACTCTATGTGAATGCCTCCGGTGGTGTACCGGGATTATGTAATGAATCAAGAGTGACAAGTATGAAAGAATTATGAATGGTGGCTTTGCCACAAATACAATGTCAACTACATGATAATTCAAAGCAATATGACAATGATGGAGCGTGTCATAGTAAACGGAACGGTGGAAAGTTGCATGGCAATATATCTCTTGAGCACTTGCGTTGGTTTTCCCTTGAAGAGGAAAGGGCGATGCAACAAAGTAGCGTAAGTATTTCCCTCAGTTTTGGAGAACCAAGGTATCAATCCAGTAGGAGGCCACGCACGAGTCCCTCACACCTACACAAAAAATAAATCCTCGCAACCAACGCGATAAGGGGTTGTTAATCCCTACACGGTCACTTACGAGAGTGAGATCTGATAGATATGATAAGATAATATTTTTGGTGTTTTTATGATAAAGAGAAATAAAAGATGCAAAGTAAAATAAATGGCAAAGGAAATAACTAAGTATTGGAAGATTAATATGATGGAAGATAAACCCAGGGGCCATAGGTTTCACTAGTGGCTTCTCTCAAGAGCATAAGTATTCACGGTGGGTAAATGATACGTCTCCAACGTATCTATAATTTTTGATTGCTCCATGCTATATTATTTACTGTCTTGGACATTATTGGGCTTTATTATCCACTTTTATATTATTTTTGGGACTAACCTATTAACCGGAGGCCCAGCCCAGAATTGCTGTTTTTTGCCTGTTTTAGGGTTTCGAAGAAAAGGAATATCAAACGGAGTCCAAATGGAATGAAACCTTCAGGAACGTGATTCTTAGGAAGATTATGATCCGGGAGACTTGGACCCTACGTCAAGAAAGAAAAGAGGAGGCCACGAGGTAGGGGGCGTGCCTGCCTACCCCAGGCGCGCCCTCCACCCTCGTGGGCCCCCTGTTGCTCCATCGACGTACTCCTTCCTCCTATATATACCTACGTACCCCCAAACGATCAGATACGGAGCCAAAAACCTAATTCCACCACCGCAACTTTCTGTATCCACGAGATCCCATCTTGGGGCCTGTTCCGGAGCTCCACCGGAGGGGGCATCGATCACGGAGGGCTTCTACATCAACACCATAGCCCTTCCGATGAAGTGTGAGTAGTTTACCTCAGACCTACGGGTCCATAGTTATTAGCTAGATGGCTTCTTCTCTCTTTTTGGATCTCAATACAATGTTCTCCCCCTCTCCTGTGGAGAACTATTCGATGTACTCTTGTTTTTGTGGTGTGTTTGTTGAGACCGATGAATTGTGGGTTTATGATCAAGTCTATCTATGAACAATATTTGAATCTTCTCTGAATTCTTTTATGTATGATTGGTTATCTTTGCAAGTCTCTTCGAATTATCGGTTTGGTTTGGCCTACTAGATTGATCTTTATTGCAATGGGAGAAGTGCTTAGCGTTGGGTTCAATCTTGCGGTGTCCTTTCCCAGTGACAGTAGGGGCAACAAGGCACGTATTGTATTGTTGCCATTGAGGATAACAAGATGGGGTTTTCTTCATATTGCATGAGTCTATCCCTCTACATCATGTCATCTTGCTTAAGGCGTTACTCTGTTTTTAACTTAATACTCTAGATGCATGCTGGATAGCGGTCGATGAGTGGAGTAATAGTAGTAGATGCAGGCAGGAGTCGGTCTACTTGTCTCGGACGTGATGCCTATATACATGATCATACCTAGATATTCTCATAACTATGCTCAATTCTGTTAATTGCTCAACAATAATTTGTTCACCCACCATAGAATACTTATGCTCTCGAGAGAAGCCACTAGTGGAACCTATGGCCCCCGGGTCTATCTTCATCATATTAATCTCCTACTACTTAGTTATTTCCTTTGCTATTTACTTTTCCTTTATTTTACTTTGCATCTTTATCATAAAAATACCAAAAAAATTATCTTATCATAGCTATCAGATCTCACTCTCGTAAGTGGCCTTATAGGGATTGACAACCCCTATTTGCATTGGTTGCGAGGATTTATTTGTTTTGTGCAGGTACGAGGGACTCGCGTGTAGCCTCCTACTGGATTGATACCTTGGTTCTCAAAAACGGAGGGAAATACTTACGCTACTTTGCTGCATCATCCCTTCCTCTTCGGGGAAAACCAACGCAGTGCTCAAGAGGTCGCAAGAAGGATTTCTGGCACCGTTGCCGGGGAGGTCTACGCAAAAGTCAACATACCAAGTACCCATCACATACCCTTATCTCCCGCATTACATTGTTTGACATTTGCCTCTCGTTTTCCTCTCCCCCCACTTCACCCTTGCCTCTTTATTCACCCTCTCTCTCTATCCTCCCTCTCTTTCTCTATTTGCCTCTTTTTGCCCGCTTGCTTTTTATTTGCTTGTGTGTTAGTTTGCTTGCTTGTCACGATGGCTCAAGATAATACTAAATTGTGTGACTTCACCAATACCAACAACAATGATTTTATTAGCACTTCGATTGCTCCCCTTACCGATGCTGAATCTTGTGAAATTAATACTACTTTGCTGAATCTTGTCATGAAAGATCCGTTTTCCAGCCTTCCTAGTGAAGATGCCGCTACCCATCTAAATAGCTTCGTTGATTTATGTGACATGCAAAATAAGAAAGATGTGGATAATGATATTGTTAAATTGAAGCTATTTCCTTTTTCTCTTAGAGATCGTGCTAAAGCTTGGTTTTCGTGTTTGCCTAAAAATAGTATTGATTCATGGAACGGTGCAAAGATGCTTTTATCTCTAAGTATTTTCCTCCCACTAAGATCATCTCTCTTAGAAACAATATTATGAATTTTAAGAAACTTGATCATGAACATGTTGCACAAGCTTGGGAGAGAATGAAACTAATGATACGTAATTGTCCTACTCATGGTTTAAATTTGTGGATGATTGTTCAAATTTTTTATGCCGGATTGAACTTTGCTTCTAGAAATCTTTTAGATTCAGCCACGGGAGGAACTTTTATGGAAATCACTTTAGGAGAAACTACTAAACTCCTAGATAATATTATGGTTAATTATTCTCAATGGCATACTGAAAGACCTACTAATAAAAAGGTGCATGCAATATAAGAAATTGATGTTTTGAGTGGAAAGATGGATGAACTTATGAAATTATTTTCTAATAAGAGTGTTTCTTCTGATCCTAATGATATGCCCTTGTCTACTTTGATTGAGAATAATAATGAATCTATGGATGTGAATTTTGTTGGTAGGAACAATTTTGGTAACAACGCATATAGACGAAATTTCAACCCTAGGCCTTATCCTAGTAATCCCTCTAATAATTATGGTAATTCCTACAACAATTCTTATGGAAATTATAATAAGATGACCTCTGATTTTGAATCTAATATTAAAGAATTTATTACTTCGCAAAAGAATTTTAATGCTATGATTGAAGAAAAATTGCTTAAGATTGATCATTTGTCTAGGAACGTTGATAGAATTTCTCTTGATGTTGATTCTTTGAAACTTAGATCTATTCCACCTAAGCATGATATCAATGAGTCTCTCAAAGCCATGAGAATTTCCATTGATGAGTGCAAAGAAAGAACCGCTAGGATGCGTGCTAAGAAAGATGCCTTTATAAGAGCGTGTTCTTCTAGTTCCTATGAAAATAAAGATGAAGATCTAAAAGTAATTGATGTGTCCCCTATTAAATCTTTGTTTTGAAATATGAATCTTGATAATGATGGGACTGAATATGATCCACCTTTACCTAGAAGGCGTTCCAAGAATTCAGAATTTGTTGATCTTGATGCTAAATTTGATAAAAGTGGGATTGAAGAAATTAAAACCCTAGATGTTGCTGAACCCACTATTATGGATTTCAAGGAATTTAACTATAAAAATTGCTCTTTGATTGATTGTATTTCCTTGTTGCAATCCGTGCTAAATTCTCCTCACGCTTATAGTCAAAATAAAGCGTTTACTAAACATATCGTTGATGCCTTGATGCAATCTTATGAAGAAAAACTTGAATTGGAAGTTTCTATCCCTAGAAAACTTTATGATGAGTGGGAAACAAATATTAAAATTAAAATTAAAGATCATGAATGCTATGCTTTATGTGATTTGGGTGCTGGTGTTTCCACAATTCCAAAGACTTTGTGTGATTTGTTAGGTTTCCGTGATTTTGATGATCGCTCTCTAAACTTGCACCTTGCGGATTCCACTATTAAGAAACCTATGGGAAGAATTAATGATGTTCTTATTGTTGCAAAAAGGAATTATGTGCCCGTAGATTTTATTGTTCTTGACATAGATTGCAATCCTTCATGTCCTATTATTCTTGGTAGACCTTTCCTTAGAAAGATTGGTGCAATTATTGATATGAAGGAAGGGAATATTAGATTCCAATTTCTGTTAAGGAAAGGAATGGAACACTTTTCTAGAAATAAAATTAAATTACCTTATGAATCTATTATGAGAGCCACTTATGGATTGCCTACCAAAGATGGCAATACCTAGATCTATTCTTGCTTGTTATGCCTAGCTAGGGGGTTAAACGATAGCGCTTGTTGGGAGGCAACCCAATTTTATTTTTATTCCTTGCTTTTTGCTCCTGTTTAGTAATAAATAATTTATCTAGCCTCTGTTTTGGTTGTGTTTTTGTGTTTAATTAGTGTTTGTGCTAAGTAGAACCATTGGGAAGACTTGGGGAAAGTCTTGTTAAACTTGCTGTAAAAAACAGAAACTTTAGCGCTCATGAGAACTGCTGTCATTTTTATTTGGAAAGTGATATTTAGTTAATTATTTTTGCATATGTTTAATATATAAATTCCTCACGTCCAGCAATTTATGTTAGAATTTTTGGGGTTCCAGATCTTGCGCTAGCTACAGATTACTACAGACTGTTCAGTTTTTGACAGATTCTGTTTTTCGTGTGTTGTTTGCTTATTTTGATGAATCTATGGCTAGTAAAATAGTTTATAAACCATAGAGAAGTTGGAATACAGTAGGTATAACACCAATATAAATAAAGAATGAGTTCATTACAGTACCTTGAAGTGGTCTTTTATTTTCTTTCGCTAACGGAGCTCACGAGATTTTCTACTTTAAGTTTTGTGTTGTGAAGTTTTTAAGTTTTGGGTAAAGATTTGATGGATTATGGAACAAGGAGTGGCAAGAGACTAAGCTTGGGGATGCCCATGGCACCCCCAAGATAATCTAAGGACACCTAAAAGCCAAAGCTTGGGGATGCCCCGGAAGGCATCCCCTCTTTCGTCTACTTCTATCGGTAACTTTACTTGGAGCTATATTTTTATTCGCCACATGATATCTGTTTTGCTTGGAGCGCCTTGTATTATTTGATTCTTTGATTTTTAGTTTACCACAATCATTATTGCTTTACACACCTTTTGAGAGAGCCATACATGATTTGGAATTTGTTAGAATACTCTATGTGCTTCGCTTATATCTTTTGAGTTATATAATTATGCTCTAGTACTTCACTTATATATTTTAGAGCATGGTGGTGGATTTGTTTTATAGAAACTATTGATCTCTCTTGCTTCACTTAGATTATTTTGAGAGTCTTAATATCATGGTAATTTGCTTAAAATCCTAATATGCTAGGTATTCAAGAATAAAAAAAATTCTCTTATGAGTGTGTTGAATACTATGATAAGTTTGATACTTGATAATTGTTTTGAGATATGGAGATGGTGATATTAAAGTTTTGCTAGTTGAGTAGTTGTGAATTTGAGAAATACTTGTGTTGAAGCTTGTGATTCCCGTAGCATGCACATATGGTGAACCGTTATGTGATGAAGTCGGAGCATGATTTATTTATTGATTGTCTTCCTTATGAGTGGCGGTCGGGGACGAGCGATGGTCTTTTCCTACCAATCTATCCCCCTAGGAGCATGCGCGTAATACTTTGCTTTGATAACTTGTAGATTTTTGCAAAAAGTATATGAGTTCTTTATGACTAATGTTGAGTCCATGGATTATACACACTCTCACCCTTCCACCTTTGCTAGCCTCTCTAATACCGCGCACCTTTCGCCGGTATCATACACCCACCATATACCTTCCTCAAAACAGCCACCATACCTACCTATTATGGCATTTCCATAGCCATTCCGAGATATATTGCCATGCAACTTTCCACCGTTCCATTTATTATGACACACTCCATCATTGTCATATTGCTTAGCATGATCATGTAGTTGACATCGTATTCATGGCAAAGCCATCATTCATAATTCTTTCATACTTGTCACTCACGAGTCATTGCATATCCCGGTACACCGCCGGAGGCATTCATATAGAGTCATACTTTTTTCTAAGTATCGAGTTGTAAGAAAAATAAAAGTGTGATGATCATCATTATTAGAGCATTGTCCCAGTGTGGAAAGTATGATGGAGACTATGATTCCACCACATGTAGGGATGAGACTCCAGACGAAAAATAAAAAAGAAAGAAAGAAAAGAGGCCATAAAAAAGGAAAAGGCCCAAATAAAAAAATAAAAAATGAGAGAAAAAGAGAGAAGGGACAATGTTACTATACTTTTACCACACTTGTGCTTCAAAGTAGCACCATGATCTTCATAGTAGAGAGTCTCTCATGTTATCACTTTCATATATTAGTGGGAATCTTTCATTATAGAACTTGGCTTGTATATTCCAATGGTGGGCTTCCTCAAAATGCCCTAGGTCTTCATGAGTAAGCAAGTTGGATGCACACCCACTTAGTTTCTTTTTGAGCTTTCATATACTTATAGCTCTAGTGCATCTGTTGCATGGCAATCCCTACTCACTCACATTTATATCTATTGATGGGCATCTCCATAGCCCGTTGATACGCCTAGTTGATGTGAGACTATCTTCTCCCTTTTTGTCTTCTCCACAACCACCACTCTATTCCACCTATAGTGCTATATCCATGTCTTACGCTCATGTATTGCGTGAAGATTGAAAAAGTTTTGAGAATGTCAAAAGTATGAAACAATTGCTTGGCTTGTCATCGGCATTGTGCATGATTTAAATATTTTGTGTGGTGAAGATAGAGCATAGCCAGACTATATGATTTTGTAGGGATAACTTTCTTTAGCCATGTTATTTTGAGAAGACATAATTGCTTTGTTAGTATGCTTGAAGTATTATTATTTTTATGTCAATATGAACTCTTGTCTTGAATCTTTTGGATCTGAATATTCATACCACAATTAAGAAGAATTACATTAAAATTATGCCAAGTAGCACTCCGCATCAAAAATTCTGTTTTTATCATTTAGCTACTCAAGGACGAGCAGGAATTAAGCTTGGGGATGTTTGATACGTCTCCAATGTATCTATAATTTTTTATTGCTCCATGTTATATTATCTACTGTTTTGGACATTATTGGGCTTTATTATCCACTTTTATATTATTTTTGGGACTAACCTATTAACCGGATGCCCAGCCCAGAATTGCTGTTTTTTTGCCCGTTTTAGGGTTTCGAAGAAAAGGAATATCAAACGGAGTCCAAACGGAATGAAACCTTCGGGAACGTGATTTTTAGGAAGATTATGATCCGGGAGACTTGGACCCTACATCAAGAAAGAAAAGAGGAGGCCACGAGGTAGGGGGGCGCGCCTGCCTACCCCAGGCGCGCCGTCCACCCTCGTGGCCCCCCTGTTGCTCCACCGACGTACTCCTTCCTCCTATATATACCTACGTACCCCCAAACTACCAGATACGGATCCAAAACCCTAATTCCACCGCCGTAACTTTCTGTATCCACGAGATCCCATCTTGGGGCCTTTTCGGAGCTCCGCCGGAGGGGGCATCGATCACGGAGGGCTTCTACATCAACACCATAGCCTCTCCGATGAAGTGTGAGTAGTTTACTTCAGACCTTCGGGTCCATAGGTATTAGCTAGATGGATTCTTCTCTCTTTTTGGATCTCATTACAAAGTTCTCCCCCTCTCTTGTGGAGATCTATTCGATGTAATCTTATTTTGCGGTGTGTTTGTTGAGATCGATGGATTGTGGGTTTATGATCAATTCTATCTATGAACAATATTTGAATTTTCTCTGAATTCTTTTATGTATGATTGGTTATCTTTGCAAGTCTCTTCGAATTATCAGTTTGGTTTGGCCTACTAGATTGATCTTTCTTGCAATGGGAGAAGTGCTTAGCTTTGGGTTCAATCTTGCGGTGTCCTTTCCCAGTGACAGTAGGGGTAGCAAGGCACATATTGTATTGTTGCCATCGAGGATAACAAGATGGGGTTTTCTTCATATTGCATGAGTCTATCCCTCTACATCATGTCATCTTGCTTAAGGCGTTACTCTGTTTTTAACTTAATACTCTAGATGCATGCTGGATAGCGGTCGATGAGTGGAGTAATAGTAGTAGATGCAGGCAGGAGTCGGTCTACTTGTCTCGGACGTGGTGCCTATATACATGATCATACCTAGATATTCTCATAACTATGCTCAATTCTGTCAATTGCTCAACAGTAATTTGTTCACCCACCGTAGAATACTTATGCTCTCGAGAGAAGCCACTAGTGAAACCTATGGCCCCCGGGTCTATCTTCATCATATTAATCTCCTACTACTTAGTTATTTCCTTTGCTATTTACTTTGCCTTTATTTTACTTTGCATATTTATCATAAAAATACCAAAAATATTATCTTATCATATCTATAAGATCTCACTCTCGTAAGTGGCCTTATAGGGATTGACAGACCCTATTTGCGTTGGTTGCGAGGATTTATTTGTTTTGTGCAGGTACGAGGGACTCGCGCGTAGCCTCCTACTGGATTGATACCTTGGTTCTCAAAAACTGAGGGAAATACTTAGGCTACTGTGGCACCCCGGCTCAGAGCGACCGGTTTACCATGCATTGCCAGCCCAGAGACCATGTCTTCTGGCAACACACAACATCTTGGTACAGAATAACAACCGCTTTATTGATACTAGCGGAACAGAGTTACATTACAACAGTTGTCGAGGCCAAGCGGCACACTCGGTGCGGCTGAACAATATGTACTTTATTTAGTGAACATAAAGGGGCCTCGATCTGAACAACTACGTGGCAGCGGAATAACGTCGTGGTGGAAGCTCCATATCACAGGGACACCGATGTGGACACGATCTAGACTCGGACAGCGCTCCTCTCCAACGATACTTTCCTGAAATCTGGCATGACACACCAGGTCAGTACATTGAATGTACTTGCAAGCTCACAACAGGCATAATCATAATGACAAACAATATCATGATATTTAACCAATTATTAAAAATGCAACACTATATGTCAACATGCTGTGATCATGCTTGAGCGTCCCTCGGGACCGCTTACCGACTGTGATCATCTCTGGATCACAAACACACCACCAAAGTGGCCTTTCTCAAGAACAACTCGTGATCCTTACGGCGATCACAACCACGACCATCATTTGGTCCCAAATGCCTTGATGACCTTTCTGCCATCCATCAACAATTCAAAGTTCATAGCTTAGTGTGCAATTTTTATTAAACATTGACTCATGGTGGGACCTACTACGAGGTGTCCGTGACCGTGGACTCTGCTATCGATAGATTATACACTCTGTAGAGGTAGCACACTGTAACCACACCACGGAACCCATGGCCTCACACTCCCATTCGGGTGGACCAACGGCATTCCGACAAAACCCGTCCATTGCCACAACACTCTCCCGGCCACTCCGACCCAAATCCCCAACGGGCTGGTGCTGGGTAGCCCCGTGTCTACCAAAGACACCCCGACCACCGTCGTGGTCAAAACACTCCCACTCGGGGACACTCCCACTCGGGGACTCGGTACCATAATCTCATCAACGAGCACACAAGATTATGTCTGCTTACCGGGCCATGGCAAGCAGGACATAACCTTCCCTAGATGGAGGCACCGACCAGAGGCCGTGTCAATGGACCGAATCAAGGCCTTCCCACAAAGGCAAATATGGTTGCACTGGAAAGAAACTCGATTCAGCGGCACCATGACCCAGTCAACGGTATATTCAAGTTGAGTTATATTCAGGTTTAACTTTAAACTAAAAATGACTGGTGTCATAGCATGCCATGAAATGCAAAACAACACATGCATCATATAATGATAAAAATGACCGATGTCATCCTTATACACACCAAGCATAACGTCAACAACTCAAATTACTCTACTTGCTCAAATGACTCACAACTTAACCAAAATATTTTGCAACAAGTTTTATTAATTTCTTACGCAAGAAAGTAACTCCGATAAATTTCTCATATGCTTGTCAAAAAGGTTTCACTATCAACAACTCTTAATTTCCTTATCACTAAGTTGGGTTCAAACATTCTGTAAAACAAGTAATATGATTAAACAAGTATTTAACATATTATTTTCTAATAAATTTTCATCAATCTATAAAGGCAAAACATAGCTTTAAATAATTGCTAACATGCATAACAAAATTATTTCTAACATCACCTCAAATAAATCTTAACTTGCTTCATCCACTAAACTAGTTTCAACCATTCTGTAAATCAAGCATAACAACTAGCCAATATTTAATAGAATATAAATAACTCAATAATTATTTAAATGCATGGATTAATCATTTCATTCAAGTAAGAAAAATCACAAATATTGAAATGGCATCCTGAAAATGTTGTTGTGGCTTGCCTTAGTGCGAATGAGGTTCACAAGCCTCCTGGTGATCCTCAAGACAAGCCTCACCTTCTGAAAATAATTTTAAACACAAAAAGAAAATATCAAGAACAATTCTGAAAATCACCAGAAATTCTAGACAGCTCAGAAAAATCTCATCTTTGGTGAGCTGCTAGATTTCTTATCAAAGTACACAATGCAAAAAGAATCAATTCATTTGGACTTATGGTTGAAGAGTTATAACTATTTGAAGTGTTCTGTAAATTCAAATGAATTTGAATAAAAGAAATAGACTGGGGGGGTGACGTCGAAGGCGTAAAGCCCAGGGGCGCCACCACTCGTACCGCTTCACGCGTGTACAGAGTGGCTGACTAGCGGGCCTCACTAGTCAGGTGGGGGGAGGGGAGAAGGAAACAGAGAAGGCCACGACTTCGCCGGAGCTCTCGTCGGCGACGAGGGCTCCTTGGCCCAAATGAGAGGGAGGGATGGAAAGAGGGGGTTGAGGCGCACCTGCCCGTACCCGTAGCTTAGCTAGGGGCGGTCGGACGGTGTCGGAATCGACCTTGCAAGCGGAGGCGGAACGTGGAGGTCATCAGAGTTGAGGAAGACGGCGAGCAGAGGCCACTCCAGGGGCGCCAAGCGGGCGACACGGCCTCACCGAAGAGAGGCGGAGGCCCTGGAGGGGTCGCCCAGGCCTGGGAGGGGCTGGAGCTACTGCGGCGACCAGAGGGGATCGCCAGCGAGCTCGAGCTCGGGGATGGCGGCCCGAGGCCTGCCTGGCCGGGCTCTGGCTACCTACTCGATCGTGGGGTGTGTGTGAGTGCTGGATGGTGCTCGAGGAGGCTGGGGGGGCTCTATTTATAGGCGAGCGGCGAGGGTGCTTCGGACTCCATCGGTGGACACCTGTCCACGGCGCCCGGCGTCGAGTGGCGTCAGTGAGAGGGGGAGAAGGCGACGGAGGTCACGCGGCCACTGTGGGCGGGCGGAGACAAGCACAGGATCAAGAGGATGGCGACGAGCATAGTGCGCTCCGCACTGTTGGGCTGGCCGGACCTTGCCCGTGCTCGCTGCGGCGAGCTCCGGTGTCGGCGAGCGCCAGGGAGGAGTTAAGAACGTTGATACGATGATGGTGGCGAGGTTTGGCATGGTTGGGCAGGCGGGGAAGCAAGCACGTGAGCAACAGAGGCTCGGGCGCATCGCAGAGCGCGTCGGCTGCATGCCAGCACGCCTAGACGAATGCGGTCACCGCGTGAACTATGACATCAGGTTGATCTAAGCATAAACTCATTGTCTGGCATGTTGTTCGTGGTAGTTTTGAGTGTTACCACGATTTGGTTTGGATCCAGGTGCAGTAGAGAAGTTTTCACACACCAAGTAAGTTTCTGGTCAGTAACTTTGTGATGTTACTGTGGTCAAATGGCTTGGAGTTTGAAGCTGTGCTTTGGAGGCTAGTGATAAGTTACTAAGGTAAAGATGCACAAGAAAGTTCAGGTCAAATGGAGCAAGTAAAATGGTAGTTGCAGTAGAAACCACCATTTCTGTCCAGAGCAGAAAAGATTTTCTGTAGCAAAAATATTCCAAAATGTGATGAAATATTTTTGCTCAGGAAGGTGCACTAGGGTTCACAAAATATTTGTGAATTATCTCAGATTTTTCTGAGCCATAAAAATTGGAGTTGCTTTGAAGCAAACAGATCTGGCTTAGGGTTTTTGAAAGAAAATGAATATTTTTCGTTTAAGAAAAATGTTCCAAAGATTAATTTTGGGTGGGTCAGAAGTGAAATGATGTCTTAGGAGGGAAGTGAAGCACTTGGGTGAAAGCCAAGGATGCCCAAGTGTTTAAGTCCATATGAAAAGATTCAAAAGCTCCAAGTTAAAAAAAAATCAAATGAAAAATCAAGCAAATAAGAAAGGGCAAAATCCAGGCTGTCACAAACCTCCCCCACTTAGAATGAATCTCATCCTCGAGATTCGGTTGCTTGGGAAAACCACTCTGGATACTGATCCCTAAGGAATTCTTCCTGCTCCGAAGTTGCTTCTGACTCTGTGTGATGCTCCCACTGAACCTTGTAAAATTTTCTGACTTTACTGCGAGTGATCCGTTCCATCTGATCCAAAATTTTGAACGGTCTTTCTTCATAAGTTAAACTTTTGCCAATTCTATCTCAGCCATTGCAGTCCTTTTCTCAGGCGGGGATATGCATCGTCTCAATTGCGAGACATGGAACATGTTGTGATATGCTGTGGGGGTTTTTCCTTATAGTCCCCAGTCAAAAAAAAACATGGAACACGTTGTGTATGTCTACCAATTCCGGGGGTAGTTCCAGTTGATATGCAACCGTACCCACTCGAGACATAATCGGGAATGGACCAATGAATCTGGGTGCCAGCTTTTCATGAGTCTGAAATATCTTGACTCCTTTCATAGGAGTGACTCAGAGGTATATGTGTTCTCCGGGTTCAAAACTGACCTGCCGATGCTTGTCATCATAATATCTCTTCTGTCGAGATTTGGCCAATTGCAGCCTGTCTCGGATTTCCCTAACTTGTTCCTCAGCTTCCAGCATGAGATCCATTCCGAAGATACGACTATCTCCAGTCTGAGACCAATTTAGAGGAGTGCGGCACTTACGGCCATATAGAGCTTCGTATGGTGACATCTTTAGACTGGTCTGGAAACCGTTGTTATAAGAGAACTCGGCATACGGCAAGCAGTCTTCCCATTTAGCACCTTTGGCAAGCACACAGGCTCGCAACATATCTTCGAGTATTTGATTTACCCGCTCTGTCCGTCCATCTGTCCGAGGGTGATAGCAGCACTATATTTCAGTGCTGTCCCCAAGGCTTGATGGAGACGGGACCAAAAAGCGGAGGTAAACAAAGAACTTCGGTCGGAAGTGATAGTTCGGGGTACTCCGTGCAGACTGACTATTCTGGACACATACAGGTGTGCAAGTTCATCTGCTCTGTATCTAGTACTGATTGGAATGAAATGAGCAACCTTGGTCAGGGTGTCTATTATAACCCAGATTGCATCCTTGCCTCGCTGGGTCCTCGGAAATCCTGTGATGAAATCCATGCAAACGTCATCCCATTTCCACTGTGAGGCTAGCAGCGGTTGGAGAAGTCCGGCTGGGTTCTGATGATCTGCTTTCACCTTGTTGCATATGTCGCAACAGGCTACAAAATAGGCAATGTCTTTCTTCATTCCATCCCACCAGAATATCTGTCTAAGGTCCTCATACATTTTCGTACCTCCCGGGTGAATGGAATATGCGGATTTGTGGGCTTCTGACTGGATTTTCTTCTTCAAGTCCGGTTGATTTGGCACACAAATTTGTCCACGGAATTGGAGGGTACTGAATTCGTCCTTGGAGAAGTCAGAGGCCTGCTTTGCCATCTGGCCCTTGGCACGTTTTTGTAGGTTGGTGTCAGCTGGCTGGGCCTTGCGGATCTCCATCTCAAGTGTGGGGGTAACTTCCAAAATATTAGCGAGGTTAGCCTCTATGATGACCAAGTTGAGCTGAGCGATCTCCTCTTGGAGTTTGGTGGGCAATGATTTTAACATGACATTTAAGCTGACGGGCTTTCGACTGAGCGCATCAGCAACGATGTTGTCCTTGCCTGGATGGTAATTTATTCCAAGGTCGTAATCCTTGACCATCTCTAACCATCTTCGCTGACAGAGATTTAAATCTGGCTGAGTGAAAATGTACTTGAGGCTTTTTTGGTCGGTAAAAATTTGGCACCTTTTTCCAATGAGGTAGTGTCTCCAAAATTTTAATGCATGAACCATTGCAGCCAATTCCAACTCATGAGTAGGATAATTTCCCTCATGAGTTCGTAGCTATCGCGATGCATATGCTACTACCTTGCTGTCTTGCATCAAGACGCAACCAATACCTTGTCTGGAGGCATCGCAGTACACATCAAAGCTGCGATAAATGTCTGGAAGAGTCAATATAGGTGCGGTTGTTGGTCATATCTTCAGCTCATTAAAACTCTTCTCACAGTCCTCTATCCACTTAAACTTTGTATCCTTTTTGATCAGTTCTGTCATGGGTTTAGCAATTTTGGAAAACCCTTCAATAAAATGACGATAATATCCAGCTAATCCAAGGAAACTCCGGATCTGTGTCACGGTCGTGGGTGGTACCCAATCGAGCACATCCTTTACTTTGCTCGGGTCCATGGCTATGCCTTCAGCGGATAGTACAAGTCTGAGAAACCCAACTTTCTTGAGTCAAAATTCGCACTTACTGAACTTGGCGTATAGCTGATGGTCGCGGAGCCGTTGTAGTACTGCTCGGAGGTGATCCTTGTGTTCTTCTTCACCCTTGGAGTAAATGAGGATGTCATCAATGAAGACTACCACGAATTTGTCGAGGCAGTCCATAAATACTTTGTTCATCACATGCATGAAGAAAGCAGGGGCATTGGTGAGGCCAAAGGACATCACGGTATATTCGTAAAGACCGTACCGAGTAGTGAATGCGGTTTTAGGAATATCTTCCTTTTTAATCTTGAGCTGATGATATCCGGTTCGTAAATTGATTTTAGAGAATACCTTAGCCCCACTGAGCTGATCAAACAGATCATCAATCCTTGGCAGCGGGTATTTATTTTTGATGGTGACTTCATTCAGCTGGCGGTAATCTATGCACATATGAAGACTGCCATCCTTTTTGATCACGAAAATTGCAGGTGATCCCCATGGTGAAGAGCTGGGACGAATATAACCTTTCTGGAATAATTCGTCAAGCTGTTTCTTTAGCTCCACTAATTCTGACGAGGGCATCCAGTAATACTTCTTGTATAATGGTGCAGTTCCGGGCACAAGATTTATGGCAAACTCCAGTTCCCGATCTGGTGGCATGCCTGGCAGTTCTTCTGGAAACACATCAGGGTACTCACTGACCACAGGAATAAATTCCAATTCAACCACAACAATGCACACTAATTCTGGCTTGGGTATATTCTTGCGAGCATAGAATTTGGTGAGCTTCCCATCTAGACTGGTCAGATTGACTTCTCGGGTTGCGCAGTTTATGAAACTTGATATTTGGTCAACCAATTCATACCCAATATGATACCCAACTTTTCAGACTCAATGATTACTAGGGATGTTGGAAAGTAGACCCCGTTGATATTGATCTCCAGATCACGGCAGACCAGATTGCTCTTGATTATAGATCCCGGGGTTTGTACCAGCATATTTTTGCCCAAAATTGTGCAAGGAAAATTGTTTTGGGCGGCAAAACTCCGAGAAATAAAAGAATGGGAAGCCCTAGAGTCAAATAAAATTATGGCAGGTATGTCATTAACAGAAAACATACCAATGACGACTTCGGGCTTCTCTTGGGCTTCATCGGCGGAGATATGATGCACATGCCCGGTGAAGTTTTGCTGGTTTGGCCGCAACTCCATAAAATTGACTTGCGGCCGGCTTAGGGCATTCGTCTTGTTGTTCTTGGGGCACTTCTTGGCATAATGTCCGCGCTGCCCACAAATGAAACAAGAATTATTGCGCCGATGCTCTTCATGCATTGGATTGGTCACAATATTCTTGACTTGAGTGGTGGTCTTGTTAACATTCTGCTGCCAATTTGGCATGTATTCCACCTGAGTCTGCTGCCAGGTACGAGCCTTTTGCACAGGTTGCCCATCCTTCTTTGGCTCAAACTTGCGCTTGTTGTCGTTAGCAGGCCTATTATCTGATATAAGCTTGTGCTCCCGTTCAGCAATGAACGCATTATCTACCAGAGTTTGGAAATCCGTGAAATCAAACATACTGAGAGTGCACAAAAGTTGCGGATTTAAACTTCCAAGAAATCTATCAATCTTCCTTTCTTCGGTGGCCACGTCATACAGAGAGTAATGGGCCAAATGATTGACTTTTTGCAGATATTCAGCCACAGATTGATTTCCTTGGACGAGCACGAGAAATTCACGCTGCTTGGCCTTCATAACTCCAGTAGGGATATGATATTTTCGGAACTTATCCTTAAATTTCTCCCAGGTGATTTCCTCATCAATCGGCCACATGGCCTTTGTATTTTCCCACCATATGGCAGCTGCGGCTTCAAGGTAATGAGTTACAAATGGAACTTTATCATTTCCTTTAGTATGGGCAATCTCAAGCTTTTTCTCCATTGTGCGCAACCAATCGTCTGCATCCAATGGGTCAACAATCTGACTGAAACTGGGTGGATTGGTCCTCTGAAAATCTGACAGCTTTGAGTGATGACCATTCTGATTTCCATTCTGTCCAACCATAGCTTGAACACTTCTCAATATTTCAATCAGATCATTGTTCCTTTTTTTCTTCAAACATACGCAGAATTTGCTCGGTGGAGGGAGGATCAGGCGGAGGAGGTGGTGGCTGAACGTACGGCTCGGGAGAATGTCCTGTTGTCGTGCGGAACGACGAATAGGAGTTCCCTCATGAACGTTGCTACTGCTGCCTCCCCGCGTCATCCTATTGTGAATTTTTCCCAAGACAAAACAATCGAGATGAGAAACGCCCAAAAATAAAATTGGGGAAAAGCCAACGACAAATCCCAGAAGAAAGCAGAAGAGCGAAAAAGGTGAATAAAGTCTCAACATAATTATACATAGACTCATACATGAAAAGTAAACAACATGACTGGTTCACTACTCCCATACAGGCAACGAAACATCATGACTCGTACGAGTACATCCATACATCATCCATACAACTGCAAATACTCAAAGATACTACTGCTCTGCTGGTGCTGCGGCATCCTCCCCTGAAGTGGTCTCGGATCCCGAACTGACGTGGTTAACGGAAACCTCTGGGTTAAAGGTAACATGACGGCGCTGCCTCGAGGGCTCTCCCTCAGGGGCAGGGGTAGGATGAAGCATCGGGGCTACAGGGGTAGCGAGAAGTGAGACCCACTCGGCAGGAGTACTGAGAGGGTTCGCGGCCGAGACGCCCGTGCTACTCGGGGGAGTAACCGGCAAAATAGGGGAGCTAGAACTGACTGGGACATAAGGGGTAAATCCCAGTGAAGACGGAGTAGTGGCGGATCTAGAAGTGACCAAAGTAGTGGTTAGAGCAGTATGAGTACGAGTCAGCTCTCGATCCAGCTCGTGGATCATGAGATAGCTAGCAGTGACATAACGAGCAAGGTGGCTAGCAACGCTATCAGACTCCGGATCAATGAGAGGGAAACGGACACGACCGTTGTTGTGCAGAGATGGGTAGTAGTAGAAACCTAGGTGGTTCTGCATTTGGACCTCGTTGTAGCGAAGCTCGACAAGGACCTCGAATGTAGCAAACTGGACAGCCTAAGAAGCGGTGGAGGCATAACCGCTCCAAGAAGTGCGAGTGTAAGAGCTGGAATCGGAACTAGTGTGCAGAGTGACCACTGCGTGATACTCATACACTGAATCAGCTAGATGCTCCCGGTACACATGATATACGGGGTCGTCTCTGAGAGGGTACAGCCGACGGCACACGTTGCGAAGGAGGTGCGGCGACGTGTACGCCATCAGCTGCAACTGGCACGGATACGACACCGGAGCCATCTACACCCACAACCATTAGCATATTAGCATAAAAATATATAAACCGAATGCATGCAACGCAACAATCAACACAAATTACTACCGGCACTCAACTAAAACTCGTATCTAGCATCCAGTTAACGCGTCGTAGTCTAGCGTGGCCTACAGTCAGCGCGGCTCTGATACCAAGCGTTGTGGCACCCCGGCTCAGAGCGACCGGTTTACCATGCATTGCCAGCCTAGAGACCATGTCTTCTGGCAACACACAATATCTTGGTACATAATAACAACCGCTTTATTGATGCTAGCAGAACAGAGTTACATTACAATAGCTTGTCGAGGCCAAGCGGCACACTCGGTGCGACTGAACAATATGTACATTATTTAGTGAACATAAAGGGGCCTCGATCCGAACAACTACGTGGCAGCGGAATAACGTTGTGGCAGAAGCTCCATATCATAGGGACACCGATGTGGACATGATCTAGACTCGGACAACACTCCTCTCCAACGATACTTTCCTGAAATCTGGCATGACACGCCTGGTCAGTACATTGAATGTACTTGCAAGCTCACAACATGCATAATCATAATGACAAACAATATCTTGATATTTAACCAATTATTAAAAATGCAACACTATATGTCAACATGCTGTGATCATGCTCGAACGTCCCTCGGGACAGCTTACCGACCGTAATCATCTCTGGATCACAAACACACCACCAAAGGGGTCTTTCTCAAGAACAACACATGATCCTTATGGCGATCACAACCACGACCATCATTTGGCCCCAAATGTCTCGATGGCCTTTCTGCCATCCATCAACAATGAAAAGTTCATAGCTTAGTGTGCAATTTTTATTAAACGTTGACTCATGGTGGGACCTACTATGAGGTGTCCGTGACCGTGGACTCGGCTATCGATAGATTATACACTCTGCAGAGGTAGCACACTGTACCCACACCATGGAACCCAAGGCCTCGCATTCCCATTCGGGTGGACCAACGGCATTCCGACAAAACCCCTACATTGCCACAACACTCTCCCGGCCACTCCGACCCAAATCCCCAACGGGCTGGTGCTGGGTGGCCCCGTGTCTACCAAAGACACCCCGACCACCGTCGTCGTCAAAACACTCCCACTCGGGGACTCGGTACCATAATCTCATCAACAAGCAAACAAGATTATGTCTGCTTACCGAGCAAGGGCAAGCAGGACATAACCTTCCCTAGATGGAGGCACCGACCAGAGGCCGTGTCAATGGACCGAATCAAGGCCTTCCCACAAAGGCAAATGTGGTGGCACTGGAAAGAAACTCGATTCAGCGGCACCATGGCCCAGTCAACGGTACATTCAAGTTGAGTTATATTCAGGTTTAACTTTAAACTAAAAATGACCGGTGTCATAGCATGCTATGAAATGCAAAAAACACATGCATCATATAATGATAAAAATGACCGATGTCATCCTTATACACACCAAGCATAACGTCAACAACTCAAATTACTCTACTTTCTCAAATGACTCACAACTTAACCAAAATATTTTGCAACAAGTTTTATTAATTTCTTACGCAAGAAAGTAACTCCGATAAATTTCTCATATGCTTGTCAAAAAGGTTTCACTATCAACAACACTTAATTTCCTTATCACTAAGTTGGGTTCAAACATTCTGTAAAACAAGTAATATGATTAAACAAGTATTTAACGGATTATTTTCTAATAAATTTTCATCAATCTATAAAGGCAAAACATAGCTTTAAATAATTGCTAACATGCATAACAAAATTATTTCTAACATCACCTCAAATAAATCTTAACTTGCTTCATCCACTAAACTAGTTTCAACCATTCTGTAAATCAAGCATAACAACTAGCCAATATTTAATAGAATATAAATAACTCAATAATTATTTAATGCATGGATTAATCATTTCATTCATGTAAGAAAATCACAAATATTGAAATGGCATCATGAAAATGTTGTTGTGGCTTGCCTTAGTGCGAATGAGGTTCACAAGCCTCCTGGTGATCCTCAAGACAAGCCTCACCTTCTGAAAATAATTTAAAACACAAAAAGAAAATATCAAGAACACTTCTGAAAATCACCAGAAATGCTAGACAGCTCAGAAAAATCTCATCTTTGGTGAGCTGCTAGATTTCTTATCAAAGTACACAATGCAAAAATAATCAATTCATTTGGACTTATGGTTGAAGAGTTATAACTGTTTGAAGTGTTCTGTAAATTCAAATGAATTTGAATAAAATAAATAGACTGGGGGGTGACGTTGAAGGCGTAAAGCCCAGGAGCGCCACCACTCGTACCACTTCGCGCGCGTACAGACTGGCTGACTAGCGAGCCCCGCTAGTCAGGTGGGAGGGAGAAGGAAACAAAGAAGGCTGCGACTTTGCCAGAGCTCTCGCCGGCGACGACGGCTCCTTGGCCCAAACGAGAGGGAGGGATGGCAAGAGGGGGTTGAGGCGCACCTGCCCATACCCATAGCGTAGCTAGGGGCGGTTGGACGGTGTCAGAATCGACCTCGCAAGCGGAGGCAGAACGTGGAGGTCGTCGGAGTTGAGGAAGACGGCAAGCAGAGGCCACTCCAGGGGTGCCAAGCGGGCGAGACGGCCTCACCGAAGAGAGGCAGAGGCCCTGGAGGGGTCGCCCAGGCCTGGGAGGGGATGGAGCTACTACGGCGACCAGAGGGGATCGCCGGCAAGCTCGAGCTCGGGGACGACGGCTCGAGGCCTGCCCAGCCGGGCTCCGGCTTCCTACTCGATCGTGGGGTGTGTGTGAGTGCTGGATGGTGCTTGAGGAGGCTGGGGGGCTCTATTTATAGGCGAGCGGCGAGGGTGCTTCGGGCTCTGCCAGTGGACACCTGTCCACGGCGCCCGGCGACGAGCGGCGTCAGTGAGAGGGGGAGAAGGCGATGGAGGTCACGCGGCCAGTGTGGGCGGGCGGACACGAGCACATGATCAAGAGGATGGCGACGAGCACAGTGCGCTCCGTACAGTTGGGCTGGCCGGACCTTGCCCATGCTCGCTGCGGCGAGCTCCGTCATCGGCGAGCGCCAGGGAGGATTTAAGAACATTGAGACGATGATGGTGGCGATGTTTGGCATGGTTGGGCAGTCGGGGAAGCGAGCACGCGAGCAACAGAGGCTCGGGCGCGTCGCAGAGTGCGTCGGCTGCATGCCAGCACACCTGGACGAACGCGGTCACCGCGTGAACTATGCCATTAGGTCGATCTAAGAATAAACTCAATGTCTGGCTTGTTGTTCGTGGTAGTTTTGAGTGTTACCACGATTTGGTTTGGATCCAGGTGCAGTAGAGAAGTTTTCACACACCAAGTAAGTTTCTGGTCAGTAACTTTGTGATGTTACTGTGGTCAAATGGCTTGGAGTTTGAAGCTGTGCTTTGGAGGCTAGTGATAAGTTACTAAGGTAAAGATGCACAAGAAAGTTCAGGTCAAATGGAGCAAGTAAAATGGTAATTGCAGTAGAAACCACCATTTCTGTCCAGAACAGAAAAGATTTTCTATAGCAAAAATATTCCAAAAAGTGATGAAATATTTTTTCTCAGGAAGGTGCACTAGGGTTCACATAATATTTGTGAATTATCTCATATTTTTTTGAGCCATAAAAATTAGGTTGCTTTGAAGCAAACAGATCCGGTTTAGGTTTTTTGAAACAAAATATTCCAAAGATTAATTTTGGGTCGGTCAGAAGTGAAATGATGAGTTAGGAGGGAAGTGAAGCACTTGGGTGAAAGCCAAGGATGCCCAAGTGTTTAAGTACATATGAAAAGATTCAAAAACTCCAAGTTTCAAAAAATTTCAAATGAAAAATCAAGCAAATAAGAAAGGGCAAAATCCAGGCTGTCACAAACCCCCCCTCCCCCACTTAGAATGAATCTCGTCCTCGAGATTCGGTTGCTTGGGAAAACCATTCTGGATACTGATCCCTAAGGAATTCTTCCTGCTCCCAAGTTGCTTCTGACTCTGTGTGATGCTCCCACTGAACCTTGTAAAATTTTCTGACTTTACTGCGAGTGATCCTTTCCATCTGATCCAAAATTTTGAACGGTCTTCCTTTGTAAGTTAAACTTTTGCTAATTCTATCTCAGCCATTGCAGTCCTTTTCTCAGGCGGGGATATGCATCGTCTCAATTGCGAAACATGGAACACGTTGTGTATGTCTGCCAATTTCGGGGGTAGTTCCAGTTGATATGCAACCGTACCCACTCGAGACATAATCGGGAATGGACCAATGAATCTGGGTGCCATCTTTCCACGAGTCTGAAATCTCTTGACTCCTTTCATAGGAGTGACTCGGAGGTATACGTGTTCTCCGGGTTCAAAATTGACCTGCCGATGTTTGGCATCATAATAATTCTTATGTCGAGGTTTGGCCAATTGTAGCCTGTCTCCGATTTCCCTAACTTGTTTCTCAGCTTCCAGCATGATATCCATTCCGAAGATACGGCTATCTCTAGTCTGAGACCAATTTAGAGGAGTGCGGCACTTACGGCCATACAGAGCTTCGTATGGTGACATCTTTAGACTGGTCTGGAAACTGTTGTTATAAGAGAACTCGGCATACGGCAAGCAGTCTTCCCATTTAGCGCCTTTGGCTAGCACACAGGCTCGCAACATATCTTCGAGTATTTGATTTACCCGCTCTGTCTGTCCATCTGTCTGAGGGTGATATGCAGTACTATATTTCAGTGCTGTCCCCAAGGCTTGATGGAGTCGGGACCAAAAAGCGGAGGTAAACAAAGAACCTCGGTCGGAAGTGATAGTTTGGGGTACTCCGTTCAGACTGACTATTCTGGACACATACAGGTGTGCAAGTTCATCTGCTCTGTATCTAGTACTGATTGGAATGAAATGAGCAACCTTGGTCAGGGTGTCTATTATAACCCAGATTGCATCCTTGCCTCGCTGGGTCCTCGGAAATCCTGTGATGAAATCCATGCAAACGTCATCCCATTTCCACTGTGAGGCTGGCAGCGGTTGGAGAAGTCCGGCTGGGTTCTGATGATCTGCTTTCACCTTGTTGCATATGTCGCAACAGGCTACAAAATAGGCAATGTCTTTCTTCATTCCATCCCACCAGAATATGTGTCTAAGGTCCTCATACATTTTCGTACCTCCCGAGTGAATGGAATATGCGGATTTGTGGGCTTCTGACAGGATTTTCTTCTTCAAGTCCGGTTGATTTGGCACACAAATTCGTCCACGGAATCGGAGGGTACCGAATTCGTCCTTGGAGAAGTCAGAGGCCTGCTTTGCCATCTAGCCCTTGGCACATTTTTGTAGGTTGGTGTCAGCTGGCTGGGCCTTGCGGATCTCCATCTCAAGTGTGGGGGTAACTTCCAAAATATTAGCGAGGTCAGCCTCTATGATGACCAAGTTGAGCTGAGCGATCTCCTCTTGGAGTTTGGTGGGCAATGATTTTAACATGACATATAAGTTGACGGGCTTTCGACTGAGTGCATCAGCAACGACGTTGGCCTTGCCTGGATGGTAATTTATTCCAAGGTCGTAATCCTTGACCATCTCTAACCATCTTCGCTGACGGAGATTTAAATCTGGCTGAGTGAAAATGTACTTGAGGCTTTTTTTTGTTGGTAAAAATTTGGCACCTTTTTCCAATGAGGTAGTGTCTCCAAAATTTTAATGCATGAACCATTGCAGCCAATTCCAACTCATGAGTAGGTTAATTTCCCTCATGAGGTCGTAGCTGTGGCGATGCATATGCTACTACCTTGCTGTCTTGCATCAACACGCAACCAATACCTTGTCTGGAGGCATCGCAGTACACATCAAAGCTGCGATAAATGTCTGGAAGAGTCAATATAGGTGCGGTTGTCAGTCATATCTTCAGCTCATTAAAACTCTTCTCACAGTCCTCTGTCCACTTAAACTTTGTATCCTTTTTGAGCGGTTCTGTCATGGGTTTAGCAATTTTGGAAAACCCTTCAATAAAATGACGATAATATCCAGCTAATCCGAGGAAACTCCGGATCTGTGTCACGGTCGTGGGTGGTACCCAATCGAGCACATCCTTTACTTTGCTCAGGTCCATGGCTATGCCTTCGACGGATAGTACAAGTCCGAGAAACCCAACTTTCTTGAGTCAAAATTCGCACTTACTGAACTTGGCATATAGCTGATGGTCGCGGAGCCGTTGTAGTACTGCTCGGAGGTGATCCTTGTGTTCTTCTTCACCCTTGGAGTAAATGAGGATGTCATCGATGAAGACTACCACGAATTTGTCGAGGCAGTCCATAAATACTTTGTTCATCATATGCATGAAGAAAGCAGGGGCATTGGTGAGGCCAAAGGACATCACGGTATATTCGTAAAGACCGTACCGAGTAGTGAATGCGGTTTTAGGAATATCTTCCTTTTTAATCTTGAGCTGATGATATCCGGTTCGTAAATTGATTTTAGAGAATACCTTAGCCCCACTGAGCTGATCAAACAGATCATCAATCCTTGGCAGCGGGTATTTATTTTTGATGGTGACTTCATTCAGCTGGCGGTAATCTATGCACATACGAAGACTGCCATCCTTTTTGATCACGAAAATTGCAGGTGATCCCCATGGTGAAGAGCTGGGACGAATATAACCTTTCTGGAATAATTCGTCAAGCTGTTTCTTTAGCTCCACTAATTCCGACGAGGGCATCCAGTAATACTTCTTGTATAATGGTGCAGTTCCGGGCACAAGATTTATGGCAAACTCCAGTTCCCGATCTGGTGGCATGCCTGGCAGTTCTTCTGGAAACACATCAGGGTACTCACTGACCACAGGAATAAATTCCAATTCAACCACAACAATGCACACTAATTCTGGCTTGGGTATATTCTTGCGAGCATAGAATTTGGTGAGCTTCCCATCTAGACTGGTCAGATTGACTTCTCGGGTTGCGCAGTTTATGAAACTTGATATTTGGTCAACCAATTCATACCCAATATGATACCCAACTTTTCAGACTCAATGATTACCAGGGATGTTGGAAAGTAGACCCCGTTGATATTGATCTCCAGATCACGGCAGACCAGATTGCTCTTGATTATAGATCCCGGGGTTTGTACCAGCATATTTTTGCCCAAAATTGTGCAAGGAAAATTGTTTTGGGCGGCAAAACTCCGAGAAATAAAAGAATGGGAAGCCCTAGAGTCAAATAAAATTATGGCAGGTATGTCATTAACAGAAAACATACCAATGACGACTTCGGGCTTCTCTTGGGCTTCATCGGCGGAGATATGATGCACATGCCCGGTGAAGTTTTGCTGGTTTGGCCGCAACTCCATAAAATTGACTTGCGGCCGGCTTAGGGCATTCGTCTTGTTGTTCTTGGGGCACTTCTTGGCATAATGTCCGTGCTGCCCACAAATGAAACAAGAATTATTGCGCCGATGCTCTTCATGCATTGGATTGGTCACAATATTCTTGACTTGAGTGGTGGTCTTGTTAACATTCTGCTGCCAATTTGGCATGTATTCCACCTGAGTCTGCTGCCAGGTACGAGCCTTTTGCACAGGTTGCCCATCCTTCTTTGGCTCAAACTTGCGCTTGTTGTCGTTAGCAGGCCTATTATCTGATATAAGCTTGTGCTCCCGTTCAGCAATGAACGCCATATCTACCAGAGTTTGGAAATCCGTGAAATCAAACATACCGAGAGCACACCGAAGTTGCGGATTTAAACCTCCAAGAAATCTATCAATCTTCCTTTCTTCGGTGGCCACGTCATACAGAGGGTAATGGGCCAAATGATTGAATTTTTTCAGATATTCAGCCATAGACTGATTTCCTTGGACGAGCACGAGAAATTCACGCTGCTTGGCCTTCATAACTCCAGTAGGGATATGATATTTTCGGAACTTATCCTTAAATTTCTCCCAGGTGATTTCCTCATCAATCGGCCACATGGCCTTTGTATTTTCCCACCATATGGCAGCCGCGCCTGCAAGGTAATGAGTTACAAATGGAACTTTATCATTTCCTTCAGTACAGGCAATCTCAAGCTTTTTCTCCATTGTGCACAACCAATCGTCTGCATCCAATGGGTCAACAATCTGACTGAAACTGGGTGGATTGGTCCTCTGAAAATCTGACAGCTTTGAGTGATGACCATTCTGATTTCCATTCTATCCAACCATAGTGTTGGGGATATAGCTACCAGGTATGACCCGCCCAGGAGGGGCCGGGTCAACCCCAATGGCGGGTTACGGAAAGAAGCCCAATAATGTTCAAGGTGATAGTGTATTAAGAATTGTAAAAGGCATAAGCCCAAAGGCGGCTTAAGGCCCAACATTGTAAACCGACTTATGTAAAGAAAGGCTTGTAGAG
This sequence comes from Triticum urartu, assembly GCF_056163025.1. Lineage (NCBI taxonomy): Eukaryota > Viridiplantae > Streptophyta > Magnoliopsida > Poales > Poaceae > Triticum > Triticum urartu. The sequence continues at coordinate 562,265,405 of NC_141875.1, forward strand.
AAAGGCTTGTAAAAGAAGTCACTTAGCCAGACACATTTTATGAGCCGACCGGGACTCTGTAGGCCGCCAGGCGTCAACCCGTGTGTATAAGGGGACGACCGGCAGCGGCTTAGGGTAAGAAACAACCAGATCGATAACCAAGCCGGCGAGTTGAGCCCCTTGGAGATCGAAACCTCAGCAATACCAATCCCAACTAGACATAGGATTTTACCTTCATTGTAAGGGGACGAACTAGTATAAAAACTCTCTCGTGTCCTTTGTCCCGAGTAACCCCTTTAAGCTTCCTAGTGCGATGGCCCTATGACTAAGCCCTTGCTCTAGGACATCTGCTGTGTCAAATCCACGACAGTTGGCGCCGACTGTGGGGCCAGCGCACGGTGGATTTGAGTTCTTGAAGGGCAACTTCGAAGGGCTCAAGGGATACGCTGTGGGCCGGATGACCAAAAGTCGTTGCGGCAAGCTCTACATCAACGATGAAGGCTGGGGCCCTGAGGCCGGCTCAATCGAGTACGGGTACCGGGTCCCCTTCGGTGGAATTCACGTCTTCATCGGCCGGATTGGCGAGTCAGGCCCTGAGCCAGACGTCCACACCGACCTCATCGAAACGGCTCAACGCACGAGGACCACACGTGTTCAATCTGTCATGAAGCATGCCTTCGTAGGCTTCATCCACGACGGTGAATACCCTGAAGGATCGGTAGAGGGCAGTGAAACGGCTGTCTGTTCTGACACCGCATCGTCAACGAGTGAGACAGACTCTTTGTACCAGTTACAAGACGGCATGCTCGGGGGCTGTTCCGATGGCAGCAGTATTCTGGACCCCTTTGAGCCGCCGAATTGGGCTGGAGTCTTCATGGCAGGGACGCAGCCCGGGCAGAACTCTACCACAGCAACAGCATTGGCTACCGGGTCGGTTGCAGCCGGGTCAGGAGACCCCGCGTGCCCTCGGCTCAGATTCTAATGGACCTCATGGATAAGCTGACGACTCTGTTAACCGCCATGGTAGAGCCGGCGGATAAAGCCCAGCACGACACAGAGGTGGCACACGTGCGTGAGGAGATGGTGCAAGCTAAGGAAAATCTAGCCGCGGAGGAAACCCGGATGGCAGCAGAACGAGCAGCTCTGGATGCTCGTGCTCAGCAACTTCAAGCAGAAACTTTCCGGCTCTCGGTGGATCTTAACTCATCAAACAAGGTCATGAGGAGGAGGCATCAGAAAACTCAGTCGCGTCTACCTCTCACGCTGGATCTGAGGAACCTGTTCCATACACCCGGGGCTGGGGGGAGCAACCCGCCGGAGGCAAACCGGGTCACGACACCCGGTGCACCAGTTCAGCCATGTGCCATGGAGCCACCTCGTATAAATACAGCTCCTCCTCATTATGTGTCAACACCTCCGGGTCACTTCTCCAACCCTCTGGAAAACCTCATCGTAGTGTCGGCTCGTTTGGCGGCTCTCCCAATGGAAGGCGACTCGCCAGCAGCAATTGAAACCCGGAGGGTAAGAGAACTACTTCAGACAGCTCTGCCCCAGTAGGATGCATACTCCTACAGTCGAGACAGGATCCATTCAACTCCTCGCCCAAGCCGGAGCTCGAGTTACAGTAGGCTCATGGAGTCTGCAGAGATGTCAAGTAATGCTCAACGCCACAACCGGCCATATAGGCATGAGCCGGTGCGAGCTGGAGCCCTTAACTTAGCGGATCAAGAGAGGATTCGTCAAGAGGCAGAATGAGCGGCTCAAATGGCGGCAGAGCAGGTGGCTCATCAAACCTTTCCGGCTTATCCAGCAACCTCGGTTGAGGCAGGAGTGGCCACAAGAACCGAAGGTGTGCCTTGCTTGGTACCGGCCATACGCAATGAGCGGTTGCCAAAGGATTTCAAGGGGCCTCGTAAGGTGCCTAATTACACGGCTGACCTACAGCCGGGGGCTTGGATTGAGAGTTATGAGATGGCTATGGAACTATTGGAGGTTAGCGACGCTGCAATGGCCAAGTATTTTACCATGATGTTGGATGGAACAACTCGGACTTGGTTGAAGGGATTGCCACCCAATTCTATCGGCTCATGGGCAGAGTTGAAAGCGCGGTTCATCCAGAACTTTAAGGACACGTGTAAGCAGCCTATGTCGATTGTGGACCTGACCAATTGCAAGCAAGAGGATGGTGAATCCACAACCCATTGGGTGCGCCAGGTCAAAGAGATAATACATTCATCTGATAAGATGGATGCCGGCTCAGCACTTTTAATGTTGGAGAAAAAAATGCCGTTTTGAACCTCTAAAGCAGAAGCTGGGGCGGCTCAAACGTGACTACAATGACATTGGAACATTGATGGCGGCTCTCGTCAAGTATGCTGATTCTGATACCACCAAGGACCCTGTGTCTGACGATGAAAAGGCAACAAAGGGAAAGAAGAATGACAACGGCAAGGGTCACCAGCATAACCCGGCAAATCAGGGAGGTAACAAATGTAAGGCTGATGAGTTTGTTGCTAATACTAATGCGCAGGGTGGTAATCAACGACGCAAGGGCAGACAGCCCCCTCGATCAGGCGGGTCAGGCCCCACCTTGAGTAGTTGTTGAATGAACCTTGTCCAAAGCACGACACCCAGGAGAAACCAGCCACCCACTTGTGGAAGGATTGCACGATCATGAAGGCATTTAAAAATTCAAATGCGTTTGATGGGGGTCACGGCCCGGGTGGCGGTTCAGGTGGAGGCGGCTTCTAGGGCCCGGGCGCCGGTTCAGGCGGAGGAGGTTTTCATGGTCAGGGTTATCCTGGTCACCAAGGAGGATATAATCAGCAACCTGACCAGGGTAATCAGCAGCAGCAGTCCGGTTATCAGAGCAACCCGAAGCAGCTGAGTAGTGGGCAATATCATGTATTTACCACCAGTTTATGTAAGAGGGACCAAAAACTTCACAAGAGAGCCGTCAATGCCATTGAGCCAGCGGTTCCACGTTATCTACGTTGGTCAGAGCAGCCTATTGTGTGGAGCAGAGAGGACCACCCGCCCCGGGTTGATAATCTGGGTCACTTGGCTTTGGTAGTGGCACCACAGGTCGGTGGATACAAGTTTACTAATGTACTCATGGACGGAGGCAGCAGCATCAACATCCTTTACTATGAGACGTTCTGCCGGATGGGATCGACTGATAAAAATCTTAAACAATCCAACACCGTTTTTCACGGTGTAGTACCTGGTAAGTCAGCATACCCAGTTCGTAAGATTGAACTAGAAGTAGCCTTTGGGGATGAGTATGACCCCAGAGCGGAGAAATTGACCTTTGAGGTGGTTAAGATCAAGAGCCCATATCATGCTCTGTTTGGGCGGCCGGCTTACGCCAAGTTCATGGCTCGGCCGTGTTATGTGTATTTGCAGCTCAATATGCCGGGTCATAAGGGTACCATTACGGTACATGGGAGCCGGAAGATAGCCTTGGAGTGTGAAGAGGGTGATGCTGCCTATGCTGAATCTGTCTGTGCAACAGAAGAATTAAAGTTTTACAAAGATCATGTTGACCCGGCGGACATGACGTCATTAAAGAAACCCACAACAGAGCATGAGCCGGTGTTGAAATTCAAATCAGCTGATGACACTAAGATGGTTGATTTTGTGCCTGGTGACTCATCCAAACAGTTCATCATCAGCGCAAACTTGGATCCAAAATAGGAAAGCGCGTTCATCGAGTTCATCTGTGAGAACCGGGACATCTTTGCATGGAAACCTTCAAACATGCCGGGTGTCTCGAGGGAACTCGCTGAGCACACTCTTAATATTGATCCAAAATTCAAACCTGTCAGACAGTTTCTCCGATGGTTCAATGAAGAAAGGTGGAAGGCCATTGGAGAAGAGGTGGCCCGGCTCTTAGCAGCCGGGTTCATTGTGGAGGTCTTTCACCCAGAGTGGTTAGCTAACCTGGTGCTTGTACTAAAAAAGAATGGCACCTGGCGTATGTGTGTAGATTACACCGATCTGAACAAAGCTTGTCCGGCTGATCCTTTTGCTCACCCCCGTATTGATCAGATCATTGATGCTACTGCGGGTTGCGCATGTTTGAGTTTTTTGGATGCTTATTCCGGTTATCATCAGATTAAGATGGCGATCAAGGATCAGGAGAAGACAGCTTTTATTACTCCCTTTGGAGATTTCTGCTATGTGTCTATGCCTTTCGGGCTTAAAAGTGCCCAGGCGACTTACCAGTGGTGTGTGCAGAATTGTCTTCATGATCAGATTGGGCGTAATGTTCATGCTTATGTGGATGATATCGTGGTGAAATACAGGAAAGAGGAAACCTTGATCACAGATCTGAAAGAGACTTTTGATAATCTCTGGGTCTACAAGATGATGCTTAACCCGGCCAAGTGTGTTTTGAGTCCCAGCTGGCAAGCTTTTGGGTTTTTTGGTGTCCAACCGAGGTATTGAAGCTAACCCGGAGAAAATTAAGGCAATTACATCCCTAGCCAAACCAACATGCATCAATGATGTTCAGCGGTTGGCGGGTCGTGTTGCTACTTTGAGCCGGTTCATAAGCTGGTTAGGGGAAAAGGCAATGCCTCTGTATCAGATGATGAAGAAAACACATGTTTTTGTTTGGAGCAAGGCTGCGGACGCTGCTTTTGAGGATCTGAAGACACAGCTTGCTGAGCCGCCGGTCCTGGCTGCTCCAATTGAGAAGGAGCCGCTATTGTTATACGTGGCTGCCAACTCACGAGCTGTTAGTGTGGCTATTGTGGTGGAGCGCAAGGATACTGGCACAGAGCATCTGGTTCAACGGCCGGTTTATTACGTCAGTGAAGTACTAATTGAATCTAAGCAGCGATATCCACATTGGCAGAAGCTTGTATATGGGGTGTTCATGGCAAGCCGGAAGCTTAAACATTACTTTCAGGGACATCCAATCGCTGTGGTTAGCTCTGCTCCTTTGGGAGACATTATTCAAAATAGAGAAGCCACTGGGCGAGTCGCCAAGTGGGCAATTGAGCTTGGATCTCATGGGTTGAAATATGTTCCACGTACTGCAATCAAATCTCAAGCCCTGGTTGACTTCATCAATGACTGGACAGAGATGCAGATGCCAGAAGAGAGACCAGACAACACGTATTGGACTATTCATTTTGATGGGTCCAGACAGTTGGAAGGCTCGGGGGCTGGAGTTGTGTTAACTTCCCCACGAGGTGAAATTTTTTGTTATGTGTTACGGTTGATGTTTCCTTGCACTAACAACGCAGCAGAGTATGAAGCCTTGCTCCATGGTCTTCGAGTGGCGAAAGAGATGAGCTTGAGCCGAGTCAGATGTCTTGGCGACTCAGATCTAGTGGCTCAATAGGTATCTGGCAAGTGGGATTCCAAGGACCCTCTCATGGCGGCTTATCGCCGAGAGGTTGATGCCGTTGCAGGACATTTTAAAGGTTATCAGGTGGAGCACATTGACTGTCGAAAGAACGAAGCAGCTGATGCCTTAAGCCAGTTGGGGTCTCAGCGTAAGCCGGTGCCACCTAATACCTTTTTGGATGTTTTGCATAACCCCTCTGTCAAGTTGCCCACAGAAGAAGATTTAGCTGTTCCTGACACGGAGGCTTAGTTGGTGGCGGCTCTTCATGTCATCCCAGATTGGACGGTGCTGTTCTTGGCTTACATGACCCGGGGAGATTTGCCAGCGGATGAGACCCTGGCTCGACAGATAACCCGGCGATCTAAGTCCATGACAATTTCAGATGGAGATTTATATCATCGCAGTGTTTCCGGAGCGTTTTAGCGGCGTGTTTCCCCCAAAGAAGGTCAAGAAATCCTTCGTGAGATCCATGAAGGCGATTGTGATCATCACACCGGGTCAAAATATTTAGTGGCCAAGGCGTTTCGTCACAGTTTTTACTAGTTGACGACTCACGCTGATGCAGAAGATCTGGTCAGTAGATGTGATGGATGTCAAAAATTTGCACGACGAGCGCATGTGCCGGCTGAAGAGCTCCGGATGATTCCAATCAGTTGGCCGTTTGCGGTCTGGGGACTTGACATGGTGGGACCTTTCAAAAGGTCTAAGGGTAAAAAGACACATCTCCTGGTGGCAGTTGATAAGTTCACCAAGTGGGTTGAGGCGGAGCCTGTGAGTAAATGTGACGCAGCCACGGCGGTTCAGTTCATGAAAAAAGTGATTTTCCGTTTCGGCTTTCCACACAGTATTATCACTGACAATGGCACTAATCTGTCCCAAGGGGCTATGGAAGAGTTTTGTCAACGAGAACACATCCGGCTTGATGTTTCTTCTGTAGCTCATCCTCAATCCAATGGTCAAGCTGAGAGAGCCAATCAGGAAATTTTGAAAGGGCTCAAACCCCGACTTATGGTTCCTTTACAGCGAACGCCGGGTTGTTGGGTAGAGGAATTACCCTTGGTGTTATGGAGTATCAACACTACGCCCAATAGGTCTACGGGTTACACACCTTTCTTCATGGTTTATGGAGCAGAAGCAGTATTGCCTAGTGACATCCGTCATGACTTGCCCCGTGTGGTGGCTTATGTTGAAGCTAATAATGAACAAGCCAGACAGGATGCACTTGACTTGTTGGATGAAGAAAGAGACTTAGCAGCGGCCCGATCAACAATTTATCAACAGGACCTGCGTTGTTATCACAGCCGCCGGGTTAAGTCCAGGACTTTTCAGGAAGGCGACTTGGTGCTTCGGCTCATCCAGGATCTGTCAGATGCAAACAAGTTATCCCCGCCTTGGGAAGGACCTTTTGTGGTCAGTAAGAACTTAAACAACGGGTCATATTACCTCATTGACGTTCGAGAGCACAAAGACTCACGTAAGTCGGAGGAAGAGACCCGCCGGCCGTGGAACATTGCTCAACTTCGGCCATACTACACCTGAGCCACCAGCTCTCATCATGTACATACGTTCACATTGTATATACCATGATAAGCAATAAAGTAAGACCATCGGTCTCTTTTCTTTTCAAAGACTACGTTTTTTCTCATTTTCAAAAGACTATTAAGGAGCTGATCATATTTGAATCAAGTCTAACCTTTTTTGCTCCGGCTTTTGATCGTATCCGAATCTAGCTGCAAATCTCATGGTCACTTGGGGGCTTCCTGTTCAAACATAGGTCGTATTCGAACCAAAGAGAACATAGCTGTCGTAACCCTCTTGATCGGCTCAAGGCCAAAACTCACTTGGGGGCTTCTTGATCGTATCCGAATCATAGCTTAACCCCTTTTGAGTCCGACTTGGATCGTATTTGAATCAGGGTCATTAAAAACCTCTCAAGGTCATTTGGGGGCTTCCTGTTCAAACATAGGTCGTATTCGAACCAAAGAGAACATAGCTGTCGGTACCCTCTTGATCGGCGCAACGCCAAAGCCATTGGGGGCTATATGGTCGTATTCGAACCTTAGCTTAACCCCTTTGGTCCGATTTACTGATCGTATTTGAATCAGAAACCCCCACCTTTTTGAGTACAGGATTAAATTATTTTTATCTATTGTTTGCTTTTTGTTGTTTCAATGTTACAAACAATTAGCCTGGTCCTCTTCACCAGCTCGACTATTTGACAGCATAGCCGCCCGGGTCATTCACACCGGCGGCTTACAGATCAAAAGGTACAACCTACCAAGGTATAGTAATCATTGAGTATTCAAAAAAGCATAAAGGTTGAATTACCAAATTCATCACCCGGGTTATTTAAACCGGCGATCTAAAGATCAAAAGGGACAAGGTATGGTTATTACTTATACACACTTACCTGCTGCGTTAACTTAAGAGTTAGTTTTAAGCCCTTATCCTTTATTTATATTTGTCTCTGTTTTTTATTGAGGTAAATATATTGGCTATAAATTAGGTGTTTAAACCCGTTTGGTTTTAAACCACCAAGCCAGTCTTTTCTTTGTATTTACAGGAACAGAGTTCAAGCATTGCAGAGACAAACATTAAACGATGCATACATTGGCATCTGGAAACACAGATTCACATAGAAGTATTTTATGTGCGATGGCATAAGCAAACATGCGGTGTTTTAACAACTAAGTTATTACAAGGCTTTATAAGCCCATGAAGATGCTCATTGTCCCTCCCTTGCCGGTTCGCCACCTTCTGTTTTCTGGAAGTTGGGTTTTGACCAATCAAAGCCATTCACGACGACAAATTCGGCTTCGTCGTCGATCAGGCCGACCGGGTCAATCTCCTGGGCAAATGTATCTTCTCTCACTGGTGGGATTAAATCTGTTACTTTGTATGAGGGAGTGGCCATCTTCTTATTTTCACTATCAAAACTCAGCTGGTACTTGTCAACATTGGTGTCATCTCCAAGGCTAGTCGCTTGAGGCCAAACTTCGCATACACAAGCCATGAAGTCATCTTGACCAAAAGGAGACCTGTCCTCCTTCATGGTGGGATAGCCTCTTGCTACGTCCGCCGGGTCTAGGTCTGGCACCCAAGCCTTGGAGCGGCTTAGGGCAGTCAAAGCTCCGGCTCGCGCGCAGGAGCGTTTAACTTCTTGGAACCTGGCAGGAAGGATGGACAACTTCTTCAGGACGTCGCTGAGCCAGTTGGGTCCTTGATTAGCAGGAGAGATGGCGGCCAGAGCTCGTTGTGCGCCAATATACAATTGTTCAACTAAAGTATATACTGCTTTCAGTTTAATCAATGGGTCTTGGCTCTGATTCTTGCTTCGAGGACCAGCATAAATTTTTACACGCAAAGTCAGTCGGCGGCTTATATTCCAGTTTGACAAAAACACACAAAAGGTCAAGTCAGGCAAACTTACCAAAGCTAGCAGCTACCATCTGAGACACCCACCCCTTTAACCCGTTCAGCTCGGTTGAAATCTCTTTCAGAGCTGTTTCGGCTGTCTCAGCTTGTTGGGTCAGAAGTGTTTTTTCCTTTTCCCAAGTTTTCTCCTTGGCAGCAAAGCTGGTCTTCAAATTTTTCGTTGCAGAGAGGCTTATTTGCAGTTTGGAGTTAGAAGATCTGATTTATGTCTCCTGATTTTCTAGTCGGGTCTTTGCGTCAGTCAATTGAGAGTTCAATTCAGATAAGGCATTCTGTAAAACATTCAGATGAGTCAAGACTTGGTTTCAAATTCAAATTCAAGATTCAAGTCTCAAACACTTTACAAACAAGTAAAGTACTTGACACTTGGGGGCTAATGTATGCCAAATCAAATTTCTATGACTCTACAAACATATTTAAAGTCCCAAGTACCTTACAAAGTAACATCACTTGGCACTTGGGGGCTAATGTATGCAGTTCAGCAAGTTTATCAAGGTTAAACTAGAGCATTAAGTACTTTGAAGACGGTCTTAACAACAATTTTTAAGTGCCGATTCATTTATGATCACAATGAACCGGTCCTTGGGGACTAGAGGTGAAGCTTTGTTTTTATCATTGATTCAGAGGTAAAAATCTCGGCCTATATTTTACAGTGTACAAGTTATTCTATTTCTCTCATAATCTGAAGACTTGGGGGCTGAAGGAATACAAGTAAACCGGAAAAAACGTACCTCATACTTCAACTGAAGCTGCTTGACCATCTCGATCTCAGACTCGCGACTGGAGTGTACATGACTGAGATAGCCGGATAAAATGTCACTGGCATTGAGACGGTCATAGTTGGCAACGTCAAAGCAAACCTTCTGCCTCTCCAATGCCTCTTGCTTTGCTGTACACCGAGCCAGCACCGTTGGGTTCCCCGGATCAACAAAGCGGCTCCCAGTAATTTGAACATCTTGAGAAGGTGGAGACGGTGGGTTGGTTGAGCTTGACGGTCCAGCTGTAGAAGGATTCACAGTGGCTTCGTCAAACGACGGCTCTGGAGGACTTGCTTCATTGTCAATAGGCGGGTCTTCTGGAGCGTCAGTTAATGGAGAAGGCGGCCTAGCCGGGTCAGATGCCAGCACTGGCGGGTCTTCCGCCGGTTTTGCTGCCTTTGCCTTTTTTGATTTAGCTTGGCCGCTATGAAAAAATGTTGCAGGATTGTCAGTATAAAGATAAAATTGAACAACCCAAAAGAAAGGAGGATTACTGATTACCCGGGAGTAGTCTTGAAACCGGGAATTGGGTTTGCGAAGAGTCGCCAGAGGAACGAGACACCTCCTGAAAGAATAAAAAAGAGTTCACAGAAATACAAGGAGAAGGATCCATTAAGAAGAGTTAAAGATAGAAATAAGTAAACCTCATTCGAACGTTTCCGAGGAGTTTGTTGAAGGACGACAGCCGGTTCATCTTCAAACCCAGCTTCACGGCGGCTTTCATGTTGCTACTTTTTGAAATGAAAGTTGGGATCCAAGTGAGCTAAAGGGTTAGAAAACCTTACTTTACGGATCACTCGTCGAACTTTGTGTCTTGGTAAGGGCTCTGAGTCGGAGGAAATAATAGTTACCTCAGCTTCCCCAGCCTGACTGGCCCCAGTGTCATCCTGGTAAGGATCAGTGTCAATAAGATTGTTAAAAAATTGGCCAAGGGAATCAAGGGCTACCTCCGAGTCAGATGTGTCATCAAGTTTCATCAAATCTTCAGCAGTGGTCTTCTTTTTCTTCTTCGATCTCCGGGTCGTTTTCTTGGCATTTATAGCGGCGATTTTCGCCTTCTTGGTAGCTTCGTGGTCATATTTCACTTTCCAAAAGTCAGAATTAGCCTACAAAGACAAGAGGAAGGATCAGTGCTAAACAATACGGCTGGGCAAAATACAAAGGAAAAGAGATCAGAATATCCTTACTTTTGGTACCGGGTTAAGTTTACAGAAGGGATTTAACCCAACAATACTGCAGTCTTCATATTTCCCATTCACCAAAAGGTTTGACATTGAGACAATGTCTTCTTCGGTTAGTTGAACCGGGCTATGACGAAGAAAGTCGTTCGGGCCTCCACCATATTCATACATCAATTTTAACCGACGGCTTAATGGAATAACCCACCATGAGATCCAGCAGCGGGTCAGATCAACTCCGGTTAAACCATTCCCCAACAAAGTGTTGATTCTTCTGATGGATGGAAGCAGCCTCTTGCGTTCAGCAGCAGTGAGTTTATCTGGAAGTGTGAACTTGGAGTCAAGGCGATCGGGGCGGTAACCCAGTAGTGGCTTCTTGTTGGCTGGTGAGATGTCCTGACAGTAAAACCAAGTTTGGTTCCAGTCCTTTGGGTGACTTGGTAAAACTATGAGAGGGAAGACAGCACCCTGCCGGCGCTGAATTGAGATGCCTCCAAGCTCTAAGCTAGGGCCGTTGGTGCACTCATTTTGCCAGTTCAGATAGAAGTATTCTCTAAACAGTTCTACAGTCGGCTCTTGCTGAAGATATACCTCACAGAGCACTTGGAAATTACAAATATTATATATGGAATTGGGCCCAATGTCCTAAGGATGGAGTTTGAAAAAGTGAAGGACCTATCTGAAGAACTTTGAACCGGGCGGTGAGAAGCCACGGTTCATGTGGTCAGTAAAGACAATCACCTCGCCGTCTTTTGGATTGGGTCGTTCTTCTTCCGGGCTAGGAGCACGATAAGACATGACAGTTTTTGAGGGCAGAAACCCAATGAGGAAGAACTCTTTTAAACGATCCTCAGTTATGGTTGAGGGGACCCAGTTACAGATGGTGGGTGTCTTTGACGGCATGATGTGCAAGGAACTGAAAAAGAAAAAACAACATGCCGGTTCAGTTTACGGTAAGATTAACAGTTAAAGGATGAAGATGTAAAACAAGTAACGGCGGGTTAACTAAGGGCTAATGAAATATAAGGAAAAGAAAGCCGGAGCGGTAAGCCGCCATGACTATAGATTCTTTCAGAAAGCGAATCCAGCTATGTCTTGGCGTAAACAAGTTTTACCAAGCTGTCATTATTATTTTGGATCAAATGGTTGTCCCAAAAAGAAAATATTCTAGACCTAAAAATCTACTACAGATGAGTTCGTCAGCTATAATGAAGCATCTATACAGGAAAAAGGGATCTACTGATATCAAAAATGGACGCTAAACAACTACCGCGCGAGTTATATTTCCTTTTTGGATCAGAAGAAGTTGCGGAAGAAGAGCTACAAGAAGATCCGTGATGAACAAGCAAAGAACACTGATGAACTCGCAACCCTAATACAAATCTAGATGCGTGAGAAAGAAGGAACTTACGAGATGCAGATCTACTGCGAAGAGTTGCCGCGTCTCTCTGGAGGAACTCAGGGTAGTGCAGCGGCCGACGTTGAGGGCAATAGTGAGTGCTACGGCGGCGGCGGAGCTCGAGAAGCAGGGAGGCAGCGACAGGAAGAAGACAGAGAGAGAGAAGAATGAGGAAGGCCGGGTGAGGGAGTCCTGGATTAGGGGGTCTCCGGACAGCCGGACTATATCTTTCAGCCGGACTATTGGATTATGAAGATACAAGATTGAAGACTTCATCTCGTGTCTGGATGGGACTCTACTTGGCGTCGAAGGCAAGCTAGGCAATACAGATATGTATATCTCCTCCTTTGTAACCGACCTTGTGTAACCCTAGCCCCTCTGGTGTCTATATAAACTGGAGGGTTTTAGTCCGTAGGACAACATACAATCATACCATAGGCTAGCTTCTAGGGTTTAGCCTCTCTGATCTCGCGGTAGATCTACTCTTGTACTACCCATATCATCAATATTAATCAAGCAGGACGTAGGGTTTTACCTCCATCAAGAGGGCCCGAACCTGGGTAAAACATTGTGTCCCCTGCCTCCTGTTACCATCCGCCTTAGACGCACAGTTCGGGACCCCCTACCCGAGATCCGCCGGTTTTGACACCGACATTGATGCTTTCATTGAGAGCCCCCCCCCCCCCCCCCGCGTTGGCGGCGGATATCCTCGCCCGCATCGGCGCAAAATGCGATGCGGTCCCCCCCAACATATTTCTGGAAAGGCTCTTCAAGCCATCCGTAGCATGGGAAGGGGACACCGGTAACAACAGTCCGGACCCGGCCAAAATACTCGATACCGAACTCTCTGACACAATCGGAGGCTCCACCACCGAAATAACACCTTCAGCCCACGAAATAATGGCCATTATTGCCCCGTGGACAGAACCATTCCTGGCCTACCTAAGTAGACAGGAACTTCCGGAGGACCAAAATGAGGCACGCTGCATAGTGCGGCGATCCAAGGCCTACAGGTTCCATGAGGGAGAATTGTACAAGAAAAGCACTACCGGAGTCCTTCAAAGGTGCATCTCCGAAGAGGAAGGGCGGAATCTTTTGGCAGAAATTCACGCCGGACTCGGCGGTCATCACGCCGCAGCCCGGGCTCTTGTAAGCAAGGCCTTCCGTACATGATTCTATTGGCGAACGGCCCGGGCAGATGCACAGGACTTGGTCCAATGTTGCGTCGGTTGCCAGCTCTTTGCAAATCAAAGCCACATGCCACCCACCGCCCTCCAAACAATCCCCATTACATGGCTCTTTGCGGTCTGGGGGCTTGACATGGTTGGACCACTTAAAGGGGGAACCCACAAGAAAAAATACTTATTGGTCATGGTGGATAAATTCACCAAATGGATAGAGGCCAAACCGGTTAAAACAGCCGAATCTGGACTGGTGATAGATTTCATATCCGGGGTTGTACACCATTACGGCGTCCCCCACAGCATCATCACTGATAACGGCACGAACTTCACGGTCGATGAGGTAAAACTCTGTCGCAGCAAAATGGGCATCAAGCTCGATTATGCCTCAGTCTATCACCCACAAACCAACAGTCAAGTCGAGCGAGCAAACGGTCTTATAATGAGCGGCATTAAACCTAGATTAGTGTGTTCCTTAATGGAGTCTAACACGCACTGGGTAGAGGAGCTCGACTCCGTACTCTAGGGGCTGCGGACCACGCCGAATCGTAGTACCGGATATACACCCTTCTTTATGGTGTACGGTGGAGAGGCAGTCTTGCCATGTGACATAATTCATGACTCACCTAGAGTGCACATGTACGAAGAAAGAGAAGCCGAACTTGATCGGCAAGACAGTCTGGACACCTTGGAGGAGGAGCGCGATGTAGCCAAAGCTCGTTCCGCATTTTATCAGCAACAGGCTCGCAGATACCAAAGCAGAGAAGTACGGGCCAAAACTTATAACATTGGCGAACTAGTTCTATGCCCGCCGGATAAGAAAAAGAACAAGCTCAAGCCCAAATGGGAAGGTCCCTTCATTATCGACCAAGTTCTGACTGGTGGAGCGTACCGACTGCGGGATGCATCGACTAGTCGACTCGAGCCGAACCCATGGAATGCGGCCAGGCTCTGAAGATTCTACGCCTAGCACCGAACTCTATGTTAATCCCCTCCCTTTGTCCATTTTTCACAAATACATTATCTGTCTTGTTTTCCTTTCTTTCTTTCTTTTCTTATTTCTCTAGGCCTTCAAGGGTCACCTTGTGCCTTGTTTGCACATTACGGATGCGCTAGCCGCACTCTTCATACCTGGGGGGCTTCTTTCAGAGAAGCTTAATTTATTTATCCGGGCTTCATGCCCAACATGTGTTATACTTCCGCATGTACCTTTTTTCACCATTATATGCATCGATATGACTTAAGTTTTGGCCAAGCTGGGTTGCCTGGCTCTTGTATTTATGCCCTACGTTCCCGTTAATTCGGCTAGGGCATAAGGGGAGAACCTCTGCGATTGTTACCACCGGGTCAGCCGGATGTGTACCTCAGACTGGGTGAAGCCGAAAGCTAGCGTTCTTAAGGGAATACTCGGTCGATGAACAAAAGATGACTCTTATTTTTCATATCTGCCCGCAGATGTTTTTCCTGCATTTCCTATCGCAGTCCGGACATGCACTTTAGGGCATGCTTGCCCAGGGAAAGGAACCCTTAACGGAACTATTCTCCCTGGAAGATGTTTCTTACTACCCATGTAATATAACATAACTAGTTGGGCACTTGTCTGATAAAGCACTAATGACCCCTACGCCTAGTCTCCACGCATACCCCGGTTCTTATATAACTGAGCGGGTATTCGGATACACTTCGGACTATTGGGCCCGGAGGCTGAAGCGAATAGGTCTGCAACGACAAATGATCTACAATCCGGCTAGAAGGCATTATAACTGTCACTTCAATTACATAGTCATGCAGACTGACTAAATTCTTCTTCTATACCATCCAACAGGCGGTCTAGCTTACAATCCTGTTGGGAATACTTTGCGGCTAATTCTACTTGCCCATAAACTAAGCTAACGGGAATCTCTTTTCCGTCGAGCCCCACAGGTTCGACCTCGGCCATGTGATTTGGGTCTGTTTTGGTATACCGCGTCTTCACCATGGCCCAGGCTTCTCTGGCACCCTGTCGGCAGGCTTATATCTTCCATATCGGAAGCACCGCCGCGCTCCTTTGAGCTTCTCCGCAAGCTCCGCAACACCCTCTGGCAGGGAGACGGACGGCCACAAGGCCTGGGCAACACCCTGCATCACCTGCCGAACTTGTTCGTGCAGATGTGACAGCTCGGACAGAAGATCACCCGCAGACCCGAGCATTTCCTCCGCCGGACGACCTGTCAGCATACCTACAGACATAACACTGTTAGTTGGCTTCTTCGCCGAATACCTTTAAAGGATTCGTTCAAGCACTTACTAAAAATGCCGCGTTGAAGCCTCTTATTCTCCTTCTCGGAGCCTGCAAGCTGGCCCCGAACGTCTTTTAGTTCCACGTTCAGCCTTATATTGGCGTCTTGGAGATTGTGTTTCTCCCGCCTAACCTCAGTCAGCACGCGTTTGCCAGCTTCTAGCTGCCGCATAACATGCTGGTCCCACGGATTTTCTCCGGATTCATCTGCAAAATCTAATGTCAGATCTGTAGCGACGCCGCACAGTATATGGTAACCATCATTCTTTAAAATGTTACCAGAGGGAGGTTTTTTCTGTTCCTGCAATGCGGCAATAGCGGCCCGCAGTTGGGTCTTGCATTCCTCCAGCTCCTGGGACAACCTAGTATTCTTCTCTGTAAGAACCTGCACAATAAAGATGATCCTTAAATCAGTTCTGCTAACTGTTTCAAGTCTCAGGGGCTACTGATACATACAAATTGTCAGATTCACTCACCCGTACATCCTTTACATACTGATCCGTGGCTCTGGCTAGACCATCTTGAGCGGCATGGAGGTACGCCTCTCCAGAATTAAAGGCATCAAACACCTCTGGTGAGAAACAAGCGTCACGAAGTACGGCCCGACGGCGCCTATGATTCATGGCGCTTTCCACCTCTGAGTTTGTAGCTGATAACCTATCCGCATCCTCTGTAGGGGGGTTATCCGGTGCCTGCCCCATATCGGCTTCTGCCTCCGTGTCCGGTCCTGGTGCCCGACTGGTGGAAGCGTGATCGGCGACATCGCCGGACATATTCCGGCGAGTGTTTTTTCTGTTAAAGAAACACGGGCGTCATTATATTTTGAGAAAGACGACAACCACGGAGTGGGGTTTGTTGTACCTTTGCGCCTGCGTCTCCGTCCTAGCCGCCTTCCTTTTTGGCCTACCTGCCCTCGGCGCCTCCTGTTGGCGCGTTGCCGCAGGGCGTCCCGAATGACTTCCCTATAAAAATGCCATGTGAATATGGTGGATGAAGTGTCTAAAAGGGGATCCTACTTTTTTGAGTTGGGACTTTTCGGTTTTTCTTACGTGCAATGTAGGGAGCAGTCCGGGATAGTCGGCCGTAATGGCCACCATGGCATCGTTGCAGCTTAACTGATAGAACTGTCGGTTTATCCGCTCCATGGAGATAACCGGATCTTCTTCGAGTCCGGAGTCGAGGGCCCGGTCTGGGTCCTCCGGTTGTGGAGAAGGGTTGCAGACCTCCTTTATGGCCTTTCGCAGTTCCTGCCGTAAATTGGCAGGGTGAATACTTACAACGAAAAACGCGAGAAGATGGAAGTAAGGGGATATAGCTTACCCAGCTTGGAGGATTGTACATGGAGAATCCGTCCCGTGGCTTGATGCGGGTGAACTCCTCCTCCTCTCCCTTGAATAGTTCAGACAACATTTTGGCTAATGCGGCAGTATCGCCCGGACCCTTACGCCCGTAGCGGGTGGCGTCATCCTCCCCGTTGAAACACCATAAGGGATGCCCATGATATTGAAGTGGTTGCACCCCCCGCATTATGCAAATCGACATAACTTTGGTTATTGTCAAACCTGACTGAGCCAGTGCCTTAATCCAGCTCATCAGATAGAGGACTTCTCTGTCGTCTTCCGCTTGGGGGCTCCGGGGGCGCCAACTTTGGCGCTTCTTTAGAGGAGCATTGTTGAATTCAGGAAGACCCAGTCGAATAGGGTCCGGAAGGGGAACGTCCTCCATATAAAACCATTCTAAAGGCCAGTCTTTGGATGACTTCTTCGGGGTACCGGACAGATATCCGGTATCGGCGATGCGCCATACTTCGGCTCCGCCCACTTGATAAAGTGGTTCCCTCTGTGTGCAAGGGACAAGGCAAAATAGCCTTTTCCACAGCTCGAAGTGAGCCTCACAGCCCAGGAACAACTCGCAGAGAGCAACATAGCCGGCGATGTGTAGGATGGAGGCAGGGGTGAGATTGTGTAATTGGAGGCCGTAGAACTGCAGGAGCCCGCGGAGGAACGTATGAATTGGAAATCCGAGTCCCCTTAGTAAGTAAGGAACAAGGCAAACCCGTTCCCCCATGGAGGGACAGGGAAAGTTCTCCGCTTGCTCCCCGCCATTGTAGGTGGCGAGCCCAGCTCGAACGGGCACCATGTATGCCGGAGGAAGAAATCCTTTGGTCTGCAGTTCGACCAATCGACTATGTGGAACTGAACACCTCTCCCAATCACCAAGCTTAGGGCTATGGGGGCGGGAGGAGGAGCTACGGAGGTTGGCCATGCTGGAATGGATCTTTCCGAAACGTGCTCTGATGGATTCTCGCTGAGGGGAGGATGGTGTGGATCGGATCTAAGAATCCCAATCCCTTTAATAGAAAATTTATTTATCTGGCTAGGGGGGTCAATGTAAAAATGCCCTGGCGCCTCGTATTCGTTTGAGAAATTGCCCTTATTGGGCGCAGAAGCGAAGATGACATTTATGGGGCTGGATACTATTTACAAACACTAGGAAATTGGAGAAGAACCCGCCTTGCAATGCTGAAGACAATACTGCGCGCCAGACTCGTCGTCATTGAAGCTTGGTTCGGGGGCTACTGAGGGAGTCCTGGATTAGGGGGTCTCCGGACAGCCGGACTATATCTTTTAGCCGGACTGTTGGATTATGAAGATACAAGATTGAAGACTTCATCTCGTGTCCGGATGGGACTCTACTTGGCGTGGAAGGCAAGCTAGGCAATACGGATATGTATATCTCCTCCTTTGTAACCGACCTTCTGTAACCCTAGCCCCTCTGGTGTCTATATAAACCGGAGGGTTTTAGTCCGTAGGACAACATACAATCATACCATAGGCTAGCTTATAGGGTTTAGCCTCTCTGATCTCGTGGTAGATCTACTCTTGTACTACCCATATCATCAATATTAATCAAGCAGGACGTAGGGTTTTACCTCCATCAAGAGGGCCCGAACCTGGGTAAAACATTGTGTCCCCTGCCTCCTGTTACCATCTGCCTTAGACGCACAGTTCGGGACCCCCTACCCGAGATCCGCCGGTTTTGACACCGACACCGGGGCAAGCCTATTTATAAGGACAAGATGCGAATAGACGGGCGCGAAAATCAAGGGAGAACCAAATAATGGTTATCCAGCTATATAGACGCCTCGATTCTCAGGAAGCATTAAAGATAAAAGGTCCGTCGGAAGATGACGTCATGAAAGTTTTTTGTGTTTTCAAAAGATGACGTCACGGCGGGTTACAGAGTTTTTCAGACAAAAGAAGATGGATTTCATCTAAGTATTGAAGATTGAGAAAGAACAAAGTTCAAAGTCAACCTGGGGCCTAATGTTGGGGATATAGCTACCACGTATGACCCGCCCAGGAGGGGCCGGGTCAACCCCAATGGCGGGTTACGGAAAGAAGCCCAGTAATATTCAAGGTGATAGTGTATTAAGAATTGTAAAAGGCATAAGCCCAAAGGCGGCTTAAGGCCCAACATTGTAAACCGACTTATGTAAAGAAAGGCTTGTAGAGAAAGGCATGTAAAAGAAGTCACCGAGCCGGACACGTTTTATGAGCCGACCGGGACTTTGTAGGCCACCAGGCGTCAACCCGTGTGTATAAGGGGACGCCCCGGCGGCGGCTTAGGGCAAGAAACAACCAGATCGATAACCAAGCCGGCGAGTTGAGCCCCTTGGAGATCGAAACCTCAGCAATACCAATCCCAACTAGACGTAGGCTTTTACCTTCATCGTAAGGGGCCGAACTAGTATAAAAACTCTCTCGTGTCCTTTGTCCCGATTAGCCCCTTTAAGCTTCCTAGTGCGATGACCCTACGACTAAGTCCTTGCTCTAGGACATCTGCCGTGTCAAATCCACGACACATAGCTTGAACACTTCTCAATATTTCAATCAGATCATTGTTCCTTTTTTTCTTCAAACATACGCAGAATTTGCTCGGTGGAGGGAGGATCAGGCGGTGGAGGTGGTGGCTGAACGTACGGCTCGGGAGAATGTCCTGCCTGTCGTGCGGAACGACGAACAGGAGTTCCCTCACGAACGTTGCTACTGCTGCCTCCCCGCGTCATCCTATTGTGAATTTTTCCCAAGACAAAACAATCGAGATGAGAAACACCCAAAAATAAAATTGGGGAAAAGCCAGCGACAAATCCCAGAAGAAAGCAGAAGAGCGGAAAAAACGACGAATAAAGTCTCAACATAATTATACATAGACTCATACATGAAAAGTAAACAACATGACTGGTTCACTACTCCCATACAGGCAACGAAACATCATGACTCGTACGGCTACATCCATACATCCTCCAGACAACTGCGAATACTTAAAGATACCACTGCTCTGCTGGTGCTGCAGTGTCCACCCCTGAAGTGGTCTCGGATGCCGAACTGACATGGTTAACGGAAACCTCCGGGTTAAAGGTAACACGATGTGGCTGCCTTAAGGGCTCTCCCTCAGGGGCAGGGGTAGGATGAAGCATCGGGGCTACAGGGGTAGCGAGAAGTGAGACCCACTCGACAGGAGTATTGAGAGGGTTTGTGATCGAGACGCCCATGCTACTCGGGGGAGTAACCGGCGAAATAGGGGAGCTAGAACTGACTAGGACATAAGGGGTAAATCCTAGTGAAGACAGAGTAGTGGCGGATCTAGAAGTGACCAAAGTAGTGGCTAGAGAAGTACGAGTACGAGTCAGCTCTCGAGCCAGCTCATGGATCATGAGATAGCTAGCAGTGACATAACGAGCAAGGTGGCTAGCAACCTTATCAGACTCCGGATCAATGAGAGGGAAACGGACACGACCCTTGTCGTGCAGAGATGGGTAGTAGTAGAAACCTGGGTGGTTCTGCATTCGGACCTCGTTGTAGCGAAGCTCGACAAGGACCTTGAATGCAGCAAATTGGACAGCCTGAGAAGCGGTGGAGGCATAACCACTCCGAGAGGTGCGAGTGTAAGAGCTGGAATCGGAACTAGTGCGCAGAGTGACCACTGCGTGATACTCATATACTGAATCAGCTAGATGCTCCCGGTACACACGATATACTGGGTCGTCTCCGAGAGGGTACAACCGACGCCACACATTGCGAAGGAGGTGCGACGACGTGTACGGCATCTGCTACAACTGGCACGGATACGGCACTGGAGCCATCTACACCCACAACCATTGGCAGGTTAGCATAAAAATATATAAACCGAATGCATGCAACACAACAATCAGCACAAATTACTATCGGAACTCAACTAAAACTCGTATCTAGCGTCCAGTTAACGCATCGTAGTCTAGCGTGGCCTACAGTCAGCGCGGCTCTGATACCAAGCGTTGTGGCACCCCGGCTCAGAGCGACCGGTTTACCATGCATTGCCAGCCCAAAGACCATGTCTTCTGGAAACACACAACATCTTGGTACATAATAACAACCGCTTTATTGAAGCTAGCGGAATAGAGTTACATTACAACAGCTGTCGAGGCCAAGCGGAACACTCGGTGCGGCTGAATGATGACCCACAAGTATAGGGGATCTATCGTAGTCCTTTCGATAAGTAAGAGTGTCGAACCCAACGAGGAGCAGAAGGAAATGATAAGAGGTTTTCAGCAAGGTATTCTCTGCAAGTACTGAAACAAGTGGTAACAGATAGTTTTGTGATAAGATAGATTGTAACGAGCAACAAGTAACAAAAGTAAGTAAAGTGCAGCAAGGTGGCCCAGTCCTTTTGTAGCAAAGGACAAGCCGGAACAAACTCTTATAATAGGAAAAGCGCTCCCGAGGACACATGGGAATATCGTCAAGCTAGTTTTCATCACGTTCATATGATTCGCGTTCGATACTTTGATAATTTGATATGTGGATGGACCGGTGCTTGGGTGCTGTTCTTACTTGAACAAGCATCCCACTTATGATTAACCTTTATTGCAAGCATCCGCAACTACAACAAAAGTATTAAGGTAAACCTAACCATAGCATGAAACATATGGATCCAAATCAGCCCCTTACGAAGCAAAGCATAAACTAGGGTTTAAGCTTCTGTCACTCTAGCAACCCATCATCTATTTATTACTTCCCAATGCCTTCCTCTAGGCCCAAATAATGGTGAAGTGTTATGTAGTCGACGTTCACATAACACCACTAGAGGCTAGACAACATACATCTTATCAAAATATCAAACGAATACTAAATTCACATGACTACTCATAGCAAGACTTCTCCCTTGTCCTCAGGAACAAACGTAATTACTCACAAAGCATATTCATGTTCATAATCAGAGGGGTAATAATATGCATATAGGATCTGAACATATGATCTTCCACCAAATAAACCAACTAGCATCAACTACAAGGAGTAATCAACACTACTAGCAACCTACTAGCACCAATCCCGGACTTTGAGACAAGAATTGGATACAAGAGATGAACTAGGGTTTGGATATGAGATGGTGCTGGTGAAGATGTTGATGTTGATTGCCCTCTCCCGATGAGAGGAACATTGGTGATGATGATGGTGATGATTTCCCCCTCCCGGAGGGAAGTATCCCCGGCAGAACAGCTCCGTCGGAGCTCTAGATTGGATCCGCCAAGGTTCCGCCTCGTGGCGGCGGAGTCTCGTCCCGAAAAGTTCCCTCCTATTTTTTTCTCATCGAAATACCTCATATAGGAGAAGATGGACGTCGGATAGCCACCAGGGGTCCCCCGAGGTAGGGGGCGCGCCCTAGGGGGGCGCCCCCCACCCTCGTGAGCAGGGTGTGGGCCCCTTGGCCTTCATCTTTGGCGAGGATTTTTATTTATTTATTTTAAGACGTTCCGTGGAGTTTCAGGACTTTTGGAGTTGTGCAGAATAGGTCTCTAATATTTGCTCCTTTTCTAACCCAGAATTCCAGCTGCCGGCATTCTCCCTCCTTATGTAAACCTTGTAAAATAAGAGAGAATAGCCATAAGTATTGTGACATAAAGTGAAATAACAGTCCATAATGCAATAAATATCGATGTAAAAGCATGATGCAAAATGGACGTATCAACTCGCCCAAGCTTAGACCTCGCTTGTCCTCAAGAGAAAAGCCGATAACAATAAATATGTCCTCATGTTTAGAAGTAGAGGCGTCGATAAAAATAAAATACGGACATGAAGGCATCATGATTATTCTCATAACAGAAACATATATAGATTTTGTCATATGATTACTTATATTCAAGTGATGATCTATTCACAATGGAAAAGTATAAATCATAAACCTTATTGGGCTCCGACAAACTATAATCTCAGTCATTGAAGCAATTGCAATTTATCATAACATCAGAAAGAGTCTATGTCAGAGCTAAAAAGCAAGTCCACATACTCAACTATCATTTATTCCTCCATAATTGTTAACACTCACGCGATACTTGTGGTTACGGAGTTTTAATCGGACACACAGAAAGATAGGGGCTTATAGTTTTGCCCCACAACCTTTTACCTCAAGGGTAATGTCAACAATAATGGTTCATGCTCCCCTACATCCAATTAGATATATATATCATGTTCTTTCCAACATGCTGAGCTTGCCAAAGGATAAAATGAAAAAGAAAAGGTGAAGATCACCCTGACTCTTGCATAAGGTAGAAGGTAATAATAAAGGATAGGCCCTTCGCAGAGGGAAGCAGAGGTTGCCATGCGCTTTTATGGTTGGATATATAAAATCTCAATGCGAAAGAACGTCACTTTATATTGCCCCTTGTGATATGAACCTTTATTATGCAGTCCTTCGCTTTTATTACTTCCACATCACAAGATCGTATAAAGCTTATTTATCCCACACCAATCAATCATACATATTTAGAGCAATTTTTATTGCTTTGCACAGATGACAACTTACTTGAAGGATCTTACTCAATCCATAGGTAGATATGGTGGACTCTCATGGCAAAACTGGTTTAAGGGTATTTGGAAGCACAAGTAGTATTTCTAATTGGTGCTGAGAATTTGGCTAGCATGAGGGGGAAAGGCAAGCTCAACAAGTTAGAGGATCCATGACAACATACTTTATCTCAGATATAAGAAAGGCATAACTCATTACGTTGTCTTCCTTGTCCAACATCAACTCTTTGGCATGTCATATTTTAATGAGTGCTCCCAATCATAAAAGATGTCAATGATAATATATCTATATGTGAAAACCTCTCTTTCCTCATTACTTCCTATTAATTGCAACAATGACCAAAGCTATGTCTGCCAACTCCCAACAACTTTTAATTATCATACTCTTTCTATGTGAAGTCATTACTCTCAATAAGATCAATATGAACCTTTTGTTTCTTTTTATTTTTTTCTCTTTCTTTTATTCACCCAAGATCATGGCAAAATAATCAAGCCCTTGACTCAACACTAATCTTTATTATATATAACTCACGGACTTGATTACATAGAGGGATCATAAAGCAAAACTCAAAACTAGACCATGCCATAAACTTTATTCTACTAGATCAAGATACTACTAATAGGATCGAACTAAGAAAAACGGTAAAGATAGGAGTTGTAATTGTGATACGATACCGGGGCACCTCCCCCAAGCTTGGCAGTTGCCAAGGGGAGTGCCCATACCCATGTGGTTATATCTCCTTTGTCGGTGAAGAAGGTGGTGGTGTTGTTGATGATGCGGGCTTGTCATCCATCTTCCAAGGCATAGGTTCACCATCATAGAAGGATGATCGAGTCTCCGGAATCCTCGAATCTGCAGCCAAACTCATTCTTTTGAATCTATATTCATACTCACAGTTTTGGTTTTGCAGGTCATAGATTTGGGCTTGGAGGTGCTCGATCTTCTCATATAGCTTGAAGATGGCCTCCTCGGTGTCCTTGGCATCCAGCTTGTAGTTGTTAGTGAACTCCGTGAGCATCGTGTGGCTAGAGTTGATTCCACGCTCCACCATCCCCTGGTACTTGAGAATTTGTTGCTCCATTGCTTCGAGCCTCGTCTCCACGCTCCCGGTTCCCTTTGGTCCCTCAACATCGCGGATGTGCAACAACCCATCACGCATCTCAATGGTTTGAGGGTGTCGCAGCACCTCTGCGAGGTAAGGGTTGATGATCTTCTCGAAGAACTTGTCCTTGGAAGCACTCGGGGACATCATGATAATCTAGATCTGTCAGAAAAACAGCTCGAAACAAAGACAGGAGATTTTTGCGTGATACGGGAGTCAAAACCCCCGGGAGATTATATAATGAATTTTTACCGACCACGTAACGTGCAAGAAAACGGAGTCTGGAAGGCACACGAGGTGCTCACGAGATAGGGGGGCGCGCCCAGGGGAGTAGGGCGCGCCCACCACCCTCGTGGGGCCCTCATGTCCTTCCCGGACTGCTACTTATTTTTCTATTTTCCTAAATATTCTAAAACGGAGAAATATTGCCTTAAAATTGTTTTGGAGTCGGTTTACTTACCGTACCACATACCTATTCCTTTTCGGAGTCTGAAACATTCCGGAAAGTGTCCCTTATGTATTCCTCCGGGGTTACGGTTTCAATAATATTAGTTTCAACATTTATGGGATTACCTGAGATATAATGTTTAATTCTTTGACCGTTTACCACCTTTGGATTTGTGCCTTCGAAGTTTTTGATTTTTATGGCACCGGAACGATAGACCTCTTCGATAACATAGGGGCCTTCCCATTTAGAGAGAAGTTTTCCTGCAAAAAATCTTAAACGAGAGTTGTATAGCAATATATAATCACCTACATTAAACTCACGCTTTTGTACCCTTTTGTTATGCCATCTTTTAACTTTTTCTTTAAACAACTTGGCATTTTCATAAGCTTGGGTTCTCCATTCATCAAGTGAGCTAATATCAAATAACCTCTTCTCACCGGCAAGTTTAAAATCATAGTTAAGCTCTTTAATAGCCCAATATGCCTTATGTTCTAGTTCGAGAGGTAAGTGACATGCTTTTCCATAAACCATTTTATACGGAGACATACCCATAGGATTTTTATATGCAGTTCTATAAGCCCATAATGCATCATCAAGTTTCTTGGACCAATTTCTTCTAGACCTATTAACAGTCTTTTGCAAAATTAATTTGAGCTCTCTATTGCTCAATTCTACTTGACCACTAGACTGTGGGTGATAAGGAGATGCAATTCTATGATTAACATCATATTTAGCAAGCATTTTACGGAAAGCACCATGAATAAAGTGTGAACTACCATCAGTCATTAAATATCTAGGGACTCCAAACCTCGGAAAAATAACTTCTTTAAGCATTTTAATAGAAGTGTTATGATCAGCACTACTAGTTGGAATAGCTTCTACCCACTTAGTAACGTAATCAACAACAACTAAAATATGTGTATATCCATTAGAGGCAGGAAAAGGTCCCATATAATCAAAGCCCCAAACATCAAACAGTTCAATAACAAGAGAATAATTCATAGGCATTTCTTGACGTCTACTAATATTACCAATTCTTTGACATTCATCACAAGACAAGACAAACTTACGGGCATCCTTGAAGAGAGTAGACCAATAAAAACCAGATTGCAATACCTTATGCGCAGTCCTATCTCCAGCGTGTTGTCCTCCATAAGACTCGGAGTAACACTTGCGTAGGATCTGTTCAAGTTCATGCTCAGGTACACAACGTCTAATAACACCATCTACTCCTTCTTTATAAAGATGTGGGTCATCCCAAAAGTAATGTCTTAAATCATAGAAGAACTTTTTCTTTTGTTGGTATGTGAAGCTAGGTGGTATAAACTTAGCAACAATATAATTAGCATAATCAACATTCCATGGAGTACTATGAGAAGTACTTATAACATTTAATTGTTCATCAGGAAAGCTATCATTAATAGGTAGTGGGTCATCAAGAATATTTTCTAACCTAGACAAGTTGTCTGCAACGGGGTTCTTAGCTCCCTTTCTATCAACAATATGCAAATCAAATTCTTGTAGCAAGAGAACCCATCTAATAAGTCTAGGTTTAGCATCTTTCTTTTCCATAAGATATTTAATAGCAGCATGATCAGTTTGAATAGTTACTTTAGAATCAACAATATAAGATCTGAACTTATCATAAGCAAATACAACTGCTAAAAGCTCTTTTTCAGTAGTAGCATAATTTCTTTGAGCATTCTCTAGAGTCTTACTAGCATAATGAATAACATTTAATTTCTTATCAACTCTTTGCCCTAGAACAACACCTACAGCATAATCACTAGCATCACACATAATTTCAAAGGGTAAATTCCAATCAGGTGGCTGAACAACAGGTGCAGAGACTAATGCTTTCTTAAGTATTTCAAATGCTTCTACACAATCATCATCAAAGACAAATGGTATATCTTTTTGCAGTAAATTATTCAGAGGCCGAGAAATTTTTGAGAAGTCCTTAATGAACCTCCTGTAAAATCCGGCATGACCAAGGAAATTTCTTATACCTTTGATGTCCTAGGGACATGGCATCTTTTCAATAGCATCAACCTTGGCTTTATCAACTTCAATACCTCTTTCAGAAACTTTATGCCCCAAGACAATACCTTCATTAACCATAAAGTGGCACTTTTCCCAATTCAAGACAAGATTAGTTTCTTCACATCTCTGCAAAACTCGATCAAGATTGCTCAAGCAATCATCAAAAGAGGAACCATAGATGGAAAAGTCATCCATGAAAACCTCACAAATCTTTTCACAGAAGTCAGAGAATATAGCCATCATGCATCTTTGAAAGGTAGCAGGTGCATTACATAAACCAAAAGGCATACGTCTATAAGCAAAAGTACCAAAAGGGCATGTAAAAGTAGTCTTTGATTGATCTCTAGCCGACACAGGTATTTGAGAGAAACCGGAATAACCATCTAGAAAGAAATAGTGTGTATGTTTGCATAATCTTTCTAGCATTTGATCAATAAAAGGTAAGGGGTAATGATCTTTCTTAGTAGCTTTATTTAATTTGCGGAAATCAATTACCATCCTATAACCTGTGATAATTCTTTGTGGAATCAATTCATCTTTATCATTAGGAACAACTGTAATACCTCCCTTCTTAGGGACACAATGGACAGGACTTACCCACTCACTATCAGCAACGGGATAGATTATACCTACCTCCAGAAGCTTTAGTATTTCTTTTCTTACCACTTCTTTCATTTTAGGATTCAGACGTCGTTGAGGATCACGAACTGGTTTGGCATCTGCTTCCAAATTTATTTTATGTTGACATAGAGTGGGACTAATGCCCTTAAGATCATCAAGAGTATATCCAATAGCAGCACGATGCTTCTTCAGAGTTTTCAATAATCTTTCTTCTTCATGCTCTGAAAGGTTAGCACTAATAATAACAGGATATATCTTCTTTTCATCAAGATAAGCATATTTAAGATTATCAGGCAAATGTTTAAGCTCAAACACGGGATCACTCTTGGGTGGAGGAGGATCCCCCAAAATTTCAACAGGCAAATTGTGATGCAGAATAGGTTCCTGTTTAAAGAATACTTCATCTATTTCCCTTCTTTCATTCATGAACATATCATTTTCATGGTCTAGCAAATAGTGTTCTAAAGGATCACTAGGAGGTACGGCAATAGAAGCAAGACCAATAATTTCATCCTTACTAGGTAATTCTTCCTCACGATGTTGTTTACTAAATTTAGAGAAATTAAACTCATGAACCATATCATCCAAGCCAACAGTAACAACATTCTTTGTGCAATCTATGGTAGCATTGACAGTATTTAAGAAGGGTCTACCAAATATAATGGGACAAAAGCTATCTTGCGGAGAAGTAAGAACAAGAAAATCAGCAGGATATTTAGTTTTCCCACACAAGACTTCAACATCTCTAACAATTCCAATTGGTGAAATAGTATCTCTATTGGCAAGTTTAATAGTAACATCAATATCTTCTAACTCAATAGGTGCAATTTCATTCTTAATTTCTTTGTATAAGTCATGAGGTATAACACTAGCACTAGCACCCATATCACATAAGCCATGATAACAATGATCTCCTATTTTAACAGAAATAACAGGCACGCCTACCACATGTCTATGTTTATCTTTAGCACAAGGTTTAGCAATTCTAGCAGTTTCACCTTCAAACTGAATAACATGCCCATCAATATTATCAGACAAGAGATCTTTAACAATAGCAATATTAGGTTCTACTTTAACTTGCTCAGGAGGTGTATAAGTTCTAATATTGCTTTTACGAACAACAGTTGAAGCTTTAGCATGATCCTTTATTCTAACAGGGAAAGGTGGTTTCTCAATATAAGAGGTAGGAACAATAGGATCATTATAAGTGACAGTCTTTTCTTCAACTTTAATAGGTGCAGCTACTTTTACTTCTATGGGAGGATGATATTTAAACCACTTCTCCTTAGGGAGATCAACATAAGTAGCAAAAGATTCACAGAAAGAAGCTACTATCTCAGAGTCAAGTCCATATTTAGTGCTAAACTTACGGAAAATATCGGTATCCATAAAAGATTTAACACAATCAAACTTAGGTGTCATACCTGACTCCTTACCTTTGTCGAGGTCCCAATATCGAGAGTTGCGTTTAATTCTATCCAATAAATTCCATCTGAATTCAATAGTCTTCATCATAAAAGAGCCATCACAAGAAGTATCGAGCATGGTGCGATTGTTATCAGAAAGCCGAACATAAAAACTTTGCATAATTATTTCTCTCAGGAGCCCATGATTGGGGCATGAATATAACATTGATTTAAGCCTCCCCCAAGCTTGAGCGATGCTTTCTCCTTCGCGAGGCCAGAAATTATATATATAATTGCGATCACGATGAACAAGATGCATAGGGTAATACTTTTGATGAAATTCTAGCTTCAATCTTTTATAGTCCCATGATCTCATATCATCACATAGCCTATACCATATCAATGCGTCTCCCTTCAAAGATAAATGGAAGACCTTCTTCTTAGCAACATCATCGGATATACCTGCAAGCTTAAATAATCCACAAACTTCATCCACATATATTAAGTGCTCATCAGGATGATTTGTTCCATCTCCTGTAAAAGGGTTAGCTAGCAGTTTTTCCATCATACCCGAAGGAAATTTAAAAGGAGTTTCATTTTCAATAGGTTCAGTAGGTTGAGGAGG
Source organism: Triticum urartu (assembly GCF_056163025.1). Taxonomy (NCBI): domain Eukaryota; kingdom Viridiplantae; phylum Streptophyta; class Magnoliopsida; order Poales; family Poaceae; genus Triticum; species Triticum urartu. Next base: position 562,295,062 of record NC_141875.1, read on the forward strand.
AACTCTTTGCTCTACTGGACGGCGTGAAGATACCCCGAACAAGCCCCTCAGAGAATTACTTTCCATAGTAACAAGTGATAGTAAATTTCAGCACACTATATAAATTTTTCCTTACCAAATTCCACCTACCAAAGGCGCTACACTCCCCGGCAACGGCGCCAGAAAAGAGTCTTGATGACCCACAAGTATAGGGGATCTATCGTAGTCCTTTCGATAAGTAAGAGTGTCGAACCCAACGAGGAGCAGAAGGAAATGATAAGCGGTTTTCAGCAAGGTATTCTCTGCAAGTATTGAAACAAGTGGTAACAGATAGTTTTGTGATAAGATAGATTGTAACAAGCAACAAGTAACAAAAGTAAGTAAACTGCAGCAAGGTGGCCCAATCCTTTTGTAGCAAACGACAAGCCGGAACAAACTCTTATAATAGGAAAAGCGCTCCTGAGGACACATGGGAATATCATCAAGCTAGTTTTCATCATGTTCATATGATTCGCGTTTGATACTTTGATAATTTGATATGTGCGTGGACCGGTGCTTGGGTGCTGTTCTTACATGAACAAGCATCCCACTTATGATTAACCTCTATTGCAAGCATCCGCAACTACAACAAAAGTATTAAGGTAAACCTAACCATAGCATGAAACATATGGATCCAAATCAGCCCCTTACGAAGCAACGCATAAACTAGGGTTTAAGCTTCTGTCACTCTAGAAACCCATCATCTATTTATTACTTCCCAATGCCTTCCTCTAGGCCCAAATAATGGTGAAGTGTTACGTAGTTGACGTTCACATAACACCACTAGAGGCTAGACAACATACATCTTATCAAAATATCAAACGAATACCAAATTCACATGACTACTCATAGCAAGACTTCTCCCTTGTCCTCAGGAACGAACGTAATTACTCACAAAGCATATTCATGTTCATAATCAGAGGGGTAATAATATACATATAGGATCTGAACATATGATATTCCACCAAATAAACCAACTAGCATCAACTACAAGGAGTAATCAACACTACTAGCAACCTACTAGCACCAATCCCGGACTTTGAGACAAGAATTGGATACAAGAGATGAACTAGGGTTTGGATATGAAATGGTGCTGGTGAAGATGTTGATGTTGATTGCCCTCTCCCGATGAGAGGAGCGTTGGTGATGACGATGGTGATGATTTCCCCCTCCCGGAGGGAAGTATCCCCGGCAGAACAGCTCTGCCGGAGCTCTAGATTGGATCCGCCAAGGTTCCGCCTCGTGGCGGCGGAGTCTCGTCCCGAAAAGTTCCCTCCTATTTTTTTCTCATCGAAAGACCTCATATAGGAGAAGATGGACATCGGAGAGCCACCAGGGGGCCCACGAGGTAGGGGCGCGCCCCACCCTCGTGAGCAGGGTGTTGGCCCCCTGGCCTTCATCTTTGGCGAGGATTTTTCTTTATTTATTTTAAGACGTTTCATGGAGTTTCAGGACTTTTGGAGTTGTGCAGAATAGGTCTCTAATATTTGCTCCTTTTCCAGCCCAGAATTCCAGCTGCCAGCATTCTCTCTCCTTATGTAAACCTTGTAAAATAAGAGAGAATAGCCATAAGTATTGTGACATAAAGTGAAATAACAGCCCATAATGCAATAAATATCGATATAAAAGCATGATGCAAAATGGACGTATCACTGAACAATATGTACATTATTTAGTGAACATAAAGGGGCCTCGATCTGGACAACTACGTGGCAGCGGAATAACATCGTCGCGGAAGCTCCATATCACAGGGACACCGATGTGGACACGATCTAGACTCGGACAGCGCTCCTCCCCAACGATACTTTCCTGAAATCTGGCATGACACGCCAGGTCAGTACATTGAATGTACTTGCAAGCTCACAACAGGCATAATCATAATGACAAAACAATATCATGATATTTAACCAATTATTAAAAATGCAACACTATATGTCAACATGTTGTGATCATGCTCAAACGTCCCTCGGGACAGCTTACCGACCGTGATCATCTCTGGATCACAAACACACCACCAAAGAGGTCTTTCTCAAGAACAACTCGTGATCCTTACGGCAATCACAACCACGACCATCATTTGGTCCCAAATGCCTCGATGGCCTTTCTGCCATCCATCAACAATGCAAAGTTCATAGCTTAGTGTGCAATTTTTATTAAACATTGACTCATGGTGGGACCTACTATGAGGTGTCCATGACCGTGGACTCGGCTATCGATAGATTATACACTCTGTAGAGGTAGCACACTGTACCCACACCACGGAACCCATGGCCTCGCACTCCCATTCGGGTGGACCAACGGCATTCCGACAAAACCCCTCCATTGCCACAGCACTCTCCCGGCCACTCCGACCCAAATCCCCAACGGGCTGGTCCTGGGTGGCCCCGTGTCTACCAAGGACACCCCGACCACCGTCGTGGTCAAAACACTCCTAGTCGGGGACACTCCCACTCAGGGACTCGGTACCATAATCTCATCAACGAGCAAACAAGATTATGTCTGCTTACTGGGCCAGGGCAAGCAGGACATAACCTTCCCTAGATGGAGGCTGTCGGTGTTCTGGGAACGGGGGTCCCCAGACTTGCCTGCCTGCGGCCTGCGGCGTGGCTCAAAGGAGGCCCGGCACGGCCCATATTCACCGACACCAGACTCAAGACCCTCGCGAGGGGCCAAGCCTCGCGGGGCGGATGACGTAGAAGCTTCCTCAGGCATGGCCTCGTCAGGCTGGCTCACGAGGAGGCGGAGAAACCAAGGCGGGGTACCTCGCGAGGTGCCCGTGACGCAAGCCATGACGACTCAGGGCGCCAGGCGGGTACCAGCCCGCGCAGCGTCCTCCTTTCCTCTTTGGTGCAAAGGGGGCAAGAGCAGCCGCGGAGTACCGAGGCATCAGGCAAAGGTTGCCATTTCGGTGCAACGAGACCAAGACCAGGAGGACTACGACTCGGAGGTCACCGTGGAGCCCAAGACGACGTCATCACCAGAGCTTTGCGCAGGCGAAGACTGCTTTTGTCAGGATAGTTGATACTTACTGTCCCCCTTCAAATTAGCCTGCCATTGTTGGCTCCCTTCCCGCTCAATATTTGGGAAGAGGACCAGGGCCTCTATAAATAGGACTAGCCACCCCCAGGGTAGGGGAGATCGAGAACTAGCCGCCCACAGAGCAAAGGGGGTTGGGTTAGAAGCATAGAGAGAGAGAGAGAAAGGTGGCTGAACTCCTTCCAGCAGTTCATCGCCCCATCCAAGAACAGACCCTCGTGAGGCTGTTCTTCCCTTGTATTGTTCATCATCATCATCCCCAAGAGGCAATCCACCCACCACACACTGGAGTAGGGTATTACACCACAACGGTGGCCCGAACCAGTATAAACCTTGTGTCTCTTGTGCAGTTCTTTCAGTAGTCTAGATCCTTGCGAGACGGAGAGGTAGAAGGCGTAATCTCTGCGCGCACCCCAGTGTTCGAACCTTAAGGGTCTGCCGGAACCCGAAATCCGACATTTGGCGCGCCAGGTAGGGGTGCGTCGGAATTCGTCTTCCACCGCACCGTTCTCCTCCGACCGTCACATCCATGTCCGACGCTCGTCGGGCCCGCGCCGAGCGCCGGGCCGCCATCGCTTCCCGCGTCGCCCAGATGGCGCCCGTCGGCGGACGTCCTCATCGTTCCCCGTCACCTGCCATCAACGCCGCCACCGGCCCGGCGGGGGGTGAGCAGCAAGCGTCGTCTCAGCATCCATGTGTGCGGCAAGACGGCCACACCGCTACTCCATCGCTCACACCAGCTGTTTCTTCATCCCGCGCGCTCCGCGCACCCTTGGAGGCTCGAGCTGCGCTCCTCGTGGCAAACGAGCTCCTGCGCTACCGTCCCGTCGACGACGTCTACGAAGAGTGGCTCGACCGTGTCGCCGAGCTTGTCCGCGCCGTAGGGGGCTCTCCCGCGCCGTCCGTTCCGCTGCGCCACACCCCGCCCCGCACGGGCAACGAAGCTCCGGGGGCCTACCAGCCGCCTCCTCTCCAAGAAGATGCCATGGCTCCAAGGCGCGTGGCCCCTGGGCGGAACCCGCTCCGTCAGGGGCCAGCGCAGCAAGAACGGAGCTGCCAAGAAGTCCCTCGCCCGCAAGGAGCTGCCCCGGCGCTCCCTGCTCCGGCATGCCGCGACCCTGCTCCTGCTCCGGCACACCAAGACCCCTCGTTGCTCCTAGCTGCAGCGCGTGGGGACCCTCAAGACCAAGCTCTCCACCAGCCGAAGCCTTTCGTCGCCACCGCAGGCTACCGTGCCTACACCACCGAGCTGCGTAGCGTCGCGTGGCCCGACAAGTTCAAGCCAGACCTGCCTCCTCATTATGACGGCACGACTGACCCTGCAGAGTTCCTCCAGCTCTATGAGCTGGGCATCGAAGCTGCCAGCAGGGACGAGAAGGTCATGGCGAACTGGTTCCCCATGACGCTCAAGGAAGGAGCTCGCACCTGGCTCCTGAATCTGGTTCCAGGCACGATCTCTTCCTGGGACTAGATGCGCACCCGCTTCATCGCCAACTTCCAAGGTACTCGCGACCGGCCACCCGCCGTGAGCGACATGCGCCGCATCAAGCAACAACCCGGAGAGACCCTGCAAAAGTACATCCAGCGCTTCAACAGCGCGCGCCTCAAGATCCCCAAGGTGTCTGAGGAGGCCATCATCTCGGCCTTCTCCGATGGTGTGCGCGACGTCAAGATGAAGGAGGAGCTGGCGATGCATGAAGACCTGTGCACCTCCCTGGAGCTGTTCAACTTGGCGACCAAGTGCGCCAGGGCTGAGGAGGGACGCCTCTCCCTCCTCGAGCTGCCTACCGCAGACCCAGAAGAGAAGAAGCCCAAGGCCAAGGACGTGAAGCGCAAGGGGGCTGCCGTGCTCGCGGCAGAACCAACACCAAGCGGGGCAAAGATCTGCCCGAGTCCTCCAGAGGCGGCCGGTACTGTGTGTACCACGACCTCCACACCCACAACACCAACGAATGCCAAGAACTCCGCGCTGTGCGAGAAGGAAGGATCGGCCGTCGTCCCGAATGCGCCGATCGGGGCTACGGCCGTGGAGGAGGAAGAAACGCAGGATGCTGGGAAGACCGCGGCCCGCGCCAAGGGTGGCGCGATCAACCTCGCGAGGATCGCTGGCGAGACCTACCTCGCAAGGGGGACTGGAGGGATCAGCCTCGTGAGGATCGCCCACAGGGCCACGCAGGCCTCCCTCCACTGCCGCCTCAGCCAAGGAGAAATGAGGACCGCCATTGAGACGAAGGGGATGGGGGCTTCCAGGAGCCACGCGCAATCGCCTGCATCCTGGGCAGAGCTCAAGCACCAGCCTCCCAACGCATCTTCAAGCAGTTTGCCCGCAAAGTGAATGTAGTCCTCCCCAGGCTTGGAGCAACGCGCCCTCTCAGGTGGTCGGCATGCGCCATCACATTCAGCTCAGCGGATCAACTCAAGTGCGCGGCCACAGCCGGAGTCCTCCCGATGCTTTGCTCCCTAGTCATCAGCAATGTACTGGTCACCAGGACCCTCATCGATGGTGGGGCAGGGCTCAACGTCCTGTCCGTGGAAACGTTCAACAATCTCCAAGTGCCTTATGACCAGCTTCAGCCAACGAAGCCCTTCTCCGGAGTCACCGACGGCTCCACGGTCCTGATTGGGCAGGTCCGCCTCCCTGTCACCTTCGGGGCACGCGACAACTACCGCACCGAGCTTATCGACTTCGACGTCGCCCACATCCGCCTGCCGTACAACGCCATCCTCGGGTACCCAGCGCTGGCCAAGTTCATGGCCGTGACTCACCATGGCTACAACGTCCTCAAGATGCCAGGAAGTGGCGGAGTCATCACGGTGCCCTGTGAAGAGAAGGATGCAGTGTGTTCCCTGGAACGAGCCTTTCAGGCCGCGACACTGGAAGACCCGGATCGCGAAAGCAGGAGGCTTCCCGAGACCACCCCCAAGAAGAAGAAGACATCGTCCGGACCGGCCCCTCGGGAGGCGGGCCCCTCAGGGCCCGCATCTGCCCAGGGGGAACCTCCTTCCATCGCATAGGAAAGCACGCCCGGCGCCCTCCTCAGGCAGGGCTCGGGGGCTCTCCCCTGGAGGGCCACTGACCTGGACAGGGTCATGAGGGAGGCACTTGGGCACCACATGGAGGCGTGTTACGAAACACGTTTCCCTCAAGAAGGAGCAGGGCAAGGAAGGTCAGATCCGCAGGAGTTCGTCGACAAGGCCATTCAAGAACTACAGGAATCAAGAATCATGAGAGGCTGCCGCCGCCTACCGGCTGTGGCTCCCCATCCAGGCGAGGATGGTAGGCTGCGCGTCTGCATCTACGTACCAGGGCTCAACCAAGTCGTTACGATGGAGCGCCTCTGGCCCTCGCGAGTGGGGCGCTGCGGGGGTCCGCCCCACAGCTACGTTCGCATGCCTTACGGCTTGCCGAGCACGGCTGCAACGCGCCAGCGCCTCATGAGGGGAATCATGGAGGCTCAAGAAGACAGGCGAAGATGGAGATGATTCGCGAAGAGCTACCAGTGCCTCCGGAGCCTCCCGAGGCCCATGGGCCTGGGGGCTCGTGAGGATCGGCTTCCGCAGCCCGCCGAGCCTGCTGCACCAACACTCCTTCGTCCTCGACACCCGCAGGTGACATCTTACAAGTTTCATTTCCAGTTGGGAGTGCCCTCCTAGGGCTGCATCGTTCCCAGGCCACGTGGGTCCGTCCCTGCGGTATGTATCCCTTTTATTTCATGTCGTTAGCTTGCTTTGTTGGGGGCGCCCCTCGGGCTGCATCATCCCCAAGTCGCTTGGGCCCGACCCAGTGATGTCTACCTTCCTAGCATCTATTTGAATGAATCCTCTCCTTCGCGGCTAACGTGTTTGATCTAGTTGCCTGCTCAACTGACGCCAACTGACGAAATTGCTCCCATAACGGCACGGCGCCTTGCGCATGGGTCCGTCCCTGCAACACCGACAAACCTGAATGGCTGAGCTCTGGCCGCGGCAGCCCCGCATGGTGCCACCTCGTCAAGCCTCCAGTGCCTCACCTCCCCTCGGAAGCAACTAACGGCAGACTGATAATTGTCATGGCAATCTCTTCTTCCTTCTGTGATGAGTTTACAGGATCCCCTAAGGGAGTTGCGCCAGGCAAGGCCCTCACAGCGCTCCTTTCACTCTCGTCCGTGCGAACCGCTTGCACGTTAAAGGGGGGTGCCTGAGCATCGCGACTCAGGGCTCCTACTGGCTCTCCAGCCCTCACCCTCTGGCCTTGACCACGGCATCGCGACCTGGCATACCAGCGACGGCTAAGACTAGCTCGAGGGCCGGGACCCGAGTACGTAGAGCAGAAAGGGGAGCAAAGGCGGGGGAGAAGGGGCACGCGAGGACCTCGCTGAGCGATTCCACTCCTGCCGACGCGCGGACCCGACGACACACCAGGAATGATCCCCGACTCTCGAGATAAGTCACCACCCGAAAGCACCGGCTGTCGTAGCACTACCCCCGCACCTAATGCAATTCTGTGTCAGCGACGCCGCTCTCCTTTCTCACCGAACGACGGCTGCTTGGGCGCCAAAGGGGACCTCCTGAGCATCGCGACTCAGGGGCTCTTACCGGACCCCGGGTCACTCACCTCCTGGCCTTGACCACGGCATCGCGACCTGGCATACCAGCGACGGCTAACTCCGCCTTGGGACTGGGACCTATCGACGCAGAGCACCCAGCCCTCATGAGGTTCGAAAGGGAGAACTGAGCTAATACAGAATCAGCAACTCGCACAGCTCTACAGCAAGGGTTATGTATTAACAAACAGGATTACAGGCACCTTACAAGCCCCCATGGGGCGCATTTTGATTCCTCGCAGGGAACGGATCCTAAGGGATGCTAATTACATGCGCTCTTGCAAAAGATGCCATCATCAACAGTGGGCCGTCAAGCGCCGGCACCAACCCCATCCAGATCAGAGTCGGCGACGGCCAGACGAGCCCGCCCTGCTCCAGGAGCGGCGCCGGCTCGGGGGCTCATAGCTGTCGTCGCTCGTCTCCGGAGTCGCGGGGATCTCGCTGGAGTCACTGGATCCTCCGGCGCCTCCGTCGCCTGCAGAGCCGCCAGGGGAGCGGTCGACGGGCCTAGCCCTCACCACGGCGAGGTCCTGGCCACCTCTCCCGGGGCAACACTCCAGCCGGCGCCCATCCGCGTCGAAGACCTTGAAGAGCATCACCGAAGCGCCATCGTACTCCAAGTGGACCGCGAAGATGCCCCTCACCCTACAAAACCAGGCGATCTCTCTCCAGCCACGAGTCATGTAGACCTCGCCCGGGGCAACGACCGCGACCTCTGCCTCGGTCGCGAGGGTGCTGCAGCCGGCGTGCTGCAGCCAGAGCTCCAGGGGCTCCCCCGGCGGGATGATAGAGGCGACGAAGGGAGGCAGACGGATCCAAGACTGGAGAGGAATGGCGACCTGGAGCACGAACTCTTGGGAGGAGCCCTCGGCGTGGACCCCAGGAGGCACAACCCACACCTTCTTGACCTGTCGGCGCCGACGACGGTGCTGACCGCGGGGATCGGCATCGACCCCTCCGAGGCCCTCGACGTGGGCATACAAGGGAAGCAGGAACCCTGGAGGAGCCCGCTCGCACCGAGGCCTCGACACCACCTGACGGTCCTCCTTGTCCCGGCCGCAGAGGGCGAGCCGTTTCTTCGGCGAGAGCGGGTCTGGTCCCTCTCGAGGAGCCTTTCCCTTCTCCGCTGCAGAGAACCAGCGAATCGGAGTCATCGCAGCAAGACGGAGCAAGGATCGGGAAGAAGGAGAAGCAAGGAGGGATGGACTGGAAGGCCACGCGCGGTTCCGTACTTATAGCCGGCGAAGGCCAACCGCCGGCCTCCACGATCACAGGTAATCATGACATGATTTGCATGCAGGGACTTGTAGAACCCGCGCGATCACCGAGGCGTCGTGGGGAAGCGGAGACACCCACGTTCAATCAACCGCCACGCGGCGCCCAAGGCCGCAGGCTGTTAGGGCCCGCGGCGCTTCGCCCTCGCCCTTTCGCCTCTCAGCGCGGCCAAGTCCGGGCGCGCCTTGGGCCCGGGGGCTACTGTCGGTGTTCTGGGAACGGGGGTCCCCAGACTTGCCTGCCCGTGGCCTGCGGCGTGGCTCAAAGGAGGCCCGGCACGGCCCATCTTCACCGACACAAGACTCAAGACCCTCACGAGGGGCCAAGCCTCGCGGGGTGGACGATGTAGAAGCTTCCTCAGGCGCGGCCTCGTCAGGCTGGCTCACGAGGAGGCGGAGAAACCAAGGCGGGGTACCTCGCGAGGTGCCCATGACACAAGCCATGACGACTCAGGGTGCCAGGCGGGTGCCAGCCCGCGCAGCGTCCTCCTTTCCTCTTTGGTGCAAAGGGGGCAAGCGCAGCCGCGGAGTACCGAGGCATCAGGCAAAGGTTGCCATTTCGGTGCAACGAGACCAAGACCAGGAGGACTATGACTAGGAGGTCACAATGGAGCCCAAGACGACGTCATCACCAGAGCTTTGCGCAGGCGAAGACTGCTTTTGTCAGGATAGTTGATACTTGCTGTCCCCTTTCAAATTAGCCCGCCATTGTTGGCTCCCTTCCCACTCAATATTTGGGAAGAGGACCAGGGCCTCTATAAATAGGACTAGCCACCCACAGGGTAGGGGAGATCAAGAACTAGCCTCCCACAGAGCAAAGGGGGTTGGGTTAGAAGCATAGAGAGAGAGAGAGAAAGGTGGCTGAACTCCTTCCAGCAGTTCATCGCTGTTGGAAATATGCCCTAGAGGCAATAATAAAAGCATTATTATTATATTTCCTTGTTCATGATAATTGTCTTTATTCATGCTATAATTGTATTATCCGGAAATCGTAATACATGTGTGAATAATAGACACCAACATGTCCCTAGTAAGCCTCTAGTTGACTAGCTCGTTGATCAACAGATAGTCATGGTTTCCTTGATAACGAGATCACATCATTAGGAGAATGATGTGATGGACAAGACCCAATCCTAAACATAGCATAAGATCGTATAGTTCGTTTGCTAGAGTTTTCCAATGTCAAAGTATCTTTTCCTTAGACCATGAGATTGTGTAACTCCCGGATACCGTAGGAGTGCTTTGGGTGTGCCAAACGTCACAACGTAACTGGGTGACTATAAAGGTATACTACAGGTATCTCCGAAAGTGTCTGTTGGGTTGACACGGATCAAGACTGGGATTTGTCACTCCGTATGACGGAGAGGTATCACTGGGCCCACTCGGTAATGCATCATCATAATGAGCTCAAAGTGACCAAGTGTCTGGCCACGGGATCATGCATTACGGTACGAGTAAAGTGACTTGCCGGTAACGAGATTGAACGAGGTATTGGGATACCGACGATCGAATCTCGGGCAAGTAACATATCGATTGACAAAGGGAATTGCATACGGGGTTGCTTGAATCCTCGACATCATGGTTCATCCGATGAGATCATCGTGGAGCATGTGGGAGCCAACATGGGTATCCAGATCCCGCTGTTGGTTATTGACCGGAGAGTCGTCTCGGTCATGTCTGCATGTCTCCCGAACCCGTAGGGTCTACACACTTAAGGTTCGGTGATGCTAGGGTTGTAGGGATATGTATATGCAGTAACCCGAATGTTGTTCGGAGTCTTGGATGAGATCCCGGACGTCACGAGGAGTTCCAAAATGGTCCGGAGGTAAAGAATTATATATAGGAAGTGCTATTTCGGCCATCGGGACAAGTTTCGGGGTTATCGGTATTGTACCGGGACCACCGGAAGGGTCCCGGGGGTCCACCGGGTGGGGCCACCTGTCCCGGGGGGCCACATGGGCTGTAGGGGGTGCGCCTTGGCCTACATGGGCCAAGGGCACCAGCCCCAAGAGGCCCATGCACCTAGGGTTTCAAAGGGGAAGAGTCCTAGGAGGGGAAGGCACCTCCTAGGTGCCTTGGGGAGGAAGGATTCCTCCCCCTTGGCCGCACCCCCCTAGGAGATTGGATCTCCTAGGGCCGGCGCCCCCCCCCTTGGCCCTCCTATATATAGTGGGGGAGGGAGGGCTTTTCTTCCACGCCATTGGTTGCCTCCTTCTCCCTCTCCAACACCTCCTCCTCCTCCTCCATAGCGCTTGGCGAAGCCCTGACGAAGTACTGCAGCTCCATCACCACCATGCCGTCGTGCTGCTGCTGGAGCCATCTTCCTCAACCTCTCCTTCCCTATTGCTGGATCAAGAATAAGGAGACGTTACGCTGACCGTACGTGTGTTGAACACGGAGGTGTCGTCCGTTCGGTGATTCGAATCACGTCGAGTACGACTCCCTCATCCCCGTTCTTTGAACGCTTCCGCTCGCGATCTACAAAGGTATGTAGATGCATCCGATCACTCGTTGCTAGATGAACTCATAGATGGATCTTGGTGAAACCGTAGGAAATTTTTTTGTTTTCTGCAACGTTCCCCAACAGTGGCATCATGAGCTAGGTCTATGCGTAGTTCTTCTTGCGCGAGTAGAACACAATTTGTTGTGGGCGTAGATGTTGTCAACTTTCTTGCCGCTACTAGTCTTATCTTGCTTCAACGGTATTGTGCGATGAAGCGGCCCGGACCAACCTTACACGTATGCTTACGTGAGACCGGTTCCACCGACTAACATGCACAAGTTGCATAAGGTGGCTGGCGGGTGTCTGTCTCTCCTACTTTAGTTGGAGCGGTTTCGATGAAAAGGGTCCTTATGAAGGGTAAATAGAAGTTGACAAATCACGTTGTGGCTTTCACGTAGGTAAGAAAATGTTCTTGCTAGAACCCTACTTCAGCCACGTAAAACTTGCAACAACAATTAGAGGACGTCTAACTTGTTTTTGCAGCAAGTGCTTTGTGATATGATATGGCCAAAGTTGTGATGAATGATGAATGATCTATATGTGATGTATGAGATGTTCATACTATTGTAATAGGAATCACGACTTGCATGTCGATGAGTATGACAACCGGCAGGAGCCATAGGAGTTGTCTATATTTTTTGTATGACCTGCGTGTCATTGAGAAACGCCATGTAAATTACTTTACTTTATTGCTAAACGCGTTAGCCATAGTAGTAGAAGTAATAGTTGGCGAGCAACTTCATGGAGACACGATGATGGGGATCATGATGATGGAGATCATGGTGTCAAGACGGTGACAAGATGATCATGGAGCCCCAAGATGGAGATCAAAGGAGCTATGTGATATTGGCCATATCATGTCACTATTATAATTTGATTGCATTTGATGTTTATCATGTTTTGCATCTTGTTTACTTAGAACGACGGTAGTAAATAAGATGATCCCTCATAATAATTTCAAGAAAGTGTTCCCCCTAATTGTGCACCGTTGCGACAGTTCGTTGCTTCAATGCACCACGTGATGATCGGGTGTTTGATTCAAACATTCACATACAACGGGTGTAAGACAGATTTACGCATGCAAACACTTAGGTTGACTTGACGAGCCTAGCATGTGTATAGACATGGCCTCGGAACACAGAAGACCGAAAGGTCGAGCATGAGTCGTATAGAAGATACGATCAACATGAAGATGTTCACCGACGTTGACTAGTCCGTCTCACGTGATGATCGGACACGGCCTAGTTGACTCGGATCATGTTATACTTAGATGACTAGAAGAGGGATGTCTATCTAAGTGGGAGTTCATTGAATAATTTGATTAGATGAACTTAATTATCATGAACTTAGTCTAAAATCTTTACAATATGTCTTCTAGATCAAATGGCCAACGTAGTCCTCAACTTCAACGCGTTCCTAGAGAAAACCAAGCTGAAAGACGATGGCAGCAACTATACGGACTGGGTCCGGAACCTGAGGATCATCCTCATAGCTGCCAAGAAAGATTATGTCCTACAAGCACCGCTGGGTGACGCACCTGTTCTCCCTGCAGAACAAGACGTTATGAACGCTTGGCAGGCACGTACCGATGACTACTCCCTCGTTCAATGCGGCATGCTTTACAGCCTAGAGCCGGGGCTCCAAAAGCGTTTTGAGAGACATGGAGCATATGAGATGTTCGAAGAGCTGAAAATGGTTTTCCAAGCTCATGCCCGGGTCGAGAGATATGAAGTCTCCGACAAATTCTTCAGCTGTAAGATGGAGGAAAATAGTTCTGTCAGTGAGCACATACTCACTATGTCTGGGTTACATAACCGCTTGACTCAGCTGGGAGTTAATCTCCCGGATGATGCGGTCATTGACAGAATCCTCCAGTCGCTTCCACCGAGCTACAAGAGCTTTGTGATGAACTTCAATATGCAGGGGATGGAAAAGACCATTCCTGAAGTATTTGCTATGCTGAAATCAGCAGAGGTAGAAGTCAAGAAGGAACATCAAGTGTTGATGGTCAATAAAACCACTAAGTTCAAGAAGGGCAAAGGTAAAAAGAACTTCAAGAAGGACGGCAAGGGAGTTGCCGCGCCCGGCAAGCAAGCTGCCGGGAAGAAGCCAAAGAATGGACCCAAGCCCGAGACTGAGTGCTTTTATTGCAAGGGAAGTGGTCACTGGAAGCGGAACTGCCCCAAATACTTAGCGGACAAGAAGGCCGGCAAAACAAAAGGTATATATGATATACATGTAATTGATGTGTACCTTACTAGTACCCGTAGTAGCTCCTGGGTATTTGATACCGGTGCAGCTGCTCACATTTGTAATTCAAAGCAGGGGCTGCGAAATAAGCGGAGACTGGCAAAGGACGAGGTGACGATGCGTGTCGGGAATGGTTCCAAGGTCAATGTGATCGCCGTCGGCACGCTACCTCTATATTTACCTTCGGGATTAGTTTTAAACCTTAATAATTGTTATTTAGTGCCAGCTTTGAGCATGAACTTTGTATCGGGATCTCGTTTAATTCGAGATGGCTACTCATTTAAATCCGAGAATAATGGTTGTTCTATTTATATGAGAGATATGTTTTATGGTCATGCTCCTATGGTGAATGGTTTATTCTTAATGAATCTCGAGCGTAATGCTACACATATTCATAGTGTGAGTACCAAAAGATGTAAAGTTGATAATGATAGTCCCACATACTTGTGGCACTGCCGCCTTGGTCACATAGGTATCAAACGCATGAAGAAGCTCCATGCAGATGGACTTTTAGAGTCTCTTGATTATGAATCATTTGACACGTGCGAACCATGCCTCATGGGTAAGATGACCAAGACTCCGTTCTCAGGAACAATGGAGCGAGCAACCAACTTATTGGAAATCATACATACTGATGTGTGTGGTCCAATGAGTGTTGAGGCTCGCGGTGGCTATCGTTATGTTCTAACCCTCACTGATGATTTGAGTAGATATGGGTATATCTACTTAATGAAACACAAGTCTGAAACCTTTGAAAAGTTCAAGGAATTTCAGAGTGAGGTTGAGAATCAACGTGACAGGAAAATTAAGTTTCTATGATCAGATCGTGGAGGAGAATACTTGAGTCACGAATTTGGCACACACTTAAGAAAATGTGGAATAGTTTCACAACTCACGCCGCCTGGAACACCTCAGCGTAATGGTGTGTCCGAACATCGTAATCGCACTCTATTAGATATGGTACGATCTATGATGTCTCTTACCGATTTACCGCTATCTTTTTGGGGCTATGCTTTAGAGACTGCCGCATTCACTTTAAATAGGGCTCCGTCGAAATCCGTTGAGACGACACCGTTTGAATTATGGTTTGGGAAGAAACCTAAGCTGTCATTTTTGAAAGTTTGGGGATGCGATGCTTATGTCAAGAAACTTCAACCTGAAAAGCTCGAACCCAAGTCGGAAAAATGCGTCTTCATAGGATACCCTAAAGAAACTATTGGGTATACCTTCTACCTCAGATCCGAAGGCAAGATCTTTGTTGCCAAGAATGGATTGTTTCTAGAGAAAGAGTTTCTCTCGAAAGAAGTAAGTGGGAGGAAAGTAGAACTTGATGAAGTGTTACCTCTTGAACCGGGAAATGGCGCAACTCAAGAAAATGTTCCTGAGGTGCCTGCACCGACTAGAGAGGAAGTTAATGATAATGATCAAGATACTTCTGATCAAGTTCCTACTGAAATTCGAAGGTCCATAAGGACACGTTCCGCACCTGAGTGGTACGGCAACCCTGTCTTGGAAATCATGTTGTTAGACAACGGTGAACCTTCGAACTATGAAGAAGCGATGGCGGGCTCGGATTCCGACAAATGGCTAGAAGCCATGAAATCCGAGATAGGATCCATGTATGAAAACGAAGTATGGACTTTGACTGACTTGCCCGTTGAGCGGCGAGCCATAGAAAATAAATGGATCTTTAAGAAGAAGACAGACGCGGATGGTAATGTGACCATCTATAAAGCTCGGCTTGTCGCTAAGGGCTATCGACAAGTTCAAGGGGTTGACTACGATGAGACTTTCTCACCGGTAGCGAAGCTGAAGTCCGTCTGAATCATGTTAGCGATTGCCGCATTCTATGATTATGAAATATGGCAAATGGACGTCAAAACGGCATTCCTTAATGGTTTCCTTAAGGAAGAATTGTATATGATGCAACCGGAAGGTTTTGTCGATCCTAAGAATGCTAACAAGGTGTGCAAGCTCCAACGCTCGATTTATGGTCTGGTGCAAGCATCTCGGAGTTCGAACATTCGCTTTGATGAGATGATCAAAGCATTTGGGTTTACGCAGACTTATGGAGAAGCCTGTGTTTACAAGAAAGTGAGTGGGAGCTCTGTAGCATTTCTCATACTATATGTAGATGACATACTTTTGATGGGAAATGATATAGAACTCTTGGACAGCATCAAGGCCTACTTGAATAAGAGTTTTTCGATGAAGGACCTTGGAGAAGCTGCTTATATATTAGGCATCAAGATCTATAGAGATAGATCAAGACGCCTCATAGGTCTTTCACAAAGCACATACCTTGATAAGATATTGAAGAAGTTCAATATGGATCAGTCTAAGAAGGGGTTCTTGCCTGTGTTGCAAGGTATGAAATTGAGCTCAGCTCAATGTCCGACCACGGCAGAAGATATAGAAGAGATGAGCGTCATCCCCTATGCCTCAGCCATAGGTTCTATTATGTATGCCATGCTGTGTACTAGACCTGATGTAAACCTTGCCGTAAGTTTGGTAGGAAGGTACCAAAGTAATCCCGGCAAGGAACACTTGACAGCGGTCAAGAATATCCTGAAGTACCTGAAAAGGACTAAGGAAATGTTTCTCGTTTATGGGGGTGACGAAGAGCTCGTCGTGAAGGGTTACGTCGACGCTAGCTTCGACACAGATCTGGATGACTCAAAGTCACAAACCGGATACGTGTATATTTTGAATGGTGGGGCAGTAAGCTGGTGCAGTTGCAAGCAGAGCGTCGTGGCAGGATCTACATGTGAAGCGGAGTACATGGCAGCCTCGGAGGCAGCGCATGAAGCAATTTGGGTGAAGGAGTTCATCACCGACCTAGGAGTCATACCCAATGCGTCGGGGCCGATCAAGCTCTTCTGTGACAACACTGGAGCTATTGCTCTTGCCAAGGAGCCCAGGTTTCACAAGAAGACAAGGCACATCAAGCGTCGCTTCAACTCCATTCGTGAAAATGTTCAAGATGGAGACATAGAGATTTGTAAAGTACATACGGACCTGAATGTAGCAGATCCGTTGACTAAACCTCTCCCTAGAGCAAAACATGATCAACACCAGAATTCCATGGGTGTTCGATTCATCACAATGTAACTAGATTATTGACTCTAGTGCAAGTGGGAGACTGTTGGAAATATGCCCTAGAGGCAATAATAAAAGCATTATTATTATATTTCCTTGTTCATGATAATTGTCTTTATTCATGCTATAATTGTATTATCCGGAAATCGTAATACATGTGTGAATAATAGACACCAACATGTCCCTAGTAAGCCTCTAGTTGACTAGCTCGTTGATCAATAGATAGTCATGGTTTCCTTGATAACGAGATCACATCATTAGGAGAATGATGTGATGGACAAGACCCAATCCTAAACATAGCATAAGATCGTATAGTTCGTTTGCTAGAGTTTTCCAATGTCAAAGTATCTTTTCCTTAGACCATGAGATCGTGTAACTCCCGGATACCGTAGGAGTGCTTTGGGTGTGCCAAACGTCACAACGTAACTGGGTGACTATAAAGGTATACTACGGGTATCTCCGAAAGTGTCTGTTGGGTTGACACGGATCAAGACTGGGATTTGTCACTCCGTATGACGGAGAGGTATCACTGGGCCCACTCAGTAATGCATCATCATAATGAGCTCAAAGTGACCAAGTGTCTGGTCACGGGATCATGCATTACGGTACGAGTAAAGTGATTTGCCGGTAACGAGATTGAACGAGGTATTGGGATACCGACGATCGAATCTCGGGCAAGTAACATATCGATTGACAAAGGGAATTGCATACGGGGTTGCTTGAATCCTCGACATCGTGGTTCATCCGATGAGATCATCGTGGAGCATGTGGGAGCCAACATGGGTATCCAGACCCCGCTGTTGGTTATTGACCGGAGAGTCGTCTCGGTCATGTCTGCATGTCTCCCGAACCCGTAGGGTCTACACACTTAAGGTTCGGTGACGCTAGGGTTGTAGGGATATGTATATGCAGTAACCCGAATGTTGTTCGGAGTCTCAGATGAGATCCCGGACGTCACGAGGAGTTCCGGAATGGTCCGGAGGTAAAGAATTATATATAGGGAGTGCTATTTCGGCCATCGGGACAAGTTTCGGGGTTATCGGTATTGTACCGGGACCACCGGAAGGGTCCCGGGGGTCCACCGGGTGGGGCCACCTGTCCCGGGGGGCCACATGGGCTGTAGGGGGTGCGCCTTGGCCTACATGGGCCAAGGGCACCAGCCCCAAGAGGCCCATGCGCCTAGGGTTTCAAAGGGGAAGAGTCCTAGGAGGGGAAGGCACCTCCTAGGTGCCTTGGGGAGGAAGGATTCCTCCCCCTTGGCCGCACCCCCCTAGGAGATTGGATCTCCTAGGGCCGGCGCCCCCCCCTTGGCCCTCCTATATATAGTGGGGGAGGGAGGGCTTTTCTTCCACGCCTTTGGTTGCCTCCTTCTCCCTCTCCAACACCTCCTCCTCCTCCATAGCGCTTGGCGAAGCCCTGACGGAGTACTGCAGCTCCATCACCACCACGCCATCGTGCTGCTGCTGGAGCCATCTTCCTCAACCTCTCCTTCCCTCTTGCTGGATCAAGAAGAAGGAGACGTTACGCTGACCGTACGTGTGTTGAACACGGAGGTGCCGTCCGTTCGGTGCTAGGATCTTCGGTGATTCGAATCACGTCGAGTACGACTCCCTCATCCCCGTTCTTTGAACGCTTCCGCTCGCGATCTACAAAGGTATGTAGATGCATCCGATCACTCGTTTCTAGATGAACTCATAGATGGATCTTGGTGAAACCGTAGGAAATTTTTTTTGTTTTCTGCAACGTTCCCCAACAATCGCCCCATCCAAGAACAGACCCTCGTGAGGCTCTTCTTCCCTTGTATTGTTCATCATCATCAGCCCCAAGAGGCAATCCACCCACCACACACTGGAGTAGGGTATTACACCACAACGTTGGCCCGAACCAGTATAAACCTTGTGTCTCTTGTGCAGTTCTTTCAGTAGTCTAGATCCTTGCGAGACAGAGAGGTAGAAGGCGTAATCTCCGTGCGCACCCCAGTGTTTGAACCTTAAGGGTCTGCCGGAACCCGAAATCCGACACAGGCACCGACCAGAGGCCATGTCAATGGACCGAATCAAGGCCTTCCCACAAAGGCAAATGTGGTTGCACTGGAAAGAAACTCGATTCAGCGGCACCCAGTCAACGGTACATTCAAGTTGAGTTATATTCAGGTTTAACTTTAAACTAAAAATGACTGGTGTCATAGCATGCCATGAAATGCAAAACAACACATGCATCATATAATGATAAAAATGACCGATGTCATCCTTATACACACCAAGCATAACGTCAACAACTCAAATTACTCTACTTGCTCAAATGACTCACAACTTAACCAAAATATTTTGCAACAAGTTTTATTAATTTCTTACGCAAGAAAGTAACTCCGATAAATTTCTCATATGCTTGTCAAAAAGGTTTCACTATCAACAACTCTTAATTTCCTTATCACTAAGTAGGGTTCAAATATTTTGTAAGACAAATAATATGATTAAACAAGTATTTAACAGATTATTTTCTTATAAATTTTCATCTATCTATAAAGGCAAAACATAGCTTTAAATAATTGCTAACGTGCATAACAAAATTATTTCTAACATCACCTCAAATAAATCTTAACTTGCTTTATCCACTAAACTAGTTTCAACCATTCTGTAAATCAAGCATAACAACTAGCCAATATTTAACAGAATATAAATAACTCAATGATTATTTAAATACATGGATTAATCATTTCATTCAAGTAAGAAAATCACAAATATTGAAATGGCATCATGAAAATGTTGCTGTGGCTTGCCTTAGTGCAGATGAGGTTCACAAGCCTCCTGGTGATCCTCAAGACAAGCCTCACCTTCTGAAAATAATTTTAAACACAAAAAGAAAATTTCAAGAACACTTCCGAAAATCACCATAAATTCTAGACAGCTCAGAAAAATCTCATCTTTGGCGAGCTGCTAGATTTCTTATCAAAGAACACAATGCAAAAAGAATCAATTCATTTGGACTTATGGTTGAAGAGTTATAACTATTTGAAGTGTTCTATAAATTCAAATGAATTTGAATAAAAGAAATAGACTAGGGGGTGACGTCAAAGGCGTAAAGCCCAGGGGCGCCACCACTCGTACCGCTTCGCACGCGTACAGAGTGGCTGACTAGCGGGCCCCGCTAGTCAGGTGGGGGAGGGGAGAAGGAAACAGAGAAGGCCGCGGCTTCGCCGGAGCTCTCACCGGCGACGAGGGCTCCTTGGCCCAAACGAGAGGGAGGGATGGCAAGAGGGGGCTGAGGCGCACCTGCCTGTACCCGTAGCGTAGCCAGGGGCGGTTAGACGGCGTCGGAATTGACCTCGCAAGCAGAGGCGGAACGTGGAGGTCGTCGGAGTTGAGGAAGATGGCGAGCAGAGGCCACTCCAGGGGCGCCAAGCAGGTGAGACGGCCTCACCGAAGAGAGGCGGAGGCCCTGGAGGGGTCGCTTAGGCCTGGGAGGGGCTGGAGCTACTGCGGCGACCAGAGGGGATTGCCGGCGAGCTCGAGCTCGGGGATGGCGGCCCAAGGCCTGCCCGGCCGGGCTCCAGCTTCCTACTCGATCGTGGGGTGTGTGTGAGTGTTGGATGGTGCTCGAGGACGCTGGGGGGCTCTATTTATAGACGAGCGGCGAGGGTGCTTCGGGCTCCGACGGTGGACACCTATCCACGGCGTGTCAGGACCGGATTTTCGGGTATTAATTTCCCAAAAGCGGCCCTTGTGCTCACCAGCCCCAGGATTACTGTTAGCTGATGAGGCACCAACTTGATACAAAAACTCCAGGAAAAATATAGGATATGTAGTACAAGACCATTCTGGCCTATGAGTACAACAAATGGTTTGCTAGTGGCTGAAGGCGGAAGCGGTTTGCGGATCACCAGCGTCTATGGGACTCCATTTCCCATAGGAACAGCTGACCAGGATAACTCCTATCTTCGCGAGGCCGCTATCTCCGTTGCGTAGGTTCCGGGGCTATCATCGCAACACTCCTCTCCACGCAGGAAATTTGGCCAAGACAATAGCCAGGGACAAGCCAGTGAGTACTTTGAATGTACTCGCAAACATTAAGAACACAGGTATAATATAGCCACTAATAATCATGTTTTAAAAATATTCTATGATCACTTCATCAGTTATGAAATAAGGTTCATGATGCACGCAAGCAGATCATTCAAATAAAACATGAGTAAACAATCAGGGTGTAGAAATGAAAAGCACCGAACAGGTATCTGAAGCGACGTCTCGAAGGGATAGTAATATGAAGCATGCCTCAGTCGGGCGTCTGAGCGACACCACATAAAGGGCTTATATATGAGAGGAATAACAAGCATGCCACAGTCGGGCGTCTGTGCGACACCACATAAAGGGCTTATAAGTAAATGAAATAACAAGCATGCCACAGTCGGGCATCTGTGCGACACCACATAAAGGGCTTATAAGTAAATGAAATAACAAGCATGCCACAGTCGGGCGTCTGTGCGACACCACATAAAGGTCTTATAAGTAAATGAAATGACAAGCCTGCCACAGTCGGGCGCCTGAGCGACACCACATAAAGGGCTTATATAAGAATAATCACAGTGAATATCCGGGAGGTAGAACCGTCCCAGGGATACTCAATAATTCAAATAACATAAATGGTTAGTCCATAATATTAATAATCATAATCATTATACGTCACATGTCATAATCAATGTTCTGGTTTAGTAGTTTTTCCTCCGAAGACCGACACTAAGACCGACACTTGACCCATCCCAGACTGTAGTCCTTAACCATGGACACGACTATTCGAATAGATTTAATATCTCTGCAGAGGGTGTACTCTTTACCCACGAGTAACGGATTTCTTTAGTCCATCGGAACTAATTCCGTCTACGGTCTTTTAGTCGAAAACACGCCTGACTTGCACACACCAGCTTAACTTTACTCATGTCTGGAATCACCCATGACACACCTGTTAAGAAAACTCTAAGTGGGGAGGCTACAACCTCGCGTAGCATGGGATCAAATTTCTATCGGGCGCTCTAAGGGGTGCCCCCCTCTCGGTCCCAACCAGAAACACCCATGCCCCTGGACCAAGTGGCATGCCTACCGGCTGCAGTCGGTATCTTCCACTATGGCCTCTCTGTATGGTGTGTGCTAGACAGGGGTTGACAACTTACTGAACCGTACCCTACCTACGGCAGGGACAAGTGGCAGCATGAAACAAGTATGGGGGTTACTGGAACAAGACTCGATCTACGGCCGACTCAGGAGGCTTAAGTATTTCCTGCATGATTAGTATAACAAATATGTTTCAAACCAACAGACAGTATCACTACTCATCATACCTCATCCTGCCATACCGGACACAACCGTCCCGACGGGGAACCAGAGATAAGCTCGTGTCTACCCAAGACAGAGACTTTCTCGGCTTCCTTCCGGTAGGCATAAAAGGCATGTGAGAATGATCAAGCTCCAATAGCATGAGGTCTCCAGTATGCAAGTATGATCATATCCTCACAAAAAAAAGTAACGGATACTCCGAGTCACGGTGGTGTTGTAACTGTATCAAACAACACACAATAATATTATGCCAGAGTTCAAAAATGCTTGCCTTCAAGTTGTGGAGAAGCAGGGTGCATTCCAAAACTTTTGAAAGTTTTCTCCTTCTTCAAACTCCTATTTTTGAAAATATTCAAATAACACATATTTTAAAAACAATACAAAAAAGTTGTTCGGAAATTTTTGAAATAAATATGAAAATAAACTAGACAATATTTGGGAAACAACATAAAAAGAATCAAGTCATTTGGATTTATATTTAAAAAGTTATAGCCAGTCAAATTCTGTTTTTAAAATAAAACAGAAAAAGAAAACATTTCGAAAACTAAACACGTCGAAGGCATACTCTGGGTTTACGTCTTCACTTATTCCAGCATGGACCGGCTCGTGGTCACTGACAGTGGGTACAGGGGGCCCACTGGCCAGGTTTGACCAGTCGCCTTTCCCTCTTTTTCCTCTGCCCGTGCGGGGGCGGGACTCCGGCGATGCTCGCCGGTGAACGGCGGCACCGTTCGAGAAACCAAGGCCATCCGCAGGTTCAGGGGGTCGAGGCGGTCCTTTCGGTGGTCGCTATGGTCCCTTGGGTGGACAGAGTTGTCGGCGGCGAGCTCCGCAGCAGACGGTGGCCGTCGGGCAGAGTGGGCTTTTGTCTCCGGTGGCTCCCGATCAAAATTGGGCATGGGGGTAGACTCACGAGATGAAGAGAGGGCTTTTGGTGAAGAGAGTGGAGAGGGGAAGGCCCTGGTGGCGCCAGAGTGATTGAGACAGTGGCGGCGGCTGTGGTTGCCGGAGAAGAAGAAGATAACCATCTCTGGTCTTTCTACTGCTACGGGAGGATCAGTGAGGGAGTGAGAGAGGTTGCTTGAGGGCCTGACGAGCTCAGGGCCCCTTAAATAGGCGAGCAATGGCGGTTCCGTGGCAGCCGGGGATAAGACCGCCGACCGACCGCTTCTGTTATGGCAGAGTGACGTGGCGATGGCCGGAGCAGGGTCGGTGCTAGCGGACGGGCTTGGGGATAAGGGCGGCCTACTCACGAGGGCAGCTAGCGAGGAGTTATGGCTTGGGCGGCGTCGTCCATGGCAGGGCGTACTATGGCCGTCGGCGTGCCGCCAAGAGGGCCCTGGCGGCGGCGCTGTAGGGCGCCAGGGGCGAGCTGGCATGTTCTGGTGAGTGGATGAGGTCGGGGTGCGGCTCTGCAGGCGAGCAAGGGCCGGGGCGCGACGCGGTGACCCGTGCGCATGCACATGCAAAACGCGCGCTCTGGGCGCGCCCAGAGCACGCACGCTACGTGCTCGGCAATATGCCAAGGCATGCTAGGGGGCTCCAATCAACAAGAGGGTTAGCAGGGTGGGGCTATGGGCTAGGGAAAATCCATGGGACATGTTGGTCTGGTCAGGGGATCAAGTTCATATAGCAGACTAAAAATCATGCCAAATCTGGCTATGCACACAGGGTGTTTTGACAAAATGCCATGTGCATCTAGGCAACTCTTGGGGTGGCCCAAATCTCCAGATCATAGTCTCTTTAGATGAATGAGAGGGTGGTAAGGTTAGTTTGCCAAAAACAAAAACTTGCTAGTGCAAGTTTGTGAGAAAACTGATTCTGAACAGAAAGTAAAAGGCACTGTTGCATTCACTTAAAATCCTCCAATGGGTCCACTCTTCTGGACTTAAGGGTTTTGTATGGTGTACTACAAGTAGGAGAAAACTCATGGTCACTAGAGCAAAATTGAATAGTGATGCAGTAGAAAACATCCAACTGGGCCAGAATGGAAATGAGGTTGATTCACTCAAATATTTCAAAGGGCAACTCTGGGTTTTTGCATAAGGTTGAATTACATACTACTACTAACATCCCACAATTTTGGTGGAGGTTTTAAAGGAATATTTAAATAGCTTGCAGTGCAAAATTGCCCACTGGACCAGATTTGAAAACTTGGTGTAGAACTCAAAATATCCAAGAATGAAATATATTTTTGCATAAAAGTGATTTAAAAACATCACATGATATCTCCAAATTTTGGTTGGAATATTAGATAAATTTATCAAATGGTTGTAGTTCAAATAGGGCTTCCAAACTAATGAAAATTCACTTTAAGGAATAAAGCTCAGAGAGAAATAATTATGCAAATAAATCCACTGACAATAGGAATGTTTTTCTTGAAAGGGCAAACAAGTCCAATAATATATTTGGAAAGTTTTTTTTCACTTGAGGTAAAAACTTCATAATAATAAGGAAAAGAATGGTTCTGAAAATCAAAAGGAAATCCAGAAAATAAAAGTTTAAATTTCCTGGAAAAATTTTAATTAATAAAACAAGGTTAAAATTTTGGGGTGTCACAACACTACCCCCCTTAAGAAAAAAAATCTCGTCCTCGAGATTTGCTAAGGGTCGTTTTGAAAATATTGCTCCTATCAGCTGAAACCAAACAGATTACTCATAGCACATACTTGGGTACATCGCATAAGTTGCAACGCATAAATAAACATAGCTATGACGTTTACAATGAAAACGGTAAAAGGACAGGATCTCGAGAAAACGTCTCTGGTACTGGGACACACTCTTCTTCTATCGGGGGAAGCGGGTTGACCAGTCGATGGACGCGTCTCTCTTGGTCGGGCCTTAGTGGTCTGCCGATGGCGATCTGAGGATTTAAATCAGTGAGGCTCTGGAGATAACCCATAATTTGCTGGGTCAAACGTTCTTGAGCGATGACATACTGGACAAGGTTGGCCAGTACTGGGTCTCTCTCAATTCGTCCACCGGGAAAGGATGCTACTTCTCCGGGTGTTGCACGGCTGGGAAAGTAATAATACCCTCGTTCGCTAGCATAGGGTACCGCGAATCGAAGGCGAACAATCGCTTTGTGTGTAGCCAATTCTATGGCCATCTACGGAGTCAGCATAGATTTCCCCAGGAAGGAGACTTCCATTGGGTCTTGATTTGAGTCTACGGGAGGAATGTGCACTGCTGCCCAATATTTCGAGGTGGATGAGGTGATCCTCGACTTGAGCAGCTCGTACTGGGGTGGCTGGGTAGAACCCATGGTACTGCAGGTAAAGTCCCACAATATTTTAACAAAACTACCCAGGGTTTCATCTGGGGTTCTCAGATAAATGCTAGGGCTCGGCATGGCAAGAAATGCTTGTGAGGGTTGCGCACAAGATGAGGGGTACTCGACAAGGTCACGAGGTGGCCTTTTATATAGCAACTGGGCTAGGTTATTTACCGCGGTGAGGGGCACTAGTTTGCTGGTTCTACTCTCATGGGGTCGGGGTCAATGCCACAGATACACACACCTCACAAAAGTGACGTGTTACTGTGGGCGCCGTCAGGGTTGGTTTTGGTAGCTACGCCCGGAATTAAAAATGCAACCGTACATCAACACACTTATGCACAGCTACCATTAAAATAGGGGCGCACATGCAGGCAACATTGTGGCGCTACAAGATCACACAATTACAGGGTGTGGACATTCTGAGACTTGGTACTACTCGAGTGACTTAGTCTACCTCGTTTATATCTAAGCGGGCGTGCTTTGTGGATGTCGAGGCTTCTCCATTGGCCTCACCGTCGGGGTTAGCTAGAGGGGGTTGAGGAACTGCAGGGTCGGGGTAGCGATGATGACCATCACGGGGATTGTTGGCTACAAACCCGTTGGAGTGTGTTCCCAAAAGGCGATGAAGCACTTTTGGGGTCATCAAAGCACCTTGGTTGATGGCTGGGGCTGACCTCAAGGTCTCGATCGGTTGTTCGAACAGCACGACTGAATTGTCGGCGTCGGGCTCATCTTCTCTTCTTGCTGGGGCTCGGCGGATCAGTTCTCCACGAGCTGCGATTAGATCAAGGGTGATCTGATCGAACAGTTCCTCTAGTGCACTTACATAGCGCACCAGATGCAATAATGTAGGATCCGTCTCGTGATCTCTGTTGGCAACCTGGGGTGGTCTACCATACCCGTCACAGCTGGGGTAGTAGTAGAATGAGCGACAGTTAACTCTGGGCGACAAGTGCCGGAGTTGAACTATAGCTTCTCGGGCAGCTAGTTGGATGGCTTGTGGCTCAAAGGAAGTTGTCCTTCCGGTGAACCTGTAGGGGCGTTCTGGCGATAGACCCCTACCATAGACGTGCACAGTGGCCCAAAATTGACGGCTTTCATCGCTCATGGACCCTTGGTACACAACATATTCTGGGGGATCTTCTAATGCAAAGGCACGGCGGGTGAGGTTCGCTAGCACGGTCACAAAACCTCCAAGGTTGGTTGCTGTGGTCTCATTGTGAACAATGGGTCCAATCATTTTAGCTTGGTTTGGGGTAGAGGCTGTGCTGTGCTGGGTTGAGGCTAGCGTGCCCTTGTTATAGAAAAAGGGGACGGAGTCTTCCTTCGCACGCTTGCGAATAAGACAATTTAGGAGTCGGTCACTGGCGCGTGATTGACAGGCTAGGTTGATAGGTTGGGCACCGACTGCCAAAAGGTGTCGGGTCACTGTGTGGCTATCTTACACGAGAAGCTTGGCCGGGGTTTGGTTAAGGTCTGGTGGGTTAGTTTACATAGGTTTTCGACCTGGCTAAGATAGGATTAGCCAATGGTCAGCCTGGCTCTGATACCAAGTTTGTCAGGACCGGATTTTCGGGTATTAATTTCCCAAAAGCGGCCCTTGTGCTCACCAGCCCCAGGATTACTGTTAGCTGATGAGGCACCAACTTGATACAGAAACTCCAAGCAAAATACAGGATATGTAGTACAAGACCATTCTGGCCTATGAGTACAACAAATGGTTTGATAGTGGCTGAAGGCGGAAGCGGTTTGCGGATCACCAGCGTCTATGGGACTCCATTTCCCACAGGAACAGCTGACCAGGATAACTCATATCTTCGCGAGGCCGCTATCTCCGTTGCATAGGTTCCGGGGCTGTCATCGCAACGCTCCTCTCCACGCAGGAAATTTGGCCAAGACAATAGCCAGGGACAAGCCAGTGAGTACTTTGAATGTACTCGCAAACATTAAGAACACAGGTGTAATATAGCCACTGATAATCATGTTTTAAAAATATTCTATGATCACTTCGTCAGTTATGAAATAAGGTTCATGATGCACGCAAGCAGATCATTCAAATAAAACATGAGTAAACAATCAGGGTGTAGAAATGAAAAGCACCGATCGGGTATCTGAAGCGACGCCTCGAAGGGATAGTAATATGAAGCATGCCTCAGTCGGGCGTCTGAGCGACACCACATAAATGGCTTATATATGAGAGGAATAACAAGCATGCCACAGTCGAGCGTCTGTTCGACACCACATAAAGGGATTATAAGTAAATGAAATAACAAGCATGCCACAGTCGGGCGTCTGTGCGACACCACATAAAGGGCTTATAAGTAAATGAAATAACAAGCATGCCACAGTCGGGCGTCTGTGTGACACCACATAAAGGGCTTATAAGTAAATGAAATGACAAGCCTGCCACAGTCGGGCGTCTGAGCGACACCACATAAAGGGCTTATATAAGAATTATCACAGTGAATATCCGGGAGGTAGAACCGTCCCAGCGTTACTCAATAATTCATATAACATAAATGGTTAGTCCATAATAATAATAATCATAATCATTATACGTCACAGGTCATAATCAGTGTTCTAGTTTAGTAGTTTTTCCTCCAAAGACCGACACTAAGACCGACACTTGACCCATCCAAGACTGTAGTCCTTAACCATAGACACGGCTATTCGAATAGATTTAATATCTCTGCAGAGGGTGTACTCTTTACCCACGAGTAACGGATTTCTTTAGTCCATCGGAACTAATTCCGTCTACGGTCTTTTAGTCGAAAACACGCCTGACTTGCACACACCAGCTTAACTTTACTCGTGTCTGGAATCACCCACGACACCTGTTAAGCAAACTCTAAGTGGGGAGGCTACAACCTCGCGTAGGTTCTAGGGGGCCCACTGGTCAGGTTTGACCAGTCGCCTCTCCCTCCTTTTCCTCTGCCCGAGCCGGGGCGGGACTCTGGCGATGCTCGCTGGTGAACGGCGGCACCGTTCGAGAAACCAAGGCCATCCGCGGGTTCAGGGGGTCGAGGCAGTCCTTTCGATGGTCGCTATGGTCCCTGGGGTGGACGGAGTCATCGGCGGCAAGCTCCGCGGCGGACGGTGGCCGTTGGGCAGAGTGGGCTTTTGTCTTCGGTGGCTCCCGATCAAAATTGGGCATGGGGGTGGACTCACGAGATGAAGAGAGGGCTTCTGGTGAAGAGAGAGGAGAGGGGGAGGCCCTGGTGGTGCCGGAGTGATCAAGACAGTGGCGGCGGCTGTGGTTGCCAGAGAAGAAGAAGACGACCATCTTTGGTCTTTCTACTGCTACGGGAGGATCAGTGAGGGAGTGAGAGAGGTTGCTTGAGGGCCTGACGAGCTTGGGGGCCCCTTAAATAGGCGAGCAATGGCGGTTCCGCGGTGGCCGGGGATAAGATCGCCGGCCGACCGCTTCTGTTATAGGAGAGCGACGTGGCGATGGCCGGAGCAGGGTCGGTGCTAGCAGACGGGCTTGGTAATAAGGGCGGCCTACTCACGAGGGCAACTGGCGAGGAGTTGTGGCTTGGGCGGCACCGTCAATGGCAGGGCATACTTTGGGCGTCGGCGTGCCACCAAGAGGGCCCTGGCGGCGGCGCTGTAGGGCGCCAGGGGCAAGCTGGCGTGTTCTGGTGAGTGGATAAGGTCGGGGTGCGGCTCTGCAGGCGAGCAAGGGCCGGGGCGCGACGCGGCGACCCGTGCGCATGCACGTGCAAAACACGCGCTCTGGGCGCGCCCAGAGCATGCACGCTACATGCTCGGCAATATGCCAAGGCATGCTAGGGGGCTCCAATCCACAAGAGGGTTAGCAGGGTGGGGCTATGGGCTAGGGCAAATCCATGGGACATGCTGGTCTGGTCAGGGGATCAAGTTCATATAGCAGACTAAAAATCATGCCAAATCTGGCTATGCACACAGGGTGTTTGACAAAATGCCATGTGCATCTAGGCAACTCTTGGGGTGGCCCAAATCTCTAGATCATAGTATCTTTAGATGAATGAGAGGGTGGTAAGGTTAGTTTTCCAAAAACAAAAACTTGCTAGTGCAAGTTTGTGAGAAAACTGATTCTGAACAGAAAGTAAAAGGCACTATTGCATGCACTTAAAATCCTCCAATGGGTCCACTCTTCTGGACTTAAGGGTTTTGTATAGTGTACTACAAGAAGGAGAAAGCTCATGGTCACTAGAGCAAAATTGAATAGTGGTGCAGTAGAAAACATCCAACTGGGCCAGAATGGAAATGAGGTTGATTCACTCAAATATTTCAAAGGGCAAATCTGGGTTTTTGCATAAGGTTTAATTACATACTACTACTAACATCCCATAATTTTGGTGGAGGTTTTAAAGGAATATTTAAATAGGTTGCAGTGCAAAATTGCCCACTGGACCAGATTTGAAAACTTGGTGTAGAACTCAAAATATCCAATGAATGAAATATATTTTTGCATAAAAGTGATTTAAAAACATCACATGACATCTCCAAATTTTGGTTGGAATATTAGATAAATTTATCAAATGGTTGTAGTACAAATAGGGCTCCAAAACAAATGAAAATTCACTTTAAGGAATAAAGCTCAGAGAGAAATAATTATGCAAATAAATCCACTGACAATAGGAATGTTTTTCTTGAAAGGGCAAACAAGTCCAGTAATATATTTGGAAAGTTTTTTTTCACTTCAGGTAAAAACTTCATAATAATAAGGAAAAGAATGGTTCTGAAAATCAAAAGGAAATCTAGAAAATAAAAGTTTAAATTTCCTAGCAAAATTTTAATTAATAAAACAAGGTTTAAATTTTGGGGTGTCACACGGCGCCCAGCGACGAGCGGCGTCAGTGAGAGGGGAGAAGGCGACGAAGGTCATGCAGCCACCGTGGGCGGGCAGAGACGAGCACAGGATCAAGAGGATGGCGACGAGCACAGTGCGCTCCACACTGTTGGGCTGGCAGGACCTTGCCCGTGCTTGCTGCGGCGAGCTCCGACGTCGGTGAGTGACAGGGAGGAGTTAAGAATGTTGAGACGATGATGGTGGCGAGGTTTGGCATGGTTGGGAAGGCGGGGAAGCGAGCACGCGAGCAACAGAGGCTCAGGCGCGTCGCAGAGCGCGTCGGCTGCATGCCAGCACGCCTGGACGAACGCGGTCACCGCGTGAACTATGACATCAGGTTGATCTAAGCATAAACTCAATGTCTGTCATGTTGTCCATGGTAGTTTTGAGTGTTACCACGATTTGGTTTGGATCCAGGTGTAGTAGAGAAGTTTTCACATACCAAGTAAGTTTCTGGTCAGTAACTTTGTGATGTTACTATGGTCAAATGGCTTGGAGTTTGAAGCTGTGCTTTGGAGGCTTGTGATAAGTTACTAAGGTAAAGATGCACAAGAAAGTTCAGGTCAAATGGATCAAGTAAAATGGTAGTTGCTGTAGAAACCACCATTTTTGTCCAGAACAGAAAAGATTTTCTATAGCAAAAATATTCCAAAAAGTGATGAAATATTTTTGCTCAGGAAGGTGCACTAAGGTTCACAGAATATTTGTGAATTATCTCAGATTTTTCTGAGCCATAAAAATTTGGTTTGCTTTGCAGCAAACAGATCTGTCTTAGTGTTTTTGAAAGAAAATGAATATTTTCATTTAAGAAAAATATTCCAAAGATTATTTTTGGGTGGGTCACAAGTGAAATGATGACTTAGGAGGGAAGTGAAGCACTTGGGTGAAAGCCAAGGATGCCCAAGTGTTTAAGTCCATATGAAAAGATTCAAAAACTCCAAGTTTCAAAAAATTTCAAATGAAAAATCAAGCAAATAAGAAAGGGCAAAATCCAGGCTGTCACAGCTACTTTGCTGCATCATCCCTTCCTCTTCGGGGAAAACCAACGCAGTGCTCAAGAGGTAGCAGTAAACAAATTACTGTTGAGCAATTGACAGAATTGAGCATAGTTATGAGAATATCCAGGTATGATCATGTATATAGGCATCACGTCCGAGACAAGTAGACCGACTCCTGCCTGCATCTACTACTATTATTCCACACATCGACCGCTATCCAGCATGCATCTAGAGTATTAAGTTCAAGAGAACAGAGTAACGCTTTAAGCAAGATGACATGATGTAGAGGGATAAACTCATGCAATATGATATAAACCCCATCTTGTTATCCTCGATGGCAACAATACAATACGTGCCTTGCTACCCCTACTGTCACTGGGAAAGGACACCACAAGATTGAACCCAAAGCTAAGCACTTCTCCCATTGCAAGAAAGATCAATCTAGTAGGCCAAACCAAACTGATAATTCAAAGAGACTTGCAAAGATAACCAATCATACATAAAAGAATTCAGAGAAGATTCAAATATTGTTCATAGATAAACTTGATCATAAACCCACAATTCATCGGTCTCAACAAACACACCACAAAAGAAGATTACATCAAATAGATCTCCACAAGAGAGGGGAAGAACTTTGTATTGAGATCCAAAAAGAGAGAAGAAGCCATCTAGCTAATAACTATGGACCCGAAGGTTTGAAGTAAACTACTCACACTTCATCGGAGAGGCTATGGTGTTGATGTCGAAGCCCTCCGTGATCGATGCCCCCTCCGGAGGAGCTCCGAAAAAGGCCCCAAGATGGGATCTCGTGGATACAGAAAGTTACGACGGTGGAATTAGGGTTTTGGCTCCATATCTGGTAGTTTGGGGGTACGTAGGTATATATAGGAGGAAGGAGTACGTCGGTGGATCAACAGGGGGCCCACGAGGGTGGAGGGCGTGCCTGGGGGGGTAGGCGCGCCCCCTACCTCGTGGCCTCCTGGTTGATGTCTTGACGTAGGGTCCAAGTCCTCTGGATCATGTTCGTTCCGAAAATCACGTCCCCGAAGGTTTCATTCCGTTTGGACTTCGTTTGATATTCTTTTTCTACGAAACCCTAAAATAGGAAAAAAACAGCAATTCTGGGATGGGCCTCCGATTAATAGGTTAGTCCCAAAAATAATATAAAAGTGTATAATAAAGCCCAATAATGTCCAAAACAGAATATAATATAGCTTGGAACAATAAAAAATTATAGATACGTTGGAGATGTATCAGTGACCTTAATCAAACGCAAGGCATATGTAGAATAGATGTACACAGAAACATGGGGGTGTCACAGGACAACGGGAACAACCTCTTTGGCCTTCGAGTTGGGCCATCAATCATCCATTCCCCGCATCATTCGTGTCGGGGGGATGACCCCCGGGTAGGCTCAGGGGTGCAAGTCAGCATTTTAAAACATCGGGATGGCCAGGCTCCCTCATTCCGACTGGCCCTCTAGCCGGCTCCCCCGCCAGAGGCCGGCTGGGCACGACGCCACACCCGGGTCGGCTGATCGCTATTGGAAATATGCCCTAGAGGCAATAATAAAGTGGTTATTATTATATTTCCTTGTTCACGATAATCGTTTATTATCCATGCTATAATTGTATTGATTGGAAACTCAAATACATGTGTGGATCCATAGAAAACAACATGTCCCTAGTGAGCCTCTACCGAGCAAGCTCATTGATCAAAGATGGCTATGGTTTCCTAGTCATAGACATGAGTTGTCATTTGATAACAGGATCACATTATTAGGAGAATGATGTGATGGACAAGACCCAAACTATAAACATAACATATGATCGTATCAAGTTTATTGCTATCGTTTTCTGCATGTCAAGTATCTGTTCCTATGACCATGAGATCATGCAACTCGCTGACACCGGAGGAGTACCTTGTGTGTATCAAACGTCGCAACATAACTGGTGACTATAAATATGCTCTACAGGTATCTCCAAGGGTGTCTGTTGAGTTGGCATGGATCAAGACTGGAATTTGTCACTCTGTATGACGGAGAGGTATCTCGGGCCCTCTGGGTAATACAACATCACAAGAATCTTGCAAGCATGTGACTAATGAGTTTGGTCACGGGATCTTGTATTACGGAACGAGTAAAGAGACTTGCCAGCAACAAGATTGAACTAGGTATGGAGATACCGACGATCGAATCTCGGGCAAGTAACGTATCGTCGGACAAAGGGAATTGTATACGGGATTAACTGAATCCTTGACATCATGGTTCAACCGATAAAGATCTTCGTGGAATATGTAGAAATCAATATGGGAATCCAGGTCCCGCTATTGGTTATTGACCGGAGAGGAGTCTCGGTCATGTCTACATGATTCTCGAACCCGTAGGGTTGCACGCTTAACGTTTGATAGCGCTAGGGTAGTATTGAGATATTAACAGTGGAAAGTACGAAGGTTGTTTCGAGTCCCGGATGGGATCCGGAACATCACGAGGAGCTCCGGAATAGTCCAGAGGTAAATATTCATATATGGAAAGTTGTTATCGGGGTTCCAAAAAAAGTTTGAGTTTTTTCGGTATTGTACCGGGAAGGTTCCAGAAGGTTCCGGAGTGGGGCCCACTAATAATCCCCAAGTGCGGGGAATCATCATAGCAGTTTCCAAAGGTGGAAGTGATAAGTATGGAGTGTCGAACCCACAAGGAGCTAAAGGAAAGATCAATATTCTCTCAAGTCCTATCTGCCACTCATAAAACTCTACATACACCGAACGTTTGCTTCCATCTAGAAATGAGAAATAAAACTACGTTGTGGGTATAAAGAGAATAGCTTTGCATGATATAGGAGAACTAAAATATAAAAATAGGTGTTGTTAACATAAAGTTAGAATATATTACTATATATTATAAATAGCGAGTGTGGAATAATGATGGATCGGTGTGCGGAATTGTCCTAGGAAATTGTTAACAAGATTGGTAGTCGTCATTGCAATTTTATATGAGGGAGAGGCATAAGCGAACATACTTTCTCTCCTTGGATCATATGCACTTATGACTGGAACTCTAGTAAGCATCCGCAATTACTAAAGATCATTAAGGTAAAACCCAGCCATAGCATTAAAGTATCAAGTCCCCTTTATCCAATACATAACAACCCCCTTACTCGGGTTTATGCTTATGTCACTCAAGCAACCCACTATAAGCGAATCATGAACGCATTGCAACACCCTACAGCGGGAATCCTTCACGTGCGCGCGACACAGAAGGCACCATGGGACAACACCAAAATAAAACATACAACTCAAACCAATCTATATCATCAATCAACCCAAAAGACAAAATAAATCTACTCAAAATATCATAGGATGGCAACACATCATTGGATCATAATATGTGGCATAAAGCACCATGTTCAAGTAGGGGATTACAGCAGGGTGCGGGAGAGTGGACCGCGTAAAAGAGATGCAGATGGTGATGAAGATGGTGATGTTGATGAAGACGATCACCGCGGCGATGATTCCCTTGGTGGCACTCCGGCGCCACCGAGAGAGGGGGGAGAGAGTCTCCGCCATGTGCTTCCTCCTCCATGGCCTCCCCCCTAGATGGGGAGAGGTTCTCCCTCTGGTCCTTGGCCTCCATGGTGATGATGGCCCCCTCCGGGATGCTCCTCCATGGCCTTTGGCGATGATGGCCCTCTCCGGCAGGGTGCCGGAGAGGGCCTAGATTTATTTTTCATGGCTACAGAGGCTTGCGGCAGCGGAACTCCCGATCTAGATTTATTTCTGGGCTTTTTGGTACTTATAGGAATTTTTGGCATCGGTCTCACATCAAGGGGGTCCTCCGGGGGGGAGGGCGCACCCCCTACCTTTTCGTTTCCTCGGGACTCTTCTGGTCCAACTCTTGTGCTTCGGGGTTCTCTTTTGGTCCATAAAAAATCACCGTAAATTTTCAGCCCATTTCGAGAACTTTTATTTCTGCAAAAAATGGCACCATGGTAGTTCTGCTGAAAACAATGTCAGTCTGGGTTAGTTCTAATCAAATCATACCAAAACCATATAAAATTGTTGTAAACATGGCATGAATACTTCATAAATTATAGATACGTCGGAGACGTATCAGCATCCCAAGCTTAATTCCTGCTCGTCCTCGAGTAGGTAAATGATAAATAAATAATTTATGAAGTGTGAATCCTAGCATAGTGTTGACACCTGATTTTGGCACAATGCAGAATGCAATGGAGATGGCCTCAAATGACAAAATATTCTAAATGAGAAATTTCACATTGCCGAGTGGAACAACTTTGATGTTTGGACCATAATCATTCGGCATCATATCAAAGACCAAAACTACACTCAGATTGTCATGTTTGGGTGTTCTGAGTGCTTTTTGGTCAAGTACGCCTCCAGGACAATCTCGTATGAAGGAATGCTCTACATGAATTGTCTTCGTCTCGTCGAATCGGTCGATTTTGATATGAAAATCATCTCAATCCGAGTTCGTATGCAAAAGTTAGAGCTATCTGGATGCAGCCCTGTCAAGAGGCGAAATATGACGCGGAAGACCAGACATCTCTTGGCAAGTGTCTGATGTAATGCGTGAGTGTTTTGGCCCAGAAGATGGCCTCGAATCGGAAAACGTTCAACACGAAAGTTTTTCATCTCATCAAAACGGTCAACTTTGCTTTTGGACACATTTTCATCCGAGGTCGTTTACTGCCTCAAAAACCTTGCCGGGGAAAGCTTGCCGCCGTGAACAGTAACCTTGCCGGGGAAAGCTTGCCGCCGTGAACAGTAACCTTGCCGGGGGAGAGCTTGCCGCCGTGAACAGTAACCTGCCGGGGAAAGCTTGCCGCCGTGAACAGTAACCTTGCCGGGGAAAGCTTGCCGCCGTGAACAGTAACCTTGCCCGGGGAGAGCTTGCCGCCGTGAACAGTAACCTGCCGGGGAAAGCTTGCCGCCGTGAACAGTAACCTTGCCGGGAAAGCTTGCTGCCGTGAACAGTAGAAACTGTCGAGGCCAATCCGACCAGATGCTGAAGATGGGCTCAAATACTTATCTAGATGGCTTCGGATGAAAAAGTGTTCAACACGGAGTTGTTCGTAACGTCAAAACGGTCAACTTTGCTTTTGGAGTCATCATCATCCGACATAGTATACGACCTGCAGAGACGCTGCAAGAGTCGGGCGGTCCAGTCAGCTACATGAACGAGTCCGACTCGAAATTAGAGATGACCCCGTGGAGTATTCAAGATGGCCTTATTTGGAAAAGTGATCAACATACGGATTGTTGGCCTCGTTGAAGCACACATAATTGATATTTGAACCGTCTCCATCGGAAGTCATATGCAGATTCCACAGCCCACGCAAGGAGCAAGACATAAGATTGGACCAGATTCGGGCTGAATTCGAGTGGGACCAGAACTAGGATTCTAGGACGTGAATTGATGTAATTTTCTTGTAAGGAAAGCCTAGATAAATCCTTTGCTTGTACGGGAAGTCCAGCCGCCTCTTATATATGTTGGGGGTGACGGCCGATTGAACAACACACAATCGAACAAATCAATACACTACTTTTTCATATACGTTTTATCTCTCCACCGTTTTTCTATCTCGTTATTCGCTGTTCTTCGTGTTTGAGAGCTGCGAATTCCAAGGCTCTAGGGGCGAGCGAATCGACCTAGAGCAGCCCATAGCCGCCGCACTCCCTGACGGGGTCCCTCCCGGGGGTGTGGGGTTTTCGGGTCTGCAAAAGCGCCCGTCGACTGTCTTGCGTATCGCGCTGTCGGTCGGGTCTCCTTCGACGTGAGCTGCGGTGCATCACCCCCGGCGTCGAGGGTACACGTGACGTGTTCGTGTGTCAACACACCTTTTTGGCGACTCCGCTAGGGACTGAAGATCAATTGTCATCATCCACCATGTCTGATCTTCCCAAGCCATCTGAGGTAGACGCCGATAACATCATTAAGCCTAGTCTTGATGAGATATCGGCCGATCATCGCCAAGTCTATGAGGAGTACAAGAAGGCGCGCGAAGAGAAGGATTTGCAGGAGTTCCTTGCAAAATTCAAGAAGGATCGCCAAGGCAACATCACTCCGATTGAAGAAATCAAGTTCCCTCCTCTTCAAGCCGAGCAGGATAAACCCTCTGTAAGTACTGCCTTTTCTCCTGAGCAGTGGGCTGAGATTGAAAGTCATATTGCTGATGGTAACAATCTAGTCTATCAAACTTTCATAGAAAATACTAATGCTCAGAATAATATATCTCAATCGCCTAGTGGTAATGATGGTGTAGCTGCTAGTGTGCAAAACCCTAATCTATCTTTGCCCATCTCATCGGCGCCTCCCATGCCGATGACTTATTATCCTACCCAAACAAATCAGATTGCGGCTGCACCCATTAATCCTATTATGAGCATGCCAGGTTCGGTGGTAACGCCGAACCAAACCCTACCTGTAGCTACATCCACTCGACCATTACCAAATTATGGGCCGACATACATGCCACAATTTTTACCTGCAGCTAGTAACCCTACTCCTCCTATGCCACTGCCACAAGCTTCATCCTCCACTATGGATGATGGTCTAGCTAATCTTAGGGAGGAAATGGCTAAGATGCTTCGAGAGAATTTTTGAGTTGAGTTACCTCGGAATCGGATTTACCAAAAGCCGTACCCCGAGTACTTTGATGCCATCCAGTGCCCTCCAGGATATAAAATTCCTGATTTTGTTAAATTTAATGGAGAAGGCACAAAAACCACATGGGAGCATGTTAGTCAATATTTAGCACAATTGGGTGAGGCAGGCTCATTGAATGAATTGAAAGTGCGTTTATTTCCTTTATCATTAACTGGTACTGCATTTTCATGGTTTTCTTCTTTACCCCATGGTTCCATTCGGGTTTGGTCGCAGCTAGAGCAGAAGTTTCATGATCACTTTTATAGCAGCGACAATGAACTCAAGTTGTCACATCTAACATCGGTTAAACAGAAACATGATGAATCGGTCTCCGATTACGTCAAGAGATTCAGAGAAACAAAAAAACCGGTGTTTTAGTTTGGTGATAACCGAGAGGGACTTGGCATACCTAGTGCTGAGTGGTTTGAGAACTCCCATTAGAGAAAAGCTAGAGGGCTACGAGTTCTTAAATATCAACCAAGTCTTACAAAGGGCTTTGGCTCAGGAAAGCCGAAGCAAAGACCTCAAAGAAGTGCATAGATACAAAGCCGATCGTCCAAAGATGAATATGGTGGAATATGACAGTGATCACTCGGACGATGAGGGTGATGTTTATTCTACTGAATTTGTTTGGCCATCTAAGGCCAAACCCTTTACTTGCAATGATCTGAAACCGATTCATAAGAATCGTGATGAAGAGATGAAGTTTACTTTTAACATTGCTAAGCGTGATAGAATATTTGATGCTTTGCTGCAGGCTAAGATTATTAGAATATCTCATACTTTACCGCCGTTTGAAGAGCTAAAGCGGTGTGCTTATTGCAAGTATCATAATTCTTTTTCTCATGCTACTAACGATTGCAATGTTTTTCGACGACAGATACAATCGGCCATTAATGACGGACGATTGAACTTTTCTGAGATGCAAGTTGATAAACAACCGTTTCCAATGAATACCATGGATTTGGAGAGGAGGAAGCTACTCATTCGGCCGGAGGTAGCCGAATCTTCTAATAAAGCTAATGTCATTGTTGGTGAGCCCAGGAAAGACAAGGAGGACAACAAGGTCTTGGGGAGATGGGTTGTGCTTGATAAGCAACCCGATGGCAAGGAAGTGATCAAAACCACCATCAAGAATCCTACACTCGGGGGGCAACCGCAAGTGCAAGAAAATACTCGTGTTAAATTTGTCAAGCCCAAGAGTCCAGAAGTTGGCAAGTGGAAGAAGAATGAAGCTAAAGTGCAGCGCAAGCGGATCAAGCCAACTTTTGATATGTTGCTGTCCAAGTATGCTAACCAGTCGGCCGGTTCTAGTTTCAATCAACCGACTCATCTGAAACGACCAAGGTCACCATCAGCTGATATGTTCAGCCGGTATACAAAATCGAGTGGACCAAGGGCGCAGTTTTCAGAAGAGCAGAGGCAATCTGTGTGGAATCGACTTGATTACTCATATAATAGCCGACTCAACATTGGTGACTATCAGTCGGCTGGTCAAAATATGCGACCGAGTGGAAATTATCCGAGTGTAAGGATGCACCCAGGTGGAAGCTATCCGAGTGAAAAAATGTGGCCAAGTAGATTCCATCCGACTGGATTCCATCCGAGTGAATTCCATCCGAGTGGCATCCATCCGAGCAGATTCCATCAGAGTAAAAAGCTGCGCCCGAGTGGAAATTTCATGCATCTGGAAAGTCGAAAAGAATGGCATGTTAAGTCACCAAGTGTTGCAGGAGTTGAGTCGGGAAAAAGCAAGGAGAAAACGGATGCCGACTCACTTATCTTGGGCACCAAAACATTTGCCATACAGCAGCCAATTGTGCATAGCAAACCGACTGAGCCGATACTTTCTATCGCGCCAAAGCACTCGGCTAATGACCATGAAGCAAGCACCAGCCGAGTAAAAACGAGAGATCGTAAATACACTCAGCCAAAGTGGTGTCCTTCAGGGCTAACAAAGACATAGAAGAGGAAACTACAGAGGGTAAGGAGCCAAGAGATGGCAGAACAAGAGGCTGAGAAGCAAAGGGATAAGTTGTTCAATGACACTCGGCCTATGGTGCCTACAAAACGAGTGTGGAGGCCCAAACAAATACGAGATATAGTGGCCTCTACGCCTATCACAGCAGCACCTACACTACCAAAAAAGGACGATGCAATCATTGCATCGTCTACGTTACCTATTGCTTCTTCTTCACTCGGACAAATTTCTGAATCGGTGGATGCACTTGAGGAGGAGGCTGATATGTTGGACTATGAGTCTACACCGGTTCATGAAGGTATGGATATCAATATGGTGTATTACTTGCCTGCTGAGTTTCGTTCTGTAGATGAGGAAGGGGAGGTGGCTCAGCTGGATTTTGGCCCTAAAAACGCGATATTCGAGAAGCCAAAAGAACCAGTAACGCATCTGAAACCATTATATCTCAGAGGTCATATCAATGGGTCGCCGCTCACTCGGATGCTTATTGATGGTGGTGCTGTGGTAAATCTTATGCCCTATTCGGTCTTCAAGAAATTGGGTTTGCCTGATGAAGAATTGATCAAGACCAATATGGTGCTTAACGGGTTTGAAGGCAAAGAGAAAACTGAAGCCAAAGGTGTGATGTATGTGGAGCTTACAGTCGGAAGCAAAACTTTGGCTACTGCATTCTTTGTCGCTGAGGTGCAAGGTAACTACAACGTCATACTAGGCCATGATTGGGTTCATGCAAACCAGTGCGTGCCATCCACTATGCACCAGTTTTTGATTCAGTGGGTTGATGATGAAGTGGAAGTCATTCATGCGGATAACTTGGCCTGTGTTGCTTTGGCCGATGCATCGGTGGATTGGCAACATCCCAATGCTACTTGCTTGACGGGACGTGACTTATCGGAGTTTGATTTTCTCAGCGCAACCAAGAATGGTTTTGTGCCCGTCTGTTTAAAGCCGACTGAATGCAATCGGCTCCAAGGTATGATATGTTTAAATGGATTCTAGCTCTGAGTGGTTACAAAAACATCTTGTGAAATATCGGTCCAGCGAGAACGATATGTATGAGTCTATAGAGGAGTTGGATGACATGGATAAACTTGGACAAGGTTTTACGTCGGCCGATCCATTAGAAGAGGTAGATATTGGAGATGGTTCAGTCACTCGACCGACATTTATAAACAAAAATTTGAAAGCCGATTGTAAAGCTAAGTTAATCGAGCTATTGAAAGAATATGTTTGTTGCTTTGCAAGGGAATATCATGAGATGCCGGGGTTAAGCCGAGAGCTAGTGGAGCATCGGTTGCCTATAAAGGCCGGTTTTAGACCTTATAAACAGTCGGCCAGAAAATTTAATCCAAAAACATATGACCGGATCAAGGAAGAGATCGGTCGACTGCTTGAAGCTAATTTCATTCGACCTTGCAGGTACACCGAGTGGATTTCTAACATTGTCCCAGTGGAGAAGAAAGGATCCGGCAAGTTGAGGGTGTGCATTAATTTCAGAGATTTGAATAGGGCTACACCCAAAGATGAGTATCCTATGCCAATAGCCGATATGCTTATTAATGATGCTTCTGGGCATAAGGTTATTAGCTTTCTAGATGGTAATGCCGGATACAATCAAATTTTTATGGCCGAAGAGGACATGTACAAGACTGCTTTTCGATGCCCTGGTTTCGTTGGTTTATTCGAGTGGACACTGATGACATTCGGATTAAAAAATGCTGGAGCCACATATCAAAGGGCTATGAATTTGATTTTCCATGATTTACTCGGTATCATACTTGAAGTTTATATTGATGATATTGTTGTCAAATCGGATGCTTTTGAATCTCACTTGGCCGATTTGCGTTTAGCTTTTGAAAGAATGAAAAGGTATGGACTGAAGATGAATCCTTTGAAGTGTGCTTTTGGCGTGTCAGCTGGCAAGTTTTTGGGTTTCATTATTCATGAAGATGGCATAGAGATTGATCCCAAAAAGATAGAGGCTATACAGAAAGTGGAGGCTCCAACATGCAAGAGAGATATGCAAAAGTTCCTTGGCAAGGTCAACTATTTGAGAAGGTTCATAGCTAATCTGTCAGGGAAAGTTGATGCATTTACTCCTATCCTTCGGTTAAAGGATGATGCTGATTTCACTTGGGGGGCAAAACATAAAGAAGCATTTGATATGATCAAGAATTATTTGTGCACTCCTCCGGTGATGAGAGCACCCAAGCATAGGGAACCCTTCAGACTTTACATTGCAGCAGAGGAAGAAGTTATTGGTGCTGTTCTAACTCAAGAGACCGAAGGAAAAGAGCATGCCATCACTTATTTGAGCCGCCGCTTATTGGACGCAGAGACAAGGTATGCATTTATTGAGAAATTATGTCTATGCTTATATTATGCTTGCACAAAACGGAGACATTATTTAGTGCCGAGTGCTTGTGTAGTAGCTTGTCAAACCAATGTCATTAAATACATGTTGCATAGGCCAATTCTTAGTGGTAGAATTGGCAAGTGGGCTTATGCTTTGATTGAATATGATTTGGCTTATGAATCTCTAAAGTCCATGAAAGGCCAAATTGTTGCTAATTTCATTGTTGAACATCGGATTAATGACAAGCATGATGTTGATATGAACCTTATTTCATTAGTACCATGGATATTATACTTTGATGGGTCAGTTTGTAGCAATGGCCAAGGTGTTGGTATTGTTTATATATCTCCTCATGGTGCTGTTTTTGAAGCCTCATGCCGCTTAGAATATTTTTGCACAAAGAATCAAGACGAATATGAAGCATTGTTATTCGGCCTAGAGATGTTACTTGCTATAGGTGTTACACATATTGAGGCTTATGGTGATTCGTTACTAGTGGTACAGCAAATATCCAAAGTCTTTCAGTGTTTGGACGAATCACTTAATGTTTATCTTGATAAATGTCTAGATATAATCTCTACTTTGGATTGTTTTAGCATTGCACATGTATCTAGACATGACAACTGGAAAGCAAATGAGTTGGCACAACAAGCATCTGGATACCATGTTGATCATGGCATGTTTCATATTTCTCAAAATCCGATGTCCTGTCTTACCAGTATAGAAGAGGCCGAACCAGAACCTACTGATTCGGTCATTAACAAAAAATCTAGTGCATGTGACAATTCCGACTGGAGGAAGCCCATTGTTGCTTACTTGCGTAATCCGAGTGAAAGAGTGGACAGGGCTGTTCGGCGTACGGCTTTTAAATATACTATGAGGGATGATGATCCTTATCGCCGAACAGTTGATGATGTTCTTTTAAAGTGCTTGGATGAGGACCAAGCAAGAGTTGCTATG
The DNA here is from genome assembly GCF_056163025.1 of Triticum urartu. NCBI lineage: Eukaryota > Viridiplantae > Streptophyta > Magnoliopsida > Poales > Poaceae > Triticum > Triticum urartu. Next base: position 562,338,222 of record NC_141875.1, read on the forward strand.
GGAGAGGTACATGAAGGCATTTGTGGTACTCACCAGTCGGCTCCCAAGATGAAATGGTTATTACGACGTGCTGGGTTTTATTGGCCGACCATGATTAATGATTGTTTCAGATATTATAAAGGGTGCGAAGCTTGTCAAAAATTTGGTGATATTCAATTGGCTCCCGCTGCTATGTTGCATCCTATTATCAAGCCGTGGCCTTTCAGAGGATGGGGTTTAGACTTTATTGGGCAAATCCATCCGTCTTCTTCAAAGGGGCATCGGTTCGTATTGGTGGCAACTGATTATTTCACTAAGTGGTCTGAAGCAGTACCTCTCAAGAACATGACGCATACGGAGGTAATTAAATTCATAACCGAGCACATTATTCATAGATTCGGTATTCCTCAAACGTTAACTACAGATCAAGGTTCATCTTTTATGTCACACCAAGTCAGAGAGTTTGCCGAATCTTATAACATAAAGTTGCTCAATTCCTCCCCATATTATGCCCAAGCTAATGGACAAGCTGAGTCTAGCAATAAAATTTTAATCAAGCTCATCAAGAAGAAGATTGAGGATAATCCAAGGAGATGGCATGACTTGTTGTCTGAGGCATTATGGGCACATAGAATCTCAAGGCATGGTGCTACGAAAGTGACTCCATATGAGCTAGTATATGGTCAGGAGGCTGTTTTACCAGTGGAAGTAAATTTGAATGCTTTGAGAATAGCCAAACAAAATGATTTATCGGCAATAGACTTCTATAACTTGATGATGGACAACATTGATGAGGTTGCTGATAAACGTTTGGCTGCTTTGAATGCCATAGAGAGAGATAAGTTGAGGGTGGCAAGGGCTTACAATAAGAAAGTCAAGTTGAAGAATTTTCAAGTTGGTGATCTCGTCTAGAAAGTGATTCTACCGATTGGTTCAAGAGATAGAAAATTCGGGAAGTGGTCTCCAAGTTGGGAAGGTCCTTTTGGGATTACAAGAGTTGTTCCCGGAAATTCATATTTGGTGGAGTCAATACAGGGGGCATTGTTACCTCGAGCTCTCAATGGCAAATATTTGAAGAAGTACCACCCGAGTGTGTGGCAGGAAGCCTAAGTAGGCAACGGCCGATATACGATTATCGCCCTTAGCACAAACATGGCCGATAAATAATTATCGCCCTGAGAAAAATAAATGGCCGATGGAGAGTTGGCATCGTCCTTAGAACGAACACCATGCATATTATTTTTCGGCGTGCAAGCTTTGCCGAAAAACAGGGGGGCATGTGTTGACACCTGATTTTGGCACAATGCAGAATGCAATGGAGATGGCCTCAAATGACAAAATATTCTAAATGAGAAATTTCACATTGCCGAGTGGAACAACTTTGATGTTTGGACCATAATCATTCGGCATCATATCAAAGACCAAAACTACACTCAGATTGTCATGTTTAGGTGTTCTGAGTGCTTTTTGGTCAAGTACGCCTCCAGGACAATCTCGTATGAAGGAATGCTCTACATGAATTGTCTTCGTCTCGTCGAATCGGTCGATTTTGATATAAAAATCATCTCAATCCGAGTTCGTATGCAAAAGTTAGAGCTATCTGGATGCAGCCCTGTCAAGAGGCGAAATATGACGCGGAAGACCAGACATGTCTTGGCAAGTGTCTGATGTAATGCGTGAGTGTTTTGGCCCAGAAGATGGCCTCGAATCGGAAAACGTTCAACACGAAAGTTTTTCGTCTCGTCAAAACGGTCAACTTTGCTTTTGGACACATTTTCATCCGAGGTCGTTTACTGCCTCAAAAACCTTGCCGGGGAAAGTTTGCCGCCGTGAACAGTAACCTTGCCAGGGAAAGCTTGCCGCCGTGAACAGTAACCTTGCCGGGGGAGAGCTTGCCGCCGTGAACAGTAACCTGCCGGGGAAAGCTTGCCGCCGTGAACAGTAACCTTGCCGGGGAAAGCTTGCCGCCGTGAACAGTAACCTTGCCCGGGGAGAGCTTGCCGCCGTGAATAGTAACCTGCCGGGGAAAGCTTGCCGCCGTGAACAGTAACCTTGCCGGGAAAGCTTGCTGCCGTGAACAGTAGAAACTGTCGAGGCCAATCCGACCAGATGCTGAAGATGGGCTCAAATACTTATCTAGATGGCTTCGGATGAAAAAGTGTTCAACACGGGAGTTGTTCGTAACGTCGAAACGGTCAACTTTGCTTTTGGAGTCATCGTCATCCGACGTAGTATACGACCTGCAGAGACGCTGCAAGAGTCGGGCGGTCCAGTCAGCTACATGAACGAGTCCCACTCGAAATTAGAGATGACCCCGTGGAGTATTCAAGATGGCCTTATTTGGAAAAGTGATCAACATACGGATTGTTGGCCTCGTCGAAGCACACATAATTGATATTTGAAACGTCTCCATCGGAAGTCATATGCAGATTCCACAGCCCACGCAAGGAGCAAGACAGAAGATTGGACCAGATTCGGGCTGAATCCGAGTGGGACCAGAACTAGGATTCTAGGACGTGAATTGATGTAATTTTCTTGTAAGGAAAGCCTAGATAAATCCTTTGCTTGTACGGGAAGTCCAGCCGCCTCTTATATATGTTGGGGGTGACGGCCGATTGAACAACACACAATTGAACAAATCAATGCAGTACTTTTTCATATACGTTTTATCTCTCCACCGTTTTTCTATCTCGTTATTCGCTGTTCTTCGTGTTTGAGAGCTGCGAATTCCGAGGCTCTAGGGGCGAGCGAATCGACCTAGAGCAGCCCATAGCCGCCGCACTCCCCGACGGGGTCCCTCCCGGGGGTGTGGGGTTTTCGGGTCTGCAAAAGTGCCCGTCGACTGTCTTGCGTATCGCGCTGTCGGTCGGGTCTCCTTCGACGTGAGCTGCGGTGCATCACCCTCGGCGTCGAGGGTACACGTGACGTGTTCGTGTGTCAACACATAGTGCATAAATTTGATCAATGATAGTTCCAAACACTTTTTCTACCATTATTCTTTATCATAAATAGTAGTTCATCTCGTAAAACTTCTCATGATCAAGTTGCAAGCTATTCACATGTTAAAGTATAGACCATAAAGTTTCTTGAGAACTAACAAACTAGGCTTTCAGTCACCAAACAATTGCAATTCATCTTATTTTCAGGAAGGGTATATGTAAGAGTTTAGATTTAGCAAATTCCACATACTCAACTATCATATAGTCTTCCATGATTGCTAACACTCGAAGCATATTTTGAGAAAAAATAGTATTCGTCGAACATAGAGAAAGATAGGGGTGTCGGTGTCAAAACCAGCGGATCTCGGATAGAGGGTCCCGAACTGTGCGTCTAAGGCGCATGGTAACAGGAGGCAGGGGACACGATGTTCACCCAGGTTCGGGCCCTCTTGATGGAGGTAATACCCTATGTCCTGCTTGATTGTTCTTGATGATATGAGTATTACAAGAGTTGATCTACCATGAGATCAAAGAGGCTAAACCCTAGAAGCTAACCTATGGTATGATTGTATGTTGTCCTATGGACTAAACCCTCCGGTTTATATAGACACCGGAGGGGGCTAGGGTTACATAAAGTCGGTTACAAGGGAGGAGATCTACACATCCATATTGCCTAGCTTGCCTTCCACGCCAAGTAGAGTCCCATCCGGACATGAGACGAAGTCTTCAATCTTGTATCTTCATAGTCCAACAGTCCGGCCAAAGGATATAGTTTGGCTGTCCGGAGACCCCCTAATCCAGGACTCCCTCAAGGGGCTTAATGTTTCACCTCCCAACTTATTTATCATATAGATAATTGTCAACAATAATAGTTCATGATCAAATGTATTTGAATGGCCATATATGCTTGGATCTTTCCCCACCACATGATGCTTGACAACTAAAGAATAATTGAGGTTGAAATAAGAAGAGATACTATTGACTCTTGCATAAAAGTAAATACATTAAAGTAAAAGATAGGGCCTTCGTAGAGGGAAGCAGAGGTTGTCATGCGCTTTTTAATTTTGGCTGTGCAAACTCTTAGTGCAAAGGAACGTCAGATTGTATTGCCCTTTTTTTATTACAACCTTTATTATGGAGTCCATTGCTTTTATTTCTTTACCATCACAAGTTCATACAACACTTACTTTCCCTTACAATAAAAGATCATACATATTTAGGAGCAATTTTTATTGCTTTTTGAACCGATGACAACTTACTTGAAATATCTTATTCAATCCATGTAGATATGGTGGACACTCATGGCATGAAATGGGGTTTAAGGGTTTTGGATGCACAAGTAGTATCTCTACTCAGTACAAAATTTTGGCTAGCAAAAGATCCTAAGCAAGCATTACATGTTAGAGGATCCATAACAATATTACTTCTTTGCAAATATACCCAAACATAACTCATTACGTTGTCTTCCTTGTCCAACTTCAACAAATTTGCTCAAGTTTGTAAATAATTAACGGGGCTCACAATCATGGAAGATGTCCAAGATAGTATATTTATATGTGAAATCTCTCTTCCTTCAATATTCTTTCATGAATTGTTCAAGTGACCAATGTTGAGTTTGCTAACTTTCAATAAATTTTACCACCTATACTCCTTATAAGTCAAGTCATTACTTCCCATGGGATAAGCATTTGAAGCATATATAATTTCAGATCTATGATACTCAATTCATTCAACCATTTACTCATAGGATATAAGTGAAGCACGTGAGTAAATAACAAACTACTCCAAAAAGATATAAGTGAAGAACAATGAGTAGTCAAATAATTAACTAGCCATGGGAGGACTCTCTCTCATTCAAGATTTCAGATCCAACGATTTTATTCAAACATCAAGTAAAATGAAAATATGCTCCAAGCAAAACACATATCATGTGACGAATAAAAATATAGCTCCGAGTAATGTATACCGATGGTTTTGAAGATGAAAAAGGGGATGCCTTTTGGGGCATCCCCAATGTCGGTGTCAAAACCGGCGGATCTCGGGTAGGGGGTCCCAAACTGTGCGTCTAAGGCGGATGGTAACAGGAGGTAGGGGACATGATGTTTTACCCAGGTTAGGGCCCTCTTGATGGAGGTAAAACCCTACGTCCTGCTTGATTATTCTTGATAATATGAGTAGTACAAGAGTTGATCTACCACGAGATCGGAGAGGCTAAACCCTAGAAGCTAGCCTATGGTATGATTGTATGTTGTCCTACGGACTAAAACCCTCCGGTTTATATAGACACCGGAGGGGGCTAGGGTTACACAAGGTTGGTTACAAAGGAGGAGATATACATATCCGTATTGCCTAGCTTGTCTTCCACGCCAAGTAGAGTTCCATCCGGACACGGGATGAAGTCTTCAATCTTGTATCTTCATAGTCCAACAGTCCGGCCAAAGGATATAATCCGGCTGTCCGGATACCCCCTAATCCAGGACTCCCTCAGTAGCCCCGGAACCAGGCTTCAATGACGATGAGTCCGGCGCGCAGTGTTGTCTTCGGCATTGCAAGGCGGGTTCCTCCTCCGAATACACCACAGACGAGTTTGAATACAAGGATAGTGTCCGACCCTGCAAAATAAGTTCCACATACCACCGTAGAGAGAATAATATTACCACAAATCTAATCTGCTGACACGTTTTGGTAGCATGACATCACGCCACGGCCCGGTAATTATTTGCACCGTTTTTCTTTAACCAGCCCCGCACATAATGCAAGGCAGTTTCTTGACACGTCTTGTCAAAGCAGAGATCGTGTTCCCCTTATTACGGGATTCTCATCAATAGGGACGTGGGTTACCCAACCACGCCATCAATTACTGCGCTTGGGGGATAAGCGAGTTTTGCCAGGCTAGTGGGGGCGCATAGTTTAGTCTGCCCTTATAAAGGGATAAGATCTCACCTTTTTCTACCCATGCCTTCTTCCTCCTTGCTCATCCATTCTCGCGCACTCGAGCTCCAGCGCCCAAGTCCCAATCCTTCTCCTCAACTCTCTCCAAACATGTCCGGAGCGGGAGGCAAGTGGATGGCCTCCTCCGTCACGGAGGGTCACATCAAAAAGCTACGTGGAGCCGAATACTTAGCCGCGGATATCGCGCACCGGCTGCCAGCCGCGGGGCAGATCGTCCCTACCTTGGAACCTCACGAAAGGGTGGTTTTCCTCCCCCATTTCATCCGCGGATTGGGGTTCCCCCTCCATCCATTCGTTCGCGGCCTCATGTTCTATTAGGGCTGGACTTTCATGATCTGGCCCCGAATTTCATCCTCAACGTCTCAGCGTTCATCGTCGTGTGCGAGGCTTTCCTCCGCATCCGGCTCAACTTCGGCCTATGGCTGAAGACCTTCAACATCAAGCCGAAGGTAGTAGGCAGCCAACAAGCGGAATGCGGCGGAGCCATGGTGGGAAAAATGCCCAACGTTACATGGCTCGAGGGCTCCTTCGTGGAGACCGTACAGGGGTGGCAATCGAGGTGGTTCTACATCACTGAGCCGCGCGACACCAACTGGGTGGCGGCCCCCGAGTTTCGATCTGGAATCCCCACGTGGCTCACTTCCTGGAAGGAGAAGGGCTTGTCTTGGGGATCTTAGGTGGAGCTGGACGGACTCCAGAAGTGTATCCGGAACATGACAAGCAAGAAACTTAAGCTTGTCAACATATTCCAGGTCATGATCTTTCGCCGGATCCTCCCGTGTCAACAACGGGCTTTCAACTTATGGGAGTTCGACCCAGCCCAGCACCAGACTCTACGCGAGCTCTTCGACACGACGCATAAGGACGTCTGGAAGGTGCTGTTCAAGGGCGCCGAGGACCCTCCTTCTCTTACCGAGGACCACGGGCTAAGCGCGAAGCGCCCTGTGAATCCAGTAAGTACTGTACATCTGGTAGGGTATTTATTTCCCATAGCTTAACCATGTGCGGGGTCTGAGCTCCCATGCCTTTGACAGGACTGGGTGGAGACATCGGAGCAGATTAACTGTCCGGCCCCTCTGCCCAAAGACCCTGTGGACGCTCTCCTGGTGGAGATGCGAACTCCGGCTCCTTATGAGGTGCCGGAGAAGACCAAGAAGAAGCCCAAGGGAACCCGAAGGATTTCCCGACGCCAGGTGGTATCGGACTCATCGTATGATAACTCCGAGACGCACTCCTCCCGTGAAGACGAGGAGAAGGAAGATGAAGATTCTCCCCCTCCAGCCGGGGGAGACAAGAAAAGGAAGGACGCCCCAACCGGGGAGGCCGAAGGGTCCAAGAAGAGAACGACTCTCCTTCCGGACTATTCCACCGCCGCCGCCGACGGCAAAGACGAGTGGCTGCTCAGGGCCAAGCCCCTGGCAAAGTCGTAAGTATTCGGATATCAGAGTAACTCATAACATACTTTTGTTGCACTGCTTCCCCTAACGTCGAACATGATTATGCAGTCCTCCCCAAGCCCGTATCGACGTATGCTCGTCGGACTGTTCCTTGGACTCGTCGGACATGGATAGTGATACACTTCCAACCGCCTCCTCTCCTTGCCCTACGGACAATGCCGAGGTATTGTCTCAAGGGGCACTGAGCCGGGGGGAGACAGTCCCGGAGGTGCCTCAAGGCAACCTTCCGGACTCCAGGAGCAAAGGGAGTAAGGCTCCCAGGGGCTCCAAGTTCGGCCCTCAGCCGAACACCGCGCCGGAACCTCCAGTGGTTCCGGACTCGGGCAGGCGGCCCCCTTCCAAGAAGGGCAAGCTGTCCGTGCCAGTGACCTTTGTCCAACCAGAGGCATCGGACGATCTGCTGGGAGCGCTTCGCGACGCTTCCATTGACGAAGAGCACCGCACTATTATGAGTGCGGTGATCAAGAAGGTTCAGTCCGCCAAGAGCGGACTGGCTAAAGCCTGTGCCAGCCTTCTAACAGGCTTTGAGGTAAGTATTTAAAATATAGGAAAAATATTACCGCATAGATAGTAGCCCCTGATGCTCTGTTTGGTGTTCACAAAGAAAAGCCGAATAGAGGATCAATAATATCTGCAGGAGTCTAATATAAGTATGTCTGTATGTGTATGCAGGCTTCGCTGCTGACCTTTGCCGCACTGACTGCGGAGGTTGCCGCACTGAAGCAGGACCTCGAGCGGTCCGAGAAGGAGCTCGGCCTTGCCAAGAGGCATCTCGAGGAGAACAAAGGTAAGTAATACCTTGTCTATATAGAAAAAGAAAATGTGGCTGCGAACTGACAGGATCATCATGAATGTGCCAGGGGCCACGACCGAAGTGGCGACCCTGAAGCAAGCGCTGTCCGAGGCCGAAAACAAAGCGGCCAAGGAGCGCATCGAGCGGGAGAAACAAGAGGCACTGGTGGGCGAGGTGCAGCAAGAGCTCCAGGCTCTCGTGAAGAAGCACGAGGCTTTGGAGCTTCACTTGAAGACGCGAGAGTCCGAGCTTGCCACGGCCCTCGAGAGCACAAAGCATGCCAAGGCTGAAACCCAAAAGTCCCTTTAGGAACTTGAGGCGATGAGGAAGATAGTGGTGGGTAAGGCCTTCAATATGCAAAGCAAGCATGTGAAAGTAAATTACTTGTTACTTCCCCGAGTCCGGAGCTCTCCAGGAGCATTCGCAGATTTGCCCCGCAGCGTGTCGGATGCCGCGAAGTATTACCAGGCCGAGGAGGGAAGCTCGACGGAGAAGTTGTTCTGGTCTTAGTATACTGGGACTGAGGGAGTCCTGGATTAGGGGGTCTCCGGACAGCCGGACTATCTCCATTGGTCGGACTGTTAGACTATGAAGATACAAGATTGAAGACTTCGTCTCGTGTCCGGATGGGACTCTACTTGGTGTGGAAGGTAAGCTAGGAAATACGTATATGGATATCTCCTCCTTTGTAACCGACCTTGTGTAACCCTAACCCTCTCCGGTGTCTATATAAACCAAAGGGTTTTAGTCCGTAGGACAACAATCACAACATACAATCATACCATAGGCTAGCTTCTAGGGTTTAGCCTCTTTGATCTCGTGGTAGATCTACTCTTGGAACACCCATATCATCAATATTAATCAAGCTGGACGTAGGGTTTTACCTCCACCAAGAGGGCCCGAACCTGGGTAAAACTTCGTGTCCCTTGCCTCCTGTTACCATCCGGCCTAGACGCACAGTTCAGGACCCCCTACCCGAGATCCGCCGGTTTTGACACCGACATTGGTGCTTTCATTGAGAGTGCCGCTGTGCCGTCGCCACCACGAAGGATGTCTCATCCCGTCTTCAAAGATGGCATTATCGCTGAGGGAGCTTTGGCTATCGGCCAAACTCTCCGACTAGGTGGTTTTCTTATGACCGCCCATTCGGCCGCTGCACCGATGATGACTTCTCAGGTCATCGAAAGCAATCTTCACGTCAACTCGGAACTCGCCGAGCAGTTAGATCCAATGGAGCTCTCTTCCCTGAACGAGCTCTTGGATCGCATCGCCGCTCTAGGAGTCGCTACAGACTATGATCAGATTGGGCCTAAACCCGATCTGAGAGAGATCAACTCTCCCCAGGTCACCCATCACGTTGCAGTGGTGGAGGAACAATGCGGCAACCCTTCATCTATCTTAAGGACTAGCTATGTCCGGATTCCCGATCCCTCCAAGCCGGATACCCGCAGAGGGGAGGACGTCACTCAAGGCCTGAACCTAGAATCATGCAGTGGGCTAGATTCATCGGAAAACATCCAAGACTCCAAACCTCCGAGTTCGGAAACTCCTTGGCCCCTGAGTCTCAGATTGGGTAAGGATTCGGATTCAATTCCACCCACCCACCCAAACATACGCGATCTATTTCAAATTAGGCAAGAGCCCGAAGAAACAGTACACCATTACTGGGCCAGATTCCTCCTGATCATGAACAGGATAAAGGATTGCCGCGAGGAAGACGCAATTTCATTCTTCTGCAATAATTGCACAGACAAGGGAATCCTCAACGCCATAAGTCGTCGCAAAATTACACGCTTTGCCGACTTGGTGTCCATAGCATGAAATTACTGTGCGATGGAAAGCGCCTGGAAAACCGAAATAAAATTTTGGGATAATCTGGCCCTGAATACAAACCCAGTCCGAAATAAAAGGGTGCATTATCACAATTCACCTGAGTTAACTACCAAAAAGCAAAAGCCCTCTACGGGGCAAGGAACCGTACTAGAGGGATGGCTCAACGGACCCTGCAAAATTCATAGTACAGCGGATGCAATACCAACGCATAGCCTTAGAGCATGTTGGATACTCCGGCAGGTGGCCAAAAGTGGCGAGGGTCTACTCCTCCCAAAAACCACAGAGCACCATCCCGTGGACAACAATGCGGTGTTAACGGTCTTTGAGACCTTCGCGTCAAATAATAGACGCAAGCGAACACTCCGCAGCATAGCCGAAATCTGCCACGTGGCAGAAATAAATCCTTGGAGTGACACGGCTATTACCTTCACCGCCAGTGACGAACCCAAATACCGAACAGCCCAAGCACCAACCGCACTGGTCCTCACTCCAATCGTGGACGGCTTTTGACTCACCAAGGTACTCATGGACGGCGGCAGCGGATTAAACCTCATCTATGAGGAAACTCTTCAAAAGATGGAAATAGACTGGAGCCGCATTGAGCAAAGCAGCACAACCTTTAGAGGAATCATCCCCAGTCAGGAAGCACGTTGTGCTGGAAAAATCACACTAGACGTGGTATTCGGCACGCCGGATAATTACAGGTCCGAAGAAATTACATTCCAAGTGGCCCCGTTCAGCAGCGGATAGCACGCTCTATTAGGGCGGGAGGCGTTTACAATCTTCCAAGCCATACCCCATTACGGGTACATGAAGCTCAAAATGCCCGGCCCCAACGGAATCATCACTCTTGTTAGTGATCCGGACATAGCACTCTGCACCGAAAATAAGACAGCTGCACTGGCCCTTGAGGCACTATCCAAGGCCCTAGCGGCCGAAGAACTAACTGCACTATGCTCCACGATGAACAGGGACGATGTGATACTCGATAAAAGATCCAAGTCCACCTCCTTTAAGCCGGCAGACGAAATAGACAAATTCCAAGTCCATCCAATGGACCCTACAAAAACAGCTTCCATAGGGGCACAATTAAACCCTGATGTCGACGCCGCACTGCGAGAGTTCCTACGCGAGAACTGGGACATTTTTGCCTAGCACCCTTCAGACATGCCAGGAATCCCAAGCAGGCTGGCCGAACACAACCTAAATATCCTAAAAGGATTCAAGCCAGTCAAGCAGGCTCTTCGATGTTTCTCCGAGCCTAAAAGACAAGCCATGGGCGAGGAACTAGCCAAACTATTGGAGGCCGGATTCATCAGAGACATAAAACATCCGGACTGGCTAGCAAACCTGGTATTGGTACCAAAGAAGGACAAATCCTGGCGCTTGTGCGTCGATTTTAAGGACCTTAACAAGGCCTGCCCAAAGGAGCCCTTCCCCCTCCCCCGCATCGATCAAATCATCGATGCTACCGCAGGACACGATTCACTGTGTTTCCTCGACGCATACTCCGGCCACCATCAAATCAAAATGGAAGAGCCAGACCAAGCCGCAACGGCATTCATCACACCATACGGCCCATTCTGCTTCAACACAATGCCCTTCGGGCTAAAAAATGCCGGCGCAACATATCAGCGCGTGATTCAGACATGTCTGGCAAACCAGATCGGCAAAATAGTGGAGGCATACGTGGATGACGTGGTCATTAAAACCAAGCATGTCAAAACTCTAGTGGACGACTTGAGCGTCACATTCGACAACCTCCGAACATATGACATCAAGCTCAATCCGGAAAAATGCGTTTTCGGCGTACCAGCCGGAAAGCTCCTGGGATTCATCGTCTCCAGTAGAGGCATCGAAGCTAATCCGGCCAAAATCCGAGCGTTGTCACAGTTGGCTACCCCAGCAGACCTCAAACAAATACAAAAATTGACTGGATGTGTGGCGGCTCTAAGCCGCTTTATCTCCTGCTTGGGAGAAAAGGCATTACCCCTTTATCGCCTCCTCCGGCGCACCGAACACTTCGAGTGGACGGACGCCGCCACAGCCGGACTCAACGAAATAAAAGCCATATTGGCAACAAACCCAGTCCTGGCCGCGCCAAACATTGGCGAACCAATGCTATTATACATTGCGGCAACTCATCAAGTAGTAAGCGCAGTGCTCCTCGTCAAGCGAGAAGTGGACGGACACAAATTCCCCCTTCAAAAGCCGGTTTACTATGTGTCCGCTATCCTTACTCCATGCAAATCACGGTACCCGCATTATCAAAAGATAGCATATGTAGTATTTATGGCATCCCGGAAGCTGCGACACTATTTTCAAGAGTGTTCAATAACGGTAGCCTCAGAAGTACCACTTAATGATATTATAAACAACCGTGACGCGACGGGCCGGATTGCCAAATGGGCCATTGAGCTCCTCCCGTTCGACATAACTTACAGGCCACGGCATGCTATTCAGTCGCAAGTTTTGGCTGACTTCGTCGCTGAATGGACGGAAGCCGAACTCCCTAAATAGTACGGCACATATTCAAACTGGATCATGCACTTCGCCGGATCCAAAATGTTGGCCGGTCTGGGGGCTGGCGTCGTTTTGACGTCCCCAATAGGAGATACCGTCAATACGTATTACAGATAATGTATACGGACTCCAACAAAGCAGCCGAATATGAGGCCCTTCTACATGGTCTTCGGATGGCAGTATCCATGGGCATTCAACGCCTAGAGGTGCGCGGGGATTCGAACCTCACGATATCCCAAATAAATGGAGACTTCGACACCAAGGATCCGAAAATGGCGGCTTATCGCAATGTCGTCCTAAAAATGTCAGCTCGGTTCGAGGGGCTCAAATTTCACCATGTGGCTCGGGAAAACAATCAGGCGGTGGATATCCTCGCCCGCATCGGCGCAAAACGTGACGCGGTACCTCCCAACATATTTTTGGAACGGCTCTTCAAGCCATCCGTAGCATGGGAAGGGGACACCGGTAACAACAGTCCGGACCCGGCCAAAATACCCGAAACCGAACTCTCTGACACAATCGGAGGCTCCGCCACCGAAATAACGCAATCAGCCCACGAAATAATGGCCATTATTGCCCCGTGGACAGAACCATTCCTGGCCTACTTAACTAGACAGGAACTTTCGGAGGACCAAAATGAGGCACACTGCATAGTGCGGCGATCCAAGGCCTACAGGGTCCACGAGGGAGAATTGTACAAAAAAGCGCTACCAGAGTCCTTCAACGGTGCATCTCCAAAGAGGAAGGGCGGAACCTTTTGGCAGAAATTCATCCCGGACTCGGCGGTCATCACGCCGCAGCCCAGGCTCTTGTAAGAAAGGCCTTCCGTACAGGATTCTATTGGCCAACGGCCCGGGCAGACGCACAGGACTTGGTCCAACGTTGCGCCGGTTGCCAACTCTTTGCAAATCAAAGCCACATGCCACCTACCGCCCTCCGAACAATCCCCATTACATGGCCCTTCGCGGTCTGGGGGCTTGACATGGTTGGACCCCCTTAAAGGGGGAACCCACAAGAAAAAAATACTTATTGGTCATGGTGGATAAATTCACCAAATAGATAGATGCCAAACCAGTTAAAATAGCCGAATCCGGACCGGTGATAGATTTCATATCCGGGGTTGTACAGTGTTATGGCGTCCCCCACAGCATCATCACTGATAACGGCACGAACTTCACGGCCGACGAGGTAAAACTCTGGTGCAGCAAAATGGGCATCAAGCTCGATTATGCTTCAGTCTATCACCCACTGTCGGTGTCAAAACCGGCGGATCTCGGGTAGGGGGTCCCGAATTGTGCGTCTAGGCCGGATGGTAACATGAGACAAGCGACACAAAGTTTTACCCAGGTTCGGGCCCTCTCGATGGAGGTAAAACCCTACGTCCCGCTTGATTAATATTGATGATATGGGTAGTACAAGAGTAGATCTACCACGAGATTGAAGAGGCTAAACCCTAGAAGCTAGCCTATGGTATGATTGTTGTTTTCTATGTTGTCCTACGGACTAAAACCTTCCGGTTTATATAGACACCGGAGAGGGTTAGGGTTACACAAAGTCGGTTACAATGGTTGGAGATCTGCATATCCGTATCGCCAAGCTTGCCTTCCACGCCAAGGAAAGTCCCTTCCGGACACGGGACGAAGTCCTCAATCTTGTATCTTCATAGTCCAGGAGTCCGGCCGAAGGTATAATCCGGCTATCCGGACACCCCCTAATCCAGGACTCCCTCAGTAGCCCCTGAACCAGGCTTCAATGGCGACGAGTCCGGCGCGCAGATTGTCTTCGGCATTGCAAGGCGGGTTCCTCCTCCAAGTACTTCATAGAAGATTTTGAACATAAAGATAGTGTCCGGCTCTGCAAAACAAGTTTCCACATAGTGCCATAGAGAGAATAATGTTTACACAAATCTAATCTGCTGACGTATTCCGTAGTGTGACACACCACGGCCAGGCCTTTATCTGAGTTGTTTCATTATCCCATCTCAGCGCGTCATGCGAGGCAGTTTCCTTGGCACGTCTTGTTAAAGCAGAGATCTTGTCCCCTTATTCCGGGATTCTCATAAATACGGGCATGGGTAACCCAACCGCACCATTGATTACGGCGCTTGGAGATAAGCGAGTTTTATCAGGCGAGTGGGGACACGTAGTTGCGTCCACCCATATAAGGGGATAAGGATCTACCTTTTCACCTACGCCTTCTTCCTTCCTTGCTTATCCATTCTCGCGCACTCGAGCTCCAGCGCCCAAGTCCGCACTCCCCACCTCAACCTTCTCCAGCCATGTCCGGAGCGGGAGGCAAGTGGATGGTTTCCTCCATCACAGAGGGACACATCAAAAAACTGAGGAAGGCCGGATACTTGTCTAACGACATTGCGTACCGGCTTCTAGAAAAGGGGCAGCTCATCCCCACCCCTAGGACCCATGAGAGGGTGGTGTTCCTCCCCCATTTCCTCCGCGGACTGGGCTTTCCTCTTCACCCCTTTGTCCGGGGGCTCATGTTCTACTATGGCCTGGATTTCCACGATCTGGCCCCGAACTTTGTCCTCAACATCTTGGCGTTTATCGTTGTGTGCGAGGCTTTCCTCTGCATCCGCCCCCATTTCGGCCTATGGCTCAAGACTTTCAATGTCAAGCCGAAGGTCTTGCGCGGCAACCAGGCGGAGTGCGGAGGCGCCATGGTGGGCAAGATGGCCAACGTTTTATGGCTCGAGGGCTCCTTTGTGGAGACCCTGAAGGGGTGGCAATCGGGGTGGTTTTACATCACCGACCAGCGCGACCCCGAATGGGTCGTAGCCCCTGTGTTTCGATCTGGACCCCCTACGCGGCTCACCTCCTGGAAGGAGATGGGCCTATCATGGGGTAAAAAAGGAGAGCTGACCAGACTCCAAACATGCATCCAAACCCTGGTGGACAAGAAGCTCAAACTTGTCAACGTTGTCCAGGTTATGCTCATCCGCCTGATCCTCCCGTGTCAACAACGGGCTTTCAACCTGTGGGAGTTCGACCCGGCACGACACCAAACTCTGAGTAGACTCTTCGACACGACGTACGAAGATGCCTGGAAGGTGTTTTTCAAGGGCGCCAAGGCCCCCGCATCTGCTACTGAGGATCGCGGATTCAGAACGCAGCGTCACGCTCATGCGATAAGCTGTTTTTTCCTTTTACAGGGTATCAGTTTTTCATAGTTCGACTCCATGTGGGATCTAAGCTCCCTTACCTTTGACAGGATTGGCAGGTGACGTCCAGACAGATCAACTGTCCGGCTCCTTTGCCCGAAGGCCCAGCGGACGCTCGCTTGGCGAAGCTGCTGGTTCCGGCACCCTATGTGGTGCCGGAGAAGAAGGCCGCGAAAAAGGCCACAGGGACTCGAAAGAGTGCCCGGCGCCAGGAGGTGTCAGATCCATCATCCGACGGTTCCGAGGCGCATTCCTCCCGTGAAGACGAGGAGGAAGAAGAAGAGACCTCTCCCCCTCCAGCGGGAGGAGAGAAGAAAAGGAAGGTTGCCCTCTCTGAGGAGGCCCGAGGGTCCAAGAAGGGGAAAACCCTTCCTCCGGACTACTCCACCGACGCCGATGACGTCGGAGAGGAGTGGCCGCCCAGGGCCAAGCCCCTGGCAAAATCGTAAGTATCCGGATACCAGAGTAATTCATAGTATTCGTTTATTGCACAACTTTCCCTTATGTCGAATATGTTTATGCAGCCCACCCAAAGACCGGCTCGACGCATCGTCGAGCGGCTCACTGGACTCGTCGGATGTGAACTCGCTTCCGACATCTTCCTCCCCCCGCCCTACGGACGACACCGAAGTGTTTGTTAGGGAACGTAGCGGAAATTCAAAATTTTGCTACGTGTCACCAAGATCTATCTATGGAGAGACTAGCAACGAGGGGAAGGAGAGTGCATCTACATACCCTTGTAGATCGCTAAGCGGAAGCGTTCAAGTGAACGGGGTTGATGGAGACGTACTCGTCGTGATTCAAATCACCGATGACCAAGTGCCGAACGCACGGCACCTCCGCGTTCAACACACGTGCAGCCTGGTAACGTCTCCCACGCCTTGATCCAGCAAGGAGAGAGGGAGAGGTTGAGGAAGACTCCATCCAGCAGCAGCACAACGGCGTGGTGGTGATGGAGGAGCGTGGCAATCCTTCAGGGCTTCGCCAAGCACCACAGAAGAGGAGGGAGAGAGAGATGCAGGGCTGCATCAACGAGAGATCGAATCACGTGTGTTGTGGGCAGCCCCCTAGGCCTCATATATATAGGGAAGGGAAGGGGCTGCGCCCCCTCTAGGGTTCCCACCCCTAGGGGAGGTGGCAGCCCTAGATGGGGAGCAAGGGGGGCGGCCAAGAGGGGATGGGAGAGGGAGGCGCACCAATATGGGCCCTAAGGCCCATATCCCATTAGGGTTTGCCCCCTTCTCCATCTCTTAGGCGCATGGGCCTTAGTGGGGCTGGTGCCCTTGGCCCATGTAGACCAAGGAGCATTCCCTACAGCCCATGTGGCCCCCCGGGGCAGGTGGCCCCACTTGGTGGACCCCCGGGACCCTCCCGGTGGTCCCGGTACATTACCGATAAACCCCGAAACTCTTCCGGTAACCAAAACAGGACTTCCCATATATAAATCTTTACCTCCGGACCATTCCGGAACTCCTCGTGACGTCCGGGATCTCATCCGGGACTCCGAACAACATTCGGTAACCACATACAAACTTCCTTTATAACCCTAACATCATCGAACCTTAAGTGTGTAGACCCTACGGGTTCGGGAGACATGCAGACATGACCGAGACGATCTCCGGTCAATAACCAACAGCGGGATCTGGATACCCATGTTGGCTCCCACATGTTCCACGATGATCTCATCGGATGAACCACGATGTCAAGGACTTAATCAATCCCGTATACAATTCCCTTTGTCTAGCGGTATTGTACTTGCCCGAGATTCGATCGTCGGTATACCGATACCTTGTTCAATCTCGTTACCGGCAAGTCTCTTTACTCGTTCCGTAACACATCATCCCGTGATCAACTCCTTGATCACATTGTGCACATTATGATGATGTCCTACCGAGTGGGCCCAGAGATACCTCTCCGTCACACGGAGTGACAAATCCCAGTCTCGATTCGTGCCAACCCAACAGACACTTTCGGAGATACCTGTAGTGTACCTTTATAGCCACCCAGTTACGTTGTGACGTTTGGCACACCCAAAGCATTCCTACGGTATCCAGGAGTTGCACAATCTCATGGTCTAAGGAAATGATACTTGACATTAGAAAAGCTTTAGCATACGAACTACACGATCTAGTGCTATGCTTAGGATTGGGTCTTGTCCATCACATCATTCTCCTAATGATGTGATCCCGTTATCAACGACATCCAATGTCCATGGTCAGGAAACCGTAACCATCTATTGATCAACGAGCTAGTCAACTAGAGGCTTACTAGGGACATGGTGTTGTCTATGTATCCACACATGTATCTGAGTTTCCTATCAATACAATTCTAGCATGGATAATAAACGATTATCATGAACAAGGAAATATAATAATAACTTATTTATTATTGCCTCTAGGGCATATTTCCAACAGTCTCCCACTTGCACTAGAGTCAATAATCTAGTTCACATCGCCATGTGATTAACACTCACAGGTCACATCGCCATGTGACCAACATCCAAAGAGTTTACTAGAGTCAATAATCTAGTTCATATCACTATGTGATTAACACTCAATGAGTTCTGGGTTTGATCATGTTGCTTGTGAGAGAGGTTTTAGTCAACGGGTCTGAACCTTTCAGATCCGTGTGTGCTTTACAAATCTCTATGTCATCTCCTAGATGCAGCTACCACGCTCTATTTGGAGCTATTCCAAATAACTGTTCTACTATACGAATCCAGTTTACTACTCAGAATAATCTGGATTAGTGTCAAAGTTTGCATCGGCGTAACCCTTTACGACGAACTCTTTTACCACCTCCATAATCGAGAAAATTCCTTAGTCCACTAGTTACTAAGGATAACTTTGACCGTTGTCCTGTGATCCATTCTTGGATCACTCTTGTACCCCTTGACTGACTCATGGCAAGGCACACTTCAGGTGCGGTACACAGCATAGCATACTGTAGAGCCTACGTCTTAAGCATAGGGGACGACCTTCGTCCTTTCTCTCTATTCTGCCATTGTCAAGCTTTAAGTCTTAACTTCATACCTTACAACTCAGGCAAGAACTCCTTCTTTGACTGATCCATCTTGAACACCTTCAAGATCATGTAAAGGTATGTGCTCATTTGAAAGTACCATTAAGCGTTTTGATCTATCCTTATAGATCTTGATGCTCAATGTTCAAGTAGCTTAATCCAGGCTCTCCATTGAAAAACACTTTCCAAATAACCCTATATGCTTTCCAGAAATTCTACGTCATTTCTGATCAACAATATGTCAACAACATATACTCATCAGAAATTCTATAGTGCTCCCACTTTGTATACACCCAAAATCTTTGATCATCAAAGCATACATTCCAACTCCGAGATGCTTACTCCAGTCCTCAGAAGGATTGCCGGAGCTTTGCATACTTATTAGCATCTTTCAGGATTGACAAAACCTTCCGGTTGTATCACATACAACCTTTCCTCAAGAAAATCGTTGAGGAAACAATGTTTTGACATCCTATCTGCAAGATTTCTTAAATAATGCAGTAATCGCTAATATAATTCCAATAGACTCTTAGCCTCGCTACGAGTGAGAAAGTCTCATCGTAGTCAACTCCTTGAACTTGTCAGAAAACATCTTAACGACAAGTCGAGCTTTCTTAATGGTGACATTTACCATCATTGTCCGTCTTCCTTTTAAAATCCATCTGTACCTAACAGCCTTATGACCATCAAGTAGTTCTTCCAAAGTCTACACTTTGTTTTCATATATGGATCCTCTCTCGAATTTTATGGCCTCGAGCCATTTATCGGAATCCGGGCCCACCATCGCTTCTCCATAGCTCGTAGGTTCAGTGTTGTCTAGCAACATGACTTCCAAGACAGGATTACGTACCACTCTGAAGTAGTACGCATCCTTGTCATCCTACGAGGTTTGGTAGTGACTTGATCTGAAGTTTCATGATCACTATCATAAGCTTCCACTTCAATTGGTGTAGGTGCCACAGGAACAACTTCCTGTGCCCTGTCACACACTAGTTGAAGAGACGGTTCAATAACCTCATCAAGTCTCCACCATCCTCCCCTCAATTCTCTCGAGAGAAACTTTTCCTCGAGAAAGGACCCGATTCTAGAAACAATCCTTATTGCTTTCGGATCTAAGACAGGAGGTATACCCAACTGTTTTGGGTGTCCTATGAAGATGCATTTATCCGCTTTGGGTTCGAGCTTATCAGCCTGAAACTTTTTCACATAAGCGTCACAGCCCCAAACTTTTAAGAAATGACAGCTTAGGTTTCTCTAAACCATAGTTCATACGGTGTCATCTCATCGGAATTACGTGGTGCCCCTTTTAAAGTGAATGTGGTTGTCTCTAATGCCTAACCCATAAACTATCGTGGTAATTCGATAAGAGACATCATGGTATGCATCATATCCAATAGGGTGCAGTTATGATGTTCGGACAAACCATCAAACTATGGTGTTCCAGGCTGTATTAGTTGTGAAACAATTTCCACAATGTCTTAATTCTGTGCCAAACTCGTAATTCAGATATTCATCTCTATGATCATATCATAGATATTTTATCCTCTTGTCACGACGATCTTTCAACTTCACCCTGAAATTACTTGAACCTTTCAATAATTCAGACTCGTGATTCATCAAGTAAATATACTCAACATCTACTCAAATCATCTGTGAAGTAAGAACATAACGATATCCAGTACACGCCTCAGCACTCATTGGACTGCACACATCAAAATGTATTACTTCCAACAAGTTGCTTTCTAGTTCCATTTTACTGAAACCGAGGCTTTCAGTCATCTTGCCCATGTGGTATGATTTGCATGTCTCAAGTGATTCAAAATCAAATGAGTCAAAACGGTCCATTTGCATGGAGTTTCTTCATGCATATACACCAATAGACATGGTACGCATGTCTCAAACTTTTCAAAAACGAGTGAGCCCAAAGATCCATCAACATGGAGCTTCTTCATGCGTTTTATACCGATATGACTTACGTGGCAGTGCCACAAGTAGGTGGTACTATCATTACTATCTTTTGGCATGAACATGTGTATCACTACGATCGAGATTCAATGAACCATTCATTTTAGGTGCAAGACCATTGAAGGTATTATTCAAATAAACAGAGTAACCATTATTCTCCTTAAATGAATAACCGCATTGCGATAGACATAATCCAATCATGTCTATGCTCAACGCAAACACCAATCTCGATGGTAGAGGGAGCTTGCGATGCTTGATCATATCAACATTGGAAACACTTCCAACACATATCGTCAGCTCACCTTTAGCTAGTCTCCGTTTATTCCGTAGCTTTTATTTCGAGTTACTAACACTTAGCAACCGAACCGGCATCTAATACCCTGGTGCTAGTAGGAGTACTAGTAAAGTACACATCAACACAATGTATATCCAATATACTTCTATCGACCTTGTCGGCCTTCTCATCTACCAAGTATCTAGGGTAATTCTGCTCCAGTGGCTGTTCCCCTTATTACAGAAGCACTTAGTCTCGGGTTTGGGTTCAACCTTGGGTTTCTTCACTAGAGCAGCAGCTGATTTGCCGTTTCATGAAGTATCCCTTCTTGCCCTTGCCCTTCTTAAAACTAGTGGTTTCACCAACCATCAACAATTGATGCTCCTTCTTGATCTCTACTTTCGCGGTGTCAAACATCGCGAATATTTCAAGGATCATCATATATGTCCCTGATATATTATAGTTCATCACGAAGCTCTAGTAGCTTGGTGGTAATGACTTCGGAGAAACATCACTATCTCATCTGGAAGATCAACTCCCACTCGATTCAAATGATTGTTGTACTCAGACAATCTAAGCACAAGTTCAACAATTGAGCTTTTCTCCCTTAGTTTGCAGGTTAAGAAAATCGTCGGAGGTCTTATACCTCTTGACGTGGGCACGAGCCTGAAATCCCAATTTCAGCCCTCAAAACATCTCATATGTTTCGTGACGTTTCAAAATGTCTTCGGTGCCTCAACTCTAAACCGTTTAACTGAACTATCACGTAGTTATCAAAACGTGTATGTCAGATGTTCGCAACATCCACAGACGACGTTCAAGGTTCAGCATACTTAGCGGTGCATTAAGGACATAAGCCTTCTAAGAAGCAATGAGGACAATCCTCAGTTTACGGACCTAGTCCGCATAATTGCTACTATCAACTTTCAACTAATTTTTCTCTAGGAACACATCTAAACAGTAGAACTATAGCATGAGCTACGACATAATTTGCAAAATCCTTTTGACTATGTTCAGGATAATTAAGTTCATCTTATGAACTCCCACTTAGATAGACATCCCTCTAGTCATCTAAGTGATTACATGATCCGAGTCAACTAGGCCGTGTCCGATCATCACGTGAGACGGACTAGTCAACGTCGGTGAACATCTTCATGTTGATCGTATCTTCTATACGACTCATGCTCGACCTTTCGGTCTTCTGTGTTCCGAGGCCATGTCTGTACATGCTAGGCTCGTCAAGTTAACCCTAAGTGTTTTGCATGTGTAAAACTGTCTTACACCCGTTGTATGTGAACGTAAGGATCTATCACACCCGATCATCACGGCGTGCTTCGAAACGACGAACTGTAGCAACGGTGCACAGTTAGGGGAGAACACTTCTTGAAATTTTAATGAGGGATCATCTTATTTACTACCGTCGTTCTAAGCAAATAAGATGTATAAACATGATAACCATCACATGCAATCAAATAATAGTGACATGATATGGCCAATATCATATAGCTCCTTTGATCTCCATCTTGGGGCTCCATGATCATCTTGTCACCGGCATGACACCATGATCTCCATCATCATGATCTCTATCATCGTGTCTTCATGAAGTTGTCTCGTCAACTATTACTTCTACTACTACAGCTAACGGTTAGCAATAAAGTAAAGTAATTACATGACGTTTATGTTGACACGCAAGTCATAAATAAATAAAGACAACTCCTATGGCTCCTGCCGGTTGTCATACTCATCGACATGCAAGTCATGATTCCTATTACAAGAACATGATCAATCTCACACATCACATATATCATTCATCACATCCTTTTGGCCATATCACATCACATAGCATACCCTGCAAAAACAAGTTAGACGTCTTCTAATTGTTGTTTGCATGTTTTACGTGGCTGCTATGGGTTTCTAGCAAGAACGTTTCTTACCTACGCAAAACCACAATGTGATATGCCAATTGCTATTTGCCCTTCATAAGGACCCTGTTCATCGAATCCGATCCGACTAAAGTGGGAGAGACAGGCACCCGCTAGCCACCTTATGCAACTAGTGCATGTTTGTCGGTGGAACCGGTCTCACGTAAGCATACGTGTAAGGTTGGTCCGGGCCGCTTCATCCCACAATACCGTCGAATCAAGATAAGACTAGTAACGGCAAGCATATTGAACAAAATCAACGCCCACAACTACTTTGTGTTCTACTCGTGCATAGTAACTACGCATAGACCCAGCTCTGATACCACTGTTAGGGAACGTAGCAGAAATTCAAAATTTTCCTACGTGTCACCAAGATCTATCTATGGAGAGACTAGCAACGAGGGGAAGGAGAGTGCATCTACATACCCTTGTAGATCGCTAAGCGGATGCGTTCAAGTGAACGGGGTTGATGGAGTCGTACTCGTCGTGATTCAAATCACCGATGACCAAGTGCCGAACGCAGGGCACCTCCGCGTTCAACACACGTGCAGCCCGGTAACGTCTCCCATGCCTTGATCCAGCAAGGAGAGAGGGAGAGGTTGAGGAAGACTCCATCCAGCAGCAGCACAACGGCATGGTGGTGATGGAGGAGCGTGGCAATCCTTCAGGGCTTCGCCAAGCACCACAGAAGAGGAGGGAGAGAGAGATGCATGGCTGCACCAACGAGAGATCGAATCACGTGTGTTGTGGGCAGCCCCCTAGGCCTCATATATATAGGGAAGGGAAGGGGCTGCGCCCCCTCTAGGGTTCCCACCCCTAGGGGAGGCGGCAGCCCTAGATGGGGAGCAAGGGGGGCGGCCAAGAGGGGATGGGAGAGGGAGGCGCACCAATATGGGCCCTAAGGCCCATATCCCATTAGGGTTTGCCCCTTCTCCATCTCTTAGGCGCATGGGCCTTAGTGGGGCTGGTTCCCTTGGCCCATGTAGACCAAGGAGCATTCCCTACAGCCCATGTGGCCCCCCGGGGCAGGTGGCCCCACTTGGTGGACCCCCGGGACCCTCCCGGTGGTCCCGGTACATTACCGATAAACCCCGAAACTCTTCCGGTAACCAAAACAGGACTTCCCATATATAAATCTTTACCTCCGGACCATTCCGGAACTCCTCGTGACGTCCGGGATCTCATCCGGGACTCCGAACAACATTCGGTAACCACATACAAACTTCCTTTATAACCCTAGCGTCATCGAACCTTAAGTGTGTAGACCCTACGGGTTCGGGAGACATGCAGACATGACCGAGACGATCTCCGGTCAATAACCAACAGCGGGATCTGGATACCCATGTTGGCTCCCACATGTTCCACGATGATCTCATCGGATGAACCACGATGTCAAGGACTTAATCAATCCCGTATACAATTCCCTTTGTCTAGCGGTATTGTACTTGCCCGAGATTCGATCATCGGTATACAGATACCTTGTTCAATCTCGTTACCGGCAAGTCTCTTTACTCGTTCCGTAACACATCATCCCGTGATCAACTCCTTGATCACATTGTGCACATTATGATGATGTCCTACCGAGTGGGCCCAGAGATACCTCTCCGTCACACGGAGTGACAAATCCCAGTCTCGATTCGTGCCAACCCAACAGACACTTTCGGAGATACCCGTAGTGTACCTTTATAGCCACCCAGTTACGTTGTGACGTTTGGCACACCCAAAGCATTCCTACGGTATCCGGGAGTTGCACAATCTCATGGTCTAAGGAAATGATACTTGACATTAGAAAAGCTTTAGCATACGAACTACACGATCTAGTGCTATGCTTAGGATTGGGTCTTGTCCATCACATCATTCTCCTAATGATGTGATCCCGTTATCAACGACATCCAATGTCCATGGTCAGGAAACCGTAACCATCTATTGATCAACGAGCTAGTCAACTAGAGGCTTACTAGGGACATGGTGTTGTCTATGTATCCACACATGTATGTGAGTTTCCTATCAATACAATTCTAGCATGGATAATAAACGATTATCATGAACAAGGAAATATAATTATAACTTATTTATTTTTGCCTCTAGGGCATATTTCCAACAGTGTTGTCCCAACAGGTTCCAAGCCGGGAGGAGGTGGTCCTGGAGGCGCCGCAAGGCGACATCCCGGACTCCAGGAGGAAAGGGGATGAAACCCCCCCAGGGCTCCAAGTCCGGCTCTAGGCCGTACACCGCTCTGGAACCTTCAAAGGTTCCAGAGTCCGGCGGGGGACCTCCTTCCAAGAGGAGCAAGCCCACCGTGCCGGTGACCCCCGTCCAACCGGAGGCGCCGGACAATCTGTTGGAGGCGCTCCAAGGCGCCTCCATCGACGAGGAGCACCGCACCATTATGAGGGCGGTGGTCCAGAAGGTTCAGTCCGCCAAGAGCGGACTGACTTAAGCTTGTACTAGCCTGTTAACGGGCTTTGAGGTAAGTAAAGAATGTGTAAATAATATTACCACATAGACAGTAGCCCATGATGATCTGTTTGGCGTTCGGGAAGAAAAGCCGAATAGAGGATCAACGAAAATTCGTAGGAGTCTAACAAAAAGGAGTCAATATGCGTATGCAGGCTTCCCTGCTTGCGTTCGCCGCACTGACTGCAGAAGTGGACACGCTAAAGCAGAACCTTGAGCGGTCTGAGCAAGAGCTCGAGCGTGCCAAGAAGCAGCTCGAGGACAATGAAGGTAAGAAATACCTTGTTTAAATATATATAAAAAGGTGCAATTGCAAAAAATGATAGGATTATCGTGGCTATTGTAGGGGCCACGTCTGAGGTGGCGACCCTTAAGCAAGCGCTGGACGAGGCCGAGAAGAGGGCGGCCACGGAGCGAACCGAGCGGGAGAAGTATGAGGCCGAGGTTGGCAAGGTACGGCAAGAGCTCCAGGCTCTCATGGAAAAACATGAGAGTTTGGAGCTTGACTCAAAGACGCGAGCGTCCGAGCTCGCGGTGGCTATTGAAAACGCCAAGTCTACCAAGGCCGAATCCCAGAAGACCCTCCAGGAGTTGGATGAGGTGAAGAATATAGCGGCGGGTAAGGCATTCTTTATGCAAAGCAAACACATAAACGTGAGTTACTTGTTACTTACCCGAATCCGGAGCTCTCTAGGAGCGTTCGCAGATCTTCCCCAGATTGTGTCCGATGCCGCCGCATTCTATCGAGCCGAGGAGGGCAGCTCGACAGAGAAGGTGTTCTGGTCTCAGTATGCTGATGCCGGACACCCCGTGCCCCTGAGCGACCAGTTGAAGCAATTGGTCGAGCTCCACAAGGCGGCTGAACAGGCCATGAAGGGCCTCATAGTTCGGCTGTGGCCTGGAGGGGCTCTGCCTGGGAGCTATTTCGGGCTGGTGCAGCAGCTGGTGGAGGCCTGTCCAAGGCTTGAAGTCATCAAGCGCTCCGTCTGCATTGAAGGTGCCCGTAGGGCCCTTGCCCATGCTAAGGTGCACTGGGGCAAGCTGGATGCTGAGAAGCTTGTGAAGGACGGGCCACCACCAGGGAAAGAGCATCGCAAGCCCGAGAATTATTATAAGGATGTTCTAAAGGGTGCCTGCCTTGTGGCAGATGAGTGTTCTAGGGATGTAATTTTTGAGTGAAACTTGCTCATTTTGTCCTGTGCGCTGAAAACTTGTTCATATGCGCTAAGCAATGCTGTTGGAATTTAAAATATTACCTTCTGTGCGGCTGTTTATCAATTCTGAGAGATGGCAAGTCGTCGGCTTCTGCCCCCATGCCGCTAGTGCTGGGGTGTTCGGGGATAAACCTGAGCGCTCTTTTTCCCATGTTTGGGTCCTTCGAGGGAGGCGCTCAGCCCAACGAACAAGGCAATCGGACTATAATGCGTGAACACTCTCACTTAGCCATAGAATTCTATAATTTTAAATTTCGGCGAAGCCCCTGGTATTCGGAAGACCGAGTTCGGGGCGCTATCCACGCCTTGGCCGGACAGAGCCGGCTCCTCGCTCTAAGCGGCATAAGTCGTTAGGGACTCGAAAAACCTCTCGAACAGCGACCAGCTCTCACTTCATCATGGCAGTCAGTTTTAGCTTTCTCCACTGAGGTGCTCGACCCAGCTCAACTGGGGCACAATCGTAGTGGTTCTCCTAGTGCTACCTTAGCCAATATAGCGGAACGTAAGGCACCAAAACATAGGAGCCGGGTAAACCCAACTATTGACCCAAGACATGATTCAGAGCCGATGCATATAATGCTATAAGTTTGGGGTGCCGCACTTGTTAAAGTGTTTGGACTTCTCACACCGTATTGAGGGGTACTAAAGCCCCTGGCTTATTTAGGCCGTACCAAAGTGTACGGGTGCAATATGTCGTTAAGGAACATATATATATATATAAAAGAGTAATGCAAAAATAGACAAAAGCTATGCACTGTTTATTAAAGAAGGCTGCGATCAAAGCAGAACGATACAAATAATGCGATAAGCAAAAGGTTGGACTATGTAACATGTCCGTTCCAGGGGCAAGCTGCGGAATAGTATGTGAAACAAGTATACTGCTCGTGATAGAGACCACCTGGGAGTTCCGTAATGCGGCGTGGCTTGTCTGCTTCCCTGGTTCTTGCATCGTTTGTGCGGCAACTGAACTGCCGAACAGGCCTTCCGAAGTGTGGAGTCCTGAAAGTAAGAGAAAATTAAAAGTTCGGCAGCCCCTGGTGCGGTTTAAGCCGTGTTTCGGGCGTGCCGTGATGGTGCCCCTCCCCCTGTACCCATGGTACTTCTAGAGCGTAGTTATGTACGTGAAGTACTAGTGTCGCATTTTTGCGAGGGCTGGGGTTGGGGCCGCATTGCTACGCCTGCTCGGATCGTGCCAGGCGGTCTTGTTGTAGGTTACTTCGGGCGCACTTGACGGTGTCCGGTCGTTTAATGGCCGGACTGGAGAACTGCCTGGAGAGGCTGCTTTGTACTTCCGCTGCAAGGGCCGCCGTATGCTCCTCCGTTCGGAGGGAGCGTTCGGTGTTTCCATTGACCGTAATTACTCCTCGAGGGCCTGGCATCTTGAGCTTAAGGTATGCGTAGTGCGGTACCGCATTGAACTTGGCGAATGGAGTTCGTCCGAGCAGTGCGTGATAGCCACTGCGGAATGGGACTATGTAGAAGATTAACTCCTCTCTTCAGAAATTATCCGGAGATCCGAAGACCACTTCAAGTGTGACTGAGCCTGTACAGTTGGCCTCTACACCTGGTATTACGCCTTTAAAGGTCGTTTTGGTGGGCTTAATCCTCAAGGGATCTATGCCCATTTTCCGCACTGTGTCCTGGTAAAGCAGGTTCAGGCTACTGCCGCCGTCCATAAGGACTCTAGTGAGATGAAATCCGTCAATAATTGGGTCTAGAACCAATGCGGCGAATCCGCCATGACGGATGCTAGTGGGATGGTCCCTTCGATCAAATGTGATCGGGCAGGAGGGCCATGGGTTGAACTTTGGGGCAACTGGCTCTACCGCGTATACGTCCCTTAACGCGCGCTTCCGCTCCCTTTTGGGGACGTGGGTTGCGTATATCATGTTCACCGTCCGCACTTGTGGGGGAAAACCCTTCTGTCCGCTGTTGTTCGGCGGCCGGGGCTCCTCGTCGTCCTCGCTATGCAGCCCCTTGTCTTCATTTTCGGTGTTTAACTTGCCTGCCTGCTTGAACACCCAACAATCCCTGTTGGTGTGATTGGCCGGCTTTTCGGGGGTGCCATGTATCTGGCACAAGCGGTCGAGTATTCGGTCCAAACTGGACGAGCCTCTGAATCCGGCATTAACTGCCGTATCCTCAGCGTTGTCGCCGTTAATGCGGCGCTTCTGCTTGTTGCGACGCGACCTGCCACTACTGTCCCTGGTATCCGAATTACCAGGGTTCTTGGTCATATTGTTGCTACGAGCGAGCCAGCTGTCTTCTCCCGCGCAAAAGCGGGTCATGAGTGTCGTGAGTGCTTCCATAGACTTCGGTTTTTCCTGTCCAAGGTGCCGGGCAAACCACTCATCACGGATATTGTGCTTGAAGGCTGCTAGGGCCTCAGCGTCCGGACAGTCGACTATTTGATTTTTCTTTGTTAGGAACCGTGTCCAGAAATGCCTGGCCGATTCCTCTGGCTGCTGAATTACGTGACTTAGGTCATCGGCGTTTGGGGGTCGCACATAAGTGCCCTGGAAATTGTCGAGGAATGCGGCTTCCAGGTCCTCCCAACAACTGATTGATCCTATTGGCAAGATGTTAAGCCAATGCTGAGCTGGTCCTTTAAGTTTGAGTGGAAGGTATTTGATGGCATGGAAATCATTGCCGCGGGCCATGTGGATATGAAGGAGATAATCCTCGATCACCGCCGGATCTGTTGTGCCATCATATGATTCGATATTTACGGGTTTGAAACCCTCGGGGATTTGATGATCCATTATTTCGTCTGTGAAGCATAGTGGGTGTGCGGCGCCTCTGTACTGGGCTATATCACGACGTAGCTCCAATGAGCTTTGTCTACTGTGTTCGGCCCTGCCGAATTTGTGGCTGGCGTGACGGTTACCGTCTCGATCCGTGGGGCGCCCACGCGATCCGTAGATCGATCTTGTTTGCCTTGCCTTGTCCTCCAAAATATCTCATAAGTCCGGCGCATGTTCCCGTGCCTTGGTACGGGGTGCAGCTTGAGTGGACGGACGAGAGGCCTCTCTGTCGCGGCCACGAGGTGGCCGGTCGGCCGCATCAAGTGCTTCCTCCTCTAATCGGAGTAGCAACCTGCGCTTTGGGTAGCTCTTGGAGGGGCGTTCGAGTTTATGCTCTTCGGCCGCAAGGACTTCAGTCCATCTGTCGACTAGCAAATCTTGATCAGCTCTAAGCTGTTGCTGTTTTTTCTTGAGGCTTCTTGTCGTGGCCATAAGCCTGCGTTGAAAACGCTCTTGCTCGACGGGATCCTCTGGCACGACGAATTCGTCGTCGTCGAGGCTTGCCTTGTCTTCGGAGGGAGGCATATAATTATCGTCCTCGACCTCTCTCTCTGTCGCTATCTCATGAGGGCTGGTTTCTCCATCCTCCTGTGCTAAATCTTGCTGGAGGGGGTTTTCTTCGGCACTTTCCGGAGTATTATTATCTCCCGTGCTGGAATCATCGTGTTTGTTTTGGCGGGATTTTGAGCGGCGCCGCTGACGCCGGCGCTTAGGCTGTTTCTTGGAGAGGTCATCCTCCGCTGTTCCATCACCATCTCCTTCTTTTGGGGTGTCCACCATGTATATGTCATATGACGAGGTGGCTTTCCAGGGCCTGATAGGCGCCGGTTCTTGATCATCTCCTTCATCGGCATCCAAACCGTCGATGTCTTTGGAGTCGAAGTCGAGCATCTCGGTTAAGTCGTCGACAGTGGCTACAAAGTGGGTGGTGGGTGGGCTTTGAATTTCTTCATCGTCTGAATCCCAACCTTGCTGACCATAGTCCGGCCAGGGATCTCCTGATAAAGAGAGAGACTTCAGTGTCTTCAGAATATCGCCAAAAGGCGAGTATTGAAAGATGTCCGCGGTAGTAAACTCCATAATCGGCGCCCAATCGAATTCAATCGGCAGGGGCGTAGAGGGTTCGGAGTCCAGAGAGGAGTCCGGTTCCTTGGAGTCACGAGTCTCGTAGAGTGCGGGGCTGGTGTTTGGCTCGATCGCCGTTGGGATCGCAGCCCCCGAGGCGGCGTCCAACCACCCATCCTCGATCGGTGCAGTTGGCTCCGAATTAAGGGTCGAAGCCGATGCGGGTGCGGCCTCCAGGGCACTGTTCGGCGACAGAGCTAGATCATGCTCGTCGTGACAGTGCGGCGCGCTCGGCAGTGGCTCGAATCCGTCGAAGATCAAGTCCCCGCGAATGTCAGCCGTGTAGTTTAAACTTCCAAATCTGACCTGACGGCCAGGGGCATAGCTTTCGATCTGCTCCAGATGGCCAAGTGAATTGGCCCGCAGTGCGAAGCCGCCGAAGACGAAGATCTGTTCGGGGAGGAAGGTCTCACCCTGGACTGCATCGCCATTGATGATTGTAGGAGCCATCAAGCCTGACGGCGATGACACAGAGGAACTCTCAATGAAAGCACCAATGTCGGTGTCAAAACCGGCGGATCTCGGGTAGGGGGTCCCGAACTGTGCGTCTAGGCCAGATGGTAATAGGAGACAAGGGACACGAAGTTTTACCCAGGTTCGGGCCCTCTCAATGGAGGTAAAACCCTACGTCCTACTTGATTAATATTGATGATATGGGTAGTACAAGAGTAGATCTACCATGAGATCAAAGAGGCTAAACCCTAGAAGCTAGCCTATGGTATGATTGTTGTTGTCTATGTTGTCCTACGGACTAAAACCCTCCGGTTTATATAGACACCAGAGAGGGTTAGGGTTACACAAAGTCGGTTACAATGGTAGGAGATCTGCATATCCGTATCGCCAAGCTTGCCTTCCACGCCAAGGAAAGTCCCTTCCGAACACGGGACGAAGTCCTCAATCTTGTATCTTCATAGTCCAGGAGTCCGGCCGAAGGTATAATCCGGCTATCCGGACACCCCCTAATCCAGAACTCCCTCACCCACAAATCAACGGTCAAGTCGAACGAGAAAATGGTCTTATAATGAGCGGCATTAAACCTAGATTAGTGCGCTCCTTAACGGAGTCTAACACGCACTGGGTAGAGGAGCTCGACTCCGTACTCTGGGGGCTGCGGACCATGCCGAATCGTAGTACCGGATACACACCGTTTTTTATGGTGTACGGCGCAGAGGCAGTCCTGCCCTGTGACATAATTCATGACTCACCTCGAGTGCGCATGTATGAAGAAAGAGAAGCCGAGCTCGATCGGCAGGACAGTCTGGACACCTTGGAGGAAGAGCGCGACGTAGCCAAAGCCCGTTCCGCATTTTACCAGCAACAGGCTCGCAGATACCAAAGCAGAGAAGTACGGGCCAAAACTTATAACGTTGGCGAACTAGTTCGCCGGCTGCCGGATAAGAAAAAGAACAAGCTAGAGCCCAAATGGGAAGGTCCCTTCATCATCGACCATGTTCTGACCGGCGGAGCGTACCGACTGTGCGATGCATCGACTAGTCGACTCGAGCCGAACCCATGGAACGCAGCCAGGCTCCAAAGATTCTACGCCTAGCATCGGACTTTATGTTAGTCCCCTCCCTTTGTCCATTTTCTGCATATGCGTCATCTGTCTTGTTTCGCTTTCTTTCTTTTATTTCTCTAGGCTTCCAAGGGTCACCTTGTGCCTCACTTGTACATTATAGATATGGTAGCCGCACTCTATACACCTGGGGGCTTCTTTCACAGAAGCTTAAATTATTCACCTGGGCATCACGCCCAACACATGCGTTATACTTCCGCATGTACCTTTTTTCACCATTATATGCATCGATATGACTTAAGTTTTGGCCAAGCTGGGTTGCCTGGCTCTTGTATTTATGCCCTACGTTCCCGTTAATTTGGCTAGGGCATAAGGGGAGCACCTCTGCGATTGTTACCGCCGGGTCAGCCGGACGTGTACCTCAGACTGGGTGAAGCCGAAAGCTAGCGTTCTTAAGAGAATATTCGGTCGGTGAAGAAAAGATGACTTTTATTTATTATCCATATCTGCCCCTAGATGTTTTTTTTGCGCTTCTTGTCACAGTCTGGACATGCACTTTAGGGCATGCCTACCCAGGGAAAGGAACCCTTAACAGAACTATTCTCTCTGGAAGATGTTTCTTACTACCCATGTAAAATAACATAACTAGTTGGGCACTTGTCTGATAAAGCACTAATGACCCCTACGTCTGGTCTCCACGCATGCCCCGGTTCTTACATAACCAAAAGGGTATTCTGATACACTCCGGACCGTCGGGTCCCGAGGTTGAAGCGAAAAGGTCCGCCACGACAAACGATCTACAATCCGGCTAGAAGGCATCATACATGTCACTTTAAAATTACATAGTAAATTTGACTGGTTGAATTCCTCTTCAATGCCATCCAATAGGCTGTCTAGTCTACAGTCCTGTTGGGAATACTTTGCGGCCAATTCTACTTGGTCGTACACTAAACTGACAGGGATCTCCTTGCCATCAGGCCCCACAGGTCCGACTTCGGCCATGCGGTTCGGGTCAGCCTTCGTGTACCGTGTCTTCACCATTGCCCAGGCTTCCCTGGCACCCTGACGGCAGGCCGATATCTTCCATAATCGGAAGCGCCGCCGTGCTCCCTTCAGCCTTTCTGCAAGCTCTCCTAGGCCTTCGGGTATGGAGACGGACGGCCACAAGGCCTGGGCGACGCCTTGCATCACCTGCCGAACTCGTTCGTGCAACTGCGAGAGCTCGGGAAGAAGATCACCCGTCGAACCAGGCATCTCTTCGGCAGGACGACCTGTAAGCATACCTACACACATAACTCTGTCAGCCAGCTTCCTTGCCGAACACTTTTTTCAAAGTTCGTTCAAGCACTTACTAAATATGCCGCGTCGAAGCCGCCGATTCTCCTTAACAGAGTCCGACAGTTGGGCGCGAAAATCTTTTAGTTCCACGCCCAGCTTGGTGTTGGCATCTTGGAGATCATTCTTCTCCTGCCTCACCCTCGTCAGCGCGCTCTCACCAGCCTTCAGCTGGCGTATGAGCTGTTGCTTATCCGGATTTACTCCAGCGTCATCTGCAATTTTATCGTCAGATCTGCATATACACCGTACTCTAATACGATACTTATCATTCGAAGGATATGCTACCAGAGGGGGTCTTTTTGGGCTCCCCCGCTGCGGCTAGTGCGGCTTGCAGTTGGGCTTTGCACTCTTCCAGCTCCTGGGACAGTTGAGTATTCTTTTCTGTAAGAACCTGCATAACAAATGAGCCTTAAATCAGTTATCCTAACTGTTTCAAGTCTCAGGGGCTACTGATATATATAATCATCAAATTTTCTCACCCATATGTCTTTTACATACTGCTCCGTGGCTCTGGCTAGACCATTTTGAGAGGCACGGAGGTGCGCGTCTCCCGAGTTGAAGGCATCCAATGCCTCTTGGGAGAAACAAGCGTCACGAAGAACAGTCCGGCGACGCCTGTGGTTCATGGCACTTTCCACCTCAGAATGGGTGGCGGACAGTTTATCCGCATCCTCTGTCGGAGGAGCACCCGGCGCACACCTTGTATTCGTTCCCGCCTCTGAATCCGGCCTTGGAGCCTGGCTTGTGGAGGCGCGATTGGTAGCCTCTCGGGGTATAGTCCGGTGAGCTCTCTATTTCCTGAAAAGAAGGCATGGGCGTTAATATGCCTCCGCAAATAATGTCTTGCAATAAAGACGGCGCGCCGTACCACTGCGCTGGTGCCTCAATCTGGACTGCATATCTTTTCATCCTGCCTGGCCTTGCGGCCCCTTGTTGGCTAGTTGCCACAGGCTCGACCTTCTGCCCCGAGGACCTCCCCTGCAAAACACGGCTGTTATACGGCAATCAAAAAGCGCAAGGACGGATCCCTTTTTACGTGTTGGGACTTCGCTCTCAGTCACCTGTGAGGCTGGAACTAGCCCAGGGTAATCGGCCGTAATGGCCACCAAGGCGTTGTCATTACTCCATTGGTAAAATACCCCATCGGTCAGCTCCACAGATATGTCCGGATCCTCCTAGGAGGCCGGGTCAAGGGACCATCCGGGGTCCTCGGGTTGCGGAGGAGGGCTATTTATCTCCTTTACTGCCTGGCGCAGCTCCTGGGATAAAATCGCTAGAATAAATACTTAACTACGGGAATACGAAATGGATGGGCAATAAAAAGTCTCCGCTTACCCAACCCGGAGGATTGTACATAGAAAATCCGCCCTACGGGTTGACACGAAGGAATTCCTCCTCTTCTCCCTTGTACAAAGTGGATAAGATCTTTATTAGATCGGCAGCTGATCCCGGCCCTTTGCGTCCGTGGCGGGTGGCGCCATCCTCCCCGTTGAAATCCCACATGGGGTGGCCTCTATACTGAAGCGGATGCACCCCCCGCATGATGCATGTGGCCATGACCTCGATCATGGTCAATCCGGATCGAGCTAAAAAACTTATCCGGCTCATCAGGTAAAGAATGTCCCTGTCATCTTCCTCCAGGGAGCTCCGTGGATGCCAGCTCTGGCGCTTCTTCAAAGGGGCGTTGTCGAACTCCGGAAGGCCGATCCGAATAGGGTCCGGGAGGGGGACATCTTCTGTATAAAACCATTCTGAAGGCAAGTCTTCAGACGTCTTCTTCGGGGTCCCGGACAGGTATCCGGTCCCGGTAATACGCCACACTTTGGCTCCGCCCACTTGATATATTGATCCCTTCTTAGAATGGGGCTCAAGGCAGAACAACTTCTTCCACAGAGCGAAATGAGCCTCACAGCCCAAAAACAACTCGCAAAGGGCTACGTATCCCGCGATATGCAGCAGGGAGGCAGGCGTAAGGTTGTGCAACTGGAGGCCGTAGAACTCCAGAAGCCCCCGGAGAAACGGATGAATTGGGAATCCGAACCCTCTTACCAAATAAGGGACAAGGCATACCCGCTCTCCCTTGGAGGGATTGGGACGGCTCTCTGCTTGCTCTCCGCCATTGTAGGTGGCAAGCCCGGCTCGAACCGGGACCAGGTACGCTGGGGGAAGAATTCCCTTGGACTGAAGCATCACCAATTTGTTGTGCGGGATGGAACATCTCTCCCAATCTCCCGGTTTGGAGCTAGGGGTGCGAGAGGAGGAGCTGCGTCGACCGGCCATGATGGAATGGATCTCTGTCGGGTGCGCTCCGATGAAGGCTCGCCAAGGGGGGATGGTGTGATTTGGATCTGAATCATCGTGTTTTTTAATAGGCGGCTCATTCACACAGCTAGGGGGGTAAATATGAAAACACCCTGGCTCTTCACATTCGCTCGACACGTGGAAAGTGGCCATTATTGGGCGTGGAAGCCGAGGAGTACAAACATTTACAAGAAACCGGACATTATTTCGACAGGTACACCAAATTTGGAGAGGAACCCGCCTTGCAATGCCGAAGACAATACTGCGCGCCTGACTCGTCGTCATTGAAGCCTGGTTCGGGGGCTACTGAGGGAGTCCTGGATTAGGGGTCTCCGGACAGCCGGACTATCTCCATTGGCCGGACTGTTAGACTATGAAGATACAAGATTGAAGACTTCGTCTCGTGTCCGGATGGGACTCTACTTGGCGTGGAAGGCAAGCTAGGCAATACGTATATGGATATCTCCTCCTTTGTAACCGACCTTGTGTAACCCTAACCCTCTCCAGTGTCTATATAAACCGAAGGGTTTTAGTCCATAGGACAACAATCACAACATACAATCATACCATAGGCTAGCTTCTAGGGTTTAGCCTCTTTGATCTCGTGGTAGATCTACTCTTGTAACACCCATATCATCAATATTAATCAAGCAGGACGTAGGGTTTTACCTCCATCAAGAGGGCCCGAACCTGGGTAAAACTTCGTGTCCCTTGCCTCCTGTTACCATCCGGCCTAGACGCACAGTTCGGGACCCCCTACCCGAGATCCGCCAGTTTTGACACCGACAGGGACCGAACACCCGGTGCATGTGAGCGACCAGCTGAAGCAACTGGTCGAGCTACACAAGGCAGCCGAACAGGCCATGAGGGGTCTTATAGTCCGGATATGGCCTGGCGATTCCCTTCCCAATAGGTACTTCGGCCTGGTGAGGTAGCTTGTGGATGCCTGCCCACGGCTGGAAGTCATTAAGCGGTCCGTCTGCATCGAAGATGCACGCCGGGCTTTTGCCCGTGCGAAGGTGCACTGGGCCAAGATGGACGCCGAGAAGCTGGTGAAGGAGGGGCCGCCGCAGGGCAAGGAGCATCGTCACCCCGAAATGTATTATGAGGGTGTCCTGAAGGGTGCCCGTCTTGTGGCGGACGAGTGTGCGAAGGATGTAATTTTTGCAATGAACTTGCTCGTGTGATCTTGTATTATGAAAACTTGTTCATATGCGCTATGCAACGCTTGTTTGAATTTAAAATATTACCTTCTGTGCGGCTGTTTGTTAAATCTGAGAGACGGCGAGTCGTCGGCTTCTGCCCCCATGCCACAAGTGTTGGGGTGTTCAGGATAAATCTGAGCACTCTTTTTCCCATTGTTGGGTCCTTCGAGGGAGGTGCTCAGCGCAACGAACAAGGCAATCAGACTATAATGCTTTATCACTCTCACTTAGTGATAGAAGTCTACAATTTTAAATTTTGGCGAAGCCCCTAGTATTCGGAAGGCCGAATTCGGGACGCTATACATTCCTTAAGCCGGACTAAGCCGACTCCTCGCTCTAAGTGGCATAAGTCTTTAGGGACTCTAGACCTCTCGAACAGCGACCAGCTCTTGCCTTATCATGACAGTCAGTTTTAGCTTTCTCTACTGAGGTGCTTAGCCCAGATGAACCGGGGCACAATCGCAGTAGTTCTCCCAATGCTACCTTAGCCGATATAGCGAAACGTAAGGTACCAAAACATGGGAGCCGGGCAAACCCAACTATTGACCCAAGACATGATTCGGAGCTGATGCATATAATGCTATAAGTTCGGGGTGCCGCACTGTCGAAAGTGTTTGGACTTCTCACGCCGTATTATGGGGTACGCTTAAGCCCCTAGCGTATTGGCCGTACCAGAGGCCGGCTGGGCACGACGCCACACCCGGGTCGGCTGATCGCTATTGGAAATATGCCCTAGAGGCAATAATAAAGTGGTTATTATTATATTTCCTTGTTCACGATAATCGTTTATTATCCATGCTATAATTGTATTGATTGGAAACTCAAATACATGTGTGGATCCATAGAAAACAACATGTCCCTAGTGAGCCTCTACCGAGCAAGCTCATTGATCAAAGATGGCTATGGTTTCCTAGTCATAGACATGAGTTGTCATTTGATAACAGGATCACATTATTAGGAGAATGATGTGATGGACAAGACCCAAACTATAAACATAACATATGATCATATCAAGTTTATTGCTATCGTTTTCTGCATGTCAAGTATCTGTTCCTATGACCATGAGATCATGCAACTCGCTGACACCGGAGGAGTACCTTGTGTGTATCAAACGTCGCAACATAACTGGTGACTATAAAGATGCTCTACAGGTATCTCCAAGGGTGTCTGTTGAGTTGGCATGGATCAAGACTGGAATTTGTCACTCTGTATGACGGAGAGGTATCTCGGGCCCTCTGGGTAATACAACATCACAAGAATCTTGCAAGCATGTGACTAATGAGTTTGGTCACGGGATCTTGTATTACGGAACGAGTAAAGAGACTTGCCAGGAACAAGATTGAACTAGGTATGGAGATATCGACGATCGAATCTCGGGCAAGTAACGTATCGTCGGACAAAGGGAATTGTATACGGGATTAACTGAATCCTTGACATCATGGTTCAACCGATAAAGATCTTCGTGGAATATGTAGAAATCAATATGGGAATCCAGGTCCCGCTATTGGTTATTGACCGGAGAGGAGTCTCGGTCATGTCTACATGATTCTTGAACCCGTAGGGTTGCACGCTTAACGTTTGATAGCGCTAGGGTAGTATTGAGATATTAACAGTGGAAAGTACGAAGGTTGTTTCGAGTCCCGGATGGGATCCGGAACATCACGAGGAGCTCCGGAATAGTCCAGAGGTAAATATTCATATATGGAAAGTTGTTATCGGGGTTCCAAAAAAAGTTTGAGTTTTTTCGGTATTGTATCGGGAAGGTTCCAGAAGGTTCCGGAGTGGGGCCCACTAATAATCCCCAAGTGCGGGGAATCATCATAGCAGTTTCCAAAGGTGGAAGTGATAAGTATGGAGTGTCGAACCCACAAGGAGCTAAAGGAAAGATCAATATTCTCTCAAGTCCTATCTGCCACTCATAAAACTCTACATACACCGAACGTTTGCTTCCATCTAGAAATGAGAAATAAAACTACGTTGTGGGTATAAAGAGAATAGCTTTGCATGATATAGGAGAACTAAAATATAAAAATAGGTGTTGTTAACATAAAGTTAGAATATATTACTATATATTATAAATAGCGAGTGTGGAATAATGATGGATCGGTGTGCGGAATTGTCCTAGGAAATTGTTAACAAGATTGGTAGTCGTCATTGCAATTTTGTATGAGGGAGAGGCATAAGCGAACATACTTTCTCTCCTTGGATCATATGCACTTATGACTGGAACTCTAGTAAGCATCCGCAATTACTAAAGATCATTAAGGTAAAACCTAGCCATAGCATTAAAGTATCAAGTCCCCTTTATCCAATACATAACAACCCCCTTACTCGGGTTTATGCTTATGTCACTCAAGCAACCCACTATAAGCGAATCATGAACGCATTGCAACACCCTACAGCGGGAATCCTTCATGTGCGCGCGACACAGAAGGCACCATGGGACAACACCAAAATAAAACATACAACTCAAACCAATCTATATCATCAATCAACCCAAAAGACAAAATAAATCTACTCAAAATATCATAGGATGGCAACACATCATTGGATCATAATATGTGGCATAAAGCACCATGTTCAAGTAGGGGATTACAGCAGGGTGCGGGAGAGTGGACCGCGTAAAAGAGATGCAGATGGTGATGAAGATGGTGATGTTGATGAAGACGATCACCGCGGCGATGATTCCCTTGGTGGCACTCCGGCGCCACCGAGAGAGGGGGGAGAGAGTCTCCGCCATGTGCTTCCTCCTCCATGGCCTCCCCCCTAGATGGGGAGAGGTTCTCCCTCTGGTCCTTGGCCTCCATGGTGATGATGGCCCCCTCCGGGATGCTCCTCCATGGCCTTTGGCGATGATG
The DNA here is from genome assembly GCF_056163025.1 of Triticum urartu. NCBI lineage: Eukaryota > Viridiplantae > Streptophyta > Magnoliopsida > Poales > Poaceae > Triticum > Triticum urartu. The sequence goes on from NC_141875.1 coordinate 562,377,873, forward strand.
GCCCTCTCCGGCAGGGTGCCGGAGAGGGCCTAGATTTATTTTTCATGGCTACAGAGGCTTGCGGCGGCGGAACTCCTGATCTAGATTTATTTCTGGGCTTTTTGGTACTTATAGGAATTTTTGGCATCGGTCTCACGTCAAGGGGGTCCTCCGGGGGGGAGGGCGCACCCCTTACCTTTTCGTCACCTCGGGACTCTTCTGGTCCAACTCTTGTGCTTCGGGGTTCTCTTTTGGTCCATAAAAAATCAACGTAAATTTTCAGCCCATTTCGAGAACTTTTATTTCTGCAAAAAATGGCACCATGGTAGTTCTGCTGAAAACAATGTCAGTCTGGGTTAGTTCTAATCAAATCATACCAAAACCATATAAAATTGTTGTAAACATGGCATGAATACTTCATAAATTATAGATACGTCGGAGACGTATCAGCATCCCAAGCTTAATTCTTGCTCGTCCTCGAGTAGGTAAATGATAAATAAATAATTTATGAAGTGTGAATCCTAGCATAGTGTTGACACCTGATTTTGGCACAATGCAGAATGCAATGGAGATGGCCTCAAATGACAAAATATTCTAAATGAGAAATTTCACATTGCCGAGTGGAACAACTTTGATGTTTGGACCATAATCATTCGGCATCATATCAAAGACCAAAACTACACTCAGATTGTCATGTTTGGGTGTTCTGAGTGCTTTTTGGTCAAGTACGCCTCCAGGACAATCTCGTATGAAGGAATGCTCTACATGAATTGTCTTCGTCTCGTCGAATCGGTCGATTTTGATATAAAAATCATCTCAATCCGAGTTCGTATGCAAAAGTTAGAGCTATCTGGATGCAGCCCTGTCAAGAGGCGAAATATGACGCGGAAGACCAGACATCTCTTGGCAAGTGTCTGATGTAATGCGTGAGTGTTTTGGCCCAGAAGATGGCCTCGAATCGGAAAACGTTCAACACGAAAGTTTTTCATCTCATCAAAACGGTCAACTTTGCTTTTGGACACATTTTCATCCGAGGTCGTTTACTGCCTCAAAAACCTTGCCGGGGAAAGCTTGCCGCCGTGAACAGTAACCTTGCCGGGGAAAGCTTGCCGCCGTGAACAGTAACCTTGCCGGGGGAGAGCTTGCCGCCGTGAACAGTAACCTGCCGGGGAAAGCTTGCCGCCGTGAACAGTAACCTTGCCGGGGAAAGCTTGCCGCCGTGAACAGTAACCTTGCCGGGGGAGAGCTTGTCGCCGTGAACAGTAACCTGCCGGGGAAAGCTTGCCGCCGTGAACAGTAACCTTGCCGGGAAAGCTTGCTGCCGTGAACAGTAGAAACTGTCGAGGCCAATCCGACCAGATGCTGAAGATGGGCTCAAATACTTATCTAGATGGCTTCGGATGAAAAAGTGTTCAACACGGAGTTGTTCGTAACGTCAAAACGGTCAACTTTGCTTTTGGAGTCATCATCATCCGACATAGTATACGACCTGCAGAGACGCTGCAAGAGTCGGGCGGTCCAGTCAGCTACATGAACGAGTCCGACTCGAAATTAGAGATGACCCCGTGGAGTATTCAAGATGGCCTTATTTGGAAAAGTGATCAACATACGGATTGTTGGCCTCGTCGAAGCACACATAATTGATATTTGAACCGTCTCCATCGGAAGTCATATGCAGATTCCACAGCCCACGCAAGGAGCAAGACATAAGATTGGACCAGATTCGGGCTGAATTCGAGTGGGACCAGAACTAGGATTCTAGGACGTGAATTGATGTAATTTTCTTGTAAGGAAAGCCTAGATAAATCCTTTGCTTGTACGGGAAGTCCAGCCACCTCTTATATATGTTGGGGGTGATGGCCGATTGAACAACACACAATCGAACAAATCAATACACTACTTTTTCATATACGTTTTATCTCTCCACCGTTTTTCTATCTCGTTATTCGCTGTTCTTCGTGTTTGAGAGCTGCGAATTCCAAGGCTCTAGGGGCGAGCGAATCGACCTAGAGCAGCCCATAGCCGCCGCACTCCCTGATGGGGTCCCTCCCGGGGGTGTGGGGTTTTCGGGTCTGCAAAAGCGCCCGTCGACTGTCTTGCGTATCGCGTTGTCGGTCGGGTCTCCTTCGACGTGAGCTGCGGTGCATCACCCTCGGCGTCGAGGGTACACGTGACGTGTTCGTGTGTCAACACACCTTTTTGGCGACTCCGCTGGGGACTGAAGATCAATTGTCATCATCCACCATGTCTAATCTTCCCAAGCCATCTGAGGTAGACGCCGATAACATCATTAAGCCTAGTCTTGATGAGATATCGGCCGATCATCGCCAAGTCTATGAGGAGTACAAGAAGGCGCGCGAAGAGAAGGATTTGCAGGAGTTCCTTGCAAAATTCAAGAAGGATCGCCAAGGCAACATCACTCCGATTGAAGAAATCAAGTTCCCTCCTCTTCAAGCCGAGCAGGATAAACCCTCTGTAAGTACTGCCTTTTCTCCTGAGCAGTGGGCTGAGATTGAAAGTCATATTGCTGATGGTAACAATCTAGTCTATCAAACTTTCATAGAAAATACTAATGCTCAGAAGAATATATCTCAATCGCCTAGTGGTAATGATGGTGTAGCTGCTAGTGTGCAAAACCCTAATCTGTCTTTGCCCATCTCATCGGCGCCTCCCATGCCGATGACTTATTATCCTACCCAAACAAATCAGATTGCGGCTGCACCCATTAATCCTATTATGAGCATGCCAGGTTCGGTGGTAACGCCGAACCAAACCCTACCTGTAGCTACATCCACTCGACCATTACCAAATTATGGGCCGACATACATGCCACAATTTTTACCTGCAGCTAGTAACCCTACTCCTCCTATGCCACTGCCACAAGCTTCATCCTCCACTATGGATGATGGTCTAGCTAATCTTAGGGAGGAAATGGCTAAGATGCTTCGAGAGAATTTTGGAGTTGAGTTACCTCGGAATCGGATTTACCAAAAGCCGTACCCCGAGTACTTTGATGCCATCCAGTGCCCTCCAGGATATAAAATTCCTGATTTTGTTAAATTTAATGGAGAAGGCACAAAAACCACATGGGAGCATGTTAGTCAATATTTAGCACAATTGGGTGAGGCAGGCTCATTGAATGAATTGAAAGTGCGTTTATTTCCTTTATCATTAACTGGTACTGCATTTTCATGGTTTTCTTCTTTACCCCATGGTTCCATTCGGGTTTGGTCGCAGCTAGAGCAGAAGTTTCATGATCACTTTTATAGCGGCGACAATGAACTCAAGTTGTCACATCTAACATCGGTTAAACAGAAACATGATGAATCGGTCTCCGATTACGTCAAGAGATTTAGAGAAACAAAAAACCGGTGTTTTAGTTTGGTGATAACCGAGAGGGACTTGGCATACCTAGTGCTGAGTGGTTTGAGAACTCCCATTAGAGAAAAGCTAGAGGGCTACGAGTTCTTAAATATCAACCAAGTCTTACAAAGGGCTTTGGCTCAGGAAAGCCGAAGCAAAGACCTCAAAGAAGTGCATAGATACAAAGCCGATCGTCCAAAGATGAATATGGTGGAATATGACAGTGATCACTCGGACGATGAGGGTGATGTTTATTCTACTGAATTTGTTTGGCCATCTAAGGCCAAACCCTTTACTTGCAATGATCTGAAACCGATTCATAAGAATCGTGATGAAGAGATGAAGTTTACTTTTAACATTGCTAAGCGTGATAGAATATTTGATGCTTTGCTGCAGGCTAAGATTATTAGAATATCTCATACTTTACCGCCGTTTGAAGAGCTAAAGCGGTGTGCTTATTGCAAGTATCATAATTCTTTTTCTCATGCTACTAACGATTGCAATGTTTTTCGACGACAGATACAATCGGCCATTAATGACGGACGATTGAACTTTTCTGAGATGCAAGTTGATAAACAACCGTTTCCAATGAATACCATGGATTTGGAGAGGAGGAAGCTACTCATTCGGCCGGAGGTAGCCGAATCTTCTAATAAAGCTAATGTCATTGTTGGTGAGCCCAGGAAAGACAAGGAGGACAACAAGGTCTTGGGGAGATGGGTTGTGCTTGATAAGCAACCCGATGGCAAGGAAGTGATCAAAACCACCATCAAGAATCCTACACTCGGGGGGCAACCGCAAGTGCAAGAAAATACTCGTGTTAAATTTGTCAAGCCCAAGAGTCCAGAAGTTGGCAAGTGGAAGAAGAATGAAGCTAAAGTGCAGCGCAAGCGGATCAAGCCAACTTTTGATATGTTGCTGTCCAAGTATGCTAACCAGTCGGCCGGTTCTAGTTTCAATCAACCGACTCATCTGAAACGACCAAGGTCACCATCAGCTGATATGTTCAGCCGGTATACAAAATCGAGTGGACCAAGGGCGCAGTTTTCAGAAGAGCAGAGGCAATCTGTGTGGAATCGACTTGATTACTCATATAATAGCCGACTCAACATTGGTGACTATCAGTCGGCTGGTCAAAATATGCGACCGAGTGGAAATTATCCGAGTGTAAGGATGCACCCAGGTGGAAGCTATCCGAGTGAAAAAATGTGGCCAAGTAGATTCCATCCGACTGGATTCCATCCGAGTGAATTCCATCCGAGTGGCATCCATCCGAGCAGATTCCATCAGAGTAAAAAGCTGCGCCCGAGTGGAAATTTCATGCATCTGGAAAGTCGAAAAGAATGGCATGTTAAGTCACCAAGTGTTGCAGGAGTTGAGTCGGGAAAAAGCAAGGAGAAAACGGATGCCGACTCACTTATCTTGGGCACCAAAACATTTGCCATACAGCAGCCAATTGTGCATAGCAAACCGACTGAGCCGATACTTTCTATCGCGCCAAAGCACTCGGCTAATGACCATGAAGCAAGCACCAGCCGAGTAAAAACGAGAGATCCTAAATACACTCAGCCAAAGTGGTGTCCTTCAGGGCTAACAAAGACATAGAAGAGGAAACTACAGAGGGTAAGGAGCCAAGAGATGGCAGAACAAGAGGCTGAGAAGCAAAGGGATAAGTTGTTCAATGACACTCGGCCTATGGTGCCTACAAAACGAGTGTGGAGGCCCAAACAAATACGAGATATAGTGGCCTCTACGCCTATCACAGCAGCACCTACACTACCAAAAAAGGACGATGCAATCATTGCATCGTCTACGTTACCTATTGCTTCTTCTTCACTCGGACAAATTTCTGAATCGGTGGATGCACTTGAGGAGGAGGCTGATATGTTGGACTATGAGTCTACACCGGTTCATGAAGGTATGGATATCAATATGGTGTATTACTTGCCTGCTGAGTTTCGTTCTGTAGATGAGGAAGGGGAGGTGGCTCAGCTGGATTTTGGCCCTAAAAACGCGATATTCGAGAAGCCAAAAGAACCAGTAACGCATCTGAAACCATTATATCTCAGAGGTCATATCAATGGGTCGCCGCTCACTCGGATGCTTATTGATGGTGGTGCTGTGGTAAATCTTATGCCCTATTCGGTCTTCAAGAAATTGGGTTTGCCTGATGAAGAATTGATCAAGACCAATATGGTGCTTAACGGGTTTGAAGGCAAAGAGAAAACTGAAGCCAAAGGTGTGATGTATGTGGAGCTTACAGTCGGAAGCAAAACTTTGGCTACTGCATTCTTTGTCGCTGAGGTGCAAGGTAACTACAACGTCATACTAGGCCATGATTGGGTTCATGCAAACCAGTGCGTGCCATCCACTATGCACCAGTTTTTGATTCAGTGGGTTGATGATGAAGTGGAAGTCATTCATGCGGATAACTTGGCCTGTGTTGCTTTGGCCGATGCATCGGTGGATTGGCAACATCCCAATGCTACTTGCTTGACGGGACGTGACTTATCGGAGTTTGATTTTCTCAGCGCAACCAAGAATGGTTTTGTGCCCGTCTGTTTAAAGCCGACTGAATGCAATCGGCTCCAAGGTATGATATGTTTAAATGGATTCTAGCTCTGAGTGGTTACAAAAACATCTTGTGAAATATCGGTCCAGCGAGAACGATATGTATGAGTCTATAGAGGAGTTGGATGACATGGATAAACTTGGACAAGGTTTTACGTCGGCCGATCCATTAGAAGAGGTAGATATTGGAGATGGTTCAGTCACTCGACCGACATTTATAAACAAAAATTTGAAAGCCGATTGTAAAGCTAAGTTAATCGAGCTATTGAAAGAATATGTTTGTTGCTTTGCATGGGAATATCATGAGATGCCGGGGTTAAGCCGAGAGCTAGTGGAGCATCGGTTGCCTATAAAGGCCGGTTTTAGACCTTATAAACAGTCGGCCAGAAAATTTAATCCAAAAACATATGACCGGATCAAGGAAGAGATCGGTCGACTGCTTGAAGCTAATTTCATTCGACCTTGCAGGTACACCGAGTGGATTTCTAACATTGTCCCAGTGGAGAAGAAAGGATCCGGCAAGTTGAGGGTGTGCATTAATTTCAGAGATTTGAATAGGGCTACACCCAAAGATGAGTATCCTATGCCAATAGCCGATATGCTTATTAATGATGCTTCTGGGCATAAGGTTATTAGCTTTCTAGATGGTAATGCCGGATACAATCAAATTTTTATGGCCGAAGAGGACATGTACAAGACTGCTTTTCGATGCCCTGGTTTCGTTGGTTTATTCGAGTGGACACTGATGACATTCGGATTAAAAAATGCTGGAGCCACATATCAAAGGGCTATGAATTTGATTTTCCATGATTTACTCGGTATCATACTTGAAGTTTATATTGATGATATTGTTGTCAAATCGGATGCTTTTGAATCTCACTTGGCCGATTTGCGTTTAGCTTTTGAAAGAATGAAAAAGTATGGACTGAAGATGAATCCTTTGAAGTGTGCTTTTGGCGTGTCAGCTGGCAAGTTTTTGGGTTTCATTATTCATGAAGATGGCATAGAGATTGATCCCAAAAAGATAGAGGCTATACAAAAAGTGGAGGCTCCAACATGCAAGAGAGATATGCAAAAGTTCCTTGGCAAGGTCAACTATTTGAGAAGGTTCATAGCTAATCTGTCAGGGAAAGTTGATGCATTTACTCCTATCCTTCGGTTAAAGGATGATGCTGATTTCACTTGGGGGGCAAAACATAAAGAAGCATTTGATATGATCAAGAATTATTTGTGCACTCCTCCGGTGATGAGAGCACCCAAGCATAGGGAACCCTTCAGACTTTACATTGCAGCAGAGGAAGAAGTTATTGGTGCTGTTCTAACTCAAGAGACCGAAGGAAAAGAGCATGCCATCACTTATTTGAGCCGCCGCTTATTGGACGCAGAGACAAGGTATGCATTTATTGAGAAATTATGTCTATGCTTATATTATGCTTGCACAAAACGGAGACATTATTTAGTGCCGAGTGCTTGTGTAGTAGCTTGTCAAACCAATGTCATTAAATACATGTTGCATAGGCCAATTCTTAGTGGTAGAATTGGCAAGTGGGCTTATGCTTTGATTGAATATGATTTGGCTTATGAATCTCTAAAGTCCATGAAAGGCCAAATTGTTGCTAATTTCATTGTTGAACATCGGATTAATGACAAGCATGATGTTGATATGAACCTTATTTCATTAGTACCATGGATATTATACTTTGATGGGTCAGTTTGTAGCAATGGCCAAGGTGTTGGTATTGTTTATATATCTCCTCATGGTGCTGTTTTTGAAGCCTCATGCCTCTTAGAATATTTTTGCACAAAGAATCAAGACGAATATGAAGCATTGTTATTCGGCCTAGAGATGTTACTTGCTATAGGTGTTACACATATTGAGGCTTATGGTGATTCGTTACTAGTGGTACAGCAAATATCCAAAGTCTTTCAGTGTTTGGACGAATCACTTAATGTTTATCTTGATAAATGTCTAGATATAATCTCTACTTTGGATTGTTTTAGCATTGCACATGTATCTAGACATGACAACTGGAAAGCAAATGAGTTGGCACAACAAGCATCTGGATACCATGTTGATCATGGCATGTTCCATATTTCTCAAAATCCGATGTCCTGTCTTACCAGTATAGAAGAGGCCGAACCAGAACCTACTGATTCGGTCATTAACAAAAAATCTAGTGCATGTGACAATTCCGACTGGAGGAAGCCCATTGTTGCTTACTTGCGTAATCCGAGTGAAAGAGTGGACAGGGCTGTTCGGCGTACGGCTTTTAAATATACTATGAGGGATGATGATCCTTATCGCCGATCAGTTGATGATGTTCTTTTAAAGTGCTTGGATGAGGACCAAGCAAGAGTTGCTATGGGAGAGGTACATGAAGGCATTTGTGGTACTCACCAGTCGGCTCCCAAGATGAAATGGTTATTACGACGTGCTGGGTTTTATTGGCCAACCATGATTAATGATTGTTTCAGATATTATAAAGGGTGCGAAGCTTGTCAAAAATTTGGTGATATTCAATTGGCTCCCGCTGCTATGTTGCATCCTATTATCAAGCCGTGGCCTTTCAGAGGATGGGGTTTAGACTTTATTGGGCAAATCCATCCGTCTTCTTCAAAGGGGCATCGGTTCGTATTGGTGGCAACTGATTATTTCACTAAGTGGTCTGAAGCAGTACCTCTCAAGAACATGACGCATACGGAGGTAATTAAATTCATAACCGAGCACATTATTCATAGATTCGGTATTCCTCAAACGTTAACTACAGATCAAGGTTCATCTTTTATGTCACACCAAGTCAGAGAGTTTGCCGAATCTTATAACATAAAGTTGCTCAATTCCTCCCCATATTATGCCCAAGCTAATGGACAAGCTGAGTCTAGCAATAAAATTTTAATCAAGCTCATCAAGAAGAAGATTGAGGATAATCCAAGGAGATGGCATGACTTGTTGTCTGAGGCATTATGGGCACATAGAATCTCAAGGCATGGTGCTACGAAAGTGACTCCATATGAGCTAGTATATGGTCAGGAGGCTGTTTTACCAGTGGAAGTAAATTTGAATGCTTTGAGAATAGCCAAACAAAATGATTTATCGGCAATAGACTTCTATAACTTGATGATGGACAACATTGATGAGGTTGCTGATAAACGTTTGGCTGCTTTGAATGCCATAGAGAGAGATAAGTTGAGGGTGGCAAGGGCTTACAATAAGAAAGTCAAGTTGAAGAATTTTCAAGTTGGTGATCTCGTCTGGAAAGTGATTCTACCGATTGGTTCAAGAGATAGAAAATTCGGGAAGTGCTCTCCAAGTTGGGAAGGTCCTTTTGGGATTACAAGAGTTGTTCCCGGAAATTCATATTTGGTGGAGTCAATACAGGGGGCATTGTTACCTCGAGCTCTCAATGGCAAATATTTGAAGAAGTACCACCCGAGTGTGTGGCAGGAAGCCTAAGTAGGCAACGGCCGATATACGATTATCGCCCTTAGCACAAACATGGCCGATAAATAATTATCGCCCTGAGAAAAATAAATGGCCGATGGAGAGTTGGCATCGTCCTTAGAACGAACACCATGCATATTATTTTTCGGCGTGCAAGCTTTGCCGAAAAACAGGGGGGCATGTGTTGACACCTGATTTTGGCACAATGCAGAATGCAATGGAGATGGCCTCAAATGACAAAATATTCTAAATGAGAAATTTCACATTGCCGAGTGGAACAACTTTGATGTTTGGACCATAATCATTCGGCATCATATCAAAGACCAAAACTACACTCAGATTGTCATGTTTAGGTGTTCTGAGTGCTTTTTGGTCAAGTACGCCTCCAGGACAATCTCGTATGAAGGAATGCTCTACATGAATTGTCTTCGTCTCGTCGAATCGGTCGATTTTGATATAAAAATCATCTCAATCCGAGTTCGTATGCAAAAGTTAGAGCTATCTGGATGCAGCCCTGTCAAGAGGCGAAATATGACGCGGAAGACCAGACATGTCTTGGCAAGTGTCTGATGTAATGCGTGAGTGTTTTGGCCCAGAAGATGGCCTCGAATCGGAAAACGTTCAACACGAAAGTTTTTCGTCTCGTCAAAACGGTCAACTTTGCTTTTGGACACATTTTCATCCGAGGTCGTTTACTGCCTCAAAAACCTTGCCGGGGAAAGTTTGCCGCCGTGAACAGTAACCTTGCCAGGGAAAGCTTGCCGCCGTGAACAGTAACCTTGCCGGGGGAGAGCTTGCCGCCGTGAACAGTAACCTGCCGGGGAAAGCTTGCCGCCGTGAACAGTAACCTTGCCGGGGAAAGCTTGCCGCCGTGAACAGTAACCTTGCCCGGGGAGAGCTTGCCGCCGTGAATAGTAACCTGCCGGGGAAAGCTTGCCGCCGTGAACAGTAACCTTGCCGGGAAAGCTTGCTGCCGTGAACAGTAGAAACTGTCGAGGCCAATCCGACCAGATGCTGAAGATGGGCTCAAATACTTATCTAGATGGCTTCGGATGAAAAAGTGTTCAACACGGGAGTTGTTCGTAACGTCGAAACGGTCAACTTTGCTTTTGGAGTCATCATCATCCGACGTAGTATACGACCTGCAGAGACGCTGCAAGAGTCGGGCGGTCCAGTCAGCTACATGAACGAGTCCGACTCGAAATTAGAGATGACCCCATGGAGTATTCAAGATGGCCTTATTTGGAAAAGTGATCAACATACGGATTGTTGGCCTCGTCAAAGCACACATAATTGATATTTGAAACGTCTCCATCGGAAGTCATATGCAGATTCCACAGCCCACGCAAGGAGCAAGACAGAAGATTGGACCAGATTCGGGCTGAATCCGAGTGGGACCAGAACTAGGATTCTAGGACGTGAATTGATGTAATTTTCTTGTAAGGAAAGCCTAGATAAATCCTTTGCTTGTACGGGAAGTCCAGCCGCCTCTTATATATGTTGGGGGTGACGGCCGATTGAACAACACACAATTGAACAAATCAATACAGTACTTTTTCATATACGTTTTATCTCTCCACCGTTTTTCTATCTCGTTCTTCGCTGTTCTTCGTGTTTGAGAGCTGCGAATTCCGAGGCTCTAGGGGCGAGCGAATCGACCTAGAGCAGCCCATAGCCGCCGCACTCCCCGACGGGGTCCCTCCCGGGGGTGTGGGGTTTTCGGGTCTGCAAAAGTGCCCGTCGACTGTCTTGCGTATCGCGCTGTCGGTCGGGTCTCCTTCGATGTGAGCTGCGGTGCATCACCCTCGGCGTCGAGGGTACACGTGACGTGTTCGTGTGTCAACACATAGTGCATAAATTTGATCAATGATAGTTCCAAACACTTTTTCTACCATTATTCTTTATCATAAATAGTAGTTCATCTCGTAAAACTTCTCATGATCAAGTTGCAAGCTATTCACATGTTAAAGTATAGACCATAAAGTTTCTTGAGAACTAACAAACTAGGCTTTCAGTCACCAAACAATTGCAATTCATCTTATTTTCAGGAAGGGTATATGTAAGAGTTTAGATTTAGCAAATTCCACATACTCAACTATCATATAGTCTTCCATGATTGCTAACACTCGAAGCATATTTTGAGAAAAAATAGTATTCGTCGAACATAGAGAAAGATAGGGGTGTCAGTGTCAAAACCAGCGGATCTCGGATAGAGGGTCCCGAACTGTGCGTCTAAGGCGCATGGTAACAGGAGGCAGGGGACACGATGTTCACCCAGGTTCGGGCCCTCTTGATGGAGGTAATACCCTATGTCCTGCTTGATTGTTCTTGATGATATGAGTATTACAAGAGTTGATCTACCATGAGATCAAAGAGGCTAAACCCTAGAAGCTAACCTATGGTATGATTGTATGTTGTCCTATGGACTAAACCCTCCGGTTTATATAGACACCGGAGGGGGCTAGGGTTACATAAAGTCGGTTACAAGGGAGGAGATCTACACATCCATATTGCCTAGCTTGCCTTCCACGCCAAGTAGAGTCCCATCCGGACATGAGACAAAGTCTTCAATCTTGTATCTTCATAGTCCAACAGTCCGGCCAAAGGATATAGTTTGGCTGTCCGGAGACCCCCTAATCCAGGACTCCCTCAAGGGGCTTAATGTTTCACCTCCCAACTTATTTATCATATAGATAATTGTCAACAATAATAGTTCATGATCTAATGTATTTGAATGGCCATATATGCTTGGATCTTTCCCCACCACATGATGCTTGACAACTAAAGAATAATTGAGGTTGAAATAAGAAGGGATACTATTGACTCTTGCATAAAAGTAAATACATTAAAGTAAAAGATAGGGCCTTCGTAGAGGGAAGCAGAGGTTGTCATGCGCTTTTTAATTTTGGCTGTGCAAACTCTTAGTGCAAAGGAACGTCACATTGTATTGCCCTTTTTTTATTACAACCTTTATTATGGAGTCCATTGCTTTTATTTCTTTACCATCACAAGTTCATACAACACTTACTTTCCCTTACAATAAAAGATCATACATATTTAGGAGCAATTTTTATTGCTTTTTGAACCAATGACAACTTACTTGAAATATCTTATTCAATCCATGTAGATATGGTGGACACTCATGGCATGAAATGGGGTTTAAGGGTTTTGGATGCACAAGTAGTATCTCTACTCAGTACAAAATTTTGGCTAGCAAAAGATCCTAAGCAAGCATTACATGTTAGAGGATCCATAACAATATTACTTCTTTGCAAATATACCCAAACATAACTCATTACGTTGTCTTCCTTGTCCAACTTCAACAAATTTGCTCAAGTTTGTAAATAATTAACGGGGCTCACAATCATGGAAGATGTCCAAGATAGTATATTTATATGTGAAATCTCTCTTCCTTCAATATTCTTTCATGAATTGTTCAAGTGACCAATGTTGAGTTTGCTAACTTTCAATAAATTTTACCACCTATACTCCTTATAAGTCAAGTCATTACTTCCCATGGGATAAGCATTTGAAGCATATATAATTTCAGATCTATGATACTCAATTCATTCAACCATTTACTCATAGGATATAAGTGAAGCACGTGAGTAAATAACAAACTACTCCAAAAAGATATAAGTGAAGAACAATGAGTAGTCAAATAATTAACTAGCCATGGGAGGACTCTCTCTCATTCAAGATTTCAGATCCAACGATTTTATTCAAACATCAAGTAAAATGAAAATATGCTCCAAGCAAAACACATATCATGTGACGAATAAAAATATAGCTCCGAGTAAGGTATACCGATGGTTTTGAAGATGAAAAAGGGGATGCCTTTTGGGGCATCCCCAATGTCGGTGTCAAAACCGGCGGATCTCGGGTAGGGGGTCCCAAACTGTGCGTCTAAGGCGGATGGTAACAGGAGGTAGGGGACATGATGTTTTACCCAGGTTAGGGCCCTCTTGATGGAGGTAAAACCCTACGTCCTGCTTGATTATTCTTGATAATATGAGTAGTACAAGAGTTGATCTACCACGAGATCGGAGAGGCTAAACCCTAGAAGCTAGCCTATGGTATGATTGTATGTTGTCCTACGGACTAAAACCCTCCGGTTTATATAGACACCGGAGGGGGCTAGGGTTACACAAGGTTGGTTACAAAGGAGGAGATATACATATCCGTATTGCCTAGCTTGTCTTCCACGCCAAGTAGAGTTCCATCCGGACACGGGATGAAGTCTTCAATCTTGTATCTTCATAGTCTAACAGTCCGGCCAAAGGATATAATCCGGCTGTTCGGATACCCCCTAATCCAGGACTCCCTCAGTAGCCCCGGAACCAGGCTTCAATGACGATGAGTCCGGCGCGCAGTGTTGTCTTCGGCATTGCAAGGCGGGTTCCTCCTCCGAATACACCACAGACGAGTTTGAATACAAGGATAGTGTCCGACCCTGCAAAATAAGTTCCACATACCACCGTAGAGAGAATAATATTACCACAAATCTAATCTGCTGACACGTTTTGGCAGCATGACATCACGCCACGGCCCGGTAATTATTTGCACCGTTTTTCTTTAACCAGCCCCGCACATAATGCAAGGCAGTTTCTTGACACGTCTTGTCAAAGCAGAGATCGTGTTCCCCTTATTACGGGATTCTCATCAATAGGGACGTGGGTTACCCAACCACGCCATCAATTACTGCGCTTGGGGGATAAGCGAGTTTTGCCAGGCTAGTGGGGGCGCATAGTTTAGTCTGCCCTTATAAAGGGATAAGATCTCACCTTTTTCTACCCATGCCTTCTTCCTCCTTGCTCATCCATTCTCGCGCACTCGAGCTCCAGCGCCCAAGTCCCAATCCTTCTCCTCAACTCTCTCCAAACATGTCCGGAGCGGGAGGCAAGTGGATGGCCTCCTCCGTCACGGAGGGTCACATCAAAAAGCTACGTGGAGCCGAATACTTAGCCGCGGATATCGCGCACCGGCTGCCAGCCGCGGGGCAGATCGTCCCTACCTTGGAACCTCACGAAAGGGTGGTTTTCCTCCCCCATTTCGTCCGTGGATTGGGGTTCCCCCTCCATCCATTCGTTCGCGGCCTCATGTTCTATTAGGGCTGGACTTTCATGATCTGGCCCCGAATTTCATCCTCAACGTCTCAGCGTTCATCGTCGTGTGCGAGGCTTTCCTCCGCATCCGGCTCAACTTCGGCCTATGGCTGAAGACCTTCAACATCAAGCCGAAGGTAGTAGGCAGCCAACAAGCGGAATGCGGCGGAGCCATGGTGGGAAAAATGCCCAACATTACATGGCTCGAGGGCTCCTTCGTGGAGACCGTACAGGGGTGGCAATCGAGGTGGTTCTACATCACTGAGCCGCGCGACACCAACTGGGTGGCGGCCCCCGAGTTTCGATCTGGAATCCCCACGTGGCTCACTTCCTGGAAGGAGAAGGGCTTGTCTTGGGGATCTTAGGTGGAGCTGGACGGACTCCAGAAGTGTATCCGGAACATGACAAGCAAGAAACTTAAGCTTGTCAACATATTCCAGGTCATGATCTTTCGCCGGATCCTCCCGTGTCAACAACGGGCTTTCAACTTATGGGAGTTCGACCCAGCCCAGCACCAGACTCTACGCGAGCTCTTCGACACGAAGCATAAGGACGTCTGGAAGGTGCTGTTCAAGGGCGCCGAGGACCCTCCTTCTCTTACCGAGGACCGCGGGCTAAGCGCGAAGCGCCCTGTGAATCCAGTAAGTACTGTACATCTGGTAGGGTATTTATTTCCCATAGCTTAACCATGTGCAGGGTCTGAGCTCCCATGCCTTTGACAGGACTGGGTGGAGACATCGGAGCAGATTAACTATCCGGCCCCTCTGCCCAAAGACCATGTGGACGCTCTCCTGGTGGAGATGCGAACTCCGGCTCCTTATGAGGTGCCGGAGAAGACCAAGAAGAAGCCCAAGGGAACCCGAAGGATTTCCCGACGCCAGGTGGTATCGGACTCATCGTATGATAACTCCGAGACGCACTCCTCCCGTGAAGACGAGGAGAAGGAAGATGAAGATTCTCCCCCTCCAGCCGGGGGAGACAAGAAAAGGAAGGCCGCCCCAACCGGGGAGGCCGAAGGGTCCAAGAAGAGAACGACTCTCCTTCCGGACTATTCCACCGCCGCCGCCGACGGCAAAGACGAGTGGCTGCTCAGGGCCAAGCCCCTGGCAAAGTCGTAAGTATTCGGATATTAGAGTAACTCATAACATACTTTTGTTGCACTGCTTCCCCTAACGTCGAACATGATTATGCAGTCCTCCCCAAGCCCGTATCGACGTATGCTCGTCGGACTGTTCCTTGGACTCGTCGGACATGGATAGTGATACACTTCCAACCGCCTCCTCTCCTTGCCCTACGGACAATGCCGAGGTATTGTCTCAAGGGGCACTGAGCCGGGGGGAGACAGTCCCGGAGGTGCCTCAAGGCAACCTTCCGGACTCCAGGAGCAAAGGGAGTAAGGCTCCCAGGGGCTCCAAGTTCGGCCCTCAGCCGAACACCGCGCCGGAACCTCCAGTGGTTCTGGACTCGGGCAGGCGGCCCCCTTCCAAGAAGGGCAAGCTGTCCGTGCCAGTGACCTTTGTCCAACCAGAGGCATCGGACGATCTGCTGGGAGCGCTTCGCGACGCTTCCATTGACGAAGAGCACCGCACTATTATGAGTGCGGTGATCAAGAAGGTTCAGTCCGCCAAGAGCGGACTAGCTAAAGCCTGTGCCAGCCTTCTAACAGGCTTTGAGGTAAGTATTTAAAATATAGGAAAAATATTACCGCATAGGTAGTAGCCCCTGATGCTCTGTTTGGTGTTCACAAAGAAAAGCCGAATAGAGGATCAATAATATCTGCAGGAGTCTAATATAAGTATGTCTGTATGTGTATGCAGGCTTCGCTGCTGACCTTTGCCGCACTGACTGCGGAGGTTGCCGCACTGAAGCAGGACCTCGAGCGGTCCGAGAAGGAGCTCGGCCTTGCCAAGAGGCATCTCGAGGAGAACAAAGGTAAGTAATACCTTGTCTATATAGAAAAAGAAAATGTGGCTGCGAACTGACAGGATCATCATGAATGTGCCAGGGGCCACGACCGAAGTGGCGACCCTGAAGCAAGCGCTGTCCGAGGCCGAAAACAAAGCGGCCAAGGAGCGCATCGAGCGGGAGAAACAAGAGGCACTGGTGGGCGAGGTGCAGCAAGAGCTCCAGGCTCTCGTGAAGAAGCACGAGGCTTTGGAGCTTCACTTGAAGACGCGAGAGTCCGAGCTTGCCACGGCCCTCGAGAGCACAAAGCATGCCAAGGCTGAAACCCAAAAGTCCCTTTAGGAACTTGAGGCGATGAGGAAGATAGTGGTGGGTAAGGCCTTCAATATGCAAAGCAAGCATGTGAAAGTAAATTACTTGTTACTTCCCCGAGTCCGGAGCTCTCCAGGAGCATTCGCAGATTTGCCCCGCAGCGTGTCGGATGCCGCGAAGTATTACCAGGACGAGGAGGGAAGCTCGACGGAGAAGTTGTTCTGGTCTTAGTATACTGGGACTTAGGGAGTCCTGGATTAGGGGGTCTCCGGACAGCCGGACTATCTCCATTGGTCGGACTGTTAGACTATGAAGATACAAGATTGAAGACTTCGTCTCGTGTCCGGATGGGACTCTACTTGGTGTGGAAGGTAAGCTAGGAAATACGTATATGGATATCTCCTCCTTTGTAACCGACCTTGTGTAACCCTAACCCTCTCCGGTGTCTATATAAACCAAAGGGTTTTAGTCCGTAGGACAACAATCACAACATACAATCATACCATAGGCTAGCTTCTAGGGTTTAGCCTCTTTGATCTCGTGGTAGATCTACTCTTGGAACACCCATATCATCAATATTAATCAAGCTGGACGTAGGGTTTTACCTCCACCAAGAGGGCCCGAACCTGGGTAAAACTTCGTGTCCCTTGCCTCCTGTTACCATCCGGCCTAGACGCACAGTTCAGGACCCCCTACCCGAGATCCGCCGGTTTTGACACCGACATTGGTGCTTTCATTGAGAGTGCCGCTGTGCCGTCGCCACCACGAAGGATGTCTCATCCCGTCTTCAAAGACGGCATTATCGCTGAGGGAGCTTTGGCTATCGGCCAAACTCTCCGACTAGGTGGTTTTCTTATGACCGCCCATTCGGCCGCTGCACCGACGATGACTTCTCAGGTCATCGAAAGCAATCTTCACGTCAACTCGGAACTCGCCGAGCAGTTAGATCCAATGGAGCTCTCTTCCCTGAACGAGCTCTTGGATCGCATCGCCGCTCTAGGAGTCGCTACAGACTATGATCAGATTGGGCCTAAACCCGATCTGAGAGAGATCAACTCTCCCCAGGTCACCCATCACGTTGCAGTGGTGGAGGAACAATGCGGCAACCCTTCATCTATCTTAAGGACTAGCTATGTCCGGATTCCCGATCCCTCCAAGCCGGATACCCGCAGAGGGGAGGACGTCACTCAAGGCCTGAACCTAGAATCATGCAGCGGGCTAGATTCATCGGAAAACATCCAAGACTCCAAACCTCCGAGTTCGGAAACTCCTTGGCCCCTGAGTCTCAGATTGGGTAAGGATTCGGATTCAATTCCACCCACCCACCCAAACATACGCGATCTATCCCAAATTAGGCAAGAGCCCGAAGAAACAGTACACCATTACTGGGCCAGATTCCTCCTGATCATGAACAGGATAAAGGATTGCCGCGAGGAAGACGCAATTTCATTCTTCTGCAATAATTGCACAGACAAGGGAATCCTCAACGCCATAAGTCGTCGCAAAATTACACGCTTTGCCGACTTGGTGTCCATAGCATGAAAGTACTGTGCAATGGAAAGCGCCTGGAAAACCGAAATAAAATTTTGGGATAATCTGGCCCTGAATACAAACCCAGTCCGAAATAAAAGGGTGCATTATCACAATTCACCTGGGTTAACTACCAAAAAGCAAAAGCCCTCTACGGGGCAAGGAACCGTACTAGAGGGATGGCTCAACGGACCCTGCAAAATTCATAGTACAGCGGATGCAATACCAACGCATAGCCTTAGAGCATGTTGGATACTCCGGCAGGTGGCCAAAAGTGGCGAGGGTCTACTCCTCCCAAAAACCACAGAGCACCATCCCGTGGACAACAATGCGGTGTTAACGGTCTTTGAGACCTTCGCGTCAAATAATAGACGCAAGCGAACACTCCGCAGCATAGCCGAAATATGCCACGTGGCAGAAATAAATCCTTGGAGTGACACGGCTATTACCTTCACCGCCAGTGACGAACCCAAATACCGAACAGCCCAAGCACCAACCGCACTGGTCCTCACTCCAATCGTGGACGGCTTTTGACTCACCAAGGTACTCATGGACGGCGGCAGCGGATTAAACCTCATCTATGAGGAAACTCTTCAAAAGATGGAAATAGACTGGAGCCGCATTGAGCAAAGCAGCACAACCTTTAGAGGAATCATCCCCAGTCAGGAAGCACGTTGTGCTGGAAAAATCACACTAGACGTGGTATTCGGCACGCCGGATAATTACAGGTCCGAAGAAATTACATTCCAAGTGGCCCCGTTCAGCAGCGGATACCACGCTCTATTAGGGCGGGAGGCGTTTACAATCTTCCAAGCCATACCCCATTACGGGTACATGAAGCTCAAAATGCCCGGCCCCAACGGAATCATCACTCTTGTTAGTGATCCGGACATAGCACTCCGCACCGAAAATAAGACAGCTGCACTGGCCCTTGTGGCACTATCCAAGGCCCTAGCGGCCGAAGAACTAACTTCACTATGCTCCACGATGAACAGGGACGATGTGATACTCGATAAAAGATCCAAGTCCACCTCCTTTAAGCCGGCAGACGAAATAGACAAATTCCAAGTCCATCCAATGGACCCTACAAAAACAGCTTCCATAGGGGCACAATTAAACCCTGATGTCGACGCCGCACTGCGAGAGTTCCTACGCGAGAACTGGGACATTTTTGCCTAGCACCCTTCAGACATGCCAGGAATCCCAAGCAGGCTGGCCGAACACAACCTAAATATCCTAAAAGGATTCAAGCCAGTCAAGCAGGCTCTTCGATGTTTCTCCGAGCCTAAAAGACAAGCCATGGGCGAGGAACTAGCCAAACTATTGGAGGCCGGATTCATCAGAGACATAAAACATCCGGACTGGCTAGCAAACCTGGTATTGGTACCAAAGAAGGACAAATCCTGGCGCTTGTGCGTCGATTTTAAGGACCTTAACAAGGCCTGCCCAAAGGAGCCCTTCCCCCTCCCCCGCATCGATCAAATCATCGATGCTACCGCAGGACACGATTCACTGTGTTTCCTCGACGCATACTCCGGCCACCATCAAATCAAAATGGAAGAGCCAGACCAAGCCGCAACGGCATTCATCACACCATACGGCCCATTCTGCTTCAACACAATGCCCTTCGGGCTAAAAAATGCCGGCGCAACATATCAGCGCGTGATTCAGACATGTCTGGCAAACCAGATCGGCAAAATAGTGGAGGCATACGTGGATGACGTGGTCATTAAAACCAAGCATGTCGAAACTCTAGTGGACGACTTGAGCGTCACATTCGACAACCTCCGAACATATGACATCAAGCTCAATCCGGAAAAATGCGTTTTCGGCGTACCAGCCGGAAAGCTCCTGGGATTCATCGTCTCCAGTAGAGGCATCGAAGCTAATCCGGCCAAAATCCGAGCGTTGTCACAGTTGGCTACCCCAACAGACCTCAAACAAATACAAAAATTGACTGGATGTGTGGCGGCTCTAAGCCGCTTTATCTCCCGCTTGGGAGAAAAGGCATTACCCCTTTATCGCCTCCTCCGGCGCACCGAACACTTCGAGTGGACGGACGCCGCCACAGCCGGACTCAACGAAATAAAAGCCATATTGGCAACAAACCCAGTCCTGGCCGCGCCAAACATTGGCGAACCAATGCTATTATACATTGCGGCAACTCATCAAGTAGTAAGCGCAGTGCTCCTCGTCAAGCGAGAAGTGGACGGACACAAATTCCCCCTTCAAAAGCCGGTTTACTATGTGTCCGCTATCCTTACTCCATGCAAATCACGGTACCCGCATTATCAAAAGATAGCATATGTAGTATTTATGGCATCCCGGAAGATGCGACACTATTTTCAAGAGTGTTCAATAACGGTAGCCTCAGAAGTACCACTTAATGATATTATAAACAACCGTGACGCGACGGGCCGGATTGCCAAATGGGCCATTGAGCTCCTCCCGTTCGACATAACTTACAGGCCACGGCATGCTATTCAGTCGCAAGTTTTGGCTGACTTCGTCGCTGAATGGACGGAAGCCGAACTCCCTAAATAGTACGGCACATATTCAAACTGGATCATGCACTTCGCCGGATCCAAAATGTTGGCCGGTCTGGGGGCTGGCGTCGTTTTGACGTCCCCAATAGGAGATACCGTCAATACGTATTACAGATAATGTATACGGACTCCAACAAAGCAGCCGAATATGAGGCCCTTCTACATGGTCTTCGGATGGCAGTATCCATGGGCATTCAACGCCTAGAGGTGCGCGGGGATTCGAACCTCACGATATCCCAAATAAATGGAGACTTCGACACCAAGGATCCGAAAATGGCGGCTTATCGCAATGTCGTCCTAAAAATGTCAGCTCGGTTCGAGGGGCTCAAATTTCACCATGTGGCTCGGGAAAACAATTAGGCGGTGGATATCCTCGCCCGCATCGGCGCAAAACGTGACGCGGTACCTCCCAACATATTTCTGGAACGGCTCTTCAAGCCATCCGTAGCATGGGAAGGGGACACCGGTAACAACAGTCCGGACCCGGCCAAAATACCCGAAACCGAACTCTCTGACACAATCGGAGGCTCCGCCACCGAAATAACGCAATCAGCCCACGAAATAATGGCCATTGTTGCCCCGTGGACAGAACCATTCCTGGCCTACTTAACTAGACAGGAACTTTCGGAGGACCAAAATGAGGCACGCTGCATAGTGCGGCGATCCAAGGCCTACAGGGTCCACGAGGGAGAATTGTACAAAAAAGCGCTACCAGAGTCCTTCAACGGTGCATCTCCAAAGAGGAAGGGCGGAACCTTTTGGCAGAAATTCATCCCGGACTCGGCGGTCATCACGCCGCAGCCCAGGCTCTTGTAAGCAAGGCCTTCCGTACAGGATTCTATTGGCCAACGGCCCGGGCAGACGCACAGGACTTGGTCCAACGTTGCGCCGGTTGCCAACTCTTTGCAAATCAAAGCCACATGCCACCTACCGCCCTCCGAACAATCCCCATTACATGGCCCTTCGCGGTCTGGGGGCTTGACATGGTTGGACCCCCTTAAAGGGGGAACCCACAAGAAAAAATACTTATTGGTCATGGTGGATAAATTCACCAAATAGATAGATGCCAAACCAGTTAAAATAGCCGAATCCGGACCGGTGATAGATTTCATATCCGGGGTTGTACAGTGTTATGACGTCCCCCACAGCATCATCACTGATAACGGCACGAACTTCACGGCCGACGAGGTAAAACTCTGGTGCAGCAAAATGGGCATCAAGCTCGATTATGCTTCAGTCTATCACCCACTGTCGGTGTCAAAACCGGCGGATCTCGGGTAGGGGGTCCCGAATTGTGCGTCTAGGCCGGATGGTAACATGAGACAAGCGACACAAAGTTTTACCCAGGTTCGGGCCCTCTCGTTGGAGGTAAAACCCTACGTCCCGCTTGATTAATATTGATGATATGGGTAGTACAAGAGTAGATCTACCACGAGATTGAAGAGGCTAAACCCTAGAAGCTAGCCTATGGTATGATTGTTGTTTTCTATGTTGTCCTACGGACTAAAACCTTCCGGTTTATATAGACACCGGAGAGGGTTAGGGTTACACAAAGTCGGTTACAATGGTTGGAGATCTGCATATCCGTATCGCCAAGCTTGCCTTCCACGCCAAGGAAAGTCCCTTCCGGACACGGGACGAAGTCCTCAATCTTGTATCTTCATAGTCCAGGAGTCCGGCCGAAGGTATAATCCGGCTATCCGGACACCCCCTAATCCAGGACTCCCTCAGTAGCCCCTGAACCAGGCTTCAATGGCGACGAGTCCGGCGCGCAGATTGTCTTCGGCATTGCAAGGCGGGTTCCTCCTCCAAGTACTTCATAGAAGATTTTGAACATAAAGATAGTGTCCGGCTCTGCAAAACAAGTTTCCACATAGTGCCATAGAGAGAATAATGTTTACACAAATCTAATCTGCTGACGTATTCCGTAGTGTGACACACCACGGCCAGGCCTTTATCTGAGTTGTTTCATTATCCCATCTCAGCGCGTCATGCGAGGCAGTTTCCTTGGCACGTCTTGTTAAAGCAGAGATCGTGTCCCCTTATTCCGGGATTCTCATAAATACGGGCATGGGTAACCCAACCGCACCATTGATTACGGCGCTTGGAGATAAGCGAGTTTTATCAGGCGAGTGGGGACACGTAGTTGCGTCCACCCATATAAGGGGATAAGGATCCACCTTTTCACCTACGCCTTCTTCCTTCCTTGCTTATCCATTCTCGCGCACTCGAGCTCCAGCGCCCAAGTCCGCACTCCCCACCTCAACCTTCTCCAGCCATGTTCGGAGCGGGAGGCAAGTGGATGGTTTCCTCCGTCACAGAGGGACACATCAAAAAACTGAGGAAGGCCGGATACTTGTCTAACGACATTGCGTACCGGCTTCTAGAAAAGGGGCAGCTCATCCCCACCCCTAGGCCCCATGAGAGGGTGGTGTTCCTCCCCCATTTCCTCCGCGGACTGGGCTTTCCTCTTCACCCCTTTGTCTGGGGGCTCATGTTCTACTATGGCCTGGATTTCCACGATCTGGCCCCGAACTTTGTCCTCAACATCTTGGCGTTTATCGTTGTGTGCGAGGCTTTCCTCTGCATCCGCCCCCATTTCGGCCTATGGCTCAAGACTTTCAATGTCAAGCCGAAGGTCTTGCGCGGCAACCAGGCGGAGTGCGGAGGCGCCATGGTGGGCAAGATGGCCAACGTTTTATGGCTCGAGGGCTCCTTTGTGGAGACCCTGAAGGGGTGGCAATCGGGGTGGTTTTACATCACCGACCAGCGCGACCCCGAATGGGTCGTAGCCCCTGTGTTTCGATCTGGACCCCCTACGCGGCTCACCTCCTGGAAGGAGATGGGCCTATCATGGGGTAAAAAAGGAGAGCTGACCAGACTCCAAACATGCATCCAAACCCTGGTGGACAAGAAGCTCAAACTTGTCAACGTTGTCCAGGTTATGCTCATCCGCCTGATCCTCCCGTGTCAACAACGGGCTTTCAACCTGTGGGAGTTCGACCCGGCACGACACCAAACTCTGAGTAGACTCTTCGACACGACGTACGAAGATGCCTGGAAGGTGCTTTTCAAGGGCGCCAAGGCCCCCGCATCTGCTACTGAGGATCGCGGATTCAGAACGCAGCGTCACGCTCATGCGATAAGCTGTTTTTTCCTTTTACAGGGTATCAGTTTTTCATAGTTCGACTCCATGCGGGATCTAAGCTCCCTTACCTTTGACAGGATTGGCAGGTGACGTCCAGACAGATCAACTGTCCGGCTCCTTTGCCCGAAGGCCCAGCGGACGCTCGCTTGGCGAAGCTGCTGGTTCCGGCACCCTATGTGCTGCCGGAGAAGAAGGCCGCGAAAAAGGCCACAGGGACTCGAAAGAGTGCCCGGCGCCAGGAGGTGTCAGATCCATCATCCGACGGTTCCGAGGCGCATTCCTCCCGTGAAGACGAGGAGGAAGAAGAAGAGACCTCTCCCCCTCCAGCGGGAGGAGAGAAGAAAAGGAAGGTTGCCCTCTCTGAGGAGGCCCGAGGGTCCAAGAAGGGGAAAATCCTTCCTTCGGACTACTCCACCGACGCCGATGACGTCGGAGAGGAGTGGCCGCCCAGGGCCAAGCCCCTGGCAAAATCGTAAGTATCCGGATACCAGAGTAATTCATAGTATTCGTTTATTGCACAACTTTCCCTTATGTCGAATATGTTTATGCAGCCCACCCAAAGACCGGCTCGACGCATCGTCGAGCGGCTCACTGGACTCGTCGGATGTGAACTCGCTTCCGACAGCTTCCTCCCCCCGCCCTACGGACGACACCGAAGTGTTTGTTAGGGAACGTAGCGGAAATTCAAAATTTTCCTACGTGTCACCAAGATCTATCTATGGAGAGACTAGCAACGAGGGGAAGGAGAGTGCATCTACATACCCTTGTAGATCGCTAAGCGGAAGCGTTCAAGTGAACGGGGTTGATGGAGACGTACTCGTCGTGATTCAAATCACCGATGACCAAGTGCCGAACGCACGGCACCTCCGCGTTCAACACACGTGCAGCCTGGTAACGTCTCCCACGCCTTGATCCAGCAAGGAGAGAGGGAGAGGTTGAGGAAGACTCCATCCAGCAGCAGCACAACGGCGTGGTGGTGATGGAGGAGCGTGGAAATCCTTCAGGGCTTCGCCAAGCACCACAGAAGAGGAGGGAGAGAGAGATGCAGGGCTGCACCAACGAGAGATCGAATCACGTGTGTTGTGGGCAGCCCCCTAGGCCTCATATATATAGGGAAGGGAAGGGGCTGCGCCCCCTCTAGGGTTCCCACCCCTAGGGGAGGTGGCAGCCCTAGATGGGGAGCAAGGGGGGCGGCCAAGAGGGGATGGGAGAGGGAGGCGCACCAATATGGGCCCTAAGGCCCATATCCCATTAGGGTTTGCCCCCTTCTCCATCTCTTAGGCGCATGGGCCTTAGTGGGGCTGGTGCCCTTGGCCCATGTAGACCAAGGAGCATTCCCTACAGCCCATGTGGCCCCCCGGGGCAGGTGGCCCCACTTGGTGGACCCCCGGGACCCTCCCGGTGGTCCCGGTACATTACCGATAAACCCCGAAACTCTTCTGGTAACCAAAACAGGACTTCCCATATATAAATCTTTACCTCCGGACCATTCCGGAACTCCTCGTGACGTCCGGGATCTCATCCGGGACTCCGAACAACATTCGGTAACCACATACAAACTTCCTTTATAACCCTAGCATCATCGAACCTTAAGTGTGTAGACCCTACGGGTTCGGGAGACATGCAGACATGACCGAGACGATCTCCGGTCAATAACCAACAGCGGGATCTGGATACCCATGTTGGCTCCCACATGTTCCACGATGATCTCATCGGATGAACCACGATGTCAAGGACTTAATCAATCCCGTATACAATTCCCTTTGTCTAGCGGTATTGTACTTGCCCGAGATTCGATCGTCGGTATACCGATACCTTGTTCAATCTCGTTACCGGAAAGTCTCTTTACTCGTTCCGTAACACATCATCCCGTGATCAACTCCTTGATCACATTGTTCACATTATGATGATGTCCTACCGAGTGGGCCCAGAGATACCTCTCCGTCACACGGAGTGACAAATCCCAGTCTCGATTCGTGCCAACCCAACAGACACTTTCGGAGATACCTGTAGTGTACCTTTATAGCCACCCAGTTACGTTGTGACGTTTGGCACACCCAAAGCATTCCTACGGTATCCAGGATTTGCACAATCTCATGGTCTAAGGAAATGATACTTGACATTAGAAAAGCTTTAGCATACGAACTACACGATCTAGTGCTATGCTTAGGATTGGGTCTTGTCCATCACATCATTCTCCTAATGATGTGATCCCGTTATCAACGACATCCAATGTCCATGGTCAGGAAACCGTAACCATCTATTGATCAACGAGCTAGTCAACTAGAGGCTTACTAGGGACATGGTGTTGTCTATGTATCCACACATGTATCTGAGTTTCCTATCAATACAATTCTAGCATGGATAATAAACGATTATCATGAACAAGGAAATATAATAATAACTTATTTATTATTGCCTCTAGGGCATATTTCCAACAGTCTCCCACTTGCACTAGAGTCAATAATCTAGTTCACATCGCCATGTGATTAACACTCACAGGTCACATCGCCATGTGACCAACATCCAAAGAGTTTACTAGAGTCAATAATCTAGTTCATATCACTATGTGATTAACACTCAATGAGTTCTGGGTTTGATCATGTTGCTTGTGAGAGAGGTTTTAGTCAACGGGTCTGAACCTTTCAGATCCGTGTGTGCTTTACAAATCTCTATGTCATCTCCTAGATGCAGCTACCACGCTCTATTTGGAGCTATTCCAAATAACTGTTCTACTATACGAATCCAGTTTACTACTCAGAATAATCTGGATTAGTGTCAAAGTTTGCATCGGCGTAACCCTTTACGACGAACTCTTTTACCACCTCCATAATCGAGAAAATTCCTTAGTCCACTAGTTACTAAGGATAACTTTGACCGTTGTCCTGTGATCCATTCTTGGATCACTCTTGTACCCCTTGACTGACTCATGGCAAGGCACACTTCAGGTGCGGTACACAGCATAGCATACTGTAGAGCCTACGTCTTAAGCATAGGGGACGACCTTCGTCCTTTCTCTCTATTCTGCCATTGTCAAGCTTTAAGTCTTAACTTCATACCTTACAACTCAGGCAAGAACTCCTTCTTTGACTGATCCATCTTGAACACCTTCAAGATCATGTAAAGGTATGTGCTCATTTGAAAGTACCATTAAGCGTTTTGATCTATCCTTATAGATCTTGATGCTCAATGTTCAAGTAGCTTAATCCAGGCTCTCCATTGAAAAACACTTTCCAAATAACCCTATATGCTTTCCAGAAATTCTATGTCATTTCTGATCAACAATATGTCAACAACATATACTCATCAGAAATTCTATAGTGCTCCCACTTTGTATACACCCAAAATCTTTGATCATCAAAGCATACATTCCAACTCCGAGATGCTTACTCCAGTCCTCAGAAGGATTGCCGGAGCTTTGCATACTTATTAGCATCTTTCAGGATTGACAAAACCTTCCGGTTGTATCACATACAACCTTTCCTCAAGAAAATCGTTGAGGAAACAATGTTTTGACATCCTATCTGCAAGGTTTCTTAAATAATGCAGTAATCGCTAATATAATTCCAACAGACTCTTAGCCTCGCTACGAGTGAGAAAGTCTCATCGTAGTCAACTCCTTGAACTTGTCAGAAAACATCTTAACGACAAGTCGAGCTTTCTTAATGGTGACATTTACCATCATTGTCCGTCTTCCTTTTAAAATCCATCTGTACCTAACAGCCTTATGACCATCAAGTAGTTCTTCCAAAGTCTACACTTTGTTTTCATATATGGATCCTCTCTCGAATTTTATGGCCTCGAGCCATTTATCGGAATCCGGGCCCACCATCGCTTCTCCATAGCTCGTAGGTTCAGTGTTGTCTAGCAACATGACTTCCAAGACAGGATTACGTACCACTCTGAAGTAGTACGCATCCTTGTCATCCTACGAGGTTTGGTAGTGACTTGATCTGAAGTTTCATGATCACTATCATAAGCTTCCACTTCAATTGGTGTAGGTGCCACAGGAACAACTTCCTGTGCCCTGTCACACACTAGTTGAAGAGACGGTTCAATAACCTCATCAAGTCTCCACCATCCTCCCCTCAATTCTCTCGAGAGAAACTTTTCCTCGAGAAAGGACCCGATTCTAGAAACAATCCTTATTGCTTTCGGATCTAAGACAGGAGGTATACCCAACTGTTTTGGGTGTCCTATGAAGATGCATTTATCCGCTTTTGGCTCGAGCTTATCAGCCTGAAACTTTTTCACATAAGCGTCACAGCCCCAAACTTTTAAGAAATGACAGCTTAGGTTTCTCTAAACCATAGTTCATACGGTGTCATCTCATCGGAATTACGTGGTGCCCCTTTTAAAGTGAATGTGGTTGTCTCTAATGCCTAACCCATAAACTATCGTGGTAATTCGATAAGAGACATCATGGTATGCATCATATCCAATAGGGTGCAGTTATGATGTTCGGACAAACCATCAAACTATGGTGTTCCAGGCTGTATTAGTTGTGAAACAATTTCCACAATGTCTTAATTCTGTGCCAAACTCGTAATTCAGATATTCATCTCTATGATCATATCATAGATATTTTATCCTCTTGTCACGACGATCTTTCAACTTCACCCTGAAATTACTTGAACCTTTCAATAATTCAGACTCGTGATTCATCAAGTAAATATACTCAACATCTACTCAAATCATCTGTGAAGTAAGAACATAACGATATCCAGTACACGCCTCAGCACTCATTGGACTGCACACATCAAAATGTATTACTTCCAACAAGTTGCTTTCTAGTTCCATTTTACTGAAACCGAGGCTTTCAGTCATCTTGCCCATGTGGTATGATTTGCATGTCTCAAGTGATTCAAAATCAAATGAGTCAAAACGGTCCATTTGCATGGAGTTTCTTCATGCATATACACTAATAGACATGGTACGCATGTCTCAAACTTTTCAAAAACGAGTGAGCCCAAAGATCCATCAACATGGAGCTTCTTCATGCGTTTTATACCGATATGACTTACGTGGCAGTGCCACAAGTAGGTGGTACTATCATTACTATCTTTTGGCATGAACATGTGTATCACTACGATCGAGATTCAATGAACCATTCATTTTAGGTGCAAGACCATTGAAGGTATTATTCAAATAAACAGAGTAACCATTATTCTCCTTAAATGAATAACCGCATTGCGATAGACATAATCCAATCATGTCTATGCTCAACGCAAACACCAATCTCGATGGTAGAGGGAGCTTGCGATGCTTGATCATATCAACATTGGAAACACTTCCAACACATATCGTCAGCTCACCTTTAGCTAGTCTCCGTTTATTCCGTAGCTTTTATTTCGAGTTACTAACACTTAGCAACCGAACCGGCATCTAATACCCTGGTGCTAGTAGGAGTACTAGTAAAGTACACATCAACACAATGTATATCCAATATACTTCTATCGACCTTGTCGGCCTTCTCATCTACCAAGTATCTAGGGTAATTCTGCTCCAGTGGCTGTTCCCCTTATTATAGAAGCACTTAGTCTCGGGTTTGGGTTCAACCTTGGGTTTCTTCACTAGAGCAGCAGCTGATTTGCCGTTTCATGAAGTATCCCTTCTTGCCCTTGCCCTTCTTAAAACTAGTGGTTTCACCAACCATCAACAATTGATGCTCCTTCTTGATCTCTACTTTCGTGGTGTCAAACATCGCGAATATTTCAAGGATCATCATATATGTCCCTGATATATTATAGTTCATCACGAAGCTCTAGTAGCTTGGTGGTAATGACTTCGGAGAAACATCACTATCTCATCTGGAAGATCAACTCCCACTCGATTCAAATGATTGTTGTACTCAGACAATCTAAGCACAAGTTCAACAATTGAGCTTTTCTCCCTTAGTTTGCAGGTTAAGAAAATCGTCGGAGGTCTTATACCTCTTGACGTGGGCACGAGCCTGAAATCCCAATTTCAGCCCTCAAAACATCTCATATGTTTTGTGACGTTTCAAAATGTCTTCGGTGCCTCAACTCTAAACCGTTTAACTGAACTATCACGTAGTTATCAAAACGTGTATGTCAGATGTTCGCAACATCCACAGACGACGTTCAAGGTTCAGCATACTTAGCGGTGCATTAAGGACATAAGCCTTCTAAGAAGCAATGAGGACAATCCTCAGTTTACGGACCTAGTCCGCATAATTGCTACTATCAACTTTCAACTAATTTTTCTCTAGGAACACATCTAAACAGTAGAACTATAGCATGAGCTACGACATAATTTGCAAAATCCTTTTGACTATGTTCAGGATAATTAAGTTCATCTTATGAACTCCCACTTAGATAGACATCCCTCTAGTCATCTAAGTGATTACATGATCCGAGTCAACTAGGCCGTGTCCGATCATCACGTGAGACGGACTAGTCAACGTCGGTGAACATCTTCATGTTGATCGTATCTTCTATACGACTCATGCTCGACCTTTCGGTCTTCTGTGTTCCGAGGCCATGTCTGTACATGCTAGGCTCGTCAAGTTAACCCTAAGTGTTTTGCATGTGTAAAACTGTCTTACACCCGTTGTATGTGAACGTAAGGATCTATCACACCCGATCATCACGGCGTGCTTCGAAACGACGAACTGTAGCAACGGTGCACAGTTAGGGGAGAACACTTCTTGAAATTTTAATGAGGGATCATCTTATTTACTACCGTCGTTCTAAGCAAATAAGATGTATAAACATGATAACCATCACATGCAATCAAATAATAGTGACATGATATGGCCAATATCATATAGCTCCTTTGATCTCCATCTTGGGGCTCCATGATCATCTTGTCACCGGCATGACACCATGATCTCCATCATCATGATCTCTATCATCGTGTCTTCATGAAGTTGTCTCGTCAACTATTACTTCTACTACTACAGCTAACGGTTAGCAATAAAGTAAAGTAATTACATGACGTTTATGTTGACACGCAGGTCATAAATAAATAAAGACAACTCCTATGGCTCCTGCCGGTTGTCATACTCATCGACATGCAAGTCGTGATTCCTATTACAAGAACATGATCAATCTCACACATCACATATATCATTCATCACATCCTTTTGGCCATATCACATCACATAGCATACCCTGCAAAAACAAGTTAGACGTCTTCTAATTGTTGTTTGCATGTTTTACGTGGCTGCTATGGGTTTCTAGCAAGAACGTTTCTTACCTACGCAAAACCACAATGTGATATGCCAATTGCTATTTGCCCTTCATAAGGACCCTGTTCATCGAATCCGATCCGACTAAAGTGGGAGAGACAGGCACCCGCTAGCCACCTTATGCAACTAGTGCATGTTTGTCGGTGGAACCGGTCTCACGTAAGCATACGTGTAAGGTTGGTCCGGGCCGCTTCATCCCACAATACCGTCGAATCAAGATAAGACTAGTAACGGCAAGCATATTGAACAAAATCAACGCCCACAACTACTTTGTGTTCTACTCGTGCATAGTAACTACGCATAGACCCAGCTCTGATACCACTGTTAGGGAACGTAGCAGAAATTCAAAATTTTCCTACGTGTCACCAAGATCTATCTATGGAGAGACTAGCAACGAGGGGAAGGAGAGTGCATCTACATACCCTTGTAGATCGCTAAGCGGAAGCGTTCAAGTGAACGGGGTTGATGGAGTCGTACTCGTCGTGATTCAAATCACCGATGACCAAGTGCCGAACGCACGGCACCTCCGCGTTCAACACACGTGCAGCCCGGTAACGTCTCCCATGCCTTGATCCAGCAAGGAGAGAGGGAGAGGTTGAGGAAGACTCCATCCAGCAGCAGCACAACGGCATGGTGGTGATGGAGGAGCGTGGCAATCCTTCAGGGCTTCGCCAAGCACCACAGAAGAGGAGGGAGAGAGAGATGCATGGCTGCACCAACGAGAGATCGAATCACGTGTGTTGTGGGCAGCCCCCTAGGCCTCATATATATAGGGAAGGGAAGGGGCTGTGCCCCCTCTAGGGTTCCCACCCCTAGGGGAGGCGGCAGCCCTAGATGGGGAGCAAGGGGGGCGGACAAGAGGGGATGGGAGAGGGAGGCGCACCAATATGGTCCCTAAGGCCCATATCCCATTAGGGTTTGCCCCTTCTCCATCTCTTAGGCGCATGGGCCTTAGTGGGGCTGGTGCCCTTGGCCCATGTAGACCAAGGAGCATTCCCTACAGCCCATGTGGCCCCCCGGGGCAGGTGGCCCCACTTGGTGGACCCCCGGGACCCTCCCGGTGGTCCCGGTACATTACCGATAAACCCCGAAACTCTTCCGGTAACCAAAACAGGACTTCCCATATATAAATCTTTACCTCCGGACCATTCCGGAACTCCTCGTGACGTCCGGGATCTCATCCGGGACTCCGAACAACATTCGGTAACCACATACAAACTTCCTTTATAACCCTAGCGTCATCGAACCTTAAGTGTGTAGACCCTACGGGTTCGGGAGACATGCAGACATGACCGAGACGATCTCCGGTCAATAACCAACAGCGGGATCTGGATACCCATGTTGGCTCCCACATGTTCCACGATGATCTCATCGGATGAACCACGATGTCAAGGACTTAATCAATCCCGTATACAATTCCCTTTGTCTAGCGGTATTGTACTTGCCCGAGATTCGATCATCGGTATACAGATACCTTGTTCAATCTCGTTACCGGCAAGTCTCTTTACTCGTTCCGTAACACATCATCCCGTGATCAACTCCTTGATCACATTGTGCACATTATGATGATGTCCTACCGAGTGGGCCCAGAGATACCTCTCCGTCACACGGAGTGACAAATCCCAGTCTCGATTCGTGCCAACCCAACAGACACTTTCGGAGATACCCGTAGTGTACCTTTATAGCCACCCAGTTACGTTGTGACGTTTGGCACACCCAAAGCATTCCTACGGTATCCGGGAGTTGCACAATCTCATGGTCTAAGGAAATGATACTTGACATTAGAAAAGCTTTAGCATACGAACTACACGATCTAGTGCTATGCTTAGGATTGGGTCTTGTCCATCACATCATTCTCCTAATGATGTGATCCCGTTATCAACGACATCCAATGTCCATGGTCAGGAAACCGTAACCATCTATTGATCAACGAGCTAGTCAACTAGAGGCTTACTAGGGACATGGTGTTGTCTATGTATCCACACATGTATCTGAGTTTCCTATCAATACAATTCTAGCATGGATAATAAACGATTATCATGAACAAGGAAATATAATTATAACTTATTTATTTTTGCCTCTAGGGCATATTTCCAACAGTGTTGTCCCAACAGGTTCCAAGCCGGGAGGAGGTGGTCCTGGAGGCGCCGCAAGGCGACATCCCGGACTCCAGGAGGAAAGGGGATGAAACCCCCCCAGGGCTCCAAGTCCGGCTCTAGGCCGGACACCGCTCTGGAACCTTCAAAGGTTCCAGAGTCCGGCGGGGGACCTCCTTCCAAGAGGAGCAAGCCCACCGTGCCGGTGACCCCCGTCCAACCGGAGGCGCTGGACAATCTGTTGGAGGCGCTCCAAGGCGCCTCCATCGACGAGGAGCACCGCACCATTATGAGGGCGGTGGTCCAGAAGGTTCAGTCCGCCAAGAGCGGACTGACTTAAGCTTGTACTAGCCTGTTAACGGGCTTTGAGGTAAGTAAAGAATGTGTAAATAATATTACCACATAGACAGTAGCCCATGATGATCTGTTTGGCGTTCGGGAAGAAAAGCCGAATAGAGGATCAACGAAAATTCGTAGGAGTCTAACAAAAAGGAGTCAATATGCGTATGCAGGCTTCCCTGCTTGCGTTCGCCGCACTGACTGCAGAAGTGGACACGCTAAAGCAGAACCTTGAGCGGTCTGAGCAAGAGCTCGAGCGTGCCAAGAAGCAGCTCGAGGACAATGAAGGTAAGAAATACCTTGTTTAAATATATATAAAAAGGTGCAATTGCAAAAAATGACAGGATTATCATGGCTATTGTAGGGGCCACGTCTGAGGTGGCGACCCTTAAGCAAGCGCTGGACGAGGCCGAGAAGAGGGCGGCCACGGAGCGAACCGAGCGGGAGAAGTATGAGGCCGAGGTTGGCAAGGTACGGCAAGAGCTCCAGGCTCTCATGGAAAAACATGAGAGTTTGGAGCTTGACTCAAAGACGCGAGCGTCCGAGCTCGCGGTGGCTATTGAAAACGCCAAGTCTACCAAGGCCGAATCCCAGAAGACCCTCCAGGAGTTGGATGAGGTGAAGAATATAGCGGCGGGTAAGGCATTCTTTATGCAAAGCAAACACATAAACGTGAGTTACTTGTTACTTACCCGAATCCGGAGCTCTCCAGGAGCGTTCGCAGATCTTCCCCGGATTGTGTCCGATGCCGCCGCATTCTATCGAGCCGAGGAGGGCAGCTCGACAGAGAAGGTGTTCTGGTCTCAGTATGCTGATGCCGGACACCCCGTGCCCCTGAGCGACCAGTTGAAGCAATTGGTCGAGCTCCACAAGGCGGCTGAACAGGCCATGAAGGGCCTCATAGTTCGGCTGTGGCCTGGAGGGGCTCTGCCTGGGAGCTATTTCGGGCTGGTGCAGCAGCTGGTGGAGGCCTGTCCAAGGCTTGAAGTCATCAAGCGCTCCATCTGCATTGAAGGTGCCCGTAGGGCCCTTGCCCATGCTAAGGTGCACTGGGGCAAGCTGGATGCTGAGAAGCTTGTGAAGGACGGGCCACCACCAGGGAAAGAGCATCGCAACCCCAAGAATTATTATAAGGATGTTCTAAAGGGTGCCTACCTTGTGGCAGATGAGTGTTCTAGGGATGTAATTTTTGAGTGAAACTTGCTCATTTTGTCCTGTGCGCTGAAAACTTGTTCATATGCGCTAAGCAATGCTGTTGGAATTTAAAATATTACCTTCTGTGCAGCTGTTTATCAATTCTGAGAGATGGCAAGTCGTCGGCTTCTGCCCCCATGCCGCTAGTGCTGGGGTGTTCGGGGATAAACCTGAGCGCTCTTTTTCCCATGTTTGGGTCCTTCGAGGGAGGCGCTCAGCCCAACGAACAAGGCAATCGGACTATAATGCGTGAACACTCTCACTTAGCCATAGAATTCTATAATTTTAAATTTCGGCGAAGCCCCTGGTATTCGGAAGACCGAGTTTGGGGCGCTATCCACGCCTTGGCCGGACAGAGCCGGCTCCTCGCTCTAAGCGGCATAAGTCGTTAGGGACTCGAAAAACCTCTCGAACAGCGACCAGCTCTCGCTTCATCATGGCAGTCAGTTTTAGCTTTCTCCACTGAGGTGCTCGACCCAGCTCAACTAGGGCACAATCGCAGTGGTTCTCCTAGTGCTACCTTAGCCAATATAGCGGAACGTAAGGCACCAAAACATAGGAGCCGGGTAAACCCAACTATTGACCCAAGACATGATTCAGAGCCGATGCATATAATGCTATAAGTTTGGGGTGCCGCACTTGTTAAAGTGTTTGGACTTCTCACACCGTATTGAGGGGTACTAAAGCCCCTGGCTTATTTAGGCCGTACCAAAGTGTACGGGTGCAATATGTCGTTAAGGAACATATATATATATATATATAAAAGAGTAATGCAAAAATAGACAAAAGCTATGCACTGTTTATTAAAGAAGGCTGCGATCAAAGCAGAACGATACAAATAATGCGATAAGCAAAAGGTTGGACTATGTAACATGTCCGTTCCAGGGGCAAGCTGCGGAATAGTATGTGAAACAAGTATACTGCTCGTGATAGAGACCACCTGGGAGTTCCGTAATGCGGCGTGGCTTTTCTGCTTCCCTGGTTCTTGCATCGTTTGTGCGGCAACTGAACTGCCGAACAGGCCTTCCGAAGTGTGGAGTCCTGAAAGTAAGAGAAAATTAAAAGTTCGGCAGCCCCTGGTGCGGTTTAAGCCGTGTTTCGGGCGTGCCGTGATGGTGCCCCTCCCCCTGTACCCATGGTACTTCTAGAGCGTAGTTATGTACGTGAAGTACTAGTGTCGCATTTTTGCGAGGGCTGGGGTTGGGGCCGCATTGCTACGCCTGCTCGGATCGTGCCAGGCGGTCTTGTTGTAGGTTACTTCGGGCGCACTTGACGGTGTCCGGTCGTTTAATGGCCGGACTGGAGAACTGCCTGGAGAGGCTGCTTTGTACTTCCGCTGCAAGGGCCGCCGTATGCTCCTCCGTTCGGAGGGAGCGTTCGGTGTTTCCATTGACCGTAATTACTCCTTGAGGGCCTGGCATCTTGAGCTTAAGGTATGTGTAGTGCGGTACCGCATTGAACTTGGCGAATGGAGTTCGTCCGAGCAGTGCGTGATAGCCACTGCGGAATGGGACTATGTAGAAGATTAACTCCTCTCTTCAGAAATTATCCGGAGATCCGAAGACCACTTCAAGTGTGACTGAGCCTGTACAGTTGGCCTCTACACCTGGTATTACGCCTTTAAAGGTCGTTTTGGTGGGCTTAATCCTCAAGGGATCTATGCCCATTTTCCGCACTGTGTCCTGGTAAAGCAGGTTCAGGCTACTGCCGCCGTCCATAAGGACTCTAGTGAGATGAAATCCGTCAATAATTGGGTCTAGAACCAATGCGGCGAATCCGCCATGACGGATGCTAGTGGGATGGTCCCTTCGATCAAATGTGATCGGGCAGGAGGGCCATGGGTTGAACTTTGGGGCAACTGGCTCTACCGCGTATACGTCCCTTAACGCGCGCTTCCGCTCCCTTTTGGGGACGTGGGTTGCGTATATCATGTTCACCGTCCGCACTTGTGGGGGAAAACCCTTCTGTCCGCTGTTGTTCGGCGGCCGGGGCTCCTCGTCGTCCTCGCTATGCAGCCCCTTGTCTTCATTTTCGGTGTTTAACTTGCCTGCCTGCTTGAACACCCAACAATCCCTGTTGGTGTGATTGGCCGGCTTTTCGGGGGTGCCATGTATCTGGCACAAGCGGTCGAGTATTCGGTCCAAACTGGACGAGCCTCTGAATCCGGCATTAACTGCCGTATCCTCAGCGTTGTCGCCGTTAATGCGGCGCTTCTGCTTGTTGCGACGCGACCTGCCACTACTGTCCCTGGTATCCGAATTACCAGGGTTCTTGGTCATATTGTTGCTACGAGCGAGCCAGCTGTCTTCTCCCGCGCAAAAGCGGGTCATGAGTGTCGTGAGTGCTTCCATAGACTTCGGTTTTTCCTGTCCAAGGTGCCGGGCAAACCACTCATCACGGATATTGTGCTTGAAGGCTGCAGGGCCTCAGCGTCCGGACAGTCGACTATTTGATTTTTCTTTGTTAGGAACCGTGTCCAGAAATGCCTGGCCGATTCCTCTGGCTGCTGAATTACGTGACTTAGGTCATCGGCGTTTGGGGGTCGCACATAAGTGCCCTGGAAATTGTCGAGGAATGCGGCTTCCAGGTCCTCCCAACAACTGATTGATCCTATTGGCAAGCTGTTAAGCCAATGCTGAGCTGGTCCTTTAAGTTTGAGTGGAAGGTATTTGATGGCATGGAAATCATTGCCGCGGGCCATGTGGATATGAAGGAGATAATCCTCGATCACCGCCGGATCTGTTGTGCCATCATATGATTCGATATTTACGGGTTTGAAACCCTCGGGGATTTGATGATCCATTATTTCGTCTGTGAAGCATAGTGGGTGTGCGGCGCCTCTGTACTGGGCTATATCACGACGTAGCTCCAATGAGCTTTGTCTACTGTGTTCGGCCCTGCCGAATTTGTGGCCGGCGTGACGGTTACCGTCTCGATCCGTGGGGCGCCCACGCGATCCGTAGATCGATCTTGTTTGCCTTGCCTTGTCCTCCAAAATATCTCGTAAGTCCGGCGCATGTTCCCGTGCCTTGGTACGGGGTGCGGCTTGAGTGGACGGACGAGAGGCCTCTCTGTCGCGGCCACGAGGTGGCCGGTCGGCCGCATCAAGTGCTTCCTCCTCTAATCGGAGTAGCAACTTGCGCTTTGGGTAGCTCTTGGAGGGGCGTTCGAGTTTATGCTCTTCGGCCGCAAGGACTTCAGTCCATCTGTCGACTAGCAAATCTTGATCAGCTCTAAGCTGTTGCTGTTTTTTCTTGAGGCTTCTTGTCGTGGCCATAAGCCTGCGTTGAAAACGCTCTTGCTCGACGGGATCCTCTGGCACGACGAATTCGTCGTCGTCGAGGCTTGCCTTGTCTTCGGAGGGAGGCATATAATTATCGTCCTCGACCTCTCTCTCTGTCGCTATCTCATGAGGGCTGGTTTCTCCATCCTCCTGTGCTAAATCTTGCTGGAGGGGGTTTTCTTCGGCACTTTCCGGAGTATTATTATCTCCCGTGCTGGAATCATCGTGTTTGTTTTGGCGGGATTTTGAGCGGCGCCGCTGACGCCGGCGCTTAGGCTGTTTCTTGGAGAGGTCATCCTCCGTTGTTCCATCACCATCTCCTTCTTTTGGGGTGTCCACCATGTATATGTCATATGACGAGGTGGCTTTCCAGGGCCTGATAGGCGCCGGTTCTTGATCATCTCCTTCATCGGCGTCCAAACCGTCGATGTCTTTGGAGTCGAAGTCGAGCATCTCGGTTAAGTCGTCGACAGTGGCTACAAAGTGGGTGGTGGGTGGGCTTTGAATTTCTTCATCGTCTGAATCCCAACCTTGCTGACCATAGTCCGGCCAGGGATCTCCTGATAAAGAGAGAGACTTCAGTGTCTTCAGAATATCGCCAAAAGGCGAGTGCTGAAAGATGTCCGCGGTAGTAAACTCCATAATCGGCGCCCAATCGAATTCAATCGGCAGGGGCGTAGAGGGTTCGGAGTCCAGAGAGGAGTCCGGTTCCTTGGAGTCACGAGTCTCGTAGAGTGCGGGGCTGGTGTTTGGCTCGATCGCCGTTGGGATCGCAGCCCCCGAGGCGGCGTCCAACCACCCATCCTCGATCGGTGCAGTTGGCTCCGAATTAAGGGTCGAAGCCGATGCGGGTGCGGCCTCCAGGGCACTGTTCGGCGACAGAGCTAGATCATGCTCGTCGTGACAGTGCGGCGCGCTCGGCAGTGGCTCGAATCCGTCGAAGATCAAGTCCCCGCGAATGTCAGCCGTGTAGTTTAAACTTCCAAATCTGACCTGACGGCCAGGGGCATAGCTTTCGATCTGCTCCAGATGGCCAAGTGAATTGGCCCGCAGTGCGAAGCCGCCGAAGACGAAGATCTGTTCGGGGAGGAAGGTCTCACCCTGGACTGCATCGCCATTGATGATTGTAGGAGCCATCAAGCCTGACGGCGATGACACAGAGGAACTCTCAATGAAAGCACCAATGTCGGTGTCAAAACCGGCGGATCTCGGGTAGGGGGTCCCGAACTGTGCGTCTAGGCCAGATGGTAATAGGAGACAAGGGACACGAAGTTTTACCCAGGTTCGGGCCCTCTCAATGGAGGTAAAACCCTACGTCCTACTTGATTAATATTGATGATATGGGTAGTACAAGAGTAGATCTACCATGAGATCAAAGAGGCTAAACCCTAGAAGCTAGCCTATGGTATGATTGTTGTTGTCTATGTTGTCCTACGGACTAAAACCCTCCGGTTTATATAGACACCAGAGAGGGTTAGGGTTACACAAAGTCGGTTACAATGGTAGGAGATCTGCATATCCGTATCGCCAAGCTTGCCTTCCACGCCAAGGAAAGTCCCTTCCGAACACGGGACGAAGTCCTCAATCTTGTATCTTCATAGTCCAGGAGTCCGGCCGAAGGTATAATCCGGCTATCCGGACACCCCCTAATCCAGAACTCCCTCACCCACAAATCAACGGTCAAGTCGAACGAGAAAATGGTCTTATAATGAGCGGCATTAAACCTAGATTAGTGCGCTCCTTAACGGAGTCTAACACGCACTGGGTAGAGGAGCTCGACTCCATACTCTGGGGGCTGCGGACCATGCCGAATCGTAGTACCAGATACACACCGTTTTTTATGGTGTACGGCGCAGAGGCAGTCCTGCCCTGTGACATAATTCATGACTCACCTCGAGTGCGCATGTATGAAGAAAGAGAAGCCGAGCTCGATCGGCAGGACAGTCTGGACACCTTGGAGGAAGAGCGCGACGTAGCCAAAGCCCGTTCCGCATTTTACCAGCAACAGGCTCGCAGATACCAAAGCAGAGAAGTACGGGCCAAAACTTATAACGTTGGCGAACTAGTTCGCCGGCTGCCGGATAAGAAAAAGAACAAGCTAGAGCCCAAATGGGAAGGTCCCTTCATCATCGACCATGTTCTGACCGGCGGAGCGTACCGACTGTGCGATGCATCGACTAGTCGACTCGAGCCGAACCCATGGAACGCAGCCAGGCTCCGAAGATTCTACGCCTAGCATCGGACTTTATGTTAGTCCCCTCCCTTTGTCCATTTTCTGCATATGCGTCATCTGTCTTGTTTCGCTTTCTTTCTTTTATTTCTCTAGGCTTCCAAGGGTCACCTTGTGCCTCACTTGTACATTATAGATATGGTAGCCGCACTCTATACACCTGGGGGCTTCTTTCACAGAAGCTTAAATTATTCACCTGGGCATCACGCCCAACACATGCGTTATACTTCTGCATGTACCTTTTTTCACCATTATATGCATCGATATGACTTAAGTTTTGGCCAAGCTGGGTTGCCTGGCTCTTGTATTTATGCCCTACGTTCCCGTTAATTTGGCTAGGGCATAAGGGGAGCACCTCTGCGATTGTTACCGCCGGGTCAGCCGGACGTGTACCTCAGACTGGGTGAAGCCGAAAGCTAGCGTTCTTAAGAGAATATTCGGTCGGTGAAGAAAAGATGACTTTTATTTATTATCCATATCTGCCCCTAGATGTTTTTTCTGTGCTTCTTGTCATAGTCTGGACATGCACTTAGGGCATGCCTACCCAGGGAAAGGAACCCTTAACGGAACTATTCTCTCTGGAAGATGTTTCTTACTACCCATGTAAAATAACATAACTAGTTGGGCACTTGTCTGATAAAGCACTAATGACCCCTACGTCTGGTCTCCACGCATGCCCCGGTTCTTACATAACCAAAAGGGTATTCGGATACACTCCGGACCGTCGGGTCTCGAGGTTGAAGCGAAAAGGTCCGCCACGACAAACGATCTACAATCCGGCTAGAAGGCATCATACATGTCACTTTAAAATTACATAGTCAATTTGACTGGTTGAATTCCTCTTCAATGCCATCCAATAGGCTGTCTAGTCTACAGTCCTGTTGGGAATACTTTGCGGCCAATTCTACTTGGCCGTACACTAAACTGACAGGGATCTCCTTGCCATCAGGCCCCACAGGTCCGACTTCGGCCATGCGGTTCGGGTCAGCCTTCGTGTACCGTGTCTTCACCATTGCCCAGGCTTCCCTGGCACCCTGACGGCAGGCCGATAT
Organism: Triticum urartu; assembly: GCF_056163025.1. NCBI lineage: Eukaryota > Viridiplantae > Streptophyta > Magnoliopsida > Poales > Poaceae > Triticum > Triticum urartu. Next base: position 562,419,181 of record NC_141875.1, read on the forward strand.
CTTCCATAATCGGAAGCGCCGCCGTGCTCCCTTCAGCCTTTCTGCAAGCTCTCCTAGGCCTTCGGGTATGGAGACGGACGGCCACAAGGCCTGGGCGACGCCTTGCATCACCTGCCGAACTCGTTCGTGCAACTGCGAGAGCTCGGGAAGAAGATCACCCGTCGAACCAGGCATCTCTTCGGCAGGACGACCTGTAAGCATACCTACACACATAACTCTGTCAGCCAGCTTCCTCGCCGAACACTTTTTTCAAAGTTCGTTCAAGCACTTACTAAATATGCCGCGTCGAAGCCGCCGATTCTCCTTAACAGAGTCCGACAGTTGGGCGCGAACATCTTTTAGTTCCACGCCCAGCTTGGTGTTGGCATCTTGGAGATCATTCTTCTCCTGCCTCACCCTCGTCAGCGCGCTCTCACCAGCCTTCAGCTGGCGTATGAGCTGTTGCTTATCCGGATTTACTCCAGCGTCATCTGCAATTTTATCGTCAGATCTGCATATACACCGTACTCTAATACGATACTTATCATTCGAAGGATATGTTACCAGAGGGGGTCTTTTTGGGCTCCCCCGCTGCGGCTAGTGCGGCTTGCAGTTGGGCTTTGCACTCTTCCAGCTCCTGGGACAGTTGAGTATTCTTTTCTGTAAGAACCTGCATAACAAATGAGCCTTAAATCAGTTATCCTAACTGTTTCAAGTCTCAGGGGCTACTGATATATATAATCATCAAATTTTCTCACCCATATGTCTTTTACATACTGCTCCGTGGCTCTAGCTAGACCATTTTGAGCGGCACGGAGGTGCGCGTCTCCCGAGTTGAAGGCATCCAATGCCTCTTGGGAGAAACAAGCGTCACGAAGAACAGTCCGGCGACGCCTGTGGTTCATGGCACTTTCCACCTCAGAATGGGTGGCGGATAGTTTATCCGCATCCTCTGTCGGAGGAGCACCCGGCGCACACCTTGTATTCGTTCCCGCCTCTGAATCCGGCCTTGGAGCCTGGCTTGTGGAGGCGCGATTGGTAGCCTCTCGGGGTATAGTCCGGTGAGCTCTCTATTTCCTGAAAAGAAGGCATGGGCGTTAATATGCCTCCGCAAATAATGTCTTGCAATAAAGACGGCGCGCCGTACCACTGCGCTGGTGCCTCAATCTGGACTGCATATCTTTTCATCCTGCCTGGCCTTGCGGCCCCTTGTTGGCTAGTTGCCACAGGCTCGACCTTCTGCCCCGAGGACCTCCCCTGCAAAACACGGCTGTTATACGGCAATCAAAAAGCGCAAGGACGGATCCCTTTTTACGTGTTGGGACTTCGCTCTCAGTCACCTGTGAGGCTGGAACTAGCCCAGGGTAATCGGCCGTAATGGCCACCAAGGCGTTGTCATTACTCCATTGGTAAAATACCCCATCGGTCAGCTCCACCTATATGTCCGGATCCTCCTGGGAGGCCGGGTCAAGGGACCATCCGGGGTCCTCGGGTTGCGGAGGAGGGCTATTTATCTCCTTTACTGCCTGGCGCAGCTCCTGGGATAAAATCGCTAGAATAAATACTTAACTACGGGAATACGAAATGGATGGGCAATAAAAAGTCTCCGCTTACCCAACCCGGAGGATTGTACATAGAAAATCCGCCCTACGGGTTGACACGAAGGAATTCCTCCTCTTCTCCCTTGTACAAAGTGGATAAGATCTTTATTAGATCGGCAGCTGATCCCGGCCCTTTGCGTCCGTGGCGGGTGGCGCCATCCTCCCCGTTGAAATCCCACATGGGGTGGCCTCTATACTGAAGCGGATGCACCCCCCGCATGATGCATGTGGCCATGACCTCGATCATGGTCAATCCGGATCGAGCTAAAAAACTTATCCGGCTCATCAGGTAAAGAATGTCCCTGTCATCTTCCTCCAGGGAGCTCCGTGGATGCCAGCTCTGGCGCTTCTTCAAAGGGGCGTTGTCGAACTCCGGAAGGCCGATCCGAATAGGGTCCGGGAGGGGGACATCTTCTGTATAAAACCATTCTGAAGGCAAGTCTTCGGACGTCTTCTTCGGGGTCCCGGACAGGTATCCGGTCCCGGTAATACGCCACACTTTGGCTCCGCCCACTTGATATATTGATCCCTTCTTAGAATGGGGCTCAAGGCAGAACAACTTCTTCCACAGAGCGAAATGAGCCTCACAGCCCAAAAATAACCCGCAAAGGGCTACGTATCCCGCGATATGCAGCAGGGAGGCAGGCGTAAGGTTGTGCAACTGGAGGCCGTAGAACTCCAGAAGCCCCCGGAGAAACGGATGAATTGGGAATCCGAACCCTCTTACCAAATAAGGGACAAGGCATACCCGCTCTCCCTTGGAGGGATTGGGACGGCTCTCCGCTTGCTCTCCGCCATTGTAGGTGGCAAGCCCGGCTCGAACCGGGACCAGGTACGCTGGGGGAAGAATTCCCTTGGACTGAAGCATCACCAATTTGTTGTGCGGGATGGAACATCTCTCCCAATCTCCCGGTTTGGAGCTAGGGGTGCGAGAGGAGGAGCTGCGTCGACCGGCCATGATGGAATGGATCTCTGTCGGGTGCGCTCCGATGAAGGCTCGCCAAGGGGGGATGGTGTGATTTGGATCTGAATCATCGTGTTTTTTAATAGGCGGCTCATTCACACAGCTAGGGGGGTAAATATGAAAACACCCTGGCTCTTCACATTCGCTCGACACGTGGAAAGTGGCCATTATTGGGCGTGGAAGCCAAGGAGTACAAACATTTACAAGAAACCGGACATTATTTCGACAGGTACACCGAATTTGGAGAGGAACCCGCCTTGCAATGCTGAAGACAATACTGCGCGCCTGACTCGTCGTCATTGAAGCCTGGTTCGGGGGCTACTGAGGGAGTCCTGGATTAGGGGTCTCCGGACAGCCGGACTATCTCCATTGGCCGGACTGTTAGACTATGAAGATACAAGATTGAAGACTTCGTCTCGTGTCCGGATGGGACTCTACTTGGCGTGGAAGGCAAGCTAGGCAATACGTATATGGATATCTCCTCCTTTGTAACCGACCTTGTGTAACCCTAACCCTCTCCGGTGTCTATATAAACCGAAGGGTTTTAGTCCATAGGACAACAATCACAACATACAATCATACCATAGGCTAGCTTCTAGGGTTTAGCCTCTTTGATCTCGTGGTAGATCTACTCTTGTAACACCCATATCATCAATATTAATCAAGCAGGACGTAGGGTTTTACCTCCATCAAGAGGGCCCGAACCTGGGTAAAACTTCGTGTCCCTTGCCTCCTGTTACCATCCGGCCTAGACGCACAGTTCGGGACCCCCTACCCGAGATCCGCCAGTTTTGACACCGACAGGGACCGAACACCCGGTGCATGTGAGCGACCAGCTGAAGCAACTGGTCGAGCTACACAAGGCAGCCGAACAGGCCATGAGGGGTCTTATAGTCCGGATATGGCCTGGCGATTCACTTCCCAATAGGTACTTCGGCCTGGTGAGGTAGCTTGTGGATGCCTGCCCACGGCTGGAAGTCATTAAGCGGTCCGTCTGCATCGAAGATGCACGCCGGGCTTTTGCCCGTGCGAAGGTGCACTGGGCCAAGATGGACGCCGAGAAGCTGGTGAAGGAGGGGCCGCCGCAGGGCAAGGAGCATCGTCACCCCGAAATGTATTATGAGGGTGTCCTGAAGGGTGCCCGTCTTGTGGCGGACGAGTGTGCGAAGGATGTAATTTTTGCAATGAACTTGCTCGTGTGATCTTGTATTATGAAAACTTGTTCATATGCGCTATGCAACGCTTGTTTGAATTTAAAATATTACCTTCTGTGCGGCTGTTTGTTAAATCTGAGAGACGGCGAGTCGTCGGCTTCTGCCCCCATGCCACAAGTGTTGGGGTGTTCAGGATAAATCTGAGCACTCTTTTTCCCATTGTTGGGTCCTTCGAGGGAGGTGCTCAGCGCAACGAACAAGGCAATCAGACTATAATGCTTTATCACTCTCACTTAGTGATAGAAGTCTACAATTTTAAATTTTGGCGAAGCCCCTAGTATTCGGAAGGCCGAATTCGGGACGCTATACATTCCTTAAGCCGGACTAAGCCGACTCCTCGCTCTAAGTGGCATAAGTCTTTAGGGACTCTAGACCTCTCGAACAGCGACCAGCTCTTGCCTTATCATGACAGTCAGTTTTAGCTTTCTCTACTGAGGTGCTTAGCCCAGATGAACCGGGGCACAATCACAGTAGTTCTCCCAATGCTACCTTAGCCGATATAGCGAAACGTAAGGTACCAAAACATGGGAGCCGGGCAAACCCAACTATTGACCCAAGACATGATTCGGAGCTGATGCATATAATGCTATAAGTTCGGGGTGCCGCACTATCGAAAGTGTTTGGACTTCTCACGCCGTATTATGGGGTACGCTTAAGCCCCTAGCGTATTGGCCGTACCAGAGTGTACGGGTGCTGAATGTCATGATTGAACATATATATATATATATATATAAGAAAGAATAGAGAATGCGGTAATAGTCTAGTGCTATGCATTGTTTATTCAAAAAGGTGCGTCGAAGCAGAATGATACAAGTAGTGCGATAAGCAAAAAGTAGGACTATTTGACATGTCCCCTCCAAGGGCAAGCTGAGGAATGGTATTCAAAGTAAGTATTTCACTCGTTATCGGAGACCACCTGGGAGTTCTGTGGTGCGACATGGCTTTTTGCCTCCTTGTTGTTGCATCGTGTGTCCGGCAATCGTACTGCCGGACGGGGTTTCCAGAGATTAAAGTCCTGAAAGAGAGAAAAGTAACAAAGCGGGAAGCCCCTAGTGCGGTTGAGCCGCATCTTGGGGCGTGCCGTAGTCGTTCTCCCCTCCCCACCTGTGCCCATGGTATTTCCAATGCGTAATTATGTACGCGTGGCACAGATTTTACCGTTTGGCTGGGACTGGGGTGGGGGGCCGCATTCCTATGCGAGCTCGGAACGTGCCAGGCGGTCTTGTTGCCGATTACTCCGGGCGCGCTTGAAGGTGTCCGGGTCTTTAATCGCTGAACTGGTGGATTGCCTTAAGAGGCTGCTTTGCGCTTCTGCTACGAGGGCCGCGGTGTGCTCCTCCGTGCGGAGAGAGCGCTCTATGTTTCCATTGACTGTGATGACCCCCCGAGGTCCTGGCATCTTGAGCGTGAGATATGCATAGTGCGGTACCGCGTTGAATCTCGCAAATGCGGTTCGCCCGAGCAGTGCATGATAGCCGCTGCAGAACGGGACTATATCGAAGATTAACTCCTCGCTTCAAAAGTTATCCGGGGATCCAAAGACCACTTCCAGTGTGACTGAGCCTGTGCAATGGGCCTCTACACCTGGTATGACGCCTTTAAAGGTCGTTTTTGTGGGTTTGATCCTTGAGGGGTCTATACCCATTTTGCGCATTGTGTCCTGATAAAGCAGGTTCAGGCTGCTGTCGCCGTCCATGAGGACTCAAGTGAGGCGAAATCCGTCGATGATTGGGTCTAGGACCAGTGTGGCAAATCCACCATGACGGATACTAGAGGGATGGTCCCTGCGATCGAAGGTGATCGGACAGGAGGACCATGAGTTGAACGTTGGGGCGACTGGCTCCAACGCGGATACATCCGTTAACGCACGCTTCTGCTCCCTCTTGGGGATGTGGGTTGCGTATATCATGTTCACCGTCTGCACTTGTGGGGGGAACCTCTTCTGCCCTCCGGTGTTTGGCTGTTGGGGCTCCTCCTCATCATTGCTATGTAGCCCCTTATCTTTGTCTTTGGCACTTAACTTGCCGGCCTGCTTGAACACCCAACATTCCCTGTTGGTGTGTTTGGCTGGCCTGTTGGGGGTGCCATGTATTTGGCACGAGCGATCGAGTATATGGTCCAAACTGGACGGGCCTGGAGTGCTTCTTTTGAATGGCTTTTTCCGCTGACCGGGTTTAGAGCCTCTGAATCCAGCATTGACTGTCGTATCCTCGGTATTGTCGCTATTGACGCGGCGCTTATATTTGTTGCGACGTGACCTGCCATAACTATCCTTGGTATCTGAAGTACCGTGGTTCTTTGATATGTTATTGTTGCGATCCAGCCAGCTGTCTTCTCCCGCGCAAAAGCGGGTCATGAGTGTTGTGAGGGCCGCCATGGATTTAGCCTTTTCCTGGCCAAGGTGCCGGGCGAGCCACTCATCGTGGATGTTGTGCTTAAAAGCTGCTAGGGCCTCTGCATCCGGACAGTCAACGATTTGATTTTTCTTTGCCAGGAACCATTTCTAGAATTGCCTGGCCGATTCCTCTGGCTGCTGAATTATGTGGCTCAAGTCATCGGCATCTGGTGGTCGCACATAAGTGCCCTGGAAGTTGTCGAGGAATGCGGCTTCCAGATCTTCCCAACAGCCAATGGATTCTGCTGGCAGGCTGTTGAGCCAATGCCGAGCTGGTCCTTTGAGTTTAAGTGGGAGGTATTTGATGGCATGTAGATCGTCACCACGGGTCATGTGGATGTGCAGGAGGAAGTCCTCGATCCATACCGCAGGATCTGTTGTGCCGTCGTATGATTCTATATTTACGGGTTTGAAACCCTTTGGGATTTTGTGATCCATTACTTTGTCTGTGAAGCATAGGGGGTGTGCGGCGCCTCTGTACTGGGCTATGTCACGACGCAGCTCAAATGAGTCTTGTCCGCTGTGTTCGGCCCAGCTGGATTTACTTTTACTGTATCCGGCGTGACGGTTATCGTCCCGTGTGGTGGCGCTCCCTCGTGATCCATAGATCAATCTTGCGTGTTTTGCTTTGTCCTCCAATACGTCTCGCAGGTCTAGCGTGTTTCCCCGTGCCTTGACATTTTTATTTGAGTGGCGTCATGGTGCGGGCTGAGCTTTTGGCTGAAATGCCTATCTGTCGCGGCCACGAGGTGGCCGATCAGCCGCGTCATACGCTGGAGATGTAGGTCTTAATGCTTCCTCCTCCAGTCGGGGTAGCAACCTGCGCTTTGGGTAACTCTTGGAGGGGCGTTCGAGTTCATATTCCTCGGCCGCAAGGACATTAGTCCATCTGTCAGCTAGCAAATCTTGCTCGGCTTGAAGCTGCTGCTGCTTTTTCTTAAGGCTATTTGCCGTGGCTATAAGTCGACGCTTGAAGCGCTCTTGCTCAACGGGATCCTCAGGCACGACAAATTCATCATCTTCGAGGCTTGCCTCGTCTTCGGAGGGAGGCATGTAATTATCATCCTCCACCTCTCCATCTGCCGCTCTCTCGGGAGGGCTGGCTTCTCCATCCTCCTGCTCTAAATCTTGCTGGAGGGGATTGTTGTCGTCTCCGGCACTCTCCGGACTGCTATTATCTCATGTGCCGGTGTCACCGCTTTTGCCTTGGCGAGACTTAGAGCGGCGCCGCTGACGTCGGCGCTTGGGTTGTTTCTTGGAGGGGTAATCCTCCGCTGTCTCGTTGCCATTGCCTTCTTTGGGTGTGTCCACCATGTATATATCATATGATGAGGTGGTTGTCCAGTGCCCTGTGGGCAGTGGTTCCTCTTTGTCTCCCGCATCCTCGTCCATACAGTCGATGTCTTCGGAGTCGAAGTCGAGCATGTCGCTCAAATTGTCGACAGTGGCTACTAAGTGGGTGGTGGGTGGGCGGCGAATTTCTTCGTCATCCGCATCCCAATCCTGCCGAACATAGTTCGGCCAGGACTCTCCTGACAGGGAGAGAGACCTTAATGAGTTTAGTATGTCATCGAAGGGCGAGTGCTGAAAGATATCCATGGAGGTGAACTCCATGATCGCCGCCCAGTAAGATTCAATAGGCACGGGCGCAGGCAGTTCGGAGTCCATGGCCAGGGAAGAATCCGGCAGTTCGGGGTCACGGCTCCCGTGAAGGGTAAGGTCGATATTCAGCTCGATCGCTGCTGAGAATATGGCATCCGTGGCAGGGTATATCCACCCGTCCATGGATGGCGCAATTGGCTCCGAATTGAGGGTCGGAGCGGTCAACGGTGCGGTCTCCTGAACATTGTCCGATGGTAGAGCTAAATCATGCTCATCGTGACCGTGCGGCGCACTCGGCAGGGGCTCGAATCCGTCGAAGATCAAGTCTCTGTGGATGTCGGCCGTGTAGTTTAAGCTTCCAAACCTGACCTGGTGGCCATGGGCGTAACTCTCGATCTGTTCCAGATGGCCAAGCGAGTTGGCCCGCAGTGCGAAGCCACCGAATACAAATATCTGTCCGGGGAGAAAAGTCTCACCCTGGACTGCATCGCTATTGATGATCGAAGGAGCCATCAAGCCTAACATTGACGACACAGAGGAACTCTCAATGAAAGCACCAATGTCGGTGTCAAAACCGGCGGATCTTGGGGAGGGGGTCCCGAACTGTGCGTCTAAGGCGAATGGTAACAAGAGGCAGGGGACACGATGTTTTACCCAGGTTCGGGCCCTCTTGATGGAGGTAAAACCCTACGTCCTGCTTGATTATTCTTGATAATATGAGTAGTACAAGAGTTGATCTACCACGAGATCGGAGAGGCTAAACCCTAGAAGCTAGCCTATGGTATGATTGTATGTTGTCCTACGGACTAAAACCCTTCGGTTTATGTAGACAACGGAGGGGGCTAGGGTTACACAAGGTCGGTTACAAAGGAGGAGATATACATATCCGTATTGCCTAGCTTGCCTTCCACGCCAAGTAGAGTTCCATCCAGACACGGGACGAAGTCTTCAATCTTGTATCTTCATAGTCTAACAGTTTGTCCAAAGGATATAATCCGGCTGTCCGGATACCCCCTAATCCAGGAATCCCTCACCCAAGCTTAGGAGGGAAGTGAAATGATGACTTAGGAGGGAAGTGAAGCACTTGGGTGAAAGCCAAGGATGCCCAAGTGTTTAAGTCCATATGAAAAGATTCAAAAACTCCAAGTTTCAAAAAATTTCAAATGAAAAATCAAGCAAATAAGAAAGGGCAAAATCCAGGCTGTCACAGCTACTTTGCTGCATCATCCCTTCCTCTTCGGGGAAAACCAACGCAGTGCTCAAGAGGTAGCAGTAAACAAATTACTGTTGAGCAATTGACAGAATTGAGCATAGTTATGAGAATATCCAGGTATGATCATGTATATAGGCATCACGTCCGAGACAAGTAGACCGACTCCTGCCTGCATCTACTACTATTATTCCACACATCGACCGCTATCCAGCATGCATCTAGAGTATTAAGTTCAAGAGAACAGAGTAACGCTTTAAGCAAGATGACATGATGTAGAGGGATAAACTCATGCAATATGATATAAACCCCATCTTGTTATCCTCGATGGCAACAATACAATACGTGCCTTGATACCCCTACTGTCACTGGGAAAGGACACCGCAAGATTGAACCCAAAGCTAAGCACTTCTCCCATTGCAAGAAAGATCAATCTAGTAGGCCAAACCAAACTGATAATTCAAAGAGACTTGCAAAGATAACCAATCATACATAAAAGAATTCAGAGAAGATTCAAATATTGTTCATAGATAAACTTGATCATAAACCCACAATTCATCGGTCTCAACAAACACACCACAAAAGAAGATTACATCAAATAGATCTCCACAAGAGAGGGGAAGAACTTTGTATTGAGATCCAAAAAGAGAGAAGAAGCCATCTAGCTAATAACTATGGACCCGAAGGTTTGAAGTAAACTACTCACACTTCATCGGAGAGGCTATGGTGTTGATGTCGAAGCCCTCCGTGATCGATGCCCCCTCCGGAGGAGCTCCGAAAAAGGCCCCAAGATGGGATCTCGTGGATACAGAAAGTTACGACGGTGGAATTAGGGTTTTGGCTCCATATCTGGTAGTTTGGGGGTACGTAGGTATATATAGGAGGAAGGAGTACGTCGGTGGATCAACAGGGGGCCCACGAGGGTGGAGGGCGTGCCTGGGGGGGTAGGCGCGCCCCCTACCTCGTGGCCTCCTGGTTGATGTCTTGACGTAGGGTCCAAGTCCTCTGGATCATGTTCGTTCCGAAAATCGCGTCCCCGAAGGTTTCATTCCGTTTGGACTTCGTTTGATATTCTTTTTCTACGAAACCCTAAAATAGGAAAAAAACAGCAATTCTGGGATGGGCCTCCGATTAATAGGTTAGTCCCAAAAATAATATAAAAGTGTATAATAAAGCCCAATAATGTCCAAAACAGAATATAATATAGCTTGGAACAATAAAAAATTATAGATACGTTGGAGATGTATCAGTGACCTTAATCAAACGCAAGGCATATGTAGAATAGATGTACACAGAAACATGGGGGTGTCACAGGACAACGGGAACAACCTCTTTGGCCTTCGAGTTGGGCCATCAATCATCCATTCCCCGCATCATTGGTGTCGGGGGGATGACCCCCGGGTAGGCTCAGGGGTGCAAGTCAGCATTTTAAAACATTGGGATGGCCAGGCTCCCTCATTCCGACTGGCCCTCTAGCCGGCTCCCCCGCCAGAGGCTGGCTGGGCACGACGCCACACCCGGGTCGGCTGATCGCTATTGGAAATATGCCCTAGAGGCAATAATAAAGTGGTTATTATTATATTTCCTTGTTCACGATAATCGTTTATTATCCATGCTATAATTGTATTGATTGGAAACTCAAATACATGTGTGGATCCATAGAAAACAACATGTCCCTAGTGAGCCTCTACCGAGCAAGCTCATTGATCAAAGATGGCTATGGTTTCCTAGTCATAGACATGAGTTGTCATTTGATAACAGGATCACATTATTAGGAGAATGATGTGATGGACAAGACCCAAACTATAAACATAACATATGATCGTATCAAGTTTATTGCTATCGTTTTCTGCATGTCAAGTATCTGTTCCTATGACCATGAGATCATGCAACTCGCTGACACCGGAGGAGTACCTTGTGTGTATCAAACGTCGCAACATAACTGGTGACTATAAAGATGCTCTACAGGTATCTCCAAGGGTGTCTGTTAGGTTGGCATGGATCAAGACTGGAATTTGTCACTCTGTATGACGGAGAGGTATCTCGGGCCCTCTGGGTAATACAACATCACAAGAATCTTGCAAGCATGTGACTAATGAGTTTGGTCACGGGATCTTGTATTACGGAACGAGTAAAGAGACTTGCCAGGAACAAGATTGAACTAGGTATGGAGATATCGACGATCGAATCTCGGGCAAGTAACGTATCGTCGGACAAAGGGAATTGTATACGGGATTAACTGAATCCTTGACATCATGGTTCAACCGATAAAGATCTTCGTGGAATATGTAGAAATCAATATGGGAATCCAGGTCCCGCTATTGGTTATTGACCGGAGAGGAGTCTCGGTCATGTCTACATGATTCTTGAACCCGTAGGGTTGCACGCTTAACGTTTGATAGCGCTAGGGTAGTATTGAGATATTAACAGTGGAAAGTACGAAGGTTGTTTCGAGTCCCGGATGGGATCCGGAACATCACGAGGAGCTCTGGAATAGTCCAGAGGTAAATATTCATATATGGAAAGTTGTTATCGGGGTTCCAAAAAAAGTTTGAGTTTTTTCGGTATTGTATCGGGAAGGTTCCAGAAGGTTCCGGAGTGGGGCCCACTAATAATCCCCAAGTGCGGGGAATCATCATAGCAGTTTCCAAAGGTGGAAGTGATAAGTATGGAGTGTCGAACCCACAAGGAGCTAAAGGAAAGATCAATATTCTCTCAAGTCCTATCTGCCACTCATAAAACTCTACATACACCGAACGTTTGCTTCCATCTAGAAATGAGAAATAAAACTACGTTGTGGGTATAAAGAGAATAGCTTTGCATGATATAGGAGAACTAAAATATAAAAATAGGTGTTGTTAACATAAAGTTAGAATATATTACTATATATTATAAATAGCGAGTGTGGAATAATGATGGATCGGTGTGCGGAATTGTCCTAGGAAATTGTTAACAAGATTGGTAGTCGTCATTGCAATTTTATATGAGGGAGAGGCATAAGCGAACATACTTTCTCTCCTTGGATCATATGCACTTATGACTGGAACTCTAGTAAGCATCCGCAATTACTAAAGATCATTAAGGTAAAACCCAGCCATAGCATTAAAGTATCAAGTCCCCTTTATCCAATACATAACAACCCCCTTACTCGGGTTTATGCTTATGTCACTCAAGCAACCCACTATAAGCGAATCATGAACGCATTGCAACACCCTACAGCGGGAATCCTTCACGTGCGCGCGACACAGAAGGCACCATGGGACAACACCAAAATAAAACATACAACTCAAACCAATCTATATCATCAATCAACCCAAAAGACAAAATAAATCTACTCAAAATATCATAGGATGGCAACACATCATTGGATCATAATATGTGGCATAAAGCACCATGTTCAAGTAGGGGATTACAGCAGGGTGCGGGAGAGTGGACCGCGTAAAAGAGATGCAGATGGTGATGTTGATGAAGACGATCACCGCGGCGATGATTCCCTTGGTGGCACTCCGGCGCCACCGAGAGAGGGGGGAGAGAGTCTCCGCCATGTGCTTCCTCCTCCATGGCCTCCCCCCTAGATGGGGAGAGGTTCTCCCTCTGGTCCTTGGCCTCCATGGTGATGATGGCCCCCTCCGGGATGCTCCTCCATGGCCTTTGGCGATGATGGCCCTCTCCGGCAGGGTGCCGGAGAGGGCCTAGATTTATTTTTCATGGCTACAGAGGCTTGCGGCGGCGGAACTCCCGATCTAGATTTATTTCTGGGCTTTTTGGTACTTATAGGAATTTTTGGCATCGGTCTCACGTCAAGGGGGTCCTCCGGGGGGGAGGGCGCACCCCCTACCTTTTCGTCGCCTCGGGACTCTTCTGGTCCAACTCTTGTGCTTCGGGGTTCTCTTTTGGTCCATAAAAAATCACCGTAAATTTTCAGCCCATTTCGAGAACTTTTATTTCTGCAAAAAATGGCACCATGGTAGTTCTGCTGAAAACAATGTCAGTCTGGGTTAGTTCTAATCAAATCATACCAAAACCATATAAAATTGTTGTAAACATGGCATGAATACTTCATAAATTATAGATACGTCGGAGACGTATCAGCATCCCAAGCTTAATTCCTGCTCGTCCTCGAGTAGGTAAATGATAAATAAATAATTTATGAAGTGTGAATCCTAGCATAGTGTTGACACCTGATTTTGGCACAATGCAGAATGCAATGGAGATGGCCTCAAATGACAAAATATTCTAAATGAGAAATTTCACATTGCCGAGTGGAACAACTTTGATGTTTGGACCATAATCATTCGGCATCATATCAAAGACCAAAACTACACTCAGATTGTCATGTTTGGGTGTTCTGAGTGCTTTTTGGTCAAGTACGCCTCCAGGACAATCTCGTATGAAGGAATGCTCTACATGAATTGTCTTCGTCTCGTCGAATCGGTCGATTTTGATATAAAAATCATCTCAATCCGAGTTCGTATGCAAAAGTTAGAGCTATCTGGATGCAGCCCTCTCAAGAGGCGAAATATGACGCGGAAGACCAGACATCTCTTGGCAAGTGTCTGATGTAATGCGTGAGTGTTTCGGCCCAGAAGATGGCCTCGAATCGGAAAACGTTCAACACGAAAGTTTTTCATCTCATCAAAACGGTCAACTTTGCTTTTGGACACATTTTCATCCGAGGTCGTTTACTGCCTCAAAAACCTTGCCGGGGAAAGCTTGGCGCCGTGAATAGTAACCTTACCGGGGAAAGCTTGCCGCCGTGAACAGTAACCTTGCCGGGGGAGAGCTTGCCGTCGTGAACAGTAACCTGCCGGGGAAAGCTTGCCGCCGTGAACAGTAACCTTGCCGGGGAAAGCTTGCCGCCGTGAACAGTAACCTTGCCGGGGGAGAGCTTGCCGCCGTGAACAGTAACCTGCCGGGGAAAGCTTGCCGCCGTGAACAGTAACCTTGCCGGGAAAGCTTGCTGCCGTGAACAGTAGAAACTGTCGAGGCCAATCCGACCAGATGCTGAAGATGGGCTCAAATACTTATCTAGATGGCTTCGGATGAAAAAGTGTTCAACACGGAGTTGTTCGTAACGTCAAAACGGTCAACTTTGCTTTTGGAGTCATCATCATCCGACATAGTATACGACCTGCAGAGACGCTGCAAGAGTCGGGCGGTCCAGTCAGCTACATGAACGAGTCCGACTCGAAATTAGAGATGACCCCGTGGAGTATTCAAGATGGCCTTATTTGGAAAAGTGATCAACATACGGATTGTTGGCCTCGTCGAAGCACACATAATTGATATTTGAACCGTCTCCATCGGAAGTCATATGCATATTCCACAGCCCACGCAAGGAGCAAGACATAAGATTGGACCAGATTCGGGCTGAATTCGAGTGGGACCAGAACTAGGATTCTAGGACGTGAATTGATGTAATTTTCTTGTAAGGAAAGCCTAGATAAATCCTTTGCTTGTACGGGAAGTCCAGCCGCCTCTTATATATGTTGGGGGTGATGGCCGATTGAACAACACACAATCGAACAAATCAATACACTACTTTTTCATATACGTTTTATCTCTCCACCGTTTTTCTATCTCGTTATTCGCTGTTCTTCGTGTTTGAGAGCTGCGAATTCCAAGGCTCTAGGGGCGAGCGAATCGACCTAGAGCAGCCCGTAGCCGCCGCACTCCCTGACGGGGTCCCTCCCGGGGGTGTGGGGTTTTCGGGTCTGCAAAAGCGCCCGTCGACTGTCTTGCGTATCGCGCTGTCGGTCGGGTCTCCTTCGACGTGAGCTGCGGTGCATCACCCCCGGCGTCGAGGGTACACGTGACGTGTTCGTGTGTCAACACACCTTTTTGGCGACTCCGCTGGGGACTGAAGATCAATTGTCATCATCCACCATGTCTGATCTTCCCAAGCCATCTGAGGTAGACGCCGATAACATCATTAAGCCTAGTCTTGATGAGATATCGGCCGATCATCGCCAAGTCTATGAGGAGTACAAGAAGGCGCGCGAAGAGAAGGATTTGCAGGAGTTCCTTGCAAAATTCAAGAAGGATCGCCAAGGCAACATCACTCCGATTGAAGAAATCAAGTTCCCTCCTCTTCAAGCCGAGCAGGATAAACCCTCTGTAAGTACTGCCTTTTCTCCTGAGCAGTGGGCTGAGATTGAAAGTCATATTGCTGATGGTAACAATCTAGTCTATCAAACTTTCATAGAAAATACTAATGCTCAGAAGAATATATCTCAATCGCCTAGTGGTAATGATGGTGTAGCTGCTAGTGTGCAAAACCCTAATCTGTCTTTGCCCATCTCATCGGCGCCTCCCATGCCGATGACTTATTATCCTACCCAAACAAATCAGATTGCGGCTGCACCCATTAATCCTATTATGAGCATGCCAGGTTCGGTGGTAACGCCGAACCAAACCCTACCTGTAGCTACATCCACTCGACCATTACCAAATTATGGGCCGACATACATGCCACAATTTTTACCTGCAGCTAGTAACCCTACTCCTCCTATGCCACTGCCACAAGCTTCATCCTCCACTATGGATGATGGTCTAGCTAATCTTAGGGAGGAAATGGCTAAGATGCTTCGAGAGAATTTTGGAGTTGAGTTACCTCGGAATCGGATTTACCAAAAGCCGTACCCCGAGTACTTTGATGCCATCCAGTGCCCTCCAGGATATAAAATTCCTGATTTTGTTAAATTTAATGGAGAAGGCACAAAAACCACATGGGAGCATGTTAGTCAATATTTAGCACAATTGGGTGAGGCAGGCTCATTGAATGAATTGAAAGTGCGTTTATTTCCTTTATCATTAACTGGTACTGCATTTTCATGGTTTTCTTCTTTACCCCATGGTTCCATTCGGGTTTGGTCGCAGCTAGAGCAGAAGTTTCATGATCACTTTTATAGCGGCGACAATGAACTCAAGTTGTCACATCTAACATCGGTTAAACAGAAACATGATGAATCGGTCTCCGATTACGTCAAGAGATTCAGAGAAACAAAAAACCGGTGTTTTAGTTTGGTGATAACCGAGAGGGACTTGGCATACCTAGTGCTGAGTGGTTTGAGAACTCCCATTAGAGAAAAGCTAGAGGGCTACGAGTTCTTAAATATCAACCAAGTCTTACAAAGGGCTTTGGCTCAGGAAAGCCGAAGCAAAGACCTCAAAGAAGTGCATAGATACAAAGCCGATCGTCCAAAGATGAATATGGTGGAATATGACAGTGATCACTCGGACGATGAGGGTGATGTTTATTCTACTGAATTTGTTTGGCCATCTAAGGCCAAACCCTTTACTTGCAATGATCTGAAACCGATTCATAAGAATCGTGATGAAGAGATGAAGTTTACTTTTAACATTGCTAAGTGTGATAGAATATTTGATGCTTTGCTGCAGGCTAAGATTATTAGAATATCTCATACTTTACCGCCGTTTGAAGAGCTAAAGCGGCGTGCTTATTGCAAGTATCATAATTCTTTTTCTCATGCTACTAACGATTGCAATGTTTTTCGACGACAGATACAATCGGCCATTAATGACGGACGATTGAACTTTTCTGAGATGCAAGTTGATAAACAACCGTTTCCAATGAATACCATGGATTTGGAGAGGAGGAAGCTACTCATTCGGCCGGAGGTAGCCGAATCTGCTAATAAAGCTAATGTCATTGTTGGTGAGCCCAGGAAAGACAAGGAGGACAACAAGGTCTTGGGGAGATAGGTTGTGCTTGATAAGCAACCCGATGGCAAGGAAGTGATCAAAACCACCATCAAGAATCCTACACTCGGGGGGCAACCGCAAGTGCAAGAAAATACTCGTGTTAAATTTGTCAAGCCCAAGAGTCCAGAAGTTGGCAAGTGGAAGAAGAATGAAGCTAAAGTGCAGCGCAAGCGGATCAAGCCAACTTTTGATATGTTGCTGTCCAAGTATGCTAACCAGTCGGCCGGTTCTAGTTTCAATCGACCGACTCATCTGAAACGACCAAGGTCACCATCAGCTGATATGTTCAGCCGGTATACAAAACCGAGTGGACCAAGGGCGCAGTTTTCAGAAGAGCAAAGGCAATCTGTGTGGAATCGACTTGATTACTCATATAATAGCCGACTCAACATTGGTGACTATCAGTCGGCTGGTCAAAATATGCGACCGAGTGGAAATTATCCGAGTGTAAGGATGCACCCAGGTGGAAGCTATCCGAGTGAAAAAATGTGGCCAAGTAGATTCCATCCGACTGGATTCCATCCGAGTGAATTCCATCCGAGTGGCATCCATCCGAGCAGATTCCATCAGAGTAAAAAGCTGCGCCCGAGTGGAAATTTCATGCATCTGGAAAGTCGAAAAGAATGGCATGTTAAGTCACCAAGTGTTGCAGGAGTTGAGTCGGGAAAAAGCAAGGAGAAAACGAATGCCGACTCACTTATCTTGGGCACCAAAACATTTGCCATACAGCAGCCAATTGTGCATAGCAAACCGACTGAGCCGATACTTTCTATCGCGCCAAAGCACTCGGCTAATGACCATGAAGCAAGCACCAGCCGAGTAAAAACGAGAGATCCTAAATACACTCAGCCAAAGTGGTGTCCTTCAGGGCTAACAAAGACATAGAAGAGGAAACTACAGAGGTTAAGGAGCCAAGAGATGGCAGAACAAGAGGCTGAGAAGCAAAGGGATAAGTTGTTCAATGACACTCGGCCTATGGTGCCTACAAAACGAGTGTGGAGGCCCAAACAAATACGAGATACAGTGGCCTCTACGCCTATCACAGCAGCACCTACACTACCAAAAAAGGACGATGCAATCATTGCATCGTCTACGTTACCTATTGCTTCTTCTTCACTCGGACAAATTTCTGAATCGGTGGATGCACTTGAGGAGGAGGCTGATATGTTGGACTATGAGTCTACACCGGTTCATGAAGGTATGGATATCAATATGGTGTATTACTTGCCTGCTGAGTTTCGTTCTGTAGATGAGGAAGGGGAGGTGGCTCAGCTGGATTTTGGCCCTAAAAACACGATATTCGAGAAGCCAAAAGAACCAGTAACGCATCTGAAACCATTATATCTCAGAGGTCATATCAATGGGTCGCCGCTCACTCGGATGCTTATTGATGGTGGTGCTGTGGTAAATCTTATGCCCTATTCGGTCTTCAAGAAATTGGGTTTGCCTGATGAAGAATTGATCAAGACCAATATGGTGCTTAACGGGTTTGAAGGCAAAGAGAAAACTGAAGCCAAAGGTGTGATGTATGTGGAGCTTACAGTCGGAAGCAAAACTTTGGCTACTGCATTCTTTGTCGCTGAGGTGCAAGGTAACTACAACGTCATACTAGGCCATGATTGGGTTCATGCAAACCAGTGCGTGCCATCCACTATGCACCAGTTTTTGATTCAGTGGGTTGATGATGAAGTGGAAGTCATTCATGCGGATAACTTGGCCTGTGTTGCTTTGGCCGATGCATCGGTGGATTGGCAACATCCCAATGCTACTTGCTTGACGGGACGTGACTTATCGGAGTTTGATTTTCTCAGCGCAACCAAGAATGGTTTTGTGCCCGTCTGTTTAAAGCCGACTGAATGCAATCGGCTCCAAGGTATGATATGTTTAAATGGATTCTAGCTCTGAGTGGTTACAAAAACATCTTGTGAAATATCGGTCCAGCGAGAACGATATGTATGAGTCTATAGAGGAGTTGGATGACATGGATAAACTTGGACAAGGTTTTACGTCGGCCGATCCATTAGAAGAGGTAGATATTGGAGATGGTTCAGTCACTCGACCGACATTTATAAACAAAAATTTGAAAGCCGATTGTAAAGCTAAGTTAATCGAGCTATTGAAAGAATATGTTTGTTGCTTTGCATGGGAATATCATGAGATGCCGGGGTTAAGCCGAGAGCTAGTGGAGCATCGGTTGCCTATAAAGGCCGGTTTTAGACCTTATAAACAGTCGGCCAGAAAATTTAATCCAAAAACATATGACCGGATCAAGGAAGAGATCGGTCGACTGCTTGAAGCTAATTTCATTCGACCTTGCAGGTACACCGAGTGGATTTCTAACATTGTCCCAGTGGAGAAGAAAGGATCCGGCAAGTTGAGGGTGTGCATTAATTTCAGAGATTTGAATAGGGCTACACCCAAAGATGAGTATCCTATGCCAATAGCCGATATGCTTATTAATGATGCTTCTGGGCATAAGGTTATTAGCTTTCTAGATGGTAATGCCGGATACAATCAAATTTTTATGGCCGAAGAGGACATGTACAAGACTGCTTTTCGAGGCCCTGGTTTCGTTGGTTTATTCGAGTGGACACTGATGACATTCGGATTAAAAAATGCTGGAGCCACATATCAAAGGGCTATGAATTTGATTTTCCATGATTTACTCGGTATCATACTTGAAGTTTATATTGATGATATTGTTGTCAAATCGGATGCTTTTGAATCTCACTTGGCCGATTTGCGTTTAGCTTTTGAAAGAATGAAAAAGTATGGACTGAAGATGAATCCTTTGAAGTGTGCTTTTGGCGTGTCAGCTGGCAAGTTTTTGGGTTTCATTATTCATGAAGATGGCATAGAGATTGATCCCAAAAAGATAGAGGCTATACAGAAAGTGGAGGCTCCAACATGCAAGAGAGATATGCAAAAGTTCCTTGGCAAGGTCAACTATTTGAGAAGGTTCATAGCTAATCTGTCAGGGAAAGTTGATGCATTTACTCCTATCCTTCGGTTAAAGGATGATGCTGATTTCACTTGGGGGGCAAAACATAAAGAAGCATTTGATATGATCAAGAATTATTTGTGCACTCCTCCGGTGATGAGAGCACCCAAGCATAGGGAACCCTTCAGACTTTACATTGCAGCAGAGGAAGAAGTTATTGGTGCTGTTCTAACTCAAGAGACCGAAGGAAAAGAGCATGCCATCACTTATTTGAGCCGCCGCTTATTGGACGCAGAGACAAGGTATGCATTTATTGAGAAATTATGTCTATGCTTATATTATGCTTGCACAAAACTGAGACATTATTTAGTGCCGAGTGCTTGTGTAGTAGCTTGTCAAACCAATGTCATTAAATACATGTTGCATAGGCCAATTCTTAGTGGTAGAATTGGCAAGTGGGCTTATGCTTTGATTGAATATGATTTGGCTTATGAATCTCTAAAGTCCATGAAAGGCCAAATTGTTGCTAATTTCATTGTTGAACATCGGATTAATGACAAGCATGATGTTGATATGAACCTTATTTCATTAGTACCATGGATATTATACTTTGATGGGTCAGTTTGTAGCAATGGCCAAGGTGTTGGTATTGTTTATATATCTCCTCATGGTGCTGTTTTTGAAGCCTCATGCCGCTTAGAATATTTTTGCACAAAGAATCAAGACGAATATGAAGCATTGTTATTCGGCCTAGAGATGTTACTTGCTATAGGTGTTACACATATTGAGGCTTATGGTGATTCGTTACTAGTGGTACAGCAAATATCCAAAGTCTTTCAGTGTTTGGACGAATCACTTAATGTTTATCTTGATAAATGTCTAGATATAATCTCTACTTTGGATTGTTTTAGCATTGCACATGTATCTAGACATGACAACTGGAAAGCAAATGAGTTGGCACAACAAGCATCTGGATACCATGTTGATCATGGCATGTTTCATATTTCTCAAAATCCGATGTCCTGTCTTACCAGTATAGAAGAGGCCGAACCAGAACCTACTGATTCGGTCATTAACAAAAAATCTAGTGCATGTGACAATTCCGACTGGAGGAAGCCCATTGTTGCTTACTTGTAATCCGAGTGAAAGAGTGGACAGGGCTGTTCGGCGTACGGCTTTTAAATATACTATGAGGGATGATGATCCTTATCGCCGAACAGTTGATGATGTTCTTTTAAAGTGCTTGGATGAGGACCAAGCAAGAGTTGCTATGGGAGAGGTACATGAAGGCATTTGTGGTACTCACCAGTCGGCTCCCAAGATGAAATGGTTATTACGACGTGCTGGGTTTTATTGGCCGACCATGATTAATGATTGTTTCAGATATTATAAAGGGTGCGAAGCTTGTCAAAAATTTGGTGATATTCAATTGGCTCCCGCTGCTATGTTGCATCCTATTATCAAGGCGTGGCCTTTCATAGGATGGGGTTTAGACTTTATTGGGCAAATCCATCCGTCTTCTTCAAAGGGGCATCGGTTCGTATTGGTGGCAACTGATTATTTCACTAAGTGGTCTGAAGCAGTACCTCTCAAGAACATGACGCATACGGAGGTAATTAAATTCATAACCGAGCACATTATTCATAGATTCGGTATTCCTCAAACGTTAACTACAGATCAAGGTTCATCTTTTATGTCACACCAAGTCAGAGAGTTTGCCGAATCTTATAACATAAAGTTGCTCAATTCCTCCCCATATTATGCCCAAGCTAATGGACAAGCTGAGTCTAGCAATAAAGTTTAATCAAGCTCATCAAGAAGAAGATTGAGGATAATCCAAGGAGATGGCATGACTTGTTGTCTGAGGCATTATGGGCACATAGAATCTCAAGGCATGGTGCTACGAAAGTGACTCCATATGAGCTAGTATATGGTCAGGAGGCTGTTTTACCAGTGGAAGTAAATTTGAATGCTTTGAGAATAGCCAAACAAAATGATTTATCGGCAATAGACTTCTATAACTTGATGATGGACAACATTGATGAGGTTGCTGATAAACGTTTGGCTGCTTTGAATGCCATAGAGAGAGATAAGTTGAGGGTGGCAAGGGCTTACAATAAGAAAGTCAAGTTGAAGAATTTTCAAGTTGGTGATCTCGTCTGGAAAGTGATTCTACCGATTGGTTCAAGAGATAGAAAATTCGGGAAGTGGTCTCCAAGTTGGGAAGGTCCTTTTGGGATTACAAGAGTTGTTCCCGGAAATTCATATTTGGTGGAGTCAATACAGGGGGCATTGTTACCTCGAGCTCTCAATGGCAAATATTTGAAGAAGTACCACCCGAGTGTGTGGCAGGAAGCCTAAGTAGGCAACGGCCGATATACGATTATCGCCCTTAGCACAAACATGGCCGATAAATAATTATCGCCCTGAGAAAAATAAATGGCCGATGGAGAGTTGGCATCGTCCTTAGAACGAACACCATGCATATTATTTTTCGGCGTGCAAGCTTTGCCGAAAAACAGGGGGGCATGTGTTGACACCTGATTTTGGCACAATGCAGAATGCAATGGAGATGGCCTCAAATGACAAAATATTCTAAATGAGAAATTTCACATTGCCGAGTGGAACAACTTTGATGTTTGGACCATAATCATTCGGCATCATATCAAAGACCAAAACTACACTCAGATTGTCATGTTTAGGTGTTCTGAGTGCTTTTTGGTCAAGTACGCCTCCAGGACAATCTCGTATGAAGGAATGCTCTACATGAATTGTCTTCGTCTCGTCGAATCGGTCGATTTTGATATAAAAATCATCTCAATCCGAGTTCGTATGCAAAAGTTAGAGCTATCTGGATGCAGCCCTGTCAAGAGGCGAAATATGACGCGGAAGACCAGACATGTCTTGGCAAGTGTCTGATGTAATGCGTGAGTGTTTTGGCCCAGAAGATGGCCTCGAATCGGAAAACGTTCAACACGAAAGTTTTTCGTCTCGTCAAAACGGTCAACTTTGCTTTTGGACACATTTTCATCCGAGGTCGTTTACTGCCTCAAAAACCTTGCCGGGGAAAGTTTGCCGCCGTGAACAGTAACCTTGCCAGGGAAAGCTTGCCGCCGTGAACAGTAACCTTGCCGGGGGAGAGCTTGCCGCCGTGAACAGTAACCTGCCGGGGAAAGCTTGCCGCCGTGAACAGTAACCTTGCCGGGGAAAGCTTGCCGCCGTGAACAGTAACCTTGCCCGGGGAGAGCTTGCCGCCGTGAATAGTAACCTGCCGGGGAAAGCTTGCCGCCGTGAACAGTAACCTTGCCGGGAAAGCTTGTTGCCGTGAACAGTAGAAACTGTCGAGGCCAATCCGACCAGATGCTGAAGATGGGCTCAAATACTTATCTAGATGGCTTCGGATGAAAAAGTGTTCAACACGGGAGTTGTTCGTAACGTCGAAACGGTCAACTTTGCTTTTGGAGTCATCATCATCCGACATAGTATACGACCTGCAGAGACGCTGCAAGAGTCGGGCGGTCCAGTCAGCTACATGAACGAGTCCGACTCGAAATTAGAGATGACCCCATGGAGTATTCAAGATGGCCTTATTTGGAAAAGTGATCAACATACGGATTGTTGGCCTCGTCGAAGCACACATAATTGATATTTGAAACGTCTCCATCGGAAGTCATATGCAGATTCCACAGCCCACGCAAGGAGCAAGACAGAAGATTGGACCAGATTCGGGCTGAATCCGAGTGGGACCAGAACTAGGATTCTAGGACGTGAATTGATGTAATTTTCTTGTAAGGAAAGCCTAGATAAATCCTTTGCTTGTACGGGAAGTCCAGCCGCCTCTTATATATGTTGGGGGTGACGGCCGATTGAACAACACACAATTGAACAAATCAATACAGTACTTTTTCATATACGTTTTATCTCTCCACCGTTTTTCTATCTCGTTCTTCGCTGTTCTTCGTGTTTGAGAGCTGCGAATTCCGAGGCTCTAGGGGCGAGCGAATCGACCTAGAGCAGCCCATAGCCGCCGCACTCCCCGACGGGGTCCCTCCCGGGGGTGTGGGGTTTTCGGGTCTGCAAAAGTGCCCGTCGACTGTCTTGCGTATCGCGCTGTCGGTCGGGTCTCCTTCGACATGAGCTGCGGTGCATCACCCTCGGCGTCGAGGGTACACGTGACGTGTTCGTGTGTCAACACATAGTGCATAAATTTGATCAATGATAGTTCCAAACACTTTTTCTACCATTATTCTTTATCATAAATAGTAGTTCATCTCGTAAAACTTCTCATGATCAAGTTCCAAGCTATTCACATGTTAAAGTATAGACCATAAAGTTCCTTGAGAACTAACAAACTAGGCTTTCAGTCACCAAACAATTGCAATTCATCTTATTTTCAGGAAGGGTATATGTAAGAGTTTAGATTTAGCAAATTCCACATACTCAACTATCATATAGTCTTCCATGATTGCTAACACTCGAAGCATATTTTGAGAAAAAATAGTATTCGTCGAACATAGAGAAAGATAGGGGTGTCGGTGTCAAAACCAGCGGATCTCGGATAGAGGGTCCCGAACTGTGCGTCTAAGGCGCATGGTAACAGGAGGCAGGGGACACGATGTTCACCCAGGTTCGGGCCCTCTTGATGGTGGTAATACCCTATGTCCTGCTTGATTGTTCTTGATGATATGAGTATTACAAGAGTTGATCTACCATGAGATCAAAGAGGCTAAACCCTAGAAGCTAACCTATGGTATGATTGTATGTTGTCCTATGGACTAAACCCTCCGGTTTATATAGACACCGGAGGGGGCTAGGGTTACATAAAGTCGGTTACAAGGGAGGAGATCTACACATCCATATTGCCTAGCTTGCCTTCCACGCCAAGTAGAGTCCCATCCGGACATGAGACGAAGTCTTCAATCTTGTATCTTCATAGTCCAACAGTCCGGCCAAAGGATATAGTTTGGCTGTCCGGAGACCCCCTAATCCAGGACTCCCTCAAGGGGCTTAATGTTTCACCTCCCAACTTATTTATCATATAGATAATTGTCAACAATAATAGTTCATGATCAAATGTATTTGAATGGCCATATATGCTTGGATCTTTCCCCACCACATGATGCTTGACAACTAAAGAATAATTGAGGTTGAAATAAGAAGGGATACTATTGACTCTTGCATAAAAGTAAATACATTAAAGTAAAAGATAGGGCCTTCGTAGAGGGAAGCAGAGGTTGTCATGCGCTTTTTAATTTTGGCTGTGCAAACTCTTAGTGCAAAGGAACGTCAGATTGTATTGCCCTTTTTTTATTACAACCTTTATTATGGAGTCCATTGCTTTTATTTCTTTACCATCACAAGTTCATACAACACTTACTTTCCCTTACAATAAAAGATCATACATATTTAGGAGCAATTTTTATTGCTTTTTGAACCGATGACAACTTACTTGAAATATCTTATTCAATCCATGTAGATATGGTGGACACTCATGGCATGAAATGGGGTTTAAGGGTTTTGGATGCACAAGTAGTATCTCTACTCAGTACAAAATTTTGGCTAGCAAAAGATCCTAAGCAAGCATTACATGTTAGAGGATCCATAACAATATTACTTCTTTGCAAATATACCCAAACATAACTCATTACGTTGTCTTCCTTGTCCAACTTCAACAAATTTGCTCAAGTTTGTAAATAATTAACGGGGCTCACAATCATGGAAGATGTCCAAGATAGTATATTTATATGTGAAATCTCTCTTCCTTCAATATTCTTTCATGAATTGTTCAAGTGACCAATGTTGAGTTTGCTAACTTTCAATAAATTTTACCACCTATACTCCTTATAAGTCAAGTCATTACTTCCCATGGGATAAGCATTTGAAGCATATATAATTTCAGATCTATGATACTCAATTCATTCAACCATTTACTCATAGGATATAAGTGAAGCACGTGAGTAAATAACAAACTACTCCAAAAAGATATAAGTGAAGAACAATGAGTAGTCAAATAATTAACTAGCCATGGGAGGACTCTCTCTCATTCAAGATTTCAGATCCAACGATTTTATTCAAACATCAAGTAAAATGAAAATATGCTCCAAGCAAAACACATATCATGTGACGAATAAAAATATAGCTCCGAGTAAGGTATACCGATGGTTTTGAAGATGAAAAAGGGGATGCCTTTTGGGGCATCCCCAATGTCGGTGTCAAAACCGGCGGATCTCGGGTAGGGGGTCCCAAACTGTGCGTCTAAGGCGGATGGTAACAGGAGGTAGGGGACATGATGTTTTACCCAGGTTAGGGCCCTCTTGATGGAGGTAAAACCCTACGTCCTGCTTGATTATTCTTGATAATATGAGTAGTACAAGAGTTGATCTACCACGAGATCGGAGAGGCTAAACCCTAGAAGCTAGCCTATGGTATGATTGTATGTTGTCCTACGGACTAAAACCCTCCGGTTTATATAGACACCGGAGGGGGCTAGGGTTACACAAGGTTGGTTACAAAGGAGGAGATATACATATCCGTATTGCCTAGCTTGTCTTCCACGCCAAGTAGAGTTCCATCCGGACACGGGATGAAGTCTTCAATCTTGTATCTTCATAGTCCAACAGTCCGGCCAAAGGATATAATCCGGCTGTCCGGATACCCCCTAATCCAGGACTCCCTCAGTAGCCCCGGAACCAGGCTTCAATGACGATGAGTCCGGCGCGCAGTGTTGTCTTCGGCATTGCAAGGCGGGTTCCTCGTCCGAATACACCACAGACGAGTTTGAATACAAGGATAGTGTCCGACCCTGCAAAATAAGTTCCACATACCACCGTAGAGAGAATAATATTACCACAAATCTAATCTGCTGACACGTTTTGGCAGCATGACATCACGCCACGGCCCGGTAATTATTTGCATCGTTTTTCTTTAACCAGCCCCGCACATAATGCAAGGCAGTTTCTTGACACGTCTTGTCAAAGCAGAGATCGTGTTCCCCTTATTACGGGATTCTCATCAATAGGGACGTGGGTTACCCAACCACGCCATCAATTACTGCGCTTGGGGGATAAGCGAGTTTTGCCAGGCTAGTGGGGGCGCATAGTTTAGTCTGCCCTTATAAAGGGATAAGATCTCACCTTTTTCTACCCATGCCTTCTTCCTCCTTGCTCATCCATTCTCGCGCACTCGAGCTCCAGCGCCCAAGTCCCAATCCTTCTCCTCAACTCTCTCCAAACATGTCCGGAGCGGGAGGCAAGTGGATGGCCTCCTCCGTCACGGAGGGTCACATCAAAAAGCTACGTGGAGCCGAATACTTAGCCGCGGATATCGCGCACCGGCTGCCAGCCGCGGGGCAGATCGTCCCTACGTTGGAACCTCACGAAAGGGTGGTTTTCCTCCCCCATTTCGTCCGCGGATTGGGGTTCCCCCTCCATCCATTCGTTCGCGGCCTCATGTTCTATTAGGGCTGGACTTTCATGATCTGGCCCCGAATTTCATCCTCAACGTCTCAGCGTTCATCGTCGTGTGCGAGGCTTTCCTCCGCATCCGGCTCAACTTCGGCCTATGGCTGAAGACCTTCAACATCAAGCCGAAGGTAGTAGGCAGCCAACAAGCGGAATGCGGCGGAGCCATGGTGGGAAAAATGCCCAACGTTACATGGCTCGAGGGCTCCTTCGTGGAGACCGTACAGGGGTGGCAATCGAGGTGGTTCTACATCACTGAGCCGCGCGACACCAACTGGGTGGCGGCCCCCGAGTTTCGATCTGGAATCCCCACGTGGCTCACTTCCTGGAAGGAGAAGGGCTTGTCTTGGGGATCTTAGGTGGAGCTGGACGGACTCCAGAAGTGTATCCGGAACATGACAAGCAAGAAACTTAAGCTTGTCAACATATTCCAGGTCATGATCTTTCGCCGGATCCTCCCGTGTCAACAACGGGCTTTCAACTTATGGGAGTTCGACCCAGCCCAGCACCAGACTCTACGCGAGCTCTTCGACACGACGCATAAGGACGTCTGGAAGGTGCTGTTCAAGGGCGCCGAGGACCCTCCTTCTCTTACCGAGGACCGCGGGCTAAGCGCGAAGCGCCCTGTGAATCCAGTAAGTACTGTACATCTGGTAGGGTATTTATTTCCCATAGCTTAACCATGTGCGGGGTCTGAGCTCCCATGCCTTTGACAGGACTGGGTGGAGACATCGGAGCAGATTAACTGTCCGGCCCCTCTGCCCAAAGACCCTGTGGACGCTCTCCTGGTGGAGATGCGAACTCCGGCTCCTTATGAGGTGCCGGAGAAGACCAAGAAGAAGCCCAAGGGAACCCGAAGGATTTCCCGACGCCAGGTGGTATCGGACTCATCGTATGATAACTCCGAGACGCACTCCTCCCGTGAAGACGAGGAGAAGGAAGATGAAGATTCTCCCCCTCCAGCCGGGGGAGACAAGAAAAGGAAGGACGCCCCAACCGGGGAGGCCGAAGGGTCCAAGAAGAGAACGACTCTCCTTCCGGACTATTCCACCGCCGCCGCCGACGGCAAAGACGAGTGGCTGCTCAGGGCCAAGCCCCTGGCAAAGTCGTAAGTATTCGGATATCAGAGTAACTCATAACATACTTTTGTTGCACTGCTTCCCCTAACGTCGAACATGATTATGCAGTCCTCCCCAAGCCCGTATCGACGTATGCTCGTCGGACTGTTCCTTGGACTCGTCGGACATGGATAGTGATACACTTCCAACCGCCTCCTCTCCTTGCCCTACGGACAATGCCGAGGTATTGTCTCAAGGGGCACTGAGCCGGGGGGAGACAGTCCCGGAGGTGCCTCAAGGCAACCTTCCGGACTCCAGGAGCAAAGGGAGTAAGGCTCCCAGGGGCTCCAAGTTCGGCCCTCAGCCGAACACCGCGCCGGAACCTCCAGTGGTTCCGGACTCGGGCAGGCGGCCCCCTTCCAAGAAGGGCAAGCTGTCCGTGCCAGTGACCTTTGTCCAACCAGAGGCATCGGACGATCTGCTGGGAGCGCTTCGCGACGCTTCCATTGACGAAGAGCACCGCACTATTATGAGTGCGGTGATCAAGAAGGTTCAGTCCGCCAAGAGCGGACTGGCTAAAGTCTGTGCCAGCCTTCTAACAGGCTTTGAGGTAAGTATTTAAAATATAGGAAAAATATTACCGCATAGATAGTAGCCCCTGATGCTCTGTTTGGTGTTCACAAAGAAAAGCCGAATAGAGGATCAATAATATCTGCAGGAGTCTAATATAAGTATGTCTGTATGTGTATGCAGGCTTCGCTGCTGACCTTTGCCGCACTGACTGCGGAGGTTGCCGCACTGAAGCAGGACCTCGAGCGGTCCGAGAAGGAGCTCGGCCTTGCCAAGAGGCATCTCGAGGAGAACAAAGGTAAGTAATACCTTGTCTATATAGAAAAATAAAATGTGGCTGCGAACTGACAGGATCATCATGAATGTGCCAGGGGCCACGACCGAAGTGGCGACCCTGAAGCAAGCGCTGTCCGAGGCTGAAAACAAAGCGGCCAAGGAGCGCATCGAGCGGGAGAAACAAGAGGCACTGGTGGGCGAGGTGCAGCAAGAGCTCCAGGCTCTCGTGAAGAAGCACGAGGCTTTGGAGCTTCACTTGAAGACGCGAGAGTCCGAGCTTGCCACGGCCCTCGAGAGCACAAAGCATGCCAAGGCTGAAACCCAAAAGTACCTTTAGGAACTTGAGGCGATGAGGAAGATAGTGGTGGGTAAGGCCTTCAATATGCAAAGCAAGCATGTGAAAGTAAATTACTTGTTACTTCCCCGAGTCCGGAGCTCTCCAGGAGCATTCGCAGATTTGCCCCGCAGCGTGTCGGATGCCGCGAAGTATTACCAGGCCGAGGAGGGAAGCTCGACGGAGAAGTTGTTCTGGTCTTAGTATACTGGGACTGAGGGAGTCCTAGATTAGGGGGTCTCCGGACAGCCGGACTATCTCCATTGGTCGGACTGTTAGACTATGAAGATACAAGATTGAAGACTTCGTCTCGTGTCCGGATGGGACTCTACTTGGTGTGGAAGGTAAGCTAGGAAATACGTATATGGATATCTCCTCCTTTGTAACCGACCTTGTGTAACCCTAACCCTCTCCGGTGTCTATATAAACCAAAGGGTTTTAGTCCGTAGGACAACAATAACAACATACAATCATACCATAGGCTAGCTTCTAGGGTTTAGCCTCTTTGATCTCGTGGTAGATCTACTCTTGGAACACCCATATCATCAATATTAATCAAGCTGGACGTAGGGTTTTACCTCCACCAAGAGGGCCCGAACCTGGGTAAAACTTCGTGTCCCTTGCCTCCTGTTACCATCCGGCCTAGACGCACAGTTCAGGACCCCCTACCCGAGATCCGCCGGTTTTGACACCGACATTGGTGCTTTCATTGAGAGTGCCGCTGTGCCGTCGCCACCACGAAGGATGTCTCATCCCGTCTTCAAAGACGGCATTATCGCTGAGGGAGCTTTGGCTATCGGCCAAACTCTCCGACTAGGTGGTTTTCTTATGACCGCCCATTCGGCCGCTGCACCGACGATGACTTCTCAGGTCATCGAAAGCAATCTTCACGTCAACTCGGAACTCGCCGAGCAGTTAGATCCAATGGAGCTCTCTTCCCTGAACGAGCTCTTGGATCGCATCGCCGCTCTAGGAGTCGCTACAGACTATGATCAGATTGGGCCTAAACCCGATCTGAGAGAGATCAACTCTCCCCAGGTCACCCATCACGTTGCAGTGGTGGAGGAACAATGCGGCAACCCTTCATCTATCTTAAGGACTAGCTATGTCCGGATTCCCGATCCCTCCAAGCCGGATACCCGCAGAGGGGAGGACGTCACTCAAGGCCTGAACCTAGAATCATGCAGCGGGCTAGATTCATCGGAAAACATCCAAGACTCCAAACCTCCGAGTTCGGAAACTCCTAGGCCCCTGAGTCTCAGATTGGGTAAGGATTCGGATTCAATTCCACCCACCCACCCAAACATACGCGATCTATCCCAAATTAGGCAAGAGCCCGAAGAAACAGTACACCATTACTGGGCCAGATTCCTCCTGATCATGAACAGGATAAAGGATTGCCGCGAGGAAGACGCAATTTCATTCTTCTGCAATAATTGCACAGACAAGGGAATCCTCAACGCCATAAGTCGTCGCAAAATTACACGCTTTGCCGACTTGGTGTCCATAGCATGAAAGTACTGTGCGATGGAAAGCGCCTGGAAAACCGAAATAAAATTTTGGGATAATCTGGCCCTGAATACAAACCCAGTCCGAAATAAAAGGGTGCATTATCACAATTCACCTGGGTTAACTACCAAAAAGCAAAAGCCCTCTACGGGGCAAGGAAACGTACTAGAGGGATGGCTCAACGGACCCTGCAAAATTCATAGTACAGCGGATGCAATACCAACGCATAGCCTTAGAGCATGTTGGATACTCCGGCAGGTGGCCAAAAGTGGCGAGGGTCTACTCCTCCCAAAAACCACAGAGCACCATCCCGTGGACAACAATGCGGTGTTAACGGTCTTTGAGACCTTCGCGTCAAATAATAGACGCAAGCGAACACTCCGCAGCATAGCCGAAATCTGCCACGTGGCAGAAATAAATCCTTGGAGTGAAACGGCTATTACCTTCACCGCCAGTGACGAACCCAAATACCGAACAGCCCAAGCACCAACCGCACTGGTCCTCACTCCAATCGTGGACGGCTTTTGACTCACCAAGGTACTCATGGACGGCGGCAGCGGATTAAACCTCATCTATGAGGAAACTCTTCAAAAGATGGAAATAGACAGGAGCCGCATTGAGCAAAGCAGCACAACCTTTAGAGGAATCATCCCCAGTCAGGAAGCACGTTGTGCTGGAAAAATCACACTAGACGTGGTATTCGGCACGCCGGATAATTACAGGTCCGAAGAAATTACATTCCAAGTGGCCCCGTTCAGCAGCGGATACCACGCTCTATTAGGGCGGGAGGCGTTTACAATCTTCCAAGCCATACCCCATTATGGGTACATGAAGCTCAAAATGCCCGGCCCCAACGGAATCATCACTCTTGTTAGTGATCCGGACATAGCACTTCGCACCGAAAATAAGACAGCTGCACTGGCCCTTGAGGCACTATCCAAGGCCCTAGCGGCCGAAGAACTAACTGCACTATGCTCCACGATGAACAGGGACGATGTGATACTCGATAAAAGATCCAAGTCCACCTCCTTTAAGCCGGCAGACGAAATAGACAAATTCCAAGTCCATCCAATGGACCCTACAAAAACAGCTTCCATAGGGGCACAATTAAACCCTGATGTCGACGCCGCACTGCGAGAGTTCCTACGCAAGAACTGGGACATTTTTGCCTAGCACCCTTCAGACATGCCAGGAATCCCAAGCAGGCTGGCCGAACACAACCTAAATATCCTAAAAGGATTCAAGCCAGTCAAGCAGGCTCTTCGATGTTTCTCCGAGCCTAAAAGACAAGCCATGGGCGAGGAACTAGCCAAACTATTGGAGGCCGGATTCATCAGAGACATAAAACATCCGGACTGGCTAGCAAACCTGGTATTGGTACCAAAGAAGGACAAATCCTGGCGCTTGTGCGTCGATTTTAAGGACCTTGACAAGGCCTGCCCAAAGGAGCCCTTCCCCCTCCCCCGCATCGATCAAATCATCGATGCTACCGCAGGACACGATTCACTGTGTTTCCTCGACGCATACTCCGGCCACCATCAAATCAAAATGGAAGAGCCAGACCAAGCCGCAACGGCATTCATCACACCATACGGCCCATTCTGCTTCAACACAATGCCCTTCGGGCTAAAAAATGCCGGCGCAACATATCAGCGCGTGATTCAGACATGTCTGGCAAACCAGATCGGCAAAATAGTGGAGGCATACGTGGATGACGTGATCATTAAAACCAAGCATGTCGAAACTCTAGTGGACGACTTGAGCGTCACATTCGACAACCTCCGAACATATGACATCAAGCTCAATCCGGAAAAATGCGTTTTCGGCATACCAGCCGGAAAGCTCCTGGGATTCATCGTCTCCAGTAGAGGCATCGAAGCTAATCCGGCCAAAATCCGAGCGTTGTCACAGTTGGCTACCCCAACAGACCTCAAACAAATACAAAAATTGACTGGATGTATGGCGGCTCTAAGCCGCTTTATCTCCCGCTTGGGAGAAAAGGCATTACCCCTTTATCGCCTCCTCCGGCGCACCGAACACTTCGAGTGGACGGACGCCGCCACAGCCGGACTCAACGAAATAAAAGCCGTATTGGCAACAAACCCAGTCCTGGCCGCGCCAAACATTGGCGAACCAATGCTATTATACATTGCGGCAACTCATCAAGTAGTAAGCGCAGTGCTCCTCATCAAGCGAGAAGTGGACGGACACAAATTCCCCCTTCAAAAGCCGGTTTACTATGTGTCCGCTATCCTTACTCCATGCAAATCACGGTACCCGCATTATCAAAAGATAGCATATGTAGTATTTATGGCATCCCGGAAGCTGCGACACTATTTTCAAGAGTGTTCAATAACGGTAGCCTCAGAAGTACCACTTAATGATATTATAAACAACCGCGACGCGACAGGCCGGATTGCCAAATGGGCCATTGAGCTCCTCCCGTTCGACATAACTTACAAGCCACGGCATGCTATTCAGTCGCAAGTTTTGGCTGACTTCGTCGCTGAATGGACGGAAGCCGAACTCCCTAAATAGTACGGCACATATTCAAACTGGATCATGCACTTCACCGGATCCAAAATGTTGGCCGGTCTGGGGGCTGGCGTCGTTTTGACGTCCCCAATAGGAGATACCGTCAATACGTATTACAGATAATGTATACGGACTCCAACAAAGCAGCCGAATATGAGGCCCTTCTACATGGTCTTCGGATGGCAGTATCCATGGGCATTCAACGCCTAGAGGTGCGCGGGGATTCGAACCTCACGATATCCCAAATAAATGGAGACTTCGACACCAAGGATCCGAAAATGGCGGCTTATCGCAATGTCGTCCTAAAAATGTCAGCTCGGTTCGAGGGGCTCAAATTTCACCATGTGGCTCGGGAAAACAATCAGGCGGTGGATATCCTCGCCCGCATCGGCGCAAAACGTGACGCGGTACCTCCCAACATATTTCTGGAACGGCTCTTCAAGCCATCCGTAGCATGGGAAGGGGACACCGGTAACAATAGTCCGGACCTGGCCAAAATACCCGAAACCGAACTCTCTGACACAATCGGAGGCTCCGCCACCGAAATAACGCAATCAGCCCACGAAATAATGGCCATTGTTGCCCCGTGGACAGAACCATTCCTGGCCTACTTAACTAGACAGGAACTTTCGGAGGACCAAAATGAGGCACGCTGCATAGTGCGGCGATCCAAGGCCTACAGGGTCCACGAGGGAGAATTGTACAAAAAAGCGCTACCAGAGTCCTTCAACGGTGCATCTCCAAAGAGGAAGGGCGGAACCTTTTGGCAGAAATTCATCCCGGACTCGGCGGTCATCACGCCGCAGCCCAGGCTCTTGTAAGCAAGGCCTTCCGTACAGGATTCTATTGGCCAACGGCCCGGGCAGACGCACAGGACTTGGTCCAACGTTGCGCCGGTTGCCAACTCTTTGCAAATCAAAGCCACATGCCACCTACCGCCCTCCGAACAATCCCCATTACATGGCCCTTCGCGGTCTGGGGGCTTGACATGGTTGGACCCCCTTAAAGGGGGAACCCACAAGAAAAAATACTTATTGGTCATGGTGGATAAATTCACCAAATAGATAGATGCCAAACCAGTTAAAATAGCCGAATCCGGACCGGTGATAGATTTCATATCCGGGGTTGTACAGTGTTATGGCGTCCCCCACAGCATCATCACTGATAACGGCACGAACTTCACGGCCGACGAGGTAAAACTCTGGTGCAGCAAAATGGGCATCAAGCTCGATTATGCTTCAGTCTATCACCCACTGTCGGTGTCAAAACCGGCGGATCTCGGGTAGGGGGTCCCGAATTGTGCGTCTAGGCCGGATGGTAACATGAGACAAGCGACACAAAGTTTTACCCAGGTTCGGGCCCTCTCGATGGAGGTAAAACCCTACGTCCCGCTTGATTAATATTGATGATATGGGTAGTACAAGAGTAGATCTACCACGAGATTGAAGAGGCTAAACCCTAGAAGCTAGCCTATGGTATGATTGTTGTTGTCTATGTTGTCCTACGGACTAAAACCTTCCGGTTTATATAGAAACCGGAGAGGGTTAGGGTTACACAAAGTCGGTTACAATGGTTGGAGATCTGCATATCCGTATCGCCAAGCTTGCCTTCCACGCCAAGGAAAGTCCCTTCCGGACACGGGACGAAGTCCTCAATCTTGTATCTTCATAGTCCAGGAGTCCGGCCGAAGGTATAATCCGGCTATCCGGACACCCCCTAATCCAGGACTCCCTCAGTAGCCCCTGAACCAGGCTTCAATGGCGACGAGTCCGGCGCGCAGATTGTCTTCGGCATTGCAAGGCGGGTTCCTCCTCCAAGTACTTCATAGAAGATTTTGAACATAAAGATAGTGTCCGGCTCTGCAAAACAAGTCTCCACATAGTGCCATAGAGAGAATAATGTTTACACAAATCTAATCTGCTGACGTATTCCGTAGTGTGACACACCACGGCCAGGCCTTTATCTGAGTTGTTTCATTATCCCATCTCAGCGCGTCATGCGAGGCAGTTTCCTTGGCACGTCTTGTTAAAGCAGAGATCGTGTCCCCTTATTCCGGGATTCTCATAAATACGGGCATGGGTAACCCAACCGCACCATTGATTACGGCGCTTGGAGATAAGCGAGTTTTATCAGGCGAGTGGGGACACGTAGTTGCGTCCACCCATATAAGGGGATAAGGATCCACCTTTTCACCTACGCCTTCTTCCTTCCTTGCTTATCCATTCTCGCGCACTCGAGCTCCAGCGCCCAAGTCCGCACTCCCCACCTCAACCTTCTCCAGCCATGTCCGGAGCGGGAGGCAAGTGGATGGTTTCCTCCGTCACAGAGGGACACATCAAAAAACTGAGGAAGGCCGGATACTTGTCTAACGACATTGCGTACCGGCTTCTAGAAAAGGGGCAGCTCATCCCCACCCCTAGGCCCCATGAGAGGGTGGTGTTCCTCCCCCATTTCCTCCGCGGACTGGGCTTTCCTCTTCACCCCTTTGTCCGGGGGCTCATGTTCTACTATGGCCTGGATTTCCACGATCTGGCCCCGAACTTTGTCCTCAACATCTTGGCGTTTATCGTTGTGTGCGAGGCTTTCCTCTGCATCCGCCCCCATTTCGGCCTATGGCTCAAGACTTTCAATGTCAAGCCGAAGGTCTTGCGCGGCAACCAGGCGGAGTGCGGAGGCGCCATGGTGGGCAAGATGGCCAACGTTTTATGGCTCGAGGGCTCCTTTGTGGAGACCCTGAAGGGGTGGCAATCGGGGTGGTTTTACATCACCGACCAGCGCGACCCCGAATGGGTCGTAGCCCCTGTGTTTCGATCTGGACCCCCTACGCGGCTCACCTCCTGGAAGGAGATGGGCCTATCATGGGGTAAAAAAGGAGAGCTGACCAGACTCCAAACATGCATCCAAACCCTGGTGGACAAGAAGCTCAAACTTGTCAACGTTGTCCAGGTTATGCTCATCCGCCTGATCCTCCCGTGTCAACAACGGGCTTTCAACCTGTGGGAGTTCGACCCGGCACGACACCAAACTCTGAGTAGACTCTTCGACACGACGTACGAAGATGCCTGGAAGGTGCTTTTCAAGGGCGCCAAGGCCCCCGCATCTGCTACTGAGGATCGCGGATTCAGAACGCAGCGTCACGCTCATGCGATAAGCTGTTTTTTCCTTTTACAGGGTATCAGTTTTTCATAGTTCGACTCCATGCGGGATCTAAGCTCCCTTACCTTTGACAGGATTGGCAGGTGACGTCCAGACAGATCAACTGTCCGGCTCCTTTGCCCGAAGGCCCAGCGGACGCTCGCTTGGCGAAGCTGCTGATTCCGGCACCCTATGTGGTGCCGGAGAAGAAGGCCGCGAAAAAGGCCACAGGGACTCGAAAGAGTGCCCGGCGCCAGGAGGTGTCAGATCCATCATCCGACGGTTCCGAGGCGCATTCCTCCCGTGAAGACGAGGAGGAAGAAGAAGAGACCTCTCCCCCTCCAGCGGGAGGAGAGAAGAAAAGGAAGGTTGCCCTCTCTGAGGAGGCCCGAGGGTCCAAGAAGGGGAAAATCCTTCCTCCGGACTACTCCACCGACGCCGATGACGTCGGAGAGGAGTGGCCGCCCAGGGCCAAGCCCCTGGCAAAATCGTAAGTATCCGGATACCAGAGTAATTCATAGTATTCGTTTATTGCACAACTTTCCCTTATGTCGAATATGTTTATGCAGCCCACCCAAAGACCGGCTCGACGCATCGTCGAGCGGCTCACTGGACTCGTCGGATGTGAACTCGCTTCCGACAGCTTCCTCCCCCCGCCCTACGGACGACACCGAAGTGTTTGTTAGGGAACGTAGCGGAAATTCAAAATTTTCCTACGTGTCACCAAGATCTATCTATGGAGAGACTAGCAACGAGGGGAAGGAGAGTGCATCTACATACCCTTGTAGATCGCTAAGCGGAAGCGTTCAAGTGAACGGGGTTGATGGAGACGTACTCGTCGTGATTCAAATCACCGATGACCAAGTGCCGAACGCACGGCACCTCCGCGTTCAACACACGTGCAGCCTGGTAACATCTCCCACGCCTTGATCCAGCAAGGAGAGAGGGAGAGGTTGAGGAAGACTCCATCCAGCAGCAGCACAACGGCGTGGTGGTGATGGAGGAGCGTGGCAATCCTTCAGGGCTTCGCCAAGCACCACAGAAGAGGAGGGAGAGAGAGATGCAGGGCTGCACCAACGAGAGATCGAATCACGTGTGTTGTGGGCAGCCCCCTAGGCCTCATATATATAGGGAAGGGAAGGGGCTGCGCCCCCTCTAGGGTTCCCACCCCTAGGGGAGGTGGCAGCCCTAGATGGGGAGCAAGGGGGGCGGCCAAGAGGGGATGGGAGAGGGAGGCGCACCAATATGGGCCCTAAGGCCCATATCCCATTAGGGTTTGCCCCCTTCTCCATCTCTTAGGCGCATGGGCCTTAGTGGGGCTGGTGCCCTTGGCCCATGTAGACCAAGGAGCATTCCCTACAGCCCATGTGGCCCCCCGGGGCAGGTGGCCCCACTTGGTGGACCCCCGGGACCCTCCCGGTGGTCCCGGTACATTACCGATAAACCCCGAAACTCTTCCGGTAACCAAAACAGGACTTCCCATATATAAATCTTTACCTCCGGACCATTCCGGAACTCCTCGTGACGTCCGGGATCTCATCCGGGACTCCGAACAACATTCGGTAACCACATACAAACTTCCTTTATAACCCTAGCGTCATCGAACCTTAAGTGTGTAGACCCTACGGGTTCGGGAGACATGCAGACATGACCGAGACGATCTCCGGTCAATAACCAACAGCGGGATCTGGATACCCATGTTGGCTCCCACATGTTCCACGATGATCTCATCGGATGAACCACGATGTCAAGGACTTAATCAATCCCGTATACAATTCCCTTTGTCTAGCGGTATTGTACTTGCCCGAGATTCGATCATCGGTATACAGATACCTTGTTCAATCTCGTTACCGGCAAGTCTCTTTACTCGTTCCGTAACACATCATCCCGTGATCAACTCCTTGATCACATTGTGCACATTATGATGATGTCCTACCGAGTGGGCCCAGAGATACCTCTCCGTCACACGGAGTGA
This sequence comes from Triticum urartu, assembly GCF_056163025.1. Classification (NCBI taxonomy): domain Eukaryota; kingdom Viridiplantae; phylum Streptophyta; class Magnoliopsida; order Poales; family Poaceae; genus Triticum; species Triticum urartu. The sequence goes on from NC_141875.1 coordinate 562,457,664, forward strand.
CAAATCCCAGTCTCGATTCGTGCCAACCCAACAGACACTTTCGGAGATACCTGTAGTGTACCTTTATAGCCACCCAGTTACGTTGTGACGTTTGGCACACCCAAAGCATTCCTACGGTATCCAGGAGTTGCACAATCTCATGGTCTAAGGAAATGATACTTGACATTAGAAAAGCTTTAGCATACGAACTACACGATCTAGTGCTATGCTTAGGATTGGGTCTTGTCCATCACATCATTCTCCTAATGATGTGATCCCGTTATCAACGACATCCAATGTCCATGGTCAGGAAACCGTAACCATCTATTGATCAACGACCTAGTCAACTAGAGGCTTACTAGGGACATGGTGTTGTCTATGTATCCACACATGTATCTGAGTTTCCTATCAATACAATTCTAGCATGGATAATAAATGATTATCATGAACAAGGAAATATAATAATAACTTATTTATTATTGCCTCTAGGGCATATTTCCAACAGTCTCCCACTTGCACTAGAGTCAATAATCTAGTTCACATCGCCATGTGATTAACACTCACAGGTCACATCGCCATGTGACCAACATCCAAAGAGTTTACTAGAGTCAATAATCTAGTTCATATCACTATGTGATTAACACTCAATGAGTTCTGGGTTTGATCATGTTGCTTGTGAGAGAGGTTTTAGTCAACGGGTCTGAACCTTTCAGATCCGTGTGTGCTTTACAAATCTCTATGTCATCTCCTAGATGCAGCTACCACGCTCTATTTGGAGCTATTCCAAATAACTGTTCTACTATACGAATCCAGTTTACTACTCAGAATAATCTGGATTAGTGTCAAAGTTTGCACCGGCGTAACCCTTTACGACGAACTCTTTTACCACCTCCATAATCGAGAAAATTCCTTAGTCCACTAGTTACTAAGGATAACTTTGACCGTTGTCCTGTGATCCATTCTTGGATCACTCTTGTACCCCTTGACTGACTCATGGCAAGGCACACTTCAGGTGCGGTACACAGCATAGCATACTGTAGAGCCTACGTCTTAAGCATAGGGGACGACCTTCGTCCTTTCTCTCTATTCTGCCATTGTCAAGCTTTAAGTCTTAACTTCATACCTTACAACTCAGGCAAGAACTCCTTCTTTGACTGATCCATCTTGAACACCTTCAAGATCATGTAAAGGTATGTGCTCATTTGAAAGTACCATTAAGCGTTTTGATCTATCCTTATAGATCTTGATGCTCAATGTTCAAGTAGCTTAATCCAGGCTCTCCATTGAAAAACACTTTCCAAATAACCCTATATGCTTTCCAGAAATTCTACGTCATTTCTGATCAACAATATGTCAACAACATATACTCATCAGAAATTCTATAGTGCTCCCACTTTGTATACACCCAAAATCTTTGATCATCAAAGCATACATTCCAACTCTGAGATGCTTACTCCAGTCCTCAGAAGGATTGCCGGAGCTTTGCATACTTATTAGCATCTTTCAGGATTGACAAAACCTTCCGGTTGTATCACATACAACCTTTCCTCAAGAAAATCGTTGAGGAAACAATGTTTTGACATCCTATCTGCAAGATTTCTTAAATAATGCAGTAATCGCTAATATAATTCCAACAAACTCTTAGCCTCGCTACGAGTGAGAAAGTCTCATCGTAGTCAACTCCTTGAGCTTGTCAGAAAACATCTTAACGACAAGTCGAGCTTTCTTAATGGTGACATTTACCATCATTGTCCGTCTTCCTTTTAAAATCCATCTGTACCTAACAGCCTTATGACCATCAAGTAGTTCTTCCAAAGTCTACACTTTGTTTTCATATATGGATCCTCTCTCGAATTTTATGGCCTCGAGCCATTTATCGGAATCCGGGCCCACCATCGCTTCTCCATAGCTCGTAGGTTCAGTGTTGTCTAGCAACATGACTTCCAAGACAGGATTACGTACCACTCTGAAGTAGTACGCATCCTTGTCATCCTACGAGGTTTGGTAGTGACTTGATCTGAAGTTTCATGATCACTATCATAAGCTTCCACTTCAATTGGTGTAGGTGCCACAGGAACAACTTCCTGTGCCCTGTCACACACTAGTTGAAGAGACGGTTCAATAACCTCATCAAGTCTCCACCATCCTCCCCTCAATTCTCTCGAGAGAAACTTTTCCTCGAGAAAGGACCCGATTCTAGAAACAATCCTTATTGCTTTCGGATCTAAGACAGGAGGTATACCCAACTGTTTTGGGTGTCCTATGAAGATGCATTTATCCGCTTTGGGTTCGAGCTTATCAGCCTGAAACTTTTTCACATAAGCGTCACAGCCCCAAACTTTTAAGAAATGACAGCTTAGGTTTCTCTAAACCATAGTTCATACGGTGTCATCTCATCGGAATTACGTGGTGCCCCTTTTAAAGTGAATGTGGTTGTCTCTAATGCCTAACCCATAAACTATCGTGGTAATTCGATAAGAGACATCATGGTATGCATCATATCCAATAGGGTGCAGTTATGATGTTCGGACACACCATCAAACTATGGTGTTCCAGGCTGTATTAGTTGTGAAACAATTTCCACAATGTCTTAATTCTGTGCCAAACTCGTAATTCAGATATTCATCTCTATGATCATATCATAGATATTTTATCCTCTAGTCACGACGATCTTTCAACTTCACCCTGAAATTACTTGAACCTTTCAATAATTCAGACTCGTGATTCATCAAGTAAATATACTCAACATCTACTCAAATCATCTGTGAAGTAAGAACATAACGATATCCAGTACACGCCTCAGCACTCATTGGACTGCACACATCAAAATGTATTACTTCCAACAAGTTGCTTTCTAGTTCCATTTTACTGAAACCGAGGCTTTCAGTCATCTTGCCCATGTGGTATGATTTGCATGTCTCAAGTGATTCAAAATCAAATGAGTCAAAACGGTCCATTTGCATGGAGTTTCTTCATGCATATACACCAATAGACATGGTACGCATGTCTCAAACTTTTCAAAAACGAGTGAGCCCAAAGATCCATCAACATGGAGCTTCTTCATGCGTTTTATACCGATATGACTTACGTGGCAGTGCCACAAGTAGGTGGTACTATCATTACTATCTTTTGGCATGAACATGTGTATCACTACGATCGAGATTCAATGAACCATTCATTTTAGGTGCAAGACCATTGAAGGTATTATTCAAATAAACAGAGTAACCATTATTCTCCTTAAATGAATAACCGCATTGCGATAGACATAATCCAATCATGTCTATGCTCAACGCAAACACCAATCTCGATGGTAGAGGGAGCTTGCGATGCTTGATCATATCAACATTGGAAACACTTCCAACACATATCGTCAGCTCACCTTTAGCTAGTCTCCGTTTATTCCGTAGCTTTTATTTCGAGTTACTAACACTTAGCAACCGAACCGGCATCTAATACCCTGGTGCTAGTAGGAGTACTAGTAAAGTACACATCAACACAATGTATATCCAATATACTTCTATCGACCTTGTCGGCCTTCTCATCTACCAAGTATCTTGGGTAATTCTGCTCCAGTGGCTGTTCCCCTTATTACAGAAGCACTTAGTCTCGGGTTTGGGTTCAACCTTGGGTTTCTTCACTAGAGCAGCAGCTGATTTGCCGTTTCATGAAGTATCCCTTCTTGCCCTTGCCCTTCTTAAAACTAGTGGTTTCACCAACCATCAACAATTGATGCTCCTTCTTGATCTCTACTTTCGCGGTGTCAAACATCGCGAATATTTCAAGGATCATCATATATGTCCCTGATATATTATAGTTCATCACGAAGCTCTAGTAGCTTGGTGGTAATGACTTCGGAGAAACATCACTATCTCATCTGGAAGATCAACTCCCACTCGATTCAAATGATTGTTGTACTCAGACAATCTAAGCACAAGTTCAACAATTGAGCTTTTCTCCCTTAGTTTGCAGGTTAAGAAAATCGTCGGAGGTCTTATACCTCTTGACGTGGGCACGAGCCTGAAATCCCAATTTCAGCCCTCAAAACATCTCATATGTTTCGTGACGTTTCAAAATGTCTTCGGTGCCTCAACTCTAAACCGTTTAACTGAACTATCACGTAGTTATCAAAACGTGTATGTCAGATGTTCGCAACATCCACAGACGACGTTCAAGGTTCAGCATACTTAGCGGTGCATTAAGGACATAAGCCTTCTAAGAAGCAATGAGGACAATCCTCAGTTTACGGACCTAGTCCGCATAATTGCTACTATCAACTTTCAACTAAGTTTTCTCTAGGAACATATCTAAACAGTAGAACTATAGCATGAGCTACGACATAATTTGCAAAATCCTTTTGACTATGTTCAGGATAATTAAGTTCATCTTATGAACTCCCACTTAGATAGACATCCCTCTAGTCATCTAAGTGATTACATGATCCGAGTCAACTAGGCCGTGTCCGATCATCACGTGAGACGGACTAGTCAATGTCGGTGAACATCTTCATGTTGATCGTATCTTCTATACGACTCATGCTCGACCTTTCGGTCTTCTGTGTTCCGAGGCCATGTCTGTACATGCTAGGCTCGTCAAGTTAACCCTAAGTGTTTTGCATGTGTAAAACTGTCTTACACCCGTTGTATGTGAACGTAAGGATCTATCACACCCGATCATCACGGCGTGCTTCGAAACGACGAACTGTAGCAACGGTGCACAGTTAGGGGAGAACACTTCTTGTAATTTTAATGAGGGATCATCTTATTTACTACCGTCGTTCTAAGCAAATAAGATGTATAAACATGATAACCATCACATGCAATCAAATAATAGTGACATGATATGGCCAATATCATATAGCTCCTTTGATCTCCATCTTGGGGCTCCATGATCATCTTGTCACCGGCATGACACCATGATCTCCATCATCATGATCTCTATCATCGTGTCTTCATGAAGTTGTCTCGTCAACTATTACTTCTACTACTACAGCTAACGGTTAGCAATAAAGTAAAGTAATTACATGACGTTTATGTTGACACGCAGGTCATAAATAAATAAAGACAACTCCTATGGCTCTTGCCGGTTGTCATACTCATCGACATGCAAGTCGTGATTCCTATTACAAGAACATGATCAATCTCACACATCACATATATCATTCATCACATCCTTTTGGCCATATCACATCACATAGCATACCCTGCAAAAACAAGTTAGACGTCTTCTAATTGTTGTTTGCATGTTTTACGTGGCTGCTATGGGTTTCTAGCAAGAACGTTTCTTACCTACGCAAAACCACAATGTGATATGCCAATTGCTATTTGCCCTTCATAAGGACCCTGTTCATCGAATCCGATCCGACTAAAGTGGGAGAGACAGGCACCCGCTAGCCACCTTATGCAACTAGTGCATGTTTGTCGGTGGAACCGGTCTCACGTAAGCATACGTGTAAGGTTGGTCCGGGCCGCTTCATCCCACAATACCGTCGAATCAAGATAAGACTAGTAACGGCAAGCATATTGAACAAAATCAACGCCCACAACTACTTTGTGTTCTACTCGTGCATAGTAACTACGCATAGACCCAGCTCTGATACCACTGTTAGGGAACGTAGCAGAAATTCAAAATTTTCCTACGTGTCACCAAGATCTATCTATGGAGAGACTAGCAACGAGGGGAAGGAGAGTGCATCTACATACCCTTGTAGATCGCTAAGCGGAAGCGTTCAAGTGAACGGGGTTGATGGAGTCGTACTCGTCGTGATTCAAATCACCGATGACCAAGTGCCGAACGCACGGCACCTCCGCGTTCAACACACGTGCAGCCCGGTAACGTCTCCCATGCCTTGATCCAGCAAGGAGAGAGGGAGAGGTTGAGGAAGACTCCATCCAGAAGCAGCACAACGGCATGGTGGTGATGGAGGAGCGTGGCAATCCTTCAGGGCTTCGCCAAGCACCACAGAAGAGGAGGGAGAGAGAGATGCAGGGCTGCACCAACGAGAGATCGAATCACGTGTGTTGTGGGCAGCCCCCTAGGCCTCATATATATAGGGAAGGGAAGGGGCTGCGCCCCCTCTAGGGTTCCCACCCCTAGGGGAGGCGGCAGCCCTAGATGGGGAGCAAGGGGGGCGGCCAAGAGGGGATGGGAGAGGGAGGCGCACCAATATGGGCCCTAAGGCCCATATCCCATTAGGGTTTGCCCCTTCTCCATCTCTTAGGCGCATGGGCCTTAGTGGGGCTGGTGCCCTTGGCCCATGTAGACCAAGGAGCATTCCCTACAGCCCATGTGGCCCCCCGGGGCAGGTGGCCCCACTTGGTGGACCCCCGGGACCCTCCCGGTGGTCCCGGTACATTACCGATAAACCCCGAAACTCTTCCGGTAACCAAAACAGGACTTCCCATATATAAATCTTTACCTCCGGACCATTCCGGAACTCCTCGTGACGTCCAGGATCTCATCCGGGACTCCGAACAACATTCGGTAACCACATACAAACTTCCTTTATAACCCTAGCGTCATCGAACCTTAAGTGTGTAGACCCTACGGGTTTGGGAGACATGCAGACATGACCGAGACGATCTCCGGTCAATAACCAACAGTGGGATCTGGATACCCATGTTGGCTCCCACATGTTCCACGATGATCTCATCGGATGAACCACGATGTCAAGGACTTAATCAATCCCGTATACAATTCCCTTTGTCTAGCGGTATTGTACTTGCCCGAGATTCGATCATCGGTATACAGATACCTTGTTCAATCTCGTTACCGGCAAGTCTCTTTACTCGTTCCGTAACACATCATCCCGTGATCAACTCCTTGATCACATTGTGCACATTATGATGATGTCCTACCGAGTGGGCCCAGAGATACCTCTCCGTCACACGGAGTGACAAATCCCAGTCTCGATTCATGCCAACCCAACAGACACTTTCGGAGATACCCGTAGTGTACCTTTATAGCCACCCAGTTACGTTGTGACGTTTCGCACACCCAAAGCATTCCTACGGTATCCGGGAGTTGCACAATCTCATGGTCTAAGGAAATGATACTTGACATTAGAAAAGCTTTAGCATACGAACTACACGATCTAGTGCTATGCTTAGGATTGGGTCTTGTCCATCACATCATTCTCCTAATGATGTGATCCCGTTATCAACGACATCCAATGTCCATGGTCAGGAAACCGTAACCATCTATTGATCAACGAGCTAGTCAACTAGAGGCTTACTAGGGACATGGTGTTGTCTATGTATCCACACATGTATCTGAGTTTCCTATCAATACAATTCTAGCATGGATAATAAACGATTATCATGAACAAGGAAATATAATTATAACTTATTTATTTTTGCCTCTAGGGCATATTTCCAACAGTGTTGTCCCAACAGGTTCCAAGCCGGGAGGAGGTGGTCCTGGAGGCGCCGCAAGGCGACATCCCGGACTCCAGGAGGAAAGGGGATGAAACCCCCCCAGGGCTCCAAGTCCGGCTCTAGGCCGGACACCGCTCTGGAACCTTCAAAGGTTCCAGAGTCCGGCGGGGGACCTCCTTCCAAGAGGAGCAAGCCCACCGTGCCGGTGACCCCCGTACAACCGGAGGCGCCGGACAATCTGTTGGAGGCGCTCCAAGGCGCCTCCATCGACGAGGAGCACCGCACCATTATGAGGACGGTGGTCCGGAAGGTTCAGTCCGCCAAGAGCGGATTGACTTAAGCTTGTACTAGCCTGTTAACGGGCTTTGAGGTAAGTAAAGAATGTGTAAATAATATTACCACATAGACAGTAGCCCATGATGATCTGTTTGGCGTTCAGGAAGAAAAGCCGAATAGAGGATCAACGAAAATTCGTAGGAGTCTAACAAAAAGGAGTCAATATGCGTATGCAGGCTTCCCTGCTTGCGTTCGCCGCACTGACTGCAGAAGTGGACACGCTAAAGCAGAACCTTGAGCGGTCTGAGCAAGAGCTCGAGCGTGCCAAGAAGCAGCTCGAGGACAATGAAGGTAAGAAATACCTTGTTTAAATATATATAAAAAGGTGCAATTGCAAAAAATGACAGGATTATCGTGGCTATTGTAGGGGCCACGTCTGAGGTGGCGACCCTTAAGCAAGCGCTGGACGAGGCCGAGAAGAGGGCGGCCACGGAGCGAACCGAGCGGGAGAAGTATGAGGCCGAGGTTGGCAAGGTACGGCAAGAGCTCCAGGCTCTCATGGAAAAACATGAGAGTTTGGAGCTTGACTCAAAGACGCGAGCGTCCGAGCTCGTGGTGGCTATTGAAAACGCCAAGTCTACCAAGGCCGAATCCCAGAAGACCCTCCAGGAGTTGGATGAGGTGAAGAATATAGCGGCGGGTAAGGCATTCTTTATGCAAAGCAAACACATAAACGTGAGTTACTTGTTACTTACCCGAATCCGGAGCTCTCCAGGAGCGTTCGCAGATCTTCCCCGGATTGTGTCCGATGCCGCCGCATTCTATCGAGCCGAGGAGGGCAGCTCGACAGAGAAGGTGTTCTGGTCTCAGTATGCTGATGCCGGACACCCCGTGCCCCTGAGCGACCAGTTGAAGCAATTGGTCGAGCTCCACAAGGCGGCTGAACAGGCCATGAAGGGCCTCATAGTTCGGCTGTGGCCTGGAGGGGCTCTGCCTGGGAGCTATTTCGGGCTGGTGCAGCAGCTGGTGGAGGCCTGTCCAAGGCTTGAAGTCATCAAGCGCTCCGTCTGCATTGAAGGTGCCCGTAGGGCCCTTGCCCATGCTAAGGTGCACTGGGGCAAGCTGGATGCTGAGAAGCTTGTGAAGGACGGGCCACCACTAGGGAAAGAGCATTGCAAGCCCGAGAATTATTATAAGGATGTTCTAAAGGGTGCCTGCCTTGTGGCAGATGAGTGTTCTAGGGATGTAATTTTTGAGTGAAACTTGCTCATTTTGTCCTGTGCGCTGAAAACTTGTTCATATGCGCTAAGCAATGCTGTTGGAATTTAAAATATTACCTTCTGTGCGGCTGTTTATCAATTCTGAGAGATGGCAAGTCGTCGGCTTCTGCCCCCATGCCGCTAGTGCTGGGGTGTTCGGGGATAAACCTGAGCGCTCTTTTTCCCATGTTTGGGTCCTTCGAGGGAGGCGCTCAGCCCAACGAACAAGGCAATCGGACTATAATGCGTGAACACTCTCACTTATCCATAGAATTCTATAATTTTAAATTTCGGCGAAGCCCCTGGTATTCGGAAGACCGAGTTCGGGGCGCTATCCACGCCTTGGCCGGACAGAGCCGGCTCCTCGCTCTAAGCGGCATAAGTCGTTAGGGACTCGAAAAACCTCTCGAACAGCGACCAGCTCTCGCTTCATCATGGCAGTCAGTTTTAGCTTTCTCCACTGAGGTGCTCGACCCAGCTCAACTGGGGCACAATCACAGTGGTTCTCCTAGTGCTACCTTAGCCAATATAGCGGAACGTAAGGCACCAAAACATAGGAGCCGGGTAAACCCAACTATTGACCCAAGACATGATTCAGAGCCGATGCATATAATGCTATAAGTTTGGGGTGCCGCACTTGTTAAAGTGTTTGGACTTCTCACACCGTATTGAGGGGTACTAAAGCCCCTGGCTTATTTAGGCCGTACCAAAGTGTACGGGTGCAATATGTCGTTAAGGAACATATATATATATATATAAAAGAGTAATGCAAAAATAGACAAAAGCTATGCACTGTTTATTAAAGAAGGCTGCGATCAAAGCAGAACGATACAAATAATGCGATAAGCAAAAGGTTGGACTATGTAACATGTCCGTTCCAGGGGCAAGCTGCGGAATAGTATGTGAAACAAGTATACTGCTCGTGATAGAGACCACCTGGGAGTTCCGTAATGCGGCGTGGCTTGTCTGCTTCCCTGGTTCTTGCATCGTTTGTGCGGCAACTGAACTGCCGAACAGGCCTTCCGAAGTGTGGAGTCCTGAAAGTAAGAGAAAATTAAAAGTTCGGCAGCCCCTGGTGCGGTTTAAGCCGTGTTTCGGGCGTGCCGTGATGGTGCCCCTCCCCCTGTACCCATGGTACTTCTAGAGCGTAGTTATGTACGTGAAGTACTAGTGTCGCATTTTTGCGAGGGCTGGGGTTGGGGCCGCATTGCTACGCCTGCTCGGATCGTGCCAGGCGGTCTTGTTGTAGGTTACTTCGGGCGCACTTGACGGTGTCCGGTCGTTTAATGGCCGGACTGGAGAACTGCCTGGAGAGGCTGCTTTGTACTTCCGTTGCAAGGGCCGCCGTATGCTCCTCCGTTCGGAGGGAGCGTTCGGTGTTTCCATTGACCGTAATTACTCCTCGAGGGCCTGGCATCTTGAGCTTAAGGTATGCGTAGTGCGGTACCGCATTGAACTTGGCGAATGGAGTTCGTCCGAGCAGTGCGTGATAGCCACTGCGGAATGGGACTATGTAGAAGATTAACTCCTCTCTTCAGAAATTATCCGGAGATCCGAAGACCACTTCAAGTGTGACTGAGCCTGTACAGTTGGCCTCTACACCTGGTATTACGCCTTTAAAGGTCGTTTTGGTGGGCTTAATCCTCAAGGGATCTATGCCCATTTTCCGCACTGTGTCCTGGTAAAGCAGGTTCAGGCTACTGCCGCCGTCCATAAGGACTCTAGTGAGATGAAATCCGTCAATAATTGGGTCTAGAACCAATGCGGCGAATCCGCCATGACGGATGCTAGTGGGATGGTCCCTTCGATCAAATGTGATCGGGCAGGAGGGCCATGGGTTGAACTTTGGGGCAACTGGCTCTACCGCGTATACGTCCCTTAACGCGCGCTTCCGCTCCCTTTTGGGGACGTGGGTTGCGTATATCATGTTCACCGTCCGCACTTGTGGGGGAAAACCCTTCTGTCCGCTGTTGTTCGGCGGCCGGGGCTCCTCGTCGTCCTCGCTATGCAGCCCCTTGTCTTCATTTTCGGTGTTTAACTTGCCTGCCTGCTTGAACACCCAACAATCCCTGTTGGTGTGATTGGCCGGCTTTTCGGGGGTGCCATGTATCTGGCACAAGCGGTCGAGTATTCGGTCCAAACTGGACGAGCCTCTGAATCCGGCATTAACTGCCGTATCCTCAGCGTTGTCGCCGTTAATGCGGCGCTTCTGCTTGTTGCGACGCGACCTGCCACTACTGTCCCTGGTATCCGAATTACCAGGGTTCTTGGTCATATTGTTGCTACGAGCGAGCCAGCTGTCTTCTCCCGCGCAAAAGCGGGTCAAGAGTGTCGTGAGTGCTTCCATAGACTTCGGTTTTTCCTGTCCAAGGTGCCGGGCAAACCACTCATCACGGATATTGTGCTTGAAGGCTGCTAGGGCCTCAGCATCCGGACAGTCGACTATTTGATTTTTCTTTGTTAGAAACCGTGTCCAGAAATGCCTGGCCGATTCCTCTGGCTGCTGAATTACGTGACTTAGGTCATCGGCGTTTGGGGGTCGCACATAAGTGCCCTGGAAATTGTCGAGGAATGCGGCTTCCAGGTCCTCCCAACAACTGATTGATCCTATTGGCAAGCTGTTAAGCCAATGCTGAGCTGGTCCTTTAAGTTTGAGTGGAAGGTATTTGATGGCATGGAAATCATTGCCGCGGGCCATGTGGATATGAAGGAGATAATCCTCGATCACCGCCGGATCTGTTGTGCCATCATATGATTCGATATTTACGGGTTTGAAACCCTCGGGGATTTGATGATCCATTATTTTGTCTGTGAAGCATAGTGGGTGTGCGGCGCCTCTGTACTGGGCTATATCACGACGTAGCTCCAATGAGCTTTGTCTACTGTGTTCGGCCCTGCCGAATTTGTGGCCGGCGTGACGGTTACCGTCTCGATCCGTGGGGCGCCCACGCGATCCGTAGATCGATCTTGTTTGCCTTGCCTTGTCCTCCAAAATATCTCGTAAGTCCGGAGCATGTTCCCGTGCCTTGGTACGGGGTGCGGCTTGAGTGGACGGACGAGAGGCCTCTCTGTCGCGGCCACGAGGTGGCCGGTCGGCCGCATCAAGTGCTTCCTCCTCTAATCGGAGTAGTAACCTGCGCTTTGGGTAGCTCTTGGAGGGGCGTTCGAGTTTATGCTCTTCGGCCGCAAGGACTTCAGTCCATCTGTCGACTAGCAAATCTTGATCAGCTCTAAGCTGTTGCTGTTTTTTCTTGAGGCTTCTTGTCGTGGCCATAAGCCTGCGTTGAAAACGCTCTTGCTCGACGGGATCCTCTGGCACGACGAATTCGTCGTCGTCGAGGCTTGCCTTGTCTTCGGAGGGAGGCATATAATTATCGTCCTCGACCTCTCTCTCTGTCGCTATCTCATGAGGGCTGGTTTCTCCATCCTCCTGTGCTAAATCTTGCTGGAGGGGGTTTTCTTCGGCACTTTCCGGAGTATTATTATCTCCCGTGCTGGAATCATCGTGTTTGTTTTGGCGGGATTTTGAGCGGCGCCGCTGACGCCGGCGCTTAGGCTGTTTCTTGGAGAGGTCATCCTCCGCTGTTCCATCACCATCTCCTTCTTTTGGGGTGTCCACCATGTATATGTCATATGACGAGGTGGCTTTCCAGGGCCTGATAGGCGCCGGTTCTTGATCATCTCCTTCATCGGCGTCCAAACCGTCGATGTCTTTGGAGTCGAAGTCGAGCATCTCGGTTAAGTCGTCGACAGTGGCTACAAAGTGGGTGGTGGGTGGGCTTTCAATTTCTTCATCGTCTGAATCCCAACCTTGTTGACCATAGTCCGGCCAGGGATCTCCTGATAAAGAGAGAGACTTCAGTGTCTTCAGAATATCGCCAAAAGGCGAGTGCTGAAAGATGTCCGCGGTAGTAAACTCCATAATCGGCGCCCAATCGAATTCAATCGGCAGGGGCGTAGAGGGTTCGGAGTCCAGAGAGGAGTCCGGTTCCTTGGAGTCACGAGTCTCGTAGAGTGCGGGGCTGGTGTTTGGCTCGATCGCCGTTGGGATCGCAGCCCCCGAGGCGGCGTCCAACCACCCATCCTCGATCGGTGCAGTTGGCTCCGAATTAAGGGTCGAAGCCGATGCGGGTGCGGCCTCCAGGGCACTGTTCGGCAACAGAGCTAGATCATGCTCGTCGTGACAGTGCGGCGCGCTCGGCAGTGGCTCGAATCCGTCGAAGATCAAGTCCCCGCGAATGTCAGCCGTGTAGTTTAAACTTCCAAATCTGACCTGACGGCCAGGGGCATAGCTTTCGATCTGCTCCAGATGGCCAAGTGAATTGGCCCGCAGTGCGAAGCCGCCGAAGACGAAGATCTGTTCGGGGAGGAAGGTCTCACCCTGGACTGCATCGCCATTGATGATTGTAGGAGCCATCAAGCCTGACGGCGATGACACAGAGGAACTCTCAATGAAAGCACCAATGTCGGTGTCAAAACCGGCGGATCTTGGGTAGGGGGTCCCGAACTGTGCGTCTAGGCCAGATGGTAATAGGAGACAAGGGACACGAAGTTTTACCCAGGTTCGGGCCCTCTCAATGGAGGTAAAACCCTACGTCCTACTTGATTAATATTGATGATATGGGTAGTACAAGAGTAGATCTACCATGAGATCAAAGAGGCTAAACCCTAGAAGCTAGCCTATGGTATGATTGTTGTTGTCTATGTTGTCCTACGGACTAAAACCCTCCGGTTTATATAGACACCGGAGAGGGTTAGGGTTACACAAAGTCGGTTACAATGGTAGGATATCTGCATATCCGTATCGCCAAGCCTGCCTTCCACGCCAAGGAAAGTCCCTTCCGAACACGGGACGAAGTCCTCAATCTTGTATCTTCATAGTCCAGGAGTCCGGCCGAAGGTATAATCCGGCTATCCGGACACCCCCTAATCCAGAACTCCCTCACCCACAAATCAACGGTCAAGTCGAACGAGAAAATGGTCTTATAATGAGCGGCATTAAACCTAGATTAGTGCGCTCCTTAACGGAGTCTAACACGCACTGGGTAGAGGAGCTCGACTCCGTACTCTGGGGGCTGCGGACCATGCCGAATCGTAGTACCGGATACACACCGTTTTTTATGGTGTACGGCGCAGAGGCAGTCCTGCCCTGTGACATAATTCATGACTCACCTCGAGTGCACATGTATGAAGAAAGAGAAGCCGAGCTCGATCGGCAGGACAGTCTGGACACCTTGGAGGAAGAGCGCGACGTAGCCAAAGCCCGTTCCGCATTTTACCAGCAACAGGCTCGCAGATACCAAAGCAGAGAAGTACGGGCCAAAACTTATAACGTTGGCGAACTAGTTCGCCGGCTGCCGGATAAGAAAAAGAACAAGCTAGAGCCCAAATGGGAAGGTCCCTTCATCATCGACCATGTTCTGACCAGCGGAGCGTACCGACTGTGCGATGCATCGACTAGTCGACTCGAGCCGAACCCATGGAACGCAGCCAGGCTCCGAAGATTCTACGCCTAGCATCGGACTTTATGTTAGTCCCCTCCCTTTGTCCATTTTCTGCATATGCGTCATCTGTCTTGTTTCGCTTTCTTTCTTTTATTTCTCTAGGCTTCCAAGGGTCACCTTGTGCCTCACTTGTACATTATAGATATGGTAGCCGCACTCTATACACCTGGGGGCTTCTTTCACAGAAGCTTAAATTATTCACCTGGGCATCACGCCCAACACATGCGTTATACTTCCGCATGTACCTTTTTTCACCATTATATGCATCGATATGACTTAAGTTTTGGCCAAGCTGGGTTGCCTGGCTCTTGTATTTATGCCCTACGTTCCCGTTAATTTGGCTAGGGCATAAGGGGAGCACCTCTGCGATTGTTACCGCCGGGTCAGCCGGACGTGTACCTCAGACTGGGTGAAGCCGAAAGCTAGCGTTCTTAAGAGAATATTCGGTCGGTGAAGAAAAGATGACTTTTATTTATTATCCATATCTGCCCCTAGATGTTTTTTTTGCGCTTCTTGTCACAGTCTGGACATGCACTTTAGGGCATGCCTACCCAGGGAAAGGAACCCTTAACGGAACTATTCTCTCTGGAAGATGTTTCTTACTACCCATGTAAAATAACATAACTAGTTGGGCACTTGTCTGATAAAGCACTAATGACCCCTACGTCTAGTCTCCACGCATGCCCCGGTTCTTACATAACCAAAAGGGTATTCGGATACACTCCGGACCGTCGGGTCCCGAGGTTGAAGCGAAAAGGTCCGCCACGACAAACGATCTACAATCCGGCTAGAAGGCATCATACATGTCACTTTAAAATTACATAGTCAATTTGACTGGTTGAATTCCTCTTCAATGCCATCCAATAGGCTGTCTAGTCTACAGTCCTGTTGGGAATACTTTGCGGCCAATTCTACTTGGCCGTACACTAAACTGACAGGGATCTCCTTGCCATCAGGCACACAGGTCCGACTTCGGCCATGCGGTTCGGGTCATCCTTCGTGTACCGTGTCTCCACCATTGCCCAGGCTTCCCTGGCACCCTGACGGCAGGCCGATATCTTCCATAATCGGAAGCGCCGCCGTGCTCCCTTCAGCCTTTCTGCAAGCTCTCCTAGGCCTTCGGGTATGGAGACGGACGGCCACAAGGCCTGGGCGACGCCTTGCATCACCTGCCGAACTCGTTCGTGCAACTGCGAGAGCTCGGGAAGAAGATCACCCGTCGAACCAGGCATCTCTTCGGCAGGACAACCTGTAAGCATACCTACACACATAACTCTGTCAGCCAGCTTCCTCGCCGAACACTTTTTTCAAAGTTCGTTCAAGCACTTACTAAATATGCTGCGTCGAAGCCGCCGATTCTCCTTAACAGAGTCTGACAGTTGGGCGCGAACATCTTTTAGTTCCACGCCCAGCTTGGTGTTGGCATCTTGGAGATCATTCTTCTCCTGCCTCACCCTCGTCAGCGCGCTCTCACCAGCCTTCAGCTGGCGTATGAGCTGTTGCTTATCCGGATTTACTCCAGCGTCATCTGCAATTTTATCGTCAGATCTGCATATACACCGTACTCTAATATGATACTTATCATTCGAAGGATATGTTACCAGAGGGGGTCTTTTTGGGCTCCCCCGCTGCGGCTAGTGCGGCTTGCAGTTGGGCTTTGCACTCTTCCAGCTCCTGGGACAGTTGAGTATTCTTTTCTGTAAGAACCTGCATAACAAATGAGCCTTAAATCAGTTATCCTAACTGTTTCAAGTCTCAGGGGCTACTGATATATATAATCATCAAATTTTCTCACCCATATGTCTTTTACATACTGCTCCGTGGCTCTGGCTAGACCATTTTGAGCGGCACGGAGGTGCGCGTCTCCCGAGTTGAAGGCATCCAATGCCTCTTGGGAGAAACAAGAGTCACAAAGAACAGTCCGGCGACGCCTGTGGTTCATGGCACTTTCCACCTCAGAATGGGTGGCGGACAGTTTATCCGCATCCTCTGTCGGAGGAGCACCCGGCGCACACCTTGTATTCGTTCCCGCCTCTGAATCCGGCCTTGGAGCCTGGCTTGTGGAGGCGCGATTGGTAGCCTCTCGGGGTATAGTCCGGTGAGCTCTCTATTTCCTGAAAAGAAGGCATGGGCGTTAATATGCCTCCGAAAATAATGTCTTGCAATAAAGACGGCGCGCTGTACCACTGCGCTGGTGCCTCAATCTGGACTGCATATCTTTTCATCCTGCCTGGCCTTGCGGCCCCTTGTTGGCTAGTTGCCACAGGCTCGACCTTCTGCCCCGAGGACCTCCCCTGCAAAACACGGCTGTTATACGGCAATCAAAAAGCGCAAGGACGGATCCCTTTTTACGTGTTGGGACTTCGCTCTCAGTCACCTGTGAGGCTGGAACTAGCCCAGGGTAATCGGCCGTAATGGCCACCAAGGCGTTGTCATTACTCCATTGGTAAAATACCCCATCGGTCACCTCCACAGATATGTCCGGATCCTCCTGGGAGGCCGGGTCAAGGGACCATCCGGGGTCCTCGGGTTGCGGAGGAGGGCTATTTATCTCCTTTACTGCCTGGCGCAGCTCCTGGGATAAAATCGCTAGAATAAATACTTAACTACGGGAATACGAAATGGATGGGCAATAAAAAGTCTCCGCTTACCCAACCCGGAGGATTGTACATAGAAAATCCGCCCTACGGGTTGACACGAAGGAATTCCTCCTCTTCTCCCTTGTACAAAGTGGATAAGATCTTTATTAGATCGGCAGCTGATCCCGGCCCTTTGCGTCCGTGGCGGGTGGCGCCATCCTCCCCGTTGAAATCCCACATGGGGTGGCCTCTATACTGAAGCGGATGCACCCCCCGCATGATGCATGTGGCCATGACCTCGATCATGGTCAATCCGGATCGAGCTAAAAAACTTATCCGGCTCATCAGGTAAAGAATGTCCCTGTCATCTTCCTCCAGGGAGCTCCGTGGATGCCAGCTCTGGCGCTTCTTCAAAGGGGCGTTGTCGAACTCCGGAAGGCCGATCCGAATAGGGTCCGGGAGGGGGACATCTTCTGTATAAAACCATTCTGAAGGCAAGTCTTCGGACGTCTTCTTCGGGGTCCCGGACAGGTATCCGGTCCCGGTAATACGCCACACTTTGGCTCCGCCCACTTGATATATTGATCCCTTCTTAGAATGGGGCTCAAGGCAGAACAACTTCTTCCACAGAGCGAAATGAGCCTCACAGCCCAAAAATAACTCGCAAAGGGCTACGTATCCCGCGATATGCAGCAGGGAGGCAGGCGTAAGGTTGTGCAACTGGAGGCCGTAGAACTCCAGAAGCCCCCGGAGAAACGGATGAATTGGGAATCCGAACCCTCTTACCAAATAAGGGACAAGGCATACCCGCTCTCCCTTGGAGGGATTGGGACGGCTCTCCGCTTGCTCTCCGCCATTGTAGGTGGCAAGCCCGGCTCGAACCGGGACCAGGTACGCTGGGGGAAGAATTCCCTTGGACTGAAGCATCACCAATTTGTTGTGCGGGATGGAACATCTCTCCCAATCTCCCGGTTTGGAGCTAGGGGTGCGAGAGGAGGAGCTGTGTCGACCGGCCATGATGGAATGGATCTCTGTCGGGTGCGCTCCGATGAAGGCTCGCCAAGGGGGGATGGTGTGATTTGGATCTGAATCATCGTGTTTTTTAATAGGCGGCTCATTCACACAGCTAGGGGGGTAAATATGAAAACACCCTGGCTCTTCACATTCGCTCGACACGTGGAAAGTGGCCATTATTGGGCGTGGAAGCCGAGGAGTACAAACATTTACAAGAAACCGGACATTATTTCGACAGGTACACCGAATTTGGAGAGGAACCCGCCTTGCAATGCCGAAGACAATACTGCGCGCCTGACTCGTCGTCATTGAAGCCTGGTTCGGGGGCTACTGAGGGAGTCCTGGATTAGGGGTCTCCGGACAGCCGGACTATCTCCATTGGCCGGACTGTTAGACTATGAAGATACAAGATTGAAGACTTCGTCTCGTGTCCGGATGGGACTCTACTTGGCGTGGAAGGCAAGCTAGGCAATACGTATATGGATATCTCCTCCTTTGTAACCGACCTTGTGTAACCCTAACCCTCTCCGGTGTCTATATAAACCGAAGGGTTTTAGTCCATAGGACAACAATCACAACATACAATCATACCATAGGCTAGCTTCTAGGGTTTAGCCTCTCTGATCTCGTGGTAGATCTACTCTTGTAACACCCATATCATCAATATTAATCAAGCAGGATGTAGGGTTTTACCTCCATCAAGAGGGCCCGAACCTGGGTAAAACTTCGTGTCCCTTGCCTCCTGTTACCATCCGGCCTAGACGCACAGTTCGGGACCCCCTACCCGAGATCCGCCAGTTTTGACACCGACAGGGACCGAACACCCGGTGCATGTGAGCGACCAGCTGAAGCAACTGGTCGAGCTACACAAGGCAGCCGAACAGGCCATGAGGGGTCTTATAGTCCGGATATGGCCTGGCGATTCCCTTCCCAATAGGTACTTCGGCCTGGTGAGGTAGCTTGTGGATGCCTGCCCACGGCTGGAAGTCATTAAGCAGTCCGTCTGCATCGAAGATGCACGCCGGGCTTTTGCCCGTGCGAAGGTGCACTGGGCCAAGATGGACGCCGAGAAGCTGGTGAAGGAGGGGCCGCCGCAGGGCAAGGAGCATCGTCACCCCGAAATGTATTATGAGGGTGTCCTGAAGGGTGCCCGTCTTGTGGCGGACGAGTGTGCGAAGGATGTAATTTTTGCAATGAACTTGCTCGTGTGATCTTGTATTATGAAAACTTGTTCATATGCGCTATGCAACGCTTGTTTGAATTTAAAATATTACCTTCTGTGCGGCTGTTTGTTAAATCTGAGAGACGGTGAGTCGTCGGCTTCTGCCCCCATGCCACAAGTGTTGGGGTGTTCAGGATAAATCTGAGCACTCTTTTTCCCATTGTTGGGTCCTTCGAGGGAGGTGCTCAGCGCAACGAACAAGGCAATCAGACTATAATGCTTTATCACTCTCACTTAGTGATAGAAGTCTACAATTTTAAATTTTGGCGAAGCCCCTAGTATTCGGAAGGCCGAATTCGGGACGCTATACATTCCTTAAGCCGGACTAAGCCAACTCCTCGCTCTAAGTGGCATAAGTCTTTAGGGACTCTAGACCTCTCGAACAGCGACCAGCTCTTGCCTTATCATGACAGTCAGTTTTAGCTTTCTCTACTGAGGTGCTTAGCCCAGATGAACCGGGGCACAATCGCAGTAGTTCTCCCAATGCTACCTTAGCCGATATAGCGAAACGTAAGGTACCAAAACATGGGAGCCGGGCAAACCCAACTATTGACCCAAGACATGATTCGGAGCTGATGCATATAATGCTATAAGTTCGGGGTGCCGCACTGTCGAAAGTGTTTGGACTTCTCACGCCGTATTATGGGGTACGCTTAAGCCCCTAGCGTATTGGCCGTACCAGAGTGTACGGGTGCTGAATGTCATGAGTGAACATATATATATATATATATAAGAAAGAATAGAGAATGCGGTAATAGTCTAGTGCTATGCATTGTTTATTCAAAAAGGTGCGTCGAAGCAGAATGATACAAGTAGTGCGATAAGCAAAAAGTAAGACTATTTGGCATGTCCCCTCCAAGGGCAAGCTGAGGAATGGTATTCAAAGTAAGTATTTCACTCGTTATCGGAGACCACCTGGGAGTTCTGTGGTGCGACATGGCTTTTTGCCTCCTTGTTGTTGCATCGTGTGTCCGGCAATCGTACTGCCAGACGGGGTTTCCAGAGATTAAAGTCCTGAAAGAGAGAAAAGTAACAAAGCGGGAAGCCCCTAGTGCGGTTGAGCCGCATCTTGGGGCGTGCCATAGTCGTTCCCCCCTCCCCACCTGTGCCCATGGTATTTCCAATGCGTAATTATGTACGCGTGGCACAGATTTTACCGTTTGGCTGGGACTGGGGTGGGGGGCCGCATTCCTATGCGAGCTCGGAACGTGCCAGGCGGTCTTGTTGCCGATTACTCCGGGCGCGCTTGAAGGTGTCCGGGTCTTTAATCGCCGAACTGGTGGATTGCCTTAAGAGGCTGCTTTGCGCTTCTGCTACGAGGGCCGCGGTGTGCTCCTCCGTGCGGAGAGAGCGCTCTATGTTTCCATTGACTGTGATGACCCCCAGAGGTCCTGGCATCTTGAGCTTGAGATATGCATAGTGCGGTACCGCGTTGAATCTCGCAAATGCGGTTCGCCCGAGTAGTGCATGATAGCCGCTGCAGAACGGGACTATATCGAAGATTAACTCCTCGCTTCGAAAGTTATCCGGGGATCCAAAGACCACTTCCAGTGTGACTGAGCCTGTGCAATGGGCCTCTACACCTGGTATGACGCCTTTAAAGGTCGTTTTTGTGGGTTTGATCCTTGAGGGGTCTATACCCATTTTGCGCATTGTGTCCTAATAAAGCAGGTTCAGGCTGCTGCCGCCGTCCATGAGGACTCGAGTGAGGCGAAATCCGTCGATGATTGGGTCTAGGACCAGTGTGGCAAATCCACCATGACGGATACTAGAGGGATGGTCCCTGCGATCGAAGGTGATCGGATAGGAGGACCATGAGTTGAACGTTGGGGCGACTGGCTCCAACGCGGATACATCCGTTAATGCACGCTTCTGCTCCCTCTTGGGGATGTGGGTTGCGTATATCATGTTCACCGTCTGCACTTGTGGGGGGAACCTCTTCTACCCTCCGGTGTTTGGCTGTTGGGGCTCCTCCTCATCATTGCTATGTAGCCCCTTATCTTTGTCTTTGGCACTTAACTTGCCGGCTGCTTGAACACCCAACATTCCCTGTTGGTGTGTTTGGCTGGCCTGTCGGGGGTGCCATGTATTTGGCACGAGCGATCGAGTATATGGTCCAAACTGGACGGGCCTGGAGTGCTTCTTTTGAATGGCTTTTTCCGCTGACCGGGTTTAGAGCCTCTGAATCCAGCATTGACTGTCGTATCCTCGGTATTGTCGCTATTGACGCGGCGCTTATATTTGTTGCGACGTGACCTGCCATAACTATCCTTGGTATCTGAAGTACCGTGGTTCTTTGATATGTTATTGCTGCGATCCAGCCAGCTGTCTTCTCCCGCGCAAAAGCGGGTCATGAGTGTTGTGAGGGCTGCCATGGATTTAGCCTTTTCCTGGCCAAGGTGCCGGGCGAGCCACTCATCGTGGATGTTGTGCTTAAAACCTGCTAGGGCCTCTGCATCCGGACAGTCAACGATTTGATTTTTCTTTGCCAGGAACCATTTCTAGAATTGCCTGGCCGATTCCTCTGGCTGCTGAATTATGTGGCTCAAGTCATCGGCATCTGGTGGTCGCACATAAGTGCCCTGGAAGTTGTCGAGGAATGCGGCTTCCAGATCTTCCCAACAGCCAATGGATTTTGCTGGCAGGCTGTTGAGCCAATGCCGAGCTGGTCCTTTGAGTTTAAGTGGGAGGTATTTGATGGCATGTAGATCGTCACCACGGGTCATGTGGATGTGCAGGAGGAAGTCCTCGATCCATACCGCAGGATCTGTTGTGCCGTCGTATGATTCTATATTTACGGGTTTGAAACCCTTTGGGATTTGGTGATCCATTACTTTGTCTGTGAAGCATAGGGGGTGTGCGGCGCCTCTGTACTGGGCTATGTCACGACGCAGCTCAAATGAGTCTTGTCCGCTGTGTTCGGCCCAGCTGGATTTACTTTTACTGTATCCGGCGTGACGGTTATCGTCCCGCGTGGTGGCGCTCCCTCGTGATCCATAGATCAATCTTGCGTGTTTTGCTTTGTCCTCCAATACGTCTCGCAGGTCTAGCGTGTTTCCCCGTGCCTTGACATTTTTATTTGAGTGGCGTCATGGTGCGGGCTGAGCTTTTGGCTGAAATGCCTATCTGTCGCGGCCACGAGGTGGCCGATCAGCCACGTCATACGCTGGAGATGTAGGTTTTAATGCTTCCTCCTCCAGTCGGGGTAGCAACCTGCGCTTTGGGTAACTCTTGGAGGGGCGTTCGAGTTCATATTCCTCGGCCGCAAGGACATTAGTCCATCTGTCAGCTAGCAAATCTTGCTCGGCTTGAAGCTGCTGCTGCTTTTTCTTAAGGCTATTTGCCGTGGCTATAAGTCGACGCTTGAAGCGCTCTTGCTCAACGGGATCCTCAGACACGACAAATTCGTCATCTTCGAGGCTTGCCTCGTCTTCGGAGGGAGGCATGTAATTATCATCCTCCACCTCTCCATCTGCCGCTCTCTCGGGAGGGCTGGCTTCTCCATCCTCCTGCTCTAAGTCTTGCTGGGGGGGATTGTTGTCGTCTCCGGCACTCTCCGGACTGCTATTATCTCATGTGCCGGTGTCACCGCTTTTGCTTTGGCGAGACTTAGAGCGGCGCCGCTGACGTCGGCGCTTGGGTTGTTTCTTGGAGGGGTAATCCTCCGCTGTCTCGTTGCCATTGCCTTCTTTGGGTGTGTCCACCATGTATATATCATATGATGAGGTGGTTGTCCAGTGCCCTGTGGGCAGTGGTTCCTCTTTGTCTCCCGCATCCTCGTCCATACAGTCGATGTCTTCGGAGTCGAAGTCGAGCATGTCGCTCAAATTGTCGACAGTGGCTACTAAGTGGGTGGTGGGTGGGCGGCGAATTTCTTCGTCATCCGCATCCCAATCCTGCCGAACATAGTTCGGCCAGGACTCTCCTGACAGGGAGAGAGACCTTAATGAGTTTAGTATGTCACCGAAGGGCGAGTGCTGAAAGATATCCATGGAGGTGAACTCCATGATCGCCGCCCAGTAAGATTCGATAGGCACGGGCGCAGGCGGTTCGGAGTCCGTGGCCAGGGAAGAATCCGGCAGTTCGGGGTCACGGCTCCCGTGAAGGGTAAGGTCGATATTCAGCTCGATCGCTGCTGAGAATATGGCATCCGTGGCAGGGTATATCCACCCGTCCATGGATGGCGCAATTGGCTCCGAATTGAGGGTCGGAGCGGTCACCGGTGCGGTCTCCTGAACATTGTCCGATGGTAGAGCTAAATCATGCTCATCGTGACCGTGCGGCGCACTCGGCAGGGGCTCGAATCCGTCGAAGATCAAGTCTCTGTGGATGTCGGCCGTGTAGTTTAAGCTTCCAAACCTGACCTGGTGGCCATGGGCGTAACTCTCGATCTGCTCCAGATGGCCAAGCGAGTTGGCCCGCAGTGCGAAGCCGCCGAATACAAATATCTGTCCGGGGAGAAAAGTCTCACCCTGGACTGCATCGCTATTGATGATCGAAGGAGCCATCAAGCCTAACATTGACGACACAGAGGAACTCTCAATGAAAGCACCAATGTCGGTGTCAAAACCGGCGGATCTTGGGGAGGGGGTCCCGAACTGTGCGTCTAAGGCGAATGGTAACAAGAGGCAGGGGACACGATGTTTTACCCAGGTTCGGGCCCTCTTGATGGAGGTAAAACCCTACGTCCTGCTTGATTATTCTTGATAATATGAGTAGTACAAGAGTTGATCTACCACGAGATCGGAGAGGCTAAACCCTAGAAGCTAGCCTATGGTATGATTGTATGTTGTCCTACGGACTAAAACCCTCCGGTTTATGTAGACAACGGAGGGGGCTAGGGTTACACAAGGTCGGTTACAAAGGAGGAGATATACATATCCGTATTGCCTAGCTTGCCTTCCACGCCAAGTAGAGTTCCATCCAGACACGGGACGAAGTCTTCAATCTTGTATCTTCATAGTCTAACAGTTTGTCCAAAGGATATAATCCGGCTGTCCGGATACCCCCTAATCCAGGAATCCTTCACCCAAGCTTAGGCCCCTGAGTCTTCCTTGATTATTACCTTGGGGTGCCTGGTAATGCCCAAGCTTAGGGTCTTTCCACTCCTTATTCTCCTCATATCGATATCTCACCCAAAACATGAAAAGTTCAATCACACAAAACTTAATGGAACTTCGTGACATGGGTTAGTATGATAAAGAGTAAATCATTCACTTTAGTACTGTCAAGATAAGATTCATAATTGTTCTCACACAATGCCTACTGTACCATATCATTTTTATAATTTATATTGAGCAATATAAGCCATAGAAACTATAAAACAAGCAAACTATGCATTGAAAACAGAATCTGTCAAAAACAGAACAGTCTGTAATGGCCTGGACAACAACCATACTTATGTAACTCCAAAAAATATTAAAAATTAGGAAAACCTAGGCAATTTATATATAAACGTTTTGCAAAAATAATCAATATTTTATCATGCTTCTGTTAAAAACAAAAATTATTTTACCGGGCGTAAAAGTTTCTGTTTTTCAGCAAGATCGAATCAAATATCACCGTAAGCCATCCCAAAGGTCTTACTTGGAACTTTATCGAAACAAAATCTATAAACGTAATTAATACAGTAGCTTAATCATGTGAACACACAAAAACAGTAAGGATAAATATTGGGTTGTCTCCCAACAAGCGCTTTTCTTTAATGCCTTTTTAGATAGGCATGATATTTTAATGATACTCTTCCAAACCCAATTCCGATGATAATTTTATTCATACTCCAAAAGATATAAGTGAAGTTCATGAGCATTCTAAAATTAATATAGATTTACCAACATCCATGCTCAAAATATATAAGTGAAGCACATGAAGCATTCTATAAAGCCATACTCAAAAGATTTAAGTGAAGCACAAAGAACATTCTATAAAGCCATACTCAAAAGATATAAGTGAAGCACAAAGAGAATTATAAAAATCAATGAAGTGCTATATCATACTAGCATGGAGAATATAGGAAAATAAAATAGAAATAAACACAAAAGACGCATATCATGTGAATAAAACAAATACCGAGGTATACCGATAATTGTTGAAGAAGAAAGATGGGATGCCAGCCGGGGCATCCCCAAGCTTAGATGCTTGAGTATCCTTGAAATATTTACTTGGGTGCCTTGGGCATCTCCAAGTTTGAACTCTTGCTTCTCCTTATTCTTCTCATATCGATAACTCCTTGATCTTCGAACACTTCATCCACACAAAACTTAACAAAAAACCTTATGACATCCATTAGTATAATAAAGCAAATCACTACCTTTAGGTACTGCTGTAAACTCATTACAATTTCATATTAGCATTATATCTACTATATTCCAACTTCACCATGGTTCATATGCCCCGGTACAACCTATAGATTCATCGAAATAAGCGAACAACACATAGAAAATAGAATCTGTCAAAAACAGGACAGTCTGTAGCAATGTGGAACATTCGTATACTTAAGTAACTTCAAAAATTATAAAAAATTAGGAAAATCTAAACAATTTGCAGAGAAGTACGGTGTGAAAGTTTCAAGATTTTATCATGCTCCAATAAAAAATGTAAATTCAATAACTACGGAAAAAGTTTCTCTTTCTTCTGCTGCACACACCAAACAAGCAATTTAAACATTCTAAAGACAAAGCTTGGCACATTATTTTTTAATACAATTGATATATACAAGGGTATAACTATTTTTGAGAAACTTCCATGCAAAATGCTACATTGTTTCCATGAGCATGAACACAAGTGTTCAAGGTCGACCCTCACTTCTCCAATGCATAACCTTCCAATCACTTTTGTTTTTGAAAAAGTTTTTAGGCATAAGAGGCAAGAAATTCTTTTTGTATTTTTCATTCTTTTAATTATTATTTTTGTTTCACCCACAACTCGAGAAAATGAAAACAAAAGGGAAAACAAAATCTACTTAGTGAAGAAAGCAAATAAGCACACACGAGAATATCAACCCCATGCTATTGCTCCCCGGCAACGGCACCAGAAAAGAGCTTGATAATCCCCAAGTGCAAGGAATCATCGTAGCAATTCCCAAAGGTGGAAGTGATAAGTATGGAGTGTAGAACCTACAAGGAGCTAAAGGTAAGATCAATATTCTCTCAAGTCCTATCTGCCACTAATACGACCCTACGTACACCGAACGTTTGCTTCCATCTAGAAACGAGAAATAAAACTACGTTGTGGGTATAAAGAGAATAGCTTTGCATGATATAGGAGAACTAAAATATAAAAATAGGTGTTTTTAACATAAATTTTGAATATATTACTATATATTATCAATAGCGAGTGTGGAATAATGATGGATCGGTGTGCGGAATTGTCCTAGGAAACTGTTAACAAGATCGGTAGTCGTCACTGCAATTTTATATGAGGGAGAGGCATAAGCTAACATACTTTATCTCCTTGGATCATATGCACTTATGATTGGAACTCTAGCAAGCATCCGCAACTACTAAAGATCATTAAGGTAAAAATCAACCATAGCATTAAAGTATCAAGTCCCCTTTATCTCATACGCAACAACCCCCTTACTCGGGTTTATGCTTCTATCACCTAAGCAACCCACTATAAGAAAATCATGAACGTATTGCAACACCCTACAGCGGGAATCCTTCACGTGTGCGTGACACAGAAGGCACCATAGGACAACACCAAAATAAAACATACAACTCAAACCAATCAATATCATCAATCAACCCAAAAGACAAAAGAAATCTACTCAAAACATCATAGGATGGCAACACGTCATTGGATCACAATATGTGGCATAAAGCACCATGTTCAAGTAGGGAATTACGGTGGGGTGCGGGAGAGTGGACCACATAAAAGAGATGAGGATGGTGATGAAGATGGTGATGTTGATGAAGACGATCACCGCGACGATGATTCTCCCGGCGGCACTTCGGCTCCACCAAGAGAGAGGGGGAGAGAGTCTCCTCCTTGTGCTTCCTCATGCATGGCCTCCCCCTAGATGGGGAGAGGTTCTCCCTATGGTCCTTGGCCTCCATGGTGATGATGGCCCCCTTCGGGATCCTCCTCCATGGCCTCCGGTGATGATGGCCCTCTTCGGCAGGGTGCCGGAGAGGGCCTAGATTGATTTTTCGGGGTTATAGGGCCTTGCAGCGGTGGAATTCCCGATCTAGGTTTATTTCTGGGTTTTTTGGTATTTTTAGGAATTTTTTGCGTCGGTCTCATGTCAAGGGGGTCCACGAGGCAGTGACAAGGTAGGAGCACCCTCCCGGGGGGTAGGGCTCGCCCCCCTACCTTGTCGTCGCCTTGGGACTCTTTTGGTCCAACTCTTGTGCTTCGGGGTTCTCTTTTGGTCCATAAAAATCACCGTAAATTTTCAGCCCATTCCGAGAACTTTTATTTCTGCACAAAAAATGACATCACGGTAGTTCTGTTGAAAACAACATCAGTCTAGGTTAGTTCTAATCAAATCATACCAAAACCATATAAAACTATTGTAAACATGGCAGAATACTTCATAAATTATAGATACGTAGGAGACGTATTAGCATCCCCAAGCTTAATTCCTGCTCGTCCTTTGGTAGGTAAATGGTAAAAGAAATAAATTATGAAGTGTGAATACTAGCATAGTGCATAAATTTGATTAATGATAGTTCCAAACACTTTTTCTAGCATTATTATTTATCATAAACAGTAGCTCATCTCATAAAACTTCTCATGATCAAGTAGCAAGCTATTCACATGATAAAGTATAGACCATAATGTTTCTTGAGAACTAACAAACTAGGCTTTCAGTCACCAAACAATTGTAGTTCATCTTATTTTTAGGAAGGGTCTATGTAAGAGCTTTGATTTAGCAAATTCCACATACTCAACTATCATATAGTCTTCCATGATTGCTAACACCCAAATCATATTTTTAGAACAAATAGTATCCGTCAAACACAGAGAAAGATAGGGGCTTAATGTTTCACCTCCCAACTTATTTATCATATATATAATTGTCAACAATAATAATTGATGATCAAATATATTTGAATGGCCATATATGCTTGGATCTTTCCCCACCACATGATGCTTGCCAACTAAAGAATAACTGAGGTTGAAATAAGAAGGAATACTATTGAATCTTGCATAAAAGTAAATAAATGAAAGTAAAAGATAGGCCCTTCGCAGAGGGAAGCAGAGGTTGTCATGCACTTTTTAATTTTGGATGTGCAAACCCTTAATGCAAAGGAACGTCATGTTGTATTGCCCTTTGTGATAGCAACCTTTATTATGCAGTCCGTCGCTTTTATTTCTTTACTATCACAAGTTCGTACAACGCTTATTTTCCCTTACAATAAAAGATAATTCATATTTAGGAGCATTTTTTGTTGCTTTTTGCACTGATGACAATTTACTTGAAAGATCTTATTCAATCCATAGGTAGATATGGTGGACACTCATGGCATGAAACGGGGTTTAAGGGTTTTGGATGCACAAGTAGTATCTCTACTTAGTACAAAATTTTGGCTAGCAAAAGATCCTAAGCAAGCATCACATGTTAGAGGATCCATAACAATATAACTTCTATGCAAATATACCCAAACATAACTCATTGATATGTCTCCAACGTATCTATAATTTTTTATTGTTCCATGCTATTATATTATCTGTTTTGGATGTTTTATATGCATTAATATGCTATTTTATATTGTTTTTGGGACTAATCTATTAACCTAGAGCCAAGTGCCAGTTTTAGTTTTTTCCTTGTTTTAGAGTTTCACAGAAAAGGAATACCAAACGGAGTCAAAACAGAGTGAAACTTTCGCGATGATTTTTCTTGGACCACAGAAGACATCCAGAGGGCTTGGTGTGCACGTCAGGAAATCCACGAGGCGGCCACAAGGTTGGGAGGCATGCCCAGGGGGTAGGTCACGCCACCCACCCTTGTGGGCCCCTCGTGACTCCACCGACCTATTTCTTCCGCCTATATATTCTCAAATATCCCAAAACCTTCCAGGGGATCCACAAAACCACTTTTCCACCGCCGCAACCTTCTGTACCCGTGAGATCCCATCTAGGGACCTTTTCGGCATCTTGCCAGAGGGGGATTTGATCACGGAGGGCTTCTACATCAACACCATTGCCTCTCCGATGAATCATGAGTAGTTTACCACAGACCTATGGGTCCATCGCTAGTAGCTAGATGGCTTCTTCTCTCTCTTTGATTCTCAATACCATGTTTTCGTCGATGTTCTTGGAGATCTATTCGATATAATACTCTTTTGCGGTGTGCTTGCTGAGATCCGATGAATTGTGGATTTATGATTAGCTTATCTATGAATATTATTTGAATCTCCTCTGAATTCTTATATGCATGATTTGATATCTTTGCAAGTCTCTTTGAACTATCAATTTGGTTTGGCCAACTAGATTGGTTTTTCGTGCAATGGGAGAAGTGCTTAGCTTTGGGTTCAATCTTGCGGTGCTCGATCCTAGTGACAGAAGGGGAACCGACACGTATTGTATTGTTGCCATCGAGG
Organism: Triticum urartu; assembly: GCF_056163025.1. Taxonomy (NCBI): domain Eukaryota; kingdom Viridiplantae; phylum Streptophyta; class Magnoliopsida; order Poales; family Poaceae; genus Triticum; species Triticum urartu. The sequence goes on from NC_141875.1 coordinate 562,487,417, forward strand.
ATAACAATATAGGGTTTTCATCATATTGCTTGGGTTAATTCCGCTACATCATGTCATCTTACTTAATGCATTACTCTGTTCTTCATGAACTTAATACTCTAGATGCAGGCAGGAGTCGGTCGATGTGTGGACTAATAGTAGAGTAATAGTAGTAGATGCAAGCAGGAGTCGGTCTACTTGATACGGACATGATGCCTATATTCATGATCATCGCCTTAGATATCGTCATAATTATGCTCTTTTCTATCAATTGCTCGGCAGTAATTTGTTCACCCACCGTAATATTTCTATCTTGAGAAAAGCCTCTAGTGAAACCTATGGCCCGGGTCTATTTTCCATCATATAAGTTTCCGATCTACAATTTTAGTTTCCGATTTACTTTCTTTTTGCAATCTTTTACTTTCTGTTTCATAAACCAAAAATACCAAAAATATTATTTTATTGTTTATCCATCTATATCATATCTCACTTTGCAAATAACCGTGAAGGGATTGACAACCCGTTTGTCGCATTGGGTGCAAGTTGGTGTTTGTTTGTGTAGGTATTCGGTGGCTTGTGTGTTGTCTCATACTGGATTGATACCTTGGTTCTCAAAAGCTAAGGGAAATACTTACTCTACTTTGCTGCATCACCCTTTCCTCTTCAAGGGAAAAACCAACGCAAGCTCAAGAGGTAGTAGGAAGGATTTCGGGCGCCGTTGCCGGGGAGATATACGCCAAGCCGAGACATACCAAGTACCCATCATAAACTCTTATCCCTCGCATTACATTATTTGCCATTTTCCTCTCGTTCTCCTCTCCCCCACTTGTAAAACAATTTTCGAAAATATTTGCCTTTTCTTCGCCCCTCTTCCATTCGTCTTCTCCGCTTGCTTTGTGTGCTTGTGTGTTGGATTGCTTGCTTTGTCACGATGGCTCAAGATAATACTAAATTGTGTGACTTTTCCAATACCAACAACAATGATTTTATTAGTACTCCGATTGCTCCCGCTACTAATGTCAAATCTTGTGAAATTAATGCCGCTTTGCTGAATCTTGTTATGAAAGATCAATTTTCCGGCCTTCCAAGTGAAGATACCGCGTCCCATCTAAACAATTTCGTTGATTTGTGTGATATGCAAAAGAAAAAAGATGTGGATAATGATATTGTTAAATTGAATCTATTTCCATTCTCACTTCGATATCGTGCTAAAACTTGATTTTCATCTTTGCCTAAAAATCGTATTGATTCATGGAATAAGTGTAAAGATGCTTTTATTTCCAAGTATTCTCCTCCCGCTAAAATCATCTCCCTTAGGAACGATATTATGAATTTTAAGAAACTTGATCATGAACATGTTGCACAATCTTGGGAGAGGATGAAATTGATGATTAGAAATTGCCCTACTCATGGTTTGAATTTATGGATGATTATACAAAACTTTTATGCCGGATTGAGTTTTGCTTCTAGAAATCTTTTAGATTCGGCCGCGGGAGGTAATTTTATGGAAATTACTTTAGTAGAAGCTACTAAACTCCTAGATAATATTATGGTTAATTATTCTCAATGGCATACCGAAAGATCCTCCAGTAGTAAAAAGTGCATCAATTGAAGAGATTAATGTTTTAAGTGCAAAGATGGACGAGCATATGAATTATTTGCCAGCAAGAGTGATCCTACTGATCCTAATGATATGCCTTTGTCTACTTTGTTTGAAAATAATAATGAATCTATGGATGTAAATTTTGTTGGTAGGAACAATTTTGGTAATAACGCGTATAAAGGTAATTTCCGTTTCCTAGTAATTCCTCTAATAATTATGGTAATTACTACAATAATTCTTATGGAAATTATAATAAGATGCCCTCTGATTTTGAGATTGATGATTTGTCTAGGAACGTGCATAGAATTTCTCTTGATGTTGATTCTTTGAAACTTAGATCTATTCCACCTAAGCATGATATCAATGAGTCTCTCAAAGCCATGAGAATTTCCATTAATGAATGCAAAGAAAGAACTGCTAAGATGCGTGCTAAAAAGATTGGTTTATAAAAGCGTGTTCTTCTAGTTTCCGTAAGAAGATGAAGATCTTAAAGTGATTGATGTGACTCCTATTGAATCTTTGTTTTCCAATATAAATCTTAATAAAGATGGGACTAGAGATGAGTCAACTTTAGTTAAAAGGCGTCCCAATGATTTAGAGTTTTTAGAGCTTGATGCAAAAATTGATAAAAGTGGGATTGGAGAGGTCAAAACTTTAAGTAGCAATGAACCCACTGTCGGTGTCAAAACAGGCCAATCTCGGGTAGGGGGTCCCGAACTGTGCGTCTGAGGATCGAAGGTAACAGGAGACAAGGGAGACACTATGTTTACCCAGGTTCGGGCCCTCTTAATGGAGGTAAAACCCTACGTCCTACTTGATTGTATTTGATGAGTATAGGGGTTACAAGAGTTGATCTACCTCGAGATCATAATGGCTAAACCCTAGATGTCTAGCCTATGTGATTTGTCTTAGCCTCTACGGACTAAACCCTCTGGTTTATATAGACAACAGAGAGGCCTTGAGTTGTAAAGAGTCGGTTTACAGAGAAAGGAAACCACACACCCGGGCGTTAAGCTTGCCATCCACGCAAAAGACAGTCCTACCCGGACATGGGGGGGGGGGTCTTCTACCATGTATATTCATGGCCCATCAGTCCGGCCCATATCAGATAGCCCGGACCCCTGAGGACCCCTTAGTCCAGGACTCCCTCAGTAGCCCCTGAACCAATCTTCAATGACGATGTGTTCGGCTCGTAGATTGTCTTCGGCATTGCAAGGCGGGTTCCTTCTCCGCATACAAAGCAATCTTCTGAACAAGAGAACTGTATCCGGCTCCGTATAATAGTTACAACCCTCAACCACAAGGGTACAATACTTAATAAGGCATATCTACTGACAGCTTTTTCAGTGAAACGTCACATCTGGCCTTTTTATTATTTCAAACCCTTTTTTGGCCTCCCACTTCGTGTTTCGAGGTGCAGCCTCTATTGACACGTCTTGCCAAAGTAGAGATCGCATCCCCTTATTACAGGATTTTCATCAACACGGGTTTGGGTAACCCAACCGTGCTATTCGCACGACCCCTTGGGAACAGGCGAGTTTTAAGGCTTGTGGGGGGCACTTGATATTCACTGCCTATATAAGCAGATAAAGATCCATCTTTTTACCCCACGCCTTCTTACTTCCTCAGCCTTCCCATCCTCGAGCTCCAGCGCCCAAGCCTCAATCTTTCCCACCGCCCAATCCTTGCAGCCATGTCTTGATCCGGCTCACAGGGCAAGTGGATGGCCTCCTCCATCATGGAGAAGGACATTAAGGAACTCCGGGAGGTGATGTACTTGACCGCGGAAATCACACATAGGCTCCCGGCCAAAGAGCAAATCATCCCTACTCCAGAGCCTGGAGAGAGGGTTGTTTTCATTCCTCATTTTCTCCGCGGCCTAGGGTTTCCACTTCACCCTTTTGTCCGTGGCCTCATGTTCTATTACGAGCTAGATTTCCATGATCTAGCCCAAAATCCTTCCTTCACATCTCGGTGTTCATCATCGTGTGTGAGGCTCTCCTCTGCATTCCACCCCATTTCGGCCTATGGTTCAAAGTCTTCAATGTGAAGCCGAAGGTGGTTGACGGGCAGCACGCCGACTGTTGCGGCACCATGGTGAGCAAACTCCCGAACACCACTCGGCCCAAAGGAGCCTTTGTGGAGACCGTGAAGGTGTGGCAGCAGGAGTGGTTCTACATCATCTGCCACTGGTCGTCCAAACCGATCACCTTTGACCATCGGGATTACTCGGCAAGTATCCGGCATGCAAGATGGGCTGCCTTGGTGTTAGACCCGATAATTGATGGATACCACGTCACATGAGTCCTGATGGACGGAGGCAGTAGTTTAAACCTGATATATCAGGACACAGTCCGCAAAATGGGGATAGACCCAACAAAAATCAGCCATAGCAATACTACCTTTAAAGGAGTAATGCCAGGCCCAGAAGCGCATTGTACGGGCTCCCTGCTACTAGAGGTTATATTCGGCTTTCCCAATAACTTCCGTAGTGAAAAGTTAACCTTCCACATCGCTCCGTTCCAAAGTGGCTATCAAGCACTACTCGGACGCGAAGCTTTCGCTCACTTTAACGCAATACCGCATTACGCTTCTCTCATGCTTAAGATGTCCGGTCCACGTGGCATCATTACAGTAAATGGAAATATTGAGCGCTCCTTGTGCGCGGAAGACCGTGCGGTTGCCTTGGCAGCCGCACACTAGACGGCCTCACCAACTAGAGCATCTGACAGGTCGTTAAGACCACAGACACGGTTAGACGAGTCCGGTGTAGCTATATATAATTGATACAGGTTTGATGGCTATACCCCTATAACAATACAAGGGGCTCAACGCGTGTAAACAAGTGACAATTAGGCTCAACTTTACTCATCTTGAACTGTACATGGTTTATTTAGTATAACCTACCTTTTGTATGACAACTTTTCAGCTAAGTTCCTCTCTTTTATAGATGACCATCATGCTACACCCGTCCAGGATACGGCACAACGGAGACACAGGCGCAGACGTGCAGCAGGGACCCGTTCCAAGGATTCTTTTTAGATTAAGACCCTGCGTAAACCTTTTTTACTGTCTCTTGTTGATACACATCCCCCAGATTCTCAGTACAACTGAGAAGGATGCTAACGTATTGGCATGTGGCCACGTCAGAATATTGCACGTACCTGGACACCAGGGGCTTATTACAAAGGGCACTGTTTAGCCTGGTTTACATCATAAAGACCGAATACCTTAGGGAGTGTTCGGCGTCGCGAGTTTGGCCTTATATGCATCAGCTCCGAATCATGTCTTTGGTCAAATGTTGGGTTTGCCCGGCTCCTGTGTTTTGCTGCCTTACATTCCTCTCTATCGGCTAGGGCGGCACCAGGAGAACTACTGCAATTGTGCCCTGGTTCATCCGGATGAGCACCTCAGTAGAGAAAGCCGAAAACTGACTCTCATGATATAGCGTGAGACTGGTCAACCACTCGATGACCTAGCGGAATCTTTGGGATTCCTCTGCCTTAACGAAGGGCCGTTTCTTGGCCAAGCATGTACGCGCCCCGAATTCGGATGAGCGCGGAGCCACTAGGGTCTATATAGTAGACCCACTGTCAAATTCCTCTGGCTAAGTGAAAGTGTTAAAGCATTATAGTCTGATTGCCTAGTTCGCTGCGCTATCACCTCCTTAATGGACCAGGACGTTGGATCAAGTGTGAAGATGCGTCCTCTGCAAGCACCCCCGCATTATATGTGTGAGGGCTGAAGCCGACGACTGCCATCTTTTAGGTTATATACATATATACATAAGCAGCCGCACAGGAAGCATCATAGTACTTTCGGGAAAAAGTATAAATACATCCTTGATAAACTCAATAAAACATTGTTTTTACAATGGGAATACATGTCACTCAAACATAATATTCTTCGAGCACTGGGCCTCTATCGAACGAGCGCCTTCAAGAACTTCTTCAAAGTAGTGCTCGGCAGCCACTCGGCCTATGGCCGAACCCTGTGCCGCAACAGTGGTGGCATCCATCTCCGCCCAGTATGTTTTGACACGGGCAAGGGCCATCCGTGAGCCTTCTATGCACGCCGACCTCTTTACAGCATCGATGTGTGGCACAACACCAAGGAATTGTTGCACTAAGCTAAAGTAGCTATTCGGCCTTGGCCCTCCCGGCCACACATGATCCACAACGGACCTCATGGCAAGTTCGGATAATCTATGGAGCTCGGCCCACTCGGCCATTTGCTCATTCAACAGCAGCGGACGGGATGGAGCATGAAACTTTGACCAAAACAGTTTTTCCACTTCGTGATCTTTCCGATCCTTGAAGTACTTGGCCGCATCAGCAGCACTTGCAGCCAAATCCATGTAGGCGTCTGCAGAACTCCATAGCCGGTCCAGAGGTGCATACTTCGGATCCCCGAACTTAGTCCGCAACAAGAAGGGCTTCCCAGGTACAATATCCGCAGCTTGATGCACCTCCTCCTTTGTCGCTCTAATTTTGGAGTGGGCTTCCTTGGCAGCCACCCGGGCCTTTTCCAGGTCCGTCGCCTTCACCCGGTTTTCTTCTTCAAGAAGCTGGTAATGGTCAGCAACATCTTTTAACTCTACAGTCATCTTGGCTATTTTTTCTTTGCTCTCACAATGCGCGGCCTGTTTGGCCCTTAACTCTTCGGCTGCCTTTACAGCGGCCGCATTGCTACTCCTTGCTTGCTCCTTGGCTTGGGCAAGCTCCGCCCGAAGGGTCTCCATGGTGGCAGCTCCATCTGCAGTCACAACATATTAAAGATACTGGCATCATGCTTCTCTTATTATGTGACAATCACCAGAAAAATCACCTACCCTGTGCCTCGTCAAGCCGCTTGTTAACAAGCACCATGTCAGCATCTGCCGCATCTAGTTGCCGCCTTAGTTCGGCAAACCCATCAGTCCGGCTAGCCATCGGAGCTTCAACCACCTGCACATAAAGGCGGTCTGGTTATTACCTGGGACTATGATCCTCTGTTTGCCGCCGTTTTCGACGACAACCAGAGTCTCAGGGGCTACTATCTACACAGGGCACATCTAAAAATTTGCGGTATTGTCAACAATGTACATCATTTTGTGTACCTCAAAACCCGTTAGTAGACTCATAAAGGCTTCATGCAACCCGCTTTCGGCGGACGAAATCCTTTTAATCACCGTACCCATCAACGTGCGGTGCTCTTCTGAGATAGCCGCTTGCTCTAGTAGATCCCTCAGTACGTCCGACCGTACACCAGACGGTGCAGGACTCTTTCGATTGCCCTCTTTAAGAGCTGGATACTGAGGACTTTGGGTGGCCATAGGATTACCTTCTAGCCTTGCCGGGTCAGGAGAAACCCTCCGCGATGACACCTCGGGGTCGCCCACCTCATGAGGCGGTATGGCAGGGGGAGGCGTTTCGCTCTCCATCATCTCTAGAAGAAGATCCCCTGAAGACGAGCTCTGCTGAGAAGGGCTAAGATCCGAACTGCAAGATAAATGCTTCGATTATTTTCCTCAGAAGTAAAGCGAGATATTTTCATTATTAAGTACCCTCCGGGTCCTCAGAGGCGGTTCTCTTCCTTCCCTGGGGAGAGGAAGTTTCAGTTCCTCCTTCCCTGCTAACCTCCTTCGTGGAGGCTCTAGCCTCCTTGTTCCCCCCTCTATCTTCTCCTGAGGGCGCTTGATAAGGCGCGATCTCCAGCATCCTGGTTAGCACGGGATTTGGTGAGGTCTCAGGGAAGGGGCTGGACACCTGATCAACTTTGCCTTTGCTATCCAATCCTGGTCAAAGAGCGACTTTTTTAGGGCAACATTGCAATAAATAAACAGACAGTGTGTTCGGATGCGGGGCTACTTACTTGGGTATCCGGGCGATTGCAGCTCAGACCTGCATCCTCAGTGATGTCCGGACACATTATTTGTGGTCCGAAGAACAATTTGTACATCTCTTCGTGCGTCATGCCGAGGAAATTTTGAATAGCTTGCGGTCCTTCTGGGTTGAATTCCCACATGCGAAGGGGCCGGCGTTTGCAAGGCTGGACTTGACGAACTCGCATAACTTGCACTACCATAACTAGACTGAAATCTCTCTCAAAGAGGTCTCGGATACGGCTTTGCAGTATTGGAACGTCCTTGGCTGGACCCCAGCTCAGCCCCCTGCTGATCCATGACATTAGTTGTGGTGGGGGCCTGAGCGAAAGGTGGGGGCAGCTACCCACTTGGCACTTCGGGGAGCTGTGATGTAGAACCACTCCCGCTGCCACAATCCGGACACCTCTGGGAAGCAACCCTCAGGCCATGGAGCGTCAATGATTTTGCTTATTAAAGCGCCTCCGCACGCTCCGTGCTGCCCCTCGATCATCTTCGGCTTCACATCGAAGGTCTTGAGCCACAGGCCGAAGTGAGGGGTAATGCGGAGGAAGGCCTCACATACGACAATGAATGTCGAGATGTGAAGAAGGGAATCCGGGGCCAGATCATGAAAATCTAGCCCATAATAGAACATAAGACCCCTAACAAAGGGATCCAGAGCGAGGCCTAGTCCTCGGAGGAAGTGGGAGAAGAACACGACACTCTCGTTGGGTTCGGGAGTAGGGACGACCTGCCCTCGGGCAGGCAGCCGATGCGAAATTTCGGCGGTCATATATCTGGCCTCTCTCAACTTCTTGATGTCCTCCTCCGTGGCGGAGGAAGGCATCCACCGACCTTGAAGGTTGGATCCAGACATAGTTGAAGGTCCGAAGCACCTCACCAGAGTTTTGGGTGTTAGAACTCGAGGCGGGGGAAGGATTTGATTAAGCACGAGAGGGAAAAAAGAAAAAGCCTTGTCCCCTTTATAAAAAGGGTGAATATCAAGCGTCCTCCTCGTGGCCGTTTGGGACTTGCCTAAGATCTAGGAGTCCTACCCATAGGCACGGTTGGGTTACCCACGTCCGTATTGATGAGAATCCTGTGATAAAGGGGACACGATCTCTGCTTTGACAAGACGTGCCAAGGAAACCGCCTCACGAAACACGTTGAGATGGGTTATGAAAAATGATTCAAATAAAGACCTGGCTGTGGCGTGATGTCACACTACGGGGTACGTCGGCAGATTAGATTTGTGGAAATATTATTCTCTCTATGGTGGTATGTGGAACTTGTTTTGCAGAGCCGGACATGATCCTCGTGTTCAAAATCTTCTATGAAGTATTCGGAGGAGGAACCCGCCTTGCAATGCTGAAGAAAATCTGCGCGCCGGACTCATCGTCATTGAAGCCTTGTTCAGGGGCTACTGAGGGAGTCCTGGATTAGGGGGTATCCGGACAGCCGGATTATATCCTTTGGCCGGACTGTTGGACTATGAAGATACAAGATTGAAGACTTCGTCCCGTGTCCGGATGGGACTCTCCTTGGCGTGGAAGGCAAGCTTGGCAATACGGATATGTAGATCTCCTTCCTTGTAACCGACTCTGTGTAACCCTAGCCCCCTCCGGTGTCTACATAAACCGGAGGGTTTAGTCCGTAGGACCAAGAACAACAATCATACCATAGGCTAGCTTCTAGGGTTTAGCCTCTTCGATCTCGTGGTAGATCAACTCTTGTACTACTCATATTATCAAGAACAATCAAGCAGGGCGTAGGGTATTACCTCCATCAAGAGGGCCCGAACCTGGGTAAACATCGTGTCGCCCGCCTCCTGTTACCATCCGCCTAGACGCACAGTTCGGGACCCCCTACCCGAGATCCGCCGGTTTTGACACCGACACCCGTGGTACCAAATGGGCGTCCGCTCCGGTATTTAGATCTGGCCCCCCTATGCGGCTCACGTCTTGGACCAAGAAGGGTCTGGACTGGGGGGTAGACCGATGAAGTGATGACGCTGCAAAAGCACATCAAGAGTATGATAAAGAAGCATACCAGTCTCACCGATGTGATTCAGGTGATGCTCTCCCATCGAATCCTCCCATGCAAACGCTGATCTGTCTGGATGGGCCCCAGACCCTGCAGTGCTTCTTCAGCACAATGTACGAAGAGATCTGGAAACTACTTTTTAAGGTCCAGCAGTCATGGCCGGAGAAGACTGAAGATATCGGTCTCGACAGCGCACATCCGGCTACTGAGGTAAGCTTCTTACTTTCGAACATAGTTTTGGTCCATAAGTCAAAGGGTATACTGAGATGCCCATTCCTTATTCAGGGATGGACAGCGAAGGCAGAGCGGATCAGGTGTCCGGCGCTGCTACCTGAAAACCCAGCCACTCCTCTGTTAATGAGGATGCTGGTCCCGGTGCCTTATCAGGTGCCAGAGAAGAAGGCCAAAAAGAAGGGCAAGGAGACCAAAAGTGGCCTCCGCCGTAAAGGCACTTCGGACCCTGTGTCCGGAGACACCGAAGCTCTTTACTCCCATGTGGGAGACAAAGACGGAGAGGAGGAGGAAGAATAGAACAACTCTCCCCTTAAGGGGAGGAAGAAGAAAAGGGCGGCCTCTATGGACCCAAAGGCGGAGGCGTCCAAGAGGGGGAAGATATCCCTCCCTGATAGCTCGGATTCAGATGCCGAAGCGATCCCCAGTAGCGCCCCGGGTCGAAGCCCCTCGCCGCATCATAAGTACCCAAGGATACTGTAAATATATCTGGTTTTTATTATTGTAATTCTAACACATTTGTATTGTGTGCCTCAGTCCGGCCCGCGATCTCCCCAATTATCATCATCCTCGGGGAATTCGCTGGAGCCGGGGATGGTGGAGAGCGAGACGCCTCCGCGAGCCTCCCCACCAAACAATATGGACGACACTGAAGTGTTGTCCTGAAGAACCTCTCCAGGCCATGAAGAGGTGCGGGTGTCCACCAAGACAGCGCCATAGGGTAACACCTCGGCTGCCGAGAACATGGGGGAACCAACCCTTATGGAGACTGACGACGGGGGCCATGACCAATCTGGCCCCCAGACGAACATCATTCCGGAGATCCATATGACTTCAGAATCGAGCGAGCAACCCCCTTTGAAAGAGGGGGGAGCGTCGACTCCACCGGCTACCTCCATCAATCCGGAGGCGCCGGATACTTTAGTGGGAGCACTTCGACGTGCTTCCGTCGTAGAGGAGAATCGTACCCTGATGGGTACGGTGGTTGAGAAGATTCAGTCCACCAAGAGCGGGCTGAACAAAGCTTTCGCCAGCCTACTGATGGGCTTTGAGGTATGCGACATAAGACGCCTTTTTATATGAAGGAAATATGCCTGTATACAGATAGTATCCCCTGAGACTCTGTTCGGTTTTGGAAAAACCCGAATAGAGGATCAAATGATTATCGCAGAAGGTAACGTACATATTTATTGAAAGAACAGGCTTCACTATTGGCGACGACCGCCCAGGCCGCTGAAGTTTCCGAACTCAAACGGAAGCTGAAGCTGGCCGATGATGACCTTGACTGCATTAACAAGCGGTTCGATGAGGCGCAAGGTATGTTTTGTATGACTGAAATTATATGTGAGTGCGGATTTTAAGCTCACACACCTTCTCATGTAAATGATTGCAGGCAGTGTGCTAATAAGTCTCCAACGTATCTATAATTTTTTATTGTTCCATGCTATTATATTATCTATTTTGGGTGTTTAATGGGCTCTAATATACCTTTTCATATTATTTTTGGGACTAACCTATTAACCAAAGGCCCGGTGCAAATTGCTATTTTTTGCCTATTTCAGTGTTTCGTAGAAAAGGAATATCAAACGGAATCCAAATGGAATGAAACCTTTGGGAGAATTACTTTTGGAACAAACGTGATCCAGGAGACTTGGAGTGGACGTCAAGAAAGAAGTGAGGAGGCCACGAGGCAGGAGGGCGCGCCCAGGGGGTAGGCGCGCCCCCACCCTCGTGGGCCCCTCGCAGCTCCACCGACGTACTTCTTCCTCCTATATATACCCATATACCACGAAAACATCCAGGAGCACCACGAAACCTATTTCCACCGCCGCAACCTTCTGTACCCGTGAGATCCCATCTTGGGACCTTTTTCGGCACTCCGCCGGAGGGGGAATTGATCATGGAGGGCTTCTACATCAACACCATAGCCTCTCCGATGATGTGTGAGTAGTTTACCATAGACCTTCGGGTCCATAGTTATTAGCTAGATGGCTTATTCTCTCTCTTTGGATCTCAATACAAAGTTCTCCTTGATTCTGTTGGAGATCTATTCGATGTAATTCTTTTTGCGGTGTGTTTGTCGAGATCCGATGAATTGTGGGTTTGTGATCAAGATTATCTATGAAAAATATTTGATTCTTCTCTGAAATCTTTTATGCATGATTTAATATCTTTGCAAGTCTCTTCGAATTATCAGTTTGGTTTGGCCTACTAGATTGATCTTTCTTGCAATGGGAGAAGTGCTTAGCTTTGGGTTCAATCTTGTGGTGTCCTTTCCCAGTGACAGCAGGGGCAACAAGGCACGTATTGTATTGTTGCCATCGAGGATAAAAAGATGGGGTTTATATCATATTGCCTGAGTTTATCCCTCTACATCATGTCATCTTGCCTAATGCGTTACTCTGTTCTTATGAACTTAATACTCTAGATGCATGCTGGATAGCGGTCGATGTGTGGAGTAATAGTAGTAGATGCAGAATCATTTTGGTCTACTTGTCACGGACGTGATGCCTATATACATGATAATGCCTAGATATTCTCATAACTATGCACTTTTCTATCAATTGTTCGACAGTAATTTGTTCACCCATCATAGAATTTGCTATCATGAGAGAAGCCACTAGTGAAACCTATGGCACCCGGGTCTATCTTCTATCATATTATTTTCATATCAATTTGCTATTTTATTTTGCAATCTTTATTTTCCAACCTATACCACAAAAATACCAAAAATATTTATCTTATTATCTCTATCAGATCTCACTTTCGTAACTGAATGTGAAGGGATTGACAACCCCTTTATCGTGTTGGTTGCGAGGTTCTTGTTTGTTTATGCAGGTACTAGGCGACTTGCGTGTTACCTCATACTGGATTGATACCTTGGTTCTCAAAACTGAGGGAAATACTTACACTACTTTGCTGCATCACCCTTTCCTCTTCAAGGGAAAACTAACGCATGCTCAAGAGGTAGCAAGAAGGATTTCTAGCACCGTTGCCAGGGAGGTTGCATCAAGTCAAGACATACCAAGTACCCATCACAAACTCCTATCCCTCGCATTACATTATTTGCCATTTGCCTCTCGTTTTCCTCTCCCCCACTTCACCCTTGCCGTTTTATTCGCCCTCTTTATCGTTCGCCTCTTTTCCATTCGCCTTCCTTTTGCTTCCCACTTGTTTGCTTGTGTGTTGGATTGATTTTTTGTCACGATGTCTCTCCCAAAAAGTGTTGATATCCACCATAGAAGGTTGGGAGAAATCGAAAACAATGTTAGAAGTTTTATGACCTTGCAATTTGAGCATAATAATTTCTTCAGAAATGAGCTTAAAGAGCAAAAAGGTTTTACGGATTACATGAATAAAGAGCTCGATGATATGTCTAAGGAATTTTATGGTTTGAAATCTCAGTTCGCTCATCTTGAAAAATTAATAGCCCAAATTTTAGATAAGCAGGCCACCTTAGTTAATAAGATGGTCACTATACCAAAAGAGTTAGATGATAATAAGGATGAAGATCTAAAAGTGATTGATGTGTCTCCTATTAAATCTTTGCTTTGCAATATGAATCTTGATAATGATGGGACTGAAGATGAGTCAACTTTAGCTAAAAGGCATCCCAATGATTCGGAGTTTTTAGATCTTGATGCAAAAATTGGTAAAAGTGGGATTGAAGAGGTCAAAACTTTAAGTAGCAATGAACCCACTATTCTAGATTTCAAGGGATTTAATTATGATAATTTCTCTTTGATAGATTGTATTTCCTTGTTGCAATCCGTGCTAAATTCTCCTCATGCTTATAGTCAAAATAAAGCTTTCACCAAACATATCGTTGATGCTTTAATGCAATCTTATGAAGAAAAGCTTGAATTAGAAGTTTCTATCCCTAGAAAACTTTATGACGAGTGGGAACCTACTATTAAAATTAAAATTAAAGATCATGAATGCTATGCTTTATGTGATTTGGGTGCTAGTGTTTCCACGATTCCAAAAACTTTGTGTGATGTGTTAGGTTTCCGTGAATTTGATGATTGTTCTTTAAATTTGCATCTTGCGGATTCCACTATTAAGAAACCTATGGGAAGGACTAATGATGTTCTTATTGTTGCAAATAGGAATTATGTGCCCGTAGATTTCATTTTTCTTGATATAGATTGCAATCCTACATGTCCTATTATTCTTGGTAGACATTTCCTTAGAATGATTGGTGCAATTATTGATATGAAAGAAGGAAATATTAGATTCCAATTTCCGTTAAGGAAGGGAATGGAACACTTTCCTAGGAAGAAAATTAAATTACCTTATGAATCTATTATGAGAGCCACTTATGGATTGCATACCAAAGATGACAATACCTAGATCTATTCTTGTTTTTATGCGTAGCTAGGGGCGTTAAACGATAGCGCTTGTTGGGAGGCAACCCAATTTTATTTTTGTTTCTTGTTTTTTGCTCCTGTTTAGTAATAAATAATTCATCTAGCTTCTTTTTACATGTGGTTTTATGCTTTTAATTAGTGTTTGTGCCAAGTAGAACCTTCGGGAAGACTTGGGGGAAGTATTTGTGATCTTGCTGTAAAAAAAACAGAAACTTTAGCTCTCACGAGATTTGCTGCCATTTTTTACTGGAGAGTGCGATTAGGTTAATTATTTTTTCAGATGATTAATAGACAAATTATTCATGTCCACCAATTTATTTCAGAATTTTTGGGGCTACATAAGTATTCGAAACCTACAGATTACTACAGACTGTTCTGTTTTGACAGATTCTGTTTTTCGTGTGTTGTTTGCTTATTTTGATGAATCTATGGCTAGTATCAGGGGGTATGAACCATAGAGAAGTTGGAATACAGTAGGTCTAACACCAACATAAATAAAGAACAAGTTCATTACAGTACCTTGAAGTGGTGGTTCGTTTTCTTATACTAACGGAGCTCATGAGATTTTCTGTTAAGTTTTGTGTTGTGAAGTTTTCAAGTTTGGGTAAAGATTTGATGGATTTTGGAATAAGGAGTGGCAATAGCCTAAGCTTGGGGATTCCCAAGGCAACCCAAGGTAAAATTCAAGGACAACCAAAAACCTAAGCTTGGGGATGCCCCGGAAGGCACCCCCTCTTTCGTCTTCTTCCATCGGTAAGTTTACTTGAGGCTATATTTTTATTCACCACATGATATGTGCTTTGCTTGGAGCGTCTTGTATGATTTGAGTCTTTGCTTTTTAGTTTACCACAATCATCCTTTCTGTACACACCTTTTGGAGAGACACACATGAATCGGAATTTATTAGAATACTCTATGTGCTTCACTTATATCTTTTAAGCTAGAAAATTTTGCTCTAGTGCTTCACTTATATCTTTAAGAGCACGGTGGTGGTTTTGTTTTATAGAAATTATTGATCTCTCATGCTTCACTTATATTATTTTGAGAGTCCTTTAGAAAAGCATGGTAATTTTCTTTGGCCATAAAATTAGTCCTAATATGATAGGCATCCAAGATGGGTATAATAAAAACTGTCATAAAAAGTGCATTGAATACTATGAGAAGTTTGATACTTGATAATTGTTTTGAGATATGAAGATGGTGATATTAGAGTCATGCTAGTTGATTAGTTGTGAATTTGATAAATACCTGTTCTAAAGTTTGTGATTCCCGTAGCATGCACGTATGGTGAACCGTTATGTGATGAAGTCGGAGCATGATTTATTTATTGATTGTCTTCCTTATGAGTGGCGGTGGGGACGAGCGATGGTATTTTACTACCAATCTACCCCCTAGGAGCATGCGCGTAGTACTTTGTTTCGATAACTTATGGATTTTTGCAATAAGTATGTGAGTTCTTATGACTAATGTTGAGTCCATGGATTATACACACTCTCACCCTTCCACCATTGCTAGCCTCTCTAATGCCACGCACCTTTCGCCGGTATCATACTCCCACCATATACCTTCCTCAAAACAGCCACCATACCTACCTATTATGGCATTTCCATAGCCATTCCGAGATATATTGCCATGCAACTTACCACCTTTCCGTTTATTATGACATGCTTCATCATTGTCATATTGCTTTGCATGATCATGTAGTTGACATCGTATTTGTGGCAAAGCCACATTTATAATTCTTTCATACATGTCACTCTTGATTCATTGCACATCCCGGTACACCACCGGAGGCATTCACATAGAGTCATATTTTGTTCTGGTATCGAATTGTAATATTTTGAGTTGTAAGTAAATAGAAGTGTGATGATCATCATTATTAGAGCATTGTCCCAAGTGCGGAAAGGATGATGGAGACTATGATTCCCCCACAAGTCGGGATGAGACTCCGAACGAATTCTAATAAAAAGAGAAAGAAAAAAAAGAAAAAGAAAAAAAAAAGAAAAAAGGAAAAAATGAGAGAAAAGAGAGAAGGGAATATGCTACTATCCTTTTACCACACTTGTGCTTTAAAGTAGCAACATGATCTTCATGATAGAGAGTCTCCTATGTTGTCACTTCCATATACTAGTGGGAATTTTACATTATAGAACTTGGCTTGTATATTCCAATGATGGGATTCCTCAAGATGCCCTAGGTCTTCGTGAGCAAGCGAGTTGGATGGACACCCACTTAGTTTCTTTTGTTGAGCTTTCATATACTTCTAGCTCTGGTGCATTTGTTGCATGGCAATCCCTACTCACTCACATTGATATCTATTGATGGGCATAGCCATAGCCCATTGATACGCCTAGTTGATGTGAGACTATCTTCACCTTTTTGTCTTCTCCACAACCACCATTCTATTCCACCCATAGTGCTATATCCATGGCTCACGCTCATGTATTGCGTGAAGATCGAAAAAGTTTGAGAACATCAAAAGTATGAAACAATTGATTGGCTTGTCATCGGGGTTGTGCATGATTTAAATACTTTGTGTGGTGAAGATGGAGCATAGACAGACTATATGATTTTGTAGGGATGGCCATGTTATTTTCAGAAGACATGATTGCTTTGCTAGTATGCTTGAAGTATCATTATTTTTATGTCAATATTAAACTTTTGTCTTGAATCTTTCAGATCTGAACATTCATGCCACAACAAAGAAAATTACATTAAGGATTATGCTAGGTAGAATTCCACATCAAAAATTCTGTTTTTATCATTTACCTACTCGAGGACGAGCAGGAATTAAGCTTGGGGATGCTTGATACGTCTCCAACGTATCTATATTTTTTGATTGTTCCATGCTATTATATTATCTGTTTAGGATGTTTAATGGGATTTAATATACCTTTATATATTATTTTTGGGACTAACCTATTAACCAAAGGCCCAGTGCAAATTGTTGTTTTTTTGCCTATTTCAGTGTTTCGCGGAAAAGGAATATCAAACGGAATCCAAACGGAATGAAACCTTCGGAAGAGTTATTTTTGGAACTGACGTGATCCAGGAGACTTGGAGTGGACGTCAAGAAAGAAGCGAGGAGGCCACGAGGTAGGAGGGCGCGCCCTCACCCTCGTGGGCCCCTCGCAGCTCCACCGACGTACTTCTTCCTCCTATATATACCCATATACCCCGAAAACATCCAGGAGCACTACAAAACCCTATTTCCACCGTCGCAACCTTCTGTACCCGTGAGATCCCATCTTGGGGCCTTTTCCGACGCTCCACCAGAGGGGGGATCGATCGTGGAGGGCTTCTACATCAACACCATAGCCTCTCTGATGATGTGTGAGTAGTTTACCATAGACCTTCAGGTCCATAGTTATTAGCTAGATGGCTTCTTCTCTCTCTTTGGATCTCAATACAAAGTTCTCCTCGATTCTCTTGGAGATCTATTCGATGTAATTATGTTTGCGGTGTGTTTGTCGAGGTCCGATGAATTGTGGGTTTATGGTCAAGATTATCTATGAACAATATTTGATTCTTCTTTGAAATCTTTTATGCATGATTTAATATCTTTGCAAGTCTCTTCGAAATATCAGTTTGGTTTGGCCTACTAGATTGATGTTTCTTCCAATGGGAGAAGTGCTTAGCTTTGGGCTCAATCTTGCGGTGTCCTTTCCTAGTGACAGCAGGGGCAGCAAGGTACTATTGTATTGTTGCCCTCGAGGATAAAAAGATGGGGTTTATATCATATTGCTTGAGTTTATCCCTCTACATCATGTCATCTTGCCTAATGCGTTACTTTGTTCTTATGAACTTAATACTCTAGATGCATGCTAGATAGCGGTTGATGTGTGGAGTAATAGTAGTAGATGCAGAATCGTTTTGGTCTACTTGTCACGGATGTGATGCCTATATACATGATCATGCCTAGATATTCTCATAACTATGCGCTTTTCTATCAATTGCTCGACAGTAATTTGTTCACCCATCGTAGAATTTGCTATCTTGAGAGAAGCCACTAGTGAAACCTATGGCCCCCGGGTCTATCTTCCATCATATTATTTTCATATCAATTTTCTATTTCTATTTTGCAATCTTTATTTTCCAATCTATACCACAAAAATACCAAAAATACTTATCTTATTATCTCTATCAGGTCTCACTTTCGTAAGTGGCCGTGAAGGGATTGACAACCCCTTTACCGTGTTGGTTGCGAGGTTCTTGTTTGTTTGTGCAGGTACTAGGCGACTTGCGTGTTACCTCCTACTGGATTGATACCTTGGTTCTCAAAACTGAGGGAAATACTTACGCTACTTTGCTGCATCACCCTTTCGTCTTCAAGGGAAAACCAACGCATGCTCAAGATGTAGCATGCGCCTGAGGTCGAGACCACCAAGGGTGCCCTATCGCAAGCCAAAGAGCAGGCAGGGGTAAGTAGAGCGGCTGCTGATAAAGTGGCTGCGGACTTAAAGGCTGAGCAGGCCACCCGCCGCCAGTTTGAGGAGAGGGTCACCAAAGTCGAGAAATAGCTCAAGTATGCTGATCGTAAGTGTGAGGCCTTGGAGGAGAAGAATAAGGCCCAAGCAGTCGAACCCTCCAAGGCTCTCCAAGAGGCCCGGGAGGCGCAAACTGAGTCCCGGGCGGCTCGCGAGGAAGTCAAGCAGGCTGAACAGATAGCGGCCAGTAAGCCATTTCTTTTCTAGAGTAAATTCAGCAGTCAACAATATGCCCTACTTACTCAATTATGGAGTTCTCCAGACGCGTTTGCGGATCTTCCGAAGAGCGCCGCCGACGCTCCAAAGTTTTTCCGGGCCCAAGAGGGGAACACGACAAAGAAACTCTTTTGGTCGCAGTACCTGGCGCCGGAGCGTCCAGCGCTACTGAACGACCAGATGATGCAGCTGGCGGAGCTGCATAGGATGTCCAGCCTGGCTATGAAGGACATCGTAGTCCGGCTGTGTCAGCCGAGTCCATTCCAAGCAGCTATTGTGGCACCCCGGCTCAAAGAAACCAGAACGCCCCGTATTCCAGCCCAGAGATCGAGGAGAAGTCTTCTGGAATACAACACTGCTTAGCATAGAACAAACCAGCTTTATATTGTTACACGAATAAGAATACAAGGTCTCCGATATTACAAGGAATAACATCGGCACAGCGACACTATGCCATCGTCAGTTGCTCTATGCAAGCAGCAGAACAACTCGAAGCAGCGGAAAAACTTCTAGCAGCGTATTTTTTTCTGCAAATTTTGATATATTATATGTATTTTTTTGAATTAAGATGATTTAGTTATGATTTTTTCAAGTTTGAAAATTGCCCTATAGTCCCGGTTTGTGTCTCCAACCGGTACTATAGGTCAGACCCCTTTAGTACCGGTTCGTGGCATGAACCGGTACTAAAGGTTAGACCTTTAGTACCGGTTCGTGCCACGAACCGGTACTAAAGGTGATCGTGGGGCCCCGGCCTGACGCCAGCCTGCCACCACCCCTTTAGTACCGGTTCGTGCCACGAACCGGTACTAAAGGTTCAACACGAACCGGCATTAATGCAAATCCGTTCGAACCGGCACTAATGGTACCATTAGTACCGGCTCAAATACAAACCGGCACTAATGTGCTTCACGTTTGACCCTTTTTCTACTAGTGTGAGGCTGCTGACATTGCCCTTTCTTGATAACTAAGATCATTAGGGGTTGCCAACATGACAGAATAAAAGAGCGATTCGGGATACAAGCATGTCCATCACCGAAACGATAGGCGGGGCTCAAAGGAGGATATCGGCGAGATACATGAGCACCAGTTTTGCAAACGGTGTCGGGATCACTTGGCATCACTCTGCTGGGACAGAAATGACACCAAACACCGAAGAACAAGCAAGAAAAGAAAACTGGAGAAATGCAAAGGCTGAGTTGTAGTGGATCCGAACCGATGCTAGATACACTCACTAGATAAACTGTTAGCAACAAATACTAAGGCTATATTCATGCTATGCAACAAACAAATGCAGCAACCAAAAGCAATAAACAAGCCGGACTTTAAACTACTGATTCCTACCAGTTTCTACCGCTCGCGCTGACTAGGGCGTCCTACAGCCAGACCTGCTCTGATACCAAGCATTGTGGCACCCTGGCTCAGAGAAACCAGAACGCCCCGTATTCCAGCCTAGAGATCGAGGAGAAGTCTTCTGGAATACGGCACTGCTTAGCATAGAACAAACCAACTTTCTATTGTTACACGAATAAGAATACAAGGTCTCCGATATTACAAGGAATAACATCGGCATGACGACACTATGCCATCCTCAGTTGCTCTATGCAAGCAGCAGAATAACTCGAAGCAGCGGAAAAACTTCTAGCAGCGGAACAGCGACGACGGTGATGAACTCCACTCCACAGGGACCCTGGCTGGAACGCTTATCCTAGCTCGCACGAACGGAAACCATGACAAGCAAGCAATCAAATCCGGCATGACCTGCAAACTGGCATGACACGCCAGGTCAGTACATTGAATGTACTTGCAAGCTCACAATAACCAGAAGCATTCAAGACATACAACAGCATGGCAATTACAGGTTAAACACGGATTAACATTATATTATCCGAACAACATAGCTTGAACAACATGATACAGCTAGAACAATATGGGCATGCGCGTGGATATATAAACATGATGACACTATCATACAACATGATGACAATATTATGCACCAACTTACTCTGCTCGGGTTATCTCGTAACCATCACATGCAGCACTTACCAACCTCGGACATCACACGATCATCTCAGGATCAAATCAAGCTTGGTATAAACAATACCGTAGCAATCATTAAATGACCATAAGGAGCTTTATCTTTACCCATGATTCTCGCACAACATCACAAATATCCAACAACTCGGTATCCTTGATATCACGGTGATCATTCATGGATCACAAATAGAACCACTCTAGGCTCAACGGGTTACCTCGTAACCAAACGGTGATCATTCACGGATCACAAACTGAACCACTTTGGGCTCAACGGGTTACCTCGTAACCAAACGGTGATCATTCACTAATCACATAACCAACTTATCTCATCATCGAACCATGGTTGTTATTAAGCACATCATTAATATTATTACTGTTGACTCATAGTGCGACCGACACGAACTGGGCCCTTATCCGTGGGCGCGGCTATCGATAGATTTAATATACACTCTGCAGACGTTAGTACATTGTACCCACACCACGAAACCCATGGCCTTGCACTCCCATTCGGGTGGACCAACGGCGTTCCAACAAAACCGATCTACTGCCATGACACTCTCCCGGCCACTCCGACCAACTCCCCTTTGGGCTAAGTCCTGGGTGGCCCCGTGCCTGCCAAAGGCACCGACGGCCACCGTCGTGGCAAAACATAAACGGTGCCAAACGGGGACAACCTGGGTACAACAACAACAACAACAACGGGCACACAAGGCTTATGTCCACCTACCTGACCAGGGTAGCGCGCGCCCATAACCTTCCCTCGTTGGAGGCACTGGCGAGAGGCACAACAATAGACCCTGTTAGGACCTTACCATAAAGGTAAGCGAGGTTGCACTGGTCAGCTCGATATGGTGGCACCATGACTCAGCCAACAGTTGTTCAAGTTCAATTTAATCCGGTTAAACTTGAATGCAAATATGCTGAGCCATGATAAAATAACATGATGCAATTACAATGCTTGAGCATGATATCAACATAAGCATGGGGGTGCAACATAACTATCCACCATACCAACAATGAATCATATCCAACTGAGCATACCATAATGATGAGCATGAATATCACAAGTACAACACTACTCATAGTGTACATGACCACTAACATCAACAATAAATACCATGCAACAAAACATCAATAACATTACCGAGTAAACACTTAACCAACTAACAACAAGGAATAATACATATTAACGGTAATCGATAACCGACGTCAGTCACGCACCGAAGAACATGACCAACCCAACATGTACTGCTATCAAGCATGACCAATATGAAAGTAATACTAGCAGTTAGAGCATGATAACAGAGTGCAAGAAAACATAGCATGACGGTAATCACCGATTCACAAGCATGACCGTAATAACGACAGCAGTAGCAAAACAAACATATAGTTATTAAAGATTCAAATTGAAAAACAATGCTACTGCATGGCTATCATGCAAATGGTGGTTGTGGCTTGCCTGGGGTGGAAGAAATCACCGGGAAGAAAGTGCGAGAAGCTCGTGGAATGAATCGCCGGAAAACGTTCTCTCTCGGAGGGGGCTGATTAAGTGTAAGGGAAAAATGGTCATTTTCAGAATGTTAACACATGGTGAAAATGATACCAATAGAACGGGCTCGACGAAACGAAGACGTGGGCTTTGGATTGACCTCAAACGGAGTTGCGAGCAAAAAGTTATAGCTCGACGAAGTTTTGGGACCAATCTGTAAAAATAACTCTACAAACAGGCCCCTGAGCTGAAAAACAGAAAGTGTATTTCTCAGATTACGTCTTCAGAAAGTGAAAACGTATTTTAAGCCGAAGGAGAAACAGAATGCGTTTTCTTCAAAGGAAAGTGTATTTCTCAGAATACGCCTTCACTAAAATGGTCAGCGGGGCCACTGGGTCAACACGAGAGACTTACAGGTGGGACTGGCCCCTTATCCACGTGGGCAGGGCGGGGCCAACGCCCGTGCGGCTGGCCGGTGGGGACGGGGGCGACGCGGGGCCCGCCTGGCCAGCTGGACTGGTCGTCGTCCTCTTCCTCGCCGTCGCCCGCGAAGCAGAGGCAGAGGCGTGACGTCGGCGACTGCCCTGGCCGGCTCCGGCCACCTCTGGTGAGGCCCCGGCTACCAAACTACGCGGGGCGGAGAGGTGCATCCATCCAGGGTCTTTGCGTACGCCGGGGAAGACTAGAGTGGTGGCTGCCTCGAGCATGGCGGACGGTGGCGTCGGGCGCCGATGGGGACCGCGGCCAGATGCCAACAGAGGAGGAGGGAAATGGCGGGGAGGCTTCTAGGGGTGTGGGGAGGCTACAGGTGGTGCTGGAACGGAAGGAGGAGGCATGGCTTGCCGGAATCGAAGCGGACAAAGACGGCGGCCATGGTGGACACAGAGAGCTCCTCGAGCTCGTTTGAGAGGCCAGGGAGGGGTAGTGGAGCGAGGCAAGGCTGGTGGAGTGCTCGGGAGGGGCTCGAGGGCCTTATATAGGTGCGGGGGCGAGGTGCCGAGCCGGTTGCCACCGCTCAAGCTCGGCCAAAGCTCTGGCGACGCGCAGTGAGCACGGGGTGGCACGGGAAGGCGACGAGGGAGGTGCGGACGAGCTACAGAGGTGCATAATAACGAGCAGAGCTCGGGGACAAGAGGAGGAAGAAGCCACGGCGCGAACAGAGCCGGTCGGCTACAGCTCGCCCGTGGGCGCGCGGCGAAGAGCGCTGGCGGAGGGGCTTACGGAGGGGGAGATGGCTCCAGGAGGTCGGTGACGACGCGGTGAAGCTGTTGGACATGCCCACGAGCATGAAGGCGACGAGAGGAGGAGGGGCCCGAGCAAGAAATCATCCTGGACGTGGCCAAGGCATGCCAGAGAGATGGTGACCGCATGAGCTGGTGAGGAGAAGGTGCCAAAGGTTAGAAAATGTTGTCTGGTGGTAAGTTCTTCCAGGGGAGGCTTCAATTGCAGTGGTACATCGATGAAAACTGCTCTGGTTAAATGGTAAGCAACCTCTGAAGTTTACTGCAGTAAACTTGGCCGAGAACTGCTGATCAACAGAAATGGGATTGGAGCCAGAGAGTTTGTCTGGGGTGATCAGCTTAGGAAGGACTATAATCCTGTTAATTTTGAGATGATTTGGACCAAGATACACCATAGTTGCTTCACAACTGCATATTTAGTCCAGAATCAAGATCAGGATGGTGCACTCACCTGGAGTATCAACTTGAGCTCAAATTTTGCAACTCTTAATGATTTGGACATAGTAAGATGTTGTAAAAATTTCATACCAATTGGATTCACCAAAATGGTACTTCCTTCACAGCTATTCTCCCTGTCCAGAAACTTGCAAGAATTCTAGAGAAATATTGGCTTCATTAACTGGTCGCAAATTTGGTGGAGAGAAGTTATATAGGTAGGAGCATGATCTGGTAATTTATCAGGATTTTTGAAGCAATATACAATGCACTTGCTTCAATACTTGAAAATTTTACGAGAAGCAAAGATTTGGTCCTGTGCTCACATAGATTATTTGATGGAGCTGAAATTTGTAGGAGTGAGATAATATGAGCACAAGAAGAGGCATGAAAAATTTCAACTCATTTGAATTCTCCTAGCTAGTACTTCCTTCACAGTAGCTTTTGTTTGACAGAAACTTTGTAAAAATCACTGAGGAAGATTGGCTAGGCAAATAAAGTTGAATTTTGTCATGTGGAAATTATTTGGACATACAAGAATTCCCAACAAGTTTGGGATAAAACAAGATAAGATAAATGACACTTCCTTCACAAAGTGCCACATTGGACAGGAATGAAGAATAATTATTGGGGAATTATTCTTGGGCTAGGACAGGAAAGTTTGGGCATATTTGAGCAACATATGACCCAAAGAAATTATGAAAATTATTTGGGAATTTTTGGATGGACAGAAATATAGGTTGGTTCACAACCTAGGGAAGATAGGGTTATTTCTTTAATAGAAAAAGGAATATTTCCTAGAAAAGATTTTAGGGTTTGGTCAAGGAGTGAAGTGACATGATCTTGGCAAGGTTTTGAGGATCATGAGTCACTTGGGAGAGGAAATGAAGGTGATTTCCCAGGTGGCAAGGCCACAGAACCACTCCAAAAATAAAAACAGAGCAAAAACCAGTTAAATTAAAAGAAAAAGGAAAGGGCAAAAAACCAGGCTGTTACATCTACTTCATCCTGGTCAAGCGGCTCGCCGACACCCTACCCCGAATTGAATCTGTGAAGCGTTCTTCGAGCATTGAGGGTGCTCAGCTGGCATTTGCCCGTGTCAAGATGCACTGGGCGAAGATGAAGGTCGCCGTCGTGGCAGTTGAGGGCCCACCTGAAGGCAAGGACTATCGCAAGCTAGAGCGATATTTCGAAGACGTCCAAAAGTGTGACGCCCCCGATTTAATCGTACACTAATCATACACGCAAACGTGTACGATCAAGATCAGGGACCCACGGGAAGATATCACAACACAACTCTACAAATAAAATAAGTCATACAAGCATCATATTACAAGCCAGGGGCCTCGAAGGCTCGAATACAAGAGCTCGATCATAGACGAGTCAGCGGAAGCAACAATATCTGAGCACAGACATAAGTTAAACAAGTTTGCCTTAAGAAGGCTAGCACAAACTGGGATACAGATCGAAAGAGGCGCAGGCCTCCTGCCTGGGATCCTCCTAACTACTCCTGGTCGTCGTCAGCGGGCATCACGTAATAGTAGGCACCTCCGGTGTAGTAGGGGTCGTTGTCGACGGTGGCGTCTGGCTCCTGGGCTCCAACATCTGGTCGCGACAACCAGGAAGAAGGAAAAGGGGGAAAGGAGGGAGAAAGCAACCGTGAGTACTCATCCAAAGTACTCGCAAGCAAGGAGCTACACTACATATGTATGCATTGGTATCAACTGGAATAAGGCTATCATAGGTGGACTGAACTGCAGAATGCCGGAATAAGAGGGGGATAGCTAGTCCTTTCGATGACTACGCTTCTAGCAGCCTCCGTCTTGCAGCATGTAGAAGAGAGTAGACTGAAGTCCTCCAAGTAGCATCGCATAGCATAATCCTAACCGATGATCCTCCCCTCGTCGCCCTGTGAGAGAGCGATCACCAGTTGTATCTGGCACTTGGAAGGGTGTGTTTTATTTAGTATCCGGTTCTAGTTGTCATAAGGTCAAGGTACAACTCCAAGTCGTCCTGTTACCGAAGATCACGGCTATTTGAATAGATTAACTTCCCTGCAGGGGTGCACCACATACCCCAACACGCTCGATCCCATTTGGCCGGACACACTTTCCTGGGTCATGCCCGGCCTCGGAAGATCAACACGTCGCAGCTCCACCTAGACCAATAGAGAGGTCAGCACGCCGGTCTAAACCTAAGCGCACAGGGGTCTGGGCCCATCGCCCTTAGCACACCTGCACGTTGCGTACGCGGCCGGAAGCAGAACTAGCCCCCTTAATACAAGAGCAGGCTTACGTTCCAATCCGGCGCGTGCCACTCAGTCGCTGACGTCACGAAGGCTTCGGCTGATACCACGACGCCGGGATACCCATAACTACTCCCGCGTAGATGGTTAGTGCGTATAGACCAAATGGCCAAACTCAGATCAAATACCCAGATCTCGTTAAGCATGTTAAGTATCCGCGAACGTCGACCAGGGCCAGGCCCACCTCTCTCCTAGGTGGTCGGAACCTGCCCTGTCGCTCCGCCTCAAAGATCCACTCGCGGGTGCTCCTCAAGCCGACCCGTCTTTAGTCACCACATGTATCATGTATAAAGTATATAGTATATACCCGTGATCAACTCCCGAGTGATCACGGCCCGATAGTATAGCATGGCAGACGGACAAGGATGTAGGGCCACTGATGAAAAACTAGCATCCTATACTAAGCATTAGGATTGCAGGTAAGGTAACAACAGTAGTAGCAAGGACAGGCTATGCATCAGTATAGGATTAACGGGAAGCAGTAACATGCTACACTACTCTAATGCAAGCAGTATAGAGAAGAGTAGGCGATATCTGGTGATCAAAGGGGGGGCTTGCCTGGTTGCTCTGGCAAGAGAGAGGGATCGTCAACTCCGTAGTCGTACTGGGTAGCAGCGGCGTCGGTCCCGGTGTCTAGCGAGAGAAGAGGGGGGAGAAACAATAAATATTTAAGCAAACAGATGCATAGCGATGCATGACATGACAAGTAGCGGTGCTAGGGGTGCCCTATCGCGGTATGAGGTGATACCGGTGAAGGGGGGAAGCATCCGGGAGAGTATCCCCGGTGTTTCGCGTTTTCGCACAGATGAAACAGAGGGGGAAAGTTGCGTGTTCGCTATGCTAGGGATGCGTAGCGGGCGAACGGACTGCGTATCTGGATTCGTCTCGTCGTTCTGAGCAACTTTCATGTACAAAGTTTTTCCATCCGAGCTACGGTTTATTTTATATTAATTTTAAAAGATTTAAATCATTTTTGAAATTAATAGAATAAAATTAATTTGGAAATGCCATTATGATGTCAGCATGACATCAGGGTGATGTCAGCAGTTAATAGTCAGTTGACTTGGTCAAACTGACGCGTGGGTCCCGGTTGTCATTGACTTAGGTTAACTAAACAGGATTAGTTAGTTTAATAAGTGATTAGGTTAATTTAACAGATCTAATTAAGTTAACTAATTAATTAATTAATTAATTATTTTTATTATGTTTTTTTTATTCTTTTTTTTAACAGGGGCGTGGGTGGGGGGCCCACTGGGCAGTGGCCCATAGGGCCAAACGGGCGCGGGCGGTGGATCAGGTGCGGGGCGCCAGGACGCCCGCCCGCAGAGACGGGGGCTGTCCGCCTCCGGTGGAAGTGGCGAGGCCACGGTGAGTGGCCGGAGCGGCGGGAGCCAGAGGCGGAGACGAGCAACGCGCGGTGGTGCCGGAGCACAACCAGGGCGTGAGCGGGGCACGCAGCCCAGGCGCGGTGCGGGGACAAGGCCGCGGCATGGCGCGCGCGCGAGGGACGGCAGGAGGTGGTTGCGGCAGAGCCACGTGACTACGGGTGCACGGCCTCAGGAGGACAACGGGCGCGGAAGCCGAACGACGCCGGTGGGCGCGGGCAGCGCGGTGGCCAGGAGCGCGCGGGGCGATGGCCGGTGCGAGGGCCGCGACGACGAGCGCGAGCACGCGTAGCGCGGGCAGGAGGGGTCGCGCGAGGGAGAGGGGAGGGGAAGAGGCTCACATCGAGCCTGTAGTTGTGTAAGCGCGTGCTCGGGGAGGGCCTGAGGTAGACGGACGGCGGCGACAAGGTCGGGGCCGTCCAGTAAGGCGGCACCGACGATGTCGGGGCGGTCCGGGGCGACGTCGAGGTGCAGGCGATGGAGACGGCGTGGCGGCACCGATGACGGCGAGGTGGCGGGGCGGCTCCGGCGTGGTGATCTCCGGCGACGGCACTGAGCGGCGGTGCGGGTGCGCGCTGGGGGAGACGAGGGGAGAGAGGGGATCGATCCCGATCCAGGGGGATCGGGGGAGGGAGTGGGGCGAGTGGGGGGGTTAGGGTTACGGGGTGGGGATAAGGAGAGAGAGGAGGGGCCGGCTGGGCCGGCCTGATTGGCCCCGAGGCCATCTTGGCCGAGGCCCAGCGAGGGGGGGGGCTTCTCCCCCCTTTTGTTTTTTTTGTTTTGTCTTCTGTTTTTGTAGTTTCCTTTTCTTTATTTCCTCTTCTGTTTTAAATCATTTTAAATTATTTAGGCATTTTACAAAAATGTGTTTGCTTCATTATAATTACCCTGGCATTTAACTGCACACTCCGAACATTTTAGTTTAATATTTTGAAAATTTTATAATTTAACTTTATTTTAATGTTTGAATTTGACTCGGTTTTGGCCTAACGGTAGATTATCAATAGTAACCGGGGTGACGTGGCATGATTATCGTTGGATTACTGTAGCTTGATTACCCGGGCGTTACAAAACTCCTCCACTACAAGAAATCTCGTCCCGAGATTTAGGAGGTAGAAGGAAACAACGCGGGGTATTCATCACGCAGGCGATCCTCGCGTTCCCAAGTGGCTTCGTCTTCAGAGTGATTCAACCACTGGACTTTGAGGAATTTGATCGCCTTCTGACGTGTGTGGCGTTCAGCTTGGTCAAGAATGCGGACCGGATGCTCTTTATACGAGAGGTCCTGTTGCAATTCGAGCACTTCATGATCCACCGCTCGGATTGGATCCTTGAAGCAACGGCGGAGTTGTGACACGTGGAACACATCGTGAACCTGAGAAAGGTTCGGTGGAAGCTCCAGTTGATATGCCACCTTTCCACGCCTTTCGAGAATAGTGAAGGGACCGATATAGCGAGGAGCTAGCTTGCCCTTGATCCTGAAGCGGTGAGCACCCTTCATTGGTGTAACTCGAAGATAAGCCTTTTCGCCAGGTTGATAGACCATGTCTTGGTGATGACGGTCATACTGACTTTTCTGACGTGACTGAGCAGTCTTGAGATTCTCGCGAATAATGCGAACTTGTTCTTCGGCCTGTTGTATAATATCCGGTCCAAAGAGTGGACGTTCCCCAGTTTCTGACCAGTTCAGAGGGGTTCGACACTTTCTTCCATATAGCACTTCGAAGGGGGACATCTTTAGACTAGCTTGGTAGCTATTATTATAAGAGAACTCGGCATATGGAAGAGATTCCTCCCATTTCTTGCCGAATGAGATTACACAAGCTCGAAGCATGTCTTCGAGAACTTGGTTGACACGTTCAACCTGTTCTTGCGACTGAGGATGAAATCCAGTACTGAACGACAGATGAGTTCCCATAGCTTCTTGGAAACTCGCCCAAAACCTTGAAGTGAATAAGCTGCCACGGTCTGAACTGATAACCAGTGGGATACCGTGAAGTGAAACAATTCTAGCCATGTAGAGAGTAGCAAGCTGACTAGCAGTGATTGTCTCTTTGACCGCCAGGAAATGGGCAACTTTGGAAAGCCGGTCAATGACGACAAGAATAGCATCATTACCTTTCTGGGATTTGGGAAATCCAGTGACGAAGTCCATTTCAACATGGTCCCATTTCCATTCAGGAATAGAGATAGGTTGCAGAGTTCCAGCAGGCCTTTGATGCTCTGCTTTGATTCGGCGAAAAACGTCACACTCAGCAACATAACGAGCAATATCCTGCTTCATATTAGACCACCAGAATCTTTGACGAATATCCTGGTACATCTTTGTACTACCAGGATGGATGGACAGAGGCGTATCATGGGCTTCTTGCATAACCCTTTTAGTCTTATCCAGGTTTTTCTTCGAACATGGTACCACTAAGCGGCCTTTGAAATACAAGGCGCCATCATCGGCGATCGTGAAGAATGAGGGCTTTCCCCTTTTGAGGTCGCGCTTAATCTTGAGGACTTCATCGTCACATTTCTGTATCCATTTGATGGTGTCCACAAGATCTGGTTTCGCAACCAGGGTATTGAGAGAACCCTTGGAAACAACATGGAGGTTCCGTTTGGGAAAACCTTCGGGAGGGGGAGCGAGTGATCCCGGAGGAACAATATGGAGGTTCAGCCCTCTAAATTCTTCGACAAGCGAGGGCTGAACTTTGTGGACCTGGAGATGGTTGCAGTAAGACTTGCGGCTCAAGGCGTCAGCCATTACATTAGCCTTGCCGGGGGTATATGATATATCCACGTCAAAGTCTGCAACAGTCTCCATCCATCTTTGCTGACGGAGGTTCAGGTCTGGCTGAGTAAACAGATACTTCAGACTTTGATGGTCGGTGAAGATCTCGCAACGATTACCGAGAAGGTAATGTCGCCACTGCTTCAGTGCATGAATGACAGCAGCAAGCTCGAGGTCGTGAACCGGGTAGTTTTCTTCGTGAGGGCGCAATTGACGAGAGGCATAAGAAATCACTCTGCGCTCCTGCATTAGGACACAGCCTAATCCTTGGCGGGAAGCGTCGCAGTAAATGACGAAGTCCTTCTTAGTATCAGGTGGTGCAAGCACGGGGGCAGAAGTCAACTTGTCTTTGAGCGCCTGGAAACTTTCCTGACACTTGTCTGTCCAGTCAAACTTGACACCCTTATGCAACAGATTAGTCAGGGGCCTGGCAATCTTGGAGAAGTTCTCGATGAATCGACGGCAATAGCTGGCGAGACCGAGGAAACTCCGGACTTGCTTGACGTTCTTCGGAGGAGTCCAATCAAGAATAGCCTGAACTCATTCAGGGTTGACGGCAATACCATCTTTGGAGATGACATGCCCAAGATAGGTTACTTCGGGGAGCCAGAATTCACACTTGGAATACTTAGCATATAGCTGATGTTCTCGAAGCTTCTCCAGCACAAGACGCAAATGTCCAGCATGTTCTTCCTCGTTCTTGGAAAATACAAGGATATCGTCCAGGTAAACCACGACGAACTTGTCGAGGTAATCCATGAATATATAATTCATCAGACGAGAGAAGGTGGCGGGAGCATTCGTTAAGCCGAATGACATGACGGTGTACTCGTATGACCCATACCGAGTCACGAAGGCGGTTTTTGGGATGTCCTCTTCACGAACACGGATCTGGTGGTAACCCAACCTCAAGTCGAGTTTTGAGAACACTGATGAACCAGCCAGTTGATCATAAAGATCATTGATCCGAGGAAGAGGGTATTTATTCTGAATGGTAGCTTGGTTTATAGGACGGTAGTCTTGGACCAATCGGTTTGTCCCATCCTTCTTCCTAACAAAGAGAGAAGGTGCTCCCCAAGGAGAGCAACTTGGGCGAATGAAACCTTTGACAAGAGATTTGTCGATTTCCTCCTTAAGCTCAAGGAGTTCATGCGGCGGCATCTTGTAGGGTCGTTTAGCTATAGGGGTAGTGCCGGGTTTCAAGTCGATGATGAATTCGACAGCTCTAGCAGGGGGAATCCCTGGAAGTTCTTCTGGGAAGACATCTTGGAATTCACGAACGACGGGAATGTTTTCAATGCCCTCGAGTGGTGCAGCGTTCAACGCATTCAAGGCATAAAGTCGTGCCTCGGCGTTCTGAACTAGATGAGCTTGGTAAGCTATTATTTCATCAGAAGGGTGTAGCAGATGGACGACCTTAGTGGCGCAAACTATAGAAGCAGTATGCGCTTTTAACCAATTCATTCCCAGAATGAGGTCGATGTTAGACGACTTCAGGATAATGGGAGAGGCATAGAATTCCAGCCCTTCGATTTCCACGGGGACATCGATGCCAACCAGTGAGGTTTGACATTGTCCCACGGGGGTTTTTACCAATACCGAAGTGTTCATCTCCTCACATTTAACGTCATGCTTGTATGCAAAATCTTCTGACATGAATGAATGCGATGCCCCTGAATCGAATAAAACGGATGCTGGTACTGAATTTACGAGGAGGGTACCCATCACAGTAGCAGGCTGGTCTTGAGCTTCACTCAGATCAACGTGGTTGGCATGAACACGACCATAAGACTTGGCATTGTTGCTGCGGGGCTGGTTGCTTCCACGGCCAGTTGCTGGAAGGGCCAGTTGATTCGGGTTCTGGTTGCATTCCCTAGCACGATGCCCTGGTTGTCCACACCTGAAGCACAATCCATTATTGGGAGTGGGAACAGGAGCTTGTGGTGGTGGAGCTGGGAGTCTTGGCCGCCTAGTCGGAGGAGTAGGCAGACGAGGTGCAGCATAGGTCTGCCTTGGGGTAGGTGCATCCGGCTGGTACAAGCTATTGGGAATCCATATCTTGCGCTTCTGCGAGGACGGGCCCGAAGATGAGCCCGTGTCACGGTTGCGCCTGTGAGAGCTCTGGTATTCCTGCAGACCAGTTTCGACATTGATGGCTTTGTTCACGAGAGTGGCGAAATCAGCAAAATCATGCACTAGAAGTGCGAGTTTGATGTCAGCTTGAAGGCCATCCCGGAACTTCTCCTGTCTGCGTGCATCAGTTGCAATGTCCTCTTCAGCATAGCGGGACAAGTCCAGAAACTCCCGCTGATAAGCTTCCACAGTTTTGTTGCCTTGGGTGAGGTTGCGGAACTCACGCTTCTTCCGGTCCATAACTCCCTGAGGAATGAAGCGAGCACGGAAGGCAGCTTGGAAGTCTGGCCAGGTGATGATTGTTCCAGCTGGCAGTGTACGCCTGTGGCTGTCCCACCATTGAGCTGCGGGTCCCTTCAGGAAGAAGGAAGCAAAGGTGACATAGCTGGCAGGGGCTACATCAGCAGACTCCATCTCATAGGTGATGTCACGGAGCCAGTCATCAGCATCCAGAGGCTGAGTTGAGCTGCGGTACACTGTTGGGTTCAGGCGCATGAAATCCTGCAGAGTTACTGGGGTTGGCTGCTGGTTCATATTGGGGCGAGGAAACTGAGCCATCATATTCTCCATGAACTGGCGATTCATCTCAAGCTGTTGGATCATACCAGCCATGTACTCAGGCGGTGGTGGGGCGTTGCCACCACGACCACGACCACCTGGTCTAACCATCCTGCTAATATTTAACAGGGGTAGTTCAGCCTTGAGGAATTGTAAAAACAAGAATCATTCATGATGAAACATGCACAACGAAAGCAGCACGATAGATACCACATAGTAGTTGGCATATCTTACAAAAGAGATCATGCATAGAGTTTGTTACACAGTGTTCAGTACATAGACTAAGACATCATAGGCGGCACACAGGCTCGCGGCGAATGCATCTAACACTAACAAGCAAGTCTACATCAGTCCCACGCGGTACTGCGGAGGTAGCTGTAGCCTGAAAGCTGGTAGTGTGGCATCGGGTACACCACGTCGGCAACCTGGGGTCCGCGGGTACTCTGGTGCAGAACCTGACGCTCAAGTGGCAGAAGAGGACCAAGTGCGGGAGAGTAGCCTCCCACATCTGGCCAGCCGACGCCCTGGGGCATCACGGTCCTGGCTGGGTAGATAGCAGAACGCGACAGCTCCCCAGATCCGACGAAGGGGTGCAACATCGTCAGAGCACGGTAGAGGTGCTGACGAGTGGTGTACAACTCGTGGCGAAGAGCTCGGTTAGCTCGATCCAGCCCATCAGCATGCAGAACCAGGTTCTGGTGGTAGAAGGGCTCTCGGGTGACAGTGGAGTAGGCAGCAGTGTAGTAACCCTCCGCACCAACATCGGATGCGATAGCAATGTGCCTGAAGGGGGAGGTATCCAACTCCTGATACTCTCCACGGAGACGTATCAGAGCAGGATAAGCAGCATCGTGGACCGCCATATCGATAGTCACTCCAACACCATGAGCAGTGTGCAGCACGGTAGTGGAGTCATACTCTCGAGAGTAGAGGTGGACGATGGCACGGTACTGCTCCTGGTTGAAGTCCTGATACTCCTCATAGACGGTGTACTCAGGGTGCCAGCGATAACCCAGATAGGTCATCATCTCAGCCAACACAGCAGGTGATCCTGAGGCACCAATGGCCGTCGTGTGGCACACGACCTGCCTCGTGGGTTCCATCTGAAAACAAAGTTGTTTTCACAGGAGTCAAATGACAATGTGGATAATGTTCAAGTACTACTCTAAAGAATAACTAGGGCTTATCCAACTTTGGGGTGAATGTCGTAACGGGATCCTAGTGTCAGAGTTAGTAAATTCGTTTAACCCGAGTAGAAGGGAGTTCAGAGTCCTAGAGTAAGGTCGAGGAGTAAAAGATCCTAGCACCACCCGATGGCGACGTGGGCCCGTAAGGCACACAGCCAAGTTAGCAAAAGTTTTTGCAATGTCTAGACTCGACTTCGGCCAAGGAGTGTGGAAGGGGGGTTCCTACAGGCAGTCGGCTCTGATACCAACTTGTGACGCCCCCGATTTAATCGTACACTAATCATACACGCAAACGTGTACGATCAAGATCAGGGACCCACGGGAAGATATCACAACACAACTCTACAAATAAAATAAGTCATACAAGCATCATATTACAAGCCAGGGGCCTCGAAGGCTCGAATACAAGAGCTCGATCATAGACGAGTCAGCGGAAGCAACAATATCTGAGCACAGACATAAGTTAAACAAGTTTGCCTTAAGAAGGCTAGCACAAACTGGGATACAGATCGAAAGAGGCGCAGGCCTCCTGCCTGGGATCCTCCTAACTACTCCTGGTCGTCGTCAGCGGGCATCACGTAATAGTAGGCACCTCCGGTGTAGTAGGGGTCATTGTCGACGGTGGCGTCTGGCTCCTGGGCTCCAACATCTGGCCGCGACAACCAGGAAGAAGGAAAAGGGGGAAAGGAGGGAGAAAGCAACCGTGAGTACTCATCCAAAGTACTCGCAAGCAAGGAGCTACACTACATATGTATGCATTGGTATCAACTGGAATAAGGCTATCATAGGTGGACTGAACTGCAGAATGCCGGAATAAGAGGGGGATAGCTAGTCCTTTCGATGACTACGCTTCTGGCAGCCTCCGTCTTGCAGCATGTAGAAGAGAGTAGACTGAAGTCCTCCAAGTAGCATCGCATAGCATAATCCTAACCGATGATCCTCCCCTCGTCGCCCTGTGAGAGAGCGATCACCAGTTGTATCTGGCACTTGGAAGGGTGTGTTTTATTTAGTATCCGGTTCTAGTTGTCATAAGGTCAAGGTACAACTCCAAGTCGTCCTGTTACCGAAGATCACGGCTATTCGAATAGATTAACTTCCCTGCAGGGGTGCACCACATACCCCAACACGCTCGATCCCATTTGGCCGGACACACTTTCCTGGGTCATGCCCGGCCTCGGAAGATCAACACGTCGCAGCCCCACCTAGACCAATAGAGAGGTCAGCACGCCGGTCTAAACCTAAGCGCACAGGGGTCTGGGCCCATCGCCCTTAGCACACCTGCACGTTCCGTACGCGGCCGGAAGCAGAACTAGCCCCCTTAATACAAGAGCAGGCTTACGTTCCAATCCGGCGCGCGCCACTCAGTCGCTGACGTCACGAAGGCTTCGGCTGATACCACGACGCCGGGATACCCATAACTACTCCCGCGTAGATGGTTAGTGCGTATAGACCAAATGGCCAAACTCAGATCAAATACCCAGATCTCGTTAAGCATGTTAAGTATCCGCGAACGTCGACCAGGGCCAGGCCCACCTCTCTCCTAGGTGGTCGGAACCTGCCCTGTCGCTCCGCCTCAAAGATCCACTCGCGGGTGCTCCTCAAGCCGACCCGTCTTTAGTCACCACATGTATCATGTATAAAGTATATAGTATATACCCGTGATCAACTCCCGAGTGATCACGGCCCGATAGTATAGCATGGCAGACGGACAAGGATGTAGGGCCACTGATGAAAAACTAGCATCCTATACTAAGCATTAGGATTGCAGGTAAGGTAACAACAGTAGTAGCAAGGACAGGCTATGCATCAGTATAGGATTAACGGGAAGCAGTAACATGCTACACTACTCTAATGCAAGCAGTATAGAGAAGAGTAGGCGATATCTGGTGATCAAAGGGGGGGCTTGCCTGGTTGCTCTGGCAAGAGAGAGGGATCGTCAACTCCGTTGTCTTACTGGGTAGCAGCGGCGTCGGTCCCGGTGTCTAGCGAGAGAAGAGGGGGGAGAAACAATAAATATTTAAGCAAACAGATGCATAGCGATGCATGACATGACAAGTAGCGGTGCTAGGGGTGCCCTATCGCGGTATGAGGTGATACCGGTGAAGGGGGGAAGCATCCGGGAGAGTATCCCCGGTGTTTCGCGTTTTCGCACAGATGAAACAGAGGGGGAAAGTTGCGTGTTCGCTATGCTAGGGATGCGTAGCGGGCGAACGGACTGCGTATCTGGATTCGTCTCGTCGTTCTGAGCAACTTTCATGTACAAAGTTTTTCCATCCGAGCTACGGTTTATTTTATATTAATTTTAAAAGATTTAAATCATTTTTGAAATTAATAGAATAAAATTAATTTGGAAATGCCATTATGATGTCAGCATGACATCAGGGTGATGTCAGCAGTTAATAGTCAGTTGACTTGGTCAAACTGACGCGTGGGTCCCGGTTGTCATTGACTTAGGTTAACTAAACAGGATTAGTTAGTTTAATAAGTGATTAGGTTAATTTAACAGATCTAATTAAGTTAACTAATTAATTAATTAATTAATTATTTTTATTATGTTTTTTTTATTCTTTTTTTTAACAGGGGTGTGGGTGGGGGGCCCACTGGGCAGTGGCCCATAGGGCCAAACGGGCGCGGGCGGTGGATCAGGTGCGGGGCGCCAGGACGCCCGCCCGCAGAGACGGGGGCTGTCCGCCTCCGGTGGAAGTGGCGAGGCCACGGTGAGTGGCCGGAGCGGCGGGAGCCAGAGGCGGAGACGAGCAACGCGCGGTGGTGCCGGAGCACAACCAGGGCGTGAGCGGGGCACGCGGCCCAGGCGCGGTGCGGGGACAAGGCCGCGGCATGGCGCGCGCGCGAGGGACGGCAGGAGGTGGTTGCGGCAGAGCCACGTGACTACGGGTGCACGGCCTCAGGAGGACAACGGGCGCGGAAGCCGAACGACGCCGGTGGGCGCGGGCAGCGCGGTGGCCAGGAGCGCGCGGGGCGATGGCCGGTGCGAGGGCCGCGGCGACGAGCGCGAGCACGCGCAGCGCGGGCAGGAGGGGTCGCGCGAGGGAGAGGGGAGGGGAAGAGGCTCACATCGAGCCTGTAGTTGTGTAAGCGCGTGCTCGGGGAGGGCCTGAGGTAGACGGACGGCGGCGACGAGGTCGGGGCCGTCCAGTAAGGCGGCACCGACGATGTCGGGGCGGTCCGGGGCGACGTCGAGGTGCAGGCGATGGAGACGGCGTGGCGGCACCGATGACGGCGAGGTGGCGGGGCGGCTCCGGCGTGGTGATCTCCGGCGACGGCACTGAGCGGCGGTGCGGGTGCGCGCTGGGGGAGACGAGGGGAGAGAGGGGATCGATCCCGATCCAGGGGGATCGGGGGAGGGAGTGGGGCGAGTGGGGGGGGTTAGGGTTACGGGGTGGGGATAAGGAGAGAGAGGAGGGGCCGGCTGGGCCGGCCTGATTGGCCCCGAGGCCATCTGGGCCGAGGCCCAGCGAGGGGGGGGGGCTTCTCCCCCCTTTTGTTTTTTTGTTTTGTCTTCTGTTTTTGTAGTTTCCTTTTCTTTATTTCCTCTTCTGTTTTAAATCATTTTAAATTATTTAGGCATTTTATAAAAATGTGTTTGCTTCATTATAATTACCCTGGCATTTAACTGCACACTCCGAACATTTTAGTTTAATATTTTGAAACTTTTATAATTTAACTTTATTTTAAGGTTTGAATTTGACTCGGTTTTGGCCTAACGGTAGATTATCAATAGTAACCGGGGTGACGTGGCATGATTATCGTTGGATTACTGTAGCTTGATTACCCGGGCGTTACAAAAAGGGTGCCCATTTAATAGAGGGTTGATATGTCTCCAACGTATCTATAATTTTTGATTGTTCCATACTATTATATTATCTGTTTTGGATGTTCAATGGGCTTTAATATGCTATTTTATATGATTTTTGGGACTAACCTATTAACCTAGAGCCTAGTGCTAGTTTTGGTTTTTTCCTTATTTTTGAGTTTTACAGAAAAAGAATACCAAACGGAGTCCAATTGACGTGCCAATTTTTGATGATTTTTTATGGACCAAAAGAAGCCCCCGAAGTAAAAGAGTTGTGCCATGAGAGTCCCGAGCCATCCACTGGGTGGAGGGCGCGCCCTACCCCCCTGGGCGCGCCCCCTGCCTCGTGGATGACTCGGAGGCCCCTGACATGAGACCGACGCCAAAAATTCCTATAAATATAGAAACCCCCGAAAATAAACCTAGATCGGGAGTTCCATCGCCGCAAGCCTCTGTAGCCACCAAAAACCAATCGGGACCCTGTTCCGGCACCCTGCCGGTGGGGGATCCATCACCGATGGCCATCTTCATCATCCCGGCGCTTTCCATGATGAGGAGGGAGTAGTTCACCCTCAGGGCTAAGGGTATGTTCCAGTAGCTATGTGTTTGATCTCTCTCTCTCTCTCGTGTTCTTGATAAGGCATGATCTTGATGTACCGCGAGCTTTGCTATTATAGTTGGATCTTATGATGTTTCTCCCCCTCTATCTCCTTGTGATGAATTGAATTTTCCCTTTGAAGTTATCTTATCGGATTGAGTCTTTAAGGATTTGAGAACACTTGATGTATGTCTTGCGTGTGCTTATCTATGCTGACAATGGGATATTCACGTGATCCACTTGATGTAAGTTTTGGTGATCAACTTGCGAGTTCTATGACCTTGTGAACTTATGCATATGGGTTGGCACACGTTTTCGTCTTGACTCTTCGGTAGAAACTTTGGGGCACTCTTTGAAGTTCTTTGTGTTGGTTGAATAGATGAATCTGAGATTGTGTGATGCATATCGTATAATCATACCCGCGGATACTTGAGGTGACATTGGAGTATCTAGGTGACATTAGGGTTTTGGTTGATTTGTGTCTTAAGGTGTTTGTCGGTGTCAAAACCAGCGGATCTCGGGTAGGGGGTCCCGAACTGTGCGTCTAGGATCGATGGTAACAGGAGGCAGGGGCCACGATGTTTTTACCCAGGTTCGGGCCCTCTCGATGGAGGTAATACCCTACTCCTGCTTGATTAATATTGATGATATGGGTAGTACAAGAGTAGATCTACCACGAGATCAAGGAGGCTAAACCCTAGAAGCTAGCCTATGGTGTGATTGTTGTATATATTGTATATGATCTATCGACTAGCCGGGCCTCGGTTTATATAATGCACCAGAGGCCTAGGATAACAAGAGTCCTAGCCGAATACGCCGGTGGGGAGGAGTCCTTGTCTTGATCGCCAAGTCTTGTGGAATATTCCTTGTATGCGGCATCTATCCGAACTGGCCCATGAGTATACGGCCATGGGGGTCCTCGGCCCAATCTAATAGATCGGGAGATGACGTGGTGAGTACCCCCTAGTCCAGGACACCGTCAGTAGCCCCCTCTACCGGTCTTCAAGTTAGGGATGCTCCTCGATTCTTCCAAACTGTTCTTCATCTTCGGTTGACGGTCTTGAAAACTAGTTCAACAAATCTTCTCATCTTTGATCTTGAGGATCGCCGAAATGCATTCGGCGAGTTTACACGTCGGGTATCCGAGGAGCCCCTTTAAGTTTCCGGCCTTTATCAATGCCTTGTTATTTTTATGCCACACCTCGGGTTTGAAGTTGTTCCCGGGCGGCAACGTCCTCTTGCGTCTGAGCTCCAACGCCGTACTGCATTCGAGGTATCTTTTGCAGCCGAGCACCAACGCCGGACCGCTTCCCAGCTCTAACGCCGGAATGTATCCGAGCTCCAACGCCGGACTATGTATCCGAGCTCCAACGCCGGACTGTATCTGAGCTCCAACGCCGGACTATGTATCCGAGCTCCAACGCCGGACTGTATCCGAGGTGTCGTAAATCACCTTGGTTCAAAGAAGTTTGAAGGAGTTTAGCCGAGCTTAATGCCGGAAATGCCCTCTATGGAGCCAGCCACTAACGCCCGAGCTTTATGCCGGACTGCTTCCGAGCTCTGACGCCGGAATGTATCCGAGCTCCAACGCCGGACTACTTTCAAGGTGGTGCACCACCCCGAATGTGGGCCAATTTTTGTTAATATTTTTTATTGGTGCAATTTATTCTCTGCCGAGATATATAGCCAGTAGCCCTCAAGGTGTGCATCGGTCTAAAACCCGAGATGCACCTGAAGGATGACGTAAGACCGCTGATCCCAGTAGCCGCTGAGACTCGGGTTGATTTGCAAAATCGGCCTGAGGATCAAGTCCAAGCTTGGCAGAATACTTTGGGTCACTAAAAGCGGCGTGCTCAGTCCTCGAGACTCTGGTTGGGTGCGGCCGACCAACCTGAGGATCAAAATCTCCTCGGAAACTATATTGCACATAAAATTTTCTGCATTGGACAAGCAATGCAGTAGCCCCCGAGACACTTGTCGGGTGGCAACACCAGATCAGGGGATCGATGTGCCCCTTTAATATTTTTAAATAATAAGCCCGAAGCCCAGTAGCCCCCAAGCCTTAATGCGGGCACGGGTGGCCGAATTAAGGATCAATATCCATAGTAAAATCACAAATTATGTGTAATGACTCTATGTATCCAAGTGCTTTACGTCATTAATGCTCAGATCCGCATTGTACAAAACTTTGTTAACCGACCATCGGCTTCCACCTCCTCGGCCAGTAGCTGAGGAGTGTTTGTCCTACTTTATAAAACCTTTATGAGGGCAAAGATTTACAACAAACAAGGTAATCTGGCCATACGGTTTTATAAACAAAGGTACGCAGAGAGTTATATTACTGTTTAACAGAAGAAATGTCTTCCAAAGAAAATAGTCCCGCTATCGGTTCCTTTCTTTGGGTTGTCATGCTAAGCATGATCATGAAACCTCAGCTCGAATGTAAGAGCAAAATATCGAGGATTTAGTTTGGGAGGCCAGTTAATAGCCCCCAGTAGTGTTCGGCGACAGTCGAGGTCAAGCCGTAAACACTTCGGCCAATGTTATGAATGGCCCGTCATAGTCATCGGATCGCTGACCAGTTTACGCTTATTGTGACAGTCAGTTTTCGGCTTTCTCCACTAAGGTGCTTAACCATGTGAGATGGAAGCACAATCGCAGTGGTTCTCCCTTTGCACGCCTAGCCGAACAAAATGGAACGTAGGAAGCAAGTGCAGGAGCCGGGCAACCCAACTATTGACCGAAGACACAATTCGAAACCGATGCATATATAGCAATATCTGAGAATGTTTTTGCCGAATCCCTAAAGGTGTCCGGCGTTGCACTGCGAGACTAATGCTGGAAAAGCACAAATAGTTTAGAAGTGCCAAAAAGCTTGGAAAACCAAGAAACGTCAGTAAAAACATGATGTCCGAACAAGATCAAGTGTTCGGTGCCAATCCGAAAATTGGTCTTAGAAAAAAGAAGTGCTTCTGTCGTCCTTTAACATGACACATCCTATCTCAAGACTTCGAGCGGGTCAGCCTACGGCTTCAACCTCCTATCCCGAGGGCGGAGTACTTCTCATTAGGCCAGTTTAGCAAACTAAACTCTAGCGGCTTTGAGAGAGAAATTAGGCTCCCCGGCTAGTGACCGCACACTCGCGTCGAAAAAAGGAGTGATAAATAATAATAATAATAATAATAATAATAATAATAATAATAATAATAATAATAATAATAATAATAATAATAGAACTTTGCAACGACTGAGAAGAAGAACACTTATTATAAAATGGCTCAAATAAACTTAAGAGCCCCCAAGTGACTTGGGTAGAAGAATGATTGCATGTACCGAAGTGCTTATATCATATCTATGTTCAACCGAACTTTAAACGCGTCTTAACCGACCGTCGGCTTCTCCCTCTTCGGTCAAGGACCGAAAAGTGTTTATGTACTCCATCGGTCGAGAATATCGACGGTGTTTCCAATAACCAGGCAATCAGGCCATAAGGCTGTAACAGACAACGCGCGCTCTGGGAACTTATGCTATATTACTGCGAAGAGTAAGAAGCATCTTCGAAGAAAATAGTACCCACACCGATACCTTTCTTTGGTACTCATTGTTATTATGAGACTTGTGCAATAGATTTTTTGTACTCATGAGTTCCGTTGTGTGCCGACCATCATTGAAAACTATAAGAGCGCTAGCTTTCGGCTTCACCCAGTCTGAGGTCCGAATCGGGCGACCCGATCGTGACAATCGCAGAGGTGCTCCCTTTACTCCCTAGCCGAACAATCGGGAACGCAGGGGTAAACATAGGAGCGAGGCAACCCAGCTTGCAAATCGCTTAAGTCAATATGGTGCATATTGTGGCATAATACACGAACAAGGAACGAAGCCGTACAAGTATAATCACATGCAAGAGGAAAAGCTTCATAAAGGAAGCCCCCAAGTAAACGGGGTATTTGAATTTATGCGTCACAAACAAAGTTTGGACAAGGAAATTTTTTAGAAGCAACTTTTTTCCAAAAAAGAATAATGCTTGGTCAAACCGAGCACAAGTTAGAAATTAAAGCTTTGAGCATGAAAGCGACTTAGCTGGTTAATGTGTTCGGTATTGATGACACAATCCGAGCTTGATGCGGGGCAAGGTTCCATCCCCCAAGCCGGTCCCGAGGTGACGGAGCGGAGAGCTCGACACGCCGAAGTGGTGACATAGCACGGTCAATGCAGACCGGCAGAGTGACGCCGAAGTCCTCGGATCATTTTCCTGTGCACAAAAAATAGTGCGAACCGGAGATAATAGTAATAATGATAATTAAAAAAATGTTGCATAATAAATAATTTATGCAA
Source organism: Triticum urartu (assembly GCF_056163025.1). NCBI lineage: Eukaryota > Viridiplantae > Streptophyta > Magnoliopsida > Poales > Poaceae > Triticum > Triticum urartu. The sequence goes on from NC_141875.1 coordinate 562,530,487, forward strand.
AGTGAGGAATAGAAGAAATATGGCCTGGCGCCGAAGTCAATGTCGATGCAGGGCGTCGGCGTGATGTAGTAGAGGCGTGGCAAAGCCTGAATTCACAGGTCGGTCCGAGCTCCGGATGCGGCGTTCGCCGGACTATGTACGGAAACTAATCGAACCACCACGCGACCGTCGTTAATGCGGTCACCATTTGATAGACCTGTGTACATATCATGGACAAACCAGAGTAATAATTTCTTGGGAAAAATGAACCCAAACAAGCAAAAAATACTGGGATTAATAGCACCTGGTCTATTTGTTGTAGCAATCCGAAGGAAGGTGATTCCCAAAATTGGGACTTGCTCCGCACACCCATTGCCTGATGGGCGATAAAACAATGGCATGGCAATGCTGGTAAAGATTGACTCGCCGAGGCAAAGCCCTCGGCCCAGCTAACATGACGGAGCTGGTCGGCTAGTGACGCCGAAGCGTCCGGAGTAGGTTGATGAAGAGATGGCGAAGCCCCCGGTCCAGCCGAGATGTCGAAGCCTCGACGTCAGCCGATGAGTCGAAGTAGGTCGGCATAATGGACACCAGTTTGAAGAAGCAATAGTGCGGCCCTGTCGATGCAGGTCGTGACGTGGTAGATGCCGGCTTGATGAAGCAACCGTGCGGCGATGCCGGTATGCCCGCTCCGTGTAATCCGTGGGGCGGCGATGTTGATGATGATTTATCCTTTGCGATGCCGGACTCTTGTTCGGCTTGCCGAGATGATGATCCGAAGAAGTTGAGCTCGGCTAAAGTGACGACGTGTCTAGCGCAGGTCGGCAGCCATGGAGTAATATTGCCGGACTGGTTTTTGACACCAGCATGATGTTGAAGATCATGTTCAAAAGATCTTAAAGTTAGTGGGATGTGTTCGGGAACAAAACACAATACCCCATACAAAACTTCCTTCAAAAGGGATGTCCGAAATCCCGTTCATAAAAAAGATGAACTCGGGTCGGATTCGTTTTCGCGCAGAAAACAGATCCGAAAAGTGATGCACTAATCGGAAGGTTCCCGGAGTTTGGACGGTCGGATCGAGCTGAAATTTTGAGAGGTGGTAGATATAGGAATTCCGCAGCCCATCAACGGTTGGATCTTCCAAAGGATGTTCGAGTTAGAAGATGGACACCACGCCCTAAACTCATCCAAATCCCCATCCAGATTTGACAGGGCTCCGGTATATCGTGGATTGCCAGAGATTCCTCCATCGGAACTCGACGAAATTTTCCAGGGTTGTTATAGACTCAATTCCGCACAATTCTACCAAGGTGATCGTCAAAGCGATACTCGAGGAGGTGGTGGCGGCAGATACGAGTTCGCTGTCCAAAAAAAACAGCACGGTTGCTTGAGGGCAGTGTTGACGTTGAGCCCCCGAGCTCCATAGATGATTCCTCCGTGATCTTGATAAAGATCGGAGTTGACGTTTGATGAAGGCCCTCGTCCGAACATGGTGATCCGAACATGGGGCGCAATTTTTGGTCGAACCAAGGTGACTAGTCGAACTGGTGACGAAGACGCCGAAGTCGCAGTTGATCTGCAGGCGAGCCATCGATCCTTTTGTCGATCACACAGCAGAACTCTCAATGAAAGCACCAATGTCGGTGTCAAAACCGGCGGATCTCGGGTAGGGGGTCCCGAACAGTGCGTCTAGGATCGATGGTAATAGGAGGCAGGGGACACGATGTTTTTACCTAGGTTCGGGCCCTCTCGATGGAGGTAATACACTACTCCTGCTTGATTAATATTGATGATATGGGTAGTACAAGAGTAGATCTACCACGAGATCAAGGAGGCTAAACCCTAGAAGCTAGCCTATGGTGTGATTGTTGTATATATTGTATATGATCTATCGACTAGCCTGGCCTCAGTTTATATAATGCACCAGAGGCCTAGGATAACAAGAGTCCTAGCCGAATACGCCGGTGGGGAGGAGTCCTTGTCTTGATCGCCAAGTCTTATGGAATATTCCTTGTATGCGGCAGCTGTCCGAACTGGCCCATGAGTATACGGCCATGGGGGTCCTCGGCCCAATCTAATAGATCGGGAGATGACGTGGTGAGTACCCCCTAGTCCAGGACACCGTCAGTGTTATTTTACTACGAACTCTAGGGTTGTTTGTGACACTTATAGGAATGGCCCAACGAATTGATCGGAAAGAATAACTTTGAGGTGGTTTCGTACCCTACAATAATCTCTTTGTTTGTTCTCCGCTATTAGTGACTTTGGAGTGACTCTTTGTCGCATGTTGAGGATAGTTATTTGATCCAATTATGTTATTATTGTTGAGAGAACTTGCATTACTGAAAGTATGAACCCTAGGCCTTGTTTCAACGCATTGCATTACCGTTTGTGCTCACTTTTATCATCACTTACCTTGCTATTTTATATTTTTTCAGATTACAAAAACCTATATCTACCATCCATATTGCACTTGTATCACCATCTCTTCGCCGAACTAGTGCACCTATACAATTTACCATTGTATTGGGTGTGTTGGGGACACAAGAGACTCTTTGTTATTTGGTTGCAGGGTTGTTTGACAGAGACTGTCGGTGTCAAAACCGACGGATCTCGGGTAGGGGGTCCCGAACTGTGCGTCTAAGGCGGATGGTAATAGGAGGTAGGGGACACGATGTTTACCCAGGTTCGGGCCCTCTTGATGGAGGTAATACCCTACGTCCTGCTTGATTGTTCTTGATGATGTGAGTATTACAAGAGTTGATCTACCACGAGATCAGAGAGGCTAAAACCCTAGAAGCTAGCCTATGGTATGACTGTATGTTGTCTTACGGACAAAAACCCTCCGGTTTATATAGACACCGGAGGGGGGTAGGGTTACACAAGGTCTGTTCCAAGGGAGGAGATATACATATCCGTATTGCCTAGCTTGCATTCCACGCCAAGTAGAGTCCCATCCGGACACGAGACGAAGTCTTCAATCTTGTATCTTCATAGTCCAACAGTCCGGCTGTCCGGAGACCCCCTAATCCAGGACTCCCTCAGTAGCCCCTGAACCAGGCTTCAATGACGATGAGTCCGGCGCGCAGTATTGTCTTCGGCATTGCAAGGCGGGTTCTTCTCCAAATCCTGAATATCTGCTAAGTAGTGTCCGGCTCCCATAAATGTTGGAATTCTTGGCTTCTGCGCCCAATAAGGGCCATCTTCCACGCGTTGAGCGAATGCGAGGAGCCAGGGCGTTTTTACATTCGCCCCCCTTGCCAGGTAAATAAATCGTCTATTAAAGGGATGGGGATTCTTAGATCGAATCCACAACATCCTCCCACAGTGAGAATTCATCGGAGCGCGCTCAGAAAAATGCATTCCAACATGGCCGGCCACCGCAGCTCCTCCTCCCGCCCCCATAGCCCTAAGCCTGGTGATTGGGAGAGGTTCCGTCCCTCACAGCCGATTAGTAGAGTTGCAGACCCAGTGATTTCTCCCTCCAGCGTATATGGTCCCCGTCCGAGCCGGGCTCGCCACCTATAATGGCGAGGAGCAAGCGGAGAGCTTCCCTAATCCCTCTAAGGGGGAGCGGGTATGCCTTGTCCCTTACTTACTAAGGGGACACGGATTTCCAATTCATCCGTTCCTCCGCGGGCTCCTGGAGTTTTACGGCCTCCAACTGCATAATTTCACCCCAGCTTCCATATTACACATCGCCGATTACGTTGCCCTTTGTGAGTTGTTTCTGGGCTGCGAGGCTCATTTCGAACTATGGAAAAGGTTATTTTGCCTTGTGCCCCGCACACAGAAGGGGTCACTTTATCAAGTGGGTGGAGCCGAAATATGGCACATCGCCGAGACCGGATACCTGTCCGGTACTCCGAAGAAGACGTCCGAAGACTAGCCTTCGGAGTGGTTTTATATGGAGGACGTCCCCCTGCCAGACCCTGTTCGGCGGGGTCTTCCTGAGCTCAACAATGCTCCTCTGAAGAAACACCGAAGCTGGCGTCCACGGAGCCCCCAGGAGGTAGACAACGGAGAAGTCCTTTACCTGACGAACCGGATTAAAACGCTGGCTCAATTAGGATTGACAATAATCGAGGTTATGTCAATATGCATAATGCGGGGAGTGCAGCCACTTCAATATCGAGGGCACCCCCTGTGGTGTTTTAACGGGGAAGATGATGCCACCCGTTGCGGGCGTAAGGGACCGGACTCCGCTGCTGCTTTAGCAAAAATTCTGTCCGAGTTGTTCAAGGGAGAGGAAGAGGAGTTCATCTGTATCAAGCCACGGGATGGATTCTCCATGTACAACCCTCCAAGCTGGGTGAGTTGTACCTCCTTACTGCCATCCTTCCCGCATTCTTCAGCGTAGATACTCACCTTGCCATTTCACGGTAGGAACTGCGAAAGGCTGTAAGGGAGGTCATCAGCCCACCTCCACAACCAGAGGACCCTGGCCGGGCCCTCGATCCCAGACTCGAAGAGGATCGGGACATATTCGTGGAGCTGATAGATAGGCAGTTCTACCAATTGAGCTGTGATGACGCCATGGTGTCCATAACTACTGACTATCCTGGACTACTCCCTGCATCACACGTAAGAAAAACCGAAATTCCCAACTCCCAAAAAGGATCCCCTTTTATGCACTTCACCTACCGTACACATATGGTGTTTTACAGGGAAGGCATTCGGGACGCTGTGCCCAGCCCGCAGCAACTCGCCAACAAGAGGCACCGAAACCGAGCTGGCCAAAAAGGAAGGTGGTCAGGACGGAGACGCCGGCACAGAGGTATGACGCAAAACCTCACTCCATGGTTGTCGTCTTACTTAAAACATATGACGTCCGTGTTTCTTAGCAGAAAGAACGCTCGCCGGACTATATCCGGAGATGCTGCCGATCACGCCTCGACCAGTTGGGCTCCAAGGCCGGACATGGAGGCGGAAGCCAATGCAGGGCAGACGCCGGATGATCCTCCTACAGAGGATGCGGACAAACTATCCGCTACAAATTCCAAAGTGGAGAGCGCCATGAATCACAGGCGTCGCCGGGCCGTACTCCGTGACGTTTGTCTCTCACCAGAGGCATTTGATGCCTTCAATTCCAGAGACGCGTACATCCGTGCTGCTCAAAATGGTCTAGCCGGAGCCACGGACCAGTATGTAAGGGATATACGGGTAAGCAAATATGACGATTATATGTATCAGTAGCCCCTGAGACTTGAAATAGTTGACGCAACTGATTTAAGGATCATTATTTGTGCAGGTTCTTACAGAGAAGAATTCCCAATTGTCTCAAGAGCTATACGAGTGCAAGGCCTAGCTAGGGGCCGCTGTTGCCGCGTTGAAGGAGTGCAAGAAGGGTCCCCCTGGTAACACTTGTATCTATTGCAAAGAATAAGGGTACCAGGTAGTATGCGGCATGTATGGAAACCTAACAATAGATGTTGCCGGTGGCCCCGGAGTGAATCCGGAGGCCATGGAGGCGGATGCGGCACGTGATGATCGATAGTGAAATGCTGGCGAGCGCGTGCTGACGCGAGTCAGACAGGAGAAAAATGATCTCGAAGACGCCAATATCCAGCTGGGCGTGGAACTGAAAGATGTCCGAGCCCAGCTTGCGCACTCCGTGAAGGAGAATAAACGGCTTCGGCGCGGCATTTTTAGTAAGTGCTTGAACGAACTCTTAAAGGAGTTCGGTGAAGAAGCTGGCTAACAGAGTTATGTCTGCAGGTATGCTGATGGGTCGTCCCGCGGAGGAGATGCCCGGGTCTTCGGGTGATCTTCTACCAGAGCTCTCGCAACTGCACGAGCAAGTTCGGCAGGTGATGCAGGGTATTGCCCAAGCCTTGTGGCCATCTGCGTCCCCGCCAGGAGGCATGGGGGAGCTTATAGAGAAGCTTAAGGGAGCGCGGCGGCGCTTCCGATTATGGAAGATATCAGCCTGTCGACAAGGTGCAAGGGAAGCCTGGGCTATGGTGAAGACACGATATACCAAAGCGGAGCCAAACCACATGGCCGAGGTCGGACCTATGGGGCCCGATGGGAAAGAGATCCTCGTCAGTTTAGTGTATGAGCAAGTAGAATTAGCCGCAAAGTATTCCTAATAGGATTGTAGGCTAGACAGCCTGTTGGATGGTATAGAAGAAGAATTGAATCAGTCTTAGTGACTGTGTAATTCAAGTGACATATGTAATGTCCCTAGTCGGATTGTAAATCATTTGTCATGGCGGACCTTTTTGCTTCAACCTCTGGACCCGACAGTCCGAAGTGTATCCGAATACCCGCTCGGTTATGTAAAAACCAGGGCATGCATGGATACCAGGCGTAGGGGTCATAAGTGCTTGAACAGACAAGTACCCAACTAGTTATGTTATATTACATGGGTAGTAAGAAACATCTTCCAGGGAGAATAGTTCCATTAAGGGTTCCTTTCCCTAGGTACGCATGCCCTAATGTGCATGTCCGAACTGCGAAAAGAGACACAGGATATAAACATCTGGGGCATGTTTCGAATTAGATAAAAGTCATCTTTTATCCACCAACCGAATATTCCCTTAAGAACGCTAGCTTTCGTCTTCACCCAGTCTGAGGTACACATCCGGCTGACCCGACAGTAACAATCGTAGAGGTGCTCCCCTTATGCCCTAGCCGAATTAACGGGAATGTAGGGCATAAATACAAGAGCCAGGCAACCCAGCTTGGCCAAAACTTAAGTCATATCGATGCATATAATGGCTAAAAAAGGTACATGCGGAAGAATGACACATGTATGGGACATAAAGCCCAGGAAAATAGTTAGATTAAGCTTTTGTATAGAAAGCCCCCAGGTATAATGAGCGCGGTTAGCGCGTCAAGATTGTGTAACCAGGACACAAGTATAGCCTTGAAGGGCCTTGAAGAGAGTAAAAAGGGAGAAAGAGAGAAAAGACAGATATGCAAAAAATTCATAGAGGTGAGTGGACGAACATAGAGTCCGGCGCTAGGCGTAGAATCTTCGGAGTCTGGCTGCATTCCATGGGTTTGGCTTGAGTCGATTATCCGATGCATCCCGCAGACGGTATGCTCCACCGGTCAGAACCTGGTCAATAATGAAGGGACCCTCCCATTTGGGCTTGAGCTTGTTCTTTTTCTTCTCCGGCAGGCGTACAACTAGTTCGCCGACGTTATAGGTTTTGGCCCGTACTTCTCTGCTTTGATACCTTCGAGCCTGTTGCTAATAGAATGTGGAACGGGACTTTGTCACATCGCGCTCCTCCTCCAAGGCGTCCAAACTGTCTTGCCGATTGAGCTCGGCCTCTTTTTCTTCGTACATGCGCACTCGAGGTGAGTCATGAATTATGTTGCAAGGCAGAACCGCCTCTGCGTCGTACACCATGAAGAACGGTGTGTATCCAGTAGTGCGATTCGGCATGGTCCGCAGCCCCCATAGTACGGAGTCGAGCTCCTCTACCCAGTGCGTGTTTGACTCCTTTAAGGACCGCACTAATCTGGGTTTAATGCCGCTCATGATAAGACCATTCGCTCGCTCGACTTGACCGTTAGTTTGCGGGTGATAGACAGAAGCATAATCGAGCTTGATGCCCATGTTGCTGCACCAAAGTTGCACCTCGTCGGCTATAAAGTTCATGCCGTTGTCAGTGATGATGCTGTGGGGGACGCCATAACGGTGTACGACCCTGGATATGAAGTCTATCACCAGTCCAGATTCAGCCATTTTGACAGGTTTGGCTTCTATCCATTTGGTGAATTTATCCACCATGACCGGTAAGTATTTTTTCTTATGGGCTCCCCCTTTAAGGGGTCCGACCATATCAAGCCCCCAAACCGCAAAGGGCCAAGTAATGGGGATTGTTTGGAGGGCGGTGGGCGGCATATGGCTTTGGTTTGCAAATAGCTGGCAACTGATGCAATGTTGGACCAGATGCTGCGCATCTGCCCGGGCCGTCGGCCAATAGAAACCTGTACGAAAGGCCTTGCTTACAAGGGCCCGGGCTGCGGTGTGATGGTCGCCGAGTCCGGCATGGATTTCTGCCAAAAGCTTCCGCCCTTCCTCTTCGTAGATACACCTTTGAAGGACTCCAGTAGTGCTTTTCTTATAAAGCTCTCCCTCGTGGACCTTGTAGGCTTTAGATCGCCGCACTATGCAGCGTGCCTCATTTTGGTCCTCGGGTAGTTCCTGCCTGGTTAGGTAGGCCAGTGATGGTTCTGTCCACGGGGAGATGACGGCCATTATTACGTGGGCTAAGTGTGTTATTTTGATGGCAGAGCCTCCGATTGTGTCAGAGTGTTCGGTATCTGGGGTTGTGGCCGGGTCCGGACTATTGTTGCCGGTGTCCCCTTCCCATACCACGGATGGTTTAAACGGTTTTTCCAGGAAGATGTTCGGTGGGACAGGGTCGCATTTAGCGCCGATACAGGCGAGGATGTCCACCGCCTGGTTGTTTTCCCGAGCCACATGGTGGAATTCAAGCCCCTCGAACCGAGCTGACATTTTGAGGATGGCATTGTGATATGCCGCCATTTTCGGATCCTTGGCATCGAAGTCTCCATTTATTTGGGATATTGCGAGGTTCGGGTCCCCACGCACCTCCATGCGTTGAAAGCCCATGGAGACTACAATCCGGAGACCGTGTAATAGGGCCTCGTATTTGGCTGTGCTATTGGAGTCTATATATAGTATTTGGATTACGTATTGCACTGTATCTCCGGTGGGGGACGTCAGGACGATGCCAGCCCCCAGACCAGCCAGAATTTTAGAGCCGTCGAAGTGCATGATCCAATTGGAGTATGCGCCATACTATTTAGGGAGTTCGGCTTCTGTCCATTTGACTACGAAATCGGCCAGTACTTGCAACTTAATGGCTCGCCGTGGTTTATATGTTATGTCGAACGGGAGGATCTCGATAGCCCATTTGGCAATCCGGCCCGTGGCATCGCGGTTGTTTATTATGTCGTTGAGTGGTACTTCGGAGGCCACCGTAATTGAACACTCTTGAAAGGAGTATCATAATTTCCGGGATGCCATGAATACCGCGTATGCTATCTTTTGATAATGTGGGTACTGTGATTTGCATGGAGTGAGGACGGTGGATACATAATATACCAGCTTTTGAAGTGGGAATTTATGTCTGTCCATCTCTCGTTCGACGACGAGCACTGCGCTTACAACTTGGTGAGTTGCCACTATATATAATAGCATTGGTTCACCAACAGTTGGCGCGGCCAAGATTGGGTTGGTGGACAGGATGGCTTTTATTTCTTCCAGTCCGGCTGTGGCTGCATCCGTCCACTCGAAGTGTTCGGTGCGCCGAAGAAGGCGATAAAGGGGGAGTGCCTTTTCTCCTAGTCGGGAGATAAAGCGGCTTAAAGCCGCCACACATCCGGTTAACTTCTGGATTTGCTTGAGGTCAGATGGGATGGCCAACTGTGACAGATCCCGGATTTTGGCTGGATTTTCTTCAATTCCTCAGCTGGAGACGATAAAGCCTAGGAGCTTTCCGGCGGGTACGCCGAAAACTGCTGGAGACGATAAAGCCCAGGAGCTTTCCGGCGGGTACGCCGAAAATGCATTTTTCCGGACTGAGCTTAATGTCGTATGTTCGCAGATTGTCGAACGTGAGCCTCAAGTCGTCTATTAAGGAGTCGATGTGTCTGGTTTTAACGACCACATCGTCGACGTATGCCTCCACTGTTTTGCCGATCTGCTTTTCCAGGCATGTGTGAATCACGCGTTGATACGTTGCGCCGGCGTTTTTGAGCCCAAAGGGCATTGTGTTGAAACAGAAGGGGCCGTATGGAGTGATAAATGCCGTTGCGGCTTGGTCGGACTCCGCCATCTTAATTTGGTGGTAACCGGAGTATGCATCGAGGAAGCACAATGAGTCGTGTCCTGCAGTAGCGTCGATAATTTGATCGATGCGAGGGAGGGGGAAGGGATCCTTTGGGCAAGCCTTATTAAGGTCCTTGAAGTCGACGCATAAGCGCCAGGATTTGTCCTTCTTTGGCACCATCACCAGGTTTGCTAGCCAGTCCGGATGCTTATTTCTCTAATGAATCCGGCCTCCAGTAATTTGGCTAGCTCCTCTCCCATAGCTTGTCACTTAGGTTCGGAAAAACGCCGAAGAGTCTGCTTGACCAGCCTGAATCCTTTTAGAATGTTAAGGCTATGCTTGGCCAGCCTGCGTGGGATTCCTGGCATGTCTGAAGGATGCCAGGCGAATATGTCCCAATTCTCGCGCAAGAACTCCCGTAGTGCGGTGTCTACGGCGGGGTTTAATTGTGCCCCAATGGACGCTGTTTTTGTGGGGTCCGTTGGATGGACTTGGAATTTGACTATTTCATCCGCTGGTTTAAAGGAGGTGGACTTGGATCTTTTATCTAGTATCACGTCGTCCCTGTCCACTTTGGAGCGCAGCACGGTTAACTCCTCCGCCACAAGGGCTTCGGATAATGCCTCAAGGGCCAGTGCGGATGTTTTGTTCTTGGCGCGGAGTGCTATGTCCGAATCACTAGCTAGAGTGATGATTCCATTGGGTCCAGGCATTTTGAGCTTCATGTACCCATAATGGGGTATGACTTGAAAAATCGTGAATGCCTCCCGCCCTAGAAGGGCGTGCTATCCGCTATTGAACGGGGCCACTTGGAATGTGATTTCTTTGGACCTGTAATTCTCCAGAGTGCCAAATACCACATCTAGTGTGATTTTCCCAGCGCAACGTGCCTCCCGACTAGGGATGATTCCTCGGAAGGTTGTAGTGCTTTCTTCAATACGGTTGCTGTCTACTTCCATTTTTTGAATATTTTCCTCATAAATGAGGTTTAATCCGCTGCCGCCGTCCATGAGCACTTTAGTGAGCCGAAAGTCGTCCACAATTTGACTGAGGACCAGAGCGGCTGGTGCTCGGGCTGTTTGGAATTTAGGTTTGTCACTGGCATTGAAAGTAATGGCCGTGTCGCTCCATGGATTTATTGCTGCTACGTGGCAGACTTCGGCAAGGCTGCGGAGTGCTCGCTTACGCCTATTATTTGAGGCGAAGGTCTCAAAAACTGTTAATATTGTATTATTATCCGTGGGAGGGTGTTTTGGATGAGGAGATCCTCACCGCTCTTGGCCACCTGCCGGAGTACCCAACATGCTCTAAGGCTATGTGTTGGTATGGTGTCCGCCGTACTATGAATTTTTCAGGGCCCGTTAAGCCATCCCTCCAATACGGTTCCACACCCTGTAGTGGGATTTTGCTTTTTTGTAATTGAGTTGGGCGACTTATGAGAGTGCACCCTTTTAGTTTGGACTGGGGATTTTGTCAGGGTCGGATTGTCCCAAAATTGTGTTTGGGTTTTCCTGGCGCTTTCCATCGCACAATATTTCCGTACTATGGCCGCCAAGTCAGCGAAGTGTGCTATGTCATGGCGACTTATGGCGTTAAGGATTCCCTTGTCCGTGCAATTGTTGCAAAAGAACGAAATTGCGTCTTCCTCGCGATAGTTCTTGACCTTGTTCATTACAAGGAGGAATCTGGCCCAATAGTGATGTACTGTCTCTTGGAGCGCTTGCCTAATGTGGGAAAGATCGTTTGTATCTAGGTGGGTGGGTAGATTTAAGTCCAGACCTTGACCCAATCTGAGATTCCTGGGCAGGGGAGTTTCCGATCTTGGAAGTTCGGGCTCCGGGATGTTGCTCTGCGGGTTTGGTATGCGACCTGATTCTAGGTTCAGGGCTAGGGCGATGTCCTCCCGTGAGCGGGTATCCGGCTCGGAGAGCTCGGGAATCCAGACATCGTTCGTCCTTAGGATAGAGGGAGAACCGCCGCGTTGCTCCTCCACCACCGCTATTTGATGGGTGACCGGCGGAGAGTTAATCTCCCTTTGGTCGGGTTTAAGCCCGATCCGTTCGTAGTCCGTAGCGACTCCCAGAGCGGCAATGCGATCCAAGAGCTCATTCAAAGAGGAGAGCTCCATTGGGTCCATATGCTCGGCGAATTTTGAGGCGATGTGGAGGCTATTTTCGATGACCCGAGAAGTCATCATCGGTGCAAGGGCCGAGCGGGTGGTCATGACAAAGCCGCCTAGTCGGAGAGTTTGGCCTACAGCCAGGGCTCCCCCAGAAGTGATGTTGTCCTTGACAACAAGACGAGCCATCCCCCCTTATGATGACGGCACAGTGGAACTCTCAATGAAAGCACCAATGTCGGTGTCAAAACCGGCGGATCTCGGGTAGGGGGTCCTGAACTGTGCGTCTAAGGCGGATGGTAACAGGAGGCAGGGGACACGATGTTTACCCAGGTTCGGGCCCTCTTGATGGAGGTAATACCCTACGTCCTGCTTGATTGTTTTTGATGATGTGAGTATTACAAGAGTTGATCTACCACGAGATTAGAGAGGCTAAACCCTACAAGCTAGCCTATGGTATGATTGTATGTTTACCTACGGACTGAAACCCTCCGATTTATATAGACACTAGAGGGGGCTAGGGTTACACAAGGTCGGTTACAAGGGAGGAGATATACATATCCGTATTGCCTAGCTTGCCTTCCACGCCAAGTAGAGTCCCATCCGGACACGAGACGAAGTCTTCAATCTTGTATCTTCATAGTCCAACAGTCCGGCCAAAGGATATAGTCCGGCTGTCCGGATACCCCCTAATCCAGGACTCCCTTAGAGACCATCTACATCCTACGCCTCCCACAGATTGATAAACCTTAGGTCATCCACTTGAGGGAAATTTGCTACTGTCCTACAAACCTCTGCACTTGGAGGCCCAACAATGTCTACAAGAAGAAGGTTGTGTAGTAGACATCAAGCTCTTTTCTGGCGCCGTTGCCGGTGAGGTTAGTGCTTGAAGGTATATCTTTAGATCTTGCAATTTAATCTTTTTGTTTCTTGTTTTATCACTAGTTTAGTCTATCAAAGAAAACTACAAAAAAATGGAATTGACGTTGCCTCATATGCTTCATCTTTTTAATATCTTTTGTGAAAATAAGGATTCCCGTAATTGTGCCAAAGTGTTATAAGAAGAATGCATTAAAATGTTTGGCACTAAATATTTGGACGATGAGCATGATTGTAGGAATTGAAATAATATCAAGTTTCCTCTCTATGTGTTGAATATCTTGAAGTTATGCTTGTTTTACCTTCCTATGCAAGTTGATTCTTGTTCCCATAAGTTGTTTGCTTACAAAATCCCTATGCTTAGGAAGTGGGTTAGACTTAAATATGCTAGTAATATTCTTCATGATGCTCCCGTTATGTTTCAATTCTTATCTTTTACGTGAGCATCATTGAAATTATCATGCCTAGCTAGAAAGGCATTAAAGAAAAGCTCTTGTTGAGAGACAACCCAACACCTTTACCTACTATTTTTGTGTGTTCACATGATTAAGCTACTGTAGTAATCATGTTTTATAGCTTTTTTTAATAAAGTGCCAATTAAGACCTTTGGGATGATCTATGGTGATAGTTGATTTGATCTTGCTGAAAAACGAAAACTTTTGCGCGAAGTAAAACAATTCTCATTTTTAACAAAAGCGTGATAAAATACTGATCAGTTTTGCATAAGATTAATGAAAAAATTTCTCAGATTTTCCTATTTTTTCATAATTTTTGGAGTTACAGAAGTATTCGAGAGTTACAGATTACTACAGACTGTTCTGTTTTTGACAGATTCTATTTTTGATGCATAGTTTGCTTGTTTTCTAGTTTCTATGGCTTATATTGCTTAATATAAATTTTATAAATGGTATGGTATAGTAGGCATCATGTGAGAAAAATTATGAATCTTGTCTTGACAGTACCTAAGTGGTGATTTGCTTTCTTATACTAACAGAGCTTACGAGTTTTCTGTTAAGTTTTGTGTTGTGAAGTTTTCAAGTTTTGGGTAAAGATTCGATGGACTATGGAATAAGGCATGGCGAGAGCCTAAGCTTGGGGATGCCCAAGGCACCCCAAGGTAATATTCAAGGACAACCAAGCATCTAAGCTTGGGGATGCCCCACATGGCATCCCCTCTTTCGTCTTCATTTATCATTAACTTTACTTGAGGCTATATTTTTATTCACCACATGATATGAGTTTTGCTTGGAGCATAATTTTGTTTTATTAAGATTTTATTGCTGTTATTTAGAGTAATGTTTTGCATCTATTAGTTCAATAAAAAGGTCAAGTATAGCCTTTACCATGCTTATTTTGCAAGTCCATATGTTGCTGTTTTAAAAACAAAAAGTTTGCTGTTATGTTTTGAATATTTGTGAATAGTCAGAACATGATAAAATCTTGAAATTTTTACACAATGAGTAACAACAAATTATCTACAGTGTGGTAATTTTTCATAACTTTTGGAGTTACATAAGTATGATTCCTCTTGCATTCTTTACAGACTGTTTTGTTTAGACACATTGTTGTTATGTTTGTCTTGTTTGCATATGTTTGCTTGTTTAATTATTCTATTTGAGGATAGTACTATTAAATATGCAGAGGCATTTAGTATGCAATGTCAAATTATAATTTTAGTGATTTTCTACAGTAGAGAATGATAAGGTTTTGCATGGATTTATACTAGCTTATCTCACGAGTTCTTGTTGAGTTTTGTGTGGATGAAGTTTTTAAGATTTAGGGAAACCGCGATATGAAAGGAATTAAGGAGACACAAAAGATCAAGCTTGGGGATTGCCAAGGCATCCCAAGTTAATATTTCAAGAAGTCTCAAGCATCTAAGCTTGTGGATGCCCCGATAGGCATCTCACCTTTCTTCTTCAACAACTATCGGCTAGTTTTGGTTGAGCCTAAGTTTTTGCTTCTTCACATGATATGTGCTATCCTTGCAATGTCATTTTATTTTGTTTTTCTTGCTGTTTGAATAAAGTACTTTAGATCTGAAATTTTATTTATGAGAAGGAGTCTTCACATAGTTACATAATTATTTAACTACTCATTGTGCTTCGCTTATATCTTTTGGAGTAGTTTGTCGTTTGCTCTAGTGCTTCACTTATATCTTTTTAGAGCACGGCGATAGTTTTATTTTGAAGAAATTGTTGAACTCTCATGCTTCACTTATATCATTTTGAGAGTCTTTAAACAACATGATAATTTGCTTTGGTTATGAATTTAGTCCTAATATGATAGGCATCCAAGAGGGATATAATAAAAACTTTCATATAAAGTGCATTGACTACTATGAGAAGTTTGATTCTTTATGATTGTTTTGAGATATGAAGATGGTGATATTAGAGTCATGCTAGTGAGTAGTTGTGAATTTGAGAAATACTTCTGTTAAGGTTTGTGAGTCCTGTGGCATGCACGTATGGTGAACTGTTATGTAACGAAGTTGGAGCATGAGATATTTTTTGATTGTCTTCCTTATGAGTGGCGGTCGGGGAGGAGCGATGGTCTTTTCCTACCAATATATCACCCTAGGAGCATGCGCTTAGTACTTTGTTTCGATAGCCAGTAGACTTTTGCAATAAGTATGTGAGTTCTTTATGACTAATGTTGAGTCCATGGATTATACGCACTCTCATCCTTCCACCATTGCTAGCCTCTCTAGTACCACCCAACTTTCGTCGGTACCATAAACCCACCATATACCTTCCAAGAAACAGCCACCATACCTACCTATTATGGCATTTCCATAGCCATTCCGAGATATACTGCCATGCAACTTTCCACCATTTCGTTTATTATGACACGCTTCATCATTGTCATATTGCTTTGCATGATCATGTAGTTGACATTGTATTTGTGGCAAAGCCACCGATCATAATTCTTTCATACATGTCACTCTGGATTCATTGCACATCCCGGTACACTGCCGGAGGCATTCATATAAAGTCATATTTTGTTCTAAGTATCGAGTTGTAATTCTTGAGTTGTAAGTAAATAAAAGTGTGATGATCTTCATTATTAGAGCATTGACCCATGTGAGGAAATAAAAAAATAAGAGAAAGGCCAAAAAAGGGGAGAAGGCCCAAAAAACAAAAACAAAAAATGAGAGAAAAAGAGAGAAGGGGCAATGCTACTATCCTTTTACCACACGTGTGCTTGAAAGTAGCACCATGATCTTCATGATAGAGAATCTCCTATGTTGTCACTTCCATATACTAGTGGGAATTTTCATTATAGAACTTGGCTTGTATATTCCAACGATGGGCGTCCTCAAATGCCCTAGGTCTTCATGAGCAAGCAAGTTGGATGCACACCCACTTAGTTTTCCTTTTGAGTTTTCATACACTTATAGCTCTAGTGCATCCGTTGCATGGCAATCCCTACTCACTCCCATTGGTATATATTGATGGGCATCTCCATAGCCCGTTGATATGCCTAGTTGATGTGAAACTATCTCCTTCTTTTTGTCTTCTCCACAACCACTGTCTATTCCACCTATAGTGTTATGTCCATGGCTCGTGCTCATGTATTGCGTGAAAGTTGAAAAAGTTTGAGAACCTCTAAAGTATGAAACAATTGCTTGGCTTGTCATCAGGGTTGTGCATGATTTGAATATTTTGTGTGATTAAGATGGAGCATAGCTAGACTATATGATTTTGTAGGGATAAGCTTTCTTTGGCCATGTTATTTTGAGAAGACATAATTGCCTTGTTAGTATGCTTGAAGTATTATTATTTTTATGTCAATATTAAACTTTTGTTTTGAATCTTATGGATCTGAATATTCTTGCCACAATAAAGAGAATTACATGGATAAATATGCTAGGTAGCATTCCACATCAAAAAAATTGTTTTTATCATTTACCTACTCGAGGACGAGCAGGGATTAAGCTAGGGGATGCTTGATACGTCTCCAACGTATCCATAATTTTTTATTGTTCCATGCTATTATATTATCTGTTTTGGATGTTTAATGGGCTTTAATATGCTATTTTATATGATTTTTGGGACTAACCTATTAACCTAGAGCCCAGTGCTATTTTCTGTTTTTCCTTGTTTTTGAGTTTTACAGAAAAGGAATACCAAACGGAGTCCAATTGATGTGCAAATTTTTGAAGATTTTTTATGGACCAAAAGAAGCCCCCGAGGTAAAAGAGTTGGGATAGAAGAGTCTCGAGCCATCCACGAGTGTGGAGGGCGCGCCCTACCCCCTGGGCATGCCCCCTGCCTCGTGGACGACTTGAAGACCCCCCCCCCCTGGCGTGAGACCGACGCCAAAAACTCCTATGAATACAGAAACCCCCAAAAAGAAACCTAGATCGGGAGTTCCTCCGCCGCAAGCCTCTGTAGCCACCAAAAACCAATCGGGACCCTATTCCGGCACCCTACCGGAGGGGGGGATCCATCACCGGTGGCCACCTTCATCATCCCGACGCTCTCCATGACGAGGAGGGAGTAGTTCACCCTCAGGGCTAAGGGTATGTACCAGTAGCTATGTGTTTGATCTCTCTCTCTCTCTCGTGTTCTTGATATGGCACGATCTTGATGTACCGCGAGCTTTGCTATTATAGTTGGATCTTATGATGTTTCTCCCCCTCTATCTCCTTCTGATGAATTGAGTTTTCCCTTTGAAGTTATCTTACCGGATTGAGTCTTTAAGGATTTGAGAACACTTGATGTATGTCTTGCATGTGCTTATCTGTGGTGACAATGGGATATTCACGTGATCCACCTGATGTATGTTCTGGTGATCAACTTGCGAGTTTTGTGACCTTGTGAACTTATGCATAGGAGTTGGCACACGTTTTTGTTTTGACTCTTCGGTAGAAACTTTGGGGCACTCTTTGAAGTTCTTTGTGTTGGTTGAATAGATGAATCTGAGATTGTGTGATGCATATCGTATAATCATACCCGTGGATACTTGAAGTGACATTGGAGTATCTAGGTGACATTAGGGTTTTGGTTGATTTGTGTCTTATGGTGTTATTTTACTACGAACTCTAGGGTTGTTTGTGACACTTAGAGGAATAGCCCAACGGATTGATTGAAAAGAATAACTTTGAGGTGGTTTTGTACCCTACAATAATCTCTTCGTTTGTTCTTCGCTATTAGTGACTTTGGAGTGACTCTTTGTTGCATGTTGAGGGATAGTTATATGATCCAATTATGTCATTATTGTTGAGACAACTTGCACTAGTGAAAGTATGAACCCTAGTCCTTGTTTCAACGCATTGCAATACCGTGTGTGCTCACTTGTATCATTAGTTACCTTGCTGTTTTTATATTTTCAGATTACAAAGACCTATATCTACCATCCATATTGCACTTGTATCACCATCTCTTCGCCGAACTAGTGCACCTATACAATTTACCGTTGTATTGGGTGTGTTGGGGACACAAGAGACTCTTTGTTATTTGGTTGTAGGGTTGTTTGAGAGAGACCATCTTCATCCTACACCTCCCATGGATTGATAAACCTTAGATCATCCACTTGAAGGAAATTTGCTACTGTCCTACAAACCTCTGCACTTGGAGGCCCAAGAACGTCTACAAGAAGAAGGTTGTGTAGTAGACATCAAGGGTCAATGCTCGAAGGATATTATGTTTGAATGAATGTCTCCGGGTTGCCCAGACTGTATGTTATGAAACAAGGCTTTGTATAATATATTTCTGCCTTTATTATTTTCCTCTTGTGCGGTCATTTTTATATCTGAAAGCTTGCCAGTCGTCGGCTTGAACCCCCACGTAGATACTACGGGGGTGTTCTTAATAGCACGTGACCACACTTGACCCAACGTCTTGGTCCGTGAAGGAGGTGATCGTGCAGCGAACCAGGCAATCGGACTATACAGCTTTATCACTCTCACTTGGCCATAGGAGCTTGATAATGGGACTATGAACTAGCCCCTGGTGCGTGTGTGGCTATCTGAACTTGGATGTTTTATACGCGTGACAGGGTGTAGGCCATTCCTTCGTATAATACGGAAAAAATCGTAAAGGATTTAGTAAGTCGCTGAACTGCTAACCAGCTCTCGCTATATCATGATAGTCAGTTTTCGGCTTTCTCTACTGAGGTGTTTGACCGGACGAGCCAGAAACACAATTGTAGTAGTTCTCCCTTTACTACCTTAGCCGAACAAGCAGAACTTAAGGTGGTAACCACAGGAGCCGGGCAACCCAACTATTGACCAAAGACATGATTCGGAGCCGATGCATATAATGCGGTATTCGGGACGCCGAAGTATACTATAAAAGTGTTTGGACTTTTTTGTTTTTTGAAAAATATATGTGGCCGAATAGAGCCCCTGGCAATTTATGCCGGGGTGTATATGTCAATCTATCATGAAGACGGAATACGTATTATGAAATAAGCCAATGCCGAATAAGGTTTGGAAAAAACTGTTTCCGCTGTAGTCTTATTGAAACGTCAAACGTGTTCTTACAGAAAATGCCATAATCATCAAGGCTATTTTAAATGCCAAGAATTTGAGAACAAGGGAAAGCTGTATACAGGTCCTAAGAAGGTGGTCTTGAAGATCCTTTGGACACCCTGCCGCATGTCTGTGCCGCTTTTCACCTTGGTGTAGGATCCTTTGAGAGGATCAACGATCGGGTATACATAAGGGGCCTGGGAAAGGGCCCTTGTACCACCAAAAAGTGACTTGGGTTTTAAAGAACCTGAAAAATAAAAAAAATAAAAAGAGAAAAAGGAGGAAAATTAAGGTTCGAATAGGGTCAAGCCGAATTGAGGACTTTGTCCTTAGTGTGCCTCCATCATTGCCCATGGTATTTTTAGTGCGTAGTTATGTACGCGCGGTACGTATGCCATGATTAGGTGGGGGTTTTGACGGAGGCCGAATTGCTAATCAAGTTCTGGATGAACCGAATTGTCCTTCTGCAGGGTAGACCGGACTCGTTTGACAGTGTCCGGGGGCTTCATGTCCGATGAAGTATTCGGCTTGATAAGGCCACCCTGTACCTCAGCTGCGAGGGCCGCGGTATGCTCCTCAGTACGGAGGGAGCACTCTATGTTTCCATTGACTGTCATAACACCGCGTGGTTCGGGCATCTTAAGCTTTAGATAGGCATAGTGCGGGACTGCATTGAAACAGTCGAAAGTGGTTCGTCCGAGCAGTGCATGATAACCACTGTGGAAGGGGACGATGTCGAAGATCAAATCTTCGGTTTGGAAGTTATCTGGTGAGCCGAAGACTACCTCCATCGTTATTGACCCTGTGCAGCAGGCCTCTACACTGGGTATTACTCCTTTAAAGGTGGTTTTAGTGGGCTTGACCCTTGACGGATCAATACCCATTTTACAGACAGTGTCCTGATAAAGTAGGTTAAGACTGATGCCGCCGTCCATGAGGACTCCCGTGAGATGGAATCCGTCGATGATTGGATCGAGGACCAATGCTGCCTAACCTCCATGAAGGATACTGGTCGGATGGTCTCTACGGTCAAAAGTGATCGAACAGGCCGACCATGGGTTGAATTTTGGGGCGACTGGCTCTATGGCATAGACGTCCCTTAGGGAACGCTTATGCTCCCGCTTAGGGATATGAGTGACGTAAATCATATTCACTATTTTTACCTTGGGGGGAATTTTCTTTTGCCCCCCTGTGTTTGTTGGGCGAGGCTCATCGTCATCCTCGCTAGGTGGCCCTTTCCCCTTATGTTTGGTTTTTAGCTTACCAGCATGTTTAAAGACCCAACAATTTCTGTTAGTATGATTGGCAGGCTTGTCAGGGGTGCCATGAATCTGCCAAGGCCGATTGAGTATTCTGTCCAAACTAGATGGACCATCTTTGTTTCCTTTGAATGGCTTCTTCCACTGACCGGTTTTGGAGCCAGTGAATCTGGCATTGACTGTCGTGTCTTCGGTATCTTCATTGTTGCTTCGACGCTTGTGTTTGTTGCGTCATGGCTTACCGTTGCCATCTCTAGCTTCGGAGGTGCCAGGGTCGCTGTTGCCGTTGCTTCTATGAGCTAGCCAGCTATCTTCTCCCATGCAAAAGCGGGTCATGAGTGCGGTAAGAACTGCCATGGACTTCGGTTTTTCTTGGCCGAGGTGTCGAGCGAGCCACTCATCATGGACACTGTGTTTAAAGGCCGCGAGGGCTTCGATGTCCGGACAATCGACAATTTGGTTCTTTTTAATTAAGAACCTGGTTCAGAGTTTTTGGGCTACTCTCCGGGCTGCTAGACTATATGACTGAGGTCATCAGCGTCCGGAGGCCAGACATAGGTACCTTGGATGTTGTCTCTAAAGGCGTCTTCCAAATCTTCCCAGCTACCAATAGAGTTCTCTGGGATGCTATTTAGCCAGTGTTGTGCTGGTCCTTTCAGTTTTAAGGGGAGGTATTTGATGGCGTGGAGATCGTCACCACGGGCCATGTGGACATAGAGAAGGAAGTCTTCAATCCATACCGCGGGATCTGTCATGCCGTCATATGATTCGATGTTTACGGGTTTAAACCCTTCTGGGAACTGGTGCTGCATTACCTCATCGATAAAGCATAAGGGGTGTGCGGCACCTTTGTATTAGGCAATGTCACGACGGAGTTCGAATGACATCCATATGCGGTTTTCGGCCCTGGTGAGGTTATGCCTATCACGCCAGGCTTGACGGTCGTCTTCTCGCGTTGGGGCGCGCCCACTTGATCCATAGATTGATCTGGCTTGGCCTGCTCTATTGCTCAAGTCTTGTCATAGGTCGTAGGTGTATCCTGGAGCTGCTGTCTCTCTGCCCCTACGGTGAGGTGGTGTGGATTGGTGTTCGGCGTAGGTGGCCGCTTTATCTCACCCACGTGGTGGCCGGTCTGGTTCATCAGTGTGGTCATGTTTTGATGGTATTGGCTCGAAGGCCTCATCATCGAATTGTGGTAGTAGCCGACGCTTTGGATAATTCTTTGTTGGGCGTCGGAGGCCATATTCTTCGGCAGCTAGGACCTGGGTCCATCTGTCGTTGAGTGTATCCTGTTGGGCTTGGAGTCGTTGTTGCTGCTTTTTTAGGCTTCTTGTAGTAGCGATTAGTTGGCGCTTAAAGCGCTCCTGCTCGAGGGGTTCCTCTGGCACGATGAGATCTTTGTTGCCGAAGCTGAAATCATCGTCGGAGAGTGGTAGATAGTTGCTGCCTTCCGAATCCTCATTTCCGACCGGATCGTCAGGGTTAACTTGCCCCTCCTCCACATTGTCCTGTTCAGATGTGGGCTCGACGGGGGCTTCGGGGTCTTTGGCGTTCTCTGGAGTGTTATTGTCTCCAGTGCCGGTATTACTGTCTTTTTCACGACGCAATTTTGAGCGGCGTCACTGGCGTCCACGCTTCGGTGGTGCCCCAGCAGGTTTGTCCTCAACCAGATCTTTCCTGCCTTTGTCGTCATCCTCTTTGGGTGTATCCACCGTATACACGTCGTATGTGGAGGTGGCCGTCCAACGTCCGGTAAACGGTGGGTCTTGGCCTTGTTCGTCTCCGGCATCGTCGTCCAGGCCATCGATGTCTTCGGAGGTGTAATCCAGCATGTCAGTTAAGTCCTCGACGGTGGCTATGAAGTGGGTGGTGGGTGGGACGTAAAATTCCCTGCTCTCAGCCCCTAATTCGGGATGAGAATAGTTCGGATGTGATTCCTCTGTAATGGTGAGGGACCACATTAAGTCTAGAGCCTCATTTAAGAGCGAGGATTGGACGGGGAAATGAGAGTCCGCGGGGCTGGCCAGGGCAAAGGCCTCCTGGCCATGCTCGCTTGGCGCGGACTTCGAGAGTTCAGAGCTAGAGTCCGAGGGCGACTCCGGCCCTTCAATGATAGGGGGAACCCCGTCTGACTCTGGTCTTGTCGAGGATAAAATCACCTCCGGATCTTCAATAGTGAGCTTCATAGCAGAGAGTCCGGCGGGCTCCAAACTCCCATCTTCGGACCCGATAGTTTGCTCCGGATCTAAGGCCGGAGTGGTGGTCGGAGCCGTGAACCCTTCGACGAGCAAGTCTCCTAGGATATCAGCAACATAATTTAGGTTCCCAAAACTGATCTGATGACCAGGGGCGTAGCTGTCGATCTGTTCGAGGCGGCCAATTGAGTTGGCACGCAGAGCGAAGCCGCCGAACACAAAAATTTGACCAGGAAGGAAAGTTTCCCCAGGCACGGCATCATCGTTGATGATCGAACGAGCCATCGAACCTTTTGTCGATGGCATAGTGGAACTCTCAATGAAAGCACCAATATCGGTGTCAAAACCGGTCGATCTCGGGTAGGGGGTTCCGAACTATGCGTCTGAGGATCGAAGGTAACAGGAGACAAGGGAGACATTATGTTTACTCAGGTTTGGGCCCTCTTAATGGAGGTAAAACCCTATGTCCTGCTTGATTGTATTTGATGAGTATATGGGTTACAAGAGTTGATCTACCTCAAGATCATAATGGCTAAACTCTGGATGTCTAGTCTATGTGATTTGTCTTAGCCTCTACAGACTAAACCCTCTGGCTTATATAGACACCAGAGAGGCCTTGGGTTGTACAGAGTCGGTTCACAGAGAAAGGAAACTACACATCCGGGCGTTAAGCTTGCCATCCACGCAAAAGAGAGTCCTACCCGGACACGAGGGGAGGTCTTCTGCCTTGTATCTTCACGACCTATCAGTCCGGCCCATATCAGATAGCCCGGACACCCGAGGACCCCTTAGTCCAGGACTCCCTCACCCACTCTTTTGGAATTCAAGTAATTTAATTATGACAATTGTTCTTTAATAGATTGTATTTCCTTGTTGCAATCCATGTTGAATTCTCCTCATGCTTATAATCAAAACAAAGCTTTTACTAAACATATCGTTGATGCTATGATGTAATCTTTTCAAGAAAAGCTTGAATTGGAAGTTTCTATCCCTAGAAAACTTTATGATGAGTGGGAACCTACTATTAAGATTAAGATTAAAGATTATGAATGCCATGCTTTGTGTAATTTGGGTGCTAGTGTGTCCACGATTCCAAAAACTTTTTGTGATGTGTTAGGTTTCCATGAATTTGATGATTGTTCCTTAAATTTGCATCTTATGGATTCCACTATTAAGAAACCTATGGGAAGAATTAATGATGTTCTTATTTTTGCAAATAGGAACTATGTGCCCGTAGATTTCATTGTTCTTGATATAGATTGCAATCCTACAAGTCCTATCATTCTTGGTAGACCTTTCCTTAGAACGATTGGTGCAATTATTGATATGAAAGAAGGAAACATCAGATTTCAATTTTCGCTAAGGGAAGGCATGAAACACTTCCCTAGAAAGAAAATTAAATTGCCATATGAATCTATTATGAGAGCCGCTTATGGATTGCATGCCAAAGATGATAATACTTAGATCTATTCATGCTTTATGCCTAGCTAAGGGCGTTAAACAATAGCGCTTGTTGGGAGGCAACCCAATTATATTTTTGGTTTTGCTTTTTAGGTTCTGTTTTGCATTAAATAATTCATTTAGCCTCTGGTTAGATGTGATTTTATGTTTTAATTAGTGTTTGTGCAAGTAAGACCTTTGGGATAGCTTATGGTGATAGTTGATTTGATCCTGCTGAAAAATAGAAACTTTTAAGCCCATGAGATTAGTTTTCATTTTTAGCAGAGGTGCGATAAAATATTGATTCTTTTTGCAGAGGATTAATAAACAAATTTCTTAGGTCATCCTAAGTTTTCAGGATTTTTCGAGTTACATAAGTATTCGACATCTCCAGATAGCTATAGACTGTTCTGTTTTTGACATATTCTGTTTTCGCCCGTTGTTTGCTTATTTTGATGCATATATGGCTAGTATCGGGGGGTATGAACCATGGAAAAGTTGGAATACAGTAGATATTACACCAATATAAATAAAGAATCGGTTCACAATAGTACCAAAAGTGGTGATTTATTTTCTTATACTAACGGAGCTTATGAGATTTTTTTGTTGAGTTTTGTGTTCTTAAGTTTCCAAGTTTTGGGTAAGGATTTGATGGACTATGGAATAAGGAGTGGCAAGAGCCTAAGCTTGGAGATTCCCAAGGTACCCCAAGGTAATATTCAAGGACAACCAAGTGCCTAAGCTTGGGGATGCTCTGGAAGGCATCCCTTCTTTCGTCTTCGTCTATCGGTAACTTTACTTGAGGCTATATTTTTATTCACCACATGATATGTGTTTTGCTTGGAGCGTCTAGTATGATTTGAGTCTTTGCTTTTTAATTTTCCACAATCATCCTTGTTGTACACACCTTTTGGGAGATACACGCATGAATCGTGAATTATTAGAACACCCTATGTGCTTCACTTATATCTTTTGATCTAGGCAACTTTGCTCTAGTGCTTCACTTATATCTTTTTAGAGCACGGCGGTGGTTTTATTTTATAGAAATTGATGAACTCTCGCACTTCACTTATATCATTTTGAGAGTCTTTAAAAACAGCATGGTAATTTGCTTTGGTTATAAATTTGGTCGTAATATGATAGGCATCCAAGAGGGATATAATAAAAACTTTCATGTAAAGTGCATTGAATACTATGAGAAGTTTGATTCCTTATGATTGTTTTGAGATAAGAAGATGGTCATATTAGAGTCATGCTAGTAAGTAGTTGTGAATTTGAGAAATACTTGTGTAAAGTTTGTGAGTCCCGTAGCATGCACGTATGCTGAACCGTTATATGTTGAAGTTGGAGCATGATTTATTTATTGATTATCTTCCTTATGAGTGGCGGTCGGGGACGAGCGATGGTCTTTTCCTACCAATCTATCCCCCTAGGAGCATGCATGTAGTACTTTGTTTTGATGACTAATAGATTTTTGCAATAATTATGTGAGTTCTTTATGACTAATGTCGAGTCCATGGATTATACGCACTCTCACCTTTCCACCATTGCTAGCCTCTCTTGTACCGCGCAACTTTCGCCGGTACCATAAAACCACCATATACCTTCCTCAAAACAGCCACCATACCTACCTGCTATGGCATTTCCATAGCCATTCCGAGATATATTTCCATGCAACTTTCCACCGCTCCGTTTATATGACACGCTCCATTATTGTCATATTGCTTTGCATGATCATGTAGTTGACATCGTATTTGTGGCAAATCCACCATTCATAATTCTTTCATGCATGTCACTATTGGTTCAGTGCACATCCTGGTACACTACCGGAGGCATTCATATAGAGTCATATTTTGTTCTAAGTATCGAGTTGTAATTCTTGAGTTGTAAGTAAATAAAAGTGTGATGACCTTCATTATTAGAGCATTGTCCCATGTGAGGAAAGGATTATGGAGACTGTGATTCCCCCACAAGTTGGGATGAGACTCCGGACGAAAAAAAGAGGCCAAAAAAATGAGAGAAGGCCCAAATAAAAAAATGAGAGAAAAGAGAGAAGGGGCAATGTTACTATCCTTTTACCACACTCGTGCTTCAAGTAGCACCATGATCTTCATGATAGAGAGTCTCCTATGATATCACTTTCATATACTAGTGGGAATTTTCATTATAGAACTTGGCTTGTATATTCAAATGATGGGCTTCCTCAAATTGCCATAGGTCTTCATGAGCAAGCGAGTTGGATGCACACCCACTTAGTTTTCGTTTTGAGATTTCATAAACTTATAGCTGTAGTGCATCTGTTGCATGGAAATCCCTACTCACTCACATTGATATCTATTGGTGGGAATCTCCATAGCCCGTTGATACGCCTAGTTGATGTGAGACTATCTCCTTCTTTTTGTCTTCTCCACAACCACCTTCTATTCCACCTATAGTGCTATATCCATGGCTCACGCTCATGTATTGCGTGAAAGTTGAAAAGGTTTGAGAACGTTAAAAGTATGAAATAATTGTTTGGCTTGTCATCAGGGTTGTGCATGGTTTAAGTACTTTGTGTGATGAAGATGGAGCATAGCCAGACTATATGATTTTGTAGGGATAAGCTTTCTTTAGCAATGTTATTTTGAGAAGACATAATTATTTTGTTAGTATGCTTGAAGTATTATTGTTTTTATGTCAATATTAAACTTTTGTTTTGAATCATACAGATCTGAACATTCATGCCACAATAAAGAGAATTACATGGATAAATATGTTAGGTAGCATTCCACAACAAACATTCTGTTTTTATCATTTACCTACTCGAGGACGAACAGGAATTAAGCTTGGGGATGCTTGATACGTCTCCAACGTATTTATAATTTTTGATTGTTCCATGCTATTATATTATCTGTTTTGGATGTTTTATATGCATTAATATGCTATTTTATATTATTTTTGGGACTAAGCTATTAACCTAGAGCCCAGTGCAAGTTTCAGTTTTTTCCTTGTTTTAGAGTTTTGCAGAAAAGGAATACCAAACAGAGTCCAAACGGATGAAACTTTCGCGATGATTTCTCTTGGACCAGAAGACATCCAGAGGGCTTGGCGTGCACGTCAGGAAAGCCACGAGGCGGCCACAAGGTCGGGAGGCACGCACAGGGGGGTAGGGCGCGCCCCCACCCTTGTGGGGCCCTCATGACTTCACCGACCTATTTCTTTCGCCTATATATTCTCGAATATCCCAAAACCTTCCAGGCGAGCAACGAAACCACTTTTCCACCACCCCAATCTTCTGTACCCGTGAGATCCCATCTAGGGGCCTTTTCCGGCGTCCTCTCGGAGGGGGATTCGATCACGGAGGGCTTCTAGATCAACACCATTGCCTCTCTGATGAAGCGTGAGTAGTTTACCACGGACCTACGGGTCCATAGCTAGTAGCTATATGGCTTCTTCTCTCTCTCTTTGATTCTCAATACCATGTTCTCCTTGATGTTCTTGGAGATCTATTCGATATAATACTCTTTTGCGGTGTGTTTGCCGAGATCTGATGAATTGCGGATTTATGATCAGCTTATCTAAGAATATTATTTTAATCTCCTCTGAATTCTTATACGCATGATTTCATATCTTTGCAAGTCTCTTTGAACTATCAATTTGGTTTGGCCAACTAGATTGGTTTTTCTTGCAATGGGAGAAGTGCTTAGTTTTGGGTTCAATCTTGTGGTGCTCGATCCTAGTGACAGGAGGGGAACCGACACGTATTGTATTGTTGCCATCGAGGATAACAAGGTGGGGTTTTCATCATATTTCTTGAGTTAATTCCGCTACATCATGTCATCTTACTTAATGCGTTACTCCTGTTCTTCATGAACTTAATACTCTAGGTGCAGGCAGGAGTCGGTCGATGTGTGGAGTAATAGTAGTAGATGCAGGTAGGAGTCGGTCTACTTGATGCGGACGTGATTCCTATATTCATGATCATTGCCTTAGATATCGTCATAATTATGTGCTTTTCTATCAATTATCCGGCAGTAATTTGTTCACCCACGGTAATATTTTCTATCTTGAGAGAAGCCTCTAGTGAAACCTATGGCCCCCGGGTCTATTTTCCATCATATAAGTTTCCGATCTACAATTTTAGTTTCCGCTTTACTTTCCTTTTGCAATCTTTTTACTTTCTGTTACATAAACCAAAAATACCCATAATATTACTTTACCGTTTATCCATCTATATGAGATCTCACTTTGCAAATAACTGTCAAGGGATTGACCACCCCTTTGTCGCGTTGGGTGCAAGTTGGTGTTTGTTTGTGTAGGTATTCGGTGGCTTGTGTATTGTCTCATACTGGATTGATACCTTGGTTCTCAAAAGCTGAGGGAAATACTTCCTCTACTTTGCTGCATCACCCTTTCCTCTTCAAGGGAAAAACCAACGCAAGCTCAAGAGGTAGCACTCATTACATTGTCTTCCTTGTCCAACTTCAACAAATTTGCTCAAGTTTGAAAATAATTAAAGGGGATCACAATCATGGAGGATGTCCAAAATAGTATATTAATATGTGAAATGTCTCTTCCTTCAATATTCTTTCATGAATTGTTCAAGTGACCAATGTTGAGTTTGCTAACTTTCAATAAATTTTACCACCTATACTTCTTATAAGTGAAGTCATTACTTCCCATGGGATAAGCATATGAAGCACATATAATTTCAGATCTATGATATTCAATTCATTCAACCATTTACTCATAGAATACAAGAGAAGCACGTGAGTAAATGACAAACTACTCCAAAAAGATATAAGTGAAGAACAATGAGTAGTCAAATAATAACTAGACATGGGAGGACTCTCTCTCTCTCATTCAAGATTTCAGATCCAATGATATTATTCAAATAGCAAGTAAAATGAAAATACGCTCCAAGCAAAACAAATATCATGTGACGAATAAAAATATAGCTCCGAGTAAGGTATACCGATGGTTTTGAAGATGAAAGAGGGGATGCCTTCCGGGGAATCCCCAAGCTTAGGAGATTGAGTATTCCTTGATTATTACCTTGGGGTGCCTTGGGCATCCCCAATCTTAGGGTATTTCCACTCCTTATTCTCCTCATATCGATATCTCACCCAAAACTTGAAAACTTCAATCACACAAAACTTAACGAAACTTCGTGAGATGGGTTAGTATGATAAAGGGTAAATCATTCACTTTGGTACTGTCAAGATAAGATTCATAATTTTTTCACACAATGCCTACTGTACCATATCATTTCTATAATTTATATCAAGCAATATAAGCCATAGAAACTAGAAAACAAGCAAACTATGCATTGAAAACAGAATCTGTCAACAACAGAATAGTCTATAATGATCTGGACAACAACCATACTTTTGTCACTCCAAAAGTTTTGAAAACTTGGGACAACCTAGGCAATTTGTATATTAATCTTTTTCAAAAAGAGTCAGTATTTTATTGCGCTTCTGTTAAAAATGAAAATTATTTTACTGGGTGCAAAAGTTTTTGTTTTTCAGCAAGATCGAATCAACTATCACCGTAAGCCATCCCAAAGGTCTTACTTGGCACTTTATTGAAACAAAAGCTATAAAACATGATCACTACAGTAGCTTAATCATGTGAACACACAAAAACAGTAGGTAAAGGTGTTGGGTTGTCTCCCAACAAGATCTTTTCTTTAATGCCTTTCTAGCTAGGCATGCTATTTTAATGATACTCTTCCAAGCCCAATTCCGATGATAATTTTATTCATACTCCAAAAGATATAAGTGAAGTTCATGAGCATTCTACAATTAATATAGATTAACCAACATCCAATCTCAAAATATATAAGTGAAGCACACAAAGCATTCTATAAAGCTATACTCAAAAGATTTAAGTGAAACACAAAGAGCATTCTATAAAGCCATACTCAAAAGATTTAAGTGAAGCACAAAGAGCATTCTACAGATAAATGAAGGGCTATATCATACTAGCATGGAGCATATAGGAAAATAAAAGGTAAATAACACAAAAGACACATATCATGTGAACAAAACAAAAACCAAGGTATACCGATAATTGTTGAAGAAGAAAGATGGGATGCCAACCGGGGCATCCCCAAGCTTGGATGCTTGAGTATCCTTGAAATATTTACTTGGGGTGGCTTGGGCATCCCCAAGTTTTAACTCTTGTCTCTCCTTATTCTTCTCATATCGATAACTCCTCGATCTTCGAACACTTCATCCACACAAAACTTAACAAAAAACATTATGAGATCCGTTAGTACAATAAAGCAAATCACTTCATTTAGGTACTATTGTAAACTCATTCCAATTTCATATTAGCATTATATATACTGTATTCCAAGTTATCCATGGTTCATACCCCCCGATACAACCCATAGATTCATGAAAATAAGTGAACAACACATAGAAAATAGAATCTGTCAAAAACAGGACACTCTATAGCAATATGGAACTTTCATATACTTCAGTAACTTCAAAAATTCTAACAAATTAGGAAAATCTAAGAAATTTGCAGGCCAGTACTGTGTAAAAATTTCATGATTTTATCATGGTCCAGTAAAAAATGTAAATTCAATAACTACAAAAAAAGTTTCTGTTTTTTCTGCTGCACACACTAAACAAGCAATTTAAACATTCTAAAGCCAAATCTTGGCACATTTTTTTAATACAATGGATATATACAAGGGGATAAATATTTTTGAGAAACTTCCATGAAAAATTCTACAATGTTTCCATGAGCATGAACACAAGTGTTCAAGGTCGACCCTCACTTCTCCAATGCATAACCTTCCAATCACTTCTCTTTTTGAAAAAGTTTTTAGGCATAAGAGGCAAGCAATTTTTTTGTATTTTGCACTCTTATAATTATTTTTTTGTTTCACCCACAACTATAGAAAACAAAAACAAAAGGGAAAACAAAATCTACTTAGTGAAGAAAGCAAACAAGCACACACGAGAATATCAACCCCACGCTATTGCTCCCCGGCAACGGCGCGAGAAAGAGCTTGGTAATCCCCAAGTGCAAGGAATCATCGTAGCAATTTACAAAGGTGGAAGTGATAAGTATGGAGTGTCGAACCCACAAGGAGCTAAAGGTAAGATCAATATTCTCTCAAGTCCTATCTACCACTGATACGACTCTACGTACACGGAACGTTTGCTTCCATCTAGAAACGAGAAATAAAACTATGTTGTGGGTATAAAGAGAATAGCCTTGCATGATATAGGAGAACTAAAATATAAAAATAGGTGCTGTTAACATAAAGTTAGAACATATTACTATATATTATAAATAGCGAGTGTGGAATAATGATGGATCGGTGTGCGGAATTGTCCTAGGCAATTGTTAACAAGATCGGTAGTCGTCATTGCAATTTTATATGAGGGAGAGGCATAAGCTAACATACTTTCTCTCCTTGGATCATATGCACTTATGATTGGAACTCTAGAAAGCATCAACAACTACTAAAGATCATTAAGGTAAAACCCAGCCATAGCATTGAAGTATCAAGTTCCCTTTATCTCATACGCAACAACCCCCTTACTCGGGTTTATGCTTCTGTCACTCAAGCAACCCACTATAAGCGAATCATGAACGTAGTGCAACACCCTACAGCGGGAATGCTTCATGTGTGCGCGGCATGGAAGGCACCATAGGACAACACCAAAATAAAACATACAACTCAAACCAATCTATATCATCAATCAACCCGAAAGACAAAAGAAATCTACTGAAAACATCATAGGATGGCAACACATCATTGGATCATAATATGTGGCATAAAGCACCATGTTCAAGTAGGGGATTACAATGGGGTGCGGGAGAGTGGACCGCGTAAAAGAGATGAGGATGGTGATGTTGATGAAGACGGTCACTACAACGATGATTCCCCGACGGCACTCTGGCGCCACCGAGAGAGAGGGGGAGAGAGTCTCCTCCTTGTGCTTCCTCCTCCATGGCCTCCCCCCTAGATGGGGATAGGTTCTCCTTCTGGTCCTCGGGCTCCATGGTGATGATGGCCCCCTCCGGGATCCTCCTCCATGGCCTTCGGTGATGATGGCCCTCTACGGCAGGGTGCCGGAGAGGGCCTAAATTGATTTTTCGTGGCTATAGAGGCTTGTGGTGGCGGAACTCCTGATCTAGGTTTATTTCTGGGGGTTTGGGTATTTATAGGAATTTTTGGCGTCGGTCTCACGTTAATGGGGTCCAAGAGGTAGCGACAAGGTAGGAGCACCCTCCCGGGGGGTAGGGTGGGCCCCCTACCTTGTCATCGCCTCGGGACTCTTCTGGTCCAACTCTTGTGCTTAGGGGTTCTATTTTGGTCCATAAAAAAACACCGTAAATTTTTAGCCCATTCCAAGAACTTTTATTTCTGCACAAAAAATGACACCACGGTAGTTCTGCTGAAAACAACATCAGTCTGGGTTAGTTCTAATCAAATCATACCAAAACCATATAAAATTGTTGTAAACATGGCATGAATACTTCATAAATTATAGATATGTCGGAGAAGTATCACCCACCTGCATGGGGGACCCACATGAACGTGGATAGTGGGGAATGTCCCCACAACCTGGTCTAGGCGCACCAAGATCCTCCCTTAAAAGGAATAGTATCATATCCCAAGGGGATAAGATCAGGATCCCTAAAAAGGGGATATCGATCGGTGGGGAAGGAAAGGTGGGATTTCCTTCCTCCCCCTTTGTCCAACGTCCCTAGGGCCTTAAAGGGAAAGCCACCAGGCCCCTCCACGCCTATATAAAGGTGGGGAGGCATTGGGGGCAGCCACCGTTCGACCCTTGCCCGTTACCTCCCCCAACTCCTCCCACATTTCACCAGTACGGGATTGGTGAAGCCCTGCCGGAATTCCGCTGCCGCCACCACCATCACCATACCGTCGTATTGGTCACGATCTCATCTACCCCCCCCCCCTCTCAATTGCTAGATCAAAAAGGAGAGGACGCTGCCAAGCCGCATGTGTGCTAAACTCGAAGGTGCCAACCATTCGGCCCTTGATCGGGAGTTCGTGGACGGATTGTGATTGGATCACGAAGACGTTTGACTACATCAACCGCGTTTCTTGACGCTTCCTCTTAGCGATCTACAAGGGTATGTGGATCCAATCTCTCCTCTTGTATATGTGCATCTCCTAGACTGATCTTGGTGAGCGTAGGAATTTTTTTGTTTCCCATGCAACCTTCCCCAAAAGTGGCATCATGAGGTAGGTCTATGCATAGATGACATCACGAGTAGAACACAAAGGAGTTTGTGGGTGTTGATATTCATATTGCTTCCTTCCTTAGTCTTATTTTGATTCAGCGGTATTGAGGCATGAAGCGGCCCGGACCAACTTTACATGTCCATGTACACGAGACCGGTTCCATCAACTAACATGCAACTTGTTGCATAAAGATGGCTGGATGGTGTCTGTCTCTCCCACCTTAGTTGAATCGGATTCGACAAAGGAGATCCTTGTAGAAGGTTAAATAGAAAATTGTATATCACCGTTGTGACTTTGCGTAGGTAAGAACGGTTCTTACTAGTTGCCCATAGCAGACGCGTAAAACATGCAACAATAAAGTAGATGGCATCTAACTTATTTTTGCAGGGTATGTTGTGATACGATATGACCAAAGACATGATGAGATATATTTGATGTATGATATGATCATGTTTTGTATACATTATCATGACTTGCATGTCGATGAATACGGCAACCGGCAGGAGCCATAGGGTTGTCTTTTATTATTGTATTACCTGCATGTCAATCATTAAGCGCTATGTAATGCTTTACTTTATCGCTAAATGGTACCAATAGTTGTAGAAGCATGGTTGGCGTGATAACCCCGATGGCGACACGATGATGGAGATCATGATGAAGGAGATCATGGTGTCATGCCAGTGACGATTGAGATCATGCCGGTGCTTTGAAGATGGAGATCAAAAGCACAAGATGATGGCCATATAATGTCACTTATGATTTGCATGTGATGTTAATCCTTTTATGGATCTTATTTTACTTAGGACGACGGTAGCATTATAAGGTGATCCCTCACTAAAATTTCAAGCTAATTGTGTTCTCCCCAAGTGTGCACCATTGCGAAAGTTCGTCGTTTTGAAGGACCACGTGATGATCGGGTGTGATAGACTCTACGTTCGCATACAACGGGCGCAAGCCAGTTTTGCACATGCGACACTTGGGTTAAACTTGACGAGCCTAGCATATATAGATATGTCCTCGGAACATAAGATACCGAAAGGTCGAACATGAGTCATATAGTAGATATGATCAACATGGAGATGTTCACCATTGAAACCACCTCATCTCATGTGATGATCAGACTTGGGTTGGTGAATTTAGATCATGTTAAACTTGGACAACCAGAGGGATGTTGATTTGAGTGGGAGTTCTTAGGTAATATGATTAATTGAACTCTTTATCTTGAACAATAGTCTAAGTTGTCTTTGCAAATTATATAGTAGATCAATGGGTCGCAAGGGGTACAAGAATGATCCAGGAGTGGATCACTGGACATTATTCAAAATTATCCTTAGGTACCTAAAGAGGACTAAGGAAATATTCCTCGGTTATGGAGGTGATAAAGAGTTCATCATAAAGGGTTACGTCCATGCAAGCTTTGACACCGATCCAGACGACTCCAAGTCGAAAACTGAATACGTATAGTGGAGTAGTCATTTGGAAAAGCTCCAAGTGCAGCATAGTAGCAACATCTACAATATGACATAGAGATTTGTAAAGTACACATGGAACTGAATGTTCTAGACCCATTGACTAAAACCTCTCTCACAAGAAAACACTACTGTAGGATGCTGCTAACGCGACACTACGATTAGAGACCCTTCGACGAAACTGTGTGCGATGCAATAATCGCAAACGGTGGTGTAAAAGAACCGTCAAAAAAGGTGCAAAACGTTTGCGATGGCAGAGCCATCAAACACGGTTTAGATTTTAGTTGTGTGTGCGACGCAGGGCATATGGTTCAGTTCAATGAACTGTTTGCGATGAGGCAGAACAAAAGAAACAGACAGCCATGTGAAGGCGTGTGCAATATACAACATACGGTTCACTCGGATGAACTATTTGTGATGAGGAGGAACAATAGAAACGGGCAGCTAGATAAAGGTGTGTCTGATTGAGGGCATACGCTTCAGAAGGATTAACTATTTGCGATTAGGCAACAGAACAGAAACGGGTCAGCCAGATCAAAGTGTCTGCGGTTGATGTCATACACTTCACACGGATGAACTGTTTGCGATTAGCCACAACAAACTGAAACAGTTAGATAGATCAACACGTGTGTGCCAGACGGGCACACACATTCTAATTAAAAGAAGCGTGCGCGATGGTAATAAGGAGTGCGCACGGTTGTTGGAACAAGACGTTGAAGGAAATATGCCCTAGAGGAAATAATAAAGTTGTTATTTATATTTCCTTATATCATGATAAATGTTTATTATTCATTCTAGAATTGTATTAACAGGAAACTTAGTACATGTGTGAATACATAGACAAACAAAGTGTCCCTAGTATGCCTCTACTTGACTAGCTCGTTAATCAAAGATGGTTAAGTTTCCTAGCCATAGACATGTGTTGTCATTTGATGAACGGGATCACATCATTAGAGAATGATGTGATGGACAAGACCCTTCCGCTAGCTCAGCACTATGATCGTTTAGTTTATTGCTATTTCTTTCTGCATGACTTATACATGTTCCTCAGACTATGAGATTATGCAACTCCCGAATACCGGAGGAACACCTTGTGTGCTATCAAACGTCACAACCTAACTAGGTGATTATAAAGATGCTCTACAGGCGTCTCCGATGGTGTTTGTTGAGTTGGCATAGATCGAGATTAGGATTTGTCACTCCGTGTATCAGAGAGGTATCTCTGGGCCCTCTCGGTAATGCACATTGATAACCCACAAGTATAGGGGATCGCAACAGTTTTCGAGGGTAGAGTATTCAACCCAAATTTATTGATTCGACGCAAGGGGAGCCAAAGAATATTCTCAAGTATTAGCAGCTGAGTTGTCAATTCAACCACACCTGGAAACTTAATATCTGCAGCAAAGTGTTTAGTAGCAAAGTAATATGATAGTGGTGGTAACAGTAGCAAAAGTTAATGATTGCAAAAGTAATGTTTTTGGTATTTTGTAGTGATGATAGCAATAGCAACGGAAAAGTAAATAAGCGAATAACAATATATGGAAAGCTCGTAGGCAATGGACCGGTGATAGAGAATTATGTCGGATGCGGTTCATCATGTAACAGTCATAACCTAGGGTGACAAAGAACTATCTCCAATTCATCAATGTAATGTAGGCATGTATTCCGAATATAGTCATATGTGCTTATGGAAAAGAACTTGCATGACATCTTTTGTCCTACCCTCCTGTGGCAACGGGGTCCTAGCGTAAACTAAGGGATATTAAGGCCTCCTTTTAATAGAGTACCGGAGCAAAGGATTAACACACAGTAAATACATGAACTCCTCAAACTACGGTCATCATCGGGAGTGGTCCCGATTATTGTCACTTCGGGGTTGCCGGATCATAACACATAGTAGGTGACTATAGACTTGCAAGATAGGATCAAGAACTCTCATATATTGATGAAAACATAATAGGTTCAGATCTGAAATCATGGCACTCGGGCCCTAGTGACAAGCATTAAGCATGGCAAAGTCATAGCAACATCAATCTCATAACATAGTGGATACTAGGGATCAAACCCTAACAAAACTAACTCGATTACATGATAAATCTCATCCAACCCATCACCGTCCAACAAGCCTACGATGGAATTACTCACGCATGGCGGTGAGCATCATGAAATTGGTGATGGAGGAAGGTTGATGATGACGATGGCGACGGATTCCCCTCTCCGGAGCCCCGAACGGACTCCAGATCAACCCTCCCGAGAGGTTTTAGGGCTTGGCGGCGGCTCCGTATCATAAAACGTGATGAATCCTTCTCTCCTATTTTTTTCTCCCCGAAAGCAAATATATAGAGTTGGAGTTGAGGTCGGAGGAGCTCCAGGGGGCCCACGAGGTAGGGGGGCGCGCCCAGGGGGGCAGGCGTGCCCCCCACCCTCGTGGCTAGGGTGTGGCCCCCTGGTCTTCATCTTTTGCAAGGATTTTTTTTATTTCCAAAAAGACGTTCCGTGGAGTTTCAGGTCATTCCAAGAACTTTTGTTTCTGCACATAAATAACACCATGGCAATTCTGCTAAAAACAGCGTCAGTCCGGGTTAGGTCCATTCAAATCATGCAAGTTAGAGTCAAAACAGGGGCAAAAGTGTTTGGAAAAGTAGATATGACGGAGACATATCAACTCCCCCAAGCTTAAAACTTTGCTTGTCCTCAAGCAATTCAGTTGACAAACTGAAAGTGATAAAGAAAAACTTTTACAAACTCTGTTTGCTCTTGTTGTTGTAAATATGTAAAGCCAGCATTCAAGTTTTCAGCAAAGATTATGAACTAACCATATTCACAATAACGCTTAGGTCTCATGTTTACTCAAATCAATGGCATAATCAACTAGCGAGCAATAATAATAAATCTCGGATGACAACACTTTCCCAAAACAATCATAATATGATATAACAAGATGGTATCTCGCTAGCCCTTTCTGAGACCGCAAAACATAAATGCAGAGCACCTTTAAAGATCAAGGACTGACTAGACATTGTAATTCATGGTAAAAGAGATCCAGTCAAGTCATACTCAATGTAAACTAATAGTAATGAATGCAAATGACAGTTGTGCTCTCCGGCTTGTGCTTTTTAATAAGAGGATGATGACTCAACATAAAAGTAAATAGATAGGCCCTTCACAGAGGGAAGCAGGGATTTGTAGAGGTGCCAGAGCTCGGTTTTGAAATAGAGGTGAATAATATTTTGAGCGGTATACTTTCATTGTCAACATAACAACCAAGAGATGGCTATATCTTCCATGCTACACACATTATAGGCGGTTCCCAAACAGAATGGTAAAGTTTATACTCCTCCTCCACCAACAAGCATCAATCCATGGCTTGCTCGAATCAACGAGTGCCTCCAACTAACAAGAGTCCCAGGGGAAGTTTTGTTTGCAATTATTTTGATTTGATTTGCATAAAGCATGGGACTGGGCATCCCGGTGACCAGCCATTTTCTCGTGAGTGAGGAGCGGAGTCCACTCCTCTTGAGAATAACCCGCCTAACATGGAAGATACGGACAGCCCTAGTTGATACATGAGCTATTCGAGCATACAAAACAGGATATTTATTTGAAGGTTTAGAGTTTGGCACATACAAATTTACTTGGAACGGCAGGTAGATACCGTATGTAGGTAGGTATAGTGGACTCGTATGGCATAACTTTGGGGTTTATGGGATTGGATGCACAAGCAGTATTCCCGCTTCGTACAGGTGAAGGCTAGAAAAATACTGGGAAGCGACCAGCTAGAGAGCGACAACAGTCATGAACATGCATTAAAATTAATCAACACCGAATGCAAGCATGAGTAGGATATAATGCACCATGAACATAAATATCGTAGAGGCTATGTTGATTTTGTTTCAACTACATGCATGAACATGTGCCAAGTCAAGCCACTCGAATCGTTCAAAAGAGGATACCATCCTATCATACCACATCACAACCATTTTAATAGCATGTTGGCACACAAGGTAAACCATTATAAGCTCCTAGCTAATTAAGCATGGCACAAGAAACTATGATCTCTAGTGGTCATTGCAAACATGTTTATTCATAATAGGCTGAATCAGGAACGATGAACTAATCATATTTACAAAAACAAGAGAGGTCGAGTTCATACCAGCTTTTCTCATCTCAGTCAGTCCATCATATATCATCATAATTGCCTTTCACTTGCACGACTGAACGATGTGAATAATAATAATAGTGCACGTGCATTGGACTAAGCTAGAATCTGCAAGCATTCAATAAACAGGAGAAGACAAGGCAATATGGGCTCTTTTGTCAGATCAACAATAATGCATATAAGAGTCACTTCAACAATTTAGCATGGTCTTCTCCTATCGACCCCCAAAGAAAAGAAAAGAAATAAAACCATTTACATGGGAAAGCTCCCAACAAGCAAAAGAAGAACAGGAAATTTTTTTGGGTTTTCTTTTTAATTACTACTGCAAGCATGGAAATTAAAACAAGCTAAAAGCTACAACTAATTTTTTGGGTTTTTCTTAAGGTTTATTGAACACACAAGAAGAAAGCATAAAAAGGAAATAAACTAGCATGGATGATACAATGAAAAAGTATGAACACCGACACCTAACAATGAGTGTGTGAACATAAATGTAATGTCGGTGAGAAATACGTACTCCCCCAAGCTTAGGCTTTTGGCCTCAGTTGGTCTATGGCCACGGCTAGCCTGGCGGATATCCATAGTAATAGTTGGGGTCGTACTGCGATGTAGCAGTCATCGCATCGTGGGCTACAGCTTGGAGGCGAGCTATCTCAGCTCTCCTCTTATACTCTTCTGCCTTCTCTTTGGTTATAAAATATCTCCTTTTTCCTGAAAGTCAAAGAAAGTAGAAGCAGGGAGAGCGACGTGATAGGTGTGTCGTCTGTCAAAGATTAGTCGGTACTAGAGGAACTTTTCCTCCTCGGAGCTCACAAGATCGGCGTTACACAAATATGCGTTAAATTATTCCTTGATTTCCGCTTGATCCATAAAGTCCTCTGAAGGCCATTCACAGGGCCGCATTGGAGCGTCCCTTGGTGGCTCATCATCAGCATCACGCATTGCAAGCCTGGGCTCTTGTTTCCTTGAAGAGTCACCTTGGTACATTTTCCTAAAAATATTTCTTCCTCTGAAAAATTTCTAAAATTTTTAGTAACTTCAAAAATAAAAGTGAACCAAACTCAACAATATTGATAGCAACTACTCCTACAAGTGCCTAGAGCCTATATCATGCATCAAGACTACTTGGAACCACATAAATTTGACATGCAAGATCAAGAACAGGGTCACCTAGGCAGCACAAATTTGCAATGAATAAAGCACTAGAACAAAAACAAATTGGACCAATGGAGGAGTCACATACCAAGGAACAATCCCCCCAAGCAGTTTTGTGAGAGGTGCTTTGAGCAACGAGATCAAAAATGGCAGCAAAATGAGCTTGGACTCGGGTTTGAACTGGCTAATCGTGTTTGTGGGAGGAAGAAGGAGTGTGTGGGTGCAGGAATAAGTGGAGGAGGGCCACCGGGGGCCCACAAGGCAGGGGCCGCGCCCAGGGGGTAGGGCGCGCCCTCCACCCTCGTGGCCAGGTGGATGCCCCCCGTGATGTGTTCTCAGTGCCAAATATTCTCAAATATTTCAGAAAAAATCATATTTAAATTTCAGGGCATTTGGAGAACTTTTATTTTCGGGGTATTTTACATTGCACGGATAATTCAGATAACAGACAGAAAATAATATTTTTATTTTATTTAATATAAATAACAGAAAGTAAAAGGAGGGTACAGAAGGTTGTGCCTTCTAGTTTCATCCATCTCATGCTCATCAAAAGGAATCCACTAACAAGGTTGATCAAGTCTTGTTAACGAACTCATTCCGAATAACATGGAACCGGAGAAATTTCGAATAACACTATGTTACCTCAACGAGGATATGCACATCCCCAATAATAAGAATATCATATTTCTTTTTGACAGTAGGAAGAGGAAATTCAAAACCTCCAAAAATAATTGATGGAATTTTTCCAATAGAATTGATACTGTGGACTTGAGGTTGTTTCCTCGGAAAGTGTACCGTATGCTCATTACCATTAACATGAAAAGTGACATTGCCTTTGTTGCAATCAATAACAGCCCCTGCAGTATTCAAAAAGGGTCTTCCAAGAATAATAGACATACTATCGTCCTCGGGAATATCAAGAATAACAAAGTCCGTTAAAATAGTAACGTTTGCAACCACAACAGGCACATCCTCACAAATACCGACAGGTATAGCAGTTGATTTATCAGCCATTTGCAAAGATATTTCAGTAGGTGTCAACTTATTCAAATCAAGTCTACGATATAAAGAGAGAGGCATAACACTAACACCGGCTCCAAGATCACATAAAGCAGTTTTAACATAGTTCCTTTTAATGGAGCATGGTACAGTGGGTACTCCTAGATCTCCAAGTTTCTTTGGTATTCCACCCTTAAAAGTATAATTAGCAAGCATGGTGGAAATTTCAGCTTCCGGTATCTTTCTTTTATTAGTGACAATTTCTTTCATGTACTTAGCATAAGGATTCATTTTAAGCATATCAGTTAATCGCATACGCAAAAAGATAGGTCTAATCATTTTAGCAAAGCGCTTAAAATCCTGATCATCCTTTTTCTTGGATGGTTTGGGAGGAAAACGCATGGGTTTCTGAACCCAAGGCTCTCTTTCCTTTCCGTGTTTCCTAGCAACAAAGTCTTCCTTATCATAACGTTGATTCTTTGATTGTGGGTTATCAAGATCAACAGCAGGTTCAATTTCTATATCATTATCATTACTAGGTTGAGCATCGTCATGAACATTATCATTAACATTATCACTAGTTTCAGGTTCATTAACAGATTGTGTTTCAGCATCAGAAATAGAAATATCATTTGGATTCTCAGGTGTTTCAGCAATAGGTTCACTAGAAGCATGCAAAGTTCTATCATTTTTCTTTTTCTTCCTTTTAGAAGGACTAGGTGCATCTATATTATTTCTCTGAGAATCTTGCTCAATTCTCTTAGGGTGGCCTTCAGGATACAGAGGTTCCTGAGTCATTCTACCGGTTCTAGTAGCCACTCTAATAGCATAATCATTATTCTTACTATTCAATTCATTGAGCAAATCATTTTGAGCCTTAAGTACTTGTTCTACTTGAGTGGTAACCATAGAAGCATGTTTACTAATAAGTTTAAGTTCACCTTTGACATTAGACATATAATCACCCAAGTATTCAAGCATATTTGAATTGTATTTCAATTATGTACCAAAATAAGCATTAAAATCTTCTTGCTTCACCATAAAATTATCAAACTCATCTAAGCATTGGCTAGCAAACTTAGTAAGAGGGATTTTAGCTTTATCATATGTATAGAGAGAGTTTACCTTTACTACCTGTGTCGGGTTATCAAGACCTTGTATTTCTTCAATAGGTAATGGATTAAGATCATATGTTTCTTCAACAGGCGGTAAATTAAGACCGTGTATTTCTTCAATACGAGGTAAATTCTTAACATCTTCAGCTTTAATACCTTTTTCTTTCATAGAATTCTTTGCCTCTTGCATATCTTCAGGACTGAGAAACAGAACACCTCTTTTCTTCGGAGTTGGTTTGGGAATAGGCTCAGGAGCTAGCTCAGGAAGTGTCCAATTATTTTCATTTGTCAACATATTATTCAATAGAATTTCAGCTTCATCCGGTGTTCTTTCCCTGAAAACAGAACCAGCACAACTATCCAGGTAATCTCTGGAAGCATCGGTTAGTCCATTATAAAAGATATCAAGTATTTCATTTTTCTTAAGAGGATGATCAGGCAAAGCATTAAGTAACTTGAGAAGCCTCCCCCAAGCTTGAATTATATATATCCCTCAAAGCAGCTTGTTTCTTATGAGCAGGGAAATATTTAGCAGAGAAGTAATAAATCATATCCTGGGGACTACGCACATAACCAGGATCCGGAGAATTAAACCATATCTTAGCATCACCTTTTAATGAGAACGGAAATATTTTAAGGATATAAAGGTAGCGAGATTTCTCATCATTAGTGAACATGGTGGCTATATCATTTAATTTAGTAAGATGTGCCACAACAGTTTCAGATTCACAG
Source organism: Triticum urartu (assembly GCF_056163025.1). NCBI lineage: Eukaryota > Viridiplantae > Streptophyta > Magnoliopsida > Poales > Poaceae > Triticum > Triticum urartu. The sequence goes on from NC_141875.1 coordinate 562,573,509, forward strand.
CCATGAAAAGGATCAGATTCAACCAAAGTAATTATATCAGGATCAACAGAGAATTCATAATCCTTATCAGTAACACAGATAGGTGAAGTAGCAAAAGCAGGGCCAGGTTTCATTCTAGCATTAAGGGATTGCTGCTTCCATTTAGCTAATAACCTCTTTAGATCATATCTATCATTGCAAGCTAAAATAGCTCTAGAGGATTCTTCATCCAGAACATAACCCTCAGGAACAAAGGCAATTCATATTTATTAGGGGGAGAATCTTCATCATCACTTTAATCAATATTATCATTTTCAATAATTTTATTCTCTCTAACCCTAGCAAGTTGTTCATCAAGAAATTCACCAAGTGGCACAGTAGTATCAAGCATAGAAGTAGTTTCATCATAAGTATCATGCATAGCGGAAGTGGCATCATCAATAACATGCGACATATCAGAATGAATAGCAGAAGCAGGTTTAGGTGTCGCAAGCTTACTCAAAACAGAATGTGAATCAAGTGCGGAGCTAGATGGCAGTTCCTTACCTCCCCTCGTAGTTGAGGGATAAATCTTGGTTCTTGGATCTTTCAAGTTCTTCATAATGATAAGCAGATATAAATCCCAAGTGACTCAAAGAATAGAGCTATGCTCCCCGGAAACGGTGCCAGAAAATAGTCTTGATAACCCACAAGTATAGGGGATCGCAACAGTTTTCGAGGGTAGAGTATTCAACCCAAATTTATTGATTCGACACAAGGGGAGCCAAAGAATATTCTCAAGTATTAGCAGCTGAGTTTTCAATTCAACCACACCTGGAAACTTAATATCTGCAGTGAAGTGTTTAGTAGCAAAGTAATATGATAGTAGTGGTAACGGTAGCAAAAGGTAATGATAGCAAAAGTAATGTTTTTGGTATTTTGTAGTGATGATAGCAATAGCAACGGAAAAGTAAATAAGCGAAGAACAATATATGGAAAGCTCGTAGGCAATGGATCGGTGATAGAGAATTATGCCGGATGTGGTTCATCATGTAACAGTCATAACCTAGGGTGACAAAGAACTAGCTCCAATTCATCAATGTAATGTAGGCATGTATTCCGAATATAGTCATACGTGCTTATGGAAAACAACTTGCATGACATCTTTTGTCCTACCCTCCCGTGGCAGCGGGGTCCTAGCAGAAACTAAGGGATATTAAGGCCTCCTTTTAATAGAGTACCGGACCAAAGCATTAACACATAGTGAATACATGAACTCCTCAAACTACGGTCATCACCGGGAGTGGTCCCGATTATTGTCACTTCGGGGTTGTCGGATCATAACACATAGTAGGTGACTATAGACTTGCAAGATAGGATCAAGAACTCTCATATATTGATGAAAACATAATATGTTCATATCTAAAATCATGGCACTCGGGCCCTAGTGACAAGCATTAAGCATGGCAAAGTCATAGCAACATCAATCTTAGAACATAGTGGATACTAGGGATCAAACCCTAACAAAACTAACTCGGTTACATGATAAATCTCATCCAACCCATCACCGTCCAGTAAGCCTACGATGGAATTACTCACGCACGGCGGTGAGCATCATGAAATTGGTGATGGAGGAAGGTTGATGATGACGATGGCGATGGATTCCCCTCTCTGGAGCCCCGAACGGACTCCTGATCAGCCCTCCCGAGAGGTTTTAGGGCTTGGCGGCGGCTCCGTATCATAAAACGGGATTATCAGTGTCAAAACCGGCGGATCTCAGGTAGGGGGTCCCGAACTGTGCGTCTAGGTGGATGGTAATAGGAGACAAGGGACACGATGTTTTTACCCAGGTTCGGGCCCTCTCGATGGAGGTAAAACCCTACTCCTGCTTGATTAATATTGATGATATGGGTAGTACAAGAGTAGATCTACCACGAGATCAAGGAGGCTAAACCCTAGAAGCTAGCCTATGGTCTGATTGTTCCTACGGACTAAAACCCTCCGGTTTATATAGACACCGGAGAGGGCTAGGGTTACACAGAGTCGGTTACAATGGTAGGAGATCTACATATCCGTATCGCCAAGCTTACCTTCCATGCCAAGGAAAGTCCCTTCCGGACACGGGACGAAGTCTTAAATCTTGTATCTTCATAGTCCAGGAGTCCGGCCGAAGGTATAGTCCGACTATCCGGACACCCCCTAATCCAGGACTCCCTCAGTAGCCCCCAAACCAGGCTTCAATGACGACGAGTCCAGCGCGCAGATTGTCTTCGGCATTGCAAGGCGGGTTCTCCTCCAAATTTCGTGTACCTGTTGAATAATGTCCGGTTTCTTGTAAATGCAGCGCTCCTTGGCTTCTACGCCCAATAATGGCCATCTTCCACGTGTCAAACAAATACGAGAAGTCAGGGTGTTTTTACATTTAGACCCCTAGCCGCATGAATGAGCCGCCTATTTAAGGGGACGAGGATTTAGATCAAAACCACACCTTCTCCCCTCCGCGAGTATTCATCAGAGCGTATCCGACAGAGGTCCATTCTATCATGGCCGGCCGCCGCAGCTCCTCCTCTCGCCCTTCCAGCCCTCAGCCTGGAGATTGGGAGAGATGCTCCATCCCGCACAGCGAGCTAGTGACGCTCTAGACCAAAGGATTTCTCCCCCCGGCCTATATGGTCCCGGTTCGAGCCGGACTTGCCACCTATAATGGCGGAGAGCAAGCGAAGAGCGCCCCCAATCCCTCCAAAGGAGATCGGGTATGCCTTGTCCCTTACTTAATAAGAGGGCTCGGATTTCCAATTCATCCGTTTCTCCGGGGGCTCCTGGAGTTCTATGGCCTCCAGCTACACAACCTCACGCCTGCCTCCATATTGCATATCGCGGGCTTCGTAGCCCTTTGCGAGTTGTTTTTGGGCTGCGAGGCTCATTTCGCACTGTGGAAAAGGATATTCTGCCTTGTGCCCCATTCTCAGAAGGGGACAGTATATCAAGTGGGTGGATCCGAAGTGTGGCGCATCGCCGGGACCGGATATCTATCCGGAACCCCAAAGAAGGCGTCCGAGGACTGGCCTTCGAAATGGTTTTATATAGAGGATGTCCCGCTGCCGGATCCTGTCCGGATCGGCCTCCCTGAGTTCGACAGTGCTCCCCTAAAGAAGCGCCTAAGCTGGTGTCCACGGAGCCCTCAGAGGGAAAGTGACAAGGACGTTCTTTACCTGATGGGCCGGATAAGATTGTTAGCTCATTCCAGACTGACCATGATCGGGGTCATGGCCGCATGCATCATGCAAGGGGTGCAGCCGCTTCAGTATAGAGGCCACCCCATGTGGGACTTCAACGGGGAGGACGACGCCACCCGCCACGGCCGTAAGGGGCCGGATTCGGCTGCCACTCTAATAAAGATCTTGTCCGCTTTGTACAAGGGAGAAGAGGAGGAATTTCTCCATGTCAACCCACAGGGTGGATTTTCTATGTATAATCCCCCAAGTTAGGTAAGTGGACACTTTTACTTGCCCATCCGTTTTATATTCCTATCATTAAATATTCAGTCTAACGACTTCAACGCAGGAACTGCGCTAGGCTGTTAAAGAAGTAAACAACCCTCCTCCACAACCCGAGGATCCGGGACGGTCCCTCGACCTGGCCTCTCAAGAGGATCCGGACTTATCTGTGGAGCTGATTGATGGGGTGTTTCATCAATTGAGCAAGGACAACGCCTTGGTGGCCATTACGGTCGATTACCCAGGGCTACTCCCAGCCTCACAGGTAACTGAGACCGAAGTCCCAGCACTTTGAAAAGGGATCTATCCTCGCGTGTTTTCGATTGTCGTATGACAACTGTGTTTTGCAGGGGAGGTCCTTGAAACGGGAGGCCGAGCCTGCGGCGACTAGCCAATGAGGGGCGGCAAGGCCCCGCGGGATGAAAAGAAGTGAGGTCCGGACTGAGACGCCGGCGCAAAGGTATAGTGCGCCATCTTATTCCCAGGTGTTATTCCTTCAAGGCATATTAACGCTCGTGCTCTCTTCAGGACGAAGAGACCTCGCCGGACTATATCCGGAGAGGTTGCCAATCGCGCCTCCACCAGCTAGGCTCCAAAGCCTGGTCCGGAAGCGGAGGCGAACACAAGGCGCGCACCGGACGCTCCTCCGACAGAGGATGCGGACAAGCTGTCTGCCACCAATTCCGAGGTGGAGAGTGCCATGAACCACAGGCGTCGCCGGACAGTTCTTTGCGACGCTTGTTTCTCCCAAGAGGCATTGGATGCCTTCAATTCGGGAGATGCGTACCTCCGTGCCGCTCAAAATGGTCTAGCCAGAGCCACGGAGCAATATGTAAAAGACATACGGGTAAGAAAATTTTGGTAATTATATATATACTAGTAGCCCCTGAGACTTGAAACAGTTAGAATAACTGATTTAAGGATCATTTGTTATGTAGGTTCTTACAGAAAAGAATACCCTACTGTGCCAGGAGCTGGAAGAGTGCAAAGCCCAACTTGAGGCCGCACTAGCCGCGGCAGGGGAGCCCAGGGAGACCCCCTCTGGTAATATACGCTTCTAAAGATAAGTATTTTGCGAAGTGCGGCGTGGGTGCAAATCTGACAAATGAAATTGCAGATGGCGCCGGATTAAATCCGGAAAAGCAACAATTCCTACGCCAGCTGAAGGCTGGTGAGAGCATGCTGACAAAGGTGAGGCGGGAGAAGAACGATCTCCAAGATGCCAACACCAAGCTGGGCGTTGAACTTAAGGATGTTCGTGCCCAGCTGTTGGACTCTGTTAAGGAGAATCAGCGGCTTCGACGCGGCATATTTAGTAAGTGCTTAAACGAACGTTGAAAAAAGAGTTCGGTGAGGAAGTCGACTAACAGAGTAATGTCTGTAGGTATGCTAACAGGTCGTCCTGCAGAGGAAATGCCCGGTTCTACGGGTGACCTTCTTCCCGAGCTCTCACAACTGCACAAGCGAGTTCGGCAGGTGATGCAAGGCGTCGCCCAGGCCTTGTGGCCATCCGTCTCCATGCCCGAAGGCCTTGGAGAGCTTGTAGATAAGATGAAGGGAGTGCGGAGGCGCTTCCGATTGTGGAAGATGTCGGCCTACCGTCAAGGCGCCAGGGAGGCCTGGGCCATGGTGAAGACGCGGTACATGAAGGCTGACCCAAACCACATGGCCGAGGTCGGACCCGTGGGGCCCGATGGGAAGGTGATCCCTGTGAGCTTAGTATACGGCCAAGTAGAATTGGCCACAAAGGATTCCCAACAGGACTGTAAACTAGACAGCCTGTTAGATGGTATTGAAGAGGACTACAATCAGTCAGATTGACTATGTAATTTTAATTGACATGTGTAATGCCTTCTAGCCGGATTGTAGATCGTTTGTCATGGCTGACCTTTTCGCTTCAACCTCGGGACCTGACGGTCCGGAGTGTGTCCGAATACCCTCGCGGTTATATAAGAATCGGGGTATGCATGGAGACCAGGCGTAGGGGTCATTAGTGCTTGAACAGACAAGTCCCCAACTAGTTATGTTATATTACATGGTTAGTAAGAAACATCTTCTAGGGAGAATAGTTCCATTAGGGGTTCCTTTCCCTAGGAGGCATGCCCTAAAGTGCATGTCCATTCTACGAAAAGAGACGCAGGAAAAACATCTGGGGGCGTATAGATAAATAAGTGAAAAAAAGCTCATCTTTAGTTCACCGAACGAATATTCCCTTAAGAACACTAGCTTTCGGCTTCACCCAGTCTGAGGTACACATCCGGCTGACCCGGCAGTAACAATGGCAGAGGTGCTCCCTTTACCACCTAGCCGAACAATCGGGAACGTAGGGGTAAGCACAGGAGCCAGGCAACCCAGCTTGGCCAAAACTTATGTCATATCCATGCATATAATGGTGAATAAAAGGTACATGCAGAAGTGTGACACATGTGTTGGGCATGAAGCCCGTATAAATAAGCTTCTGTTTAAAGAAGCCCCCAGGTTTAATGAGCGCGGATAGCGCGTCACTTTATGAGCCTTTAAAGGCTATAAGAGAGAGGGAGGGGAGAAGGAGAGAAATGTAAGACAGAAAGTATAAAAAAAATGGACAGAGGAAGGAGACGAACACAGAGTCCGGCGCTAGGCATAGAATCTTCGGAGCCGGGCTGCGTTCCATGGGTTCGGCTCGAGTCGGTTATCCGATGCATCTCGCAGGCGGTACGCTCCACCAGTCAGGACTTGGTCAATTATGAAGGGACCTTCCCACTTGGGCTTGAGTTTGTCCTTTTTCTTGTCCAGCAGGCGTAGGACTAATTCGCCAACGTTGTAATTTTTGGCCCGTACTTCTCTACTTTGGTATCTTCGAGCCTACTATTGATAGAATGCGGAACGGGCTTTTGCCACGTCACGCTCTTCCTCCAAGGCGTCTAAACTGTCCTGCTGATCGAGCTCGGCTTCTCTTTCTTCATACATGCGCACTCGAGGTGAGTCATGAATTATGTCGCAGGGCAAAACTGCCTCTGCGCCGTACACCATGAAGAATGGTGTGTATCCAGTGGTGCGATTCGGCGTGGTCCGCAGCCCCCAGAGTACGGAGTCGAGCTCCTCTACCCAGTGCGTATTAGATTCCTTAAGGGACCGCACTAATCTGGGTTTGATGCCGCTCATGATAAGACCATTTGCACGTTCGACCTAGCCGTTAGTTTGTGGGTGATAGACGGAAGCATAATCGAGCTTGATGCCCATGTTTTTGCACCAGAGTTTTACCTCGTCGGCTGTAAAGCTCGTGCCGTTATCAGTGATGATGCTGTGGGGGACGCCGTAACGGTGTACAACCCCAGATATAAAGTCTATCACCGGTCCGGATTCGGCCGTCTTAACAGGCTTGGCTTCTATCCATTTGGTGAACTTATCCACCATGACCAGTAAGTATTTTTTCTTGTGGGTTCCGCCTTTAAGGGGTCCAACCATGTCAAGCCCCCAGACCGCGAAGGGCCAAGTGATGGGGATAGTTTGGAGGGCAGTGGGTGGCATATGGCTTTGGTTTGCAAAAATCTGGCAACCGACGCATCGTTGGACTAAGTCCTGGGCGTCTGCCCGGGCCATCGGCCAATAAAAGCCTGTACGAAAGGCCTTGCTTACAAGGGACCGAGCTGCAGCGTGATGACCGCCGAGTCCGGCATGAATTTCAGCCAGGAGGTTCCGCCCTTCCTCTTCGGAGATGCACCTTTGAAGGACTCCGGTAGTGCTTTTCTTATAAAGCTCTCCCTCATGGACTTTATAGGCTTTAGATCGCCTCACTATGCAGCGTGCCTCATTTTGGTCCTCGGGGAGTTCCTGCCTAGTAAGGTAGGCGAGGAATGGTTCTGTCCACGGGGCGATGACGGCCATTATTACGTGGGCTGAAGGTGTTATTTCATTGGCAGAGCCTCCAATTATGTTAGAGTGTTCGGTGTTGGGCAGTGCGGTTGGGTCCGGGCTGTTATTGCCGGGTTCCCCTTCCCATACTACGGATGGCTTGAACAGCCTTTCCAAGAGGATGTTGGGGGGACTACATCGCGTTTTGCGCCGATGCGTGCCAGGACATCTGCCGCCTGATTATTTTCCCGGGCTATATGGTGAAATTTGAGCCCTTCGAACCGAGCTGACATTTTTAGGACGGCGTTGTGATAAGCTGCCATTTTTGGATCCTTGGCATCAAAATCTCCATTTATTTGGGATATTGCAAGGTTCGAGTCCCCGCGCACCTCTAGGCGTTGAATGCCCATGGATACTGCCATTCAGAGACCATGTAAAAGGGCCTCATATTCGGCTGCATTGTTGGAGTCTGTGTACATTATCTGGAGTACGTATTGAACTATGTCTCCTGTGGGGGACGTCAAAACGATGCCAGCCCCTAGACCGGCCAACATTTTGGAGCCATCGAAGTGCATGACCCAGTTTGAATATGTGTCATACTCTTTAGGGAGTTCGGCCTCCGTCCATTCTGTGACAAAGTCGGCCAAAACTTGCGACTTGATAGCTCGTCGTGGCTTGTAAGTTATGTCGAACGGGAGGAGCTCAATGGCCCATTTTTCAATCCGGCCCGTCGCGTCGCGGTTGTTTATAACATCGTTAAGTGGCACTTCCCAGGCTACTGTTATTGAACACTCTTGAAAGTAGTGTTGCAGCTTCCGGGATACCATAAATACCGCGTACGCAATCTTTTGATAATGCGGATATCGTGACTTGCACGGAGTAAGGACAGTGGACACATAGTAGACCGGCTTTTGAAGGGGGAATTTGTGTCCGTCCGTTTCTCGTTCGACGACGAGCACTGCGCTTACGACCTGATCGGTTGCTGCAATGTATAATAGCATTGGTTCGCCAATGTTTGGCGCGGCCAGGACTGGGTTTGTTGCCAAGATGGCTTTTATTTCGTCGAGTCCGGCCGTGGCTGCATCCGTCCACTTGAAGTGTTCGGTGCGCCGAAGGAGGCGGTAAAGGGGTAGGGCCTTTTCTCCCAAGCGGGAGATAAAGCGGCTTAGAGCCGCCACGCATCCGGTTAATTTTTGTATTTGTTTGAGGTCCTTCGGGATATCCAATTGTGACAGAGCTTGGATCTTGGCTGGATTTGCTTCAATTCCTCTACCGGATACAATGAAGCCTAAGAGCTTTCCGGCTGGAACGCCGAAAACGCATTTTTTCGGGTTGAGCTTGATGTCGTATGTTCGGAGGTTATCGAATGTTAACCTCAAGTCGTCTACTAGAGATTCGACATGTCTTGTTTTAATGACCACATCATCTATGTATGCCTCCACTGTTTTGCCGATCTGGTTTGCCAGACATGTCTGAATCATGCGCTGATATGTTGCGCTGGCGTTTTTGAGCCTGAAGGGCATTGTGTTGAAGCAGAATGGGCCGTATGGTGTGATGAATGCCGTTGCAGCTTGGTCTGACTCTGCCATCTTTATTTGATGGTAGCCGGAGTATGCGTCGAGGAAACACAACGAATCGTGTCCTGCGGTAGCATCGATATTTGATCGATGCGGAGGAGGGGGAAGGGATCCTTTGGGCAAGCCTTGTTAAGGTCTTTAAAATCAACGCACAGGCGCCAGGATTTTTCCTTCTTTGGTACCATCACCAGGTTTGCTAGCCAGTCCGGGTGTTTTACATCTTTGATGAATTCGGCCTCCAATAGATTGGCTAGTTCCTCTCCCATGGTCTGTCTCTTAGGTTCGGAAAAACGCCGAAGAGCCTGTTTGACTGGCTTGAATCCTTTTAGGATATTTAAGCTGTGTTCGGCCAGCCTGTGTGGGATTCCTGGCATGTCTGAAGGGTGCCAGGAGAAAATGTCCCAGTTCTATCGTAGGAACTCTCGCAGTGCGGCAGGGTTTAACTATGCCCCGATGGAAGCTGTTTTATTGGGGTCCATTGGATGGACCTGGAATTTGACTATTTCGTCTGTCGATTTAAAGGAGGTGGACTTGGATCTTTTGTCGAGTATCACATCGTCCCTATTCACCGTGGAGCGTAGCGCAGTCAGTTCCTCAGCCGCTAGGGCTTCGGATAGCGCCTCGAGGGCCAGTGCGGCTGTCTTGTTTTCGGCGCGGAGTGCTATGTCCGGATCACTAGCGAGAGTGATGATTCCGTTAGGCCTGGGCATCTTGAGCTTCATGTACCCGTAATGGGGTATTGCTTGGAAGATTGTAAACGCTTCCCGCCCTAGCAGAGCGTGGTATCCGCTACTGAACGGGGCCACTTGGAACGTGACCTCTTCGGACCTGTAATTATCCGGCGTGCCGAACACCACATCTAGTGTGATTTTTCCTGTACAGTGCGCTTCCCGACTGGGGATTATTCCTCTAAAGGTTGTGCTGCTTCGCTCAATGCGGTTCCAGTCTATTTCCATTTTTTGAAGGGTTTCCTCATAAATGAGGTTCAATCCGCTGCCACCATCCATGAGTACCTTGGTAAGACGAAAGCCGTCCACTATTGGACTGAGGACCAATGCGGCTGGTGCTCGGGCTGTTCGGAATTTAGGTTCATCACTGGCGTTAAAAGTAATAGCCGTGTCACTCCATGGGTTTATTGTTGCTACTTGGTAGACTTCAGCAAGGCTGCGGAGTGTTCTTTTTCGCATATTATTTGATGCGAAAGTTTCGAAGACTGTTAATACCGTACTGGTGTCTCTGGGGTGGCTTTCTGTGGCTTCTGGAATTAGAAGAACTTCGCCAATTTTTGCCACCTTCCGGAGTATCCAACATGCTCTAAGGCTGTGAGTTGGTGTGGCGCCCTCTGCACTGTGAATTTTACAGGGTCCATTAAGCCATCCTTCCAGTACGGTTCCGTGCCCTGTAGAGGGCTTTTGCTTTTTGGTATTGAAACCGGGTGTCTGGCGATGATGCACCCTTTTATTTCGGACTGGGTTTGTATTCAGGGCCGGATTGTCCCAAAATTTTATTTCGGTTTTCCAAGCGCTTTCCATCGCGCAGTACTTTCGTACTATGGACGCCAAGTTAGCGAAGCGTGTAATATCACGACGACTTATGGCGTTGAGGATTCCCTTGTCCGTGCAATTATTGCAGAAGAATGAAATTGCGTCTTCCCCGTGGCAGTCCTTTATCCTGTTCATAACCAGGAGGAATCTGGCCCAGTAATGATGTACTGTTTCTTCGGGCTCTTGCCTAATTTGGGATAGATCGCTTATGTACGGGTGGGTGGGTGGAATCAAATCCGAAACCTCACCCAATCTGAGACCCAGAGGCCAAGGAGTTTCCGAACTCGGAAGTTTGGATTCTTGGATGCTGTCCAATGAATCTAGCCCGTCGCCTGACTTTAAGTTCAGGTCATGAGTGATGTCCTCCCCTCCGCGGGTATCCGGCTTGGAGGGATCGGGAATCCAGACATAGCTAGTCCTTAAGATAGATGAAGGTTCGCCGCACTGTCCCTCTACCACGTCAACGTGATGGGTGACCTGGGGAGAGTCAATCTCTCTCAGATCGGGTTTAGGCCCAATCTGGTTGTAATCCGTAGCGACTCCCAGGGCGGCGATGCGATCCAAGAGCTCGTTTAGGGAAGAGAGCTCCATTGGATCTAGCTGCTCGGTGAATTCCGAGCCGACGTGAAGATTGCTTTCGATGACCCGAGAGGTCATCGTCGGCACAGCAGCCGGACAAGCAGTCATAAGGAAACCACCTAGCCGGAGAGTTTGGCCGACAGCCAAAGCTCCCTTAGCAACGGTGTCGTCTTTAAAGACGGGATGAGGCATCCTTCCTGATGGCGACGACACAGAGGAACTCTCAATGAAAGCACCAATGTCGGTGTCAAAACCGGCGGATCTCGAGTAGGGGGTCCCGAACTGTGCGTCTAGGCGGATGGTAACAGGAGACAAGGGACACGATGTTTTTACCCAGGTTCGGGCCCTCTCGATGGAGGTAAAACCCTACTTCTGCTTGATTAATATTGATGATATGGGTAGTACAAGAGTAGATCTACCACGAGATCAAGGAGGCTAAACCCTAGAAGCTAGCCTATGGTCCGATTGTTCCTACGGACTAAAACCCTCCGGTTTATATAGACACCGGAGAGGGCTAGGGTTACATAGAGTCGGTTACAATGGTAGGAGATCTACATATCCGTATCGCCAAGCTTGCCTTCCATGCGAAGGAAAGTCCCTTCCGGACACGGGACGAAGTCTTCAATCTTGTATCTTCATAGTCCAGGAGTCCGGCCGAAGGTATAGTCCGGCTATCCGGACACCCCCTAATCCAGGACTCCCTCAGTGATGAATCCTTCTCTCCTATTTTTTTCTCCTCGAAAGCAAATATATAGAGTTGGAGTTGAGGTCGGAGGAGCTCCAGGGGGCCCACGAGGTAGGGGGCGTGCCCAGGGGGCAGGCGCACCCCCCACCCTCGTGGCTAGGGTGTAGGCCCCCTGGTCTTCATCTTTTGCAAGGATTTTTTATTATTTCCAAAAAGATGTTCCGTGAAGTTTCAGGTCATTCCGAGAACTTTTGTTTCTGCACATAAATAACACCATGGCAATTCTGCTGAAAATAGCGTCAGTCCGGGATAGTTCCATTCAAATCATGCAAGTTAGAGTCCAAAACAAGGGCAAAAGTGTTTGGAAAAGTAGATACAATGGAGACATATCACACATCACTATGAGCCTTGCTAGCAATGTGACTAATGAGTTAGTCACGGGATGATGTATTATAGAACGAGTAAAGAGACTTGCCGGTAACGAGATTGAACTAGGTATGATGATATCGATGATCGAATCTCGGGTAAGTAACATACCGATGACAAAGGGGATAACGTATGTTGTTATGCGGTTTCACCGATAAAGATCTTCTTAGAATATGTAGGAGCCAATATGAGCAACCAGGTTCCGCTATTGGTTATTGACCGGAGATGTGTCTCGGTCTTGTCTACATAGTTCTCGAACCCGTAGGGTCCGCTGATGTCTACTACACAACCTTCTTCTTGTAGACGTTGTTGGGCCTCCAAGTGCAGTGGTTTGTAGGACAGTAGCAAATTTCCCTCAAGTGGATGACCTAAGGTTTATCAATCCGTGGGAGGCGTAGGATGAAGATGGTCTCTCTCAAGCAACCCTGCAACCAAATAACAAAGAGTCTCTTGTGTCCCCAACACACCTAATACAACGGTAAATTGTATAGGTGCACTAGTTCGGCGAAGAGATGGTAATACAAGTGGTATATGGATAGTAGATACGGGTATTTGTAATCTGAAATTATAAAAACAACAAGGTAGCAAGTGATAAAAGTGAGCGTAAACGGTATTGCAATGCGTGGAAATAAGGCATATGTTTCATACTTTCACTAGTGTAAGTTCCCTCAACAATACTAACATAATTGGATCACATAACTATGCCTCAACATGCAACAAAGAGTCACTCCAAAGTCACTAATAGTGGAGAACGAACGAAGAGATTATGGTAGGGTACGAAACCACCTCAAAGTTATTCTTTCCAATCAATCCGTTGGGCTATTCCTATAAGTGTCACAAACAGCCCTAGAGTTCGTACTAGAATAACACCTTAAGACACAAATCAACCAAAACCCTAATGTCACCTAGATACTCCAATGTCACCTCAAGTATCCATGGGTATGATTATACGATATGCGTCACACAATCTCAGATTCATCTATTCAACCAACACAAAGGACCTCAAAGAGTGCCCCAAAGTTTCTACCGGAGAATCATGATGAAAACGTGTGCCAACCCCTATGCATAGGTTCATGGGCGGAACCCGCAAGTTGATCACCAAAACATACATCAAGTGAATCACGTGGTATCCCATTGTCACCACAGATACGCACGGCAAGACATACATCAAGTGTTCTCAAATCTTTAAAGACTCAATCCGATAAGATTACTTCAAAGGGGAAACTCAATTCATTACAAGAGAGTAGAGGGGGGAAGAAACATCATAGGATCCAAATATAATAGCAAAGCTCGCGATACATCAAGATCGTATCACCTCAAGAACACGAGAGAGAGAGAGAGAGAGATCAAACACATAGCTACTGGTACATACCCTCAGCCCCGAGGGAGAACTACTCCCTCCTCGTCATGGAGAGCACCGGGATGATGAAGATGGACACCGGAGAAGGATTGCCCCCTCCGGCAGGGTGCCAGAACGGGTCTAGATTGGCTTTCGGTGGCTACGGAGGCTTCTAGCGGCGGAACTCCCGATCTATTGTGCTCTCGGATGTTTTTAGGGTATATGGAGATATATAGGTGGAAGAAGTACGTCAGGGGGGCCACGAGGGGCTCACGAGGGTGGAGGGCGCGCCCAGGGGGTGGGCGCGCCCCCCTGCCTCGTGACCTCCTCACAGATCCCCCGACGTGCACTCCAATTCTTCTAGGCTTCTTTCCTTCCAAAAATGAGTTCCGTGAAGTTTGAGGTCAATTGGACTCCGTTTGATTTTCCTTTTCTTCGAAACCTTAAAACAGGGAAAAAAACAAAAACTGGCACTGGGCTCTGGGTTAATAGGTTAGTCCAAAAAATGATATAAAAGTGTATAATAAAGCCCATAAACATTCAAAACAGTAGATAATATAGCATGGAGCAATCAAAAATTATAGATACGTTGGAGATGTATCATCCGCACGCTTAACATTCGATGACGATTTGTATTATGAGTTATGTGATTTGATGACCAAAGTTTGTTCGGAGTCCCGGATGAGATCACGGACTTGACGAGGAGTCTCGAAATGGTCGAGTGGTAAAGATTCATATATTGGAAGGCTATATTCGGACATCGGAATAGGTCTGAGTGATTCGGGTATTTTTTGGAAAATCGGGGAGTTACAGGAATTCACCGAAGGAAGTATTGGGCCTTATCGGGCTTTAGTGGAAAGTAGAGAAGGGCCACAAGGGGAGGCAGCGTGCCCCCCATGGGCTGGTCCGATTTGGACTAGGAGGGGGCGGCGCCCCCCTCTTTCCTTCTCCCTCTCCTCCTCCTTCCCTCTCTCCACCTCTTGGAAAAGGAAGGGGACTCCAACTAGGATTGGGAATCCAAGTTGGACTCCCCCTATAGGCGCGCCCCTCCTAGGCCGGCCTCCTCCTCCTCCCTCCTTTATATACGGGGGAGGAGGCACCCCAAAGACACACCAAGTCTTCTCTTAGCCGTGTGCGGTGCCCCTCCATAGTTTTACACCTCGGTCATATTGTCGTAGTGCTTAGGCGAAGCCCCACGTCGGTAACTTCATCATCACCGTCAACATGCCGTCGTGCTGACAGAACTCACCCTCGGTCTCAGCTGGATCAAGAGTACGAGGGACGTCACCGGGCTGAATGTGTGCAGATCGCGGAGGTGCCGTGCGTTCAGTACTTGATCAGTTGGATCATGAAGACGTTCGACTACATCAACCGCGTTACTAAACGCTTCCGCTTTTGGTCTACGAGGGTACGTAGACACACTCTCCCCTCTCATTGTTATGCATATCCTAGATAGATCTTGCGTGATCGTAGGTAAAATTTTTGAAATACTGCGTTCCCCAACAGACGTGTGCTGACATTGCGTATTGCGGTGCACCCTATGGTGCAAACGCCACGTACGCGGCCGAGAAGGTGCACGTGCCCATGTTACGCCTTCTGGGAATAGTGCCACACTTATAACCGTCAGTAAATTTTGAGCATGCGTCCCATCACATTCCAAATTGCAAACCTGTTCACACCGATCAAAACCTAAATGGTTTCCCACTTAGGAGTGTATTCGTACTCGGTTATAAATACTAATACTCCAAGATGACTGCACATTCCTCCTCAACTCATCATCCACAAAAACAAACAACTCATTTATCATCGTTCCCTTGCGTCATCCATGGCCAGCATGAGTTCTGGGTCGAGAGATTGCCACCAAGGAGATGCGAGCATGGAAGCGGAAGCACGAGGGATGTCCCGCCTCACCGTGAACACAGCTGACATGTCCCACCGCGCGGCCGTAGCAGCACAGAGGTCCCGCCGCGCTGCCGAAGTAGCACGGTGGTCCTGCCACGCCGTCGATGCAGCAGACTGGTCCGGCCGTGCCACGGAAGCAGAAGAGATGTCTCGCCGCACCATGAATGCAGCAGAGATGTCCTCCCGCACCGCGGCGGCCTGGGAAAATGTCTCGTAGGCAGGCAAGGACTCTTACAGGCGCATTCATGCAATCATCCATAGCTAGATGGATCAGATCTCTGGCTGGGCGAGGTTGCGGGACGACATGAAAGCCTCTTTTGAACAGGCTACCGGTGTCATCCGACAACTAAATGGGAGCAGTGCGAAGCTCTGTGCCGAGAGCGACCTACTGAGAGCGAATGTCGGATCACGGGTTCAGGAAAAACCCTTAAGGTTCGAACACTACGGTGCGCGCGAAGATTTCCCCCCTACCGATCCGCTCCTGAGGAGGTCTTGCGTCGTCCGCCTCACGAGGCTTGGCCCCTCGCGAGGGTCTTGAATGCCTTGTTGATGAAGATGGGTCATACAGGCCTGCCAGCAAAGCCACGCCGCGGGCCACAGGCAGGCAAGTCTGGGGACCCTCGTTCCCAGAACACCAACAGTAGCCCCCGGGCCCAAGGGGCGCTCGGGCTTGGCTTCAAGGCGAAGCCAAAGGTCAAGTGCGGAGCGCCGTGGGCCCCAATAGCATGCGGCCTTGGTTGACGCGTGGCGGTTGATTGGACGTCGGCGTCTCTGCTTCCCCATGCTACCTCGGCAACTGCCTGACTTGACAAGTCCCTGCGACATGCAAGGAAAACCATCATTACATGTGATCATGGAGGGTGTTGGTTGGCCTTCTCCTGGTATAAATGGGAGGGGGCAGAGTCCCCGTCGCCCATCTTTCTTCAGCCTCTCCCGCCTCTTCTCCTTCCTAGATCCACTCCTTGCTTGTGCAGACATGGCGTCGATCCGGAGGTTCTCGGCCGTAGAGAAGGGCAAGGCTCCCCTTACTGAGCCCGAGCTGCTCCCACCGAAGAAGAGGAGGTCTCATCGCCGCGAGATGGTCGTGAGGCCGGTGGTGTCGTGGCCTTGGTACGAAAGACCGCCTCCTGGGTACCCGCTGCCCTTGTATGCTCACGCCAACGATTCCGGAGGAAGGAGCGGTGAGCGGCGCCGCCCGCGCCAGAGCCGTTGCCGCCGTGCCGCGGAGGCACACGTAGTCACCCCAGGGGTCCATGCTATGGACTCCTCGCACGAGTTCGTGCTGTGGGCGGTGATGCCCCCGAGCACTTGGATATGCCTCCCGCAGTTCTTCACCGCTGAGATGCCGTCGAGGGGCCTTCGCGAGCTTTGGCTACAACACGCCAACTGCGACGCCCCGACGACTGGAGCGGAGATTGGAGCCGTTGCCTCCGGGAAGATCTTCATGACCCGAGGCTGGGGCGAGATTGCCCGAGTCTGCCTCGCAGAGGGCGCCCTCACAATCCACTTCGAGTACGACGGCGCCTCTGTGCTGTTCTTCAAGGTCTTCGATGAGGAAGGCCGCCGCCTGGAGTGCTGCCCTGAAGGAGGTCGCCAGGACGACGCTACGGCGGGTGCTGGGCTCGCCGCAGGCCTCGCCTGCAGCTCCTCCAGCGACAGCGGCGACTCCTGGTAGTCCAGGACTCTCCTAAGCTCTTGGAGTCTCCGGAGACGAGCGATGACAGCTAAGTGCCCCCGACCTCCCGCCATGCCCAGAGCAGGGCTGCGGCGTCCAGCCGCCGTCACCGCTGATCTGGATGGGGTTGGCGCTGTCCACGCGTGGCCCACTGTTGATGATGGCGTCGGCGACATCTGGTGCATGTAGATAGAACTCCTAGGAATTCCTTTCCTTTTGTTCCCTGCGATGAATCGAGAAATGAACCCCGCGGGGGCATGTGAAGCGTGTGTAATGCCTTTTGTCAATATAGCCCTTATTATGAAAATTTGTGTGCGCATATCCTGCTGAGGCTCGGCCTCCCCTTTCCAATCCTACGGCATCTTGGTGCTCTACGCTGATAGTTCCTAGTCCCCAGGCAGGTTGCAGCCGTCACTGGTATGCCAGGTCGCGTGCCGTGGTCAAGGCCAGGAGGTGAGCGGCCCGAGGTCCAGTAAGAGCTCCTGAGGCACGATGCTCAAGAGGTCCCCTTTAGCGCGCAAGCAGCTGTCTTAGGATGGGAAAGGAAGAAAACATTGCCGCAGCAGGGCAGCGAAGGGAGTGAGCGAGGGTCTCGTGCCGTAGTGACTGGTGGATCCAGAGCGAGAACTTATCTTGGTTGTCCGGGGTCGGCTCCTTGAGTCGTGCCAAACTCGTACGTCGTCCACCGTAGTGTAGCTTGGTCTGGCCCATGCGGGCCTCCCCCTCCCCTCCATGTCCTTCTTGGTGCTCTGCGTCCTCAGGTCCCGGCCCAAGAGCGAGCTCAGCCGTCGTTGGTATGCCAGGTCGCCTGCCGTGGTCAAGGCCAGGGGGTGAGGGCTGGAGAGCCAGTAAGAGCTCCTGAGGCGCGATTGAAAGATCGTGGATGTCGCCTAGAGGGGGGTGAATAGGCGCTTTTAAAATAATTACGGTTTAGGCTTGAACAAATGCGGAATAAACCTAGCGGTTATTTGTCAAGCACAAAACCTACAACAACTAGGCTCACCTATGTGCACCAACAACTTATGCTAAGCAAGATAAACTACTAGGTGATAGCAAGATATATGACAAGAACAAATATGGCAATCACAAGGTAAAGTGCATAAGTAAAGAGCTCGGGTAAGAGATAACTGAGGCACGCGGAGACGATGATGTATCCCGAAGTTCACACCCTTGCGGATGCTAATCTCCGTTTGGAGCGGTGTGGAGGCACAATGCTCCCCAAGAAACCACTAGGGCCACCGTAATCTCCTCACGCCCTCGCACAATGCAAGATGCCGTGATTCCACTAAGGGACCCTTGAGGGCGGTCACCGAACCCGTACAAATGGAAACCCTTGGGGGCGGTCACCGAACCCATAAACTTTGGCAACCCTTGGGGGCGGTCACCGGTACCCGTCAAATTGCTCGGGGCGATCTCCACAACCTAATTGGAGACCCTGACGCTTGACCGGAGCTTTACAGCACAATGACTGAGCTCCGAACACCACCAACCGTGTAGGGCGCCAAGGCACCCAAGAGGAACAAGCTCTAGGGTGCCCAAACACCCAAGAGTAATAAGCTTCTCAAACTTCACTTCCACGTATCACCGTGGAGAACGCAAACCGACGCACCAAATGCAATGGCAAGGGCACACGGAGTGCCCAAGTCCTTCTCTCCCAAATCCCACCAAAGCAACTATTGCTAGGGAGGAAAATGAGAGGAAGAACGAAAGAAGAACACGAAGAACTCCAAGATCTAGATCCAAGGGGTTCCCCTCACTTAGAGGAGAAAGTGATTGGTGGAAACGTGGATCTAGATCTCCTCTCTCTTTTCCCTCAAGAACTAGCAAGAATCATTGGAGGGATTGAGAGTTAGCAAGCTCGAAGAAGGTCAACAATGGGGGAAGAACACGAGCTAAAAAGGATAAGGTTGAATGGGGAAGAAGACCCCCTTTTATAGGTGGGGAAAAATCCAACTGTTATGCTCACAGCCCGCACCGAGCGGTACTACCGCTCCAAGGAGCGGTACTACCGCTAGGGCAGTAGTAGCCCTTTGAAACACAACAGCGAGGAGGCAAAAAAGCCAGAAGAACCGTCGGAGCGGTAGTACCGCTTGACATCACGGTACTACTGCTAGGGGTAGCGATACTACTGCTAAGGGTAGCGGTACTACTGCTTGCGAGCGGTACTAAAAAATTACATCCGTGCTTACCACCGCTGGACTTGTGAAGAGTTTTCGGTCCCAAGCGGAAGTAGCCACGGAAGTAGCCGCGGTAGTACCGCTCCCAAGAGAGGTAGTACCGCTCCCAAGGGCGGTAGTAAAAAATTACTTCCGCTCCTACCCGCGGTAGTACCGCTGCAGCCTTTTCAGAACACCAAAACTACCACAACTTCTGCAAACGGACTCCGAATTCGACGAAACCAAGTTTGTTGGAAAGTTAGCGACAAGGGCTAACACAATCTTGATAGAAATACCAATAATAAGCAAATGAGAAAAGGCCCAAAATAAAATGGTGAGAACCCTTCCTCGGATAAGACCGGTAAATCCTCCAACACCGAAAACATCATAGAAGACGCATGCAAACTCCGTTTTCGATGAACTCAAGCTTGTCATCAAGATGACCATAAGCTCTAAGACTCAGAAAGAGAACCAAACAAGAACCAAGAAAGATGATGCAAGGATGCAATGGTTTGAGCTCTCGATGAACGATACGATCAAGCTACTCACTTGAGAGCCCCCCTTGATAGTACGGCTATCGATCCTATAACCCGGTCTCCCAACTACCACCATGAGACTGGTAAAATAGAAAACCTATCAAGGGAAAACCTTTGCCTTGCACATGATCCACTTGAGCTAGATGATGACGATCTTGTCCTTCTCAAGATGGAGCACCTTTCTTGATTGCGTTGGGTCGATGGAGACTAGATGATTGCTCCCCCATACTCCACTATGGGTGAGCCACTCTTCGGCACATCTTCACAAGTCCATTGACACCACAATGGATGGAAAGCTACAAGCACTTGATCTATTCGTGATGCTCCACTTGAAGTTGCACACGGTAATCTTGATGACGATCACCACTTGATGTCATCCTTTCCATGGGTTGTATGATATCTTCCTCTTGACGCAAGCCCATGGACACGTACCTAACCCCACATAGACTCTCACATAGACCATGGGTTAGTACACAAAGTGCAATGGACAATGCTTACCATACCATGGGATCACTTGATCCCTCTCGGTACATGTTCTACGCTTTGTGAGTTGATCAACTTGATTCACTCTTGACTTAGTCTTGATCAACCTTGAATCTTTCCAACTCTCTTCGTTTGGATGATGTCTTGAAGATAAACATGAATGATCACACAATCTTCTTCTTCAGGACATGCTTGCAATAAACTCAACACTCAAATGACCAATCTTTGGATAATTCCTTAATAGCACCTTGGTCAACCCATAAACTCCTTGAAACCAACACATGGACTTCAAGAAATGCCTATGGAAAAATCCTTCAAATATAACTCAATGCAACCATTAGTCCATAGAGAATGTCATCAATTACCAAAACCACACATGGGGGCACCGCATGTCCTTTTAATCTCCCCCATTTTGGTAATTGATGACAATCACTTTCAAAAGAGTTTATATAAGGAATTATGCATCACCATGCAATGCAACAACCAATAACGCATGCGAAGGAGATGTGTATGCTTAGGAACAAACCAAAGCCAGAAGAGACAACTCCCTAAACTTCTCCACAAAACTCTCTGAAACTTCTCCCCCATTGGCATCGATTGCCAAAATGGGCTACAAGCTTAGAAGGCCTATATAAAATGTGTTCCTCCATAAATTGTGTATTTCTCAACAAGAGAGTGGAATGCAATACACACATCCAACGGTAAATACTTGGAGGAAGACAAACTATATTGAGGCCCAAAGATTGCAAAAGGAAGATATGCCACAAAGACATAACAAAGAGAGAAACAAGCAATCAAAAGATATCTATTGAAGCAAGCTATGAAAACATACCAATTGAACCAACTAGGCCAATGATCCTACGAGCCACATGAATAAAGGATATAATGATAAGAGCAGAGCAGTGTTCTAAAGAAACTAGAGAAGCTCCCCATGATTTGTGTACATCAAGAATTTTTGTATCTGGATACAAAGTGCACAAAATAGGATCATAGCTCCCCCAAAATCAATAGAAACTTACAACAAGTGCAAGAGAGCATATAGGAAACTAAGCCTAGTACTTGCAACAAACACATGGTTGAGCAACAAGTAAGAGAGGAAACTTAAGAGTGGGCTCAACCAAAAAGATGTGTGTGAGTCAAGGCAATGCACTTGAGAAGACTAATGTACAGAAGAGCATTAAGCATCAATAAAGTCTTGAAAGAATGAGGCACACGGTGCAAGGCCTATCATTCCCACACACAACTAGCAAATGGGTTCACAAGCTTACTAATAAGCATATAGAGAACCTATGCTTGTGACAACCCGTGGTGAAGATAGAAGATGAAAGGCTCATCAAGACGAGGGATACCAATTAAGATGGCAAAAACCTCGTAAAGATAAGCATGAGGAAAATAATCTTCACCACACAAGAGTGCATCAAGATGCAACGATAGAAGACACGCACTCAAGGCAAAAGCTTTCATGGAGCCACCAAAGAAATAACATAAGAAGGCAAGGAAAGCAATTCATCACAAGATGTACCAATGTTATGCATGGATGAATCGCGAGGACTAGCACAAGGCAATATAGCATTTTGACTAAAAGTAGTGCTAGTGTCCACATGAGTCTCACTAGATGTTACCTTAGCAATCATGGCCTCATGAGCTATCTTTAGCACATTATGGGATACCAGAAGATCATCATGAGAGCCTGAGAGCTTTTCACGGCTTTCTTCCAATTTCCCATAATTGCTAGATAGCAACTCAAGTTGATCCCGTAGCTCAACGTTCTCCTTTAAAATGGATGATTCACAAGAAATAGAATTAGTAGCACAAGCATAATCATTAACAACAAGAGGAGAAGGCAACTTACCAAGCTCTTTTAAATAAGAAGCTTCAAGTTGAGCATGAGACTCGGTGAGTCTGATGAGCTCACCCTTGATGACCCTTGAGCCATTTTCGAGGTGCTCAAAATCCTCAAGGAGTCTAGCATGAGCAACTTCAAGCTTAGCATTTTTAGTTTCAAAAACATTGGCCACCTCAAGAGCTCTATCATGAGATTCCTTCACTCTAGATAACTCTAGAGCAAAAGTCTCCTCAAGAGATTCCTTGGTGGTTTGTTCAAGTTCAAGAACTTGAGAGAGGTCCGCAATCTCATTAGCGTAATCACGCTCGTGACCTTCCATTTTATCAATGGTGACCTCATGCTCCTCAAGACGAGATTCCAACTCATCAATATATTTCTTGCCCTCAATAGCAATAGACATGATTTCCATGAAGTTGGAACGAGCAATTTTATTCTTAAGAAGAGCTTTAAAATTATTTCCCCCTTAACTTTTAAGGAGGCAACATCATCATTCTCTTCATCATAATCGACATCATCATCACTCTTGCCATCATCAATGTTAGCACAAGATATATTGGGATTCAAAGTGGGAGATACCTTTGAAGCCTTGGCCATAAGGCAAAAAGCTATAGATGATGATCTGGGATCTCTTGAAGCACAATTCAAGACCACATCTTGTTCCATGGAGTGTTGGGTTTCCTCTACATTGTTAGCACAACAACTCGAGGAAATACATGCATTTTTATCATGGCAACAAAACATAGCAAGCATATCATCATGAGATTTAGTCAAGCAATTTGTACATGATATGCAAGGACTATCAACACAAGCATGTGAAACATTTGGAATGCTTGAAGTGCTACAGTCCAAAGATGAAGCATCGCAACAAGAAAGTGATGAAGGATTATCAAAACTAAGCCCGCTATCATCATTGCAATGAACACCACTAGTCACCATGTCATTACCTTGTGGAAAACCACATGTAGGTGAAGTAGAAGAAGTTGAGAACACAACACGTCCGGAGGTGGAGGGAGAACAATCATCCCCACAAAACTTGGACACGCCATATTTATCTTAAAGCTTTGTCCACAACTCATGAGCATCCCGGAAAGGCATGAGTTGAAATATAACTACATTGCTCCAAGCATCGAAAAGCACATTAGAAGCTTGAGCATTGAGATAAGAGTTTTTCTCATCCTCTAAAGATAATCTTTGGGGATCCTTTGGAGTAGAAAAACCCATATCTATAATTCACTCTAAATTTGGGTCCATGACCCTAAAGAGATTAAGCATGCGAACTGCCCAAACATCAAAATTTGTGCCATCGAAACTAAGAGTGTGAGAGAATCCTAATCCCCTAGTCGACATCTTTACTCTCTAGGCGGTTAAGCCTAACAAAGAGCGACGAGGCTCTGATACCAATTGAAAGATCATGGATGTCGCCTAGAAGGGGGGTGAATAGGCGCTTTTAAAATAATTACGGTTTAGGCTTGAACAAATGCGGAATAAACCTAGCGGTTAATTTGTCAAGCACAAAACCTACAACAACTAGGCTCACCTATGTGGACCAACAACTTATGCTAAGCAAGATAAACTACTAGGTGATAGCAAGATATATGACAAGAACCAATATGGCTATCACAAGGTAAAGTGCATAAGTAAAGAGCTCAGGTAAGAGATAACCGAGGCACACGGAGACGACGATGTATCCCGAAGTTCACACCCTCGCGGATGCTAATCTCTGTTTGGAGCGGTGTGGAGGCACAATGCTCCCCAAGAAGCCACTAGGGCCACCGTAATCTCCTCACACCCTTGCACAATGCAAGATGTCGTGATTCCACTAAGGGACCCTTGAGAGCGGTACTACTGCTAAGGGTAGCGGTACTACTACTTGCGAGCGGTACTAAAAAATTACATCTGTGCCTACCATCGCTGGACTTGTGACGAGTTTTTTGTCCCGAGCGGAAGTAGCCATGGAAGTAGCCGCGGTAGTACTGCTCCAAGCGGTAGTACCACTCCCAAGAGCGGTGGTACCACTCCCAAGGGCGGTAGTAAAAAACTACTTCCGCTCCTACCCACGGTAGTACCGCTGCAACCTTTTCAGAACACCAAAACTACCACAACTTCTGCAAACGGACTCCGAATTCGATGAAACCAAGTTTGTTGGAAAGTTAGCGACAAGGGATAGCACAATCTTGATAGAAATACCAATAATAAGCAAATGAGAAAAGGCCCAAAATAAAATGGTGAGAACCCTTCCTCGGATAAGACCGGTAAAACCTCCAACACCAAAAACATCATAGAAGATGCATGCAAACTCCGTTTTCGATGAACTCAAGCTTGTCATCAAGATGACCATAAGCTCTAAGACTCACAAAGAGAACCAAACAGGAACCAAGAAACATGTTGCAAGGATGCAATGGTTTGAGCTCTCGACGAACAATATGATCAAGCTACTCACTTGAGAGCCCCCCTTGATAGTACGGCTATCGATCCTATAACTCGTTCTCCCAACTACCACCATGAGACCGGTAAAATAGAAATCCTATCAAGGGAAAACCTTTGCCTTGCACATGATCCACTTGAGCTAGATGATGACGATCTTGTCCTCCTCAAGATGGACCACCCTTCTTGATTGTGTTGGGTCGATGGAGACTAGATGATTGCTCCCCCATACTCCACTATGGGTGAGCCACTCTTCGGCACATCTTCACAAGTCCATTGACACCACAATGGATGGCAAGCTTCAAGCACTTGATCTCTTCGTGATTCTCCACTTGAACTTGCACACGGCAATCTTGATGACGATCACCACTTGATGTCATCCTTTCCATGGGTTGTATGATATCTTCCTCTTGACGCAAGCCCATGGACACGTACCTAACCCCACATAGACTCTCACATAGACCATGGGTTAGTACACAAAGTGCAATGGACAATGCTTACCATACCATGGGATCACTTGATCCCTCTCAGTACATCTTCTACGCTTTGTGAGTTGATCAACTTGATTCACTCTTGACTTAGTCTTGATCAACCTTGAATCTTTCCAACTCTCTTCGTTTGGATGATGTCTTGAAGGTAAACATGAATGATCACACAATCTTCTTCTTCAAGACATGCTTGCAATAAGCTCAACACTCACATGACCAATCTTTGGATAATTCCTTAATAGCACCTTGGTCAACCCATAAACTCCTTGAAACCAACACATGGACTTCAAGAAATGCCTATGGAAAAATCCTTCAAATATAAATCAATGCAACCATTAGTCCATAGAGAATGTCATCAATTACCAAAACCACACATGGGGGCACCGCATGTCCTTTCAGCGATGCTCAGGAGCCCCCCTTTTAACGCGCAAGCGAATAGCATGAGAGAAGAGGGAGAGTCCGCGGTACCGCCTGCTGTGGCCCTCAGGAAGTTCCTGCAAGTTAGCGCGAGGAAGGGAACTGGTCGCCGTGGTGATTGCTGGTTTGCTTCTGGTGCATGAGAGGGGACTCCCTACTGCGGAGACCCCCCGGGGCATGTACAGCCCCGCCCTGACCCGTGGCTTGCATGACAGGGCTAGATGAGGTGTGTCTGGACACTCGTGAGCTGGCGCGGGACTTACGAGGCCCTACCTCAAGGCGGGTTGTGCCTGGTCTTGGTTCTTGTTTGTTGTATTGGTCCTGCGAGATGGTTAGACAACGCGAAGGGTCCTGAAGAAAGACAGCTGGTGCGAGGATATCTGTGGTGACAATGGGATATCACGTGATTCACTTGATGTATGTTTTGGTGATCAACTTGTGGGTTCCGCCCTTGAACCTATGCATAGGGGTTGGCACACGTTTGTGAGTTGATCAACTTGATTCACTCTTGACTTAGTCTTGATCAACCTTGAATCTTTCCAACTCTCTTCGTTTGGATGATGTCTTGAAGGTAAACATGAATGATCACACAATCTTCTTCTTCAGGACATGCTTGCAATAAGCTCAACACTCACATGACCAATCTTTGGATAATTCCTTAATAGCACCTTGGTCAACCCATAAACTCCTTGAAACCAACACATGGACTTCAAGAAATGCCTATGGAAAAATCCTTCAAATATAACTCAATGCAACCATTAATCCATAGAGAATGTCATCAATTACCAAAACCACACATGGGGGCACCGCATGTCCTTTCAATCTCCCCCATTTTGGTAATTGATGACAATCACTTTCAAGAGAGTTTATATAAGGAATTATGCATCACCATGCAATGCAACAACCAATAATGCATGTGAAGGAGATGCGTATGCTTAGGAACAATGTCGGTGTCAAAACCGGTGGATCTCGGGTAGGGGGTCCCGAACTGTGCGTCTAGGCCGGATGGTAACAGGAGGCAAGGGACACGAAGTTTTACCCAGGTTCGGGCCCTCTCGATGGAGGTAAAACCCTACGTCCTGCTTGATTAATATTGATGATATGGGTAGTACAAGAGTAGATCTACCACGAGATCGAAGAGGCTAAACCCTAGAAGCTAGCCTATGGTATGATTGTTGATGTGTCTGTTGTCCTGCGGACTAAAAACCCTCCGGTTTATATAGACACCGGATAGGGTTAGGGTTACATAGAGTCGGTCACAATGGTAGGAGATCTACATATCCGTATCGCCAAGCTTGCCTTCCACGCCAAGGAAAGTCCCTCCCGGACACGGGACGAAGTCTTCAATCTTGTATCTTCTTAGTCCAAGAGTCCGGCTGAAGGTATAGTCCGGCTATCCGAACACCCCCTAATCCAGGACTCCCTCAGTAGCCCCTGAACCATGTTTCAATGACGACGAGTCCGGCGCGCAGATTGTCTTCGGCATTGCAAGGCGGGTTCCTCCTCCAAATACTTCGTAGAAGATTTTGAACACAAAGATAGTGTCCGGCTCTGCAAAATAAGTTTCCACATATTGCCATAGAGAGAATAATATTTACACTAATCTGATCTGCTGACGTATTCCGTGGCGTGACACACCACGGCCAAGCCTTTATCCGATTCGTTTCATTATCCCACCTCAACGCGTTATGCGAGGCGGTTTCCTTGGCACGTCTTGTTAAAGCAGAGATCGTGTCCCCTTATCCCGAGATTCTCATCAATACGGGCGTGGGTAAACCAACAGCTTCTAGGACTCCTAGATTATAGGCAAGTCCAAACGGACACGGAGAGGACGCTTGATATTCACCCTCTTTATAAAGGGGACAAGGCTTTTATCTTTCCCTCCCGTGCTCAATCGAATCCTTCCCCCACCTTAAGCTCAAACGCCCGAAGTTCAGGTCAGGTGCTCCGAACCTCCAGTCATGTCCGGATCTAGCCTTCAAGGCCGATGGATGCCTTCCTCCGTCACGGAAGAAGACATCAAGAAGTTGAGGGAGGCCAGATATCTAACCGCAGAGATTTTGCATCGGCTGCCTCCCCGAGGGCAGGCCGTCCCCACCCCCGAACCCAACGAGAA
Organism: Triticum urartu; assembly: GCF_056163025.1. Classification (NCBI taxonomy): domain Eukaryota; kingdom Viridiplantae; phylum Streptophyta; class Magnoliopsida; order Poales; family Poaceae; genus Triticum; species Triticum urartu. The sequence continues at coordinate 562,600,991 of NC_141875.1, forward strand.
CGTCGTGTTCGTTTCCCACTTCCTCTGAGGTCTAGGCCTTCCCCTGGATCCTTTCGTCAGGGTTGGATGTTCTACTATGGGCTAGATTTTCATGATCTAGCTCCGGACTCCTTTCTTCACATCACGACATTTATTGTCGTGTGCGAGGCCTTCCTCCGGGTTACCCCTCACTATGGCCTATGGCTCAAGACCTTTGAAGTGAAGCCCAAGATGGTCGAGGGGCAACATGCAGCATGTGGAGGTGCCTCAATACGCAAGATGACGGGAGCTCCGTGGCCCAAAGGTTCCATCTAGAGGTGTCTGAATTGTGGCAACAGGAGCGGTTCTACATCATGGCTCCTAGAAGTGCCAAGTGGGCGGCCCCCCTGCTTTCCGCTCGGGCCCTCCACCACAGCTGATGTCATGGATCAGCAGAGGTCTGAGCTGGGGTCCAGCCAAGGACGTGCCTATACTGCAAGGCCGCATTCGAGGTCTCTTCAATGGAGATTTCAGTTTGGTTGCGGTAACACAGGTTATGCTGGTTCATCAAGTCCAGCCTTGCAAACGCCGGCCTCTTCGCCTGTGGGAGTTCAATCCCGAGGGACCGCGCGCCGTTCAGAATTTTCTCGGCCTGACGCATGAGGAGATGTACAAGTCATTCTTAGGACCTCAGGTGGAGTGTCCAGAAATCACCAAGGACGTGGGCCTGAGTAGTAACCGCACCGCCGAACAAGTAAGGCATCTTTCGGCCGAACATATTCTCTTTACTTCGTTACGAAGTTATTTCTGAGAGTTCGCTTTTTGACCAGGACTGGCTAACAAAGGCGAAGTTGATTTGGTGTTCGGCCCCCCTCCTTGAGGGTTTGGAAAATCCGGTATTGGAAAAGATGCTCCTGACCGCAACTTGCCCGGAGCCCTTGAAGGAAGATACTGTGGAGGATAATGCGGACGGACGCGGGCCCCCGACGCTGCCCATTCTAGCCGAGGGAGCGAGCGTCTCCATGAGGGAAGGCGACCAGAAGAGGAAAAGGGCTGCACCCGGAGATTCGGAAGCCGAAGCTTCCAAACGGGAGAAGAAGTCTCCCACAGAGGATCCTACCTTGGGGGGCGCGGTTGCCGCACCAAGTCCGCGGGGGGATCAATTCTCCCTCGAGTCGTAAGTGACCCGAAATACTTTTAATAGTACAGATATGCCATCTTTTTCTTCTGAGGAAATAACCACCGCATATATTTTTGCAGTTCGGGCCTTAGCCCCTCTCAAATGAGCTCATCTTCGGGGGATCTTCTTCCAGAGATGATGGAGAGCGAAACGCCTCCTTCGGATTCCTCCGCTCCAGAAGCGGGCGACCCTGAAGTGTCGTCGCGGAGGGCCTCTCCGAGTCCGGTGAGGCCAGAAGATAATCCCATTGACCCCCGAAGCTCCCAGTGTCCGGCTCTCGAAGAGAGCAGAAAAAAGAGTCCGACACCGTCTCGTGCGCGATCGGTTGTTCTGAGGGAGTTGGTGGGGCGAGCGGCCATCTCAGATGAACACCGTGTGATGATGAATACGGTGATGGAGAGAATATCGTCCACCGAAAGCAGATTGCATGAAGCTTTTATGAGTCTACTGGCAGGCTTTGAGGTACATGAAAGAATGTATGATAATCCTGCACCTGCTAGGTGTGCCCTGTGTAGATAGTAGCCCCTGAGACTCTGGTTGTCGTCGAAATCGATGACGAACAGAGGATCATATTCCCAGGAAATAACCATACTGCCTCTATGTGCAGGTGATGGAAGCTCTGGTGGCTAGCCGGACTAGCGAGTTTGCCCATTTAGAGCGGCAGTTGGATGCGGCAGACGCCGACATCGAGCTTGTTAACAAAAGGCTTGACGAGGCACAGGGTAAGTGTGAATATCTGGTAAATGCCACATAGGAAGAGCAGCATGATGCCAGTATCTTTAATATGTTGTGACTGCAGATGGAGCTGCCACTATTGAAGCCTTGTGGGCAGAACTTGCCCGAGCCAAGGAACAAGCGAGGTTGGGTAATGCGGCTGCTATGAAGGCAGCCGAAGAGTTGCAAGCCGAGAAGGCCGCGCATGGCGAGACCCGAGACAAGATGGCCAAGATGGCTATAGAATTAAAAGCCGCCGCCGACCGTCGCCGGGTTCTTGAAAAGGAAAACCAAGCGAAGGCATCGGACCTTGAGAAGGCTGCTGCGACAAAAAAGGATCTCCGCTCTGCTATGAGGGCAAAGAAGGAGGAGCTGCGGGAAGCCGAGGATATTGTAGCTGGGAAATCCTTTATGTTGTGGAGGAAATTCGGAGATCCACGGTATGCCCCTCTGGATCGGCTGTGGAGTTCGGAGGATGTGTATATGGATTTGGCGGCGAGCACTGCCTATGCGGCCAAGTACTTCCAGCGTCAGACAGACCGTGGAGTAGACCAGCTGTTTTGGAGACAATTCCATTCTCCCGAGCGTCCACTTTCATTGACTGACCAATTAGCCGAATGGGCCGAACTAAATAGGTTGTCCGGACTCTCTATGAGGTCTGTTGTGGATCAGCTATGGCCGGGAAGGTCAAAACCGAATAGCTATTTCAGCTTGGTGCAGCAGGTCCTTGATGTGGTGCCGCGCATTAATGCGATGAGGAGGTCGGCGTGCATAGAGGGCGCACGGATGGCCTTTGCCTGTGTTAAGGCATATTGGGCGGAGATGGATGCTACCAATGTCGCAGCGTGGGATTCGGGTATAGGTCGAAAGGCAGCCAAGCACTACTTTGAAGAAGTTCATGAGGGTGCCCGTTTGATAGAGACCCAGTGCTCAAAAAATATTATGTTTGAGTGATATGTAATCTCATTGTAAGCGAAATGCTTTTATAAATTTTTATAAGGCTATTTTTATACTTTTGCCTGAAAGTAATATGATGCCTCATGGGCGGCCGTTTATGTATACATGTGTATAACCTGAAAGATTGCAGCCGTCGGCTTCAACCCTCACTCATATAATGCGGAGGTGCTCGCAGAAACACGCATTCACACTTAACCCAATGTCTTGGTCCTATTAAGGAGGTGATAGCGGAGCGAGCGAGGCAACCGGACTATAATGCTTTAGCACTTTCACTTAGCCATAGGAGTTTGACAGTGGGGCTACTAGATAGCCCCTGGTGGCTCCGCACTCTCCCGATCTCGGGGTGCGTACATGCCTGGCCGGTGGCCCTTCGTTAAGGTGGAGGAATTCTAACATTCCCACAGGTCATCGAGTGGTTGACCAGTCTCACGCTATATCATGACAGTCAGTTTTCGGCTTTCTCTACTGAGGTGCTCGTCCGGATGAACCAGGGCACAATTGCAGTAGTTCTCCTGGTGCTACCTTAGCCGGCAAGGTGGAACGTAAGGCACCAAAACACAGGAGCCGGGCAAACCCAACATTTGACCAAAGACAATGATTCGGAGCTGATGCATATAGGGCCAAACTCGCGACGCCAAACACTCCCTAAGGTATTCGGTCTTTGTGGTATAAACCGGGCCTAAATAGTGGCCTTTGTAAGAAGCCCCGTGTGTCCAGGTACGTGCATTGTTCTGGCGTGGCCACATGCCAAGACGTCAGCATCCTTCTCAATGGTGGATATGTATCAACAAGAGACAGTAAAAAAGGTTTACGCAGGGTCTTAATCTAAAAAGAATCCTTGGAGCGGGTCCCTGCTGCACGTCTGCGCCTGTGTCTCCGTTGTGCCGTATCCTGGACGGGTGTAGCACGATGATCGTCTGTAAAAGAGAGGAAGTTAAGTGAAAAAGTTGTCGTCCAAAAGGATAGTTTTTAAAGAAACCATGTATAATTCAAGATGATAAGAAATTGCCACTTGTCTGCGCGCGTTGAGCCCCTTGTATTGACAAATAGGGGTGTGACCACTTATTTCCGTATAAATAGCGGCACCAGACTTGATTAGTTGTATCTGAGGTCTTGACGACCTATTGGATGCTTTTGTTTGTCCGGGCGCCTTTAGTGTGCGGCGGCCAAGGCAGCATCACTCTCTTCGGCGCGTAGAGATCGCTTGATATTTTCGTGCACTGTAATGATGCCACGTGGACCGGGCATCTTGAGTGTGAGGGAGGTGTAGTGTGGTATTGCATTAAAGCAAGCGAAAGCTTCGTGTCCGAGCAGTGCTTGATAGCCACTTTGAAACGGAGCGATGTGGAAAGTTAAATGCTCGCGATGGAAGTTATTGGGGGAGCCGAATGTAACTTGTAGTAGAAGGGAGCCCGTACAATGAGCCCCTGGGCCTGGCGTTACTCCTTTAAAGGTAGTATTGCTATGGCGAATTTGTGTTGGGTCTAGCCCCATCCCACGGATTGTATCCTGATATATTAGGTTTAGGCTACTGCCGCCGTCCATCAAGACCCTTGTGAAGTGATATCCGCCAATTATTGGGTCTAATATCAGGGCAGCCTCATCCTGCGTGTCGGATACTTGCTGAGTAATCGCGATGGTCGAAAGTGATCGGTTGAGATGACCAGTGGCAGGACTTCGTAGTGATAGGCACTTGGGTATACTTTCCTGGGAGTGCCGCATTGTTTTTTCCCTTGATTACGTGTAACACGTTTACTGTTTTGACTTCTGGTGGAAATTGCTTTTGTTCCCCCGTGTCTTGCTTGGGGGGCTCGTCCTCGTCTTCACTTGGTGTATCCTCCCCCTCATGTATGGCATTGAGCTTGCTGGACTGCTTGAAGACCCAACATTCTCTATGGGTATGATTAGCAGGTTTACCAGGGGTACTATGAATCTGACATACTTGGTCCAGAATTTTATTGAGGCTGGACAATTCATCCCTGGTGCCTTTAGGGGGGCGGCTTTTGGCCTGGCTGAGAGCTTTTGAATCCGTCATTTACTGCCGTGCCCTTTGTGTTGTCTTCTTTATTCCGGCGTTTGTTATTGCCGTTGCACCGTGATTTCCCGTTTCCATCTCTAACTTCAGATGTACTGGGGTCGCTGGTGCTGCATCTGGCTAGCCAGCTGTCCTCCCCCGCGCAAAAGCGGGTCATGAGGTTTGTTAATGCGGCCATCGTTCTTGGCTTATTTTGGCCGAGGTGTCTGGCGAGCCATTCGTCACAGACGCTATGCTTGAAAGCTGCTAAGGCTTCGGCGTCCAGACAGTCGACAATCTGGTTCTTTTTAGTAAGAAACATGTTCCAAAGCTTGTGGGCTGACTCTCCGGGATGTTGAGTTATATGACTCAAATCATCCGCATCCGGAGGTCGGACATAAGTCCCTTGAAAATTTGCCCGAAAGGCGTCTTCGAGCTCTTCCCAACTTCCAATGGAGCTTTCGGGGAGGCCTTTGAGCCAGTGACGAGCTGGCCCTTTGAGCTTGAGGGGTAGGTACTTGATGGCATGGAGATCATCTCCTCGAGCCATATGGATATGAAGGATGTAGTCCTCAATCCAGACCCTAGGGTCTGTTGTTCCGTCGTATGCCTCTATGTTTACAGGCTTGAATCCCTCTGGAAATTCATGGTCCAGCACTTCATCGGTGAAACATAGGGGGTGTGCGGCACCCCTGTATCTGGGTGTACCACGTTGTTCGGATGTTTATTGTGTTGCATTGTATGCTGGGGCGCGCTTGCGTGGTCCATAGATGGATCTTGTTGCACCGTCCTTTGGGTGCGAGCCCTCGCATTGGTTGCGTGTTGTATGGTGAGCGGCGTTGTATGCCGCTCTGTGTTGGTAGGGGGGTCGTCTATCCGACCAAGTGGCTACTTTGATATTTGGTTGTGGGGGGTCTGAGGCCTCCTCATCGAATTCGGGTAGCAGCTTCTGCTTTGGGTAGCTCTTGTAGGGGCGATTGTCGCCGTACTTTGCTGTTGTGTTGAGTATTTTACTCCATCTGAATTGGAGTGTGTCTTGCACGGCCTTGAGCCTTTGCTTCTGTTTTTTCAGACTCCTCGTGGTGGCAACAAGCCTTTTACGGGCAGTCTGCTGCTCCGGGTACCTGTCCGGCGTTATGTTGTCTGGATCATTATCCTTGATAGAATTTGTTTGTTCGGTTTGATTATCCGGATTGTCGTTGTCCGGCAGCGGTTCGCCCTGCTCCAGCGCTGGGTCTGTGTGATCGCTATTTTTGTCGAGGCGAGATTTGGGGCGGCGCTTGCGTCGCCGCTTTGACTCCTTCTCGAGGGAACAAGCCTTCGGTGCGTCCTTCCGCTCGTCGTCGTCATCTTTTGGTGCGTCCACCATGTATACGTCATATGACGAGGTGGCGTTCCAGGGCCCAATAGGCGCTTTGTTCTTCATCGTCCCCTTCAACGGCGTCCATACCGTCAATGTCTTCGGAGTCGAGGTCGAGCATGTCGGTTAAATCGTCGATAGTGGCTACAAAGTGGGTGGTGGGTGGGCTTTGAATTTCTTCATCGTCCGTACCCCAACCTTGCTAACCGTGGTTCGGCCAGGGCTCTCCTGATAAAGAGAGAGACTTTAGTGTCTTTAGAATATCGCCGAAAGGCGAGCGCTGGAAGATGTTTGCGGCAGTAAACTCCATGATCGGCGCCCGATCGGATTCGATCGGCAGGGGCGCGGAGGGTTCGTGGTCCGGAGAGGAGTCCGACTCCTTGGAGTCACGACTCTCACGGAGTGCAGGGCTGGTGTTCGGCTCAATCGCTGTTGGGATCGCAGCCCCCGAGGTGGCGTCCAACCACCCATCCTCGATCGGCGCAGTTGGCTTCGAATTAAGGGTCGAAGCCGATGCGGGTGCGGCCTCCAGGGCACTGTTCGGCGGCAGAGCTAGATCATGCTCGTCGGGACAGTGCGGCGCGCTCAGCAGTGGCTCGAATCCATCAAAGATCAAGTCCCCGCGGATGTCAGCCGTGTAGTTTAAACTTCCAAATCTGACCTAACGGCCAGGGGCGTAGCTTTCGATCTGCTCCAGATGGCCAAGTGAATTGGCCCGCAGTGCGAAGCCGCCGAAGACGAAGATCTGTCCAGGGAGGAAGGTCTCACCCTGGACTGCATCGTTATTGGTGATCGTAGGAGCCATCGAGCCTGACGGCGACGACACAGAGGAACTCTCCATGAAAGCACCAATGTCGGTGTCAAAACCGGCGGATCACGGGTAGGGGGTCCCGAACTGTGCGTCTAGGCCGGATGGTAACAGGAGGCAAGGGACACGAAGTTTTACCCAGGTTCAAGCCCTCTCGATGGAGGTAAAACCCTACGTCCTGCTTGATTAATATTGATGATATGGGTAGTACAAGAGTAGATCTACCATGAGATCGAAGAGGCTAAACCCTAGAAGCTAGCCTATGGTATGATTGTTGATGTGTCTGTTGTCCAACGGACTAAAAACCCTCCGGTTTATATAGACACCGGATAGGGTTAGGGTTACATAGAGTCGGTTACAATGGTAGGAGATTTACATATCCGTATCGCCAAGCTTGCCTTCCACGCCAAGGAAAGTCCCTCCCGGACACGGGACGAAGTCTTCAATCTTGTATCTTCTTAGTCCAGGAGTCCGGCTGAAGGTATAGTCCGGCTATCCGAACACCCCCTAATCCAAGACTCCCTCAAACAAACCAAAGCCAGAAGAGACAACTCTCTAAACTTATCCACAAAACTCTCTGAAACTTCTCCCCCATTGGCATCGATTGCCAAAATGGGCTACAAGCTTAGAAGGCCTATATAAAATGTGTTCCTCCATAAATTGTGTATTTCTAAACAAGAGAGTGGAGTGCAATACACACATCCAACGGTAAATACTTGGAGGAAGATAAACTATATTGAGGCCCAAAGATTGCAAAAGGAAGATATGCCACACAGACATAACAAAGAGAGAAACAAGCAATCAAGCAATCAAAAGATATCTATTGAAGCAAGCTATCAAAAGATACCAATTGAACCAACTAGGCCAATGATCCTATGAGCCACATGAATAAAGGATATAATGATAAGAGCAGAGCAGTGTTCTAAAGAAACTAGAGAAGCTCCCCATGATTTGTGCACATCAAGAATTTTTGTATCTGGATACAAAGTGCACAAAATAGGATCATAGCTCCCCCAAAATCAATAGAAACTTGCAACAAGTGCAAGAGGGCATATAGGAAACTAAGCCTAGTACTTGCAACAAACACATGGTTGAGCAACAAGTAAGAGAGGCAACTTAAGAGTGGGCTCAACCAAAAAGATGTGTGTGAGTCAAGGCAATGCACTTGAGAAGACTAATGTACAGAAGAGCATTAAGCATCAATAAAGTCTTGAAAGAATGAGGCACGTGGTGCAAGGCCTATCATTCCCACACACAACTAGCAAATGGGTTCACAAGCTTACTAATAAGCATATAGAGAACCTATGCTTGTGACAACCCGCGGTGAAGATAGAAGATGAAAGGCTCATCAAGACGAGGGATACCAATTAAGATGGCAAAAACCTCGTAAAGATAAGCATGAGGAAAATAATCTTCACCACACAAGAGTGCATCAAGATGCAACGATATAAGACACGCACTCAAGGCAAAAGCTTTCATGGAGCCACCAAAGAAATAACATAAGAAAGACAAGGTGGACGTGAAAGAAAGGATATCATCTAGATATGCAACTTCTCTCAAGTGTATAAGATTCTAGGTAGACGAAATCATGATGATATATATATCTACAAAGAAGGATGTACACCCGAAATAGTTACAACACGAAGGAACAAGATATCCAAAAGGAAGTCATACATATACCAATAAGATATTTGCTTGGAAGCGTAGCACATGGCTAGATATGGTCTTATAGTATATAAATGAATTCCTACCACACACCCATCAAAGACATCACAACTAGCAACATGAGATCATCGTTGAGATGCTTTGAGAAAGGAAACAAGTATCACAAGATGGAATGAAAATCATGCAAAGATGCAACCTACACAAGGTTGAATGCAAGAAAAGAATGCATGAAGAGATACTTGTTACCAAGATATCATTGGAAGGATGTAGTAGATACCTATTAAAGGTAGGTAGTAGTTCATTGATCATCCTAGCTTGACTCCAATTAGCACATGATGACACCACCTTCCTTGTGAGTGAGCCAAAGCGTCCAATGCATCTCCAATTGTTCCTGGAACAACAACACAGACAAAATGGTACCCAAACTCATTGGGACCAAAGAGTTAGAGAACCAACAATACATAGGACAAACTCCACATAAATATGTGCATATAGATATGAAAATGAATTTCATGCACATCTCATCCAATTTGAGACTTGGTGGAGTTTCCCCTATATATTGGGTCAAAGAAGGAAAGCATGCCAAAGTAACTACATGAAGTTAATATGCATGCTCAATACTTTCAAGAACCGATACCAATTGACAAATAACTACCAAGTGAAGAAGAGATACCAAATGAATAAATCAACACTTGGAGGATATCAAATGAAAGATACATCAAGGAATGAGATATCCAATGATACACGCAAAAAGAAAGATGTCAAACTCCCAAAAGAGAGAATGGTTCCAAACAAACCAAGTGCTCTACAAAGTTTCATGATGGCACAAAGTACCAAAAAGAAACGGTTTGCGTTCCACCAAAATACACTTGATAAGGATCACAAGGTGAGTGTTCTAAGAAAAATAGGATAGCTCCCCCAAGCATTGTGCATTAAAGAGAATTTGCATTTGAATACAAAAAGCACAAGATGGGATCACCACTTTCACTATATCTATACAAACACTAGACAAGCTCAAGGAAATAACAAGATCCACAAGTGGTATGGAATACAATGGGAGTTGACACAATCCAAGGCACGAGATAAGGCAAATAAAAGCAAAGGCCAATGTAAAGATGATCAATAATTTCTACCACACATAAGTGAGTACCAATTGTCAAAAGACAAGAAGTATTTGGAAATGATTCCCGTTGGTAGATAGCAAGGATAACCAACATCATCTTCACACCGAACACAAGCAAAGTGCAACTTGTAGAGCTAGCATGCCACCTAAGAACAAGATAATTTACAATATCAATCCTAGGTGACAATATCTCAAATGTACACATTTTCTAGGCTTGTAATATGCACATAGCATATTACTCCCCCATAATGTGATACCAATAAAAACTTAACAAGAGGCAATAAGAGAATCTAATAAGAGATAATAAATGGACTATTTAGAATTTGAATTTCTTATGAGAAGACATACCACATAGCGACTAGATAATCTTGAAATATCAATACTAGATGGTATTACTCATGTACACACATTTATAGGATAGGGAGGTGCACAAAGCACATCACTCCCCCATAATGGGATATTCCATTAATCTCTCACAAGAGCCAACTAAGATACAAACAAGATGCACAAAGGCTCAACGTACGACACACATGTACATGAAGTGTAAACCAACACACACATACTTGATTGGTCAAGATAATCAAGTTGGAAGCACAACATATACAAACACATGCAAGGAACAAAACCAAACATGCAAAGGGGTATGTAACTATCAATGTAAACACTTTAAGCATGAGTTACCGCATGGAGGAACATTGGATATAAGATAGAAACTTGATAATCCGAATAACTTGGCTTGAGACAATTAGAATGATGAAGTCCCCTTAATACTTCATAAAGTAGCCAAGTCTCCAATGCCCTCCAACAACACCTATTGATCAAGTTTGAGCTAGTTGGTCTCCAACCAAGTTGGGTCCTAAGAGGTTAGTCACAATAGGCTTGGCTACCCAAATGGTTCTTTGCTTCAAACCACTTTGAGTACCAACAAACTTGGCAACCACATTGCCAACCTTATCCTTCCCAAGAGAATAGACATCATCAATAATAATTGGGTTGGATAAGTTACCACTTGTGCATGAAGAAGCGAGGTGACCTTTCTCATGACATAGGTAGCAACGTCTACTCTTCACTTTCTTCTCACTTGATTTATCAACTTGAGAAGCATTAGATTGAGTCTTCTTGGGAAGAGGCCTTTCTTCAACTTGAGGTTGAGCATGAGAATGCACTTGTAGCCGCTTCCCTTGTTGCTTGTCACTAATGGCCTTCTTCTTCAATGGGCAAGATCTAACATGATGCCCTTCAATTTTGCACTTGAAGCAAATAATCTTGGCCGAACTCTTGACTTGTTTTTGGCCCTTCTTGTTGTTGCTCTTGGACTTCTTCTTATTATTGGAGTTGAATCCAAGTCCACCTTTGTCATTGGGGGATTTTTGTACACTCAAGATATTGTTGAGTGTGGCCTTCCCTTCATGACACTTTTCCAAATCTTTCTTCAAAGAAGTGACTTGGGCCTTGAGCTCTTTGATTACCTCTACATGGTTAGTCTCAACACAAGCACTAGAGGAAGTATAAGCTTCATCGTTAGAGCAAGAAGGCAAGGAAAGCAATTCATCACAAGATGTACCAATGTTATGCATGGATGAATTGCGAGGACTAGCACAAGGCAATATAGCATTTTGACTAAAAGTAGTGCTAGTGTCCACATGAGTCTCACAAGATGTTACCTTAGCAATCATGGCCTCATGAGCTATCTTTAGCACATTACAGGATACTAGAAGATCATCATGAGAGCTTGAGAGCTTTTCATGGCTTTCTTCCAATTTCCCATAATTGCTAGATAGCAACTCAAGTTGATCCCGTAGCTCAACGTTCTCCTTTAAAATGTATGCTTCACAAGAAATAGATTTAGTAGCACAAGCATAATCATTAACAACAAGAGGAGAAGGCAACTTGGCAAGCTCTTTTAAATAAGAAGCTTCAAGTTGAGCATGAGACTCGGTGAGTTTGATGAGCTCACCCTTGATGACCCTTGAGCCATTTTCGAGGTGCTCAAAATCCTCAAGGAGTCTAGCATGAGCAACTTCAAGCTTAGCATTTTTAGTTTCAAAAACATTGGCCACCTCAAGAGCTCTATCATGAGATTCCTTCGCTCTAGATAACTCTAGAGCAAAAGTCTCCTCAAGAGATTCCTTGGTGGTTTGTTCAAGTTCAAGAACTTGAGAGAGGTAGGCAATCTCATTAGCGTAATCATGCTCATGACCTTCCATTTTATCAATGGTGACCTCATGCTCCTCAAGATGAGATTCCAACTCATCAATATATTTCTTGCCCTCAATAGCAATAGACATGATTTCCATGAAGTTGGAACGAGCAATTTTATTCTTAAGAAGAGCTTTAAAAATTATTTCCCCCTTAACTTTTAAGGAGGCAACATCATCATTCTCTTCATCATAATCGACATCATCATCACTCTTGCCATCATCGATGTTGGCACAAGATATATTGGGATTCAAAGTGGGAGATACCTTTCAAGCCTTGGCCATAAGGCAAAAAGCAATAGATGATGATGTGGGATATCTTGAAGCACCATTCAAGACCACATCTTGTTCCATGGAGTGTTGGGTTTCCTCTACATTGTTAGCACAACAACTCGAGGAAATACATGCATTTTTATCATGGCAACAAGACATAGCAAGCATATCATCATGAGATTTAGTCAAGCAATTTGTACATGATATGCAAGGACTATCAACACAAGCATGTGAAACATTTGGAATGCTCGAAGTGCTAGAGTCCAAAGATGAAGCATCGCAACAAGAAAGTAATGAAGGATTATCAAAACTAAGCCCGCTATCATCATTGCAATGAACACCACTAGTCACCATGTCATTACCTTGTGGCAAACCACATGTAGGTGAAGTAGAAGAAGTTGAGAACACAACACGGTCGTGGGTGGAGGGAGAACAATCATCCCCACAAAACTTGGACACGCCATATTTATCTTGAAGCTTTGTCCACAACTCATGAGCATCCCGGAAAGGCATGAGTTGAAATATAACTACATTTCTCAAAGCATCGAAAAGCACATTAGAAGCTTGAGCATTGAGATAAGAGTTTTTCTCATCCTCTAAAGATAATCTTCAGGGATCCTTTGGAGTAGAAAAACCCATATCTATAATTCGCTCTAAATTTGGGTCCATGACCCTAAAGAGATTAAGCATGCGAACTGCCCAAACATCAAAATTTGTGCCATCGAAACTAAGAGTGTGAGAGAATCCTAATCCCCTAGTCGACATCTTTACTCTCTAGGCGGTTAAGCCTAACAAAGAGCGACGAGGCTCTGATACCAATTGAAAGATCGTGGATGTCGCCTAGAAGGGGGGTGAATAGGCGCTTTTAAAATAATTACGGTTTAGGCTTGAACAAATGCGGAATAAACCTAGCGGTTAATTTGTCAAGCACAAAACCTACAACAACTAGGCTCACCTATGTGGACCAACAACTTATGCTAAGCAAGATAAACTAATAGGTGATAGCAAGATATATGACAAGAACCAATATGGCTATCACAAGGTAAAGTGCATAAGTAAAGAGCTCAGGTAAGAGATAACTGAGGCACGCGGAGATGACGATGTATCTCGAAGTTCACACCTTGCGGATGCTAATCTCCGTTTGGAGCGGTGTGGAGGCACAATGCTCCCCAAGAAGCCACTAGGGCCACCGTAATCTCCTCACGCCCTCGCACAATGCAAGATGTCGTGATTCCACTAAGGGACCCTTGAGGGCGGTCACCGAACCCGTACACTTTGGCAACCCTTGGGGGCGGTCACCGGTACCCGTCAAATTGCTCGGGGCGATCTCCACAACCTAATTGGAGACCCCGACGCTTGCCCGGAGCTTTACACCCCAATGATTGAGCTCCGAACACCACCAACCGTCTAGGGCGCCAAGGCACCCAAGAGGAACAAGCTCTAGGGTGCCCAAACACCCAAGAGTAATAAGCTTCTCAAACTTCACTTCCACGTATCACCATGAAGAACGCAAACCGATGCACCAAATGCAATGGCAAGGGCACACGGAGTGCCCAAGTCCTTCTCTCCCAAATCCCACCAAAGCAACTAATGCTAGGGAGGAAATGAGAGGAAGAACGAAAGAAGAACATGAAGAACTCCAAGATCTAGATCCAAGGGGTTCCCCTCACTTAGAGGAGAAAGTGATTGGTGGAAACGTGGATCTAGATCTCCTCTCTCTTTTCCCTCAAGAACTAGCAAGAATCATTGGAGGGATTGAGAGTTAGCAAGCTCGAAGAAGGTCAACAATGGTGGAAGAACACAAGCTAAAAAGGATAAGGTTCAATGGGGAAGAAGACCCCCTTTTATAGGTGGGGAAAAATCCAACCGTTATGCTCACAGCCCGCACCGAGCGGTACTACCGCTCTAAGGAGCGGTACTACCGCTAGGGCGGTAGTAGCCCTTTGAAATGCAACAGCGAGGAGGCAAAAAAGGCAGAAGAACCGTCGGAGCGGTGGTACCGCTTGACATCACGGTACTACCGCTAGGGGTAGCGGTACTACTGCTTGCGAGCGGTACCAAAAATTTACATCCGTGCCTACCACCGCTGGACTTTTGACGGGTTTTTGGTCCCGAGCGGAAGTAGCCACGAAAGTAGCCGCGGTAGTACTACTCCAAGCGGTAGTACCGCTCCCAAGGGCGGTAGTAAAAAATTACTTCCGCTCCTACCCGCGGTAGTACCGCTGCAGCTTTTCAGAACACCAAAACTACCACAACTTCTGCAAACGGACTCCGAATTCGACGAAATCAAGTTTGTTGGAAAGTTAGCGACAAGGGCTAACACAATATTGATAGAAATACCAATAATAAGAAAATGAGAAAAGGCCAAAAAGAAAATGGTGAGAACCCTTCCTCGGATAAGACCGGTAAAACCTCCAACATCAAAAACATCATAGAAGATGCATGCAAACTCCGTTTTCGATGAACTCAAGCTTGTCATCAAGATGACCATAAGCTCTAAGACTCACAAAGAGAACCAAACAAGAACCAAGAAACATGATGCAAGGATGCAATGGTTTGAGCTCTCGACAAATGATACGATCAAGCTACTCACTTGAGAGCCCCCCTTGATAGTACAGCTATCGATCCTATAACCCGGTCTCCCAAATACAACCATGAGACCAGTAAAATAGAAAACCTATCAAGGGAAAACCTTTGCCTTGCACATGATCCACTTAAGCTAGATGAAGACGATCTTGTCCTCCTCAAGATGGACCACCTTTCTTGATTGCGTTGGGTCGATGGAGACTAGATGATTGCTCCCCCATACTCCACTATGGGTGAGCCACTCTTCGGCACATCTTCAAAAGTCCATTGACACCATAATGGATGGCAAGCTTCAAGCACTTGATCTCTTCGTGATGCTCCACTTGAACTTGCACACGGCAATCTTGATGACGATCACCACTTGATGTCATCCTTTCCATGGGTTGTATGATATCTTCCTCTTGACGCAATCCCATGGACACGTACCTAACCCCACATAGACTCTCACATAGGCCATGGGTTAGTACACAAAGTGCAATGGACAATGCTTACCATACCATGGGATCACTTGATCCCTCTCGGTACATCTTCTACGCTTTGTGAGTTGATCAACTTGATTCACTCTTGACTTAGTCTTGATCAACCTTGAATCTTTCCAACTCTCTTCTTTTGGATGATGTCTTGAAGGTAAACATGAATGATCACACAATCTTCTTCTTCAAGACATGCTTGCAATAAGCTCAACACTCACATGACCAATCTTTGGATAATTCCTTAATAGCACCTTGGTCAACCCATAAACTCCTTGAAACCAACACATGGACTTCAAGAAATGCCTATGGAAAAATCCTTCAAATATAACTCAATGCAAATATTAGTCCATAGAGAATGTCATCAATTACCAAAACCACACATGGGGGCACCGCATGTACTTTCAGCGATGCTCAAGAGCCCCCCTTTTAAAGCGCAAGCGAATCGCATGAGAGAAGAGGGAGAGTCCGCGGTACCGCCTGCTGTGGCCCTCAGGAAGTTCCTGCAAGTTAGCGCGAGGAAGGGCACCGGTCGCCGTGGTGATTGCTGGTTTGCTTCTGGTGCGTGAGAGGGTACTCCCTACTGCGGAGAGCCCCCGGGGCATGTACAGCCCCGCCCTGACACGTGGCTTGCACAGCAGGGCTAGACGAGGTGTGTCTGGACACTCGTGAGCTGGCGCGGGACTTAAGAGGCCCTACCTCAAGGCGGGTTGCGCCTGCTCTTGGTTCTTGTTTGTTGTGTTGGTCCTGCGAGATGGTTAGACAACGCGAAGGGTCCTGAAGAAAGACGGCTGGTGCGAGGATATCTGTGGTGACAATGGGATATCACGTGATTCACTTGATGTATGTTTTGGTGATCAACTTGCGGGTTTCGCCCATGAACCTATGCATAGGGGTTGGCACACGTTTTCGTCGTGATTCTCCGGTAGGAACTTTGGGGCACTCTTTGAGGTTCTATGTGTTGGTTGAATAGATGAATCTGAGATTGTGTGATGCATATCGTATAATCATGCCCACGGATACTTGAGGTGACATTGGAGTGTCTAGGTGACATTAGGGTTTTGGTTGATTTGTGTCTTAAGGTGTTATTCTAGTACGAACTCTAGGGCTGTTTGTGACACTTATAGGAATAGCCCAATGGATTGATTGGAAAGAATAACTTTGAGGTGGTTTCGTACCCTACCATAATCTCTTCGTTTGTTCTCCGCTATTATTGACTTTGGAGTGACTCTTTGTTGCATGTTGAGGGATAGTTATGTGATCCAATTATGTTATCATTGTTGAGGGAACTTACACTAATGAAAGTATGAACCCTAGGCCTTGTTTCCTAGCATTGCAATACCGTTTACGCTCACTTTTATCACTTGTTACCTTGCTGTTTTTATAATTTCAGATTACAAAAACTATTATCTACCATCCATATACCACTTGTTTCACCATCTCTTCGCCGAACTAGTGCACCTATACAATTTACCATTGTATTTGGTGTGTTGGGGACACAAGAGACTCTTTGTTATTTGGCTGCAGGGTTGCTTGAGAGAGACCATCTTCATCATGCGCCTCCTACGGATTGATAAACCTTAGGTCATCCACTTGAGGGAAATTTGCTACTGTCCTACAAACCTCTGCACTTGGAGGCCCAACAACGTCTACAAGAAGAAGGTTGTGTAGTAGACATCAAGCTCTTTTCTGGCGCCGTTGCCGGGGATGTGAGTGCTTGAAGGTATATCTTTAGATCTTGCAATCGAGTCTTTTAGTTTCTTGTTTTATCACTAGTTTAGTTTATAAAAGAAAACTATAAAAAATGGAATTGAGTTTGTCTCATACGCTTCACCTTTTTAATATCTTTCGTGAGTATGATGGAAAGGATAATTGTGCTCAAGTGCTAGAAGAAATCTATAAAATGTTTGGCACTAAATATTTAAATGATGAGCATGATTGCAATGTTGTTAGTATGAATTCCATGAATATCCATGATGCTAATGATATGCAGAGCCACAAGCTTGGGGAAGCTATGTTTGATGAAGATGATATTTTTTGTCCCCCAAGTTTTGATGAGCAAATTTATTATGATGAAAGCATGACTCCTATCTATGATGATTATTGTGATGACACGTATGCTTTAAAGAATAATGACAACCATGAGACTTGTCATATCGATCTTAATTTTCAATCACATGATAGTTATTTTGTTGAGTTTGCTCCCACTATTATTCATGAGAAGAATTTTGCTTGTGTGGAGAGTAGTAAATTTTCTATGCTTGTAGATCATGAAAATAATTCTTTAGGTGCTGGTTATATTGTTGAATTCATTCATGATTCTACTGAAAATTATTATGAGGGAGGAACATATGCTTGTAGGAATTGCAATAATATCAAGTTTCCTCTCTATATGCTTAAACTCTTGAAGTTATGCTTGTTTTGCTTTCCTATGCAAGTTGATTCTTGTTACCACAAGTTGTTTGTTCACAAAATCCATATGCATAGGAAGTGGGTTAGACTTAAATGTGCTATTCATATTCTTCATGATGCTCTCTTTATGTTACAATTCTTATCTTTTATGTGAGCATCATTGAAATCATCATGCCTAGCTTGGGGCGTTAAACGATAGCGCTTGTTGGGAGGCAACCCAACTTTATTTTTGTTACTTGATTTTTGTTCCTGTTTAGTAATAAATAATTCATCTAGCCTCTGTTTAGATGTGGTTTTATGCTTTTAATTAGTGTTTGTGCCAAGTAGAACCTTTGGGAAGACTTGGGGAAAGTCTTGTTGATCATGCTGTAAAAAACAGAAACTTTACCGCTCACGAGAATTGCTGCCATTTTTATTTGGTGAGTAATATTTAGTTAATTATTTTTTCAGATGATTAATAGATAAATTCCTCAGCTCCAGCAATTTATTTGAGAATTTTATGAGTTCCAGAAGTATACGTTTGATCCAGATTACTACAGACTGTTCTGTTTTTGACAGATTCTGTTTTCGATGTGTTGTTTGCTTATTTTGATGAATCTATGGCTAGTAAAATAGTTTATAAACCATAGAGAAGTTGGAATACAGTAGGTTTAACACCAATAGAAATAAATAATTAGTTCATTACAGTACCTTGAAGTGGTCTTTTGTTTTCTTATACTAACGGAGCTTACGAGTTTTCTGTTAAGTTTTGTGTTGTGAAGTTTTCAAGTTTTGGGTAAGGATTCGATGGACTATGGAATAAGGAGTGGCAACAGCCTAATCTTGGGGATGCCCAAGGCACCCCAAGGTTATATTCAAGGACAACCAAGAGCCTAAGCTTGGGGATGCCCCGGAAGGCATCCCCTCCTTCGTCTTCGTTCATCGGTAACTTTACTTGGAGCTATATTTTTATTCGCCACATGATATGTGTTTTGCTTGGAGCGTCAATTTATTTTGTTAGGATTTGCATGCTTTTATTTAGAACAATGTTTTGCATCCTTTATTTCAATAAAAGTGGCATTGATAGCCTTTACTATGCCTATTTTACAAGTCTTCATGTTGCTGTTTGAAAACAGAAAGTTTACCGATGTTGCAATAATTCCCTAGAAAAGTCAGAATGTGATAAAATGTTGAAACTTTTGCATATTAATCTCTGATAAATTTACTACAGTGGGAATTTTCTCTCATAATGTTTGGAGCTAGGGAAGTATGGATGTTGCTGCATTCTTTACAGACTATCCTGTTTAGGCAGATTGCTGTTATGTTTGCATTGTTTGCATATGTTTGCTTCTTTAATGATTCTATTTAAGGATAGGACTATTAAATGCAGAGGCATTTAGTATGCAATGTTGAATAATAATTTTAGTGATTTGCTACAGTAGAGTATGATAAGGTTTTGGCAATAGTTTATACTAGCTTATCTCACGAGTCCTTGTTGAGTTTTGTGTGGATGAAGCTTTCGAGATTTAGGGAGACCGTGATATGAGAGGAATTAAGGAGACACAAAAGCTCAAGCTTGGGGATGCCCAAGGAATCCCAAGATAAATTTCAAGAAGTCTCAAGCATCTAAGCTTGGGGATGCCCTGGTTGGCATCCCACCTTTCTTCTTCAACAACTATCGGTTAGTATCGGTTGATCCTAAGTTTTTGCTTCTTCACATGATGTTTTCCATTCTTAGAATGTCATTTTCTTTTGCTTTTCTTTCTGTTTGAATAAAATACCAAGATCTGAAATTATTAAATGAGAGAGTCTTCACATAGTTGCATAATTATTTGACTACTCATTGATCTTCACTTATATCTTTCGGAGTAGTTTGTTGTTTGCTCTAGTACTTCACTTATATCTTTTAGAGCATGGTGGTAGTTTTATTTTGAAGAAATAGATGAACTCTCATGCTTCACTTAGATTATTTTGAGAGTCTTAATAGCATGGTAATTTGCTTAAAATCCTAATATGCTAGGTATTTGAGAATAATAAAATTCTCTTATGAGTGTGTTGAATACTAAGAGAAGTTTGATACTTGATGATTGTTTTGAGATACGAAGATGGTGATATTAGAGTCATGCTAGTTGAGTAGTTGTGAATTTGAGAAATGCTTGTGTTGAAGTTTGAGATTCCCGTAGCATGCACGTATGGTGAACCGTTATGTGATGAAGTCGGAGCATGCTTTATTTATTGATTGTCCTCCCTATGAGTGGCGGTCGGGGACGAGCGATGGTCTTTTCCTACCAATCTATCCCCCTAGGAGCATGCACATAGTACTTTGTTTTGATAACTAATAGATTTTTTCAATAAGTATGTGAGTTCTTTATGACTAGTGTTGAGTCCATGGATTATACGCACTCTCACCCTTCCACCATTGCTAGCCTCTCTAGTACCGCGCAACTTTCGCCGGTACCATACACCCACCATATACCTTCCTCAAAAAAGCCACCATACCTACCTAGTATGGCATTTCCATAGCCATTCCGAGATATATTGCCATGCAGCTTTCCACCGTTCTGTTTATGACACACTCCATCATTGTCATATTGCTAAGCATGATCATGTAGTTGACATCGTATTTGTGGCAAAGCCACCATTCATAATTCTTTCATACATGTCACTCATGAGTCATTGCATATCCCGGTACACCGCTGGAGGCATTCATATAGAGTCATAATTTATTCTAGTATCGAGTTGTATCATTGAGTTGTAAATAAATAGAAGTGTGATGATCATCATTCAATAGAGCATTGTCCCCAAAAAAAGAGAAAGGCCATAAAAAAGAGAAAGGCCATAAAAAAGGACAAATAAAAAAATAAAGGCCAAATAAAAAAGGGGGGGACAATGCTACTATCCTTTTACCACACTTGTGCTTCAAAGTAGCACCATGATCTTCATGATAGAGAGTCTCCTATGTTGTCACTTTCATATACTAGTGGGAATCTTTCATTATAGAACTTGGCTTGTATATTCCAACAATGGGCCTCCTCAAGTGCCCTAGGTCTTCGTGAGCAAGCAAGTTGGATGCACACCCACTAGTTTCTTTTGTTGAGCTTTCATACATTTATAGCTCTAGTGCATCCGTTGCATGGAAATCCCTACTCACTCACATTGATATCTATTGATGGGCATCTCCATGGCCCGTTGATACGCCTAGTTGATGTGAGACTATCTTATCCCTTTTTGTCTTCTCACCAACCACCATTCTATTCCACCTATAGTGCTATGTCCATGGCTCACGCTCATGTATTGCGTGAAGATTGAAAAAGTTTGAGAACATCAAAAGTATGAAACAATTGCTTGGCTTGTCATCGGGGTTGTGCATGATTTAAATACTTTGTGTGGTGAATATGGATCATAGCCAGACTATATGATTTTGTAGGGATAGCTCTCTTCGACCATGTTATTTTGAGAAGACATGATTGCTTTATTAGTATGCTTGAAGTATTATTATTTTTATGTCAATATGAACTTTTGTCTTGAATCTTTCGGATCTGAATATTCATATCACAAGTAAGAAGAATTACATTGAAATTATGCCAACTAGCATTTCACATCAAAAATTATCTTTTTATCATTTAGCTACTCGAGGACGA
Organism: Triticum urartu; assembly: GCF_056163025.1. Lineage (NCBI taxonomy): Eukaryota > Viridiplantae > Streptophyta > Magnoliopsida > Poales > Poaceae > Triticum > Triticum urartu. Next base: position 562,622,329 of record NC_141875.1, read on the forward strand.
GCAGGAATTAAGCTTGGGGATGCTTGATACGTCTCCAACGTATCTATAATTTTTGATTGCTCCATGTTATATTATCTACTGTTTTGGGCAATATTGGGCTTTATTTTACACTTTTATATTATTTTTGGGACTAACCTATTAACCGGAGGCCCACCCCAGATTTGTTGTTTTATGCCTATTTCAGTGTTTCGAAGAAAACGAATATCAAACGGAGTCGAAACGGAACGAAATCAACTGGAGAAGTTATTTTTGGAACGAAAGCCACCGGATAGACTTGGACTCCACGTCAGGAGATACGGGAGGTTCTCACGAGGGTGGGGGGCGCGCCCCCCTGCCTCATGGGCCCCCCGTAGCTCCTCTGATGTACTTCCTGCACCCATATATATCGTCGTACCCTAAAACTTCCAGAACAGAGAATAGATCGGGAGTTCCGCCGCCAGAAGCCTCCGTAGCCACCAAAAACCAATCTAGACTCGTTCCGGCACCCTGCCGGAGGGGGCAATCCCTTTTCGGTGGCCATCTTCATCATCCCGGTGCTCTCCATGATGAGGAGGGAGTAGTTCTCCCTCGGGGCTGAGGGTATGTACCAGTAGCTATGTGTTTGATCTCTCTCTCTCGTGTTCTTGAGGTGATACGATCTTGATGTATCGCAAGCTTTGCTATTATAGTTGGATCTTATGTTTCTCCTCCCCCTCTTCTCTCTTGTAATGAATTGAGTTTCCCCTTTGGAGTTATCTTATTGGATTGAGTCTTTAAAGATTTGAGAACACTTGATGTATGTCTTGCCGTGGATATCTGTGGTGACAATGGGATATCACGTGATTCACTTGATGTATGTTTTGGTGATCAACTTGCGGGTTTCGCCCATGAACCTATGCATAGGGGTTGGCACACGTTTTCGTCGTGATTCTCCGGTAGGAACTTTGGGGCACTCTTTGAGGTTCTATGTGTTGGTTGAATAGATGAATCTGAGATTGTGTGATGCATATCGTATAATCATGCCCACGGATACTTGAGGTGACATTGGAGTGTCTAGGTGACATTAGGGTTTTGGTTGATTTGTGTCTTAAGGTGTTATTCTAGTACGAACTCTAGGGCTGTTTGTGACACTTATAGGAATAGCCCAACGGATTGATTGGAAAGAATAACTTTGAGGTGGTTTCGTACCCTACCATAATCTCTTCGTTTGTTCTCCGCTATTAGTGACTTTGGAGTGACTCTTTGTTGCATGTTGAGGGATAGTTATGTGATCCAATTATGTTATCATTGTTGAGAGGACTTACACTAGTGAAAGAATGAACCCTAGGCCTTGTTTCCTAGCATTGCAATACCGTTTACGCTCACTTTTATCACTTGTTACCTTGCTGTTTTTATAATTTCAGATTACAAAAACTATTATCTACCATCCATATACCACTTGTTTCACCATCTCTTCGCTGAACTAGTGCACCTATACAATTTACCATTGTATTTGGTGTGTTGGGGACACAAGAGACTCTTTGTTATTTGGTTGCAGGGTTACTTGAGAGAGACCATCTTCATCCTACGCCTCCTACGGAATGATAAACCTTAGGTCATCCACTTGAGGGAAATTTTCTACTGTTCTACAAACCTCTGCACTTGGAGGCCCAACAACGTCTACAAGAAGAAGGTTGTGTAGTAGACATCACTGGCCTCCTGAGCCGCCAGGATGCTCCGCAGGATGCGTTGATAGGCGGTCGCCATGCTCGAGAGGCCAAAAGGCATGCGAACGTAGCTGTGAGGTGGGCCCTCGCAGCGTCCCTCGCGCGAAGGCTAGAAAATCTCCTGAGAGGCGGCCTGATTGAGCCCTGGGACATCGATGCAGACGCGCAGCCCGGCATCCTCGCCTGGATGGGGAGCTGCGCCTGGTGAGCGGCGGCCGCCGCGCATGGCCCTTGCGTCTTGCAGTTCCTGAGTGGTCTTGGCGATGAACTCCTGAACGGTGGGCACTCCTTGCCCTGTGTTCTCCTGAGGGAAACGTGCCGCGAAGCACGCCTCCAAGTGGTGCCCATGAAGGAAATATGCCCTAGAGGCAATAATAAAGTTATTATTTATTTCCGTATATCATGATAAATGTTTATTATTCATGCTAGGATTGTATTAACCGGAAACATAATACATGTGTGAATACATAGACAAACAGAGTGTCACTAGCAAGCCTCTACTTGACTAGCTTGTTGATCAAAGATGGTTATGTTTCCTAACCATAGACATGAGTTGTCATTTGATTAACGGGATCACATCATTAGGAGAATGATGTGATTGACTTGACCCATTCCGTTAGCATAGCACTTGATCGTTTAGTTTGTTGCTATTGCTTTCTCCATGACTTATACATGTTCCTATGACTATGAGATTATGCAACTCCCGTTTACCAGAGGAACACTTTGTGTGCTACCAAACGTCACAACGTAACTGGGTGATTATAAAGGTGCTCTACAGGTGTCTCCAAAGGTACATGTTGGGTTGGCGTATTTCGAGATTAGGATTTGTCACTCCGATTGTCGGAGAGGTATCTCTGGGCCCTCTCGGTAATGCACATCACTTAAGCCTTGCAAGCATTGCAACTAATGAGTTAGTTGCGGGATGATGTATTACGGAACGAGTAAAGAGACTTGCCGGTAACGAGATTGAACTAGGTATTGAGATACCAACGATTGAATCTTGGTCAAGTAACATACCGATGACAAAGGGAACAACGTATGTTATTATGCGGTCTAACTGATAAAGATCTTCGTAGAATATGTGGGAGCCAATATGAACATCCAGGTTCTGCTATTGGTTATTGACCGGAGACATGTCTCGGTCATGTCTACATAGTTCTCGAACCCGTAGGGTCCGCGCGCTTAAAGTTTCGGTGACGATTGTATTATGAGTTTATGTGATTTGATGTACCGAAGGTAGTTCGGAGTCCCGGATGAGATCGGGGACATGACGAGGAGTCTCGAAATGGTCGAGACGTAAAGATCGATATATTGGACGACTATATTCGGACATCGGAAAGGTTCCGAGTGATTCGGGTATTTTCGGGGGTACCGGGGAGTTACGGGAATACGAGGAAGAAGTAATGGGCCTCATGGGCCAAGTGGTGGAAGAGAGGAGGCAGGGCGCGCGGCCCCCCTAGCCCAAACCAAATTGGACTAGGGGGCCGGCCCCCCTTTCCTCCTTTTCCTCCTTCTCCTTCCTTCTCCATCTCCTCCTTCCTTTCCTCCTCCTAGTAGGAGTAGGAAAGGGGAGTCCTACTCCTACTAGGAGGAGGACTCCTCATCCTGGCGCGCCCATAGAGGGCCGGACGGCCTCCCCCTTGCTCCTTTATATACAGGGGCAGGGGGCACCTCTAGACACACAAGTTGATCAGTTGATCTCTCCCAGCCGTGTGCGGTGCCCCCCTCCACCATATTCCACCTCGGTCATATCGTAGCGGTGCTTAGGCGAAGCCCTGCGTCGGTAGCAACATCATCACCGTCACCACACCGTCGTGCTGACGGAACTCTCCTGTGAAGCTCTGCTGGATCGGAGTTCGCGGGACGTCATCGAGCTGAACATGTGCTAAACTCGGAGGTGCCGTGCGTTCGGTAATTGGATCGGTCGGATTGTGAAGACGTATGACTACATCAACCGCGTTGTGCTAACGCTTCCGCTTTCGGTCTACGAGGGTACGTGGACAACACTCTCCCCTCTCGTTGCTATGCATCACCATGATCTTGCGTGTGCGTAGGAAATTTTGAAATTACTACGTTCCCCAACAGTGGCATCAGAGCCAGGTTTTATGCGTAGATGTCATATGCACGAGTAGAACACAAGTGAGTTGTGGGCGATATAAGTCATACTGCTTACCAGCATGTCACACTTTGGTTCGGCGGTATTGTTGGATGAAGCGGCCCGGACCGACATTACGCGTACGCTTATGCGAGACTGGTTTTACCGCCGTGCTATGCACACAGTTGACTAGCGGGTGTCAGTTTCTCCAACTTTAGTTGAACCGAGTGTGGCTACGCCCGGTCCTTGAGAAGGTTAAAACAGCACTAACTTGACAAACTATCGTTGTGGTTTTCGATGCGTAGGTAAGAACGGTTCTTGCTCAGCCGGTAGCAGCCACATAAAACTTGCAACAACAAAGTAGAGGACGTCTAACTTGTTTTTGCAGGGCATGTTGTGATGTGATATGGTCAAGACGTGATGAGATATAAGTTGTTGTATAAGATGATCATGTTTTGTTGAAGTTATCGGCAACTGGCAGAAGCCTTATGGTTGTCTCTTTATTGCATAAGATGCAAGTGCCAAATAATTGCTTTACTTTATCGCTATGCGATAGCAATAGTTGCAAGAGCAATAGTTGGCGAGACGACCATGTGAAGACACATTGATATAGATCAAGATGACGGAGATCATGGTGTCATGCCGGTGATGATGGAAATCATGATGATGCTTTGGAGATGGAGATCAAAGGTACAAGATGATGATGGCCATATCATGTCACATATTTTGATTGCATGTGATGTTTATCTTTTATGCATCCTATTTTTGCTTTGATTGACGGTAGCTTTATAAGATGAGCTCTCACTAAATTTCAAGATAAAAGTGTTCTCCCTGAGTATGCACCGTTGCCAAAGTTCGTCGTGCCCAGACACCACGTGATGATCGGGTGTGATAAGCTCTACATCCATCTACAATGGGTGCAAGCCAGTTTTGCACACGCAGAATACTCAGGTTAAACTTGACGAGCCTGGCATATGCAGATATGGCCTCGGAACACTGAGACCGAAAGGTCAAGCGTGAATCATATAGTAGATATGATCAACATAGTGATGTTCACCATTGAAAACTACTCCATTTCATGTGATGATCGGTTATGGTTTAGTATATTTGGATCACGTGATCACTTAGATGATTAGAGGGATGTCTATCTAAGTGGGAGTTCTTAAGTAATTTGATTAATTGAACTTTAATTTATCATGAACTTAGTCCCGGTAGTATTAGCATATCTATGTTATAGATCAATAGCTCGCGTTTAGCTCCCCTATTTTATTTTTGATATGTTCCTAGAGAAAACTGAGTTGAAAGATGTTAGTAGCAATGATGCGGATTGGATCCGTGATCTGAGGACTATCCTCATTGCTGCACAGAAGAATTATGTCCTTGATGCACCGCTAGGTAACAGACCTATTGCAGGAGCAGATGCAGACGTTATGAACGTTTGGCTAGCTCAATATGATGACTACTTGATGGTTTAGTGCACCATGCTTAAACGGCTTAGAATCGGGACTTCAAAGATGTCTTGAATGTCATGGACCATATGAGATGTTCCAGGAGTTGAAGTTAATATTTCAATCAAATACCCGAGTTGAGAGATATGAAGTCTCCAACAAGTTCTATTGCTAAAAGATGGAGGAGAATAGCTCAAGCAGTGAGCATGTGTTCAGATTGTCTGGGTACTACAATTGCTAGAATCAAGTGGGAGTTAATCTTCCAGTTAAAATAGTGATTGACAGAATTCTCTAGTCACCATCACCAAGTTAGTAGAACTTCATGATGAACTATAGTATGCAAGGGATGATGAAAATGATTCCCGAGCTTTTCATGATGATGAAATCGATGAAGGTAGAAATCAAGAAAAGCATCAAGTGTTGATGGTAAACAAAACCACTAGTTTCAAGTAAAGGGACAAAGGAAGAAAGGGGAACTTCAAGAAGAACGGCAAGCAAGTTGCTGCTCAAGTGAAAAACCCAAGTCTGGACCTAAGCCTGAAACTGAGTGCTTCTATTGCAAAGGGACTGGTCACTGGAAGCGGAACTACCCCAAGTAATTGGCGGATAAGAAGGATGGCAAAGTGAACATAGGTATATTTGATATACATGTTATTGATGTGTACTTTACTAGTGTTTATAGCAACCCCTCAGTACTTGATACTAGTTCAGTTGCTAAGAATAGTAACTCGAAACGGGAGTTGCAGAATGAACAGAGACTAGTTAAGGGTGAAGTGACGATGTGTATTGGAAATGGTTCCAAGATTGATATGATCATCATCGCACACTCCCTATACTTTCGGGATTAGTGTTAAACCTAAAATAAATGTTATTTAGTGTTTGCGTTGAGCATGAATATGATTGGATCATGTTTATTGCAATACGGTTATTCATGTAAGTTAGAGAATAATTGTTGTTCTGTTTACATGAATAAAACCTTCTATGGTCATACACCCGATGAAAATGGTTTGTTGGATCTCGATCATGGTGATACACATTTTCATAATATTGAAGCCAAAAGATGCAAAGTTAATAATCATAGTGCAACTTATTTGTGGCAATGCCGTTTAGGTCATATTGGTGTAAAGCGCATGAAGAAAATCCATGCTGATGGGCTTTTTGGAATCACTTGATTATGAATCAGTTGATGCTTGCGAACCATGCCTCATGGGCAAGATGAGTAAGACTCCGTTCTCCGGAACAATGGAGCGAGCAAAAGATTTGTTGGAAATCATACATATTGATGTATGTGGTCTGATGAATATTGAGGCTCGTGGCAGGTATCATTATTTTCTGATCTTCACAGATGATTTGAGCAGATATGAGTATATCTACTTCATGAAACACAAGTCTGAAACATTTGAAAAGTTCAAAGAATTTCAGAGTGAAGGGGAGAATCATCGTAACAAAAATAAAAGTTTCTACGATATGATCGCAGAAGTAAAATATTTGAGTTACGAGTTTGGCCTTCAATTAAAACAATGTGAAATAGTTTCACTACTCATGCCACCTGGAACACCACAGTGTAATGGTGTGTCCGAACGTCGTAACCGTACTTTATTAGATATGGTGCGATCTATGATGTCTCTTACCAATTTACCACTATCGTTTTGGGGTTATGCATTAGAGACAACTACATTCACGTTAAATAGGGCACCATCTAAATCCGTTGAGACGACACCGTATGAACTATGGTTTGGCAAGAAACCTAAGCTGTTGTTTCTTAAAGTTTGAGGTTGCAATGCTTATGTGAAAAAGTTTCAACCTGATAAGCTCAAACCCAAATCGGAGAAGTGCGTCTTCATAGGATACCCAAAAGAAAATTTTGGGTACACCTTCTATCACAGATCCGAAGGCAAGATATTCATTGCTGAGAATGGATCCTTTCTAGAGAAGGAGTTTCTCTCGAAAGAAGTGAGTGGGAGAAAAGTAGAACTTGATGAGGTAACTGTACCTGCTCCCTTATTGGAAAGTAGTTCATCACAGAAATCTGTTCCTGTGACTACTACACCAATTAGTGAGGAAGCTAATGATGATGATCATGTAACTTCAGATCAAGTTACTACCAAACCTCGTAGGTAAACCAGAGTGAGATCCGCACCAGAGTGGTACGGTAATCCTGTTCTGTAGGTCATGTTACTTGACCATGACGAACCTATGAACTATGAGGAAGCGATGATGAGCCCAGATTCCGCGAAATGGCTTGAGGCCATGAAATCTGAGATGAGATCCATGTATAAGAACAAAGTATGGACTTTGATTGACTTGCCCAAAGATCGGCGAGCCATTGAGATTAAATGGATCTTCAAGAGGAAGACGGATGCTGATAGTAGTGTTACTGTCTACAAAGCTAGAATTGTCGCAAAAAGGTTTTCGACAAGTTCAAGGTGTTGACTACGATGAGAGTTTCTCACTCGTATCTATGCTTAAGTCTGTCCGAATCATGTTAGCAATTGCCGCATTTTATGAAATCTGGCAAATGGATAAACAAAATTGAATTCTTTAATGGATTTATTAAAGAAGAGTTGTATATGGTGCAACCAGAAGGTTTTGTCAATCCTAAAGGTACTAACAAAATATGCAAGCTCCAGCGATCCATCTATGGACTGGTGCAAGCATCTCGGAGTTGGAATATACACTTTGATAAGTTGATCAAAGCATATAGTTTTATACAGACTTGCGGTGAAGCCTGTATTTACAAGAAAGTGAGTGGGAGCACTACAGCATTTCTGATATGTATATGTGAATGACATATTGTTGATCGGAGATAATGTAGAATTATTCTGCAAAGCATAAAGGAATGTTTGAAAGGAGTTTTTCAAAGAAAGACCTCGGTGAAACTGCTTACATATTGAGCATCAAGATCTATAGAGATAGATCAAGACGCTTGATAAGTTTTTCAATGAGTACATACCTTGACAAGATTTTGAAGTAGTTCAAAATGGAACAGTTAAAGAAGGAGTTCTTGCCTCTGTTACAAGGTGTGAAGTTGAGTAAGACTCAAAATCCGACCACGGCAGAAGATAGAGAGAGAATGAAAGTCATTCCCTATGCCTCAGCCATAGGTTCTATAAAGTATGCCATGTTGTGTACCAGACCTATTGTATACCCTGCCCTGAGTTTGGCAAAGGAGTACAATAGTGATCTAGGAGTAGATCACTGGACATTGGTCAAAATTATCCTTAGTGGAATAAGGATATGTTTCTCGATGGAAGTGACAAAAGGTTCGTCGTAAAGGGTTACGTCAATGCAAATTTTGACACTGATCCAGATGACTCTAAATCACAATCTGGATACATATTGAAAGTGGGAGCAATTAGCTAGAGTAGCTCTATGCAGAGCATTATTGACATAGAAATTTGCAAAATACTTACGGATCTGAATGTGGCAGACCCGTTGACTAAACTTCTCTCACAAGCAAAACATGATAACACCTTAGTACTCTTTGGGTGTTAATCACATAGCAATGTGAACTAGATTATTGACTCTAGTAAACCCTTTGGGTGTTGGTCACATGTCGATGTGAACTATGGGTGTTAATCATATGGTGATGTGAACTATTGGTATTAAATCACATGGCGATGTGAACTAGATTATTGACTCTAGTGCAAGTGGGAGACTGAAGGAAATATGCCCTAGAGGCAATAATAAAGTTATTATTTATTTCCTTATATCATGATAAATGTTTATTATTCATGCTAGGATTGTATTAACCGGAAACATAATACATGTGTGAATACATAGACAAACAGAGTGTCACTAGTATGCCTCTACTTGACTAGCTCGTTGATCAAAGATGGTTATGTTTCCTAACCATAGACATGAGTTGTCATTTGATTAACATGATCACATCATTAGGAGAATGATGTGATTGACTTGACCCATTCCGTTAGCATAGCACTTGATCGTTTAGTTTGTTGCTATTGCTTTCTTCATGACTTATACATGTTCCTATGACTGAGATTATGCAACTCCCGTTTACCAGAGGAACACTTTGTGTGCTGCCAAACGTCACAACGTAACTGGGTGATTATAAAGGTGCTCTACAGGTGTCTTCGAAGGTACTTGTTGGGTTGGCGTATTTCGAGATTAGGATTTGTCACTCCGATTGTCAGAGAGGTATCTCTGGGCCCTCTCGGTAATGCACATCACTTAAGCCTTGCAAGCATTGCAACTAATGAGTTAGTTGCGGGATGATGTATTACGGAATGAGTAAAGAGACTTGCCGGTAACGAGATTGAACTAGGTATTGAGATACCGACGATCGAATCTTGGGCAAGTAACATACCGATGACAAAGGGAACAACGTATGTCGTTATGCGGTCTGACCGATAAAGATCTTCGTAGAATATGTGGGAGCCAATATGAGCATCCAGGTTCCGCTATTGGTTATTGACCGGAGACATGTCTCGGTCATTTCTACATAGTTCTCGAACCCGTAGGGTCCGCACGCTTAAAGTTTCGATGACGATTGTATTATGAGTTTATGTGATTTGATGTACCGAAGGTAGTTCCGAGTCCCGGATGAGATCGGGGACATGACGAGGAGTCTCGAAATGGTCGAGATGTAAAGATTGATATATTGGACGACTATATTCGGACATCGGAAAGGTTCCGAGTGATTCGGGTATTTTCGGGGGTACTGGGGAGTTACGGGAATACGAGGAAGAAGTAATGGGCCTCATGGGCCAAGTGGTGGATGAGAGGAGGCAGGGCGCGCGGCCCCCCTAGCCCAAATCGAATTGGACTAGGGGGCCGGCACCCCTTTCCTCCTTTTCCTCCTTCTCCTTCCTTCTCCTTCTCCTCCTTCCTTTCCTCCTCCTAGTAGGAGTAGGAAAGGGGAGTCCTACTCCTACTAGGAGGAGGACTCCTCCTCCTGGCACGCCCATAGAGGGCCGGCCGGCCTCCCCCCTTGCTCCTTTATATACAGGGGCAGGGGGCATGAGGGAGTCTTGGATTAGGGGGTGTCCGGATGGCCGGACTATACCTTCAGCCGGACTCCTGGACTATGAAGATACAAGATTGAAGACTTCATCCTGTGTCCGGAAGGGACTTTCCTTGGCGTGGAAGGCAAGCTTGGTGATACGGATATGCAGATCTCCTACCATTGTAACCGACTTTGTGTAACCCTAACCCTCTCCGGTGTCTATATAAACCGGAGGGTTTTAGTCCGTAGGACGACATACAGAACAACAATCATACCATAGGCTAGCTTCTAGGGTTTAGCCTCTCCGATCTCGTGGTAGATCTACTCTTGTACTACCCATATCATCAATATTAATCAAGCAGGACGTAGGGTTTTACCTCCATCGAGAGGGCCTAAACCTGGGTAAAACTTCGTGTCCCTTGCCTCCTGTTACCATCCGGCCTAGACGCACAGTTCGGGACCCCCTACCCGAGATCCGCCGGTTTTGACACCGACATTGGTGCTTTCATTGAGAGTTCCTCTGTGTCGTCGCCATCAGGAAGGATGCCTCGCCCCGTCTTTAAAGGCGGCACCGTTGCTAAGGGAGCTTTGGCTGTCGGCCAAACCCTCCGGCTATGTGGTTTTCTTATGACCGCCTGTTCGGCTTCTGCGCCGACGATGACCTCTCGAGCCATCGAAAACAATCTTCATGTCAGCTCAGAACTCGCCGAGCAGTTAGATCCAATGGAGCTCTCCTCCATAAACGAGCTCTTGGATCGCTTTGCCGCCCTGGGAGTCGCTACGGATTATGACCAGATTGGGCCTAAACCCGATCTGAGAGAGATAACTCTCCCCAAGTCACCCATCACGTTGTCGTGGTAGAGGGACAGTGCGGCGACCCTTCATCTATCTTAAAGACTCGCTACGTCCGGATTCCCGATCCCTCCAAGCTGGATACCCGCGGAGGGGAGGATATCACTCAAGACCTGAACTTGGAGTCAGGCGACGGGCTGGATTCATTGGACAACATCCAGGAATCCAAATTTTCGAGTTCGGAAATTCCTCGGCCTCTGAGCCTCAGATGGGGTGAGGCTTTGGATTTAATTCCACCCACCACCCCAACATAAGCGATCTATCCAAAATCAGGCAAGAGCCCGATGAAACAGTACATCATTACTGGGCTAGATTCCTCCTGGTTAAGAACAGTCTAAGGGACTACCGCGAGGAAGACGCAATCTCAATCTTCTGCAATAATTGCACGGACAAGGGAATACTCAACGCCATAAGTCGCCGTGATATTACACACTTCACTGACTTGGCGTCCATTGTACGAAAGTACTGTGCGATGGAAAGCGCCTGGAAAACCGAAATCAAATTTTGGGACAATCCGTCCCTGAATACAAACCCAGTCCGAAATAAAAGGGTGCATCATCACCAGACACCCGGGTCAAGCACCAAAAAGCAAAAACCCTCTACAGGGCATGGAACCGTACTGGAAGGATGGCTCAATGGACCCTGTAAAATTCACAGTACAGAGGACACCACACCAACTCATAGCCTCAGAGCATGTTAGATACTCCGGCAGGTAGCTAAAATTGGCAAAAATCTCCTAATTCCGGAGGCCACAGAAAGCCACCCCAGAGACACCAATACGGTATTAACAGTCTTCGAGACTTTCGCATCAAATAATATGCGAAAAAGGACACTCCGCAGCCTTGCCGAAGTCTACCAAGTAGCAACAATAAACCCGTGGAGTGACACGAGTATTACCTTTAACGCCAGTGATGAACCTAAATCCCGAACAGCCCGAGCACCAGCCGCATTGGCCGTCAGTCCAATAGTGGACGGCTTTCGTCTTACCAAGGTACTCATGGACGGCGGCAGCGGATTGAACCTCATTTATGAGGAAACCCTTCAAAAATGGAAATAGACTGGAACCGCATTGAGCGAAGCAGCACAACCTTTAGAGGAATAATCCCCAGTCGGGAAGGGCGCTGTACAGGAAAAATCACACTAGATGTGGTGTTCGGCACGCCGGATAATTACAGGTCCGAAGAGGTCACGTTCCAGGTGGCTTCGTTCAGCAGCGGTTATCACGCTCTGCTAGGGCGGGAAGCATTTACAATCTTCCAAGCAATACCCCATTACGGGTACATGAAGCTCAAGATGCCCGGGCCTAACGGGATCATCACTCTCGCTAGTGATCCAGACATAGCACTCCGCGCCGAAAACAAGACAGCCGCACTGGCCCTCGAGGCACTATCCGAAGCCCTAGCGGCTGAGGAACTGACTGCGCTGCGCTCTATGGTGAATAGGGATGATGTGGTACTCGACAAAAGATCCAAGTCCACCTCCTTTAAACCGGCAGACAAAATAATCAAATTCCAAGTCCATCCAACGGACCCCAATAAAACAGCTTCCATCGGGGCACAGTTAAACCCTGATGTAGACGCCGCACTGCGAGAGTTCCTACGAGAGAACTGGGACATCTTCGCCTGGCACCCTTCAGACATGCCAGGAATCCCACGCAGGCTGGCCGAGCACAGCTTAAATATCCAAACAGGATTAAAACCTGTCAAACAGGCTCTTCAGTGTTTTTTCGAACCTAAGAGACATGCCATGGGAGAGGAGCTAGCAAAGCTATTGGAGGCCGGATTCATCAGAGATATAAAACATCCGGACTGGCTAGCAAACCTGGTGATGGTACCAAAGAAGGACAAATCCCGGCGCCTGTGTGTTGATTTTAAAGACCTTAACAAGGCTCGCCCAAAGGATCCCTTCCCCCTCCCCCGCATCGACCAAATTATCGACGCTACCGAAGGACACGATTCGTTGTGTTTCCTCGACGCATATTCCGGCTACCATCAAATCAAGATGGCAGAACCAGACCAAGCCGCAACGTCATTTATCACACCATACGGCCCATTCTGCTTCAACACGATGCCCTTCGGGCTCAAAAATGCCGGCGCAACATATCAGCGCATGATTCAGACATGTCTGGCAAGCCAGATCGGCAAGACAGTGGAGGCATATGTAGATGATGTGGTCATCAAAACAAGACATGTTGAATCTCTAGTAGACGACTTGAGGCTCACATTTGATAACCTCCGAACATACGACATCAAGCTCAACCCGGAAAAATGTGTTTTCGGCGTTCCAGTTGGAAAGCTCTTGGGCTTCATTGTATCCGGTAGAGGAATTGAAGCAAATCCAGCCAAGATCCGAGCTCTGTCGCAACTGGATATCCCAAAGGAGCTCAAACAAATACAAAAGTTAACCGAATGCGTGGCGGCTCTAAGCCGCTTTATCTCCCGCTTGGGAGAAAAGGCCCTACCCCTTTACCGCCTCCTTCGGCGCACCGAACACTTCAAATGGACGGATGCAGCCACGGCCGGACTCGACGAAATAAAAGCCATACTGGCAACAAACCCAGTCCTGGCCGCGCCAAACATTGGCGAACCAATGCTATTATACATTGCAGCAACACATCAGGTTGTAAGCGCAGTGCTCGTCGTCAAACGAGAAGCAGACAGACACAAATTCCCCCTTCAAAAGTCAGTCTATTATGTGTCCACTGTCCTCACTCCCTGCAAATCACGGTACCCGCATTATCAAAAGATTGCGTACGCGGTATTCATGGCATCCCGGAAGCTACGACACTACTTTCAAGAGTGTTCAATAATAGTAGCCTTGGAAGTACCACTTAACGATATTATAAACAACCGTGACACAACGGGCCGGATTGCAAAATGGGCCATTGAGCTCCTCCCGTTCGACATAACTTATAAGCCATGGCGAGCCATCAAGTCGCAAGTCTTGGCCGACTTCGTCGCAGAATGGACGGAGGCCGAACTCCCTAAAGAGTACGGCACATATTCAAATTGGATCATGCATTTCGACGGCTCCAAGATTTGGCCGGACTTGGGGCCGGCGTCGTTTTGACATCCCCCACAGGAGACACAGTTCAATACGTAGTCCAGATTATGTACACGGACTCCAACAATGCAGCCGAATATGAGGCCCTTTTACATGGTCTCCGGATGGCAGTATCCATGGGCGTTCAACGCCTGGAGGTGCGCGGGGACTCGAACCTCGCAATATCCCAAATAAATGGAGACTTCGATGCCAAGGATCCAAAAATGGCAGCTTACTGCAACGCCGTCCTAAAAATGTCAGCTCGGTTCGAGGGGCTTGAATTTCACCATATAGCCCGGGAAAATAATCAGGCGGCAGATGTCCTGGCACGCATCGGCGCAAAACGCGATGTAGTCCCCCCCAACATCTTCTTGGAAAGGCTGTTCAAGCCATCAGTAGTATGGGAAGGGGAGCCGAACAATAACAGCCCGGACCCAACCGCACTGCCGACATCGAACATACCGACACAATCGGAGGCTCTGCCAATGAAATAACACCTTCAGCCCACGTAATAATGGCCATCATCGCCCCATGGACAGAACCATTCCTCGCCTACCTTACTAGGCAGGAACTCCCCGAGGACCAAAATGAAGCACGCTGCATAGTGCGGTGATCCAAAGCCTACAGAGTCCATGAGGGAGAGCTTTATAAGAAAAGCATTACCGGAGTCCTTCAAAGGTGCATCTCCGAAGAGGAGGGGCGGAACCTCCTGGCTGAAATTCATGCCGGACTCGGCGGTCATCACGCTGCAGCTCGGTCCCTTGTAAGCAAGGCCTTCCGTATGGGCTTTTATTGGCCGACGGCCCGGGCAGACGCTCAGGACTTAGTCCAACAATGCACCGGTTGCCAGCTCTTTGCAAACCAAAGCCATATGCCACCCACCGCCCTCCAAACTATCCCCATTACTTGGCCCTTCGCGGTCTGGGGGCTTGACATGGTTGGACCCCTTAAAGGCGGAACACACAAGCAAAAATACTTACTGATCATGGTGGATAAGTTCACCAAATGGATAGAAGCCAAGCCTGTTAAGACGGCCGAATCCGGACCAGTGATAGACTTTATATCCGGGGTTGTACATCGTTACAGCGTCCCCCACAGCATCATCACTGATAACAGCACGAACTTCACGGCCGACGAGGTAAAACTCTAGTGCAAAAACATGGGCATCAAGCTCGATTATGCTTCCGTCTATCACCCACAAACTAACGGCCAGGTCGAACGTGCAAATGGTCTTATCATGAGCGGCATCAAACCCATATTATTGCGGTCCCTCAAGGAATCTAACACGCACTGGGTAGAGGAGCTCGACCCCATACTTTGGGGGCTGCGGACCATGCCGAATCGCACCACCGGATACACACCATTCTTTATGGTGTACGGCGCAGAGGCAGTTTTGCCTTGCGGCATAATTCATGACTCACCTCAAGTGCGCATGTACGAAGAAAGAAAAGCCGAGCTCGATCGGCAAGACAGCTTGGACGCATTGGAGGAGGAGCGTGACATGGCAAAAGCCCGTTCAGCATTCTATCAATAGCAGGCTCGAAGATACCAAAGCAGAGAAGTACGGGCCAAAAATTACAACGTTAGCGAATTAGTTCTACGACTACCGGACAACAAAAAGGACAAACTCAAGCCCAAGTGGGAAGGTCCCTTCATAATCAAGTCCTGACTGGTGGAGCGTACCGCCTGCGGGATGCATCGGATAACCGACTCGAGACAAACCCATGGAACGCAGCCCGTCTCCGAAGATTCTATGCCTAGCGCCGGACTCTGTGTTCGTCTCCTTCCTCTGTCCATTTTTTATATATTTTCTGTCTTACATTTCTCTTCTTCTCTCTCTCTCTCTTATAGCCTTTAAAGGCTCATAAAGTGACGCGCTATCCGCGCTCATTAAGCCTGGGGGCTTCTTTAAATAGAAGCTTATTCATACGGGCTTCATGCCCAACACATGTGTCACACTTCCGCATGTACCTTTTATTCACCATTATATGCATCGATATGACTTAAGTTTTGGCCAAGCTGGGTTGCCTGGCTCCTGTGCTTACCCCTACGTTCCCGATTGTTCGGCTAGGTGGTAAAGGGAGCACCTCTGCGATTGTTACTGTCGGGTCAGCCAGACGTGTACCTCAGACTGGGTGAGGCCGAAAGCTAGCGTTCTTAAGGGAATATTCGGTCGGTGAACTAAAGATGATCCTTTTTTTATTTTTATCTATACGCCCCTAGATGTTTTTTCCTGCGTTTCTTTTTGCAGCATGGACATGCACCTTAGGGCATGTCTCCCAGGGAAAGGAACCCCTAACGGAACTATTCTCCCTGGAAGATGTTTCTTACTAACCATGTAATATAACATAACTAGTCGGGCACTTGTCTGTTCAAGCACTAATGACCCCTACGCCTGGTCTCCATGCATTCCCCGGTTCCTATATAACCGCATGGGAATTCGGACACACTCCGGACCGTCAGGTCCCTAGGCTGAAGCGAAAAGGTCGGCCATGACAAATGATCTACAATCCGGCTAGAAGGCATTATAAATGTCAATTAAATTACGTAGTCATTTTGACTGATTGTATTCCTCTTCAATACCATCTAACAGGCTGTCTAATTTACAGTCCTGCTGGGAATACTTTGCGGCCAACTCTACTTGGCCGTATACTAAGCTTACAGGGATCTCCTTCCCATCGGGCCCTACAGGACCGACCTCGGCCATGTGGTTGGGGTCAGCCTTTGCATACCGCGTCTTCACCATGGCCCAGACCTCCCTAGCGCCTTGACGGCAGGCCGATATCTTCCACAATCGGAAGCGCCGCCGTGCTCCCTTTAGCTTCTCCGCAAGCTCTCCAAGACCTTCGGGCATGGAGACGGATGGCCACAGGGCCTGGGCGATGCCTTGCATCGCCTGCCGAACTAGATCGAGCAGTTGCGAGAGCTCGAGAAGAAGGTCACCCGTAGAACCGAGCATCTCCTCTGCAGGACGACCTGTTAGCACACCTACAGACATTGCTCTGTTAGTCGACTTCCCCGCCGAACTTTCTTTCAAAGGTTCGTTCAAGCACTTACTAAATATGCCGCGCCGGAGCCGCTGATTCTCCTTCACGGAGTCTGACAGCTGGGCACGAACATCTTTCAGCTCAACGCCCAGCTTAGTGTTGGCATCTTGGAGATCGTTCTTCTCCCGCCTCACCTTTGTCAGCACCTTCTCACCAGCCTTTAGCTGGCGTAGGAGGTGTTGCCTTTCCGGATTCAATCCGGCGCCATCTGCAATTTCATTTGTCAGATTCGCACCCATGCCGTGCTTCGCAAAATACTTATCTTTCGAAGTGTATATTACCAGAGAGGGTCTCCTTGGGCTCCCCTGCCGCGGCTAGTGCGGCCTCAAGTTGGGCTTTGCACTCTTCCAGCTCCTTGGACAGTAGGGAATTCTTTTCTGTAAGAACCTGCATAACAAATGATCCTTAAATCAGTTATTCTAACTGTTTCAAGTCTCGGGGGCTACTGGTATATATATATATAATTACCAAAATTTTCTTACCCGTATGTCTTTTACATATTGCTCCGTGGCTCTGGCTAGACCATTTTGAGCGGCACGGAGGTACGCATCTCTCGAGTTGAAGGCATCTAACGCCCCTTGGGAGAAACAAGCGTCGTGAAGAATTGTCCGGCGACGCCTGTGGTTCATGGCGCTCTCCACCTCAGAGTTGGTGGCAGACAACCCGTCCACATCCTCCGTCGGAGGAGCGTCTGGCACGCGCCTTGCGTTTGCCTCCGCCTCCAGACCAGGCTTTGGAGCCTGGCTGGTGGAGGCGCGATTGGCAGCCTCTCTGGATATAGTCCGGCGAGGTCTCTTTGTCCTGAAGAGAGCATGAGTGTCAATGTGCCTCGAAGGTATAACGCCTGGGATAAGGGGGTGCGCCATACCTTTGCGCTGATGCCTCAGTCCAGACTGCACTTCTTTTCTGCCCACGGGGCCCTACGGCCCCTCGTTGGCTTGTCGCCGCAGGTTCGGCCTTCCGCTTTAAAAACCTCCCCTGCAAAGTTCGGTTGTAATCAGGAAACTGGAAACACGAGAGGGTGGACACCTATTTGGGGTACTGGGACTTCGATCTTAGTTACCTGGGGGGCCGGGATTAGCCCTGGGTAATCGGCCTTAATGGCCACCAAGGCATTGTCCTTGCTCAATTGATGGAACACTCCATCAATCAGCTCCACAGATATGTCCGGATCCTCTTGAGAGGCCGGGTCGAGGGACCGTCCTGGGTCCTCGGGTTGTGGAGGAGGGCTGCTTATTTCCTTAACAGCCCGGTGCAATTCCTGCGTTGAAGTCGTCAGACTAAATATTTAATAATGGGAATACAAAACGGATGGGCAAGTAAATACGACCGCTTACCCAGCTTGGGGGGTTGTGCATAGAGAATCCACCCTGAGGGTTGACGCAGAGAAATTCCTCCTCTTCTCCCTTATACAAAGTGGACAGGATCTTTAGTAGAGCGGCAGCTGAATCCGGCCCCTTACGGCCGTAGCGGGTGGCGTCGTCCTCCCCATTGGAGTCCCACATGGGGTGGCTTCTATACTGAAGCGACTGCACCCCCCGCATAATGCATTCGGGACTGAATATTTAATAATGGGAATACAAAACGGATGGGCAAGTAAATACGACCGCTTACCCAGCTTGGGGGGTTGTGCATAGAGAATCCACCCTGAGGGTTGACGCAGAGAAATTCCTCCTCTTCTCCCTTATACAAAGTGGACAGGATCTTTAGTAGAGCGGCAGCTGAATCCGGCCCCTTACGGCCGTAGCGGGTGGCGTCGTCCTCCCCGTTGGAGTCCCACATGGGGTGGCTTCTATACTGAAGCGACTGCACCCCCCGCATAATGCATTCGGCAATAACCCCGATCATGGTTTGTCCGGAATGGGCTAACAATCTTATTCGGCCCATCAGGTAAATGATGTCCCTGTCACTTTCCCTCTGAGGGCTCTGTGGGCGCCAGCTTAGGCGCTTCTTTAAGGGAGCACTGTCGAATTCAGGGAGGCCGATCCGGATAGGATCCGGCAGCGGGACGTCTTCTATATAAAACCATTCCGAGGCCCAGTCTTCGGATGCCTTCTTTGGGGTTCCGGACAGATATCCGGTCCCGGCGATGTGCCACACTTCGGCTCCGCCCACTTGATACATTGACCCCTCCTTAGAGCGGGGCACAAGGCAGAATAACCTTTTCCATAGCCCGAAATGAGCCTCGATACCCAAAAATAGCTCACAAAGGGCTACGAAGCCCGCGATATGCAATACGGAGGCAGGCGTGAGATTGTGTAGCTGGAGGCCATAGAACTCCAGGAGCCCCCGGAGAAATGGATGGATTGGAAATCCGAGCCCCCTTATTAAATAAGATACGAGGCACACCCGCTCTCCTTCGAAGGGATTAGGGGCACTCTCCGCTTGCTCTCTGCCATTATAAATGGCAAGGCCGGCTCGAACCGGGACCATATAGGCCGGGGGGAGAAATCCCTTGGTCTGGAGCGTTACTAGCTCACTATGCGGGATGGAGCATCTCTCCCAATATCCAGGCTCAGGGCTGGAAGGGCGAGGGGAGGAGTCGCGATGGCTGGCCATGGTGGAATGGACCTTTGTCGGATGCGCTCTGATGAACACTCGCGAAGGGGGGAAGATGTGGTTTGGATCTAAATCCTCGTCCCCTTAAATAGGTCAGCTCATTTACGCGGCTAGGGGTGTGAATGAAAAAACACTCAGACTTTTCATATTCGTTCGACACGTGGGAAGCGGCCATTATTGGGCGTAGAAGCCAAGGAGCGCAACATCTACAAGAAACCGGACTTTATTCAACAGGTACACGGGATTTGGAGGAGAACCTGCCTTGCAATGCCGAAGACAATCTGCGCGCCGGACTCATCGTCATTGAAGCCTGGTTCGGGGGCTACTGAGGAAGTCTTGGATTAGGGGGTGTCCGTATGGCCGGACTATACCTTCAGTCGGACTCCTGGACTATGAAGATACAAGATTGAAGACTTTGTCCCGTGTCCGGAAGGGACTTTCCTTGGCGTGGAAGGCAAGCTTGGCGATACGGATATGCAGATCTCCTGCCATTGTAACCGACTTTGTGTAACCCTAACCCTCTCCGGTGTCTATATAAACCGGAGGGTTTTAGTCCGTAGGACGACATACAGAACAACAATCATACCATAGGCTAGCTTCTAGGGTTTAGCCTCTCCGATCTCGTGGTAGATCTACTCTTGTACTACCCATATCATCAATATTAATCAAGCAGGATGTAGGGTTTTACCTCCATCGAGAGGGCCTGAACATGGGTAAAACTTCGTGTCCCTTGCCTCCTGTTACCATCCGGCCTAGACGCACAGTTCGGGACCCCCTACTCGAGATCCGCCGGTTTTGACACCGACAAGGCACCTCTAGACACACAAGTTGATCAGTTGATCTCTCCCAGCCGTGTGCGGTGCCCCCTCCACCATATTCCACCTTGGTCATATCGTAGCGGTGCTTAGGCGAAGCCCTGTGTCGGTAGCAACATCATCACCGTCACCACGCCGTCGTGTTGACGGAACTCTCCCGTGAAGCTCTGCTGGATCGGAGTTCGCGGGACGTCATCGAGTTGAATGTGTGCTGAACTCGGAGGTGCCGTGCGTTCGGTACTTGGATCAATCAGATCGTGAAGACGTACGACTACATCAACCGCGGTGTGCTAACGCTTCCGCTTTCGGTGTACGAGGGTACGTGGACAGCACTCTCCCCTCTCGTTGTTATGCATCACCATGATCTTGCGTGTGCATAGGAAATTTTGAAATTACTACATTCCCCAACAGCCCAAGTGCCTCCCTCGTGATGCTGGCAAAGTCTGAGGCCCTCCAGAAGAGAGCCCCCGAGCCCTGCCCGAGAGGGGCACCGTGCACGGCTTCCTATGCAATGGAGGGAGGCGCCCCAGGCGCTGGCGCCAATCCTGACAAGGTGCCACTTTCCTGAGGCTCTGCATGGCGCAACTGCTTCTTCTTCTTGGGGTGGCCTCAGGAGGGCGCTCGCCCTGGCTGTCGGGGTCGTCGATTGCTGCAGCTTGGGAGGAACGCTTGAGAGAGCACATTGCGTCTCTTTCCTCGCACGGGACTGTGATGATTCCGCCAGTTCCCGACATCTTGAGGACATTGTAGCCGTGATGGGTCACCGCCATGAACTTGGCCAGGGCTGGATACCCAAGGATGGCGTTGTATGGCAGGCGGATGTAGGCGACGTCGAAGTCGATGAGTTCGGTGCGGTAGTTGTTGCGTTCTCTGAAGGTAACGCAGAGGCGGACCTGCCCGATCAGGGTAGTAGAGCCGTCGGTCACTCCTGAGAAAGTCTTGGTAGGCTGAAGCTGGTCATATGGCACTTGGAGGTTGTCGAACATGTTGACGGACAGGACATTGAGCCCTGTGCCGCCGTCGATGAGGGTCTTGGTAACTTGCACATTAATGATGACTGGTGAACGAAGCATTGGGAGGATACCTGCAGTAGCTACGCACTTGAGCTGGTCTGCCGAACTGAATGTGATGGGGCACTTGGACCATCTGAGCGGGCGTGTGGCCTCAAGCTTGGGGAGGACTGCATTCACTTCGCAAGCAAACTGTTTGAAGATACGCCGTGAGGCTGGGGCTTGAGCTCCGCCCAAGATGCAAGCGATAGCGCGCGGCTCCTGGAAGCCCCCAGCCCCCTCGTCTTGATGGTGGTTGTCATTCCTTCTGGGTGGTGGCGGTAGTGGAGGAAGGCCAGCATTGCCTTGAGGACGATCCTCATGAGGCTGGTCCCTCCAGGCGCATTCGCGAAGCTGATCCTGCCAGCGTCCTCACAAGGCCGGTCGCGCCACACCTGGTGCAGGCCACGGTCGTCCCAGCGTCCGCCACCACGTCCTCCTCCTCGGTCGTAGCCCCGGTCGCTGCACTCGGGGCGTCGACCAAAGCGTCCTTCTCGAATGGCTCTGAGCTCTTGACAGTCGCTGGTGCTGTGGGTATGCAGGTTGTGGAAGGCGTAGAACGGTCGGTTGCTCTTGGATGACTCGGGAAGATCTCGGCCGCGCTTGGTGTCTGGCTCCGCTGCGAGCATGGCCACTCCCTTGCGCTTCATGTCCTTGGCCTTGGTCTTCTTCTCCTCTGGGTCCGCAGCAGGGAGCTCGAGGAGGGAGAGGCGCCCCTCCTCAGCTCTTGCACACTTGGTCGCGATGTTGAACAGCTCCAAGGTCATGCACAGTTCCTCATGGATGGTGAGCTCCTCCTTCATCTTGATGTCGTGGACGCCGTCAGAGAACGTTGAGATGATGGCCTCGTCGGTCACCTTGGGGATCTTGATTCGCACGCTATTGAAGCGCTGGATGTACTTCTGTAGGGTCTCTCCTGGTTGTTGCTTGATGCGGCGCAGGTCACCCACGACCGGGGGGCGGTCGCGAGTGCCCTGGAAGTTGGCGATGAAGTGGCTGCGCATCTCTTCCCAGGAGGAAATCAAGCCTGGAGGCAGGTTCAGAATCCAAGAGCGGGCGCCTTCCTTGAGAACCATGGGAAACCAGCTCACCATGACTTTCTCGTCGTCGTTGGCCGCCTCGATGCTCAGCTCATAGAGCTATAGGAACTCCGCGGGGTCAGGGGTGCCATCGTAGCGAGGAGGCAGATCTGGCTTGAACTTGCCCGGCTAGGCGACGCTACGCAACTCGGGGGTGAAGGCGCGAGGAGGCAGATCTTGGAGGTGGAACTTGGTCTTGGCGCCCACGCGCCACTACAGCGAGCGGCACGGGGCCTTGCCACAGCAAACGATCCTGGCGCGGGGGTGCGAGGAGTGGCGGAGCGTTCTCTTGCAGTCGAGGGACTTCTTGGCAGCTTCTTTCTTCACGCGCGGGCGCCGGACGCAATGGGTCATGCCATGGAGCTGCGCGCCTTGGCGCTAGGGCGCCGTCTTGGTGCAGAGGTGATGGAGGTGCTTTGTGAGCTGTGTCACCCGTGGCTAGCGGAGGGCGAGGCAGAGAGTGGGACGGCGCAGGGGAGCCCCCTGCGGCGCGGACAAGCTCCACTATGCGGTCAAGCCAGTCCTCGACTCCTCGTAAAGGTCGTCGACTGGGCGGCGCAGGAGCTTGTGCGCCATGAGGAGCGCGGCCCGTGCGTCCGTGGGAACGCGACGAGCGTGAGACGACGAACCAGCGGGAGTCAGTGATGGAGTGGCGGTACGGCCGTCCTGTCGCACCGAGGGGTGCAGCGAGGACGCTTGCTGCTCGTTCCCCGCCGGGCCGGTGGCGGCGTTGGCGGCATGCAACGGAGAGCGACGAGGTGGCCCGCCGACAGGGGCCGTCTGAGCAACGCGGGTGGCGAGGGCAGCCCGGCGCTCGGCGCGGGCCCGGCGTGCGTCCGTCATGGAGACGATGAAGCGACGTGATGCGGAGCGACGGAAGGGAAGCTTCGGTGCACCCCTACCCGGCGCGCCAAATGTCAGATCACGGGTTCCGGCAAAACCCTTAAGGTTTGAACACTGGGGTGTGCGCGAAGATTTCCCCCCTACCGATCCACGTCCTAGCTCGGCTAAGACCTTACGAACTAACTTGACGAACTCGCAATACAAAGGACACAAGATTTATACTGGTTCGGGCCACCGTTGTGCTGTAATACCCTACTCTAGTGTGGTGGTGGTGGATTGCCTCTTGGTCTGAGGATGAACAGTGCAAGGGGAAGAACAACCTCCTAAGGTTGAGGTGCTCTTGTGCTTGACGAACTTGTGTGTGTCTCCAATCGATCGGGGTCCCCTAGCTAGGGTGGTGGCTAGTCCTATTTATAGAGGCCCTGGTCCTCTCCCCAAATATGGAGCGGGAAGGGAACCAACAATGGCCAATTTGAAAGGGGACAGCTAGTACAGCTTATCCTAACAAAAGTGGTCTTCGCCTGCAAAAGGCTCTGCTGGTGACGCTGCCTTAGGCTCCATGGTGACCTCCGCCTTGCTGTCCTGCTGGTCTTGGTCTCGTTGCACCAATATGGAAACCTTTGCTTGATGCCTTGGTACTCCGCTCCTGCGCTTGCCCCCTTAGCACCAAAGAGGAAACAAGGACGCTGCGCGCGCTGGCGTCCGCCTGGTCTCGATCGTCATGGCTCACGTCACGAGAACCTCGCGAGGTTTGCCTGGCCTTGAACTCTCTGCCCCTCACGAGCCAGCCTAGCGAGGCCGCTCCTAAGGAGGTCTTGCATCGTCCGCCTCGCGAGGCTTGGCCCCTCGCGAGGGTCTTAAATGCCTTGTTGATGAAGATGTGCCGTACAGGCCTTGTAACATCCCAAATTTTCAATTTGGGATGTTATACAAAGATCATCCATGCATATCACGATTTATTGCATTTTCGTTCCACAGTCCTCGAAATCCTAAGCAACTCAAGGACCCACGGAGAGAGTTGGGGATTTTCCGGTTTTCATATTTGATCTCTATCAAATAATGAAACGAGGATTTTGATTTTTATAATTTTTTTCTCTCCGAAAAATATTTCATATTAAATCAAATGAGTGGAGATAATATGACTTCTCCAAAATAAATGAAATATTGGAGGAAAAATATTAAAATCATTTATTGGACTTTATTTGGTTTTATTCGGATTAGAAAAATTGCACGTTTTCAAAATTGCATTTTAGAGCCAAGAAAATGTTCACCTCGTCCTAAATATTTTATTTAGGCGGTGAAAATTTGTTTTGGAATTTTTAGATTTTTATTTATTTTTCTAGGATTTTATTTATGTCGGCGGAATTATTTAAAAAAAATATTGCGCGCCCGACTGGGCCGAAGCCCAGCCCAGCCAGGCCGGCCTGCCCGCGCCACCGCCTCCCCAGCCAGATCGGGACCGGAGTCCCGATCGGAGCCGCCGTCCGGGGCGGACACGCCTCCCGAGGCCTCCCCCTTCCCCAAGTTGGTCGCCCCCCCCCCCCCTCCCCTCTTTATAACCCCGCCGGAGCCCCCCCTGGAGCCCCAGCCACCGTCGCCCCCAGCCGCCCGCCCCGCCGCCTACAGCCGCCGCGCCGCCGCTGTTTGCCACCGCCCGCGCCGGAGCCGCCGCCGCCCACCGCCGCAGCCCCGCACCCCACGCCGCCTCGCCGCAACGCCGGAGTCCCGCCGGAGCCGAGCCGAGGTAGCCGCCCCGCCGCCCGTTTGGTTTTTTTAGAAACCCTAGTTTCGTTTTTGTTTTTTAATAGATCGGTTTTTCTCCGGTTTATTTAATTAGCGAGCGTTCGCTCGTTCGTTCGTTTTAACGAACGTGTTCTTCGTCTAGATCCAGATAACAAACCTTCATTCGTTAATCTGTTTTTCATTTTTCTTTTTCTCGGATTTATTCTGCAATTTTCTGATTGCGATTTCGGATCCAATCTTAGTTTCTGTTTATCTTTTCGCTCGTTTATCGGAATAAGGCGATTCAAGTGCCTGGAGTTTCGTCTCGAAACCCTCTTTCCGGTTAATCAACTCAAACAAGTTTTTGCTACTGTAAAAATTTGACCTAAGTTCAGATTAGTAAACAAAGTTTCTTTCGTTCGCCGGTTGAGTTTTGTTGCTTTGTTCGATTTGATTCTTTTTGCAAACCAGAGTTCTTAA
The DNA here is from genome assembly GCF_056163025.1 of Triticum urartu. NCBI lineage: Eukaryota > Viridiplantae > Streptophyta > Magnoliopsida > Poales > Poaceae > Triticum > Triticum urartu. Next base: position 562,648,011 of record NC_141875.1, read on the forward strand.
GTTGAACTTTCTGGTCAACCTCTCTTATTTGAGTTTTGCTTGTGCATCGTTGCTTGTTACTTATGTATGTTATTGTTTGCTTGCGATAGAATTCCCGGAGTGCGAAGCGTGTTACTATGAGTCTCTAGGATTCGCGGATCGTCAGCAAGGCAAGTAACACATTGATCATACTCTTTCCAAACCCAGTTTTTGTGCATTAGTTCCAATCCTCAAACATTGCATGATTAAGATGTCATTAACTTGTGGGTTGGGAAGTAGTTGCTGAGGTAGAACCTATTGCCCTGTTATATTCAAACCCTTGGGAGTTACTTCTACGTATTGCTTATATTGCCATGCTATGCTCATAGACGTGGTTCAGGTTTGAGTGAAATCCACGACAGATGTGAGATTATTAATTAATGGTTCAACTTAAGGTGGCAACTTAATCAAACAACTGGGTGGATTGAGGCACCTGGGGAACCCAGTGTTGTCTGTTTTTATTTTTGGAAATCCCGGGGTACCCGTGTGATCTTCCTATGGACCGCCACCCAGGCTCAAAGGGAACTGAGATGATTCATGCTAGAAACTTCCGTGTGCAGCCACAAGCTATTATGGGATCTAGCATAGTTGAGTAAGTTACGTGAAGCTCTTGAAGAGGTGGATCAGCAGGTAGTGGGTTTTGTAGGTTTGGTATGGTCTGCCCGGAGTAGAGAGTTAATGTTTCTGAAAGACTGTGTCTCGGTCATCCGTTTCTCAAACACCATGTAGTGCGAGAAATCCAACGGAGGCGATCGAGTCTTGTGGGGAAAAGTGCGCAAACCTCTGCAGAGTGTACAATCTAATCATGGTTAGCCGTGTCCCCGGTTATGGACAATTCTTGAGTATCTAGTACTTGAGTTATCGCATGTATCTCACCATGTTTAATTAATATTGTTGGGTTGTTAATCACTTTAATTGGGATTGAGTTGGGGGTACCTTCTCAATGATGTTTCAACCACCATGATAGTTAAATTAAAATCTATTCCTTTGTTGTAGGGAAAAATTGGCTTTTCGCAAAAACTATAACCATACAGCTTTCCACCAGCCATATACGCATGTAGTGATAGAATTATTCTGTTATTGCTCTACTGTGTTATACTGCCAGCATATTCCATGTGCTGACCCGTTTTCGGGCTGCAACGTATTATGTTGCAGACTTTTCAGACGAGGAGTAAGGTTCGTTAGGTTGTTGTCGTGCAGCTCAGCTATGCCGTTGGAGTTGATGGACTCACTTTATCTTCCAAGCCTTCCGTTGTTATCGCATTAGATGGCCTTAAGCCATGTTATTGTAATAAGTTCTCTTTTGAGACATTCGATGTAATAAGTGTGTGATTGTTACTCTGTTATAAATCCTTCAAGTACGGTGTGGTGTCAGCATTACTGATCCAGGGATGACACCTGAGCACAGAGATTGGACCGTCTGAGGTCTGGTCGCTACAAGATGGTATCAGAGCACACGCTGAGTGTAGGACACGACCACTAAGATTGCCACAATAATTCTGACGATCTTCGCTGTCGGCATTCTGGGAACGGGGGTCCCCAGACTTGCCTGCCTGCGGAGACCACTGCCTTATTGAAGAGGACCGACATCATCGTCGAGAAACTTATGGACGAGAATGCCATGCTGCGCATCAAGCGCAGAAGGATGGTGGAGGAATCCGTGGATGCTCTCAAGCGGCATCTTGAGGACAAGAAAGAGCTCATCGCCGCTCGCCGCGGAGACTAGTTCCCGCGGCCTGCAGCAACGCATCAAGAAAGTAGAGATCAACGAGCCAGATCATTGTCTTCCTTCTTCTTTTGCCCTTGTGTATTTCGCGCGTTGCCGCATGTGGCTTTTCTTAATTATGTTCCTTTCTTTGCGGGGATTTTAATTATGTTTCTAAATATGTAAGACAATCATTATTCACTGTCATCGTCTTTATATGCATCATGCTTGATATAAGTCACAGTCGATGCTATATAGGTCCGTCAGATCTTACATCAAGATCCATGCAAAACTTTCTTTTCAGATTTTCATTTCTCTCTCTTAAATCTCAGTCTAGTGAGACATATAGCCACGCCGTAGAACAGGGGCTCGAGCGCCATTAATGGAGACGTTGGGAGGGAGGTGCGCGGCGGGTAGAGGTCAAAGGGCTCTCCTCCCGATGAGCATGCGCAGGGGTCTGATTCCATGCCTCCCGTACTCAAATAGCTACCCCGCACGGCACCTCCTAGCCAATAAAAAAGGGGACGAGTGGCGGCACGTAATTGGTAAGTAGAATGCCCATGGTTTCAATAATAGTTGTGTTTCTGATTTCTAACGTGACAGCACTTGTTCCAAAATGACTTTCTTGATTGTTAATGTGTACGCCTTCACAAATCGGACAGAAAAATTACCACAGCATGTTGGTGCCATGTCATGACACCATGCCAAGTTTCATGATTTTCAGGCGTGTTTTGGATTTACAGGATTTAAAAAACCAAGCTTCTTAATCTTTCTGGCCGAGTCACGACGCCCAGATGTTTAAATTTCATTCCCATTTCTTACATGGGACCTAGAAATTCACCCAAAGACACACATGTGATTTTTCAACCAACTTTGGTGCACTAGAGCATGTGCTTGTAGTTCAAATTTGAATTATGCGCATTAAATGTCCAGAAACTCAATTAATGTATGAAAAGGCCAAATGAACCCGAAATAATTCCAAATTTAGCACGATACTTCTATTTGGTCTAATCTTCCTATGTAAAAAAATTAAGGCGGGAGAAGGCAGTGTACGTATGTCTTTTCGCACACGGAGGTGACACGTTCCCTCTCAGAAGCATGAGCCTTCTTAAGGGAAGCTCCCATTTGCAAGAAGCTTACACCAAAGCTTGTCCCAATTCGGCCAAAAAAATTACCGCAGCATGTTGGTATCATGCCATGACACCATGCCAAGTTTCATGATTTTCAGGTGTGTTTTGGATTTACATGAACTAAAAAACCAAATTTCTCAATCTTTTCGGCCGAGCCACGACGCCCGGATGTCTGAATTTCATTCTCATTTCTTGTATGCGACCTATAAATTCACCCAAAGACATACATGTGATTTTTTAACCAACTTTGGTGCATTGGAGCATGTGCTTGTAGTTCAAATTTGAATTATGCACATTAAATACGCAGAAACTCAATTAATGCATAAAAATGCCAAACGAACCCGGAATAATTCCAAAATTTAGCACTATACTTCTATTTGGTCTAATCTGCGTGTGTAAAAAAATTAAGGCGGGAGAAGGCAGTGTGCGTATGTTGTTTCGCACATGGAGGTGACATGTTCTCTCTCGGAACCACGAGCCTTCTTGAGGGAAACTCCAGCTTGCAAGAAGCTTACACCAAAGCTTGTCCCAATTCGGCCAAAAAAATACCGCGGCATGTTGGTGCCATGTCATGACACCATGCTAAGTTTCATGATTTTCAGGCATGTTTTGGATTTACAGAAATTAAAAAACCAAATTTCTCAATCTTTCCGGTCGAGCCACGACGCCCATATGTTTGAATTTCATTCACATTTCTTGCATGGGACCTATAAGTTCACCCAAAAACACACTTGTGATTTTTCAACAAACTTTGATGCACTGGAGCATGTGCTTGTAGTTCAAATTTGAATTATGCACATTAAATGCCCAGAAACTCAATTAATGCATAAAAATGGCAAACGAACCCGGAATAATTTCAAATTTAAACACGACACTCATGTACTAGTTGCATGTTCACTGTATGTAAATATTCTAGCAATTAAAACACCATACTTTCCCTCCATAACACCATTTTGTCTTTCAAAACATAATGAAAAAAATCAGGTATGCCGCAAATAGTTTATTAGAAAGAATCGGGTGGGTTCGATATAAAATATCTTGGCGCACCGTCTTGTCTGGCTTGCGCAGGAAGCTTCGTCGTCTACAGTCCACCGCCCCCGCTTGAACCACACTTGCACGCCAGTTTCTTGCGGCATCGAACGAATTTTTTTGCCACCGCGGAAATATCTATCTCCCGTGTTGGGGATCGTAGCAGAAATTTAAAATTTTCTATGCATCACCAAGATCAATCTATGGAGTAATCTAGCAACGAGGGGAAGGAGAGTGCATCTACATACCCTTGTAGATCTCGAAGCGGAAGCGTTGCAAGAACGCGGATGAAGGAGTCGTACTCACAGCGATTCAGATCGCGGTTAATTTCGATCTAAGCGCCGAACAACGGCGCCTCCGCGTTCAACACACGTGCAGCCCGGTGACGTCTCCCAAACCTTGATCCAGAAAGGGGGGAAGGAGAGGTTGGGGAAGACTCCATCCAGCAGTAGCATGACGGCATGGTGGTGAAGGAGGAGCGTGGCAATCCTGTAGGGCTTCGCCAAGCACCGCGGGAGAGGAGGAGGACTTGGGAGAGGGGAAGGGCTGCGCCAGAACTTGGGTGCGGCTGCCCTTCCACCCCCACCATATATATAGGGGCAAGGGAGAGGGGGGCCGACCCCCTCAGATCCAATCTGAGGAGGGGCGGCGGCCAGGGGGGTTGCCTTGCCCCCCAAGGCAAGGGGACGCCCCCCTTTTAGGGTTCCCCTTAAACCCTAGGCGCATGGGCCCTAGGGGGGGAGGCGCCTAGCCCACTAAGGGGCTGGTCCCTCTCCACACACAGCCCATAGGGCCCTCCGGGGCAGGTGGACCCTCCCGGTGGACCCCCGGAACCCCTTTGGTGGTCCCGGTACAATACCGGTAACCCTCGAATTATTCCGGTGACCGTATGATGACTTCCCATATATAAATCTTTACCTCCGGACCATTCCGGAACTCCTCGTGACGTCCGTGATCTCATCCGGGACTCTGAATAACATTTGTTAACCACGTACATCTATTCCCTATAACCCTAGCGTCATCGAACCTTAAGTGTGTAGACCCTACGGGCTCGGGAGTCATGCAGACATGGCCGAGACAACTCTCCGGTCAATAACCAACAGCGGGATCTGGATACCCATGTTGGTTCCCACATGCTCCACGATGATCTCATCGGATGAACCACGATGTCAAGGATTCAATCAATCCCGTATACAATTCCCTTTGTCTAGCGGTATAGTACTTGCCCGAGATTCGATCGTCGGTATCCCGATACCTTGTTCAATATCGTTATCGGCAAGTCTCTTTACTCGTTCCGTAACACATCGTCCTGTGATCAACTCCTTGGTCACATTGTGCACATTATGATGATGTCCTACCGAGTGGGCCCAGAGATACCTCTCCGTTTACACGGAGTGACAAATCCCAGTCTCGATTCATGCCAACCCAACAGACACTTTCGGAGATACGCGTAGTGCACCTTTATAGCCACCCAGTTACGTTGTGACGTTTGGCACACCCAAAGCACTCCTACGGTATCCGGGAGTTGCACAATCTCATGGTCTAAGGAAATGATACTTGACATTAGAAAAGCTTTAGCATACGAACTACACGATCTTGTGCTAGGCTTAGGATTGGGTCTTGTCCATCACATCATTCTCCTAATGATGTGATCTCGTTATCAATGACATCCAATGTCCATGGTTAGGAAACCGTAACCATCTATTGATCAACGAGCTAGTCAACTAGAGGCTTACTAGGGACATGGTGTTGTCTATGTATCCACACATGTATCTGAGTTTCCTATCAATACAATTCTAGCATGGATAATAAACGATTATCATGAACAATGAAATATAGTATAATAATAACTAATTTATTATTGCCTCTAGGGCATATTTCCAACATCCCGGGCCCCTCCCTCCCACCAAAAGCCACATTTCCACTATTCCTCCTTGCTTTCCAAGTTCAAGCCTTCACTGCTGCTTACTGGCAGCTCAGCCTCCTCGCCGGCGACCCTTCTTCTTACAGCGCCGCCTCCTCGCCGGCTACCCTTCTTCTTGCAGTGCTGCCTTCTTGCTGGTGACCCTTCTTCTTGCAGCGCTGCCTCCTCGCCGGTGCCCCTTCTTCTTGTTGCGCGGCCTCCTCGCCGCCGACCCTTCTTCTTACTGCGCGGCCTCATCGATATGGTCAGGTAATCCACACCCCACCCACACCATCCTCCTCCTTTCCCGTCCCACATGCCCCGAGCGACGGCACGACACCTTCCACCAAAATCATTGCCCCCCTCCTCCAATTAAGCGCTGCCCATGGCCATTTTGCATGCAGTATAACATGGAGCTCAGTAGCATGCGGTCGCACACGCGCACGAGGTCATTATGGGTGCCATGCATGCCGACCGCCAGATCTTGGAGGAGCACCTCGTCTTCGAGGCCACCATCGACACCGCCACATGGTTGTCTACTTTAAAATACAGTTCGTGTTGTTTTCTTGAGGCCATCGCCAGTGCCTTCTAGTGATTTGTCCTCTGTAATGTTAATATGCAATCTGATGTTCAGTTAACAGTTTGGTCCTTTGAAATGTAATGTTCAGTTAACACTTTGGTCCAACAATTGCTTCATTTCGTAGTACTATTCTCAAGCATTCTTTGTTTTGTTAATTGTCTTATCTTCTAGTACATGTTTCTATTCTGCAATATCGTGCTCAGTTAACTATTTTCGTTCATTTGGTCTGCTGTCCATTTAACTGTTTGGTTCAATTCTGCAATTTTATTTTCATTTGTTGTGGGTACAATTTTGTATTTTTATGCATGTGACACCAATCGAATTTAGCTATACCCAATACATAATCTACTGATAGTATGGCAACTCTGAGTTAACCTGATCAAGATCTTCCTTATGTGTGTTGCAGGGAAACAATGGGAGACATTGCGGTTTACCATCGAGGTTTGTTAAAGCATGGTCCTTTGGCTAATAGCACATTATTGTGCAGTTGCAGGAATCATTCTAATATTTAGGTTTCTTACAATTTGGTCTTGCACATGTAGGTCCTGCTGTCAGAGGCTTAGACCCATTGTTCGACTCATTTTGCATATGGGGAAATGAGATGTCCATGAATATCAGTCAAGTCAAGAAACTCAGAAAGATTGTTAGGATGAAGAAACTTGCGACGAATAATAGCAAGATCTTTGTTTGCACAATGAAGAAGACATCAGTCAACTATAGGATGGTACTAACTCTTTTACCTTGTTTTTACCCCTTGCGCCATTTCAAAATTTATAATAGCGATTTATTCATATCTTTGTTTTCAGTACTTTTCAAAGCAGTTCACCAATGATTAGCTCCCAAACCACCTGCATGATCAAGAGGCGAGGAAGGTATTCATTCAACACCCACGGTATAATATTGAAGTCTTGCTGAAGAGGACGAAGGTTGGGCGGGCAATTATCCATAGCCATCGGCCTAAAGTTGCAAGGACATTCAACATCACTGAAGGCTCAATATTTGCCTTCCGCTTCTGCAGTTTCCCATATGAGATTCATCTGTCTATTTACCATGTATGATGCTACTTTCCAAAGGTTTTTGATGCTGCATGTGACACTTGGTGCTGTTGTGTAATGGCGTAACTGAGTGTCGAAGCTATCTGATGTAATTCGATTATGAAATCCTGGTAGTTGTTATACGGATATGAAATATCTTGTGTGTTTTACAAGAAATATCAATTTGATTAGTACATGGATTATCAATAATAGGCTAATTACCCTACTTATTGGGGTTTTCTATTGCAGACGGTTACTCAGACAACACCGTGGGCGATGAACTCAAACAACCCGCACGGTTTCTAGAAAGTAGGCGTGTTCGATCAACTAACAATCACACACGGCTTCCGGCAGCAAACTGTTTGTGTTAGGCCACCTTGCAAAAATGCTTCCACACAAAGAACTGTGTGTGATATACATACGAAGGGAAATGATTTTCTGGAATTCACCGTGTAGGATGTACATACAAACGGAAATGATTGGATTTCGATGCCTCGCCCGATCGCACACGAGCTCATTTGGCCCCAGCCTGTGTCATATCCCCGACGGTTTCTAGGTCATGTGGGAAGGAGCCCCCCTATCGCCCACACTCACTTGGCGATGATTCCAAATGTCGTCGCGGAAATGGGTTAAAACCGTTTGTATAGCACGTCGTTGTATCAGTGAAAACATGATCAATCCCCAGAACTCATTGGGTGTTAATCACATAGCGGTGTGAACTAAATTATTAACTCTAGTGCAAGTGAGAGACTGTTGAAAATATGCCCTGGAGGCAATAATAAATTGGTTATTATCACATTTCCCAATTCATGATAAATGTTTATTATTCATGCTAGAATTGTATTGATCGGAAACTTAAATACATGTGTGAATACATAAACTACACCGTGTCCCTAGTATGCCTCTACTCGACTAGCTCGTTGATCAAAGATGGTTAAGATTTCCTAACCACAGACATCAGTTGTGACTTGATAACGGATCGTTTAGTTATTTGCTACAGCTTTCATCATGTCAACTATCTGGTTTCGTTTCTTTTCTTTTATGTTCTGTTTTTTCCATATATATTTTCTTATTATTATTTATATTTGTTCCTTTTTCATAATTTCTATATAAAGCGATATAAATAATTTCTATAAACACATAAAATAAAAAATTGCCAAAACACTTCTCTAAAAACAGATGGATACTTAAAAGAATATTTGAAGAGTTTAATAAATTGTATGAAATATTTAAAAAATATGCGCGAATACTTTAAAATTAAATTTAAAAAACAAAAATGGACTTATAAAGTTAAATGAAGGCTTTTTAAAATTTTCCAAATAATTTTATAAATTTGCAAACACTTTTTTCCAAAGTAAATATATTTTCTTTCATATTAAATTAACATTTTTCACTGAAAGCAAGAGAATACCTTTAAATTGCACAATTTTTTCACTAATCCTTCCGTTTTATTTACTTCGCATATTAGCTTTGACCGAAGTCTTATACGTTACAAAGTTTTACCAAGTTTACCGAAAATAGTCTAAACTTTCACATTAAAATATATATATATATGGTATGAAAATACATTGAATGACGATTCTAATGGTATTAATTTGGTATTGTGGATGTTTTTTTCATAAACTTAGAATGTTTGACCCGAAACAAAGCTAATATGGGAAGTAAATAAAGAAAGGAGGGAGTATGTGAACACTTTTAAAATAAGTGTCAATTTTCCCTGTTTAAGAATTCAGCCGATCAACCAGTTAACCGAACAATTGATCCATACTCATGGGGTCACTACGTAGCCTATAAATTGATAAATCGCCCAATGAATAGATTAACTAGCTAATTAACTTGTCGGTTGACCTATTAATCAACTACTCGTCAGCCAAACGAGCAACTACCAGTTAATTTCCTCAACAATACAATTTTTAAAAAGGTGTAAACACTTTCTTAATTACACAAAGGTTTGTGAAAAATATGTGAACACTTTTTTAATTGTGTTATCATTTCAAAAATGTGTGAAGAAATTTAAAATTACATCATTTTTTAAACTAGCGTGAACACTTTTCGAAATTATGCTTACATTTTTTAAAATAAGTATATTTTTTCCTTTTAACAGAACTTATTAAATAGTATTGGAACCTTCTATAGATGAACATGTCATTGAAAAATTCCCAACTAATCCCTTCTTAACCCTTCTCATAAAACAACTTCAAAACCAGAACAGACAAACATGCCAAGTGTACCCAATGACTAATAAATGTAGTCTAGTTTTCGACAATAATTCTAAGCAATCTTGTTGGTCATAATTTTTTTGTTTGTTTTGAAGAACACCCCATATATTAATTTATTAAACAAAAGGTTATTACGATCATTCATTAGAGTATACGCCACGCAGGGCGGGAGAAAGTTAACAAGAAACATGTTGGACATACTATTAAAACTAAACTTCGGAATTTCATGTGCCACCACATTGACACCCGGATTTATTTTCGAAAATCTCACATTTTGGACCAACCTGGCGATACTCGAAACCTCTTTCTTCAAATTAACGAGAAAGGATATGTTAAGTTTCTCATTTGCAAGGAAAGGATGTGCGAAAGCATAGTCAGTCTTCAAAATAATAGAGTGGTGAAGGGCAATACCGATATAAAGTCATGTGAGGCAGGCGCGGAGCTCGGCTTCATTGACACTGATACACCCACCAATAAAATCCCACGATGAGATGATAATTTTGCCAGAAGAATTTCTAGCAACAACTTTTGGGAAACGTAGTAGAAAACAAAAAAATCGCCCTACGAACACCCAAGAACAATATGAAGATGCATAACAGGTTGTGATCAACGATCGTTGCCGACTCCGAGAGTGCAACGGAAGTAGAGGAGTCGGTGTAGATCGTACTTGAAGTCCCTCGAATGTCGATGACGATCCCATGAACCGCCCACGAACGATCCCTCAAACAGAAGACCGAAAGCACGACCTCTCTACTTGGTTGCAAGCGTACGATCTTCACGATCCGGCAGCGCTTCACCGTCCAGAGCTAATCGTCGCTAGAGAATTAGAGGGAGGAGATTAGAACCACACGGGGATTCTAATTATGAGGATATAGGTGGCTAGGGCTCACTTTAATTAGTCAACTAGGGCCAACTAGAACGTGCACTAGATCAACTCGAGGAGGCTCTAAAACTTATGTTATCATAGGGTGGAAATCCTTTAATATATATATAGGATTGGGGGGAAGAGGGGGCTGCCACCAAGGGGGAAAGAGCCCCCTTGGGGCGCCGGCCAAGGGAGGGGGGGTAGGACCCCCCCTCCAAGTAGGATTCGGCCCCCCCTTTCGGAAAGGGGGGCACCTCCCTTGTTGGGCCCTTGTGGCCCAACTCCTTCTCCACCTCATAGCCTTATTTGGCCCGTTGATATTAAACTAAATATAATTTTGTCCTAAACATTTAATAGTATAATATATAAAATTTAACACCTCCGGAAACATTTTCCACCTATATATATTAATGGTAATACCCGGTATTACCTGATATTCACCGAAACCCTTCTGGTGACCCCGAAACGCATCCGGAACCTCTCAAAACTATTCTGGATATTAATGAAACAATTACACAAATATATTCTCATCACTCCCGTCCTACTAACACTCAGCAAATTGCGATTACTTAGCTTGTGACCCCATAAGTTCGGTAAACCATGGTCATGAACGAAACCCCTTCTTTCAATGACCGATAGTGGAACCGTGGACATCCATATCGGTCCCTATGATTACACGAATGATGTTTGAGTGAACCTTTGGTTATCATGTGATGTTCCCTTTGCTTCGCAATACTTTACAAGACCCGGTGTGCATCGGTATTCTCCCGAGTCATCACCATGCTCACTATACCGTTGCTCCCGTTACCGGTTTTGTTCTTCTTTCTCGTTGACGTGTTCCGGCATCCCCGTGACGTAGTCACCTGTGTCTGGCCAGATGATGATGGATGCCGTAACACCGAGAGGCCCCTAATAATATCTCTCCATCGTCGAAGAAGCAAATCCCACTCTTGAGCTGTCCGGTCACTTGTCAAACTTTCTGGTGTGCCTGAAATTTGTCGTTATGATCACCTTGTTACACATGGCGTTTGAGCAACCCCAAAGTCCACAGTCTGGTAGCAAGTGACCAAGAAACTCTCATGGTCTGAGGAACTAAAATACATGCTAACACTCCATGTTATAACAGATGATTTTAGACGATATGATCACAAAGTAAAACAGACAAGTATTGGGGTGATTCAATATGATCATTCTTCTAACGTCGTACCCTCAATGTTGTTTTAGGACTACTGTTACGCTTAACAATATTCTAAGATCCGGAAAACGTGATCACCAACAAGACTTGAGCTGGCCTTAGAGGTGAGACCGGGAACCTATTGCTTACCATTTATCATTCCACACGTGCATATGAGTTTTCCACTGAATCGCATATTCTAGGATCATAGCAGTTATAGCATGGAATAAAAACTCTTAATTATGAATAATGGGAATATAATAATACAATATTATTGCCTCTAGGGCATATTTCCAACAACAACCCTCACACTTGCAGCATTAATACTCTCCACAAACTAACGTCGACATTGGTCCTGATATAATCAACAGGAGGCGATTTTCACACCACATGCTCTTTCAAAAATGCATAATCCACAATAACACCTCTCACCTTTTTCTTACCTGTGTTGCTAGAATCTAGTTGAACAATTCCGTGATTGCCCATGTAAGAGGACTAATAATTATCCACAAAATTTGTCGAGATAGTAATGGATTCCTTACCTTCCAAAAGTTAAATCATTTCTCAGATGCCATGCTCGTCATAAAAGGAATAAGACTTGCTCCCACTGCTGCAAGCTCAACTGATCCAGCAACCTCAAAAGCCAGTTTGGTCCTGAGCACTTGAAGATCTCTTCAACTGGAATATTTAATGAATATCTCAAGGCAAACCATAGAGCACGAGCTTTAGAACACCTCACCAGCGCATGAAAAGTGATTTCGTCTTCCACAGCACAAATAAAGCACATACCTGAATTAGTCCAATGGTGCTTAACTCTATTCATCTAGACTGCCAAGCTATTGGTAGCAGCATGCCACGCAAAAATCCTAATCTTCTGGGGGATATTAGCCTTCCAAATTAACTCCCATGTCCTCCCTTCCCCCACTGGTTCGCCACTATATTGGCCAACGGTATCCCGACTATCCTTCAATTCAAGCACAAAATTGTACACACTTTTAACAAAAAATATACCATTCTTATCATAGTGCCATGCAATAAAATCTCCCTCCCCACAGGCATGAATATGAATCTTTAGAATTTCTTCAGCATCATGTGGATAGAAAATATGTTTTATCAAGTTTTCATCCCAACACTCACACCTGCTCATGAATAAATCGGAAGCCCACTCCAACCTAGTACTATGCCTTTTTGCAGAAATTCTTAGGCCATAGTTTTTGCCTATCCAATTATCCCTACAAATATTAATACTAGATCCATCACACACCCTCCAAATGACTCATTTCTTAAGCAGTTCAAAACCATGCATAATAGCTTGCCAAGTTACAGATGCAAAGTGCGAAAACACTATATCCAGAATATGTTCCTAAGGGTAATATTTGGCCTTCATCAACTTCGCACACATCAAGCCGGATAAATCAACAAATGACATGCTTATTTTTCCAACAGAGCATGATTAAAAATTCTGAGGTCACGAAAGCCCATACCACCCTTACCTTTAGGCTTTCATAATTTGTACCATGCCAACCAATGTGTTTTCCTTCTGCCTACCTCATCTCCCAGCCAAAGATTCCTTATAACATGTGATAATTCCTCACAAAGAGAAAGCAGAAATTTGAAAATTCCCATGGCATACACAGGTAGTGCCTAAATTTATGTTTTTATTACGTCTTCCTTCACCCCATAAGATGCGTATCTTTCAATCCAGTCGGAAAGCCTTTTTTCAAAAAATTATCTTTAGTATACTGAAATTTACCAGCCTTCATTCTTCCCTCTGGGACCAGTAATCCAAGGTATCTATCTTTGAATCATTCCACTTCAATTTCTAATATAACCATAGAAGCCACTTGATTCTCCAAACTAAACTTTTTCCCAAACATCATGGAACACTTATCAGGACTTAATAAACTGCCCAATTTCCTTCTCATACACCCTTAGAATATTCTTAATGGTTAATGCTTGGTTGATCGAGGCCTTGAAAAATAATAGGTTGTCATCTGCAAGTAATAAGTGAGAGATACCGGGAAGTAACTTTTGAAAATTAAAATAAGGCTACAATGGCTAAGGTGAATGTCCCTACATTTCTTCATGTCTTTAGCATCATTAGTAGGAAAATCTAACATGTCAAGATCAAGGTTAGCATATTCAAACACCCTAACAAGGGCAATGAAATCATGCTTAATTATATCCCAAAATTTCTGATAGACGATAAAAAGAAGCCATCGGGCCCACAAGCACCACTAGCATAAGAGTTGAAAATTCTTATTTAATCTTTTGTTCACACAAAGGGGTTGTTCAATTTTTATCTTGTTTTCTTGCGGCTCAGTAGCTCACACGACACTGCATTGACTTTTTTCATATCTGTTTATTTTCTTCTCGGTTTCCGGTTCGGTTCTATTTTTTTCTTTTCTTCTTCATTTGCCTACTTCTTTTCCCTCTTTTCCTTTCATTTTTCCATCTCCTTTTGTTTCCCTTTTATCTTTCTTTTTTAATTTGTAATATATTATTACTTTACACATTTCTAAGTTTTTTTTCTCGATTTTTTAAATATGTACAATTTGTTTTAAACATACGTGATATAATATTGAAATGAGTGAACACTATACATTTACGCAAACATTTATGATCATTTTCTAAATTGTACAAATATTATATTAAGAATACATGAAAATTCTAGTGAACATCATTCCTAACCCGTGAACATTTTTTCTGATTGCATCGACATAACATTTTCAAATAGATGATGAACAACTTTGTCGTACATAATAAAGTTTTTTTGAAATACATGGTGATCATTTTTAAATATATGATGAAGATTTTTCAATACATGACAAACATTTTAAACGATGAACATAGAAATACATAACATTTTTAATGCATGACAACATTTTATAAATACCTCATCATTTTTAAAATTCTCAATGAACATTTTTTCTATACCCTATGTACATTTTATAATGCATGATGAATTTAAATAAGCATGATCTATTAAAAAAGTGTCAATACTATTTAAAAATTATACAAAGATTTTTTGAACACATGAACATGTTTATATTTGAAACACACATTTTTGAAATATGTGAATATGTTTTATTTATATGGATATTTTAGGAATGCGTGATTTTCTTAATTACATGATCATGTTTCTAAAAACATGTGTGAACACTTTTTAAAACTACATGAAGACTTGAAAAAATGTGCAAGCGCTAGTTTTAGTTGCGTGGATATATTTTAAGAAAATGTCTAGACCCTTTTTGAAGTTACTCTGCTAGCCTCCTTTCCTCCTTCTGAAGAAAAGTCTTCTTCCTCCTCCCACTGATTCGCCCCGCCTCCGATGACCTTTGGGACGTGGAGGTGCGGAGGATCTCCCCCCTCCCCCTCCGCTGGCTGGAGCTACCCCGTCCTCGTTCTTGTTAGGTTCAACATCTTGGTTGGGACTCAATGGCCAGGGTCGGTCCTGAGTTTTTGGGGGCCCGAGGCAAACGTACAACTTGGGGCCCTTAATATACACATCATAGTAATAGCAAATGATTGTACGTATATATATAGTGTTATCAATAACATTTAAATGCATCCAAGATCATTATGTGTATCAAATAATTTATACATCAAAGTTACTTTAAAAGTATCTTCTAACACTCCTCGATGTAAAGTCACTTATGATGGGGTCGATTTCAATCTCAGCCAATAATTTCTTCTCGATGCATAATGTAGCCAAACCATTTAACCTCTCTTGAGTCGAGAGACATTGTTGATCTCAAATAGTTCTTCAATAATTTTAACTTTGAAAAGCTTCTTTCGGCCGACGCGGCCGTCATATGCACATTAAATAAGATGCGATTGGCAATGTAGATATTAGGATAACAATCAATTTTTCTGACATACCTGACTATCTCCATAGCAGACATTACACCATTTGGCAAAGTAAATCTCATAGTCTTCAATTTGGAAATAAGATCATATACCTCAACATCAGATGAACCATCAAGAGAGAAAGTTTCTACAAATTTTGTGCAACACTCTTCAAGTTCAATATCAATTAATGACTTCAGGATGCCCGAGCTCAGTAAAAATCCAAATATAAACATCATGTGTTCTTTAAATCTATCCTTCACCATATCAACCAAAACATTAAAATATTTAATTCGAAAAGCCTCTCAGCTTCTAGAATTGCTTGAACTTTTATTGAATATGTCTGTGCTGTTATTGTATCAATTTATCCACTTCCTTCTTCCTTTTCCTTTTGCGGCTACCCGATGGATGTGTCCTAGTGCTGGACCTGTAGCGACCCGACCCGAATGGATCAAGTCTCTGTGCTTAAGTGTCATCCCTGGATCGGTATGCTGACACACACAGTACTCGAGGATTCATAACAAAGGTAAATCACATGTATAAAGTAACGTAAATACTATAACCTATACTATAACCTCAATCCAAATAGCGGAAGTAACAACAAGGTTGTGGATTCCCATCAACACCAACGGAAAAGTTGAGTGTAGAAATCGTAACCCTAATGTATCACTTACTCGTCGTAAGATTCCTGCAACATGAGATGTTGCAACCACAAAGGGACAATACATTGAATGTACTGGCAAATTCATACCATATGATAAAACTGAGAATGGCTATCTCTATATGCATATTTGGCTGGAAAACTCTAAGTTTGTTTTTGCATAAAGCCAATTTTCCCTACCTCAAAGGAATAAATTTTATTTAACTACACAGTTGTTTCAAAATATTGAGAAGGTATATCCCCAACTCAATCCCAAAATAATAATCATTAACCCAATCAAATTAATTAAATAAAGTGTTGAGATCAACATGATAATTCAAGAACCAGGTACTCAAGATGTCCATAACCGGGGACACGGCTAATCATGATTAGTTTGTGCACTCTGCAGAGGTTTGTGCACTTTTCCCCACAAGACTCGATCTCCTCCGTTGGATTTCTCGCACTACATGGTGTTTGAGAAACGGATGACCGAGACACAGTCTTTCAGAAGCATTAACTCTAACCCCGGGTAGACCGTACCAACCTACATCCCCTACATCTGCTAGCCTACCACTGGAAGAGGTCATGCAACTTACTCCACTATGCTAGAGCTATTGGAAATATGCCCTAGAGGCAATAATAAATTAGTTATTATTATATCATATTTCATTGTTCATGATAATCGTTTATTATCCATGCTAGAATTGTATTGATAGGAAACTCAGATACATGTGTGGATACATAGACAACACCATGTCCCTAATAAGCCTCTAGTTGACTAGCTCGTTGATCAATAGATGGTTACGGTTTCCTAACCATGGACATTGGATGTCGTTGATAACAGGATCACATCATTAGGAGAATGATGTGATGGACAAGACCCAATCCTAAGCCTAGCACAAAGATCGTGTAGTTCGTATGCTAAAGCTTTTCTAATGTCAAGTATCATTTCCTTAGACCATGAGATTGTGCAACTCCCGGATACCGTAGGAATGCTTTGGGTGTGCCAAACGTCACAACGTAACTGGGTGGATATAAAGGTACACTACAGGTATCTCCGAAAGTGTCTGTTGGGTTGGCATGAATCGAGACTGGGATTTGTCACTCCGTGTAAACGGAGAGGTATCTCTGGGCCCACTCGGTAGTACATCATCATAATGTGCACAATGTGACCAAGGAGTTGATCACGGGATGATGTGTTACGGAACGAGTAAAGAGACTTGCCGATAACGAGATTGAACAAGGTATCGGGATACCGACGATCGAATCTCGGGCAAGTACTATACCGCTAGACAAAGGGAATTGTATACGGGATTGATTGAATCCTTGACATCGTGGTTCATCCGATGAGATCATCGTGGAGCATGTGGGAGCCAACATGGGTATCCAGATCCCGCTGTTGGTTATTGACCGGAGAGTTGTCTCCGCCATGTCTGCATGACTCCCGAGACCGTAGGGTCTACACACTTAGGGTTCGATGACGCTAGGGTTATAGGGAAAGTATGTACGCGGTTACCGAATGTTGTTCGGAGTCCCGGATGAGATCCCGGATGTCACGAGGAGTTCCGGAATGGTCCGGAGGTAAAGATTAATATATAGGAAGTATGGTTTTGGCCACCGGAAGTGTTCCGAGCATCACCGGTAGTGTACCGGGACCACCGGAGGGGTCCGGGGGTCCACCAGGTGGGGCCACCAGCCCCGGAGGCCTACATGGGCCAATAGTGGGAAGGGACCAGCCCCTAGGTGGGCTGGGGTGCCTCCCACCAAGGCCCAAGGCGCATCCAAGAGGGGAGGGGGCAAACCCTAAGGCCCACCCCAAGTGCGCCTCCCCCTCTCCCCCTTGTGGCCGCCACCCAAGATGGGATCTAGGGCTGCCGCCACCCCTAGGGAGGAAACCCTAGGTGGGGGCGCAGCCCTCCCTTTCCCCCTATATATAGTGGAGGCAAAGGGGCAGCCCAATATATGAAGTTCCTCCCCTGTTGGCGCAGCCCTACCCCTCTCCCTCCTCGTCTCTCGTAGTGCTTGGCGAAGCCCTGCTGGAGTCCCGCGCTCCTCCACCACCACCACGCCGTCGTGCTGCTGCTGGATGGAGTCTTCCCCAACCTCTCCTTCTCCCCTTGCTGGATCAAGGCGTAGGAGACGTCACCGGGCTGTACGTGTGTTAAACGCGGAGGTGTCGTCCGTTCGGCACTAGGATCATCGGTGATTTGGATCACGACGAGTACGACTCCATCAACCCCGTTCACTTGAACGCTTCCGCTTAGCGATCTACAAGGGTATGTAGATGCACTCTCCTTCCCCTTGTTGCTAGATTACTCCATAGATTGATCTTGGTGATGCGTAGAAAATTTTAAATTTCTGCTACGATCCCCAACAGTGGTATCAGAGCCAGGTTTATGCGTAGTTTCTATGCACGAGTAGAACACAAAGCAGTTGTGGGCGTCGATTTTGTCAATTTACTTGCCGTTACTAGTCTTATCTTGATTCGGCGGCATCGTGGGATGAAGCGGCCCGGACCTACCTTACACGTACTCTTACGTGAGACTGGTTCCACCGACTGACATGCACTAGTGGCATAAGGTGGCTAGAGGGTGTCTGTCTCTCCCACTTTAGTCGGATCGGATTCGATGAAAAGGGTCCTTATGAAGGGTAAATGGAAATTGGCATATCACGTTGTGGTTTTCGCGTAGGTAAGAAACGGTCTTGCTAGAAACCTATAGCAGCCACGTAAAAACTTGCAACAACAATTAGAGGACGTCTAACTTGTTTTTGCAGCATATGCCTTGTGATGTGATATGGCCAAAAGGATGTGATGAATGATATATGTGATGTATGAGATTGATCATGTTCTTGTAATAGGAATCATGACTTACATGTCGATGAGTATGACAACCAGCAGGAGCCATAGGAGTTGTCTTAATTTATTTATGACCTGCGTGTCAACATAAACGTCATGTAATTACTTTACTTTATTGCTAAAGCGTTAGCCATAGTAGTAGAAGTAATAGATGACGAGATAACTTCAAGAAGACACGATGATGGAGATCATGATGATGGAGATCATGGTGTCATGCCGGTGACAACGATGATCATGGAGCCCCGAAGATGGAGATCAAAAGGAGCAAAATGATATTGGCCATATCATGTCACTATTTGATTGCATGTGATGTTTATCATGTTTTACATCTTATTTGCTTAGAACTACGGTAGCTTAAATAAGATGATCCCTCGCAATAATTTCAAGAAAGTGTTCCCCCTAACTGTGCACTGTTGCGAAGGTTCGTCGTTTCGAAGCACCACGTGATGATCGGGTGTGATAGATTCTAACGTTCGAATACAACAGGTGTAAGCCAGATTTACACACGCAATACACTTAGGTTGACTTGACGAGCCTAGCATGTACAGACATGGCCTCGGAACACGGAAGACCGAAAGCTCGAACATGAGTCGTATAGAAGATACGATAAACATGAGATGTTCACCGTTGATGACTAGTCCGTCTCACATGATGATCGGACACGACCTAGTCGATTCGGATCATGTTTCACTTATATGACTAGAGGGATGTCTATCTGAGTGGGAGTTCATTAAATAATATGATTAGATGAACTCAATTATCATGAACATAGTCTAAATTGTCTTCGCAAATATGTTGTAGATAAATAGCTCACGTTGTAGCTCACTATTTCAATACGTTCCTAGAGAAAGACTAAGTTGAAAGATATTGTAAGCAATGATGCGGACTAGGTCCGTAGTCCGAGGAGTGTCCTCACTGCTACACAGAAGGCTTACGTCTTTGATGCACCGCTCGATGTGCAAACCCCTACAACGTCGTCTGTGGATGTTGTGAACACCTGACAGACACGTCCTGATGACTACTTGATAGTTTAGTGCACCATACTTTACGACTTAGAATCGGGATTCCAATGACGTTTTAAACGCCATAGAACATATGAGATGTTCCAAGAGCTGAAATTGGGATTTCAGGCTCATGCCCGTGTTGAGAGGTGCGAGACCTTTGACAAGTTCTTTAGCCAACAAGATGGAGGAGAATAGCTCAACTAGTGAGCATGTGCTCAGAATGTCTGGCTGCTACAATCACTTAAAGCAGTGGGAGTTAAACTTCCAGATAAGATAGTGATTGATAGAGTTCTCTAGCCACTATCACTAAGCTAGTAGATCTTCATGATGAACTATGACATGCAAGGGATGGAGTTGATCCCGGAGCTGTTCCCGGTGCTTAAGACCGCAAAAGGTAGAAATCAAGAAGGAGCATCAAGTGTTGATGGTTTAACAAGACCACTGGTTTCAAGAAGGGCAAGGGCTAGAAGGGAAACTTCATGTATGGCAAACTAGTTGCCGCTCCAGTGAAGGAACCCAAGGTTAAACCCAAACCCGAGACTGAGTGCTTCTATTGTAAGGGGAACGGTCACTGGTAGCGGAATTACCCCAAATGCATGGTAGATAAGAAGGCTGGCAACTTCAACAAAGTATATACGTGTTATTAATGTGTACCTCACTAGTACTCCTGGTAGCACCTGGGTATTGGATACCGGTTCAGTTACTATTATTGGTGACTTGAAGCAAAAGCTACAGACTAAACGGAGACTAGCTAAGGGCTAGGTGACGATGTGTGTTGGAAGTGTTTCCAAAGTTGATGAGATCACCATCGCACGCTCCATCTACCTTCGGGATTAGTATTGAACCTAGATAAATGTTATCAGGTGTCTACGTTGAGCATGAATATGATTAGATCATGTTCATTGCAATACGACCATTCATTTAAGTTAGAGAATAATGGTTATTCTGTTTACATGAATGATACCTTTCATGGTCATGCACCCTATGTGAATGGTTCATTGAATCTCGGTCGTGGTAATACACATGTTCACGCAAAAAGATGTAGAGTTAATAATGATAGTACCACTTTCTCGTGGCACTGCCGCTTAGGTCATATTGGCGTAAGATGCATGAAGAAACTCCATGTCGATGGATGTTTGGAGTCACTTGATTTTGAATCACTTGACACATGCGAGCCATGCCTCATGGGCAGGATGACTAAGACCCCATTTTCAGGTATAATGAAACGGGCAAGTGACTTGTTGGAAATCATGCATGCTGATGCGTGTGATCCAATGAGAATTGAAGCGTGCGGTGGATATCGCTATTTTATCATCTTCACTGACGATTTGGGTAGATATAGGTATATCTACCTAATGAAGCACAAGTCTGAAACGTTTGAAAAGTTCAAGCGATTTCAGAGTGAAGTTAAGAATCATCATAACAAAGAAGATCATGTTCCTACGATCTGATCAAAAGGGGATTTTCTGAGTTTGGCAATCACTTAAGACATTGTGGAATTGTTTCGCAGTTGAAGCCACCTGGAACACCACAAGGTAATGGTGTGTCCGGACGTTGTAATCGAACCTTATGAGATATGGTGTGATCTATGATGTCTCTTACCAATCTACCGCTATTATTTTGAGGTTATGCATTAGAGACAGCTGCATTCACTTTAGATAGGACACCATATAAGTTCGTTGAGACGACGTCGTATGAACATTGGTTTGGCAAGAAACCAAAGTTGTCGTTTCTTAATGTTTGGGGCTGCGATGCTTAAGGCTTCAGCCGGAGAAGCTCGAACCCAAAGCGGACAAACACATCTTCATAGGATACCCAAAGGTGACAGTTGGGTATACCTTCTATCTCAGATCCGAGGGCAAATTGTTTGTCACTAAGAACGGGTCCTTTCTCGAGAAAGAGTTTCTCTCGAAAGAATTGAGTGGGAGGAAGATAGAACTTGATGAGGTTGTCAAACCTTTATTTCAACCAGAGAGTGATGCAACACAGAAAGATGTTTTCCGTGGAGCCTACATCTGTTGAATAGGAAGTTAATGATAGTGATCATGAAGCTTCAGATCAAGTTGCTATCGAACCCCGTAGGTCGACAAGGATATGTACTACTCCTGAGTGGTACGGTAATCCTGTCTTGGATATCATGTTGTTAGACAACAATGAACCTACGATCTATGGAGAAGCGATGGTGGGCCCGTATTCCGACAAATGGTTAGAAGCCATGAAATCCGAGATAGGATCCATATATCAGAACAAAGTATGGACCTTGGTGGACTTGCCCGATGATCGGCAAGCCATTGAGATAAATGGGTCTTTAAGAAGAAGACGGACATGGGCGGTAATGTTACCGTCTATGAAGCTCGACTTGTGGGAAAGAGTCTTTTCACAAGTTCAAGGAGTTGACTACGATGAGAATTTCTCACCCTTAGCGATGCTTAAGTCTGTCGGAATCATGTTAGCATTAGCTGTATTTTTCGATTAAGAAATCTAACAGATGGACGTCAAAAACAAGTTTTCTTACCAGTTTTCGTAAGAAAGAGTTGTATGTGATACAATCAAAGTTTTGTCGATCCTAAGGATGCTAAAAGGTATGCTGGCTCCAGCAATCCTTCTATGGACTAGAGCAAGCATCTCGGAATCAGAATATATGTTTTGATGGAGTGATCAAAGCTTTTAGGTTTATACAATGTTTGCTAGAAACTTGTATTTACAAGAAAGTGAGTGGGAGCACTACAACATTTCTGATAAGTATATGTGGATGACATATTGTTGATTCGAAATGATGTAGAATTTCTGGAAAGCATAAACGGTTGTTTGAAGAGTGTTTTTCAAAGGAAGACCTGGATAAAGCTGCTTACAAATTGGGCATCAAGATCTATAGAGATAGATCAAGACGCCTGATGATACTTTCAAAGAACGCACACCTTAACATGTTTTTGAAGGAGTTCAAAATAGATCAGTCAAAGAAGGGGTTCTTACCTAAGTTGTAAGGTGTGAAGTTGAGTAAGACTCAAAGCTTGACCACGGCAGAAGAAAGAGGAAGGACGAAGGTCGTCCCTATGCTTTTGTCATAGGCTCTATACGGTATGACATGCTGAAGTACCGCACCTGATGTGTGCCTTGCCACATGTCTGGCAAGATGGTACAAAGGTGATCTAGGACTGGATCACCAGATAGTGGTCGAAATTATCCTTAAGAGGAATAAGGAAATGTTTCTCGGTTATGGAGGTGATAAAGAGTTCGACGTAAAGAGTTATGTCGATGCAAGCTTAACACCTATCCGGATAGCTCTGAGTAGAGATACCGGATACGTATAATGGAGCAATAATTTGGAATAGCTCCAAGTGAAACGTGGTAGCAGCATCTACGATATAAAGTTTTGCGAAATACATAGGGATCTGAATATGGCAAGACCCGTTGACTACAACCTCTCTCACAAGCATAACATGATCAAACCCAGAACTCTTTGAGTGTTTATCACATAGTGATGTGAACTAGATCATTGAGTCTAGTAGACTCTTGGATGTTGGTCACATGGCAATGTGACCTGTGAGTGTTAATCACATGGCGATGTGAACTAGATTATTGACTCTAGTGCAAGTGGGAGACTGTTGGAAATATGCCCTAGAGGCAATAATAAATTAGTTATTATTATATCATATTTCATTGTTCATGATAATCGTTTATTATCCATGCTAGAATTGTATTGAAAGGAAACTCAGATACATGTGTGGATACATAGACAACACCATGTCCCTAGTAAGCCTCTAGTTGACTAGCTCGTTGATCAATAGATGGTTACGGTTTCCTAACCATGGACATTGGATGTCGTTGATAACGGGATCACATCATTAGGAGAATGATGTGATGGACAAGACCCAATCCTAAGCCTAGCACAAAGATCGTGTAGTTTGTATGCTAAAGCTTTTCTAATGTC
This sequence comes from Triticum urartu, assembly GCF_056163025.1. Classification (NCBI taxonomy): domain Eukaryota; kingdom Viridiplantae; phylum Streptophyta; class Magnoliopsida; order Poales; family Poaceae; genus Triticum; species Triticum urartu. Next base: position 562,671,949 of record NC_141875.1, read on the forward strand.
AAGTATCATTTCCTTAGACCATGAGATTGTGCAACTCCCGGATACCGTAGGAATGCTTTGGGTGTGCCAAACGTCACAATGTAACTGGGTGGCTATAAAGGTACACTACAGGTATCTCCGAAAGTGTCTGTTGGGTTGGCACGAATCGAGAATGGGATTTGTCACTCCGTGTAAACGGAGAGGTATCTCTGGGCCCACTCGATAGGACATCATCATAATGTGCACAATGTAACCAAGGAGTTGATCACGGGATGATGTGTTACGGAACGAGTAAAGAGACTTGCCGGTAACGAGATTGAACAAGGTATCGGGATACCGACGATCGAATCTCGGGCAAGTACTATACCGCTAGACAAAGGGAATTGTATACGGGATTGATTGAATCCTTGACATCGTGGTTCATCCGATGAGATCATCGTGGAGCATGTGGGAGCCAACATGGGTATCCAGATCCCGCTATTGGTTATTGACCGGAGAGTTGTCTCGGTCATGTCTGCATGACTCCCGAGCCCGTAGGGTCTACACACTTAAGGTTCGATGATGCTAGGGTTATAGGGAAAGTATGTACGCAGTTACCGAATGTTGTTCGGAGTCCCGGATGAGATCTCAGACGTCACGAGGAGTTCCGGAATGGTCCGGAGGTAAAGATTAATATATAGGAAGTATGGTTTTGGCCACCGGAAGTGTTCCGGGCATCACCGGTAGCGTACCGGGACCACCGGAGGGGTCCGGGGGTCCACCAGGTGGGGCCACCAGCCCGGAGGCCTACATGGGCCAATAGTGGGAAGGGACCAGCCCCTAGGTGGGCTGGGGCGCCTCCCACCAAGGCCCAAGGCGCCTCCAAGAGGGGAGGGGGGCAAACCTTAAGGCCCACCCTAGGTGCGCCTCCCCCTCTCCCCCTTGTGGCCGCCACCCAAGATGGGATCTAGGGCTGCCGCCGCCCCTAGGGAGGAAACCCTAGGTGGGGGCGCAGCCCTCCCTTTCCCCCTATATATAGTGGAGGCAAAGGGGCAGCCCAATATATGAAGTTCCTCCCCTGTTGGCGCAGCCCTACCCCTCTCCCTCCTCGTCTCTCGTAGTGCTTGGCGAAGCCCTGCTGGAGTCCCGCGCTCCTCCACCACCACCACGCCGTCGTGCTGCTGCTGGATGGAGTCTTCCCCAACCTCTCCTTCTCCCCTTGCTGGATCAAGGCGTAGGAGACGTCACCGGGCTGTACGTGTGTTAAACGCGGAGGTGTCGTCCGTTCGGCACTAGGATCATCGGTGATTTGGATCACGACGAGTACGACTCCATCAACCCCGTTCACTTGAACGCTTCCGCTTAGCGATCTACAAGGGTATGTAGATGCACTCTCCTTCCCCTTGTTGCTAGATTACTCCATAGATTGATCTTGGTGATGCGTAGAAAATTTTAAATTTCTGCTACGATCCCCAACAGTGGTATCAGAGCCAGGTTTATGCGTAGTTTCTATGCACGAGTAGAACACAAAGCAGTTGTGGGCGTCGATTTTGTCAATTTACTTGCCGTTACTAGTCTTATCTTGATTCGGCGGCATCGTGGGATGAAGCGGCCCGGACCTACCAGGTGGGGCCACCAGCCCCGGAGGCCTACATGGGCCAATAGTGGGAAGGGACCAGCCCCTAGGTGGGCTGGGGTGCCTCCCACCAAGGCCCAAGGCGCATCCAAGAGGGGAGGGGGCAAACCCTAAGGCCCACCCTAGGTGCGCCTCCCCCTCTCCCCCTTGTGGCCGCCACCCAAGATGGGATCTAGGGCTGCCGCCACCCCTAGGGAGGAAACCCTAGGTGGGGGCGCAGCCCTCCCTTTCCCCCTATATATAGTGGAGGCAAAGGGGCAGCCCAATATATGAAGTTCCTCCCCTGTTGGCGCAGCCCTACCCCTCTCCCTCCTCGTCTCTCGTAGTGCTTGGCGAAGCCCTGCTGGAGTCCCGCGCTCCTCCACCACCACCACGCCGTCGTGCTGCTGCTGGATGGAGTCTTCCCCAACCTCTCCTTCTCCCCTTGCTGGATCAAGGCGTAGGAGACGTCACCGGGCTGTACGTGTGTTGAACGCGGAGGTGCCGTCCGTTCGGCACTAGGATCATCGGTGATTTGGATCACGACGAGTACGACTCCATCAACCCCGTTCACTTGAACGCTTCCGCTTAGCGATCTACGAGGGTATGTAGATGCACTCTCCTTCCCCTCGTTGCTAGATTACTCCATAGATTGATCTTGGTGATGCGTAGAAAATTTTAAATTTCTGCTACGATCCCCAACAAGAGCCCATAATAGCTTGTGGCTGCACATGGAAGTTTCTAGCATGAATAATCTTATGATCCCTTTGAGCCTGGGTGATGAACCATAAGATGATCACACGGGTTCCCCGGGATCTCCTAAGACAACACTGGTATATCCCCAGGTGTCCGTGCAAGTCCACTGGTATATCCCCAGGGTGCCCCTACCAATCCACCTAGATGTGTATTAAAGTAGCCACCTTAAGTTAAACCTTAATTAACAATAATCCCTCACATCTTTCATGAATTCTCTCAAACCAATCCATGTCTACGAGCATAGCATGGCAATATGAGCATAACGTAAAAGTAACTCCCAAGGTTTGAATGCAGGACAATAGGTTCCTATCTCATCAACTACTTCCCAATACCCACATGTTAATCAGATCCTAACCATGCAATGTTTGTGGGTTGAAACTAATGCATAAAAACTAGGTATGAAGAGTATGATCAAAGTGTGAACTTTCATGTACTGTTGATGAAGATGATTCGCACTCATAACTCTTGATAGTTCTACTCGTCACACTCCGGTCAATCTATCGTAAGCAAGCAATTGTAACCACACATGAGCAATCACTCAAAAGATCGGGAAGAACGAAGAAGACAATTCGGAAAACATCAAAAACCAAGCAAATAACTCTTGCAACATAAAGCAATTTCTAATAGTACCAAATTTGTGTGAATTTGGCCTTATCAGAAAGTTTAGGTCAAGCGCTTCAATTTGCAAAAAGAATCAACTCAAACGGAGTTATAAAACTCAAGTTACGATCAAACGAAGTTCAAATACAAATATGTTTGAATTCAAATTTTAAAAATTTTAAAAACATGTTTAAGTTGTTTTACTGGATAGAGAGGATCATAACAAAGAAGTGGGCGTTGGTTTCGTTGAATTTAGACAAGCGAGTAAAAAGTAGCGATCATTTGAAAACTAGGGGCTAATTTGTAAATAAAATATTCACGGATAGGTCCCTGACGAAAAAAAGAAAGTTCTAAACAACGAACGTTCACTACTGAACCCTAAACTATGAACACGTCCGCTCCAGAGGCGTAACTAGTGAACGCTCACTATTAAACGAATACCGTTTAAAAAACGCGATCTAGTCCTAACCGTAGGATCAAGATCGGACGGTCGGGGGTGCTCCGGGGCATACCGCGGCGGTGGAAGTCGTCGGCGACAAGGGAGACGGCTGCGGCGGCGTCGGCTGTGAGCACGGAGGCGAATCCAGGGTCGGCGACGACGGCGGAGTAATCGGGGAGGAGCGGCGCGCGGTGCCGAAACTGATGGTGGTGGCGGCGCTCGAGTTCGGCGTCGGAACGGCGCAGGAGCGGCTAGTGGAGCGGGTTCCGGCGAGTGTGGCGGCGGCTTTATAGGAGGGAAGAGGAGGCGCGGCTTGCGCGAGGGGCAAGGCGGCGAGAGGTGGCCGGGTCGGGCACGGCGCGGCGACGAGGCGTGCGGCGGCCGGTCTCCCGCTCGGGAGGAGGAAGGCGGCGGCGCGTTGGCTGGGCTGGGCCGCGGCTGCTGTCGGGCCGCGGCCGGCCCAATCGGCGGTGGGGAAAGTTTTTTTAACACAGACAAGAAAAAACAAAAGAAAATAAAAATATTATATAGGCATATAATATATCAAAAAAAATTAAAAAATATATTTTCTACAACATGAACATTTTTCTAATATCAAATAAAATACACACAAATTTAAATAAAGCAAAAGTGCTAGAGCTCTAATAAAATCCAATAAAAATCATTTTTAAAAAATACCAAAATTAGTTCAAATTTATTTCGCTCCAATTTTTTGATGTAGGGAATCATTTTACCCTATTGTCCATATAATTTATTTTTGGAGGAAAATAATTTGAATAAAACCTAAATAACTCCAAATTGCAAATGATTTTCAAAGGGACCTTAAATTTGATTCTTTTAAACTCCCAACTCATATTTCATATGTTTTGAAGAAGTCATTTTATCTTCTCTCGTGAAAATAATTCAGTTGCATAAAGTTTCTGAATTGGAAAATATTTCCAAATAAAATTCAAATATTTTTGAAACCCTTTTCATTTATTTAAATGAAAAAAGTCATGTTATCTTCTCTCCAGGGTTTTGTGATGAAAAGAATTTGAATTCATGGAGATCATAAATGCAAAAAATGAAAGTTTGAGAAAGTCTTTTTATTCCCTCTCATTTAACTTTCAAAAGTTTCGAATTCACTCACTTTCAGTCAATCAATCACACAACAATCAAATAAAACTATCTATTTAATATAAAATTTCAAAATTTAGAATTTTGGGATGTTACAGGACCTCATAATAACACACACAATGGTGAAAACAAAACAGTTTGTTGTATAAATCATTGAACGGTGCCACCTATGCAACGAAAGAAATTATTGTATTAATATTATATGAATATACCTCAATTCATCCTGATTGTCGAATTTCAGTGTGCCTTGTCTGCCTATACAGCACGGCAGCAGCGCAGCGCCTAGAGTCTGCAGAGGATTGAGAGAAGAGAAATTGAGCTAAGGCTAAAGGGTTGTTGACGATGGGGGCCCCGGAATTGAAATTGGCGGCGGACATAATCGGATTAGTAGGCAATTACCAGGGGACGAGGGCGAGGCTAGAATACATGTATGGCGTCGGGCGTCGGCGGCATAGGGCTGCGTCTGCGTGATGGATAGGAAGTGAACCGTCAGAGTCGGATCGAGCGTTGATCGCTCCTTTTCTTTTCCTTTTTATTACGTGATCGCTCACTTTTTTATGCGAAGGAAATCGGAATCGCTCGCTCCCTGGCTCGCTAGCTTTTCAGAGAAAATGAATCAATTGCTGGGATCAGGCGATCGACTGCTCCCTGCGCGCGTCTGCTATGGGCCATAGGCCTAGCCTACCTACATACCTCGGCAGGGCCCGGGGCAGCCGCCCTCCTATCCCCCTCAGGGCCGGCCCTTGGCGGTGGTGATGTCCCTGAGTAAAAATAATGTCTCCTACATTCGATTCCCGTTTTGATGATGCGAATAGCGTCATCGGAGGACGTGTGGAGGTGTGTCTCTGTCAGATCTTGCCGGATTCGGTCGGTGTTGGTATTCGGTGGATCTATTTGGATCCATTTTGTGTCCATCTTCATTGCATGGTTACAAATTTGATCTTTCTGATCTACGACTCTCTTCGTCGGCGATGGTTCCTGCTCTGGTGTGCCGGTCCTTTGAGGCCTTAGCATGACGACTTTCTGATTGTCTATTACAATAAGATTTGTCCGGCTTCAATGAGGGAGGGGTGATGATGGTAGCGCGTCTTCGGCTCGCTCCAGTCCTTCTAGTCGTCAGTAGGTGGTCTATAGACCTGGTTGTAGTTTTTATTACCTCTAGTTTTCTTTGTACTACCACGATTGATGAATAAATCGAAAAGTTCTCTAAATAAAAGGCTACATTGTTTTTTATGTTTAGTATAAAAAAATATTGTATATAAAGATCAAAATAAAATGAAAAATGAAAAACTGATCCTTGAAAAAACAAAAGAAAAATAGAAAGAAATAAAACACTACCGATTCCCAATGCTACAGAGCGGTCGCTCCAATGGCACTGGGCCGCCCACAGCAAGGGCGGTGTAGGTGAGTGCGGGACCTGCTATGCTTTTATAGGATAAACACAAACTTTCTTTATTGTTTAATATTTAGAGCAGCTTTAATAGCTCCTCTATCTCTAAAATAACCGTCGTTCACAGGAGGTTGGGACACAAAGAACCTCTCCAACAATTTCGTAAACTAGCTTTAGCTTTAGAGGATCCTTGAAAAAGATCATTTTCCTGTTGATTTTCATAAAGATGAGCTTTTTTATTATTTTTAAAGAAAGATGACCGCCATCGGAGCTTTGCCAGAGCATCGTCGCCCATGCTGGAACACCGCCGCACTACCACGTCGGACGCGTCGCCGTCAATGACACCGCCACGCCCGCGCCGCCGCTCGCACCCACCGCCACCACGCCCTGTCGCCGTCGCCCACCGCCGCTCATCGCACGCCCACCGGTGTCACTGACTGGCGGGCCTTAGCAATTATTTATTTTTATTAAAAATGAAATAAAAATGCATTTAGAGAAGATTAGGGGAACTGACAAAAATTGGTTTCGAAAAAACTTTCCTTAACTTTTACAAGAAAGCCAAAAAACCACTTTTAGGAAAAGATTTTAGAGAAACTGTTGGAGCTGCTCTTAAAGGAATACAATTGAGGTCAGGGGTTGTAGGAGCCACAGGCGCCCTATCAGGAGGAGACTAAGCGCATACTTAGCGACGCTATGTGCCTTGATACTTGATGCTCCTCCTTCAGAAAAAAGAGCATAGCTGAAACTCGATTGCCCTCATCTGAATTTCATGAATAATGTGCCCATGCTTCCCTCGGTAGCATTCAGCAATGTTTGATACCACATGTGGTTAGCTTTGAGCTTGCTTGTCGTATATGTTATTTTCATGTAGTTGCACATCCAGAGAACTTATTTTATTTGAATTGTCTTAAATTAGAAGTTAAGCTTAAATTTGTAGTAGTATCATATTTACTCCCTCTAGTCGACCTCTTGATCCTTTAAACGATCACACACTATACTCTCGCCTCATATTACCACGCCATGCAACAAAAACATCCTGTGAATCAGTTTGAGGTAATGGTACACAACTTGTCGGGAGAACTAATTTCTGCTCGACTAAGCATTGCTGAAGCTCTAGGTGTACGTGTTAGTGCTCGAGCGTGTTGACGACACGTTGCCTGCTTCTAGGTTTTTCTTGTAATACGTGGCATTTTGTGTTTTATCTGGTCCCACGTGTCCTCTCCCTGCTGAGAGGGTATCTATGGAATGCTTAGGCAGAGTAAGAGGGAACACTCACCTTACATCTAACTCTCACATAGTATTTGACAAGTTTTCTGTGTTGTGCTGCTTCACGCAATCCATCTCACGCGCTACATGCACAACTATACAAGAGAGCAAGACTTCAAAACCACGTCCCGCGAACCTGCCCCGGATTAAAGGCGATAAGGTTTCTAAGAGCATCTCCAGCCGCGCTTCAAGAAGATTTTTTAAACGATTTTTCGATCGCCAGTGTTAAAAAATCGGTCCAGTCGCACCCCAAGGGCTCAGTTTTCATTGGCTCAGGCCGAAATTTGTGCCAGCGAACTCAACCTGAACCCGGTATGTTGGAGTCGTGCGAGGGCGCCGGGCAAATCATTTTTGGCGCGAAGAGCCGCGGGCCAGCCGCGTCAGCGACTCGACTCACTTCTCGCCGCTTCGTCGTCCTTATCGTCTCGTTTCCCGCGGCGAATCAATGCCAAAGTTGCACGCTGCGTGCGCTGCCGCGCCGGTCAGCCTCCATTGACGGCTCACGGGCGGCGCAGTGAAGGTCGGGCGATACGCGTCCCCTCGGCCGCCACGCCATCAAGCCACGCGTAACGCGCCGGCCAAGCCTACCACGCGGCGCCTCCGCCTATATAAGCCGACCACCAGCGCGCCGGAGGCACGCACAGATACCCCACCGCCGACGCACCCATTTCTCCCCCTTCCTCCTCTCAACGTCTCCAGTTCAGAAGAATGGTCGAGCGCTTTCCAGGCGACAGCGCGGCGGCGAATGGCTTCGGGCGCCGCCATCTTCATGAGGACGAGCCTCGCCTCCTTTTCGAGGCCGAGTACCCGGTCCCGCCGGACATGCGGGTGCCCGGGGCTTGGAGGATCAGCGCCGGCGGCGTGCCGGTGCCACCACCACCCACCAGGGCGGCGCGGCGTGCGGATATCACACGTATCCGCGCGTCCCTGCCGCGGGCGGCGAGGGAGGGGCCACGATACGTCCCCGACAGCCCGCTCTGGGAGCCCTACTTCCGCCGCCGTCACGCCGAGCAGCTCGAGGCCATCAACGGCGTCGTGCCCTCCGGCAGGCTCAACTCCGAGGGCCGGCGCCGGTGGTGAGGCGTGCCCGGCCGCACGTTGGAGGCCGTCCTCAAGTACATCGAGGGCGGCAACACGCGCGCCTCGAGTACCCCGCTCCCCCGTCCTTCTCACGTCGCCGTGGGAGCTCCTGGACGCCGAGGCGCATGGAGCGGCCCGGGGCGTCCTCCTCCTTGTCCGGCTGCTCGTCGGGCTCTCCCTGCCTCCGCCCCGTCAAGCCGGAGTCCTAGGACACGCCTGTCAGCGCGCGCACCCGCAGCTCCGGCGTCCGCATCGGCGACTCCGCCCTCCCCCCCCCACCGGCCGCTTTGTCCTCGTCGAGCCCAAGCTGGAGCCCCGCCTCCCCGCGGAGTACGAGGAGATAGCCCGGCGCGGCTTCTCCGACGAGGACGCCCTGCGGTGGGCGCGCGACAACTACCTTCGGACGGAGATGACCCGGCAGACCCGGGCCCTGGAGGAGATCGCCGCCCGCAAGCGTGGGCGCGAGGACGAGCACGGCGTCGTGGTCCTCGACAGCGACGACGACGACGCCCCCAGACCGTCCAACCCGCCGCGCCAACCGGGGGAGGGATGCAGCAGGGACGGCGGCGGCGGAGACGACGACGACGACGGCGACGACGACTACACGCGGTTCTACCGCTTCCTCGGCATGTAGAACTGCAAAGGCGGGCGGTGGGCGGCGAGCGGTGAGGTAGACGGCGAGGTAGACGGCGAGGAGCGGCGATGGAGGCGGCAGGGGCAGCCCTTGCTAGTTTTTTTTAAAATATGTTTAAATTTGAACGAACTCGCCGATATTTGCGTTAAATTTGAGCCGTGTTTGCGTCGTATTTGACTTTAAAAAAAAACATAAACACCGCGACTGGGGGACATCACGCCCTCAGTGCACGATTTAGCGCCGATGCATCCTCAAAAAATGATTTTTAGCCTCTCCTGAAAGACCAACGGCCGGAGATGCTCCAAGGAGCATCTTAACGTGACTATTCAGTTCTACTCGACTACATCCACGACCGAGCTTCTCCTTCAAGTACTTCCTCTATAATGGACGGCCATGCCACCTTCACCATCATGACAGAGTTTCAGATGAACTTGTATGTCATGTCGATCTGCCTCTTGACACGTGCTTTTGATTCGTGCGTGATGCTGGATGTGTCTAGTTTGTCTTAAGTGATATGTTTAGTTAGGGCATATTCAACACCTATCCTCAAACCGCCTGCACCCATCTGGCCCGTACAATTCGAACGTGTTTTACCATCCAACACGATGATATATCGATCCGCTAGACGGTCTGGAAGTGTTTTTTTTCCGCAAACTGAAGACAAACTAGAGGGGCCTTTGCGGGTGTTCGGACCGCTGCCACGTCCGATCATGGTTACCCTGACCCACCCAAAACCTACTCCCTTGCACGTGTGCATTCCCGCCATGTGTCAGCTGCCCGCATTCATGTTGCTATAGAACGGCCGCTCTACAATAATGCCAGCCGAGAGCGGCCGCGACCTTTCACTGGTGCTGGCATTGAAGTGGCGCACCATGCGAGATCGCCGCCTGCGTCGCATCCTCGGTGTTCGTGCCTGTTCAATGCCGGAGAGACCTTTACTACACGGACGAGACATATATCTACCATGCCTGTCTAATGCCCGTCCATCCGTATGCCACCATTAAGCAAGCCCGCCGGCCGAGGAACCAACTCTGGCGCCACACATTGACGCACCCGATGCTTGATCTCACCGAAATCCTTTGTTTAAAGGCGGCCACACCTGACTAAACTCCACACCACAACACTTTTGCTCCACATCCTCCTCCCTTGCACCGCATCCACCATGTCCACAAGCTCTAGCGTGATGGGGGAGAGCCTATCATCGGAGCAGAAGCACGAGATGACCGCCCTTGCAGCCGCCTGGTAGACCCGTTGCGCCTGGCGGATGGAGCACGGCATGCCAACCAACTTGCCTGAGTCTCCGGCGACGACCCTAAGGGCTCTGATGACGACATGATGTCAGACCTCGCGACCGTGCATGCCGGCTAGACCATGTAGCAGGCGCATGTGCACTACGACGCCGACATGGTGGAGGAGGAGCAGTCTATACCGACTCCTTTGTCGGCGTTCCAGAAGGCGCCTGAGGAGCAGAGGTACAATTTGTTCCTGCTCGAGCAACACCGGTTGGCGGGGGGCCAAATGTACCACGAGCGCGCAAGCGACGAGGTCGTGGCCGCCATGGTCACGGTGACGCCGGCTGCGCATCCTACATGTCATCGTCCAACTTTTGGAGATGCATGTGGCAAGTGGACAGTGAGGGCCTGTCCACATCCATGATCGACCTCACATCCACCGGCGCCGGCGACGGACATGTTGCAGACTTCCTTGAGGATGAGTAGGGTATGGGAGGCTGCATGGTATTGTGTCCCAAGTGGGTCGGTCCGTCTTGCATGTTTTGTTCTTCCTCGTCAGAGACCACACCTCCACTTCACGGGCCTTGTACTCGCCGCCGCTAATGGAGATGGCAGATAAAGGATGTGGTCGTCGATGCGGAATATAAAGAAAGTGAACGGCGAGCGCCGCCGTAGGATAGGTTTAGAGTTCGGCCGCTTTTTAATGAAAAATGTCCTAATTATAACAAATGTGTTCCGGTTTATATAAAAAATCGTCGTTCGTCTGGTTAGTTGAAATAATGTTTGAAATGTATGCGGTTCCATTGAATGGCCAGCTCCCGCATCCGTGTCCGTGGACTGATCCCCTGTCCGCAAATGGATGCGGAAGTAAATTTGCGGGTCGGTGTTGGAGATGCCCCTAGCATACTCATCCTGTTACTAAACTAGATTAAAGTTTAACCACCAAAAATTGCTCAATAGCCTTTCTTTATTTTTAGTGCACTTTATGCAGCGGTGTTTCTGAATTCGCTATTCAGAGCCTTTCCAAGGTTCCGAAGTTAGGCCGAACACTCGATTTGTCCACACAGCGGTGCTCCGAATCAAAGATAGACGGAATCCGCTTCACAAAGGCCGGGTATGCCGTATGCGGAAGCAGCGGCAACGACGACAATAGGAAAACGGAAAAGCAGAGGCCGTCAAGTCTCGAGCCCGTCGTGCCTGTCGGAGGCGGATGGCAAGGCGTGTAGAAAAGCGAGGAAGCAAACCCCGCGAAACCAGCGAGTGGACCATGACGTGGACATGTCGATGCCACCACACACGCGCCAGTGCGTGACATGGAATCTTCTCAGCTCTTGTCGCTTTCCTTTTCATGGTAGTGGAAATGCAGCAGTGTGTAAACTAGTGCAAAGGAATTGGAGCCAAGAAAAAGTATGATACGCATGTAGTAAAATGACCGAATATGTTTCTACTTTCTACATCTTCAACCTACAGAGACAAAGACTGGGAAGGGGATTTTAAAACGACCCTAGGATGAAATGAAAGCAGCCGAGGGCTAACACAACCGGGGTCTCTTTGTTTAGCACATCTCCGTCACCGCAGGACTAAATAACTGGCTTAGCGAAGAAGCTCGGTTCCGGCCAATCAGGTTCAGGACTTCAGGCGGTTTTTCCCCCTTGGAATCGAGAAGATTCACACCTATAGCAGCCTAGAAGAGTACGAAAAGAAAAGGCAAAAAAAAAAAGAGAGACAGAGAACAGCCTAGCACAAGACTGACTGAAGTCAACGAATTCCTCGCTGGCTTTCCACTCGCGAGCATGGCCCACGAGCCCGACCCAACCCACCGAACTCGGTCCGGCCCGGCCGCTCCACTACTCCTCCCACTGACTTTTACCACCGCACACGCCGAGCAATACAAAAGCGGGAGGCGTCGGCAGCAGCCGCACTGGACCGGGGCAGACACATCGCTGCTTCCATCCTCTTCCCCCTTTCCCCACCCGCGTGCGAGCGGCCACCCAAGACCAACCGCGTCCAGATCCGGCGGCGGATCTCCCCATGGCGGCCGGAGCCCTGGGCCTGGCCCTCGTCGCGGCGCTCGCGGTCGCGCTGGCGGGGGCCAACTCCGAGGGCGACGCGCTCTCGGCGCTGCGCCGCAGCCTGCGGGACCCCGGCGGCGTGCTGCAGAGCTGGGACCCCACCCTCGTCAACCCCTGCACCTGGTTCCACGTCACCTGCGACCGCGACAACCGCGTCACCCGCCTGTGCGTGAGCTCCCCTCTCTTGCTCGCCCTTTCGTTTCTGTTTGTGTATGGGGATGGGGATTCGGATAGCCAGGCCCGCGTCTTTGGAGAGCAAGCGATTTTGCAGCGGATGTGTTGATTCCTAGCTATAATTTGTTCCCGGCAGGACAGACTAGTGTTAGGCGCATCTGCGTAATTGAGGATTTAGTCTGGTGGATTATTGTTGGCGACGAAGAGTGGGTATGGTCCTGCGTGAATCAAAACAAGAGTCTGATTGGAAATTAATCTGTTTGAGCAAGTGTTCTCAAGTCTGTTTTGTTGCTTGGGGCAATAAGGTTCAAGTTTCCCAAGACTGGAGAAGTTAAACCCTTTAGACTGAAAAAAGGGAAATAAAGTAAAAAAGGGCGGAGAAAATAAGTTACTGTGCTGGGATAGTTGGTGTTGCTTGTGTTCTCCATGAATTTTCACTGCCTAGTGCTTGCCAGTGTTCCTTGGGATTTCGGATGAAACATTGTATGCCTGAATTTCTGTCTAGGTGTGCATCTACATGTGCTCTAGTTATTGCACATCTAAGTGACTCAATCAAACTAGAAAGAAGAGGAAAAAATGTAAAAGAAAATGCTCGCACGAATCTTAGCGTAAAATCAATGACATAGGACTTAGATGTGCAATACTTAGAGCACATCTAGATGTGCTTTAGCAAAGCTGCTGATTTTTTTTACATTTTCTTCTGCATGCCATATCTTTTCAAACAATAACTCTTAGTTTCTAAAAATAGTCGCTGATTCACTATACTCCCTCCGATTCATATTAATTGTCGCTGATTTAGTACCATATTAATTATTGTTGATTTAGTACCATATTAGTTGTCGCTGATTTAGTACAAAGTTGTACAGTACCAAATCAGCGGCAATTGATATGGATCGGAGAGAGTAACATATTTCTTTGCTGTATATATGAAAAGTGCGTACATGCAAATTATTCTTCTTTTTTTTGGAGAAAAGCTATTGATGATTTCTTGTATTTGCATATGAGATCAAAATTTTACAAGAATATCTTCATCTGATTGTTCTGTTCAAATACCCCCTCTTACAGAGATCTTGGTAATTTGAACTTATCTGGTCATCTGGTGCCCGAGCTTGGTAAATTGGAGCATTTGCAATACCTGTAAGTTCTTCTTTCACGTGATTTGGTTCTTATTGCTAGTTTCTCTCAGTAGTAAGCTCAAACCTACTGTACTATTTTTGTTCACAACTGTTTACACATAAGTTCCATCATCTGCAAAATATGTTATATCCATTGAAGTAGATGATGTGTTCCATGTAAGTTGCAATTTGCAAAACATCAACTTAGTGCTGATTGATTTGTTATTTGGTCTGAGATGTGGCTCTTGTAACTACCAAATCATGTGCGCTTCTCCATAGATGGGATATATCCTACAAGAGACAGTTTTAACCTGCATCATGTGATTTAGAATGGCATATGTTCCAGCCTCCAGGTGTAAATTTGTTTGAACTTCCAACTTATAATTTAGATTGGTTCTTTTTTCAGTTTAAAGCCTATGTATTAAGCCGTTTCACATAATATAGTAGCTTTACAGTACTACAACCTATGCTAATTAAGCTAATGGAATCCTGAGTTTGTAGCGGAACTTGAAAGCAAAAATGAATATTAGGGACATGGATTAACCTGCTATGATGATAAAGAGATCTTAAAGATATTCAGATATAAAAGGAGCTAACCAAGGCTTCCATTATAGTATTATACAACCATCACATGTCTTCTTAGGTTAAACAAGTAGATATGATGCTATTTTCTGTCCTTCATCGATGTCCTCCAGAACCTTTTCAGTACGTTGTGTAACTGAATACCTAATGCACATTATCCTATTTTCAACTGCTGTGTGGGATTCATTTCCATTGTTGTTGGTGGTGCATTTTGTTTATGTTCTATTTCTTTAGAGTTTGTTTTGATGATGTTTAGGCCTGATGTATCAAAATTCCTGTTTAGTGTTCAATATTTACTGATTATTCATCTCAATGCAAAGAAGTTGTATTGACTATTAGTGTTGCAACAGGGAACTTTACAAAAATAATATTGAAGGAACGATCCCGTCGGAACTTGGTGATTTGAAGAACCTAATTAGCTTGGACTTGTACAAGAACAATGTTTCAGGGACTATACCTCCAACACTTGGGAAGTTAAAGTCCCTTGTATTCTTGTAAGTTTCATGCCTTGAAATACTCTCTACATATGAAATAGTTATCACATATTAGCAACTGAATGCGGATTTATTGCTGATTATGCTGAAGATGAACATTCTGTATTGTTCTAATGGTGTCGGGTTGTGCTAGGATATCCGTTTGTAGGTGCTATGTACAGATGTAATACTATAGTTCTGTATTTTATGCTTAACATACGGTTGTGCTTTTATAGGCGGCTCAACGGCAATCGTTTGACTGGACCAATTCCAAGGGAGCTGGCTGGAATATCTAGCCTCAAAGTTGTGTAAGTACAGTTTCACTTCCAATGCCGAGTGCAGTTGGCTCCACGTGAATTTGCCTTGTGATAATTTTGGCTTCATTGTTTTACAGTGATGTTTCTGGTAATAATCTGTGTGGAACAATTCCCACGACTGGACCATTTGAGCACATTCCTCTCAGCAAGTAAGTCTGCTTGCCTTTTTTAATGTGCTGCGACATGGAGATTTTCAAGATATGCCCATAATAGAAGTTTCAAACTAATGAGAACTTCAAAGAATATAAGAGATTCTGCCTTTAATTTTAGGATGTGTGTCTCTTAACCAATACTTGTGAAAGCAAATTAAATCACTCCTGTGATTATTTGACCGGCCAATATGTGGATCCTAAAATCACATGCATTTTCTCGTCGGCTCCTCACACTTCTTTAGTTACACATCTATGTTTGGATGCTTCTTTATTTGCAAAATTAATTTGGCTGACTGTTTCCGTGATAAGGTGGGTATTTCTTTCTTTTTTTGTGGGTTGGGTAGTCACTGTTTCTGATATGGAAGGGTATAATCTTATCATTCTGGAAGGGCATCATCCAAACGCTTGAGTGCAGGAATGAGAGGCTTTTTATCACCAATTTGTGCTGCTGTGGATTCGAGCATAGTTTAGTTGACCCATTCCAAGCACTTCCTTTGTCGCCCTAGTGTTTTCTTTTTCATCCCTTTCTGTCAGTTCTCTTTTCAGTATTCGATATGTTTAGAGAACCAAAGGACATGGATAACTTTTTTAGCCTAGTGGGAACATAATGCCGTAGCCTCGTACTCTCAACCATTATGTTTTCCTTCCATAATGATGCATTTTTTATTTGTATCCAGCCTCCACTTTCCAGTTCATGTTCTCACCACCATTACATTGTTCCGTTTGTCGAGCCATTTGTTGACAAGTGTGGGCGTTCTGTTTTATGTGCAGCTTCGAGAGGAACCCACGCTTGGAAGGCCCAGAGCTACAAGGCCTGGCTGTATATGAAACCAACTGCTAAACGGCTACGGGAAGGTGGAAAATGCTAGGAAGTAACGGGCGTACAAGGTTTACCGGAGATCGGGGTGATATAGATTGTTAGGTCCGCAGTTTGCCACTTTGTAATGTTCCTCCCTACATAGCGCTGTCATGCCATGTGTCATGTGTGCCTTGCTCTCAGCAGGGAAGTTGAGTTGTTGTATGTTGTGTAGCAGAACGATGCTTTCTGCCTGTGAATGTAAAACATAAGATTGCCTATGTGTCACGACTCAAATGGTATTGTCATCTACTCATCTCTATTATGGCAATGGCACTTTTTGCTTGCTTGCTCGTGCAATACGTCAATTAGATCTACGAGTAGCATTCTAGCTGGTGGATAACTGATGTAGGGCTGATATGACATTGGTGTGAGATGTCCAAGCAAAGAGTAGCTGGCAGACTTCCAACCTCTTTTCTGACCTGAAGTATATATCAAATCAAATTAAATTCTTATAGCGGTGCCAACATAACATGCCAACCAAAGGGAAAGTAAGTGAAGGTCTCTCGGGCTCTGCCCCCGCGTCACTCCGGCCCCAGGGGCGGCACGGGCGGCGACCCCAGCCACCGAGGCGCTCGGCCCCTTGATCCCCTCCGCCCCCTCGCCGTTGCCTCCCGCGGGCAAAGCTCGTGCGGAGCGGGCGGCGGCGGGGTCTCCTCTCGCGCTGGCGGGCGCTGCAGGATGGGGATCTTGTGGCGTTGGGCAGCGGCTGGCGTCGGTGAGCAGCCTTGTGCCCTGGCGTGGAGGCGGTGGTCCTGCTGCGGCTTGGCGACCTGCAGTGGTTCGGCGGCTCGGCGGTGGCAGCGGGGCTCGGGCGGCTCGATGGGGTGGCGGGCCCCGATCTGACGGAGTGGATCCGGATGGTGTAGGTGCTCTGGCGGCTCTTGGCAGCATGGATCCGGCGGTTGGGGCTGCGGCCGGAGGCTCCTGGCTCTTCGGCGGCGCTGCCCCTGCTGCTATTGTGGCTGTGGCAAATGTGCTTGGGTTTCGGCCTGGCAACTCGGTATTGGGATACCGACGATTGAACGAGATTGAACGAGGTATTGGGATACCGACGATCAGATCTCGGGCAAGTAACATACCGATTGACAAAGGGAATTATATACGGGATTGATTGAATCCTCGACATCGTGGTTCATCTGATGAGATCATCGAGGAGCATGTGGGAGCCAACATGGGTATCCAGATCCCGCTGTTGGTTATTGACCGGAGAGCGATCTCGGTCATGTCTACATGTCTCCCGAACCCGTAGGGTCTACACACTTAAGGTTCGGTGACGCTAGGGTTGTAGGGATATGTATATGCAGTAACCCGAATGTTGTTCGGAGTCCCGGATGAGATCCCAGACGTCACGAGGAGTTCCGGAATGGTCCGGAGGTAAAGAATTATATATAGGAAGTGCTATTTTGGGACCACCGGAAGAGTCCCGGGGGTCCACCGGGTGGGGCCACCTGTCCCGTGGGGCCACATGGGCTGTAGGGGGTGCGCCTTGGCCTACATGGGCCAAGGGCACCAGCCCCAAGAGGCCCATGCGCCTAGGGTTTCAAGGAGGGAAGAGTCCCAAAGGGGGAAGGCACCCCTAGGTGCCTTGGGGAGGAGGGATTCCTCCCCTTGGCCGCACCCCCCTAGGAGATTAGATCTCCTAGGGCCGGCCCCCCCCCTTGGCCCTCCTATATATAGTGGGGAGATGGAGGACTTCTGACCTTGGCCTTTGGTGCCTCCCTCTCTCCCTCTCCAACACCTCCTCCTCCTCCATAGTGCTTGGCGAAGCCCTGCCGGAGTACTGCAGTTCCATCATCACCACGCCGTCGTGCTGCTGCTGGATCCATCTCCCTCAACCTCTCCTCCCCCCTTGCTGGATCAAGAAGGAGGAGACGTGGCTGTTCCGTACGTGTGTTGAACGCGGAGGTGCCGTCCGTTCGGTGCTAGGATCTTCGGTGATTCGAATCACGTCGAGTACGACTCCCTCATCCCCGTTCTTTGAACGCTTCCGCTCGCGATCTACAAGGTACGTAGATGCATCTAATCACTCGTTGCTAGATGAACTCCTAGATGGATCTTGGTGAAACCGTAGGAAAATTTTTGTTTTCTGCAACGTTCCCCAACAGTGGCATCGTGAGCTAGGTCTATGCGTAGTTCTCTTGCACGAGTAGAACACAATTGGTTGTGGGCGTGGATGTTGTCAACTTTCTTGCCGCTACTAGTCTTATCTTGCTTCAACGGTATTGTGGGATGAAGTGGCCCGGACCAACCTTACACGTACGCTTACGTGAGACCGGTTCCACCGACTAACATGCACTTGTTGCATAAGGTGGCTGGCGGGTGTCTGTCTCTCCTACTTTAGTTGGAGCGAATTCGATGAAAAGGGTCCTTATGAAGGGTAAATAGAAGTTGACAAATCACGTTGTGGCTTTCACGTAGGTAAGAAAACGTTCTTGCTAGAACCCTACTTCAGCCACGTAAAACTTGCAACAACAATTAGAGGACGTCTAACTTGTTTTTGCAGCAAGTTCTTTGTGATATGATATGGCCAAAGTTGGGATGAATGATGAATGATATATATGTGATGTTGGGGAATGTAGCAGAAATTCAAAATTTTCCTACGTGTCACCAAGATCTATCTATGGAGTCATCTAGCAACGAGGGAGGAGTGGATCTACATACCCTTGTAGATCGCGCACGGAAGCGTTCAAGAGAACGGGGTTGATGGAGTCGTACTCGTCGTGATCCAAATCACCGATGATCCTAGCGCCGAACGGACGGCACCTCCGCGTTCAACACACGTACGGAGCAGCGACGTCTCCTCCTTCTTGATCCAGCAAGGGGGGAGGAGAGTTTGATGGAGATCCAGCAGCACGACGGCGTGGTGGTGGAAGCAGCGGGATTCCAACAGGGCTTCGCCAAGCGCTGCGGGAGGAGGAAGGTGTGTCATGGGAGGGAGAGGGAGGCGCCAGGGCTTAGGTATGGTTGCCCTCCCTTCCCCCCACTATATATAGGGCCAAGGGAGAGGGGGGAGGCACAGCCTTGGCCCTTCCTCCAAGGAAGGGTGCGGCTAGGGAGGAGTCCCTCCTCCCCAAGGCACCTCGGAGGT
This sequence comes from Triticum urartu, assembly GCF_056163025.1. NCBI lineage: Eukaryota > Viridiplantae > Streptophyta > Magnoliopsida > Poales > Poaceae > Triticum > Triticum urartu. The sequence continues at coordinate 562,690,867 of NC_141875.1, forward strand.
GCCTTCCCCCTTTAGGACTCTTCCTTTCCCCTCTTTTCTTGGCGCATGGGCCTCTTGGGGCTGGTGCCCTTGGCCCATATAGGCCAAGGCGCACCCCCTACAGCCCATGTGCCCCCCCGGGGCAGGTGGCCCCACCCAGTGGACCTCCGGGACCCTTCCAGTGGTCCCGGTACAATACCGGTGACCCCGAAACTTGTCCCAATGGCCGAAATAGCACTTCCTATATATAATTCTTTACCTCCGGTACTCCTCGTGACGTCCGGGATCTCATCCGGGACTCCGAACAACTTTCGGGTTACCGCATACTAATATCTCTATAACCCTAGCGTCACCGAACCTTAAGTGTGTAGACCCTACGGGTACGGGAACCATGCAGACATGACCGAGATGACTCTCCAGTCAATAACCAACAGCGGGATCTGGATACCCATGTTGGCTCCCACATGTTCCACGATGATCTCATCGGATGAACCACGATGTTAAGGACTTAATCAATCCCGTATACAATTCCCTTTGTCTAGCGGTATGATACTTGCCCGAGATTCAATCGTCGGTATCCCGATACCTTGTTCAATCTCGTTACCGGCAAGTCTCTTTACTCGTTCCGTAACACATCATCCCGTGATCAACTCCTTGATCACATTGTGCACATTATGATGATGTCCTACCGAGTGGCCCTGAGATACCTCTCCGTCACACGGAGTGACAAATGCCAGTCTCGATTCGTGCCAACCCAACAGACACTTTCGGAGATACCTGTAGTGTACCTTTATAGCCACCCAGTTACGTTGTGACGTTTGGCACACCCAAAGCACTCCTACGGTATCCGGGAGTTGCACAATCTCATGGTCTAAGGAAATGATACTTGACATTAGAAAAGCTTTAGCATACGAACTACACGATCTAGTGCTATGCTTAGGATTGGGTCTTGTCCATCACATCATTCTCCTAATGATGTGATCCCGTTATCAACGACATCCAATGTCCATGGTCAGGAAACCGTAACCATCTATTGATCAACGAGCTAGTCAACTAGAGGCTTACTAGGGACATGGTGTTGTCTATGTATCCACACATGTATCTGAGTTTCCTATCAATACAATTCTAGCATGGATAATAAACGATTATCATGAACAAGGAAAAATAATAATAATCAATTTATTATTGCCTCTAGGGCATATTTCCAACAGTCTCCCACTTGCACTAGAGTCAATAATCTAGTTCACATCGATATGTGATTAACACTCAAGGTCACATCCCCATGTGACTAACACCCAAAGAGTTTACTAGTGTCACTAAACTAGTTCACATCATCATGTGATTAAGACTCAATGAGTTCTGGGTTTGATCATGTTTTCCTTGTGAGAGAGGTTTTAGTCAACGGGTCTGAACCTCTCAGATCCGTGTGTGCTTTACAAATCTCTATGTCATCTCCTAGATGTAGCTACCACGTTCTATTTGGAGCTATTCCAAATAACTGTTCTACTTGGAGCTATTCTAAATTGTTGCTCCATTATACGTATCCGGTATCTCTACTCAGAGCTATCTGGATAGGTGTTAAGCTTGCATCGACGTAACCCTTTACGACGAACTCTTTTACCACCTCCATAATCGAGAAAATTCCTTAGTCCACTAGTTACTAAGGATAACTTTGACCGCTGTCCTGTGATCCATTCTTGGATCACTCTTGTACCCCTTGATTGACTCATGGCAAGGCACACTTCAGGTGCGGTACACAGCATAACATACTGTAGAGCCTATGTCTTAAGCATAGGGGACGACCTTCGTCCTTTCTCTCTATTCTGCCGTGGTCGAGCTTTAAGTCTTAACTTCATACCTTACAACTCAGGCAAGAACTCCTTCTTTGACTGATCCATCTTGAACACCTTCAAGATCATGTCAAGGTATGTGCTCATTTGAAAGTACCATTAAGCGTTTTGATCTATCCTTATAGATCTTGATGCTCAATGTTCAAGTAGCTTGATCCAGGCTTTCCATTGAAAAACACTTTCCAAATAACCCTATATGCTTTCCAGAAATTCTACGTCATTTCTGATCCATAATATGTCAACAACATATACTCATCAGAAATTCTATAGTGCTCGCACTCACTTCTTTGGAAATACAAGTTTCTCATAAACTTTGTATAAACCCAAAATCTTTGATCATCATCAAAGCATACATTCCAACTCCGAGATGCTTACTCCAGTCCCTAGAAGGATTGCTGGAGCTTTGCATACTCATTAGCATCTTTCAGGATTGACAAAACCTTCCGGTTTGTATCACATACAACCTTTCCTAAAAAAAACGTCGAGGAAACAATGTTTTGACATCCTATCTGCAAGATTTCATAAATAATGCAGTAATCGCTAATATAATTCCAACAGACTCTTAGCATCGCTACGAGTGAGAAAGTCTCATCGTAGTCAACTCCTTGAACTTGTCGGAAAACATCTTAACGACAAGTCGAGCCTTCTTAATGGTGATACTTACCATCATTGTCCGTCTTCCTTTTAAAATCCATATGTACCTAACAGCCTTACGACCATCAAGTAGTTCTTCCGAAGTCTACACTTTGTTTTCATACATGGATCCTATCTCGGATTTTATGGCCTCGAGCCATTTATCAGAATCCGGGCCCACCATCGCTTCTCCATAGCTCGTAGGTTCATTGTTGTCTAGCAACATGACTTCCAAGACAGGATTACGTACCACTCTGAAGTAGTACGCATCCTTGTCATCCCACGAGGTTTGGTAGTGACTTGATCTGAAGTTTCATGATCACTATCATAAGCTTCCACTTCAATTGGTGTAGGTGCCACAGGAACAACTCCTGTGCCCTGCCACACACTAGTTGAAGAGACGGTTCAATAACCTCATCAAGTCTCCACCATCCTCCCACTCAATTCTTTCGAGAGAAACTTTTCCTCGAGAAAGGACCCGATTCTAGAAACAATCCCTTATTGCTTTCGGATCTGAGACAGGAGGTATACCCAACTGTTTTGGGTGTCCTATGAAGATGCATTTATCCGCTTTGGGTTCGAGCTTATCAGCCTGAAACTTTTTCACATAAGCGTCGCAGCCCCAAGCTTTTAAGAAATGACAGCTTAGGTTTCTCTAAACCATAGTTCATACGGTGTCATCTCATCGAAATTACGTGGTGCCCTATTTAAAGTGAATGTGGTTGTCTTTAATGCCTAACCCATAAACTATCGTGGTAATTCGATAAGAGACATCATGGTATGCATCATATCCAATAGGGTGCAGTTATGATGTTCGGACATCACACTATGGTGTTCCAGGCTGTATTAGTTGTGAAACAATTTCCACAATGTCTTAATTCTGTGCCAAACTCGTAATTCAGATATTCATCTCTATGATCATATCATAGATCTTTTATCCTCTTGTCACGACGATCTTTCAACTTCACCCTGAAATTACTTGAACCTTTCAATAATTCAGACTCGTGATTCATCAAGTAAATATACTCAACATCTACTCAAATCATCTGTGAAGTAAGAACATAACGATATCCACTACACGCCTCAGCACTCATTGGACTGCACACATCAAAATGCATTACTTCCAACAAGTTGCTTTCTAGTTCCATTTTACTGAAACCGAGGCTTTCAGTCATCTTGCCCATGTGGTATGATTTGCATGTCTCAAGTGATTCAAAATCAAGTGAGTCCAAACGGTCCATTTGCATGGAGTTTCTTCATGCATATACACCAATAGACATGGTTCGCATGCCTCAAACTTTTCAAAAACGAGTGAGCCCAAAGATCCATCAACATGGAGCTTCTTCATGCGTTTTATACCGATATGACTTACGTGACAGTGCCACAAGTAGGTGGTACTATCATTACTATCTTTTGGCATGAACATGTGTATCACTACGATCGAGATTCAATGAACCATTCATTTTAGGTGCAAGACCATTGAAGGTATTATTCAAATAAATAGAGTAACCATTATTCTCCTTAAATGAATAACCGTATTGCGATAGACATAATCTAATTATATCTATGCTCAATGCAAACACCAATCTCGATGGTAGAGGGAGCGTGCGATGCTTGATCATATTAACATTGGAAACACTTCCAACACATATCGTCAGCTCACCTTTAGCTAGTCTCCATTTATTCCGTAGCTTTTATTTCGAGTTACTAACACTTAGCAACCGAACCGGTATCTAATACCCTGGTGCTACTAGGAGTACTAGTAAAGTACACATCAACACAATGTATATCCAATATACTTCTATCGACCTTGCCAGCCCTCTCATCTACCAAGTATCTAGGGTAATTCTGCTCCAGTGGCTGTTCCCCTTATTATAGAAGCACTTAGTCTCGGGTTTGGGTTCAACCTTGGGTTTCTTCACTAGAGCAGCAGCTGAATTGCCATTTCATGAAGTATCCCTTCTTGCCCTTGCCCTACTTGAAACTAGTGGCTTCACCAACCATCAACAATTGATGCTCCTTCTTGATTTCTACTTTTGTGGTGTCAAACATCGTGAATATCTCAAGGATCATCATATATGTCCCTGATATATCATAGTTCATCACGAAGCTCTAGCAGCTTGGTGGTAATGACTTCGGAGAGACATCACTATCTCATCTGGAAGATCAACTCCCACTCGATTCAAATGATTGTTGTACTCAGACAATCTGAGCACAAGCTCAACAATTGAACTTTTCTCCCTTAGTTTGCAGGCTAAGAGAATCGTCGGAGGTCTTATACCTCTTGACGTGGGCACGAGTCTGAAATCCCAATTTCAGTCCTTGGAACATCTCATATGTTCTGCGATGTTTCAAAAATGTCTTTGGTGCCTCAATTCTAAACCATTTAGCATTACACACTGAACTATCATGTAGTCATCAAAACGTGTATGTCAGATGTTCGCAACATCCACAGACGATGTTCGAGGTTCAGCACACTGAGCGGTGCATTAAGGACATAAGCCTTCTATGAAGCAATGGGGACAATCCTCAGTTTACGGACCTAGTCCGCATAATTGCTACTATCAACTTTCAACTAAATTTTCTCTAGGAACATATCTAAACAGTAGAACAGAAACGTGAGCCACGACATAATTTGCGAAGACCTTTTGACTATGTTCAGGATAATTAAGTTCATATTATGAACTCCCACTTAGATAGACATCCCTCTAGTCATCTAAGTGATTACATGATCCGAGTCAACTAGGTCGTGTCCAATCATCACGTGAGACGGACTAGTCATCATCGGTGAACATCTTCATGTTGATCGTATCTACCATACGAATCATGCTCGACCTTTCGGTCTCTTGTGTTCCGAGGCCATGTCTGTACATGCTAGGCTCGTCAAGTCAACCTAAGTGTTTCGCGTGTGTAAATCTGTCTTACACTCGTTGTATGTGAACGTAAGAATCTATCACACCCGATCATCACGTGGTGCTTCGAAACGACAAACTTTCGCAACGGTGCATAGTTAGGGGGAACACTTTCTTGAAATTTTAATAAGGGATCATCTTATTTACTACCGTCGTTCTAAGTAAATAAGATGCAAAAACATGATAAACATCACATGCAATCAAACAGTGACATGATATGGCCAATATCATGTTGCTCCTTTTGATCTCCATCTTCGGGGCTCCATGATCATCATCGTCACCGGCATGACACCATGATCTCCATCATCATGATCTCCATCATCGTGTCTTCATGAAGTTGTCTCGCCAAATATTACTTCTACTTCTATGGCTAACGGTTAGCAATAAAGTAAAGTAATTACATGACGTTTATGTTGACACGCAGGTCATAAATAAATTAAGACAACTCCTATGGCTCCTGCCGGTTGTCATATTCATCGACATGCAAGTCGTGATTCCTATTACAAGAACATGATCAATCTCATACATCACATATATCATTCATCACATCCTTTTGGCCATATCACATCACATAGCATACCCTGCAAAAACAAGTTAGACGTCCTCTAATTGTTGTTTGCATGTTTTACGTGGCTGCTACGGGTTTCTAGCAAGAACGTTTCTTACCTACGCAAAGACCACAACGTGATATGCCAATTGCTATTTACCCTTCATAAGGACCCTTTTCATCGAATCCGATCCGACTAAAGTGGGAGAGACAGACACCCGCTAGCCACCTTATGCAACTAGTGCATGTCAGTCGGTGGAACCAGTCTCACGTAAGAGTACGTGTAAGGTCGGTCCGGGCCGCTTCATCCCACGATGCCGCCGAATCAAGATAATACTAGTAACGGCAAGCATATTGAACAAAATCAACGCCCACAACTACTTTGTGTTCTACTCGTGCATAGAAACTACGCATAGACCTAGCTCATGATGCCACTGTTGGGGAACGTAGCAGAAATTCAAAATTTTCCTACGTGTCACCAAGATCTATCTATGGAGTCATCTAGCAATGAGGGAGGAGTGGATCTACATACCCTTGTAGATCGCGCGCGGAAGCGTTCAAGAGAACGGGGTTGATGGAGTCGTACTCGTCGTGATCCAAATCACCGATGATCCTAGCGCCGAACGGACGGCACCTCCGCGTTCAACACACGTACGGCGCAGCGAAGTCTCCTCCTTCTTGATCCAGCAAGGGGGGAGGAGAGGTTGATGGAGATCCAGCAGCACGACGGCGTGGTGGTGGAAGCAGCGGGATTCCAATAGGGCTTCGCCAAGCGCTGCGGGAGGAGGAAGGTGTGTCATGGGAGGGAGAGGGAGGCGCCAGGGCTTAGGTATGGTTGCCCTCCCTTCCCCCCACTATATATAGGGCTAAGGGAGAGGGGGAGGCGCAGCCTTGGCCCTTCCTCCAAGGAAGGGTGCGGCTAGGGAGGAGTCCCTCCTCCCCAAGGCACCTCGGAGGTGCCTTCCCCCTTTAGGACTCTTCCTTTCCCCTCTTCTCTTGGCACATGGGACTCTTGGGGCTGGTGCCCTTGGCCCACATAGGCCAAGGCGCACCCCCTACAGCCCATGTGGCCCCCCGGGGCAGGTGGCCCCACCCAGTGGACCCCCGGGACCCTTCCGGTGGTCCCGGTACAATACCGGTGACCCCGAAACTTGTCCCGATGGCCGAAATAGCACTTCCTATATATAATTATTTACCTCCGGACCATTCCGGAACTCCTCGTGACGTCCGGGATCTCATCCGGGACTCCGAACAACTTTCGGGTTACCGCATACTAATATCTCTATAACCCTAGCGTCACCGAACCTTAAGTATGTAGACCCTACGGGTTCGGGAACCATGCAGACATGACCGAGATGACTCTCCGGTCAATAACCAACAGCGGGATCTGGATACCCATGTTGGCTCCCACATGTTCCACGATGATCTCATCGGATGAACCACGATGTCAAGGACTTAATCAATCCCGTATACAATTCCCTTTGTCTAGCGGTACGATACTTGCCCGAGATTCGATCGTCGGTATCCCGATACCTTGTTCAATCTCGTTACCGGCAAGTCTCTTTACTCGTTCCATAACACATCATCCCGTGATCAACTCCTTGATCACATTGTGCACATTATGATGATGTCCTACCGAGTGGCCCAGAGATACCTCTCCGTCACACGGAGTGACAAATCCCAGTCTCGATTCGTGCCAACCCAACAAACACTTTCGGAGATACCTGTAGTGTGCCTTTATAGCCACCCAGTTATGTTGTGACGTTTGGCACACCCAAAGCACTCCTACGGTATCCGGGAGTTGCACAATCTCATGGTCTAAGGAAATGATACTTGACATTAGAAAAGCTTTAGCATACGAACTACACGATCTAGTGCTATGCTTAGGATTGGGTCTTGTCCATCACATCATTCTCCTAATGATGTGATCCCGTTATCAACGACATCCAATGTCCATGGTCAGGAAACCGTAACCATCTATTGATCAACGAGCTAGTCAACTAGAGGCTTACTAGGGACATGGTGTTGTCTATGTATCCACACATGTATCTGAGTTTCCTATCAATACAATTCTAGCATGGATAATAAACGATTATCATGAACAAGGAAATATAATAATAATCAATTTATTATTGCCTCTAGGGCATATTTCCAACATGTGATGTATGAGATGTTCATGCTATTGTAATAGGAATCACGACTTGCATGTCGATGAGTATGACAACCGGCAGGAGCCATAGGAGTTGTCTTTATTTTTTGTATGACCTGCGTGTCATTGAGAAACGCCATGTAAATTACTTTACTTTATTGCTAAACGCGTTAGCCATAGTAGTAGAAGTAATAGTTGGCGAGCAACTTCATGGAGACACAATGATGGAGATCATGATGATGGAGATCATGGTGTCATGCCGGTGACAAGATGATCATGGAGCCCCAAGATGGAGATCAAAGGAGCTTTGTGATATTGGCCATATCATGTCACTATTATTATTTGATTGCATGTGATGTTTATCATGTTTTTCATCTTGTTTGCTTAGAACGACGATAGTAAATAAGATGATCCCTCATAATAATTTCAAGAAAGTGTTCCCCCTAACTGTGCACCGTTGCGACAGTTCGTTGTTTCGAAGCACCACTTGATGATCGGGTGTGATAGATTCTAACGTTCACATACAACGGGTGTAAGACAGATTTACACATGCAAAACACTTAGGTTGACTTGACGAGCCTAGCATGTACAGACATGGCCTCGGAACACAGAAGACCGAAAGGTCGAGCATGAGTCGTATAGAAGATACGATCAACATGAAGATGTTCACCGACGTTGGCTAGTCTGTCTCACGTGATGATCGGACACGGCCTAGTTAACTCGGATCATGTTTCACTTAGATTATAGGAGGGATGTTTATCTAAGTGGGAGTTCATTGAATAATTTGATTAGATGAACTTAATTATCATGAACTTAGTCTGAAATTTTACAAATATGTCTTGTAGATCAAATGGCTAACGTAGTCCTCAACTTCAACGCGTTCCTAGAGAAAACCAAGCTGAAAGACGATGGCAGCAACTACACGGACTGGGTCCGGAACCTGAGGATCATCCTCATAGCTGCCAAGAAAGATTATGTCCTACAAGCACCGCTAGGTGATGCACCTATTCTCCTTGCAGAACAAGACGTTATGAACGCTTGGCAGGCACGTACCGATGACTACTCCCTCGTTCAGTGCGGCATGCTTTACAGCTTAGAGCCGGGGCTCCAAAAGCGTTTTGAGAGACACGGAGCATATGAGATGTTCGAAGAGCTGAAAATGGTTTTCCAAGCTCATGCCCGGGTCGAGAGATATCAAGTCTCCGACAAGTTCTTCAGCTGTAAGATGGAGGAAAACAGTTCTGTCAGTGAGCACATACTAACTATGTCTGGGTTGCATAACCGCTTGACTCAGCTGGGAGTTAATCTCCCGGATGACGCGTTCATTGAAAGAATCCTTCAGTCGCTTCCACCGAGCTACAAGAGCTTTGTGATGAACTTCAATATGCAGGGGATGGAAAAGACCATTCCTGAAGTATTTGCAATGCTGAAATCAGCAGAGGTAGAAGTTAAAAAATGAACATCAAGTGTTGATGGTGAATAAAACCACTAAGTTCAAGAAAGGCAAGGGTAAGAAAACCTTCAAGAAAGACGGCAAGGGAGTTGCCGCGCCCGGCAAGCAAGCTGCCGGGAAGAAGCCAAAGAATGGACCCAAGCCCGAGACTGGGTGCTTTTATTGCAAGGAAAGTGGTCACTGGAAGCGGAACTGCCCCAAATACTTAGCGGACAAGAAGGCCGGCAAAACGAAAGGTATATGTGATATACATGTAATTGATGTGTACCTTACCAGTACTCGTAGTAGCTCCTGGGTATTTGATACCGGTGCAGTTGCTCACATTTGTAACTCAAAGCAGGAGCTGCGGAATAAGCGGAGACTGGCGAAGGACGAGGTGACGATGCGCGTTGGGAATGGTTCCAAGGTCGATGTGATCTCCGTCGGCACGCTACCTCTACATTTACCTATGGGATTAGTTTTGAACCTCAATAATTGTTATTTAGTGCCAAGTTTGAGCATGAACATTGTATCGGGATCTCGTTTAATTCAAGATGGCTACTCATTTAAATCCGAGAATAATGGTTGTTCTATTTATATGAGAGATATGTTTTATGGTCATGCTCCGATGGTGAATGGTTTATTCTTAATGAATCTCGAGCGTAATGCTACACATGTTCATAGTGTGAGTACCAAAAGATGTAAGATTGATAATGATAGTCCCACATACTTGTGGCACTGCCGCCTTGGTCACATAGGTGTCAAACGCATGAAGAAGCTCCATGCTGATGGACTTTTAGAGTCTCTTGATTACGAATCATTTGACACGTGCGAACCATGCCTCATGGGTAAAATGACCAAGACTCCGTTCTCGGGAACAATGGAGCGAGCAAACAACTTATTGGAAATCGTACATACTGATGTGTGCGGTCCAATGAGTGTTGAGGCTCGCGGTGGCTATCGTTATGTTCTCACCCTCACTGATGACTTGAGTAGATATGGGTATATCTACTTAATGAAACACAAGTCTGAAACCTTTGAAAAGTTCAAGGAATTTCAGAGTGAGGTTGAGAATCAACGTGACAGGAAAATTAAGTTCCTGCGATCAGATCGTGGAGGAGAATACTTGAGTCATGAGTTTGGCACACACTTAAGAAAATGTGGAATAGTTTCACAGCTCACGCCGCTTGGAACACCTCAGCGTAATGGTGTGTCCGAACGTCGTAATCGCACTCTATTAGATATGGTGCGATCTATGATGTCTCTTACCGATTTACCGCTATCTTTTTGGGGGTATGCTTTAGAGACTGCCGCATTCACTTTAAATAGGGCTCCGTCGAAATCCGTTGAGACGACACCGTTTGAATTATGGTTTGGGAAGAAACCTAAGTTGTCGTTTCTAAAAGTTTGGGGATGCGATGCTTATGTCAAGAAACTTCAACCTGAAAAGCTCGAACCCAAATCGGAAAAATGCGTCTTCATAGGATACCCTAAAGAAACTATTGGGTATACCTTCTACCTCAGATCCGAAGGCAAGATCTTTGTTGCCAAGAATGGGTCCTTTCTAGAGAAAGAGTTTCTCTCGAAAGAAGTAAGTGGGAGGAAAGTAGAACTTGATGAAGTATTACCTCTTGAACCGCAAAATGGCGCAACTCAAGAAAATGTTCCTCAGGTGCCTGCACCGACTAGAGAGGAAGTTAATGATGATGATCAAGATACTTCTGATCAAGCTCCTACTGAAATTCGAAGGTCCACAAGGACACGTTCCGCACCAGAGTGGTACGGCAACCCTGTCTTGGAAATCATGTTGTTAGACAACGGTGAACCTTCGAGCTATGAAGAAGCGATGGCGGGCCCGGATTCCGACAAATGGCTAGAAGCCATGAAATCCGAGATAGGATCCATGTATGAAAACGAAGTATGGACTTTGACTGACTTGCCCGTTGAGCGGCGAGCCATAGAAAATAAATGGATATTTAAGAAGAAGACAGACGCGGATGGTAATGTGACCATCTATAAAGCTCGGCTTGTCGCTAAGGGTTATCGACAAGTTCAAGGGATTGACTACGATGAGACTTTCTCACCGGTAGCGAAGCTAAAGTCCGTCCGAATCATGTTAGCAATTGCCGCATTCTATGATTATGAGATATGGCAAATGGACGTCAAAACGGCATTCCTTAATGGTTTCCTTAAGGAAGAATTGTATATGATGCAGCCGGAAGGTTTTGTCGATCCTAAGAATGCTGACAAGGTGTGCAAGCTCCAACGCTCGATTTATGGGCTGGTGCAAGCATCTCGGAGTTGGAACGTTCGCTTTGATGAGATGATCAAAGCGTTTGGGTTTACGCAGACTTATGGAGAAGTCTGCGTTTACAAGAAAGTGAGTGGGAGCTCTGTAGCATTTCTCATATTATATGTAGATGACATACTTTTGATGGGAAATGATATAGAACTCTTGGACAGCATTAAGGCCTACTTGAATAAGAGTTTTTCAATGAAGGACCTTGGAGAAGCTGCTTATATATTAGGCATCAAGATCTACAGAGATAGATCAAGACGCCTCATAGGTCTTTCACAAAGCACATGCCTTGATAAGATATTGAAGAAGTTCAATATGGATCAGTCTAAGAAGGGGTTCTTGCCTGTGTTACAAGGTGTGAAATTGAGCTCAGCTCAATGTCCGACCACGGCAGAAGATATAGAAGAGATGAGTGTCATCCCCTATGCCTCAGCCATAGGTTCTATTATGTATGCCATGCTGTGTACCAGACCTGATGTAAACCTTGCCGTAAGTTTGGTAGGAAGGTACCAAAGTAATCCCGGCAAGGAACACTGGACAGCGGTCAAGAATATCCTGAAGTACCTGAAAAGGACTAAGGAAATGTTTCTCGTTTATGGAGGTGACGAAGAGCTCGTCGTAAAAGGTTACGTCGACGCTAGCTTCGACACAGATCTGGATGACTCTAAGTCACAAACCGGATATGTGTATATTTTGAATGGTGGGGCAGTAAGCTGGTGCAGTTGCAAGCAAAGCGTCGTGGCGGGATCTACATGTGAAGCGGAGTACATGGCAGCCTCGGAGGCAGCGCATGAAGCAATTTGGGTGAAGGAGTTCATCACCGACCTAGGAGTCATACCCAATGCGTCGGGGCCGATCAAGCTCTTCTGTGACAACACTGGAGCTATTGCACTTGCCAAGGAGCCCAGGTTTCACAAGAAGACAAGGCACATCAAGCGTCGCTTCAACTCCATTCGTGAAAATGTTCAAGATGGAGACATAGATATTTGTAAAGTACACACGGACCTGAATGTAGCAGATCCGTTGACTAAACCTCTCCCTAGATCAAAACATGATCAACACCAGAATTCCATGGGTGTTCGATTTATCACAATGTAATTAGATTATTGACTCTAGTGCAAGTGGGAGACTGTTGGAAATATGTCCTAGAGGCAATAATAAAAGAATTATTATTATATTTCCTTGTTCATGATAATTGTCTTTATTCATGCTATAATTGTGTTATCCGGAAATCGTAATACATGTGTGAATAATAGACACCAACATGTCCTTAGTAAGCCTCTAGTTGACTAGCTCGTTGATCAACAGATAGTCATGGTTTCCTGACTATGGACATTGGATGTCATTGATAACGAGATCACATCATTAGGAGAATGATGTGATGGACAAGACCCAATCCTAAACATAGCACAAGATCGTATAGTTCGTTTGCTAAAGTTTTTCCAATGTCAAGTATACTTTCCTTAGACCATGAGATCGTGTAACTCCCGGATACCGTAGGAGTGCTTTGGGTGTACCAAACGTCACAACGTAACTGGGTGACTATAAAGGTATACTACGGGTATCTCCGAAAGTGTCTGTTGGGTTGACACGGATCAAGACTGGGATTTGTCACTCCGTATGACGGAGAGGTATCACTGGGCCCACTCGGTAATGCATCATCATTATGAGCTCAAAGTGACCAAGTGTCTGGTCACGGGATCATGCATTACGGTACGAGTAAAAGTGACTTGCCGGTAACGAGATTGAACGAGGTATTGGGATACCGACGATCAGATCTCGGGCAAGTAACATACCGATTGACAAAGGGAATTATATACGGGGTTGATTGAATCCTCGACATCGTGGTTCATCTGATGAGATCATCGAGGAGCATGTGGGAGCCAACATGGGTATCCAGATCCCGCTGTTGGTTATTGACCGGAGAGCGATCTCGGTCATGTCTACATGTCTCCCGAACCCGTAGGGTCTACACACTTAAGGTTCGGTGACGCTAGGGTTGTAGGGATATGTATATGCAGTAACCCGAATGTTGTTCGGAGTCCCGGATGAGATCCCAGACGTCACGAGGAGTTCCGGAATGGTCCGGAGGTAAAGAATTATATATAGGAAGTGCTATTTTGGGACCACCGGAAGAGTCCCGGGGGTCCACCGGGTGGGGCCACCTGTCCCGTGGGGCCACATGGGCTGTAGGGGGTGCGCCTTGGCCTACATGGGCCAAGGGCACCAGCCCCAAGAGGCCCATGCGCCTAGGGTTTCAAGGAGGGAAGAGTCCCAAAGGGGGAAGGCACCCCTAGGTGCCTTGGGGAGGAGGGATTCCTCCCCTTGGCCGCACCCCCCTAGGAGATTAGATCTCCTAGGGCCGGCCCCCCCCCTTGGCCCTCCTATATATAGTGGGGAGATGGAGGACTTCTGACCTTGGCCTTTGGTGCCTCCCTCTCTCCCTCTCCAACACCTCCTCCTCCTCCATAGTGCTTGGCGAAGCCCTGCCGGAGTACTGCAGTTCCATCATCACCACGCCGTCGTGCTGCTGCTGGATCCATCTCCCTCAACCTCTCCTCCCCCCTTGCTGGATCAAGAAGGAGGAGACGTGGCTGTTCCGTACGTGTGTTGAACGCGGAGGTGTCGTCCGTTCGGTGCTAGGATCTTCGGTGATTCGAATCACGTCGAGTACGACTCCCTCATCCCGTTCTTTGAACGCTTCCGCTCGCGATCTACAAGGTACGTAGATGCATCTAATCACTTGTTGCTAGATGAACTCCTAGATGGATCTTGGTGAAACCGTAGGAAATTTTTTGTTTTCTGCAATGTTCCCTAACAAGATCTTCAGGATCGGGCGATGAAGGCGCCTTCACGTCTTCTTCCTCCTTGGGGGCATCGTCTCGGAGCCGGCCACAACCTGAAGACCAGTGGATGGCGGCATCTTCGCCGTGTGGGTTGCGGCATCTTCGCCGCGTGGTTTGCGGCATCTTCGCCGCGTAGTTTGCTGAGGCGGCCATTTCGGGGGCGTGGATTTCTGTTTGGCAACGATGATGGCTTCGAGAGGAGCTTTGGTCGCAGCTCGGGCTTCGGTAGTCGGATCTTCCCGGCGTGTCCGAGGTGCTCTTCCGCTGGTTGCTTGGTTGCTTTGAAGTCGGAGCTGCGGTGGAGTGTGTCCAGGCGGTGACGATGACAGGCGCTCGGTGGTCGGTTCCGGAGGGCACGGACGGCGCAAGTCCTGCATATTTCCCTTGTGATGATCATCGTCAAAGTCGGAGCTGTCGGTTGTTCACGCGTGTGGCCTTCTGTTGGCATGTGCCATCATGGTTTTCTGGTGCAGCTGTTTGTAGCTCTATGATCCCATGTCGGTGGCCAGGTTGGCCGGTAGTGCCCATGTCATGTGGGTTGAGTTGTATCGGTTTTAGCCCGGCTTTCCGTCAATTAACCGAGCAATTCTCTTCTTCTTAATCAATGAAAATGGCAAATCTCTTGCCTTGTTTCAAAAAAACATGCCAACCAAAACAATTGAAGTAAACGGATGGCTGTCGCTGGCATTTTATACTCCCTATCCTTTTGGAGTTGACCTCTGCTGATAGTATCTTGAAAAATATTCAAGTTGGACAGTTAAAAATCATGTGTAAGTTTGTCTCAAAAGCATCTTCAATGTACGAGTGAAACTACTATCTTTACAGGGAAAGAAGTACCAGTGACAGTGATTTCCTTCAGAAAAAGTTGCTGGGGCAATTATTTCGATATGAGTTTTTTTTTTTAGACACCATTTCGATATGAGATGAAACAGGCAGACACGATCGGGCTAGGCTTTGGGCGATTGGAGCGGCCTCGCTGAGAGTGATCGACCGGTGCCACCGGGCCAGGGTCGGACCCCAACTCGCTCCCCGCAGCCGGGCCGGCCGTGATGCTTCCGCTGCGGCGCTTGTCGTGGGCCTGCCGCCGGCGAGGTCTCGCCCAGTTCGCCGCCGGAACCCCCCGGGAGGCGGCGGACGCGGTCGTGGTGGGCGCCGGCGCGGTCGGCCTCGCGGTGGCGCGCGCGCTTGCCATGGCCGGGCGCGAGGTGGTGGTGGTCGAGGCGGCCTCCAGCTTCGGCACCGGCACCAGCTCCCGCAACAGCGAGGTCATCCACGCCGGCATCTACTACCCTCCCCGCAGCCTCAAGGTGCGCTGCCCCTTCCCGGCCAAGCCGTATAATCTACGAGTTCGTGCACAAGGATTCTACTAGCTTTCTGTGATATTTCAGTTCAGTTCAGTCAGTTCTCACCAGTGACCACATTGGAGTATTGGACAGTTGACATTAGTATTTTAGCATCTCAGTCTCTTAGGTGTCTGTGTCCTTAGAGTTTGAGATTGGTATACAAATACTATTGCTGAAAATAAAACACATATAATTCATCGGGCAAATAGTAATCTTCTTCCCTGCTTTGTGTTATTTTCAGTTTTGCACATTGCAGTAGCAATATTCCCGTTGATACTTTTGAGGTATATATATACTGTCTCCAATGCTGAGTGCACTTGTAGAATCACAGTTCATTACTTCATTTTCCCCTTCTGTCCATCTATGGCATTCTTAATAGTATAATGATCCCTTCTTCTGTCCTATTCTATTTGATGAATTACCAAAGTGCTTTCTTGCCATGCTGAAATTAATTACAGATTTTTCTCCTACGGAATGTTTTTGTAGGCTAATCTTTGTGTAAGAGGAAGGGAAATGCTCTACAAGTACTGCACAGAACGAGCAATCCCCCATAAACGGCTCGGCAAACTTATCATTGCTACTGGTGTTGCAGAGACTGCAAAGCTGGACATGCTCCTCAAGAGCGCTAAAGACAATGGGGTGAATGATCTTCAGATGATGGAAGGTTCTCAGGCCGTGGAGATGGAACCTGAACTGCGTTGTTTGAAAGCTTTACTATCACCTAGTACTGGGATTGTTGACTCGCATTCATTCATGCTCTCCCTTTTGGTACTTGGCTAATCTGTTCTTGATTCTTACCATTTTTGTCTTTGCATTGTTTATTTTGCCTGCTATAATCCTCTAAATGATTCAATTATTTGAAAGGTCCCTTTTCACACTCTCCAAGAGTGAAAAAACTGTATAGATAACTGAAATAGCGCTACGTAGAAGGCCTCTGCACTATCGAAGCAATTTTAACTAGTTAAGATATGTTGATGTTCCTTTCTTTCGTTTTCCTTCTCAAATGAGCTCGCAGCAATGTTTGGAAGGTTGAGGCCTGATAATCCAAAAATATTCCCCATGCGTCTTTCCTGTACACAGCTATATTATGTTCATTTTATGTTAGTCCACTTCATCGTGTTGCATCATGCAAAACTCTAAATCTTCTCATACTGTCATGTGATTTCCTTTTCTTGTGATGCAGGCTGATGCTGAAAACCTAGGCGCAACCATATCATATAACACAGCAGTCATCAGTGGGCATGTTGGAGATGAAGGGATCGAGCTTCATATTTCTGAAAGCAAAGAGCTGGAGAATCAGTCTATAGGCTCTCCTGTACCCCCACAGATTGTTTTGCTTCCAAAACTTCTGATAAATGCAGCAGGTTTAAGTGCAATTCCACTTGCCAAAAGACTTGATGGCCTTGACCAAGCATTTGTGCCCCCGGCTTACTATGCCCGTGGATGTTACTTCACTCTCTCACAAACCAAGAGTCCTTTCAGCCACTTAATATACCCTCTACCAGAGGATGGTGGCATAGGGGTCCATGTCACACTAGACTTAAATGGCCTTGTCAAATTTGGACCAGATGTTGAATGGTTAGATGGTAAAATGGATGACATGTCATGTTTCCTGAATAGGTAAGCCATTGCAAATACTTGCTTGTTCAGTTTAATTATATATGATCTTTTTTACTTGTTATACACATCGCTGAAATTGATGGAGTTACAAACGTTCTAGTGGTGTCCAATATTTAAAAATAAAGTTACCACAGTTGCTGCCTAATATTAACTGGTTAATATGAAAATAGTTTCCTCTTCTTGAAAAAGCTAAGATGGTGTGTGACTTTTAGCATCTGTGTACATCAGGTTTGATTACTCAGTGAACCCCACCAGATGTTCTGGATTTTACTCTGTGATAAGGAAGTATTTTCCAAATCTCAAGGATGGTTCTTTGGAGCCTGGTTATTCTGGGATCCGACCAAAGCTTTCTGGCCCGGGACAGCGCCCTTCAGATTTTGTTATTCAGGTTATTATCTGATTTAACATAGTTCTCATATATCAGCTTGAAAGTTTACTTTTCACTGTCAAGTATCAACAAACCCGTGAAGCTGAACACTCCTGACTACTGCAGGGGGAGGAAGTCCACGGTATTCCTGGGCTGGTTAACTTGTTTGGTATAGAATCCCCTGGTTTGACATCAAGCTTGGCAATTGCAGAACACGTCGTTTCAAGGTATAACAGCACTTGATTCTCAAACAATCACCGATCGATGAATTGCAGCTGGATGAACCCAGGACAGCTGGAGTCTATCATGTGAATCACATTGCTCACAATGATTTCCTTGTTTATTTCCTTTTATTTTGGGGAAGAACAAGATGCTGCTTGTAAAGGTGCGACTCTCCAGCTTAGTTGAATAAACAAAATATATCGATTGTGGGTTGGTGTATAGAAATGTGGATCCTCGCATACATCTTGTGGCAAGAGGATCCTCTGCATTACCAACTTGTGTCTGAGCAAAAGTATATGCATTACATCGCCTGTTGACCATTTGATGAAAATTGGATGGCCAGGATTTGAATGGAAAACACAATGGTGTTGTCCATTTTCTTGCAGCAAAAATACGAGGCAACTCTGACAATTTGCCTCTGTTTTCGAATCGTGGGATGCAACTTAAACAGCTGCCGGGACTGAAATTCTATCACAAATATCTTGATAACACAGGCATGATTTCAACTATATCCATCAAAATTGTTCCTACATGGTGACTCTGATCACTTAACATTTCGAGAAATTAACATATGGTAATAGACTAATAGCAGTACATGGTCTCCGGCATAGGATCCACAAATATCACCAGGCAAAGGTTATAAAGGTATCTGAAAGCAATGGATGGGGTTGTGGAAGGGCAAGGGCAATGTCACAGGGAAGTGAAACTCTTCAAGCACCAGCTTGTCTGTTCCCAATTGTCCAGCTTTCGCCATTCCTATCATCTGAAGTTTAGCGAACGACGGTGAGTAAATTGACAGGTCAGCAAGAAAACAAAACATTATTTTAAACAAGGTAATAAAAACTAAAAGCGTCTCACCGCTTCCTTTGCGCACGCCACTTGTAAACAGGCTGTGATGTTGAATTTAAAATCTCTTCTTCACGGAGCTTCCTTTTGCGTCCAGGTTTCTGCCCCAGTATTAAACAACAACTTCAGTAACTTCAAACTTGACAACAAAAACAGTACTACTGTACTATCGACGTGACCATCAAAATTTCATAAGCCAGTTCTTTTGAAGATTTTGACTTTAGGCTACTTGAGACATCGGTTGATGACAAAATCTGAACTGGTTCAACTGAGTTGTATTTTTTACATTATTTTCACAAATAACATAACATTTTATGGTTCAGTCACTGAAGGTATTATACCGACTTCACCAAAGCAAAATAAATATTCTAATTCATCAGAGAAAACACACCTTCAGTTCTTTTTGCAAGGCCATTATTTTCACAAAATAACATAACATTTTATGGTTCAGTCACTGAAGGGATTATACCGACTTCACCAAAGCAAAATAAATATTCTAATTCATCAGAGAAAACACACCTTCAGTTCTTTTTGCAAGGCCATGTCCGCATACAATTTCTCAAGATTCTTAACCCTTTCTTTCCTGCTTTCTAACTCCTTGTAGGAGGAAGCTGTTTTCCTATAAAGAATTTGACGGGATATAAGTTTATCAGGCAGCACCTGATGCACTAATGTGCACAAGAATCAATATCATGCTTTGAGCTAGAGAAAAAAAATCCCATCCCACATCCAAGCCATTACCACTGAGTAATTTGCTGAATGCATTAACATTCACACCCACATCAACCATGAATAGCATGAACTAAATCACCAAAACACCCAAACTCTCAGGTCTCAATAATAAAGAGCAGGTATTTTGACGAGAGTAAAGACCAAAGGAACAGGTGTAATATTCATTCACTAATAAACCGATAAATGAAAGCTATCCTTTCCAAGTATAACATTAATCACAGTAGCCACATATATAACACAAAATCATATTCCCAAAAGAACAGCACACTACCTCTTTATACGAGAAGGGATGTTACCAAATTGAGGTGCGCTGCTGCTTTCACCTATCCTAGATCGTATTTCTTTGGCTTCTTCTCTGAAATGAAACAGCTAATCATCTCAATATTTAAAAAATCTTAGGTGGCTAGCCAGCGATTCATAAATGAATCTTAAAAAATTAAATTCAAAACTGAAAAATGGTAAGAAGCAAGAATGCGACATTTATACCTGTCTTCCGCAAAGTAAATGTGCTTGTTTGAACGCTTGTCATCCACTGCGTGAAGGGTTGAGCTCAATCGTTCAACTTTCTACAGTCAAAGGTGTGACATTAAAATTGGATCAGAAATATAGGATTTAGCCACAAAAAACAAAGTACGCATTTGTTTTGAATATTTCAAAGTCACCACAAACCTTTCTTTCACTTTGAATGGCCTGAAAGATGTATCCCATGTCTTTATGCTTCAAGAGCATACGTTCCTCTTCGGTGTACTTATTATTTGCTTCAGGCCTAATAAAAGGTACATGACAATCCAAATCAACACGTAGAATATACCAAGGTTCGAACTGCCAGAGTAAACTACTCTATAACGTACTTGGGCCTATGGATTCCATCCACGGTTTTACTGTTGATCATCTTGAAATAGAACTCATCTGGGTTCTTGAACGATGCCTTCTCCTTCAGATTCTGTATTTACCAGATAACAACAAGGACCATAGGTTAGCTATAAGATAGCTATGATAAACATCCCAGGAATGTACCAAATAAACAAAAGAAAATGCCCCCCTGAGCTCTCCTAGGTCCTAATAAGGGTGTGCTTGGGTTGAGCTCAATTCGATTTTCGGCCAGTGTTGGCAAAACAAAGAACTAGAGACAGTTGAAGGGGGCACATCGCATGACATAGGTGAAGAGAAGGAATGACACACAAGAGTCCCAACTCGGGAAGGAACAGAAGCAATACCCTGATGAAATCCTCCTTGCGCTGGTAGGCCCTGGCGCGGAGGATATGGTCCTTGTGCTTCTCCAGAAGCCCGTACTTCTTCCGCGACTCCCTGCAACACCAATGCGAATTCCAGAATCAGTCCGCAAATCGGCGCAGACGCGAGAGGAAGGTCCAACACGGAGACGCCCCCAGAAGAGCCGCAGGGCTCCGATGGCGGCGGCGGCCGCGCCGTGGGAGGCGAGCCCGTGAGGCTCGAGGGGAAGCGGGAAGCGTCGCGCAAGGGGAGGAGGGACTTACGGCTGGGCGCGCTCCTTGTGAGCCCGCCGCGGAATCGAGTTCCGCAGGGACGACATCTTCGTCCTCGCTGCGCCTCTCCCGGAAGAACGAGCGAATCGGCGGAGGATCGGATTTGGGAGGGGCTACGCGGCGAGGAGAGGGGAGGCCGGAAGAGAAGGAGGCGGCCGAGCTAGCTAGGGTTCAGGGTTTGGGTTTTCCTCGGGCAGTCGGGCGTGCGCGATGCAAGATGAAGGGGCGAAGCCTGGTCCGCGAGTCCGGTGCAAGGCGGCCCGTTCGTATTGGGCTGTAGTGATACGTTTTTTCTTTTTTGCGGGGAGGATGAACAATTGTTTTTTTTTGAAACTGGCTGAACAATTGCTGGTGTGAACAATCGCATTTGCAAAGCATGGCATCAGCATTTAAAAAAAAGAGTGTGTTTAGACTATTTTTTTTTCATCTTTTTCTAAAAAAAAGAAGAAGCAATTTTTCATCTCGCCCGGAAGAACCGATCAGGTGTCAAACTGTAGAGACTGCCACATTATGGAAATCCAATTCGGCTCTTGGGAGCATATCCTGCCCACCAAAAATGTTTTTTGCAAATGTAAAAAAAATAGATGTGTTTTTCGTCACACCAAAATGCTACCTGCAAATTTTTGGGAGGAAAGCTTAAGTATTTGATCTGTGCCAAAAAAAAGTCGGATGACAAATGTTACCTCCAAATTTACACTTACTTATGTTTTTTTCACCGACGAAGCACTATCACCCCGTTTCACATGAAAATTGTCAAGCACGCTTCTTACACTAACAAGAACATTTAAAAATAGAATTATTAAATTTTATTTACTATTTATTTTGAATTTACTATTCATTAGAGAGCATATGCACCCTGAAACCAAAACGGCCCTCCTGGCACATTGCCTCTTATATGATGTCCATGGTTGAGTGGACACGAATAAAATCAGAGCTTGAGTAAGGATAGCTAGCAGCAAACAAGTTCCACAAGATAAACTTATGCACCCAGCGAGCAACTTCGACTGTACCGTGTTAAAAAAAACAAACTTATGCACCCATATGACAAATGGCATTGCACGTTAGCAGTACACGTTGCATTCACATTTTCGGCTACAACATTACAAAGCATGTTTCTCACGGATAACTCTATCTTCCCGCTGCTGCTGCAGCTGCAGCTGTTTGTGTTTCTGCTCAAACTGGAATTTACAGTCAACTCTCAAAACTGTAACTTCGAAAAAACTACGGCGTTCAATTTTAATCATCTCTAATACAGCTGCCTATCTCTAGTACGCAAGACAAGAGGTTACAAGAGCTGTGGGGGTCCAGAAGAGGCTGGACGGGCAGTGCTTGCTTTAATCTGCGGGCCGGCTTTGGGCTCAGGCTTCGGAAGAGCGCGATCTGATCCGCGCTAGGATTTTGACGACCCTGCATTTTTTCCTTCAAGCGCTGGCAATCTCGCCGGTCATCAGTTCAGCACAAACCAACACGGAGCATATCCTCCTCATACAGCTTTCGGCTGGACCTGTTCGAAGTCAAACACCTCGAACATCAAGCGCCGCACATCAGGCTTGCCGTAGACGCAGTACGAGAGCCCGTGTATCGCTTGCTGGACAGCAGTCGTGGAAGGATTTCTCAGCCGGCGGTTGTGTTCGAATCTGTCCTGTACAGTCTCCCCGTATATAATGTAGTGGTGAAGGTGCTTGTCCCGCAGGTACCGCCCGCAATACTTGTTCATCAACAACCTCCTATGCTTCTCTGACAACCACCTGCCAGGTGCGTCGAGATGCTTCATGAGCAGCCTCTCTGCCAATACTAGATCCTGATCATGAGGGAGTTCAGACCTTCAGTATGACTATTGACCAAATGGAGAGCGGTCAGATGCTGAAAACGTCACAAGATGGGCAACAAACCTGGATCTTCTGACCAACATATTCCAGACGCTCAAAACAAAATCTTGGATGCTCAAACTTGTATTTTGAGGGATGCATGAAGCACAGCTGCAGTAAAAAACCAATACAGATCATGTTGATTTATGTGCAGACAATAATGAAATATATCAACAGTTTGAGTTGTTGGACAACTAGGAAGCAGATTTGATAAGACAAGCAAGTAATGCACCACAAAACATGTTTGCATGCAGAGAAATAAGTAAACATTAGAAAGGAAGACCATAAGGAGAGAAAAGACTAGCGGTGTCAAAATACCTGGAGGCCAAGTCCAAGTTCTATATTCCTTGCTTCTGTAATTTCTGGAATTTTATCATTCGCTGGCAAGGGGTATCCTAGGATGTTCATGATTTTGGGTCTATTATCAAAATCCCAAATGTTTCCTCTGAAACGATGCATGCCTGGTGGCACACATGCTCGGAAAAGCCTAGGATGAGCAAAAAGGGCATCCGCTGGTGGCTGCAGTACATGCAACAGTTAACTAGATAGAAAGAAGTGACGGTGAAGATTTGGGACAAACGGCAGGAACGGTCAATACCCGGTAGGCAGCAACATCTTGCCATGCGAGTTGTCTCTTCTCAAACTCCACTGAAACATAATCAACGTCTTCTAGTTGACGCCGCAGTTTTGGCTGACAGCTCTCTTCTTCAGGGTCCATCCCGAACGCCTCAAAGAGAACACGATAGACTTCAGGCATTCCAAAGCACAGATATATAGCTCCAAATAATGCCCAGAACACAGCCCTGAAGTACAAACATAAAGTTTAATGAAGACTACCCCATATATGTACTCCAGATTGCCAGTTAACAGTACAAATAGCTCTGACAAACCAAACAATCAAGAGAAAACTCTTCAAATGTGTTAGTATTATCATGAATTTATGAAGTTAGGTTATGTGCTCCATATTCTTATGCAAAGAAAATTTCCACGGCAAGTTAGCTAGAACATAAAAGGGAGACACAGCAGTACACAATAAAGGAGATTGAAGAATGCAATTCAGTACAAGTGTACAACATCTAACAGGATTATGTAGGGGGAACTTGACTGTTAACAAGGCTGTAGAACATCTAACAACGGAGACAACTTCACTGAGAAAGCCACAGAACATACATATAACATTGAACTAAAGAGTGGCCAAAAAATAAGCTAACAATACTCGCTTTCACCATTAATGTTATGCCAAGACATGCAAGTTTACTGAATATGTTGAATATGTCAAGAAGATAACAACTAGTTAAATGTACCCCTACCAAATTTCTCCTAGCACCGCTCCACCAAATCACCCATACATTTCCCAAAAAAATAACTACCACAGCAGAGCAAGTATGGAATGCAGATCAAGCTCATGCGAACAACATTGATATCTAGTAACCCACAAGTTGATATTTAGGTGTTAAACTCATAGGCAGTTATCTTCCTTATCGAATTTATAAGGTGCTAACTAGATGTATACTATGCTAATAGCAAATGTGCCATGGACGATTTCACTCTTACACTGATGAACAGAATGTTGACTGATTGCTCGCATTGTCCTAATGCATGATCCCAGACCAGAATTATACCTCTACTACAATTCAAATCGCACATTCCCAGTCAGTAATTGAAGACTTACTTCGTGGGCGGTTCCCTGTCCTTCCGTATCATCTTATCCAAATCGTCGTAAGGAAACACCAAATTATGCAGGCTGGCCGCCTTGATCCATTTGGGCAGCATCTTCTTCCCGATGAGCGCGAAGACCCGCTCCCGCATCGGGCCAGGGGACTCCCTGGGGTACCTCTGCAGGAAGAACTCGCAGAAGGCGAGCTCCAGCACGAACTGGCCCAGGAACCACAGCCTGGAGTGGCCGTTCCGCACGTGGCGCGTGCGCGTGCGCTCGGAGGAGGGGTCCAGGTGCTGGAAGGCGAGGTAGAGGAGGACGTCGAAGTGGCGCGCGGGGCAGTCGTCGCCCTCGCCGAGCGTCTCGGAGGGGGCGAGCGGGTAGCCGAGCGCCTGCTTGGCCTCGAGGAGGTACTCGTCCATCCAGGTGCGGTCGGCGGCGGAGAGCGGCGAGGAGGGGAGGCAGGAGGAGAGCAGCGGCAGCGACTTGAGCGACAGCTGCGGGCTGTTGAGGAACCGCTGGGTGAGGCGCTCGTCGTCGAGCGGCGGCTTGAGGATGAACCGCCGCGGCGGGTGCTTCTTCTTGGGCGAGACGGCCTTCTTCCGCTGCGCGAGCTCCCGGAGGAGCCGGCTCGGGCTGTTCGCCGGCTCCGAGGGGGAGGCCTGCGGGGGCGGAGGGGTCTGGTCGGCCGCCACGGCGAGCACGCGGGCCCGGCGCCGCGTGGCGGGGAGGTGGAGGGGCGAGAAGGTGAGCGCCTGGAACGCCATGGCGGCCGGTGCCATGGTGGTGGCCGCTGGGTTTTGCGGTTTGGGGGCTGGAGGAAGGGGGAGGAAGGAGGAAGAGGATAAGCGTAGAACGATAGGAAGGGGACCCATCGAGAGCCGTCCGTTCTGCGTTCGATGGCTCAGATCTTCCGGATCCGGGCCGAATGGGAGGAAATATCTTCAGCTATCTATCCGCCTTCGAAATGACATGGCAACCCACGTGAGGCAGTGACAGTTCGCCGGCCCCGTCTCGACAGAAAAGGTAAAGTCTCCGCCGCCGATCCCTCGCCGCCGGTAGGCGGGCAGTCGGGGCGCCACCAGCTTACCACCGGCCTGCGCGCCGCCCGTCGATGGCGAACCCGAGGAGGGCCATCGCGCTGCAAATCAACACCCAGACCCCGCCATTCCCCGCCGCCGCCGCGCCCTCGTCCTCCTCGCTGCCCTCGTCGCTCCTCCACTTCCTGAAGCGGCCGGCGTCCTTCCCCTTCCTGCTCTCCCTCTTCGTCCTCCTCACCTGGATCTCCCTCCACTTCCACCAACCCACCCCCTCCGCCTCCCTTCAGCGCCCCACCGTCGTCCACGACCCTCAGGCCAACCTCGTCCGCTACCCCGCCGCCCTCCATCCCACCCCCATCGCCGCCGACGAGCGCGGATGGCTACTCGACCCTGTCGCCGCAGCCCGCGAGGCCGGCCTCCCAAGTGAGCTCCCCTCTTGCCTCGCGAATTCTACGTTTCCAGTTATGCTCCCTTGTTGTTAGCTCGCTGCAAAAATTGTTTCAATAGAATAGTTGGAATGTGGCAGGGATGATGTAAAATATATTACACTGTGTCATCAATTGCAGAAGTAAGGTCTGTCTAGTTCATACTTGTAGTAGATACTCCAGCTCTTGCTCAGTTTGAAGTTTATAGTGAAAAGAAGAACAGAGTGATGTTCTGAACTGTGTCACTGGTGGAAGTGCAGCACAAACATGCTATCCTTTTAGGATGTACTCCCTCCATTCCAAATTACTCGTCGCAGAAATGGATGTATCTAGAACTAAAATACATCTAGATACATCCATACCTGTGACGAGTAATTCGGAACGGAGGGAGTAACACCTTTCAGAGTGGCACTTGGTTTGCACCTTTCAAATTAATCTTGCTACCTTAGTGCCAGTCTTACTTGGAGATTGTTAAGCTGGGTGTGCTATATCAACCAGTATAGGCACCTTGGCTGAGCTGGGCATATGCCGCTTTCGTCTGTTGTTAGCTCGCTGCAATAAGTTGTTTTAATAAAAGAGTTGGAATGTGGCAGGGATGATGTAGAATAAATAACACTGTCATCAATTGCAGAAACCAGGCCTGCCTAGTTCATATTTGTAGTAGATACTCCAACTCTTGCTCACTTTGAAGTTTATAGTGAGAAAAGAACAAAGTGATGTTCTGAACATGACACTGGTGGAAGTGCGGCACGAACATGCTGTCACGCGTGGCTAACACTTTTTGGAGCGGCACTTGGTTTCCACCTTTCAAAATAATCTTGTTACCTCAGTGGCAGTCTTATTTGGAGAATGTTAAGTGGGTTTGCTATGTCAATTAGGCACCTAGGTTAAACTGGGCATGTACCACGTCCGTTGGCAGCATTGTTTGTGTGAGTTTGATACAAGGTGCCTCTGTGTTCACCCCTTGGCATATGGCCCAACAAACTGTGATCACTGAGATGTTTTGGTGATTGGATCGTTCCACTTGCTTTCCATCTACATATATTAGACAGATACTCCCTCTGTTCCAAAATAGATGACTCAACTTTATACTAACTTTAGTACAAAATTAGTACAAAGTTGGGTCATCTATTTTGGAACGGAGGGAGTAGATGGGTAGCTTTCTTTCACAAGCAACCAATGATCAAGACTTGTGTTCAGAATTGTCAGTTCCATCTATCTATTTATTTATTTTCCTCAAATGTCCCTATTTATCATACTGATCTGTATCCCTACGGCCGAAAGTAGAAAAGGTAGCAAAAGAGAACATTTGCAATATGGGGGTAGCAACCGATTGATTTTTAGCTAACCAAGTTGGAGAATATTCTGCTACACAAATATCTCCCTTCTTTTGTACTTCATTTTACCTTTGTCGGTTCTATCAATAGATGCCCATCTTACTGGGAAAAAAGAGGACTTTCCATGCATCACTGCTGTTTTCCCACTACTTACTACTCCCTCCGTTCCTAAATATAAGTCTTTGGAGAGATTCCACTATGAACCACATACGGATGTATGTAGATGCACTTTAGAGTGTGGATTCACTCATTTTGCTCCGTATGTAGTCCATAGTGAAATCTCTACAAAGACTTGTATTTAGGAATGGAGGGAGTAGTTACTACTGTGTTGAACTTGAGACTCTTTGTCGAGTGTATGGCTGGTAGCCAGAATGAATTTGCTCTATGGTCTAGTTTGCCAGTATGTTGAACTTGAGGCTGTTCATCTCTGTGTTTCGTTGTAACTTTGCTTTGTTCAACTTGATTCTAAATTTGTGTCATCATGCTCAAAATAAAGTACTATTATTCATATGTTGTGTCCATCAGTGTCTCTACTCTCTATTGATTGTGTTCTAAAGATTTGTGTAGATATTGAAAGTCTCTACTGATCTTCTGCATACGAGGAGAAAATTAGGCATGGATTACTAGCCTACAACTTATGGGACCGTGTCACTTTGTAGCTGCAGAACTCCAAGTTTTTTTTTCTCTTGGGGTTTACTCTGGAACAATATTTACATGACAAGAAGTCATAAATACAGAAACATCGATTCCACGCTCTTTTGTATGGATTTGTGGAATGATATATTTACTTGGATGTGATTGCCTGGAATTTTGCTCTACAGCTTAGGCAGGACTGATGTGAATAGAGCACAGGCTGTTTTTCAGTATCTGACTGGACATTAATTATAATGTTCAATTTGTGGCAGATGGGGCG
The DNA here is from genome assembly GCF_056163025.1 of Triticum urartu. Lineage (NCBI taxonomy): Eukaryota > Viridiplantae > Streptophyta > Magnoliopsida > Poales > Poaceae > Triticum > Triticum urartu. Next base: position 562,719,389 of record NC_141875.1, read on the forward strand.
TTGGTCTGTCTTTCACTACACGTGGGACTGATCCAGCCAGGTGGTTTGCGTGGCAACCATCGTCACCATACATGCAATGAAACATTCGTCATCTGGGGCGCAAAAACAAAATTCAGGGTAATGATATTCTCTTCTTCATTCACTCACTCAGCCCCTGATAATCACATCCTCTATTGTTGATTGGTTGTTTTTCCGTGATAAACAGTTAGAAAATCCTGATGTAAAAGATAAAGGATACGGAGAAGCCATAATTGCTGCTGACGAGGTAGCCATTGTCGCAAGCGCAAGATCAACCGCACACGCATTGATCAATATGGATGTGCGACCGACCTTCTTCTTGGGATGTCAAGATACACCAATAAATCCCAACAGTTCAAATACTGACTACAAGGTCTGGAAAGATCTCTGACATCCACATTGCTCCTATGGTCTGACGGTGAGCAATATTTCAAAGACTAATACAATATGATCCGGAGAAACTGAAAGTAGCATTGAGCCTTCAGAATTCACCTCGGTGAAGATTTTAAGGTAGATGCTTGTGTATAGTTGAGGTGACACTTCCAGTTGGCTCTCCTAGTTCTTTCGTCTGTTTTTTTTTCTTTTTTGTTGACAAGGGGTTATTCTTGTTACTATTTGTTTGTTTTCTTTCTCTTGCATATAGTCACTGGTCATGTACTCCTTTGTTAAAGGAAACAGACCTACCTTATTTGGCTTAATATTCTCAGAAAAATTTCTTTCTCTGTATGTGCAGCATATGTCTGCCGAGCTGTTAACTGACAGATCATAGATGCCTCTTTATATTGACAAATTGTTGAGCTATGCGCTGCCGGGTACTAATTTGCAGATGCCGTTTCATGCCTCCTTGTATTGCCGAATTGCAAAATCAGAAATGACCTCTTTGTGCAGCGAATTGCAAGTGAAACAGGGCCACGTATCCAGGACACGTTGATGTGCTCTCGAGCTTGTTCTGTGACCTGTGCCTGGCTTTGGCTTACACCTCTCTGCTTTTCTCCATTCGATTGTTAGCCATCAACATCATCAATCGAGTCGGATTCGTTTTCCCCCACACGGTTCTTACGTGCCACAGATTTGCAAACGGCATGTGGCGATATTCATCGACAATACTTGCAGCGAGATGAGACGAGATATTTTAGGTAGGATATGCAGTTTTATTTTCAGGTTATAGGATATACAACTTCATCCAAAAAAATACCAACATCGCCGAGCTCGACAAGTGTCGCCGGGAGAATGCATGCATCAAATCCCTCATCCAAAAATAAAATAACATATGGTCCTCAGGTAGCTCCAGTACTATTTTTCACTTAGAATTTACAGAAATTTTGTAACAGGATGATCATTGGAATTTATACGTGTGGTGCTCCTCGATCCTTTTCTTTTTGAAGTTGGTTTTATGTGCCCGACGCGAACTGCTAGAAAATCAATTGTGTGAAGAATGCAACACAAATTCTATGCCTGCAGAGAAATACAAATACGATGGTGGTCCAGTACGCTTGTAGTCTAGTGGATGAACAGACAAGCAAGCCAATGAAATGGAGAGAAAAAGATCAAATACAGAGGAAGATATCTCGCACACCGGAATCCTCACATGTGATAGGCCCGCTTCACATTCACACCATCCACACGAGCCCATAAAGAAAATATTCTCAGAAAATAATAAAACGCTAAAATTTAAAATAACAAAAGAAAAAAAAACACTGAGAAAAAGAGAGAAGGGGAAGGGGAACCGGATGCCCAGAAACTGGAACCAGGAAATCCCTAGATCCCCACGCGATCCTCTTCCTCTATAAAGCCTGCCCCCCGCGACACAGATGCACCCAGTCGCGCACTGAGACCCCCCCACGTCATCATCGCCCCATCAACGCGCAGCTCGCGTAACATTTGCAGGTCCTCGTCGCCCCTTCGAGGTTTCGGTTTGCCATGGCGGACCAGCTGAGCGAGGAGCAGATTGGCGAGTTCAAGGAGGCCTTCAGCCTCTTCGACAAGGACGGCGATGGTACCGATTTCCGCCCCTTTCGCCCTCCCCTCCCCTCCCCTTCCCTTCCCTTCCCTCATCCGCATTAGGTGATCCCGCGCGAACGCCGTCCCGATCGATCCGGCCCGGAATCACGGATCCTGCCCCGCGAGGCGTGGGTTGATCTGCGTCATGCGATGCGCGCCTAGATCTGATGGCGTGCCGGGGCGGTGGCGATTTTGTTTTTGCGCGGCGATTTGGTCGTTTTGGCGTGACGGTAACCGAAACGCCTGCGTGGTGGCGAATTAATCTGTTCCGTGGTTTGGGCCTATCCTCGTTAGAGGCATGCAATTAGTCTGCAGGGAGGGGGGTTACGCATTGTGGTGTGCGTTGTGTGCTTGTAGGCTTGTAGTGATTTGACCCGGCGTGGCGTTTGGGTGGCCTGTGAAATGATCTCAGGAACAAGGATGGGGGTAAATATGCGCACCAATTTGCTGTTTGGATGTCTGTCATCATATCATAATATGTGAGCACGTAGTTGGGAACCGAAGTGCAGAATTTGACAATAAATAAGCTTTGGGGTCAATGTTATTTGGGGGAAGGGCATCACCACATCCTCCTGGTTGTTCAATCAGAGCACCAGACCTGGTAATTTCATCATTTATTATCTTCACTGAACCATACTAATCCTGAAAGAACAGTATTCCAAGGCAGTGGCCTAGTGGTTGAAGACGGTATTGTCACTTGGCTTGCTTACCATGCTTCCATTTCATTCGCATCAGATTCCTTACATGTCTCTGCTTCTCGTACGTCTGAAACCAAGGAATATCTGCTCTAAGCCCTGGCCATTCATTTTAGCATTGACAACTTGGGTGTGATGTGGGCTGTTATGTTAGTTATTTTCTATGGAATCTTATCGTGTCATAGTAAACATATGGAAAAGACTTGAGAATAAAGTGGCCATGGAGGAGTATTGTAAAAAAAAAAGTGGTCATGGAGGAGAATCTAGGTCTGCTCAGAGTTAGCGGTCCACATTGGCTTAGAATATAATAGAACACTTGAAGAATGTTGGACCATTCAATAATTCAATTGAAGCGCTTAACGTGTCGTTTAATCAATGCCCCAATCCTGGATATATTGTTTCAAACTGTCAATTGTTTGACCAGAATTTTTTAGGTAGTTTGGATGTAAAATGTGATTAATTAGATATGTGGGTATGTTGAACTGGTGTTTCTGCTGCCTATAGTGGAGGATGTAGGATTTTTAATAGTGCAAGGGCATTATATATGTGTACTTGAATTCAATTATATGTTGGGCGATGCCCTGTTTTAACTGTTAGATAGCTTCTTTTTTGCTATTTGACTTGAAAATAAACTGAATGAGTTTTCATACTGATGACTTAACATGGGTTTTAATAGAATTTGATCATCACCATAAATAAGTCCTGTCATTCTGTTGATTGACATACTGTACTGTGAAAGATGCAAGGGCATAGAGACAACACAATCAACACCTGCATCCTAATTTATCTGCTGCCACCTGCCATATATTCCATTTGTGTTTGGAAGGTGTAGACCCAAAATCCGCTGAATGCTTTATTAATATTATTGAACCAAAGTACTGCCTTCGTTCCTAAATATAAGTCTTTTTAGAGATTCCACTACAAACTACATACGGATGTACATAGACATATTTTAGAGTGTAAATTCACTCATTTTGCTCCGTATGTAGTCCACAGTGGAATCTCTCAAAAGACTTATATTTAGGAACAGAGGGAGTATTGATAATTTTATGCTATTTATTATGTAAGGTAATGTTTATGTTCTCTTTATTTCTGCATGAGTTACTGTGCTTTATAACTGACTGTTCTGTCTAATCGGAGATTTTTTTTATAACCAGAGTATGTTTGATCACTTAACCCAGCTTGGGTGTTCTGTGACCATCGAAAGTGCACTTTCTGGTGTTAGTTGGTTTTATGTTCCCTGAATAAAAATGGTTATCCTGATGAGATGGATTCTTCAACTTGTCTAGTCCAAATCTTCACACCTTCTGCTATACATTTGTGGTCGCTACATTTTTAAGTTTTACTATACTTGACAGCACATTGCACATATTTTTCTCTTATATCTGTCTTACCATGAGGTGGTGTAATTTCTCAGGCAGCATCACCACCAAGGAGCTTGGAACCGTGATGCGCTCCCTCGGCCAGAACCCTACCGAGGCGGAGCTGCAGGACATGATCAACGAGGTGGATGCGGACGGCAACGGCACCATCGACTTCCCAGAGTTCCTGAACCTGATGGCCCGCAAGATGAAGGACACGGACTCCGAGGAGGAGCTCAAGGAGGCGTTCCGCGTGTTTGACAAGGACCAGAACGGTTTCATCTCCGCGGCGGAGCTCCGCCAGGTGATGACCAACCTCGGGGAGAAGCTGTCCGAGGAGGAGGTGGAGGAGATGGTCCGCGAGGCCGATGTGGACGGCGATGGCCAGATCAACTACGACGAGTTCGTCAAGGTCATGATGGCCAAGTGAGGAACAACCCCCCTCTGAAATAACCCTTTTCTATTTTCGCCGAATAACGAACCACCTGGCTTCATAACAACAATTTTTACCCTATTATTACGTGCACGCTGCTGGTACTGACACTTGTTGGCTAGGTGTAGTCACTGAGGGGAGAAGGGCCAGATACTATTTTTTTTGTTCTCTTGGCCACGGACTTCTCCTGTACTACTTTGCTGGATTTGGTGTTTTTTCTTGGTTGGGTTGCTTCTTGGTTCATGCTTGTCGTTCGGTTTGTTGAAAGTTATATACACTAATTTTGCGCCACACGTGCGTTCCATCTCGCTATCTGACTCTCGTTTTCGTTGGATATTATATCACGCACGTGAAGTCGGATTTGGGATTTTCGTCCTGCGTTATGTAGGTGCGGCCTAGGCTCATTCGTACCGTAACAATCACCTGTGGAGCCTCTCTCCGTGCTACGTCGTGGAGACTCTTCCTGGAGTCGTGCGTGCCGCAGAATTGCAGCGTAGGCCGTTGTCACGCACGAATGTGATGCCTGGTCGGTTGTCTCCGCCAGGCAGCTCGATCTGACGTCAGGTAGACGTGCCAAATGCGGCGGTGGCGGCTTCTCGAGACGGTCCCTATGCTAGCTAGAAGATGAAAAGATGGATGAACGTGACGCCATTGTCGTGGTTGATGGATGCAGTCGTGTAGAGATATATCATACGCCGACATGGCCAGTGGACATGGTTTCCTGGTGGAATAACCGGTCGGGAGGTGGCCATTGCTCGAGAATATATGCCATCCAAACCCTTTTTGGCCGGCGGCTCGAAGATGCTGAACGCAGCTTTTATTCGCTGTTTATGTTGTGTTCGTATAAAGTGAAAGGTCGTGGAGGCGAAAAAGCTCAAGAGAGGGATTTATTCGTACTGATTTTATTCGTTTTCATCGGTTTGCGTTTTACTTCCGGGCTTTTTCAGCCCCCCTCAATGAATGTACACGAGCTCTTGTGCAGATTCTTTGAAAACAAAAAAAGGAAAGGGACGAAGGGGGGAGGCGCGTTTCGGCTCCCGGGAGCATTCACTCCCGCATGAAATAGTACCTCAAAAAAAGTGGTAAAATGTTTTCAAAAAATTCTGATTTTCTGGATGTTCGTGTTAGTGTCACAAGCATGCTTCAATTTTCATGCGGAACGGAGTAGTGTTTTGTCGGTGAAAAAAATAAATTTAAGATGACATTTTTGCGTAACATTTGGTATTCAATTTCTTTTATTTTGCACAGGCTAAAATCTTTAACCTTTTTGCCTGAAACTTTACAGGTAGCATTTTGATGTGACTATGAATGCATAAAAAAACTGTTGAGATTTTTCTAACATTTCGAAAATCATTTTTCGCACGGGAGCGAAATTGGATTTCCGCGAAGGCTTATGCATGTGTAAACCCTGTTTGTGCAGGAGAAGGGAGAAGAGGATAGAGGAGAGGAGAGCGCCGTCGGCCAAGAAGAGCGTGGCAGGGGCATCCGGTGCAAAGAGTGGCAGCAAATGCACAATCCTCTAGCTGAAACCATCGGACGTGCATAGTGTGCGTGTGGTGCGCTCGGAGCGCTGGTCCCCGACCGACGCATCTGAGCTGTTGTATGTATGTATCAATGTGTGTTCATGTGTATCCCGGTGTGTGATGGCGATCGGCCTACGACTGTAACCGTTCTCAAGGTAAACGAATAAAAGTGCTCTCTGTCTTGCGGAAAAGGAAGAAAGTGTAGAAACAAGGCGTGGCGGAGCTTGAGACTTTAATAACCATCACGGACAGGTCGACAGATTCCTCATCAAAAAAAAAAAAACACGGACAGGTCGACAGATCCACCGTTAGATATGGCGAAGCGCACGGCCATCGGGTCTCGGCATTGTTTTTTTTGTTAGAAATGGAGAAGGACCCTGGCCTTTGCATCTGAACGATGCATGCAGCCACTTTATTAATTATTAACACAAGATTTTATAAAGTCATATAACAGTAAGATTAAAGTCATTATCTAGTCAACATCTGTTACTACTCATATCCAGTTGATGAAGGGATGCTGATAGTCTGGGCCTAATGCCAAACAGATCTCACAGCCAAACCTAAGAGCAACTTCAAAGGGCCAACCCATTTCGTCCGCCTGCGTCCGTTTGGGTCGGCGCGGACAAAAGTGGCGGCCCAACGCGCCGACCCAAACCCAAATCACGTCCGCGTCGCGTCCACGCCGACGCATTTGCGTCCCAAATTTGCGCCCCAAATGTGTCCGCCGCGTCCCCACATGGTGGCCGTCCAACTACCCGCTGCCCACGCGGTCAGCTTAATTTATGACGATGGGCCCACGCGTCAGCGACGGCGCTCGCCCTTTTTTAAGCCGACCGTGCGGCGGGGTCGTCCTCATCCAAACTCGCGCGTCCACATCTGTCATCCTTTGCTCCCTCGTCGCCGGCAAACCCTAGCCACCACAACCACAGCGAGATGGGCCTCTTCTCCGGCGCCAGCGGCAGCAAGGCCAAGGGCAAGTCCCCCGCCACCCCTTTCCTCCCGCCTCCGCCGGCGTCGACGCCTCGCCGGCAGAGGCAGCGCGTGAACGTGGCACCGCGGCGGGCGTAGGCCCTTACCCTCTCCACGGCGGGCGACAGCGTGGTGCCGCCGGTGGCCCCGCCGTCCCCCATCAAGCCGGAGCCGGAGCCCGAGCCGTCCCCATCGAGCGCTACTCTTGGACGGGAGTAGTGCGCGAGTGTGTACGCGCGCCGCCGGTCTGGATGGGAGCGATGCCGTCGCAGGAGCGGGCGTACCTCGAGCACTAGCACAAGATTAGGGTGGCCAAGGAGCTCGCGACGGTGAGTACCTCGAGATGCTCGAGCGCGACCTCGAGGAGGAGCAGCGTGAGGCCGAGGAGGAGGCGCGCCAGGCCGCGGCTGCACAGGCGGCTTCACAACCCCCCGCGCCGGCACTGCCCGACATGACGGCGCTCTGGAACACGGCGTTCGCCTGGGCCGGTCCGGCGCCGACGCTCATCGACCTCATGGACCCCGAGGACGATGACGAGGACGCCTAGGGCAGCGCGCCGCCTCGTAGTTTAGGCTGTTTTTATTTTTTTAAATGCAAATGTGGACGCATGGACTCTCGCCGGCCTTCGTGGCCGGCTTTAATGTTTGATTAATGTTGTTTCTCTTTTTTAATATGCATGCGTTCATTTTTTTTGCGCCGTCAAAAATGTGTTCAGGACAACGTTGGGTGATACGTCTCCGTCGTATCTATAATTTTTGATTGTTCCATGCCAATATTCTACAACTTTCATATACTTTTGGCAACTTTTTATACTATTTTTGGGACTAACATATTGATCCAGTGCCCAGTGCCAGTTCCTGTTTGTTGCATGTTTTTTGTTTCGCAGAATATTCATACCAAATGGGATAAAAACTGACGGAGAGTTTTTTTGGAATATATATGATTTTTGGGAAGAAAAATTCACGCGAGACGATGCCCGAGGGGGCCACGAGGCAGGGGGGACGCGCCCCAAGGGGCAGGCGAGCCCCTGACCCTCGTGGCCACCCCGTAAGGCGGTTGGTACCCTTCTTTCGCCGCAAGAAAGCTAATATCCGGATAGAGATCGTGTTAAATTTTTAGCCCAATCAAAGTTACGGATCTACGGAAATATAAGAAACGGTAAAAGGAAAGAATCTGAGAACGCAGAAACAGAGAGAGACAGAGAGACAAATCCAATCTCGGAGGGGCTCTCGCCCCTCCTATTCCATGGAGGCCATGAACCAGAGGGGAAACCCTTCTCCCATCTAGGGAGGAGGTCAAGGAAGAAGAAGAAGGAGGGGGGCTCTCTCCCCCTCGCTTCCGGTGGCGCCGGAGTGTCACCGGGGGCCATCATCATCACCGCAATCTTCACCAACAACTTCACCGTCATCATCACCAATTCTTCCCCCCTCTATGCAGCAGTGTAACCTCTCTCTTACCCGCTGTAATCTCTACTTAAACATGGTGCTCAACGCTATATATTATTTCTCAATGATGTATGGCTATCCTATGATGTTTGAGTAGATCCGTTTTGTCCTATGGGTCATTTGATGATCATGATTGGTTTGAGTTGCATGTTTTATTATTGGTGCTATCCTATGGTGCTCTCCATGTCGCGCAAGCATGAGGGATTCCCACTGTAGGGTGTTGCAATATGTTTATGATTCGCTTATAGTGGGTTGCGTGAGTGACTGAAACACAAACCCGAGTAAGGGGGGTTATTGCGTATGGGATAAAGAGGACTTGATGCTTTAATGCTATGGTTGGGTTTTACCTTAATGATCTTTAGTAGTTGCGGATGCTTGCTAGACTTCCAATCATAAGTGCATATGATCCAAGTAGAGAAAGTATGTTAGCTTATGCCTCTCCCTCATATAAAATTGCAATAATGATTACCGGTCTAGTTATCGATTGCCTAGGGACAAATGACTTTCTCTTGACAACAAGCTCTCTACTAAAACTAATTTAGTTGTGTCTTTACCTAAACAACCCCTACTTTTTATTTACTTGCTCTTTATTATCTTGCAAACCTATCCAACAACACCTACAAAGTACTTCTAGTTTCATACTTGTTCTAGGTAAAGCGAACGTCAAGCATGTGTAGAGTTGTATCGGTGGTCGATAGAACTTGAGGAAATATTTGTTCTGCCTTTAGCTCCTCGTTGGGTTCGACACTCTTACTTATCGAAAACTGTTGCGATCCCCTATACTTGTGGGTTATCAAGACCTTTTTCTGGCGCCGTTGCCGGGGAGTAATAGCGTGGGGTGAATATTCTCGTGTGTGTTTGTTTGCTTTATCACTAAGTAATTTTTATTTGTTGTTCTTAGTTGTTTTCTATCTTCAGTTATGGGTAGGAAACACAAAATACCAAAAAAAATCAGTTGTACCTACTAAACCAATGGTTGAAGAACCACTCAAAATCTATCACACTGCTGAAATTTATTACTTGCATCATCTTCGATCCCTATGTGCTCGTGCTGAAACCCCAACTAGCTTAGTTGAGGGCTAATCTTTAGATGAGCATGCTTGTTATGTGCGACACCAAATATCTGAAAAAGGGAAAATTTTACTGGGTCAAATTCATCGTTTGCAATGCTATGCTTGGAATTTATGCGAAATATATGATATTACTTGTTGTTCTAAAAACCCTAAGAAACACCTTCCCTATCAATGTGAGTTTAGTGATAATGGAATCGTATCTTCGTATGCTAAGGGTGTTTATAGTTATTATGATGTCCAACAAATTGAAGAATCTGTTGCTTTTAAGGGTGCTTATGAAATTGCTTCTTTGATTGAAACGTATGATGCTACTCTTTACAAATTTGAAATTTTGACATACTTAAATATTGCTATGATAATTATGCTTCTAATGCCTATGTTAAACCATATATCGAGGTCTCTTCCGCTGTCCAAGAAGAGACTAATATTTTGCAGGAGTCTATGGAAGAAGAAATTGATGAAACTGTGAGCTCATTGGATGAAAAAGATGAGGAAGAGAGTGAAGAACAAAAGGAGGAAGAGCGGATTGATCACCCGTGTCCACCTTCTAATGAGAGTAACTCTTCAACTCATACATTGTTTAATTCCCTTCATGCTTACCGAAGGATGAATGCTATGATCCCGTTGATTCTTTTGAAATATCCCTTTTTAATGATGCTTGCTATGCTTGTGGCCAAGATGCCAATATGAATTATGCTTATGGAGATGAACTTGCTATAGTTCCTAATATTAAACATGAAATTGTTCCTATTTGCACCCACGCATGATAGTCCTATTATCTTTTTGAATTCTTCCGGCTACACTATATCGGAGAAGTTTGCCCTTATTAAGGATTACATTGATGGGTTACGTTTTACTACTACACATGATGATTTTGATAGATATAATATGCATGTGCTTGCTGCTCCTACTTGCAATTATTATGAGAGAGGAACTATATCTCCACCTCTCTATGTTTCCCACATGATAAAATTGCAAAAAACTGTTTATACTATGCATTGGCATTTACTATGTGTGCATGAATTGTTCTTTTATGACATGCCGATGCATAGGAAGAGAGTTAGACTTCGTCATTACATTGTATATATTACTTTGTGCTCACAACTAAATTACAAATCATTGTTAATTAAAATGGCATTGATATACCTTGGGATCCGGGTGGATCCATTACTTGAGCACTATATGCCTAGCTTAATGGCTTTAAAGAAAGCGCTGACAGGGAGACAATCCGGAAGTTTTAGAGAGTCATTTATTTCTGTTGAGTGCTTTTATATAGTTTAAAAACAAAAAAAATAAAGAGGGGAATCCAAAACTTTTTCAAAAAGGAAAGTGAAAGTGAGAGAGACAAGCATTGTTGAAGTGGGAGAGCTCCTTGAACTTTGTTCATGCTCACGGCAACTTTGTGAATCTTGATTACAGGAACTTTTCAATAAAAATAATTATCCCCTTGTACAATTCCATTGTATTATAAAAATAATGTGCCAAGGTTTGCCTTTAGGATGTTTACATTTGCTTGATGGTTTGTACGGTGCAGGACAGAAACTTTGGTTCTAGTGTGCGATTTTACATTTTTAGCTGGAACGTCAAATGGTTCTGATTCTTTTGCACTGTCTTTCTATACAATTTTTTTTATTTTTTCTAATTTTGGCAGAATTTTTCAAGTATCATAAGTATGGTGAATGTTCAGATTATTACAGACTGTTCTGTTTTAGACAGATTCTGTTTTTGATGCATAGTTTGCTTGTTTTGATGAAACTATCAATTTATATTAGTGGATTAAGCCATGAAAAAGCTATACTACAATAGACACAATGCAAAAACAAAATATGAATTGGTTTGCAACAGTACTTAGAGTAGTGATTTGCTTTATTATACTAACGGATCTTACCGAGTTTTCTGTTGAAGTTTTGTGTGAACGAAGTGTTCGATGATCGAGAAGGTCTCGATGTGAGAAGAAGGAAGAGAGGCAAGAGCTCAAGCTTGGGGATGCCCGAGGCACCCCAAGTAAATATTCAAGGAGACTCAAGCGTCTAAGCTTGGGGATGCCCCGGAAGGCATCCCCTCTTTCTTCAACAAGTATCGGTATGTTTTCGGATTCGTTTCGTTCATGCGATATGTGCAATCTTGGAGCGTCTTTTGCATTTAGTTTTTATTTTTATTTTATGGACCATGCTGGTATGAGATAGTCCTTGGTTGATTTATAGAATGCTCTTTGCACTTCACTTATATCTTTTGAGTATGGCTTTATAGAATGCTTCATGTGCTTCACTTATATCATTTGAAGTTTGGATTGCTTGTTTCTCTTTACATAGAAAACTGCCATTTGTAGAATGCTCTTTTGCTTCACTTATACTTGTTAGAGAGTGGGCATATCTTTTGTAGAAAGAATTAAACTCTCTTGCTTCACTTATATCTATTTAGAGAGATGACAGGAACTGGTCATTCACATGGTTAGTCATAAAGTCCTACATAAAACTTGTAGATCACTAAATATGATATGTTTGATTCCTTGCAATAGTTTTGCGATATAAAGATGGTGATATTAGAGTCATGCTAGTGGGTGGTTGTGGATTAGTAGAAATACTTGTGGTGAGGTTTGTGATTCCCGTAGCATGCACGTATGGTGAACCGTTATGTAACGAAGTCGGAGCATGAGGTATTTATTGATTGTCTTCCTTATGAGTGGCGGTCGGGGACGAGCGATGGTATTTTCCTACCAATCTATCCCCCTAGGAGCATGCGCGTAGTACTTTGTTTAGATAGCTAATAGACTTTTGCAATAAGTATGTGAGTTCTTTATGACTAATGTTGAGTCCATGGATTATACGCACTCTCACCCTTCCATCATTGCTAGCCTCTCTAGTATCGCGCAAATTTCGCCGGTACCATAAACCCACCATATACCTTCCTCAAAACAGCCACCATACCTATCTATCATGGCATTTCCATAGCCATTCCGAGATATATTGCCATGCAACTTCCATCATCATCATATACATGACTTGAGCATTCATTGTCATATTGCTTTGCATGATCGTAAGATAGCTAGCATGATGTTTTCATGGCTTGTCTATTTTTTTGATGTCATTGCTACGCTAGATCATTGCACATCTCGGTACACCGCCGGAGGCATTCATATAGAGTCATATCTTTGTTGTAGTATCGAGTTGTAATAGTGAGTTGTAAGTAAATAAAAGTGTGATGATCATCATTATTAGAGCATTGCCCCAGTGAGGAAAGGATGATGGAGACTATGATTCCCCCACAAGTCGGGATGAGACTCCGGACGAAAAAAGAAAAAAAAGAAAAAAAATAGAAAGGCCAAAAAAAGAGAAGGCCCAAAAAATAAAAAATAAAAAAATAAATAAAAAGACAATAAAAAAATGAGAGAAAAAGAGAGAAGGGGCAATGTTACTATCCTTTTACCACACTTGTGCTTCAAAGTAGCACCATGTTCTTCATATAGAGAGTCTCTTGAGTTATCACTTTCATATACTAGTGGGAATTTTCATTATAGAACTTGGCTTGTATATTCCGATGATGGGCTTCCTCAAATGCCCGAGGTCTTCATGAGAAAGCAAGTTGGATGCACACCCACTTAGTTTTCAGTCTGAGCTTTCATACACTTATAGCTCTTAGTGCATCCGTTGCATGGCAATCCCTACCCACTCACATTGATATCTATTGATGGGCATCTCCATAGCCCGTTGATACACCTAGTTGATGTGAGACTATCTTCTCCTTTTTGTCTTCTCCACAACCACCATTATATTCCACCTATAGTGCTATGTCCATGGCTCACGCTCATGTATTGCGTGAAAGTTGAAAAGGTTTGAGAACGTCAAAAGTATGAAACAATTGCTGGGCTTGTCATCGGGGTTGTGCATGATGTGAATATTTTGTGTGGTGAAGATGGAGCATAGCTAGACTATATGAATTTGTATGGATAACTTTCTTTGGCCATGTTATTTTGAAAAGACATGATTGCTTTATTAGTAGGCTTGAAGTATTATTGTTTTTATGTCAAATGGTAGACTTGCTTTGAATCACTCGTATCTTAATATTCATGCCATGATTAGATATGTGATCAAGATTATGCTAGGTAGCATTCCACATCAAAAATTATCTTTTTTATCATTTACCTACTCGAGGACGAGCAGGAATTAAGCTTGGGGATGCTGATACGTCTCCGTCATATCTATAATTTTTGATTGTTCCATGCCAATATTCTACATCTTTCATATACTTTTGGCAACTTTTTATACTACTTTTGGGACTAACATATTGATCCAGTGCCTAGTGCCAGTTCCTGTTTGTTGCATGTTTTTTGTTTCGCAGAATATTCATATCAAACAGAGTCCAAGCGGGATAAAAACTGACGGAGATTTTTTTGGAATATATATGATTTTTGGGAAGAAAAATCCACACGAGACGATGCCCAAGGGGGCCACGAGGCAAGGGGGCACGCCCCACGAGGCAGGCGAGCCCCTGACCCTCGTGGCAACCCCGTAAGGCGGTTGGTACCCTTCTTTCGCCGCAAGAAAGCTAATATCCGGATAGAGATCATGTTAAAATTTCAGCCCAATCGGAGTTACGGATCTCCGGGAATATAAGAAACGGTGAAAGGGAAGAATCTGAGAACGCAGAAACAGAGAGAGTCAGAGGGACAATCCAATATCAGAGGGGCTCTCGCCCCTCCCACACCATGGAGGCCATGGACCAGAGGGGAAACCCTTCTCCCATCTAGGAAGGAGGTCAAGGAAGAAGAAGAAGGAGGGGGGCTCTCTCCCCCTCGCTTCCGGTGGCGCCGGAGTGCCACCGGGGGCCATCATCATCACCGCAATCTTCACCAACAACTTCACCACCATCATCACCAACTCTTCCCCCTCTATGCAGCGGTGTAACCTCTCTCTTACCCACTGTAATCTCTACTTAAACATGGTGCTCAACGCCATATATTATTTCCCAATGATGTATGGCTATCCTATGATGTTTGAGTAGATCTGTTTTGTCCTATGGGTTATTTGATGATCATGATTGGTTTGAGTTGCATTTTATTATTGGTGCTGTCCTATGGTGCTCTCCGTGTCGCACAAGCGTGAGGGATTCCCGTTGTAGGGTGTTGCAATATGTTTATGATTTGCTTATAGTAGGTTGCGTGAGTGACTGAAACACAAACCCGAGTAAGGGGGGTTGTTGCATATGGGATAAAGAGGACTTGATGCTTTAATGCTATGGTTGGGTTTTACCTTAATGATCTTTAGTAGTTGCAGATGCTTGCTAGAGTTTCAATCATAAGTGCATATGATCCAAGTAGAGAAAGTATGTTAGCTTATGCCTCTTCCTCATATAAAATTGCAATAATGATTACCGGTCTAGTTATCGATCGCCTAGGGACAAATAACTTTCTCTTGACAACAAGCTCTCTACTAAAACTAATTTAGTTGTGTCTTTACCTAAATAGCCCCTACTTTTTATTTACTTGCTCTTTATTATCTTGCAAACCTATCCAACAACACCTACAAAGTACTTCTAGTTTCATACTTGTTCTAGGTAAAGCGAACGTCAAGCGTGCGTAGAGTTGTATCGGTGGTCGATAGAACTTGAGGGAATATTTGTTCTGCCTTTAGCTCCTCGCTGGGTTCGACACTCTTACTTATCAAAAACTGTCGCGATCCCCTATACTTGTGGGTTATCATTGGGCGCAAGCGCCGACCCAAATGCGGAAGCGGACATCCGTGTCCGTCTGGCCGACCCAAACGGACAAAAAGCGGACGAAATCGCCGTCCATTTGGGTCGGCCCATTGGAGTTGCTCTAACATCTAAAAGCATCTCCAGCTGTTCAGCCCCCAGGGCGCCGAAAAAGAGCAGCCTGGGGGCGAACCGGCGCTAGATTGGCCTCTGCGGGCGACCTACCTCCCAGCCACGCCCCCAGGCGCCGCCCCCAGCTGCGGAAAATTCAAACATAGTCATTCCCGCTCACAAAATAGACTCCACAAATCCGGCGATCAAGCGGTCACAAGATAGGCGATCGAATGAAAAGTTCGGCGTACAAAAAGCAGAAAGGACGCGCGTGCGCATCAGACGGCGAGGTCGGCCTCCGACGTCGGCGGAGTCGGCGTGCGCGGGCTGGGCGGGGTCTCTGTGCTGGGCGGCGTCGGCATGGCTTCTGTGCTGCGGGTAGTCTCGGCGGCATCATCAGTCGGGCTTGGCGGCGGCGTCGTCGATGGAAGCTGGTTCAGGATGAGGCCACGCTCCGCCAAGTACCACGCTTTGACTGCCTCGTCGGTGCTTTGGAGCATGTCCGCCCCGCCCAGCAGGAAAGCCATGTCGGTGTTTCTCTTCTTCGCGACGATGGTGGTCCGGAGTAGGTCGAGCTTGACGGCACTGCTCGACATCAACGTCGACCACTGCGCCTCGGTCTTCTCTTCACGAAGGACGGTCCCGGCCTGCGCGTCGGCGAGGCAGTGCTCGATGGACTCCTGCACTCGAGTGGTGGCCACGTCGGCGTGTTTCCCCTTCTTGGCACCTTTGTTGTCGTCCGGCTGCCCTTCTGATGCGCCTACAGTCGGCGTGTCCAGCTTGTAGGTCTCCTTGGCCCTGTCGAGGGTGCGCCAGACTTCCGCCCACTTCTCGCACATGTCAATGCGCTTGTAGACGTGGAGGTACTTGAATTCGGTGTCGTTGTTGCCCTGCCGATACAAGGCGAACATGCGCATCAACTGCGCGGAGGAACAAACAGTTGGCGGGCGCACACGGTGAGGAGAGGCGGGAGACTGGCGTGGCATACCTGATCCTCAACGTGGCGCCGCTCTCCGGGCGAGCCGCGACCTCCTCGACGATCCCATGCCATTTGTTGCACGCCCCCTGGATACGTCCCCAATGGTTCGCCATCGCCTTCGCCCCGCGTTGCATGTAGACGCCTTTAAAGTAGGGGTCGACGAGCTTGCGCTCGTCGAACTCGGCCTTGATGCGCTCCCAGTACGTCTCCATGCTCTGGTTCGTGCTGATGGTCGGGTCGAGGCAGACGACTTTCCATGCTTCAGAGAGGCATTCCTCCTCCTTGGACGCCCACTTGATGCGCGGCTCGCCGGACCTGGCCGCCCGTGTCAGGACAGGTTATCCAATAAAATATTTATTGAAAAACTGACCATTATATCTGACCGGTATAGAAGAATCCTCCTTACTGGTAGACAAATCCTTGATACAGAAATCCAGAAGTACTAAATAATATACAAGGTTGAGCTGAGGCTGCTCAACAATTTTATTACAAGCACGCCGATATTATACATAAAGGCGGATATGACACAAAGGGGTATGGTGGCATAACTACTGACTCGTAATAAAAGTGGTGGTGGATATGTCACAGTGAAGTGGGTGACATGACTCCAAAATCTTACAGCTCATCAAGTGCCGGAGTGAGGCTTGATGATTTTATTAGGGTAGCGGAAGCGTATATAATACAAGTGACCAACTCCAGGATCGCACGGGACTGACTGGGACTCCTCTAGGCATCGGACTCGCTATCGTACTCTTCATCCATAAGATCGCCTTCGTCAACATCTGGCCAAATCAACAAGCCAGGTGAGTACTTTGAATGTACTCGCAAGATAGTTTGGACATAAGATATAACAAATGCAAACATGATGCACATGAGCAGATTAGTAATGCACACTCAGGTAATAAATTTGCACTGCATGATAAATGAAAGGAAGTCAGGCGGTAGTCCTCCCGAAATCCCAATAAAATAGCTGAAGACCGATCGGGTGTGTGAAGCGACGCCTCGAAAGGAAAAATAAATTAACATGCCGCAGTCGGGCGTCAGGGCGACACCACATAAAGGGCTTATATTGAAACGTAAATGACAGTGCATGCCACAGTCGGACGTCTAAGCGACATCTTGAAAAGGGCTTATAGTGAAAGTAAATAACAAGGATGCCACAGTCGGACGTCTAAGCGACATCACATAAAGGGCTTATATCAAAAGTAAATAGCAAGAATGCCACAGTCGGACGTCTGAGCGACATCACATAAAGGGCTTATATCAAAAGTAAATAAAAAGAATGCCACAGTCGGACGTCTGAGCGACATCACATAAAGGTCTTATATTTCGTCATTCGAATTCAAGTAACTCATGAAAGTAACATCATCCCCAAGGGATACTCGGTACATAAAAATAAACTGGTTAGTCCATCCATAGGAATAACATTCAGCCGGGTTTACCATTCATGCTTATTCTCTGGAGACTGTCATTGAGACTGACACTGAGACTGAGACTGACACTAATATGTTGATCAATGTCCTTGACCACGGATATGGTTGCTCGACTGGTTTTGACTCTGCAGAGTTTGTACTCTTTACCCACAACCAACAAATTTCAGTAGTCACAAAGGACTAGTTCTGTTTACGGTATTTTAGAAGGAACACATCTAACCAGTACACACCCATTCCACATTCTGCTGCCAGGAATCACCCTAGGCAACGTTCAAGAAAAACTCTAAGACGGGGAGGCTGCAACCTCGAATAGCATGGGATCAAATTTATATCGCGCGCTCTAAGGGATGCCCCCCCTCTCGGTCCCAACCGGAAACACCCATGCCCCCTGACCGGATGACGGGCTTTAATCCAGGGCCATGGAACCCTCATCACGGCCCCTCCACACCACAAAAAAATACACTTCCGTGATGATAGTGTTTGTCACAGTAGGTCGCATTTTTTGTCATGCATGTACATCCATGACAAATTTATGACAGAATCAAGATAGTCATACATGTGCTGTCGTAGAAGTGTTCCATGACATTACCAAAATTATCATCACGGAAGTGTCCACTTCCGTGACGATAAATCACGCGTCACAGAAGTGCTTTTGTCAAGGGTGATAGGCACATGGCATCCACAGTAACGGAACGCCGTTAAGCTATCGGGTTGGGTTTTGGATCCAATAACCCGTTAACAACCCCGACCAATGGGGATTTTCCACGTGTAAAATCATCATTGGCTGGAGGAAACACGTGTCGGCTCATCGTCGGGACAGATGTCATCCACTCATTGGACAGAAGGCGCCTATGATACGTTGACACGTGGCACAGCCTAACAGAGGCCCATTCCTGTGAAAAGGCCGGCCCGTTTGACTTGGTCAAAAGGTGGCGGGCCGGCCCATGGAAAGCCTGTTAACGACTTGTTCGCATATAGCCCATTTACAGCCTGCTAACCCAAGGCCTGTTACGCCCTATCCGAATTAGGCCCAGTAGCGTCATCTGGGCCATCCAATATGATTCCAGCCCGTTTTCACTTCTAGCCCATGTATGGCCCATGACGTCTTTCGGCCCATATGAGGCCCTATGTAACTCTTGGCCTATTAACGGCCCGTGGTGAAACTGGCCCGCAATGAACAGTTTATCACTTTACACCCATTAACGGCCCGTGGTGAAACTGGCCCGTAATGAACAGTGTATCACTTTATACCCATTAACGGCCCGTTATTCCGTTGGGCCATCTCCAGCCCATGTTATCTTTCGGCCTTCTCAGAGCCCATTTATTCTTGGGCTCATTTCCAGCATTCGTTTACTTACGGCCCGTTACTGTCATTTTCTGCTTGTGGGCCAAATTCAGCCCATGGTTACAGTCGGCCCGTTTGTGGTTCATTAATACGTTGGGCCGTTTTCATAGCGTCATCCAATACGGCCTATTAACGATGGCCCGTTATGGTCGGCCCATGAATGGAGGATTCCAACTCTAGCCCGTTTACGGCCAGAATGCGGTCTGTTTGGCCCATGTTTGGCCAATCGATCATATGGCCCGTATAAGGCCCATTGATGATACGGCCCGTAGAAGGCCCATTGATGATACGACCCGTAGAAGGCCCATTGTTTCTACGGCCCGTAGAAGGCCCACTGTTTCTACAGCCCGTAGAAGGCCCACTGTTTATACGACTCGTAGAAGGCCCACTGTTTCTACGGCCCGTAGGAGGCCCAGTGTCACTATAGTAAATATTAGCCCATGGTTATTGTGGCCTAGTTTTAAAAAATAGGTCATTGCAGCCACTAGCAAACCGCGGAAAAAGAACTGCACTGACTACAAGCAAACAAATAAACAAGACAACAAGGAAATAAATAAGCAAGAAACTTACACTAGGCTATCATGGCTATTACACATATTACATCCACTGGACATCAAAGTTCGCCACCAGTGCAAATATAGGGAACACAACAGCATATAAACGCCGCATCAAAACAAGTCCAGAACTGAAACCACTTCAGAAGAGCTCAAGAAACAATATCCTGGGTACCCATAATGCTGGCAAGATGCTTAGCAATCTTATTAAGTTTCTCTTGTTTGGCGCTTAAGTCCTCCAGCGCTTGCTGTTGCACCAGAAAGTATGCATCTGAATTCTGCAGGGACTTCCTCAGTCCTTCAGCTTCCTGTCGCATAACATCTGATCGATGTCTTTCAACTTGAAGTTGAGACTCAAGAAGCCGAACTGATTCAGGCAATGAGTTCGAAGAGCTGGTGCCAGCAGTGGTAGCCAGTAACTCGAACACTACATCAAGACAGGACTTTGGGGTTGTCTCAGTGTCTTCAATATAGTTTTTATCAGCTTTCTTGGAGACCAACAGGGATGTCTCACTATCTTGAACCTTATCCGCATTACTTCCTTTACCATTGCATAACAGGGTACTCTTCTCTAATATTTTATCCACGTTCTAAAAGAGAAACAAACAAACACATCTCAGGTTTACAATGTAGTATATGAAACTCATTTTGGTAAACCAGTTCAGTAGTAAGGTGGACAGGATAACAACATGAAACAAACATATATCTATGTAGTATGGTCACTGTATGGTCTATATCATTCTAGTTTATGTTGCCAAATCAAGATAGATACAGTTTGAATCATATCTATTTAAGACAAAGCAGCATAGACAGAATATAAGTGTGGGAAACTACACAGCAATAACAACACTTGTAATGTGCATGGCATGAGAACATAACTGTTTATTCAATTGAAACTAAAATCAACATAGAGCAAGTTACAACAGCAAACAACCAAACACGTTGAAGAAACGGGTTTAAAACATACCTGTTGCGCCATTGGAGTTTCAATTGCATCCTTCAAATTTGAAATTAGTTGGTATCAGTAAATACAGTGATGCAAGAGCAAAGTAGTATGAACCATAGCTATGGAACCTGACCTGGGAACAATTCTTCTGCTGCTTTAAGCGTTGACTTCGGGTTCGGAGTGGTGGTCCTCGTGATTTGGGCACTGCAGTTGCCTTACTAACTGCTCGTGCTTGGGTGCTCTGTGGTGGAGACGGTGCTGTGTCAACGGGAACTGGGTGTCTATCTGCTGGGGTTGGGGTTAGAAGGGGTGTAGCTGGTTCTTTGTCCAACTGGGTAGGGGTACAATCTGCATGAGTGTGGGTTATGTGTGGTGGGGCTAGTTCTTGGGCAAGTACAACCGTGGTTCTATCTGCATCGACAGGTAGCACGATCTTTTCTGAAGACCGTGTTTTTACTCCCACAGATACTGCCATCACTCTCTCCAATTGAAATGGCTGATAAACAAGAAAAGTAATTGAATGTACAGACATTGTAAGATAGACAGGTGCAAATGATAGTAGGGAAGAAAACAAGGCATGAAATAATTCATATTTATGTTGTCTAAGCAAACAGAATAGCAGGACATAATTTCACATATATGATGGCTAATTAAACAGGATAGCATGACACAATTTCACATGTATGATGGCTAACTAAACAGGATAGAATAGCATACTTCAAAATATGATGACTATGTAAACAGGATGACATGATATAACTATATGATGTGTCTATTAAAGTGGTTGGCATGCCATAAATCACAAACATGCCGTCGATGGAAACATGATGGCATGATATAATTCATGGATAGAATGACATAATTTAAATACGATGACCATGTAAACAGGATGAGATGATATAACTATATTATGTCTTTAGAAAATGGGTTGGCATGCCATAATTCAGATACATGCTGTCTATGTAAACATCATGGCATGCCATAATTCAAATATATGATTTATATACTAAGGAAGTGAGCAGAGGACAATCGCATATATGATGTGTCAACTAAGGAAATGGCATTCAATATTGTGTATATGATGTAAAAACTAAGCATTGCAATACAACATGTGCATTATATGAGTAATATAACCCTGCCGAGTTTGAGCATACACCTCAGGGGGATAATAGGACTGGTCATCTGCCTCTAAGTCCTCCTCTGAAGAGCTATCTGTAACCAGCAAGATATCTGCTTCAGCAGGTAGCATTGTCTGCTTTGAAGACCTTGTTTTCACTCCAGATTTCTCCATCACCAATTCAAATGGCTGATGCACAGAAAGAGCAGTTGAATATACAAACATTGTCGACAAAAGCAATGAGAAATACAAAAAAGGGATGGCATGATATAATTCACATATATGACGCTTGCCTAAACAGCATGGCATTGCATAATTCACATACATAATGCCTTGCAACAAGATAACATTGCATAATTCACATATATAATGTCTTGCAACAAGATGGCATTGCATAATTCACATATATGGTAATTAGACACTAAACAGGTGGCATTCACACAAAGCATGTCTAAACTAAGCAAATGACATAGCAATGCAAGATACCATACGCACGATATGAGCAACATAACCCTGCCAAGTTAGGGCATGCACCTCGGGGGGGGGGATATGACTGGTCATCTGTCTCTGAGTCCTCCTCTGAGGAGTGATAACCCACAAGTATAGGGGATCACAACAGCTTTCGAGGGTAGAGTATTCAACCCAAATTTATTGATTCAACACAAGGGGAGCCAAAGAATATTCTCAAGTATTAGCAGCTGAGTTGTCAATTCAACCACACCTGGAAACTTAGTATCTGCAGCAAAGTGTTTAGTAGCAAAGTAATATGATAGTGGTGGTAGCAGCAACAAAAGTAAAGACAACAGAAGTAATGTTTTTAGTATTTTGTAGTGATTGTAACAGTAGCGGCGGGAAAGGTAAATAAGCGAGAACCAGTATATGGAAAACTCGTAGGCACCGGATCAGTGATGGATAATTATGCCGGATGCGGTTCATCATGTAACAGTCATAACATAGGGTGACACAGAACTAGCTCCAATTCATTAATGTAATGTAGGCATGTATTCCGTATATAGTCATACGTGCTTATGGAAAAGAACTTGCATGAAATCTTTTGTCCTACCCTCTCGTGGCAGTGGGGTCCTATTGGAAACTAAGGGATATTAAGGCCTCCTTTTAATAGAGAACCGGAACAAAGCATTAGCACATAGTGAATACATGAACTCCTCAAACTATGGTCATCACCGGGAGTGGTCCCGATTATTGTCACTTCGGGGTTGCCGGATCATAACACATAGTAGGTGACTATAGACTTGCAAGATAGGATCAAGAACTCACATATATTCATGAAAACATAATAGGTTCAGATCTGAAATCATGGCACTCGGGCCCTAGTGATAGGCATTAAGCATAGCAAAGTCATAGCAACATCAATCTCAGAACATAATGGATACTAGGGATCAAACCCTAACAAAACTAACTCGATTACATGATAAATCTCATCCAACCCATCACCGTCCAGCAAGCCTACGATGCAATTACTCACGCACGGCGGTGAGCATCATGAAATTGGTGATGGAGGATGGTTGATGATGACGACGGCGACGAATCCCCCTCTCCGGAGCCCCGAACGGACTCCAGATCAGCCCTCCCGAGAGGTTTTAGGGCTTGGCGGCGGCTCCGTATCGTAAAACACGATGATTTCTTCTCTCTTATTTTTTTCTCTCCAAAAGCAAATATATAGAGTTGGAGTTGGCGTCGGAGGGTTTCCAGGGGGGCCACGAGGTAGGGGGCGCGCCCTAGGGGGGCGCCCCCCACCCTCGCGAGAAGGGTGTGGGCCCCCTGGTCTTCATCTTTGGCGAGGATTTTTTATTGTTTTTTCTTAGATGTTCCGTGGAGTTTCAGGTCATTCCGAGAATATTTGTTTTCTGCACATAAAACAACACCATGGCAATTCTGCTAAAAACAGCGTCAGTCTGGGTTAGTTCCATTCAAATCATACAAGTTAGAGTCCAAAACAAGGGCAAAAGTGTTTGGAAAAGTAGATACGACGGAGACGTATCAACTCCCCCAAGCTTAAACCCTTGCTTGTCCTCAAGCAATTCAGTTGACAAACTGAAAGAAAGAAAAAAACTTTTACAAACTCTGTTTGCTCTTGTTGTTGTAACTATGTCAAGCCAGCATTCAAGTTTTCAGCATAGATCATAACTAACCACATTTGCAATAATTCTCAAGTCTCACAATTACTCATATCAATAGCATAATCAACTAGCAAGTCATAATAATAAATCTCGGATGACAACACTTTCTCAAAACAATCATAATATGATATAACAAGATGGTATCTCGCTAGCCCTTTCTGAGACCGCAAAACATAAATGCAGAGCACCTTTAAAGATCAAGGACTGACTAGACATTGTAATTCATGGTAAAAGAGATCCAATCATAGTCATACCCAATATAAATTAACAGTGATGAATGCAAATGACGGCTGTGCTCTCCAGCTAGTGCTTTTTGATAAGAGGGTGATGACTCAACATAAAAGTAAATGGATAGGCCCTTCGCAGAGGGAAGTATGGATTTGTAGAGGTGCCAGAGCTCGGTTTTAAAATAGAGATAAATTGTATTTTGAGCGGTATACTTTCATTGTCAACATAACAACTAAGAGATGGCGATATCTTCCATGCTAAACACATTATAGGCGGTTCCCAAACAGAATGGTAAAGTTTATACTCCCCCTCCACCAACAAGCATCAATCCATGGCTTGCTCGGAACAACGAGTGCCTCCAACATACATCAGGTCCCAGGGGGAGTTTTGTTTGCAATTAATTTTGATTTAGTTTGCATAAAGCATGGGACTGGGCATCCCGGTGACCAGCCATTTTCTCGTGAGTAAGGAGCGGAGTCCACTCCTCTTGAGAATAACCCGCCTAACACGGAAGATAAGGACAGCCTTTGTTGATACATGAGCTATTCGAGCATACAAAACAGAATGTTTATTTGAAGGTTTAGATTTTGGCACATACAAATTTACTTGGAACGGCAGGTAGATACCGCATATAGGAAGGTATAGTGGACTCAACTAGAATAACTTTGGGGTTTAAGGAATTGGATGCACAAGCAGTATTCCTGCTTAGTACAAGTGAAGGCTAGCAAAAGACTGGGAAGCGACCAACTAGAGAGCGACAACAACCATGTACATGCATTAAAATTAATAAACATTGGATGCAAGCATGAGTAGGATATAATCCACCATGAACATAAATATCGTGAAGGCTATGTTGATTTTGTTTCAACTACATGCGTGAATATGTGCCAAGTCAAGTCACTTAAATCATTCAAAAGAGGATACCACCCCATCGTACCGCATCATAATCATCTCAATAGCATGTTGGCATACAAGGTAAATCATTATAACTCATAGCTAATCAAGAATGGCACAAGCAACTATGATCTCTAATTGTCATTGCAAACATGTTTATTCATAATAAGCTGAATCAAGAACGAGGGACCCATCATATTTACAAAAACAAAAGAGGTCGAGTTCATACCAGCTTTTCTCATCTCAGTCAGTCCATCATATATCATCATAATTGCCTTTCACTTGCACGACCAAATGATGTGTATAATAATAAGAGTGCACGTGCATTGGACTAAGCTGGAATCTGCGAGCATTCAATAAACAGGAGAAGACAAGGCAATATGGGCTCTGGGTTAATTCAACAATAATGCATATAAGAGCCACTTCAACAATTTAATTATGGTCTTCTCCTACTGACCCCCAAAGAAAATAAATAAAACTATTTACACGGGAAAGCTCCCAACAAGCAAAAGAAGAACGGGAAATATTTTTGGGTTTTCTTTTTAATTATTACTACTACAACAGAAAAATAAACTACTACTAATTTTTTTGTTTTTCTTAAGGTTTAACAAACACACAAGAAGAAAGCAGGAAAAATAAAATAAACTAGCATGGATATTACAGTGAAAAAGTATGAGCACCGACATCTAGCAATGAGTGTGTGTGAACATAAATGTAATGTCGGTGAGAAATACGTACTTCCCCAAGCTTAGGATTTTGGCCTAAGTTGGTCTATGGCCACGGCTGGCCTGGCGGATATCCATAATAATAGTTGTTGGGGTCGTACTGTGATGAGGAAGAATAGTTTGGATCATACTGATGTGCAGTGGTTATCGCCTGCTGTGCTGCAGCGTGGAGTCGAGCTGCCTCCGCTCTCCTCTCGTACTCTTCTGCCTCCTCTCTGGTAATAACATATCTTCCTTTTGTCTATGAATCAAAGAAGGCAGGAGCAGGGAGAGTAATACGGAAAACACGTCGTTTATAAAAAATTAAGCGATATAAGAGAGGTGATTCAGGCCTCTCGACAAACTAGTGCGAAGCCATAGAGTCATAATCTAAATATGCAGGAGGCAACTCCATATCACCCTCACGAATGTCTATCTCAAGAAAATGAGCTAAGCGGGTTGCATAAATTCCTCCAAAGAAATTTCCATTATGTCTATTATGATGCAACCTACGAGCTACAATGGCTCCCATATGATAAGATTGGTCTCCTAACACAGCACTCCTAAGAATGCTAAGATCAGGGACACACATGTGATATGCTTCATCCTTAGCATTTATGCATCTACCGATGAAGAGAGCAAAATAATGTATAGCGGGAAAGTGAATGCTCCCTATGGTAGCCTGCGTTATATCTCTAGATTCCCGCACAGTTATACTAGCAAGAAAGTTTCTAAATTCAGATTTAGGGGGATCCCTAACACTATCCCATGATGGAAGTTTGCATGCAAGAGTGAAATCCTCTAAGTCCATGGTATAAGATTTGTCATAAAGATCAAACATGACTGAAGGAGAATTACGCGAAGATGAATACTCAAACCTCCTCACAAATGAACTTGTGAGATCATGATACTGGGGGCATTTGTTAGCCTCAAAATCCTCAAGACCGGCATTGCACAAATATACTTTGAATTCTTCTTTAATTCCCGCACCGGTCCATAAAAATTTCCGACGGCCATTCGCAAGGCCGTACTAGAGCGTCTCTTGGTGGATCCTCGTCAGCACCGCGCATAGCAATCCTGGGCCCTTGCTTCTTAGAGGAACCACCTTGGAACATCTTCCTAAGCATATTGTTTTTCTCTGAAAAATTCTGAAATTTTTAGTAACTTCAAACAAAAGTGAACCAACTTCAATAAAACTGATAGCAATTACTCCTACAAGTGCCTAGAGCCTAAATCAAGCATTAGAACTACTTGGAACCATATAAATTTGACATGCAAGCTCAAGAACATGGTCACCTATGCAGCACAAATTTGCAAAGAATAAAGCACTAGAACAAAAACTAATTGGACCAATGGAGGAGTCACATACCAAGGAACAATCTCCCCAAGCAGTTTTGCGAGAGGTGCTTTGAGCAAGGAGATCAAAAATCACACCAAAAGTGGCTGGAACTCGTGCTTGAGTTGGTTTTTCGGGTTTGTGTGAGATAGAGGAAGAAGATGGGTGCTGGGATAAGTGGAGGAGGGCCACCGTGGGCCCACGAGGCAGGGGGCGCGCCCTAGGGGGGGGGGGCGCCCACCACTAGTTGATTCTTGTTACCACAAGTTGTTTGTTCACAAAATCCATATGCATAGGAAGTGGGTTAGACTTAAATGTTCTATTCATATTATTCATGATGCTCTCTTTATGTTACAATTCTTATCTTTTATGTGAGCATCATTGAAATCATCATGCCTAGCTAGGGGCGTTAAACGATAGCGCTTGTTGGGAGGCAACCCTATTTTATTTTTGTTCCTTGCTTTTTGCTCCTGTTTAGTAATAAATAATTCATCTAGCCTATGTTTATATGTGGTTTTATGCTCTTAATTAGTGTTTGTGCCAAGTAGAACCTTTGGGAAGACTTGGGGAAAGTCTTGTTGATCATGCTGTAAAAAACAGAAACTTTAGCGCTAACGAGAATTGCTGCCATTTTTATTTGGAGAGTGATATTTAGTTAATTCTTTTTGAATATGATTAATATATAAATTCCTCAGGTCCATAAATTTATTTGAGAATTTTATGAGTTCCATAAGTATACGTTTGATCCAGATTACTACAGACTGTTCTGTTTTTGACAGATTCTGTTTTTCATGTGTTGTTTACTTATTTTGATGAATCTATGGCTAGTAAAAGAGTTTATAAACCATAGAGAAGTTGTAATACAGTAGGTTTAACACCAATATAAATAAATAATGAGTTCACTACAGTACCTTGAAGTGGTGATTTATTTTCTTATACTAACGGAGCTTATGAGTTTTCTGTTAAGTTTTGTGTTGTGAAGTTTTCAAGTTTTGGGTAAGGATTCGATGGACTATGGAATAAGGAGTGGCAAGAGCCTAATCTTGGGGATTCCCAAGTTACCCCAAGGTAATATTCAAGGACAACCAAGAGCCTAAGCTTGGGGATGCCCCGGAAGGCATCCCCTCTTTCGTCTTCGTTCATCGGTAACTTTACTTGGAGCTATATTTTTATTCGCCACATGATATGTGTTTTGCTTGGAGCGTCAATTTATTTTGTTAGGATTTTCTTGCTGTGATTTATAACAATGTTTTGCATCTCTTATTCCAATAAAAGTGGCATTGATAGCCTTTACTATGCCTATGTTACAAGTATACATGTTGCTGTTTGAAAACAGAAAGTTTACCGCTGTTATAATAATTCCCTATAAAAGTCAGAATGTGATAAAATGTTGAAACCTTTTGAATATTAAGATCTAATAAATTTACCGCAGTGGGAATTTTATTTCATAATTTTTGGAGCTAGGGAAGTATGGATGTTGCAGCATTCTTTACAGACTATCCTGTTTAGGCAGATTGCTGTTATGTTTGCATTGTTTGCATATGTTTGCTTCTTTATTGATTGTATTTGAGGATAGGACTATTAAATATGCAGAGTAATTTAGTATGCAATGTTGAATAATAATTTTAGTGATTTGCTACAGTAGAGTATGATAAGGTTTTGGCAATGGTTTATACTAACTTATCTCACGAGTCCTTGTTGAGTTTTGTGTGGATGAAGCTTTTGAGATTTAGGGAGACCGTGATATGAGAGGAATTAAGTAGACACAAAAGATCAAGCTTGGGGATGCCCAAGGCATCCCAAGATAATAATTCAAGAAGTCTCAAGCATCTAAGCTTAGGGATGCCCCGATTGGCATCCCATCTTTCTTCTTCAACAACTATCGGTTAGTATCGGTTGATCCTAAGTTTTTGCTTCTTCACATGATGTTTGCTATTCTTAGATGTCATTTTATTTTGCTTTGCTTGCTGTTTGAATAGAGTACCAAGATCTGAAATTATTAAATGTTAGAGAGTCTTCACATAGTTGCATAATTATTCAACTACTCATTGATCTTCACTTATATCTTTCGGAGTAGTTTGTCATTTGCTCTAGTGCTTCACTTATATCTTTTTAGAGCATGGTGGTAGTTTTATTTTGAAGAAATAGATGAACTCTCATGCTTCAATTATATTATTTTGAGAGTCTTAATAGCATGGTAATTTGCTTAAAATCCTAATATGCTAGGTATTCAAGAATAATAAAATTCTCTTATGAGTGTGTTGAATACTATGAGAAGTTTGATGCTTGATGATTGTTTTGAGATATGGAGATGGTGATATTAGAGTCATGCTAGTTGAGTAGTTGTGAATTTGAGAGATACTTGTGTTGAAGTTTGTGATTCCTGTAGCATGCACGTATGGTGAACCGTTATGTAACGAAGTCGGAGCATGAGGTGTTTATTGATTGTCTTCCTGATGAGTGGCGGTCGGGGACGAGCGATGGTCTTTTCCTACCAATCTATCCCCCTAGGATCATGCGCGTAGTACTTTGTTTCGATAAGTAATAGATTTTTGCAATAAGTATGTGAGTTCTTTTTGACTAATGTTGAGTCCATGGATTATATGCACTCTCACCCTTCCACCTTTGCTAGCCTCTCTAGTACCGTGCAACTTTCGCCGGTACCATAAACCCACCATATACCTTCCTCAAAATAGCCACCATACCTACCTATTATGGCATTTCCATAGCCATTCCGAGATATATTGCCATGCAACTTTCCACCACCTAGTTCATCATGACACACTCATCATTGTCATATTGCTAGCATGATCATGCAGTTGACATAGTATTTGTGGCAAAGCCACCATTCATAATTTCTTCATACTTATCACTATTGATTCATTGCATATCCCGGTACACCGCCGGAGGCATTCATATAGAGTCATACTTTGTTCTAGTATCGAGTTGTATCATCGAGTTGTAAATAAATAGAAGTGTGATGATCATCATTCAATAGAGCATTGTCCCCAAAAAAAGAAAGGCCAAAAAAAAGAAAGGCCATTAAAAAGGCCAAATAAAACAAAAAAAAGAAAGGCCAAATAAGAAAAAGAAAATAAATAAAAAGGGGCAATGCTACTATCCTTTTTTCCACACTTGTGCTTCAAAGTAGCACCATGATATAGCGAGTCTCATATATTGTGCTTCACAGTAACACCATGATCTTCATGATAGAGAGTCTCCTATGTTGTCACTTTCATATACTAGTGGGAATATTTCATTATAGAACTTGGCTTGTATATTCCAATGATGGGCTTCCTCAAAATGCCCTAGGTCTTCGTGAGCAAGCAAGTTGGATGCACAGCCACTTAGTTTCTTTTGTTGAGCTTTCATACATTTATAGCTCTAGTGCATCCGTTGCATGGCAATCCCTACTCACTCACATTAATATCTATTGATGGGCATCTCCATAGCCCATTGATACGCCTAGTTGATGTGAGACTATCTTCTCCTTTTTGTCTTCTCCACAACCACCATTCTATTCCACCCATAGTGCTATGTCCATGGCTCACGCTCATATATTGCGTGAAGATTGAAAAAGTTTGAGAACATTAAAAGTATGAAACAATTGCTTGGCTTGTCATCGAGGTTGTGTATGATTTAAATATTTTGTGTGGTGAAGATGGAGCATAGCCAGACTATATGACTTTGTAGGGATATCTCTCTTTGGCCATGTTATTTTGAGAAGACATGATTGCTTAGTTGGTATGCTTGAAGTATTATTATTTTTATGTCAATATGAACTTTTGTCTTGAATCTTTCGGATCTGAATATTCATATCACAAGTAAGAAGAATTACATTGAAATTATGCCAACTAGCATTCCACATAAAAAATTATCTTTTTATCATTTACCAACTAGAGGACGAGGAGGAATTAAGCTTGGGGATGCTTGATACGTCTCCAACGTATCTATAATTTTTGATTGCTCCATGCTATATTATCTACTGTTTTAGGCAATATTGGGCTTTATTATCCACTTTTATATTATTTTTTGGACTAACCAATTAACCGGAGGCCCAGCCCAAATTTGCTGTTTTATGCCTATTTCAGTGTTTTGAGGAAAAGGAATATCAGACGGAGTCGAAACGGAACGAAATCAACTGGAGAAGTTATTTTTGGAAGGAAACACACCTGATGGACTTGGACCCCACGTCAAGGAAGAAACGAGGTGCTCACGAGGGTGGGGGGCGCCCCCCCTAGGGCACGCCCCCCTGTCTCGTGGGGCCCTCGTGGCTCCCCTGACGTACCTCCTGCACCCATATATACCTACGTGACCTAAAACTTCCAGAACACAAGATAGATCGGGAGTTTCGCCGCCAGAAGCCTCCGTAGCCACCAAAAGTCAATCGGGACCCTGTTCCGGCACCCTGCCGGAGGGGGGAACCCTCACCGGTGGCCATCTTCATCATCCCGGTGCTCTCCATGACGAGGAGGGAGTAGTTCTCCCTCGGGGCTGAGGGTATGTACCAGTAGCTATGTGTTTGATCTCTCTCTCTCTCTCTCGTGTTCTTGATTTGGCACGATCTTGATGTATCGCGAGCTTTGCTATTATAGTTGGATCTTATGTTTCTCCTCCCCCTCTTCTCTCTTGTAATTAATTGAGTTTCCCCTTTGAAGTAATCTTATCGGATTGAGTCTTTAAAGACTTGAGAACACTTGATGTATGTCTTGCTGTGGATATCTGTGGTGACAATGGGATACCACATGCCACTTGATGTATGTTAAGGTGATCAACTTGCGGGTTTCGTGACATTGGGAACCTATGCATAGGGGTTGGCACACGTTTTCGTCGTGATTCTCTGGTAGAAACTTTGGGGCACTCTTTGAGGTCCTTTGTGTTGGTTGAATAGATGAATCTGAGATTGTGTGATGCATATTGTATAATCATACCCACGGATACTTGAGGTGACATTGGAGTATCTAGGTGACATTAGGGTTTTGGTTGATTTGTGTCTTAAGGTGTTATTCTAGTACGAACTCCAGGGCTGTTTGTGACACTTATAGGAATAGCCCAACGGATTGATTGGAAAGAATAACTTTGAGGTGGTTTCGTACCCTACCATAATCTCTTCGTTCGTTCTCCGCTATTAGTGACTTTGGAGTGACTCTTTGTTGCATGTTGAGGGATAGTTATGTGATCCAATTATGTTAGTATTGTTGAGGGAACTTACACTAGTGAAAGTATGAACCCTAGGCCTTGTTTACCATCATTGCAATACAGTTTACGCTCACTTTTATCACTTGCTACCTTGCTGTTTTTATAATTTCAGATTACAAATACTCATATCTACTATTGTAACACCCTCGATGTGACTATAGCTCCCACGTGTCGAGGCACGACTTAGAGACATAATCGCATTGAAGGCATATGTCGCAAGTAAGGTAATCTTTACACATCCCATGTAATATAATAATAAAGGGGAGAGAACATAGTTGGCTTACAATCGCCACGTCAATCAAGGTACATAAATAACATTACATCATTCAAAACACTCATGGCCCGACTACGGCGCCAAAATAAAAGATAACCCAACATGCGACATGGTCCCGATCACCCCCAACTGGGCACCACTACTGATCATCAGGAAAGGAAACATAATAACGTTGAGAGTCCTCGTCGAACTCCCACTTGAGCTCGAGCGCGTCACCTGGAGTGGAATCATCAGGTCCTGCATCTGGTGTAATAGTAATCTGTGAGCCACAGGGACTCAGCAATCTCGCACTCTCGCGATCAAGACTATTTAAGCTTATAGGTAAGGCAAGGTAAAAGTATATGTGGAGCTACAGCAAGCGACTAGCATATATGGTGGCTAACTTATTCGCAAAAG
The DNA here is from genome assembly GCF_056163025.1 of Triticum urartu. NCBI lineage: Eukaryota > Viridiplantae > Streptophyta > Magnoliopsida > Poales > Poaceae > Triticum > Triticum urartu. Next base: position 562,752,255 of record NC_141875.1, read on the forward strand.
AGAGCGAGACGAGGAGGCAAAGCGCGGGCGAGAAACTAGAGGACAACCTGCGCAAACATTACTCCAACACCGTGTCCACTTCCCGGACTCCGCCGAGAAGAGGCCATCACGGTAACACACTCAGTTGATTCATTTTAGTTAAATCAAGGTTCAAGTTATCTACAACCGGACATTAACAAATTCCCATCTGCCCATAACCGCGGGCACGGCTTTCAAAAGTTCAAATCCCTGCAGGGGAGTCCCAACTTAGCCCATGACAAGCTCTCACGGTCAACGAAGGAATAGACCTCCTCCCGAGACGTTCCGATCAGACTTGGTACCTCGGTTCTTCAAGACATTTCGACAGGTTAAAACAAGACCAGCAACACCGCCCGAATGTGCGACAAATCTCGATAGGAGCTGCACATATCTCGTTCTCAGGGCACACTCAGATTGTCCAAACTTCCGGTAGGCCAGCCCAGAGTTGCCCCTGGTGGCCACCGGCGGCTGACGAGGTGGACCAACACTCAGAGGAGCACTAGCCCGGGGGGGGGGGGGTTAAAATAAGATGACCCTCGGGCTCCGGAAACCCAAGGGAAAAAGAGGCTAGGTGGCAAATGGTAAAACCAAGGTTGGGCATTGCTGGAAAAGCTTTAATCAAGGCGAACTATCAAGGGGTTCCCATTATAACCCAACCGCGTAAGGAACGCAAAATCCGGGAACATAACACCGATATGACAGAAACTAGGGCGGCAAGAGTGGAACAAAACACTAGGCGAGAGGCCGATCCTTCCACCCTTTACCAAGTGTATAGATGCATTAAGATAACATAGCAATATAATGATATTCCAACAAGGAACGGCCTCCAATCTTCACCTGCAACTAGCAACGCTATAAGAGGGGCTGAGCAAAGCGGTAACATAGCCAATCAACGGTTTGCTAGGACATGGTGGGTCAGAGGTTTGACTTGGCAATTTGGGAAGGCTTGAAAGCAAATGGTAGGCATCGTAGCATTGGCATAGCAAAAGAGCGAGCAATCTAGCATAGCAAATATAGTAGAGATTTCGAGGGTATGATCATCTTGCCTGCAAAGTTGTCAGAGTTGACTGGATCCTCGAAAGCAAACTCAACGGGCTCCTCGTTAGCGAACTCGTCTCCCGGCTCTACCCAAACAAGACAAACAAGCAACAAGGACACAATCAACCACGTGCAAGGATCAAACAATATGATGCAATGATGATATGCTATGCGGGATGCGATGCGGGATGCATATGCAAGATTTGATGAGGGATGCATGAACCTGGCCTCAACTTGGAAATCCAAGTGTGCCACTGGAAAGATGAGATGAAATCTCTTGAAAACGATATAAAGATCACCGGAATCGGAGTTACGGTTTGGAAATGGCAAGCGATTCAAATATGACACCGGTCTGCGATATACAACAAGTAGCCATCTAAATGCAATGAGATGAACAAGATACAGCACCCAAACATGGCATCAAAATACATGGCTGGGATGCATTCAAGATAATTAACAAAAGTCTAGCACTGAGCTACGGCTAATTCATCCATTAACAGGTTCAAACAAGCATGGCAAAAATGCATATGGTAAACAGATCTCAGACTTAGTGAAATTAACACTTGTCTGGAATTTCAGATCAGGTAGCACTCTTTGGAGCAACAAAACTACATGCTACAGGACCTGAACATGACAAAGTAAAACATGGCATGGAGCTACTCAAATAGCTTAACAAAAGTCCCTTAGTGACCTTGAGCCAAAAGGGATCAGAAAATACAATTGCAAGCATGTGAACATGGCAAAAACATAATCAGATCACAGACTGGAGCATGCTGAAAACAGATATCAAGTAGGCATGTTTACGAGCTCGATGCACTCACTACGGTGCAAGTCATGGAAATCTAAGCATACATCTATCAAGAACACACAAAATGCAAGCTAGACATGGCAAGAACAATAGCATAGCATGCACGGGTCAACTACAACATCATCGGCAAAATTGCAAACAAGTTGACAATCTGCCCAGATTCACGAAGTAGCAAAAGTAGAGCTCGATTGACTCAAGCTAGGGTGCTCCATAATTTCAAACAAAGACATGGATGGATAGAGCACTACAAGATTAACAAAACATCCTTACTGATCATCCTCAAAAGAGGCACGGATCACTAGGAAACAACAAGAACATATGGCCATATGAAATAAACAGCCCAAGGACTTAGTGGAATTGCTAAGTCCCTGAAATCAGCACTACCAAGTGCCTCACTTCGCAAGCTTGTGCTAGTCACCACACACATCACAAAAATACATGGGTTGCACCTCTGGAAAGATGGCAAAACCCTTAACAAAATATATGTAAAGCTCATGGGCATATCATGCACACAATAATCATGGCAAAAATGACAAATGTCTAAATGGAGCAGCAGATCTGACAATAACCTCAAGTAGCCCTCTTCTAACAGCATTTCGGGCATCAAGATGAACTCAAATGAAAATGATGCAATGGAATGAAATGATGTACTCTCTAAGACGAACATTTTGATATGATATATGCCCAAATCGGAGCTACGGATGAGGAGATACGATGCTATGAACATGAGCATATGGATCTGGGAAATTTCGGGGACTTGGGAAAAAATCAACCTCTCTCAGATCTAGGGTTGGCACGGAATCCGAGGCGGCGGTCGGGGCACTGTAGCCGCCGAAGAAGAGCGAGGCGGTCGGAGAGGAGGAAGAGGCCGGCCGGACGGAGGCGGTTGGCGGCGCGCTCACCGGCGTGCGGTGGAGCGGCGAGGTCCGGGGAGCAGCGGCCGCCGGCGATGGCGTAGGGCGGCGCGGGGCCACCGGAGACGGAGCTGGCCGGCGAGGTGACGGCCGGTCGCGGAGGAGACGAAGCCGCGGGGCGGCGGTGACTTCGGGCTCTCGGGGGCCCGCGATGGGCCTCGGCGGGCCGGCTGGGGCGGCGAAGTGGGCGCAGGCGGCGGCGAGTGAGGAGGCGACACGCGGCGGCGGGGGAGGAACCGGACGTGTCCGTCAGTGCAGATTTTGTTCGGCGGCGCGCGATGAGGTGGATCTAGGGTTTTTGACGAGGGGGATCCGGAATTTCGGGGAAGGGGTCTATATATAGGCATAGAGGGAGCTAGGAGAGTCCAAATGAGGAGCGGTTTTCGGCCACACGATCGTGATCGAACGCTCTAGATGATGGAGAAGGCTTAGCTGGGTTTTGGGCCAAATTGGAGGGGTGTTGGGCTGCAACACACACGAGGCCTTTTCGGTCCCTTGGTTAACCGTTGGAGTATCAAACGAAGTCCAAATGATACGAAACTTGATAGACGGTCTACCGGTAGTAAACCAAGGCCGCTTGGCAAGTCTCGGTCCAATCCGGAAATGTTTAATCCCCACGCACGAAAGAAAGCTAGAAATGGCCACCAGAGGAGAATGAAGCGCCGGAATGCAAAACGGACAACGGGGAAAATGCTCGAATGCATGAGATGAACACGTATGCAAATGCAATGCACATGATGACATGATATGAGATGCATGACAACGATAACAACACACGGAGACAAAGACCCGAACCCGAGAAAATAAAATAACTTAACGCCGGAAACGGCAAGAGTTGGAGTACAAATTGGGAAAGTCATATCCGGGGTGTTACAACTATCCATATACCACTTGTATCGCCATCTCTTCGCCGAACTAGTGCACCTATACAATTTACCATTGTATTGGGTGTGTTGGGGACACAAGAGACTCTTTGTTATTTGGTTGCAGGGTTGCTTGAGAGAGACCATCTTCATCCTACGCCTCCTACGGATTGATAAACCTTAGGTCATCCACTTGAGGGAAATTTGCTACTGTCCTACAAACCTCTGCACTTGGAGGCCCAACAACGTCTACAAGAAGAAGGTTGTGTAGTAGACATCGACAGTAAATCCTCAAATATTCCCGAAAAAATCATATTAAATTGGCATGGCATTCTGAGGACTTTTATTTTCGGGATATTTTTATATTGCACGGATAAGTCAAGAAACAGACAAAAAAATACTATTTTTTACTTTATTTAATATAAATAACAGAAAGTAAAAGTGGGGTACAAAAGGTTGTGCTTCTTGTTTCATCCATCTCATGCTCATCAAAAAGAATCCACTAACAAGGTTGATCAAGTCTTTTTAACAAACTCATTCCGATAATCATGAAACCAGAGAAATTTTGAATAACACTAAGTTACCTCAACGGGGATATGCACATCCCCAATAATAAGTATATCATATTTCTTCTTGACAGTAGGGAGAGGAAATTCAAAACCTCCAAATATAATTGATGGAATTTTCCCAATAGAATTGATACTATGAACCTGAGGTTGTTTCCTCGGAAAGTGTACCGTATGCTCATTACCATTAACATGAAAAGTGACATTGCCTTTGTTGCAATCAATAACAGCCCCTGCAGTATTAAGAAAAGGTCTTCCAAGAATAATAGACATACTATCATCCTCAGGAATATCAAGTATAACAAAGTCCGTTAAAATAGTAACGTTTGCAACCACAATAGGCACATCCTCACAAATACCGACAGGTATAGCAGTTGATTTATCAGCCATTTGCAAAGATATTTCAGTAGGTGTCAGCTTATTCAAGTCAAGTCTAGGATATAAAGAGAGAGGCATAACACTAACACCGGCTCCAAGATCACATCAAGCAGTTTTAATATAATTTCTTTTAATGGAGCAAGGTATAGTAGGTACTCTGGGGTCTCCAAGTTTCTTTGGTATTCCACCCTTAAAAGTATAATTAGCAAGCATGGTGGAAATCTCAGCTTCCGGTATCTTTCTTTTATTAGTAATGATATCCTTCATATATTTAGCATAAGGATTTTTTTTGAGCACATCAGTTAATCGCATACGCAAAAAGATAGGCCTAATCATTTCAGCAAAGCGCTCAAAATCCTCATCATCATTTTTCTTGGATGGTTTCGGAGGAAAAGGCATGGGTTTCTGAACCCAAGGTTCCCTTTCTTTACCATTTTTCCTAGCAACAAAGTCTCTTTTATCATAACGTTGATTCTTTGATTGTGGGTTATCAAGATCAACAACAGGTTCAATTTCTACATCATTATCATTACTAGGTTGAGCATCATCATTAATATTGAACCTAGGTTCATGATCATTACCAGATTGTGTTTCAGCATCAGACATAGAAATATCATTTGGATTATCAGGTGGTTCAGCAATAGGTTCACTAGAAGTTTGCACAGTTCTATCATTTTTCTTCTTCTTCTTTTTAGAAGAACTAGGAACATCAATATTATTTCTTTGAGAATCTTGCTCGATTCTCTTAGGGTGGCCTTCAGGATACAAAGGTTCCTGAGTCATTCTACCAGTTCTAGTAGCCACTCTAACAGCATAATCATTTTTCTTACTATTCATTTCATCAAGCACTTCTTTTTGAGCCTTAAGTACTTGTTCTACTTGAGTGGTAACCATAGAAGCATGTTTGCTAACAAGTTTAAGTTCACCTTTAATATTAGCCATATAATCACCCAAGAATTTAAGCATATCGGAATCATATTTCAATTGTCTACCAAAATAAGCATTGAAATTTTCTTGTTTGACAATAAAATTATCAAACTCATCAAAGCATTGCCTAGCAGGCTTATAGTGAGGGATATCACCTTCATCAAATCTATAGAGAGAATTTATCTTTACTACCTGTGTCGGGATATCGGGATCAGGAGGTTCTTCAGTAAATAAATAATTAAGATCATATGTTTCTTCAACAGGCGGTATATTAAGACCATGTATTTCTTCAATAGGAGGTAAATTCTTAACGTCTTCAGCTTTAATACCTTTTTCTTTCATAGATTTCTTTGCCTCTTGCATATCTTCGGGACTGAGAAATAGAACACCTCTCTTCTTCGGAGTTGGTTTAGGAATAGGTTCAGTAATTGGAGCAGGAGCTGGCTCAGGAGGTGCCTAATTATTTTCATTTGTCAACATATTATTCAATAGAATTTCAGCTTCATCCGGTGTTCTTTCCCTGAAAAGAGAACTAGCAGAACTATCCAGGTAATCTCTGGAAGCATCGGTTAGTCCATTATAAAATATATCAAGTATTTCGGGTTTATTAAGAGGATGATCAGGCAAAGCATTAAGTAACTTGAGAAGCCTCCCCCAAGCTTGTGGGAGACTCTCTTCTTTAATTTGCACGAAGTTGTATATTTCCCTCAAAGCAGCTTGTTTCTTATGAGCAGGGAAATATTTAGCAGAGAAGTAATAAATCATATCCTGGGGACTACGCACACAACCAGGATCAAGAGAATTAAACCATATCTTAGCATCACCCTTTAATGAGAACAGAAATATTTTGAGTATATAAAAGTAACACGATCTCTCATCATTAGTAAACAGGGCAGCTATATCATTTAACTTAGTAAGATGTGCCACAACAGTTTCAGATTCATAGCCATAAAACGGATCAGATTCAACCAAAGTAATTATATCAGGATCAATAGAGAATTCATAATCCTTATCAGGAACACATATAGGTGAAGTAGCAAAAGCAGGGTCGGGTTTCATTTTATCTCTAAGTGATTCTTTGTTCCATTTAATTAATAACCTCTTAAGCTCATATCTATCTCTGCAAGCTAAAATAGCGACAGAAGATTCCATATCAAAAAGATAGCCCTCCGGAATAACAGGCATATTTTCATCATCACTATCATCATCGTATTCAGATTCAACAATTTCTTTTTCTCTAGCCCTAGCAATTTGTTCATCAAGAAATTCACTAAGGGGCACAGTAGTATCAGGCATAGAAGAAGTTTCATCATAAGTATCATGCATAGCAGAAGTGGCATCATCAATAACATGCGACATATCAGAACGAACAGCAGAAGCAGGTGTAGGTGTCGCAAACTTACTCGTAATAGAAGGTGAATCAAGTGCAGAGGTAGATGGCAGTTCCTTACCTCCCCTCGTAGTTGAGGGATAGATCTTGGTTTTTGGATCTCTCAAATTCTTCATAGTGTCCAGCAGATATAAATCCCAAGTGACTCAAAGAATAGAGCTATGCTCCCCGGCAACGGCGCCAGAAATTAGTCTTAATAACCCACAAGTATAGGGGATCGCAACAGCTTTCGAGGGTAGAGTATTCAACCCAAATTTATTGATTCGACACAAGGGGAGCCAAAGAATATTCTCAAGTATTAGCAGCTGAGTTGTCAATTCAACCACACCTGGAAACTTAGTATCTGCAGCAAAGTGTTTAGTAGCAAAGTAATATGATAGTGGTGGTAGCGGCAACAAAAGTAAAGACAGCAAAAGTAATGTTTTTAGTATTTTGTAGTGATTGTAACAATAGCAGCGGGAAAGTTAAATAAGCGAGAACCAGTATATGGAAAACTCGTAGGCACCGGATCAGTGATGGATAATTATGCCGGATGCAGTTCATCATGTAACAGTCATAACATAGGGTGACACAGAACTAGCTCCAATTCATCAATGCAATGTAGGCATGTATTCCGTATATAGTCATACATGCTTATGGAAAAGAACTTGCATGACATCTTTTGTCCTACCCTCCCGTGGCAGCGGGGTCCTATTGGAAACTAAGGGATATTAAGGCCTCCTTTTAATAGAGAACCGGAACAAAGCATTAGCACATAGTGAATACATGAACTCCTCAAACTATGGTCATCACCGGGAGTGGTCCCGATTATTGTCACTTCGGGGTTGCCGGATCATAACACATAGTAGGTGACTATAGACTTGCAAGATAGGATCAAGAACTCACATATATTCATGAAAACATAATAGGTTCAGATCTGAAATCATGGCACTCGGGCCCTAGTGACAAGCATTAAGCATAGCGAAGTCATAGCAACATCAATCTCAGAACATAATGGATACTAGGGATCAAACCCTAACAAAACTAACTCGATTACATGATAAATCTCATCCAACCCATCACCGTCTAGCAAGCCTACGATGCAATTACTCACGCACGGCGGTGAGCATCATGAAATTGGTGATGGAGGATGGTTGATGATGATGACGGTGACGAATCCCCCTCTCCGGAGCCCCGAACGGACTCCAAATCAGCCCTCCCGAGAGGTTTTAGGGCTTGGCGGCGGCTCCGTATTGTAAAACACGATGATTTCTTCTCTCTTATTTTTTTCTCTCCGAAAGCAAATATATAGAGTTGGAGTTGGCGTCGGAGGGTTTCTAGGGGGCCCACGAGGTAGGGGTGTGCGCCCTAGGGGGCGCCCCCCACCCTCGTGAGAAGGGTGTGGGCCCCCTGGTCTTCATCTTTGGCGTGGATTTTTTATTGTTTTTTCCAAGATGTTCCGTGGAGTTTCAGGTCATTCCGAGAATATTTGTTTTCTGCACATAAAACAACACCATGGCAATTCTGCTGAAAATAGCGTCAGTCCGGGTTAGTTCTATTCAAATCATACAAGTTAGAGTCCAAAACAAGGGCAAAAGTGTTTGGAAAAGTAGATACGATGGAGACGTATCAAGGAGCTATCGGTAACCAGCAAGACATGCGCTTCGTCAGATAGCATTGTCTGCTCTGAAGACCTTGTTTCCACTCCAGATTTTTCCATGACCGTGCCAAATGGCTGATGCACAGGAAGAGTAATTGAATGTACTAAAATTGTTGACAAATTTAACACGTAATAAAAAAATGATGGCATGATATAATTCACATATAAGATGACTGGCTAACTAGGGTGGCATTGCAAAATTCACATATATGATGCCTGGCTAGACAAGATGGCATTGCATGATTCACATATACGATAAAGAAACTAAACAGATGTCATGGACACAAAGCATGTCTAAACTAAGCAGATGACATCTTTAATGTATACAGTAAGCAATGCAAGGCACCATATGCATGATATTACCAACATCAGCATGCCAAGTTAGAGCGAAGACCTCATGGGGTAAATAGGAGTGGTCTTCTCCTTCTGAATCCCCCTCATAACAGTTATCTTCCTCTTGATTACGATCCGAAATGGGTGGAGGGGGGCTGCCTTTGCGCCCACCATGGAACGACGTCTGCTTGAAATTTTATTGCCACGCAAGGCTCGTCTCTTTTGCTCTACATGATCAGTTCCATTGTGTACAATAACTGGCATGCATAGGAATAAAACATAGTGAGATTATGTAAGGAGTGCATGCACAAATCCAGAGTGATGGTAGAAAACTGTGGATAGACCCAAAACCAATGATAATAGGCAGATAATAGCTTTAGTTAAAAAAATATAGATAATGGCTCCTTTAATGTTTGTTTGCACCCAACATGAAACTCATAGTAGACACCGGAGATTAACTAGATAGTAGACAGATAGTACTGATTGCTGCCCCAATATGTACCCCACAACCATTTAAAAACTCAAGTTTCAGCATTAGTTTGGACCTGACTCGGAGTCTAATAGGTGAACACGATGATAATGTAGCATGGCATCATATTAAGCGACGCATAACGTAAGAAGACATGGAAGAGTGCGACCTCTCTTGCGGACCCGTGTAGTCCTCAAGGTCATCTGCTCAGTTGATGATGGCAATGCAGTTGCCGTGGCTGCCGGCGGCGGGGAAGAAGATCTGAGGCGGCGAAAGACAGTCTAGAGAGCGGATCCCTGCTATGGTGAACCCTTCCATCGTTGGAGCAGCTGAGCTAGGGTGGAACACAGCGCCGCAGGAGCAGGACAAACCACACAAGGTTTTCTTTGACACATATCTGTAACAGAAGTAATTGAGTAAGGGCTTGTTTGAATTTGAGGATTCTAACAATGCAGGGATAGGGAATAGACATGAATAGGATAGGAATGCACGTGCAAAACAGAGAATTTAAAAACACAGGATTTCTACCAATCTGGGTGTTTGATTCACAACAATTGGAAGATCACAGGATGCAAAAAAGCATGGTGAGATTAAGTCAAACCACAAGAAAATGTACGGTTATAATGCTATTATGCTACTATCTCTTAGTCTTGTGCTTGATGAATAGGAATATGAAAAGGAGGAGAAGTGGAAATTAGAATTCCTACGGTTTTTCTTTCAAGGAGACACTAAAGGAACAAATCCTACAGTTTTCCTTTGCTCCATTCCTTTGCACCAAATTCATGAAAAGTAGTACCATAGGAAACTTTTCAATTCCGATGTTTTTCATTCACTTTTCCTTTCAAGCACTGGCGATTCTAGTAGGCAGGCTTGAGCAAGGAAAATCCCACACTTAAAAAATGTTTTTGTGCTACTTCTATTACTTTGGACCCAGGCCACTGCCATACTAGCTCAACTCCCAGGCCCATCGACAAATGCACAGCTCAAACACGCAGAGATAAATAATGATGGCGTTCAAGAGAGTCCATCACGGATAGCTAAGTTGCCCGGTACCTCACTGCTTGTCATATAGTAGGACAATATAATCGTATTTCCCGTTACTACGAGTGCTCAGTGGACAATATATATAACATGTAGAGTAAAAAAGAGATGCAACAAGTGTACAACCTCTTTGGCGAAGCCATGTCGATCTCAGCGTGATTGGGTTGGCCGGTGAGGATGCTCCGGCTGACTTGGCTGTCGGAGGAGGGGAAGAAGATCTTAGGCGTCTTGAGATGGAGCCCGAGGTACTGCTCCGCTGTGATGGAGGGTTTCGTCGTTGGAGCAGCTCCGGTGAGTTGTACGACGCCGAGGCTGAAGTAGGACAAGAGAGACAACGAACAACGTTAACCTGAGTGGAATTCTAATAGCATCTCCAATACATGACGTAAAATACATAAACACAAAGTGCTAGATGTAAAATACATCAGCCGCTCATCTCTGAACTTAACTGTCGAAACTGAATTTAACTGTTGAAACTGAACTTAACTATCAAAACTGAACTTAACCGTCGAAACTGAATTTTGCTATCGAAACTGAATTTTGCTGTCGAAACTAAATGCACTAGCAAGGTGAGGCTACATGTCGGTCGACTGACTTTTTCATCTCTGGTCAGTCAATTTTGCAGCCGTTGGATACGGAATCAAGGGCCTGCGGTTCATCTTCAACCTCCACCCCCTGAGCCGGCCAAACAGCAGCACCCCGCCGCCCGCGGCCGGTGGTGCGTCGCCCCGCCCGCCCCGAAAACACTCCCCACCGCCGGTCCGCCGCCGGTTCGGCCATCCCTCTAGGCCCCCCCGTGCCGAGCTTTTTCTCCGGCGATCCCCACGCCACCGCCCCACCAACGCCCCACCACCGCCGGCGACCACCGCCCCCATCCTGAACCCTAAGATAGATAGTGGGGTACCTCTCCGGCGAGCCCCCCTCCCTGTTGCGGCTGGTTCTTCCTTCACCCCGGTGGCATCGGAGTGAAGTGTAGCTAAATCAGAGCAGCATCGCAAGCAAGAGCAAGAGCGAGAGCAGCAGCGCAAGCAAGAGCAATAGCAAGAGCAGACCAGGCAGGGGACCGAGAGCAAGAGCAGAGCAGCAGCGCGAGCGAGAGCTAAAGCAGCAGGTCCTACTGATGTGGACATCGCCGCCGAGGGAGCGACGCCATGGAGGAAGTGGCCGGCGACGCCGCCGTGGATGGAGCCGCGCCGTGTCAGCTCGGGACCGAGCGCCGGCAGCACCGTGAGATCGAATCAAGAAGAAAATGCGGCGATTAGTGTACAACCTCTTTAGTGGCGCCGATTAGGCCACAACTTCATCCGAGGAAACAGTGATGATGATGCTCTTCCAGTGGTGCAGGTGAAGACGGCGGTGTGGGAATGGAGGTGGAGCGAAAGACGAGGGGAACGTCGGGGCAGCTCCTTGGAGGTGGAGGACGGGGTGGTTGAACCGGCGGGACGATGAGATTGATGACGGATCCTCATCCGGTACGATGGATGAGGGACATCGAGGCGTTGCTGTGGATGACGTCGTCGGGGAAGAGGCTCCGGCTGGGTGGCGGATGGAGCAGGGTGTCGGGTTTCGTCGGGGGTTTTCACGGCCTCGGTGTACGAATGGGTGGGCGGATGGGATGGCACTGGGGAACCATGTCTTAGAGACGCGCTTGTATGGAATGGGGTAAGTTACGAAAGTACCCCCACCGATTTGAGGCGGTTCTTTCGGTTCAGGGGTACCACGGGCATTTCGCGTGTCGGGATTTCACAGGAGGTGGGAGTTTTCGCGCGCGTTGTAATTTTGGAATAGCAAGGCGCGGGTTGAGATGGAGGGAGTTGTCGGAGCACAACAAGACAAAGATATATCTTAAATATTTCGGGCTAACAAGGCGCTGGTTGAAGAGGCGGGAGTTTCGTAGCATGATAGACAGAGACGCTAGCTTGAATTTTCGGCATAATAAGGCGCGGCTTGAAATTTCGGAAGAACAAGCTTAACGTGTACCAAAAAAAATACAATTTGCACCTCAACACGCACAACACACACACAAACACCATTTAGACTAGAGTAAGGTACACGTGCATTGCACGCATGAGATTTGGCAACCAAATTATGAATAAATACCACATTATAGCATGCAAGCTTTGAGTCATATATGCATGATGTAGATGTTCGTTTAATTCTTATAGTTCATTTCATTCAAAATCATCTAGTTTTTATAAGAAAGCTAATCTATTTTAAGATTCATGGAATTGTGCGTCGTAAGACATAAAGTAAAAACAAGTAATGGAAAATCATGTAGAAAAACATTTGGGCAATTCTGATACGGAAGATTCTAGAACAAATAAGAAGTGCTTGTGTTTTGATGTTTGTGCATTATGCTTAAGTTCAACCATGGAGTCTTCTAGATTATACATGTGGCGAAATCTAGTGGAATCTAGATGATATCCAACGGCCAGTAGTGCTCAAATTTGCCATCTTTGGACCATCGGATTCGCCTCATCCAACGACCATCTTTCAAAGTTAAAGTTACCAGCACACAATATAAAAAATATAAAATATAAAAAATATATATAGGGGTATAGATATAGATATGTGATGCAAAAGCCGCCCATCATCTCCAATTAGAATAGTGTGTCCATGCACGGATGCGACGTGGCCAAATGATGTCTGCCATCGGTATCTCAAATTCAAATTAGTCTGACCTTGTTCAATGTGTATACATTACAACATGCTCGTTTCCAAACCACACCGCGCAGATCTCCGTTATATTCATGCATGCATGGGTTTCAAACATCAGGATCTCTTATTCAAATATTTGAATTCAACTTTACATTGATTGTGACCTCCCCTATTCAGCTATTCTTTTACACCCACACAGTAGTCTTCTCTTTATAATTGTACCACTAACTTTCTCTCGTGCATGCATTCACACACACTACCAGTCGGCATTATCCATCGCACGCATGCAATCTTTTTCTTCAGGCCGGTCTCCCATGAAGGCACACACCAACACACATCCCCCTCTCCATCATATCGGGCATTCTTTATCTCTCATGCGTGCATGCACAACGATCGATGTTCCTCTATGTATGTGTGTATATAACTAGGTCTTTCATAGTTTTCCACACAAACCGATCAATCGATATATCCAGTGAGGTCTCACCCTCTTTCCCACGTCCACATCGATCAATCTATACCTCTCTATATAGGATTAACATATATAGCTAATACACCCACATTAATTATGTATCCAACGTCCCCCTCTCATCATCCATGCCTTCCACTTCATCTCTCAGACGCGTGCACAATGGCGAAGACAGGGGGAAGTAAGGGCCCTCCCCCCTCCCCCCTAACATCACTATATATCAAGGCTAATATGAATGTGATCATTAGAGAATTGCTGCTAAAAATGGTTTAAGTTCATGAATTGACCCTCCTCGTAAAGTATTAGCAATGCTTGGCCCCCTAGCTCATTTATTTTTCATGGCTCCGCCACTGCGCGCATCAGCGCATGTGTTCGCCCCCCCTCTCTAAATATCGATCTCGCACTTGTGCATTCCTTCATAGTCTCCCTCCACTCGGCCCCTCGCACCATCTTCTAGCCCCCCACCGGATTTTGCCACATGTACAATCTAGCAGACTCCATGGTTGAACTTAAGCATAATGCACAAACCTCAAAACAACAGTGATTCTCTTTTGTTCTAGAATCTTCCGTATCATAATTGCCCAAACTTTTTTCTAGTTGAATTGCCATTATTTGTTTTTACTTTATGCTTTACAACGCACAATTCCATGAATCATAAAATAGATTAAGGGCTTCTTTGATTCAAAGGATTCTCAAAGGAATTTTGGAGGATTCTAATCATTAGGATTTTTTCCTATCTTGGTTGTTTGATTCGTAGGATTGTAAACCATAGGAATTTTTCCATATGATTCATTTGCACTAGATTTCATAGGAAACATCCCATCCACTCAAACCTCTTTGAAAGAATTCTGTGTTTTTTCTATGCACAATCAAACACTCGTACAATCCTGTAGGATTCAAGACGACATTCCACTATAATCCCATGTTTTTCCTATTCCCGCGTTCTTAGCTTTTTTGTAAAAACTAATTGATTTTGAATGAGATGAACTATAAGAATTAAACGAAGGGCTACATCAGACATATATGACTTAGAGCTTACATGCTATAGTGTGGTATTTATTCATAATTTGGTTGCAAAATCTGATGCGTGCAATGCATGTGTACCTAACTAGTACTTCAAGTATGTGCAAAACACGTAAATTAGAATACCAATGGCACGCTACACAGTGTCTCTCTTACAGTTCATGAAGCCACGTGGCACATGTGTAGGCGTTGTCGCGACCTTCTTGCATGGATTGATCACAGTGACGTGCTGCTGGTTCCAGAAGAATGTACTCGTCCTCCCTGAGCCATACTGGCGGTACATGCACGAAGCGAAGATGTGCACGCACGCCATGCACGCACTCATTCCTCGCACGCACATGCGGGTACACGGGCGGATGCAATTTTGTACCAAGATCCACCCCATGTGATAATTTGACACGTGTAAAATCGTTCACTTCATTGATGGTCAATTAATACAGCGCATGCAAATTGAGTGGACGTGAGGGCGGAAGAAAGACATTATTACTCCACTGCACGCATGCGAGTAGTTAAATCGTGGGTTGCTAGTAGTACTTCCATTGGTCTCCTTCGTATTTTGTGCCAATTTTTGACAGTAACATAATATTTACGCATTTGAGTAGTGTAGTACTTGAAATTTATGTTCCGCTAAACTCATCGGGAGCCGTTTCGGGCCTCGAAATCAAAACCATCAATTAATCTTTACCTTGTTCCCATCACATTCGAAAGCCTGCTCACACCTACTAGTAGTACGTACCAAACCTGAACGTGTTCCCACTATGCAGGTATTAGTACTAGTGCTAGTACTTAGGTTATAAAAAGGGGAACTACCTAACCGAAAATCACTCTACCTTTCCTCCTCATAAGTGCTTCTTCTTCGTCCGTTGTTGCCATGGCCGGTGAGCAGAGCTCTAGGTCGAGAACTACTCGTAACAAGGGAGCAGCAACCAAGGCTACGGAAAAAAAAGAGAGGGCTCGCCGCCATGCAGAGACCTCGAAAGATCTCTCACGGGCAGGCGATGGCTCCCAGGAGCGCCCTAGCCGCGGAGGCGAACATGCCGAGCCGGTGGAGCTGGAGTCGTTACCCCTCGGCGGCATGCCCGATCAGCTCAATAAGCAGAAGGAGTTCATCCAAGGCTTGATGGAGTTGCTGAAGGAGAGCCTCAACGACATGCCCGCTGAGCTCAATCAGTAGGGGGAGTTGACCGCCGGCTTGGTGATGCTGCTGAAGAAGAGCATTTCCTCGGAGAAGAAGGCGACCGGCGAAATCCTGCGACTTCAGGAGGACAATGCGAAGCTCTGCGACGAGATCGACCTGTTGAAGGAGAAGAACGCCGGCTGGAAGAAGCTGCATGAGAATAGTAGTTCCTCGATGAAGATGCTGCAGGCCCTCGCCATGGAACATATGGAAGAGTTGGCGAAGCTCCGCATCAAGCACCCGGCTGCTGTCAAGGTACGTAATATGGCCGTGGAACAGATGATGAAGGCTCGCGTCGAGAAATGCCGCGTCATGGACACAATGATGAAGATGGCGGAGGAGACGCGCAAGGAGATGGAGGTCGTGGAGGCGATGAAGAAGCAGTTACGACTCCGCGGCGAATTAGATCATTTTGGGGTGATAATCTTCCTTCTTCTTTTGCTCATGTGTTTCATCTTTTGCTTCGGGTGTTTCGCCGCATGTGTCACGTTCTCTGCGAGGCATGAATAGAACAATGTTTTTTGAGGGAATGAATAGAACAATGCTAACAATGAGATGACTAGCAAATTAGATCATTTTTTATCGCCATATGGCACTAGGCTGCCTTGTTTCGTGCTCCTCCGTCGCAGTACTACTCCAGTGGAAAACTTGAGTATACCGCACGGTTCTTTGCTCCTCCTCGATCAGGTCGTCGGCGCATTTATACGAGCAGTCAAATCACAAGGCCCCACCTTCCAGCAGTAATGAGCCGTCAAATCACAAAGGCCCTCGCCTCTCGTGAAACCGACCAAGCTAGACTGCCCCGACCTCTAGCCTTTTAAAAAATGGATACTTTTTTACAACAGTAGTAGTATCGATGGATTTCGCCATGGAGCAAAACTTGAAATTAAAAAAAGGTGGTACATATAGAGAGCGCTCGTCGCCAAATTATGCATATAGTACTATTAAAAAGGCTAGTCACAATAGTGGTGTCCAGCACAACCCACCCCTCAAATAAAACTAAGAGGGTGCTTGGATACGTTTTAGTCCCATGACTAAAAGTAGTGGGACTAAAACATGCTAGCCTCACCCATGCTTGGATCCAAATACTAAAAAGGCTAAAATCAAGTTAATGAGCATTTATTATCCTCCAAACCCTCCAATCTAGAACTCACCTGTGTTAAAGGAGAGGAGTTAAATGAGTAGAGAGAGGACTAATCCACATTTTAGTAGGGGTACCCCTGACTAAAATTTTTTAGTCTCAAGACTAGTTTTAGCCCCTCTTTAGTCAGGGGTGCTTGGAACTTTAGCCTCTTAAAGAGACTATTTTTAGTCAGACTAAAATAAGTCCCTTGGATCCAAGCACCCTCTAAGCATCCTGGAATTCTTTGACAAAACTAAGCACCCTGAAATTCTTTGACAACTAAACTGCTAGCTATATGATGTTGGCCATATATATTGTACGTATATAATGTGAAGAAACGAGTGGTAGTACTATACCAACTAAAAGATGAAATGTAAGAAATACTAGTATGTACGTACTGAAGAGTTAAAGTAACAAGAAGAAACATAACATAGTTCTGCTGGGGGCTCAGCACAACACACCCCTCAAATTAAATTAAGCACACCCGAAATTAAACTTTGCAACTATTCCGGTAGACACTGCATTAGAACCACCATGAGCAACGACACTGCCACCTTACTCGGAGTCCTCGTCCACGTCCTCGACTTCGTCCTTGTCCCTCTTCCTCTTGGCTGATACTTCTTTGCTTGAACTGCACACTTGGCTGTTGCTCTTCATCCAACCCTTGTAGATATTGAAGCAAAGGTAGCCATCCATTGCAGCGTAGTGGATGTGGTCTATATCTAGTAAATTCCGCTGCCATGCATGACGATGAAACGTGTAATGAGGTTTCTCCAGTTTACCGTACGAAGGATGAACCATGGCTCCTGCCAGGGTCAGCATTGAAGGCTGACGAGAGGACACCAGCCGATTCTTCTGGAGGTCGAAGGTGTTGCCTACAACGAGGCCTATCCGATGCAGGACTTCTTTGTCGTTACCAAAGTCTACAGTAACAAATTTGACTAGGTTGCTCTCGAGGAAGTCCTTAAAATCCTGGCACTCAATGTCAGCATGGCATATGTGGTAGACCAAGCATAAGTCATGCACGCAAACCTGGATCACGGCGGGCTTCTTCCTCTCTTCGTCCTTTAGATCCTTCTCTCGTCCCAGGACTATGGTGTACTCAACATCTAGCCCAGCAACCCACTCATCATCTGAGTCTTTGAACATGCGTCTGAAGCGAGAAAGGCATCCTTTCACCGTCGCGGAAGAACGGGTGTAGATGACGTCAAACTCATCGTCGGTGATGGTTCTAACCTTGTACTCACCGCCGATCGTGGAGATTTGGGACGCCATGGATTTGGGAGGAGGGTTAGGATTAGTGGAACTGCCGTAATGTGAATGGACGGGACGACTAGGAGCGAACCGCCGTAGTATTGAAAGACGTGCGGGGACGAGTAGGAGCGAACTGCTAGCGTGTGAACGGCAGGGTAGTGGCTTTCCATTCTCCCATGATACGGGCTTCCGAGAGCCCTTGGATCTGAGATCGAACGGTTGCATGGCGTGATTCTAGACCTATGGGTGAATATCCTATCCTGGAGGGTTATTCTGCAAATTTTCAGCAACTTAGCATGCGACCGTTTGATCTCAGATCCAAGGGCTGCCAGTAGCCCGTATCATGGTCGCGCCTACCACGACCGTCGCGTCGCTCGCGCGGTCGCGCCCTTGGAGATTTAACATGGTGCGTTAGGCTATCTGATGTTGGCATGTCATACATAGTCATCACTTAGTCACTCATACTACAACAAGGTTGGCTATAAGTGTATTTTGTTTACTCCTCTCTATCTCTTTCTTCGTACTCAAGGAAGAAACGGTGCTAAGCGCGTGTATTTATTGCATTTGCCAAGGAGTGACCTCTTCCAATGAAATGGTGTTGCTAAGTTTGCTTCATTTAATTAGCTATAGACTCAAAATTGTCTTTTCACCTAGGTACACACGCTTAGCAACATTTCTTCCTTGGGTCACCAAACTAGTCTCTCTCTTCTTGATTAACTTGCCACATCAGACTTTATGCTTATGTGGCAAGCTTAAGCACCTGTAGGAGCAAGTAAAAGTAAGTACAATAGTGCGCTTTACATGGCATTTTTGCATATGTGGAGGAAAGAGAGGCAAGGAAAAAGTAGAGAAGTGGGCTCTCATGCAAGAGCCAGCCTCTACTACATGGTGGAGAGAGGCACCTGTATGGAGGTGGTCAGGAATCTAGGAGATTCACGCCGGTCGTAGCACCGCAGTTAAAATGGTAATGACAAGTCAAATCACGAGGCCCCACCTGTCCAGCAATAACTCGCTGTCAAATCACATAGCCCTATGTTTGCAGCAGCCTACTCCCTCGTCTTCTCGCGTCTCTGTCGAACCGACTAGGCGGAACTGCCCCGCCGCCTACCGCGTAGGAAAAGCCCCGCCCTCGACTTTTAAATAGTATACAGTATACTACTTTTGTATCCATGGATTGCGCCCGCGCCATGGAGCAAAGCGTCTAGAAAACGGAGGAGAGACGGTGGTCTTGCAATAGAGAAGAGGGAGAGGCGAGATAGTGGTTTTGGAATGGAGATGATGGAGAGGAGAGGATGTGGTTTTGCAATGGAGAAGAGGGAGAGGAGCGTGCGGCAATGATTTAGGATTGGACGAGAGGGCCGATGCGCTCTGACAGGATCAAAATCAAAATCAATTTACCCTTCAATTAAGAAAGCGACCCCACATTAACTAGTCTCCCTTTTATTCTGGGTCATAATTGACCATGATTTTCGCACATAAAATATATGTTATACGTTGTATACAAGGCCACTATCAAAATTACAATTTGCAACTAAACAAGGCCACTAAGATTAATCGAGGCAAAATTGATGGCGTTTGCCTCATACTAGCACCCGAGGACATTAATATCCCTTGTGTGCATGCGGGAGTGAGAAGGTTAGCTTGCATTCCCAACATTAATCAACCAATAAGGAGTAAGAGGGTTGGCTTGTTGTGCTTGGGAGAGAAAAACCACATTAATTAACACGACAATCAAGGTGACAAGCTAGCTTGCAGCATTGACTTAAACATAGCATTGATTTTTACATTGGTACCTGTAATATGAGTTTGTGGCCTTGTATACAAAAATGGAGGGAGTATAATTTGAAAGTACATTCAGATATGAACCAAACGATACAATTTTTGGTGACATGCATTCACATTTTGCTTGTCAAATACAGTACGTGGTCAAACTTTGACCCAAAATACGCGAAACAACAAAAAAAAACTTCCAAGACCAGCGCCGCTCCGCTCTTCTCCTCTTAAACCACCGCCGCTCCTCTCCTGTTCCAATCTAAATGCAGCACCGCTCCTCTCCTCTTCCATTTCAAAACCACCGCCCCTCCTCTCCTGTTCCATTCCAAAACCAGTGTCTCTCCTCTCCCGTTCTAATCCAAAACCAGCACTGCTCCTCTCCTCTTCCATTCAAAAACCACCGCCGACGAGTGAAGGTGCTGTGGAGAAGTAGATCGATGGAGGAGTACAACCGATACGTGAGGATCGCAGACGGCGACCCTGTGAAGCTAGCTAGGATGTTGGAGATACAGTCTTGGTTTGACAACAAGGACCAACTAGTGGTGACGACGACATCCATGGCCAAATATCTGCAACAGAGCGAAAAGGCGGCGATACTCCCGGAGGGAGTTGCGCTGGAGTACATAGAGCTGCTCCTCTGGGCCATGGAGCAAACAGATTCACCAAATCCGATCGTGAGGGAGCGGTGGTTGGAGTATCGATCCCAGATGGAGCATCCACCAGAGATTGAAGGATCGAGCATCTACAGGGTGCCGTTTGTGAGGGTGTCCTGCCAGAGCGAGCCGGTGGAGTCTTCGTCGACCGAACCCAACTGCAAGAGGAGAAAAGCAGTTGGCCTAACGCCGCTTCCCCGCCATCGTCTCCCTCGCCGTTCACATCGTCTCATGGGGCGGCTATCTGCCGCCGAGGAATAGGAGGGGGCTTCCCCTTAGCCCAATAGTCGGGCAGGTTGTGAATTGTCAGGAGGAGCTTAGGGTTGTCAGTATTTGCAGGTTGTGAATTGTGTTTTGTGCTTTGTATTTTGAGAGTACTTTCAGATATGAATGTCTTCTGAATTTCAGATTTGCAGTATTGAGCATATGAAGTATTTTATGAATTATAGATATCTATTTTTAGCACTTAAAAAATGTACTTTCATAGGAGTATAAAAGTGCAGACAATGTGATTCTCAGAGAAGAAACTGCAAGTTTCAGTTTCAGATAAGAAACTGCAACTTTCAGAGGCAGAGCATTTATATAAACACGGCCTTTTCAAACAGGGTTAACATCATGTTGGAAGTTTTATTCATGGTCAAAAATGGAACTACCAGCCAGTTAACATCATGCTGATCAACATTCATGCATAGCACATCTTCATATGATGCACAGTCAAAATGCCCACACAATGTCGAGTGTGCGAAACACAGAGAAAACGAGGGACGAAGTTTTGGCAAGTGTTGGACGTGGTTTTGGGCTGCCCCGTCTAGGCTTTCATTTTTAACATGCGCAGACCACGTCCTCGGATGGGAGGTCCATAGGCCTATTTGTATTTTCTTAGGGCCGTCATGTATCGACCGGCCTATGGACCTCCCATCCGAGGTTTTATTTTTGGCAGCCCAATTTATGTTTTTTGAAGAAAACGCAGAGGTCTGTTCTATTTTTCTATATAAGAATAGGAACGCCAAGTCCAACTTATGTTTCCCTTCTAACTATATTATATATATTTAAATTATTTTATATGTTGACTGTTTAGTTCACATAATTGGCAAATAGATGACCGCTCTCGTGATCCCCTTCGCCCCCGCCACCACCTCCACCCTCGCCGCCGCCCCCGTCACTACCTCCACCCTCGCCGCCGCCATAGATCTCGCCGCCACCCCCCGCCTCCTGACTCCGGGTGCGCTTGCCCCCCTCAGCAAGTCTGCTCGCACGCCCCATGGAGTCGCCAGCCATATCCACGGGGGAATGGCGGGAAGACAGGAATATGTACAAGATGCATCTCCCACATGTCTACAAAGCCTTCCTGCGGATGCTCCAGCCGCTCGACTCCGTCGCGCCGGCGGTGCTGCGGGAGACTCGAGGGAGGAGATGGAGGGAGCGGGCGATGCGGATCC
This sequence comes from Triticum urartu, assembly GCF_056163025.1. Lineage (NCBI taxonomy): Eukaryota > Viridiplantae > Streptophyta > Magnoliopsida > Poales > Poaceae > Triticum > Triticum urartu. The sequence goes on from NC_141875.1 coordinate 562,774,205, forward strand.
GCGACGACGCTCTCTCCTGGACCCAGTGCACACGCGCATGGAGGGAAGCAGAGGAGGAAGCTGCGAGTGAGGAAGCCGAGGAGGGACCGAATCCGTTCTCTCACTCGCGCAGGTATGCTCGGATGTGCAAGGATCATGTGGATTGGGAGCTGCTGAATCTAGCCCTGCGGATCTACTTCGAAGGAGATTTCTCGGAGAAGCACAGGATGCCCCACCCCAGTGAGCCGCCGATTGCCTTCGTTCAATGGGCGAAAGGAGAAGTGAATTCAGGAGATCCACGCCATCCTGCGAGATGGGAATGCTTGACTGGACTCCTGCCCACCAGCACGCCACCGGAGCCAGAGCAGGTGGATCCCCTACCTTACCTCTCCCCCAAACTTGCAGAAGATTGAAATTAGGCTTGCAATATGCTTCAATTGAGCTGTCTGGTGGTTATTTCTGCTTCCTGAGAGACAACATCTGGCTGGAGGATGAGAAGGAACCAGGAACTCTGATGAATTTCCCCTATCACAATGGGGGGAGCGCCGGTTGGGCAGTGGTACGGCCCACCTCTGCCTCAAATGGGGGCACAATCTGGGCAGGCGCCTGTAATTGCCCAAGATCAATCTGCTGGTGGTTCTGACTCTCAGATCAGTGGGAAATCTCAAGGCAAGAATCAGCAAAAGAAGAGATAGGACATCCAGAAAACTGCTCATGCCCCTGCTTCGGGCCTTATGACATACTCTAAGGTGATCTGCTACAACTGTGGGGAACCAGGGCATCATTTGGATAAATGTGTCAAGCCCAAGAGTTGTTTTACCTACAAAATGGTTACCCATAAAGTTGAGAATTGCCCTGTCAGAAGGAAAACCCATAGTTCTGATAGATATGTTGGAAGTGCTGATCCAGGATTATGTCCACCATTGACAGAATTTTCTGATGCACAGAATTAGATAGTTTCTTTCCCCTTTCTAGTTGTAGATCTCTGCCCAGATGTGGTAGTGACCACACTCCTTTGCTATATGACTCGAGTCTTAACCAAACTCCAAAGAGCAATAGTTTTAAATTTGAAAAGTGGTGGTTGCTTAGAGAAGATTTTACTGAGCTAGTCAGGAAAATCTGGAATGAGCCTACCGGGAGCAGCTGCCCCCTAGAAAATTGGCAGATCAAAATCAGGAGATTTAGAAGAACTATCAAAGGGTGGAACTACAATGAGGAAGCTAATCTTATAAGATACAAAAGGCTTCTCCTCCTTGAGTTTGATTCTCTAGATATTAAGGCAGAAACCACTGACCTCTCTAAGGCTGAGACTAATAGATTAAACTTTTTCCATGGAGAGCTCAAGAAAATTTGGCTTCAAGAAGAAATCAAAGCCAAACAAAGGTCTAGAGATAGGAACATTAAGGAGGGTGATAGAAATACTGCTTACTTCCATGCAGTAGCTAACCAGAGGAGGAGGAAAACCCTCATTCACTCCCTTGATGGCCCTAATGGCCCTGTTACTGAGGTAGATGAGATGCTGAAAGTGGCTAGTGACTTCTACAAAGACATGTTTAAGAAACAAAACCCTTCTGGGTTCTCTCTACAAAACAATTTTTTTTCTCTGCTTCTGAAAAAGTCTCTCCTGCTGAAAATGAGCTGCTAGAAGCTCCTTTTTTAGAGATAGAGGTGAAGGAAGCCATTTTTAGCTCTTATCCTGATGGGGCTCCTGGTCCTGATGGGATTCCCTTCTTGTTTTACCAGCATTTTTGGGACTTGGTGAAAAATAATCTCTTAGATCTTTTCCAAGCCTTTCATAGAGGAGAGTTGGATCCAGCAACTTACTCATGGGGGGTCTGTTGGGGTCAAGTTAAATAACTGTGAAAGTGATTTTTTTTCCTTGCTGGTAAAGGCCTTAGGCACGGTGACCCCATCTCCCCGCTTTTGTTTAATTTAGTAGTGGACGTTCTTACTAAAATGCTGAGCAAAGCTGCTGATCATAGTCTGATTGCAGGGCTCTATCCTGAGGTGTGCCTTGGTGGCATCATCTGCCTTCAATATGCAGATGATACCATCATTTTCTTAGACAATGACTCCACACATGCTAGCAATCTGAAAACTGTTCTAACCTGGTTTGAACAAGTCTCAGGCATGAGAATCAACTACTCTAAAAGTGAACTCATCCCTATCAACATGGATGATCAGGAGTTACCTGACTTCCTCTTTATTCTAGTCTGTAATAAAGGTAACTTCCCCATTAAGTACCTAGGTATCCCTCTCCACTATGATAAACTGAGGAGAGAGGATATCCAACCCCTTCTGGATAAAATCATTAAAAGGATTGCTGGGTGGAGGGGCAAACTTCTCTCTTATAGAGGTAGATTGATCCTCATACAAGCTTGTTTGGCTAGCATTCTAGTGTATCTCCTCTCCTTCTTCAAGTTCCCTAAATGGGCAGTGAACCTCATCAATTCTCAGATGTCTCATTGCTTGTGGAATTATTTTGAGGGAAATAGGAAGCTACGCCTTGCCAATTGGGCCCTAGTCTCTATGAAAAAAGATTTTGGAGGCCTAGGCATACCTAACCTCCAAGAAATTAACATCTGTCTTCTAGGGTCTTGGATTAAAAGATTCTATGAGGAAGACCTGAAGCCCTGGAAGCTTCTTATTGCCCATAAATACCTAGGAAATAAACCTAATATTTTTGTCCCTTCCTCCAACCCTAAGACCTCTAGATTCTGGAAAGGATTAAAATCTATTATGCATGCCGTGAAATTTGGCTACAGATGGAACATAGGGGATGGGAGCAGAACCAGGTTCTGGGAAGATACTTGGTTTGGCACATCCCCCCTAGCAGTCCAATTTTGGCCTATTTACTCTGTCCGCAATGAGCTTAACAAAAGTGTCAATGAAGTTTGGGACGGTCAATGCCTAAAACTCTCTTTTAGAAGGAACTTTAGTGATAGTCTCATGGAACAATGGTTCCAGTTGGAGGAAATTGCCAAAAGCATTACCTTTACTGTCGAGACGGATGCCCTGATTTGCCAGCTGGGCAATAAGGGGAAGTATTCCTTCAGCTCCCTCTATCATCTTATCAACTTTAGAGGGGTTCAACCCGTGTTTATCCCTGCTGTCTGGAAATTGAGAGTTCCCCTTAAAATTCATGTATTTCTCTGGCTTCTCTCCAAAAACAAATTGATGACTAGGGATAACCTTAGGAAGAGACACATCATCAAACCCCTTGATTGTGTTTACTGCTTGGAACAAGAGTCTTGTTCTCACCTATTTTTTGGATGTATAGTTGCTAAACATCTCTGGGCCCACATTGAGGAATATTTCTCTAGTCAGATTGGCTCATCCTTCGAATCTGTCGCCAGAATCTGGATTGCTACCAAAAAGTGCTCAGTTTTAAACACTGTTAGCTCAGCTGTCCTTTGGTGCCTATGGAAATATAGAAATGCTATGATTTTCAGTAACACCTCCTGGATTTCCATTCCGCAAGTCTTGAGGTTGATCAGGAACATGGTGAGGAACTGGGCGTTTCTCTCCTCCGGATCGGACAAGGACAAGTTGATGAGCTTCGTGGAAACCCTAACAAGATCCCTCCAGAAACCGTTGGCGATCACTTGTGGCTGAACAAGGCTCGACCTGTTCTGGGGCTGGACCCGTGGGCTCGTCTCAAGATCTCTGATGAAGATGATGGGCACCTGGCGCCGAAAAAGAGGGACATCCACCATGCTACGCCTTCCAGCCCGGTGTCTCCGCTTGCTTACTGGTCGCCGCAGGCTGACACGGCCCCTCGGCTGAAGACCATGAAGGCTTCGCTGGACCCTCCTTGTGTGATTTGAGTGCTCTATCCGCTCTTCCTTTGGCACCGCTCGGGTGATTTGTGTTATTCAGAGAACTTGTTCATCCACCCCCTAGTTTGTAGCTTTTCTACCTTTGCTTTCGAACTGCTCTTTGAGCTGCTGTATCAGAATGTGTTGTGGTTTCGTTCTCAGCAATGGAACCGGGGAGATGCTCCCTGTTTTTCTAAAAAAGATTATTTTATATGTTATTATATATTATTTTTATTGTCATCATATATTTAACAGGTACTTACATATGTAAGAAAACAATATCCCACATCTTATTAACTTATAAAAATAATTTCTTAACAAATAAAATCCTGAATTGTTTTGGCACGAAAATCCTAGTGATTGTGTACAAAAGCTTGGTAAGATTTAATGACGAATGTAATAATATCACTTATTATTTAAATATATTTATAAAAAATGCTCAGCCCCTTTTTATTTTTTGATAACGTTGCTAGCCCAACCCAACATTATAATTAGAATCAGCCCAGCAAAATCGTGTATTTCAAGAAAGTGCAAATGGGTTGTAATTTTTTAGGAAATAAAATAAACAGACCGCATGGACGCTGCATTATTTGTTCACCCAGCCCAGCTAATGGCTGTAATTCAAAAAAAAGATCAAATTGACTGTAAATTCTACCGCGCAAAAAAAAGACTGTAAATTCTGAAAAATGGGTTGAATACGTGCCACATTTTTGGAGGCTGAAATGTGGGCCAATAGGTCGAAGCCAATTCAAGTCGTTGTCAATTTAGTCAACAAATGATTCTGACATGTTAGCCATTGGATTTACATCCAACAACCAGCATCATCTTCAATCTCTCGTCTTCTTCCTCCAGCGCCGCCGGGACCACCTCCCGCCTGCTGCTACTAGCAGCTCTGCTTAGCACGCTTCGCTATGAAGCGCTACTCCACCGTTGGCCAGGCCATCCCTCCACCCCTCCACACCTCCTGTTCTTCTCCACCGACTGCCGAACCACACCGCACTAGAACCAGTTAACCCTCGTACACCTCTCTGTCTGCGACTCTACTCCCGCGTCTTCCCATCTCCGCCTTGTTGCTGTCCGGGGCCTCGCCGTCGTCCACCACCTTGGATGCGCTCGGCGCGGCGTGGTCAACATGGTCAACGGACGACACCATTGGAAGTAGACTGTGTGTGGAGAGGCTAATAGCTGGGTCCACGGCCGCACACAAGGAAATGCCTCCTTATTACGCGCAAAATAATGATTCCTCCACCTGACATCTGGGACCCACCGGAAGGGCCTCTGTATTTCGCGAAATAAAGTGCCCTCCACTGACATCTCGGACCCACCAGCTATCTTCGCACGCAAGGAAGTGCCTCCTTATTACGCACAAAAAAATGAATATTCCCCCTGCCAGCTGGAACCCAGCATAGTGGGAGGCTGACTTATGGGCCTACCAAGTTGACGGGGACGGAGGGCTTTGTCAACTTAGTCAATATGAACGATTGTAGCTCCTGTTACCGTACGATGTTCATCCAATGGTCGTAGTGCTTCTTCAATTTCTGGTCTTCTTGCTCCAGCCGCCCAAACCAGCGCTGGTCGTGCCGCGTGCTCCTGCCTCCCGTGGCCGGCTGTGATGCCGTGGAGGCCTCACCGCCCCCTACTACTCCCACCGCTGGCCAGGCCATCCCTCTACTCACCTACAGCCCCTGTTATTCTGCAGCGACAGCAGCCTCACACCGCAGCCGAACCAGTGAACCCTCGTACTCCTCTTCGCGTGGGCATCCACTTCTGCATCTTCCCCGGCTCCGAGTCGTCCCCTTCCTAGTCCTCACCGTCGTCCACCGCCCTGGTGCTCTCGGCGCGGCGTGGTCAACGTGGTCAATGACCAACTTCCATCGGAAGAGTACTGTACGTGGAGAGGCTGACAGCTGGATCCACGGCAGCCGCAAGGAAGTGCCTACTTATTACGCAGAAAATAATTATTCCTCCACCTGACAGCGGGGACCCACCGGACGGGCCACCAATATTTTGCGAAAAAATTGTTTCCCCCTGACTACTGGGACCCACCAGACGGGCCACCGTATTTCGCAAAAAAACGTTCCCCCCGCTGTCAGCTCGAATCAACCGGAAGTGCCTCCTTATTACACACAAAAAATGAATACTCCCCCGGCTAGCTGGGACCCACCTTGCTGGGAGGCTGACTTGTGGGCCTACTAAGTTGACGGGGACGAAGGGCTTTGTCAACTTAGTCAATATGAACGATTCTAGCTCCAGTGACCGTACGATGTCCATCCAACGGCCGTAGTGCTTCTTCAACCTCTGGTCTTCTTGCTCCAGCCGCCCAAAGCAGCGCCGGTCGTGCCGCATGCTCCTGCCTCCCGTGGCCGGCTGTGCTGCCACAGAGGCCTCACCGCCCCCTACTATTCCCACCGCTGGCCAGGCCCTGCGGCGGCGGCGGCCTCACACCGCAGCCGAACCAGTGAACCCTCATAGTCCTCTCCGCGCGGGCTTCCAGTGCCGCGTCGTCCCCTTCCTAGGCCTCGCCGTCGTCCACCGCCATGGTGCTCTTCGCGTGGCGTGGTCAACGTGGTCAAGGAACGACTTCCATCGGAAGAGTACTGTACGTGGAGAGGCTAACAGCTGGGTCTACGGCCACAGCCCAGTTTTTTTGTGATTTGCCAAGTAAGTCGCTTTGTCAGGCTTGTTGGGCTACAAATCTTTCAAGACGAGGAGAGCTTTCATTCGGCTGGCCGAGAAAATGGCCCATCAGTAATGAGAATTGGGTTGTACATTTTTAAAACACATCAAACCAGCAATTAGTTTCAAATATCTTTTTTTCATTTCAAGATTTTAAATTACATTAATTTTTATGCGTGGAGAATTTGTTGGATTTTATATTGATATACATTTATTTTTAAAATCAGTTTGAATGTGAGACGAAATTTCGGGATTAAAAACAGTTCGGACCGCACCGAAATATGCAAAATTTCGTATAATTTTTTAACCGTTGCCACAATATGGGCTGTAATGCTAACAAAAAGAATATGTGCTCTAAGAAAAACCTTAAGAATTAGCAAATGGGCTGTAAATTATTAAAAATAATGGCAGATGGGTTATATGCTGTTTTCCACAGATTTGAGGCTTTCCTAAAAAAAGGTTGTTGCACAAGCACTGACTGTTGGATTTCCATCAAACGGCCGTCATGCTTCTTCAATCTCTGCTCTTCCTGCTCCAGCCGCTCAAACAAGCGCCGGCGGGACTGCCTGCTCCCTCCTGCTCGCGGCCGGCTGTGCTGCCACACAGGCCTCACTGCTCGACCGTACTCCCATCGCTGGCCTAGCCATCCCTCTACTCACCCACACCTGTTGTTATTCTCCGGCGACGGCAGACGAACCAGTAAACCCTCGTACAGTCGTACTCCCCTCCGTGTGGGAAACAACTGCCGAGTCTTCTCTGCCTCCGTGTCGTCCCCTTCCTAGGCCTCGCCGTCGTCCACCGCCCTGGTGCTCTCGGCGCGGCATGGTCAACATGGTCAAGGAACGACTTCCATCGGACGTGGACTGTCCGTGGAGAGGCTGACAGCTGGGTCCACGGCCGCAGCAAGGAAGTGCCTCCTTATTACGCGGAAAATAATGATTCCTCCACCTGACAGCTGGGACCCACCAGACGGGCCACTGTATTTTGCAAAAAAAACATTTCCCCTTGACTGCTGGGACCCACCAGCTACATCTTCGCACGCAAGGAAGTGTGTCCGAAAAAAATGATTCGCCCCCTGACTGCTGGGACCGACCAGCTACATCTTCGCAGGCAAGGAAGTGCCTGACAGTCGGGACCCACCTAGTCAAAGCATACGTAGCATTGTCATTCTGGTCGCGAACGTGTACGTACATACTGGTCGATGTAGAGGCGCGCACGTGTCATAGTAGAGGCGCGCACGTGTCGTAGTAGAGGCGCGCATGTAGCATTTACACGTACGTAGAGCGGCCAGGGTGCAAGAAAGAAAATACGGCCACATATGTGTACATACGGGCGGGGTCTCGAACGCCTACCCGCGCATACGTACGGCCAGGGCTCGTGTACATGGCTAGGTCGGAACGGAGAAACAGCGTCATCGTCGTGTTCATGGGGAGGCAACGAAATGCGTCGTGTTCATGGGGAGGCAACGGAATGCGTCGTGTTCATGGGGAGGCAACGGAATGCGTCGTGTTCATGGGGAGGCAACGGAATGCGTCGTGTTCATCGGGAGGGCTTGGACGGAACAGGCGATGGAAACGAGGCCTGGCGTACCACAGAACGGAGGAAACGGCCTTGTGTTCGACCGGCCACGTTCGAAATGGGATCCTGTTCATCGGGAGGGGTCTGGCGTACCGCAAAACGGAGGAAATGGACCTCCTACGGTCAAAACGGGGGTCCTGTTGATCGGGAGGGGTGTGGCGTACCGCAAAACAGACGAAACGGACTTGTGTTGGAGCGCTACGGTCGAAACAGGGGTCCTGTTCATCGGGAGGGGTGTGGTGTACCGCAAAACGGGACTCCACGGGATACTGTTCATCTCCACCGTCGACCTCCTCCACCCTCCACGGGCTCCTGTTCATCCAGCGTCCACCACGCGCTACTCCACCGGCTACTGTTCAACCACCCCTCCACCATCTACTGTTCATCCAGCCCTCCACACCACGGGGTCCTATTCAACCACCCCTCCACGGGCACCCCTCCACTGTCTACTATTCATCCAGCCCTCCACACCACGGGGTCCTGTTCAACCACCCTTCCACCGTCTACTGTTCATCCAGCCCTCCACACCACGGGGTCATGTACATCCACCCCTCCACGGGCACCCCTCCACCGTCTACTGTTTATCCAGCCCTCCACCACACCACGGGGTCCTGTTCATCCAGAGGCAATGCCATCTCTCACTGTTCATCAAAACCCCCCTGCAAGGCTCACTGTTCATCCCATCGATCAGCTTCAGTTAGTAGCAGTAGCGAAGGAATCGCTCGATCGGGTTCAGTTAACAGCCATCGATCGATCGCTCGGGTTTAGTAACGCGTAGCTTGCAGTGCAATCGCTCGGGTTCAGTTAGAGCCAACGCCTCGCACACATGCGCGTACGTGTACGAGAGAAGCGCGCATCGCTCGGCCCCTGACCTCCCACCGTAACCGGGAACTCCCCGAAATTTTCCTCCCACTCGCTTCTACCATGGTTTTTTCCGTCATGGATGGCCCAAAGAATGTCATGCAGCTGCGTCTCCGACCTTCCCAGGACAAAAAGCCCATTTTCTGTTATGATTTTTTGTCATAGAAGTAGGAGCCCACCACATCTATGATGATACCGGGTTTTGTCACAATTATCGTCATAGAAGTGTCATATGTATGACAGAAATTTTTTTCGTTTGGCCCAAAATGTCACGGATGTGTCTTTTTTTGTAGTGCTATTTGGTGTGTACAAGGAAAGAGGTTTGCAACTTACTAAACCGCATTCTTTGCAGAAAAACATGTGGTAGCACGGAAGGGGACGAACGGGAACAAGACTTGATCCACGTTAATACTGGAGTTAAACAACTGATATAAAACTGACATGCTTCAACAATACCATCTTGCAGCCTATCATGCCACCACATGATCAGGTTATATCACCATCATAAGAACGCATCAATATCGAAGCTCAATCGAGCTTACTTTGCATGAAATATGACCTTCACAAATGCTCATATAAACATGCCATGCGAAAACTACTCAAGCAAACATGAAAAACACTCATCATATCAAAGGTTCAAACAAGCTAGCCTGGTTCGGAGTAGTCGGAGTCTAGCTCGGCGAAGTTGGCGGCTCCGTCGCCTCCTTCGGTATCTACGGTATAAAAGAAATCAGATACTAACGTAAATACTGTGCGTGCATAAAAATTGTTCCAAATTTTTTTCAAATAAATATGATAAAAAACTAGATAGAAAAATAAAGAAGACGGAAAAAGAATCAACTCAAAATCATCTTTTGTTTAAAATTTATAAAGGTTTTAGTCCAGGGACTAATTTGTGATGAAACAGAAACTATCCAGGGGCTAGTTTAGAAAAACAGAAAACGCTTCGGTTGGAAATACGCCAACCCAAAGGGAACACGTACTTTGCCCGAAGGCGCTTTCAGAAAACGGTTCGAATAAGAAAGGGGAGGCTGACGAGGGGGTCCCACCCGTCAGGTTTAAAAATTTAAAACAGAGCACACCGACGCCCGAGGATCGCGGTGGTCGCCGGCGTCGATCCACGGCGAGGTAGGGGGAACGGAAAGTACCTGTGGACTCACGGAGCTCTCCCGCGTCTGTGGGTGGTGGAGTTGGTCGTCGGCGAGCACCACATCGACGGTGGCCTCCACTCCGGCGGACGGTGGTTCGGGCGGTGATGGATCCCACCAAGGAGGGATGCAGACGCCAAATTGGGGCTCGGGTTAGAAGAGGTAGTGGACTAGGAGGTTGCTGATAAAGTTAGGGAAGTGGGGGTGTTCTCACCAGAGAGAATCTTGCCGGAGCCCGAAGCGGATCGGGGCGGCCGGAGTCGGGGAAGAAGGCTCTCCTGAGGCCCTCTGATGAGCGTGGCGAGGTCCTGAGGCGAGGAGGGGAGGTGCTAGGTTGAGAACGAGCTCGGGGCCTCTATTTATAGCCGGCCCGAGGCGGTTGCCGAGAACGGGATTACTCCGACGAGTGATTACGGCGAGGCAAAGTTTGGACGGGAGGTTAAGGTGAATGGGCAGCTTCGTTTTGGTCCACTGGCACCATTCAACGGCTAAACCTGGTCGGATTTGGCATGCTCCCGTGGTTTCGACGGAACAGGGCTCACAGGCTCGTCGGCGGCAGAGAGCGCGCTCTGCGCCTCTCAGGCCACGACGGCGGTTCTGCAGCGTGCCCAGAGAAGAGGACGGCCACGCGGAGGCTCAGGGTGGTGTGGGCGGTGCTGGACGGCGCCATATGGCAGGGCTGGCCCCTGCTGGCCGCCACGGGCAGTACTGCCACTGCGGGAGGCGTCAGAGTTGACGCGACACGTCGCCACCGATGCTCGCAACCGGTCAAGCAACCGTGCGGCGCACTGGATAAGAAAGGGGAGAAGTGAGCAAGGCGCCAATGCGTGCACTGGCGAGATCGACACCAAGGTTCTGAAGAAAACGACAGTGTCACTGAAACTTAACACTGAATTCTGAAATTGAACAGAACCAGTGCACACCAGCTGTTCAACGAAATGTTTTAGGCACATGGAAATTTTTTCTTGAGCTGAACCTTGGTGAGGTGATCTCTTGATGCATGTGGAGACTGCCTGAATTATCTCAAATTTTTAGGAAAAGAAAAATAATGAATTTCACCAAAATTGGCAAATCTAGTCCAAACTTGCAGCAAGCACATTTTGAAAAATTTGAACTGTGGACCAGCAGATCTTGATGGATCTAGGTTGAGGGTACTAAGGACTAGCCAGAGGAGTTTATTTGGGAACAAGACTCAAAGGAAATCTGGCAGTTCCTTTGTAAACCACCAAAGTCCAAATAAATGACAAAAAATGATTTTGAGGTTAAAACAAATAGAAATAAAAATCTAGGAGAAGTTGAACCTTGCTGGACTTGATGCTTGCCTTGACCCAAAGTAGGGAGGTGGGTTTTGGAAGAAGATTTTCTACATAGGCCATGGCAAGAGAGAAATTTTTGAATGGGGAAGAATAAACCCATAATTTATAGGAATTCTTTTTATAAAAATGAGTTGTAAAAACCTTCCAAAATTATTTGTGTTGAGCCAACACAATATGAAAAATCCTCAAGACCAAAGATCAAGATTGGGAAGAACCCCAAAAAATACTTGTCACAAATGAAAATTTTGAGAAGAAGAGTCTTTTAGAAAAAATTTATATAATCTCCTTCCAATTAAATAAAGAATTTGATAAAAACCAAATCGAAAATTTTGGAGTGTTACAACATCTACCGCCTTAGGAAAAATCTCGTCCCCGAGATTTCAGCTGATCCTCAAATAGGTGTGGGTACTCTGTCCGAAGAAAATCTTCTCTTTCCCATGTTGCTTCATCCTCAGTGTGATTGCTCCACTGAACCTTGAAAAACTTAATTGTTTTCTGACGTGTCCTCCTTTTGGACTCCTCCAATATTTTTATTGGATGTTTTGTGTAGGTGAGGTCTGGTTGCATGTCAATGTTCTCGTGAGATACATGCTTTTCTGGGTTGCTTACACATTTCCTCAATTGTGAGATGTGGAAAACGTCGTGGACGTCTGACAGTTCTTCGGGTAGGTCTAGCTGGTAGGCCACTGTGCCTCATCGTGCAATCACACAGAAGGGTCCAATAAACCATGGTGCTAGCTTTCCTTTAAGTTTGAATCGTTGCAGGCCCCTCATAGGAGATACTCGTAGATACACATATTCACCGGGTTCAAAGCTGACTTCACGATGTTTTTGATCGTAACAACTCTTTTGTTGGCTCTGGGCTGTCTTGAGTCGATCCCTGATTAGTCTAAATTTCTCCTTAGCTTCCTTGAGCATGTCTGGGCCGAAGATACGACTGTCTCCTGTTTCTGACCAATTTAATGGGGTACGGCATCTTCGCTCGTACAATGCTTCAAAAGGTGCCATTTGTAGACTGGCTTGGTAACTGTTGTTGTATGCGAACTCGGCATACGGCAAGCTTTCTTCCCAACTGGTTCCTGCTACGTCTTGAGCTTGCGTTGGCTTTCCCCGAAGAGGAAGGGATGATGCAGCAGAGTAGCGTAAGTATTTCCCTCAGTTTTTGAGAACCAAGGTATCAATCCAGTAGGAGGCCACGCTCAAGTCCCTCGTACCTGCACAAAGCGATAGCTACTCGCAACCAACGCGATTAGGGGTTGCCAATCCCTTCACGGTCACTTACGAGAGTGAGATCTGATAGATATAATATTTTTGGTATTTTTGGTATAAAGATGCAAAGTAAATAGTAAAGGCAAAGTAAAAAAGCAAAACAAGATTAAAGTAATGGAGATTGATATGATGATAATAGACCCGGGGGCCATAGGTTTCACTAGTGGCTTCTCTTAAGAGCATAAGTATTCTACGGTGGGTGAACAAATTACTGTTGAGCAATTGACAGAATTGAGCATAGTTATGAGAATATCTAGGCATGATCATGTATATAGGCATCACATCCATGACAAGTAGATCGAAACGATTCTGGATCTACTACTATTACTCCACTCATCGACCGCTATCCAGCATGCATCTAGAGTATTAAGTTAAAAACAGAGTAACGCCTTAAGCAAGATGACATGAAGTAGAGAGATAAATTCATGCAATATGAAATAAACCCCATCTTGTTATCCTCGATGGCAATGCTGCAATACGTGCCTTGCTGCCCCTTCTGTCACTGGGTAAGGACACCGCAAGATCGAACCCAAAGCTAAACACTTCTCCCATGGCAAGAACTACCAATCTAGTTGGCCAAACCAAACGGATAATTCGAAGAGACTTGCAGAGATAACCAATCATACATAAAAGAATTCAGAGAAGATTCAAATATTATTCATAGATAGACTTGATCATAAACCCACAATTCATCGGTCTCAACAAACACACCGCAAAAAGAAGATTACATCGAATAGATCTCCAAAACAGAGGGGGAGAACTTTGTATTGAGATTCAAAGAGAGAGAAGAATCCATCTAGCTACTAACTATGGACCCGAAGGTCTGAGGTAAACTACTCGCACTTCATCGGAGGGGCTAGGATGATGTAGAAGCCCTCCGTGATGACAGCCCTCTTTCGGCGGAGCTCCGGAACAGGCCCCAAGATGGGATCTCGTGGATACAGAAAGTTGCGGCGGTGGAATTAGGTTTTTGGCTCCTGTTCTGGTCGTTTGGGGGTACGTGTGTATATATAGGAGGAAGAAGTACGCCAGAGGAGCAACAAGGGACCCACGAGGCAGGGGGCGCCCCCCCACCCTCGTGACCGCCTCTTTTGTTCCTTGGAGCAGGGTCCAAGTCTCCTGGATCATGTTCGGTGAGAAAATCACGTTCCCGAAGATTTTATTCCGTTTGAACTCCGTTTGATATTCCGTTTCTTCGAAACACTGAAATAGGCAAAAAACAGCAATTCTGGGTTGGGCCTCCGGTTAATAGGCTAGTCCCAAAAATAATATAAAAGTGGGAAATAAAGCCCAATATAGTCCAAAACAGTAGATAATGTAGCATGGAGCAATCAAAAATTATAGATACGTTGGAGACGTATCAGACATCCCCAAACTTACTTCCTGCTCGTCCTCGAGTAGGTAAATGATAAAAAGAGAATTTTTTATGCGGAGTGCTACTTGGCATAATTTCAATGCAAATCTTCTTAATTGTGGTATGAATATTCATATTAGAAAGATTCAAGTCAAAATTTTATATTGACATAAAAATAATAATACTTCAAGCATACTAACAAAGCAATTATGTCTTCTCAAAATAACATGGCCAAAGAAAGTTATCCCTACAAAATCATATAGTCTGGCTATGCTCCATATTCACCACACAAAGTATTTAAACCATGCACAACCCTGATGACAAGCCAAGTAATTGTTTCATACTCTAACTTTTTCAAAACTTTTTCAATCTTCACGCAATACATGAGCGTGAGCCATGGATATAGCACTATAGGTGGAATAGAATGGTGGTTGTGGAGAACACAAAAAGGAGAAGATGATCTCACATCAACTAGGCGTATCAACGGGCTATGGAGATGCCCATCAATAGATATCAATGTGAGTTAGTAGGGATTGCCATGCAATGGATGCACTAGAGCTATAAATGTATGAAAGCTCAACAAAAGAAACTAGTGGGTGTGCATCCAACTTGCTTGCTCACGAAGACCTAGGGCAATTTTTTAGGAAGCCCATCATTGGAATATACAAGCCAAGTTCTATAATGTAAAATTCCCACAAGTATATGAAAGTGACAACATATGAGACTCTCTATATGAAGAACATGGTTCTACTTTGAAGCACAATATATGAGACTCGCTATATCATGGTGCTACTTTGAAGCACAAGTGTGGAAAAAAGGATAGTAGCATTGCCCCTTTTTATTTATTTTCTTTTTTTGGGCCTTCTTTTTTCTTTGGCCTTTCTCCTTTTTTTATTGGGACAATGCTCTATTGAATGATGATCATCACACTTCTATTTATTTACAACTCAATGATTACAACTTGATTCTAAAACAAAGTATGACTCTATATGGATGCCTTCGGCGGTGTACCGGGATATGCAATGAATCAAGAGTGACAAGTATGAAGAAATTATGAACGGTGGCTTTGCCACAAATACTATGTCAACTACATGATCATGCTAAGCAATATGACAATGATGAATGTGTCATGATGAACTAGATGGTGGAAAGTTGCATGGCAATATATCTCGGAATGGCTATGGAAATGCCATAATAGGTAGGTATGGTGGCTGTTTTGAGGAAGGTATATGGTAGGTGTATGATACCGGCGAAAGGTGCGCGGTATTAGAGAGGCTAGCGAAGGTGGAAGGGTGAGAGTGCGTATAATCCATGGACTCAACATTAGTCATAAAGAACTCATATACTTATTGCAAAAATCTAGAAGTTATCAAAGCAAAGTATTACGCGCATGCTCCTAGGGGGATAGATTGGTAGGAAAAGACCATCGCTCATCCCCGACCGCCACTCATAAGGAAGACAATCAATAAATAAATCATGCTCCGACTTCGTCACATAACGGTTCACCATACGTGCATGCTACGGGAATCACAAACTTTAACACAAGTATTCCTTAAATTCACAACTACTCAACTAGCATGACTTTAATATTATCACCTCCATATCTCAAAACAATTATCATGCTTCAATCTTTTCTTAGTATTCAACACACTCAAAAGAAAGTTTCACAAATCTTGAATACCAAGCATATTATTATTAAGCAAATTACCATGCTATTAAGAGACTCTCAAAATAATTTAAGTGAAGCATGAGAGATCAATAGTTTCTTTAAAATGAATCCACCACCGTGCTCTAAAATATCTAAGTGAAACACATAGAGCAAAATTATAACGCTCAAAAGATATAAGTGAAGCACATAGAGCAAAATTATCTAGCTCAAAAGATATAAGTGAAGCACATAGAGCAAAACTACTTAGCTCAAAAGATATAAGTGAAGCACATAGAGTATTCTATCAAATTTTAATTCATGTATGGCTCTCTCAAAATGTGTGTACAGAAAGGATGATTGTGGCATACTAAGACACAAAGACACAAATAATACAAGACGCTCCAAGCAAAACACATATCATGTTGGTGAAAAAAAATATAGCTCCAAGTAAATTACCGATGGAACTGGACGAAAGAGGGGATGCCTTCCGGGGCATCCCCAGGCTTTGACTTTTTGGTGTCCTTGGATTATCTTGGGGGTTCTGTGGGCATCCCCAAGCTTAGGCTCTTGCCACTCCTTGTTCCATGATCCATCAAAAGAATTCACCCAAAACTTGAAAACTTCACAACACAAAACTCAAAATAGAAAACTCGTGAGCTCCATTAGCAAAAGAAAACAAAAGACCACTTCAAGGTACTGTAATGAAATCATTCTTTATTTATATTGGTGTTAAACCTACTGTATTCCAACTTCTCTATGGATTATAAACTATTTTACTAGCCATGGATTCATCAAAATAAGAAAACAACACACGAAAAACAGAATCTGTCAAAAACAGAACAGTCTGTAGTAATCTGTAGCTAGCGCAAGATCTGGAACCCAAAAAATTCTAAAATAAATTGCTGGACGTGAGGAATTTATCTATTAATCATCTTCAAAAATAATTAACTAAATAGCACTCTTCAAATAAAAATTACAGCAGTTCTCGTGAGCGCTAAAGTTTCTGTTTTTTACAGCAAGTTCAACAAGACTTTCCCCAAGTCTTCCCAACGGTTCTACTTGGCACAAACACTAATTAAACACAAAAAACACAACCAAAACAGAGGCTAAATAATTTATTTATTACTAAACAGGAGCAAAAATCAAGGAATAAAAATAAAATTGGGTTGCCTCCCAACAAGCGCTATCGTTTAACGCCCCTAGCTAGGCATAAAAGCGAGGATAGATCTAGGTATTGCCATCTTTGGTAGGCAATCCATAAGTGGCTCTCATGATAGTTTCATATGGTAATTTTATTTTCTTTCTTGAAAAGTGTTCCATGCCCTTTTTTAATGGAAATTGAAATCTAATATTCCCTTCCTTCATATCAATAATCGCACCAACCGTTCTAAGGAAAGGTCTACCAAGAATAATAGGGCAAGAAGGATTGCAATCTATATCAAGAACAATGAAATCTACGGGCACATAATTCCTATTTGAAACAATAAGAACATCATTAATCCTTCCCATAGGTTTCTTAATAGTGGAATCCGCAAGATGCAAGTTTAGAGAGCAATCATCAAAATTACGGAAATCTAGCAAATCACACAAAGTCTTGGGAATAGTAGAGACACTAGCACCCAAATCACACAAAGCATAAAACTCATGATCTTTAATTTTAATTTTAATAGTTGGTTCCCACTCGTCATAGAGTTTTCTAGGGAGAGAAACTTTCAACTCAAGTTTTTCTTCATAAGATTGCATCAAGGCATCAACAATATGTTCGATGAAGGCTTTATTTTGACTATAAGCATGTGGAGAATTTAGCACGGATTGCAACAAGGAAATACAATCAATTGAAGAGCAACTTTCATAATTAAATTCCTTGAAATCCAATATAGTGGGTTTAGCAACATCTAGATTTTTATTTCTTTCAATCCCACTTTCATCAATTTCATCATTAAGATCTAAATACTCTGAATTTTTAGAACGCCTTCTAGGTAAAGGAAGATCATATTCAGTTTCATAAAGATTAATATTGCAAAATAAAGATTTAATAGGGGACACATCAATAACTTTTAGATCTTCATCTTGATTTTCATGGGAATCCGGTTTAGCAGCCATCTTATTAACTAAGGTGGCTTGCATATCCGAAATTTCAGCAGTCATCTTTTCTAGACGAGCAATTTGGGATCTTATACCCTCAAATTCTTTAGACATATAATCAAGCTCTTTATTCATATAACTCATAAAACTTTTTTGTTCCTTAAGCTCGTTTCTAAAGAAATTATTATGCTCAAATTGCAAAACCATAAACTTCCTAACATTGGTTTCGATCTCCTCTAACCTTTTAAGGTGAAGATCACCAAATCTCGGTTGAGACATCGCGACAAACAAGCAATCTAGCACACGAGCAAACAAAAAGCAAACAGGCAAAAGGAGGCAAATAGAGAGGGGGGATAGAGAGAGAGGGCGAATAAAACGGCAAGGGTGAATTGGGGGGAGAGGAAAACGAGAGGCAAATGGCAAATAATGCAATGCGAGAGATAGGGATTGTGATGGGTACTTGGTATGTTGACTTTTTGCGTAGACTCCATGGCAACGGCGCCAGAAATCCTTCTTGCTACGTCTTGAGCTTGCGTTGGTTTTCCCCGAAGAGGAAGGGATGATGCAGCAGAGTAGCGTAAGTATTTCCCTCAGTTTTTGAGAACCAAGGTATCAATCCAGTAGGAGGCCACGCTCAAGTCCCTCGTACCTGCACAAAGCGATAGCTACTCGCAACCAATGCGATTAGGGGTTGTCAATCCCTTCACGGTCACTTACGAGAGTGAGATCTGATAGATATAATATTTTTGGTATTTTTGGTATAAAGATGCAAAGTAAATAGTAAAGGCAAAGTAAAAAAGCAAAACAAGATTAAAGTAATGGAGATTGATATGATGAGAATAGACCTGGGGGCCATAGGTTTCACTAGTGTCTTCTCTCAAGAGCATAAGTATTCTACGGTGGGTGAACAAATTACTATTGAGCAATTGATAGAATTGAGCATAGTTATGAGAATATCTAGGCATGATCATGTATATAGGCATCACGTCCGTGACAAGTAGATCGAAACAATTCTGCATCTATTACTATTACTCCACTCATCGACCGCTATCCAGCATGCATCTAGAGTATTAAGTTAAAAACAGAGTAACGCCTTAAGCAAGATGACATGAAGTAGAGAGATAAATTCATGCAATATGAAATAAACCCCATCTTGTTATCCTCGATGGCAACGATGCAATACGTGCCTTGCTGCCCCTTCTGTCACTGGGTAAGGACACCGCAAGATCGAACCCAAAGCTAAACACTTCTCCCATGGCAATAACTACCAATCTAGTTGGCCAAACCAAACGGATAATTCGAAGAGACTTGCAAAGATAACCAATCATACATAAAAGAATTCAGAGAAGATTCAAATATTATTCATAGATAGACTTGATCATAAACCCACAATTCATCGGTCTCAACAAACACACCACAAAAAGAAGACTACATTGAATAGATCTCCACAAGAGAGGGGGAGAACTTTGTATTGAGATTCAAAGAGAGAGAACAAGCCATCTAGCTACTAACTATGGACCCAAAGGTCTGAGGTAAACTACTCACACTTCATCGGAGGGGCTAGGATGATGTAGAAGCCATCCTTGATGATGGCCCTCTTCCGACGGAGCTCCGGAACAGGCCCCAAGATGGGATCTTGTGGATACAGAAAGTTGCGGTGGTGGAATTAGGTTTTTGGCTCCTTTTCTGATCGTTTGGGGGTACATGTGTATATATAGGAGGAAGAAGTACGCCGGAGGAGCAACGGGGGGCCCACGAGGCAGGGGGTGCGCCCTAAGGGGGGCGCGCCCCCACCCTCGTGACCACCTCTTTTGTTCCTTGGAGCAGGGTCCAAGTCTCCTGGATCACGTTCGGTGAGAAAATCATGTTCCCGAAGATTTTATTCCGTTTGGACTCCGTTTGATATTCCGTTTCTTCGAAAGACTGAAATAGGCAAAAACAACAATTCTGGGCTGGGCCTCCGGTTAATAGGTTAGTCCCAAAAATAATATAGAAGTGGAAAATAAAGCCCAATATAGTCCAAAATAGTAGATAATATAGCATGGAGCAATCAAAAATTATAGATACGTTGGAGACATATCAGTTCCATAGGTAAGAATACATGCTCTTAGCATGTCCTCTAGAATTTGGTTCACACGTTCAGTTTGCCCTCCAGTCTGGGGGTGGTATGCTGTACTGAATACTAGTTGAGTTCCCAGAGCTTGTTGTAAATGATCCCAAAATCTAGAGACGAATTGAGTGCCTCTGTCGGATATTATGGTCTTTGGAATTCCATGCAGACAAACTATACGGGAGAGATTAAGTTTGGCAAGCTTCTGAGTGGTGTGGGTTGTCTTTACTGGGATGAAATGTGCCACCTTAGTTAATCTATCTGTGATGATCCATATGACATCATTTCCATGTCGTGACCGAGGTAGTCTGACACTAAAATCCATTCCAATTTCGTCCCATTTCCACTCAGGTATCCTATTTGGCTGTAATAGTCCTGCTGGTTTTTGGTGCTCGAATTTAATGCGCTGACATGAATCACAACATGCAATGAATGTGGCTATATCCCTCTTCATACCGTGCCACCAATTTTTTTTCTGAATGTCCTTGTACATTTTGGTTCCTCCAGGGTGGATTGAATATGGAGCGGTGTGGCCTTCGGCTAGAATTTGCTGTTTGAGGTCCTCTATATTTGGTACGCAAAGTCTGTCTCCGTACCATAATATTCCCTTATCGTCTATGACGAATTCTGAGGCCTTGCCCAGACTCACTTTTCTTTTTATGCCTTCGATGCTGGGGTGTCCATGCCGAGCCTTCTTAATCTGTTCCATTAGGGTGGGCTGTATTTCCAAATTTGACACATTGCCTTCAGTGACCATCACCAAGTTGGGTTTAGCAAACTCCTACTGAAATTCAGGTCTCAAGTTCTGTAGACTGTTGTTGCCTGAGCTGGGGTTTCGACTAAGAGCATCTGCCACTACATTCGCCTTTCCTGGATGGTAGTGAATGCCAACGTCATAATCTTTCACTAATTCTAACCAGCGCCGTTGTTGTAAATTGAGTTCTGGTTGTGTGAAAATATATTTGAGGCTTTTATGGTCCGTATATATTTCACAATGATTTCCAAGCAAAAAGTGCCTCCACTCTTTGAGTGCATGAATGACTGCTGCTAATTCCAAGTCATGAGTAGGATAATTTTCTTCATGCTTTCGTAGTTGCCGGGAAGCGTATGCGACTACTTTGCCTTCTTACATTAGTACGCATCTGAGGCCCTTCCGGGATGCGTCACAATATACTTCAAAACTTCTGTGTATGTCTGGTACAACCAATACTGGTGTTGTTGTTAATTTCCTTTTGAGTTCTTGGAAACTTTTCTCGCAAGCTTCAGTCCATACAAATTTCTTATCCTTCTTGAGTAACTGTGTCATTGGTTTTGCTATGGTGGAGAACCCCTCAATAAACCTTCGGTAATATCCAGCCATCCCCTGGAAACTTCGTACATCTATCACGTTGGCTGGTGGTTTCCAGCCAAGTACGGCCTTGACTTTTTCTGGGTCCATGGCAACACCTTCTTGGGTCAATACGTGGCCTAGAAAACCAACCTGTCTCAACCAAAATTCACATTTGCTGAATTTGGCGTATAATTGATGCTTCCTTAATTCTCCCAGTACAATTCTGAGATGTTCACATGTTCTTCTGGTGTCTTAGAGTATACCAGAATATCATCAATGAACACCACCACAAATTTGTCCATAAATTTCATAAACACTTTGTTCATGAGGTGGACAAAATATGCGGGGGCGTTTGTCAGTCCAAACGGCATTACTGAAAATTCATATAATCCGTATCTGGAGGTGAATGCTGTCTTAGGGATATCTTCTGTCCGTACTTTTAATTGATGATACCCCGACCTTAAATCAATTTTTGAGAAAACTTGGCTTGTGCGAGCTGGTCAAATAAATCATTTATCCGTGGCATCGGATATTTGTTTTTGATGGTGACCATGTTGAGTGCTCGATAGTCTATACATAATCTCAGTGTCCCATCCTTTTTCTTGATAAATAATACTGGTGAACCCCAAGGTGAGGAGCTGGCCCGTATAAATCCTTTGTCCAGTAATTCTTTTATTTGCTTCTTTAACTCTACCAACTCGGAGGGTGCCATTCTATAGGGTTTCTTGTAAATGGGGGTGGTTCCAGGTGCTAGTTCAATGATGAACTCTATTTCCCGGTCTGGTGGCATGCCTGGTAGTTCTTCGGGAAATACGTCACGGAACTCACACACCACTGGAACTTTTCTTAACTCCGAAATGTCCACCTTGTTCAACCTTGGTTGCCGTGATATTGGTCTTTCTTGAGCTGCAACTTTTATCGTCCTCCCGTGATGATGAGTAAGAATTACAGTCCGATTGAAGCAGTCTATAAATCCCTTGTTGGTGGTTAACCAGTCCATTCCTAGGATAACATCCAGTCCCTTATTTTCCAATACAATGAGGTTTGCCTGAAACTTTAGTCCCTCAATCTCAATAACCAAACCTTGGCAGTAACTCTGAGTGATTTGCTTAATCCCGGAGGACTTGATGGTCATGGATTTTTCCAAGGGAAGCATCGGAAAATCATGTTGCAAAGCAAATTTCTTTGAAATGAATGAGTGAGAAGCTCCAGAGTCAAACAAAACCGTGGCAGGTATTGTGTTGACAGGGAACGTACCGAGTACGATATCCGGGGCATTCTATGCTTCCTCCTTGGTCACATGGTTCAAGTGACCCTTCTTATGATTGTTATTGGGGTTGAAGTTGTTACGCTTGGGTGTTGAATTATTTCCACTATTATTCGGCTTGGGGGCCGAGTTTCTTGGCTTTGGGCACTGTTTGGCATAGTGTTCGTCCTCTCCACAAGCATAGCAAGTAATACCTGGGCGATATGTAAAATCCTTGTCTCTTGCATGAATTTTTTTGTTTGGGCATGGAATAATGGTTGTGGATTTGTTCGCTCCAATTTTTTGAAAATCAGTCTTGTTTCGATTGTTGCGAGCATGAGTAGTCTTGTCCCTTTTGCGCTTGCGAAAATCCTCCAAGCTGTGGCGCTCATTTTCCAATGTAATAGCTTTGTCCACAAGTGTTTTGAAATCTGGAAAGGTGTGTACGACCAGCTGGCATTTAAGTGCTGGTGCCAGACCGTCCAGAAATTTTTCCATCTTTTTATTTTCAGTCATATGCTCTTCGTTGGCATAACGAGATAATTGAGTAAACTGACTATTGTACTCAGTCACTGTCATGCTTCTTTTCTTGAGGTCATCAAACTCCCTTTTCTTGATCCTCATAATGCTTCTGGGAATGTGCGCCCCATGAAAACCTTCTTTAAATTCTTCCCAGGTGATGTTATTTTCATTGGGGTGCATGTGTAGGAAATTTTCCCACCATGATGCAGCTGCTCCAGTGAGGTAGTGAGGTGCATAAAGTACCTTCTCACGGACCGAACATTGTGCAATGATTAACTTCCTTTCAATGTCTCGAAGCCAATCATCGGCCTCAAGAGGTCTATTAGTGTGAGAGAACGTTGGGGGACGTGTCTTTTGTAGTTCTGACAATTTGGAATACTGCTCATATGGTTCACGGTGATTTCCCATATTGATAACATGGTTCATCATTTCTTGATGCTGCTTCTGGCTTTGCTCATAAAGGCGGCATACTTGAGAAAATGCTGCTTCACTGCCTTGCTGACTTGACTGCCCCTGTGTGAAATTGTTACCTGTCTGGGTACCATAATCTTCTTCCGGCGGACTTGGCATGGAACGAGTCCAGGGACGAGGCATTTTCTACTATGGGGTATTTTTGCAGAATTCATGAGAAAAACTGAGTGGCAAAAATAAATAATTTTACAAAGGCGGATTTTTTTTCAAGAAAATACTTGATTGCGCATGGAGAAGGACCGCTCAGTACATATCTTACACGCAAGACGTAATTATACAATACATCACTCAGGATGTGCGTACATATTCCTGACATGTTATTTAGGCTAGTGCACTTCTCCAGGTTCCTACATGATGCGCACACAAACTACTTCTCATCAAACCTATATACATATAAACATATCATACAAGCTGGTACATCGCACGGCTGCTTTGCGCACTTAGTCAGAGATGGTAAAAACCTCCCTCGGCCTGCCGAGGGTAAGACCCAGTGATGCTGGAGACTCAACCTCCTCCTCACTAATAGGCTCCAGACGTGAAGTACTGGGTTGAGGAGCTGGTGCGGGTGCGGCAGGTGGTGCAGCACTGACTGGAGTAAGAGCAATGACTTGGTCAAACTCCTCAGTGGTAGGCAGGCGGCGAGCGGTGGCTAAGATGGCAGGTGTATATGATGTTGAGGACGAGACGTAAGTCAGTGGTGGTGCTGTATGGAGGAGCTCCCTCCTGTTGGCGGCACAGCCCTGAACGAAGTCCATACAAGCAGCCACAAAATCATCCACGAGGTTATCAAAAGCTGCCTCCAGAGCTTTGAGATACTCAACCAACATTTCAATAGCCTCATCTCTCTCTCCCCTAGCGCAAGCGAACACATAGTGACAAGTGTATGGCACGTTGCATGGGAGGTAGCGGTAGCGACGAGTCTTCATCGAAGGGAGGGCATCCCGAAGACGTGCTATTGCCTCACGGGCAGCCATCCGCATGGCATGCCTCTCCGTAGGCATGGCCCTTCCCACAAATCGGAAGCGGCGTGACTCAGAACGTCCTCCCTTGAATTGCATCGCGGCCTGGTGCATAGACACGCTGTCGCTGATCTTGTGCTGGTAGAGTGTGAACTCCGGACGAGTCGATGGCCCGATCGCGACCTTGGTGATGGAGACGAGAAGTTTGATAAACCCCTCAGGTACATTGGCGAACACCTGTGACTCACAGTCGGCCATCTACAAAAGTAGACAAAAATTCCAGATAGTCAATTCATAAATTTATGATGACTAACAGAAAATTGCTACAATTGCAAAATGTTAAAAATAGCACTTATTATGCTAATAACCGATTAGCGATCGCACCTAGTGGCTTCCTACAGTCAGCCTGGCTCTGATACCAATGTTGTCAGGACAGGTTATCCAATAAAACATTTATTGAAAAACCGACCATTACATCAGACCAGTATAGAAGAATCCTCCTTACTGGTAGACAAATCCTTGATACAGAAATCCAGAAGTACTAAATAATATACAAGGTTGAGCTGAGGCTGCTCAACAATTTTATTACAAGCACGCCGATATTATACATAAAGGCGGATATGACACAAAGGGGTATGGTGGCATAACTACTGACTCGTAATAAAAGTGGTGGTGGATATGTCACAGTGAAGTGGGTGACATGACTCCAAAATCTTACAGCTCATCAAGTGCCGGAGTGAGGCTTGATGATTTTATTAGGGTAGCGGAAGCGTATATAATACAAGTGACCAACTCCAGGATCGCACAGGACTGACTGGGACTCCTCTAGGCGTCGGACTCGCTATCGTACTCTTCATCCATAAGATCGCCTTTGTCAACATCTGGCCAAATCAACAAGCCAAGTGAGTACTTTGAATGTACTCGCAAGATAGTTTGGACATAAGATATAACAAATGCAAACATGATGCACATGAGCAGATTAGTAATGCACACTCAGGTAATAAATTTGCACTGCATGATAAATGAAAGGAAGTTAGGCGGTAGTCCTCCCGAAATCCCAATAAAATAGCTGAAGACCGATCGGGTGTCTGAAGCGACGCCTCAAAAGGAAAAATAAATTAACATGCCGCAGTCGGGCGTCAGGGCGAAACCACATAAAGGGCTTATATTGAAACGTAAATGACAGTGTGTGCCACAGTCAGACGTCTAAGCGACATCTCGAAAAGGGCTTATAATGAAAGTAAATAACAAGGATGCCACAGTCGGACATCTGAGCGACATCACATAAAGGGCTTATATCAAAAATAAATAGCAAGAATGCCACAGTTGGACGTCTGAGCGACATCACATAAAGGGCTTATATCAAAAGTAAATAACAAGAATGCCACAGTCGGATGTCTGAGCGACATCACATAAAGGGCTTATATTTCGTCATTCGAATTCAAGTAACTCATGAAAGTAACATCATCCCCAAGGGATACTCGGTACATAAAAATAAACTGGTTAGTCCATCCATAGGAATAACATTCAGCCAGGTTTACCATTCATGCTTATTCTCCGGAGACTGTCACTGAGACTGACACTGAGACTGACACTGAGACTGACACTGAGACTGATACTAAGACTGACACTAATATGTTGATCAAAGTCCTTGACCACGGATATGGTTACTCGACTGGTTTTGACTCTGCAGAGTTTGTACTCTTTACCCACAGCCAACGGATTTCAGTAGTCACAAAGGACTAGTTCCGTTTACGGTATTTTAGAAGGAACACATCTAACCAGCACACACCCATTCCACATTCTGCTGCCAGGAATCACCCTAGGCAACGTTCAAGAAAAACTCTAAGACGAGGAGGCTACAACCTCGAATAGCATGGGCTCAAATTTATATCGCGCGCTCTAAGGGGTGCCCCCCTCTCGGTCCCAACCGGAAACACCCATGCCCCCTGACCGGATGACGGGCTTTAATCCAGGGCCATGGAACCCTCATCACGGCCCCCCTATTTGGTGTGTACAAGGAAAGAGGTTTGCAACTTACTAAACCGCATTCTTTGCAGGAAAACATGTGGTAGCACGGAAGGGGACGAACGGGAACAAGACTTGATCCATGTTAATACTGGAGTTAAACAGCTGATATAAAACTGGCATGCTTCAACAATACCAGCTTGCAACCTATCATGCCACCACATGATCAGGTTATATCACCATCATAAGAACGCATCAATATCGAAGCTCACTCGAGCTTACTTTGCATGAAATATGACCTTCACAAATGCTCATATAAACATGCCATGCAAAAACTACTCAAGCAAACATGAAAAACACTCATCATATCAAAGGTTCAAACATGCTTGCTGGTTCGGAGTAGTCAGAGTCTAGCTCGGCGAAGTTGGCGGCTCCGTCACCTCCTTCGGTATCTACGGTATAAAAGAAATCGAATACTAACGTAAATACCGTGTGTGCATAAAAATTGTTCCAAATATTTTTCAAACAAATATGATAAAAACTAGATAGAAAAATAAAGATGACAGAAAAAGAATCAACTCAAAATCATCTAGAAGTTATAAAGGTTTTAGTCCAGGGACTAATCTGTGATGAAACAGAAACTATCCAGGGGCTAGTTTAGAAAAACAGAAAACGCTTCGGTTGGAAATACGCCAACCCAAAGGGAACACGTACTTTGCACGAAGGCGCTTTCAGAAAACGGTTCGAATAAGAGAGGGGAGGCTGATGAGGGGGCCCCACCCGTCAGGTTTAAAAATTGAAAACAGAGCACACCGGCGCCCGAGGATCGCGGTGGTCGTCGGCATCGATCCACGGCGAGGTAGGGGGAACGGAAAGTACCTACGGACACACGAACCTCTCCCGCGTATGTGGGTGGTGGAGTTAGTCGTCGGCGAGCACCACGTCGACGGTGGCCTCCACTCCGGCGGGCGGTGGTTCAGGCGGTGATGGATCCCACCGAGGAGGGCTGCAGACGCCAAATTGGGGCTCGGGTTAGAAGAGGTAGTGGACTAGGAGGTTGCTGACAAAGTTAGGGAAGTGGGGGTGTTCTCACCAGAGAGAATCTTGCCGGAGCCCGAAGCGGATCGGGGCGGCCGGAGTCAGGGAAGAAGGCTCTCCCGAGGCCCTCTGATGAGCGTGGCGAGGTCTTGAGGCGAGGAAGGGAGGTGCTGGGTTGAGGACGAGCTCGGGGCCTCTATTTATAGCCGGCCCGAGGCGGTTGCCGAGAATGGTATTACTCCGGCGAGCGATTACGGCGAGGCAGAGGTTGGACAGAAGGTTAAGGTGACTGGGCAGCTTCGTTTTGGTCCACTGGCACCATTCAACGGCTAAACCTGGTCGGATTTGGCCTGCTCCCGTGGTTTCGACGAAACAGGGCTCATGGGCTCGTCGGCGGCAGAGAGCGCGCTCTGCGCCTCTCAGGCCACGGCGGTGGCTCTGCAGCGCGCCCAGAGAAGAGGACGGCCATGCGGAGGCTCAGAGTGGTGTGGGCGGTGCTGGACGGCGCCGTATGGCAGGGCTGGCCCTGCTGGCCGCCACGGGCGGTACTGCCACTGCGGGAGGCGCCGGAGTTGATGCAACACGTCGCCACCGACGCTCGCAACCGGTCAAGCAACTATGCGGCGCACTGGATAAGAAGGGGGAGCAGTGAGCAAGGCGCCAACGCGTGCACTGGCAAGATCGATGCCAAGGTTTTGAAGAAAACGACACTGCCACTGAAACTTAACACTGAATTCTGAAATTGAACAGAACCAGTGCACACCGGTTGTTCGACGAAATGTTTTAGGCACATGGAAAACTTTTCTTGAGCTGAACCTTGGTGAGGTGATCTCTTGATGCATCTGGAGACTGCCTGAATTATCTCAGATTTTTAGGAAAAGAAAAATAATGAATTTCACCAAAATTGGCAAATCTGGTCCAAACTTGCAGCAAGCACATTTTGAAAAATTTGAACTATGGACCAGCAGATCTTGACGGATCTAGGTTGAGGGTACTAAGGACTAGCCAGAGGAGTTTATTTGGGACCAAGACTCAAAGGAAATCTGGCAGTTCCTTTGTAAACCACCAAAGTCCAAATAAATGACAAAAAATGATTTTGAGATTAAAACAAATAGAAATAAAAATCTAGGAGAAGTTGAACCTTGCTGGACTTGATGCTTGACTTGACCCAAAGTAGGGAGGTGGGTTTTGGAAGAAGATTTTCTACATAGGCCATGGCAAGAGAGAAATTTTTGAATGGGGAAGAATAGATCCATAATTTATAGGAATTCTTTTTAATAAAAAGGAGTTGTAAAAACCTTCCAAAATTATTTGTGTTGAGCCAACACAATATGAAAAATCCTCAAGACCAAAGATCAAGATTGGGAAGAACCCAAAAAAATACTTGTCACAAATGAAAATTTTGAGAAGAAGAGTCTTTTAGAATTTTTTTAAATAATCTCCTTCCAATTAAATAAAGAATTTGATAAAAACCAAATCAAAATTTTTGGAGTGTTACAGCCCGCTTCTTCTTCTTCTTGCTCCTCCTCACCGGCTCCTCCTCCTCCTCCTCCTCTTCGTCCTCCTCCTCCTGCTCCTTCTGCTCCTCCTCGCCGTAGATGTAGCCGAACTCGCTGTCCATGCCGCCGCTTAGATCCACGGTGTCGTCCGGGGTGACGAACCTGGGAGACGCGGCGACCGCGACCGAGCCTGTCATGATGATGTCATCCATGTCGGCCTCGGTCTCGTCGGTGTCACCGAGGTGCGAGAAGGGCAGCGCACCACGGCGGAGGGGGGCGTCGGGAAGGACGCGTAGGCGGGCGGCGAGTAGTTGTATGGAGGGTACTGCACGTCGGTGAAGGCGGGCGAGGGCGTCCACTGGGCCGGGTGTCCATGGGGAAGGTGACGTCGGGGTTGAACCCACCGTGCGCGTCCCCGTTGGCGTAGCCCGGTCAGGGCGCGCATCCCCATGGCTGCAGTGACGGAGAACTGACGCTTTGCTGGCCCCAGGGCGCGTACTGGGCATGGCTGCCGGGTGGATTCATCATCCCGCGCGAGTCGCCTCGGCCTCGGCTTGGTCCGCCAAAGCCATAGCCGCACGCGCCACATTGTCACGGGCCTTCTTGGCGATCGCCCTGTTCTGCCGGTCGGCGGTGACAGCCTCCCATCGCTAAACTTCCACCCTTCACTCGGCGTTTGTCATGCCCGGTGGCTTGGATGACGGCGCCCTCTGCTTCCTCTGCTTCGGCTGGGCGACGGAGGCGGTCGCGGTTGCCGCGGCGCGAGGGACGACGTACTTCTTCAGTGGCATGGCGGCGGAGGCGAGTGGGAGATTTGTGACGCCCCCAATTCGATCGTACACTAATCATACACGCAAACGTGTACGATCAAGATCAGGGACTCACGGGAAGATATCACAACACAACTCTACAAATAAAATAAGTAATACAAGCATCATATTACAAGCCAGGGGCCTCGAGGGCTCGAATACAAGAGCTCGATCATAGACGAGTCAGCGGAAGCAACAATATCTGAGTACAGACATAAGTTAAACAAGTTTTCCTTAAGAAGGCTAGCACCAATTGGGATACAGATCGAAAGAGACGCATGCCTCATGCCTGGGATCCTCCTAAACTACTCCTGGTCGTCGTCAGCGGTCTGCATGTAGTAGTAGGCACCTCCCGAGTAGTAGCAGTCGTCGTAGACGGTGGCGTCTGGCTCCTGGACTCCATCGACTGGTCGCAACAATCGAATAGAGGAAGGGGGAAAAAGGGGGAGCAAAGCAACCGTGAGTACTCATCCAAAGTACTCGCAAGCAAGGAGCTACACTACATATGCATTGGTATCAATGAAAGGGGGTAGTATATGTGGACTGAACTGCGGAATGCCGGAATAAGAGGGGGATAGCTAGTCCTATCGAAGACTACACTTCTGGCAACCTCCATCTTGCAGCATGTAGAAGAGAGTAGATGGTAAGTTCACCAAGTAACATCGCATAGCATAACCCTACCCCGCGATCCTTCCCTTGTCGCCCTGTGAGAGAGCGATCACCGGTTGTATCTGGCACTTGGAAGGGTGTGTTTTATTAAGTATCCGGTTCTAGTTGTCATAATGTCAATGTACAACTCCGGGTCGTCCTTTTACTGAGGGACACGACTATTCAAATAGATCAACTTCCCTGCAGGGGTGCACCACATTTCCCAACACGCCCGATCTCCTTTGGCCGGACACACTTTCTTGGGTCATGCTCGGCCTCGAAAGATCAACACGTCACAACCCCACCTAGGCACAACAGAGAGGTCAGCACGCCGGTCTAAATTCTATGGCGCAGGGGTCTGGGCCCATCGCCCATTGCACACCTGCACGTTGCATACGCGGCCGGTGAGCAGACCTAGCAACCTCCATTACAAAGGAAGTTGCGTTACGCGGTCCAACCCGGCGCGCGCCGCTCAGTCGCTGATGTCACAAAGGCTTCGGCTGATACCACGACGTCGAGTGCCCATAACTGTTCCCGCGTAGTTGGTTAGTGCGTATAGGCCAGTGGCCAGACTCAGATCGAATACCAAGATCGCGTTAAGCGTGTTATCTTGAAGTAACCGCAAACGCCGACCAGGGCCAGACCCACCTCTCACCTGGGTGGTCTCAACCTGCCCTGTCGCTTTGCCACAAAGATCCACACAGAGGGCCGTCGGGAAAGTATGTCCTTTGAGCCCCCAATTCATGAATCAACCGCGACTACTCAACGAGCCGACCCGACCCGACTTTAGTCACAACATGTATCATGTGTAATATGTATAGTATATACCCGTGATCAACACCCGACGTGATCATGGCCCGATAGTATAGCATGGCAGACTGACAAGAATGTAGGGCCACTGATGATAAACTAGCATCCTATACTAAGCATTTAGGATTGCAGGTAAGGTATCAACAACTGTAGCAACAATGACAGGCTATGCATCAGAATAGGATTAACGGAAAGCAGTAACATGCTACACTACTCTAATGCAAGCAGTAGAGAGAAGAATAGGCGATATCTGGTGATCAGGGGGGGCTTGCCTGGTTGCTCTGGCAATTAGGGTCGTCAACAACGTAGTCGATCAGGGCACCAGCAGCGACGTCAGTCTCGTAGTCTACCGGAGAGAAGGGGGGAAGAAACAATGAATACAATGCAAACAGATGCATATCGATGCATGACATGTCAAGTAACAGTACTAGGTGTGCCCTAACGCAGTAAGAGGTGATACCGGTGAAGGGGGGAAACATCCGGGAAAGTATCCCTGGTGTTTCGCGTTTTCGGACAGATGAATCAGAGGGGAAAAGTTGTGTGTTCGCTATGCTAGGGGTGTGTGGCGGACAAACAGGCTGCGCATTCGGATTCGTCTCGTTGTTCCGAGCAACTTTCATGTACAAAGTTTTTTATCCGAGTTACGAATTATTTTATATTAATTTTCAAAGTTTAAATTCATTTCTGAAATTAATTTAATTCGAAATTAAATATTAAATGCTAAATGCACCTTGCCCTGTGTACACAGCAGTGTGTACAGAGGCTGACATGTGGGCCGGGGGGACCTAGTTGACCAGTCAATGTTTGACTGGTCAACAGGGGGTGGGCCCCCTGTCATTGACTGCTTAGGTTTATCTATTAGTTTAATTAAGTTACTAACTAATTAGTTAGTTAATTAGGCAATTAACTAAGTTAATTAATTAAATTACCAATTAATTAATATTATTATTATTTTTAGGGCGCTGGGGCCCATATGTCATAGATTAATTAGGAGGGGGAATTAGCACTAATTGGGGTTATCCCCTAAACTAATTGGGGTCGGGCCCATGGGGTAGTGGCCCAAGCCAGCCACGGCCACCGAGCAGCGCTCGATGCCCCCACAGGCAACGATGGTGGCCCGGGGCGCCGGCGGCCATGACGGCCAGGAGGAGCGCAGGTGGGAGGCGGCAGGGCACGCGAGGCGGGTGAGGCCAGCGAGGCCGGAGCGTGGGCGTGTGTGGCCGTGAGGTCGGGGCATGGCCCAGCGCAGCAAGGGAGAGGCGGTTGGGGCACAGCTGGGCGGCGGTGCCGGAGCTAGCAGCAACATGAGCAGTAAGAGACATCGGCATCGAAGAAGCACCAACAACAGCTACACGGCAGTAGTACGTGCACACACACAAGAGCTCGAGCTCCCATCCATGGTGGTTGAGCACGCGACGAGCAGCAGCAAGCGCAGGTCTCCTCGGTTGCAACCAGGGGTGCAACGAGCGCGGGCAGGGAGCCGGGCGTGTGGCAGGGCGCAGCAGTGGGCACGCACGGGGAGGCCAAGGTCGCGACGGGAGCGGGCGAGTACGCACAGGAGCGGAACTTCGGCACTCCGGCCATTGTGAGCTTTGGCCACGGCAGAACAACGACGAAAAAGAGGAGATTCGAGGGGGGGTGAGAAGGGGAATCGAAACAGGAGCTCACATCGAGCCTGCAGATGTGCTTAGTGGGCTTCGGGAAGGCTCGGAGGTGCCGGAATCGTCGGCGAAGCTCAACAGGGCCGAGGAAGAACAAGGTGGTGCGGGTCTCGACGCGGTGGCTCCCGACTCAGTCTAGTGGCACCGGAGGGCGTATGAGACGGCGACGAAGGTCGAGGACAAGCCGGCGAGGCGAGAGGCGGCTGGTGGCTGCGGGATCGATGCGGCGATGGTGACAACCGCGTTGGGTGGCTCTTCAGATTGGGGAGAAGAGCGAGGGGAAAGGGGTCCTGGGGTTCTAGGGTTAGTAGGGCGTGCATGGGCAACCTAGTAGGACGCCATGGGACCTAGATGGCCGCCCCGTGGCCATCCGCGGCCGCAGACGGTCGGTCGTCGTCCACCTCTCCCCTGATGAACAGAGGTAGGAGACAGTGGGGGGTTGGGCCGGCTTAGTTAGTTGGGCCTAGTGGCCCTGTAGATTAGGCTTCTTTTCTTTTTACTAGTATTTTCCGTTTACTTTTCTGTTTATTTACTTAGCTACTATTTTGCACTTTCCTTTTGCATAAAAATACTTTTGAAAAATGTAAAAGCTTGTCATTTAATTACTACACATTATTTTGCATTGTCACAACAAGTTTGGTTTCAAAATAATTTATTTAGTATGAGTTTATAATCAAGTGGGATAAAAAGGTGTTGTTGCTCCACTGTTTTAATATCCAAGGGCAATTTTATATTTTGAAAAATGTTAATTCTTTCATAATAATTATTGGTGAATATTTGCAACCCAACCTATATTTGTATTTTAACTTTTGAAAATTTTGATTATTTGACTTCAAATTAAATTTGAATTCGAACGAGATTTAAATCATCACGAGATTGACACAGTAATCATGGTGACGTGACATCATTAGTAGAGGTTCACTGTAGCTTAATTATCCGGACGTCACAAGATTGGCGGGAGGAATGGAGAGAATGGGAGGAAAGTGGGGGAAAAGCGGGATGAAACGGCGGGAAGAGGCGCTCGACTGACCGACAGGGCGGACCCACGCGCCTTTTCGCTTGTGCCGGCGCGCCCAGGCGCCCCGCAGGGCGCCGGGTTTGGCCTGGGTCCGCCGGCACCAGTTTCGGCCCGAGTCGGCAAAAAACGGGCTTCTGGGGCGCGACTGAGCCGTTTTTTCGGCGCCGGCGAGGCAAAAACGCATGGAAAGAGTCTGTTGGGGACGCGGCTGGAGATGCTCTAAGACGGACTGGGATCAGGTGACATGCGCTATGGTGACATGCGGCCCAAATGCAAATTTAAACATTGCGAAAAAATCTGAAAAAAATCATGCATGTTCTCAGCACATATTAAGATAATCCCTAAAAATTTCAGATCCCGAATGGTTCTCTGTAGACTATTCACATATGAGTTTCTCTTTTTCGTTTCTCGATGTATGTTTCGAATTTTGATCTGAAAATTTTAGGGGTTATCTTAATATGTGCTGTGAACATGCATGATTTTTTTTTCAGATTTTTTCGCAATGTTTAAATTTGCATTTGAGCCGCATATCATCGTGCATGTCACCGTAGCGCATGTCACCTGATCCCAGTCCCTCTAAGACATGATGTCCCGACCAGGACGCCTGCCGGGTCTCGGCGTTGTGACTGGAGATTGGACCTGTCGGCTAGGCCTTTGACGCATGCGCTGCTGTAACTACTTGAGCTGGCCCGTAAGGGCATCTCCAGCCGTTGGCCCCCCAGGAGGGGCAAAAAATCGCCCCTTGGGGACGCACCGGTGCTAAACCGCGCACTGGGGGCGTGATGCCCCCCAGTCGCGGCCCCCCACGAGTTTTTAAAAAAGTCAAATACGGCGCAAGCATGACTCAAATTTAATGCAAACATCGGCGATTTCGTTCAAATTTAAACATACTTTACAAAAAAGGGAAAAACTACCACGGGCTACCCCCGCCGTCTCCCTCGCCGCCCGCCCACGCGGTTCTACATGCCGAGGAGGCGGTAGAACCGTGTGTAGTCACCGCCGTCGTCGTCGTCGCCCCCGCCTACGCCTCCACCGTCCCTGCTGCATCCCTCCCCCGGTTGGCGC
Source organism: Triticum urartu (assembly GCF_056163025.1). Classification (NCBI taxonomy): domain Eukaryota; kingdom Viridiplantae; phylum Streptophyta; class Magnoliopsida; order Poales; family Poaceae; genus Triticum; species Triticum urartu. Next base: position 562,809,091 of record NC_141875.1, read on the forward strand.
GGCGGGTTGGACGGTCCGGGGGCGTCGTCGTCGTCGTCGCTGTCGAGGACCATGATGCAGTGCTCGTCCTCGCGCCCACGCTTGCGGGCGGCGATCTCCTCCAGGGCCCGGCGCTGCCGGACCATCTCGTCGCGGAGGTAGTCGTCCCGCGCCCACCGTAGGGCGTCCTCATCGGAGAAGCCGCGCTGGGCTATCTCCTCGTACTCCGAGGGGAGGCCGGGCTCCGGCTTGGGCTCGACGAGGACGAAGTGGCCGGTGGGGGAGGCGTTGTCGCCGATGCGGACGCCGGAGCTGCGGGTGCGTGCGCTGACAGGCGTGCCCTGGGGCTCCGGCTTGACGGCGCGGAGGTGGAGGCAGGAAGAGCCGTCGGACGAGGAGGAGGACCCCCCCGGTCTCCATGCGCCTCGGGGTCCAGGAGCTTCCCCGGCGGCGTGAGAAGGACGGGGGAGCGGGGTACTCGAGGCGCGGCGTGTTGCCGCCCTCGATGTACTTGAGGACGGCCTCCAACGTGCGCCCGGGCACGCCCCACCACCGACGCCGGCCGGCGGCGTTGAGCCTGCCGGAGGGCACGACGCCGTTGGTGGCCTCGAGTTGCTCGGCGTAACGACGGCGGAAATAAGGCTCCCAGAGCGGGCTGTCGGGGACGTACCGTGACCCCTCCCTCGCCGCACGCGACAGGGACGAGCGGATGCGTGCGATCTCCGCACGCCGCGCCGCGCCGATGGGTACCGGGGGCACCGGCACGCCGCCGGCGCTGATCCTCCATGCCCCGGGCACCCGCATGTCCGGCGGGACCGGGTACTCGGCCTCGAAAAGGAGGCGAGCCTCGTTCTCGTGGAGATGGCGGCGGCCGAAGCCGTTCGCCGCCGCGCCGTCGCCTGGGAAGCGCTCGGCCATTGCTGTGATGAACTGGAGACGGCGAGAGAGAGGAGAGGGAGGAACGACGACGACGAGAGAGTGTGAGATCGCCGAGTGCGTTGGGGCGCGTCTTATGTAGGCCGAGGCGCCGCCCGTGCGCGTGCCGCCGTGTGTACGCGTGGCGGGCGAGGGAGGGCGAGGGACGCGCGTCATCCGGTCTTCACTGCGCCGCCCGTGAGGCATCAATGGCGCAGACTGACCGGCGCGACAGCGCGGCAGCTTTGGCATTGATTCGCCGCGGGAAACGAGGCGATGAGGATGACGAAGGGCCGAGAAGAGAGCCGTGTCGCTGACGCAGCGGGCCCGCGGCTGTTTTGCGGCAAAACAGTTTGCCCCAGCACCCCAGGCACCCCCCAGCACGCCGGGTTCGGCCTGGATTCGTCGGCGCTGTTTTCGGCTCAAGCCGGCGAAAATCGGGTTCCTGAGACGTGACTGGGCCAATTTTTCGGCGCCGGCGTAAAAAAAACGACTGAAGAGGCCTTCCTGGGACGCGGCTGGAGATGCCCTAAGGCCTCGCCGCTTCGCCTTCAGGCACGGCGGGGTCGGCTCGCCCCCGTCGCCGCCCACTTCGACACCACCCCAGGGCACCGCCCCACTTCCATCGATCTGGCAACAGCTTTGCTCTGCTGCAGCGACGTGCTGCCCCAATATCCCGTACAGCTCGGGTTCCGAGGCGGAGGCAGAGGGTGAGGAAGCGCAGGCGCTGGCGCTGCAGCTCGCGGACAAATCGAGGGAACTGCCCGTGGCGCGGACGGCGGGCGGTCGGGCGGGCGGTCGGGCAACGAGAGCTAGGTATGTCATGTGATTGCATTTCTGACTTTTTCGTAGCTTAGGTGCCAACTCGCGTACCATGGACATGCTTGGATGATTTGGTAGAAGAAACAAGTACTGCAATTTGAATCCACATCCTTGCAATAGAGATTGGGGAGTAAAAGGCGGAATTCTTAGGCGGTAATGTGTAAGCAGTCTTAGGGTTTGTGTGGACTTAATGTGGAAGGGGACGCGTCATGCTTGAAAACTCGTATATGTAGTAAACAAGCAGTATTTGAAGCTGGATATGATAATTACTGAATTGCAGTCTATGTATGATCAATGACGATGCCAGTTAAGCAAATTACCAACATTATCTAAGCAGATGCAAATTACCAACACAGTAGGCGTTTTCGTTTCACCGTCCAGATAAGAGGCTTGTCTCTGACATCCTGCCGGCATGATCAGACTGGAAGTTCCCCTCGTTGCTTATCGCTGGAACTCCAGAAATCGCTAACTGGAACAACCTTGGAACCGCAGGCAAGCACAGTTTGAGCCTTGAAACAACCTCAGTCATGGTCGGCCTGTTGATGGCTGCGTTTTCGACACAGTCCATGGCAAGGTCTACCACACTCTGCAGAGAACTGGCATCATACTGATCCAACAACCTCTTGTCCACAACTTCGTGAATACTGCCTGTAGCAATCTTTTGGCGCGTCCAGTTTGTTAGATGGATGGTTTGAGGGTACACCAGCACCGGGGGCTGGCCAGTGATGATCTCCAAGAGTACGATACCAAAGCTGTAAACATCTGCCTTGACAGTGAGCTGGAAAGTTGCATGGTACTCGGGGTCAAGGTAGCCAAGAGTGCCAGCAGCAACAGTAGATATGTGTGTGCGAGCTTCATTAAAGGCCCGTGAAAGCCCAAAATCAGATATTATCCTCACCAGGTTCTTGTCCAGAAGGATGTTGGGGGTCTTCACATCTCTATGAACTATTGATGGGGTGCATGACTTATGTAAATACTCCAGTCCTGTAGTTTATTGGAACACATACTTTGTCAACACACACAGATATACACGAAATAAATGTAATAAACACATATTTGAATGTGGACCTTGTGCAGCATCAAGTGCAATATGAAGTCACTGTTCCCAATTCAAACTATGATCATCTCCTGCATCAAAACATACCAAATTAATGCAAGTACCGTTTGACACATGCATGGTAGAATAAATATCAGTTTTTTGTAATGCTTGAACATATTTAAGCTAACAGCTGATATGTTACACATGCAACTATTCACCAATAACCATACCATCAATTGGTGCATTAAGAATAAAAAACTCTGCATAATAGGCCCTTTGATCTTTGAAAGGTCACTGCCTTTCCTTCTCATTACCAGGGCACTTCTTTATATACAGATTTAATTAGCAAGAGAACTAAGCTATTGAAGTATTAATTTAAGACGTGCCTCTTGCTATGTTTCTTACTGGTTTTTGAAAGATCTACACGTCTATAATTTGTGATTATCATGTCATGGTTATTTCTCTGAGAGTGTAACTGTGGTCGCCCCAATTTGTTATCAGTCTATGTGACTAGAACCTGCGGCTCTAAAAATGCAGCTATGGTCGTCTCACTTTTTAGTACGGTGTCTATAACACAATAATTAGGCCCGCCAGCACCAACTCAACTGCATTGACAAGTAGCAGCAATAACAGTCTAGGAAATCAACTACAACTTTAACCTGGAGATTCAGTTTTAGCTCAGTAGGATGTCAAAGCATATAGATGGTCCCTATATATATGAAATGTAGTAGGTGGTTAACCAAAGCTGTTGGCATCTGAATCGCTGTTTAGTTGGTTTTGCAGGAAATAAAACTCTGACTTGGTTAACTTGCTTTTTAGACTGAACAAATTTTATTTTTGATTCAATGATTCAATTTTACTAAATTAAAGTACAGATGGTCCCTGTAAAAATTGTAATACAAGTTAGTGATCGTAAGTTCATAACAAAACTGCAAGTAGGTTGGCCATACCTATATCAAGTAGTCAACTATGCTGAATAGAAACTTCTAAGAAAAGTTAAGAGAAAAACCTCCTCTTAAAAGTTGTTGGAGATTTCCTCTGGGCATGAAATCATAAACGAGTGCTAGGCATTTCTTGTTTTGGCAATATCCTTCCAAAGTCACGAGATTCTTGTGATGGACTTTGGACAATGTTTGCACCTGCGGCAACGGATATAATTAGAAGCATCCTAGAGCTGAAGCCAATTACATCAATTTATTGAATATGGAGTGTGGAAACTGTTTAGATGGCTTGCAAACTTATAGTTTACTTTCTAGTAAAGAACTCAATGATATGGCTTGTTTTCGTATTATACCTCGGGGAGGAAGTCTGTTGACTTTGCTATTGATGTCTCCATAAGCACCTTAACAGCTACTTCATCACCATTTTCCAGTATGCCATGGTAAACAATACCGAAACCTCCTTTTCCAATGATTGATTGGAAGTCCTTAGTCATGAGCTTCAGCTCTGCATATGTGAACCGTCTGATATCAATGTGTAGGGGAGTTTCCTCTTCATATGTAGCATAGTCCTCATGGTCCCCCGAGTTCCCTGCAAAGTCAGAAAGTAAAGGTTTGAAGCTATTGTCTAATATCTATTGCACACTGCCTTGATGAAAAGGGAATTTAGGGGAGGAGTGTTTGCTTACCTTTATGGCATAATTTCCAGAGTATGCACATCACTACTAGGAGGGATACCAATACCACTGGAACTATCACTGCGATGAGCACGGCAGGTGTGGTGTGCTTCTTCTTATTTGAACAGTACATATCTTTTACTTTTGAGCATATGGGATTGCCTTCTAGTCTAGTGACACAACTGTACAACATATAAAAGTGTAATTAAGTTATCTCAAAATCTGCTACAATAGCTCTATGCAGTTATGATTATAACGTGCCTCCATTTTCTAACACAACTAACCTTCTGATAGTACTTCTAAACAGAACTAACCTCTAAAAGAACAAACTGCATGGTTTCTAGATCACTATTACTGGTACATTCGTATCTGGCTCTCGTATCGAAAGCCCATAGGTGATAAAGCATTTGTAGTTATTAGATGCTAGTAAATGTAACTGATGGTATGATTGGATCAATACAATGATCTCCAGAATGTGGCTTGCCACACTTTGTGGTGCCCGAATCGGCCACCACAACGTAGTCAAAAGCTCAAAATTGGTTGGAGTTTATGTGTATGACAAAGTGGGGCATGACATTAAGCTAGAGAAAGTCGAACTTGCCTAACTCTAGCTTGGCAAAGTATGTTATGAACCAAACACGCATTTAGCTTCTCAACTGTTTTTAACCAATGCACTTGCATTAATACGTTGTATGTGCAAAGACTGTTGCTAAACCTTAAATTGGTATGCATCATTAATCTATAAAACCAACCTTGGGTTGAGCAATTTCATTTTGATGCAGTTGTTCAGCTTGTTACAACAGATCATATCGAGTAAGCAGTCGTGCAACAGAGCATACCAAACCTTAAGTCTAGCAGACCGGCCTGGAATCTTCGAAGAATATAACTGGGGATTGGTCCCTCGAGCTTGTTATTTGCCAAATTACTGAAAAATAGTAGCTGGAATCATTCATGTAAAATTTATGTCATTAATCAAATACTGCTCAGCACAGGGACTTACAGAACTGCTAGTGACTTTATTTGACAGTCTGGAATGGTGCCCACCAGATTGTTATATAATTTGTTATTAGGGTCACAAAAGATGCCAACATGATTTCATTTGGCGCATCAATATTATGTCATAGGTATCACTTACAAATTTTCCAGTGATGTCATGTTCAAAAGTGATATGGCTAATCCACCTTCCAGTCCGCTGCTAGACAGATTTCTGCAAGATATTCATCTTAATAAGTACTCCCAAATTCATTTCTGATAGCGCCGAACTAATATGTATTTTTAAGACATTGTTTCTGTGCTTCAGGTTTGAACCAAATTAAGGGACTGTATGTAATCCCACATTTTGATATACCTCTTAACTGAATTGATTATACTTTTTTTTATCATTATCAATATACCTCATCAATTATTCTAAAATACTTCAATACAAGTGTAATAAAAATAATATCATGGGAGCCCTTAGTCTTTCTGTTTTTGCAATATACCCCTTTTATGTATAGAAAATTTGTATATGTGCAAATCGAAGGAAATATATGGACCAAATGTTTTTTTTATAGAACTCACTTGAGTATACAGTAATATAGTTTATTAGGAATAAGAGTACTGGTCCTGGTTACATTCTTACACTCGGACAATCCTTGGATTCTTGTTGCTACTGGAGTAGCTGCAAGTCAAACCTTCCCAGGTATACTCTCTTGGGGAGCATGGATCTCCGTTCCAGTCTATTCTTGTCAAATTGTAGTGTGCTTTTACTTGTTTCATGTAATTGACTGCAATAACAAAAAGAGAATGAAAACAAACATGACTGGATTAATGGCAAATATATATGTTGGGCATAAGATTATTGTAGTATTAAGCATGATATAATAACAGCATAAGAAGATACATTATCATTTCATTTTATAAGGCTGAATAAATTGTATAAGTTTACTTATCTACTATGGTCTTCCTCGTGGCTAATTAGCATTTGACATGTACTCCCTCTGTAAACTAATATAAGATCGTATATATCACTGATCTTATATTAGTTTACAGAGGGAGTAGAATATAGTTTACTCAAAAGTTGAGTGCACAAATTAGTAGATCACTGATCTTATATTAGTTTACAGAGGGAGTAGAATATAGTTTACTCAAAAGTTGAGTGCACAAATTAGTTAGGATAATCTTGTTTCTGTAACTTCAGTGAAGAAGATCTTGACTATGTCAAATGGAGTCGGGAATCCTTAGGGGTCTACACACCGAGAACTTGGTCATTAACATCTATTCTATTATGTACTAAAAGTATACCACAACAGAAAAATAGCACAATACAAAAAAAAGGTGAACACGAAAACTATCACAAAAAAGGCAAAACATTCGGCCATTGGTCTGGTGGCACTTTTATAATCAAGACCGTTAGGTTTTCATAAACGTACCTATACAGATCATGACAATTAGATGTTCATAACTGCGAATAAACAGATCATGGCCATTAGATTATCATAACTGTATGTAAACATATCACAACCACTAGATCTCCATAATTGTACCTAAACAGATCTCAGCCATTAGATTATCATAATTGCACTTAAACATATCACAACTATAGATCTTCGCACCTAAACAAACCAGGCCCAGAGATCTGCATAATTCTCCCTAAACATATAACAATGAGTACATTACAACAAATCACCACATTGGCCACTATATCATGTATGTAACCACCACTTTTAGGAAATTTAACAAACAAACAAAAATCGCTTTCTTCAAGCTTGCTGTCTACGACCACTCAAATAACATAACATTGAAATCGATAATATACTAGAAAAATCTCTCATATATGATTCCACAGCTAGTATTTAATGAGGCTTGTTTCAGCGTTAATTGTATGTATTTTCATTCAAAGTTAACTGTTGCTGGTGTCATGTGCAAATTGTACCGCAGACGGAGATGATACTGTGATTTCCATGTAGTTTATTGGACTCGCAGCAGTCAATACATTTCTTTTTTGACTTAGCACTGAGGGACGACAACTCAGCCTTTTGTTCACTTGGCATCTTCTGATAGAAAGATACCATGTGTACGTTTGTTCTTATATTATCTATTTGAGGCTATAAGAATGTACAGAGATGTGATTGCAAGTTCATTTTCTAATTAGTAGTTCCTCCGTCCCATATTAATTGACGCTCAAACGGATGTATCTAGCACTGAAATATATCTGTTTGAGTGTCAATTAATATGGGACGGAGGGACTATGATTGACTTGGCAATAAATCTCCAAATGATCTCCATTAGATGGTTAATAATTTTTAATAGTACAAGCTTGAGGTGTATGCTCAATTATTCATTACATAATAGTGTCAAATTCTTGTGTTGCTACAACTTTGATACTGAACTAAAAATCACAAAAGCTATGGTCAATGCAAAGTTGTAAATTCAAGATTTTTCTTGAAAGTGAACCATTTTTTTCTATTGGAGTTTCTCCTTGCTACTAGATTTTAGCATAATCAGTTCCCCTTTTAGGATTGAGAATTTGTCTCGTTTCCAAATATGTATGCTTTCTTATTTTATGTTTATATGTGCCAACAAAATTGTTTGGTGATCCACAGTCCCTCAGAGTGGTACTGGATTACTTCCATGCACAGATGGTGCACAGTTGTCATTTAATTGTCCGCTGCCTGTGTGGGTTAGTGCTTGTAATACTTCAACAACGGGTTTACCACCTCTTTCAGTTAGTGCATCATTGAACTGATCTCTCAATGCCCGCTCCAGCAAGGTCCAAATGTTGGCATTAAATTTGTTTCAGATGATTTCCCAATTGTACACTACAATGTCTCCTAGTGGCAACACATGATAATTTTGTACCATACTTGCAGTTAATTGCAAATTTTGGGAAAGAAAGAAAAAGAGGGATGCATCATATGTTTTCTGGAAGGCGATGCAGTCTACCTATCCTCATCTGATGAACATGAAACTATGACATGAACTAAGTGAACATAAATTATGACTTTTTTTCTCTCTCTACATTTTTGTGGATCTATATGCTGTTCCTAAATTAAGTTGATAGACCCTTCTCTGTTCAAGCTATTGTAGAACATGAAACGATATACTTTGCACATTACATGGTGGATTTTAGTCTTTTGCAACAGTGACCCAATATTTTCTTTTGTCGAAGGTAAAAGGTAGGGCTGCGAACTATCACAAGAGTACACTGCCACCTAAGCAAAAAGAGGATGTGGCACTGCAATTAAGGATGTGAGAAGATTCTAGTATCATAACACGTCAAACAAGAAAAGTTAATTAGTAGATCCTAGCTACAATCTGGTATTGAGATTTTGTGCATGATACTAGTCTATGATACTATCTAGGGATGAAAATGGAGCACAAATGGATGGAACCGAGTGCAAGCAATGACCCCAGCACAAAGTAATAGATACAATCAACACAACATTGAAGGCCCCCCACCCCACCCAACAGACACAAACACACACAAAAGCGTGGTACTTTAAAACAACTCCCTCCGTTCCAAATTATAATATGGTCTAACTTTTCCTGAATCAGATGTATGTAGACACATTTTAGTGTGTTCACTTATTTCAGTCCGTACGTAGTCTATATTAAAAATATCCAAAGCAGCTTAAATCTAAACGTTAATACCAAACATTTTTTTTGTAAATCAAAGGATATAATACGATTAAATCTTATGCCATACTCAAAGTACTATTTTTTGGGCTTGGCATGTTTAAATGTACATGTCTAGGTTTTCTTGGATTCTCTAGGATTAGTTTGGTTTTCTTGGATTCTCTAGGATTAGTTTGGTTTCTCTTGGAAATGTGTCATTCATAGTAATAATAACTATGTAACAGTTTGCAACAAAAGCAAGAAACCGCGTTGGCATCTCAAATGTATATACTCTTCTTACAAGAATTAGATTATTAAAACTATAAGTAAGAGGTGACTAAAGCATAGCCCACGCAAATAACTGTGCTAGATTGTTTAAAAGCAGGAATCTGTAGATACACTTCAGGCAGTTTAAGCAGGTGAATATACTGCATGATGATAATGCGAATGTACCACATACATGACATATGTGTCATAAATGTATATGTGTAATAAGTGTGCAATATCCAGATCGATGATCGGTCTTACCATCCTCGGAGTCAGTGGTGAAGTTTTCCTTCCGAAGGAGTGAGTACACCTCGAACGCGTTGATGAGCGGGGGGAGGCTCGAGCCGCGCGTCTTGTTCAGGGTGTACACTGCATCGCCATTATACAAGAACTGCCCACTGTTGTACAAACTACTGGCCTGTAATCGCGACGGGGAGAAGCCCCGATGTAGTACATCGCCGGCATTGTAGATGTCAAAGCTTCTCTGCATGTTGTTACCACTGATTTCAGCAAAGTGGAAGATTGGGAGAAGGCGGACGCTCTCGGGAACAACATTGGGACCCAGTGACGCGTTAATCACGATGAGGAGTAGTTCGTGTCTAGGGTCGTGGCCTTCTGGAAGATGGCCATCGGCACATTGAAGTAGTCGTCGCCAGGGAGAATCTCCACTTGACTGCTAGTGTTCAGGTTGATCCAGGGGTAAGAATTGAGTGCCCACTGCTCCCAGAACCGGTCGTAAGGGTCCACTGGATATCTGCATCGCACACAAAAGACAAGGGAAATCATGTAAATAGCTAGCTAGCACGATACCACTGCCTTTTGGTTCCATTGGAGCTGGTAATCTCACATTCTTGGCAAGTTGAGATGTACTTTGTTTTCTGTTAGAAGTAGTTGTGGGATTCAGAAAGCATAAGAGCATTGACAGGCCAACAGATTTTAAAACCATTGACAGGCATAATTCAGTTATGATCCAAAAATATGATTGATGTCAGTCTCACCTTGTGATAAAGTTAGTGGCTTCACCGAATCTGATCCGTCTAAAGTAGCCCACTGATACGGAAGTATTCACAAAAGGGTACATCGCATCTAGCAGTGGCCTCAGCTCCAACGCAGACACGGATGGAGTCCCTAAACCGAAGTTTATCAGGCAGACTGACACAGAGTCGCCCGGAGCAACGGTGAGCACCTCCTTCCATAATGTGTTTGATGGATCCATATTTGTTAAGTTCAGCGTATCCCAAAAATTGACGCCGATATGGAGCCCAAACAGAAACAAAGTCCCGTCCACAGTCCTGTTCAACCCATCGTAGTCTCCGTAAGTAAACAAGGCCCTCAGCAAAAACTTTTTACCAGTGGTGGATGGCAGCGTGTAGCAATTCCGTGAGCCGTTGGGGAAGCTCCTCAAGGTTTTTTGGCTCTCATATACCGCACCAGACATGAACTCTGCTGCTATTTGGTGGGTCAAACCTCCCTCGACGAATCCAACATCGGACAGGAGCTGTATTCCTCGTATGACGCTGTCCTTGTAGGGGCTAGTGTTTCTGTACCCACAGTCGAGGCTTATGAATCCTGCATAACGGAGAATATGTATCGATTTCATGTGCTTGAAGTTTAAGATATGCTCAAAGATCAAAACCTGTGCGACTAGGGACCCAATAGCTAATAATATGTGAGTGTTAAGATCTTAGTAAACTGAGATTTCTTAAGTTGGACTGAAGTAAACTGAACTGTGCATGCAGAGCTTACAGAGGAGCAGGGATCTAGAAGAGAAAAGCATTACCAGAGGTAGAAGACTGGCCATGGACTCGAGTCATCGTGATCAGGATGAGCAGCAGCAGTGCCAAGATCCATGTCGGCATTCTACTTGCCAAGCAACTGAAGCTGATCACCATGGTATTCCTCGGTTCATGCAATGTTCTGTTCTGAAGTAATCATGCAAAACTAAGAGGCTACAAATGACTTATGTATGAGTTATTTGGCAGATAGACACAAGCAACGCAGTTTAGTACTACAGGATCTGGATTGACTTGGCCTCGGCACTTGATTAACAATGTGGGGAAACAGAGCGGTCTGTTCATCAGTAGGTAACCATCTCGTGAGAGCAATCATCTAAGAAAGGAAAGTGCAACTTGCCATGGATTTTAGTTTAACAATCTCTGCCTTGACGTACTGCCCATCAGCATGATAACGAAGTGCCAGTTTGAAGATTCGTGCATTTTGGCGAATCATGCAAGCAGCTCGCTCCTACAAGCTATAGCGACGCCTGCTGACGTTTCTCTGAACCAGTCTTCTGTGCTAAATTAAAAAGAGAGTGGCAGAGTGTAGTTCAGTAGTTACAAGACAAAAAGAAGAGGACAACTTGCAAGGCCAGTTCAATGACGTTGCGGTAAAAAAAATGTTTGGTACTGTTATTTAAAAATATACATTCAACGTGTATTTGAAAAATGTTGAACACTTATTAAAAAAATTTAAAAACATGTTTATGAAGAAATATTATTCATGTATTTGAAAATTGTTAAACATGTATAAAACTATATTTTAAAAAATATACAATATGTATGAAGAAATAGATATCAAAACATACATTTGAAAAAATCTTATTCATTGGAAATTTTTAAACGCATATAAAATGTTCCTGATGTATATGAAAAATGTGTACAAAAAATTTATACATGTTTTAGAAAATAAATAAAAAAAGTGAAGAAAATCAAAGGATAAAAATAAAAAAATCTACGAAAACCAGAGAAAATAAAATAAAACCGCTGCAAACAGTGGAAAAAAATCATTAAGAAACCACAGAGGGAAGAAAAAAAACACGCGTTCTCAGCTACAGTGTTGGGCTGGCTCTGTAGCCCCCGCGCAGAGGCGAGCAGGAGCTCTTGCCTCGCAGTAGGCGATAAATGGCTCTGGCGGTAGAAAATGGCATCGGCCTAGATTGGGAAGACCCGTAACAAGGCCCGTAGCCCCTTCGCCGTCAGGCACGGCACTGGCCGCCGGCGCCGCCCACTTCGACTCCACACCATGGCACGCGCCACGGGCATCAGTCGGGAAAAAGCTTGCTGTGCTGCCCACTATCTCTTGTCCAGCTCCGGTTTCGAGGCGGAGGCCGAGGGGGAGTGGGCGGAGGCGCTGCCCCTCGCGGACAAGTCAAGGAACAGCGCCGAGAGCTAGGTATGTCATGTGATTGCATTTCTGCCCTTTCATAAGCTCAGGCCCTCAAGCGCCAACTCGCGTACCATGGCATAATAACGTTGTGTTAGACTCCGGAGATGCGCAGATGATTTGGTAGAACAAACAAGTACATAAGTACTCCCCCCGTTTCTAAATATAAGCCTTTTTAGAGACACTTCCCTTTTTCAGTGGGCATGATCTGAACCCAGGGGCATCTGCATCTACTTTTCAAAAAATGCATTTTAAGTACGTTTTAAAATCTTAAAAAAATCAAAAGAAAATTCCATGCATACATGTTCACAAATGTGTGTGCACGACGCAAAGTTTTGTGCAAAAATATGTTTTTGTTTTGTCTCCGAAAAAAAGACAAATTTCTGTGCTTCTAAATAGCGTTTTACGACATAATTTTTTGTCTTTTTTGCACAGGCCATAAAAAAAGTTATTTTTCCGTGAAACTTTATGCACACACATAGAACATGAATACGTACCATGCAGCCCTTTTCGGAATTTTTTAGCATTTAGAAATGTGTTTTTTAAAGTGGGTTCATATCTACCTGGGTTCATCCATGCACTTTCCTTTTTAGAGATTCCAATATAGACTATGTACGGAGCAAAATGAGTGAATCTGCACTTCAAAATATATCTATATACATTCGTATGTACTTCGTATTGAAATCTCTAAAATGATTTATATTTAGAAATGGTGGGAGTACTTTGCTTTGAATCCACAGCCTAGTGAGCGAGGTTGGGGAATAAAAGGAGGAATTCCTAAGCGGCAATGTGTAAGCAGCCCACTTGTCCTAGGATTGAGGTGTGTGGATTTAATGTATAAGCACCAATTAATCGACCACCAAGTTCTCAAATGGAAGGGGATGCTTCATGCCTGAAAACCATTACCGGCAGTAAACGAGCAGTATTATAAACTGAAAATGACACAATTACTGAATCATCTTTTTTTTGCCGGGACATTACTGAATTTCGTTATAAACTGAAAATGATACAAGTACTGAATTCTGATTTACGGACGATATGGTGATGCACTTAAGTAAATTACCAAAAGTTATCTAAGTAGATGCCACAAAAAACACAGTATCCCTTTCACCGTCCAGAAAAGAGGCTCGTTTGTGACATCCCATTGGTATAGCCAGACTGGAAGGAGCTCCCCCCGTTGCTTGCTCCTGAAATCATCAGCTGGAACTGCCTTGGAATTTCACTATCCATGGAGTAGGTACGTCGAGGGGTCGCAGAAGCAGACTGCTTTTCACTTGAAACCGCTGGCAACAACCCTTTGAGCCTCGTGGCAACCACAGTCATGGTTGGCCTGTCGATGGCTGCGTTTTCCACGCAGTTCATGGCAAGGTCCACCACGCTCTGCAGGGAACTGGCATCGTACTGATCCAGCAGCCTCTTATCTACAACATCGTGAATGCTTCCCATAGCTATCTTTTGGCGCACCCAATTTGGTAGGTGGACGGTCTGAGGGTCCATTAATAGTGGGGGTTGTCCGGTGATGATCTCCAAGAGCACGACGCCGAAGCTGTAAACGTCTGTCTTGACAGTGATTTGGTAAGATGCATGGTACTCGGGGTCGATGTACCCAGGAGTGCCAGCAGCAGCAGCAGTAGATATGTGCGTGTGAGCATCGTTAAAAGCCCGCGAAAGCCCAAAATCAGATATTATCCCCACCAGATTCTTGTCCAGAAGGATGTTGGGGGTCTTCACATCTCTGTGCACTATTGATGGGGTGCATAACTCATGTAGATACTCCAGTCCTGCAGTTTATTCAAACCCGTACTTTGTCAACACACATACATGACCTAGAAAAGAAGAGAACACACACATACATACATGGCCTAAAGGCAAACACACAACTGAAATGCGGACCTTGTGCAGCATCAAGTGCAATATGGAGTCGTTGTTCCCAATTCAAACTATAGTTACCTCCTGCATCAGTACATACCTAATTAATGTGAGTTCCATTTGATATGTTCATGGTACTAGCATAAATACCAATTTCTGTAATTTTTGCACATATCTAAGCTAACTAATACATGCACTTTGATCTTCAAGAGATAACTGCTTTTCCTTTCCTCTAGTGGAGCATTTTTATGTACAAATCTAATCAGCGAGCGAACCAAGTTATTGACATATTCTTTGAACACATACCTCTCTAGTTTTTGGTTTGTTGCTGGCTTTGAAAGATGTACATGTTTATAATTTGTGGCTATCATGCCATGTTTAGGACCTATGACTAAGAATGTGACTGTGGCAGCCCCAATTGTTTACCTGATATTTATGATCATGCCATGACTATGACATTAAGATATGCTGCTCTGCGAATGCAGCTATGGTGGCCGCAATTGTTAGTACATTATCTACACAGAGTAAATTTGGTCTACCAACTCAACTATATTGAATAGCAGCAGTAACACTTTAGTCAATCAACTACACCTTTAACATGGAATTCAGTTTAACATGAATACCCTGATTGCAGTACAATGTCAAAGCCAGAGTAGCTTGGTTTTATAGTTTAATTTTTTATAGTAAGACTAGGTCATGTCAAATTAGTGATAATAATTAACTGCAAGCCTAAGTCAGCTATGCTTGATAGGAACACTAATAAAAGTTAAGGGAGAAACCACCTCTTAAAAGCTGTTGAAGATTTCCTCTAGGCATGAAATCATAAACAAGTGCTAGGCATTTCTTGTTTTGGCAATATCCTTGCAAAGTCACGAGATTCTTGTGATGAACTTTGGACAAGGTTTGCACCTGCGATAATTGATAGAGTTACCAAACATCCTAGACCTGAAGCCAGTTGCATTGTTTTATCGAATATGGACTGTGGAAATGATTTTGTAGGTTTTGCAACCTTAATTTTGTCTTGAGGAAAGTAATGACGTGGCCTAGTTGGTTTTGTGTTATACCTCAGGGAGGAAGTCTGTTGACTCTGCTATTGATGTCTCCATAAGCACCTTAACAGCTACTTCATCGTCATTCTCCAGTGTGCCATGATAAACAGTACCAAAACCTCCTTTTCCAACGATTGATTGGAAGTTGTTTGTTATGTGCTTCAGCTCTGCGTACGTGAACCGTCTGATATCAATATGTAGTGGAGTTTCCTCTTCATACATAGCAGAATCTTCATCATCTCCTGACTTCCCTGAAGAGTCAAGAATTTGTTTTTTACATGAAAGTTTAGGTACGAAGCTGCTGTCTTCTGTTTACCATATTGCACTGATGAAAGGTAAATTTAGAGCATAGAATTTCGTCTTACCTTTCCAGTATAACTTCCAGAGTATGCCCATCACTACTAGGAGGGATACCAGTACCACAGGAACTATCACTGCGATAAGCACGGTAGATGTGGTCTTCTTCTTCTTCTTTGAACAGTATGTATCTTTGACGTTTGAGCATACAGGATTGCCTTCTAATCTAGTGATACAATTAAATATCATGCGTAAAAAATAAGCTCAAAAGATCTCAGCTTCTCTATAAAGCTATGATTAATTGATTATAACACACCTCTATGTTCTAACACAACTAACTTGCTAATAGTGCTTCTAAACATCTCTACCTTCCAAAAGAACAAACTACATGGTTTCTAAATCATGTGCAGTTACTTTTTTTTAGAAAAGGAGGATGACCCCCGGCCTCTGCATCTGGGAGATGCATACAGCCACTTTATTGATTATTCTCGAGGACCTTACAAAGTATTACAACAATGTGCCTGAATCCACCATCTTGGCAACACATGCCGCTACTCCTATCCAAAATGATGAAGGGGTGCTAGCTGGGCCACTACCCAAACCACTCACCTAAGCCTAACATCAAAAGCCGGAAGTCGAAACATATTCGGAAGCCCCAGCCGAGCCACATACTGGGTCTGGGGCACAATCCGGTCAGACGCACTCGTGTGTCGTCGCCGCCATCTTCCACAGGTCCGTCTTCAGATCATATTGAGGCTTCTACCTTGTCTGGCCACTCTGCTATCGACGTCACCATGACGCCAGACAGCAACCTCCTCCTGCGCGAATCCATCTCCGTGCATCGGACGCCGAGCCTCCACAACGCCATGCCGCCGATATCCGCCGCCATCGATGTGTGAGATGAAGCACCGCTCCACCATCCCCCAGCCAGCACTTACTCCAAAACGATGCCCCCAGGAGGGAAAGCGATAAAACGCCATCATCGTCCGATCCGGAAGACCCAGATCTAGGGTTTCCCCCGAAGCATCCCGAGCCTGATGACGCAGACTGCAACGACGATGCCTCGACAAGGGAACGACATCTAAGACGCCGCCATCGTCCGCCATGACCGTAGTCAGCGCGATTTTCATCGACAGTTGCTCCACCAGACGTGCGCCGACGTCGCTGGTCCCTTCAACCGGAGCAAACTCCAAAACAATGCCCTAAAGAGGGACTACGACGCAAAAGCGCCGCCATCGCTCGATCCCAAGGAGATCTAGGGTTTCCCCCGTAGTTGCCCGCGCTGTTAAGGGCCAGACAAGGGTAGAATCCCGCGGATCTGCCCAGCTGCCGACGAGTCGCACCCACCACCGTGCCGACGACTGACCAGCGATCAATCCGGCCGCGCCGCCGCGAACCGATCCGGTCACACCGCCGCCGTCCCTGGCGGCCGCGACGCACCAGATCGCAAGGCCTCCTGCCGCAGGGAATCAACGTCGCCGAGGTGCCGCCACCACCCACCGTGGCGACCGGCCCGCCGCCACGCTCCGGCCCGGCGGCGCCGGCCCGCGCCAGCCCCACCCGAGCGAGAGGGCTCGAGTCCCCGCCGCCGCCGGCGACGGCTAGGCTTCGCCTGGCCGCGCCCTTGGATGGCGGCGAGGGAGGAGGAGGAGGAGTGGGAGAGGTTCGGCGGCGATGGGATCTGGGGCCTCCCGGTCGCCCACGCGGGGGGCGGCTCGGGAGGGAGACGTACGGGACGGGACGGGATCTCAGCACTAATAGGTCCTTATCTACCTCTCATTTTGAAAGCCCATAGATGACAAAAGTATTTATAGTCACTAGATGCTAGTACATGTAATTAAAGGCACATTTGGATCGATAAAATGCACAGGGAAGTGTGTCTCGAAGATCTTTTTGTGGCATCCAGATTGGCCACCACAATTTGGTAAAAAAATATCAAAAGTTTATGTATATGCCAAGTGGGGATGCTCTGGCATAGTGCTAGCAAAGTGTGGCACGCCACAAGTATGCCACTAACCAAACAGTGGCCAGAAAAAGGCAAATTCAGATGCGTTTTAACTTTTAACCAATGCACTGCTATATGTGCAAAGATTCTGCTAAACCTGGAATTGTTTTCTTTGATAACCAACTTTATGCTGAGCCTATTCCTTTTAGGTGTAGTTGTTTAGTTTTAAGAAAAAAAATCTAGTAAGGAATTGTGCAATGGAGCATGGCAAAACCTTAAGTCCAGCGAACCGGCCTGAAATCTTTGAAGAATAGAATCAGGGATTGGTCCATCTAGCTTGTTATTTGACAAGTCACTGAAAAATGATAGTAAAAATCATTCATCTAAAATTTAACAATCAACCACAAATGTAATCAGCACTACCATCAACCACAGATGTAATCAGCATGTAGACTTACAGAAATTTAAGTGACTGTAATTGATAGTCTGGAATAGCTCCCGTCAAATTGTTGTGTGATAAATCCCTATATATATATCGTTATTAGGATCACAAAACATGTCAACATAATTTCATTGAGCCCATCAATATTATGTGGTGGGCGCCACTTACAAGTTTTCAAGCGATGTCATGTTCATGAATGATATGGCAAATCCACCCCTCAGTCTGCTGGTAGACAGATTTCTGCAAAACCAACTCATTTTAATACAAGTCATCTTAATCTAGTGATAGCATCAAGCTAACATGGATTTTGAAGATAACGTAAATATTTTTATGTGGTTCAGGTCTACACTAAATTACATGTGCTTTCGGGTTTCAACTAAATTACATGTGTTTTCAAAATGTATATGATATAAGTCCTGGTTATGCTCTTACACTGTGACAATCCTCGGATTCTGGTTGCTCTTGGAGTAGTCGCAAGTCAAACCTTCCCAAGAATACTCTCTTGGGGAGCATGAATCTCCATTCCAGTTTCTTTGTGCCAAATTGTAGTGCGTCTTGACTTCTTTTATATACTTGGCTACAACAGCAAAAGACAATGGAAACAAATATGCGCGGCATAAAGTAGCTGTATAAGTTGGGTATGGGCGGCTTATATTGTATGTTTTTAGAAGATGAAAAGATTAGCTTAAGAAGTTGCAATATCATTACATATATATCCAAATATTATCTTATCATAGAACTGATAATTGTACTAATTCATTTATCATCTATGATCTTCCCATGGCACATTGGTATCAATTGACCTTAAGAAGATGGCTTACTCAGGAGTTGAGTGTACAACTAAATCTGTTGGTTGATAAATTTAATCCTATTACTCTAGTAAAGATCGTGACAATGTCAACTGGAGTTTGTTAATCTTTAGGGGTCTAGACAGCGAGACCTCGGTCATTAGCATTGGAAACTGCAAGATGATCATGTGAATCTGTCATACATGGCAAATGTGCAATGCATGTGCAGTATGTAAATTAATCTTACCATCGTCAGAGTCAGTGGTGAGATTATCCATCCGGATGAGCGAGTACACCTCCAAAGCGTTGATGAGTGGTGGAAGACTCGAGCCGCTCGTCTTGTTCAAGGTGAAGAATACATCGGCGTTGTGCAGGAAGTGCCCAATCTTGTACTTGCTGTCCATCTGGAATCGCGGCGGGGAGAAGTCTGGAAACAGCAAACCTTCGGCGCTGTAGATGTCAAACCTCCTGCTCAGGTTGCTGTTGCTGATATCAGCAAAGTGAAAGATCGGGAGAAGCTGTAGGCTCTTGGGGTCTAGATTGAGATCCGCTGCCACGGAGATGCGCATGCTGGAGTTGTTCATGTCTACGGTCAAGGCCTTCTCGAAGATGGCTGACGGCATGCTGAAGAGATTGCTGCTGGGGAGGCTGTCCACTTTATTGACAGTGTCCAGGTTGATAAAGGGGTAGAGAATTTTGTCGTAGCTTTCCCAGAACCGGTCATAATCATCTGTTGGATATCTTCATGGCAAACATAGACAAGGAAAAATAGATAAATAGGCAGCACATCATGCTAATGTTTTGGTATTTAGTATTTACTTAAAAGGCACTTGCTATAGGATTTAGCAATCCCAACTTCGTATCACCTTGAGATTTAATTTTTGTTACGTATACAACTTAAACGTAATTGCAGGATCTAGAGCCAAACACTTTAAATGCATTCGATCTGAATTATGCCTGTAAATGGTTCTATATTTAGTTTTTTTTACCCGCAAAAAAAAACTAAATATAGAACCATTGACAGGCATGATTCAGATCAAATCTTATAAATTAATAATGGATGGAAGCCTCGTCTCACCTTGTGATAGGGTCAGCGACGTTGCCAAATCTGATCCGCTTAAAGTAGCTGATTGACATTGAAGTATTCACAAAAGGGTACATGGTATCTTGCAGTGGTCTCAGCTCCAATGAAGACACGAAGGGAGTCCCTGTACCGAAGTTTATCAGACAGACCAACAGGTTGTTGCCTGGAGCAACAGTGAGCACCTCCTTCCATATGGTGCTTGATGGATCCATATTTGTCAAGTTCACCCCCTCCCAGAAATTGACACCGATGTGGAGCCCAAACCGAAACAAAGACCCGTCCATAGTTCTGTTCAACCTATCGTAGTTGCCGTAAGTAAATGTGGCCCTCAATAGATACTTCTTGCCAATGGTGGATGGCAGTGTATAGCAATTCCTTGAGCCGTCAGGGAAGCTCCTCAGGTTTTTTTGTTGCTCATTCGCTACACCAGACATGAACTCTTCCAAAATTTCGTAGCTCAAACCGCCGTCGACCAATTCACCATCAAAACGATACAGTATTTTTAGAGTGTTGTCGATGTAGGCACTAGTGTTTGTGAATCCACAATCGATGTTTACGAATCCTGCATAATGGAGAGAGTAAGTATCAGTTTCACGTGCTCCGAGTTTAAGATCTACCGAGAGCATCTCTAGCCCGTCCCTCGTAATTTCATTTAATTCCCCATTTTTAGGAATTAAACTTTTGTCCATCAAGCCCATCCCTCAAAACTTAATTTCCCAGATAGTTTTTTTGCACACAAATTCATTTCAAACACAAATTGAAACTAGTTCATTGCATATGAATCAACGGTATGACATTAAACATCAGACCTAGATCATACTGAGTGAACTCAATTGTATACCCATGTGGCAGTAAATACTCCGTTGGATCTTGAAAATCTAACGGCCAGATTCACACGGATTCGCCACCAAGCTCACAACCGTCTCCTCTTTCTTTGTGGTTGGTGTCAGAAGACGGTAGTTGAAGACCCTAGAGTTCCACGCGCATACCTCTTTATGGCTGCATACATCATTCTGATGCAGAGGCCAGGGGTAATCCTTTTTTTTTAAAACCTTTATTTTCTTCCCTGTGGGCACCATCCCGGTAATTCCTCTATCTATGACTATTTCTTGAACATGTCAGCACGTGAGGAGCCAAGCATAGCTATTCATAGGAGCGATTAGCCAATGACATCATAAGAGCATCACCGATTCGAGTACCTATAGTTAGTCCCGCTATTTTGAATGTAGAAGTACCTGATATGTTACATGCTTTTGCACGTACATCTTACTAGTATTCAGAAGTGCTCTTCTCAGAGAAAAATGGGCTAGAGGCCAGAGTTTTGGGGATGAAAAAAGCTGTTTTTTTTTAACTAAGAAATGACGGATCGGCTAGATGAGTGTTAATTCCCTAAACCAAAATGTTCTGTCCATATATATATGACTTTTGGGGGCTGGGCTAGAGATGCTCCAAGCAATGATCATGACATGTAATGGCTAGGCATGCGGTAGCTACTAATTTGTTGATTTCTGAGATTTTCAGTAAAGTGAGATTTCTTAAGTTGCACGCTGAAGTAAACTGAACTGTGGGTGCAGATGGAGCAGAGCTTATAAAGGTGCATGATATAGAAGGGTAAAAGCTCGGAGGATATGACATGAATTACCATCGGTAGTAGACTGGCCATGAACTTGAATCGTCGTGAGCAGGATGAGAAGCAGCGCAAAGGTCCATGTCAGCTTTGTACTTGCCGACCAACTGAAGCTGATCGCCATTTGGTGTTGTTCCGTTGTTGCAATGTTGGTAAGCAATCATGCAAATTAAGAAGCTTGGTATCCGCAACAAATGACTTGTGTACGCAGTTATATGGCCGAGGAAACCAAGTACAGTAACACAATTTAGTAGTATGCGGATTGACTTGACTTGACTTGGCCTCGGCGCTCAATTAACAATGTGGATGAAACAAAACGTTCTGATCATCAGTAGATGGCCTTTTCATGTAGGAAATGTAACTTGCATTTCACCTAAAATCGGAAAATGCAACTTGCCAAGTTGCCATGGAGTTTAGTTTGACTAGCTCGGTTCTAACCTACTACTGCCCGTCAGCGTGATAACGAGGTCCCAGCCCAGGATTGGTGCATTTTGGCGAGGAACCATGCAGGTAGCTCGCCCTTACAGCGACGCCCGCTGACATTTCTCTGAACCGGTCTTCTGTGGTAAATTCAGCGAGGGTAACAAAGTGTATATCTATGGTTACAAGACAAAAGTAAGAGGACAAGTTGCAAGACCAGTTCGACGATGTTGCGCCAAACCCAGCGTGACCTAACTAGGCTGACATAAAATGAGCGAGATCACGTATGTCTCCCCTCCGGTTCTGAAATATCATCTGGGATGTTTTACCCATGAATTTCCATGAGCATGCGGTTGGGCAATGCATGTCGAATTCTGGGAAACGAAGTAGAATTCATCGGCTGCGAGGTTTCAGCTTGGTTTCAATATTTGTTTTGGGTGCTTTCCCCTGCTTCTGCAAGCATCTACTAGAGCCAGGGCCGGCCCTGTGTTTCGGGAGGCCCTAGGCGAACTCGACGCCATATGCCCCTATGTCCTAAGATCATATATATGTATGTGTGTGCTTGGTACATAAACTTAAATATAATAATTGTTAGGCAATGCCATATTACAATAGAAATACTAAAAAGATAGAAAATTGAAACTAACATGATATGATTACCTCAAATAAGAACCAAATTCAACTGACTTCATCGACAACAATAATACTTAAGTACTTTCAGTTGTTGAATCTTCCGATCCCTTTCTATCTTTTTTTTTCCTTGTTTGAGCAACTGACAAATACTTCTTAGACAACATGGCGGGCTAATGTCCTAATATATTATGAAGAAAAAATTATTCAATGAATTAGAAATTTATACATAGAATGATTTGAATGATTGGAACCCTAGACATGTGCACAAAATGACAAAAAAAGGATGGTTGAATACATACTATGAAAGATTGAATTCGAAAACTTACATTAAAATTTTGGAACTTCGTGTACACTGAAATTAGAGGATGGATCATGGATGAATAGTTGAATACGTTCTAAAAAATAAAATAAATTGCTGAAATTGGGGTTTGCAGGGATGAAGAGTTATGCATGGATACGTATATGTACTGCTGTGGGCTTCGCTCACTGTTCACATACATACGTATACGTACTGCTGCAGGCTGCGGCTGCTGGATTGCCGCACGGCGGGCGACGCGCACAGCGGTGACCGAGGCGACCACAGCGACGAGAGGACGAACAGACGAGCGAGGCGTCCGCGAGATCTGATTTGTTTCACAATCGAAACGAGCGGCCCTGCCGTGCGGCGTGCGTGAGGCTTCGCTAATCGCTACCTGCTATCTGATGGGCCTACCTCATCTCGTTTTTATTCTCTCATAATTTTTTTCTCACCTATTTTTGCTTGGCTATATTATATATGTGCACTACATCATGGGCCCCTCCCTGGGCCGTCGCCCCCCTGCCCATACCCCAGGGCCGGCCCTGACTAGAGCACTAGAAGTTACTAGGTTTTACGCAGTTTTAATTTAGCCTCGGTAGAGCACTGGCATCTACCGAGGCTACAGTGCTAGTGGCAGCCTCGGGGCTCCTCAATGCGGGTACTTGTTGGCGCTGATCCGGCTCCGGTGACCTTGGGTCCGTGTCTCTCCGGCGTCCATGGTTGACGGCGTCGTATGCCGGGCAGCTCTGGCCTTGGCGGACCAGCAGCTGCGTCCCTTCTAGCTCGCTTGGCTCACCGATGTCCCGACAGCTATGGCCTCGGCAATATGGATCTGCGTTCCTCCAGTCCTTGTTTGCCGGCGTTGCTAATCGTCATCGGCCCACCTGCTTGTGGTTTGCTTTGCCGCCTGTCCTACCTGTATGCCTCAAAGCCTTGCCTTTTGCTAGATCCAGCGCTCGTGTGTTCAGAGACGGTGCCACCCTCTGAGGGTAGGTGCCTCCAATCCCCTTCCGACATGGTGGCTCCGACCAGCGTTGACTTCCTCATTCGACTCCAGATACGGCGGCTATGGGATTGCCCAGCCCGAGGCCTGGGAGAAATCCTTGCTCGGCTTGCCGGTGCTGGTAGCGACGGCGTCTGCGGATGTCGTTCCCTCTTTGAAGGCGCTATCAAGGTTCTCAACTGCGCCCCTCTTCGAGCTCAGGGAAAACCCTAGGTCTGGTTCCTCCGGACCGGATCGGATGGCAACGACGTCTTGGCAACGAATTCCTTCTTGAAGGCGCTATCTTGCTCGCTCGCGATGTCCCCGTGTTCTGGCTTATGTTGGAAGTCTTGCTAGTTTGGCATTGCCAGTCTCGGTTCGGGCTTGGTAGGTTAGCTGTGATGTATTCTCTATTCGGGCCGAGCATCCCTTGTCTGTCTGCTTTGGACACCATGTTCACGCCTGCATGCGTTCGTGTCATGAGTTGTACCCCTCTCTGTACTCATTCTACTCCTTTTATCAATGCATTCGGCAAAAAATTTAGAGGCTATGATGGAATAGACTTATAGACGCCTGAGTCTGCTGTCTGGCTGTGTGTCAGGCTGTCAGTACAGCAAATGTGTAAAGGTTACCGACAAACGACAAGCACACAAGTCGTCATCCAAAGGAGAGCTGGAGCACGCGATTGCTCGTGAGCGTGTGCTACGGCGGCGTCTTACCCAAAAAGGTTCTCATTTTGTATTTCAAAGTAACAAACACCGTTGTTGAGGCAAGCAGCACATCAAACCAAAAAAAAATGCCAAAAACGACAGCTCGACAAAGCATGAATGAACCGTCACTGCTGCGTCTTTTGAAGACAAATCATCATCATCCAAGGCTCCGATCTGCCACGTACAAAGCAGCACCTTTAAGAAAGAATGCGACGCCGACGACGCTGCTGTCCGGATGAGTCCTAGAGTTTCCCCCCGGTACATGGAGGAAAATGGAGGATGGCTACCACCAACACCCTCGAAGAAGGAATGGTGGCATCCGTCGGTGTCACCACATCGGAGCTGGCCGAAGCGGCAAGAATTTCTCCCGCACTCCAACCTCACCGCTCAACCGGAGCCGACCAGCCAAACCACCGCCCAACATCATGCGCCATCGCGGTTGCGCCGCCACCCAAACTGTCTCACTACGAGCACCAACACGAGGTCAAAAAGACCCGAAAGAAGAGCCAAGCGACGGAAGCAGCAACACCAAGGCCAAGCGGGAGGGAACCACCTTCTCCGCCGTTGTACGAGAGGCCCGCACATGCAGCATAGTCGCGGTTGCCGTCCGAACACGGCAGCGGGGCAAACCAGGCCACCCGTGGCCCGACCAGGTCCGCAACGGGCCCGCTAAGCCCCGCCGGCCATGCTGCAGCAGGCAGGCGCCAGCACCGCCAGCACCCCGCCGCTCAACACCGTTCCCCCGCCTCCCGTAAGTCTCGCCACAGATCAGCCCCACCACCGGCCCGCCCAAGCCCAGATGGGGCCTATAGGGCCTAGATCTGGGTCGAGCGTCGCCGCTAGGACCCGTCGCTGCGCCACCCTGCCGCCAACGCTGCCGTTGCCGTCCAGCCGCCCGCCCGCGCCGCGTCAGGGAACCCCGCCGCCACCCGGTCCGTCGCCGCCTAGGAGCACCCCCCGATGCACACTACTAGGAAAAGGGCTATAGATGATATGGCCACCAATGGCGTACCAGACATGTGGTGCGCCACTACTATATAGCAGTGGCACATCATGTGGCGCACCAGACCCACGGTACGCCACTAGTAACAACTTTTTTATTATTTTTTCAAAAATACTAATGGCGCATCAGGCAGGCACAGTGCGCCATTACTAGTTTTAACTGGTAATGGCGCACCTGCCACACAGTGCATCATTATTATAATTTTTTTTGCAAAACTACTAATGGCGCACCACAAGCACCCACGCACCCTCCCCCGCTCCACCGCTGTCGAGCACCCCCCCCCCCGCACCCTCCCCCGCTCCATCGCCGCCGACGACCCCCCGCACCCTCCCCCGCTCCACCGCCGCCGCCGACCCACCGCACCCTTCCCCGCTCCACCATTGCCGACGACCCACCACACCCTCCCTCGCTCCACCGCCGCCGACGACCCACCACACCCTCCCCCGCTCCACCGCCGCCGAGGACACCCCCGCACCCTCCCTCGCTCCACCGCCGTCGACGACCCACCGCACCCTCCCCCGCTCCACCGCCGCCGACGACCCACCGCACCCTCCCCGGCTCCACCGCCGCCGATGACCCACTGCACCCTCCCCCGCTCCACCGCCGTCGCCGACCCACCGCACCCTCCCCGCTCCACCGCCGCTGCCGACACCCCCGCACCCTCCCCTGCTCCACCGCCGTCGCCGACCCACCGCACCCTCCCCGCTCCACCGCCGCTGCCGACACCCCCGCACCCTCCCTCGCTCCACCGCCGCCGACGACCCACCGCACCCTCCCCCGCTCCACCGCCGCCGCCGACCCACCGCACCCTCCCTCGCTCCACCGCTGCCGAGGACCCCCCGCACCCTCCCCCGCTCCATCGCCGCCGACGACCCCCCGCACCCTTCCCCGCTCCACCGTCACAAATGAATGCAACTAAAAATCCAAAAAAACAAATTTGATTATATTTTCAAATAAAAAATTTGATGATATTTTCAAATAACAAATTTGATGATATTTTTTTTATATTCATAAATATTTTCAAATAACAAATTTGATGATATTTTTTAAAAAAATATTACTGTTTCTATAAAAATTTATTACTCTTTCATATTCATATTAATTTTCTAAAAAATTATTAGATGCAACAAAAAAAATTACTTATGGCGCACCGCTGGCTGGTGCGCCATTGCTATCTAAAAAAGATTACTTATGGCGCACCGCTCGGGGGTGCGCCATTGCTATAAAAAACATACTAATGGCGCACCGCTAGGGGGTGCGGCATTAGTAATCTTCAGCTAATTCGCCCGATCCCTTCGTCCCTCCCTCGCCAGATCCACTCCCCCCCCTCGCCACACCCTCACCCCCTCCTTCCGCCGCCCAGTCGTCGTCCCCCGACGCCATAGCCGCGCCACCGTGCTCCCCTCGCTCTGCCGCTGATCCCAGAAGCACCGCCGCATCTCCCTCGTCCTCCCCGACGGCTCACGTGACCGGAAGAGCCTCGAAGCGTCGTCCTCGACCCCTTCTTCCTTTTTCGGCCGCGGAGATCGCTGGCGACCCCACGCCATTCCCAGCCCTCCCCAGTAAGCCCCCTGGCTCCCCTCCCCCGCGCCCCTCACTTCTCCGTGGCTCGTGCTTGCCACGCGCCCTTGGTCTGACTTCTTGGGCTTACCTCTGTTGGAAATATGCCCTAGAGGCAATAATAAAATGGTTATTATTATATTTCCTTGTTCATGATAATTGTCTATTGTTCATGCTATAATTGTGTTATCCGGAAATCGTAATACATGTGTGAATACATAGACCACAACATGTCCCTAGTGAGCCTCTAGTTGACTAGCTCGTTGATCAACAGATGGTTACGGTTTCCTGACCATGGACATTGGATGTCATTGATAACGGGATCACATCATTAGGAGAATGATGTGATGGACAAGACCCAATCCTAAGCATAGCGCAAGATCGTGTAGTTCGTCTCATAAAGCTTTTCTAATGTCAAGTATCTTTTCCTTAGACCATGAGATTGTGCAACTCCCGGATACTGTAGGAATACTTTGGGTGTGCCAAATGCCACAACGTAACTGGGTGACTATAAAGGTGCACTACGGGTATCTCTGAAAGTGTCTGTTGGGTTGGCACGAATCGAGACTGGGATTTGTCACTCCGTATGACGGAGAGGTATCTCTAGGCCCACTCGTTAATACATCATCGAAATGAGCTCAATGTGACTAAGGGTTGGTCACGGGATGATGTGTTACGCAATGAGTAAAGTGACTTGCCGGTAACGAGATTGAACGAGGTATTGGAATACCGACGATCGAATCTCGGGCAAGTAACGTACCGATTGACAAAGGGAATTGTATACGGGATTGCTTGAATCCTCGACATCGTGGTTCATCCGATGAGATCATCGTCATCTCACCTTCACCTAGTCTCCGTTTATTTCGTAGCTTTTTATTTCGAGTTACTACCACTTATAAACCGAACCGGTATTTAATACCCTGGTGCTACTAGGAGTACTAGTAAAGTACACATTATAATTTATATCCAATATACTTCTATCGGCCTTGCCAGCCTTCTCATCTACCAAGCATCTAGGGTAGTTCTGCTTCAGTGACCGTTCCCCTCATTTCAGAAGCACTTAGTCTCGGGTTTGGGTTCAACCTTAGGTTTCTTCACTAGAGCAGCAACTGATTTGCCGTTTCATGAAGTATCCCTTTCTTTCCCTTGCCCTTCTTGAAACTAGTGGTTTTACTAACCATCAACAATTGATGCTCCTATTTGATTTTTACTTTTGCGGTGTCGCGAATAGCTCAAGGATCATCATATCTATCCCTGATATGTTATAGTTCATCACGAAGCTCTAGTAGCTTGGTGGCAGTGACTTTGGAGAACCATCACTATCTCATCTGGAAGATTAACTCCCACTCGATTCAAGCGATTGTAGTACTCATCCAATCTGAGCACATGCTCAATGATTGAGCTTTTCTCCTTTGTTTGCAGGCTTAAGAAACTTGTCAGAGTTCTCATACCTCTTGACGTGGGCACTAGCCTGAAATCCCAATTTCAGTCCTTGGAACATCTCATATGTTTTGTGATGTTTCAAAAACGTCTTTGGTGCCTCAATTCTAAACCATTTAGCACTACGCACTGAACTATCATGTAGTCATCAAAACGTGCATGTCAGATGTTCGCAACATCCAAAACCGATGCTCGAGGTTTAGCACACTGAGCGGTGCATTAAGGACATAATCCTTCTGCGCAGCAATGAGGACAATCCTCAGTTTACGGACCCAGTCCACATAATTGCTACTGTCAACTCTCAACTAAATTTTCTCTAGGAACATATATAAAACAGTAGAACCAAAGCGTGAGCTACGACATAATTTGCAAAGACCTTTTGATTATGTCCATGATAATTAAGTTCATCTAATCAAATTATTTAATGAACTCCCACTCATATAGACATCCCTCTAGTCATCTAAGTGATACATGATCCGAGTCAACTAGGCTGTGTCCGATCATCACGTGAGACGGACTAGTCATCATCGGTGAACATCTTCATGTTGATCGTATCCGCTATATGACTCATGTTCGACCTTTTGGTCTCTTGTGTTCCGAGGCCATGTCTGTACATGCTAGGCTCATCAAGTCAACCTAAGTGTTTTGCATGTGTAAATCTGGCTTACACTCGTTGTATGCGAACGTTAGAATCTATCACACCCGATCATCACGTGGTGCTTCGAAACAACGAACTTTTGCAACGGTGCATAGTTAGGGGGAACACTTTCTTGAAATTTTATGAGGGATCATCTTATTTATGCTACCGTCGTTCTAAGCAAATAAGATGTAAACATGACAAACATCACATGCAAATCATAGAGTGACATGATATGGCCAATATCATCTCGCGCCTTTGATCTTCATCTTTGAGGCGCGGCATGATCACCTTCGTCACCGGCATGACACCATGATCTCCATCATCATGATCTCCATCATCGTGTCTTCATGAAGTTGTCTCGCCAACTATTACTTCTACTACTATGGCTAACGGTTAGCAATAAAGTAAAGTAATTACATGGCGTTTTCAATGACACGCAGGTCATACAATAAATTAAGACAACTCCTATGGCTCCTGCCGGTTGTCATACTCATGGCCATGCAAGTCGTGATTCCTATTACAATAACATGGTCAATCTCATACATCACATATATATAATTCATCACATCCTTTTGGCCATATCACATCACATAGCATACCCTGCAAAAACAAGTTAGACGTCCTCTAATTGTTGTTGCATGTTTTACGTGGCTGCTATGGGTTTCTAGCAAGAACGTTTCTTACCTACACAAAAGCCACATCGTGATATGCCAATTTCTATTTACCCTTCATAAGGACCCTATTCATCGAATCCGATCCGACTAAAGTGGGAGAGACAGACACCCGCTAGCCACCTTATGCAACTAGTGCATGTCAGTCGGTGGAACACGTCTCACGTAAGCGTACGTGTAAGGTCGGTCTGGGCCGCTTCATCCCACGATGCCGCCGAATCAAGATAATACTAGTAACGGCAAGTAAACTGACAAAATCGACGCCCACAACAACTTGTGTTCTACTCGTGCATAGAAACTACGCATAGACCTAGCTCATGATGCCACTGTTGGGGATCGTTGCAGAAATTAAAAATTATTTTCTACGCATCACCAAGATCAATCTATGGAGAGACTAGCAACGAGAGAGAGGGGAGTGCATCTTCATACCCTTGAAGATCGCGATGCGGAAGCGTTACAAGAACGCGGATGAAGGAGTCGTACTCATAGCGATTCAGATCGCGGTTGATTCCGATCTAAGCGCCGAACAACGGCGCCTCCGCGTTCAACACACGTACAACCCGGGGACGTCTCCTCCTTCTTGATCCAGCAAGGGGAGAGGAGAAGTTGAGGGAGAGCTCCGGCAGCATGACGGCGTGGTGGTGGAGCTTGCAGTTCTCCGGCAGGGCTTAGCCAAGCACTACGGAGGAGGAGGTGTTGGGGAGGGAGAGGCTGCGCCAGGGGTAGGGGTGCGGCTCCCATGCGCCTTCCCACTATATATAGGGGTGGAGGGGGCTGGTTTCTTGCCCTCCAAGTCCATTGGGGCGTTGGCAAAGGTGGGGGAAAGAAATCCCATCATTTCCTTTCCCCACCGATTGTTATCCCCCCTTTTTAGGGATCTTGATCTTATCCCTTCGGGATATGATCTTATTCCTTCTAAGGGGGGATCTTGGTGCGCCTTGACCAGGGGTGTGGGGCCTTTCCCCCACTACGCACGTTCATGTGGGTCCCCCCATGCAGGTGGGCCCCACTCCGGAACCTTCTAGAACCTTCCCGGTACAATACCGAAAAATCCCGAACATTTTCCGGTGGCCAAAATAGGACTTCCCATATATAAATCTTTACCTCCGGACCATTCCGGAACTCCTCGTGACATCCGGGATCTCATCCGGGACTCCGAACAACATTCGGTAACTGCACACTAATTCCCATAACAACTCTAGCGTCACCGAACCTTAAGTGTGTAGACCCTACGGGTTCGGGAATCATGCAGACATGACCGAGACAGCTCTCTGGCCAATAACCAACAGCGGGATCTGGATACCCATGTTGGCTCCCACATGTTCGACGATGATATCATCGGATGAACCACAATGTTGAGGATTCAATCAATCCTGTATACAATTCCCTTTGTCAATCGACACGTTACTTGCCCGAGATTCGATCGTCGGTATCCCAATACCTCGTTCAATCTCGTTACCGGCAAGTCACTTTTACTCGTTCCGTAACACACCATCCCGTGATCAACTCTTTGGTCACATTGAGCTCATTATGATGATGTCCTACCGAGTGGGCCCAGAGATACCTTTCCATCACACGGAGTGACAAATCCCAGTCTCGATTCGTGCCAACCCAACAGACACTTTCGGAGATACCCATAGTGTGTCTTTATAGCCACCCAGTTACGTTGTGACGTTTGGCACACCCGAAGCATTCCTACGGTATCCGGGAGTTGCACAATCTCATGGTCTAAGGAAATGATACTTGACATTAGAAAATCTTTAGCAGACGAACTACACGATCTTGTGCTATGCTTAGGATTGGGTCTTGTCCATCACATCATTCTCCTAATGATGTGATCCCGTTATCAATGACATCCAATGTCCATGGTCAGGAAACCGTAACCATCTATTGATCAACGAGCTAGTCAACTAGAGGCTTACTAGGGACATATTGTGGTCTACGTATTCACACATGTATTACGGTCTCCGGTTAATACAATTATAGCATGCACAATAGACAATTATCATGAACAAGGAAATATAATAATAACCATTTTATTATTGCCTCTAGGGCATATTTCCAACATTTGA
The DNA here is from genome assembly GCF_056163025.1 of Triticum urartu. Classification (NCBI taxonomy): domain Eukaryota; kingdom Viridiplantae; phylum Streptophyta; class Magnoliopsida; order Poales; family Poaceae; genus Triticum; species Triticum urartu. The sequence continues at coordinate 562,841,016 of NC_141875.1, forward strand.
TTGCCATAGCATCGACGCGCTTCCTCGAGCGCCTTTGGCTCAAAATTGCCGTCGTCCACCTCCGTGGCCACCAGTCTAGTAGTCTTGAGTTTGTTAGGAAGCCGTTGCCTCTTTGCTTTTTGTTCTACACCGGCTCCGCTCCCCGAGGCAGCGCCGGTCTCAGTCTCAGCGCCGGTCTCGATGCCGGTCTGAGTCTCAGCGCCGGTCTCAGTCTCAGCACTGGTCTCAGTCTCAGCGCCGGTCTCGATGCCGGTCTGAGTCTCAACGTCGGTCTTAGTCTCAGCACCGGTCTGCGTGTCAGTCTCAGTCCCCGATGCCACCGGTTGATCATCGGCAAGGCTAAAAAAATCGTCTGCCGCCTAGTAGACGTCGTCGCAATCACCAGAACCCTGTCCTGCATCGTTGCTAGCCATGTTTCCTACGATTAAATCTAGTAAATTAATTCTAGACCTAATAAAATGAATAATGACATACAAAAGGCCTATGTTTTGTAGGAACGTTGACTCCTTCCTGGTGCGGCAAATCCCGGGCACTCGATATGTCCTAGTTTGTAGCACAAGTCATGCTGAAATTCATGGAAAATTTCGGCATGACCTTTGCTAAAAAGTGGACAAATCGAGAACCTGAAATTTGCCAGAACGGAAATGAATCAACATTTCGGCAAAACATATATAGGCCACTCAGCTTCATTCAAACAACAATGCCACTTGGGCACAAACAACATGACCACTTCAATGAAAAGATATAATCAACAATAAAAGTCTAGGAAGGGATCATCTTTAAAATAAAACTTGCATAAATAACCTAGATAATTAGCCTAATTAAACTAGTTAACCTGACTAGTTCTCTGTCAAAGCCCTAACTAAATTTTTGCACTAACCTAGGTAATTAACCTAATTAAACTAGTTAACCTAACTACTTCTCTGTCAAAGCCCTAACTAAATTTTTGCCCTAACCTAGATAATTAACATAATTAAACTAGCTAGCCTATGCATGAGAGAGAGAGGAGGGGTGGGGGCTTACAGAGGATGGCTCCGGTGGTGGTGAGGGAGGCAGTGGTGGCGAGGGAGGCAGTGGTGGCGAGGGAGGCAGGGGCGTCTCCGATGACGGCGAGGGAGGCAGTTGTGGCGAGGGAGGATCCGGTGGCGTCGACGGTGGCTCCGGTGGCGTTGATGAGGCCGCGCGGCTCCGTGGCGTTGGGGGCGGCTCCGGTGGCGTCGACGGCGCACGGCTCTGGTGGCTCCGGGGGCGTCGACGTCGGTAGGAGACGGCGACGAAGTGGGGCGACGGCGAATCGGGGAGACGACGGCGGGGTGGGTCGAGAGATTTGGGGGGCAAGTGGTGGCCGGGGGGGGGGGACGGTTTTTTGGTTAAGTCAAAACTAGCGGTAGCGCGTTTCGCAGAACGCGCTATAGCTAAGGTAGCTATAGCGCTTTTTCCAAAACGCGCTACTACTATACATATGTAATTTTCTCTCTTTTTTATTTCCTTTTCTGTTTTTATAGCGGGGGTCCTGGAAACGCGCTGCAGCTGCGTTAGCTACAGCGCCTCTTACTAACACACGCTACAGCTAAGCCTTTCTCTGTTTTTTTCGCTTTTTCATTTATTTTGCTTTACATTTTATTTTTTTCTTTCTCCTTTTTCTATTTCTTTCATTTTCATTTACTTTTCTATTTGTTTTTCATTTTATTTTATTTCCATTAGCAGTAGTGTTGTTACAGGGAAACGCGCTGCTACTCATGCCCTAGCGGTAGCGCGCTTCCTGCAAGGCCGCTACTGCTATGCGTAGCCCATCGTTCCAGCAATGGGAATATTAGTAGTAGCGCTTTTACGGGCACACGCGCTACTGCTAGGATCGTATCTGCAGCGCGGTTTATTCTGAACCGCTACTGCTATCTAGCACTAGCGCCCTTTTTTAACCCGCGTTGTTGCTAAATTTCTGTGTATAAGGTTTTCCCTAGTAGTGATGGCAAATGGACGTCAAAACGGCATTCCTTAATGGTTTCCTTAAGGAAGAATTGTATATCATGCAGCCGGAAGGTTTTGTCGATCCTAAGAATGCTGACAAGGTGTGCAAGCTCCAACGCTCAATCTATGGGCTGGTGCAAGCCTCTCGGAGTTGGAACATTCGATTTGATGAGATGATCAAAGTGTTTGGGTTTACGCAGACTTATGGAGAAGCCTGTGTTTATAAGAAAGTGAGTGGGAGCTCTGTAGCATTTCTCATATTATATGTAGGTGACATACTATTGATGGGAAATGATATAGAATTCTTGGAAAGCATAAAGGCCTACTTGAACAAGTGTTTTTCAATGAAGGACCTTGGAGAAGCTGCTTATATATTAGGCATCAAGATCTATAAAGATAGATCGAGACGCCTCATTGGTGTTTCACAAAGTACGTACCTTGACAAGCTATTGAAGAAGTTCAATATGGATCAGTCCAAGAAGGGGTTCTTGCCTGTATTGCAAGGTATGAGATTGAGCACGGCTCAATGCCCGACCACGGCAGAAGATAGAGAAAAGATGAGTGTCATCCCCTATGCCTCGGCCATAGGGTCTATTATGTATGCCATGCTGTGTACCAAACCTGATGTAAACCTTGTCGTGAGTTTGGTAGGAAGGTACCAAAGTAATCCCGGCATGGAACACTGGACAGCGGTCAAGAATATCCTGAAGTACCTGAAAAGGACTAAGGATATGTTTCTCGTTTATGGAGGTGACGAAGAGCTCGTCGTAAAGGGTTACGTCGATGCTAGCTTCGACACAGATCTGGATGACTCCAAGTCACAAACCGGATACGTGTATATTTTGAATGGTGGGGCAGTCAGCTGGTGTAGTTGCAAGCAAAGCGTCGTGGCGAGATCTACATGTGAAGCGGAGTACATGGCAGCCTCGGAGGCAGCACAAGAAGAAATCTGGATGAAGGAGTTCATTACCGACCTAGGAGTTATTCCCAAAGCGTCGGGCCCGATGACTCTCTTCTGTGACAACACTGGAGTTATTGCCCTTGCCAAGGAGTCCAGGTTTCACAAGAAGACCAGGCATATCAAGCGTCACTTCAACTCCATTCGTGCAAATGTTCAAAATGGAGACATAGATATTTGTAAAGTGCATATAGACCTGAATGTCGCAGATCCGTTGACTAAACCTCTTCCTCGAGCAAAACATGATCAACACCAGAACTCTATGGGTGTTCGATTCATCACAATGTAACTAGATTATTGACTCTAGTGCAAGTGGGAGACTATTGTAAATATGCCCTAGAGGCAATAATAAAATGGTTATTATTATATTTCCTTGTTCATGATAATTGTCTATTGTTCATGCTATAATTGTGTTATCCGGAAATCGTAATACATGTGTGAATACATAGACCACAACATGTCCCTAGTGAGCCTCTAGTTGACTAGCTCATTGATCAACATATGGTTATCGTTTCCTGACCATGGACATTGGATGTCATTGATAACGGGATCACATCACTAGGAGAATGATGTGATGGACAAGACCCAATGCTAAGCATAGCGCAAGATTGTGTAGTTCGTTTGCTAAAGCTTTTCCAATGTCAAGTATCTTTTCCTTAGACCATGAGATTGTGCAACTCTCGGATACTGTAGGAATACTTTGGGTGTGCCAAACGTCACAACGTAACTGGGTGACTATAAAGGTTCACTACGGGTATCTCTGAAAGTGTCTGTTGGGTTGGCACGAATCGAGACTGGGATTTGTCACTCCGTATGACGGAGAGGTATCTCTGGGCCCACTCGGTAATACATCATCGAAATGAGCTCACTGTGGCTAAGGGTTGGTCACGGGATGATTTGTTACGCAACGAGTAAAGTGACTTACCGGCAACGAGATTGAACAAGGTATTGGGATACCGACGATCGAATCTCGGGCAAGTAACGTACCAATTGACAAAGGGAATTGTATACGGGATTGCTTGAATCCTCGACATCGTGGTTCATCCGATGAGATCATCGTGGAACATGTGGGAGCCAACATGGGTATCCAGATCCCGCTGTTGGTTATTGGCCGGAGAGTTGTCTCGGTCATGTCTGCATGGTTCCCGAACCCGTAGGGTCTACACACTTAAGGTTCGATGACGCTAGGGTTATTAGGAAGATTTGTATGTGATTACCGAATGTTGTTCGGAGTCCCGGATGAGATCCCGGATGTCACGAGGAGTTCCGGAATAGTCCGGAGGTGAAGATTTATATATGAGAAGTCATCATACGGTCACCGGAAATATTCGGGGGTATACCGGTATTGTACCGGGACCACCGGAGGGGTTCCGGGGGTCCACCGGGAGGGTCCACCTGCCCCGGAGGGCCTTTTGGGCTGTAGGTGGAAGGGAACCAGCCCCTAGTGGGCTGGGAGCCATCCCCCCTAGGGCCCATGCGCCTAGGGTTTGGGGGGAACCCTAAAGGGGGGGGCCTTGCTTGGGGGGCAAGCCCCCTCCCCCTTGGCCGCCGCCCCCCTCTAGATCTCATCTAGAGGGGACGGCCCCCTTTCCCCTTCTCCCTATAAATATAGGGGCGAGGGGAGGGCTGCAGCACCACATCCAAGGCGCAGCCCCTCCCCTCCCCAACACCTCTCCTCCTCCGCGTGAGCTTGGCGAAGCCCTGCCGGAGAACTGCCACTCCATCACCACCACATCGTCGTGCTGCTGTTGGAGCCTTCTTCCTCAACATCTCCCTCCTCCTTGCTGGATCAAGGTGCGGGAGACGTCACCCGGCTGCACGTGTGTTGAACGCGGAGGCACCGTTGTTCGGTGCTTAGATCGGATTCGGCCGCGATCTGAATCGCTACGTGTACGACTCCTCTAACCGCGTTCTTGCAACGCATCCGACTCGCGATCTTCAAGGGTATGAAGATGCACTCCCCTCTTGTTGCTAGTTACTCCATAGATTGATCTTGGTGATGCGTAGAAATTTTTTAATTTCTGCAACGATCCCCAACAACCTCGAGCAGGGCCGCGCGCTAGGGTTCCAGCGCTGCCGCCGACCTCGCCGCCACCGTCCCGGACCTCGCCGCCGCCGTCCCTGTACTCGCCGCCGCCGGTACCCACTCCCGCCGCAGCCCAGCCGTCCTCCACGGCCCTCTGCACCGGCTGCCCCTTTGCCCTCTACTGCAGTGGGGACAACAGGAAGCCGCCGCCGCGCCCCTCTGCACCGGCTGCCCACGATGAGCCATCGTTTCATATCTACTACTGTAGCTTGCTCCGAATAGAGGATGATCAGTGGCAGTTTGTGCAGTTGTGTTGTGTAGTATGACAAAACATGTAAATGTACATTACATTGTTACTCAACTCTATTTATAACTCTGTCAAATTCAGACAGACCATAGAATGCAGTAACAAAAATTTAGATTGGTGTTGGAATGCAGTCAAAATTCAGACATGTAGCCTTGCAAGCAAAAGTATATTTGTGGTGCTATAACCTTTTACTCAAAGTGGGTGGATGGATCTACATCAGCCATTTCTACTGCTACTTGTGAGGAGAAGTAGTGATGCTGATTGACGCAACACATATGGCAGTTGACACAATCAGTCGGAGATGCATATAATTTGCTAGAGCATGCGAGAATAATATCTGAATCAAGAATATATAACTCTTTGAAGCAAAAGAAATGGGAAAACAAAATTGTACAATCTTTTTTATGAAGATATGCCAAACTCCTCAACAGTTGGTTAGTCTCATTAGGGTAAAATAATAGGATACTTTGTTAAATTAGAAGTCGTCAACATGCTGCTGATGAACTGCTGATGTATCCTGCATGGTGTATGTGATGCTTCTGATGTATGGTTTTTTATCAAGAGGCCAAACATTCATCTAGTTTTGCTATGAACTGCTACTAATGTATGATATAGTTGCTTCACCTGCTATCTTGCTTACGATTTTGCACTGTGCCGTTTAAGAGTTTTTAGATGAACGTCTATAGTGCTTTTTCTTCTCTGCTAACTCCGTTCTGGAGTTGTTGTTGGCCGGTAACAACATGTTTGAAGTAAAATTGTTACCAATGTGGGCTTGTGGAATCCCATGACAAAAGTCTTGAGTTGGATTCAGTCATAGGATTTTGTGCTATTTCACATTTCCACCGGTACTTGGTCATTGCTGGTAGTCTCATTGTGATCTTCTAAAATGACCCATTGGCGACTTCATTACGCATGGATAATGATTTTGTAGGTACCCCAAGAGGCCCTTGAGTTTGCCGGAATGTCGATTAACTTCCGTTCCGGCAAATTCGGGTACTCCATATGTCCTATTTTCAGCAAAGGTCATGCTGAAATTTTCCGTGAATTTTAGCATGACTTTGCTAAAAATAGGACATATGGGGTACTTGCGACAAATGCATGGGCTGGGGTATCTTAGTACTTAATTAAGTAGGATCAACTGCCTCTTGTGTTATACATATAGAAGTGTGATATCAAGTCATAGTTATTACTAATGCCAGTTGCTCGTCATCGATAAACCCTAATCTGGTAGGATGACCTACTAAAAAAGCCCATACCACATATTCTATTTGGATGGCCCTGCTAACCCTTGACCATAAATACTTGAGATGGATGTAGCAGGCTTAAAGAAAGAAATGTTTTTAGGCCAACTCCACTCGGCCTGGCTGAAAATGCACAAGTGTGCATGACTAACAATATTCTATTATAAAGCTAAACAGGAAAGAGGAACCACTCATCCTAACCATTTGCTCTCAAAATTACCACTTCACTTCTTACTACTGAAAATCTTAGACCATCTCCATTCACCAATAGCTCAAACCAGTTCGAAGGGCGTGTTTTCACCACACTGTGGATTATCTTATTGGACCCAACGCAAGAGATGATGTAGTTTTGAATTATGAATGTAGGATATGTCGTCATCGGACGACGAAAGTCTCCCGGGGGAGTGCGGCTGGTGCCACGACGATCGAGGTCTGTGCGACATGCCTCACCCAGGCGATGATCGGTGCTTTAGCATTAAGCTCGAGGAGACCTTCAAAGTTGAAACGGTACACAACGACGACAAGTGTTATTTTATAATTAAGCATGACTTCAACTATTTCAATGTGTAATTTCCATCTTTTACAATTCGAGTATAGCTCATCCCATGCCATGCAAGACGCTATGTCTTGGAGAGGATGGATTTTGAAGACCATGAAAATTCTGAAACAAAGAAAATTCACATAAGGACTCATCATGACGTGGATTTTGAAGTAAATCTATATAATTCTGGGAGCGTAACCCATTTTGGTTGCAAAAATTGGGAAGCATTTGGCAAGATGTATGGTTTTGATGAGGGTATGCTTGTCACCATGGATCTTGGTGATCCTAAAATCGAGCAAGACAATATGGACATTTGGGTCCTTGTTGATACGCCTCCAATTCTACCGCTATGTGAGTTTCTCAAACATAGTTATTAGCTAATTTATATTGTTTATTTCAAAATAGTTGACAACTTATTTCCATTGACAGCTTATTTTTATTGTTCAAAGAATGTGCGGGAGATGGTAGACAAAACCCACTACACCGATGGCTCCGAATTAACTTACAAGGAGAAAAATCATCTGGTTGGATTTTGTACTGACATTGAGAATTACAATATCTACAATCAAACTCCTCAACATTATGGTCAATACGTGCCACTAGTGCATGTGTTCAACTACGGTAACTACCATGGAGATACCCTGGTAAGATTTTTTACTATTACGACATCCATGCATCTTTTGCATACTTCTAAAACTAGTACATCATTGCTAACTATGAAGTTATTACTATGTTTTTCAATAGATAATCCCAGAGAATTGTGTGGCTCATTTGATGTATCAGAAAGGTAGCCTTAATGTTTTGAACATACAGCCAGGTCATCCTATGAATCTCAACTGTCCATACCAGATTTCTAAAAGAAGTGAGACATGCAAATCAAAGGATGGAAAAAATGTATGGACAGCCGTAAGGAAGTTCTTGGAAGCAAAAGGAAGCGAAGCGCAAGAATTGGAGACATGATGATCTCCATTCTCCATAATGGAGAGTCAGGGTCTATATTGTTTTATGCTATTTTACCTTAAATAGGGTATTTAGGTCCTGCCTAATACTGATGATCATGTGCTAAGAACAATTAAGTAGGGTTGGTTCAATGACTATCAAGATGATGATCGTATGACTTGTTATTAATAACGAGTAGAAGTTGTATGATGATGATTAGTAGGACTTGTTAGGATTAGTATTACTTCCGACAAACTCGCTACTCACGGTCTCGAGACTTGTAATGTTCTATCTTTGTTCGGTCTTTTGAATTCGGAGACTAATATGATGAATTGTATTCGGAGACTAATCTTTTATTGTATTCGATGAATCTGTTGTTGTTGTGTGGTGCTGTCTATATTCTGTCCAGTAATATATTTTGTAACCTGTGCAAATATCAGAAAAAAATCCCTAATATTCATACTAGTGGCGCACCACAAACTAGTGCGCCATTAGTAAGCCAGAGACACTAGTGGCGCATCATCAACTAGTGCGCCATTAGTAAGCCAGAGCACATGGGTAAATGGCCCCTGGGAGGCATACTAATGGCGCACCGTGGGCTATACTAATGGTGCACTGCATGGTGCGCCATTAGTATACCAGATACTAATGGCGCACCAGTGGTGCGCCATTAGTAAAAAATTCTAATGGCATGGTGCTAGTGGCGCACCTGTAGTGCGCCATTAGTAGGCAAAACAGGTGCGCCACTAGTAGGCCTTTTCCTAGTAGTGGCAGCTCCGCCCCGCGCCGAAGAGCCGCCGGGAGGGGAAGGTCAAGGGGCCGCCGCCACCAGTGATGTAGCTATGTACCTAGGGTAGGGTCATAGGCCCGACCTAAACACCCTCCCCTAGGACATCACCCTAAAACCAGAAGCATTCAAGAGATAGCATCATCCACATGACCAGAAGCATTCCACTCGGAGGACTCGAAGACACTCGACCGCAAGAATTATCACTCGACGGATAGAAGATGTAAAGTCACTCTACACAGCAATGGTCGGGCGTTTACTCCATAGACTTAATAATCATTTATGTCACTTTATTACTCGCGTTACCTGTAACGCCATCTCTTTATGTACCTTAAACCCCTTGTAACATGGGCTGGCTGGGGTCTGGGGGCACTCTATATAAGCCACCCCCCTCCACTGGCACAAGGGTTCACACCCTCTATAACACACACACACACACACACACATAATCCAGTCGACCGCCTCTGGGCACCGAGATGTAGGGTTGTTACTTCCTCTGTGAAGGGCTTGAACTCGTAAAACCCGTGTGTACAACTTCGCCATAGCTAGGATCTTGCCTCCTCATACCTACCCCCATTCTACTGTCAGTCTTAGATCCACGACAGTTGGCGCCCACCGTGGGGCGGGTGTCTTAGCGACTTTTTGGTGGAGTTGCGATTTTTTCCGATTCTTATCATCATGGTTTCCACCGGTGGACTGGCTGAGGGCCGTGAGATCCGTCTCGGCGCGCTCGTTTTCGTTACCGACGACTCCGCTTGGCTTCAGGAAGCTCCACTCGACGTTGAGGCACTCCCCGTCCGCGGGTGATGCACTTTCGTGCGTGCGTCCACGGCGTCCTTCTCCGGCAGCCGTCGACCCAGTATCGGTCGACTCCTATGGTGCCCTCACCTCCCGCTGTTCGCCGGCGCAAGCATTCCGGTCGGTCGCGGCTCTAGCGGTGGGTGAGACACGCGGTGGCCCGTTAGTCGGCCACCCCACAAGTCGCGATAATCGAGCCCGACGAAACTCTCTACGGCCTGTTCGACTGGCTCCGTCGAGACCGCATCCGAGTGCGACAGCGGCGATCCCGCGGCGAAAGTCTTGATGGTCAACAGACCACGCAGTCCTCCTGGCTTCCCCCGCGACGACGGTGGTGATGACAACGGTGATCCGTCGCGCGTTCACGAGGAGTACCGCCCCAAGCCCCTTTCTTCGTAGCAGAGGGAAGAGCTTCGCCGCCGCAATATGGATGCGGTCCTTGGAGGAGGCACGCCTGGCCAACTTGGCTGAGCGCACTCAACTGGAGAACCTGCAGCATGCACTCGACGCGCGTGCTCGGCAGCGGATTCCTGAGTCCAGTCGACGACAGCTTTTTCCGCCTCAACCTCAGGTATATCGCACCCCAATTCAAAATCTCACGGCAGCGGCCCGCATAGCAGAGTCAATTTAGCCTTCCCAGTCGGAGGCTGGCAGAGGTTTGATGCAGATCCAGGCCTTGCTCCGGGCGGCCAGGGAGCATAACACATCAGTATCTCATTCGCGGAATAGGATTCATAGCAGATCTGTGATGGAATATACTGTTCAGTTGGCTCATAGCCCAAGATCGCCCCCGCGGCATGAAGGACGTGGGCACAGGCAAGATTAGTACAGAAACCACGAGCAATATGATCACCGACTCGGCCACGATGACCGTCGTCGAGTGCCCACGCCTCCTCCGAGGAGTGGGTCATATGTGCCTCGATAGCATGATGATAGACACCCCCACAGTGGCGAGCGAAGATTACTAGTCGACCCAAGGGAGCCGGGCTTTGATGCGAGATCTATTCTCGTTCAAGGTCTAGTTGACAGGAACAGAGCACATAGAGAAGTCCATGACAGAGATTACCCGACTGGCAGCCGAGTTCACGTTTCAGGTCCCGAGTGTTTCAGTAGAGCCATCAGGGCCGCAGTGATTCCTCCAACTTCAGGTTAGCGACTGGAGTCAGCAAGTTTACTGGTGAGTCTAAGCCTGACACTTGGCTTGAAGACTACCGAGTGGCTGTACAAATTGGTGGTAGCAATGATGAAGTGGCCATGAAGCACCTTCCTCTAATGTTGGAAGGCTCGGACAGAGCATGGTTGAACTAGTTAGCACCTGGTAGTATATTCAACTGGGAGGAACTCGCCCGAGTGTTTGTTAGGACTTTTGAAGGTACTTGCAAACGACCAGCGGGGTTGACAGAATTGCAGCATTGTGTGCAAAAACTGAGTGAAACTCCGAGAGATTTCATTCAGAGGTGGACTACTTTGCATCACACAGTGGAGAATGTGTCTGAGCATCAAGCAGTTTGTGCCTTTAAGGAAGGAGTTAAGTATCGAGAGCTAGTCCTGAAGTTCAGTCGAACAGGAGATATGTCCCTTACTCGGATGATGGAGATAGCCACTCGGTATGCTAACAGAGAAGAAGATGATCGACTCCGCAGTGGAAAGGGAAAACCAGTCGGACAGGATACCGGTGGAGGTACTTCCAATCGGAAACAGAAGCGTAAGGCCGAGCCAGCTGCTCCTGGTGAGGCTTTAGTTGTGGCTCAAGGAAAGTTCAAGGGGAAGCCCAAAGGGCCCCGAAACCCCAAGAAAGTGAAAGATCAAGCCAGAAATGATGTGTTGGATTTACCATGCCACATTCACACCAAGAAAGATGAAGAGGGTAATCTGATTTACCCTAAACACACCACTCGACAGTGTCGACTCCTGATCCAGTAGTTCCGAGAGAAACAACCCAATGAGAAGGAAAAGGAGTCGGACAAGGGTGAGGATAAGGAAGAGGATGATGATGGTTTTCCCAACGTCAACTCCACTCTGATGATTTCTGCTGATGTTGAGAGCAAAAGTCGATTGAAAGTTATCAACAGAGAAGTGAACATGGTTGCTCCGGCAACACCAAGTTATTTGAAGTGGTCCTAGACTGCCATCACGTTCAACCAGTCTGACCATCCAGCATGTATAGCCACTCCTGGGAGGCAAGCGTTGGTGGTCGACCCAGTTGTTGAAGGCACTCGACTGACTAAAGTGCTGATGGATGGTGGTAGCAGCCTGAATATCCTTTATGCTGAAACCTTGAAGGGAATGGGCATTCCGATGTCCAAACTTAGTGAAAGTAATATGAGTTTTCATGGCGTTATACCTGGCAAGAAGGCTGAATCACTCGGCCAGATTTCCCTTGATATGGTTTTCGGTGATTCCAAGAATTACCGCAAGGAAAAGTTGACATTTGAAGTAGTGGATTTCCATAGTGCTTATCATGCTATTTTGGGTAGGCCTACTGATGACCCACAAGTATAGGGGATCTATCGTAGTCCTTTCGGTAAGTAAGATGTCGAACCCAACAAGGAGCGGAAGGAAATGATAAGCGGTTTTCAGCAAGGTATTCTTTGCAAGCACTAAAATTGTAGGTAATAGATAGTTTTGTGATAAGATAATTTGTAACGAGCAACAAGTAACAAAAGTAAATAAAGTGCAGCAAGGTGGCCCAATCCTTTTTGTAGCAAAGGACAAGCCTGGACAAACTCTTATATGGAAGAAAGCGCTCCCGAGGACACACGTGAATTATCGTCAAGCTAGTTTTCATCACGTTCATATGATTCGCGTTCGGTACTTTGATAATTTGATATGTGGGTGGACCGGTGCTTGGGTGTTGTCCTTACTTGGACAAGCATCCCACTTATGATTAACTCCTATTGCAAGCATCCGCAACTACAAAAGAAGTATTAAGGTAAACCTAACCATAGCATGAAACATATGGATCCAAATCAGCGCCTTACGAAGCAACGCATAAACTAGGGTTTAAGCTTCTGTCACTCTAGCAACCCATCATCTACTTATTACTTCACAATGCCTTCCTCTAGGCCCAAATAATGGTGAAGTGTCATGTAGTCGACGTTCACATAACACCACTAGAGGAGAGACAACATACATCTCATCAAAATATCAAACGAATACCAAATTTACATGACTACTAATAGCAAGACTTCTCCCATGTCCTCAGGAACAAACGTAACTACTCACAAAGCATATTCATGTTCATGATCAGAGGTGTATTAATATGCATATAGGATCTGAACATATGATCTTTGATACGTCCATTTTGCATCATGCTATTATATCGATATTTATTGCATTATGGGCTATTATTACACATTATGTCACAATACTTATGCCTATTCTCTCTTATTTTACAAGGTTTACATAAAGAGGGAGAATGTTGGCAGCTGGGATTCTGGGCTGGAAAAGGAGCAAATATTAGAGACCTTTTCCACACAGCTCCAAAAGTCCTGAAACTTCACGGAAGTCATTTTCAAAATATATAAAAAAATAATGAGCGCAAGAAGTTCCAGAGGGGGGCCACACCCTGCCCACGAGGGTGTGCCCTACCCCCTGGGCGCGCCCCCTACCTCGTGGGTCCCCTGGTGGCCCTCCGATGCCCATCTTCTGCTATATGGAGTCTTTCGATGAGGAAAAAATCATAAGCCAGCTTTCGGGACGAGACTCTGCCGCCACGAGGCGGAACCTTGGCAGGACCAATCTAGGGCTCCGGCGGAGCTGTTCTGCCGGGGAAACTTCCCTCCGGGAGGGGGAAATCATCGCCATCGTCATCACCAACGATCCTCTCATTGGGAGGGGGTCAATCTCCATCAAAATATTCACCAGCACCATCCCTTCTCAAACCCTAGTTCATCTCTTGTATCCAATTCTTGTCTCTAAGTCCGGGATTGGTACCTGTGGGTTGCTAGTAGTGTTAATTACTCCTTGTAGTTGATGCTAGTTGGTTTATTTGGTGGAAGATCATATGTTCAGATCCTATATGCACATTAATACCCCTCTAATTATGAACATGAATATGCTTTGTGAGTAGTTATGTTTGTTCCTGAGGACATGGGAGAAGTCTTGCTATTAGTAGTCATGTGAATTTGGTATTCGTTCGATATTTTGATGAGATGTATGTTGTCTCTCCTCTAGTGGTGTTATGTGAACGTCGACTACATGACACTTCACCATTATTTGGGCCTAGAGGAAGGCATTGGGACGTAATAAGTAGAAGATGGGTTGCTAGAGTGACAGAAGCTTAAACCCTAGTTTATGCGTTGCTTTGTAAGGGGCTGATTTGGATCCATATGTTTCATGCTATGGTGGGGTTTACCTTAATACTTTTGTTGTAGTCGTGGATGCTTGCAATAGAGGTTAATCATAAGTGGGATGCTTGTCCAAGTAAGGACATCACCCATGCACTGGTCCACCCACATACCAAATTATCAAAGTACCGAACGCGAATCATATGAACATGATGAAACCTAGCTTGACGATAATTCCCATGTATCCTCGGGGGCACTTTTCTCTATTTAAGAATTTGTCCAGGCTTGTCCTTTGCTACAAAAAGGATTGGGCCACCTTGCTGCACCTTATTTACTTTTGTTACTTTTTGCTCGTTACAAATTATCTTATCACAAAACTATCTATCACCAACAATTTCATTGCTTACAAAGAATACCTTGATGAAAATCGCTTATCATTTCCTTCTGCTCCTCGTTGGGTTCGACACTCTTACTTATCGAAAGGACTACGATAGATCCTCTATACTTGTGGGTCATCAAGACTCTTTTCTGGCGCCGTTGCCGGGGAGTGAAGTGCCTGTGGTAGGTGGAATTTGGAGACGGAACAATGCATCCTGATGAGCACCTAATATATGTGGATGAAGTTTGTGGATTATTTAAGCTTGCAAGTGTGCCCAATGATGTTATTAAGAAGAAGGTCTTCCCTTTATATTTGAAGGGAGATGCATTGACATGGTATAGGCTATGTGATGATATGGGATCATGGAACTACAAACGATTGAAATTGGAATTTCATCAGAAGTTTTATGCTATGCATCTTGTTCATCATGATCGCAATTATATATGTAATTTTTGGCCTCGCAAAGGAGAAAGCATCGCTCAAGCTTGGGGGAGGCTTAAATCAATGTTATATTCATGCCCCAATCCTGAGCTTCCAAGAGAAATAATTATTCAAAATTTATATGCTCGGCTTTCTGATAACAATCGCACCATGCTCGATACTTCTTGTGCTGGCTCTTTTATGATGAAGACTATTGAATTCAAATGGGATTTATTGGAAATAATTAAACGCAACTCTAAAGATTGGGACCTCGACGATGGTAAGGAGTCAGGTATGACACCTAAGTTTGATTGTGTTAAATCTTTTATGGATACCGATGTTTTCCGTAAATTTAGCACTAAATATGGAGTTGACTCTGAAATAGTAGCTTCTTTCTGTGAATCTTTTGCTACTCATGTTGATCTCCCTAGGGAGAAGTGGTTTAAATATCATCCTCACATAGAAGTAAAAGTAGATGCACCTATTAAAGTTGAAGAAAAGACTGTCACTTATAATGATCCTATTGTTCCTACTGCTTATGTTGAGAAACCACCTTTTCATGTTAGGATAAAAGATCATGCTAAAGCTTCAAGTGTGGTTCGTAAAAGTAATATTAGAACCTATACACCTCCTGAGCAAATTAAAGTTGAACCTAATATTGCTATTGTTAAAGATCTCTTGTCTGATAATATTGATGGGCATGTTATTCATTTCCGTGATGAAACTGCTAGAATTGATAAACCTTGTGCTAAAGATAAACATATACTTGTGGTAGGCATGCCTGTTATTTCTGTTAAAATAGGAGATCATTGTTATCATGGCTTATGTGATATGGGTGCCAGTGCTAGTGCTATACCTCATGACTTATACAAAAAATTATACATGATATTGCACCTGCTGAGATAGAAGATATTAATGTCACAATTAAACTTGCCAATAGAGATACTATTTCACCAATTGGAATTGTTAGAGATGTTGAAGTCTTTTGTGGGAAAACTAAATATCCTGATGATTTTCTTGTTCTTGGTTCCCCACAAGATAGCTTTTGTCCCATTATATTTGGTAGACCCTTCTTGAACACAGTTAATGCTAAGATAGATTGCGAAAAGGATGTTGTTACTATTGGTTTAGGTGATATGTCTCATGAATTTAATTTCTCTAAATTTCATAGACAACACCGTGAAGAGGAATTGCCTAGTAAAGATGAAATATTGGTCTTGCTTCTATTGTCATGCCTCCTAGTGATCCTTTAGAACAATATTTGCTAGACCATGAAAATGACATGTTTATGAATGAAAGAAGGGAAATAGATGAAGTATTCTTTAAACAAGAACCCATCCTGAAACACAATTTGCCTGTCGAAATCCTAGGGCATCCTCCTCCACCCAAGGGTGATCCCGTGTTTGAGTTCAAACCGTTACCTGATACTCTTAAATATGCTTATCTTGATGAGAAAAAGATATATCTTATTATTATTAGTGCTAACCTTTCAGAGCATGAAGAAGAGAGATTATTGAAAACTCTGAAGAAGCACCGTGCTGCTATTGGATATACTCTCGATGATCTTAAGGGCATTAGTCCCACACTATGTCAAAACAAAATATATTTGAAGAAAGATGCCAAACCAGTTCATAATCACCAACGACGGCTGAATCCTAAGATGAAAGAAGTGGTAAGAAAGGAGATACTAAAGCTCCTTGAGGCAGGTATAATTTACCCCGTTGCTGATAGTCAGTGGGTAAGTCATGTCCATTGTGTTCCTAAAAAGGGAGGTATTACTGTCATTCCTAATGATAAAGATGAATTGATTCCGCAAAGAATTATTACAGGTTATAGGATGGTAATTGATTTCCGCAAATTAAATAAGGCTACTAAAAAAGATCATTACCCCTTACCTTTTATTGATCAAATGCTAGAAATATTATCCAAACATACACATTTTTGCTTTCTAGATGGTTATTCTGATTTCTCTCAAATACCTGTGTCAGCTGATGATCAATCTAAGACCACTTTTACTTGCCCGTTTGGTACTTTTGCTTATAGACGTATGCCTTTTGGTTTATGTAATGCACCTGCTACCTTCCAAAGATGCATGATGGCTATATTCTCTGACTTTTGTGAAAAGATTTGTGAGGTTTTCATGGATGATTTCTCCGTCTATGGATCCTCTTTTGATGATTGCTTAAGCAACCTTGATCGAGTTTTGCAGAGATGTGAAGAAACTAACCTTGTCTTGAATTGGGAGAAGTGCCACTTTATGGTTAATGAAGGTATTGTCTTGGGGCATAAAGTTTCTGAAAGAGGTATTGAAGTTGATAAAGCTAAGGTTGATGCTATTGAAAAGATGCCATGTCCCAAGGACATCAAAGGTATAAGAAGTTTCCTTGGTCACGCCGGTTTTTATAGGAGGTTCATTAAGGACTTCTCAAAAATTTGTCGGCCTCTGACTAATTTATTACAAAAAGATATACCATTTGTTTTTTATGATGATTGCGTAGAAGCATTTGAAATACTTAAGAAAGCATTAATCTCTGCACCCATCGTTCAGCCACCTGATTGGAATTTACCCATTGAAATTATGTGTGATGCTAGTGATTATGCTGTAGGTGTTGTTCTAGGGCGAAGAGTTGATAAGAAATTAAATGTTATTCAATATGCTAGTAAAACTCTAGACAATGCTCAGAGAAATTATGCTACTACTGAAAAAGAATTTTTGGCAGTTGTATTCGCTTGTGATAAGTTCAGACCTTATATTGTTGATTCTAAAGTAACTATTCACACGGATCATGCTGCTATCAAATACCTTATGGAAAATAAAGATGCTAAACCTAGACTTATTAGGTGGGTTCTCTTGCTACAAGAATTTGATTTGCATATTATTGATAGAAAGGGAGCTGAGAACCCCGTTGCAGACAACTTGTCTAGGCTAGAGAATGTTATTGATGACCCACTACCTATTGATGATAGCTTTCTTGATGAACAATTAAATGTCATAAATACTTCTCATACTGCTCCATGGTATGCTGATTATGCTAATTACATTGTTGCTAAATTTATACCACCTAGTTTCACATACCAGCAAAAGAAAAAGTTTTTCTATGATTTGAGGCATTACTTTTGGGATGATACACATCTTTATAAAGAAGGAGTAGATGATGTTATTAGACGTTGTGTACCTGAGCATGAACAGGAATAGATCCTACGCAAGTGTCAGTCCGAAGCTTATGGAGGACACCACACTGGAGATAGAACTGCAGATAAGGTATTGCAATCCGGTTTTTATTGGCCTACTCTCTTCAAGGATGCCCGTAAGTTTGTTGTATCTTGTGATGAATGTCAAAGAATTGGTAATATTAGTAGACGTCAAGAAATTCCTATGAATTATTCACTTGTTATCGAACCATTTGATGTTCGGGGCTTTGATTATATGGGACCTTTTCCTGCCTCTAATGGATATACACATATTTTAGTTGCTGTTGATTAAGTTACTAAGTGGGTAGAAGCTATTCCAACTAGTAGTGCTGATCATAACACCTCTATTAAGATGCTTAAAGAAGTTACTTTTCCAAGGTTTGGAGTTCCTAGATATTTCATGACTGATGGTGGTTCACATTTTATTCATGGTGCTTTCCATAAAATGCTTGCTAAATATGATGTTAATCATAGAATTGCATCTCCTTATCACCCACAGTCTAGTGGTCAAGTAGAATTGAGCAATAGAGAACTCAAATTAATTTTGCAAAAGACTGTTAATAGATCTAGAAAGAATTGGTCCAAGAAACTTGATGATGAATTATGGGCCTATAGAACTGCATCTAAAAATCCTATGGGTATGTTTCCGTATAAAATGGTTTATGGAAAAGCATGTCTGTCGGTGTCAAAACCGGCGGATCTCGGGTAGGGGGTCCCGAACTGTGCGTCTAGGACGGATGGTAACAGGAGGCAGGGGACACGATGTTTTACCCAGGTTCGGGCCCTCTTGATGGAGGTAAAACCCTACGTCCTGCTTGATTGATATTGATGATATGGGTAGTACAAGAGTAGATCTACCATGAGATCATAGAGGCTGAACCCTAGAAGCTAGCCTATGGTATGATTATATGTTGTGATTGTTGTCCTACGGACTAAAACCCTTTGGTTTATATAGACACCGAAGAGGGTTAGGGTTACACAAGGTCGGTTACAAAGGAGGAGATATCCATATCCGTATTGCCTAGCTTGCATTCCACGCCAAGTAGAGTCCCATCCGGACACGAGACGAAGTCTTCAATCTTGTATCTTCATAGTCTAACAGTCCGGCCAATGGAGATAGTCCGGCTGTCCGGAGACCCCCTTATCCAGGACTCCCTCAATGTCACTTACCTCTCGAACTAGAACATAAGGCTTATTGGGCTATTAAAGAGCTCAACTATGATTTCAAACTTGCCGATGAGAAGAGGTTATTTGACATTAGCTCACTTGATGAATGGAGATCCCAAGCCTATGAAAATGCCAAATTGTTTAAAGAAAAAGTTAAAAGATGGCATGACAAAAGGATACAAAAGCGTGAGTTTAATGTAGGTGATTATGTATTGCTATACAACTCCCGTTTAAGATTTTTTGCAGGAAAGCTTCTCTCTAAATGGGAAGGTCCTTACGTTATCAAGGAGGTCTATCGTTCCGGTGCCATAAAAATCAACAACTTCGAAGGCACAAATCCGAAGGTGGTGAACGGTCAAAGAATCAAACATTATATCTCAGGTAATCCTATAAATGTTGAAACCAATGTTATTGAAACCGTAACCCCGGAGGAATACATAAGGGACACTTTCTGGAATGTTTCAGACTCTGAAAAGGAATAGGCATGTGGTACGGTAAGTAAACCGACTCCAAAACAGTTCTAATGGCAATTTTTCTCTGTTTTGGAATATTTAGAAAAATAGAAAAATAAGAAGCAGTCCGGAAGGGACACGAGGGCTCCACGAGGGTGGAGGGCGCGCCCTACCCCCTGGGCGCGCCCCTTACCTCGTGGGCACCTCGTGTGCTCTCCGGACTCCGTTTTCTTACACGACACGTATTTTGGTCAGTAAAAATTCATTATATAACCTCCCGAAGGTTTTGACCACTGTATCACGCAAAAATCTCCTGTCTTTGTTTCGAGTTGTTTTTCTGATAGATCCAGGTCGTCATGTCGTCTTCAAGTGCCCCCAAGGACCAGTTCTTCAAGAAGGTCATCAACCCCTACCTCGCGGAAGTGCTACAACACCCTCAAACCATTGAGATGCGTGAGGGGTTGTTGCACATCCGCGATGTTGAGGGACCAAGGAAGACCGGAAGCATAGAGGCAAGGCTCGAGGCATTGGAGCAAGAAGTTTTCAAGTGTCAGGAGATGGTGGAGCGTGGACTCGATTCCAATCACATTATTATCACGGAGTTCACCAATAACCACAAGCTGGACGTCAAGGACATTGGGGAGGCCATCTTCAAGCTTCATGAGAAAATCGAGCACCTCCAAGCCCAGATCTATGACCTGCAAAATCAAAACTGTGAGTATGAATATAGATTCAAGAGGATGAGTTTGGCTGCAGATTTGAGGTTTCAGGAGACTCGATCATCCTTCTATGATGGTGAGCCTATGCCTTGGAAGAAGGACGACAAGCCTACACCATCAACAAAACCACCATCTTCTTCACCAACAAAGGAGACATAATCACATGGGTATGGGCACTCCCCTTGGCAACCGCCAAGCTTGGGGGAGGTGCCCCGATATCGTATCACCATCACTTTTATCTTTACCGCTTTTCTTAGTTCGATCCTTTTGGTAATATCTTGATCTAGTAGAATAAAGTTTTAGTATGATCTAGTTGTGAGTTTTGCTTTATGGTCCTTCTATGTAATCGAGTCCGTGAGCTATATATAATAAAGATTAGTGTTGAGTCCAGGGCTTGATTATCTTGCTATGATCTTGAGGGAATAAAAAAGAGAAAGAATAAAAAGGAAATAAAAGAGATCATATGGATCTTATGGAGAGTAATGAGCTCACATATAAAAAGTATGATGAATAAAAGTTGTTGAGAGATGACAAACATAGTTTTGGTCATTGTTGCAATTAATAGGAAGTAATAAAGAAAGAGAGGTCTTCACATATAAATATACTATCTTGGACATCTTTTATGATTGTGAGCACTCATTAAAATATGACATGCTAAAGAGTTGACGTTGGACAAGGAAGACAACGTAATGGGTTATGTTTTCTTACATCTGAGATAAATTATATTGTCATGGATCACCCAACATGATTGAGCTTGCCTTTCCCCCTCATGATAGCCAAATTCTTTGCACCAAGTAGAGATACTACTTGTGCTTCCAAACACCCTTAAACCAGTTTTGCCATGAGAGTCCACCATACCTACCTATGGATTGAGTAAGATCCTCCAAGTAAGTTGTCATCGGTGCAAGCAATAAAAATTGCTCTCTAAATATGTATGACTTATTAGTGTGGGAGAAAACAAGCTTTTATATGATCATGTGATATGGAATAAATAAAAGTGACAGACTGCATAATAAAGGTTCATATCACAAGTGGCAATATAAAGTGACTTTCTTTCGCATTAAGATTTTGTGCATCCAACCATAAAAGCGCATGACAACCTCTGCTTCCCTCTACGAAGGGCCTATCTTTTACTTTTATCTCCTACCTTACATAAGAGTCATGGTGATCTTCACCCTTCCTTTTTTAAATTTTATCTTCTGGCAAGCACAACATGTTGGAAAGATCCTGGTATATACGGCTAATTGGATGTGAGTTTTCATGAACTATTATTGTTGACATTACCCTTGAGGTAAAATGTTGGGAGGCAAAACTATAAGCCCCTATCTTTCTCTGTGTCCGATTAAAACTCCATACCCATAAGTATTGCGTGAGTGTTAGCAATTGTGAAAGACTATATGATAGTTGAGTATGTGGACTTGCTGAAAAGCTCTTATATTGACTCTTTCCTATGTTATGATAAATTGCAGTTGCTCCAATGACTGAGATTATAGTTTGTTAGTTTTCAATGAAGTTTATGATTCATACTTGAAATTGTGATTTAATTGTTACTCTAGCATAAGAGATCATATGACAAGAATTGTATAAGTTGTTGTTCTAAGAATGATCATGATGCCCTCATGTCCGTATTTTATTTTTATCGACACCTCTATCTCTAAACATGTGGACATATTTTTCGATTTTGGCTTTCGCTTGAGGACGAGCGAGGTCTAAGCTTGGGGGAGTTGATACATCCATTTTGCATCATGCTTTTATATCGATATTTATTGCATTATGGCTTGTTATTACACATTATGTCACAATACTTATGCCAATTCTCTCTTATTTTACAAGGTTTACATAAAGAGGGAGAATGCCGGCAGGTGGGATTCTAGGCTGGAAAAGGAGCAAATATTAGAGACCTATTCTGCACAGCTCCAAAAGTCTTGAAACTTCACGGAAGTCATTTTCAGAATATATAAAAAATAATGAGCGCAAGAAGTTCCAGAGGGGGGCCACACCCTGCCCACAAGGGTGGGGGCGTGCCCTACCCCCTGGGCGCGCCCCCTGTCTCATGGGTCCCTTGGTGG
The DNA here is from genome assembly GCF_056163025.1 of Triticum urartu. NCBI lineage: Eukaryota > Viridiplantae > Streptophyta > Magnoliopsida > Poales > Poaceae > Triticum > Triticum urartu. The sequence goes on from NC_141875.1 coordinate 562,863,268, forward strand.
CCCTCCGATTCCCATCTTCTGCTATATGGAGCCTTTCGATGAGGAAAAAATCATAAGCCAGCTTTCAGGACGAGACTCCGCCGCCACGAGGCGGAACCAATCTAGGGCTCCGGTGGAGCTGTTCTGCGGGGGAAACTTCCCTCTGGGAGGGGGAAATCACCGCCATCGTCATCACCAACGATCCTCTCATCAGGAGGGGGTCAATCTCCATCAACATTTTCACCAGCACCATCTCTTCTCAAACCCTAGTTTATCTCTTGTATCCAATTCTTGTCTCTAAGTCCGGGATTGGTACCTGTGGGTTGCTAGTAGTGTTAATTACTCCTTGTAGTTGATGCTAGTTGGTTTACTTGGTGGAAGATCATATGTTCAGATCCTACATGCACATTAATACCCCTCTAATTATGAACATGAATATGCTTTGTGAGTAGTTACGTTTGTTCCTGAGGACATGGGAGAAGTCTTGCTATTAGTAGTCATGTGAATTTGGTATTCGTTCGATATTTTGATGAGATGTATGTTGTCTCTCCTCTAGTGGTGTTATGTGAATGTCGACTACATGAAACTTCACCATTATTTGGGTCTAGAGGAAGGCATTGGGAAGTAATAAGTAGATGATGGGTTGCTAGAGTGACAAAAGATTAAACCCTAGTTTATGCGTTGCTTCGTAAGGGGCTGATTTGGATCCATATGTTTCATGCTATGGTTAGGTTTACCTTAATAATTTTGTTGTAGTTGCGGATGCTTGCAATAGAGATTAATCATAAGTGGGATGCTTGTCCAAGTAAGGACAACACCCAAGCACCGGTCCACCCACATACCAAATTATCAAAGTACCGAACGCGAATCATATGAACGTGATGAAACCTAGCTTGACGGTAATTCCCATGTGTCCTCGAGAGCGCTTTTCTCTATATAAGAATTTGTCCAGGCTTGTACTTTGCTACAAAAAGGATTGGGCCACCTTGCTGCACCTTATTTACTTTTGTTACTTGTTGCTCGTTACAAATTATCTTATCACAAAACTATCTATCACCAACAATTTCAGTGCTTGCAGAGAATACCTTGTTGGAAACCGCTTATCATATCCTTCTACTCCTCGTTGGGTTCGACACTCTTACTTATTGAAAGGACTACGATAGATCCCCTATACTTGTGGGTCATCAATCTTCCATCGAATAAACCAACTAGCATCAACTACGAGGAGTAATCAACACTACTAGCAACCTACAGGTACCAATCCCAGACTTAGAGACAAGAATTTGATACAAGAGATGAACTAGGGTTTGAGAGGAGATGGTGCTGGTGAAGATGTTGATGGAGATTGGCCCCCTCCCGATGAGAGGAGCATTGGTGATGACGATGGCGATGATTTCCCCCTCCCGGAGGGAAGTGTCCCCGGCAGAACAGCTTCGCCGGAGCCCTAGATTGGTTCCGCCAAGGTTCCGCCTCGTTGCGACGGAGTCTCATCCCGAAAGCTTGCTTATGATTTTTTTTGCTCGACGAAAGACTCCATATAGCAGAAGATGGGCATCAGAGGGCCACCAGGGGTCCCACGAGGTAGGGGGCGCACCCCCCACCCTCGTGGCTCGTGAGTGGCCCTCCTCTGGTACTTCTTACGCTCAGTATTTTTTATATATTCTGGAAATAACTTAAGTGAAGTTTCAGGACTTTTGGAGCTGTGCAGAATAGGTCTCTAATATTTGCTCCTTTTCCAGCCCAGAATCCCAGCTGTTGGCATTCTCCCTCTTTATGTAAACCTTGTAAAATAAGAGATAATAGGCATAAGTATTGTGACATAATGTGTAGCAAAAGCCCATAATGCAATAAATATCGATATAAAAGCATGATGCAAATTGGACGTATCAACTCCCCCAAGCTTAGACCTCGCGTGTCCTCAAGCGAAAGCCAAAATCGAAAATATGTCCACATGTTTAGAGATAGAGGTGTCGATAAAAATAAAATACGGACATGAGGGCATCATGATCATTCTTAGAACAGCAGCTTATATAATTATTGTCATATGATCTCTTATGCTAGAGTAACAATTCAATCACAATTTCAAGTATGAATCATAAACTTCATTGAAAACTAAAAAACTATAATCTCAGTCATTGAAGCAATTGCAATTTATCATAACATAGGAAATAGTCAATATAAGAGCTTTTCAGCAAGTCCACATACTCAACTATCATATAGTCTTTCACAATTGCTAACACTCACACAATACTTATGGGTATGGAGTTTTAATCAGACACAGAGAAAGATAGGGGCTTATGGTTTTGCCTCCCAACGTTTTACCTCAAGGGTAATGTCAACAATAATAGTTCATGAAAACTCACATCCAATTAGCCATATATACCAGAATCTTTCCAACATATTGTGCTTGCCAAAAGATAAAATGTAAAAAGGAAAGGTGAAGATCACAATGACTCTTATGTAAGGTAGGAGATAAAAAGTAAAAGATAGGCCCTTCGCAGAGGGAAGCAGAGGTTGTCATGCGCTTTTATGGTTGGATGCACAAAATCTTAATGCGAAAGAACGTCACTTTATATTGCCACTTGTGATATGGACCTTTATTATGCAATCTGTCGCTTTTATTTCTTCCACATCACAAGATCGTATAAACCTTATTTTCTCCCACACTAATAAGTCATACATATTTAGAGAGCAATTTTTATTGCTTGCACCGATGACAACTTACTTGAAGGATCTTACTCAATCCATAGGTAGATATGGTGGACTCTCATGGCAAAACTAGGTTTAAGGGTATTTGGAAGCACAAGTAGTATCTCTACTTGGTGCAAAGAATTTGGCTAGCATGAGGGGAAAGGCAAGCTCAATCATGTTGGGTGATCCATGACAATATAATTTATCTCAGATGTAAGAAAACATAACCGATTACCTTGTCTTCCTTGTCCAACGTCAACTCTTTAGCATGTCATATTTTAATGAGTGCTCACAATCATAAAAGATGTCCAAGATAGTGTATTTATTTGTGATTATGTGAAGACCTCTCTTTCTTTATTACTTCCTATTAATTGCAACGATGAGCAAAACTATGGTTGTCAACTCTCAACAACTTTTATTCATCATATTGTTTATATGTGAGCTCATTACTCTCCATAAGATCCATATGATCCCTTTGTTTCTTTTTATTTTATTCCCTCAAGATCATAGCAAAATCAGCAAGCCCTTGACTCAACACTAATCTTTATTATATAGCTCACGGACTCGATTACATAGAGGGATCATAAAGCAAAACTCACAACTAGATCATACTAAAACTTTATTCTACTAGATCAAGATATTATCAAAAGGATCGAACTAAGAAAAACGGTAAAGATAAAAGTGATGATGATACGATACCGGGGCACCTCCCCCAAGCTTGGCAGTTGCCAAGGGGAGTGCCCATACCCATATGATTATGTCTCCTTTCTTGTCGGTGAAGAGGGTGTTGGTGATGATGGATAGTCGCACATCGAGCGTAGGGGGTCTTCCAACTTGCGGATAATGCCCTTGAGTGCGATGATATGCTCCTTCAACAAAGTATTTTCACGTGTGAGATACTTGTTTTGTATACGAGCTAACGCAATCACCTTGAAAGCTTCGATCTCGGTTGGGGTAAGAAGATTGCGTTCATGTTGAAGGATGTCTTCTGTTACCGGAACATGGTCCTCCGTGGCCTTCTTGATCCCTTCATCCTTATTGATCTCCATGGGTTCTTCTCTCTTCAGCTCTATCTTCATTAGCCAAGCATCGTTGCCCTCATTGTTGGAGGAGGAGGGGGCGACATGATGCTTGGCTTTGACAACCCTGGCAGAAAACAGCTCAAAACAAGAACAGGAGATTTTTCCGTGATACGGTGGTCAAAACCTTCGGGAGATTATATAATGAATTTTTACCAACCAAAATATGTATCGTGCAAGAAAACGGAGTCCGGAGAGAGCACGAGGTGCCCACGAGGCAGGGGGCGCGCCCAGGGGGTAGGGCGCGCCTTCCACCCTCGTGGAGCCCTCGTGTCCTTCCCGGACTGCTTCTTATTTTTCTATTTTTCTAAATATTCCAAAACAGAGAAAAATTGCCATTAGAACTGTTTTGGAGTCGGTTTACTTACCGTACCACATACCTATTCCTTTTCGGAGTCTGAAACATTCCATAAAGTGTCCCTTATGTATTCCTCCAGGGTTACGGTTTCAATAACATTGGTTTCAACATTTATAGGATTAACTGAGATATAATTTTTGATTCTTTGACCATTCACCACCTTCGGATTTGTGCCTTCGAAGTTGTTGATTTTTATGGCACCGGAACGATAGACCTCCTCGATAACGTAAGGACCTTCCCATTTAGAGAGAAGTTTTCCTGCAAAAAATCTTAAACGAGAGTTGTATAGCAATACATAATCACCTACATTAAACTCACGCTTTTGTATCCTTTTGTCATGCCATATTTTAACTTTTTCTTTAAACAATTTGGCATTCTCATAGGCTTGGGTTCTCCATTCATCAAGTGAGCTAGTGTCAAATAACCTCTTCTCACTGGGAAGTTTGAAATCATAATTGAGCTCTTTAATAGCCCAATAAGCCTTATGTTCTAGTTCGAGAGGTAAGTGACATGCTTTTCCATAAACCATTTTATACGGAGACATACCTATAGGATTTTTATATGCAGTTCTATAGGCCCATAATGCATCATCAAGTTTCTTGGACCAATTCTTTCTAGATCTATTAACAGTCTTTTGCAAAATTAGTTTGAATTCTCTATTACTCAATTCTACTTGACCACTAGACTGTGGGTGATAAGGCGATGCGATTCTATGATTAACATCATACTTAAGAAGCACGTTAAGGAAAGCACCATGAATAAAATGTGAACCACCATCAGTCATTAGATATCTAGGGAATCCAAACCTCGGAAAAATAACTTCTTTAAGCATCTTAATAGAGGTGTTATGATCAGCACTACTAGTTGGAATAGCTTCTACACACTTAGTAACATAATCAACAGCAACTAAAATATGTGTATATCCATTAGAGGCAGGAAAAGGTCCCATATAATCAAAGCCCCAAACATCAAACGGTTCAATAACAAGTGAATAATTCATAGGCATTTCTTGATGTCTACTAATATTACCAATTCTTTGACATTCATCACAAGATAAGACAAACTTACGGGCATCCTTGAAGAGAGTAAGCCAATAAAAACCGGATTGCAATACCTTATGTGCAGTTCTATCTCCAGTGTGGTGTCCTCCATAAGCTTCGGAGTGACACTAGCATAGGATCTGTTCCTTTTCATGCTCAGGTACAAAACGTCTAATAACACCATCTACTCCTTCTTTATAGAGATGTGGGTCATCCCAAAAGTAATGTCTTAAATCATAAACCTTTTCTTTTGCTGGTATGTGAAACTAGGTGGTATAAATTTAGCAACAATGTAATTAGCATAATCAGCATACAATGGAGCAATATGAGAAGCATTTATGACATTTAATTGTTCATCATGAAAGCTATCATCAATAGGTAGTGGGTCATCAAGAACATTTTCTAACCAAGACAAGTTATCTGCAACGGGGTTCTCAGCTCCCTTTCTATCAATAATATGCAAATCAAATTCTTGTATCAAGAGAACCCATCTAACAAGTCTAGGTTTAGCATCTTTCTTTTCCATAAGATATTTAATAGCAGCATGATCCGTGTGAATAGTTACTTTAGAATCAACAATATAAGGTCTGAACTTATCACAAGCAAATACAACTGCTAAGAATTCTTTTTCAGTAGTAGCATAATTTCTCTGGGCATTGTCTAGAGTTTTACTAGCATATTGAATAACATTTAATTTCTTATCAATTTCCCTAGAACAATACCTACAACATAATCACTAGCATCACACATAATTTCAAAAGGTAAATTCCAATCAGGTGGCTGAACAATAGGTGCAGAGATCAATGCTTTCTTAAGTATTTCAAATGCTTCTACACAATCGTCATCAAAGACGAATGGTATATCTTTTTGTAATAAATTAGTTAGAGGCCGACAAATTTTTGAGAAGTCCTTAATGAACCTCCTATAAAAGCCAGCATGACCAAGGAAACTTCTTATACCTTTGAAGTCCTTGGGAGACGGCATCTTTTCAATAGCATCAACTTTAGCTTTATCAACTTCAATGCCCCTTTCAGAAATTTCATGCCCCAAGACAATACCTTCATTAACCATAAAGAGGCACTTCTCCCAATTCAAGACAAGGTTAGTTTCTTCACATCTCTGCAAAACTCGATCAAGGTTGCTAAAGCAATCATCAAAAAAGGATCCATAAACGGAGAAATCGTCCATGAAAACCTCACAAATCTTTTCACAAAAGTCAGAGAATATAGCCATCATGCATCTTTGAAAGGTAGCAGGTGCATTACATAAACCAAAAGGCATACGTCTATAAGCAAATGTACCGAAAGGGCAAGTAAAAGTGGTCTTAGCTTGATCATCGGCTCACACAGGTATTTGAGAGAAACCAGAATAACCATCTAGAAAGCAAAAATGTGTATGTTTGGATCATATTTCTAGCATTTGATCAATAAAAGGTAAGGGGTAATGATATTTTTTAGTAGCCTTATTTAATTTGCGGAAATCAATTCCCATCCTATAACCTGTAATAATTCTTTGCGGAATCAATTCATCTTTATCATTAGGAACGACAGTAATACCTCCCTTCTTAGGAACACAATGGACAGGACTTACTCACTAACTATCAGCAACGGGATAAATTATAGCTGCCTCAAGGAGCTTTAGTATCTCCTCTCTTACCACTTCTTTCATCTTAGGATTCAGCCGTCATTGGTGATCATGAACTGGTTTGGCATCTTTCTCCAAATTTATTTTGTGTTGACATAGTGTGGGACTAATGCCCTTAAGATCACCGAGAGTATATCCAATAGCAGCACGGTGCTTCTTCAGAGTTTTCAATAATCTCTCTTCTTCATGCTCTGAAAGGTTAACACTAATAATAACAGGATATATCTTTTTCTCATCAAGATAAGCATATTTAAGAGTATCAGGTAACGGTTTGAGCTCAAACACGGGATCACCCTTGGGTGGAGGAGGATGCCCTAGGATTTCGATAGGCAAATTGTGTTTCAGGATGGGTTCCTGTTTAAAGAATACATCATCTATTTCCCTTCTTTCATTCATAAACATGTCATTTTCATGGTCTAGCAAATATTGTTCTAAAGGATCACTAGGAGGTACGACAATAGAAGCAAGACCAATAATTTCATCTTTACTAGGCAATTCCTCTTCATGGTGTTGTCTACGAAATTTAGAAAAGTTGAACTCATGAGACATATCACCTAAACCAATAGTAACAACATCCTTTTCGCAGTCTATCGTAGCATTAACAGTGTTTAAGAAGGGTCTACCAAATATAACGGGACAAAAGCTATCTTGTGGGGAACCAAGAACAAGAAAATCAGCAGGATATTTAGTTTTCCCACACAAGAATTCAACATCTCTAACAATCCCAATTGGTGAAATAGTATCTCTATTGGCAAGTTTAATTGTGACATCAATATCTTCTAACTTAGGAGGTGCAATATCATGCATAATTTATTTGTATAAGTTAATAGGTATTGCACTAGCACTAGCACCCATATCACACAAGCCATGATAACAATGATCTCCTATTTTAACAGAAATAACAGGCATGCCTACCACAGGTCTATGTTTATCTTTAGCACAAGGTTTAGCAATTCTAGCAGTTCCATCACAGAAATAAATAACATGCCCATCAATATTATCAGCCAAGAGATCCTTAACAATAGCAATATTAGGTTCAACTTTAACTTGCTCAGGAGGTGTATAGGTTCTAATATTGCTTTTACGAACCACAGTTGAAGCTTTAGCATTATCTTTTATCCTAACAGGAAAAGGTGGTTTCTCAACACAAGCACTAGGAATAATAGGATCATTATAAGTGATAGTCTTTTCTTCAACTTTAATAGGTGCAGCTACTTTTACTTCTATGGGAGGATGGTATTTAAACCACTTCTCCTTCGGGAGATCAACATGAGTAGCAAAAGATTCACAGAAAGAAGCAACTATCGCAGAGTCAAGTCCATATTTAGTGCTAAATTTACGGAAAACATCGGTATCCATTAAAGATTTAACACAATCAAACTTAGGTGTCATACCTGACTCCTTACCTTCGTCGAGATCCCAATCTTCGGAGTTGCATTTAGTTCTTTCCAATAAGTCCCATTTGAATTCAATATTCTTCATCATAAAAGAGCCAGCACAAGAAGTATCGAGCATGGTGCGATTGTTGTCAGAAAGTCGAGCATAAATTTTTTGAATAATCATTTCTCTTGAGAGCTCATGATTGGGGCATGAATATAACATTGATTTAAGCCTCCCCCAAGCTTGAGCGATACTTTCTCCTTCATGAGGCCAAAAATTATATATATAATTACGATCACAATGAACAAGATGCATAGGATAAAACTTCTGATGAAATTCCAATTTCAATCGTTTGTAGTTCCATGATCCCATATCATCACATATCCTATACCATGTCAATGCATCTCCCTTCAAAGATAAAGGGAAGACCTTCTTCTTGATAACATCATCAGGCATACCTGCAAGCTTAAATAATCCACAAACTTCATCCACATATATTAGGTGCTCATCAGGATGTAATGTTCCATCTCCTGCAAAAGGATTAGCTAGCAGTTTTTCTATCATACCCGAAGGAATTTCAAAGTAGACATTTTCATTTTCAGTAGGTTCAGTAGGTTGAGGAGCAACTATTTGCTTTACTAGTTGGGGTGAAGATACCCCGAACAAGCCCCTCAGAGGATTACTTTCCATAGTAACAAGTGACAGTAAATTTCAGCACACTATATAAATTTTTCCTTACCAAATTCCACCAACCAAAGGCGCTTCACTCCCCAGCAACAGCGCCAGAAAAGAGTCTTGATGACCCACAAGTATAGGGGATCTATCGTAGTCCTTTCAATGAGTAAGAGTGTTGAACCCAACGAGGAGCAGAAGGAAATGATAAGCGGTTTTCAGCAAGGTATTCTCTGCAAGCACTGAAATTGTAGGTAATAGATAGTTTTGTGATAAGATAATTTTAACGAGAAACAAGTAAAAAAAGTAAATAAAGTGCAGCAAGGTGGCCCAATCCTTTTTGTAGCAAAGGACAAGCCTGGACAAACTCTTATATAGAAGAAAGCGCTCCCGAGGACACATGGGAATTATCGTCAAGCTAGTTTTCATCACGTTCATATGATTCGCGTTCGGTACTTTGATAATTTGATATGTGGGTGGACCGGTGCTTGGGTGCTGTCCTTACTTGGACTAGCATCCCACTTATGATTAACTCCTATTGCAAGCATCCGCAACTACAAAAGAAGTATTAAGGTAAACCTAACCATAGCATGAAACATATGGATCCAAATCAGCCCCTTACGAAGCAACGCATAAACTAGGGTTTAAGCTTCTGTCACTCTAGCAACCCATCATCTACTTATTACTTCCCAATGCCTTCCTCTAGGCCCAAATAATGGTGAAGTGTCATGTAGTCAACGTTCACATAACACCACTAGAGGAGAGACAACATACATCTCATCAAAATATCGAACGAATACCAAATTCACATGACTACTAATAGCAAGACTTCTCCCATGTCCTCAGGAACAAACGTAACTACTCACAAAGCATATTCATGTTCATAATCAGAGGGGTATTAATATGCATATAGGATCTGAACATATGATCTTCCACCAAATAAACCAACTAGCATCAACTACGAGGAGTAATCAACACTACTAGCAACCTACAGGTACCAATCCCAGACTTAGAGACAAGAATTGGATACAAGAGATGAACTAGGGTTTGAGAGGAGATGATGCTGGTGAAGATGTTGATGGAGATTGGCCCCCTCCCAATGAGAGAAGCGTTGGTGATGACGATGGCGATGATTTCCCCCCTGGAGGGAAGTGTCCCCGGCAGAACAGCTCCGCCAGAACCCTAGATTGGTTCCGCCAAGGTTCTGCCTCGTGGCGGTGGAGTCTCGTCCTGAAAGCTTGCTTATGATTTTTTTCCTCAACGAAAGACTCCATATAGCAGAAGATGGGCATCGGAGGGCCACCAGGAGGCCCACGAGGCAGGGGGCGCGCCCCCCCACCCTCGTGGCTGGTGAGTGGCCCCCTCTGGTACTTCTTGCGCTCAGTATTTTTTATATATTCTGGAAACAACTTCCGTGAAGTTTCAGGACTTTTGGAGCTGTGCAGAATAGGTCTCTAATATTTGCTCCTTTTCCAGCCCAGAATCCCAGCTGCCAGCATTCTCCCTCTTTATGTAAACCTTGTAAAATAAGAGAGAATAGGCATAAGTATTGTGACATAATGTGTATCAAAAGCCCATAATGCAATAAATATCGATATAAAAGCATGATGCAAAATGGCTCAAAAATCGCCGATGCACAAATGGCAGCAGTCGAAATGCAAGAATACCGGAAAAATGCAGATCCGAGTGATTTGCTGTGCTCCAAGAAGCCTGCCACAGATTCTGCATTTCAGTCGTCCGGTGAGACCAAGCCACTTCATATTCACCCGACCGATCCTAATGCTGCTCCTACTCATATCTCAGCATCACTCGATAGCAAATAGGAAGAAGCGCTCATCCAGTTCCTCCGTGAGAACTGGTACATCTTTGCATGGAAACCTTCTGACATGCCGGGTGTACCCAGGGGACTGGCTGAGCATCATTTGCGAGTCGACCCAAAAGTTAAACCAGTCAAGGAACATCTTCGGTGGTCCGCCGTACAGAAGAGAAAAGCAATTGGTGAGGAAGTGGCTCGGCTCCTAGCATCTAAGTTCATCCGAGAGATTTACCACTCCGAGTGGCTCGCCAATGTTGTCATGGTCCCCAAGAAGGATGACTCATTCGCATGTGCATTGGCTTCAAGCATATCAATCGGGCCTGCCCAAAAGATCATTTTCCTCTCCCCCGCATCGACCAGATCGTCGATTCAACTGTAGGGTGTGAGCGTCTGTCCTTTCTAGACGCCTATTCCGGGTACCATTAGATCCGACTGTATGGACCCGATGAGATAAAAACATATTTCATCACTCCATTCGGGTGTTTTTGTTATGTCACCATGCCATTCGGTCTCAAGAACGCTGGAGCCACATTCATGAGGATGATTCAGAAGTGTCTGCTCACTCAAATCAGTCGGAATGTGGAAGCATACATGGATGACATTGTGGTCAAGTCGCGTAAAGGTTCTGACCTGCTGGCTGACCTTGCTGAAACCTTTGCCAACCTGAGAAGGTATGATATCAAGCTTAATCCATCAAAGTGCACATTCGGAGTTCCTGGCAGAAAGTTACTCGGCTTCCTCATTTCCGAATGAGGAATCGACGCGAACCCAGAGAAAGTTGGTGCCATACTCCGGATGAAGCGCCCTGTGTGTGTGCATGATGTCCAGAAGCTTACTGGTTGTTTGGCCACCTTGAGTCGATTCATTTCTCGCCTCGGTGAAAAGGCATTGCCTCTTTACCGACTGATGAAGAAATCTGACAAGTTCGAGTGGACTCCTGAAGCTGATGCAGCGTTTGCAGAACTCAAAGCCCTGCTTTCCACCCAGCCGGTGCTCGCTGCCCCAATCAGCAAAGAGCCTTTACTGCTTTATATTGCAGCCACTGGACAAGTTGTCAGTACAGTACTCATGGTCGAGCGGGAAGAAAAAGGAAAAGCATATAAAGTTCAGCGCCCAGTATACTATGTTTCTGAAGTTCTGGCTCCATCCAAGCAAAGATATCCACATTATCAGAAGCTTGTTTATGGGATTTACATGACCACAAAGAAGGTTGCACACTATTTCTCTGATCACTCCATTACAGTCATCAGCAACGCACCATTGTCAGAAATTCTGAACAACAGAGATGCAACTGGTCGAGTGGCAAAGTGGGCGATTGAACTCCTTCCCTTGGATATCAAGTTTGAGGCAAAGAAATCTATCAAGTCCCAGACAATAGCAAATTTCCTCGCCGAGTGGGTCGAACAGCAACTGTCGACTCAGATTCACTCGGAACATTGGACTATGTTCTTCGATGGATCTAAGATGCTGAATGGTTCTGGTGCTGGAGTAGTATTGGTATCCCCCCGAGGTGACAAGCTCAACTATGTTCTACAGATTCATTTTGATTCCTCCAACAATGAAGCTGAATATGAGGCACTTTTGTACGGGTTGCGTATGGCCATTTCACTCGGCATCCGTCGCCTCATGGTCTACGGCGACTCGGATTTAGTGATTAATCAAGTAATGATGGAGTGGGACATCAGAAGCCCAGCTATGACTGGCTATTGTAATGCAATGAGAAAGTTAGAGAAGAAGTTCGAGGGTTTAGAGCTCCATCACATACCCCGACTGAAAAATCAAGCGGCTGATAATTTGGCAAAAATAGGTTCCAAGAGGGAAGCCATTCCCAGCAATGTGTTTTTGGGACATATTCATACACCTTCAGTTCAGGAAGATCATTTCACTAAAGAGCCCCCACAACCAAAGAGTGCCACTGATCCGACTAAAGTCGAAGTCCCAGCTGTGGTTGACTTGATCATGGAGGTTTTGGTCATCACTCCCGACTGGAAAGTGTCGTACATTCTTAGGAAGGAACTCCCAGAAGATGAAGAAGAGGCTCGGCAGATCGTCCGTCGATCCAAAGCCTTTACGGTGATAAGAGGACAGCTGTTCAGAGAAAGTGTAGCTGGAGTCAGCCAGAAATGCATAACACCAGAAGAAGGTCGAGTGATCCTCAACAACATCCACTCGGGGACCTATGGTCACCATGCGTCCTCTCGGACCATTGTGGCCAAAGCACACCAAGCAGGGTTTTATTGGCCGCGAGCAAATGAGATGGCGAAAGAAATAGTCGAAAAATGTGAAGGTTTCCAGCTTTACTCGAACATGTCCCACAAACCTGCATCAGCCCTAAAGACCATTCCACGTGTCTGGCCCTTTGTTGTTTGGGGATTGGACATGGTAGGACCTCTGAGGACTGGCAGGAGCGGCTTCACTCATGTGCTCGTGGCAGTCGACAAGATCACCAAATGGATTGAAGCCAAGCCTATCAAAAATCTTGAAGCCAGTACCGCTGTCAGCTTCATCGGAGAATTAACATTCAGATATGGTGTTCCGCACAGCATCATCACCGACAATGGATCTAACTTTGATTCTGATGAGTTTCGAGCTTTCTATGCTTCCCAAGGCACTCGAGTCGACTATGCTTTAGTCGCCCATCCCCAGTCGAATGGACAAGCTAAAAGAGCAAACAGATTGATTCTCAAAGGACTGAAACCCCGATTGATGCGTGATCTCAAGCATGCAGCAGGCGCCTGGGTCGATGAACTTCCTTCAGTACTTTGGGGATTGAGGGCAACTCCTAATCGCTCGACTGGTTGAACTCTATTCTTCTTGGTCTATGGGGCTGAGGCCGTACTTCTGAGTGATTTGCTTCACAATGCACCCCGAGTCGAGCTTTTCTCAGAAGATGAAGCAGAACAAGCTCGGCAAGACGCGGTTGATCTTCTAGAAGAGGAAAGAGAGATGACCCTGATCCGGTCGACCATTTATCAGCAAGATCTGCGTCGATTCCATGCCAGAAACGTGAGGGGTCGAGCATTTCAAGAGGGAGACTTGGTTCTTCGAGTGGATCAGCAGAAACCACACAAGCTCGCTTCTGCTTGGGAAGGCCCCTTGATTGTCACCAGAGTGCTCCACAACGGAGCATACCACTTATACAATGTCGAGCACAAGAAAGATGAGCCACACGCTTGGAATGCGGAGCTGCTCCGCCCCTTTTACACTTAAGCATTCAGACTGTTGAGATGTAATAAGAAATACCTTCTAGTTTGATTATCAAAGACACCGTTTTTACAGTCTCATAAATGATTGTTGTTCCTTTTATCTCTAAATCCCCCAGTGGGTGGCTTAGCTGCGAACCTGTTTCCCCTAAGTTCGAAAAATCCTACCGAGTGGTGAGCAACGCTCCCACTCGGAGGCTTAGCTACGAATCCATTTTGCCTAAGTTCGAAAAATCCTACCGAGTGGTGAGCAACGCTCCCACTCGGAGGCTTAGCTGTGAATCTGTTTCGCCTAAGTTTGAAAAATCCTATCGAGTGGTGAGCGAACCTCTCACTCGGGGGCTTAGCTGCAGTCCAGTACTCGCCTAAGTTTAAAGAAAATCCCACCGAGTGGTGAGCGAACCTCTCACTTGGGGGCTTAGATGCAGTTCAATACTCGCCTAAGTTTAAAAAATCCTATCAAGTGGTGAGCGAATCTCCCACTCTGAGGCTTAGCTGCAGTCCAGTACTCGCCTAAGTTTAAAAAATCCTACCGAGTGGTGAGCAAGCCTCCCACTCGGAGGCTTAGCTGCAGTTCAATACTCGCCTAAGTTTAAAAAATCCTACCAAGTGGTGAGCGAACCTCCCACTCGGAGGCTTAGCTGCAGTCCAGTACTCGCCTAAGTTTAAAAAATCCTACCGAGTGGTGAGCCACCCTCCCACTCGGGGGCTTAGCTGCAGTTCAATACTCGCCTAAGTTTAAAAAAATCCTACCGAGTGGTGAGCAACCCTCCCACTCGAGGGCTTAGCTGCAGTTCAATACTCGCCTAAGTTTAAAAAATCCTACTGAGTGGTGAGCAACCCTCACATTCGGGGGCTTAGATGCAGTTCAATACTCGCCTAAGTTTAAAAATCCTACCGATGGTGAGCAACCCTCCCACTTAGGGGCTTAGCTACAGTTCAATACTCGCCTAAGTTTAAAAAATCCTACCGAGTGGTGAGCAAGCATCCCACTCGGAGGCTTAGCTGCAGACCAGTACTCGCCTAAGTTTAAAAAATCTTACCGAGTGGTGAGGAACCCTCCCACTCGGGGGCTTAGCTGCAGTTCAATACTCGCCTAAGTTCAAAAAATCCTACCGAGTGGTGAGCAACCCTCCCACTCGGGGACTTAGCTGCAGGCTAGTACTCGCCTAAGTCTTAAGGCTCGCTCCATCCTTAGCCGTAAGGATGGCAAGGTGCAGGTCGACCATGATCTGCCCTTGGAGCTTCGCCACAAATACAACGTCCGCTCCATCCTTACCCGTAAGGACGGCAAGGTGCAGGTCGACCATGATCTGTCCTCGGAGCTTCGCCACAAATACAACGTCCGCTCCATCCTTATCCGTAAGGATGGCAAGATGCAGGTCGACCACAATATGCTCATGATTCACTCGATTGAGCTACGTCACAAAGTCAATAGCAACTCAAACTGCAAGAAACAAGTCCTGCGCAAAGAGTCAAAAGATTCAAAAGCAACCAAAGTTCAGATAAAATCCTAAGGTTCCAGAGCATGGATTAAAGTACTCGGACATCTGTAAGTGCATCTAGTGCCACCCCTAGTTGGTTTTGGAGTATTGACGACAAACCTAGTTGAGGGACTAATGTGTTTGTGAGAATTGCAGGATAACACAGGTAGAAGTCCCTCATTGATTCAGTTTTCCTACTAGAGATGACCCCTAAAAATGTATGAAGACATTGATCTCAAAGGTGGTATATGAAGATATTCACATTGAAGACTATGACAAGAGAAGACATCGCATGAAGCCTATGGATCTCGAAGACTTAGATCTTTCGTAGTTCTTTTTCTTCTTTGTTGAGTCATAGGAACCACCGTACTGTTAAGTGGGGTCCAAGAGAACCAGTCAGAATGACTGAAGTGATGCTTAACCAAAACCTATGTCTTCGAGTGAAGACTATGAGAGCGAATCTTGTCCAGAGTCGGACAAGTCAGCTTTGCTTGTAGCCCAAGTAAAGTTGCCGTGTGAGTTTGAAATCTGACCGTTGGAACACGTTTCAGTTCCTTAGTGACCCAGGGTCATTTCGGACAAATCAGGTCGGGTTGCCTAGTGGCTATAAATAGCCCATCCCCTACAACCATAAACGGTTGGCTGCTCAGAGTTAGAGTACGGCTTTTGTCGTTTGAGAGCAACCCACCTCGAAGCCTTTGAGAGAGAATTCCTTGCGAGGATAAAGCCCTAACCACCCAGAGCCTAAGAGTGTTAGGCATCACTTAAGTCCTCTTGTCTGTGTGATCTGAAGACTTATTCCACTTGAGGACTGTGAATCCTCCAGCCGGTTAGGCGTCGCGTTCTGAGCGTCCAAGAGACATTGTGGATCGCCGGTGAACGAAGTCTGTGAAGGTTTGGGAGTCTACCTTGAAGACTTACCAGAGTGATTGGGCGAGGTCTGTGTGACCTTAGCTCAAGGGGAATACGGTGAGGACTGGGTGTCCTGAGCTGCGTGTTCAGGACTGGGTGTCCGGGACTATGTGTCCTCAGGTTTAAATACCTAGCCGCCCTAACCAGACGTACAGTTGTCACAGCAACTAGAACTGGTCCAACAAATCATTGTCTTCAACGAGTCACTGGTTTCATCCTTCCCTTCCCTTTACTTACTGTTGGTCCTTGTGAAGTCATTGTATGATTGCTCTATCTTTTGTCTTCACTGAGTGACTGCGTGTTCTGTTTGGCTTCATAATATCTTCCTACCTGATCCTTACTACCTAGTTGCTATTATTCATTGTGCTTTCACTTCATTGAATACTTGACTATGGTTTACCTAGTGTAGTCTACCTTCCGCTGCATGGTAATAGGTTTATTTCTATCGTTTGTCTTCGAAACTTCCATGTTTTGAAGACTTTCATAAAAATCGCCTATTCACCCCCCTCTAGTCGATACAACGCACTTTCAATTGGTATCAGAGCCCTTCTACAACTTGGAAGGTCTCATCACTCACATCATAGTTCAAGGGACAGCCGTGCATGAGCCTGCAGATGACGCTGAATCAGATGAAGCGCCTGCAGCGCCGAAGCCAAAGAAGCAGCCTAAAGCTTCAAAGCCTGCCTCTGCTCCAAAAATCTCACGGGTGAAGCCACTGGCAACTGCACCTCCTGAAGACAGTGTTTAGTCTGAAGATTTGTCACGCATCTCCAAGCCCAAGAAAGTCAAGATGCCTCTGCCACACACCGGCCAAGAACTGACAGCTGCTGCTATTCTGCATAATGATGCCATTGATCTGTCCAATGATGAAGATCTTGCAGATGACGCTCTTGAGCAACTGATCAAGAGCAAGATGCTGCATATCCCACGGAGTTCTTCGTTGAAGACCTTGAGTATCTGCCAAGGACTATTTATCACATCATAAGGCGAACTCTCTGGCCAATCAAAGGACATTCTCCACATGCCAAGCTGGAAGGTGCAATGAAGACTTTGGTCTTCTATATTCTTCATGGAAAATGCTTCAATGCACATGACTTCTTCATCCGCCAACTTGCTGCATCAGGCTCTGATCTTTTTGGCTTGAAGTTCTACGCTTCATGGATAATGTGGCTGATTAAACTTCACTCCGCTATCTCATATCAGCCATCTGCTCGCAATCATCGGATCTTTCTGCGTGATGTGGATATGTATGTTGAAGACATTTATCCTGAGCCTGCCAAGGAACCACTAAGTCTTCAGAATGCGGAGCATCAAAGTTTTTCTCAGAACATTGAAGGAGTTGAAGCTGTCACTCGTGTGTATCCTTTGGCTGGAACTACACGTGCACCACATCCTGCCCTTACTGAAGCCATCGATAGCACAATTGCCCAACGACCTAAGAAGCGCACTCGTGTTCTCAACGACCGAGAGCTTCTGGTGGCTCTTCATCAGAAACAGGATAGGCATCATGACTGGCTGAAGTGCCAAATGCAAAGACTCTTGGTGGATGTCAACCGTATTCGCAATCTTGCCACCAAGAATGCCTTTGTTGCACATGAAACCTCTCGACGCACATGGAAAGGGCTGACGCTTATGTGCTCTGAAGATGATCTTCAAGAGGATGAATTCTCTGAACGCTTCAAGTTTGACTCCACACCTCCTCGAAGGGCAGTGCTACGCCAAACTCCATCTCTTGAAGACTCTAAGTTCTCTTCCTCTGCTGCAACTGTGAATGCCAGAGTGATCGAGGATGAAGACGATGCTACTTCACCGCCACCTCCTTCAGCACGCTTCGACACTACTCCAAGTTCTTCTGCACCGCCGAACACCACCGACGACCCTACTGCTTCACCTACTCTTCATGGGAACGAGTAGATGCTCTATGTCTTCAAACCTTTTTGGTCCTTACTGACAAAAGGGGGAGAAGCATATGAGTTTGATAGTCTTCAAGCGGGTCCATATGGGCGGTTGCTTTATATTTTGCTTCGTGTTTACAACTCTCGTTTTGATACATTTGGATTCTTTGAGTTGTAACACTTAAACTCGATGGTCGTCTGCTACTTATTTGCTACTCCGCATGTGCGACGATAAATTCCACACTTAGATCATTTTGCAGACATCCATTTTCCATTATGCATGTCATTATCTTCACATACCTTCTCATGCATAATGAATTGTCATCATAAGTTGAAGAGGATCTCCACGAGTACAACCTGCCATGTGCATTTGCATTCCAAAAGCAAATTACTTATATGCACATCTTCAGGGGGAGCCCTTGCAACTAATGAAGACAATTCCTTTACAATTTCACATATTATATTCCCCGTTGAAAACTTCAACTAGTTTGTCATCAATCACCAAAAAGGGGGAGATTGTAAGTGCATCTAGTGCCACCCCTAGTTGGTTTTGGAGTATTGACGACAAACCTAGTTGAGGGACTAATGTGTTTGTGAGAATTGCAGGATAACACAGGTAGAAGTCCCTCATTGATTCAGTTTTCCTACTAGAGATGACCCCTAAAAATGTATGAAGACATTGATCTCAAAGGTGGTATATGAAGATATTCACATTGAAGACTATGACAAGAGAAGACATCGCATGAAGCCTATGGATCTCGAAGACTTAGATCTTTCGTAGTTCTTTTTCTTCTTTGTTGAGTCATAGGAACCACCGTACTGTTAAGTGGGGTCCAAGAGAACCAGTCAGAATGACTGAAGTGATGCTTAACCAAAACCTATGTCTTCGAGTGAAGACTATGAGAGCGAATCTTGTCCAGAGTCGGACAAGTCAGCTTTGCTTGTAGCCCAAGTAAAGTTGCCGTGTGAGTTTGAAATCTGACCGTTGGAACACGTTTCAGTTCCTTAGTGACCCAGGGTCATTTCGGACAAATCAGGTCGGGTTGCCTAGTGGCTATAAATAGCCCATCCCCTACAACCATAAACGGTTGGCTGCTCAGAGTTAGAGTACGGCTTTTGTCGTTTGAGAGCAACCCACCTCGAAGCCTTTGAGAGAGAATTCCTTGCGAGGATAAAGCCCTAACCACCCAGAGCCTAAGAGTGTTAGGCATCACTTAAGTCCTCTTGTCTGTGTGATCTGAAGACTTATTCCACTTGAGGACTGTGAATCCTCCAGCCGGTTAGGCGTCGCGTTCTGAGCGTCCAAGAGACATTGTGGATCGCCGGTGAACGAAGTCTGTGAAGGTTTGGGAGTCTACCTTGAAGACTTACCAGAGTGATTGGGCGAGGTCTGTGTGACCTTAGCTCAAGGGGAATACGGTGAGGACTGGGTGTCCTGAGCTGCGTGTTCAGGACTGGGTGTCCGGGACTATGTGTCCTCAGGTTTAAATACCTAGCCGCCCTAACCAGACGTACAGTTGTCACAGCAACTAGAACTGGTCCAACAAATCATTGTCTTCAACGAGTCACTGGTTTCATCCTTCCCTTCCCTTTACTTACTGTTGGTCCTTGTGAAGTCATTGTATGATTGCTCTATCTTTTGTCTTCACTGAGTGACTGCGTGTTCTGTTTGGCTTCATAATATCTTCCTACCTGATCCTTACTACCTAGTTGCTATTATTCATTGTGCTTTCACTTCATTGAATACTTGACTATGGTTTACCTAGTGTAGTCTACCTTCCGCTGCATGGTAATAGGTTTATTTCTATCGTTTGTCTTCGAAACTTCCATGTTTTGAAGACTTTCATAAAAATCGCCTATTCACCCCCCTCTAGTCGATACAACGCACTTTCAATTGGTATCAGAGCCCTTCTACAACTTGGAAGGTCTCATCACTCACATCATAGTTCAAGGGACAGCCGTGCATGAGCCTGCAGATGACGCTGAATCAGATGAAGCGCCTGCAGCGCCGAAGCCAAAGAAGCAGCCTAAAGCTTCAAAGCCTGCCTCTGCTCCAAAAATCTCACGGGTGAAGCCACTGGCAACTGCACCTCCTGAAGACAGTGTTTAGTCTGAAGATTTGTCACGCATCTCCAAGCCCAAGAAAGTCAAGATGCCTCTGCCACACACCGGCCAAGAACTGACAGCTGCTGCTATTCTGCATAATGATGCCATTGATCTGTCCAATGATGAAGATCTTGCAGATGACGCTCTTGAGCAACTGATCAAGAGCAAGATGCTGCATATCCCACGGAGTTCTTCGTTGAAGACCTTGAGTATCTGCCAAGGACTATTTATCACATCATAAGGCGAACTCTCTGGCCAATCAAAGGACATTCTCCACATGCCAAGCTGGAAGGTGCAATGAAGACTTTGGTCTTCTATATTCTTCATGGAAAATGCTTCAATGCACATGACTTCTTCATCCGCCAACTTGCTGCATCAGGCTCTGATCTTTTTGGCTTGAAGTTCTACGCTTCATGGATAATGTGGCTGATTAAACTTCACTCCGCTATCTCATATCAGCCATCTGCTCGCAATCATCGGATCTTTCTGCGTGATGTGGATATGTATGTTGAAGACATTTATCCTGAGCCTGCCAAGGAACCACTAAGTCTTCAGAATGCGGAGCATCAAAGTTTTTCTCAGAACATTGAAGGAGTTGAAGCTGTCACTCGTGTGTATCCTTTGGCTGGAACTACACGTGCACCACATCCTGCCCTTACTGAAGCCATCGATAGCACAATTGCCCAACGACCTAAGAAGCGCACTCGTGTTCTCAACGACCGAGAGCTTCTGGTGGCTCTTCATCAGAAACAGGATAGGCATCATGACTGGCTGAAGTGCCAAATGCAAAGACTCTTGGTGGATGTCAACCGTATTCGCAATCTTGCCACCAAGAATGCCTTTGTTGCACATGAAACCTCTCGACGCACATGGAAAGGGCTGACGCTTATGTGCTCTGAAGATGATCTTCAAGAGGATGAATTCTCTGAACGCTTCAAGTTTGACTCCACACCTCCTCGAAGGGCAGTGCTACGCCAAACTCCATCTCTTGAAGACTCTAAGTTCTCTTCCTCTGCTGCAACTGTGAATGCCAGAGTGATCGAGGATGAAGACGATGCTACTTCACCGCCACCTCCTTCAGCACGCTTCGACACTACTCCAAGTTCTTCTGCACCGCCGAACACCACCGACGACCCTACTGCTTCACCTACTCTTCATGGGAACGAGTAGATGCTCTATGTCTTCAAACCTTTTTGGTCCTTACTGACAAAAGGGGGAGAAGCATATGAGTTTGATAGTCTTCAAGCGGGTCCATATGGGCGGTTGCTTTATATTTTGCTTCGTGTTTACAACTCTCGTTTTGATACATTTGGATTCTTTGAGTTGTAACACTTAAACTCGATGGTCGTCTGCTACTTATTTGCTACTCCGCATGTGCGACGATAAATTCCACACTTAGATCATTTTGCAGACATCCATTTTCCATTATGCATGTCATTATCTTCACATACCTTCTCATGCATAATGAATTGTCATCATAAGTTGAAGAGGATCTCCACGAGTACAACCTGCCATGTGCATTTGCATTCCAAAAGCAAATTACTTATATGCACATCTTCAGGGGGAGCCCTTGCAACTAATGAAGACAATTCCTTTACAATTTCACATATTATATTCCCCGTTGAAAACTTCAACTAGTTTGTCATCAATCACCAAAAAGGGGGAGATTGTAAGTGCATCTAGTGCCACCCCTAGTTGGTTTTGGAGTATTGACGACAAACCTAGTTGAGGGACTAATGTGTTTGTGAGAATTGCAGGATAACACAGGTAGAAGTCCCTCATTGATTCAGTTTTCCTACCAGAGATGACCCCTAAAAATGTATGAAGACATTGATGTCAAAGGTGGTATATGAAGATATTCACATTGAAGACTATGACAAGAGAAGACATCGCATGAAGCCTATGGAGCTCGAAGACTTAGATCTTTCGTAGTTCTTTTTCTTCTTTGTTGAGTCATAGGAACCACCGTACTGTTAAGTGGGGTCCAAGAGAACCAGTCAGAATGACTGAAGTGATGCTTAACCAAAACCTATGTCTTCGAGTGAAGACTATGAGAGCGAATCTTGTCCAGAGTCGGACAAGTCAGCTTTGCTTGTAGCCCAAGTAAAGTTGCCGTGTGAGTTTGAAATCTGACCGTTGGAACACGTGTCAGTTCCTTAGTGACCCAGGTTCATTCCGGACAAATCAGGTCGGGTTGCCTAGTGGCTATAAATAGCCCATCCCCTACAACCATAAACGGTTGGCTGCTCAGAGTTAGAGTACGGCTTTTGTCGTTTGAGAGCAACCCACCTCGAAGCCTTTGAGAGAGAATTCCTTGCGAGGATAAAGCCCTAACCACCCAGAGCCTAAGAGTGTTAGGCATCACTTAAGTCCTCTTGTCTGTGTGATCTGAAGACTTATTACACTTGAGGACTGTGAATCCTCCAGCCGGTTAGGCATCGCGTTCTGAGCGTCCAAGAGACATTGTGGATCGCCGGTGAACGAAGTCTGTGAAGGTTTGGGAGTCTACCTTGAAGACTTACCAGAGTGATTGGGCGAGGTCTGTGTGACCTTAGCTCAAGGGGAATACGGTGAGGACTGGGTGTCCTGAGCTGCGTGTTCAGGACTGGGTGTCCGGGACTGTGTGTCCTCAGGTTTAAATACCTAGCCGCCCTAACCAGACGTACAGTTGTCACAACAACTGGAACTGGTCCAACAAATCATTGTCTTCAACGAGTCACTGGTTTCATCCTTCCCTTCCCTTTACTTACTGTTGGTCCTTGTGAAGTCATTGTATGATTGCTCTATCTTTTGTCTTCATTGAGTGACTGCGTGTTCTGTTTGGCTTCATAATATCTTCCTACCTGATCCTTACTACCTAGCTGCTATTATTCATTGTGCTTTCACTTCATTGAATACTTGACTATGGTTTACCTAGTGTAGTCTACCTTCCGCTGCATGGTAATAGGTTTATTTTTATCGTTTGTCTTCGAAACTTCCATGTTTTGAAGAGTTTCATAAAAATCGCCTATTCACCCACCCTCTAGTCAATATAACGCACTTTCAATTGGTATCAGAGCAAGGTACTCCCTTGTTCTGTGTGATTCGGTTTAACCACCTGGAGTTTTAGCTATGTCGACTGTAGGGATAATTAAAGTCTCCGCTGCGTGCCCCATCTTCGATGGAACTGAATATCCCTACTGGAAGAATAAGATGCGCATGCATCTTGAAGCCATTGACGTCGACCTATGGTATGTCGTCAAGAACGGCGTTCCCAAGGCTGGAGAAGGTGTCACTGCTGCTGATGTTAAGAAGTTCATTCAACTGGACTCTACTGCCAAGAATATCATCTGTGGACATCTCACCAAAGGACAGTATGGCCGTGTGAGTGCTTTGGAAACATCTAAGCTAGTCTGGGACTGGCTCTCCAAGGTCAACGAAGGCGTCTCAACCCAGAGAGATCAGAGAATCAGTGTCCTTCGCAACCTCTTCAACCGCTTCAAGCGAAATGACAATGAGAATGTCCAGCTCATGTTTGATCGACTCACTGACATCACAAATGAGCTTCAAGCCCTCGGCGCTACTGAGATCACCAAGCATGAAGTCGTCAAGACACTACTGAGATCACTTGATAGTTCGTTTGACACCCTAGCCCTGATGATTCAAGAACATCCTGATTTCAAGACACTCGATCTGTCTGACATACTTGAGAGGCTCAACACACATGAGTTTCAGCTTTCTGAGAAAAGAGATATCTACGGTCCAAACTATGGGCGAACTCGTGCCTTGAAGGCAAAAGTTGTCTCCTCATCTGAAGAAGAATCTGACAACAGTTCTGATGACCCTAAAGACATTGGAAAGGAACTTGCTATGCTTGTGAAGAAGTTCCAAAAATTCACCAAGAAGAAAGGCTTCAGGAAGTCTTCATGATCAAGCTCAAGGAATGATGAAGCTTCTGCTCATGACTACAAGAAGAAAACATGCCACAAGTGCAAGAAAACTGGCCACTTCATCTCTGAGTGTCCGCAGTGGGACAATGAGAACAAAAAGAAGAAGAAGAGCAAGGAATATGACTCTGACGACAAGAAGAAGAAGAAATACTCAAAGTCTTCTTCCAAGTCTTCCTCAAAGTCTTCATCACATAAGAAGAGCTCATCTGGTAAGGCACGTGCGTTTGTTGGCAAGGAAATGGATTCAGAGGAGTCCGCTTCTGAGGAGGCGGAGGTGGAGTCTGAGGAGGAGTCCGATTCTGGCGTTGCAAGTCTGGCTACAGCATACGTTTCCAAGTCCATCTTCAACACTGAAGACAATGACTTCATCACCGACACCGATGCAAATGACAAGGACTACTCCGCTCCTACCTACTGCTTCATGGCACGCGGTGCCAAGGTAAACACACGCACTACTCACTATCAAACATCTAGTGAAGATGACTCTGATTGTGGTTCAAGACCCAGCTACAAAACACTTGCTAAAATTGCAACTGAACAACAGAAAGCTATGGAACATATTCAAAAACTGTTAGAAAAAAGCGATGATCTGTTAGGCGCTGAAATGACTCGATCTGAGTCCTTAATTGAAGACATAAAAAATCTTCACGTTAAGTATGAGGAACTTGAAAGTCATCATGAAACGCTCTCAACAACTCATGAAAAGCTTTCCTATGATTATCTTCAAAGGAAGCAAGATCTTGAGAAATTGAGAGCGGCTCATGAAGATCTTCAAAAGGAAAACGAGTCACTTCACGCCGAACAGATCAGTTCCGCTCAGGAAGGATTTGAACCACCATGTCTTAAATGCATTGAGCATGATAATGCTACTTCTGTTGCTGAATGTTCTACTGCTGCTACTGTTGCAATATCTTCAACTGTTGATGTGGTAACTAACCCCTCTGCTGAGGATACCACTGCTATTGCTGATGAGAATGCTAGGTTGAAGACATTGCTTGAAACAGGGATGTACAAAAGTCTTAAAGGGCATCAGACACTATGTGATGTCCTCAAAAGGCAGATTCTGAACCGAAACCCGAGGAAAGAGGGTGTTGGGTTTGTAAGGAAAATGAATGCTGATGGCTCTTACTGGAAACCTAAGCAGTACCCCAAAACCACATGGGTTGCTGCAAAGGAACCTTCAGCAGATCCATCCAATCTATCTGGCTTCACTTGTGCTAACCCCATTGTCATTGATGAATCCTTTGATGCAAACTATAAACTGTTTAAGAATCAGAATGGTGAAGTGTTTACCAGGTATATTGGTACTAACTGCAGGGATGGGCCGCCTATGAAGAAGATCTGGGTGCCGAAAAAGTGTTTGGAAAATCTTTCTGTGAATGTCATCATGACACCACAAGTGAAGAAGACTAACCCTAGACCACAGGCTTCATACGGTCCAAAGGCTTCATACAGACAGAGGACTCACCTGAGTCGCACTAACGCAAATGTTTTGCAGGGAAATCATACTCAGGCCTATGAATATGAGCGCGGTTCATCGAACCGCCATGTTCATAAGACCAAGGACTATTCTGCTTATTCTTATGAGTACTATTGTCCGCCTGCAAGACTTTTTGCTAGGGCTCCAAAGCCAAAGTTCTTAGAGGCTGCACTTAGACTTATTACTTCTAAGCCATCCTTGAAGATGTGGGTGGCTAAGAAAGCTTAACTCTCTTTTGCAGGGAAAGGTCTCCAGCAGAAAACCTAAATCATCTGACGCTATTGCTGGGGACCTTAAACATCTTGTAGGGCACAAGATCAAATGCCCGAATGGTCTTACTATGTACTTCGTTCCTGAATCGCTTGCTACTCTCCCTATGAGCCCTAATCTGGATCTAAGCTTTCATAACCCACTGGTTCGTCAAATGTTTTTGCTTCACAATTCTCTTCGTGAAGCCTATCCCCCTAACTGCACTATAGGGTATGACACCAGCGTCTTCAGAATGGATTACTGATAGTGGGTGTACCAATCACATGACTGGCAAAAGAAGCCTTCTTATGGACTCAACCTTACGTCCATCCAACAAGAGTCACATTACATTTGCTGACACTGGTAAAAGTAAGGTATTGGGTCTAGGTAGAGTTGCAATCTCAAAGGATCAACACATGGATAAAGTCATGCTTGTTGAATCCCTTGGCTTCAACTTAATGTCTGTCTCAATGCTTTGCGATTTGAACATGATCGTAATATTTGGAAAATATCGTTGCCTTGTTCTAATGGAATCTGACAAGTCTCTAGTGTTTGAAGGGTATCAGAAAGATGATTTGTACGTGGTAGATTTCTCAGCAGGACCACAGCTTGCCGTATGTCTTCTAGCAAAAGCTTCAGAATGCTGGCTCTGGCATCGGAGGCTAGGGCATGCCGGCATGAGGAACCTCCACACCCTTGCAAAGAAGAAGCATGTCATAGGCATCGAGGGCGTCAAGTTCAAGAAAGATCACTTATGCGGTGCCTGTGAAGCAGGAAAGATGACGAGGGCCAAACATCCCTCGAAGACAATCATGACTACTACTCGACCCTTCGAACTGCTCCACATGGATCTTTTCGGTCCCACTCATTACTCAACTCTTACTACTACTGCTTGTCTCTATGGTTTTGTCATTGTTGATGATTATTTTAGATATACTTGGGTGCACATAATCCTCTACAAGACTGAAGTACAGGATGTCTTCAGACGCTTCGCCAATCGAGCTATGAACAACTATGGCGCCAAGATAAAGCACATCAGAAGTGACAATGGCACTGAATTCAAGAACACTAGCCTTGATACATATCTTGATACCTTGGGCATCACACATGAATTCTCGGCCCCATACACGCCACAGCAGAATGGCGTCGTCGAACGCAAGAACAGAACACTCATTGAGATGGCCCGAACAATGCTTGATGAATACAAGACTCCAAGAAAATTCTAGCCTGAAGCCATTGATATTGTATGCCATACAATCAATCGTGTTTATCTTCACAAGCTTCTGAACAAGACATCTTATGAGCTCCTTACTGGCAAGAAGCCAAATGTCAGCTACTTCAGAGTATTTGGCGCCAGGTGCTGGATCAAGGATCCACATCACACTTCAAAATTTGCACCAAAAGCACATGCGGGTTTTATGCTTGGATATGGAAAGGATTCGCACTCCTACAGAGTCTTCAATCTCTTTCATTATAAAGTGGTTGAAACAGTGGATGTGCGGTTCGATGAGACTAACGGTTCACAAAGAGAGCACCTGCCAAATGTGCTAGATGAAGTTCCATCTAGTGAATCAATCAAACTAATGGGAACTGGAGAAATCATACCCTCTGAAGCTCAACCTGAAAAGGAACTTATCATATCCGCACCTGATCAACCTGAAGACAATGCTCAGCCTGAAGACAATCCCTCTAACAATGACAATGATCAGCAAGATCAAAATCTTCGCCCTATACATCCTCGTGTTGCCAATGAAGTGCAGATTGAGAGAATAATTGATAGGATCAATGCACTAGGTCCGCTCACTCGTTCAAGGGCAACTCAGCTAGCAAATTTCTGTGGGCACTTCGCATTCGTCTCAATAACCGAACCCAAGAAAGTTGAAGAAGCCTTCATGGAACCTGAATGGATTCAAGCTATGCAAGAAGAGCTTCAACAGTTTGAGCTGAATAATGTATGGGAACTGGTTAAGCGTCCTGACCCTCGGAAGCACAATATAATAGGCACCAAATGGATATACCGCAACAAGCAAGATGAGAATGGTCAAGTTGTCAGAAACAAAGCTCGTCTCTTGCTCAAGGGTATACTCAAGTGGAAGGGATTGACTTTGATGAAACATTTGCTCATGTGGCTCGACTTGAAGCCATACGCATACTGCTGGCCTATGCAAATCATCATAACATACTTCTTTATCAAATGGATGTGAAGAGCGCTTTTCTCAATGGCAAGATTGAAGAAGAAGTGTATGTTGCACAATCGTCTGGCTTTGAAGATCCAAAACATCCTGACATGGTATACAAGCTCAACAAGGCACTGTATGGCCTCAAACAAGCCCCTCGGGCTTGGTATGACACACTCAAACACTTCCTGAAGAGCAAAGGCTTCATACCTGGTTCCTTCGACCCCACTCTCTTCACGAAGGCATATGATGGTGAACTGTTTGTGTGCCAAATATATGTGGATGACATTATCTTCAGCTGCACCAATCAGAAGTACAGTGAAGAGTTTGGATATATGATGCAAGAGCAATATCAGATGTCCATGATGGGTGAGCTGAAGTTCTTCCTCGGTCTTCAAATACGACAGCAACGCAACGGCATCTTCATATCTCAAGAGAAGTATCTCAAAGATTGCCTGAAGAAGTTCGGTATGCAAGACTGCAAAGTCTTCACGACGCCAATGCCAGCCAAACATCATCTGGGTCCCGACAACAATGGTAAAGAGTTCGATCAAAAGGTATACCGCTCCATGATTGGTTCTTTACTTTATCTATGTGCATCTAGGCCAGATATTATGCTTAGTGTTTGCATGTGTGCTCGATTCCAAGCGGCACCAAAGGAGTCGCATCACTTAGCTATGAAGCCAATTCTTCGATATTTGGCTCACACCCCAACTCTAGGATTATGGTATCCAAAGGGCTCAGAGTTTGATCTGGTTGGATTCTCGGATGCTGATTATGCTGGTGACAAGGTGGATCGCAAGTCTACATCAGGCACATGTCATTTTCTGGGACGATCACTTGTATGTTGGTCTTCAAAGAAGCAGAACTGTGTATCTCTCTCCACTACTGAATCTGAATACATTGCTGCTGGATCTTGCTGCGCTCAGCTTCTGTGGATGAAGCAAACACTCAAGGACTATGGCATTCATCTGAAGCAAGTGCCACTCTACTGCGACAACGAAAGCGCCATCAAGATTGCCAACAACCCAGTTCAGCACTCGAAGACAAAGCACATTGAAATTCGTCATCACTTTCTCAGAGATCATGTTGTGAAGGAAGATATTGATATCATACACGTCAACACTGAAGAGCAATTGGCAGATATCTTCACCAAGCCCTTGGATGAGAAGAGATTTTGCAAGTTACGGTGTGAGCTAAATATCTTGGAATCCTCAAATGTCCTATGATCAGGCACACATCCTAACACTTATGCATATTGATGACTTAGATGTGCAACACACGAAGTAAGGTATATCTTCAATCAATGAAGACATACATTCTAAGTGTGAATACATTAATGTGGAATTTGACTTCGGAGCGCCACGATAATTGTGCGCCGTGTCTGGGTCTAATACTTCCTATACGGTGGGTAACGCCACCACCAAATGTTCTGTTTGAAGTGTTTCACTCATGGCGTTATATTTGCTATGTCTTCACATTTGGTTTGGCTTCAATCTCAACATGTCTTCATGGTTATCTTCACTATGTTGAATATATATATACTAGTGTTCTGTCCTCTACAGCATTCACTTATAGCTATGTCTTCTTGTTGAATCTTTTGAACTAAGTGAATGTGATCGGACCCTAACCTCTCTATGCTTCCTATCTCAAACTCTATCTCTCCAAATCATA
Source organism: Triticum urartu (assembly GCF_056163025.1). Classification (NCBI taxonomy): domain Eukaryota; kingdom Viridiplantae; phylum Streptophyta; class Magnoliopsida; order Poales; family Poaceae; genus Triticum; species Triticum urartu. The sequence goes on from NC_141875.1 coordinate 562,893,036, forward strand.
TGCATTCTATTGAAACCGTCGAATGTCTTCTCTGCGCCCTTGTCAGCAGAAGATACAGAGACAAACTTTAAGTCTGTTTTCAATGCTCATTCCTTCACTTGAAACCCGGAGAAGTGGGAACGACCACCCGACAATCCAGGCGTGCATGGGACGTGGAACAACCCCCGATATGCTGCATGATGGCCACGTGTTCCTCAGATGTGAATCGCCAGGGGCACCTGTGTAATAACACTGAGCCGCCCCTGTCCCTATAAATACACGCCTCACCACAGTCATTATCTCTTCTTCCACTCTCACACGAACCCTAGAGCCACCGCTAGCCCTCGACGACGCCGGCGACGAAGCGCTTCACTGCCGCAACCTCTCCGACGCCGTCTTCACGCCGACCGCGGACATCGTCCTCTCTGCCGTCGCCGTAGGTGTCCTCCGTCGCCAAGTTAGGGCACGGACGATCGAACTGCTCGGACTCCTCTTCCACTCCGTCTAGCAGTTCTACGTGTGGTAAATAAAACTTCCTTTTTACGGCCCCTTTGATCCTATAGATTCGTCACTTTCTACCACAAGTGGTTTTTGTTCACACATGTTGGATCCACTTCAAACTGTATCTCATAATATGCCTAGTATATTCACTTATGCTTCACAAAGTAGTTAGATTCCTCACTTGTACTGATCTGTGGATTCGTACAAATCTGGAACCAACTCCTTATCTATGAGTGAATGTCTTCGCACGATGAGGTCAATGTCTTCTAAACTGATTTATCTTCAAAATCTTCTGAGAATGCATATGACGTCTTCCCCTTCCCTCGAACCTTAATGTTGTCACAGGTACATGTCCGTGGGAGAATCCCTTGGTTCTCATAGTCTGCATTCATTTGCAGAATTCTTACAGTATCACATAAATTCTCCCGAAGCCAGTTCCTGTTTGTCCAGCAAGCGAAAGCCCTTGAAGCCTTTGAACGTATTGAAGCCATTCAATTTAAAGTTCATGGCTTCAGAGAAATCAGCAAGGAAGGGTGGCAGAAAGCGTCGAGGAGAAACATCAAGAGATCTGCCCGATGACCTCTCAGAGCTGTACAAGATAGATCCTAAAGAGGATTACAATCAGCGCAAGACACGAATCCAATGGATTCGACGCTATTGGGCAGAACAGTGGTTCAAATACAGATTTGTGACAAAGGAATATGCTGAAAAGAATGCCATCAAGCGACCATGGGGAGACATCCTCTACAAAAATCTTCAACCCAGGACCAGAGATGAAGCCATTGAACAAGGCTTCTATCCCTGCATGGTCCGTGGACCACAGCCTGCGGATGCTGACCCATCGTCACTGCTATGGTGTCGTGACGACAATCTGTTTAAGCGCAATTTCCAGTTTGCCCAAAACTCAGCGAAGCAGAACAAGAAGTCTTTGGGATTAGACTTCAACCCTGGTCCCTCTGCTCCCCGTGCCGATGGAACTCGTGAAGCTGAACCCAATCTTCTTGGGCCCTTCTACAACTTGGAAGGTCTCATCACTCACATCATAGTTCAAGAGACAGCCGTGCATGAGCCTGCAGATGACGCTGAATCAGATGAAGCGCCTGCAGCGCCGAAGCCAAAGAAGCAGCCTAAAGCTTCAAAGCCTGCCTCTGCTCCAAAAATCTCACGGGTGAAGCCACTGGAAACTGCACCTCCTGAAGACAGTGTGCAGTCTGAAGATTTGTCACGCATCTCCAAGCCCAAGAAAGTCAAGATGCCTCTGCCACACACCGGCCAAGAACTGACAGCTGCTGCTATTCTGCATAATGATGCCATTGATCTGTCCAATGATGAAGATCTTGCAGATGACGCTCTTGAGCAACTGATCAAGAGCAAGATGCTGCATATCCCACGGAGTTCTTCGTTGAAGACCTTGAGTATCTGCCAAGGACTATTTATCACATCATAAGGCGAACTCTCTGGCCAATCAAAGGACATTCTCCACATGCCAAGCTGGAAGGTGCAATGAAGACTTTGGTCTTCTATATTCTTCATGGAAAATGCTTCAATGCACATGACTTCTTCATCCGCCAACTTGCTGCATCAGGCTCTGATCTTTTTGGCTTGAAGTTCTACGCTTCATGGATAATGTGGCTGATTAAACTTCACTCCGCTATCTCATATCAGCCATCTGCTCGCAATCATCGGATCTTTCTGCGTGATGTGGATATGTATGTTGAAGACATTTATCCTGAGCCTGCCAAGGAACCACTAAGTCTTCAGAATGCGGAGCATCAAAGTTTTTCTCAGAACATTGAAGGAGTTGAAGCTGTCACTCGTGTGTATCCTTTGGCTGGAACTACACGTGCACCACATCCTGCCCTTACTGAAGCCATCGATAGCACAATTGCCCAACGACCTAAGAAGCGCACTCGTGTTCTCAACGACCGAGAGCTTCTGGTGGCTCTTCATCAGAAACAGGATAGGCATCATGACTGGCTGAAGTGCCAAATGCAAAGACTCTTGGTGGATGTCAACCGTATTCGCAATCTTGCCACCAAGAATGCCTTTGCTGCACATGAAACCTCTCGACGCACATGGAAAGGGCTGACGCTTATGTGCTCTGAAGATGATCTTCAAGAGGATGAATTCTCTGAACGCTTCAAGTTTGACTCCACACCTCCTCGAAGGGCAGTGCTACGCCAAACTCCATCTCTTGAAGACTCTGAGTTCTCTTCCTCTGCTGCAACTGTGAATGCCAGAGTGATCGAGGATGAAGACGATGCTACTTCACCGCCACCTCCTTCAGCACGCTTCGACACTGCTCCAAGTTCTTCTGCACCGCCGAACACCACCGACGACCCTACTGCTTCACCTACTCTTCATGGGAACGAGTAGATGCTCTATGTCTTCAAACCTTTTTGGTCCTTACTGACAAAAGGGGGAGAAGCATATGAGTTTGATAGTCTTCAAGCGGGTCCATATGGGCGGTTGCTTTATATTTTGCTTCGTGTTTACAACTCTCGTTTTGATACATTTGGATTCTTTGAGTTGTAACACTTAAACTCGATGGTCGTCTGCTACTTATTTGCTACTCCGCATGTGCGACGATAAATTCCACACTTAGATCATTTTGCAGACATCCATTTTCCATTATGCATGTCATTATCTTCACATACCTTCTCATGCATAATGAATTGTCATCATAAGTTGAAGAGGATCTCCACGAGTACAACCTGCCATGTGCATTTGCATTCCAAAAGCAAATTACTTATATGCACATCTTCAGGGGGAGCCCTTGCAACTAATGAAGACAATTCCTTTACAATTTCACATATTATATTCCCCGTTGAAAACTTCAACTAGTTTGTCATCAATCACCAAAAAGGGGGAGATTGTAAGTGCATCTAGTGCCACCCCTAGTTGGTTTTGGAGTATTGACGACAAACCTAGTTGAGGGACTAATGTGTTTGTGAGAATTGTAGGATAACACAGGTAGAAGTCCCTCATTGATTCGGTTTTCCTACCAGAGATGACCCCTAAAAATGTATGAAGACATTGATGTCAAAGGTGGTATATGAAGATATTCACATTGAAGACTATGACAAGAGAAGACATCGCATGAAGCCTATGGAGCTCGAAGACTTAGATCTTTCGTAGTTCTTTTTCTTCTTTGTTGAGTCATAGGAACCACCGTACTGTTAAGTGGGGTCCAAGAGAACCAGTCAGAATGACTGAAGTGATGCTTAACCAAAACCTATGTCTTCGAGTGAAGACTATGAGAGCGAATCTTGTTCAGAGTCAGACAAGTCAGCTTTGCTTGTAGCCCAAGTAAAGTTGCCGTGTGAGTTTGAAATCTGACCGTTGGAACACGTGTCAGTTCCTTAGTGACCCAGGGTCATTCCGGACAAATCAGGTCGGGTTGCCTAGTGGCTATAAATAGCCCATCCCCTACAACCATAAACGGTTGGCTGCTCAGAGTTAGAGTACGGCTTTTGTCGTTTGAGAGCAACCCACCTCGAAGCCTTTGAGAGAGAATTCCTTGCGAGGATAAAGCCCTAACCACCCAGAGCCTATGAGTGTTAGGCATCACTTAAGTCCTCTTGTCTGTGTGATCTGAAGACTTATTACACTTGAGGACTGTGAATCCTCCAGCCGGTTAGGCGTCGCATTCTGAGCGTCCAAGAGACATTGTGGATCGCCGGTGAACGAAGTCTGTGAAGGTTTGGGAGTCTACCTTGAAGACTTACCAGAGTGATTGGGCGAGGTCTGGGTGTCCTGAGCTGCGTGTTCAGGACTGGGTGTCTGGGACTGTGTGTCCTCAGGTTTAAATACCTAGCCGCCCTAACCAGACGTACAGTTGTCACAGCAACTGGAACTGGTCCAACAAATCATTGTCTTCAACGAGTCACTGGTTTCATCCTTCCCTTCCCTTTACTTACTGTTGGTCCTTGTGAAGTCATTGTATGATTGCTCTATCTTTTGTCTTCACTGAGTGACTGCGTGTTCTGTTTGGCTTCATAATATCTTCCTACATGATCCTTACTACCTAGCTGCTATTATTCATTATGCTTTCACTTCATTGAATACTTGACTATGGTTTACCTAGTGTAGTCTACCTTCCGCTGCATGGTAATAGGTTTATTTCTACCGTTTGTCTTCGAAACTTCCACGTCTTGAAGACTTTCTTAAAAATCGCCTATTCACCCCCCTCTAGTCGATATAACGCACTTTCAACATCAGGCCTGAAGGAGTTTAACGGATACAAAATCACTCGGCATTCCGAGGCAAATTTAAGGCGAGGCATAAAGTTTTTTCACTTCGCAGGAGGAGGGCTTGCAGGCTCGATGAACTCATCCAGATCAATCCCGTCAGCAATCTGAGTGGCAGCAACAATGAAGGTTTCCATGAATGATCAGAAGTCATGCCTCTTGGTATTGGCAACTTTGATCACTGCCAGCTTCTCTTCTCGGGCTTCCCTGCAGTGGACACGAACCAGTGACAGAGCCACGTCAGCACCACATCGAGCAGAAGACTTCTTCCATTCTTGTACTTCGTGAGGGACCTCATTGAGTCGAGTCATCAGAGACTCGAGATCATTTTGAAGCGTCGCCCTTGGCCAGAGTGCTGTATCGATGCGCAACACATCCACCTTCAGGCGAGCAAGGTCGCTCGTAACACTGGCAACACGGGATTCCAGTCGAAGCACGTTCATAGCAGCATCATCACCGACGGGAGAAAGGAAAGGGTCCAGACCTGTCTCGACCCACCCAGTCTCTTCTTCAAAGTTTTGACAGAATTCTACAAACCCAATGAAATAATGAGTCGACGAATTCCTGACGAATCAACGACTGTTAAACAGTTGAACAAAGGGAAATACCTTCAAGCATAAGGAACAACTTTTTGGCAAGTGCCCCCAGATAAGCCTCTAGGTCATTTCTCTTACGAGAAATGCCTTCAATCTTCTCATTCAGAGCAACTTTGTCCTTCTTTAGACGGGTCGCTTCTTTGTTGGCCTCGGTGAGAGATTCCTTTAGCTTGGCGTTGTCTTCCTCCAGTGCTCCGACTGAAGCCAGCTTCTTATCAGCAAGTGTTGTCTTTTCCTTAGCCTCCTTCTGCGTAGCTGCAATGTCAATATCCTTTTGCGCCAAGGCTTGCTTCATTTTCTCTGAAGAATGTGCACTCGGGTCAAGGAAAGGAACGAAGAGATAATTCGAGAGATGGTCAAGATAAACAGTCGACAGGTCGTTACCTTCCGTACCAGCTACTTTGTCTCGAGCCTTTTTCAAGTTTTGATTGGCCAGTTCCAAATCAAGGATGAGTTGCCTATGCTTTTCCTCGAATTTGGCGAACTTGGAGATAAGCTCACATGATTTCTACAGTCGACAAAAGATACATCAATGAACAAGATCAAAGATCATTCGCTTCCGAGTGAATAGAACTCTAAGACTACTGCAGAATCAAACATTCTACAGTAGTCTCGGGAACTACAACTAGTGGGTGCACTTATCGTGCCCCCACTGGTTTCTACTCGACATGGCCTGCCCAGATTGAGTAAAAAAAGAGAAAGACATACTCAGACCCCAACCAATTGCCAGCAGTCGACTGCGGTCTCGGGGACTACACCCAGTGGGTGCACTTAGCGTGCCCCCACTGGTTCGGATTCCACTCGACATGGTCCGCCCAGACCAAGTGGAAGAGTGAAACAATAAAGACATCAAACACCGAGTGGGTGCGCAGATGCGAAGTGCAGAATAACAGGAAGTTGCACAGAGAAAAGTTTTCAGGTAGCATATCCTAACAGAACAAGCAACAAGATAAGAGTTCAGTCAGAAGCCAACTTACCTGGACATTGGCTCGAAAGGCCGCACTGGCGTCATAAGCAGTCTAACTATTTTTGTGCACCACCTTCACTCGCTCCATCATTGTGCCAGCTTGGTGAATGGCTTCTGTGGTGGCGGCGGCCTGGCTTTCTGGAACGTGATGAGTGGTAAAGAATGGGGTTGACGGTGCGGTCGCGGCAGCTTGAAGTTCCGATACATGAGGCTGGATAGTTGAAGCAAACACTAGTGCAGTCGATGATGTAGGGCGTTCACTTGATACTGGAGCAGCGAAAGTAACAGAAGTCCGAGTCACATCTTCAGGCTGTTTGGTCACTAGTTCTGCCACCGGCACCGATTGGGACGTCTTACCAGTTGATGCCTTCTTACTCCTCCTAGGCCTCAGCGGCACGTCCTCGTCGTCATCCGAAAGATCAATGACATGAGGAGGAGCTGCAAAGAAGAGTTAGTTGTTGGAATTCAGTCGGTCAACAAAATGGCTGAGAAAGCAAAGGCAAGTTTGCAAAAATCATACCCGGGTTAGAAGTGACCGTGTCTTCTACGCCTTCGTCATCATCCCTGTAGGCAGAAGTCCTAGAAGTGGCAGCTCTGCAAGTTTCAAGATTCAATCGGACAAATGAGAAAGAGAGTCGACAACATAAATCCTCGATTGAAAAGTGGAGACAAGACACTTACGCAGAAGCGACGGGGACGTCAATCTTGATCTTGGGCAGGGCCTTCCGAGGCTTTGTTTCTGTAATCTTTTGCTGCTTCGGGGCCTTCTCAGTCAGCAGAGGGGAAGAAGTCCGAGTGCGCTTGGAAGTTTGCCCGGTCGACCTAACTACTTCTCCACGGACACTCGCTGGGCCGTGCTTATGTTTGGAACGCTTTTCGGTGCGAGGCGGTGACTCGACTTCCTCACCACTGCTCGAGTCCTCGCTTTCCTCCTCCTCTTCCCCTCCGTCAGATTGCCAATCCATGCTTTCACCTCCACTCGCCCCCCCTTCCGGGTCCTGCTCCTATTCTCCGTTGGGCATCGAGTACATCTCAATGAGAGGCTGAAAGACAACAAGTAGAACAAATGTCAGTCGATTGGCAAAAAGCAATTACATGATAGATCAAAAAACACTAAGAAGATAGAATTGGACCTTGTCTGGTTCATATGAGTTGTCGAGTGGAGGGATTCTCCTAGACCCCCTGGGGTTATCTTTGTTGCCAGTGATACCCCTCAACCACTGCTCCACCGTATCCTCGCCGACTTCTTCTGGGTGGATCCGAGTGGTGTCTTCGAGGTCCGAATACATCCACATCGGATGGTCGCGAGCTTGAAGTGGCTGAATGCGTAGTCTGAGAAAGACCTCCAGCAGATCCATGCCAGTCACACCATCACGAACGAGCTAGACCACTCGCTCGACCAGCACCATCACCTTCTCTTTCTCCTCTGGAGTCACTTTCAAGGCAGAGGGCTTCTCGACTCGAGCCATGGAAAAGGGGGGAAGTCCAGTCGACTTGCCCGGAGTTGGCTGGTCTCTGCAGTAGAACCAGGTCGACTGCCAACCTCTGACTGACTCGGGAAGAATCATGGTTGGGAAAGTACTTTTTCCTCTCATCTGGATCCCAAGACCCCCGCACATTTGGATCACGTGTGTCCTCTCATCAGTCGGATTGGCCTTTTTGACCGACTAAGATCGACATGTGAAAATGTGTTTGAAGAGGCCCCAGTGTGGTCGACAACCCAGGAAATTTTCACACATGGACAGGAATGCAGCGAGGTACATGATAGTATTGGGGGAAAAGTGATGAAGTTGTGCCCCAAAGAAGTTCAAGAAACCTCCGAAGAAAGGGTGGGGAGGCAAAGAAAAACCACGGTCGACATGGGTGGCGAGGAGCACGCACTCACCCTCCCGCGGCCGCGGCTCGGTCTCGCCCTCCGGGAGCCGTGCTGACTTATGGGGAATCGGTCCTCCCTCGACCAAATCGTCGATGTCGTCTTGCCGGATCGTCGACCGAATCCAATCTCCCTGGATCCAGTCGCGCGGCAGGCCGGGTCTCGATGAGGATCCGCCCCGGCTGGTCTTCTTCCCCTTCGCCTTCGCCGTTGCCTTCTTCACGCGCTCCAAGGCCGCCGTCTTCTCCTTCCCCATTGCAGCGAACGGAGCTTGAGCGGGCCGGCGGCGCAGAGAGCAGAGGTGGATGCGGCAGAGAAACAGAGAAGAAAGAGAGAGAGAGAGAGAGAGAGAGAGAGAGAATGGGGCGCACTGTGCAAAAACTCCAATCCGGCGCCTTATATGGGGCCATTTCCGAGTGGCTGACTTACGGGCCCGGGCGAACCTGTCAAATCCCGCAATAGTTGTGCGCGCAATACATGGCGAAAAAGGTGGCGCAGAGATCGAGGCGACCCTACCTAATCCATCCCGATTACTGCGGCCTCCTCCGCCCCGCACGCTTCCCAAAATTCGAATCCTGCCAGATCCGCGAGCAGCAGAGCAACCTGTCAGACGGAAGATTTTTTCTGTATCAACACTCGAAGATTTTCAGTAGAAGTTCACTCGACAAACTAAGAATGGATCAAGGCGGCTGAAAAAGAAGTTGAAGTCATCATGATTGTTCATTTGATCTCAGTAAGATGCTTCCGAAGCGCGAAAGTTGAGTCGGAGGTATTCACTCCTTCTCCACTTGAACCCTGAACCATTTGGGCGCTAATGATGTAGCTATGTACCTAGGGTAGGGTCATAGGCCTGACCTAAACACCCTCCCCTAGGACATCACCCTAAAACCAGAAGCATTCAAGAGATAGCATCATCCACACGACCAGAAGCATTCCACTCGGAAGACCCGAAGACACTCGACCGCAAGAATTATCACTCGACAGATAGAAGATCTAAAGTCACTCTACACAGCAACGGTCAGGCGTTTACTCCATAGACTTAATAATCATTTATGTCACTTTATTACTGGAGTTACCTGTAACGACATCTCTTTATGTACCTTAAACCCCTTGTAACGTGGGTTGGCCGGGGTCTGGGCGCACTCTATATAAGCCACCCCCGCCACTGGGGGGTTCGCACCCCCTGTAACACACACACACACATATAATCTAGTCGACGGCCTCTGGGAACCGAGACGTAGGGCTGTTACTTCCTCTGTGAACGGCCTGAACTCGTAAAACCCGTGTGTACAACTTCGCCATAGCTAGGATCTTGCCTCCTCATACCTATCCCCCATTCTATTGTCAGTCTTAGATCCATGACAACCAACGACCCCAGGGCCAGGGCGGCTGCGGGCGCCAGCGACGGCGGCAGGAGGAAGGGGAGAGGTGGGGACTAGAGAAGGGAGACGACGATGCACGGCCGGTCGCTCGCAGGGGCGACACGGTCGCGAGAGGGTGTATGATCTACGACGGCGTCTTCGCACTGGCGGTTGGCACGGCCTGTTGGGGCGCACGCAATCGCATGCGCGAGCCCGAGGACGCAGTGCAGTTCCAATGTTTCCTGGGGGCGATAGATCGCCGGCGCGTCCCGTGGATGATCAAGTAGGAGAAACCCTGTTTGCATTGCGCATCAGGCAGCTAAATGTGAGACCAGCAGGCCCAGCGAGCAAAGCTCTGGCAGCCTCGCTCTACTAATACACACGAACCCCTCAAAGAAAAAAAAACCCAATACACACAGAGCTATGAACCTTTTTTTCCTTTGTAGGTAACCCTCTAGTAAGATGGATGAAGGACTCTGTATATTTATCATCGCAGGGTTAGAAGAGTTTATATACATGGGAGCTCACGAGGAGTCCTGGTCTACTGTTACAACTGATCCAAGGATAATGCCGTTCGTGGCTACGTGGGCGGAGGCGACGTGCGCGGGAGCGTGGGCGCCGTAGGACTCGGGCCACCTCGTTGCACACATTGGTGCAGGTGCATGTCACGTTTCCAACACCCCCCGCAGCCGAAGCGTGGTGCTCGCCAACGTTGAGGCTGGAGCGAAAGTTGACGAACACGCTCGTAGGCAGCCCCTTGGTGAAGACATCGGCGAACTGCGATGTGGTCGGCACATGCAGGACACGCACCTCGCCAAGAGAGACGCGCCCCCGCACAAAGTGCAGGTCGATCTCGATGTGCTTCATCCGCTGGTGCTAAACGGGGTTGCTCGACATGTACATGGCGGAGATGTTGTCGCAGTAGACGACGGTGGCGCGTGATGGCGGTCGGTGAAGTTCGGCGAGGAGCTGGCACAGCCAGGACGCCTCGGCGACAGCGTTGGCGATGCCCCTGTACTCGGCCTCCGCGATTGAGCGAGAGACGGTGGTCTGGCGCTCCGAGGACCAGCTGACGAGGTTGGAGCCGAGGTACACCGCAAACCCGGACGTGGACTTGCGGGTGTCCGAGAACCCCGCCCAGTCCGCATCTGAGTACGCCGTCAGGTCAGTCGTGGCAGAGCAGAAGAAGTGCAGGCCGAGGTGAGTCGTCCCACGAACATAGCGGAGGATCCGCTTCACCATCTGATAATGAGAATCCCTGAGATCATGCATAAATAGACAACACTGTTGCATGGCATAAGACAAGTCCGGTCGGGTGAGTGTAAGGTACTGGAGGGCACTGGCGAGACTGCGGTAGAGGGATGGATCATGGAAAGCGGGTCCGTCGGTGGCAGAGAGTTTGGATGTGGTGTCAACGGGGGTGGAGACAGGTTTGCAGTTGAGCATGCCGGCGCGATCCAAGATCTCGAGCGCATACTGCTCCTGGGAGAGGTGGAGACTGCTAGAAGTGTGGTGGACATTTATGCCAAGGAAGTGGTGGAGTGAACCCATGTTTGTCATAGAGAACTCACGGTGTAGAGAAGCGATGATGGACTGGAGGAAGGCGGGTGTGATGGCAGTGAGGATAATATCATCCACGTAAATAAGTAGGTATGTCGTGTCAGTACTGCGATGAAGCGAAAAAAGTGAGGAGTCTTCTTTGGAGCCCTGGAAGCCGAGGGTTGAGAGGTATGAAGTGAACCGTGAGAACCACGCCCTCGGGGCTTGCTTGAGCCCGTAGAGCGACCGATTGAGACGACACACGTCCCGGGGGCGCGCCGCGTCGACGAAGCCGGCAGGCTGCATGTTGTACACCGTCTCGGTGAGATGCCCATGGAGGAAGGCATTCTTGACGTCGAGTTGATGTATGGGCCACGAGCCGCTAGTGGCGAGGCTGAGGACGACGCGAACAGTGGCCGGCTTCACGACGGGGCTGAACGTCTCGCCGTAGTCGACCCCGGCCTGTTGGGTGAAGCCGCGAAGCACCCATCGCGCCTTGTACCGTGCCAAAGAGCCGTCCGTGTTGAACTTGTGCCAGAAAATCCATTTGCCGCTCACCACATTAGCACCTGCAGGACGAGAGACCAACGACCAAGTGTCATTCTTCAACAGCGTATTATATTCATCAAGCATAGCAGCGGCCCAGTTCGGATCCTTAAGCGCAGCGCGGTAGGAAGAAGGAATGGGGCTGATGGGCGTGGTGACAGAGAGGCTAATGTGCTATTTTGGGAGAGAGAAACCGGGCTTGGGGGTGCAAGTTCTCGGGTGGCTGTACCCGGACGGCCCGCGGGGGTTGACGAGGCGGAGCTGGCGCGGCGGGACTGGCTGGCACGGCGTCCGAGGAAGATACGGGCGTACGGGCAGGAGCGGGATGTGGTGGGGCTGCACTAGTCACGTGATCCGAGGGGAGGTGAGGCACGGGGGGAGACAGGACAGCGACGGGAGGGATTCGGTGCGCAGGGGTAGTGGGACCGCGCGAGGTGGATGGACCAGGTGGCGTGGCGGGGTTGGCGCTAGGCGGATAAGGCGCGGGGCCGGGCGAGCGGCATGGGCTGGTTGGGCCAGGTGGTGGACGGAGGCGTGGTGTAGGGGTGGGGCGCGACACAGGAATCGACGGCGCTGATCCCGCAACTGCGGGAGGCAGAGCGTACGAGGTAGGTAGGATTGGGTTTGGCAGGGGGAGCAGGATCTGGTGTGGATGGCGTAGATGTGGCCTCAGGGGTGGCGAAGGGAAATTTGCTTTCATTGAAGACGACGTGTCGCGAGATATAAACGCGCCGTGTACGGAGGTCGAGGCAGCGGTAGCCCTTGTGTTCTAGCGGGTAGCCAAGGTGCACGCAGGGAGTGGAGCGTGGGGCGAGCTTGTGGGGAGCTAGGTGGGTGAGGTTTGGGAAACATAAGCACCTGAACACATGCAAATGATCGTATGTAGGGTGATGACCATGGAGAAGAAAGTATGGCGTGAGCTGATTGACAGCGGAGGAAGGGCGACGGTTGATGAGGTGGTTAGCAGTGTGGAGGGCTTCGACCCAATACTCGGGCGGCATGTGAGCGTGGATGAGCAGTGTGCGAAGAACATCATTGGTGGTGCGCAAGAGCCGTTCGGCCTTGCCGTTTTGCGGCGATGTATGAGGGAAGGAGAGGCGGAAGGAGACGCCGAGGTGGGAGAAGTAGTCGCGTAAGGAGTGGGAAAGAAATTCCCCGCTGTTGTCGCACTGCACACATTTGATAGAGAGGTTATATTGGGTGAGAACGTATGAGAAGAAACGTTGTAGCGTGGCAGCGGTATCACTTTTGTTGCATAGAGGAAAAGCCCAAGAATAATGCGTGTAATCATCAAGCACAATAAGGTAATATTGATAACCAGAAAAACTACACACAAGAGACGTCCATAAATCACAATGAATGAGTTGGAAGGGTGCAGTGGTATGAGAAGTAGAACGAGTAAAAGGTAAACGTGGTTGCTTGCCAATTTTATAAGATTCACACACGGGAGAACCTTGAGAGTGATTATTACATGAATCAAGAAAGTTTGAAGCTAAAATGGAAAGGGAAACACGACTGGGGTGGCCAAGCCGCAAGTGCCACAAGTCGCCATTGCCTGAAACAGAGAACGCCCGAGAGCCTCCATTATTCGGAAGAAACAGATACAAATCGCCGGAGCTACTGGACCTCATGAGGACCTTCCCCGTTGCCATGTCCTTCACAGAGAAGCCAAAGGGGTCAAAAGCGACAATACACCAATTATCATGGGTAAAACGACGAATGGAAATAAGGTTTTGTATAATGCCAGGAGAGATAAGTATGTCAGTAAGATGAAAGGGAGGAAGAGAAGTGGAGCCGCATGCAACTACAGGAAGCACGGAACCATTGCCAACAGTAATGCTAGATGGATAATAATGCGATGTGGGGGAGACAGTGGTGAGGGTACCTGATGTCCCAGCTATGTGCGAGGTCGCGCCGGTGTCCATGTACCACTTGGACCCGGAGGGCGGCTGCTGCACTTGCATGTTGGAACTAGGTGGCCAGCAGCGCCTGCTGATCCCACTGTGGTGCGGAGGAAGACGACCCGACGATAGGGTAAGCTTGGTGTGGGGCGCCAGGACGGGGGGCGAGAACACCCGCGGCGTTGGGTGGCGTCCAGGTCGCGCGCCACTACTGCGAAGGGGGCAGCAGGGCACCGAAGGGCGCAAAGTAGCCCATCCAGGGCTGCTGCGCCGGCTGACCACGCCCGCCGTTGGAGCTAGAGGATGCCCCGGGGTGACCACGGCCACGCCCGCCGCGCTGACGATCACCAGACGGACTTCCTGAGCCCCCGCTGGGGACGGGAGACTTGCCCTTGTCGGACGGCGTGGGAGGGGGTGCACGATCACCGCCCGGAGCGCCGCCGGACAAGGAGGACCCACCGTGGCCGACGGCGAGGGCAGTGGCGCCCGTGGCCCGCTCGCGCTCCGCGATGTCGATCTCCTCGAGGAGCAACCGCGACCGCGCCTGAAGGAACGTGGGGAATGGCTGCTGCATCGGCAGGAGCGTCGCCATGACGTGGAAGCGGCGACTGAGCCCGCGGATGAGTTGCAGGGTGAGCACCCGGTCCGTGACCGGTTCGCCCATGTCGGCCATGGCGGAGGCGAGCTGCTGGAGGCGACGACAGTACTGGGCGATCGTCATGTTGCCCTGCACCGTCGCGCGGAAGTCGGCGCCGATGTGGACGGCGCGGCCGGCGGCGTTGTTGCGGAAGAACACCTCGAGCTGCTGCTAGAGATGGTACGCCGTGGCCTCCGGCGTCTGGATGGTGTCGTAGAGGTCGTCGGAGATCGTCCCGCACACCCACAGGACGATCGTGATGTCGTCGTTACGCCAGGTGGCATCCTCGTGCAGCGGCTCGGCTTCCTCCAGGACGTTCTCCTCGATGCGGTATTTGCAGAGCATGTACCAGAAGAGGTGGCGCCATTTGGAGTAATTCCCGGAGTCGAGCGAGAGCTTGAAGGGGATGTATGAAGCGATGTTAATATGATGCATCGACGGGAGAGGCGCAGGGGAACCTGAGGTGGACGGATCACGAGCGCCTCAGCATGAGGACGCACGACGCGGAGAGGTTGCAGCACAGGGGGCATCATGGGAGCAGCATGAGCCCGGCGCATGGTGCGGGCATTCGGCAACAGGGGCGCCGGAACGGCGGGCGGCACCGGCTGGGCGGCAGCCGGGGGCGGCCGACTCGGGGTTGGGGGCGACTTCCGGCAGGATGAAGACGGCATCGGCGTCCCCGAACGAACGAGTGCGGCGAAGGGGGCGGTGGATGCTCATGGCGGAAGCAGGGAGGATCGAGAGAAGCTGATACCAAGTAAGATGGATGAAGGACTCTGTATATTTATCATCGCAGGGTTACAAGAGTTTATATACACGGGAGCTCACGAGGAGTCCTGGTCTACTGTTACAACTGATCCGAGGATAATGCCGTTCGTGGCTACGTGGGCGGAGGCGACGTGCACGAGAGCGTGGGCGCCGTAGGACTCGGGCCATCTCGTTGCACACATGGGTGCGGGTGCATGTCATGTTTCCAACACCTCTTACAAAGCGGGTCAAAGGAAACTACGCAACAAAGCTAAAGCGCTAACAATGTACAAGACATACATGCTACTTCTTTTGTTCCAAATTACTCGTCGTAATTTTAGTTCAAATAGAGGGAGTACTTGCCAGACCAATTTGACGATGATACGCTCGTGATAACCAACTCAACTAGGATGATACGTTTGTTGCGGTTTCTTTAATGAAAATCAATGAGGAGGCTTGTTGTCAGGGGCGGAGCCGAGGGGGGGGGGGGAGGCCCCTGCAGGCCCCTGCAGGGGCCTCCCCCCCCCCCCCCCCCCCCAACGATCAACAATTTTAGTAGAAGTAACTAGTAATTATCAACAAGATTCGATCAATATACGTACTCGGCCCTCCTATACTCGAATTCTGGCTCTGCCACTGCTTGTTGTTTTAAGAAAAATAGAAAAATTTGGCAAACGAATCATGGGACTATGATTGCCCATTTTCTGTTTAAAAGATGAACAAAATGGTTGCACATGAAAAGAAGACGTAAGACAAGCGTGACAGAGCTTGAGATTTTAATAAACACCTACTTTTCGCAAAAAAAAACGATCACCTACAGGTCAACAGATCCACCATCAGATATGGCGAGGCGAAGCGCACGACCGTTTGCTCTTGTCGGATCTCGGGGAAATTACTAGTTAACGAGCGCTCCTTCGGAAGCCTCACAACGATCAATGTCACTTGACGCGCTTTCAGACATTCCTCACGTATCGTGTTCTGGGTGCTCTCTCCGCATTTTATTTTTATTTTATTTTTTCACACGCGTTTTTGGCTATTTAAACGGTTTTTCTTATTTTTTGATGTTTTGGTTTTCCACCTATCTTCCTTAACTTTTTGATAAAAAATTAAAAAAAAATTTGCGTGAAAAAACACGTTTTTTCTTTCACGAGAGTCATGGTTTTGCTTTCGCGAGAGTCACAACCATGCCTCTCAAAAATGAAAAAAAACACGTTTTCTGTTTTTTTTCCTCTTGCCAGAGTCACGGTTTTGTTTTCGCGAGAGGCACGGTTGTGCTTTCGCGAGAGTCACAGCGGTGCCTCTCGAAAACAAAAAAAAACACGTTTTCTTTTTTTTTTTCTTTCGCGAGAGTCACGGTTTTGCTTCCGCGAGAGGCACAGGTGTGCTTTCGCGAGAGTCACAGCCGTGCCTCCTTGGAAACAAAAAAAATACGTTTCTCTTTTTTCTTCTTCCGCGAGAGTCACGGTTTTGCTTCCGCGAGAGGCACGGACGTGCCTCTTTCGAAAAGGGAAAAAACCCGTGCTTCCTATTCGGTTTTTCATCCGGTTTTTTTCGTGAAAAAAAGTTTGTCAAATCTATCAACATGTGATCTAGTTTTGAAGATCTCGATGCGAGGAATCCAACGGTGAAAGCGATTCGAAATTTGAACACATGAGTATAAAAGATAAAACATTTTAAATAAATAAATTTTAGAAAAAACTCTTATATTACGACAAGTGGCGCGCTATATATGCACTATTTATCGCAACCCAAAGAGTTGGAGTGATCTCGGCCGCTCGATACTTGGCAGTGGCGTGGGCCGACTGGGGCGAGCAAAGATAAAATACGAGGGGTTCCGCCTCACGGATGCCCGTGGGCCGTGGCCGCCTGCTGGGCTTCTTGCGCGGTTGTGTCCACGCTGTAACTTGACAGGTCAGTGTTGCTAAAAAAAAAAGACAGGCCAGTAAGGCCTCACCCCTTCGCCGTCGGGCACGGCGGCGGGGGTCGCCACCCACTTCGACTCCACACCAGGGCACCGCCGCACGCCCATCGATCGGGCAGCACCGGAGCTGCTCTACCGCAGTGATGTGCTGCCCCCAATTTCTCGTACAGCTCGGGTTTCGAGGCGCAGGCGCTGCAGCTCGCGGACAAGTCGAGGAACTGCCCATGGCGCGAGCGGCGAGACTAAGGTATGTCATGTGCCATTTCTACTCAGGTCCTCAGGCTCCAACTTGTGTGCCATCGCATGTAGTGTTGTGTTAGTCGAAAAACTCCGCAGATGCTCGGATGATTTGGTGGAACAAACAAGTACTTTAGATCTGAATCCACATGCTCGCAATAGAGAATGGGGAATAAAAGGCCGAATCCTTAGGCGGCAATGTGTACGCAGACCACTTTGTCTTAGGATTGCTGTGGACCTGATGTACGGGCACTAATTAATGGGCCACCGAGTTCTCAAACGGAAGGGGTTAGGTCTTGATGCACGAGCAGCTTCATGCTTGAGCACTATTACCGGTAGAAACGAGCAATATTAGAATCTGAAAGTCATACAATTACTAAACACCAGTTTACGGACGATCAATGGCAACACAATTAAGCAAATTACCAAACATTATCTAAGAGGATCCGACAAGAAACACACTAGGCGTCTCCCTTTCACCGTCCAGAAAAGAGGCTCGTTTGTGAAATCCCATTGGTATAGCCAGACTGGAAGGATATCCCCTCGTTTCTTGCTCTTGAAATCATCAGCCGGAACTGCCTTGGAATTTCAGTATCCATGGAGTCCGTATGTCGAGGGGTCCCAGAAACAGCTGGCAACCACACTTTGAGCCTTGAAGCAACCTCGGTCATGGTCGGCCTGTTGATGGCTGCGTTTTCGAGGCAGTTCATGGCCAGGTCCACTACACTCTGCAGGGAAGTGGCATCGTACAGATCCAGCAGTTTCTTGTCTGCAACATCGTGAATGCTGCCGTTAGCTATCTTTTGCCGCACCCAATTTGGTAGGTGGACAGCTTGAGGGTCCATAACTACTGGGGATTGGCCGGTGATGATCTCCAAGAGCACGATGCCGAAGCTGTAAACGTCTGTCTTGACAGTGAGTTGGAAAGTTGCATGGTACTCAGGGTCGAGGTAGCCAAGAGTGCCAGCAGCAACAGTAGATATGTGTGTGTGGGCATCGTTAAAAGCCCGTGAAAGCCCGAAATCAGATATTACCCCCACCATATTCTTGTCCAGAAGGATGTTTGGGGTCTTGACATCTCTGTGCACTATTGATGGGGTGCATGCCTTGTGTAGATACTCCAGTCCTGTAGTTCATTAGGACTCATACTTTATGAACACACACATACGTACATGACCTAAAAGGTAAACATGTAATTGAAATACAGACCTTGCGCAGCATCAAGGGCAATATGAAGTCGCTGTTCCCAGGTCAAACTATAGTCATCTCCTGCAATCAAGATGTACCAAATTAATGTAAGGGCCATCTGATACGTGAATTGTAGCACAAATACTGGGTTTTGCAATATTTGCTCATAATTTCCTAGATCGATGATGATTCCACACACAAATGATTAACCATAGCATCAATTTTTATGATAAAGAACCATAGCATCAATTAGCGCGTTAAGATCTAAGACCTGCATAAACAGTCACTTTGATCTTCGAGACCTCACTCCTTTTCATTCTCTTTACCAGAGCATTTTCATATACAATTCCAGTTAACAAGGGAACCTAGATATTGGAATTATTCTTTGAGTATTTATCTCTCTAGTTTCTTTGTTTCTTACCGCCGTTTGAAGGTGTACAAGTTCATAATTTGTGACTATCATGTTATGGTTATGACGTAGGTAAGAATTTATTTGTGGTATCCCCAATTTGTTAAGAATATGCAGCTCTAAGAATGCAGCTATGGTTGTCTCTAGCAGGAGCAATAACGGTTTAGGCAATCAAAGTACACCTTTACAAGAAAAAATAGTTTTGAAACTCCTGATTGCAGTACCATGTCAAAGCCAGAATAGTTTGATTTTAGAGTTTCTTTTTTATACTTATGACCAGGTCCTGTCAAAATTTACTTTTTATACTGTGAAGCACGGTATATTTGTAAAATTTGAAAAGTAGGTGATTCCGAAGTTCTTAATCAAAGCTATTGACATCTGGGTCTCGTGTAGTTATTGGATTCTCGAGAAGTAAAACCCTGAGCGGGTTTAGGTTTGATTGAATGATTCAATTTTACTGAGTTAAAGTACAATACATTAAAAAAAATTAAGAGAGAAACCTCCTTTTAAAAGCTGTTTAAGATTTCCTCTAGGCATGAAGTCATAAACGAGTGCAAGGCACTTCTTGTTCTGGCAATATCCTTGCAAAGTCACGAGATTCTTGTGATGAACTTTGGACAAGGTTTGCACCTGTGGTAATAGATATAGTTACCAAACATCCTAGAACTGAAGCCAGTTGTATCATTTTATTCAATATGGACTGTCGAATTGGTTTTAGGTGTTTTGCAGACCTATAGTTTTACTTTTGGATGACTTGTAACAAACATTGGAGTAATTGAGACTGTAAGCATATATGATGCAGAGAGCGGGGGTAATAAAGCTTCCAATTCCAAAAAAAAAAAGTTTCTATTTGAGAAAGTAATGTTATAGCCTAGTTGGCTTTGTGCAATACCTCAGGGAGGAAGTCTGTTGATTCTGATATTGATGTCTCCTTAAGCACCTTAACAGCTACCTCATCACCATTTTCCAGTGTGCCATGATAAACAATACCAAAACCTCCTTCTCCAATGATTGATTGGAAGTCATTAGTTATGAACTTCAGCTCTGCATACGTGAACCGTCTGATATCAATATGTAGGGGAGTCTCCTCCTCTTCATACATAGCATACTCTTTATCGTCTCCCGACTTCCCTGCAGAGTCAATAAGTTGTGCTTTATTTGAAAGTTTAGGTCTGAAGCTGCTTTCTAATGTCTACCACCTATCGCATTCATGAAAAGGAAATTTAGAGCATAGAACTTTGCTTTACCTTTCCAGTATAACTTCCAGAGTGTGCCCATCACTACTAGGAGGGACACCAGTACCACAGGAACTATCACTGCAATGAGCATGATGGGTGTGGTGCTCTTCTTCTTATTTGAGCAATACGTATCTTTGAATTTTGAGCATATAGGATTGCCTTCTAATCTAGTGGCATCATTACACACCATATAGGAAATATGAACTTATAAGATGTTAGCTATGACGGCTCTCCAGAATTATGATTAGAAGATGCCTCAGTTTTCTAACACGGGTAATGTGCTAAACATGTATGCACTCCGAAAGAACTAACTTCATGCTTTCTCATCTATGTATTCTAAAAGAAGAAACTTCATGGTTTGTAAATCAGATGCAGTTACTATGGTCTTTTTATACCTCTCCTATTGGTTGCCATAGACAATAAAGCGTTTATAGTTACTAGATGCTCGTACATGTAACTGAGGGCATGTTTGGATCAATGCAAAGCTCTGTGAAAGTGTGGCTTCACACACTTTATGTCACCCAAATTGGTTATCACAACTTAGTCATGTATACGACGTTCAATGGGTACAAAATATCCATGCTACTGCGCCTGACATAACAGCTCCTGGTGCAACAACAATACAACATGTACCAGCCTAACATGGGGAGGCGGCGAGTTAGTAGCAGTAGGTGGCAGAGGGGCTTTGTTACCCAAGTGGGGCTGCTGTGGCATAAAGTTAGATACTTGTGGCACACAACAAGTATAATACTCCCTCCGTTCCTAAATATAAGTCTTTTTAGAGATTTCAATATGGACTATATACGGAGCAAAATGAGTGTATCTACACTCTAAAATATGTCTATATACATCCGTATGTAGTTTGTATTGAAATATCTAGAAGGACTTGTATTTAGAAACGGAGGGAGTACCAACCAAACTGTGGCCGGAGGAAGTCCAACTTGTGAAACTCTAGTTTGGTAACGTGTGGCATAGTTGTTGTGCAAAGACTGTTGCTAACCCTTGAATTTTTTTCTATCAGGCTCAACCCTGTTTCTTTTAGTTTGAGTATCTATTATTTTTATGCAGTAAGAAAGTGCAACATTCAGTCAAAACAAAAAGGATTGTGCAATAGAGCATGCAAACCTTAAGTCAAGCAGACCAGCCTGATATCTTTGAAGAATAGAATGAGGGATTGGTCCATCGAGCTGGTTATATGACAAATCGCTGTAAAATAATAGTAAAACCATTATTTAAAATTTATATCTTGAACCAAATATTACAATCAACACAGAGACTTACAAAACTTTCATTGACTTCATTTCGTACTCTGGAATACCTCCTGTCAAATTGTTGTGTGACAAATCCCTACATGTTTTTTGTGCTTAGGGTCACAAAGATGTCAACATAATCTCATTAAGTCCATTAATATTTTGTGGTAGGTCACTTACAGGGTTTCCAGTGATACCATGTTCATGAATAATATGGTTAATCCACCTTTCAGTCCGCTGGTAGACAGATTTCTGCAAAAGAAAAATCGTGTAAATACAGATCTGTTAATTCAGTGATTGTTTGTCAGACTCTGTCCAATAATATAGTAAAGATGGCTGTGAGAGGCCGGGGGTTATCCTCCTTTTTGAAAAAAAATATATAACACAATGCTCTTAAAAAATTGAAAATATTGAATTTTGATGTTCAGCTTCCAAAATGTATATGGTACAAGTCCCTGTTAGGTTCTTACACTGCGACAATCCTCGGATTCGGGTTGCTCTTAGAGTAGTCGCAAGTCAAACCTTCCCAGGAATACTCTCTCGGTGAGCATGGATCACCATTCCAGTTTATTCGTGCCACACTGTAGTGCTTCTTGACTTCTTTCATGTATTTGACTACAACAGAAAAAAGAAAGGCAATGGAAACAGATAGAGCGGAATCAAAAGGCTGTATACGTTGGGTATGGGGGCTTATATACTTTAAAAGAGACGAAAGCTGTGAAGGAAGAAGTCACGAAAGTATTTCCTATGGGAGCATTATCTTTTTGTAGAACTGAATAAATTGCATTGATTCATTTCTCTAATATTGGATTGGCATGTATAAGATGGCCTATTTAGCAGTTAAGATGGAGTACTAAATCAGTTGGTTGATGAACTTGATGTATTTATTACTTTGCTGGTGAAAATCCTGACAATGACAAAATGGTTTTGGGGATCTCAGGGGTCTAGACAGTCAATAACATTTTTAAAAGCATTGATGATAATGTGAATAAACTGCCGGAGGTGTTCAAGCAGTTAAACCTACTGAATAAACTGCATGATGATAATGTGAATCTACCACAGGCACACACATAGTATATGTATACTTGGTGTCTTACCGTCTTTGGAGTCAGTGGTGAGGTTATCCATCCGGACGAGAGAGTACAGCTCGAACGCATTGATGAGCGGTGGGAGCACCGAGTTGTTGGTCTTGTTCAGGAGGAAGGAGGCTGCGGGGTTATGCAAGAAGCGCCCATTCTGGTGCATGCTGTCCACCTGGGATCGCGAAGGTGAGAAGTCTGGGAACAACATTTCGTCGCCGCTGTAGATGTTGAACGACCTATTTGGATTGTTGTCAACGACCTCGGCAAAGTGGAAGATCGGGAGAAGCTGCAGGTTCGTTGGGTCCAGGTTGGGACCCACTGCCACATTGATCTCGAAGAAGGAGTAGTTTGTGTCTAGGGTGCTGGCCTGCTGGAGGATGCCCTCTGGTACCTGGAAGGTGTTGTCGCCGGGTAGCCTCCTCACTGGACTGCTAGTGTTTAGGGTCATCCAGGGGTAGGTGTTGTAGGAGAAAGACCAGCCCTCCCAGAACCGGTCGTACGGGTCCAATGGATATCTGCTTCCCACATAAAGACATTAGTTTTTTATTAGTAGAAGCGATTGCAAGGATTCAGGAAACACAAAGACCAAATTTAAACCGTTGTACCGCTCAAATAAATAAATAAATAAGACATTGTCAGGCATAATTAAGATCAAGTTAAAAAAAGATCAAATCCAACATTATTATTATTGTTGATGCCAGTCTTCTCTCACCTTGTGATAAATTCAGTGGCTTGACCAAATCTGATCCGTCTAAAATAGCTGATTGACACCGAAGAATTCACAAAAGGGTACATCACATCTTGCAGTGGCCTCAGCTCCAACGAAGACATGAACGGTGTCCCTGTACCGAAGTTTATCAGGCAGACCAACAGGTTGTTGCCCGGAGCAACGGTGAGCACCTCCTTCCATATTGTGCTTGATGGATCCCAATTGGTCAAGTTCACCGCCTCCCAGACATTGACACCGATATGCAGCCCAAACCGAAAAACCGATCCGCTCATAGTACTGTTCAACCCATCATAGTTGCCATAAGTAAACATAGCCCTCACCAAAAACTTCTTACCAGTGGCGGATAGCAGCGTGTAGCAATTCCTTGAGCCCTGAGGGAAGCTCCTCAAGGTTTTTTGTTGCTCATTCGCGGCATCATCCATGAACTCTGTTGAAATCTTGTGGCTCAATCCACCATCGACAAATCGATGATCAGAATGGTATTGTATTCCTGTTGTGCTGTCCTTGTTGGTGCGTCTGTTTCCGCAATCGATGCTTATGAACCCTGCACAAGGAGAATATGTATCAGTTTTATGTGTTTCAAGTTTACGATCTAAGGAAAGATCACGACTAGTGTGACAGATACTCAGTAGATAATAATATGTTATCGCTAAGGCTTCAGTAAAGTGGGATTTCTTAAATTGCACTCCAAAGTAAACTAAAAAATGCAGTGGGGCACATTACCCGAAGTAGACTGGCCATAGACTCGGGTCATCATGAACAGCAAGGCCAAGATCCCCGTCAGTTTTCTACTTGCTGAGCAACTGAAGCTGATCACCATGGTACTCTTGGGTTCTTGCAATGTTTGCAAGTGGTCATGCAAAAAATAAGCGTTTGTGTTTCTCTGCTACAAATGTACTGTCTACGCAGTTCTGTTCATGATTCTGTACGTAGTTATATAGCAGAGAAACACAACTTAGTACTATTTGGATTAACTTGGCCTCGGCGCTCGATTAACAATGTGGATGAAACAAAACGTTCTGTTCATCAGTAGGTAGCCTTTTCATCATGTAAGAAATGCAACTTGCATCTCACCTAAAAACTGAAAATGCAACTGGCCAAGTTGTCATGGAGTTTAGTTTGACTGGATCTGCGCTAACGTACTGCCCATCAGCGTCATAACGAAGTCCCAGCTCAAGATTGATGCATTTTTTCTTGGCGAATACGCATAGCATGCGTATCATCCATTTAAAGAAGAGGACGGCGAGATGCCGGTTACGAGATGGGTTCATTTTTGGCGAACCATGCATGCGGCTTGCTCCTACAGCGATGAACCAGTCTACTGTGGTAAATTCAACGAGAGTAACAAAGTGTATATCAGTAGATCAGTAGTTTTAAGACAAAAAGAAGAGGGCAACTTGCAAGACCAGTTCGTCGACGTTGGCCAAACCCAGCGAGACCTAACTCCGCTGACGTAAGAGTGAGCGACAGCACGCATGCCGGCATGCGTCCCCTCAAGCTGTGAAATCTCAATTGGTTGTTTTACCCGTGAATTTTCCATCAGCATGCGGTTGGGCAATGCATGTCGGATTCTGATGTTTCCTGGGGAGGACGCAGCGCACTTCCAGTGTTTTGTGGACCAGCAGGCCCCGCGAGCAAAGCTCTGGTAGCATCTTGCAAAGCGTTGTTTCAAAAAGAAAAAGACCTCTTGCAAAGCGGATCAAAGAAAACTACAGAACAAAGCTAAAGCACCAACAATGTACAAGACATACGTACATGCCAGTTTACAGACCGATGAGCGGAACTCAAGCTGCAGGTGGAGGTGGGACTAAGTGGGACTAATTATCCCATCCCACTTAAGTAGCATTAGTGGACTCTCATTGGATTTGAAAAATATTAAGTGGGCTAGCCCTATTAGCCCATTGGGACCCCACCATAACCCACTATTTACTTGAGCCTTGAGTTTGTCTCAAAAAAAAAACTTGAGCCTTGAGTGCCCAGCCGAGAGTGGATAGAGCAAGCCGCACGAGTGCACAAATTCCAGGCGGCGGCGGTGCTCCACTTCGCCGCCGCACCTTCTTGGCTACTCCTCGCACCACCACCTCACACCTTGCCCCTCCTCTGACTCAGACGTTCTTCCTCTTTGCCTTGCTCCGCCGTCCCCATCAAGAATCACCGGTCCCTTCTCTCCAACTCGGGAGGCGCCGCAGCGTAGCAGAGGTACTCCGAGCGCCGCTGCTGATGGATGCCGTCGCCACATCCCATCCTCTTTCGCCTCGCACTCAGGTCCTTTCGGCCTCCACTGCCTCGCATCTTCTACCCCGGTCGGACGCGACCCCTAGGTCATCGGCTGCAGGTAGTCCATCTGATTCATTCAGGCTCGATTCATGTTTCTCTTTCTGTTAAGAGTCAAGACTCAGATGCTGATGGATTGCTCGTGTATTCAGATGTTTGCTTTCCTTCCAAGTTCAGAGTCAAGATTTACTAAAATTAACTTTTCCCCCTTCTGTTTCTATTAGAGATGTACTGATTCATGAAGAGAAAATTTGTAGTCTGTAACTGGCAATTTGTGATAATACAGCAGGTTCTTTCCTTCTTAGTCCATGTTTTTAGTTGCAAATGCATTTGTTAAGTGGGATCCCACTTAGTCCCACATAATTTATGTTAGTTTTGGTGGGGTGCTCACTTCTTTAACACCAAACCGTATTGGGACTAGGTGGATTGTGGTGGGACTCCCACCTACAGTCCCACTTGCAGCCTGAAGCGAAAGCATAGGAGTGGCGGAACCACAACCAGAGGCTTCGAAGAAGCTGATCCAAAGCAAACTTGCGTCACGTACAGAAAAGCATGGGGTTTCATGACAGAGGCCCCCACCGAACTACCGCCGAAGAGAGCCCACTGCCCTCTTGCTCTGGACCGTGGAGTGGGAACCATGTGGGTGTAGTTTTGACGAGAAAGCTTACGACGAGGACCCGTGTCGAGGATAGGGGACAAACAAAACCACCAAGCGATGGTGCCAAAGAAGCATCGGGTCAAGATCCAAGCCTTACCCCCTGCCCCGCGTCGCTCCCCCGCGGGCAACCCAAACCTAGCCGCCAGAACCTACCCCCACCCGCTCCCTCTCCCCCCGCCGCCGCCGGCGGGCGCCGCCGGGCAAAGCCCGTGCGGTGCCAGTGGCGGCGGGATCTCCTTCGCCCTTGGCTGGAGCGGGGGCCGCGGGGGGCCTCTTCTTCGCTCAAGACGGCGGATCCCGGAGGCCGGCGTGTCGGATGGCGCTGCTGGAGGCGGTGGCGTGGGGCAGCGCAGCCGCTGGCCGGTGGAGGCGCGTCGTCGTGGCGGAGCGCGCGTGCCGGTGGCGGCGCGACGTTTCTCTCGTGGCGGGACTCGTCTTGGCCAGATCTGCGGCTGCTGGTGGAGGAGGATGGCAGCGGATGCGCGACATGGAGTCTGGCAGGGCAGCGGGCTTGGACAGAGCTGGCAGTAGTGTGGTGGTGTGCTTGGGCAGTGGCGGCGTCATCTGGAGGCAGCGTAGCAAACCCACGGCCAGGCTGGTGGTGGCGGCGCTGCAATGGCTCGGCCAAGATGGAGTCTTGGCGAGCAGCGAGTGGCCGGCCTCCTCTGCGCGGTGTGGTGATTGGCGGGGCTCTCTCGGTGGCGCGGCTTGGTTCTTCGCGGAGGAGCGGGTCCGTCCGTCGCAAGGCCAGCCTTTGGAGTGGGTGTAGGCAGTTGCGGACGGTCATGGACCCTGCCGGAGGTGGGGATGGCTGTAGTCTCTTGTTCAGGCTGGGAGTTGGTGCGGTGGCCGGGTTCTTCTTGGTCATGCAGCCGGTCGTCGGTCCTCAGCTTTGCGGCTACTTCGACTTAGAGTTGCGGTGGCGGCGGTGCGAGGCAAATTGGACGGTGTAGCCCATTTCCAGGAGGCGTGGTGATGTGCGTTTGCGCGGATGAAAATCCTGCTTGGCTTATGCCGGGCCGGCGGCGATGGCACCTGTGGGTGTCATTTCCTTCTTGAAGGCGTCGCCGAGGTGTGTGCGCCATGCCCCTCGCTCACTTGGAGTTGGTGGCTGTCTCCGGGCAAAAGCCTCGATTCGATGTTGGATCGGCACATTGGCGGCGTCCTCGACGTCGTATCTCTGTTGGGAGCTTTGTGTGTGGAGACATGGTCAGGTCCTTATTGCTCTCCTCCGGTGTTCGTCGCTGTCCTCTGTTGATTCTTTGCGGCGCTATGTACGCTTATCGCTGGTGTTTTCAAGTAGGTGCTTCTCTTAGATTGGAGCAAGTCCCGCCTTCCACTTGCCACTTCCTCTTAGGCGCTCAGAGTGGATGGTGCGTCGACAAGCGATGTTTTATGGAAAGTGGTGGTCTTCGGAGGTGTCCGGCGTCGGTCGACACGCAGTGTGTGTCAGCTGAAGATAGGCTCTTCTGTGTTGTAGCTTGCTTTGCGGTGTTGTCCGCTTGTAATCTTGGCCGTGTGTGGTGTGGTGTGTGCTACGCTCGTTGTTCGCAACGTGTGGTAGCTTCTTGTAATTTCATTTCTGCCTTTTATAAAGCTATGGCACGTCTAGGCGTACTCTCGAAAAAAAGATCCAAGCTTTCCCAGAACAACACCATCACTGCGCTATTAGGACCTGGGTGCTCCCACATCTCGCTCGCGAGGGGTGAACTGGCAGGAAGGGGAGGGGAGGACCACGACGGTGCCCCCAGGAGGGACGCGGCACCTGCAGGCGTTGCTGACGCATGCACCAAAGTGTTGAGCTTTTGCTCGGTACATCCCACTTGCCTTGCCGAGAAATCTGGTCATTGAGCCCCCGCCACAAGGGAAGGCCCACCATGACGGGATCCGGGACACCTAATCTAGACCTAGGCACAATCACCACAAACGGCAAACCTCACCACCACCGCTTCCCTCATCATCCACATAGTCAAGGGGAGCATCCAACACCACTGCCATGTAGCTCGTCGGAGAGGTAATAGTGCAGCCCACCTTCTATGTCTACCTCCCCGGTATCCAAGAGCCCGAGCCACTGCATTACCCCCAGCCCTCAATGTTCACAACTATTGGAAGATACCGCCAGCCACTGATTATCGAAGATAGGACACCGGTTGTCAGAAAGGGGACGGGAAGTGACTCCCCCCATCCCCCATTGATCAACCACCCGACCACGACTAGATCTGAAGACCGACCCACGTCGGTGACTTCGCTTGGCCCGGTTTACGCAGGGGAGGTCATTGCATCTCACACCGACCGCAGCCCCATGGCTCACAGCCAAACCAGCGAGAGGGTCATTCCTCGCCGACGGCCAAGAGATCATAGGGTCGGATCTGGGCTGAGGGAGACAAATGAGGTGGCCGATGACCTTAACCGATGTGAAGGGGAATGTGCTACGCAACAACAAAATATCATGCACGAACATGTGTAGGAATGATATGTCCATTTTGCATCATGCTTTTATATCGATATTTATTGCATTATGGGCTGTTATTACACATTATATCACAATACTTATGCATATTCTCTCTTATTTTATAAGGTTTACATGAAGAGGGAGAACGTCAACAGCTGAAATTCTGGACTGGAAAAGGAGTAAAATGCATTAGTGCACCCTAAACTTGCTGGTTAGGACCAAAACGGTCCTCAAACTCTGAAACTGTACTAGTACGGTCCTAATACTTGTTCATACAGTGCTCATACGGTCCTTCAATTTGATTCACAGGTCCTGGCGTACCTGAAACATACGAGTTCGCTGTACAGAGGCTGGCCACGTCAACGTGGGGAAGTAAACTTTGTGTTCGGCCCCACTAGTCGTACAGAATTTCCCATCTGCCCTCATCTGTACGAGACTCGTTCTCTTCTTCCCCTGTTTCGAGTCAGGAGCAGGGACGCGAACACGCGGTGGAAGGGACGGTTGATCGGCACCTCTGCCGGTCCATGCGAGCAGCGGGGACGGTGGAGGAACGAAGGGCCGCACTGCAGTAACTGCAGGCGGCGGTGCACGGCAGCGATGGTCGGCCCTGTACAACGCCATGAGAAAGGGGCGGCGCCCTCGTACGGTGAGTGTCAAATTTCCCACATAGCTGTGAAAATTTGCCCCTGAAAAGTGTTTTCCACTAGATTAGGCAGTTGTTTAGCGATCCCCCATGATTTATGCATTGATTTGGTGGCATTTGACGTACATTAGGCTAGGGTTTACATATTTGTAGGGTTTATCTCAAACTGAATGTCTCAATTAGTTCAATTTTGCTCTTTTTGCAGCGGAAGACAGTGACTTTTTCACTTTGGAGTTCGTTCATGGAGGATTTTTCCATGGCAGTGGAAGAAATAGAGCCTATCTGAATGGGAAAAAGACTTGTTATGATTTTTGTGAAACTGGGTGTGTATGCATGAAGATGTTTGAAGATTTGGTAGAGCATATTGGGTATGAGACGGCTGGTAGGGTTTCCATGTACTGGTTGCTACCTGGCTCTCAATTGAATGAAGATGGTGCAAGGCTATTATCGAAGGAAGAAGAAGTTTGTATTGACATTGTGAGAATGGTAAAAGGAGGGCACCGATACTTGATGATTTTTCTGGATCATGGAAACAACTACAATGGTGGACGAGGATCAGCGTGGGATGTCGTGGTTGGCACTCCACCGACATTTTTACCTCCTGTTATCAGTCCTAAGAAGAAAATCATGGGTGATGTTAGTAGTGAAGAGCAGAGCACAGTGGATGGCAGTTATGTTGACGTCAACACTATATGTGAGGCCAATGAATTTGCAAGCAATGAGGAAGTTGTTAGGTTGAGGCCAAGAGCAAAGCAAGGTGATGTCAATGAAGAAGGATGTGACGGTGATGATGATAGTGAAGATAGTGATTATGTTCCCGAGATTGTGGACAGTGATTACGATTTGGAGGATGGTGATGAGGACTTGGTGCAGGAGCAACTACATTCTGTTAGTGATAGGAAAGGGAAGCAAGTGGTTGAGGATTGTAACTCTGAAGATGAGAAATTAGAAGCCCCGGAGTCAGACGAGGATGAGATGAAGTTCAATTTCAAATCTTTTACGGCAGAAGATATGCATGATCCAAAGTTCCATGTGGGTCAGCTATTCTCATCAGTTGATTTGCTAAGAAGAGCAATCAGGGAGTATAGTGTGAAAGAGAGAGTGAGCATCACATTCCCAAGAATGATAAAAGTAGGATTGGAGCTAAGTGTGAGGATGGATGTCCATGGTATCTTTATGCCTCATTGGACAAAAGGACAAATTCAGTTATGGTGAAAACCTTCAACAGTGTGCATCATTGTAGCAAGAAGTGGCAAGTGAGGGCATTTACTGCCAAGTACATTGCTAACAAGTATGTGGAGAAAATAAGAGCTAATGAGAGGATGACCCTCAAGGGATTGGCAGCACTTGTGCAGGAAGATTCCAACATGACAATTAAAAGAGGGAAGCTAGGGAGGGCCAGAGGACTAGCTTTCAATATTATATATGGAGATGAAATAGCACAATACAACAAGTTGTGGGACTATGCAAATGAGCTGAGGAGATCCAATCCAGGAAGTACATTTTATTTAGACCTTGTTGAAGATGGCCAGTTTGAGAAATGCTACTTTTCCTTTGATGCTTGTAAGAGGGGTTTCCTATCAGCTTGTAGGCCTGTTCTTTTCCTCGATGGTTGTCATTTGAAGACACAATATGGAGGCATCCTACTTAGTGCAGTAGGAATGGATCCCAACGATTGCATAATTCCTATTGCACATGCAGTGGTTCAGAGAGAAGATACAAAGGCTTGGAGGTGGTTCTTGACAACTTTAAAGAAAGATCTTGGTATTGTGAACAATGATCTTTGGACTATCATGTCCGACAAGCAAAAAGTGAGTGTGTCTTACCTAATTTTGAACATTTTCATATTGTACATGGGCTGCATTTAAATATTATTAACACTTGCTTTATGAATTTACTTATGTCAGGGTCTAATAAAGGCAGTGAAAGAACTGTTTAGTGGTTCCCCACATAGATTTTGTGTCAGGCATCTTTGGCAGAATTTCAACAAAAATTTTAAAGGTGAGGCCCTCAAAAACCAACTCTGGAAATGTGCTAGAAGTAGTACCGAAGGGAAATTTAGACATAACATGAATGAGATGTTAGTTCTAAACAAAGAGGCACATGATTGGCTAGAGGAGTTGGACCCTCCAACATGGGTTAGGGCATTTCAAAATGAATTCCCAAAGTGTGATGTCTTGTTGAACAATAACTGTGAGGTGTTCAACAAGTATATATTGGATGCAAGAGAAATGCCTATAATCAGCATGTGCCAGAGGATTAAAGGACAACTAATGGGAAGAAATCATAGCAAGCTGCAAGAGGCCTTGAAGTGGCCTGGTACTATATGTCCAAAGATAAGGAAAAAATTGGACAAGAATGTGGAATTTGCTAGAACTTGCTATGCTTCACCAGCTGGATTGGGAATCTTTAACGTCAATGATAGAGGTGTAGACTACGGGGTCGATTACCAGTTGAGGAAGTGCAGCTGTAGGAGATGGGATTTGTCTGGCATTCCATGCAGCCATGGAGTAGCTGCTCTTAGATATGACAAAATCAATCCAGAGGATTATGTTAAGTCATGTTATTCTATTGCAACATATCGCAAGGCATATGAAAACATTATTATGCCATGCCGAGATATTAGTGAGTGGAGCAAAATGAATGGCAGAACTATCGCACCACCACCATTGGTAAAGCAGAAAGGAAGGAGGAGGAAGAACAGGAGAAAACAGCCAAAAGAGAAACAAGGGAAAAAAGGAGTAAAAATTACAAGGGCAGGGGCAATAATCCATTGCAGCTATTGTGGAGTTGCTGGCCATAACATTGGTGGTTGTATGGACTTCAAATTAGGGTTAAAACCAAAGAAAAAATCTGAAAGGGTCAGAGTGAGGGCAGAGCCTGATGTTTCCTCCTCCTCGGATGAGGAAGAAGCAGTTGTCACTCAGGTGAGGCCCTATATCTAGCTTCATGATCTTCATTATGTTACTAATTATATGTTTCAACATGTAAAAATTGCCATGCTTTTACTGTTTGTAGGAACAGAATCAGCGGACAGAAGGTTTAATTCAAGAGCCAGTACATTTGTATCAGCCTGAGATAATTAATATTTTAACACAGGAGGTACTTATAGTAATTTATTTTCATTACACATAGCAAGTTCATGTACAAATGTTTCATGTATGATCCTCAAAATTGAGTTATATTTCAGAGAGAAGCAAGCCAGAGGGAAGCAAGCCAGAGGGAAGCAGTCCATCAAGGTCCATTACCAAATTCTGTTTTCATAGAGGAGCACATCATGTCTCAGCCACCAGTTATCCCTACTACTGCAACAAAGGAGGGCAATGTTCACAGGAAAAGAGAGGTTCTAGCATTGGCAAAGCTGAGAGCCGCAGCTGAGAAAAGAGAAGTTGCAGACCTAGCAAAGTTTGAAGCAGCAATGGCAAAGTTGAAAGAAGAAGAGGACAAAATTAAGCTTGCAGCTCAAAAGAGAAAGGAAGAGCTGGAAGCTAAGAAACAAGCAGCCGAGGAAAAGAAAAAAACTATACTAGAGGAAAAGAGACTTGCTGCAGAAGAGAAGAGAAGAGCTACTGAGGAAAAAAAGAAAAAAGCCCAAGAGGAGAAACTTGAAATGGCAGAGAAGAAAAGGCAAATGATGGATGAGAGAAAAAGAAATGCAGAGATAGAAAAACAAAAGAAGGCCGAGGAGAAGAGAAGGATTGCAGAGGAGAAGAAAATGATTGCAAATACAAAATACCAGCAGGAGGAGGCAGCTTTTCTGATACATCAAGCAGAGGAGTTTGAGAGGCAGGAGAGTTGGAGAAAATTTAAGGAGGCTGAGGAGGCTGCAAGGCAAAATGCTTGGGAGCAGCAGAACAATCAACAAGACACAACAAGGAATGAAGAATGGGAGCTGAGAAAGAGGAGAGCTGAAGAAACAAACAAGAAAGCCATGGATGACCAAATGGCAGATCAAGTAAGGAAGCAAGTCGTGTTGGAGGAACAAATGAAAGAAAGAGCTGCAGGAACTAGTTCAAGGATCGAGGAGGCAAGATTTAATCCTTGCGTTGTTCAAGGAAACAAGACAAAGAAAAAAACTGCACCTACCAATCAGAACATGACATGTTTTAAGAAACCTAGAAAGGTTAACATGTTCGACGAATTTAGGTAAAGGGATGTGAAGTTTGGAATGATCTTCATCTCTTTTTGTGTTTCTGCTTATGATCAGGTGCAAAACTTGTAATGGCAATGTTTTGTTTATGATCATTGTGTTGATCATGAAGTGTAAGAGGTGTCTTCTGATTAGGAAACTACTATTGCAGACCATGTGTTATTTATACTGTGGAACTTAATTACCCAGTTTTTTCAGCTGCAAAAATCATGTTTATGTGTGCTTTAATTTGTGTGAATCTCTTGTTTCTGAGCTTCAACACTTTTTATTCTCATTCAGCAAATGCTTTATATTTTAAACAGTGCATTGTGCCAGTAGCGGTCTGTACTGTTATTCTATTCCAGTTCTATAAACCAAAATGCAGTCAACATCGTTGATTTTGTTTCGCCATTTACATTTAGCAAGTATTGTTCATTTTCATGCTAAAATTTCACAAAAATCTAGTTCAAATAAGTTCATTTCATTTCACTCATAAACTAAAATCACAAGTTGCTCCATACATACAACAATTGGTTTACAAAAGCCATAGCAACTTGACACACACAAGTACATGATCTTCATGCACTGGACACAGAAACAGGACACACACTTGATGCACTCCTCAAAGAGCATCACCTGAGCCGTCATTGCCATCCACACTACCCAGCATTGTGGTGAACTAATGGGTCGTGTTGCACTTGTCTGACGACGGGAAGTATAGCGACAGGTCACCTCCATGCCCACCTCTGCGGCAGGACAGTGCACTTCTTCTCCATGGCCGCCAAAAGCGCTGAGCGTCACCGCTGAACTACCATCGCCGACAGCCGTCGCGAGCACCAACGAGCTCATCCAGGGAAGCCGGCCGCGGAAGGAGAACGTGGCCGGTCTTCGGTCGGAAGCACGGCTGACGACGGGCGGGGCAGCGACGACTACGCCCGACGGGAGAGACGATACGAGGCTGCCGCCCTCGCCTGAGACCGAGCTCACGGTCACGCTCGCGCCACCCATGGGTGCGGGAGTTCGGCGAAAGGAGGTATTTTGGGCGGCAGTGTGGCGCCGGCTACGCGAGTACGGCGGCGGATGGAGGGATTTGGGCGCCGCGGGAGTGTGCGAGGGTTAGGGATTTGAGAGCGTATTGGGGATTTCTGCCCACCGGAGACCAAGTCAACTGACTAGTGGGCCCTACGAACGCTGACATGGCCAGCCCAATACGCTCTGTACAGCGAACTCGTATGTTTCAGGTACGCCAGGACCTGTGAATCAAATTGGAGGACCGTATGAGCACCGTATGAACAAGTATTAGGACCGTACTAGTACAGTTTCAGAGTTTGAGGACCGTTTTGGTCCTAACCAGCAAGTTTAGGGTGCACTAATGCATTTTACTCACTGGAAAAGGAACAAATATTAGAGACCTATTCTGCACAACTCCAAAAGTCATGAAACTTCACGGAGCATGTTTTTGGAATATATAAAAAATATTGGGCGAAGAAAGTATCAAAGCGGGGCCACCAGCCAGCCACAAGGGTGGAGGGCGCGCCCCTCGACCTTGTGGGCCCCCTGGCAGGCCTTCGGTGCCCATCTTTGGCTATATGGTGTGTTTTGACCTGGAAAAAATTAGAAGAAAGCTTTCGGGACAAAGCGCCGCCTTCTCGAGGCGGAACCTGGGCAGAACCAATCTAGGGCTCCGACGGAGCTGTTCTACCGGGGAAACATTCCTCCGGGAGGGGAAATCGTCGCCATCGTCATCACCATCGATCCTCTCATCGAGAGGGCTAATTTCCATCACCATCTTGATACGTCTCCAACGTATCTATAATTTATGAAGTATTCATGCTAATATATTATCATTCTTGAATGTTTTACAATCATTTTATAGCAACTTTATATCATTTTTTGGGACTAACCTATTGACCTAGTGCCCAGTGCCAGTTGCTGTTTTTTGCTTGTTTTTACATCACATAAAATCAATATCAAACAGAGTCCAAACATCGTGAATTTTTTTGTGGATTTTTATGGGCCAGAAGACTCCTGATGGGCTAGAGCAGCACCTTGGGGGTGCCCCGAGGGGGGCACAACCCACCAGGGCGCGCCAGGGCCCCCTAGCGCGCCCAGGTGGGTTGTGCCCACCTCGGTGGCTCCTGTATCCCTTCTTTGCACTATAAATTCCCAAATATTCCGAAACCCCTCGGGGTTAACCTAGATCAGATGTTCCGCCGCCGCAGGGCTCCGTAGCCACCGAAAACCAATCTAGACCCGTTCCGGCACCCTGCTGGAGGGGGGAATCATCTCCGGTGGCCATCTTCATCATCCCGGCGGCCACCACAATGAGGAGGCAGTAGTCCACCCTCGGGGCTGAGGGTTTGTACCAGTAGCTATGTGTTTAATCTCTCTCTCTCTCTCTCTCTCGTGTTCTCGAGATGCCACGATCTTGATGTATCGCGGACTTTGTTAATATAGTCGGATCATATGGTGTTTTTCCCTCTCTATCTTGTTGAGATGAATTGAGTTTTTCCCTTTAAGATCTCGTTGTCATCGGATTGAATACTTTTATGGATTTGAGAACACTTGATATATGTCTTGCAATTAAATACTCGTGGTGACAATGGGGTATCGTATTGATTCACTTGATATATGTTTTGGCACTCAACTTGCGGATTCCCGCTGTGACATTGGGGTAATCTATGCATAGGGGTTGATTCTCTGGTAGAAATCTTGGGGCACTCTTTGTAGTTCTTTGTGTGGATTGAGTATTATGAATATGAATATACTTTGGTGTTATTCTAGTACGAACTCTAGGATAGATCGAACGGAAACAATAGCTTTGTGTTATTTTAGTATGAACTTTTGAATAGATCGATCGGAAAGAATAACTTTGAGGTGGCTTTGTACCCTACAAACAATACCTATCTTTTGTTCTCCTCTAATAGGAACTCGGGAGTGATTATTTGTTACACTTTGAGGGATAATCATATGATCCAACTATGTTAGCACTGTTGAGAGATTGCACTAGCGAAAGTACGGACCCTAGGCCTTGTTTTTAAGCGTTGCAACACCATTTTTGTGCCCGTTTACTATTTGCTACCTTGTTGTTTTTATTTATTCAGGTTATAAAAATACATTTCTACTATCCATATTACACTTTTATCACCATCTCTTCGCCGAACTAGTGCACCTATACAATTTGTCATTGCATTGGGTGTGTTTGGGACACAAGAGATTTCTTGTATTTGGTTGCAGGGGCGTTTGAGAGAGACCATCTTCATCCTACACCTCTCACGGGTTGATAAACCTTAGGTCATCCACTTGAGGAAAAATTGCTACTATCCTACAAAACTCTGCGCTTGGAGGCCCAACACGTGTCTACAAGAATAAAGTTGCATAGTAGACATCAAGCTCTTTTCTGGCGCCGTTGCCGGGGAGGTGAATGCATGAAGGTATATCTTTAGATCTTGCAATTGAATCTTCTAGTTTCTTGTTTTACCACTAGTTTGGTTTAT
Organism: Triticum urartu; assembly: GCF_056163025.1. Taxonomy (NCBI): domain Eukaryota; kingdom Viridiplantae; phylum Streptophyta; class Magnoliopsida; order Poales; family Poaceae; genus Triticum; species Triticum urartu. The sequence continues at coordinate 562,929,641 of NC_141875.1, forward strand.
AAAAAGAAAACTACAAAAAAATGGAATTGAGGTTGCATCATATTATTCATCTTTATAATGTATTTCGTGAAAATGATGGAAATGAAAATTATGCTCAATTGATAGAAGAGGAATTCAATAGAATGGTTGGTATAAATGATGAGCATCATTGCAATGTTGTTGGTATGAATTCTTTGAATATCCATGATGCTAATGATATGCAAAGCCATAAACTTGAGGATGCTATATTTGATGAATATGATATTTTTAGTCCTCCAATCTTTGACGAGAAAATATATTATGATGATTGCACACCTCCTATTTATGATGATTATATTGATGAAAGTGGATTCGGAGATGTCATGACTTTATTTGATGATGAATCCACTATTTTGGAAGAGGTTGCAATTGATTATGAGAACAAAGTTGCTATTCATGATGATGGTGATGACATGTATGCTACAAAGAATAATGATAACTATGAAACTTGTCATCATGATTTTAATTTTCAATCTCATGATAGTTATTTTGTTGAGTTTGCTCCCACCACTATTGATGAGAACAAGTTTGTTTATGTGGAGGGTAATAAAAAATTTATGCTTGTGTATCATGAAAAGAATGCTTTATGTGATAGTTATATTGTTAAATTCATTCATGATGCTACAAAAAATTATTATGAGGGAGGAACTTATACTTGTAGTAATTGCAATAATATCAAGTTTCCCCTCTATGTGTTGAAAGTCTTGAAGTTTTGCTTGTTTTGCCTTCTTATGCTAGTTAATTCTTGTTCCCATAAATTGTTTAATCACAAAATGTCCATCCATAGGAAGTGGGTTAGACTTAAATGTGCTTGCCATATGCTTCATGATGCTCCTTTTGTGTTTCAATTCTTATATTTTATGCGAGCATCATTAAAATCATCATGCCTAGCTTAAAAGGCATTAAATAAAAGCGCTTGTTGGGAGACAACCCAACACTTTTATCTACTGTTGTTGTGTGTTCACATGATTAGGCTACTGTAGTAATCTTGTTTTATAGCTTTTGTTTCAATAAAGTGCCAAGTAAAGCCTTTGGGATCATGTTGGGTGATAGTTGCTTTGATCTTGCTGAAAAACAGAAACTTTTGTGCTCAGGAAAATAATTCTTATTTTTAAAAGAAGAGTGTTATTGAGTTGATTTTTTGCAGAAGATTAATATACAAATTGCTCATGTGGTCTTAAATTTTCATAATTTTTGGAGTAGTAGAAGTATGGTTTGAATACAAATTACTATAGACTGTTCTGTTTTTGACACATTCTGTTTTCAATGCATAGTTTGCTTGTCTTCTAGTTTCTATGGCTTATATTGCTCAATATAAATTGTGGAAATGATATGCTACAGTAGGCTTTGTGTGAGAACAATTATGAATCTTTTCTTTGACAGTACCAAAAGTGAAATGGTTTGCTCTTTATCATACTAACCTATCTCACAAAGTTTCGTTAAGTTTTGTGTGATTGAAGTTTTTGAGTTTTGGGCGAAACATCGATATGAGGAGAATAAGGAGTGACAAGACCCTAAGCTTGGGGGTGCCCAAGGCACCCCAAGTTAATATCTAAGGAAGATCCAAGCAACTAAGCTTGGGGGATGCCTCGGAAGGCATCCCCTCTTTCGTCTCCAACATTATCGGTAACCTTACTTGGAGCTATGTTTTCATTCATCACATGATATGTGTTTTGCTTGGAGCGTCAATTTATTTTGTTATTATTTGCTTGCTTTTATTTAGAATAATGTTTTGCATCTTTTATTTCAATAAAAATATCAAGTATAGCCCTTGACATGCTTATTTTGCTAGTATACATGTTGCTGTTTGAAAACAGAAAGTTTACCGCTGTTGCAAAAATTCCCCAGAAAAGTCAGTATGTGATAAAATGTTGAAACTTTTTGCACAATGATCTGTGATAAATTTTCTACAGTGTGTTAAATTTTTATATTGTTTGGAGTTGAATAAGTATTCATACTTTTGCATTCTTTACAGACTATACTGTTTTGGTAGATTGCTGTTATGTTTGCATTGTTTGCATATGTTTGCTTGTTTAATGATTCTATTTGAGAATAGAAGTATTAAATATGCAGAGACATTTAGTATGCAATGTTGAATAATAATTTAGGTGGTTTGCTACAGTAGTGAATGATAAGGTTTTTGCATTGGTTTATACTAACTTATCTCATGAGTTCTTGTTGAGTTTTGTGTGGATGAAGTTTTTGAGATTTAGGAAAACCGTGATATAAGAGGAATTAAGGAGACACAAACGCTCAAGCCTGGGGATGCCCAAGGCATCCCAAGATAATATTTCAAGAAGTCTCAAGCATCTAAGCTTGGGGATGCCTCGGTAGGCATCCCACCTTTCTTCTTCAACAATTATCGGTTAGTATCGGTTGAGCCTAAGTTTTTGCTTCTTCACATGAGTTGTGCTATTCTTAGAATGTCATTTTATTTTTATTTTGCTTGTTGTTTTAATAATATACTTAGATCTGAAAGTTTTTAAATAAAATAGAGTCCTCAAATAGTTGCCAGGGAGGCTAAGTAAGCGACATTCACATGCCATCAACGAAGCTCTTTTCTATGTCATTTACTCTTGTGCTTCACTTATATCCTATGAGTAAATTGTTGGATAAATTGAATGTCATGGAGTTGAAATCATATCATGCCTAGTGGTAGCTTCACATTGGGTTTAGAAAGTGAAGTCTTTTGAGGCTTGACAATCACAATATTGGTCATACAAGCAATTCACGAATAATTAGTATAAGAGAAATTTCACATATAAATACACTATCATGGAAATCTTTTGTGATTGTGAGCCCCCATCAAAATATTATATGCCAAAATTGTTGACGTTGGACAAGGAAGACAACATAATGGTTTATGTTTGTTCATATTCACATAGAAGTTATATTGTCATAGATCCTTCAACATGTGGTGCTTGCCCCCATCTTTGCTAGCCAAAAAATCCGCACCAAGTAGAGATACTACTTGTGCATCCAAAAACCCTTAAACCCAAATCTTATTTTCAAGAGTCCACCATACCTACCTAAGGATTGAGCAAGATCGTTCAAGTAAGTTGTCATAGGTGCAATAAGGCAATAAAATTGCTTCTAAAAGTGTAAGATCATTTAGTGTAAGAGAAAATTGAGCGTTGTACGAACTTGTGATGGCAAAGCAATAAAAGTGACGGACTGCATAATAAAGGTTGCTATCATAAGGGGCAATATAACGTGACATTCTCTTGCACTAAGGGGTCGAGCATACAAACAAATAAGCGCATGGCAACCTATGCTTCCCTCGGCGAAGGGCCTATCTTTTACTTTTATGTATTTACTTTTATGCAAAGAGTCAAAGTTTTTCTCTCTATTCCTTTTTATTTTTCTCTTTTGGCAAGCATCATGTGGCGAGAAAAGATCTAGGCACATATGTCCAGTTGAATATGGGTGGCATGAGTTATTATTGTCGACATCACCCTTGAGGTGAATACGTTGGGAGGCAAAACAATAAGCCCCTATCTTTCTATGTGTCCGGTTGAAACGTTTTTCTCATGTGTACAAGGTGAGTGTTAAAAATCATAGAAGACTATATGATGGTTGAGTATGTGGATCTCTTACTTAAATTCTGTTGAATAAGTTGAATTGCAATTGCTTGGTGACTAAGAACATAGGTTGTTGGGTTTCAAAAGAATTCATTGTTTGAACCTTAACATGTGAATTGGTTGCCACTATAACACGAGCAGTTTCATAAGAAAGAATTGTTGTTATGATGCTAGGAAAAGTGATTGAAATTATCATTGATCAAACTTGTGCACTTTGCTAGCATTCACACTTCATAAATTATTTCTTTTATCATTTACCTACTCGAGGACGAGTAGGAATTAAGCTTGGGGATGCTGATACGTATTCAACGTATCTATAATTTATGAAGTATTCATGCCAATATATTATCATTCTTAGATGTTTTACAATCATTTTATAGCAACTTTCATTTTTTGGGACTAACCTATTGACCCAGTGCCCAGAGCCAGTTGCTGTTTTTTGCTTGTTTTTTACATCGCAGAAAATCAATATCAAATGGAGTCCAAACATCGTGAAAATTTTTGTGGATTTTTTATGGGCTAGAAGACTCCCGATGGGCCAGAGCAGCACCTGGGGGTGCCCCGAGGGGGCACAACCCACCAGGGCGCGCCAGGGGGCCCTAGCGCGCCCAAGTGGGTTGTGCCCACCTCGGTGGCCTCCCGTACCCCTTCTTTGCACTATAAATTCCCAAATTTTCCGAAACCCCTTGGGGTTAACCTAGATCAAAAGTTCCACCGCTGCAGGGCTCTGTAGCCATCGAAAACCAATCTAGACCCATTCCGGCACCCTGCCGGAGGGGGGAATCATCTTCGGTGGCCATCTTCATCATCTCGGCGGCCACCATGATGAGGAGGGAGTAGTCCACCCTCGGGGCTGAGAGTTTGTACCAGTAGCTATGTGTTTACTCTCTCTCTCTCTCTCTCGTGTTCTTGAGATGTCACGATCTTGATGTATCGCGGGCTTTGTTAATATAGTCAGACCATATGGTGTTTCCCCTCTCTATCTTGTTGAGATGAACTGAGTTTTTCCCTTTGAGATCTCGTTGTCATCGGATTGAATACTTTTATGGATTTGAGAACACTTGATATATGTCTTGCAATTGAATACTCGTGGTGACAATGGGGTATCGTATTGATTCACTTGATATATGTTTTGGCACTCAACTTGCGGATTCCTGCGGTGAAATTGGGGTAATCTATGCATAGGGGTTGATGCACGCACTACAAAAAAATACACTTTCGTGATGATATGTGTTTGTCACAGTAGGTCACGTTTTCTGTCATGCATGTACATCCATGACAGAATCAAGATAGTCATACTTGTGCTATCGTAGAAGTGTTCCATGACATTACCAAAATTATCATCACGGAAGTGTCCACTTCCATGACGATAAATCGCGCGTCACAGAAGTGCTTTCGTCAAGGGTGACCGACATGTGGCATCCATCGTAACGGAACACCGTTAAGCTATCGGATCCGGTTTTGGATCCGATAACCCGTTAATAGCCCCGACCAATGGGGATTTTCCAAGTGTAAAATCATCATTGGCTGGAGGAAACACGTGTCGGCTCACCATTGGGACAGATGTCATCCATTCATTGGACCCAAAGCGCCTATGATACGCCGACATGTGGCACGGCCCAACAAAGGCCCATTCCTGTGAAAAGGCTGGCCCATTTGACTTGGTGATAAGGTGGAGAGCCGGCCCACGGCAAGCCTGTTAATGGCCTGTTCGCATATAGCCCATTTACAGCCCGCTATCCTAGGGCCCGTTTACGGCCTATCCGAATTAGGCCCAATAGCGTCATCTGGGCCGTCCAATATAATTCCAGCCCGTTTTAACTTCCGGCCCATGTATGGCACATGATGTCTTTCGGCCCATATGAGGCCCTTAGTAACCCTCGGCCCCTTAACGGCCCGTGGTAAAATTGGCCCGTAATGAACAATGTATCACTTTATACCCATTAACAGCCCATTATTCCGTTGGGCCATTTCCAGCCCATGATATCTTTCGGCCTTCTCAGGGCCCATTTATTCTTGGGCTCATTTCCAGCATTCGGTTACTTACGTCCCGTTACTGTCATTTTCTGCTTGTGGGCCAAATTCAGCCTGTGGTTACAGTCGGCCCGTCTGTGGCCCGTTAATACGTTGGGCCGTTTTCATGTCGAAAAAAACCCGTTGGGCTGTTTTCATAGAGTTATCAAATACGGCCAATAAACATCCCGTTATTGTCCATGAATAGTACGGCGCATGATTGGCGAAATGACGATACACCCCGTAGAAGGCCCATGGATCCTATGGCCCGTAAAGGCCCATGGATCGTACGACCCGTAGAAGGCCCATGGATCCTACGGCCCGTATAGAAGGCCAATGGATCCTATGGCCCGTTGAAGGCCCATGGATCATACAGCCCGCAGGAGGCCCATGGTTACAACAGTCCATGTGCTGCCATGATTATTTTGGCCTAGTTTCCAAAAATAGGTTATTGTGGCCACTAGAAAAACACAGAAAAAGAACTGCAGTGACTACAAGCAAACAACTAAACAAGACAATAAGGAAATAAATAAGCAAGCAATTAACGCTAGCCTATTACCTCTATTACACATATTACATCCACTGGGCATCAACGTTCGCCACCAGTGCAAATATAGGGAACAAAGCAACATATTACATACACTGGCCATCAAAATTGGCCACCAGTGCAAATAAACGCGGCAGCAAAACAAGAGCATAACTGAAACAACTTCAGAAGAGCTCAAGAAATGTGGTATCCACCATGCTGGCAATAAGCTTAGCAAGCTTATTAGCTTTGTCCTGTTTGGCGCTAAAATCCTCCAACGCTTGCTGTTGCACCAGAAAGTATGCATCTGAATGCTCCAGGGACTCCCACAGTCCTTCCGCTTCTTGTCGCAGCACAGCTGATCGATGTCTTTCAGCTTGTAGTTGAGACTCAAGAAACCAAACTGATTCAGACAGTGAGTTTGAATAGCTTGTGCAAGCGGCAGTGGCCAGTAACTCCAACACTAAATCAAGACAGGACTTTGGGGTTGTCTCACTGTCTTCGAGATAGTCTTCCTTAGCTGTTTTATCAGCTTTGTTGGAGACCAACAAGGATGTGTCACTATCCTGAACCTTATCTGCATTACTTCCTTTACCATTGCTTAATAAGGCACTCTTCCCCAATATTCTGTCAGCATTCTAAAAGAAGAAACAAGCAGGCACATAACAGTTTAGCATGTACTAGTATATGAAACTCATTTCGGTGAACCAGTTCATTAGTAAGGTGGACAGGATTAAACTACCAAGTTTTCTATCGCCAAATACTAGTACATAATAAAAGCATCAAACAAACATATATCTATGTCCTATGGCCACTGCATTGTCTTGCCAAATCAAAATAGAGACACGGTTCAAATCATATCAGTTCAAGACAAAGCAGTAGTGAAAGAATACAAAGCGTGGGAAACTACACGACACAACAAGATTTCAGATGGATACCACGGGTCTACATGTACAACAACACTATTGGCTCTGTTGTGATGCTAGTAATGTGCATGATATGAGAAGTCAACTGTATACACGATTGAAATTGAAATCAACAGAGCTATTGAGAAGAACAAGCCTGTTAAAGAAACATGCGTGAGCATACCTGCTGTGCCATTGAAGTTTCGATTGGATCCTTCAATTTAAAAATAACTTTGTATGAGTAAATACAGTGATACAAGAGCAAAGCAGTATGCACGATAGCAATCATAGTTAAAAAAGGCACGCCTAAGCGAGCGCTTAAGCACGCCTAGGCTCTAGGCGTTGGCGAAACGCATTGCGCATAACTATGCTTAATCTATGCATAACTACGTATAAGCATGCGCTTTGGTCAGTAAAGTGCAAGGCGGTAGCAAAACTGACAATTAACGCCTAGCGCTTTTTTGAACTATGATAGCAATGGAATCTTAAATTAGAACAACTGTTCTTCAGGTTTAGGTACTTGTTCTACATGAACAGAGTACAGTAAGACGCAAGAATATAGTACTTAAAATAGAAAATGAGCTCATAGACCTTAACACATTCTTGGTTCGGGACCAGTACAGAACAAGGCGTTCCCAGTCATCGTCCAGTAAATGTGTCTCAGGAGAACGTAAGGGAATTTGATGAGTTTCTTTGCCGGTGAAGTACGTTTTCTTCAGGTAATTCTGATACTGCCACCAAGCATTCTCGAAGATAGCAGAGGTATTAGCACAGGTTACCTCATCCCGAGTTTCCAAATCGGTCCTTCTCTATAGAGAAAAATGGGAAAATTTGCTGTTTATAACCATCATGGAGGTAGGATGTATGGGACAAAGCAAAGTAATTGCCATGAATAACATTATTTACACATAACTCCTGGACAAACACCTGCAACTAGCATTTCCTTCATCTTCGGTATAATATTTCCAAGATGGGAAGATACGCACATATGATTTACCAACATCAAATGCGATAGATGCTAAACTATGACTAGCTGGTTGTGCTTCCTCCATAGGAATAGGCGTACTAACTGGTGGAGTTGGGGTTCGTCGTGGTAGTACTGGCCCTTTGGGCACTGGAGCTGCCTTACTAACTGCTCTTGTTTGGGAGCTCTGTGGTGGAGATGGTGTTGTGTCAACAGGAACTGGGTTACTATTTGCTGGGGTTGGGGTTAGATTGGGTGAAGCTGGTTCTCTGTCCATCGCAGTAGGGGCACAATCTGCGAGAGTTTGGGTTATGTGTGGTAGGGCTGGTTATCGTGAATGTACAACCGGGGTGCTATCTCCACCAAGAGGTAGCACGGTTTTATTTGAAGACCGTGTTTTTAGTCCGCTAGATGCTGGCATCACCCGCTCCAATTCAAATGGCTGATAAACAGGAAACATAGTTGAATGTACAGACGTTGTAGGAGAGACAGATGCAATAGATAGTGTGGAAAAAAGAGGGCATGAAATAGTTGACATGTATATTGTTTAACTAAAACGGATAGCATGACATAATTTCACATATATGATGTCTATCTAAACTGGACATCATAGCATAACATAATTCAAAGATATGATGAATAACTAAACATGATCGCAAGACCTAATTCACCTACATGTTATCTAAGCAATCAAGATCGCATCATTTAATTCACATATGTGACTTAAACAGAGGGCATTAGATATGATGTCTGAACTAGGAACATGGTGTTGAATATTGTGTATATGATGTCTAATCTATGCAATGCAAGACAACATATGCATGATATGAGCAGTATAACCGTGCCAAGTTAGAGCATACACCTCGGTGGGGGAATAGGACTGGTCATCTGTCTCTGAATCCATCTCTGAGGAGCTATCGGGACCCAACAAGAGATCTACTTCGATAGGTAGCACTGTCTACGCTGAAGGCCTTGTTTTTACTCTAGATTTTTCAATCTCCCACCCAAATGGCTGATTCATGGGAAGAGTAGTTTAATGTACAAACATTGTCGACAAATGGAAATGTAATGAAGAAAAGGATGGGCAAGATATCATTCAAATATATGATGCCTGGTTAAACAGGATGGCATTGCACATTTCACGTATATTATGGTTGTCTAAAAGACATGAGACTGCATAATTCCCATATATGATATAGAAACTAAACATGTCGCATTACAGAACATGTCTAAACTAAGCAGATGACATATGATGTCAAAAGTAGGCACTGCAAGGCAACATATGCATGATATGACTAACATCATCATGCCAAGGTAGAGCAAACACCTTGGGGGGTAAATAGGAGTGGTCAGCGGCGTCTGAATCTGCCTCAGAACAGATATCTTCCTCTGGATTACAATCTGGAGAGGGGTGGGGAGGGTTTGCCATTGAACCCACCATGGAGCGATGTCTGCATGACATTGTATTGCCACGCAAAACTCTTCTCTTTTTCTCTACATGTTCAGCATGACTGTGTACAATATCTGACATGCATATGAAAAAATATGGTGAGATTATGTAAGGAGAGCATGCATAAATTTAGAGTGATGGTAACAACTAGTGGATGGATCCAAAAATAATGATAGTAGGCTGATTATTGCTTTAATTTAATAAAAAGACAGATGATGATTGCTTTACTATTTGTTTCCCACCCAAGATGAACCACATAGGCATACCCTAGGTGAGCCAGATATTAGACAGAGATACTATTCATTGCTTCATCGATATGTGCCCCACAACTAATTTAGAACTCAAGTTTGAACATTAATTTGGACCTGACTTGGAGTCCAAGAGGTGAACAGGACGATAAAGTAGCAGGTAATTTTAAGCAATGCATAACATAAGCAGAAACAAAAGAGTGCGACCTCTCTTGTGGACCCGTGTACTCCTCAGGTTCATCTGTTGAGTCGATGATGGTGATGCGTTGCGGTGGGTGCCGACGGCAGGGAAGGAGATCTGAGGCGGCGAAAGACAGTCAGGAGTCGTGATGTCTGGTTTGGTGGATGTTTTTGTCAATGGAGCAACTCAGTTGAGTTGGACGACGTCGCGACAGGAGCAAGACAAACCACTCAAAGTTCCCTTCGACACCTACCTGTAACTGAAGTAATTCTGTAAGGGCTCATTTGGCTTGCATGATTCTAAAAACGCAGGGATAAGAAAACACCGGAATAGGATAGGAATGCACATGGTAAACAGAGCATTTGTAAACACAGGATTTCTGTCAACTTGAGTGTTTGGTTTACAGGAATTGGAAGAGCAGAGGAATGCAAAGAAACATGGCCAAAATAAAGTGAAACCATATGAAAGCGTGTATAGTTAGAATGTTATTCTACCACTAATGCACTTGGTCTTGTTTTCATGCATAGGATTTTGAAAAGTAGGTCCAGGTGGATGTTTTGCTTCATTCCTTTCAACAAAATGCATGAATAATTGAATAGTAGAGTGCCATTGGAAAATTCCCTATTGCTATGTTTTTCTGTTGAACCAAAATAGCCCTAATGGATCGACATGAATGTATAGTAATAAGTGATGCAACAAGTGTACAACCTCTTTGCCGTAGCCGTGTCGACCTCAGCATCATTGGGTTGGTAGCTGAAGCTGTTGAGGCAGAGGTGGCTGTCGGAGGTGTGGAGGAAGATCTGAGGAATCTGTAGACGGCGTCCATGGCACTGCTCTGTTGTGATGGATCGTTCTATTGTTGGAGCAGCCCCGGTGAGCCGTAAGACGTCAAGGCTGAAGCAGCACAAGACAAAAATCGTCAATCTCAGGTGGGATTCTAATAGCATCTCCAATAGATGATGTAAAATAGATGTAAAATTTACATCACCAAAAACCACCTGGCTACAACAGATGAGGTAAAAACTGTTGACTCTGAACTTAACTGTCAAAACTGAAATTTACTGTGGAATCTGAATGTTAATGTCGAAACTGAACGCAATGGTAGCAGAGAGGCACTTGACATGTAGTTTAGGGAGGGCCTGCAGTTCATCTTCAACCTGCACCCCCCTGAGCCGCCAGCCATCACCGGCCGAACCGCCGGCCCTAGCGCCGCCTCGCCGCCCCGAAACAACTCCCCACCGCCGGTCCGCCGCCGCCCCGGTCAGCCCTATAGGCCCCCGCCTCCACCCTGAACCCTAAGATAGATAGTGGGGTACCTCTCCGGCGAGCCCCCGTCCCCGCTGCAGGTGGTTCTTCCTTTACTCCGGCGAGCACCCCCACTCCCTGAAAATTGACTGACCCAAAAGTCGATTCAATTGACTGAAGTGTAGCTAAATCAGAGCAGAGCAGCAACACGAGCGAGGGGGAGAGCAGCAGCAGCAGCACGAGCGAGCGAGCGAGAGCCGGAGCAGCAGGAGTTGGGCGAGCGATCGATCGAGCAAGAGCCGAAGCAGCAGCAGCAACGCGAGTGAGTGAGCGAGCGAGAGCCAGAGCAGTAGCAGCAGATCCGGCTGGTATGGACGCCACCACCGAAGGGGCCTCGCACTAGGGGAGAGCCACCGTGGAGATGTCACCCGCGGCGCCGGCTTCAAGGTAGCCGCTCCATGGGGGTGCGGGATGGAGCACCGTCGGTGCCGGGAGGTCGAGCTAAGGAGAAGTGCGATGCGATGAGTGTACAACCTCTTTGGTGGCGCCGAGTAGGCCTCGGCTTCGTCCGAGGAGTCAGTGAGGATGCTGCGGTTCCGGTGGAGCAGGTTACGGCAGCGATGTGGGGATGGAGCAGCCGCGATAGACAAGGCGATCGTCGGAGCAGCTCCTTGGAGGTGGAGGACGGGGCGGCTGAACCGGTGGGACGACAAGATGGATGACGGATCCTTGTCCGGGGAGGTGGACGAGGTACGTCGAGCTGTTGCGGTGGACGACATCGTCGGGGAAGAGGCTCTGGCTGGGCAGCGGTGAGGTGGCAGACGGAGGAGGGTGGGATTTCGCGGCTGGAGCAGAGAGGTTATGGCGGCCTGGGATTTCGAATGGCAAAAAGGAGGCAATGGGAGAGGGTGAACCATGACTTAGGGATGCACTTGTCCAAAATGTAGGGTGTGTTACAAAATTACCCCGCACTGATTTGAACTAGCGGCCCTTTCGGCTCAGGGTTAGAAGGGGGATTTCACATGTCGGGATTTGGCGGCTGGAGGGAGTTCTCGCGCGCGTTGTAATTTTGGGATAGCAAGGCGCGGGTTGTGAAGGCGCCAGTTTTGGGAGCACGATATTTGAATTTTCAGGATATAACAAGGCGCGGGTTGAATTTTAGGGACAAGCCTAACGTGTAATATTGTACTTGTATGTACCAAATCAATTCGCACTTCCCTCAACCAAAAAGAAAACGAAAAAAATAAAACTATTCACACCACACAAAGAGAGAGTCTTGCCCCATTTTACTATAAAATATTGCTATTTAAAGCTACTCATACCAACAATTTAGTGCAATTAAATGCTATTCGGTAGTATGAATTCATTTTATGTCCAATTAAAATTTTCCGCTTGCTGTATAATGCATGTATCCTACTCATATCAACATTTTAGTGCATTCCAAATGTCTATACTACCGCTGCAATTCGAACTAAATTTGAATTCGTTTCTCTATTTCAATAACAATCTACAATCATGATTGTTGCCAACTTCAACCATCATTCGTGTATTACCTTAATAACACAGCACATGATAACTATAGAGATAGATATGAACTATGTGTACTACATGAACTCGAATTCTATTTTTTGAATACACTTGATGTTGATTCCAAATAATAGTACATTTGATGTACTAACTATATATTCATAATCTAAACCATGTTCCATACATGTACACCGTGTTTATCACACATAGTATAGTGCCCCGCCCCCTACATTATGACAAGTATATAGACCTGAGCTGCAGAAGCCACACATTAGACCAAATTATGATCAATGTTCCATATGTTATACGTCGTACTAGCAAGATGCCCATGTGTTCCACAGAACATCAACATGATCAAGGGGAGGCCTAATTTGCAAATATGGAGAGGTGTGTGGGTATCTTTTTTCAAAATTGCCATAGTTTCCTTCCTATCTGTCAGATATAAATCGGACGGCCTATATTGCAGGATGGCACCATCATCAACAACTCCATTTTTTATAAGAGTAGAGATAAAATATATTATATGTAGTATAACATGTTCATAACCACACCATGTGTATCACCGTTATATATGTTCACACATGCGTTGGTTTAAAACACTATGATAAATTCTTCAAATTTCTGAATTCGCTTTTTATAATGAAGTATGATCCTCTATTCGTCTTTTACACCCACACAATCTTCTTATCTTTGTAGCTAGCTAGCGCTAACATTCTCTCGTGCATGCAGACACCCGCATCCCTCTAACCCTCCCTCAGCATTCTCTAGCTCCATTGCGCAAATTTGTCTTTTCACTTTAGGTCGTTCACCCACGGTGTGTGTAGGCCCCCAGCTCCTTCTTTACGACACACATCGATCGATATGCCTCTCTAGCCAGGTGTGCCTAACACAAAACACAAGCTTGCCCTCTTCTCTTATCACCGTCCATGCCTCACTCCCACCACTCTTTTCATCGATCTCGTACTCGCACACTTCTCCCCCTCGATATAGTATGACTCTCGCACCACCTCCTAGATGCATACCTCTCTCTCTCTCTATCCTTCTCCTCGTGCCTCATTTGTTTCTAACACACACATGCATGTATACCGATCGATCTCCGAACATATACCTAGGTCGACTATAACTATTCCCCCATCGATCGACTGTAACGCCCGGATAATCGTGCTACAGTAATCCAACGCTAATCATGCCATGTCACCACGGTTACTGTTGATAACCTACCGTTAGTCCAAAACCGAGTCAAATTCAAAAATTAAAATAAAGTTAAATTATAAAAGTTTTCAAAAGTTAAAACAAAAATGTTCGGGCAGTGCCATAATTTGCATATTTAATTATGGTTTAATAAATATATTTTTATAAAGTGCCTAAGTGCTTTAAACTAAATAAAACAAAAAGGGGAAATAAATAAAAGGAAAAAAGGAAAAGACAAAAAAAAGAGAGAAACCCCCTGCCCCCTGGGCCTCGTCCCAGCAGGCCGGCCCATTCGGCCACACACCCAGGCCACCAGGAGGCCCACCCCGCCTACCTTATCCCCCCCCACGACCGAAACCCTAACCTACCCCACCCCCACTCGCACCACTCCCCCTCCCTCGTCTGGATCTGGATCGAGGGATCCCGATCCCCTCGCCCCTCTCCCCCGCGCGTCCGCCGTCGCCTGAAGCCGCACCGACGTCGCCGCCACCGCCTCGCCGGCGTCGCCTGTCACCGCCGTCGCCTACCCGTCTCCTCCCCATGCCTGGCCTCCTCGTCCTCCTCCCCGAGTAGCTCCCCGCGCCCCGTTGCCCGGTCCCTACTCCCCCTCTGTGAGCGCGCGCCCTTCCTCCTCCTCCTCCTCCTCTCTCTCGCGACCTTGCTCGCTCACCGCGTCGATCCGGCGTCGCCGCGCGTGCACGCGCTCGCCGCGCGCCTCGGCCCTGCTGCTCGCCTCTGCCCGCCGCTGCACTGCTGCCTGCCGCCGTCCGCAAGCACGCCGCACCCGCCGGCGGCAGCCCGTCCCCGCACGCCTCCCTCCCCCCGTCCTCCGCGCGTGCCCGCCCTTGCCGTTTTCGCCATCGCCGCATCGGCCATGGCCTCGGCCGCAGCCCCCGCGCGCGCTCGTCGCCGTGCGCAGCCACCGCGCCCGCCCGTGCTCACCGTGGCCCCGCACCACCACAATCGCGTCACGCGCATGCCGCGGCTCGCCGTCGCACCTCACCTGTGCGCCTCGCGCGCACGCGCTCGCCGCGCGCCCCGCCCGCTTGCTCCCTCTGCAGCGCGCCACCGCCCCCTGCTTCCCCCTCGACACGCTCGCCGCGCACGCGCCCGGAGTTCTGCTCCCCTGCGCCCGCTCCACTTCCTCCGCGCCCTGGCCTCACCCACCTGCGCCCAGCCGCCCATGCCTACTCCCGCCGCCACTCCCGCTGCTGAACGGCTCCGCCGCCCTATGCCACTCCGGCCGGCCGTGCCTCGCTGGCGCCAAACGCCGAGCCCAACCCCGCGGCTGGCCATGCCCAGTGCCCAGTCGGGCTCACGCCCGCACACGCACCGCCCTGTGCCCGCTAAGGCCTCCGTGCCTTTGACATGTGGGGCCACCCCCAGAACATTTAATAAAAAAAGAAGAATTAGAAAATTAATTAGAAAAATATTAATTAAATAATTAATTAATTAACTTAATTAGATCTGTTAAATTAACCTAATTAACTCTGATTAGATAACCTAATGATTAATTAACTAGTTAATTATGTTTAGTTAAACTGTGACTATGACAAGTGGGACCCATGCGTAAGTTTGACTAAGTCAACAGGACTGTTGACTGCTGACTAGACCTGCTGACTGTGCTGTTGACCCAGTCAATGGCCCCATCTGTCAGGTTGACCAGTCAACCCCTGTTGACTGCTGACATCAGCATGATGTTAATTTAAATAATTAAATAAATTCCAGAAATTAATAAAATCTTTAGAAAATCATATCTTTTAATCTGTAACTCGGATTAAATTATTTTCAACATGGAAGTTGCTTAGAACGATGAGACGAACCCGGATACGCATCCCATTCGTCTGCCACGCGTCCCTAGCATAGCGAACACGCAACTTTCCCCCTCCGGTTCATCTGTCCGAAAACGCAAAACACCGGGAATACTTTCCCGGATGTTTTCCCCCTTCACCAGTACCACCTCGTACCGCGTTAGGGCACACCTAGCATCACGCTTTGTCATGTCATGCATTTGTTTGCATTATATTTATTGTTTCTTCCCCCTCTTATCTCGCTAGACACCGAGATCGACGGCGCTGCTACCCAGTACGACTACGGTGTTGACGACCTCTCTCTCTTGCCAGAGCAACCAGGCAAGGCCCCCCCTTGATCACCAGATATCGCCAACTCTACTCTCTATACTGCTTGCATTAGAGTAGTGTAGCATGTTACTGCTTTCCGTTAATCGTATCCTGATGCATAGCCTGTCCTTGCTACTACTGTTGTTACCTTTACCTGCAATCCTAATGCTTAGTATAGGATGCCAGTTTATCATCAGTGGCCATACATTCTTATCCGTCTGCCATGCTATACTATCGGGCCGTGATCACTCGGGAGTTGATCACGGGTATATACCTATACATAATATATGATACTTGTGGTTACTAAAGACGGGTCGGCTCATAGGAGTACCCGCGAGTGATTCACGGATTGGGTCCGAAAGGACGTTTGTCCCGACGGCCCTCTGAGTGGATCTTTGTGGCGAAGCGATAGGGTAGGTTGAGACCACCTAGGAGAGAGGTGGGCCTGGCCCTGGTCGGCGTTCGCGGTTATTTCAAGATAACACGTTTAACGAGATCTTGGTATTTGATCTGAGTCTGGCTACTGGCCTATACGCACTAACCATCTACGCGGGGACAGTTATGGGCACTCGACGTCGTGGTATCAGCCGAAGCCTTCGTGACGTCAGCGACTGAGCGGCGCGCGCTGGATTGGACTGGAACGCCTGCTAGGCTAGGTCTGCTTTCGGCCGCGTTCGCAACATGCAGGTGTGCAAAGGGCGATGGGCCCAGACCCCTGCGCCATAGGATTTAGACCGGCGTGCTGACCTCTTTGTTGTGCCTAGGTAGGGCTGCGACGTGTTGATCTTCCGAGGCCGGGCATGACCCAGGAAAGTGTGTCCGGCCAAATGGGATCGAGCGTGTTGGGTTATGTGGTGCACCCCTGCAGGGAAGTTAATCTATTCGAATAGCCGTGATCTTCGGTAACAGGATGACTTGGAGTTGTACCTTGACCTTATGAAAACTAGAACCGGATACTTAATAAAACACACCCTTCCAAGTGCCAGATACAACCGGTGGTCGCTCTCTCACAGGGCGACGAGGGGAGGATCATCGGTTAGGATTATGCTATGCGATGTTACTTGGTGAACTTACCATCTACTCTCTTCTCCTGCTGCAAGATGGAGGTTACCAGAAGCGTAGTCTTCGATAGGACTAGCTATCCCCCTCTTATTTCGGCATTCTGCAGTTCAGTCCACATATGATACCCCCCTTTCCAATTGATACCAATGCATACATTTGTAGTGTATCTCCTTGCTTGTGTGTACTTTGGATGAGTAATCACGGTTGCTTTGCTCCCTCTTTTCCCCTTTCTATACTCGATTGCTATGACCATACGCTGGAGCCCAGGAGCCAGACGCCACCGTCGACGACGACTACTACTACTCGGGAGGTGCCTACTACTACGTGCAGCCCGCTGACGACGACCAGGAGTAGTTTAGGAGGATCCCAGGAAGGAGGCCTGCACCTCTTTCGATCTGTATCCCAGTTTGTGTTAGCCTTCTTAAGGCAAACTTGTTTAACTTATGTCTGTACTCAGATATTGTTGCTTCCGCTGACTCGTCTATGATCGAGCTCTTGTATTCGAGCCTTCGAGGCCCCTGGCTTGTAATATGATGCTTGTATGACTTATTTTTATTTGTAGAGTTGTGTTGTGATATCTTCCCGTGAGTCCCTGATCTTGATCATACACATTTGCGTGTATGATTAGTGTACGATTGAATCGGGGGTGTCACAAGTTGGTATCAGAGCGGACTGCCTATAGGAATCCCCCTTCCACACTCCTTGGCCGAAGTCGTGTCTAGACATTACAAAAACTTTTACTAACATGGCTGTGTGCCTTACGGGCCCACGTCGCCATCTGGGTGGTATTAGGATCTTTTACTCCTCGATCCTTACTCTGGGACTCTGAACTCTCTCCTACTCGGGTTAAACGATTTTACTAACTCTAACATTAGGATCCCATGACCACGTTCACCCCAAAGTTGGATAAGCCCTAGTTATTCTTTAGAGTAGTATTTGAACATTATCCACATTGTCATTTGACTCCTGTGAAAACATCTTTGTTTTCAGATGGAACCCATGAGGCAGGTCGTGCGCCACACGACGACCATTGGTGCCTCAGGATCACCTGCTGTGTTGGTTGAGATGATGACCTATCTGGGTTATCGTTGGCACCCTGAGTACACCATCTATGAGGAGTATCAGGACTTCAACCAGGAGCAGTACCGTGCCATCGTCCACCTCTACTCTCGGGAGTATGACTCCACTACCGTGCTGCACACTGCTCATGGTGTTGGAGTGACCATTGGTATGGCGGTTCACGATGCTGCTTATGCTGCTCTAACACATCTTCGTGGAGAGTATCAGGAGTTGGACACCTCCCCCTTCAGGAACATTGCTATCGCATCCGATGTTGGTGCGGAGGGATACTACACTGCTGCCTACTCCACTGTCACCCGAGAGCTCTTCTACCATCAGAACCTGGTTCTGCATGCTGATGGGCTGGATAGAGCTAACCGAGCTCTTCGCCATGAGTTGTCCACCACCCATCAGCACCTGTATCGTGCTCTGACGCTGTTGCACCCCTCTGTCCGATCTGGTGATCTGTCGTGTTCTGCGATCTACCCTGCCAGGACCGTGATGCCCTAGGGCGTCGGCTGGCCAGATGTGGGAGGCTACTCTCCCGCACTTGGTCCTCTTCTGCCACCTGCGCATCGGGTTCCGCACCAGAGTATCCGCGGACCCCAGGCTACTCGCGTGGAGGTCTTCCCTTCATGTCACTACCAGCTGTCGGGCTACACCTACCTCCGTAGTACCGCGTGGGACTGATGTAGACTTGCTTGTTAGTGTTAGATGCATTCGCCGTGAGCCTGCGTGCCTCCTATGATGTCTTAGTCTATGTACTGAACTCTGTGTACCGAACTCTATGCATGATCTCTTTTGTAAGATATGCCGACTACTATGTAGTATCTATCGTGCTGCTTTCGTTGTGCATGTTTCATCATGAATGATTCTTGTCTTTGCAAATTTCTCAATGCTGAACTACCCCTGTTATATATTAGCAGGATGGTTAGACCAGGTGGTCGTAGTCGTGGTGGCAACGCCCCACCACCGCCTGAGTACATGGCTGGGATGATGCAACAGTTTGAGCTGAATCGTCAGTTCATGGAGAATATTATGGCTCAGTTTCCTCGCCCCAATATGAACCAGCAGCCAACCCAAGTGACTCTGCAGGATTTCATGCGCCTCAACCCAACCGTGTACCGCAGCTCAACTCAGCCTCTGGATGCTGATGACTGGCTCCGTGACATCACCTATGAGATGGAGTCTGCTGATGTATCCCCTGCCAGCTATGTCACATTTGCTTCCTTCTTCCTGAAAGGACCCGCAGCTCAATGGTGGGACAGCCACAGGCGTACTCTGCCAGCTGGAACAATCATCACCTGGCCAGACTTCCAAGCTGCCTTCCGTGCTCGCTTCATTCCTCAGGGAGTCATGGACCGGAAGAAGCATGAGTTCCGCAACCTCACCCAAGGCAACAAAACTATGGAAGCTTATCAGCGGGAGTTTCTGGACTTGTCCCGCTATGCTGAAGAGGACATTGCAACTAATGCACGCAGACAGGAGAAGTTCCGTGATGGCCTTCAAGCTGACATCAAGCTCGCACTTCTAGTGCATGACTTTGCTGATTTCACCACCCTGGTGAACAAGGCCATCAATGTCGAAACTGGTCTGCAGGAATACCAGGGCTCTCATAGGCGCAACCGTGAAACGGGCTCATCTTCGGGCCCGTCCTCGCAGAAGCGTAAGATATGGATTCCCAACAGCATGTACCAGCCAACTGCACCTACCCCAAGGCAGTCCTATGTTGCACCTCGTCTGCCTGCTCCACCAACTAGGCAGCCAAGACTTCTAGCTCCACCACCACAAGCTCCTGTTCCCACTCCAATAATGGTTTGTGCTTCAGGTGTGGTCAACCAGGACACCGTGCTAGGGAATGCAACCAGAAACAGAATCAACTGGCCGTGGAAGCAACCAGCCCCGCAACAACAATGCCAAGTCTTATGGTCGTGTTCATGCCAACCATGTTGATCTCAATGAAGTTCTAGACCAGCCTGCTACTGTGATGGGTACACTCCTCGTAAATTCAGTACCAACATCTGTTTTATTTGATACAGGAGCATTGCACTCATTTATATCAGCTGAGTTTGCATTCATGCATGGCATTAAATACGAAGAGATGAACACAGCAGTTGTGGTACACACTCCTGCGGGCCAGTGTCAAACCTCTATGGTTAGTCACAACGTTCCCGTTGAAATTGAAGGACTGGAATTCCTTGCCTCTCCCATCGTACTAAAGTCCTATAGCATCGACCTCATTCTGGGAATGGATTGGTTAAAAGCGCATACTGCTTCTATAATTTGCGCCACTAAGGTCGTCCATCTGCTACACCCTTCTGATGAAATAATTGCTTACCAAGCTCATCTAGTTCAGAACGCCGAGGCACGTCTTTATGCCTTGAATGCGTTGAACGCTGCACCACTCGAGGGCATTGAAAACATTCCCGTCGTTCGTAAATTCCAAGACGTCTTCCGAGAAGAACTTCCAGGGATTCCCCCTGCTAGAGTTGTCGAATTCATCATCGACTTGAAACCCGGCACCACCCCTATAGCTAAACAACCCTACAAGATGCTGCCGCATGAACTCATTGAGCTTAAGGAGGAAATCGACAAATCTCTTGTCAAAGGTTTCATTCGCCCAAGTTGCTCTCCTTGGGGAGCACCTTATCTCTTTGTTAAGAAGAAGGATGGGACAAACCGATTAGTCCAAGACTACCGTCCTATAAACCAAGCTACCATTCAGAATAAATATCCTCTTCCTCGGATCAGTGATCTTTATGATCAACTGGTTGGCTCATCAGTGTTCTCCAAACTCGACTAGAGGTTGGGTTACCACCAGATCCGTGTTCGTGAAGAGGATATCCCAAAAACCGCCTTCGTGACTCGGTATGGATCATACGAGTACACCGTCATGTCATTCGGCTTAACGAATGCTCCAACCACCTTCTCTCGTCTGATGAACTATATATTCATGGATTACCTCGACAAGTTCGTCGTGGTTTATTTGGACGATATCCTTGTATTTTCCAAGAACAAGGAAGAACATGCTGAACATCTTCGTCTTGTGCTGGAAAAGCTTCGAGAGCATCAACTGTATGCTAAGTATTCCAAGTGTGAATTCTGGCTCCCCGAAGTAACCTATCTTGGGCATGTCATCTCCAAGGATGGTATTGCCGTCAACCCTGAACGAGTTCAGGCTATTCTCGATTGGACTCTTCCGAAGAATGTCAAGCAAGTCCGAAGTTTTCTCGGTCTCGCCAGCTATTGTCATCGATTCGTCGAGA
The DNA here is from genome assembly GCF_056163025.1 of Triticum urartu. Taxonomy (NCBI): domain Eukaryota; kingdom Viridiplantae; phylum Streptophyta; class Magnoliopsida; order Poales; family Poaceae; genus Triticum; species Triticum urartu. The sequence goes on from NC_141875.1 coordinate 562,950,997, forward strand.
ACTTCTCCAAGATTGCCAGGCCTCTGACTAATATGTTGCATAAGGGTGTCAAGTTCGAATGGACAGACAAGTGTCAGGAAAGTTCCAGGCGCTCAAAGACAAGTTGACTTCTGCCCCAGTGCTTGCTCCACCTGATACTAAGAAGGACTTCATCATTTACTGTGATGCTTCCCGTCAAGGATTAGGCTGTGTCCTAATGCAAGAGCGCAGAGTGATTGCTTATGCCTCTCGTCAACTGCGCCCTCATGAAGAAAACTACCCAGTTCATGACCTCGAGCTTGCTGCTGTCATTCATGCACTGAAGCAGTGGCGACATTACCTTCTCGGTAATCATTGCGAGATCTTCACCGACCACCAAAGTCTGAAATATCTGTTTACTCAGCCAGATCTGAACCTCCGTCAGCAGAGATGGATGGAGACTGTTGCAGACTTTGACGTGGGTATATCCTATACCCCTGGCAAGGCTAATGTAATGGCTGATGCCTTGAGCCGCAAGTCTTACTGCAATCACCTCCAGGTTCACAAAGTTCAGCCCTCGCTTGTCGAAGAATTTAGAAAGCTGAACCTTCATATTGTTCCTCCTGGAGCACTCGCCCCCCTCCCTCAGAGTTTCAGAAGATGAATCTTCGTGTTGTTACTAAGGGTTCTCTAAATACCCTGGCTGTCGTACCAGATCTTGTAGCTGGTATAAAGACTATTCAAGGATATGACTCTGAAGTCCATAAGATTAAACGTCATCTAGCAGAAGGAAAGCCCTCCTTCTTCTATATCGCCGATGATGGTGCCCTGTACTTCAAAGGCCGCCTAGTGGTACCACGTTCGAGGAAAAACCTGGATCAGACTAAAGAGGTTATGAAAGAAGCTCATGATACGCCTTTGTCTATTCATCCTGGTAGTACAAAGATGTACCAAGACATCCGTCAAAGATTCTGGTGGTCTAATATGAAGCAGGATATTGCTCGTTATGTTGCTGAGTGTGACGTTTGTCGCCGTATCAAAGCAGAGCATCAAAGGCCTGCTGGAACTCTGCAACCTATCTCTATTCCTAAATGGAAATGGGACCATGTTGAAATGGACTTCGTCATTGGATTTCCCAAATCGCAGAAAGGTAATGATGCTATTCTTGTCGTCATTGACCGGCTTTCTAAAGTTGCACATTTTCTGGCGGTCAAAGAGACAATCACTGCTAGTCAGCTTGCTACTCTCTACATGTCCAGAATTGTTTCACTTCACGGTATTCCACTGGTTATCAGTTCAGACCGTGGCAGCTTATTCACTTCAAAATTTTGGGCAAATTTCCAAGAAGCTATGGGAACTCACCTGTCGTTCAGTACGGCGTTTCATACTCAGTCGCAAGGACAGGTTGAACGTGTCAACCAAGTTCTCGAAGACATGCTTCGAGCTTGTGTAATTTCCTTCGGCAAGAAATGGGAGGAATCTCTTCCATATGCCGAGTTCTCTTATAATAATAGCTATCAAGCTAGTCTGAAGATGTCCCCTTTCGAAGTGCTATATGGACGAAAGTGTCAGACCCCTCTGAACGGGTCAGAAACTGGGGAACGTCCACTCTTCGGTCCGGATATTATCCAGCAGGCTGAAGAACAAGTTCGCATTATTCGTGAGAATCTCAAGACTGCTCAGTCATGTCAGAAAAGTCAGTATGACCGTCATCACCAAGACATGGTCTATCAACCTGGCGAAAAGGCTTATCTCCGAGTTACACCAATGAAGGGTGCTCACCGCTTCGGGATCAAGGGCAAGCTAGCTCCTCGCTATATCGGTCCCTTCACTATTCTCGAAAGGCGTGGAAAAGTGGCATATCAACTGGAGCTTCCATCGAACCTTTCTCAGGTTCACGATGTGTTCCACGTGTCACAACTCCGCCGTTGATTCAAGGATCCAATCCGAGCAGTGGATCATGAAGTGCTCGAATTGCAACAGGACCTCTCCTATAAAGAGCATCCGGTCCGCATTCTCGACCAAGCTGAACGCCGCACACGTCAAAAGGTGATCAAGTTCCTCAAAGTCCAGTGGTCGAATCACTCTGAAGACGAAGCCACTTGGGAACGCGAGGACCGCCTGCATGATGAATACCCCGCCTTGTTTCCTTCTACCTCCTAAATCTCGGGACGAGATTTCTTGTAGTGGAGGAGATTTGTAACGCCCGGATAATTGTGATACAGTAATCCAACGCTAATCATGCCACGTCACCACGGTTACTGTTGATAACCTACCGTCAGTCCAAAACCGAGTCAAATTCAAAAATTAAAATAAAGTTAAATTATAAAAGTTTTCAAAAGTTAAAACAAAAATGTTTGGGCAGTGCCATAATTTGCATATTTAATTATGGTGTAATAAATATATTTTTATAAAGTGCCTAAGTGCTTTAAACTAAATAAAACAGAAAGGAGAAATAAATAAAAGAAAAAAAAGGAAAAGACAAAAAAAAAGAGAAACCCCCCTACCCCCTGGGCCTCGGCCCAGGAGGCCGGCCCATTCAGCCACACACCCAGGCCACCAGGAGGCCTACCCCGCCTACCTTATTGTTGGGGAACGTAGTAATTTCAAAAAATTTCCTACGCACACGCAAGATCATGGTGATGCATAGCAACGAGAGGGGAGAGTGTGATCTACGTACCCTTGTAGATCGACAACGGAAGCGTTTGGTTAATGTAGTCGTACGTCTCCACGGCCCGACCGATCAAGCACCGAAACTACGGCACCTCCGAGTTCTAGCACACGTTCAGCTCGATGACGATCCCTGGACTCCGATCCAGCAAAGTGTCGGGGAAGAGTTCCGTCAGCACGACGGCGTGGTGACGATCTTGATGTACTACCGTCGCAGGGCTTCGCCTAAGCACCGCTACAATATTATCGAGGACTATGGTGGAAGGGGGCACCGCACACGGCTAAGAATATGATCACGTGGATCAACTTGTGTGTCAAGGGGTGCCCCCTGCCCCTGTATATAAAGGATCAAGGGAAGGAGGCCGGCCGGCCCTCTATGGCGCGCCAAGGAGGAGTCCTCCTCCTAGTAGGAGTAGGACTCCTACTAGGAGGGGGAAAGAAGTGGGGAGGGAGAGGGAAAGGGGGGCGCCGCCCCCCTCTCCTAGTCAAATTCGGACCAGGGGAGGAGGCGCGCGACCCACCTTTGGCTGCCCCTCTCTCTCTCCACTAAGGCCCATATGGCCCATTACTTCTCTCGGGGGGGTTCCGGTAACCCTCCGGCTCTCCGGTTTTCTCCGAAATCACCCGGAACACTTCCGGTGTCCGAATATAGCCGTCCAATATATCAATCTTTATGTCTCGACCATTTCGAGACTCCTCGTCATGTCCGTGATCACATCCGGGACTCCGAACTAACTTCGGTACATTAAAACTCATAAACTCATAATATAACTGTCATCGAAACCTTAAGCGTGCGGACCCTACGGGTTCGAGAACAATGTAGACATGACCGAGACACGTCTCCGGTCAATAACCAATAGCGGAACCTGGATGCTCATATTGGCTCCTACACATTCTACGAAGATCTTTATCGGTCAGACCGCATAACAACATACGTTGTTCCCTTTGTCATCGGTATGTTACTTGCCCGAGATTCGATCGTCGGTATCTGAATACCTAGTTCAATCTCGTTACCGGCAAGTCTCTTTACTCGTTCCGTAATACATCATCTCGCAACTAACTCATTAGTTGCAATGCTTGCAAGGCTTATGTGATGTGCATTACCGAGAGGGCCCAGAGATACCTCTCCGACAATCGGAGTGACAAATCCTAATCTCGAAATACGCCAACCCAACATGTACCTTTGGAGACACCTGTAGAGCACCTTTATAATCACCCAGTTACGTTGTGACGTTTGGTAGCACACAAAGTGTTCCTCCGACAAACGGGAGTTGCATAATCTCATAGTCATAGGAACATGTATAAGTCATGAAGAAAGCAATAACAACATACTAAACGATCGGGTGCTAAGCTAATGGAATGGGTCATGTCAATCAGATCATTCACCTAATGATGTGATCCCGTTAATCAAATAACAACTCTTTGTCCATGGTTAGGAAACATAACCATCTTTGATTAACGAGCTAGTCAAGTAGAGGCATACTAGTGATACTCTGTTTGTCTATGTATTCACACATGTATTATGTTTCCGGTTAATACAATTCTAGCATGAATAATAAACATTTATCATGATATAAGGAAATAAATAATAACTTTATTATTGCCTCTAGGGCATATTTCCTTCAGTCTCCCACTTGCACTAGAGTCAATAATCTAGTTCACATCGCCATGTGATTTAACAGCAATAGTTCACATCACCATGTGATTAACACCCATAGTTCACATCGATATGTGATCAACACCCAAAGGGTTTACTAGAGTCAATAATCTAGTTCACATCATTTATGTGAGTAACACCCAAAGAGTACTAAGGTGTGATCATGTTTTGCTTGTGAGATAATTTTAGTCAACGGGTCTGTCACATACAGATCCGTAAGTATTTTGCGAATTCTATGTCTACAATGCTCTGCACGGAGCTACTCTAGCTAATTGCTCCTACTTTCAATATGTATCTAGATCGAGACTTAGAATCATCCAGATTTGTGTCAAAACTTGCATCAACGTAGCTTTTTATGACGAACCTTTTGTCACCTCCATAATCGAGAAATATTTCCTTATTCCACTAAGGATAATTTTGACCAATGTCTAGTGATCTACTCTTAGATCACTATTGTACTCCCTTGATTAACATAGTGTAGGTTATACAATAGATCTGGTACACATCATGGCATACTTTATAGAACCTATGGCTGAGGCATAGGGAATGACTTTCATTCTCTTTCTATCTTTTGCCGTGGTCGGGCTTTGAGTCTTACTCAATTCCAATAAGGGAGAAGGTACAATTACCTTATCAAGTTCTACTTTCCTCCCACTCACTTCTTTCGAGAGAACCTCCTTCTCTAGAAAGGATCCATTCTTAGCAACGAATGTCTTGCCTTTGGATCTGTGATAGAAGGTGTACCCAACAGTAACTTTTTGGGTATCCTATGAAGACACACTTTTCCGATTTGGGTTTGAGCTTATCAGGATGAAACTTTTTCACATAAGCATTGCAACCCCAAACTTTAAGAAACGACAACTTTGGTTTCTTGCCAAACCACAGTTCATACGGTGTCGTCTCAACAGATTTAGATGGTGCCCTTTTAACGTGAATGCATCTGTCTCTAATGCATAACCCCAAAACGATAGTGGTAGATCGGTAAGAGACATCATAGATTGCACTATATCCAATAAAGTACGGTTATGACATTCGGACACACCATTATGCTGTGGTGTTCCATGTGGCATGAGTTTGTGAAACTATTCCACATTGTTTTAATTGAAGACCAAACTCATAACTCAAATATTTGTCTTCGCGATCAGATCGTAGAAACTTTATTTTCTTGTCACGATGTTTTTCCACTTCACTCTGAAATTCTTTGAACTTTTCAAATGTTTCAGACTTATGTTTCATCAAGTAGATATACCCATATCTGCTCAAATCATCTGTGAAGTTCAGAAAATAACGATACTTGCCGTGAGCCTTAACACTCATCGGACCGCATACATCAGTATGTATTATTTCCAATAAGTCAGTTGCTCGCTCCGGAGAACGGAGTCTTAGTCATCTTGCCCATGAGGCATGGTTCGCAAGCATCAAGTGATTCATAATCAAGTGATTCCAAAATCCCATCAGCATGGAGTTTCTTCATGCGCTTTACACCAATATGACCTAAACGGCAGTGCTACAAATAAGTTGCACTATCATTATTAACTTTGCATCTTTTGGTTTCAAATTTATGATTATGTGTATCACTACGATCGAGATCCAACGAACTATTTTCATTGGGTGTGTAACCATATAAGGTTTTATTCATGTAAACAGAACAACAATTTATTCTCTTACTTAAATGAATAACCGTATTACAATAAACATGATCAAATCATATTCATGCTCAACGCAAACACCAAATAACACTTATTCAGGTTCAACACTAATCCTGAAAGTATAGGGAGTGTGCGATGATGATCATATCAATCTTGGAACCACTTCCAACGCACATCGTCACTTCACCCTTAACTAGTCTCTGTTTATTCTGCAACTCCCATTTCGAGTTACTAATCTTAGCAACTGAACTAGTATCAAATACTGAGGGGTTGCTATAAAAACTAGTAAAGTACACATCAATAACATGTATATCAAATATACTTATGTTCACTTTGCCATCCTTCTTATCTGCCAATCACTTGGGGTAGTTCCGCTTCCAGTGACCAGTCCCTTTGCAGTAGAAGCACTTAGTCTCAGGCTTAGGACCAGACTTGGGCTTCTTCACTTGAGCAGCAACTTGGTTGCTGTTCTTCTTGAAGTTCCCCTTCTTCCCTCTGCCCTTTTCTTGAAACTAGTGGTCTTGTCTACCATCAACACTTGATGTTTTTCTCGATTTCTACCTTCGTCAATTTCTGCATTACGAAGAGCTTGGGAATCGTTTCCGTTATCCCTTGCATATCATAGTTCATCACGAAGTTCTACTAACTTGGTGATGGTGACTAGAGAATTCTGTCAATCACTATCTTATCTGGAAGATTAACTCCCACTTGATTCAAGCGATTGTAGTACTCAGACTATCTGGGCACATGCTCACTAGTTGAGCGATTCTCCTCCATCTTTTAGCTATAGAACTTGTTGGAGACTTCATATCTCTCAACTCGGGTATTTGCTTGAAATATTAACTTCAACTCCTGGAACATCTCATATGCTCCATGATGTTCAAAACGTCTTTGAAGTCCCGATTCTAAGCCATTAAGCATGGTGCACTATCAAGTAGTCATCATATTGAGCTAGCCAAACGTTCATAACGTCTGCATCTGCTCCTGCAATAGGTCCGTCACCTAGCGGTGCATCAAGGACATAATTCTTCTGTGCAGCAATGAGGATAAACCTCAGATCATGGATCCAATCCGCATCATTGCTACTAACATCTTTCAACACAATTTTCTCTAGGAACATATCAAAATAAACACAGGGAAGCAACAACGCGAGCTATTGATCTACAACATAATTTGCAAAATACTACTAGGACTAAGTTCATGATAAATTTAAGTTCAATTAATCATATTACTTAAGAACTCCCACTTAGATAGACATCCCTCTAATCCTCTAAGTGATCACGTGATCCAAATCAACTAAACCATGTCCGATCATCACGTGAGATGGAGTAGTTTCAATGGTGAACATCACTATGTTGATCATATCTACTATATGATTCACGCTCGACCTTTCGGTCTCCCTGTTCCGAGGCCATATCTGTATATGCTTGGCTCGTCAAGTATAATCTGAGTATTCGGCGTGTGCAACTATTTTGCACCCGTTGTATTTGAACGTAGAGCGTATCACACCCGATCATCACGTGGTGTCTCAGCACGAAGAACTTTCGCAACGGTGCATACCCAGGGAGAGCACTTCTTGATAATTAGTGAGAGATCATCTTAAAATGCTACCGTCAATCAAAGCAAGATAAGATGCATCAAAGATAAACATCACATGCAATCAATATAAGTGATATGATATGGCCATCATCATCTTGTGCTTGTGATCTCCATCTTCGAAGCACCGTCATGATCACCATCGTCACCGGCGCGACACCTTGATCTCCATCATAGCATCGTTGTCGTCTCGCCAATCTTATGCTTCCACAACTATCGCTACCGCTTAGTGATAAAGTAAAGCATTACAGCGCGATTGCATTGCATACAATAAAGCGACAACCATATGGCTCCTGCCAGTTGCCGATAACTCGGTTACAAAACATGATCATCTCATACAATAAAATTTACCATCATGTCTTGACCATATCACATCACAACATGCCCTGCAAAAACAAGTTAGACGTCCTCTACTTTGTTGTTGCAAGTTTTACGTGGCTGCTACGGGCTTAAGCAAGAACCAATCTTACCTACGCATCAAAACCACAACGATAGTTTGTCAAGTTGGTGCTGTTTTAACCTTCGCAAGGACCGGGTGTAGCCATACTCGGTTCAACTAAAGTTGGAGAAACTGTCACCCGCTAGCCACCTTTGTGCAAAGCACGTCGGGAGAACCGGTCTCGCGTAAGCGTACGCGTAATGTCGGTCTGGGCTGCTTCGTCCAACAATACCGCCGAACCAAAGTATGACATGCTGGTAAGCAGTATGACTTATATCGCCCACAACTCACTTGTGTTCTACCCGTGCATATAACATCAACACATAAAACCTAGGCTCGGATGCCACTGTTGGGGAACGTAGTAATTTCTAAAAATTTCCTACGGACACGCAAGATCATGGTGATGCATAGCAACGAGAGGGGAGAGTGTGATCTACGTACCCTTTTAGATCGACAACGGAAGCGTTTGGTTGATGTAGTCGTACGTCTCCACGGCCCGACCGATCAAGCACCGAAACTACGGCACCTCCGAGTTCTAGCACACGTTCAGCTCGATGACGATCCCCGGACTCCGATCCAGCAAAGTGTCGGGGAAGAGTTTTGTCAGCACGACGGCGTGGTGATGATCTTGATGTACTACCGTCGCAGGGCTTCGCCTAAGCACCGCTACAATATTATCGAGGACTATGGTGGAAGGGGGCACCGCACACGGCTAAGAATATGATCACGTGGATCAACTTGGGTGTCAAGGGGTGCCCCCTGCCCCTGTATATAAAGGATCAAGGGAAGGAGGCCGGCCGGCCCTCTATGGCTCGCCAAGGAGGAGTCCTCCTCCTAGTAGGAGTAGGACTCCTACTAGGAGGGGGAAAGAAGTGGGGAGGGAGAGGGAAAGGGGGGCGCCGCCCCCCCTCTCCTATTCCAATTCGGACCAGGGGGAGGAGGCGCGCGGCCCACCTTTGGCTGCCCCTCTCTCTCTCCACTAAGGCCCATATGGCCCATTACTTCTCCCGGGGGGGTTCCGGTAACCCTCCGGCTCTTCGGTTTTCTCCGAAATCACCCGGAACACTTCCGGTGTCCGAATATAGCCGTCCAATATATCAATCTTTATGTCTCGACCATTTCGAGACTCCTCGTCATGTCCGTGATCACATCCGGGACTCCAAACTAACTTCGGTACATCAAAACTCATAAACTCATAATATAACTGTCATCGAAACCTTAAGCGTGCGGACCCTACGGGTTCGAGAACAATGTAGACATGACCGAGACACGTCTCCGGTAACCAATAGCGGAACCTGGATGCTCATATTGGCTCCTACACATTCTACGAAGATCTTTATCGGTCAGACCGCATAACAACATACATTGTTCCCTTTGTCATCGGTATGTTACTTGCCCGAGATTCGATCGTCGGTATCTCAATACCTAGTTCAATCTCGTTACCGGCAAGTCTCTTTACTCGTTTCGTAATACATCATCTCGCAACTAACTCATTAGTTGCAATGCTTGTAAGGCTTATGTGATGTGCATTACCGAGAGGGCCCAGAGATACCTCTCCGACAATCGGAGTGACAAATCCTAATCTCGAAATACGCCAACCCAACATGTACCTTTGGAGACACCTGTAGAGCACCTTTATAATCACCCAGTTACGTTGTGACGTTTGGTAGCACACAAAGTGTTCCTCCGACAAACGGGAGTTGCATAATCTCATAGTCATAGGAACATGTATAAGTCATGAAGAAAGCAATAACAACATACTAAATGATCGGGTGCTAAGCTAATGGAATGGGTCATGTCAATCAGATCATTCACCTAATGATGTGATCCCGTTAATCAAATAACAACTCTTTGTCCATGGTTAGGAAACATAACCATCTTTGATTAACGAGCTAGTCAAGTAGAGGCATACTAGTGATACTCTGTTTGTCTATGTATTCACACATGTATTATGTTTCCGGTTAATACAATTCTAGCATGAATAATAAACATTTATCATGATATAAGGAAATAAATAATAACTTTATTATTGCCTCTAGGGCATATTTCCTTCAGTCTCCCACTTGCACTAGAGTCAATAATCTAGTTCACATCGCCATGTGATTTAACAGCAATAGTTCACATCACCATGTGATTAACACCCATAGTTCACATCGATATGTGATCAACACCCAAAGGGTTTACTAGAGTCAATAATCTAGTTCACATCATTTATGTGAGTAACACCCAAAGAGTACTAAGGTGTGATCATGTTTTGCTTGTGAGATAATTTTAGTCAACGGGTCTGTCACATACAGATCCGTAAGTATTTTGCGAATTCTATGTCTACAATGCTCTGCACGGAGCTACTCTAGCTAATTGCTCCTACTTTCAATATGTATCTAGATCGAGACTTAGAATCATCCAGATTTGTGTCAAAACTTGCATCAACGTAGCTTTTTACGACGAACCTTTTGTCACCTCCATAATCGAGAAATATTTCCTTATTCCACTAAGGATAATTTTGACCAATGTCTAGTGATCTACTCTTAGATCACTATTGTACTCCCTTGCTTAACATAGTGTAGGTTATACAATAGATCTGGTACACATCATGGCATACTTTATAGAACCTATGGCTGAGGCATAGGGAATGACTTTCATTCTCTTTCTATCTTTTGCCGTGGTCGGGCTTTGAGTCTTACTCAATTTCATACCTTGTAACACAGACAAGAACTCTTTCTTTGACTGTTCTATTTTGACCTACTTCAAAATCTTGTCAAGGTATGTACTCATTGAAAAAAAAACTTATCAAGCGTCTTGATCTATCTCTATAGATCTTGATGTTCAATATGTCAGCAGCTTCACCGAGGTCTTTCTTTGGAAAATTCCTTTCAAACACTCCTTTATGCTTTGCAGAATAATTCTACATTATTTCCGATCAACAATATGTCACTCACATATACTTATCAGAAATGTTGTAGTGCTTCCACTCACTTTCTTGTAAATACAGGCTTCATCGCAAGTCTGTATAAAACTATATGCTTTGATCAACTTATCAAAGAGTATATTCCAACTCCAAGATGCTTGCACCAGTCCATAGATGGATCGCTGGAGCTTGCATATTTTGCTAGCACCTTTAGGATTGACAAAACCTTCTGGTTGTATCATATACAAATCTTCTTTAATAAATCTATTAAGGAATGCCGTTTTGTTTATCCATTTGCCAGATTTCATAAAATACGGCAATTGCTAACATGATTCGGACAGACTTAAGCATAGATACGAGTGAGAAACTCTCATCGTAGTCAACACCTTGAACTTGTCGAAAACCTTTTGCGACAATTATAGCTTTGTAGATAGTAACACTACTATCAGCGTCTGTCTTCCTCTTGAAGATCCATTTATTCTCAATTGCTTGCCGATCATCGGGCAAGTCAACCAAAGTCCATACTTTGTTCTCATACATGGATCCCATCTCAGATTTCATGGCCTCAAGCCATTTTGCGGAATCTGGGCTCACCATCGCTTCTTCATAGTTCGTAGGTTCGTCATGGTCAAGTAGCATGACCTCCAGAACAGGATTACCATACCACTCTGGTGCGGATCTCACTCTGGTTTACCTACGAGATTCGGTAGTAACTTGATCTGAAGTTACATGATCATCATCATTAGCTTCCTCACTAATTGGTGTAGTAGTCACAGGAACAGATTTCTGTGATGAACTACTTTCCAATAAGGGAGAAGGTACAATTACCTTATCAAGTTCTACTTTCCTCCCACTCACTTCTTTCGAGAGAACCTCCTTCTCTAGAAAGGATCCATTCTTAGCAACGAATGTCTTGCCTTTGGATCTGTGATAGAAGGTGTACCCAACAGTAACTTTTTGGGTATCCTATGAAGACACACTTTTCCGATTTGAGTTTGAGCTTATCAGGATGAAACTTTTTCACACAAGCATTGCAACCCCAAACTTTAAGAAACGACAACTTTGGTTTCTTGCCAAACCACAGTTCATACGGTGTCGTCTCAACAGATTTAGATGGTGCCCTTTTAACGTGAATGCAGCTGTCTCTAATGCATAACCCCAAAACGATAGTGGTAGATCGGTAAGAGACATCATAGATTGCACTATATCCAATAAAGTACGGTTATGACGTTCGGAAACACCATTATGCTGTGGTGTTCCATGTGGCATGAGTTTGTGAAACTATTCCACATTGTTTTAATTGAAGACCAAACTCATAACTCAAATATTTGTCTTCGCGATCAGATCGTAGAAACTTTATTTTCTTGTCACGATGTTTTTCCACTTCACTCTGAAATTCTTTGAACTTTTCAAATGTTTTAGACTTATGTTTCATCAAGTAGATATACCCATATCTGCTCAAATCATCTGTGAAGTTCAGAAAATAACGATACTTGCTGTGAGCCTTAACACTCATCGGACCACATACATCAGTATGTATTATTTCCAATAAGTCAGTTGCTCGCTCCGGAGAACGGAGTCTTAGTCATCTTGCCCATGAGGCATGGTTCGCAAGCATCAAGTGATTCATAATCAAGTGATTCCAAAATCCCATCAGCATGGAGTTTCTTCATGCGCTTTACACCAATATGACCTAAACGGTAGTGCTACAAATAAGTTGCACTATCATTATTAACTTTGCATCTTTTGGTTTCAAATTTATGATTATGTGTATCACTACGATCGAGATCCAACGAACTATTTTCATTGGGTGTGTAACCATATAAGGTTTTATTCATGTAAACAGAACAACAATTTATTCTCTTACTTAAATGAATAACCGTATTACAATAAACATGATCAAATCATATTCATGCTCAACGCAAACACCAAATAACACTTATTCAGGTTCAACACTAATCCTGAAAGTATAGGGAGTGTGCGATGATGATCATATCAATCTTGGAACCACTTCCAACGCACATCGTCACTTCACCCTTAACTAGTCTCTGTTTATTCTGCAACTCCCATTTCGAGTTACTAATCTTAGCAACTGAACTAGTATCAAATACTGAGGGGTTGCTATAAAAACTAGTAAAGTACACATCAATAACATGTATATCAAATATACTTATGTTCACTTTGCCATCCTTCTTATCTGCCAATCACTTGGGGTAGTTCCGCTTCCAGTGACCAGTCCCTTTGCAGTAGAAGCACTTAGTCTCAGGCTTAGGACCAGACTTGGGCTTCTTCACTTGAGCAGCAACTTGGTTGCTGTTCTTCTTGAAGTTCCCCTTCTTCCCTCTGCCCTTTTCTTGAAACTAGTGGTCTTGTCTACCATCAACACTTGATGTTTTTCTCGATTTCTACCTTCGTCAATTTCCGCATTACGAAGAGCTTGGGAATCGTTTCCGTTATCCCTTGCATATCATAGTTCATCACGAAGTTCTACTAACTTGGTGATGGTGACTAGAGAATTCTGTCAATCACTATCTTATCTGGAAGATTAACTCCCACTTGATTCAAGCGATTGTAGTACTCAGACTATCTGGGCACATGCTCACTAGTTGAGCGATTCTCCTCCATCTTTTAGCTATAGAACTTGTTGGAGACTTCATATCTCTCAACTCGGGTATTTGCTTGAAATATTAACTTCAACTCCTGGAACATCTCATATGCTCCATGATGTTCAAAACGTCTTTGAAGTCCCGATTCTAAGCCATTAAGCATGGTGCACTATCAAGTAGTCATCATATTGAGCTAGCCAAACGTTCATAACGTCTGCATCTGCTCCTGCAATAGGTCCGTCACCTAGCGGTGCATCAAGGACATAATTCTTCTGTGCAGCAATGAGGATAAACCTCAGATCACGGATCCAATCCGCATCATTGCTACTAACATCTTTCAACACAATTTTCTCTAGGAACATATCAAAATAAACACAGGGAAGCAACAACGCGAGCTATTGATCTACAACATAATTTGCAAAATACTACTAGGACTAAGTTCATGATAAATTTAAGTTCAATTAATCATATTACTTAAGAACTCCCACTTAGATAGACATCCCTCTAATCCTCTAAGTGATCACGTGATCCAAATCAACTAAACCATGTCCGATCATCACGTGAGATGGAGTAGTTTCAATGGTGAACATCACTATGTTGATCATATCTACTATATGATTCACGCTCGACCTTTCGGTCTCCCTGTTCCGAGGCCATATCTGTATATGCTTGGCTCGTCAAGTATAACCTGAGTATTCGGCGTGTGCAACTATTTTGCACCCGTTGTATTTGAACGTAGAGCGTATCACACCCGATCATCACGTGGTGTCTCAGCACGAAGAACTTTCGCAACGGTGCATACCCAGGGAGAGCACTTCTTGATAATTAGTGAGAGATCATCTTAAAATGCTACCGTCGATCAAAGCAAGATAAGATGCATCAAAGATAAACATCACATGCAATCAATATAAGTGATATGATATGGCCATCATCATCTTGTGCTTGTGATCTCCATCTTCGAAGCACCGTCATGATCACCATCGTCACCGGCGCGACACCTTGATCTCCATCATAGCATCGTTGTCTTCTCGCCAATCTTATGCTTCCACGACTATTGCTACCGCTTAGTGATAAAGTAAAGCATTACAGCGCGATTGCATTGCATACAATAAAGCGACAACCATATGGCTCCTGCCAGTTGCCGATAACTCGGTTACAAAACATGATCATCTCATACAATAAAATTTAGCATCATGTCTTGACCATATCACATCACAACATGCCCTGCAAAAACAAGTTAGACGTCCTCTACTTTGTTGTTGCAAGTTTTACGTGGCTGCTACGGGCTTAAGCAAGAACCAATCTTACCTACGCATCAAAACCACAACGATAGTTTGTCAAGTTGGTGCTGTTTTAACCTTCGCAAGGACCGGGCGTAGCCATACTCGGTTCAACTAAAGTTGGAGAAACTGTCACCCGCTAGCCACCTTTGTGCAAAGCACGTCGGGAGAACCGGTCTCGCGTAAGCGTACGCATAATGTCGGTCTGGGCCGCTTCGTCCAACAATACCGCCGAACCAAAGTATGACATGCTGGTAAGCAGTATGACTTATATCGCCCACAATTCACTTGTGTTCTACCCGTGCATATAACATCAACACATAAAACCTAGGCTCGGATGCCACTGTTGGGGAACGTAGTAATTTCAAAAAATTTCCTACGCACACGCAAGATCATGGTGATGCATAGCAATGAGAGGGGAGAGTGTGATCTACGTACCCTTGTAGATCGACAATGGAAGCGTTTGGTTGATGTAGTCGTACGTCTCCACGGCCCGACCGATCAAGCACTGAAACTACGGCACCTCCGAGTTCTAGCACACGTTCAGCTCGATGACGATCCCGGGACTCCGATCCAGCAAAGTGTCGGGGAAGAGTTCCGTCAGCATGACGGCGTGGTGACGATCTTGATGTACTACCGTCGCAGGGCTTCGCCTAAGCACCGCTACAATATTATCGAGGACTATGGTGGAAGGGGGCACCGCACACAGCTAAGAATATGATCACGTGGATCAACTTGTGTGTCAAGGGGTGCCCCCTGCCCCCATATATAAAGGATCAAGGGAAGGAGGCCAGCCGGCCCTCTATGGCGCGCCAAGGAGTCCTCCTCCTAATAGGAGTAGGACTCCTACTAGGAGGGGGAAAGAAGTGGGGAGGGAGAGGGAAAGGGGGGCGCCGCCCCCCCTCTCCTAGTCCAATTCGGACCAGGGGGGAGGAGGCGCGCGGCCCACCTTTGGCTGCCCCTGTCTCTCTCTACTAAGGCCCATATGGCCCATTACTTCTTCGGGGGGGGGGGGTTCCGGTAACCCTCCGGCTCTCCAGTTTTCTCCGAAATCACCTGGAACACTTCCGGTGTCCGAATATAGCCGTCCAATATATCAATCTTTATGTCTCGACCATTTCGAGACTCCTCGTCATGTCCGTGATCACATCCGGGACTCCGAACTAACTTCGATACATCAAAACTCATAAACTCATAATATAACTATCATCGAAACCTTAAGCGTGCGGACCCTACGGGTTCAAGAACAATGTAGACATGACCGAGACACGTCTCCGGTCAATAACCAATAACGGAACCTGGATGCTCATATTGGCTCCTACACATTCTATGAAGATCTTTATCGGTCAGACCGCATAACAACATACGTTGTTCCCTTTGTCATCGGTATGTTACTTGCCCGAGATTCGATCGTCCGTATCTGAATACCTAGTTCAATCTCGTTACCGGCAAGTCTCTTTACTCGTTCCGTAATACATCATCTCGCAACTAACTCATTAGTTGCAATGCTTGCAAGGATTATCTGATGTGCATTACCAAGAGGGCCCAGAGATACCTCTCCGACAATCGGAGTGACAAATCCTAATCTCGAAATACGCCAACCCAACATGTACCTTTGGAGACACCTGTAGAGCACCTTTATAATCACCCAGTTACGTTGTGATGTTTGGTATCACACAAAGTGTTCCTCCGGCAAACGGGATTTGCATAATCTCATAGTCATAGGAACATGTATAAGTCATGAAGAAAGCAATAGCAACATACTAAACGATCGGGTGCTAAGCTAATGGAATGGGTCATGTCAATCAGATCATTCACCTAATGATGTGATCCCGTTAATCAAATAACAACTCTTTGTCCATGGTTAGGAAACATAACCATCTTTGATTAACGAGCTAGTCAAGTAGAGGCATACTAGTGACACTCTGTTTGTCTATGTATTCACACATGTATTATGTTTCCGGTTAATACAATTCTAGCATGAATAATAAACATTTATCATGATATAAGGAAATAAATAATAACTTTATTATTGCCTCTAGGGCATATTTCCTTCACTTATCCCCCCCACGACCGAAACCCTAACCTACCCTACCCCCACTCGCACCACTCCCCCTCCCTCGTCTGGATCTGGATCGGGGGATCCCGATCCCCTTGCCCCTCTCCCCCGCGCGCCCGCCGTCGCCTGAAGCCGCACCGACATCGCCGCCACCGCCTCGCCAGCGTCGCCTCCCCGTCTCCTCCCCACGCCGAGCCTCCTCGTCCTCCTCCCCGAGTCGCTCCCCGCGCCCCGTTGCCCGGTCCCTACTCCCCCGCTGTGAGCGCGCGCCCTTCCTCCTCCTCCTCTCTCTCGTGACCTCGCTCGCTCACCGCGTCGCTCCAGCGTCGCCGCGCGCCTCGTCCCTGCTGCTCGCCTCTGCCCGCCGCTGCACTGCTGCCTGCCGCCGTCCGCAAGCACGCCGCACCCGCCGGCGGCAGCCCGTCCCCGCACGCCTCCTTCCCCCCCGTCCTCCGCGCGCGCCCGCCCTTGCCGTTTTCGCCATCGCCGCATCGGCCATGGCCTCGGCCGCAACCCCCGCGCGTGCTCGTCGCCGTGCGCAGCCACCGCGCCCGCCCGTGCTCACCGCGGCCCCGCACCACCACAATCGCGTCGTGCGCACGCCGTGGCTCGCCATCGCACCTCACATGTGCGCCTCGCGCGCACGCGCTCGCCGCGCCCCCCGCCCGCTTGCTCCCTCTGCAGCGTGCCACTGCCCCCTGCTTCCCCCTCGACGCGCTCGCAGCGCCCGCGCCCGGAGTTCTGCTCCCCTGCGCCTGCTCCACTTCCTCCGCGCCCTGGCCGCACCCACCTGCGCTCTGCCGCCCGTGCCTACTCCCGCCGCCACTCCCGCTGCTGCACGGCTCCGCCGCCCTACGCCACTCCGGCCGGCCGTGCCTCGCCGGCGCCAAACGACGAGCCCCACCCCGCGGCTGGCCTTGCCCAGTGCCCAGTCGGGCTCACGCCCGCACACGCACCGCCCTGTGCCCGCTAAGGCCTCCGTGCCTTGACATGTGGGGCCGCCCCTAGAACATTTAATAAAAAAAGAAGAATTAGAAAATTAATTAGAAAATATTAATTAATTAGATCTGTTAAATTAACCTGTTTAACTCTGATTAGATAACCTAATGATTAATTAACTAGTTAATTATGTTTAGTTAAACTGTGACTATGACAAGTGGGACCCACGCGTAAGTTTGACTAAGTCAACAGGACTGTTGACTGTTGACTGGACCTGCTGACTGTGCTGTTGACCCAGTCAATGGCCCCATCTGTCAGGTTGACCAATCAACCCCTGTTGACTGTTGACGTCAGCATGACATCATGCTGATGTCATAAATCCAAATCCGGATTAATTTAAATAATTAAATAAATTCCAGAAATTAGTAAAATCTTTAGAAAATCATATCTTTTAATCCGTAACTCGGATTAAATTATTTTCAACATGAAAGTTGCTCAGAACGACGAGACGGACCCGGATACGCAGCCCGTTCGTCCGCCACTCATCCCTAGCATAGCGAACACGCAACTTTCCCCCTCCGGTTCATTTATCCGAAAACGCAAAACACCGGGAATACTTTCCCGGATGTTTTCCCCCTTCACCGGTACCACCTCGTACCGCATTAGGGCACACCTAGCATCACGCTTTGTCATGTCATGCATTTGTTTGCATTATATTTATTGTTTCTTCCCCCTCTTATCTCGCTAGACACCGAGACCGACGCCGCTGCTACCCAGTACGACTACGGTGTTGACGACCCCTCTCTCTTGCCAGAGCAACCAGGCAAGCCCCCCCCTTGATCACCAGATATCGCCTACTCTACTCTCTATACTGCTTGCATTAGAGTAGTGTAGCATGCTACTGCTTTCCGTTAATCCTATCCTGATGCATAGCCTGTCCTTGCTACTACTGTTGTTACCTTTACCTACAATCCTAATGCTTAGTATAGGATGCCAGTTTATCATCAGTGGCCATACATTCTTATCCGTCTGCCATGCTATACTATCGGGCCGTGATCACTCGGGAGTTGATCACGGGTATATACCTATACATAATATATGATACTTGTGGTTACTAAAGACGGGTCGGCTCATAGGAGTACCCGCGAGTGATTCACGGATTGGGTCCGAAAGGACGTTTGTCCCGACGGCCCTCTGAGTGGATCTTTGTGGCGAAGCGATAGGGTAGGTTGAGACCACCTAGGAGAGAGGTGGGCCTGGCCCTGGTCGGCGTTCGCGGTTATTTCAAGATAACACGTTTAACGAGATCTTGGTATTTGATCTGAGTCTGGCTACTGGCCTATACGCACTAACCATCTACGCGGGGACAGTTATGGGCACTCGACGTCGTGGTATCAGCCGAAGCCTTCGTGACGTCAGCGACTGAGCGGCGCGCGCTGGATTGGACTGGAACGCCTGCTAGGCTAGGTCTGCTTTCGGCCGCGTTCGCAACATGCAGGTGTGCAAAGGGCGATGGGCCCAGACCCCTGCACCATAGGATTTAGACCGGCGTGCTGACCTCTTTGTTGTGCCTAGGTAGGGTTGCGACGTGTTGATCTTCCGAGGCCGGGCATGACCCATGAAAGTGTGTCCGGCCAAATGGGATCGAGCGTGTTGGGTTATGTGGTGCACCCCTGCAGGGAAGTTAATCTATTCGAATAGCCATGATCTTTGATAACAGGACGACTTGGAGTTGTACCTTGACCTTATGAAAACTAGAACCGGATACTTAATAAAACACACCCTTCCAAGTGCCAGATACAACCGGTGGTCGCTCTCTCACAGGGCGACGAGGGGAGGATCATCGGTTAGGATTATGCTATGCGATGTTACTTGGTGAACTTACCATCTACTCTCTTCTCCTACTGCAAGATGGAGGTTACCAGAAGCGTAGTCTTCGATAGGACTAGCTACCCCCCTCTTATTCCGGCATTTTGCAGTTCAGTCCACATATGATACCCCCTTTTCCAATTGATACCAATGCATACATTTGTAGTGTATCTCCTTGCTTGCGAGTACTTTGGATGAGTACTCACGGTTGCTTTGCTCCCTCTTTTCCCCTTTCTATACTCGATTGCTGCGACCAGACGCTGGAGCCCAGGAGCCAGATGCCACCGTCGACGACTACTACTACTACTCGGGAGGTGCCTACTACTACATGCAGCCCGCTGACGACGACCAGGAGTAGTTTAGGAGGATCCTAGGAAGGAGGCCTGCGCCTCTTTCAATCTGTATCCCAGTTTGTGTTAGCCTTCTTAAGGCAAACTTGTTTAACTTATGTCTGTACTCAGATATTGTTGCTTCCGCTGACTTTTCTATGGTCAAGCTCTTGTATTCGAGCCTTCGAGGCCCCTAGCTTGTAATATGATGCTTGTATGACTTATTTTTATTTGTAGAGTTGTGTTGTGATATCTTCCCGTGAGTCCCTAATCTTGATCGTACACGTTTGCATGTATGATTAGTGTACGATTGAATCGGGGGCGTCACATCGACGTGCCTCACAAGTTATGTCTCTCCTTTCTCTGACAAAGGACGATTGGTCTTCCTAGGTAGTTATGTCTGCTTACCACATCCATATCGCTCCCCCGCTCATCATTCGTGCATGCCTCCTGACCCGTCTCTCACACGCACATGCACAGACAGCCAACCATCCCTCTCTTATTGATATTGCAGGCATGCCCTCCGGTTGTCTAGCAAGCCTATCCCACCATTTGTTAGAAGCAACTCCACTACCACCCCCTCCAACACTCTAGCTCTATCTCTCTCCCAACCTTATTCCTCTCCTACACATATGCATGGATGCCAATCGATCTCCCTTAATACATGAGGTAGGCCTCTCTCCTCCTCCACACATATACCAGCCATTGTACCTCTATAGTTAATTAGGCCTCCCTCCCCCTCACCACACACCGATAGTCGAGCGCTGTAGGTAGGTATCCATGCCACAGAGACAAACTGCACCTATCCCCTCTCACGTTCCAGTAGGCCAGCCACTCTATATCTTTGACGTGGGCACACACAAATTTGATGGCACTCTTTATCGATCGCACGCGCACACACACACATCCTCCCTCTCTTCGATTCTATGAACACCTCAAGCCGATGATACCTCCACTCTCTTCTTGTGGATCGCCCCCTCTATATATATGATATATCCAGGACTCTATTTCACACACATTGCATATGTTACATTTTTTATTGACCCCACCCCCCAAAAAACTCTCACGAACCCACACACTATATCTATCTATGTTTGTATCTCTCTCACACAACCCCACGTAGGTGGTGTATGTATACAAGAAGAGAATAGGTGCTCCGTGCACGTACTCACGCTTCGTGCCTAGCCACACCCGCGCGGGTACACGGTGGAGCTCATTTCTGTACGAAATGGCAGCCCACGTGCTAATTTGAACGCGTGCAGCGGTTGTTTACCTACGGAGGTCGTGTACCACGCGTGGTTTGTCTCTCTTTAGAGTATCTCACAATGGAGCCTGCCTGGTTTGTCTCTCTTCAGAGTAGCTCACACAAGGCTGCGATGGCCTCTCTCTCTCTCTCTCACCGTTGGTCACTGATCCGGCCGCATCCCGTCCGCCGGCGGAAAGGGAGGACATGCATCGTTTCTCCATTTGACGGCGCCGAGGCAGCACGTCCCGATCTGCAGTACACGCCATTCTCTCTGACCAAGCTCTGACATGGTAGGGCCTACGCCACCTGCTCGCTGCCGCAGTATGGGCAGATTCCGCCCGCCGCCACTCACCTAGTTACATCCCGATGACCTCCAGGTATCCCCTCCGGCCTTGCTCCACTACCCGTCTTCCCATATCACTGCATGTGGATCTTCCATAGCTCTTTGCCCAAAACGTAGCTCGTCCAGCGTGCTTTCCATATTGCAATCTCGTCCTCACACCGTTTTAGACAAACACAACTGTGTTGTTATCTTCCCTTAGGACAAGGAATATGCTTCTTTTTTGTCGCTGCATGTGTCATCAACTGTTATTGGCCAGTAATTGTTTCCTTTCTACCTCTTTTTTGCAAACAGGGCTATCCATTTCACCTCGTTGCTATTGTGACCTTTTGGTGAACTGCACAAAATCACTTTTTTCTTAAGAGTGTTTTGTGCAGTTCTGCCAAAATGTCACATGGGCAACGTCTCTACATTTCATTGCGACTGCACAAAGTGAGATTGGTTTTGCTCTATCATCCTCATCCAACTTCGAGCCTAATCTTCCCCAACTAGTTAGTCTTAAGAGAGACTGCAAAGGTGATCGGCTTCTATTTGTGTGTTTATTGTTTCATCAGCAGTCCTCTATTATCGTAATCACACTTAATATCTCTGGAACAGGGATGCTCAGCTCGATTTTAGTGGAACTACACAAAATGATCGGAATGTTGCATGCTCCAGACAGCTACTTTTTTTCCCAACATGCCTTGTTGATTTAGACAGAGCTGGGGGGACGTTGCTGCCAATGAAAGCATGGATCAATTTTAATTTAACACCTTCTCACAACTTTGTCTTCAGTTGTGATGTAAATATTAGCTCTGATTAGCAAGGAAGTTAGTTTTTTATTGTTTCCGAAAGAGCATCGATGGCAAAACACACGAAACAAAAGCTGAAAGCTCACACCATTGTACAATTTCATGTCGCTGGAAAATTATTTGTATAGTACGTCAATTATGTAACCAAATGCTGGAAGCTTGATAGCATTGCCAGAAGCCTCTTCAGCATCCGGGTCCATGTGCCATGCACAAAATTATACTCCTTCGTTCCTATATATTTGTCTTTTTACAAATTTCAAATGGGCATATTTTAGAGTGTAGATTCACTCATTTTGCTTCGTATGTGTACTCCCTCCGTTCCTAAATATTTGTCTTTCTAGAGATTTCAACAAGTGACTACATACGGAGCAAAATGAGTGAATCTACACTCTAAAATATGTCTATATACTTCCGTATGTAGTAGTCCATTTGAATCTCTAAAAATACAAATATTTGAGTAGTCACTCATTGAAATCTCTAGAAAGACAAATACTCCGGAGTATATTTAAGAACCGAGGGGGTAGTGCACAGCCGCATGGGAGACTCAGACTGGTCGTTGCGCCGCATTAATAGTGAGTAATGAGTAGTCAAATCATAAGCCACACCTTTCCCACTGTAAGTTGCTCGGAAGAAGCAACCATCAATACGCTCTTCTTTGAATCCGCTCATACTACTCCATCTGTCACTGTTTATAGAGCGCGCTTCAGAAAAAGAGAAAATCTCTGGGACCAAGGCAACTAGCGACCGGCCTGAAAAATAGCATTGGTAGTTATAGCACGGCATCTATTACTAGAGGAAATAATGTGTACACACATGCATGCAGTGCTTCCACCCCGGGTACACACATGCATGCACTTACTCCACTCCGTAGTACTACATCAAGAGAAAATTGTGGTTACCATGCCCTAATTAATTGAGCATTAAACCAAACGCATCTAAAGTCTCTCTGGTGGTGGAAATGCATTGAGAGAAATGCATCATAATGAAGCGCGCCCTGTAAACTGTGACGGAGGGAGGAGTAGTATGAAGGTGCAAAACAAAGTACGCGTATGGCCAGTCTGTCAACGCACCTCCTCTTGGCATATCACTGACATGTGGGACTGGAGTGTGAGCAAACCGATCTCAATTGACGACAAAATGGCCAACCTTCCGTTCCTTGAGAGAGACGAGGAGCGAGAACACACAGACGGGCTCGCATGGAGGCTAAGATATATTCAAGCATGGTTGATCGATATCATCATTACATGTTGGGCTGCCGTTTTCCGCCCTTCTCCGGAATAAATGTGTACTTTATCAGAGATTAAAAAAAGAGTACAAAGGCTCCACCATGCGGTTCTAGTAGTAGTACTACTCGTACTACTAAACCTTGTGCTTGGCTCTTAGCCTCTTGTGAAGTTGAACAATGATGGTACTCTGCACGTTCGGTACCATAGTGTATGCCTCTGGCAATCTGACACCGAATGAACTGATGCATGTACACCGCCTGGGCGAGGGTACGTTGCATTAGTCAAAAGGCGTAAGCGAGCTTCACCTTGTCCTGCAAGCTTCTCCTTGTTCTACAAGTTGACGGCACACACCAACAAGTAGTGCTAGTCCATACTCCCTCCTTTCCGGTTAATATGGCTTAATCTTTTTTGTGGGTAAATGAGAGAGCTTTATTCGTATATAAGCATTCTTAGGATGATCAACCAAGACACTGGTCACTAGGAAGCGAGGTACCCCGCAAAAAAAGTAGGAAGCGAGGTGTTTCATCAAGCCAGCTCTCGACCACATTCAAAGTGCAGCAAGCACGGTTCGCACAAAGATGCGCCGCAAGGTTTGCTAACCTGTTTACATGCTGAATAACAAAAAAGAGGAAATATTACCAAGTGCTCCTATTTGTAATAGGATATGAGCCAGAATTAAGCGAGAATTGTGGCGAGTGTTCCATGCAATCAACTTCCATTATCACATGCGAGAACCCTCGAAGAGAACCAAATGTGTTGAAGATTGCTTTATCACATTTTAAAAATATAATAAGAGTGCAGATGCTCCTCCATCCGGTTCCTAGTACTACCTCTATAGACTATAGTAGTAGTAGTACTAGTAAACTTTGCGCTTGGCTGTTCACCTCTTCGGGAAGTGCAACAATAATAGTACTAGTAGTATAGTGTATGCTTCTGGCAATCTGACACCGAATTAACTGTTGCATGTCCACCTCCTGAGCGAAGGACAGCTTGCATTAGTCAAAAGTTTCTCCTTGTCCTGCGAGCCACCGCACGCAAGCTTCTCCCATCCTGCAAGCTTCTCCTCGTTCGGCAAGTTGACGGGACACAACAAAGTAATGCTAGTCCATACTGCCTCCTCTTCGGTTAATATGGCTTAATTTCAAACAAGATAAATACATTGTCTGTTATTGTATATTTGTAAAAATACGGCCAGTGGACTTCATAATACGCTCATTACGCTAAATATATACATTTTCCGGTGTTTATACGGTCACTAGCTCACCCTGGCTGAGTATGTGTGTGCATGCACGTGTAGGTTGAGCACTTGAGCGTGACCGTGTGTGTTCCGTCGTGTGCTCGGACATGCATGCATTAGGGCGTCGCGCGCGTTTTTGCGTCCATGTGTACGTGTGACTATTGCATACACGTAGGGGGAGTACGTGTAGGGGCCACTAAAGGAGCAGTCAAATCACACAGTAAGTTAGTCGGAAGAAGCAACCATCATTTCACTCTTCAATGACACATGCGCAATATAAAATGGTTGATATGGAGAGAAAAAGAAAAGCACTATATATACACTAGCAGGAGCCTAAGCTACAAGCCTGCTTGCTTGGGTTGCTCTCTTCACAAGCATAGAACGACGGTGGCCACACCGCTGGTCACATATCCGGTCTGATCCCGCAGCTGGGGGAAGGGAACAATGTTGTGCGTAGACGCGGTCGACATCGGCGAGGGAAAAAATCCACAGTCGGTGCGTCCCAATCAGGGGTCACCGCGGTATGGGCCGATGCCACGTCCCAACCGCCCTTCTAGCTACAGCCCGACGTCCCAGGTAGTCCATCTTCCTTTTGGAGCCGGCTTGCTCCACTGTCGCAGCTCCACACGTAGCTCCACCTCCATGTTGCTTTGTTGGTCGAAAAGGAATGAAAATGGAGTGGAAAGTTTCCGTTTTTCCGGAGAAAAAATGGAAACGGAGAGAAACCAACGTTTCGTTTCGTTGGATTGCACCATCGAGCAAAACCAGCATTTAAATCACGTCTGTCATGTTCGTGTCTCACCCTCCTCCAGGGCTCGACCGCACACGGTCGCTCAGCATGCCACTCACAGCAAACCGAGTATACGATAAATTTCCCGCCTGCTTGTCGATGGATCACGCCATGGAGTACTAGTACTACCGGAAGAGATTGACGAGTTGGGGAGGACAGCTAGCTATAGCACAGACTCCCAAGAACTTTTTACATGCATGTTGTGGCTGGCTATTGAGACCTTTGAACGCGGAGCAGTCGCGTGCACCAGGAAGCGGCACGGGCGACGCTCTCTCGGCCGGCACGCCGCTTCAATGCCGGCGCCAGTGAGAGGTCGCGTCCGCTCTGGCCGGGCATGAATGCGGCACTGACCGTTTCGGGCGGGAAGCACGCGCGGGTGATGAAGAGGGTTCGGGTTTGTAACGAGCGGCCGTGGCAGCGGTCCGGACGCCCGCAAACAAGAGATGTTGTACGTTAATATTGCCGCGTATATAATTAACAACGTAAATAATGTGCCAGTTGGACAAATATGATTGGAGATGGAAATGGAAATGGAATTTCACGTAAACACGGACATGCATGTCTATGTCTATGTGTGTGTGCGCGATAACTCTCGCGACCTGAAAGTGGGGGCGTGTTTTTGATTGAGTTTTCTTTCTTGGTACGTTAAAAAATTGTCTGCCAGTTTTTGTTTCTTTTTTCCGGGAACACATGTATTCTATTTAAAACCAATGCTATGGAGAGATTGTTTTACTCCATTATAGCCTCTTGATTGATAGAATTTATCGCGTCTCGCTCTCTCACCCTCTCCATATCAAAACAAGATGACAGTGTCCAAACTATCTCTCTCCTCATCGGTGGTCACAGATCTGGCCGAATCCCGTCCGTTGCGGGAGGTGAGGAGGTGCAGCGTTGACGTTGTCGCCGTCGGCGATGGAGGAAGCCGATGCGCACCGTCCTCTCGGAGCCGGCGCTGGCGCGGATGAATGTCCTCCGCGCCCTTGTTCGCTGCCGTCGTGTGGGCAGATCCCGCCCGCCCGCCTAAGCGACATCTCGCCCACCTCAGGTATAACTTCTTGTACTGGTCCAGCTCCCTAGGTCGCTGCATGCAGGTTCTCTTTTATGCGACTACTCCCTAGCTCCCCATGTATAGTAGCTAGGGTTTGTCGGTTGGTCCAACATCACCTACTATTATAGAGGAAATGCCACTCGAAATGTTGTCCTGATTTATGCCTCGGTGGAGTTATGCATTTTGTTTCGACAAAAAGTACATGGTGGTTGTGCGGTCATTGTCCATATGCTCCTATTGCTGCTGCTAATCTAATACTATCACTGGTTAAATGAAGAAATGCTTTTTTTCTCGGGTATCCTGGTTTAGTTCCCATCAAGATAATCATGATGCTACCGTTTTTTGGTGTACTTTTCATAATTCTTATTTACAATTGAGATGTCCTTGTTAATCTTATAAAACAAAGTAACAACACTATATCCCTTTTTTATATATTTTTGGAAACAACGATGCGTATCTCCATACCCGGGCATGTCTTCCTCAATTTTAGTGGAACCACACAAAATTGGATGGCCATTGTTGTTCCGCCTCACTGTCCTTTGCCACATGGTTCTTCCTTCCTCGAGCTTGAGTATTGAGAAGAAACAGACCACAGTGAGGATTTGTCGAACTGAAGGAAATATGCCCTAGAGGCAATAATAAAATTATTATTTATTTCCTTATTTCATGATAAATGTTTATTATTCATGCTAGAATTGTATTAACCGGAAACATAATACATGTGTGAATACATAGACAAACAGAGTGTCACTAGTATGCCTCTACTTGACTAGCTCGTTAATCAAAGATGGTTATGTTTCCTAACCATGAACAATGAGTTGTTATTTGATTAACGGGATCACATCATTAAGTGAATGATCTGATTGACATGACCCATTCCATTAGCTTAGCACCCAATCGTTTAGTATGTTGCTATTGCTTTCTTCACCACTTATACATGTTCCTATAACTATGAGATTATGCAACTCCATTTACCGGAGGAACACTTTGGGTGCTACCAAACGTCACAACGTTACTGGGTGATTATAAAGGAGTACTACAGGTGTCTCCAAAGGTACATGTTGGGTTGGCGTATTTCGAGATTAGGTTTTGTCACTCCGATTGTCGGAGAGGTATCTCTGGGCCCTCTCGAAAATGCACATCACTTAAGCCTTGCAAGCATTGCAACTAATGAGTTAGTTGCGGGATGATGTATTACAGAACGAGTAAAGAGACTTGCCAGTAACGAGATTGAACTAGGTATTGGAATACCGACGATCGAATCTCGGGCAAGTAACATACCGATGACAAAGGGAACAACGTATGTTGTTATGTGGCCTGACCGATAAAGATCTTCGTAGAATATGTAGGAGCCAATATGGGCATCCAGGTCCTGCTATTGGTTATTGACCGGAGACGTGTCTCGGTCATGTCTACATTGTTCTCGAACCCGTAGGGTCCGCACGCTTAAGGTTACGATGATAGTTATATTATGAGTTTATGCATTTTGATGTACCGAAGGTTGTTTGAAGTCCCGGATGTGATCACGGACATGACGAGGAGTCTCGAAATGGTCGAGACATAAATATTGATATATTGGAAGCCTATGTTTGGATATCGGAAGTGTTCCGGGTGAAATCGGGATTTTACCGGAGTACCGGGAGGTTACCGGAACCCCCCGGGGAGCTAGATGGGCCTTATTGGGCTTTAGTGGAAAAGAGAAGAGGCAGCCCATAGTGGGCCACGCGCCCCTCCCCTCCCTTGGTCCGAATTGGACAAGGAGAGGGGGCCGGCCCCTCTCTCTCTTTTCCCCCCTCCAAGAGTCCTATTCCAACTAGGATTGGGGGGGGGGGGGGAATCCTACTCCCAGAGGGAGTAGGACTCTCCTGGTGCGCCCCTCATGGCCGGCCAGCCTCCCCCCTTTAGTCCTTTATATACTGAGGCAGAGGCACCCCAGAAAAACACAAGTTGATCCACGTGATCATATTCTTAGCCGTGTGCGGTGCCCCCTTCCACCATAGTCCTCGATAATATTGTAGCGGAGTTTAGGCGAAGCCCTGTTGCAGTAGTTCATCAAGATCGTCACCACGCCGTCGTGCTGACGGAACTCTTCCCCGACACTTTGCTGGATCGGAGTCCGGGGATCGTCATCGAGCTGAACGTGTGCTAAAACTCGGAGGTGCCGTAGTTTCGGTGCTTGATCGGTCGGGCCGTGAAGACGTACGACTACATCAACCAAACGCTTCGGTTGTCGATCTACTAGGTATGTAGATCACACTCCCCCCTCTCGTTGCTATGCATCACATGATCTTGCGTGTGCATAGGAATTTTTTTGAAATTACTACGTTCCCCAACAGTGGTATCAGAGCCTAGGTTTTATATGTTGATGTTATATACACGAGTAGAACACAAGTGAGTTGTGGGCGATATAATTCATACTGCTTACCAGCATGTCATACTTTGGTTCGGCGGTATTGTTGGATGAAGCGGCCCAGACCGACATTACGCGTACGCTTACGCGAGACCGGTTCTCCCGACGTGCTTTGCACAGAGGTGGCTTGCGGGTGACAGTTTCTCCAACTTTAGTTGAACCAAGTGTGGCTACGCCCGGTCCTTGCGAAGGTTAAAACAGCACCAACTTGACAAACTATCGTTGTGGTTTTTATGCGTAGGTAAGATTGGTTCTTGCTTAAGCCTGTAGCAGCCACGTAAAACTTGCAACAACAAAGTAGAGGACGTCTAACTTGTTTTTGCAGGGCATGTTGTGATGTGATATGGTCAAGAGATGATGCTGATTTTTATTGTATGAGATGATCATGTTTTGTAACCGAGTTATCGGCAACTGGCAGGAGCCATATGGTTGTCGCTTTATTGTATGCAATGCAATCGCGATGTAATGCTTTACTTTATCACTAAACGGTAGCGATAGTAGTGGAAGCACAAGCTTGGCGAGACGACAAAGACGCTACGATGGAGATCAAGGTGTCACGCCGGTGACGATGGTGATCACGACGATGCTTCGGAGATGGAGATCACAAGCACAAGATGATGATGGCCATATCATATCACTTATATTGATTGCATGTGATGTTTATCTTTTATGCATCTTATCTTGCTTTGATTGACGGTAGCATTATAAGATGATTTCTCACTAATTATCAAGAAGTGTTCTCCCTGAGTATGCACCGTTGCGAAAGTTCTTCGTGCTGAGACACCACGTGATGATCGGGTGTGATAGGTTCTACGTTCAAATACAACGGGTGCAAAACAGTTGCACACGAGGAATACTCAGGTTATACTTGACGAACCAAGCATATACAGATATGGCCTCGAAACACGGAGACCGAAAGGTCGAGCGTGAATCATATAGTAGATATGATCAACATAGTGATGTTCACCAATGAAACTACTCTATCTCACGTGATGATCGGACATGGTTTAGTTGATTTGGATCATGTGATCACTTAGAGGATTAGAGGGATGTCTATCTAAGTGGGAGTTCTTAAGTAATATGATTAAATTGAACTTAAATTTATCATGAACTTAGTCCTGGTAGTATTTTGCAAATCATGTTGTAGATCAATAGCTCGCGTTGTTGCTTCCCTGTGTTTATTTTGATATGTTCCTAGAGAAAATTGTGTTGAAAGATGTTAGTAGCAATGATGCGGATTGGATCCGTGATCTGAGGTTTATCCTCATTGCTGCATAGAATAATTATGTCCTTGATGCACCGCTAGGTGACGGACCTATTGCAGGAGCAGATGCAGACGTTATGAACATTTGGCTAGCTCAATATGATGACTACTTGATAGTTTAGTGCACCATGCTTAACAGCTTAGAATCGGGACTTCAAAGACGTTTTGAACGTCATGGACCATATGAGATGTTCCAGGAGTTGAAGTTAATATTTCAAGCAAATACCCGAGTTGAGAGATATGAAGTCTCCAACAAGTTCTATAGCTAAAAGATGGAGGAGAATCGCTCAACTAGTGAGCATGTGCCCAGATAGTCTGAGTACTACAATCGCTTGAATCAAGTGGGAGTTAATCTTCCAGATAAGATAGTGATTGACAGAATTCTCTAGTCACCATCACCAAGTTAGTAGAACTTCGTGATGAACTATGATATGCAAGGGATAACAGAAACGATTCCCAAGCTCTTCGTAATGCGGAAATTGATGAAGGTAGAAATCAAGAAAAACATCAAGTGTTGATGGTAGACAAGACCACTAGTTTCAAGAAATGGGCAGAGGGAAGAAAGGGGAACTTCAAAAAGAACAGCAAGCAAGTTGCTGCTCAAGTGAAGAAGCCCAAGTCTGATCCTAAGCCTGAGACTAAGTGCTTCTACTGCAAAGGGACTGGTCACTGGAAGCGGAACTAGCCCATGTGATTGGTAGATAAGAAGGATGGCAAAGTGAACATAAGTATATTTGATATACAAGTTATTGATGTGTACTTTACTAGTGTTTATAGCAACCCCTCAATATTTGATACTAGTTCAGTTGCTAAGATTAGTAACTTGAAACGGGAGTTGCAGAATAAACAGAGACTAGTTAAGGGTAAAGTGACGATGTGTGTTGGAAGTGGTTCCAAGATTGATATGATCATCATCGCACACTCCCTATACTTTCGGGATTAGTGTTGAACCTGAATAAGTGTTATTTGGTGCTTGCGTTAAGCATGAATATGATTTGATCATATTTATTGTAATACGGTTATTCATTTAAGTAAGAGAATAAATTGTTGTTCTGTTTACATGAATAAAACCTTATATGGTTACACACCCAATGAAAATAGTTCGTTGGATCTCGATCGTAGTGATACACATAATCATAATATTGAAACCAAAAGATGCAAAGTTAATAATGATAGTGCAACTTATTTGTAGCACTGCCGTTTATGTCATACTGGTGTAAAGCGCATGAAGAAACTCCATGCTGATGGGCTTTTGGAATCACTTGATTATGAATCAGTTGATGCTTGCGAACCATGCCTCATGGGCAAGATGACTAAGACTCTGTTCTTCGGAACAATGGAGCGAGCAACAGATTTGTTGGAAATCATACATACTGATGTATGTGGTCCGATGAATATTGAGGCTCGCGATAGGTATCATTATTTTCTGATCTTCACAGATGATTTGAGCAGATATGATTATATCTACTTGATGAAACAAAGGTCTGAAACATTTGAAAAGTTCAAAGAATTTCAGAGTGAAGTGGAGAATCATCGTAAAAAAAATGAAAGTTTCTACGATATGATCGCAGAAGTAAAATATTTGAGTTACGAGTTTGGTCTTCAATTAAAACAATGTGGAATAGTTTCACAAACTCATGCCACCTGGAACACCACAGCATAATGGTGTGTCCGAATGTCATAACCGTACTTTATTAGATATGGTGCGATTTATGATGTCTCTTACCGATCTACCGCTATCGTTTTGGGGTTATGCATTAGAGACAGCTGCATTCACGTTAAATAGGGCACCATCTAAGTCCGTTGAGACGACACAATCTGAACTGTCGTTTGGCAAGAAACCAAAGTTGTCGTTTATTAAAGTTTGGGGTTGTGATGCTTATATGAAAAAGTTTCATCCTAATAAGCTCAAACCCAAATCGGAGAAATATGTCTTCATAGGATACCCAAAGGAGACTGTTGGGTACACCTTCTATCACAAATCCGAAGGCAAGACTTCTGTTGCTAAATTAGGAGTTTTTCTAGAGAAGGAGTTTCTCTCGAAAGAAGTGAGTGGGAGGAAAGTAGAACTTGATGAGGTAACTGTACCTGCTCCCTTATTGGAAAGTACTTCATCACAGAAATCTGTTCCTGTGACTACTACACCAATTAGTGAGGAAGCTAATGATGATGATCATGTAACTTCAGATCAAGTTACTACCAAATCTCGTAGGTAAACCAGAGTGAGATCCGCACCAGAGTGGTACGGTAATCCTGTTCTGGAAGTCATGTTACTAGACCATGACGAACTTGCGAACTATGAGGAGGCGATGATGAGCCCAGATTCCGCTAAATGGTTTGAGGCCATGAAATCTGAGATATGATCCATGTATGAGAACAAAGTATGGACTTTGATGGATTTGCCCGATGATCGGCAAGCCATAGAAAATAAATGGATCTTCAAGAGGAAGACGGACGCTGATAGTAGTGTTACTATCTACAAAGCTAGAATTGTCGCAAAAGGTTTTTCGACGAGTTCAAGGTGTTGACTACGATGAGATTTTCTCACTCGTATCTATGCTTAAGTCTGTCCGAATCATGTTAGCAATTGCCGCATTTTATGAAATCTGGCAAATGGATAAACAAAACTGCATTCCTTAATGGATTTACTAAAGAAGAGTTGTATACGATGCAACTAGAAGTTTTTGTCGATCCTAAAGGTGTTAACTAAATATGCAAGCTCCAGCGATCCATCTATGGACTGGTGCAAGAATCTCGAAGTTGGAATATACGCTTTGATAAGTTGATCAAAGCATATAGTTTTATGCAGACTTGCGGTGAAGCCTGTATTTACAAGAAATTGAGTGGGAGCACTACATCATTTCTAATAAGTATATGTGTATGACATATTGTTGATCGAAAATAATGTAGAATTATTCTGCAAAGCATAAAGGAGAGTTTGAAAGGAGTTTTTTCAAAGAAACACCTCGGTAAAGCTGCTTACATATTGAGTATCAAAATCTATAGAGATAGATCAAGACGCTTGATAAGTTTTTTCAATGAGTACATACCTTGAAAAGATTTTGAAGTAGTTCAAAATGGAACAGTCAAAGAAAAAGTTTCTTGCCTGTGTTACAAGGTGTGAAATTGAGTAAGACTCAAAGCCCGACCACGGCAGAAGATAGAAAGAGAATGAAAGTCTTTCCCTATGCCTCAGTCATAGGTTCTATAAAGTATGCCATGCTGTATACCAGATCTATTGTATGCCCTACCACTGAGTTTGGCAAGGGAGTACGATAGTGATCTAGGAGTAGATCACTGGACAGCGGTCAGAATTATCCTTAGTGGAATAAGGATATGTTTCTCGATTACGGAAGTGAAAAAAGGTTCGTCGTAAAGGGTTACGCCGATGCAAGTTTTGACACTAATCTAGATGACTCTAAGTCTCGGTCTAGATACATATTGAAAGTGGGAGCAATTAGCTAGAGTAGCTCCATGCAGAGCATTGTTGACATAGAAATTTGCAAAATACATGCGGATCTGAATGTGGCAGACCCGTTGACTAAGATTCTCTCACAAGCAAAACATGATCACACCTTAGTACTCCTTGGGTGTTAATCACATAACTATGTGAACTAGATTACTGTATCTAGTAAAACCTTTGGGTGTTGGTCACATGGCGATGTGAACTATGGGTGTTGATCACATGATGATGTGAACCATCGATGTTAATCACATGGTGATGTGATCTAGATTATTGACTCTAGTGCAAGTGGGAGACTGAAGGAAATATGCCCTAGAGGCAATAATAAAATTATTGTGTATTTCCTTATTTCATGATAAATGTTTATTATTCATGCTAGAATTGTCTTAACCGGAAACATAATACATGTGTGAATACATAGACAAACAGAGTGTCACTAGTATGCCTCTACTTGACTAGCTCGTTAATCAAAGATGGTTTTGTTTCCTAACCATGAACAATGAGTTGTTATTTGATTAACGGGATCACATCATTAAGTGAATGATCTGATTGACATGACCCATTCCATTAGCTTAGCACCCGATTGTTTAGTATGTTGCTATTGCTTTCTTCATGACTTATACATGTTCCTATAACTATGAGATTATGCAACTCCCGTTTACCGGAGGAACACTTTGGGTGCTACCAAACGTCACAACGTTACTGGGTGATTATAAAGGAGTACTACATGTGTCTCCAAAGGTACATGTTGGGTTGGCGTATTTCAAGATTAGGTTTTGTCACTCCGATTGTCGGAGAGGTATCTCTGGGCCCTCTCGAAAATGCACATCACTTAAGCCTTGCAAGCATTGCAACTAATGAGTTAGTTGCGGGATGATGTATTACAGAACGAGTAAAGAGACTTGCCGGTAACGAGATTGAACTAGGTATTGGAATACCGACGATCGAATCTCGGGCAAGTAACATACCGATGACAAAGGGAACAACGTATGTTGTTATGCGGCCTGACCGATAAAGATCTTCGTAGAATATGTAGGAGCCAATATGGGCATCCAGGTCCTGCTATTGGTTATTGACCGGAGACGTGTCTCGGTCATGTCTACATTGTTCTCGAACCCGTAGGGTCCGCACGCGTAAGGTTACGATGATAGTTATATTATGAGTTTATGCATTTTGATGTACCGAAGGTTGTTTGAAGTCCCGGATGTGATCACGGACATGACGAGGAGTCTCGAAATGGTCGAGACATAAATATTGATATATTGGAAGCCTATGTTTGGATATCGGAAGTGTTCCGGGTGAAATCGGGATTTTACCGGAGTACCGGGAGGTTACCGGAACCCCCCGGGGAGCTAGATGGGCCTTATTGGGCTTTAGTGGAAAAGAGAAGAGGCAGCCCATAGTGGGCCACGCGCCCCTCCCCTCCCTTGGTCCGAATTGGACAAGGAGAGGGGGCCGGCCCCTCTCTCTCTTTTCCCCCCTCCAAGAGTCCTATTCCAACTAGGATTGGGGGGGGGGAATCCTACTCCCAGAGGGAGTAGGACTCTCCTGGCGCGCCCCTCATGGCCGGCCAGCCTCCCCCCTTTAGTCCTTTATATACTGAGGCAGAGGCACCCCAGAAAAACACAAGTTGATCCACGTGATCATATTCTTAGCCGTGTGCGGTGCCCCCTTCCACCATAGTCCTCGATAATATTGTAGCGGAGTTTAGGCGAAGCCCTGTTGCAGTAGTTCATCAAGATCGTCACCACGCCGTCGTGCTGACGGAACTCTTCCCGGACACTTTGCTAGATCGGAGTCCGGGGATCGTCATCGAGCTGAACGTGTGCTAAAACTCGGAGGTGCCGTAGTTTCGGTGCTTGATCGGTCGGGCCGTGAAGACGTACGACTACATCAACCAAACGCTTCCATTGACCCCCCCTCTCGTTGCTATGCATCACATGATCTTGCGTGTGCGTAGGAATTTTTTTTGAAATTACTACGTTCCCCAACACGAACTTCATAGGTGCCTCACCCAAACTTGATGCCAAATGGATGATGCATTACCACGATGACCTATCGATGCTCATGGTTGTGCCTCATGGTTGCATCGGCTGCCGAAGCTGATCGATTTTCAATGAAAAACAAGCTATCTTCCATCAGTGCTCTTTGCTTGTTAGCCACAAAGATGATATCCTTTGTCACTTCACCTTGGTTGCAATCCACTACCGGCTGTGCTTTTCTCTTTCACCCAGCGCCTGTGCGGGAGGGCCACCGACCCCTTCTTCCTCGCTGCCGTATGTAGTCTGGGCAGATCCGACCTCCCGCCGCACGCCTTGCCACATCCCGACGAACCTAAGGTATAATTTTCTTTGAAACTGTCATTGGTCTAGCTGCATGCTGATCTTTTTCGATTCTGTAGTCGAATCTAGGTCTTGGTTCAAAGAGGAAATAAGGGTGCGGTGGGGTGGAGCATGACTCTAGGACGTGGTTCAATGAGGAAAGGAGGGAGGGAAAGTAGTATAGACTAGCTATCCATCCACTTTGTTGGTCAAAAAGGGGAAAAGGGGGTAACCTAGTACACACATCTGTAAGAAACCCAACTCTTTGTTGAAAAGGGAAAGAAACTGGGGTGTCGGGTAGTTTGTGTAGGACTAGATTTGCTGCCCTCACATCGAAAAAAGTTTCAAAGAGAACAAATATGGGACCAACGCAGATATGCTGCTTGGCTACATACTCTGTATCACCCATTTATATGTGTGGACGCACATGGTGCTGGCATGTCCCGTGTCCCATCCACATGATCGTGCAGTGTGTTTTGAGATGTTGTGCTACTTGTATTGGTACTGTTTTAAATAAATGTTGAATTGAAGCTATTGTATTTTAAGCAATGCCACTCTCAGAATTAACTACTGAACTATTTTAAGAGAATTTCTCTGTTAATATGAATCAATGCAACCATTTTAGAAATGCTACTGTACTATACTTTGTTTTCCATCAAGATAAGGTAGATGCTTCTTTTTGTGGCCGCATGTTTCATCCTCCTTTATTGGCAGTAATTGTTTCCTTTTTTGCCTCTGTTAAATCATGGATATCTATTCAACTTGTTGCTATAGCAAACTTAAATGTCTCACCGATGACTTTACTTGATTTCAGAGTAACTGCACAAAACGAGATTGGATTTCCTATTCGTGTTGGCAAATTCATACGTGATCTTGTGTGCGTCATGACAGGTTGGTACTTGCCTTCATCCACATGATCGTGCAGTTTGTTTTAAGATGATGTGCTACTTGTATTGGTACCGTTTCAAATAAATGTTGAATTGAAGCTATTGTATTGCTGTCTTTTCCCATTAAGTAGTGAACAGAAATGGGACCAACCCAGACATTATGCTTGTTGCTTTGTTACAATAAACTCTGCATCACCCCCTTTATAAGTAGATGGAAGCACATGTTGTTGTTGCGCCCACTCTTCCCTGGAACTGTTTATGCTTTTTGTTAATCTAATGCCGCTGGTAAAATTAAGCAATGCCACTCTCAGAATTAACTACTGAATCTTATTTCAAAACTGCAACACTTGTTAGGGATTGGCGGGATTACCATTTTTGTGGCCGCATGTTTCATCCTCCTTTATTGGCCAGTAATTGATTCCTTTTTTGCCTCTGTTAAAATAGGGATATCTATTCAACTTGTTGCTATTGCGACATTTTGCTTCGCTTAATTTTGGTGGAACTGCACAAAATGAGACCGGATTTCCATATATGTGTTGAGATCTCTTTTAGATCCACCTCAGGCGTTGTTTCAAATCTTGGTCTTGAAAGGTCAGTACCTACTTTCCTCAGAATTAACTACTGAATCTTAGTTCAAAACTGCAACACTTGTTAGGGATCGGCGGGAGTACCATTTCTGTTAGGGATCGGCCGGAGTACATGTTTAAGAAATGTATTGTTCAGATAATGTCTCTGTTATTATATATCAGTTACAGTGTTTTACAAATGGTACTATCCTGCTTTGTAGTTCTTTCCACATGTTTAACCAAGATATTGTTAAGATAATGTCTCTTTTAAAATGAATGAGTCGCATTGTTTTAGGAATGATAGTTTTCTGCTTTGTCGTTCTTTATACATGTTGAAACAAGGCATTGTTAAGATAATGTCTCAGTTAATATGAATGAATCACACTGATTGAGAATTGCTACTCTCCTGCTTTGTTTCCCATTAAGATAAGGTAGATCAGTAGATGTTTTTCTTTTGGGAGTACAAGTCATCAACCGTTATTTCTCAGTAATTGTTTCCCTTATACCTTTTGTTGCTTACAGGGATATCAAAATTAAAGCTCGGTTTTATTCCGACTTTGATTTTAGTTGAACTGCACAAAAGGAGCCAATGTGTCTAAGGCAAACTGCTTCATTAGTTGGTCCAGTTGGTCTTACCACTTTGCAGAAAGAAGCAGTCACTGTTTGCGCTACATTACACAAGGAGTGATCGAGAAGCTTTACAGAGTATTAGTAGACGCTGGTGACATGACTAGTCTGCAGAGATGGCTGCTTTACTTGTGGTTCGGAGGAACACTGGGCAAACAAGTGCCCAAACAAGTACCAAGAGGCCAAGACAGGACTCCAAGTCTGTCAATGTCACTCTAAGCAACAATGATGGGGCATTTGGGTATGGTAATCTGTTTACCATACTTTCAGTTTGTTAGTCCACCGATTGGTGGGTTGACACTGGGGCCAATATTCATGTGTGTGCTGATGTGTCTTTGTTTTCTG
The DNA here is from genome assembly GCF_056163025.1 of Triticum urartu. NCBI lineage: Eukaryota > Viridiplantae > Streptophyta > Magnoliopsida > Poales > Poaceae > Triticum > Triticum urartu. The sequence goes on from NC_141875.1 coordinate 562,989,517, forward strand.
GCAGCATATAAATACGAAATCCACAGGGATGCTCAGCCTGATTTTAGTGGAACTGCACAAAATGTTCAGATGGTTCGTGTCCCCCATAATAATACTTCATCATGCACAATACATCGAATGGTTCTCTAATCATTCGTCGTCACCTTGAGCCACCGGACTATCAGATGACAAACTGGTGACAAACCCTGCCCGTTCCACAATCATAGGCATTACATATTTTGAATGGGAAAAGCTTGTCAAAGTTGACATTAGTTTAATATATTGGAATTGGAAAACCTTGTCAATTTTTACTGATTGATGTTAGCCAGAAGACATGCATTTGATATATTTAGTGGGACGCCCTTTGCTATGAGCAACGTCGATCATTTTTTCCTATTCCTATCTTCAGTTCAGAAGTAAATATTTACTCTGCTGAGATGCATAGTCACATGAATGTTGACTTATGTAAGATATTTTAAGAGTTTGTTCTGAATATTGTCTATGTAATGCCAGGCCTTGTGTTTGATTGCAAAGTTGAGCTTGGAATGTTGTGGCATGCGGCATCACAAGCTGTTCACCGTGCCTCCTGAGAATAATGCTTCGTATTGTTTTGCATGTAGATCTAATGCCAGTGATTTGCTTGTTAGGAAGATCATCTTCTTCTGTTGTTTCCATGCTTAAGAAGTTCATCGTCTTATGTTTCACTCATAGCCTATACGACAAGTCGGGTAGGTTAGACGTGAAACCATATGATCTTCCGACCAACTCATCATCTTAGGCCGTGATTGGATCATCGTTTTCCAACCAAAACTGCTTGTAAAACTGACGCTTGTAAATAAAAGCAGTTGGTCTCGCGCGAAGCGTTTGGTTGGTCGATTTCGACTAGTAAAATATACACCGGTCTCTCAAATTACACGCGTAACCCGCCGGTTTTACTTACAAACCTCGGGCCCTCGGTTTCATTATGCCTGTATTTTACGCATTGTTTCCGATGACAATTAAATTACACTTGTATCTTAATACAGTTGTGAAATAAACCATAGCACCCAAGCGCGGCTTTACCGTTTCATGCCGTCTCAGTCTCTCGAAGGTGCTCATAGGTGTGTAATGATCATGGCTTCCTGAATGAGCAGTGGGCGATGTATTAGACCATCCGTAGGGCCCGCGAGGCCCTCTCCGTCGTCCTTTGAGTTGTTGCGCTCGCTGTGGCACCGAGCATTGTTAACATGGTCAATGAGCATGCGAATTCAGGAGATGACTTTATTTTGACTGGTTGACAGTACGGACCCACTAGGGCCATAGCCGTACGTACGCAAGTGCCTCCTTATTATGTACAACTATATTTTTTTTGCTTCCTCCTAGTTTCTTGACATCACGGTCCCACACCATTGTCAACCTATGTAGTCAATAAACGAGAGAATTGCACAAGGTGCGACCGACAGCCGGGACCAAGCAGCTCGAGCAGTATTTGTGTTTTTGAGGCATGAGCACTGCAGAGTTTTTCTTGGCGATGTTTTCGTTGTTGTTCACATGAGAGCAGGGTATTAACAGGGCGGGCTATGGCCCGTCTAGCCCAAGACAGATATCCATCCCAGATATTTTTTTTCAAGATATTAAATTTTTTAGGCCCTAGAAAAAGATATTAATTTTTTTCAAGATGAAAATGGCTAGCCCAGCTATACGTTTTTTGAGGAATACCCAGGCAAGGTCAACTTGTTATTCTCCGCCCCGCTCGGCTGCAAATCTTTCCTTGGAGGGATGCATTAGGCTTAACAGGAAAATGGGCTTTAAAAATAATAAATGGGATGTAATTATAAAAACTGGGCAGTAACTATAAAAAATGCACCAAGCACGGAATTAGTTTATAAAATATTATTTATGGGTTTTGAAAATCTTAATTTTTAATTGTTGCGCGCGCAATGTTTCATTAGATTTTTATGTAATACAAATTAATATTTAATCTGACTAGAAATTTCGGGATAAAAATATTTCGGATCCCATCAAAATGTGGGAAATTTTATTGAGTTATGTCTTGAACGGTTGGTTGAAATTATTAATCATTGTCCTAGCTAGAAAATGGGATGTACTTTTAACAAACTATAAATGGGATGTAGTAAATTCCATTAGAATTCAAAAATGGGTTGTACATTCTTACAAATCGCAAATGGGCTATATGTTCTCTCCCACACACTTGTGGGCCTACTAAGTTGACGTGTCCCCTAAAAAATAAGTTGACGCGTATGCAAGACTTTGTGAACTTATTATAGTCAACACACGGTTCTAGCAGCAGTGGCCGTTGGATGTCCACCCAACGGATGCCGTGCTTCTTCCTAAATCTCGGATATTCTAGCTTCACCCGCCCAAAAAATGATTCCTCCCCCTAACATCTGGGGCGCGCCGTTTCGGAAGCTGGCCTGTGGGCCTACTAAGTTGACGCGTACCAAGGGCTTTGTCAACTTAGTCAATATGAACGATTCTAGCTGTAGTGACCATACGATGTCCATCCAATGGCCGTAGTGCTTCTTCAACCTCTGGTCTTCTTGATCCAGCCGCCCAAAGCAGCGCCGGTTGTGCCGCGTGCTCCTGCCTCTCGTGGCCGGCTATGATGCCGCGGAGGCCTCACCGCCCCCTAATACTCCCACCGCTAGCCAGGCCATCTCTCTACTCACCCACACCCCCTGTTATTCCGCAGTGATGGCAGCCTCACACCACAGCCGAACCAGTGAACCATCGTACTCCTCTCTGCGCGGGCTTCCACTGTCGCGTCTTCCCCGGCTCCGCGTCGTTCCCTTCCTAGGCCTCGCCGTCGTCCACCGCGCTGGTGCTCTCGACGCAGTGTGCTCAATGTGGTCAAGGAACGGCTTCCATCGGACGTGGACTGTACATGGAGAGGCTGACAGCTGGGTCCACGATGGTAGCAAGGAAGTGCCTCCTTATTACGCGAAAAATAATGATTCCTCCACCTGACAGCAGGGACCCACCGGACGGGCCACCGTATTTCACAAAAAAACATTTGCCCCCTGACTGCTAGGACCCACCAGAAGGGCCACCGTATTGCGCGAAAAAAACGTTCCCCCGCTGTCATCTCGGACCCACCAGAAGTGCCTCCTTATTACGCACAAAAAAATGAATACTCCCCCTGCTGGTTGGGACCCACCTTGGTGGGAGGCTGACTTGTGGGCCTACTAAGTTGAAGGGGATGGAGTGCTTTGTCAACTTAGTCAATATGAACGATTCTAGCTCCAGTGACCGTACGATGTCCATCCAATGGCTGCAGTGCTTCTTCAACCTCTGGTCTTGTTGCTCCAGCCGCCCAAAGCAGCGCCGGTCGTGCCGCATGCTCCTGCCTCCCATGGCCGGTTGTGCTGCCGCGGAGGCCTCACCGCCCCGTACTATTCCCACCACTGGCCAGGCCATCCCTCTACTCACCCACACCCCCTGTTATTCTATGGCGACGACAGCCTCACACCGCAGCGAACCAGTGAACCCTCGTACTCCTCTACGCGTGGGCATCCACTGCCGCATCTTCCCCGGCTCCGCGTCGTCCCCTTCCTAGGCCTCGCAGTCGTCCACCACCCTGGTGCTCTCGGCGCGGCATGGTCAACGTGGTCAAGGAACGGCTTCCATCAGACGTGGACTGTATGTGGAGATGCTGACAGCTGGGTCCACGGTCGCAGCAAGGAAGTGCCTCCTTATTACGCGCAAAATAATTATTCCTCCACCTGATAGCGGGGACCCACTGGACGGGCCACCGTATTTCACGAAAAAAATGTTTCCCCCTGACTGCTGGAACCCACCAGCTACATCTTCGCATGCAAGGAAGTGCGTCCAGCCAAAAAAAATGATTCGCCCCCCTGACTGCTGGGACCCACCAGCTACATCTTCACACTCAAGGAAGTGCGTCTGGGCAAAAAAATGATTCGCCCCCCTGACTGTTGGGACCCACTAGCTACATCTTCGCATGCAAGGAAGTGCGTGACAGTCGGGACCCACCTGGTCGAAGCGTACGTAGCGTTGTCATTCTGGTCGCGAACGTGTATGTACATACTAGTCGATGTAGAAGCGTGCACGTGTCGTAGTAGAGGCGTGCACGTAGCATGTACACGTACGTACAATGGCCAGTGTGCAAGAAAGAAAATACGGCCACGTACGTACATACGGGCGGGGTCTCGAACGTCTACTCGCGCGTACGTACGGCCAGGGCTCGTGTACATGGCTGGGTCGAACGGAGAAATAGCGTCATCGTCGTGTTCATGGGGAGCCAACCGGCTGGGTCAGAACGGAATGCGTCGTCGTGTTCATCGTGAGGGCTTGGACGGAACAGCCAATGGAAAAGGCCTGTCTTACCGCAGAACGGAGGAAATGGCCTTGTGTTAGACCGGCCACGTTCGAAACGGGATCCTGTTCACCAGGACGGGTCTGGCGTACCAGAGAACGGAGGAAACGGCCTTGTGTTCGACCGGCCACGTTCGAAACGGGATCCTGTTGATCAGAAGGGGTGTGGCGTACCGCAAAAACGGAGGAAACGGACTTGTGTTGGAGTGCTACGGTCGAAATGGGGGTCCTGTTCATCGGGAGGGGTGTGGCGCACCGCAAAACGGGACTCCACGGGATACTGTTCATCTCCACCGTCGACCCCCTCCAGCCTCCACGGGCAACTGTTCATCCACCGTCGACCTCCTCCAGCCTCCACCCGCGACTGTTCATCCACGGGCTCCTGTTCATCCAGCCTCCACCGCACGCTACTCCATCGGCTACTGTTCAACCAGCCCTCCCCACGGGCTCCTGTTCAACCACCCCTCCACGGGATACTGTTCATCCTACCCTCCACGGGGTGGTCCTGTTCATCCTTCCCTCCACGGGGTCCTGTTCATCCAGCCCCAACCGACTCGATCGATCGAGGTACTGTTCATCCAGAAGCAACACCACCGGGTCCTGTTCATCCACCCCCACCGGGAACTGTTCATCCACCCCCCCGCAACGCTCACTGTTCATCCAGAGGCAGCATCGATCGGCTTTAGTTAGCAGCAGTAGCGAAGGATTCGCTCGATCGGGTTCAGTTAACAGCCATCGATCGATCGCTCGGGTTCAGTAATGCATAGCCTGCAGTGCAATCGCTCGAGTTCAGTTAGAGCCCAACGCCTCGCACACACGCGCGAATGTACGAGAGAAACGCGCATTGCTCGGCCCCCGACCACCCATTGTAACCGGGGACTCCCCGATATTTTCCGCGCCCTCGCTTCTACCACGGTTTTTTTCGTCATGGACGGCCCAAAGAATGTCATGCAGCTGCGTCTCCGGCCCGCCCAGGACGAAGAGCCCATTTTCTGTCATGATTTTTTGTCATAGAAGTAGGACCCCACCACATCTATGATGATACCGGGTTTTGTCACAATTATCGTCATAGAAGTGTCATAAGTATGACAAAAAAAATCCGTTCGGCCCAAAATGTCACGGATGTGTCTTTTTTTGTAGTGACGTTCTTGTCCTTGTTTCTCCGATAGAAATCTTGGGGCACTCTTTGTAGTTCTTTGTGTGGATTGAGTATTATGAATATGAATATGCTTTGGTGTTATTCTAGTACGAACTCTAGGATAGATCGAACGGAAACAATAGCTTTCTGTTATTTTAGTACGAACTCTTGAATAGATCAATCGGAAAGAATAGCTTTGAGATGGCTTCGTACCCTACAAACAATTTCTATCTTTTGTTCTCCTCTAATAGGAACTCGAGAGTGATTCTTTGTTACACTTTGAGAGATAATCATATGATCCAACTATGTTAGCACTATTGAGAGATTGCACTAGCGAAAGTACGGACCCTAGGCCTTGTTTTTAAAGCATTGCAGCACCATTTTTGTGCCTGTTTACTATTTGCTACCTTGCTGTTTTTATTTATTCAGATTATAAAAATATATCTCTACCATCCATATTACACTTTTATCACCATCTCTTCGCTGAACTAGTGCACCTATACAATTTTCCATTGCATTGGGTGTGTTGGGGACACAAGAGATTTCTTGTATTTGGTTGCAGGGTCGTCTGAGAGAGACCACCTTCATCCTACACCTCTCACGGATTGATAAACCTTAGGTCATCCACTTGAGGGAAAATTACTACTATCCTACAAAACTCTGCGCTTGGAGGCCCAACATGTGTCTACAAGAATAAAGTTGCGCAGTAGACATCACATCTTCACCAGCAACATTGTAACACCCTCGATGCGACTATAGCTCCCACGTGTCGAGGCACGACTTAGAGACATAATCGCATTGAAGGCATATGTCACAAGTTAGGCAATCTTCACAACATCCCATGTAATAATAATAAAAGGGGAGATAACATAGTTGGCTTACACTCGCCACGTCAATCAAGTACATAAATAACATTACATCATCCAAACACTCATGGCCCGACTACGGCGCCAAAATAAAAGAGAACCCAACATGCGACAACGGTCCCGTTCACCCCCAACTGGGCACCACTACTGATCGTCGGGAAAGGAAACATAGTATCGTTGAGAGTCTTCGTTGAACCCCCACTTGAGCTCACATGCGTCTCCTGGAGCAGAATCATCAGGCCCTGCATCTAGTATAATAGTAATCTGTGAGCCACAGGGACTCAGCAATCTCGCACCCTCGCGATCAAGACTATTTAAGCTTATAGGTGTGGCAAGGTAAAATATGAGTGGAGCTGCAGCAAGCGACTAGCATGTATGGTGGCTAACTTATTCGCAAAGGAGAGCGAGAAGAGGAGGCAAAGCGCGAGCGAGAAACTAAAGAGCAACCTACGCAAACATTACTCCAACACCGTGTCCACTTCCCGGACTCCGCCGAGAAGAGGCCATCACGGTAACACACTCGGTTGATTCATTTTAATTAATTAAGGTTCAAGTTATCTACAACCAGACATTAACAAATTCCCATCTTCCCATAACCACGGGCACGGCTTTCAAAAGTTCAATCCCTGCAGGGGAGTCCCAACTTAGCCCATGACAAGCTCTCACGGTCAACGAAGGAATAGACCTCCTCCCAAGACGTTCCGATCAGACTCGGCATCTCGGTAACTCAAGACACTTCGACAGGTTAAAACAAGACCAGCAACACCGCCCGAATGTGCCGACAAATCCCGATAGGAGCTGCACATATCTCTTTCTCAAGGCACACTCAGATAAGAAATCCGTACAACTAAAACCAGCCCTCGAGTTTCCCCGAGGTGGCGCTGCAAGGGGCTCTAGTTTGGACCAACACTCAGAGGAGCACTGGCCCCGGGGGGGGGGGTTAAAATACGATGACCCTTGAGTCTGCAGAACCCAAGGGAAAAAAAGTCTAGGTGGAAAATGGTAAGACCAATGTTGGGCATTGCTGGAAAAGCTTTAATCAAGGCGAACTATCAAGGGGTTCCCATTATAACCCAACCGCGTAAGGAACGTAAAATCCGGGAACATAACACCGATATGACGGAAACTAGGGCGGCAAGAGTGGAACAAAACACTAGGCGAGAGACCGAGCCTTCCACCCTTTACCAAGTATATAGATGCATTAAGATAACATGGCAATATAATGATATCCCAACAAGTAAATAAAAGATGTTCCAACAAGGAACGGCCTCCAATCTTCACCTGCAACTAGCAACGCTATAAGAGGGGCTGAGCAAAGCGGTAACATAGCCAATCAACGGTTTGCTAGGACAATGGTGGGTTAGAGGTTTGACATGGCAATTTGGGAGGCTTGCAAGCAAGTGGTAGGCATCGTAGCAATGGCACAGCAAAAGAGCGAGCAAACTAGCATAGCAAAGATAGTAGTGATTTCGAGGGTATGATCATCTTACCTGCACAGTTGTCAGAGTTGACTGGATCCTCAAAAGCAAACTCAACGGGCTCCTCGTTAGCGAACTCGTCTCCCGGCTCTACCCAAACAAGACAAACAAGCAACAAGGATACAATCAACCACGTGCATACTCAATCAACACGATGCAAAGATGATATGCTATGCGGGATGCAAAATGCAAGATATGGCAGGAAATGCATGAAGCTGGCCTCAACATGGAATTCCAAGGGTGCCACTGGAAAGGTGAGATGAAAACGCTTGAAAACGATATAAAGAACGCCGGAATCGGAGTTACGGTTTGGAAATGGCAATCGATTCAAATATGACACCGGTATGCGATTTACAGCAAGTAGGCATCTAAATGCAATGAAATGAACCTACTACAGCCACCAAACATGACAACAAAATACATGGCAGGGATGCACACAAGATGCTTAACAAAATTCTAGCACTGAGCTACGCCAAATCATCCATTAACAGGTTCAAACAAGCATGGCAAAAACGCAAATGATAAACAGATCTCAGACTTAGTGAAATTAACACTTGTCTGGAATTTCAGATCATATAGCCCTCTTCGGAGCAACAAAACAACATGCTACAGGACCTGAACATGACAAAGAAAGACATGGCATGGAGCTACTCAATAAGCTTAACAAAAGTCCCTTAGTGACCTTGAGCCAAAAGGGATCACAAAATATACTAACAAGCACACGATCATAGCAAAAACATAATCAGTTTTCAGACAGTGAAAACTGGGACATGCTGAAACATAACTCACGAAGGCATGTTTACAAGCTCGATGCACTCACCACGGTGAAAGTCATGGAAATACAAGCATACATCCCTTAAGAAGGCACAAAATACAAGCTATACATGGCAATAACAATGGCATAGCATGCACGGGTCAACTACAATAACATCGGCAAAATCGCAAACAAGTTGACGATCTGCCCAGATTCGCAACGAAGCAAAAGTAGAGCTCGATTGACTCAAGCTAGGGTGCTCCATAATTGCAAACAAAGACATGGATGGATATAGCACTACAATATTAACAAAACTCCCTTACTGATCATCCTCAAAAGGGGCACGGATCACTAGGAAACAACACAAACATATGGCATCATGAACTAAACAATCCCAGGACTTAGTGAAATTACTAAGTCCCTGAAAACAGAATTAGCAAGTGCACCACTTTGCAAGCTTGCACAAGTCACCACACACATCCTAAAAATACATGGGTTGCACCTCTGGAGAGATGACAAAACCCTTAACAAAACATATGAAGAACTCACGGGCATATCATGCACACAATAATCATGGCAAAAATGACAAAAGTGCTAAACGGAGTAATAGATCTGGCAATTAACTCAAGTAGCCCTCTTCTAACAGCATTTAGGGCATCAAGATGAGCTCAAATGAAAATGATGCAATGGAATGAAATGATGTACTCTCTGAGGTGAACATTTTGATATGCTATATGTCCAAATCGGAGCTACGGATGCAAAGTTACGGGGCCCCGAACAGAGGCACTTGGACTAAAAATATCCGGGACTTGGCGGAAAAAACTACCCCGAATTAGGGTTTACTGTAGCCACCGCGGATCTGGATTGGGGCGCGCCTCCCGAGGTGGATCCGGGCTCGCCGGCGGGCTGGAGCTCGCCGGAGTGGGTTCGCCGGCCGGGGAAGAGGGGAGGCGAGGCCGGGGTGGCTCCGGCCGGCGCGGTGGCGGCGGGCGGAGGCGGCGGCGGCAGCGCGGCGTGGAGGCGGCGGGCGCGGGCCGGGGAGGGCAGGCGGCGGCGGCTGGCCTTCGGGCCACGGGGGCCTAGCCCGGGCCGCGCGGGCTTCGGTGGGAGGCGGCGGCTGCGCGCCACGTGGCGGCGTGGGAGTGGCGGCGGCGGTGTGTCCGGCCCGGACGGACAATGTCCGGCGCGCGGAGCTGCAGTTTTTAGGGTTTCGGGAAGGAAGAAGATCCGAAAACGGAGGGGTGTATATATAGGCATAGAGGGAGCTAGGAGAGTCCAAATGAGGTGCTGTTTTCGGCCACGCGATCGTGATCGAATGATCTAGGACATGGAGCAGAGTTTGGTGGATTTTGGGCCAAATTGGAGGGGTGTTGGTCTGCAACACACACGAGGCCTTTTCGGTCCCTCGGTTAACCGTTGGAGTACCAAACGAAGTCCAAATGGTACGAAACTTGACAGGCGGTCTACCGGTAATAAACCAAGGCCGCTTGGCAAGTCTCGGTCCAATACGGAAATGTTTAATCGCCACACACGAAAGAAAGCTAGAAATGACCACCGGAGGAGAACGAAGCGCCGGAATGCAAAACGGACAACGGGGAAAATGCTCGAATGCATAAGACGAACACGTATGCAAATGCAATGCACATGCTGACATGATATGAGATGCATGACAAAGACAACACACACAGAGACAAAGATCCGAACCCGAGGAAATAAAATAACTTAACGCCGGAAACGGCAAGAGTTGGAGTACAAATAGGGAAAGTTACATCCGGGGTGTTACAACACTCCACCACTACGAAAGGATCTCGTCCCGAGATCTAGGACTAAAAGAACGCCGGGTACTCAGAACGGAGGTGATCGTCGCGTTCCCAGGTAGCTTCATGGTTGGAATGGTGTGACCACTTGACTTTGAGAAATTTGATTGACTTGTTGCGAGTCTTGCGTTCAGTCTCTTCAAGAATAGCAACTGGGTGCTCGCGATAGGAGAGATCTTCTTGGAGCTCAATGTCCTCGAAGTTGATGGTGCGGTCAGGAGTCTTGAAGCACTTTCGAAGCTGAGAGACATGGAACACGTCATGAACATTTGCAAAGTTTGAAGGAAGCTCGAGTTGATAGGCGAGGTCGCCTCTCTTGCTGACAATCTTGAAAGGTCCCACGTATCTAGGGGCAAGCTTCCCTTTGATACCGAAGCGACGAGTACCTTTCATAGGAGAGACGCGGAGGTAAACATGATCTCCGATCTCGAAAGCCAAATCACGGTGCTTACTATCATAGTAGCTCTTCTGGCGGGATTGGGCTGCTTTGAGGTTATCACGAATGACTTTGCACATTTCTTCTGCTTCTGTGATTAAGTCATTACCCAAAAGCTGACGTTCACCGGTTTCAGACCAGTTGAGAGGGGTACGGCACTTCCTGCCATACAGAATTTCAAAAGGGGCCTTGCCCGAACTTGCTTGAAAACTGTTGTTGTAGGAGAATTCAGCATAAGGAAGACAATCCTCCCATTTCATGCCGAAGGAGATCACACAAGCCCTGAGCATATCTTCAAGAATCTGGTTGACACGCTCGACTTGACCGCTTGTTTGAGGATGGAAAGCTGTGCTGAAGCGGATATTAGTGCCCATGGCCTTCTGGAAAGAATCCCAAAACTTCGAGGTAAAGATGCTGCCACGGTCTGAAGAGATCACTTGAGGAATACCGTGCAGAGAGACAATGCGAGAGGTATAGAGTTCCGCCAATTGAGCTGCAGTGATCGACTCTTTGATAGGCAGAAAATGAGCCACTTTGGTGAATTTATCGATGACAACGAATATAGCATCATTGCCATGCTTGGACTTTGGAAACCCAGTCACGAAGTCCATCTCAATGTGGTCAAACTTCCATTCTGGAATGGCAAGAGGTTGGAGGAGACCAGCTGGCCTTTGGTGTTCTGCCTTCACTCTTCTGCAGACATCACATTCATTCACGAATTGAGCGATCTCGCGCTTCATTCGAGTCCACCAATAAGCTTGCTTGAGGTCCTGATACATCTTCGTGCTCCCATGGTGGATGGAGAGGAGAGAATTGTGAGCCTCGTTCATGATCACTTTACGGAGGTCACCTTTGGGCACAACAATACGATCCTCGAAGAAGAGAGTGTCCTTGTCATCAAGGCGGTAGCACTTGTACTTGGACTGGCTCTTGGCAATCCCAATCTTCACCTTTTTCACCATAGCATCAAGAAGCTGGGCTTGGCGAATCTGGTCTTCTAAGGTAGGAGAGACTTGAAGGTTGGCAAAGAAACCTTGAGGAACAACTTGCAGGTTAAGTTTGCGGAAAGCTTCACAAAGCTCGGGTTGATAAGGCTTAAGAATCAGACTGTTGCAGTAAGCCTTCCTGCTCAAAGCGTCAGCAATCACATTAGCCTTGCCTGGAGTATACTCAATACTTGGATTATACTCTTGAATCATTTCGACCCATCGAGTTTGCCTGAGGTTGAGATCAGGCTGAGTGAAGATGTACTTGAGACTCTTGTGATCAGTGAAAATGTCCACTTTTCTTCCCAATAGAAGATGTCTCCAAGTCAAAAGAGCATGCACAACTGCCGCCAACTCGAGATCATGAGTGGGGTAGTTCTTCTCATTCGGCTTCAACTGGCGAGATGTATAAGCAACAACTTTCTTCTCTTGCATCAATACTGCGCCAAGACCTTGGAGAGAGGCATCACAAAAGACCTCGTACGGCTTGGATTCATCAGGAGGAGTCAGAACTGGAGCAGTGATCAACTTCTCTTTCAAAGTGTTGAAAGCAATATCACACTCCGGAGACCAAACGTACTTGACGTGCTTCTGGAGAAGATTTGAGAGAGGCTTCGCGATCTTAGAAAAGTTTTCAACGAATCTTCGGCAATAGCTTGCGAGACCGAGAAAACTGCAGAGTTGCTTCACGTTCTGAGGAGGTTCCCAATTCACAATTGCAGACACCTTCTCATGATTCACGGCAATGCCCTTGGCAGAGATGATATGACCAACATAAAGAACCTCATCGAGCCAAAATTCACACTTGGAGAACTTGGCGTAGAACTGATGTTCCCTGAGCTTATCGAGAACCAAACGCAAGTGCTTGGCATGATCTTCCTTGTTCTTGGAGAAAACCAGAATGTCGTCGAGATAGACCAAAACGAAGTCATTGGTGTAGGCATTGAAGATGAAGTTCATCATGCGGGAGAACGTCGGAGGAGCGTTGGCGAGGCCAAAAGACATGACAGTGTATTCATATGAACCAAAGCTTGTTCTGAATGCTGTCTTGGGAATATCTTCTTCACGAATGCGAATCTGGTGATAACCCATACGGAGATCAAGCTTGGAGAATACTTGGGCACCTTTGAGTTGTTCGAACAGCTCATTGATGTTGGGAAGTGGGTATTTGTTCTTGAGGGTCTTCTTGTTCACTGGACGGTAATCAACACAAAGTCGGTCCGTTCCATCCTTCTTCTTCACAAAAAGAACACCACAACCCCACGGAGAAGAACTAGGCCGGATAAGACCCATTTTCTCTTGCATATAGAGTTGCTTCTTCAGCTCCTTCAACTCTTCAGGTCCGAGCTTGTAAGGACGTTTGCACACAGGTTCCGTGCCAGGCTCAAGATCAATAACGAATTCAACTGGCCGGTGCGGAGGCATTCCTGGGAGCTCTTCTGGAAAGACGTCTTGATATTCGCAAACGACTGGAATTTGAGAGATGGCATCCAATTCACCCTTCTCATTGAGAGAAAACAGACGGATAGTATTATCCCGAGTGGCAAAGACATTACATCCTTAGACGAATGAGTCAATTGAATCTGCCTGGCTGCACAATCAAGCTGAGCCTTGTGCTTAGAAAGCCAATCCATTCCGAGAATAAGATCAATATCCGAGTCACCAAGAACATTTGGAGAGGACAAGAACTTATAGTCACCCAAAGTGATAGTAACATCCGGAACGCATACTCGAGATGTCATTTGACGGGCTGGAGAGACGATAGCCAACGGCTTCGGCAACACTTGAGTAACAAAATCATGCTTAGATGCAAAAGGTCTCGAGATGAAACAATGCGATGCACCAGTGTCAAAAAGAACTTTTGCGGGAATATCATTAACAAGAAGGTTACCCATGATCACATCTGACGAGTCCTCTGCCTAAGCTGCATTCATCAAATTGACCTTGGCATGCTTGGGGTTATGCTTGACCACAGCTGTACTTGCCGATCTGACAGGAGGAGGAGGAAGACGCCTTTGGTTGAAACACTTGTTGGCATAGTGACCCTTCTGTTGGCACTTGTTGCACGTGACCTCTGAAAGCGGACAGTGATATGGAGCACTCGATCTTGGAGCTTGAGACGAAGTCTTGTTCTGAAGCCAGGGTTGGGTGGGTGGGAAGAACCACTGCCACCTTTGCTCTTCTGCTGATACGGCTAACGGAACGGAGGAGGAGGAAGCCAAAACTTGTGCTGCTTGGCCACTTGAGTAGAGGAAGAAGGAGTAACATCTCTGACTCGCTTCTTGGAAGCATCACACTTCAACTGAGCAGCCTCTTGCTTCAGTGCCATGGTGTAGAACTCATCGTATCTCAAGGGCTCAAAGAGGACAAGAGCGAGCTGAATTTCTTCTCTGAGACCACCCCTGAACTGATATATCATGCTCTTCTCATCAGGGACGTCCTGCTTGGCAAAGCGGGCGAGCTTCTGAAACAACTTGTTGTAGTCATAGACAGACAAAGAGCCTTGCTTCAGATTGCGGAATTCCTCACGCTTGCTTTCAACCACGCTCTGCGGAATATGATGAGCTCGAAAATCTCAACGGAAATCGTCCCAAGTGATAACACGTCCACCTCTGGAGTCCTTGTACTGCTGGAACCATTCTGCAGCTTGATCTTTGAGTTGGAAGGAAGCGAACTTAACAAAGTCCTCAGGCCTGACGTTACTGCACTCGAAATGCTTACACAGATCCACAAGCCAATCGTCAGCATCGGTTGCCTCAACACAATTGCTGAAGGTCTTTGGCCCGTTAGCAAGGAACTGGTTGAGTGTAGCAAAGTGACTCTGATTGCTGCCTTGATTCCCTTGACTGCCTTGTTTGCGCTCTTGAAGAATTTTCATGATCAACTGTGTGTTTGCATTGGTTGCGGCCATCACAGCTTGCCATGCCTCTGGAGGAGGTGGAGGTGGTGGCGGATCAGGATTCGGTGTCGTGCGCGTTGGAGGAGCCATCCTGAAGAGGTTGACCACCATTAGCACATTGATAGACAAATATTGAAGCTGAATCCAACGGAATGAAAATTGCAACATATAGTCTTCACATCCGAACAAAATGAACGAATGCATTCCTCTTGAAATGGTCACATATCCATAAATTGAGAAGCCACGTAGAATTAAGGTAGAGAAATAAATCAACAAGGTACGGATCAAGAACGAATAATCGGTAAGAAATCCCAATCTCAAACCAATATCCGTGGAAGAAAAACTAGAGCTACTAGAATTCCCACCTATGAAACTCCCGAACCTTTCCGGTTATGCAATCAGGTGTTGGGGATACAGGGGAAGCATAATATCTCACCCAAACTAGCAAATCCTACATCCAGCTATATCCATCCTTCAACACATAACCAAGAAACCTTCGGAAACCATCTACCTCAACCTTCGAAAAGCATCCGTTATACAAGTTATGGCGATACTCCTGAACTCCCGCCCCAGTACTGGGTGGCGTCGAGGATATCTCACCAACGAACTGCATAAAAGAGATTTTCGATGTCGGCGTACTAAACTCAGGTATTCCAGAACTGTAACGATAAAATTATGATGACAACACCTCAGAGCTCAACTCCCCGGGACACTTCCACTAAACCCCTGATAGGAGGCACCAAGACAATGTTCTCGTCATAAAACCATCGGAACGATTCCAAGATACCCGCGTGATCCTAAGTTTTTTTTGTGAAATTGAGAAGAGAAGAGTCAAAACTCTACGTCAGGATGCCTTACCAGAGCGATGAGGAGACTGGGAAGTAAGACGAATTCCTAAACTCTCCGATGTATAATTCCTAAAGACTCAAAACATTTTTCTAGACACAACTCGTCCGCTAAAAATGATCAAGCAATGGGGCTCCTAAGGTCGGGGCAGGCTCTGATACCAACTTGTAACACCCTCGATGCGACTATAGCTCCCACGTGTCAAGGCACGACTTAGAGACATAATCGCATTGAAGCCATATGTCGCAAGTTAGGCAATCTTCACAACATCCCATGTAATAATAATAAAAGGGGAGATAACATAGTTGGCTTACACTCGCCACGTCAATCAAGTACATAAAATAACATTACATCATCCAAACACTCATGGCCCGACTACGGCGCCAAAATAAAAGAGAACCCAACATGCGACAACGGTCCCGTTCACCCCCAACTGGGCACCACTACTGATCGTCGGGAAAGGAAACATAGTATCGTTGAGAGTCTTCGTCGAACCCCCACTTGAGCTCACATGCGTCTCCTGGAGCGGAATCATCAGGCCCTGCATCTGGTATAATAGTAATCTGTGAGCCACAGGGACTCAGCAATCTCGCACCCTCACGATCAAGACTATTTAAGCTTATAGGTGTGGCAAGGTAAAATATGAGTGGAGCTGCAACAAGCGACTAGCATGTATGGTGGCTAACTTATTCGCAAAGGAGAGCGAGAAGAGGAGGCAAAGCGTGAGCGACAAACTAAAGAGCAACTTGCGCAAACATTACTCCAACACCGTGTCCACTTCCCGGACTCCGCCGAGAAGAGGCCATCACGGTAACACACTCGGTTGATTCATTTTAATTAATTAAGGTTCAAGTTATCTACAACCGGACATTAACAAATTCCCATCTTCCCATAACCGCGGGCACGACTTTCGAAAGTTCAATCCCTGCAGGGGAGTCCCAACTTAGCCCATGACAAGCTCTCACGGTCAACGAAGGAATAGACCTCCTCCCAAGACGTTCCGATCAGACTCGGCATCTCGGTAACTCAAGACACTTCGACAGGTTAAAACAAGACCAGCAACACCGCCCGAATGTGCCGACAAATCCCGATAGGAGCTGCACATATCTCTTTCTCAGGGCACACTCAGATAAGCAATCCGTACAACTAAAACCAGCCCTCGAGTTTCCCCAAGGTGGCGCTGCAAGGGGCTCTAGTTTGGACCAACACTCAGAGGAGCACTGGCCCCGGGGGGGGGGGGGGGTTAAAATACAATGACCCTTGAGTCTGCAGAACCCAAGGGAAAAAAGGCTAGGTGGCAAATGGTAAGACCAATGTTGGGCATTGCTGGAAAAGCTTTAATCAAGGCGAACTATCAAGGGGTTCCCATTATAACCCAACCGCGTAAGGAACGTAAAATCCGGGAACATAACACCGATATGACGGAAACTAGGGCGGCAAGAGTGGAACAAAACACTAGGCGAGAGACCGAGCCTTCCACCCTTTACCAAGTATATAGATGCATTAAGATAACATGGCAATATAATGATATCCCAACAAGTAAATAAAAGATGTTCCAACAAGGAACGGCCTCCAATCTTCACCTGCAACTAGCAACGCTATAAGAGGGGCTGAGCAAAGCGGTAACATAGCCAATCAACGGTTTGCTAGGACAATGGTGGGTTAGAGGTTTGACATGGCAATTTGGGAGGCTTGCAAGCAAGTGGTAGGCATCGTAGCAATGGCACAGCAAAAGAGCGAGCAAACTAGCATAGCAAAGATAGTAGTGATGTCGAGGGTATGATCATCTTGCCTGCACAGTTGTCAGAGTTGACTGGATCCTCAAAAGCAAACTCAACGGGCTCCTCGTTAGCGAACTCGTCTCCCGGCTCTACCCAAACAAGACAAACAAGCAACAAGGATACAATCAACCACGTGCAAACTCAATCAACACGATGCAAAGATGATATGCTATGCGGGATGCAAAATGCAAGATATGACAGGAAATGCATGAAGCTGGCCTCAACTTGGAATTCCAAGGGTGCCACTGGAAAGGTGAGATGAAAACTCTTGAAAACGATATAAAGAACACCGGAATCGGAGTTACGGTTTGGAAATGGCAATCGATTCAAATATGACACCGGTATGCGATTTACAGCAAGTAGGCATCTAAATGCAATGAAATGAACCTACTACAGCCACCAAACATGACAACAAAATACATGGCAGGGATGCACACAAGATGCTTAACAAAAGTCTAGCACTGAGCTACGGCCAAATCATCCATTAACAGGTTCAAACAAGCATGGCAAAAATGCAAATGATAAACAGATCTCAGACTTAGTGAAATTAACACTTGTCTGGAATTTCAGATCATATAGCCCTCTTCGGAGCAACAAAACAACATGCTACAGGACCTGAACATGACAAAGAAAGACATGGCATGGAGCTACTCAACAAGCTTAACAAAAGTCCCTTAGTGACCTTGAGCCAAAAGGGATCACAAAATATACTAACAAGCACACGATCATAGCAAAAACATAATCAGTTTTCAGACTTAGTGAAAACTGGGACATGCTGAAACATAACTCACGAAGGCATGTTTACAAGCTCGATGCACTCACCACGGTGCAAGTCATGGCAATACAAGCATACATCCCTTAAGAAGGCACAAAATACAAGTTATACATGGCAATAACAATGGCATAGCATGCACGGGTCAACTACAATAACATCGGCAAAATCGCAAACAAGTTGACGATCTGCCCAGATTCGCAACGAAGCAAAAGTAGAGCTCGATTGACTCAAGCTAGGGTGCTCCATAATTGCAAACAAAGACATGGATGGATAGAGCACTACAATATTAACAAAACTCCCTTACTGATCATCCTCAAAAGGGGCACGGATCACTAGGAAACAACACAAACATATGGCATCATGAACTAAACAATCCCAGGACTTAGTGAAATTACTAAGTCCCTGAAAACAGAATTAGCAAGTGCACCACTTTGCAAGCTTGCACAAGTCACCACACACATCCTAAAAATACATGGGTTGCACCTCTGGAGACAAAACCCTTAACAAAACATATGAAGAACTCACGGGCATATCATGCACACAATAATCATGGCAAAAATGACAAAAGTGCTAAACGGAGTAATAGATCTGGCAATTAACTCAAGTAGCCCTCTTCTAACAGCATTTAGGGCATCAAGATGAGCTCAAATAAAAATGATGCAATGGAATGAAATGATGTACTCTCTGGGATGAACATTTTGATATGCTACATGTCCAAATTGGAGCTACGGATGCAAAGTTACGGGGCCCCGAACAGAGGCACTTGGACTAAAAATATCCGGGACTTAGCGAAAGAAACTACCCCGAATTAGGGTTTACTATAGCCACCGCGGATCTGGATCGGGGCGCGCCTCCTGAGGTGGATCCGGGCTCGCCGGCGGGCTGGAGCTCGCCGGAGTGGGTTCGCCGGCCGGGGAAGAGGGGAGGCGAGGCCGGGGCGGCTCCGGCCGGCGCGGTGGCGGCGGGCGAAGGCGGCGATGCGTGGAGGCGGCGGCGGCAGCGCGGCGCGTGGAGGCGGCGGCGCGGCGTGGAGGCGGCGGCGGCAGCGCGGCGTGGAGGCGGCGGGCGCGGGCCGGGGAGGGCAGGCGGCGGCGGCTGGCCTTCGGGCCACGGGGGCCTGGCCCGGGCCGCGCGGGCTTCGGCGGGAGGCGGCGGCTGCGCGCCACGTGGCGGCGTGGGAGTGGCGGCGGAGGTGTGTCCGGCCCGGACGGACAATGTCCGGCGCGCGGAGCTGCAGTTTTTAGGGTTTCGGGGAGGAAGAAGATCCGAAAACGGAGGGGTGTATATATAGGCATAGAGGGAGCTAGGAGAGTCCAAATGAGGTGCGGTTTTCGGCCACGCGATCGTGATCGAATGCTCTAGGACATGGAGCAGAGTTTGGTGGGTTTTGGGCCAAATTGGAGGGGTGTTGGGCTGCAACATACACGAGGCCTTTTCGGTCCCTCGGTTAACCGTTGGAGTACCAAACGAAGTCCAAATGGTACGAAACTTGACAGGCGGTCTACCAGTAATAAACCAAGGCCGCTTGGCAAGTCTCGGTCCAATCCGGAAATGTTTAAACCCCACACACGAAAGAAAGCTAGAAATGACCACCGAAGGAGAACGAAGCGCCGGAATGCAAAACAGACAACGGGGAAAATGCTCGAATGCATGAGACGAACACGTATGCAAATGCAATGCACATGATGACATGATATGAGATGCATGACAAAGACAACACACACGGAGACAAAGATCCGAACCCGAGGAAATAAAATAACTTAACGCCGAAAACGGCAAGAGTTGGAGTACAAATAGGGAAAGTTACATCCGGGGTGTTACAACCATCTCCTCTCAAACCCTAGTTCATCTTTTGTATTCGATCTTGGTCCCAAAACCTCATATTGGTACCTGTGGGTTGCTAGTAGTGTTGATTACTCTTTGTAGATGATGCTAGTTGGTTTATTCGGTGGAAGATTATATTTTCAGATCCTTAATGATAATTAATACTCCTCAAATTATGATTATGAATATGCTTTGTGAGTAGTTACGTTTGTTCCTGAGGACATGGGAGAAGTCTTGTTATAAGTAATCATGTGAATTTGGTATTCGTTTGATATTTTGATGAGATGTATGACGTCTCTCCTCTAGTGGTGTTATGTGAACATCGACTACATAACATTTCACCATTATTTGGGCCTACGGGAAGGCATTGGGACGTAATAAGTAGATGATGGATTGCTAGAGTGACAGAACCTTAAACCCTAGTTTATGTGTTGCTTCGTAGGGGGCTGATTTGGATCCATATGTTTCATGTTATGGTTAGGTTTACCTTAATTCTTATTTTGTAGTTGTGGTTGCTTGCAAGAGGGGTTAATCATAAGTGGGAGGCTTGTCCAAGGAAGGGCAACACCCAATCAACGGTCCACCCACATATCAAATTATCAAAGTAACGAACATGAATCATATGAGCATGATGAAAACTAGCTTGAAAACAATTCCCATGTGTCCTCGGGAGCGCTTTGCTTTATATAAGAGTTTGTCCAGGCTTGTCCTTTGCTACAAAAAGGATTGGGCCACCTTGCTGAACCTTGTTTACTTTTATTACTTTTTACCCGTGACGATTTGTCTTATCACAAAACTATCTGTTACCGATAATTTCAGTGCTTGCAGAGAATACTTTGCTGAAAACCACTTGTCATTTCCTTCTGCTCCTTGTTGGGTTTGACACTCTTACTTATCGAAAGGACTACGTTAGATCCCCTATACTTGTGGGTCATCATGACTCTTTTCTGGCATCATTGCCGGGGAGTGAAGCGCCTTTGGTAAGTGGAATTTGGTAAGGAAACATTTATATAGTGTGCTGAAATTTACTCTCACTTGTTACTATGGAAAATAATCCTTTGAGGGGCTTGTTCGGGGTATCTTCACCTTGATCGGAACTGCAATTAGTTTCTCCTCAACCTACTGCACCTACTGAAAATATTTATTATGAAATTCCTTCGAGTATGATAGAGAAACTGCTAGCTAATCCTTATGCAGGCGATGGAACATTACATCCTGATATGCACCTACTCTATGTGGATGAAGTTTATGGATTATTTAAGCTTGTAGGTATGCCCGGGGATGTTTTCAAGAAGGTCTTCCCTTTATGTTTGAAGGGAAAGGCATTGACATGGTATAGGCTATTGGATGATATTGGATCATGGAACTACAACCGATTGAAATTGGAATTTCACCAGAAGTTTTATCCTATGCATCTGGTTCATCGTGATCAAAATTATATATATATATATAATTTTTGGCCTCGTGAAGGAGAAAGTATCGCTCAATCTTGGGGGAGGCTTAAGTAAATGTTATATTCATGCCCCAATCATGAGCTCTCAAGAGAAATTATTATTCAAAAATTTTATGCTCGGCTTTCTCATAATGATCGATCCATGCTCGATACTTCTTGTACTGGTTCCTATATGAAGAAGGATGTTGAATACAAATGGGATTTATTGGAAATAATTAAATGCAACTATGAAGATTGGGATCTCAGCGAAGGTAAAGAGTCAGGTATAAACCTTAAGTTTGATTGTGTTAAATCTTTTATGGATACCGATGCTTTTTGTGATTTTAGCACTAAATATGGACTTGACTCTGAGATAGTAGTTTCTTTCTATGAATCTTTTGCTACTCATGTTGATCTCCCTAAGGAGAAGTGGTTTAAATATCATCCTCATATTGGAGTTAAAGTAGTAGAACCTGTTAAAGTTGAAGAAGAAACTATTACTTATAATGTTGATCCTATTGGTCATACTGCTTATATTGAGAAACCACCTTTTCCCGTTAGAATAAAGGATCATGCTAAAGCTTCAATTGTGGTCAACAAAAGTAATATTAGAACACCCAAACCCTCTGAGAAAATTAAAGTTGAACCTAGTATTGCTATGGTTAAAGATCTCTTGGCTGATAATATTGATGGGCATGTTATTTATTTCTGTGATGAAGCTGCTAGGATTGCTAAACCTAATACTAAAGATAAACATAGACCTATTGTTGGCATGCCTGTTGTTTCTATTAAATTTGAAAATCATTTTTGTCATGGCTTATGTGATGTGGATGCTAGTGTGAGTGTAATTCCTTATACCTTATATAAACAAATTATGAATGAAATTGCACCTGCTAAGATAGAAGATATTGATGTTACTATTAAGCTTGCTAACAGATATACTATATTACCAATTGGGATTGTTAGAGATGTTTAAGTCTTGTATGGGAAAATTAAATATCCTACTGGTTTTCTTGTTCTTGGTTCCCCAAAAGATAATTTTTGTCCCATTATATTTGGTAGACCTTTCTTGAATACTTTTAATGCTAAGATACACTGCGAGAAAGATATTGTTACTATTGGTTTAGGGGATATGTCTCATGATTTTAATATCTCTAAATTTCATAGACAACCCCATGATAAAGAATTGCCTAGTAAGGATGAAATTATTGGTCTTGCTTCTATTGTCGTGCCTCCGCTGATCCTTTAGAACAATATTTGCTAGACCATGAAAATGATATGTTTATCAATGAAAGATAGATGAAGTATGCTTTAATCAAGGACCTATTTTGAAACATAATTTTCCTGTTGAAATCCTTGGGGATCCTCCTCCACCTAAGGGTGATCACGTGTTTGAGCTTAAACAATTACCTGATACTCTGAAATATGCTTATCTTGATGAAAATAAGATATATCCTGTTATTATTAGTGCTAACCTTTCAGAGCATGAAGAAAAGAAATTATTGAAAATCCTGAAGAAGCACTATGCCGCCATTGGATATACTCTTGATGATCTTAAGTGCATCAGTCCCACTATATGTCAGCCCAAAATTAAATTGGAGAAAGATGCTAAACCAGTTGTTGATCATCAACGATGGTTAAATCCTAAGATGAAAGAAGTGGTAAAAAATGAAATACTAAAGCTTCTAGAGGCATGTATAATTTATCCTATCGCTGATAGTCAATGGGTAAGCCCTGTTCATTGTGTCCCTAAGAAGGGAGGTATTACTGTTGTTCCTAATGATAAGAATGAATTGATTCCACAAAGAATTGTTACAGGTTATCGAATGGTAATTGATATTCGCAAATTGAATAAAGCTACTAGAAAAGATCATTAGCCTCTACCTTTTATTGATCATATACTAGAAAGACTATCCAACATACTCATTTTTTCTTTCTAGATGGTTATTTTGGTTTCTCTCAAATACCTGTGTCAAAAGATGATCAAGAGAAAACCACTTTTACTTGCCCTTTCGATACCTATGCTTATAGACGTATGCCTTTTGGTTTATGCAATGCACCTGCTACCTTTCAAAGATGTACCACTGCTATATTCTCTGACTATTGTGAAAATATTGTTGAGGCTTTCATGGATGATTTCTCCATTTACGGAACTTCTTTTGATGATTGCTTAAGCAACCTTGACCGAGTTTTGCAGAGATGTGAAGAAACTAATCTTGTCTTGAATTGGGAGAAGTGCCACTTTATGGTTAATGAAGGTATTGTCTTGGGGCATAAAATTTCTGAAACAGGTATTGAAGTTGATAAAGCTAAAGTAGACGATATTGAAAAGATGCTGTGTCCTAAAGATATCAAAGGTATAAGAAGTTTCCTTGGTCATGTTGGTTTCTATAGGAGGTTTATTAAAGACTTTTCTAAAATTTCTAGGCCTCTCACTAATCTCTTGCAAAAAGATGTTTCTTTTGTTTTTGATGATGATTGTGTAGAAGCATTTGAATACTTAAGAAAGCCTTGATATCTGCACCTATTGTTCAGCCACCTGATTGGAATTTACCCTTTGAAATTATGTGTGATGCTAGTGATTATGCTATTGGTGTTGTTCTAGGACAAAGAGTAGATAAGAAATTAAATGTTATCCAGTATGCTAGTAAGACTCTAGACAGTGCCCAGAGAAATTATGCTACTACTGAAAAAGAATTTTTAGCGGTTGTATTTGCATGTGATAAGTTCAGACCTTATATTGTTGTTTCCAAAGTAACTGATCATGCTGCTATTAAATATCTTATGGAAAATAAAGATGCTAAACCTAGACTTATTAGATAGGTTCTCTTGCTACAAGAATTTGATTTGCGTATTATTGATAGAAAGGGAACTGAGAACCCCGTTGCAGACAACTTGTCTAGGTTAGAAAATGTTCTTGATGACCCAGTGCCTATTGATGATAGTTTTCATGATGAACAATTAAATTTCATAAATGCTTCTCATAATACCCCGTGGTATGCTGATTATGCTAATCACATTGTTGCTAAATTTATACCACCTAGTTTCACATACCAGCAAAATAAAAAGGTTTTATATGATTTAATACATTACTTCTGGGATGACCGACACCTTTATAAAGGAGTAGATGGTGTTATTAGATGTTGTGTACCTAAGCATGAACAGGAACAGATCCTACACAAGTGCCACTCCAAGTCTTATGGGGGACACCACGCTGGAGATAGAACTGCACATAAGGTATTGCAATCCGGGTTCTATTGGCCCACTCTCTTCAAGGATGCCCGTAAGTTTGTCTTGTCTTGTGATCAATGTCAAAGAATTGGTAATATTTGTAGACGTCAGGAAATGCCTTTGAATTATTCACTTGTTATTGAATCATTTGATGTTTGGGGCTTTGATTATATGGGACATTTTCCTTCCTCTAATGGGTATAGACATATTTTAGTTGCTATTGATTACGTTACTAAGTGGGTAGAAGCTATTCTGACTAGTAGTGTTGATCATAACACCTCTATTAAGATGCTTAAAGAAGTTATTTTTTCAAGGTTTGGAGTCCCTAGATATTTAATGACTGATGGTGGTTCACATTTTATTCATGGTGATTTTCTTAAAATGCTTGCTAAGTATGATGTTAATCATAGAATTGCATCTCCTAATCATCCTCAATCTAGTGGTCAAGTAGAATTGAGTAATAGAGAGATTAAACTAATTTTGCAAAAAGACTGCTAATAGATCTAGGAAGAATTGGTCTAAGAAACTTGATGATGCATTATGGGCTTATAGAACTGCTTATAAGAATCCTATGAGTATGTCTCCGTATAAAATGGTTTATGGAAAAGCATGTCACTTACCTCTTGAATTAGAACATAAGGCATATTGGGCTATTAAAGAGCCCAATTATGATTTCAAACTTGCCGGTGAAAAGAGGTTATTTGACATTAGCTCGCTTGTTGAATGGAGAACCCAAGCCTATGAGAATGCCAAGTTTTTTAAAGAAAAGGTTAGAATATGGCATGATAAAAGTATACAAAAGTGTGAGTTTAATGTATGTGATCATGTTTTGCTATACAACTCTCGTTTAAGATATTTTGTAGGAAAGCTTCTCTCTAAATGGGAAGGCCCTTACATTATCGAGGAGGTCTATTGTTCCGGTGCCATAAAAATCAACAACGCCGAAGGCATAAATCCCAAGGTGGTAAACGGTCAAACAATCAAACATTATATCTCAGGTACTCCCATAAATGTTGAGACCAACATAATTAATACCATAACACAGGAGGAGTACATAAGGGACACTTTCCAGAACGTTTCAGACTCCGAAAAGGAATAGGTATGTGGTACGGTAAGTAAACCGACTCCAAAGCGTTTCCAATGATATTTTTTCTCCGTTTTGGAATATTTAAAAAATTAGGAAAATTAAAAGTAGTCTGAAAGAGACACGAGTCCACCACAAGGGTGGAGGGCGTGCCCCCCATCCTTGTGGCCACCTCGTGTGCCTTCCGAACTCTTTTTCTTACACGATACTTCTTATGGTCGGTAAAAATTCACTATATAATCTCCTGAAGGTTTTGTCCACGGTACCATGACAAAATCCTCTATTTTCATTTTGAGTTGTTCCTGGAGCAGATTTGGAGCAAGATGTCTTCGCAAGAGTCGGTCGGCGAGAGTCGGGTATCTCACCTGGCACCAGGCCCAAGAGCATACAGTGATGCTAACCACTTTGGGGCAGCAACGGAGGAAGAGATGGAGGCTGACTTGAAAAGATTGAATGCCATGGAGGAGGATCAAGAAGTTACCTCTCGCCTTGAAACTAGATTCATGCTGGAGGAACTTCAGAGCTCAACAAAACCAAATTCGGTTATTCCTCCCAATGCTAGATTTCTCTCTTATGAAAATATGAAAAAGAGTGTTGCTTTTTCTCCCGCAGCAAGGAAACATCCATGGGTGAATGGAGCTCTAGCCATCATGGGTAAACTTCACAAGGAAGTAATGGATCTTAAGCAGCAAATTCATAAGCTCGAGGAAGAGTCTCGTATCCTAAGAGGCATCATCACCAAGAATATCACATCACCACCCCCGAAGAAAGAGATCTAAATACATGGGTATGGGCACTCCTGTTGGCAATTGCGAAGCTTGGGGGAGTGCACTGGTATCGTATCACCATCACACCTTTATCTTTATCTTTTTCTTAGTTTGATCCTTTTGGTTATATCCTGATCTAGTAGAATAAAGTTTTAGTATGATCTAGCTTTGAGTTTTGCTTCGATCCCTATCTATGTAATCGAGTCCTTGAGATATATAATAAAGTGTAGTTCTCAGATAAGGGCTTTGCTTTCTTGCTATGACCTTGAGGGAGTTAAATAAAAGAAAGAATAAAAAGATCATATATTGAACTTATGGAGAGTAGTGACTTCACATATAAAGAGTATGATGAATAAAAGTTGTTGAGAGTTGACAAACATAGTTTTGGTCATTGTTGTAATTAATATGAAGTAATAAAGAAAGAGAGGCTTCACATATAAATATATTATATTGGACATCTTTTGTAATTGTGAGCACTCATTAAAATATGACATGCTAATAAGTTGATGTTGGACAAGGAAGACAACATAATGGGTTATGTTTTCTTATATCCGAATAGAAGTTATATTATCATGGATCATCCAAGATGTTGAGCTTGCCTTTCCCTCTCATGCTAGCCAAATTCTTTGCACCAAGTAGAGATACTACTTGTGCTTCCAGACATCCCTAAAGCCAGTTTTGCCATGAGAGTCCACCATACCTACCTATGGATTGAGTAAGATCATTCAAGTAAGTAGTCATCGGTGCAAGCAATAAAAATTGCTCTCTAAATATGTATGATCTATTAGTGTGAAGAAAATAAGCTTTATACGAACTTATGATATGGAAGAAATGAAAGCGACATACTGCATAATAAAGGTCCTTATCACAAGAGACAATATAAAGTGACGTTGTTTTGCATTAAGATTTTGTGCATCCAACCATAAAAGCGCATGACAACCTGTGCTTCCCTCTGCAAAAGGCCTATCTTTTATTTTTATCTTCTACCCTTATACAAGAGTCATGGTGATCATCACCTTTCCTTTTTATACTTTTTCCTTTGGCAAGCACTATGTGTTGGAGAGATCCGGATATACATATATATATATATATCCACTGGGATGTAGGTTTTCATAAAGTATTATTGTTGACATTACCCTTGAGGTAAAAGGTTGGGATGTGAAACTATAAGCCCCTATCTTCCTTTGTGTCCGATTGAAACTTTGAACCCATAAGTATCACGTGAGTGTTAGCGATTGTAAAAGATTATATGATAGTTGAGTATGTGGACTTGCTGCAAAACTCTTGAATTGACTCTTTCCGATCTTATGATAAATTGCAATTGCTTTAATGACTGAGATCATAGTTTGTTAGTTTTGAATGAAGTTTCTGATTCATACTTTACTTTGTGAATGAATTGCTACTTTAGCATAAGAGATTATATGACAATATATATGTTGTTCTAAAGATAATCATGATGCCCTCATGTCCGTATTTTATTTTATCGACTCCTCTATATCTAAACATGTGGACATATTTATCGATATCGGCTTTCGCTTGAGGACAAGCGAGGTCTAAGCTTGGGGGAGTTGATACATCCATTTTGCATCATGCTTTTATATTGATATTTATTGCATTATGGGCTATTATTACACATTATATCACAATACTTATGCCTATTCTCTCTTATTTTATAAGGTTACATGAAAAGGGAGAATGCCGGCAGCGGGAATTCTGGACTAGAAAAGGAGCAAATATTAGAGATCTATTCTGCACAACTCCAAAAGTCCTGAAACTTCACGAAGCATGTTTTTGGAATATATAAAAAATATTAGGCGAAGAAAGTACCAGAGGGTGGCCATCAGCCAGCCACAAGAGTGGATGGCACGCCCCCCGACCTTGTGAGCCCCCTGGCAGGACTCCGGTGCCCATCTTTGGCTATATGGTGTGTTTTCACCTGGAAAAAAAAATCATAAGGAAGCTTTCGGGACGAAGCGCTGCTGTCTCGAGGCGGAACCTGGGCAGAACCAATCTAGGGCTCCGATGGAGCTGTTCTGCCAGGGAAACATCCCTCCGGGAGGGGGAAATCGTCACCATCGTCATCACTGGTACGTCTCCAATGTATCTATAATTTTTGATTGCTCCATGCTATATTATCTACTATTTTGGACATTATTGGGCTTTATTATCCACTTTTATATTATTTTTGGGACTAACCTATTAACCAGAGGCCCAGCCATGAATTGCTGTTTTTTGCTTGTTTTAGGGTTTCGAAGAAAAGGAATATCAAACGGAGTCCAAACGGAATGAAACCTTCGGGAACATGATTTTCTCAATGAACAAGACCCAGGAGACTTGGACCCTACGTCAAGAAACAAAAGAGGAGGCCATGAGGTAGGGGGCGCGCCTACCCCCCCTAGGCGCGCCCTCCACCCTCGTGGGCCCCCTGCTGCTCCACCGACGTACTCCTTCCTCCTATATATACCTACGTACCCCCAAACGATCAGATACAGAGCCAAAACCCTAATTCCACCGCCGCAACTTTCTGTATCCACGAGATCCCATCTTGGGGCCTATTCCGGAGCTCCGCCGGAGGGGGCATCGATCACGAAGGGCTTCTACATCATCACCATAGCCCCTCCGATGAAGTATGAGTAGTTCACCTCAGACCTACGGGTCCATAGTTATTAGCTAGATGGCGTCTTCTCTCATTTTGGATCTCAATACAATGTTCTCCCCCTCTCTTGTGGAGATCTATTCAATGTAATCTTCTTTTTGCGGTGTGTTGGTTGAGACAGATGAATTGTGGGTTTATGATCAAGTCTATCTATGAACAATATTTGAATCTTCTCTGAATTCTTTTATGTATGATTGGTTATCTTTGCAAGTCTCCTCGAATTATCAGTTTGGTTTGGCCTACTAGATTGATCTTTCTTGCAATGCGAGAAGTGCTTAGCTTTGGGTTCAATCTTGCGGTGTCCTTTCCCAGTGACAGTAGGGGCAGCAAGCCACCATTCATAATTCTTTCATACATGTCACTCTTGATTCATTGCATATCCCGGTACACCACCGGAGGCATTCATATAGAGTCATATTTTGTTCTAAGTATCGAGTTGTAATTGTTGAGTTGTAAGAAAAATAAAAGTGTGATGATCATCATTATTAGAGCATTGTCCCAGTGAGGAAAGGATGATGGAGACTATGATTCCCCCATAAGTCGGGATGAGACTCCAGACGAAAAATAAAAAAAGAGAAAGAAAAGAGGCCATAAAAAAGAGAGAAAAGGCCCCAAAAAATGAGAGAAAAAGAGAGAAGGGACAATGTTACTATCCTTTTACCACACTTGTGCTTCAAAGTAGCAACATGATATTCATGATAGAGAGTCTCCTATGTTATCACTTTCAAATACTAGTGGGAATTTTTCATTATAGAACTTGGCTTGTATATTCCAATGATGGGCTTCCTCAAAATGCCCTAGGTCTTCATGAGCAAGCAAGTTGGATGCACACCCACTTAGTTTCTTTTGTTGAGCTTTCATATGCTTATAGCTCTAGTGCATCCGTTGCATGGCAATCCCTACTCACTCACATTGATATCTATTGATGGGCATCTCCATAGCCCATTGATACGCCTAGTTGATGTGAGACTATCTTCTCCCTTTTTATCTTCTCCACAACCACCATTCTATTCCACTTATAGTGCTATATCCATGGCTCACGCTCATGTATTGCGTGAAGATTGAAAAGTTTGAGAACACCAAAAGAATGAAACAACTGCTTGGCTTGTCATCGGGGTTGTGCATGATTTAAATACTTTGTGTGGTGAAGATGGAGCATAGCCAGACTATATGATTTTGTAGGGATAACTTTCTTTGGCCATGTTATTTTGAGAAGACATAATTGCTTTGTTAGTATGCTTGAAGTATTATTATTTTTATGTCAATATTAAAATTTTATCTTGAATCTTTCAGATATGAATATTCATACCACAATTAAGAAGAATTACATTAAAATTATGCCAAGTAGCACTCCGCATAAAAAATTCTGTTTTTATCATTTACCTACTCGAGGACGAGCAGGAATTAAGCTTGGGGATGCTTGATACGTCTCCAACATATCTATAATTTTTGATTGCTCCATGCTATATTATCTACTGTTTTGGACATTATTGGGCTTTATTGTCCACTTTTATATTATTTTTGGGACTAACCTATTAACCAGAGGCCCATCCCAGAATTGCTGTTTTTTGCCTGTTTTAGGGTTTCAAAGAAAAGGAATATCAAACGGAGTCCAAACGGAATGAAACCTTCGGGAACGTGATTTTCTCAACGAACAAGACCCAGGAGACTTGGACCCTACGTCAAGAAACAACAGAGGAGGCCACGCGGTAGGGGGCACGCCTACCCCCCTAGGCGCGCCCTCCACCCTCGTGGGCCCCTGTTGCTCCACCGACGTACTCCTTCCTCCTATATATACCTACATACCCCCAAACGATCAGATACGGAGCCAAAACCCTAATTCCACTACCGCAACTTTCTGTATCCACGGGATCCCATCTTGGGGCCTGTTCCGATGAAGTGTGAGTAGTTCACCTCAGACCTACGGGTCCATAGTTATTAGCTAGATGGCTTCTTCTCTCTTTTTGGATCTCAATACAATGTTCTCCCCCTCTCTTGTGGAGATCTATTCGATGTAATCTTCTTTTTGGGGTGTGTTTGTTGAGATCGACGAATTGTGGGTTTATGATCAAGTCTATCTATGAACAATACTTGAATCTTCTCTGAATTCTTTTATGTATGATTGGTTATCTTTGCAAGTCTCTTTGAATTATCAGTTTGGTTCGGCCTACTAGATTGATCTTACTTGCAATGGGAGAAGTGCTTAGCTTTGGGTTCAATCTTGCAGTGTCCTTTCCCAGTGACAGTAGGGGCAGTGAGGCAGTCCTGGATTAGGGGGTGTTTGGGTAGCTGGACTATACCTTCAGCCGGACTCCTGGACTATGAAGATACAAGATTGAAGACTTCGTCCCGTGTCCGGATGGGACTTTCCTTGGCGTGGAAGGCAAGCTTGGCGATGCGGATATTCAAGATCTCCTACCATTGTAACCGACTCTAGGTAACCCTAACCCTATCCGGTGTCTATATAAACCGGAGGGTTGTAGTCCGTGGGCAATCAACTCCATATACAACAATCATACCGTAGGCTAGCTTCTAGGGTTTAGCCTCCTTGATCTCGTGGTAGATCTACTCTTGTACTACCCATATCATCAATATTAATCAATCAGGACGTAGGGTTTTACCTCCATCAAGAGGGCCCGAACCTGGGTAAAACATCGTGTTCCCTACCTCCTGTTACCATCCGGCCTAGACGCACAGTTCGGGACCCCCTACCCGAGATCCGCCGGTTTTGACACCGACATTGGTGCTTTCATTGAGAGTTCCTTTGTGTCGTCGCCTTTAGGCCCGATGGCTCCTTTGATCATCAACAACGATACGGTCCAGGGTGAGACTTTTCTCCCCGGACAGATCTTCGTCTTTGGCGGCTTCGCTCTGCGGGCCAATTTGCTCGGCCACCTGGAGCAGATCGAAAGCTACTCCCCTGGCCATCAAGTCAGGTTTGGAAGCTTAAACTACACGGCTGACATCCGCGGAGACTTGATCTTTGATGGGTTCGAGCCACGGCCAAGCGTGTCGCACTATCTTGAGGGGCATGATCTAGCTCTGCCTACGGACAGTGTCCTGGAGGCCGCACACGCATCGGTTCCGACCCCTAACTCGGAGCCTATTGCGCCAATCGAGGATGAGCGGTTGGACGTCACCTCGGGGGCTGCGATCCCGAAAGCGATCGAGCCGAACGCTAGCCCCGCACTCTGCACGACCCGTGACTCCGAGGATCCGGACTCCTCCCCGGACTCCGAACCCCCCGCGCCTCTGCCAATCGAATCCGATTGGGCGCCGATAATGGAATTCACCGCCGCAGACATCTTTCAGCATTCGCCTTTTGGCGACATCCTGAATTCTCTTAAGTCTCTCTCTCTCTATCAGGAGAGCCCTGGCCGGACTACGGTCAGCGAGGGTGGGATACGGACGATGAGGAAATTCAAAGCCCACCCACCACCCACTTTGTAGCCACTGTCGATGATCTAACCGACATGCTTGACTTTAGCTCCGAAGACATCGACGGCATGGACGACGATGTAGGAGACGAACAGGAACCAGCACCTGTAGGGCGCTGGAAGGCCACCTCGTCATATGAAATATATATGGTGGATACTCCAAAAGATGGAGATGGTGATGGAACAGTGGGGGATGACGCCCCCAAGAAACAGCCAAAGCGCCGGCGTCAGCGGCGCCGCTCTAAATCCCGCCAAAGCAAAAACGGTGATTCCGGCACGGGAGACAATACTACCCCGGATAGTGCCGAAGAACACCCACCTTAGCAAGATTCGGCACAGGAAGATGGAGAAGCCAGCCCTCATGAGAGAGCGGCAGACCGAGAGGTCGAGGATGATAACTATACGCCTCCCTCCGAAGACGAGGCAAGCCTCGATGACGACGAATTCATCATACCATCAGACCCCGCCGAACAAGAGCGTTTTAAACGCAGGCTTTTAGCCAAGGCAAGCAGCCTCAAGAAAAAGCAGCAACAGCTTAGAGCTGCCCAAGATTTGCTAGCTGACAGATGGACTGAAGTCCTTGTGGCCGAAGAGTATGAACTCGAACGCCCCTTCAAGAGTTACCCGAAGCGCAGGCCGCCACCCCGATCAGAGGAGGAAGCACCTACATCACCAGCGCATGACATGGCAGACCGGCCACCTCGCGGCCGCGACAGAGAGGCCGCTCGGCCCTCCACCCAAGCCATGCCCTGACGCCGCTCAACTAAGGCACGGGAAAATGCGCCCGACCTGCGAGACATACTGGAGGATAAGGCAAGACAAATAAGATCGATCTACGGATCACGGAGGCGCCCTACGGCATGTGACAATGATCTTCACTCCGGATACAACAAATCCGGCCAGGCCGAACACAACAGACATAGCTCTTCCGAGCTGCGTCGTGATATAGCCCAGTACAGAGGCGCCGCACACCCGCTATGCTTCACGAATGAAGTAATGGATCATAAAATCCCAGAGGGTTTCAAACCCGTAAACATCAAATCATATGATGGCACAACAGATCCGGCGGTATGGATCGAGGATTATCTCCTTCACATCCACATGGCACGCGGTGATGATCTACACGCCATCAAATACCTCCCGCTCAAACTTAAAGGACCGGCCCGGCATTGGCTTAACAGCTTGCCAGCAGACTCAATCGGTTCTTGGGAGGACCTGGAAGCCGCATTCCTCGACAACTTCCAGGGCACTTACGTGCGACCGCCGGATGCCGACGACTTAAGCCACATAATTCACCAGCCAGAGGAATCGGCCAGACAATTCTGGACACGGTTCCTAACAAAGAAAAACCAGATAGTCGACTGTCCGGACGCAGAGGCCCTAGCAGCCTTCAAGCATAACATCCGCGACGAGTGGCTTTCCCGGCACCTGGGACAAGAAAAGCCGAAATCCATGGTAGCCCTCACGACACTCATGACCCTCTTTTGCGCGGGAGAAGACAGCTGGCTAGCTCGCAGTAACAACTTATCAAAGAACCCTGGTAATTCGGATACCAAGGACAAAAGTGGCAGGACACGTCGGAATAAGCAAAAACGCCGCGTTAACAGCGACAGCAATGAAGACACGGCAGTCAATGCCGGATTCAAAGGCTATAAATCCGGTCAGCGGAAAAAGGCATTCAAAAAGAATACTCAGGGCCCGTCCAGTTTGGACCGAATACTCGATCGCTTGTGCAAGATACATGGCACCCCTGAAAGGCCAGCCAATCACACTAACAGGGATTGTTGGGTGTTCAAGCAGGCAGGCAAGTTAAGGGCCGAAAACAGAGACAAGGGGCTGCACATCGACGACGAGGAGCCCAAGCCGCCGAACAACAATGGACAGAAGGGCTTTCCCCCACAAGTGTGGACGGTGAACATGATATACGCAACCCACATTCCCAAGCGGGAGCGGAAGCGTGCGCTACGGGACGTATACGCGATGGAGCTAGTCGCCCCAAAGTTCAACCCATGGTCCTCCTGCCCGATCACTTTTGATCGAAGGGACCATCCCACTAGCATCCGTCATGGCGGCTTCGCCACATTGGTTCTCGACCCAATCATCGACGGATTTCATCTCACAAGAGTCCTCATGGACGGCGGTAGTAGCCTGAACCTGCTTTATCAGGATACAGTGCGGAAAGTGGGCATAGATCCCTCAAGGATTAAGGCCACAAGAACGACCTTTAAAGGCGTTATACCAGGTGTAGAAGCCAACTGTACAGGCTCAGTAACACTTGACGTGGTCTTCGGATCCCCGGACAATTTCCGAAGCGAAGAGTTAATCTTTGATATAGTCCCGTTTCGCAGTGGCTATCACACCCTGCTCGGACGAACCGCATTTGCAAAGTTCAATGCGGTGCTGCACTACGCATATCTCAAGCTCAAGATGCCAGGCCCTCGAGGAGTAATTACGGTCAACGGAAACACCGAACGCTCCCTCCATACGGAGGAGCATACGGCGGCTCTCGCAGCGGAGGTACAAAGTAGCCTTCTCAGGCAATTCTCCAGTCCGGCCATTAAAAAGCCAGACACTGCCAAGCGCGCCCGGAGTAACCCACAGCAGCACCGCCTGGCACACTCTGAGCAAGCGTAGCAATGCGGCCCCAACCCCAGCTTTCGCGACATAGCGAAACCAGTACCTCGTGTACATAACTACGCCCTTGAAATACCATGGGCACAGGGGAAGGGGCACAATAACGGCACGCCCAAAATATGGCTTAAAACGTACTAGGGGCTGCCGGATTCTTTTTTTAATTTTTTCTTACTTTCTGGACTCCATACTTCGGACGACCTGTTCGGCAATTCGACTGCCGCACAAACGATGCAAGATCCAGGGAGGCAGACAAGCCATGCCGCATTATGGAACTCCCAGGTGGTCTCTGTTATGAGCGGTATACCTGTTTTAAATACAATTCCGTGGCCTGCCCCTGGTTAGGACATACTGAATAGTCCAATATCTTTTGCTTACCGCACTATTTGTGTCGTTCGGCTTTGATAAATAGCCTCTCTATAAACAATGCTTAGCTTCTTGTCTATTTTTTGCATTATCTTCTTTTCACATTTATGTTTATTAAATGACATGATTGCACCCGTACACCATGGTACAGCAAACACGCCAGGGGCTTCAGTACCCCTCATAATGGTGTGAGAAGTCCGTACACTTCCACAAGTGCGGCACCCCGAACTTATAGCACTATATGCGTCGGCTCCGAATCATGATTTGGGTCAATAGTTGGGTTTTCCCGGCTCCTATGTTTTGGTGCCTTACGTTCCACTCTATCGGCTAAGGTAGCACTAGGAGAACCACTGCGATTGTGCCCCGGTTCAGTTGGGTTAAGCACCTCAGTGGAGAAAGCTAAAACCGACTGTCATGATGTGGCGAGAGACCGGTCGCTGTTCGAGAGGTTTTTTGAGTCCCTAAAGGCTTATGCCGCTTCGAGCGAGGAGCTGGCTTTGTCCGGCCAAGGCGTGGATAGCGCCCCGAACTCGGTCTTCCGAACTAGGGGCTTCGCCGAAATTTAAAATTATAGAGTTCTATGGCTAAGTGAGAGTGTTCAAGCATTATAGTCCGATTGCCTGGTTTGTTGTGCTGAGCGCCTCCCTCGAAGGACCCAACTATGGGAAAAAGAGCGCTCAGGTTTATCCCGAACACCCCAGCACTAGTGGCACGGGGGCAGAAGCCGACGACTGGCCATCTCTCAATTTTTGATAAACAGCCGCACAGAAAGTAATATTTTAAATTGAAGCATTGCTTAGCGCATATGAACAAGTTTTCAGCGCACAGGATAACATGAGCGAGTTCATTCAAAAATTACATCCTTGGTACATTCATCCGCCACAAGGCGGGCACCAGCAAGAACATCCTTGTAATAGTTCTCGGGCTTGCGATGCTCCTTCCTCGGCGGCGGCCCGTCCTTCACAAGCTTCTCACCATCCAGCTTACCCCAATGCACCTTTGCACGGGCAAGGGCCCTACGGGCACCTTCGATGCAGACGGAGCGCTTGATGACCTCGAGCCTTGGACAAGCCTCCACCAGCCGCCGCACCAGTCCGAAGTAGCTCCCAGGAAGGGCCTCTCTAGGCCACAGCCGAACTATGAAGCCCTTCAAGGCCTGTTCGGCCGCCTTGTGGAGCTCGACCAGCTGCTTTAGCTGGTCGCTCAAGGGCACAGGGTGTCCGGCCTCAGCGTACTGAGACCAGAACACCTTCTCCGTCGAGCTGCCTTCCTCGGCTCGGTAGAATGCGGCGGCATCGGATACGCTGCGGGGAAGATCTGCGAATGCCCCTGGAGAGCTCCGGATTCGGGTAAGTAACAAGTAGTTTACTTTTATATGTCTGCTTTGCATATAGAATGCCTTACCCGCCGCTATCTTTTTCACCGCATCCAATTCCTGGAGGGCCTTCTGGGCTTCAGCCTTGGTAGATTTGGCAGTTTTAAGGGCCGCAGCAAGCTCGGACGCTCGCGTCTTCGAGTTGAGCTCCAAACTCTCATGTTTTTGCATGAGAACCTGAAGCTCTTGCCGCACCTCGCCGACCTGCGCCTCAAATTTCTCCCGCTCGGCGCGCTCCGTGGCCGCTTTCTTCTCGGCATCGGACAGCGCCTGCTTGAGGGTCGCCACCTCAGTTGTGGCCCCTACAATAATCAGTATACTCCTGTCATTTTTTGCAATTGCGCCTTCCCATAGGCATTTTTCTATAAGGTATCTCTTACCTTCTTTCTCCTCGAGCTGCCGTTTGGCAAGGCCGAGCTCTTGCTCGGTCCGCTCGAGGCCCTGCTTCAGGGCACCCACCTCTGCAGTCAGTGCTGCGGTGGCCAGCAGCGAAGCCTGCATACGTATATTGACTCATTTTTAGTTAGACTCCTGCGATATTTACTAGATCCTCTATTCGGCTTTTCTTTCCGAACGCCAAATAGAGCATCAGGGGCTACTGTCTATACGGTAATATTTTTACATATTTTTACTTACCTCGAAGCCTGTTAGAAGGCTAGCACAAGCTTCAGTCAGTCCGCTTTTGGCGGACCGAACCTTCTGGATCACCGTACTCATGATGGCACGGTGCTCCTCGTCGATGGAGGCGCCCTTAAGCTCCTCCAGCAGATTGTCCGGCGCCTCCGGCTGGACGGAGGACGCCGGCTCAGTAGGCTTGCTCCTCTTGGCAGGAGTTCGCCTACCGCGGTCCGGAACCGTTGATGATTCTGGCACAGTGTCCGGCTTAAAGCCGGAGTTGGAGCTGAGGGGGGGTCTTGTCCCCTTCACTCCTGGAGTCCGGGAGGTCGCCTCGCGGCTCCTCCTGGACCACCTCCTCTCGCCCCGGAGCTTGTCGCGACGCCACTTCGGCGTCATCTGCAGTGCGGGGGGAGACAGCGGGCGGAACTAAGTTCACGTCCGATGAGTCCAGGGAGCCGCCCGACGATTCGTCGAATTCGGCCCGGCGGACTGCATAATTACATTCGACATTAGGGAAAGATGTGCAACAAAGGAACATCATGAGTTATTCTGATATCCGAACTTACGATTTCGCAGGACGCTTGGACCTATTTGGCCACTCCTCTTTACCCTCTTCGGCGTTGGGGGCGTAGTCCGGCGGAGGGGTCTTCCTTTTCCTAGACCCCTCGGCCTCCCCCGTTGGGGCGGCCTTCCTCTTCTCTCCTCCCTCCGCTGGGGGGGAGAGTTTTCTTCTTCCTCCTCCTCGTTTTCGCGGGAGGAGGGTGTCTCGGACTCGTCAGATGACGAGTCCGACACCACCACGTTGCGGGCACTCTTTCGAGTCCCCGTGGTCTTCTTCTTCTTGGCCTTCTTCTCCGGCACCACATAAGGCGCCGGAACCAGCAGCTTCGCTAGTAGAGCTGGGGCTGGGTCTTCGGGTAGCGAAGCCGGACAGTTAATCGGTCCGGATATCGCCCGCCAAGCCTGTCAAAGGTAAGGGAGTATAGATCCCGCATAGAGTCAAACTATGAAAAAAGCTTAACATCCTGTAAAAGGTGTAGATGGCATACCTCGCTAGTGTGACGCTGCGAGCTGTATCCGCGGTCCTCGGAAGCGGATGCGGGAGCCTCGGCGCCCTTGAATAGCATCTTCCAGGCGTCTTCGTACATCGTGTCGAAGAGCCTGCTGAGGGTTTGATGCTGCGCTGGGTCGAACTCCCACAGATTAAAATCCTGTTGTTGGCACGGGAGGATCCGGCGGACGAGCATAACCTGGATTACATTAACAAGCCGGACTGGCTTGTTCACTAGGGACTGGATGCATGTTTGCAATCCGGTCACCTCTTTTCCGTCACCCCACGACAGGCCCGTCTCTTTCCAGGACATAAGCCCGTGGGGGGTCCGGATCGGAACTCAGGGGCTGCGGTCCATTTCGGATCGCGTGGCTCGGTGATATAAAACCACCCGGATTGCCATCCCTTTAGGGTCTCCACAAAAGAGCCCTCGAACCATAGGACGTTGGCCATCTTGCCCGCCATGGCGCCTCCGCACTCCGCCTGGCTGCCGTGCACCACCTTGGGCTTGACGTTGAAGGTCTTGAGCCAGAGGCCGAAATGAGGGCGGACGCGGAGAAAAGCCTCGCACACGATGATAAACGCCGAGATGTTGAGGATGAAGTTCGGAGCCAGATCGTGGAAATCCAGGCCGTAGTAGAACATGAGCCCCCGGACAAATGGGTGGAGTGGAAAACCCAGTCCGCGGAGAAAGTGGGGGAGAAATACTACCCTCTCATGGGGCCTTGGGGTGGGGAGAAGCTGCCCCTCTTCGGGAAGCCAGTGCGCGATGTCCTTGGATAGGTATCCGGCCTTCCTTAGCTTCTTGACTTTGCCCTCCGTAACGGAGGAGACCATCCACTTGCCTCCCGCTCCGGACATTGCTGGAGAAGGTTGAGGTGGGAAGTGCGGGCTTGGGCGCTGGAGCTCGGATGCGCAGGAGATGGATAGGCAAAGGAGGAAGAAGGCGTAGGTAAAAAGGTGGATCCTTGTCCCCTTATATGGGCGGATGTGGTTGTGCGTCCCCACCTGCCAAGTAAAACTCTCTTGCCTCCCAAGCGCCGTGATAAGTGGTGCGGTTGGGTTACCCACGTCCGTATTGATGAGAATCCTGTAAAAGGGGGGTACATGATCTCTGCTTTGACAAGACATGCCAAGGAAACCGCCTCGCAAAACACGCTGAGGTAGAAACGTGAAAACGATTCGAGTGAAGGACTTGGCTGTAGTGTGATGACGCACTGCGGAATACGTCACCAGATTTGATTTGTATTAATATTATTCTCTCTATGGAAATATGTGGAAGATTATTTTGCAGAGCCGAACACAACTCTTGGTGTTCACAATCTTCTATGAAGGACTTGGAGGAGGAACCCGCCTTGCAATGCCGAAGACAATTTGTGCGCCGGACTCATCGTCATTGAAGCCTGGTTCAGGGGCTACTGAGGGAGTCCTGGATTAGGGGGTGTTCGGGTAGCCGGACTATACCTTCAGCCGTACTCCTGGACTATGAAGATACAAGATTGAAGACTTCGTCCCGTGTCCGGATGGGACTTTCCTTGGCGTGGAAGGCAAGCTTGGCGATGCGGATATTCAAGATCTCCTACCATTGTAACCGACTCTATGTAACCCTAACCCTATCCGGTGTCTATATAAACCGGAGGGTTGTAGTCCGTAGGCAATCAACTCCATATACAACAATCATACCGTAGGCTAGCTTCTAGGGTTTAGCCTCCTTGATCTCGTGGTAGATCTACTCTTGTAATACCCATATCATCAATATTAATCAAGCAGGACGTAGGGTTTTACCTCCATCAAGAGGGCCCGAACCTGGGTAAAACATTGTGTTCCCTGCCTCCTGTTACCATCCGGCCTAGACGCACAGTTCGGGACCCCCTACCCGAGATCCGCCGGTTTTGACACCGACAGGCAGCAAGGCACGTATTGTATTGTTGCCATTGAGGATAACAAGATGGGTTTTTCATCATATTGCATGAGTTTATCCCTCTACATCATGTCATCTTGCTTAAGGCGTTACTCTGTTTTCATTAACTTAACACTCTAGATGCATACTGGATTGCAGTCGATGAGTGGAGTAATAGTAGTAGATGCAGGCAGGAGTCGGTCTACTTGTCTCGGACATGATGCCTATATACATGATCATACCTAGATATTCTCATAACTATGCTCAATTATGTCAATTGCTCAACAGTAATTTGTTCACCCACCATAGAATACTTATGCTCTTGAGAGAAGCCACTAGTGAAACCTATGGCCCCCGGGTCTATCTTCATCATATTAATCTTCCAATACTTAGTTATTTACTTTGCATCTTTATCATAAAGATACCAAAAATATTATCTTATCATATCTATCAGATCTCACTCTCGTAAGTGGCCGTGTAGGCATTCACAACCCCTTATCGCGTTGGTTGCGAGGATTTATTTGTTTTGTGCAGGTACGAGGGACTCGCACGTAGCCTCCTACTGGATTGATACCTTGGTTCTCAAAAACTGAGGGAAATACTTACGCTACTTTGCTGCATCGTCCCTTCCTCTTCGGGGAAAACCACCGCAATGCTAAAGAGGTAGCAAGAAGGATTTCTGGCGCCGTTGCCGGGGAGTCTACGCAAAAGTCAAGATACCAAGTACCCATCCCAATCCCTATCTCTCGCATTACATTATTTGCCATTTGCCTCTCGTTTTCCTCTCCCCCACTTCACCCTTGCCGTTTTATTCGCCCTCTCTCTCTCTATCCTCCCTCTCTTTCTCTATTTGCCTCTTTTTGCCCGCTTGATTTTTGTTTGCTTGTGTGTTAGTTTGCTTGCTTGTCACGATGGCTCAAGATAATACTAAATTGTGTGACTTTACCAATACCAACAACAATGATTTTATTAGCACTCCAATTGCTCCTCTTACCGATGCTGAATCTTGTGAAATTAATACTGCTTTGTTGAATCTTGTCATGAAAGATCCGTTTTCCGGCCTTCCTAGTGAAGATGCCGCTACCCATCTAAATAGCTTCGTTGATTTGTGTGATATGAAAAAGAAGAAAGATGTGGATAACGATGTTGTTAAATTGAAGCTATTTCCTTTTTCGCTTAGAGATCGTGCTAAAGCTTGGTTTTCGTCTTTTCCTAAGAATAGTATTGATTCATGGAATAAGTTCAAAGATGCTTTAATCTCCAAGTATTTTCCTCCCGCTAAGATCATCTCCCTTAGAAACGATATTATGAATTTTAACCAACTTGATCATGAACATGTTGCACAAGCTTGGGAGAGGACAAAATTAATGATACGTAATTGCCCTACTCATGGTTTGAATTTGTGGATGAGTATACAAAAATTTTATGCCGGATTGAATTTTGCTTCTAGAAATCTTTTAGATTCGGTTGTGGGAGGCACTTTTATGGAAATCGCTTTAGGAGAAGCTACTAAACTCCTAGATAATATTATGGTTAATTATTCTCAGTGGCATACTAAAAGATCTAATAAAAAGGTGCATGCGATAGAAGAAATTAATGTCTTGAGTGGAAAGATGGATGAACTTATGAAATTATTTGCTAGTAAGAGTGTTTCTTCTGATCCTAATGATATGCCCTTGTCTACTTTGATTGAGAATAATAATGAATCTATGGATGTGAATTTTGTTGGTAGGAACAATTTTGGTAACAATGCGTATAGAGGAAATTTTAATCCTAGGCCTTATCCTAGTAATCCCTCTAATAATTATGGTAATTCCTACAACAATTCTTATGGAAATTATAATAAGATGCCCTCTGATTTTGAATCTAATATTAAAGAATTTATTACTTCATAAAAGAATTTCAATGCTTTGATTGAAGAAAAATTGCTTAAGATTGATGAGTTGGCTAGGAACGTTGATAGAATTTCTCTTGATGTTGGTTCTTTGAAACTTAGATCTATTCCACCTAAGCATGATATCAATGAGTCTCTCAAAGCCATGAGAATTTCCATTGATGAGTGCAAAGAAAGAACCGCTAGGATGCGTGCTAAGAAAGATGCCTTTATAAGAGCGTGTTGTTCTAGTTCCTATGAAAATAAAGAAGAAGATCTAAAAGTTATTGATGTGTCCCCTATTAAATCTTTTTTTGCAATATTAATCTTAATAATGATGGGACTGATTAAGATCCACCTTTACCTAGAAGACGTTCCAAGAATTCGGATTTTTTAGATCTAGATGCTAAAATTGATGAAAGTGGGATTGAAGAAATTAAAACCCTAGATGTTGCTAAATCAACTATTTTGGATTTCAAGGAATTTAATTATGAAAATTTCTCTTTGATTGATTGTATTTCCTTGTTGCAATCCGGGCTAGATTCTCCTCACGCTTATAGTCAAAATAAAGCGTTCACTAAACATATCATTGATGCCTTGATGCAATCTTATGAAGAAAAACATGAATTAGAAGTCTCTATCCCTAGAAAACTTTATGATGAGTGGGAACCTACTATTAATATTAAAATTAAAGATCATGAATGCTATGCTTTGTGTGATTTGGGTGCTAGTGTTTCCACAATTCCAAAGACTTTGTGCGATTTGTTAGGTTTCCGTGATTTTGATGATTGCTCTCTAAACTTGCACCTTGCGGATTCCACTATTAAGAAACCTATGGGAAGAATTAATGATGTTCTTATTTTTGCAAATAGGAATTATGTGCCCGTAGATTTTATTGTTCTTGACATAGATTGCAATCCTTCATGTACTATTATTCTTGGTAGACCTTTCCTTAGAACGATTCATGCAATTATTGATATGAAGGAACGAAATATTAGA
Organism: Triticum urartu; assembly: GCF_056163025.1. Classification (NCBI taxonomy): domain Eukaryota; kingdom Viridiplantae; phylum Streptophyta; class Magnoliopsida; order Poales; family Poaceae; genus Triticum; species Triticum urartu. The sequence continues at coordinate 563,032,851 of NC_141875.1, forward strand.
TTCCAATTTCCATTAAGGAAAGGCATGGAACACTTTCCTAGAAAGAAAATTAAATTACCTTATGAATCTATTATGAGAGCCACTTATGGATTGCGTACCAAAGATGGTAATACCTAGATCTATCCTTGCTTTTTATGCCTAGCTAGGGGTGTTAAACGATAGCGCTTGTTGGGAGGCAACCCAATTTTATTTTTATTTCTTTCTTTTTTCTCCTGTTTAGTAATAAATAATTTATCTAGCCTCTTTTTAGGTTGTGTTTTTTGTGTTTAATTAGTGTTTGTGCCAAGTAGAACCGTTGGGAAGACTTGGGGAAGGTCTTGTTAATCTTGCTGTAAAAAACAGAAACTTTAGCGCTCACGAGAACTGCTGCAATTTTTATTTGGAAAGTGATATTTAGTTAATTCTTTTTGAAGACGATTAATAGATAAATTATTCACGTCCAGAAATTTATTTTAGAATTTTTGGGGTTTCATATATTGCGCTAGCTACAGATTACTATAGACTGTTCTGTTTTTGACAGATTCTGTTTTTCGTGTGTTGTTTGCTTATTTTGATGAATCTATGGCTAGTAAAATAGTTTATAAACCATAGAGGAGTTGGAATACAGTAGGTTTAACACCAATATCAATAAAGAATGAGTTCATTACAGTACCTTGAAGTGGTCTTTGTTTTCTTTCGCTAATGGATCTCACAAGATTTTCTACTTTAAGTTTTGTGTTGTGAAGTTTTCAAGTTTTGGGTAAAGATTTGATGGATTATGGAACAAGGAGTGGCAAGAGCCTAAGCTTTGGGATGCCCATAGCACCCCCAAGATAATCTAATGACACCTAAAAGCCAAAGCTTGGGGATGCCCCGGAAGGCATCCCCTCTTTTCGTCTACTTCTATCGGTAACTTTACTTGGAGCTATATTTTTATTCACCACATGATATGTGTTTTGCTTGGAGCATCTTGTATGATTTGAGTCTTTTATTTTTAGTTTACCACAATAATCCTTTCTGTACACACCTTTTGAGAGAGCCATACATGATTTGGAATTTGTTAGAATACTCTATGTGCATCACTTATATCATTTGAGTTATATAGTTTTGCTCTAGTACTTCACTTATATCTTATAGAGCACGGTGGTGGATTTGTTTTATAGAAACCATTCGTATCTCATGCTTCACTTAGATTATTTCGAGAGTCTTAAATAGCATGGTAATTTGCTTGGAATTCAAGAATAGTAAAAGAACTTCCTTATGAGTGTGTTGAATGCTATGAGAAGTTTGATGCTTGATAATTGATTTTGAGATATGAAGATGGTGATATTAGAGTTATGCTAGTTGAGTAGTTGTAAATTTGAGAAATACTTGTGTTAAAGTTTGTGATTCCCGTAGCATGCACGTATGGTGAACCGTTATGTGATGAAGTCGGAGCATGATTTATTTTTTGATTGTCTTCCTTATGAGTGGCGGTCGGGGACGAGCGATGGTCTTTTCCTACCAATCTATCCCCCTAGGAGCATGCGCGTAATACTTTGCTTTGATAACTTGTAGATTTTTGCAATAAGTATATGAGTTCTTTATGACTAATGTTGAGTCCATGGATTATACGCACTTTTCTCACCCTTCCACCTTTGCTAGCCTCTCTAATACCGCGCACCTTTCGCCGGTATCATACACCCACCATATACCTTCCTCAAAACAGCCACCATACCTACCTATTATGGCATTTCCATAGCCATTCCGAGATATATTGCCATGCAACTTTCCACCGTTCCATTTATTATGACACACTCCATCATTGTCATATTGCTTAGCATGATCATATAGTCGACATCGTATTTGTGGCAAAGCCACCATTCATAATTCTTTCATACGTGTCACTCTTGATTCATTGCATATCCCGGTACACCACCGGAGGCATTCATATAGAGTCATATTTTGTTCTAAGTATCGAGTTGTAATTGTTGAGTTGTAAGAAAAATAAAAGTGTGATGATCATCATTATTAGAGCATTGTCCTAGTGAGGAAAGGATGATGGAGACTATGATCCCCCCACAAGTCGGGATGAGACTCTGGAAGAAAAAAGAGAGAAAGAAAGGAGGCCATCAAAAAAGAGAAAAGGCCCAAAAAAATGAGAGAAAAAGAGAGAAGGGACAATGTTACTATCCTTTTACCACACTTGTGCTTCAAAGTAGCACCATGATATTCATGATAGAGAGTCTCCTATGTTATCACTTTCAAATACTAGTGGGAATTTTTCATTATAGAACTTGGCTTGTATATTCCAATGATGGGCTTCCTCAAAATGCCCTAGGTCTTCATGAGCAAGCAAGTTGGATGCACACCCACTTAGTTTCTTTTGTTGAGCTTTCATATGCTTATAGCTCTAGTGCATCCGTTGCATGGCAATCCCTACTCACTCACATTGATATCTATTGATGGGCATCTCCATAGCCCATTGATACGCCTAGTTGATGTGAGACTATCTTCTCCCTTTTTGTCTTCTCCACAACCACCATTCTATTCCACTTATAGTGCTATATCCACGGCTCACGCTCATGTATTGCGTGAAGATTGAAAAGTTTGAGAACACCAAAAGTATGAAACAATTGCTTGGCTTGTCATTGGGGTTGTGCATGATTTAAATATTTTGTGTGGTGAAGATGGAGCATAGCCATACTATATGATTTTGTAGGGATAACTTTCTGTGGCCATGTTATTTTGAGAAGACATAATTGCTTTGTTAGTATGCTTGAAGTATTATTATTTTTATGTCAATATTAAAATTTTATCTTGAATCTTTCGGATATGAATATTCATACCACAATTAAGAAGAATTACACTAAAATTATGCCAAGTAGCACTCCGCATCAAAAATTCTGTTTTTATAAATTTACCTACTCGAGGACGAGCAGGAATTAAGCTTGGGGATGCTTGATACATCTCCAATGTATCTATAATTTTTGATTGCTCCATGCTATATTATCTACTGTTTTGGACATTATTGGGCTTTATTATCCACTTTTATATTATTTTTGGGACTAACCTATTAACCAGAGGCCCATCCCAGAATTGCTGTTTTTTGCCTGTTTTAGGGTTTCGAAGAAAAGGAATATCAAACGGAGTCCAAACGGAATGAAACCTTCGGGAACGTGATTTTCTCAATGAACAAGACCCAGGAGACTTGGACCCTACATCAAGAAACAACAGAGGAGGCCACGCGGTAGGGGGCGCGCCTACCCCCCTAGGCGCGCCCTCCACCCTCGTGGGCCCCTGTTGCTCCACCGACGTACTCCTTCCTCCTATATATACCTACGTACCCCCAAACGATCAGATACGGAGCCAAAACCCTAATTCCACTACCGCAACTTTCTGTATCCACGGGATCCCATCTTGGGGCCTGTTCCGGAGCTCCGCCGGAGGGGACATCGATCATGGAGGGCTTCTACATCATCACCATAGCCCCTCCGATGAAGTGTGAGTAGTTCACCTCAAACCTACGGGTCCATAGTTATTAGCTAGATGGCTTCTTCTCTCTTTTTGGATCTCAATACAATGTTCTCCCCCTCTCTTGTGGAGATCTATTCGATGTAATCTTCTTTTTGCGGTGTGTTTGTTGAGACCGATGAATTGTGGGTTTATGATCAAGTCTATCTATGAACAATATTTGAATCTTATCTGAATTATTTTATGTATGATTGATTATCTTTGCCAGACTCTTCGAATTATCAGTTTGGTTCGGCCTACTAGATTGATCTTTCTTGCAATGGGAGAAGTGCTTAGCTTTGGGTTCAATCTTGCGGTGTCCTTTCCCAGTGACAGTAGGGGCAGCAAGGCACGTATTGTATTGTTGCCATCGAGGATAACAAGATGGGGTTTTCATCATATTGCATGAGTTTATCCCTCTACATCATGTCATCTTGCTTAAGGCGTTACTCTGTTTTCATTAACTTAATACTCTAGATGCATGCTGGATAGCGGTCGATGAGTGGAGTAATAGTAGTAGATGCAGGTAGGAGTTGGTCTACTTGTCTCAGACGTGATGCCTATATACATGATCATACCTAGATATTCTCATAACTATGCTCAATTATGTCAATTGCTCAACAGTAATTTGTTCACCCACCGTAGAATACTTATGCTCTTGAGAGAAGCCACCAGTGAAACCTATGGCCCCCGGGTCTATCTTCATCATATTAATCTTCCAATACTTAGTTATTTACTTTGCTTTTATTTTACTTTGCATCTTTATCATAAAAATACCAAAAATATTATCTTATCATATCTATCAGATCTCACTCTCGTAAGTGGCCGTGTAGGGATTGACAACCCCTTATCGCGTTGGTTGTGAGGATTTATTTGTTTTGTGCAGGTACGAGGGACTCGCGCGTAGCCTCCTACTGGATTGATACCTTGGTTCTCAAAAACTGAGGGAAATACTTACGCTACTTTGTTGCATCATCCCTTCCTCTTCGGGGAAAATCAACGCAGTGCTCAAGAGGTAGCAATCACCATCGATTCTCTCATCTAAAGGGGGCCAATTTCCATCAAAATCTTCACCAGCACCATCTCCTCTCAAACCCTAGTTCATATCTTGTATTCGATCTTGGTCCCAAAACCTCATATTGGTACCTGTGGGTTGCTACTAGTGTTGATTACTCCTTGTAGTTGATGCTAGTTGGTTTATCCAATGGAAGATTATATTTTCAGATCCTTAATGATAATTAATACTCCTCAGATTATGATTATGAATATGCTTTATGAGTAGTTACGTTTGTTCCTGAGGACATGGGAGAAGTCTTGTTATAAGTAATCATGTGAATTTGGTATTCGTTTTATATTTTAATGAGATGTATGTTGTCTCTCCTCTACTGAAGTAATAAGTAGATGATGGGTTGCTAGAGTGACATAAGCTTAAACCCTAGTTTATGCGTTGCTTCATAAGGGGCTGATTTGGGTCCATATGTTTCATGTTATGGCTAGGTTTACCTTAATTCTGCTTTCGTAGTTGTGGATGCTTGCGAGAGGGGTTAATCATAAGTGGGAGGCTTGTCCAAGGAAGGTCAGCACCCAACCACCGGTCCACCCACATATCAAATTATCAAAGTAACAAACGCGAATCATATGAGCATGACGAAAACTGATGTCTACTACGCAACCTTCTTCTTGTAGACGTTGTTGGGCCTCCAAGTGCAGAGGTTTGTAGGACAGTAGCAAATTTCCCTCAAGTGGATGACCTAAGGTTTATCAATCCGTGGGAGGCGTAGGATGAAGATGGTCTCTCTCAAGCAACCCTGCAACCAAATAACAAAGAGTCTCTTGTGTCCCCAACACACCCAATACAATGGTAAATTGTATAGGTGCACTAGTTTGGCGAAGAGATGGTGATACAAGTGCAATATGGATAGTAGATAATGGTTTTTTTAATCTGAAAATATAAAAACAGCATGGTAACTAATGATAAAAGTGAGCGTAAACGGTATTGCAATGCTAGGAAACAAGGCCTAGGGTTCATACTTTCACTATTGCAAGTTCTCTCAACAATAATAACATAATTGGATCATATAACTATCCCTCAACATGCAACAAAGAGTCACTCCAAAGTCACTAATAGCGGAGAACAAACGAAGAGATTATGGTAGGGTACGAAACCACCTCAAAGTTATCATTTCTGATCGATCTATTCAAGAGTCTGTAGTAAAATAACACGAAGCTATTCATTCCGTTCAATCTATCATAGAGTTCGTACTAGAATAACACCTTAAGACACAAATCAACCAAAACCCTAATGTCACCTAGATACTCTAATGTCACCTCAAGTATCCGTGGGTATGATTATACGATATGCATCACACAATCTCAGATTCATCTATTCAAACCAACACAAAGTACTTCAAAGAGTGCCCCAAAGTTTCTATCGGAGAGTCAAGACGAAAACGTGTGCCAACCCCTATGCATAGGTTCATGGGAGGAACCCGTAAGTTGATCACCAGAACATACATCAAGTGGATCAATAGAATACCCCATTGTCACCACGGGTATCCCACGCAAGACATACATCAAGTGTTCTCAAATCCTTAAAGACTCAATCCGATAAGATAACTTTAAAGGGAAAACGCAATCCATTACAATAGATTAGAGGGGGAGAAACATCATAAGATCCAACTATAATAGCAAAGCTCGCGATACATCAAGATCGTACCACCTCAAGAACACGAGAGAGAGAGAGAGAGATCAAACACATAGCTACTGGTACATACCCTCAGCCCCGAGGAAGAACTACTCCCTCCTCATCATGGAGAGCACCGAGATGATGAAGATGGCCACCGGAGAGGGATTCCCCCTCCGGCAGGGTGCCGGAACGGGTCTAGATTGGTTTTTGGTGGCTACGGAGGCTTCTGGCAGCGGAACTCCCGATATATTCTGCTCCCCGAAGTTTTTAGGGTATATGGATATATATATATATAGGACGAAGAAGTACGTCGGTGGATCTCCGGGCTGTCCACGAGGCAGGGCGGCGCCCAATGGGGTGGGCGCCCCCCACCCTCGTGGGCAGCCCGGGACTCTCCTAGTCCATCTCCGATACTCTGTGGGCTTCTACTGGTCCAAAAATAAGTTTCGTAAAGTTTCAGGCCAATTGGACTCCGTTTGATTTTCCTTTTCTACGATACTCTAAAACAAAGAAGAAAACAGAAACTGGCACTGGGCTCTAGGTTAATAGGTTAGTCCCAAAAATAATATAAAAGTGTTTAGTAAAGCCCATAAACATCGAAAACAAATAATATAATAGCATGAATACTTCATATATTATAGATACGTTGGAGACGTATCAGCATCCCCAAGCTTAATTCCCGCTCGTCCTCGAGTAGGTAAATGATAAAAGAAATAATTTATGAAGTGGGAATGCTGGCAGCTGCACAAGTTTGATCAATGATAATTTCAATCACCTTTTCTAGCATCATTATATATCATAACAGTAGCTCATCTCATAAAGCTTCTCGTGATCAAGTAACAAGCTATTCACACGTTAAAGTATACATCATAAACTTTCTTGAAAACTAACAAACCGTGTTATTAGTCATCAAACAATTACAATTCATGTTATTTTCAGGAAGAGTCCATGTCAGAGCTTTGATTTAGCAAACTCCACATACTCAACTATCATTTAGTCTTTCACAATTGCTAACACTCATGCGATATTTACGGGTTCAAAGTTTTAATCAGACACAGAGAAAGATAGGGACTTATAGATTCGCCTCCCAACCTTTTACCTCAAGGGTAATGTCAACAATAATAATTCATGATGCCTTACATCCACTTGGATATATATATATATCAGAATCTTTCCAACACGAGGTGCTTGCCAAAGGATAAAATGAAAAAAAGTAAAGGTGAAGATCACCATGACTCTTGCATAAGGTAAAAGACAATAATAAAGGATAGGCCCTTCGCAGAGGGAAGCAGAGGTTGCCATGCACTTTTATAGTTGGATGCGCAAAATCTTAATGCAAGGGAATGTCATTTTATATTGCCACTTGTGATAGGGACCTTTATTATGCAGTCCATCGCTTTTATTGCTTCCATATCACAAGATCGTATAAAGCTTATTTTCTCTATGCTAAAAGATCATACATATTTAGAGAGCAATTTTTATTGCATGCACCGATGACAACTTACTTGAAGGATCTTACTCAATCCATAGGTAGGTATGGTGGACTCTCATGGCAATACTGGTTTAAGGGATGTTTGGAAGCACAAGTAGTATTTCTACTTGGTGCAAAGAATTTGGCTAGCATGAGGGGGAAAGGCAAGCTCAACATGTTGGGCGATCCATGACAATATACTTTATTTCGAATATAAGAAAACATAACCCATTACGTTGTCTTGCTTGTCCAACATCAACCTTTTAGCATGTCATATTTTAATGAGTGCTCACAATTACAAAAGATGTCCAAGATAGTATATTTATATCTGAAATCTCTCTTCCTTCAATATTCTTTCATGAATTGTTCAAGTGACCAATACAATGTTTGCTAACCTTCAATAAATTTACCACCTCTACTTCTTATATGTAAAGTCATTACTCCCCATGGCATAAGCATATGAAACATATATAATTTCAGATTTATGACATTCAAATCATTCAACCATTTACTCATAGGATATAAGTGAGGCACACGAGTAAATGACAAACCACTCCAAAAAGATATAAGTGAAGATCAATGAGTAGTTAAATAGTTATGTAGCTATGTGAAGACTCTCTCTCATTTAATAATTTCAGATCTTGATATTTTATCCAAACAGAAATCAAAACAAAGTAAAATGACATTCTAAGAATGGGAAACATCATGTGAAGAAGCAAAAACTTAGGATCAACCGAAACTAACCGATAGTTGTTGAAGAAGAAAGGTGGGATGCCAACCGGGGCATCCCCAAGCTTAGACGCTTGAGACTTCTTGAAATATTATATTGGGATGCCTTGGGCATCCCCAATCTTGAGCTTTTGTGTCTCCTTAATTCCTCTCATATCACGGTCTCCCTAAATCTCAAAAGCTTCATACACACAAAACTCAACAAGGACTCGTGAGATAAGTTAGTATAAACCAATGCAAAAACCTTATCATACTCTACTGTAGCAAATCACTAAAATTATTATTCAACATTGCATACTAAATTCCTCTGCATATTTAATAGTCCTATCCTCAAATAGAATCATTAAAGAAGCAAACATATGCAAACAATGCAAACATAATAGCAATCTGCCTAAACAGGACAGTCTATAAAAGAGTGCAGCAAGATCCATTCCCTACCTCCAAAAATTATGAAAGAAAATTCCCACTGTAGTAAATTTATCAGAGCTTAGTATGCAGAAGGTTTCAACATTTTATCACATTCTTACTTTTCTAGGGAATTTTTGCAATAGCGGTGAACTTTCTGTTTTCAAACAGCAACATGTGGACTTGTAAAATAGGCATAGTAAAGGCTATCAATGCCACTTTTATTGAAATAATATATGCAAAACATTATTCTAAATAAAAGCAAGCAAATCCTAACAAAATATACTGACGCTCCAAGCAAAACACATATCATGTGGTGAATAAAAATATAGCTCCAAGTAAAGTTACCGATGAACAAAGACGAAAGAGGGGATGCCTTCCGGGGCATCCCCAAGCTTAGGCTCTTGGTTGTCCTCGAATATTTCCTTGGGGTGCCTTGGGCATCCCCAAGCTTAGGCTCTTGCCACTCCTTATTCCATTATCCATCGAATCTTTACCCAAAACTTGAAAACTTCACAACACAAAACTTATCATAAAACTCGTAAGCTCCGTTAGCGAAAGAAAACAAAACACCACTTCAAGGTACTGTAATGAACTCATTCTTTATTTATATTTGTGTTAAACATACTTTATTCCAACTTCTCTATGGTTTATAAACTCTTTTACTAGCCATAGATTCATTAAAATAAGCAAACAACACACGAAAAACAGAATATGTCAAAAACAGAACAGTCTGTAGTAATCTGTAACTAACGCAAACTTCTGGAACCCTGAAAATTCTAAAATAAATTGTTGGACGTGAGGAATTTATCTATTAATAATCTGAAAAAATAATTAACTAAATATCACTCTCCAATAAAAAAATGGCAGCAATTCTCATGAGCGCTAAAGTTTCTGTTTTTTACAGCAAGATCAACAAGACTTTCCCCATGTCTTCCCAACGGTTTTACTTGGCACAAACACTAATTAAAACATAAAAAAATCAATCATAACAGAGGATAGATAAATTATTTATTACTAAACAGGAGCAAAAAGTAAGGAACAAAAATAAAGTTGGGTTGCCTCCCAACAAGCGCTATCGTTTAACGCCCCTAGCTAGGCATGATGATTTCAATGATGCTCACATAAAGGATAAGAATTGAAACATAAAAAGAGCATCATGAAGAATATGACTAGCACATTTAAGTCCAACCCATTTCCTATGCATAGGGATTTTGTGAGCAAACAACTTGTGGGAACAAGAATCAACTTGCATAGGAAGGTAAAACAAGCATAACTTCAAAACTTTAAGCACACAGAGAGGAAACTTGATATTATTGCAATTCCTACAAGCATATATTCCTCCCTAATAACAATTTTCAGTAGCATCATGAATGAATTCAACAATATAACTATCACATAAAGCATTCTTTTAATGATCTACAAGCATAGAAATTTTATTACTCTCCACATAAGCAAAATTCTTCTCATTCGGAATAGTGGGAGTATCATAAGAAACTCGAATACTATAAATTGTTTCCATATTAAAAGAGTAATGTTTAGAAAAGGGGTAATCATAATCATGACAAGTTTTATAAGTATAATCATCACTACTTTTTATAGCATAAGTATCATCACAATAATCATCATAAGTAGCAACTTTGTTCTCATCATAATCAATTGAGACCTCTTCCAAGATAGTGGAATCATTACTAAATAAAGTCATGACCTCTCCAAATACATTTTCATAAATATAATCATCATAAGTAGGAGGCATGCTATCATCATAACAAATTTGAATATCAAAACTTGGGAGGCTAGAAATATCATCTTCATTAAACATAGCATCCCCAAGCTTGGGACAAACATTAATTGCAGCAAATATATTCTCAAACATGTCATTTTCATCAAACATAGCATCCCCAAGCTTGGGCCTCTTCATATCATAAGCATAATCACTCTCATCATTAATAGTATGGATAGCACCGATAGTATAGCAATTATCATCATGACAATGAGTAATAGGAGCAACATCATTTGGGAGGGATACCTTTTTACCTTTGCTTCTCCATCTTTTCTTTTTCTTCTTCACATCATATGTGGGTTCAACCCTCTTTTTGGAGCTCCTTATTAATGAGATTGGTTGAATAGAAGGCTCCTCCTCGTTACATGATTCATAATAAGAAATAATAGGAGGATATTGGGAAGTCTCTTCCCTTTCATTAGTATTCTCTTCATCTTCTATTTGTTTTGTTTTCTTTATGTAATTGGCAATATAAGGATTTTCAATACAATTCACCAAACAATACATATAAATTTCTTCTAGATCAAAATCAAGAAGTTTATCACGGGCAAATACTGGAAGATAGTTAGTTATACGTTTCATTTCTTCATAACCCATAAGCAAACTAAGTTCATTATGATGTGCAAGGGAAATCAAGTCATCACAATTTTTGGAAACGATTAGATCATGAAACAATTTGTATCGGATGGTTAAATGACCACGTTCATTGCAAAGTTCACAAGTACGGCTAAGATAATTAATGATAAAAGTGAGCGTAAACGGTATTGCAATGCTAGGAAACAAGGCCTAGGGTTCATACTTTCACTAGTGCAAGTTCTCTCAACAATAATAACATAATTGGATCATATAACTATCCCTCAACATGCAACAAAGAGTCACTCCAAAGTCACTAATAGTGGAGAATAAACGAAGAGATTATGGTAGGGTACGAAACCACCTCAAAGTTATCCTTTCTGATCGATCTATTCAAGAGTCCGTAGTAAAATAACACGGAGCTATTCTTTCCGTTCAATCTATCATAGAGTTTGTACTAGAATAACACCTTAAGATACAAATCAACCAAAACCCTAATGTCACCTAGATACTCCAATGTCACCTCAAGTATCCATGGGTATGATTATATGATATGCATCACACAATCTCAGATTCATCTATTCAAACCAACACAAAGTACTTCAAAGAGTTCCCCAAAGTTTCTATCGGAGAGTCAAGACGAAAACGTGTGCCAACCCCTATGCATAGGTTCATGGGCAGAACCCGCAAGTTGATTACCAAAACATACATCAAGTGGATCAACAGAATACCCCATTGTCACCACGGGTATCCCACGCAAGACATACATCAAGTGTTCTCAAATTCTTAAAGACTCAATCCGATAAGATAACTTCAAAGGGAAAACGCAATCCATTGCAATAGAGTAGAGGGGGAGAAACATCATAAGATCCAACTATAATAGCAAAGTTTGCGATACATCAAGATCGTACCACCTCAAGAACACGAGAGAGAGAGAGAGAGAGAGAGAGAGATCAAACACATAGCTACTGCTACATACCCTCAGCCCCGAGGGAGAACTACTCCCTCCTTGTCATGGAGAGCACCAGGATGATGAAGATGGCCACCGGAGAGGGATTCCCCCTCCGGCAGGGTGCCGGAACGGGTCTAGATTGGTTTTTGGTGGCCACGGAGGCTTCTGGCGGCAGAACTCCCGATCTATTCTGCTCCCCGAAGTTTTTAGGGTATATGGATATATATAGGAGGAAGAAGTACGTCGGTGGATCTCCGGGCTGTCCACGAGGCAGGGGTGTGCCCAGGGGGGTGGGCGCGCCCCCCACCCTCGTGGGCAGCCCGGGACTCTCCTGGTCCATCTCCGATACTTCGTGGGCTTCTTCTGGTCCAAAAATAAGTTCCGTGAAGTTTCAGGTCAATTGGACTCCGTTTGATTTTCCTTTTCTGCGATACTCTAAAACAAGGAAAAAACAAAAACTGGCACTGGGCTCTAGGTTAATAGGTTAGTCCCAAAAATAATATAAAAGTGTTTACTAAAGCCCATAAACATCCAAAACAGATAATATAATAGCATGAATACTTCATAAATTATAGATACGTTGGAGACATATCAAAAACTAGCTTGAAAACAATTCCCATGTGTCCTCGGGAGCGCTTTGCTTTATATAAGAGTTTGTCCAGGCTTGTCCTTTGCTACAAAAAGGATTGGGCCACCTTGTTGCACCTTGTTTACTTTTATTACTTGTTACCCGTTACGATTTGTCTTATCACAAAGCTACTTGTTACCGATAATTTCAGTGCTTGTAGAGAATATCTTGCTGAAAACCACTTGTCATTTCCTTCTGCTCCTCGTTGGGTTCGACACTCTTACTTATTGAAAGGGCTACGATAGATCCCCTATGCTTGTGGGTCATCAAGGAACACTATGGTGATTACATGTAATGATGATCTCACCAATAATCAATGCAGCTGAAGAGAAAGAAAAGTTGATGATTCTCGCTGATACGTCTCCAACGTATCTATAATTTTTGATTATTCCATGCTATTATATTATCTGTTTTGGATGTTTAATGGGCTTTAATATGCACTTTTATATTATTTTTGGGACTAACCTATTAACCGAAGGCCCAGTGCAAATTGTTGTTTTTTGCCTATTCTAGTGTTTTCGTAGAAAAGGAATATCAAACGGAATCCAAACGGAACGAAACCTTCGTGGGGATCTTTCTTAGAACAAACGTCACCCGGGAGACTTGGAGTACAAGTCTGGAAGTTGGCAAAGCTTCCACGAGGCAGGGGCACGCCCAGGGGGTAGGCGCGCCCCCACCCTCGTGGGCCCCATGGAGCTCCATCGACCTACTTCTTTCGCCTATATATACTCTTATACCCTGAAACATCCAGGAGAGTCACGAAACCACTTTTCCACCGCCGCAACCTTCTGTACTCGTGAGATCCCATCTTGGGGCCTTTTCCGACGATCTGCCGGAGGTGGATTCGATCACGGAGGGCTTCTACATCAACACCATAGCCTCTCCGATGATGTGTCAGTAGTTTACCACAGACCTTCGGGTCCATAGTTATTAGCTAGATGGCTTATTATCTCACTTTGGTTCTCAATACAAAGTTCTCCTCGATGTTCTTGGAGATCTATCGATGTACTATTCTTTTGCGGTGTGTTTGCCGAGATCCGATGAATTGTGGGTTTATGATCAAGATTATCTATGAACAATATTTGATTCTTCTCTAAATTCTTATATGCATGATTTGATATCTTTGCAAGTCTCTTCAAATTATCGGTTCAGTTTGGCCTACTAGATTGATCTTTCTTGCAATGGGAGAAGTGCTTAGCTTTGGGTTCAATCTTGCGGTGCTCGATCCCAGTGACAGAAAGGGAACCGACACATATTGTATTGTTGCCATCAAAGATAAAAAGATGGGGTTTATATCATATTGCTTGAGTTTATCCCTCTACATCATGTCATCTTGCCTAATGCGTTACTCTATTCTTATGAACTTAATACTCTAGATGCATGTTGGATAGCGGTCGATGTGTGGAGTAATAGTAATAGATGCAGAATGGTTTCGGTCTACTTGACACGGACGTGATGCCTATGTTCATGATCATGCCTAGATATTCTCATAACTATGTGCTTTTCTACCTATTGCTCGGCAGTAATTTCTTCACCCACCGTAATATATGCTATCTTGAGAGAAGCCACTAGTGAAACCTATGGCCCCCGGGTCTACTTTACATCATATAAGTTTCCAACTATAATTCTAGTTTACTATTTATTTTGCAATCATCACTTTTCCCATCTATGCAACAAAAATACCAAAAATATTTATCTTATTATCTTTATCAGATTTCACTTTTGCAAGTGGCCGTGAAGGGATTGACAACCCCTTTATCGCATTGGTTGCAAGGTTCTTGATTGTTTGTGCAGGTACTAGGTGACTTGCGTGTAGTCTCCTACTGGATTGATACCTTGGTTCTCAAAAACTGAGGGAAATACTTATGCTACTTTGCTGCATCACCCTTTCCTCTTTAAGGGAAAACCAAAGCATGCTCAAGAGGTAGCAAGAAGGATTTCTGGCGCCGTTGCCGGGGAGATCTATGCTCAAGTCAAGACATACCAAGTACCCATCATAAACTCTTATCCCTCGCATTACATTATTTGCCATTTGCCCCTCGTTTTCCTCTCCCCCACTTCACCTTTGCCATTTTCTTCGCCTCTTTCCCATTTGCCTTTCTTTCGCCATGGCCGAATCAAAAAGGGCTAGGGGCCCTCTCCCGGGTTTTACATTGGACAGTCCCTCCGTCCTTTCTAAGCTCATAAATAATGATGCTATGGAAAGACCTACCGGGGTTATCAATGAGAGTTTAGATAATTTTGATGAAGATGACCCCGAAATCGTTTGTTATTTGCTTGATGAATCTTTGAAAGATGCTTGGGATAGACTGTTAAGGATCCAAGCCAGCTATGTACCCCAATATGAAATTGAGATATACTTGAAAAGCTTTTGTGTTGGCTTGCCCTCTTATTTCAAGCAAGTTTTAGATTCTATCTTTGAAGAAGGTTTTCTTGAGGGGGATGCCATCGATACCTATGAAAATATGAAAACTATATTTGGGCACCCCATGAATGAGAAGGTTGAATCCACCTCTCTTTTGTGCTTTTATCAAAATGAAATTATCAAAGAGATGAAGGCTAGCTTAGATGCAAATTTCCGTGGCGTGCTTAATCTTTCTTCCACCATTAATGGCCACGTGCTTTCTCAAAATAGAAAGATAAATGCTATAGACAAGAAATTTTCTCTTTTCTTTCCCAACACCAAATATGGCAATACCTAGATACATTCTTGTTTTTATGCCTAGCTAGGGGCGTTAAACGATAACACTTGTTGGGAGGCAACCCAATTTTATTTTTGTTCTTTACTTTTTGTTCCTGTTTAGTAATAAATAAATCATCTATCCTCTGTTATGATTGTGTTTTTATGTTTTAATTAGTGTTTGTTCCAAGTAAAGCCTTTAGGATCTTCTTGGGTGATTGTTGTTTTATCTTGCTGAAAAAATAGAAAGTATGCGCTCACAAGAATAATTTTCATTTTTTACCAGAGAGCGATAAAATACCAACTCGAACTGAAGTAGATCAATATAAAAATTATTTAGGACGTCCTAATTTTTCAGAATTTTTGGAGTTACATAAGTATTCGAAACCTACAGATTACTACAGACTGTTTTGTTTTTGACAGATTCTGTTTTTCGTGTGTTGTTTGCTTATTTTGATGAATCTATGGCTAGTATCGGGTGGTATGAACCATAGAGAAGTTGGAATACAGTAGGTTTAACACCAATATAAATAAAGAATGAGCTCATTGCAGTACTGATAACCCACAAGTATAGGGGATCGCAACAGTTTTCGAGGGTAGAGTATTCAACCTAAATTTATTGATTCGACACAAGGGGAGCCAAAGAATATTCTCAAGTATTAGCAGCTGAGTTGTCAATTCAAACACACCTGGAAACTTAATATCCATAGCAAACTAATATGATAGTAATGGTAAGGGTAGCAAAAGAAATATTTTTGGTTTTATAGTGATTGTAACAGTAGCAACGGAAAAGTAAATGAGCGAAGAACAATATATGAAAAGCTCGTAGCCAATGGATCGGTGATGGATAATTATGTCGGATGCGATTCCTCATGCAATAGTTATAACCTAGGGTGACAGAGAACTAGCTCCAGTTCATCAATGTAATGTAGGCATGTATTCCGAATATAGTCATACGTGCTTACGGAAAAGAACTTACATGACATCTTTTGTCCTACCCTCCCGTGGCAACGGGGTCCTATTGGAAACTAAGGGATATTAAGGCCTCCTTTTAATAGAGTACCAGATCAAAGCATTAACACTTAGTGAATACATGAACTCCTCAAACTACGGTCATCATTGGTAAGTATCCCGATTATTGTCACTTCGGGGTTAACGGATCATAACACATAATAGGTGACTATAGACTTGCAAGGTAGGATCAAGAACTCACATATATTCATGAAAAAATAATAGGTTCAGATTTGAAATCATGGCACTCGGGCCCTAGTGACAAGCATTAAGCATAGCAAAGTCATGGCAACATCAATCTCAGAACATAATGGATACTAGAGATCAAACCCTAACAAAACTAACTCGATTACATGATAAATATCATCCAACCCATCACCGTCCAGCAAGCCTACGATGGAATTACTCACGCATGGCGGTGAGCATCATGAAATTGGTGATGGAGGAAGGTTGATGATAACGATGGTGATGGATTCCCCTCTCCGGAGCCCCGAACGGACTCCAGATCAGCCCTCCCGAGAGAGTTTAAGCTTGGCGGCGGCTCCGTAGTGTAAAACATGATGAATCCTTCTCTCTGATTTTTTCTACCTGAACACGAATATATAGAGTTGGAGTTGAGGTCGGAGGAGCACTAGGGGGTCCACGAGGCAGGGGGTGCGTCCCCACCCTCGTGAACAGGGTGTGGGCCCCCTGGCCTTGATTCTTTCACCAGTATTTTTATATATTCCAAAAATAATATCTGTTGATTTTCAGGTCATTCCAAGAACTTTTATTTCTGCACAAAAATAACACCATGGCAATTCTGTTGAAAACAGTGTCAGTCCGGGTTAGTTCCATTCAAATCATGCAAGTTAGAGTCCAAAACAAGGGCAAGAGTGTTTGGAAAAGTAGATATGTGGGAGACGTATCAACTCCCCCAAGCTTAAATCTTTGCTTGTCCTCAATAAATTCAGTTGACAAACTGAAAGTGATAAAGAAAAACTTCTACAAACTCAGTTTGCTCTTGTTGTTGTAAATATGTAAAGCCAGCATTCAAGTTTTCAGCAAAGATTATGAACTAACCATATTCACAATAACATTTAGGTATCATGTTTACTCATATCAATGGCATAATCAACTAGCGAGAAATAATAATAAATATCGGATGACAACACTTTTTCAAAATAATCATAATATGATATAACAAGATGGTATCTCGCTAGCCCTTTCTAAGACCGCAAAACATAAATGCAGAGCACCCCTGAAGATCAAGGGCTGATTGGAAATTATAATTCATGGTAAAAGAGATCCAGTCAAGTCATACTCAATGTAAACTAATAGTAATACATGCAAATGACAGCGGTGCTCTCCAACTGGTGCTTTTTAATAAGAGGATGATGACTCAACATAAAAGTAAATGGATAGGCCCTTCGCAGAGGGAAGCAGGGATTTGTAGAGGTGCCAGAGCTCGATTTTGAAATAGAGATGAATAATATTTTGAGCGGTATACTTTCATTGTCAACATAACAACCGAGAGATCTCGATATCTTCCATGCTACACACATTATAGGTGGTTCCCAAGTAGAATGGTAAAGTTTATACTCCCCCACCACCAACAAGCATCAATCCATGGCTTGCCCGGAACAACGGGTGCCTCCAACTAACAACAATCCTGGGGGAGTTTTTTTGCAATTATTTTGATTTGATTTGAGCATGAGACTAGGCATCCCGGTGACCAGCCATTTTCTCGTGAATGAGGAGCGAAGTCCACTCCTCTTGAGAATAACCCGCCTAGCATGTGGAAGATACAGACATCACTAGTTGATACATGAGCTATTCGAGCATACAAAACAGAATGTTTATTTGAAGGTTTAGAGTTTGGCACATACAAATTTACTTGGAACGGCAGGTAGATACCGCACATATGAAATAACTTTTGGGGTTTATGGAAATGGATGCGCAAGCAGTATTCTCACTTAGTACAAATGAAGGCTAGAAAGAGACTGGGACGCGACCAGCTAGAGAGTGTTGTTGTAGCTCTCTCTCACTTTAGATGACAGTGGGAGAAAGAACGGAGGTAGAAGAAGCAGTACAGGGACAAACTATTTCCTTGGCAATGAACACCACCAGCTGCTCGTACAGCCCCAAGTCTAGCTCAGCTCCAACTGCCTCACGGCTACAGGCACAAGCACAACACTTAAGTAGTAGATGCACGCGCACAACTCATCGGCCACACCGGCCACTAATCTATGCACCTACGCAGGACCCGGCCTCACAACCGGCCACTAACTGCACGTACTCATCCACTCCTAGAAGAGCTCACCTAGCTAACTAACTCAGTCATGCATGTAGGAGTAGCAAACTTGGCCAGCACACTCGCCAACGGCCTGCTCTACGTGCCAGACTGAGTACACACGCAACACACATACGCCACGTTGCTGCATCCCGCACGTCCTGTCCGTCCCGCGCGCCACCGACGCGCCCGACGAACCCGACGAGCCCGACGGCACCAGTGTGTCCCGCCCGTCCCGCGTGCATCCGACGTGCCCGACGAGCCCGACCACACACGCCGTGACTTATTCCAACAGAGAGCGACAACAGTCATGAACATGCATTAAAATTAATCAACACTGAATGCAAGCATGAGTAGGATATAATTCACCATGAACATAAATGTCATGGAGGCTATGTTGATTTTGTTTCAACTACATGCGTGAACATGTGCCAAGTCAAGCCACTCGAATCATTCAAAGGAGGATACCACCCTATCATACCACATCACAACCATTTTACTTTTATGTTGGCACGCAAGGTAAACCATTATAAAATCCTAGAAAATTAAGCATAGCATAAGCAACTATAATCTCTAATTGTCACTGCAAACATGTTTCATTCATAATAGGCTAAATTGGGAATGATGAACTAATCATATTTACAAAAACAAGAGAGGTCGAGTTCATACCGGCTTTTCTCATCTCAATCAGTTCATCATATCATAATTATTGGCTTTCACTTGCACGACCAAATAGTGTGGATAATAATAATAATAATAATAATAATAATAATAATAATAATAATAATAGTGCACATGCATTGGACTAAGCTGGAATCTGCAAGCATTCAACTCAGAAGAGAAGACAAAGTAATATGGGCTCTTTGTTAGATCAACAATAATGCATATGAGAGCCACTCAACATTTTCATTAAAGTCTTCTCCTCTCGACCCCAAAGAAAAGAAAAGAAATAAAACTATTTACACGGGAAAGCTCCCAACAAGCAAAAGAAGAACGAGAAATCTTTTTGGGTTTTCTTTTTAATTACTACTACTACACGCATGGAAAGTAAACTAGCTAAAGCTACAACTATTTTTTTGGTTTTTCTTAAGGTTTTTCAAACACACAAGAAGAAATCTTAAAAAGAAAATAAACTAGCATGGATGATCCAATGAAAAAGTATGAGCACCGACAACTGGCATGAGTGTGTGAACATAAATGTAATGTCGGTGAGAAATATGTTCTCCCCCAAGCTTAGGCTTTTGGCCTAAGTTGGTCTAAGCCCATGGATCAAAGTTGTAGCTGGGGTCGTACTGAGGAGGGTCTTCGGGGTGCCACTAAATGGTGATCTCCTTCGGATCCCATTGATAAACAGACTAACGGTGCAACACCCACGGTGCGGCTATATCTCCCACGTGTCGGAGCACGACTTAGAGGCATAACCGCATTGTAGGCATGTCGCAAGAGGGGTAATCTTTACACATCCCATGTACTGAAAAAGAAAGAGGTACAGAGTTGGCTTACAATCGCCACTTCACACAATACATGAATATAACATTACATCAATCAGATACAAACAAGGTCCGACTACGGAACCAAAATAAAAGAAGACTACCCCTAATGCAAAAGATCCCCGAACGCCCCGACTGGGCTCCACTACTGATCAACTGGAAACGAAACAATACAACGAACAAGGTCTTCATCGAGCTCCTCCTTGACTGGGTTGTGTCACCTGCATGGTATCATCGGCCCCTGCAAGCTGGTTTTGGAAGTAATCTGTGAGTCACGGGGACTCAGCAATCTCACACCCACGAGATCAAGACTATTTAAGCATATGTGTAGGATACGGTAATGAGGTGGAACTGCAGCAAGCACTAAGCATATATGGTGGCTAACATAGGCAAATAAGAGCGAGAAGAGAAGGCAAAGCACGGTCGAGAATCTATGATCAAGAAGTGACCCTAGACTACTGACGTTCAAGCATAACTCCAACACCGTGTTCACTTCCCGGACCCCGCCGAGAAGAGACCATCACAGCTACACACGCGGTTGATGCATTTTAATTAAGATAAGTTTCAGGTTTTCTACAACCGGACATTAAAAAATTCCCATCTACCCATAACCGCGGGCACGACTTTCGAAAGTTCAAAACCCTGCAGGGGTGTCCCAACTTAGCCCATCACAAGCTCTCACGGTCAATGAAGGATATTCCTTCTCCCAGGAAGACCCGATCAGGCTCGGAATCCCGGTTACAAGACATTTCGACAATGGTAAAACAAGACCAGCAAAGCCACTCGAATGTGTCGACAAATCTCGATAGGATCTGCACATATCTCGTTCTCAGGGCACACTGAATTGTCCAAGGTTCCAGTAGGCCAGCCCAGAGTTGCCCCTGGTGGCCACCGGCAGCTGACAGGTTGGACCAACACTCAGAGGAGCACTGGCCTGGGGGTTTAAATAAAGATGACCCTTGAGTCTACAGAACCCAAGGGAAAAAGGCTAGGTGGCAAATGGTAAAACCAATGTTGGGCCTTACTAGAGGAGTTTTATTCAAGGCGAACTGTCAAGGGGTTCCCATTATAACCCAACCATGTAAGGAACGCAAAATCAAGGAACATAACACCGGTATGACAGAAACTAGGGCGGCAAGAGTGGAACAAAACACCAGGCATAAGGCCGAGCCTTCCACCCTTTACCAAGTATATAGATGCATTAATTAAATAAGAGATATTGTGATATCCCAACAATAATCATGTTCCAACAAGGAACAAACTTCATCTTCACCTGCAACTAACAACGCTATAAGAGGGGTTGAGCAAAGCGGTAACATAGCCAAACAACGGTTTGCTAGGATAAGGTGGGTTAGAGGTTTGACATGGCAATATGGGAGGCATGATAAAGCATGTGGTAATTATCACAGCATAGGCATAGCAAAAGAGCGAGCATCTAGCAAGCAAAGATAGAAGTGATTTCGAGGGTATGGTCATCTTGCCTACAAAGTTCTCCGAGAAGACGAAAATCTTGATCCTCGTAAACGAACTCAACAGGTTCCTCGAACACGAACTCGTCTCCCGGCTCTACCCAAATCAAGAACACAAGCAAAGGGAGACACAACCAACCACGGTGCAATGCGCAAGCAACATGATGCAAAACATGACATGATATGCGGGATGTGATATGCAATGCATATGCATGCTCCGGAAGGAAAATATTGAATCGTGCCTCAACTTGGCAAACCAAGAGTGCGGTGGAAAGATGAGTTGATTTTGGTCGAAATCGATATAAAGATCACCGGAAACGGATGCACGGTTTGGAAATGGCAAGCAAAACAATAATGGCGCAAAGCTGCGATTAACAGCACGAGACCATCTAGATGCATCAAGAACAACAAGCTACTGCACTCTAACATAAGAACAAAACACATGGCAGTGATCCACTCAAGATGCTTGACAAAATATGAACACTGAGCTACGGCTAATTCACTCAATAACAGGTTCAAACAAGCATGGCAAAAGTGTAAAAGATATCAGGTTACAGACTTAGTGAAAATAACATGTTAGGAATTTAACATCAGGAAGCAATGTTTAGAGCAAGATAACAACATGCTACAGGAACATATCTTGGCAAAGCAAGGCATGGCATGAAGCTACTCAAAGCATACAACAAAAGTCCCTTACTGACCATGAGCCAAAAGGGATCAGAAAATACAATGGCAACCATGTGAACATAGCAAGTTTCGTTAACAGATAGAGACTTAGCAGAAAACTGGAACATGGCAAAACAGATTCACATAGGCATGTTTGCGAGCTCGATGCACTCACCACAAAGCATGGCATGACAAACTAAGCATACACCTAGCAAGTAGACATGGCATAGAAGCTAAACACGGCAAGAACAACCTCATAGCATGCACGGATCAACTACAAGAACCTTGGCAAAATTGCTTAACATGTAAACAATCTGCCAGGAACATTTTATAGCAAAAGTAGAGCAAGATTGAGTCATGCTAGGTTGCTCCATAATTGCAAACAAAGACATGGATGGATAAATCATAACAATATCTCAAAATGACCCTTATTGAACATGCTCAAAAGAGGCATGGATCACTCTGTAGCAACAAGAATACATGGCATAAAAATAACAGCAGGAAAAGGACTTGGTGAAATTCTAAGTCCCTGAAATCAGCAACATCACGAGAGCTACTTTGCATGCTTGTGCTAGTCACCACAAAGATCACAAAAATACATGGCATACACCCCTGTAAAGATGGCATGGCATACTTCAAAACACATGTAGAGCTCAAGTTCATAGGAGGCACACATTAATCATGGCAAAAATGACAAAAGTCCAATCTCTGATAAGAATCTGGAACTAACATTACATAGCACTCTTGCAACAACATTTAGGGCATCAATATGAACTCAAATGAACATGGTGCAATAGAATGAAATGAAGTACTCTCGAGACGAACAATTTGATATGCTACACACCCAAACCGGAGCCACGGGTGCAGAGTTATGATCCGATGAATATGGCATGAAAATATGCAGATCTGGGGACTTAGAGAAAATTAGACCTCGCGAGAAAAGTCAACTCGGGACGAGGAGATCCAGGGCGCGGGGCACGTTTGGTTCGGATCCCGATGGATCTCGTCCCACCTGGACGGATCTGACCGGATCCGACTCCGGCAAGGGCGGGCGGTCTCCGGCGCGGGCTCCGGCGAGCGGCGCGGGGGCGGCACCGGTGGAGAGGTGCGGCGGCGGGGCTCGGCAGGCGGGCGGCGGCCGGCGGCGGTGGACGACGCCGGCGAGGCGGCGGCGGAGCCTCGGGCGACGATGGCGGCGTGCGCGCGGGAGCGGAGGGCGGCGAGGCGGCGACTGGGCGCCGGCGGGGCAGTCGGCGAGCGGCGTGAGGGCGTGCTGCGGTGGTCCGGCGAGGCGGCGGGGTTTCCGGCGACGCGGACGGCGGCGGAGAGCGGGCCCAGTACGGCCCGGTTCGGACCGGGGCGGGCCGGATCTGGGCCCCGGGTGGCCGACGCGGTTGAGACGACGGCGGGGACACATGGCGGCTCCTGATTCGCGGATGGGCAGCGGCGCGGACATGTCCGACGGCGGGGAATTTTGTCCGGTGGCGCGAGGTGGAAGGAGCTAGGGTTTGTACCGCGAAATTTCGGGGGAAGGCACATATATATAGGTAGAGGGAGCTAGGAGAGTCCAAATGAGGAGCGGTTTTCGGCCACGCGATCGTGATCGAACGACCAAGATGATGGAGTGGGTTTAGGTGGGTTTTGGGCCACTTTGGAAGGGTGTTGGGCTGCAACACACACGAGGCCTTTTTGGTTCCTCGGTTAACCGTTGGAGTATCAAACGAAGTCCAAATGGCACGAAACTTGACAGGCGGTCTATCGGTAGTGAACCAAGGCCGCTTGGCAAGTCTTGGTCCAATATGAGAACGTTTAACACCCGCACATGAAAAGAGGCAAAAGGGAACACCGGATGACATAGGAGCGACGGATTGCAAAACGGACAACGGGGAAAATGCTCGGATGCATGAGACGAACATGTATGCAAATGCGATACACATGATGACATGATATGAAATGCATGACACGCAAGCAAATGACAAGGCAACAACAGCGAATAACTGGAAGACACCTGGCACATTGGTCTCGGGGCATCACAGACGGTGAGGATCTGATAGTGGCTCCGGCTCTGGAGCTGATGTCAGGCTCTGGTATGCCTGAACTACCTCCGGCAGAATAAGGTACGTGCCTGAAAATATGTCAAACAAAGAGGGAGCAGGCAAGGTAATAGTCTCAACGTGTTTCTTATCAAACATCAGTCTATAGTTAAGCATCTTGTTCTTACTCTTAACAATAGAATCATGTGCTACCATGCTCTTATAATCTAGCAAAATATGAGGCAGCAGCTTTTCCTCTTTCTCATAATGCCTACTAGGTATGTTAAAGTGTGCAGCAAGGCGCGAGGCGAAGATGCCTCCCAAGATGGGACCCTTTGTACGATTCAGATTTAACCATTTAGCAAAAATAGCGCCTAAACTGAAAGTGGTATCACGAAACAAAGCATGGCGCAAAATAACAATATCAGGGGCACTAAAATTTCCACAGTTCCTGCGACCAATTAAGCATCTACTAGCAAATATTGCAAAGTAACATAGAACAGGAAATTGTATGCTAGTGATTCTTGCATCAGAAACTTTCCTCGTTTCCCCTACAGCAATTGTATCAATAAATCCCTCCACATCATTACGATGTGGTTCCTCTATGCTGCCCTCAAAGGGTATCCTACAAACCCGGCAACAATCGTAAAGTGACATCTCCTTATGCTCATCATATAAATAAAATTCCACCGAAGGTGGTGATCTCCTAGTATGGAAATGAAAATTTTGCACAAAAATATTGGTGAGTAAGAGATCCTGTTCACTCTGGTAGTGGAGGAAGTCGGTGAGGCCTGCATTCTCAGCCAAATAATAAAAATCTTCATGAATCCCGGCTTCTCTCAAGAACTCAGCACAAGGCCATTCACACGGCTGAACCTCTGCAGCACGAGGGAGATTATACTTGGGCTTCTTATTCTCTTCACTTTGCTTATGCTTAGAGCTTCGGCTCGATGAGCCCCTCAAAAATCTCTTCATCTTTTTCTGAAAAATTTAGTAACTTAAAATAAAAGTGAACCAAACTCAACAAAATTGATAGCAACTACTCCTACAAGTGCCTAGAGGCTATATCATGCATTAGAACTACTTTTGACCACATAAATTTGACATGCAAGCTCAAGAACGGGGTCACCTAAGCAGAAAAAATTTGCAATAAATAAAGCACTAGAACAAAAAAGATTGGACCATTGGAGGAGTCACATACCGAAGAACAATCGCTCAAAGCAGTTTTGTGAATGGGGCTTTGAGCAAGGAGATCGAAAATGGCAGCAAGATGAGCAAGAACTCAGGTTTGAGCTGGCGGGTGATTTTTTCTGGAGCAAGACGAAGTGTGTGGGTGCAAGGATAAGTGGAGGGGACCCACGTGGGGTCCACGAGGCAGGGGCGCGCCCTCCACCCTCGTGGGCACACGGTGGGTCCCCCTGATGTGTTCTCAGTGCCAATAATTCTTAAATATTCTGGAAAAAAATCATATTTCATTTTGAGGGCATTTGGAGAACTTTTATTTTCGGGGTATTTTTTATTGCAAGAATAATTCAGAAAATAGACAGAAAATAATATTTTTGCTTTATTTAATATAATTAACAGAAAGTAAAAGGAGGGTACAGAAGGTTGTGCTTTCTAACTTCGTCCATCTCATGCTCATCAAAAGGAATCCACTAACAAGGTTGATCAAGTCTTGTTAACAAACTCATTCTGAATCGCATGAAACCGGAGAAATTTCGAATAACACTAGGTTACCTCAACGGGGATATGCATGTCCCCAACAATAAGAATGTCATATTTCTTCTTGACAGTAGGAAGAGGAAATTCAAAACCTCCAATAATAATCGTTGAAATTTTTCCAATAGAATTGATACTATGGACTTGAGGTTGTTTCCTCGGAAAGTGTACCGTATGCTCATTACCATTAACATGAAAAGTGACATTGCCTTTGTTGCAATCAATAACAACCCTTGCAGTATTCAAAAAGGGTCTACCAAGGATGATCGATATACTATCGTCCTCGGGAATATTAAGAATAACAAAGTCTGTTAAAATAGTAATGTTTGCAACCACAATAGGCACATCCTCACAAATACCGACATGTATAGCAGTTGCTTTATCAGCCATTTGCAAAGATATTTCAGTAGGTGTCAACTTATTCAATTCTAGTCTACGATATAAAGAGAGAGGCATAACACTAACACTGGCTCCAAGATCACATAAAGCAGTTTTAACATAGTTTCTCTTAATGGAGCATGGTATAGTTGGTACTCTTGGATCTCAAGTTTCTTTGGTATTCCACCCTTAAAAGTGTAATTAGCAAGAATGGTGGAAATTTCAGCTTCCGATATCTTTCTTTTATTAGTAACAATATCCTTCATATACTTAGCATAAGGATTCATTTTAAGCATATCAGTCAAACACATACGCAAAAAGATAGGTCTAATCATTTCAGCAAAGCGCTCAAAATCCTCATCATCCTTTTTCTTGGATGGTTTAGGAGGAAAAGGCATGGGTTTCTGAATCACGTGGTTCTCTTTCCTTACTGTGCTTCCTAGCAACGAAGTCTCTCTTATCATAACGTTGATTCTTTGATTGTGGGTTATCAAGATCAACAACAGGTTCAATCTCTACATCATTGGCATTGCTAGGTTGAGCATCAACATGAACATCATCATTAACATTATCACTAGGTTCATGTTCATTACCAGATTGTGTTTCAGCATCAGAAATAGAAATATCATTGGGATTCTCAGGTGTGTCAACAACAGGTTCACTAGAAGCATGCAAATTCCTATCATTTTTCTTCTTCTTCTTAGAAGAACTAGGTGCATCAATATTAGTTCTCTGAGAATCTTGCTCAATTCTCTTAGGGTGTTCTACCTCTTGAGCTTGCGTTGGTTCTCCCCGAAGAGGAAGGGATGATGCAGCAGAGTAGCATAAGTATTTCCCTCAGTTTTTGACAACCAAGGTATCAATCCAGTAGGAGGCCACGCTCAAGTCCCTCGTACCTGCACAAAACGATAGCTACTCGCAACCAACGTGATTAGGGGTTGTCAATCCCTTCACGGTCACTTACGAGAGTGAGATCTGATAGATATAATATTTTTTGTATTTTTGGTATAAAGATGCAAAGTAAAAAGTAAAAGCGAAGTAAAAAAGCAAAACAAGATTAAAGTGATGGAGATTGATATGATGAGAATAGACCCGGGGGCCATAGGTTTCACTAGTGGCTTCTCTCAAGAGCATAAGTATTCTACGGTGGGTGAACAAATTACTGCAGAGCAATTGACAGAATTGAGCATAGTTATGAGAATATCTAGGCATGATCATGTATATAGGCATCACGTCCGTGACAAGTAGACCGAAACGATTCTGCATCTACTACTATTACTCCACTCATCAACCGCTATCCAGCATGCATCTAGAGTATTAAGTTAAAAACAGAGTAACGCCATAAGCAAGATGACATGATGTAGAGAGATAAATTCATGCAATATGAAATAAACCCCATCTTGTTATCCTCGATGGCAACGATGCAATATGTGCCTTGCTGCCCCTTCTGTCACTGGGAAAGGACACCGCAAGATCGAACCCAAAGCTAAGCACTTCTCCCATGGCAAGAACTACCAATCTAGTTGACCAAACCAAACGGATAATTCGAAGAGACTTGCAAAGATAACCAATCATACATAAAATAATTCAGAGAAGATTCAAATATTATTCATAGATAGACTTGATCATAAACCCACAATTCATCCGTCTCAACAAACACACCACAAAAAGAAGAAGATTACATCGAATAGATCTCCACAAGAGAGGGGGAGAACTTTGTATTGAGATCCAAAAAGAGAGAAGAAGCCATCTAGCTACTAACTATGGACCCGAAGGTCTGAGGTAAACTACTCACACTTCATCGGAGAGACTATGATTATGTAGAAGCCCTCCGTGATGACGGCCCTCTCCGGCGGAGCTCCGGAACAAGCCCCAAGATGGGATCTCGTGGATACAGAAAGTTGCGGCGGTGGAATTAGGTCTTTGGCTCCTGTTCTGATCATTTGGGGGTACGTAGGTATATATAGGAGGAAGGAGTACGTCGATGGAGCTCCGAGAGGCCCACGAGGCAGGGGGGCGCGCCCCCCACCCTCGTGACCGCCTCTCTAATGCCTTGGCGTAGGGTCCAAGTCTCCTGGATCACGTTCGGTGAGAAAATCACGTTCCCGAAGGTTTCATTCCGTTTGGACTCCGTTTGATATTCCTTTTCTTCAAAACACTGAAATAGGCAAAAAAAACAACAATTCTGGGCTAGGCCTCCGGTTAATAGCTTAGTCCCAAAAATAATATAAAAGTGGAAAATAAAGCCCAATATAGTCCAAAACAGTAGATAATATAGCATGGAGCAATCAAAAATTATAGATACGTTGGAGACGTATCAGGCATCCCCAAGCTTAATTCCTGCTCGTCCTCGAGTAGGTAAAAGATAAAAAGAGAATTTTTTATGCGGAGTGCTACTTGGCATAATTTCAATGCAAATCTTCTTAATTGTGATATGAATATTTAGATTCAAAAGATTCAAGACAAAATTTTATATTGACATAAAAATAATAATACTTCAAGCATACTAACAAAGCAACTATGTCTTCTCAAAATATCATGGCCAAAGAAAGTTATCCCTACAAAATCATATAGTCTGGCTATGCTCTATCTTCACCACACAAAGTATTTAAATCATGCACAACCCCGATGACAAGCCAAGAAATTGTTTCATACTCTAAATTTTTCAAAACTTTTTCAATCTTCACGCAATACATGAGCGTGAGCCATGGATATAGCACTTTAGGTGTAAGAGAATGGTGGTTGTGGAGAAGACAAAAAGGGAGAAGATAGTCTCACATCAACTAGGCGTATCAACGGGCTATGGAGATGCCCATCAATAGATATCAATGTGAGTGAGTAGGGATTGCCATGCAACGGATGCACTAGAGCTATAAGTATATGAAAGCTCAAAAAGAAACTATGTGGGTGTGCATCCAACTTGCATGCTCATGAAGACCTAGGGCAATTTGAGGAAGCCTATCATTGGAATGTACAAGCCAAGTTCTATAATGAAAGATTCCCACTAGTATATGAAAGTGACAACATAGGAGACTCTCTATCATGAAGATCATGGTGCTACTTTGAAGCACAAGTGTGGTAAAAGGATAGTAACATTGTCCCTTCTCTCTTTTTCTCTCATTTTTTTATTTGGGCCTTTTTCTCTTTTTTATGGCCTCTTTTTTTGGGGGCTTCTTTGGCCTGTTTTATTTATTTTTCGTCCGGAGTCTCATCCCGACTTATGGGGGAATCATAGTCTCCATCATTCTTTCCTCACTTGGGACAATGCTTTAAAAATGATGATCATCAAACTTTTATTTTTCTTACAACTCAACAATTACAACTCGATTCTTACAACAAAATATGACTCGATATGAATGCCTCCGGCGGTGTACCGGGATATGCAAGATGACAATGATGAATGTGTCATGAACGGAACGGTGGAAAGTTGCATGGTAATATATCTCATAATGGCTATGGAAATGCCATGATAGGTAGGTATGGTGGCTGTTTTGAGGAAGGTATATGGTGGGTGTATGATACTGGCGAAAGGTGCGCGGTATTAGAGAGGCTAGCAAAGGTGGAAGGGTGAGAGTGCGTATAATCCATGGACTCAACATTAGTCATAAAGAACTCATATACTTATTGCAAAAATCTAGAAGTTATCAAAGCAAAGTATTACACGCATGATCCTAGGGGGATAGATTGGTAGGAAAAGACCATCACTCGTCCCCGACCGCCACTCATAAGGAAGACAATCAATAAATAAATCATGCTCCG
Source organism: Triticum urartu (assembly GCF_056163025.1). NCBI lineage: Eukaryota > Viridiplantae > Streptophyta > Magnoliopsida > Poales > Poaceae > Triticum > Triticum urartu. Next base: position 563,063,026 of record NC_141875.1, read on the forward strand.
ACTTCATCACATAACGGTTCACCATACGTGCATGCTACGGGAATCACAAACTTTAACACAAGTATTCTTTAAATTCACAACTACTCAACTAGCATGACTCTAATATTATCACCTCCATATCTCAAAACAATTATCATGCTTCAATCTTTTCTTAGTATTCAACACACTCAAAAGAAAGTTTCACAAATCTTGAATACCAAGCATATTATTATTAAGCAAATTACCATGCTATTAAGAGACTCTCAAAATAATTTAAGTGAAGCATGAGAGATCAATAGTTTCTTTAAAACAAATCCACCATCGTGCTCTAAAAGATCTAAGTGAATCACATAGAGCAAAATTATAACGCTCAAAAGATATAAATGAAGCACATAGAGCAAAACTACTTAGCTCAAATGATATAAGTGAAGCACATAGAGCATTCTATCAAATTTTAATTCATGTATGGCTCTCTCAAAAGGTGTGTACAGCAAGGATGATTGTGGCATACTAAATCACAAAGACACAAATAATACAAGACGCTCCAAGCAAAACACATATCATGTTGGTGAATAAAAATATAGCTCCAAGTAAATTACCGATGGAAGTGGACGAAAGAGGGGATGCCTTCCGGGGCATCCCCAAGCTTTGAATTTTTGGTATCCTTGGATTATCTTGGGGGTGTCATGGTCATCCCCAAGCTTAGGCTCTTGCCACTCCTTGTTCCATAATCCATCACAAGAATTCACCCAAAACTTGAAAACTTCACAACACAAAACTTAAAGTAGAAAACTCGTGAGCTCTGTTAGCGAAAGAAAACAAAAGACCACTTCAAGGTACTGTAATGAAATCATTATTTATTTATATTGGTGTTAAACCTACTTTATTACAACTTCTCTATGGATTATAAACTATTTTACTAATCATAGATTCATCAAAATAAGCAAACAACACACGAAAAACAGAATCTGTCAAAAACAGAACAGTCTGTAGTAATCTGTAGCTAGCGTAAGATCTGGAACCCCAAAAATTCTAAAATAAATTGCTGGACGTGAGGAATTTATCTATTAATCATCTTCAAAAAGAATTAACTAAATATAACTCTTCAAATAAAAATTACAGCAGTTCTCGTGAGCGCTAAAGTTTCTGTTTTTACAGCAAGTTCAACAAGACTTCCCCAAGTCTTCCCAACGGTTCTACTTGGCACAAACACTAATTAAACACAAAAAACACAACCAAAACAGAGTCTAAATAATTTATTTATTACTAAACAGGACCAAAAAACAAGGAATAAAAATAAATTTGGGTTGCCTCCCAACAAGCGCTATCGTTTAACGCCCCTAGCTAGGCATAAAAGCGAGGATAGATCTAGGTATTGCCATATTTGGTAGGCAATCCATAAGTGGCTCTAATGATAGTTTCATATGTAAATTTTATTTTCTTTATTGGAAAGTGTTCCATGCCCTTTTTTAATGGAAATTGAAATCTAATATTCCCTTCCTTCATATCAATAATCGCACCAACCGTTCTAAGGAAAGGTCTACCTAGAATAATAGGGCAAGAAGGATTGCAATCTATATCAAGAACAATGAAATCTACGGGCACATAATTCCTATTTGCAACAATAAGAACATCATTAATCCTTCCCATAGGTTTCTTAATAGTAGAATCCACAAGATGCAAGTTTAGAGAGCAATCATCAAAATTACGGAAATCTAGCAAATCACACAAAGTCTTGGGAATAGTAGAGACACTAGCACCCAAATCACACAAAGCATAAAACTCATGATCTTTAATTTTAATTTTAATAGTTGGTTCCCACTCATCATAGAGTTTTCTAGGGATAGAAACTTTCAACTCAAGTTTTTCTTCATAACATTGCATCAAGGCATCAACAATATGTTCGGTGAAGGCTTTATGTTGACTATAAGCATGTGGAGAATTTAGCACGGATTGCAACAAGGAAATACAATCAATTAAAGAGCAATTTTCATAATCAAATTCCTTGAAATCCAATATAGTGGGTTTAGCAATATCTAGGGTTTTAATTTCTTCAATCCCACTTTTATCAAATTTAGCATCAAGATCTAAATACTCCGAATTTTTAGAATGCCTTATAGGTAAAGGAAGATCATATTCAGTTTAATCAAGATTCATATTGCAAAACAAAGATTTAATAGGGGACACATCAATAACTTTTAGATATTCATCTTGATTTTCATAGGAATTGGAAGAACACGCTTTAATAAAGGCATCTTTGGAAGCACGCATCCTAGCGGTTCTTTCCTTGCACTCATCAATGGAAATTCTCATGGCTTTGAGAGACTCATTGATATCATGCTTAGGAGGAATAGATCTAAGCTTTAAAGAATCAATCTCAAGAGAAATTCTATCAACCTTTCTAGCCAAATCATCAACTTTAAGTAATTTCTCTTCAAGCAAAGCATTAAAATTCTTTTGTGAATTCATAAACTCTTTAACACTATTCTCAAATTCAGAGAGCATATTATTATAATTTCCATAAGAGTTGTTGTAAGAATTCCCATAATTATTAGAAGGATTACTAGGATATGGCCTAGGATTAAAATTCCATCTATAAGCGTTGTTACCAAAATTATTCCTACCAACAAAATTCACATCCACAGATTCATTGTTATTCTCAATCAAAGTAGACAAAGGCATATCATTAGGATCAGAAGAAACACTCTTAGTAGCAAATAATTTCATAAGTTCATGCATATTTCCACTCAAAACATTGATTTCTTCTATCGCATGCACTTTTTTATTAGAAGATCTTTCAGTATGCCATTGAGAATAATTAACCATAATATTATCTAGGAGTTTAGTAGCATCTCCTAAAGTGATTTCCATGAAAGTGCCTCCCGCGGCCGAATCTAAAAGATTTCTAGAAGCAAAATTCAATCCGGCATAAAAAATTTGTATAATCATCCACAAATTCAAACCATGAGTAGTGCAATTATGTATCATTAATTAAATTCTCTCCCAAGCTTGTGCAACATGTTCATGATCAAGTTGCTTAAAGTTCATAATATCATTTCTAAGAGAGGTGATCTTAGCGGGAGGGAAATACTTAGAGATAAAAGCATTTTTGCACTTGTTCCAAGAATCAATACTATTTTTAGGCAAAGACGAAACAACATCATCATCGACATCTTTTTTTCTTTTGCATATCACATAAATCAACGAAGCTATTCAGATGAGTAGCGGCATCTTCACTAGGAAGGCCGGTGAATTGATCTTTCATAACAAGATTCAACAAAGCAGTATTGATTTCACAAGATTCAGTATTGGCAAGAGGAGCAATCGGAGTGCTAAGGAAATCATTATTATTAGTATTGGTGAAGTCACACAATTTGGTAGTATCTTGAGCCATGTGACAAACAAGCAAACTAGCACACGCGCAAAAGAGGCAAATAGAGAGGGAGGATAGAGAGAGAGAGGGCGAATAAAACGGCAAGGGTGAAGTGGGGGAGAGGAAAACGAGAGGCAAATGGCAAATAATGTAATGCGAGAGATAGGGATTGTGATGGGTACTTGGTATGTTGACTTTTTGCGTAGACTCCCCGGCAACGGCGCCAGAAATCCTTCTTGCTACCTCTTGAGCTTGCGTTGGTTTTCCTTGAAGAGGAAGGGATGATGTAGCAGAGTAGCGTAAGTATTTCCCTCAGTTTTTGAGAACCAAGGTATCAATCCAGTAGGAGGCCATGCTCAAGTCCCTCGTACCTGCACAAAACGATAGCTACTCGCAACCAACGCGATTAGGGGTTGTCAATCCCTTCACGGTCACTTACGAGAGTGAGATCTGATAGATATAATATTTTTGGTATAAAGATGCAAAGTAAAAAGTAAAAGCGAAGTAAAAAGCAAAACAAGATTAAAGTGATGGAGATTGATATGATGAGAATAGACCCGGGGGCCATAGGTTTCACTAGTGGCTTCTCTCAAGAGCATAAGTATTCTACGGTGGGTGAACAAATTACTGCAGAGCAATTGACAGAATTGAGCATAGTTATGAGAATATCTAGGCATGATCATGTATATAGGCATCACGTCCGTGACAAGTAGACCGAAACGATTCTGCATCTACTACTATTACTCCACTCATCAACCGCTATCCAGCATGCATCTAGAGTATTAAGTTAAAAACAGAGTAACGCCATAAGCAAGATGACATGATGTAGAGAGATAAATTCATGCAATATGAAATAAACCCCATCTTGTTATCCTCGATGGCAACGATGCAATATGTGCCTTGCTGCCCCTTCTGTCACTGGGAAAGGACACCGCAAGATCGAACCCAAAGCTAAGCACTTCTCCCATGGCAAGAACTACCAATCTAGTTGACCAAACCAAACGGATAATTCGAAGAGACTTGCAAAGATAACCAATCATACATAAAATAATTCAGAGAAGATTCAAATATTATTCATAGATAGACTTGATCATAAACCCACAATTCATCCGTCTCAACAAACACACCACAAAAAGAAGAAGATTACATCGAATAGATCTCCACAAGAGAGGGGGAGAACTTTGTATTGAGATCCAAAAAGAGAGAAGAAGCCATCTAGCTACTAACTATGGACCCGAAGGTCTGAGGTAAACTACTCACACTTCATCGGAGAGACTATGATTATGTAGAAGCCCTCCGTGATGACGGCCCTCTCCGGCGGAGCTCCGGAACAAGCCCCAAGATGGGATCTCGTGGATACAGAAAGTTGCGGCGGTGGAATTAGGTCTTTGGCTCCTGTTCTGATCATTTGGGGGTACGTAGGTATATATAGGAGGAAGGAGTACGTCGATGGAGCTCTGAGAGGCCCACGAGGCAGGGGGGCGCGCCCCCCACCCTCGTGACCGCCTCTCTAATGCCTTGGCGTAGGGTCCAAGTCTCCTGGATCACGTTCGGTGAGAAAATCACGTTCCCGAAGGTTTCATTCCGTTTGGACTCCGTTTGATATTCCTTTTCTTCAAAACACTGAAATAGGCAAAAAAAACAACAATTCTGGGCTGGGCCTCCGGTTAATAGCTTAGTCCCAAAAATAATATAAAAGTGGAAAATAAAGCCCAATATAGTCCAAAACAGTAGATAATATAGCATGGAGCAATCAAAAATTATAGATACGTTGGAGACGTATCAGGCATCCCCAAGCTTAATTCCTGCTCGTCCTCGAGTAGGTAAAAGATAAAAAGAGAATTTTTTATGCGGAGTGCTACTTGGCATAATTTCAATGCAAATCTTCTTAATTGTGATATGAATATTTAGATTCAAAAGATTCAAGACAAAAGTTTATATTGACATAAAAATAATAATACTTCAAGCATACTAACAAAGCAACTATGTCTTCTCAAAATATCATGGCCAAAGAAAGTTATCCCTACAAAATCATATAGTCTGGCTATGCTCTATCTTCACCACACAAAGTATTTAAATCATGCACAACCCCGATGACAAGCCAAGAAATTGTTTCATACTCTAAATTTTTCAAAACTTTTTCAATCTTCACGCAATACATGAGCGTGAGCCATGGATATAGCACTTTAGGTGTAAGAGAATGGTGGTTGTGGAGAAGACAAAAAGGGAGAAGATAGTCTCACATCAACTAGGCGTATCAACGGGCTATGGAGATGCCCATCAATAGATATCAATGTGAGTGAGTAGGGATTGCCATGCAACGGATGCACTAGAGCTATAAGTATATGAAAGCTCAAAAAGAAACTATGTGGGTGTGCATCCAACTTGCATGCTCATGAAGACCTAGGGCAATTTGAGGAAGCCTATCATTGGAATGTACAAGCCAAGTTCTATAATGAAAGATTCCCACTAGTATATGAAAGTGACAACATAGGAGACTCTCTATCATGAAGATCATGGTGCTACTTTGAAGCACAAGTGTGGTAAAAGGATAGTAACATTGTCCCTTCTCTCTTTTTCTCTCATTTTTTTATTTGGGCCTTTTTCTCTTTTTTATGGCCTCTTTTTTGGGGGGCTTCTTTGGCCTGTTTTATTTATTTTTCGTCCGGAGTCTCATCCCGACTTATGGGGGAATCATAGTCTCCATCATTCTTTCCTCACTTGGGACAATGCTTTAAAAATGATGATCATCAAACTTTTATTTTTCTTACAACTCAACAATTACAACTCGATTCTTACAACAAAATATGACTCGATATGAATGCCTCCGGCGGTGTACCGGGATATGCAAGATGACAATGATGAATGTGTCATGAACGGAACGGTGGAAAGTTGCATGGTAATATATCTCATAATGGCTATGGAAATGCCATGATAGGTAGGTATGGTGGCTGTTTTGAGGAAGGTATATGGTGGGTGTATGATACTGGCGAAAGGTGCGCGGTATTAGAGAGGCTAGCAAAGGTGGAAGGGTGAGAGTGCGTATAATCCATGGACTCAACATTAGTCATAAAGAACTCATATACTTATTGCAAAAATCTAGAAGTTATCAAAGCAAAGTATTACACGCATGATCCTAGGGGGATAGATTGGTAGGAAAAGACCATCACTCGTCCCCGACCGCCACTCATAAGGAAGACAATCAATAAATAAATCATGCTCCGACTTCATCACATAACGGTTCACCATACGTGCATGCTACGGGAATCACAAACTTTAACACAAGTATTCTTTAAATTCACAACTACTCAACTAGCATGACTCTAATATTATCACCTCCATATCTCAAAACAATTATCATGCTTCAATCTTTTCTTAGTATTCAACACACTCAAAAGAAAGTTTCACAAATCTTGAATACCAAGCATATTATTATTAAGCAAATTACCATGCTATTAAGAGACTCTCAAAATAATTTAAGTGAAGCATGAGAGATCAATAGTTTCTTTAAAACAAATCCACCATCGTGCTCTAAAAGATCTAAGTGAATCACATAGAGCAAAATTATAACGCTCAAAAGATATAAATGAAGCACATAGAGCAAAACTACTTAGCTCAAATGATATAAGTGAAGCACATAGAGCATTCTATCAAATTTTAATTCATGTATGGCTCTCTCAAAAGGTGTGTACAGCAAGGATGATTGTGGCATACTAAATCACAAAGACACAAATAATACAAGACGCTCCAAGCAAAACACATATCATGTTGGTGAATAAAAATATAGCTCCAAGTAAATTACCGATGGAAGTGGACGAAAGAGGGGATGCCTTCCGGGGCATCCCCAAGCTTTGAATTTTTGGTATCCTTGGATTATCTTGGGGGTGTCATGGTCATCCCCAAGCTTAGGCTCTTGCCACTCCTTGTTCCATAATCCATCACAAGAATTCACCCAAAACTTGAAAACTTCACAACACAAAACTTAAAGTAGAAAACTCGTGAGCTCTGTTAGCGAAAGAAAACAAAAGACCACTTCAAGGTACTGTAATGAAATCATTATTTATTTATATTGGTGTTAAACCTACTTTATTACAACTTCTCTATGGATTATAAACTATTTTACTAATCATAGATTCATCAAAATAAGCAAACAACACACGAAAAACAGAATCTGTCAAAAACAGAACAGTCTGTAGTAATCTGTAGCTAGCGTAAGATCTGGAACCCCAAAAATTCTAAAATAAATTGCTGGACGTGAGGAATTTATCTATTAATCATCTTCAAAAAGAATTAACTAAATATAACTCTTCAAATAAAAATTACAGCAGTTCTCGTGAGCGCTAAAGTTTCTGTTTTTACAGCAAGTTCAACAAGACTTCCCCAAGTCTTCCCAACGGTTCTACTTGGCACAAACACTAATTAAACACAAAAAACACAACCAAAACAGAGTCTAAATAATTTATTTATTACTAAACAGGAGCAAAAAACAAGGAATAAAAATAAATTTGGGTTGCCTCCCAACAAGCGCTATCGTTTAACGCCCCTAGCTAGGCATAAAAGCGAGGATAGATCTAGGTATTGCCATATTTGGTAGGCAATCCATAAGTGGCTCTAATGATAGTTTCATATGTAAATTTTATTTTCTTTATTGGAAAGTGTTCCATGCCCTTTTTTAATGGAAATTGAAATCTAATATTCCCTTCCTTCATATCAATAATCGCACCAACCGTTCTAAGGAAAGGTCTACCTAGAATAATAGGGCAAGAAGGATTGCAATCTATATCAAGAACAATGAAATCTACGGGCACATAATTCCTATTTGCAACAATAAGAACATCATTAATCCTTCCCATAGGTTTCTTAATAGTAGAATCCACAAGATGCAAGTTTAGAGAGCAATCATCAAAATTACGGAAATCTAGCAAATCACACAAAGTCTTGGGAATAGTAGAGACACTAGCACCCAAATCACACAAAGCATAAAACTCATGATCTTTAATTTTAATTTTAATAGTTGGTTCCCACTCATCATAGAGTTTTCTAGGGATAGAAACTTTCAACTCAAGTTTTTCTTCATAACATTGCATCAAGGCATCAACAATATGTTCGGTGAAGGCTTTATGTTGACTATAAGCATGTGGAGAATTTAGCACGGATTGCAACAAGGAAATACAATCAATTAAAGAGCAATTTTCATAATCAAATTCCTTGAAATCCAATATAGTGGGTTTAGCAATATCTAGGGTTTTAATTTCTTCAATCCCACTTTTATCAAATTTAGCATCAAGATCTAAATACTCCGAATTTTTAGAATGCCTTATAGGTAAAGGAAGATCATATTCAGTTTAATCAAGATTCATATTGCAAAACAAAGATTTAATAGGGGACACATCAATAACTTTTAGATCTTCATCTTGATTTTCATAGGAATTGGAAGAACACGCTTTAATAAAGGCATCTTTGGAAGCACGCATCCTAGCGGTTCTTTCCTTGCACTCATCAATGGAAATTCTCATGGCTTTGAGAGACTCATTGATATCATGCTTAGGAGGAATAGATCTAAGCTTTAAAGAATCAATCTCAAGAGAAATTCTATCAACCTTTCTAGCCAAATCATCAACTTTAAGTAATTTCTCTTCAAGCAAAGCATTAAAATTCTTTTGTGAATTCATAAACTCTTTAACACTATTCTCAAATTCAGAGAGCATATTATTATAATTTCCATAAGAGTTGTTGTAAGAATTCCCATAATTATTAGAAGGATTACTAGGATATGGCCTAGGATTAAAATTCCATCTATAAGCGTTGTTACCAAAATTATTCCTACCAACAAAATTCACATCCACAGATTCATTGTTATTCTCAATCAAAGTAGACAAAGGCATATCATTAGGATCAGAAGAAACACTCTTAGTAGCAAATAATTTCATAAGTTCATGCATATTTCCACTCAAAACATTGATTTCTTCTATCGCATGCACTTTTTTATTAGAAGATCTTTCAGTATGCCATTGAGAATAATTAACCATAATATTATCTAGGAGTTTAGTAGCATCTCCTAAAGTGATTTCCATGAAAGTGCCTCCCGCGGCCGAATCTAAAAGATTTCTAGAAGCAAAATTCAATCCGGCATAAAAAATGTGTATAATCATCCACAAATTCAAACCATGAGTAGTGCAATTATGTATCATTAATTAAATTCTCTCCCAAGCTTGTGCAACATGTTCATGATCAAGTTGCTTAAAGTTCATAATATCATTTCTAAGAGAGGTGATCTTAGCGGGAGGGAAATACTTAGAGATAAAAGCATTTTTGCACTTGTTCCAAGAATCAATACTATTTTTAGGCAAAGACGAAAACCAAGCTTTAGCACGATCTCTAAGCGAAAAAGGAAATAGCTTCAATTTAACAACATCATCATCGACATCTTTTTTTCTTTTGCATATCACATAAATCAACGAAGCTATTCAGATGAGTAGCGGCATCTTCACTAGGAAGGCCGGTGAATTGATCTTTCATAACAAGATTCAACAAAGCAGTATTGATTTCACAAGATTCAGTATTGGCAAGAGGAGCAATCGGAGTGCTAAGGAAATCATTATTATTAGTATTGGTGAAGTCACACAATTTGGTAGTATCTTGAGCCATGTGACAAACAAGCAAACTAGCACACGCGCAAAAGAGGCAAATAGAGAGGGAGGATAGAGAGAGAGAGGGTGAATAAAACGGCAAGGGTGAAGTGGGGGAGAGGAAAACGAGAGGCAAATGGCAAATAATGTAATGCGAGAGATAGGGATTGTGATGGGTACTTGGTATGTTGACTTTTTGTGTAGACTCCCCGGCAACGGCGCCAGAAATCCTTCTTGCTACCTCTTGAGCTTGCGTTGGTTTTCCTTGAAGAGGAAGGGATGATGCAGCAGAGTAGCGTAAGTATTTCCCTCAGTTTTTGAGAACCAAGGTATCAATCCAGTAGGAGGCCATGCTCAAGTCCCTCGTACCTGCACAAAACGATAGCTACTCGCAACCAACGCGATTAGGGGTTGTCAATCCCTTCACAGTCACTTACGAGAGTGAGATCTGATAGATATAATATTTTTGGTATAAAGATGCAAAGTAAAAAGTAAAAGCGAAGTAAAAAAGCAAAACAAGATTAAAGTGATGGAGATTGATATGATGAGAATAGACCCGGGGGCCATAGGTTTCACTAGTGGCTTCTCTCAAGAGCATAAGTATTCTACGGTGGGTGAACAAATTACTGCAGAGCAATTGACAGAATTGAGCATAGTTATGAGAATATCTAGGCATGATCATGTATATAGGCATCACGTCTGTGACAAGTAGACCGAAACGATTCTGCATCTACTACTATTACTCCACTCATCAACCGCTATCCAGCATGCATCTAGAGTATTAAGTTAAAAACAGAGTAACGCCATAAGCAAGATGACATGATGTAGAGAGATAAATTCATGCAATATGAAATAAACCCCATCTTGTTATCCTCGATGGCAACGATGCAATATGTGCCTTGCTGCCCCTTCTGTCACTGGGAAAGGACACCGCAAGATCAAACCCAAAGCTAAGCACTTCTCCCATGGCAAGAACTACCAATCTAGTTGACCAAACCAAACGGATAATTCGAAGAGACTTGCAAAGATAACCAATCATACATAAAATAATTCAGAGAAGATTCAAATATTATTCATAGATAGACTTGATCATAAACCCACAATTCATCCGTCTCAACAAACACACCACAAAAAGAAGAAGATTACATCGAATAGATCTCCACAAGAGAGGGGGAGAACTTTGTATTGAGATCCAAAAAGAGAGAAGAAGCCATCTAGCTACTAACTATGGACCCGAAGGTCTGAGGTAAACTACTCACACTTCATCGGAGAGACTATGATTATGTAGAAGCCCTCCGTGATGACGGCCCTCTCCGGCGGAGCTCCGGAACAAGCCCCAAGATGGGATCTCGTGGATACAGAAAGTTGCGGCGGTGGAATTAGGTCTTTGGCTCCTGTTCTGATCATTTGGGGGTACGTAGGTATATATAGGAGGAAGGAGTACGTCGATGGAGCTCCGAGAGGCCCACGAGGCAGGGGGGCGCGCCCCCCACCCTCGTGACCGCCTCTCTAATGCCTTGGCGTAGGGTCCAAGTCTCCTGGATCACGTTCGGTGAGAAAATCACGTTCCCGAAGGTTTCATTCCGTTTGGACTCCGTTTGATATTCCTTTTCTTCAAAACACTGAAATAGGCAAAAAAAACAACAATTCTGGGCTGGGCCTCCGGTTAATAGCTTAGTCCCAAAAATAATATAAAAGTGGAAAATAAAGCCCAATATAGTCCAAAACAGTAGATAATATAGCATGGAGCAATCAAAAATTATAGATACGTTGGAGACGTATCAGGCATCCCCAAGCTTAATTCCTGCTCGTCCTCGAGTAGGTAAAAGATAAAAAGAGAATTTTTTATGCGGAGTGCTACTTGGCATAATTTCAATGCAAATCTTCTTAATTGTGATATGAATATTTAGATTCAAAAGATTCAAGACAAAAGTTTATATTGACATAAAAATAATAATACTTCAAGCATACTAACAAAGCAACTATGTCTTCTCAAAATATCATGGCCAAAGAAAGTTATCCCTACAAAATCATATAGTCTGGCTATGCTCTATCTTCACCACACAAAGTATTTAAATCATGCACAACCCCGATGACAAGCCAAGAAATTGTTTCATACTCTAAATTTTTCAAAACTTTTTCAATCTTCACGCAATACATGAGCGTGAGCCATGGATATAGCACTTTAGGTGTAAGAGAATGGTGGTTGTGGAGAAGACAAAAAGGGAGAAGATAGTCTCACATCAACTAGGCGTATCAACGGGCTATGGAGATGCCCATCAATAGATATCAATGTGAGTGAGTAGGGATTGCCATGCAACGGATGCACTAGAGCTATAAGTATATGAAAGCTCAAAAAGAAACTATGTGGGTGTGCATCCAACTTGCATGCTCATGAAGACCTAGGGCAATTTGAGGAAGCCTATCATTGGAATGTACAAGCCAAGTTCTATAATGAAAGATTCCCACTAGTATATGAAAGTGACAACATAGGAGACTCTCTATCATGAAGATCATGGTGCTACTTTGAAGCACAAGTGTGGTAAAAGGATAGTAACATTGTCCCTTCTCTCTTTTTCTCTCATTTTTTTATTTGGGCCTTTTTCTCTTTTTTATGGCCTCTTTTTTTGGGGGCTTCTTTGGCCTGTTTTATTTATTTTTCGTCCGGAGTCTCATCCCGACTTATGGGGGAATCATAGTCTCCATCATTCTTTCCTCACTTGGGACAATGCTTTAAAAATGATGATCATCAAACTTTTATTTTTCTTACAACTCAACAATTACAACTCGATTCTTACAACAAAATATGACTCGATATGAATGCCTCCGGCGGTGTACCGGGATATGCAAGATGACAATGATGAATGTGTCATGAACGGAACGGTGGAAAGTTGCATGGTAATATATCTCATAATGGCTATGGAAATGCCATGATAGGTAGGTATGGTGGCTGTTTTGAGGAAGGTATATGGTGGGTGTATGATACTGGCGAAAGGTGCGCGGTATTAGAGAGGCTAGCAAAGGTGGAAGGGTGAGAGTGCGTATAATCCATGGACTCAACATTAGTCATAAAGAACTCATATACTTATTGCAAAAATCTAGAAGTTATCAAAGCAAAGTATTACACGCATGATCCTAGGGGGATAGATTGGTAGGAAAAGACCATCACTCGTCCCCGACCGCCACTCATAAGGAAGACAATCAATAAATAAATCATGCTCCGACTTCATCACATAACGGTTCACCATACGTGCATGCTACGGGAATCACAAACTTTAACACAAGTATTCTTTAAATTCACAACTACTCAACTAGCATGACTCTAATATTATCACCTCCATATCTCAAAACAATTATCATGCTTCAATCTTTTCTTAGTATTCAACACACTCAAAAGAAAGTTTCACAAATCTTGAATACCAAGCATATTATTATTAAGCAAATTACCATGCTATTAAGAGACTCTCAAAATAATTTAAGTGAAGCATGAGAGATCAATAGTTTCTTTAAAACAAATCCACCATCGTGCTCTAAAAGATCTAAGTGAATCACATAGAGCAAAATTATAACGCTCAAAAGATATAAATGAAGCACATAGAGCAAAACTACTTAGCTCAAATGATATAAGTGAAGCACATAGAGCATTCTATCAAATTTTAATTCATGTATGGCTCTCTCAAAAGGTGTGTACAGCAAGGATGATTGTGGCATACTAAATCACAAAGACACAAATAATACAAGACGCTCCAAGCAAAACACATATCATGTTGGTGAATAAAAATATAGCTCCAAGTAAATTACCGATGGAAGTGGACGAAAGAGGGGATGCCTTCCGGGGCATCCCCAAGCTTTGAATTTTTGGTATCCTTGGATTATCTTGGGGGTGTCATGGTCATCCCCAAGCTTAGGCTCTTGCCACTCCTTGTTCCATAATCCATCACAAGAATTCACCCAAAACTTGAAAACTTCACAACACAAAACTTAAAGTAGAAAACTCGTGAGCTCTGTTAGCGAAAGAAAACAAAAGACCACTTCAAGGTACTGTAATGAAATCATTATTTATTTATATTGGTGTTAAACCTACTTTATTACAACTTCTCTATGGATTATAAACTATTTTACTAATCATAGATTCATCAAAATAAGCAAACAACACACGAAAAACAGAATCTGTCAAAAACAGAACAGTCTGTAGTAATCTGTAGCTAGCGTAAGATCTGGAACCCCAAAAATTCTAAAATAAATTGCTGGACGTGAGGAATTTATCTATTAATCATCTTCAAAAAGAATTAACTAAATATAACTCTTCAAATAAAAATTACAGCAGTTCTCGTGAGCGCTAAAGTTTCTGTTTTTACAGCAAGTTCAACAAGACTTCCCCAAGTCTTCCCAACGGTTCTACTTGGCACAAACACTAATTAAACACAAAAAACACAACCAAAACAGAGTCTAAATAATTTATTTATTACTAAACAGGAGCAAAAAACAAGGAATAAAAATAAATTTGGGTTGCCTCCCAACAAGCGCTATCGTTTAACGCCCCTAGCTAGGCATAAAAGCGAGGATAGATCTAGGTATTGCCATATTTGGTAGGCAATCCATAAGTGGCTCTAATGATAGTTTCATATGTAAATTTTATTTTCTTTATTGGAAAGTGTTCCATGCCCTTTTTTAATGGAAATTGAAATCTAATATTCCCTTCCTTCATATCAATAATCGCACCAACCGTTCTAAGGAAAGGTCTACCTAGAATAATAGGGCAAGAAGGATTGCAATCTATATCAAGAACAATGAAATCTACGGGCACATAATTCCTATTTGCAACAATAAGAACATCATTAATCCTTCCCATAGGTTTCTTAATAGTAGAATCCGCAAGATGCAAGTTTAGAGAGCAATCATCAAAATTACGGGGGCCATAGGTTTCACTAGTGGCTTCTCTCAAGAGCATAAGTATTCTACGGTGGGTGAACAAATTACTGTTGAGCAATTGACAGAATTGAGCATAGTTATGAGAATATCTAGGCATGATCATGTATATAGGCATCACGTCCGTGACAAGTAGACCGAAACGATTCTGCATCTACTACTATTACTCCACTCATCGACCGCTATCCAGCATGCATCTAGAGTATTAAGTTCATAAGAACAGAGTAACGCCTTAAGCAAGATGACATGATGTAGAGAGATAAATTCATGCAATATGAAATAAACCCCATCTTGTTATCCTTGATGGTAACGATGCAATACGTGCCTTGCTGCCCCTTCTGTCACTGGGAAAGGACACCGCAAGATCGAACCCAAAGCTAAGCACTTCTCCCATGGCAACAACTACCAATCTAGTTGGTCAAACCAAACGGATAATTCGAAGAGACTTGCAAATATAACCAATCATACATAAAAGAATTCAGAGAAGATTCAAATATTATTCATAGATAGACTTGATCATAAACCCACAATTCATCGGCCTCAACAAACACACCGCAAAAAGAAGAAGATTACATCGAATAGATCTCCACAAGAGAGGGGGAAAACTTTGTATTGAGATCCAAAAAGAGAGAAGAAGCCATCTAGCTACTAACTATGGACCCGAAGGTCTGAGGTAAACTACTCACACTTCATCGGAGAGGCTATGATGATGTAGAAGCCCTCCGTGATGACGGCCCTCTCCGGCGGAGCTCCGGAACAGGCCCCAAGATGAGATCCCGTGGATACAGAAAGTTGCGGCGGTGGAATTAGGTTTTTGGCTCCTGTTCTGATCGTTTGGGGGTACGTAGGTATATATAGGAGGAAGTAATACGTCGGTGGAGCTCCGAGGGGCCCACGAGGCAGGGGGCGCGCCCTAGGGGGGGCGCCCCCCACCCTTGTGACCGCCTCTCTGATGCCTTGGCGTAGGGTCCAAGTCTCCTGGATCACGTTCGGTGAGAAAATCACGTTCCCGAAGGTTTCATTCCGTTTGGACTCCGTTTGATATTCCGTTTCTTCGAAACACTGAAATAGGCAAAAAACAGCAATTCTGGGTTGGGCCTCCTGTTAATAGGTTAGTCCCAAACATAATATAAAAGTGGAAAATAAAGCCCAATATAGTCCAAAACAGTAGATAATATAGCATGGAGCAATCAAAAATTATAGATACGTTGGAGACGTATCAGGGTGGCCCTCAGGATACAAAGGTTCCTGAGTCATTTTACCCCCTCTAGTCATAACTCTAACAGCATTATCATTTTTCTTATTATTTAATTCATTGAGCAAATCATTCTGAGCTTTAATTACTTGTTCTACTTGAGTGGTAACCATAGAAGCTCACCTTTAACTCTAGACATATAATCACTCAAGTGTTCAAGCATATCAGCATTGCGTTTCAATTGTCTACCAACATAAGCATTGAAGTTTTCTTGTTTAACAATAAAATTATCAAACTCATCTAAGCATTGGCTAGCAGACTTATAACGAGGAATATCACCTTCATCAAATCTATAGAGAGAATTTACCTTTACTACCCGTGTCGGGTTATCAAGACCATGTATCTCTTCAATAGGTGGTAAGTTCTTAACATCTTCAGCTTTAATACCTTTTTCTTTCATAGATTTCTTTGCCTCCTGCATATCTTTAGGACTGAGAAATAGAATACCCCTTTTCTTCGGAGTTGGTTCAGGAAGTGTCCAATCATTTTCATTACTCAACATATTATTCAATAACAATTCAGCTTGATCAATAGTTCTTTCCCTGAAAACACAACCAGCACAACTATCCAGGTGGTCTCTGGAAGCATCGGTTAGTCCATTATAAAAGATATCAAGTATTTCATTTTCTTGAGAGGATGATCAGGCAAAGCATTAAGTAATTGGAGAAGCCTTCCCCAAGCTTGTGGGAGACTCTCTTCTTCAATTTGCACAAAATTATATATTTCCCTTAAGGCAGCTTGTTTCTTATGAGCGGGGAAATATTTAGCAGAGAAATAATAAATCATATCCTGGGGACTACGCACACAACCAGGATCAAGAGAATTAAACCATGTTTTAGCATCACCCTTTAATGAGAATGGAAACAACTTAAGGATAAAGTAATAGCGAGTTTTCTCATCATGAGTAAACAGGGTGGCTATATCATTTAATTTAGTAAGATGTGCCACAACAGTTTCAGGTTCATAGCCATAAAAAGGATCAGATTCAACCAAAGTAATTAACTCAGGATCGACAGAGAAATCATAATCCTTATCAGTAATAAATATAGGTGAAGTAGCAAAAGCAGGGTCATATTTCATTCTTGCATTCAAAGACTTTTCTTTAAGCTTAGCTAATAATTTCTTAAGATCATATCTATCATTGCAAGCAAGAAAATCTCTAGCAGTTTCTTCATCCATAACATAACCCTCGGGCATAACAGGCAATTCATATCTAGGGGGAGAATCTTCATCATCACTTTCATCAATATTATCAGTTTCAATAATTTCATTCTCTCTAACCCTAGCCAGTTGTTCATCAAGAAATTCAACTAGTGGCACAGTATTATCAAGCATAGAAGTAGTTTCATTATAAGTATCATGCAAAGCAGAAGTGGCATCTTCAATAACATGCGACATATCAGAATGAATAGCAGGTGTAGGTGTCGCAAGTTTACTCAAAACAGAAGGTGAATCAAGTGCAAAGCTAGATGGAAGTTCCTTACCTCCCCTCATAGTTGAGGGAAAAATCTTGGTTGTTTGATCTTTCAAGTTCTTCATATTGACCAGCAGATACAAATCCCAAGTGACTCAAAGAATAGAGCTATGCTCCCTGGCAACGGCGCCAGAAAATAGTCTTGATAACCCACAAGTATAGGGGATCGCAACAGTTTTCGAGGGTAGAGTATTCAACCCAAATTTATTGATTCGACACAAGGGGAGCCAAATAATATTCTCAAGTATTAGCAGCTGAGCTGTCAATTCAACCAAACCTAGAAACTTAATATCTGCAGCAAAGTATTTAGTAGCAAAGTAATATGATAATAATGGTAATGGTAGCAAAATTAATATTTTTGGTTTATAGTGATTGTAACAGTAGCAACGAAAAAGTAAATGAGCGAAGAACAATATATGAAAAGCTCGTAGGCAATGGATCAGTGATGGATAATTATGTCGGATGCGATTCCTCATGCAATAGTTATAACCTAGGGTGACACGGAACTAGCTCCAGTTCATCAATGTAATGTAGGCATGTATTACGAATATAGTCATACGTGCTTATGAAAAAGAACTTGCATGACATCTTTTGTCCTACCCGCCCGTGGCAGCGGGGTCCTATTGGAAACTAAGGGATATTAAGGCCTCCTTTTAATAGAGTACCGGACCAAAGCATTAATAGTTAGTGAATACATGAACTCCTCAAACTACAGTCATCACCGGTAAGTATCCCGATTATTGTCACTTCGGGGTTAACGGATCATAATACATAATAGGTGACTATAGACTTACAAGATAGGATCAAGAACTCACATATATTCATGAAAACATAATAGGTTCAGATCTGAAATCATGGCACTCGGGCCCTAGTGACAAGCATTAAGCATAGCAAAGTCATAGCAACATCAATCTCAGAACATAATGGATACTAGGGATCAAACCCTAAGAAAACTAACTCGATTACATGATAAATCTCATCCAACCCATCACCGTCAAGCAAGCTTATGATGGAATTACTCACGCACGGCGGTGAGCATCATGAAATTGGTGATGGAGGAAGGTTGATGATGACGATGGCGACGGATTCCCCTCTCCGGAGCCCCGAACGGACTCCAGATCAGCCCTCCCGAGAGAGTTTAGGGCTTGGCAGCGGCTCCGTATCATAAGACGTGATGAATCATTCTCTTTGATTTTTTTCCCGAACACGAATATATAGAGTAGGAGTTGAGGTCGAAGGAGCACCAGGGGGCCCACGAGGCAAGGGGCGCGCCCAGGGGGGTAGGCGCGCCCCCACCCTCGTGGACAGGGTGTGGGCCCCCTGGACTTGATTCTTTTGCCAGTAATTTTTATATATTCCAAAAATAATCTCTGTTGATTTTCAGATCATTCCAAGAACTTTTATTTCTGCACAAAAATAACACCATGGCAATTCTGCTGAAAACAACGTCAGTCCGGGTTAGTTCCATTCAAATCATGCAGGTTAGATTCCAAAACAAGGGCAAAAGTGTTTGGAAAAGTAGATATGTTGGAGATGTATCAAGTACCTTAAAGTGGTGATTTATTTTCTTATACTAACGGAGCTGATGAGATTTTCTGTTGAGTTTTGTGTTGTGAAGTTTTCAAGTTTTTGGGTAAAGATTTGATGGATTTTGGAATAAGGAGTGGCAAGAGCCTAAGCTTGGGGATGCCCAAGGCACCCCAAGGTAAAATTCAAGGACAACCAAAAGCCTAAGCTTGGGGATGCCCCAGAAGGCATCCCCTCTTTCGTCTTCGTCTATCGGTAACTTTACTTGAGGCTATATTTTTATTCATCACATGGTATGTGTTTTGCTTGGAGCGTCTTATATGATTTGAGACTTTGCTTTTTAGTTTACCACAATCATCCTTGCTTTACACACCTTTTGGAGATACACACATGAATCGGAATTTATTACAATACTCTATGTGCTTCACTTATATCGTTTGAGCTAGATAATTTTGCTCTAGTGCTTCACTTATACCTTTTTAGAGCACGGTGGTGGTTTTATTTTATAAAAATTATTGATCTCTCATGCTTCACTTATATTATTTTGAGAGTCTCTTAGAACAGCATGGTAATTTGCTTTGGCTATAAAATTAGTCTTAATATGATAGGCATCCAAGATGGGTATGATAAAAAACTTTCATATAGAGTGCATTAAATACTATGAGAGGTTTGATACCTGATACGTCTCCAACATATCTATAATTTTTGATCGCTCCATGCTATTATATTATCTATTTTGGATGTCAATGGGCTTTATTTTAAACTTTTATATCATTTTTGGGACTAACCTACTAACCGGAGGCCCAGCCCAAATTGTTATTTTTTTTGCCTATTTTAGAGTTTCGTCGAAAAGGAATATCAAACGGAGTCCAAACGGAATGAAACCTTTGGGAACGTTATTTTTGTTGGGGAACGTAGTAATTTCAAAAAAAATCCTACGCACACGCAAGATCATGGTGATGCATAGCAACGAGAGGGGAGAGTGTGATCTACATACCCTTGTAGATCGACAACGAAAGCGTTTGGTTGATGTAGTCGTACGTCTCCACGGCCCGACCGATCAAGCACCGAAACTATGGCACCTCCGAGTTCTAGCACACGTTCAGCTTGATGACGATCCCCGGACTCCGATCCAGCAAAGTGTCGGGGAAGAGTTCCGTCAGCACGACGGCGTGGTGACGATCTTGATGTACTACCGTCGCAGGGCTTCGCCTAAGCACCGCTACAATATTATCGAGGACTATGGTGGAAGGGGGCACCACACACGGCTAAGAATATGATCACGTGAATCAACTTGTGTGTCTAGGGGTGCCCTCTCCCCCGCATATAAAGGATCCAGGGGAGGAGGCCGGCCGGCCCTCTATGGCGCGCCAAGGAGGAGTCCTCCTCCTAGTAGGAGTAGGACTCCTACTAGGAGGGGGAAAGAAGTGGGGAGGGAGAGCGAAAGGGGGGGCGCCGCCCCCCTCTCCTAGTCCAATTCGGACCAGGGGGGAGGAGGCGCGCAGCCCACCTCTGGCAGCCCCTCTCTCTCTCCACTAAGGCCCATATGGCCCATTACTTCTCCCGGGGGGGTTCCGGTAACCCTCCGGCTCTCCGGTTTTCTCCGAAATCACCCGGAACACTTCCGGTGTCCGAATATAGCCGTCCAATATATCAATCTTTATGTCTCGACCATTTCGAGAATCCTCGTCACGTCCGTGATCACATCCGGGACTCCGAACTAACTTCGGTACATCAAAACTCATAAACTCATAATATAACTGTCATCGAAACCTTAAGCGTGCGGACCCTACGGGTTCGAGAACAATGTAGACATGACCAAGACACGTCTCCAGTCAATAACCAATAGCGGAACCTGGATGCTCATATTGGCTCCTACATATTCTACGAAGATTTTTATCGGTCAGACCGCATAACAACATACGTTGTTCCCTTTGTCATCGGTATGTTACTTGCCCGAGATTCGATCGTTGGTATCTCAATACCTAGTTCAATCTCGTTACCGGCAAGTCTCTTTACTCGTTCTGTAATACATCATCCCGCAACTAACTCATTAGTTGCAATGCTTGCAAGGCTTAAGTGATGTGCATTACCGAGAGGGCCCAGAGATACCTCTCCGACAATCGGAATGACAAATCCTAATCTCGAAATACGCCAACCCAACATGTACCTTTGGAGACACCTGTAGAGCTCCTTTATAATCACCCAGTTACGTTGTGACATTTGGTAGCACACAAAGTGTTCCTGTGGCAAACGGGAGTTGCATAATCTCATAGTCATAGGAACATGTATAAGTCATGAAGAAAGCAATAGCAACATACTAAACGATCGGGTGCTAAGCTAATGGAATGGGTCATGTCAATCAGATCATTCACCTAATGATGTGATCCCGTTAATCAAATAACAACTCCTTTTTCATGATTAGGAAACATAACCATCTTTGATTAACGAGCTAGTCAAGTAGAGGCATACTAGTGACACTCTGTTTGTCTATGTATTCACACATGTATTATGTTTCCAGTTAATACAATTCTAGCATGAATAATAAACATTTATCATGATATAAGGAAATAAATAATAACTTTATTATTGCCTCTAGGGCATATTTCCTTCAGTCTCCTACTTGCACTAGAGTCAATAATCTAGATTACACAGTAATGATTCTAACACCCATGGAGCCTTGGTGCTGATCATGTTTTGCTCGTGGAAGAGGCTTATTCAACGGGTCTGCAACATTCAGATCCGTGTGTATCTTGCAAATCTCTATGTCTCCCACCTGGACTAGATCCCGGATGGAATTGAAGCGTCTCTTGATGTGCTTGGTTCTCTTGTGAAATCTGGATTCCTTTGCCAAGGCAATTGCACCAGTATTGTCACAAAAGATTTTCATTGGACCCGATGCACTAGGTATGACACCTAGATCGGATATGAACTCCTTCATCCAGACTCCTTCATTTGCTGCTTCCGAAGCAGCTATGTATTCCGCTTCACACGTAGATCCCGCCACGACGCTTTGTTTAGAACTGCACCAACTGACAGCCCCACCGTTTAATGTAAACACGTATCCGGTTTGCGATTTGGAATCGTCCGGATCAGTGTCAAAGCTTGCATCAACGTAACCTTTTACGATGAGCTCTTTGTCACCTCCATATATGAGAAACATATCCTTAGTCCTTTTCAGGTATTTCAGGATGTTCTTGACCGCTGTCCAGTGATCCACTCCTGGATTACTTTGGTACCTCCCTGCTAGACTTATAGCAAGGCACACATCAGGTCTGGTACACAGCATTGCTTACATGATAGAGCCTATGGCTGAAGCATAGGGAACATCTTCCATTTTCTCTCTATCTTCTGCAGTGGTCGGGCATTGAGTCTTACTCAACTTCACACCTTGTAACACAGGCAAGAACCCTTTCTTTGCTTGATCCATTTTGAACTTCTTCAAAACTTTGTCAAGGTATGTGCTTTGTGAAAGTCCAATTAAGTGTCTTGATCTATCTCTATAGATCTTAATGCCTAATATGTAAGCAGCTTCACCGAGGTCTTTCATTGAAAAACTCTTATTCAAGTATCCCTTTATGTTATCCAGAAATTCTATATCATTTCCAATTAGTAATATGTCATCTACATATAATATCAGAAATGCTATAGAGCTCCCACTCACTTTCTTGTGAATACAGGCTTCTCCAAAAGTCTGTATAAAACCAAATGCTTTGATCACACTATCAAAGCGTTTATTCCAACTCCGAGAGGCTTGCACCAGTCCATAAATGGATCGCTGGAGCTTGCACACTTTGTTAGCTCCCTTTGGATCGACAAAACCTTCTGGTTGCATCATATACAACTCTTCTTCCAGAAATCCATTCAGGAATGCAGTTTTGACATCCATCTGCCAAATTTCATAGTCATAAAATGCGGCAATTGCTAACATGATTCGGACAAACTTAAGAATCGCTACGGGTGAGAAGGTCTCATCGTAGTCAATCCCTTGAACTTGCCGAAAACCTTTTGCGACAAGTCGAGCTTTGTAGACAGTAATATTACCGTCAGCGTCAGTCTTCTTCTTGAAGATCCATTTATTCTCAATTGCTTGCCGATCATCGGGCAAGTCAACCAAAGTCCACACTTTGTTCTCATACATGGATCCCATCTCAGATTTCATGGCTTCAAGCCATTTTGCGGAATCTGGGCTCACCATCGCTTCTTCATAGTTCGTAGGTTCATCATGATCTAGTAGCATGACTTGAAGAACAGGATTACCGTACCACTCTGGCGCGGATCTTACTCTGGTTGATCTACGAGGTTCAGTAGTATCTTGTTCTGAAGTTTCATGATCATCATCATTAGCTTCCTCACTAACTAGTGTAGGTGTCACAGAAACAGTTTTCTGTGATGCACTACTTTCCAATAAGGGAGCAGGTACAGTTACCTCGTCAAGTTCTACTTTCTTCCCACTCACTTCTTTCAAGAGAAACTCCTGCTCTAGAAAGTTTCCGAACTTAGCAACAAAAGTTTTGCCTTCGGATCTGTGATAGAAGGTGTATCCAATAGTTTCCTTTGGATATCCTATGAAGACACATTTCTTCGATTTGGGTTCGAGCTTATCAGGTTGAAGCTTTTTCACATAAGCATCGCAGCCCCAAACTTTCAGAAACGACAACTTTGGTTTCTTGCCAAACCACAGTTCATAAGGCGTCGTCTCAACGTATTTTGATGGTGCCCTATTTAACATGAATGCGGCCGTCTCTAGAGCATATCCCCAAAACGATAGCGGTAAATCAGTAAGAGACATCATAGATCGCACCATATCTAGTAAAGTACGATTACGACGTTCGGACACACCATTACGCTGTGGTGTTCCGGGTGGCGTGAGTTGCGAAACTATTCCGCAATGTTTCAAATGTACACCAAACTCGTAACTCAAATATTCTCCTCCACGATCAGATCGTAGAAACTTTATTTTCTTGTTACGATGATTTTCAACTTCACTCTGAAATTCTTTGAACTTTTCAAACGTTTCAGACTTATGTTTCATTAAGTAGATATACCCATATCTGCTTAAGTCATCTGTGAAGGTGAGAAAATAACGATATCCGCCACGAGCCTCAATATTCATCGGACCACATACATCCGTATGTATGATTTCCAACAAATCTGTTGCTCTCTCCATAGTACCAGAGAACGGTGTTTTAGTCATCTTGCCCATGAGGCACGGTTCGCAAGTACCAAGTGATTCATAATCAAGTGGTTCCAAAAGTCCATCAGTATGGAGTTTCTTCATGCGCTTTACACCGATATGATCTAAACGGCAGTGCCACAAATAGGTTGCACTATCATTATCAACTCTGCATCTTTTGGCTTCAACATTATGAATATGTGTGTTACTACTATCGAGATTCAATAAGAATAGACCACTCTTCAAGGGTGCATGACCATAAAAGATATTACTCATATAAATAGAACAACCATTATTCTCTGATTTAAATGAATAACCGTCTCGCATCAAACAAGATCCAGATACAATGTTCATGCTTAACGCTGGCACCAAATAACAATTATTTAGGTCTAATATTAATCCCGAAGGTAGATGTAGAGGTAGCGTGCCGACTGCGATCACATCGACTTTGGAACCGTTTCCCACGCGCATCGTCACCTCGTCCTTAGCCAATCTTCGCTTAATCCGTAGTCCCTATTTCGAGCTGCAAATATTAGCAACAGAACCAGTATCAAATACCCAGGTGCTACTGCGAGCATTAGTAAGGTACACATCAATAACATGTATATCACATATACCTTTGTTCACCTTGCCATCCTTCTTATCCGCCAAATACTTGGGGCAGTTCCGCTTCCAGTGACTAGTCTGCTTGCAGTAGAAGCACTCAGTTTTAGGCTTAGGTCCAGGTTTGGGTTTCTTCTCTTGAGTAGCAACTTGCTTGCCGTTCTTTTTGAAGTTCCCCTTCTTCTTCCCTTTTCCCTTTTTCTTGAAACTAGTGGTCTTGTTGACCATCAACACTTGATGCTCCTTCTTGATTTCTACCTCCGCAGCTTTCAGCATTGCGAAGAGCTCGGGAATAGTCTTATTCATCCCTTGCATATTATAGTTCATCACGAACCTCTTGTAGCTTGGTGGCAGTGATTGGAGAATTCTGTCAATGACGCAATCATCTGGAAGATTAACTCCCAATTGAATCAAGTGATTATTATACCCAGACATTTTGAGTATATGCTCACTGACAGAACTGTTCTCCTCCATCTTGCAGCTATAGAACTTATTGGAGACTTCATATCTCTCAATCCGGGCATTTGCTTGAAATATTAACTTCAACTCCTGGAACATCTCATATGCTCCATGACGTTCAAAACGTCGTTGAAGTCCCGATTCTAAGCCGTAAAGCATGGCACACTGAACTATCGAGTAGTCATCAGCTTTGCTCTGCCAGACGTTCATAACATCTGGCGTTGCTCCAGCAGCAGGCCTGGCACCCAGCGGTGCTTCCAGGACATAATTCTTCTGTGCAGCAATGAGGATAATCCTCAAGTTACGGACCCAGTCCGTGTAATTGCTACCATCATCTTTCAACTTTGCTTTCTCAAGGAACGCATTAAAATTCAACGGAACAACAGCACGAGCCATCTATCTACAATCAAGCATAAACAAGCAAGATACTTATCAGGTACTAAGTTTCAGGATAAATTTAAGTTCAATTAATTTACTTAAAGAACTCCCACTTAGATAGACATCCCTCTAATCCTCTAAGTGATTACGTGATCCAAATCAACTAAACCATGTCCGATCATCACGTGAGATGGAGTAGTTTCATTGGTCAACATCACTATGTTGATCATATCTACTATATGATTCACGCTCGACCTTTCGGTCTCCGTGTTCTGAGGCCATATCTGTATATGCTTGGCTCGTCAAGTATAACCTGAGTATTCCGCGTGTGCAACTGTTTTGCACCCATTGTATTTGAACGTAGAGCCTATCACACCCGATCATCACGTGGTGTCTCAGCACGAAGAACTTTCACAACGGTGCATACTCAGGGAGAACACTTCTTGATAATTAGTGAGAGATCATCTTATAATGCTACCGTCAATCAAAGCAAGATAAGATGCATAAAAGATAAACATCACATGCAATCAATATAAGTGATATGATATGGCCATCATCATCTTGTGCTTGTGATCTCCATCTCTGAAGCACCGTCGTGATCACCATCATCACCGGCACGACACCTTGATCTCCATCGTAGCATCGTTGTCATCTCGCCAAACTTGTGCTTCCACGACTATCGCTACCGCTTAGTGATAAAGTAAAGCATTACAGCGTGATTGCATTGCATACAATAAAGCGAGAACCATATGGCTCCTGCCAGTTGCCGATAACTCGGTTACAAAACATAATCATCTCATATAATAAAATTTAGCATCATGTCTTGACCATATCACATCACAACATGCCCTGCAAAAACAAGTTAGATGTCCTCTACTTTGTTGTTGCAAGTTTTACGTGGCTGCTACGGGCTTAAGCAAGAACCAATCTTACCGATGCATCAAAACCACAACGATAGTTTGTCAAGTTGGTGCTGTTTTAACCTTCGCAAGGACCGGGCGTAGCCACACTTGGTTCAACTAAAGTTGGAGAAACTATCACCCGCAAGCCACCTATGTGCAAAGCACGTCGGGAGAACCGGTCTCGCGTAAGCGTACGCGTAATGTCGGTCTGGGCCGCTTCGTCCAACAATACCGCCGAACCAAAGTATGACATGATGGTAAGAAGTATGACTTATATCGCCCACAACTCACTTGTGTTCTACTCGTGCATATAACATCAACATATAAAACCTAGGCTCGGATGCCACAGTTGGGGAACGTAGTAATTTCAAAAGATTTTAAACGCACACGCAAGATCATGGTGATGCATAGCAACGATAGGGGAGAGTGTGATCTACATAACCTTGTAGATTGACAACGGAAGTGTTTGGTTGATGTAGTCGTACGTCTCCACGGCCCGACCGATCAAGCACCGAAACTACGGCACCTCCGAGTTCTAGCACACGTTCAGCTCGATGACGATCCCCGGACTCCGATCCAGCAAAGTGTCGGGGAAGAGTTCCGTCAGCACGACGGCGTGGTGACGATCTTGATGTACTACCGTCGCAGGGCTTCGCCTAAGCACCGCTACAATATTATCGAGGACTATGGTGGAAGGGGGCACCGCACACGGCTAAGAATATGATCACGTGAATCAACTTGTGTGTCTAGGGGTGCCCTCTCCCCCGCATATAAAGGATCCAGGGGAGAAGGCCGGCCGGCCCTCTATGGCGCGCCAAGGAGGAGTCCTCCTCCTAGTAGGAGTAGGACTCCTACTAGGAGGGGGAAAGAAGTGGGGAGGGAGAGGGAAAGGGGGGGTGCCGCCCCCCTCTCCTAGTCCAATTCGGACCAGGGGGAGGAGGCGCGCAGTCCACCTCTGGAAGCCCCTCTCTCTCTCCACTAAGGCCCATATGGCCCATTACTTCTCCCGGGGGGGTTCCGGTAACCCTCCGGCTCTCCGGTTTTCTCCGAAATCACCCGGAACACTTCCGGTGTCCGAATATAGCCGTCCAATATATCAATCTTTATGTCTCGACCATTTCGAGACTCCTCGTCACGTCCGTGATCACATCCGGAACTCCGAACTAACTTCGGTACATCAAAACTCATAAACTCATAATATAACTGTCATCGAAACCTTAAGCGTGCGGACCCTACATGTTCGAGAACAATGTAGACATGACCAAGACACGTCTCCGGTCAATAACCAATAGCGGAACCTGGATGCTCATATTGGCTCCTACATATTCTACGAAGATCTTTATCGGTCAGACCGCATAACAACATACGTTGTTCCCTTTGTCATCGGTATGTTACTTGCCCAAGATTCGATCGTCGGTATCTCAATACCTAGTTCAATCTCGTTACCGGCAAGTCTCTTTACTCGTTCTGTAATACATCATCCCGCAACTAACTCATTAGTTGCAATGCTTGCAAGGCTTAAGTGATGTGCATTACCGAGAGGGCCCAGAGATACCTCTCCGAAAATCGGAGTGACAAATCCTAATCTCGAAATACGCCAACCCAACATGTACCTTTGGAGACACCTGTAGAGCTCCTTTATAATCACCCAATTACGTTGTGACGTTTGGTAGCACACAAAGTGTTCCTCTGGCAAACGGGAGTTGCATAATCTCATAGTCATAGGAACATGTATAAGTCATGAAGAAAGCAATAGCAACATACTAAACTATCGGGTGCTAAGCTAATGGAATGGGTCATGTCAATCAGATCATTCACCTAATGATGTGATCCCGTTAATCAAATAACAACTCCTTGTTCATGGTTAGGAAACATAACCATCTTTGATTAACGAGCTAGTCAAGTAGAGGCATACTAGTGACACTCTGTTTGTCTATGTATTCACACATGTATTATGTTTCCGGTTAATACAATTCTAGCATGAATAATAAACATTTATCATGATATAAGGAAATAAATAATAACTTTATTATTGCCTCTAGGGCATATTTCCTTCAATTTTCTCAACAAACGTGATCGAGGAGACTTGGAGTGGGCGTCAAGAAACAATCGAGGAGGCCACAAGGCAGGGGGAGCCTACCCCCCTGGGCGCGCCCTCCACCCTCATGGGCCCCTCGTTGCTCCACCGACATACTTCTTTCTCCTATATATATATATCCACGTACCCCCCAAACATCCAGGAGCACCATGAAAACCTAATTCCACCGCTGCAACCTTCTGTACCCGAGAGATCCCATCTTGGGGCCTTTTCCGGAGCTCCACCGGAGGGGGAATTGATCACGGAGGGCCTCTACATCAACTCCATGGCCTCTCCGGTGATGTGTGAGTAGTTTACTTCAGACCTACGGGTCCATAGTTATTAGCTAGATGGCTTCTTCTCTCTCTTTGGATCTCAATACAAAGTTCTCCTCGATTCTCTTGGAGATCTATTCGATGTAATCTTCTTTTGTGGTGTCTTTGTCGAGATCCGATGAATTGTGGGTTTATTATCCAGATTAACTATGAACAATATTTGATTCTTCTCTGAATTCTTTTATGTATGATTGGTTTATCTTTGCAAGTCTCTTCGAATTATTAGTTTGGTTTGGCCTACTAGATTGATCTTTCTTGCAATGGGAGAAGTGCTTAGCTTTGGGTTCAATCTTGCGGTGCTCGATCCCAGTGACAGAAAGGGAAATGACACGTGTTGTATTGTTGCCATCAAGGATAAAAAGATGGGGTTTATATCATATTGCATGAGTTTATCCCTCTACATCATGCCATCTTACTTAAAGCATTACTCTGTTCTTATGAACTTAATACTCTAGATGCATGCTGGATAGCGGTCGATGTGTAGAGTAATAGTAGTAGATGCAGAATCATTTCGGTCTACTTGTCACGGACGTGATGCCTATATAAATGATCATACCTAGATATTCTCATAATTATTTGCTTTTCTATAAATTGCTCGACAGTAATTCGTTTACCCACCGTAATACTTATGCTCTTGAGAGAAGCCACTAGTGAAACCTATGGCCCCCGGGTCTATCTTCCATCATATTAATCTTCCAACACTTAGCTATTTATATTTTTCATTTATTTTACTTTGCATCTTTATTTCTCTTTATCATAAAAATACCAAAAATATTATCTTATCATATCTATCATATCTCACTCTTGTAAGTGACCGTGAAGGGATTGACAACCCCTTTATCGCGTTGGTTGTGAGGTTCTTATTTGTTTGTGTAGGTGCGTGGGACTCAAGTGTGATCTCCTACTGGATTGATACCTTGGTTCTCAAAAACTAAGGGAAATACTTACGCTACTTTGCTGCATCACCCTTTCCTCTTCAAGGGAAAACCAACGCAGTGCTCAAGAGGTAGCAAGAAGGATTTCTGGCGTCGTTGCCGGGAAGATTCGCGCCAAGTCAAGTCAAGATTTGACTCCCGACAACGTGCCATTTCTGGCACCGTTGCTGGAGAGTCTACGCACAAGTCAAGATATACCAAGTACCCATCACAAACTCTTATCTCTCGCATTACATTATTTGCCATCTGCCTCTCATTTTCCTCTCCTCCACTTCACCCTTGCTGTTTTATTCGCCCTCTCTTCCTTTCGCCCTCTCTTTTTCGTTTGCCTCTTGTTGCTTTTTTCCCTTATGGCTTTACCAAAAGGTGTTGATCTTCACCTTAAAGGTTGGAAGAAATCGAAAACAACGTTAGGAGTTTATGTCCTTGCAGTTTGAGCACAATAATTTCTTTAGAAACGAGCTAAAGGAACAAAAATGTTTTATTGGTTTTATGAATAAAGAGC
Organism: Triticum urartu; assembly: GCF_056163025.1. Taxonomy (NCBI): domain Eukaryota; kingdom Viridiplantae; phylum Streptophyta; class Magnoliopsida; order Poales; family Poaceae; genus Triticum; species Triticum urartu. The sequence continues at coordinate 563,093,562 of NC_141875.1, forward strand.
TCTATGATATGTCTAAAGAATTTTATGGTTTGAAATCTCAGATTGCTCATTTCGAAAAACTAATTGCTAAAGATTCGGATAAGCATGCCACCTTAGTTAATAAGATGGCCGCTAAGCCGGATTTTTTTATGAAAATAAAGATGAAGATCTAAAAGTTATTGATGTGTCCCCTATTAAATCTTTGTTTTGCAATATGAATCTTGATAATGATGGGACTGAAGATGAGCCACCTTTACCTAGAAGGCATTCCAAAAATTCTGAGTTTATAGATCTTGATGCAAAAACTATTAAAAGTGGGATTGAAGAGGTCAAAACTTTAGATATCAATGAACCCACTATTTTGGATTTCAAGGAATTTAATTATGATAATTGCTCTTTGATAGATTGTATTTCCTTGTTGCAATCCGTGCTAAATTCTCCTCATGCTTATAGTCAAAATAAAGCTTTTACTAAACATATTGTTGATGCTTTGATGCAATCTTATGAAGAAAAACTTGAGTTGGAAGTTTCTATCCCTAGAAAACTTTATGATGAGTGGGAACCTACAATTAAAATTAAAATTAAATATCATGAATGCTATGCTTTGTGTGATTTGGGTGCTAGTGTTTCCACGATTCCGAAAAATTTATGTGATTTGCTAGGTTTCCGTGATTTTGATGATTGTTCTTTAAACTTGCACCTTGCGGATTCCACTATTAAGAAACCTATGGGAAGAATTAATGATGTTCTTATTGTTGCAAATAGGAACTATGTGCCCGTAGATTTCATTGTTCTTGACATAGATTGCAATCCTTTATGTCCTATTATTCTTGGTAGACCTTTCCTTAGAACGATTGGTGCAATTATTGATACGAAGGAAGGGAATATTAGATTCCAAATGCCATTAAGGAAAGGCATGGAACACTTCCCTATAAAGAAAATTAAATTACCATATTAATCTATTATGAGAGCCACTTTTGGATTGCCTACCAAAGATGGCAATACCTAGATCTATCTTCGCTTTTATGCCTAGCTAGGGGCATTAAACGATAGCGCTTGTTGGGAAGCAACCCAAGTTTATTTTTATTCCTTGATTTTTGCTCCTGTTTAGTAATAAATAATTTATCTAGCCTCTATTTTGGTTGTGTTTTTTTGTGTTTAATTAGTGTTTGTGCCAAGTAGAACCGTTGGGAAGACTTGGGGAAAGTCTTTTTGATCTTGCTATAAAAAACAGAAACTTTAGCGCTCACGAGAATTGCTGCCATTTTTATTTGGAAAGTTCTATTTAGTTAATTCTTTTTGAAGATGATAAAAATATAAATTCCTCACGGCCAGCAATTTATTTTCGAATTTTTGGGGTTCCAGAAGTTTGCGTTAGCTACAGATTACTACAGATTGTTCTGTTTTTGACAGATTCTGTTTTTCGTGTGTTGTTTGCTTATTTTGATGAATCTATGGCTAGTAAAATAGTTTATAAACCATAGAGAAGTTGTAATACAGTAGTTTTAACACCAATATAAATCAAGAATGAGTTCATTACAGTACCTTGAAGTGGTGTTTTGTTTTCTTTCGCTAACGGAGCTCACGAGATTTTTCTATTTAAGTTTTGTGTTGTGAAGTTTTCAAGTTTTGGGTAAAGATTTGATGGATTATGGAACAAGGAGTGGCAAGAGCCTAATCTTGGGAATGCCCATGTCACCCTAAGGTAAAATCCAAGGACACCAGAAAGCCTAATCTTGGGGATGCCCCGAAAGGCATCCCCTCTTTTGTCTTCGTCTATCGGTAACTTTACTTGGAGCTATATTTTATTCACCACATGATATGTGTTTTGCTTGGAGCGTCTTGTGTGATTTGAGTCTTTGCTTTTTAGTTTACCACAATCATCCTTGCTGTACACACCTTTTGAGAGAGACTCACATGAATTGAAATTTATTAGAATACTCTATGTGCTTCACTTATATCTTTTGAGCTATATAGTTTTTGCTCTAGTTTTCACTTATATCTTTTAGAGCACGGCGGTGCTTTTATTTTATAGAAATAATTGATCTCTCATGATTCTCTTATATTATTTTGAGAGTCCTTTAGAAAAACATGGAAATTTGCTTTTAGGAATAATATAAAAACTTTCATAGAAAGTGCATTGAATACTATGAGAAGTTTGATACTTGATAATTGTTTTGAGATATGGAGATGGTGATATTAGAGTCATGCTAGTTGAGTAGTTGTGAATTTGAGAGATACTTGTGTTGAAGTTTGTGATTCCCGTAGCATGCACGTATGGTGAACCGTTATGTGATGAAGTCAGAGCATGATTTATTTATTGATTGTCTTCCTTATGAGTGGCGGTCGGGGACGAGCGATGGTCTTTTCCTACCAATCTATCCCCCTAGGATCATGCGTGTAATACTTTGTTTTGATAACTAATAGATTTTTGCAATAAGTATGTGAGTTCTTTATGACTAATGTTGAGTCCATGGATTATACGCACTCTCACCCTTCCACCATTTCTAGCCTCTCTAATACATCGCACTTTTCGCCGGTATCATACACCCACCATACACCTTCCTCAAAACAGCCACCATACCTACCTATTGTGGCATTTCCATAGCCATTCCGAGATATATTGCCATGCAACTTTCCACCGTTCCGTTATTATGACACACTTCATCATTGTCATATTGCTTGCATGATCATGTAGTTGACATCATATTTGTGGCAAAGCCACCGTTCATAATTCTTCATACATCTCACTCATGAATCATTCCACATCCCGGTACACCGCCGGAGGCATTCACATAGAGTCATATTTTGTTCTAAGTATTGAGTTGTAATTCTTGAGTTGTAAGTAAATAAAGTGTGATGATCATCATTATTAGAGCATTGTCCCAAGTGAGGAAAGGATGATGGAGACTATGATTCCCCCACAAGTCGGGATGAGACTCTGGACGAAAAAAAGAAAAAAAGAAAAGAGGCCAAAAAAAGAAGGCCCAAATAAAATATATATATATATAATGAGAGAAAAAGAGAGAAAGGACAATGCTACTATCCTTTTTCCACACTTGTGCTTCAAAGTAGCACCATGATCTTCCTGATAGAGAGTCTCCTATGTTATCACTTTCATATACTAGTGGGAATTTTTCATTATATAACTTGGCTTGTATATTCCAATGATGGGCTTCCTCAAAATGCCCTAGGTCTTCATGAGCAAGCAAGTTGGATGCACACCCACTTAGTTTCTTTTGTTGAGCTTTCATACACTTATAGCTCTAGTGCATCCGTTGCATGACAATCCCTACTCACTCACATTGATATCTATTAATGGGCATCTCCATAGCCCGTGGATACGCCTAGTTGATGTGAGACTATCTTCTCCTTTTTGTCTTCTCCACAACCACCATTCTATTCCACATATAGTGCTATGTCCATGGCTCACGCTCATGTATTGGGTGAAGATTGAAAAAGTTTGAGAACATCAAAAGTATGAAACAATTGCTTGGCTTGTCATCGGGATTGTGCATGATTTAAATATTTTGTGTGGTGAAGATAGAGCATAGCCAGACTATATGATTTTGTAGGGATAACTTTCTTTGGCCATGTTATTTTGAGAAGACATAATTGCTTGATTAGTATGCTTGAAGTATTATTATTTTATGTCAATATTAAACTTTTATCTTGAATCTTTCGGATCTGAACATTCATACCACAATAAATAAAAATTACATTGAGAAATATGTAACAAAGCATTCCACATCAAAAATTCTTTTTTATCATTTACCTACTCGAGGACGAGCAGGAATTAAGCTTGGGGATGCTTAATACGTCTCCAACGTATCTATAATTTTTTATCGCTCCATGCTATTATATTATCTATTTTGGATGTCAATGGGCTTTATTTTACACTTTTATATCATTTTTGGGACTAACCTACTAACCAGAGGCCCAACCCAAATTGCTGTTTTTTGCCTATTTTAGAGTTTCGCCGAAAAGGAATATCAAACGGAGTCCAAACGGAATGAAACCTTTGGGAACATGATTTTCTCAACAAGCATGATCCAGGAGACTTGGAGTGGGTGTCAAGAAACAACCGAGGAGGCCACGAGGCAGGGGGTGCGCCTACCCCCCCCCCCCCCCCCAGGCGCGCCCTCCACCCTCGTTGGCCCCTCGTTGCTCCACCGACGTACTTCTTCCTCCTATATATATCCACGTATCCCCCAAACATCCAGGAGCACCACGAAAACCTAATTCCACCGCCACAACCTTCTGTACCCGAGAGATCCCATCTTGGGGCCTTTTCCGGAGCTCCGTCGGAGGGGGCATTGATCATGGAGGGCCTCTACATCAACTCCATGGCCTCTCCGGTGATGTGTGAATAGTTTACTTCAGACCTACGGGTCCATAGTTATTAGCTAGATGGCTTCTACTCTCTTTGGATCTCCATACAAAGTTCTCCTCGATTCTCTTGGAGATCTATTCGATGTAATCTTCTTTTGCGGTGTGTTTGTCGAGATCCGATGAATTGTGGGTTTATGATCTAGATTATCTATGAACAATATTTGATTCTTCTCTAAATTCTTTTATGTATGATTGGTTTATCTTTGCAAGTCTCTTTGAATTATCAGTTTGGTTTGGCCTACTAGATTGATCTTTCTTGCAATGGGAGAAGTGCTTAGCTTTGGGTTCAATCTTGCGGTGCTCGATCCCAGTGACAGAAACATAAATGACACGTATTGTATTGTTGCCATCAAGGATAAAAAGATGGGGTTTATATCATATTGCATGAGTTTATCCCTCTACATCATGTCATCTTACTTAAAGCATTACTCTGTTCTTATGAACTTAATACTCTAGATGCATGTTGGATAGCGGTCGATGTGTGGAGTAATAGTAGTAGATGCATAATCGTTTCGGTCTACTTGTCACGGACGTGATGCCAATATACATGATCATACCTAGATATTCTCATAATTATTCGCTTTTCTATCAATTGCTCGACAGTAATTTGTTTACCCACCGTAATACTTATGCTCTTGAGAGAAGCCACTAGTGAAACCTATGGCCCCCGGTTCTATCTTCCATCATATTAATCTTCCAACACTTAGCTATTTCTATTTGCCGTTTATTTTACTTTGCATCTTTATTTCTCTTTATCATAAAAATACCAAAAATATTATCTTATCATATCTATCAGATCTCACTCTCGTAAGTGACCGTGAAGGGATTGACAACCCCTTTATCACGTTGGTTGCAAGGTTCTTATTTGTTTGTGTAGGTGCGTGGGACTTGAGTGTGATCTCCTACTGGATTGATACCTTGGTTCTCAAAAACTGAGGGAATACTTATGCTACTTTACTGCATCACCCTTTCCTCTTCAAGGGAAAACCAACGCAGTGCTCAAGAGGTAGCAATACCTGATAGTAGTTTTGAGATATAAAGATGGTAATATTAGAGTTGTGCTAGTTGACTAATTGTGGAATCGAGGAATACTTGTGTTGAAGTTTGCAAGTCCCGTAGCATGCACGTATGGTAAATGTTGTGTGACAAATTTGAAGCATGAGGTGTTCTTTGATTGCTTTCCTTATGAGTGGAGGTCGGGGAAGAGCGATGGTCTTTTCCTACCAATCTATCCCCCTAGGAGCATGCATGTAGTGCTTGGTTTTGATGACTTGTAGATTTTTGCAATAAGTATGTGAGTTCTTTATGACTAATGTTGAGTCCATGGATTATACACACTCTCACCCTTCCATCATTGCTAGCCTCTTCGGTACCGTGCATTGCCCTTTCTCACCTCGAGAGTTGGTGCAAACTTCGCCGGTGCATCCAAACCCCGTGATATGATACGCTCTATCACACATAAGCCTCCTTATATCTTACTCAAAACAGCCACCGTACCTACCTATTATGGCATTTCCATAGCCATTCCGAGATATATTGCCATGCAACTTTCCACCGTTCCGTTTATTATGAAACGCTCCATCATTGTCATATTGCTTTGCATGATCATGAAGTTGACATCGTATTTGTGGCAAAGCCACCTTCATAATTCTTTCATACATGTCACTCTTGATTCATTGCACATCCCGGTACACCGCCGGAGGCATTCACATAGAGTCATATTTTGTTCTAAGTATCAAGTTGTAATTCTTGAGTTGTAAGTAAATAAAAGTGTGATGATTTTCATTATTAGAGCATTGTCCCATGTGAGTAAAGGATGATGGATACTATGATTCCCCCACAAGTCGTGATGAGATTCCGGACGAAAAAAAGAGGCCATAAAAAATATATAAAAAGGCCCCAAAAAATGAGAGAAAAAGAGAGAAGGGGCAATGTTACTATCCTTTTTCCACACTTGTGCTTCAAAGTAGCACCATGGTCTTCATGATAGAGAGTCTCTTATTTTGTCACTTTCTTATACTAGTGGGAATTTTCATTATAGAACTTGGCTTGTATATTCCAATGATGGGCTTCCTCAAAATGCCCTAGGTCTTCGTGAGCAAGCAAGTTGGATCCACACCCACTTAGTTTCTTTTATTGAGCTTTCATATATTTATATCTCTAGTGCATCTGTTGCATGGTAATCCCTACTCCTTGCATTGACATCAATTGATGGGCATCTCCATATCCCGTTGATTAGCCGTGTCTGTGAGGCTTTCTCCTTTTTTGTCTTGTCACACAACCTCCATCATCATATTCTATTCCACCCATAGTGCTATGTCCATGGCTCGCACTCATATATTGCATGAAAGTTGAAAGAGTTTGAAAAGGCTAAGTATGAAACAATTGCTTGGCTTGTCATCGGGGTTGTGCATGATGGGAGCATTTTGTGTGATGAAAATGAAGCATGGCCAAACTATATGATTTTTTAGGGATAAGCTTTCTTTGGCTATGTTATTTTGATAAGACATAATTGCTTGGTTAGCATGTTTGAAGTATTATTATTTTTATGTCAATATTAAACTTCTGTCTAGAATCTTTTGGATCTAAACATTCATGCTGCAATAAAGAGAATTACATTGAAAATTATGTTAGGTAGCATTCCACATCAAAAATTCTTTTTTTATCATTTACCTACTCGAGGACGAGCAGGAATTAAGCTTGGGGATGCTTGATACGTCTCCAACGTATCTATAATTTTTTATTGTTCCATGCACTTTTATATTATTTTTGGGACTAACCTATTAACCGAAGGCCCAGTGCAAATTGTTGTTTTTTGCCTATTTCAGTGTTTCGCAGAAAAGGAATATCAAACGGAATCCAAGCGGAACGAAACCTTCGCGAGGACCTTTCTTGGAACAAACGTCACCCGGGAGACTTGGAGTACAAGTCTGGAAGTCCGTGAAACTTCCACGAGGCAGGGGGCGCGCCCTCCACTCTCATGGGCCCCACGGAGCTCCACCGACCTACTTCTTTCGCCTATGTATACTCTTATACCCTGAAAACATCCAGGAGAGCCACGAAACCACTTTTACACAGCGAAAACCTTCTGTACCTATGAGATCCCATCTTGGGGCCTTTTCCGGCGATCCGCCGGAGGGGGATTCGATCACGAAGGGCTTCTACATCAACACCATAGCCTCTCTGATGATGTGTGAGTAATTTACCACAGACCTTCGAGTCCATAGTTATTAGCTAGATGGCTTCTTATCTCTCTTTGGTTCTCAATACAAAGTTCTCCTCGATGTTCTTGGAGATCTATTCGATGTAATATTCTTTTGCGGTGTGTTTGCTGAGATCCGATGAATTATGGGTTTATGATCAAGATTATCTATGAACAATATTTGATTCTTATCTGAATTCTTATATGCATGATTTGATATCTTTGCAAGTCTCTTCGAATTATCGGTTTAGTTTGGCCTACTAGATTGATCTTTCTTGCAATGGGAGAAGTGCTTAGCTTTGGGTTCAATCTTGCGGTGCTCGATCCCAGTGACAGAAAGGGAACCAACACGTATTGTATTGTTGCCATCGAGGATAAAAAGATGGGGTTTATATCATATTGTTTGAGTTTATCCCTCTACATCATGTCATCTTGCCTAATGCGTTACTCTGTTCTTATGAACTTAATACTCTAGATGCATGCTGGATAGCGGTCGATGTGTGGAGTAATAGTAGTAGATGCAGAATCGTTTCGGTCTACTTGACACGGACGTGATGTCTATGTTCATGATCATGCCTAGATATTCTCATAACTATGTGCTTTTCTATCAATTGCTCGGCAGTAATTTTTTCACCCACCGTAATATATGCTATCTTGAGAGAAGCCACTAGTGAAACCTATGGCCCCCGGGTCTACTTTAAATCATATAAGTTTCCAATCTATAATTCTAGTTTACTATTTATTTTGCAATCTTTACTTTCCAATCTATACAACAAAAATACCAAAAATATTCATCTTATTATCTTTATCAGATCTCACTTTTGCAAGTGGTCGTGAAGGGATTGACAACCCCTTTATCGCGTTGGTTGCAAGGTTCTTGATTGTTTGTGTAGGTACTAGGTGACTTGCGTGTAGTCTCCTACTGTATTGATACCTTGGTTCTCAAAAACCGAGGGAAATACTTACGCTACTTTGTTGCATCACCCTTTCCTCTTCAAGGGAAAACCAACGCATGCTCAAGAGGTAGCACTCGCCTATTCCTGCAACTAGGCTATACCTAGTTGTGAGAATTTTCTCCGAAAGATCAGCCCAATCTAGTGTCAAAGGAGACGACACCTCTGAGATATCCAAGCATAACAAACTAGAACTACCACAACACTCCGTGGAACCAGCATGAAGAACTCAGGGAAGAATTAGCCTAGCAGTGTGATTAGATCTAAATCGAAGAGAGAGGCGCGAGCAGCAAGGGGGTAGTCGTGGGAGACTTTGGCGTGCATCCTGGTGCACCCCTAGCCACCTCCCCACCATGCGGTGCGTCGTTGCCGATGTTGCTTCTGAAGGAAATATGCCCTAGAGGCAATAATAAAGTTGTTATTTATATTTGCTTATATCATGATAAATGTTTACTATTCATGCTAGAATTGTATTAACCGGAAACTTAGTACATGTGTGAATACATAGACAAACAGAGTGTCCCTAGTATGCCTCTACTTGACTAGCTCGTTAATCAAAGATGGTTAAGTTTCCTAGCCATAGACATGTGTTGTCATTTGATGAACGGGATCACATCATCAGAGAATGATGTGATGGACAAGACCCATCCGTTAGCTTAGCATTATGATCGTTTAGTTTTATTGCTATTGCTTTCTTCATGACTTATACATGTTCCTCTGACTATGAGATTATGCAACTCCCAAATACCAGGAACACCTTGTGTGCTATCAAACGTCACAACGTAACTGGGTGATTATAAAGATGCTCTACAGGTGTCTCTGATGGTGTTTGTTGAGTTGGCATAGATCGAGATTAGGATTTGTCACTCCGTGTTTCGGAGAGGTATCTCTTAGCCCTCTCGGTAATGCACATCACTATAAGCCTTGCAAGCAATGTGACTAATGAGTTAGTTACGGGATGATGCATTACGGAACGAGTAAAGAGACTTGCCGGTAATGATATTGAACTTGGTGTGATGATACGGACGATCGAATCTCAGGCAAGTAACATACCGATGACAAAGGGAACAACGTATGTTGTTATGCGGTTTGACTGATAAAGATCTTCGTAGAATATGTAGGAGCCAATATGAGCATCCAGGTTCCACTATTGGTTATTGACCAGAGATGTGTCTCGGTCATGTCTACATAGTTCTCGAACCCGTAGGGTCCGCACGCTTAACGTCCGATGACGATTTGTATTATGAGTTATGTGATTTGATGAACCGAAGTTTGTTTAGAGTCCCGGATGAGATCACGGACATGATGAGGAGTCTCGAAATGGTCGAGAGGTAAAGATACATATATTGGAAGGTTGCATTTGGACATCGGAATGGTTCCGAGAGGTTCGGGCATTTTTCTGGAGTACCGGGAGGTTAATTACCGGAACCCCCTAGGAGAAGTTATGGGCCTTATGGGCCATAAGAGGGAAGCACACCAGCCCACAAGGGGCAGGTGCGCCCCCCCTAGGGAAGAGGCCGATTGGGACTAGGAGAAGGGGGCTGCCCTGATACGTCTCCAACGTATCTATAATTTTTGATTGCTCCATGCTATTATATTATCTATTTTGGATGTTATTGGGCTTATTTTTACACTTTTATATTATTTTTGGTACTAGCCTATTAACCGAAGGCCCAGCCCAAATTGTTGTTTTATTGCCTATTTCAGTGTTTCGAAGAAAAGGAATATCAAACGGAGTCTAAACGGAATGAAACCTTCGGGAGAGTTACTTTTGGAACGAAAGCAATCCAGGAGACTTTGAGTATACGTCAGGCAATCAATGAGGCAACCACGAGGCAGGGGGCGCCCACCCCCTGGGCACGCCCTCCACCCTCGTGGTCCCCTGTTGCTCCACCGACGTACTTCTTCCTCCTATATATATATCCATATACCCCCCCCCCAGACATCAGAGAACACAATACATCAGGAGTTTCGCCGCCAGAAGCCTCCGTAGCCACCGAAAACCAACCTAGACCTGTTCCGGCACCCTGTCAGAGGGGGGAATCCCTCTCTGGTGGCCATCTTCATCATCCCGGCGCTCTCCATGACAAGGAGGGAGTAGTTCACCCTAGGGGCTGAGGGTATGTACCGGTAGCTATGTGTTTGATCTCTCTCTCTCTCTTGTTCTTGAGGTGGTACGATCTTGATGTGTCGCGAGCTTTGCTATTATAGTTGGATCTTATGATGTTTCTTCCCCTCTACTCTCTTGTGATGAATTGAGTTTTCCCTTTGAAGTTATCTTATTGGATTGAGTCTTTAAGGATTTGAGAACACTTGATGTATGTCTTGCATGTGCTTATCTGTGGTGACAATGGGATATCACGTGACCTACTTGATGTATGTTTTGGTGATCAACTTGTGAGTTCCGTGACCTCGTGAACTTATGCATAGGGGTTGGCACATGTTTTCGTCTTGACTCTCCGGTAGAAACTTTGGGGCACTCTTTGAAGTTATTTTTGTTGGTTGAATAGATGAATATGAGATTGTGTGATGCATATCGTATAATCATACCCACGGATACTTGAGTTGACATTGGAGTATCTAGGTGACATTAGGGTTTTGGTTGATTTGTGTCTTAAGGTGTTATTCTAGTACGAACTCTATGATAGATTGAACGGAAAGAATATCTTCGTGTTATTTTACTACGGACTCTTGAATAGATCAATGAGAAAGGATAACTTTGAGGTGGTTTCGTACCCTACAATAATCTCTTCGTTTGTTCTCCGCTATTAGTGACTTTGGAGTGACTCTTTGTTGCATGTTGAGGGATAGTTATATGATCCAATTATGTTACTATTGTTGAGAGAACTTGCACTAGTGAAAGTATGAACCCTAGGCCTTGTTTCAACACATTGCAATACCGTTTGTGGTCACTTGTATCATTAGTTACGTTGTTGTTTTTATATTTTCAGATTACAAAAACCTATATCTACCATCCATATTGCACTTGTATCACCATCTCTTCGCCGAACTAGTGCACCTATACAATTTACCATTGTATTGGGTGTGTTGGGGACACAAGAGACTCTTTGTTACTTGGTTGCAGGGTTGTTTGAGAGAGAACATCTTCATCCTACGCCTCCCACGGATTGATAAACCTTAGGTCATCCACTTGAGGGAAATTTGCTACTGTCCTACAAACCTCTGCACTTGGAGGCCCAACAACGTCTACAATAAGAAGGTTGTGTAGTAGACATCAAGCTCTTTTCTGGCGTCGTTGCCAGGGAGGTTATCACTTAAAGGTATATCTTTAGATCTTGCAATCGAATATTTTTGTTTCTTGTTTTAGCACTAGTTTAGTTTATAAAAGAAAACTACAAAAAATGGAATTGAGTTTGCCTCATACGCTTCATCTTTATAATATCTTTCATGAGAATGATGGAAAGGAAAATTATGCTCAAGTGCTAGAAGAAGAAGTCTATAAAATGTTTGGCACTAAATCTTTGAATTATGAGTATGATTGCAATGTTATTTGTATGAACTCTTTGAATATCCATAGTACTAATGATGTTTGTACTAGCCATGATGAAAATATCTCTTATAAGCATATCGATTTTTGTGGAGTGCATAGAGTTTGCAAGTACATACCAAACAGGGAAGATAGATTCTGCAAGAGGCATAAGTATTTGGAAACTAAATGGTTGCAAGAAAGGCTAGATGTTTGTGCTGAAAATTTAAAATTTCTTAGTCGTACTTGTGAACTTTGCAATGAACGTGATCATTTCAGTACCCAATGCAAATTGTTTCATGATCGTATCGTGTCCGAAAATTGTGATCAATTGATTTCCCTTGCACATCGTAATGAACTTAGTTTGCTCTTGGGTTATGAAGAAATGAAACGTATATCTAAGGTTATTCCAGAATTTGCCCTTGATAGAGTTCTTAATTTTGATCTAGAGGAAATTTATATGTATTGTGCGGTGAATTGCATTGAAAATCCTTATATTGCCAAGTATATAAAGAAAAGAAAACAAATAGAGGATGAAGAGAATACTAATGAAAGGGAAGAAGCTTCCCAATATCCTCCTATTATTTCTTATGATGAATCGGGTAATGAGGAGGAGCCTTATATTCAACCAATCTCATTAATAAGGAGCTCCAAAAATAGGGTTAAACCCACACATGATGTGAAGAAGAAAAAGAAAAGACAGAGAAGAAAAGGTAGAAAGGTATCCCTCCCAAATGATGTTGCTCCTACTACTCATTGTGATGATGATAATTGCTATACTATCAGTGCTATCCATACTATTAATGATGAGAGTGATTATGCTTATAATATGAAAAGGCCCAAGCTTGGGGGTGCTATGTTTGATGAGAATGACATGTTTGAGAATATATTTGCTGCAATTAATGTTTGTCCCAAGCTTGGGGATGCTACGTTTTATGAAGATGATATTTTAACCTCCCAAGTTTTGATATGCAAATTTATTATGATGATAGCATGCCTCCTACTTATGATGATTATATTGATGAAAGTGGGTTTGGAAGAGTGTCAACTTTAGGAAGTAATGATCCCACTATTTTGGATGATGTTGAATCTTATTGTGATAATTATGAAAGTGGATTTGGAGAGTTCATGACTTTATTTAGTAATGATTCCACTATCTTGGAAGAGGTTTCAATTGATTATGATGAGAACAAAGTTGCTACTTATGATGATTATTGTGATGACACTTATGCTATAAAGAGTAGTGATGATTATATTTATAAAACATGTCATGATTATGATTACCATTTTTCTGAACACTACCCTTTTAATGTGGAAACAATTTGTAGTATTCGAGTTTCTTATGATACTCCCACTATTCCGAATGAGAAGAATTTTGCTTATGTGGAGAGTAGTAAATTTTCTATGCTTGTAGATCATGAAAGCAATGCTTTATGTGATGGTTATATTGTTGGATTCAATCATGATGCTACTGAAAATTATTGTGAGGGAGGAACATATGCTTTTAGGAATTGCAATAATATCAAGTTTCCTCTCTATATGCTTAAAGTTTTGAAGTTATGCTTGTTTTGCCCTCCTACGCTAGTTGATATTGTTCCCATAAGTTGTTTGCTCACAAAATCCTTATGCATAGGAAGAGGGTTAGACTTAAATGTGCTAGTCATATTCTTCATGATGCTCTCTTTATGCTACAATTCTTATCTTTTATGTGAGCATCATTGAAACCATCATGCCTAGCTAGGGGCGTTAAACGATAGCGCTTGTTGGGAGGCAACCCAATTTTATTTTTGTTCCTTGCTTTTTGTTCCTGTTTAGTAATAAATAATTTATCTAGCCTCTGTTATGATTGTGTTTTTTATGTTTTAATTAGTGTTTGTGCCAAGTGGAGCCTTTAGGATCTTCTTGGGTGATTGTTATTTGATCTTGCTATAAAAAACAGAAAGTATGCGCTCACGAGAATAATTTTCATTTTTTACCAGAGAGCGATAAAATACCAATTTTGCTTGCATTAGATTAATAAACAGATTTCCTAATTTCTCAGGATTTTTGGAGTTACAGAAGTATTCGAAACTTACATATTACTACAGACTGTTCTATTTTTGCCAGATTCTGTTTTCTATGTGTTGTTTGCTTATTTTGATGAATCTATGAGTAGTATCAGAGGGTATGAACCATAGAGAAGTTGGAATACAGTAGATATTACACCAATATGAATTTAGAATGAGTTCACAACAGTACCTAAGTGGTGATTTATTTTTCTTATACTAACGGAGCTTACGAGTTTACTGTTAAGTTTTCTGTTGTGAAGTTTTCAAGTTTTGGGTAAAGATTCGATGGACTATGGAATAAGGAGTGGCAAGAGCCTAAGCTTGGGTATGCCCAAGGCACCCCAAGGTAATATTCGAGGACAACCAAGAGCCTAAGCTTGGGGATGCCCCGGATGGCATCCCCGCTTTCGTCTTCGTCTATCGGTAACTTTACTTGGTTATATATTTTTATTCACCACATGATATGTGTTTTGCTTGGAGCATCATTTTATTTTCTTTTGTTTTGCTTGCTGTTTTAATAAAATACCAATATCTGAAATTCTTAAATGTTAGAGAGTCTTCACATAGTTGCATAATTATTCGACTACTCAGTGATCTTCACTTATATCTTTTGGAGTAGTTTGTCATTTGCTCTAGTGCTTCACTTATATCTTTTTAGAGCACGGTGGTGGTTTTATTTTATAGAAATAATTAATATCTCATGCTTCACTTATATTATTTTGAGAGTCCTTTAAGAACAACATGGCAATTTTCTTTTAGGCATAACAAAAACTTTCATATAAGTGCATTGAATACTAAGAGAAGTTTGATACTTGATAATTGTTTTGAGATATGGAGATAGTGATATTAAAGTTGTGCTAGTTGAGTAGTTGTGAATTTGAGAAATAGTTGTGTTGAAGTTTCCAAGTCCCGTAGCATGCATGTATGGTAAACGTTGTGTAACAAATTTGAAATATGAGGTGTTATTTGATTGTCTTTGAGGGAGTCCTGGATTAGGGGGTGTTCGGGTAGCCGGACTATACCTTCAGCCGGACTCCTGGACTATGAAGATACAAGATTGAAGACTTCGTCCCGTGTCCGGATGGGACTTTCCTTGGTGTGGAAGGCAAGCTTGGCGATGCGGATATTCAAGATCTCCTACCATTGTAACCGACTCTATGTAACCCTAACCCTATCCGGTGTCTATATAAACCGGAGGGTTGTAGTCCGTAGGCAATCAACTCCATACACAACAATCATACCATATGCTAGCTTCTAGGGTTTAGCCTCCTTGATCTCGTTGTAGATCTACTCTTGTACTACCCATATCATCAATATTAATCAAGCAGGAGTAGGGTATTACCTCCATCGAGAGGGCCCGAACCTGGGTAAAACAAAGTGTTCCCTGCCTCCTGTTACCATCCGGCCTAGATGCACAGTTCGGGACCCCCTACCCGAGATCCGCTGGTTTTGACACCGACATTGGTGCTTTCATTGAGAGTTCCTCTGTGTCGTCGCCTTTAGGCCCGATGGCTCCTTCGATCATTAACAACGATGCAGTCCAGGGTGAGACTTTTCTCACCGGACAGATCTTCGTCTTCGGCGGCTTCGCATTGCGGGCCAATTCGCTTGGCCACCTTGAGCAGATCGAAAGCTACGCCCCTGGCCATCAGGTCAGGTTTGGAAGCCTAAACTACACGGCTGACGTCCGCGGGGACTTGATCTTCGACGGATTCGAGCCACAACCAAGCACGCCGCACTGTCTCGATGGGCATGATATAGCTCTGCCACCGAACAGCGCCTTGGAGGCCGCACACGCATCGGTTCCGACCATTGATTCAGAGCCTACTGCACCGATCGAGGATTAGCGGTTGGACGCTGCCTCAGGGGCTGCGATCTCAGAGGCGATTGAGCCGAATTCCAGCCCCGCACTCCGCATGGCCCGTGACTCCGAGGAGCCGTATTCCTCTCCGAACTCCGAGCCCCCCACGCCCTTGCCAATCGAATCCGATTGGGCGCCGATAATGGAGTTCACCGCTGCGGACATCTTTCAGCACTCGCCCTTCGGCGACATCCTGAATTCTCTAAAGTCTCTCTCTTTATCAGGAGAGCCCTGGCCGGACTACGGTCAGCGAGGGTGGAATACGGACGATGAGGAAATTGAAAGCCCACCCACCACCCACTTTGTAGCCACTATCGACGATCTAACCGACATGCTTGACTTCGACTCCGAAGACATCGATGGCATGGACGACGATGTAGGAGAGGAACAGGAACCAGCACCTGTAGGGCGCTGGAAGGCCACCTCGTCATACGACATATATATGGTGGATACTCCAAAATATGGAGATGGCGACGGAACAGTGGGGGATGACGCCCCCAAGAAACAGCCAAAGCGCCGGCGTCAGCGGCGTCGCTCTAAATCCCGCCAAAGCAAAAACGGTGATTCCGGCACGGGAGATAGTACTACCCCGGATAGTGCCGAAGAACACCCACCTCAGCAAGATTCGGCACAGGAAGATGGAGAAGCTAGCCCTCATGAGAGAGCGGCAGACCAAGAGGTTGAGGATGATGACTATACGCCTCCCTCCGAAGACGAGGCAAGCCTCGATGACAACGAATTCGTCATACCATCAGACCCCGCCGAACAAGAGCGTTTTAAATGCAGGCTTTTAGCCACGGCAAGCAGCCTCAAGAAAAAGCAGCAACAGCTTAGAGCTGCCCAAGATTTGCTAGCTGACAGATGGACTGAAGTCCTTGCGGCCGAAGAGTATGAACTCGAACACCCCTCCAAGAGTTACCCGAAGCGCAGGCCGCTACCCCAATCATAGGAGGAAGCACCTACATCACCAGCGCATGACATGGCAGACCGGCCACCTCGCGGCCGTGACAGAGAGGCCTCTCGGCCCTCCATCCAAGCCATGCCCCGACGCCACTCAACTAAGGCACGGAAAAATGCGCCCGACCTGCGAGACATACTGGAGAATAAGGCAAGACAAACAAGATCGATCTACGGATCGCGCAGGCGCCCTACGGCATGTGACAATGATCTTCACTCCGGATACAACAAATCCGGCCGGGCCGAACACAACAGACATAGCTCTTCCGAGCTGCGTCGTGATATAGCCCAGTACAGAGGCGCCGCACACCCGCTATGCTTCACAAATGAAGTAATGGATCATAAAATCCCAGAGGGTTTCAAGCCCATAAACATCGAATCATACAATGGCACAACAGATCCAGCGGTATGGATTGAGGATTATCTCCTTCACATCCACATGGCATGCGGCGATGATCTACACGCCATCAAATACCTCCCGCTCAAACTTAAAGGACTGGCCCGGCATTGGTTTAACAGCTTGCCAGCAGACTCAATCGGTTCTTGGGAGAACCTGGAAGCCGCATTCCTCGACAACTTCCAGGTCACTTACGTGCGACCGCCGGATGCCGACGACTTAAGCCACATAATTCAGCAGCCAGACGAATCGGCCAGACAATTCTGGACACGGTTCCTAACAAAGAAAAACCAGATAGTCGACTGTCCGGACGCAGAGGCCCTAGCAGCCTTCAAGCATAATATCCGCGATGAGTGGCTTGCCTGGCACCTGGGACAGGAAAAGCCGAAATCCATGGCAGCCCTCACGACACTCATGACCCGCTTTTGCACAGGAGAAGACAGCTGGCTAGCTCGCAGTAACAACTTATCAAAGAACCCTGGTAATTCGGATACCAAGGACAAAAGTGGCAGGACACGTCGGAATAAGCAAAAACGCCGCGTTAACAGCGACAGCAACGAAGACACGGCAGTGAACACCAAATTCAAAGGCTATAAATCCGGTCAGCGGAAAAAGCCATTCAAAAAGAATACTCAGGGCCTGTCCAGTTTGGACCGAATACTCGATCGCTTGTGCCAGATACATGGCACCCCCGAAAGGCCAGCCAATCACACTAACAGGGATTGTTGGGTGTTCAAGCAGGCAGGCAAGTTAAGGGCCGAAAACAGAGACAAGGGGCTGCACAGCGACGACGAGGAGCCCAAGCCGCCGAACAACAATGGACAGAAGGGCTTTCCCCCACAAGTGCGGACGGTGAACATGATATACGCAACCCACATTCCCAAGCGGGAGCGGAAGCGTGCGCTACGGGACGTATACGCGATGGAGCCCGTCGCCCCAAAGTTCAAACCATGGTCCTCCTGCCCGATCACTTTTGATCGAAGGGACCATCCCACTAGCATCCGTCATGGCGGCTTCGCCGCATTGGTTCTCGACCCAATCATCGACGGATTTCACCTCACAAGAGTCCTCATGGACCGCGGCAGTAGCCTGAACCTGCTTTTTCAGGATACAGTGCGGAAAATGGGCATAGATCCCTCAAGGATTAAGCCCACAAGAACGACCTTTAAAGGCGTCATACCAGGTGTAGAAGCCAACTGTACAGGCTCAGGAACACTTGACGTGGTCTTCGGATCCCCGGACAATTTCCGAAGCGAAGAGTTAATCTTCGATATAGTCTCGTTTCGCAGTGGCTATCACGCCCTGCTCGGAAGAACCGCATTCGCAAAGTTCAATGCGGTGCCGCACTACGCATATCTCAAGCTCAAGATGCCAGGCCCTCAAGGAGTAATTACGGTCAACGAAAACACCGAACGCTCCCTCCGTACGGAGGAGCATACGGCGGCTCTCGCAGCGGAGGTACAAAGTAGCCTTCTCGGGCAATTCTCCAGTCCGGCCATTAAAAAGCCAGACACTGCCAAGCACGCCCGGAGTAATCCACAGCAGGACCGCCTGGCACGCCCTGAGCAAGCGTAGCAATGCGGCCCCAACCCCAGCTTTCACAACATAGCGAAACCAGTACCTCGCGTACATAACTACGCCCTGGAAATACCATGGGCACAGGGGAAGGGGCACAATAACGGCACACCCAAAATACGGCTTAAAACGTACTAGGGGCTGCCGGATTCTTTTTTTAATTTTTCTTAATTTCAGGACTCCATACTTCGGACGACCTGTTCGGCAATTCGACTGCCGCACAAACGATGCAAGATCCAGGGAGGCAGACAAGCCATGCCGCATTATGGAACTCCCAGGTGGTCTCTGTTACGAGCGGTATACCTATTTTAAATACAATTCCGCGGCCTGCCCCTGGTCAGGACATACTGAATAGTCCAATATCTTTTGCTTACCACACTATTTGTATCGTTCGGCTTTGATAAATAGCCTCTCTATAAACAATGCATAGCTTTTTGTCTATTTTTTGCATTACTCTCTTTTATATATGTTCATTAATGACATGTTGCACCCGTACACTGTGGTACGGCAAGTACGCCAGGGGCTTCAGTACCCTTTAATATGGTGTGAGAAGTCCATACACTTTCACAAGTGCGGCACCCCGAACTTATAGCACTATATGCATCGGCTCCGAATCATGATTTGGGTCAATAGTTGGGTTTGCCTGGCTCCTATGTTTTGGTGCCTTACGTTCCGCTATATCGGCTAAGGTAGCACTAGGAGAACCACTACGATTGTGCCCCAGTTGAGCTGGGTTAAGCACCTTAGTGGAGAAAGCTAAAACTGACTGTCATGATGAGGCGAGAGACCGGTCGCTGTTCGAGAGGTTTTTTCGAGTCCCTAAAGGCTTATGCCGCTTCGAGCGAGGAGCTGGATAACCCCAGCCAAGGCGTGGATAGCGCCCCGAACTCGGTCTTCCGAACTAGGGGCTTCGCCGAAATTTAAAATTATAAAGTTCTATGGCTAAGTGAGAGTGTTCGAGCATTATAGTCCGATTGCCTGGTTCGTCGTGCTGAGCGCCTCCCTCGAAGGACCCAACCATGGGAAAAAGAGCGCTCAGGTTTATCACCGAACACCCCAGCACTAGTGGCATGGGGGCAGAAGCCGACGACTGGCCATCTCTCAATTTTTGATAAGCGGCCGCACAGAAAATAATATTTTAAATTCAATAAGCATTGCTTAGCGCATATGAACAAGTTTTCAGCGCATAGGATAAAAACGAGTGAGTTTATTCAAAAATTACATCCTTGGTACATTCATCTGCCACAAGGCGGGCACCTGCAAGAACATCCTTGTAATAGTTCTCGGGCTTGCGATGCTCCTTCCCCGGCGGCGGCCCGTCCCTCACAAGCTTCTCACTGTCCAGCTTACCCCAGTGCACCTTCGCACGGGCAAGGGCCCTACGGGCTCCTTCGATGCAGACGGACCGCTTGATGACCTCGAGTCTTGGACAGGCCTCCACCAGCCGCCGCACCAGCCCGAAGTAGCTCCCAGGCAGGGCCTCTCCGGGCCACAGCCGAACTATGAAGCCCTTCATGGCCTGTTCGGCCGCCTTGTGGAGCTCGACCAGCTGTTTCAGCTGGTCGCTCAAGGGCACAGGGTGTCCGGCCTCGGCATACTGAGACCAGAACACCTTCTCCATCGAGCTGCCCTCTTCAGCTCGGTAGAATACGGCGGCGGCGGATACGCTGCGGGGAAGATCTGCGAATGCCCCTGGAGAACTCTAGATTTGGGTAAGTAACAAGTAGTTTACTTTTATATTTCTGCTTTGCATGAAGAATGCCTTACCCGCTGCTATCTTCTTCATCTCCTCCAACTCTTGGAGGGCCTTTTGGGCTTCGGCCTTGGCAGACTTGGCAGTCTCAAGGGCCGCCGCGAGCTCGGACGCTTGGGTCTTTGACTCAAGCTCCAAACCCTCATGTTTTTTCATGAGAGCCTGAAGCTCTTGCTGCACCTCGCCGACCTGAGCCCCAAGTTTCTCTCGCTCGGTTCGCTCCGCGGCCGTTTTCTTTTCGGCCTCGGACAGCGCCTGCTTGAGGGTCGCCACCTCAGTCATGGCCCCTACAATAAGTAGTACAATCCTGTTATTTTTTGCAATCACGCCTCTCTATAGGCACTTTTTTCTGTAAGGTATTTCTTACCTTCTTTCTCCTCGAGCTGCCGCTTGGCAAGGCTGAGCTCTTGCTCGGTCCGCTCGAGTCCCTGTTTCAGGGCACCCACCTCCGCAGTCAGTGCGGCGGTGGCTAGCAGCCAAACCTGCATACGCATATTGACTCTTTGTTGTTAGACTCCTGCGAAATTTAATAGATCCTCTATTCGGCTTTTCTTTCCGAACGCCAAACAGAGCATTAGGGGCTACTGTCTATGCGGTAATATTTTTACATATTTTTACTTACCTCGAAGCCTGTTAGGAGGCTAGCGCAAGCTTCACTCAGTCCGCTCTTAGCGGACTGAACCTTCTGGATCACCGTACTCATAATAGTACGGTGCTCCTCGTCGATGGAGGCGCCGTCAAGCACCTCCAGCAGATTGTCCGGCACCTCCGGTTGGACGGAGGCCGCCGGCTCAGAAGACTTGCTCCTCTTGGAAGGAGTTTGCCTACCACAGTCCGGAACTGTTGAAGATTCCGGCGCGGTGTCCGGCATAAAGCCGGACTTGGAGCCCTGGGGGGTCTTGTCCCCTTTACTCCTGGAGTCCGGGAGGTCGCCTTGCGGCTCCTCCAGGACCACCTCCTCCTGCCCCGGAGCTCGTTGCGACGCCACTTCGGCGTCGTCCGCAGTGCGGGGGGAGACAACGGGCGGAACTGAGTTCACGTCCGATGAATCCAGGGAGCCGCTCGACGACTCGTTGAGTTCGGCCCAGGGCAGGCTGCATGATTATATTCAACATTAGGGAAAGTTGTGCAACAAAAGGAATATCATGATTTACTCTGGTATCCGAACACTTACGATTTCGCCGGACGCCTGGCCCTGTCCGGCCACTCCTCTTCGACCTCATCGGCATTGGGGGCGTAGTCCGGCGGAGGGGTCTTCCTCTTCTTGGACCCTTCGGCCTTCCCCCTTGGGGCAGCCTTCCTTTTCTTTCCTCCCTCCGCTGGGGGGGGAGAGCTTTCTTCTTCCTCCTCCTCGTTTTCACGGGAGGAGGGCGTCTCGGACTCGTCGGATGACGAGTCCGACAACACCACGTTGCGGGTACTCTTTCGAGTCCCCGTGGTCTTCTTCTTCTTGGCCTTCTTTTCCGGCACCACATAAGGCGCCGGAGCCAGCAGCTTCATTAGTAGAGCTGGGGTTGGGTCTTCGGGCAGCGGAGCCGGACAGTTAATCGGTCCGGATACCGCCCGCCAAGCCTGTCAAAGGTAAGGGAGTTTAGATCCCGCATAGAGTCAAACTATGAAAAAACTTAACATCCTGTAAAAGGTGAAAATAGCTTACCTCGCTAGCGTGACGCTGCGAGCTGTATCTGCGGTCCTCGGAAGCGGATGCGGGAGCCTCGGCGCCTTTGGTTAGCACCCTCCAGACGTCTTCATACGTCGTGTCAAAGAGCCTGTTAAGGGTTCGGTGCTGCGCCGGGTCGAACTCCCACAGATTAAAGTCCTGTTGTTGACACGGGAGGATCCGGCGGACGAGCATAACCTGGACTACATTGACGAGCTTGATCGGCTTGCTCACCAGGGACTGGATGCATGTCTGCAGTCCGGTCAGCTCTTTTTCGTCGCCCCACGATAGGCCCGTCTCTTTCCAGGACATAAGCCGCGTGGGGGGTCCGGATCGGAACTCGAGGGCTGCGATCCATTTCGGATCGCGCGGCTCGGTGATGTAAAACCACCACGATTGCCACCCCTTCAGGGTCTCCACGAAGGAGCCCTCGAGCCATAGGACGTTGGCCATCTTGCCCGCCATGGCGCCTCCGCACTCCGCCTGGCTGCCACGCACCACCTTGGGCTTGACGTTGAAAGTCTTGAGCCAGAGGCCGAAATGGGGGCGGATGCGGAGGAAAGCCTCGCACACGACGATAAATGCCGAGATGTTGAGGACGAAGTTCGGGGCCAGATCGTGGAAATCCAGGCCATAGTAAAACATGAGCCCCCGGACAAAGGGGTGGAGTGGAAAACCCAGTCCACGGAGAAAGTGGGGAAGGAATACTACCCTCTCATGGGGCCTTGGGGTGGGGAGAAGCTGCCCCTCCTCGGGAAGACGGTGTGCGATGTCTTTGGACAAGTATCCGGCCTTCCTTAGCTTTTTGACATGGCCCTCCATGACGGAGGAGACCATCCACTTGCCTCCCGCTCCAGACATTGCTGGAGAAGGTTGAGGTAGGAAGTGCGGGCTTGGGCACTGGAGCTCGAGTGTGCAGGAGATGGATAGGCAAAGGAGGAAGAAGGCGTAAGTAAAAAGGTGGATCCTTATCCCCTTATATGGGCGGATGCGGTTGTGCGTCCCCACCTGCCTAATAAAACTCGTTTGCCTCCCAAGCGCCGTGGTAAATGGCGCGGTTAGGGTTACCCACGTCCGTATTGACGAGAATCCCATAAAAAGGGCACATGATCTCTGCTTTGACAAGACGTGCCAAGGAAACCGCCTCGCAAAACATGCTGAGGTGGAAAAGTAAAAACGATTCGAGTGAAGAACTTGGCCGTAGTGTGATAGCGCACTGCAGAATACGTCAGCAGATTTGATTTGTGTTAATATTATTCTCTCTATGGCGATATGTGGAAACTTATTTTGCAGAACCGGACACTACTCTTGGTGTTTACAATCTTCTATGAAGGACTTGGAGGAGGAACCCGCCTTGCAATGCCGAAGACAATTTGCGTGCCGGACTCATCGTCATTGAAGCCTAGTTCAGGGGCTACTGAGGGAGTCCTGGATTAGGGGGTGTTCGGGTAGCCGGACTATACCTTCAGCCGGATTCCTGGACTATGAAGATACAAGATTGAAGACTTCGTCCCGTGTCCGGATGGGACTTTCCTTGGCGTGGAAGGCAAGCTTGGCGATGCGGATATTCAAGATCTCCTACCATTGTAACCGACTCTATGTAACCCTAACCCTATCCGGTGTCTATATAAACCGGAGGGTTGTAGTCCATAGGCAATCAACTCCATACACAACAATCATACCATAGGCTAGCTTCTAGGGTTTAGCCTCCTTGATCTCGTGGTAGATACCCTTATTTTCTTTAGTCTAGTTGTTGGAGGAAATGCGCCTTGAACACATTACGTATACTAGCTGAGCTTTGTCCCTAATCGTGACTAGTTGTTATTAGTTTCGATCATCTACTCTTGTACTACCCATATCATCAATATTAATCAAGCAGGAGTAGGGTATTACCTCCATCGAGAGGGCCCAAACCTGGGTAAAACAAAGTGTTCCCTGCCTTCTGTTACCATCCGGCCTAGACGCACAGTTCGGGACCCCCTACCCGAGATCCGCCGGTTTTGACACCGACAGTCTTCCTTATGAGTGGCGGTCGGGGACGAGCGATGGTCTTTTCCTACCAATCTATCCCCCTAGGAGCATGCGCGTAATACTTGGTTTTTGATGACTTGTAGATTTTTACAATAAGTATGTGAGTTCTTTATGACTAATGTTGAGTCCATGGATTATACGCACTCTCACCCTTCCATCATTGCTAGCCTCTTCGGTACCGTGCATTGCCCTTTCTCAGCTTGAGAGTTGGTGCAAACTTTGCTGGTGCATCCAAATCCCGTGATACGATACGCTCTATCACACATAAACCTCCTTATATCTTCCTCAAAACAGCCACCATACCTACCTATTATGGCATTTCCATAGCCATTCCGAGATATATTGCCATGCAACTTTCCACCGTTCTGTTTATTATGACACGCATCATCATTGTCATATTGCCTTGCATGATCATGTAGTTGACATCGTATTTGTGGCAAAGCCACCGTTCATAATTTTTCATACATGTCACTCATGAGTCATTGCACATCCCGGTACACCGCCGGAGGCATTCATATAGAGTCACATCTTGTTCTAGTATCGAGTTGTAATCATTGAGTTGTAAATAAATAGAAGTGTGATTATCATCATTAATAGAGCATTGTCCCAAATAAAAAAAGATAAAGGCCAAAAAAGAAAAAAAGAAGGCCCAAAAAAGAGAATAAAAAGGGGCAATGCTACTATCCTTTTTCCACACTTGTGCTTCAAAGTAGCACCATGATCTTCATCATAGAGAGTCTCTTGTTTTGTCATTTTCATATACTAGTGGGAACTTTTCATTATAGAACTTGGCTTGTATATTCCAACAATGGGCCTCCTCAAGTGCCCTAGGTCTTCGTGAGCAAGCAAGTTAGATGCACACCCACTTAGTTTCTTCTGTTGAGCTTTCATACATTTATAGCTCTAGTGCATCCGTTGCATGGCAATCCCTACTCCTTGCATTGACATCAATTTATGGGCATCTCCCTAGCCCATTGATTAGCCATGTCGATGTGAGACTTTCTCCTTTTTTGTCATCTCCACATAACCCCTTTCATTATATTCTATTCCACCCATAGTGCTATATCCATGGCTCACGCTCATGTATTGCGCGAAAGTTGAAAAAAGTTTGAGATTACTAAAGTGTGAAACAATTGCTTGGCTTGTCATCAGGGTTGTGCATGATGAGAGCATTCTTGTGTGACGAAAATGGAGCATGACCAAACTATATGATTTTGTAGGGATGAACTTTCTTTGGCCATGTTATTTTGAGAAGACATGATTGCTTAGTTAGTATGCTTGAAGTATTATTATTTTTATGTCAATATTAAACTTTTATCTTGAATCTTTCGGATCTGAACATTCATGCCACAATAAAGAAAAATTACATTGAGAAATATGTTAGGAAGCATTCCACATCAAAAATTCCATTTTTATCATTTACGTACTCGAGGATGAGCATGAATTAAGCTTGGGGATGCTTGATACGTCTCCAACGTATCTATAATTTTTGATTGCTCCATGCTATTATATTACCTATTTTGGATGTTATTGGGCTTATTTTTACACTTTCATATTATTTTTGGGACTAACCTATTAACCGAAGGCCCAGCCCAAATTGTTGTTTTATTGCCTATTTCAGTGTTTTAAGAAAAGGAATATCAAACGGAGTCCAAACGGAACCTTCGGGAGAGTTATTTTTGGAATGGAAGCAATCCAGGAGACTTGGAGTATACGTCAGGAAATCAACGAGGCAGCCACGAGGCAGGGGGCGCCCACCCCCTAGGCATGCCCTCCACCCTCGTGGGCCCCTCGTTGCTCCACCGACGTACTTCTTCCTCCTATATATATCCATATACCCCCAAAACATCATAGAACACAATACATCGGGAGTTCCGCCGCCAGAAGCCTCCGTAGCCACCGAAAACCAATCTAGACCCGTTCCGGCACCCTGCCGGAGGGGGGAATCCCTCTCTGGTGGCCATCTTCATCATCCCGGCGCTCTCCATGACGAGGAGGGAGTAGTTCACCCTCGGGGTTGAGGGTATGTACCGGTAGCTATGTGTTTGATCTCTCTCTCTATCTTGTTCTTGAGGTGGTACGATCTTGATATATCGCGAGCTTTGTTATTATAGTTGGATCTTATGATGTTTCTTCCCCTCTACTCTCTTGTGATGAATTGAGTTTTCCCTTTGAAGTTATCTTATTGGATTGGGTCTTTAAGGATTTGAGAACACTTGATGTATGTCTTGCATGTGCTTATCTGTGGTGACAATGGGATATCACATGACCTACTTGATGTATGTTTGGGTGATCAACTTGTGAGTTCCGTGACCTCATGAACTTATGCATAGGGGTTGGCACATGTTTTCGTCTTGACTCTCCGGTAGAAACTTTGGGGCACTCTTTGAAGTTCTTTGTGTAGGTTGAATAGATGAATATGAGATTGTGCGATGCATATCGTATAATCATACCGACGGATACTTGAGGTGACATTGGAGTATCTAGGTGACATTAGGGTTTTGGTTGATTTGTGTCTTAAGGTGTTATTCTAGTACGAACTCTATGATAGATTGAACGGAAAGAATATCTTCGTGTTATTTTACTACGGACTCTTGAATAGATCGATGAGAAAGGATAACTTTGAGGTGGTTTCGTACCCTACAATAATCTCTTCGTTTGTTCTCTGCTATTAGTGACTTTGGAATGACTCTTTGTTGCATGTTGAGGGATAGTTATATGATCCAATTATGTTATTATTATTGAGAGAACTTGCACTAGTGAAAGTATGAACCCTAGGCCTTGTTTCAACACATTGCAATACCGTTTGTGCTCACTATTATCATTAGTTACCTTGCTGTTTTTATATTTTCAGATTACAAAAACCTATATCTACCATCCATATTGCACTTGTATCACCATCTCTTCGCCGAACTAGTGCACCTATACAATTTACCATTGTATTGCTGTTGGGGACACACGAGACTCTTTGTTATTTTGTTGCAGGGTTGTTTGAGAGAGACCATCTTCATCCTATGCCTCCCACGGATTGATAAACCTTAGGTCATCCACTTGAGGGAAATTTGGTACTGTCCTACAAACCTTTGCATTTGGAGGCCCAACAACATCTACAAGAAGAAGGTTGTGTAGTAGACATCACGCCCCCCTTCCCTTCTCATTCTCCCTTCCCCCTTTCCTACTCTGTGTGGGAGGTGGAATCCTACTAGGACTAGGGAGTCCTAGTAGGACTCCACACCTTGGCGCGCCCCCCTAGGGTCGCTACCTCTCCCTCTCCCTCCTTTATATACGTGGCCAGGGGGCACCCCATAGACACACAAGTTGATCTTTTAGCCGTGTGTGGTGCCACCCTCCACAGTTTCACACCTCGGTCATATTGTCGTAGTGCTTAGGCAAAGCCCTGCGCCGGTAACTTCATCATCACCGTCACCACGCCGTCGTGCTGACGAAACTCTCCCTCGGCCTCAAATGGATCAAGAATTCGAGGGACGTCACCGAGCTGAACGTGTGCAGATCGCGGAGGTGTCGTGCGTTTGGTACTTGATCGGTTGGATCACGAAGATGTTTGACTACATCAACCGCGTTACTAAACGCTTCTGCTTTCGGCCTACGAGGGTACATAGACACACTCTCCCCTCTCGTTGCTATGCATCTCCTAGATAGATCTTGCGTGATTGTAGGTAATTTTTTTGAAATACTGCGTTCCCCAACAGTGGCATCCGAGCCAGGTCTATGCGTAAATGTTATATGCACGAGTAGAACACAAAGAGTTGCGGGCGATAATAGTCATACTGCTTACCAGCAACGTCTTACTTTGATTCGGCGGTATTGTTGGATGAAGCGGCCCGGACTGACATTACATGACCGTGTTCATGAGACTGGTTCTACCGACGTGCTATGCACACAGGTGGCTGGCAGGTGTCTATTTCTCCAACTTTAGTTGAATCGCGTTTGACTATGCCTGGTCCTTGTTGAAGGTTAAAACAGCACACTTGATGAAAAATCGTTGTGGTTTTGATGCGTAGGTAAGAACGGTTCTTGCTAGAAGCCCGTAGCAGCCACGTAAAACTTGCAACAACAAAGTAGAGGACGTCTAACTTGTTTTTGCAGGCCATGTTGTGATGTGATATGGTCAAGACGTGATGAGATATAAATTGTTGTATGAGATGATCATGTTTTGTTAAAGTTATCGGCAACTGGCAGAAGCCTTATGGTTGTCTCTTTATTGCATAAGATGCAAGCGCCATATAATTGTTTTACTTTATCGCTATGCGATAGCAATAGTTGCAAAAGCAATAGTTGGTGAGACGACCATGTGACGACACGTTGATAGAGATCAAGATGATGGAGATCATGGTGTTATGCTGGTGACGATGGAGATCATGACAGTACTTTGGAGATGGAGGTGAAAGGCACAAGATGATAATGGCCATATCATGTCACATATTTTGATTGCATGTGATGTTTATCTTTTATGCATCTTATTTTTATTAGTACGACGTTAGAATTATGAGATGATCCCTTACTAAAATTTCAAGGTATAAGTGTTCTCCCTGAGTATGCACCATTGCGACGGTTCATTGTGCCGAGACACCACGTGATGATCGGGTGTGATAAGCTCTACGTTCACATACAACGGGCGCAAGCCAGTTTTGCACATGTAGAATACTCGGGTTAAACTTGATGAGCCTAGCATATGCAGATATGGCCTCGGAACACTGAGATCGAAAGATTAAACGTGAATCATATAGTAGATATGACCAACATAGAGATGTTCACGATTGAAGACTACTCCATCTCACCTGATGATCAGATATGGTTTAGTTGATATGGATCACGTGATCATTTAGATGACTCGAGGGATGTCTATCTAAGTGGGAGTTCTTAAGTAATATAATTAATTGAAAGATGTTCCCTATGCTTCAGCCATAGGCTCTATCATGTATGCA
The DNA here is from genome assembly GCF_056163025.1 of Triticum urartu. Lineage (NCBI taxonomy): Eukaryota > Viridiplantae > Streptophyta > Magnoliopsida > Poales > Poaceae > Triticum > Triticum urartu. The sequence goes on from NC_141875.1 coordinate 563,122,803, forward strand.
ATGCTGTGTACCAGACCTGATGTGTGCCTTGCTATCAGTCTAGCAGGGAGGTACCAAAGTAATCCAGGAGTGGATCACTGGACAGCAGTCAAGAACATCCTGAAATACCTGAAAAGGACTAAGGATATGTTTCTCATATATGGAGGTGACAAAGAGCTCATCGTAAAAGGTTACGTTGATGCAAGCTTTGACACTGATCTGGACGATTCCAAATCGCAAACCGGGTACGTGTTTACATTAAACGGTGGAGTTGTCAATTGGTGCAGTTCTAAACAAAGCGTCGTGGCGGGATCTACGTGTGAAGCGAAATACATAGCTGCTTCGAAAGCAGCAAATGAAGGAGTCTGGATGAAGGAGTTCATATCCGATCTAGGTGTCATACCTAGTGCATCGGGTCCAATGAAAATCTTTTGTGACAATACTGGTGCAATTGCCTTGGCAAAGGAATCCATATTTCACAAGAGAACCAAGCACATCAAGAGATGCTTCAATTCCATCCGGGATCTAGTCCAGGTGGGAGACATGGAGATTTGCAAGATACATACGGATCTGAATGTTGCAGACCCGTTGACTAAGCCTCTTCCACGAGCAAAACATGATCAGCACCAAGGCTCCATGGGTGTTAGAATCATTACTGTGTAATCTAGAATATTGACTCTAGTGCAAGTGGGAGACTGAAGGAAATATGCCCTAGAGGCAATAATAAAGTTATTATTTATTTCCTTATATCATGATAAATGTTTATTATTCATGCTAGAATTGTATTAACCGGAAACATAATACATGTGTGAATACATAGACAAACAGAGTGTCACTAGTATGCCTCTACTTGACTAGCTCGTTAATCAAAGATGGTTATGTTTCCTAACCATGAACAAGGAGTTGTTATTTGATTAACGGGATCACATCATTAGGTGAATGATCTGATTGACACGACCCATTCCATTAGCTTAGCACCCGATCGTTTAGTATGTTGCTATTGCTTTCTTCATGACTTATACATGTTCCTATGACTATGAGATTATGCAACTCCCGTTTGCCAGAGGAACACTTTGTGTGCTACCAAACGTCACAACGTAACTGGGTGATTATAAAGGAGCTCTACAGGTTTCTCCAAAGGTACATGTTGGGTTGACGTATTTCGAGATTAGGATTTGTCACTCTGATTGTTGGAGAGGTATCTCTGGGCCCTCTCGGTAATGCACATCACTTAAGCCTTGCAAGCATTGCAACTAATGAGTTAGTTGCGGGATGATGTATTACAGAACGAGTAAAGAGACTTGCCAGTAACGAGATTGAACTAGGTATTGAGATACCGACGATCGAATCTCGGGCAAGTAACATACCGATGACAAAGGGAACAACGTATGTTGTTATGCGGTATGACCGATAAAAATCTTCGTAGAATATGTAGGAGCCAATATGAGCATCCAGGTTCTGCTATTGGTTATTGACCAGAGACGTGTCTCGGTCATGTCTACATTGTTCTCGAACCCGTAGGGTCCGCACGCTTAAGGTTTCGATGACAGTTATATTATGAGTTTATGAGTTTTGATGTACCGAAGTTAGTTCGGAGTCCCGGATGTGATCACGGACGTGACGAGGAGTCTCGAAATGGTCGAGACATAAAGATTGATATATTGGACGGCTATATTCGGACACCGGAAGTGTTCCGGGTGATTTCGGAGAAAACCGAAGAGCCGGAGGGTTACCGGAACCCCCCGGGAGAAGTAATGGGCCATATGGGCCTTAGTGGAGAGAGAGGGGCTGCCAGAGGTGGGCTGCGCGCCTCCTCCCCCCTGGTCCGAATTGGACTAGGAGAGGGGGGCGGCGCCCCCCCTTTCCCTCTCCCTCCCCACTTCTTTCCCCCTCCTAGTAGGAGTCCTACTCCTACTAGGAAAAGGACTCCTCCTTGGCGCGCCATAGAGGGCCGGCCGGCCTCCTCCCCTGGATCCTTTATATGCAGGGGAGAGGGCACCCCTAGACACACAAGTTGATTCACGTGATCATATTCTTAGCCGTGTGCGGTGCCCCCTTCCACCATAGTCCTCGATAATATTGTAGCGGTGCTTAGGCGAAGCCCTGCGACGGTAGTACATCAAGATCGTCACCACGCCGTCGTGCTGACGGAACTCTTCCCCGACTTTGCTGGATCGGAGTCCGGGGATCATCATCGAGCTGAACGTGTGCTAGAACTCGGAGGTGCCGTAGTTTCGGTGCTTGATCGGTCGGGCCGTGGAGACGTACGACTACATCAACCAAACGCTTCCGTTGTCGATCTACAAGGGTACGTAGATCACACTCTCCCCTCTCGTTGCTATGCATCACCATGATCTTGCGTGTGCGTAGGAATTTTTTTGAAATTACTACGTTCCCCAACAGTAAAAGGGTAAGGGAAGAAGGGGAACTTCAAGAAGAATAGCAAGCAAGTTGCTACTCCCGGGAAGAAGCCCAAGTCTGGACCTAAGCCTGAGAGTGAGTGCTTCTACTGCAAAGGGAATAGTCACTGGAAGCGGAACTGCCCCAAATACGTGGCGGATAAGAAGGATGGCAAAGTTAACAAAAGTATATATGATATACATGTTATTGATGTGTACTTTACTAGTATTCATAGTAGCCCCTGGGTATTTGATACTGGTTCAGTTGCTATGATTAGTAACTTGAAACAGGAGTTATAAAATTAATAGAGACTAGTTGAGGGCAAGGTGACGATGTGTGTTGGAAGTGATTCCAAGATTGATAAGATCACCATCGCACACTCCCTTTACCTTCAGGATTAGTGTTGAACCTAAAATAAATGTTATTTGGTGTTTGCGTTGAGCATAAAATGATTGGATCATGTTTATTGCAATACAGTTATTCATTTAAGTTAAAGAATAATTGTTATTCTATTTACATGAATAAAACCTTCTGTGGTCATACACCCAAGGTGAATGGTTTATTGAATCTCGATTGTGGTGATACACATATTCATAGTATTGAAGCCAAAAGATATAAGTTTAATAATGATAGTGCAACTTATTTGTGGCACTGTCGTTTAGGTCATATTGGTGTAAAGCGCATGAAGAAACTCCATGCTGATGGGCTTTTGGAATCACTTGATTATGAATCACTTTATACTTGAGAACCATGCCTCATAGGCAAGATGACTAAGACTCCGTTCTCCGGAACAATGGAGCGAGCAACAAACTTATTGGAAATCATACATACTGATGTATGCGGTCCGATGAGTGTTGATGCTCGTGGCGGGTATAGTTATTTTCTGACCTTCACAGATGATTTGAGCAGGTATGGGTATATCTACTTGATGAAACATAAGTCTAAAACATTTGAAAAGTTCAAAGAATTTCAGAGTGAAGTGGAAAATCATCGTAACAAGAAAACTAAGTTTCTACGATCTGATCATGGGGGAGAATATTTGAGTTATGAGTTTGGTCTTCATTTGAAACAATGCGGAATAGTTTTGCAACTCACACCACCTGGAACACCACAGCGTAATGGTGTGTCCGAATGTCGTAACCGCACTTTATTAGATATGGTGCGATCTATGATGTCTCTTACTGATTTACCGTTGTCGTTTTGGGGGTTATGCATTAGAGACAGCTGCATTCACGTTAAATGGGGCACGATCTAAATCCGTTGAGATGACACCATATGAACTATGGTTTGGCAAGAAACCAAAGTTGTCGTTTCTTAAAGTTTGGGGTTGCGATGCTTATGTGAAAAAGTTCAAACTGATAAGCTCGAACCCAAATCAAAGAAGTGCGTCTTCATAGGATACCCAAAAGAAACTGTTGGGTACACCTTCTATCACAGATCCGAAGGCAAGATATTCATTGCTAAGAATGGATCTTTCTAGAGAAGGAGTTTCTCTCGAAAGAAGTGAGTGGGAAGAAAGTATAACTTGATGAGGTAATTGTACCTTCTCCCGAATTGGAAAGTAGTTCATCATAGAAATCTGTTCCAGTGATTCCTACACCAATTAGTGAGGAAGCTAATGATTATGATCATCAAACTTCAGAGCAAGTTACTACCGAACCTCGTAGGTCAACCAGAGTACGATCCACACTAGAGTGGTACGGTAATCCTGTTCTGGAGATCATGTTACTTGACCATGACGAACCTACGAACTATGAGGAAGCGATGATGAGCCCAGATTCTATGAAATGGCTTGAAGCCATGAAATCTGAGATGGGATCCATGTATGAGAACGAAGTGTGGAGTTTGATTGACTTGCCCGATGATCGGTGAGCCATTGAGAATAAATGGATCTTCAAGAGGAATACGGACACTGATAGTAGTGTTACTATCTACAAAGCTCGAATTGTCGCAAAATGTTTTTAACAAGTTCAAGGTGTTGACTACGATAAGATTTTATCACTCGTAGCGATGCTTAAGTCTGTCCGAATCATGTTAGCAATTGCCACATTTTATGAAATCTGGCAAAAGGATGTCAAAACTGCATTCCTTAATGGATTTCTTAAAGAAGAGTTGTATATGATGCAACAAGAAGGTTTTGTCAATCCTTAAAGGTGCTAACAAAGTGTGCACACTCCAGCAATCTATCTATGGACTGGTGCAAGAATCTCGAAGTTGGAATATACGCTTTGATGAGATGAGAATATACGCTTTGATGAGTTGATCAAAGCATACAGTTTTATACAGAATTGCGGTGAAGCTTGTATTTACAAGAAAGTGAGTGGGAGCACTACAACCTTTCTGATAAGTATATGTGAATGACATATTATTGATCGGAAATGATGTAGAACTATCTGGAAAGCATAAAGGAGTTTTTGAAAGGAGTTTTTCAAAGAAAGACCTCGGTGAAGCTGCTTACATATTGAGCATCAAGATCTATAGAGATAGATCAAGACGCTTGATAAGTTTTTTCAATGAGTACATACCTTGACAAGTTTTTGAAGTAGTTCAAAATGGATCAGTCAAAGAAGGAGTTCTTGCCTGTGTTGCAAGGTGTGAAGTTGAGTAAAGACTCAAAACTCGACCACGGCAGAAAATAGAAAGAGAATGAAAAGTCATTCCCTATGCCTCAGTCATAGGTTCTATAAAGTATGCTATGCTGTGTACCAGTCCTATGTGTACCTCACCATAATGTTTGGCAAGAGGGTACAATGGTGATCTAGGAGTGGATCACTGGACAACGGTCAAGATTATCCTTAGTGGAATAAGGATATGTTTCTCGGTTATGGAGGTGATAAAGAGTTCATCATAAAGAGTTACGTCGATGCAAGCTTTTACACCAATCTGGATGACTCTGAGTCTCAATCTGGATACATATTGAAAGTGGGAGCAATTAGCTAGAGTAGCTCCAAGCAGAGTATTGTAGAAATTTTCGTGTCACTAAATTATCTCTCGTTATGTTGAGATTGCTATTGTTTATTTCTGCTTCCTTTGCATATGCTAGTTTTTGCTTGCCTTGATAATTTGTTTTCATATAAGATGCCTATGCATAGGAAGTATGTTAGACTTAGATGTTTTTGTCACGTGTTTCATGATGCTCTCTTTGTGCTTCAATTCTTGTCTTTCATGTGAGCATCATTGAAATTATCAATGCCTAGCTAAAAGTCTTTGAAGAAAAGCGCTTGTTGGGACACAACCCAATATTTTTCCTTGTTGTTATTCAATAAATAATTTATCTAGCCTCTGTTTTGGTTGTGTTTTTTGTGTTTAATTAGTGTTTGTGCCAAGTAGAACCGTTGGGAAGACTTGGGGAAAGTCTTTTTGATCTTGCTGTAAAAAACAGAAACTTTAGCGCTCACGAGAACTGCTGCCATTTTTTACTGGAGAGTGCTATTTAGTTAACTAAATGATACCCCGCGCGTTGCTGCGGGAACTTTTAGTCACATATATGCACATGATATAATACATAAACTGATAAATATTTTTGCATAGTATATGACTTTAAGATGAAAAATTGCAGCATGCTATTTGAAGTATGATTTAAAGATGGACAGTTTCCCACATTCGACACACAACAGAGAAGAACACATTGTCGGAGTGATTTTGCGGGTGTCAGAAATGCAAGATGGATGCAAGTGCAAATAATGGCACTGTAAGAAGGTTTTTCCCCATGGTTTATTCAACATGGCTAGTCATGATAGAAAATGTAAATTTATTAACAGATTGGCTATGATAGGCTTCTCTTTACACATCTCGTGAAATATTAGAAAATGCTAAGTACACTTCGTAGCCCCTCTCTTTTTATCAAAGAACTTCTCATACATTAAGAGACATGCTTATGATCATGGTCAGTGTATGATGATGAAAATTCTGAGACTTAGTTTGTTCCCTCGGTAGCTTCTTCATATTGCTTCTTGCACTGAAAAAAATGAGAATGCTCTAAATAAAACAGCCATTCAAACCTCAGTCAACCTCAATGCAATGCATGAGTGTCTCAACGAAGGCAAGTTTCAGAGCAATATAAAGTCCTGAAATATAGAAATAATTACCCTAGCAAGAACAACTATGTGAGACCATTTTGCTTCCTCGAGACATAATCAATTTTAGCAATGAGGGGTATCTTAATTAGCAAGTCATCAAAGAAAATCATAGATGATAAGAATATTTCACTCTGCCTGAATATTATGTTCATGCTCACTGAATTCTTCAGTTCCCAGCACTTTGAAATTGTAAGTTCACATCTCACATAAGAAGCACACTGATAAAACTATTTCTGCCCTTGTGAGTTAAGTTAACAAATCAAAAACATACTGAATAAAAAGTACAAGTGAGTTCACATCTAACATTTTCTTTCAGAAAAGGAGGAGTTCACATCTAAAATGAGTAACTTAGCAAGATATATGCTGATTTGGTAGAGGATGCCTAACCAAAGTGATGACGGCGATCAGACCAGTAGCACACCAACTATGGGCAGCAGCGGCCAGAAGTCACCGAGGTATAGTCATGGACGCAATCAGTAAGGGCAACCTGGTGGCAGTGTGCGCAGTGGCCCGGCAACTGGGAGCGCCCGCGGTACTGGGAGAGTGACCAAATGACGATTCAGTTGATCCGATGGATTAAGGGATAGTTGAAGAACTACCGGCGTCCATGACGCCCATCCTCCACTGTCGATCAACTGTGGCCGCTTCACGCCGTTGCTCGCAGGACGTGTGGATGCGTCGATGGAACCGTCAACCGCGTGGCATTGTCGGGGCCTCCCTAGTCCACATGAGAAACACATGGCCGCCTAGTTGCCCGATGTCCCACTTCAGGAATCATAAGCTAGGGTGTTGGAGAAGCCAGAGGCCAAAGCTGCCAGGTCCGGGGCAGCGCGAGCTCGCATGCCTCATCTTACCCGGAGTCTTCAAGATTTCGATTGGAGGGAAGATGGGGCGTTTTCATCTAGTACGATGTAGTAATGACCTTGTTCTTCATCTTGTGGGTGTGTGTGGCTTGGCACTGGCATGTCGTAGGTGGGGGTGAGTTGACGCTCAAACGTCCTCCATGAAGATAGAGAAGTTGTGGTTGTAGATCTCCAGCGGTAGCACATCGTCGCCTGTCTCTTGGGGACTGCGGAGATTGGAGTTTGTGTCTTGGACGGGCTCCTGCTGGTATGGTACGTCTTCACTTTGCGAGATGTCCATGGAGGAATCTACGAGGTCCCCATAAAGGAATGGGCGTAGATCGTGTGTGAACAATCAAGTAGAGAGCAAACATTGCAAGGATGCTTGAGGCTTGAGCACGTACTGGAGGGAGATGGGACAACACGCTTCGTCTGTTCCCCAGCGGCTCCATATCATATTTATGATTGATGGATCATGGATGGCTTCTCGGTTACAGAAGACGAACAGAGATATCGACCAGTTCGAGCAGCATGGAAAGCTTCTTGTCTTCTGTAACCGAGCAGCATATGGACCTTTATTCGGGGCAGAAGATATTAATGCAGGAGGAGTCAATTGGCCAGGATTTGTACAGCCATGCGTTGAAGGAAAGGTGTAGGAACTCCTCCAGTGTGTGGAAGGCGAGAGGAAAAGAGGTGATGTGGCGCCGCGGGAAACTAGGGCGGGCAATGGGATGACTGGGTCGCGTCCGGAGCGCCGCCGCCGCCGTCGTGAGGAGGATCCGGAGCGGACCAGGGCAAGGGAGGCTGGCGGCGGTAGGAAATCGCGAGGGGACCAGGGGCGTGGGGCGTGGCCGCACGGGGAATTTTGTTTTTTTTTCTTTTCAGGGAAAATGACCTCGAAGGTGGGCTCGTGGGACTGCTTAGGTGTGATGTGGATGCCTGTGATTGGATGCTGAAGTGTCTATGCTGCATGTTGAGATAAATCAAGTAGTTGGGGTGAACTTATTAAGTATATATGATTATTTTTGAATATGATTAATAGATAAATTCATCACGTCTAGCAATTTATTTTAGAATTTTGGGGTTCCAGAAGTATTCAAAACCTACAGATTACTACAGACTGTTCTGTTTTTGACAGATTCTGTTTTTCGTGTGTTGTTTGCTTATTTTGATGAATCTATGGCTAGTAATAGAGTTTATGAACCATAGAAAAGTTGGAATACAGTAGGTTTAACATCAATATAAATAAAGAATGAGTTCATTACAGTACCTTGAAGTGGTGGTTTGTTTTCTTTTACTAACAGAGCTCACGAAGATTTTCTTTTAAGTTTTGTGTTGTGAAGTTTTCAAGTTTTGGGTAAAGATTTGATGGATTATGGAACAAGGAGTGGCAAGATCCTAAGCTTGGGGATGCCCAAGTCACCCAAGGTAGAATCCAAGGACAATCAAAAGCCTAAGCTTGGGGATGCCCCGGAAGGCATCCCCTCTTTCGTCTTCGTCCATCAGTTACTTTACTTGGAGCTATATTTTTATTCGCCACATGATATGTGTTTTGCTTGGAGCATCTTGTATGATTTGAGTCTTTGATTTTTATTTTTCCACAATCATCCTTGCTGTACACACCTTTTGGGAGAGACACACATGAATTGGAATTTATTAGAATACTATATGTGCTTCACTTATATCTTTTGAGTTAGATAATTTTTGCTCTAGTGCTTCGCTTATATCTTTTAGAGCACGGTGGTGGTTCTATTTTATAGAAATAATTGATCTATCATGCTTCACTTATATCATTTTGAGAGTCCTTTAGAACAGCATGGTAATTCACTTTGGCTATAAATTTTAAATGCTAAGAGAAGTTGGATGCTTGATAGATGGTTTTGAGATATAAAGATGGTAATATTAGAGGCGTGCTAGTTAAGTAATTGTGAAATTGATGAATACTTGTGTTGAAGTTGGCAAGTCTCGTAGCATGCACGTATGGTAAACGTTATGTGACAAATTTGAAGCATGGGGTGTTCTTTGATTGCTTTCCTTATGAGTGGCGGTCGGGGACGAGCGATGGTCTTTTCCTACCAATCTATCCCCCTAGGAGCATGCGCGTAGTGCTTGGTTTTGATGACTTGTAGATTTTTGCAATAAGTATGTGAGTTCTTTATGACTAATGTTGAGTCCATGGATTATACGCACTCTCACCCTTCCATCATTGCTAGCCTCTTCGGTACCGTGCATTGCCCTTTCTCACCTTGAGAGTTGGTTCAAACTTCGCTGGTGCATCCAAACCCCGTGATATGATACACTCTATCACACATAAGCCTCCTTATATCTTCCTCAAAGCAGCCACCATACCTACCTATTATGGCATTTCCATAGCCATTCCGAGATATATTGCCATGCAACTTTCCACCGTTCCATTTATTATGACACGCATCATCACTGTCATATTGCTTTGCATGATCATGTAGTTGACATCGTATTTGTGGAAAAGCCACCGTTCATAATTTTTCCATACATGTCACTCTTGATTCATCGCAATCCCGGTACACCGTCGGAGGCATTCACATAGAGTCATATTTTGTTCTAAGTATTGAGTTGTAATTCTTGAGTTGTAAGTACAAAGAAGTGTGATGATCATCATTATTAGAGCATTGTCCCAGTGAGGAAAGGATGATGGATACTATGATTCCCCCACAAGTCGGGATGAGACTCCGGACGAAAAAAATAGGCCAAAAGAAAAAAAGAAAGAAGGCCCAAATAAAAAAAGAGAGAAAAAGAGAGAAGGGACAATGTTACTATCCTTTTTCCACACTTGTGCTTCAAAGTAGCACCATGATCTTCATGATAAAGAGTCTCTTATTTTGTCACTTTCATATACTAGTGGGAATTTTTCATTATAGAACTTGGCTTGTATATTCCAATGATGGGCTTCCTCAAATGTCCTAGGTCTTCATGAGCAAGCGAGTTGGATGCACACCCACTTAGTTTCTTTGATGAGCTTTCATATATTTATAGCTCTAATGCATCCTTTGCATGGCAATCCCTACTCCTTGCATTTACATCAATCGGTGGGCATCTCCATAGCCCATTGATTAGCCGCGTCAATGTGAGACTTTCTCCCTTTTTGTCTTCTCACACAACCTCAATCATCATATTCTATTCCACCCATAGTGCTATGTCCATGGCTCGCGCTCATATATTGCGTAAAAGTTGAAAGAGTTTGAAAATGCTAAGTATGAAACAATTGCTTGGCTTGTCATTGGTGTTGTGCATGATGAGAGCATTTTGTGTGATGAAAATGAAGCATGGCCAAACTATATGACTTTGTAGGGATAAATTTTCTTTGGCTATGGTGTTTTGATAAGACATAATTTCTTGATTAGCATACTTGGAGTATTACTATTTTTATGTCAACAATAAACTTTTATATTGAATCTTTCGGATCTGAACATTCATGCCACAATAGAGAAAAATACATTGAGAAATATTCTAGAAAGCATTCCACATCAAAAATTATGTTTTTATCATTTACCTACTCGAGGACGAGCAGGAATTAAGCTTGGGGATGCTTGATACGTCTCCAACGTATCTATAATTTTTAATTGTTCCATGCTATTATATTATCTGTTTGGATGTTAATGAGCTTTATTTTACACTTTTATATTATTTTTGGGACTAACCTATTAACCGGAGGCCCAGCCCAAATTGCTATTTTTTTGCCTATTTCAGTGTTTCGTAGAAAAAGAATATCAAACGGAGTCCAAACAGAATGAAACCTTCGGGAGCGTGATTTTTTGAACAAACGTGATCCAGAGGACTTGGAGTGGACGTCAAGCAACCAACGAGGTGGCCACAAGGCAGGGGGCGCGCCTACCCCCCTGGGCGCGACCTCCCCCTCGTGGCTCAACCGACCTACTTCTTCCTCCTATATATATCTACGTACCCCCAAAACATCCAGGAGCACCACGAAACCCTATTTCCACCGCCGCAACGTTCTGTACCCAAGAGATCCCATCTTGGGGCCTTTTCCGGAGTTCTGCCGGAGGGGGCATTGATCACGGAGGGCCTCTACGTTAACTCCATGACCCCTCCGATGATGTGTGAGTAGTTTACCTCAGACCTTCGGGCCCATAGTTATTAGCTAGATGGCTTCTTCTCTCTCTTTGGATCTCAATACAAAGTTCTCCTCGATCTTCTTGGAGATCTATTCGATGTAACTCTTTTTGCGGTGTGTTTGTCGAGATCCGATGAATTGTGGGTTTGTGATCAAGATTATCTATGAACAATATTTGAATCTTCTTTGAATTCTTTTATGTATGATTGGTTATCTTTGCAAGTCTCTTCGAATTATCAGTTTGGTTTGGCCTACTAGATTGATCTTTCTTGCAATGGGAAAAGTGCTTAGCTTTGGGTTCAATCTTGCGGTGCTCGATCCCAGTGACAGTAGGGGAAACGACACGTATTGTATTGTTGCCATCGAGGATAAAAAGATGGGGTTTATATCATATTGCATGAGTTTATCCCTCTACATTATGTCATCTTGCTTAAAGAGTTACTCTGTTCTTATGAACTTAATACTCTAGATGCATGCTGGATAGCGGTCGATGTGTGGAGTAATAGTAGTAGATGCAGGCAGGAGTCGGTCTACTTGTCACGGACGTGATGCATACATACATGATCATACCTAGATATTCTCATAACTATGCTCAATTTTATCAATTGCTCAACAGTAATTCGTTCACCCACCGTAATACTTATGCTATCTTGAGAGAAGCCACTAGTGAAACCTATGGCCCCCGGGTCTATTTTCCATCATACAAGTTTCCAATCTATTTTATTTTGCAATCTTTACTTTCAATTTATATCATAAAAATACCAAAAATATTTATCTTATTGTTATTATCTCTATAAGATCTCACTCTTGCAAGTGGCCGTGAAGGGATTGACAACTCCTTTATCGCGTTGGTTGCGAGGTTCTTATTTGTTTGTGTAGGTACGAGGTGACTCACGCGTGGTCTCCTACTGGATTGATACCTTGGTTCTCAAAAACTGAGGGAAATACTTACGCTACTTTGCTGCATCACCCTTTCCTCTTCAAGGGAAAACCAACGCATGCTCAAGAGGTAGCAGTGCGCCCCCCTAGGGCAGGAGGCCGATTAGGACTAGGAGAAGGGGGCCGCCCCCCCTTTCCTTCTCCTTCTCCCTTCCCCCTTTCCTACTCCGCGTGGGAGGTGGAATCCTACTAGGACTAGGGAGTCCTAGTAGGACTCCACACCTTGGCGCACCCCCCTAGGGCCGGCTGCCTCTCCCTCTCCCTCCTTTATATACGTGGCCAGGGGCACCCCATATACACACAAGTTGATCTTTTAGCCGTGTGCGGTGCCCCCTCCATAGTTTTACACCTCGGTTATATTGTCGTAGTGCTTAGGCGAAGCCCTGCACCGGTAACTTCATCATCACCGTCACCACGCCGTCGTGCTGACGAAACTCTCCCTCGGCCTCAACTGGATCAAGAGTTCGAGGGACGTCACCGAGCTAAACGTGTGCAGATCTTGGAGGTGTCGTGCGTTCGGTACTTGATCGGTTGGATCGCGAAGGCGTTTGACTACATCAACCGCGTTACTAAACGCTTTCGCTCTCGGTCTACGAGGGTACATAGACACACTCTCCCCTCTCGTTGCTATGCATCTCCTAGATAGATCTTGTGTGATCATAGGTAAATTTTTTGAAATACTGCGTCCCCCAACAGCTTCGGGCAACTACCCACCTTCTTCGTCGACACCCCACCGCCTCCCTTCACCCTCGCCGCCCTCATGCCCCAGTCCGAGTCGGGCGTCGGCCGTTTCCGTCACCGAAATCGAGCTCAAACGTCGCCTCTGCATCGATCTCGTTGCTGGAAGCAGGTTCAAATCTTCTTCCTTCTAGCCTCACCATCCACTGCGTGCGATCTCGAAGCCCCACCGACCGCTAGTATCTTCTCAACGCTGTTGGGCGGCCGTGACACCTTCTCCGCCTTGCAAGTGTTCGACGGTTTGCCTAGGTGAGTTTTTTTTGCTTTTTCATCTCATTTGTTTCTTTTGTCAATTGAACCTTGCAGATGACATATATCCTCCATGGGTCACATTTGTCAAGACAACCGTGCGTCCTAAAGGTAACAGGACATCTCACTTTGCAACGCGTCAAAAGTCGACAAGGATGTGAAGAGAGCTTTTGGTGTGCTTCAGAAGCACTTTGCCATCATTCGTGGCCATGCCGAGTATTGGAACACCAAGATCCTATGGCAAATCATGACATGTTGCATCATGTGTTGCATATAACATGATCATTGAAGATAAGAGAGGCATGCCTTAGAACTTTCGGTGCATCTCCAATGGGGATCCTATTGAGCCGGAGCACAATGCAAATAGGATACATAGATTCCTAGCTTCAAGAACTGAGAAATTCATACCCAGCTCCAAGAAAACTATGACTTTGTAATATTCGTGAATTGTGTGAACCTTAATTTTTATGTTTGGATTTAATATGTGTGTAAATATGTAGTTGAAATGTACTATGTGAACTAAAATTATAAAGATTTGGCTTTTTTCATATTCGTTAAATTAGAGGATCAATTAGAAACGTCACTTCTTAAGAGGAGCAAATATACTTCTCCAAATTATTACAGTTGCATTATTCCTGGATTTATTTTCAGCTGACCAGGGTTCAAGTCCTGGTGTTCGCATTATTTCTGCATTTATTTCACGATTTCCGGCGATGCACTTTTATTGGGAGGAGACGTTTCCGTCAATGGCGAGGCCCCTACGGTGACTTCGTAAATTTCAAGATGACATGCCGGCTCAGTCTCTCGGAGGTACTCATAGAAGTAGAGTGTGCGTGTGTACGTTTATAGGGATGAATGTATGCGCGTATGTATGAGCGCTTGTGTGCTGATGTTCAAATTTTTTTATTACAGCTGCTGTACTGAAAAAAAATTATAACAGCTGTTGGGCTGTCTCGTGGGCTGGGCAGACACGGCTCGCGGACCCTACGGGGTGGCCCTGCCCCGTCAGATCCTAGTGGTCCCCACCACTACAGTCGCGGGACATGGAGCCACTGCACACTGCAGCGCACCGCCGCCGATTCGAGAAACTGCCCGCGGCGGGCGACTAGAGGCCATCCCGGTGCCCCGCACTCCCACCAGGCCGCCGCCGCAGTCGCGGAGATGGAGGATCCATTGCAGCGCGCTCGCCCAGTCGAGGAGCTGCCCACGGCGGTCGACGAGGGTTAGGTATGTCCCGTGCTTTGCGTTTCTGCCCTTTCGTAGCTGTGGCTTATGATTCTGTGTTTCCACAAACTCCGAAATGCTCAGAGGATTTGATCGAAACAAGTATTTTGATTTGAATCCACAGCTTTGCAAGAGAGATTGGGGAATAAAAGGCGGAATTCTTAAGCGACAGTGTAATACAGTAACTAATAAACAAGTTCGGATTTAATGTACGAGTAGCAATTAATGGACCACCGAGTTCTCAAATGGAATAGGATGCTTCATGCTTGAAAACTGATAGGGAGTAGTAATAAACAAGCAATGTTTACAACGAAAAATTGCTAGAAGTTGCAGTTTACAGACGATCAATCACAATGCAGTTAAGCAAACTACCCAACTTTATCTAAGCAAGATGTAATAGTAACATGATAGGCGTTTCCTTTTCACCGTCCAGAAAAGATGGTTGCTTGTGACATCCCATTCCCATCGGTATAGCCAGACGACTGGAAGGAACTCTCCGCGTTGCTTACTCCTGAAATCATCAACTGGAACTGCTTTGGCATTTCAGTATTCAGGGAGTACTTGCGTCGAGGAGTCCCAGAAGCAGACTGCTTGTTGCTTGAAACCGCTGGCAACCACGTTTTGAGCCTTGAAACAACCTCTGTCATGGTGGGCCTGTCGATGGCTGCATTTTCGACGCAGTTCAGGGCAAGGTCCACCGCACCCTGCAGGGAACTGGCATCGTATTGATCCAGCAGCTTCTTGTCTACAACATCACGAATGCTGCCTTTAGCTATCTTTTGCCGCACCCAATTCGGTAGGTGGACGGTTTGAGGGTCCATAAATACTGGGGATTGGCCGGTGATGATCTCCAAGAGCACGATTCCGAAGCTGTAAACGTCTGTCTTGACAGTGAGTTGGAAAGTTGCATGGTACTCAGGGTCGAGGTAGCCAAGAGTGCCAGCAGCAACAGTAGATATGTGTGTGTGAGCATCATTAAAAGCCCGTGAAAGCCCAAAATCAGATATGACCCCCACGAAATTCTTGTCCAGCAGGATGTTTGGGGTCTTCACATCTCTGTGCACTATTGATGGGGTGCATGACTCGTGTAGATACTCCAGTCCTGTAGTTTATTAGAACTCATACTTTATGAATACACACATACGTACACGACCTAAAGGTAGAAACATCATTGAAATACGGACCTTGTGCAGCATCAAGGGCAATATAAAGTCGCTGTTCCCAAGTCAAACTATAATCATCTCCTGCAATCATGTACCAAATTAATGTAAGGGCTATCTGAAACCTGCATGTTAGCATATATATACCAGTTTTGCAATCCCTGCACATATTTTCTTAGATCGACTCTTTGCACATATTTAAGCTAACAGATGATGGTTACAAACACAAATGATTAACCATAGCATCAATTGTCGCGTTAAGATCTAAAACCTGCATAAACAGGCACTTTGATATCACTGTTTTTCATTCTGTTATCAGACATTTTTATATACAGTTCCAGTTAACAAACGGACCAAGATATTGGAATTCTTTTAGCATATATCTCTTAGTTTTTCTTGTTTCTTACTGGCTTTTGAAAGATGCACATGTTTCTAATTTGTGACTATCATGCCATGGTTATGACTTAAGAATTTAATTGTGGTAGCCCCAATTTGTTAACCAAATATCTATGACCGTGCCATGGTTCAGACTTGGAATGTGCAGCTGTAAGAATGCAGCTACGGTTGCCTCACTTGTTAGTCCATTATATATACAGAGTAAATTAGGCCTACCAACTCAACTGTATTGACTAGCAGCAGCAATAACAGTTTAGGCAATCAAACTACACCTTTAACAAGAAAATTCAGTTTTGAAAATCCTGACTGCAGTACCGTGTCAAAGCCAGAATAGTTTTAGAATTTATTTTTTATACTTATGACTAGGTCCTGTCAAAATTTATTCTTATACTGTGAAGCACAATATATTTGTAAAATTTGAGAAGCAGGTGATTCCCAAGTTCTTAACCAAAGCTTAGTGAATTAGGAGAGGGGCTCTTTTGTGTAGAAAAATAAAAAGCAGGGCAATCTTTCAAACTTGCATCCGAAATGTGAAATATTTATACAAAGAGGGAGATATGAAGACAATGCAGCAGGGTTGGTTATCTAATTGGCTAGTCAAACATGAGGTGGTTCATAGATCTTTGGGCTTTGATCACCGAGGAATAGAGACTTTACAAATAAAAGCAGGGGATTGGGATTCCATTGCTGTCATTTTATATGTATATGGTTACAATTATTTACTCTCCCAATGTTGGCATCTGGGTCTGCATGTAGTTGTTGGATTCTCAAGAAGTAAAACCCTGAATTGGTCAACTTACCTTTTAGATTGAGCAGGTTTAGGTTTGATTGAACATTCACTTTTATTGAGTTAAAGTACAAATGCCTCGGTAGAAATCAAATGCAAGTTGGTGATAATAACAAAATGCAAGTTGGATTGGTTAAACATAAGTCAATTATGCTTGATAGATACATTTAGAAAAGTTAAGAGAGGAACCTCCTTTTAGAAGCTGTTGAAGATTTCCTCTGGGCATGAAATCATAAACGAGTGCAAGGCACTTCTTGTTCTGGCAATATCCTTGCAAAGTCACGAGATTCTTGTGATGAACTTTGGACAAAGTTTGCACCTGCGGTAATAGATATAGTTACCAAACATCCTAGAGCTGAAGCCAGTTGCGTCATTTTATTCAATATGGACCGTGGAAATGGTTTTAGATGTCATGCAGACTTGTAGTTTACTTTTGGATTACTTGTAACAAACGTTGGAATAATTGAGGCTGTATGCGTCTATGATGCAGAGGACGGGGGTAATAAAAGCTTCCAGTTTCAGAAAAAAATGTTTCTTGAATAATGTGTTGTAGTGGCCTACTTGATTTTGTGTTGTACCTCAGGGAGGAAGTCTGTTGATTCTGCTATTGATGTCTCCATAAGCACCTTAACAGCTACCTCATCACCATTTTCCAGTGTGCCATGATAAACCATACCAAAACCTCCTTTTCCGATGATTGATTGGAAGTTGTTAGTTATGACTTTCAGCTCTGCGTATGTGAACCGTCTGATATCAATATGTAGGGGAGTTTCCTCTTCATACATAGCATAATCTTCATCGTCTCCTGACTTCCCTGCAGAGTCAAGAAGTTGTGTTTAACATGAAAGTTTAGGTACGAAGCTGCTGTCTTATGTCTGCCACTTATTGCATTGATGAAAGGGAAATTTAGAGCATATAGTTTTGTTTTACCTTTCCAGTAAAACTTCCAGAGTATGCCCATCACTACTAGGAGGGATACCAGTACCACAGGAACTATCACTGCGATGAGCACAGTAGATGTGGTCTTCTTCTTCTTATTTGAACAGTACGTATCTTTGACTTTTGAGCATATGGGATTGCCTTCTAATCTAGGGGCACAATTAGACAACATATAGAAAAATGAACTCATAAGATGTTAGCTATAAAATTATGACTAGAAGATGCCTCAGTTTTCTAACACGACTAACCTACTAAACATGTATGCACTCTGAAAGAACAAACTTCTTGGTTTCTTATCTATGCACTCTAAAAGAAGAAACTTAATGGTTTGTAAATCACCTGCAGTTACTAAGGTCCTTTTCTACGACCACTCATACTGGTTGCCCATAGAGAATAGAGCGTATAGTTACTAGATCGTAGTACTAGTACATGTAACCGAGGACATGCTTGTATCAATTCAATGCTCTGCAGAAGAGTGACTTCACACACTTTTTGTGGAATCCAAATTAGCCATCACAACTTAGTAAAATTTGTAAGTTTTCTTTTATACAACAAGTGAGGCTGCTTCGTCATGGCGTTAGAAAAGTGTGGTAGGCCACAAGTATGACACTAACTAAACTGTGGCCAGAGAAAGTCAGACTTGCATAACACTAGTCTGGTAAAGTGTGGCATATTTGTTATATGTGCAAAGACTGTTGCTAAACCTTGAATTTCTTCTATGAGGCTCAACCCTGTTTCTTTGCGGTGTTCTTTTTTAGTTTGATCTATTTTTTTATGTAGTAATAAATCGTGCAACATTCAGTTAAAACAAAAGGAATTGCGCAACAGAGCAGGCAAACCTTAAGTCAAGCAGACCAGCCTGAGATCTTTGAAGAATAGAATCCGGGATTGGTCCATCGAGCTGGTTATATGACAAATCACTGTAAAATGATAGTTAAAACATTTTCTAAAATTTATATCATTAACCAAAGATTATAATCAGCACAGAAACTTACAGAACTTTGAGTGACTTTATTTGGTAGTCTGGAATAGCTCCTGTCAAATTGTTGTGTGATAAATCCCTACATATGTTTTGTGCTTAGGGTCACAAGGATGTCAAAAATAATCACACTTAGCCCATCAATATTTTGTGGTAGGCACCACTTACAAGTTTTCCAGTGATACCATGCTCATGAATGATATGCCTAATCCACCTTTCAGTCCGCTGGTGGACAGATTTCTGCAAAACAACTCATTTTAATGCAGGTCTATTAATTTAGTGATAGCATTCAGCTAACTTGTTTTTTAAAGATTATTACAATATCATTCTGTGGTTCAGGTTTACACTAAATTACATGTGTTTTCAAGCTTTCAACTAAATTAACTGCGTTTTCAAGATATTAGCCAGCAAGATATGTGACTTAGTGTCTCTTACTAATGTAATGTGCTTCAAAGGTTAAAAATATTGAATTGTGATGCTTAAAGTCCAAAATGTATATGGTACAGTCCTGGTTATGCTCTTACACTGCGACAATCCTCGGATTCTGGTTGCTCTTAGAGTAGTCGCAAGTCAAACCTTCCCATGAATACTCTCTTGGGGAGCATGGATCTCCATTCCAGTTTATTCGTGCCAAGTTGTAGTGTTTCTTGACTTCCTTCATGTAATTGACTACAACACCCAGAAGACAATGGAAACAAATATGAACAGAATAAATAAAGCTGTATATGTTGGCTTTGGGCGCTCATATATATGTATTAAAAAGAAAATAAACATTAACTTAACCAGTTGCAAAGTTATTTCATATCCAAGTTTTATCTATTGAACAGAAGTGAATAAATTGCATGATGATCATGTGAATCTGCCACATATACATGTGTAATGCACGTGCAGTTTATACATTGAACTCACCATCGTCGGAGTCAGTGGTGAGGTTATCCATCCGAACGAGCGAGTACAGCTCAAACGCGTTGATGAGCGGAGGGAGCCTCGACCTGCGTGTCTCGTTCAGGAGGAAGGTCGCAGTAGGGTTGTGCAAGAACCGCCCGTTCTGGTGCATGCTGTCCGCCTGGAATCGTGACGGCGAGAAGTCTGAGAATAGCAATTCGTTGTTGCTGTAGATGTCAAACCTCCTGCTCGGGTTGCTGCTGTTGATCTCGGCAAAGTGGAAGATCGGGAGAAGCTGCAGGTTCTTGGCGTCCAGGTTGGGACCCACTCCCACATTGATCTCGAGGAAGGAGTAGTTCGTGTCTATGGTTGAGGCCTGCTTTAGGATGCCCTCTGGTACCTGGAAGGTGTTGTCGCCGGGTAGTCTCCTCACTGGACTGCTAGTGTTTAGGGTCATCCAGGGGTAGGTGTTGTAGAAGAAAGACCAGGCCTCCCAGAACCGGTCGTACGGGTCCAATGGATATCTTCATAGCACACAAAGACATTAGCTTTTGTTAGAAGTGATTGCAGGTTTCAGGAAACAGATTAAGGAGCAAACACTTTGCCGAGCTAGCCAACCGAATTTAAAACCATTGTCAGGCATAATTAAGATCAAATCCAAAATCATTGTGGATGCCAACTGTATCTTACCTTGTGAGAAATTCAGTGGTGTTACCAAATCTGATCCGCTTAAAGTAGCTGATTGACACCGAAGAATTCACAAAAGGGTACATCAGATCTTGAAGTGGCCTCAGCTCCAATGAAGACACGAACGGAGTCCCTGTACCGAAGTTTATCAGACAGACCGACAGGTTGTTGGCCGGAGCAACGGTGAGCACCTCCTTCCATACTGCCTGATCCCAGTTTGTCAAGTTCACAGCCTCCCAGAAATTGACGCCTATATGTAGCCCGAATAAAAACGTTGACCCATCCATAGTCCTGTTCAACCCATCGTAGTTGCCGTAAGTAAATGTGGCCCTCAGCATATACTTCTTGCCGGTGATGGATGGCAGTGTGTAGCAATTTCGGGAGCCGTTAGGGAAGCTCCTGAGGGTTTTCTGTTGCTCATTCCCTGCACCAGCCATGGACTCTGCTGAAATATCATGGCTCAAACCGCCCTCAACAAATCCACCGTCAGAATAGAACTGTAGTCCTAGTGCGCTATCGTTGTAGGCACTGCTATTTGTCCATCCACAATCGATGCTTACAAACCCTGCGTGATGGAGAGAGTATGTATCAGTTTCATGTGTTTCAAGTTTAAGATTGTCATGACATGTGCAACTAGGTATTTGGCAGCTAAGAATTTGTTGAAATGTAAGATTTCAGAGTGGAACTTCTTAAATTGCAAGCTAAAGTAAAGTGAACTGTGCATGCAGATGGAGCAGAGCTCAAAGAGGTGCATGGTGTAGAACAGTACGTAGAAGGGAAAAGCCGGGAGTATTGCATTACCAGCGGTTGTAGACTGGCCATGGACTTGAATCATGGTGACCAGGATGAGCAGCAGCGCCAGGATCCATGTCAACTCCATGCTCGCCAAGGAACTGAAGCTGATCGCCATGGTTCTCTCTCGCAATTTTTGGAAGCAAGAAACAGCCGTTCAGTACAAAAGACTTGTGCAACTATATAGCAGGGAAAACACCAAACGCGGTGTAGTGTTTTTTCTTAATGGTTTGTTGGTGTTTTGAGTATTTAGTTTGACTTGGGCTTGGCCTTCAATTTAACAAAATGTTTTGCTCACCAGTAGGTAAACCTTGTGGTGAAAGAAATGGATGCAACTTGGCATGGAGGATAGGCCGCACGCCAAATGTCGCGGCGCTCTGCAGTCTTCCGTATGCGGCCAACGAACCGCTCGTCAGCCTGATAGCCAAGTCCCAACTCGGGCACAATTGTTTGGGCGGGCGGGCGAATCGGGCCTGCGGATCGCCCATATCTAAAGCAACTGACGTTGACGGTTCTCTGAACCAGTCTGGTGTGCCAGATAAAACTACTGCTGCGACCTGCAATCATTCAGATAAAAAAAAGGAGCGAGTTCCAGCGAGCCCGACCGATTCGCAGGGCGATATAAGAACGACCGGGTGTGAGCTCGGAGGACGCATGTCCGCCGGTCGGTCGGTCTCAAATGTCAATAGGATTCTTATTATTTTTATGGATCTGTTTAGGACACATCTAGATGTGACATAATTATGTCACATTTAAGTTGATGTCCACTCTGCTTGTGGTCAATTTTTTTGTTTTTTGCTGCTGCATTATATACTTGTGGAAGCTTAGATGTGACATCCTTAAAAAACATCTAGATGTGAATTAGACAAACTGTATTTTTATTACCATGATGATGATGAATATCGAGTTTCATCAGCGCGTACGCGGGGGATGGCACTTGGTCGCGCGTCGAAGACTGTATAGTACTCCCTCCGTTTCATAATATAAGAGCATTTTTAACATTAATATAGTAATTAATGTCAAAAACGCTCTTATATTATATTTACTCTACGTCTATAAGGGATTTGAACTTGGTTCCAATCTACTAATCTAGTTTGGGGTAGGTGCCCCTGTCCCGCTTACGTAGAGGAACGCGTCAATCAACTCCCGCAATCTAGTTTATCGACAAGGCGGCGACGGCTTCCTCGCCCTGTGCCGGCCGCGGTCACTGCGAAATGGCGGCGCACGGTCTGCAGGACCACGCGCGCTCTCCGGGGTCGGCGCACGCGGAGGCACGCCGAGAAACACGGGCGATTCTACACGCGCGCCTCGACTCTCGCATTTGGGGATCGGGGGACCAGATTGCACAACGTTTTCCGTTTGAGGGACCAGATTGCATTACACTGAGCAGGCAAGGCCCTCCCCTCTACCGTCGCCGTCGGGGGTGGCGGCCATGGGTTCACGCACGGCGCGGGATTGCCCCGCCCACCTTCTCTCCCACAAGGCCACCGCCACAACATCTCGGGTCTCCGCCTGGAGGCGCTGCAGTAAGCGGCCGAGTCGATGAGCCGCCTGCGGGCGACCGGCGACGAGGTTAGGTATGTCACGCGGTTGCATTTCTTCCCCTGCATTCGCATCACCATCTTCGTAGCTCAGGTGCCAACTCGCTCATACTAATTAGAGTCGTAGTAACTCCAACCGGGGAAATGCTCAGAGGATTTGGTAGTACGAGCACGTATGTTTAATACGATTCAACAGCATTGCAAGAGGGACTGAGGGATTGGGGGTAATGAAAATGCGGAGTTCTTAAGCTGCAGTGTTTAGCTTGTTTTAGATTTGGTCTGGAACCTAATGTTCGAGTGCCAATTAACAGATCACCGAGTTCTCAGGTGGAAGTAGGTGCTCCCTGTCTGAAAATTCCTTGAACAAAAATACCAAACTTCGCACAATTTCTTTTACCCCTCATCCAAACAACAAGCAGGATCAGAAAATGGAAACAAAATGACTGGATTTCTGTTTATCTACGACCAATCATGACAAGTTGAGCAAACTACCAAACTTTGTCTAAGCAGACGCAACAATAACTCGCAGGCATTTTCCTTTCACCGTCCAGATAAGGGGACCAGTTGTGTCATCCGACTGGTATAGCCAGACTGGAAGGAGCTGGAGCTCTCGTCGTTGACTTCTCCAGAAATCAACAGCTGGAACTGCTTTCGCATTTCATCATTCATGGACTTCGTGGAGGACGGGGAAGCATACTGTTTCTGGCTTGGAGTCGTTGGCAACAACACTTTTAGCCTTGAAACAACCTCGGTCATGCTTGGCCTGTCGATGGCTGCACTCTCTACGCAGTTCATGGCAAGATCCACCACGCTCTGCAGGGCATTGGCGTCGTACTGATCCAACAGCCTCTTGTCCACGATATCTTGAATACTGCCTTTCGCAATCTTTTGGCGTACCCAGTTTGGTAGGTGGTAGGTGTGAGGGTCCATCAATACCGGGGGCTTGCCAGTGATGATCTCCAAGAGCACAATGCCGAAGCTGTAAACGTCTGTCTTGATGGTGAGCTGGAAAGTTGCATGGTACTCGGGGTCGAGGTAGCCGAGAGTGCCAGCAGCAACAGTAGATATGTGCGTGTGTGCATCATTAAAAGCACGTGAAAGCCCAAAATCAGCTATTATCCCCACCAGGTTCTTGTCCAGAAGGATGTTGGCGGTCTTGACATCTCTGTGAACTATTGATGGGGTGCATGACTCGTGTAGATATTCCAGTCCTGTAGTTTACTTTGTCAGCATATGCATACATCACCTAAAAGAAAGCATGCAAAATGAAATGTGAACCTTGTGCCGAATCAAGTGCAATATGAAGTCGCTGTTCCCAAGTCAAACCGTAGTCATCTCCTGCATCAAGACGTACCAAAGTTAATGCAAGTGCCACAAGATACATGCATGGTAGCATACATACTAGCTTTATAATTTTTGCACATTTAACTTCAGAATGATGTTTAAACCACAATGATTAAGCATGTTATCAATTGGTCTATTATGGTCTGAACCTGGCATAAATAGGCACTTGATCTTTGAGAGGTCACTGCTTTTTCTTCTCTTTAATAAGTATTATGGTCTATTGAAGTATTCTTTGAATATGTACCTCTGTCGTTGTTTTGTTTCTTACTGATTTCAAATATGTAACTATCGAGTCATAATTATGACTGAGTAGAGGTATGTAACTGTGGTGCCCCAATTTGTTAGCCGAGTATCTATGACTATGCCATGCTTATGAATTTGGCAATGGACAATTCTAAGAAAAAATTCCAAAAAAGAAAAGCTCAAAGAAGAACTAGGTCCACCAACTCAAGTGTATTGATTAGCAGCAGCAATAACAGTCTATACAATCAACTAAACCTTTGACAAGGAAATCAGGTTTTATTAAAAATCTCCTTGTTTACAGTAGGATCAAGGGTGTCAAAGCCAGATTTATTTGATTCGAGTTTTTTTTAAATTATGCTAGGTCCTGCCAAATTTTATATTATGCTGCAACGCACAATATAAAGTTTGGCGGGTAGGTGGTTTCCAAGTGGTTAATAAAAGCTATTGGCGTGTTGGTCTCTTTATAGTTATTGATTTTGAATGATGTAAAACATTACCTAAGTCAACTATGTTTGATAGAAAAATTGAAATAGTGGAGGGAAAACCTTCTCTTAAAAGCTGCTGAAGATTTCCTCTGGGCATGAAGTCATAAATGAGGGCTAGGCACTTCGTGTTCTGGCAATATCCTTGTAGAGTCACGAGATTCTTGTGATGAACTTTGGACAAGGTTTGCACCTGCAGCAACAGATATAGTTACCAATCATCCTAGAGCTGAAGACAATTGCATCATTTAATTGGATATGGACTCTGGAAAGGGTTGATATCTTGCACACTTATAGTTTACTTCCTATTGAAGAAATTATTGATTTGGCCTAGTTGGTTTTGTGGTATACCTCAGGGAGGAAATCTGTTGACTCTGCTATTGATGTCTCCATAAGCACCTTAACAGCTACTTCCTCACCATTTTCCATTGTGCCATGATAAACAGTACCAAAACCTCCTTTTCCAACGATTTGTTTGAAGTCGTTTGTTATGTGTTTCAGGTCTGCGTATGTGAACCGTCTGATATCAATATGTAGGGGCGTTTCCTCTTCATACATAGCATAATCCTCATTGTCTCCTGACTTCCCTGCAGAATCATAAAGTAGTGTGTTACATGAAAGTTTTGGGTGAAGCTGCTGTTTAATGTCTACCACCTATTCCATTGATGAAAGAGAGTTTAAGAGAGGAAAATTTTATTTTACCTTTCCAGCACAATTTCCAGAGTATGCACATCACTACTAGGAGGGATACCAGTACTACAGGAACTATCACTGCGACGAGCATGGTAGATTTGGTATTCTTCTTATTTGAACAGTACGTATCTTTGACTTTTGAGCATACGGGATTGCCTTCTAACCTAGTGGCACCATTACACAACATATAGGAAAAAAATGAATTAATACAATGTTAGCTACAACAGCTCTACAAAATTATGATTAGAAGATGCCTCCATGTTCTAACACGACTAACATGCTAAACATGTATGCACTCTGAACGAATAAACTTCATGGTTTCTCATATATGCACTCTAACAGAAGAAACTTGATGGTTCGTAAATTATGTGCAGTTACTAAGGTCCTTATCTATTTCTCATCTTGAATGCCCATAGACAATAAAGCTTTTATAGTTACTAGATGCTAGTACATGTAACTGAGGGCATGCTTGAATCAATGTAATGCTCTGCAAAAGTGTTGCTACACACACTTCTTGTGGCACCTGAATTGGCCATCACAACTTCGTCAAATTTGATAACTGTTCACATGTACGACAAGTGGTGCTGCTGCGGCATTTTTTTTCTTTTGGAAAAGGAGGATTACGCCCGGCCTCTGCATCAAGCGATGCACACAGCCATGGTGCTGCTGCAGCATGACATTAGAAAAGTGTGGCACGACACAAAATATAACACCAACTAAACTGTGGCCATAGAAAGTCAAACTTGTGTAAATCTTGTTTGATGAAGTGTGGCGTATTTACATTGTATTTGCAAAGACTGTTGCTAAACCTTGATTTTTCTATGAAGCTCAACCCTGTTTCTTTTGAGTGTAGTTGTTTAATTTGATCTATTTTTTCTGTAGTCAAAAATTGCGAAACATTCAGTTAAAAGAAAAGGAACTGTGCAACAGAGCTTACAAACCTTAAGTCAAGTAGACCAGCCTGAGATCTTTGAAGAATAGAATTAGGTATTGGTCCATCGAGCTGGTTATATGACAAATCGCTGTAAAATAAAGTTAAAATTATTCTCTAAATTTTATATCATCAACCAAATATTATATTAAGCAGAGAGACTTACAGAACTTTGAGTGACTTTATTTGGTAGTCTGGAATAGCTCCTGTCAAATTGTTGTGTGATAAATCCCTACATATGTTTTGTGCTTAGGGTCATAAAAAATGTCACAAATAATCCCATTTAGCCCATTAATATTTAGTGGTAGGCACTACTTACAAGTTCTCCAGTGATGCCATGTTCATGAATGATATGACTAATCCACCTTTCAGTCCACTATTAGACAGATCTCTGCAAAACAACTCATTTTAGTACAAGATAATAGCTAGTAAGGCACGTGACGAGTGTTTCTTATACCATATACAAATACAATATACTTCAAAGGTTAAAAATATGAATTGTGATGTTTAGATTCCAAAATGTATATGGTACAAGTCCTGGTTATGTTCTTACACTGCAACAATCCTCGGATTCTGGTTTCTCTTAGAGTAGTCGCAAGTCAAACCTTCCCAGGAATAGTCTCTGGGGGAGCATGGATCTCCATTCCAGTTTATTCGTGCCAAATTGTAGTGTTTCTTGACTTCTTTCATGTAATTGACTACAAGGCCCAGAAAACAATGGAATTAAATATGAACAGAATAAAGAATGCTGTATATGTTGGGTATGGGCCCTCATATGTATTAAAAAAAATGTAAACATTAACTTAACTAGTTGCAAAGTTATTTCATATGCAAGTTTTATCTATTTAATAGAAGTGAATAAATTGTATTGATCTACTCCCTCCGTCCCATAATGTAAGACGTTTTTGGACTCTAGTGTAGTGTCAAAAAACGTCTTACATTATGGGATGAAGTGAGTATTTATCTACTATAGTCTTGGCCATGGCTCATTGGCAATTGAACTTTAGAAGGTTTCTTGCTAAGGAGTTACTACTGAATCAGCTGGTTGATACACTTGTTTCTATTACTTTAATGTGGATATTGATAATGTAAAATGGAGTTGAGGACCTTCGGGAGTCTACACAGTGAGATCTTCGTAATTAAGAATTGTTTAAATGCAGGAAGCTGGAGGTGCTGTTCCACCAACTGAATAAACTGCATGATGATCATGTGAATCTGCTACGTATACATGACAAAAGTGTAATGCACATGCAGTATATACATTAATCTTACCATCGTCAGCGTCAGTGGTGAGGTTATCCATCCGCACTAGCGAGTACACCTCAAATGCATTGATGAGCGGCGGGAGCCTTGAGCTGCGCGTCTTGTTCAGGAGGAAGATCGCAGCAGGGTTGTGCAAGAACCGCCCGTTTTCATGCATGCTGTCTGCCTGGAATCGTGACGGTGAGAAGTCTGGAAACAGCAAGTCGTTGTCGCTGTAGATGTTGAACCTCCTGTTCTGGTTGCTGATGTTGATCTCGGCAAAGTGGAAGATCGGGAGAAGCTGCAGGTTCTTGGCGTCCAGGTTGGGACCCACTGTCACGTTGATCTCGAGGAAGGAGTAGTTTGTGTCTAGGGTCGAGGCCTGCTTTAGGATGCCCTCTGGTACCTGGAAGGTGTTGTCGCCGGGTAGCCTCCTCACTTGAGTGCTAGTGTTTAGGCTGATCCAGGGGTAGGTGGTGTAGGACCAGGCCTCCCAGAACCGGTCGTAAGGGTCCAATGGATATCTGCATCATACACAAAGACATTAGTTTTTGTTAGAAGCAATTGCAAGGATTCAGGAAACAGATTAAGTAGCAAATACTTCATTCCTAGCTAGCCAACTCACTTCTAAACTATTGTCAGGCATAATTACGATCAAATGCAAGATTTTGGATGTCAGTCTTGTCTCACCTTGTGATGAAGTCAGTGGTTTGACCAAATCTGATTCGTCTAAAGTAGCTGATTGACACCGAAGTATTCACAAAAGGGTACATTGAATCTTGCAGGGGCCTCAGCTCCAACGCAGACACGAACGGAGTCCCTGTACCGAAGTTTATGAGACAGACTGACACGGAGTCGCCCGGAGCAACGGTGAGCACCTCCTTCCATATTGTGCTTGATGGATCCCAATTTGTCAAGTTTACCGCCTCCCAGAAATTGGCACCGATATGGAGCCCAAATAAAAATGGCGACCCGTCCATGGTCCGGTTCAACCCGTCATAGTCGCCGTAAGTAAACAAGGCCCTCACCAGCTTTTTACCAGGGGTGGATGGCAGCGTGTAGCAATTCCTTGAGCCGTTGGGGAAGCTCCTCAAGGTTTTTTGGCTCTCATATGGGGCACCAGCCATGTACACTGCTGCTATTTGGTGGGTCAAACCGCCCTCGACGAATCCAACGTCGGACTGGTGCTGTATTCCTCGTATGCTGCTGTCGGTGTAGGGAGTATTGTTTCTGTATCCACAGTCGAGGCTTATGAACCCTGCATAACGGAGAGTATGTATCGGTTTCATGTGTTTCAGGTTTAAGATATGCTCAGAGATCACAACTCTAGATATCCAATAGCTAATAGTATGCGAGTGTTAAGATCAAAGTAAACTGAGATTTCTTAAGTTGAACTGACTGAAGTAAACTGAGCTGTGCATGCAGATGGAGCAGAGGTCAAAGAGGTGCAGGGATCTATCTAGAGGGAAAAGCAGGACGACGCGGATTTCATTACCAGTGGTAGAAGAAGGCTGGCCATGGACTCGAATTGTCGTCGTGGCCAGGACGAGCAGCGGTGCCAAGATCCACGTCAGTTTTGTACTCGCCGAGCTGATGATCGCCATGGCACTCTTGGGTTTTTGCAAGGCCTTGCAGGCGAGAGGCATCCCTATGTGCCACAGAGCAACCCTGTGCACTTATATGGCAGAGGAAACCAGCTAACGCGGCCGGTTTAGTTGTATTTTTAGTGACCCGAGCTCAATCGGCGCGGTGTGATAAAGAAAGCGAAAGCTTTGTCCATCAGTAGGTGAACTGCTACTTGCATTAGTCTAAAGGTAAGACTTGCCATGGAGTTCAGTTTGATAATCTTTGCTAGAATCAGCTGCCCGTCAGCGTGATAACGAGGCCCTACCTGCAGCTCGCTCCTTGAGCGCACGCTGATCTTTCTTTTGAACCAGTCCGCTGGCTGTGCTGGAGTAAAGAACTGGAACAAGCTACAGTTATTAGAAGACCAAAACCCAGTGCGACCAAGCTGAGGCGCATTCCCAGACTGAGCTGATATAAAGTATGAATGCTTTTCTTGACATTATTATGCGAGTTTTTAACCCAAAGCGAAGATGGACATGGACGTATGCGCGGCGGGGCAGTGTGAACGAGGACGACGCAGCACCCTCCAGGCCTCCACCCCTTCTTTTCTCCACAGGCAAGACCTGGATTTGTTTTGTCAGCGTAATCACGACGACGACCGTGTTGACTGCACGGGGGTAGGAAGAAGAACACACCCACCCAGACTGCACTACATTCTACGTACATACCGGCCGGTTGTTGGACAAAACAAAGTTTATCTATAGGTACATCGGCTGTCCTTCTTAATAGTGTCCCAGGGCCAGACGTTGAATGTAGAAGAGGGGTATGGCAGGGTGACCCCTCTCTCTCTCTCCGTTGTTGTTTGTTGTGGCTACTGGTTTTCTTCAGACCATCTTAAGTGATGCAATGCAAAAGGAAGCTCATACAACCACCTGTGATATGTTATTCTTGCCATGATTTCCCAGTCCTCCGGTGTGTATCCAGTAGGCATGCAGATGACACTCTTACTGAGAAACAGGCTACGGTAATATAGAAGACAAAATGAAAGATGCAGTTCCAAGACCAAACCCAGCATGGCCAAACTGAGCTGATATAAGAAAGAAGTAATCGATAATCCACTTTTGAGCCCGGGCTCATCTGCACGCATGCCGAGGAAAAAAAATCAAAACAAATACTACAAAAATTATAATTTTTTTCTTTTGCATGGTAGATAATTTGATACGTGAGGTTCGCTTCAGTTTTCAAATCATTTGGACATCTGAGCAGCTCTCGGCAAAAAAAGACAAATTCGGGATCTGTAAAAAAAGCTTACCGTTCATGCATTGTTTTGATCCGATTTGTCTTTTTTGCTGAGAGATATTGAGATATCCAAATGGTCTGAAAATTGGGGCGGACGCGACAAATTTTCTACCATGCAATTTTTTTTGGAATTTTTTGATTTTTTTATTTGTTGTGATTTTTTTTACTGGGTGCGGATGAGCCTGGGCACCGAGACACTGCACTCGGAAGGAATGCTTTTCTTGACAATACTATGCGATGCTTTTTTTAACCCAAAGTGGGATGGACTTTTGCGCGAGCCCGTGTGAGGGAGACGAGGACGACGCGGCACCCTCTGCCCTTTCCTTTCTCCAGAGAAGGGACCTGGCCGGGTTTGTATTGTCACCATAATGACGACCGTGTTGAACGCGCGTGGCTAGGAAAGAAGAAGATCCCGTTGAATACGTATACATGCATACATACCGGACAGTTGTTCGATGGTTTGCATCCTCAGTGGCGGAGCTAGCACAGGATCATTTTGAGGGGGGGGGGGGGGGGGGGGGGGGGTTGACAAAATTTGGCTTTATGAAGTGGTAAAAGTCCCTATTTTTCTCAATCTATGTCATCCCAAAAAAAATTCTTCACAAAAGTTACCAGGCTTGGGGGGACCACAACCCCCCTAGCCATACACATAGCTCCGCCAGTGATCCTGTGCATCCAGCATGAGCATCAAACAAAGCAGAACGCGTCATGAGCTAGCACAGGATCATTTGGGGGGGAGGGAGGGGGGTTGACAAAATATGTCTTTATGAAGGGGTAAAAGTCCCTATTTTTCTCAATCTATGTCATCCCAAAAAAATTCTTCACAAAAGTTACCAGGCTTGGGGGGACCACAACCCCCCTAGCCATACACATAGCTCCGCCAGTGATCCTGTGCATCCAGCATGAGCATCAAACAAAGCAGAACGCGTCATGAGCTAGCACAGGATCATTTGGGGGGGGGGGAGGGAGGGGGGTTGACAAAATATGTCTTTATGAAGGGGTAAAAGTCCCTATTTTTCTCAATCTATGTCATCCCAAAAAAATTCTTCACAAAAGCTACCAGGTTTGGGGGGGCCACAGCCCCCCTAGCCATACACATAGCTCCGCCAGTGATCCTGTGCATTCAGCATGAGCATCAAACAAAGCAGAACGCGTCCTGGTTTAAGCTCTCTGAATACATGGGAGGATTGGCCGAATGATTATTTTTTTCATTTGAAAATACCCACATGCGTCACCGTCGCGATGATGCATGCGTGCACGATACTCCTTTCGTTTCTAAATATAAGTCTTTTTTTATAAAAATTCTAATATGAACTATTCCATCCATTCTTAAATGTAAGTTTTTTTAGATATTCCATTACAAACTATATATATATATATATATATATATATATATATATAGACATATTTTAGATTGTAGATTCACTCATTTTACTTTGTATGTAGTCCATAGTGGAATCTTTAAAATACTTATATTTAGAGACAGAGGAAGTACATATGAAGCAAAATGACTGAATGTACACTCTAAAATACATCTATATTCATCTATATGTAGTCCATATTCAAATCTCTAAAAATACTTATATTTAGGAAAGGAGGGAGTAGAGCGCATCTGGCTGGCAGGTTGTTGTATGATAATGACCGCTTCTCCTTGCCTCGAGTGGCTTCCGGTGCCCCGGGGAACCTCGTAAGGGCTTGATCTTTGCCTTATACTTCCTCCGTTCTTAAATATTTGTTATTTTAAAGATTTCAAATAAACTATTACATATGAATGTATGTAAACATATTTTAAATGTAGATTCATTCATTTTGCATTGTATGTCGTAGTCATTTGTTGAAATCTCAAAAAAAGGATAAATATTGAGAAACGGAGGGAGTATTTCGTTTGGGTGGTCTTGGACAACATTGTTCGTGGAGTGATCGGCGACGGTTTTTTTTTTCTTGGGGCTTTTTCTGTGTACGACCATCTTTGGCTTCCTTGGAAAGCTAGTTTTGTAAGGCCTCTCGATTCTGTCTAGCTAGATCTGGGATGACTGTCTAACCAGTTTTGTCGCCTTTTTCTATAGGTCGGTCGTCTGATCTTTTTTAAAGAAAAGGCTTGAACTGACCTTGATTTTGTATTAATAAAGCCATCAACCAGCTATAATAATAGCCAACAAGACCTTACAAACAATGAAAAATAAAAGAAAATCAGGACGCAACCCTAGACGGCATATACAGATTGAAGAAGGAAAGCTACAGACTACAAACATACAGGGCCGGTCCTATGTTTTGGGAGGCCCTAGGCGAACTCGACGACATGGGCCCCTATGTGCTAAGTCCTAAGACCATATATATGTATGCGTGTGTGTTATATATATGACTTATTAAGAGTAACTTTCAGTCACACATCTTTAGTTTAAAATTTGACTATAATAATTCAAATGACTCCATCGAGAACAATAATAACCAAATTAGACTGACTCCATCGACAACAATAATACTTCAGTGCTTCAAAAAAGGTTTCTTCGGGAGTAGTTTCTTGCCCCTGTTCTTCAATGACATCAACATTGCTTGAAGATGTAAAGAAGTTATTCAAAGAACCCTTCAATGGTAGAATTTTCGGATCACTTTCTTTCTTTTTTCTTCTTTTTTCAGCACCCGACAATTGCTTCTTCTTAGGTAACATGGCAGGCTAATGTCCTACAATCACGAAGAAAAGATCAAAAGAGGATACAAAGAATTAGGAATTTATACATCAGATGATTGGAACCCTAGACATGTACATAGAATGACAAAAAAAATGATAGATTGAATTAGAAAATTTTAAAACTTCGTGCATACTGAAATTGGAGGATGGATCATGGATGTATAGTTGAATCCGTAATTAAATACTAAATAAAGAATAAATAAAGTGCTGAAATTGTCAAATTAGGGTTTGGGGGATGGACTGGAACTGAGGAACATGGATGGAAACATTCAAACGTACTTTAGGGATTGGGGACGGCCGCGTTGCAGACTTCAAGACTTGTAGTCGCCAGTCGGATGTATACTTATATACGTATTGCCGCGGTGCCGCCTTGCCGGATGCCGGATGGCCGGGCCGCTGGGTTGCTGAACTGTCGTGCAGCACGCGCTCCAGCGGGCAGCGGGCCAGCGGCGGGCGAGGCGAGGATGACACGGCAAGGCACCGAGCGACGGAGCGAGGAGGCCAACGGGCGTCACGGCGCCTGACGAACCTAACCTATGAAGGAAAAGGAAAACGAGCAGTCGTCTGTCTGCCAACTGGCGTGAGTCACGGTGCCGCTTCGCGACTTCGCGTTCGTTAATCGATCAGCGATGGCTCGCTAGCTATTTGATGGGCCTAGCCCATCTTATTTCTTTTCTCTAGTTCTTTTGTATTATTTTTACCTATTTTTTGCTGGGCTATAATATAGATATATACTTTGTCATGGGCCCCCCTCCTCGCTTGGGCCCTGGGCCGTCGCCCCGCCGCCATACCCCCAGGGCCGGCCCTGCAAACATATTGTATAAGCACAAGGGGAACCAGGAGTCGTTCCCTCCATCCTCCCCGCTCCCCCTCCCCCTCCCCGCGTAGCTGGCCACTCCGGCCGCGGCTGCCACCAACCAGCCTTGATGGGGTGCAACCCTCGGTCTCCTGGATGCGGGAGCAGCGGCTGTCCGCCCGGGGGTGGCGTCGCTCTGCCCAGCGGTCCGTTGGCTGCCCTACTTCGTGGGAACAGGTTCAAGCCGAGCGGGCGGCAGATCCAGATCAGCCGCCGCGTATCTTGTAGCACGGCGAGTCCTCTATCGTTGCCTTCACTGTCGGACCGACGGATCTGGCCGCCCATCCCTCATCCCAGCACCAGCGCCTTAAATCCATCGTCGTTGTGCCCTTTGGCAATCAATTCCTCTCCTATCAGGAGGATGGGGAGGGATGGACGGAGGTCGTTTCGAGGAAAAGTCGGAGCGCTGGCATGAGGCCGACGGGCAACACGATGCGCTCAAAGGCTCCCCGCTCGGACCGCATTCACTCTTCCCAGCGATCCAAGGACCGCGCTGCCTTCTTAAGAAGGTTCCGCGGCAAATGTTTTCGTTGCCTGAGAAACACCACCGGAGAAAGGATTGCAGAGACCCACTGAGATGCGTTTTCTGTGAGCTCCAAGGGCATTTCGGGAGAGAGTGCCCAAGCCGCCGCAAGCTGCTGGAGGCCGGCCGTGTCGACCCGAAGCCGACGTCCACCAGGGTGCCGGTGCGGGAGCGACTCTGCCTCGACCCTCCCTCCCGCCCCGCCCCACCGCCGACCCCTCCGATGGTGGGCTTCTCCCACACCGACCCGTCCAGAAGGCTGCGCGACAGCAACAAGATGGTGGTTGCTACCCCGGCGCTCGAGCACGCGGAGTACGTTCTTCGCCAGCACACGGTCACCCTCACGGCCGCGGACCAGACGCATGCCACAAAGCCCATGGCGGTGGGCCGGGCCGTCGATGCTCAGCTCTACACTCCGCCCCATCTGCTTCGTGTCACGGCGCACCACCCTGAAGCCTTTCTGGTGCATTTCGATCAGCCGGCGCACCGGGACAATGTTGTCCATCGCGGCATCATCAAGATGGACGGCGGCAAGTACTTCGTCCGAGCCTGGCACCCCGACGACCACGCGGCCATCCTGAAGCTCAACCTCCATGTGCGCATCGTCGTGGAAAACCTCCCCATGCAGTTCTGGAGCCTGGAGGGGGCGAACGAGGCGTTCGGTGACTTCGGCCGGATCGATCGCCTTGACAGCCGCACGTACGAGCGTGGGCACACTAAGACCTTTGCATGCTGGCTGTGGGGCTAGGACGTCGCCCACATCCCGACGAAGAGGGTGCTCTGGGTCCTGCGACGGGGCGTGGGGCGTGTCGATGAGATCTCGGTCTCTCCCCGCCAGACCACAACGTGCCTCCTTCGCCGGGCGTGCACTGATACGACCTCATCATCCATGCGGATAGAGTGGAGGACCGGACTCCACTCTCGCCGCGATCCTCACACTCCGGCTAGAGCGGACTGCCGTCCTCCGAAGAAGAATACAACCGCCCCATGCCAAGGCTCTCTGAGCCGGGCTCTTGGGTGGCTGGCATTGAGGATGGCTAGAGCAGGACGAGACGTAGTGTCCTCCAAGTGGCCACGTCAGGATGCAGCAGCTTCCCCATCCTCGGCGACAGGTGTGACCACGACGGGGACGACAACGGCAGCCGTAGCAGCAGGTCCTGGAAAGACGCACTCCGGGGCCACGGCCGCCAGTCCAAGAGCAAGGCGCCTGAAGCGGTGGAGCAGCACCACCGTAGCAGAACTCTCGGCCCGCGCCACCACAGGGTGGGCGCAAGGGGCCTGTCGGTGCAGCGTGCGACGCCGCCCCTGCCCCTGGTGCCAAGAGCCCCCACCCCCCCTCCGGAAGAGGACCCGATATCTTCCTTCTTCACCTTCGCCGACTCAAGCAGGGCCATCTCCCCCCACCGCGGACTGACTGCATGCAGTTGGAATCTGAGAACGCTATGCTGGAGGCCCTGGCCACCCCTCTCGATTTCGAGGAAGACGCCGACGTCTCCAGCAATAACAAGCGGGAGGCCGAGCACACCCCACTTGCGCTGCTCCCCAACATCATGCCCTGTGCCACCCAGCCAACTACTGCATAGATAGCATTTCAGGTTGAGGCAGTCACCCAAAAGGTCAACACCATGCAGATTTGGAAGAGGTCGGGCACCACAGATCTTCAGAGCCTCTTTGCCCAAAAGCCGGTTTCAGTGCTTGCCTCCCCAAAGCCGCCTCGCTCTTCAGCTCCCCCAAGACCAGAGCAACCTCAGTTCCCTCCCGCATAAGCGCAAGAAAGGCTGCAGCAAACTGCACGGTTCCGGTGGCGCAAAGATCAATTCTCCGGCTGGTCCAGGAGCTGGGCAAGATGGGACCAAGTGACAAGATGACTCCACAAGCTACAGATGCTCTGTTCAAGAAATTTGAGGTGCCCCTGACCAATGAAGACATCGACGTGATTGCTTGCCTCACCAACCTGAATGTTGACGCCCTGAGGATGATCGTGGCTGGCATGATCGGCCCTGATGGCGCTGCCAGCATGGCAGTTTAGTGTTCTAGATGTGTTTTAGCCTTCTTAGTCTTCGTCGGCGGCTGGCCTTAAGCCAGTTGGAGTTAGGTTTATCTTCCATGTTTAGTCTCAGGTTAGCGAGCAAGGCTAGACAACGACGGGGTTTTGGGCATGTTGGTGGCCATCATTGCCCCCCCGGCACGTCTGGTGGTGTATTGTATCCCTTATTTTAGCAATGATAGTCGACGGAGAAAAATCTGTGTGCCCCCATGAGTACAAATTTCTGCAATGTGTTATCATGGAATGTGAGAGGCCTCAACACCCCAGCTAGACGTATGACGATCAACGAGGTAGCAGTTACACATAAGGCAGTGATTCTCACAATACAAAGAAACAAAGACCGAGCAATGGTCACCTACCTTAGTCAGGGAGATTGGTGGATCTGCGCTGCAAGGGTGTGTAGTGCTGCCCGCCCTGGGTACTAGGGGAGGAGCGGCTATTCTCTGGAATAAAGACTGGGTCTCGATCGCATCACATGCAATTGGCAGATTCACAATCACCGCAAAGGTCACAGAAATCAGGAATAATTAGCAATGGTGGCTCACAATAGCATATGGCCCAACCAATGATGCCCTCAAAGAAGATTTTCTGCAAGATATTGCCACCAACGCGCCACCAGCAGGAGAGCCCTGGTTAATCATTGGAGATTTCAACATGATTTATGAAGCAAGGGACAAGAGCAATTTGAACCTGAAGAGGAGAATAATGGGAAGATTTAGAAAAGCCCTTGATCAAGCGGGCCTCAAAGAGATCAAGTGCCAAAATAGATGTTTCACTTGGAGCAATGAAAGAGAACAACCAACTTTCTGCAGCATTGACAAGTTTTTTTGTAATGTGGAATGGGAAACGACCCACGGAGGCTCCATTCTGAACGCTGCAGCAACGTCTGTCTCTGACCACTGCCCGTTGCTTCCGTCACAAATCATAAACCCTCCGAGACCGGAAAGATTCAGGTTCGAAAACCACTGGCCAAAGCTTCCTCAGTACGCAGAGACAGTAATACATGCATGGACTAGACCGGTGCCCCACGACTGCCCTTTTATCCGGCTCAAGGTCAAGATGAGAAGAACAACAAGGGATCTCAAAACCTGGAGCAAGTCGATGATGAGCCAAGCTAAAATTCAGTTCCACATTGCGCAAGAAGTAATCCTCAGACTAGATATCGCGCAAGAATCAAGGCTGCTGTCACCAGAAGAACACTACCATGGAAAGCAGCTAAAATCTGGAGTCCTGGGACTGGCGGCCATAGAAAGGGCGCGGAAGAGATAGGCCTCGAAGGTGACCTGGCTAAGAGCAGGAGACGCTAGCACAAAAAAATTTCATGCAAAGTATAGCGCCAGGAAGAGAAAAACTTTATTCAAACACTTAAAACAGAGGATGGTGCAATGATTGTTGAGCACAATGAAAAGGCAGCAGAGATACACCGGCATTTTTTCAGCCAGCTTGGGTCAAGATCGCAACGGGCTCATACGTTCAACTGGGAGGCACTGGAAACGCCAACCATATCAGGGCAGGGAATTGATATTCCTTTCACAGAGGAAGAAGTGTGGGAATCAATCAAAGCCTCTTTGGCTG
Source organism: Triticum urartu (assembly GCF_056163025.1). Classification (NCBI taxonomy): domain Eukaryota; kingdom Viridiplantae; phylum Streptophyta; class Magnoliopsida; order Poales; family Poaceae; genus Triticum; species Triticum urartu. The sequence continues at coordinate 563,161,020 of NC_141875.1, forward strand.
AAAAAGCACTGGGACCGGATGGCTTTATGGGCAAATTCTTCAGAGCTAGCTAGAGTACTATAAAAGAGGATATCATGGCTGTTTTTACAAAATTCTATCACGCAGCAAGCTCAAACTTTGAGGAGCTAAACTAAACCTTCATAGCCCTGATCCCCAAGAAGGAGGAAGCGAGAGAGGTCAAAAACTTCAGGCCCATAAGCTTGATGAGCTCGGTTGCAAAATTGATCGCCAAAGTACTCTCAATTAGGCTCGCCAAAGTCATCGGAGAGGTTGTTTCCCCGGCACAATCGGCATTTCAAAAAGGAAAATGCATACATGATAGTTACCTCTATGTGTAAGGGTGTGTGAAATCGTTGCACAGACACAACAAGCCGGCTCTCCTTTTTAAACTAGACATAGCAAAGGCTTTTGATTCGATGTCCTGGGATTATCTCCTGGATCTGCTAGAACAGCTAGGTTTTAGTGTTAGATGGAGGGATTGGATCGCCCTCTTGCTCTCCACGGTGTCCTCATCATGCCTGCTTAATGGAGTCACCGGTCCACCGATCCTACATAGGCAGGGCCTACGGCAGGGCGACCCACTATCGCCCCTGCTATTCAACCTAGCAATTGACACTCTTCATCGCCTCCTGGCCGCTGCTATGGAGCAAGGAATTCTTGCCCCTCTACCTGGAAGGGGAGTTAGCATGAGAGTTAGTCTCTATGTTGATGATGCCATTATCTTCACGAACCCAGACAAGCAGGAGGTCGATACTTTGTTAGATATCCTGAAGATGTTCGGCGATGCCATGGGCCTTAGACTAAATCAAGAGAAATCTTCTGTTGCTTCGATTAGATGCCAGGGCCTAAACCTTTTAGAGGTGTGCTACCTCTTGAGCACTGCGTTGGTTTTCCCTTGGAGAGGAAAGGGTGATGCAGCAAAGTAGCGTAAGTATTTCCCTCAGTTTTTGAGAACCAAGGTATCAATCCAGTAGGAGGCTATGCGCGAGTCCCTCGCACCTGCACAAAACAAATAAATCCTCGCAACCAACGCAATAAGGGGTTGTCAATCCCTACACGGTCACTTACGAGAGTGAGATCTGATAGATATGATAAGATAATATTTTTGGTATTTTTATGATAAAGATGCAAAGTAAAATAAAAGCAATGAAAATAACTAAGTATTGGAAGATTAATATGATGAAGATAGAGCCGGGGGCCATAGGTTTCACTAGTGGCTTCTCTCAAGAGCATAAGTATTTTACGGTGGGTGAACAAACTATTGTTGAGCAATTGACAGAATTGAGCATAGTTATGAAAATATCTAGGTATGATCATGTATATAGGCATCACGTCTGAGACAAGTAGACCGACTCCTGCCTGCATCTACTACTATTACTCCACACATCGACCGCTATCCAGCATGCATCTAGAGTATTAAGTTCATAAGAACAGAGTAATGCCTTAAGCAAGATGACATGATGTAGAGGGATAAACTCATGCAATATGATGAAAACCCCATCTTGTTATCCTCGATGGCAACAATACAATACGTGCCTTGCTGCCCCTACTGTCACTGGGAAAGGCACCGCAAGATTGAACCCAAAGCTAAGCACTTCTCCCATTGCAAGAAAGATCAATCTAGTAGGCCAAACCAAACTGATAATTCGAAGAGACTTGCAAAGATAACCAATCATACATAAAAGAATTCAGAGAAGATTCAAATATTGTTCATAGATAAACTTGATCATAAACCCACAATTCATCGATCTCAACAAACACACCGCAAAAGAACATTACAACAAATAGATCTCCACAAGAGAGGGGGAGAACTTTGTATTGAGATCCAAAAAGAGAGAAGAAGCCATCTAGATAATAACTATGGACCCGAAGGTCTGAGGTAAACTACTCACACTTCATCGGAGAGGCTATGGTGTTGATGTAGAAGCCCTCCGTGAACGATGCCCCCTCCGGCGGAGCTCCGGAACAGGCCCCAAGATGGGATCTCGTGGATACAAAAAGTTATGGCGGTGGAATTAGGGTTTTGGCTCCGTATCTGATCGTTTGGGGGTACGTCGGTATATATAGGAGGAAGAAGTACGTTGGTGGAGCAACAGGGGGCCCATGAGGGTGGAGGGCGCGCCTGGGGGGGGGGGGTAGGCGCGCCCCCTAATACGTCTCCAACGTATCTATAATTTTTGATTGCTCCATGCTATATTATCTACTATTTTGGACTATATTGGGCTTTATTTTCCACTTTTATATTATTTTTGGGACTAACCTATTAACCGGAGGCCCAGCCCAGAATTGCTGTTTTTTGCATATTTCAGTGTTTCAAAGAAACAAAATATCAAACGGATGTTGGGGAACGTAGTAATTTCAAAAAATTTCCTACGCACACGCAAGTCATGGTGATGCATAGCAACGAGAGGGGAGAGTGTGATCTACGTACCCTAGTAGACCGAAAGTGGAAGGGTTAGCACAACGCGGTTGATGTAGTCGTACGTCTTCACGGCCCGACCGATCAAGCACCGAAACTACGGCACCTCCGAGTTTTAGCACACGTTCAGCTCGATGACGTTCCCCGGACTCCGATCCAGCAAAGTGTCGGGGAAGAGTTTCGTCAGCACGACGGCGTGGTGACGATCTTGATGTTCTATCGTCGCAGGGCTTCGCCTAAGCACCGCTACAATATTATCGAGGATTATGGTGGAAGGGGGCACCGCACACGGCTAAGAAAACGATCACGTGGATCAACTTGTGTGTCTAGGGGTGCCCCTGCCCCCTATATAAAGGAGCAAGGGGAGGAGGCCGGCCTACTAGGAGGGGGAAAGGAAGTGGGGAGGGAGAAGGAAAGGGGGGCGCCGCCCCCCCTCTCCTAGTCCAATTCAGACCAAGGGGGGAGGAGGCGCGCGGCCCACCCTGGCTGCCCTTCTCTCTCTCCACTAAGGCCCATATGGCCCATTACTTCTCCCGGGGGGGTTCCGGTAACCCTCCGGCACTCCGGTTTTCTCTGAAATCACCCGGAACACTTCCGGTGTCTGAATATAGCCGTCCAATATATCAATCTTTATGTCTCGACCATTTCGAGACTCCTCTTTATGTCCGTGATCACATCCGGGACTCCGAACTAACTTCGGTACATCAAAACTCATAAACTAATAATATAACTGTCATCGAAACCTTAAGCGTGCGGACCCTACGGGTTCGAGAACAATGTAGACATGACCGAGACATGTCTCCGGTCAATAACCAATAGCGGAACCTGGATGCTCATATTGGTTCCCACATATTCTACGAAGATCTTTATCGGTCAGACCGCATAACAACATATGTTGTTCCCTTTGTCATCGGTAAGTTACTTTCCCGAGATTCGATCGTCGGTATCTCAATACCTAGTTCCATCTCGTTACCGGCAAGTCTCTTTACTCGTTTCGTAATACATGATCTCGCAACTAACTCATTAGTTGCAATGCTTGCAAGGATTATGTGATGTGCATTACCGAGAGGGCCCAGAGATACCTCTCCGACAATCGGAGTGACAAATCCTAATCTCGAAATACGCCAACCCAACATTTACCTTTGGAGACACCTGTAGAGCTCCTTTATAATCACCCAGTTACGTTGTGACGTTTGGTAGCACACAAAGTGTTCCTCCGGCAAACGGGAGTTGCATAATCTCATAGTCATAGGAACATGTATAAGTCATGAAGAAAGCAATAGCAACATACTAAACGATCGGATGCTAAGCTAATGGAATGGGTCATGTCAATCACATCATTCTCCTAATAATGTGATCCCGTTAATCAAATGACAACACATGTCTATGGTTAGGAAACATAACCATCTTTGATTAACAAGCTAGTCAAGTAGAGGCATACTAGTGACGTTTTAGTTTGTCTATGTATTCACACAAGTATTATGTTTCCGGATAATACAATTCTAGCATGAATAATAAACATTTATCATGATACAAGGAAATAAAATAATAACATTATTATTGCCTCTAGGGCATATTTCCTTCAGTCTCCCACTTGCACTAGAGTCAATAATCTAGATTACACAGTAATGATTCTAACACCCATGGAGCTTTGGTGCTGATCATGTTTTGCTCGTGGAAGAGGCTTAGTCAATGGGTCTGCAACATTCAGATCCATATGTATCTTGCAAATCTCTATGTCTCCTACCTGGACTAGATCCCGGATGGAATTGAAGCGTCTCTTGATGTGCTTGGTTCTCTTGTGAAATCTGGATTCCTTTGCCAAGGCAATTGCACCAGTATTGTCACAAAAGATTTTCATTGGACCCGATGCACTAGGTATGACACCTAGATCGGATATGAACTCCTTCATCCAGACTCCTTCGTTTGCTGCTTCCGAAGCAACTATGTACTCCACTTCACATGTAGATCCCGCCACAACGCTTTGTTTAGAACTGCACCAACTAACAGCTCCACCGTTTAATGTAAACACGTATCCGGTTTGCGATTTAGAATCGTCCAGATCAGTGTCAAAGCTTGCATCAACGTAACCATTTACGATGAGCTCTTTGTCACCTCCATATATGAGAAACATATCCTTAGTCCTTTTTAGGTATTTCAGGATGTTCTTGACCGCTGTCTAGTGATCCACTCCTGGATTACTTTGGTACCTCCCTACTAGACTTATAGCAAGACACACATCAGGTCTGGTACACAACATTGCATACATGATAGATCCTATGGCTGAAGCATAGGGAACATCTTTCATTTTCTCTCTATCTTCTGCATTGGACGGGCATTGAGTCTTACTCAATTTCACACCTTGTAACACAGGCAAGAATCCTTTCTTTGCTTGATCCATTTTGAACTTCTTCAAAATTTTGTCAAGGTATGTGCTTTGTGAAAGTCCAATTAAGCGTCTTGATCTATCTCTATAGATCTTAATGCCCAATATATAAGCAGTTTCACCTAGGTCTTTCATTGAAAAACTCTTATTCAAGTATCCCTTTATGCTATCCAGAAATTCTATATCATTTCCGATTAGTAATATGTCATCTACATATAATATCAGAAATGCTACAGAGCTCCCACTCACTTTCTTGTAAATACAGGCTTCTCCAAAAGTCTGTACAAAACCAAATGCTTTGATCACACTATCAAAGCATTTATTCCAACTCCGAGAAGCTTGCACCAGTCCATAAATGGATCACTGGAGCTTGCACACTTTGTTAGCTCTCTTTGGATCGACAAAACCTTCCGGTTGCATCATATACAACTCTTCTTCCAGAAATCCATTCAGGAATGTAGTTTTGACATCCATCTACCAAATTTCATAATTATAAAATGCGGCAATTGCTAACATGATTCGGACAGACTTAAGCATCGCTACGGGTGAGAAGGTCTCATCGTAGTCAATCCCTTGAACTTGTCAAAAACCTTTTGCGACAAGTCGAGCTTTGTAGACAGGAACATTACCGTCAGCGTCAGTCTTCTTCTTGAAGATCCATTTATTCTCAATTGCTTGCCTATCTTTGGGCAAGTCAACCAAAGTCCATACTTTGTTCTCACACATGGATCCCATCTCAGATTTCATGGCTTCAAGCCATTTTACGGAATCTGGGCTCACCATCGCTTCTCCATAGTTCGTAGGTTCATCATGATCTAGTAGCATGATTTCCAGAACAGGATTACCATACCACTCTGGTGCGGATCTTACTCTGGTTGATCTATGAGGTTCAGTAGTATCTTGTTCTGAAGTTTCATGATCATCATCATTAGCTTCCTCACTAATTGGTGTAGGTGTCACAGAAACTGGTTTCCGTGATGTGCTACTTTCCAATAAGGGAGCAGGTACAGTTACCTCGTCAAGTTCTACTTTCCTCCCACTCACTTCTTTCGAGAGAAACTCCTTCTCTAGAAAATTTCCGAATTTAGCAACAAAAGTCTTGCCTTCGGATCTGTGATAGAAGGTGTATCCAATAGTTTCCTTTGGATATCCTATGAAGACACATTTCTCCGATTTGGGTTCGAGCTTATCAGGTTGAAGCTTTTTCACACAAGCATCGCAGCCCCAAACTTTCAGAAACGACAACTTTGGTTTCTTGCCAAACCACAGTTCATAAGGCGTCGTCTCAACGGATTTTGATGGTGCCCTATTTAATGTGAATGCGGCCGTCTCTAGAGCATAACCCCAAAACGATAGCGGTAAATCAGTAAGAGACATCATAGATTGCACCATATCTAGTAAAGTACGATTACGACGTTCGGACACACCATTACGCTGTGGTGTTCTGGGTGGCGTGAGTTGTGAAACTATTCCGCATTGTTTCAAATGTACACTAAACTCGTAACTCAAATATTCTCCTCCACGATCAGATCGTAGGAATTTTATTTTCTTGTTACGATGATTTTCAACTTCATTCTGAAATTCTTTGAACTTTTCAAACGTTTCAGACTTACATTTCATTAAGTAGATATACCCATATCTGCTTAAGTCATCTGTGAAGGTGAGAAAATAACGATATCCGCCACGAGCCTCAACATTCATCGGACCACATACATCTGTATGTATGATTTCCAACAAATCTGTTGCTCTCTCCATAGTACCAGAGAACAGTGTTTTTGTCATCTTACCCATAAAGCACGGTTCGCAAGTACCAAGCGATTCATAATCAAGTGGTTCCAAAAGTCCATCAGTATGGAGTTTCTTCATGTGCTTTACACCGATATGACCCAAACGGTAGTGCCACAAATAAGTTGCACTATCATTATCAACTCTGCATCTTTTGGCTTCAACGTTATGAAGATGTGTGTCACTACTATCGAGATTTAATAAGAATAGACCACTCTTTAAGGGTGCATGACCATAAAAGATATTACTCATATAAATAGAACAACCATTATTCTCTGATTTAAATGAATAACCGTCTCGCATCAAACAAGATCCAGATATAATGTTCATGCTTAACGCTGGCACCAAATAACAATTATTTAGGTCTAATACTAATCCCGAAGGTAGATGTAGAGGTAGCGTGCCGACCGCGATCACATCGACTTTGGAACCATTTCCCACGCGCATCGTCACCTCGTCCTTAGCCAATCTTCACTTAATCCGTAGTCCCTGTTTTGAGTTGCAAATGTTAGCAACAGAACCAGTATCAAATATCCAGGTGCTACTGCAAGCATTAGTAAGGTACACATCAATAACATGTATATCACATATACCTTTGTTCACCTTGCCATCCTTCTTATCCGCCAAATACTTGGGGCAGTTCCGCTTCCAGTGACCAGTCTGCTTGCAGTAGAAGCACTCAGTTTCAGGCTTAGGTCCAGGTTTGGGTTTCTTCTCTTGAGTAGCAACTTGCTTGTTGTTCTTTTTGAAGTTCCCCTTCTTCTTCCCTTTGCCCTTTTTCTTGAAACTAGTGGTCTTGTTGACCATCAACACTTGATGCTCCTTCTTGATTTCTACCTCCACAGCTTTCAACATTGCGAAGAGCTCGGGAATAGTCTTATTCATCCCTTGCATATTATAGTTCATCATGAAGCTCTTGTAGCTTGGTGGCAGTGATTGGAGAATTCTGTCAATGACGCAATCATCTGGAAGATTAACTCCCAATTGAATCAACTACTTATTATACCCAGACATTTTGAGTATATGCTCACTGACAGAACTGTTCTCCTCCATCTTGCAGCTATAGAACTTACTGGAGACTTCATATCTCTCAATCCGGGCATTTTCTTGAAATATTAACTTCAACTCCTGGAACATCTCATATGCTCCATGACGTTCAAAACGTCGTTGAAGTCCCGATTCTAAGCCATAAAGCATGGCACACTGAACTATCGAGTAGTCATCATCTTTGCTCTGCCAGACGTTCATAACATCTGGTGTTGCTCCAGAAGCAGGCCTGGCACCCATCGGTGCTTCCAGGACGTAATTCTTCTGTGCAACAATGAGGATAATCCTCAAGTTACGGACCCAGTCCGTGTAATTGCTACCATCATCTTTCAACTTTGCTTTCCCAAGGAACGCATTAAAATTCAACGAAACAATAGCACGGGCCATCTATCTACAATCAAACATAAACAAGCAAGATACTATCAGGTACTAAGTTCATGATAAATTTAGGTTCAATTAATCATATTACTAAAGAACTCCCACTTAGATAGACATCCCTCTAATCCTCTAAGTGATTACGTGATCCAAATCAACTAAACCATGTACGATCATCACGTGAGATGGAGTAGTTTCATTGGTGAACATCACTATGTTGATCATATCTACTATATGATTCACGCTTGACCTTTCGGTCTCCGTGTTCCGAGGCCATATTTGTATATGCTTGGCTCGTCAAGTATAACCTGAGTATTCCGCGTGTGCAACTGTTTTGCACCCGTTGTATTTGAACGTAGAGCTTATCACACCCGATCATCATGTGGTGTCTCAGCACGAAGAATTTTCACAACGGTGCATACTCAGGGAGAACACTTCTTGATAATTAGTCAGAGATCATCTTAAAATGCTACCGTCAAACAAAGCAAGATAAGATGCATAAAAGATAAACATCACATGCAATCAATATAAGTGATATGACATGGCCATCATCATCTTGTGCTTGTGATCTCCATCTTCGAAGCACCGTCATGATCACCATCATAACCGGCGCGACACCTTGATCACCATCGTAGCATCGTTGTCGTCTCGCCAATCTTATGCTTCCACGACTATCGCTACCGCTTAGTGATAAAGTAAAGCATTACAGCGTAATTGCATTGCATACAATAAAGAGACAACCATATGGCTCCTGCCAGTTGCCGATAACTTGGTTACAAAACATGATCATCTCATACAATAAAATTTAGCATCATGTCTTGACCATATCACATCACAACATGCCCTGGAAAAACAAGTTAGACGTCCTCTACTTTGTTGTTGCAAGTTTTACGTGGTTGCTACGGGCTTAAGTAAGAACCAATCTTACCTACGCATCAAAACCACAACGATAGTTTGTCAAGTTGGTGCTGTTTTAACCTTCGCAAGGACCGGGCGTAGCCACACTCGGTTCAACTAAAGTTGGAGAAACTGACACCCGCTAGCCACCTTTGTGCAAAGCACGTTGGGAGAACCGGTCTCACGTAAGCGTACGTGTAATGTCGGTCCGGGCCGCTTCGTCCAACAATACCGCCGAACCAAAATATGACATGCTGGTAAACAGTATGACTTATATCGCCCACAACTCACTTGTGTTCTACTCGTGCATATAACATCAACACATAAAACCTAGGCTCGGATGCCACTGTTGGGGAACGTAGTAATTTCAAAAAAATTCCTACGCACACGCAAGATCATGGTGATGCATAGCAACGAGAGGGGAGAGTGTGATCTACGTACCCTTGTAGACCGACATCGGAAGCGTTAGCACAACGCGGTTGATGTAGTCGTACGTCTTCACGGCCCGACCGATCAAGCACCGAAACTACGACACCTCCGAGTTTTAGCACATGTTCAGCTCGATGACGATCCCTGGACTCCGATCCAGCAAAGTGTCGGGGAAGAGTTCCGTCAGCACGACGGCGTGGTGACGATCTTGATGTTCTACCGTCGCAGGGCTTCGCCTAAGCACCGCTACAATATTATCGAGGATTATGGTGGAAGGGGGCACCGCACACGGCTAAGAAAACGATCACGTGGATCAACTTGTGTGTCTAGGGGTGCCCCCTGCCCCTGTATATAAAGGATCAAGGGGAGGAGGCCAGCCGGCCCTATTGGCGCGCCAAGGAGGAGTCCTCCTCCTAGTAGGAGTAGGACTCCTACTAGGAGGGGGAAAGGAAGTGGGGAGGGAGAAGGAAAGGGGGCACCGCCCCCCTCTCCTAGTCCAATTCGGACAAAGGGGGAGGAGGCGCACGGCCCACCTTGGCTGCCCTTCTCTCTCTCCACTAAGGCCCATATGGCCCATTACTTCTCCCGGGGGGGTTCCGGTAACCCTTCGGCACTCCGGTTTTCTTCGAAATCACCCGGAACACTTCCGGTGTCCGAATATAGCCGTCCAATATATCAATCTTTATGTCTCGACCATTTCGAGACTCCTCGTTATGTCCGTGATCACATCCAGGACTCCGAACTAACTTCGGTACATCAAAACTCATAAACTCATAATATAACTGTCATCGAAACCTTAAGCGTGCGGACCCTACGGGTTCGAGAACAATGTAGACATGACCGAGACATGTCTCCGGTCAATAACCAATAGGGGAACCTCGATGCTCATATTGGTTCCCACATATTCTACGAAGATCTTTATCGGTCAGACCGCATAACAACATACGTTGTTCCCTTTGTCATCGGTATGTTACTTGCCCGAGATTCGATCGTTGGTATCTCAATACCTAGTTCAATCTTGTTACCGGCAAGTCTCTTTACTCGTTTTGTAATACATCATCTCGCAACTAACTCATTAGTTGCAATGCTTGCAAGGCTTATGTGATGTGCATTACCGAGAGGGCCCAGAGATACCTCTCCGACAATCGGAGTGACAAATCCTAATCTCGAAATACGCCAACCCAACATTTACCTTTGGAGACACCTATAGAGCTCCTTTATAATCACCCAGTTACGTTGTGACGTTTGGTAGCACACAAAGTGTTCCTCCGGCAAACGGGAGTTGCATAATCTCATAGTCATAGGAACATGTATAAGTCATGAAGAAAGTAATAGCAACATACTAAACGATCGGATGCTAAGCTAATGGAATGGGTCATGTCAATCACATCATTCTCCTAATAATGTGATCCCGTTAATCAAATGACAACACATGTCTATGGTTAGGAAACATAACCATCTTTGATTAACAAGCTAGTCAAGTAGAGGCATACTAGTGACATTTTAGTTTGTCTATGTATTCACACAAGTATTATGTTTCCAGATAATACAATTCTAGCATGAATAATAAACATTTATCATGATATAAGGAAATAAAATAATAACATTATTATTGCCTCTAGGGCATATTTCCTTCAACGGAGTCCAAACAGAAAAATCCTTTTTGGAACGTGATTTTCTTCTCGGATAAGACCCAAGAGACTTGGACCCTACTCCAAGAAGTACCGGAGGCGGTCACGAGGGTAGGGGGCGCGCCCCCCTGCCTCGTGGGCCCCTCGGTGCTCCACCGACGTACTCCTTCCTCCTATATATACCCACGTACCCCCAAACGATCAGAAGAGGAGCCAAAAACCTAATTCCACCGCCGCAACTTTCTGTATCCATGAAATCCCATCTTGGGGCCTGTTCCGGAGCTCCGCCGGAGAGGGCCGTCATCACGGAGGGCTTCTACATCATCATAGCCCCTTCGATGAAGTGTGAGTAGTTTACCTCAGACCTTCAGGTCCATAGTTAGTAGCTAGATGGCTTCTTCTCTCTTTTTGGATCTCAATACAATGTTCTCCCCGTCTCTTGTGGAGATCTATTCGATGTAATCTTCTTCTTTTGCGGTGTGTTTGTTGAGATCGATGAATTGTGGGTTTATGATCAAGTCTATCTATGAACAATATTTGAATCTTCTCTGAATTCTTTTATGTATGATTGGTTATCTTTGCAAGTCTCTTCGAATTATCCGTTTGGTTTGGCCAACTAGATTGGTAGTTCTTGCCATGGGAGAAGTGCTTAGCTTTGGTTTTGATCTTGCGGTGTTCTTTCCCAGTGACAGAAGGGGTAGCAAGACACGTATTGTATCGTTGCCATCGAGGATAACAAGATGGGGTTTATTTCATATTGCATGAATTTATCTCTCTATATCATGTCATCTTGCTTAAAGCGTTACTCTATTTTTAACTTAATACTCTAGATGCATGCTGGATAGCGGTCGATGAGTGGAGTAATAGTAGTAGATGCAGAATGGTTTCGATCTACTTGTCACAGACGTGATGCCTATATACATTATCATGGCTAGATATTCTCATAACTATGCTCAATTCTGTCAATTGCTCTACAGTAATTTGTTCACCCACCGTAGAAAACTTATGCTCTCGAGAGAAGCCACTAGTGAAACCTATGGCCCCCGGGTCTATTCTCATCATATCAATCTCCATCACTTTAATCTTGTTTTGTTTTTTTACTTTGCCTTTTACTTTTCACTTTGCATCTTTATATCAAAAATACCAAAAATATTATCTATCGGATCTCACTTCCGTAAGTGATCGTGAAGGGATTGACAACCCCTAATCGCGTTGGTTGCGTTGAGCTCTTTGTGTTGTGTAGGTACGAGGGACTTGCGCGTGGCCTCCTACTGGATTGATACCTTGGTTCTCAAAATCTGAGGGAAATACTTATGCTACTCTGCTGCATCATCCCTTCCTCTTCAGGGAAAACCAACGCAAGCTTAAGACGTAGCAAGAAGGATTTCTGGCGCCGTTGCCGGGGAGTCTACGCAAAAAGTCAACATACCAAGTACCCATCACAATCCCTATCTCCCGCATTACATTATTTTCCATTTGCCTCTCGTTTTCCTCTCCCCCAATTCACCCTTGTCGTTTTATTCGCCCTCTTTCACCCTATCCCCCCTCTCTATTTGCCTCTTTTTGCCCATTTGCTTTTGTTTGCTCATGTGTTAGATTGCTTGTTTGTCGCGATGGCTCAAGATACTACCAAATTGTGTGACTTCACCAATACCAACAATAATGATTTTCTTAGCACTCCGATTGCTCCTCTCGCCAATACTGAATCTTGTGAAATCAATACTGCTTTGTTGAATCTTGTTATGAAAGATCAATTCGCCGGCCTTCCTAGTGAAGATGCCGCTACTCATCTGAATAGCTTTGTTGATTTATGTGATATGCAAAAGAAAAAAGATGTCGATAATGATGTCGTTAAATTGAAGCTATTTCCTTTTTCGCTTAGAGATCGTGCTAAAGCTTGGTTTTCGTCTTTGCCTAAAAATAGTATTGATTCTTGGAACAAGTGCAAAGATGCTTTTATCTCTAAGTATTTTCCTCCTGCTAAGATCATCTCTCTTAGAAACGATATTATGAATTTTAAGCAACTTGATCATGAACATGTTGCACAAGCTTGGGAGAGAATGAAATTAATGATACGTAATTTCCCTACTCATGGTTTAAATTTGTGGATGATTATACAAAATTTTTATGCCGGATTTTTGCTTCTCGAAATCTTTTAGATTCGGCCGCGGGAGGCACTTTTATGGAAATCACTTTAGGAGATGCTACTAAACTCCTAGATAATATTATGGTTAATTATTCTCAATGGCATACTGAAAGATCTTCTAATAAAAAAGTGCATGCGATAGAAGAAATCAATGTTTTGAGTGGAAATATGGATGAACTTATGAAATTATTTGCTACTAAGAGTGTTTCTTCTGATCCTAATGATATGCCTTTGTCTACCTTGATTGAGAATAACAATGAATCTATGGATGTGAATTTTGTTGGTAGGAATAATTTTGGTAACAATGCTTATAGAGGGAATTTTAATCCTAGGCCTTATCCTAGTAATCCTTCTAATAATTATGGGAATTCCTACAACAACTCTTATGGAAATTATAATAAGATGCCCTCTGATTTTGAATCTAATATTAAAGAATTTATTTCTTCGCAAAAGAATTTTAATGCTATGATTGAAGAAAAAATGCTTAAGATTGATGATTTGGCTAGGAACGTTGATAGAATTGCTCTTGATGTTGATGCTTTTAAACTTAGATCTATTCCACCTAAGCATGATATTAATGAGTCTCTAAAAGCCATGAGAATTTCAATTGATGAGTGTAAAGAAAGAACCGCTAGGATGCGTGCTTCCAAAGATGCCTTTATTAAAGTGTGTTCTTCTAATTCTTATGAAAATCAAGATGAAGATCTAAAAGTTATTGATGTGTCCCATATAAAATCTTTTTTTTTGCAATATGAATCTTGATGAAACTGAATATGATCTTCCTTTACCTAGAAGACGTTCCAAAAATTCGGAGTATTTAGATCTTTATGATGAAATTGACGAAAGTGGGATTGAAAGAAATAAAAATTTAGATGTTGCTAAACCTACTATATTGGATTTCAAGAATTTAATTATGAAAGTTTCTCTTTGATTGATTGTATTTCTTTGTTGCAATCCATGCTAAATTCTCCGCATGCTTATGGTCAAAAGAAAGCCTTCACCGAACATATTGTTGATGCCTTGATGCAATCTTATGAAGAAAAACTTGAGTTGAAAGTCTCTATCCCTAGAAAACTCTATGATGAGTGGGAACCAACTATCAAAATTAAAATTAAAGATCGTGAATTTTATGCTTTGTGTGATTTGGGTGCTAGTGTCTCCACTATCCCCAAAACTTTGTGTGATTTGCTAGATTTCCGCGATCCTGATGATTGCTCTCTAAACTTGCATCTTGCGGATTCCACTATTAAGAAACCTATGGGAAGAATTAATGATGTTCTTATTGTTGCAAATAGGAATTATGTGCTCGTAGATTTCATTGTTCTTGATATAGATTGCAATCCTTCTTGCCCTATTATTCTTGGTAGACCTTTCCTTAGAACGGTTGGTGCGATTATTGATATGAAGGAAGGGAATATTAGATTCCAATTTCCATTAAAAAAGGGCATGGAACACTTTACAAGAAAGAAAATAAAATTTCCATATGAAACCATCATGAGATCCACTTATGGATTTCCTTCCAAAGATGGCAATACCTAGATCTATCCTCGCTTTTATGCCAAGCTAGGGGCGTTAAACGATAGCGCTTGTTGGGAGGCAACCCAATTTTATTTTTTGTTTTTTGTGTTTTTCTTCTGTTAGGGAATAAATAACCCATCTACCCTCTGTTTGGATGTGGTTTTGTTTTTTAATTAGTGTTTGTGCCAAGCTAGACCTATTGGATCTTCTTGGATGATAGTTATTTGATCTTGCTGTAATTTCCAGAAACTTTGCGTTCAGTGCCTGAATTACTAAAAATCATCAGAACGTGATAAAATACTGATTCCAATTGCTTCTGATCAATAAACAAATTATCTAGGTCTTCTAATTTTGGTAAATTTTTTGGAGTTCCAGAAGTTTGCGTTAGTTACAGATTACTTCAGACTGTTCTGTTTTTGACAGATTCTGGTTTTCGTGTGTTGTTTGCTTATTTTGATGAATCTATGGTTAGTAAAATAGTTTATAATCCATAGAGAAGTTGTAATACAGTAGGTTTAACACCAAAATAAATAAAGAATGAGTTCATTACAGTACCTTGAAGTGGTTTTATGTTTTCTTTCTCTAACGGAGCTCACGAGATTTCTATTGAGTTTTGTGTTGTGAAGTTTTCAAGTTTTGGGTGAGTTCTTTTGATGGATTATGGAACAAGGAGTGGCAAGAGCCTAAGCTTGGGGATGCCCATGGCACCCCCAAGATAATCCAAGGACACCAAAAAGTCAAAGCTTGGGGATGCCCCGGAAGGCATCCCCTCTTTCGTCCACTTCCATCGGTAATTTACTTGGAGCGTCTTGTATTATTTGTGTCTTTGTTTGTTAGTGTGACACAATCATCCTTGCTGTACACACCTTTTGAGAGAGTCATCTATGAATTAAAATTTGATATAATACTCTATGTGCTTCACTTATATCTTTTGAGCTATGTAGTTTTGCTCTACGTGCTTCACTTATATCTTTTGAGCGTTATAATTTTGCTCTATGTGCTTCACTTAGATCTTTTAGAGCACGGTGGTGGTTTGTTTTAAAGAAACTATTGATCTCTCATGCTTCACTTAAATTATTTTGAGAGTCTTAATAGCATGGTAATTTGCTTAATATAAATATGCTTGGTGTTCAAGATATGTGAAATTTTCTTTTGAGTGCGTTGAATACTAAGAGAAGATTGAAGCATGATAATTGTTTTGAGATATGGAGGTGATAATATTAGATTTATGCTAGTTTAGTAGTTGTGAATTTAAAGAATACTTGTGTTAAAGTTTGTGATTCTCGTAGCATGCACGTATGGTGAACCGTTATGTGATGAAGTCGAAGCATAATTTATTTATTGATTGTCTTCCTTATGAGTGGCAGTCAGGGACAAGCGATGGTCTTTTCCTACCAATCTATCCCCTAGGAGCATGCACATAATACTTTGCTTTGATAACTTCTAGATTTTTGCAATAAGTATATGAGTTCTTTATGACTAATGTTGAGTCCATGGATTATATGCACTTTTTCCCATCCTTCCACCATTGCTAGCCTCTCTAATACCGCGCACCTTTCGCCAGTATCATACACCCACCATATACCTTCCTCAAAACAGCCACCATACCTAGCTATCATGGCATTTCCATAGCCATTCCGAGATATATTGCCATGCAACTTTCTACCGTTCCGTTTATTATGACACGCTCCATCATTGTCATATTTCTAGCATGATCATGTAGTTGACATCGTATTTGCGGCAAAGCCACCATTCATAATTCTTTCATACATGTCACTCTTGATTCATTGCATATCCCGGTACACCGCCGGAGGCATTCATATAGAGTCATATTTTTTCTAAGTATCGAGTTGTAATTGTTGAGTTGTAAGAAAAATAAAAGTGTGATGATCATCATTTTCTAGAGCATTGTCCCAGGTGAGGAAAGGATGATGGAGACTATGATTCCCCCATAAGTCGGGATGAGACTCCGGACGAAAAAAAGAGGCCATAAAAAAGAAGAGAAAAGGCCCAAATAAAAAAAATAAAAAATGAGAGAAAAAGAGAGAAGGGACAATGTTACTATCCTTTTACCACACTTGTGCTTCAAAGTAGCACCATGATCTTCATGATAGAGAGTCTCTCGTTATGTCACTTTCATATACTAGTGGGATTTTTTCATTATAGAACTTGGCTTGTATATTCCAATGATGGGTTTCCTCAAATTGCCCTAGGTCTTTGTGAGCAAGCGAGTTGGATGCACATCCACTTAGTTTCTTTTGATGAGCTTTCATATACTTATAACTCTAGTGCATCCGTTACATGGCAATCCCTACTCACTCACATTGATATCTATTGATGGGCCTCTCCATAGCCCGTTGATACGCCTAGTTGATGTGAGACTATCTTCCCCTCTTTTTGTCTTCTCCACAACCACCCTTCTATTCCGAATAGTGCTATGTCCATGGCTCACGCTCATGTATTGCGTGAAGATTGAAAAAGTTTTGAAAAAGTTAGAGTATGAAACAATTGCTTGGCTTGTCATCGGGGTTGTGCATGATTTAAATACTTTGTGTGGTGAAGATAAAGCATAGCCAGACTATATGATTTTGTAGGGATAACTTTCTTTGGCCATGTTATTTTGAGACGACATAATTACTTTATTAGTATGCTTGAAGTGTTATTATTCTTTATGTCAATATGAACTTTTGTCTTGAATCTTTCTAATCTGAATATCCATACCACAATTAAGAAATTTTGCATTGAAATTATGCCAAGTAGCACTCCGCATCAAAAATTCTCTTTTTATCATTTACCTACTCGAGGACGAGTAGGAATTAAGCTTGGGGATGCCTGATACGTCTCCAACGTATCTATACTTTTTGATTGCTCCATGCTATATTATCTACTGTTTTGGACTATATTGGGCTTTATTTTCCACTTTTATATTATTTTTGGGACTAACCTATTAACCGGAGGCCCAGCCCAGAATTGCTGTTTTTTTGCCTATTTCAGTGTTTCGAAGAAACAGAATATCAAACGGAGTCCAAACAGAAAAATCATTTTTGGAACGTGATTTCCTTCTCGGATAAGACCCAGGAGACTTGGACCCTACTCCAAGAAGTACCGGAGGTGGTCACGAGGGTAGGGGGCGCCCCCCCTACAGGGCGCGCCCCCTGCCTCATGGGCCCCTCGGTGCTCCACCGACATACTCCTTCCTCCTATATATACCCACGTACCCCCAAACGATCAGAAGAGGAGCCAAAAACCTAATTCCACCGCCGCAACTTTCTGTATCCACGAGATCCCATCTTGGGGCCTGTTCTGGAGCTCCGCCGGAGAGGGCCATCATCACGGAGGGCTTCTACATCATCATAGCCCCTCCGATGAAGTGTGAGTAGTTTACCTCAGACCTTCGGGTCCATAGTTAGTAGCTAGATGGCTTCTTCTCTCTTTTTGGATCTCAGTACAATGTTCTCCCCCTCTCTTGTGGAGATCTATTCGATGTAATCTTCTTCTTTTGCGGTGTGTTTGTTGAGACCGATGAATTGTGGGTTTATGATCAAGTCTATCTATGAACAATATTTGAATCTTCTCTGAATTCTTTTATGTATGATTGGTTATCTTTGCAAGTCTCTTCGAATTATCCGTTTGGTTTGGCCAACTAGATTGGTAGTTCTTGCCATCGGAGAAGTGCTTAGCTTTGGGTTCGATCTTGCGGTGTTCTTTCCCAGTGACAGAAGGGGCAGCAAGACACGTTGTATCGTTGCCATCGAGGATAACAAGATGGGGTTTATTTCATATTGCATGAATTTATCTCTCTATATCATGTCATCTTGCTTAAAGCGTTACTCTATTTTTAACTTAATACTCTAGATGCATGCTGGATAGCGGTCGATGAGTGGAGTAATAGTAGTAGATGCAGAATGGTTTCGATCTACTTGTCACGGACATGATGCCTATATACATGATCATGCCTAGATATTCTCATAACTATGCTCAATTCTGTCAATTGCTCAACAGTAATTTGTTCACCCATCATAGAAAACTTATGCTCTCGAGAGAAGCCACTAGTGAAACGTATGGCCCCCGGGTCTATTCTCATCATATCAATCTCCATCACTTTAATCTTGTTTTGTTTTTACTTTGCCTTTTACTTTTCACTTTGCATCTTTATATCAAAAATACCAAAAATATTATCTATCGGATCTCACTTCCGTAAGTGACCTTGAAGGGATTGACAACCCCTAATCGCGTTGGTTGCGTTGATCTCTTTGTGTTGTGTAGGTACGAGGGACTTGCGTGTGGCCTCCTACTGGATTGATACCTTGGTGCTCAAAAACTGAGGGAAATACTTACACTACTCTGCTGCATCATCCCTTCCTCTTCGGGGAAAACCAACGCAAGCTCAAGACGTAGCACCGCCTACCTCGTGGCCTCCATGTTGGTTGCTTGATGTAGGGTCCAAGTCTCCTGGATCTTGTTCGTTCCAAAAATCACGTTCCCGAAGGTTTCATTCCGTTTGGACTCCATTTGATATTCCTTTTCTAAGAAACCCTAAAATAGGCAAAAAAACAACAATTCTGGGCTGGGCCTGCTGTTAGTAGGTTAGTCCCAAAAATAATATAAAAGTGGATAATAAAGCCCAATAATGTCCAAAACAGAAGATAATATAGCATGGAGCAATCAAAAATTATAGATACGTTGGAGACGTATCAAGCATCCCCAAGCTTAATTCCTGCTCGTCCTCGAGTAGGGAAATGATAAAAACAGAATTTTTGATGTGGAATTCTACTAGGAATAATTTCAATGTAATTCTTTTAATTGTGGCATGAATATTCAGATCCGAAAGATTCAAGATAAAAGTTTAATATTGGAATTTTTGATGTGGAATGCTACTAGGCATAATTTCAATGTAATTCTTTTAATTGTGGCATGAATATTCAGATCCGAAAGATTCAAGATAAAAGTTTAATATTGACATAGAAATAATAGTACTTCAAGCATACTAACTAAGCAATTATGTCTTCTCAAAATAACATGGCCAAAGAAAGTTCATCCCTACAAAATAATATAGTTTAGTCATGCTCCATTTTTGTCACACAAGAATGCTCTCATCATGCACAACCCCGATGACAAGCCAAGCAATTGTTTCATACTTTACTAATCTCAAACTTTATAAACCTTCATGCAATACATGAGCGTGAGCCATGGATATAGCACTATGGGTGGAATAGAGTATAATGATGGGGGTTATGTGGAGAAGACAAAAAGGAGAAAGTCTCACATCAACGAGGCTAATCAATGAGCTATGAAGATGCCCATCGATTGATGTTAATGCAAGGAGTAGGGATTGCCATGAAATGGATGCACTAGAGCTATAAATGTATGAAAGCTCAACAAAAGAAACTAGTGGGTGTGCATCCAACTTGCTTGCTCACGAAGACCTAGGGCACTTGAGGAGGCCCATTGTTGGAATTTACAAGCCAAGTTGTATAATGAAAAGTTCCCACTAGTATATGAAAGTGACAAAACAAGAGACTCTCTATCATGAAGATCATGGTGCTACTTTGAAGCACAAGTGTGAAAAAAAGGATAGTAGCGTTGCCCCTTTTTTTGGGCCTTTCTCTTTTTTTATTGGGACAATGATCTATTAAATTATGATAATCACACTTCTATTTATTTACAACTCAATGATTACAACTCGATACTAGAACAAGGTATGACTCTATATGAATGCCTCCGGCGGTGTACCGGGATATGCAATGAATCAAGTGTGACATGTATGAAAGAATTATTGAGGGAGTCCTGGATTAGGGGGTGTTCGGGTAGCCGGACTATACCTTCAGCCGGACTCCTGGACTATGAAGATACAAGATTGAAGACCTCGTCCCGTGTCCGGATGGGACTTTCCTTGGCGTGGAAGGCAAGCTTGGCGATGCGGATATTCAAGATCTCCTACCATTGTAACCGACTCTGTGTAACCCTAACCCTATCCGGTGTCTATATAAACCGGAGGGTTGTAGTCCATAGGACATCAACTCCATATACAACAATCATACCATAGGCTAGCTTCTAGGGTTTAGCCTCCTTGATCTCGTGGTAGATCTACTCTTGTACTACCCATATCATCAATATTAATCAAGCAGGAGTAGGGTATTACCTCCATCGAGAGGGCCCGAACCTGGGTAAAAACATCGTGTCCCTTGTCTCCTGTTACCATCCGGCCTTGACGCACAGTTCGGGACCCCCTACCCGAGATCCGCCGGTTTTGACACCGACATTGGTGCTTTCATTGAGAGTTCCTCTGTGCCGTCGCAATCAGGAAGGATGCCTCCTCCCGTCTTTAAAGACGGCGCCGTTGCTAAGGGAGCCTTGGCTGTCGGCCAAACTCTCCGGCTAGGTGGTTTCCTCATGACCGCCTGTTCGGCTGTTGCGCCGACGGTGACCTCTCGGGTCATCAAAAGCAACCTACACGCCAGCTCGGAGCTCGTCGAGCAGCTATATCCAATGGAGCTCTCTTCCGTAAACGAGCTCTTGGATCGCATCGCCGCCCTGGGGGTTGCTACGGATTATGACCAGGTTGGGCTTAAACCCGATCTAAGAGAAATTAACTCTCCCCAAGTCACCCACCACGTTGCCGTGGTAGAGGCGCAGTGCGGCGACCCTTCATCTATTTTAAGGACTAGCTACGTCCGAATTCCCGACTCCTCCAAGCCGGATACCCGCGGAGAGGAGGATGTAACTCAAGACCTGAGCTTAGGATCAGGCAACGGGCTAGATTCGTTGGACAACATCCAAGAATCCAAACTTCAGAGTTCGGAAACTCTTCGGCCTCCGAATCTTGGATTGGGTGAGTTTTCAGATTCAATGACACCCGCCCACCCAAACATAAGCAATCTCTCCCAAATCAGGCAGAGGCCCGAGGAAACAGTACATCATTACTGGGCCAGATTCCTCCTGGTTATGAACAGGATAAAGGATTGCCGCGAGGGAGACGCAATCTCAATTTTCTGCAGTAATTGCACGGATGAGGGAGTCCTTAACGCCGTAAGTCGTCGTGATATTACACGCTTCGCTGACTTGGCGTCCATAGTACAAAAATACTGTGCGATGGAAAGCGCCTGGAAAACCGATTTTTTTTTGGGATAATCCGGCCTTGAATAGTAATCCCGTCCGAACTAAGAGGGTGCATCATCATAGGACACCCGGGATAAACACCAAAAAGCCAAAACCCTCTACAGGGCATGGAACCGTACTGGAAAGGTGGCTTGATGGACCCTGTAGAATTCATAGTACAGAGGACGCCACACCAACTCACAGCCTTAGAGCATGTTGGATACTCCGGCAGGTGGCCAAAATTGGCGAGGACCTCTTAATTCTGGAGGCCGCAGAAAGCCAGCCTGAGGACACCAGTACCGTTCTCACAGTCTTCGAGACTTTCGCATCAAACAATATGCGAAAAAGAACACTCCTCAGCCTCGCCGAAGTCTATCAAGTTGCAACAATAAATCCATGGAGCGACACTGCTATTACCTTCAACGCAAGTGATGAACCTAGATTCCGAACAGCCCGAGCACCAGCCGCATTTGTCCCCAGTCCCATAGTGGTGGATGGCTTTCGCCTCACCAAGGTGCTCATGGATGGAGGCAGCGGACTGAACCTCATTTATGAGGAAACCCTTCAAAAAATGGAAATAGACTGGAACCGCATCGAGCGAAGAAGCACAACCTTTAGAGGAATAATCCCCAGTCGGGAAGCGCGCTGCATAGGAAAAATCACACTAGATGTGGTGTTCGGCACGCCGGATAATTACAGGTCCGAAGAAGTCACGTTTCAGGTGGCCCCATTCAAAAGCGGATATCACGCTTTACTAGGGCGGGAAGCATTCACAATCTTCCAAGCAATACCCCATTACGGGTACATGAAGCTTAAGATGCCCGGGTCGAACGGAATTATCACTCTAGCTAGTGATCCGGACGTAGCACTCCACGCCGAAAACAAGACGGCCGCATTAGCCCTTGAGGCACTATCCGAAGCCTTAGCGGCCTAGGAACTGACTGCGCTGCGCTCCACGGTTAACAGGGATGATGTGATACTTGACAAGAGATCCAAATCCACATCCTTCAAGCCAGCTGACGAAATAGTCAAATTCCAGGTCCATCCAACGGACCCCAATAAAATAGCTTCCATCGGGGCACGACTGAACACTGATGTAGACGCCGCACTGCGAGAGTTCCTACAAGAGAACTGGGACATTTTTGCCTGGCACCCTTCAGACATGCCAGGGATCCCACGCAGGCTGGCCGAACACAGCTTAAATATCCTAAAAGGACTCAAACCTGTCAAACAAGCCCTTCGGCGTTTTTCCGAACCCAAGAGACAGGCTATGGGAGAGGAGCTAGCCAAGCTATTGGAGGCCGGATTCATTAGAGACATAAAACATCCGGACTGGCTAGCAAACCTGGTGATGGTACCAAAGAAGGACAAATCCTGGCGCCTGTGTGTCGATTTTAAAGACCTTAACAAGGCTTGCCCAAAGGATCCCTTCCCCCTCCCTCGTATCGATCAAATTATCGATGCCACCGCAGGACACGATTCGTTGTGTTTCCTTGACGCATACTCCGGTTACCATCAAATCAAGATGGCAGAATCAGACCAAGCCGCAACAGCATTCATCACACCATACGGCCCATTCTGCTTCAACACAATGCCCTTCGGGCTGAAACATGCCGGCACAACATATCAGCGCATGATCCAGACATGTCTGGCAAACCAGATCGGCAAAACAGTGGAGGCGTATGTGGATGATGTGGTCGTCAAATCAAGACATGTCGAATCTCTAGTAGACGACTTGAGGCTTGCATTCGATAACCTCTGAAAATATGACATCAAGCTCAACCCGGAAAAATGCGTCTTCGGCGTTCCAGCCGGAAAGCTCTTGGGCTTCATTGTATCCGGTAGAGGAATTGAAGCAAATCCAGCCAAGATCCGAGCTTTGTCACAATTGGATATCCCAAAGGACCTCAAACAAATACAAAAATTAACCGGATGTGTGGCGGCTTTAAGCCGCTTCATCTCCCGCTTGGGAGAAAAGGCACTACCCCTCTATCGCCTCCTTCAGTGCACCGAACACTTCGAGTGGACGGATGCCGCCACGGCCGGACTTGATGAAATAAAAGCCATATTGGCAACAAACCCAGTCCTGGCCGCGCCGAACACCGGCGAACCAATGTTATTGTACATTGCAGCAACACATCAAGTTGTCAGCGCAATGCTCGTTGTCGAGCGGGAAACGGATGGACACAAATCCCCCTTCAAAGGCCGGTCTACTACATATCCAATGTCCTCACTCCATGCAAATCACGTGTGACACCCCAAAAATTTGGCCTTGTTATAATGAATTAAATTTTTTGCCAGGAATTAAAACTTTGAATATCTGAGCTCCATTTTGATTTTTTAAAATCATTTACTTCCCTGTTATGATGAGTTTTTCCCAAAGAGAAAACTTTTCAAATATGTTATTGGACTTGTTTAACCTCTCAAGAAAAACTTTTCTTTTATCAGTGTAACTAATTACCTAATTAAATTGCTTGATCTTTATTTTCTTGGAAAATGGTTTTCCAAGGTTATATGGCCATTTTTGAACTACAACCATTTGATAAATTCACTTAAAATTCTCACAAAAATTTGGAGATGTCATGTGATGTTATTCAATAACTTTTATGCAAAAATATCTTTTATTTATGTAATATTTTGAGCTCTGCAACAATTTTTCCTTCTCTGGTCCAGAGTGCTATTTGCACTACAACCCTTTTAAATAATTCTTTCTAGCCTCCACCAAAATTATGGGATATTGGTAGTAACACATGATTCAACTTTAAGCAAAAACCCTGTGTTGTTATTTGAAAAATTTGAGTGAATCAACCTCTTTTCCATTCTGGTCCAGCCTTGTGATTTCTACTGCAACCCTATTAAATTTTGCTCCAATGACCTTGTGCTTTCTCCTACTTGTGGACAGCCCTACCAAACCTCTAAATCCAGGAGCATGCACCCATTGGATTATTTTTGGTTCATGAAATAATATCATTTATTTCCTGTCCAGAATTGAAGTTTTGCAAAACTTGCACTAACAAGTTTCTGCTTTTGGCCAACTAACCTCACCACTCTCTCTTGCATCTAAAGAGACCACCATCTGGAGTTTTTGACCACTCCAAGACTTGCCTAAGTGCCCTTGGCATTTTGCCAAACACCTTATGGGCAGGATCTGTTTTGGCATGAATTTTTGGTTTGCACTGTGAACCTGATCCCTTGACCAAACCAGCTTGTCCACTGATCTCCTTGCAAGCCCAAACCTAGACCTGTTAACCCCCAGCCTCAACCGCGACCTCTAGCATGCTCTGGCATTTCGTCGAGCACACTCAGTGCGTGCACGGGACGCGCCCAGAGCGCGCGTATTGCACGACCCGTGCGCCGAGCCGACACGCTGGCCCCACGGCTTTGGCTCGCTCCGCGGCATCACGCCACGCGCTCCCCTTCTCACAGCTACGCGCCAAGCCGCCCCTCGCCGCGCCCGGCAGGCCAAGCGCTAGCCGCCGCCGCCGCCCGACAGCCTCTGCCCATGTCGGCGCCGCCGAACCTTCCTCCGCTCGCCACCAGGCCCCTGGGACAGCGCGTGCTCATCCGCGAGTGTGTCCACTAGCGCTCGTCGCCGCCATGTCGCCCTGGCTACAGAGAGGCGGTTCGCCGGAGGGCTTATCCACGGCCGCCGTGGAACCGACCTCGACGAGCTATAAAAAGAGGTCCCCGAACCCATTCAAGCACACAGGCAATCTTAGAATGCTCCCCTAGTTCTCCCGTGGCAGCCAATCGACCCGGGGAGGCCTCCTTCCTCATCTCCGGCAACTGCAGCCGCCGCCACTGCCCCGGCCAATTCGGCACCACCAGGACCTCCCACTCTCCGTTCTCTCCACCAAGAGCTTCCTCATCTTCCCATGAACCATTCCCACTACTCGATGTTGATCAGGAATCACCATAGCCCCAATCACACTCTGCTCCTGAAGCTCTCCGTCCACCGCGAAGCTCACCGCCGACGACCCCGTCCACCCCCGAGACCGTAACACCCACCGGCGGGACCGCCTTGACCCCCTGAGCCCGTGGATGGCTTCGGTTTCTCAAACGGAGCCACCAATCGCTGGCGGCGATCGCCGGAGTTCTGCCTCCGCTCGGGACAGAGAAAGGAGAGGGAAAGGCGACTGGTCAAACATGACCAGTGGGCCAGGCGGGCCCACTGTCAGTGAGACGCGCGCCGTCCACGCTGGAGTAAGTGGAGGCGTAATCCACGCCAGTACGTTTTCCCCGCTCCGAAAACGTATTCCCCTCTGAAACGTTTTCTTTTCTGTTTTATTTCAAATAACAGATTTTGACCAAATCTTTGACTGGCTATAACTTTTTAAATATAACTCCAAATGAATTAATTCTTTTTCCTACATCTCTCAAATATTGTCTAGTTTATTTTAAGATTTATTTGAAAATTTTCCAAACAACTTTTTTGTACTGTTTTTGAAATGTGTGTTAATTCAAATATATTTCAAAATAGGATTTTGGAGAGAGAGAAGAAACTTTCAAAATTTTGGAGAGCACCCCCACCTCTCCACACCATTAGAGGCAAGCATTCTGAACCCTGGCATAATGTTTTTGGTGTGTTATTTGACACGTTTATAACACCACCTTATTTCAGAGGTCTTGTTATTTCATGTGACATGATCATTTGCACGGAAGCATATTAGTGATTTCCTTGCTGTTGGAAATGAATATATTTGTGATGGTAATCATCCTCATGTGCCTTGCATGCATGCCGGAAAGGAATCCGGGAAAGCCTCTGCCTTGGGTAGGAGTGAGCTTGTCGCCGGTCCCCGTCGGGACGGTTATGTCCGGTATGGCATGGTAAGGTATTTTGAGTGGTGATTTTGTTGATTGAAATATATTTGATATACATGTCATGCAGGGAACTTATAAACCTCCTGAGTCGACCGCAGACCGAGTCTTGTTTCCAGTAACCCCCATACTTGCTATGTACTACCACTTGTCCCTGCCGCAGATAGGGTATGGTTCAGTAAGTCGTCAACCCCTTTCAAGCACACACCGTACAGAGAGGCCATGGTGGAAGATATCGGTTGTAGCCGGTAGGCATGCCACCTGGTCCGGGGGCATGGGTGTTTCCGGTTGGGACCGAGAGGGGAGGCCACCCCTTAGAGCGCGCGATATAAATTTGATCCCATGCTACGCGAGGTTGTAGCCTCCCCACTTAGAGTTTGCTTGACAGGTGCCGTGGGTGATTCCAGACACCGGTGAGTTGAGCTGGTGTGTGCAAGTTAGGCGTGTTTTCAACTAAAAGACCGTAGACGGAATTAGTCCCGATGGACTAAAGGAATCCGTTACTCGTGGGTAAAGAGCACACCCTCTGCAGAGATTAAACCTATTCGAATAGCCGTGTCCATGGTTAAGGATTACAGTCTGGGATGGGTCAAGTGTTGGTCTTAGTGTCGGTCTTCGGAGGAGAAATTGTTAAACCAGAACTTGGACCGTAACTTGTGACTTGTGAAGATTATGATTATTATCTTGTGATGGACTAACCCGTTGCATTATTTATATTATCGAGTATCCCTGGACGGTTCTACCTCCTGGTTATTCATTGTGATTAATTATCTTGTAAGCCCTTTATGTGGTGTCGCTCAGACGCCCGACTGTGGCATTTCTTTTAAAGCCCTTTATGTGGTGTCGCTCAGACGCCCGACTGTGGCATTTCTTTTAAGCCCTTTATGTGGTGTCGCTTAGACGCCCGACTATGGCATTTCTTTTTAAGACCTTTATGTGGTGTCGCTTAGACGCCCGACTGTGGCATTTCTTTTAAGCCCTTTATGTGGTGTCACACAGACGCCCGACTGCGGCATTTTATTTCCCACTCCATTATTGCTTATTCATGTTGCATATAAATAACCTGCTTGCATGCATAAAAGATGTTTTATTTATGACTGACGATGTGATCATAAATTTTTTTCCGTGCATGATTATCAATTATATTATACCTGTGTTCCTAATGTTTGTGAGTACATTCAAAGTACTCACTGGCTTGTCCCTGGCTATTGTCTTGGCCAGATTGCTTGCTTGGAGAGGAGCGTGGCGATGACAGCCTCGAGACTTAAGCAACGGTGATAGCAGCCTCGCAAAGATAGGAGTTAACCTGGTCAGCTGTTCCCGTGGGAAATGGAGTCCCATAGACACTGATGATTCACAAACCGCTTCCGCCATCGACCACTAGAAAACCATTTGATGTACTCATAGGCCACAATGGTCTTGTACTACACATTTTGTACTTTTGCTTGGAATTTCTGTAACAAGTTGGTGCCTCATCAGCTAACAGTAATCCTGGGGCTGGTGAGCACAACAGCCATTTTCTGGAAATTTATGTCCGGAAAACCCGGTCGTGACATCACGGTACCCGCATTATCAAAAGATTGCATATGCGGTATTCATGGCATCCCGGAAGCTACGACACTACTTTCAAGAGTGTTCAATAACAGTAGCCTCGGAAGTACCACTCAACGATATTATGAACAACCGCGATGCAACGGGCCGGATTGCAAAATGGGCCATCGAGCTTCTCCCGTTCGATATAACCTATAAGCCACGGCGAGCTATTAAATCGCAAGTTTTGGCCGACTTCGTCGCAGAATGGACGGAGGCCGAGCTCCCTAAAGAGTACGACACATATTCAAACTGGATTATGCATTTCGACGGCTCCAAAATGTTGGCCGGACTGGGGGCTGGCGTCATCCTGACGTCCCCCACAGGAGACACAGTCCAATATGTGCTCCAGATCATGTACACGGATTCCAACAATGCAGCCGAATATGAGGCCCTCCTACATGGTCTCCGGATAGCAGTATCCATGGGTATCCAGCGCCTAGAGGTACGCGGGGATTCAAACCTCGCGATATCCCAAATAAATGGAGACTTCGACGCCAAGGACCCAAAAATGGCAGCTTACCGCAACGCCGTCCTAAAAATGTCAGCTCGGTTCGAAGGGCTGGAGTTTCACCATATAGCCCGAGAAAACAATCAAGCAGTGGACGTCCTGGCACGCATCGGAGCAAAACGCGATGCAGTCCCCCCCAACATCTTTTTGGAAAGATTGTTCAAGCCATCCGTAGCATGGGAGGGGGAACCCGCAAATAATAGCCCGGACCCAGCCGCACCACTCGACGCCGAACAATCTGACACAATTGGAGGCTTTGCCAATGAAATTACACCTTCAGCCCACGTAATAATGGCGGTCATCGCCCCGTGGACAGAACCATTCCTAGCCTACCTTACTAGGCAGGAACTCCCGGAGGACCAAAACGAGGCCCGCTGCATAGTGCGGCAATCTAAAGCCTATAGAGTCCACGAGGGAGAGCTTTATAAGAAAAGCACTACCGGAGTCCTTCAAAGGTGCATCTCCGAAGAGGAAGGGCGGAACCTTCTGGTTGAAATTCATGCCGGACTCGGTGGTCACCACGCCACTGCTCGGTCCCTTGTTAGCAAGGCTTTCCGTACAGGCTTTTATTGGCCGACGGCCCGGGCAGACGCTCAGGACCTAGTCCAACGATGCACTGGTTGCCAACTTTTTGCCAACCAAAGCCATATGCCACCCACCGCACTCCAAACTATACCCATCACCTGGCCTTTTGCGGTATGGGGGCTTGACATGGTCGGACCCCTTAAAGGTGGGACCGATAGGAAAAAATACTTACTGGTCATGGTGGATAAATTCACCAAATGGATAGAAGCCAAGCCTGTTAAAACGGCCGAATCTGGACCTGTGATAGACTTCATATCCGGGGTTGTACACCGTTATGGCGTCCCCCACAGCATCATAACCGATAACGGTACAAACTTTACCACCGATGAGGTAAAACTCTGGTGCAAAAACATGGGCATCAAGCTCGATTATGCTTCCATCTATCACCCACAAACCAACGGCCAGGTCGAACATGCAAATGGTCTTATCATGAGCGGCATTAAACCCAGACTGGTGCGGTCCCTCAAGGAATCTAACATGCACTGGGTAGAGGAGCTCGACTCCGTGCTATGGAGGCTGCAGGCCACACCAAATCGCACCACCGGATACACACCATTTTTTATGGTGTACGACGCAGAGGCAGTTCTGCCCTGCGACATAATTCATGACTCACCTAGAGTGCGCATGTACGAAGAAAGAGAAGCCGAGCTCGATCGGCAGGACAACTTGGACGCCTTGGAGGAGGAGCCTGACGTGGCAAAAGCCCGTTCCGCATTTTATCAACAGCAGGCCCGAAGATATCAAAGCAGAGAAGTACGGGCCAAAAATTACAATGTTGGCGAACTAGTTCTACGCCTGCCGGATAAGAAAAAGGACAAACTCAAGCCCAAGTGGGAAGGTCCATTCATAATCGACCAAGTCCTGACTGGTGGGGCATACCGCCCGCGAGATGCGTCGGATAACCGACTCGAGCCGAACCCGTGGAACGCCACCTGTCTCCGAAGAATCTTTGCCTAGCGCCGGACTTTGTGTTCGTCTCCTTCCTCTGTCCATTTTTTGCATTTTTCTGTCCTACATTTCTCTCCTTCCCCTCTTTTCTTTTATAGCCCTTAAAGGCTCATCTAGTGACGCGCCACTCGCGCTCATTAAACCTGGGGGCTTCTTTAACAGAAGCTTATTTATACGGGCTTCACGCCCAACACATGCGTCAAACTTCCGCATGTACCTTTTTCTTCACCATTATATGCATCGATATGACTTAAGTTTTGGCCAAGCTGGGTTGCCTGGCTCCTGTGCTTACCCCTACGTTCCCGATTGTTCGGCTAGGCAGTAAAGGGAGCACCTCTGCGATTGTTACTGCCGGGTCAGCCGGATGTGTACCTCAGACTCGGTGAAGCCGAAAGCTAGCGTTCTTAAGGGAATATTCGGACGGTGAAATAAAAGATGATCTTTTTACTCATTTTATGCGCCCCCAGATGCTTTTTTTTTGCGTCTTTTCACACAGTCCGAACATGCACTTTAGGGCATGCCTCCCAGCGAAAGGAACCCCTAACGGAACTATTCTCTCTGGAAGATGTTTCTTACTAACCATGTAATATAACATAACTAGTTGGGCACTTGTCTGATAAAGCACTAATGACCCCTACGCCTGGTCTCCACGCATACCCCGGTTCTTATATAACTGCTATGATATTCGGACACACTCCGGACCGTCAGGTCCCGAGGTTGAAGCGAAAAGGTCGGCAACGACAAACGATCTACAATCCGGCTAGAAGGCATTACACATGTCAATTCAAAATTACATAGTCATTCTGACTGATTGTATTCCTCTTCTATACCATCTAACAGGCTGTCTAATTTACAGTCCTACTGGGAATACTTTACGGCCAACTCTACTTGGCCGTATACTAAGCTCACAGGGATCTCCTTCCCATCAGGCCCCACTGGTCCGACCTCAGCCATGTGGTTTGGGTCAGACTTCGTAAAACGGGTCTTCACCATGGCCCAGGCCTCCCTAGCGCCTTGTCGGCAGGCCGATATCTTCCACAACTAGAAGCACCGCCGAGCTCCCTTTAGCTTCTCCGCAAGCTCTCCAAGGCCCTCGGGCATGGAGTGGGCAGGCCATAAGGCTTGGGCAACGCCTCGCATTGCCTGCCAAATTCGCTCGTGCAGTTGCATGAGTTCGGGAAGAAGGTCACCCGTAGAACCGGGCATCTCCTCTGCAGGACGACCTATGAGCATACCTACAGACATTACTCTGTTAGTCGACTTCCTCACCGAACTCTTTTTTCAAAGTTCGTTCAAGCACTTACTAAATATGCCGCATCGAAGCTGCTGATTCTCCTTCGTGGAGTCCGACAGCTGGCCACGAACATCTTTAAGTTCGACGTCCAGCCTGGTGTTGGCATCCTGAAGATCATTCTTCTCTCGCCTCACCTTTGTCAACGTACTCTCACCGGCCTTTAGCCGGCGTAAGAGTTGTTGCTTTTCCGGATCGAGTCCGACGCCATCTGCAACATGATTTGTCTGATTTGCACCCACACCGCACAATACTAATCTTTCGAAGCGTATCTTACCCGAGGGGGTCTCTTGGGGCTCCCCTGCTGTGGCTAGTGCGGCCTCTAGTTGGGCCTTGCACTTTTCCAGCTCCTGGGACAGTACGGTATTGTTCTCTGTAAGAACCTGCATATTAAATGATCCTTAAATCAGTTGCTCTAACTGTTTCAAGTCTCGGGGGCTACTGGTATATATATATTTGACCAAAATTTTCTTACCCATATGTCTTTTACATACTGCTCCGTGGCTCTGGCTAAACCATTTTGAGCGGCACGGAGGTACGCATCTCCCGAATTAAAGGCATCTAAAGCCTCTTGGGAGAAACAAGTGTCGCGTAGAACAGTCCGGCGACGCCTGTGGTTCATGGCACTCTCCACTTCAGAATTTGTGGCAGACAGCCTGTCCGCATCCTCTATCGGAGGAGCGTCTGGTGCGCGCCTTGTGCTCGCCTCCGCTTCCTGGCCAGACGTTGGAGCCTGGCTGGTGGAGGCGCGATTGGCAACCTCTCTGGATGTAGTCCGGCGAGGTCTCTTCGTTCTGAAGATAGCACGAACGTTAATATGCACAGAATAACACCAGGGAAACAGAGGGTGCGCTATACCTTTGCGCCGGCATCTCAGTCCGGACTGCATCCCTTTTTGCCCCACGGGGCCCTGCGGCCCCTCGTTGGCTAGCCGCCGCAGGTTCGGCCTCCTGCCTCGGAAATCTCCCCTGCAATACACGGTTGTCGTCAAAAACACCGGAATACATGAGAGTGGAATCTCTCTCAAGGGAATGAGACTCCGGTTTCTGTCACCTGGGAGGTCGGGATTAACCCTGGGTAATCAGCCGGGATGGCTACCAAGGTATTGTCCTTGCTTAGCTGATGGAACACCCCGTCGATAAGCTCCACCGATATGTTCGGATCCTCTTTGGAGTCCGGATCGAGGGACCGTTCTGGGTCCTCGGGCTGTGGAGGGCGGCTGTTTATATCCTTTACCTCCTGTCGCAGTTCCTGCATTGAAGTCGTTAGACTACATATCTAACCGTGGGAGTATAAAACAAACAGGCAAGCGCAATTGTTCACTTACCCAACTTGGAGGATCGTACATAGTAAATCCGGCCTGCGGGTTGACGCGGAGGAATTCCTCCTTTTCTCCCTTGTACAAAGAGGATAAGATCTTTACTAGAGCGGCAGCTGAGGCTGGCCCCTTACGACCGTAACGGGTGGCGTCATCCTCCCCGTTGAAATCCCACATGGGGTGGCCTCTATATTGAAGTGGCTGCACCCCCCGCATAATGCATGCGGCCATGACTCCAATCATGGTTAGTCCGGAATGAGCCAACAGTCTTATCCGGCCCATCAGGTAAAGGACGTCTCTGTCGCTTTCTCTCTGAGA
Organism: Triticum urartu; assembly: GCF_056163025.1. Lineage (NCBI taxonomy): Eukaryota > Viridiplantae > Streptophyta > Magnoliopsida > Poales > Poaceae > Triticum > Triticum urartu. The sequence continues at coordinate 563,194,130 of NC_141875.1, forward strand.
GCTCCGCGGATGCCAGCTCAAGCGTTTCTTCAATGGAGCACTGTTGAACTCAGGGAGACCGACCCGGATAGGGTCCGGTAGCGGGACGTCATCTATGTAAAACCATTCCGAAGGCCAGTCCTCGGACGCCTTCTTTGCGGTTCCGGATAGGTATCCGGTCCCGGTGATGTGCCATACTTCGGCTCCGCCCACTTGGTATATAGACCCCTCTCGAGAACGGGGCACCAGGAAAAATAACCTCTTCCACAGCGTGAAATGAGCCTCAACGCCTAAAAATAGCTCGCAAAGGGCGACAAAACCCGCAATATGTAATACGGAGGCGGGCATGAGATTGTGCAGCTGGAGGCCGTAGAACTCCAGAAGCCCGCGGAGAAATGGATGAATTGGAAACCCCAGTCCCCTTATTAGATAGGGGACGAGGCACACCCGCTCTCCTTTAGAAGGATTGGGGGTGCTCTCCGCTTGTTTTCCGCCATTGTAGGTGGTGAGACCGGCTCGGACCGAGACCATGTATGCCTGAGGGAGAAATCCCTTGGCCTGAAGCGACACTAACTCGCTATGCGGGATGGTGCAACTCTCCCAGTCCCCGGGTTTGGGACCGAAGGGGCGAGGGGAGGAGCTGCGACGGCTGGTCATGTTGGAATGGACCTTTGCTGGAAGCGCTCTGATGATAACTCGCGGAGAGGAGAAGATGTGGTTTGGACCTAAATCCCCATCCCGTTAAATAGGCGGCTCGTTTATATGGCTAGGGGTGTGGATGTAAAAACGCCCTGGCTTTTCGCATTCGTTTGACACGTGGAAGACGGCCATTATTGGGCGTGGGAGCCGAGGAGCACTACATTACAAAAATCGGACATTATTCCTACAGGTACACAGGATTTGGAGAAGAACCCGCCTTGCAATGCCGAACAATCTGCGCGCCGGACTCGTCGTCATTGAAGCCTGGTTCGGGGGCTACTGAGGGAGTCCTGGATTAGGGGGTGTTCGGGTAGCCGGACTATACCTTCAGCCGGACTCCTGGACTATGAAGATACAAGATTGAAGACCTCGTCCCATGTCCGGATGGGACTTTCCTTGGCGTGGAAGGCAAGCTTGGTGATGCGGATATTCAAGATCTCCTACCATTGTAACCGACTCTGTGTAACCCTAACCCTATCCGGTGTCTATATAAACCGGAGGGTTGTAGTCCGTAGGACATCAACTCCATATACAACAATCATACCATAGGCTAGCTTCTAGGGTTTAGCCTCCTTGATCTCGTGGTAGATCTACTCTTGTACTACCCATATCATCAATATTAATCAAGCAGGAGTAGGGTATTACCTCCATCGAGAGGGCCCGAACCTGGGTAAAAACATCGTGTCCCTTGTCTCCTGTTATCATCCGGCCTTGACACACAGTTCGGGACCCCCTACCCGAGATCCGCCAGTTTTGACACCGACATGAATGGTGGCTTTGCCACAAATATGATGTCAACTACATGATCATGCAAAGCAATATGACAATGATAAATGTGTCATGATAAACATGATGGTGGAAAGTTGCATGGCAATATATCTCGGAATGGCTATGGAAATGCCATAATATGTAGGTATGGTGGCTGTTTTGAGGAAGATATAAGGAGGTTTATGTGTGAAAGAGCGTATCATATCACGGGGTTTGGATGCACCCGCGAAGTTTGCACCAACTCTCAATGTGAGAAAGGGCAATGCACGGTACCGAAGAGGCTAGCAATGATGGAAGGGTGAGAATGCGTATAATCCATGGACTCAACATTAGTCATAGAGAACTCACATACTTATTGCAAAAATCTACAAGTCATCAAAAACCAAGCACTACGCGCATGCTCCTAGGGGGATAGATTGGTAGGAAAAGACCATCGCTCGTCCCCGACCGCCACTCATAAGGAAGACAGTCAAAGAACACCTCATGTTTCAAATTTGTTACATAACGTTTACCATATGTGCATGCTACGGGACTTGCAAACTTCAACACAAGTATTTCTCAATTTCACAACTACTCAACTAGCACAACTTTGATATCACTACCTCCATATCTCAAAACAATCATCAAGCATCAAACTTCTCTTAGTATTCAAAACACTCATCAGAAAGTTTTTACTAATCTTGAATACCTAGCATATTAGGATTATTTAAGCAAATTACCATGCTATTTAAAACTCTCAAAATAATCTAAGTGAAGCATGAGAGATCAATAGTTTCTATAAAACAAATCCACCACTGTGCTCTAAAAGATATAAGTGAAGTACTAGAGCAAAACTATATAACTCAAAAGATATAAGTGAAGCACATAGAGTATGCTAATAATTTCCGAATCATGTGTCTCTCTATTAAAAGGTGTGTACAACAAGGATGATTGTGGTAAACTAAAAAGCAAATACTCGAATCATACAAGACGCTCCAAGCAAAACACATATCATGTGGTGAATAAAAATATAGCTCCAAGTAAAGTTACTGATAGAAGTAGGCGAAAGAGGGGATGCCTTCCGGGGCATCCCCAAGCTTTGGCTTTTTGGTGTCCTTCTTGGGGGTGCCATGGGCATCCCCAAGCTTAGGATCTTGGCACTCCTTGTTCCATAATCCATCAAATCCTTACCCAAAACTTGAAAACTTCACAACACAAAACTTAAAGTAGAAAATCTCGTGAGCTCCGTTAGCGAAAGAAAACAAAAGACCACTTCAAGGTACTGTAATGAGATCATTATTTATTTATACTGCTGTTAAACCTAGTGTATTCCAAATTCTCTATGGTTTATAAACTATTTTACTAGCCATAGATTCATCAAAATAAGCAAACAACACACAAAAAACAGAATCTGTCAAAAACAGAACAGTCTGTAGTAATCTGTAGCTAGCGCAAGATCTGGAACCCCAAAATTCTAAAATAAATTGCTGGACGTTAGGAATTTATCTATTAATCATCTTCAAAAAGAATTAACTAAATATAATTTTCCAAATAAAAATGGAAGCAGTTCTCGTGAGCGCTAAAGTTTATGTTTTTTACAGCAAGATTAAAAAGACTTCCCCCAAGTCTTCCCAACGGTTCTACTTGGCACAAAAACTAATTAAACACAAAAAAACACAACCAAAACATAGACTAGGTAAATTATTTATTACTAAACAGGAGCAAAAAGCAAGGAATAAAAATAAAATTGGGTTGCCTCCCAACAAGCGCTACCGTTTAACGCCCCTAGCTAGGCATAAAAAGTAAGGATAGATCTAGGTATTGCCATCTTTGATAGGTAATTATTCAATGAGGCATCTACCATCCTTAGGAATTTCTTTCTTTTTATTGATTATCAAACTTTTAGGCACAAGATCGAAAAATTCATTTGTAACAAATGGTTCCTTAATGATAGCAAAAAGATTGGGATGAATACTTATAAATTTGAGATCCGCAGTTTCCTTACTAGAAGATTCACCCTTATTTTTAGGAACATACATAAGCTTGGCAATTTTAGTGGGAGGACTTGGAGTATTCTTTATGGAAGAAAAAGCGGTTCCCAAGTTGGTAATAATACCCTCAAGTTTATCGATTCTAGTGGAATCCTGATTTATTTTCTCATTAACTATAGGTTCCTTTTCTTTAATATTTTTCAAAGTGACTCCTACTTTAGATCCATATTGAGTGATTTGGTTGTGGATCTTTTTATCCAAATTTTCAATTAACTCTACAGTAGCAACCTTATTCTCAATAATTTCAAGTCTTTGCATTACATGCTCCAAAGTTAACATAGTTCCATTAACCAAAAGAGGTGGTGAGCCAAACAAATCTATCATAGCATTATAAGAACCAAAAGTATGGCTACCCAAGAAGTTCCCTCCGCTAATGGTATCAAGGATATATCTGTATCAAGGAGTAGCGCCTACATAAAAATTGTTGTCGGCGTTCTGGGAACGGGGGTCCCCAGACTTGCCTGCCTGCGGCCTGCGGCATGGGTCAAATGGGGGCCCAGCGCGGCCCATCTTCATCAACACAAGGCTCAAGACCCTCGCGAGGGGCCAAGCCTCGCGGGGCGGATGACACGGCGCAACCTCAGGCATAGCCTCATCAGGCCGGCTCGCGAGGAGGCGGAGATATCAAGGCAGGGTACCTCGCGAGGTGCCCATGACGTAAGCCATGACGACTCAGGGTGCCAGGCGGGCGCCAGCACGCGCAGCGTCCTTCTTTCCTCTTTGGTGCAAAGGGGGCAAGCGCAGCCGCGGAGTACCGAGGCATTAGGCAAAGGTTGCCATTTCGGTGCAACGAGACCAAGACCAGGAGGACTACGAGACGGAGGTCACCATGGAGCCCAGCACGGCGTCATCACAAGAGCCTTTGGCAGGCGAAGACTGCTTTTGTCAGGATAAGTGTACTAGATGTTCCCCTTCGAATTGGCCGGTTGTTGGCGCCCTTCCCGCTCAATATTTGGGAAGAGGCCCAGGGCCTTTGCCTATAAATAGGACTAGCCACCCCCAGGGTAGAGGGATCATCTCGTCTGAGAGAGAGAGAGAGAGAAAGGTGGCTGAACTCCTCCTAGCAGTTCATCACCCCAGCCAAGAACAGACCCTCGCGAGGCTGTTCTTCCTTGTATTGTTCACCATCACCAGCCCCAGGAGGCAATCCACCGACCACACACTGGAGTAGGGTATTACACCACAATGGTGGCACGAACCAGTATAAATCTTGTGTCTCTTGTGCAGTTCTTTTAGTAGTTTAGATCTTTGCGAGACGGGGAGGTAGAAGGCGTGATCTCCGCGCGCACCCGAGTGTTCAAACCTTAAGGGTCTGCCGGAACCCGTGATCCGACATTTGGCGCACCAGGTAGGGGTGCGCCGGGATTCGTCTTCCACCACTCCGCTCTCCTCCGACCGTCGCATCCATGTCCGACGCTCGTCGTGCCCGCGCCGAGCGCCGGGCCGCCATCGCTTCTCGCGTCGCCTAGACGGCCCCCGTCGGTGGGCGTCCTCGTCGTTCCCCGTCGCCCGCCATCAACGCCGCCACCGGCCCGGCGGGGGGCGAGCAGCAAGCATCGTCTCAGCACCCGTCCGTGTGGCAAGACGGCCGCACCGCTACTCCATCGCTCGCCCCAGCTGGTTCTTCGTCCCGCGCGCTCCGCGCACCCTTGGAGGCTCGAGCTGCGCTCATTGCGGCAAACGAGCTCCTGCGCTACCGCCCCGTCGACGACGTCTACGAGGAGTGGCTCGACCGCGTCGCCGAGCTCGTCCGTGCTGCAGGGGGCTCTCCTGCGCCGTCCGCTCTGCTACGCCGCACTCCGCCCCGCGCGGGCAATGAAGCTCCGGGGGCGTACCAGCCGCCTCCTCCCCAAGAAGATGCCATGGCTCCAAGGCGCGTGGCCCCTGGGCGGAACCCGCTCCGCCAGGTGCCAGCACAGCAAGAACGGAGCTGCCAAGAAGTCCCTCGCCCGCAAGGAGCTGCCCGGGCGCTCCCTGCTCCAGCTCCGGCACGCCAAGACCCCGCTCCGCTCCTAGCTGCAGCGCGTGGGGACCCTCAAGACCGAGCTCTCCACCAGCCAAAGCCTTTCGTGGCCACTGCAGGCTACCGCGCCTACACCACCGAGCTGCGCAGCGTCGCGTGGCCCGGCAAGTTCAAGCCGGACCTGCCTCCTCGCTACGACAGCACAACTGATCCCGCAGAGTTCCTCCAGCTCTATGAGCTGGGCATTGAGGCTGCCAGCGGGGACGAGAAGGTCATGGCGAACTGGTTCCCCATGGCGCTGAAGGAAGGAGCTCGCACCTGGCTCCTGAATCTGGCTCCGGGTGCGATCTCCTCCTGGGACCAGATGCGCACCCGCTTCATCGCCAACTTCCAAGGTACTCGCGACCGGCCACCCGTCGTGAGCGACATGCACTGCATCAAGCAACAACCCGGAGAGACCCTGCAAAAGTACATCCAGCGCTTCAACAGCGCGCGCCTCAAGATCCCCAAGGTGTCCGAGGAAGCCATCATCTCGGCCTTCTCCGATGGCGTGCGCGACGTCAAGATGAAGGAGGAGCTGGCGATGCATGAAGACCTCTGCACCTCCCTGGAGCTGTTCAACTTGGTGAACAAGTGCGCCAGGGCCGAGGAGGGACGTCTCTCCCTCCTCGAGCTGCCTGCCGCAGACCCAGAAGAGAAGAAGCCCAAGGCCAAGGACGTGAAGCGCAAGGGGGCTGCCGTACTCGCAGCCGAACCAGACACCAAGCGGGGCAAGGATCTGCCCGAATCCTCCAGGGGCAGCCAGTACTGTGTGTACCATGACCTCCACACCGACAACACCAACGAATGTCAAGAACTCCGCGCCGTGCGAGAAGGAAGGATCGGTCGTCGCCCTGACCGTGCTGACCGGGGCTACGGCCGAGGAGGAGGAAGAAACCCAGGACGCTGGGAGGATCGCGGCCCGCGCCAGGGGTGGCGCGACCAACCTCGCGAGGACCGCTGGCGGGACCTGCCTCGGGAGGGGGACTGGAGGGATCAGCCTCGTGAGGATCGCCCTCATGGCAACGCAGGCCTACCTCCGCTGCCGCCTCAGCCAAGGAGGAACGAAGATCGCCAACAAGACGAGGGGGCTGGGGGCTTCCAAGAGCCGCGTGCAATCGCCTGCATCCTGGGCGGGGCTCAAGCCCCAGCCTCTCAACGTATCTTCAAGCAGTTTGCCCGTGAAGTGAATGCAGTTCCCCCCAAGCTCGAAGCAACGCGCCCCCTCAGGTGGTCGGCGTGTGCCATCATGTTCAGCTCAGCAGACCAGCTCAAGTGCGCGGCCACGGCCGGAGTCCTCCCGATGCTTTGCTCCCCAGTCATCAGCAACGTGCTGGTCACCAAGACCCTCATCGACGGAGGGGCAGGGCTCAACGTCCTGTCCATGGAAACATTCAACAATCTCCAAGTGCCCTATGACCAGCTTCAGCCAACCAAGCCTTTCTCCGGAGTCACCGACGGTTCCACAGTCCCGATCGGGCAGGTCCGCCTCCCTATCACCTTCAGGGCCCGCAGCAACTACCGCACCGAGCTCATCGACTTCGATGTCGCCCACATCCGCCTGCCGTACAACGCCATCCTCGGGTACCAAGCGTTGGCCAAGTTCATGGCCGTGACTCACCACGGCTACAACGTCCTCAAGATGCCAGGAAGTGGCGGCGTCATCACGGTGCCCTGTGAAGAGAAGGATGCAGTGTGTTCCCTGGAGCGAGCCTTTCAGGCCGCGTCGCTAGAAGACCCAGATCGCGGAAGCAGGAGGCTTCCTGAGACCACCCCCAAGAAGAAGAAGACGTCGTCAGGCTCAGCCCCTCAGGAGGCAGGCCCTTCAAGGCCCGTGTCTGCCCGGGAGGACCCTCCTTTCATCGCATAGGAAAGCGCGCCCGGCGCCCTCCTCGGGCAGGGCTCGGGGGCTCTCACCTAGAGGGCCACCGACCTAGCCAGGGTCACGAGGGAGGCGCTTGGGCACCATGTGGAGGCGTGCTTCGAAGCACGTTTCCCTCGAGAAGGAGCCAGGCAAGGAGGGTCAGACCAGCAGGAGTTCGTTAGTAAGGCCATTCAAGAACTACAGGAGTCGAGGATCATGAGGGGTTGCCGTCATCCACCAGCTGTGGCCTCACATCCAGGCGAGGATGGTGGGCTGCGCGTCTGCGTCAACGTACCAGGGCTCAATCAGATCGCCACAACGGAGCACCTCTGGCCCTCGCAAGTGGGGCGCTGCGGGGGTCCACCCCACAGCTATGTTCGCATGCCTTACGGCCTGCCGAGCATGGCTGCGGCGTACCAGCGCCTCATGAGGGGCATCATGGAGGCTCAGGAAGACAGGTGTTCTGCGGCGCTGGCGGAGATGAAGACAGCTCGCGAGGAGTCACCAGTGCCTCCGGAGCCTCCCGAGGCCCCGGGGCCTGGGGGCTTGTGATGATTGGCTTCCGCAACCCACCGAGTCTGCTGCACCAACGCCACTTCGCCGACAACATCCTCAGGTGACATCTTTCAAGCCTCATCCCCAGCTGGGAGCGCCCTCCCAGGGTTGCATCACTCCCAGGCCGTGTGGGTCCGTCCCTTCGGCATGTATCTGCCTTTATTTTTCGGTCGTTAGGTTGCCTTGTTGGGGGCGCCCCTCGGGCTGCATCATCCCCAAGCCGCTGGGGCTAGGCCCAGCGGCGTGTATCTCCCTCGCGTTTATTTCCAACTATGCATTCGCCTATCACGCTTGAATTCTTGATGCCCGTCCGCGGCATCCCTTCTTCTCCATGTCGGCCACTTGCACGTTAAAGGGGGGGGTGCCTGAGCATCGCGACTCAGGGCTCTTACTGGCTCTCCAGCCCTCACCCTCTGGCCTTGTCCACGGCATCGCGACCTGGCATACCAGCGACGGCTGAGACAAGCTCGAGGGCCGGGACCCTAGGACGTAGAGTACTGGCATCTAACCAAATTTTGCAGGGACACATCTCAAGATACGGCCCAGTGCCAGGCGCAACCCGCCTAGAGGTAGGGCCTCGTGAGTCCCGCGCTGGCTCACGGGTGCCCTGGTACACCTCACCTACTCCAACCAGCGAGCCCTCGAGTGACTGACGATCGACTGATGACTGCCATGGCAACCCCACCTTCTTTCTGTGATGACTCTGCAGGATCCTTGGAGGGAACTGCGCTAGCCAAGGCCCTCACGGAGTTCCCTTCACCCTCACCCGCGTGAACCGCTTGCACGTTAAAGGGGGGGGGGCGCCTGAGCATCGCGACTTAGGGCTCCTACTGGCTCTCAAGCCCTCACCCTCTGGCCTTGTCCACGGCATCGCGACCTGGCATACCAGCGACGGCTGAGACCAGCTCGAGGGCCGGGACCCGAGGACGTAGAGCAGAAAGGGGAGCAGAGGCGAGGGAGAAGGGGCTCGCGAGGACCTTGCCGAGCGACTCCGCTCCTGCCTACGCGCGGACCCGACGGCACACCAGGAATAATCCCCGACTCTCGAGATAAGTCACCACCCAAAGCACTGGCTGCCGTGGCACTACCTCCGCACCTAAAGCAATTCCGTACTAGCGATGTTGCTTCCCTTTCTCACCAAGCGACGACTGCTTGGGCGCCAAAGGGGACCTCCTGAGCATCGCGACTCAGGGGCTCTTACCGGATCCCGGGTCGCTCACCTCCTGGCCTTGACCACGGCATCGCGACCTGGCATACCAGCGATGGCTGACGCCGCCTTGGGACTGGGACCTGTCGACGCAGAGCACCAAGCCCTCGCGAGGTGCGAAAGGGAGGACTGAACTACAACGGAATCAACAACTCACACAGCTCTGCAGCAAAGATTATACATTAACAAACGGGACTACAGACACCTTACAAGCCCCCACGGGGCGCATTTTGATTCCTCACAGGGAACGAATCCTAAGGGATGCTAACTACACGAGCTCCTGCAAAAGACGCCATCATCAACAGTGGGTCATCAGGCGCCGGCGCCAACCCCATCCAGATCAGGGTCGGCGACGGCCTGACGAGCCCGCCCTACTCCGGGAGCGGCGCCGACTCAGGGGCTCGTAGCTGTCGTCGCTCGTCTCCGGGGTCGCGAAGACTTCGCTGGAGTCGCTGGACCCTCCGGCGCCTCCGCCAAGGGAGCGGTCGACGGGCCTAGCCCTCACCAGGGCGAGGTCCTGGCCACCTCTCCCACGGCAACACTCCAGCCAGCGCCCGTTCGCGTCGAAGACCTTGAAGAACATCACCGCAGCGCCATCGTACTCCAAGTGGACCACGAAGACGCCCCTCTCCCTGCAAACCCGGGCAATCTCTCTCCAGCCGCGGGACATGTAGACCTCGCCCGGGGCGGCGACCATGACCTCTGCCTCGGTCGCGAGAGCGCTGCAGTCGGCGTGCTGCATCCAGAGCTCCAGGGGCCCTCCTGGAGGGATGATGGAGGCGAAGAAGGGAGGCAGGAGGATCCAGGACTGGAGAGGAATGGCGACGTGGAGCACGAACTCTTGGGAGGAGCCCTCGGCATGGACTCCAGGAGGAACCACCCACGCCTTCGTGACCCGACGGCACCGACGACGACGCTGACCGCGGGGATCGGCATCGACACCTTCGGGGCCCTCGACGTGGGCATACAAGGGAAGCGGGAACCCCGGCGGAGCCCGCTCGCACCAGGGCCTCGCCACCACCTGACGGTCTTCCTCGCCCCGACTGCAAAGGGCGAGCCGCTTCTTCGGCGGGAGCAGGTCTGGCCCCTCTCGAGGAGCCTTTCCTTTCTCCGCTGCAGAGAACCGGCGAATTGGAGCCATCACACCAAGACGGAGCAAGAACTGAGGCAAAGGAGAAAGCAAGAAGAGATGGACTGGAAGGGCACGCACAGCTCCGTACTTATAGCCGGCGAAGGCCAACCGCCGGCCTCCACGATCACAGGTAATCATGACACGATCTGCATGCAGGGACTTGTCCAACTCGCGCGATCACCGAGGCGTCGGGGGGAAGTGGAGACGCCCACGTCCAATCAACCGCCACGCGGCGCCCAAGGCCGCAGGCTGTTAGGGCCCGCGGCGCTTCGCCCTTGCACTTTCGCCTCTCGGCATGGCCAAGTCCATGCGCGCCTTGGGCCCAGGGGATACTGTCGGCGTTCTGGGAACGGGGGTCCCCAGACTTGCCTGCCTGCGGCCTGCGGCGTGGCTCAAATGGGGGCCCAGCGTGGCCCATCTTCATCAAATGGGGGCCCAGCGTGGCCCATCTTCATCAACACAAGGCTCAAGACCCTCGCGAGGGGCCAAGCCTCGCGGGGCGGACGACACGGCGCAACCTCAGGCGCAGCCTCATTAGGCTGGCTCGCGAGGAGGCGGAGATATCAAGGCAGGGTACCTCGCGAGGTGCCCATGACGACTCAGGGTGCCAGGCGGGCGCCAGCGCGCGCAGCGTCCTTCTTTCCTCTTTGGTGCAAAGGGGGCAAGCGCAGCCGCGGAGTACCGAGGCATCAGGCAAAGGTTGCCATTTCGGTGCAACGAGACCAAGACCAGGAGGACTACGAGACGGAGGTCACCATGGAGCCCAGCACAGCGTCATCACCAGAGCCTTTGGCAGGCGAAGACTGCTTTTGTCAGGATAAGTGTACTAGATGTTCCCCTTCGAATTGGCCGGTTGTTGGCGCCCTTCCCGCTCAATATTTGGGAAGAGGCCCAGGGCCTTTGCCTATAAATAGGACTAGCCACCCCAAGGGTAGAGGGATCATCTCGTTTGAGAGAGAGAGAGAGAGAAAGGTGGCCGAACTCCTCCTAGCAGTTCATCACCCCAGCCAAGAACAGACCCTCACGAGGCTGTTCTTCCTTGTATTGTTCACCATCACCAGCCCCAGGAGGAAATCCACCGACCACACACTGGAGTAGGGTATTACACCACAATGGTGGCCCGAACCAGTATAAATCTTGTGTCTCTTGTGCAGTTCTTTTAGTAGTTTAGATCTTTGCGAGACAGGGAGGTAGAAGGCGTGATCTCCGCGCGCACCCCAGTGTTCGAACCTTAAGGGTCTGCCGGAACCCGTGATCCGACAATTGCGAAGAAGAACGGAAGTAGATTGCTTCCTAGTAGATCTATTTTGAGCATTGCAAATTCTATACCAAGCGTCTTTTAGTCTCCCTCCCTTTGCTTAAAATTTAGAACTTCATTCTCGGGAGACAACGGAGAAGAAAAGGGACTAGCCATAACGACAAGCAAATGGAAAAGAGGAGAACGGAAAAGGAGAGGGAGGATAGAGAGAGAGGGCGAATAAAACGGCAAGGGTGAAGTGGGGGAGAGGAAAACAAGAGGCAAATGGCAAATAATGTAATGCGGGAGATAAGGGTTTGTGATGGGTACTTGGTATGTTGACTTTTGCATAGACCTCCCCGGCAACGGCACCAGAAAACCTTCTTGCTACCTCTTGAGCACTGCGTTGGTTTTCCCTTGAAGAGGAAAGGGTCATGCAGCAAAGTAGCATAAGTATTTCCCTTAGTTTTTGAGAACCAAGGTATCAATCCAGTAGGAGGCTACGCGCGAGTCCCTCGCACCTACACAAAACAAATAAATCCTCGCAACCAACGCGATAAGGGGTTGGCAATCCCTACACGGTCACTTACGAGAGTGAGATCTGATAGATATGATAAGATAATATTTTTGGTATTTTTATGATAAAGATGCAAAGTAAAATAAAAGCAATGAAAATAACTAAGTATTGGAAGATTAATATGATGAAGATAGAGCCGGGGCCATAAGTTTCACTAGTGGCTTCTCTCAAGAGCATAAGTATTTTACGGTGGGTGAACAAATTACTGTTGAGCAATTGATAGAATTGAGCATAGTTATGAGAATATCTAGGTATGATCATGTATATAGGCATCACGTCCGAGACAAGTAGACCGACTCCTGCCTGCATCTACTACTATTACTCCACACATCGACCGCTATCCAGCATGCATCTAGAGTATTAAGTTCATAAGAACAAAGTAACGCCTTAAGCAAGATGACATGATGTAGAGGGATAAACTCATGCAATATGATGAAAACCCCATCTTGTTATCCTCGATGGCAACAATACAATACGTGCCTTGCTACCCCTACTGTCATTGGGAAAGGACACCGCAAGATTGAACCCAAAGGTAAGCACTTCTCTCATTGCAAGAAAGATCAATCTAGTAGGCCAAACCAAACTGATAATTCGAAGAGACTTGCAAAGATAACCAATCATACATAAAAGAATTCAGAGAAGATTCAAATATTGTTCATAGATAAACTTGATCATAAACCCACAATTCATCGATCTCAACAAACACACCGCAAAGGAAGATTACATCGAATAGATCTCCACAAGAGAGGGGGAGAACTTTGTATTGAGATCCAAAAAGAGAGAAGAAGCCATCTAGCTAATAACTATGGACCCAAAGGTCTGAGGTAAACTACTCACACTTCATCGGAGAGGCTATGTTGTTGATGTAGAAGCCCTCTATGATTGATGCCCCCTCCGACGGAGCTCCGGAACAGGCTCCAAGATGGGATCTCGTGGATACAGAAAGTTATGGCGGTGGAATTAGGGTTTTGGCTCTGTATCTGATCGTTTGGGGGTACATAGGTATATATAGGAGGAAGAAGTACGTCGATGGAGCAACAGGGGGCCCACGAGGGTGGAGGGCGCGCCTGGGGGTGGGGGTAGGCGCGCCCCCTACCTCGTGGCCTCCCTGTTGGTTGCTTGACGTAGGGTCCAAGTCTCCTGGATCTTGTTCGTTCCAAAAATCACGTTCCCGAAGGTTTCATTCGGTTTGGACTCCATTTGATATTCCTTTTCTTCGAAACACTAAAATATGCAAAAAACAACAATTCTGGGCTGGTCCTCCGGTTAGTAGGTTAGTCCCAAAAATAATATAAAAGTGGATAATAAAGGCCAATAATGTCCAAAACAGAAGATAATATAGCATGGAGCAATCAAAAATTATAGATACGTTGGACACGTATCAAGGTGCTGTAAAACTTCGGGGGAAACACCGTAGGATTCCCGCTGATATACCTAGGGCTTCCTATCTCCACGGGTAGGATTAGACTTGTTCATTTACAGTTCATCCTCGACAAAATTAGGGTGCGTCTTGCATGATGGAAGGGTAGGCTCATGAACATTGTAGGTCGCAGAGTGCTTGTCCGGGGAGTGCTTTGGCCATGCCAACCTTCGCACTCACCGCCCTGCATCCGCCAAGAAAGCTCCTGAAAGAAATCGACAAGGCAAGAAGGCATTTTCTCTGGGTTCAGGAGGAAGAAGTTTCGGGAGGAAAGTGCAAGGTTAACTGGAAAACTACCTGCACACCAATCGAAAAGGGAGGACTGAGACTTCAGGATCTCAACAAGTTCATTAGAGCCCTCCGGCTGAGGTGGATGTGGATTGCATGGTCGCATACAGATGGGCCCTGGATCGGGTTTCCAACTCCGTGTGATTAGGGGGACCGAAACCTGTTTGCCGCTACAACCAAGGTAACGGTTCGAAGTGGCAACACTGCTCGTTTTTGGACCTGCAACTGGATGGGTCCCGCACCCCTTTGCTTCTCCTTCTCGAGCCTCTTCAAGCATTCCAGGAAATAGAATAGAACGGTTGCAGATGCTCTTCAAGGCGATAAATGGATCCTCGATCTCCGTCATGGAAACTAGGAACAAAATGTGGTCGATGTGGTCTCCCTCGCCAGACAGGTGCGTGAGCAAGGATGGCAACAACACGAAGAACACCATGACTCAATCCACTAGACAGCAAGCGCAACGGGTCAATACTATGCAAACTTAGCTTACAAGCTTCAGTTCAGCAACATACAAGACTCGGACATGAAGAACACCATCTGGAAGGCTTGGGCTCGAGGAAATGTAAAGTTGTTTTCCTAGCTGCTACACTTGGACATGTTATGGTGCAACGATCGTTTGCAGCACTGTGGATGGAAGAATCACTACTTCTGTCAATTGTGCTTGCACAATCTGGAATCCTCAGTGCACCTCTTCTGGAAATGTGGTACAGCCCGGGAGGTTTGGAGGGCTGTGGCTAAATGGAAGGGATGCAGTCCCTGGAACCACCTGCGCAGGAGCAAGCTACAACTGAAAGCGCGGTAAAAAGAATCCTCTCAAGAGCAACCACAACAGAAAGAAAAGTAGTAAAGACCATGATCATGATGATCACCTGGGAAATTTGGAGCAAGCACAACAACTGTGTAACGCTCGAATAATTAGGCTACAGTAAACCTCTGCTATATATGCCACGTCACCTCCGCACTGTTTAATCTCGCATCGGTTCAAAACTTTTCAAATTCAAAATTTAAATATTGTCAAACATCAAAAGTTTTCAAACATCAAAACAAAATGTCCGGTTTGTGCCGAATATTACAAAGGTAATTATAGTAAAGAAAACACAATTTTATAAAATACTTAAATGCCCTAAGTTGAATTAAAATGGTAAAAGAAAATAAATAAAACAGAAAACAGAAAACAAACAAATACAAAAAAAGAAACCCCCCCACTGGGCCATCTGTGGCCCAGCTGGCCAGCCCAACTGGGCAAAGGCCCAGCCAGCCGGCCCACCCCACACCCCACTCCCTTAACCCCTTGGACACCCAAACCCTACCCGACACCCCCCACTCGCCCCACTCCTCTCTCCCCCTCCTCATTCTGGATCGGGGGAACAACCGCCCTGACGCCGCCCGGATCGCCACCTCGCCGGACTGCCTCCCCGCCATCCTCTATGTCGTCGCCTCCTCCCCAGCGCCGGCCGTCCCCATCAACCTCCCCGTGCCCCGTTCCCTACCTTCCCCCCGTGAGCACCCCTCCTCTCTCCCTCGCGCCCACACGTGCGCTCACCACCACCCGCTCCGCCCTGGAACGCACCCACGCGTGCACCGCGGCCGTCCGCCGCTGCTCTCGCCGCACCACCGCGCCCCCACGCGGCTGTTGCTACTAGTGCAACTGCTAGCCCCTGCTGCCTGCTCGCTAGCGCCGACCGCCGCTCGCCGTGGATCCCGCTTGGCCACCACGGCCAAAGCCGCGCCCTGCTTCCCCCGGCGTGCTGAGCGTGCGGCACACCTCCCCCTCGCCGCTGGCGCTGCATCCTCGACCAGCCGCCGCTCGGCCGCCGCCCGCTGCTCGCCTGTCGTCACCGCTGCCACCCGCGCGCCCCGCGCCCGTTCGCTCCTGCCGCCGCTGCCATGGCTCCGCCGCTCACCGCTGCGCTGCTCCATTGCCGCCCAGTCCGCTCCCCTTGTCCCGCTCCGGCCGGCGCCCCATGGCCCCGTGCCTCGCCGCGCCTCGCCTCCGCCCTCTCCTCCTCCCGCGGCCGCGCCACTACGCCCGCCCGCGCGCCTCTAGCCGCACCGACGCCACCCCTCGCCTACGCCCACCGTGGCCCCGGCTTACCTCGCCGTCGGTGCCCCGGCGGCCTCGTCCCGCCCTGCGGGCAAGAGCCTGCTCAGGTGCACCCGCACCCGGTAGGCCGCCCCGCTAGTGCCCCCTGGCCCTATGACAGTGGGGCCCCACCCCTCCGAGAATGATTTAAAAAAGAATGTAAAATAATAAAATAATAAATAATAAATAAAATAATTAAATAAATAATCAATTAATTAAAGAATTAATTAACTTAATTAATCCCGTTTAATTAACCCAATTAGCTAATTAACTTAATTAACTTTTGTTAATTAACTAAGCAGTCTATGACTAGTGGGACCCACATGTCAGTTCCACCCAGTCAACACATCTATTGACTGCTGACGTCATGCTGATGTCATGATGACATCAACAAACACTATTCTGGATAATGTTGATTTAAAATAATTAAATAAATACTTAAGATGATTTAAATCTTTTAAAATCAATATAAAATAAACCGTAGCTCGGATGGAAAAACTTTGTACATGAAAGTTGCTCAGAACGACGAGACGAATTCGGATGCACAGCCTGTTCGTCCACCACACATCCCTAGCATAGCGAACACGCAACTGTCCTCCTCCGGTTCATCTGTCCGAAAACATGAAACACCGGGGATACTTTCCCGAATGTTTCCCCCTTCGCCGGTATCACCTCCTACCGTGTTAGGGCACACCTAGCACCATTACTTGTCATGTCATGCATCAATATGCATCTGTTTGCATTGTATTCATTGTTTCTTCCCCCTCTTCTCTTCGGTAGACTATGAGACTGACGTCGCTGCTGGTGCCCCAATCGACTACGTTGTTGATGACCCCTACTTGCCAGAGCAACCAGGAAAGCCCCCCCTGATCACCAGATATCTCCTATTCTTCTCTCTACTGCTTGCATTAGAGTGGTGTACCATGTTACTACTTTCCATTAATCCTATTCTGATGCATAGCCTATCCTTGCTACTACTGTTGTTACCTTACCTGCAATCCTAAATGCTTAGTGTAGGATGCTAGTTTATCATTAGTGACCCTACATTATTGTCCATTTGCCATGGTATACTATCGGGTCGTGATCACGGGTTTATACTTATATACATAATACATGATATATGTGGTGACTAAAGTCGGGTCGGCTCATAGAGTACCCGCGAGTGATTCACGGATTGGGTCCGAAAGGACGTTTGTCATGGCGGCCCTCTTAGTGAACCTTTGTGGCGGAGCGATAGGGTAGGTTGAGGCCACCTAGGAGAGAGGTGGGCCTGGCCCTGGTCGGCGTCCTTGGTTAATTTAATAAACACGCTTAACGAGATCTTGGTATTTGATCTGAGTTTGGCCATTGGCCTATACGCACTAACCAACTACGCGGGAACAATTATGGGCACTCGACGTCGTGGTATCAGCTGAAGCCTTCGTGACGTCAGCGACTGAGCGGTGCACGCCAGATTAGACTGGAACGCCTGCTCTTGTATTAGGGAGGCTAGGTCTGCTTCTGGCCGCCCACGCAATGTGCATGTGTGCAATGGGCGATGGGCCCAGACCCCTGCACCATACAATTTAGATCGGCGTGCTGACCTCTCTGTTGTGCTTAGGTAGGGCTGTGACGTGTTGATCTTCCGAGGCCGGGCATGACCCAGGAAAGTGTGTCCGGCCAAAGGGGATTGAGCATGTTGGGTTATGTGGTGCACCCCTGCAGGGAAGTTTATCTATTCGAATAGCCGTGTCCCTCGGTGAAAGGATGAACCGGAGTTGTACCTTGACATTATGACAACTAGGACCGGATACTTAATAAAATACACCCTTCCAAGTGCCAGATACAACCCGATGATCGCTCTCTCACAGGGCAACGAGGGGAGGATCACCGGGTAGGATTATGCTATGCGATGATACTTGGTGAACTTACCATCTACTCTCTTCTACATGCTGCAAGATGGAGGCAGCCAGAAGCATAGTCTTTGATAGGACTAGCTACCCCCCTCTTATTCCGGCATTCTGTAGTTCAGTCCACATATACTACCCCTTTCGTTGATACCAATGCATATGTAGTGTAGCTCCTTGCTTGCGAGTACTTTGGATGAGTACTCATGGTTGCTTTGTGTAATGCCCCGGTGTAATGTTGCTACAGTAACCCCTGGGGTTAAGTTAATCATTTTGCTAAACAAGTGTTTAATCATCCTTGGTTCTCTCTCATTGCAAATTCTAGTTGAATTCAATTTCAAATTCTAAGTGAAATTCAAAATTTCTCAAACATGAAAAATAAAATGTTCATCATGTGCCAAATAATCCACAACTAATATTGGTGGCGAACCAATATTTTTTTGCAAAGTGTTTAAGTGGCCTAAGCTGCTTAAAATAGTGACCTAAGCAATAAGTTAAATGCCTTTTTAATTTAATAAATTGGCAAACTTTTTCAAAAAGGTCTCACAATATTTTGAGGCAGTGCACTTTAATTCTTTGGGATTGTTTTGGCCATTGGCATATTTTTGCAAAGTCAATTGTGGATAAAAGAAAATGCAAAAGCTGCTAGAAAAAAGGGGAAAATCAAAAGGAATAAAAAAAACCTCCCCCGGGGCCATTTGGCCGAAACGGCCAGCCGGCCCATCTGGCCCACTCAACCCCCCCGGGTCGCCTTCCGCCCCTGTTCCACCGACACAGCGCAGACCCGAGCGCGCCTCGCCGGACCACCTCGCCGTCCCCACCGACGATGGGATAAGGGCGACGACGAGGCCGACCCCTCGGGCTCCCCCTGCGACTCCACTCGTCCCACTCCCTCTGGACGCTCTCTCTCCCTAGTTGCCCTCTCTCTCTCTCTCTCTCTCTCTCTCACACGCGCGCGCGTGCGAGATCTCACCTCACCGAGCCATTGCCATCGCCCACCTCGCACCACCGCGGTGACGCGTCCCCTGCGCCCCTCCAGCAAGCCTAGCTGCTCCATCGCCGACTCCTACGACGGCCACGGCCACCAGCTCGTGCCAGGAGTCCCTTGTTGGGGAACGTAGTAATTTCAAAAAATTTCCTACGCACACGCAAGATCATGGTGATGCATAGCAACGAGAGGGGAGAGTGTTGTCTACGTACCCTCGTAGACCGAAAGCGGAAGCGTTATAACAACGCGGTTGATGTAGTCGTACGTCTTCACGGCCCAACCGATCAAGCACCGAAACTACGGTACCTTCGAGTTCTAGCACACGTTCAGCTCGATGACGATCCCCGGACTCCGATCCAGCAAAGTGTCGGGGAAGAGTTCCGTCAGCATGACGGCGTGGTGAAGATCTTGATGTTCTACCGTCGCAGGGCTTCGCCTAAGCACCGCTACAATATTATCGAGGATTATGGTGGAGGGGGGGGGGTACCGCACACGGCTAAGAGATCTCAAGGATCAATTGTTGTATCTAGAGGTGCCCCCTGCCCCCGTATATAAAGGAGCAAGGGGGAGGGGCAGCCGACCATGATGAGGCGCGCCAGGGAGGAGTCCTACTCCTACCGGGAGTGGGACTCCCTCCTTTTCCTTGTCCAAGTAGGAGAGGGGGACGAAGGGAGAGAGGAGAGGAAGGAAAGGGGGGGCGCCGCCCCTCCCTCCTTGTCCAATTCGGACTAGAGGGGTAGGGGGCACGCGGCCTGCCCTGGCCGCCCCTCCTCTTCTCCACTTTAGGCCCATGAGGCCCATTAACCCCACGGGGGGTTCCGGTAACCCCCCGGTACTCCGGTTTTATCCGAAACTTCCCCGGAACACTTCCGGTGTCCGAATATAGTCGTCCAATATATCAATCTTTATGTCTCGACCATTTCGAGACTCCTCGTTATGTCCGTGATCATATCCGGGACTCCGAACTAACTTCGGTACATCAAAACTAATAAACTCATAATATAATTGTCATCGAAACCTTAAGCGTGCGGACCCTACGGGTTCGAGAACAATGTAGACATGACCGAGACACGTCTCCGGTCAATAACCAATAGCGGAACCTGGATGCTCATATTGGCTCCCACATATTCTACGAAGATCTTTTATCGGTCAGACCGCATAACAACATACGTTGTTCCCTTTGTCATCGGTATGTTACTTGCCCGAGATTCGATCGTGGGTATCTCAATACCTAGTTCAATCTCGTTGCCGGCAAGTCTCTTTACTCGTTCCGTAATACATCATCTCGCAACTAACTCATTAGTTGCATTGCTTGCAAGGCTTAGGTGATGTGCATTACCGAGAGGGCCCAGAGATACCTCTCTAAAAATCGGAGTGACAAATCCTAATCTCGAAATACGCCAACCCAACATCCTTTGGAGACACCTGTAGAGCACCTTTATAATCACCCAGTTACGTTGTGACGTTTGGTAGCACATAAAGTGTTCCTCCGGCAAACGGGAGTTGCATAATCTCATAGTCATAGGAACATGTATAAGTTATGAAGAAAGCAATAGCAACATACTAAACGATCGGGTGCTAAGCTAATGGAATGGGTCATGTCAATCACATCATTCTCCTAATAATGTGATCCCGTTAATCAAATGACAACACATGTCTATGGTTAGGAAACATAACCATCTTTGATTAATGAGCTAGTCAAGTAGAGGCATACTAGTGACGTTTAGTTTGTCTATGTATTCACACAAGTATTATGTTTTCGGAAAATACAATTCTAGCATGAATAATAAACATTTATCATGATATAAGGAAATAAAATAATAACATTATTATTGCCTCTAGGGCATATTTCCTTCAGTCTCCCACTTGCACTAGAGTCAATAATCTAGATTACACAGTAATGATTCTAACACCCATGGAGCTTTGGTGCTGATCATGTTTTGCTCGTGGAAGAGGCTTAGTCAATGGGTCTGCAACATTTAGATCCGTATGTATCTTGCAAATCTCTATGTCTCCCACCTGGACTAGATCCCGGATGGAATTGAAGCATCTCTTGATGTGCTTGGTTCTCTTGTGAAATCTGGATTCCTTTGCCAAGGCAATTGCACCAATATTGTCACAAAAGATTTTCATTGGACCCGATGCACTAGGTATGACACCTAGATCGGATATGAACTCCTTCATCCAGACTCCTTCGTTTGCTGCTTCCAAAGCAGCTATGTACTCTGCTTCACATGTAGATCCCGCCACAACGCTTTGTTTAGAACTGCACCAACTGACAGCTCCACCGTTTAATGTAAACATGTATCCGGTTTGCAATTTAGAATCGTCCGGATCAGTGTCAAATCTTGCATCAACGTAACCATTTACGATGAGCTCTTTGTCACCTCCATATATGAGAAACATATCCTTAGTCCTTTTCAGGTATTTCAGGATGTTCTTGACCGCTGTCCAGTGATCCACTCCTGGATTACTTTGGTACCTCCCTGCTAGACTTATAGCAAGACACACATCAGGTCTGGTACACAGCATTGCATACATGATAGAGCCTATGGCTGAAGCATAGGGAACATCTTTCATTTTCTCTCTGTCTTCTGCATTGGTCGGGCATTGAGTCTTACTCAATTTCACACCTTGTAACACAGGCAAGAATCCTTTCTTTGCTTGATCCATTTTGAACTTCTTCAAAACTTTGTCAAGGTATGTATTTTGTGAAAGTCCAATTAAGCGTCTTGATCTATCTCGATAGATTTTAATGCCCAATATGTAAGTAGCTTCACCGAGGTCTTTCATTGAAAAACTCTTATTCAAGTATCCCTTTATGCTATCCAGAAATTCTATATCATTTCCGATTAGTAATATGTCATCTACATATAATATTAGAAATGCTACAGAGCTCCCACTCACTTTCTTGTAAATACAGGCTTCTCCAAAAGTCTGTACAAAACCAAATGCTTTGATCACACTATCAAAGCGTTTATTCCAACTCCGAGAGGCTTGCACCAGTCCATAAATGGATCGCTGGAGCTTGCACACTTTGTTAGCTCCCTTTGGATCAACAAAACCTTCCGGCTGCATCATATACAATTGTTCTTCCAGAAATCCATTCAGGAATGCAGTTTTGACATCCATTTGCCAAATTTCATAATCATAGAATGTGGCAATTGCTAACATGATTCGGATAGACTTAAGCATCGCTACGGGTGAGAAGGTCTCATCGTAGTCAATCCCTTGAACTTGTCGAAAACCTTTTGCGGCAAGTCGAGCTTTGTAGACAGTAATATTACCGTCAGCGTCAGTCTTCTTCTTGAAGATCCATTTATTCTCAATTGCTTGCCGATCATTGGGCAAGTCAACCAAAGTCCATACTTTGTCCTCATACATGGATCCCATCTCAGATTTCATGGCTTCAAGCCATTTTGCGGAATCTGGGATCACCATTGCTTCTTCATAGTTCGTAGGTTCATCATGATCTAGTAGCATGACTCCCAGAATAGGATTACCGTACCATTCTGGCGCGGATCTTACTCTGGTTGATCTACGAGGTTCGGTAGTAACTTGTTCTGAAGTTTCATGATCATTATCATTAGCTTCCTCACTAATTGGTGTAGGTGTCACAGAAACCGGTTTCTGCGATGTACTACTTTCGAATAAAGGAGCAGGTACAGTTACCTCATCAAGTTCTACTTTCCTCCCACTCACTTCTTTCGAGAGAAACTCCTTCCCTAGAAAGGATCCATTCTTAGCAACAAATGTCTTGCCTTCGGATCTGTGATAGAAGGTGTACGCAACAGTCTCCTTTGGGTATCCTATGAAGACACATTTCTCTGATTTGGGTTCGAGCTTATTAGGTTGAAGTGTTTTCACATAAGCATCGCAGCCCCAAACTTTCAGAAACGACAACTTTGGTTTCTTGTCAAACCACAGTTCATAAGGCATCATCTCAACGGATTTTGATGGTGCCCTATTTAACGTGAATGCGGCCGTCTCTAAAGCATAACCCCAAAACGATAGCGGTAAATCTGTAAGAGACATCATAGATCGCACCATATCAAGTAAAGTACGATTACGACGTTCAGACACACCATTACGCTGTGGTGTTCTGGGTGGCGTGAGTTGCGAAACTATTCCGCATTGTTTTAAATGTAGACCAAACTCGTAACTCAAATATTCTCCTCCACGATCAGATCGTAGAAACTTTATTTTCTTGTTACGATGATTTTCAACTTCACTCTGAAATTCTTTGAAGTTTTCACATGTTTCAGACTTATGTTTCATTAAGTAGATATACCCATATCTGCTTAAATCATTTGTGAAGGTGAGAAAATAACGATATCCACCACAAGCTTCAACATTCATTGGACCACATACATCTGTATGTATGATTTCCAACAAATCTGTTGCTCTCTCCATTGTACCGGAGAACGGTGTTTTAGTCATCTTGCCCATGAGGCACGGTTCGCAAGTACCAAGTGATTCGTAATCATGTGATTCCAAAAGTCCATCAGTATGGAGTTTTTCATGCGTTTTATACCGATATGACCTAAACGGCAGTGCCACAAATAAGTTGCACTATCATTATCAACTCTACATCTTTTGGTTTCAACATTATGAATATGTGTATCACTACTATTGAGATTCATAAAAAATAGACCAGTCTTCAAGGGTGCATGACCATAAAAGATATTACTCATATAAATAGAACAACCATTATTCTCTGATTTAAATGAATAACCATCTCGCATTAAACAAGATCCAGATATAATGTTCATGCTCAACGCTGGCACCAAATAACAATTATTTAGGTCTAATACTAATCCCGACGGTAGATGTAGAGGTAGCGTGCCGACCGTGATCACATCGACTTTGGAACCATTTCCCACGTGTATCGTCACCTCGTCCTTCGCCAGTGTTCGCTTAATCCGTAGTCCCTGTTTCAAGTTGCAAATATTAGCAACAGAACCAGTATCAAATACCCAGGTGCTACTGCGAGCTCTAGTAAGGTACACATCAATAACATGTATATCACATATACCTTTGTTCACGTTGCCATCCTTCTTATCCGCCAAATACTTCGGGCAGTCCCGCTTCCAGTGACCAGTCTGCTTGCAGTAGAAGCACTCAGTTTCAGGCTTAGGTCCAGATTTGGGTTTCTTCTCTTGAGCAGCAACTTGTTTGCTGTTCTTCTTGAAGTTCCCCTTCTTCTTCCCTTTGCCCTTTTTCTTGAAACCAATGGTCTTGTTGACCATCAACACTTGATGCTCCTTCTTGATTTCTACCTCCGCAGCTTTCAGCATTGCGAAGAGCTCGGGAATAGTCTTATTCATCCCTTGCATATTATAGTTCATCACGAAGCTCTTGTAGCTAGGTGGCAGTGATTGGAGAATTCTGTCAATGACGCAATCATCTGGAAGATTAACTCCCAATTGAATCAAGTGATTATTATACCCAGACATTTTGAGTATATGCTCACTGACAGAAATGTTCTCCTCCATCTTGCAGCTATAGAACTTATTGGAGACTTCATATCTCTCAATCCGGGCATTTTCTTGAAATATTAACTTCAACTCCTGGAACATCTCATATGCTCCATGACGTTCAAAACGTCGTTGAAGTCCCGATTCTAAGCCGTAAAGCATGGCACACTGAACTATCGAGTAGTCATCAGCTTTGCTCTGCCAGACGTTCATAACATCTGGTGTTGCTCCAGCAGCAGGACTGGCACCCAGCGGTGCTTCCAGGACATAATTCTTCTGTGCAGCAATGAGGATAATCCGTGTAATTGATACCATCATCTTTCAACTTTGCTTTCTCAAGGAACGCATTGAAATTCAACGGAACAATAGCACGGGCCATCTATCTACAATCAAACATAAACAAGCAAGATACTATCAGTTACTAAGTTCATGATAAATTTAAGTTCAATTAATCATATTACTTAAGAACTCCCACTTAGAAAGACATCCCTCTAATCTTCTAAGTGATTACGTGATCCAAATCAACTAAACCATAACCGATCATCACGTGAAATGGAGTAGTTTTCAATGGTGAACATTGCTATGTTGATCATATCTACTATATGATTCACGCTCGACCTTTCGGTCTCAGTGTTCCGAGGCCATATCTGCATATGCTAGGCTCGTCAAGTTTAACCTGAGTATTCTGCGTGTGCAAAAACTGGCTTGCACCCGTTGTAGATGGACGTAGAGCTTATCACACCCGATCATCACGTGGTGTCTGGGCACGACGAACTTTGGCAACGGTGCATACTCAGGGAGAACACTTTTTATCTTGAAATTTAGTGAGAGATCATCTTATAATGCTGCCGACAATCAAAGCAAGATAAGATGCATAAAATATAAACATCACATGCAATCAATATAAGTGATATGATATGGCCATCATCATCTTGTACTTGTGATCTCCATCTCTGAAGTACCGTCATGATCACCATCATCACCGGTGTGACACCTTGATCTTCATCGTTGCATCGTTGCCGTCTCGCCAATCTTGTGCTTCCACGACTATCGCTACCGCTGTAGGATCGAAAGGATGTCTAGAGGGGGGGTGATTAGACTACTTGACCAAATAAAAACTTAACCTTTTCCTAATTTTAGTTCTTGGCAGATTTTAGCTATTTTAGGACAAGTCAAGCAATCATCACACAATTCAAGCAAGCATGCAAAGAGTATATTGGTAGCGGAAAGTAAAGCATGCAACTTGCAAGAATGTAAAGGGAAGGGTTTGGAGAATTCAAACGCAATTGGAGACACAGATGTTTTTCCCGTGGTTCGGATAGGTGGTGCTATCCTACATCCACGTTGATGGAGACTTCAACCCACGAAGGGTAACGGTTGCGCGAGTCCACGGAGGGCTCCACCCACGAAGGGTCCACGAAGAAGCAACCTTGTCTATCCCACCATGGCCATCGCCCACGAAGGACTTGCCTCACTAGCGGTAGATCTTCACGAAGTAGGTCCTTGCCCTTACAAACTCCTTGGTTCAACTCCACAATCTTGTCGGAGGCTCCCAAGTGACACCTAGCCAATCTAGGAGAAACCACTCTCCAAGAAGTAACAAATGGTGTGTTGATGATGAACTCCTTGCTCTTGTGCTTCAAATGATAGTCTCCCCAACACTCAACTCTCTCTCACAGGATTTGGATATGGTGGAAAGAAGATTTGAGTGGAAAGCAACTTGGGAAAGGCTAGAGATCAAGATTCATATGGTAGGGATGGAATATCTTGGCCTCAACACATGAGTAGGTGGTTCTCTCTCAGAACATATGAGTTGGAAGTGTAGATGTGTTCTGATGGCTCTCTCTCAGAACATATGAGTTGGAAGTGTAGATGTGTTCTGATGGCTCTCACCACGAGTGAAGAGGAGGTGGAGGGGTATATATAGCCTCCACACAAAATCCAACCGTTACACACAATTTACCAATCTCAGTGGGACCGAATCAACAAACTCGGTCAGACCGAAATAGTAAACCTAGTGACCGTTAGAGATTTTCGGTGGGACTGACATGCAACTCGGTAGGACCGATTTTGTTAGGGTTAGGGCATAACGTAATCTCGGTGAGACCGATTACACAAACTCGGTGAGACCGATTTTGGTAATTAGCTAACCAGAGAGTTGGTCAGGCAAACTCGGTGGGACCGATTTGCTCTTTTGGTGAGACCGAAAAGTTACAAAAAGGAAACACTGAATTTACATTGCAATCTCGGTGGGACCGATCCGCTCTTTCGGTGAGACCAAAAAGTTACGAAAGGGAAACATAGAGTTTGCAATCCCATCTCGGTGAGACCGAGATCCCTATCGGTTGAACCGATTTGCTAGGGTTTGGCAATGGCTATGACAAGTGAAACTCGGTGGCGCCGGGTTGAAAGAATCGGTAGGGCCGAGTTTGGCTTAGGGTTTAGGTCAAATGTGGACATGGGAAAGTAGTTGAGGGTTTTGGAGCATATCACTAAGCACATGAAGCAAGAGGCTCATTAAGCAACACCTCATCCCTCCTTGATAGTATTGGCTTTTCCTAAAGACTCAATTTGATCTTGGATCACTAAAATATAAAATGAAGAGTCTTGAGCTTTTGAGCTTGAGCCAATCCTTTGTCCTTAGCATTTTGAGGGTTCCACTTTCACCATCCATGCCATGCCAATCATTGAGCTTTCCTGAAATAATCATCTTGGAATATCATTAGCTCAATGAGCTATATGTTGTTATGAATTACCAAAATCACCTAGGGATAGTTGCACTTTCAATCTCCCCCTTTTTGGTAATTGAGGACAACATATAGATCAAAGCTTCGACAAATGATAATAAGCATGAAATATATCGTCGCTTTGAGAAGTATGTGATAAGTAAGAGCTCCCCCTAAATTTGTGCATATTTAAAATTTGCTTTGGACTGCAAATGCACAAAGAGTTAGAGTCATGGGTTACTCTTCCATGTCACATACATCTTGGTGGAGCGCTTAAAATGATAAGAATGAAATACATGCACTCATCACCAAGAAAAGTGAATGATCACATAAGATAGATAAGATAATAGCATTCACCAAGCATTAAGTGTAGCTTATGATCAAACACATGATCATCAATGTCTCACAGATAACGTCATAGTATCTCAAGCACTCAAAAGCAAACAAAGTTCGAAAAACCACCAAATAAAGCAAGAGAGAAAAAACAACACTCTCTCTCTCGAAGCCTATGATCTATACATTTTTCTCCCCCTTTGGCAACAAGTTACCAAAAAGTTCCTAGAAAATGCATAGTGCTAGATCGACTCTCAGGCTTGATCTTCTGGTGGTGGTGGAGTCCGGAGCACTCCAAGGACGAAGCCTTCTGTAGACGTGGTTGGAGTTGAGGCTGAAGTAGATGCTGGAGCTGGTGGAACTAAAGCTGTAGCTGGTGCAGAAGTGGTGGCTCTGGTGTCAGCAACTGGCACTGCATGTGATCTCTGAGCTCTTGGCACTCTGGCAAATGCATCAGTTTTAGTCTTGCCTCTCCTCTCCTGCATGTCATCCTGAAGTTGTTCCACTGCAGACTGAATCTCTGTTACTTTGACATCCAAGTCATAGAACTTTTGTTCCATGATCCTCTCTAAGCTCTGCTGATTCTGAGTGAGGGTGGCCAGTCCTTGCTCAATCCTCAGTGTGGATGCAATCAAGTAACCAAGCTGCTCTTGTTTGGTTTTCAAGAAATACTCAGATGCCTCCTCTTGAGTTGGCATCTTGGCAGCTTTCTCCTTCCTTGCCTGCTCCTTCTTTGCTTGTGCTTGAACTGATGATGGTTCATTCTCATTCATCACAACTTGGTTGTCCTCAAAGTCTGGATGAATAGGCAAGTGTTCCTTGTCCAACAAGTATATGCCTGTGCCCATCTTCGAGTTGATTAACTCCTAAATCTGAGGGGCATAACCACAACTCCTCTTCTGATCTGCTGCAGTCCTCTTGATAGTTTCTACTATGAGGCTCATGACCTTGAATTTCTGAGGCACATCAAATACATGAAGCAAATTGATTGCATGGCCTCTGATCATCTTGTGATCACCTGACTTGGGCAACAGAGTGTGCCTAAGGATCCAGTTAATGGTTGGCAGCCCTGACAGAAGATAATGCACAGACCCAAACTTGAAAGTATCAAGTGCCTCGTTTGGAATTTCCTTGTACATATTGGACATAGAGTTGTGGTCCATCTTCTTCTTGGCATAGATATCCAAGTCATCCTCATGCTCCTCTGGGGCATTGATGAGCTGTGCCTACTCAGCAATAGTAGATTGGTACCTCGTACCTTCAAACATCCATGTGATCTTTCCATCTGGGTAGAAATGTGTTGTGGAGTAGAATTGCATAATGAGTTCCTCGTTCCACTTTGTGAGCTTCTGCCCAACAAAGTCTGCTACTCCACAAGCATTGAAGCTGTCATACACTCCAGGGTAGTGTTCTTCATTGTCCTTGATGTACTCCCAATTGACCCATCTCATGTCACAAACCATGGGCTTCTTGTCCAACAAAACTGTCTCATAGAAATCTTGCTGTTCCTTAGTGTGGAACCTATAATCAATAGCAGTTCTTCTCCTTGAAGCATATGGATCTCCTTCTCTCCACTTCCTCAGCCCTGAGTCTCTTCTGAGCTTCATGTCCTCAGCCACAGGATGAGCATCATTGTGGTCTGGGATCTTGGGCTTGAGCTTTCTCAGAACATGCTCTTCATCATCTTCTTCAGCAGCTTCAGGCACTGGGGCCTTGTTCTTCTCAGTTGCAGGTATGCTCCTCGTATTTCTCTTTGGGGCAAACTTGGGCTTGGAGGTAGCTTTGGGTGCTTCATTGGGCTTGGATGGAGCAGCCCCTGTCCTGATAGCATCACCCATAAGCTTAGGAGCCTTAGGTGCTGGTGCAGCAACCTCTTCTTCTTCCTCTTCTTCCATGATGGAAGCCTTTCCAAGCACTCTGGCTACGGTCTTCTTGACCCTTTCCTTCCTTTTCTTTCCTTCAGCAGCAACTGGCTCTATGGTTGCAGGCTTTTCAGGAATCTGAGTTGAAGCTCTGGCCTTTGGCATAGGCTGCCTACCTGCTGGCCTTTTGATTTTTAAGCCTGGCTTTGTGCCTTGAGCTGAGCCATATTCCTTCTTGAGCACAACTCTCTTTGATGTGGCTTCCTCTTCCTCTGCCACATAATCTTCATCCTCAGAATCTGAAGTTCTCTTCTTCCTCTGTCTGGTGGCAGCTTTTGGCAAATTGCTTGGGGTACTTCTGCTGCCATCATCTGAAGAGCTGGAGGGACTAGTGCCCTCACTCATGAGCACCTGCTCTTCTGATCTGTTCTGGCTGTCACTCTGATCAGACATGATGTAAAAGCCGACTACTGACCCTGTGAAGAGTTTATAGATGAGGTAGAGTGGATGAGCATCACAAAATGCAGAGATTTTTGCAAAAGAATGATTCAAAAACTTAGTTTTAGTTTCCCACTGAAATCATCTCGGATCTACTGATTTTTAAACTCGGTGATACCGAAGCAGTTTTGGAACCTAAACTAGTGAACTCGGTCAGACCGAGTCATAGTTCAGTGGCACCGAGACTGCTAGGGTTTCACAAGGTTCGAAAATCGGTCATACCGATAAGTAATTCTCGGTCAGACCGAGTCTCACTTGTGCAATGGCATGAGCCAAATCGGTGGGACCGAGTTTTTCAACTCGGTGGGTCCGAGATGGTTTCGGCGGAAACCTAACCCTAAAATTTTCGAATCAATCCTATTCTACGAACGCATTGACTAGACAAGAGTGTTTCAATCGTGGCTAGAAACAATAAGATCACAATGTGTTAGGAATAAGATTGGGGATAGCACAAAGATCGAGTCCATACCCTAGTTCGGCGGAGACTCGCTACGGCGGCAACGGCGGGGTTGAATTCCGTTGACGGCGATGGAGACCAGCGACTGGAGGCGGCTGGCAGCGAGGAGACGATCCGGAGACCACGTTGGCAGAGCGAGCTATCGCGCGGGCGAAGGGGTTCGGAGAAATTTCCAAATTTTTGCCCGTGACTATATATAGCCCAACCTTGTCGGTGTGACCGAGTGGAACAACTCGGTGGCACCGAGATGCAAAACTGTATACAGTTATTGCAACTCGGTGTGACCGAATGGTTCAAATCGGTTGCACCGAGATCGAAAATTCCGATCAACTTAATGATCTCGGTAGGACCGAAAGTAGGATATCGGTCAGACTGAGAATCATAAAGAGGTTTTGGAAGTTTAAGTCTATGACGAATCGGGGACTCCGAGTGCTCCTCACACAGAGTGGTTCGAATCTGACTTGATCAAATTTTGTGATGTAGCATGAATAGAGTTTGAGACGAGAAAAGCATAGATAGCTAGAGGAGGTTCTTAGGCATTCTTGTCCATCCACTTGGCAAAAGGAAATAAAACCAAACAATCCAAACAACAAGTGGATGTCCTCGAATGAGTAAAATATGCAACCAACATGCTCACACAATAAGATGGCAATTGAAATATGTGACAAAGCATGCACAACCAATTCTAGCATCTATCAAGCAATTTGCGATGACTAGGTCATCTATATATGAGTATATTGACTTAGGAGTCAAGTGAGAACACTTGATCATAGGTCATACTCATCGTTTAAGCTCAAGTGGGGTTACCACTTTTACATAAAGCATTGTTGTGTTCACATCTTTAGAGTTGCTTTAGCTCCAGTCTTAGAGTAAAGCTCCCCCTAGATGTGATATCCTCCCTAAGAGGGATGAACTAACCTTGGGTTTTGTCGATGATGACTTCATGTAGATGTTTAAGATGTGGATGCTCAATGTTGATGTAGATCACTTGGAGCTATCCATTTGAGTGAATTGCACTTTGAATACCTACATGGGTTAGTCCCACAAGGAACAAACAAGGATATCCATAGACATAGAGTGATGCACACACAAGATGATGTCCATGAAAACTTTTAGGTTACCTTGTCCCTTGTCTTACCAACAAGAGGGTTTGTGACTCCTTGAACTAGTGCAAGATGTGGAAGTTGATTGCACTTGTTCTTGCCAAAATGATAAGAGTGAAGTATGTTGGCGGAGTCACCCTCAAGAACTCTCTAGTTCTTCTTCTTTTGGATCCACACCATCTTGATGGGAATCCTTGGAGTTGTAGTCGTACTTGATGAAGTGGAACTTGAAGTGGTCTTGGGAATCCACTTGACTAAGGTCTTAGGAGCTTCTTCAAATGCATCAATTTCCTCTTGAAGCTTGTCCTTGCCTTTTTGCTTGTAGTCTTGTGGTGGAAGATCATCTTGAGCTTGTGTCCCCTTGAAGGAAGTATCATACTTCTCTTATTGAGGAACAAACTTTGTCTTGGGGTATTGATCTTCTTCCCACTCAACTCCATTGGCATTGAACTTTCGTTCAAAACCAACACCTTGATTCTTCCGGTGCCTTCCTTGCTTGCGCACAATTTCCTCGAATTGCTTACTCCCAGCAAGGATTTTGTACACTCCTTCCTCTATAATTCCCTTCAATAAGCTATTTTCTTTCTCAAGTGTAACTTGGCTAAGAGAATCATTAGTGGAATCAAGAGACCTACTAGAAGCAACAATATTGGATTTAGCATGGTCATTGTTACTACTAGAGGAAGAATCTTTCTTGTTCTTGTTACTAGACTTGACTTGAGGCATGTAAGTGGATAAGAGTAAACGCTTGGCAATGTAAGAAGAACTTTTCTTGCGGAGATCATCATTGATTGCCTTTAAAAACTCATGCTCTTGCTCAAGATTGAGCTTTTCAAAGCGTAACTTCTCATGAGCTCTTAAAAGTTCTCGATGATCTTCGAAGATAGTTTCATGAGCTAACTTAAGAGTGTTTAGTTCTTTAGTTAGAGCCTCAATCTTCTCCTTATCATTGTCATTCGTTTTATCTTGATTAGCATGATTAATTGACGTTTCATCATAGTATTCATCACTAGAGTTGTCAACAAGTAAATCATCATCACCTAACAAGTCATCTTCATCACTATTAAAATCAACATACTCGGGGTGTGTTACCTTAGGACCTTTGGACATGAAGCATCTTCCAATTCCTTCATTTGGTGAGTCAAATATGTCGTAGGAGTTGGTTGACACAAGTGCTAGACCGGCAACACCTTCATCTTGAGTATATTCGGAATCGGAGTGATAACTTCTCTCGGAGTGGTTGTCGGAGTCAGAGCCGGATACCCATTCACCAACATGAGCTTGATGTCTTCGTTTTGTGTAGCTCCTTGATGATTTTTCCTTCCTTTCCGAATCCTTGCTTCTCTGTGAGTATCTTCGTTCATAACGATCATCTCTACTCCTTCTCTCTCTTGGTGGTGATTCTTCTGTTTTGCTTCTTCTTTTTGGAGAGTCTTCTCTTCTCTTGTAGGGAGCCGTACACTCATTGGAATAGTGTCCGGGTCTTCCACAATTGTAGCAGTTTCGCTCTCAACTAGAAGATCTTTTGTCATTGTAGGACCTTGACTTGGAGCTTCTATCTTTGCTTCTACTCTTGTAGAACTTGTTGAAGTTCTTCACCATTAAGCTCAATTCTTCATTGAAGTTTTGTTTCTCACTTGATGATGTAGAGGCTTCACATGAGGCTTTGTAGGCACCACTTGATTTGTTGTGAAGTTCCTCTTTATCCTTAAGTGACATCTCATGAGCAACAATTCTTCCAATTACCTCCGTTGGCTTGAGATCTTTGTAATTGGGCATCATTTGGATAAATGTGCACACGGTATCATATTTTCCATCCAAGGCTCTTAGAATCTTCTTGATGATGAATCTATCGGTCATCTCTTCACTTCCTAAGACGGCAATCTCATTTGTGATGAGAGCAAGCCTAGAGTACATTTCAGCGACACATTCACCATCCTTCATTTTGAACTTGTCAAGTTGACTTTGAAGCACATCCAATTTGGATTCCTTGACGGAGTCGGTACCTTCGTGCATATCAATCAAAGTGTCCCAAATTTCCTTTGCATTCTCAAGACGGCTGATTTTGTTGAATTCTTCGGGGCACAATCCATTGAAGAGAATATCACAAGCTTGAGCATTGTATTGCAACATCTTCAACTCATCCGCGGTAGCTTCACGGTTTGGTTCTCTCCCATCAAAGAAGTCAACTTGCAAACCAACACACACAATAGCCCAAACGACGGGGTTATGTCCAAGAATATGCATTTTCATTTTATGCTTCCAACTAGCAAAATTAGTACCATCAAAGTAAGGACATCTACGGTGATAATTTCCCTCGCTAGACGCCATACTCTCCTAGGTTGTGAAACCAAGGCTATGACCACCAAAAGCTATGGAAATCAAAGCAAATGGAGACCAAAGCTCTGATACCACTTGTAGGATTGAAAGTATGTCCAGAGGGGGGATGATTAGACTACTTGACCAAATAAAAACTTAACCTTTTCCCAATTTTAGTTCTTGGCAGATTTTAGCTATTTTAGGACAAGTCAAGCAATCATCACACAATTCAAGCAAGCATGCAAAGAGTATATTGGCAGCGGAAAGTAAAGCATGCAACTTGCAAGAATGTAAAGGGAAGGGTTTGGAGAATTCAAACGCAATTGGAGACACGGATGTTTTTCCCGTGGTTCGGATAGGTGGTGCTATCCTACATCCACGTTGATGGAGACTTCAACCCACGAAGGGTAACGGTTGCGCGAGTCCATGGAGGGCTCCACCCACGAAGGGTCCATGAAGAAGCAACCTTGTCTATCCCACCATGGCCATCGCTCACGAAGGACTTGCCTCACGAGCGGTAGATCTTCACGAAGTAGGTGATCTCCTTGCCCTTACAAACTCCTTGGTTCAACTCCACAATCTTGTCGGAGGCTCCCAAGTGACACCTAGCCAATCTAGGAGACACCACTCTCCAAGAAGTAACAAATGGTGTGTTGATGATGAACTCCTTGCTCTTGTGCTTCAAATGATAGTCTCCCCAACACTCAACTCTCTCTTACATGATTTGGATATGGTGGAAAGAAGATTTGAGTGGAAATAATATCTTGGCCTCAACACATGAGTAGGTGGTTCTCTCTTAGAACATATGAGTTGGAAGTGTAGATGTGTTCTGATGGCTCTCTCTTAGAACATATGAGTTGGAAGTGTAGATGTGTTCTGATGGCTCTCACCACGAGTGAAGAGGAGGTGGAGGGGTATATATAGCCTCCACACAAAATCCAACCGTTACACACAATTTACCAATCTCGGTGGGACCGAATCAGCAAACTCGGTCAGACCGAAATAGTAAACCTAGTGACCGTTAGAGATTTTCGGTGGGACTGACATCCAACTCGGTAGGACCGATTTTGTTAGGGTTAGGGCATAACATAATCTCGGTGAGACCAATTACACAAACTCGATGAGACCGATTTTGGTAATTAGCTAACCAGAGAGTTGGTCAGGCAAACTCGGTGGGACCGATTTGCTCTTTCGGTGAGACCGAAAAGTTACAAAAAGGAAACACTTGTCGGATCACGGGTTCTGGCAGACCCCTAAGTTTCGAACACTGGGGTGCGCACGGAGATCACGCCTTCTACCTCCCCGTCTCGCAAAGATCTAAACTACTAAAAGAACTACACAAGGGACACAAGATTTATACTGGTTCGGGCCACCATTGTGGTGTAATACCCTTCTCCAGTGTGTGGTTGGTGGATTGCCTCCTGGGGCTGATGATGATGAACAATACAAGGAAGAACAGCCTCGCGAGGGTCTATTCTTGGCTGGGGCGATGAACTGCTAGGAGGAGTTCAGTCACCCTTCTCTCTCTCTCACTCTCTCTTTCGGATTGCCCTTCCAGATTCCAGATGCCTCTACCCTGGGGGCGGCTAGTCCTATTTATAGAGGCCCTGGTCCTCTCCCCAAATATTGAGCGGGAAGGGAGCCAACAATGGCGGGCTAATTTGAAGGGGGACAGCAGGTACACTTATCCTGACTAAAGTTGGTCTTCGCCTGCCAAAGGCTCTACGGTGACGCCGTGTTGGGCTCCATGGTGACCTCCGTCTCGTAGTCCGCCTGGTCTTGGTCTCGTTGCACCGAAATGGCAACCTTTGCCTGACACCTCGGTACTCCGCGGCTGCGCTTGCCCCCTTTGCACCAAAGAGGAAAGAAGGACGTTGTGCGCGCTGGTGCCCGCCTGGCACCCTGAGTCGTCATGGCTTGCGTCATGGGCACCTCGCGAGGTACCCTGCCTTGATATCTCCGCCTCCTCGCGAGCCAGCCTGATGAGGCTGCGCCTGAGGATGCGCCGTGTCGTCCGCCCCGCGAGGCTTGGTCCCTCGCGAGGGTCTTGAGCCTTGTGTTGATGAAGATGGGCCGCGCTGGGCCCCCATTTGAGCCACGCCGCAGGCTGCAGGCAGGCAAGTCTGGGGACCCCCGTTTCTAGAACGCCGACAGTAGCCCCCGGGCCCAAGGCGCGCCCGGACTTGGCTGTGCCGAGAGGCGAAAGGGCAAGGGAGAAGCGCCGCGGGCCATAACAGCCTGCGGCCTCGGGCGCCGCGTGGCGGTCGATGGGACGTGGGCGGCACTGTTCCCCCCACGCCTCCTTATTATGCGCCCTGCTAGGCGGACTTGCAGTTTCACACAGCTGCTCCCCTTCCCATTGCTTGAGCGTCCCCTGCTCTTCCTTCCTTCGAACGCCTGCTCCCGCCTCTAATCCAAACTTGAATCTTCCCCCTCCTTCCCATCGCCATGGCTCCGACGAGGAAGGAGAGAGGGGAGAAACCCATGCCTTCGTCTTGTGCGCCGCCATCGGCGGCCCCCGTCGTCGGCCAGTCGGCCGTACTCAACCAAGAGTGCCTGGGCAGGGACAGCTTGGCTCTGGCCACCGTCTTCAACGAGTGCGGGAGGACGACGGCCTGGCCCGCGTCCCACTTCTCCATTGATAGGATAGCAACCGAGGTCCCATGTTTTACCGACGCCTTGTGGGCGGGTCTGGTTCCCCCCTTCTCCGATTTCTTCAATGCCGTGCTCTCCCATTATCAGATCCACTTGATGCATCTAAGTCCTGAGTCCATCACCCTCCTTTCGGTCTTCGCCTTCGTTTGCGAAGCCATGGTGGGCATCCCTCCTTCGGTTGCCTTGCTGCGCCACTTCTTCTCGCTGCGCCTTGTCGACCCTTCCCAATGCTGGGCGTGCGTGAGCTTTGCTGCCGAGCCTGAGACCGAGGCCTCTGGGATTGACTTCAAACTCTCCCTGCCCGCGGTTGGGTTTCGTGAGCGGTGGTTGTACGTGGACGCAGGGGTTCCCAGCCCTCTGCTATCGGAGCTGACCTCGCCTGCCGTCCCCAATTCGGGTTGGGGCCAGGAGACGCTCAAGAGCCCCCCGCTCGTCTTTGTCTGGACCCGCTTCACGCTCCTGAGGAAGCTCGGCGTGACGGCGCCCAAAGTGGTGAAGGAGTTTCTGTTGTGCCGTGTCGCTCCCCTGCAACGCCACTCTCGCCGGATGTGGGCCTTCCGTGGGCGCAAGGATAACATGAGGCTCTAGGAAGAAGACCTGGCTCCTGCGGCGCTGAAGTCAACGCTCTTGACCTTGGCCGGGGACCCCAACCTCGGCAACGTCCGG
Source organism: Triticum urartu (assembly GCF_056163025.1). NCBI lineage: Eukaryota > Viridiplantae > Streptophyta > Magnoliopsida > Poales > Poaceae > Triticum > Triticum urartu. The sequence continues at coordinate 563,230,941 of NC_141875.1, forward strand.
CAGGGAGGGGCCTTGCTGTATCTCTGCCAGAGCAGGGCCGACTTCGTGAAGCAGATGCCCGTCTTTGATGAGTGGGGGCTGCGCCCCGCCGGCCTCCAGGGACCTCGCGAGAATCCAATGGTGGTGACTGCCCTTCCAACCGGCCAAGGCGACTCCTCCTCAAGTGGTGGAGTAGGGAGGCAGGAGGCGCCGGAGGCCGAGGAGGCTCCTGATGAGGTGGCAGCGTCGGGTGACGCTCGCGAGGGGACAGCTCCTGAGACCCATGCCGCTGCGGCCGAAGGTGGCAAGAAGCCGCTCCTAGAGCCCGAGGCAGAGGCCTTGGAGGCCCCAGCCGCGTCTTCTGGCGAGGTGATGGATGGCACGCGCCAGGCAGGCGCCCCTAACGCAGACCGCTCTGACGCTCCGTCCTCGCGGCAGGTTGATCCTTGCGCTCTTCTCTTGGGCCGCTTCCGCGTGGACTTTGAGGCCCTCCGGAGGAAGAGGGAGGCCCTGGGTGATGACTTCCCTTGTCACGTGCTGAAGCGCAGGAAGTACTTCGCCACTGACGAGTAAGTCTTCTCCTTTCCTGTCTCCTGACCCACTTGTTGCGTCTACTGATCCTTGCTCTGCAGGCCCCTTCCGACTGAGCTCGCGGAAGTCGCCGAGGTGCCGCCTCCCTTGGCTTCGTCTCCTCTACCGTCCTCAAATGCTCCGAGCAGCTCTGCCCTCGTGGTGAGGGCGTCTGAAGGGGTGGACCATCCCGAGGTGCGCCGCGGCCCTTCATTCCCCGCGATTTTCCTTCACGGACCCTCTCAGGGAATAGCTAGTCTGCCGTGGGCTTCCCGTCTGGTCGAGGACTGCGACTGGTTGAGGTGCCTCCTACGCCCCTCGTCTGGAAACGGGCTGGCCCTAGGCCGGGCTTCTGATGCGGTGTGCCCGGCCGTCGCGAGGGCGCCAGCCCTCAGCCCCCTGCCCGGAGGAGGAACGATGATTCGCGGCCCCCGGCGCTTGCTTGGGGCGGATGATGGTGCGGAAGATGTGCTTGAGCGCGCCCGGGAGCGCCGCGCTCGCCGCCAAGGGTTCCTCCGAAGAGCGGCCGACGCGGTGAACTTGCTTGGGGAGGAGCTTGCTGACGAGGACGCGCGCCTGGAGGCCGAGGGCCTGCGCTTGGCTGCAGGGAGGCGCGAGCTGGAGGCTGCCATCGCCCTCGCGCGTCGTCAGCGTGACCTCGACGATGAAGAGGCGAAAGCATTGCTGGAGGCCTCTCGAGTGGCCCGATCCCAGGCCACCGAGGAGGCCCGGAGAGCTGACCAGTGGCGAGAGGCGGCGGAGGAGCGGGCTCGCGAGCTCTTGGCCCAATGCCACTCGCTGGAGGAGCAAGCGGAGCTGCGCGAGGCAGCCCTCGCGTCGATGAAGGTGGCTTCTGGAGACCCGGTTGAGCTTCAGAAGCGCGAGGAAGCGTTGGTGCTGGAAGCCGCCGAACGCACCCGTGAGTACGAGCGGCTAGAGACGAGGGAGCGCCTAGTGACGCAGGCGGAAGACGATGTCGCTGTGTGGGAAGCGCGTGTCCTGGAGGAGGTTTGTCGTCGGGTGGCGACGGCGCGCCAAGGCCTCGAGCGTGAGCTCGAGGGGAAGCTGGGGATGATCCGGGTCGAAGCCAAGGGCAGAACCGCAGCCCTGAGGGCCCAACGGGATGAGGCGACATGGCGGGCCGACGCCTCCCGGGTCGCCCTTGAGGCAGCGCAGAAGGAGTTGGCCGCCTCCCAAGCCGAGGTGCTCCGTCTTCGCCAGCGGATGGAAGAGGCTGAGGCCGTTGAGCGTCAGAATGCCGACGAAATACGCCAGCGGCGAATCCTGGAGCACGCGCACGGCCCCATGCTCGCCACACTCAGGGAGAGGGCTAACGCGGCCTTGGGCAACATCTGTGAGGCAGCCGTCGGCGAGCCGCACACGATCAACTATGCCGGCAACCTGCAGTTCTTCACCACTATGGTGACGCAGCTGGAGGCACGGTCGGTCAGGGCCGACAGGTTGGTGGAGGAGAGGAGCCGCGCCCTGCTCAAGCGCGCCTTTTCCCGTGTCTTTAGCCATCTCCAGGACATGGATCCCCACTTCGACTTCGATGCCGCCATCGCCCCAGTTCCCCAGGCCGTCCGAGGCGACCTGGCGGATTGGGTGGAGGACAACGTGGACGCTCTCGTCCGAGCCTTTGCTTCGGATGACGATGACGTGATCATGGCTGCCGACGAGGGCGGTGTGGTGGATGGCCCCGACGCCGCTGGTGGTGACGCAGACAACGAGGGCGAGTTCAGTGATGCCAGCGACAGCTCGGGAGATGCCCCCGAGGATGTGGTGGGGGATTTGTCAGACTAACCATGTACTACTCCTGTCTTTTACCCTGCATGAATAGAACTCAGGTGTTTGGCCTGATGGTCGTGAGAGCATTTTGGGAGGGGAAGCCCCTCATGTAAAAACTTGTGTCCATCTTATCAGTAGTAGTCATATTGCGCGCGTGCCTGACGGTGGGCTGGTTTACCTTTGCTCCTCGCTGGCTCTGAGGCGGCCTGCAGGAGGGCACGACGCCTTGGGTGCTCTCTAGTTGGGTCCTCAGATGTGAGATTGTTGCTGATGAGAAACTTCACAGGCGTTGGCCTTCTTCACAGGCTCTGGGCCTTCTCCCGAGCGGGACGGCTTCACAGGCGTTTGCCTTCTTCACAGGCTCCGGGCCTTTTCCAGAATGCGAGAGCTTCACAGGCACTCGCCTTGCTTCACAGGCTCTTGGCCTTTTCCTAAACGCGAGAGCTTCACAGGCACTCGCCTTGCTTCACAGGCTCCGGGCCTTTTCTAGAACACGATGGCTTCACAGGCACTCGCCTTGCTTCACAGGCTCCGGGCCTTTTCTAGAACACGATGGCTTCACAGGCACTCGCCTTGCTTCACAGGCTCTGGGCCTTTTCCTAAACGCAAGAGCTTCACAGGCACTCGCCTTGCTTCACAGGCTCCGGGCCTTTTCCTAAACGCGAGAGCTTCACAGGCACTCGCCTTGCTTCACAGGCTCTGGGCCTTTTCCGAACAGGACAACCTCCGCAGGCTCCCAAAAATCCTCCCGAGAGGGAGCAACAACGGCAGTTTGGGCTGCGCACGAGCCTGGCTTGACCCGACTTGCGAGGGGCTCGCGAGGGGAGGCAGCTGTGGCGAAGCGGTAACCAGAACGCGAGAAATGGCTCGAGCGAGAATAAGCACCCCTTCCCCGAACACACGCAAATCTCAAATTCGAATCCAACTTAAATCCAGCGAGGGAAAAGCTACAGCCAAAGGGAAAGGCAACGAAAAGCAGACAAAAGGCCGCGTCCGGCACCTAATCTAGTCTTGGACGTCTTCTCACCAGCGCGGAGCTAAGTGCTGTCCACTGGGCATGGGAGGGAGCCCCAGGGCCTGAGGCCGGCACCCCTGAGACTCCGGGGCGTGTACAGCCCCACTCATTATTATGTGAGAGTGTCACGGGGCGGCGAGCTTCACAGGCACTGGGCCTTCTTCACAGGTACTGGCCTTGCTTCATATCGCCAGACGAGGGCCCCGCCTTGCGCCATGCTCTAGTGCCATCAGCAATGACCGGAACCCAGGACGCCGCCCGATGGGGTAGAGCGGTCGCCAGCGGTTCCCCTAACGACCACGGGTCCTCTGCCAGGGGCAGGCCCTGAGGCACCTCCCCAGCAGAGGGCCTACCTCCTGAGAACGCCTTGCTCCGAACGCCGCGGTGGTGATGTCGGATCCCAGCCCCTCTCCTGCAGCCCCCTGCGCGCTCCTTCTGAGGGGTAGGAGATTGTGGGAGCGGGGCAGCTGCTTGCCACCGCGACCTGCACCTCCTGCGATCCATGGTTAGCATGTACCTGTCCCTGAAGAGTCAGCGGTGCCCGATAATCGTTGCCTCCAGCGTGGCTAGCGGGTTCGTCCTGGGGCTCCTAGAAGGGCTCAGCTTCCGTTGCCTCGTCCCCCCAGCTTGGGCCGAGGAGCGAGCCTTGTCCGTTCTCGTGAGGGTGCCCTTGGTCCATCATGAGCGGCACATATTCCTCCGGCGCCATCATTCCGAATGCCACGCCGTGATGCCCCGCATGCCACGCGGTCCTGCCTGTCACGCCCGCTGCGGGGTGGCAGCGCGGCCGCCCACTGGGGCCGCGGGTCGCGTTGAGTCCTTCTTCGCGGGCCGGGGGCGGGGTTAGCGCCGCCGCCGGTCCGGTGCTAACAGCTTCACTGGCGTCGGAGTAGCCTTGGAGCCCACGGGCGCGTGCGGAGCCCCCATGCGGGTCGCCTTGGGCTTGAGATGGGATCTGGGTGGAGAAGGGGTGAGCCCCCGAGGCGGCGAAGCCCAGGAGCTCCGCCACTCGTTCCAGTAGCACGTCGTGGCCGCCCTCCAGTAGTCTGCACCGTAGCAGCTCTCGGGCCACCGTGAGCGCGGCCCTTGAGTTCGCCTGCTCCCGGCGGGTGTACGGTGTCGTTGCCGCGGCGTGATTGGAGGCCCTTGCTGCTGACCGTGCCTGCCGTGGTGTAAGAGTTGTCGAAGTCTATCCGCGTCGCCCGCGGCCCGCAGCGCCCTGCGGACCGCGAGCTGCCTGGGGCACGGGGTCGCCCCAGGCGAGCGGTTCCGCGCGGACGGGCCACGCAGCCCATGGGTCAGGGTTGCCCTCCTGGTCGCCGGGCATGGTGGTGAAGACGTGACGGGGCACGGAGTGGTGGAGGACGAATTCCGGCGCACCCCTACCTGGCACGCCAAATGTTGGATCACGGGTTCCGGCAGACCCCTAAGGTTCGAACACTGGGGTGCGCGCGGAGATCACGCCTTCTACCTCCCCGTCTCGCAAAGATCTAAACTACTAAAAGAACTACACAAGGGACACAAGATTTATACTGGTTCAGGCCACCATTGTGGTGTAATACCCTACTCCAGTGTGTGGTTGGTGGATTGCCTCCTGGGGCTGATGATGATGAACAATACAAGGAAGAACAGCCTCGCGAGGGTCTGTTCTTGGCTGGGGCGATGAACTGCTAGGAGGAGTTCAGTCACCCTTCTCTCTCTCACTCTCTCTTTCGGATTGCCCTTCCAGATTCCAGATGCCTCTACCCTGGGGGCGGCTAGTCCTATTTATAGAGGCCCTGGTCCTCTCCCCAAATATTGAGCGGGAAGGGAGCCAACAGTGGCGGGCTAATTTGAAGGGGGACAACAGGTACACTTATCCTGACTAAAGTTGGTCTTCGCCTGCCAAAGGCTCTGCGGTGACGCCATGCTGGGCTCCATGGTGACCTCCGTATCGTAGTCCGCCTAGTCTTGGTCTCGTTGCACCGAAATGGCAACCTTTGCCTGACGCCTCGGTACTCCGCGGCTGCGCTTGCCCCCTTTGCACCAAAGAGGAAAGAAGGACGCTACGCACGCTGGCGCCCGCCTGGCACCCTGAGTCGTCATGGCTTGCGTCATGGGCACCTCGCGAGGTACCCTGCCTTGATATCTCCGCCTCCTCGCGAGCTAGCCTGATGAGGCTGCGTCTGAGGATGCACCGTGTCGTCTGCCCCGCGAGGCTTGGCCCCTCGCGAGGGTCTTGAGCCTTGTGTTGATGAAGATGGGCCGCGCTGGGCCCCCATTTGAGCCACGCCGCAGGACGCAGGCAGGCAAGTCTGGGGACCCCCGTTCCCAGAACACCGACAACACTGAATTTACATTGCAATCTCGGTGGGACCGATCCACTCTTTCGGTGAGACTGAAAAGTTACGAAAGGGAAACAGAGAGTTTGCAATCCCATCTCAGTGAGACCGAGATCCCTATCGGTAGAACCGATTTGCTAGGGTTTGGCAATGGCTATGACAAGTGAAACTCGGTGGCGCCGGGTTGAAAGAATCGGTAGGGCCGAGTTTGGCTTAGGGTTTAGGTCAAATGTGGATATGGGAAAGTAGTTGAGGGTTTTGGAGCATATCACTAAGCACATGAAGCAAGAGGCTCATTATGCAACACCTCATCCCTCCTTGATAGTATTGGCTTTTACTAAAGACTCAATGTGATCTTGGATCACTAAAATATAAAATGAAGAGTCTTGAGCTTTTGAGCTTGAGCTAATCCTTTGTCCTTAGCATTTTGAGGGTTCCACTTTCACCATCCATGCCATGCCAATCATTGAGCTTTCCTGGAATAATCATCTTGGAATATCATTAGCTCAATGAGCTATATGTTGTTATGAATTACCAAAACCACCTAGGGATAGTTGCACTTTCAACCGCTTAGTGATAAAGTAGAGCATTACAGTGCGATTGCATTGCATACAATAAAGCGACAACCATATGGCTCCTGCCAGTTGCCAATAACTCGGTTACAAAACATGATCATCTCATACAATAAAATTTAGCATCATGTCTTGACCATATCACATCACAACATGCCCTGCAAAAACAAGTTAGACATCCTCTACTTTGTTTGTTGCAAGTTTTACGTGGCTGCTACGGGCTTAAGCCAGAACCAATCTTACCTACGCATCAAAACCACAACGATAGTTTGTCAAGTTGGTGCTGTTTTAACCTTCGCAAGGACCGGGCGTAGCCACACTTGGTTCAACTTAAGTTGGAGAAACTGACACCCGCCAGCCACTTGTGTGCAAAGCACGTTGGTAGAACCAGTCTCGCGTAAGCGTACGCGTAATGTCGGTCCGGGCCGCTTCATCCAACAATACCGCTGAACCAAAGTATGACATGCTGGTAAGCAGTATGACTTATATCGCCCACAACTCACTTGTGTTCTACTCATGCATATAACATCAACACATAAAACCTAGGCTCCGATACCACTGTTGGGGAACGTAGTAATTTCAAAAAATTTCCTACGCACACGCAAGATCATGGTGATGCATAGCAACGAGAGGGGAGAGTGTTGTCTACGTACCCTCGTAGACCGAAAGTGGAAGCGTTATAACAACGCGGTTGATGTAGTCGTACGTCTTCACGGCCCGATTGATCAAGCACCGAAACTACGGTACCTCCGAGTTCTAGCACACGTTCAGCTCGATGACGATCCCCGGACTCCGATCCAGCAAAGTGTCGGGGAAGAGTTCCGTCAGCACGACAGCGTGGTGACGATCTTGATGTTCTACCGTCGCAGGGCTTCGCCTAAGCACCGCTACAATATTATGGTGGAGGGGGGCACCGCACACGGCTAAGAGATCTCAAGGATCAATTTTTGTATCTAGAGGTGCCCCCTGCCCCCGTATATAAAGGAGCAAGGGGGAGGGCCGGCCGGCCATGATGAGGCGCGCCAGGGAGGAGTCCTACTCCTACCGGGAGTAGGACTCCCTCATTTTCCTTGTCCAAGTAGGAGAGGGGGAATGAAGGGAGAGAGGAGAGGAAGGAAAGGGGGGGCGCCGCCCCTCCCTCCTTGTCCAATTAGGACTAGAGGGGGAGGGGGCGCGCGGCCTGCCCTGGCCACCCCTCCTCTTCTCCACTTTAGGCCCATGAGGCCCATTAACCCCCCGGGGGGTTCCGGTAACCCCCTGGTACTCCGGTTTTATCCGAAACTTCCCCGGAACACTTCCGGTGTCCGAATATAGTCGTCCAATATATCAATCTTTATGTATCGACCATTTCGAGACTCCTCGTTATGTCCGTGATCTTATCTGGGACTCCGAACTAACTTCGGTAAATCAAAACTAATAAACTCATAATATAACTATCATCGAAACCTTAAGCGTGTGGACCCTACGGGTTCGAGAACAATGTAGACATGACGGAGACACGTCTCCGGTCAATAACCAATAGCGGAACCTGGATGCTGATATTGGCTCCCACATATTCTATGAAGATCTTTTGTCGGTCAGACCGCATAACAACATACGTTGTTCCCTTTGTCATCGGTATGTTACTTGCCCGAGATTCGATCGTCGGTATCTCAATACCTAGTTCAATCTCGTTGCTGGCAAGTCTCTTTACTCATTCCGTAATACATCATCTCGCAACTAACTCATTAGTTGCATTGCTTACAAGGCTTGATGTGCATTACCGAGAGGGCCCAGAGATACCTCCCCGACAATCGGAGTGACAAATCCTAATCTCAAAATATGCCAACCCAACATGTACCTTTGGAGACACCTGTAGAGCACCTTTATAATCACCCAGTTACATTGTGACGTTTGGTAGCACACAAAGTGTTTCTCCGGCAAACGGGAGTTGCATAATCTCATAGTCATAGGAACATGTATAAGTTATGAATAAAGCAATAGCAACATACTAAACGATCGGGTGCTAAGCTAATGGAATGGGTCATGTCAATCACATCATTCTCCTAATAATGTGATCCCGTTAATCAAATGACAACACATGTCTATGGTTAGGAAACATAACCATCTTTGATTAATGAGCTAGTCAAGTAGAGGCATAGTAGTGACGTTTAGTTTGTCTATGTATTCACACAAGTATTATGTTTCCGGAAAATACAATTCTAGCATGAATAATAAACATTTATCATGATATACGGAAACAAAATAATAACATTATTATTACCTCTAGGGAATATTTCCTTCATCCCTGCCTCGTCGGGTCCATGTCACCTTCAACCTCTGCACCCGCGGCGATCTCCGTCGAATTCGGCGTCGACTGGCCGTCCCCGAGCCCGCTTTGCTCACCTGCAGGTCCAGGTGAGCTCCTGACTTCTTTCCCCCGCCCCTCTCATTGACGTTCATACCCGTAGCCGTCATTCCCGCTGTGGCCGAGCCCTCCCCCCTTACAGTCATCGCCGGCATGGTTTCGGTACCCCGTTGGTCACGCGCGCATGCCCACTCGCTTTGTTGGCCCGCGTAGACGCCGTAGGTACCTTGCGTCGCTCTTTTTGCTCGCCGTAGCCTAGATTCCTACGACGCCCGAAGTCCGGCGTCCGCTGCGGTGCTTGCCGCCACCACCTCAGTCCACCTCCGGCCTCGTAACCACTCCAGTCGGACGCGGCCTCATCTTCCCTTTCGAGCACAACAAGTCGCGCGAAAAAGGACCCCTGTAGGCGAATCCTGGCCGTCTCCGGCAATGTGCCGCCGCGGGAGAGGTCGCCGGATCCTTCTCCGGCGCCCTGCCGACATGGCCGGTCAGGGCCACTCCCCTGGTCACTGCCCCGTGGGCCCCCTGGACCAAGTTGACCACATTGGTCGTGGTCAACTATGCTGACTGGGCACTAAGTGCCACTGACACACGGGCCCCACCACATATTTTGTTAAATAAACGTTTTTATAAATAAAAATAATTAGTTAACCTAATCAGTCACTAACATGTGGGGCCCTACTGCTAATTAACTCTGTCTAATCTCTCCCTAATAATAAAGCACGGATTGAGTCTCCGGGTTCACCGTCGCGCATCTTTTGCATAATAGTCCCTAGGTTTTGGCATATCTAACCCGCAGTACACCGAGCAAAAAACGATTCGCCAGGTAATTCACCCCCAATTTTCCCCTCTGGGCCGCCACGCGCCAGAGATGACCGCGCCCGACCACCCAATTCCGCGCCTCTTGCAGGGGACCGCCGCCGACGAGGGCCACGCCGGCGATCTCCCCTCAGCCCGCCTGAGTCCTCTTTCCTCTCTGTTCTCCTCCTCTCTCTGCCCCCTGTTCAGCAGTGACCGCCCAAACTCGCCCTGACCTTGGCCATCTCCTTCCGCCCAGCTCCGGTCCGTCACCGGTCATCCGTGGCACGAGCGCTGCGCCTCCTCCTCAACCTCCTCATTCCGCTCCACTCCTCTTGGACTGCCCACGTGCGCCTCCCGAGCCCCCATTGACGCCTTATGCGGAGCTGTGGTATCGATGGTTGACCGCTGCCATGACCGGCCTCGTGCGCAGCTCCATGTCGCCATCCCCTACGCCTCCTCTCGCGTCTCCCCCATCTCGCCTATGCAGCACTGTGGCTGCACGTCGCCAGCGCCGTCTGCTGCAGACCCGCTCTCAACCCCCTACGGTATGGAATTTCTCTTGCTGGAGCATTTCAGTGAAAAGGAATTTGGTTCTGAAGCTTACGATCTGAAAAACATAGGAGAATTATGTTGCTCTATGTTGTGTTGTGGTTCCTGCTCAATAGGTGTTTATTTTTGTGCCTAAAAGGAAGTATGTGCTTTTCAGAATAAGCTCCATATATGTATATATTCATTGCCCGTGCTTGCCACTAACTGAAACGAGCTTAGTCAGTTTCAACATTATTTATTCCGTGAAGAGTGTATAGTGTATTTCTTTCTTCCTGCTCCATCTCAGAGGAAAAAGAAAATATTTGAATTATGTGTTTGAGCTATGAGGAACGCCTGTTATATCATTTATTCTCCTATAGGACATCTTAGTAGCTTTTCTTCTTGAAGTTATATTAGAAATAGGTAACTAGCTTCATTTCTCATAGGACATTCAAGAGTGAGTTGTTTTCTAAGGCTGGAAGGGAAGGAAGCAATGCAAGTGAGACACTTATATAATTCATTTGACCGCTCTTCTTTTCTTCATGTTCTTATTGGTCTCTTCTTTGGATGAGCTTTCTGAACACAATTTGAAGCTTCCAAGAAGCAAATTCCATACTCTACTACTGACTTGCTTTCCGGTGCTCTGGTGAGAGAAAATTTAGAAGCCAAGTTGTGCTATAGGACATAGGTAAACCTGCTTATCTCATTTAACTTATGTTCTTGGAAACTATCCTAATATCCTCCTGATGCTTCCTATCATGTTGACACATACCACTCTATGGCAACGTGAAGATATACTATGCCAAGGAGCTAAAAAAGGCCCTTGTTTTATGAGTGCTATTCCCATAGCCCTAACGATGAATTCTAGAAGCTATGTATTTTAGGCAAGATCCGTCAACGACAAGGTACCTGAGTCTGATGCAATTCAGGAGAAGCTGATGCCTGAAAAGTACACCACATCAAACGTCCAAGTGATTCTCCTGACCACGGTGGGGTACCAAGGACAATGTGATTAAGAGGTAGACACGGCAGTAGCAGAGTTGATCAGCTCCAAGCAGCTTTGCAATTGTATACATATATTCTCACCACAATTCATTACATGTAGGCTCTGTCTCCCTCCTCTCCTGAGAATTTGACAAATGTTGTTATCAAGGCATTTTGTTCTTCTAATCGATTCTAGAATAGATAAACATGTACTATGTGTTTCATATGAACTGTTAAGAACCCAACAACACATGGTTATTTCATCAATCTTATCAACTTTTAGTTAATGGAATTATCTATTGATTGTAGTATTAAGTTTGCTTGCATTTTCAGCTAAAAGAAAGGAAAAAAGGAACAACATACATTTATGCATTGCTTCATCCTTGCGACTGAGAGAGGCATGCGTTCTGCTGTGAAGAGTGCATAAATTGTTTTCATTGGCTTGATATTTATTTATACCAGCTAATTTGCAGGTCTTACAATTAATACTAATATTTAGGCACAGGACCAGGACCATGTGGATTGCATCATCTGGTATATCTCAATGGATTATGCTTTTGTTTTTTCCATGTTACTTGGTGTTACGTTTTGTTTCTTGCCTGACCACCATTTTCTTTTGGCATATCCTAGGTTTATGAAATACTGAATAATGTTGTTGATGAAGCTCAAGTAGGCTATGCTACTGAGATTAATGCAGTCCTTCATGATGACAATTCCGTTAGTGTAACTGACAACTGTCGTGGGGTATGTAGTTCCTAAAACCTATGAAAGACTTCCTGAATGTTCAATGGTTCTATAAATATTGTGGAAAAAGTAACTATCATGTGTTCAGTTTTGTGCTACTGCATGGTGTTGAACACCCTGAACGTGGCAATTTCGGGGCCTATAGGATGGTAGATGTCTGGGCCCATGGCTGTGAGCTCGGCCATATAGGCCCTTGAAAACTGACGACGACACCTCTCTTCAGGCAGAATGTTATGCACGAGCACAATGTGCGACAATTTTCAGAGTCATAGACCCGCTGGGAATTAGTGTTTGCATTTTTGTTTTTATGACGTCTGAACTTTAGCGGACAATGTTCACTCACACATGGCACATGCGCTAAACCAGCCGGCTGTTTGTTGGAAAGTTATACGAAATCTGAAGGAATCCAGCCTTCAAGTGTATCACCCATTATATCTCTACTCTGTTCTTCTTTGCTCTGCTTTTCAGGAAGAAGGTGGATTGGTGGCCATTTCCTGTATGCAGAGGGGATGGCAACGACTGTTCCTTGGTTGAAGGATGCAATGCATCTCGCTGAATTTCAAGATGTACGATTTTGGGTCTGCCTAGATACCTATGCAGGGGAGAAGAACTCTGCAAGTTGGGTAGAAAACTAGGCATGATTCTCAGTAATATTCTTTACTTGGTACTTGATGATTACTCTTTACTTGGTACAAGGTACTTGATGATTCTAATATAGTCTGACCCTGCTGCAGATAGTAGTTTACATACATGCCTAAATGTGTTGGAGATGCATTGCACTGTGTTTCATAGGTGGCCGTGACCGTGCAGGTTGACTAAAAGTAATCCATCATCACATCAAGTTTCTGGAATTCCTTGGATCAAAAACAGATCAAGATGCATCTGGTTAAATTTCAGGGATCGAAATCGATACAGATAAAAAATGGCTCAATGAAAGTTGTATTATCTGCATACTCTTTGTTGGTATATAAATCATGGCTCCCCTAATACTTTATTCCCATGTAAAATATCTAATTCCTGCATTACTTTGGAGTGCACACGTCAGTTAAGAAAGGATACTACAAGTTATATATAGTGATCTGTATTGCTTACATCTAATATATAATCTATACATGATGGTTTCAAATTATGTGCTAATGGTTGTACAATCGTATTTCAACTGAATTACAGCCAAAGTGTTCATCTTGGCTACTTCTTTACTTTTGCCCAAATTAAATGGTGGAGTATGGCCACTACCAGCTATGGTAAAATGTGGTAGCCTTAAATTGTCTTCGGTTTAGTCTCTTCTGTTTTCATGTGTTCTACATAAGTCTATGAGCCTTATGTCTCAATAAAATAAAATGTGCGAGAATAGGACTGAAAATCAAAGCTACTCATCATTTCGTGTGGGATGTGAGTCTAGTTGAAACTTGAGTGTACCAACTGGAATTTTGCTGTTCGACAATTGGAAAAATAGCCTACTCGAGGGTGTTTGGCCTTTTGCGCATCACCAGCCATTCACGGCGCTCACACAAGCATCATATTTTGGTCTGGCATCAAAAGTCCAAGCATACAAGTGTTACAATTATTTATAGCAATATGAAATATACTTACCATTATATGCACAGATAATCACTCTTTTTTTATGTTACGCCCTCCGTTCCAAATTACTCGTCGTGGTTTTAGTTCAACTAAAACCACGACGAGTAATTTGGAACGGAGGGAGTATTAAACAAGAAATTCAGGCATTTGCCATTAACCACAAATTAAGAAAAATGAATAAAGGTCTAATTTGCCTCCATTCTGTCACGACCGGTTTTTCCGGACATTGATTTCTAGAAAATGGCCGTCGTGCTCACCAGCCCCAGGATTACTGTTAGCTGATGAGGCACCAACTTGATACAGAAATTCCAAGCAAAAATACAAAATATGTAGTACAAGACCATTGTGGCCTATGAGTACGTCAAATGGTTTCTAGTGGTCGATGGCGGAAGCGGTTTGTGAGTCATCAGTGTCTATGGGACTCCATTTCCCACAGGAACAGCTGACCAGGTTAACTCCTATCTTCGCGAGGCTGCTATCACCGTTGCTTAGGTCCCGAGGCTGTCATCGCCACGCTCCTCTCCAAGCAAGCAATCTGGCCAAGACAATAGCCAGGGACAAGCCAGTGAGTGCTTTGAATGTACTCGCAAACATTAAGAACACAGGTATAATAAAATTGATAATCATGCACTGAAAAATTCCATGATCACATCGTCAGTCATAAATAAAACTTCTTTTATGCATGCAAGCAGGTTATTTTCATGCAACATGAATAAGCAGTAATACAGTGGGAATAAAACGCCGCAGTCGGGCGTCTGAGCGACACCACATAAAGGGCTTTAAAAGAAATGCCACAGTCGGGCGTCTGAGCGACACCACATAAAGGGCTTTAAAAGAAATGCCATAGTCGGGCGTCTGAGCGACACCACACAAAGGGCTTTAAAAGAAATGCCACAGTCGGGCGTCTGAGCGACACCACATAAAGGGCTTTAAAAGAAATGCCACAGTCGGGCGTCTGAGCGACACCACATAAAGGGCTTTTAAAAGAAATGCCACAGTCGGGCGTCTGAGCGACACCACATAAAGGGCTTTAAAAGATAAATAATCACAATGAATATCCAGGAGGTAGAACCGTCCCAGGGATACTCGATAATACAGATAATGCAACGGGTTAGTCCATCACAAAATAATAATCATGGTCCTCACAAGTAACTAGTCGGTATCCATGTTTGGTTTAACAATATCTCCTCCGAAGACCGACACTAAGACCAACACTTGACCCATCCCAGACTGTAATCCTTAACCATGGACACGGCTATTCGAATAGGTTTAATCTCTGCAGAGGGTGTACTCTTTACCCACGAGTAACGGATTCCTTTAGTCCATCGGGACTAATTCTGTCTACGTCCTTTTAGTTGAAAACACGCCTAACTTGCACACACCAGCTTAACTCACCGGTGTCTGGAATCACCCACGACACCTGTCAAGCAAACTCTAAGTGGGGAGGCTACAACCTCGCGTGGCATGGGATCAAATTTATATCGCGCGCTCTAAGGGGTGGCCTCCCCTCTCGGTCCCAACCGGAAACACCCATGCCCCCGGACCAGGTGGCCTGCCTACCGGCTACAACCGGTATCTTCCACCATGGCCTCTCTGTATGGTGTGTGCTTGAAAGGGGTTGACGACTTACTGAACCATACCCTACCCGCGGTAGGGACAAGTGGTAGTACAAAACAAGTATGGGGTTACTGGAACAAGACTCGATCTACGGTCGACTCAGGAGGTTTATAAATTCCCTGCATGACATGTATAACAAATATATTTCAACCAACAAAATCACCACTCAATATACCTTACCATGCCATACCGGACATAACCGTCCCGACGGAGACCGGCGATAAGCTCACGCCTACCCAAGGCAGAGGCTTTCCCGGATTTCTTTCCGGCATGCATGCAAGGCACATGAGGATGATTACCATCACCAGTATATTCATTTCCAACAGCAAGGAAATCACTAATATGCCTTCATGCAAACGATCACATCGCCACATAAAATAACGAGTTATCCAAAATGAGATGGTGTTATAAACGAGTCAACTAACACACCAAAAATATTATGCCGGGGTTCAGAATGCTTGCCTTCATGGTGTGGAAAGGCAGGGTGCACTCCAAAACTTTTGAAAGTTTTCTCCTCTCTCCAAAAATCCTATTCAAAATATTTTTGAATCAATATATAGTTTCAAAAACAGTACCAAAAAGTTGTCTGAATTTTTTTGAAATAAATCTTAAAATAAACTAGACAGAATTTGAGAGATGTAGGAAAAAGAATCAATTCATTTGGAGTTATATTCAAAAAGTTATAGACAGTCAAAGCTGTGGTCAAAATCTGTTTTTAATAAAATCAGGAAAAAGAAAACGTTTCAGAGGGGAATACGCTTTCGGAGCGGGGGAAACGTACTGGGGTGGATTACGCCTTCACTTAACCCACATGGATAGGTACAGGGTCACTGACAGTGGGTCCAGGGGGCCCACTAGTCAGGTTTGACCAGTCGCCGCGCCTCCTTCTTCCTCCTTTGTCCGAGCGGGGCGAGGTTCCAGCGTTGCTCGCCGGTGAACGGCGGCACCGTTCGAGAAACCGAAGCCATCCACGGGCACAGGGGGGAGAGGCGGTCCCGTCGGTGGTTGCTATGGTCTCGGGGTGGACGGAGTCGTCGGCGGTGAGCTTCGCGGCGGAGGGAGCTTCGGGAGCAAAGTGTGTTTGGGGCTACGGTGTTTCCCGATCAAAATCGAGTAGGGGGATGGTTTCACGGGAGGAAGAGAGAGTTCCTGGTGAAGAGAACGGAGAGGGGGAGGCCCTGGTTGCGGTGAATGGAGCTGGGACGTGGCGGCGGCCGAACCGGCCGGAGTTGGGGAAGACGGCTTTCCCCCGACGATTGCTGGCTGTGGGGGTGCCATGGGGGTGGCCTGAGGTTGTCTGCGTGCTTGAATGAGTTCGGGGGCCTCCTTATATAGCGCGACGAGGTCGGTTTGCGGCGGCCGGATAAGAACGAGGGCGGACCGCCTTCCTGTAGTGGCAGGGCGTCGTGGCGGTGACGAGCGCTAGGGGACACGCTTGCGGATGAGCACGCACTGCTCCAGGAGGCAGGTGGCGAGCGGGGGAGGCTCGGCGGCGCCGACATGAGCAGGGGCTGTCGGGCGGCCGTGGCGGCTAACTCTTGGCCTGCCGGGGCGTGGCGAGGGGCGGCTTGTCGCGTTGCGGTGAGAATGGAGCGAGTGGCGTGGCTCTGCAGTGGTGGCAAGGCCAGGGGCGCGACGCGTCGACTCGGGCGCGGCACGTGCAAAACGCATGCCAAACGCACGCTCTGCTCGCGCTCTGGGCACGCACGGGATGTGCTCGACACAATGCCAGAGCACGCTAGAGGTCGCGGGAGAGGCTGGCGAGAAACAGGGCTAGGTTAGGGATAGTGGGGTGATCAAGGGACAAGGTGGTTAGGTCAGGAGACCAAGTTCACAATGCAAATTCAAGATCATGTCAAATTTGGCCATGCTCTCAAGGTGTTTGACAAAATGCCACAGGCGCCTAGGCTCTTCTTGGGGTGGCCAAATTCTCCAGATCAGGGTCTCCTTAGATGCAAGAGAGAGTGGTGAGGTTAGTTTGCCAAAAGCAGAAACTTGTTAGTGCAAGTTTTGCAAAACTTCAATTTTGGACCGAAAGAAAAAGGCATTACTTCATGAACCAAAAATAATCCAATGGGTGCATGCTCCTGGATTTAGGGGTTTGGTAGGGCTATCTACAAGTGGGAGAAAGCACAAGATCATTGGAGCAAAATTAAATAGGGTTGTAGTAGAAATCACAAGGCTGGACCAGAATGAAAATGAGGTTGATTCACTCAAAATTTTCAAATAACATCACTGGGTTTTTGCATAATGTTGAATCATATGCTACTACCAACATCCCATAATTTTGGTGGAGGCCAGAAAGAAATATTTTAATGGGTTGTAGTGCAAATTTGCACTCTGGACCAGAGAAGAAAAATTGATGCAGAGCTCAAAATATTACATGAATAAAAGATATTTTTGTATAAAAGTGATTTAAAAACATCACATGACATCTCCAAATTTTGGGTGGAAATTTTAGGTGAATTTATCAAATGGTTGTAGTTCAATTATGGCCATATAACCTTGAAAAACCATTTTTCAAGAAAATAAAGATTAAGCAAATTAATTATGTAATTAGTTATACTGATAAAAGTAGAGTTTTTCTTGAGAGGTTAAACAAGTCCAATAACATATTTGAAAGGTTTTCCCTTTAGGGAACAACTCCATGATAATAAGAAAGGAAATGTTTAAAAAAATCAAAAGGGAGTCCAAAAAAATCAGAGTTTTAATTCCTGGAAATTTTTTTAATTTAATAAAACAAGGCCAAAATTTTGGGGTGTCACAACACTACCCCCCTTAAGAAAAATCTCGTCCTCGAGATTTGCTAAGAGCTGTTTTAAGAAAAACTATACGCAATAAAAATGTGGCTACAGTGAGAGGGCAATAAGTGGTGAAAAACCACAGTGTGAATACTGGTGCTGCGTGGAAAATCTACAGTTCGGGACAAAACGTGAGATTTCTACACTGGATATAAATTTAGAATAACTTCTAAATTTAAATATACGCTGGTCGTACCCGACAGCACAGTGCTCTCTCTGGCCTACAGGTGGACCCGGGGCCCACTGTTAGCCTCTTCTTCTCCCTCTGGTTCTCTCTTCTTCCTCTCTCCCGCACGCTTTCTCCACCGGCGATGCCTAGCGCGTAGGGCATCTAGGCCGTACCGCGGTAGTGCGCGGCGTGCTAGCTGCCGGTGCAGCGTGCACTCACCTCGCGAGCCAGCGCGCTGTCGGCACTGCTTGCGGATTTGTCTCCAAATACCGGCGATCGGCGACGAGCGGCGTTGGTGGACTTCGCCCATCGTACACCGAGCTCGAGCTATAAAATGGCCGTGGTGCCCCTCTCTTCTTCCTCACACCTGGCCTCACTTCTCCTCCTCCATTACTGCTTATAAAAGCTCGGGTGTTGGCTCTAATGGCGGAGGCGATGCCAGACTGGTTTGCGATCCTGATATGCGGAGGGCTGGCAACACTGCTGGGGCTCTCCGTGCTCCTGTGCGCGATGATCCTCGACGATCGTCGCGACGCTGCTGCTCGGGTGTTGGCTCTCCACGGTGGTGGTGATCACGAGGAGTAGATGGGGTGTGCCGGGTGCTAACTGTTGTTAGGGGGTGATTAGCTGGATGTAACACCGTTGCAAAGTTTGGCAAACAGTGTATGTGTCCGAATGATTATGTTTGTGAGTCTGCTGCCGTGGTGCTGTGTGAAATTAATTAATCCACGCCGTGAGAAGGTGCAGATGTAGCAACTCAGGGAAAAGAAATCTCACTCCAGGATTTTGCGAGGGAAAAACAGTTAATTTAAAGGGGCATAAACCACAACAAAAACTACACACATTAGTAGAAGCCAAATAATTGACTCGTCGCACAAACTCAGGGTATCACGCATAAGTCACACACATAAATAAATGTTGCAATAATGAACACCGCAGCGACGTCTAAAATGGGAACGGTAACTGGACGGGGTCCCTAGAAAACATCTCTGGTACTGGGATACACTCCTCTTCTATCGGGGGAAGTGGATTGACCAGTCGATGCACGTGTCTCTCCTGGTCGGGCCTTAGTGCTCTGCCGATGGCGATTTGAGGATTTAAATCTGCGAGGCTCTGGAGATAACCCATCACACGTTGGGTTAAACGCTCTTGAGCGATGACGTACTGGACAAGGTTGGCTAGGACTGGGTCTCTCTCAATTCGTCCACCGGGAAAAGATGTCACTCCTCCGGGTGCTGCACGGCTCGGGAAGTAATAATACCCTCGTTTGCTGGCATAGGGTACCGCGAATCGAAGGCGAGCAAGCGCTTCGCATGCAACAGCTTCTATGGCCATATGTGGGGTTGGCATAGATTTCCCCATGAAGGAGACCTCCGTTGGGTCTTGGTTTGAGTTTACGGGAGGGATGTGTACTGCTGCCCAATATCTCGAGGTGGAAGGGGTAATTCTTGATTTGAACAGCTCGTACTGGGGTGGCTGGGTAGCGCCCATGGTACTGCAGGTAAAATCCCGCAATATCTTGACAAAACTACCTGGGGTTGCATCTGGGGTTCTCAGATAAATGCTAGGGCTCGGCATGGCAAGAAATGGTTGTGAGGGTGGTGCACAAGGTGAGAGGTGCTTGGCAAGGTCACGCGGTGGCCTTTTTATAGCACCGGAGCTGGGTCATTTTTACCGAGGTGAATGGTAAAGAAAATTTTCAGCTCTGTTCCAAGGGTCGGGGTCAAGCCACAGATTCACACATTTCACTATAGTGATGTGTTACTGTGGGGCTGACGGGGTGGTTTTTTGGTAACTGTGTCCGGGATAGAAATCTTATACTGCATATTGGCGTATCCAAGCAAGGCTACTATTAAAACAGAGGCACGAGAACAGGCGGCATTTAATTACAAGGCCACATGATTACAAAGCGAGGGTACACTGGGACTCGATACGACTCGGGTGACTTAGTCTACCTCGTTTACATCCAAGCGGGCGTGCCTTGAGGCTCCTCCACGGGTCTCGTCGTCGGAATTAGCTGGAGTGGGTTGAGGGGCTGCAGGCTCGGGGTAGCGATGAGGACCATCTCGGGGATTGTTGGCCACAATCCCGTTGGAGTGCTCTCCCAATATGCGACGAAGCACCTCTGGGGTTATCGTAGCACCTTGGCCGATGGCTGGGGCAGGCCTCAGGGACTCGATCGGGTGTCCAAATAGCACGACTGGGTTGTCGGCATTGGGCTCGTTCTCTTCTCTCGCCGGGGCTCGACGAACCAGCTCTCCACGAGCTGCAATTAGATCAATAGTGATTTGATTGCACAGTTCCTCTAGTGCACTTATATAGCGCACTAGGTGCAACAATGCAGGATCTGTCTCGTGATCTCCGTTGGCAACTTGGGGTGGTCTACCATACCCTTCACGTCTGGGGTAGTAGTGGAACGAGCGACAGTTAACTCTGGGCGACAAGTGCCTGAGATGAACTATAGCCTCTCAAGCAGCTAGTTGGATGGCTTGAGGTTCAAAGGAAGTTGTCCTTCCGGTGAACCTGTAGGGGCGTTCGGGTGCTAGACCCCTACTGTAGATGTGTACAGTGGCCCAGAATTGACGGTTCTCACCGCTCATGGGTCCTTGGTACACAACATATTCTGGGGGCTCTTCTAACGCATAGGCACGACGGGTGAGGTTTGCGAGTATGGTCACAAAGCCTCCAAGGTTGGTTGCCGTGGTCTCATTGTGCACGATAGGGCCAGGCATTGTGGCTTGGTTTGGGTAGAGGTTGTGCTGGGCTGTGTTGGGGCTAGCGTGCCCCTCTTTATGGGAAAAGGGGACGGAGTCTTCCTTCGCACGTTTGTGAGAAAGGACTATTTAGGATTCGATCACTGGCGCATGACCAACAGGTTAGGTTGATAGGTTGGGCACCGACTGCCAAAAGGTGTTGGGTTACTGTGTGGCTATCTTGCACGAGAAGCTTGGCTGGGGTTTGGTGGGTTGGTTTGCCTAAGTTTATTGACCTGGCTAAGATAGGATTAGCCAATGGTCAGCCTGGCTCTGGTACCAAGTCTGTCACGACCGGTTTTTCCGGACATTGATTTCTAGAAAATGGCCGTCGTGCTCACCAGCCCCAGGATTACTGTTAGCTGATGAGGCACCAACTTGATACAGAAATTCCAAGCAAAAATACAAAATATGTAGTACAAGACCATTGTGGCCTATGAGTACGTCAAATGGTTTCTAGTGGTCGATGGCGGAAGCGGTTTGTGAGTCATCAGTGTCTATGGGACTCCATTTCCCACAGGAACAGCTGACCAGGTTAACTCCTATCTTCGCGAGGCTGCTATCACCGTTGCTTAGGTCCCGAGGCTGTCATCGCCACGCTCCTCTCCAAGCAAGCAATCTGTCCAAGACAATAGCCAGGGACAAGCCAGTGAGTGCTTTGAATGTACTCGCAAACATTAAGAACACAGGTATAATAAAA
Organism: Triticum urartu; assembly: GCF_056163025.1. Taxonomy (NCBI): domain Eukaryota; kingdom Viridiplantae; phylum Streptophyta; class Magnoliopsida; order Poales; family Poaceae; genus Triticum; species Triticum urartu. The sequence continues at coordinate 563,252,211 of NC_141875.1, forward strand.
TTGATAATCATGCACTGAAAAATTCCATGATCACATCGTCAGTCATAAATAAAACTTCTTTTATGCATGCAAGCAGGTTATTTTCATGCAACATGAATAAGCAGTAATAGAGTGGGAATAAAACGCCGCAGTCGGGCGTCTGAGCGACACCACATAAAGGGCTTTAAAAGAAATGCCACAGTCAGGCGTCTGAGCGACACCACATAAAGGGCTTTAAAAGAAATGCCACAGTCGGGCGTCTGAGCGACACCACATAAAGGGCTTTAAAAGAAATGCCACAGTCGGGCGTCTGAGCGACACCACATAAAGGGCTTTAAAAGAAATGCCACAGTCGGGCGTCTGAGCGACACCACATAAAGGGCTTTTAAAAGAAATGCCACAGTCGGGCGTCTGAGCGACACCACATAAAGGGCTTTAAAAGATAAATAATCACAATGAATATCCAGGAGGTAGAACCGTCCCAGGGATACTCGATAATACAGATAATGCAACGGGTTAGTCCATCACAAAATAATAATCATGGTCCTCACAAGTAACTAGTCGGTATCCATGTTTGGTTTAACAATATCTCCTCCGAAGACCGACACTAAGACCAACACTTGACCCATCCCAGACTGTAATCCTTAACCATGGACACGGCTATTCGAATAGGTTTAATCTCTGCAGAGGGTGTACTCTTTACCCACGAGTAACGGATTCCTTTAGTCCATCGGGACTAATTCCGTCTACGGCCTTTTAGTTGAAAACACGCCTAACTTGCACACACCAGCTTAACTCACCGGTGTCTGGAATCACCCACGACACCTGTCAAGCAAACTCTAAGTGGGGAGGCTACAACCTCGCGTGGCATGGGATCAAATTTATATCGCGCGCTCTAAGGGGTGGCCTCCCCTCTCGGTCCCAACCGGAAACACCCATGCCCCCGGACCAGGTGGCCTGCCTACCGGCTACAACCGGTATCTTCCACCATGGCCTCTCTGTATGGTGTGTGCTTGAAAGGGGTTGACGACTTACTGAACCATACCCTACCCGCGACAGGGAAAAGTGGTAGTACAAAACAAGTATGGGGTTACTGGAACAAGACTCGATCTATGGTCGACTCAGGAGGTTTATAAATTCCCTGCATGACATGTATAACAAATATATTTCAACCAACAAAATCACCACTCAATATACCTTACCATGCCATACCGGACATAACCGTCCCGACGGAGACCGGCGATAAGCTCACGCCTACCCAAGGCAGAGGCTTTCCCGGATTTCTTTCCGGCATGCATGCAAGGCACATGAGGATGATTACCATCACCAGTATATTCATTTCCAACAGCAAGGAAATCACTAATATGCCTTCATGCAAACGATCACATCGCCACATAAAATAACGAGTTCTCCGAAATGAGATGGTGTTATAAACGAGTCAACTAACACACCAAAAATATTATGCCGGGGTTCAGAATGCTTGCCTTCATGGTGTGGAAAGGCAGGGTGCACTCCGAAACTTTTGAAAGTTTTCTCCTCTCTCCAAAAATCCTATTCAAAATATTTTTGAATCAATATATAGTTTCAAAAACAGTACCAAAAAGTTGTCTGAATTTTTTTGAAATAAATCTTAAAATAAACTAGACAGAATTTGAGAGATGTAGGAAAAAGAATCAATTCATTTGGAGTTATATTCAAAAAGTTATAGACAGTCAAAGCTGTGGTCAAAATCTGTTTTTAATAAAATCAGGAAAAAGAAAACGTTTCAAAGGGGAATACGCTTTCGGAGCGGGGGAAACATACTGGGGTGGATTACGCCTTCACTTAACCCACGTGGATAGGTACAGGGTCACTGACAGTGGGTCCACGGGGCCCACTGGTCAGGTTTGACCAGTCGCCGCGCCTCCTTCTTCCTCCTTTGTCCGAGCGGGGCGAGGTTCCGGCGTTGCTCGCCGGCGAACGGCGGCACCGTTCAAGAAACCGAAGCCATCCACGGGCTCAGGGGGTCGAGGCGGTCCCGTCGGTGGTTGCTATGGTCTCGGGGTGGACGGAGTCGTCGGCGGTGAGCTTCGCGGCGGAGGGAGCTTCGGGAGCAAAGTGTGTTGGGGGCTACGGTGGTTCCCGATCAAAATCGAGTAGGGGGATGGTTTCACGGGAGGAAGAGAGAGTTCCTGGTGAAGAGAACGGAGAGGGGGAGGCCCTGGTTGCGGTGAATGGAGCTGGGACGTGGCGGCGGCCGAACCGGCCGGAGTTGGGGAAGACGGCTTTCCCCCGACGATTGCTGGCTGTGGGGGTGCCATGGGGGTGGCCTGAGGTTGTCTGCGTGCTTGAATGAGTTCGGGGGCCTCCTTATATAGCGCGACGAGGTCGGTTTGTGGCGGCCGGATAAGAACGACGGCGGACCGCCTTCCTGTAGTGGCAGGGCGTCGTGGCGCCGACGAGCGCTAGGGGACACGCTTGCGGATGAGCAAGCACTGCTCCAGGAGGCAGGGGGCGAGCGGGGGAGGCTCGGCGGTGCCGACATGAGCAGGGGCTGTCGGGCGGCCGTGGCGGCTAGCTCTTGGCCTGCCGGGGCGTGGCGAGGGGCGGCTTGTCGCGTTGCGGTGAGAATGGAGCGAGTGGCGTGGCTCTGCAGTGGTGGCAAGGCCAGGGGCGCGACGCGTCGGCTCGGGCGCGGCACGTGCAAAACGCGTGCCAAACGCACGCTCTGCTCGCGCTCTGGGCACGCACAGGATGTGCTCGACACAATGCCAGAGCACGCTAGAGGTCGCGGGAGAGGCTGGCGAGAAACAGGGCTAGGTTAGGGATAGTGGGGTGATCAAGGGACAAGGTGGTTAGGTCAGGAGACCAAGTTCACAATGCAAATTCAAGATCATGTCAAATTTGGCCATGCTCTCAAGGTGTTTGACAAAATGCCACAGGCGCCTAGGCTCTTCTTGGGGTGGCCAAATTCTCCAGATCAGGGTCTCCTTAGATGCAAGAGAGAGTGGTGAGGTTAGTTTGCCAAAAGCAGAAACTTGTTAGTGCAAGTTTTGCAAAACTTCAATTTTGGACCGAAAGAAAAAGGCATTACTTCATGAACCAAAAATAATCCAATGGGTGCATGCTCCTGGATTTAGGGGTTTGGTAGGGCTATCTACAAGTGGGAGAAAGCACAAGATCATTGGAGCAAAATTAAATAGGGTTGTAGTAGAAATCACAAGGCTGGACCAGAATGAAAATGAGGTTGATTCACTCAAAATTTTCAAATAACATCACTGGGTTTTTGCATAATGTTGAATCATATGCTACTACCAACATCCCATAATTTTGGTGGAGGCCAGAAAGAAATATTTTAATGGGTTGTAGTGCAAATTTGCACTCTGGACCAGAGAAGAAAAATTGATGCAGAGCTCAAAATATTACATGAATAAAAGATATTTTTGTATAAAAGTGATTTATAAACATCACATGACATCTCCAAATTTTGGTTGGAAATTTTAGGTGAATTTATCAAATGGTTGTAGTTCAATTATGGCCATATAACCTTGAAAAACCATTTTTCAAGAAAATAAAGATTAAGCAAATTAATTATGTAATTAGTTATACTGGTAAAAGAAGAGTTTTTCTTGAGAGGATAAACAAGTCCAATAACATATTTGAAAGGTTTTCCCTTTAGGGAACAACTCCATGATAATAAGAAAGGAAATGTTTAAAAAAATCAAAAGGGAGTCCAAAAAAAATCAGAGTTTTAATTCCTGGCAAAAAATTTAATTTAATAAAACAAGGCCAAAATTTTGGGGTGTGACACATTCACAGTTTTATCTGGTCTAGTTTGGCAATGTATTAGATATTGTTCTATTGGTCATGAAACAAACCATGTATAGAGCTAGGTCCAGGTGAGGTGGAGGATTCATTAGTATAAGTCAGGAAATGCCCGTCAAAGAAATGGAAGCTGCTTGGCCAAAGAAGTTTCAGGGTGGTGCCTTAGAGCATCAAGCGGTGATAATGTCGTCACGTCTTAAAATTTCCAAATGGTCTCCTAAAAATTCTTATCTCATCCTGGACTATTTTCACCAATGAATCTCAAGCACGACCTCATCATCAATGCGGCAGGTATGTGGTTAGCAGAAGAAAAAAACACTAAAAGTGCCTTCCTTCAGGCCATGACCCCTGCATGTTGCATGTCCCTTATGTCTTTACCAATGGCCATGAGGGCCATTCAGTGCAGTACATAACATACAATGATCTTCCACATTAAGTCTTACACATAAAAAAATCCAGGCAACAGTTCATTATTTATATTGTGCCAGATATTTTTTTTGCGTTCTGGTTCAATTTTGTTTTGAAAAAAGAAATAGTACTCATGGCAACATACTACGTTTTGGCCAAAGAATATTTCAGATGTCCCTTAGGAAATCAAGAGGCGATAACACCGTCAAATTTAGATTTTCCAAATGGCTTTTTAGAAGTCCTTATCTCATTCTCACGTATGTTTGCACGATGGATCTGAAGCACAACTCATCGACGATTTTGCACATAAGCTTAGAACCAATTAAGAATTGCATCGTCTGGACGCACGAGGGAGTCTGATGTTACGAGAGCACATGAAGAAAAGGCAGCTATTGTTCCTGCTCAAGATGTCAATCACATCTTCATAGCCTGATTCTGGTGCCTTTCGTGTTGTGTTCTCCCGTTGCAATGCACATGCCCTTTTGCTAGTTATAATAAACCCCTGTTAGCCCCACTCTCCATGACCGGTGGGACCCACTGGTTAGGTTTGACCTGGTCAGCCGTCCTGTTTACTGCTGACGTCACAGTGATGTCATGCTGACATTGTAATTCTTTTTCTATTAATTTAATTAACCCCAGAAAATGGTTTAATCTTTGAAAATTTCGTAGAAATTAAACCGTAGCTCGGATCGAAAAACTTTATACATGAGAGTTGCTCAGAAAAATCCAACGAATTCGAATATGCGGTCCGTTCATCTGTCACATGCCCCTAGCATGCTGAACATGGAACATTCCCCTCCAGTCAACTGTCTGACATAGGTCCAAAACCGGGAAAACATTCCCGGTTGTTTTCCCCTTCACCTTTATCATGTAGCCATACGTTAGGTAACACCCCGGCACATCATATTGCCATGTTATGCTTTGTGATGCTTTGTTTGCTTTATATTTATTGTTTCTTCCCCCTCTTCTCTCCGGTAGACCCCGAGACCGTTGCTGATACCCTTGTGATCGAGTATGTCAACGACGACACTTCTTCCTTTTCAACAGAGCTTCCAGGCAAGCAACCCCCCCTTGAGCATTCCGATATCGCCCATTTCTTTCCATCTCATGCTTGCATTAGAACTGCTACTGCTTTCTCTATGGTCCTACTCTAATGCACAGCCTGTTTTTGTTGCCTGCTTTCATACCTAACCTGCTTATTCTAAGCTTCTTACTATAGGTTGGTTAGTGATCCATCAGTGACCCCACCTTGTCATTGTTGCCCCGCTTTATGTTTGATGTCTCGATCAACGTGATCGACGTCCAGGCCCCGACACCGCACATCACCCCCTAGTTGTACGACTCTGCAGAGTTACTATCAAGTGCCGAGGGTGACACCTCAGACATCACTCCTGATGAGATCTCTGTAGTGTAGCTATTCGGCCGTGGTCATCGAGGGTGATTTCCTCCTTAACCACTTCCGATACGAATCTGTTGTGCAACCCATCAAGTGTGAACCTCGAGGGTGGTTCCTCTTATGTTCACCTTGATAATTACATTGAGTGGAATCCACCGAGGGTGGTTCCTCGGTGTTTCCCTTGGTGTTAGACACACGGTTACTATGGTTACTATGACTTTACACTAAACCATGTTACTAAAGATGGGTCGGCCTTGAGGGGTACCTGCGCGAGCTTAATTGCGAGTGATGTGGAGTCGGGTTGGCCCGGAAGGTGCCCGCGAGATACTTACAAGGCATGGCCGGGCATTCTTAGCCTGTCGGCGTTCTGGGAACGGGGGTCCCCAGACTTGCCTGCCTACGGCCTGCGGCGTGGCTCAAAGGGGGGGGGGCCAGCACGGCCCATCTTCATCAACACAGACCCAAGACCCTCGTGAGGAACCAAGCCTCGCGGGGTGGACGACACGGAGCTTCATTAGGCTGGCTCGCGAGGAGGCGGGGAGATCAAGGCAGGGTACCTCACGAGGTGCCCGTGACGCAAGCCATGACGACCAAGGGTGCCAGGCGGGCGCCAGCCCGCGCAGTGTCCTCCTTTCCTCTTTGGTGCAAAGGGAGCAAGCGCAGGCGAGAGCATCAAGCAAAGGCACCCGTTTCGGTGCAACGAGACCAAGACCAGTCCAACGACAGGGAGGAAGTCATTGTGGAGCCCAAGCCAGCGTCACCACCAGAGCCTTTGGCAGGCGAGGACCAACTTTAGTCAGGATAAGTGTACCAGATGTTCCCCTTCAAAATGGCCAATTGTTGGCGCCCTTCCCGCTCAATATTTGGGAAGAGGCCTAGGGCCTTTGCCTATAAATAGGACTAGCCACTCCCATGGTAGAGGGGACAAATGGAAAGTCGGATTCTGAGAGGAAATCAGAGAGAGAGAGAGAAGGGTAACTGAACCCCTCCTAGCAGTTCATCCCCCCAGCCAAGAACAGACCCTCACGAGGCTGTTCTTCCTTGTATTGCTCATCATCATCAGCCCAAGAGGCAATCCACCACACCACACACTGGAGTAGGGTATTACACCACAACGGTGGCCCGAACCAGTATAAACCCTGTGTCTCTTGTGCTGTTCTTTCCATAGCTTAGATCTTAGCGAGGCGGAGGGGTACAGGAAGGTAGAAGGCGAAATCTCCGCGCGCACCCCAGTGTTCGAACCTCAAGGGTCTGCCGGAACCCGAAATCCGACATTTGGCGTGCCGGGTAGGGGTGCGCCGGAATTCATCTTCCACCACCCCGTTCTCCTCGGACCATCGCGTCCATGTCTGACGCTTGTCGGGCCTGCGCCGAGCGCCGGGCCGCTCTCGCTTCTCGCGTCGCCTAGACGGCTCCTGTCGGCGGGCGCCCTCGCCGTTCCCTGTCACCTACCATCAACGCCGCCACCGGCCCGGCGGGGGACGAGCAGCAAGCGTCGTCTCAGCATCCGTCAGTGCGGCAAGACGGCCGCACCGCTACTCCCTTGCTCACCCCAGCAGGTTCTTCGTCCCGCGCGCTCCGCGCACCCATGGAGGCTCGAGCTGCGCTCATCGCGGCAAACGAGCTCCTGCGCTACCGTCCCGGCAACGACGTCTATGAAGAATGGCTCGACCGCGTCGCCGAGCTCGTTCGCGCCGCAGGGGGCTGTCCTGCGTCGTCCGTTCCGCTGCGCCGCACCCCGCCCCATGCGGGCGACGAAGCTCCGGGGGCACCCCAGCTGCCTCCTCCTCAAGAAGGCGCCATGGCTCCAAGGCGCGTGGCCCCTGGGAGGAACCCGCTCCGTCAGGTGCCAGTGCGGCAAGATCAGAGCTGCCAAGAAGTCCCTCGCCCGCAAGAAGCTGCCCGGGCGCTCCCTGCTCCAGCACGTCGCGACCATGCTCCTGCTCCCGCATGTCAAGACCCCGCGCTGCTCCTAGCTGCAGCGCGTGGGGACATGCAAGACCAAGCTCTCCGCCCCCCAAGGCCTCCTGTGGCCACAGCAGGCTGCCGTGCCTTCACCGCCGAGCTACGCAGCGTCGCATGGCCCGGCAAGTTCAAGCCTGACCTGCCTCCTCATTACGACGGCACGGCCGACCCTGCGGAGTTCCTCCAGCTCTATGAGCTGGGCATCGAAGCTGCCAACGGAGACGAGAAGGTCATGGCGAACTGGTTTCCCATGGCGCTTAAGGACGGGGCACGCACCTGGGCTTGCAGCGACCACGGACGTCGACCACCTCCCCCAGGGCTGCGTCACGAGCAGCCTTCGCCTCAAGGACGGCCTGTCTATCCTCATCGCAAGCCGCCGAGGCCTGGACCAGCGCCGCCCGAATCGAAGCATCGGAACGAATCCATCCTGAAGCTAGCTCCAAGCGCCCGGCCACCAAGCGAGGGTCGGCGCCAAGAAGATCCTGCCGCAGCCGATCCAGCTCAGCAGCAGTACGATCCAGAACGACAAGAGGAGTCGGAGAAACATCAGTCGGTGGAGTAGGAGGAGAAGGCGGCAGCGCGACCACAGCATCCTGAGGCGGAACCTACTGCGCCCCAACGGCTGTAGTGGCGGCAGCAGGCAAAGGCAACTCGGGAGTCACTTGGGCCATGGGGGCTGAGCCCGCCCCAGCTAGCTCAGCCAGGCCTCGCGAGGATGACCGGGCAGGAGAAGCCCGTGCGTCGCGGTCACTTTCCTTCGCGGGAAGAGGCGCTGCCACGGATGGAACCTCAGGAGCCCCCTTCGGCTTCTTTATTGCGGGCGCCAGCCTGTCCAAGAGATGTGGACGTCAAGCCTCAGCAGCAGAACAAGAAATAAAGACAAGAATCAAGCGCTTATGGGTCGTCGCCAGTGAGCTCAGGCAGCCTCCGGCCAAATTTGAAGCCTGAAAGCCGGCTGGAAGGGTCAACCTCGGGAAGCTTGGAAGCGGAAGGCGCGTCTGCAGTCCGCCTCGGGGCCGGGGCAGACCCGCGGGAGATCAGCCCGGTCTTGTCCTTCTTCGGGATCGGGGGTAAGCTCCCGCCGCCCTTCTCGTCATCATCCTCGTCGTCATCGCTCGGAAAGAGGCGGAGAGCGCGGGACCTGCGCCGAGGGAGGGGAGCCCACGACTCTCCGTCAGTCGCCTCGGAGTCAGGCCCTTTTTCCCGCTCCCCTCCTTCCTCTTCTTTGCTGGAGTCATCAGAGGACACATCCACCGATTCCCCGGGAGTTTCCATGGGCACGGGCCCGTCCCTGTTGAAGACGGGCATGGACTCCACTACTTGCTCCCAGTCGTCGCGGAGGAACAAGGGCGTAGGAGCGCCCTCCAACCTCGCCACATCGCCCCCGACCAGAGATTGGAGGACCGCAGCCAGATCCTCGTCGGCCAAGGCCGCGGGGCTCGGATGGGGCCTCCACATCGGAAGTGAGTAGTGCCGAAGTGGAGCCAGCTGGTGCTCCAGGAATTCCCTCAGCAGCGACGCGCCGGTCAGCTTCGCCGCCGCCATGTTGGCCGGCCTCAGATGCGCGTCCAGCTTCTCCAACACCAGCTTCGCGCGGGGGTCCGTGAGCTCCGCTCGACCCCAATCGCTGGAGCTCGTTGGTTGCTCCATGGGCAAGATCAGCCGAGGGTGGATGCGCTAGCATCTTCCAAGACCCACTTGCTCCTGAAGCCCTCAATCCTTTTCCCGGGGTTCGAAATGGCAATGGCGCCACCGTACGCAATGAAGCTCGCGCACGCGGAAGCAGGACCGCGAGAGGTCCGGAGGTAGAAGTAGTGGCGCAGCAAGGCCACCGAGGGCTGCACTCCTACGTGAGCCTCGTAGTAGTAGGCGAAGATTGCCAGGAGAAGGACGGAGTTGGGGTGGAGATGCAGAGCCTGTAGCTTATAACGGCGGAGGACAGAGAAGAAGAACTAGGAGAAGGGAGGCACCAGGCCAGCAGCAATGGCGCTTACAAAGAACGGATAGAAGGTGCTCCCTTGGCCCTCAGGGGTGGCGGAGCCGGCCTTGAACACCTTCTCCCTATCGATGCCCTGCGCCGCCGCCATCCAGCGCAACCGGGCGAGGCTCGCCTCCGACACGTTCGGCGAGTCCAGGGCAGACGAGTACCAAGCTCCGGCTGGGGACTAACGAGGCGCCATGGCTTCCTAGGTCACGTGGTCGAAGTAGATCTGGAAATTTTGGAGGAAGGAATGAGAGGCACAAGAAAGGGGATCTGAGCAGCAACCAGAGAAAGCAAAAAGCAAAGCCTGGGCAGATGCCGCTCCTTTATCAACTCGCGCGGTTGCTGAGGCGCTCACGTCCAATCAACCGCCATGCGGCGCCCAAGGCCGCAGGCTGTGAGGGCCCACGGCGCTTCACCCTTGCCCTTTCGCCTCCCTGCACGGCCAAGTCCGGACGCGCCTTGGGCCCGGGGGCTACTGTCGGCGTTCTGGGAACGAGGGTCCCTAGACTTGCCTGCCTGCGGCCTATGGCGTGGCTCAAAGGGGGGGGGCAGCACGGCCCATCTTCATCAACACAGACCCAAGACCCTCGCGAGGGGCCAAGCCTCGCAGGGCAGACGATACAGAGCTTCATCAGGCTGGCTCGCGAGGAGGTGGAGAGATCAAGGTGGGGTACCTCATGAGGTGCCCGTGACGCAAGCCATGACGACCAAGGGTGCCAGGCGAGCACCAGCCCACGCAGTGTCCTCCTTTCCTCTTTGGTGCAAAGGGAGCAAGCGCAGGCGAGAGCATCAAGCAAAGGCACCCGTTTCGGTGCAACGAGACCAAGACCAGTCCAATGACAGGGAGGAAGTCATTGTGGAGCCCAAGCCAGCGTCACCACCAGAGCCTTTGGCAGGCGAGGACCAACTTTAGTCAGGATAAGTGTACCAGATGTTCCCCTTCAAAATGGCCAATTGTTGGCGCCCTTCCCGCTCAATATTTGGGAAGAGGCCCAGGGCCTTTGCCTATAAATAGGACTAGCCACTCCCATGGTAGAGGGGACAAATGGAAAGTCGGATTCTGAGAGGAAATCAGAGAGAGAGAGAGAGAAGGGTAACTGAACCCCTCCTAGCAGTTCATCCCCCCAGCCAAGAACAGACCCTCGCGAGGCTGTTCTTCCTTGTATTGCTCATCATCATCAGCCCAAGAGGCAATCCACCACACCACACACTGGAGTAGGGTATTACACCACAATGGTGGCCCGAACCAGTATAAATCCTGTGTCTCTTGTGCTGTTCTTTCCATAGCTTAGATCTTAGCGAGGCGGAGGGGTACAGGCAGGTAGAAGGCGAAATCTCCGCGCGCACCCCAGTGTTCGAACCTCAAGGGTCTGCCGGAACCCGAAATCGGACATAGCCCTTACCGCAAGTACTTGAGATAGGGCGACGGGGTCACATCTTTCGTGAGTCTCTTCTCGTGACCGCACTACCTACACACTAACAGTTTGAATATTTGATCCGAGGGGCCTCTGGCCTAATAGCACTGACCATCACATGGGCATAGTATGGGCGTATTGTTTGGCCGAGGCCAGACATGACCCAGGAAAGTGTGTCCGGCCGGAGTTAATCGAGCGTGGTGGGTAAGTTGGTGCACCCCTGCAGGCAAGAAAACATCTATTGATAGCCTATCCTATGGTAACGGACACTTGGAGTGTTACCCCGATCGATACAACTAGAACTGGATAGTTGAGGTGATAACTGGATAGTATGGCTATGGGATTGCTTTCTCGCAGGGAGTCGAGAAAGGATCTCTGGCCGAGGTTGATAACACTACTACTACTTTACATTATGTTGATCTGTACTCTTCTAAATGCTGCAAGATGCTTGAAGATGCTAGTCTTCGATAGGCTAGGGTTTCCCCTTCTCTTCTGGCATTCTGCAGTTTAGTCCACAGATACAACCCATTTTCTTTGATACAGATGCATACTTAGTTTAGATCTGATGTAAGACTTGTGAGTACTTTGGATGAGTACTCACGGTAGGTTTGCTACCTCTTTTTCTCTCATACCCGATTGTTGCGACCAGATGACGGATCCCAGGAGCTAGACGACACCACTGATGATTACTACTACCCCGATGGTGCCTACTACTACGTGACGGCCGCTGACAACCTGGAGTAGTTAGGAGGCTCCCAGGCAGGAGGCCTTGCCTTTTCGATCGTTGTTGCTTTTGTGCTAGCCTTCTTAAGGCAAGCTTGTCTAACTTATGTCTATACTCAGATATTGTTGCTTCCACTGACTCTTGTGTATTTGAGCTGATGTATTCGAGCCCTTGAGGCCCCTGGCTTGTAATATAAAGCTTGTATTATTTTAATTTGTGTCTAGAGTTGTGTCGTGATATTTTCCTGTGAGTCCTTGATCTTGATCGTACACATTTGCGTGTATGATTAGTGTACGATTGAATCGAGGGCGTCACAAGTTGGTATCAGAGCCGACTGCCTGTAGATCCCCCTTTCCAACTCCTTGGCCGAAGTTGAGTTTAGTCACTGAAAAACTTTTACTAACATGGTTGTGTGTCTTACGGGCCCACGCCGCCATTTGGGTGGTATTAGGATCTTTTACTCCTCGTCTATACTCTGGGCTCTAATCTCTCTTCCTTTCGGGTTAAACGAATTTACTAACTCTAATGTTAGGATCTTGTGACCACATTCACCCCAAAGTTGGATAAGCCATAGTTATTCCTTAGAATAGAATTCTGAATAGTACACACACTGTCGTGTTGACTACTATGTGACATCCAACGTACCACTTTCATTATGCATGTTTAATCATGAATGAACCTTGTCTTTGCAAATTCTCAATGCTAAACTACCCCCTGTTACATGTTAGTAGGATGGTTAGACCCGCTAGTCCTGGCCGTGGTGGCCACGCTCCACCGCCGCCTGAATTCATGGCCAGAATGATGCACCAGTTTGAGATGAACCGCCAGTTCATGGAAGGAATGATGGCTCAGTTTCCTCGTCTGAACATGAATCAACAGCCAACCCCTGTAACTCTGCAGGACTTCATGCGCCTCAACCCAACTATTTACCGCAGCTCAACTCAGCCCCTTGATGCTGATGACTGGCTCCGCGACATCATGTATGAAATGGAGTCTGCTCGTGTGGCCCTTGCTAGCTATGTCACCTTTGCATCTTTCTTTCTGAAGGGTCCCGCTGCTCAATGGTGGGACAAGCACAAGCGTACCCTACCTACTGGAACGGTCATCACTTGGCCGGATTTCCAAGCTGCTTTCCATGCCCGCTTCATTCCTCAAGGAATCATGGACAAGAAGAAGCGAGAGTTTCGCAACCTCACCCAAGGAAACAAGTCTGTAGATGCTTATCAGCGGGAATTCTTGGACTTGTCCCGTTACGCTGAAGAAGACATTGCTACTGATGCTCGTAAGCAAGAGAAGTTTCGTGATGGACTTCACCCTGATATCAAGCTAGCACTGCTCATTCATGACTTTGCCGACTTTGCCACCTTGGTGAACAAGGCTATTCAGGTTGAGACTGGTCTTCAGGAACACCAGGGATCCCTCAGGCACAGCCGTGACGCTGGCTCATCTCCAGGCCCGTCAGCGCAGAAGCGTCGGATATGGATCCCCCACAGCATGTATCGTCCAACTGCACCTGCACCAAGACATTCCTATGCTGCACCTCATCTTCGCCCTCCACTACAGAGGCAGCCTCTTCGAGTTGTACCACCCGAAGCTCCTACTCCCAATCCCAATGATGGTTTGTGCTTCAAGTGTGGCCTTCCAAGTCACCGTTCCAGGAACTGCTCTCAGAATCAGAATCAGTTGGCTCTGCCTTCTGATGCTCGTGGTATCAATCAACCCCGCAACAAAAATTCCCGACCTTATGGTCGTGGGCAGGCTAACAACATTGATCTGAATGAAGCTCAAGACCAGCCTGCCACTGTGATGGGTAATCTCCTTGTTAATTCAGTACTGGCTTCTGTTTTATTTGATTCAGGAGCATCACATTCATTTATGTCAGAAAAGTTTGCATACACACACGACATTCGATGCGAGCCCATGAACACTCCGATAGTGGTACGCACCCCTATGGGCCGATGTCAAACTACCATGATTGGTGGCGACGTTCCCGTTGAGATTGAAGGGTTGGAATTCCTTGTTTCTCCCATTATTCTGGAGTCTTCCAACATTGACCTCATTCTGGGAATGGAATGGTTGAAAGCACATACCGCCTCTATCATTTGCGCCACCAAAGTCGTTCATCTCCCACATCCTTCCGATGAGATAGTAAGCTACCATGCTCAGATTGTTCAAAATGCTGAAGCACGGCTTTATGTCTTGAATGCGTTGAACGCAGCACCTCTTGAGGGAATTGAAAAGATTCCAGTTGTTCGCGACTTCCTAGATGTCTTTCTAGAAGAACTTCCTGGAATACCCCCTGCTTGGGCTGTCGAGTTCGTCATCGACTTGAAACCAAACATTGTTCCTATTGCCAAACGACCCTACAAGATGCCGCCTCATGAGCTCCTTGAACTTAAGGAGGAAATCGATAAATCTCTGCACAGTGGATTCATTTGTCCAAGTTCCTCAGCTTGGGGAGCACCTTCTCTCTTTGTGAAGAAGAAGGATGGAATGAATCGTTTGGTCCAAGACTATCGTCCTATCAACCAAGCTACAATTCAGAACAAATATCCCCTTCCTCGGATCAATGATCTATATGATCAACTGGCTGGTTCATCAATATTCTCTAAACTCGACTTGAGGCTGGGTTACCACCAGATCCGTGTTCGTGAAGAGGATATTCCAAAGACCGCATTCGTCACTCGTTATGGTTCTTACGAGTACACCGTCATGTCTTTTGGCTTGACCAATGCTCCAGCCACATTCTCCCGTCTGATGAACTACATATTCATGGATTACCTCGACAAGTTCATCGTGGTTTATCTGGATGATATCCTGGTATATTCAAAGAACAAAGAAGAACATGCTGAGCATCTTTGACTTGTTCTAGAGAAGCTTCAAGAACATCAACTTTATGCCAAGTATTCCAAGTGCGAATTCTGGCTTCCCGAAGTAACCTACTGCTACCTCTTGAGCACTGCGTTGGTTTTCCCTTGAAGAGGAAAGGATGATGCAGTAAAGTAGCATAAGTATTTCCCTCAGTTTTTGAGAACCAAGGTATCAATCCAGTAGGAGATCACGCTCGAGTCCCACGCACCTACACAAACAAATAAGAACCTCGCAACCAACACGATAAATGGCTTGCCAATCCCTTCACGGTCACTTACAAGAGTGAGATCTGATAGATATGATAAGATAATATTTTTGGTATTTTTATGATAAAGAGAAATAAAGATGCAAAGTAAAATAAATGGCAATAGAAATAACTAAGTGTTGGAAGATTAATATGATGGAAGATAGACCCGGGGGCCATAGGTTTCACTAGTGGCTTCTCTCAAGAGCATAAGTATTATGGTGGGTAAACGAATTACTGTCGAGCAATTGATAGAATTGAGCATAGTTATGAGAATATATAGGTATGATCATGTATATAGGCATCATGTCTGCGACAAGTAGACGAAAACGATTCTGCATCTACTACTATTACTCCACACATCGACCACTATCCAGCATGCATCTAGAGTATTAAGTTCATAAGAACAGAGTATTGCTTTAAGTAAGATGACATGATGTAGAGGGATAAACTCATGCAAAATGATATAAACCCCATCTTTTTATCCTTGATGGCAACAATACAATACGTGCCTTGCTGCCCCTGCTATCACTAGGAAAGGACACCGCAAGATTGAACCCAAAGCTAAGCACTTCTCCCATTGCAAGAAAGATCAATCTAGTAGGCCAAACCAAACTGATAATTCAAAGAGACTTGCAAAGATAAACCAATCATGCATAAAAGAATTTAGAGGAGATTCAAATATTGTTCATAGATAAACTTGATCATAAACCCACAATTCATCGGATCTCGACAAACACACCGCAAAAGAAGATCACATCGAATAGATCTCCAAGAAGATCGAGGAGAACTTTCTATTGAGATCCAAAGAGAGAGAAGAAGCCATCTAGCTAATAACTATGGACCCGTAGGTCTGAAGTAAACTACTCACACATCACCGGAGAGGCCATGGAGTTGATGTAGAGGCCCTCCGTGATCAATGCCCCCTCCGGCGGAGCTCCGGAAAAGGCCCCAAGTTGGATCTCTCGGGTATGGAAGGTTGCGGCGGTGGAATTAGGTTTTCGTGGTGCTCCTGGATGTTTGGAGGGTACGTGGATATATATAGGAGGAAGAAGTACATCGGTGGAGCAACGAGGGGCCCACGAGGGTGGAGGGCGCGCCCCCTGCCTCATGGCCTCCTCGATCGTTTCTTGACGCCCACTCCAAGTCTCCTGGATCACGTTTGTTGAGAAAATCACGTTCCTGAAGGTTTCATTCCGTTTGGACTCTGTTTGATATTCCTTTTCTGTGAAACCCTAAAATAGGAAAAAAACAACAATTTGGGTTGGGCCTCCGGTTAGTAGGTTAGTCCCAAAAATGATATAAAAGTGCAAAATAAAGCCCAATAACATCCAAAATAGATTATATAATAGCATGGAGCAATCAAAAATTATAGATACATTGGAGACGTATCAAGCATCCCCAAGCTTAATTCATGCTCGTCCTCGAGTAGGTAAATGATAAAAGAAGAATTTTTGATGTAGAATGCTTTGTAACATATTTCTCAATGTAATTTTTCTTTATTGTGGCATGAATGTTCAGATCCGAAAGATTCAAGATAAAAGTTTAATATTGACATAAAAATAATAATACTTCAAGCATACTAACTAAGCAATCATGTCTTCTCAAAATAACATGGCCAAAGAAAGTTATCCCTACAAAATCATATAGTCTGGCTATGCTCTATCTTCACCACACAAAATATTTAAATCATGCACAACCCCGATGACAAGCCAAGCAATTGTTTCACTTGGGACAATGCTCTAATAATGATGATCATCACACTTTATTTACTTACAACTCAAGAATTACAACTCGATACTTAGAACCAAAATATGACTCTATGTGAATGCCTCCGGCGATGTACCGGGATGTGCAATGATACATGAGTGACATGTATAAAGAATTATGAATGGTGGCTTTGCCACAAATATGATGTCAACTACATGATCATGCAAGCAATATGACAATGATGAAGCGTGTCATAATAACGGAATGGTGGAAAGTTTCAAGGAAATATATCTCGCGATGGCTATTGAAATGCCATAATAGGTAGGTATGGTGGCTGTTTTGAGGAAGGTATATGGTGGGTCTATGGTACCAGTGGAAGTTGCGCGATACTAGAGAGGCTAGCAATGGTGGAAGGGTGAGAGTGCGTATAATCCATGGACTCAACATTAGTCATAAAGAACTCACATACTTATTGCAAAAATCTATTAGTTATCGAAACAAAGTATTACACGCATGCTCCTAGGGGGATAGATTGGTAGGAAAAGACCATCGCTCGTCCCCGACCGCCACTCATAAGTAAGACAATCAATAAATAAATCATGCTCCGACTTCATCACATAACGGTTCACCATACGTGCATGCTACGGGAATCACACAGTTCAACACAAGTATTTCTCAAATTGACAACTACTCAACTAGCATGACTCTAATATCACCATCTCCATATCTCAAAACAATTATCAAGTATCAAACTTCTTCATAGTATTCAATGCACTTCTATGAAAGTTTTTATATTAAAGCATATTTCCATGTTGTTCTAAAGGACTCTCAAAATAATATAAGTGAAGCATGAGAGATCAACTATTTCTATAATATAAAACCACCGTCGTGCTCTAAAAGATATAAGTGAAGCACTAGAGCAAAAACTATATAGCTCAAAAGATATAAGTGAAGCACATAGAGTATTCTAATAAATTTCAAATCATGTGAGTCTCTCTCAAAAGGTGTGTACAGCAAGTATGATTGTGTTAAACTAAAAAGCAAAGACTAAAATCATACAAGACGCTCCAAGCAAAACACATATCATGTGGTGAATAAAAATATAGATCCAAGTAACGTTACCGATAGGCGAAGACGAAAGAGGGGATGCCTTCCGGGGCATCCCCAAGCTTAGGATTTTTGGTGTCCTTGAATTTTACCTTGGGGTGCCATGGGAATCCCCAAGCTTAGGCTCTTGCCACTCCTTGTTCCATAATCCATCAAATCTTTACCGAAAACTTGAAAACTTCACAACACAAAACTCAAAATAGAAAATCTCGTGAGCTCCGTTAGCGAAACAAAACAAAACACCACTTCAAGGTACTGTAATTAACTCATTCTTTATTTATATTGGTGTTAAACCTACTGTATTCCAACTTCTCTATGGTTTATAAACTCTTTTACTAGCCATAGATTCATCAAAATAAGCAAACAACACACGAAAAACAGAATCTGTCAAAAACAGAACAATCTGTAGTAATCTGTAGCTAACGCAAACTTCTGGAACCCCCAAAATTCTAAAATAAATTGCTGGACGTGAGGAATTTATCTATTAATCATCTGCAAAAATATTAACAAAATAGCACTTTCCTAATAAAAATGGCAGCAATTGTCGTGAGCGCTAAAGTTTCTGTTTTTTACAGCAAGATCAAAAAGACTTTCCCCCAAGTCTTCCCAACGGTTCTACTTGGCACAAACACTAATTAAACACAAAAAACACAACCAAAACAGAGGCTAGATAAATTATTTATTACTAAACATGAGCAAAAAGCAAGGAATAAAAATAAAATTGGGTTGCCTCCCAACAAGCGCTATAGTTTAATGCCCCTAGCTAGGCATAAAAGTGAAGATAGATCTAGGTATTGCCATCTTTGGTAGGAAATCCATAAGTGGATCTCATAATAGATTCATAAGGTAATTTAATTTTCTTTCTAGGGAAGTGTTTCATGCCCTTCCTTAATAGAAATTGGAATTTAATATTCCCTTCCTTCATATCAATAATTGCACTAATCGTTCTAAGGAAAGGTCTATCAAGAATAATAGGACATGAAGGATTGCAAACTTGTCAAGAACAATGGAATCTACGGGCACATAGTTCCTATTTGCAACAATAAGTACATCATTAATTCTTCCCATAGGTTTCTTAATAGTGGAATCCGCAAGGTGCAAGTTTAAAGAACAATCATCAAAATCACGGAAACCTAGCAAATCACAGAAAGTTTTTGGAATCGTTGAAACACTAGCACCCAAATCACACAAAGCATAGCACTCATGATCTTTATTTTTTATTTTTATTGTAGGTTCCCACTCATCATAAAGTTTTCTAGGGATAGAAACTTCGAACTCAAGTCTTTCTTCATAAGATTGCATCAAAGCATCAACGATATGTTTAGTAAAAGCTTTATTTTGACTATAAGCATGAGGAGAATTTAGCATGAATTGCAACAAGGAAATACAATCTATAAAAGAGCAATTATCATAATTAATTCATTGAAATCCAAAATGGTGGGTTCATTGCTATTTAAAATTTTAATCTCTTCAATCCCACTTTTACCAAATTTTGCATCAAGATCTAAAAACTCTGAATTTTTGGAACGCCTTCTAGGTAAAGGTGGCTCATCTTCAGTCCCATCACTATCAAGATCCATATTGGAAAACAAAGATTTAATAGGAGACACATCAATAACTTTTGGATCTTCATCCTTATACGCGTTGTTACCAAAATTGTTCCTACCAACAAAATTCACATCCATAGATTCATTATTATGCTCAATCAAAGTAGACAAAGGCATATCATTAGGATCAGTAGGAGAACTCTTATTAGGAAACAATTTCATAAGTTCATACATCTTTCCACTCAAAACATTAATTTCTTCTATTGCATGCACTTTTTTTATTAGTAGATCTTTCAGTGTGCCATTGAGAATAATTAACCATAATATTATCTAGGAGTTTGGTAGCTTCTCCTAAAGTGATTTCCATAAAAGTGCCTCCCACGGCCAAATCTAAAAGATTTCTAGAAGAAAAATTCAATCCGGCATAAAAATTCTGTATAATCATCCATAATTCAAACCATGTGTAGGGCAATTACGTATCATTAGTTTCATCCTCTCCCAAGATTGTGCAACATGTTCATGATCAAGTTGCTTAAAATTCATAATATCGTTTCTAAGAGAGATGATTTTAGCGGGAGGAAAATACTTAGATATAAAAGCATCTTTGCACTTATTCCAAGAATCAATACTATTTTTAGGCAAAGACGAAAACCAAGCTTTAGCACGATCTCTAAGCGAAAACGGGAATAGCTTAAGTTTAATAATATCATTATCCACATCTTTCTTCTTTTGCATATCACACAAATCCACAAAGTTGTTTAGATGGGTAGCAACATCTTCACTAGGAAGGCCGGCGAATTGATCTTTCATGACAAGATTCAACAAAGCAGCATTAATTTCACAAGATTCAGCATCAGTAAGAGGAGCAATCGGAGTGCTAAGAAAATCATTGTTGTTGGTATTGGCAAAGTCACACAATTTAGTATTATCTTGAGCCATCATGACAAGCAAGCAATCCAACACACGAGCAAACAAGAAGCAAGCGAAAAAGAGGTGAACGAATAGAGAGGGCGAATAAAACGGCAAGGGTTGGGGGAGAGGAAAACGAGAGGCAAATGGCAAATAATGTAATGCGAGGGATAAGAGTTTGTGATGGGTACTTGGTATGTCTTGACTTGTACGTAGACTCCGGCAACGGTGCCAGAAATGGCTTGTTGTCGGGAGTCAAATCTTGACTTGACTTGGCACGAATCTCCCCGGCAACGATGCCAGAAATCCTTCTTGCTACCTCTTGAGCACTGCATTGGTTTTCCCTTGAAGAGGAAAGGGTGATGCAGTAAAGTAGCATAAGTATTTCCCTCAGTTTTTGAGAACCAAGGTATCAATACAGTAGGAGATCATGCTCGAGTCCCACGCACCTACAAAAACAAATAAGAACCTCGCAACCAACACGATAAATGGGTTGTCAATCCCTTCACGGTCACTTACGAGAGTGAGATATGATAGATATGATAATATAATATTTTTGGTATTTTTATGATAAAGAGAAATAAAGATGCAAAGTAAAAAACGGCAATAGAAATAACTAAGTGTTGGAAGATTAATATGATGGAAGATAGACCCGAGGGCCATAGGTTTCACTAGTGGCTTCTCTCAAGAGCATAAGTATTACGGTGGGTAAACGAATTACTGTCGAGCAATTGATAGAATTGAGCATAGTTATGAGAATATATAGGTATGATCATGTATATAGGCATCACATCCGCGACAGGTAGACCGAAACGATTCTGCATCTAGTACTATTACTCCACACATCGACCGCTATCCAGCATGCATCTAGAGTATTAAGTTCATAAGAACAAAGTAATGCTTTAAGTAAGATGCCATGATGTAGAGGGATAAACTCATGCAATATGATATAAACCCCATCTTTTTATCCTCGATGGCGACAATACAATACGTGCCTTGCTGCTCCTGCTGTCACTGGGAAAGGACACCGTAAGATTGAACCCAAAGCTAAGCACTTCTCCCATTGCAAGAAAGATCAATCTAGTAGGCCAAACTGTCATGGAGTTGACACGGCAGATGTCCTAGAGCAAGGACTTAGTCGTAGGGCCATCGCACTAGGAACTTAAAGGGGTTAATCGGGACAAAGGACACACGAGAGAGTTTTTATACTTGTTCGGCCCCTTACGATGAAGGTAAAAGCCTACGTCTAGTTGGGATTGGTATTGCTGAAGTTTTGATCTCCAAGAGGCTTAACTCGCTGGCTTGGTTATCAACTTGGTTGTTTCTTGCCCTAAACCGCCACCGGGTCGTCCCCTTATATACACGGGTTGACGCCTGGTGGCCTACAGAGTCCCGGCCGGCTCATAATCGTGTCCGGCTCGGTGACTTCCTTGACATGCCTTTCTTTACAAGTCTTTCCTTACATCCAGCGGTTTACAGTATCAGGCCTTAAGCCGGCCCCAGGCCTTTGGGCCTTCTATACGTTTACTAAACTATCATCTTGAATGTTTATCGAGCTTCTTATGTAACCCGCCATTAGGGCTGACCCGGACCCTCCTGGGTGGGTCATACTGGTAGTAATATCCCCAACATTAGGCCCCAGGTTGACTTTGAACTTTGTTCTTTGTCAATCTTCAATACTTAGGTGGAATCTATCCTCTGTTTGAGAACTTCTGTAACCCGCCATGACGTCATCTTCTGAAAACAGAAAAAACTTTCATGACATCGTCTTCCAACGGATCTTTCATTTTTTAATGCCTTCCGAGAATCAAGGCGTCCGTTTAGTTGGATAATCATTATTCGGGTCTCCTTGATTTTCGCGCCCGCCTGTTCACGCACTCCCTTATAAATAGTACGACCTAGGTCTTTTTCATTCTCCCCCTTCTGTCATCTTCCTCCTCTCGCTGTTTCGCTGCCGCTCGAGCTCTGCCGCCGCCTCCGCAGATCTCCTCGTCTTTTTCACCTCAAGCCGCTACATCGACCTGATTTGACCAGAGAAACGCGACGAACCTCCGCAGTAGCCCTGCATCTGTAAGTCCCTTTCCTTCTCTGCCTTAGATCTGCATTACGGCTTCTCGAGTTCGTCGGTGTTCATCGGTGTTCGTCACAGACTCTTGGTAGATTGCACCTCCGATGCCCTTTCCTGATCGTCCGATAGTGTAGAATTGCTGCAGTAGCTGTTTGGCATTCATTTTTGATAGCAGTAGATCTCTTTCTCCTGTATAGATGCTTTGTTGGCTAATAAACTCATCTGTACTGGAGTTTTAGGTCTAGAATATTTTCTTTTTGGGACAGCCATTTGATCCAAAATAGTAATGATAGCTTGGTGAAACTTGTTTATGGCAACACTTAGCTGAATCTGTTTTCTGAGAAAATCTGTAGTCATGGCGGCTTACCGCTCCGGCTTTCTTTTCCTTATATGTCATTAGCCCTTAGTTTAAGCCGCCGTTACTTGCTTTACAACTTCAACCTTTAACTATAAATTGAACCGACATGTTGTTTTTCCTTTTTCAGTTCCTTACATGTCATGCCGTCAAAGACACCCACCATCTGCAATTGGGTCCCCTCAACCATAACTGAGGAGCGTTTAAAAGAGTTCTTCCTCATTGGGTTTCTGCCCTCAAGAAGTATCATGTCTTATCGTGCTCCTGACCCGGAAGAAGAACGACTCAATCCAAAAGACGGCGAAGTGATCGTCTTTACTGACCACATGAACTGGGGCTTTTCGCCGCCCGGTTCAAAGTTTTTCAGAGAAGTTCTTCACTTTTTCAAACTCCATCCTCAGGATATTGGGCCCAATTCCATATCCAATATCTGTAACTTCCAAGTGCTCTGTGAGGTATATCTTCAGCAAGAGTCGACTGTGGAACTATTTAGAGAGTACTTCTATCTGAACCGGCAGAACGAGTGCACCAATGGCCTTAGCTTAGAACTTGGAGGCATCTCAATTCAGCGCCGGCAGGGTGCTGTCTTCCCTCTCATAGTTTTACCAAGTCACCCAAAGGACTGGAACCAAACTTGGTTTTACTGTCAGGACATCTCACCCGCCAATGAGAAGCCACTATCGGGTTACCGCCCCGATCGTCTTGACCCCAAGTTCGCCCTGCCAGATAAGCTTACCGTCGCTGAACGCAAGAAGTTGCTTCCATCTATCAGAAGAATCAACGGTTTGTTGGGGAATGGTTTAACCGGAGTCGATGTAACCCGCTGCTGGATCTCATGGCAGATTATTCCATTAAGCCGTTGTTCAAAATTGATGTATGAATATGGTGGAGAACCGGACGACTCTCTCCGTCATACCCTGGTTCAACTAACCGAGGAGGACATTATCGCAATGTCAAGCCTTCTGGTGAATGCGAAGTATGAAGACTGCAGTGTTGTTGGGTTAAATCCTTTCTGGAAGCTTAACCCGGTACCAGAAGTAAGGACATTCTGATCTTTTTTCCTTTGTATTTTGTCCAGCCGTATTGTTTATCACTGATCCTTCCTCTTGTCTTTGTAGGCCAACTCCGACTTTTGGAAAGTGAAATATGACCACGAAGCTGCCAAGAAGGCGAAACTTGCCGCCATGAACGCCAAGAGATCGACCCGGAGAACGAAGAAGAAAACCGTTGTTGAAGATTTAATGAAACTTGATGACACGTCTGACTCGGAGGTAGCCCTTGATTCCCTTGGCCAACTTTTTAACAATCTTATTGACACTGATCCTTACCAGGATGACACTAGGGCCAGTCAGGCCGGGGAAGTAGAGGTAACTATCATTTCCTCCGACTCAGAGCCCTTACCAAGACACAAAGTTCGACGAGTGATCCGTAAAGTAAGGTTTTCTAACCCCTTAGCTCACTTGGATCCCAACTTTCATTTGAAAAAGCAGCAACATGAAAGCCGTCGTGAAGTTGAGATTGAAGATGAACCGGCTGTCGTCCTTCAACAGACCCCTCGGAAACGCCCGAACGAGGTTTACTTATTACTGTCCTTAACTTGTTTTAATGAATCCTGCTCCTTGTATTTCTTCTAACTCCTTTCTTTTACCTTTTCAGGAGGTGTCTCATTCCTTAGGCGACTCATCACAAACACAATTTCCAGCTTTCAAGACTACTCCTGGGTAATCAGAAATCCTCTTTTCTTCCGGGTTGATCAATTGTATCTTGATACTGACTATCCTGCAATATTTTTTCCTTAGCGGCCAGGCTAAATCCAAGAAGGCGAAGGCAGCAAAACCGGTGGAAGACCCACCAGTACTAGCATCTGACCCGGCTAGGCCGCCTTCTCCATTAACTGACGCCCCAGAAGACCCGCCTATTGTCAATGAAGCAAATCCTCCAGAGCCGTCCCTTGACAAAGCCACTATGAATCCTTCTACAGCTAGACCGTCAAGCTCAACCGACCCGCTGTCTCCACGTGTTCAAGATGTTCAAATTACTGGAAGCCACTTTGTTGAGCCGGGGAACCCAACGGTGTTGGCTCAGTGCACAGCAAAGCAAGAAGCATTGGAGAGGCAGAAGGTTCACTTTGATGTTGCCAATTATGACCGTCTCAATGCCAGTGATATCTTATCCGGCTATCTCAGTCATGTACACTCCAGTCGTGAGTCTGAGATCGAGATGGTCAAGCAGCTTCAGTTGAAGTATGAGGTATGTTGTTTCCGGTTTACTAATATTCCTTCAGCCCCCAAGTCTTCAGATTATGAGAGAAACGGAATAACCTGTAGGCTTAAAGTACAGTCCGAGACTTTTACCTCTGAATCTTTGCCTGATATTGATAGAAACAAAAACTTCACCTATAGTCCCCAAGGACCGGTTTATTTTGACCATCAATGAATCGGTACTTTAGAATTTAAAACCGTCTTCAAAATACTTAATCCTCTAGTTTAACCTTGATAAATTTGCTGAACTGCGTACATTAGCCCCCAAGTGCCAAGTGATGTTACTTTGTAAGGGACTTGGGACTTTAAATATGTTTGTAGAGTCATAAAAATTTGATTTGGCATACATTAGCCCCCAAGTGTCAAGTGGTTTACTCGTAAAGTACTTTGAGACTTGAATCTTGAATTTGAATATTTGAATTTGAAACCAAGTCTTGACTTATCTAAACGTTTCACAGAATGCCTTGTCTGAATTGAACTCTCAATTGTCGGATGCAAAGACCCGGCTAGCAAGTTAGGAGTCCGAAATCAAATCTTCCACTTCCAAACTGCAAATGAGCCTTCTGCAACGGAAAATTTGAAGACCAGCTTTGCTGCCAAGGAGAAGGTTTGGGAAAAATGAGAAAACACTTCTGACCTGACGAGTTGAGACGGCCGAAATAGCTCTGAAAGAAATTTCAACAGAGTTGAACGGTTTAAAGGGCCGGGTGTCTCAGATGGTCGCTGCTATCTTTGGTAAGCTGCCTGATTTGACCTTTCGCATAATTTTTGCCAAACCGGAGTATAATCCGCCAACTTAATCTGTTAAAAATATATGCAGGTCCATGAAGTAAAAATCTGAGCCAAGACCCGTTGATTAAACTGAAGGCAGTATACACCTTGGTTGAACAATTGTATATTGGTGCACAATGGGCTCTGGCCGCTATCTCTCCTGCAAATCAAGGACCCAACCGGCTTAGCGATGTCCTAAAGAAGCTGTCCATCCTTCCTGCTAGATTCCAAGAAGTAAAACGCTCCTGCGCGCGAGCCGGAGCTTTGACTGCCCTAAGCCGCTCCAAGGCTTGGGTGCCAGACCTAGACCCGGCGGACGTAGCAAGAGGTTACCCTACTGTGAAGGAGGACGGGTCTCCGTTTGATCAGTATGATTTCATAGCATGTGTACGCGAAGTCCGGCCTCAGGCGACTAGTCTTGGAGATGACACCAATGTTGACAAGTACCAGCCGGGTTTTGATAGTGAAAATAAGAAGATGGCCACTCCTTCATACAAAGTAGCAGATCTGATCCCACCAGTGAGAGAAGATACCTTTGCCCCGGAAATTGACCCGGTCAGCCTGATTGATGACGAAGCCGAATTTGTCGCCATGAAAGGCTTTGATTGGTCAAAATCCAACTTCCAGCAAACAGAAGGTGGTGAACCGGCAGGGAGGGACGATGATCATCTTCATAGGCTTATAAAGCCTTGTAATAACTTTAGTTGCTAAAACACCGCATGTTTGCTTATGCCGTCATGCATAAAATACTTCTATGTCAATCTGCTTCCAGATGTCAATGTATGCATCATTTAATGTTTGTCTCTGCGATATTTTAACTCTGTTCTTGTGAATACAAGAAAAAGACTGGCAAGGCGGTTTAGAACCAAACAGGCTTAAACACCCTAATTTACAGCCAATATATTTACCTCAATAAAAAATAGAGACAAATATAAAGAAAAGATAAGGGTTAATATGAATTCTTGAGTTAACGCAGCGGGTAAGAGCGTATAAGTAAGAATCATACCTTGTCCTTGTTGATCCTTAGATTGCCGGTTTTAATAATCTGGGTGGTGAACTTGATAATTCAATATGTATGAAAAGTTAATACTTCTTGAATACTCAATGATCATCATATCTTAGTAGCTCGTACCTTTGGATCCTTGAGCCACCGGCTTAAATAACCCGGGCGGCTGTGTTGTTCAATACTTGAGCCGGTGAAGAAAACCAGGCTATCTTATTTGTAATATTGAAACAACAAAAGCTAAAAGGCAAGCAACAGATAATAAACATAATTTTAACTCTGTATTCAAAAAGCTGGGGGTTTCTAATTCGAATACGATCAGTAAAACGGAAAAAAGGGGTTAAGCTAAGGTTCGAATACGACCATCTAGCCCCCAGTTGCTTTGGCGTTGCGCCGATCAAGAGGGTACCGACAGCTATGTTCTCTTTGGTTCAAATACGACCTATGTTTGAACAGGAATCCCCCAAATGACCTTGAGAGGTTTATAACGACCCTGATTCGAATACGATCCAAGTCGGACTCAAAAGGGGTTAAGCCATGATTCGGATACGATCAAGAAGCCCCCAAGTGAGTTTGGCCTTGAGCCGATCAAGAGGGTTACGACAGCTATGTTCTCTTTGGTTCGAATACGACCTATGTTTGAACAGGAAGCCCCCAAGTGACCTTGAGATTTACAGCTAGATTGGGATACGATCATAAGCCGGACTAAAAAGGTTAAACTTGATTCAAATATGATCAGCTCCTTAATAGTCATTTGTAAGTAAGAAACAATAAAGATGTATAGTCTGTGAAAAGAAAAGAGACCGATGGTCTTACTTTATTGCTTATCATAGTATATACAACGTGAACGTATGTACATGTTGAGAGCCAATGGCTCAGGTGTAATATGGTCGAAGTTGAGCAATGTTCCATGGCCGACGGGTCTCCTCTTCCGACTTACGTGATTCTGCATGCTCTCGGACGTCAATGAGGTAGTATGACCCATTGTTTAAATTTTTACTGACCAAAAAGGGTCCCTCCCAAGGTGGGGATAACTTGTGTGCATCTGAAAGATCCTGGATGGGCCGGAGCACCAAGTCGCGTTCCTGAAAAGTCCTGGACTTAACCCGGCGGCTGTGATAACGACGCAGGTCCTGTTGATAAATTGCTGACCGTGCCTCTGCTAAGTCCCTTTCTTCATCCAGCAAGTCAAGCGCATCCTGTCTGGCTTTTTCATTGTTAGCTTCAACATAAGCCGCCACACAGGGCGAGTCATGACGGATGTCACTAGGCAACACTGCTTCTTCTCCGTAAACCATGAAGAAGGGTGTGTAACCCGTAGACCTGTTGGGCGTAGTATTGATGCTCCATAACACTGAGGGTAATTCCTCTACCCAACAACCCGGCGTTTGCTGTAAAGGAACCATAAGCCGGGGTTTTAGCCCTTTCAGAATTTCCTGATTGGCTCTCTCAGCTTGACCATTGGATTGAGGATGAGCTACAGAAGAAACATCAAGCCGGATGTGCTCTCGCTGACAAAACTCTTCCATAGCCCCTTGGGACAGATTAGTGCCCTTATCTGTGATAATACTGTGTGGAAAACCGAAATGGAAGATTACTTTTTTCATGAACTGAACCGTCGTGGCTGCATCACACTTACTCACAGGCTCCGCCTCAACCCATTTGGTGAACTTATCAACTGCCACCAAGAGATGTGTCTTTTTATCCTTAGACCTTTTGAAAGGTCCCACAACGTCAAGCCCCCAGACCGCAAACGGCCAAGTGATTGGAATCATCCAGAGCTCTTGAGCCGGCACATGCGCTCGTCGTGCAAATTTTTGACATCCATCACATCTACTGACCAGATCTTCTGCATCAGCGTGAGCCGTCAACCAGTAAAAACCGTGATGAAACACTTTGGCCACTAAAGATTTTGACCTGGCGTGATGACCGCAATCGCCTTCATGGATCTCACGAAGGATTTCTTGACCTTCTTCGGGGGAAACACACCGTTGAAACGCTCCGGAAACACTACGATCAAACAACTCTCCATCCGAAATCGTGATGGACTTAGATCGCCGGGTTATCTGCCGAGCCAGGGTCTCATCCGCTGGCAACTCTCCCCGGGTCATGTAAGCCAAGAATGGCATCGTCCAATCTGGGATGACATGAAGAGCCGCTACCAACTGCGCCTCTGGGTCAAGAACAGCTAAATCTTCTTCTGTGGGCAACTTGACAGAGGGGTTATGCAAAACATCCAAAAAGGTGTTGGGTGGCACCGGCTTACGCTGAGACCCTAGCCGTCTTAAAGCATCAGCCGCTTCGTTCTTTCGACGGTCAATGTGTTCCACCTGATAACCTTTAAAATATCCTGCAACAGCATCGACCTCTCGGTGATAAGCCACCATGAGAGGGTCTTTGGAATCCCACTTGCCAGATACCTGTTGAGCCACTAGATCTGAGTCACCAAGACATCTGACCCGGCTCAAGCTCATCTCCTTTGCCACTCGAAGACCATGGAGCAAGGCTTCTTACTCTGCTGCGTTGTTAGTGCATGGAAACATCAACCGTAACACATAACAAAATTTATCACCTTGTGGCGAAGTTAACACGACTCCAGCCCCCGAGCCTTCCAATTGCCTGGATCCATCAAAATGAATAGTCCAATATGTGTTGTCCAGTTTCTCTTCCCGCATCTGCATGTCTGTCCATTCATTGATGAAGTCAACCAGGGCTTGAGACTTAATTGCAGTACATGGAACATACTTCAACCCATGAGACCCAAGCTCAATTGCCCACTTGGCGACTCGCCCCGTGGCTTCTCTGTTTTGAATAATGTCTCCCAAAGGAGCAGAGCAAACCACAGTGATTGGATGTCCCCGAAAGTAATGATTAAGCTTCTGGCTCGCCATGAACACCCCATGAACAAGCTTCTGCCAATGTGGATATCGTTGCTTAGACTCAATTAGCACTTCACTGACATAATAAACCGGCCATTAATCGGATACTCTTTGCCAGCCTCCTGGCGCTCTACCACAATAGCCACACTAACAACCCGTGAGTTGGCAGCTACGTATAATAATAGCGACTCTTTCTCAATTGGAGCAACCATGACCGGCGGCTCAGCCAGCTGTGCCTTCATATCCTCAAAAGCAGCGTTCGCAGCATCGCTCCAAACAAAAACATCTGTTTTCTTCATCAACTGATACAGAGGCATAGCCTTTTCCCCTAACCAGCTTATGAACCGGCTCAAAGTAGCCACACGACCCGCCAGTCGCTGAACATCATTGACGCAGGTTGGTTTGGCTAGAGATGTGATTGCCTTGATTTTCTCTGGGTTAGCTTCAATACCTCGGCTAGACACTAAAAAACCCAAAAGCTTGCCGGATGGTACCCCAAAAACACACTTGGCCAGGTTAAGCATCATCTTGTAAACCCGAAGATTATCAAAAGTCTCTTTCAGGTCTGTGACCAAGGTTTCCTCTTCCCTGGATTTCACCACTATATCATCCACATAAGCATGAACATTGCGCCCAATTTGATCATGAAGACAATTCTGCACACATCGCTGGTAAGTCGCCTGGGCACTCTTAAGCCCAAAAGGCACAGACACATAGCAGAAAGCTCCAAAAGGAGTTATAAAAGCTGTCTTCTCTTGATCCTTGACTGCCATCTTAATCTGATGATAACCGGAATAAGCATCTAAGAAACTCAACTGTGCGCAACCCGTCGTAGCATCAATGATCTGATCAATACGGGGGAGAGCAAAAGGATCAGCCAGACAAGCCTTGTTCAAATCTATGTAATCCACACACATACGCCAGGTGCCATTCTTTTTTAGTACAAGCACCGGGTTAGCTAACCATTCTGGGTGAAAGACCTCCACAATGAACCCGGCTACCAAGAGCCGGGCCACCTCTTCTCTGATGGTCTTGCGCCTTTCTTCATTGAACCGTCAGAGAAACTGTCTGACAGGTTTGAACTTTGGATCGATATTAAGAGTGTGCTCAGCGTGTTCCCTTGGGACACCCGACATGTCTGAAGGTTTCCATGCAAAGATGTCCCGGTTCTCATGGATGAACTCGATGAGCGTGCTTTCCTATTTCGGATCCAAGTTTGCGCTGATGATGAACTGTTTGGATGAGTCACCAGGTACAAAGTCAACCATCTTAGAGTCATCAGCTGATTTGAATTTCAACTCTGGCTCATGCTCTGTTGTTGGTTTCTTTAGTGACATCATGTCCGCTGGGTCAACATGATCCTTGTAGAATTTTAACTCCTCTGTTGCACAAACAGATTCAGCATAGGCGACATCACCTTCTTCACATTCCAATGCTATCTTGCGGATCCCATGTACTGTAATGGTGCCTTTATGACCCAGCATCTTGAGCTGCAAATATACGTAACACGGCCGAGCCATGAACTTGGCATAAGCCGACCGCCGAAACAGAGCATGATATGGGCTTTTGATCTTAACCACTTCAAAGGTTAATTTTTCTGCTCTGGAGTCATACTCATCGTCGGTGTCAAAACCGACGGATCTCGGGTAGTGGGTCCTGAACTGTGCGTCTAGGCCGGATGGTAACAGGAGGCAGGGAACATGATGTTTTACCCAGGTTCGGGCCCTCTTGATGGAGGTAAAACCCTACGTCCTGCTTGATTAATATTGATGATATGGGTAGTACAAGAGTAGATCTACCATGATATCAAGGAGGCTAAACCCTAGAAGCTAGCCTATGGTATGATTGTTGTATATGGGGTTGTATATGATCTATCGACTAGCCTGGCCTCGGTTTATATAATGCACCAGAGGCCTAGGATAACAAGAGTCCTAGCCGAATACGCTGGTGGGGAGAAGTCCTTGTCTTAATCGCCAAGTCTTGTGGAATCTTCCTTGTATGCGGCAGCCGTCCGAACTGGCCCATGAGTATATGGCCATGGGGGTCCTCGGCCCAATCTAATTGATCGGAAGACGACGTGGTGAGTACCCCCTGGTCCAGGACACCGTCAGTAGCCCCTTGAACCGGTCTTCAAGTTAGGGACGCTCCTCGATTCTTCCGAACTGTTCTTCATCTTCGGTTGCCGTTCTTGAAAACTGGTTCAACAAATCTTCTCATCTTCGATCTTGAGGATCGCCGAAATGCATTCGACGAGTTTACACGTCGGGTATCCGAGGAGCCCCTTTAAGTTTCTGGCCTTTATCAATGCCTTGTTATTTTCATGCCACACCTCGGGTTTGAAGTTGTTCCTGGGAGGCAGTGTCCTCTTGCGTCCGAGCTCCAACCCTGGACTGCATTAGAGGTATCTTTTGCAGCCGAGCACCAACGCCGGACCGCTTCCCATCTCTAATGCCGGAATGTATCCGAGCTCCAATGCCGGACTATGTATCCGAGCTCCAACGCCGGACTGTATCCGAGCTCCAATGCCGGACTATATCCGAGGTGTTGTAAATCACCTTGGTTCAAAGAAGTTTGAAGGAGTTTAGCCGAGCTTAATGCCGGAAATGCCCTCTACGGAGCCAGCCACTAGCGCCCGAGCTTTATGCCGGACTGCTTCCAAGGTGGTGCACCACCCCGACTGTAGGCCAATTTTTTGTCAGTATTTTTTATTGGTGCAATTTATTCTCTGTCGAGATATATAGCCAGTAGCCCTCAAGGTGTGTATCGGTCTAAAACCCGAGATGCACATGAAGGATGACGTAAGACCGCTGATCCCAGTAGCCGCTGAGACTCAGGTTGATTTGCAAGATCGGCCTGAGGATCAAGTCCTAGCTCGGCAGAATACTTCGGGACACAAAAAGCGGCGTGCTTAGTCCTCGAGACTTAGGTTGGGTGCGGCCGACCAACCTGAGGATCAAAATCTCCTCGGCAACTGTATTGCACTTAAAATTTTCTGCATTGGACAAGCAATGCAGTAGCCCCCGAGACACTGGTCGGGTGGCAATACCAGATCAGGGGATCGATGTGCCCCTTTAATATTTGTAAATAATAAGCCCGAAGCCCAGTAGCCCCCGAGACTTAATGCGGGCAAGGGTGGCCGAATTAAGAATCAATATCCATAGTAAAGTCACAAATTATGTGTAATGACTCTATGTATCCAAGTACTTTACGTCATTAATGCTCGGATCCGCATTGTACAAAACATTGTTGACCGACCATCGGCTTCCACCTCCTCGGCCAGTAGCCGAGGAGTGTTTGTCCTACTTTATAAAGCCTTTATGAGGGCAAAGATTTACAACAAACAAGGCAATCTGGCCATACGGTTTTATAAACAAAGGTACGCAGAGAGTTATGTTACTGTTTAACAGAAGAAATGTCTTCCAAAGAAAATAGTCCCGCTATCGGTTCCTTTCTTTGGGTTGTCATGCTAAGCATGATCATTAAACCTCAGCTCTAATGTAAGAGCAAAATATTGAGGATTTAGTTTGGGAGGCCAGTTAATAGCCCCCGGTAGTGTTCGGCGACAGTCGGGGTCAAGCCGTAAACACTTCGGCCAATGTTATGAACGGCCCATCATTTAACATTGTCATCGCTTCGCTGACCAGTTTACGCTTATTGTGAAAGTCAGTTTTCGGCTTTCTCCACTGAGGTGCTTAACCATGTGAGCTGGAAGCACAATCGCAGTGGTTCTCCCTTTGCACGCCTAGCTGAACAAAATGGAACGTAGGAAGCAAGTGCAGGAGCCGGGCAACCCAACTATTGACCGAAGACACAATTCGAAACCGATGCATATATAGCAATATCTGAGAATGTTTTTGCCGAATCCCTAAAGGTGTCCGGCGTTGCACTGCGAGACTAATGCTGGAAAAGCACAAATAGTTTAAAAGTGCCAAAAAGCTTGGAAAACCAAGAGACGTCAGTAAAAACATGACGTCCGAACAATATCAAGTGTTCGGTGCCAATCCGAAAGTTGGTCTTAGAAAAAGGAAGTGCTTCTGTCGTGCTTTAACATGGTACATCCTATCTCAAGACTTCGAGCGGGTCAGCCTACGGCTTCAACCTCCTATCCCGAGGGCGGAGTACTTCTCATTAGGCCAGTTTAGCAAACTAAACTCTAGCGGCTTTGAGAGAGAAATTAGGCTCCCCGGCTAGTGACCGCACACTCGTGTCAAAAAAAGGAGTGATAAATAATAATAAAACTTTGCAATGACTAAGAAGAAGAACACTTATTATAAAACGGCTCAAATAAACTCAAGAGCCCCCAAGTGACTTGGGTAGAAGAATGATTGCATGTACAGAAGTACTTATATCATATCTATGTTCAACCAAACTTTAAACACGTCTTAACCGACCGTCAGCTTCTCCCTCTTCAGTCAAGGACCGAAAAGTGTTATGTACTCCATCGGTCGAGAATATCGACGGTGTTTCCAATAACCAGGCAATCAGGCCATAAGGCTGTAACAGACAAAGCGCGCTCAGGGAACTTATGCTATATTACCGTGAAGTGTAAGAAGCATCTTCGAAGAAAATAGTACCCCCATCGATACCTTTCTTTGGTGCTCATTGTTATTATGAGACTTGTGCAATAGATTTTTTGTACTCATGAGTTCCGTTGTGTGCCGACCATCATTGAAAACTATAAGAGCGCTAGCTTTCGGCTTCACCCAGTCTGAGGTCCAGCTCGGTTGACCCGATCGTGACAATCGCAGAGGTGCTCCCTTTACTCCCTAGCCGAACAATCGGGAACGTAGGGGTAAACAAAGGAGCGAGGCAACCCAGCTTGCAAATCGCTTAAGTCAATATGGTGCATATTGTGGCGTAATACACGAACAAGGAACGAAGCCGTACAAGTATAATCATATGCAACAGGAAAAAGCTTCATAAAGGAAGACCCCAAGTAAACAGGGTATTTGAATTTATGCGTCACAAACAAAGTTTGGACAAGGAAATTTTTTACAAGCAACTTTTTTCCAAAAAAGTATAATGCTTGGTCGAACCGAGCACAAGTTAGAAATTAAAGCTTTGAGCATGAAAGCAACTTAGCTGGTTAATGTGTTCGGTATTGATGATGCAGTCCGAGCTTGATGCGGGGCAAGGTTCCATCCCCCAAGCCGGTCCCGAGGTGGCGGAGCGGAGAGCTCGACACGTCGAAGTGGTGACATAGCACGGTCAATGCAGACCGGCAGAGTGACGCCGAAGTCCCCAGATCATTTTCCTGTGCACAAAAAATAGTGCAAACCGAAGATAATAGTAATAATGATAATTAAAAAAACGTTGCATAATAAATAATTTATGCAAAGTG
The DNA here is from genome assembly GCF_056163025.1 of Triticum urartu. Lineage (NCBI taxonomy): Eukaryota > Viridiplantae > Streptophyta > Magnoliopsida > Poales > Poaceae > Triticum > Triticum urartu. Next base: position 563,286,952 of record NC_141875.1, read on the forward strand.
AGGAATAGAAGAAATATAGCCTGGCGCCGAAGTCAATGTCGATGCAGGGCGTCGGCATGATATAGTAGAGGCGTGGCAAAGCCTGAATTCACAGGTCGGTTCGAGCTCAGGATGCGGCGTTCGCCGGACTATGTACGGAAACTGATCGAACCACCACGCGACCGTCGTTAATGCGGTCACCATTTGATAGACCTGTGTACATATCATGGACAAACCAGAGTAATGATTCCTTGGGAAAAATGAACCCAAACAAGCAAAAAATACTGGGATTAATAGCACCTGGTTTATTTGTTGTAGCAATCCGAAGGAAGGTGATTCCCAAAATTGGGACTCGCTCCACACACCAATTGCCTGATGGGCGATAAAACGATGGCATGGCAATGCTGGTAAAGGTTGACTCGCCGAGGCAAAGCCCTCGGCCCAGCTAACGTGACGGAGCTGGTCGGCTAGTGACGCCGAAGCGTCCGGAGTAGGTTGGTGAAGAGATGGAGAAGCCCCCGGTCCAGCCGAGATGTCGAAGCCTCGACGTCAGCCGATGAGTCGAAGTAGGTCGGCGTGATGGACACCAGCTTGAAGAAGCAATAGTGCGGCCCTGTCGATGCAGGTCGTGACGTGGTCGATGCCGGCTTGATGAAGCAACCGTGCGGCGATGCCAGTATGCCCGCTCCGTGTAATCCGTGGGGCGGCGATGTTGATGATGATTTATCCTTTGCGATGCCGGACTCTTGTCCGGCTTGCCGAGATGATGATCCGAAGAAGTTGAGCTCGGCTAAAGTGATGACGTGTCTAGCGCAGGTCGGCAGCCGTGGAGTAATATTGCCGGACTGGTTTGACACCAGCATGATGTTGAAGATCATGTTCAAAAGATCTTAAAGTTAGTGGGATGTGTTCGGGAACAAAACACAATACCCCATACAAAACTTCCTTCAAAAGGGATGTCCGAAATCCCGTTCATAAAAAAAGATGAACTCGGGTCGGATTCGTTTTCGCGCAGAAAACAGATCCGAAAAGTGATGCACTAATCGGAAGGTTCCCGGAGTTTGGACGGTCGGATCGAGCTGAAATTTTGAGAGGTGGTAGATATAGGAATTCCGCAGCCGATCAACGTTTGGATCTTCCAAAGGACGTCCGAGGTTGAAGCTGGAGACCACGCCCTAAACTCATCCAAATTCCCATCCAGATTTGACAGGGCTCCGGTATATCGTCGATTGCCAGAGATTCCTCCATCGGAACTTGACGAAATTTTCCAGGGTTGTTATAGACTCAATTCCGCACAATTCCACCAAAGCGATCGTCAAAGCGATACTCGAGGAGGTGGTGGTGGCAGATACTAGTTCGCTGTCCAGAAAAACAGCACGGTCACTTGAGGGCAATGTTGACGTTGAGCCCCCGAGCTCCATGGATGATTCCTCCATGATCTTAATAGAGATCGGAGTTGATGTTTGATGAAGGCCCTCATCCGAACATGGTGATTCGAATACAGGGCGCAATTCTTGGTCGAACCAAGGTGACCAGTCGAGCTGGTGACGAAGATGCCGAAGTCGCAGTTGACTCTGCAGGCGAGCCATCGATCCTTTTGTCGATCACAGAGCGGAACTCTCAATGAAAGCACCAATGTCGGTGTCAAAACCGGCGGATCTCGGGTAGTGGGTCCCGAACTGTGCGTCTAGGCCGGATGGTAACAGGAGGTAGGGAACATGATGTTTTACCCAGGTTCGGGCCCTCTTGATGGAGGTAAAACCCTACGTCCTGCTTGATTAATATTGATGATATGGGTAGTACAAGAGTAGATCTACCACGAGATCAAGGAGGCTAAACCCTAGAAGCTAGCCTATGGTATGATTTTTGTATATGGGGTTGTATATGATCTATCGACTAGCCTGGCCTCGGTTTATATAATGCACCAGAGGCCTAGGATAACAAGAGTCCTAGCCGAATACGCTGGTGGGGAGAAGTCCTTGTCTTGATCGCCAAGTCTTGTGGAATCTTCCTTGTATGCGGCAGCCGTCCGAACTGGCCCATGAGTATACAGCCACGAGGGTCCTCGGCCCAATCTAATAGATCGGGAGACGACGTGGTGAGTACCCCCTAGTCCAGGACACCGTCACTCATCCCCAAATGCTACTTCCAGCTCAATCTTCCCAATTGGGTATGCCGATTTACCAGGTACCACACTGTGAAAAACAGTGTTGGATTGTTTAAGATTTTTATCCGTCAATCCCATCCGGCGGAACGTCTCATAGTAGAGGATGTTGATGCTGCTGCCTCCATCCATGAGTACCTTAGTAAACTTGTACCCACCAACCTGAGGTGCCACTACCAAAGCCAAGTGACCCGGAATATCAACCCGGGGTGGGTGATCCTCTCTGCTCCACACAATAGGCTGCTCCGACCAACGTAGATAACGTGGAATTGCCGTCTCAATGACATTGACGGCCATCTTGTGGAGTTTCTGGTCCCTCTTACATAAACTGGTGGTACAGACATGATACTGTCCGCTACTCAGCTGCTTCGGGTTGCTCTGATAGCTGGATTTCTGCTGCTGCTGATTCCCTTGGCCGTGTTGCTGATTATATCCTCCTTGGTGACCAGGATAACCCTGGCCGTGAAAACCTCCTCTGCTTGAACCGGCGCCCGGGCCCTGAAAGCCGCCTCCACCTGAGCCGCCACTTGGGCCGTGACCCGCATCAAATGCATTTGAATTTTTAAATGCCTTCATGATCGTGCAATCCTTCCACAAGTGGGTGACTGGTTTCTCTTGGGTGCCGTGTTTTGGACAAGGTTCATTCAACAACTTCTCAAGGGTGGGGCCTGACCCGCCCGATCGAGGGGGTTGTCTGCCCTTGCGCTGCTGATTACCACCCTGCGCATTAGTATTAGCAACAAACTCATCAGCCTTACATTTATTACCTCCCTAATTCGCCGGGTTATGCTGGTGACCCTTGCCATTGCCGTTCTTCTTTCCCTTCATTGCCTTTTCTTCGTCAGATACCGGGTCCTTGGTGATATCAGAATCGGCATACTTGACAAGAGCTGCCATCAACGTTCCCATGTCATTACAGTCACGTTTAAGCCGCCCCAACTTCTGCTTCAGAGGTTGAAAGGGGCAATTTTTCTCCAACATCAAAACTGCTGAGCCAGCATCCATCTCATCAGATGAATGTATTATCTCCTTGACCCGGCGCACCCAATGGGTTGTAGATTCACCATCCTCTTGCTTGCAATTGGTCAGGTCCACAATCGACATTGGCTGCTTACACGTGTCCTTAAAGTTCTGGATGAACCGTGCTTTCAACTCTGCCCATGAGCCGATAGAATTGGGTGGCAATCCCTTCAACCAGGTCCGGGCCGTTCCATCCAACATCATGGTAAAATACTTGGCCATCGCAGCATCGCTAACCTCCAACAGCTCCATAGCCATCTCATAACTCTCAATACAAGCCCCGGCTATAGGTCAGCCGTGTAATTAGGCACCTTACGAGGCCCCTTGAAATCCTTGGGCAACCGTTCATTGCGTATGGCTGGGACCAGGCAAGGCACGCCTCCGGTTCTTGTGGCCACTCCTACCTCAACCGAGGTTGCTGGATAAGCTGGAAAGGTTTGGTGAGCCGCCTGCTCTGCCGCTATCTGAGCCGCCCGTTCCGCCTCTTGATGAATCCTCTCCGGATCCGCCAAGTTAAGGGTTCCAGTCCGCACCGGCTCATGCCTATATGGCCGGTTGTGGTGTTGAGCATTACTTGACATCTCTGCGGACTCCATGTGCCTACTGTAACTCGGGCTCCGGCTTGGGCGAGGAGTTGAATGAATCCTGTCTCGACTGTAGGAGTATGCATCCTGCTGGGTCAAAGCTGTCTGAAGTAGTTCTCTTACCCTCCGGGTTTCAATTGCTGCTGGCGAGTCGCCTTCCATTGGGAGAGCTGCCAAATGAGCCGACGCTGCGATGAGATTTTCCATAGGGTTAGAGAAGTGACCCGGAGGTGTTGATACATAACAAGGAGGAGTTGTATTCACGCGGGGTGGCTCCATGGTGCGTGGCTGATCTGGTGCACCGGGTGTCGTGACTCGGTTCGCCTCTGGCGGGTTGCTCCCCCCAGCCCCGGGTGTATGGAACAGGGTCCTCGGATCCAGCGTTAGAGGCAGACGCGATTGAGTTTTCTGATGCCTCCTCCTCATGACCTCGTTTGATGCATTAAGATCCACCGAGAGCCGGAAAGTTTCTGCTTGAGGCTGCTGAGCACGAGCATCCAGAGCTGCTCGTTCCGCTGCCATCCGGGTTTCCTCCGCGGCTAGATTTTCCTTAGCTTGCACCATCTCCTCCCGCACGCGTGCCACTTCTGCGTCATGCTGGGCTTTATCCGCCGGTTCTACCACAACGGTTAACAGAGTCGTCAGTCTATCCATGAGGTCCATTAGAACCTGAGCCGGGGGGCGCGCGGGATCTCCTGACCTGGCTGCTGCCGACCCGGTAGCTGCTGCTACTGCTGCGGTGGAGTTCTGCTCGAGTTGCATCCCCGCCATGAAGACTCCGGCCCAATTCGGCGGCTCAAGGGGGTCCGGAATACTGCTGCCATCGGAACAGTCCCCGAGCATGCCGTCTTGCAGCTGGTACAACGAGTCCGTCTCACCCGTTGATGATGCAGTATCAGAGCAGATGGCCGTCTCCCCGCCTTCCATCGATCCTTCGGAGTATTCACCGCCATGGACGCAACCCATGAAGGCATGTTTCACGACAGATTGAACACGGGCGGACCCGACACGCTGAGCCGTTTCGATGAGGTTGGTGTGGACGTCCGGCTCAGGGCCTGACTCGCCGATCCGGCCGATGAAGACGTGAATTCCGCCAAAGGGGACCTAGTACCCGTACTCGATTGAGCCGGCCTCGGGGCCCTAGCCTTCGTCGTCGATGTAGAGTTTGCTGCGACGACTCTTGGCCATCCGGCCCATAGCGTATCCCTTCAGCCCTTCGAAGTTGCCCTTCAAGAACTCAAATCCACCATGCGCTGGCCCCACGGTGGGCGCCAATTGTCGTGGAGTTGACACGGCAGATGTCCTGGAGCAAGGATTTAGTCATAGGGCCATCGCACTAGGAAGCTTAAAGGGGTTAATCGGGACAAAGGACACACGAGAGTTTTTATACTAGTTCGGCCCCTTACGATGAAGGTAAAAGCCTACGTCTAGTTGGGATTGGTATTGCTGAAGTTTCGATCTCCAAGAGGCTTAACTCGCCGTCTTGGTTATCGACTTGGTTGTTTCTTGCCCTAAACCGCCACCGGGTCGTCCCCTTATATACACGGGTTGATGCCTGGTGGCCTACAGAGTCCCGGCCGACTCATAATCGTGTCCGGCTCGGTGACTTCCTTTACATGCCTTTCTTTACAAGTCTTTCCTTACATACGGCGGTTTACAGTACCAGGCCTTAAGCCGTCCCTAGGCCGTTCGACCTTCTATACGTTTAGTAAACTATCATCTTGAATGTTTATCGAGCTTCTTATGTAACCCGCCATTAGGGCTGACTCGGCCCCTCCTGGGCGGTTCATACTGGTAGTAATATCCCCAACACAAACCAAACTGATAATTCGAAGAGACTTGCAAAGATAAAACAATCATACATAAAAGAATTCAGAGGAGATTCAAATATTGTTCATAGATAAACTTGATCATAAACCCACAATTCATCAGATCTCGAGAAACACACCGCAAAAGAAGATTACATCGAATAGATCTCCAAGAAGATCGAGGAGAACTTTGTATTGATATCCAAAGAGAGATAAGAAGCCATCTAGCTAATAACTATGGACCCGTATGTCTGAAGTAAACTACTCACACATCACCGGAGAGGCCATGGAGTTGATGTAGAGGCCCTTCGTGATCAATGCCCCCCCCCCGGCGGAGCTCCGGAAAAGGCCCCAAGATGGGATCTCTCGGGTAAAGAAGGTTGCGGCGGTGGAATTAGGTTTTAGTGGTGCTCCTAGATGTTTGGGGGTACGTGGATATATTATATAGGAGGACGAAGTACGTCGGTGGAGCAACGAGGGGCCCACGAGGGTGGAGGGCGCGCCCCCTTGCCTCGTGGCCTCCTCGATCGTTTCTTGACGCCCACTCCAAGTCTCCTGGCTCACGTTTGTTGAGAAAATCACGTTCCCGAAGGTTTCATTCCGTTTGGACTCTGTTTGATATTCCTTTTCTGCGAAACCCTAAAATAGGCAAAAAAACAAAAATTTGGGCTGGGCCTCCGGTTAGTAGGTTAGTCCCAAAAATGATATAAAAGTGTAAAATAAAGCCCAATAACTTCCAAAATAGATAATATAATAGCATGCAGCAATCAAAAATTATAGATACGTTGGAGACGTATCACCTACCTTGGGCATGTCATCTCCAAGGATGGTATTGCTGTCAACCCAGAGCGAGTGCAGGCTATTCTTGACTGGACCCCTCCGAAGATTGTCAAGCAAGTCAGAAGCTTTCTCGGACTAGCCAGCTATTGTCGCCTCTTTGTCAAGAACTTCTCCAAGGTCACCAAGCCACTGACCAATCTGCTACAGAAAGGCGTTAAGTTCGATTGGACTGAAAAGTGTCAAGGAAGTTTCCAGACACTCAAGGACAAGCTGACTTCTGCCCCAATGCTTGCTCCCCCTGATTCTCGCAAGGACTTCTTCCTCTATTGCGACGCCTCACACAGCAAGGATTAGGCTGTGTCCTAATGCAAGAGTGCAGAGTGATTGCTTATGCCTCCCATCAAGTGCATCCTCATGAAAAGAACTACCCAGTTCACGACCTCGAGCTTGCTGTGGTTATCTATGCACTGAAGCTATGGCGACAATACCTTCTCGCTAATCGTTGTGAGATCTTCACCAATCATCAGAGTCTGAAGTACCTGTTCACTCAGCCAGATCTGAACCTCCGTCAGCAGCGATGGATGGAAGCTATTGCTGACTACAACTGCGGTATATCCTATACCCCTGGTAAGGCTAATGTCATGGCCGATGCCCTGAGCCGTAAATCTTATTGCGACAATCACATGGTCTACAAAGCTCAACCCCGCCTTTATGAAGAGCTATGCAAGCTGAACCTTCAACTAGTTCCACAGGGTTCTCTGAATAACCTTGTCCTGGAACCAACTCTTCTAAAAGCAATTAAGTCTGCTCAAGCCAAAGATGCTCATGTTGATCTGATGAAAAATGATCTTGCCTTAGAGAAATCCAGAGATTTCTCACTTGGTGAAGATGGAACCTTATACTTCAGAGATCGTATTGTAGTACCCTAGTTCGAGCTTATGACAGAGAAGGTGATGAAAGAAGCACATGACACCCCTCTCTCTATTCATCTGGGAAGTACCAAGATGTACTTAGACATTCGTCAGAAGTATTGGTGGTCTAAGATGAAGCAAGACATTGTTCGATATATTGAAGAATGTGACGTTTGTCGTCGCGTCAAAGAAGAACATCAAAAACTGGCTGGACTTCTACAACCTCTCCCTATTCCTGAATGGAAATGGGATAAGATTCAGATGGACTTTGTCACTGGCCTTCCCAAGTCTCAGAAAGGTAACGATGCTATCTTTGTCGTCATTGACCAATTCTCAAAAGTCACGCACTTTCTGCCAGTCAAGGAGACTATCACTGCTAGTTAATTAGAAAACTTGTATATCTCTAGAATTGTGTCACTCCACGGCATTCCGAAGGAGATCAGCTTAGACCGCGGCAGTATATTCACTTCGAACTTCTGGGATAGTTTCCAAGAGGCAATGGGAACTCATATTACCTAGAGCACTGCTTATCATCCCCAATCCCAAGGCCAAGTCGAGCGAGTCAATCAAATTCTTGAAGACATGCTTTGATCTTGTGTTATTTCTTTCGGCAAGAAGTGGGAAGAATCTCTCCCTTATGTGGAGTTCTCTTATAACAACAGCTATCAAGCCAGCTTGAAGATGGCACCCTTTGAAGTGCTTTATGGACGTAAGTGCCAAACCCCTCTAAATTGGTCAGAAACTGGGGAACGGACGCTCATTGGTCTAGACATTATTCAACAAGCTAAAGAGCAGGTTCACATTGTCTGGGATAATCTTAAGGCGGCCCAGTCCCGCCAGAAGAGCAACTATGACCGGAAACACTAGGGTTCAACTTATCAACCTGGTGAACAAGCTTATTTGTGTGTCACTCCTTTGAGAGGCACTCATCGGTTCAGAGTCAAGGGCAGGCTTGCTCCGCACTACGTTGGTCATTTCCGCATTCTCTCCCGTCATGGACCGGTGGCTTATCAACTGGAGCTGCCACCTCAGTTCTCTCACATCCATGACGTCTTCCACGTGTCGCAACTTAGTCGATGCTTCAAGGATCCGGAACGTGAAGTGGATCCAGAATTGATTGAAGTTCAAGATGATCTCACATACAAAGAGCATCCGATCCGCATTCTTGAATAAGCTGAACGTCGAACCCGCCAGAACGTTACCAAGTTCCTCAAGGTGCAATGGTCAAATCATACTAAAGATGAAGCCACTTGGGAATGCGAAGATAACCTCCGGGCTGAATACCCCGACCCGTTCCCTTCTACCTCTTAATTCTCGGGACGAGAATTTCTTTTAGAGGAGGAGAGTTGTAACACCCTGGTGTAATGTTGCTACAATAACCCCTGGGGTTAAGTTAATGATTTTGCTAAACAAGTGATTGATCATCCTTGGTTCTCTCTCATTTCAAATTCGAGTTGAATTCAATTTCAAATTTTGAGTGAAATTCAAAATTGCTCAAACATGAAAACTAAAATGTTCATCATGTGCCAAATAATCCACAACTAATATTGGTGGTGAACCAACATTTTTTTTCAAAGTGTTTAAGTGGCCTAAGCTGCCTAAAACAGTGACCTAAGCAATAAGTTAAATGCCTTTTTAATTTATAAAATTGGCTAACTTTTTCAAAATGGTCTCACAATATTTTGTGGCAGTGCACTTTAATTCTTTGGAATTGTTGTGGCCATTGGCATATTTTTGCAAAGTCAATTGTGGCTAAAAGAAAATGCAAAAGCTGCTAGAAAAAAAGGGGAAAATCAAAAGGAATAAAAAAACCCTCCCCCGGGGCCATTTGACCCATTTGGCCGAAATGGCCAGCCGGCCCATCTGGCCCACTCAAACCCCCTGGGTCACCTTCCGCCCCTGTTCCACCGACACAGCGCACGCCCGAGTGTGCCCCGCCGGACCGCCTCACCGTCCCGGCCGACGAGGGGATAAGGACGATGACGAGGCCGACCCCTCGGGCTCCCCCTGCCACTCCACTTGGCCCACTCCCTTTGGACGCTCTCTCTCCCTGGTTACCCTCTCTCTCGCACGAGATCCCACCTCACCGAGCGCCATTGCCATCGGCCCACCTCGCAACACCGCGGCGACTGCCTCCCCCGCGCCCCTCCAGCAAGCCTAGCTGGTCCGTCGTCGGCTCATACGATGGCCACGGCCACCAGCTCGCGCCAGGAGTCCCTGCCTCGTCGGGTCCGCGTGACCTTCAACCTCTGCACCCAAGGTGATCTCTGTGGAATTCGGCGTCGACCGGCCGTCCCCAAGCCCGCTTTGCTCACCTGCAGGTCCCGGTGAGCTCCTGACTTCTTTCCCCCGCCCCTCTCGTCGACGTTCATACCCGTAGCCATCATTCCCACTGTGGCCGAGCCCTCTGCCGCGTACGCTCATCGCCGGCTTGGTTTTAGTGACCCGTTGGTCACGCTCGCATGCCCACTCGCTTTGTTGGCCCGCGTAGACGCCGTAGGTACCTCGTGTCGCTCTTTTTGCTCGCCGTAGCCTAGATTCCTACGACGCCCAAAGTCCGGCGTCCGCTGTGGTGCTCGCCGCCGTCACCTCCGCCCACCTCCGGCCTCGTAACCACTCCGGTTGGACGCGGCGTCATCTTCCCGTTCGAGCACGCCAAGTCGTGCGAAAAACGGACCCATGTAGGCGAATCCTGGCCGTCTCCAGCGATGTGCCGCCGCGGTAGAGGTCGCCGGAGCCTTCTCCGGTGCCCTGCCGACATGGCCGGTCTGGGCCACTCCCCTGGTCACTGCCCCATGGGCCCCCTGGACCCAGTTGACCATGTTGACCATTGTCAACTATGCTGACTGGGCACTCAGTGCCACTGACACGCGGGCCCCACTGCATATTTTGTTAAATAAACGTTTATATAAATAAAAATAATTAGTTAACCTAATCATTCACTGACATGTGGGGCCCTACTGCTAATTAACTCTGTCTAATTAAAATAAGCCCCTGTTAACCCCACTCTCTATGACCGGTGGGACCCACTGGTTAGGTTTGACCTGGTCAGCCATCCTGTTTACTGCTGACGTCACAGTGATGTCATGCTGACATTGTAATTCTTTTCTGTTAATTTAATAAATCCCATAAAATGGTTTAATCTTTGAAAATTTCGTAGAAATTAAACCTAGCTCGGATCAAAAAACTTTATACATGAGAGTTGCTCAGAAAAATCCAACGAATCCGAATATGCGGTCGTTGATCTGTCACATGCCCCTAGCATGCTGAACATGGAACATTCCCTCCGGTCATCTGTCTGACAGCACAGGTCCGGAACCGCGAAAACATTCCCGATTGTTTTGCCCTTTCACCTTTATCATGTAGCCATGCGTTAGGTCACACCCCGACACATCATATTGCCATGTTATGCTTTGTTTGCTTTATATTTATTGTTTCTTCCCCTTCTTCTCTCCGATAGACCCTGAGACCGATGCTGATGCCCTTGTGATCGAGTACGTCGATGACGAAACTTCTTCCTTTTCAACAAAGCTTCCAGGCAAGCAACCCCCCTTGAGCACTCTGATATCGCCCATTTCTTTCCCTCTCATGCTTGCATTAGAACTGCTACTGCTTTCTGTATGATCCTACTCTGATGCATAGCCTGTTTTTGTTACCTGCTTTCATACCTAACCTGCTTATTCTAAGCTGCTTAGTATAGGTTGGTTAGTGATCCATCAGTGACCCCACCTTGTCCTTGTTGCCCCGCTTTATGTTCGATGTCTCGATCAACATGATCGACGTCCAGGCCCCGACACTGCACATCACCCCCTTTGCAGAGTTACTATCAAGTGCCGAGGTTGACACCTCATACATCACTCCTGATGAGATCTCTGTAGTGTAGCTATTTGGTCGTGGTCATCGAGGGTGTTTTCCTCCTTAACCACATCCGATACGACTCTGTCGTGCAACCCGTCAAGTGTGAACCTCGAGGGTGGTTCCTCTTATGTTCACCTTGATGACTACATCGAGTGAAATCCACCGAGGGTGGTTCCTCAGGGTTTCCCTTGGTGTTAGACACACGGTTACTATGGTTACTATGAATTTACACTGAACCATGTTACTAAAGACGGGTCGGCCCTGAGGGGTACCTGCGCGAGCTTAATTGCAAGTGATGTGGAGTCGGGTTGGCCCGGAAGGTGCCCGCGAGATACTTACGAGGCGTGGCCGGGCATTCTTAGCCATTGCTGCAAGTACTCAAGACGGGGCGACGGGGTCACATCTTTTGTGAGTCTCTGCTCGTGACCGCACTACCGACACACTAACGGTTTGGATATTTGATCCAAGGGGCCTCTGGCCTAATGGCACTAACCATCATGTGGGCATAGTATGGGCGTATTGTTTGGCCCAGGCCGGGCATGACCCAGGAAAGTGTGTCCGGCCGGAGTTAATCGAGCGTGGTGGGTAAGTTGGTGCACTCCTGCAGGGAAGAAAACATCTATCGATAGCCTGTCCTACGGTAACGGACACTTGGAGTTGTATCCCGATCAATACAACTAGAACGGGATACTTGAGGTGATAACTAGATAGTATGGCTCTGGGATTGCTTTCTCGCAGGGAGTCGAGAAAGGATCTCTGGCCGAGGTTGATAACACTATACTACTTTATATTATGTTGATCTGTACTCTTCTAAATGTTGCAAGATGCTTGAAGATGCTAGTCTTCGATAGGCTAGGCTTTCCCCTTCTCTTCTGGCATTCTGCAGTTTAGTCCACAGATACAACCCATTTCCTTTGATATAGATGCATACTTAGTTTAGATCTGATGTAAGTCTTGCGAGTACTTTGGATGAGTACTCACGGTTGCTTTGCTACCTCTTTTTCTCCCATACCCGATTGTTGCGACCAGATGACGGATCCCAGGAGCCAGATGACACAACTGATGATTACTACTACCCCGACGGTGCCTACTACTACGTGACGGCCGCTGACAACCTGGAGTAGTTCGGAGGCTCTCAGGCAGGAGGCCTTGCCTTTTCGATCGTTGTTGATTTTGTACTAGCCAGGCTTGTCTAACTTATGTCTGTACTCAGATATTGTTGCTTCCGCTAACTCTTGTGTATTTGAGCTGATGTATTCGAGCCCTCGAGGCCCCTGGCTTGTAATATAAAGCTTGTATTATTTTAATTTGTGTCTAGAGTTGTGTTGTGATATTTTCCCGTGAGTCCTTGATCTTGATCGTACACATTTGCGTGTATGATTAGTGTTCGATTGAATCGAAGGCGTCACACTTTGCTCCCCCTTTTTCCCTTTTCTATACCCAGTTGTTGCAACCAGACGTTGGAGTCCAATAGCCAGATGTCACCATCGACGACGACTCCTACTACTCTGGAGGTGCCTACTACTACTACTACTACTACTACTACTACTACTACTACTACTACTACTACTACTACTACTACTACTACTACTACTACTACTACTACTACTACTACTACTACTACTACTACGTGCAGGCCACTGATGACGACCGGGAGTAGTTTAGGAGGATCCCAGGCAGGAGGCCTGCGCCTCTGATACCTCTCCGTCGTATCTACTTTTCCAAACACTTTTGCCCTTGTTTTGGACTCTAACTTGCATGATTTGAATGGAACTAACCCGGACTGACGCTGTTTTCAGCAGAATTGCCATGGTGTTATTTTTGTGCAGAAATAAAAGTTCTCGGAATGACCTGAGAATCAACGGAGAATTATTTTGGAATATATAAAAAATACTGGAAGGAAGAGCCACGTCAGGGGGGCCTCCTCCTATCCACGAGGTTGGGGGGCGCGCCCTACCCCCTGGGCGCGTCCCCCTACCTCGTGGGCCCCCTGACGCTCCACCGACCTCAACCCTAACTCCATATATTCACTTTCGGGGAGAAAAAAACAAGAGAGAAGGATTCATCGCGTTTTACGATACGGAGCCACCGCCAAGCCCTAAACTCTCTCGGGAGGGCTGATCTGGAGTTCGTTCGGGGCTCCGGAGAGGGGAATCCGTCGCCATCGTCATCATCAACCATCCTCCATCACCTATTTCATGATGCTCACCGCCGTGCGTGAGTAATTCCATCGTAGTCTTGCTGGACGGTGATGGGTTGGATGAGATTTATCATGTAATCAAGTTAGTTTTGTTAGGGTTTGATCCCTAGTATCCACTATGTTTTGAGATTGATGTTTCTATGACTTTGCTATGCTTAGTGCTTGTCACTAGGGCCTGAGTGCCATGATTTCAGATCTGAACCTATTATGTTTTCATCAATATATGAGAGTTCTCTATCCTATCTTGCAAGTCTATAGTCACCTACTATGTGTTATGATCCGGCAACCCCGAAGTGACAATAAACGGGACCACTGCTGGTGATGATCGTAGTTTGAGGAGTTCATGTATTCACTATGTGTTAATGCTTTGGTCCGGTACTCTATTAAAAGGAGGCCTTAATATCTCTTAGTTTCCAATAGGGCCCCGCTGCCACGGGAGGGTAGGACAAAAGATGTCATGCAAGTTCTTTTCCATAAGCATGTATGACTATATTCAGAATACATGCCTACATTACATTGATGAATTGGAGCTAGTTTCGTGTCACCCTAGGTTATGACTGTTACATGATGAACCGCATCCGACATAATTCTCTATCATCGATCCATTGCCTATGAGCTTTCCATATATTGTTCTTCGCTTATTTACTTTTCTGTTGCTATTGTTATCATCACTATAAAACACCAAACATATTACTTTTGCTACCGATGGCACTACTATCATATTATTTTGCTACTAAAAACTTTGCTGCAGATATTAAGTTTCTAGGTGTGGTTGAATTCACAACTCAACTGCTAATACTTGAGAATATTCTTTGGCTCCCCTTGTGTCGAATTAATAAATTTGGGTTGAATACTCTACCCTCAAAAACTGTTGCGTTCCCCTATACTTGTGGGTTATCAAGACTATTTTCTGGCGCCGTTGCCGGGGAGCATAGCTCTATTCTTTGAGTCACTTGGGATTTGTATCTGCTTATCATTATGAAGAACTTGAAAGATCCAAGAACCAAGATTTATCCCTCAACTACGAGGGGAGATAAGGAACTGCCATCTGGCTCTGCACTTGATTCACCTTCTGTTTTAAGTAAACTTGCGACACCTAAACCATATTTTGCTATTAATTCTGATATGTCGCATGTTATTGATGATGCCAGTTCTGCTATGCATGATACTTATGATGAAACTACTTCTATGCTTGATACTACTATGCCACTTGGTGAATTTCTTGATGAACAACTTGCTAGGGCTAGAGAGAATGAAATTATTGAAACTGATAATATTGATGAAAGTGATGATGAAGATTCTCCCCCTAGATATGAATTACCTGTTATGCCTGAGGGCTATGTTATGGATGAAGAAACTGCTAGAGATTTTCTTGCTTGTAATGATAGGAGTGATCTTAAGAAATTATTAGCTAAGCTGAAACAAAAAACTTTAAATGCTAGAATGAAATATGATACTACTTATGCTACTTCACCTATCTTTGTTACTGATAAGGATTATGATTTCTTTGTTGATCCTGAGATAATTACTTTAGTTGAGTCTGATCCTTTCTATGGCTATGAATCTGAAACTGTTGTGGCACATCTTACTAAATTAAATGATATAGCTACCATGTTCACTAATGATGAGAAAACTCGCTATTATTATATCCTTAAATTATTTCTGTTCTCATTAAAGGGTGATGCTAAGATATGGTTTAATTCTCTTGATCCTGGTTGTGTACGTAGTCCCCAGGATATGATTTATTACTTCTCTGCTAAATATTTCCCCGCTCATAAGAAACAAGCTGCTTTATGGGAAATATATAATTTTGTGCAAATTGAAGAAGAGAGTCTCCCACAAGCTTGGGGGAGGTTTCTCCAATTACTTAATGCTTTGCCTGATCATCCTCTTAAGAAAAATGAAATACTTGATATCTTTTATAATGGACTAACCGATGCTTCCAGAGACCACCTGGATAGTTGTGTTGGTTGTGTTTTCAGGGAAAGAACACCAGATGAAGCTGAAATTCTATTGAATAATATGTTGACTAATGAAAATAATTGGACACTTCCTGATCCAATCCTTGATCCAATTCCTAAACCAACTCCTAAGCCAACTCCGAAGAAGAGGGGTATTCTATTTCTCAGTCCTGAAGATATGCAAGAGGCAAAGAAAACTATGAAAGAAAAAGGTATTAAAGCTTAAGATGTTAAGAATTTACCTCCTATTGAAGAAATACATGGTCTTGATAACCCAACACGGGCAGTAAAGGTAAATTCTCTCTATAGATATGATAAAGCTGAAATCCCATTTACTAAGTTTGCTAGCCCATGCTTGGATGAGTTTGATGACTTTATGGTCAAACAAGAAAACTTCAATGCTTATTTTGGTAGAGAATTAAAACACAATGCTGATATGCTTGAACACTTGGGTGATTATATGGCTAATATTAAAGGTGAACTTAAACTTATTAGTAAACATGCTTCTATGGTTACCACTCAAGTAGAACAAGTACTTAAAGCTCAGAATGATTTGCTCAATGAATTAAATAGTAAGAAAAATGATAATGCTGTTAGAGTTATGACTAGAGGTGGTAAAATGACTCAGGAACCTTTGTATCCTAAGGGCCATCCTAAGAGAATTGAGCAAGATTAGAGAAATAATGTTGATGCACCTAGTCCTTCTAAGATGAAGAAAAAGAAAAATGATAGGAATTTGCATGCTTCTAGTGAACCTGTTGATGACACACCTAAGAATCCCAATGATATTTCTATTTCTGATGCTGAAACACAATCTGGTAATGAGCATGTACCTAGTGATAATGTTAATGATGATGTTCATGTTGATGCTCAACCTAGCAATAATAATGATGTAGAGATTGAACCTGCTGTTGATCTTGATAACCCACAATCAAAGAATCAACGTTATGATAAGGGAGACTTTGTTGCTAGGAAGCACGGTAAAGAAAGAGAATCATGGGTTCAAAAACCCATTCCTTTTCTTCCCAAACCATCCAAGAAAGAGGATGATGAGGATTTTGAGCGCTTTGCTGAAATGATTAGACCTATCTTTTTACGTATGCGTTTGACAGATATGCTTAAAATGAATCCTTATGCTAGGTACATGAAAGATACTATTACTAATAAAACAAAGATACCGGAAGCTGAAATTTCCACCATGCTTGCTAATTATACTTTTAAGGGTGGAATACCTAAGAAACTAGGAGATCCCGGAGTACCAACTATACCATGCTCCATTAAAAGAAACTATGTTAAAACTGCTTTATGTGATCTTGGAGCCGGTGTTAGTGTTATGCATCTCTCTTTACATCCTAGACTTGGTTTGAATAAGTTGGCACCTACTGAAATATCTTTGCAAATGGCTGATAAATCAACTGCTATACCTGTCGGTATTTGTGAGGATGTGCCTGCTGTGGTCGCAAATGTTACTATTTTAATGGACTTTGTTATCCTTGATATTCCAGAGGACGATAGTATGTCTATTATTCTTGGAAGACCCTTTTTGAATACTGCAGGGGCTCTTATTGATTGCACCAAAGGCAATGTCACTTTTCATGTTAATGGCAATGAGCATACAGTACACTTTCCGAGGAAACAACCTCAAGTTCATAGTATAAACTCTATTGAAAAAACTCCATCGATGTCAGGACCCCGATTCCAAGTCACATCGGTCTAGCCGGTAACACCTCATATCACTTTGCGGCCTCACACACGGTATTCCCACGGGTGTCGCCTTACCATGGCCCGGGACCATTTGCGCCTTTTGGCTCACGTATATGATAGTGTCGCTAGCATCCATGTGACAGAGAACCCGGGACGACATGGCTAGTCGTGAACCCAAAGCGGCACCAACCTATGGGGACAGGCATACATGAATCACATCGAGCATGTCAGTCAGCAGCGTGTGAATCCGGGCTGTAGCACTGGGCTAACGGGACTCCAGTAACCCGGGCTGTAGCAGGCTAGGCAGGACCCCGGATGTCACCGCGTGACATTTCCCCGAAGGGACAAACACAGGAACGAAGTGAAACACATGCCAGCCAGTCAAGTGTCCTGAGCAGTAGTGCTGGGCTAGTAGTACTCCAATGAACCGGGCTGTAGCGGACTACTATGGCTCATGGAAGCACAAGACTACATTTCCCCATAAGAGAGGCTGCCAAGGATAAACAACTAGGTTGTCGGATCCCACACATACCAAGCATTTCAATCATACACACAATATGCTCGATATGTGTAAATACAACATGGCATCACAACATACCTCTACGACTCAAGTATTTATTCATTAGGCTCCGAGGAGCGAGATATACAAACATGGGTCTCATGACCCAACAATCATAGCATACAAATCAAAGCACATGCGGAAGCTTAACATGTCTGAGTACAGACATCTACAAATGAAATAGGCTAAGAAGCCTGACTATCTACCAGATCCTGCCGAGGGCACAAGATCGTAGCTGAGGTATCAAGCTAAACGTCAAAGTCCACGCGGAACTACTAGCGAGACTGAAGTTTCTCTGCAAAACATAAATTAAGCAAACATGAGTACAAATGCACCTAGCAAGACTTACATCAGAACTAACTACATATGCATCGGTATCAACAAAGGGGGTGGTGGAGTTTAACTGCAGCAAGCCAGCTTTGACTCAGTGGCTAACCTGAACTACGACTGCAAGCCCCTCTTTTGAGGTGGCGCACGCGAGTCCACATATTCACCATATCAACACACCACGATGGATCCGCTCCCGTCTCCCTACGAGAAGGCCATCCATAGCACTCACGCTTATCTTGCGAGTTTTAGAGTATCCACTTTCACTTGTCTATGAACTATGCAAGGGGTCCAAGTTTCCATATCCGAGGAATCTGGCTATTCGAATAGATAATGATAACCCTGCAGGGGTGTACTTCTTCACACACGCTCCCACCACTTACCGTCGTTTACACGGCATGTACTCGGCAACCTTCAAGCGGAAGCCCAACGAGGGTGTCGGCCATGGCCTACCTAAACACTCAAGTCTCTAGTCCAGGTTTATCGCCTATCCAGGTTCCATCCGCAGGGAGTCCGGCCGAGGTTTCCACATACGACCCCGAACGATGTGAACAGGGTTCCCGAGACACCAAACGGGCGCCCGGTACACCGTGCCACGGTGTATCTACCGCATTATAGCCCACCCCTAGGGTCAGCGCTACGCACGGCCGCCAACACATAACCCACAAACACCAGAAACTATTTGCAACTCCTGGACAGAGTACTGGGGTGATTAAGAAGCCGAGAGGGTCAATTAAGGATCCTAATGAGTGGTAGTAGCTGTTCATCGATCAAAGACACAGAACTCAGTTCCTGAGGACGGTTTCAATGAGACAACCCACCATGTACTCCTACATGGCCTCTCACTGCTACCTTTACCAAATCGTGTTCACACACTTAGCTCACACAGTAGGACATGTTCACACACCTCCGATTCATCCACGATGAATCAGACCTGACACAACTCTATGCAATAGCAGGCATGACAAACAAGCATGAATGAGTAGGCACATTAGGGCTCAAACAACTCCTACTCATGCTAGTGGGTTTCATATATTTACTGTGGCAATGACAGGTCATGCAGAGGAAAGGGGTTCAACTACCGATCATGTAACAGTTGAATCGTTGTTGTCCTAATGTAGTAAAAGAGAGTAGGAGCGAGAGAGTGGGATTGTATCGGAATGAACAAGGGGGGTTTTTCTTACCTGGCACTTCCGAAGATAGTATATGTCTTCATCAGTGTCATCGAACTCATCGTCGGAACCACGTCTATCGAGAGGGGACAAATACCGGCAACAGAGAAGGAAAACACAATCAATGCAATGCACAATATGATGCATGATCATGGCATTCCAATATGCTGTGTTTTGAGCTAATGCAACTAGCAACATGTTAAATGGAGTTGGTTTGAACCTTAGGTTCAAATTCAAACTCCATATGTGAGGGTTTAAATGCCATTTATATGATTTGGCCTAAACAGCAGCCATAAGTTGTTCCAACATGCATGAAACCAGTACAGATGGATAGATTGGATTTTTCTGATCATTTTTCATATATAATTTATTTGATTTGGAGCTACGGTTGATTTACTATGAATTTTAGAAGTTTTAACTATTTTCTGGAATTTTCTGAATAATAATTAATCTAGAAAATGAGTTATGGCGTCAGCACTACGTCACTGTGACATCAGCAGGTCAACTGAGTCGCCCAGAGTCAAACCTGATGGCTGGGACCCACGGGTCAGTGTAACACGGCTGGTTTGGGTGGATGACATGTGGGACCAGTCAACGGCCACGCCAACAAAGTCAATGCTGACGTGTGGGTCCCAGTGGGTTATGAACTAATCTAAGCAGAAAATTAAATTAAACTAAACAGGCACAGGGCCCACATGGCAGTGGCACTAGGAATGGTTTAGCTGGGTCATTAGTGGCTAATGACGAGCCACGACATCAGTCGCCGGAGTTTCACTGGCGCCGACCATTTCACGCGGCGGAGATCGTCGGGATCTCGCTACAGCCCACGGTTTGAGGCGGGGTTTGCTCCTACGGATTGCTGGCACTCTCGCGCATCTAGTGGTGGTAGCAGCAGCAGCTGGGATGGCCGGAGTTGATGGCGGCAAGCACTTCCGCGGCGGCCGGAGTACGGTCAAGCTCGGGGTCGACGTTGCGGTGCATGGGAGGACTAGCTGATGGTGGTGTTGGGTTTCTGGGAGCATGCTAAACATGTAGCAGTGCTCGGACGCGAAGGTTGCTAGCCTATTCGTCGGCGACGACGAGTGCGGCGGCGGTGAGCTCTCGGGTCCGGTGGCTAGCACGCCTATAGCATGCAAATGAACATGGGAGGGGGGGGGGAAGATGGCGGGGCTCACGGCGATCACGAAGAGGGGCTCAGCTTTCTCAGGGACGGCTTGGCGGCAGTGATTCGACGTCGGAGGTGACCGGCTCCCGAGGTTGAAGACGGTGGCGATGATGATGCTACGGAGCGTCCCGGTTGGCTTGCCTCGGTGGAGATGACGAGGAAGACGATGTGGAGCTCGTGGGCACAACAGAGGGGCGAGGGAGTAACTGTGGCCGTGGTGGTTCTCGTCGGCGGTCTCGGGTGCGTATGGTCGGTCACGGGAGAGAGAGTCAGAGGAGGGGGAAGAGAGAGCTGCGAGGGGAACAGGGGGAGAAGGTCTCGGGCGTCTCCATGGTGCATCCAGAAGAGCCGGGGCGTCGCGGTGGAAGCAGGAGCTGGCGCGCGCGAGGCGACCACACTCCCTCCTCCCCACTGGCAGGAGGTTGAAGACAGTAGGAGGGAGGAGGAGGTGGGTTGGCCCGGCAGAAACTGGGTCAGACTACAGGGAGGCCAGATGAGGTTACTCTCTCTCTCTCTCTTTCTAATTTAGTTTCTTTTTTCTATTTTTTCTGCAATTGTTTTGACTTAATTAAAATGCTAAGACATTTCCAAAAATCATGAAACTAATCATGGCTACTGTTTATAATATATCCAACAGTAAACATTTTAGTTTATGATTATTTGAGCATTTAAAATATTTTATAGCTTTTAAATGCCCAAATGCAAATAGAGTATGATTTAATTCAGAGCCCAAATATGTCATGGAAAAATGTGCATCACCTCTGGTTACTGTTTACATCATTTTCCATAAATGATGAACATTTTTGAAAGCCATTTGGATTTACTGAAAATATTTTAGTTGAACCTAGTGACTTCCTTTGATGCTAGGGGTTTAGGCAATCCCCATTTCAAGTTTCTTTGGAATTTAAACTTGATGGCATGATGAACAAGGAAAGTCAAGCAAGGGCCGAACTGGGGCTGTGATAGCTCACCCCCACTAAACAAGAATCTCGTCCCGAGATTCAAGCGTAGGGTAAGGTGAAGGGGGGAACACAAGCTAACATAATCTTCATGATCCAGGTTGCACCTCATAAGGTTGTTGATTTGTTGCATACGTTCATCTTGACATCCTCGCTTTTGAGATCTTCATCCACGTGATGACAACGGAAAGAAACTCTGCTAGGATTGATCTTCTCGAAGATCGAGCTATACAATATCACTCGCGGAATGAGATGTTGAAACATCTCGAGTTGAGACACAAAACACAACGAGAGGGATGGAAGAACAATGACAGGGTTTGACTTGGTGGGAAACAATTCTACGCTTAGAAAGATGGTGGATGGTGTCAAGGTGGGGAGGAAATAATTGCCATGATCCCGTAACGGGGCACCTTGGGAAAGGTGACTCGTTGGACTGTTCCCTTAAGTGGCAAAAAGAATTACTTTTGATCCATAGATCATTGAAACTCTCTATACCAGCCTAAGGCAATTCTCAATCGATTGTCTGGAAGAGTTCGAAGGAGTGGCATACTTAGACTAGGATGTATGATGTGGACTACCTTGTTGAAGACAACGCAATGGATGACTTTTCCTTATCACCAGAAATGGATGGGACCCATGACAGGACCACTTTTGAAGATGATCCTGGATAGCAACTACCGAGAAGGGCATCCCATGGGGAATTGGCACAATGGCGGTGCAAACTGGGAACAAAATGCAACTGTTGGGAAAGTTCCAACAATCGTATCTGCCTGAGATTCAGATCTGGTTGGCGTCAGGATATTCCAGACTCAGCATGTCCAAAAGAAAGTTTGCAACACAAATTGACGAGATGACGTTGCGAGATTCTTGGGATATGAATTACGATAGCAGGCTCCAAAACATGAGCCGGTTCTGCTACATACATGTGAGCATGTTGTCCAAGACAAGAATGACCACGTAGTAGTCTTATAATAAAAACACTATCGAGTTCTGGTTGGGAACCATCATTGGGATGATGAAGTCTTGTGCATATCCGTCCGGGCCCTTCAGGGTTAGCGCATGAACTTCTTTTCTTTGAATAAATCAATCAGTGGCTTGGTGTGCTAGGAAATACCGATGGGATGGAGGTAGCTAATATCTCAAGCCATAGTATACTTCGCTCGTGGATGACTGACTTGGGATGATTCTCGAGGAAGCAAAACTAACTTTCTCGAATTCACGATGGCAACTTGCACCTAATGCACGTGGACTTGGAGAAAGCCACTTCTTGCACCAAACATATACCTCATGAACGCAACATGAAGGCAATGGTTACAAAGTTCCCAATACTAGCTTAATGTTCAACATGAATCATGGGGGAGACAAAATGTTGCTGATGGGCTCAACAGCAACTCATCGGAGTTTCCATATCACTGGACTTCCACCATCACGTGAACACGGTGAATGCATTGGTCAGACCAAAATATGTTATGGTGTATGCTTGAGGGGTCAACCACGAGTAAGACAACATTACGAACATCGTTGGTTCTGATTTGACTTGACGATAGCCCATACTCAAGTCAAAGTTTTGACAAGACAATAAATCCAACAACTGATCACGAGGACCAATTGGTGAAGATATCATCTTTCTTCAACACATGCACACACAGAAAGATATCCCTTAACATGAACTAGGTCAGACAAGCTTTTATCTTCCAACTCTCCAAGTTGTTGTTTAGCTTAACCAACTAGCTCAGGGGTATCCAATACCGATTCTTGGAGAAAAAGGCGTGGCTACAAGAAACCAACTTGATCACGAACTCAACATAGTGGTCAGGTGACAACCTGGTAACACTTCCGAGAAGATATTCGGAAAACCACGAACCACCGATATGTTACTAAGCTCGAGAACAACTTTGCTTCTTAGGGCCAGATGATATGATCAAAAGAGTGAGGGATTGACACAATCCTAACTCATGGATCGAAGAGTGCACCAGAAATAAGGATTAGGTAGCACGATCAATCTTAGTTTGATGATTTAATAACCAACAAGCTAAGAATGAGAATGTTGTCCATTTACTACCAAGCAACGAGTTGCTCGGAGTATTGATTTCACACATCACAATTCACTTGTCGGCATTCCGGTTACAACAACACGAGGACTGAGGAATGAATGATGATGGTGAGAAGTATCACTGTGTCAAGAATTCATAAGAGATGGTGCAATTCCTATAATATCCTTGACATAAATATGGTAACACTTCAAGGTAGAACAGAGCAAAAGCTGGATTGGCATTTTGATCCACGGAATACAACTACTTTGACCCAATCCTAAATATGGATGAGGTATTGGGGTTTGTTTCTCTTAGTCATTCCGGAATAGAATGGCTTAACGTACCACAAGAATAGAAAGCATCGATGAACACGAATGCACGCATACTCTTGGCTATCAACTGATAGAGGACGGTCGGGATACAACTGAAGAGGGACAACTCAAGGATCATATAATTTTTTTGAGTTGTGGATGCATAGATTACTATGTCGAATCAAGTTCGACATGTTTCTTCCGGATAACCCATGCAGAGAGGTAGGACTGGCAGACTCACAATTATGAATGGAGAACTCCTCAAGAGTACTCTGATTGTGATCTTTTGGTTCAAATAACTTCTGCCATTTTGGCTCAAGGTATTGGAAGAACGATGTACCACAGACCTTGAGGACTATCAAAAGATTACTAATAACCTAAAGGAATGAGCAAACACTATCAACACGAGGTAAGTAGAGTAAATCTTGGGCTCAAGAACCCAGAAATAGAATACCTACTATTAAATGGCATCACGGGATGCTTTCGAGAATGGTGGCCAGAATCATCACACTGGGAACACAAAACATGGCTAGATTACTAGGTGACTCCCTAAAACACCTAGGGTCATAATAATAGCTCCAACATATATGTCGAGCTAGTAGAGTACCTCAACAGACCGTTAGTGTGCTTAATCTGGCCCAAAAGGACATCGGAAACGGGAAGAAGGGATTTGCAAATGCATTAGACTAGTTAGAGACCTGGGATGACTCGACAGCATAACGGCTGTAAATGCTCAAAAGATTTAAGACATCCTGCAAAATGGTGGCATAACCACTCAACAACACAATATCAAGGTTCCGAGATCAACTGTCAACATACGGAAGTAGTAGGAACGGAACTGAGGCTTGAAACTATCAATTCTATAAGTCTATGAATTAGTAACACGTCATCCTGATAGATAGATGAGAGGGCCTAGTTCTTACTCCCCGTAGAAAAGAAGAGGTTGACTCAGATCAGAAGGGCATAGGGTAAAGGAGTAAAAAGAGCCTTACATTCCCTTCCACAATCAATTCCCTTACATAACTAAAGCATTTCTAGACTCGACTTCGACCAGTTTGGCTTGGTAATCCTACAGGCAGTTAGGCTCTGATACCAAAGCTGTCAGGAGCCTGATTCCAAGTCACATCGGTCTAGCCGGTAACACCTCATATCACTTTGCGGCCTCACGCACGGTATTCCCACGGGTGTCGCCTTACCATGGCCCGGGACCACTTGCACCTTTTGTCTCACGTATATGATAGTGTC
This sequence comes from Triticum urartu, assembly GCF_056163025.1. Classification (NCBI taxonomy): domain Eukaryota; kingdom Viridiplantae; phylum Streptophyta; class Magnoliopsida; order Poales; family Poaceae; genus Triticum; species Triticum urartu. The sequence continues at coordinate 563,311,692 of NC_141875.1, forward strand.
GCTAGCATCCATGTGACAGAGAACCCGGGCCGACATGGCTAGTCGTGAACCCAAAGCGGCACCAACCTATCGGGACAGGCATACATGAATCACATCGAGCATGTCGGTCAGCAGCGTGTGAATCCGGGCTGTAGCACTGGGCTAACATGACTCCGGTAACCTGGGCTGTAGTAGGCTAGGCAGGACTCCGGATGTCACCGCGTGACAATTCCCCGAAGGGACAGACACAGGAATGAAGTTAAACACATGCCGGCCAGTCAAGTGTCCTGAGCAGTAGCGCTAGGCTAGCAGGACTCCGGTGAACCGGGCTGTAGCGGACTACTATGGCTCATGGAAGCACAATACTACATTTACCCATAAGAGAGGCTACCAAGGATAAACAACTAGGTTGTCGGATCCCACACATACCAAGCATTTCAATCATACACACAATATGCTCGATATGTGTAAATACAACATGGCATCACAACATAACTCTATGACTCAAGTATTTATTCATTAGGCTCCGAGGAGCGTGATATACAAACATGGGTCTCATGACCCAACAATCATAGCATACAAATCAAAGCACATGCGGAAGCTTGACATGTCTGAGTACAGCCATCTACAAATGAAAGAGGCTAAGAAGCCTGACTATCTACCAGATACTGCCGAGGGCACAAGATCATAGTTGAGGTATCAAGCTAAACGTCGAAGTCCACACGGAACTACTAGCGAGACTGAAGTCTCTCTGCAAAACATAAATTAAGCAAACGTGAGTAGAAATGTACCTAGCAAGACTTACATCAGAACTAACTACATATGCATCGGTATCAACAAAGGGGGTGGTGAAGTTTAACTGCAGCAAGCCAGCTTTGACTCAGTGGCTAACCTAAACTACGACTGCAAGCAACTCTTTTGAGGTGGCGCACGCGAGTCCACATATTCACCATATCAATACACCACTATGGATCCGCTCCCACCTCCCTACGAGAAGGCCATCTATAGCACTCATGCTTATCTTGCGAGTTCTAGAGTATCCACTTTCACTTGTCGATGAACTATGCAAGGGGTCCAAGTTTCCATATCCGAGGAATCCGGCTATTCGAATAGATAATGATAACCCTGCAGGGGTGTACTTCTTCACACACGCTCCCACCACTTACCATCGTTTACACGGCATGTACTCGGCAACCTTCAAGCGGAAGCCCAACGAGGGTGTCGGCCACGGCATACCTAAACACTCAAGTCTCTAGTCCAGGTTTATCGCCTATCCAGGTTCCATCCGCAGGGAGTCCGGCCGAGGTTTCCACATACGACCCCGAACGATGTGAACAGGGTTCCCGAGACACCAAACGGGCGCCCGGTACACCGTGCCATGGTGTATCTACCGCATCATAGCCCACCCCTAGGGTCAGCACTACGCACAGTGCCAACACATAACCTACAAACACCAGAAACTAGTTGCAACTCCTGGACAGAGTACTAGGGTGATTAAGAAGCCGAGAGGGTCAATTAAGGATCCCAATGAGTGGTAGTAGCTGTTCATGGATCACAGACACAGAACTCAGTTCCTGAGGACGGTTTCAATGAGACAACCCACCATGTACTCCTACATGGCCTCTCACTGCTACCTTTACAAAATCGTGTTAACACACTTAGCTCACATAGTAGGACATGTTCACACACCTCCGATTCATCCACGATGAACTAGACCTGACACAACTCTATGCAATAGCAGGCATGACAAACAAGCAAGAATGAGTAGGCACATCAGGGCTCAAACAACTCCTACTCATGCTAGTGGGTTTCATCTATTTACTATGGCAATGACAGGTCATGCAGAGGAAAGGGGTTCAACTATCGAGCATGTAACAGTTGAATCGTTGTTGTCCTAATGCAGTAAAAGAGAGCAGGAGCGAGAGAGTGGGATTGTATCGGAATGAACAAGGGGGTTTTGCTTGCCTGGCACTTCCGAAGATAGTATATCTCTTCATCAGTGTCATCGAACTCATCGTCGGAACCACGTCTATTGAGAGGGGACAAATACCGGCAACAGAGAAGTAAAACACAATCAATGCAATGCACAATATGATGCATGATCATGGCATGTCAATACGCTGTGTTTTGAGCTAATGCAACTAGCAACATGTTAAATGGAGTTGGTTTGAACCTTAGGTTCAAATTCAAACTTCATATGTGAGGGTTTAAATGCCATTTATATGATTCGGCCTAAACAGTAGCCATAAGTTGTTCCAACATGCATGAAACCAGTACGGATGGATAGATTGGATTTTTTTGATCATTTTTCATATATAATTTATTTCATTTGGAGCTACTGTTGATTTACTATGAATTTTAGAAGTAGTTGTGACGTCAGCAGGTCAACTGAGTCGCCCAGAGTCAAACCGGACGGCTGGGACCCACGGGTCAGTATAACAGGGCCTGTTTGGGTGGATGACATGTGGGACCAGTCAACGGCCGCGTCAGCAAAGTCAATGCCGACGTGTGGGTCCCAGTGGGTTATGAACTAATCTAAACAGAAAATTAAATTAAACTAAACAGGCACAGGGCCCACATGGCAGTGGCACTAGGGGTGGTTTAGCTGGGTCATTAGTGGCTAATGACGAGCCACGACATCAGTCGCCGGAGTTTCGCCGGCATCGACCAATTCGCGCGGCGGAGATCGTCGGGATAGCGCTACAGCCCACGGTTTGAGGCGGGGTTTGCTCCTACGGATTGCTGGCGCTCTCGCGCATCTAGTGGTGGTAGAAGCAGCAGCTGGGATGGCCGGAGTTGACGGCGGCGAGCACTTCCACGGCGGCCGGAGTATGGTCAAGCTCGGGGTCGACGTTGCGGTGCACGGGAGGACTAGCTGATGGTGGTGTTGGGTTTCTGGGAGCATGCTAAACACGCAGCAGTGCTCGGACGCGAAGGTTGCTAGCCTATTCGCTAGTGACGACAAGCGCGGTGGCGGTGAGCTCTCGGGATCCGGTGTCTAGCACGCTTATAGCACGCAAATGAACATGGGAGAGGGGGGGGACGATGGCGGGGCTCACGGTGATCACGAAGAGGGGCTCAACTTGCTCGGGGACGGCTTGGCGACGGTGAATCGACGTCGGCGGTGACCGGCTCCCGAGGTTGAAGACGGTGGCAATGATGACGCTACGGAGCGTCCCGGTTGGCTTGGCTTGGTGGAGATGACGAGGAAGACGATGCGGAGCTCGTGGGCACAACAGAGGGGCGAGGGAGTAACTGTGGCCGTGGTGGTTCTCGTCGGTGGTCTCGGGTGCGTACGGTCGGTCACGGGAGAGAGAGTCAGAGGAGGGGGAAGAGAGAGCTGCGAGGGGAACAGGGGGAGAAGGTCTCGGGCGTCTCCATGGCGCATCCAGAAGAGCCGGGGCATCGCGGTGGAAGCAGGAGCTGGCGTGCGCGAGGCGACCACACTCCCTCCTCCCCACTGGCAGGAGGTTGAAGACAGTAGGAGGGAGGAGGAGGTGGGCTGGGCCGGCAGAAACTGGGTCAGACTACAGGGAGGCCAGATGAGGTTACTCTCTCTCTCTCTCTCTCTTTCTAATTTAGTTTCTTTTTTCTATTTTTTCTGCAATTGTTTTGACTTAATATATCCAACAGTAAACATTTTAGTTTATGATTATTTGAGCATTTAAAATATTTTATAGCTTTTAAATGCCCAAATGCAAATATAGTATGATTTAATTCAGAGCCCAAATATGCCATGGAAAAATGTGCATCACCTCTGGTTACTGTTTACAGCATTTTCCATAAATGATGAACATTTTTGAAAGCCATTTGGATTTACTGAAAATATTTTAGTTGAACCTAGTGACTTCCTTTGATGCTAGGGGTTTAGGCAATCCCCATTTCAAGTTTCTTTGGAATTTAAACATGATGGCATGATGAACAAGCAAAGCCAAGCAAGGGCTGAACTAGGGCTATGACAATCGATTATTTTTGGAGGTTTTGAATTTCCACTTCCTATTGTCAAGAAGAAATATGATATTCTTATTGTTGGGGATGTGCATATCCCCGTTGAGGTAACCTAGTGTTATTCAAAAATTCTCCCGTTCCATGTTATTCAGAATGAGTTTGTTAACAAGACCTGATCAACCTTGTTAGTGGACTCCTTTTGATGAGCATGAGATGGACGTATTTAGAAAACACAACTCTCTGTACCCTCTTTTTACCTTCTGTTATTTATATTGAAATAAAGCAAAAACAGTATATTCTGTCTGTATTCTGAATTATCCATGCAATAAAAAAATACCTCGAAAATAAAAGTTCTCCAAATGCCCTGTAATTTAAATATGATTTTTTCTGGAATATTTGAGAATATCTGGCACTGTGGACATAGCAGGGGGAGCAAGCACCTGGCCACGAGGGTGGAGGGCATGCCCTACCCCCTGGGCGCGCCCCCCTGCCTCGTGGGCCCATGCTGGCTCCCCTCCACTTATTCCAGCTACCACACACTCCTTCTTCCTCCCACAAACATCACTAACCAGCTCAAACCCGAGTCCAAGCTCATTTTGCTGTCATTTTCGATCTCCTTGCTCAAAGCTCCATTCAAAAAACTGCTTTGGGGGGATTGTTCCTTGGTATGTGACTGCTCCAATGGTCCAATTAGTTTTTGTTCTAGTGCTTTATTCATTGCATATTTTTGCTGCTTAGGTGACCCTGTTCTTGAGCTTGCATGTCAAATTTATATGGTCAAAAGTAGTTTTAATGCATGATATATCCTCTAGGCACTTGTCGGAGTAGTTGCTATCAATTTTATTGAGCTTGGTTCACTTCTATTTTGAAGTTACTAAAAAATTCAGAAATTTTCAAAAAAGATGAAGAGATTTTTGAGGGGCTCATCGAGCCGAAGCTCGAAGGATAAGAAAAGTGAGGAGGATAAGAGGCCCAAATACAATCTTCCTCACACCACGGAGGTTCGGCCATGTGAATGGCCTTGTGATGATTTCTTGAGAGCAGCAGGGATTTATGATGATATCTACGAATTGGCTGAGAATGCAGGCCTCACCGCCTTCCTCCATGACTAACGCAAATAGTATCTCTTACTCACCAATATCTTTGTGCAAAACTTTCATTTCCATGCTAGGAGCTCACCACCTACGGTGGAATTTTAGTTATATGATGAGCATAAGGAGATGTTACTTCATGATTTTTGTCGAGTTTGTTTGATCCCTTTCGAGGGCAGCATAGAGGAACCACATCGTGACGATGTGGATGGGTTTATTGATACCATTACTGTAGGGGAAACGAGGAAGGTTTCCGACGCATGAATTGCTAGCATACACTTTCCTATTCTACGTTACTTTGCTATATTTGCTAGTAGATGCTTAATTGGGCGGGGAAACTGTGGAAACCTGAGTGCCCCTGATATTGTTATTTTGTGCCATGCCTTATTTCGTGTTGACACATTCAGTATGGGCGCTATTATTGCAAAGCGGTTAAATCTTAACCGTACCAAGGGCCCCGTCCTTGGAGGCATCTTCGCCTCGCGCCTCGCTACACACTTTAACATACCTATTAGGCATTATGAGAAGGAAGAGAAGTTGCTGCCTCCTGTTTATTTAGATTATAAGAGTATGGTAGCACATGATTTTATTGTTAAGAATAGGGAAGAGGCGCTTAAGTACAAATTAATATTTGGTAAAAATCACCCTGAGACTATTACCTTGCCTTCTCCTTCCTTGTTTGATTTATCTGCAGGCAAGTACCTTGTTCCGTTGGAGGCCATTCACGCCTACCAGAACCCTACATCAGCTACAGAGCCAGAGGCGGAACCACAGTTTGATCCTCCACGACAGTCTGATTACCAGTGGGATCCGGAGGTGATTGCCAACCAGTGGTAATCCGAGGCTTCTTCACAGTACGACCCCAACTATTACTTTGGATATCCACCGGGCCAGCCGTGGCCATAGACCAACTTAGGCCAAAAGCCTAAGCTTGGGGGAGTACGTATTTCTCACCGGCATTACATTCATGTTCACACACTCATTGCTAGTTGTCGATGCTCATAATTTTTCATTGTATCATCCATGCTAGTTTATATTCCTTTTTTATGCTTTCTTCTTGTGTGTTTGATAAACCTTAAGAAAAACAAAAAAATAGTTGTAGCTTTCAGCTAGTTTACTTTCCATGCCTGTAGTAGTAATAATTAAAAGAAAACCCAAAAAGATTTCTCGTTCTTCTTTTGCTTGTTGGGAGCTTTCCCGTGTAAATAGTTTTATTTCTTTTCTTGTTCTTTGGGGGTCGAGAGGAGAAGACCATGATTAAAATGTTAAAGTGGCTTTTATATGCTTTATCGTTGATCTGACAAAGAGCCCATATTACCTTGTCTTCTCTCTTGAATTGAATGCTTGCAGATTCCAACTTAGTCCAATGCACATGCACTATTATTATTATCCACACTATTTGGTCGTCCAAGTGAAAGGCAATAATGATGATTATATGATGAACTCATTGAGATGAGAAAAGCTGGTATGAACTCGACCTCTCTTGTTTTTGTAAATATGATTAGTTCATCGTTCCCGATTCAGCCTATTATGAATAAACATGTTTGCAATGACAATTAGAGATTATAGTTTCTTATGCCATGCTTAATTAGCTAGGAGCTTATAATGGTTTACCTTGCGTGCCAACATGCTATTAAAATGGTTGTGATGTGGTATGATAGGGTGGTATCCTCTTTTGAACGATTCGAGTGGCTTGACTTGGCACATGTTCACGCATGTGGTTGAAACAAAATTAACATAGCCTCTACGATATTTATGTTCATGGTGCATTATATCCTACTCATGCTTGCATTCGGTGTTGATTAATTTTAATGCATGTTCATGACTGATGTCGCTTCCCAGTCTTTTGCTAGCCTTCACTTGTACTAAGCGGGAATACTGCTTGTGCATCCAAATCCATAAACCCCAAAGTTGTTCCATATGAGTCCACCATACCTACCTATATACGGTATCTACCTGTCGTTCCAAGTAAATTTGCATGTGCCAAACTCTAAACCTTTAAATAAACATTCTGTTTTGTATGCTCGAATAGCTCATGTATCAACTAGGGTTGTCCGTATCTTCCATGTTAGGCGGGTTATTCTCAAGAGGAGTGGACTCCGCTCCTCACTCACAAGAAAATGGCTGGTCACCGGGATGCCCAGTCCCATGCTTTATGCAAATCAAATCAAAATAATTGCAAACAAAACTCCCCGGGACTGTTGTTAGTAGGAGGCACTCGTTGTTTCGAGCAAGCCATGGATTGATGCTTGTTGGTGGAGGGGGAGTATAAAATTTACCATTCTGTTTGGGAACCACCTATAATGTGTGTAGCATGGAAGATATCGCCATCTCTCGGTTGTTATGTTGACAATGAAATTATACCACCCAAAATATTATTCATATCTATTTCAAAACCAAGCTCTGGCACCTCTACAAATCCCTGCTTCCCTCTGCAAAGGGCCTATCTATTTACTTTTATGCAGAGTCATCATCTTCTTATTAAAAAGCACCAGTTGGAGAGCACCATTGTCATTTGCATCCATTACTGTTAGTTTACATTGAGTATGAATTGACTGGATCTCTTTTACCATGAATTACAATATCTAGTCAGTCCTTGATCTTTAAAGGTGCTCTGCATTTATGTTTTGCGGTCTTAGAAAGGGCTAGCGAGATACCAACATGTTATATCATATCATGATTGTTTTGAGAAAGTGTTGTCATCCGAGATTTATTATTATTGCTCGCTAGTCGATTATGTCATTGATATGAGTAAACATGAGACCTAAATGTTATTGTGAATATGGTTAGTTCATAATCTTTGCTGAAAACTTGAATGCTGGCTTTACATATTTACAACAACAAGAGCAAACAGAGTTTGTAAAAGTTTTTCTTTATCACTTCCAGTTTATCAACTGAATTGCTTGAGGACAAGCCAAGGTTTAAGCTTGGGGGAGTTGATACATCTCCGTCGTATCTACTTTTCCAAACACTTTTGCCCTTGTTTTGGACTCTAACTTGCATGATTTGAATGGAACTAACCTAGATTGACACTGTTTTCAGCAGAATTTCCATGGTGTTATTTTTGTGCACAAATAAAAGTTCTCAGAATGACTTGAAAATCAACAGAGAATTATTTTGGAATATATAAAAAATACTGGAAGGAAGATCCACATCAGGGGGCCTCCACCTGTCCATGAGGGTGGGGGGCGCGCCCCCTGCCTCTTGGGCCCCCTGACGCTCCACCGACCTCAACCCTGACTCCATATATTCACTTTCGGGGAGAAAAAACTAGAGGGAAGGATTCATTGCATTTTACGATACAGAGCCGCCGCCAAGCCCTAAACTCTCTCGGGAGGGCAGATATGGAATCCGTTCGGGGCTCTAGAGAGATTATTTTTGGAAATAATAAAAAATACTGGCAAAGAATCAAGGCCAGGGGGCCCACACCCTAGCCACGAGGGTGGGGGTGCGCCCCCTACCTCATGGGCCCCTGGAGCTCCACCGACCTCAACCTTGACTCCATATATTCGTGTTCGGGGAGAAAAAAATAAAGAAGAAGGATTCATCGCGTTTTACGATACGGAGCCGTCGCCAAGCCCTAAACTCTCTCGGGAAGGCTGATCTGGAGTCCGTTCGAGGCTCCAGAGACGGGAATCCGTCGCCATCGTCATCATCAACCATCCTCCATCACCAATTTCATGATGCTCACCACCGTGCGTGAGTAATTCCATCATAGGCTTGCTGGACGGTGATGGATTGGATGAGATTTATCATGTAATCGAGTTAGTATTGTTAGGGTTTGATCCCTAGTATCCACTATGTTATGAGATTGATGTTGCTATGACTTTTCTATGCTCAATGCTTGTCACTAGGGCACGAGTGCCATGATTTCAGATCTGAACATATTGTGTTTTCATCAATATATGAGAGTTCTTGATCCTATCTTGCAAGTCTATAGTCACCTACTATGTGTTATGATCCTGCAACCTCGAAGTGATAATAATCGGGACCACTCCCGGTGATGACCGTAGTTTGAGGAGTTCATGTATTCACTATGTGTTAATGCTTTGGTCCGGTACTCTATTAAAAGGAGGCCTTAATATCCCTTAGTTTCCAATAGGACCCCGCTGCCACGGGAGGGTAGGACAAAAGATGTCATGCAAGTTCTTTTCCATAAGCATGTATGACTATATTCAGAATACATGCCTACATTACATTGATGAATTGGAGCTAGTTCTGTGTCACCCTAGGTTATGACTATTACATGATGAAGTGCATCCAACATAATTCTCTATCACTGATCCATTGCCTACGAGCTTTCCATATATTGTTCTTCGCTTATTTACTTTTCCGTTGCTATTGTTATCATCACTATAAAACACCAAAAATATTACTTTTGCTACCATTACCTTTTGCTACCGATACCACTACTATCATATTACTTTACTACTAAACACTTTGCTGCAGAAATTAAGTTTCCAGGTGTGGTTGAATTGACAACTCAGCTGCTAATACTTGAGAATATTCTTTGGCTCCCCTTTTGTCGAATCAATAAATTTGGGTTGAATACTCTACCCTCGAAAACTGTTGCGATCCCCTATACTTGTAGGTTATCAACCTCTTTCGATATGTATCCCAGTTTGTGCTAGCCATCTTATGGCAACTTGTTTAACTTATGCCTGTACTCAGATATTGTTGCTTCCACTGACTCGTCTATGATCGAGCTCTTGTATTCGAGCCCTCGAGGCCCCTGGCTTGTAATATGATGCTTGTATGACTTATTTTATTTGTAGAGTTGTGTTGTGATATCTTCCTGTAAGTCCCCGATCTTGATCGGACACGTTTATGTGTATGATTAGTGTATGATTGAATCGGGGGCGTCACAAGTTGGTATCAGAGCCGACTACCTGTAGGAATCCCCTTTCCACACTCCTTGGCCGAAGTCGAGTCTAGACATTGCAAAACTTTTTACTAACATGGTTGTGTGTCTTATGGGCCCACGTCGCCATTTGGGTGGTATTAGGATCTTTTACTCCTTGATCTTTACTCTGGGACTCTGAACTCTCTTCTACTCAGGTTAAATGAATTTACTAACTCTAACATTAGGATCCCGTGACCACATTCACCCCAAAGTTGGATAAGCCCTAGTTATTCCTTAGAGTAGTATATTGAACAATATCCACACTGTCATTTGACTCATTTGAAACATCTTTGTTTTCAGATGGAACCCACGAGGCAGGACGTGCGCCACACGACGACAATTGGTGTCTCAGGATCACCTGCTGTGTTAGCTGAGATGATGACCTATCTGGGTTATCGTTGGCACCCTGAGTAGACCGTGTACGAGCAGTACTAGGACTTGAACCAGGAGCAGTACCGTGCCATCGTCCACCTCTACTCTCGGGAGTATGACTCCACCACTGTGCTGCACACTGCTCATGGTGTTGGAGTGACTACCGACATGGCAGTCCATGATGCTGCTTATGCTGCTCTGACACGTCTTCATGGAGAGTATCGGGAGTTGGACACCTCCCCTTTCAGGCACATTTCTATCGCATTCGATGTTGGCGCGGAGGGATACTACACTGCTGCCTACTCCACTGTCACCCGAGAGCCCTTCTACCATCAGAACCTGGTTTTGCATGCTGATGGGATGGATAGAGCTAATTGAGCTCCTCGCCATGAGTTGTACACCACCCATCAACACCTTTACCGTGCTCTGACGTTGTTGCACCCCCTTGTCCGATCTGGTGATCTATCGCGATCTGTGGTCTACCCAGCCAGGACCGTGATGCCTCAGGGTGTTGGCTGGCCGGATGTGGTTGGCTACTCTCCTGCACTTGGTCCCCTCCTGCAACCTGAGCGTTGAGTTCTACATCAGAGTATCCGCGGACCCCAGGCTACTGACATGGAGAACTTCCCGTCGCGTCACTACCAGCTGTCAGGCTACACCTAACTCCACAGTACCTCCTAGGATTGATGTAGGCTTGCTTGTTAGTGTTAGATGCATTCCCCGCAAGCCCGCGTGCCGCCTATGATGTTCTTAGACTATGTACTGAACTCGGTGTACCAAACTCTATGCATGATCCCTTTTGTAAGATATGCCGACTACCATGTAGTATCTATCGTGCTTCTTTCATTGTGCATGCTTCATCGTGAATGATGTTTGTCTTTCCAAATTTCTCAATGCTGAACTACCCCTGTTATATTTTAGCAGGATGGTTAGACCATGTGGTCGTGGTCGTGGTGGCAATGCCCCACCACCGCCTGAGTACATGGCTGGTATGATCCAACAGTTCGAGCTGAACCGCCAGTTCATGGAAAATATGATGGCTCAGTTTCCTCGCCCCAATATGAACCAGCAGCCAGCCCAAGTGACTCTGCAGGATTTCATGCGCCTCAACCCAACCGTCTACCATAGCTCAACTCAGCCTCTGGATGCTGATGACTGGCTACATCAGCATCTAGAGGCTGAGTTGAGCTACGGTAGACGGTTACGGTGGGAAGTCGGGGGCCGAGCGATGCGCGTTTCTCTCGTACACGTACACGCGTGTGTGCGAGGCATTGGCTCTAACTGAACCCGAGCGAGGCGTTGGGCTCTAACTGAACCCGAGCGATTGCACTGCAGGCTACGCGTTACTGAACCCGAGCGATCGATCGATGGCTGTTAACTGAACCCGATCGAGCGATTCCTTCGCTATTGCTGCTAACTGAAGCCAATCGATGGGATGAATAGTGAGCATTGCGGAGGGGGGGGGGTTGGATGAACAGTGAGCGGTGGCATTGCCTCAGGATGAACAGGACCCCGTGGTGTGGTGGAGGGCTGGATGAACAGTAGACGGTGGAGGGGTGCCTGTGGAGGGCTGGATGAATAGGACCCCGTGGTGTGGAGGGTTGGATGAACAGTCGACGGTGGAGGGGTGGTTGAACAGGCCCCTGTGGTGTGGATGGCTGGATGAACAGTAGACGGTGGAGGGGTGCCCGTGGAGGGGTGGTTGAATAGGACCCCGTGGTGTGGAGGGCTGGATGAACAGTAGACGGTGGAGGGGTGGTTGAACAGTAGCTGGTGGAGTAGCGCGCGGTGGAGGCTGGATGAACAGGAGTCCGTGGAGGCTGGAGGAGGTCGACGGTGGAGATGAACAGTATCCCGTGGAGTCCCGTTTTGCGGTACGCCACACCCCTCCCGATGAACAGGACCCCCGTTTCGACCATAGCGCTCCAACACAAGTCCGTTTCCTCCATTTTGCGGTACGCCACACCCCTCCCGATCAACAGGACCCCTGTTTTGACCGTAGGAGGTCCGTTTCCTCCGTTTTGCGGTACGCCAGACCCCTCCCGATGAACAGGATCCCATTTCGAACGTGGCCGGTCGAACACAAGGCCGTTTCCTCCGTTCTGCAGTACGCCAGGCCTCGTTTCCATCGCCTGTTCCATCCAAGCCCTCCCGATGAACACGACGCATTCCGCTGCCTTCCCATGAACACGACACATTCCGTTGCCTCCCCATGAACACAACGACGACGCTGTTTCTCCGTTCTGACCCAGCCATGTACACGAGCCCTCGCCGTACGTATGCGCGAGTAGGCGTTCGAGACCCCGCCCGTATGTACACATACGTGGCCGTATTTTCTTTCTTGCATCCTGGCCGCTGTACGTACGTGTAAATGCTACGTGCGTGCCTCTACTACGACACGTGTGCACCTCTACTACAACACGTGCGCGCCTCTACATCGACCAGTATGTACGTACACATTCGCGACCAGAATGACAACGCTACGTACGCTTCGACCAGGTGGGTCCCGACGGTCAGGCACTTCCTTGCCTGCGAAGATGTAGCTGGTGGGTCCCAGGAGTCAGGGGCGAATCATTTTTTTGCCCGGACGCACTTCCTTGCGTGCGAAGATGTAGCTGGTGGGTCCCAGCAGTCAGGGGGAAATGTTTTTTTGCGAAATACGGTGGCCCGTCCGGTGGGTCCCGCTGTCAGGTGGAGGAATAATTATTTGGCACGTAATAAGGAGGCACTTCCTTGCTGCGGCCGTGGACCTAGCTGTCAGCCTCTCCACGTACAGTCCACGTCCGATGGAAGCCGTTCCTTGACCACGTTGACCACGCCGCGCCGAGAGCACCAGGGCGGTGGACGACGGCGAGGCCTTGGAAGGGGACAACGCGGAGCCAGGGAAGACTCGGCAGTGGATGCCCATGCGTAGAGGAGTACGAGGGTTCACTGGTTCGCTGCGGTGTGAGGCTGCCGTCGCCGCAGAATAATAGGGGGTGTGGGTGAGTAGAGGGATGGCCTGGCCAGCGGTGGGAGTAGTAGGGGCGGTGAGGCCTCCGCCGCATCGCAGCCGGCCACGGGAGGCAGGAGCACGAGGCACGACCGGCGCTGGTTTAGGCGGCTGGAGCAAGAAGACGAGAGGTTGCAGAAGCACTATGGCCGTTGGATGGATATCGTACAGTCAGAGGAGCTAGAATCGTGCATATTGACTAAGTTGACAAAGCCCTCCATCCCTGTCAACTTACTAGGCCCACAAGTCAGCCTCCCACCAAGGTGGGTCCCAGCTAGCAGAGGGGTATTCATTTTTTTGAGCGTAATAAGGAGGCACTTCCTTGCGTGCGAAGATATAGCTGGTGGGTCCGAGCTGTCAGCGGCGGTAACATTTTTTTCGCGAAATACAGAGGCCCTTTCGGTGGGTCCCTGATGTCAGGTGAAGGAACCATTATTTTGCGCATAATAAGGAGGCATTTCCTTGCGTGCGGCCGTGGACCCAGCTGTCGGCCTCTCCACGTACAGTCCACTTCAGATGCATGTCGGTCGTTGACCATGTTGACCAGGCCGTGCCGAGAGCACCAGGGCGGTGGACGACGGCGAGGCCTAGGAAGGGAACGACACGGAGGCAGGGAAGACTCGACAGTTGTTTCCCACGCGGAGGGGAGTACGACTGTACGAGGGTTTACTGGTTCGTCTCCCGTCACCGGGGAATAACAGCAGGTGTGTGTGAGTAGAGGGATGGCTAGGCCAGCAATGGGAGTATGGTGGGGCGGTGAGGCCTGTGCGGCAGCACAGCCGGCCGTGGGGAGGAGGGAGAAGGCAGTCCCGCCGGCGCTTGTTTGAGTGGCTGGAGCAGGAAGAGCAGAGATTGAAGAAGCACGACGGTCGTTCGATGGACATCCAACAGTCACTGCTTGTGCGTCAACCTTTTTTTTAGGAAATCCTCAAATCTGTGGAAAACAGCATACATCCTATCTGCCATTATTTCTAATAATTTACAACGCATTTGCTAATTCTTAAGGTTTTCTTGGAGCCCATATTCTTTTTGTTAGCATTACAGCCCATATTGTGGCCACAGTTAAAAAATTAACGAAATTTTGCATATTTCGGTGCGGTCCGAACTGTTTTTAATCCCGAAATTTTGACTCACATTCAAACTGATTTTAAAAATAAATGTATATCAATATAAAATCCAACAAATTCTCCACGCATAAAAATTAATGTAATTTAAAATCTCGGAATGAAAAAAGATATTTTAAACTAATTGCCGGTTTGATGTGTTTTGAAAATGTACATCCCATTTCTCATTACTGATGGGCCATTTTCTCGGCTAGCCGAATGAAGCTCTCCTCGTCTTGAAAGATTTTCATCCCAATAGGCCTGACAAAGTGACTTACTTGGCAAATCGCAAAAAAACTGGGCTATGGCCGTGGACCCAGCTGTCAGCCTCTCCACGTACAGTACTCTTCCGATGGAAGTTGGTCGTTGACTACATTGACCACGCCGCGTCGAGAGCACCAAGGCGGTGGACGACGGAGAGGCCTAGGAAGGGGACGACGTGGAGCCGGGGAAGATGCGGCAGTGGATGCCCACGCGGAGAGGAGTACGAGGGTTCACTGGTTCGGCTGCGGCGTGAGGGTGCCGTTGCCCTAGAATAACAGGGGGTGTGGGTGAGTAGAGGGATAGCATGGGCCAGCGGTGGGAGTAGTAGGGGGCGGTGAGGCCTCTGCGGCATCACAGCCGACCACGAGAGGCAGGAGCACGCGGCACGACCGGCGGAGCTTTGGGCGGCTGAAGCAAGAAGACCAGAGGTTGAAGAAGCACTACGGCCATTGGATGGACATCGTACGGTCACTGGAGCTAGAATCGTTCATATTGACTAAGTTGACAAAGCCCTCCATCCTCGTCAACTTAGTAGGCCCACAACTCAGCCTCCCACCAGGTTGGGTCCCAGCTAGCAGGGGGAGTATTCATTTTTCTGTGCGTAATAAGGAGGCACTTCCGGTGGGTCCGAGCTGACAGTGGGGGGGAACGTTTTTTTCGTGAAATACGGTGGTCCGTTTGATGGGTCCCAGTAGTCAGGGGCAAACGTCTTTTCACGAAATACGGTGGCCCGTCCAGTGGGTCCCAGCAGTCAGGGGGGAAATGTTTTTTCCGTGAAATACTGGTGGCCCGTCCGGTGGGTCCTTGCTGTCAGGTGGAGGAATAATTATTTTGCGCGTAATAAGGAGGCTGTCGGTGTCAAAACCGGCGGATCTTGGGTAGGGGGTCCCGAACTATGCGTCTAGACCGGATGGTAACAGGAGGCAAGGGACACGAAGTTTTACCCAAGTTCGGGCCCTCTCGATGGAGGTAAAACCCTACGTCCTGCTTGATTAATATTGATGATATGGGTAGTACAAGAGTAGATCTACCACGAGATCGGAGAGGCTAAACCCTAGAAGCTAGCCTATAGTATGATTGTTGTTGTGTATGTTGTCCTACAGACTAAAAACCTCCGGTTTATATAGACACCGGAGAGGGTTAGGGTTACACAAAGTCGGTTACAATGGTAGGAGATCTGCATATCCGTATCGCCAAGCTTGCCTTCCACGCCAAGGAAAGTCCCTTCCGGACATGGGACGAAGTCTTCAATCTTATATCTTCATATTCCAGGAGTCCGGCTGAAGGTATAGTCCGGCCATCCGGACACCCCCTAATCCAGGACTCCCTTAGTAGCCCCTGAACCAGGCTTCAATGATGACGAGTCCGGCGCGCAGATTGTCTTCGGCATTGCAAGGCGGGTTCCTCCTCCAAGTACTTCATAGAAGATTTTTAACACAAAGATAGTGTCCGGCTCTGCAAAATAAGTTTCCACATATTGCCATAGCGAGAATAATATTTACACAAATCTAATCTGCTGACGTATTCCGTAGTGTGACACACCACGGCCAAGCCTTTATCCGAGTCGTTTCATTATCCCACCTCAGCGCATCATGCGAGGCGGTTTCCTTGGCACGTCTTGTTAAAGCAGAGATCGTGTCCCCTTATTCCATGATTCTCATCAATACGGGCGTGGGTAACCCAACCGCGCCATTGATTATGGCGCTTGGAGATAAGCGAGTTTTACCAGGCTGGTGGGGACACGTAGTTGCGTCCACCCATATAAGGGGATACAGATCCACCTTTTCACCTATGCCTTCTTCCTCCCTTGCTTATCCATTCTCGCACACTCGAGCTCCAGCGCCCAAGTCCGCACTCCCCACCTCGACCTTCTCCAGCCATGTCCGAAGCAGGAGGCAAGTGGATGGTCTCCTCCATCACGGAGGGACACATCAAAAAACTAAGGAAGGCCGGATACTTGTCTAACGACATTGCATACTGGCTTCCTAAAAAGGGGCAGCTCATCCCCACCCCTAGGCCCCGTGAGAGGGTGGTGTTCCTCCCCCATTTCCTCCGTGGACTGGGCTTCCCTCTTCACCCATTTGTCCGGGGGCTCATGTTCTACTATGGCCTAGATTTCCACGATCTGGCCCCGAACTTTGTCCTCAACATCTCGGCGTTTATCGTCGTGTGCGAGGCTTTCCTCCGCATCCGCCCCCATTTCGGCTTATGGCTCAAGACTTTAAATGTCAAGCCATGGTGGGCAAGATGGCCAACGTCTTATGGCTCGAGGGCTCCTTTGTGGAGACCCTGAAGGGGTGGCAATCGGGGTGGTTTTACATCACCGAGCCGCGCGACCCCGAATGGGTCACAGCCCCCGAGTTTCGACCCGGACCCCCTACGTGGCTCACCTCCTGGAAGGAGACGGGCCTGTCGTGGGGTAAAAAAGGAGAGCTGACCGGACTCCAAACATGCATCCAAACCCTGGTGGACAAGAAGCTCAAACTTGTCAACGTAGTCCAGGTTATGCTCATCCGCCTGATCCTCCCGCGTCAACAACGGGCTTTCAACCTATGGGAGTTCGACCTGGCGTGGCACCAAACTCTGAGCAGGCTCTTCGACACGATGTACGAAGATGCCTGGAAGGTGCTTTTCAAGGGCGCTGAGGCCCCCGCATCCGCTACCGAGGATCGCGGATTCAGTACGCAGTGTCACGCTCATGCGGTAAGCTGTTTTTCCTTTTATAGGATATCAGTTTTTCATAGTTTGACTCCATGCGGGATCTAAGCTCCCTTACCTTTGACAAGATTGGCAGGTGACATCCAGATAGAACAACTGTCTGGCTCCTTTGCCCGAAGGCCCAGCGGACGCTCGCTTCGCGAAGCTGCTGGTTCCGGCACCCTATGTGGTGCCGGAGAAGAAGGCCGCGAAAAAGGCCACGGGGACTCGAAAGAGTGCCCGGCGGCAGGAGGTGTCGGATCCATCATCCGACGGTTCCGAGGCGCATTCCTCCCGTGAAGACGAGGAGGAAGAAGAAGAGACCTCTCCCCCTCCAGCGGGAGGAGAGAAGAAAAGGAAGGCCGCCCTCTCTGGGGAGGCCGGAGGGTCCAAGAAGGGGAAAACCCTTCCTCCGGACTACTCCACCGACACCAACGACGACGGAGAGGAGTGGCCGCCCAGGGCCAAGCTCCTAGCAAAATTGTAAGTATCCGGATACCAGAGTAATTCATAGTATTCGTTTATTGCACAACTTTCCCTTATGTCGAATATGTTTATGTAGCCCACCCAAAGACCGGCTCGACGCGTCGTCGAGCGGCTCACTGGACTTGTCGGATGTGAACTCGCTTCCGACGGCTTCCTCCCCCCTCCCTACGGACGACCCCGAAGTGTTGTCCCAACAGGTTCCAAGCCGGGAGGAGGTGGTCCTGGAGGCGCCGCAAGGCGACCTCCCGGACTCCAGGAGTAAAGGGGATGAAACCCCCCAGGGCTCCAAGTTCGGCTCTAGGCCGGACACCGCTCCGGAACCTTCAAAGGTTACAGAGTCCGGCGGGGGACCTCCTTCCAAGAGGAGCAAGCCCACCATCCCAGTGACCCCCGTCCAACCGGAGGCACCGGACAATCTGTTGGAGGCGCTCCAAGGTGCCTCCATCGACGAGGAGCACCGCACCATTATGAGTGCGGTGGTCCAGAAGGTTCAGTCCGCCAAGAGCGGACTAACTGAAGCTTGTACTAGCCTTTTAACAGGCTTTGAGGTAAGTAAAGAATGTGTATATAATATTACCGCATAGACAGTAGCCCCTGATGCTCTGTTTAGCATTCGGGAAGAAAAGCAGAATAGAGGATCAAATAAAATTCGCAGGAGTGTAACAAAAAGGAGTCAATATGCGTATGCAGGCTTCTCTGCTTGCGTCCGCCGCACTGACTGCGGAAGTGGACACGCTAAAGAAGAACCTCGAGCGGTCCGAGCAAGAGCTCAGGCGTGCCAAGAAGCAGCTCAAGGACAATGAAGGTAAGAAATACCTTGTTTAAATATATATAAAAAGGTGCAATTGCAAAAAATGACAGGATTATCATGGCTATTGTAGGGGCCACGTCTGAGGTGGCGACCCTTAAGCAAGCGCTGGTCGAGGCCGAGAAGTGGGCAGCCACGGAGCGCACCGAGCGGGAGAAGTATGAGGCCGAGGTTGGCAAGTTATGGCAAGAGCTCCAGGCTCTCATGGAAAAACATGAGAGTTTGGAGCTTGACTCAAATACGCGAGCGTCCGAGCTCGCGGTGGCTATTGAAAATGCCAAGTCTGCCAAGGCTGAATCCTAGAAAACCCTCCAGGAGTTGGATGAGGTGAAGAAGATAGCGGCGGGTAAGGCATTCTTTATGCAAAGCAAACACATAAATGTGAGTTACTTGTTACTTACCCGAATCCGGAGCTCTCCAGGAGCGTTCGCAGATCTTCCCTGGAGTGTGTCCAATGCCGCCGCATTCTATCGAGCCGAGGAGGGCAGCTCGACACAGAAGGTGTTCTGGTCTCAGTATGCTGAGGCCGAACACCTCGTGCCCCTGAGCGACCAGCTGAAGCAACTGGTCGAGCTCCACAAGGCGGCCGAACAGGACATGAAGGGCCTCATAGTTCGGCTGTGGCCTGGAGGGGCTCTGCCTGTGAGCTATTTCGGGCTGGTGCGGCTGCTGGTGGAGGCCTGTCCAAGGGTCGAAGTCATCAAGCGCTCCGTCTGCATTGAAGGTGCCCGTAGAGCCCTTGCCCGTGCTAAGGTGCACTGGGGCAAGCTAGATGCTGAGAAGCTTGTGAAGGACGGGCCACCACCGGGGAAAGAGCATCGCAAGCCCAAGAATTATTATAAGGATGTTCTGAAGGGTGCCTGCCTTGTGGCGGATGAATGTTATAGGGATGTAATTTTGAGTGAAACTTGCTCGTTTTGTCTTGTGTGCTGAAAACTTGTTCATATGCGCTAAGCAATGCTGTTGGAATTTAAAATATTAGCTTATGTGCGGCTGTTTATCAATTCTGAGAGATGGCAAGTCGTCGGCTTCTGCCCCCGTGCCGCTAGTGCTGGGGTGTTCAGGGATAAACCTGAGCGCTCTTTTCCCCATGTTTGGGTCCTTCGAGGGAGGCGCTCAGCCCAACGAACAAGGCAATCGGACTATAATGCGTGAACACTCTCACTTAGCCATAGAATTCTATAATTTTAAATTTCGGTGAAGCCCCTGGTATTCAGAAGACCAAGTTCGGGTGCTATCCACACCTTTGGCCGGACAGAGCCGACTCCTCGCTCTAAGCGGCATAAGTCTTTAGGGACTCGAAAAACTTCTCGAACAGCGACCAGCTCTTGCTTCATCATGACAGTCAGTTTTAGCTTTCTCCACTGAGGTGCTCGACCCAGCTCAACTATGGCACAATCGCAGTGGTTCTCCTAGTGCTACCTTAGCCGATATAGCGGAACGTAAGGCACCAAAGCATAGGAGCCGGGCAAACCCAACTATTGACCCAAGACATGATTCTGAGCCGATGCATATAATGCTATAAGTTCGGGGTGCCGCACTTGTTAAAGTGTTCGGACTTCTCACATCATATTGAGGGGTACTAAAGCCCCTGGCGTATTTAGGCCGTACCAAAGTGTACGGGTGCAATGTGTCGTTAAGGAACATATACATATATATATATAAAGAGTAAGGCAAAAATAGACAAAAGCTATGCACTGTTTATTAAAGAGGGCTGCGATCAAAGCAGAACGATACAAATAATGCGATAAGCAAATGGTTGGACTATGTAACATGTCCGTTCCAGGGGCAAGCTGCGGAATAGTATGCGAAACAGGTATACTGCTCGTGATAGAGACCACCTGGGAGTTCCGTAATGCGGCGTGGCTTGTTTGCTTCCCTGGTTCTTGCATCGTTTGTGCGGCAATTGAACTGCCGAACATGCCTTACGAAGAGTGGAGTCCTGAAAGTAAGAAAAAATTAAAAAATCGGCAGCCCCTGGTGCGGTTTAAGCCGTGTTTCGGGCGTGCCGTGATGGTGCCCCTCCCCCTGTACCCATGGTATTTCTAGAGCGTAGTTATGTACGCAAAGTACAGTTGTCGCATTTTTGCGAGGGCTGGGGTTGGGGCCGCATTGCTACGCCTGCTCGGATCGTGCCATGCGGTCTTGTTGTAGGTTACTCCGGGCGCGCTTGACGGTGTCCGGTCGTTTAATGGCCGGACTGGAGAACTGCCTGGAGAGGCTGCTTTGTACTTCCGCTGCAAGGGCCGCCATGTGCTCCTCCGTTCGGAGGGAGCGTTCGGTGTTTCCATTGACCGTAATTACTCCTCGAGGGCCTGGCATCTTGAGCTTAAGGTATGCGTAGTGCGGTACCACATTGAACTTGGCGAAAGCGGTTCGCCCGAGCAGTGCGTGATAGCCACTTCGGAATGGGACTATGTCGAAGATTAACTCCTTGCTTCGGAAATTATCTGGAGATCCGAAGACCACTTCAAGTGTGACTGAGCCTGTACAGTTGGCCTCTACACCTGGTATTACGCCTTTAAAGGTTGTTTTGGTGGTCTTAATCCTCGAGGGATCTATGACCATTTTCCGCACTGTATCCTGGTAAAGCAGGTTCAGGCTACTGCCGCCGTCCATAAGGACTCTAGTGAGATGAAATCCGTCAATAATTGGGTCTAGAACCAATGCGGCGAATCCGCCATGACGGATGCTAGTGGGATGGTCCCGTCGATCAAAGGTGATCGGGCAGGAGGACCATGGGTTGAACTTTGGGGCGACTGGCTCTACCGCGTATACGTCCCTTAACGCGCGCTTCCGCTCCCTTTTGGGGACGTGGGTTGCGTATATCATGTTCACCGTCCGCACTTGTGGGGGGAAACCCTTCTGTCCACTGTTGTTCGGCGGCCGGGGCTCCTCGTCGTCATCTCTATGCAGCCCCTTGTCTTCATTTTTGGCATTTGACTTGCCTGCCTGCTTGAACACCCAACAATCCATGTTGGTGTGATTGGCCGGCTTTTCGGGGGTGCCATGTATCTGGCACAAGCGGTCGAGTATACGGTCCAAACTGGACGGTCCCCTAGGATTCCTTTTGTCGGGACCCCGATCCTAAGTCACACCGATCTAGCATGTAACGCTTCATATCACTTTGCGGCCTCACGCACAGTATTCCCATGGGTGCCACCTTACCTAGACCGGGACAGTTTGCGCCTTTTGACTCACGTATATGATAGTGTCGCTAGCATCCATATGATAGAGAACCTGGGCCGACATGACTAGTCATGAACCCAAAGTGGCACTAACTTACAGGGACAGGCATACATGAATCAACCACAAGCATGTCGGTCAACAGTGTATGAATCCGGGCTGTAGCACTGGGCTAACAGGACTCCAGGAACCTGGGCTGTAGCAGGCTAGGCAGGACTCCGAATGTCACCGCGTGACATTTCCCCGAAGGGACAGACACAGGAACGACGTGAATCACATGCCGGCCAGTCAAGTGTTCCGGAGCAGTAGTGCTGGGCTAGCAGGACTCCGGTGAACCGGGCTGTAGCGGACTACTATGGCTCATGGAAGCACAAGACTACATTTCCCCATAAGAGAGGCTACCAGAGATAAACAACTAGGTTGTTGGATCCCACACATAGCAATACACTTTACACGTACGCATAACATGCAAGTATGTGCTGTACAACATGGCATCACAAGATAACTCAAACTCATATAGATAATGGCCCAGAAGAGCCACACAGCATTCAATACAAACAGAGGTCTCAAGACCTATCATTCAGAGCATACAAGCAACGGAAGCATTACATGTCTGAGTACAGACAACTACAAAAAGGAAAAGACTAAGAAGCCTGACTAAACACGACCCTCCCAAGGGTACAAGATCGTAGCTGGGATACAAGCTACTCGTCGAAGCCACTAGCGTAACCAACTGCAAAACATAAATAAGCAAACATGAGTACAAAGGTACTCAGCAAGTCTTACATCAGAACTATCTACATATGCAACATTATAAACAAAGGGGGTGGTGGGGTTTAACAGCAGCAAGCCAGCTTTGACTCAGTGGCTAACCTATACTACGAGTATCAGAAACTTCTTTGAGGTGAGAAGACGCACACGAGTCCACATATTCACCATATCAATACTCCACTATGGATCCGTTCCCGTCTCCCTACGAGAAGGCCATCCATAGCACTCACGCTTATCTTGCGGATTTTAGAGTATCCACTTCAAGTTGTCTATGTACTACATAAGTCCTCCAAGTTTCCATATCCGAGGAAAACGGTTATTCGAATGGATAATATTGACCCTGCAGGGGTGTACTTCTTCACACACGCTCTCGCCACTTATAGCCCTGTACACGTCATGTACCTCAGCAACCTTCAAGCGGAAGCCGGGCGAGGGTGTCGGCCACGACCTGACTAACCACACAAGTCTCTCGTCCAGGTTTATCGCCTATTCGGGTTCCATCCGCAAGGAGATCCGGCCGGGGTGTCGCTCGCGGCCCCAAACGATGTGTGCAGGGTTCCCAAGCCCACCATCCGGGTGCCACTTGGTACACCGTGCCACGGTGCCTAGTCTGTCCCAAGTCCGTCCTGTCGGACACCACCTGGTAGACAAGTAGCACTACCTACAAACGGCAGAAACTAGTTGCAACTCCTGGACAGAGATCAAGTGGATTAATAAGCCGAGGGGGGCCGGGTAACCGGAACCCAATGTGTGGTAGTAACTGGACTTGGATAACATACACACAACTCAGTGCTTAAGGACTGTTCCAATGAGACAACCCACCATGTACTCCTACATGGCCTCTCATCGCTACCTTTACCAAAACGTGTTCACACACTTAGCCTTTACCGGTAGGACATGTTCACCACTCCGATTCATTACCGATGAATCAGACCTAACACAACTCTAAGCATAGCTGGCATAAAGAAAACAAGCATGGATGAGTAGGCACATCAAAGCTCAATCAACTCCTACTCACGCTAGTGGGTTTCAGCTATTTACTATGGAAATGTCATGTCATGCAAAGGAATGGGTTCAGCTACCACAGCAGAAAGTAGTAGTTTGAATCATTGTTGTCCTAATGTAGTAAAAGGAGCAGGAGCGAGAGGGTGGGATTTTATCGAGATGCTCAAGGGGGTTTGCTTGCCTGATAGATCCACGAAGAAGCACTGCTCCTCAGACAGGCACTCGGGACACCTTCCGGAGTAGAATCTATCGAGACGGGACGGTGCCGGCAATCAATAAACAACCATATGCAACAATATGATGCATGAAGATAACATTTCAAAGATGCTATGATTTTCCTAATGCATCTAGCATCAATTTGGTTGAAGTCCATATGAACCAAGGGTTCATATGCAAACCCCAAATTAAGTATATAACATGCCATTATTATGTTTTCACTTATACAGCAAGTATAACTTGGTTTTTCATGCATGGAACTGGCATAAATGGATTCCTTGCATTTTTCTGATAATTTTTCATATATAATTTATTTGATTTGGAGTTACGGTTGAATTACTATGAATTTTAGAAGTTTTAACTATTTTCTGGAATTCTCTGAATTATTTAAAATCCAGAAATCAATTACTGCGTCAGCGTGACATCACAGAGGCATCAGCAGGGCTGACCAGGTCAAACCTGACGTGTGGGGGCCACACGTCAGTGACACTGGGGTTAACCCCGGGTCAAACCCGCGCTGACCAGGGTTTGACTTGACTCTGGGGCCCACTGTCAGCGGCTGGTGGGGTGGCTAATGATGGGGATTAGTTCTAATGATCGTGCCATGTCGGCAGTCACTGGAGTTCGGCCGGCGATGACCAAACCGCGCGGCGGTGCTTCGCTGGAATGCGCTACAGGCGGCGGAAGTGCGCGCGGGGACTACCAATCGGCAGCCCGCGCTCGACCGCATCCAGTGAAGCTTGTGGGATGAGCTGGGGAGGCCGGAGCTCGCCAGAGTGGAGCTCAGGGCGGCGGCCGGAGTTCGGCCTCGAACGGGCGCAGTGCTGCGGTGCACGGGAAGGCAGGGGGAGAAGGGGGAACCGACGCGAGGCTCACAGTGGACCGGAAGAGCAGCTCAGCAGGCTCGGGGACGCACTGACGGCGGCGAGCAACGACGGAGATCCATGGCGGCTGAGAGGTTGAAGACGACGGCGGTGAGGGCGTCTGGCGGCATCCGGCATCGCTTGGCTTGGCGAGGAGGTCGAGAACGAGGTAGCGGAGCTACTAGGCACGTCGAGGGGTCGAGGGGGAGGCTCTGGGTGTGGCAACGGTGAGCGGCGGCGGCGGCTGCGTTCAGTGCATGCGAGGGAGAGAGCCATGGGAGAGGATGGGGATGAGAGAGAGTGAGAGAGAGTCGGGGGATTGCGTGGCGTCCTCAGGGCGACGGGGAGACATGCAGGGAGGCAGGAGGTGGCCGGCGCGTGGCCGGCGCGCGGCGAGCACGCGCCCCTGCCTTCTGGCGCGAGGAGGGAGATGGCTGGCAAGAGCCAGTGGGCTCGGCCTCTGCTGGGCCGTATGGGGCGCCAGGTAAGCGTCAGGTAAGTGTTTTCTTTTTTCCTATTTTCTTTTTCTATTTCTGACATTTGTTCTCTATCCAAAATAAATGTTAAAACACTTCCATAAATGCTGAAAATATTTGTGGCATCTAGATATAATATTCCAGAGGCCCTCACCAATTCCCAACATTTTTGGAGCCAGTAAAAATATTTATATAATTTAAACAGCTCCAAATCAAATATTTATGCATTGATTCAAAAATCCAAAATGTGTAGCAAAAATGTGCATCACCTCTGGTTGTTGTTCTCAACATTATCCAAAGAGCATGAACATTTTTGAAAAGCATTTTGGGTTCATTGAAAATCCATTTTAAAGTTGAACCTATTGGAAAAACTTTGGTGCTAGGATTTGCAACTTTCCCCATTTCAAATTTATTTGAAGTTTAAACATGATGCACAAGCAAGCCTAGGATCATATCAGAACTAGGGATGTGCAACTCGCCCCCACTCGAAGAAATCTCGTCTCGAGATTCAGGAGTTGGCAGAAAGAAAGCGGGGTACTGAAGTCGAAGACGATCTTCTCGCTCCCAAGTAGCTTCTCTCTCGGAATGATGAGACCATTGAACCTTGAGAAACTTGATGTTATGACGTCGAGTGACACGCTCTGCTTGATCCAGAATGCGAACGGGGTACTCTCAATAAGTAAGGTTATCTTGGAGATCAAGCGTTTCGTGGTCCACTCCGCGGATGGGATCCGAGAAGCAACGCCTGAGTTGAGAGACGTGGAAGACATCATGAACTCGAGAAAGATGTGGGGGTAGTTCCAACTGGTAGGAAACCTCTCCTCGTTTAGCGAGAATGCAAAAAGGACCAATGTAACGAGGAGCCAACTTGCCCTTGATACCGAAACGATGGGTACCCTTCAAAGGGGTAACCCGAAGGTAAGCCTTGTCGCCAACTTCATAAGCCACTTCCTTATGACGACGGTCATACTGGCTCTTTTGGCGAGATTGGGCTGTTTTCAAATTCTCACGAATGATGCGAACTTGCTCTTCTGCCTCCTGGATCATATCTGGTACAAAGAATTGTCTTTCACCGGTTTCTGACCAGTTTAAAGGTGTTCGACATCTTCGTCCATACAGAATCTCGAAGGGTGCTTTCTTAAGACTGGATTGGTAGCTATTGTTATAGGCAAACTCGGCAAAGGGAAGACATTTCTCCCAATCCATACTGAATTAGATAACACAAGATCTAAGCATGTCTTCGAGAATTTGGTTGACCCTTTCCACCTGACCACTTGATTGAGGGTGGAAAGCGGTACTGAAGGAAAGATGGGTGCCTATGGCAGTTTCGAAACTTTCCCAGAAATGAGAGGTGAAAAGACTGCCACGGTCTGAATTGATCTCCAGTGGAACACCATGGAGTGACACTATTCAGGAGATATATAAGTCAGCGAGCTGACTAGCAGTGACACTCTCTCGAACAGTTAGGAAGTGAGCCACTTTGGAGAGACGATCAATGACTACGAAGATAGCATTATTTCCTTTCTTGGTCCTGGGAAAGCCGGTGATGAAGTCCATACCAACTTTGTCCCATTTCCACTCGGGGATAGCTAAAGGTTGAAGGGTGCCAGCAGGTCTTTGATGCTCTGCCTTAACGCGACAACAAACGTCACAGTTGGCAATATACTGAGCGATTTTTCTCTTCATCCTAGTCCACCAGAACCTCTGGCATAGGTCCTGATACATCTTTGTACTACTGGGATGAATCGTGAGAGGGGATTCATGGGCCTCCTTAAGGATCAGTTGCTGCATCTGTTGACATTTGGGAACCACCAAATGGTTACCAAAGTAAACAACACCTCGTTCATCCATAGAGGAACAGCCAGCAACTCCCTTGGAAATATTCTTCTTGATCCGGGAGACTCCCGTATCATGCTTCTGATCCTCTATGATCTGATCCGTAAGGGTAGGTTTTGCCACCAAGGTAGGAATGGAACCATGAGGAGCTATGTGAAGGTTAAGCTTACAGAATTCCTCATGGAGGGATGGTTGACATTGTTGCAACATGAGGTTGTTGCAATAGGATTTATGACTTAAAGCATCAGCCATGACATTGGCTTTGCCTGGGGTGTAGGTGATTCCTAAGTCGTAATCTGAGATCAACTCCAACCAACGTCTCTGTCTGAGGTTCAGATCCGGTTGGGTGAAGATATATTTGAGACTCTAATGGTCAGTGTAGATTTCGCAACGGTTACCAAGAAGGTAATGTCGCCAAGTCTTAAGTGCATAGACTACGGCTACAAGCTCTAGATCATGTGTAGGATAATTTTCCTCATGGGGATGCAACTGTCGAGATGCATAGGCAATCACATGACGATCCTGCATAAGAATGCAACCTAGTCCTTGACGCGAAGCGTCGCAATAGATAACAAAGTCTTTAGTGAAATCCGGTGGCACGAGTATGGGCGCAGAAGTCAGGCGTCTTTTCAGTTCCTGAAAACTGTGCTCACACTGTGGGGTCCACTCAAACCTTTTATCTTTCTTGAGAAGCTCCATGAGGGGTTTGGCCACTTTGGAGAAGTTTTCAACGAAGCGGCGACAATAAATGGCTAGACCAAGGAAACTCCTAACTTGTTTGACCGTTTCGGGTGGAGTCCAATCGAGAACGGCTTTGACTCTCTCGGGATTGACAGAAATGCCCTTACCAGAGATCACGTGGCCCAGATAGGTCACTTCTGGCAACCAAAATTCACACTTGGAGAACTTGGCATAAAGGCAGTGCTCTCTGAGTTTTCCTAACACAAGTCTAAGATGTTCGGCATGCTCTTCCTCGTTCTTCGAGTAAATAAGAATATCATCGAGATAAACCACGACAAACTTATCTAAGTACTCCATAAAGATCGAGTTCATCAAGCGGGAGAAAGTAGCTGGAGCATTGGTTAGGCCGAAAGACATCATGGTGTACTCGTATTGACCATAACGAGTGACAAAGGCCGTTTTGGGGATGTCCCCGTTTCTGATCTTGATTTGGTGGTAGCCTAACCTCAAATCCATCTTGGAAAAGACTGAGGATCCAGCGCGCTGATCATACAGGTCGTTGATCCTAGGGAGCGGATACTTGTTCTTTATCGTGACCAAATTAACGGGATGATAATCTACAACCATCCGATCCGTACCATCCTTCTTCTTGACGAAGAGGACAGGACAAGCCCAAGGAGAAGAACTGGGACGGATGAAACCCTTTTGCAAGGACCCATCAAGTTGTTTCTTAAGCTCGGCTAACTCCAAAGGTTCCATCTTGTATGGTCTCCTAGAGATTGGAACAGTTCCTGGGATAACTTCTATGACAAACTCTACATCTCTGTCAGGTGGGACACCTGGCAGTTCTTCTGGAAAAACATCCGCGAAGTCACGGACTACCAGAATATATTCAAGGTCTGGAAGAGGGCTGGCATTAAGAGAATAGAGTTGACGCCTTGCAACTCTAGTGGAGACAGTGACTATTTTGCCAGATGGATGTGTAAGTTGAACAGATCTGGTGTAACAATCGATCTTGGCATGATGAGCTGTCATGCAGTCCATACCCAAGATGATGTTAATATCTAAGGACTTGAGAGATATCAAAGAAGCAAGGAATACCAGTCTGTCAACAAGGATTTCATTACCATGGCTTGCCTTGGAGGTTTGCCATTTGGAACCAGGAGTCTGGATTATTAGTGGAGTCGGCATATCACAAAATGACATGTCAGGCAACTGAGCGTAACCTTCGGATATGAAAGAGTGGGATGCTCCAGTATCGAACAGAACTGAAGCTGGGTGACAATTGACAAGAAGCGTACCCAGTACGACGTCGGGATCATCTTGATCTCCTAAAGCTGAGACATGGTGCACACATGCTCGTTCAATGGAGGCTGGCTTGGTACTGATCATCTTGACTGATGGCTTTTCACGGCCAACAGACCTCTCAGACTGGGGTGGAGTATGACTGGACTGAGGGCAGTCACGTGCATAGTGTCCTGGTTCTCCGCAGGTGAAGCAAGTTCATGAGATAGGACGTGGGCCTACATTGGCAAGTGGTCCACTAATAGGCTTGGGTGGAGCACATTGCTGAGTTGGGTGAGGCGCCACATCGGATGGCCTTGGTGCATATCCAGGTGGAAGCGCTGAGTTTGGAATCCAAATCCGTCGCTTCTGAGAGCCAGAGCGGGAGGAAGAACCTAGATCACGGTTGTGCTTTCGAGACTCCTCGTAAGTGAGTTGAGCTGTCTCTGCATTAATGGCCTTGTTCACAAGAGCCTGGAAAGTATCACAATGATGCAGGTGGAGATCACGACGCTACTTAGGGTTGAGACCCTTTCGGAACCTAGCCTGCTTCTTAGCGTCCGTGGACACTTCATCTGTAGGATAGCGGGCGAGGCTTCCAAACTCTCTACTGTAAGCATCAACAGGCAGCTTACCCTGGGTAAAACTACAAAACTCTTCCCTCTTGCGGTCAATGAGAGACTGAGGAATGTGGTGATCACGAAAAGCCTCGGTGAAATCCTTCCAGGTAGGAATCTGACCAGCTGGAAGCATAGCCTCATAGCTCTGCCACCAAATACTAGCAGGACCTTCGAGGTGATATGTAGCATAGGTGACCTTGTCACTTTCAGTGACGTTCGCAGAATGCAACTTGTGAGTGATGCTTCGGAGCCAGTCATCTGCATCGAGTGGCTCAATGGAACGATGGAAGGTGGGTGGTTTCAGACCAATGAAGTCAGTAATGGAAACCAACTTCTTACGCTAATGTGCGGTGTTCTGCTCAATCTGTGCTAGCAAGAGGTTAGTCTCATGCTTGTTCCTCTCGGATGCTAACAAAAACTCTGCCATCAAAGGCTGGTCAGGAGGATCCTCATACCTACCATCTCCGTGGTTCTTGCTATGAGCAACTGAACCTCGGTTAGCAGATAACATCCTGGCACAGAAACCAAGGAAACAAGGATGGAATTAGCATTGACATAAGGATGCGGAATGTAATGCAAAAGCATTGGAAACTCTTGAAATCCTAGGACAATTTTGGCAGCATAACGGCTGTAAATGCTCAAAAGGATTTTTGAGACATTCATCAAAGGAATAGCATAATCAATCAGCATCATAATATCAAGGTTCTGAGTCAAATTGAGGACGCACGGAAGTAGCAAAACTGTAAGGAGACACAACCCAACAATCTTAAGACTTTACGGTTTAGTAACACATCATCTTGAGAGACAGAGAAGAAGCCTAGGCCTTATCCCTCATAGAAAATAAGAGGCTGACTCAGAAAGAATGACATGAGGTAAAGGAGTAAAAAGAGCCTTACGTTCCCTTCCACAATCAATTCCCTTATATAACTAAAGCATTTCTAGACTCAACTTCGACCAGTTTGGCTTGGTAATCCTACAGTCAGTCAGGCTCTGATACCAACGCTGTCGGGACCCCGATCCTAAGTCACACCGATCTAGCATGTAATGCTTCATATCACTTTGCGGCCTCACGCACGGTATTCCCATGGGTGCCACCTTACCTGGCCCGGGACCGTTTGCGCCTTTTGACTCACGTATATGATAGTGTCGCTAGCATCCATATGACAGAGAACCCAGGCCGACATGACTAGTCGTGAACCCAAAGTGGCACTAACTTACAGGGACAGGCATACATGAATCAACCACGGTCAACAGCGTATGAATCCGGGCTGTAGCACTAGGCTAACAGGACTCCGGGAACCCGGGCTGTAGCAGGCTAGGCAGGACTCTGGATGTCACCGCGTGACATTTCCCTGAAGGGACAGACACAGGAACGAAGTGAATCACATGCCGGCCAGTCAAGTGTCCCGAAGCAGTAGTGCTGGGCTAGCAGGACTCCGGTGAACCGGGCTGTAGCGGACTACTATGGCTCATGGAAGCACAAGACTACATTTCCCCATAAGAGAGGCTACCAGAGATAAAGAACTAGGTTGTCGGATCCCACACATAGCAATACACGTTACACGTACGCATAACATGCAAGTATGTGCTATACAACATGGCATCACAACATAACTCAAACTCATATAGATAAAGGCCCAGAAGAGCCACATAGCATTCAATACAAACAGAGGTCTCATGATCCATCATTCAGAGCATACAAGCAACGGAAGCATTACATGTCTGAGTACAGACAACTACAAAAAGGAAAAGACTAAGAAGCCGGACTAAACACGACCCTCCCAAGGGTACAAGATCGTAGCTAGGATACAAGCTACTCGTCGAAGCCACTAGCTTAACCAACTGCAAAACATAAATAAGCAAACGTGAGTACAAAGGTACTCAGCAAGTCTTACATCAGAACTATCTACATATGCAACATTATCAACAAAGGGGGTGGTGGGGTTTAACAGCAGCAAGCCAGCTTTGACTAAGTGGCTAACCTATACTACGAGTATCAGAAACTTCTTTGAGGTGAGAAGACGCACACGAGTCCATATATTCACCATATCAATACTCCACTATGGATCTGTTCCGGTCTCCCTACGAGAAGGCCATCCATAGCACTCACGCTTATCTTGCGGATTTTAGAGTATCCACTTCAAGTTGTCTATGTACTACATAAGTCCTCCAAGTTTCCATATCCGAGGAAAACGGCTATTCGAATAGATAATATTGACCCTGCAGGGGTGTACTTCTTCACACACGCTCTCGCCACTTATAGCCCTGTACACGTCATGTACCTCGACAACCTTCAAGCGGAAGCCGGGCGAGGGTGTCGGCCACGACCTGACTAACCACACAAGTCTCTCGTCCAGGTTTATCGCCTATTCGGGTTCCATCCGCAAGGAGATCCGGCCGGGGTGTCACTCACGGCCCCAAACGATGTGTGCAGGGTTCCCAAGCCCACCATCCGGGTGCCACTTGGTACACCGTGCCACGGTGCCTAGTCTGTCCCAAGTCCGTCCCGTCGGACACCACCTGGTAGACAAGTAGCACTACCTACAAACGGCAGAAACTAGTTGCAACTCCTGGACAGAGATCAAGTGGATTAATAAGCCGAGAGGGGCCGGGTAACCGGAACCCAATGTGTGGTAGTAACTGGACTTGGATAACATACACATAACTCAGTGCTTAAGGACAATTCTAATGAGACAACCCACCATGTACTCCTACATGGCCTCTCATCGCTACGTTTACCAAAACGTGTTCACACACTTAGCCTTTACCGGTAGGACATGTTCACCACTCTGATTCATTATCGATGAATCGGACCTGACACAACTCTAAGCATAGCTGGCATAAAGAAAACAAGAATGGATGAGTAGGCACATCAAGGCTCAAGCAACTCCTACTCATGCTAGTGGGTTTCAGCTATTTACTGTGGAAATGACAGGTCATGCAAAGGAATGGGTTCAGCTACCGCAGCAGAAAGTAGCAGTTTGAATCATTGTTGTCCTAATGCAGTAAAAGGAGGAGGAGCGAGAGGGTGGGATTTTATCGAGATGCTCAAGGGGGTTTGCTTGCCTAATAGATCCACGAAGAAGCACTGCTCCTCAGACAGGCACTCGGGACACCTTCCGGAGTAGAACCTATCGAGAGGGGACGGTGCCGGCAATCAATAAACAACCATATGCAACAATATGATGCATGAAGATGACATTTCAAAGATGCTATGATTTTCCCTAATGCATCTAGCATCAATTTGGTTGAAGTCCATATGAACCAAGGGTTCATATGCAAACCCCAAATTAAGTACATAACATGCCATTATTACATTTTCACTTATACAGCAAGGATAAGTTGGTTTTTCATGCATGAAACTGGCATAAATGTATTCCTTGCATTTTTCTGATAATTTTTCATATATAATTTATTTGATTTGGAGTTACGGTTGAATTACTATGAATTTTAGAAGTTTTAACTATTTTCTGGAATTCTCTGAATTATTTAAAATCCAGAAATCAATTACTGCGTCAGCATGACGTCACAGAGGCGTCAGCAGGGCTGACCAGGTCAAACCTGACGAGTGGGGGCCACACGTCAGTGACACTGGGGTTAACCCCGGGTCAAACCCGCGCTGACCAGGGTTTGACTTGACTCTAGGGCCCACTGTCAGCGGCCGGTGGGGTGGCTAATGATGGGGATTAGTTCTAATGATCGTGCCACGTCGGCAGTCGCCGGAGTTCGGCCGACGATGACCAAACCGCGTGGCGGTGCTTCGCCAGAAGCGCTACAGGCGGCGGAAGAGCGAGCGGGGACTACCAATTGGCAGCCCGCGCTTGACCGCATCCAGTGGAGCATGTGGGATGAGCTGGGGAGGCTGGAGCTCGCCGGAGCGGAGCTCAGGGCGGCGGCCGGAGTTCGGCCTCGAGCGGGCGCAGTGCTGCGGTGCACGGGAAGGCAGGGGGAGAAGGGGGAACCGATGCGAGGCTCACAGTGGACCGGAAGAGTAGCTCAGCGGGCTCGGGGACGCGCTGACGGCGGCGAGCGGCGACGGAGATCCACGGCGGCCGAGAGGTTGAAGACGACGGCGGTGAGGGCGTTCGGCGTCGCTTGGCTTGGCGAGGAGGTCGAGAACAAGGTAGCGGAGCTACTGGGCACGTCGAGGGGTCGAGGGGGAGGTTGTGGGTGCAGCAACGGTTAGCGGCGTCGGCGGCTGCGTTCGGTGCGTGCGAGGGAGAGAGCCAGGGGAGAGGATGGGACGAGAGAGAGCGAGAGAGAGTCGGGGGATCGCGTGGCCTCCTCAGGGCGACGGGGAGACATGTAGGGAGGCAGGAGGTGGCCGGCGTGTGGCCGGCGCGCGGCGAGCACGCGCCCCTGCCTTCTGGCACGAGGACGGAGATGACTGGCAAGAGCCAGTGGGCTGGGCCTCTGCTGGGCCGTGGTGGGGCGCCAGGTAAGCGTCAGGTAAGTGTTTTCTTATTTCCTGTTATCTTTTTCTATTTCTGACATTTGTTCTCTATCCAAAATAAATGTTAAAACACTTCCATAAATGCTGAAAATATTTGTGGAATCTAGATATAATATTCCAGAGGCCCTCACCAATTCCCAACATTTTTGGAGCCAATAAAAATATTTATATAATTTAAACAGCTCCAAATCAAATATTTATGCATTGATTCAAAAATCCAAAATGTGTAGCAAAAATGTGCATCACCTCTGGTTGTTGTTCCCAACATTATCCAAAGAGCATGAACATTTTTGAAAAGCATTTTGGGTTCATTGAAAATCCATTTTAAAGTTGAACCTATTGGAAAAACTTTGTTGCTAGGGTTTGCAACTTTCCCCATTTCAAATTTATTTGAAGTTTAAACATGATGCACAAGCAAGCCTAGGATCATACCAGAACTAGGGATGTGACACCTTTTGAATGCCTTTTTCCGCTAACCAGATTTAGAGCCTCTGAATCCGGCATTAACTGCCGTATCCTCAGCATTGTCGCCGTTAATGCGGTGCTTCTGCTTGTTGCAACGTGACCTGCCACTACTATCCCTGGTATCCGAATTACCAGGGTTCTTGGTCATATTGTTGCTACGAGCAAGCCAGCTGTCTTCTCCCGCGCAAAAGCGGGTCATGAGTGTCGTGAGTGCTGCCATAGACTTCGGCTTTTCCTGTCCCAGGTGCCGGGCAAGCCACTCGTCATGGATATTGTGCTTGAAGGCTGCTAGGGCCTCAGCGTCTGGACAGTCAAATATTTGATTTTTCTTTGTTAGGAACCGTGTCCAGAATTGCCTGGCTGATTCCTCTGGCTGCTGAATTACGTGACTTAGGTCATCGGCGTCTGGGGGTCGCACATAAGTGCCCTGGAAATTGTTGAGGAATGCGGCTTCCAGGTCCTCCCAACAACTGATTGATCCTGTTGGCAAGCTGTTAAGCCAATGCCGAGCTGGTCCTTTAAGCTTGAGTGGGAGGTATTTGATGGCGTGGACATCATCGCCGCGGGCCATGTGGATATGAAGGAGATAATCCTCGATCCATACCGCAGGATCTGTTATGCCATCATATGATTCGATATTTACGGGTTTGAAACCCTCGGGGATTTGATGATCCATTATTTCGTCTGTGAAGCATAGTGGGTGTGCGGCGCCTCTGTACTGGGCTATATCACGACGTAGCTCCAATGAGCTTTTCTACTGTGTTTGGCCCTACCGAATTTGTGGCAGGCATGACGGTTACCGTCTCGAGCCATGGGGCGCCCACGCGATCCGTAGATCGATCTTGTTTGCCTTGCCTTGTCCTCCAACATATCTCATAAGTCCGGCGCATATTCCCGTGCCTTGGTACGGGGTGCGGCTTGAGTGGAGGGCCGAGAGGCCTCTCTGTCACGGCCACGAGGTGGCCGGTCAGCTGCATCAAGTGCTTCCTCCTCTAATCGGGGTAGCAACCTGCGCTTTGGGTAGCACTTGGAGGGGCGTTCGAGTTTATGCTCTTCGGCCGCAAGGACTTCAGTCCATCTGTCGACTAGGAAATCTTGATCAGCTCTAAGTTGTTGCTGTTTTTTCTTGAGGCTTCTTGCCGTGGCCATAAGCCTGCGTTGAAAACGCTCTTGCTCGACGGGATCCTCTGGCACGACAAATTCGTCGTCGTCGAGGCTTGCCTCGTCTTCGAAGGGAGGCATATAATTATCGTCCTCGACCTCTCTGTCTGCCGCTCTCTCATGAGGGCTGGTTTCTCCATCCTCCTGTGCTAAATCTTGCTGGAGGGGGTTTTCCTCGGCACTTTCCGGAGTATTATTATCTCCCATGCTGGAATCACCGTATTTGTTTTGGCGGGATTTTGAGCGGCGCCGCTGACGCCGGCGCTTAGGCTGTTTCTTGGAGGGGTCATCCTCCGTTGTTCCATCACCATCTCCTTCTTTTGGGGTGTCCACCATGTATATGTCATATGACGAGATGGCTTTCCAAGGCCTGATAGGCGCTGGTTCTTCATCGTCTCCTTCATCGGCGTCCATACCGTCGATGTCTTCGGAGTCGAAGTCAAGCATGTCGGTTAAGTCGTCGACAGTGGCTACAAAGTGGGTGGTGGGTGGGCTTTGAATTTCTTCATCGCCCGAATCCCAACCTTGCTGACCGTAGTCCGG
Source organism: Triticum urartu (assembly GCF_056163025.1). Classification (NCBI taxonomy): domain Eukaryota; kingdom Viridiplantae; phylum Streptophyta; class Magnoliopsida; order Poales; family Poaceae; genus Triticum; species Triticum urartu. Next base: position 563,347,895 of record NC_141875.1, read on the forward strand.
CCAGGGCTCTCCTGATAAAGATAGGGACTTCAGTGTCTTCAGAATATCGCCAAAAGGCGAGTGCTGAAAGATGTCCGCGGCAGTGAACTCCATAATCGGCGCCCAATCGGATTCGATCGGCAGGGGAGCGGAGGGTTCGGAGTCCAGAGAGGAGTCCGGCTCCTTGGAGTCACGAGTCTCGCAGAGTGTTCGGCTCGATCGCCGTTGGGATCGCAACCCCCGAGGCGGCGTCCAACCACCCATCCTCGATCGGTGCAGTTGGCTTCGAATTAAGGGTCGAAGCCGATGCGGGTGCTGCCTCCAGGGCACTGTTCGGCGGCAGAGCTAGATCATGCTCGTCGCGATAGTGCGGCGCGCTCGGCAGTGCCTCGAATCCGTCAAAGATCAAGTCCCCGTGGATGTCAACCGTGTAGTTTAAACTTTCAAATATGACCTGACGTTCAGGGGCATAGCTTTCAATCTGCTCCAGCTGGCCATGTGAATTGGCCCGTAGTGCGAAGCCGCTGAAGACGAAGATCTGTCCGGGGAGGAAGGTCTCACCCTGGACTGCATTGCCATTGATGATCGTAGGAGCCATCAAGCCTGACGGCGACGACACAGAGGAACTCTCAATGAAAGCACCAATGTCGGTGTCAAAACCGGCGGATCTCGGGTAGAGGGTCCCGAACTGTGCGTCTAGGCTGGATGGTAACAGGAGGCAACAAACACGAAGTTTTACCCAGGTTCGGGCCCTCTCGATGGAGGTAAAACCCTATGTCCTGCTTGATTAATATTGATGATATGGGTAGTACAAGAGTAGATCTACCATGAGATCGGAGAGGCTAAACCCTAAAAGCTAGCCTACGGTATGATTGTTGTTGTGTATGTTGTCCTACGGACTAAAACCCTCCGGTTTATATAGACATTGGAGAGGGTTAGGGTTACACAAAGTCGGTTACAATGGTAGGAGATCTGCATATCCGTATCGCCAAGCTTGCCTTCCACGCCAAGGAAAGTCCCTTCCGGACACGGGACAAAGTCTTCAATCTTATATCTTCATAGTCCAGGAGTCCGGCTGAAGGTATAGTCCGGCTATCCTGTCGGCGTTCTGGGAACGGGGGTCCCCAGACTTGCCTGCCTGCGGCCTGCGGCGTGGCTCAAAGGGGGGCTCAGCACGGCCCATCTTCACCAACACAAACTCAAGACCCTCGCGAGGGGCCAAGCCTCGCGGGGCGGACGACGCGGAGCTTCCTCGGGCACGGCCTCATCAGACTGGCTCACGAGGAGGCGGAGAGATCAAGGCGGGGTACCTCACGAGGTGCCCGTGACGCAAGCCATGACGACCCAGGGCGCCAGGCGGGTGCCAGCCCTCGCGGCGTCCTCCTTTCCTCATTGGTGCAAAGGGGTAAGTGCAGCCGCGGAGTACTGAGGCATCAGGCAAAGGTTGCCATTTCGGTGCAACAAGACCAAGACCAAAAGGACTATGAGACGGAGGTCACCGTGGAGCCCAAGACGGTGTCATCACCAGAGCTTTGCGCAGGCGAAGACTACTTTTATTAGGATAGCTGATACTTGCTGTCCCCCTTCAAATTAGCCCGCCATTGTTGGCTCCCTTCCCGTTCGATATTTGGGAAGAGGACCAGGGCCTCTATAAATAGGACCAACCACCCACATAGCTGGGGGGGAAGGGTCTCTGGGGTAGAGAGGTTGGAAGCAGAGAGAGGGAGAGAGAGAGAAAGGTGACTGAACTCCTCCCAGCAGTTCATCGCCTCAGCCAAGAACAGACCCTCGTGAGGCTTTTCTTCCTTGTATTGTTCATCATCATTAGCCCAAGAGGCAATCCACCACACCACACACTGGAGTAGGGTATTACACCACAACAGTGGCCCTAACCAGTATAAAACCTGTGTCCCTTGTGTTGTTCTTTCGATAGTTTGATCCTAGCGTGGCGGAGGGGTGCAGGTAGGTAGGAGGCGAAATCTCCGCACTCACCCCAGTGTTTGAACCTCAAGGGTCTGCCGGAACCTGAAATCCGACATTTGGCGCGCCAGGTAGGGGTGCGCCGGAATTCGTCTCCCACCACCCCGTTCTCCTCCGACCATCACGCTCATGTCCGACGCTCGTCGGGCCCGCGCGGAGCGCCGGGCCGCCCTCGCTTCCCGCGTCGCCCAGTGTCACGACCGGTTTTCCAATAAAAATATTTATTGAGAAACCAATCTTTTGAGTCCAGTATGAGAAAAATTCTCCTTACCCGTAGACAACTTCTTGATACAATAAGCCAGTAGCATAAAATATATTACACGGTCGAACTACGGTTGCTCAACCAAATTATTACAAGCACGCCAATAATTATACATAATGGCGGACATGACACAGTGGTGTGGAGGCATACTACTGACTCGAGGATAGGGCGGTGGTGGAAAAACACAGCGGGGAGAGAGATACAAGACTCTAAAACTGGCATCTCATCGAGCGTCGAGGTGAGCCTCGATGAATTTATTTGGTAGCAGAAGCGGATATGATATAGTGGCCAAATCCAGGGTCGTACAAGACTGACTGGGATTCCTCTAGGCGTCAGACTCGCTATCAAAATCTTCATCCATGAGATCGCCTTCGTCAGCATCTGGCCAAATCAACAAGCCAGGTGAGTACTTTGAAAGTACTCGCAAGACAGTTCGGACGTAAGATATAACAAATGCATGCATGGATGCGTCATGTTTAACTTTTAACAGTGGTACATTAATTCGTAAAAACAAGACAGGTAAAAAGGGAGTTGGCGGTAGTCCACTCGAAAACCCAACAAAATGACTGTAAACCCAATCAGGGTCGGAAGCGACACCTCGATAGGAAGATAAATAAATAAATCATGTCGCAGTCGGGCGTCTAAGCGACACCACATAAAGGGCTTTAAAAGAAATGCCACAGTCGGGCGTCTGAGCGACGCCACATAAAGGGCTTTAAAAGAAATGCCACAGTCGGGCATCTGAGCGACGCCACATAAAGGGCTTTAAAAGAAATGCCACAGCCGGGCGTCTGAGCGACGCCACATAAAGGGCTTTAAAAGAAATGCCACAGTCGGACGTCTGAGCGACATCGCAGAAAGGGCTTTTATTCACAAGTAAATAATACTCATAATAAACATTCAATTCATGAAAATAAACGGGTTAGTCCATCCACAGGAATAATCATTTAACCGGACTTAGCACTCATGTGATTCACCGGAGTCTCTGTCATCAAAACTGGCACTTGTCAGGATAAGATAATACTGAACTTGGACATGGAATAGATGATTCAAGGAATATATGACTTTGCAGAGTTTGTACAAAAATTTCCCACAGCCAACGGATTTCCGTAGTCACGAAGGACTAGTTCCGTTTACGGTATTTCGGAAGAAAACACAGCTAACCAGTACACACCCATCCTACCTCTCGATGCTAGGAATCACCCTAGACATCGTCCAAGAAAAACTTTTGAGACGGGGAGATCACAATCTCGAATAGCATGGGATCAAATTTATATACGCGCGCTCTAAGGGGTGCCCCCCTCTCGGTCCCAACCGAAAACACCCATGCCCCCTGACCGGATGACAGGCTTTAATCCAGGGCCATGGAACGATCATCACGGCCTCTCCTTTTTGGTGTGTACCAGGTAAGCGGTTTACAACTTACTACGCCATATTCCTTGCCGAAAACATGTGGTAGTACAGGGAAGGAAATGGGAGGAACTGGACCGATACGGTTTGACACTGTAGTCATATAGCCTGGCATAAGACTGGCATGCTACAACACTGCCATCTTACCCATCCTCGTGCCAACACATGGCCATTCATACTCACATCCATCCACTTATGGATCATCGAACTCACTTACCTCAACAATGCATGGAAATAACGTTCATCGGTATGCTCAACAACATGCCATGAGACTAACTAAATGCAAAACATGCCAAGACACTCATCATATCAAAAGTTCAAACATGCTTGCCTGGTTCGGAGTAGTCGGAGCCTAGCTCGGTGAAGTTTGCGGCTCCGTCACCTCCTTCGGTATCTACGGTATAAAGAAAATATATGCGCTATCGTAAATACCAAGAGGTGCACAAAAAGTATTCCAAATATTTTTCAAATAAATCTGATAAAAAACTAGCCAAAATTTTAAATAGGACAGAAAAAGAATCAATCAAAAATACTTTTCTATTTAAAAGTTATAAAGGTTTTTGTCCAGGGACTCATCTGTAATGAAACAGAAAGTTTCCAGGGGCTAGCTTATAAAAATAGAAAACGTTCCAGTCTTGAATACGCCAGCCCAGAGGGGAAAGCGTATTTTGCCCGAAGGCGTTTTCAGAAAACGATTCGTTTAAAAAGATCTGAGAGGCTGACGGGCGGGTCCCACTCGTCAGGTTTAAACTTTCAAACGGGGGACGAAGCTCGTCGGCGCCCGAGAGCCGCGGTGGTCGCCGGCGGCGATCCACGGCGAGGCAGGGAGATCGGAGAGTACCTCCGTGTTTAGGGCGCCCTTCCGCGTCGGTTGGTGGTGGTGGTGGTCGCCGGCGGGTACCACGTCGGCGGCGAGCCTTGCTCCGGCGGACGGCGGTTCGGGTGGTCGAGGGCCTCGTCGGAGAGAGCTGCGAAGGCCAAATTGATGCGGGTGTTAGCTTACTGGGTGCTAGAGGGGGCTATAGACGAGATTTGGCCGCCGGGGACGGCCTCACCGGAGCGAATCGAGGTGGAGGCCGAGGCGGAACGGGGCGGCCGGAGTCGGGGGAGGAGACCTCCTCGAGGTCCTCCTGGTGGCCTGGCAGGGTCTTGGAGAGGTGCAGTGAAGGTGTGGGGCTCGTGAGCGAGCTCGGGGTCCTTTTTATAGGCGATCCGAGGTGGTGGCCGGGAACGGGGATCTCCGGTGAAGGTTACGGCGGCGCAGTGCTTGGTCGGGGGAGATTAGGGAGTTGGGCGTCATCGCGGAGGTCTACTGGTTCCATTTAGGTGCTAACCAGGCTTGGATTTGGTGCTATGGGCGAGTTCGACAGAACGGGGCGGCGCGGGCCCGTCGGCGGCAGGGAGCACGTTCCGTGCTTGCCGGGCCACGGCGACGGTGCCACGGGCATGCGCTGGCATGCATGAGCCATGCGGAGAGCAGAGGAGCGTTGGGCGGCGCCGAACGGTGTTGAGCCGCCGTTCTGTTCCCTGTCAGCCACTACGGTGGTTCGGCCGCCGCAAGACACGCCGGCGCGGGCGGCTCAGGGCACCACCGACGCCAGGAAGACGCCAAGCGCGCGTGCGGGGGTGCTGGCCAGGGAGAAGGGGCGGCGAGGAACGTGCCAAGGGCACTGTGAGCATGTGACTGAACTTCTGACGAAGATCGACACTGAACTCTGAATTTTTCTGAATATGAACAGCAACAGTGCACGCCAAGTGTTCGACAGAATGAATTTGGCCTCTGGGGATTTTTCCTTGAGCTGATTTTTGGTGGAGTGGCTACTCATTGCTCCAGTAGGCTGCCTAAATTTTGGTGGAATTTTTGGAGAAGTGTAGATATGAATTTCACCAAATTTGGCAAATCTGGTCCAAACTTGCAGAGACTGAAATTTGAAAAATTTGAAAAGAGGAGGAGTGGATCAAGATGGTTCTGGGTTGTGGGTACAAAGGACTATCCAGGAGAGTTGGTTTGAGGTCAAAACTCAAATCCAAAAGGGTACTTGCTTTGAAAATCTCTCAGGCTCGAAATAATTTGCAGAAATGATTTGAGGGGAAAAATAATTAGAATAAAATCCAAAACTTGCTTGGATTAGTTGGGACAGAGAACTTAGGTTGATTACAAGGAGGAGGGGAGGTTTTGGAGGGGTTTTACCACATGGGAAAAATACAAAGTCATGGGTGGTTTCCAAGATATGAAAATCCCAAATTTACATAGAGTTTCTTTTTAAAAAAAATTAAACTCCCAAAATAATTTGAGAGGGAACCAACAGAGGAAGTTTCAAAAGATCAAACACCATAGTTTGAAGAAAAATAAAATCCTTGCCAAAGAAAAGGAAGTTTTTAAGAGGAAGGATTTCTGGAAAAGAAATTTTAAATGCCCTCTTTAAAAAAATCCAACAAAGTTTTTGATGAAAACCAATTAAAATTTTTGGAGTGTCACACCCAGACGGCCCCTGTCGGTGGGCGTCCTCGCCGTTCCCCGTCACCTGCCGTCAACGCCGCCACTGGCCCGGCGGGGGACGAGCAGCAAGCATCGTCCCAGCATCCGTCCGTGCGCCAAGACGGCAGCACCGCAACTCCCTCGCTCGCCCCAGCTGGATCTTCCTCCCGCGCGCTCCGCGCGCCCATGGAGGCTCGGGCTGCACTCATCGCGGCAAACGAGCTCCTGCGCTACCATCCCGTCGACGACGTCTACGAAGAATGGCTCGACCGCGTCGCCGAGCTCGTCCGCGCCACAGGGGGCTCTTCCGCGTCGTCCGTTCCGCTGCACCGCACCCCGCCCCACGCGGGCGAAGAGGCTCCGGCGGCGCCCCGGCCGCCTCCTCCTCAAGAAGACGCCATGGCTCCAAGGTGCGTGGCCCCTGGGTGGAACCCGCTCCATCAGGTGCCAGCGCAACAAGAACAGAGCTGCCAAGAAGTCCCTCGCCCGCCAGAAGCTGCCCGGGCGCTCCCTGCTCCAGCACGTCGTGACCATCCTCCTGCTCCAGCGCGTGGGGACATGCAAGACCAGGCTCTCTGTCACCCAAGGCCTCCCGTGGCCACAGCAGGCTACCGCACCTTCACCATCGAACTACGCAGCGTCGCGTGGCCGGGCAAGTTCAAGCCAGACCTGCCTCCTCGCTACGACGGCACAGCCGACCCTGCGGAGTTCCTCCAGCTCTACGAGCTGGGCATCGAAGCTGCCAACGGAGACGAGAGGGTCATGGCGAACTGGTTTCCCATGGGGCTCAAGGACGGGGCCTGCACCTGGCTCCTGAACCTGGCTCCAGGCACAATCTCCTCCTGGGAAGAGATGCGCGCCCGCTTCATCGCCAACTTCCAAGGCACCCGCGACCGGCCACTCGCCGTGAGCGCCATGCGCCGCATCAAGCAACAACCCGGGGAGACCCTGCAGAAGTACATCCAGCGCTTCAACAACGCATGCCTCAAGATCCCCAAGGTGACTGTGGAGGCCATCATCTCAGCTTTCTCCGACGGCGTGCCCGACGTCAATATGAAGGAGGAGCTGGCAATGCATGAAGACCTGTGCACTTCCTTGGAGCTGTTCAACTTGGCAAACAAGTGCGCCAGGGCTAAAGAGGGGCGTCTCTCCCTCCTCGAGCTGCCTGCCACAGACCCAGAAGAGAAGAAGCTCAAGGCCAAGGATGTGAAGCGCAAGGGAGCTGCAGTGCTCGCGGCAGAACCAGACACCAAGCGGGGCAGAGATCAGCCCGAACCTCCCAAGGGAAGCTGGTACTGCGTGTACCACGACCTCCACACCCACAACACCAACGAATGCCAAGAGCTTCGGGCCGTGCGAGAAGGAAGGATCGTCCGTCGTCCCGACCGTGGTGACCGGGGATACGGTCGAGGAGGAGGAAGGAACGCAGGACGCTGGGAAGACCGTGGCCCGCGCCAGGGGTGGCGCGACCAACCTCGCGAGGATCGCTGGCAAGACCCGCCTCGTGAGGGAGGCTGGAGGGATCAGCCTCGCGAGGATCGCCTGCAAGGCAACGCAGGCCTCCCACTGCTGCCGCCGCAGCCAAGGAGAAACGAGGACCGCCACCAGGACAAGGAGGCTGGGGGCTTCCAAGAGCCGCGCGCGATCGCCTGCATCCTGGGCGGAGCTCAAGCCCCAGCCTCTCAACGCATCTTCAAGCAGTTCGCCCGCGAAGTGAACGCAGTCCTCCCCAGACTCGAAGCCACACGCCCTCTCAGGTGGTCGGCGTGCGCCATCACGTTCAGCTCAGCAGATCAGCTCAAGTGTGCGGCAACAGCCGGAGCCCTCCCGATGCTTTGTTCCCCAATCATCAGCAATGTGGTGGTCACCAAGACCCTCATCGATGGCGGGGCAGGGCTCAACGTCCTGTCCGTGGAGACATTCAACAACCTCCAAGTGCCCTACAGCCACCTTCAGCCAACCAAGCCCTTCTCCGGTATCACCGACGGCTCCACGGTCCCGATCGGGCAGGTCGGCCTCCCTGTCACCTTTGGGGCACGCGACAACTACCGCACCGAGCTCATCGACTTCGACGTCGCTCACATTCGCCGGCCATACAACGCCATACTTGGGTACCCAGCGCTGGCCAAGTTCATGGCCGTAACTCACCACGGCTACAACATCCTCAAGATGCCAGGAAGCGGCGGGGTCATCACGGCACCCTGCGAGGAGAGGGACGCGGTGTGTTCCCTGGAGCGAGCCTTTCAGGCCGCATCACTGGAAGACCCGGATCGCGGAAGCAGGAGGCTTCCCGAGGCCGCCCCCAAGAAGAAGAAGACATCGTCCGGCCTGGCCCCTTAGGAGGCAGGCCCCTCTGGGCCCGTGCCTGCCCAGGGGGAACCTCCTTCCATCGCATAGGAAAGCGCGCCCGGCGCCCTCCTCAGGCAGGGCTCGGGGGCTCTCCCTTGGAGGGCCACCGACCTATCTAGGGTCACGAGGGAGGCGCTTGGGCACCACATGGAGGCGTGTTTCGAAGCACGTTTCCCTCAAGAAGGAGCAAGGCAAGGAGATCCACACCCACAGGAGTTCGCCAGCAAGGCCATTCAGGAGTTACAGGATTCAAGAGTCATGAGAGGCGGCCGCCGCCTACCTGTAGTGGCTCCCCATCCAGGCGAGGATGGCAGGCTGCGCGTCTGCATCGATGTACCAGGGCTCAACCGAGTCGCCTCCCTGGAGTGCCTCTGGCCCTCGCGAGTGGGGCTTGCCGAGCGCGGCTGACACGCACCAGCGCCTCATGAGGGGCACCACGGAGGCACAAGAGGCCAGGCGCTCCGCAGCCCTGGCGGAACCACCAGTGCCTGCAGAGCCTCTCGAGGCCCCTGGGCCTGGGGGCTCATGAGGATCGCCTTCCGCAGCCCACCGAGCCGGCTACACCAACACCCCTTCGTCTTCAGCATCATCAGGTGACATCTTTCAAGTTTCACTTCCAGCTGGGAGCGCCCCCAGGGCTGCATTATTCCCAGGCCGCGTGGCTCCGTCCCTGCGGCGTGTATCCCTTTTATTTCGTGTCGATTAGCTTACCTTGTTGGGGGCGCCCCTCGGGCTACATGATCCCCAAGCCGCTCGGGCCAGGCCCAGCGGCATGTATCCCATTTGCGTTCATTTCCGGTTATGCGTTAGAACCACCATGCTTGATTATTTGATGCCGGTCCACGGCACCTCTTCTTCTCCATGCTGACCACTTGCACGTTAAAGGGGGGGGGGTACCTGACCATCGCGACTCAGGGCTCTTACTAGCTCTCCAGCCCTCACCCTCTGGCCTTGACCACGGCATCGCGACCTGGCATACCAGCGACGGCTGAGACCAGCTCGAGGGTCGGGACCCGAGGACGTAGAGTGCAGGCATCTAACCAAATTTGCAGGGACACATCACAAGATAAGGCCCAGTGCCAGGCGCAACCCGCCTAGAGGTAAGGCCCCGTGAGTCCCGCGCTGGCTCATGGGTGCCCAGATAAACATCGCCAGGCCCTACCATGCCAGCCACGTGTCAGGGCGGGGCTGTATACGCCCCGGGGGCTCCTACCGGAGGGGGGCCCCTCCCACGTACCAGTGGAAGCACCATGCTCCGCGCTGGCTGACGACACTGCCGAGGAGCGGCTATGCCCGTACACATACGGAAGCGCTATGCTCCGCGCTGGTGATAAACAACTGAGGGTGGCCCCCGGGCCGCATCAACCTCAGGGAGCCCAGAGCTCAGTGTCTAGCGTCATCATAACGCCTTCCCTCGGGAGTGCCGCGCGAGGGGGCTGGGCACGGGGGCTGCGCCCGGGTCACGCCCAGACGCACGCCGCCCAGCCAGGCCCCCCGGGCCTGGTTCGTCGCACGCCTCTCCCCGAGTGGAGCCAAGGTATGAAGGCCGTTTGGGCATCAAGGGGGACTCCTGAGCATCGCGACTCAGGAGCCTAACTGGTCACGTAGCCCCTCACTCCTTGGTCCCGTCCTGGTTTCCGGTCAGGGCTATTGCTGGGTGAGGTACGCGCGGGGCCGGGCTTTGCAGACGTAGAACTGTGGATCCACCCACATCACACCTCCCTACTTGTTGTTCGTGCGTCAAGGGGGACTCCTGAGCATCGCGACTCAGGAGCCTAACTGGTCATGAAGCCCCTCACTTCGTGGCCCCGTCCTGGTTTCCGGTCGGGACCATCGCTGGGTGAGGCACGCGCGTGGCCGGGCTCTGCAGACGTAGAATGATAGATCCACCTACATCATGCCTCCCTACTTGCTGTTCGTGCGCCAAGGGGGACTCCTGAGCATCGCGACTCAAGAGCCTAACTTGTCACGTAGCCCCTCACTCCCCTCACTCCTTGGTCCCGTCCTGGTTTCCGGTTGGGACTATTGCTGGGTGAGGTACGCGTGGGGCCGGGCTCTACCGGCGTAGAACATAAGCAAGTAGGAAGGAAAAGTGCAAATTTCAAGGAATTCGAAAGCAAATATTACAGTTCACACTGTTATCCCAATACCAAATGCAAGTTTTAAACGCCTCCCCGAGGCATGATACATGTGCATGAATTCAAAGCAGGACAGGAGTCACGACGGAGTCACTTGGCGGTGGGGGAGCAGCGCGGAGTGGGTTCGCCTCACGGAGCAGCGGGGTTGGCAGCGCCTTGCTCCGGCTTGGTGCTGAAGGCCCGGAACTTCCCCAGCAGAGCCTCCGCGCGACCCTTCATGGCTTCAGCAGCAGCGGCACGCTCGTGGCTTGCTGGCTCCAGCAGGCCATCGAGGTCGATGCCGGGATCGCGAAGGTAGATGTTGGTGAGGACCTGCGTCAGCGCTGCAGAAGACAGGACACGTGCCTCAGCCTCAGCCATGGGGCCAAGGCCAAGGGCGACATCTTCAAGAGCATGAACCAGGAAGGGAAGCAGCTTGGTGGGGCCGTCCTCGGCGCCAGCCAGCGGGCTCTCCAGGCCGCTGTCGTAAAGCGTCCTCAGCGAGGAGCGAGCCCTCGCCTCCAACTCCGTGAAGGCCACGCGGTCCTCGGCAAGAACCCGGGCCTTGTCGTCCAGCTCGGCCTTCCTCGCCCCCAACTCTTGCTCCAGCGCGGCTAGGCGGTCGCGGCACTTCTTGAGCTTGGCCTCCCGGCCCTCGACGGCCGCCTCGCGAGCCTTCACGCCTTCTTCCTGCTCTTGGCGAAGGCGGACCTCTTTCGTGAGCTGATCCCGCAGGCCTTGCAGCTCGTCCTCCAGTGCTTTGCAGTGACCACGGACGTCGACCACCTCCCCCAGGGCTGCATCACGAGCAGCCTTCGCCTCAAGGACGGCCTACTTCTCCTCGTCGCATGCCGTCGAGGCCTGGACCAGCGCCGCCCGAATCGAAGCGTCGGAGCGGACCCATCCTGAAGCTAACTCCAAACGCCCGGCCACCAAGCGGGGGTCGGCGCCAAGAAGATCCTACCGCAGTCGGTCCAGCTCAGCGACAACACGATCCAGAACGGCAGAAGGAGTCGGAGAAACTGCAGCCGGTGGAGTAGGAGGAGAAGGCGGCAGCACGGCCGCAGCATCCTGAGGCGGAGTCTGCCGCGCCCCGACCGCTGTAGTGGCGGCGGCAGGCGAGAGCACCTCGGGAGCCACTTGGGCCGTGGGGGCTGAGCTCGCCCCAGCCGGCTCAGCCAGGCCTCACGAGGACGACCGAGCAGGAGAAGCCTGTGTGTCATGGTCACCCTCCTTCAGGGGTGCTGCCACGGATGGAACCTCAGGAGCCCCCTTTGACTTCTTCGCTGCGGGCGCCAGCCTATCCAAGGGATGCGAACGTCAAGCCTCAGAAGCAGAGCAAGAAATAAAGACAAGAATCGAACGCTTACGGGTCGCTGCCAGTGAGCTCAAGCGGCCTCCAGCCAAACCTGAAGCCTGAAATCCGGCTGGAAGGGTCAACCTCGGGAAGCTTGGAGGCGGAAGGTGCACCTGCGGTCCGCCCCGAGGCAAGGGCAGACCCGCAGGAGATCAGCCCGGTCCTGTCCTTCTTCGGGATCGAGGGTGAGCTCCCGCCATCCTTCTCGTCATCGCCCACGTTGTCGTCCTCGTCGTTATCCTCGTCGTCATCGCTCCGAGGGAGGCGGAGAGCACGGGACCTGCGCCGGGGAAGGGGAGCCCTCGACTCTCCGTCAGTCGCCTCGGAGTCAGGCCCTTTTCCCCGCACCCCTCCTTCCTCCTCTTCTCTGGAGTCATCAGAGGGCACGTCCTCCGGTTCCTCGGGAGTCTCCACGGGCACGGGCCCATCCCCGTTGAAGACGGGCATGGACTTCACCACCCGCTCCCAGTCGTCGCGGAGGAACAAGGGCGTAGGAGCGCCCTCCAACCTCGCCACATTGCCCACGACCAGAGATTGGAGAACCGCAGCCAGGTCTCCGTCGGCCCAAGCCGCGGGGCTCGGACGGGGCCTCCACATTGGGAGCAAGTACTGCCGAAGCGGAGCCAGCTGGTGCTCCAGGAACTCCCTCAACAAAGACGCGCCGGTCAGCTTCGCCGCCGCCATGTCGGTCGGCCTCAGATCCGCGTCCATCTTCTCCAACACCATCTTCGCGCGGGGATCCGTGAGCTCCGCTCGACCCCAGTTGCTGGAGCTCGTGGGCTGCTCCGTGGGCAAGATCAGCCGAGGGTGGATGCGCTCAGCATCCACCAAGACCCACTTGCTCCTGAAGCCCTCAATCCTCTTCCCAGGGTTCGAGATGGCAATGGCGCCACCGTACGCGACGAAGCTCGCGCACGCGGAAGCAGGACCGCGAGAGGTCCGGAGGTAGAACTAGTGGCGCAGCAAGGCCACTGAGGGCTGCACCCCAACGTGGGCCTCGCAATAATAAGCAAAGATCGCGAGGAGAAGGACGGAGTTGGGATGGAGATGGAGAGCCTGTAGCTTGTAATGGCGGAGGATAGAGAAGAAGAACTCGGAGAAGGGAGGCACCAGGCCAGCAACAATGGCACTTACGAAGAGCGGATAGAAGGTGCTCCTCTAACCCTCAGGGGTGGCGGAGCCGGCCTTGAACACCTTCGCCCCGTCGATGCCTCGCGCTGTCGCTATCCGGCGCAACCGGGCAAGGCCCGCCTACGACACATTCAGTGGGTCCAGGGCAGACGAGTACCACGCTGCAGCCGGGGGCTGGCGAGGCGCCATGGCTTCCTAGGTCGCACGGTCAAAGCAGATCTAGAGATTTCGGAGGAAGGAAGGAGGGGCGCAAGAAAGGGGATCTGAGCAGCGACCGGGGAAAGCAAGAAGAAGGGCCTAGGCGGATGCCACTCCCTTATCAACTCGCGCGGTTGCTAAGGCGCCCACGTCCAGTCAACCGCCACGCGGCGCCCAAGGCCGCAGGCTGTTAGGGCACTCGGCGCTTCGCTCTTGCCCTTCCGCCTCCCTGCACGGCCAAGTCCGGGCGCGCCTTGGGCCCGGGGGCTACTGTCGGTGTTCTGGGAACAGGGGTCCCAGACTTGCCTGCCTGCGGCCTGCGGCGTGGCTCAAAGGGGGGCTCAGCACGGCCCATCTTCACCAACACAAACTCAAGACCCTCGCGAGGGGCCAAGCCTCGCGGGGCGGACGACGCGGAGCTTCCTCAGGCACGGCCTCGTCAGGCTGGCTCACGAGGAGGCGGAGAGATCAAGGCGAGGTACCTCACGAGGTGCCCGTGATGCAAGCCATGACGAACCTGGGCGCCAGGCGGGAGCCAGCCTGCACAGCGTCCTCCTTTCCTCTTTTGTGCAAAGGGGGCAAGCGCAGCCGCGGAGTACCGAGGCAGCAGGCAAAGGTTGCCATTTCGGTGCAACAAGACCAAGACCAAAGGGACTACGATACGGAGGTCACCGTGGAGCCCAAGATGGCGTCATCACCAGAGCTTTGCGCAGGCGAAGACTACTTTTGTCAGGATAGCTGATACTTGCTGTCCCCCTTCAAATTAGCCCGCCATTGTTGGCTCCCTTCCCGCTCGATATTTGGGAAGAGGACCAGGGCCTCTATAAATAGGACCAACCACCCACATAGCTGGGGGGAAAGGGTCTCTGGGGGTAGAGAGGTTGGAAGCAGAGAGAGGGAGAGAGAGAGAGAAAGGTGACTGAACTCCTCCCAGCAGTTCATCGCCTCAGCCAAGAACAGACCCTCGCGAGGCTGTTCTTGCTTGTATTGTTCATCATCATCAGCCCAAGAGGCAATCCACCACACCATACACTGGAGTAGGGTATTACACCACAACGGTGGCCCGAACAAGTATAAACCCTGTGTCCCTTGTGTTGTTCTTTCGATAGTTTGATCCTAGCGTGGCGGATTGGTGCAGGTAGGTAGGAGGCGAAATCTCCGCGTGCACCCCAATGTTCGAACCTCAAGGGTCTGCCGGAACCCAAAATCCGACACATCCGGACACCCCCTAATCCAGGACTCCCTCAGAGGCACTTCCTTGCGGCTGTCGTGGACCCAGCTGTCAGCCTCTCCACATACAGTACTCTTCCGATGGAAGCCGGTCGTTGACCACATTGACCACGCCGCGCCGAGAGCACCACGGCAGTGGACGATGGCGAGGCCTAGGAAGGGGACGACGCGGAGCTGGGGAAGATGCGGCAGTGGATGCCCACGTGGAGAGGAGTACGAGGGTTCACTGGTTCGGCTGCGGTCTGAGGCTGCCATCGCCGCAGAATAACAAGGGGAGTGGGTGAGTGGAGGGATGGCCTGGACAGCGGTGGGAGTAGTATGGGGACGGTGAGGCCTCAGCGGCAGCACAACCGGCCACAGGAGTCAGGAGCATGCGGCATGACCGGCGCTGCTTTGGGCGGCTGGGGCAAGAAGACCAGGGGTTGAAGAGGCACTACGGCCATTGGATGGACATCGTTGACCATGCCGCGCCGAGAGCACCAGGGTGGTGGACGACGGAGAGGCCTACGAAGGGAACGACACAGAGCCGTGGAAGACACGGCAGTGGTTGCCCACGTGGTGGAGAGTATGAGGGTTGACTGGTTCAGTTGCCGTCGCCGGAAAATAACAGGAGGTGTGGGTGAGTAGAGGGATAGACAGGCCTGGGATGCGAGTATGATGGGGGCGTGACGCCTTCCCGGCAGCACTGCGGGAGGCGGGAGCAGGCGGTTCCGACGGCACTGGTTTGGGCGGCTGGGGCAGGAAGATCAGAGACTGAAGAAGCACGATTGCCGTTAGATTGACATCTAATGGTCTGACGCTGGTAGAGTCGATTGTTGACTAAGTTTATTTTTTGAGAAACCTTGTGTACGCATGAACTTAGTAGGCCCACATGTCAGCCTCCAAATCTGTGGCAGACAACATAAAGCCCATTTGCTATTTTTTATAATTTGCAGCCCATTTGCTAATTCTTAAGTAATTTATTACAACCCATTTTCTGCCTAGGACAACGTTCAGAAAGTCCAACCTTATTTTGCATATTT
The DNA here is from genome assembly GCF_056163025.1 of Triticum urartu. Taxonomy (NCBI): domain Eukaryota; kingdom Viridiplantae; phylum Streptophyta; class Magnoliopsida; order Poales; family Poaceae; genus Triticum; species Triticum urartu. The sequence continues at coordinate 563,363,409 of NC_141875.1, forward strand.
CGGTGGAGTCCGAACTGTTGTAATCCCGAAATGATGAACATTTTTTTATGAACTTATTGATTTGCCAAAAAAATCATTTTGTTTTTTGTAAGAAAATAAGACGTGGGACAATTTAGTTGGTTTAAGGGAAAACCAGTGGTAAAAAAATAAGCGTTGGGTGGGAAAAAACAACAAAAATAAGGATGTAAATATGAAAAGGGAATTTTATGTGTTTTCAATATAATGATACGTGTATATGAACTAGTAAAACTATAGGTAGAGATTAGAAAATGGATGTAGGACATTTGTTTCAAGAGGAAAATAGAATTGGGCTGTGTGTTTGATTCAGTAAAAAAAACTGCCTGCGGATGTTGTAAGACAAAATATAACTAACGCTGGCGGGCTAGAGGCCAGTAGATAACTACTGGATCATTGTGCCCCGTTGTCGTCATGGGCTGGGCCTGTTAATAACAAAACAACCCTGTGCAATCTACAGCCTAGTTGAAACTTGCTCGAACTGGAAAAACAGTATACGTGCTCAATAAACGAGAGAATTCTGCAAGTACAGACTGATAACTGGGATGCAACACTGATATTGTTTTTTATCATGATAATAAGTGCATGCACTTGTTTCGAAAAAAATTGGAGAACAGGGAATTCGAACGGCGGGTGCTTATTCTATCCATCAAATAAAAATCAGGTGCCTAAAAATTCGTTAAACAAATGATTCAGCTTTATATCCACGTCGACCCTCGGCATGACGGTTGGAAGCAAATGCAAGTTCATACCAAAAGATCGTTAACAATACCAACTTGCGGACAACAAGGTAGTACAACTACCAATACCAAACTAACTTATAATCTTTTTACTCCTGGCCCTAGTGTCCGTCTGGTAGAAAATCTTGCAGAGGACCGGCTCCCGCTCCTTCTCTGGCTCCAGGTCCCCGAGGTGGTACTGGTGCATCACCCAGTTGGTCCTCTGCTGGTCGAAGTTCTTGTTGGTGTGCAGCACCAGAACCTTTTTTGCTGCCCGTCTGCCGGCCGTTGACCATCACCGGATAGGTATTGTCGGTCTTGTGCCACATCACGTGCATGCCGCACTTCGACTGTATCTTGCGACGCGTCCACGCACCCCTTTTGAACGCCCTGGAATTGCACTGGAAGAAATGCTTCCTTAGGCCACTCAGTGTGATACCTGCAGTATTGTGGAATACAGGTTTTAGTGTACCTAGTTGGCATTTGCATAACATCTTTGGCATGTTGCAGTCACTTGTTTCACTTTTTATTAAATGTGAAACTGTAATTGCTTCACCAGTCTGCATCTAAAAAGAAAAATAGAGCTATAAACAAAGGAATATGTTTGTGCAAGTAGACGGCCGATCAGTGTCTTACCTGGAAGTTTCTCAGGTTGGGTGTAACATATGCCGTGCTCGCTGTCAATGGTTGGTATGAACAAATAGATGAGAGATTGAAATCTCACGCTGTCAGCACTCACTTTGGCCTCAAGGTGCTCGATCAGCTCCTGATCCATGCGATCGAACTTGACGCCAGCCGGCAGCATGGGCCAATCCTTCTTCGACTTGCATCGATAACTCTAGTTATATGATACTCAATGTATGATCAATCGACTGTTCTAAGTGAATGATGAAAGATTTCGACAGATAAGTGGTACTCCAAATATGAAGTCCAAAATACCTGAACACGCCACCGGGATTCTTGTGTCACCTCACGCGCAGTGTGTTGTCACGTCAATTCAATGTGTGGACATGATGAATAATTTGACCGACGTATACTAGTACTGCTACTGTACTACTTACCAGTCGTATTTAGTGTCATGATTTATACATAGGTTTAACTAACAAGTATGCACTTGAAGCCTAACTGATATATATATATGGATTCTGCACAACATCTCCATCATCATTATCAATACATCCTACGCAGGTGAGTTAGGATGCACTTGATCCTAGGAAGGTATCTATCCTTCAAAGCAGAGGAGTGCTTCAAACTAACAACAGTACATAATATCCAACAAAAGAGGGTCGTGCTACAGCAGCAGAATACATGGCTCAGTCTAGATATCAACACGAATCAAGTTGTGCATATTTGCTGTTGGCATGAACCACATTGCCGCATGTCGGGTTTACAAAAGCCATCCATCGCATGGAAGCTTGATGCCTTTCACACACTGAAGATTATCTGGCAACAAGCTGTGTCGATGAATCTCTGGATATGGTGATTCATGAAACCCATGGTATGATGTGTAAACACAGCCCCCCCCCCTCGCAAATGGAAGTTGCATAGCACAGTAATCATCGCTGGTGATATGATTGATGATTGGTTGGATGATCGGATAATTGAGCCCGAGGAACAGTGCTTGCCGAGGCTGTAAACCCGCCTCCAGTTGAATACGCCTTGCCCAATGGAGCTGGGATCTTTCTCGAACACAAAGCAGCCATAGCCATCAATGTCACGAACGCCCCATGCATTGTACTGCATGTGGTTTGATGTAATGGTTTGGTCAATTTGGTACGTGCGAATGAGCATCAAATGACCGCCGTCAGCTGAACGAGCGATAAACCACCACCCATCGGCTGGTATGATTCCAGGTCCTGTAATCATGAAGGCCAGCGCATTTGCGTCTGCTGCAACAATTCAAATTGGAGACCAAAGGACAAAAATAAACAATCATGTTCAGAGTATGTGTGGAATTAAGATTATTATAACAGTGACACATATCATAGACAGAGAATTGCAATGCCGTGGTCATAATCATACCCCAAGTTAAAAAAATAAGCCAATGGCTTTCATATTCTAGCAATATGTCATGGTTCAAACATCATGTAACAATGAGAGGAAAATAGTTATGACAGCGCCTACTCATATTCTACCATAGCACTTACTACTACTGTTCTCATATCAAGTCTAAGCAATAACATGCGTTGTTATAAAAATCTTGTAAACGAGAGTAACATATAGCAATCATGATGTTATGCTCATAATATGTATTCTAACAATCATTAGATGCCAATTGTTCTCATATCAACTCTAACAATAACATGTGTGGTCATACAAATCTAGGAAATGAGAGGAACATATAGCAATGATGTGGTTATAGACATGCTATGCATTCTAAATTTGTAACAAATGAACAGGCAGTCGTATTCATAAGGTAAAGATGAGATGAGACAGAACAATTACACAACGATAGATTCCACCAATATAGGTAGCCAATCTGTGTGTCGACCGCGTAAACGATGCCATCATGCACTATAGGATCAGACAGAAATGTTTCCTTGACAGGATTGATGATGAGCCATAACCATGTATGGCGACCGGATTCCAGATAGACTAATCCCTTGTTGGACAAGGCAATGAGCTTGTAATCCATGTAGTCTTCTGATGGTGTGGGCACTTCGCAGATTACAACTTTCTGCAAACAGAGATCGAGCCAAAAGCTTGATGCGTCTCGTGCGTAGTAGGCAGGAGTGTCCGGCGGGCCGCGACTCGATGGCGGCGGTATCCAACGATGGAAGGGTGATCTCTTGCTGGGTGTAGATATCCACGAGACGCCATGAACTACCGGTGTGGTGGACGAGGACGATCTAGTTGGCCTTCATGCCCGCCTAGTAGTGGCCGCACATGAAGGACAGGTGGACGGGTAGTGGTAGCATGTTGAGGGGCACCACGGCAACCTCCGTAGGATCGTCAAGTCGGTGTCTGGGCCACCTGCGAGGATCGGGCATCAGCAAGCAGGGTGTCTTGAAAAGAGCCGGCTGGTTGCAGACGAGTAGACAGTACAAAGACAACGAGCATGTGGCCAGACGAACGGTGCTGAGTAGGTCCATACGACTACAGATCTGCTCCAAGAGAACATCGGGGAGGGAATTCCAATCGCGGCTCTGCGTGTCAGTCAGTTCTAACATTGGGGTTTTCGGTGCCTGTGAGCCAGCGGGGAAGTGGATTCGGGTGGGCGGGCGAAGAAGCTTCTCCTCATGTGTTCGAGCAGTGAGCGAGGGGATATGGTACGCGCGAGCTACCAAGGAAGATGGCGCGGGCGGGCGAGCAGTGAGCGGGGGTAAATGGTGTGCAGCTGACGATGGGGAAGAGAGGAGGAAGAAGAAGAAAGGAGGAAGAAGAGTGGAAGACGGGGAAGAAAGTGCATTCAATCTCAATTCTACTACTCCCTCCGTCTAGGTGTGTAAGTCACCTTACGAAAACCAAATAATCCCAAAACACTTAGCACCGTACATTAACTCCCTTCTCATTTTTTGTTTTGTGGCATATCAACCAATAAGATATGTGGGCTATGCATTCTTTCAATGACTTGAGACTACCAAACATAACCAACTGATTTAGTAACACCAACATGCTGGTTCAGCTTATTAATTACATGTCACATCTCCTGCAGTGTGTATTGTCACTTCACTGCGAAGACTAGTTGAATAGTTCTCTCAGACCGAGATGGGGAATAAATGGATCGCAAGGACTTCCTTTCTACAGTATCCCTATGCCTCTATGCTCACTTCACTCATTTTGCTCCTTACCTAGTCACTTGTTTAAATCTATAGCCAAATGGACATGTCAATGGGAGGGAGTAAGCCCCATGCAGGCATGCATGCAACATGCAACACTCACACGTACACATGGACGCACGCAACACTCACGCACCCATGCGGCACACAGCACACGACGCAACACACACGCTCACGCTCAAGTGCTCAATCTACTCCCTACGTCCGTGAAAGACTGTACATTTAGATATTTACACATTGACCAGGGCATAATTAACGCCCAAAAGTAGCAGACTTATGTGTGCATGCGACCATTGAGATAAGAAGATTAAATGAAGACCGTTGCATGATGTAATTAAGGATAGACATGTAGCCTATACCTACAGCACAAGTTGGTGCATTAGTCAATCAATATCGATTTAGATTAAAGGCTAAACACATTGGAAGTGTAGATTACATCATGTAGTACACTCTTTGTTGGAAGACCGTGGGAGGACACGTGCATGCACTCACATACACAGCCAGGGCAGTTCGCGCGCAAGGGTTGGACTCGTGTCGCGCCTGTGTAAAGTTTTGTTTAACTGATTTCTTTGCTCTGCCAACTGATAGGTGGGACCCAGAAACTAGGTGACAATTTAACCAGTCAACAAAGTGCCATGTCGACTATGTGGCCGGCCAGTAGGGTGCAATACGGTGCTCTACGATGAGCTAGTGATCGCATAATCGCCACAAAACTATATATAGTGACCGTAAAGAGCGTACTGTTACATGCGTTGAACGCCAGTGTATTTTTCTCGTTTCAAATTAAGCCATATTAATCGGAAAAGGACGCAGTATGCACTACTACTAATAGTACTAGTACTGCTTTGATGTGTCCCGTCAACTCGCCGAACGAGGAGAAGCTTGCTTACTACGCCTCTCCCTCGCCCACGCGCGCGGTGGTTCACAGGACGAGGAGAGGGTTTTGACTACAGCGCCCTCTCCCTCTCCCTCTCCCTCTCCCTCGCCCTCGCCCTCGCGGTGGACGTGTAGCAGTTCAATCGGTGTCAGATTGCCAGAAGAGTATTGTACTGTAGTATCATAATTGTTGGACCTTCCGAAGAGGTGAAGAGCCAAGTGCAAGGTTCACACGAGTACGAACTGTTGAACCTCCCTAAGAGGCAAAGAGCCAAGCACAAGGTTTTATAGGAGTTGTCGTCCTAGTAGGAGTGTACTAGTACAACTATAGCGAACGATGCTACTGTATGATGCCGCCACGTCACGTATATCCAAAGTTGTGCCACATTTTTTTCTGAAAGAGCGTGTTGGAGCCCGTGCAACAACCACACAAGTTGCACGTACACATAACACATTTACTAGTAATAAATTCTAAAGGACAAATGCTAGTATGCAACAAAAGTTCATCTCCAACTCATGTGATAAATTTGTGCACGACTAGTCTACATATATTCACAGCACTACCGTTCACAATTACCGTACTCCACTTACACGTTATAGATGGGCTACATGTCCTCCTCCAGGTTCCAGTCCCAGGTGTTCTTCATGGATGGCACAATCCATAGCGGTGGGAAACGGGAATCATTGTCACAGCTTTCTAGTCCGGTTCCACACGATGGAGATCATCCAAGCTGAAGTGGCATAAATCAGGGATAGCGTGTCCTAGCATGTCGTTCATCCGGCGGTGCGCACTGAAGACACAACCATGCTTCATGAACGGCAGGCCTTCCATGTTGTGCACGGAAGGTGGCATCCGCTTCACAATGGGGTAGCTGTCCCCGATGAAAAGCGAGTACTCTCCGAGAGTGTTCCTCGGCACCCATGTAGCATCACGGGGGTCAAACTCGGCGCCGTTCATCTGGCACACGCAACGTCCCAGATCTGGACACATGGTGATGTACATAGTCAAGGTCCATGCATAATAATGTTGTGCTCAAATGTGGCGGTCAGTAATACTGTGCAGCAAATAGTACTACTCCGGTATAGAGGAAGTAAAATAACTGGCTTATTATATATAGCCACTCTTGGCTACATGGATGAGATAGCAAGACATGGAAAAACAGAAATGGTGGCAGCTAGTGGGTTCAACTCTTCAAGGGCCTAGCTAGCTATACGCATCCTCCAAGGTAAAAAGTACTCCTACTAGTAAAACAAAGTATACTACTAGTACAACAATGAAAGAGAAGGCGAGAGGGTTAAAAAATGGAATACCTGGGTAGATGGTGACGGTCCGATCGTGGTAGATTATGTGACCATGTTGCACATCAGTGGTACCATGGGTAACGACTGCTAAGATAGTTGATCCAAATATGCCAAAGTCAGCTACAAGGTTCCAGGTTAGAACGAATCGCGGATGCAAATGCACATCTAGGATCGGCAATCTTATTTTGATCGGGGGATGACTGGTCCCTGCAAAATAATGGAGTACCGTTAGGGATGCAAATGATGGTTTGTGCATTCCGTTTGTAATCTCCCATACCATAGGATGTCAACTAGATGAAACAAGTCCCTTGCCTTGTCACCGTGAAGATGCGGCCTAGATGGCGCACGACGTCTTCGAACGTGTAGGGGTACAAATCTGTCGCTACCAACATGCACCAGCCTCTGCCGTTACTGCCTCCTGCATTGATGGCAATCCTTATGTCAAACACCGCGATGAGATAGTAATCGTCGTAGCCGCGTCTCTTTGTCGACGGGTCCGCAATTTCTATCTTCTTCAATCTCATGTAGGCATCATCATACGTATTCTTGCCCAGCCAGTCCGGAAGGCCGATGCCATTGGTGGAGAAGGGGTCTACCAGAACGGCCGCACTACTGTGGATGTTCTGCAAAATGATGGTGGTATCCTGTCGGAGGTATGCAAGCCAATCTTCACTGGCACCGACCCAAACCTATATATAATACGGTTGGCAACAGAGAAATTACGGGATGGAAATGGAATAACTATGTACTACATGATCAAACTCCATTACTGACCTGCTCATCGGACAAAATCCGACTACCTCTCAACGTCGGCAACTCTAGCGGAGTCAACGTGCAACCATGGCCAGGGAGTGGTGGACTATTCGAAGGATTGTCCCATAGAAGAAACTTCTCCTCGAGGATGCATGGAAGACCAACAAGCATGGCCTGTTTAAGCAGCATCTTGAAAAAGTTGGTGCAGGAAGCACCGAGTCTTGCAGTGGTGAGGACGTCGGAGTGGCGTGCGATTTCTCCCACAGGATCGTCGTCCAAGGTCTCCCAGCCCCGACAAGGAGGAGAACCGCCTGGCGAATCCATGGGAGCAGCGACGAACTGCCTTCTCTTCGGGGGGAGGGGAACTGGCGAGGAGGAGATAAGAGCGTAGTAACCGCAGGGCCTCGTCCCTTCCAACTGTAGATCGTTCCTCAGCGAAGGCGTGTGGCTATTATTTACTACTAGTACTCCCTCCAATTATTTTTACTCTGCGCATAAGAGCAGACCCGTATACCAAGGTAGGGGATCGCTGCATGCTTTCTGGATGGAAATACCCCTGGCGCATGGATGGGAGGAGTTAGCAGCTATAAATGCCCCATGCAGCTCATTGGCTGTCCGCCCGCGTTCTCCTCTCTCTGCATGCTGCATGGATGTCTCCCTCTCTCACATGACTGCATGCAGTGGCGCTGGCCTATGAGAAGCTCGCGTGGTTATAGCAATCTTCTCTCCAGAAGTGATTTTTTTGAAAGAAAGGGATTATGGAACGTTATGGGATTGCATTATACTATAAATAATAGCACTGGTAAGAAATTTTTGGCACTAGGTAGTAGTTTTTGGCATGGATTAAGAAATTTTGGGTATGTTTTGCCATTTTTTGTACACGCCAACTAGTGTCAAAAAAACGGCTTACATTATGTGATGGAGGAGTACGTACTTGTACTGTAGCAGTACTAGTACTACTTTTCTCAACTAGTAGTGCGATGTACTGTACTTCTAGTCTAGTCTAGTATAGTGCACCAGTTTTGAACTCTTAAATCTCAGGGCCAAGGAGTTACAGTTGGAAGTGGAGGGTACTACTGTTCTCTAGAACCATCGCTGTACTATCAATGCAGGGGAAGTACACCTGCGTAGTGGCCTAGTGGGTACTCTCGGTGCTCTATTCAGCTGCTCCTCTCACGTAGCTGGCCTACTCAGCCGCTCCTCTCACGCACACACTAGCAGCCTATTTATTAGCGACGGTTACTGCGGGGGCAGAACATTTGAGTTATTTGATACAGCGAGACTAGGCTTTTCGCTTCCATTTGTGGAGGTGTAATGGATCTCGTCGAACTTTGTTAGTAGTTCCTTCTTTATGAATGAGATGAAGCAAAGCTTTTGCCTCCGTTTAAAAAAAACATGGCAAGAGGAATTTCTTTTATAGTAGAGCCGATAATGGAGTGAAGTCCACGCATGCAACGCCACAAGCTACAGAGTAGTAGTAGATCACTTTACGTGCAGAGCCATATTGCACAGTTCCCAATGCCCCGCCAGGCTTTTCCGGCTCCTTGGGCTTAATTGGGAGGCGCTAGTTTAAATATGCTACTAGCTGGAAGCTACAAGCGAGGTGCGGCTAGGGCAAGCACACGAGCCACGGGATGCTGGGAAGGAAAACCCGTTCACGTGGCTAGGCTGCCAGTGCACCCAGATTGTGGGGCCGCACGTCCGTTTGACTTCAAAACTCAAACTACCCATGTAAAATATTGGCTCGCAGCGAAGTGTAGTAGTACTATTAAAAAAAGCCCGCCGTGCGTTCGGCCGGGATTGAACCCACAAAACAAGGTATACACTCCCGCGACCACTAGTAGTACTCGTTGAGTACAACACAACCTAGAATCGCCTTTTGTCGCTAGTAGTACGTACATTGTTCCTTACAAGAAACCCCTAAGAGCATGGTTAATAGTATAGCCAGTTGCTGGCTATAGGCCAGTGCCATGTCATCTACAGCCCATCTTATAGCCAACATGTAGTAGTAGTTTATTGCTTATAGCCCGCTGACTCGGCTCTATTGTACTTTCTCTAATTATGCAAGAAACCACTAAAATGCCAAGAAACTACTACCCCTTGCATACGTGGCAGACTTAAGATAAGACTACCTTATCAACCATTGTACATGCTATTACCAACAAAAATCCTCGAGTGACCTCCTACCTCCGGCCCGTCCACCTAGTCATCCTCGGCCATGGGACGCAGCTACCGCCGCTGGCATAAGGCGAGGTCAAAACCGCCGGCGGTGTGGAACCCATGTTGCGATAGCCCAGATGCCAGCTCCGTCCTAAGGCCAGCCATCTGGCTCGAGCGAAGGCCAGCGCGGTGGCTTGCTCGCTCGTGAGTCATGCTCGGGCCAGCCTGCCAACCCAAGCGGAGGCCAGCGCGGCGTCCGGCCCGTCCGGCGGAGCGGCGGCCAACTCGCTCATCACCGGCGCCACCGACGAACACGCATCAGTACTATTTGAAGTAATGTTCAGGAAAAATAATGATTTGAGGGGGAATAACAGGATAGAAGGTCAGATGTGGGTCCCTCGTGTCAACGAACAAACAAAATGTGTTGGTTTAAGCTGCCTCATCAGCACGGACATGTGGGCCAACCCTGTCATAAATGGGTTTAAACGAACCTAATCGGTAGGAGTACTAGGTAGTTTTTGGCATGGATTAAGAAATTTTGGGTATGTTTTTGCTATTTTTTGTACAATAGATTCCTCCTAGGGCTGGTTGAAAGTGCTAGTTTTTTGTTAAATACTCTACATATTGTAAGTAGGAGTGAAAGTTAAGCTTTGGAAGCCACTAAGCAAGGCTAGTTACATAGTGCATATGTTTTCATGATTAAAAGTAAATATCAACCATGAGTGACTAATATCTTGATGGAAAACTCGAAACTATGGAATACTAGGAAAAGAAATGCATGGTTGGAAATACTAGCAATGTTCATGTCAGTTGCAACGAATCATAATTAGAATAATACTTATTCACAAACTTGGTACAAAACACTCTAATTTTGATATACATATGTCACTAGAGATATATTATGTTTCAATTAGAATATATTCCTTGGGCTGTTTTGGTGAGGTCAGGGAGGGATGTGGTTGGTTTTAAGATACTAATTATGGGTTTTTCTACAAATTGGTAGACAAGTGGGATGTTGGTGAGAAAAGGCAACAACTTACCTCACAATCGTTAGATGTAGATCTAATGGTCAGAAACGACGGATGGCAGACACACCAGCATCACCAACTTAGTCTTGTGTAGGAGTACTAGCAAGATTCGTGCATTGCACGGAACACCAAGATGCATTTTTTTATAAAACACTTGTTGTGATTGACCCTTGCGGGAGTAATCCCATGTATAAAAACTAATGATATCTCAAGAAATATGAGATAAGGTGAAGAGGAGTGGGGTGTGGTGATGGTTGGTGGTCGAACTGAGCGGAGGCATGGGGATTGACGACACCGGCAGCGGCCACCAGGCCAGTTTGTTCGAGAGGCTTCCTTTCTTAATTGCTCAACAATGAGGTTTGTTGGAGATAAGGATGAACGAGGGAAGGCATTGTCTACAAATGTGGAGAGGGGTGCAGATATATTTTAGTTTAATTTCCATCCGTCAGATATAGATCGGACGGTCTATATTGCAAGATGGCACACGTACCATCATCATCAACTCGGTTTTTTATAAGAGAAGAAATATAAGTATGGAGATACAAACCTATTATCGATACTTGCTTCCGTAAACTAGCATCTACATTCTATTCAATGCCTCGGCATGTGGGCCCTTAGCACAATGACTTCTCGACTGTGTAAAATGAAGATTTTCCCATCGCCGACAAGGAGGGGGCAGGGGCGGACCCAGGAACAAAACTGAGAGGGGGCAAAAATGTATGTTCATTTTTATGAACCAACAAGTCAAAAGCATCCAAATTAACTAATAATCACTTAATTTTCCACATGGTAACCAAGTTTACTGACAAGTATCTCAAAAGTAAAAGATCACTAAAATGTGAAAGAAAACTAACCATTTGAGAGAAAATTAATTGAACCAATATGACAATATCTTGTTCCGAAGTTGCAAAATAGAATGTAGACAGAGTGTTCTAACAATGTAATCTACAAACTGCACGAGAAGAAGTGTTATCAGATTGGGGGAGAACAAAACCATTAAAGAAGGCCAGTGTTAAAAAAGAAACAGAGCTTTAGCGAATTACCTTTCGTTTCATGCCACGACGGTCTTTGTAGTCACATAGACAGAAGGAGGAGAAATATGCTTCTTTGTAGTCACCATTAGTTCAGCCAGATCACCAATATATTTCAAGCTAGCAAACCTTGTTTCTTGGGTTACATTACCTTGCATCTTAGAAGTAGTTGACTTTTTTAAAAAAAAACTCTATATTAGCTTCCCTGCAATTCAAGTGCACAAAACGGAAGCCTTAAGTGAATTTTCATACAGTATTGTCACAAATCATGAAGAGATGAAGGGTGATTATCAGAATTGGATTGGAGTATGTCACTCTAACTAGCCAATTTTCCATAATTAGTAATTCAAAGTTGCATGCTAAAATTTATATGTTACAAAAAATAGTTTGAACTGGCCTAATAATCCAATAGGTAAACTATATACATACTTGATGATAGATTGAGAGTAATACGGTTTTTAACTTAAAAGTTGCAGATGAACATTTTATTTTTGAAAAACATAAACTATATACATAACTTGATGAGATATTGAGAGTAATACGGTTTCTAATTTAGAAATTGCAGGAGAACAAGAAAAAAAATGTAAAACAAAACCTAGATTGTGTTGCTTTCTTGTTTACCTTGATGTTAATCAGATATAGGGGACTGTACAATTGAGGTTTGGTGATGGGGCTATGCTGCGGCGTCTTGATGGGGCTATGCTATGGGTCCGCCCCTGGGCGTCTTTGTACAGGCCCAGAGGGATAGGCAACGGCAGATCGGTGATTGCCAGTGGCGCAGCGAGGAGAGTCTGCGGCGGCTCCGTGCAATTGGCGAGGTTAGGAAATCCCTTTCGTACGGATGTAATCGTAGGTGGAGTATGAGTCGTCCAGCTAGGCACGCGATAAGGCAAACATGGCCTATTTCTTTTTGAGGAGTCGGCAAATAGGGCCTGCAAACGTCGGGGCAGCAAGCTAACAATTCTTTATTTCTGTGGGCTGCTAGCTACACTACATGGGCTTTGAAAATGCACTTGAAGCTCGGCCTAGTGGGGGCAACGTATGTTATCAAGTGGGGGCACACGGCCTGTACTCCCGATCAGGTACACGCGAACGAAAAAATCAAGTGGGGGCAGCTGCCCCCACAACCATCAACGTGGGTCTGCCCCTGGGAGGGGGTGACGGCGGCGCGCTTTTTTGCTTGCTCTAGTCCTAGTAGTCATACTAGGTGGTCTAAGCACGTGTAGATTTATTCTTTTTCACGTCTTGTGTTTGCCATACTACCACGACTGTTCATGAATAGACGGTAAGTTATTCAAGGGGAAACCCTTGTTGAGCGTGTTTGTGAGAGAGGGAGAGAGGGAGTGTGCGTGTGTGATATGTTAGAGACTGAGGCAATGATAACAGATTCTTTGTGTCTATGTGTGTGAAGGATAGAGAGAGACATGTACATGGGGCTTTGTGTTGTGTAACGTGGAGACACATATACATAATTAGAGAGTGAGTGTGTGAGATACACATGCAGACATGAGGAGAGATGAGGATCCAGGTAAATGGGTGTTTGTGTGTGTCTGTGTGTGTTTGTGCACGCGTTTATGTGTGAGAGGGAGAGAGTGTATGTGGAGTAGAGAGACCACTGATGATGTAAACCTAGTATAAGGGAAGGGGGAATGGTGTGACCTGTGTAGTAGCGAGATAGCACGGGTGCGGGCGGGGGGAGCAAACTATTTGGAAGAGACATTGAGTGTGTGGGGGGAGGGGTGTGAGAGCGAGACAAAGAGAGAGCTAGCACCGGAGAGAGAGAGAGAGAGAGAGAGAGAGGAAGAGAGGGGGCGAGAGGGGTCGTTTGTGTCCATAAATGGCGTATAGATAGGGAGACAATGTTGATGTTGTCCGAAATTGGCCTATGAATGGAGACGCAAGGGAAGCGAGTCATCGTGTGTGTGATAGGGACTTCATGAGAGAGCTAGAATACATGGTGTAGAGAACAATGTATGAAATCGAGAACGATTATACATTAGGGAGCTATGCAAAGAGTCACGACATATATGTATACATGGAAGGAGCTGGGGCGGGTCCGCATGTGGGAGAGATAGAAATAGGAGAGTGGTGCACAAGGAGACAAAGTGTGCTTGTTTGCAGTGGGGTTGGTGTGTGAGGTGAGTGCACGAGAACCACATAACTAGGGAGATAGACGTTTTGTGTGTATGGGAAATATGCACTCTACATAGTGCGTGTGCTTCGGTAAGAGAGATAGCGGGAGACCTAGAGAGTGAGGGAAGAGATGTGTGCATGCCCGAGAGACAAAGTGATAGAGACCTATGTTGGGGTCCGGACTTTACAAGAGAGAGGGGTGTTAATGTGCTCGTGTGTTGGTGTTTAGGGGAGAGAATGACTTCTCTCTCTATGTGTGTGTGTGTGGTGGGGGGTTGACTGCAGATAAAGAGTGAGGTGTCTATATTTGAGGGACTTTAGCGTAATTGAGATATTGTGCACTCATGGTTGATCAATTTGTTTCACAGTTTGTACTATGAGATAACGATACTTTTGAACATGCGTGATATACCTTGATCTACCAAAATTAAAAACCTAAGATCGGAATTTTGGAATTCGACTCCATCATTAGCTTTTGTAATTCATTTAAACAGAGGTACATTTTTTAAGCTGGGATTTCATGATTTCAAATTCATATATCAAACTTAGAGATATACATATACGGGCATGTTCAAACTTTATAATCATCCACTTTATTCATACACATACATATTTTTGCTTTTGTCATCATATTTAGGATAAACACATTTGGAATTTCATTTGAATTGAACCATATGATGGTATTTGCTTGTAGTAGCTCAATGATCCATATTTGAATTGAATGAAAAATCTAAGTTTCGAGTTGGAGACATTGATTTTTAGAACTTGCACATTTTTTTGCGTGCAAAACAAACAAATTGTCGGCCATGATATCATAGTCGGCCGTACGAGAGCAGAATAGTTATAATTTTAGGTGCCAAAAGCTTTCAAACTTCCCGCTCACATCGAAATATCACGCGCCCGAAAGTTTAGCCCTGCGATATTCCTGTTTTACCCCTGCCACATGAATGGAAATGGGCTGCTTTGGTAACTCCATTGTTTTCCCCTCTTTGCCCCCAACATTCTTCCCCAGAGCCCCTCCCCTTCCCCTCCCCGACCCCCCAACCACGGCAAGCCGCCAAATCTAGTCCTCCACCGCAGCGGTGGACCTCACACCCCGCCGGATCTACCTTCCGCACCTTGGAACCCCCAACTGCCAACTCACCACTTCACCGGAGCCGCTTCAGCGACTGGCTTGTCCACCGCTCCAGATCTCCTTGATCGACATCATGGTCCACCGCACCGGATCTGCTTAACCGGCGCCCTCGTCCACCACAGCGTAGGCCCTTCACTGACTCCCTCATCCGCCCCTTTGCTGGCCCTTCATACAAGCCCTCGTCCGCCGCAACAGATCCGCCTCACCGAAAGCACTGTACAACGCGCCCGTCGAAGCCTTCGTCCACTGCACCAGACCTGCTCCACGGACGCCATGTTCAACTCCACCGGCCCTGCTTTACCTACGCCGCAGCCTCATCAGGTTATTTCGATTTGTACTCCTTCGGTTTTTCTCTTTATCGTGCAACTATTCACTTACAACAGATGAGCTTTCTTGTATGTCGGCAGGTGCCGCAACCGTAGCACCGGAGCCACTTTAGCGACGGCGACAGCCGGCCCAAACTCAACCGCAGCACGAGCACCATCGATGATCCTTAGCTATCAAGTATGACAACGATACCCATACGCCATCGAGAATCAGGTACTATTATCCAACGGCCGGCGCCTACGTTCACTATCCTAGCATAAGCACCGCACCTTTGAATTTCTTCAGGGCATCATTCAGTTTTTCATGAGATGCGTTATTCTGCTTGCACCTGTAGGGCCATACTTCTGGCAGTGAACATGTTACAAGTGCTAAATTACATACCAGTGCACATATAGTTAATATGTTTTAGTTTTGTTCTGATGCCACCTGTTGGCTCCATCAGACTGCTTAAAGTTCTCTATGCTTAATTACACATCAGCAAACTAGTATGTGGTTCCACTGCTTTTTGTTCGTTTTACCCTACATTTTCTGATGCTATCTATTACATCACTGCTCCGAGCCTCTGTTCATTACTTGTTTGTGTGTTCTTGATCTTCCCAAGTTGCATGGCTAATTTGATGCTTCTATTAATTATTGAGCTGCCAACCCCATCAAGCAAAATATTTGTTCTTTTGGGGCTGGCACCTCGAACAAGCATAAAAATAGAAGGAAGCAGATATACTCCCTCCGATTCTATTTACTCTGCCCATAACTCTTGACCCGCATACCAAGGAGGGCACTGGTTTAATTTTTCAGGACTAATTTGCCAATTAATTAGGGCAGAGGCGGATGGGGCGGGGCACAAAAGGAAACCAGCGCTAGGAATCGGCAACGCGCAGACTAATACGAGAAAACTGAGAAAAAGTTATACGCAAAGTAAAAAGTATCCGAGGGAGTATTGTCGTGTATGCACACATCCTTCTTTCATTAGTTTAGATGAACCATTGATGATCAATTCGGACCAGTGCATGCGATTAAAATTAATTTTACCTAAATAGATGGTGCAGAATAAACTACAACAACTAGATTTGCAACCACGGGATGCTGACGATATCTTCAAAGAACATTGCAACAGCAGCTAGGCTTCACAGCAACATATGGTAAGCCAGTGTGTTTTAGTACATGTGAAATGTAATGCGAGTGGGCTACTTTCTTGGCTTGTGCCCTCAACGTGTAATCCTATTGAATTACAAATAGTTCAGTTGTCTGCTTTGCTGTATTGCTTGATTCGAATGCTTATTTGTTGTTACGCATTTCCTGAGTTGGCCAATATGTCAGCAGTGCCTGCTGTACTATCGTTAAGAAATGCATGCCTATTTCATTTGAGTCCTTAACTTTTCCTCTCAACTTAATCACAAGACTGTCTTCGTAGTTTATATGAGGCCACACTGTTAAGTGCTTTCTCAGATTATTTCAACTGCTTAGATGCCTTGGCACCTTAAATATAGCGGTTGTACACTCCCGTTCAACTAGGGATGTCAAATGGGTCCGGTTTAATCCCGATTAAAGTCCACCAGTGGTATGATAGTTCAAAAGAGTTTTTGTTTTTTTGAGGAAAATGAACTAGGGTGGTAGCAAAAACTAACTAGATGGGACTGGCGGATTTCGTTTATTTGCCACTTACATCCCTAGTTTCATCTTACCATTTTAATTTCTCTTTGGCTGATGCTGCTTCGAACCATTTAAATATAGTTTGCCATGCTCGGCAATAATTCGTCCATCGTTTACCATGTAAGCTTACTGCCTGGATCATACGATAACTATCTCTTACTGATGTCCAGCGGAAACCTTTCAGGATGCCGTTCACACTAGGACACAATGTACAACCCCGGAATCTATTTGTGGAAGCAGTGCACCATCCATGTTACCAGATGGTAGCAGTTCAGAGGCAACACCGCCGGAGAGCAGTCTGAGCATAGATATTATAGTGCTTGAGGCTCTATTAGAGGCAGAAAGAGATGGTGTGGCTGTCATGAATGAGGTAATATTTATCTTGAGGCTGGAAATTATGGAATTAGCGGCACGCATTATGCAAGCAACCCAAGAATTGGAGGAAGTAAGAATGTTGCATTTGAAGACGGAGGAGGTCCTGCTGTTTCTGCTATCTGAAGCCCAAGATAATCCCAGTTCTTCTTTAGATACCAGTTCAAATTTTCATTAGATTATTGTACTTGCATGTTGTGTCATGTCTCTGAATGGATTATATTGCAAGACCCCCTATGTTGTCCATGTGTTGTAATGATCCGAATTTTTTAGGCGAGGTAATCCTCAGAACTTGTATGATTGACATAAGGTGAACTGTTTGTCGTGTGAGCATATTATATTGGATGAAATAACTATTTGACTCAGAGTGTATCCAACTTACTGAATTCGAAGATCACAGCATTTCTAAATAATAATCATATATAAAGGTGGAATAAATCTTTGTTGTGGTTTTGAAGAAATAAATAACAAAACGTATAATTATCTGTGGATATTCGTAATCGAATACAAATTGGATTTGAATTTAGTTTGCCAGGTCCCAGGGCAAACGTGAATGCTAATTCTCCCAAGTTTCGAACGAAGCGGCTAAACACCCACTATAATTTGTGGGCTGCTCGAAGCAAGTGTTTGCAAGATGGAAATTACTGTCTACCCCTGACACTTGACATCCTTATCGACAGGATTTACACTGTTGTCGATAGGGGTAGACTAGTAACTTCAATCAGACATGACACGACGGCCTCTGAGCCCATTCAGACACGGTGGGCGCCAAATGTGGGCGGCAAAACACATTTGATTCAAGCTCGCCCGAAAGACATGTGTCTCTTCCTCCATTTCCCCATTCATACACGGTGGGCGGCAAAACAAACTCTCCTCGTTCGAAATCAATGTAGGCTTATATTTTAAATAGGGGTAGATGTGTAACTTCCATCAGACGTGACACAACCACCCTACCTGTCAGCCCCGTTCATACACCGTTGGCGCCAACCGTGGGCGGCAAAACACCCTCTCCTCGCCCGAAATAGTTACCGGCAAATATTTGGGAGATGCGAGATTACCGTCCTATCCCCAACCAACAAGATGTCCAAAATTTTAAACGGGGGATAAGTTCGTAACTTTCTCCCATTTTAGACAAGCGCGTCCCAAAGTTTGAGATCCCCCCTCCCCTCCATTTCCCCATTCATACGCCTTCGGCGGCACCACAACCTCCGCACTGCGGCCAGCCTCCTCCGTCCGCCACCCCATCCTCCACCTTGCTGGAGCCGCTACCCCTACCCCGTCGTCCACTGCAAGAGATGGACGTCTCTCATCCACGGCGCTGGACCAGCATCCTTTCATCGCCTCCTCTCACTTCATCAGCGTCGTCGTCCACCTTGCCGTTGCCGCTCCTACGACCGCCTCGTCCACGACAACAGGATATATCCCCCGACCCGGCCGTCTGCCATCTAAAGTCTTCTTCCCCGCTGCCGATAGCCATCGAACCTGCAGCACCCTCAACGTATCAGCATAGGCCTACATGGCGTCACAAGAGAGGTGGTACTCTTGTTGGGGAACGTAGCAGAAATTCAAAATTTTCCTACGTGTCACCAAGATCTATCTATGGAGAGACTAGCAACGAGGGGAATGAGAGTGCATCTACATACCCTTGTAGATCGCTAAGCGGAAGCGTTCAGGAGAACAGGGTTGATGGAGTCGTACTTGTCGTGATCCAAATCACCGATGATCCTAGTGCTGAACGGACGGCACCTCCGCGTTCAACACACGTACAGCCCGGTGACGTCTCCCATGCCTTGATCCAGCAAGGAGAGAGGGAGAGGTTGAGGAAGACTCCATCCAGCAGCAGCACAACCGCGTGGTGGTGGTGGAGGAGCGTGGCAATCCTACAGGGCTTTGCCAAGCACCACGGGAGAGGAGAAAGAGAGGTAGGGCTGCACCAATGAGAGAGATCAAATTGCGTGTTATGGGCAGCCCTAGGCCTCACTATATATAGGGGAGAGGGAGGAGGGTGCGCCCCCTCTAGGGTTCCCACCCCTAGGGGGGCGGCAGCCCTAGATGGGAAAGGGGAGGCGGCCAAGAGGGGGAGAGAGGGAGGCGCCCCCTAGGGTGGGCCTTAGGCCCATCTAAGCCTAGGGTTTCCCCTTTTTTCCTCCTAGCTGCCCCTTGGGCCTTGTGGGAGGCGCACCAGCCCACTCAGGGGATGGTCCCTCACCACTCTTGGCCCACGCAAACCTCCAAGACTGGTGGCCCCACTTGGTGGACCCCCGGGACCCTCCCGGTGGCCCCGGTACGTTACCGATAAACCCTGAAACTTTTCCGGTGACCAAAACAGGACTTCCCATATATAAATCTTTACCTCCGGACCATTCCGGAACTCCTCGTGACATCTGGGATCTCATCTGGGACTCCGAACAACATTTGGTAACCACATACAAACTTCCTTTATAACCCTAGCGTCATCGAACCTTAAGTGTGTAGACCCTACGGGTTCGGGAGACATGCAGACATGACCGAGACGACTCTCCGGCCAATAACCAACAGCGGGATCTGGATACCCATGTTGGCTCCCACATGTTCCACGATGATCTCATCGGATGAACCACGATGTCAAGGACTTAATCAATCCCGTATACAATTCCCTTTGTCTATCGGTACGATACCTGCCCGAGATTCGATCGTCGGTATCCCGATACCTTGTTCAATCTCGTTACCGGCAAGTCTCTTTAATCGTTCTGTAACACATCATCCCGTGATCAACTCCTTGATCACATTGTGCACATTATGATGATGTCCTACCGAGTGGGCCCAGAGATACCTCTCCGCTTACACGGAGTGACAAATCCCAGTCTCGATTCGTGCCAACCCAACAGACACTTTGGGAGATACCTGTAGTGTACCTTTATAGCCACACATTTACATTGTGACGTTTGGCACACCCAAAGCTCTCCTACGGTATCCGGGAGTTGCACAATCTCATGGTCTAAGGAAATGATACTTGACATTAGAAAAGCTTTAGCATACGAACTACACGATCTAGTGCTATGCTTAGGATTGGGTCTTGTCCATCACATCATTCTCCTAATGATGTGATCCCGTTATGAACGACATCCAATGTCCATGGTCAGGAAACCGTAACCATCTATTGATCAACGAGCTAGTCAACTAGAGGCTTACTAGGGACATGGTGTTGTCTATGTATCCACACATGTATCTGAGTTTCCTATCAATACAATTCTAGCATGGATAATAAACGATTATCATGAACAAGGAAATATAATAATAATCAATTTATTATTGCCTCTAGGGCATATTTCCAACAACTCTTCCATATGTGCTAAAGTTATTGATCTTTCCTGGAAAATAGATCGTAATTTGTTTACTGTACTTTTCTTGTCCGTACCAAATTGTAGTGGCTAGTTGAAAGCAAACATTGGTTGCGAAGTAGCTTTGTCCGGTTTGCACCTTCAGATCCGCCATGGCATGGGCACTATACTCCTAAAGCTTTTGGTTTCCCCCCTTTATATTCACTACCATCATCGTAGGTGCTTCGTGTCGTGCTAGCACTGCTCCTCAAGACCTCAACCCAAAGCTTACGTGTTGAAATACGAATCTGATATGATGCTCATATCACTAAAACAGAGAACGTTTAATTGGTCACCTAATATTCCTATATTCATTTCGAAAAGCATGTGCGCCACCCACTGGTCCAGCTAGTTCCACTTTCCTTATTTTTCTCTTGATGCTTAGGGTTTTCCCCTTTTATCTACTCTACTATGATCTGCGTAGGTGCTTTCTATCGTACTAGCATTACTCCACCCTTGAAGCTAAACAACACAACACTCAGAATTCGAAAGCTTAGTTGTTCAAATATGATTGTGATATGATACTGATATTAGTTAATCGACACATTTAATTGGTTAGCTAAAGGTCCCACTTGAGTTTCCAAATGCATGTCACGACATATAGAGAGACAGCATAATTGCATTTCTTTGTCACTTGTTGACCGTACTTTCTTGTCCATACCAAATCTTAGTTGTTATTTCAAAGCAAACATCAGTTGCTAACTACCCTTTGTGCGGTTTGCAGCTTCAGATCTGCCATCCCACT
This sequence comes from Triticum urartu, assembly GCF_056163025.1. NCBI lineage: Eukaryota > Viridiplantae > Streptophyta > Magnoliopsida > Poales > Poaceae > Triticum > Triticum urartu. The sequence continues at coordinate 563,384,793 of NC_141875.1, forward strand.
GCCACGGTCAACACTCACTAGTAGAAAGCAGGGCTTTGGTCTAGGCCGGGTCAGCCCATTAGTCCCGGTTCAGTACAGAACCGGGACCAATGGGGGCATTGGACCCGGTTCGTGAGCCTAGGGGGGCGGCCGAGCCATGTTGGCCATTGGTCCTGGTTCATCTAGACCTTTTGGTCCCGGTTCGTGGGACGAACCGGGACCAATGGGCCTCGCGCCTGGCCCACCACCATTGGTCCCGGTTGGTGGCTTGAACCAGGACCAAAGGCTCCCCTTTAGCCCCGGTTCATGCCACCAACCAGGACCAATGAGGTGCCTATATATACCCCCTCGCTTAAGAGCAGAGCACACTACTCTGTTTTTTTCTGGCCGAGGGGGAGAGGGCTTGGTGGTCCTCTAGCTCACCTCCTATGCACACAAGGTGTTCGATGGAATGCCCGAGCCACACTACTTAAGCTTTCTCCTCTCCAAGCTCGACCTCCAAGCTCCATTTTCCAAAATATTTGTCTAGGTTTAGCGGTCCATCATGCCCCATCCCCGTCTTCACCGTCGTCGATCACCCGCGCCGAGCTCATCGCCGGCACCACTGTGGTCAGCCTCTTGTTCTTATCTTCTTTCTGAAAGGAAAAATATTCTTACTTGTATGTTTACATAGATACTTGTATTATTTTCTTACTTTTATTATTGCATCTTATATATAACTTCAAGTGAGTGTTACTGTCTTGTGCATATTCGGTTTCCCTTATATATTAGTCAAGGTTATAGTAATGTAATTGATGAGTTATGCATGCGTGTGTAGTTTCCACTATATTCTCCTAGAGATTAAGCTTGAGCAGGGACTAGTAACCGTCTTAGACTCAAGACGAAAAGATCCCCAGGACTATGCGGACATGACTCAAATGCTCGAGAAGTAATTTAAATCGATCATTATCCACCATATCAGCAACTTTGTTCATTTCCTGATATATCAAGTAATTGTTTTCTTTGTCTAGGAGGGTTTGGAAAAAATTCACCAAAAAAGCTCCAGGACTCCCTAAGAAGCTGCAATTTAGACACCCGAAAGTAAGTACTATAGTAGCATGTTCCGTGCATCTCCTATTGATTCAAGCGCTAGTTTCATCAATATCATTTGGCATTCTTGCTTATCAGTTTGATTGACCTCTATTTCTTGTAAAGTGGTTGTGGCAGGAACAAGGGAATGATTACTGTGGATACTACGTTTGCGAGTCCATCCGCCACATGACCTATGAGCGGGGCTACACTGACGAACAATATGAAGTACGTAAATAACAACATTCACAATTTTATTTTATTACCATCATTTGTGTTGAGTTTCATTCATATATATATATGTATTGACCCCCTTCTTCAAATTAGATGTTTCGGAAGCGGGATGAACTCCTAGCACCAGCTCGCATGCGAGCAATTCAAGAGGAATTGGCGGCATTCTTTCTTGACCACGTGTTCGCTGAAGACGGAGAATACTATGTGGACCATGAGTCCGTATGATTATATTTGTAAGAGATAATTATTGTATATATGTAGCCGGTAGTGTCGGATAGATATACGAGAACTTGTTGTTCGACCAATCTCTCGGAGAAGGAGAGGTGGTCGATATCACATCTCTCTGTATGCATATATGTTCATGATGATCTTCTGTTTCCTTCGTTTGCTTACTAGCTAGCTAGCGTGTCTAGTCCTCTCTATACGTATGTATAGTACATAGCGTCGACCAAGCACGGACATAAGATAGGACACTTCTCTCTATTAATTATAGCTAGCTAACACAATATATGAAACACCTAAATTAACCCCCAAAACCCCCATCCCCCCTTTAAAAAAAACAAAAACCCCAGCCACAGAAATGCTGATGCGTGGATGCCTATTGGTCCCGGTTGGTGGCACCAACCGGGACCAAAGGCCCTCCTGCCTGGGCTCCGTGCACAGGCCATGTGGAGGCCCATCTGTCCCGGTTCTGGATTGAACCGGGACTAAAGGGAGAGGGCATTAGTACCGACCCTTTAGTCCCGGTTCAGGAACCGGGACAAAAGGCCCTTTTTCTACCAGTGACTGTACTCATCATGCTTATGTTTTCCCCATTTTATGATGACCACAATCAGCCTATGTGGTTCGTGTCGTAATAGCACTACTCCACCCATCGAGCTAAACAAGCTTAGTTGTACAAATTCATATATGATATTATTGCTGATATTAGTAAAATTGAGAGATGTTTAATTGGTTAGCTAAATGTTCCTACTTTAGTTTCGAAATGCATGTGAGCCACATATGGAGAGACCGGAAAGAATAGTATTTCTTTGTGCGCTCTGGTTCATCATGGGTGGCCAACCGACATTGTATTAAAAGACTTGTAATATCTTCAATCTGCTTGCTCTTCTTCTCTTCTTTAAGATGATACTCTTCTCTTGCGGTCGACTGGTCAGGTCGAGCTGTTCTTCCTTAGTATATGTTGAATCTGTCAGGTCAGGTCGACTTGTTCTTCTTTACTATATGTTGAAGCTATCATCTGCGAAGTGTCATCACTTATGGAGCTCTCATATTTTGAGTAGTAGGCCACATTATATTAATGCACACAACAAATTACAGCATGCATGGCATCTTTTAAAAGAATTGCAGAGATAGCACAAAGGGGTTTACAGGGAGGCAGTATTGGATTAGAATCACTTCTGCATTACAAAGAAAATCTCATGTTTTTATGTTTTCATGCATGTCAGATATTGAACATTATCAAAATTAATATGAGAATGGGCGCACGAGAGGAATATTGCGGAATGATCCACTGCCTAACAAACTTGGCATGGTGGAGGATGGCCTATCTTATTCACCCATCAAGGTGCTTGCTCTAACTTTGCAAAGTTGTATTGGTCGCACATATTTTGCTTCTTACCTCTTGCATTACTTCTACTTTGTTACACCATCTGCTTAGTTTAAGCATCATATATGAGTATATGCCATACCTATCCATTTTCTGTACCTATTCCATGTGTCGTCACACTATGTTTTTCCAGTCAAATGTTGTTCTTTCGTAATAGGTGTCCAAAAGGAAGAGGGTGAGTGCAGGTCGTCAAGGAGTACAAACTTGGTATTTGGAAAAGGTAGTGATTCCTGTTAAATCAGATAGATCAGCAGCCACAAAAAACACAGGCCCAACTGTACCACACTTTACCCCTACTCCAGTGGCCAAACCCCTATTAGAATTGCTGGGAGCCCAGCGTCAGGTACTTTCTATGATATCAATTCAAAATTTGAACTCCTAAATTTCTGCTTTTGCCTTACCTTCTCTCTTGTATGAAAACTAATTTCAGATGAATCTCCTTGCTCAAAGGATCATACAATCTCAAAACAATAATGGGCTCTGCATTGCTCTTGTGAGTACCTCTCTCCCTTTTGCCTTGTAACACTGTATTTAATTAATTGCTATTTGATTATGTATCATCAGTCTGCACCTGAGCTTCATTATCCTCTGTTTCTTCCAATATTATTTGATCTATATTTACTCTTTGCAAAATGTAGAATAATGGCAACGCTTATAAAGAATTTTCTTTGGGGAATTTATTGAATTATCCTTCCATCAACATGGAGAAGGGCTTTGTCCATCCCGTGTTAAGATGTGATGTAACTTCATCCTTCTCAAGCCTTCAAACTTTGTTCTAGTATAGATTTGGATAGGCATCATTTCCTCCACTGTTGTTTGCTTTGCTGTTTACATATGATTGGATGTTTGCAACAACTACCAGTTTCAAATTGTAGTTGTAAAAACATGTTCCTTATGCAGAACAGATCCATTTATTTGCTTATATAATTGTGGAACCTGTTACGTGTCTCCTTGTTTCGCTTTTAGACTCGTATCTCTTACGCCAGGCAGAACTTTAGGGAAGATAGTGAGCCAAACTATCTTGAGGACAGCGAGATGACCCCAAGGTCCTGTCTTGATGAAGACAGTGAGTTGAAGCTACTCACCAGCAGGTGTGAGACAACCTCTGTGCAGTCGCTGCCTCAATCAGTTCGACTTCTTCAGTCTCGACTTAAAGCGGAAAGCTGACAGGACCCCGATTCCAAGTCACATCGATCTAGCCGGTAACACCTCATATCACTTTGTGGCCTCACGCACGGTATTCCCACGGGTGTCGCCTTACCATGGCCCAAGACCGTTTGCGCCTTTTGGCTCACGTATATGATAGTGTCGCTAGCATCCATATGACAGAGAATCCGGGCCGACATGACTAGTCGTGAACCCAAAGTGGCACTAACTTACGGGGACAGGCATACATGAATCAACATCGAGCATGTCAATCAGCAGCGTGCGAATCCGGGCTGTAGCACTGGGCTAACAGGACTCCGGGAACCCGGGCTGTAGTAGGATAGGCAGGACTCTGGATGTCACCGCGTGACATTTCCCCAAAGGGACAGACACATGAACGAAGTGAATCACATGCCGGCTAATCAAGTGTTCCGGAGCAGTAGTGCTGGGCTAGCAGGACTCTGGTGAACCGGGCTGTAGCGGACTACTATGGCTTATGGAAGCACAAGACTACATTTCCCCATAAGAGAGGCTACCAAGGATAGACAACTAGCTTGTCAGATCCCACACATACCAAGCATTTCAATCATACACACAATATGCTCGACATGTGTAAATACAACATGGCATAACAACATAACTCTACGACTCAAGTATTTATTCATTAGGCTCCGAGGAGTGAGATATTACAAACATGGGTCTCATGATCCAACATACAGAGCATACAAGCAACAAGCACATGCAGAAGCTTAACTTGTCTGAGTATAGACAACTACAAATGAAGAAGGCTGAGAAGCCTGACTATCTACCAGATCCTGCCGAGGGTACAAGATCATAGCTGAGGTATCAAGCTAAACGTCGATGTCCACACGGAACTACTAGCGAGACTGAAGTCTCTATGCAAAAACATAAATTAAGCAAACGTGAGTACAAATGTACCCAGCAAGACTTACATCAGAACTAGCTACATATGCATCAGTATCAAGAAAGGGGTGGTGGATTTTAACTACAACAAGCCAGCTTTGACTCAGTGGCTATCCTGAACTACGACTTCAAACAACTCTTTGAGGTGGCGCACACGAGTCCACATATTCACCATATCAATACACCACTATGGATCCGCTCCCGTTGCCCTACGAGAACGCCATCCATAGCACTCACACTTATCTTGCGCATTTTAGAGTATCCACTTTCACTTGTCTATGAACCATGCAAGGGGTCCAAGTTTCCATATCCGAGGAATCCGGCTATTCGAATAGATAATGATAACCCTGCAGGGGTGTACTTCTTCACACACACTCTCGCCACTTACCACCATGTACACGTCGTGTATCTCGGCAACCTTCAAGCAGAAGCCTGGCGAGGGAGTTGGCCATGACCTGACTAACCACACATATCTCTCGTCCAGGTTTATCACCTATTCAGGTTCCATCCGCAAGGAGATCCGGCCGGGGTGTCGCTCACTGCCGCAAACGATGTGAGCAGGGTTCCCAAGCCCACCATCTAGGTGCAACTTGGTACACCGTGCCACTGTGCCTAGTCTGTCCCAAGCCCACCTGTACCGGGTGCCACTTGGTAGACTACTAACACTACCTACAAACACCAAAAACTAGTTGCAACTCCTGGACAGAGATCGAGTTGATTAATAAGCCGAGAGGGGCCGAGTTACCGGAACCCAATGTGTGGTAGTAACTGTTCATGGATCACAAACACAGAACTCAGTTCCTGAGGACGGCTGCAATGAGAGAACCCACCATGTACTCCTACATGGCCTCTCACCGCTACCTTCACCAAATCGTGTTCACACACTTAGCTCACACACAATAGGACATGTTCACCACATTCCAATTCATCCTTGATGAATCGGACCTGACTCAACTCTAAGCAGTAGCAGGCATGACAAACAAGCATGAATGAGTAGGCACATCAGGGCTCAAACAACTCCTACTCATGCTAGTGGGTTTCGTCTATTTACTGTTGGAATGACAGGTCATGCAGAGGAAAGGGGTTCAACTACCGCAGCATGTAACAGTTGAATCGCTGTTGTCCTAATGCAGTAAAAGAGAGTAGGAGCGAGAGAGTGGGATTGTATCAGAATGAACAAGGGGGTTTTGCTTGCCTGACACTTCTGAAGATCGTATAGTTCTTCATCGGTGTCATCGAATTCATCGCTGGATCAACGTCTACTGAGGGGAGACAAACAGCGGCAACTGAGCAAGGTTAACTTGTTTATGAAGTCATATTAGTGCATTAACTTGTTTCACCGAAACAGAAAGTTTAAAGTATTCTAACATGCATGAAAGTAGCATAGATGGATAGATTGGATTTTTCTGATAATTTTTCATATATAAAACTTTTCATTTGGAGTTACGGTTTAATTTCTATGATTTTTCAAAGTTTTGGATATTTTCTGAAATTTCCTGGATTATTTTTAATCCAGAAAATTATTAACTGCGTCAGCATTGTGCAAGCATGACGTCAACAAGTCAACTGAGGCTGACCAGGTCAAACCTGACCAGTGGGTCCCAGTGGTCAGCGACTCAATGGCTTATCTGAATTAAAATTAAGCTAAACTAATTAGTAAGGGGGTTGGCCCCACAGGTCAGTGTCTCAACTGCTTAATAGGGTAATTAGCACTAATATTTTGCCTAACCTAAATTTAAACTGGGGCGGAGCCCACGTGTCAGTGAGATAGAGAGTTAACAGGGGGTTATTTAACTTAACCCGTGTTTATTAACTGGTGGGGCCCTAATGTCAGCGACTGGTGGGGTTTAATTAGCAGCGTCATCAGGCTCTAATGACGGCCACATCGGCAATCGCCGGAGCCTGGCCGACAGTGACCCAAACGACGGCGTCGCGGCTCGGATTTGTGCCACGGGTGATGGTTTGGCGTGTGGTTTGCGGCTACGGATTGCTAGCACATGCGCGCATCCATTCCAGCAAGCAGCAGCAGCTGGAATGGCCGGAGCTCGCCGGAACAGAGCTCGCGGCGGCGGTTGGAGTTCGGGTTTGAGCGGGCGCAGGGCTGCGATGCGCTAGGAGGCCAGCTGAGGGGCTGGGAGGCCCCCAAGGAGTGCCCTAAGAGCGGTGACGTGCTCGGGAGCGAGCTGCGGTGGCTAAAGCGGCGGCGGCGACATGGCCGGTGGCAGAAGCTCTCGGGCGCGGCGGGGAACGGAGCTAGGGGACGAGCGTGGGCACGAGAGTAGAGGGGAAAGGAAGAGGGACTCACGACAGTTCTGCCGGGGTGGTTGGCGGGCTCGGGGCGCACTGGTAGTGGCGAATCAACTGACGAGGTGCCTCGATGGCCGGCGATGGAAACGACGATGTTGGCGATGAAGCAGCGCGTCCAAGGCCGGGCGGATCATCGAGGAGGAAGATGCAGATGAGGCGGAGCTCGTGGATAGCTCGGGGAGGCGAGGCGGTGGCGGTGGCTGCGGGTACGGCGATCGGCGTCGGCGAGCTCGCTCGGTGGCGTGCGAGGGAGGGCGAGCAGAGGAGGGGAGAGTGAGCTGCGAGAGAGGGGAAGGACCAGGGGGCTCGGGCGTCTCCAAGCGCGTTGGATCGGAGTGGGGAGGAAGCAGGACGTGGAAGCAGGAGGTGGCTTCGCCTCCTGTGCGTGCGCCACGCCATCGTCCTCCTGGCAAAGGAAGGAGATGACTGGCGCCTGGCTCTGGTGGGCTGGGCCGTGCTGGGCCGTGTCAGGTGAGCGCCGGGTAAGTGCTTTCTCCCTCTCTCTCTTATTTGTTTCAGTTTTTCTAATTTCTGCTACTGCAAATAAAATACTAACCAAAATACTTTGGTTAATTCTGTAATTTTTTGTGAGGAATATTTGAATTATTTTCAAACCACACAACAAATCTCAGAATATTTGGAGCAACCAATATTTAATGGTAAATTTTAAACTCCAACTCAAATACCATAATGATTTAATTCAATGACCAAAATGTCCTCGAAAAATATGCATCATCTCTGGTAGAGGCTTTCACCTTTTTCCATAAATCATGAACATTTTAAAAGGATATTTTGAGGTCATTGAAAATATTTTGGTTGAACCTATTTCAATTGCATTTGTGCTAGGGTTTATCAATCCCCAATTCAAATTTCTTAAATTTAAACATGATGACATGAATGCTTTCATGCAACTAGTTACAAGCAAATCTAGGGCAGTGACAACTCACCCCTACTAAACAAGAATCTCGTCCCGAGATTCAAGAAGTGGAGTAAGAAGACAGAGGGGTCACAAAACTATCACAGTCTTCTCGATCCAACTGCCCTTCTCGAAGATACCGATATATTGCATCACATCGCTCTTGACGTCTTTGTCTTCGAGATCTTCATCCAACACGATGACGATGGAAGGAAACTCTACAGGAAACGATCTTCTCAAAGATCGAGCAACTTAAGATCAACTCATGGAGTGAGACTGTCGGGGTGCTGATCCACGAACACCTATGGGACCGGCGGACCGAGTCCCTTTCGGTTCGGCGGGGGCGGAGATCGCGCAAAGAGCAAATCGAGGCGATACACGCGAGCGATTTACCCAGGTTCGGACCGCACGGATGCGTAAAACCCTACTCCTGCTTTGTGGTTTGTATTGATTTTTTGCTCGGGAGCGCGAATGCTACAGTACACTTCGGCAGCTAACGAGACCGAGCGTGAGTTTTTGAACCCCTCCTACGTTGCACACGGGCCTCCTTTTATATGCTCAAGGGATCACCAACAGGTGGCAACCGAGGTAAAGGGTAGAAATGGAAAGGTGCTGCAGTAGGTACAGCTACCTGCTACAGTGTATCATACCTAACCCTGATGGCAGGGGACAAGGGCCTTAAATGCCCGTCTGCATCGCCTACAGTGTAAAAGGGACCGTGAGGGACACCACCGCTCGCCACGATGGCGATCTTGTCAGCGCCGCATGCCACCGTGCACCCCTGGCTGCACAGCCTCCCGCCACGTACGCCTGGAAGGGTCCCAGAGCGACACGTTGGTGGATGTGCTGGAGCGCGGGCACAGAGTGGTAGCTTGCCGCGGTCGTTGTCTTGTCGCGTCCGGGAGCTTGTCGCTCACCGGGCCTTGCCGGGACGCGCGGCGCGTCGCGGCAAGTCCCTTGTACGCCTTGGGTGGCCTTCCCGGCAAGCTCCTCTTGCCGGGGTCTTGAGGTGCCTTGGTTAGCCTTCCCGGCAAGCTCCTCTTGCCGGGGTCTTGACTTGCATACTTCGTCCTTGAATGGCTCCAAAGGAACCATGGAGGACCTTGGCGGTCACCCAGCAAGCCTTGCCGCGGGATGCTGCGACTGCCCGTGCACAAGTTCGGGATACTAGGGTACCCCTACTCTAGTACACCGACAGGAGCCCCCAGGCCTGGGCCATACACGGTGCCGAGCGCTGTTGGGCCAGGCCCAAAACAGGGCACGGGCACGCGCGGCCTAGGTTACGCCGTATCTCACTCCGTATCCACCGCGCCCTCCCCGAACGGCACGCGTTGAATGCGGCGTCGTGGGAGAAATCGTGGATGGTTTCTTTATTCGGAAATGCGGAACGTCTGCCCCCTCCCTCTTTATAAGCAGGGGAAACAGGGGAAGTTCGCCCACTTGCCCGTTGCCGTTCCAATCTTAGAAATCTCCGTCGCTCCCTCGCCTTCCCAAAGCTGAGAGAGAGAAAGCAGTGCTCCGCCCCCACATCGCCACCAGCACCAACGCCGTCGACCTCCTCCACTGCTTCCGCCATGGCTCCAAACGCCAACAAGGGGAAGGCCGTGAAGACGACCGAGGCGCCGCGGCTGGCGGCGCTGCGAAAGGAGCGGGCGGTCTTCCCCCCCAGGCTCGGCACGAAGGAGCTGAGGGAGAACTACTACCTTTTCTGGTCGGCGGAGACGCGCGCGCATCCGCGCACAAAGGTACTCCCTGCCGCCGCTTGGAAGAAGGCTCCGAATGGATACCCCTTCTTTGCTCTGTTCTTCTACTGCGGGCTCTGCCCGCCCTTCTCTGAATTTTTCTGCGACATCATGAATACCTACGGATTCCACCTCCTTGACTTCACCCCCAATGTCGTTCTGACCATGGTAGTTTTCGCGCATCTGTGCGAAAACTTTGTAGGAGTCCTTCCCAACGTAGCCCTCTTCCGCCACTTCTTCATACCCCGAGTAGAAAGAGGAGAATCTTTATCCGGCGGAATCGCCTGGATCTCAAGGGCCGGCAAGAAGGAAACGTATCTGGAGGGAGAATTCCGCGGCAAGTGGGAGGAGTGGAGGGCAGATTGGTGCTGGATTGACGAGGAGAACCCGCAGCCATTCACCACCCGGCGCCGAACCCCAATAGCACGCGGAAGCGATTGGAGTGACGTGGCCCCGGAAGACGACAGGCTGAAGATTGCCGTCAACAGGATCCTGCGTCTCAGGCTTGCCGGGCTTACCGTTGGCGCCGTTGGCGCAGACTTCCTTCGCCGCCGCATCGCCCCCCTGCAGGAGCGGGGGAGGCCCACTTGGGAGTTCAAGAACGCGGCAGACATCATGAGGCTGTGGCCGGGCCTCAATTACAACTTCACAGTCCTGGAGCTCAACGCGATGCTTCAGGAGCTCTTTAAGTATGACCCCCAACATCCCGAGGTTTTCAGGTTGCCGGGAGGCGTCGTTCCGCTGTGCAACAATTCCTCGCTCGATCGCATCCGTGCAATGATGCCGGAGTGCGACTCGCATGGAATTGTGCCGACTTGGCAGGAGCCTACAGACGACGTCGTGCAGCAGTTCTTCGATGACTTGGTGGAAGTGCCAATCCGCTCCGACGAGAAGGACGGCCTCACCCGCGACACCATGGATGCAGAGATGGCGCTCATCACCACTAGGCTGGAAGAGGTAGCGGCAGCCGCAGCCGCGGGCGAATTTGGGTTTACTATGGAGGAGGCAGATGCAGCAGAAGCGGCAAGCCGTGCCGAGTGAGGGGAGGCCGCCGGCAAGAAGGAGCTTGCCGGGCGTGGCGCCGAGCCGAGCGAGCCCGCCAAGGACACGAGCGGCTCTTTGGAAATCAACTCCTCTTCCACCTCGTCTTCCGACAGCCCACCAGAAGCAGAGCCTCCATCCCCACCAAGAACGCGTCTCCGCAAGGCCGGTGATGTAGCGGAGCGGCAAGCGGGTCAACTGTCGCCGCGCCCCGTGACGCTCCACCGCGGCAAACACCGTTGCCGCGGGAGCGCCTCATGTTGCGACGGCAACTGGAGCGGAGTCTAGCCGGACCACCGCTTCAGTTCCTGCCACTGCTCACGCCGCGCCGACAGCCGGAGCGGGATCGTCCCAGACCACCGCCACTGCTCCCGGCAAGCGGCCAAGGGAAGCTACCCCTCCGCCTCCTCGCGCCGGGCGCGCGCCGGACTTTGACTTCTCCGCGTTCAGCTCCGACGAGGAAGAAGAAGAAGAATAAGAAGAGTAAGCTTCTCTTGCTGTGCTTGTAGTCCTTCAGTTCTTGTTGTTTGTCTTGTGCCTCACTTGCTTTTCTCTGAACTTGTTCCTCTTCAGGACTCTGGCCCAGAGGGCGGCAAAGAGAGCTAAGGTCCCGGTGATCGACATCGAGGACGAGCCTACTGCGACAGCAGGTGGCGCGCCCGAGACAACCTTGCTGGACCCGGCGACTTTTCTCCAGGGCAGCCCCCAGCGTAAGTGTATGATTTACTTTCCGCTGTGAGGCGCGCATGGGTACTTGTCTTCGCTGATATCTGCTTATTGACTTGTGTAGGAGCCGAGCAGCCTCACCAGGAGCTAAGGGAGAATTCCCCGACAAGGGAGAATTCTCCGGCAAGGGAGGGCTTCCCGGTAAGGGAGAAGTCTCCGGCAAGGGAGGGTTCTCCGGCAAGGGACAGCACCAGCGGCCCCCCGACGGCGGAGACCACGACTGCAGAACCTGGTGCAGGTACTCCTCTTGCTTCAAAACTTCCCTTGGGTTCTTCTTCTTTTGATCTTCTTGGGTTTTTTGCTGGATTTTGCTTGAGTCTTCTCCCCTTGCCGCCTGTCAGACCCATCTGCTGCGAAGCGGATGGAGCCCGAGGTCGCCGCTGAAGACGTAGCTGGCGCTAGTGATGCCGCTGGCGCAGAGGCCGCCAAGGCTGGCGCCGCGTCGACCGGCGAGGGATCTGGCAATCGTACTGACGGCCCAGAGGCCGCAGGAGCGCCAGGCGCTACACCGACCGCCGACCCGTCCGCCGAAGCTGCAGCGCCAAGCACCAAGGAGCCCCAGCCGGGTGTTTACTTGAAGGCCGGCGAAGGCGTCTTCATCAACCTCCCCTGGGCGTCAAGCTCCAGGGCGCCGGTCGAGGGGGAAATCTTTGACGGAGAAGTGCTTGCCTCCGCGGGGTTGACGGTGGTTGACGCGCCAAGCAGCAGCAGCAACGAGCCCGAAGAAGAGCGGCTGCTGCGGAAGCTGATGTCGCTCTACCGCGCGAGGCAAGCCAAGCTGGAGTCCCGCGAGGCGCTTGTCGCGAAGGCGGGAGCAGACATTGAAAAGCGTGCGGAAGAGCTCGGGGGTTTCCACCGGGAAGCCCTTCGATCCCTGGAGGAGGAGCGGGAGCAGCTCGCTGAAGCGCAGAAGGCCTTCCTCCTCGAGAAGGCCGAAGTCGAAGAGCGGCAGCAACTTGCCGCTGTGAAGCTAGCCGCGGAGGAGGGCGAGCTGGCGCAGCGGAAGGTCAATCTCAACGCCCACGAGGAGGAGCTTGCCGCGCGCGAGGAAAAACTCAGTGGAGCCCTCAAACAAGCAGAGGACGCCACCGCCGCCGAGGCCGCCAAGGAGGAGTTGAAGACGAAGGTGGCGCGGCTGGAGGCCGATCTCTCCGAGAAGGGCAAAGAGCTCAGCGCTGCAAGGTCTCCAACATGGATCTTGAGCTGAAGCTAACCACTTTGACCAAGACTCAGGACAGCGCCGAGAAGCGGGAGGCGGCCTTGAAGGAGGAAATCAAGGCCGACAAGGCGCTGTTGGAGAGTGCTGCCGCCGCCCAAAACGCTTTCAGGGAGACTATGACACATTGGACGGAGAGTCTAGTGAATACCGCCACAGACATCAACAAGGAGCTGGCGCAGCTGGGGATGGAGGATCTCGGGTATCCCTCTGACGACAACCTCCAACCTAGCGCCAAGCTTGTCCTGTTCTTCAAGGGCGTGGCGACGGCCCTTCAGCGGCTCCGAGAAAGGATCCCCAAGCAGCTGGCCGACGAGTCGCGCAAGATCTGCGCGGGAGCTCTTCAGAAAGTGTTGATGAAGGTGGCCTTCCGCAATCCGGGTCTCCGTCTCACCAACATCCTCAGGACCTTGCCGCCGGAAGCTGATCAGGAGGAGCTCAAGGCCCTTGTCGCACCCATTGTGGACAAGGCGATCGCATAGATTAGGCCGCCCATTTCTTCTTTCCTTGTCGCTGTTTATCATGTCATGAAAACAATCTGTTAGAGCTGCGACAAGCTATCTTTGTAATATAACTCTATTCTGAGTATTGATTGCAATGTTATTCCCTTTACTTGATTCCTCCCTTTGTATGTCTTTGTCCTATGCTTTTAGGGAACTTGCCGGCGCAGGCACCTTTGCCGCGAGCGCTGAGTGCGGGACGTCAGCAGCCTGCTGACGGTGCCGCTGCCGACAAGAAGCCTTGTCGCAACTAGTCGCAGCTCACTTAAGTTGTTGAGCGAACTCGAAACAAAGTAAGGGCGCATCGCAGTTCACTTAATTTGTTGAGCGGACTCGAAACAAAGTAAGGGCGTGTCGCAGCTCACTTAATTTGTTGAGCGGACTCGAAACAACGTAAGGGCGCAACTAGCTACGAGTTGGTTCCTCCGCGCACAGGTTTTCCATACAAAGTGCGGTCGTTCAACGGAGATAACTTAAAAAATTTTAAAATCTGATTGCTCAAACTTTGGCAACTTAGCTTTTTTGTTATTTGCTTCCCGGCAAGGCGAAACTCTCTTGAACGACGAAGGCGAAACTCTCTTTAATGACGCCTGGTCCATACCATCGTCTTCTCCTTCCCCCCCGGCAAACTTGTGGGCGAGGGGAACCTTCCTTTCAAAAGAAAGAAGAGACAATATAGATATGGGCCTTTACGGCTCGTTATTGCTTACCGTGGGGTAGGTGCTGCACAAAGTGTCAGATTATATATGCCAAAAAAAAGAAAGCATGAAATTGACAAGATGTGCGGAGCACATGAGCTTTACTTATGCACGGGGTCTGCGCCCGGCTTTGTACAAAGGATTACATGCAACAGCGGCAAGACTTGTACAAAAGGTGGTTGCCGAAACGGGTTCCGGCAACCGCGCCTTACGGGTAAAACTTACGAAGATGCTCTATGTTCCAGGAGTTGCTCACCGGAATGCCATCTTCGGTCTCAAGGCGGACAGCGCCAGGCCTAGTGACTCGTTTCACCCGGTAAGGACCTTCCCACTTCGGCGTCAGCTTGTTGGAATTCTTGGCGGACTGAACACGCCGAAGAACAAGGTCGCCTTCCTCGAGACTTCTGGCGTTAACTTTGCGGCTATGGTAGCGGCGCAAAGCTTGCTGGTAGCGAGCAGCCCGCACAGCAGCCTGAAGACGGTCTTCCTCAAGAAGCAGCGCATCATCTTGCCGCAGCTGCTCTTGCTCGAGCTCATCATAAGCGAGCACTCGAGGTGACCCGTATACTAGTTCCGTGGGGATAACTGCCTCTGCTCCATAGACTAGAGCGAAAGGTGTCTGGCCAGTGGCTCGATTTGGCATCATTCTGATCGACCAAAGAACCACCGGCAGCTCCTCGATCCAGTTTCTTCCGCACTTGTGCAGCCTGTCGAAAGTTCTGGTCTTGAGCCCGCGCAGCACTTCAGCATTTGCCTTCTCCGCTTGACCGTTGCTTCTCGGGTGAGCAACAGAAGCGAAGCAGACCTTGGCGCCAAGGTCTTGGACATACTGCATGAAGGTGCGGCTCGTGAATTGCGTGCCGTTGTCGGTGATGATCCTGTTAGGGATCCCGAAGCGGCAAACAATCGACCTGAAGAACTTGACTGCTGACTGTGCTGTCACCTTTCTCACTGGTTCCACTTCTGGCCACTTTGTGAACTTGTCGATAGCAACGTACAAGTACTCAAAGCCCCCGACAGCTCGGGGAAAGGGGCCGAGGATGTCGAGCCCCCAGACCGAAAACGGCCAGGATAAAGGGATTGTCTGGAGAGCTTGAGCTGGCTGGTGTATCTGCTTGGAATGGAACTGGCACGCTTTGCACTTGGTTACTTGTGCAGCTGCATCCTGGAGGGCTGTCGGCCAAAAGAAACCTTGCCGGAATGCTTTGCCGACCAGTGCTCTTGCGCCAATGTGGTGACCACATATGCCTCCATGTATCTCTGCCAACAGCTTTTGTCTGTCTTCCCGGCGAATACACTTCAATTTCACGCCGTTGAGTCTTCTTCTGTACAGTGTCTTACCGACAAACTGGTACATACTTGACTGCCGGGCTACTCTTTTCGCTTCATCTTGTTCTTCGGGAAGTTCTCCTGTCTGAAGGAAATGGACGATCTGCTGTGCCCATGCTGGAGCTTGCGGCTCGACAACAAGGGCTAAAGGCATATATGCTGCTGCGGGAACATCCGCCTCTACGGCAAGAACCTGCGGCTCTGCCGGAGCTTGGTGTTCCCTAGTAAGCTTGCCGGAGCGAAGCTTGTCGGGAGCCTCTGCTTCAACGGAACAAACCTTAAGGCTTGCCGGAGCAGACTGCTCCTCAGCACTCTTGGCGTTGGTCTCAGTTGCTACGGGAACATCCGCTTCTACGGCGAGAAGCTGCGTCTCCGCCGGAGCTTGACGTTCCCCGACAAGCTTGCCGGAGCAAGACTTGGCGGGAGCTTCTGCTTCAACGGAACAAACCCTAGGGCTTGCCAGAGCAGACTGCTCCTCAGCATTCTTGGCATTGATCTTTGGGACTTTCTTGGCGGCGGCTTCGGGGAGATCTGCCGGCAAATAGTCACCAGAAATCAACTTCCTCTTTTTGCTCTGTCCAGTTGAGGGCGTTACGGACAGTTGAGTCAGCTTTAGCACAAAGATCCCTGGTTCCACAGGTAACTTAAGTGCGGCGCACTTTGACAGGCCATCGGCAACGTTGTTCCAAGCTCTTGGAACATGCTCGATTTGCAGGCCGTCAAAGTGCTCTTCTAGCTTTCTCACTTCATCGACGTAGGCTTCCATCAACGGACTCTGATAGTTCTTGTTCACTTGGTGGACGACAAGCTGCGAGTCACCCCTGACAATGAGCTTCTTGATCCCAAGGTCTGCCGCGATCCTGAGACCGGCAAGCAAGCCTTCATACTCCGCAGTATTGTTT
Source organism: Triticum urartu (assembly GCF_056163025.1). Taxonomy (NCBI): domain Eukaryota; kingdom Viridiplantae; phylum Streptophyta; class Magnoliopsida; order Poales; family Poaceae; genus Triticum; species Triticum urartu. The sequence continues at coordinate 563,401,130 of NC_141875.1, forward strand.
GTTGCTTGCTCCTTGGGAAAGTGCATCTGGACTACGTACTTGAGGTGCTCTCCGGTGGGTGCCACAAGCAGCACGCCAGCGCCGGCGCCTTGCAGCAAAAAGGCACCATCAAAGTACATGAGCCACTCTTTGCTTGCTTCCTTGACAGGGATGCTCGTTTCTGGAATTTCTTCATCTGGTGTTGGCGTCCATTCTGCTATGAATTCTGCCAATGCTCTGCTTTGGATAGTTGAAGTACTCTCAAACTTGAGGCCAAAGCTTGACAGTTCCAGTGCCCACTCGACAATCCTACCTGTCGCTTCTGGATTCTGTAGTATCCTCTTCAGCGGAAAGCGAGTGACAACTGTGATCTCATGTGCTTGGAAGTAATGGCGCAGCTTTCTCGAGGCCATGAGAAGGCCGAAAAGCATCTTCTGCACACCAGAATACCTTGACCTAGCCCCCTGCAGAAGGGAACTGACAAAGTAAACTGGGCGCTGCACCATTCTCTTCTGTATCTCCTCGTGCATCTGCGCAGATCCATGTTTGTCGGAACCAGAGCTTGCCGGGGAAGCCCCCTGCTTGTCGCTGGATGCGCTTGCTGTGGTTGCGGGCTCATCATCTGCCTCCCTCTCTGCTACTAACGCAGCGCTAACCACTTGATTGGTTGCCGCTATGTACAGCAGCAACTTCTCTTGTGGCTTAGGTGCGACAACTATTGGAGGGGAGGACAGGTATCTCTTCAAGTCTTGCAGCGCAGCCTCCGCTTCCGGAGTCCATCTCATTGGACCTGCCTTTTTCAATAATTTGAAAAATGGCAGGGCGCGCTCAGCAGACCTAGAGATAAACCTGCTGAGAGCAGCCACGCAACCGGCAAGTCTTTGTACATCCTTGACGCGCTTTGGTGCTTCAATCTGCTCAATGGCCTTGATCTTGTCGGGATTGGCTTCGATTCCCCGCTGAGATACGAAGAACCCGAGAAGCTTGCCGGAGGGGACTCCAAACACGCACTTCTCAGGGTTGAGCTTGAGGCTGATCTTGCGCAGATTTGCAAAGGTCTCGTCTAAATCTTGGATCAGGGTTGCTTTGTCCTTGCTCTTGACCACTATGTCATCCATGTAGGCTTCCACATTCCTGTGTATTTGTGGCTCGAGAGCGATATGGACTACTCTTGCAAATGTTGAACCAGCATTTTTTAATCCGAAAGGCATCCGTATGAAACAGTACGTGCCACATGGAGTAATAAATGCGGTCTTCTCCTCATCCTCTTCTGCCATGAAGATCTGATGGTATCCTGAGTATGCGTCAAGAAATGAAAGCAAATCACATCCGGCTGAGGAGTCAACAATCTGGTCAATGCGCGGCAAAGGAAATGGGTCTTTGGGACAAGCTTTGTTAACATCGGTAAAATCGATACAAAGTCTCCATTTCCCGTTCGCCTTGCGCACGACTACAGGATTGGCCAACCACGTAGGATGGAGTACTCCTCTGACAAGGCCTGCTGCTTCCAACTTCTTGATCTCTTCTGCAATGAATTCTTGGCGCTCCACTGCTTGCTTCCTGACATTCTGCTTGACGGGCCGCGCATGAGGACAAACGGCAAGGTGGTGCTCAATTACTTTCCTGGGAACACCGGGGATGTCAGACGGTTGCCACGCAAACATGTCGACATTCCCCCGCAGGAAAGCAACGAGCGCGCTTCCCTATTTAGGGTCGAGAGTGGCGCTGATGGTGAAGGTACCGCCAGTGCCGTCCTCCTTGGCGGACACCTTTTTCGTCTCTGGCGGAGCTGCCATCGTCTTCTTACACTTGCCGGTGGAGCTCGATGGTGCGTCCTCGACGGCAGCGCAGCACTCCGAAGAGGCACGCTTGCCGGAGTGGGCATCAGAACTCTTGCCGGACTTGGTCTTCTTCCCCCCGGGAGCTTCAGTGGTAAGTGACTTGCGATCTGCTGCGGCTGCCGCTTCCCAGTAGATCTTGTCGGCGCAGATAAGAGCATCCTTCTTGTCGCCAGGGACAGAGATGACGCTTATCGGGCCTGGCATCTTTAGCATGTTGTATGCGTAGTGAGAGGCTACCATGAACTTGGCGAGTGCTGGACGGCCAAGTATCCCATTGTAAGGCAATGGAATATCGGCAACGTCGAAAGTGACCCTCTCAGTCCTGAAATTCAGCTCGCTGCCAAATGTTACTGGCAACGTGACTTTCCCCTTCGGCTTGCTCCTTCCCGGGTTGATTCCTTGGAATGTGCCGGTCTCTTCGAGCTCGCTATCAGGGATCTGGAGTTTCTGGAGTACAGCGGAGGAGATCAGGTTCAAGCCGGCCCCGCCGTCAACTAGCATCTTAGTGACCTTGAGGTTGCGGATAGTTGGTGAAACCAACATCGGCAAGCACCCGACCGCGGTTGTGCGATCAGGGTGGTCCTCAATATCAAAGATGATAGGCGTGCTGGACCATTTCAGAAGCTTGCGCGATTCGACAGGTGGTTCTACTGCATTGACTTCCCGCACCCACTGCTTGAGTTGGCGGCGTGAAATATGCAGAGAAGCACCACCGTCAACGCACAAGACCTCCGTGGCTTTCTGGAACTCCTGCTCACTGGTCTCAACATCATCAATGTCTTCGTCGGTGTCGTCGTCTTCATCCTTGTCGCGGCCGCGGGGAGGTCTGTCTCCTTGCCGCTGCTTAGCCTTGCCGCGGCGTCCTCCCCAGCCGGCGCGCTTCTTACCGGATTCTCCAGCACTTCCTTGGGCTCTCTCCTTGTCGCGTCGCTCGTACTCAGCCTTTTGCTGTTGGACAAGCTGCTCGACCTTCTTGCAGCTCTGGAGGTCATGGCCCTTGGTGCGGTGAATCTTGCAATATTGCTTGTTGGAGCCGTCCTGCTTGTCGGTGACTGCCATAGCCTGGCAGTTGGCGCACGCGGAAATCTCCGTGCCGGAGCTACCAACTTTGGCTTTCTTGGCGCCACTTTCGTTGCCGGACTGCTCAACGACTAGCACATCTTTGCCTTTCTTCTTCCGGTTCTGCCGCCGGTTTTTCTTTGCCGGGGCAGCATCCTCGCTGTCAGATCCTCCTGCTCCTGTATTCTCTCCGGGGAGTCTCCTCCCTTCCTCAGCACGTGCACGCTTGTCGGCTAGGGCATATAGCTCACTGACGTCTCTGATCTTGCATATCGCCATCTCCTCCCGCATCCTGCGGTTACGCACGTTCTGATGGAACGCGCTGATGACCGCGGCATGGTGGACATCTGGGATGTTGTGCTGTACACGGCTGAATCTCTGAATGTACTTGCGCAGGGGCTCTCCTTCCTTCTGGGCGAGTAGGTGAAGGTCACTCTCTTGGCCATGAGGTTTGTGGCCGCCTGTAAAGGCGCCGACAAACTGATGGCACAGGTCTGCCCAGGAGGATATGGAGTTGTCCAGCAAGTGCATGAGCCAGGACCTGACGTTGGGTTTGAGCACCAGCGGGAAGTAGTTGGCAAGGATCTTGTCGTCCCGTCCCCCGGCAGCATGCACCGCGATGGTGTAGATGCTGAGGAACTCCGACGGATGCGACTTGCCGTCGTACTTCTCTGGTACATCTGGTTTGAAATTCTTCATGCTGGGCCACTGGACCTGCCGCAGCTCACGAGTGAACGCAGGACAACCTACCTCGTACGGCAAGTCGCCTGGTTCCCCTGGCGCATGCATGTCGACAGAGGGCCCAGCGCACTGGTCTGATTGACGCCGCGCTTCCCTTCGGCACTCGATGCGAGTACGAGCGTCTTCTTGCTGTCGTTCGTGAAGAACTTGGTGCTGATCGTGACGAGCTCGTGGATCTGATGACGCGGTGGAGTCGCTGTCGAGGTGGATCCGGTGAGTCGGCGATCTTGGCCTTCGGAGCGGAGAGTGCACGGTGGTTGCACCCCCGCCGGTCTTGTCGCCACCGGCTCGTGCCTGGCTGACTTGCCGCGGCTGCGACGTGCTCGGCTGCCGCTGAGTGCCGCCGTTGGCGAAGCCGATGAGATTCTGAATGGTGGCCCTCCAGTCGTTGATCTTGTCTGCTGCTGGAGGGTAGTCTAGGAGCAGTTGAGCTCGCGCCAAAGCTTCTGCTACAGTGGCGGGTGGTGGTGTCGAACGGTGTGAGGAGCGGGATATGCTCGGACTTCTAACTATGTTAGAAGGAGCAGTATCCCATCCAGGCGACCGTGCCTCACTCGTGCCAGCATGCCGGCGTGCATGCTGGTCTTGAGCACTTCGAGATCCACCAGCTCGATCTTGATCCAGCAAGCGCATGGTACCGTGAGTACCATGACGCTGCCGGTCCTGCGCCTCCTTGGATGGGCGCGGTGCATGTACAGACGCCGAGGTCTTGGAGTGCGCCCGGTCATTGCGGGAGCCGACTGTGCCGCCGACGCCCGTTCTTCCGCCGGCGTCTACCCCACCAGCCGTTTGCTCCGGTGGTGGTGGGTTCGGCGCGTACGGAACAGCCGCCTCCGAAGCCTTCTTCTTCGGCGGCATGTTGATGAAGATGATGAAAATCTAGCTCGCGTGAACGCCGGATCTGGTTCACACAACCTCGACGCCCCCTACCTGGCGCGCCAGAGATGTCGGGGTGCTGATCCACGAACACCTATGGGACCGGCGGACCGAGTCCCTTTCGGTTCGGCGGGGGCGGAGATCGCGCAAAGAGCAAATCGAGGCGATACACGCGAGCGATTTACCCAGGTTCGGGCCACACGGATGCGTAAAACCCTACTCCTGCTTTGTGGTTTGTATTGATTTCTTGCTCGGGAGCGCGAAGTGCTACAGTACACTTCGGCAGCTAACGAGACCGAGCGTGAGTTTTCGAACCCCCCCCCCCCCCTACGTTGCACATGGGCCTCCTTTTATATGCTCAAGGGGTCACCAACAGGTGGCAACGGAGGTAAAGGGTAGAAATGGAAAGGTGCTGCAGTAGGTACAGCTACCTGCTACAGTGTATCATACCTAACCCTGACGGCAGGGGACAAGGGCCTTAAATGCCCGTCTGCGTCGCCTACAGTGTAAAAGGGACCGTCAGGGACGCCACCGCTCGCCACGATGGCGATCTTGTCAGCGCCGCATGCCACCGTGCACCCCTGGCTGCACAGCCTCCCGCCACGTACGCCTGGAAGGGTCCCCGAGCGACACGTTGGTGGATGTGCTAGAGCACGGGCACAGAGTGGTAGCTTGCCGCGGCAAGCGCCTTGCCGCGGCCGTTGTCTTGTCGCGTCCGGGAGCTTGTCGCTCACCGGGCCTTGCCGGGACGCGCGGCGCGTCGCGGCAAGTCCCTTGTATGCCTTGGTGGCCTTCCCGGCAAGCTCCTCTTACCGGGGTCTTGAGGTGCCTTGGTTAGCCTTCCCGGCAAGCTCCTCTTGCCGGGGTCTTTACTTGGATACTTCGTCCTTGAATGGCTCCAAAGGAACCATGGAGGACCTTGGCGGTCACCCGGCAAGCCTTGCCGCGGGATGCTGCGACTGCCCGTGCACAAGTTCGGGATACTAGGGTACCCCTACTCTAGTACACTGACAGAGACGTTGAAACATCTCTTGGGCTGAGACACAAAACACACATCGAGAGAGATGGGAGGTAATAGATGACAAGGGTTCAAATTGGTAGGAAACAATTCCACGCTGGAGTAGGATGGTGCATGGTTTCAAAGTAGCGAGGAGATAATTGCCATGATTCCATAACGGGACACCTTAGGGAAAGGTGACTCGTAGAGCATTTCCCTTAAGTGGAAAAAAGAATTACTTTTGATACAAAGATCATTGAAACTCTTTATACCAGCCTGAGGTAATCACAATCGATCGTTGGAAGGGGTTCGAAAAAATGGCATACTCCGACTAGGATGGATGATGTGGACTACCATGTTGAAGACAACGCAATGGATGATTTTTGGCTTATCATCGGAAATGGATGATACTCATGGTACGTCCACTTTTGAAGATGATCCTGAACAACAACTACTGAGGTGCAAGCTGGGAACAAAATGCAAATGTTAGGAATGATTCTAGTAACTGGGGAAGAACTCAACAGTCAAGAGTGTTTCCAATGTTCCAATGGTTATAGAATCATCGAAGAAACTGAGAGCACAAGGATCCCTAAGGAACAACTTCAAGAATAAGTCACACTAAATCCTCATGGAGAAGATGGTTAAATAGCTCAATCAAGATACTACAATGATAGATCTTCTGGCTAGGTGTGTCGGCCACAACATCAACCTTGTCGGGGACCTACATCATAGATCTTGGAAAAGTTCCAACCATCATATCTGCCTGAGATTCAGATCTGGTTGGTAACAAGATATTCCAGACCCATCGAGTCTAGAAGAAAATGAAAGTTTGCAACTCAAATCGATGAGATGGCGTGGCGAGATTCTCGGGAAATGGACTATGGTAGTAAGGTCCAAAACATGAGCTGGTTCTGCTAACACATGTGAACATGTTGTCCTAGACAAGCATGACCACGTAGTAGTCTTATAATAAAAACACTACCGAGTTCAGGTGGGGAACCATCATCGAGGATATGCTCTTAAGGCATGCTCTTAAGAAGGAACTTCTTCTCCTTGAACAAATCAATCAGTGGCTTGGTGTTCTAGGGAATACATATGGAGTGGAGGTAATTAATCTACCAAACCATATAATACATTCGCACATGCATAACTAACTTGGGATGGTACCTGTCGTAGAATTGTCATGGTAGAAGTCCTTAGTGTCATGACTTAGTCGCGAGGCCAACACATCTATGTGGTAGCTTGAGAGGGGTTGAGCGGGACGAGAGACGCGATGTTTTACCCAGGTTCGGCCCCTCATGGTGGAGGTAAAAGCCTACATCCTGCTTCATTGATATTGATGATGATGATCACGGTTACAAGAGTGCTCTATCTCGAGAGCTATTGTCTAAACCTAACTTGTCCAACTTGTGGAACTTGTCCCTCTTTGAGGAGCCCTGCCCCTCCTTATATATGTTGAAGGGGCGGGTTACATGTGGAGTCCAACTCGGACTTTAACTTAAACTATTTTGACTTCCCTTCCTGGGCTTCTTAACGTCTGCCGGTTTAACATTGTTCTGCCGGTTTAACATTGTTCTGCTGGTTTAACATGGTCTGCCGGATTAACATCGTCTGCCGGTTCAACATTGTCTGCCGGTTTAACACCAGCCGGTTTACCGTCTGTCTTAGCCATCTGTCTTGACTCTCTGTCTTAACTCTCCGCCGGTTTACCATCCGCCGGTTTAACATGTCCTGGACGGTTTACAACTCCAGCCGGGTCATACCGCGGGGTATATCCCTGACATTAGCCCCCAGTTTAATTTGGATTTATCCATGTTAAACTGATCTTGATTATCCTTAAGTCCTTGTCACTTCCTTCTTCTATAAAATCCGAGTCAATAGACCAGCTTCATAATCAATTTGCTGACATCGGTTTGTCATAGAGAAATATTGTGAAGAATAACTCCTTTGACTTCAGTTCGTAATGCTTAACAAAAATATTGGCCTTTGAAATACTCATTTGATCTTCAGCCGGTTTAAGAATGCAGAACTTTCCGGTTTGAGAATGTAGAACTGTGTCGGTTTAATACTTGAACTTGCCGGCTTACAAATATTGATGGCACCAGGTCATAATTGTAGTTAACACGAAGCTTGAAAATATACCTCTTATATGCCTATCACTTGTAGCCCCCATGTCTTAAGAAGGTAGCATAGCAACAGCTTAAGACTTGCTTCAATATGAATATCACAATCTTGAAGAAATCCAGGTTGTTCATCAATCACTAGTCAGAATTAAGTATTCTACATATGTAGCCCCCAAGTGTCGGGTTGTCATGCTTGCAGCAACCTGGGACTTGAAATTGCCTTATTCTCATAAAAACTTCAACCAGTGTAGCCCCCAAGGGTCGGGTCATTATGCAATAATGAGCAGGGACTTTGTAAATATAATCTTGTAAACTTTGATCATCAACGTGTAGCCCCCAAGGGTCGGCTCAGTAAGATAATATTGAGCTGGGACTTTGATATATTCTTCAATGAAAATAACATCATATGATGTAACCCCCATCATGGGGCTTGAATTCACATCCACAAGGTCAAGAGCCTTGTGCTTTACCAACTGAGCAGTGGACCCTTCAATGTAATGGATAAAAAGCTTTGTACCTTAAATTATTGACAGAGGCAATTGGTAGCCCCCAAGGGCTGGGTCATTACGATGTGATGAGTCGGGTCTTCAATAAGGTGAGCAAATAATGACTTTGCATTAGCCCCCAAGTGTCATGGTGCATGCTTGCAGCGACATGAGACTTGTGTATTTGATGTAATTTCAACTGAAATAATGTAGCCCCCAAGCGCCGGGTCGTAAGCCTGCAGCGACTTGGGGCTATTCCTTTGTAGAATAAATCATACCTATTGATAAAATAGTATCCAATGCGCTGAAGCGACTTTGAAAACCTCAATCATAATATTGGTTATTGATAACCATAAAAATCCAGCCATGTTGGCTATTTGAATATTTGAATAATATAATCCAATGATTTATGAGCGCATGATTCCAATGGCGCAATCAAAATATATACTGGCGACTTATAGTCAAAAGCCAGGCTGGGTCAATAAACACCGGATTATAAGTGATTATGCACTGACAACTTGTAGTTGAAAGTCGAGCTGGGTTAAAGAACATCGGGTTAATTTGATGACTGCCAGTCATGCCGGGTCGAGAGACGCCGGTTCAACATAAAATTTATCAAAAGAAAAAAAATCTTGACAAAGGCAAATAAAACCGTAGTCGAGGCTTTTCAAGGGCTGCCAGGCCCAAATTCGTGGCTTTTCACGGGCTGCCAGGCCGCTGAGTTAAACCATTTGACAAAGCCTTTTAAGATGGGCCTCCAACTAACCAATCGTCGTTTTAACTTTGACAAGTTCAGGGTCTCAATGAGAGTAACTGTCAAACGTTCGGCGGGTCATGCCAGGATTACCTGGATAGGAGTGGCTTACTTGATGAAGGCAGGTTAACCCGGGGTTTTAGGTGAATACACCAGGCTTCCAAGACGTGGGTCGATACCCGGTTACAAGGGTCCTTTCAAACTCTTTGTTACTTTACACAAAGAGCCCCCAAGTAACTTTGTGAGCTGTGCTCAATGGGTGCCTATGTTTGAGTTGTGCGTAGCAACAAGACTCTCTTTGGCCCCTTGGGTGTGAAGCTCCCAAGCTTTGTTGTGGCATGATAGCCAGATTAATGGACAGGACTCCGCTTTGCAAGCAGAAGCCCCCATGTGATATATTTCTGAGTTGTGCTCGCCGGGTGCCTAAGTTTGAGTTGTGGTGTGCAACAAACTCTCTTTGGCCCCTGATGATAATATTGTCTTGATAGCCGCATCAAGAGGGTAGTAACGCCATGTTCTCCTTGGTGAATACACCTATGTTTGAACAGGAAGCCCCCAAGTAATCATATGAAGATGAGCCCATAAGGCAGGACACCCATGTTTGAACCGCGCGTCAGGGTAGCAGGTCCTCTTGGGCAACCTTTAACTTTTTGCAAGAGATAAATTCTTCTTGAACCGGTATTTTGAACCAGCTATCGAGAGCTTCAAAGCTTTGTGGGAGACAGCTTTCCCTTGAACCGGATTTTAAACTAAAATCCTCATTTTCAACCGAAAATTTTCTGACGGCCTTGAGCCGGATGTTTGAACCGGATTTGAGTGCTTCAAAACTTTGCGGGAGAGAGGTGTCTCTTGAACTGGATCTTGAACCGACAATTTTCTGATGGCCTTTAAATTTTCATCAATATGGCGGTGTCCTCCAGAACTGGGTTATCATTCCCTCCAATGACCCGGAGTTCCCGAGTCATGTTATTGTAGCCCCCGAGTCATAAGACGACTTGAGGAGTTGGCTTGAGATTCTTCATAATTAACCGTGATATAGACCGGTTTTAATCCTGCATGGGACAACTTGCAAACCGGAGTAATTTCTCTTTTGTAGAAAGAAATATATATAAAAAATATGCTGGATGGATTTCACCTGATGCGTTAGGTCAGCAATTATCATCACAGAGTTGATGATCACCATGGCGAAACTGAAATCAATCACGGCCAAGTCGGCCGCGAGTGCTGACAGATCTGTCGGCCGCGGCGTTTTAAACCGGTGTGGATGGGAGAGTCGACCGCAGCATTGTAAACCGGTGCGGCCGCAAGAGACGGCCACGATGTTGTAAGCCGGTGCGATTGCGAGAGATGGCCACGGCGTTGTAAGCCGGTGCAGTCACGGGAGACGACCACGGTGTTGTAAACCGGTGCAGGAGTTCGTCGAGTAACGACGACCACCTGTGCCAAAAGATGTTTGCGTGCCTCCATCTCCGTGGTATAATATCATTTTTTCTCATAAATAATTGCCTTGCATAAACAATATTGCAGACCAAGGCAAGATAAACTTGTTTTTTTGACAAAAATAACATGTGCTAATAAATCAAACCTGGATGGATATCACCTCATTTGTTTGGACGATGGATGATCTATTTATCGCGACAGAGGTGGCTTAAGCAGACCAGCGACTCAATATAGTTCTGGCGGCTCAGGCAGACCGGCGACTTAATATAATTCCGGTAGCTGAGGCAAACCAGCAACTTAATATAACCCCGACGGTTCAAAACGGCAAGAGCGGCTCAACGCGGCTCCGGCGGGTTGACATAGATTAAGCTACACGGGCAGCGACTTGCGCACACCTGTTCCATCAGTAAGCAGACGCAGATGCCAGTGGGTGATGGTGCTGACGTACACTTCATAGGCACAATATAGCACCACCTTTGCTGCACATAAAAATATACAAATCAAAGTAATTGTTCTTTGATGAAAACAATATGTTTAATAAAATAAACTTTAAATGGATAGATATCACCTGATTGTCCGGATGACGGATGATCCGTTCAACGCAACAGAAACGGCTCAGACAGACTAACGACTGACGAATCAACACGGCCGGGGCGGCTCAACACAGCAGCGAAACAAAGGCAACCATGACGGCGACTCAAATGTTGCAGTGACAAGGTCACTCAGGAGCAGGCCAGGACGGGCCGCTCGACGGAGAGGATCCGGCAAGGTCCAATGGCAACCCGGATGGGAGGCGATCTGGACAGGAGGTAGGGCGGCCGCGGAGGCTTCAGGTTGGTTGGTACGGCGACTTGCAATGGCGGCTCAAGGCCGGTCGGCGCTGGCCGGCACTCCGCAAGGGTGAAAACGGCGGCGGAGGCGAAAAGCACCACGGGGCTCAACAAGGCGGCTCGAGACAACGGCGAAGTTGGCCAGGTGCGGTCGATGGCCTGCTTGACGGAGTCTGGCTCAACGTGAGGTCGCAGCAGCTTGGGTCAAAGCGCGGTGGCGGGTTGAAGCAGAGGCCGTGGCGACAAGGACCGTGGCCCAGCGTAAGGTGGTGAAGCGAGGCGTGCCAGTGATGCGGTAGAGGCCCGACAGCGGCCGGTGACTCGCGACGGCAGCAAGCGTAGCTCACAGTGGAACCGACAGAGGCGGCAGCTGTAGAAGTAGTAGCGACGCAGAGGCGAAGAGATGCCAAGGCGACAGGTCACGGCGTCGAAGTGAGCCGGGGAGGTGGAAGCCGTCGAAGCGGCCGGAGTAGCTGTTGCGCGGGAGCGGGGACTCGCAGGGGAGATCAAGCGTGGGAGCAGACAGCCGGCGAAGCAAAACAACAGCGGCGGAGGCGAGTCCGTGTCTGCATCTTCTCCTCCTTCTCTTTTTTTATACATCCCTTTGGTTTCTGTGTCCATACTGTACTAGCATTAGACCCCGTGAAAAATTCTTCTGAATCCAAATCAATATTAGGGGCTGCCTTTTTATACTTAATCCTTCCTTGAAGTTTACACGTGTACAGTGTCTGTACTAATTGATGTTTCTTCACGTGCAGGAGCTAGGAAGTCCATCAGACTTGGAAAACGGGGCTGAAGTACTTGGACCCTTGATCCCTGTGTGTACGCTAGGTCAGACCCAGAGATTTCTCGGGGCTGAAGCAACCGTCTTGATCACCGCTGTACTGTGTTGAGTTGCATCACACCGAATTGGTCAACATGATTGAGTAGAAAACGGATCACCCCTATTCAGACTCCATATGGATGGAAAAAACAAATTGTGGGTCCTCCGACGGAAGGTTTAGGCGAGGTCGTCATGCGATTTTTTTTATTTTTTGTTCCGTCGGGCTATCCTCGAGATCTGTTCCGCCAGGTTTTTCCGCCGGTTTATCCGGCAAGATTATTCTTGATGAAATCCTATGCAGTAAATTCGTGATCTGACCCTAGTCAGATCAGACGACGAGATACTTCCGTGGCGGCTCTTCTTCATCTAACCAGTCCGCGATCTCCTCGAACCCTAGAAAAGCACCCTCCAAGAACTCAACACCACCGTACGCAGCCCCACGGTGGGCGCCAACTATCGTGGAATTGTCACGGCAGATGTCCTTAGTGTCAGGACTTAGTCGCGAGGCCAACGCATCTATGTGGTAGCTTGAGAGGGGTTCAGCGGGATGAGAGACGCGATGTTTTACTCAGGTTTAGCCCTTCACGGTGGAGGTAAAAGCCTACATCCTGCTTCATTGATATTGATGATGATGATCACGGTTACAAGAGTGCTCTATCTCGAGAGCTATTGTCTAAACCTAACTTGTCCAACTTGTGGAACTTGTCCCTCTTTGAGGAGCCCTGCCCCTCCTTATATATGTTGAAGGGGCGGGTTACATGTGGAGTCCAACTCGGACTTTAACTTAAACTATTTTGACCTCCCTTCCCGGGCTTCTTAACGTCTGCCGGTTTAACATTGTTTTGCCGGTTTAACATTGTCTGCCGGTTTAACATTGTCTGCCGGTTTAACACCAGCCGGTTTACCGTCTGTCTTAGCCATCTGTCTTGACTCTCTGTCTTAACTCTCCGCCGGTTTACCATCCACCGGTTTAACATATCCTGGCCGGTTTACAACACCAGCCGGGTCATACCGCGGGGTATATCCCCGGCAGTACCAGAGGAAACAAAACAATCTTTCTTGAAATCATGGCGGCAACTTGCTCCAAATGCACATGAATTTGAGGAAGTCGCTTCTTCCATCCAAGCATAATCTTCATGAACGGAACACGAAGGCATTGCTTACAAAGTTTCCAATACTAGGTTGATGTTCAACATGAATCATGAGGGAGACAAAATGCTACTGATGGGCTTAACAGCAACTCATCGGAATTTCCATATCACTGGACTTCCACCATCATGTGAACGCAGTGATAGCATTGGTCAGACCAAAAGATGTAATGGTGTATACTCGAGGGGTCAACCACGATTAAGGCAACATTACAAACATCGTTGGTTCTGATTTGACTTGACGATAGCCCATACTCAAGTCAAAGTTTTGACAAGATGATAGACCCAGCAACTGATCACGAGGACCAATTGATGAAGATATCATCTTGCTTCAACAACTATCTAAACACAAGGATATCCCTTTGGGATGAACTAAGTCGGACAAGCTATCATATTCCAACTCTCCAAGTTGTCATTTAGCTTAACCAACTATTTCAGGGTATCCAACACAAATTCTTGGAGAAATAGCGGTTGATAGAAAAATCAACTTGATCACGAAGTCAACATAGCGGTCAGGTGATAACCAGGTAATACTTCTGAGAAGATATTCGGAAAATCACGAACCACCGATATGTTACTAAGCTCAAGATCAATCTTGATTTTCAGGGCAAGACGATATGATCAAATAAGCAAGGATTGACACTATCCTAACTCATTGATCGAAAAGTGCACCGGAAATAAGGACTAGGTAGCACGATAAACCTTAGGGTGATGATTCAATAATCAACACGCTAAGGATAAGATTATTGTCCATTATATACCAAGTAACAGGGTTGCTAGGAGTATTGATTTCAAACATCACAGTTTACTTGCCGGCATTCCGGTTACAACAACACGGGACCGAGAAATGAATAGTGATGGCAAGAAGTATCACTGTATCAAGAGTTCATAGGAGGTTGTGCAATTCCTATGATATTCCTGACATAAAGAGGGCAATACTTCAGTGTAGAACAGAATCAAAAGTTGGATTGGCATTTTGATCTGCGGAATACAACTGCTTTGACCCAATCCTAGATATGGATGAGGTACTGGAGTTTGTTTCTCCCAGTCATTCTAAATTAGAACGGCTTGATAGACCACAGAATAATAGGCATCGATAACACGAATGGACAACTACTCTTGACCAACAATTGGCAGACGAAGGTCAGTTATCAACTAAGACGGGGCAACTCAAAGGGATATATATCTTTCTGAGTTGTGGATGCATAGATTAGTATGTCGAACGAGTTCAACATATTTCTTCCGGATAACCCATGCAGAAAGGTAGAACTGGCAGAATCACAATTATGAATGGAGAACTCCTCAGGAGTACTCTAATGGTGATCTTTTGATCCAACAAACTTCTGCCATAAGTGGTTCATAGTATTTGGAAGAAGGAAATACCACAGACCTCGAGGACTAATGCAAAGGTTAATAATAACCTAAAGGAACGAGCAAACACTTCCAACATGAAGTAAGTAGGGTGAATCTCGGGTTCAAGACCCAGAAATAGAAGGCCTACTAACTAAATGGCATCACGAGATACTTTCGAGGATGGTGGCCAGAATCATCACACCGGGAACACAAAACATTGCTAGATTACTGAGTGGTTCTCGAAGACACCTAGGGTCATAATACTAACTCCAACATACATATCAAGGCAACAGAGTACCTCAACAGACCGATTAGTGTGTGTAATCTGGCCCAAAGGAACATCGAGAACGGGAAGAAGGGATTTGCAAATGCATCGGACTATTTAGAAACCTGGGATGACTCGGATAGCATAACGGCTATAAATGCTCGAAAAGATTTGAGTCAACCTGCAAATATGGCGGCAAAACCACTCAACATCACAAAATCAAGGTTCTGATGCCAGCCATGAACATATAGAAGTAGTAGGAACTGAACTGAGGCTTGAACTCAACAATCCTAGGCAACTATGGTTTAGTAACACGTCATCCTGAGAGATAGAAGAGAAGCCTAGTTCTTAACCCCCGTAGAAAAGAAGAGGTTGACTCAGAGCAGAAGGTCATGAGGATAAGGAGTAAAAGAGCCTTACGTTCCCATCCACCATCAATTCCCTTATATAACTAAAGCATTTCTAGACACGACTTCGACCAGCTTGGCTTGGTAATCCTACAGGCAGTCAGGCTCTGATACCAAAGCTGTCAGGACCCCGATTCCAAGTCACATCGATCTAGACGGTAACACCTCATATCACTTTATGGCCTCACGCACGATATTCCCACGGGTTTCGCCTTACCATGGCCCGGGACCGTTTGCGCCTTTTGGCTCACGTATATGATAGTGTCGCTAGCATCCATATGACAGAGAACCCGGGCCGACATGACTAGTCGTGAACCCAAAGTTGCACTAACTTACGGGGACAGGCATACATGAATCAACATTGAGCATGTCGGTCAGCAGCGTGCGAATCCAGGCTGTAGCACTGGGCTAACAGGACTCCGGGAACCTGGGCTGTAGCAGGCTAGGCAGGACTCCGGATGTCACTGCGTGACATTTCCCCAAAGGGACAAACCCAGGAACGAAGTGAATCACATGCCGGCCAGTCAAGTGTTCCAGAGCAGTAGTGCTGGGCTAGCAGGACTCCGGTGAACCGGGCTGTAGTGGACTACTATGGCTCATGGAAGCACAAGACTACATTTCCCCATAAGAGAGGCTACCAAGGATAAACAACTAGGTTGTCGAATCCCACACATACCAAGCATTTCAATCATACACACAATATGCTCGACATGTATAAATACAACATGGCATCACAACATAACTCTATGACTCAAGTATTTATTCATTAGGCTCCAAGGAGCGAGATATTACAAACATGGGTCTCATGACCCAACATACAGAGCATACAAGCAACAAGCACATGCGGAAACTTAACTTGTCTGAGTACAGACAACTACAAATGAAGAAGGCTGAGAAGCCTGACTATCTACCAGATCCTGCCGAGGGCACAAGATCGTAGCTGAGGTATCAAGCTAAACGTCGAAGTCCACACGGAACTACTAGCGAGACTGAAGTCTCTCTGCAAAAACATAAATTAAGCAAACGTGAGTACAAATGTACCCAGCAAGACTTACATCAGAACTAGCTACATATGCATCAGTATCAAGAAAGGGGTGGTGGAGTTTAACTGCAGCAAGCCAGCTTTGACTCGGTGGCTATCCTGAACTACGATTGCAAATAACTCTTTGAGGTTGCACACACGAGTCCACATATTCACCATATCAATACACCACTATGGATCCGCTCCCGTCTCCCTACGAGAATGCCATCCATAGCACTCACACTTATCTTGTGCATTTTAGAGTATCCACTTTCACTTGTCTATGAACTATGCAAGGGGTCCAAGTTTCCATATCCGAGGAATCCGGCTATTCGAATAGATAATGATAACCCTGCAGGGGTGTACTTCTTCACACACGCTCTCGCCACTTACCACCATGTACACGTCGTGTATCTCGGCAACCTTCAAGCGGAAGCCTGGCGAGGGAGTCGGCCATGACCTGACTAACCACACAAGTCTCGTCCAGGTTTATCGCCTATTCGGGTCCCATCTGCAAGGAGATCCGGCCGGGGTGTCGCTCATGGCCCCAAACGATGTGAGCAGGGTTCCCAAGCCCACCATCCGGGTGCCACTTGGTACACCGTGCCACTGTGCCTAGTCTGTCCCAAGCCCACCTGTACCGGGTGCCACTTGGTAGACTACTAACACTACCTACAAACACCAGAAACTAGTTGCAACTCCCGGACAGAGATCGAGTTGATTAATAAGCCAAGAGGGGCCGAGTTACCGGAACCCAATGTGTGGTACTAACTGTTCATGGATCACAAACACAGAACTTAGTTCCTGAGGACAGCTGCAATGAGACAACCCACCATGTACTCCTACATGGCCTCTCACCGCTACCTTTACCAAATCATGTTCACACACTTAGCTCACACACAATAGGACATGTTCACCACATTCCAATTCATCCCTGATGAATCAGACCTGACTCAACTCTAAGCAGTAGCAGGCATGACAAACAAGCATGAATGAGTAGGCACATAAGGGCTCAAACAACTCCTACTCATGCTAGTGGGTTTCATCTATTTACTGTGGCAATGACAGATCATGCAGAGGAAAGGGGTTCAACTACCGCAGTATGTAACAGTTGAATCGCCGTTGTCCTAATGTAGTAAAAGAGAGTCGGAGCGAGAGAGTGGGATTGTATCAGAATGAACAAGGGGGTTTTGCTTGCCTGGCACTTCTGAAGATAGTATAGTTCTTCATCAGTGTCATCGAATTCATCGCTGGATCAACGTCTACTGAGGGGGGACAAACAGCGGCAACTGAGAAAGAACACAATCAACACATGACGATATGCAACAATATGATGTATGCTATGACATGGCAATATGAATGTGTTTTGGGCTAATGCAAGCTAGAACATATTGAAATGAGTCCATTTGAACCAAAGATTCAAAAGCAAACCCATTTTATGAAGTCATATTAGTGCATTAACTTGTTTGACCTAAACAGCAAGGTTAAAGTGTTGTAACATGCATGAAAGTAGCATGGATGGATAGATTGGATTTTTCTGATAATTTTTCATATATAAAACTTTTCATTTGGAGTTACGGTTTAATTTCTATGATTTTTCAAAGTTTTGGATATTTTCTGAAATTTCCTGGATTATTTTTAATCCAGAAAATTATTAACTGCGTCAGCATTGTGCAAGCATGACGTCAGCGAGTCAACTGAGGCTGACCAGGTCAAACCTGACCAATGGGTCCCAGTGGTCAGCGACTCAATGGCTAATCTGAATTAAAATTAAGCTAAACTAATTAGTAAGGGGGTTGGCCCCACAGGTCAGTGTCTCAACTGCTTAATAGGGTAATTAGCACTAATATTTTGCCTAACCTAAATTTAAATTGGGGCGGGGCCCACGTGTTAGTGAGATAGAGAGTTAACAGAGGGTTATTTAACTTAACCCGTGTTTATTTAGCTGGTGGGGCCCTAATGTCAGCGACTGGTGGGGTTTAATTAGCGGTGTCATCAGGCTCTAATGAAGGCCACGTCGGCGCCACGTCGGCAATCGCTGGAGCCTGGCCGACGGTGACCCAAACGACGGCGGCGCGGCTCAGATTTGTGCCAAGGGCGATGGTTTGGCGCGCGGTTTGCGCCTACGGATTGCTGGCACACGCGCGCATCCATTCCAGCAAGCACCAGCAGCTGGGATGGCCGGAGCTCGCCGGAACAAAGCTCGTGACGGTGGCCGGAGTTCGGGTTTGAGCGGGCGCAGGGCTGCGGTGCGCTAGGAGGCCAGCTGAGGGGCTGGGAGGCCCCCAAGGAGTGCCCTGAGTGCGGTGACGCGCTTGGGAGCGAGCTGCGATGGCTAAAGTGGCGGCGGCGACATGGCCGGTGGTAGAAGCTCTCGGGCGCGGTGGGGAACGGAGCTAGGGGACGAGGGTGGGCACGAGAGTAGAGGGGAAAGGAAGAGGGGCTCACGGTGGTTCTGCAAGGGTGGTTGGCGGGCTCGGGGGTGCACTGGTAGTGGCGAATTGACCGACGAGGTGCCTCGGTGGCCGGCGATGGTGGCGATGAAGCAGCGCGTCCGAGGCTGGGCGGATCGTCGAGAAGGAAGAGGCAGATGAGGCGGAGCTCGTGGACAGCTCGGAGAGGCAAGGTGGTGGCGGTGGCCGCGGGTATGGCGATCGGCGTCGGCGAGCTCGCTCGGTGGCGTGCGAGGGAGGGAGGGCAGAGGAGGGGAGAGTGAGCTGAGAGAGAGGGGAAGGACCAGGGGGCTCGGGCGTCTCCAAGCGCGTCGGATTGGAGTGGGGAGGAAGCAAGAGGTGGAAGCAGGAGGTGGCTTCGCCTCCTGTGCGTGCGCCACGCCGTCGTCCTCCTTGCAAAGGAAGGAGATGACTGGCGCCTGGCTCTGGTGGGCCTGGCCGTGCTGGGCCGTGTCAGGTGAGCGCCAGGTAA
The DNA here is from genome assembly GCF_056163025.1 of Triticum urartu. Lineage (NCBI taxonomy): Eukaryota > Viridiplantae > Streptophyta > Magnoliopsida > Poales > Poaceae > Triticum > Triticum urartu. The sequence continues at coordinate 563,420,197 of NC_141875.1, forward strand.
GTGCTTTCTCCCTCTCTCTCTTATTTGTTTCAGTTTTTCTAATTTCCGCTACTATTTTGCAAATAAAATACTAACCAAAACACTTTAGTTAATTCTGTAAATTTTTGTGAGGAATATTTGAATTATTTTCAAACCACACAACAAATTTCAGTATATTTGGAGCAACCAATATTTAATGGTAAATTTTAAACTCCAACTCAAATACCATAATGAATTAATTCAGTGACCAAAATGTCCTGGCAAAATATGCATCATCTCTGGTAGAGGCTTTCACCTTTTTCCATAAATCATGAACATTTTAAAAGGATATTTTGAGGTCATTGAAAATATTTTGGTTGAACCTATTTCAATTGCATTTGTGCTAGGGTTTATCAATCCCCAATTCAAATTTCTTAAATTTAAACATGATGACATGAATGCTTTCATGCAACTAGTTACAAGCAAATCTAGGGCCATGACAAAAGGCTTGCTTCAGCTCAGCTCCGACTTGAAGTCAAAGATGCAATGAAGATGTCAGAGGACTGCCGTGCACACCATCATGCCTTAGATCTAGTGTTGATGCATCTAGCATTGACACAACTGAGGTCTACTCAGCTTCTTCAGCTGTTTGGGGGGGGGGCGACCTGGCCAGGCCTAGTGCCTTCTGAAGTGCTCTCAGTTTTGTATATTCTTTTGTCGGCGCGTTTATTTGCACTGGTGGCAAACTTTGATGCCCAGTGGATGTAATATGTGTGATAGCCGTGGTAGCCTAGCGTAAGTTGCTTGCTTATTTATTTCCTTGTTGTCTTGTTTATTTGTTTGCTTCTAGTCATTGCAGTTCTTTTTCCGCGGTTTGCTAGTGGCTGCAATAACCTATTTTTTAAAACTAGGCCACAATAACCATGGGCTAATATTTACTGTAGTGACACTGGGCCTCCTACGGGCCGTAGAAACAATGGGCCTTCTACGGGCCGTAGAAACAATGGGCCTTCTACGGGCCGTATCATCAATGGGCCTTATACGGGCAGTATGATCGATGGACAAACATGGGCCAATAACAGGCCGCATTATGGCCGCAAACAGGCTAGAGTTGGAATCGTTCGTTCATGGGCCAACCATAACGGGCCATCGTTAATAGGCCGTATTTGATGACGCTATGAAAACGGCTCAACGTATTAACGGACCACAAACAGGCCGACTGTAACGACGGGCTGAATTTGGCCCACAAGCAGAATATGACAGTAATGGGCCGTAAGTAAACAAATGCTGGAAATGAGCCCAAGAATAAATGGGCTCTGAGAAGGCCGAAAGATAGCATGGGCTGGAAACGGCCCAACGGAATAACGGGCCGTTAATGGGTATAAAGTGATACACTGTTCATTACGGGCCAGTTTCACCACGGGTCGTTAATGGGTGTAAAGTGATACACTGTTCATTACAGGCCAGTTTCACCACGGGCCGTTAGTAGGCCAAGAGTTACATAGGGCCTCATATGGGCAGAAAGACATCATGGGCCATACATGGGCCAGAAGTGAAAACGGGCTAGAATCATATTGGATGGCCCAGATGACGCTACTGGGCCTAATTCGGATAGGGCGTAACGGGCCTTGGGTTAGCGGGTTGTAAATGGGCTATATTCGAACAGGCCGTTAACCGGCTTTCCATGGGCCGGCCTGCCAGCTTTTAACCAAGTCAAACGGGCCGGCCTTTTCACAGGAATGGGCCTCTGTTGGGCCGTGCCACGTGTCGACATATCATAGGCGCCTTCCGTCCAATGAGTGGTTGGCATCTGTCCCAACGATGAGTCGACACGTGTTTCCTCCAGCCAATGATGATTTTACACATGGAAAATCCCCATTGGTCGGGGCTGTTAACGGGTTATCGGATCCAAAACCCGACCCGATAGCTTAACGACGTTCCGTTACGGTGGATGCCACGTCTCGGTCACCCTTGACGAAAGCACTTCTATGATGCGCGATTTATCGTCATGGAAGTGGACACTTCCGTGATGATAATTTTGGTAATGTCATGGAACACTTCTACGATAGCACAGGTATGACTATCTTGATTCTGTCATAAATTTGTCATGGATGTACATGCATGACAAAAAAAGCGACCTACTGTGACAAACATGTATCATCACGGAAGTGTATTTTTTTAGTGTATGGTCGTGTTCATGCCAACCACGTTGATCTCAATGAAGTTCTAGACCAGCCTGCTACTGTGATGGGTACACTCCTCGTAAATTTAGTACCAGCATCCGTTTTATTTGATACTGGTGCATCGCATTCATTCATGTCACAAGATTTTGCATAGTTGCATGACATTAAATGCGAGGACATGAACGCTTCGCTATTAGTACACACCCCTGCGGGCCAATGTCGGACCTCCATGATTTGCAACGATGTCCCCGTTGAAAACGAAGGGCTAGAATGCCTTGTCTCTCCCATTGTACTGAAGTCTTGTAGCATTGACCTCATTCTGGGAATGGATTAGTTGAAAGCGCATACTGCTTCTATAGTTTGCGCCACTAAGACCGTCCATCTGGCACACCCTTCTGATGAAATAATTACTTACCAGGCTCATCTGGTTCAGAATGCTGAGGAAGGACTTTATGACTTGAATGCATTGAATGCTGCACCACTCGAGGGCATTGAAAAAATTCCCGTCGTTCGCAAATTCCAAGACGTCTTTCCTAAAGAACTTCCAGGGATTCCCCCTGCTAGAGCTGTCGAATTCATCATGGACTTGAAACCTGGCACCACTCCTATAGCCAAAGGGCCCCAGAAGATGCCGCCGCATGAACTCATCGAGCTTAAGGAGGAGATCGACAAATCTCTTCGCAAAGTTTTCATTCTCCCTAGTTCTCTCCTTGGGGAGCACCTTCTCTCTTTGTTAAGAAGAAGGATGGGACGAACCGATTAGTCCAAGACTACCGTCCTATTAACCAAGCCACCATTCAGAACAAATATCCCCTCCCTCGGATCAATGATCTGTATGATCAACTGGCTGGTTCCTCAGTGTTCTCCAAACTCGACTTGAGGTTGGGTTACTGAGGGAGTCCTGGATTAGGGGGTATCCGGACAGCCAGGTTATATCGTTTGGCCGGACAGTTGGACTATGAAGATACAAGATTGAAGACTTTGTCTCGTGTCCGGATAGAACTTTACTTGGCGTGGAAGGCAAGCTAGGCAATACAGATATGTATATCTCCTCCTTTGTAACCGACCTTGTGTAACCCTAGCCCCCTCCGGTGTCTATATAAGCCGGAGGGTTTTAGTCCATAGGACAACATACAATCATACCATAGGCTAGCTTCTAGGGTTTAGCCTCTCCAATCTCGTGGTAGATCAACTCTTGTACTACTCGTATTATCAAGAATAATCAAGCAGGAAGTAGGGTTTTACCTCGATCAAGAGGGCCCGAACCTGGGTAAAACATCATGTCCCCTGCCTCCTGTTACCATCTGCCTTAGACGCACAGTTCGGGACCCCCTACCCGAGATCCGCCGGTTTTGACACCGACGTTGGTGCTTTCATTGAGAGTTCCTCTGTGTCGTCACCATTAGGCTTGATGGCTCCTTCAATCATCGATGGCGATGCAGTCCAGGGTGAGACTTTTCTCCCTGGACGGATCTTTGTATTCGGCGGCTTCGCACTGCGGGCCAACTCGCTTGGCCATCTGGAGCAGATCGAAAGTTACGCACCTGGCCATCAGGTCAGGTTTGGAAGCTTAAACTACACGGCCGATATCCGCGGAGACTTGATTTTCGACGGATATGAGCCCCTGCCGAGTGCGCCACACGGTCTCGATGAGCAGAATTTAGCTCTACCATCGGACAGTGTTCTGGAGATCGCGCCGGCGACTGCTTCGACCCTTAATTCGGAGCCAATCGCGCCATCCATGGATGGGTGGATAGACCCCGCCATGGAGGCCGTACCCTCAGTGGTGATCGAGCCGAGGATCGACCTTACCCCTGACGGGAGCCGTGACGCCGAACTACCGGATTCTTCCCCGGCCACGGACTCCGAACCGCCCGCGCCCGTGCCTATCGAATCCGACTGGGCGCCGATCATGGATTTTACCTCCGCGGATATCTTTCAGCACTCTCCCTTTGGCGACATACTGAACTCATTAAGGTCTCTCTCCCTGTCAGGAGAGTCCTGGTCGAATTATGTTTGGCAGGATTGGGATGTGGATGACGAAGAAATTCGCCGCCCACCCACCACCCACTTAGTAGCCACTGTCGACAATTTAACCGACATGCTCGACTTCGACTCCGAAGACATCGACGGTATGGACGATGATGCGGGAGACGAAGAGGAACCACTACCCACAGGGCACTGGACAACCACCTCATCATATGATATATACATGGTGGACACACCCAAAGAAGGCAATGGCGAAGAGACAGCGGAGGATAACCCCTCCAAGAAGCAACCCAAGCACCGACGTCAGCGGCGCTGCACTAAGTCTCGCCAAAGAAAAAGCGGTGACCCCGGCACAGGAGACAATAGCACTCCGGACAGTGCCGAAGACGACAACAATCCCCTCTAGCAAGATTTAGGGCAGGAGGATGGAGAAGCCAGCCCTCCCGAGAGAGCGGCAGATGGAGAGGCGGAGGATGATAATTACATGCATCCCTCCGAAGATGAGGCAAGACTCGACGATGACGAATTCGTCGTGCCTGAGGATCCCGTCGAAAAAGAGCGCTTCGAGCGCCGGCTTATAGCCACGGCAAATAGCCTTAAGAAAAAGCAACAACAGCTTCAAGCTGATCAAGATTTCCTAGCCGACAGATGGACTGAAGTCCTTGCGGCCGAGGAATGTAAACTCGAACGCCCCTCCAAGAGTTACCCAAAGCATAGGTTGCTACCCCAACTGGAGGAGGAAGCACTCAAACCCGCATCTTCTACATATGATGCGGCTGACCGGCCACCTCGTGGCCGCGACAGAGAGGCATTTCAACCAAAAGCTCAGCCGCACTCCGACGCCACTCAAATAAAAATGTTAAGGCATGGGGGAATACACCAGACCTGCGAGACGTATTGGAGGACAAAGCAAAACATGCAAGATCGTTCTACGGATCACGAGGGCGCGTCACGATAATCGTCATGCCGGATACAGTAAAAGTAAGTCCGGCCGGGCCGAACACAGCGGACAAGACTCATTTGAGCTGCATCGCGATATAGCCCAGTACAGAGGCGCCGCACACCCCCTATGCTTCACAGACGAAGTAATGGATCATCAAATCCCAGAGGGTTTCAAACGCGTAAATATAGAATCATACGACGGCACAACAGATCCTGCGGTATGGATCGAGGATTTCCTCCTGCACATCCACATGGCCCGCGGAGATGATCTACACGCCATCAAATACCTCCCACTCAAGCTCAAAGGACCAGCTCGGCATTGGCTCAACAGCTTGCCAGCAGAGTCCATTGGCTGTTGGGAAGATCTGGAAGCCGCATTCCTCAACAACTTCCAGGGCAGTTACGTGCGACCACCAGATGCTGATGACTTGAGCCACATAATCCAACAGCCAGAGGAATCGGCCAGGCAATTCTGGACACGGTTCCTAACAAAGAAAAATCAAATCGTCGACTATCCGGATGCGGAGGCCCTAGCAGCTTTCAAACACAACATCCGTGACGAATGGCTCGCCCGACACCTCGGCCAGGAAAAGCCGAAATCTATGGCAGCCCTCATGACACTCATGACCCGCTTTTGTGCGGGAGAGGACAGCTGGCTGGCTCGCAGCAACAACATATCAAAGAACCATGGTACTTCGGATACCAAGGACGGCAATGGCAGGTCACGTTGCAACAAACATAAGCGCCGCATTAACAACAACAATACCAAGGATACGGCAGCCAATGCCAGATTCAAAGGCTCTAAACCCGGTCAGCGGAAAAAGCCATTCAAAAGAAGCACTCTGGGCCCGTCCAGTTTGGACCGTATACTCGATCGCTCATGTCAGATACACGGCACTCCCGACAAGCCAGCCAACCACACCAATAGGGATTGTTGGGTGTTCAAGAAGGCCGACAAGTTAAATGCCGAAAACAAAGATAAGGGGTCACATAGCGATGACGAGGAGGAGCCCCGGCAGCCGAACACCGGAGGACAGAAGAGGTTCCCCCCACAAGTGCGGACGGTGAACATGATATACGCAACCCACATCCCCAAGAGGGAGCGGAAGCATGCACTAAGGGACGTATATGCGTTGGAGCCAGTCGCCCCAAAGTTCAACCCATGGTCCTCTTGTCCGATCACCTTCAATGACAGGGACCACCCCACTAGTATCTGTCATGGCGGATTCGCCGCACTGGTCCTAGACCCAATTATTGACGGATTTCACCTCACTCGAGTCCTTATGGATGGCGGCAGCAGCCTGAACCTGCTTTATCAGGACACAGTGCGCAAAATCGGTATAGACCCCTCAAGGATCAAACCCACAAAAACGACCTTCAAAGGCGTCATACCAGGTGTAGAGGCCCATTGCACAGGCTCGATCACACTGGAAGTGGTCTTTGGATCCCCGGATAACTTCCGAAGCGAGGAGTTAATCTTCGATATAGTCCCGTTCTGCAGTGGCTATCATGCACTGCTCGGGCGAACCGCATTCATGAGATCCAATGCGATACCGCATTATGCATACCTCAAGCTCAAGATGCCAGGACCTCGGGGGGTCATCACAGTTAATGGAAACACAGAGCGCTCTCTCCGCACGGAGGAGCACACTGCGGCCCTCGCAGCAGAAGCGCAAAGAAGCCTCTTAAGGCAATCCACTAGTTCGGCGATCAAGGACCCGGACACCTTCAAGCGCGCCCGGATTAATCGGCAACAGGTCCGCCTTGCATGTTCCGAGCTCGCATAGGAATGCGGCCCCCACCCCGGTCCCATCCAAATGGCGAAATCCGTGCCACACGTACATAATTATGCATTAAAAATACCATGGGCACAGGTGGGGAGGGGGGCACAACTACGACACGCCCCAAGACGCGGCTCAACCGCACTAGGGGCTTCCCGCTTTGTTATTTTTCTCTTTCAGGACTTTAATATGTGGAAACCTTGTCCGGCAGCATGATTGCCGGACACATGATGCAGCAACCAAGGAGGCAGAAAGCTATGTCGCACCATGGAACTCCCAGGTGGATTACGATAACGAGTGAAATACTTGCTTTAATACCATTCCTCAGCTTGCCCTTGGAGGGGACATGTCAAATAGTACTACTTTTTGCTTATCGCACTACTTGTATCTTTCCGCTTTAACGCACCTTTTTGAATAAACAATGCATAACACTAAGACTATTATTGCATTCTTCTTTTTTATACATATATATGTTCATGCATAACATCCAGCACCCATACACTCTGGTACGGCCAATACGCTAGGGGCTTAAGCATACCCCATAATACGGCGTGAGAAGTCCGAACACTTTCGACAGTGCGGCACCCCGAACTTATAGCATTATATGCATCAGCTCCGAATCATGTCTTGGGTCAATAGTTGGGTTTGTCTGGCTCCCATGTTTTGGTACCTTACGTTCCACTGTATCGACTAAGGTAGCACTGGGAGAACTACTATGATTGTGCCCCAGTTTTGCTGGGCTAAGCACCTCAGTAGAGAAAGCTAAAACTGACTGTCATGATAAGGCGAGAGACTGGTCGCTGTTCGAGAGGTTTCGAGTCCCTAAAGACTTAGGCCGCTTAGAGCGAGGAGTCGGCTCTGTCCGGCTTAAGGCGTGTATAGCGCCCCGAATTCGGCCTTCCGAATACTAGGGGCTTCGCCGAAATTTAAAATTATAGAATTATATGGCTAAGTGAGAGTGATAAAGCATTATAGTCCGATTGGCTTGTTCGTTGTGCTGAGCACCTCCCTCGAAGGACCCAAAAATGGGAACAAGAGTGCTCAGGTTTATCCGAACACCCCAGCACTCGTGGCATGGGGGCAGAAGCTGACGACTAGCCATCTCTCAGATTTGATAAACAGCCGAACAGAAGGTAATATTTTAAATTCAAACAAGCGTTGCATAGCGCATATGAACATGTTTTCATCATACAGGATCACACGAGCAAGTTCATTCAAATATTACATCTTTCGCACACTCGTCCGCTACAAGACGGGCACCCTTTAGGACACCCTCATAATCCATCTCGGGGTGGCGATGCTCCTTGCCCTGCGGCGGCCCCTCCTTCACCAGCTTCACGGCGTCCATCTTGGCCCAGTGCACCTTCGCACGGGCGAAAGCCCGACATGCACCTTCGATGCAGACGGACCGCTTGATGACTTCCATCCATGGGCAGACATCCACAAGCCGCCTCACCAGGCCGAAGTAGCTGTTGGGAAGGGCGTCGCCATGCCACATCCAGACTATAAAGCCCTTCATGGCCTGTTCGGCCGCCTTGTGCAGCTCGACCAGTTGCTTCAGCTGGTCGCTCATAGGCATCGGGTGTTCGGTCCTAGTATACTGAGACCAGAACAGCTTCTCCGTCGAGCTTCCCTCCTCGGCCTGTTAAAACTTGGCGGCATCTGAAACGCTGCGGGGCAAATCTGCGGATGCTCCTAGAGAGCTCCGGACTCGGGTAAGTAACAAGTAATTTACTTGCACATGCTTGCTTTGCATATTGAATGCCTTACCCGCCGCTATCTTCCTCATCGCCTCAATCTCCTGGAGGGCTTTTTGGGCTTCGGCCTTGGCATTCTTTGTGCTCTCGAGGGCCGTGGCAAGCTCAGACTCTCGCGTCTTCGAGTCAAGCTCCAATGCCTCGTGCTTCGTCACGAGAGCTTGGAGCTCTTGCTGCACCTCACCCACCCGTGCCTCTTGTTTTTCCCACTTGGTGCGCTCCTTGGCTGCTTTATCTTCGGGCTCGGACAACGCTTGCTTTAGGGTCGCCACTTTGGTCATGGCCCCTGGCAAATTCATGATGATCCTGTCATTTTGCAATCGCATCTTTATATATGTATATATATAGACAAGGTATTACTTACCTTTGTTCTCCTCGAGCTGCCTCTTGGCAAGGCCGAGCTCCTTCTCGGACCCTTCGAGGTCCTCCTTTACTGCGGCAACCTCCGCAGTCAGTGCGGCAGAGGCCAGCAGCGAAGCCTGCATACGCATATAGACATACTTATATTAGACTCCTGCAGATATTATTTGATCCTCTACTCGATTTTTCTTTGTGAACACCAAACAGAGCATCAGTGTAACGCCCCAGATATAACTTTCCCAATTTGTAATCCAACTCTTGCCGTTTCCGGCGTTAAGTTATATTTATTTCTCGGGTTCGGGTCTTTGTATCCATGTGTTGTTTTCGTTTTTGTGCATCTCACATCATGTCATCATGTGCATTGCATTCGCATACGTGTTCATCTCGTGCATTCGAGCATTTTCCCCGTTGTCCGTTTTGCATTCCGGTGCTTCGTTCTCCTCCGGTGGTCATTTCTAGCTTTCTTTCATGTGTCGGGATTAAACATTTCCGGATTGGACCGAGACTTGTCATGCGGCCTTGGTTTACTACGGGTAGACCGCCTATCAAGTTTCGTATCATTTGGACTTCATTTGATACTCCAACAGTTAACCGAGGGACCGAAAAGGCCTCGTGTGTGTTGCAGCCCAACCCCCCTCCAATTTGGCCCAAAACCCACCAAACTCTGCTCCATGTCCTACAGCGTTCGATCACGATCGCGTGGCCGAAAACCGCACCTCATTTGGACTCTCCTAACTACACTTATGCCTATAAATACATCCCCTTCATTTCGGATCTCTCCGTCTTCCCGAAACCCTAGTTTAAAAAAAACAGATCCACCGCCGACGGACACGTCTGCCACAACGCCGGACGTGTCCGCCCGCTCCGCCTGAGCCAGTCCCGCGCCGCCACCTGTCCCGCGGGCAGACCACTTCGCCGCCGCTCCCACCGGCCCGCCGGGGCCCAGGAGGGGCCCTCCCGGCCCGTAGCCGCGCGCCGCCAGCTCCCTTCATCCCCGATGCTGTCCAACCACCGCGCCACCACGCCCTGACGCCGGGCCGGCAGCCGCCAACGCCGGCGCCTCGCGCCACCTCGCCTCGGGGCCCGGTCGCCCCTCGCCGCCCCCGCGCCGCCGCGGCCACGGCGACCCCGGCCGCGCCGCCCCTCGCCACCTCGTCACCGGATCCGGTCTCCCCCGCTGCTCCGGCCTCCTCCCGCGTCTCCAGCGAGCTCCAAGTCCGGCGGTGAACAGTGAACTCCGGCGATCTCCTCGTGAAGCGTGCAGATCTCAGATCCAAAAAATCCTCTCGGTTGACTTTTCGCTCCCGAATCCTAATTTTTGTGCTAACTTTGACCGGTGATATCTCCGCATCCGTAGCTCCGTTTTGGACATATAGTATATCAAAATGTTCTTCTCGACGGGTACATCATTTCATTCCATTGCATCATTTTCATTTGAGTTCATCTTGATGCCCGAAATGCTACTAGAAGGAGGCTTCGTGAGATACGTGTCAGATCTGCTAGTTCATCTTAGACTTTTGTCATTTTTGCCATGATTTATGTGTGCATGATATGCCTGTGAGTCCTTCATATGTTTTGTTAAGCATCTTGTTATCTTTCCAGAGGTGCAACCCATGCATTTTTAGGATGTGTGTGGTGACTTGTGCAATCTTGCAAAGTGAGGCACCCGGTAAATCAGTTTTCAGGGACTTAGTAGTTTTCACTAAGTTTGGGATATTTTAGTTCATGTTGCCATATGTTCAGCTTGTTTCCTAGTGATCCGTGCCTCTTTTGAGGATGATCAGTAAAGGAGTTTTGTTAATCATGTTGTGCTCTATCCATACATGTCTTTACTTGCAATTTTGGGGCACCATAGCTTGAGTCAATCGAGCTCTACTTTTGCTTCGTGGTGAATGTGGGCAGATCGTCAACTCGTTTGCGATTTTGCCGGCGTTATTGTAGTGGTTCCGTGCATGCTATGCCATTGTTCTTGCCATTTCTAGCTAGAATTTTGTGTCTTCTTAATGGATGTATGCTTGCCTTGCCATGAATTGCACCGTAGTGAGTGCATCGAGCTCGTTTACATGCCTTCGTGAGTTAAATTCCAGCATGTCTCAGTTTTCACCAAGTCTGAAAACTGATTGTGTTTGAGCTATGTTCAAGTGCTCGTTAGTATATTTTGTGATCCCTTTTGGCCCCAGGTCATTTTGGGACTTTCGTTAAGCTTTTTGAGTAGCTCCATGCCATGTTCTTACTTGACATAATGAGGCCATGTATCATGTTGTTTTGCTGCTCCGAAGAGGGCTTCGTGATCTGAAATTTCAGACAAGTGTTAATTTCACAAAGTCTGGAATCGGTTTTGCATATGCGTTTTTACCATGCTTGTTTGAACCCCATAATGGATGAATTGGCCGTGGCTCAGTGCTAGTCTTTTGTTAAGCATTTTGTGTACATCCCTTCCATGTCTTTTGTTGTCCTGTTTGGTGGTGTAGCATGTTCATTTCGTTGCATTTAGATGCCTACTTGCTGTAAATCGCAGATCGGTGTCATATCTTAAAACGCTTGCCATTTCCAAACCGTAACTCCAATTCCAATGATCTTTATATCGTTTTCAAGCGATTTCATCCCCTCTATCCAGTGGCACACTTGGTTTTCCAAGTTGAGGCCAGGTTCATGTATTTTCCTGTCACGTCTTGCATTTTGCATCCCGCATCGCATCCCGCATAGCATACCATCTTTGCATCTTATTGTTGTCCTTGCACGTGGTTGATTGTATCCTTGTTGCTTGTTTGTGTTGTTTGGGTAGAGCCGGGAGACGAGTTCGCTAACGAGGAGCCCGTTGAGTTTGCTTGTGAGGATCCAGACAACTCTGACAGCTTTGCAGGCAAGATGATCATACCCTCGAAATCACTACTATCTTTGCTATGCTAGTTTGCTTGCTCTTTTGCTATGCCAATGCTACGATGCCTACCTTTTGCTTGTCAGCCTCCCAATTGCCATGTTGAACCTCTAACCCACCTTGTCCTAGCAAACCGTTGATTGGCTATGTTACCGCTTTGCTCAGCCCCTCTTATAGCGTTGCTAGTTGCAGGTGAAGATTGGAGCCGTTCCTTGTTGGAACATTTATTTACTTGTTGGGATATCATTATATTGCTGTGTTATCTTAATGCATCTATATACTTGGTAAAGGGTGGAAGGCTCGGCCTCTCGCCTAGTGATTTGTTCCACTCTTGCCGCCCTAGTTTCCGTCATATCGGTGTTATGTTCCCGGATTTTGCGTCCCTCACGCAGTTGGGCTATAATGGGAACCCCTTGATAGTTCGCCTTGATTAAAGCTTTGCCAGCAATGCCCAACATTGGTTTTACTTTTTGCCACCTATCCTTTTTCTTCCCTTGGGTTTCCGGAGCCCGAGGGTCATCTTATTTAAACCCCCCCGGGCCAGTGCTCCTCTGAGTGTTGGTCCACCTGTCAGCTGCCGGTGGCCACCAGGGGCAACTCTGGGCTGGCCTACCCGTACCTAGGACAATATGAGTGTGCCCTGAGAAAGAGATATGTGCAGCTCCTATCGGGATTTGTCGGCACATTCGGGCGGTGTTGCTGGTTTAGTTTTGACCTGTCGAAATATCTTGTTGTACCGGGATACCGAGTCTGATCGGTGTGTCTTGGGTGGAGGTCTATTCCTTTGTTGACCGTGGGAGCTTGTCATGGGCTAAGTTGGGACTCCCCTGCAGGGATTGAACTTTTGAAAGTCGTGCCCGCGGTTATGGGCAGATGGGAATTTGTTAATGTCCGGTTGTAGATAACTTGAACTAAACTTAATTAAAATGAATCAACCGTGTGTGTTACCGTGATGGGCCCTTCTCGGCGGAGTCCGAGAAGTGGACATGGTGTTGGATCTATGCTTGCGCAGGGTTGTTCCTTTAGATTCTCGCTCGTGCCTTGCCTCCTCTTCTCGCTCTCTTTTGCGTATAAGTTAGCCACCATATATGCTAGTCGCTTGCTGCAGCTCCACATATACTTGCCTTATCCTTCCTATAAGCTTAAATAGTTTTGATCGCGAGGGTGCGAGATTGCTGAGTCCCTGTGGCTCACAGATACTATAAATCCAGATGCAGGTCCAGGTGTTTCCGCTCCAGGTGACGCGTACGAGCTCAAGTGGGAGTTCGACGAGGACTCTCAGCGTTACTACGTCTCTTTTCCTGATGATCAGTAGTGGTGCCTAGTTGGGGTTCGATTCAGGGCCTTGTCGCATGCTGGGTTCTTTTCTATTTTGGCGCCGTAGTCGGGCCATGAGTGTTTGAATGATGGATGTTATTTATGTACTTTGATGTGACGTGGCGAGTGTAAGCCAACTATGTTTCTCCCCTTATTACTTATTACATGGGATGTTTGTGACGATTTCCTAACATGCGACATTGCTTTCAATGCGGTTATGTCTCTAAGTCGTGCCTCGACACGTGGGAGCTATCGCCGCATCGAGGGCGTTACAAGATGGTAATCAGAGCCTTCCCCGACCTTAGGAGCCCCATTGCTTGATCGTTTTTAGAAGCCGAGTTGTGTCTAGAAAAATGTTTTGAGTCTTTTAGGAATTATATATCGGAGAGCTTAGGAATTCTTTTTACTTCCCAATCTCCTCATCGCTCTAGTAAGGCATCTTGACGTAGAGTTTTGACTCTTCTCTTCTCAAATTTCACTAAAAAAATTTTTTAGGATCACGCGAGTATCTTGGATTTGTTCCGATGGCTTATGATGAGAATACTGTCTTGGTGCCTCCTGTCAGGGGTTTAGTGGAAGTGTCCCGGGGAGTTGAGCTATGAGGTGTTGTCATCATAATTTTATCGTTGCAATTCTGGAATACTTGAGATATGTTCGCCAACATCGAAAATCTCTTTTATGCAGTTCGTTGGTGAGATAACCTCGACGCCACAAAGTACAGGGGCGGGAGTTCAGGAGTATCGCCATAACTTGTATAGCGGATGCTTTTCGAAGGTTGAGGTAGATGGTTTCGAAGGTTTCTTGGTTATGTGTTGAAGGATGGATACAAATGGATGTAGGATTTGCTAGTTTGGGTGAGATATTATTCTTCCCCTATATCCCCAACACCTGATTGCATAACCGGAAAATTTCGGGAGTTTCATAGGTGGGAATTCTTGTAGCTCTAGTTCTTCTTCCACGGATATTGGTTTGAGATTGGGATTTCTTACCGATTATTCGTTCTTGATCCGTACCTTGTTGATTTTATTCTTCTACCTAATTCTACGTGGCTTTGCAATTTAGGGATATGTGACCACCTCAAGAGAAATGCATTCGTTCTTTTGTTTGGATGTGAAGACTATGTTGCAATTTTCATTCTGTTGTGTTCAGCTTCAATATTTTTCTATCAATGTGCTAATGGTGGTCAACCTCTTCAGGGTGGCTCCTCCAACGCGCACGACTCCGAATCCTGATCCGCCACCACCTCCTCCTCCTCCGGAGGCATGGCAAGCTGTGATGGCCGCTACTAATGCAAACACACAGTTGATCATGCAAATTCTCCAAGAGCACAATCAAGGAAGGCAAGGGAATCAAGGCAACAATCAGCACCACTTTGCTACACTGAACCAGTTCCTTGCTAATGGTCCAAAGACGTTCAGCAGTTGTGTTGAGGCTTCCGATGCTGACGATTGGCTTGTGGATCTGGGCAAGCATTTGGAATGCAGCAACGTCAGGCCTGAAGATTTCGTCAAGTTCGCTTCTTTCCAGCTCAAAGATCAGGCAGCAGAATGGTTCCAGCAGTACAAAGATTCCAGAGGTGGACGTTTGATCACTTGGGATGATTTCCGTCAAGATTTCCGAGCTCATCACATCCCTCAAAGTGTGGTTGAAAGTAAGCGTGAGGAATTCCGCAATCTGAAGCAAGGCTCTTTGTCTGTCTATAACTACAACAAGTTGTTCCAAAGGCTCGCCCGTTTTGCCAAGCAGGATGTTCCTGATGAGAAGAGCATGATCTATCAGTTCAGGGGTGGTCTTCGTGAAGAAATTCAGCTCGCTCTTGTCCTCTTTGAGCCGTTGAGATACGATGAGTTCTACAACATGGCACTGAAGCAAGAGGCTGCTCAGTTGAGGTGTGATGCTTCCAGGAAGCGAGCCAGAGATGTTACTCCTTCCTCGACTCAAGTGGCCAAGCAGCAGAAGTTTTGGCTTCCTCCTCCTCCGTTCCGTCAGCCGTATCAGCAGAAGAGCAAAGGTGGCAGTGGTTCTTCCCACCCACCCAGCCCTGGCTTTCAGAACAAGTCTTCGTCTCAACCTCCAAGATCGAGTGCTCCGTACCACCGTCCGCTTTCAGAGGTCACGTGCAACAAGTGCCAACAGAAGGGTCACTATGCCAACAAGTGTTTCAACCAGAGGCGTCTTCCTCCTCCTCCTCCTGTGAGATCGGCAAGTACAGCAGTGGTCAAGCATAATCCCAAGCATGCCAAGGTCAACTTGATGAACGCAGCTCAGGCAGAGGATTCTTCAGATGTCATCATGGGTAACCTTCCTGTTAATGATATTCCTGCAAAAGTTCTTTTTGACACTGGTGCATCGCATTGCTTCATCTCAAGACCATTTACATCTAGGCATGAGTTGGCTTCACGAGTTTTGCCTAGTCCTTTAGCAGTTGTCTCTCCTGGTAAGTGCATGCAGGCTAACTCCATCGTTCCGGATGTTACTATCACTTTGGGTGACTACAAATTTCTGGCTTCTCCTACGGTTCTTGGTGACTCAGATACCGATCTTATTCTCGGAATGGATTGGCTTTCCAAGCACAAGGCTCAGCTTGATTGTGCAGCAAGGCAGATTCAATTGACTCATTCGTCTAAGGATGTAATTGTCTTTGCCGCTCGTGATGATACCATCCGTCTGTTTTCTCTCAATGAGAAGGGTGAAATGGATGCTATCTCGCAAATTCCAGTCATTTGTGAGTATCAAGACGTCTTTCCAGAAGAGCTCCCAGGAATACCTCCGCACCGGCCAGTTCAATTCGTGATTGATCTTGAGCCCGACACAGAACCTGTGTGCAAGCGTCCTTACAAGCACGGACCAGAAGAGTTGAAGGAGCTGAAGAAACAACTCAATGAGCAAGAGAGAATGGGTCTCATCCGGCCTTGTTCTTCTCCGTGGGGTTGTGGTGTTATTTTTGTGAAGAAGAAGGATGGTTCGGAACGACTTTGTGTTGATTACCGACCATTGAACAAGAAGACCATCAAGAACAAGTACCCACTTCCCAACATCAATGAGCTGTTCGAACAACTAAAAGGTGCTCAAGTATTCTCCAAGCTTGATCTCCGTATGGGCTATCATCAGATTCGTATCCGTGAGCAAGATATTCCCAAGACGGCGTTCAGGACAAGTTTTGGTTCATATGAATACACTGTCATGTCTTTTGGCCTCGTCAACGCTCCTCCGATGTTCTCTCGCATGATGAACTTCATCTTCAACGCCTACACCAATGACTTCGTTTTGGTCTATCTCGACGACATTCTGGTTTTCTCCAAGAACAAGGAAGATCATGCCAAGCATTTGCGTTTGGTTCTCGATAAGCTCAGGGAACATCAGTTCTACGCCAAGTTCTCCAAGTGTGAATTTTGGCTCGATGAGGTTCTTTATCTTGGTCATATCATCTCTGCCAAGGGCATTGCCGTGAATCCTGAGAAGGTGTCTGCAATTGTGAATTGGGAACCTCCTCAGAATGTGAAGCAACTCCGCGGTTTCCTCGGTCTTGCAAGCTATTGCCGAAGATTCGTTGAAAACTTTTCTAAGATCGCCAAGCCTCTCTCTAATCTTCTTCAGAAGCACGTCAAGTACGTTTGGTCTCCGGAGTATGATATTGCTTTTAACACTTTGAAAGAGAAGTTGATCACTGCTCCAGTTTTGACTCCGCCTGATGAATCCAAGCCGTACGAGGTCTTTTGTGATGCCTCTCTCCAAGGTCTTGGCGCAGTTTTGATGCAAGAGAAGAAAGTTGTTGCTTATACCTCTCGCCAGTTCAAGCCTAATGATAAGAACTAGCCCACTCATGATCTCGAGTTGGCGGCAGTTGTGCATGCTTTGTTGACTTGGAGACATCTTCTATTGGGAAGAAAAGTGGACATTTTCACTGATCACAAGAGTCTCAAGTACATCTTCACGCAGCCTAATCTGAACCTCAGGCAAACTCGATGGGTCGAGATGATTCAAGAGTATAATCCGAGTATCGAGTATACTCCAGGCAAGGCCAATGTGATCGCTGACGCTTTGAGCAGAAAAGCATATTGCAACAGTCTGATTCTTAAGCTTCATCAACCCGAGCTTTGTGAAGCTTTCCGCAAACTGAATCTGCAAGTTGTTCCTCAAGGTTTCCTCGCCAACCTCCAAGTCTCTCCTACATTAGAAGACTAGATTCGCCAAGCCCAGCTTCTTGATGCTATGGTGAAGAAGGTGAAGATTGGGATTGCCAAGAGTCAGTCCAAGTACCAGTGCTATCGCCTTGATGACAAGGACACTCTCTTCTTCAAGGATCGAATTGTGGTACCCAAAGGTGAACTTCGTAAAGTGATCATGAACGAGGCTCACAATTCTCTCCTCTCCATCCACCCTGGGAGTACGAAGATGTATCAGGACCTCAAGCAAGCTTATTGGTTGACTTGAATGAAGCGCGAGATCGCTCAATTCGTGAACGAATGTGATGTCTGCAGAAGAGTGAAGGCAGAACATCAAAGGCCAGCAGGTCTCCTCCAACCTCTTGCCATTCCAGAATAGAAGTTTGACCACATCGAAATGGACTTCGTGACTGGGTTTCCAAAGTCCAAGCGTGGCAATGATGCTATATTCGTTGTCATCGACAAGCTCACCAAAGTGGCTCACTTTCTGCCTATCAAAGAGTCGATCACTGCAGCTCAATTGGCGGAACTCTATACCTCTCGGATTGTCTCTCTGCACGGTATTCCTCAAGTGATATCTTCACACCGTGGCAGCATCTTTACCTCCAAGTTTTGGGATTCTTTTCAGAAGGCCATGGGCACCAACATCCGCTTCAGCACTGCTTTCCATCCTCAAACAAGCGGTCAAGTTGAGCGTGTCAACCAGATTTTTGAAGATATGCTCAGGGCTTGTGTGATCTCCTTCGGCACGAAATGGGAGGATTGTCTTCCTTATGCTGAATTCTCCTATAACAATAGTTTTCAAGCAAGTTCGAGCAAGGCCCCATTTGAAATTCTGTATGGTAGGAAGTGCCGTACTCCTCTCAACTGGTCTGAAACCGGTGAACGTCAGCTGCTGGGTAATGACTTAATCACAGAGGCGAAAGAAATGTGCAAAGTCATTCGTGATAACCTCAAAGCAGCCCAATCCCGCCAGAAGAGCTACTATGATAGTAAGCACCGTGATTTGGCTTTCGAGATCGGAGATCATGTTTACCTCCGCGTCTCTCCTATGAAAGGTACTCGTCGCTTCGGTATCAAAGGGAAGCTTGCCCCTAGATACGTGGGACCTTTCAAGATTGTCAGCAAGAGAGGCGACCTCGCCTATCAGCTCGAGCTTCCTTCAAACTTTGCAAATGTTCATGATGTGTTCCATGTCTCTCAGCTTCGAAAGTGCTTCAAGACGCCTGACCACACAGTCAACTTTGAGGACATTGAGCTCCAAGAATATCTTTCCTATCGTGAGCACCCAGTTGCTATTCTTGAAGAGACCGAACGCAAGACTCGCAACAAGTCAATCAAATTTCTCAAAGTCAAGTGGTCTCACCATTCCGATCGTGAAGCTACCTGGGAACGCGAGGATCACCTTCGTTCTGAGTACCCGGTGTTCTTTCAGTCCTAGATCTCGGGACGAGATCCTTTCGTCGTGGTGGAGTGTTGTAACGCCCCAGATATAACTTTCCCAATTTGTAATCCAACTTTTGCCGTTTCCGGCGTTAAGTTATATTTATTTCTCGGGTTCGGGTCTTTGTCTCCGTGTGTTGTTTTCGTTTTTGTGCATCTCATATCATGTCATCATGTGCATTGCATTCGCATACGTGTTCATCTCGTGCATTCGAGCATTTTCCCCGTTGTCCGTTTTGCATTCCGGCGCTTCGTTCTCCTCCGGTGGTCATTTCTAGCTTTCTTTCGTGTGTGGGGATTAAACATTTACGGATTGGACCGAGACTTGTCATGCGGCCTTGGTTTACTATGGGTAGACTGCCTGTCAAGTTTCGTATCATTTGGACTTCGTTTGATACTCCAACGGTTAACCGAGGGACCGAAAAGGCCTCATGTGTGTTGCAGCCCAAACCCCCTCCAATTTGGCCCAAAACCCACCAAACTCTGCTCTATGTCCTAGAGCGTACGATCACGATCGCGTGGCCGCAAACCGCACCTCATTTGGACTCTCCTAGCTCCACTTATGCCTATAAATACATCCCCTTCATTTCGGATCTCTCCCTCTTCTCGAAACCCTAGTTTAAAAAAAACAGATCCACCGCCGACGGACACGTCCGCCCGCTCCGCCCGAGCCAGTCCCGCGCTGCCACCTGTCGCGCGGGCGGACCACTTCGCCGCCGCTCCCACCGGCCTGCCGGGGCCCAGGAGGGGCCCTCCCGGCCCGTAGCCGCGCGCCGCCAGCTCCCTTCATCCCCGACGCCGTCCAACCACCGCGCCACCGCGCCCCGACGCCGGGCCGGCAGCCTCCAACGCCGGCACCTCGCACCACCTCGCCTCGGGGCCCGGTCGCCCCTCGCCGCCCCCGCGCCGCCGCGGCCACGGCGACCCCGGCCGCGCCGCCCCTCGCCACCTCGTCGCCGGATCCGGTCTCCCCCGCTGCTCCGGCCACCTCCCGCGTCTCCGGCGAGCTCCAAGTCCGGCGGTGAACAGTGAACTCCGGCGATCTCCTCGTGAAGCGTGCAGATCTCAGATCCAAAAAATCCTCTCGGTTGACTTTTCGCTCCCGAACCCTAATTTTTGTGCTAAATTTGACCGGCGATATCTCCGCATCCGTAGCTCCGTTTTGGACATATAGTATATCAAAATTTTCGCCTCGACGAGTACATCATTTCATTCCATTGCATCATTTTCATTTGAGTTCATCTGGATGCCCGAAATGCTGCTAGAAGGAGGCTTCGTGAGATATGTGTCAGATCTGCTAGTTCATCTTAGACTTTTGTCATTTTTGCCATGATTTATGTGTGCATGATATGCCTGTGAGTCCTCATATGTTTTGTTAAGCATCTTTTTATCTTTCCAGAGGTGCAACCCATGCATTTTTAGGATGTGTGTGGTGACTTGTGCAAGCTTGCAAAGTGAGGCACCCGGTAAATCAGTTTTCAGGGACTTAATAGTTTTCACTAAGTCTGGGATATTTTAGTTCATGTTGCCATATGTTCAGCTTGTTTCCTAGTGATCCGTGACTCTTTTGAGGATGATCAGTAAAGGAGTTTTGTTAATCATGTTGTGCTCTATCCATACATGTCTTTACTTGCAATTTTGGAGCAACATAGCTTGAGTCAATCGAGCTCTACTTTTGCTTCGTGGTGAATGTGGGCAGATCGTCAACTCGTTTGCGATTTTGCCGGAGTTATCGTAGTGGTTCCGTGCATGCTATGCCATTGTTCTTGCCATTTCTAGATAGAATTTTGTGTCTTCTTAATGGATGTATGCTTGCCTTGCCATGACTTGCACCGTAGTGAGTGCATCGAGCTCGTTTACATGCCTTCGGGAGTTAAATTCCACTAAGTCTGAAAACTGATTGTGTTTGAGCTATGTTCAAGTGCTCGTTAGTATATTTTGTGATCCCTTTTGGCCCCAGGTCATTTTGGGACTTTTCTTCAGATTGTTGAGTAGCTCCATGCCATGTTCTTACTTGACATAATCAGGCCATGTATCATGTTGTTTTGCTGCTCCGAAGAGGGCTTCATGATCTGAAATTTCAGACAAGTGTTCATTTCACAAAGTTTGGAATCGGTTTTGCATATGCGTTTTTGCCATGCTTGTTTGAACCCCATAATGGATGAATTGGCCATGGCTCAGTGCTAGTCTTTTGTTAAGCATTTTGTGTACATCCCTGCCATGTCTTTTGTTGTCCTGTTTGGTGGCTGTAGCATGTTCATTTCGTTGCATTTAGATGCCTACTTGCTGTAAATCGCAGATCGATGTCATATCTTAAAACGCTGGCCATTTCCAAACCGTAACTCCAATTCCAATTATCTTTATATCGTTTTCAAGCGATTTCATCCCCTCTATCCAGTGGCACACTTGGTTTTCCAAGTTGAGGCCAGGTTCATGTATTTTCCTGTCACGTCTTGCATTTTGCATCCCGCATCGCATCCCGCATAGCATACCATCTTTGCATCTTATTGTTGTCCTTGCACGTGGTTGATTGTATCCTTGTTGCTTGTTTGTGTTGTTTGGGTAGAGCCGGGAGACGAGTTCGCTAACGAGGAGCCCGTTGAGTTTGCTTGTGAGGATCCAGACAACTCTGACAGCTTTGCAGGCAAGATGATCATACCCTCGAAATCACTACTATCTTTGCTATGCTAGTTTGCTCGCTCTTTTGCTATGCCAATGCTACGATGCATACCTTTTGCTTGTCAGCCTCCCAATTGCCATGTTGAACCTCTAACCCACCTTGTCCTAGCAAACCGTTGATTGGCTATGTTACCGCTTTGCTCAGCCCCTCTTATAGCGTTGCTAGTTGCAGGTGAAGATTGGAGCCGTTCCTTGTTGGAACATTTATTTACTTGTTGGGATATCATTATATTGCTGTGTTATCTTAATGCATCTATATACTTGGTAAAGGGTGGAAGGCTCGGCCTCTCGCCTAGTGATTTGTTCCACTCTTGCCGCCCTAGTTTCCGTCATATCGGTGTTATGTTCCCGAATTTTGCGTCCCTCACGCGGTTGGGCTATAATGGGAACCCCTTGATAGTTCGCCTTGATTAAAGCTTTGCTAGCAATGCCCAACATTGGTTTTACTTTTTGCCACCTATCCTTTTTCTTCCCTTGGGTTTCCGGAGCCCGAGGGTCATCTTATTTAAACCCCCCCGGGCCAGTGCTCCTCTGAGTGTTGGTCCACCTGTCAGCTGCCGGTGGCCACCAGGGGCAACTCTGGGCTGGCCTACCCGTACCTAGGACAATCTGAGTGTGCCCTGAGAAAGAGATATGTGCAGCTCCTATCGGGATTTGTCAGCACATTCGGACGGTGTTGCTGGTTTAGTTTTGACCTGTCGAAATATCTTGTTGTACCGGGATACCGAGTCTGATCGGTGTGTCTTGGGTGGAGGTCTATTCCTTCGTTGACCGTGAGAGCTTGTCATGGGCTAAGTTGGGACTCCCCTGCAGGGATTGAACTTTCGAAAGCCGTGCCCACGGTTATGGGCAGATGGGAATTTGTTAATGTCCGGTTGTAGATAACTTGAACTAAACTTAATTAAAATGAATCAACCGTGTGTGTTACCATGATGGCCCCTTCTCGGCGGAGTCCGGGAAGTGGACACGGTGTTGGAGTTATGCTTGCGCAGGTTGTTCCTTTAGATTCTCGCTCGCGCCTTGCCTCCTCTTCTCGCTCTCTTTTGCGTATAAGTTAGCCACCATATATGCTAGTCGCTTGCTGCAGCTCCACATATACTTGCCTTATCCTTCCTATAAGCTTAAATAGTTTTGATCGCGAGGGTGCGAGATTGCTGAGTCCTTGTGGCTCACAGATACTATAAATCCAGATGCAGGTCCAGGTGTTTCCGCTCGAGGTGACGAGTACGAGCTCAAGTGGGAGTTCGACGAGGACTCTCAGCGTTACTACGTGTATTTTCCTGATGATCAGTAGTGGTGCCTAGTTGGGGTTTGATTCAGGGCCTTGTCGCATGTTGGGTTCTTTTCTATTTTGGCGCCGTAGTCGGGCCATGAGTGTTTGAATGATGGATGTTATTTATGTACTTTGATGTGACGTGGCGAGTGTAAGCCAACTATGTTTCTCCCCTTATTACTTATTACATGGGATGTTTGTGATGATTTCCTAACTTGCGACATTGCTTTCAATGCGGTTATGTCTCTAAGTAGTGCCTCGACACGTGGGAGCTATAGCCGCATCGAGGGCGTTACAATCAGGGGCTACTGTCTATGCGGTAATATTTTTCCTATATTTTAAATATTTACCTCAAATCCTGTTAGAAGGCTGGCACATGCTTCAGTCAGTCCGCTCTTGGCGGATTGAACCTTCTTGATCATCGCACTCATAATAGTGCGATGCTCTTCATCGATGGAAGCGCCACGAAGCGCTCCCAGAAGGTTGTCCGGTGCCTCTGGATGGACAGAGGACACCGGCACGGGCGTGTTACCCCTTTTGGAAGGGGGCCGCCTGCCCGAGTCCGGAACCACTGGAGGTTCCGGCGCGGTGTCCGGCTGAGTGCCGAACTGGGAGCCCCCGGGAGCCTTCCTCCCTTTGCTCCTGGAGTCCGGAAGGTCGCCTTGAGGCGCGTCCGGGACTGTCTCTCGCCGGCTCGGTGCCCCTAGAGACAATACCTCGGCATTGTCCGTAGGGCAAGGGGAGGAGGCGGTCGGAAGGGATCACTATCCATATCCGACGAATCCAAGGAGCCGTCCGACGAGGATACGTCGATACGGGCTTGGGGCTGTCTGCATAATCATATTCAGCGTTAGGAGAAGCAGTGCGACAATGGTATGCTATGAGTTACTCCGGTATCCGAATACTTGCGACTTCGCCAGGGGCATGGCCCTGAGCAGCCACTCGTCTTCGCCGCCGCCGGCGGTGGTGGAGCAGTCCGGAAGGAGAGTCCTTCCCTTCTTGGACCCTTCGGCCCTCCCGGTTGGGGAGGCCTTCCTTTTCTTGTCTCCCCTGGTTGGAGGGGGAGCATCTTCATCTTCCTCCTCCTCATTGTCATGGGAGGAGTGTGTCGCGGAGTTATCGGACGATGAGTCCGATACCACCTGGTGCTGGGAACTCTTCCGGGTTCCCTTGGCCTTCTTATTGGTGTTCTCCGGCACCTTATAAGGAGCCAGAGTCAGCATCTCCATTAGGAGAACGTTCGCGGTGTCTTCGGGCAGGGGGGCGGACAGTTAATCTGCTCCGATGGCTCCACCCAGTCCTGTCAAAGGCATGGGAGCTAAGACCCCGCACATGGTTAAACTATGGGAAATAAAATATCCTACCGGATGTACAGAACTTACAGAATTCGCAGGGCGCTTCGCGCTCAGCCCGCGGTCCTCGGTAAGAGAGGGGGGACCTCGGCACCCTTGAATAGCACCCTCCAGACGTCTTTATGCGTCGTGTCGAAGAGCTCACTTAGAGTCTGGTGCCGGGCCGGGTTGAACTCCCATAAGTTAAAATCCCGTTGTTGACATGGGAGGATCCAGCGGAAGAGCATGACCTGGACTATGTTGATAAGCTTGAGCTTCTTGCTTGTCATATTCCGGATACACTTCTGGAGTCCGTCCAACTCCACCGATGGACCCCAGGACAGGCCCTTCTCCTTCCAGGAAGTGAGCCGCGTGGGGATTCCGAATCGAAACTTGGGGCCGCCACCCAGTTGGTGTCGCGCGGCTCGGTGATGTAGAACCACCCCGATTTCTACCCCTTTACAGTCTCCACGAAGGAGCCCTCGAGCCATGCGACGTTGGGCATTTTTCCCACCATGGCTCCGCCGCATTCCGCTTGCTGGCCGCCCACAACCTTTGGCTTGATATTGAAGGTCTTCAGGCACAGGCCAAAGTGGGGCCAGATGCGGAGGAAAGCCTTGCACACGACAATGAACGCTGAGATGTTGAGGATGAAATTTGGGGCCAGATCATGAAAGTCCATCCCATAATAGAACATGAGGCCGCGGACAAATGGATGGAGGGGAAACCCCAGTCCACGGACGAAGTGCGGGAGGAAGACCACCCTCTCGTGAGGTTCTGGGGTAGGGATGACCTGCCCCGCGGCTGGCAGCCGGTGCGCGATATCCGTGGCCAAGTATCCGGCTCCGCGTAGCTTTTTGATGTGCCCCTCCGTGACAGAGGAGGCCATCCACTTGACTCCCGCTCCGGACATGTTTGGAGAAGGTTGAGGGGAAAGATGCGGACTTGGGTGCTGGAGCTCGAGTGCGCGAGAATGGATGAGCAAGGAGGAAGGAGTGGGAAGAAAAAGAAGGTGAGATCTTATCCCTTTATAAGCGCGGATTAAACTATGCGCCCCCACTAGCCTGGTAAAACTCGCTTATCCCCCAAGCACCGTAATTGATGGCATGGTTGGGTTACCTACGTCCGTATTGATGAGAATCCCGTAATAAGGGGAACACGATCTCTGCTTTGACAAGACGTGTCAAGAAACCGCCTCGCGTTATGTGCGGGACTGGTTAAAGAAAAACGGTTCGAATAATTACTGGAACATGACGTGATGTCGTGCTGCCAAAACGTGTCAGCAGATTAGATTTGTGGAAATATTATTCTCTCTACGGTAGTATGTGGAACTTATTTTGCAGGGTCGGACACTATCCTTGTATTCAAATTCTTCCGTGGTGTATTCGGAGGAGGAACCCGCCTTGCAATGCCGAAGACAACACTGCGCACCGGACTCATCGTCATTGAAGCCTGGTTCAGGGGCTACTGAGGGAGTCCTGGATTAGGGGGTATCCGGACAGCCGGATTATATCCTTTGGCCGGACTGTTCGACTATGAATATACAAGATTGAAGACTTCGTCTCGTGTCCGGATAGAACTTTACTTGGCGTGGAAGGCAAGCTAGGTGAGGGAGTCCTGTATTAGGGGGTGTTCGGGTAGCCGGACTATACCTTCAGCCGGACTCCAGGACTATGAAGATACAAGATTGAAGACTTTGTCCCATGTCCGGATGGGACTTTCCTTGGCGTGGAAGGCAAGCTTGGCGATGCGGATATTCAAGATCTCCTACCATTGTAACCAACTCTGTGTAACCCTAACCCTATCCTGTGTCTATATAAACCGGAGGGTTGTAGTCCGTAGGACATCAACTCCATATACAACAATCATACCATAGGCTAGCTTCTAGGGTTTAGCCTCCTTGATCTCGTGGTAGATCTACTCTTGTACTACCCATATCATCAATATTAATCAAGCAGGAGTAGGGTATTACCTCCATCGAGAGGGCCCGAACCTGGGTAAAAACATCGTGTCCCTTGTCTCCTGTTTCCATCCGGCCTTGACGCACAGTTCGGGACCCCCTACCCGAGATCCGCCGGTTTTGACACCAACATTGGTGCTTTCATTAAGAGTTCCTCTGTGTCGTCGCCTTTAGGCCCGATGGCTCCTTCGATCATCAACAACGATGCGGTCCAGGGTGAGACTTTTCTCCCCGGACAGATCTTCGTCTTCGGCGGCTTCGCACTGCGGGCCAATTCGCTTGGCTACCTGGAGCAGATCGAAAGCTATGCCCCTGGCCATCAAATTAGGTTTGCAAGCTTAAACTATACGGCTGACATCCGCGGAGACTTGATCTTCGACGGGTTCGAGCCACGGCCAAGCGCGCCGCACTATCTCGAGGGGCATGATCTAGCTCTTCCTCCGGACAGTGTCCTGGAGGCCGCACATGCACCGGTTCCGACCCCTAACTCGGAGCCTATTGCGCCAATCGAGGATGAGCGACTGGACATCACCTCGCGGGCTGTGATCTCAAAGGCGATCGAGCCGAGCGCCAGCCCCGCACTCTGCATGACCCGTGACTCCAAGGATCCGGACTCCTCCCCGGACTCCGAACCCCCCGCGCCCCTGCCGATCGAATCCGATTGGGCGCCAATAATGGAGTTCACCGCCGCAGACATCTTTCAGCACTCGCCTTTTGGCGATATCCTGAATTCTCTCAAGTCTCTCTCTTTATCAGGAGAGCCCTGGCCGAACTGCGGCCAACGAGGATGGGATACGGACGATGAAGAAATTCAAAGCCCACCCACCACCCACTTTGTAGCCACTGTCGACGATTTAACCGACATGCTTGACTTCGACTCCAAAGACATCGACAGTATGGACAACGATGTAGGAGACGAACAGGAACCAGCACCTGTAGGGCGCTGGAAGGCCACCTCGTCATATGACATATATATGGTGGATACTCAAAAGATGGATATGGCGATGGAACAGTGGGGGATGACACCTCCAAGAAACAGCCAAAGCGCCGGCGTCAGCGGCGCCGCTCTAAATCCCGCCAAAGCAAAAACGGTGATTCCGGCACGGGATATAATACTATCCCGGATAGCGCCGAAGAACACCCACCCCAGCAAGATTCGGTACAGGAAGATGGAGAAGCCAGCCCTCATGAGAGAGCGGCAGACCGAGAGATCGAGGATGATAACTATATGCCTACCTCCGAAGACGAGGCAAGCCTCGATGACAATGAATTCGTCGTACCATCAGACCCCGCCGAACAAGAGCGTTTCAAACGCAGGCTTTTAGCCACGGCAAGCAGCCTCAAGAAAAAGCAGCAACAGCTTAGAGCTGACCAAAATTTGCTAGCTGACAGATGGACTGAAGTCCTTGCGGCCGAAGAGTATGAACTCGAACGCCCCTCCAAGAGTTACCCAAAGCGTAGGTCGCTACCCCGATCAGAGGAGGAAGCACCTACATCACTAGCGCACAACATGGCAGACTGGCCACCTCGTGGCCGCGACAGAGAGGCCTCTTGGCCCTCCACCCAAGCCATGCCCCAACGGTGCTCAACTAAGGCACGGGAAAATGCGCCAGACCTGCGAGACGTACTGGAGGATAAGGCAAGACAAACAAGATCGATCTACGGATCGCGCAGGCACCCTATGGCACGTGATGATGATCTTCACTCTGGATACAAAAAATCCGGTCGGGCTGAACACAACAGACATAGCTCTCCCGAGCTGCGTCGTGATATAGCCCAGTACAGAGGCGCCGCACACCCGCTATGCTTCACGAATGAAGTAATGGATCATAAAATCCCAGAGGGTTTCAAACCCGTAAACATCGAATCATACGATGGCACAACAGATCTGGCGGTATGGATCGAGGATTAAATCCTTCACATCCACATGGCACGCAGTGATGATCTACACGCCATCAAATACCTCCCGCTCAAACTTAAAGGACCGGCCCGGCATTGGCTTAACAGCTTGCCAGCAGACTCAACCAGTTCTTGGGAGGACCTGGAAACCGCATTCCTCGACAACTTCCAGGGCACTTACGTGCGACCACCGGATGCCGACGACTTAAGTCACATAATTCAGCAGCCAGAGGAATCGGCCAGGCAATTCTGGACACGGTTCCTAAAAAAGAAAAACCAGATAGTCGACTGTTCGGACGCAGAGGCCCTAGCAGCCTTGAAGCATAACATCCGCGACGAGTGGCTTGCCCGGCACCTGGGACAGGAAAAGCCCAAATCTATGGCAGCCCTCACGACACTCATGACCCGCTTTTGCGCGGGAGAAGACAGCTGGCTAGCTCGCAGTAACAACTTATCAAAGAACCCTGGTAATGCGGATACCAAGGACAAAAGTGGTAGGACACGTTGGAATAAGCAAAAACGCCGCGTTAGCAGCGACAACAATGAAGACATGGCAGTCAATGCCGGATTCAGAGGCTATAAATCCGGTCAGCGGAAAAAGCCATTCAAAATAAATACTCAGGGCCCATCCAGTTTGGACCAAATACTCGACTGCTTGTGCCAGATACATGGCACCCCCGAAAGGCCAGCCAATCACACTAACAGGGATTGTTGGGTGTTCAAGCAGACAGGCAAGTTAAGAGCTGAAAACAAAGACAAGGGGCTGCACAGTGACGACGAGGAGGAGCCCAGGCCGCCGAACAACAATGGACAGAAGGGCTTTCCCCCACAAGTTTGGATGGTGAACATGATATACGCAACCCACATTCCCAAGAGGGAGCGGAAGCGTGCGCTACAGGACGTATACGTGATGGAGCCAGTCACCCCAAAGTTCAACCCATGGTCCTCCTGCCCGATCACTTTTGATCGAAGGGACCATCCCACTAGCATCCGTCATGGCGGCTTCGCCGCATTGGTTCTCGACCCAATCATCGACGGATTTCATCTCACAAGAGTCCTCATGGACGGCGGCAGTAGCCTGAACCTGCTTTACCAGGATACAGTGCGGAAAATGGGCATAGATCCCTCAAGGATTAAGCCCACAAAAACGACCTTTAAAGGCATTATACCAGGTGTAGAAGCCAATTGTACAGGCTCAGTAACACTTGACGTGGTCTTCGGATCCCCGGACAATTTCCGAGGCGAAGAGTTAATCTTCGATATAGTCTCGTTTCGCAGTGGCTATCACGCCCTGCTCGGACAAACCGCATTCGCAAAGTTCAATGCGGTGCCGCACTACCCATATCTCAAGCTCAAGATGCCAGGCCCTCGAGGAGTAATCACGGTCAACGGAAACACCGAACGCTCCCTCCGTACGGAGGAGCACACGGCGGCTCTCGCAGGGGAGGTACAAAGTAGCCTTCTTAGGCAATTCTCCAGTCCGGCCGTTAAAAAGCCAGACACTGCCAAGCGCGCCCGGAGTAACCCACAGCAGGACCGCCTGGCATGCTCTGAGCAAGCGTAGCAATGCGGCCCCAACCCCAGCTCTCGCGACATAGCGAAACCAGTGCCTCGCGTACATAACTACGCCCTTGAAATACCATCGGCACAGGGGAAGGGGCACAATAACGGCACGCCCAAAATACGGCTTAAAACATACTAGGGGCTGCCGGATTCTTTTTTCAATTTTTTCTTACTTTCAGGACTCCATACTTCGGACGACCTGTTCGGCAATTCGACTGCCGCACAAACGATGCAAGATCCAGGGAGGCAGACAAGCCATGCCGCATTATGAAACTCCCAGGTGGTCTCTGTTACAAGCAGTATACCTGTTTTGAATACAATTTCGCGGGCTGCCCCTGGTCAGGACATGTTAAATAGTCCAATATCTTTTTGCTTATCGCACTATTTGTATCGTTCGGCTTTGATAAATAGCCTCTCTATAAACAATGCATAACTTTTTGTCTATTTTTTGCATTATCCTCTTTTCACATATATGTTTATTAATTGACATGATTGCACCCGTACACCATGGTACGGCAAACACGCCAGGGGCTTTAGTACCCCTCATTATGGTGTGAGAAGTCCGTACACTTTCACAAGTGCGGCACCCCGAACTTATAGCACTATATGCATTGGCTCCGAATCATGATTTGGGTCAATAGTTGGGTTTGCCCGGCTCCTATGTTTTGGTGCCTTACGTTCCGCTATATCGGCTAAGGTAGCACTAGGAGAACCACTGCGATTGTGCCCCCGTTCAGCTGGGTTAAGCACCTCGTTGGAGAAAGCTAAAACTGACTGTCATGATGAGGCGAGAGACCGGTCGCTGTTCGAGAGGTTTTTCGAGTCCCTAAAAGACTTATGCCGCTTCGAGCGAGGAGCTGGCTTTGTCCGGCCAAGGCGTGGATAGCGCCCCGAACTCGGTCTTCCGAACTAGGGCTTCGCCGAAATTTAAAATTATAGAGTTCTATGGCTAAGTGAGAGTGTTCAAGCATTATAGTCCGATTGCCTGGTTCGTTGTGCTGAGCGCCTCCCTCGAAGGACCCAACTATGGGAAAAAGAGCGCTCGGGTTTGTCCCGAACACCGCAGCACTAGTGGCATGGGGGCAGAAGCCGACGACTGGCCATCTCTCAATTTTTTGATAATCGGCCGCACAGAAAGTAATATTTTAAATTCAATAAGCATTGCTTAGCGCATATGAATAAGTTTTCAGCGCTCAGGATAAACACGAGTGTGTTCATTCAAAAATCACATCCTTGGTACATTCATCCGCCACAAGGCAGGTACCTGCAAGAACATCATTGTAGTAGTTCTCGAGCTTGTGATGCTCCTTCCCCGGCGGCGGCCCGTCCTTCACAAGCTTCTCACCGTCCAGCTTACCCCAGTGCACCTTTGCACGGGCAAGGGCCCGACGGGCACCTTCGATGCAGACGGAGCGCTTGATGACCTCGAGCCTCGGACAGGCCTCCACCAGCCGCCGCACCAGCCGGAAATAGCTCCCAGGCAGGGCCTCTCTGGGCCACAGCCGAACTATGAAGCCCTTCATGGCCTGTTCGGCTGCCTTGTGGAGCTCGACCAACTGTTTCAGCTGGTCGCTC
The DNA here is from genome assembly GCF_056163025.1 of Triticum urartu. NCBI lineage: Eukaryota > Viridiplantae > Streptophyta > Magnoliopsida > Poales > Poaceae > Triticum > Triticum urartu. The sequence continues at coordinate 563,451,251 of NC_141875.1, forward strand.
AAGGGCACAGGGTGTCCGGCCTCAGAATACTGAGACCAGAACACCTTCTCCATCGAGCTGCCCTCTTCAGCTCGGTAGAATGCGGCGGCGTCGGATACGCTGCGGGGAAGATCTGCGAATGCCCCTGGAGAGCTCCGGATTCGGGTAAGTAACAAGTAGTTTACTTTTATATTTCTGCTTTGCATAAAGAATGCCTTACCCGCTGCTATCTTCCTCATCTCCTCCAACTCCTTGAGGGCCTTTTGGGCTTCGGCCTTGGCAGACTTGGCAGTCTCAAGGGCCGTCGCGAGCTCGGATGCTTGCGCCTTTGACTCAAGCTCCAAACTCTCATGTTTTTTCATGAGAGCCTGAAGCTCTTGCTGCACCTCGCCGACCTGAGCCCCAAATCTGTCTCGCTCGGTGCGCTCCGCGGCCGTTTTCTTTTCGGCCTCAGACAGCGCCTGCTTAAGGGTCACCACCTCAGTCGTGGCCCCTACAATAAGCAGTACAATCCTGTTATTTTTTGTAATCACGCCTTTTTATAGGCACTTTTTCTGTAAGGTATTTCTTACCTTCCTTCTCCTCGAGCCGCCGCTTGGCAAAGTCGAGCTCTTGCTCGGTCCGCTCGAGGTCCTACTTCAGGACACCCACCTCCGCAGTCAGTGCGGCGGTGGATAGCAGCGAAGCATGCATACGCATATTGACTCTTTTTTGTTAGACTCCTGCGAAATTTAATAGATCCTCTATTCGGCTTTTCTTTCCGAACGCCAAATAGAGCATCAGGGGCTACTGTCTATGCGGTAATATTTTTACTTACCTTGAAGCCTGTTAGAAGGCTAGCGCAAGCTTCAGTCAGTCCGCTCTTGGCGGACTGAACCTTCTGGATCACCGTACTCATAATAGTACAGTGCCCCTCGTCGATGGAGGCACCGTCAAGCACCTCCAGCAGATTGTCCAGCACCTCCGGTTGGACGGAGGCCACCGGCTCAGAAGGCTTGCTCCTCTTGGAAGGAGTTCGTCTACCGCGGTCTGGAACTGTGGAAGACTCCGGCGCGGTGTCTGGCACAAAGCCGGACTTGGAGCCCTGGGGGGCCTTATCCCCTTCACTCCTGGAGTCCGGGAGGTTGCCTTGCGGCTCCTCCAGGACCACCTCCTCCTGCTCCGGTGCTTGTCGCGACGCCACTTCGGCGTCGTCTGCAGTGCGGGGGGAGACAGCGAGCGGAACTAAGTTCACGTCTGATGAGTCCAGGGAGCCGCCTGACGATTCATTGAATTCGGCCCGGGGCGGGCTGCATAATTACGTTCTACATTAGGGAAAGCTGTGCAACAAAGGAACATCATGAGTTACTCTGATATCCGAACTTACGATTTCGCCGGACGCTTGGCCCTGTTTGGCCACTCCTCTTCGCCCTCTTCGGCGTCGGGGGAGCAGTCCGGCGGAGGGGTCTTCCTTTTCCTAGACCCCTCGGCCTCCCCCGTTGGGGCGGCCTTCCTCTTCTCTCCTCCCTCTGCTGGGGGAGGAGAGTTTTCTTCTTCCTCCTCCTTGTTTTCATGGGAAGAGGGCGTCTCGGACTCGTCGGATGACGAGTCCGACACCACCACGTTACGGGCACTCTTTTGAGTCCCCGTGGTCTTCTTGGCCTTCTTTTTCGGCACCACATAAGGCGCCGGAACCAGCAGCTTCACTAGTAGAGCTGGGGCTGGGTCTTCGGGCAGTGGAGCCGGACAGTTAATCGGTCCGGATATCACCCGCCAAGCCTGTCAAAGGTAAGGGAGTTTAGATCCCGCATAGAGTCAAACTATGAAAAAAGCTTAACATCTTGTAAAAGGTGAAGATAGCTTACCTCGCTAGCGTGACGCTGCGAGCTGTATCCGCGGTCCTCGGAAGCGGATGCGGGAGCCTCGGCGCCCTTGAATAGCACCTTCCAGGCATCTTCGTACGTCGTGTCGAAGAGACTGCTAAGGGTTTGGTGCTGCACCGGGTCGAACTCCCACAGATTAAAATCTCGTTGTTGGCACGGGAGGATCCGGCGGACGAGCATAACTTGGATTACATTAACAAGCCGGATTGGCTTGTTCACCAGGGACTGGATGCATGTTTGCAATCTGGTCACCTCTTTTTCGTCACCCCATGACAGGCCCGTCTCTTTCCAGGACATAAGCCGCGTGGGGGGTCCGGATCGGAACTCGGGGGCTGCGATCCAGTTCGGATCGCGTGGCTCGATGATGTAAAACCACCCGGATTGCCACCCCTTTAGGGTCTCCACAAAAGATCCCTCGAACCATAGGATGTTGGCCATCTTGCCCGCCATGGCGCCTCCGCACTCCGCCTGGCTGCCGCGCACCACCTTGGGCTTGACGTGGAAGGTCTTGAGCCAGAGGCCGAAATGAGGGCGGACGTGGAGGAAAGCCTCGCACACGACGATAAACGCCGAGATGTTGAGGATGAAGTTCGGGGCCAGATCGTGGAAATCCAGGCCGTAGTAGAACATGAGCCCCCGGACAAATGGGTGGAGTGGAAAACCTAGTCCGCGGAGGAAGTGGGGAAGAAATACTACCCTCTCATGGGGCCTCGGGGTGGGAAGAAGCTGCCCCTTTTCGGGAAGCCGGTGCGCGATGTCCTTAGACAGGTATCCGGCCTTCCTTAGCTTCTTGACTTGGACCTCCGTAGCAGAGGAGACCATCCACTTGCCTCCCGCTCTGGACATTGCTGGAGAAGATTGAGGTGGAAATGCGGGCTTGGGCGCTGGAGCTCGAGTGCGCAGGAGACGGATAGGCAAAGGAGGAAGAAGGCGTAGGTAAAAAGGTGGATCCTTATCCCCTTATATGGGCGGATGCGGTTGTGCGTCCCCACCAGCCTAGTAAAACTCGCTTGCCTCCCAAGCGCCGTGATAAATGGCGCGGTTGGGTTACCCACATCCGTATTGATGAGAATCCCGCCTTGCAATGCCGAAGACAATCTGCGCGCCGGACTCGTCGTCATTGAAGCCTGGTTCAGGGGCTATTGAGGGAGTCCTAGATTAGGGGGTGCTCGGGTAGCCGGACTATACCTTCAGCCAGACTCCAGGACTATGAAGATACAAGATTGAAGACTTCGTCCCGTGTCCGGATGGGACTTTCCTTGGCGTGGATGGCAAGCTTGGCGATGCGGATATTCAAGATCTCCTACCATTGTAACCGACTTCTGTGTAACCCTAACCCTATCCGGTGTCTATATAAACTGGAGGGTTGTAGTCCATAGGACATCAACTCCATATACAACAATCATACCATAGGCTAGCTTCTAGGGTTTAGCCTCCTTGATCTCGTGGTAGATCTACTCTTGTACTACCCATATCATCAATATTAATCAAGCAGGAGTAGGGTATTACCTCCATCGAGAGGGCCCGAACCTGGGTAAAAACATCATGTCCCTTGTCTCCTGTTACCATCCGGCCTTGACGCATAGTTCGGGACCCCCTACCCGAGATCCGCCGGTTTTGACACCGACAGTTACCATCAGTTACCGATATCCCAAAGACCGCCTTCATGACTCGATATGGATCATATGAGTACACCGTCATGTCATTCGGCTTAACGAATGCTCCAGCCACCTTCTCTCGTCTGATGAACTATATATTCATGGATTACCTTGACAAGTTCGTCGTGGTTTATCTGGATGATATCGTTGTATTTTCCAAGAACAAAGAAGAACATGCTGAACATCTTCGTCGTGTGCTAGAAAAGCTTCGAGAGCATCAACTCTATGCTAAGTATTCCAAGTGTGAATTCTGGCTCCCTGAAGTAACCTATCTTGGGCATGTCATCTCCAAGGATGGTATTGCCGTCAACCCTGAACGAGTCCAGGCTATTCTTGATTGGACTTCTCCGAAGAATGTCAAGCAAGTCCGAAATTTTCTCGGTCTCGCCAGCTATTGCCGTCGATTCGTCGAGAACTTCTCCAAGATCGCCAAGCCTCTGACTAACCTATTGCATAAGGGTGTCAAGTTCCAATGGACAGACAAGTGTCAGGAAAGTTTCCAGGCGCTCAAAGACAAGTTGACTTATGCCCTAGTGCTTGCTCCACCTAATACTAAGAAGGACTTCGTCATTTACTGCGACGCTTCCCGTTAAGGATTAGGCTGTGTCCTAATGCAAGAGCGCAGAGTGATTGCTTATGCCTCTCGTCAACTGCACCCTCACGAAGAAAACTAGCCAGTTCACAATCTCGAGATTGCTGCTGTCATTCATGCTCTGAAGAAGTGACGACATTACCTTCTTGGTAATCGTTGCGAGATCTTCACCGACCACCAAAGTCTAAAGTATCTGTTTACTCCGCCAGACCTGTACCTCCGTCAGCAGAGATGGATGGAGACTGTTGCAGACTTTGACGTGGGTATATCCTATACCCCAGGCAAGGCTAATGTGATGGCTGATGCCTTGAGCCACAAGTCTTACTGCAACCACCTCCAGGTTCAAAAAGTTCATCCCTCGCTTGTCGAAGAATTTAGAAAGCTGAACCTCCATATAGTTCCTCCGGGTGCACTCGCTCCCCTTCCCCCCGAGTTCCGCAAGATGAACCTCCATGTTATTTCCCAGGGTTCTCTCAATACCCTGGTTGCTAACCCTGATCTCGTGGATAGCATCAAAACGCTACAGAATTATGACTCTCAAGCCCACAAGATTAGGCGCTACCTCGCTGAAGGAAGGCCCTTGTTCTTCACTATTACTGATGATGGCATCTTGTACTTCAAGGGCCTCCTAGTGGTGCCATGTTTATAGGAAAACCATGATATGACATGGGAGGTTATAAAAGAAGTTCATGATACGCCTCTATCTATCCATCCTGGTAGTACAAAGATGTACCAAGACATCCGTCAGAGATTCTGGTGGTCTAATATGAAGCAAGACATTGCTCGATATGTTGTTGAGTGTGACATTTGCCGTTGTATCAAAGCGGAGCATCAAAGGCCTGCTGGAACTCTGCAACCTATCACTATTCCTGAATGGAAATGGGACCATGTTGAAATGGATTTCGTCACTGGGTTTCCCAAATCGCAGAAAGGTAATGATTGAAAGTGCAACTATCCCTGGGTGGTTTTGGTAATTCCTAACAACATATAGCTCATTGAGCTAATGCTACTTGAAGATAAATATTTCAGGAAAAGCTCAATGATTAGCATGGCAAGGATTAGAAAGTGGACGCCTCAAAATGCTAAGGACAAAAGATTGGCTCAAGCTCAAAGCACAAGACTCTATATTTTACTTTTAGTGATCCAAGATCACATTGAGTCCATAGGAAAAGTCAATACTACTAAAATGGGGTGAGGTGTTGCTTAATGAGTTGCTTGCTCAAAATGCTTAGTAATATGCTCTAAAAACCCCCAACTACTTTCTCATATCCACATATGTCAAACTCGGCCTCACCGAAATCTTCTATCCGGCGCCACCGAGTTCTCTTGACATAGCTACTGCTAGAAACCCTAATCAATTCGGTCTCGCCGACAGGGATCTCGGTCTCACCGAGATGGGATTGCAAATTCTCTATTTCCCTTCGTAATGTTTTGGTCCAACCGAGATGAGCGATCGGTCCCATCGAGATTGCAATGCAAACTCTCTGTTTCCCCCTTGTAATGTTTCGGTCTAACCGAGATGAGCGAATCGGTCCAACCGAGTTTGCCTGACCAACTCTCTGTTTGCCTATTACCAAAATCGGTCCCACCAAGTTTGTGTAATTGGTCTCACCGAGATTACGTTATGCCCTAACCCTAATGGAATCGGTCCCACCGAGTTGACATATCGGTCCCACCGAAAATCCTAACGTTCACATTCTGAACTAAATTGGTCTGACCGAGTTATATGATTCGGTCCCACCGAGTTTGGTGATTTGTGTGTAACGGTTAGATTTTGTGTGGAGGCTATATATACCCCTCCACCCACTCTTCATTCATGGAGAGAGACATCAGAATATGCCTACACTTCCAACATACATTTTCTGAGAAAGAACCACATGTACTTGTGTTGAGGTAAAGATATTCCAATCCAACCACATAAATCTTGATCTCTAGCCTTCCTCAAGTTGCTTTCCACTCAAATCATCTTTCTACCAAATCAAATCCTATGAGAGAGAGTTGAGTGTTGATGAGACTATCATTTGAAGCACAAGAGCAAGGAGTTCATCATCAACACACCATCTATTACCTTTTGGAGAGTGGTGTCTCCTAGATTGGTTAGGTGTCACTTGGGAGCCTTCATCAAGATTGTGGAGTTGAACAAAGGAGTTTGTACAGGCAAGGAGATTGCCTACTTCGTGAAGATCTACCCTAGTGAGGCAAGTCCTTCGTGGGCGATGGACATGGTGGGATAGACAAGGTTGCTTCTTCATGGACCCTTCATGGGTGGAGCCCTCCATGGACTCGCGCAACCGTTACCCTTCGTGGGTTGAAGTATCCATCAACGTGGATGTACGATAGCACCACCTATCGAAACCACGCCAAAAATATCCATGTCTACATTGTGTTTGCTCCCTCCAAAATCCTCCCTTTACCTTCATATGCAATTGTTTTACATTCCGCTGCTATACTCTTAGAATTGCATGTGTAGGTTGACTACTTTTTTGTGCTAAGTTACTAAAATCTGCCAAGACTTAAAATTGGTAAAAGGCTAGATTTTTATTTGGTCAAGTAGTCTAATCACCCCCCTCTAGACATACTTTTGATCCTACAAGTGGTATCAGAGCTTTGGTCTCCATTTGCCTTGATTTCCATAGCTTTGTTGATCATAGCCTTGGTTTCACAACCTAGGAGAGTATGGCATCTAGTGAGGGAAATTACCACCATAGAGGTCCTTACTTTAATGGTACTAATTTTGCTAGTTGGAAGCATAAGATGAAAATGCATATTCTTGGACATAACCCTGCCTTTGGGCTATTGTGTGTATTGGCTTGCAAGGTGAATTCTTTGATGGAAGAGAACCGAACCGTGAGGCTAGTGCGGAAGAGTTGAAGATGCTGCAATACAATGCTCAAGCTTGTGATATTCTCTTCAACGGATTGTGCCCCGAAGAATTCAACAAAATCTGCCGTCTTGAGAATGCAAAGGAAATTTGGGATACTTTGATTGATATGCACGAAGGTACCGACTCCGTCAAGGAATCCAAATTGGATGTGCTTCAAAGTCAACTTGACAAGTTCAAAATGAAGGATGGTGAAAGTGTCGCTGAAATGTACTCTAGGCTTGCTCTCATCACAAATGAGATTGCCGGCTTAGGAAGTGAAGAGATGACCGATAGATTCATCATCAAGAAGATTCTAAGAGCCTTGGATGGAAAATATGATACCGTGTGCACATTGATCCAAATCGTGCCCAGTTACAAAGATCTCAAGCCAACAGAACTCATTGGAAGGATTGTTGCTCATGAGATGTCACTCAAGGATAAGGAAGAGCTTCACAACAAGTCAAGTGGTGCTTACAAAGCCTCATGTGATGCTCCCACATCATGAAGTGAGAACCAAAACTTAAATGAAGAATTGAAGCTAGTGGTGAAGAACTTCAACAAGTTCTACAAGAATAGAAGCAAGGAAAGAAATTCCAAGTCAAGGTCCTACAATGACAAAAGATCTTCAAGTCGTGAACGTAATTGCTATAATTGTGGAAGACCCGGACACTACTCCAATGAGTGTACGGCTCCCTACAAAAGAAGAGAAGATTCTCCCAAAAGGAGTAGGAGAGAAGAATCACCACCAAGAGAGAGAAGGAGTAGAGATGACCATTATGAACGAAGAACATCATGGAGAAGCAAGGATTCGTAAAGGAAGGACAAATCATCAAGGAGCTACACAAAACAAAGACATCAAGCTCACGTTGGTGAATGGGTATCCGGCTCCGACTCCGACGATCAATCCGAGAGAAGTTATCACTCTGACTCCGAATATACTCAAGATGAAGGTGTTGTCGGTCTAGCACTTGTGTCAACCAACTCCTATGACATATTTGAGTCACCAAATGAAGGAATTGGAAGATGCTTCATGGCTAAAGGCCCAAAGGTATCACACCCCGAGTATGTTCATTTCAATAGTGATGAAGATGACTTGCTAGGTGATGATGATTTACTTTTTGACAATTCTAGTGATGAAAACTATGATGAACTTGCTATTAATCATGCTAATCAAGACAAAACGAATGACAATGATAAGAAGGATATTGAGCGTCTAACTGAAGAGCTAAACACTCTTAAGTTATCTCATGAAACTACCTTGGAAAGTCATTGAGAACTTTTAAAGACTCATGAGAAGTTACGCTTCGAAAAGCTCAACCTTGAGAAAGAGCATGGGTTCTTAAAAGTGATCAATGATGATCATCGCAATAAATGTTCTTCTTACATTGCCAAGCGTTTACTCTTGTCTACTTACATGCCACAAGTTAAATCTAGCAACAAGAGTAAGAAAGATTCTTCTTCTAGTAGTAACAATAATCATGCTAAACCCAATGATGTTGCTTCTAGTAGTTCTCTTGATTCCACTAATGATTCTCTTAGCCAAGTTACACTTGAGCAAGAAAATAGCTTATTGAAGGGAATTATAGAGAAAGGAGTGTACAAAAGCCTTGCCGGGAGTAAGCAATTCGAGGAAATTGTGCGCAAGCAAGGAAGGCACCGGAAGAATCAAGGTGTTGGTTTTGAACGAAAGTTCAATGCTAATAGAGTTGAGTGGGAAGAAGAACAATACCTCAAGAAAAAGTTTGTTCCTCAACAAGAGAAGTATGATCCTACTTCCTTCAAGGGGACACAAGCTCAAGATGATCTTCCATCACAAGACTACAAGCAAAAAGGAAAGGACAAGCTTCAAGAGGAAATTGATGCATTTGAAGAAGCTCCTAAGACCTTAGTCAAGTGGATTCCCAAGACCACTTCAAGTTCCACTTCATCAAGTACGACTACAACTCCAAGGATTCCCATCAAGATGGTGTGGATCCAAAAGAAGAAGAACTAGAGAGTTCTTGAGGGTGACTCCGCCAACATACTTCACTCTTACCATTTTGGCAAGAACAAGTGCAATCAACTTCCACATCTTGCACTAATTCAAGGAGTCACAAACCCTCTTGTTGGTAAGACAAGGGACAAGGTAACCTAAAATTTTTCATGGACATCATATTATGTGTGCATCACTCTATGTCTATGGATATCCTTGTTTGTTCCTTGTGGGACTAACCCATGTAGGTATTGAAAGTGCAATTCACTCAAATGGATAGCTCCAAGTGATCTACATCAACATTGAGCATCCAGATCTTCAACATCTACATGAAGTCATCATCGACAAAACCCAAGGTTAGTTCATCCCTCTTAGGGGGGATATCACATCTAGGGGGAGCTTTACTCTAAGACTTGAGCTAAAGCAACTCTAAAGATGTGAACACAACAATGCTTTATGTAAAAGTGGTAACCCCACTTGAGCTTAAACGATGAGTACGACGTATGATCAAGTGTTCTCAGTTGACTCCTAAGTCAATATACTCATATATAGATGACCTAGTCATCGCCAATTGCTTGATAGATGCTAGAATTGGTTGTGCATGCTTTGTCACATATTTCAATTGCCATTTTAGTGTGTGAGCATGTTGGTTGCATATTTTACTCATTCGAGGACATCCACTTGTTGTTTTGATTGTTTGGTTTTATTTCCTTTTGCCAAGTGGATGGACAAGAATGCCTAAGAACCTCCTCTAGATATCTATGCTTTTCTCGTCTCAAACTCTATTCATGCTACATCACAAAATTTGATCAAGTCAGATTCGAACCACTCTGTGTGAGGAGCACTCGGAGTCCCTGATTTGTCATAGACTTAAACTTCCAAAACCTCTTTGTGATTCTCGGTCTGACCGATATCCTACTTTCGGTCCTACCGAGATCATTAAGTTGATCTGAATTTTCGATCTCGGTGCAACTGATTTGAACCATTCGGTCACACCGAGTTGCAATAACTACATATAGTTTTGCATCTCGGTGCCACCGAGTTGTTCCACTCGGTCACACCGACAGGGTCGGGCTATATATAGGCACGGGAAAAATTTTGGAAATTTCTCCGAACCCCTTCGCCCGCGCGATAGCTCGCTCTGCTAACGTGGTCTCCGGATCGTCTCCTCGCGGCCAGCCACCTCCAGTCGCTGGTCTCCATCGCCGTCAACGGAATTCAACCCCGCCGTTGCCACCATAGCGAGTCTCCGCCGAACTAGGGTATGGACTCGATCTTTGTGCTATCCCCAATCTGATTCCTAGCACATTGTGATCTTATTGTTTCTAGCCACGATTGAAACACTCCTATCCAGTCAATGCGTTCGTAGAATAGGATTGATTCGAAAATTTTGGGGTTAGGTTTCCGCCGAAACCATCTCGGACCCACCGAGTTGAAAAACTCGGTCCCACCGATTTGGCTCATGCCATTGCACAAGTGAGACTTGGTCTGACCGAGAATTACTAATCGGTGTGACCGATTTTGGAACTTTGTGAAACCCTAGCAGTCTCGGTGCCACCGAACTGTGACTCGGTCTGACCGAGTTCCCTAGTTTAGTTTCCAAAACTGCTTCGGTATCACCGAGTTTAAAAATCGGTAGATCCGAAACGATTTCTATGGGAAACTAAAACTAAGATTTTGAATCATTCTTTTGCAAAAATATCTGCATTTTGTGATGCTCATCCACTCTACCTCATCTATAAACTGTTCACAGGGTCAGCAGTCAGCTTGTTCATCATGTCAGATCAGAGTGATAGCCAAAACTTGTCAGAGCAGCAAGTGCACATGAGTGAGGGCACTAGTCCCTCCAGTTCCTCAGATGAAGGCAGTAGGAGCACTCCTAGTAACTTGCCAAAAGCTGCCACCAGACAAAGGAAGAAAAGAACCTCAGAATCAGAGGATGAGGACTATGTGGCAGAAGAAGAAACCACTTCCAAGAAAGTTGTGCTCAAGAAGGAATATGGTTCAGCTCAAAGCACAAAGCCAGGATTGAAAATTAAAAGGCCTGCAGGAAGGCAGCCTATGCCAAAGGCCAGAGCATCTACTCAAGTCCCTTTGGGATCTAAACCCAAAGAGGCTGCTGTAGAAGGGAAGAAGAGGAAGGAGAGGATCAAAAAGACCACTGCTAGAGTGCTTGGGAGATCCTCAATCATGAGAGATTCTGAAGAGGAAGAGGAAGAAGAGGTTGCTGCTCCAGCACCTAAGATACCAAAGCTGATGGGTGATGCTATAAGATCAGGGGCTACTGCATCCAAGCCCAAGGAAGCACCCAAGGCTGCATCAAAGGCCAAGACAGCTCCAAAGATGAACACAAGGAGCATACCAGCTGCTGAAAAGAACAAGGCCCCAGTGCCTGACACTGCAGAAGAAGAGGAAGGCCAAGTTCTCAGGAAGCTAAAGCCCAAGATCCCAGACCACAATTATGCTCATCCTGTGGCTGAGGACATGAAAATCAGAAGAGATTCAGGGCTGAGGAAGTGGAGAGAAGCAGACCCGTATGCTTCAAGGAGAAGAACTGCTGTCGACTACAGGTTCCACACAAAGGAACTGCAGGACTTCTATGAGACAGTTTTGCTTGATAAGAAGCCTATCGTTTGTGACATGAGATGGGTAGACTGGGAGTACATCAAGGACAATGAAGAGCACTATCCTGGAGTGCAAGACAGCTTCAAAGCTTGTGGAGTAGCTGACTTTGTTGGGCAGAAGCTCACAAAGTGGAATGAAGAGCTGATCATGCAGTTCTACTCCACAGCACACTTCTATCCAGATGGAAGGATTGTGTGGATGTCTGAAGGTACGAGGTACCAATCAACAGTTGCTGAGTGGGCACAGCTCATCAATGCCCCAGAGGAGCATGAGGATGACTTAGACATATATGCCAAGAAGAAGATGGACCACAACTCTATGTCCAACATGTACAAGGAAATTCCAAACAAGGCACTTGATACTTTCAAGTTTGGGTCTATACATTATCTTCTGTCAGGGTTGCCAACTATCAATTGGATTTTGAGGTACACTCTGTTGCCCAAGTCAGGTGATCACAAGATGATCAGAGGCCATGCAATCAACTTGCTTCAAATCTTTGATGTGCCACAGAAATTCAAAGTCATGAGCCTCATGGTAGAGACCATCAAGAGAACTGCAGTAGATCAGAAGAGGAGCTGTGGTTATGCCCCTCAGATCCAGGAGCTAATTAACTCCAAGATGGGCACATGCATATACCTATTGGACAAGGAACATTTGCCTATTCATCCAGATTTTGAAGATAATGAAGTTGTGATGAACAAGGATGATCCATCATCAGTTCATGCTCAAGCACAGAAGGAGAAGGCAAGGAAGGAGAAAGCTGCCAAGATGCCAACTCAAGAGGAGGCATCTGAGTATTTCCTGAAAAACAAGCAAGAGCAGCTTAGTTACTTGATTGCATCCACACTGAGGATTGAGAAAGGACTGGCCACCCTCACTCAGAATCAGAAGAGCTTAGAGAGGATCATAGAACAAAAGTTCTATGACATGGATGTCAAAGTAACAGAGATTCAGTCTGCAGTGGAGCAACTTCAAGATGACATGCAGGAGAGGAGAGGGAAGACTACAACTGATGCATTTGCCAGAGTGCCACGAGCTCAGAGGTCGACTGCAGTGCCAGTTCCTGACACCAGAGCCACCACCTCAGCTCCAGCCACAGCACCAGCCCAACCAGCTCCAGCATCTACTTCAGCTCCAGCTCCAACCACGTCTACATAAGGCTTCGTCCTTGGAGTGATCCAGACTCCACCACCACCAGAAGATCAAGCCTGAGAGTCGATCTAGCACTGTGCATTTTCTAGGAACTTTTTGGTAACTTGTTACCAAAGGGGGAGAAAAATGTATAGATCATAGGCTTCGAGAGAGAGAGAGTGTTGCCTTTAATCTCTCTTGCTTTATCTGGTGTTTTTCAAACTTTGTTTGCTTTTGGTTGAGATACTTTGATATGCTTGTGAGACATTGATGATCATGTGTTTGATCATAAGCTACACTTATGCATGCTTGATATATCTTATCTATCTTATGTGATCATTCACTTTCTTTGGTGATGAGTGCATGTATTTCATTCTTATCTTTTTGAGCGCTCCACCAAGATGTATGTGACATGGAAGAGTAACCCATGACTCTAACTCTTTGTGCATTTGCAGTCCAAAGCAAATTTTAAATATGCACAAATTTAGGGGGAGCTCTTACTTATCACATACTTCTCAAAGCAATGATATATTTCAATCTTATTATTATTTGTCGAAGCTTTGATCTATATGTTGTCATCAATTACCAAAAAGGGGGAGATTGAAAGTGCAACTATCCCTAGGTGGTTTTGGTAATTCATAACAACATATAGCTCATTGAGCTAATGCTATTCCAAGATGATCATTTCAGGAAAGCTCAATGATTGGCATGGCATGGATGGTGAAAGTGGAACCCTCAAAATGCTAAGGACAAAGGATTGGCTCTAGCTCATATGCTCAAGACTCTTCATTTTACATTTTAGTGGTCCAAGATCACATTGAGTCCATAGGAAAAGCCAATACTATCAAGGAGGGATGAGGTGTTGCTTAATGAGCCTCTTGCTTCATGTGCTTAATGATATGCTCCAAAATCCTCAGCTACTTTCCCATATCCACATTTGACCTAAACCCAAAGCCAAACTCGGCCCTACCGATTCTTTCAACCCGGCGCCACCGAGTTTCACTTGTCATAGCCATTGCCAAACCCTAAGCAAATCGGTTCTACCGATAGGGATCTCGGTCTCACCAAGATGGGATTTCAATTTCTCTGTTTCCTTTTCGTAACTTTTTGGTCTCACCGAAAGAGCGGATTGGTCCCACCGAGATTGCAATGTAAACTCACTGTTTCCTTTTCATAACATTTCGGTCTCACCGAGAAGAGCGAATCGGTCCCACCGAGTTTGCCTGACCAACCCTCTGGTTAGCTTATTACCAAATCGGTCTCACCGAGTTTGTGTAATCGGTCTCACCGAGATTACGTTATGCCCTAACCCTAACCATATCAGTCCTACTAAGTTGCATGTCAGTCCCACCGAAAATCTCTAACGGTCACTAGGTTTACTATTTCGGTCCGACCGAGTTTGTTGATTCGGTCCCACCGAGATTGGTAAATTGTGTGTAACGGTTGGATTTTGTGTGGAGGCTATATATACCCCTCCACCTCCTCTTCACTCATGGAGAGAGCCATCAGAACACATCTACACTTTCAACTCATATGTTTTGAGAGAGAACCACCTACTCATGTGTTGAGGCCAAGATATTCCATTCCTACCATATGAATCTTGATCTCTAGCCTTCCCCAAGTTGCTTTCCACTCAAATCTTCTTTCCACCAAATCCAAATCCTGTGAGAGAGAGTTGAGTGTTGGGGAGACTATCATTTGAAGCACAAGAGCAAGGAGTTCATCATCAACACACCATTTGTTACTTCTTGGAGAGTGGTATCTCCTATATTGGCTAGGTGTCACTTGGGAGCCTCCGAAAAGATTGTGGAGTTGAACCAAGGAGTTTGTAAGGGCAAGGAGATCGCCTACTTCGTGAAGATCTACCGCTAGTGAGGCAAGTCCTTCGTGGGCGATGGCCATGGTGGGATAGTCAAGGTTGCTTCTTCGTGGACCCTTCGTGGGTGGAGCCCTCCGTGGACACGCGCAACCGTTACCCTTCGTGGGTTGAAGTCTCCATCAACGTGGATGTAGGATAGCACCACCTATCCGAACCACGGGAAAAACATCCGTGTCTCCAATTGCGTTTGAATTCTCCAAACCCTTCCCTTTACATTCTTGCAAGTTGCATGCTTTACTTTCCGCTACCAATATACTCTTTGGATGCTTGCTTGAATTGTGTGATGATTGCTTGACTTGTCCTAAAATAGCTAAAATCTGCCAAGAACTAAAATTGGGAAAAGGTTAAGTTTTTATTTGGTCAAGTAGTCTAATCACCCCCCTCTAGACATACTTTCGATCCTACAATTGTATTGTTGCCATCGAGGATAGAAGGATGGGGTTTATATCATATTGTTTGAGTTTATCCCTCTACATCATGTCATCTTGCCTAATGCGTTACTCTGTTCTTATGAACTTAATACTCTAGATGCATGCTGGATAGCGGTCGATGTGTGGAGTAATAGTAGTAGATGCAGAATCGTTTCGGTCTACTTGACATGGACGTGATGCCTATGTTCATGATCATGCCTAGATATTCTCATAACTATGCGCTTTTCTATCAATTGCTCGACAATAATTTGTTCACCCACCGTAATATATGCTATCTTGAGAGAAGCTACTAGTGAAACCTATGGCCCCCGGGTCTACTTTAAATCATATAAGTTTCCAATCTATAGAGAAAGGTGTTTACAAGAGCCTTGCCGGAAGTAAGGAACTTGAGGAAATTGTACGCAAGCAAGGAAGACACCGAAAGAATCAAGGTGTTGGTTTTGAATGAAAGTCCAATGCCAATGGAGTTGAGTGGGAAGAAGATCAATACCCCAAGACGAAATTTGTTCCTCAACAAGAGAAGTATGATCCTACTTCTTTCCAAGGAACACAAGCTTAAGATGATCTTCCACCACAAGACCACAAGCAAAAAAGGCAAGGACAAGCTTCAAGAGGAGATTGATGCATTTGAGGAAGCTCCCAAAGCCTTAGTCAAGTGGGTTCCCAAGACTACATCAAGTTCCACTTCATCAAGTACGACTACAACTCCAAGGATTCCCATCAAGATGCTGTGGATCCCTAAGAAGAAGAACTAGAGAGTTCTTGAGGGTGACTCTGCCAACATACTTCACTCATATCATTTTGGCGAGGACAAGTGAAAGAAACTTCCATATCTTGCACTAGTTCAAGGAGTCACAAACCCTCTTGTTGGTAAGACAAGGGACAAGGTAACCTAATGCTTTCATGGACATCATCCTATGTGAACATCACTCTATGTCTATGCATATCCTTGTTTGTTCCTTGTGGGACTAACCCGTGTAGGTGTTAAAAGTGCAACTCACTCCAAAGGATTGCTCCAAAAGATCTACATCAACATTGAGCATCTACATCTTCAAAACCTACATGAAGTCATCATCGACAAAACCCAAGGTTAGTTCATCCCTCTTAGGGGGATATCACATCTAGGGGGAGCTTTACTCTAATAAATTGAGCTAAAGCAACTCTAATGGTGTGAACACAACAATGCTTTATGTGAAAGTGGCACCCCCATTTGTGCTTAAACGATGAGTATGACCTATGATCAAATGTTCTCATTTGACTCCTAAGTCAATATACTCATATATAGATGACCTCGTCATCGCCAAATTTCTTGATAGATGCTAGAGTGATTGTGCATGCTTTGTCACATATTTCATTTGCCATCTTATTGTGTGAGCATGTTGGTTGCATATTTTACTCATTCAAGGACATCCATTTGTTGCTTTGATTGTTTGGATTTTTCTCTTTTGCCAAATGGATTGACAAGAATGCCTAAGAACTCCCTCTAGCTATCTATGCTTTTCTCGTCTCAAACTCTATTCATGCTACATCACAAAGTTTGATCAAGTCAGATTCGAACTAGTGTGTGTGAGGAGCACTTGGAGTCCCCGATTCGTCATAGACTTAAACTTCCAAAACCTCTTTGTGCATTTTGGTATGACCGAGTCATCCATTTCGGTCACACTGAGATCACTAAGTTGATCTAGGTTTTCAATCTCGGTGCAACCGATTAGAACTTTTCGGTCACACCGAGTTGCAGCAACCGCTTGCGATTCTGCATCTCGGTGCCACCGAGTTGTTCCACTCGGTCACATCGACAGGGTCGGGATATATATACCCACGGGTGAGATTTTGGAAATTCCTTCAAAACCTCTCAGCCCGCGCGTGTCCTGCTCTGCCGCCTCGGGTCTCCGGATCGTCCTCTCGCTGCCAACAACCTCCCGCCACTGGTTTCCGTCTCCATCAACGGATTTCTGCCCCTCCGTTGCTGCTGTAGCGAACTCCGCCGAATTAGGGTATGAGTTCGATCTTTTGTGATATTCCTTTAACTCCGATTCGTAGCACATTACTTTGCCATGATCATGACCACGTATGCAATCAATCTATCCACTGCAAACATCCCTTAGTTTAGGTTTGATTTGAAAATTTAGGGTTAGGTCTCCGCCGGACTCATCTCGGACCAACCGAATTGTAGAAATCGGTCTCACCGATTTAGCTTAGGCCATTGCAGTTGCACATTCGGTCTGACCGAAAACTGCAAATCCGTGTGACCGAGTTTGATTCTTTGTGAAACCCTAGCAGTCTTGGTGCCACCGAACTGTGACTCGGTCTGACCAAGTTCACTATTTTAGGTTCCAAAAGCTCCTTCGGTATCACCGAGTTTTCAAATCGGTAGCTCTGAAATGCTTTCTGTGAAGAACTAAAACTAAGTTTTTAAGTCATTCTTTTTGCCAAACTCTGCACTTTGTGATGCTCATCCACTCTACCTCATCCATATCTATTCACAGGGTCTGCTGTCAGTAAGTTTGCAGAAATGTCTGACCAGAGCGACAGCCAGAACAAGTCAGAGGAACGGGTGCAGTTGAGTGAGGGCACTAGTCCCTCCAGCACTTCTAATGATGGCAACAGGAGCACACCAAGCAACTTGCCCAAGGCAGCCACCAGAACGAAGAAGAAATAGACCTCAGATTCTGAAGATGAGGATTATGTAGCTGTTGAGGAGGAAGTCAGCTCCAAGAAGAAGGTGCTGAAGAAGGAGTATGGCACAGTTGCATCAACTAAGCCTGTCTTGCACAAGAAGGCCCCTGCCAAGAGGGTGCAAACCTTAAAAGTTAGAGCCTCAACTGTTGAAACCTCCAAGCCAACTGGAGAGGCTGCTGGAGAAGGAAAGAAGAGAAAACAAAGGGTCAAGAAGACCACTGCTAGAGTACTTAGTAGATCCTCCATTATGAGAGATTCAGAAGAAGAGGAGGAGGAAGAGGATGCTGCACCAGCTCCTAAGGCTCAGAAGCTTTTGCGGGATGCAATCAAGTCAGGGGCTGCTCCATCTAAGCCCAAATCTACTCCCAAGGCTGCTGCTCAGAAACCCCCAAAACCCAAGAGGTACACCAGGAGTATACCTGCTGAGGAGAAGAACAAGGCCCCAGTGCCTGAAGCTGAAGAAGAGGAAGATGATTCTCATGTTTTGAGGAAGTTGAAGCCCAAAATTCTTGACCACAATGATGCTCATGTGGCACCCCGGCTTAGAGAAACCGGAATGCCCCATATTCCAGCCCAGAGATCGAGGAGAAGTCTTCTGGAATACGGCACTGCTTAGCATAGAACAAACCATCTTTCTATTATTACACGAATATGAATACAAGGTCTCCGATATTACAAGTAATAACATCGACACGGCGACACTACGCCATCCTCAGTTGCTCTATGGAAGCAGCAGAACAACTCGAAGCAGCGGAAAAACTTCGAGGAGCGGAACAACAACGACGGTGGTGAACTCCACTCCGCAGGGACTCTAGCTGGAACATTTATCCTAGCTCGCACGAATGGAAACCATGACAAGCAATCAAGCAATCACAACATGACCTGCAAACTGGCATGACACGCCAGGTCAGTACATTGAATGTACTTGCAAGCTCACAATAACCAGAAGCATTCAAGACAAACAATAGCATGGCAATTATAGGTTAAGCATGAATTATCATGAGGTCATCAGGATAACATGGCATGAACAACCTGACATGATACAACTAGAACAGTATGAACATGGCATAAACATATAAATCTGACGATACTAGCATGCAACATGATGACACTATATGCACCATTTATTCTGCTCGGGTTAATTTGTAACCATCACATGCATCACTTACCAACCTCGGACATCACACGATCATCTCAGGATCAAATCAAGCTTGGCATAGACAATACCGTAGTAATCATTAAATGACCACAAGGAGCTTGATCTTTACACACGATTCTCGCGCAACATCACGAATATCCCACAACTCGGTATCCTCGATACCACGGTGATCATCTCATGATCACGAATGGAACCACTCTTGGTTCAACGAGTTACCTCATAACAAAAACGGTGATCATTCCAACGATCACAACCATGAACAACACTTGGTCTCAAACGGTGATCTTTCCGGCAGTCACAACCAACTTATCTCATCATCGAACTGTGGTTGTTATTAAGCACATTATTATTAATTACTGTTAACTCATAGTGTGACCAACTACGAACTGGGCCCTTATCCATGGGCGCGGCTATCGATAGATTTAATATACACTCTGCAGAGGTTAGTACACTCTATCCACACTACGGAACCCATGGCCTCGCACTCTGATACGTCTCCAATGTATCTATAATTTTTTATTGCTCCATGCTATTATATTATCTATTTTGGATGTTAATGGGCTTTATTTTACAATTTTATATCATTTTTGGGACTAACCTATTAACCGGAGGCCCAACCCAAATTGCTGCTTTTTTGCCTATTTCAATGTGTTGCAGAAAAGGAATATCAAACGAAGTCCAAACGGAATGAAACCTTCGGGAACATGATTTTATCAACAAACATGATCTAGGAGACTTGGAGTGGGCGTCAAGAAACAATCGAGGAGGCCACGAGGTAGGGGGTGTGCCTACCCCCCTGGGCACGCCCTCCACCCCCGTGGGCCCCTCGTTGCTCCACCGACCTACTTCTTCCTCCTATATAAGTCCACGTACCCCGCAAACATCCGGGAGCACCACGAAAACCTAATTCCACTGCCGCAACCTTCTATACATGAGAGATTCCATCTTGGAGCCTTTTCTGGAGCTCCGCTGGAGCGGGCATTGATCACGGAGGGCCTCTACATCAACTCCATGGCCTCTCCGGTGACGTGTGAGTAGTTTACTTCAGACCTTCGGGTCCATAGCTAGTAGCTAGATGGCTTCTTCTCTCTCTTTGAATCTCAATACAAAGTTATCCTCGATTCTCTTGGAGATCTATTCAATGCAATCTTATTTTGCGGTGTGTTTGTCGAGATCCGATGAATTTTGGGTTTATGATCCATATTATCTATGAACAATATTTGATTCTTGTCTGAATTCTTTTATGTATGATTGGTTTATCTTTGCAAGTCTCTTCGAATTATCAGTTTGGTTTGGCCTACTAGATTGATCTTTCTTGCAATGGGAGAAGTGCTTAGCTTTGGGTTCAATCTTGCGGTGCTCGATCCCAGTGACAGTAGGGGAAACGACACGTCTTGTATTGTTGCCATCGAGGATAAAAATATGGGGTTTATATCATATTGCATGAGTTTATCCCTCTACATCATGTCATCTTGCTTAAGGTGTTACTCTGTTCTTATGAACTTAATACTCTAGATGCATGTTGGATAGTGGTCGATGTGTCGAGTAATAGTAGTAGATGCAGGCAGGAGTCGGTCTACTTGTCACGGACGTGATGCCTATATACATGATCATGCCTAGATATTCTCATAATGATTCACTTTTATATCAATTGCTCGACAGTAATTTGTTCACCCACCGTAATACTTATGCTATCTTGAGAGAAGCCACTAGTGAAACCTATGGCCCCCGGGTCTATTTTCCATCATACAAGTTTCCAATCTATTTTATTTTGCAATCTTTACTTTCAATCTATATCATAAAAATCCCAAAAATAATTATCTTATTATTATTATCTCTAACAGATCTCACTCTTGCAAGTGGCCGTGAAGGGATTGACAACCCCTTTATCGCGTCGGTTGCGAGGTTCTTATTTGTTTGTTTAGGTACAAGGTGACTCGCGCGTGGTCTCCTACTGGATTGATACCTTGGTTCTGAAAAACTAATGGAAATACTTACGCTTCTTTACTGCATCACCCTTTCCTCTTCAAGGGAAAACGAACGCAGTGCTCAAGAGGTAGCACACTCCCATTCGGGTGGACCAACGACGTTTTGACAAAACCGATCTACTGCTATGACACTCTCCCGGCCACTCTGACTTACTCCCCACTGGGTTAGTCCTGGGTGGCCCCGTGTCTACCAAATACACCAACGACCACCGTCGTGGCCAAACATAACGGTCCCAAACGGGGACCCAGATCCATAACAACAACAACAACAATAGGAACACAAGGCTTATGTCCGCCTACCTGATCAGGGTAGCGCGCGCCCATGACCTTCCCTCGTTGGAGGGACCGGCAAGAGGCACGACAATAGACCCAGTTAGGACCTTCCCATAAAGGTAAGCGTGGTTGCGCTGGTCAGTTCGATATGGTGGCACCATGACTCAGCCAATAGTTGTTCAAGTTCAAATTAATCCGGTTAAACTTGAATGCAAAATGCTGAGCCATGATAAAATAACATGATGGAATGACAATGCGCATGAGCATGATATCAACATAAGCATGAGGGTACAACATAACTATCCACCATATCAACAATGAATCATATCCACCGAGCATGGCATAAGTACACACTACTCATAGCATAACATGAACATCAACAATAAATACCATGCAATAACACATCAATCATATTACCGAGTAAACACTTAACCATCTAACAACAAAGGAACAATGCATTTTAACAGTACTCGGTAACCGATGTTAGTCATGCATCGAAGAACATGACCAACCCAACATGTACTACTATCAAGCATGGCAATATGAAAGTAATACTAGCAAGTAGCTCATGATAACAAAGTGCAAGAAAGCATATCATGACGGTAACCACCGATCCATAAGCATAACCAAAATAACGACAGCAGTAGCAAAACAATCATACAATTATTAAAGATTCAAGTTGAAAACCAATGCTACTGCATGGCTATCTTGAAAATGGTGGTTGTGGCTTGCCTGGGAGTGACGGAGGCTCCGAGAAGAAGTGCTGTGAAGCCACGAAATGAAACGTCGGATGGTTCTTTCTCGAAGGGGGCTGATTAGAGGCAAGGGCAAAATGGTCATTTTCACTATGAGACCACCTAGTGAAAATGTTACCAAAAGATAGAGCTCGACGAGATGAAAAAGTGAGCGCTAGTTTCACCTCGATCGGAGTTACGGTTGAAAAGTTGTGAGGAGTTGAAGATCAGGGACCAATCTATGAATATTTTCATCACCAACGGGTCCCTAGAGGGAAAACTGAAAGCTCATAAGTGGAAATACGTTTTCTGAAACGGAAAGCGTATTCTAAACCGAAGTAGATTTAAAATACGTTTTCGAAACAGGAAAGTGTATCCGAGCAAAACCCGTCTCCACTTATCCACGTGGACCCGTGGCTGGAGCCATTTCCAGGCGGGGCCCAGGCGCAGGGGGAGGGGGCACGGGAGTTCATCTCCTTCCTCCCGCTCATGTGCTCCCGTGCAGGGAAGAGGAGGAGCAGGGGAGGAAGCGGTGAGGGGGCCGGCCATCTTTGGCCGAGCCGAGGGCACCGGAGGGACCGGGGTAGGGAGGGGGTCCCGTTCAGAGGGAGCACGGCCGCCGGGGAGGAGAGGGGTGGAGGGGAGAGGTGGCGCCAGGAGGAGGACCGGGACGGGCGGGCGGTGGTGCTCTCCGGCGAAGCAGGTACTCCGACGAGGGGGCAAGTGGGTGGGGCGGCTGAGTGGAATGAGGGGGACTCGGTGGACGTGGTGGGAGGAGGAGAGGAGGCTCGGGTTGGCCGGAATCATCCCGAGGCCGAGGCGGCCACGGAGGATGACAGCAACCAACGGCGAGATCGGAGCACTCGGGTGGTCGAGGAGGCTTGGGGAGAGGCTGGTGAGGTCCGGAGGGGTTAGGGGGTCCTTATATAGGCGCGGAGGAGGGCTCTAGAGCTCACGGACGAGCTCCCGACCAAGCTTTAATGGCGGGCAGAGGCTGGACGCGGCACGGGCACGGCTCTAGTGGCGCATTGATGGCGAACGACGATGAAGAAGCGACGCAGGAAGATCCAGTCGAGCACGGGCGAGCTACTGGACAACGTTTGAGGTCGATACGAGGAGGGAGGAGATGAGCATAGTGGCCAGACCGAGCCAGAGGTTGCACTATGTGTGATGCCAGCATGATCACCACGGGCACTGGTGCAAACAACGCGTTCTGGCCTGGCCGACCAAGTCCAGTAGGTAGACCGTCATGTCCTTAGTCAAAATGAAGAAAGAATTGGGTCCAGGGGCAAAGAAGAGATTTGCAGATGGCCCCAAAGCAAGCCAGCAGCCAAGTGTTTGTGCCGTGCAGTGGGGACACCATCTTGGTAACGCAGTAAATAGTTTGTCCATTGATCACCAAAAATCAGACTAAGAGGAGGAGTTTAGATGAGGGTTGCAGTAGAAACCACTACAAAGGCCAGAATTAGGGATTTGGATGATGCACTCACATGGAGAGGCAAGTTGAGCTGAAATTTGGCAAGGCCTAATGATTTGATCATATGAAGATGCTGTAAAAGTTTCATACCAAAATGGTACTTCCTTCACAACTATCTTCACTGACCAGAATCTTGCAATAATTCTAGAGAAATATTGCCTAGGAAATGGTTCAAAATTTGGTGGAGAGATGTTATTGGGGTATGAGAATGGGTAAATTTTAAGGCAAAATGAAGCAATATAAATGTACTTGCTTCACAATCTGAAAATATTGACAGAAGCAAAGATTTGGTCCTGTGATCACATAGATGATTGGATGGGGCTAAAATTTGGAGGAGTGTAAAGGTATGAGAAAATTAAGGAGTGCTCAAAATTTCAACTCATTTTGATAATACTAGCTAGCACTTCCTTCACAAAGGCTTCCCTCAGACAGGAACTTTGAAAAATCACTGAGGAGGTTTGGCTAGGAAAATAAAGTTGAATTTTGGTACAGGTCAATTATTTGGATAGGAAAAGATGTCCAAGAAGTTTGGGGTCAAATGGGGGAAAGATAAATAACACTTTATTCATAATGTGCCATTTAGGACAGAATAGGAAATGAATTTATTGAGCAAGATGAGAAATATGACCAATGGAATATTTTGCCATATTTGAGGAAGATATGACCCAAAAAAATTATAAGAATTATTTGGGGATTTTTGGATGGACAGAAATATAGGTTGCTTCACAACCAAGGGCAGATAGGGTTATTCCTTTAATAGAAAAAGGAATATTTCCTAGAAAAAGATTTTAGGGTTTGGTCAAGCAGTGGAGTGACATGATCTTGGCAAGGTTTTGTGGATCATGAGTCACTTGGGAGAGGAAATGAAGGTGATTTCCCATGTGACAAGGCCACAGAACCACTCCAAAAAGAAAAACAGAGCAAAAGATCAAATAAATCAAAAGAAAAAGAAAAGGGCCAAAATCCAGGCTGTTACAAACCTTCCCCCTTAAAGAAATCTCTTCCTCGAGATTTGGTTGCTCAGGGAACAAGTATGACTTTAGGACGTCGTTTCCAACTCGGGTATCCTTTTTCCTTTATTTATTGTTCCCCCAAGAATGTCATATGATCAACTTACCTTGCTCTGGGGTGGTTTGCTTCACCATTCCCCAGATTCTGACGGGTCTTTGCTCATATACCAATTCATTTTTACTGACGTTGATTAACCATACCTGTGGTGATATCCAATGGATCTAAGCATACATTTTCTTTTGGTCCTGAAAACCTTTTTACTTCTATCATGGGGTTGCTTTTAAATAAATGCAGGCCTTCTGGATTCAATATATGTTGAGAATTAATCATGGCCATCTTTTGACAGGATATGACTGCTCATAGGTGGTACTGATTTATTTTGATTTACCCCTTTGGCTCGAGCATGAGATAGATACCAAAGATTCGACTGCCTTCTTTTTTTTTCATGAGCGGGGTATGGAGTTATAGTTGTGTCATACCTCAAATATTTACATGTTGAGACTGGCCTGACAGGGGCTGACGGACAGTTGCTTTTTCCTGACAGACTGACCGTGTACTTGATTCCGTTGGTGAGTATACCGGGTCTGAGCTGATTGTTTGGATTTTGATTTTCTCATTTTTTCGGTATACCCATTTGGATTTTCCACTCTAACCATTCCAAGCGGGTCAGCGGGATATGAAATTCTTGTAAAATAGAGTAGGCCGCTGAGAGTATGCCTTTGTGGATCCATATGGAATTACGGCCTCCACTGATTTGGGGTATCCGAATCCTGATGGTCGTGCAAAATCATCATACCTTTGTTGTCAGTCTCACCCTTTAACGGTCATGATTTTCTTTGTGAGGATACCTTACTAGAATACCTTGGCCACACCTGTCCTTGATTCTTCGTATGACCATGGACGTGATTAGTGCAATACTTTTGACATTATTCCCTTGTGCCTGTTTTCTGACCTGGATCCGCACATATATGACATATAATCGGGACTTGTAGGAGAACAGAGCCTGTTGTTGAGGCCAATCATCCAAGAAGGTGACAAGGTTTTAAGGCATCTCCTTGTCAGTTGCGGGAATAATGACCTTCATGACCTTTGTCAAGACTGCTGATTCTGTGATGTCATCCCCAGAATCTTGTCAATTCTTGTAATTCATGAGATGTATCTCTGCTTATTTTCCTTTGCCTGACTCGTGAGGTTGTGGGATCCTCACTTTCCTTAGGTATATATGCTGGATCCTTACCGCAATCTCGTATGAGTGACTAATATGACTGGTGATACATGCTCACCATATATAAGATTCACATGCAACCAAACATTGGCTTTCTGAAGAAGACACATGCCCGGACGGATTTGTGCTTCCGACAAAATGTTGCGAGTCTGATTCTTGAGCGGTACTTCTTATCATATAACTTTTGAGGACGGTGTATTAGTATGATACTCACGCAGACTGAATGGCTTACGAGAGAAGCCATCCGAGTAGCTTGCTGAGGAAGACTTGTTATCTTTTGCTCAAATCTTTTGTCTGGGTATCATGCAGAAGAAGGCTCTATAGCTTACAATGAAGCTTGGTTTGATTATTGTGCTGGAGAAGCCCGAGTTCCGTACTTGAGAAGCTTCTCCTCGGGTTTGCTTGTTGAGAAAAAATCATTTTTGTCTGTCAAAAGCTTTTACTGAGGTATCTTGCTGAGAAAGGCAGGGTAGCATGCACCAGAAATTGTGCACGTATTAGGCTGAGGAAAATAAAGGAGCCTTGCATCATAAATTTCTTCCGATAGCGTGTGAAATAATACTGAGTTTCTGTAGGATCGAAAGTATGTCTAGAGGGCGGGGGGTGATTAGACTACTTGACCAAATAAAAATCTAGCATTTTCCCAATTTTAGTTCTAGGCAGATTTTAGCAACTTAGCACAAGTCAAGCAATCAACCTACACATGCAATTCTAAGAGTATAGTAGCGGAAAGTAAAACAATTGCATATGAAGGTAAAGGGAGGAGTTTGGAGTGTGCAAACGCAATTGGAGACACGGAGATTTTTGGTGTGGTTCCGATAGGTGGTGCTATCATACATCCACGTTGATGGAGACTTCAACTCACGAAGGGTAACAGTTGCGCGAGTCCACGGAGGGCTCCACCCACGAAGGGTCCACAAAGAAGCAACCTTGTCTATCCCACCATGGCCGTCGCCCACGAAGGACTTGCCTCACTCAGGTAGATCTTCATGAAGTAGGCGATCTCCTTGCCCTTACAAACTCCTTGGTTCAACTCCACAATCTTGACGGAGGCTCCCAAGTGACAGCTAGCCAATCTAGGAGACACCACTCTCCAAGACGTAAGAAATGGTGTGTTGATGATGAACTCCTTGCTCTTGTGCTTCAAATGATAGTCTCCCCAACACTCAACTCTCTCTCACAGGATTTGGATTTGGTAGAAAGAAGGTTTGAGTGGAAAGCAACTTGGGGAAGGCTAGAGATCAAGATTTATGTCGTTGGAATGGAATATCTGGACCTCAACACAAGTGTAGGTGGTTCTATCTCAGAAAATGTATGTTGGAAGTGTAGGCATGTTCTGATGGCTATCTCTACGAATGAAGAGTAGGTGGAGGGGTATAAATAGCCTCCACACAAAATCTAACCGTTACGCACAAATCACCAAACTCGGTGGGACCGAATCATGAAACTCGTCCAGACCGATTTAGTTCAAAATGTGAACGTTAGGATTTTCGGCGAGACCGACATGTCAACTCGGTGGGACCGATTTTGT
This sequence comes from Triticum urartu, assembly GCF_056163025.1. Classification (NCBI taxonomy): domain Eukaryota; kingdom Viridiplantae; phylum Streptophyta; class Magnoliopsida; order Poales; family Poaceae; genus Triticum; species Triticum urartu. Next base: position 563,478,320 of record NC_141875.1, read on the forward strand.
TAGGGTTAGGGCATAACGTAATCTCAGTGAGACCGATTACACAAACTCGGTGAGACCGATTTTGGTAATGGACTAACAGAGAGTTGGTCAGGCAAACTCGATGGGACTGATTCGCTCATCTCGGTTGGACCCAAACATTACAAAAGGGAAACAGAGAGTTAGCATTGCAATCTCGGTGGGACTGATCGCTCATCTCGGTTTGACCGAAACTTTACGAAGGGGAAACAGAGAGTTTGCAATCCCATCTCGGTGAGACCGAAAATACTAGGGTTTCTGGTAGTGGCTATGTCAACTGAACTCGGTGGCGCCAGATAGAAAGTTTCGATGGGGCTGAGTTTGACTTTTGGTTTGGGACATATGTGGATATGATAAAGTAGTTGAGGGCTTTGGAGCATATCACTAAGCACTTTGAGCAAGCAAGCCATTAGGCAACACCTCATCCCCTCTTAATAGTATTGGCTTTTCCTATGGACTCAATGTGATCTTGGATCACTTAAAATGAAAAGATGTAGAGTCCTGAGCTTTGAGCTTGAGCCAATTCTTTGTCCTTAGAATTTTGAGGGATCCACTTTTCTAATCCATGCCATGCCAATCATTGATCTTTCCTGAAATGTTTATCTTTAAGTAGCATTAGCTCAATGAGTTATATGCTGTTAGGAATTACCAAAACCACCCAGGGATAGTTGCACTTTCAATCTCCCCCTTTTTGGTAATTGATGACAACATATAGATCAAAGCTTCGACAAATGATAAATAAGATAAATTAACATCGTCGCTTTGAGAAGTATGTGATAAGCAAGAGCTCTCCCTAAATTTGTGCATTATTTAAAATTTGCTTTTGAATGCCAATGCACAATCGATTAGGATCATGGGTTACTCTTCCATGTCACATACATCTTGGTGGAGCACTCAAAATGATAGAGATTAAAAGCATGCACTCATCACCAAGCTAGTAAATGATCATATAAGGATATAAGAGATGATATCATCCAAAAAGCATTAAGGGTAGCATATGATCAAACACATGATCAAACAAGTATCTCACAAGGATGTAATAAAGTATCTCACACAAGCACTCAATAAAGAAGTTCAACCAAAATAGCAAGAGAGATAAAAAGAACAACACACTCTCTCGAAGCCTATGATCTATACATTTTTCTCCCCCTTTGGCAACAAGTTACCAAAAAGTTCAAAAATACATAGTGCTAAATGACTCTCAGGCTTGATCTTTGGGAGGTGGTGTAGAGAGAACTCCAAGGACAAAGGCTTCCGATGAAGTAGTTGGAATTGATGGAGTGGCTGCTGGAGGTGGCACTGGAGCTGTAGCTGCTGGAGCTGATGTTGTAGCTCTAGTATCTGTGACTGGCATTGTAGCAGACCTCTGGCTTCGGGGCACTCTAGCAAAAGCATCTGTAGTTGACCTGCCCTTCTTCTCCTCCACTTCCTCCTGAAGTTGCTCAACTATTGACTGAATCTCAGTTACTTTGACATCAAGATCATAGAATTTTTGCTCAATGATCCTCTCCAAGCTCTCCTGGATTTGAGTCAGGGTGGCCAAGCCCTTCTCAATCCTCAAGGTGGATTTGATCAGATATCCAAGCTGATCTTGCTTGCTCTTCAGGAAAACCTGAGGTGCCTCCTCAACACTTGGCATCTTTGCAGCTTTCTCTGCCCTTGCTTTTTCTCTATTCTCATGTGCTTGAGCTGAAGATGGTTGATTTTCATCCATGACAACAGTGTTGTCTTCAAATTCAGGGTAGATGGGCAGGTGCTCCTTATCCAAAAGATATTTGCATGTGCCCATCTTTGAGTTGATGAGCTCCTGAATTTGTGGGGCATACCCACAACTCCTCTTCTGATCAGCTGTTGTCCTTTTCATTGTCTCCACAATCTGAATCATGACTTTGAATTTTTCTAGGCACATCAAACAAATGTAGCAAGTTGATGGCATGTCCTCTGATCATCTTGTGATCACCTAACTTAGGTAGCAATGTGTGTCTGAGGATCCAATTTATAGTAGGCAGACCAGACAATAAGAAGTGGATATATCCAAACTTGTGAGTATCCAAAGCATCATCTGGGATCTCTCTGTACATGTTGGCCATTGTGTTGTGGTATTTCTTCTTCTCAGCATAACTATCCAAGTCATCCTCATTTTCTTCTGGGGCATTGATCAACTGATCCCATTCTTCAATAGAAGATTGGTACCTTGTACCTTCGAACATCCAAATGATCTTTCCATCTGAGTAGAAGTGGGAAGTGGAGTAAAACTGCATGATCAGCTCATCATTCCACTTGGTGAGCTTCTGGGCCACAAAGGTATCAACTCCACATGCCTTGAAGCTGTCATATACACCTGGATAGTGATCTTCATTCTCCTTGATGTACTCCCAATCAACCCATCTCATGTCACACACAATGGGCTTCTTGTCAAGGAGGATTGTCTCATAAAAGTCTTGTTGTTCCTTGGTGTGAAACTTGTAGTCCACAGCAGTCCTCCTCCTGACAGCATATGGATCCGACTGTCTCCATAACCTCAGTCCTGCATCCTTCCTGATTTTCATGTTTTCTGCCACAGGGTGTGTATCATTGTGGTCACGGATCTTGGGCTTCAGCTTTCTCAACACAACTGAGTCATCTTCTTCTTCTTTAGCAGCTTCAGGCACTAGGGCCTTGTTTTTCTCCTCAGCATGATTTTTTCTAGTGCTTCTCTTGGGTTTAGGCTTCTGAGCTGGAGCAGTAGCCTTGGGAGCAGCTTTGGGCTTAGATGGAGTAGCCCTTGATCTGATTACATCTCCAATGAGCTTTTGTGCTTTGGGTGCTGGTGCAGCATCCTCTTCTTCCTCATCTGAACCTCTCATTATTGATGATCTGCCAAGCACTCTGGCAGTGGTCTTCTTGACCCTTTCCTTCCTTTTCTTTCCTTCTCCAACTACCTCTTCAGTTGGCTTGGAGGTTTCAGCAGCGGATGCTCCGGCCTTAAACATAGGAACTCTTCTTGCTGGAGCCTTCTTATGCATCCCTGGCTTAACTGCGGCAGCTGAGCCATACTCCTTTTTCAGCACCTTTTTCCTTGAAGTGGCCTCATCCTCAACAGCCACATAATCTTCATCCTCTGAATCAGAAGTTTTCTTCTTCCTTGTCCTGGTAGCTGCCTTTGGCAAGTTACTTGGTGTGCTCCTGCTGCCCTCATCATAGCTGCTAGAGGGATCAGAACCCTCACTCATCTGCACCTGCTATTCAGACTTGTTCTGGCTGTCACTTTGGTCAGACATCTTGCAGGCAAACTGTCAGTAGACCCTGTGAATAGGTTGTAGATGAGGTAGAGTAGATGAACATCACAAAGTAAAGGAGTTTTGCAAAACAATTGAGTCAAAAAGTTTAGTTTTAGTTCTCTACAGAAGTGATCTCGGAGCTACCGAATTGACAAACTCGGTGATACCGAAGCAACACTTGGAACCTAAACTAGTAAACTCGGTAGGGCCGAGTCATAGTTTGGTGGCACCGAGATTGCTAGGGTTTCACAGAATCTTGAACTTGGTCATACCGATTTGTGCGTTTCGGTCAGACCGGAGAGCGCATGTGCAATGTCCAAGGCCGAATTGGTGAGACCGATTTCTACAGTTCGGTTGGTCCGAGAACAGTTCTACGGAGAGCTAACCCTAAAATTTTCGAATCAGTCTAGACCTAAGGAAGTTTTAGTTGGATGGATGAATCTCAATCGTGGCAAGAAACATGGCATTGTCCTTGTGCTAGGAATCGGGGTGAAAAATACAGCACAAGAGATCGAACACTTACCCTAATGCGGCGAGTGTTCGCTACGGCGGCAACGGCGGAGCAGATTGCCGTTGACGGCGGAGGAGACCAGCGGCGGGAGGCCGCTGGCGGCGAGAAGACGATCCGGAGACTCGAAGAGGCAGAGTAGGTTATGCGCGGGCGAAGGGTTTCGGAAAAAATTCCAAAATTTGGCCCGTCAGTATATATAACCTGACCCTGTTGGTGTGACCGAAAGGTTCTAATCCGTTGCACCGAGATTGAAAACCTAGATCAACTAAGTGATCTCGGTAGGACCGAAAAGGATGAATCGGTCAGACCGAAATGCACAAAGAGGTTTTATAAGTTTAAGTCTATGACGAATCGGGAACTCCGAGTGCTCCTCACACAGAGTGGTTCCAATCTGACTTGATCAAACTTTGTGATGTAGCATGAATAGAGTTTGAGACGAGAAAAGCATAGATAGATAGATGGAGTTCTTAGGCATTCTTGTCCATCCATTTGGCAAAATAGAAAAAACCAAACAATCAAAGAAACAAATGGATGTCCTCGAATGAGAAAGATATGCATTCAACACGCTCACACAATTAAAATGGCAAATGAAATATGTGACGAAGCATGCACAGACACTCTAGCATCTATCAAGCAATTGGTGATGACTAGGTCATCTATATATGAGTATATTGACTTAGGAGTCAAATGAGAACATTTGATCATAGGTCATACCCATCGTTTAAGCACAAGTGGGGTTACCACTTTTACATAGAGCATTGTTGTACTCACACCATTAGAGTTTCTTTAACTCAATTGATTAGAGTAAAGTTCACCCTAGATGTGATATCCCCCCTAAGAGGGATCAACTAACCTTGGGTTTTGTCGATGATGACTTCGTGTAGGTGTTGAAGATGTGGATGCTCAATGTTGATGTAGATCATTCGGAGCAATCCTTTGGAGTGAGTTGCACTTTCAATACCTACATGGGTTAGTCCCACAAGGAACAAAAACAAGGATATCCATATCCATAGAGTGATGTGTACACAAGATGATGTCCATGGAAGCATTAGGTTACCTTGTCCCTTGTCTTACCAACAAGAGGGTTTGTGACTCCTTGAACTAGTGCAAGATATGAAAGTTGTTTGCACTTGTCCTTGCCAAAATGATAAGAGTGAAGTAGGTTGGCGGAGTCACCCTCAAGAACTCTCTAGTTCTTGTTCTTTGAGATCCACACCATCTTGATGGGAATCCTTGGGGTTGTAGTCGTACTTGAAGTAGAACTTGATGTAGTCTTGGGAATCCATTTGACCAAGGCCTTGGGTGCTTCCTCGAATGCATCGATCTCCTCTTGAAGCTTATCCTTGCCTATTTGCTTGTGGTCTTATGGTGGAAGACCATCTTGAGATTGTGTTCCTTTGAAAGAATTAGGATCATACTTCTCTTGTTGAGGAACAAACTTCGTCTTGTGGTATTGATCTTCTTCCCACTCAACTCCATTGGCATTGAACTTTCGTTCAAAACCAACACCTTGATTCTTCCGGTGTCTTCCTTGCTTGCGTACTATTTCCTCAAATTGCTTACTTCCGGCAAGGCTCTTGTAAACACCTTTCTCTATAATTCCCTTCAATAAACTATTTTCTTGCTCAAGTGTAACTTGGCTAAGAGAATCATTAGTGGAATCAAGAGAGCTACTAGAAGCAACAACATTGGATTTAGCATGATTGTTGTTACTACTAGATGAAGAATCTTTCTTGTTCTTGTTACTAGATTTAACTTGTGGCATGTAAGTAGACAAGAGTAAACACTTGGAAATGTAAGAACTTTTCTTGCGAAGATCATCATTGATTGCCTTTAAAAACTCAAGTTCTTGCTCAAGGTTGAGCTTTTCAAAGCGTATCTTATCATGAGTCTTTAAAAGTTCTTGATGATCTTCCAAGGTAGTTTCATGAGCTAACTTAAGATTGTTTAGTTCTTTAGTTAGACGCTCAATCTCCTTCTTATCATCGTCATTTGTTTTATCTTGATTATCATGATTAATAGAAAGCTCATCATAGTTTTCATAACTAGAGTTGTCAACAAGTAAATCATCATCTCCTAGCAAATCATCTTCATCACTATTGAAATCAACATACTCGGGGTGTGTTACCTTTGGACCTTTAGCCATGAAGCATCTCCCAATTCCTTCATTTGGTGAGTCAAATATGTCGTAGGAGTTGGTTGTCACAAGTGCTAGTCCGGCAACACCTTCATCTTGAGTATATTTGGAGTCGGAGTGATAACTTCTTTCGGGGTGATTGTCGGAGTCGGAACCGGATACCCATTCACCAACATGAGCTTGATGTCTTCTTTTTGTGTAGCTCCTTGATGACTTGTCCTTCCTCTCCGAGTCCTTGCTTCTCCAAGAGGGTCTTCGTTCATAACGATCATCTCTACTCCTTCTCTCTCTTAATGGTGATTCTTCTCTTCTACTCCTTATTTTGGGAGAATCTTCTCTTCTTTTGTAGGGGGGCGTACATTCATTGGAGTAGTGTCCGGGTCTTCCACAATTGTAGCAATTACGCTCACGACTAGAAGATCTTTTGTCATTGTAGGACCTTGACTTGGAATTTCTTTCCTTGCTTCTACTTGTAGAACTTGTTGAAGTTCTTCACCATTAGACTCAATACTTCATTGAAGGTTTGCTTCTCACTTGATGATGTGGGAGCATCACACGAGGCTTTGTAAGCACCGTTGTGGCTCCCCGGCTCAGAGAAACCAGAATGCCCCATATTCCAGCCTAGAGATCGAGGAGAAGTCTTCTGGAATACGGCACTGCTTAGCATAGAACAAACTAGCTTTCTATTATTACACGAATATGAATACAAGGTCTTCGATATTACAAGGAATAACATTGACATGGCGACACTACGCCATCCTCAGTTGCTCTATGCAAGGAGCAGAACAACTCGAAGCAGCGGAACAACGACGGCGGTGGTGAACTCCACTCCGCAGGGACTCTGGCTGGAACGTTTATCCTAGCTCGCACGAACGGAAACCATGACAAGCAATCAAGAAATCATGGTATGACCTGCAAACTGGCATGACACGCCAGGTCAGTACATTGAATGTACTTGCAAACTCACAATAACCAAAAGCATTCAAGACAAACAATAGCATGGCAATTACAGGTCAAGCAGGAATTATCATGAGATCATCAGGATAACATGGCATGAACAACCTGACATGATACAGCTAGAACAATATGAACATGGCATGAACATATAAATCTGACGATACTAGCATGCAACATGATGACACTATATGCACTATTTATTCTGCTCGGGTTAATTTGTAACCATCACATGCATCACTTACCAACCTCGTACATCACACGATCATCTCAGGATCAAATCAAGCTTGGTATAGACAATACCGTAGTAAGCATTAAATGATGACAAGGAGCTTGACCTTTACCCATGATTCTCGCGCAACATCACGAATATCCAACAACTCTGTATCCTCAATACCACGGTGATCATCTCATGATCACGAACGGAACCACTCTTGGTTCAACGGGTTACCTCATAACCAAACGGTGATCATTCCGGCGATCACAACCATAACCAACACTTGGTCTCAAACGGTGATATTTCTGGCGATCACAACCAACTTATCTCATCATCGAACCATTGTTGTTATTAAGCACATTATTATTAATTACTGTTGACTCACAGTGTGACCAACTATGAACTGGACCCTTATCTGCGAGTGTTGTCGGATTTCGGGTTCTGGCAGACCCTTGAGGTTCGAACACTGGGGTGCGCACGAAGATTTCACCTCCTACCTACCTTCACCCCTCCGCCACGCTAGGATCAAAGCTATGGGAAGAACAGCACAAGAGACACAGGGTTTATACTGGTTCGGGCCACCGTTGTGGTGTAATACCCTACTCCAGTGTGTGGTGTTGATTGCCTCTTGGGCTGATGATGATGAACAATACAAGGAAGAACAACCCCGCGAGGGTCTGTTCTTGGCTGGGGCGATGAACTGCTGGGAGGAGTTCAGTCACCTTTCTCTCTCTCTCTCTCTCTCTCTCTCTCTGCTTCCAACTGGTCGACATCCTCCCTTTGCTGTGTGGGTGGCTGGTCCTATTTATAGAGGCCCTTGTCCTCTTCCCAAATATTGAGCGGGAAGGGAGCCAACAATGGCGGGCTAATTTGAAGGGGGACAACAAGCATCAGCTATCCTGACAAAAGTAGTCTTCGCCTGCGCAAAGCTCTGGTGATGACGCCGTCTTGGGCTCCATGGTGACCTCCTTCTCGTAGTCCTCCTGGTCTTGGTCTCGTTGCACCGGAATGGCAACCTTTGCCTGATGCCTCGGTACTCCGCGGCTGCGCTTGCCCCCTTTTCACCAAAGAGGAAAGGAGAACGCTGCGCGGGCTGGCACCCGCCTGGCGCCCTGAGTTGTCATGGCTTGTGTCATGGGCACCTCATGAGGTACCCCGCCTTGATCTCTCCGCCTCCTCGTGAGCCTGCCTGACGAGGCCATGCCTGAGGAGGCTCCGGTCGTCCGCCCCGCGAGGCTTGGACCCTCGCGAGGGTCTTGAGTTTGAGTTGATGAAGATGGGCCGCGCTGGGCCCCCCTTTGAGCCACGCCGCAGGCAGGCAAGTCTGGGGACCCCCGTTCCCAGAATGCTGACAGTAGCCCCCGGGCTCAAGGCGCGCCCGGACTTAGCCTGCAGGGAGGCGGAAGGGCAAGAGCGAAGCGCCGCGGGCCCTAACAGCCTGTGGCCTTGGGCGCTGCGTGGCGGTTGACTGGACGTGGGCGCCTCCACTTCCCCATGGCGCCTCGGCAACTGCACGGATTGGACAAGTCCCTGCATGCAAACGGGTCATGATTACCTGCGATCATGGAGGTCGGCGGTTGGCCTCCGCCGGCTATAAGTACGGAACGTCGCACGCCCTTCCAGTCCATCCCTCCTTGCTTCTCCTTCTTCCCAATTCTTGCTCCGTCTTGCCGCAATGGCTCCGATCCGTCGGTTCTCGACGGCAGAGAAGGGAAAGGCTCCCCGAGAGGGACCAGACCCACTTCCGCCGAAGAAACGGCATGTCCACCGTGGCCCGGACGAGGGCGCCCTTAAGGTGGTGTCGAGGCCTTTGGGCGAGCGGGCGCCGCCGGGGTTCCGGCTTCCATTGTACGCCCACGTCGAGGGCCCCGAAGGAGCTGATGTCGACCGCCACGGGCGGGGCCGCCGTCAGCGCCGACGAGTCACGAAGGTGTGGGTCGTGCCCCCTGGGGCCCACACCGAGGGCTCCTCCCAAGAGTTCGTGCTCCACGTCGCCATTCCTCTTCAGTCTTGGATCCGCCTTCCTCCCTTCTTCGCCTCCGTCATCCCGCAGTGGGAGCCCCTAGAGCTCTGGCTACAGCATGCCGGCTGCAGCAGCCTCGCGACCGAGGCAGAGGTCGCGGTCGTTGCCCCGGGCGAGATCTACATGACCCAGGGCTGGGGAGAGATTGCCCGGGTTTGCAGGACAAGGGGCATCTTCGCGGTCCACTTGGACTACGACGGTGCTTCGGTGATGCTCCTCAAGGTCTTCGACGCGAACGGGCGCCGGGTGGAGTGCTGCCCTGGTGAAGACGGCCAGGGCCCTGCTGCGATAAGGACTGGGCTCGCCAATCGCTCCCTTGGCGGCTCCTCGGGCGGTGGGGACATCGGAGGCTCCAGCGACTCCGGCGAGGCCTTCGCGACTCCGGAGACGAGCGACGACAGCTACGAGCCCCCGAGCCGGCGCCGCTCCCGGAGCAGGGCAGGCTCGTCAGGCCGCCGCCGACTCTGATCTGGATGGGGTTGGCGTCGGTGCTTGACGGCCCACTGTTAATGATGGTGTCTTTCGTAGCGATGCACACAGTTTGCGTCTCTTTAGGATATGTTCCCTGCAAGGAACCAAAAACGCGCCCCACGGGGGCTTGTAAGGTGCCTGTGATCCTGTTTTGTTAATATAACTATCGGATTCGCGGGTTCCGGCAGACCCTTAAGGTTCGAACACTGGGGTGCGCGCGGAGATCACGCCTTCAACCCCACCGTCTTGCAAAGATCTAAACTACTAAAAGAACTGCGTAGAGACACAAGATTTATACTGGTTCGGGCCACCGTTGTGGTGTAACACCCTACTGCAGTGTGTGGTTGGTGGATTGCCTCCTGGGGCTAGTGATGATGAACAATACAAGGACGAACAGCCTCGCGAGGGTCTATTCTTGGCTGGGGTGATGAACTGCTAGGAGGAGTTTAGTCACCTCTCTCTCTCTCTGCTGAGATGATCGTCCGAACCGAACCCCTTTCTATGTGGGTGCCTAGTCCTATTTATAGAGGCCCTGGTCCTCTTCCCAAATATTGAGCGGGAAGGGAGACAACAATGGCCGGCTAATTTGAAGGGGGACAGCGAGTACACTTATCCTGACAAAAGAAATCTTCACCTGCCAAAGGCTCTGGTGATGACGCCGCGCTAGGCTCCATGGTGACCTCCGTCTCGTAGTCCTCCTGGTCTTGGTCTTGTTGCACCGAAATGGAAACCTTTGCCTGATGCCTCGGTACTCTGCGGCTGCGCTTGCCCCCTTTGCACCAAAGAGGAAAGAAGGACGCTGCGCGCGCTGGTACCCGCCTGGTGCCCTGAGTCATCACGGCTTATGTCATGGGCACCTCGCGAGGTACCCCGCCTTGATATCTCCGCCTCCTCGCGAGCCAGCCTGATGAGGCTGCGCCTAAGGATGCGCCATGTCATCCGCCTCGCGAGGCTTAGCCCCTCGCGAGGGTCTTGAGTCTTGTGTTGATGAAGATGGGCCGCGCTGGGCCCCCATTTGAGCCACGCCGCAGGCCGCAGGCAGGCAAGTCTAGGGACCCCCATTCGCAGAACGCCGATAGTAGCCCCCGGACCCAAGGCGCGCATGGACTTGGCCGTGCCGAGAGGTGAAAGGGCAAGGGCGAAGCGCCGCAGGCCCTAACGGCCTACGTCCTTGGGCGCCGCGTGGTGGCCGATGGGACGTGGGCGGCACTGTTCCCCCCACGCCTCCTTGTTATGTGCCTTGCTAGGCGGACTTGTGGTTGCACATAGCCGCTCCCCTTTCTGTTGCCCGAGCGCCCCCTGTTCTTCCTTCCTTCGAACGCCTGCTCCCGCCTTCAATCCAATCTCGAATCTTCCCCCTCCTTCCCATCACCATGACTCTGACGAGGAAGGAGAGAGGGGAGAAACCCATGCCTTCGTCTTGTGCCCCGCCATCGGTGGCCCCCGTCATCGGCCAGTCGACTGTATTCAACCAAGAGTGCCTGGGCAGGGACAGCTTGGCTCTGGCCACCGTCTTCAACGAGTGCGGGAGGACAATGGCATGGCCCGCGTCCCTCTTTTCCATTGACAGGATAGCAACCGAGGTCCCATGTTTTACCGATGCCTTGTGGGCGGGTCTGGTTCCCCCCTTCTCCAATTTCTTCAATGCCATGCTTTCCCATTATCAGATCCACTTGATGCATCTAAGTCCTGAGTCCATCACCCTCCTTTCGGTCTTCGCCTTCGTTTGCTAAGCCATGGTGGGATCCCTCCTTCGGTTGCCTTGCTGCGCCACTTCTTCTCGCTGCGTCTTGTCGACCCCTCCCAACGCTGGGCGTGCGCGAGCTTTGTTGCCGAGCCTGAGACTGAGGCCTCTGGGATTGACTTCAAACTCCCCCAGCCCGCGGTTGGGTTCCGCGAGCGGTGGTTGTACATGGACGCAGGGGTGCCCAGCCCCCTGCTATCGGAGCCGACCTCGCCTGCTGTCCCCAATTCGGGTTGGGGCCAGGAGACGCTTAAGAACCCCCGGCTCGTCTTCATCTGGACTCGCTTTATGCTCCTGAGGAAGCTCGGCGTGACAGCGCCCAAAGTGGTGAAGGAGTTTCTGTTGTGCCGCGTCGCTCCCCTGCAGCGCCACTCTCGCCGGATGTGGGCCTTTCGTGGGCGCGAGGATAACATGAGGCTCCAGGAAGAAGACCTGGCTCCTACGGCGCTGAAGTCGACGCTCTTGACTTTGGCCGGGGACACCAACCCCAGCAACGTCCGGCAGGGAGGGGCCCTGCTGTATCTCTGCCAGAGCAGGGCCGACTTCGCGAAGCAGATGCCCGTCTTTGATGAGTGGGGGCTGCGCCCCGCCGGCCTCCAAGGACCTCATGAGAATCCAATGGTGGTGACTGCTCTCCCAATCGGCCAAGGCGACTCCTCCTCAAGTGGCGGAGCAGGGAGGCAGGAGGCGCCTGAGGCCGAGGGGGCTCCTGAGGAGGTGGCAGCGCCGGGTGCCGCTCGCAAGGGTACAGCTCCTGAGGCCCATGCCGCTGCGGCTGAAGGTGGCAGGCAGCCGCTCCCAGCGCCCGGGGCTGAGGCCTTGGAGGCCCCAGCCGCGTCTTCTGGTGGGGTAATGGAAGGCGTGCGCCAGGAAGGCGCCCCTAACGCGGACCGCTCTGATGCTTCGTCCTCGCGGCAGGTTGATCCTTGCGCTCTTCTCTTGGGTCGCTTCCGCTTGGACTTTGAGGCCCTCCGGAGGAAGAGGGAGGCCCTGGGTGATGACTCCCCTTGTCGCGTGCTGAAGCGCAGGAAGTACTTCGCCACTTACGAGTAAGTCTTTTTCCTTTCTGGCTCCTGATCCTCTTGTTGCTTTCGCTGGTCCTTGCTCTGCAGGCCCCTTCTGACTGAGATCGCGGAAGTCGCCGAGGTACCGCCTCCCTTGGCTTCGCCTCCTCTGCCGTCCTCAAGTGCTCCGAGTAGCTCTGCCCTCGTGGTGAGGGCGTCTGATGGGGCGGACCGTCTCGAGGTGCACTGCGGCCCTTCATTCCCCACGCTTCTCCTTCCCGGGCCCTCTTAGGGAATAGCCAATCTGTCGGGTGCTTCCCGTCTGGTCGTGGACTGCGACTGGTTGAGGCGCCTCCTGCGCCACTCGTCTGGAAACAGGCTGGCCCTAGGTCGGGCTTCTGGTGCAGCGCGCCCGACCGTCGCAAGGGCGCCAGCCCCCAGCCCCCTGCCCGGAGGGGGAGCGATGATTCACGGCCCCCGACGCTTGCTTGGGGCGGATGATGGCATGTAAGACGTGCTTGAGCGCGCCCGGGAGCGCCGCGCTCGCAGCCAAGGGTTCCTTCGACGTGCGGCCGACGCGGTGGACCTGCTTGGGGAGGAGCTTGCTGACGAAGATGCCCGCCTGGAGGCCGAGGGCCTGCGCCTGGCCGCAGGGAGGCACGAGCTGGAGGCCGCCATCGCCCTCGCGCGTCGTCATTGTGACCTCGATGATGAAGAGGCGAAGTCGTCGCTGGAGGCCTCTCGAGTGGCCCGTTCCTAGGCCGTCAAGGAGGCCCGGAAAGCTGACAGGTGGCGAGAGGCGGCGGAGGAGCGGGCTCGCGAGCTCCTGGCCCGGTGCCACTCGCTGGAGGAGCAAGCGGAGCTGCGCGAGGCAGCCCTTGCGTCGATGGAGGTGGCCTCTAGCGACCCGGTTGAGCTTCAGAAGCGCGAGGAAGCGTTGGTGCTGGAGGCCGCCGAACGCACCCATGAGTTCGAGCGGCTGGAGATGAGGGAGCGCCTGGTGACGCAGGAGGAAGACGATGTCGCTGCGCGGGAAGCGCGTGTCCAGGAGGAGGTTTGTCGTCGGGTGGCGGCGGCGCGCCAAGGTCTCGAGCGTGAGTTCGAGGGGAAGCTGGAGATGATCCGGGTCGAAGCCGAAGGCAGAACCGCAGCCCTAAGGGCCCAACGAGACGAGGCGACGCGGTGGGCCGACGCCTCCCGGGCCGCCCTTGAGGCAGCGCAGAAGCAGTCGGCCGCCTCCCAGGCCGAGGTGCTCCGTCTTCGCCAGCGGATGGAGGAGGCTGAGGCCGTTGAGCGCCAGAATGCCGATGAAATACGCCAGCAGCGAATCCTGGAGCACGCGCACGGCCCCATGCTCACCACGCTCAGGGAGAGGGCTAACGTGGCCTTGGGCAACATCTGCGAGGTAGCCGTCGGTGAGCCGCACACGATCAACTATGTCGGTAACCTGCAGTTCTCCACCGCCGTGGTGACGCAGCTGGAGGCACGGTCGGCCAGGGCCGACAGGTTGGTGGAGGAGAGGAGCCGCGCCCTGCTCAAGTGCGCCTTTTCCCGTGTCTTCAGCCATCTCCAGGATAGGGATCCCCACTTCGACTTCGATGCCGCCATCGCCCCAGTTCCCCAGGCCGTCCGAGACAACCTGGCGAGTTGGGTGGAGGACAACGTGGATGCCCTCGTCCGAGCCTTCGCTTCGGATGATGATGACGTGATCGTGGGTGCCAACGAGGGCGGTGTGGTGGATGGCCCCGACGCCGCTGGTGGTGACGCAGACATCGAGGGCGAGTTCAGTGATGCCAGCGACAACTCGGGAGGCGCCCCCGAGGATGCGTTGGGGGATTTGTCAGACTAACCATGTACTACTCCTGTCTTTTACCCTGCATGAATAGAACTCAGGTGTTTGTCCTGATGGTCATGAGAGCATTTTGGGAGGGGAAGCCCCTCATGTAAAAACTTGTGTCCATCATATTAGTAGTAGTCAAATTGCGCGCGTGCCCGATGGGCGGCGGGTTTACCTTTGCTCCATGCTGGCTCCGAGGCGGCCTGCAGGGGGGCGCGACGCCTCGGGTGCTCTCTAGTTGGGTCCTCAGGATGTGAGAGTGTTGCTGATGAGAAACTTCACAGGCGTTGGCCTTCTTCACAGGTTCTGGGCCTTCTCCCGAGCGCAATGGCTTCACAGGCATTCGCCTTCTTCACAGGCTCCGGGCCTTTTCCTAAACGCGATGACTTCTCAGGCACTCGCCTTGCTTCACAGGCTCCGGGCCTTTTCCTAAACGCAATGACTTCTTAGGCACTCGCCTTGCTTCACAGGCTCCGGGCCTTTTCCGAACGCGATGGCTTCAGAGGCACTCGCCTTGCTTCACAGGCTCCGGGCCTTTTCCGAACGCGATGGCTTCAGAGGCACTCGCCTTGCTTCACAGGCTCGGGGCCTTTTCCGAACGCGAGGGCTTCACAGGCACTCGCCTTGCTTCACAGGCTCGGGGCCCTTTCCGAACGCAAGGGCTTCACAGGCACTCGCCTTGCTTCACAGGCTCCGGGCCTTTTCCGAACGCGAGGGATTCACAGGCACTCGCCTTCCTACACAGGCTCTGGGCCTTTTCCGAACGCGAGGGCTTCACAGGCACTAGCCTTGCTTCACGGGCTCTGGGCCCTTTCCGAACACGAGGGCTTCACAGGCACTAGCCTTGCTTCACGGGCTTTGGGCCCTTTCCGAACGCGAGGGCTTCACAGGCACTCGCCTTGCTTCACCGGCTCTGGGCCTTTTCCGAACGCGAGGGCTTCACAGGCACTCGCCTTGCTTCACAGGCTCCGGGCCTTTTCCGAACGCGAGGGCTTCACAGGCACTCGCCTTGCTTCACAGGCTCCGGGCCTTTTCCGAACGCGAGGGCTTCACAGGCACTCGCCTTGCTTCACAGGCTTTGGGCCTTTTCCGAACGCGAGGGCTTCACAGGCACTCGCCTTGATTCATAGGCTCTTGGCCTTTTCCGAATGCGAGGGCTTCACAGGCACTCGCCTTGCTTCACAGGCTCTGGGCCTTTTCTGAACAGGACAACCTCTGCAGGCACCCAAAAAACCTCCCGAGAGGGAGCAACAGCGGCAGCTTGGGCTGCGCACGAGCCTGGCCTGACCCGACTCACGAGGGGCTCGCGAGGGGAGGCAGCTGTGGCGAAGCGGTAACCAGAATGCGAGAAATAGCTCGAGTGAGAACAAGCACCCCTTCCCCGAACACACGCAAATCTCAAATTCGAATCCAACTTAAATCCAGCGAGAGAAAAGCTACAGCCAAAGGGAAAGGCAACAAAAGGCAGACAAAAGGTCGCGTCCGGCACCTAGTCTAGTCTTGGACGTCTTCTCACTAGCGCGGAGCTAAGTGCTGTCCACTAGGCGTGGGAGGGAGCCCTAGGGCCTGAGGCCGGCACCCCTGAGACTCCGGGGCGTGTACAGCCCCACTCATTATTACGTGAGAGTGTCACGGGCAGCGAGCTTCACAGGCACTGGGCCTTCTTCATAGGTACTGGCCTTGCTTCATATTGCCAGACGAGGGCCCTGCCTTGCGCCACACTCTAGGGCCATCAGCAACGACCGGAACCCAGGACGCCGCCCGATGGGGTAGAGCGGTCGCCAGCGGTTCCCCCAACGACCACGGGTCCTCTGCCAGGGGCAGGCCCTGAGGCACCTCCCCAGCAGAGGGCCTACCTCCTGAGAACGCCTTGCTCCGAACGCCGCGGTGGCGATGTCGGATCCCGGCCCCTCTCCTGCAGCCCCTTGCGCCCTCCTCCCGAGGGGTAGGAGACTGTGGGAGCGGGGCAGCTGCTTGCCGCGGCGACCTGCACCTCCTGCGATCCATGGTTAGCGTATACCTGCCCCTGAAGAGTTAGCGGTGCCCGATAATCGTTGCCTCCAGCGTGGCCAGCGGGTTCGTCCCGGAGCTCCTGGAAGGGCTCAGCTTCCATTGCCTCGTGCCCCCAGCCTGGGCCGAGGAGCGAGCCTTGTCCGTCCTCGTGAGGGTGTCCTTGGTCCATCATGAGGGGCACGTACTCTTCCGTCGCCATCATCCTATGTGCCATGCCGTGACGCCCTGCATGCCATGCGGCCCCACCTGTCATGCCTACCGCGGGGTGGCAACGCGGCCGTCCTCCGGGGCCACGGGTCGCGTCGAGTCCTTCTTCTTCGCGGGCCGGAGGCGGGGGCAACGCCACTGCCGGTCCGGTGCTGACAGCTTCACTGGCGTCGGAGTAGCCTTGGGGCCCGCGGGTGCGCGCGGAGCCCCCGTGCGGGTCGCCCTGGGCTTGTGACGGGAGCTGGGCGGAAAAGGGGTGAGCCCCCGAGGCAGTGAAGCCCAGGAGCTCGGCCACCCGCTCCAGTAGCACGTCGCGGCCGCCCTCCAGCAGTCTGCACCGCAGCAGCTCTCGGGCCACCGTGAGCGCGGCCCTCGAGTTCGCCTGCTCCCGGCGGGTGTACGGTGTCGTTGTCGCGGCGTGATTGGAGGCACTTGCTGCCGACCGAGCCTGCCGCGGCGTAAGAGTTGCCGAAGTCTGTCTGCATCACCCGCGGCCCGCAGCGCCCTGCGGACCGCGAACTGCCTGGGGCGCGGGGTCGCCCGAGGCGAGCGGTTCCGCGCGTTTGGGCCACGCAGCCCACGGGTCGGGGTTGCCCTCCTGGTCGCCGGGCATGGTGATGAAGACGCGAGGGGGCACGGAGTGGTGGAAGACGAATTCCGGCGCACCCCTACCTGGTGCGCCAAATGTCGGATTCGCGGGTTCCGGCAGACCCTTATGGTTCGAACACTGGGGTGCGCGCGGAGATCACGCCTTCAACCCCACCGTCTCGCAAAGATCTAAACTACTAAAAGAACTGCACAGAGACACAAGATTTATACTGGTTTGGGCCACCGTTGTGGTGTAACACCCTACTCCAGTGTGTGGTTGGTGGATTGCCTCCTGGGGCTGGTGATGATGAACAATACAAGGACAAACAGCCTCGCGAGGGTCTGTTCTTGGCTGGGGCGATGAACTGCTAGGAGGAGTTCAGTCACCTCTCTCTCTCTGCTGAGATGATCGTCCGAACCGAACCCCTTGTTATGTGGGTGGCTAGTCCTATTTATAGAGGCCCTGGTCCTCTTCCCAAATATTGAGCGGGAAGGGAGCCAACAATGGCGGGCTAATTTGAAGGGGGACAGCGAGTACACTTATCCTGACAAAAGTAGTCTTCGCCTGCCAAAGGCTCTGGTGATGACACCGCGCTGGGCTCCATGGTGACCTCCGTCTCGTAGTCCTCCTGGTCTTGGTCTTGTTGCACCGAAATGGCAACCTTTGTCTGATGCCTCAGTACTCTGCGGCTGCGCTTGCCCCCTTTGCACCAAAGAGGAAAGAAGGACGCTGCGCGCGCTGGCACCCGCCTGGTGCCCTGAGTCGTCACGGCTTATCTCATGGGCACCTCGCGAGGTACCCCGCCTTGATATCTCCGCCTCCTCGCGAGCCTGCCTGACGAGGCTGCGCCTAAGGATGTGCCGTGTCGTCCGCCTCGCGAGGCTTGGCCCCTCGCGAGGGTCTTGAGTCTTGTGTTGATGAAGATGGGCCACGCTGGGCCCCCATTTGAGCCATGCCGCAGGCAGGCAAGTCTGGGGACCCCCGTTCGCAGAATGCCGACAATAACTCTTGTCGTAGATTTGTGCGAGTTGCTCATCCCGTCTTAGCTCGGTCCTCCCTTTCGAACCTCACGAGGGCTTGGTGCTCTACGCCGACAGGTCCCAGTCCCAAAGCGGCTTCAGCCGTTGCTGGTATGCCAGGTCGCGATGCCGTGGTCAAGGCCAGGAGGTGAGCGACCCGGAGTCCGGTAAGAGCCCCTGAGTCGCGATGCTAAGGAGGTCCCCCTTGGCGCCCAAGCAGCCGTCGTTCGGTGAGAAAGGGTGGCGACATCGCTAACTTGGGATAGCATTAGGTGCAGGGATGGTGCCACGGTAGCTGGCGCTTCCAGGCGATAACGAGGATCAGGGGCCGCTCTCTGGTGTGTGGCCGGGTCCGTGCATCGACAGGCGCGAGGTTGCTCGGCGAGGTCCTCGTGTGTCTCTCCCCTCTCGCCTTTGCTCCCCTTTCTGCTCTACATCCTCGAGTCCCGGCCCTCGAGCGAGTCTCAACCATCGCTGGTATGCCAGGTCGTGATGCCGTGGTCAAGGCCAGAGGGTGAGGGCTGGAGAGCCAGTAGGAGCCCTGAGTCGCGATGCTCAGGCACCCCCCCTTTAACGTGCAAGCGGTTCGCGCGGACGAGAGTGAAGGAGACACAGCAAGAGCCTTGCCTGACGCAGCTCCTTCAGGAGGTCTTGGGGGTCCATCATAGAAAAAGCAAGGGGTTGCCATAACAATTGACGGTCAGCCGTTGGTTGCTTCCGAAGGGTAGTGAGGCACTGAAGGCTTGACGAGGTGACGCTATGCGGGGCTGCCGCGGCCAGAGCTCAGCCATCCAGGTTTGTCGGCGTTGCAGGGACGGACCCATGCGGAAGCGTCGTGCCGTTTGGGAGAAGCTCCGTTAGTTGGCGTCAGCTGAGCAGGCAACTAGGTAAAGCACATTAGCCACGGAGGAGTTGATTCGTTCAAATAGATGCTAGGAACACGGAGATCACTGGGTCAGGCCCGAGCGAGTTGGGGGTCATGCTGCCCGAGGGGCGCCCCCAACAAGGTAAGCTAACGATGCGAAATAAAAGGGATTCACGCCGCAGGGACGGACCCACGCGGCCTGGGAATAATGCAGCCCTGGGGGCGCTCCCAGCTGGAAGTGAAACTTGAAAGATGTCACCTGACGATGCTGAGGACGAAGGGGTGTTGGTGTAGCCGGCTCGGTGGGGTGCGGGAGCCGATCCTCATGAGCCCCCAGGCCCAGGGGCCTCGGGAGGCTCCGGAGGCGCTGGTGGTTCCTCGCGGGCCATCTTCATCTCCGCCAGGGCTGCGGAGCGCCTGGCCTCTTGTGCCTCTGTTATGCCCCTCATGAGGCGCTGGTGCATGTCAGCCGCGCTCGGCAAGCCACGAGGCATGCGAACGTAGCTGTGGGGTGGACCTCCGCAGCGCCCCACTCGCGAGGGCTAGAGGCGCTCCAGGGAGGCGACTTGGTTGAGCCCTGGTACATCGACGCAGATGCGCAGCTCGCCATCCTCGCCTGGATGGGGAGCCACTGCTGGTAGGCGGCGGGCGCCTCTCATGACTCTTGACTCCTGTAACTCCTGAATGGCCTTGCTGACGAACTCCTGTGGGTCTGGATCTCCTCGCCTTCCTCCTTCTTGAGGGAAACGTGCTTCGAAACACGCCTCCATGTGGTGCCCAAGCGCCTCCCTCGTGACCCTAGCTAGGTCGGTGGCCCTCCAGGGGAGAGCCCCCAAGCCCTGCCTGAGGAGGGCGCCGGGCGCGCTTTCCTATGCAATGGAAGGAGGTTCCCCCTGGGCAGGCACGGGCCCAGAGGGGCCTGCCTCCTGAGGGGCCAGGACGGACGATGTCTTCTTCTTCTTGGGGGCGGCCTCGGGAAGCCTCCTGCTTCCGCGATCCGGGTCTTCTAGTGACGCGGCCTGAAAGGCTCGCCCCAGGGAACACACCGCGTCCTTCTCTTCACAGGGCACCGTGATGACTCCGCCGCTTCCTGGCATCTTGAGGACGTTGTAGCCGTGGTGAGTCACGGCCATGAACTTGGCCAGCGCTGGGTACCCAAGGATGCCGTTGTACGGCAGGCGGATGTGAGCGACGTCGAAGTCGATGAGCTCGGTGCGGTAGTTGTCATGTGCCCCGAAGGTGATAGGGAGGCGGACCTGCCCGATCGGGACCGTGGAGCCGTCGGTGATGCCGGAGAAAGGCTTGGTTGGCTGGAGTTGGCTGTAGGGCACTTGGAGGTTGTTGAATGTCTCTACGGACAGGACGTTGAGCCCTGCCCCACCATCGATGAGGGTCTTGGTGACCACCATGTTGCTGATGATTGGGGAACAAAGCATCGAGAGGACTCCGGCTGTAGCTGCGCACTTGAGTTGGTCCGCTAAGCTGAATGTGATGGCGCATGCCGACCACCTGAGAGGGTGCGTGGCTTCGAGCCTGGGGAGGGCTGCATTCACTTCGCGGCGAACTGCTTGAAGATGCGTTGAGAGGCTGGGGCTTCAGCTCCGCCCAGGATGCAGGCGATCGCGCGCAGTTCCTGGAAGCCCCCAGCCTCCTCGTCCTGGTGGCGGTCCTCGTTTCTCCTTGGCTGCGGCGGCAGCGGCGGGAGGCCTGCGTTGCCCTGCGGGCGATCCTCGTGAGGCTGATCCCTCCAGCCTCCCTCCCGAGGTGGGTCTTGCCAGCGATCCTCGCGAGGTTGGTCGCGCCACCCCTGGCGCGGGCCACGGTCTTCCCAGCGCCCTGCGTTCCTTCCTCCTCCTCGGCCGTAGCCCCGGTCACTGCGGTCAGGGCGACGGTCGATCCTTCCTTCTCGCACGGCTCGGAGTTCTTGGCATTCGCTGGTGTTGTGGGTGTGGAGGTCGTGGTACACGCAGTATCGGCTGCCCTTGGGAGGTTCGGGCTGATCTCTGCCCCTCTTGGTGTCCGGTTCTGCGGCGAGCACGGCAGCCCCCTTGCGCTTCACTTCCTTGGCCTTGAGCTTCTTCTCTTCTGGGTCTGCGGCAGGCAGCTCGAGGAGGGAGAGACGCCCTTCCTCAGCCCTGGCGCACTTGTTCGCCAAGTTGAACAGCTCCAAGGAAGTGCACAGGTCTTCATGCATTGCCAGCTCCTCCTTCATCTTGACGTCGCGCACGCCGTCGGAGAAGGCTGAGATGATGGCCTCTTCAGTCACCTTGGGAATCTTGAGGCGTGCGTTGTTGAAGCGCTGGATATACTTCTGCAGGGTCTCCCCGGGTTGTTGCTTGATGCGGCGCATGTCGCTCATGGTGGGTGGCCGGTCGCGAGTACCTTGGAAGTTGGCGATGAAGCGGGTGCACATCTCTTCCCAGGAGGAGATTGTGCCTGGAGCCAGGTTCAGGAGCCAGGTGCGGGCCCCGTCCTTGAGCGCCATTGGAAACCAGTTCTCCATGACCTTCTCGTCTCCATTGGGAGCTTCGATGACCAGCTCGTAGAGCTGGAGGAACTCCGCAGGGTCGGCCGTGCCGTCGTAGCGATGAGGCAGGTCCGGCTTGAACTTGCCTGGCCACGCGACGCTGTGCAGTTCGGTGATGTAGGTGCGGCAGCCTGTTGTGGCCACGGGAGGCCTTGGGTGATGGAGAGCCTGGTCTTGCATGTCCCCACGCGCTGGAGCAGGAGGATGGTCGCGACGTGCGGGCGCAGGGAGCGCTCGGGCAGCCTCTGGCAGGCGAGGGACTTCTTGGCAGCTCTGTTCTTGCCGCGCTGGCACCTGATGGAGCGGGTTCCGCCCAGGGGCCACGCACCTTGGAGCCATGGCGTCTTCTTGAGGAGGAGGCGGCCGGGGCGCCGCCAGAGCCTCTTCGACCGCGCGGGGCGGAGTACTGTGAAGCGGAACGGATGGCGCAGAAGAGCCCCTTGCAGCGCGGACGAGCTCGGCGACGCGGTCGAGCCATTCTTCATAGAGGTTGTCGACGGGACGGTAGCGCAGGAGCTCATTTGCCGCGATGAGTGCAGCCCGAGCCTCCATGGGCACGCGGAGCGCGCGGGACGAAGATCCAGCTGGGGCGAGCGAGGGAGTTGCGGTGCGGCCATCTTGCCGCACGGACGGATGCTGAGACGATGCTTGCTGCTCGTCCCCCGCCTGGCCGGTGGTGGCGTTGACGGCAGGTGACGGGGAACGGCGAGGACGCCCGCCGACAGGGGCCGTCTGGGCGACGCGGGAAGCGAGGGCGGCCCGGCGCTCCGCGCGGGCCTGACGAGCGTCAGACATGAGCGCGATGGTCGGAGGAGAACGGGGCGGTGGAAGACGAATTCCGGCGCACCCCTACCTGGCGCGCCAAATGTTGGATTTCGGGTTCCGGCAGACCCTTGAGGTTCGAACACTGGGGTGCGCGTGGAGAACACGCTAGGATCAAAGCTATGGGGTTTGGGCCACCGTTGTGGTGTAATACCCTACTCCAGTGTGTGGTGTGGATTGCCTCTTGGGCTGATGATGATGAACAATACAAGGAAGAACAGTCTCGCGAGGGTCTGTTCTTGGCTGGGGCGATGAACTGCTGGGAGGAGTTCAGTCACCTTTCTCTCTCTCTCTCTCTCTGCTTCCAATCGGACGACCTCCTCCCTTTGCTGTGTGGGTGGCTGGTCCTATTTATAGAGGCCCTGGTCCTCTTCCCAAATATTGATCGGGAAGGGAGCCAACAATGGCGGGCTAATTTGAAGGTGGACAGAAAGCATCAGCTATCCTGACAAAAGTAGTCTTCGCCTGCGCAAAGCTCTGGTGATGACGCCGTCTTGGGCTCCACGGTGACCTCCATCTCGTAGTCCTCCTAGTCTTGGTCTCGTTGCACCGGAATGGCAACCTTTTCCTGATGCCTCAGTACTCCGCGGCTGCGCTTGCCGCCTTTGCACCAAAGAGGAAAGGAGGACGCTGCGTGGGCTGGCACCCGCCTGGCGCCCTGAGTTGTCATGGCTTGCATCATGGGCACCTCGTGAGGTACCCCGCCTTGATCTCTCCGCCTCCTCGTGAGCCTGCCTGACGAGGCCGTGCCTGAGGAGGCTCCGCGTCGTCCGCGCCGCGACGGTCTTGAGTTTGAGTTGATGAAGATGGGCCGCGCTGGGCCACCCTTTGAGCCACGCCGCAGGCCACAGGCAGGCAAGTCTAGGGACCCCCATTCCCAGAACGCCGACAGTAGCCCCCGGGCCCAAGGCGCGCCCGGACTTGGCCGTGCAGGGAGGCGGAAGGGCAAGAGCGAAGCGCCGCGGGCCCTAATAGCCTACGGCCTTGGGCGCTGCGTGGCGGTTGACTGGACATGGGCGCCTCCACTACCCCACGGCGCCTCGGCAACTGCACGGATTGGACAAGTCCCTGCGTGCAAACGGGTCATGATTACCTACGATCATGGAGGTCAGCGGTTGGCCTCCGCCGGCTATAAGTACGGAACGTCACGCGCCCTTCCAGTCCATCCCTCCTTGCTTCTCCTTCTTCCCGATTCTTGCTCCGTCTTGCCACGATGGCTCCGATCCGCCGGTTCTCGACGGCAGAGAAGGGAAAGGCTCCCCGAGAGGGACCAGACCCACTTCCGCTGAAGAAACAGCATGTCCACCGTGGCCCGGACGAGGGGGCCCTTCAGGTGGTGTCGAGGCCTTTGGGCGAGCGGGCGCTGCCGGGGTTCCCGCTTCCATTGTACGCCCACGTAGAGGGCCCCGAAGGAGCTGATGCCGACCGCCACGGGCGGCGCCGCCGTTGGCACCGACGGGTCATGAAGGTGTGGGTCGTCCCCCCTGGGGCCCACACCGAGGGCTCCTCCCAAGAGTTCGTGCTCCATGTCGCCATTCCTCTTTGTCAGATTCCGGGTTCCGGCAGACCCTTAAGGTTCGAACTCTGGGGTGCGCGCGGAGATTACGCCTTCTACCTCACCGTCTCGCAAAGATCTAAACTACTGAAAGAACTGCACAAAAGACACAAGGTTTATACTGGTTCGGGCCACCGTTGTGGTGTAATACCCTACTCTAGTGTGTGGTGGGTGGATTGGCTCTTGGGGCTGATGATGATGAACAATACAAGGACGAACAGCGTCGCGAGGGTCTGTCCTTGACTGGGGCAATGAACTGTTAGGAGGAGTTCAGTCACCCTTCTCTCTCTCTCTCTCTCTCTCTCTTCAATCTGATCCTCTCCCTTTCTTCAAACACCCTTGCTCTGTGGGCGGCTGGTCCTATTTATAGAGGCCCTGGTCCTCTTCCCAAATATCGAGCAGGAAGGGAGCCAACAATGGCGGGCTAATTTGAAGGGGACAGCAAGTATCAGCTATCCTGACAAAAGCAGTCTTCGCCTGTGCAAAGCTCTGGTGATGACGCCGTCTTGGGATCCACCGTGACCTCCGTCTCGTAGTCCTCCTAGTATTGGTCTCGTTGCACCGAAATGGCAACCTTTGCCTGATGCCTCAGTACTCCGTGGCTGCGCTTGCCCCCTTTGCACCAAAGAGGAAAGGAGGACGCTGCGCGGGCTGGCGCCTGCCTGGCGCCCTGACTCGTCATGGCTTGCATCACGGGCACCTCGCGAGGTACCCTGCCTTGATCTCTCCTCCTCCTCGTGAGCTAGCCTGACGAGGCCGCACCTGAGGAAGCTCCACGTCGTCCGCCCCGTGAGGCTTGGCCCCTCGCGAGGGTCTTGAGTCTTGTGTTGATGAAGATGGGCCGTGCTGGGCCCCCTTTGAGCCACGCCGCAGGCCGCAGGCAGGCAAGTCTGGGGACCCCTGTTCCCAGAACGCCGACAGTAGCCCCCGGGCCCAAGGCACGCCCGGACTGAGCCGTGCTGAGAGGCGAAAGGGCAAGGATGAAGCGCCGCGGGCCCTAACAGCCTGCGGCCTTGGGCGCCGCGTGGCGGTTGATTGGACGTGGGTGGCACTGTTCCCCCACGCCCCCTTATTCCGCGCCCTGCTAGGCGGACTTGTAGTTGTACACAGCCGCCCCCCTTTCTGTTGCCCGGGCATCCCCTGTTCTTCCTCCCTTCGAACGCCAGCTCCTTCCTTCAATCCAATCTCGAATCCTCCCCCTCCTTCCCATCGCCATGGCTCCGACAAAGAAGGAGAGAGGGAAGAAAACCATGCCTCCATCTTGTGTGTCGCCATCGGTGGCCCCCGCCGTCGGCCAGTCGACCATACTCAATCAAGAGTGCCTGGGCAAGGCTAGCTTGGCTCTGGCCACCATCTTCAATGAGTGCGGGAGGATGACGGCCTGGCCCGCGTCCCACTTCTCCATCGACAGGATAGCTACTGAGGTCCCATATTTTACCGACGCCCTGTGGGCGGGCTTGGTTCCCCCCTTTTCTGGTTTCTTCAATGTCGTGCTCTCCTATTATCAGATTCACATGATGCATCTGAGTCCTGAGTCCATCACCCTCCTTTCGGTCTTCGCCTTCGTTTGCGAAGCCATGGTGGGCATCCCTCCTTCGGTTGCCTTGCTGCGCCACTTCTTCTTGCTGCATCTTGTCGACCCTACCCAATGTTGGGCGTGCGTGAGCTTCGCTGCCGAGCCTAAGACCGCGGCCTCTGGGGTTGACTTCAAGCTCCCCCTGCCCGTGGTTGGGTTCCGCGAGCGGTGGCTGTATGTGGACGCAGGGGTGCCCAGCCCCCTGCTATCGGAGCCAACCTCGCCTGCTGTCCCCAATTCAGGTTGGGGCTAGGAGACGCTCGAGAGCCCTTGGCTTGTCTTCGTCCGGAGCCGCTTCACGCTCCTGAGGAAGCTCGGCGTGACAGCACCCAAGGTGGTGAAGGAGTTTCTGTTGTGCCGCGTTGCTCCCCTTCAACGCCACTCTCGCCGGATGTGGGACTTCCGTGGGCGTGAGGATAGCATGAGGCTCCAGGAAGAGGACCTGGCTCCTGAGGTGCTGAAGTCGGTGCTCTTGACCTTGTCCGGGGACCCCAACCCCGGCAGCGTCCGGCAGGGAGGGGCCTTGTTGTATCTCTGCCAGAGCAAGGTCGACTTCGTGAAGCAGATGCCCGTCTTTGATGAGTGCGGGATGCGCCCCGCTGGCCTCCAGGGACCTCGTGAGAATCCAGTGGTGGTGACTGCCCTTCCAATCGGCCAAGGCGACTCCTCCTCAAGTGGCGGAGCAGGGAGGCAGGAGGCGCCGGAGGCCGAGGGGGCTCCCGATGGGGTGACAGCGCCGGACGACTGTCACGACCGGTTTTCCAATAAAAATATTTATTGAGAAACCAATCTTTTGAGTCCAGTATGAGAAAAATTCTCCTTACCGGTAGACAACTTCTTGATACAATAAGCCAGTAGCATAAAATATATTACAGGGTCGAACTACGGTTGCTCAACCAAATTATTACAAGCACGCCAATAATTATACATAATGGCGGACATGACACAGTGGTGTGGAGGCATACTACTGACTCGAGGATAGGGCGGTGGTGGAAAAACACAGCGGGGAGAGAGATACAAGACTCTAAAACTGGCATCTCATCGAGCATCAAGGTGAGGCTCGATGAATTTATTTGGTAGCGGAAGAGGATATGATACAGTGGCAAAATCCAGGGTCGTACGAGACTGACTGGGATTCCTCTAGGCTTCGGACTCGCTATCAAAATCTTCATCCATGAGATTGCCTTCGTCAGCATCTGGCCAAATCAACAAGCCAGGTGAGTACTTTGAAAGTACTCGCAAGACAGTTCGGACGTAAGATATAACAAATGCATGCATGGATGCGTCATGTTTAACTTTTAACAGTGGCACATTAATTTGTAAAAACAAGACAGGTAAAAAGGGAGTCGGCGGTAGTCTGCTCGAAAACCCAACAAAATAACTGTAAACCCAATCAGGGTCGGAAGCGACACCTCGATAGGAAGATAAATAAATAAATCACGCCGCAGTCGGGCGTCTAAGCGACAACACATAAAGGGCTTTAAAAGAAATGCCACAGTCGGGCGTCTGAGCGACGCCACATAAAGGGCTTTAAAAGAAATGCCACAGTCGGGCGTCTGAGCGACGCCACATAAAGGGCTTTAAAAGAAATGCCACAGTCGGGCGTCTGAGCGACGCCACATAAAGGGCTTTAAAAGAAATGCCACAGTCGGACGTCTGAGCGACATCGCATAAAGGGCTTTTATTCACAAGTAAATAATACTCATAATAAACATTCAATTCATGAAAATAAACGGGTTAGTCCATCCACAGGAATAATCATTTAACCGGACTTAGCACTCATGTGATTCACCGGAGTCTCTGTCATCAAAACTGGCACTTGTCAGGATAAGATAATACTGAACTTGGACATGGAATAGATGATTCAAGGAATATATGACTCTGCAGAGTTTGTACAAAAATTTCCCACAGCCAATGGATTTCCGTAGTCACGAAGGACTAGTTCCGTTTACGGTATTTCGGAAGAAAACACAGCTAACCAGTACACACCCATCCTACCTCTCGATGCTAGGAATCACCCTAGACATCGTCCAAGAAAAACTTTTGAGACGGGGAGATCACAATCTCGAATAGCATGGGATCAAATTTATATACGCGTGCTCTAAGGGGTGCCCCCCTCTCGGTCCCAACCGGAAACACCCATGCCCCCTGAACGGATGACTGGCTTTAATCCAAGGCCATGGAACCATCATCACGGCCTCTCCTTTTTGGTGTGTACCAGGTAAGCGGTTTACAACTTACTACGCCATATTCCTTGCGGAAAACATGTGGTAGTACAGGGAAGGAAATGGGAGGAACTGGACCGATACGGTTTGACACTGTAGTCATATAGCCTGGCATAAGACTGGCATGCTACAACACTGCCATCTTACCCATCCTCATGCCAACACATGGCCATTCATACTCACATCCATCCACTTATGGATCATCGAACTCACTTACCTCAACAATGCATGGAAATAACGTTCATCGGTATGCTCAACAACATGCCATGAGACTAACTAAATGCAAAACATGCCAAGACGCTCATCATATCAAAAGTTCAAACATGCTTGCCTGGTTCGGAGTAGTCGGAGCCTAGCTCGGTGAAGTTCGCGGCTCCGTCACCTCCTTCGTTATCTACGGTATAAAGAAAATACATGCGCTATCGTAAATACCAAGAGGTGCACAAAGAGTATTCCAAATATTTTTCAAATAAATCTGATAAAAAACTAGACAAAATTTTAAAGAGGACAGAAAAAGAATCAATCAAAAATACTTTTCTATTTAAAAGTTATAAAGGTTTTTGTCCAGGGACTCATCTGTAATGAAACAGAAAGTTTCCAGGGGCTAGCTTATAAAAACAGAAAATGTTCCAGTCTTGAATACGCCAGCCCAGAGGGGAAAGCGTATTTTTCCCAAAGGCGTTTTCAGAAAACGATTCGTTTAAAAAGATCTGAGAGGCTGACGGGCGGGTCCCACTCGTCAGGTTTAAACTTTCAAACGGGGGACGAAGCTCGTCGGCGCCCGAGAGCCGCGGTGGTCTCCGGCGGCGATCCACGGCGAGGCAGGGAGATCGGAGAGTACCTCCGGGTTCAGGGCGCCCTTCCGCGTCGGTTGGTGGTAGTGGTGGTCGCCGGCGGGTACCACGTCGGCGGCGAGCCTTGCTCCGGCGGACGGCGGTTCGGGTGGTCAAGGGCCTCGTCGGAGAGAGCTGCGAAAGCCAAATTGATGCGGGTGTTAGCTTACTGGGTGCTAGAGGGGGCTATAGACGAGATTTGGGCGCCGGGGACGGCCTCATCGGAGCGAATCGAGGTGGAGGCCGAGGCGGAACGGGGCGGCCGGAGTCGGGGGAGGAGACCTCCTCGAGGTCCTCCTGGTGGCCTGGCAGGGTCTTGGAGAGGTGCAGTGAAGGTGTGGGGCTTGTGAGCGAGCTCGGGGTCCTTTTTATAGGCGATCCGAGGCGGTGGCCGGGAACGGGGATCTCCGGTGAAGGTTACGGCGGCAGAGTGCTTGGTCGGGGGAGATTAGGGAGTTGGGCGTCATCGTGGAGGTCTACTGGTTCCATTTAGGTGCTAACCAGGCTTGGATTTGGTGCTATGGGTGAGCTCGATAGAACGGGGCGGCGCGGGCCCGTCGGCGGCAGGGAGCACGTTCCGTGCTTGCCGGGCCACGGCGACGGTGCCACGGGCATGCGCTGGCATGCATGAGCCACGCGGAGAGCAGAGGAGCGTTGGGCGGCGCCGAACGGCGTTGAGCCGCCGTTCTGTTCCCTGTCAGCCGCTACGGTGGTTCGGCCGCCGCAAGACACGCCGGCGCGGGCGGCTCAGGGCGCCACCGACGCCAGGAAGACGCCAAGCGCACGTGCGGGGGTGCTGGCCAGGGAGAAGGGGCGGCGAGGAACGTGCCAAGGGCACTGTGAGCATGTGACTGAACTTCTGACGAAGATCGACACTGAACTCTGAATTTTTCTGAATATGAACAGCAACAGTGCACGCCAAGTGTTCGACAGAATGAATTTGGCCTCTGGGGATTTTTCCTTGAGCTGATTTTTGGTGGAGTGGCTACTCATTGCTCCAGTAGGCTGCCTGAATTTTGGTGGAATTTTTGGAGAAGTGTAGATATGAATTTCACCAAATTTGGCAAATCTGGTCCAAACTTGCAGAGACTGAATTTGAAAAATTTGAAAAGAGGAGGAGTGGATCAAGATGGTTCTGGGTTGTGGGTACAAAGGACTATCTAGGAGAGTTGGTTTGAGGTCAAAACTCAAATCAAAAGGGTACTTGCTTTGAAAATCTCTCAGGCTCCAAATAATTTGCAGAAATGATTTGAGGGGAAAAATAATTAGAATAAAATCCAAAACTTGCTTGGATTAGTTGGGACAGAGAACTTAGGTTGATTACAAGGAGGAGGGGAGGTTTTGGAGGGGTTTTACCACATGGGCAAAATACAAAGTCATGGGTGGTTTCCAAGATATGAAAATCCCAAATTTTCATAGAGTTTCTTTTTTTTAAAGAAAAATTAAACTCCCAAAATAATTTGAGAGGGAACCAACAGAAGAAGTTTCAAAAGATCAAACACCATAGTTTGAAGAAAAATAAAATCCTTGCGAAAGAAAAGGAAGTTTTTAAGAGGAAGGATTTCTGGAAAAGAAATTTTAAATGCCCTCTTTAAAAAAAATCCAACAAAGTTTTTGATGAAAACCAATTAAAATTTTTGGAGTGTCACAACACCTACCCCCTTAGGAAAAATCTCGTCCCCGAGATTTCAGCTGTTCCTCAAATAATTGTGGATGCTCTGTCCGAAGAAAACCCTCTCTTTCCCAAGTTGCTTCACTGTCGGTGTGATTGCTCCACTGAACTCTGAAGAATTTGATGGCCTTCTGTCAGGTCCTCCTTTCAGACTCCTCTAATATTTTTACGGGGTGTTCCCGATATGTGAGGTCTGGCTGCACGTCAATGTTCTTATGGGATACTTGCTTCTCTGGTTTGCTTACGCACTTCCTTAATTGAGAGACGTGGAATACGTCGTGAATGTCGGACAAGTCTTCGGGTAAGTCTAGCTGGTAGGCTACAGTGCCTCTTCGTGCCACTATGCAGAATGGTCCAATGAATCTTGGTGCTAACTTCCCTTTAATCTTAAACCGTTGCAGTCCCCTCATAGGTGATACTCGTAGGTACACAAATTCACCGGGTTCAAAATTTACCCCACGATGTTTTTGATCGTAATAACTCTTCTGTCAGCTTTGAGCGGTCTTGAGTCAGTCCCTGATTAGCTTGACTTTTTCCTCGGCTTCTTTGAGCATGTCTGGGCCGAAGATACGGCTGTCTCCGGTCTCTGACCAATTTAGCGGGGTACGACATCTCCGTCCGTATAGGGCTTCAAAAGGTGCCATTTGCAGGCTGGCCTGGTAGCTACTGTTGTATGCGAACTCGGCATATGGCAGACTTTCTTCCCAACTGGTTCCATAGGTGAGGACACATGCTCTCAGCATGTCTTCTAAAATTTGGTTTACGCGTTCAGTCTGTCCATCAGTCTGGGGATGGTAGGCTGTACTGAAGGCCAATTGAGTTCCCAGAGCCTGTTGTAAATGATCCCAGAATCTCGAGACAAATTGAGTGCCTCTGTTGGATATTATAGTCTTCGGGACTCCATGCAGACAAACTATACGGGAGAGATAAATCCTGGCAAGCTTCTGAGTGTTGTAGGTTGTCTTTACTGGAATGAAATGTGCCACCTTGGTTAATCTATCGGTGATGACCCATATGGCATCATTCCCGTGTCATGACCGAGGTAGTCTGACAATAAAATCCATCCCTATTTCATCCCATTTCCACTCAGGTATTTTGTTTGGTTGCAGTAGTCCGGCTGGTTTTTGATGCTCAACTTTTATGCGTTGACAAGAATCGCAACATGCAACGATTGTGGCTATGTCCCTCTTCATACCGTGCCACCAAAATCTTTCCTGAATATCCTTATACATTTTGGTTCCTCCAGGGTGGATTGAATATGGAGTGGTGTGTGCTTCAGCTAGGATTTGCTGTCTGAGGTCCTCTATGTTTGGCACGCAGAGTCTGTCCCCGTACCGTAATATTCCATCATCGCCTATGACAAACTCCGAGGCCTTGCCCATACTCACCTTTCTTTTAATTCCTTCAATGCTGGGGTGACCAGGCTGAGCTTCTTTAATTCTCTCCAGAAGGTCGGGCTTTATTTCCAAGTTTGATATGGTGCCTTCCGTGATCATTAACAAGTTGAGTTTGGCAAATCCTTGTTGGAATTCAGGTCTCAAGCTTTGCAGACTGTTTTCGTCGGAGCTGGGGTTCCGACTAAGAGCATCGGCCACTACATTTGCTTTCCCTGGATGATAGTGGATACCAACATCATAATCCTTTACCAATTCCAACCAGCGTCGTTGCCGTAAGTTTAGTTCTGGCTGTGTGAAAATATATTTGAGACTTTTATGGTCCGTGTATATTTCACATCGATTCCCAAGTAAGAAATGCCGCCATTCCTTAAGTGCATGAATGACTGCTGCCATTTCTAAGTCATGAGTGGGATAATTTTCTTCATGCTTGCGGAGTTGTCGTGAAGCGTATGCGACAACCTTGCCTTCTTGCATCAACACGCACCCAAGACCTTTTCGGGATGCGTCACAGTACACCTCAAAGTTTTTGTCTATGTCTGGCACAATTAATACCAGTGCTGTGGTTAATTTCCGTTTTAACTCTTGGAAACTTTTTTCGCAGGCTTCTGTCCATTCAAACTTCTTGTCCTTCTTGAGCAACTGCGTCATTGGCTTGGCTAGGGTGGAGAATCCTTCAATAAATCTGCGGTAATATCCTGCCATTCCCAAGAAACTTCGTACGTCCGTTACGCTGGCTGGTGCCTTCCAGTCAAGTATGGCCCTGACTTTCTCCGGGTCCACTGCGATACCGTCTTGGGTAAGCACGTGACCTAGAAAGCTTACTTGTCTTAGCCAAAATTCGCACTTACTGAACTTGGCATACAATTGATGTTTCCTGAGTTCTCCTAGCACAATCCTGAGATGTTCCGCGTGCTCTTCTGGTGTTTTGGAGTATATCAGAATATCATCGATAAATACCACAACGAACTTGTCCATAAACTTCATAAATACTTTGTTCATGAGATGAACAAAATATGCGGGGGCGTTTGTTAATCCAAAAGGCATAACTGTGAACTCATATAGTCCATATCTGGAGGTGAAGGCTATTTTGGGGATATCTTCTGTTCGCACTTTTAATTGATGGTATCCTGACCTTAAGTCAATCTTTGAGAATACCTTGGCCTGAGCGAGCTGATCAAATAAATCATTTATTCGTGGCATCGGGTATTTGTTCTTGACTGTGACCATGTTAAGTGCTCGGTAGTCTATGCACAATCTTAGTGTTCCATCCTTCTTTTTGGAAAATAAAATTGGTGACCCCCAAGGTGAGGAGCTGGCTCGAATGTATCCCTTGTCCAGTAATTCCTTTATTTGTTTCTTCAACTCAATCAATTCGGATGGTGCCATTCTGTATGGTTTCTTGTATATGGGGGTGGTTCCTAGTGCTAGCTCAATGCTGAATTCTATTTCTCGATCTGGTGGCATGCCTGGTAGTTCTTCGGGAAATACATCTGGAAATTCACATACCACTGGAACCTTGCTTAACTCAGAAACGTCCACCTTATTCAATCTCGGCTGCCGGGGTATTTTTCTTTCCTTGGCTAATACTTTTATTGTCTTCCCGTGGTGGTGCGTGAGAATTACGGTCCGGTTGAAACAGTCAATAAAACCTTTGTTGGTGGTTAACCAGTCCATCCCTAGGATGACATCCAGTCCTTTATTTTCCAACACAATAAGATTGGCGTAAAATTTCAATCCTTCGAACTCAATAACCACATTCTGACAGTAACTCTGAGTAACTTGCTGAATCCCAGGGGACTTGATGATCATGGATTTTTCCAAGGGAAACATCGAAAAATTATTTTGCAAAGCAAAACTTTTCGAAATGAATGAGTGAGAAGCTCCAGAATCAAAAAAAAACCGTTGCAGGTATTGTGTTGACAGGAAACGTACCGAGTACGATATCCGGAGCGTTTTGTGCTTCTTCTTTGGTCACGTGGTTTAGATGACCCTTCCTGTGGTTGTTGTTGGGGTTGAAATTGTTGCGCTTGGGCGCTGAATTATTTCCACCATTGTTTGGCTTCGGGGTCGATTTCCTTGGCTTGGGGCACTGTTTGGCGTAGTGCCCTTCTTCTCCACAAGCGTAGCAAGTAACGCATGGGCGATATGTGAACTCTTTGTCCCTTTCATGGAAATTCTTGGTTGGGCGTGAGATGTTTGTCGTAGGTTTGTGTGTCCCACCTTTCTGAAAATCTGTCCTGCTTCGGTGGTGGCGCGCAAGAGTAGTCTGGTCTCTTTTTCGCTTGCGTAAATCCTCCAAGCTACGTCTCTCATTTTCCATAGTAATAGCTTTGTCCACTAGTGTCTTAAAATCTGGAAAAGTGTGAACGACCAGTTGGCATTTAAGCACGGGCGCCAGACCGTCAAGGAATTTCTCCATCTTCTTACTTTCAGTCATACGTTCTTCATTGGCGTAGCGGGACAATAGAGTAAATTGACCGTTGTATTCTGACACTGTCATGTTCCTTTGTTTGAGGTCATCGAACTCTCTCTTCTTGATTTTCATAATACTCTTGGGAATGTGTGCAACACGGAAACCTTCCTTGAAATCATCCCAGGTTATATCATTTTCGTTGGGGTGCATGTGCAGAAAATTCTCCCACCATGATGCAGCTGCTCCTGTGAGATAGTGCGGAGCATATAGTACTTTCTCGAGATCTGAACATTTTGCAATAATTAATTTTCTCTCCATATCTCGAAGCCAATCCTCGGCTTCAAGAGGTTTGTCAGTATGAGAAAATGTTTGGGGACGTGTCTTCTATAGCTCAGATAACTTGGAATGCTACTGATACTGTCCATGGTGATTTCCCATGTTGATGACTTGGTTCATCATTTCCCGATGTTGTTGCTGACTCTGCTCATAAAGGCGGCACATTTGTGAAAGTGCCGATTCATTGCCCTGTTGGCTTGATTGTCCTTGTGTGAACTTGTTGCTGGGTTGTGTATCATAATTTTCCTCTGGTGGAGTTGGCATGGAACGAGTCCAAGGACGAGACATTTTTCACTCTGGGGATATATTTTGTAAAACCCATAAGAAAAGCGAAAAGAGTCGCAAAAACGATTCCATAAATGCATAAAGCTGGCAAATAAAAATTAAATAACCAAGCTTACTTAGGAAAAACAAATCGATTTGCGCATGGAGAAGGACTGCTCATTACATATCTTACACACGAGCGGTAATTATACAATACATCACTCAGGATATGCGTACATAATCCTGACATGTTATTTAGGCTAGTGCACTCCTCCAGATCCTACATGATGCCCAAACAAGCTACTTCTCACAACCTATGTACATATAAACATATCATACAAAGCGGTACATTGCATGGCGGCTAAGCGTACTCAGGCGGAGATGTTGACGACCTCCTTTGCCCTGCCGAGGGTGAGGCGTAGCGAGGCTGGGGACTCGACTTCCTCCTCACTGATAGGCTCCATACGAGTAGAGTTGCGCTGGGTGGACGGAGCGGGTGCCAGGGGCGGAACAACACGAATAGGAGTGGGCACGCAGGGTGGTGCAGTGCGCGCTGGAGTGGGCGCAATAACTTGGTTGAAATCTTCGGTAGAAGGCAGGCGACGAGTAGGTGCATAAGATGCTGAGGACGAGACCAAAGTCAGTGGCGGTGCGGTGGGTAGGAGCTCCCTCCTGTTGGCAGCACAACCATGAACTGAGTCCATGCGGGCAGCCACGAAGTCGTCCACCAGGTTGTCGAAGGCTGCCTCCAGGGCCCGGAGATACTCAATGAGCATCTCAAAAGCCTCGTCTCGTTCTCCTCTGGGGTAGGAGAATGCGTAGTGACAGGTGTAAGGCACATGGCATGGAAGATAACGGTAACGACGAGTCTTCATCACGGGGAGGACATCCCTGAGACGAGCTATCGCCTCGCGGGCTGCCATCTGCATAGCATGCCTCTCCGTAGGCATGGCTCTTCCTAAGAACCGGAAGCGGCGTAACTCACCACGCCCTCCCTTGAACTGCACCGTGGCCTGGTGCATGGTCAGACTGTCGTTGACTCGGTGCTGGCAGAGTGTGAAGACTGGGCGCACAGATGGCCCCATCGCGACTTGAACAATGAAGGAAAGAAGCTTGACGAACCCATCGGGCACGCTGGAGAAGGTCTGAGACTCGCAGCTGTTGTCGGCCATCTAGAAAAGTAGGCAAAAATTCTGCATGGTCAGATCATAAATTTATGCTGACTGACAGAAAATGACTACAATCAAGAAAATATGAAAAGGCTCAATCATGCTAATAACCAATTAGCGATCGCTCCTAGTGGCTTCCTACAGTCAGCCTGGCTCTGGTACCAAGCTTGTCACGACCGGTTTTCCAATAAAAATATTTATTGAGAAATCAATCTTTTGAGTCCAGTATGAGAAAAATTCTCCTTACCGGTAGACAACTTCTTGATACAATAAGCCAGTAGCATAAAATATATTACAGGGTCGACCTACGGTTTCTCAACCAAATTATTACAAGCACGCCAATAATTATACATAATGGCGGACATGACACAGTGGTGTGGAGGCATACTACTGACTCGAGGATAGGGCGGTGGTGGAAAAACACAGCGGGGAGAGAGATACAAGACTCTAAAACTGGCATCTCATCGAGCGTCGAGGTGAGGCTCGATGAATTTATTTGGTAGCGGAAGAGGATATGATACAGTGGCCAAATCCAGGGTCGTACGAGACTGACTGGGATTCCTCTAGGCGTCGGACTCGCTATCAAAATCTTCATCCATGAGATCGCCTTCGTCAGCATCTGGCCAAATCAACAAGCCAGGTGAGTACTTTGAAAGTACTCGCAAGACAGTCCGGACGTAAGATATAACAAATGCATGCATGGATGCGTCATGTTTAACTTTTAAAAGTGGCACATTAATTCGTAAAAACAAGACAGGTAAAAAGGGAGTCGGCGGAAGTTCGCTCGAAAACCCAACAAAATAACTGTAAACCCAATCAGGGTCGGAAGCGACACCTCGATAGGAAGATAAATAAATAAATCACGCCGCAGTTGGGCGTCTAAGCGACACCACATAAAGGGCTTTAAAAGAAATGCCACAGTCGGGTGTCTGAGCGACCCCACATAAAGGGCTTTAAAAGAAATGCCACAGTCGGGCGTCTGAGCGACGCCACATAAAGGGCTTTAAAAGAAATTCCACAGTCGGGCGTCTGAGCGACGCCACATAAAGGGCTTTAAAAGAAATGCCACAGTCGGACGTCTGAGCGACATCGCAGAAAGGGCTTTTATTCA
Organism: Triticum urartu; assembly: GCF_056163025.1. Lineage (NCBI taxonomy): Eukaryota > Viridiplantae > Streptophyta > Magnoliopsida > Poales > Poaceae > Triticum > Triticum urartu. The sequence continues at coordinate 563,515,086 of NC_141875.1, forward strand.
CAAGTAAATATTACTCATAATAAACATTCAATTCATGAAAATAAACGGGTTAGTCCATCCACAGGAATAATCATTTAACCGGACTTAGCACTCATGTGATTCACCGGAGTCTCTGTCATCAAAACTGGCACTTGTCAGGATAAGATAATACTGAACTTGGACATGGAATAGATGATTCATGGAATATATGACTCTGCAGAGTTTGTACAAAAATTTCCCACAGCCAACGGATTTTTGTAGTCACGAAGGACTAGTTCCGTTTACGGTATTTCGGAAGAAAACACAGCTAACCAGTACACACCCATCCTACCTCTCGATGCTAGGAATCACCCTAGATATCGTCCAAGAAAAACTTTTGAGACGGGGAGATCACAATCTCGAATAGCATGGGATCAAATTTATATACGCACGCTCTAAGGGGTGCCCCCCTCTCCGTCCCAACCGGAAACACCCATGCCCCCTGACCGGATGACTGGCTTTAATCCAGGGCCATGGAACCATCATCACGGCCTCTCCTTTTTGGTGTGTACCAGGTAAGCGGTTTACAACTTACTACGCCATATTCCTTGCGGAAAACATGTGGTAGTACAGTGAAGGAAATGGGAGGAACTGGACCGATACGGTTTGACACTGTAGTCATATAGCCTGGCATAAGACTGGCATGCTACAACACTGCCATCTTACCCATCCTCATGCCAACACATGGCCATTCATACTCACATCCATCCACTTATGGATCATCGAACTCACTTACCTCAACAATGCATGGAAATAACGTTCATCGGCATGCTCAACAACATGCCATGAGACTAACTAAATGCAAAACATGCCAAGACGCTCATCATATCAAAAGTTCAAACATGCTTTCCTGGTTCGGAGTAGTCGGAGCCTAGCTCGGTGAAGTTCGCGGCTCCGTCACCTCCTTCGGTATCTACGGTATAAAGAAAATATATGCGCTATCGTAAATACCAAGAGGTGCACAAAAAGTATTCCAAATATTTTTCAAATAAATCTGATAAAAAACTAGAATTTTTTTTAAAGAGGACAGAAAAAGAATCAATCAAAAATACTTTTCTGTTTAAAAGTTATAAAGGTTTTTGTCCAGGGACTCATCTGTAATGAAACAGAAAGTTTCCAGGGGCTAGCTTATAAAAACAGAAAACGTTCCAGTCTTGAATACGCCAGCCCAGAGGGGAAAGCGTATTTTTCCCGAAGGCGTTTTCAGAAAACGATTCGTTTAAAAAGATCTGAGAGGCTGACGGGCGGGTCCCACTCGTCAGGTTTAAGCTCGTCGGCGCCTGAGAGCCGCGGTGGTCGCCGGCGGCGATCCACGGCGAGGCAGGGAGATCAGAGAGTACCTCCGTGTTCAGGGTGCCCTTCCGCGTCGGTTGGTGGTGGTGGTGGTCGCCGGCGGGTACCACGTCGGCGGCGAGCCTTGCTCCGGCGGATGGCGGTTCGGGTGGTCGAGGGCCTCGTCGGAGAGAGCTGCGAAGGCCAAATTGATGCGGGTGTTAGCTTACTGGGTGCTAGAGGGGGCTATAGACGAGATTTGGGCGCCGGGGACGGCATCACCGGAGCGAATCGAGGTGGAGGCCGAGGCGAAACGGGGCGGCCGGAGTCGGGGGAGGAGACCTCCTCGAGGTCCTCCTGGTGGCCTGGCAGGGTCTTGGAGAGGTGCAGTGAAGGTGTGGGGCTCGTGAGCGAGCTCGAGGTCCTTTTTATAGGCGATCCGAGGCGGTGGCCGGGAACGGGGATCTCCGGTGAAGGTTACGGCGGCGCAGTGCTTGGTCGGGGGAGATTAGGCAGTTGGGTGTCATCGTGGAGGTCTACTGGTTCCATTTAGGTGCTAACCAAGCTTGGATTTGGTGCTATGGGCGAGCTCGACAGAACGGGGCGGCGCGGGGCCGTCGGCGGCAGGGAGCACGTTCCGTGCTTGCCGGGCCACGGCGACGGTGCCACGGGCATGCGCTGGCATGCATGAGCCATGCAGAGAGCAGAGGAGCGTTGGGCGGCGCCGAACGGCGTTGAGCCGCCGTTCTGTTCCCTGTCAGCCGCTACGGTGGTTCGGCCGCCGCAAGACACGCCGGCGCAGGCGGCTCAGGGCGCCACCGACGCCAGGAAGACACCAAGCGCGCGTGCGGGGGTGCTGGCCAGGGAGAAGGGGCGGCGAGGAACGTGCCAAGGGCACTGTGAGCATGTGACTGAACTTCTGACGAAGATCGACACTGAACTCTGAATTTTTCTGAATATGAACAGCAACAGTGCACGCCAAGTGTTCGACAGAATGAATTTGGCCTCTGGGGATTTTTCCTTGAGCTGATTTTTGGTGGAGTGGCTACTCATTGCTCCAGTAGGCTGCCTGAATTTTGGTGGAATTTTTGGAGAAGTGTAGATATGAATTTCACCAAATTTGGCAAATCTGGTCCAAACTTGTAGAGACTGAAATTTGAAAAATTTGAAAAGAGGAGGAGTGGATCAAGATGGTTCTGGGTTGTGGGTACAAAGGACTGTCCGGGAGAGTTGGTTTGAGGTCAAAACTCAAATGCAAAAGGGTACTTGCTTTGAAAATCTCTCAGGCTCCAAATAATTTGCAGAAATGATTTGAGGGGAAAAATAATTAGAATGAAATCCAAAACTTGCTTGGATTAGTTGGGACAGAGAACTTAGGTTGATTACAAGGAGGAGGGGAGGTTTTGGAGGGGTTTTACCACATTGGAAAAATACAAAGTCATGGGTGGTTTCCAAGATATGAAAATCCCAAATTTTCATAGAGTTTCTTTTAAAAAAAATTAAACTCCCAAAATAGTTTGAGAGGGAACCAACAGAAGAAGTTTCAAAAGATCAAACACCATAGTTTGAAGAAAAATAAAATCCTTGCCAAAGAAAAGGAAGTTTTTAAGAGGAAGGATTTCTGGAAAAGAAATTTTAAATGCCCTCTTTAAAAAAATCCAACAAAGTTTTTGATGAAAACCAATTAAAATTTTTGGAGTGTCACAACGACGTTCTCGAGGGGACAGCTCCTGAGACCCGTGCCGCTGAGGCTGAGGGCGGCAAGCAGCCGCTCCCAGCGCCCGGGGCTGAGGCCTTGGAGGCCCCAGCCGCGTCTTCTGGCGAGGTGATGGGCGGCATGCGCCAGGCAGGCGCCCCTGACACGGATTGCTCTGATGCTCCGTCTTCGTCGCTGGTTAACCCTTGCGCTCTTCTCTTGGGCCGCTTCCGCATGGACTTTGAGGCCCTCCAGTGGAAAAGGGAGGTCCTGGGTGATGACTTCCCTTGTCGCGTGCTGAAGCGCAGGAAGTACTTCGCCACTTACGAGTCAGTCTTCCCCCTTCCTGGCTTCTGATCCTCTTGTTGCCTTCACTGATCCTTGCTCCGCAGGCCCCTTCCGGCTGAGCTCGAGGAAGTAGCTGAGGTGCAGCCTCCTCTGGCTTCGTCCCCTCTACCGTCCGCAAGTGCTCCGAGCAGCTCTGCCCTTGTGGTGAGTGTGATTGAAGGGGTGGATCATCCCGAGAGGTGCACCGCGGCCCTTCATTCCCCTTGATTTTCCTTCACGGGCCCTCTCGGGGCATAGCCAGCCTGCCGTGGGCTTCTCTGTCGGATTTCGGATTTCGGCAGACCCTTAAGGTTCGACCACTGGGGTGCGCGCGGATATTACGCCTTCTACCTCCCCGTCTCGCAAAGATCTAAAACTACTAAAAGAACTGCACAAGGGACACAAGATTTATACTGGTTCGGGCCACCGTTGTGGTGTAATACCCTACTCCAGTGTGTGGTTGGTGGATTGCCTCCTGGGGCTGATGATGATGAACAATACAAGGAAGAACAGCCTCGCGAGCGCCTATTCTTGGCTGGGGTGATGAACTGCTAGGAGGAGTTCAACCACCTTTCTCTCTCTCTTACTCTGCTTGCTACCGATCGAACGAACAGAACCGAACCGAACCCCCCCAACTATGTGGGTGGCTGGTCCTATTTATAGAGGCCCTGGTCCTCTTCCCAAATATTGAGCGGGAAGGGAGCCAACAATGGCGGGCTAATTTGAAGGGGGACAGCAAGTATCAACTATCCTGACAAAAGCTGTCTTCGCCTGCGCAAAGCTCTGGTGATGACGCCGTCCTGGGCTCCACGGTGACCTCCGTCTCGTAGTCCTCCTGGTCTTGGTCTCGTTGCACCGAAATGGCAACCTTTGCCTGATGCCTTGGTACTCCGCGGCTGTGGTTGTCCCCTTTGCACCAAAGAGGAAAGAAGGACGTTGCGCGCGCTGGCGCCCGCCTGGCGCCCTGAGTCGTCATGGCTTGCGTCACGGGCACCTCGCGAGGTACCCCGCCTTGATCTCTCCGCCTCCTCGCGAGCCAGCCTGACGAGGCCGTGCCTGAGGAAGCTCTGTGTCGTCAGCCTCGCGAGGCTTGGCCCCTCGCGAGGGTCTTGAGTCTTGTGTTGATGAAGATGGGCCATGCTGGGCCTCCTTTGAGCCACGCCGCAGGCCGCAGGCAGGCAAGTCTGGGGACCCCCGTTCCCAGAACGCCGACAGTAGCCCCCGGGCCCAAGGAGCACCTGGACTTGGTCGTGCAGAGAGGATAAAGGGTAAGGGCGACCTGGACCGAGCAGAGCTCACGGACCCCCACGCAAAATTGGTGTTGGAGAAGATGGACGCGGACCTAAGGCCGGCCAGCACGGCGGCGGCAAAGTTGACCGGTGCGTCGCTGCTGAGGGAGTTCCTAGAGCACCGGCTCGCTCCACTCCGGCGGTACTCACCTCCGATGTGGAGGCCTCACCCGAGCCCCACGGCCTTGAGCGACGAAGATTTGGCCGTGGTCCTCCAATCTCTGGTCGGGGGCGAGGTGGCAAGGTTGGAGGGCGCTCCCAAGCCCTTGGTCCTTCGCGACGACTGGGAGCAGGTGGTGAAGTCCATGCCCGTTTTTAACGGGGACGGGCTCGTGCCCGTGGCGGCTTCCGAGGGACCGGTGGACGTGCCCTCCGGCGACTCCAGCAAGGAGGAGGACGAAGAGGAGCGGGGAAAGGGGCCCAACTCTGAGGCGACCGATGGAGAGTCGAGGGCTCCCCTCCCCTGGCGCAGGCCCCGTAGTCTCCGCCTTTCTTCGAGCAATGATGACGAGGATGGAGACGAGCAGGTCGGCGGGAGCTTGCCCCCGATCCCGAAGAAGGACAGGATCGGGCTGATCTCCTGCGGGCCTGCCCCTGCCCCGAGGCAGTCTGCAGACACACCTTCTGCTTCCGAGGTTGACCCTTCCAGCCGGCTGTCAGGCTTCAAGTTTGGCCCGAGGCTGCCCGAGCTCACCGGCGATGACACATAAGTGCTCTCCCCTTGTCTCTATTTCTTGTTCCGCTGTAGAGGCTTGACGTTCACATCTCTTGAATAGGCTGGAGCCCGTGGCGAAGAAGCTGAAGGGGGCTCCTGAGGCTCCGTCCGTGGCAGCGCCTCCGCCTGTGGAGGAGGGTGACCGCGGTGCACGGGCTTCTCCTGCCCAGTCAGCCTTGCGAGGCCTGGTCGAGCTGGCGGGGGCGAGCTCAGCCCCCATGGCCCAAGTGACTCCTGTGGTGCCTTTGCCCACTGCCGCCACCACAGCCGCTGGGGCGCAGCAGGCTCCACCTCAGGACGTTGTGGTCTTGCCGTCGCCGCCTTCTTCCTCCATTCCGCCGACTGTCGCTTCTCCAACTCCTCCTGCCATCCTGGAGCGTGCTGTTGCTGGACTGGACCGGCTGTGGCAGGATCTTCTTGGTGCCGACCCTCGCCTGGTGGCCGGGCGCTTCGAGCTGGCTTCGGGATGGATTCGCTCCGACGCCTCGATCCGGGCGGCGCTGGTTCAAGCCTCGACGGCCTGCGACGAGGATAGGCAGGCCATCCTTGAGACAAAGGCTGCTCGTGATGCAGCCCTGGGGGAGGTGGTTGAAGTCCGCGGTCGTTGCAAGGCGCTGGAGGACGAGCTGCAAGGCCTGCGGGACCAGCTCGCGAAGGAGGTTCGTCTTCGCCAGGAGCAAGAAGAAGGCATGAAGGCTCGCGAGGCGGCCATCGAGGGCTGGGAGGCCAAGCTCAAGAAGCGTCGCGACCGCCTAAGTGCGTTGGGGGAGGAGCTGGAGGCGACGAAGGTCCAGCTGGACAGCAAGGCCAAGGTTCTTGCCGAGGATCGCGTGGCCTTCGCAGAAATGGAGAAGAAGGCTCGTGCTTCGGTGAAGATTCTCTACGCAAGTGGCCTGGAGAGCCCGCTGGCCGGCGCCGAGGACGGCCCCGCCAAGCTGCTTCCCTTCCTGGTACGTGCCCTTGAGGATGTCACCCTTGGCCTTGGCCCCACGGCCGAGGCCGAGGCGCGTGTCTTGTCTTCTGCTGCGCTGACGCGGGTCTTCACCCACATCTACCTTTGCGACCCCAGCGCCGACCTCGACAGCCTGCTGGAGCCAGTAAGTGGCGAGGGTGCTGCTGCCGCTGCCGAGGCCATGAAGGGTCGCACGGAAGCTCTGCTGGGGAAGTTCCGGGCCTTCAGCACCAAGTCGAAGCAGGATGCTTCCGGTTCTGCTGCTCTGTGAGGCGGGGCCACCCGCGCTGCTCTACCGCCGCCAAGTGACTCCGCTACCACTCCTGCCCTGCTTTTAATTCCCGCATCATGCATCATGCCTCGGGGAGGTGTTTAAACTTGCGTTTGGTATTGAGACGATAGTATGGACTGTAATTTTTGCTTTTAAGTTCCTTGAATTTTATGCTTTCCTCCCTACTTGCTTGTGTTCTATGCCGGCAGAGCCCGGCCCCGCGCGTACCTCACCCAGCATTAGCCCCGACCGGAAACCAGGATGGGACCAAAGGAGTGAGGGGCTATGGAGCCAGTTAGGCTCCTGAGTCGCGATGCTCAGGAGTCCCCCTTAGCGCACGAACAACAAGTAGGGAGGTGTGATGTAGGTGAATCTTCCATTTTACATCTGCAGAGCCCGACTCCACGCGTACCTCACCCAACATTAGCCCGACCGGAAACCAGGACGGGACCAAAGGAGTGAGGGGCTACGGAGCCAGTTAGGCTCTCGAGTCGCGATGCTCAGGAGTCCCCCTTGACGCGCAAACAGCAAGTGATTAGGTGAGATGCGAGTGGGACCACCGTTCTACCTCTGCAGAGCCCGGCCCCGCGCGTGCCTCACCCAGCATAGCCTTTCGGAACTAAGGAGTGAGAGGCTACGGGACCAGTTAGGCCCCTGAGTCACGATGCTCAGGGGTCCCCCTTGACGCTTAAACGGCCTTCATACCTTGGCTCCGCTCGGGGAGAGGCGCGTGACGAACCAGGCCCGAGGGGCCTGGCTGGGTGGCGTACGTTCGGGCGTGACCCAGGCGCAGCCCCCGTGCCCAGCCCCCTCGCGCGGCACTCCCGAGGGGAGGCGTTGCGATGAGTCTAGACACTAAGCTCTGGGCTCCCTGAGGTTGATGCGGCCCAGGGGCCACCCTCAGTTGTTTATCACAAGCGCGGAGCATAGCGCTTCCGCATGTGTACGGGCATAGCCGCTCCTCGGCAGTGTCATCAGCCAGCGCGGAGCATGGTGCTTCCACTGGTACGTGGGAGGGGGCTCCCCTCCGGGAGGAGCCCCCGGGGCGTGTACAGCCCCGCCGTGACACGTGGCCGGCACGGTAGGGCTAGGTGAGGTGTATCTGGGCACCCGTGAGCCAGCACGGGACTCACGGGGCCCTACCTCTAGGCGGGTTGCGCCTGGCACTGGGCCTTATCTTGGGCTGTGTTCCTGCAAACTTGGTTAGATGCCGGGACTCTACGTCCTCGGGTCCCGGCCCTCGAGCTTGTCTCATCCGTCGCTGGTATGCCAGGTCGCGATGCCGTGGACGTAGCCAGAGGGTGAGGGCTGGAGAGCCAGTAAGAGCCCTGAGTCGCGATGCTCAGGTACCCTCCCTTTAACATGCAAGTGGTCGACATGGAGAAGAAGAGGTGCCGTGGGCAGGCATCAAGTAATCAAGCATGATGGGTGAATGCATAGCTGGAGATAAACGCAAGGGAGATACATGCCGCTGGGCCTGGCCCGAGCGACTTGGGGATAATGCAGCCCGAGGGGCGCCCCCAACAAAGCAAGCTAACAACATGAAAGTAAAGGGGATACATACCGCAGGGACGGACCCACGCGGCCTAAGGACGATGCGGCCCTGGGAGGGCTCTCCCAGCTGGAAATGAAACTTGTAAGATGTCACCTGAGGGTGTCGAGGGCGAAGGGGTGTTGGTGCAGCAGACTCGGGAGGCTGCGGAAGCCGATCCTCATGAGCCCCCAGGCCCAGGGGCCTCGGGAGGCTCCGGAGGCGCTGGTAGCTCTTTGCGAATCACCTCCATCTCCGCCAGGGCCGCGGAACGCCTGTCTTCTTGAGCCTCCGTGATGCCCCTCATGAGGCGTTGGCGCGTAGCAACCGCGCTCGGCAGGTCGTAAGGCATGCGAACGTAGCTGTGGGGCGGACCCCGGCAGCGCCCCACTCACGAGGGCCAGAGGCGCTCCATCGTAGCGGCTTGGTTGAGCCCTGGTACATCGACGCAGACGCGCAGCCCACCATCCTCGCCTGGATGGGGAGCCGCAGCCGGTAGACGGCGGCAACCTCTCATGATCCTTGATTCCTGTAGTTCTTGAATGGCTTTGTCAACGAACTCATGCGGGTCTGACCTTCCTTGCCTTGCTCCTTCTTGAGGGAAACGTGCTTCGAAACACGCCTCCACGTGGTGCCCAAGCGCCTCCCTCTTGACCCTGGCCAGGTCGGTGGCCCTCCAGGGGAGAGCCCCCGAGACCTGCCTGAGGAGGGCACCGGGCGCACTTTCCTATGCGATGGAAGGAGGCTCCCCCTGGACAGACGCGGGCCCAGAGGGGCCTGCCTCCCGAGGGGCCGGTCCGGACGATGTCTTCTTCTTCTTGGGGGTGGTCTCGGGAAGCCTCCTGCTTCCGCAATCCGGGTCTTCCAGTGACGCGGCCTGGAAGGCTCGCTCCAGGGAACACGCTGCATCCCTCTCTTCACAGGGCACCGTGATGACTCCGCCACTCCCTGGCATCTTGAGGACGTTGTAGCCATGGTGAGGCACGGCCATGAACTTGGCCAGTGCTGGGTACCCGAGGATGGCGTTGTACGGCAGTCGGATGTGGGCGACGTCGAAGTCGATGAGCTCGGTGCGGTAGTTGTCGCGTGCCCCGAAGGTGACAGGGAGGCGGACCTGCCCAATCGGGAACGTCGAGCCGTTGGTGATTCCGGAGAAGGGCTTGGTTGGCTGAAGCTGGTCGTAGGGCACTTGGAGATTGTTGAACGTTTCCACGGATAGGACGTTGAGCCCTGCCCCACCATCGATGAGGGTCTTGCTGATCAGTACATTGCTGATGACCGGGGAGCAGAGCATCGGGAGGACGCCAGCTGTGGCTGCACACTTGAGTTGATCCGCTGAGCTGAATGTGATGGCGCACGCCGACCACCTGAGAGGGCGCGTGAAGGAAATATGCCCTAGAGGCAATAATAAAGTTATTATTTATTTCCTTATATCATGATAAATGTTTATTATTCATGCTAGAATTGTATCATCCGGAAACATAATACTTGTGTGAATACATAGACAAACAGAGTTTCACTAGTATGCCTCTACTAGACTAGCTCGTTAATCAAAGATGGTTATGTTTCCTAACCATGAACAAAGTGTTGTTATTTGATTAACGAGGTCACATCATTATTTGAATGATCTGATTGACATGACCCATTCCATTAGCTTAGCACCCGATCATTTAGTATGTTGCTATTGCTTTCTTCATGACTTATACATGTTCCTATAACTATGAGATTATGCAACTCCCGTTTGCCGGAGGAACACTTTGGGTGCTACGAAACATCACAACATAACTGGGTGATTATAAAGGAGCATTACAGGTGTCTCCAAAGGTAGATGTTGGGTTGGCGTATTTCGAGATTAGGATTTGTCACTCCGATTGTCGGAGAGGTATCTCTGGGCCCTCTCGGTAATGCACATCACATAAGCCTTGCAAGCACTACAACTAATATGTTAGTTGTGAGATGATGTATTACGGAACAAGTAAAGAGACTTGCCGGTAATGAGATTGAACTAGGTATTGGATACCGACGATCGAATCTCGGGCAAGTAACATACCGATGACAAAGGGAACAACGCATGTTGTTATGCGGTCTGACCGATAAAGATCTTCGTAGAATATGTAGGAGCCAATATGGGCATCCAGGTCCCGCTATTGGTTATTGACAGGAGACGTGTCTCAGTCATGTCTACATTGTTCTCGAACCGTAGGGTCCGCACGCTTAACGTTACGATGACAGTTATTATGAGTTTATGCATTTTGATGTACCGAAGTTAGTTTGGAGTCCCGGATGAGATCACGGACATGACGAGGAGTCTCGAAATGGTCGAGACATAAAGATTGATATATTGGAAGCCTATATTTGGATATCGGAAGTGTTCCGGGTGAAATCGGGATTTTACCGGAGTACCGGGAGGTTACCGGAACCCCCCGGGAGCCATATGGGCCTTAGTGGGCTTTAGTGGAAAGGAGAAGGGGGCAGCCCAAGGTGGGCTGCGCGCCTCCCCCCTCCCCTAGTCCTATTAGGACTAGGAGAGGTGGCCGGCCCCCCTCTCTCTCTTTCCCCCTCGGGGAATCCTAGTCCAACTAGGACTGGGGGGGGGGAGTCCTACTCCCGGTAGGAGTAAGACTCCTCCTACGCCCTCCTCCTGGCCGGAGGCCCCCTCCCCCTTGGCTCCTTTATATACGGAGGCAGGGGGCACCCCTAGACACACAAGTTGATCATTGAGATCGTTCCTTAGCCGTGTGCGGTGCCCCCTGCCACCTTATTCCACCTCGATCATATTGTAGCGGTGCTTAGGCGAAGCCCGGCGACGGTAGAACATCAAGATCGTCACCACGCCGTCGTGCTGACGGAACTCTTCCCCGACGCTTTGCTGGATCGGAGCCCGGGGATCGTCATCGAGCTGTACGTGGGCTAAGAACTCGGAGGTGCCGGAGTAACGGTGCTTGGATCGGTCGGATCGGGAAGAAGACGTACGACTACTTCCTCTACGTTGTGTCAACGCTTCCGTTGCGATCTACAAGGGTACGTAGATCATACTCTCCCCTCGTTGCTATGCATCACCATGATCTTGCATGTGCGTAGGAAATTTTTTGAAATTACTACCTTCGCCAACAGTGGTATCAGAGCCAGGTTTTATGGTTTGATGTTATATGCACGAGTAGAACACAAGTGAGTTGTGGGCGATATAAGTCATGCTGCCTACCATCATGTCATACTTTGGTTCGGCGGTATTGTTGGACGAGACGACCCGGACCAACATTACGCGTACGCTTACGCAAGACCGGTTCTCCCGACGTGCTTTGCACACAGGTGGCTTGCGGACGACTGTCTCTCCAACTTTAGTTGAACCAAGTGTGGCTACGCCCGGTCCTTGCGAAGGTTAAAACGGAGTCTATTTGACAAACTATCGTTGTGGTTTTGATGCGTAGGTGAGATTGGTTCTTGCTTAAGCCCGTAGCAGCCACGTAAAACTTGCAACAACAAAGTAGAGGACGTCTAACTAGTTTTTGCAGGGCATGTTGTGATGTGATATGGTCAAGGCATGATGCTAAATTTTATTGTATGAGATGATCATGTTTTGTAATCGAGTTATCGGCAACTGGCAGGAGCCATATGGTTGTCGCTTTATTGTATGCAATGCAAACGTGATGTAATGCTTTACTTTATTACTAAGCGGTAGTGATATTCGTGGAAGCATAAGATTGGCGAGACGACAACGATGCTACGATGGAGATCAAGGTGTCGCGCCGGTGACGATGGTGATCACGACGGTGCTTCGGAGATGGAGATCACAAGCACAAGATGATTATGGCCATATCATATCACTTATATTGATTGCATGTGATGTTTATCCTTTTATGCATCTTATCTTGCTTTGATTGACGGTAGCATTATAAGATGATCTCTCACTAAATTATCAAGAAGTGTTCTCCCTGAGTATGCACCGTTGCGAAAGTTCTTCGTGCTGAGACACCACGTGATGATCGGGTGTGATAGGCTCTATGTTCAAATACAACGGGTGCAAAACAGTTGCACACGCGGAATACTCAGGTTATACTTGACGAGCCAAGCATATACAGATATGGCCTCGGAACACGGAGACCGAAAGGTCGAGCGTGAATCATAGAGTAGATATGATCAACATAATAATGTTCACCGATGAAACTACTCCATCTCACATGATGATCGGACATGGTTTAGTTGATTTGGATCACGTAATCACTTAGAGGATTAGAGGGATGTCTATCTAAGTGGGAGTTCTTAAGTAATATGATTAATTGAACTTAAATTTATCATGAACTTAGTACCTGATAGTATCTTGCTTGTTTATGTTGATTGTAGATAGATGGCTCGTGCTATTGTTTCGTTGAATTTTAATGCGTTCCTTGAGAAAGCAAAGTTGAAAGATGATGGTAGCAATTACACGGACTGGGTCCGTAACTTGAGGATTATCCTCATTGCTGCACAGAAGAATTACGTCCTAGAAGCACCACTGGGTGCCAGGCCTGCTGCTGGAGCAACACCAGATGTTGTGAACGTCTGGCAGAGCAAAGCTGATGACTACTCGATAGTTCAGTGTGCCATGCTTTACGGCTTAGAATCGGGACTTCCTACAACGTTTTGAACGTCATGGAGCATATGATATGTTTCACGAGTTGAAGTTAATATTTCAAGCAAATGCCCGGATTGAGAGATATGAAGTCTCCAATAAGTTCTATAGCTGCAAGATGGAGGAGAACAGTTCTGTCAGTGAGCATATACTCAAAATGTCTGGGTATAATAATCACTTGATTCATTTGGGAGTTAATCTTCCAGATGATTGCATCATTGACAGAATTCTCCAATCACTGCCACCAAGCTACAAGAGCTTCGTGATGAACTATAATATGCAAGGGATGAACAAGACTATTCCCGAGCTCTTCGCAATGCTGAAAGCTGCGGAGGTAGAAATCAAGAAGGAGCATCAAGTGTTGATGGTCAACAAGACCACTAGTTTCAAGAAAAGGGGCAAAGGGAAGAAGAAGGGGAACTTCAAGAAGAACGGCAAGCAAGTTGCTGCTCAAGAGAAGAAACCCAAGTCTGGACCTAAGCCTGAAACTGAGTGCTTCTACTTCAGGCAGACTGGTCACTGGAAGCGGAACTGCCCCAAGTATTTGGCGGCTAAGAAGGATGGCAAGGTGAACAAAGGTATATGTGATATACATGTTATTGATGTGTACCTTACTAATGCTCGCAGTAGCACCTGGGTATTTGATACTGGTTCTGTTGCTAATATTTGCAACTCGAAACAGGGGCTGCGGATTAAGCGAAGATTTGATAAGGACGAGGTGACGATGCGCGTGGGAAACGGTTCCAAAGTCGATGTGATCGCGGTCGGCATGCTACCTCTACATCTACCTTCGGGATTAATATTAGACCTAACTAATTGTTATTTGGTGCCAGCGTTGAGCATGAACATTATATCTGGATCTTGTTTAATGCGAGACGGTTATTCATTTAAATCAGAGAATAATGGTTGTTCTATTTATATGAGTAATATCTTTTATGGTCACGCACCCTTGAAGAGTGGTCTATTCTTATTGAATCTCGATAGTAGTGATACACATATTCATAATGTTGAAGCCAAAAGATGCAGAGTTGATAATGATAGTGCAACTTATTTGTGGCACTGCCGTTTAGGTCATATCGGTGTAAAGCACATAAAGAAACTCCATACTGATGGACTTTTGGAACCACTTGATTATGAATCACTTGGTACTTGCAAACCGTGCCTCATGGGCAAGATGACTAAAACACCATTCTCCGGTACTATGGAGAGAGCAACAGATTTGCTGGAAATCATACATACAGATGTATGTGGTCCGATGAATATTGAGGCTCGTGGCGGATATCGTTATTTTCTCACCTTCACAGATGATTTAAGCAGATATGGGTATATCTACTTAATGAAACATAAGTCTGAAACATTTGAAAAGTTCAAAGAATTTCAGAGTGAAGTGGAAAATCCTCGTAACAAGAAAATAAAGTTTCTACAATCTGATCGTGGAGGAGAATATTTGAGTTACGAGTTTGGTGTACATTTGAAAAATTGTGGAATAGTTTCGCAACCCACGCCACCCGAAACACCACAGCGTAATGGTGTGTCCGAATGTCGTAATCGTACTTTACTAGATATGGTGCGATCTATGATGTCTCTTACTGATTTACCGCTATCATTTTGGGGATACGCTCTAGAGACGGCCGCATTCACGTTAAATAGGGCACCATCAAAATCCGTTGAGACGACACCTTATGAACTGTGGTTTGGCAAGAAACCAAAGTTGTCGTTTCTGAAAGTTTGGGGCTGCGATGCTTATGTGAAAAAGCTTCAACCTGATAAGCTCGAACCCAAATCGGAGAAATGTGTCTTCATAGGATATACAAAGGAAACTATTGGATACACCTTCTATCACAAATCCGAAGGCAAGACTTTTGTTGCTAAATTCGGAAACTTTCTGGAGAAGGAGTTTCTCTCGAAAGAAGTGAGTGGGAGAAAAGTAGAACTTGACGAGGTAACTGTACCTGCTCCCTTACTGGAAAGTAGTACATCCAAGAAAACTGTTTCAGTGACACCTACACCAGTTAGTGAGGAAGCTAATGATAATAATCATGAAACTTCAGATCAAGATACTACTGAACCTCGTAGATCAACCAGAGTGAGATCCGCACCAGAGTGGTACGGTAATCCTGTTCTGGAAGTCATGCTACTAGATCATGATGAACCTACGAACTATGAAGAAGCGTTGGTGAGCCCAGATTCCGCAAAATGGCTTGAAGCCATGAAATCTGAGATGGGATCCATGTATGAGAACAAAGTATGGACTTTGGTTCACTTGCCCAATGATCGGCAAGCAATTGAAAATAAATGGATCTTCAAGAAGAAGACTGACGCTGATGGTAACGTTACTGTCTATAAAGCTCGACTTGTCGCAAAAGGTTTTCGACAAGTTCAAGGGGTTGACTACGATGAGACCTTCTCACCCGTAGCGATGCTTAAGTCTGTCCGAATCATGTTAGCAATTGCCGCATTTTATGATTATGAAATTTGGCAGATGGATGTCAAAACTGCATTCCTGAATGGATTTCTGGAAGAAGAGTTGTATATGATGCAACCAGAAGGTTTTGTTGATCCAAAGGGAGCTAACAAAGTGTGCAAGCTCCAGCGATCCATTTATGGACTGGTGCAAGCCTCTCGGAGTTGGAATAAACGCTTTGATAGTGTGATCAAAGCATTTGGTTTTATACAGACTTTCGGAGAAGCCTGTATTTACAAGAAAGTGAGTGGGAGCTCTGTAGCATTTCTGACATTATATGTGGATGACATATTACTGATTGGAAATAATATAGAATTTCTGGATAGCATAAAGGGATACTTGAATAAGAGTTTTTCAATGAAAGACCTTGGTGAAGCTGCTTACATATTGGGCATTAAGATCTATAGAGATAGATCGAGACGCTTAATTGGACTTTCACAAAGCACATACCTTGACAAAGTTTTGAAAAAGTTCAAAATGGATCAAGCAAAGAAAGGGTTCTTGCCTGTATTACAAGGTCTGAGATTGAGTAAGACTCAAAGCCCGACCACTACAGAAGATAGAGAGAAAATGAAAGATGTTCCCTATGCTTCAGCCATAGGCTCTATCATGTATGCAATGCTGTGTACCAGACCTGATGTGTGCCTTGCTATAAGTTTAGCATGGAGGTACCAAAGTAATCCAGGAGTGGATCACCGGACAGCGGTCAAGAACATCCTGAAATACCTGAAAAGGACTAAGGATATGTTTCTCGTATATGGAGATGACAAAGAGCTCATCGTAAAAGGTTACGTTGATGCAAGCTTTGACACTGATCCGGACGATTCTAAATCGCAAACCAGATACGTGTTTACATTAAACGGTGGAGCTGTCAGTTGGTGCAGTTCAAAACAAAGCGTCGTAGCGGGATCTACATGTGAAGCGGAGTACATAGCTGCTTCGGAAGCAGCAAATGAAGGAGTCTGGATGAAGGAGTTCATATCCGATCTAGGTGTCATACCTAGTACATCGGGTCCAATGAAAATCTTTTGTGACAATACTGGTGCAATTGCCTTGTCAAAGGAATCCAGATTTCACAAGAGAACCAAGCACATCAAGAGACGCTTCAATTCCATCCGGGATCTAGTCCAGGTGGGAGACATAGAGATTTACAAGATACATACGGATCTGAATGTTGCAGATCCATTGACTAAGCCTCTTCCACAAGCAAAACATGATCAGCACCAAGGCTCCATGGGTGTTAGAATCATTACTGTGTAATCTAGATTATTGACTCTAGTGCAAGTGGGAGACTGAAGGAAATATTCCCAAGAGGAAATAATAAATTTATTATTTATTTCCTTATATCATGATAAATGTTTATTATTCATGCTAGAATTGTATTATCCGGAAACATAATACTTGTGTGAATACATAGACAAACAGAGTGTCACTAGTGTGCCTCTACTAGACTAGCTCGTTAATCAAAGATGGTTATGTTTCCTAACCATGAACAAAGTGTTGTTATTTGATTAACGAGGTCACATCATTAGTTGAATGATCTGATTGACATGACCCATTCCATTAGCTTAGCACCCGATCGTTTAGTATGTTGCTATTGCTTTCTTCATGACTTATACATGTTCCTACAACTATGAGATTATGCAACTCCCGTTTTCCGGAGGAACACTTTGGGTGCTAACAAACGTCACAACGTAACTGGGTGATTATAAAGGAGCATTACAGGTGTCTCCAAAGGTAGATGTTGGGTTGGCGTATTTCGAGATTAGGATTTGTCACTCCGATTGTCGGAGAGGTATCTCTGGGCCCTCTCGGTAATGCACATCACATAAGCCTTGCAAGCACTACAACTAATATGTTAGTTGTGAGATGATGTATTACGGAACGAGTAAAGAGACTTGCCGGTAACGAGATTGAACTAGGTATTGGATACCGACGATCGAATCTTGGGCAACTAACATACCGATGACAAAGGGAACAACGTATGTTGTTATGCGGTCTGACCGATAAAGATCTTCGTAGAATATGTAGGAGCCAATATGGGCATCCAGGTCGTGCTATTGGTTATTGACCGGAGACGTGTCTCGGTCATGTCTACATTGTTCTCGAACCGTAGGGTTCGCACGCTTAACGTTACAATGACAGTTATTATGAGTTTATGCATTTTGATGTACCGAAGTTAGTTCGGAGTCCCGGATGAGATCACGGACATGATGAGGAGTCTCGAAATGGTCGAGACATAAAGATTGATATATTGGAAGCCTATATTTGGATATCAGAAGTGTTCTGGGTGAAATCGGGATTTTACCGGAGTACCGGGAGGTTACCGGAACCCCCCGGGAGCCATATGGGCCTTAGTGGGCTTTAGTGGAAAGGAGAAGGGGGCAGCCCAAGGTGGGCTGCGCGCCTCCCCCCTCCCCTAGTCCTATTAGGACTAGGAGAGGTGGCCGGCCCCCCTCTCTCTCTTTCCCCCTCGGGGAATCCTAGTCCAACTAGGATTGGGGGGGGGGGGTCTTACTCCCGGTAGGAGTAGGACTCCTCCTGCGCCCTCCTCCTGGCCGGCGGCCCCCTCCCCCTTGGCTCCTTTATATACGGAGGCAGGGGGTACCCCTAGACACACAAGTTGATCATTGAGATCGTTCCTTAGCCGTGTGCGGTGCCCCCTTCCACCATATTCCACCTCGATCATATTGTAGCGGTGCTTAGGCGAAGCCCTGCGACGGTAGAACATCAAGATCGTCACCATGCCGTCGTGCTGACGGAACTCTTCCCCGACGCTTTGCTGGATCGGAGCCCGGGGATCGTCATCGAGCTGTACGTGTGCTAAGAACTCGGAGGTGCCGGAGTGACGGTGCTTGGATCGGTCGGATCGGGAAGAAGACGTACGACTACTTCCTCTACGTTGTGTCAACGCTTCCGTTGCGATCTACAAGGGTACGTAGATCATACTCTCCCCTCGTTGCTATGCATCACCATGATCTTGCGTGTGCGTAGGAATTTTTTTTGAAATTACTACGTTCCCCAACAGCGCGTTGCTTCGAGCCTGGGGAGGGCTGCGTTCACCTCATGGGCAAACTGCTTGAAGATGCATTGGGAGGCTGGGGCTTGAGCTCCGCCCAGGATGCAGGCGATTGCGCGTGGATCCTAGAAGCCCCCAGCCCCCTCGTCTTGATGGCGGTCCTCGTTCCTCCTTGGCTGAGGCGGCAGTGGAGGGAGGCCTGCGTTGCCTTGTGGGCGATCCTCACGAGGCTGGTCCCTCCAGTCCCCCTCGCGAGGTAGGTCTCGCCAGCGTTCCTCGCGAGGTTGATCACGCCACCCTTGGCGCGGGCCACGGTCTTCCCAGCGTCCTGCGTTTCTTCCTCCTCCTCGGCCGTAGCCCCGATCGGCGCGATCGGGACGACGACCGATCCTTCCTTCCCGCACGGCGCGGAGTTCTTGGCATTCGTTGGTGTTGTGGGTGTGGAGGTCGTGGTACACACAGTACCGGCTGCGCCTGGAGGACTCAGGCACATCTTTGCCTCGCTTGGTGTCTGGTTCTGCTGCGAGCACGGCAGCCCCCTTGCGCTTCATGTCCTTGGCCTTGGGCTTTTTCTCCTCTGGTTCTGCGGCAGGCAGCTCGAGGAGGGAGAGGCGTCCCTCCTCAGCCCTGGCGCACTTGGTCGCCACGTTGAACAGCTCCAGGGAGGTGCACAGGTCTTCATGCATCGCGAGCTCCTCCTTCATCTTGACATCGCGCACACCATTGGAGAAGGCCGAGATGATGGCCTCCTCGGACACCTTGGGGATCTTGAGGCGCGCGCTGTTGAAGCGCTGGATGTACTTCTGCAGGGTCTCTCCGGGTTGTTGCTTGATGCGGCGCATGTCGCTCACGGTGGGTGGCCGGTCGCGAGTACCTTGGAAGTTGGCGATGAGGCAGGTGCCCGGAGCCAGATTCAGGAGCCAGGTGCGAGCTCCTTCCTTGAGCGCCATGGGGAACCAGTTCGCCATGACCTTTTCATCCCCGCTGGCAGCTTCGATGCCCAGCTCGTAGAGCTGGAGGAACTCTGCAGGGTCAGTCGTGCCATCGTAACGAGGAGGCAGGTCAGGCTTGAACTTGCCGGGCCACGCGACGCTACACAGCTCGGTGGTGTAGGCACGGCAGCCTACGGTGACCACGAAAGGCCTCGGCTGGTGGAGAGCTTGGTCTTGAGGGTCCCCACGTGCTACAGCTAGGAGCAATGCCGGGTCTTGGCGTGCCGGAGCTGGACCAGGGTCGCGGCGTGCCGGAGCAGGGAGCGCCCGGGCAGCCCCTTGCGGGCGTGGGATCTCTTGGAAGCTCCGTTCTTGCTGCGCTGGCACCTGACGGAGCGGGTTCCGCCCAGGGGCCACGCACCTTGGAGCCATAGCATCTTCTTGGAGAGGAGGCGGCTGGTACGCCTCCGGAGCTTCGTTGCTCACGCGGGGCGGGGTGTGGCGCAGAGGAACGGACGGCGCGGGAGAGCCCCCTGCGGCGCGGACAAGCTCAGCGACGCGGTCGAGCCACTCCTCATAGACGTCGTCGACGGGACGGTAGCACAGGAGCTCGTTTGTCGCGAGGAGCGCAGCTCGAGCCTCCATGGGTGCGCGGAGCGCGCGGGACGAAGAACCAGCTGGTGCGAGCGATGGAGTAGTGGTGCGGCCGTCTTGCCGCACGGATGGATGCTGGGACGACGCTTGCTGCTCGCCCCCCGCCGGGCCGGTGGCGGCGTTGACGGCGGGCGATGGGGAACGACGAGGACGTCCGCCGATGGGCGCCATCTGGGCGACGCGATAAGCGATGGCGGCCCGGCGCTCGGCGCGGGCCCGACGAGCGTCGGACTAGATGCGACGGTCGGAGGAGAACGGAGCGGTGGACGACGAATTCCGGCGCACCCCTACCTGGCGCGCCAAATGTCGGATTTCGGGTTACGGCAGACCCTTAAGGTTTGAACACTGGGGTACACGCGGAGAATACGCCTTCTACCTCTCCGTCTCGCAAAGATCTAAAACTCCTAAAAGAACTGCACAAGGGACACAAGATTTATACTGGTTCGGGCCACCGTTGTGGTGTAATACCCTACTCCAGTGTGTGGTTGGTGGATTGCCTCATGGGGCTGATGATGATGAACAATACAAGGAAGAACAGCCTCGCGAGGGCCTGTTCTTGGCTGGGGTGATGAACTGCCAGGAGGAGTTCAGCCACCTGTCTCTCTCTCTCTTACTCTGCTTCCTACCGATCGAACGAACAGAACCGAACCCCCCCAACTATGTGGGTGGCTGGTCCTATTTATAGAGGCCCTGGTCCTCTTCCCAAATATTGAGCGGGAAGGGAGCCAACAATGGCGGGCTAATTTGAAGGGGGGCAGCAAGTATCAACTATCCTGACAAAAGCAGTCTTCGCCTGCGCAAAGCTCTGGTGATGACGCCGTCCTGGGCTCCACGGTGACCTCCGTCTCGTAGTCCTCCTGGTCTTGGTCTCGTTGCACCGAAATGGCAACCTTTGCCTGATGTCTTGGTACTCCGCGGCTGCGCTTGCCCCCTTTGCACCAAAGAGGAAAGAAGGACGCTACGCGCGCTGGTGCCCGCCTGGCGCCCTGAGTCGTCATGGCTTGCATCACGGGCACCTCACGAGGTACCCCGCCTTGATCTCTCTGCCTCCTCACGAGCCAGCCTGACGAGGCCGTGCCTGAGGAAGCTCCGTGTCGTCCGCCTCACGAGGCTTGGCCCCTCGCGAGGGTCTTGAGTCTTGTGTTGTTGAAGATGGGCCATGTTGGGCCTCCTTTGAGCCACGCCGCAGGCCGCAGGCAGGCAAGTCTGGGGACCCCCGTTCCCAGAACGCCGACATTCTCGTCTAGTCATGGACTGCGACAGGTTGAAGCGCCCCCTGCGCCCTTCATCTGGAGACGGGCTGGCTCCAGGCTGGGCTTCTGGTGCGGCGCGCCCGGCCGTCGCGAGGGTGCCAGCACCCAGCCCCCTGCCCCGGAGGGGGAACGATGATTCGTGGCCCCCGACGCTTGCTTGGGGCGGATGATGGTGTGGAACACGTGCCCGAACGCGCCCAGGAGCGCCGCGCTCACCGCCAAGGGTTCCTTCGAAGGGCAACTGACGCGGTGAACCTGCTTGGGGAGGAGCTTGCTGACGAAGACGCGCGCCTGGAGGCCGAGGGCCTGCGCCTGGCTGCAGGGAGGCGCGAGCTGGATGCCGCCATCACCCTCGCGCGCCGTCAGCGTGATCTTGACGATGAAAAGGCGAAGGCGTCGCTGGAGGCCTCTCGGGTGGCCCGATCCCAGGCTGCCGAGGAGGCCCGGGGAGCTGACCGACGGCGAGAGGCGGCGGAGGAGCGGGCTCGTGAGCTCCTGGCCCGGTGCCACTCACTGGGGGAGCAAGTGGAGCTGCGCGAGTGGGCCCTTGCATCGATGCGGGTGGCCTCCGGCGACCCAGCTGAGCTCCAAAAGCGTGAGGAGGCGTTGACGCTGGAGGCCGCCGAACGCACCAGCGAGTACGAGCGGCTGGAGACGAGGGACCGCTTGGTGACGCAGGTGGAGGACGATGTTGCCGCACGGGAAGCTCGTGTCCTGGAGGAGGTCGGACGCCGGGTGGCGATGGCGCGCCAAGACCTCGAGCGCGAGTTCGAGGGGAGGCTAGAGTTGATCCGGGCCGAAGCTGAAGGAAGGATTGCAGCCTTGAGGGCCAAGCGGGAGGAGGCGACGCGGCTGGCCGACGCCTCCCGGGCTGCCCTTGAGGTAGCGCAAGGGGAGTTAGCCGCCTCCCAGGCCGAGATGCTCCGTCTTCGCCAGCGGGTGGAGGAGGCTGAGGGCGTCGCGCGCCAGAACGCGGACGAGATATGTAAGCGGCAGGTCCTGGAGCTCGTGCATGGCCCCATGCTCGCCACTCTCCGGGAGAGAGCTAGCGCAGCCTTGGGCAACATCTGTGAGGCGGCCGTTGGCGAGCCGCACACAGCCAACTATGCTGGCAACCTTCAGTTCTTCACTGCCGTGGTGACGCAGCTGGAGGCGCGGTCGGCCAGGGCTGACAGGTTGGTGGAAGAGAGGAGCTGCGCCCTGCTGGGGCGCGCCTTCTCCCGTGTCTTCAGCCATCTCCTGAACATGGATTCCCGCTTCGATTTTGACGCTGTCATCGCCCCAGTTCCCCAGGCCGTCCGAGGCGACCTGGCGCACTGGGTGGAAGACAACATGGACGCCCTTGTCAGGGCCTTCGCTTTGGACGACGACGACGTGATCGTGGGTGCTGACGAGGGCGGCGCAGTGAGCGGCCCTGACGCCGCTGGAGGCGACGCAGACGACGATGGCGAATTCGGCGACGCCAGCGAAGGCTCAGGAGGTGCTTCCGAGGACGCATTGGGGGATTGGTCTGACTGAGTGTGTATCGCTCCTGTCTTTTTTACCCTGCATGGATAGAACTCAGGTTTTTGACCTGATGGTTGTGAGAGCATTTTGGGAGGGGAACCCCTCATGTAGAACCTGTGTTCATCGTATTAGTAGTTGTCATATTGCACGAGCGCCCGCGCTGGGCGGTTGGCCGGTTTACCTTTGTTTCGCGCAAGTCCCGAAGCAGCCTGTGGGAGGGCGTGACGCCTTTGGTGTTCTTTAGTTGATTCCATTGGATATGAGAGTGTCGCTGGCGGGGAGCTTCACAAGCCTTGGCCTTCTTCACAGGCTCCGGGCCTTTTCCCAAATGCGACGGCTTCACAGGCACTTGCCTTCTTCATAGGCTCTGGGCCTTTTTCCAAAATGCGATAGCTTCACAGGCACTCGCCTTGCTTCACAGGCTCTGGACCTTTTCCTGAACGCGAGAGCTTCACAAGCACTCGCCTTGCTTCACAGGCTCTGGGCCTTTTCCTGAACGCGAGAGCTTCACGGGCACTCACCTTGCTTCACAGGCTCTGGGCCTTTTCCTGAACGCGAGAGCTTCACAGGCACTTGCCTTGCTGCACAGGCTCTGGGCCTTTTCCTGAACGCGAGAGCTTCACAGGCACTCGCCTTGCTTCACAGGCTCTGGGCCTTTTCCTAATAGGACAACCTCCGCAGGCACCCGAAAATCCTCCCAAGAGGGAGCAACAGCGGCAGTTGGGCTGCACACGAGCCAGGCCTGACCCGACTCGTGAGGGGCTCGCGAGGGGAGGCAGCTGTAGCGAAGCGGTAACCATAACGCGAGAAACGGCTCGAGAGAGAATAAGCACACCTACCCCGAACACACGCAAATCTCAAATTCGAATCCAACTTAAATCCAGTGGGGGAAAAGATACAGCCAAAGGGAAAGGCAATGAAAGTAGACAAAAGGCCGCGTCCGGCACCTAATCTAGTCTTGGACGTCTTCTCACCAGCGCGGAGCTAAGTGCTGTCCACTGGGCGTGGGAGGGAGCCCCAGGGCCTGAGGCCGGCACCCCTGAGACTCCGGGGCATGTACAGCCCCACTCATTATTACGTGAGAGTGTCACGGGGCGGCGAGCTTCACAGGCACCGGGCCTTCTTCACAGGTACTGGCCTTGCTTCATATCGCCAGATGAGGGCCCCGCCTTGCGCCACACTCTAGTGCCATCAGCAACGACCGGAAACCAGGACGCCGCCCGATGGGGTAGAGTGGTCGCCAGCGGTTCCCCCGACGACCACGGGTCCTCCGCCAGGGGCAGGCCCTGAGGCACCTCCCCAGCAGAGGGCCTACCTCCTGAGAACACCTTGCTCCGAACGCCGCGGTTGTGATGTCGGATCCCGGCCCCTCTCCTGCAGCCCCCTGCGCCCTCCTCCCGAGGGGTAGGAGACTGTGGGAGCGGGGCAGCTGTTTGCTGCGGCGACCTACACCTCCTGCGATCCATGGTTAGCGTATACCTACTCCTGAAGAATTAGCGGTGCCCGATAATCGTTGCCTCCAGCGTGGCCAGTGGGACCGTTCTGGGGCTCATGGAAAGGCTCATCTTCTAGTGCCTCGTCCCCCCAGCTTGGGCTGAGGAGCGAGCCTTGTCCGTTCTCGTGAGGGTGTCCTTGGTCTATCATGAGGGGCACATATTCCTCCGGCGCTGTCATCCCGAATGCCACGCCGTGGTGCCCCGCATGCCATGCGGTCCTGCCTGTCACGCCCACCGCGGGGTGGCAGTGCGGCCACCCACTGGTGCCGCGGGTCGTGTTGAGTCCTTCTCCGCGGGCCGGGGGCGGGGGCAGCACCGCCGCCGATCCGGTGCCGACAGCTTCGCTGGCGTCGGAGTAGCCTTGGAGCCCGCGGGCGCGTGCGGAGCCCCCGCGCGGGTCGCCTTGGGCTTGAGATGGGAGCTGGGTGGAGAAGGGGTGAGCCCCCGAGGCGGCGAAGCCCAGGAGCTCCGCCACTCGCTCGAGCAGCACGTCGTGGCCGCCCTCCAGCAGTCTGAATCGCAGCAGCTCTCGGGCCACCATGAGCGCGGCCCTCGAGTTCGCCTGCTCCTGGCGGGTGTACGACGTCGTGGTCGCGGCGTGATTGGAGGCCCTTGCTGCCGACCGTGCCTGCCGCAGTGTAAGAGTTGTCGAAGTCTATCCGCGTCGCCCGCGGCCCGCAGCGCCCTGCGGACTGCGAGCTGCCTGGGGCACGGGGTCGCCCGAGGCGACCGGCTCTACGCGGGCAGGCCACGCAGCCTACGGGTCGGGGTTGCCCTCCTGGTCGCCGGGCATGGTGATGGCGATGCGACGGGGCACGGAGCGGTGGAAGTCGAATTCCGGCGCACCCCTACCTGGCGCGCTAAATGTCGGATTCCGGGTTCCGGCAAACCCTTAAGGATCGAACTCTGGGGTGCGCGTGGAGATTACGCCTTCTACCTCACCGTCTCGCAAAGATCTAAACTACTGAAAGAACTGCACAAAAGACACAAGGTTTATACTAGTTCAGGCCACCGTTGTGGTGTAATACCCTACTCCAGTGTGTGGTGGGTGGATTGCCTCTTGGTGCTGATGATCATGAACAATACAAGGAAGAACAGCCTTGCGAGGGTCTGTTCTTCGCTGGGGCGATGAACTGTTAGGAGGAGTTCAGTCACCCTTCTCTCTCTCTCTGTCTCTCTTCGATCTAATCCTCTCCCTTTCTTCCCACACCCTTGCTCTATGAGCGGCTGGTCCTATTTATAGAGGCCCTAGTCCTCTTCCCAAATATTGAGCGGGAAGGGAGCCAACAATGGCGGGCTAATTTGAAGGGGGACAGCAAGTATCAGCTATCCTGACAAAAGCAGTCTTCGCCTGCGCAAAGCTCTGGTGATGACGCCGTCTTGGGCTCCACGGTGACCTCCGTCTCGTAGTCCTCCTGGTCTTGGTCTCGTTGCACCAAAATGGCAACCTTTGCCTGATGCCTCGGTACTCCGCGGCTGCGCTTGCCCCCTTTGCACCAAAGAGGAAAGGAGGATGCTGCGTGGGCTGGCGCCCGCTTGGCGCCCTGAGTCGTCATGGCTTGCGTCACGGGCACCTCGCGAGGTACCCCGCCTTGATCTCTCCTCCTCCTCGTGAGCTAGCCTGACGAGGCCGCGCCTGAGGAAGCTCCACGTCGTCTGCCCCACGAGGCTTGGCCCCTCGCGAGGGTCTTGAGTCTTGTGTTGATGAAGATGGGCCGTGCTGGCCCCCTTTGAGCCACGCCGCAGGCAGGCAAGTCTGGGGACCCCTGTTCCCAGAACGCCGACACTCTTCAGTCTTGGATCCAACTTCCTCCCTTCTTCGCCTCCGTCATCCCGCAGGGGGAGCCCCTGGAGCTCTAGCTGCAGCACGCCGGCTGCAGCACCCTCGCGACCGAGGCAAAGGTCGCGGTCATCGCCCCGGGCGAGATCTACATGACCCGGGACTGGAGAGAGATTGCCCGGGTTTGCAGGACAAGGGGCATCTTCGCGGTCCACTTGGACTACGACGGTGCCGGGTGGAGTGCTGCCCCGGTGAAGGCGGCCAGGGCCCTGCTGCGACGAGGACTAGGCTCGCTAATCGCTCCCTTGGCGGCTCCTCAGGCGGTGGGGACGTCGGAGGCTCCAGCGACTCCGGTGAGCCCTTCGCGACTCCGGAGACGAGCGAGACAGCTACGAGCTCCCGAGCCGGCGCCGCTCCCGGAGTAGGGCAGGCTCGTCAGGCCGCCGCCGACTCTGATCTGGATGGGGTTGGCGTAGGTGCTTGACGGCCCACTGTTGATGATGGCGTCTTTTGTAGCGATGCGCGCAGTTTGCGTCTCTTTAGGATGTGTTCCCTACGAGGAACCAAAAACGCGCCCCACGGGGGCTTGTAAGGTGCCTGTGATCCTGTTTTGTTAATATAACTCTTGTCGTAGATTTGTGCGAGTTGCTCATCCCGTCTTAGCTCGGTCCTCCCTTTCGAACCTCACGAGGGCTTGGTGCTCTGCGCCGACAGGTCCCAGTCCCAAGGCGGCTTCAGCCGTCGCTGGTATGCCAGGTCGCGATGACGTGGTCAAGGCCAGGAGGTGAGCGACCCGGAGTCCGGTAAGAGCCCTTGAGTCGCGATGCTCAGGAGGTCCCCTTTGGCGCCCAAGCAGCCGTCGTTCGGTGAGAAAGGGGGGTGACGTCGCTAACATGGGATAGCATTAGGTGTAGGGATGGTGCCACGGTAGCTGGCGCTTTCGGGCGATAACGAGGATCAGGGGCCGCTCTCTGGTGTGTGGCCGGGTCCGTGCATCGACAGGCGCGAGGTTGCTCGGCGAGGTCCTCGTGTGTCTCTCCCCTCTCGCCTTTGCTCCCCTTTCTGCTCTACGTCCTCGGGTCCCGGCCCTCGAGCGAGTCTCAACCATCGCTAGTATGCCAGGTCGCGATGCCGTGGTCAAGGCCAGAGGGTGAGGGCTGGAGAGCCAGTAGGAGCCTTGAGTCGCGATGCTCAGGCACCCCCCTTTAACGTGCAAGCGGTTCGTGCGGACGAGAGCGAAGGAGACATAGCAAGAGCCTCGCCTGACGCAGATCCTTCAGGAGGTCCTGCGGGTCCATCATAGAAAAAGAAAGGGGTTGCCATAACAATTGACTGTCAGTCGTTGGTTGCTTCCGAAGGGTAGTGAGGCACTGAAGGCTTGACGAGGTGACGCTATGCGGGGCTACCGTGGCCAGAGCTCAGCCATCCAGGTTTGTCGGCGTTGTAGGGATGGACCCATGCGCAAGCGTCGTGCTGTTTGGGAGCAGCTCCGTTAGTTGGCGTCAGCTGAGCAGGCAACTAGGTAAAGCAAATTAGCCGCAGAGGAGTGGATTCGTTCAAATAGATGCTGGGAACACGGAGATCACTGGGTCAGGCCCGAGCGACTTGGGGGTCATGCTGCCCGAGGGGCTACCCCAACAAGGTAAGCTAACGATGCGAAATAAAAGGGATTCATGCCGCAGGGACGGACCCACGCGGCCTGGGAATAATGCAGCCCTAGGGGCGCTCCCAGCTGGAAGTGAAACTTGAAAGATGTCACCTGACAATGCTGAGGATGAAGGGGTGTTGGTGTAGCCGGCTCGGTGGGGTGCGGGAGCCAATCCACATGAGCCCCCAGGCCCAGGGGCCTCGAGAGGCTCCGGAGGCGCTGGCGGTTCCTCGCGGGCCATCTTCATCTCCGCCAGGGCTGCGGAGCGCCTGGCCTCTTGTGCGTCTGTGATGCCCCTCATGAGGCGCTGGTGTGTGTCAGCCGCGCTCGGCAAGCCGCGAGGCATGCGAACGTAGCTGTGGGGTGGACCTCCGCAGCGCCCCACTCGCGAGGGCCAGAGGCGCTCCAGGGAGGCGACTTGGTTGAGCCCTGGTACATCGACGCAGACGCGCAGCTCACCATCCTCGCCTGGATGGGGAGCCACTGCTGGTAGGCGGCGGGCGCCTCTCATGACTCTTGACTCCTGTAACTCCTGAATGGCCTTGCTGACGAACTCCTGTGGGTCTGGATCTCCTCGCCTTGCTCCTTCTTGAGGGAAACATGCTTCGAAACATGCCTCCAAGTGGTGCCCAAGCGCCTCCCTCGTGACCCTAGCTAGGTCGGTGGCCCTCCAGGGGAGAGCCCCCGAGCCCTGCCTGAGGAGGGCGCCGGGCGCGCTTTCCTATGCGATGGAAGGAGGTTCCCCCTGGGCAGGCACGGGCCCAGAGGGGCCTTCCTCCTCAGGGGCCAGGCCAGACGATGTCTTCTTCTTCTTGGGGGCGGCCTCGGGAAGCCTCCTGCTTCTACGATCCGGGTCTTCCAGTGACGCGGCCTGAAAGGCTCGCTCCAGGGAACACACCGCGTCCTTCTCTTCACAGGGCACCGTGATGACTCTGCCGCTTCCTGGCATCTTGAGGACGTTGTAGCCGTGGTGAGTCATGGCCATGAACTTGGCCAGCGCTGGGTACCCAAGGATGGCGTTGTACGGCAGGCGGATGTGAGCGACATCGAAGTCGATGAGCTCGGTGCGGTAGTTGTCGCGTACCCCGAAGGTGACAGGGAGGCGGACCTGCCCGATCGGTACCGTGGAGCCGTCGGTGATGCCGGAGAAAGGCTTGGTTGGCTGGAGTTGGCTGTAGGGCACTTGGAGGTTGTTGAATGTCTCTACGGACAGGACGTTGAGCCCTGCCCCACCATCGATGAGGGTCTTGGTGACCACCACGTTGCTGATGATTGGGGAACAAAGCATTGGGAGGACTCCGGCTGTAGCTACG
Organism: Triticum urartu; assembly: GCF_056163025.1. Lineage (NCBI taxonomy): Eukaryota > Viridiplantae > Streptophyta > Magnoliopsida > Poales > Poaceae > Triticum > Triticum urartu. Next base: position 563,543,831 of record NC_141875.1, read on the forward strand.
CACTTGAGTTGGTCCGCTGAGCTGAACGTGATGGCGCATGCCGACCACCTGAGAGGGCGCGTGGCTTCGAGCCTGGGGAGGGCTCCATTCACTTCGCGGGCGAACTGCTTGAAGATGCGTTGAGAGGCTGGGGCTTGAGCTCCACCCAGGATGCAGGCGATCGCGCGCGGCTCCTGGAAGCCCCCAGCCTCCTCATCCTGGTGGCGGTCCTTGTTTCTCCTTGGCTGCGGCGGCAGCGGCGGGAGGCCTATGTTGCCCTGCAGGTGATCCTTGGGAGGCTGATTCCTCCAGCCTCCCTCGCGAAGTGGGTCTTGCCAGCGATCCTCGCGAGGTTGGTCGCGCCACCCCTGGCGCGGGCCACCGTCTTCCCAGCGCCCTGCGTTCCTTCCTCCTCCTCGGCCGTAGCACCGGTCACCGCGGTCAGGGCGACGGCCGATCCTTCCTTCTCGCACGGCTCGGAGTTCTTGGCATTCGCTGGTGTTGTGGGTGTGGAGGTCGTGGTACACGCAGTATCGGCTGCCCTTGGGAGGTTCGGGCTGATCTCTGCCCCGCTTGGTGTCCAGTTCTGTCGCGAGCACGGCAGCCCCCTTGCGCTTCACTTACTTGGCCTTGAGCTTCTTCTCTTCTGGGTCTGCGGCAGGCAGCTCGAGGAGGGAGCGACGCCCTTCCTCAGCCCTGGCGCACTTGTTCGCCAAGTTGAACATCTCCAAGGAAGTCCACAGGTCTTCATGATCGCCAGCTCCTCCTTCATCTTGACGTTGCGCATGCCGTCGGAGAAGGCTGAGATGATGGCCTCTTCAGTCACCTTGGTAATCTTGAGGCGTGCGTTGTCGAAGCGCTGGATATACTTCTGCAGGGTCTCCCAGGGTTGTTGCTTGATGCGGTGCATGTCGCTCACGGCGGGTGCCCGGTCGCGAGTACCTTGGAAGTTGGCGATGAAGCGGGTGCGCATCTCTTCCCAGGAGGAGATTATGCCTGGAGCCAGGTTCAGGAGCCAGGTGCGGGCCCCGTCCTTGAGTGCCATGGGAAACCAGTTCGCCATGACCTTCTCGTCTCCGTTGGCAGCTTCGATGCCCAGCTCGTAGAGCTAGAGGAACTCCGCATGGTCGGCCGTGCCGTCGTAGCGAGGAGGTAGGTCCGGCTTGAACTTTCCTGGCCACGCGACACTGCGCAGTTCGGTGATGTAGGCGCGGCAGCCTGCTGTGGCCACGGGAGGCCTTGGGTGACGGAGAGCCTGGTCTTGCATGTCCCCACGCACTGGAGCAGGAGGATGATCGCGACGTGCTGGCGCAGGGAGCGCCCGGGCAGCCTCTGGCGGGCGAGGGACTTCTTGGCAGCTCTGTTCTTGCCGCGCTGGCACCTGACAGAGCGGGTTCTGCCCAGGGGCCACGCGCCTTGGAGCCATGGCATCTTCTTGAGGAGGAGGCGGCCGGGGCGCCGCAGGAGCCTCTTCGCCCGTGCGGGGCGGAGTACGGTGCAGCGGAACGGATGGCGCGGAAGAGCCCCCTGCGGCGCGGACGAGCTCGGTGACGCGGTCGAGCCATTCTTCATAGACGTCGTCGGCGGGACGGTAGCGCAGGAGCTCGTTCGCCGCGATGAGTGCAGCCCGAGCCTCCATGGGCGCGCGGAGCGCTCGGGACGAAGATCCAGCTGGGGCGAGCGAGGGAGTTGCGGTGCGGCCGTCTTGCCGCACGGACGGATGCTGAGACGATGCTTGCTGCTCGTCCCCCGCCGGGCCGGTGGCGGCATTGACGGCAGGTGCGGGGAACGGCGAGGACGCCCGCCGACAGGGGCCGTCTGGGCGACGCGGGAAGCGAGGGCGGCCCGGCGTTCCGTGCGGGCCCGACGAGCGTCAGACATGAGCGCGATGGTCGGAAGAGAACGGGGCGGTGGAAGACGAATTCCGGCGCACCCCTACCTGGCACGCCAAATGTCGGATTTCGGGTTCCGGCAGACCCTTGAGGTTCGACCACTGGGGTGCGCGTGGAGATTTCGCCTCCTACCTACGTGCACCCCTCCGCCACGCTAGGATGAAAGCTATGGGAAGAACAGCACAAGAGACACAGGGTTTATACTGGTTCGGGCCACCGTTGTGGTGTAATACCCTACTCCAGTGTGTGGTGTGGATTGCCTCATGGGCTGATGATGATGAACAATACAAGGAAGAACAGCCTCGCGAGGGTCTGTTCTTGGCTGGGGCGATGAACTGCTGGGAGGAGTTCAGTCACCTTTCTCTCTCTCTCTCTCTCTATCTGCTTCCAACCGGACGACCTCCTCCCTTTGCTGTGTGGGTGGCTGGTCCTATTTATAGAGGCCCTGGTGCTCTTCCCAAATGTTGAGCGGGAAGGGAGCCAACAATGGAGGGCTAATTTGAAGGGGGACAACAAGCATCAGCTATCCTGACAAAAGTAGTCTTCGCCTGCGCAAAGCTCTGGTGATGACACCGTCTTGGGCTCCACGGTGACCTCCGTCTCATAGTCCTCCTGGTCTTGGTCTCGTTGCACCGGAATGGCAACCTTTGCCTGATGCCTCGGTACTCCGCGGCTGCGCTTGCCCCCTTTGCACCAAAGAGGAAAGGAGGACGCTGCGCGGGCTGGCACCCGCCTGGCCCCTGAGTTGTCATGGCTTGCGTCATGGGCACCTCGTGAGGTACCCCGCCTTGATCTCTCCGCCTCCTCATGAGCCTGCCTGACGAGGCTGTGCCTGAGGAGGCTCCGCGTCGTCCACCCTGCGAGGCTTGGCCCCTCGCGAGGGTCATGAGTTTGAGTTGATGAAGATGGGCTGCGCTGGGCCCCCCTTTGAGCCATGCCGCAGGCCGCAGGCAGGCAAGTCTGGGGACCCCCATTCCCAGAACGCCGACAGGTGCGGCTATCGATAGATTTAATATACACTCTGCAGAGGTTAGTACACTGTACCCACACTACGGAACCCATGGCCTCGCACTCCCATTCGGGTGGACCAACGATGATCAAAACCGATCTACTGCCATGACACTCTCCCGGCCACTCTCTCCTGGGTGGCCCCATGTCTACCAAAGACACCGACGACCACCATCGTGGCCAAATATAAACGGTCCCAAACGGGGACCCGGATCCATAACAACAACAACGGGCACACAAGGCTTGTGTCCGCCTACCTTATCAGGGTAGCACACGTCCATAACCTTTCCTCGTTGGAGGCACCAGCGAGAGGCACGACAATAGACCTAGTTAGGACCTTCCCATAAAGGTAAGGGTGGTTGCACTGGTCAGTTCGATATGGTGGCACCATTACTCAGCCAATAGTTGTTCAAGTTCAATTTAATCCGGTTAAACTTGAATGCAAAATGCTGAGCCATGGTAAAATAACATGACGGAATGACAATGCATGAGCATGATATCAACATAAGCATGAGGGTAGAACATAACTATCCACCATATCAACGATGAATCATATCCACTAAGCATGGCAGAAGTACACACTACTCATATCTTAACATGAACATCAACAATAAATACCACGCAACAACACATCAATCATATTACCGACTAAACACTTAACCATCTAACAGCAAAGGAACAATGCATTTTAACAGTACTCGGTAACCGACGTTAGTCATGCATCGAAGAACATGACCAACCCAACATGTACTACTATCAAGCATGGCAATATGAAAGTAATACTATCAAGTAGCTCATGATAACAAAGTGCAAGAAAGCATATCATGACGGTAACCACCGATCCATAAGCATAACCGAAATAACGATGGCAGTAGCAAAACAATCATGCAATTATTAAAGATTCAAGCTGAAAACCAATGCTACTGCATGGCTATCATGCAAATGGTGGTTGTGGCTTGCCTGGGAGTGACGGAGACTCCGGGAAGAAGTGCGGTGAAGCCGCGGAACGAAACGTCGGATGGTTCTTTCTCAGAGGGGGCTGATTAGAGGCAAGGGAAAAATGGTCATTTTCACTGTGAGACCACCTAGTTAAAATCTGACCAAAAGATAGAGCTCGACGACACGAAAAATTGAGTGCTAGTTTCACCTTGATCGGAGTTACGGTTGAAAAGTTGTGAGGAGTTGAAGATCAGGGACCAATCTGTGAAATTTTCATCACCAACGGGTCCCTGGGTGGAAAAACTGAAAGCGCAGAAGGGGAAATACGTTTTCTGAAAAAGAAAGCGTATTCCCAACCGAAGTAGATTGAAAATACATTTTCATAAAAGGAAAGCGTACCCGGAAGAAACCCGTCTCCACTTACCCACGTGGACCCATGGCTGGAGCCACTTCCAGGCGGGGCCCAGGCGCAGGGGGAGGGGGCATGGGAGTTCGTCTCCTTCCTCCCGCTCTTGTGCTCCCGTGAAGGGCAGAGAAGGATCAGGGGAGGAAGCGGTGAGGGGGCCGGCCAGCTCCAGCCATCTCTGGCCGAGCCGAGGGCACCGGAGGGACCGAGGCAGCGAGGGGGTCCCGTTTAGAGGGATCACGGCCGCCGGGGAGGAGAGGGGTGGAGGGGAGAGGTGGCGCCAGGAGGAGGACCATGACGGGCGGGCGGTGGTGCTCTCCGGTGAAGCAGGCACTCCGGCGAGGGGGAAAGTGGGTGGGGCGGCTGAGTGGAACGAGGGGGATTCGGTGGACGTGGTGGGAGGAGGAGAGGAGGCTCGGGTTGGCCGGAATCATGCCAAGGCTGAGGCGGCCACGGAGGATGACAGCGACCAACGGCGAGATTGGAGCACTCGGGTGGTCGAGGAGGCTTGGGGAGAGGCTGGTGAGGTGCGGAGGGGTTCGGGGGTCCTTATATAGGCGTGGAGGAGGGCTCTAGAGCTCACTCACGAGTTCCCGACCAAGCTTTAATGGCAGACAGAGGTTGGACGCGGCACGGGGGCGGCTCTAGCAGCGCATTGATGGCGAATGACAACGAAGCAGCGACATAGCAAGATGCAGTCGAGCACGTACGGGTGAGCTACTGGACAACGTTTGAGGTCGAGACGAGGAAGGAGGAGACGATCACAGTGGCTGGACCGAGCCAAAGCTTGCACTATGTGTGACGCTAGCGTGATCACCACGGGCACTGGTGCAAACGGCGTGTTCTTGTCAGGCCGACCATGTGTAGTAGATAGACCATCCTGTCCTTAGTCAAAATGAAGAAAGAATTGGGTCCAGGGGCGAATAAGAGATTTGTAGATGGCCCCAAAGCAAGGCAGCAGCCAAGTGTTTGTGCTGTGCTGTGGGGACACCAGCTTGGTAACGCAGTAAATAGTTTGTCCAGTGATGATCACACACTCAGGTGATGTGGATCACCAAAAATCAGACTAAGAGGAGGAGTTTAGATGAGGGTTGCTGTAGAAACCACTACAATGGCCAGAATTAGGGATTTGGATGATGCATTCACATGGAGAGACAAGTTGAGCTGAAATTTGGCAAGTCCTAATGATTTGATCATATGAAGATGCTGTAAAAGTTTCATACCAAAATGGTACTTCCTTCACAGCTATCTTCACTGACCAGAATCTTGCAATAATTCTAGAGAAATGTTGGCTAGGTGAAATGGTTCCAAATTTGGTGGAGAGATGTTATTGGGGTATGGGAATGCTCTGGTAAATTTTCAGGCAAAATGAAGCAATATAAAATGTACTTGCTTCACAATCTAAAAATATTGACAGAAGCAAAGATTTGGTCCTGTGCTCACATAGATGACTGGATGGGGCTGAAATTTGGAGGAGTGTAAAGATATGTGCACAGTAAGGAGTGTTCAAAATTTCAACTCATTTGGATAACCCAAGCTAGCACTTACTTCACAAAGGCTTCCCTCAGACATGAACTTTGAAAAATAACCGAGGAACTTTGGCTAGGAAAATAAAGTTTAATTTTGGCACAAGTCAATTATTTGGACAAGAAAATATGCCCAAGAAGTTTGGGGTCAAATGGGCAAAGATAAATAACACTTGCTTCACAATGTGCCATTTAGGACAGAATAGGAAATGAATTTATTGAGAAAGATGAGAAATATGACCAATGAAATATTTTGCCATATTTGAGGAATATATGACCCAAACAATGTATAAGAATTATTTGGGGATTTTTGGATGGACAGAAATATAGGTTGCTTCACAACCTAGGGCAGATAGGGTTATTCCTTTAATAGAAAAAGGAATATTTCCTAGAAAAAGATTTTAGGGTTTGGTCAAGCAGTGGAGTGACATGATCTTGGCAAGGTTTTGAGGATCATGAGTCACTTGGGAGAGGAAATGAAGGTGATTTCCCAGGTGACAAGGCCACAAAACCACTCCAAAAAGAAAAACAGAGCAAAAACCAAACAAATCAAAAGAATAAGAGAAGGGCCAAAATCCACGCTATTACAGCTCATCCAGTCGCTGAGGACATGCACATTAGGAAAGATGTAGGATTGAGGTTATGGGGACAGTCTGATCCCTATGTTGTTAGGAGGAGGACTACAGTTGACTACAGGTTCCATACAAAGGAACAACAAGATTTCTATGAAACCATTATGCTTGACAAGAAGCCCATAGTGTGTGACATGAAATGGGTGGACTGGGAGTTCACCCGAGAAAATAAAGATCACTTCCCTGGAGTGTATGATAGCTTTAAGGCTTGTGGAGTTGATTAATTCATTGGACAAAAGCTCACCAAGTGGAATGATGAGTTGATCATACAGTTTTACTCCACTGCCCACTTCTATCCAGATGGAAGGATAGTTTGGATGTCTGAGGGTACTAGGTACCTGTCCACAGTTGAAGAATGGGCCAAGCTAATCAATGCCCCCAAAGAACATGAAGATGACTTGGATGTGTATGCCACCAAGAAGAAAGACCACAACTCAATGGCAAACTTGTACAAAGAGATCCCTGACAAGGCTTTGGAGACACACAAGCTTGGATCTGTACATTTCTTGTTGTCTGGTCTGCCTACGATCAACTGGATCTTAAGGCACACATTGCTACCCAAGTCAGGAGATCACAAGATGATCCGAGGACACTCCATCAACATGCTACAAATTTTTTATGTTCCCTAGAAGTTCAAAGTTATGAGTTTGATTGTCGAAACGATCAAGAGGACTGCTTCTGATCAGAAGATGAGTTGTGGATATGCTCCACATATTCAGGAGCTCATCAACTCTAAGATGGGCACAGGGACTTACTTGCTGGACAAGGAGCATCTACCTCTATATCCTGAGTTTGAAGACAACACTACTGTGATGAATGAGGAAGAACCATCATCAGCTCAAGTCCAGGAGAAGAGGGCCAAGGAAAGGCTGAGAAAGCTGCCCAGATGCCAAGTGTTGAAGAGGCATCTTGAGTCTTCCTGAAGAGCAAACAAGATTAGTTAGGCCATCTGATTCAAGCTACACTGAGGATTGAGAAGGGCTTGGCCACCCTGACTCAGAATTAGGAGAGCCTGGAGAGGATTGTGGAAACAAAATTCTATGATCTTGATCTAAAGGTGACTGAGATTCAGACTGCAGTTGAGCAGCTTCAGGAGGAAGCAGATGAGAGGAGAGGAAAAGCAACCACTAATGCTTTTAAGCATGTGCCACGAGGTCCAAGGTCTGTTGCAGTGCTAGTCTCATATGCCAGAGCTTCAGTGTCAGCACCAGCAGCTACAGCTCCAGTGCCACCTCTAGCACCCACTCCATCAGCTTCAACTACATAGTCGGAAGCCTTCATCCTTGGAGTTCTATCTACACCACATCTAGAAGACCAAGCCTGAGATACGTATATAGCACTATGCATTTTCAAACTTTTTGGTAACTTGTTGCCAAAGGGGGAGAAATATGTATAGATAGTCTTCGAGAGAGAGTGTCTGCTTCTTATCTCTCTTGCTTTTGGTTGAACTTTTTGTGTGCTTGTGTGAGATACTTTATATCCTTATGTCCATGTGAGATACTTATGTGATCATGTGGTTGATCATATGCTACATTAATGTTTGGTTGAATGATGCTATCCTTTATATCCCATATATGATCATTCACTTTCTAGGTGATGAGTGCATGCTTCTAATTTCTATCATTTTGAGCGCTCCACCAAGATGTATGTGACATGGACGAGTAACCCATGATCCTAATTGATTGTGCATTTGCATTCAAAAGCAAATTTTACTTAATGCACAAATTTAGGGGGAGCTCTTGCTTATCACATACTTCTCAAAGCGATGATGTTTTTCATTCTTATAATCATTTGTCGAAGCTTTGATCTATATGTTGTCATCAATTACCAAAAAGGGTGAGATTGAAAGTGCAACTATCCCTGGGTGGATTTTGGTAATTCCTAACAACATATAGCTCATTGAGCTAATGCTACTTGAAGATAAATATTTCAGGAAAAGCTCAATGATTGTCATGGCATGGATTAGAAAGTGGACCACTCAAAATGCTAAGGACAAAAGATTGGCTCAAGCTCAAAGCACAAGACTCTATATTTTACTTTTAGTGATCCAAGATCACATTGAGTCCATAGGAAAAGCCAATACTATTAAAAGGGGGTGAGGTGTTGCTTAATGAGTTGCTTGCTCAAAATGCTTAGTAATATGCTCCAAAAACCTTCAACTACTTTCTCATATCCACATATGTCCCAAACCAAAAGTCAAACTCGGCCTCACCGAAATCTTCTATCCGGCGCCACCGAGTTCACTTGACATAGCTACTTCCAGAAACCCTAATCAATTCAGTCTCACCGATAGGAATCTCGGTCTCACCGAGATGGGATTGCAAACTCTCGGTTTCCCTTCGTAACATTTCGGTCCAACCGAGATGAGCGATTGGTCCCACCGAGATTGCAATGCAAACTCTCTGTTTCCCCTTCGTAACATTTCGGTCTAACCGAGATGAGCAAATCGGTCCCACCGAGTTTGCCTGACCAACTCTCTATTTGCCTATTACCAAAATCAGTCCCACCGAGTTTGTGTAATCAGTCTCACCGAGATTACGTTATGCCCTAACCCTAATGGAATCGATCCCACCGAGTTGACATATTGGTCCCACCGAAAATCCTAACATTCATATTTTGAACTAAATCGGTCTGACCGAGTTATATGATTCGGTCCCACCGAGTTTGGTGATTTGTGTGTAATGGTTAGATTTTGTGTGGAGGCTATATATACCCCTCCACCAACTCTTAATTCGTGGAGAGAGCCATTAGAATATGCCTACACTTCCAACATACATTTTCTAAGAGAGAACCACCTACACTTGTGTTGAGGTCAAGATATTCCAATCCAACCACATAAATCTTGATCTCTAGCCTTCCTCAAGTTGCTTTCCACTCAAATCATCTTTCTACCAAATCAAATCCTATGAGAGAGAGTTGGGTGTTGAGGAGACTATCATTTGAAGCACAAGAGCAAGGAGTTCATCATCAACACACCATCTATTACCTTTTGGAGAGTGGTGTCTCCTAGATTGGTTAGGTGTCACTTGGGAGCCTCCGTCAAGATTGTGGAGTTGAACCAAGGAGTTTGTAGGGCAAGGAGATCGCCTACTTCATGAAGATCTACCCTAGTGAGGCAAGTCCTTTGTGGGCGATTGCCATGGTGGGATAGACAAGGTTGCTTCTTCGTGGACCCTTCATGGGTGGAGCCCTCTGTGGACTTGCACAACCGTTACCCTTCGTGGGTTGAAGTCTCCATCAACGTGGATGTACGATAGCACCACCTATCGGAACCACGCCAAAAATCTCTGTGTCTACATTGCGTCTGCTCCCTCCAAACTCCTCCCTTTACCTTCATATGCAATTGTTTTACATTCCACTGCTATACTCTTAGAATTGCATGTGTAGGTTGATTACTTGTTTGTGCTAAGTTACTAAAATCTGCCAAGACTTAAAATTGGGAAAAGGCTAGATTTTTATTTGGTCAAGTAGTCTAATCACCCCCCCCCCCTCTAGACATACTTTCGATCCTACAATGATGCTATTCTTGTCGTCATTGACCGACTTTCTAAAGTTGCACATTTTCTGGCAGTCAAAGAAACAATCACTTCTAGTCAGCTTGCAACTCTCTACATGTCCAGAATTGTTTCACTTCACAGTATTCCACTGGTTATCAGTTCAGACCATGGCAGCTTGTTCACTTCAAGATTCTGGGCAAGTTTCCAAGAAGCTATGGGAACTCATCTATCGTTCAGTACTGCGTTTCATCCTCAGTCGTATGGACAAGTTGAACGTGTCAACCAAGTTCTCGAAGACATGCTTCGAGCTTGTGTAATTTCCTATGGCAAGAAATGGGAGGAATCTCTTCCGTATGCTGAGTTCTCTTATAATAATAGCTATCAAGCTAGTCTGAAGATGGACCCCTTCGAAGTGTTGTATGGAAAAGTGTCGAACCCCTCTGAACTGTTCAGAAACTAGGGAACGTGCACTCTTCTGTCCGGATATTATCCAACAGGCCAAAGAACAAGTCTGCATTATTCGCGAGAATCTCAAGACTACTCGGTCACGTCAGAAAAGTCAGTATGGCCGTCATCACACAGACATGGTCTATCAACCTGGTGAAAAGGCTTATCTTCGAGTTACACCAATGAAGGGTGCTCACCGCTTCGGGATCAAGGGCAAGCTATCTCCTCGCTATATCGGTCCCTTCACTATTCTTGAAAGGCGTGGAAAAGTGGCATATCAACTGGAGCTTCCGCCGAACCTTTCTCAGGTTCACGATGTGTTCCATGTGTCACAGCTCCACCGTTGCTTTAAGGACCCAATCCGAGCAGTGGATCATAAAGAGCATCTGATCTGCATTCTCGGCCAAGCTAAATGCCACACATGTCAGAAGGCGATCAAGTTCCTCAAGGTCCAGTGGTTGCATCACTCTGAAGATGAAGCCACATGGGAGCGCGAGGACCGCTTGTGTGATGAATACCCCGCATTGTTTCCCTCTACCTCCTAAAATCTCGGGATGAGATTTCTTGTAGTGGAGGAGTTTTGTAACTCCTGGATAATTAGGCTACAGTAAACCTCTACTAAATATGCCACGTCACCTCTGTCACTGTTTAATCTCGCATTGGTTCAAAACTTTTCAAATTCAAAATTTAAATATTATCAAACAGCAAAAGTTTTCAAACATCAAAACAAAAATGTTTGGTTTGTGCCGAATATTACAAAGGTAATTATAGTAAAGAAAACACAAATTTATAAAATACTTAAATGCCCTAAGTTGAATTAAAACTGTAAAATAAAATAAATAAAATAAAAGAAATAAAAACAGAAAACAAACAAATACAAAAAAGGAACCCCCCACCGGGCCATCTGTGGCCTAGCTAGCCAGCCCAACTGGGCAAAGGACTAGCCGGCTGGCCCACCCCACACCCCACTCCCTTAACCCCCTGGACACCCAAACCCTAACCGACACCCCTTGCCAGGACCCCGATCCTAAGCCACATTGATCTAGCATGTAACACATAATATCACTTTGCGGCCTCATGCACGGTATCCCCACGGGTGCCATGTTACCTGGCCCGGGACCGTTTGCGCCTTTTGGTTCACACATATGATAGTGTCGCTAGCATCCATATGACAGAGAACCCGGGCTGACATGACTAGTCGTGAACCCAAAGTGGCACTAACTTACAGGTACATGCATACATGACCCAGAAACAAACGTGTCGGTCATCAGCGAGTGAATTCGGGCTGTAGCAACTAGGCTAGCAGGACTCCGAGAATCCGGGCTGTAGTAGGCTAACAGGACTCCGAAAGACACGTGTGACATTTCCCCGAAGGGACATCCACAGGATCGAAGAAGGACACATGTCGGCCAGTCTAAGTGTTTCGGAGCAGTAGCAACTGGGCTAACAGGACTCTGATAAACCAGGCTGTAGCAGACTACCATGGCTCAGTGGAAGCACTAGACTACATTTCCCCATAGAGAGGCTACCAAGGATAGACAACTAGGTTGTCGGATCCCACACATACCAAGCATTTCAATCATACGCACAATATGCTCGATATGTGTAAATACAACATGGCATCACAACAGAACTCTACGACTCAAAGTATTTATTCATTAGGCTTCGAGGAGCCAGATATTACAAACATGGGTCTGATGACCCAGCATTCAAGTCACATAAGCAACAAGCACATGCGGAAGCTTAACTTATCCGATTACAGGCAACTACAAATGAAAAAGGCTGGGAAGCCTGACTATCTACAAGACCATGTCGAGGGCACAAGATCGTAGCTGAGGTAACAAGCTAAATGTCGAAGTTCACGCGGAACTACTAGCGAGACTGAAATCTCTCTACAAAACATAAATTAAGCAAACGTGAGTACAAATGTACCCAGCAAGACTTACATCAGAGCTAACTACATATGCATCAGTATCAACAAAGGGGGTGGTGGAGTTTAACTGCAGCAAGCCAGCTTTGACTCAGTAGCTATCCTAAACTACGACTACAAGTAACTCTTTTGAGGTGGCACACACGAGTCCACATATTCACCATATCAATACACCACTATGGATCCGCTCCCGTCTCCCTACGAGAACGCCATCCATAGCACTCACGCTTATCTTGCGCATTTTAGAGTATCCACTTTCACTTGTCTATGAACTGTATAGGCAACCCAGAGGTCCTTTACCGCGGACGCGGCTATTCGAATAGATGATGTTAACCCTGCAGGGGTGTACTTCTTCACACACGCTCTCGCCACTTACCACCATGTACACGTCGTGTATCCCGGAAACAAGCAAGCAGAAGCCTGGCGAGGGAGTCGGCCATGACCTGACTAACCACACAAGTCTCTAGTCTAGTTTTATCGCCTATTCGGGTTCCATCCGCAAGGAGATCCGGCCGAGGTGTCGCTCACGGCCCCAAACGATGTGTGGAGGGTTCTCGAGACACCAAACGGGTGACTCGGTACACCATGCCATGGTGTATCTACCGCATCATAGCCCACCCCTAGGATCAGCGCTACACACGGCCTCCAACACATATCCTACAAACACCAGAAACTAGTTGCAACTCCTGGATAGAGATCAAGGCGATTAATAAGTCGAGAGAGTCAGTTAAGGATCCCAATGTGTGGTAGTAGCTGTTCATGGATCACAAACACAGAACTCAGTTCTTGAGGACGGTTTCAATGAGACAACTCGCCATGTACTCCTACATGGCCTCTCACCGCTACCTTTACCAAATCATGTTCACACACTTAGCTCTCAACAGTAGGACATGTTCAAAACTTTCTAATTCATTCCCGATGAATCATACCTGACTCAACTCTAAGCAGTAGCAGGCATGACCACAAACATGAATGAGTAGGCACAACAAGGCTCAAACAACTCCTACTCATGCTAGTGGGTTTCATCTATTTACTGTGGCAATGACAGGTCATGCAGAGGAAAGGGGTTCAACTACCGCAGCATGTAACAGTTGAATTGTTGTTGTCCTAATGCAATAAAAGATAACAGGAGCGAGAGAGTGCGATTGTATCGGAATGAACAAGGGGGTTTTGCTCGCGTGGCACTTCTGAAGATTATATAGCTCTTCATCGGCGTCATTGATCACATCGTCGAAACCACGTCTATCAAGAGGGGACAACCACCGGCAAACAAGAGGGAACACAATCAATGCAATGCAACAATATGATGCATGGTCATGACATGGCAATATGCTGTGATTTGAGCTAATGCAACTAGCAACAGGTTAAATGAAGTTGGTTTGAATCCAAGATTCAATTTCAAACTCCATATGTGGATATTCAAATGCCATTTATATGATTTGTCCTAACAGCAGCTATAAGTTGTTCTAACATGCATGAAAAAGGTACAGATGGATAGATGGGATTTTTCTGATCATTTTTCATATATGATTTATCTTATTTGGAGTTATAGATAATTTTCTATGAATTTTAGAAGTTTTGGGCATTTTTCGAATTTCCTGAACAAGAATAAGTCCAGAGAAACCTATTACTGCGTTAGCATTGTGTCATGCTGACCTCAGCAGGTCAACATGCGTCGTCTAGGTCAAACCTGACTAGTGGGGCCCACTGGTCAGTGACACAACTAACTAACAGAGTTAGTTAGTGTTAGGTTAAGCACTAATCTAGGTTAATTAGTACTAAACTAAACCTAACGAATAATTAACAGGGGCGGGCCCATGCGTCAGTGACCCTGGGGGTCAAACAGGGGTCAAACCCGGGTCAACTTGCTGGAGTTGACCCACGGCTCATCGCTGGCGAGGCCAGAGACGGCGGATGGGCTTAGGATTCCTCCTCCGGCGACCAAATGGCCGGCAAAGGGCATCTACGAGATGCGGGCACTCGTCCGCGTCGAGTGGTGGTAGCGGTTGGGCCTGGGATGGCCGGAGTCGTCACCGGCGTCGACCTTGGCGGTCGCCGGAGCTCGGGTGAGCTCGGGGTCGATGCTACGGTGGGCGGGGTGGCTCGTGCGGGGCACCTATGTGCTCTACGCGGCGCGGGGAGGGAGCTGAGCACGACTGTCGGACCGTTGGGTGGCCGGAGGCACGTCAGCGGCGAGCACAAGCGACGGCGTGTGCGGGCAAGCAAGGTGGGGTGGCTATGGTGCACGAGGGCGAGAACGGGGAGGGGGGGGGTCAGTGGCTCATGGCAAGTGCAGGGAAGCGAACGGCGAGCTCGGGGAGGCACGGACGACGACGGGGCATCTCCGGCGATCTGGGGGGCAGAAGGTTGAAGACGACGTCGGCGGCGTTCGGGGGCGTCCGGCATTGCTTGACTTAGCAGAAATGGTGTGGGCAACAAGGCGATGGCCGTGGACACGTTGGTGAGGCGAGGGGGAGGCGGTGGCTGTGGCAGCAGCGAGCGGCGGCGACGGCTGCGCTCGGTGGAGAGAACAGAGGAGGGGGAGAGCATTCGGGGGAGAAAGAGAGGAGTCCAGGGCGGTGAGGTGGGGTCTTCGCGGCGTCGCGCTGGCCTCGGCGGAGGCAGGCAGGCAGGTGGCGTGGCGGCACGGCCGTGCGCGCGCGTCGGCCACACACCCGCGTCCTCCTGGCGCGGTGGAGAAGATGACTGGCACTGTGGGCCAATTGGCTGCATAGTGCTGGGCCGGCTGGACGCCAGGTAAGCCCAGGTGAGGTTTCTCTCCTCTCTGCCTTTTCTGTTTTTGTTTTTGTTTTCTATTTCTGCTGTTGTTTTTGATTTAGCATAAATGCCAAACCATTTTATAAAATGCTGAAAATATTTATGGGAACCTCTGAAATTAATTCCAATAGCCCAGAAATACTTTCAAGATTATATGGACATTTAAAAATATTTATAGCATTTAAATGTCCAAATGCAAATACTTTACGATTTAGTTCAAAGATCCAAAGTGTCCTAGAAAAGTGAGCACAATTTTTGGCAGAGATTCTGGACCAGGGCAAAGATATGAGCATTTTATAAGGGCATTTCAGGTTCATTGAAAAGATTTAATTTTGACCCTAGTTGAATTCATTTGCTGCTAGGGTGTAACAGTCCCCATTTCAAATTCATTTGAAATTAAACATGATGACATGAATGCTTTCATGCAATTAGCTACAAGCAATTCTAGGGTTGTGACAACTCACCCCCACTAAACAAGAATCTCGTCCCGAGATTCAAGCGTAGGTTAAGATGAAGGGGGGCGCAAACTAACACAATCTTCATGATCTAGGTTGCACTTCATAAGAACGTTGATTCAATCACCATCTTTGTCTCGATGTCTTGCTCTGAGAACTCCAACCAACATGACAACGAGAGGAAAGGGGAAACTCTAAAAGGATCGATCTTCTCAAAGATAGAACAACTCAGGATCAACTCATGGAGTGAGACATTGAAAACATCTCTCGAGCTGAGACATGAAGCATACAACCAGAGGGATGGAGTGAAACAGATGACGAAGATTCATTAGGTAGGCAACAATTCCACACTTAAGAAGGTGGTGAATGGTTTTCAACGTAGCGAGGAGTTGAGTTGCCATGATAGCATAATGAGACATCTTAAGGAAGATGACTCGCAAAAATATTCCCTTAAGTGGCAAAAAGAATTACTTTTGATTTAGAGATCATTGAAACTCTTTATACCAGCCTAAAGCAAATCAGAACAATCGTTTGGCGGAGTACGAAGGAATGGCATACCCAGACTAGAATGGACGATGTGGACTACCTGGTTGAAGACAATGCAATGGATGATTTTTTTCTTATCATCGGAAATGGATGGGACCCATGGTAGGACCACTTTTGAAGATGATCCTGACCAGAAATTACCGAGAAGGGTAATCCATGGTTGTATGGCACATTGACGGTGCAAGCTAGGAACAAGATGCTATTGCTGGGAATGATTCTACTAACTAGGAGAAACTCAACAGTAGAGAGTGATTCCACTGTTTGAAAGGTCGTAGTAGAGGAAACCGAGAGCACAAGGACCCCTAAGGGGCAACTTCTATAATAAGTCACATGAAATCTTGATGAAGAAGATGGTCAAATAACTCAATCAAGATACTATAATGATAGATCTTCCGGCTAGGTGTGTCGGCCAGAACACTAACCTTGTCGGGTCTACATCATAGATCTTGTAAAAGTTCCAACCATCATATCTGCCTGAGATTCAGATCTGGTTGGTAACAGAATATTTTAGACAACATGTCTGGAAAAGAAAGTTCGCAACACAAACCATCAAGATGACGTTGCAAGATTCTCGGGAAATGAACTACGGTAGCATGCTCCAAAACACGAGTTGGTTCTGCTACACACATGTGAACATGTTGTCCCAGACAAGCATGACCACATAGTAGTCTTACAACAAAACACTATCGAGTTTAGGTGGGGAACCATAATTAATGATATCGAAGTCTCCACGCGGAAGTCTAAAGGATTAATACTTTAGAACAGACTCATTTATCTTGAACAAATCAATCAGTGGCTTGGCGTGCTAGGGATACCTATAGAATGAAGGTTGCAAGTCTCCATACCATAGAATACTTTTCACATATGCATGACTGACTTGGGATGGTTCCGGAGGAAGCAAAAACAAGCTTTCTCGAATTCTCAGCGGCAACTTGCATCGAATGCACATGAATTAGAGGAAGTCACTTCATACACCAAACATATACTTCATGCACGGGGCATGAAGATAATGCTTATAAAAGTTTCCAACGCTAGCTTAATGTCCTACAAAATCATGGAAAAGATAGGAATGTTGTCGATGGGTTCAGCAACAATTCATCCTGGTTTCCATATAAATGGAATTCCACAACTATGTGAACAAGGTGATAGCATTGGTCAGACCAAAAGATATAATGGTGCATGCTCGAGGATACACCACGAGTAAGACAACATTACGAGCATCGTTGGTACTGATTTGATTTGACAATAGCCCAAGCTCAAATCAACGATTGGATAAGATAATAGCGCCGGCAACTGATCATGAGGATCAATCGATGAGGATATCATCTTTCTCCACACACACACACACACAAAAGATATCCTTTGGAAAGAACTAAGCCAGGCAAGCTTTTATCTTCCAACTCTCCAAGTTGTTATTTAGCTTAACCAACTAGCTGAAGGTATCCAACACAAATTCTTGGAGAAAATGTGGTTTATAAGAAAACCATTTGACCACGAGCTCAACATAATGGTCAGGGGACAACCTGGTGATACTTCCAAGAAGATATTCGGAAAATCACAGGCCACCGATATGTTATGAAGCTCAAGAACAATCTTGCTTTTCAAGTCAAGACGATGTGATCAAAAGAGCGAGGGATTGACATAATCCTAACTCGTTGATCGAGGAGTGCACCAGGAAAAATGGACTAGGTAACACGATCAATCTCAGGATGATGATTTAATAACCAACACGCTAAGAATGAGATTGTCGTCCATTAACTACCAAGCAACTGGGTTGCTAGGAGTATTGATCTCTGATACGTCTCCAACATATCTATAATTTTTGATTGCTCCATGCTAAATTATCTACTATTTTGGACATTATTGGGCTTTATTATCCACTTTTATATTATTTTTGGGACTAACCTATTAACCGGAGGCCCAGCCCAGAATTGCTATTTTTTGCCTGTTTTAGGGTTTCGAAGAAAAGGAATATCAAATGGAGTCCAAACGGAATGAAACCTTTGGGAACGTGATTTTTAGGAAGATTATGACCCGGGAGACTTGGACCCTACGTCAAGAAAGAAAAGAGGAGGCCACAAGGTAGGGGGGCGCGCCTACCTCACCCCCAAGCGCGCCCTCCACCCTCGTGGCCCCCCTGTTGCTCCACCGAAGTACTCCTTCCTCCTATATATACCTACGTATCCCCAAATGATCAGATACGGAGCCAAAACCCTAATTCCACCGCTGCAACTTTCTGTATCCACGAGATCCCATCTTGGGGCCTGTTTCGGAGCTCCGCCGGAGGGGGCATCGATCACAGAGGGCTTCTACATCAACAGAGTCCGGAAAAGAGTCCGGCACCTTGGAGTCACGGGCTGTGCAAAGGATTATGCTGGTGTTTGGCTCGATCGTCGTTGAGACTGCAGCCCCTGAGGCGGTGTCTAACCACCCGTCCTCGATTGGCGCAGTTGGCTCCGAGCTAAGGGTCGGAGCTGATGCGGGCGCGGCCTTTGGGGTACTGTTCGGTGGCAGAGCTAGGTCATACCCATCGCGACAGTGCGGCGCGCCTGGCTGTGGCTCGAATCCGTCGAAGATCAAGTCTCCGCGGATGTCGGCCGTGTAGTTCAAACTTCCAAATCTGACCTGATGGCCAGGGGCGTAGCTTTCAATCTGCTCCAGATGGCCAAGCGAATTAGCCCGCAGTGCAAAGCCGCCGAATACGAAGATCTGTCCGGGGAGAAAAGTCTCACCCTGGACCACATCGCTATCGATGATAGTAGGAGCCATCAAGCCTAACGGCGACGACACAGAGGAACTCTCAATGAAAGCACCAATGTCGGTGTCAAAACCGGCGGATCTCGGGTAGGGGGTCCCGAACTGTGCGTCTAGGCCGGACGGTAACAGGAGGCAGGGGACACGATGTTTTACCCAGGTTCGGGCCCTCTTGATGGAGGTAAAACCCTACGTCCTGCTTGATTAATATTGATGATATGGGTAGTACAATAGTAGATCTACCACGAGATCAGAGAGGCTAAACCCCAGAAGCTAGCCTATGGTATGATTGTATGTTGTGGTTGTTGTCCTACGGACTAAAACCCTTCGGTTTATATAGACACCGGAGAGGGTTAGGGTTACACAAGGTCGGTTACAAAGGAGGAGATATCCATATCCGTATTGCCTAGCTTGCCTTACACGCCAAGTAGAGTCCCATTCGGACACGAGACGAAGTCTTCAATCTTGTATCTTCATAGTCTAACAGTCCGGCTAATGGAGATAGTCCGGCTGTCCGGAGACCCCCTAATCCAGGACTCCCTCAATAGCCCCTGAACTAGGCGTCAATGACGATGAGTCCGGCGCGCAGTATTGTCTTCGGCATGGAAGGCGGGTTCCTTCTCTGAATACATCACAGAAGAATTTGAATACGAGGATAGTGTCCAACCCTGCAAAATAAGTTCCACATTCCACCGTAGAGAGAATAATATTTTCGTAGATCTAACTTGCTGGCTTGTTTTGGTAGCACGACGTTACGTCATGGCCCGGTGATTATTCGAACCGTTTCTTTTAACCTGCCCCGCACATAACGCGAGGCAGTTTTTCGACACGTCTTGTCAAAGCAGAGATCGTGTCCCCCTATTATGGGATTCTCATCAATACGGGCGTGGGTAACCCAACCGCGCCATCAATCACGATGCTTGGGGGATAAGCGAGTTTTACCAGGCAAGTGGGGACGCTTAGTTTCGTCCGCCCATATAAAGGGATAAGGATTCACCTTTCTATCCACGCCTTCTTCCTCCCTTACCCATCCATTTTCGCACACTCGAGCTCTAGCACCCAAGTCCGCACTTCCCACCTCGACCTTCTCCAATCATGTCTGGAGCGGGAGGCAAGTGGATGGTCTCCTCCATCACGGAGGGAGACATCAAGAAACTGAGGAGTGCCGGATACCTGCCTGACGACATCGCGCACCGGCTCCCAGATGAGGGGCAGCTCATCCCCACCCCCAATCCCCATGAGAGGGTAGTATTCCTCACCCATTTCCTCTGTGGACTGGGATTCCCTCTCCATCCCTTCGTCCGGGGGCTCATATTTTATTACGGCCTAGATTTCCACGATCTGGCCCCGAACTTC
Organism: Triticum urartu; assembly: GCF_056163025.1. Taxonomy (NCBI): domain Eukaryota; kingdom Viridiplantae; phylum Streptophyta; class Magnoliopsida; order Poales; family Poaceae; genus Triticum; species Triticum urartu. The sequence continues at coordinate 563,563,976 of NC_141875.1, forward strand.
ATCCTCAACATCTCGGCCTTTATCGTCGTGTGCGAGGTCTTCCTCCGCATCAAGCCCAATTTCGGCTTATGGCTGAAGACCTTCAATGTCAAGCCGAAGGTGGTGGGCGGCCGCCAGGCGGAGTGCGGAGGTGCCATGGTGGAAAAGATGCCCAACGTAACATGGCTCGAGGGCTCCTTTGTGGAAACCATAAAGGGGTGGCAATCGAGGTGGTTCTATATCACCGAGTCGCGCGACCCTGCATGGGCAGTTGCCCCCGAGTTCCGATCTGGCATCCCCACGTGTCTCACCTCCTGGAAAGAGAAGGGCATGTCCTGGGGTAGTTTGAAAGAGCTGACCGGACTCCAAACATGTATTCAAAACATGGTGGACAAGAAGCTCAAGCTAGTCAACATAGTCCAAGTTATGCTCATCCGCCGGATACTCCCGTGCCAACAACGGGAGTTCAACTTGTGGGAGTTCAATCCGGCGCAGCACTGAACTCTAAACAGGCTCTTCGACACGACTCATGAAGACGCCTAGAGGGTGTTGTTCAAAAGTGTCGAGGTCCCCCCCTATTGCTGAGGATCGCGGATTCAGTGCGAAGAGCCAAGCCAGTGCAGTAAGCTGCTTTAGCTTTCACAGGATACTTATTTTTTATACAGATTGACTCTATGCGGGATCTAAACTCATGTACCTTTGACAGGACTGGCAGAAGATGGCCGGACAGATCGACTGTCCGGCTCCTTTGCCCGAAGGCCCCGCAGACGCTCTTCTGGCGAAGATGTTGACTCCGGCCCCTTATAAGGTGCCGGAGAAGACCAAGAAGGCCAAGGGAACCCGAAAGAGTTCCCGACGCCAGGCGTCGTCGGACTCACCGTCTGATGACTCTGCGGCGCACTCTTCCCCTGAAGACAAGGAAGAGGAAGAAGAAGATGCTCCCCCACCGACTGGGGGAGACAAGAAAAGGAAGGCCGCCCCAACTGGGGAGGCCGAAGGGTCCAAGAAGGGGAGGACTCTACTTCCGGACAGTTCCACCACCACCGACGAGGGCGAAGACGAGTGGTTGCCCCGGGCCAAGCCCCCGGGGAGATTGTAAGTATTCGGATACCAGAGTAACTCATAGCATTCCTTTGTCCCACCACTTTCCCTAACGCCGAACATGATTATGCAGGCCGCCGCGAACCAACATCGATGTATCATCGGACGGCTCCCTAGGCATGTCGGACATGGATAGTGATCCAGTCCCGACCGCCACCTCCCCTCATCCTGTTGATGACGCCGAGGTGCTGTAAGGCACCAGGTCAAGGGGAGACAGTCCTGGGGGCGCCTCAAGGCGACCTTCTAGACTCCGGGAACCGCAGGGACGGGGCCCCCGAGAGCTCCGAGTTCGGCCCTCAGCCGAACACCGCGCCGGACCCTCCAGCGGTTCCGGGCTCGGGCAGGCGGCCTCCTTCTAAGAGGGGCAAGACACCTATGCCAGTGACCTCTGTCCATCCAGAGGCACCGGACAATCTGCTGGAAGCGCTTCGCAGTGCTTCCATCGACGAGGAGCACCGCACTCTCATGAGTGCGGTGATCTAGAAGGTTCAGTCCGCCAAGAGCGGATTGACTGAAGCCTGTGCCAGCCTTCTAACAGGCTTTGAGGTAAGTGTTTTAAAATGTAGTAGAAATATTACCGCATAGACAGTAGCCCCTGATGCTTTGTTCGGTGTTCACAAAGAAAAGTCGAACAGAGGATCAAATAATATCGCAGGAGTCTAATATAAGCATGTTAATATGTGTATGCAGGCTTCGCTGCTGGCGTCCGCGGCTCTGACTGCGGAGGTCGCCGTACTCAAGCAGGACCTCGAGGGGTCCAGGAAAGAGCTCGGCCTTGCCAAGAGGTAGCTCGAGGAGAACAGGGGTAAGTAATACCCTGTCTATAGATATGTATATATAAAAAAGGACGCGATTGCAAAATGATAGGATCATTGTATGTTTGCCAGGGGCCACGACCGAGGTGGCGACCCTGAAGCAAGCGCTAACCAAGGCCGAAGATACAGCGGCCAAGGAGCGCACCGAGCGAGAGAAGCACGAGGCTCGGGTGGGCGAGGTGCGGCAAGAGCTCTAGGCTCTTGTGGCGAAGCATGAGGCATCGGAGCTTGACTCCAAGACGCGGGAGTCTGAGCTTGCCGCGACCCTCGAGAGTGTAAAAAGTGCCAAGGCCGAAGACCAAAAGGCCCTCCAAGAGATCGACACGATGAAGAAGATAGCGGCGGGTAAGGCTTTCTATATGCAAAGCAAGCATGTAAAAGTAAATTACCGGTTACTTACCCGGATCAGTAGCTCTTCAGAAGCATTCACAGATTTGCCCCGCAGTGTGTCCGATGCCGCACAATTTTACCAGGCCGAGGACGGAAGCTCGACGGAGAAGCTGTTCTGGTCTCAGTATGCTGAGGCCGAACATCCAATGCCAATGAGCGACCAGCTGAAGCAGATGGTCGAGCTACATAAGGCGGCCGATCAGGCCATGAAGAGCTTTATAGTCCGGTTTTGGCCTGGCGACGCCCTTCCGAACAGCTTCTTCAGCCTGGTGAGGCGGCTTGTGGATGCCTGCCCGCGGCTAGAGGTCGTCAAGCGATCTGTCTGCATTGAAGGTGCACGCCGGGCTTTCGCCTGTGTGAAGTTGCAGTGGGTCAAGCTAGACGCCGTGAAGCTGATCAAGGAGGGGCCGCTAGAGGGCAAGGAGCACTGCCACCCCGAGATGTACTACGAGGGTGTTCTGCCGAGTGCCCGTCTCACCGCGGACGAGTGTTCAAAAGATGTAATATTTGAATGAGACTTTCTCATTTTATCCTGTATGTATGAAAACTTGTTTCATATGCGCTATGCAACGCTTGTTGGAATTTAAAATATTACCTTCTGTTTGGCCGTTTATCCAATCTGAGAGATGGCTAGTCCTTGGCGCTTCTGCCCCCATGCCACAAGTGCTGGGGTGTTCGGGATAAACCTGAGCACTCTTGTTCCCATATTTGGGTCCTTCGAGGGAGGTGCTCAGCACAACGAACAAGGCAACCGGACTAATAATGCTTTATCACTCTCACTTAGCCATAGAATTCTATAATTTTAAATTTCAGAGAAGCCCCTGATATTCGGAAGGCCGAATTCGGGGCGCGATACACGCCTGTAAGCCGGACAGGGCCGACCCCTCTCCCTAAGCGGCATAAGTCTTTAGGGACTCAAAAAACCTCGCCGAACAGCGACCCGTCTCTCGCCTTATCATGACAGTCAGTTTTAGCTTTCTCTACTGAGGTGCTAAGCCTGGCAGAACCGGGGCACAATCGCAGTAGTTCTCCTAGCGCTACCTTAGCCGATAGAGCGGAACGTAAGGTACCAAAACATAGGAGCCGGGCAAACCCAACATTTGACCAAAATCATGATTCGGAGCTGATGCATATAATGCTATAAGTTCGGGGTGCCGCACTTGTGAAAGTGTTCGGACTTTTCACACCGTATTGTGAGGTACATAAGCCCCTGGTGTATTAGCCGTACCAAGGTGTACGGTTGCAAGTGTCAGTGCATCTAGTGCCACCCCTGGATGGTTTTGGAGTATTGACGACAAACCTAGTTGAGGTACTAATGTGTTTGTGAGAATTGCAGGATAACACATGAAGAAGTCCCCCATTGATTCGGTTTTCCTACCAGAGATGACCCCTAAAAATGTATGAAGACATTTATGTCAAAGGTGGTATATGAAGATATTCACATTGAAGACTATGACAAGAGAAGACACCGCATGAAGCCTATGGAGCTCGAAGACTTAGATCTTTCGTAGTTCTTTTTCTTCTTTGTTGAGTCATAGGAACCACCGTACTGTTAAGTGGGGTCCAAGAGAACCAGTCAGAATGACTGAAGTGATGCTTAAACAAAACCTATGTCTTCGAGTGAAGATTATGAGAGCGAATCTTGTCCAGAGTCGGACAAGTCAGCTTTGCTTGTAGCCCAAGTAAAGTTGTCGTGTGAGTTTGAAATCTGACCGTTGGAACACGTGTCAGTTCCTTAGTGACCCAGGGTCATTTCGGACAAATCAGGTCGGGTTGCCTAGTGGCTATAAATAGCCCACCCCCCTACAACCATAAATGGTTGGCTGCTCAGAGTTAGTATACGGCTTTTATCGTTTGAGAGCAACCCACCTCGAAGCTTTTGAGAGAGAATTCCTTGCGAGGATAAAGCCCTAACCACCCAGAGCCAAAGAGAATTAGGCATCACTTAAGTCTTCTTGTCTATGTGATCTGAAGACTTATTACACTTGAGGACTATGCATCCTCCAGCCGGTTAGGCGTCGCATTCTGAGCGTCCAAGAGACATTGTGGATCGCCGGTGAACGAAGTATGTGAAGGTTTGGGAGTCTACCTTGAAGACTTACCAGAGTGATTGGGCGAGGTCTGTGTGACCTTAGCTCAAGGGGAATACGGTGAGGACTGGGTGTCCTGAGCTGCGTGTTCAGGACTGGGTGTCCGGGACTGTGTGTCCTCAGGTTTAAATACCTAGCTGCCCTAACCAGACGTACAGTTGTCACAGCAACTGGAACTGGTCCAACAAATCATTGTCTTCAACGGGTCACTGGTTTCTTCCTTCCTTTCTCTTTACTTACTGTTACTCCTTGTGAAGTCATTGTATGTTTGCACTATATTTTGTCTTCACTGAGTGACTGTGTGATCTGTTTGGCTTCTTAATATCTTCCTACATGATCCTTACTACCTAGCTACTATTAGTCATTGTGCTTTCACTTCATTGAATACATGACTATGGTTTACCTAGTGTAGTCTACCTTCCGCTGCAGGGTAATAGGTTTATTTCTATCATTTGTCTTCATAACTTCCATGTTTTGAAGACTTTCATAAATATCGCCTATTCACCCCCCCCCTCTAGTCAATATAACGCACTTTCAATTGGTATCAGAGCAAGGTGCTCCCTTGTTCTGTGTGATTCGGTTTAACCACCTGGAGTTTTAGCTATGTCGACTGCACGGATAATTAAAGTCTCCGCTGTGTGCCCCGTCTTCGATGGAACTGAATATCCCTACTGGAAGAATAAGATGCGTATGCATCTTGAAGCCATTGACATTGACCTATGGTATGTCGTCAAGAACAGCATTCCCAAGGATGGAGAAGGTGTCACTGCTGCTGATGTCAAGAAGTTCGTTCAACTAGACTCTACTGCCAAGAAAATCATCTGTGGTCATCTGACCAAAGGACGGTATGGCCGTGTAAGTGCTTTGGAAACATCTAAGCTGGTCTGGGACTGGCTCTCCAAGGTCAACGAAGGCGTCTCAACCCAGAGAGATCAGAGAATCAGTGTCCTTCGCAACCTCTTCAACCGCTTCAAGCGAAATGACAATGAGAATGTCCAGCTCACGTTTGATCGACTCACCGACATCACAAATGAGCTTCAAGCCCTCGGCGCTACTGAGATCACCAAGCATGAAGTCGTCAAGACACTACTGAGATCACTTGACAGTTCGTTTGACACCCTAGCCCTGATGATTCAAGAACGACCTGATTTCAAGACACTCGATCCGTCCGACATACTTGAGAGGCTCAACACACATGAGTTTCAGCTTTCTGAGAAAAGAGATATCTACGGTCCAAACTATGGGCGAACTCGTGCCTTGAAGGCAAAAGCTGTCTCCTCATCTGAAGAAGAATCTGACAGCAGTTCTGATGATCCTGAAGACATTGGAAAAGAACTTGCTATGCTTGTGAAGAAGTTCCAAAAATTCACCAAGAAGAAAGGCTTCAGAAAGTGTTCACGATCAAGCTCAAGGAATGATGAAGCTTCTGCTCATGACTACAAGAAGAAAACGTGCCACAAGTGAAAGAAAACTGGCCACTTCATCTCTGAGTGTCCGCAGTGGGACAATGAGAACAAAACGAAGAAGAAGAGCAAGGAATATGACTCTGACGACAAGAAGAAGAACAGATACTCAAAGTCTTCTGCCAAGTCTTCCTCAAAGTCTTCCTCACACAAGAAGAGCTCATCTGGCAAGGCACGTGCGTTTGTTGGCAAGGAAATGGATTCAAAGGAGGAGTCGGCTTCTGAGGAGGTGGAGGTGGAGTCTGAGGAGGAGTCTGATTCGGGCGTTGCAAGTCTGGCTACAGCATACGTTGCCAAGTCCATCTTCAACACTGAAGACAATGACTTCATCACCGACACCGATGCAAATGACAAGAACTACTCTGCTCCTACCTACTGCTTCATGGCACACGGTGCCAAGGTAAACACACGCACTACTCACTATCAAACATCTAGTGAAGATGACTCTGATTGTGATTCAAGACCCAGCTACAAAACACTTGCTAAAATTGCAACTGAACAACAGAAAGCTATGGAACATATTCAAAAACTGTTAGACAAAAGTGATGATCTGTTAGGCGCTGAAATGACTCGATCTGAGTCCTTAATTGAAGACATAAAAAATCTTCACGTTAAGTATGAGGAACTTGAAAGTCGTCATGAAACACTCTCAACAACTCATGAAAAGCTTTCCTATGACTATCTTCAAAGGAAGCAAGATCTTGAGAAATTGAGAGCGGCTCATGAATATCTTCAAAAGGAAAACGAGTCACTTCGCGCTAAACAGATCAGTTCCACTCAGGAAGGATTTGAACCACCATGTCTTAAATGCATTGAGCGTGATAATGCTACTTCTGTTGCTGAATGTTCTACTGCTGCTACTATTGCAATATCTTCAACTGTTGATGTGGTAACTAACCCCTCTGCTGAGGATACCACTGCTATTGCTGATGAGAATGCTAGGTTGAAGACATTGCTTGAAACAGGGATGTACAAAAGTCTTAAAGGGCATCAGACACTATGTGATGTCCTCAAAAGGCAGATCCTGAACCGAAACCCTAGGAAAGAGGGTGTTGGGTTCGTAAGGAAAATGAATGCTGATGGCTCTTACTGGAAACCTGAGCAGTATCCCAAAACCACATGGGTTGCTGCAAAGGAACCTTCAGCAGATCCATCCAATCTATCTGGCTTCACTTGTGCTAACCCCATTGTCATTGATGAATCCTTTGATGCAAACTATAAACTGTTTAAGAATCAGAATGGTGAAGTGTTTGCCAGGTATATTGGTACTAACTGCAGGAATGGGCCACCTATGAAGAAGATCTGGGTGCCGAAAAAGTGTTTGGAAAATCTTCCTGTGAATGTCATCATGACACCACAGTTGAAGAAGACAAACCCCAGGCCACAAGCTTCATATGGTCCGAAGGCTTCATACAGACAGAGGACTCACGTGAGTCGCACTAACGCAAATGTTTTGCAGGGAAACCATACTCAGGCCTATGAATATGAGCGCGGTTCATCGAACCACCATGTTCATAAGGCCAAAAACTATTCTACTTATTCTTATGAGTATTATTGTCCGCTTGCAAGACTTTTTGCTAGGGATCCAAAGCCAAAGTTCTCAGACGCTGCACTTAGACTTATCGCTTCTAAGCCACCCTTGAAGATGTGGGTGGCTAAGAAGGCTTAACTCTCTTTTGCAGGCAAAGGTCTCCAGTAGAAAACCAAAATCTTCTGACGCTATTGCTGGGGGCCTTAAACATCTTGTAGGGCGCAAGATCAAATGCCCGAATGGTCTTACTATGTACTTCGTTCCTGAATCGCTTGCTACACTCCCTATCAGTCCTAATCTGGACCTAAGCTTTCATAACCCACTAGTTCGTCAAATGTTTTTGCTTCACAATTCTCTTCGTGAAGCCTATCCCCCTAACTGCACTGTAGGGTACGACACCAGCGTCTTCAGAATGGATTATTGATAGTGGGTGTACAAATCACATGACTGGCAAAAGAAGCCTTCTTATGGAATCAACCTTACGTCCATCCGACAAGAGTCACATCACATTTGCCGACACTGGTAAAAGTAAGGTACTGGGTCTAGGTAGAGTTGCAATCTCAAAGGATCAACACATGGATAAAGTCATGCTTGTTGAATCCCTTGGATTCAACTTAATGTCTGTCTCACTGCTTTGCGATTTGAACATGATCGTAATATTTGGAAAATATCGCTGCCTTGTTCTAATGGAATCTGACAAGTCTCTAGTGTTTGAAGGGTATCCGAAAGATGATTTGTGCGTGGTAGATTTCTCAGCAGGACCACAGCTTGCCGTATGTCTTCTAGCAAAAGCTTCAGAATGCTGGCTCTGGCATCGAAGGCTAGGGCATGCTGGCATGAGGAACCTCCACACCCTTGCAAAGAAGAAGCATGTCATAGGCATCGAGGGCGTCAAGTTCAAGAAAGATCACTTATGCAGTGCCTGTGAAGCAGGAAAGATGACGAGGGCCAAACATCCCTCGAAGACAATCATGACTACTACTCGACCCTTCGAACTGCTCCACATGGATCTTTTCGGTCCCACTCATTACTCAACTCTTACTACTACTGCTTGTCTCTATGGCTTTGTCATTGTTGATGATTATTCTAGATATACTTGGGTGCACATAATCCTCTACAAGACTGAAGTGCAGGATGTCTTCAGACGCTTCGCCAATCGAGCAATGAATAACTATGGCGCCAAGATAAAGCACATCAGAAGTGACAATGGCACTGAATTCAAGAACACTGGCCTTGATACATATCATGATACCTTGGGCATCACACATGAATTCTCAGCCCCGTACACGCCACAGCAGAATGGCATCGTCGAACGCAAGAACAGAACACTCATTGAGATGGCCAGAACGATGCTTGATGAATACAAGACTCCAAGAAAATTTTGGCCTGAAGCCATTGATACTACATGCCATACAATCAATCGTGTTTATCTTCACAAGCTTCTGAACAATACATCTTATGAGCTCCTTACTGGCAAGAAGCCAAATGTCAGTTACTTCAGAGTATTTGGCGCCAGGTGCTGGATCAAGGATCCACATCACACTTCAAAATTTGCACCAAAAGCACATGAGGGTTTTATGCTTGGATATGGAAAGGATTCGCACTCCTACAGAGCCTTCAATCTCTTTCATTATAAAGTGGTTGAAACAGTGGATGTGCGGTTCGATGAGGCTAACGGTTCACAAAGAGAGCACCTGCCAAATGTGCTAGATGAAGTTCCATCCAGTGAATCAATCAAGCTAATGGGAACTAGAGAAATCATACCTTCTGAGGCTCATCCTGAAGAAGAACTTATCATCTCCGCACCTGATCAACCTGAAGACAATGCTCAGCCTGAAGACATTCCCTCTAACAACAACAATGATCAGCAAGAGCAAAATCTTTGCCCTGTACATCCTCGTGTTGCCAATGAAGTGCAGATTGAAAGAATAATTGATAGCATCAATGCACCCGGTCCGCTCACTGAATCAAGGGCAACTCAGCTGGCAAATTTCTATGGGCACTTTGCATTCGTCTCAATAACAGAACCCAAGAAAGTTGAAGAAGCCTTCATGGAACTTGAATGGATTCAAGCTATGCAAGAAGAGCTTCAACAGTTTGAGCTGAATAATGTATGGGAACTGGTTAAGCGTCCTGATCCTCGGAAGCACAACATAATAGGCACCAAATGGATATACTGCAACAAGCAAGATGAGCATGGTCAAGTTGTCAGAAACAAAGCTCGTCTCGTTGCTCAAGGATATACTTAAGTGGAAGGCATTGACTTCGATGAAACATTTGCTCCTGTGGCTAGACTTGAAGCCATACGCATACTGCTGGCCTATGCAAATCATCATAACATACTTTTATATCAAATGGATGTGAAGAGCGCTTTTCTCAATGGCAAGATTGAAGAAGAAGTGTATGTTGCACAACCGCCTGGCTTTGAAGATCCAAAACATCCTGACATGGTATACAACCTCAACAAGGCACTGTATGGCCTCAAACAAGCCCCTCGGGCCTGGTATGACACACTCAAATACTTCCTGAAGAGCAAAGGCTTCATACCTGGTTCCCTCGACCCCACTCTCTTCACGAAGACATATGATGGTGAACTGTTTGTGTGCCAAATATATGTGGATGACATTATCTTCGGCTGCACCAATCAGAAGTACAGTGAAGAGTTTGGATATATGATGCAAGAGCAATATCAGATGTCCATGATGGGAGAGCTTAAGTTCTTCCTCGGTCTTCAAATACGACAGCAACGCAACGGCATCTTCATATCTCAAGAGAAGTATCTCAAAGATTGCCTGAAGAAGTTCGGTATGCAAGACTGCAAAGGCTTCACGACGCCAATGCCAGCCAAGCATCATCTGGGTCCTGACGACAATGGTAAAGAGTTCGATCAAAAGGTATACCGCTCCATGATTGGTTCTTTGCTTTATCTATGTGCATCTAGGCCAGATATTATGCTTAGTGTTTGCATGTGTGCTCGATTTCAAGCGGCACCAAACGAGTCGCATCACTTAGCTGTGAAGCGAATTCTTCGATATTTGGCTCACACCCCAACTCTAGGATTATGGTATCCAAAGGGCTCAAAGTTTGATCTGGTTGGATTCTCGGATGCTGATTATGCTGGTGACAAAGTGGATCGCAAGTCTACATCAGGCACATGTCATTTTCTGGGACGATCACTTGTATGTTGGTCTTCAAAGAAGCAGAACTGTGTATCTCTCTCCACTGCTGAATCTGAATACATTGTTGCTGGATCTTGCTGCGCTCAGCTTCTGTGGATGAAGCAAACACTCAAGGACTATGGCATTCATCTGAAGCAAGTGCCACTCTACTGCGACAATGAAAGCGCCATCAAGATTGCCAACAACCCAGTTCAGCACTCGAAGACAAAGCACATTGAAATTCGTCATCACTTTCTGTCACAGCCCTAGAGTTTGCTTGTAACTTGTGACATTGCATCTATGCATCATGTTTAAATTCCATGAAACTTGAAATGGGGATTGATCCAAACCCTAGCACCAGATCAAATCAAACTAGGTCCAAATAAAATATTTTCTCAATGACCCAGAATGCCCTTTGGAAATGTTCATGACTTCGGATATTGGTGAAAACCTCTGCCAAAAATGGTGAACATATTTATAGGTCATTCCTGGATTTTTGTGTTAAATCTTAAAGTATTTGAATTTGGGCATTTAAACACTATAAATAATTTAAATACTCAAATAATGCTAAAATTAAACGTGGGCCACTAGAATAATCCATAGAGTGTCCACAAATTATTGCAGCATTTTACAAAGTGCTTTAGCATTTCTTATAAAGCCACACAGTTGCAGAAAATTAGAAAATAGAAATAAGAGAGAGAGAGAGTAATCTCACCTGCAGCCCACCTGGCCGGCCCAGCTGGAAGCCCAGCCAACTGGCCCAGCCCACCGAGGGCAGGGGCGTCTTCTTCCTCCTGCCAGAAGGCAGAGGAGAAGACAGCCACGGCGCCGCGGCGTGCCACACCGGCAGCTGCCTGCCTGGCTGCCCCCTCGTCGCCCTGGACATCCCCAACGCCGCCACGCACGCCCCTGGAACCCCTCACACTCTCCCTCGCTCATCCCCCTCCTCCGTTTCTCTTACGCGCAACCGCCGAGCGTAGCCGTCGCCGCCGACACGCACCGCCGTGGCCACCGGCCACCCCACGCCTCACCGACGCGCCCAGAGGCTCCGCCATTTTGTTCTCTACCTCCTCGATGAGCCACGAGGCCCCGGACGCGCTGCAACACCGCCACCGCCGCCGCCTCTTTGTTCGGCCACCGAGATTGCCGGCGACCTCTCGTCACCACCAGCCCCTCCCCGAGCTCGCCGAAGCCACCTCTGAACTCGCGGTGAGATCCTCTACCGATCCCCCTACTCCCATGCCCACTAGCTCATCGTAGCACCCATTCCCGTCGAGCCCGAGAGCTTGGCTCCACCGGCCACGCCGCCACCGTGACCACAGCTGTGCAAGCTCGCAACCGAGTGCGCCACCGTGCTCAGCGTGTTCCCAGGAGTCGACCGCGACCACCCACGGATCCTTCCGTTCCCTTCAACGCCGATCCGCTCAACTCCCGAACTCCGGCCGCCGCAGCCGAGCTCGTCGGCGTCAGCTTCGGCCATCCCAGCTACCGCTGCTTGCTGGAATGGATGCACGCGTGTGCCAGCAATCCGTAGCCGCAAACGGCGCGCCAAACCGTCGACCATGGGCAAATCCCGAGCCCTCCGCCGTCTCGGGCTTCGCCGGCGATGAGCCGCGGGTCAACTCTGGCGAGTTGACCCGGGGGTTTGATCCCGTCTGACCAGGGTTTGACCACCCTGGGTCACTGACGCGTGGGGCCAGCCCTCCTAATTAACCCAGATTAGTGTTAATTTATTTAGTTAGTTTAATTAGCCTCTGACATGTGGGCCCAGGCCTTAACTAAACTAGATTAGGTTTAGTTTAATATTAATTAACCTTGTGAGTTAACTGTGTCACTGACGTGTGGACCCCACACGTCAGGTTTGACCTGGTCGACTCCTTTGACCTGCTGACGTCACCCCGACGTCATGCTGACGCAGTATATGCTGCTGGGATTTTAAATAAGTCAGAAATGATTTATTTATTTTCAGAAATACCCAAAACCTCTAAAAATCATAGAAAATCAACCGTAACCCCAAATGAAATAAATTATATATGAAAAATTATCAGAAAAATTCAAGGAATCTGTTTATAGCATTTTCATGCATGTTTGAACAACTTAACCTCACTGTTTAGACCAAAACATGATAATGCACTATTTGAATTCATAGTTTGAATTTGAATTTGAACCTAGTGTTCAAACCAACTCCATTTAACTTGTTGTTAGTTGCATTAGCTCAATCAACAGCATATTGCCATGTCATGATCATGCATCATATTGTTGCATCGCATTGATTGTGTTCTTCCTTGTTTGCCGGTAATTGTCCCCTCTCGGTAGACGCTGCTCCGACGCTGTGATCATTGACACTGATGAAGACTCAATGTTATCTTCAGAAGTGCCAGGCAAGCACAACCCCCTTGTTCATTCCGATACAAGCCCACTCTCTCGCTCCTGCTCCCTTTTACTGCATTAGGACAACAACGATTCATCTGTTACTTGTTGCGGTAGTTGAACCCCTTATCCTCTACATGACCTGTCATTGCCATAGTAAATAGATGAAACCCACTAGCATGAGTAGGAGTTGTTTGAGCCCTAATGTGCCTACTCATTCATGCTTGTTTGTCATACCTGCTATTGCATAGAGTGGTGTCAGGTCTGATTCATCGGGAATGGATCGGAGGTGTGTGAACATGTCCTACTGTGTGTGAGCTAAGTGTGTGAACACGTTTTGGTAAAAGTAGCGGTGAGAGGCCATGTAGGAGTACATGGTGGGTTGTCTCATTGAAACCGTCTTCAGGAACTGAGTTCTGTGTCTGTGATCCATGAACAGCTACTACCACTCATTGGGATCCTTAATTGACCCTCTCGGCTTCTTAATCACCCTAGTACTCTGTCCAGGAGTTGCAACTAGTTTCTGGTGTTTGTAGGTTATGTGTTGGCGGCCGTGCGTAGCACTGACCCTAGGGGTGGGCTATGTTGCGGTAGATACACCGTGGCACGGTGTACCGGGCGCCCGTTTGGTGTCTCGGGAACCCTGTTCACATCGTTCGGGGCCGTATGTGGAAACCTCGTCCGGACTCCCTGCGGATGGAACCTGGATAGGCGATAAACCTGGACTAAAGACTTAAGTGTTTAGGTAGGCCGTGGCCGACATCCTCGTTGGGCTTCCGCTTGAAGGTTGCCGAGTACATGTCGTGCAAAAGACGGTAAGTGGTGGAAGCGTGTGTGAAGAAGTACACCCCTGCAGGGTTATCAATATCTATTCAAATAGCCGGATTTCTCGGATACGGAAACTTGGACCCCTTGCATAGTTCATAGACAAGTGAAAGTGGATACCCTAAAACTCGCAAGATAAGCGTGAGTGCTATGGATGGCCTTCTCGTAGGGAGACGAAAGCGGATCCATAGTGGTGTATTGAGTGGTGAATATGTGGACTCGTGTGCGACACCCCAAAAGAGTTGCTTGCAGTCGTAGTTCAGGTTATCCACTGAGTCAAAGCTGGCTTTCTGCAGTTAAACTCCACCACCCCCTTGTTGATACCGATGCATATGTAGTTTAGTTCTGATGTAAGTCTTGCTGAGTACCTTTGTACTCACGTTTGCTTAATTTATGTTTTGCAGAGAGATTTCAGTCTCGCTAGTAGTTCCGCGTGGACTTTGACGTTTAGCTTGATACCTCAGCTATGATCTTGTGCCCTCGGCAGGATCTGGTAGATAGTCAGGCTTCTTAGCTTTTTTTCATTTGTAGATGTCTGTTCTCAGACATGTTAAGCTTCCGCATGTGTTTTGACTTGTATGCTATGATTGTTGGGTCATGAGACCCATGTTTGTAATATCTCGCTCCTCGGAGCCTAAAGAATAAATACTTGAGTTGTAGAGTTATGTTGTGATGCCATGTTGTATTTACAGATATCAAGCATATTGTGTGTATGATTGAAATGCTTGGTATGTGTGGGATCCGACAATCTAGTTGTTTATCCTTGGCAGTCTCTCTTATGGGGAAATGTAGTCTAGTGCTTCCATGAGCCATAGTAGTCCGCTACAGCCCGGTTCACCGGAGTCCTGTTAGCCCAGCACTACTGCTCAGGACACTTGACTGGCCGAAATGTGTTTCACTTCGTTCCTGTGTCTGTCCCTTCGGGAAAATGTCACACGATGACATCTGGAGTCCTGCCTAGCCTGCTACAGCCCGGGTTCCCGGAGTCCTGTTAGCCAAGTGCTATAGTCCGGATTCACACGCTGCTTAGTCCGGATTCACACGCTGCTGACCGACATGCTCGATGTGATTCATGTATGCCTGTCCCCATAGGTTAGTGCCGCTTTGGGTTCACGACTAGCCATGTCAGCCCGGGTTCTCTGTCATATGGAATGTAGCGACACTATCATATACGTGAGCCGAAAGGCGCAAACGGTCCTGGACCACGGTAAGGCGACACCCGTGGGGATACCGTGCGTGAGGCCGCAAAGTGATATGAGGTGTTACCGGCTAGATTGATGTGACTTGGAATCGGGGTCCTGACAGCGTTGGTATCAGAGCCTGACTGCCTGTAGTATTACCAAGCCAAACCGGTCGAGGTTGTGTCTAGAAATGCTTTAGTTATGTAAGGGAATTGATTGTGGAAGGGAACGTAAGGCTCTTTTTACTCCTTATCCTCATGACCTTCTGATCTGAGTCATCTTATCCTTTCTACGGGGTTAAGAACTAGGTTGCTCTTCTATCTCTCAGGATGACGTGTTACTAAACTGTAGTTGCCTAGGATTGTTGGGTTAAAGCCTCGGTTCAGTTCCTACTACTTCCATATGTTCATAGCTGGCACCAGAACCTTGATATGATGTTGTTAAGTGGTTATGCCACCATTTTTGCAGGTTGTCTCAAATCTTTTTGAGCAATTACAGCTGTTATGCTGTCCGAGTCATCCCAGATTTCTAAACAATCTGATGCATTTGAAAATCCTTTTCTCCTGTGTTCGATGTCTTTTGGGCTAGATTAATCACACTAACCAGTGTGTTGAGGTATTCCATTGCCTCGGCATATATGTTGGAGCTATTACTATGACCCTAGGTGTTTTAGGGAGTCACCTAGTGATCTAGCCATGTCAGCCCGGGTTCTCTGTCATATGGATGCTAGCGACACTATCATATACGTGAGCCAAAAGGCGCAAACGGTCCCGGACCATGGTAAGGCGACACCCGTGGGGATACCGTGCGTGAGGCCGCAAAGTGATATGAGGTGTTACCGGCTAGATCGACGTGACTTGGAATCGGGGTCCTAACAGCGTTGATATCTAGCATATTGTATATATTATGGAGGGTCAGTGTCACATCCCTAGCTTCTGGTGTTGCCTAGTGTTTGCATCTTGCTTGCATCATGTTTAAATTTCTAAAACTTGAATTGAGGATTTTTGAAACCTCAGAAATCTGATTAAAAGAAGGGCAAGCACCCTTTAAATTGCATTCTGTGAATCCAAAATGCCCTAAAAATAGTTTTGTGAATTTTGGCAAGAGTTATATATCAAACCAAAATTCTGGAACATTTTGAAGGAATTATTTGGTCTCTGAATTTAACTCAATAATCTATTTGAATTTGGGGATATATTCATAATATATAATGAATATATTTTCAAATGCTTTGAAATGTTTTATGTACTTTTGGAATAGTCCAGGGAGGTAACATAAAATATCTCAGAATGTTTTGGCACTATTTTCAAATTTGTTTGAATTTGAATTCAGTGGCAATTAAATAAAACAAAACAGAAGAAAAATAAAAAAGAGCAGAAGACCTACCAGGCGCTTACCTGTCCAGCCTGGCCGGCCTGCTACTGTGCGGCCCAGCCCACAGCGCCGTGCCAGTCACCCTCAACCTCCTGCCAGGAGGATGAGAGGAGCGTGGCCATCGCGCGCGAGCACGCGCCCCTCCACCTCCTGCTTCCCACCGGTGCCCCGACGTGCCAGACCACGCCACGACACCCTGGCTCCCTCTCTCTTTCTTCTGCCTCACTCGTCGCCCTCTCTTCCCTCCTCTACTCTCTCTTCCCGAGCACCACTGAGCGGAGGTCATCGCTGCCAACACCGTTCATCGCGGCCACCGGGCCTCCCTCGTCCGTCCAGTGTGTCTAGTGGCTCCGTCGTCGTCGTTTTCGTCTGCCAAGCCGAAGGAACCGAGCAGACCTGCCCTAAGACGAGTGGCTCGTCATCGTTCCCCTTCTCGGATGCCGGAGATCGCCGCCGACGCCCCGCCTGCTCCAGGCCTTCCCCGAGCCCGCTTCGGCGCCCCCTGCACTCGATGTGAGCTCCGTCGCCTTTCCCCTCCTCCCCGAGCTCGCTCCTGTCTTCTAGCCGTGCCAGCCGCCGTACCCGAGCGCCGCCGTCCGCCATGGTCGTTGCTCCCGCAGCCACCGTGCACCTCCACTCGAGCTTGTGCCTCCGGCATGCTCCTGGAGCAACGTCGAGTCCAACGCAGCCTCTAGATAGCTTCCTCGCGCGCTGGAACCACGCGGCCACACTTGCCCGAACTCCGGCGGCCGCAAAAGAGCTCGCCGCCGTCAGCTCTGGTCACCCCACGACCTCCCACCTGCTCCCCTAGATGCGGGCAAGCCTCAGCTCCCCGTAGGTGGTCTCCTCCGTTCAAATGGTCGTCGGAGCAGCGTTTCCGCACTGCTCCGCCGCGCCTGTCGTCGCCATCGACACGTCGCCGGTAGGGGTTGACCCGCTGACCGGCGTGGTTTGACCCTGCTTGCTGGGATGACTTCCCCCCTCTGTTCCACTGACATGCGGGCCCCGCCCGGCTAATTAATCCAGTTTAGGTTTAAATTTAATTAGTTTAACCTAGGTTAGTGCTAATTAAACTAGGTTAGTTTAGTTGGACACTGAAACGCGGGACCCACTAGTCAGTTTGACCTGGACCGCGCCCGTTGGCCGCTGACATCACTGTGACGTCATGCTAATGCAATAACTCTTTTCTAGATTTATTCTTTTACAGGAAATTCCAGAAAATTGCCTAAACTTCTAAAAATCATAGTAATTCAACCGTAGCTCCAAATCAAACAAATTATATATGAAAAATTATCAGAAAAATCCAAGGAATCTGTTTATGGCATTTTCATGCATGTTTGAGCAAGTTAACCTCACTGTTTAGTCCAAAACATGATAATGCACTATTTGAATTCATAGTTTGAATTTGAATATGAACCTTCAGTTCAAATCAACCCAAAACCTTTCTGTTACTAGTTGCATTAGCTCAAATGACAACATATTGTCATGCCATGATCATGCATCATATTGTGCATTGCATTGATTGTGCTCTTCCTTGTTGCCGGTAATTGTCCCCTCTCGGTAGACGCTGCTCCGACGTTGTGATCGTTGACACTGATGAAGACTCGATGTTATCTTCAGAAGTGCCAGGCAAGCAAAACCCCCTTGTTCATTCTGATACAATCCCACTCTCTCGCTCCTGCTCTCATTTATTGCATTAGGACAACAACGATTCAACTGTTACCTGCTGCGGTAGTTGAAACCCTTTCCTGTGCATGACCTGTCATTGCCACAGTAAATAGATGAAACCCACTAGCATGAGTAGGAGTTGTTTGAGCCCTGATGTGCCTACTCATTCATGCTTGTTTGCCATGCCTGCTACTGCTTAGAGTTGAGTCAGGTCTAATTCATTGGGGATGAGTTCGAATGTGGTGAACATGTCCTACTGATGAGAGCTAAGTGTGTGAACATGATTTGGTAAAGGTAGCGGTGAGAGGCCATGTAGGAGTACATGGTGGGTTGTCTCATTGCAGCCGTCCTCAGGAACTGAGTTCTGTGCTTGTGATCCATGAATAGTTACTACCACACATTGGGCTCTGGGCGCTCCAAGCTCTCTCGACTTATTAATCAACTCGATCTCTGTCCAGGAGTCGCAACTAGTTTCTGTTGTTTGTAGGTAGTGTTAGTAGTCTACGAAGTGGCACCCGGTACATGTGGGCTTGGGACAGACTAGGCACAGTGGCACGGTGTACCAAGTGGCACCCGGATGGTGGGCTTGGGAACCTTGCACACACCGTTTGGGGTCGTGAGTGACACCCCGGCCGGATCTCCTTGCGGATGGAACCCGAATAGGCGGTAAACCTGGACTAGAGACTTGTTGGTTAGTCAGGTCGTGGCCGACTCCCTCGCCCGACTTCCGCTTTAAGGTTGCCGAGGTACATGACGTGTACAGGGCGGTAAGTGGCGAGAGCGTGTGTGAAGAAGTACACCCCTGCAGGGTAATCATTATCTATTCGAATAGCCGGATTCCTCGGATATGGAAACTTGGACCCCTTGCATAGTTCATAGACAAGTGAAAGTGGATACTGTAAGATGCGCAAGATAAGCGTGAGTGCTATGGATGGCGTTCTCGTAGGAAGACGGGAGCGGATCCATAGTTGTGTATTGATATGGTGAATATGTGGACTCGTGTGCGCCACCTCAAAAGAGTTACTTGCAGTCGTAGTTCAGGATAGCCACTGAGTCAAAGCTGGCTTGGTGCAGTCAAACTCCACCACCCCTTTATTAATACCGATGCATATGTAGATAGTTCTGATGTAAGTCTTGCTGGGTACATTTGTACTCACGTTTGCCTATTTTATGTTTTTGCAGAGAGACGTCAGTCTCGCTAGTAGTTCCGTGTGGACATCGACGTTTAGCTTGTTACCTCAGCTATGATTTTGTGCCCTCAGCAGGATCTGGTAGATAGTCAGGCTTCTCAGCCTTCTTCATTTATAGTTGTTTGTACTCAGACAAGTTAAGCTTCCGCATGTGCTTGTTGCTTTTATGCTCTGTATGTTGGGTCATCAGACCCATGTTTGTAATATCTCGCTCCTCGGAGCCTAATGAGTAAATACTTGAGTCATAGAGTCTTGTTGTGATGCCATGTTGTATTTACACATATCGAGCATATTGTGTGTATGATTGAAATGCTTGGTATGTGTGGGATCCGACAATCTAGTTGTTTATCCTTGGCAGCCTCTCTTATGGGGAAATGTAGTCTAGTGCTTTCTTGAGCCATAGTAGTCCGCTACAGCCCAGTTCACCGAAGTCCTGCTAGCCCAGCACTACTGCTCAGGACACTTGACTGGCCGGCATGTGTTTCACTTCGTTCCTATGTCTGTCCCTTCAGGGAAATGTCACGCGGTGACATCCGGAGTCCTGCCTAGCCTGCTACAGCCCGGGTTCCTGGAGTCCTGTTAGCCCAGTGCTACAGCCCGGATTCACACGCTACTGACCGACATGCTCGAAGTTGATTCATGTATGCCTGTCTCCATGGGTTAGTGCCGCTTTGGGTTCACGACTAGCCATGTCGGCCCGGGTTCTCTGTCATATGGATGCTAGCGACACTATCATATACGTGAGCCAAAAGGCGCAAACGGTCCCGGGCCATGGTAAGGCGATACCCGTGGGAATACCATGCGTGAGGCCGCAAAGTGATATGAGGTGTTACCAGCTAGATCGATGTGACTTGGAATCGGGGTCCTGACAGCTTTGGTATCAGAGCCTGACTGCCTGTAGGATTACCAAGCCAAACTGGTCGAAGTCATGTCTAGAAATGCTTTAGTTATATAAGGGAATTGATTGTGGATGAGAACGTAAGGCTCTTTTACTCCTTATCCTCATGACCTTCTGATCTGAGTCATCTTATCTTTTCTATGGGGTTAAGAACTAGGCTTCTCTTCTATCTCTCAGGATGACGTGTTACGAAACCGTAGTTGCCTAGGATTGTTGAGTTAAAGCCTCAGTTCAGTTCCTACTACTTCCATATGTTCATAGCCGGCCTCAGAACCTTGATATTGTGATATTGAGTGGTTATGCCACCATTTTTGCAGGATGTCTCAAATCATTTTGAGCAATTACAGTTGTTATGCTGTCCGAGTCATTCCAGGTTTCTAAATAATCTGATGCATTTGCAAAATCTTTTCCCTCTGTTTTCGATGTTCCTCTAGGCCAGGTTAATCACACTAATTGTGAGATGAGGTATTTTATTGCCTCGACAAATATGTTAGAATTATTATTATGACCCTAGATGTCTTAGAGTGCCACCTAGTAATCAAACCATGTTTTGCGTTCCCAGTGTGATGATTCTGGCCGTTATTCTTGAAAGCACCCCGTGATGCCATTTAATTAGTAGGCATCCTATTCCTGGGTATTGAACCAAGATTCACCCTACTTGCTTCATGTTGATAGTGTTTGCTACTTCCTTAGGACATTAGTAAACCTTGTGATAGACCTCGAGGTTCGTGGTATATCATTCTTCCAATACCATGAACCATTAAGGCGGAAGTTATTTGAACCAAAAGCTCACAATCAGAGTACTCTTGAGGAGTTATCCATTCATAATTGTGATTCTGCCAGTTCTACCTTTCTGCATGGGTTATCCGGAAGAAACCTGTTGAACTTGGTTCGACATACTAATCTATGCATCCACAACTCGGAAAGTTATATGTTCCTTGAGTTGACCCTCCTCAGTTGTATTCCGACCCTAGTCTATCAATTGATAGTCAGGAATAGTTGTGCATTCGTGTTCATCGATGCCTATTATTCTTGTGGTCCGTCAAGCAATCCTATTCCAGAATGACTAGGAGAAACAAACTCCAGTACCTCATCCATTTCTGGGATCGGGTCAAAGTGGTTGTATTCCGCAGATCAAATGCCAAACCAGCTTTTGTTCTGTTCTACCTTGGAGTATTACCCCATTTATGTCAAGAATATCATAGGAATTGCACCATCTCTTATGAATTCTTGATGTAGTGATACTTCTCACCATCATCATTCATTCCTTGGTCCCCGTGTTGTTCTAACCGGAATGCCGACAAGTGAATTATGATGTGCGGAATCAATACTCCGAGAAACTCCTTGCTTGGTAGTAAATGGACAATATTCTCATTCTTAGCGTGTTGGTTATTAAATCATCATCCTAAGATTGATCGTGCTACCTAGTCCTTATTTCTGGTGCACTCCTCGATCAATGAGTTAGGATTGTGTCAATCCCTCACTCTTTTCATCATATCATTTTGCTCTGAAAAGCAAGATTGTTCTCGATCTTAGTAACATATCGGTGGTTCGTGATGTTCCGAATATCTTCTCGGAAGTATTACCAGGTTGTCACCTGACCGCTATGTTGAGTTCGTGGTCATGTTGGTTTTTCTCCAAACCACCCATTCTCCGAGAATCTGTGTTGGATACCCTAAGCTAGTCGGTTGAGCTAAACAACAACTTGGGGAGTTGGAAGATAAAGCTTTATCTGACTTAGTTCATTCCAGAGGGATATCTTGCGTGTGTGTGCGTGTGTGTTGAAGAAAGATGATATCTTCATCAATTGATCCTCGTGATCAATTGTCGGTGCTATTGTCTTACCCAAACTTTGATTTGAGTGTGGGATATTGTCAAATCAAATCAGAACCAACGATATTCGTAATGTTGTTTTACTCGTGGTTGATTCCTCGAGCATACATCATTATATTCCTTGGGTCTGACCAATGCTATCACCATGTCCACTTAATTATGGAATTTCATTTATATGGAAACCTGGATGAATTGTTGTTGAGCCAATCGACAACATCCATGTCCTCTCCATGATTTTGTCGAACATTAAGTGAGTGTTGGAAACTTTTGAAAGCATCTCTTCATGCTAGCTCATGAAGCATATGTTGGATGAAAGAAGTGACCTCCTCTGATTCACGTGCATTTGGTGCAAGTTGCCGCCTTGAGTTCGAGAAAGTTAGTTTTGCTTCCTCTGGAATCATCCCAAGTCAGTCATGCATGTGCGAAGTATTCCATGGTCTGATAGACTGATCATCTTCATTCCATATGAATTCCATAGCACACTAAGCCACTGATTGACCTGTTCCAGGAAAAGGAGTTGTTGTGCTATCCTAGGTCATGCACAAGATTTCAATATCCTCAATGATGGTTCCCCACCCGAACTAGGTAGTGTTTTATTATAAGACTACCATGTGGTCATACTTGTCTGGGACAATGTGTTCACATGTTGTAGCAGAACCAGCTCATGTTTTGGAGCTTGCTATCGCAGTTCATTCCCCGAGAATCTCGCAACGTCGCCTCGTTGATTGGTGTTGCAAACTTTCATTTTATTTCTAGACTCGATGAGTCTGGAATATCCTGACACCAACCAGATCTGAATCTCAGGCAGATATTATGGTTGGAGCATTTTCCAAGAACTATAATATTGGTCCCTCGATAACCGGTAAGGTGGATGTCGTGGCCAACACATCCAGCCGGAAGACCTATTATTGTAGTATCTTGTTTGAAGAAGTTGGCCACTTCCCCATAAGGATCTCGTAGAATTTATTCCAATAGTAGTTCCTTATGGATTTTTCTGTTTCCGAAGTCCGACCTTTTATTTGATGTCCTAGATACCAAACCATATCGATAAATGGGTTATCCTAGCACATCAAGGAGAACATTAGAAGCGGAGTGCTAAATGTCTCTTGGTCGATCATCCAGATTTCGTTCCCTTGGCCTCGCTAAGGTGAAATCTGGGAAAGGGGTGTCTTCCTATGCATCTGCATTGTCCATCACTATTTGTCAAGGTAGTAAGATGTGTTGCCAGGATCCTTGACGTGGATACTGGTAAAACCTTGATTAATACGGAAATGCTCAAGTTCTTGAGAGCAAGCGTAAGCACTAGGATTTATCGTCGGCATTAACTGGGATCCGTTCTCAGTTTCTTCGATTATGCCATAACCTTTCAAATAGTGGAATCTCTCTCTACTGTTGAGTTCTTCCCCAGTTACCAGAATCATTCCCAATATTTGCATTTTGTTCCTAGCTTGCACCTCAGTAGTTCTGTTCAGGATCATCTTCAAAAGTGGACTTACCATGGGTCCCATCCATTTCCGATGATAAGCAAAAATCATCCATTGCGTTGTCTTCAACAAGGTAGTCCACATAATCCATCCTAGTCGGAGTATGCCATTATTTCGAACCCCTTCCAACGATCGATTGTGATTACCTCAGGTTGGTATAAAGAGTTTCAATGATCTCTGAATCAAAAGTAATTCTTTTTGCCACTTAAGGGAATATTTCTGCGAGTCACCTTCCTTAAGATGTCTTGTTATGGTATCATGGCAATTATCTCCTCGCTACTTTGAAACCATGCACCATCCTACTTAAGCGTGGAATTGTTGCCTACCAAATTTAAACCTTTATCATCTGCTTCTTTCCATCACCCCTTATGTGTGTTTCGTGTCTCAGCTCAAGAGATGTTTTATATCTCACTCCATGAGTTGATCTTGAGTTGCTCGATCTTTGAGAAGATCGTTTCCTGTAGAGTTTCCTTCTGTCGCCATCATGTTGGATGAAGAGCTCAAACGCAAAGACATCGAGATCAAGGTGATGCAATGAATCAACATCCTCGAGAAAGACATCTGAATCGTGAAGATTGTGTTAGCTTGTGTCCCTCTATCTTCTTGCCTCACGACTTGAATCTTGGGATGAGATTCTTGTTTAGTAGGGGTGAGCTGTCACATCCCTAGCTTCTGGTGTTGCCTAGTGTTTGCATCTTGCTCGCATCATGTTTAAATTTCTAAAACTTGAGTTGAGGATTTTTGAAACCTCAGAAATCTGATTAAAAGAAGGGCAAGCACCCTTTAAATTGCATTCTGTGAATCCAAAATGCCCTAAAAATAGTTTCGTGAATTTTGGCAAGAGTTATATATCAAACCAAAATTCTGGAACATTTTTAAGGAATTATTTGGTCTCTGAATTTAAATCAATAATCTATTTGAATTTGGGGATATATTCATAATATATAATGAATATATTTTCAAATGCTTTGAAATGTATTATGTACTTTTGGAATAGTCCAGGGAGGTAACATAAAATATCTCAGAATGTTTTGGCACTATTTTCAAATTTATTTGAATTTGAATTCAGTGGCAATTAAATAAAACAAAACAGAAGAAAAATAAAAAAGAGCAGAAGACCTACCAGGCGCTTACCTGTCTAGCCTGGCCGGCCTGCTACTGTGCGGCCCAGCCCACAGCGCCGTGCCAGTCACCCTCAACCTCCTGCCAGGAGGATGAGAGGAGCGTGACCACCGCGTGAGCACGCGCCCCGCCACCTCCTGCTTCCCACCACTGCCCCGACGTGCCAGACGACGCCACGACACCCTAGCTCCCTCTCTCTCTTCTCCCTCACTCATTGCCCTCTCTTCCCTCCTCTGCTCTCTCTTCCCGAGCACCACCGAGTGGAGGTCGTCGCCGCCAACACCGTTCACCGCGGCCATCGGGCCTCCCTCGTCCGTCTAGTGTGTCTAGTGGCTCCGTCGTCGTCGTTTTCGTCTGCCAAGCCGAAGGAACCGAGCAGACCTGCCCTAGGACGAGTGGCTCGTCATCGTTCCCCTTCTCGGATGCCGGAGATCACCGCCGACGCCCCGCCTGCTCCAGGCCTTCCCCGAGCCCGCTTCGGCGCCCCCTGCACTTGATGTGAGCTCCGTCGCCTTCCCCCCTCCTCCCCGAGCTCGTTCCTATCTTCTAGCCGTGCCAGTCGCCGTACCCGAGCGCCGCCGTCCACCATGGTTGTTGCTCCCGCAGCCACCGTGCACCTCCACTCAAGCTTGTGCCTCTGGCGTGCTCCTGGAGCAACGTCGAGTCCAACGCAGCCTCTAGATAGCTTCCTCGCGCGCTGGAACCACGCCGCCACACTTGCCCGAACTCCGGCGGCCGCAAAAGAGCTCGCCGCCGTCAGCTCCGGTCACCCCACGACCTCCCACCTGCTCCCCTGGATGCGGGCGAGCCTCAGCTCCCCATAGGTGGTCTCCTCCGTTCAAATGGTCGCCGGAGCAGCGTTTCCGCCCTGCTCCGCCGCGCCTGTCGTCGCCGGCGACACGTCGCCGGTAGGGGTTGACCCGCTGACCGGTGTGGTTTGACCCCGCTGGCTGGGTTGACTTCCCCCCTCTGTTCCACTGACACGCGGGCCCCGCCCGGCTAATTAATCTAGTTTAGGTTTAAATTTAATTAGTTTAACCTAGGTTAGTGCTAATTAAACTAGGTTAGTTTAGTTAGACACTGACACGCGGGACCCACTGGTCAGTTTAACCGACCGCGCCCGTTGGCCGCTGACATCACAGTGACGTCATGCTGATGCAATAACTCTTTTCTGGATTTATTCTTTTACAGGAAATTCCAGAAAATTGCCTAAACTTCTAAAAATCATAGTAATTCAACCGTAGCTCCAAATCAAACAAATTATATATGAAAAATTATCAGAAAAATCCAAGGAATCTGTTTATGGCATTTTCATGCATGTTTGAGCAAGTTAACCTCACTGTTTAGTCCAAAACATGATAATGCACTATTTGAATTCATAGTTTGAATTTGAATATGAACCTTCAGTTCAAATCAACCCAAAACCTTTCTGTTACTAGTTGCATTAGCTCAAATGACAACGTATTGTCATGCCATGATCATGCATCATATTGTGCATTGCATTGATTGTGCTCTTCCTTGTTGCCGGTAATTGTCCCCTCTCAGTAGACGCTGCTCCGACGCTGTGATCGTTGACACTGATGAAGACTCAATGTTATCTTCAGAAGTGCCAGGCAAGCAAAAACCCCTTGTTCATTCCGATACAATCCCACTCTCTCGCTCCTGCTCTCATTTACTGCATTAGGACAACAACGATTCAACTGTTACCTGGTGTGGTAGTTGAACCCCTTTCCTGTGCATGACCTGTCATTGCCACAGTAAATATATGAAACCCACTAGCATGAGTAGGAGATGTTTGAGCCCTGATGTGCCTACTCATTCATGCTTGTTTGTCATGCCTGCTGCTGCTTAGAGCTGAGTCAGGTCTGATTCATCGGGGATGAGTTGGAATGTGGTGAAAATGTCCTACTGATGAGAGCTAAGTGTGTGAACATGATTTGGTAAAGGTAGCGGTGAGAGGCCATGTAGGAGTACATGGTGGGTGGTCTCATTGCAGCCGTCCTCAGGAACTGAGTTCTGTGCTTGTGATCCATGAATAGTTACTACCACACATTGGGCTCCGGGCGCTCCAAGCTCTGTCGACTTATTAATCAACTCGATCTCTGTCCAGGAGTCGCAACTAGTTTCTGGTGTTTGTAGGTAGTGTTAGTAGTCTACCAAGTGGCACCCGGTACAGGTGGGCTTGGGACAGACTAGGCACAGTGGCACGGTGTACCAAGTGGCACCCGGATGGTGGGCTTGGGAACCCTGCACACATCATTTGGGGCCGTGAGCGACACCCCGGCCGGATCTCCTTGCGGATGGAACCCAAATAGGCGGTAAACCTGGACTAGAGACTTGTTGGTTAGTCAGGTCGTGGCCGACTCCCTTGCCCGGCTTCTGCTTG
The DNA here is from genome assembly GCF_056163025.1 of Triticum urartu. NCBI lineage: Eukaryota > Viridiplantae > Streptophyta > Magnoliopsida > Poales > Poaceae > Triticum > Triticum urartu. The sequence goes on from NC_141875.1 coordinate 563,590,834, forward strand.
AAGGTTGCCGAGGTACATGACGTGTACAAGGCGGTAAGTGGCGAGAGCGTGTGTGAAGAAGTACACCCCTGCAGGGTAATCATTATCTATTCGAATAGCCGGATTCCTCGGATATGGAAACTTGGACCCCTTGCATAGTTCATAGACAAGTGAAAGTGGATACTGTAAGATGCGCAAGATAAGCGTGAGTGCTATGGATGGCGTTCTCGTAGGAAGACGGGAGCGGATCCATAGTTGTGTATTGATATGGTGAATATGTGGACTCGTGTGCGCCACCTCAAAAGAGTTACTTGCAGTCGTAGTTCAGGATAGCCACTGAGTCGAAGCTGGCTTGCTGTAGTCAAACTGCACCACCCCTTTATTAATACCGATGCATATGTAGATAGTTCTGATGTAAGTCTTGCTGGGTACATTTGTACTCACGTTTGCCTATTTTATGTTTTTGCAGAGAGACGTCAGTCTCGCTAGTAGTTCCGTGTGGACATCGACGTTTAGCTTGTTACCTCAGCTACGATTTTGTGCCCTCAGCAGGATCTGGTAGATAGTCAGGCTTCTCAGCCTTCTTCATTTATAGTTGTTTGTACTCAGACAAGTTAAGCTTCCGCATGTGCTTGTTGCTTGTATGCTCTGTATGTTGGGTCATGAGACCCATGTTTGTAATATCTCGCTCCTCGGAGCCTAATGAGTAAATACTTGAGTCATAGAGTCTTGTTGTGATGCCATGTTGTATTTACACATATCGAGCATATTGTGTGTATGATTGAAATGCTTGGTATGTGTGGGATCCGACAATCTAGTTGTTTATCCTTGGCAGCCTCTCTTATGGGGAAATGTAGTCTAGTGCTTTCTTGAGCCATAGTAGTCCGTAATAGCCCGGTTCACCGGAGTCCTGGTAGCCCAGCACTACTGCTCAGGACACTTGACTGGCCGGCATGTGTTTCACTTCGTTCCTGTGTCTGTCCCTTCAGGGAAATGTCATGCGGTGACATCCGGAGTCCTGCCTAGCCTGCTACAGCCCGGGTTCCCGGAGTCCTGTTAGCCTAGTGCTACAGCCCGGATGCACATGCTGCTGACCGACATGCTCGAAGTTGATTCATGTATGCCTGTCTCCATGGGTTAGTGCCGCTTTGGGTTCGTGTCACATCGTAGAATAAAAGGCCATGTTTTGTATCCCCAGTGTGTGATTCTGGCCATTATTCTCAAAAGCATCCCGTGATGCCATTTAGTTAGTAAGTATTCTACTCCTGGGTTCTTGAACCCGAGATTCACCCTACTTCATGTTGTTAGTATTTGGTAGTTCCCTTAAGATATTAGTAACCTTGCGACAGTCCTCGAGGTCCGTGGTATTTCCTTCTTCCAAATATCGTGAACCATTAAGGCAGATGTTCTTTGAACCAAAAGCTCACAATCAGAGTACTCTTGAGGAGTTCTCCATCCATAATTGTGAATCTGCCAGTCCTTCTTCTTCTGCATGGGTTATCTGGAAGAAACCTATTGAACTTGGTTCGACATGCTAATCTATGCATCCACAACTCAGAAAATTATATGTTCCTCGAGTTGTCCCCCTTTAATTGTATTCTGACCTTAGCCTATCAGTTGATAGTCAAGAGTATGTGTGCATTCATGTTTATCGGTGCCTTTTATTCTTGTGGTCCGTCAAGCCATTCTAGTTCAGAATGACTAGGAGAACCAATCCCAGTACCTCATCCATTTCTAGGATTGGGTCAAAGCAGTTGTATTCCACAGATCAAATGCCAATCCAGCTTTTGTTCTGTTCTACCTTGGAGTGTTGCCTCCTTATGTCAGGATTGTCATGAGAATTGCACCACCTCTTATGAAATCTTGACGCAGTGATACTTCTTGCCATCATTGTTCATTCCTCGGTCCCCGTGTTGTTGTAACCGGAATGCCGACAGATGAATCGTGATGTGTGAAATCAATACTCCTAGCAACTCTGTTGCTTGGTAGTTAATGGACAATATTCTCATTCTTAGCATGTTGGTTATTAAATCATCATCGTGCTACCTAGTCCTTATCTCAGGTGCACTCCTCGATCAATGAGTGAGGATTATTCAACCCCTTGCTTATTTGATCATATCATCTTGCCCTGAAAAGCAAGATTGTTCTCGAGCTTAGTAACATATCGGTGGTTTGTGATTTTCCGAAGATCTTCTCGGAAGTATTACTTGGCTGTCACTTGATCGCTATGTTGAGTTCGTGATCAAGTTGGTTTCTTGTAGCCACCCTCTTCTCCAGGAATCTGTGCTGGATACCCCTGAGCTAGTTGGTTAAGCTTAACAACAACTTGGAGAGTTGGAAGATAAAAGCTTGTCCTACCACGCTCATCCCTAAGGGATATCCTTGTGTGTGCATGTGTGTGTTGAAGAAAGATCATATCTTCATCGACTGATCCCCGTGATCAGCTGTTGAATCTATTATCTTGTTCAAACCTTGATTTGAGTGTGGGCTATCGTCAAATCAAATCAGAACCAACGATGTTCGTAATGTTGTCTTACTTGCGGTTGTCCCTCGAGCATACACCATTATATCTTTGGTCTGACCAATACTATCACATTGTTCACATAGTGGTGGAAGTCCAGTGATATGGAAATTCTGATGAGTTGCTGTTGAGCCCATCAGCGGCATTTTGTCTCCTCCATGATTGTGTTGAACATCCAGTTAGTGTTGGGAACTTGTGTAAGCATTCTATTCACGCCCCGTTCATGAAGTATATGTTTGGATGAAAGAATTGACTTCCTTTGATTCACGTGCATTTGATGTAAGTTGCTGCCGTGAGTTCGAGAAAGTTAGTTTTGCTTCCTCTGGAATCGTCCTAAGTCAGTCATGCACGTGCGAAGTATTCCATGATCTGATAGACTGATCATCTTCATTCCATATGAATTCCATAGCACACTAAGCCACTGATTGACCTGCTCCAGGAAAAGAAGTTGTTGTGCTATCCTAGGTCATGCACAAGATTTCGATATCCTCAATGATGGTTCCCCACCAGAACTCGGTAGTGTTTTATTATAAGACTACTATGTGGTCATACTTGTCTGGGACAACGTGTTCACATGTTGTAGCAGAACCAGCTCATGTTTTGGAGCTTGCTATTGCAGTTCATTCCCCGAGAATCTCGCAACGTCGTCTCGTCGATTTGTGTTGCAAACTTTCATTTTCCTTTCTAGACTCGATGAGTCTGGAATATCCTGACACCAACCAGATCTGAATCTCAGGCAGATATGATGGTTGGAGCATTTCCCAAGAACTACAATATTGGTCCCTCGATAACCGGTAAAGTGGATGTCATGGCCAACACATCCAGCCGGAAGGCCTATTATTGTAGTATCTCGATTGAAGAAAGTTGGCCACCTCCCCATGAGGATTTCGTAGGATTTACCTCCGTAGTTAATCCTTACGGATTCTTGTGCTCCCGAAGTCCGACCTTTTACCTGATGTTCTATATATCAAACCATATCTATGAATGGGATACACTAGCACATCAAGGAGAACATTAGAAGCGGAGTGCTATATGTCTCTCGGTCGATCATCCAGATTTTGTTCCCTTGGCCTCGCTAAGGTGAAATCTGAGAAAGTGTTATCTTCCTTTGCATCTGTATCATCCATCACCATTCATCATGGTGGTATGTTGTGTTGCCAGGATCCTTGACACGGATATTGGTAAAACCTTGATGAATATGGAGATGATCAAGTTCTTGAGAGCACGTGCTAGCACCAGGTTTTACCGTTGGTGTTAACTGGGATTTGCTTCCAGTTTCCTCGGTTATGTTATAACCCTTTTCAAACAGTGGACTCACTCTCGACTATTGAGCTCTTCCCCAGTTACCAGAATCATTCCCAACATTTGCATTTTGTTCCCAGCTTGCACCTCAGTAGTTGTTGTTCAGGATAATCTTCAAAAGTGGACTTACCATGGGTCTCATCCATTTCCAATGATAAGCAAAAATCATCCATTGCGTTGTCTTCAACAAGATAGTCCACATCATCCATTCTAGTCGCAGTATGCCATTCTTCGAACTTCTTCAAACGATCGTTGTGATTGCCTTAGGCTGGTATAGAGAGTTTCAATGATCTTTGTATCAAAAGTAACTCTTTTTGCCACTTAAGGGAATAGTTCTTTGAGTCACCTTCCCCGAGGTGCCCCGTTTCGGAATCATGGCAATTTCCCTCGCTACTTTGAAACCCTCATCAAATTGTTTCTTCTGTCGCTCCTGATGCAAGTTTTGCCTCTTAGCTCCCGAGATGTTTCTATGTCTCATCCCATGAGTTGATCTTGTGATCATCAAGATGATCCTAAGTTGCTCGAACCTCAAGAAGATCGATTCTTCTAATTTTTTTCCTTTCTTCTTGTGTCATGTTGGATGTAGTTCTCAAAGCACGACGTCAAGATCAATGTGATGCAATATATCAGTATCTTCGAGAAGGGTAGTTCGATCGAGAAGACTGTGATAGTTTTGTGACCCCTCTGTCTTCTTACTTCACTTCCTGAATCTCGGGACGAGATTCTTATTTAGTGGGGGTGAGTTGTCACAGCCGTAGAGTTTTCTTGTAACTTGTGACATTGCATCTATGCATCATGTTTAAATTCCATGAAACTTGAAATGGGGATTGATCCAAACCCTAGCACCAGATCAAATCAAACTAGGTCCAAATAAAATATTTTCTCAATGACCCAGAATGCCCTTTGGAAATGTTCATGACTTCGGATATTGGTGAAAACCTCTGCCAAAAATGGTGAACATATTTATAGGTCATTCCTGGATTTTTGGGCTAAATCTAAAAGTATTTGAATTTGGGCATTTAAACACTATAAATAATTTAAATACTCAAATAATGCTGAAATTAAACGTGGGCCACTAGAATAATCCATAGAGTGTCCACAAATTATTGCAGCATTTTACAAAGTGCTTTAGCATTTCTTATAAAGCCACACAGTTGCAGAAAATTAGAAAATAGAAATAAGAGAGAGAGACAGAGAGAGAGTAATCTCACCTGCAGCCCACCTGGCCGGCCCAGCTGGCAGCCCAGCCCACCGAGGGTAGGGGTGTCTTCTTCCTCCTACCAGAAGGCAGAGGAGAAGACAGCCACGGCGCCGCGGCGTGCCACGCCGGCAGCTGCCTACCTGGCTGCCCCCTCGTAGCCCTGGACATCCCCAACGCCGCCATGCATGCCCCTGGAACCCCTCGCACTCTCCCTCGCTCATCCCCCTCCTCCGTTTCTCTTACGCGCAACCGCCGAGCGTAGCCATCGCCGCCGACACGCACCGCCGTGGCCACCGGCCACCCCACGCCTCACCGACGCGCCCAGAGGCTCCGCCACTTCGTTCTCTACCACCTCGATGAGCCACGAGGCCCCGGACGCGCTGCAATACCGCCGCCGCCGCCTCTTCGTTCGGCCATTGAGATCGCCGGCGACCTCTCGTCACCACCAGCCCCTCCCCGAGCTCGCCGAAGCCACCTCTGAACTCGCGGTGAGCTCCTCTACCGACCCCCCCTACTCCCATGCCCACTAGCTCATCGTAGCACCCGTTCCCGTCGAGCCTGAGAGCTTGGCTCCGTCGGCCATGCCGCCACCGTGACCACAGCCGCGCAAGCTCGCAACCGAGCGCGCCACCGTTCTCAGCACGTTCCCAGGAGTCGACCGCGATCACCCGCGGCTCCTTCCGTTCCCTCCAACGCCGATCCGCTCAACTCCTGAACTCTGGCCACCGTAGCCGAGCTTGTCGACGTCAGCTCCGGCCATCCTAGCTACCGCTGCTTACTGGAATGGATGCGCACGTGTGCCAGCAATCCGTAGCCGCAAACGGCGCACCAAACCGTCGACCATGGGCAAATCCCGAGCCCTCCGCCGTCTCGGGCTTCGCCGGCGACGAGCCGCGGGTCAACTCCGGCGAGTTGACCCGGGGGTTTGACCCCGTCTGACCAGGGTTTGACCACCCTGGGTCACTGACGCATGGGGCCAGCCCTGCTAATTAACCCAGATTAGTGTTAATTTATTTAGTTAGTTTAATTAGCCTCTGACATGTGGGCCCAGGCCTTAACTAAACTAGATTAGGTTTAGTTTAATTTTAATTAACCTTGTGAGTTAACTGTGTCACTGACGTATGGACCCCACACTTCAGGTTTGACCTGGTCGACTCCTTTGACCTGCTAACGTCACCCCGACATCATGCTGACGCAGTATATGCTGCTGGGATTTTAAATAAGTCAGAAATGATTTATTTATTTTCCGAAATACCCAAAACCTCTAAAAATCATAGAAAATCAACCATAACTCCAAATGAAATAAATTATATATGAAAAATTATTAGAAAAAAATCAAGGAATCTGTTTATGGCATTTTCATGCATGTTTGAACAACTTATTCTCACTGTTTAGACCAAAACATGATAATGCACTATTTGAATTCATAGTTTGAATTTGAATTCGAACCTAGTGTTCAAACCAACTCCATTTAACTTGTTGTTAGTTGCATTAGCTCAATCAACAGCATATTGCCATGTCATGATCATGCATCATATTGTTGCATCGCATTGATTGTGTTCTTCCTTGTTTGCCGGTAATTGTCCCCTCTCGGTAGACGCTGCTCCGACGTTGTGATCGTTGACACTGATGAAGACTCAATGTTATCTTCAGAAGTGCCAGGCAAGCACAACCCCCTTGTTCATTCCGATACAAGCCCACTCTCTCGCTCCTGCTCCCTTTTACTGCATTAGGACAACAACGATTCATCTGTTACTGTTTGCGGTAGTTGAACCCCTTATCCTCTACATGAACTGTCATTGCCATAGTAAATAGATGAAACCCACTAGCATGAGTAGGAGTTGTTTGAGCCCTGATGTGCCTACTCATTCATGCTTGTTTGTCATGCCTGCTATTGCATAGAGTGGTGTCAGGTCTGATTCATCGGGAATGGATCGGAGGTGTGTGAACATGTCCTACTATGTGTGAGCTAAGTGTGTGAACACGTTTTGGTAAAGGTAGCGGTGAGAGGCCATGTAGGAGTACATGGTGGGTTGTCTCATTGAAATCGTCCTCAGGAACTGATTTCTGTGTCTGTGATCCATGAACAGCTACTACCACTCATTGGGATCCTTAATTGACCCTCTCGGCTTCTTAATCACCCTAGTACTCTGTCCAGGAGTTGCAACTAGTTTCTGGTGTTTGTAGGTTATGTGTTGGCAGCCGTGCGTAGCGCTGACCCTAGGGGTGGGCTATGTTGCGGTAGATACACCTTGGCACGGTGTACCGGGCGCCCGTTTGGTGTCTCGGGAACCCTGTTCACATCGTTCGGGGCCGTATGTGGAAACCTCGGCCGGACTCCCTGCGGATGGAACCTGGATAGGCGATAAACCTGGACTAGAGACTTAAGTGTTTAGGTAGGCCGTGGCCGACACCCTCGTTGGGCTTCCGCTTGAAGGTTGCCGAGTACATGTCGTGTAAACGACGGTAAGTGGTGGAAGCGTGTGTGAAGAAGTACACCCCTGCAGGGTTATCAATATCTATTCGAATAGCCGGATTCCTCGGATATGGAAACTTGGACCCCTTGCATAGTTCATAGACAAGTGAAAGTGGATACCCTAAAACTCGCAAGATAAGCGTGAGTGCTATGGATGGCCTTCTCGTAGGGAGACGGAAGCGGATCCATAGTGGTGTATTGAGTGGTGAATATGTGGACTCGTGTGCGCCACCCCAAAAGAGTTGCTTGCAGTCGTAGTTCAGGTTAGCCACTGAGTCAAAGCTGGCTTGCTGCAGTTAAACTCCACCACCCCCTTGTTGATACCGATGCATATGTAGTTTAGTTCTGATGTAAGTCTTGCTAAGTACCTTTGTACTCACGTTTTCTTAAGTTATGTTTTGCAGAGAGATTTCAGTCTCGCTAGTAGTTCCGCGTCGACGTTTAGCTTGATACCTCAGCTACGATCTTGTGCCCTCGGCAGGATCTGGTAGATAGTCAGGCTTCTTAGCTTTTTTTCATTTGTAGATGTCTGTTCTCAGACATGTTAAGCTTCCGCATGTGTTTTGACTTGTATGCTATGATTGTTGGGTCATGAGACCCATGTTTGTAATATCTTGCTCCTCGGAGCCTAAAGAATAAATACTTGAGTTGTAGAGTTATGTTGTGATGCCATGTTGTATTTACACATATCGAGCATATTGTGTGTATGATTGAAATGCTTGGTATGTGTGGGATCCGACAATCTAGTTGTTTATCCTTGGCAGTCTCTCTTATGGGGAAATGTAGTCTAGTGCTTCCATGAGCCATAGTAGTCCGCTACAGCCCGGTTCACCGGAGTCCTGTTAGCCCAGCACTACTGCTCAGGACACTTGACTGGCCGGAATGTGTTTCACTTCATTCCTGTGTCTGTCCCTTCGGGGAAATGTCACGCGGTGACATCCGGAGTCCTGCCTAGCCTGCTACAGCCCGGGTTCCCGGAGTCCTGTTAGCCAAGTGCTACAGTCCGGATTCACACGCTGCTGACCGACATGCTCGATGTGATTCATGTATGCCTGTCCGCATACGTTAGTGCCGCTTTGGGTTCACGACTAGCCATGTCAGCCCGGGTTCTGTGTCATATGGATGCTAGCGACACTATCATATACGTGAGCCAAAAGGCGCAAACGGTCCCGGACCATGGTAAGGCGACACCCGTGGGGATACCGTGCGTGAGGCCGCAAAGTGATATGAGGTGTTACCGGCTAGATCATTGTGACTTGGAATCGGGGTCCTGACAGTTTCTCAGAGATCATGTTGTGAAGGAAGATATTGATATCATACACGTCAACACTGAAGAGCAATTGGCAGATATCTTCACCAAGCCCTTGGATGAGAAGAGATTTTGCAAGTTACGGTGTGAGCTAAATATCTTGGAATCCTCAAATGTCTTGTGATCAGGCACACATCCTAACACTTATGCATATTGATGACTTAGACGTGCAACACACGAAGTAAAGTATATCTTCCATAAATGAAGACATACATTCTAAGTGTGAATACATTAATGTGGAATTTGACTTCGGAGCGCCACGATAATTGTGCGCCGTGTCTGGGTCTAATACTTCCTATACGGTGGGTAACGCCACCACCAAATGTTATGTTTGAAGTGTTTTACTCATGGCGTTACATTTGCTATGTCTTCACATTTGATTTGGCTTCAATCTTAACATGTCTTCATGATTATCTTCACTATGTTGATTATATATATATACACTAGTGTTCTGTCCTCTACAGCATTCACTTATAGCTATGTCTTCTTGTTGAATCTTTTGAACTAAGTGAATGTGATCGGACCCTAACCTCTCTATGCTTTCTATCTCAAACTCTATCTCTCCAAATCATATGCATTCTATTGAAACTGTCGAATGTCTTCTCTGTGTCCTTGTCAGCAGAAGATACAGAGACAAACATTAAGTCTGTTTTCAATGCTCATTCCTTCACCTGAAACCCGGAGAAGTGGTAACGACCACCTAACAATCCAGGCGTGCGTGGGACGTGGAACAACCCCCGATATGCTGCATGACGGCCACGTGTCCCTCAGATGTGAATCTCCAGGGACACCTATGTAATAACGCAGTGCCGCCCCTGTACCTATAAATACACGCCTCACCACAGTCATTATCTCTTCTTCCACTCTCGCATGAACCCTAGCGCCACCGCTAGCCCTCGACGACGCCGGCGATGAAGCGCTTCGCTGCCGCAACCTCTCCGACGCCGTCTTCACGCCGACCGCGGACATCGTCTTCTCCGCCGTCGCCGTAGGTGTCCTCCGTCACCAAGTTAGGGCACGGAAGATCGAACTGCTCGGCCTCCTCTTCCACTCCGTCTAGCAGTTCTTCGTGTGGTAAATAAAACTTCCTTTTTACGGCCCCTTTGATCCTATAGTTTTATCACTTTCTACCACAAGCAGTTTCTATTCACACAAATTGGATCTCTTTCATACTGCATCTCATTACATGCCTAGTATATTCACTTATGCTTCACAAAGTAGTAGATTCCTCACTTGTACTGATCTGTGGATTTGTACAAATCTGGAACCAACTCCTTATCTATGAGTGAATGTCTTCGTACGATGAGGTCAATGTCTTCTAAACTGATTTATCTTCAAAATCTTCTGAGAATGCATATGACCTCTTCCCCTTCCCTCGCACCTTAATGCTGTCACAGGTACATGTCCGTGGGAGAATCCCTTGGTTCTCATAGTCTGCATTCATTTGCAGAATTCTTACAGTATCACATAAATTCTCTCGAAGCCAGTTCCTGTCTGTCCAGCAAGCAAAAGCCTTTGAAGCCTTTGAACGTATTGAAGCCTTTCAGTTTAAAGTTCATGGCTTCAGAGAAATCAGCAAGGAAGGGTGGCAGAAAGCATCGTGGAGAAGCATCAAGAGATCTGCCAGATGACCTCTCAGAACTGTACAAGACAGATCCTGAAGAGGATTACAATCAGCGCAAGACACGAATCCAATGGATTCGATGCTATTGGGCAAAACAGTGGTTCAAGTACAGATTTGTGACAAAGAAATATGCTGAAAAGAATGCCATCAAGCGACCATGGGGAGACATCCTCTATAAAAATCTTCAACCTAGGACCAGAGATGAAGCCATTGAACAAGGCTTCTATCCCTGCATGGTCCGTGGACCACAGCCTGCGGATGCTGACCCATCGTCACTGCTATGGTGTCGTGACGACATTCTGTTCAAGCGCAACTTTCAGTTTGCCCAGAACTCAGCAAAGCAAAACAAGAAGACATTGGGACTAGACTTCAATCCTGGTCCTTCTGCTCCAAGGGCTGACGGCACACGAGATGCAGAACCCAATGTCGTTGGTCCTTTCTACAACCTTGAAGGTCTCATCACCCATATCTTGGTTCTAGGGACAGCCGTGAATGAGCCTACATATGACGCTGAATCAGATGAAGCGCCTGCAGTGCCGAAGCCAAAGAAATAGCCTAAAGCTTCAAAGCCTGCCTCTGCTCCAAAAATCTCATGGGCGAAGCCACTGGCAACTGCACCTCCTGAAGACAGTGTGCAGTCTGAAGATTTGTCACGCATCTCCAAGCCCCAGAAGGTCAAGATGCCTCTGCCACACACCGGCCAAGAGCTAACAGCTGCTGCCATTCTGCGCAATGATGCCATTGATCTTTCAAGTGATGAAGATCTTGCAGATGACGCTCTTGAGCAACTCATCAAGAGCAAAGAAGAAGCAGAAATCTTCAATAATCTGCCTCTCTTTGACGTGGCAATCATCCACAACTTCATTGATGAATGGTTTGACACGCCCAACATCAGCTTCGAAGATCTGCAACTTCCCATTGTCCTCAGTGTCGCCTTCCATGGCGCCATTGCTTCAGAGTTAGCCATCGCCCAGTGCATTGTTGAACTGAAGCAGAAGATTGACTTTGAGAAATCTCAGTTCAAGAAGCATATGGCCAAGCTCAGCATGCAAGAGGTGAAGAACTTCAAGATTATGCTGCACGAGCTCAAGGAAGCCTTTCTCAAGAAACGTGCAGAAGCTCAGGGTTCTCGTGAGCGCATGAAGGTCCTGGCTGACAGGTGTGTGCAAGCCTACAATGAGGCTGAAAAGCGAAAGGCCCTTGGGCGTCCTGGCATAGACTCCAGGATGGCTGCCAAGAAGAAGAAGAAGCCTGCTATGGCTGAACCCGATGCACTTAGCCCGCAGGAAGCAGTTCCCATTGTCTTCCCAACTAGCATGACTGGCTCGAAGCCAAAAGCCAGGTCTACTGCTTCAGAACTGAAGAAGACAAGGACTGCTGAGGCTGAAGCAAGGAAGAGGAAACATCCTGAAGCCTCTGCTACTGCCCCCTCCAAGAAGAAGAGAAAGACCAAGAAGGAACGGCCTGCTCCCACAGAGCCCTTGATTGTTGAACTCATCTCCATGATTCACCCTGAAGCTGAACCACAAGAACATCAACTAACTGTCCATGAGCCTGCTTTCACAGGGGCTCATGAAGCTGAAGACATTCCAGCAGCTGATCCCATCGCCGTTGAAGACATTGGTCACCATGACCATGTTGAAGATGATGCAGTCCTTCCTCAGCTCGAGCACCAACAGGTAACATCGCCTATGCTAACGCATAGTGAACTCATCAGTATTGGTTGTCCTCTGATGCCAATTGCTCAGGATGCTTCATGGGCTGATCGCCCACAAGAGGAAGAAGATTTTGAGGCCCAGCCAACACCAACTCCACAGGCGTCGCCCGCGTTGCGCAGGCTTCGCAAAGGTCCAAGGCCTCCAGTCTCTGTGTCTGAAGCTAAAACTGCTGAAGACATTCCGGCTGCATCAGCCGATGAAGAAGAAGCCCCACAAGCTGCTACTCCCCTGTCCCACCAAGAAGCGGTTCTCGAGGTGAACGTAACTGTGACCGACCCTCCAGCTCGTCAAGTGGAGGTTGAAAATCTTGAGGCTGCCACCACCAACACCAATGAAGCCCCTGACGTTGTCATGGCTGAAGCTAATGTGGAGCCCTCACCACCAAAAGCACCAGAAGTCAGCGAAGCCACTGATCCCACTACTTCTGTTCCTGCGCCTGCTGCCGGTCCTCAATTCGACTATCATGTTGAGCGCAGGCCTCAGGTACAGAAGCCAATCCCAAGGTTGCCCAGGTTCCCAGGTCCTGCATCAGCACCTGGATCCTTCAATATCAATGGCTTCAAAGCAGACAACACTTTCTTCAATATCTCCAGGAACCCCTACTCAAGGGACAGAATATCATCTGATCGGTTCTGGAGCTATCCGCAGCGAAGCTATTACTCCTGCATTCTTTACAATCAAGGTCGCATCTTCCCACACAAGCGTCTTGACATTGAAGCAATAGCTGGTCTGCCCTGTCTGGAAGAAGCTCTGGATTGCTTCAAAGAGGTTGGATTGCTGCCGTTCATCACCGACCAAGAGCATTGGACTGAAGAGTTGCTGCTCCAATTCTATGCCACACTTCACATCCGCGGGTATAACCGAGATCCGAAGACTTGGGTCCTGGAGTGGATGATAGGAAATGTTCATCACGAAGCCAAAGCCTTTGACATCATTGAGCTCACTGGTTTGTCCACTCCTGGCGATCTCTACGAACATGGCTGTCAGCTTCATAGTGAAGCTGTTGAGAGCATCTTTCAGAAGCCTGAACCTAACATGAGTCAGATGCTCAGTATGATGAAGCCATTGCCCCAAGATGCTGCATATCCCACGGAGTTCTTCATTGAAGACCTTGAGTATCAGCCAAGGACTATTTATCACATCATAAGGCGAACTCTCTGGCCAATCAAAGGATATTCTCCACATGCCAAGCTGGAAGGTGCAATGAAGACTTTGGTCTTCTATATTCTTCATGGCAAATGCTTCAATGCATAGGACTTCTTAATTCGCCAACTTGCTGCCCTAGGCTTTGATCTTTTTGGCTTGAAGTTCTACGCCCCATGGGTAATGCGGCTGATCAAACTTCACTCCGCTATCTCATATCAGCCATCTGCTCGCAATCATCGGATCTTTCTGCCTGATGTGGATATGTCTATTGAAGCCATCTATCCTGAGACTGCCAAGGAACCTCTAAGTCTTCAGAATGCAGAGCATCAGAGTTTTTCTCAGAACATTGAAGGAGTTGAAGCCGTCACTCGTGTGTATCCTTTGGCTAGCACTACACGTGCACCACATCCTGCCCTTACTGAAGCCACTGATAGCACCATTGCCCAGCGACCCAAGAAGCGCACTCATGTTCTCAATGGCCGAGAGCTTCTTGTGGCTCTTCATCAGAAACAGGATAGGCATCATGACTGGCTGAAGCGTCAAATGCAAAGCCTCTTGGTGGATGTTAATCGCACTCGTAATCTTGCCACCAAGAATGCCTTTGTTGCACACGAAACCTCTCGACGCACCTGGAAAGGGCTGACGCTAATGTGCTCTGAAGATGATCTTCAAGAGGATGGCTTCTCGGAATGTTTCAAGTTTGACTCCACACCTCCTTGAAGGGCAGTGCTGCGACGAACTCCATCTCTTGAAGACTCTGAGTTCTCTTCCTCTGCTGCAACTGTGAATGCCAGAGTGATCGAGGATGAAGACGATGCTACTTCACCGCCACCTCCTTCAGCACGCTTCGACACTGCTCCAAGTTCTTCTGCACCGCCGAACACCACTGACGACCCTGCTGCTTCACCTACTCTTCCTGTGAATGAGTAGATGCTCTATGTCTTCGAACCTTTTTCGTCCTTGCTGACAAAAGGGGGAGAAGCATATGAGTTTGATAGTCTTCAAACGGGTCCATATGGGCGGGTGCTTTATATTTTGCTTCGTGTTTACAACTCTCATTTTGATACATTTGGTTCTTTGAGTTGTAACACTTAAACTCGATGGTCGTCTGCTACTTATTTGCCACCTTGTGATGCGATGATAAATTCTGCATGTGCGACGATAAATTCCGCACTTAGATCATTTTGCAGACGTCCATTTTCCATTATGCATGTCATTATCTTCACATACCTTCACATGCATAGTGGATTGTCATCATAAGTTGAAGAGGATCTCCACAAGCACAACCTGCCATGTGCATTTGCATTCCAAAAGCAAATTACTTATATGCACATCTTCAAGGGGAGCCCTTGCAACTTATGAAGACAATTCCTTATCCTTTACAATTTCACATATTATATTCCCCGTTGAAAACTTCAACTAGTTTGTCATCAATCACCAAAAAGGGGGAGATTGTAAGTGCATCTAGTGCCACCCCTAGTTGGTTTTGGAGTATTGACGAAAAACCTAGTTGAGGGACTAATGTGTTTGTGAGAATTGCAGGATAACACAAGAAGAAGTCCCTCATTGATTCGGTTTTCCTACCAGAGATGACCCCTAAAAATGTATGAAGACATTGATGTCAAAGGTGGTATATGAAGATATTCACATTGAAGACTATGACAAGAGAAGACACCGCATGAAGCCTATGGAACTCGAAGACTTAGATCTTTCGTAGTTCTTTTTCTTCTTTGTTGAGTCATAGGAACCACCATACTGTTAAGTGGGGTCCAAGAGAACCAGTCAGAATGACTGAAGTGATTCTTAAACAAAACCTATGTCTTCGAGTGAAGACTATGAGAGCGAATCTTGTCCAGAGTCAGAAAAGTTAGCTTTGCTTGTAGCCCAAGTAAAGTTGCCGTGTGAGTTTGAAATCTGACCGTTGGAACACGTGTTAGTTCCTTAGTGACCCAGGGTCATTTCGGACAAATCAGGTCGGGTTGCCTAGTGGCTATAAATAGCCCACCCCCTACAACCATAAATGGTTGGCTGCTCAGAGTTAGTATACGGCTTTTGTCGTTTGAGAGCAACCCACCTCAAAGCTTTTGAGAGAGAATTCCTTGCGAGGATAAAGCCCTAACCACCCAGAGCCAAAGAGAATTAGGCATCACTTAAGTCTTCTTGTCTGTGTGATCTGAAGACTTATTACACTTGAGGACTGTGCATCCTCCAGCCGGTTAGGCGTCGCGTTCTAAGCGTCCAAGAGACATTGTGGATCGCCGGTGAACGAAGTCTGTGAAGGTTTGGGAGTCTACCTTGAAGACTTACTAGAGTGATTGGGCGAGGTTTGTGTGACCTTAGCTCAAGGGGAATACGGTGAGGACTGGGTGTCCTGAGCTGCGTCTTCAGGACTGGGTGTCCGGGACTATGTGTCCTCAGGTTTAAATACCTAGCCGCCCTAACCAGACGTACAGTTGTCACAGCAACTGGAACTGGTCCAACAAATCATTGTCTTCAATGGGTCACTGGTTTCTTCCTTCTTTTCTCTTTACTTACTGTTACTCCTTGTGAAGTCATTGTATGTTTGCACTATCTTTTGTCTTCACTGAGTGACTGTGTGATCTGTTTGGCTTCTTAATATCTTCCTACCTGATCCTTACTACCTAGCTGCTATTAGTCATTGTGCTTTCACTTCATTGAATACATGACTATGGTTTACCTAGTGTAGTCTACCTTCCGCTGCGGGGTAATAGGTTTATTTCTATCGTTTGTCTTCATAACTTCCACGTTTTGAAGACTTTCATAAAAATCGCCTATTCACCCCCCCCTCTAGTCGATATAACGCACTTTCAGCAAGGCGTCATTAGTGAACACACACACACACACACACACATATATATAACAAGAATGCAATAATAGTCGTAATGTCATGCATTGTTTATTAAAAAATTGCGTTACAGCAGAGTGATAGAGATAGTGCAATAAGAAAAGAGTAGGACTATGTCCCTTCCAAAGGCAAGCTGAGGAATGATATGAAATCGAATATTTCGCTCGTTACTGTAATCAACCTGGGAATTCTGTGGTATGACGTAGCTGTCTGCCTCCTTGGTTGTTGCATCGTGTGTTCGGCAATA
This sequence comes from Triticum urartu, assembly GCF_056163025.1. Lineage (NCBI taxonomy): Eukaryota > Viridiplantae > Streptophyta > Magnoliopsida > Poales > Poaceae > Triticum > Triticum urartu. Next base: position 563,607,223 of record NC_141875.1, read on the forward strand.
GTGCTGCCGGACAGTGTTTCCAGAGATTAAGGTCCTGAAAGAAAAAGAAAAATAACCAAATGGGAAGCCCCTAGTGCGGTTTAGGCCGCGTTTTGGGGCGTGCCGCAGTTGTGCCCCCCTCCCCACCTGTGCCCATGGTATTTTTAATGCGTAATTATGTACGCGTGGCACGAATATCGCCATTGGGCTGGGATTGGGGTGGCCGCCGTATTGCTACGCAAGCTCAGATCGCGCCAGGCGGTCTATTTGCCGATTGCCCCGAGCGCGCTTGAAGGTGTCCGGGCTTTGAAGCGCCGAACTGGTGGGTTGCCTTGAAAGGCTGTTTTGCGCTTCTGCTGCAAGGGCCGCGGTGTGCTCCTCTGTTCGGAGAGAGCGCTATGTGTTTCCATTGACTGTGATAACTCCGCGAGGTCCTGGCATCTTGAGCTTGAGGTATGCATAATGCGGTACCGCATTGAATCTAGCAAATGCGGTTCGCCCGAGCAGCGCATGATAACCACTGCGGAACGGGACTATATCGAAGATTAACTCTTCGCTTCGGAAGTTATCCGGGGATCCGAAGACCACTTCCAGTGTAATTGAGCCTGTGCAATGGGCCTCTACGCCTGGAATGATGCCCTTAAAGGTCGTTTTTGTGGGCTTGATCCTTGAGGGGTCTATACCCATTTTGCGCACTGTGTCCTGATAAAGCAGGTTCAGGCTGCTGCCGCCGTCCATAAGGACTCGAGTGAGGTGAAATCCGTCGATGATTGGGTCTAGGACCAGTGCGGCGAATCCGCCATGACGGATACTAGTGGGGTGGTCCCTACGATCGAAGGCGATCGGACAAGAGGACCAAGGGTTGAACTTTGGGGCGACTGGCTCCAACGCATATATGTCCCTGAGCAGATTCACCGTCGGCACATGCGGGGGAAACCTCTTCTATCCTCCAGTGTGCGGCTGCCGGGGCTCCTCCTCGTCATCGCTATGCGGCCCCTTGTCCTTGTTTTCGGCAATTAACTTGCCAGCCTGCTTGAACACCCAACAATCCCTGTTGGTGTGATTGGCTGGCTTGTCTGGGGTGCCGTGTATTTGACACGAGCGATCGAGTATACGGTCCAAGCTGGACGGACCCGGCGTACTTTGTTTGAATGGCTTTTTCCGCTGACCGGGTTTAGAGCCTTTGAATACGGCATTGACTGCCGTATCCTCAGTATTTTCGCTATTAATGCGGCGCTTATGTTTGTTGCGACGTGACCTGTTATTGCCGTCCTTGGTATCTGAGGTACCATGGTTCTTTGATATGTTATTACTGCGAGCCAGCCAGCTGTCTTCTCCCGCACAAAAGCGGGTCATCAGCGTCGTGAGAGCTGCCATAGATTTCGGCTTTTCCTGACCAAGGTGCCGGGCTAGCCACTCGTCTCGGATGTTGTGCTTGAAAGCCACTAAGGCCTTCGCATCCGGATATCGACGATTTGATTTTTATTTGTAAGAAACCGAGTCCAGAATTGCCTGGACGACTCTTCTGGCTGCTGAATTATGTGGCTCAAGTCATCGACGTCTGGTGGTCGCACATAGGTGCCTTGAAAGTTGTCAAGGAATGCGGCTCCCAGATCTTCCCAACAGCTAATGGAGTCCGCCGGCAAGCTGTTAAGCCAATGCCGCGCTGGTCCTTTGAGCTTTAGTGGGAGGTATTTGACGGCGTGTAAGTCATCACCGCGGGCCATGTGGATGTGGAGGAGGAAGTCCTCAATCCATACTGCGGGATCTGTTGTGCCGTCGTATGATTCAATGTTTGCAAGTTTGAAACCTTCTGGGAATTGATGTTCCATTACTTCGTCTGTGAATCAGAAGGGGGGTGTGCGGCGCCTCTGTATTGGGCTATATCACGACGCAGCTCGAATGGGTCTTGCCCGCTGTGTTCAGCCCGGCCGGATTTACTTTTACTGTATCCGACGTGACGTTTGTCGTCTCGTAGAGTGGTGCGCACCCGTGATCCGTAGATCGATCTTGAATGCTTTGCCTTGTCCTCCAATATGTCTCGCAGGTCTGGCGTATCTCCCCATGCCTTTTTATTTGAATGGCGTTGGGGTGGAGGCTAAGCTTTTCGCTGCAATGCCTCTCTATCGCGTCCACGAGGTGGCCGATCAGCCGTATCATACGCTTCTTCCTCCAGTCGGGGTAGTAACCTGCACCTTGGGTAACTCTTGGAGGGGCGCTCGAGTTTATATTCCTTGGCCGCGAGGACTTCAGTCCATTTGTCAGCTAGCAGATCTTGATCAGCTTGAAGCTGCTGCTGCTTTTTCTTCAGGCTATTTGCCGTGGCCATAAGCCAGCGCTTGAAGTGCTCTTGTTCGACGGGATCCTTTGGGACGACGAATTCATCGTCGCCGAGGCTTGCCTCGTCTTCGGAGGGGGAGATGTAATTGTCATCCTCCTCCTCTCCGTCTGCCGCTCTCTCAGGAGGGCTGGCTCCTTCATCCTCCTGCTCCAAATCTTGCTGGAGGGGATTGTTGTTGTCTTCGGCGCTATCCGGAGTGTTATTATCTCCTGTGCCAGTATCACCACTTTTGCTTTGGCGGGACTTAGAGCGGTGCCGCTGACGTCGGCGCTTGGGTTGCTTCTTGGAGGGGTCGTCCTCCGCAATCTCGTCGCCATTGCCTTCGTTGGGTGTATCCACCATGTATATGTCATATGACGAGGTGGCTTTCCAGTGCCCTATAGGTGCTGGTTCATGTTCGTCTCCTACATCGTCGTCCATACCGTCGATATCTTTGGAGTCGAAGTCGAGCATGTCGGTTAAATCATCGACAGTGGCTACGAAGTGGGTGGTGGGTGGGTGTCGAATTTCTTCGTCGTCCGCATCCCAATCCTATTGGCCATAATCCGGCCAGGGCCCTCCTGACAAAGAGAGAGACCTTAGTGAATTCAGAATCTCGCCGAAGGGCGAGTGCTGAAAGATATCCGCGGCGGTGAATTCCATGATCAGCGCCCAATCAGATTCGATTGGCAGGGGCGCGGATGGTTCGGAGTCCGAAAAAGAGCCCGGCACCTTGGAGTCACGGGCTGCACATAGGATTATGATGGTGTTTGGCTCGATCGCCGCTAAGACTGCAGCCCCTGAGGCGGTGTCTAACCACCCGTCCTCGATTGGCGCAGTTGGCTCCGAGCTAAGGGTCGGAGCTGATGCGGGCGCGGCCTCTGGGGTACTGTTCGGTGGCAGAGCTAGGTCATACCCATCGCGACAATGTGGCGCGCCCGGCTGTGGCTTGAATCCATCAAAGATCAAGTCTCCGCGGATGTCGGCCATGTAGTTCAAACTTCCAAATCTGACCTGATGGCCAGGGGCGTAGCTTTCAATCTGCTCCAGATGGCCAAGCGAATTAGCCCCCAGTGCAAAGCCGCCTAATACGAAGATCTGTCCGGGGAGAAAAGTCTCACCCTAGACCGCATCGTTATCGATGATAGTAGGAGCCATCAAGCCTAATGGCGACAACACAGAGGAACTCTCAATGAAAGCACCAATGTCGGTGTCAAAACCGGCGGATCTCGGGTAGGGGGTCCCGAACTGTGCATCTAGGCCGGACGGTAACAGGAGGCAGGGGACACGATGTTTTACCCAGGTTCGAGCCCTCTTGATGGAGGTAAAACCCTACGTCCTGCTTGATTAATATTGATGATAAGGGTAGTACAAGAGTAGATCTACCACAAGATCAGAGAGGCTAAACCCTAGAAGCTAGCCTATGGTATGATTGTATGTTGTGGTTGTTGTCCTACGGACTAAAACCCTTCGGTTTATATAGACACCGGAGAGGGTTACGGTTACACAAGGTCGGTTCCAAAGGAGGAGATATCCATATCCGTATTGCCTAGCTTGCCTTCCATGCCAAGTAGAGTCCCATCCAGACACGAGATGAAGTCTTCAATCTTGTATCTTCATAGTCTAATAGTCCGGTCAATGGAGATAGTCCGGCTGTCCGGAGACCCCCTAATCCAGGACTCCCTCACCTATATACATGATCATACCTAGATATTCTCATAACTATGCTCAATTCTGTCAATTGCTCAACAGTAATTTGTTCACCCACCGTAGAATACTTATGCTCTCAAGAGAAGCCACTAGTGAAACCTATGGCCCCAGGGTCTATCTTCATCATATTAATCTCCTACTACTTAGTTATTTCCTTTGCTATTTACTTTGCCTTTATTTTACTTTGCATCTTTATCATAAAAATACCAAAAATATTATCTTATCATATCTATCAGATCTCACTCTCGTAAGTGGCCTTATAGGGATTGACAACCCCTATTTGCATTGGTTGCGAGGATTTATCTGTTTTGTGCAGGTACGAGGGACTTGCGCGTAGCCTCCTACTGGATTGATACCTTGGTTCTCAAAAACTGTGGGAAATACATACGCTACTTTGCTGCATCATCCCTTCCTCTTCGGGGAAAACCAACGCAGGGCTCAAGAGGTAGCAAGAAGGATTTCTGGTGCCGTTGCCAGGGAGGTCTACGCAAAAGTCAACATACCAAGTACCCATCACATACCCTTATCTCCCGCATTACATTATTTGCCATTTGCCTCTCGTTTTCCTCTCCCCCACTTCACCCTTGCCATTTTATTTGCCCTCTCTCTCTCTATCCTCCCTCTCTCTCTCTATTTGCCTCTTTTTGCCTGCTTGCTTTTTGTTTGCTTGTGTCTTAGTTTTATTGCTTGTCACGATGGCTCTACCTAAATTTGGTGACCTTCACCTTAAAAGATTAGAAGAGATCGAAAGCAATGCCAGGAGTTTCATGGTCTTCCAATTTTAACATAATAGTTTCTTCAGAAGCGAGCTTAAAGAACAGAAATGTTTTATGAGTTTTATGAATAAAGAGCTTGATGATATGTCTAAAGAATTCGATGGTTTAAGATCCCAAATTGCTCATCTTGAGAAATTAACTGCTAAAATTTCGAATAGGCAGGCTACCTTAGTTAATAAGATGGCCGCTAAACCGGATTGCTATGAAAATAAAGATGAAGACCTAAAAGTTATTGATGTGTCCCCTAATAAATCCTTGTTTTGCAATATGAATCTTGATAATGATGGGACTGAATATGATCCACCTTTACCTAGAAGGCGTTCCAAGAATTCGGAATTTGTTGATCTTGATGCTAAATTTGCTAAAAGTGGGATTGAAGAAATTAAAACCCTAGATGTTGGTAAACCCACTATTAAGGATTTCAAGGAATTTAACTATGAAAATTGCTCTTTGATTGATTGTATTTTCTTGTTGCAATCCGTGCTAAATTCTCCTCATGCTTATAGTCAAAATAAAGCATTTACTAAACATATCGTTGATGCCTTGATGCAATCTTATGAAGAAAAACTTGAATTGGAAGTTTCTATCCCTAGAAAACTTTATGATGAGTGGGAACCAACTATTAAAATTAAAATTAAAGATCATGAATGCTATGCTCTATGTGATTTGGGTGCTAGTGTTTCCACGATTCCAAAGACTTTGTGTGATTTGTTAGGTTTCCGTGATTTTGATGATTGCTCTCTAAACTTGCACCTTGCGGATTCCACTATTAAGAAACCTATGGGAAGAATTATTGATGTTCTTATTGTTGCAAATAGGAATTATGTGCCCATAGATTTTATTGTTCTTGACATAGATTGCAATCCTTCATGTCCTATTATTCTTGATAGACCTTTCCTTAGAACGATTGGTGCAATTATTGATATGAAGGAAGGAAATATTAGATTCCAATTTCCATTAAGGAAAGGCATGGAACACTTTCCTAGAAAGAAAATTAAATTACCTTATGAATCTATTATGAGAGCCACTTATGGATTGCCTACCAAAGATGGCAATACCTAGATCTATTCTTGATTGTTATGCCTAGCTAGGGGCGTTAAACGATAGCTCTTGTTGGGAGGCAACCCAATTTTATTTTTATTCCTTGATTTTTGCTCCTGTTTAGTAATAAATAATTTATCTAGCCTCTGTTTTGGTTATGTTTTTTGTGTTTAATTAGTGTTTGTGCCAAGTAGAACCGTTGGGAAGACTTGGGGAAAGTCTTGTTGAACTTGCTGTAAAAAAACAGAAACTTTAGCGCTCACGAGAAATACTGTAATTTTTATTTGGAAAGTACTATTTAGTTAATTATTTTTGAACATGATTAATAGATAAATTACTCACGTCCATCAATTTATTTTAGAATTTTTGGGGTTCCAGAGCTTGCGCTAGCTACAGATTACTACAGACTGTTCTGTTTTTGACAGATTCTGTTTTTCGTGTGTTGTTTGCTTATTTTGATGAATCTATGGCTAGTAAAATAGTTTATAAACCATAGAGAAGTTGGAATACAGTAGTTATAACACCAATATAAATTAAGAATGAGTTCATTACAGTACCTTGAAGTGTTCTTTTATTTTCTTTCGCTAACGGATCTCACGAGATTTTCTACTGTAAGTTTTGTGTTGTGAAGTTTTCAAGTTTTGGGTAAAGATTTGATGGATTATGGAACAAGGAGTGGCAAAGAGCCTAAGCTTGGGGATGCCGACTGCACTCCCAAGATAATCTAAGGACACCTAAAAGCCATAGCTTGGGGATGCCCCGGAAGTCATCCCCTCTTTCGTCTACTTCTATCGGTAACTTTACTTGGAGCTACATTTTTATTCGCCACATGATATGTGTTTTGCTCGAAGCGTCTTGTATGATTTGAGTCTTTATTTTGTTAGTTTACCACAATCATACTTGCTGTACACACCTTTCGAGAGAGCCATACATGATTTGGAATTTGTTAGAATACTCTATGTGCTTCTCTTATATCTTTTGAGTTATATAATTTTGCTCTAATACTTCACTTATATCTTTTAGAGCACGGTGGTGGATTTGTTTTATAGAAACTATTGATCTCTCATGCTTCACTTAGATTATTTTGAGAGTCTTAATATCATGGTAATTTGCTCAAAATCCTAATATGCTAGGTATTCAAGAATAAAAAATTTCTCTTATGAGTGTGTTGAATACTATGATAAGTTTGATACTTGATACTTGTTTTGAGATATGGAGATGGTGATATTGAAGTCATGCTAGTTGAGTAGTTGTGAATTTGAGAAATACTTGTGTTGAAGCTTGTGATTCCCGTAGCATGCACGTATGGTGAAGCATTATGTGATGAAGTCGGAGCATGATTTATTTATTGATTGTCTTCCTTATGAGTGGCGGTCAGGGACGAGCGATGGTCTTTTCCTACCAATCTATCCCCTAGGAGCATGCGCGTAATACTTTTCTTTAATAACTTGTAGATTTTTGCAATAAGTATATGAGTTCTTTATGACTAATGTTGAGTCCATGCATTATACGCACTCTCACCCTTCCACCTTTGCTAGCCTCTCTAATACCGCGCACCTTTCGCCGGTATCATACACCCACCATATACCTTCCTCAAAACAGCCACCATACCTACCTATTATGGCATTTCCATAGCCATTCCGAGATATATAGCCATGCAACTTTCCACCATTCCGTTTATTATGACACACTCATGCATCATTGCATATCCCGGTACACCACCGAAGGCATTCACATAGAGTCATATTTTGTTCTAAGTATCGAGTTTTAATTGTTGAGTTGTATGAAAAATAAAAGTGTGATGATCATCATTATTCGAGCATTGTCCCAGTGAGGAAAGGATGATGGAGACTATGATTCCCCCACAAGTCGGGATGAGACTCCGGACAAAAATAAATAAATAAATAAAAGAGGCCAAAGAAGCCCAAATAAAAAAAGAGAGAAAAGAGGCCATAAAAAATAGAAGGCCCAAATAAAAAAATGAGAGAAAAAGAGAGAAGGGACAATGTTACTATCCTTTTACCACACTTGTGCTTCAAAGTAGCACCATGATCTTCATAGTAGAGAGTCTCTCATGTTATCACTTTCATATACTAGTGGGAATCTTTCATTATAGAACTTGGCTTGTATATTCCAATGATGGGCTTCCCCAAAATGCCCTAGGTCTTCATGAGCAAGCAAGTTGGATGCACACCCACTTAGTTTCTTTTTGAGCTTTCATATACTTATAGCTCTAGTGCATCCGTTGCATGGCAATCCCTACTCACTCACATTGATATCTATTGATGGGCATCTCCATAGCCCGTTGATATGCCTAGTTGATGCGAGACTATCTTCTCCCTTTTTGTCTTCTCCACAACCACCACTCTATTCCACCTATAGTGCTATATCCATGGCTCATGCTCAGGTATGGCGTGAAGATTGAAAAAGTTTTGAAAATGTCAAAAGTATGAAACAATTGCTTGGCTTGTCATCAGGGTTGTCCATGATTTAAATATTTTGTGTGGTGAAGATAGAGCATAGCCAGACTATATGATTTTGTAGGGATAACTTTCTTTAGCCATGTTATTTTGAGAAGACATGATTGCTTTGTTAGTATGCTTGAAGTATTATTATTTTTTATGTCAATATGAACTTTTGTATTGAATCTTTCGGATCTGAATATTCATACCATAATTAAGAAGAATTACATTAAAATTATGCCAAGTAGCACTCCGCATCAAAAATTCTGTTTTTATCATTTACCTACTCGAGGGCGAGTAGGAATTAAGCTTGGGGATGCTTGATACGTCTCCAACGTATCTATAATTTTTGATTGCTCCATGCTATATTATCTACTGTTTTGGATATTATTGGGCTTTATTATACACTTTTATATTATTTTTGGGACTAACCTATTAACCGGAGGCCCAGCCCAGAATTTATGTTTTTTGCCTGTTTTAGGGTTTCGAAGAAAAGGAATATCAAACGGAGTCCAAACGGAATGAAACCTTCGGGAACGTGATTTTTAGGAAGATTATGATCCGGGAGACTTGGACCCTACGTCAAGAAAAGAGGAGGCCTACCCCCAGGCGTGCCCTCCACCCTCATGGGCCCCCTGTTGCTCTACCGAAGTACTCCTTCCTCCTATATATACCTACATACCCCCAAACGATCAGATACAGAGCCAAAACCCTAATTCCACTGCCGCAACTTTCTGTATCCATGATATCCCATCTTGGGGCCTGTTTCGGAGCTCCGCCGGAGGGGGCATCGATCACGGAGGGCTTCTACATCAACACCATAGCCCCTCCGATGAAGTGTGAGTAGTTTACCTCAGACCTATGGGTCCATAGTTAGTAGCTAGATGGCTTCTTCTCTCTTTTTGGATCTCAATACAATGTTCTCCCCCTCTCTTGTGGAGAATTATTCGATGTAATCTTCTTTTTGCGGTGTGTTTGTTGAGACTGATGAATTGTGGGTTTATGATCAAGTCTATCTATGAATAATATTTGAATCTTCTCTGAATTATTTTATGTATGATTGGTTATATTTGCAAGTCTCTTCAAATTATCAGTTTGGTTTGGCCTACTAGATTGATCTTTCTTGCAATGGGAGAAGTGCTTAGCTTTGGGTTCAATCTTGTGGTGTCCTTTCCCAGTGACAGTAGGGGCAGCAAGGCATGTATTGTATTGTTGCCATCGAGGATAACAAGATGGGGTTTTCTTCATATTGCATGAGTCTATCCCTCTACATCATGTCATCTTGCTTAAGGCGTTACTCTATTTTTAACTTAATACTCTAGATGCATGCTGGATAGCGGTCGATGAGTGGAGTAATAGTAGTAGATGCAGGCAGGAGTCGGTCTACTTTTCTCGGACGTGATGCCTATATACATGATCATACCTAGATATTCTCATAACTATGCTCAATTCTGTCAATTGCTCAACAGTAATTTATTCACCCACCGTAGAATACTTATGCTCTCGAGAGAAGCCACTAGTGAAACCTATGGCCCCCAGGTCTATCTTCATCATATTAATCTCCTACTACTTAGTTATTTCCTTTGCTATTTACTTTGCCTTTATTTTACTTTTCATCTTTATCATAATAATACCAAAAATCTTATCTTATCATATCTATCAGATCTCACTCTCGTAAGTGGCCTTGTAGGGATTGACAACCCCTATTTGTGTTGGTTGCGAGGATTTATTCGTTTTGTGCAGGTGCGAGGGACTCGCGCGTAGCCTCCTACTAGATTGATACCTTGGTTCTCAAAAACTGAGGGAAATGCGTACGCTACATTGCTGCATCATCCCTTCCTCTTCGGGGAAAACCAACACAGTGCTCAGGAGGTAGCAATCTCACACATCACGGGTCACTTGTCGGCATTCCGGTCACAACAACACAGAGGCCGAGGAATGAATAATGATGGCGAGGACTATAACTGTACCAAGAATTCATAAGATGATGTGCAATTCCCATGACATTATTGATATAAAGATGGTAATATCCCAAGGTAGAACAGATCAAAGGATGGATTGGCAATTTGATCTGCGGAATAAAATTGCTTTGACCCAATCCTAGATATGAATGAGGTACTGGAGTTTGTTTCTCCTAGTCATTCCGAAATAGAACGGCTTAACGGACCACAGGAATAATATGCATCGACGAACGAATGTACACATACTCTAGACTATCGATTAATAGACAATGGTCAGAATACAAGTGAAGAGTAACAACTCAAGGAACATATATCTTTCTGAGTTGTGGATGCATAGATTAGTATGTCGAGCAAAGCTAAACATTTCTTTTGGATAACCCATGCAGAAAGGTAGAACTGGCAGATTCACAATGTAGAATGGAGAACTCATTAAGAGCACTCTGGTTGTGATCTTTTGGTTCAAAGAACTTCTGCCATAAGCAGTTCATGGTATTCGGAAGAAGGAAATACCACGGACCTCGAGGACTATCGCAAAGGTTACTAATATCCTAAAGGAACTAGCAAACACTATCAACAGGAGGTGAGTGGAGTGAATCTCCACTACAAAAAAAGACACATCCGTGACATTTTGGGCCGAACGATTTTTTTTCTGTCATACATATGACACTTCTATGACGATAATTGTGACAAAACCCGGTATCATCATAGATGTGGTGGGCTCCTACTTCTATGACAAAAAATCATGACAGAAAATGGGCTTTTCGTCCTGGGCGGGCCGGAGACGCAGCTGCATGACATTCTTTGGGCCGTCCATGACGGAAAAAACCATGGTAGAAGCGAGGCGAGGAAAATTTCGGTGAGTTCCCGGTTATAGTGGGAGGTCGGGGGCCGAGCGATGCATGTTTCTCTCATACACGTACGCGTGTGTGTGCGAGTCGTTGGCTCTAACTGAACCCGAGCGAGGCATTGGGCTCTAACTGAACCCGAGCGATTGCACTGCAGCCTACGCGTTACTGAACCCGAGCGATCGATCGATGGCTGTTAACTGAACCCGATCGAGCGATTCCTTCACTACTGCTGCTAACTGAAGCCGATCGATGCTGCCTCTGGGATGAACAGTGAGTGTTGCGGGAGGTTTTGGATGAACAGTGAGCGGTGGCGTTGCCTCTGGATGAACAGGACCCCGTGGTGTGCAGGGCTGGATAAACAGTAGACGGTGGAAGGGTGCCCATGGAGGGGTGGTTGAACAGGACCCCGTGGTGTGGAGGGCTGGATGAACAGTAGACGGTGGAGGGGTGGTTGAACAGTAGCCGGTGGAGTAGCGCGTGGTGGAGGCTGGATGAACAGGAGCCTCTGGAGGCTGGAGGAGGTCGATGGTAGCCCGTGGAGGCTGGAGGAGGTCGACGGTGGAGATGAACAGTATCCCGTGGAGTCCCGTTTTGCGGTACGCCACACCCCTCCCGATGAACAGGAACCCCGTTTCGACCGTAGGAGGTCCGTTTCGTCCATTTTGCGGTACGCCACACCCCTCCCGATCAACAGGACCCCCGTTTCGACCGTAGGAGGTCCGTTTCCTCCGTTTTGCGGTACGCCACACCCCTCCCGATCAACAGGACCCCCGTTTCGACCATAGGAGGTCTGTTTCCTCCGTTCTGCGCTATGCCAGGCCTCGTTTCCATCGCATGTTCTGTCCAAGCCCTCCCGATGAAGACAACCACGCATTTCGTTCCGACCCAGCCGGTTGGCTCCCACGCGTTCCATTGCCTCCCGATGAACACGACGCATTCCGTTGCCTCCCCATGAACACGACGCATTCCGTTGCCTCCCCATGAACACGACACATTCCGTTGCCTCCCCATGAACACGATGACGACGTTGTTTCTCTGTTCCGACCCAGCCATGTACACGAACCCTGGCCGTACGTATGCGCAAGTAGGCGTTCGAGACCCCGCCCATATGTACACATACGTGGCCGTATTTTCTTTCTTGCACCCTGGCCGTTGTACGTACGTGTACATGCTACGTGCGCGGCTCTACTATGACACGTGCGCGCCTCTACTACGACACGTGCGTGCATCTACATCGACCAGTATGTACGTACACGTTCGCGACCAGAATGACAACGCTACGTATGCTTCGACCAGGTGGGTCCCGACTGTCAGGCACTTCCTTGCGTGCGAAGATGTAGCTGGTGGGTCCCAGCTGTCAGGGGGTGAATCGTTTTTTTGCCCGGACGCACTTCCTTGCGTGCGAAGGTGTAGCTGGTGGGTCCCAGCAATCAGGGGGAAACGTTTTTTTCATGAAATATGGTGGCCCGTCCGGTGGGTCCTCGCTGTCAGGTGGTGGAATAATTATTTTGCACGTAATAAGGAGACACTTCCTTGCTGCGGCCGTGGACCCAGCTGTCAGCCTCTCCATGTATAGTCCACGTCCGATGGAAGCCATTCCTTGACCACGTTGACCATGCCGCGCTGAGAGCACCAAGGCGGTGGACGATGGCGAGGCCTAGGAAGGGGATGACGCGGAGCCGGAGAAGACGCGATAGTGGATGCCCATGCGTAGAGGAGTATGAGGGTTCACTGGTTTGCTGTGGTGTGAGGCTGCCGTCGCCGTAGAATAACAGGGGGTGTGGGTGAGTAGAGGGATGGCCTGGCCAGCGGTGGGAGTAGTAGGGGGCGGTGAGGCCTCCGCCGCATCGCAGCCGGCCACGGGAGGCAGGAGCACGAGGCACGACCGGCGCTGGTTTGGGCGGCTGGAGCAAGAAGACCAAAGGTTGAAGAAGCACTACGGCCGTTGGATGGACATTTTACGGTCACTGGAGCTAGAATTATGCATATTGACTAAGTTGACAAAGCCCTCCGTCCCCGTCAACTTAGTAGGCCCACAAGTCAGCCTGCCACTATACTGGGTCCCAGCTAACAGGGGGAGTATTCATTTTTTTGTGCGTAATAAGGAGGCACTTCCTTGTGTGCAAAGATATAGCTGGTGGGTCCGAGCTGTCAGTGGCGGTAACATTTTTTTCGTGAAATACAGAGGCCCTTTTGGTGGGTCCCTGATGTCAGGTGGAGGAATCATTATTTTGCGCGTAATAAGGAGGCATTTCCTTGCGTGCGGTCATGGACCCAGCTGTCGGCCTCTCCACGTACAGTCCACTTCAGATGCATGTCGGTCGTTGACCATGTTGACCAGGCCGCGCCGAGAGCACCAGGGCGGTGGACGACGGCGAGGCCTAGGAAGGGAATGACATGGAGGCAAGGAAGACTTGGCAGTTTTTTCCCATGTGGAGGGGAGTACGACTGTACGAGGGTTTACTGGTTCGTCTGCCGTCGTCGGAGAATAATAGCAGGTGTGGGTGAGTAGAGGGATGGCTAGGCCAGCGATGGGAGTACGGTGGGGCGGTGAGGCCTGCGTGGCAGCAGAGCAGGCCGCGGGGAGGAGGGAGCAGGCAGTCTCGCCAACGCTTGTTTGAGGAGCTGGAGCAGGAAGAGCAGAGATTGAAGAAGCACGACGGCCGTTGGATGGACATCGTACGGTCATTGGAGCTAGAATCGTTCATATTGACTAAGTTGACAAAGCCCTCCATCCCCGTCAACTTAGTAGGCCCACAAGCCAGCCTCCCACCATGGTGGGTCCCAGCTAGCAGGGGGAGTATTCATTTTTCTGTGCGTAATAAGGAGGCACTTCCGGTGGGTCCGAGCTGATAGCGGGGGGAACGTTTTTTTCGTGAAATACGGTGGTCTGTCCGGTGGGTCCCAGCAGTCAGGGGCTAACGTTTTTTTCGCGAAATACGACGGCCCGTCTAGTGGGTCCCAGCAGTCAGGGGGGAAACGTTTTTTCCGTGAAATACTGGTGGCCCGTCCGGTGGGTCCCTGTTGTCAGGTGGAGGAATAATTATTTTGCGCGTAATAAGGAGGCACTTCCTTGTGGCTGCCATGGACCCAGCTGTTAGCCTCTCCATGTAAAGTACTCTTCCGATGGAAGTCGGTCGTTGACCACATTGACCACGTCGTGCCAAGAGCACCACAGTGGTGGACGACGGCGAGGCCTAGGAAGGGGACGACGCGGAGCCAGGGAAGACGTGGCAGTGGATGCCCAAGCGGAGAGGAGTATGAGGGTTCGCTGGTTTGGCTGCGGTGTGAGGCTGCCATCACCGCAGAATAACAGGGGGAGTGGGTGAGTGGAGGGATGGCCTGGCCAGCTGTGGGAGTAGTATGGGGACGGTGAGGCCTCTGCGGCAGCACAGCTAGCCACGGGAGGCAGGAGCATGCGGCACGACCGGCGCTGCTTTGGGCGGCTGGGGCAAGAAGACCAGAGGTTGAAGAAGCACTACGGCCGTTGGATGGACATCGTTGACCATGCCGCGCTGAGAGCACCAGGGCGGTGGACGACGGCGAGGCCTACGAAGGGAACGACACGGAGCCGAGGAAGCCACGGCAGTGGCTGCCCACACGGTGGAGAGTACGAGGGTTGACTGGTTCGGCTGCCGTCGCCGGAAAATAACAGGAGGTGTGGGTGAGTAGAGGGATAGACAGGCCAGGGATGCGAGTATGATGGGGCCATGAGGCCTGCCCGGCAGCACTGCCGGCCACAGGAGGCGGGAGCAGGTGGTTCCGATGGCGCTGGTTTGGGCGGCTGGGGCAGGAAGATCAGAGACTGAAGAAGCATGATTGCCGTTAGATTGACGTCTAACGGTCTAACGCTGGTAGAGTCGATTGTTTACTAAGTTTCTTTTTTGAGAAACCTTGTGTACGCATGAACTTAGTAGGCCCACAAGTCAGCCTCCAAATCTGTGGCAGACAACATAAAGCCCATTTGCTATTTTTTATAATTTGCAGCCCATTTGCTAATTCTTAAGTAATTTATTACAGCCCATTTTCTGCCCAGGACCACGGTCAAAAAGTTCAACCTTATTTTGCATATTTTGATGGAGTACGAACTGTTGTAATCTCGAAATGATAAACATTTTCTTAAGAACTTATTGATTTGCCAAAAAATCGTTTTGTTTTTGTAAGCAAATAAGACGTGGGACAATTGAGTTGGTTTAAGGGAAACCAGTGGTAAAAATCAGCGCTGGGTGGGAAAAAACAACAAAAATAAGGATGTAAATATGAAAAGGGAATTGTATGTGTTTTCAATATAATGATACGTGTATATGAACTAGTAAAACTATAGGTAGAGATTAAAATGGATGTAGGACATGCGTTTCAAGAGGAAAATATAACTGGGTTGTGTGTTTGATTCAGTAAAAAAACTACCTGCAAATGTTGTAAGACAAAATATAACTAACGCTGGCGGGCCAGAGGCCAGTAGATACCTGCTGGATCTTTGTGCCCCGTTGTCGTCATGGGCTAGGCCTATTAAAAACAAAACCAACCCTGGGCAGTCTACAGCCCAGTTGAAACTAGCTCGACCTGAAAAAACAATATACGTGCTCAATAAATGAGAGAATTCTGCAAGTATGGACTGATAACTGGGATGCATCACGGATATTGTTTTTTATCGTGATAATAAGTTCATGCACATGTTTCGAAAAAATTGGAGAACTGGGAATTCGAACGGCGGGTGCTTATGCTACCCATCAAATAAAAATCAGGTGCCTGAAAATTCATTTCGAAACAAATGATTCAGCTTTATATCCACGTCGACCCTCGGCATGATGGTTGGAAGAAAATGCAAGTTCATACCAAAAGATCGTTAACAACAATACCAACTTGCAGACGGCAAGGTAGTACAACTACCAATACCAAACTAACTTATAATCTTTTTACTCCTGGCCCTAGTGTTCGTCTGGTAGAAAATCTTGCAGAGGACCAGCTCCCGCTCCTTCTCTTGCTCCAGGTCCCCGAGGTGGTACTGGTGCATCACCCAGTTGGTCCTCTGCTGGTCGAAGTTCTTGTTGGTGTGCAGCACCAGAACCTTTTTGCTGCCCATCTGCCGGCTGTTGACCATCACCAGCAAGGTATTGCCGGTCTTGTGCCACATCGCATACATGCTGTCGGATTTCGGGTTCCGGCAGACCCTTGAGGTTCGAACACTGGGGTGCGCGCGGAGATTTCGCCTCCTATCTACCTGCACCCCTCCGCCATGCTAGGATCTAAACTATGGAAGGAACAACACAAGAGACACAGGGTTTATACTGGTTCGGGCCACCATTGTGGTGTAATACCCTACTCCAGTGTGTGGTGTGGTGGATTGCCTCTTGGGCTGATGATGATGAACAATACAAGGAAGAACAGCCTCACGAGGGTCTGTTCTTGGCTGGGGCGACGAACTGCTGGGAGGAGTTCAGTCACCTTTTTCTCTCTCTCTCTCTCTGATCGAGACTCTCTCTAACAAACCTCTTCCTTCTAACCCTTGCTTCCAACCAACCGACCCCTTTGCTCTGTGGGTGGCTGGTCCTATTTATAGAGGCCCTGGTCCTCTTCCCAAATATCGAGCGGGAAGGGAGCCAACAATGGCGGGCTAATTTGAAAGGGTGAAAGTGCGTTATATCGACTAGAGGGGGGGTGAATAGGCGATTTTTATGAAAGTCTTCAAAGCGTGAAAGTTATGAAGACAAACAGTACAAATATGTCTATTACTTATGCAGCGGAAGTTAGATTACACTAGGCAAGTCATGGTCAAGTATTCAGTTGAGTGAATTCAGAATGACAAGTAGCAGCAGTGTAATAAGGATCGGGTAGGAAGAAGTTATGAAGCCAATTAAATCATACAGTTATGTTGTGAAGACAAAAGATAGAGCAAGCATGCAATGGCTTCACAATGAATAACAGTAAGTTGAAGGGAAGTGAAGATGAAACCAGTGACACGTTGAAGACAATGATTTGTTGGACCAGTTCCAGTTGCTGTGACAACTATACGTCTGGTTGGAGCGGCTAGGTATTTAAACCAAAGGACACACAGTCCCGGACACCCAGTCCTAAACACGCAGCTCAGGACACCCAGTCCTCACCGTTTTCTCCTTGAGCTAAGGTCACACAGACCTCGCCCAATCACTCTGGTAAGTCTTCAAGGTAGACTCCCAAACCTTCACAGACTTCGTTCACCGGCAATCCACAATTTCTCTTGGATGCTCAGAACATGACGCCTAACCGTCTGGAGGATGCACAGTCCTCAAGTGTAATAAGTCTTCAGATCACTCAAACAAGAAGACTAAAGTGATGCCCAATTTACTCTGGCTCTGGGTGGTTAGGGATTTTCTCCTCGCTACGAATTTTCTCTCAAAGGCTTTGAGGTGGGTTGCTCTCAAACGACAAAAGCCGTGCACTGAAATCTGAGCAGCCAACCGTTTATGGTTGTAGGGATGGACTATTTATAGCCACTAGGCAACCCGACCTGATTTGTCCGAAATGACCCTGGGTCACTAAGGAACTGACACGTGTTCCAACGGTCAGATTTCGAACTCACATGGCAACTTTACTTGGGCTGCAAGTAAAGCTGACTTGTCCGACTCTGGACAAGATTTGCTCTCATAGTCTTCGCTCGAAGACATAGGATTTGAATTAGGCATCACTTCAGTCATTCTGACTGGTTCTCTTGGACCCCACTTAACAGTACGGTGGTTCCTATGACTCAACACAAATGAAATAAACTACGAAGGATCTAAGTCTTCGAGTTCCATAGGCTTCACGTGGTGTCTTCTCTTGTCATAGTCTTCAATGTGAATATCTTCATGTACCACCATTGTCTTCAATGTCTTCATACATTTTTAGGGGTCATCTCTGGCAGTAAAACCGAATCAATGAGGGACTTCTACCTGTGTTATCCTGCAATTCTCACAAACACATTAGTCCCTCAACTAGGTTTGTCGTCAATACTCCAAAACCAACTAGGGGTGGCACTAGATGCACTTACAATCTCCCCCTTTTTGGTGATTGATGACAAACTAGTTGAAGTTTTCAACGGGGAACATAATTTGTGAAATTGTAAAGGAATTGTCTTCATAAGCTGCAAGGGCTCCCCCTGAAGATGTGCATATAAATAATTTTCTTCTTGAATGCAAATGCACATGGCAGGTTGTACTTGTGGAGATCCACTTCAACTTATGATGACAATCCACTATGCATGTTAGAGTATACGAAGATAATGACATGCCTAATGGAAAATGGACGTCTGCAGAATGATCTAAGTGCGGAATTTATCGTCGCACATGTGGAATTTGTCTTCGCATAACAGAGTCACAAACAGGTAGCAGACGACCATCAAGTCTAAGTGTTACAACTCAAAGAAGCAAATGTAGCAAAAACGGGAGTTGTAAGCACGAAGCAAAATGTAGCAAAATATAAAGGCACCCGCCCATAGTGACCCGCTTGAAGACTATAAACATCATACGCTTCTCCCCCTTTTGCCAGTGATGACCAAAAAGGTTTGAAGACATAGAGTTTTCTACGCGTTCCCAGGCGCAGCAGGGTCGGTGGAGGTGTGTGGCGGTGCAGACGAGCTTGGTGCAGATTCGACGCGCGCTAAAGTAGGTGGAGGTGATGTAGCATCGTCGTCTTCTTCGATAATCCAGGCAGACACCGTGGCAGCAGAGGAAGAGAACTCGGAGTCTTCAAGTGACGGAGTTCCGCGCAGCACAGCTCTTCTGGGAGGTGTGGAGTCAAACTTGAATCTCTCTCTGAAGCCATCCTCGTGAAGATCAGCTTCAGAGCACAGCATTGTGAGTCCTTTACAGGTGCGGCGACAAGTTTCATGTGCTACAAATGCATTCTTGGTGGCAAGATTTCTGATGCGGTTGACATCCACCAAGATGCTTTTCATCTGCCTCTTGAGCCAGTAGTGATGCCTATCTTGCTTTTGGTGAAGAGCCACAAGAAGCTCTCGGTCATTGAGGGCACAAGCGCGCTTCTTGGGTCTCTGAGCAGCTGTGCTGTCAGTGGCTTCAGTAGATGCAGGTGCACGTGTGGTGCCAGCCAACGGATACACTCTGGAGATGGCTTCAACACCCTCAACATTCTGAGTGAAGCTCTGGTGTTCTGCATTGTGAAGACTTAATGGTTGCTTGGCAGGCTCAGGATATATTGCTTCAGTAGATGTGTCCACATCTGGCAAGAAAATCCGATGGTTGTGGGCTGAAGGCTGATATGAGATTGCAGAGTGCAGTTTGATCAGCCTCATAACCCAAGGAGCATAAAACTTCAAGCCAAAGAGATCTGAGCCGGATGCTGCAAGCTGACGAATGAAGAAATCCTGTGCGTTGAAGCATTTTCCATGAAGAATACAGAATATGAGAGTCTTCATTGCACCTTCAATCTTGGCATATTGAGAGTGTCCCTTAACGGGCCATAGAGTCCGCCTTATGATGTGATATATGGTTCTGGGCAGGTACTCTAAGTCTTCAACGAAGAACTCAGTTGGATAGGGTGCATTATGAGGAAATGGCTTCATCATTGAGAGCATCTGACTCATATTTGGCTCAGGCCGCTGGAATATGCTCTCAATTGCTTCAGCATGGAGTTGACAGCCTTCCTCGAAGAATTCGCCAAGAGTGGGCAGGCCGGTAAGCTCAATGATATCGAATGCATTGGCTTCATGATGGACATTGCCGGTCATCCACTCTAGGACCCAAGTCTCCGGATCTCTGTTGTAGCCTTTGATATGCAGGGTGGCATAGAATTGAAGCAGAAGCTCTTCATTCTAGTGCTGTTCATCTGTGATAAAAGGCAGCAGACCCACTTGTCTGAAGCAATCCAGTGCTTCTTCCAGGCCGGGCAGACCAGCAACAGCTTCAACCTCAAGGCGCTTGTGCGGGAAAATGCGACCTTGGTTGTATAGGATGCATGAATAATAGCTGCGTTGTGGATAGCTCCAGAACCTGTCTGATACAATCCGTTCCCTTGAATAAGGGTTCTTGGAGCTGTTGAAGAACGTGTTATCTGCCCTGAAGCTATTGATGTTAAAGGAGCCAGGAGCTGATGCAGGACCTGGGAACCTTGGCAGTCGTGGGATCGGCTTCTAGACCTGAGGCCGGTGTGCAACATGATAGTTGAATTGTGGACCGGCAGCAGACTCAGGCACAGAAGTGTCAGGAGCAGTAGCTTCAGTGTCTTCTGAAGCTGTTGTTGGGGAGGGCTCCACATTGCCTTCGGTGTTGTTTGTGGCAGCCTCAGCATTTTCAGCCTCCACTCGTGTAGTGGGAGGGACAACTTCAGGCACGTTCTCCTGGAGAATTGCTTCTTGTTGGAGCGGTGGAGTTGGAGCTTGTGGTTCTTCTTCATTCTCTTCGGCTGATGCAGCCGGAATGTCTTCAGCAGGATCTTGAGGCCTTGGTCCCTTGCGAAGCCTGCGGAATGCAGACGACGCCGTTGGAGTTGGAGTGGGCTGGGCCTCATTGTCTTCCTCTTGTGGGCGATCCACCCACGATGCATCTTGTGTAATTGGCGTCAATGGACGACCAATACTGATCAGTTCGGTTGTCTCAAGCTGAGGAAGGGCTGCATCATCTTGTACATTGTCTTGGAGACCAATGTCTTCAGCAGCGATGGGGTCGGCTGCTGGAATGTCTTCAGCGTCAGGAGCCTCTGTGGGAGCAGGCTCATGAACTGTCAGCTGACGATTTGCGTCAGGATAGATGACAGAGAGGGGTTCAACTATTAAGGGATCTGTGGGAGCAGCCCGAGCTCTCTTGGTCTTGCGCTTCTTCTTGGTGGGGTTAGAAGGAGAGGCTTCAGAGTGTTTCCTCTTCTTCGCTTCAGCTTCAGCTGTCCTTGTCTTCTTGAGCTCTGACGCAGTGGACCGGCTCTTTGGCTTTGAGCCAGTCGTAGCAGTGGGGAAGACAATCGGAACAGCTTCTGATCTTGGTGCCTCTGGTTCAGTGGTGGCAGTCTTCTTTTTCTTAGCGGCCATCCTGGGGTCGATGCCGGGACGCCCAAGTACCTTGCGCTTCTCGGCCTCATTGTAGGCCTGCACACAGCGATCAGCCAGAGTCTTCATCCGCTCACGGGAACCTTGAGCTTCAGCACGCTTCTTCAAAAAGTTCTCCTTTAGCTCGTGCAACATGATCTTGAAGTTTTTCACTTCTTGCACGCTGAGCTTGGCCATGTGCTTCTTGAACTGAGCTTTTTCAAAATCAATTTTCTGCTTCAGTTCAACAATGCGCTGGGCAATTGCAAGTTCTGAAGCAATAGCGCCTTGGAAAGCGACGCTGAGGCCAACGGGCAGCTGAAGGTCTTCGAAGCTGATGCTTGGTGAGGCAAACCATTCATCGATGAAGTTGTGGATGATGGCGACATCAAACAGAGGCAGATTGTTGAAGATTTCAGCCTCTTCCTTGCTCTTGATGAGCTGCTCAAGAGCATCATCTCCAAGATCTTCATCGCTTGACAGATCAATGGTTTCGCTGCGCAGAATGGCAGCAGCTGTGAGCTCTTTGCCTGTGTGTGGCTGAGGCTTCTTGGCTTCTTGGGGCTTGGAGACTCGTGATAAGTCTTCAGACTGCACGCTGGCTTCAGGAGGTGCAGTTGCCAATGGCTTCGCTCTGGAGATTTTGGGAGAAGCGGCCGGCTTTGAAGCTTTTGGCTTCTTCATCTGCTTTGGCTTCGGCGCAGCAGGAGCGTCATCAGACTCAGTGTGTGCTGGAGGGTCATTCACGGTAGTCCCTTGGACTAG
Organism: Triticum urartu; assembly: GCF_056163025.1. Taxonomy (NCBI): domain Eukaryota; kingdom Viridiplantae; phylum Streptophyta; class Magnoliopsida; order Poales; family Poaceae; genus Triticum; species Triticum urartu. Next base: position 563,629,079 of record NC_141875.1, read on the forward strand.
GATGCGGGTGATGAGGCCTGCTAGATTGGCATACGGACCGATGATATTGGGTTCGGCGTCGCGTGTGCCATACGCCCTTGGCGCAGATGGACCAGGGTTGAAGTCTAACCCCAGCTTCTTCTTGTTTTGCTTCGCAGAGTTCTGAGCAAACTGAAAGTTGCGCTTGAACAGATTGTCATCGCGACACCAGAGTAGTGATGATGGATGAGCATCAGCAGGCTGCGGTCCTCTGACCATGCATGGGTAGAAGCCTTGAGCAATGGCTTCATCTCTGGACCTGGGTACGAGATTTTTGTATAGTACGTCTCCCCATGGTCTCTTGATGGCGCACTTCTCCGCATACTCCTGAGTGACGAAGCGGTATTGGAACCACTGCTCTGCCCAATATCTTCGAATCCATTGGATTCGTGTCTTGTGCTAACCATAGCTCTCTTCAGGATCAGTTTTGTACATCTCTGCCAATTCATCAGGAAGATCTTTGGACGTTCCACCACGTCGCTGTCTGCCTCCCTTCCTTGCTGCTGTTTCTGAAGCCATGAATCTTAACTTGGAAGGCTTCAAGATGTTCAAAGGCTTCAAAGGCTTCCTTTTGCTTGACCAACAAGCACTGGCTTCAGGAGAGTTGATGTGATGCTGTAAGAATTCTGCAAATGAATGCAGACTATGAGAACCAAAGGATTCTCCCACGGACATGTACCTGTGACAGCATTAAGGTGCGAGGGAAGGGGAAGAGGTCATATGCATTCTCAGAAGATTTTGAAGATAAATCGGTTTAGAAGACATTGACCTCAGCTTGCGAAGACATTCGCTCATAGAAAAGAAGTTGGTTCCAGATTTGTACGAACCCACAGATCAGTACAAGTGAGGAATCTAACTACTTCATGAAGCATAAGTGAATATTCTAGGAAGGTTATGAGATGCAGACTGAGAGAGATCTAACTTGTGAGAACAGAAACTTCTTATGGCAGAAAGTGACTGAACTATAGGATCAAGAGAGGCTGTAAAAAGAGGTTTTATTTACCACACTTGGAACTGCTAGACGAAGTGGGAGATGAGGCCGAGCAGTTCGATCCTCCGTGCCCTAACTTGGCGACGGAAGACAGCTACGGCGACGGCGGAGAGGTCGAAGTCCGCGGTCGGCGTGAAAACGGCGTCGGAGAGGTTGCGGCAGTGAAGCGCTTCGTCACCGGCGTCGTCAAGAGCTAGCGGTGGCGCTAGGGTTTGTGCGAGGGTGGAAGAAAGAAAATGACCGTTGTGAATCGTGTACTTATAGGCATAGAGGCGGCACTGCGCTATTACACAGGTGCCCCTGGCGATTTGCATCTGAACAACACGTGTCCACCATGCGGAATATCGGGGGCAGTTCCACATCCCACGCACGCCTGGATTGTCGGGTGGTCGTTCCTACTTCTCCGGATTTCTTGTGGATGAATGAGCATTGAAAATGATTTTAAAGTTTGTCTCTGTGTCTTCTGCTGACAAGGACGCAGAGAAGACATTCGACAGTTTCAATAGAATGCATATGACTTGGAGAGATAGAGTTTGAGGTAGAAAGCATAGAGAGGTTAGGGTCCGATCACATTCACTTAGTTCAAAAGATTCAAACAAGAAGACATAGCTATAAATGAATGCTGTAGAGGACAGAACACTAGTACATATATATATCTATATAATCAACGTAGTGAAGATAATCATGAAGACATATTGAGATTGAAGCCAAACCAAATGTGAAGACATTGCGAGGTAACGCCATGAGTGAAACACTTCAAAATAGAACGTTTGGTGGTGGCGTTACCCACCGTATAGGAAGTATTAGACCCAGACACGGCACACAATTATCGTGGCGCTCCGAAGTCAAATTCCACATTAATGTATTCACACTTAGAATGAATGTCTTCATTGATTGAAGATATACATTACTTCGTGTGTTGCACATCTAAGTCATCAATATGCATAAGTGTTAGGATGTGTGCCTGATCAGAGGACATGTGAGGATTCCAAGATATTTAGCTCACACCGTAACTTGCAAAATCTCTTCTCATCCAAGGGCTTAGTGAAGATATCTGCCAATTGCTCTTCAGTGTTGACGTGTATGATATCAATATCTTCCTTTGCAACATGATCTCTGAGAAAATGATGACGAATTTCAATGTGCTTTGTCTTCGAGTGCTGAACTGGGTTGTTGGCGATCTTGATGGCGCTTTCGTTGTCGCAGTAAAGAGGCACTTGCTTCAGATGAATGCCATAGTCCTTGAGAGTTTGCTTCATCCACAGAAGCTGAGCGCAGCAAGATCCAGCAGCAATGTATTCAGATTCAGCAGTGGAGAGGGATACACAGTTCTGCTTCTTTGAAGACCAACATACAAGTGATCGTCCCAGAAAGTGGCATGTGCCTGACGTAGACTTCCAATCAACCTTGTCACCAGCATAATCAGCATCCGAGAATCCAACCAGATCAAACTCTGAGCCCTTTGGATACCATAATCCTAGAGTTGGTGTGTGAGCCAAATATCGAAGAATTCGCTTCACAGCTAAGTGATGCGACTCCTTTGGTGCCGCTTGGAATCGAGCACACATGCAAACACTAAGCATAATATCTGGCCTAGATGCACATAAATAAAACAAAGAACCAATCATGGAGCGGTATACCTTTTGATCGAACTCTTTACCATTGTCGTCGGGACCCAGATGATGTTTGGCTGGCATTGGTGTTGTGAAGCCTTTGCAGTCTTGCATACCGAACTTCTTCAAGCACTCTTTAAGATATTTCTCTTGAGATATGAAAATGCCGTTGCGTTGTTTCCGTATTTGAAGACCGAGGAAGAACTTCAGCTCCCCCATCATGGACATATGATATTGCTCTTGCATCATATAGCCAAACTCTTCACTGTACTTCTGATTGGTGTAGCCGAAGATAATGCCATCCACATATATTTGGCACACGAACAGTTCACCATCATATGTCTTCGTGAAGAGAGTGGGATCTACGGAACCAGGTATGAAGCCTTTGCTCTTCAGGAAGTATTTGAGTGTATCATACCAGGCTCGAGGGGCTTGTTTGAGGCCATACAGTGCCTTATTGAGCTTGTATACCATGTCAGGATGTTTTGGATCTTCAAACCCTGGTGGTTGTGCAACATACACTTCTTCTTCAATCTTGCCATTGAGAAAGGCACTCTTCACATCCATTTGATATAGAATTATGTTGTGATGATTTGCATAGGCCAGCAGAATACGTATGGCTTCAAGTCTAGCCACAGGAGCAAAGGTTTCATCGAAGTCAATGCCTTCCACTTGAGTATATCCTTGAGCAACAAGGCGAGCTTTGTTTCTGATGATCTGACCATGCTCATCTTGCTTGTTGCGGTATATCCATTTTGTGCCTATTATGTTATGCTTCCGTGGATCAGGACGCTTAACCAATTCCCATACATTGTTCAGTTCAAACTGTTGAAGCTCTTCTTGCATTGCTTGAATCCATTCAGGTTCCATAAAGGCTTCTTCGACTTTCTTCGGTTCTGAAATTGAGACGAATGCGAAGTGCCCACAGAAATTTGCCAGTTGAGTTGCCCTTGAACGAGTGAGTGGACTAGGTGCATTGATGCTATCAATTATTCTGTCAATCTGCACTTCATTGACAACACGAGGATGTATAGGGAGAAGACTTTGCTCTTGCTGATATATGTTGTCATTGGGAGGAATATCTTCAGACTGAGCATTGTCTTCATATGGATCAGGTGTTGAGATGATAAGTTCTTCTTCAGGATGAGCTTCAGAAGGTACAATTTCTCTAGTTCCCATAAGCTTGATTGATTCACTAGCTGGAACTTCATCAAGCACATTTGGCAGTTGCTCTCTTTGTGAACCATTGGTTTCATCGAACCGCACATCCACTGTTTCAACCACTTTGTAGTGAAAGAGATTGAAGACTCTGTAGGAGTGCGAATCCTTTCCATATCCAAGCATGAAGCCCTCATGTGCTTTTGGTGCAAACTTTGAGGTGTGGTGTGGGTCCTTGATCCAGCATCTTGCACCAAATACTCTGAAGTAACTGACGTTTGGCTTCTTGGTAGTTAGGAGTTCATAAGATGTCTTGTTCAGAAGCTTGTGAAGATAAACACGATTGATTGTATGGCATGTAGTGTCAATAGCTTCAGTCCAGAATTTTCTTGGAGTCTTGTATTCATCTAGCATTGTTCTGGCCATCTCAATGAGTGTTTTGTTCTTGCGTTCAACGATGCCATTTTGCTGTGGCGTATACGGAGCTAAGAATTCATGAGTGATGCCCAATGTATCAAGATATGTGCCAAGGCCAGTGTTCTTGAATTCAGCGCCGTTGTCACTTCTGATGTGCTTTATCTTGGCGCCATAATTGTTCATGGCTCGATTGGCGAATCGTCTGAAGACATCCTGCACTTCAGTCTTGAAAAGGATTATGTGCACCGAAGTATATCTAGAATAATCATCAACAATTACGAAGCCATAGAGGCAAGCAGTAGTGGAAAAGGTTGAGTAGTGAGTGGGACCAAAAAGATCCATATGAAGTAGTTCGAAGGGTCGAGTAGTGGTCATGATTGTCTTCGAAGGATGTGTTGCCCTTGTCATCTTCCCTGCTTCACAGGCACCGCATAAGTGATCTTTCTTGAACTTGACGCCCTCGATGCCTATGACATGCTTCTTCTTTGCAAGGGTGTGGAGGTTCCTCATCCCAGCATGCCCAAGCCTCCGATGCCAGAGCCAGCTTTCTGAAGCTTTTGCAAGAAGACATACTGCAAGCTGTGGCCCTGCTGAGAAATCTACCACATACAAGTCATCTTTCCGATACCCTTCAAACACTAGAGACTTGTCAGATTCCATTAGTACCAGGCAACGATATTTTCCAAATATTACGACCATGTTCAAATCGCAAAGCATTGAGACAGACATTAAGTTGAAGCCAAGGGATTCAACAAGCATGACTTTGTCCATGTGTTGATCCTTTGAGATTGCAACTCTACCTAGACCCAATACCTTACTTTTACCAGTGTCAGCAAATGTGATGTGGTTCTTGTCGGATGGACGTAAGGTTGAGTCCATAAAGAGGCTTCTTTTGCCAGTCATGTGATTTGTACACCCACTGTCAATAATCCATTCTGAAGACTCTAAAGACGCTTGTGTCGTACCCTACAGTGCAGTTAGGGGGATAGGCTTCACGAAGAGAATTGTGAAGCAAAAACATTTGACAAACCAGTGGGTTATGAAAACTTAGATTCAGGTTAGGACTGATAGAAAGAGTAGCATGCGATTCAGGAACGAAATACATAGTGATGCCATTAGGGCATTTTATCTTGCGCCCTGCAAGATTTTTAAGGTCCCCAGCAATAGCGTCAGAGGATTTTGGTTTTCTGCTGGAGACCTTTCCCTGCAAAAGAGAGTTAAGCTTTCTTAACCACCCACATCTTCAAGGGTGGCTTAGAAGAAATAAGTCTAAGTGCATCATCTGAGAACTTTGGCTTTGGAGCCCTAGCAAACAGTCTAGCAGGAGGACAATAGTACTCATAAGAATAGGCAGAATAGTTCTTGGTCATATGAACATGACGGTTTGATGAACCGATCTCATATTCATATGCCTGAGTATGATTTCCCTGCAAAACATTTGCGTTAGTGCGACTCAGGTGAGTCCTCTGTCTGTATGAAGCCTTTGGACCATATGAAGCCTTTGGTCTGAGGTTCGTCTTCTTCATGTGAGGTGTCATGAAGACATTCACAGGAAGATTCTCCAGACACGTTTTTGGAACCCAGATCTTCTTCATGGGCGGTCCATTCCTGCAGTTAGTACCAATGTACCTGGCAAACACTTCACCATTCTGATTTTTAAACAGTTTATAGTTTGCATCAAAGGATTCATCAATGATAATGGGGTTAGCACAAGTGAAGCCAGACAGATTCGATGGATCTGCTGAGGATGCCTTTGCAGCAACCCATGTGGTTTTGGGGTACTGCTCAGGTTTCCAGTAAGAGCCATCTGCATTTATTTTCCTTGTGAACCCAACACCCTCTTTCCTAGGGTTTCGGTTCAGAATCTACTTCTTAAGGACATCACATAATGTCTGATGCCCTTTAAGACTTTTGTACATCCCTGTTTCAAGCAATGTCTTCAACCTAGCATTCTCATCAGCAATAGCAGTGGTATCCTCAGCAGAGGGGTTAGTTACCATTTCAACAGTTGAAGATATTGCAACAGCAGTAGCAGTGGAACATTCAGCAACAGAAGTAGCATTATCATGCTCAATGCATTTAAGGCATGGTGGTTCAAATCCTTCCTGAGCGGAACTGATCCGTTCGGCTCGAAGTGACTCGTTTTCCTTTTGAAGATCTTCATGATCCGCTCTCAACTTCTCAAGTTCTTGCTTCCTTTGAAGATAATCATAGGAAAGCTTTTCATGAGTAGTTGAGAGAGTCTCAAGACGATCTTCAAGTTCCTGATACTTAACGTGAAGATTTTTTATGTCTTCAATTAAGGATTCAGATCGAGTCATTTCAGCACCCAACAGATCATCGCTTCTGTCTAACAGTTTTTGAATATGTTCCATGGCCTTTTGTTGTTCAGTTGCAATTTTAGCAAGTGTTTTGTAGCTGGGTTTTGAATCACAATCAGAGTCATCGTCACTGGATGTTTGATAGTGAGTAGTGCGTTTGGTTACCTTGGCAGCACGGGCCATGAAGCAGTAGGTAGGAGTTGAGTCGTCCTCGTCATTTGCGTCGGTGTTGGTGAAGTCATTGTCTTCAGTGTTGAAGATGGACTTGGCAACGTATGCAGTAGCCAGACTCGCAATGCCAGAATCAGATTCCTCCTCAGACTCCACCTCTGCCTCCTCAAATGCGGACTCCTCCTCAGAATCCATTTCCTTGCCAACAAACGCACGTGCCTTGCCAGATGAGCTCTTCTTGTGTGATGAAGACTTTGAGGAAGACTTGGAAGAAGACTTTGAATATTTCTTTTTCTTCTTGTCGTCAGAGTCATATTCCTTGCTCTTCTTCTTCCTTCTGTTTTCATTGTCCCACTGTGGACACTCAGAGATAAAGTGTCCAGTTTTCTTGCACTTGTGGCATGTTTTCTTCTTTTAGTCATGAGCAGAAGCTTCATCATTCCTTGAGCTTGATCGTGAAGACTTTCTGAAGCCTTTCTTCCTGGTGAATTTCTGGAACTTCTTCACTAGCATTGCAAGTTCTCTTCCAATGTCTTCAGGATCATCAGAACTGCTGTCAGATTCTTCTTCAGATGAGGACACAGCTTTTGCCTTCAGGGCACGAGTTCGCCCATAGTGTGGACCGTAGATATCTCTTTTCTCAGAAAGCTGAAACTCATGTGTGTTGAGCCTCTCAAGTATGTCAGACGGATTGAGTGTCTTGAAATCAGGACGTTCTTGAATCATCAGGGCTAGGATGTCAAACGAACTATCAAGTGATCTTAGCAGCATCTTGACGATTTCATGTTTGGTGATCTCAGTGGCGCCGAGGGCTTGAAGCTCATTTGTGATGTCAGTGAGCCGGTCAAATGTGTGCTGGACATTCTCATTGTCATTTCACTTGAAGCGGTTGAAGAGGTTGCGAAGAACACTGATTCTCTAATCTCTCTGGGTTGAGATGCCTTCATTGACCTTGGAGAGCCAGTCCCAGATCAGCTTGGATGTCTTCAAAGCACTCACACGGCCATACTGTCCTTTGGTCAGATGACCACAGATGATATTCTTGGCAGTAGAGTCCAGTTGAGTGAACTTATTGACATCAGCAGCAGTGACACCTTCTCCAGCCTTGGGAACGCCGTTCTCGACGACATACCATAGGTCGACGTCAATGGCTTCAAGATGCATGCGCATCTTATTCTTCCAGTAGGGATATTCAGTTCCATCAAAGACGAGGCACGCAGCGGAGACTTTGATTATCCCTGCAGTCGACATAGCTAAAACTCCAGGTGGTTAAACCGAATCACACAGAACAAGGGAGCACCTTGCTCTGATACCAATTGAAAGTGCGTTATATCGACTAGAGGGGGGTGAATAGGCGATTTTTATGAAAGTCTTCAAAGCGTGAAAGTTATGAAGACAAACATTACAGATATGCCTATTACTTATGCAGCGGAAGTTAGATTACACTAGGAAAGTCATGGTCAAGTATTCAGTTGAGTGAATTCAGAATGACAAGTAGCAGCAGTGTAATAAGGATCGGGTAGGAAGAAGTTATGAAGCCAATCAAATCATACAGTTGTGTTGTGAAGACAAAAGATAGAGCAAGCATGCAATGGCTTCACAATGAATAACAGTAAGTTGAAGGGAAGTGAAGATGAAACCAGTGACACGTTGAAGACAATGATTTGTTGGACCAGTTCCAGTTGCCGTGACAACTGTACGTCTGGTTGGAGCGGCTAGGTATTTAAACCAAAGGACACACAGTCCCGGACACCCAGTCCTGAACACGCAGCTCAGGACACCCAGTCCTCACCATTTTCTCCTTGAGCTAAGGTCACACAGACCTCGCCCAATCACTCTGGTAAGTCTTCAAGGTAGACTCCCAAACCTTCACAGACTTTGTTCACCGGCAATCCACAATTTCTCTTGGATTCTCAGAACGCGACGCCTAACCGTCTGGAGGATGCACAGTCCTCAAGTGTAATAAGTCTTCAGATCACTCAGACAAGAAGACTTAAGTGATGCCCAATTTACTCTGGCTCTGGGTGGTTAGGGATTTTCTCCTCGCTAGGAATTTTCTCTCAAAGGCTTTGAGGTGGGTTGCTCTCAAACGACAAAAGCCGTGCACTGAAATCTGAGTAGCCAACCGTTTATGGTTGTAGGGATGGACTATTTATAGCCACTGGGCAACCCGACCTGATTTGTCCGAAATGACCCTGGGTCACTAAGGAACTGACACGTGTTCCAACGGTCAGATTTCGAACTCACATGGCAACTTTACTTGGGCTGCAAGTAAAGCTGACTTGTCCGACTCTGGACAAGATTTGCTCTCATAGTCTTCGCTCGAAGACATAGGATTTGAATTAGGCATCACTTCAGTCATTCTGACTAGTTCTCTTGGACCCCACTTAACAGTACGGTGGTTCCTATGACTCAACACAAAAGAAATAAACTACGAAGGATCTAAGTCTTCGAGTTCCATAGGCTTCACGTGGTGTCTTCTCTTGTCATAGTCTTCAATGTGAATATCTTCATGTACCACCATTGTCTTCAATGTCTTCATACATTTTTAGGGGTCATCTCTGGTAGTAAAACCGAATCAATGAGGGACTTCTACCTGTGTTATCCTGCAATTCTCACAAACACATTAGTCCCTCAACTAGGTTTGTCGTCAATACTCCAAAACCAACTAGGGGTGGCACTAGATGCACTTACAAAGGGGACAGCCGGTACCAGCTATCCTGACAAAAGTAGTCTTCGTCTGCGCAAAGCTCTAGTGATGACGCCGTCTTGCGCTCCATGGTGACCTCCGTCTCGTAGTCCTCCTGGTCTTGGTCTCGTTGCACCAAAATGGCAACCTTTGCCTAATGCCTCGGTACTTCGCGGCTGCGCTTGCCCCCTTTGCACCAAAGAGGAAAGGAGGACGCTGCGTCACGGGCACCTTGTGAGGTACCCCGCCTTGATCTCTCCGCCTCTTCGTGAGCCAGCCTGATGAGGCCGTGCCTGAGGAGGCTCCGCGTCATCCGCCCCGCGAGGCTTGGCCCCTCGCGAGGGTCTTGGGTTTGTGTTGGTGGAAATGGGCCGTGCTGGGCCCCCTTTTGAGCCATGTCGCAGGCCGCAGGTAGGCAAGTCTGGGGACCCCCGTTCCCAGAACACCGACAGTAGCCCCCGGGCCCAAGGCGCGCCCGGGCTTGGCCGCGCAGGGAGGCGAAAGGGCAAGAGCGAAGCGCCACGGGCCATAACAGCCTGCGGCCTTGGGCGCCGCGTGGCGGTTGATTGGGTGTGGGCGTCTCCACTTCCCCATGGCGCCTCGGCAACTGCACGGATTGGACAAGTCCCTGCATGCAAAGCGGGTCATGATTACCTGCGATCGTGGGGGCCGTTAGTTGGCCCTCGCCAGCTACAAGTACTGATCAACGCGCGCCCTTCCAGTTCATCTCCCCTTGCTTCTCCTTCTTCTTCATGGCCCCGTCGAGGAGGTTTTCGGCCCCGGAGAAGGGGAAGGCTTGCCAGGCTGAGCATGCCTCTCCCCCGCCCAAGCGCGGCCGGGGGCGCCCCCGCAAACATCCTGTGGCCACCACGGCAGCTTCCCGCGGCCGCGGAGATGCTTTCCAGCACGGTGGTGGGCGGATTGCTGCGGCCGGGGGTGCGCTCTGGCTGGGCGTCCCCCTATGCCGCGCTTTCGCGCTGCAGAGGTGCTGCCGGAGTTCGATGTGTGGTCGGCGGAGCCGACTAGCACCCGGCTTCCACTTCCTCGCTTCCTCCTTGGCGAGCTCCCGGCCGGCGCCCCGGATGGCCTCTGGCTTCAGGCCGACGGCTGCTGCAGCCGGGCCTCATAGGTTTCACTGGAGGTCTCCCCAGTCGGGAGCCTGGCCCTGGCCCGCGGTTGGCAGACGTTTGCCCGCGCGCGTGGCCTGGGCCGTCGGTGCACCCTACACTTCAGGTTCGACGGTGATGCCACCCTCTATGTGAGGGTGTTTGGGGAAGATGGTCGCCGCGCAGGGTGTTGCCTCGAGGGCGACAACCGCGGCTAGGAACCCGGCTCCGGCGATGATGGAGAGGACGGCGCTCGTGGGGCTGGTGGCGCTCAGGGTTCCTCAAGCTTCTCCGGTTCTTCTTCAGGCGGCGACTCTTCTAGTGGTGGCCGAGGTCAGCCTCCACGCCGTCGTATCTGCTTGGGAGGTGGTAGCGTGTCCGCCCGCCGTCATGCCCTGGTGAAGCACGAGAGGGAGTCCGCCTGAGCTCCGGAGGCAGCTCGGGCTTCCCTGCGGGCCGGTGTGAGGCGAGCTGCACCAGATTTGCTCTTTCTTTTCCTTTTTCCTGCGTAAAAGGACAGTAGTGTGGAGCCCCGTGGGGGCGTGTATGGGTTATTGCTGTTAATCATCGTTTTGCTTTCTTTATCGTACCTTCCGGCTACATGTCCGCGCGTGGATAGTTCCCGGCCCCGGCCGTGGGGGTGACTGACCCAGGCCCTGTGTTTGTGTCGCGGTGCCCGAGGGGCACGGACTGGAGGGGTGCTCCTGCAAACGGCCCAGGTCGCGAGCCCTTTGAATGACTAGGATAGGAACACTCGCGAGGGCGCTCGGCTGCCTCCCTCGCGAGGCCTTGCACAAGAGAAATCGAGGCAGGAGAATGAAAAGCCGAAGAACCACAAGCCAAAAACGGCAACAACTCCAATAAAACTTCGAATGAGAAGGAACAAGCCAACTGCGGAAAGCAAATCAAAAGCTGCGTCCGACACCTAGTCTAGTCTTCGACGTCTTCTCACCAACGCGGAGCTAAGTGCTGCCACTGGGCGTGGGAGGGAGCCCCAGGGCCTGAGGCCGGCGCTCCTGAGACTCTGGGGCTTGTACAGCCCCAAGTCATTATTACGTGAGAGTGTCACGGGCGGCGAGCTTCACAGGCGTTGGCCTTCTTCACAGGCTCCGGGCCTTTTCCAACATGCGATAGCTTCACAGGCATTCGCCTTCTTCACAAGCTCCGGGCCTTTTCCAAAACGCGATAGCTTCACAGGCATTCACCTTCTTCATAGGCTCCGGGCCTTTTCCAAAATGCGATAGCTTCACAGGCATTCGCCTTCTTCACAGGCTCCGGGCCTTTTCCAAAACGCGATAGCTTCACAGGCATTCGCCTTCTTCACAGGCTCCGGGCCTTTTCCAAAACGCGATAGCTTCACAGGCATTCGCCTTGCTTCACAGGCTCTGGGCCTTTTCCAAAAGGGATAATCTTCACAGGCATTCGCCTTGCTTCACAGGCTCTGGGCCTTTTTAGGGGTAGAACCTCCGGAGGTGCTGGATGTTCCATGCATTCTGGACCGGCACTCCCTCCTGAGTCTCCAAGCACGCGGAGTCGGGCCTAGAAACATGAACAACCTTGAATGGGCCCTCCCACATGGGAGAGAGCTTGTGCAGTCCCTCCCTGGAGAGAACCCGCCTGAGCACGAGGTCTCCTACCTCAAGAGTCCTGGGGCGGATGTTGCGGCAGTGATATCGCCGCAGCGCTTGTTGGTACCTCGCCGCTCGCAGCGCGTCTTCTCGGCGATGTTCCTCCCCCAGCACGAGGTCCATCCCCCGCATGGCATCCTGCTGCGCCTCGTCGAACGCCAGGACCCGCGGGGAGCGACATCTGACCTCGTGAGGGAGGACCGCTTCCGCTCTGTAGACCAGGAAGAACGGGGTCTCTCCAGTCGGCTTGGTCGCGGTGGTGCGGATGGACCACAGCACGGACTGAAGCTCGTCGTACCAACCTCTGCCGCAGGCCTCCAGCTTCTTCTTGAATGTCTTGGTGTTGAGGCCCCTCAGGACCTCCGCGTTGGCTCGCTCAGCCTGGCCGTTGCTTCGGGGGTGCGCCACTGAAGCGTAGCATATCTGCGATCCAAGGTTAGCACAGTATGTTTTGAAGAGGTTACTGGTGAACTGCGAACCGTTGTCCATGATGATGCGATTCGGCACCCCGAACCGGCTCACGATGCCCTTGATGAACTTGACCGCGGAACCCACGGGAATGGTGCGGACAGCCTCTAACAGCCCACTTGGTGAACTTGTCCACGGCAACATAAAGGTAGCGGTAGCCCCCTGGTGCCCGAGGAAACGGGCCCAAGATGTCCAGCCCCCAGACTGCGAATGGCCACGAAAGGGGGATAGTCTGCGAGCCTCCTGCTGGCTGATGGATCTGCTTGGCGTGGAACTGGCAGGCTTCACAAGCTTTCACTAGTTCCACGGCGTCATTGAGCGCAGTGGGCCAATAAAACCCACTGCGGAACGCCTTGCCGACGAGGGTCCGTGATGATGAATGATGTCCGCAGTCTCCGCCGTGTATATCTTCCAGTAGTTCCTTCCCTTTCTCCCTAGAGATGCAGCGCAGGGATACATCGTTTGGTCGCTTCCGGTAAAGCTCTCCGTCTTTGATGCAGTATGCCGTGGCCTGGCGTGCTACTTGCTCCGCTTCCTAATCCTTCTCCGGCAGGGTCCCTTGCGTTAAGTAGCTCCGGAGCTCCGCGATCCAACATCCCTCCTGAGGTTCCATCGTCAGGAGCAGGCGTGCTCCTGAGGCCGGGCCACAGGTCGGAGCTCCTGAGGCAGGTGGCTGGGGGAGCTCCTCCCGGGGCTGAGCCGTGTTTGATAATGACGACAGGGCTGAGGGCTTGAAGAGCCGCTCCTCGAAAACGCCAGGCTCCTGAGGTAACCGCCTGGACGCACGTTTGGCGATGTCGTCGGCCTCCTAGTTGGTGCCACGGGGCACATGCTGCAACTCCAACCCCCAGAATTGCTTCTCCATCCTGTGGACTTCCGCAAGGTAGGCTTCCATGTGCTCATCCTTCGGCTCGTACACCTTGTTGGAGAAATTGACAAGGAGCTGCGAATCGCCCTTGATGGTGAGGCGTTTCACCCCCAGGGCAGCTGCGGCCTTCAAGCCCGCTATTAAACCTTCATACTCCGCTATGTTGTTGGAGACCTTTTCACCTTGCTGGAAACAGAGCTGCACAGCGTAATAGAGCTTGTCCTGAGTGGGCGATATAAGCACCGCCCCAGCCCCGGCGCCATTCCTGGAGAACGCCCCATCGAAGTGCATGACCGAGCCTTCCGGCACCTCGCTTCCCGGGGATAGGGGCCGATCCTCGTCAGCCTTGAGGCCTGGCGCCTCCGTCCATTCTGCCACAAAATCCGCCAACGCTGCTCCCTTGGTGACTCTGGTCGTGCTGAATTCGAGCTGAAATGCTTACAGTTCTATGTTCCACTCAGCGACCCTTCCAGCTGAATTGGGGCTCCTGAGCACTCTCTCCAGGGGGTATGACGAGACGACCTTGATGGGGTGACCATGAAAATAGTGCCGCAGCTTGCGCGAGGCCACCAGTAGCGCGAGGAGGAGTTTCTGAGGCATGGGGTACCGCGCCCTTGCATCCCGCAACACTGTGCTGACGAAGTACACCGGGTGCTCAACGAGGTGGAGTGCGTCAGTGCTGGTGGCTCCCTTCGGAGACCATGGTGCCTCTTGAGGCAATGAGGCCTCCTGAGACTGGCCATCCGGGAGAGGGGCCTCTTCCGCCTCCGGTGCGCCGCTCTGCGGCGGCTGATCCTCCTCAGCTATTGTGGCGGTTTCTGTGGGCCTTCCTCGTTCCAGTTCCGCCTTGTCCCGGGCCGCTGCCACGGTTTTGATTCGATGCTCCTCTCTGACTGCCACCAAGGCTGCGCTGGCGGAGTAGGGAGTGGCGGCGAGGTAAAGCACCAGGGGCTCTTGAGGGCGCGGAGCCACCATGATCGGTGGACTGGTCAGGTATCTCTTGAGATCCTGGAACGCCTTGTCGGCCTCTTCAGTCCACTCGAAGCGCCCCTTTTTCTTCATTAGCTGGAAGAAGGGTAGCGCTCGCTCCCCCAACTTGGAGATGAAGCTCCCTAGTGCGGTCACGCGCCCCGTGAGCTTCTGCATTTCTCTGAGGGTCTTTGGCGGGCTCATGTCTTCCACTGCCTTGACCTTCTCCGGGTTAGCCTCGATGCCTCGGTGGGACACGAGGAAACCCAAGAGCTTGCCCGAGGGGACTCTGAACACGCACTTCTCTGGGTTGAGCCGTAGGTTCACTGTGTTGAGGCTCGCAAAGGTTTCCTCCAGGTCTTGTATCAAGGTTCTGGCCTCCCGAGACTTTACCACAATGTCATCGACGTAAGCTTCAACATTCTTCCCGAGCTGCGGGCCCAAGGTGATGTGCATCAGCCGCTGAAAGGTCGCCCCTGTGTTACGCAGCCCGAATGGCATGCATGTGTAGCAGTACACCCCACACGGGGTTAGGAAGGCTGTCTTCTCGACGTCTTCGACCGCCATCTTGATCTGGTGATACCCAGAGAAGGCATCCAGGAAGCATAACAGGTCGCATTCCGCAGTGGAATCAATGATCTGGTCGATGCGGGGGAGCAGGAACGGATCTTGCGGGCACGCTTTGTTGTGGTTGGTGAAGTCGACACACATGCGTTCCTTCCCCCCCCCTTCTTTGGCACAACGACAGGGTTGGCCAACCAATCTGGGTATCGGACCTCGCGAATGACCCAAGCGGCCTCTAATTTGCGGGTCTCTTGGACGATGAAGGCCTGCTTTTCTATGGACTGCCGCTTGGCCTTCTACTTCACGGGGCGCACGTTGGGGCACACATTGAGGTGATGTTTGATTACACTCCTAGGGATCCCTGCCAACTGGTCTGGCTCCCAAGCGAATACCTTCTTGTTTGCGCGCAGGAACCCGACCAAGGCCTCCTCCTTCTCGGGTTTGAGGTGGGCGCCTATGGTGAAAGTGGCGTTGGTGGACCCGTCCTCATCGACGGGTATCTGCTTGGTTTCTGCCTTGTCTTGGGTGAACAACTGTTTCTTCTTGGCGGGCGCAGCTCCCTTGGGCTCGGGGGCCTCCAAGTCGGCGGGCTGTGCCGACGCCGCTGTCTTGAAGACGAGCTTGAGCACCCGCAGAGCGTCCCCGGTGTCCCCGTGCACGGTGAGGACACCGCTACTCCCGGGCATCTTCATGAGGTTGTACGCCGGGTGCGTCGCGGCCATGAACTGGGCCAGCGCCGGGTAGCCGAGGATGGCGTTGTAGGGGAGGCTGATGGGGGCGATGTCGAAGTCGACCAGCTCAGTGCGGAAGTTGTCGTAAGTGCCGAAGGTTACTGAGAGCCGGATCTGTCCCAAGGAGCTGGACGATCCGCCCCCAATGCCTGAGAAGGGCCGGCTGGGTCGCAGCCGTTCCTAGGGTATGCAGAGGAGATTGAAGGCCTCAACCAAGAGCATGCTGAGGCCTGCGCCGCCATCAATGAGGGTTCTGGTGACGGCCACCTGGCAGATGGTGGGGGTGCACAGCATGGGGAGCGCACTCGAGCAGGCCGAGTTGGATGGGTGGTCCTCCGAGCTGAAGGTCAGGCTGGTCTCGGGCGCCGCCCGATCCAGGGGAGCCCCCTGCCGCGTGGAAGCGGCGCTGACCCGGCGGATGAACGCCTTGACGTGGTGACTTGTGGGCGGCGCCTGCGAGCCGCCCAGGAGGGCCGCGACGACCGGGGGTGTTGGTGTAGCGCGATGGGAGGGGAAGAGGTTGCGGGGCTCTTCCCGAGAGGCCACGTGGGCTGCCGGTGGGTGGAGCAGCCATGTGCGCGGGGCACCGGTGAGGGCCATAGGGAGCCAGTTGGCCGCAACCCTATCGTTACCTCCTGCTTCGAGGAGGGCCTCCTCGCTCGCCGGCGAGAAGGCCAGCGGATCTGTCGCGCCGCCGTAGCGCGGCGGCGTCGTTGGCTTGAGCTTGTCCGGCCACCATACCCGCCGCAGGGCTGGGGCCCGGGCTCGGAGCCCCCTGGCCCTCGTGCTGGCGCCGGCGGCCGGAGTGGGCGACGCGCGCCTCATCGCGGGGCAGGCCATGGCGGTGGCGGAAGAGAAAACTCCGGTGCACCCCCTACCTGGCACGCCAAATGTTGGATTTCGGGTTCCGACAGACCCTTGAGGTTCGAACACTGGGTGCGCATGGAGATTTAGCCTCCTACCTACCTGCACCCCTCCACCATGCTAGGATCTAAACTATGGAAGGAACAACACAAGAGACACAGGGTTTATACTGGTTCGGGCCACCGTTGTGGTGTAATACCCTACTCCAGTGTGTGGTGTGGTGGATTGCCTCTTGGGATGATGATGATGAACAATACAAGGAAGAACAGCCTCACGAGGGTCTGTTCTTGGCTGGGGCGACGAACTGCTGGGAGGAGTTCAGTCACCTTTCTCTCTCTCTCTCTCTCTCTCTGATCGAGACTCTCTCTAACGAACCTCTTCCTTCTAACCCTTGATTCCAACCAACCGACCCCTTTGCTCTGTGGGTGGCTGGTCCTATTTATAGAGGCCCTGGTCCTCTTCCCAAATATCGAGCGGGAAGGGAGCCAACAATGGCGGGCTAATTTGAAAGGGGACAACCGGTACCAGCTATCCTGACAAAAGTAGTCTTCGTCTGCGCAAAGCTCTAGTGATGACGCCGTCTTGGGCTCCACGGTGACCTCCATCTCGTAGTCCTCTTGGTCTTGGTCTCGTTGCACCGAAATGGCAACCTTTCCCTGATGCCTCGGTACTCCGCGACTGCGCTTTCCCCCTTTGCACCAAAGAGGAAAGGAGGACGCTGCGCGGGCTGGCACCCGCCTGGCGCCCTGAGTCGTCATGGCTTGCGTCACGGGCACCTCGTGAGGTACCCCGCCTTGATCTCTCCGCCTTCTCGTGAGCCAGCCTGATGAGGCCGTGCCTGAGGAGGCTCCGCATCGTCCGCCCCGCGAGGCTTGGCCCCTCGCGAGGGTCTTGGGTTTGTGTTGGTGAAGATGGGCCATGCTGGGCCCCCTTTTGAGCCACGCCGCAGGCCGCAGGGAGGCAAGTCTGGGGACCCCCGTTCCCAGAACACCGACACATGCCGCACTCCGACTGTATCTTGCGACGCGTCCACATGCCCCTTTTGAACGCCCTGGAATTGCACTGGAAGAAATGCTTCCTTAGGCCACTCAGTGTGATACCTGCAGTATTGTGGAATACAGGTTTTAGTGTACCTAGTTGGCATTTTCATAACATCTTTGGCATGTTGCAGTCACTTGTTTCACTTTTTATTAACTGTCAATTGTAATTGCTTCACCAGGTCTGCGTCTAAAAAGAAAAATAGAGATATAAACAAAGGAATATGTTTGTGCAAGTAGACGCCGATCGGTGTCTTACCTGGAAGTTTCTCAGGTTGGGTGTAGCATATGCCGTGCTCGCTGTCGATGGTTGGTATGAACAAATCGATGAGACACTGAATCTCGCGCTGTCAGCACTCACTTTGGCCACAAGGTGCTCGATCAGCTCCTGATCTATGGGATCGAACTTGACGCCAACCGGCAGCATCGGCCAATCCTTCTTCGACTTGTGTCGGTAATTCCAGTTATATGGTACTCAATGTATGATCAATCGACTATTTTAAGTGAATGATGAAAGATTTCGACAGATAAGTGGTACTCCAAATCTGAAGTCTAGAATACACGAACACGCCGCCGGGATTCTTGTGTCACCTCACACGTAGCGTGTTGTCATGTCAATTCAATGTGTGGACATGATGAATAATTTGACCGACGTATACTAGTACGGCTACTGTACTAGCTACTAGTCGTATTTAGTGTCACAATTTATACATAGCTTTATATATACGACTTTTGCACAGCATCTCCATCATCATTATCAGTACAGCCTACGCAGGTGAGTTAGGATGCACTTGATCCTAGGAAGGTATCTATCCTTCAAACCAGAGGAGTGCTTCAAACTAACAACAGTACATAATATCCAACAAAAGAGGGTCGTGCTACAGCAGTAGAATACATGGCTCAGTCTAGATATCAGCACGAATCAAGTTGTGCATATTTGCTGTTGGCATGAACCACATCGCCCCATGTCGGGTTTGCAAAAGCCATCCATCGCATGGGAGCTTGATGCCTTTCACACACTGAAGATTATCTGGCAACAAGCTGTGTCGACGAATCTCTGGATATGGTGATTCATGAAACCCATGGTATGATGTGTAAACACAGCCCCCCCTCGCGAATGGAAGTTGCATAGCACAGTAATCATCGTCGGTGATATGATCAATGATTGGTTGGATGATCGATAATTGAGCCCGAGGAACAAGGAGTGGTTGCCGAGGTTGTAAACCCACCTCCAGTTGAATACGCCTGGCCCAACGAAGCTGGGATCTTTCTCGAACACGAAGCAGCCATAGCCATCAATGTCACGAATGCCCCACGCATTGTACTGCATGTGGTTTGATGTAATGGTTTGGCCAATTTGGTATGTGCGAATGAGCATCAAATGACCGCCGTCAGCTGAACGAGCGATAAACCACCACCCATCGGCTGGTATGATTCCAGGTCTTGGAATCATGAAGGCCAGCGCATTTGCATCTGCTGCAACAATTCAAATTGGAGACCAAAAGGACAAAAATAAACAATCATGTTCAGAGTATGTGTGGAATTAAGATTATTATAACAGTGACACATATCATAGATAGAGAATTGCAATGCCGTGGTCATAATCATACCCCAAGTTAAAAAAATAAGCCAATAGCTTTCATATTCTAGCAATATGTCATGGTTCAAACATCATGTAACAATGAGAGGAAAACAGCTATGACAGCGCCTACTCATATTCTACCATAGCACTTACTACTACTGTTCTCATATCAACTCTAAGCAATAACATGTGTTGTTATAAAAATCTTGTAAACGAGAGTAACATATAGCAATCATGATGTTATGCTCATAATATGTATCCTAACAATCATTAGATGCCAATTGTTCTCATATCAACTCTAACAATAACATGTGTGGTCATAAAAATCTAGGAAATGAGAGGAACATATAGCAATGATGTGGTTATAGACATGCTATGCATTCTAAATTTGTAACAATTGAACAGGAAGTCGTATTCATAAGGTAAATATGAGATGAGATAGAACAATTACACGATGATAGGTTCCACTAGTATAGGCAGCCAATCTGTGCGTCGACCGCGTAAACGATGCCATCGTGCACTATAGCATCAGACAGAAATGTTGCCTCAACAGGATTGATGATGAGCCATAACCATGTATGGCGACCGGATTCCAGATAGACTAATCCCATGTTGAACAAGGCAATGAGCTTGCAATCCATTTAGTCTTCTGATGGTGTGGGCACTCCGCAGATTACAACTTTCTGCAAACAGAGGTCGAGCCAAAAGCTTGACGCGTCTCGTGCGTAGTAGGTAGGAGTGTCCGGGGGGCCGCGAGGCTCGATGGCGGCAGTATCCAACGATGGAAGGGTGATCTCTCGCTAGGTGTAGATATCCACGAGACGCCACGGACTACCGGTGTGGTGGATGAGGACGATCCAGTTGGCCTTCATGCCCGCCCAATAGTGGTCGCGCATGAAGGACAGGTGGACGGGTAGTGGTAGCATGTCGAGGGGCACCACGGCAACCTCCGTAGGATCGTCAAGTCGGTGTCTGGGCCACCTGCGAGGATCGGGTATCAGCAAGCAGGGTGTCTTGAAAAGAGTCGGCCAGTTGCAGACGAGTAGACGGTACAAAGACACCGAGCATGCGACCAGACGGACGGTGCTGAGTAGGTCCATACGACTACAGATCTGCTCCAAGAGAACATCGGGGAGGGAATTCCAATCACGGCTTTGCGTGTCAGTTGGTTCTGCCATTGGGGTTTTCGGTGCCTGCGAGCTAGCGGGGAAATGGATTCGGGCGGGTGAGCGAAGAAGCTTCTCCTCGTGTGGTCGAGCAGTGAGCAGGGGGATATGGTACGCGCGAGCTACCAAGGAAGATGGCGCGGGTGGGCGAGCAGTGAGCGGAGGTAAATGGTGTGCGGCCGACGATGGGGAAGAGAGGAGGAAGAAGAAGAGAGGAGGAAGAAGAACATAGGAGGAAGAAGAGTGGAAGACGGGGAAGAAAGGCATTCAATCTCAATTCTACTAGTACTACTACCAGGATATACCATCCTTCGGAGTGTAAATAGTTACACCGATGACATGTGGGTCTACCACAACAGGGCCCATATGTCAGTTAATGGAGGACAGAGGTGCGTAGGCGTATTTGCGGAAGCGTGCTCTACTGGCAAACATGATGGCAATACTGGGTAAGGCTGATTTAGTAACACCAACACGCTGGTTTGGCTTATTAATTACGTGTCCCATCTACTGCAGCGTGTATTGCACTTCACTGCGAAGACTAGTTGAATAGTTCTCTCTGACCGAGATGGGGAATAATGGATCGCAAGGACTTCCTTTCTACAGTATCCCTATGCCTCTACGCTCACTTCACTCATTTTGCTCCGTACCTAGTCACTTGTTGAAATCTGTAAAAAGACAAATACTCTGTATTTGGGAACAGAGGGAGGCTTTTACTCCATACTATTTAGGAACAGAGGGAGTATCACCATATGGAGGGAATAGAGGAAGCTTGAAATATGAACATGTCAATGGGAGGGAGTAAGCCCCATGCATGCATGCATGCATGCAACATGCAACACTCACACGTACACATGGACGCACGCAACACTCACGCACCCATGCGGCACACAGCACACGATGCAACACACACGCTCACGCTCAAGTGCTCAACCTACTCCCTACGTCCGTGAAAGACTGTACATTTAGAGATTTACACATTGACCAGGGCATAATTAACGCCCAAAAGTAGCAGACTTATGTGTGCATGCGACCATTGAGATAAGAAGATTAAATGAAGGCTGTTGCATGCTGTAATTAAGGATAGACATGTAGCCTATACCTATATCACAAGTTTGTGCATTAGTCAATCAATATCGATTTAGATTAAAGGCTAAATGCATTGGAAGTGTAGATGTACATCATGTACTACACTCTTTGTTTTATAGCCGATGTATACTCTTTGCTGGAAGACCGAGGGAGGACACGTGCATGCACTCACATACACAGCCAGGGCGGTTCGCGCGCAAGGGTTGGACTCGTGTCGCGCCTGCGTAAAGCTTTGTTTAACTGATTTCTTTGCTCTGCCAACTAACGGGTGGGACCCAGAAACCAGGTGACAATTTAACCAGTCAACAAAGTGCCACGTCGACTATGTGGCCGGTCAGTAGGGCGCAATACGGTGCTCTATGATGACCTAGTGATCGTATAATCGCCGCAAAACTATATATAGTGACCGTAAAGAGCGTATTATTACATACGTTGACCGCCAGTGTATTTTTCTCGTTTCAAATTAAGCCATATTAATCGGAAAGGACGGAGTATGGACTACTACTACTAGTACTAGTACTGCTTTGATGTGTCCCATCAACTCGCCGAACGAGGAGAAGCTTGCTTACTACGCCTCTCCCTCGCCCACATGTGCGGTGGTTCGCAGGACGAGGAGAGGGTTTTGACTACATCGCCCTCTTCCTCTCCCTCGCCCTTTTCCTCGCCCTCGCGGTGGACGTGCAGCAGTTCAATTGAAAGGATCGAGAAGAGGTGTCTAGAGGGGGGGTGATTAGACACTAAGTGCCAAAAGTTGCAGTTTTTAATATTCTTAAGTTTAAGTGGAGTTTAAGCACAAGTTTAACAAATACAATACATATCAAGCAAGCATGTAATGAGTATATGAGCAGTGGAAAGTAAAGCATGCAACTTGCAAGAATGTAAAGAGAAGGGTTTGGAGTATTCAAACGCAATTGGAGACACGGATGTTTTTGTCGTGGTTCCGATAGGTGGTGCTATCGTACATCCACGTTGATGGAGATTTCAACCCACGGAGGGTAACGGTCGCGCGAGTCCACGGAGGGCTCCACCCACGAAGGGTCCACGAAGAAGCAACCTTGTCTATTCCATCACGGTCGTCGCCCACGAAGGACTTGCCTCACTAGCGGTAGATCTTCACGAAGTAGGCGATCTCCTTGCCCTTACAAACTCCTTGGTTCAACTCCACAATCTTGTCGGAGGCTCCCAAGTGACACCTAGCCAATCTAGGAGACACCACTCTCCAAGAAGTAACAAATGGTGTGTTGATGATGAACTCCTTGCTCTTGTGCTTCAAATGATAGTCTCCCCAACACTCAACTCCCTCTCACAGGATTTGGATTTGGTGGAAAGAATATTTGAGTGGAAAGCAACTTGGGGAAGGCTAGAGATCAAGATTCATATGGTTGGAATGGAATATCTTGACCTCAACACAAGTGTAGCTGGTTCTCTCTCAGAAAATGTGTATTGGAAGTGTAGGTATGTTCTGATGGCTCTCTCCACGAATGAAGAGTGGGTGGAGGGGTATATATAGCCTCCACACAAAATCTAACCGTTACACACAATTTGCCAAACTCGGTGGGACCGAATGGTTAAACTCGGTCGGACCGATTCAGCAAACCTAGTGACCATTAGGATTTTTGGTGGGACTGAGATGCAACTCGGTAGGACCGATATGGTTAGGGTTAGGGCATAACGTAATCTCGATGTGACCGATTACACAAACTCGGTGGGACCGATTTTGGTAATAAGCTAACCAGATAGTTGGCCAGGCAAACTCGGTGAGACCGATTACACAAACTCGGTGGGACCGATTTTGGTAATAAGCTAACCAGAGGGTTTGCATTGTAATCTCGGTAGTACCGATTGCTCAAACTCGGTGAGACCGATTTTGGTAATGGACATACATAGAGAGATTACAATCCCATCTCGGTGAGACCGAGATCCCTATCAGTGAAACTGATTTGCTAGTGTTTGTGGCAGTGGCTATGACATTTGAAACTCGGTGGCGCCGGATAGCAAGAATCGGTGGGGCCGAGTTTGACTTTTGGTTTAGGTCATATGTGGATGTGGGAAGGTAGTTGAGGGTTTTGGAGCATATCACTAAGCACTTTGAGCAAGCAAGCCATTAAGCAACACCTCATCCCCTCTTGATAGTATTGGCTTTTCCTATAGACTCAATGTGATCTTGGATCACTAAAATAGAAAATGTAGAGTCTTGATCTTGAAGCTTGAGCCAATCCTTTGTCCTTAGCATCTTGAAGGGGTTCCACATCCTCTAGTCCATGCCACTCCATTATTGAACTTATCTGAAACATACTAGGTAAAAGTGTTAGTCCAACAAGAGATATGTTGACATTAATTACCAAAACCACCCAGGGAGCACTTGTGCTTTCATCAATCGGTGTCAGATTGCCAGAAGCATATTGTACTGTAGTATCATCATTGTTGGACCTTCCGAAGGGGCGAAGAGCCAAGTGCAAGGTTCACACGAGTACGAACTGTTGAACCTCCCGAAGAGGCAAAGAGCCAAGCACAAGGTTTTATAGGAGTTGTCGTCCTAGTAGGAGTGTACTACAACTATAGCGAACGATGCTACTGTATGATGCCGCCATGTCACGTATATCCAAAGTTGTGCCACATTTTTTTCTCAAAGAGCGTGTTGGAGCCCGTGCAACAACCACACAAGTTGCACGTACACATAACACATTTACTAGTAATAAATTCTAAAGGACAAATGCCAGTATGCCACACAAGTTCATCTCCAATTCATGTGATAAATTTCTGCACGACTAGTCTACATATATTCACAGCGCTACTGTTCACAATTACCGTACTCCACTTACACGTTATAGATGGGCTACATGTCCTCCTCCAGGTTCCAGTCCTAGGTGTTCTTCATGGATGGAACGATCCATAGCGGTGGGCAACGGGAATCATTATCGCAGCTTTCTAGTCCGGTTCCACACGATGGAGACTCATCCAAGCTGAAGCGGCATAAATCAGGGATAGTGTGTCCCAGCATGTCGTTCATCCGGCGGTGCGCACTGAAGACACAACCATGCTTCATGAACGGCAGGCCTTCCCTGTCGTGCATGGAAGGTGGCATCCGCTTCACAATGGGGTAGCTGTTCCCGATGAAAAGCGAGTACTCTCCAAGAGTGTTCCTCGGCACCCACGTAGCATCACGGGGGTCGAACTCGGCGCCGTTCATCTGGTACACGCGGCATCCCAGATCTGGACACATGGTGACGTACATAGTCAAGGTCCATGCATAATAATGTTGTGCTCAAATATTGCGGTCAGTAATACTATCCAGCAAATAGTACTACTCCGGTATAGAGGAAGTAAAATAACCGGCTTATTATATATAGCCACTCTTGGCTACATGGATGAGATAGTAAGACATGGAAAAACAAAAATGGTGGCAGCTAGTGGGTTCAAGTCTTCAAGGGCCTAGCTAGCTATACGTGTCCTCCAAGCCAAAAAGTACTCTTACTAGTACTACAAAGTATACTACTAGTACAACAATGAAAGAGAAGGCGAGAGGGTTAAAAAATGGAATACCTGGGTAGATGGTGACGGTCCGATCATGGTAGATTGTGTGACCATGTTGCACATCAGTGGTACCATGGCAATCCTTATGTCGAGCACCGCGATGAGATAGTAATCGTCGTAGTCATGTCGCTTTGTCGGCGGGTCCGCAATTGCTATCTTCTTCAATCTCATGTAGGCATCATCATACGTATTCAAACCCAGCCAGTCCGGAAGGCCATTCCCAATGGTGGAGAAGGGGTCTACCGGAATGGCGCACTGTTGTGGATGTTGTGCAAAATGATGGTGGTATCCGGTCGGAGGTATGCAAGCCAATCTTCATTGGCACCGACCCAGACCTATATATAAGACGGTGGGCAGCGGAGAAATTACGGGACGTGTCGGTGTACAAAAAGAGGCGTACACTTTTTGTACCCCTATAACTGTGCACGGGCAGTCTGAGCCACGGGCACCACCAGACTGAGCAAGGCAAGGGAGGTGAGCCAAGGTAAGGCCGAAGCTCAGGAGAAGCGGAACGATGCCAAGACCAAGACCACAAAGAGCAAAGGGGACGAAACGGACCCCCCCGGCAAGATCCTTGCTGGGAGGCGGTTTTAGCAAACCCGGCAAGACCCTTGACGTGGCAGCTCGCCCCACACCTATGGAGTGAGTCACCCTTGAGTCCACTGCCCCCATGGGGCAAGGATTCGGGAGACATCCCCGTGGTGGCATGCAGATCTTTGTGAAGAAATTCAAGATCAGATACACCATTTAGAAGATGATGATCCTTGGTGGGATCCCAGCCAAGGAGGAACACAAGGCCCCCGGCAAGATCCTTGCCGAGGATGACAGTAGGCGCCACGGCAAGACCCTTGCCGGGGCCCCGGCAAGACCATTGCCGGGGCCCCGGCAAGGCCCTTGCCAAGAACACCCGTAGGGCCACCATCAGGCCCACGCCAGTCAAACCTCCACCGTCGTTCGCATGCAGCTGCCGACCCAACCAGCTGGGCAGGCACCTGCGTGGCGGCATGCGGATCTTCGTGGAGACCCACCACTGCGCCACCTCAGCTGTCTGCCTGCCTACATGGCACCGCAGGCGCCGCTGGCCAAGGCGCATGTCGAAACAAGAGGGAGCGGCGACGGACGAGACAGGGCTCTCCCCCGTCCCCGATAAAGCAAGGACACCTGGGCAAGACGCATTAAATGCGCCTTGTCATGTAATGCGAGGGATAACCTCACATCATTGTACCCTTTCCACCTCCTGTGTGCCACTGTGGCAACCCCTTTCCTATAAAAGGAGGCCCGAGGCGACCAGGAGGAGGATTCGGCTTTTTGGAGCTCCTCACGCCCCATAGCTAGCTCAAGGACACAGATATACAATCCACCAAAGTAGGAGTAGGGTTTTACGCATCCCCGCGGCCCGAACCTGGATAAACGAACCGTGTGCTATCTCTTTGATCCGCTCTTCTCACGACCCCGCGCCCCGCAACCGTAGTAGGGATTCTTGTGATCCCATAGGTGTCGTTCCCACCGACATCTTTGGCGCGCCAGGTAGGGGGGTCAGTTGTGAGAATCGTCTTTAGCAGTTAGTTCGACGCTTCTTCATCGTCATGGCGTCCAAGAAGAAGACGACGGTGGCGGTTGGCCCGTCGGAAGCCAGACATCCCGTCCCGACGCGGGCGAGCAGCGGACCGGTTGCAGAAAGGACCCGGGGCGCCGTTCACGAACACCAACACCGTCCCAGCAGCCGGAGTTTGGGAGGCGGCGATGTTTGTGCGCCTGGTAACGGGCCGCACGCTGCCAAATCCAAAGACGGAGCTAGGCCCTCCGCGGGTGGCGCAGGGCCTTCCAAGATCGCTACCACCCCGCCCGAAGGCGATGCGAGGGCCTCCAAGACTCCCACGCCGGCGCCGACGGCCCGCTCCTCTCAAGCGGCGCGCGATGAACGGCGCAATCACGCCGAAGACCCCAGGCGTCACCGCGGGAAGAGCCCCGAGCGCCACTCCCGGGAGGTAGAAGACCTGCCCGCTCGCCGAGGCGCTGGTGAAGATGGCATGCGACCACTGGGTCGTGATAGAGCTCCTTCTGACATGGTCAGAAGTCGAAGCGCGTCGCGATCCGTGCAGGTTTCGCTGCCACCAACGCCAGTAGAAGCCCTGGCGCGCACGCAGTTGCTCCTCGATTTTCCTCCCACTACGGGGAAACTCGACGAATGGAGAGCCACTATCCGAAGCCTTGTTGCGGTGGCCAACAAAGACGAACCAAGTCCGGTGGAGCCCCCGGGTCGACGCTCCGACGGAGTCCCACGCACCAGTGGCAGGAAAGCCGGCGGCGCCGCGACCACGGTGCACTCGCCTCCTCCTCGCCCGGTACCGCGGACGCCAGCCCGTCGCGACGTTGTGGGTGACGAAATCTCCATAGCGTCGTCCGACCCGCGGACCCACTGTGACCAGCGCCAAGTTCTTCGGGAACGAGAACATGAAGACGCTCGAACCACTATCGAGCGCCGGCACGGAACGCGCCACCAGTCAGACAGGCGAGCAGGGCCTGCTGTGAACCACCCGGCACCGGAGAACCCTGGAGACCTACCTTACGAGGTAGGATGTCCGGCTTTTACCCGTGAGTTGCGGCAGTTCTAGTGGCCCACTCACCGCACCTTCAAACCTGACGTGGGCGAAAAGTACAGCTGCAAGACCCACCCGTCTGAGTTCCTCAGCATCTACACCATTGCGATGCAAGCTGCCGGAACTCGCGACGATAAGGTGCTTGCGAATTACTTTCCGTCGGCTCTTAAACCCAACGCCATGTCATGGTTGATGCACTTGCCGGTATAATCTATTTCCTCCTGGTCGGATTTGTGCCATGAGTTTGTGGGCGCCTTTACTGGAGGCCACCAAGCCCATGGCCAAGCGAGCGACCTGCACATCATTCCCCAGAAGGGAGGCGAGAGTCTCTGCAAGTATATACAGAGGTTCAGCCGGATACAGTACAATATCCCTAATGTTCACCCTGCCGCCATCATCAGCGCGTTCCATCAGAACGTGCGTAACCGCAAGATGCGTGAAGAGCTGGCAATGAACAAGGTGAAAGATGTAGCAGAACTCTATGTTCTTGCTGACAGATGTGCCCGGGCTGAAGAGGGAAGGAAGTACCCCGGCGAAGACGCCGGCGTGGAAACCGACTCCTCAGATGAAGATACTGCCGCCCCGGCGAAGAAGGACCGACGCCGCAACAGGAAGCGCAAAGGTAAAGCAGTGCTTGCCGTCGAGGGATCTGATGACACCGGCTCCACCAAGAAAACCAAGGCAGATGGCCCCGGCAAGGAAATTGCCGGATGTGTCGCCTGCCGGGCCTTGGCGGTTGCCGAGAAGCCAGGAAACTCCGACAAGTGATACTGCAAGATCCATCGCACCAAAGGCCATGCTCTCCAAGACTGCCGACAGGTTGAGCTCCTCGCTGAGAAGCAGAGGGCTAAATATGAGAGGCGGGACAAGGAGAAGGGCCAAGATGGTGCAAGGGGGTCCGGCGAGAAGCGTGACGGCCAGGCGGGCCGTCGCGGTAAAGATAAACAACAGGAGAGGCCTGCCCGGGGCCGTGACAAAAAGCCAGAAGACGACGATCACGAAGAGGACGACGAATCTGGTGACCAAGATTTCATAAAGCTACAGAGGCCATGTGCATCAATGGCGGCGCCTCGCTGCATACTTCTCACCGCCAGCTTAAACAGTGGGCGCGAGAGATTACATCGGCAGAGCCGTCGTTTGATGCCCAAAGGCCGCTGAAGTGGTCTAGCACACCTATCATTTTTGACACTGAGGATCACCCTGATCACACTACTGCGGTCGGGTGCTTGCCATTGTTGGTTTCACCAACAATACGCAACCTCAAGGTGACAAAGATGCTAGTCGATGGCGGGGCCGGTCTGAACTTGATCTCGCCTACCGTGATTGAGAAACTGCAGATTCCCGATGGAGACCTCGAAGAGACGGGCACGTTTCAGGGGGTCAACCCGGGAAGAAGCCAACCTAAGGGAAAGGTCACACTGCCCGTGACTTTTGGAAGCGATCTAAACTACATGACGGAGAGGATCATGTTTGATGTTGCCAAGATCCCCTTTCCCTACAACGGGATCCTCGGCCGCCCAACGCTGGCCAAGTTCATGGCGGCGTCACACTACGCCTACAACACCCTGAAGATGCCAGGACCTGTGACGATCATCACCATCCCCTCCGATAAGAAAGATGCACTGATTTGGGCTGATCAACTATACCAGCAAGCAGTTGCAGCAGCTGCCGCCACTAGGGCACTTGCTCCTGCCGCTGGGACCCCGGGAGGGAAGAAGAAGAAGAAGACCGGTGAGACCTCGGAAACCCACTCCGGCAAGTGCACCTCTTCGGAGTGTAGCGCTCCCGTCGAGGACGTGCCAGAGAGCTCCACCAGTGGAAACAAGAAGCCCAGGGCCATACCGCCGGGAACCAAGAAGGTTTCTGTCAATGAGGATGGCACGGGAGGGGCTTTCACCATAAGCTCCACCCTTGACGACAAATAGGAAGACGCGCTCGTCACCTTCCTGCGGGCGAATGTCGATGTGTTTGCATGGCAAGCTTCCGACATCCCCGGCGTTCCTAGGGAGGTGATTGAGCACCACCTTGCTGTCTGTCCTCATGCGCGGCCTATCAAGCAGAAGGTCAGAAAGCAAGCTTTGGAACGACAAGAGTTCATCACAGAGGAAATCCGGAAACTGGAAGCAGCGGGTTTGGTAAGAGGAGTGCTCCATCCAACGTGGTTGGCCAATCCGGTCGTAGTGCGCAAGGCTAATGGGAAGTGGAGGTTGTGTATTGATTACACAGATATCAATAAGGCTTGTCCTAAGGACCCCTTCCCGTTGCCGCGCATCGACCAGATTGTTGACTCCACAGCTGGGTGTGATCTGTTGTCATTCCTCGATGCCTACTCCGGCTACCACCAGATCTTCATGACAAGAGAAAGAAATCAAGACCCGGCAAGTACTTTCCCGCCGAGCTCCCCGGAGCCGCCGGCAAGGATGTCGCCGGGGACACTGAGCCCGCCATGGGACGACTAGCTCCGGCGAAGCGTCAAGCTCTTTCCATCGAGACAGCCGCTCCTATAGCGGAGGAAATGCCTTTAGTCCTTGCCGTCGAGCACCAGGCTCCAGCATGGGCACAACATACCATCTGATTCCTCCAAACAGGGGAACTTCCTGAAGAGCAGGAAGAAGCAGAAAAGGTAGCCTGTCGCTCTACCATGTACCAGTTCGTCGATGACGTCCTGTACAGAAAGAGGCCAAACGGTGTGAAATTAAAGTGTATCCCTCGGGAGGAAGGAGTGGAGCTGTTGACAGAGACACACGGAGGCATATGTGGATCCCACATCGGGTCAAGGGCCCTTGCCGGCAAGGCATTTCGGCAAGGTTTCTTCTGGCCCACCGCCCTCCAGGATGCGACGACACTAGTCACCAGGTGTGAAGCGTGTCAGTTCCATTCAAAGAAGCTTCATCAGCCAGCTCAAGCCCTTCAAACCATTCCTCTCTCCTGGCCCTTCTCGGTCTGGGGGCTCGACATACTAGGCCCTTTCCCCCGCGCTGTCGGGGGCTTTGAGTACTTGTACGTTGCAATCGACAAGTTCACAAAGTGGCCGGAGGAGGAGGCAGTGAGGAAGGTCACAGCTCAGTCAGCCCTCAAGTTCTTCAAGGGACTAGTGTGCCGTTTTGGTGTACCCAACAGGGTCATCACCGACAACGGCACACAGTTCACAAGCCGCACCTTCATGCAATATATCCAAGACCTCGGCAGCAAAGTCTGTTTCGCTTCTGTTGCTCACCCACGAAGCAATGGTCAAGCTGAGAGGGCAAACGCTGAAGTACTGCGAGGCTTAAGGACCAAGACCTTTGACAGGCTGCACAAGAGTGGAAGGCGCTGGATTGATGAGTTGCCGACGGTTCTTTGGTCGATCAGGACGACGCCAAATCGAGCCACCGGCCAGACACCCTTTGCCCTGGTATACGGGGCAGAAGCAGTTCTCCCCACTAAACTCATATACGGGTCACCTCGAGTGCTCTCTTATGATGAGCTTGAGCAAGAGCAACTGCGGAAAAATGATGCAATGCTCCTTGAGGAAGATCGTCTTCGGGCGGCCGTGAGAGCAGCACGCTACCAGCAAGCCTTGCGCCGCTACCATAGCCGCAAGGTTCATGCCCGAAGCCTTGAGGAAGGCGACCTTGTCCTTCGGCGCATTCAATCGGCCAAGAATTCCAACAAGTTGATGCCAAAGTGGGAAGGCCCTTATCGGGTAATACGAGTCACCAGGCCTGGCGCAGTCCGCCTGGAGACCGAAGATGCTGTTCCGGTGAGTAACTCCTAGAACATTGAGCATCTTCGCAAGTTTTACCCGTGAGGCGCGGCTTGCCGGCCCCCCCGGCAAGCCACCTTTTGTACAAGCATTGTCGATGATGCATGTAACCCTTTGTACAAAGCCAGGCGCAGACCCTGAGCATAAATAAATGAAGCGCTGGCACCCTAAGTTATAGAATGCATGCTAGGTCGAGTCTCGTCCTTGGTTAGGGTTGATAGTGCTTAGCGGCGACTAACCACTAGCTTAGAGGTCGAGTGTGCGTCTCTTTGCCGTTCTTTCGTCTTCTTTGGTTCGCAGGACTCACAGGTATCCTTGCCGGATCACTTGAGGACGAAAAAGAGAAGAGGGACAGACCGGCATCTAGACCCCGGCAAGCCAGTATTGCCGGGGGCTGCAAGAGCAAAGATTCACCCATGGCAAATCAGAGTTGCCGGGGGCTACAGCTTCAGATAAGTTCTTCATCCCTTATCATGCATTCCCTTATGGACTGAGGTATGTGAAACCTCGTTTTTTCCTAAAGCTACCGTGCTCCCCTAACTCTAGGCCCTAGGGCTCGTTCCTGGGGCCAGGTTTGGTCGTAGTCGCGGCAGCGAGAGGATGAAACAAGGAGCCTGAACCCACCTCATCCCTGCCTCCGCCAAAGGTGTGAGAAAGGTCGAGCGAAGTGGGGAGACGGCAAGGCCTGTTGCCGGGCAAGGAAATGTTTATCTTAAAGATATCAAGGATTTACTCCTTGTGGTGGGTTCTACCCACAAACAAATGACCCGGCAAGCATCCCTTTTTCATTAAAAACATTCCACTCAGGTACGGTCCATAGGGAAAGAAAAACATGAATGATGGGATTACAAGTTTTAAGTTCAGCTAAGGCCCGAAGGCTTACAAACTAAAAAGAGATAAGATGCCCGTAATCCCTTTCTTGCCCCTCTCCTCAGGAGGCAGGTCAAGGAGGCGAAAAGGGCAAAAGGGGCGCCTAGGAAAGCTATGGGTGGAAGAAGACACCAAGAGAACATCTCGGTGGCCGTCCGAAGGCTGGATGGTGATGGCAGCGCCGGAAGCAAAGCTCGAAGACGAGGCAGCAGGACGTCAGCACACGTCGAAGGCATCGGTGCCCGCATACTCTGATTTGACGGCCTTGCCGCCTGCCCTCTTCCTCTTGCGCAGCCTCCCAACGCCAGCCGCCCAAGGAGACGACCCCGAGAAGTTCAGGGAGCCGGCGACACGGATGATGGGGTCGCCGGTGCTGCACGGAGCGGCGCCCGACACCTAATCGGACCCATCATCCTGCCGCCTACTACCCTCGTCGTCGCTGCCGCTGTCCTCCTCGTCACTCTCGCCCGAGGAGGAGTCTTCGCTATCAGAAGAGCTCTCCACGCAGCACCTTGCACGGGTCCCAAAGCACCCGAAGACCTTGACGGAGAGAAGGCCACCCTCCATCAGCTTGAAAGAATGCGGGACCAGGATTCCCTCTTTCCATGGCGGATGGAAGGGGGAGCAGAAGCTGAAGGAAGGAGGAGATGAAAGAATGCGGGACGCCATCCACCCCCTCCCGCTCTTTATAAAGGAACGGGGTGGGGGCTCGGCCGCCCCGCTCAGCCAATCAAGACGCGGAAGGCGTAGGGAACTGGGTCCGACCCGCCGCCCCAGCCCGCGGCGGCCCGGTTTCCCGCCTCCACCGTTCACCACCCTAAGCGCATGAGAGCCACGTGGCAGGCGTGCAGGACCGAGGCGACAGGTGAGGCGACCTCTCCCCACCCCGTGATCGTGGGGAGTGGACGCCTTGAAGACCACGCCTCGGCCCCGTTCAGTAAATGGGCCGCGCCTCCACGCCTCCCTCCGTTTATGGGGAAGATGCGAACCGCCCCCTTTACTACGACGTGACGCATGCATGCAGAGCTCAGCCCCACGCATGCCGCCCACATCACACACGCGGGAAGCATGGGAAACTTACCGCGGTAAAAACCGCCCCGCCTGCCCGCGCACCGTTTTTGGGCCTAGCCCAACGACGCGATTGCGCTTACATGTGGCCCAGGCCCGGGGGCTCCTGTCGGTGTACAAAAACAGGGGTACACTTTTTGTACCCCTATAACTGTGCACGGGCAGTCTAAGCCACGGGCACCACCAAACTGAGCAAGGCAGGGGAGGTGAGCCAAGGTAAGGCCGAAGCTCAGGAGAAGCAGAACGATGCCAAGACCAAGACCACAAAGAGCAAAGGGGACGAAACGGACCCCCCGGCAAGATCCTTGCCGGGAGGCGGTTTTAGCAAACCCGGCAAGACCCTTGCTGTGGCAGCTCGCCCCACACCTATGGAGTGAGTCACCCTTGAGTCCACTGCCCCCATGGGGCAAGGATTCGGGAGACATCCCCGTGGTGGCATGCAGATCTTTGTGAAGACATTCAAGATCAGATACACACTTTAGAAGATGATGATCCTTGGCGGGATCCCAGCCAAGGAGGACCACAAGGCCCCCGGCAAGAGCCTTGCCGGGGATGACAGCAGGCGCCACGGCAAGACCCTTGCCGGGGCCCCGGCAAGGCCCTTGCCAAGAACACCCGTAGGGCCACCATCAGGCACACGCCAGTCAAACCTCCACCACCGTTCGCATGCAGCTGCCGACCCAACCAGCTGGGCAGGCACCTGCGTGGCGGCATGCGGATCTTCATGGAGACCCACCATTGCGCCACCTCAGCTGCCTGCCTGCCTACATGGCACCACGGGCGCCACTGGCCAGGACGCGTGTCGGCACGAGAGGGAGCGGCGATGGACGAGACAGGGCTCACCCCCGTCCCTGATAAAGCAAGGACACCTAGGCAAGACGCATTAAATGCGCCTTGTCATGTAATGTGAGGGATAACCTCACATCACTGTACCCTTTCCACCTCCTGTGTGCCACTGTGGCAACCCCTTTCCTATAAAATGAGGCCCGAGGCGACCAGGAGGAGGATTCGGCTTTTTGGAGCTCCTCACGCCCCATAGCTAGCTCAAGGACACAGATATACAATCCACCAAAGCAGGAGTAGTGTTTTACGCATCCCCGCGGCCCGAACCTAGATAAACAAACCATGTGCTATCTGTTTGATCCGCTCTGCACACGACCCCGCGCCCCGCAACCGTAATAGGGATTCTTGTGATCCCATAGGTGTCGTTCCCACCGACAGGATGGAAATGGAATAACTAAGTACTACATGATCAAACTCCATTACTGACCTGCTCATCGGACAAAATCCGACTACCTCTCAACATCGGCAACTCTAGCGGAGTCAACGTGCAACCATGGCCAGGGAGCGGTGGACTGTTTGAAGGATTGTCCCATAGAAGAACCTTCTCCTCAAGGACGCATGGAAGACCAACAAGCATGGCCTTTTCCCAAGCCTGTTTAAGCAGCGTCTTGAAAAAGTTGGTGCAGGAAGCACCAAGTCTTGCGGCGGTGAGGACATCGAAGCGGCGTGCGATTTCTCCCAGAGGATCGTCGTCCAATTTCTCCAAGCCCCGACGAGGAGGAGAACCGCCTGGCGAATCCATGGGAGCAGCGACGAACTGCCTTCTCTTCGGTGTGAGGGGAACTGGCGAGGAGGAGATAAGAGCGTAGTAACCGCAGGGCCTCGTCCCTTCCAACTGTAGATCGTCCATCAGCGAAGGGGTGAGGCTATTATTTACTACTAGTACTAGCATTATGGAATGTTATGGGATTGCGTTATACTGTAAATAATAGAACTCGTGTGAAATCCCTTCTTCGTCAAGAAAGGTGCCCACATTTGTGTTCTTGAACTCCGTTCCGTTGTCACTCCGAACCTTCTTGATCTTCACGTCAAACTGATTTTGGGCCTTCCTAGCGAAGTTTTTTAAGATCTTCTGGACCTGTGACTTGTCATTAAGAAAGAAAACCCACTTAAATCTTGAAAAATCATCAACTATAACTAGACCAAAAGAATTTCCACCGAGACTCTTGTAGGCGTTGGGACCAAAGAGATCCATATGAAGTAGCTCGAGTGGCCTCCTTGTGGTCATGATGTTCTTCACGGGATGCCTTCCTCCAACCTGTTTACCTGGTTGACAAGCACTGCAAAGTCTATCCTTATCGAATATGACATCGTTAACTCCAAGGATATGATTTCCTTTGATAAGCTTGTCAAGGTTTCTCATGCCAACGTGACCTAGTCGTCTGTGCCACAACCAACCTTTTGAGGATTTAGCAATAAAGCAAGTTTTAGGTTGTGCCTTTTTAGAGAAATTGACAATGTAAAGATCACCTCTACGTGTACCGGTAAAGACCATTTTATGATTGTCTCGACGAAACACTTGGCAATCTACCTCAGTAAATAGGACATTCAAACCGAAATCAGCAAGTCTAGATACTGAAAGTAAGTTGTAGCCGAGAGATTCAACGAGCATGACATTTTGAATGGAACTATCATGTGAGATGGCCACCTTACCAAGGCCAACCACTTTACCCTTTGAATTATCACCAAAGGTGACATATTTTTGAGGGCCGTCATTTTCAGCAAGCTCACGGAACATCTCTTCATCTCCGGTCATATGATCAGTACATCCACTATCAAGAACCCATTCCTTTCCTCCTGACACATATCCCCGAAGATTTGTCGTAAGACCAAAATGTCTCATTGCATCATCAAGATCGAAGTCACTATCATCATCATCATCATAGTATCCATGTTCACCATGATCTTGTGACTCATCATTTCCTAGAGAGGGTAACTCATTAGATAAATGATCATCAAAGTGGTCACCTTTATGAATTCTTATAGATTCGGATATAATGATTCCAACATCTCCTTTAGCACGCTTGAGATTGGTAAGCTCAAATAGACAATCACCAAAACTAGGATCACTAGAGTTCATCTTACTCAAGGCAATAGATTTATGGAGAATTTCATCCAAATTTTTTAAGGAATAATCGGGAAATCGTTCCTCAAGAAATTTCCATATAGTATAGGCACAATTAAGAGTAGGCAAACTAGCAATCAAATTTTTGGGCAATCCTCTAATGATGAGCTCAACAGTTCTAAGATTGCGAATTATGTCAATATCTTCATCTAGGGTAGGATGCAAAGGATCAATATGAGGTGCACAAGGGCTAGCAATATACTTGTTCAAATGATATTGGTTGAAAATTACAAGCATCTCATTTTTCAATTCATGAAAATACTCTCCATCAAGAATAGGCACTCTATGTCTAAGACTCCCTAAAGTAGACACATCCATCTTCCTCTAATGGTGATTAAACCAAGGCAATGGAGACCAAAGCTCTGATACCACTTGTAGGACCTTGAAGTAGATGTGTCTAGAGGGGGGTGATTAGACACTTAATGCTAAAGTTGCAATTTTTAAGCTTTTTCAGTTTAAGTGGAGTTTAGGCACAATTTCAACATTCACAATACATATCAAGCAAGCATGCAAAGAGTATATAGGCAGCGGAAAGTAAAGCATGCAACTTGCAAGAATGTAAAGGGAAGGGTTTGGAGAATTCAAACGCAATTGGAGACACGGATGTTTTTCTCGTGGTTCGGATAGGTGGTGCTATCCTACATCCACGTTGATGGAGACTTCAACCCACGAAGGGTAACGGTTGCGCGAGTCCACGGAGGTCTCCACCCACAAAGGGTCCACGAAGAAGCAACCTTGTCTATCCCACCATGGCCATCGCCCACGAAGGACTTGCCTCACTAGCGGTAGATCTTCACGAAGTAGGCGATCTCCTTGCCCTTACAAACTCCTTGGTTCAACTCCACAATCTTGTCAGAGGCTCCCAAGTGACACCTAGCCAATCTAGGAGACACCACTCTCCAAGAAGTAACAAATGGTGTGTTGATGATGAATTCCTTGCTCTTGTGCTTCAAATGATAGTCTCCCCAACACTCAACTCTCTCTCTCACAGGATTTGGATTTGGTGGAAAGAAGATTTGAGTGGAAAGCAACTTGGGGAAGGCTAGAGATCAAGATTCATATGGTAGGAATGGAATATCTTGGCCTTGACACATGAGTAGGTGGTTCTCTCTCAGAACATATGAGTTGGAAGTGTAGATGGGTTCTGATGGCTCTCTCCACAGATGAAGAGTGGGTGGAGGGGTATATATAGCCTCCACACAAAATCTAACCGTTACACACAATTTACCAATCTCGGTGGGACCGAATCACAAACTCGGTCAGACCGAAATAGTAAACCTAGTGACCGTTAGAGATTTTCGGTGGGACCGACTGGATCAACTCGGTGGGACCGATGTGCTAGGGTTAGGGTAAATCCAAAACTCAGTTTGACCGATTACTCAAACTCGGTGGGACCAATTTGGGTAATAAGTGAAACAGAGAGTTGACCAAGCAAACTCGGTGGGGCCGATTGCATATCTCGGTGGGACCGAAAGTATTGCAATAGGTAACAGAGAGTTTGCAAGCCCATCTCGGTGAGACCGAGATCCCATCGGTGAGACCGAATTGATTAGGGTTTTGGCAGTGGCTATGACATCTGAACTCGGTGGTGCCGAATAGAAGAAATCGGTGGGGTCGAGTTGGATTTTTGGTTTAGGTCATATGTGGAAGTGAGAAAGTGGTTGAGGGCTTTGGAGCATATCACTAAGCACTTTGAGCAAGCAAGCCATTAAGCAACACCTCATCCCTCCTTGATAGTATTGGCTTTTCCTATGGACTCAATGTGATCTTGGATCACTAAAAAGTAAAATGAAGAGTCTTGAGCTTTAAGCTTTAGCCAATCCTTTGTCCTTAGCATCTTGGAGAATTTCCCACAACCTTTAGTCCATGCCACTCCATTGTTTAACTTATCTGAAACATACTAGATAGAAATGTTAGTCCAACAAGAGATATGTTGTCATTAATTACCAAAACCACCTAGGGAGCACTTGTGCTTTCACACGGCCAAGCCTTTATCCAAATCGTTTCATTATCCCACCTCAGCGCGTTATGCGAGGCGGTTTCCTTGGCACGTCTTGTCAAAGTAGAGATCGTGTCCCCTCATTTCGGGATTCTCATCAATACGGGCGTGGGTAACCCAACCGCTTCTAGGACTCCTAGATCATAGGAAAGTCCAAACGGACACGGGGAGGACGCTTGATATCCACCCTCTTTATAAATGGGCAAAACTTTTACTTCCCCCCCCCCGTGCTCAATCGAATCCGTCCCCCGCCCCAAGCTCAAATGCCCAAAGCTCAGGTCAGGTGCTCCGAACCTTCAGTCATGTCCGGATCCAGCCTTCAAGGGCCGATGGATGCCGTCCTCCGTCATGGAAGAAGACATCAAAAAGTTGAGGGAGGCCAGGTATCTAACCGCCGAAATATCGCATCGGCTGCCTCTCCAGGGGCAGGTCGTCCCCTCTCCCAAACCCAACGAGAGCGTTGTGTTCGTCCCCCACTTCCTCCGGGGTCTAGGTTTTGCACTGGATCCTTTCGTCAGGGGCTTGATGTTTTATTACGGGCTAGATTTCCATGATCTAGCTCCGGACTCCTTCCTGCATATCACGACTTTTGTTGTCGTATGCGAGGCCTTCCTCCGGGTTACCCCCCACTTTGGCTTATGGCTCAAGACCTTTGAAGTAAAGGCGACGGTGATCTAAGGGCAACATACAGAGTGTGGAGGCGCCTCAATACGCAAGATGACGGGAGCTCCGTGGCCCAAAGGTTCCATCCCAGAGGTGTCGGCATTGTGGCAACAGGAGTGGTTCTACATCATGACTCCTAGAAGTGCCAAGTGGGCGGCCGCCCTCGTTTTTCGCTCGGGCCCTCCACCACGACTGATGTCATGGATCAGCGGAGGACTGAGCTGGGGTCCAGCCAAGGATGTGCCTTTACTGCAAAGCCGTATTCGAGATCTCTTCAACGGAGATCTCAGTTTGGTCGCGGTAATACAAGTTATGCTTGTTCGTCAAGTCCAGCCTTGCAAACGTCGGCCCCTTCGCTTGTGGGAGTTCAATCCCGAGGGTCCGCGTGCCATTCAAAATTTTCTCGGCCTGACGCACGAGGATATGTATAAGTCATTCTTCAGACATCAAGTAGAGTGTCCGGAAATCACCGAGGACGTGGGCCTGAGCAGTAACCGTGCCGCCGAATAGGTAAAGAATCTTCTGGCCAAACATATTATCTTTCCTTCGTTACGAAGTTATTGAGGGTTTGCTTTTTCGACAAGGACTGGCTAACAAAGGCGAAGTTGATTCGGTGTTCGGCCCCCCTCCCTGAGGGTTTCGAGAATCCGGTATTGGAAAAGATGCTCCAGACCGCACCTTGCCCGGATCCCTTGAAGGAAGATACTGTGGAGGGTAATGCGGGCGGACGCGGGCCCCCAACGCTGCCTATTCTAACCGAGGGAGCTAGCGTCTCCACGAAGGAAGACGACCGGAAAAGGAAAAGGACTGCACCCGGGAATTCGGAAGCCGAAGCTTCCAAACGGGAGAAGAAATCTTCTACCGAGGGCCCTACCTTGGGGGCGGTGCTGCCGCACAAAGTCCGCGGGGGGATCAATTCTCCCGGGGGTCGTAAGTGACCCGAAAACTTTAATAGTACAGATATGCCATCTTTTTCTTCTGAGAAAATAATCACCGCATATATTTGTCCAGTTCGGGCCTTAGCCCCTCTCAAATGAGCTCGTCTTCGGGGGATCTTCTTCCAGAGATGATGGAGAGCGAGACGCCTCCTCCGGACTCCTCCGCTCCGGAAGCGGGCGACCCTGAAGTGTCGTCGCGGAGGGCCTCTCCGAGTGCGGAGAGGCCAGAAGGTGATCCAATTGATCCTTGAGGCTTCCAGTGTCCGGCTCTCGAAGAGGGTAGACAAAAGAGTTCGGCGCCGTCTAGTGTGCGATCGGACGTTCTGAGGGAGTTGGTGGGGCGAGCGGCCATCTCAGATGATCACCATGTGCTAATGAATATGGTGATGGAGAGGATATCGTCCGCCGAAAGCGGATTGCATGAAGCTTTTATGAGTCTACTGACAGGCTTTGAGGTACGTGAAAAGGAATGTGTAATAGTCCTGCACATGCTAGGTGTGCCCTGTGTAGATAGTAGCCCCTGAGACTCTGGTTGTCATCGGAAACGATGACGAATGGAGGATCATATTCCCAGGTAATAACCATACTGCCTTTATGTGCAGGAGATGGAAGCTCCGGTGGCCAGCCGGACTAGCCTGTTTAAAACGGCGGTTGGATGCGGCAGATGTTGACATCGAGCTTGTTAACAGAAGGCTTGACGAGGCGCAGGGTAAGTATCCTTGTCTGGTAAACGCCAAATATGAAGAGTATGATGCCAGTGTTTTTAACATGTTATGACTACAGATGGAGCTGCCACTATTGAAGCCTTGCGGGCGGAACTTGCCCGAGCCAAGGAACAAGCAAGATTGGGTAATGCGGCTGCTTTGAAGGCGGCCGAAGAGTTGCGAACCGAGAAGGACGCACATGGCGAGAGCCGGAAGAAGATGGCCAATATGGTCGTAGAATTAAAAGCCGCCGTAGACCGTTGCCTGGCTTTTGAAAAGGAAAACTAGACGAAGGCATCGGACCTTGAGAAGGCTGCTGTAACGGGAAAAGACCTCCGCTCTGCAATGAGGGCAAAGAAGGAGGAGCTGCGGGAAGCTGGGGATATTGTAGCCGGGAAGTCCTTTATGCTGCAGAGGAAGTACGGAGATCCACGGTATGCCCCTCTGGATCGGCTGTGGAGTTCGGAGGATGCGTATATGGATTTGGCGGCGAGCGCTGCCGATGCGGCCAAGTACTTCCAGAGTCAGATGGACCGTGAAGTAGACCAGCTGTTTTGGAAGCAATTCCTTTCTCCCGAGCGTCCGCTTTCGTTGACGGACCAATTAGCCGAATGGTCCGAACTAAATAGGTTCTCCGGACTCTCCATGAGGTCTATTGTGGATCAACTATGGCCCGGAAGGTCAAAACCGAGCAGCTATTTTAGCTTGGTGCAGCAGGTCCTCGATGTGGTGCCGCGCATAAATGCGATGAAGAGGTCGGCGTGCATAGAAGGCGCACGGATGGCCTTTTCCCGTGCTAAAGCATACTGGGCAGAGATGGATGCTACCACTGTTGCAGCGCAGGATTCGGGCATAGGTCGAAGGGCTGTTGAGCACTACTTTGAGGAAGTTCTTGAGGGTGCTCGTTTGATAGAGACCCAGTGCTCAAAAAATATTATGTTTGATTGACATGTAATCTCATTGTAAGCGAAATGCTTTGTAAATTTTTATGAGGCTACTTTTATACTTTTGCCTGAAAGTAATGTGATGCCTCCTGGGCGGCCGTTTATGTATACATGTGTATAACCTGAAAGATTGCAGTCGTCGGCTTCAACCCCCACGCATATAATGCGGAGGTGTTCGCAGAAACACGCGTTCACACTTAACCCAACGCCTTGGTCCTATTAAGGAGGTGATAGCGGAGCGAGCGAGGCAACCGAACTATAATGCTTTAACACTTTCACTTAGCCATAGGAGTTTGACAGTGGGGCTACTAGATAGCCCCTGGTGGCTCCGCACTCTCCCGATCCCGGGGTGCATATATGCCTGGTCGGAAAGCAGCCCTTCGTTAAGGCGGAGGAATTCTAACATTCCCATGGGTCATCGAGTGGTTGAACAGTCTCACGCTAGATCATGACAGTCAGTTTTCGGCTTTCTCTACTGAGGCGCTCGTCCGGATGAACCAGGGCACGATCGCAGTAGTTCTCCTGGTGCTACCTTAGCCGGTAAAGCGGAACGTAAGGCACCAAAACACAGGAGCCGGGCAAACCCAACATTTGACCAAAGACAATGATTCGGAGCTGATGCATATAGGGCCAAACTCGCGATGCCGAACACTCCCTAAGGTATTCGGTCTTTGTGGTATAAACCGGGCCTGAAGAATGGCCTTTGTAAGAAGCCCCTTGTGTCCAGGTACGTGCATTGTTCTGGCGTGGCCACATGCCAAGACGTCAGCATCCTTCTCAACGGTGGATATGTATCAACAAGAGACAGTAAAAAAGGTTTACGCAGGGTCTTAATATAAAAAGAATCCTTGGGTCGGGTCCCTGTTGCACGCCTGCGCCTGTGTCTCCGTTGTGCCGTATCCTGGACGGGTGTAGCACGATGATCATCTGTAAAAGAGAGGAATTTAGGTAAAAAGGTTGCCGTGCAAGAGGATAGTTTTCTAGAGAAACCATGTATAATTCAAGATAAGAAGAAATCGCCACTCGTCTGCGTGCGTTGAGCCCCTTGTACTTTTGAAAGATAGGGGTGTGACAGTTTATTTGATATGAGCAGCGGCGCCGGATTTGGTTAGTTGTGTCTGAGGTCTTGACGACCTATTGGATGCTTTTGCTGGTCCAGGCGCCTTTAGT
Organism: Triticum urartu; assembly: GCF_056163025.1. Taxonomy (NCBI): domain Eukaryota; kingdom Viridiplantae; phylum Streptophyta; class Magnoliopsida; order Poales; family Poaceae; genus Triticum; species Triticum urartu. The sequence continues at coordinate 563,671,729 of NC_141875.1, forward strand.
GTGCGGCTGCCAAGGCAGCCTCACTCTCTTCGGTGCGCAGAGATCGCTTGATACTTCCGTGCATTGAAATGATGCCACGTGGACTGGGCATCTTGAGTGTTAGGGAGGCGTAGTGTGGTATTGCATTAAAGCGAGCGAAAGCTTCGCGTCCGAGTAGTGCTTGATAGCCACTTTTAAACGGAGCGATGTGAAAAGTTAAATTCTCACGACGGATGTTGTCGGGGGAGCCGAATATAACTTGTAGTAGGAGGGAGCCCATACAACGAGCCCCTGGGCCTGGCGTTACTCCTTTAAAGGTAGTATTGCTATGGCGAATTTGTGTTGGGTCTAACCCCATCCCGCGGATTGTATCCTAATATATTAGGTTTAGGCTACTGCCGCCATCCATCAGGACTCGTGTGAAGTGGTATCTGCCAATTACTGGGTCTAATACCAGTGCAACCCATCCTGCGTGCCGGATACTTGATGTGTAATCACGATGGTCAAAGGTGATCGGTTGAGACGACCAGTGGCGGGACTTCGCGGTGATGGGCACTTGGGTATATTTTTCAGGGAGTGCTGCATTGTTTTTTCTCTTGATCACGTGTAACATGTTTACTGTTTTGACGTCGGGTGGAAATTTCTTTCGTTCCCCCTTGTCTTGATTGGGAGGCTCATCCCCGTCTTCACTTGGTGTATCTTCCCCTTTGTGTATGGCGTTAAGCTTGCCGGACTGCTTGAAGACCCAACATTCTCTGTGGGTATGATTAGCAGGTTTGCTAGGGGTACTATGGATCTGACATACCTGGTCCAGAATTTTGTTGAGGCTGGACAGTTCATCTTTGGTGCCTTTGGAGGGCGGCTTTTGGTTTGGCCGAGGGACTTTGAATCCGGCATTTACTGTCGTGCCCTTCGTGTTGTCTTTTTTATTCCAGCATTTGTTATTGTTGTTGCGCCGCGATTTCCCATTTCCATCTCTAACTTCAGATGTACTGGGGTCGCTGGTGCTGCATCTGGCTAGCCAGTTGTCCTCACCCGCGCAGAAGCGGGTCATGAGGTTTGTTAATGCGGCCATCGTTCTTGGCTTATTTTGTCCAGGTGTCTGGCCAGCCATTTGTCGCGGACACTGTGCTTGAAAGCCACTAAGGCTTCGGCGTTCGGACAATCGACAATCTGGTTCTTTTTAGTAAGAAACCTATTCCAAAGCTTTCGGGCTGACTCTCCAGGCTGTTGAGTTATGTGACTCAGTTCGTCCGCATCCAGAGGTCGGACATAAGTCCCTTGAAAGTTTGCCCGAAAGGCGTCTTTGAGCTCTTCCCAACTTCCAATGGAGCTTTCAAGGAGGCCTTTGAGCCAGTGACGAGCTGGCCCTTTGAGTTTGAGAGGTAAGTACTTGATGGCATGGAGATCATCCCCTCGAGCCATATGTATATGAAGGATATAGTCCTCAATCCAGACCCCAGGGTCTGTTGTTCCGTCGTATGCCTCTATGTTTACGGGCTTGAATCCCTCTGGGAATTCGTGGTCCAGCACCTCATCGGTGAAACATAGGGGGTGTGCAGCACCCCTGTAGCTGGGTGTGCCGCGTTGTTCGGATGCTTGTTGTGTTGCATTGTATGCTGGGGCGCCCTTGCGTGGTGCATAGATCGATCTTGTTGCACTGTCCTTTGGGTGCGAGCCCTCGCATGGGTCGCGTGTTGTATTGTGAGCGGCGTTGAATGTCGTTCTGTGGTGGTAGAGGGGTCGTCTATCCGACGAGGTGGCTACTTTGATATTTGGTTGTGGGGGGCTCTGAGGCCTCCTCATCGAATTCGGGTAGCAGCTTCCACTTTGGGTAGCTCTTGGAGGGGCGATTGTCGCCGTACCTTGCTGCAGTGTTGAGTATTTTGCTCCATCTGAACTGGAGCGTGTTTTGCGCGGCCGTGAGCCTCCGCTTCTGCTTTTTGAGGCTCCTTGCGGTGGCGACGAGCCTTTTACGGGCATTCTGCTACTCCGAGTGCCTGTCCGGCGTTGTGTCGTCCGAACCATTATCATTGATAGGGTTTGTTTGTTCGGTTTGATTATCCGGATTGCTGTTGTCTAGCAGCGGTTCGCCCTGCTCCGGCGCTGGATCAGTGTGATCGCTATTTCTGTCGAGGCGGGATTTGGGGCGGTGCTTGTGTCGCCGCTTTGACTGCTTTTCGAGGGAACAATCCTTCGGTGCGTCCTTCCGTTCCTCGCCGTCATCTTTGGGTGCGTCCACCATGTATACGTCATATGACGAGGTGGCGTTCCAGGGCTCGATAGGCGCTGATTCTTCATCGTCTCCTTCATCGGCGTCCATACCATCAATGTCGACGGAGTTGAAGTCGAGCATGTCGGTTAAATCGTCGACAGTGGCTACCAAGTGGGTGGTGGGTGGGTTTTGAATTTCTTCATCATCCGAATCCCAACCTTGCTGACCGTAGTCTGGCCAGGGTTCTCCTGATAAAGAGAGAGACTTCAGTGATTTCAGGATATCGTCGAAAGGCGAGTGCTGAAAGACGTCCGTGGCCATGAACTCCATGATCGGCGCCCAATCGGATTCACTTGGCAGGGGCGCGAAGAGTTCGGAGTCCGGAGAAGAATCCGGCTCCATGGAGTCACGAGTCTTGCAGAGTACGGGGCTGGTGTTCGGCTCCACCGCCGTTGGGATCGCAGCCCCCGAGGTGGCATCCAATCGCCCATCCTCGATCGACGCGGCCGGCTCCGAACTAGGGGTCGGAGCCGATGTGCGTGCGGCCTCCAGGGCTCTGTTCGGCGGCAGAGCTAGATCATCCTCATCGTGACGGAGTGGCGTGCTCGGCAGTGGTTCGAATCCGTCGAAGATCAAGTCCCCGCGGATGTCGGCCGTGTAGTTTAAACTTCCGAATCTGACCTGACGGCCAGGGGCGTAGCTTTCGATCTGCTCTACATGGCCAAGTGAATCGGCCCGCAGTGCAAAGCCGCCAAAGATGAAGATCTGTCCGGGGAGGAAGGTCTCACCCTGGACCGCATCGCCATTGATGATCGTAGGAGCCATCGGGCCTGACGGCGATGGCACAGAGGAACTCTCAATGAAAGCACCAATGTCGGTGTCAAAACCGGCGGATCTCGGGTAGGGGGTCCCGAACTGTGCGTCTAGGCCGGATGGTAACAGGAGGCCGGGGACACGAAGTTTTACCCAGGTTCGGGCCCTCTCGGTGGAGGTAAAACCCTACGTCCTGCTTGATTAATATGTATGGTATGGGTATTACAAGAGTCGATCTACCACGAGATCAGAGAGGCTAAACCCTAGAAGCTAGCCTATGGTATGATTGTTTATGTGTATGTTGTCCTATGGACTAAAACCCTCTGGTTTATATAGACACCAGATAGGGTTAGGGTTACATAGAGTCGGTTACAATAGTAGGAGATCTGATCATCCGTATCGCCAAGCTTGCCTTCCACGCCAAGGAAAATCCCTTCCGAACACGGGACGGAGTCTTCAATCTTGTATTTTCATAGTCCAGGAGCCCGGCTGAAGGTATAGTTCGGCTATCCGAACACCCCCTAATCCAGGACTCCCTCAACCGCCATCATGGTCCACCGCACCAGATGTGCTTAACCGGCGCCCTCGTCCACCACGGCGTAGGCCCTTCACCGACTCCCTCGTCCACCCCTTCGCTGGCCCTTCATACAAGCCCTCGTCCGCCGCAACAGATCCGCCTCACCGAAAGCACTGTACAACGCGCCCGCCAAAGCCTTCGTCCACTGCACCGGACCCGGTCCACGGACGCCATATTCAACTCCACCGGACCTGCTTTATCGACATGGCAGCCTCATCAGGTTATTTCGATTTGTACTCCTTCGATTTTTCTCTTTATTGTGCAACTGTTCACTTACCACAGATGAGCTTTCTTGTATGTCGACAGGCGCCGCAACCGTAGCACCGGAGCTGCTTCAGCGACGGCGACAGCCGGCCCAAACTCAACCGCAAAACGAGCACCATCGACGATCCTTAGCTATCAAGTATGACAACGATACCCATACGCCGCCGAGAATCAGGTACTATTATCCAACGGCCGGCGCCTATGTTCACTTTCCTAGCATAAGCACCGCACCTTTGAATTTCTTCAGGGCATCATTCAGTTTTTCATGAGACGCGTTATTCTGCTTGCACCTGTAGGGCAATACTTCTGGCAGTGAACATGTTACAAGTGCTAAATTACATGCCAGTGCACATATAGTTAATATGCTTTAGTTTTGTTCTGATGCCACCTGTTGGTTCCATCAGACTGCTTAATGTTCTGTATGCTTAATTACACATCAGCAAACTAGCATGTGGTTCCGCTGCTTTTTGTTCATTTTACCCTACATTTTCTGATGCTAGCTATTACATCACTGCTCCGAGCCTCTGTTCATTACATGTTTGTGTGTTCTTGATCTTCCCAAGTTGCATGACTAATTTGATGCTTCTATTAATTATGGAGCTGCCAACCCCATCAAGCAAAATATTTGTTCTTTTGGGGCTGGCACCTCGAACAAGCATAAAAATAGAGGGAAGCAGATATATTGTCGTGTATGCACACACCCTTCTTTCATTAGTTTAGATGAACCATTGATGATCAATTCGGACCAATGCATGCGATTAAAATTAATTTTACCTAAACAGATGGTGCAGAATAAACTACAACAACTAGATTTGCAACCACAGGATGCTGACAATATCTTCAAAGAACATTGCAACAGCATCTAGGCTTCACAGCAATATATGGTAAGCCAGTGTGTTTTAGTACATATGAAATGTAATGCGAGTGGGCTGTTTTCTTGGCTTGTGCCCTCAACGTGTAATCCTACCGAATTACAAATAGTTCAGTTGTCTGCTTTGCTGTATTGCTTGATTCGAATGCTTATTTCTTGTTACGCTATACCTGAGTTGGCCAATATGTCAGCAGTGCATGATGTACTATTGTAAAGAAATGCATGCCTATTCCATTTGAGTCCTTAACTTTTCCTCTCAACTTCATAACAAGACTGTCTTCATAGTTTATATGAGGCCACATTGTTAAGTGCTTTCTCAGATTATTTCAACTGCTTAGATGCCTTGGCAACTTAAATATAGCGGTTGTACACTCCCTTTCAACTAGGGATGTCAACTGGGTCCCATTTAATCCCGATTAAAGTCCACTTGTGGTATGATAGTTCAAAAGAGTTTTTGTTTTTTGAAGAAAATGAACTAGGGAGGTAGCAAAAACTAACTAGATGGGACTGGCGGATGTTGTTTATTTGCCACTTACATCCCTAGTTTCATCTTACCATTTTAATTTCTTTTCGGCTGATGCTGCTTCGAACCATTTAAATATAGTTTGCCATGCTCGGCAATAATTCGTTCGTCGTTTACCATGTAAGCTTACTGCCTCGATCATACGATAACTATCTCTTACTGATGTCCAGTGGAAACCTTTCAGGATGCCGTTCACACTACGACACAATGTACAACCCCAGAATCTATTTGTGGAAGCAGTGTGCCATCCATGTTACCAGATGGTAGCAGTTCAGAGGCAAAACACATTTGATTCAAGCTCGTCCGAAAGACATGTGTCTCTTCCTCCATTTCCCCATTCATACACGGTGGGCGGCAAAACAAACTCTCCTCGTCCGAAATCGATGTAGGCTAATATTTTAAATAGGGGCAGATGTGTAACTTCCATCAGACGTGACACAACCGCCCTACCTGTCAGCCCCGTTCATACACTGTGGGCGCCAACCGTGGGCGGCAAAACACCCTCTCCTCGCCCGAAATAGTTACCGGCAAATATTTGTGAGATGCGAGATTAGCGTCCTATCCCTAACCGACACAATGTCCAAAATTTTAAACGGGGGATACGTTCGTAACTTTCCCCCATTTCAGAGAAGCGCGCCCCAAAGTTTGAGATCCCCCCTCCCCTCCATTTCCCCATTCATACACCATCGGCTGCACGACAACCTCCGCACTACGGCCAGCCTCCTCCGTCCGCCACCCCATCCTCCACCTTGCCGGAGCCCCTACCCCTACCCCATCGTCCACTGCAAGAGATGGGCGTCTCTCATCCACGGCGCTGGACCAGGATCCTTTCATCGCCTCCTCTCGCTTCATCGGCGCCGTCGTCCACCTTGCCGTTGCCGCTCCTACGACCGCCTCATCCACGGCTTCAGGATACATCCCCTGACCCGGTCGTCTGCCGTCTAAAGTCTTCTTCCCCGCCGCCGACAGCCATCGCACCCGCAGCACCCTCAACGTATTAGCATAGGCCTACACGGCGTCGCAAGAGAGGTGGTACTCTTCCATATGTGCTTAAGTTATTGATCTCACCCGGAAAATAGATCGTAATTTGTTTACTGTACTTTTCTTGTCCGTACCAAATCATAGTGGCTAGTTGAAAGCAAACATTGGTTGCGAAGTAGCTTTGTCCGGTTTGCACCTTCAGATCCGCCATGGCACGGGCACTATACTCGTAAAGCTTATGGTTTCCCCCCTTTATATTCACTACCATCATCGTAGGTGCTTCGTGTCGTGCTAGCACTGCTCCTCAAGACCTCAACCCAAAGCTTACATGTTGAAATACGAATCTGATATGATGCTCATATCACTAAAACAAAGAACGTTTAATTAGTCACCTAATGTTCCTATATTCGTTTCGAAAAGCATGTGCGCCACCCAGTGGTCCAGCTAGTTCCACTTTCCTGATTTTTCTCTTCATGCTTAGGTTTTTCCCCTTTTATCTACTCTACTATGATCTGCGTAGGTGCTTTCTATCGTACTAGCATTACTCCACCCTTGAAGCTAAACAACACAACACTCAGAATTCGAAAGCTTAGTTGTTCAAATATGATTGTGATATGATACTGATATTAGTTAACCGACACATTTAATTGGTTAGCTAAAGGTCCCACTTGAGTTTCCAAATGCATGTCACGACATATAGAGAGACAGCATAATTGCATTTCTTTGTCACTTGTTGACCGTACTTTCTTGTCCATACCAAATCTTAGTTGTTATTTCAAAGAAAGCACCGGTTGCTAACTACCCTTTGCGTGGTTTGCAGCTTCAGATCTGCCATCCCACTGCCATGGTCAACACTGTACTCATCATGCTTATGTTTTCCCCATTTTATGATGACCACAATCAGCCTACGTGGTTCGTGTTGTAATAGCACTGCTCCACCCATCGAGCTAAACAAGCTTAGTTGTACAAATTCATATCTGATATTATTGCTGATATTAGTAAAACTGAGAGATGTTTGATTGGTTAGCTAAATGTTCCTACTTTAGTTTCGAAATGCATGTGAGCCACATATGGAGAGACCGGAAAGAATAGTATTTCTCTGTGCGCTCTGGTTCATCATGGATGGCCAACCGACATTGTATTGAAAGACTTGTAATATCTTCAATCTGCTTGCTCTTCTTCTCTTGTTTAAGATGATACTCTTCTCTTGCGGTCGACTGGTCAGGTCGAGTTGTTCTTCCTTAGTATATTTTGAATCTGTTAGGTCAGGTCGACTTGTTCTTCTTTACTATATGTTGAAGCTATCATCTGTGAAGTGTCATCACTTCTGGAGCTCTCATATTTTGAGTAGTAGGCCACATTATATTAATGCACACAACGAATTATAGCATGCATGGCATCTTTTAAAAGAATTGCAGAGATAGCACAAAGGGGTTTACAGGGAGGCAATATTGGATTAGAATCACTTTTGTGTTACAAAGAAAATCTCACTTGTTTTTATGTTTTCATGCATGTCAGATATTGAACATTATCAAAATGAATATGAGAATGGGCGCATGAGAGGAATATTGCGGAACGATCCACTGGCTAACAAACTTGGCTTGGTGGAGGATGGCCTATCTTATTCACCCATCAAGGTGCTTGCTCTAACTTTGCAAAGTTGTATTGGTCGCACATATTTTGCATCTGATCTCTTGCATTACTTCTAATCTGTTACACCATCTTCTTAGTTTAAGCATCATATATGAGTATATGCCATACCTATCCATTTTCTGTACCTATTCCATGTGTCGTCACACTATGTTTTTCCAGTCAAATGTTGTTCTTTTGTAATAGATGTCCAAAAGGAAGAGGGTGAGTGTAGATCCTCAAGGAGTACAAACTAGGTATTTGGAAAAGGTAGTGATACCTGTTAAATCAGATAGATCAGCAGCCATAGAAAACACAGGCCCAACTGTACCACACTTTACCCCTACTCCAGTGGCCAAACCCCTATTAGAACTGGTGGGAGCCCGGCGTTAGGTATTGTCTATGATATCAATTCAAAATTTGAACTCCTAAATTTCTGCTTGTGCCTTACCTTCTCTCTTGTATGAAAACTAATTTCAGATGAATCTCCTTGCTCAAAGGATCATACGATCTCAAAACAATAATGGGCTCTGCATTGCTCTTGTCAGTACCTCTCTCCCTTTTGCCTTGTAACGTTGTACTTAATTAATTGCTATTTGATTATGTATCATCAGTCTGCACCTGAGCTTCATTATCCTCTGTTTCTTCCAATATTATTTGATCTATATTTACTCTTTGCAAAATGTAGAATAATGGCAACGCTTATAAAGAATTTTCTTTGGGGAATTTATTGAATTATCCTTCCATCAACATGGAGAAGGGCTTTGTCCAGGCTGTGTAAACATGTAATGTAAGTTCATCCTTCTCAAGCCTTCAAACTCTGTTCTAGTATAGATTTGGATAGGCATCATTTCCTCCACTGCTATATGCTTTGCTGTTTACGTCTGATTGGATGTTTGCAACAACTACCAGTTTCAAATTGTAGTTGTAAAAACATGTTCCTTATGCAGAACAGATCCATTTATTTGCTTATATAATTGTGAAACCTGTTACGTGTCTCCTTGTTTCTCTTTCAGACTCGTATCTCTTATGCCAGGAAGAACTTTAGGGAAGATAGTGAGCCAAACCACCTTGAGGACAGCGAGATGACCCCAAGGTCCTGTCTTGATGAAGATAGTGAGTTGAAGCTACTCACCAGCAGGTGTGAGACAACCTCTGTGCAGTCATTGCCTCAATCAATTCGACTTCTTCAGTCTCAACTTAAAGCGGAAAGGCTTGCTTCAGCTCAGCTCCGACTTGAAGTCAAAGATGCAATGAAGATACCAGAGGACTGCCGTGCGCACTATCATGCCTTAAATCTAGTGTTGATGCATCTATCGTTGACACAACTGAGGTATACTCAGCTTCTTCAGCTGTTTGGGAGGGCCGACCTGGCCAGGCCTAGTGCCTTCTGAAGTGCTCTCAGTTTTGTATATTCTTTTGTCAGCACGTTTATTTGCACTGGTGGCGAACTTTGATGCCCAATGGATGTAATATGTGTGATAGCCATGATAACCTAGCGTAAGTTGCTTGCTTATTTATTTCCTTGTTGTCTTGTTTATTTGTTTGCTTTTAGTCATTGCAGTTCTTTTTCCGCGGTTTGCTAGTGGCTGCAATAACCTATTTTTTAAAACTAGGCCACAATAACCATGGGATAATATTTACTGTAGTGACACTGGGCCTCCTACAAGCCGTAGAAACAGTGGGCCTTCTACGGGTCGTATCATCAATGGGCCCTATACGGGCAGTATGATCGATTGGCCAAACATGGTCCAATAACAGGCTGCATTATGGCCGTAAACGGGCTAGAGTTGGAATCGTCCGTTCATGAGCCGACCATAACGGGCCATCGTTAATAGGCCGTATTTGATGACACTATGAAAACGGCCCAACGTATTAACGGACCACAAACGGGCCGACTGTAACCACAGGCTGAATTTGGCCCACAAGCAAAAAATGACAGTAAAGGGTCATAAGTAAACGAATGCTGGAAATGAGCCCAAGAATAAATGGGGTCTGAGAAGGCCGAAAGATAACATGGGCTGGAAACGGCCCAACGGAATAACAGGTCGTTAATGGGTATAAAGTGATACACTGTTCATTACGGGCCAGTTTCACCATGGGCCGTTAATGGGTGTAAAGTGATACACTGTTCATTACGGGCCAGTTTCACCACGGGCCGTTAATAGGCCAAGAGTTACATAGGGCTTCATATGGACCGAAAGACGTCATGGACCATACATGGGCCAGAAGTGAAAACGGGCTGGAATCATATTGGGTGGCCCAGATGACGCTACTGGGCCTAATTCGGATAGGGCGTAACGGGCCTTGGGTTAGCGGGCTGTAAATGGGCTATATGTGAACAGGCCGTTAACAGGCTTTACATGGGCCAGCCCGCCACCTTTTGACCAAGTCAAACAGGCTGGCCTTTTCACAGGAATGGGCCTCTGTTGGGCCGTGCCACATGTCGACGTATCATAGGCGCCTTCTGTCCAATGAGTGGATGGCATTTGTCCCAATGATGAGCCGACACGTGTTTCCTCCAGCCAATGATGATTTTACACGTGGAAAATCCCCATTGGTCGGGGCTGTTAACGGGTTATCGGATCCAAAACCCGACCCGATAGCTTAACGGCGTTCCGTTACGGTGGATGCCACGTGTCGGTCACCCTTGACAAAAGCACTTCTGTGACAGGATTTATCGTCATGGAAGTGGACACTTCCGTGATGATAATTTTGGTAATGTCATGGAACACTTCTACGACAGCACAGGTATGAATATCTTGATTCTGTAATAAAATCGTCATGGATGTACATGCATGACAGAAAAGGCGACCTACTGTGACAAACACGTATCATCACGGAAGTGTATTTTTTGTAGTGCTCGGGTTCAAAACCCAGGAATAGAACACCTACTAACTAAATGGCATCACGGGATGCTTTCGAGAATGGCGGCCAGAATCATCACACTGGGAACAAAAGGCGTTGCTAGATTACTGGGTGATTTTCTAGGATGCCTAGGGTCAAATACTAGCTCCATCTTATATGTCGAGGCGGTAGAGTACCTCACCATACCGTTTAGTGTGCTTAATCTGGCCCAAAAGGACATCAGGAACGGGAGGAAGGAATTTGCAAATGCATCAGACTGTTTAGAAACCTGGGATGAGTTGGACAGCATAACGGCTGTAAATGCTCAGAAAAAGATTTGAGGCATTCACAAGGATTGTCATAGTCACTTAACATCATCATATCAAGGTTCTGGTTCAACTAACAACATACTAAAAGTAGTAGAAACTGAACTGAGGCCTAGAACCAACAATCTTAAGATTCTACGGATTAGTAACACGTGAACCTAATAGAGAGATGAGATCCTAGTCCTTAAGCCACGTAGGAAAGAAGAGGATGACTTAGATCAGAAGGGCATAAGGTAAAGGAGTAAAAAGAGCCTTACGTTCCCTTCCACAATCAATTCCCTTACATAACTAAAGAATTTCTAGACTCAACTTCGACCAGTTTGTCTTGGTAATCCTACACGCAGTTAGACTCTGATACCAAAGCAGTCAGGACCCCGATCCTAAGCCACATTGATCTAGCATGTAACACATCATATCACTTTGCGGCCTCACGCACGGTATCCCCACGAGTGCCACCTTACCTGGACCGGGACCATTTGCGCCTTTTGGCTCACGTATATGATAGTGTCGCTGGCATCAATATGACAGAGAACCTGGGCCGACATGACTAGCCATGAACCCAAAGTGGCACTAACTTACAAGGACATGCATACATGACCCAGCAACGAACGTGCCGGTCATCAGCGAGTGAATTTGGTATGTAGCAACTGGGCTAGCAGGACTCCGAGAATCCAGGCTATAGCAGGCTAACAGGACTCCGAAAGACACCGCGTGACATTTCCCCGAAGGGACAGACACAGGATCAAAGAAGGACACATGCCGGCCAGTCTAAGTGTTCCGAAGCAGTAGCAACTAGGCTAACAGGACTCCGCTAAACCGGGCTGTAGCAGACTACCATGGCTCAGTGGAAGCACTAGACTACATTTCCCCATAAGAGAGGCTACCAAGGATAGACAACTAGGTTGTCGGATCCCACACATACCAAGCATTTCAATCATACACACAATATGCTCGATGTGTGTAAATACAACATGGCATCACAACAAAACTCTACGACTCAAAGTATTTATTCATTAGGCTCCGAGGAGCCAGATATTACAAACATGGGTCTGATGACCCAGCATTCAAGTCATATAAGCAATAAGCACATGCAGAAGCTTAACTTATCTGAGTACAGACAACTACAAATGAAAAAGGCTGGGAAGCCTGGCTATCTACAAGACCCTGCCGAGGGCACAAGATCGTAGGTGAGGTAACAAGCTAAATGTTGAAGTTCACACGAAACTACTAGTGAGACTGAAGTCTCACTACAAAACATAAATTAAGCAAACGTGAGTACAAATGTACCCAGCAAGACTTACATCAGAGCTAACTATATATGCATCGGTATCAACAAAGGGGGTGGTGGAGTTTAACTGCAGCAAGCCAGCTTTAACTCGGTGACTATCCTAAACCATGACTGCAAGTAACTCTTTTGAGGTGGCGCACACGAGTCCACATATTCACCATATTAATACACCACTATGGATCCGCTCCCATCTCCCTACAAGAACGCCATCCATAGCACTCATGCTTATCTTGCGCATTTTAGAGTATCCACTTTCACTTGTCTATGAACTGTATAGGTAACCCAGAGGTCCTTTACCGCGAACGCGGCTATTCGAATAGATGATGTCAACCCTGCAGGGGTGTACTTCTTCACACACGCTCTCGCCACTTACCACCATGTACACGTCGTGTATCCCGGCAACCTTCAAGCGGAAGCCTGGCGAGGGAGTCGGCCACGACCTGACTAACCACACAAGTCTCTAGTCCATGTTTATCGCCTATTCGGGTTCCATCCGAAAGGAGATCCGGCCGGGGTGTCGCTCACGGCCCCAAACGATGTGTGCAGGGTTCCCGAGACACCAAATGGGTGACTCGGTACACCATGCCACGGTGTATCTACCGTATCATAGCCCACCCTTAGGGTCAGCGCTACGCACGGCCTCCAACACATATCCTATAAACACCAGAGACTAGTTGCAACTCCTGGACAGAGATCAAGGCGATTAATAAGTCGAGAGAGTCAAATAAGGATCCCAATGTGTGGTAGTAGCTATTCATGGATCACAAACACAGAACTCAGTTCCTGAGGACGGTTTCAATGAGACAACCTGCCATGTACTCCTACATGGCCTCTCACCGCTACCTTTACCAAATCATGTTCACACACTTAGCTCTCAACAGTAGGACATGTTCACAACTTTCCAATTCATTCACGATGAATCAGACCTGACTCAACTCTAAGCAGTAGCAGGCATGACAACAAACATGAATGAGTAGGCACATCAAGGCTCAAACAACTCCTACTCATGCTAGTGGTTTCATCTATATATTGTGGCAATGACAGGTCATGCAGAGGAAAGGGGTTCAACTACCGCATCATGTAATAGTTGAGTCGTTGTTGTCCTAATGCAGTAAAAGATAACAAGAGCGAGAGAGTGGGATTATATCAGAATGAACAACGGGGTTTTGCTTGCCTGGCACTTCCGAAGATGATATAGCTCTTCATCGGTGTCATTGATCACATCGTCGAAACCACGTCTATCGAGAGGGGACAACCACCGGCAAACAAGAGGGAACGCAATCTGTCGGGGATATACCCCGCGGCATAACCCGGCTGGACTTGGTGACTCACTAATGACATGCCTTGACTGGATGACTCACTAAGTGACCCGCCCGAGCCTGGCGACTCATGGGTGACCCGGCGAGCGGGTCAGCGGAACGACAAGACTTGGCGGCCCAGAAGGCGGTTCATGGAAGGCCGGCTCATGTTATGGTGGGCCGGTTTATGAGGAAAGCAGAAGGAATATTCTCCTACAAAGGAAGCAAGACTAGGACTCCACTTGTAATAGAGTAATCATAATCCAACTATGACTAGTCATGTAAACCGCCCCTTCAATATATATAAGGAGGGGCAGGGCTCCCCAAAGAAGGGATAAGAAACAATCTCTAGGGCTAGACACAAAGGGGGAGCCGGCTTACGCGCCTACTCTCTCATGAGTATAATGAGATCTAGCCACAAACAACATGTAGGGCTATTACCGGATGATGTTTCCCGAGGCCCAAAGCTGTCTAAATCCTTGTCTTTTGTTGCATCTGTCGATTCCGCTCAACCCCTCTCAAGCTACTACAAAGATGTGTTGGCCTCACGACTAAGTCCTCACACTAGGACATCTTCCATGACAATTCCACGACAGTTGGCACCCACCGTGGGGCTCGCGCACAGTGGTGTTGAGTTCTTGAAGGGATCTCTTTTAGGGATCAAGGAGTTCACATTTTTTTTCGGATGAAGCAAGAGTCGGCGTGAAGAGGATCTACGCCATGAACGAGCAGTCGAATCGGCATGTACGATATTGAGATTGTTTTAGGGTTGCATATTGTACGGCCGCCAAACGCAGCATGGTGATCCGCCGAGTCCGAGACAGACTTAGAGTATTCCGCTGTTCAATTGTTGTTCTCTACTACGAGAGTCAGTGTACGTGAAGCAGACTACATCCATGGTAGGCAACGTAAGCGGATTTGTTCAAGTCCCGAGGATTGTCTGATTGATGGAAGTCGCAGCTGGTGCACGCGATCTCTGCGTCAAATCCATCTTAAAGAAAAAAGAAAAAGTAATATGCCAGGCATCGCCACGTACTATTTTACGAATCCTTATTAAAGCAAAGTCCGTGCATAAGGAGGTGTTTTGTCAGTAAAACCCAGTGGTTGATACGTCTCCAACATATCTATAATTTTTTATTGCTCCATGCTATATTATCTACTGTTTTGGACATTATTGGGCTTTATTATCTACTTCTATATTATTTTTGGAACTAACCTACTAACCAGAGGCCCAGCCCAGAATTGCTATTTTTTGCCTATTTTAGGGTTTCGAAGAAAAGGAATATCAAATGGAGTCCAAACGGAATGAAACCTTCGGGAACGTGATTTTTGGAACGAACAAGATCCAGGAGACTTGGACCCTACGTCAAGCAACCAACAGGGAGGCCACGAGGTAGGGGGCGTGCCTACCCCCCCCCCCCAGGCGCGCCCTCCACCCTCGTGGGCCCCCTGTTGCTCCACCGACGTACTTCTTCCTCCTATATATACCTACGTACCCCCAAACGATCAGATACGGATCCAAAACCCTAATTCCACCGCCGTAACTTTCTGTATCCATGAGATCCCATCTTGGGGCCTGTTCCGGAGCTCCGCCGGAGGAGGCATCGATCACGGAGGGCTTCTACGTCAACACCATAGCCTCTCCGATGAAGTGTGAGTAGTTTACCTCAGACCTACGGGTCCATAGTTATTATCTAGATGGCTTCTTCTCTCTTTTTGGATCTCAATACAAAGTTCTCCCCCTCTCTTGTGGAGATCTATTCGATGTAATCTTCTTTTTGCGGTGTGTTTGTTGAGACCAATGAATTGTGGGTTTATGATCAAGTTTATCTATGAACAATATTTGAATCTTCTCTGAATTCTTTTATGTATGATTGGTTATCTTTGCAAGTCTCTTCGAATTATCAGTTTGGTTTGGCCTACTAGATTGATCTTTCTTGCAATGGGAGAAGTGCTTAGCTTTCGGTTCAATCTTGCAGTGTCCTTTCCCAGTGACAGTAGGGGCAGCAAGGCACATATTGTATTGTTGCCATCAAGGATAACAAGATGGGTTTTATTTATCATATTGCATGAATTTATCCCTCTACATCATGTCATCTTGCTTAAGGCGTTACTCTGTTCTTATGAACTTAATACTCTAGATGCATGCTGGATAGCGGTCGATGTGTGGAGTAATAGTAGTAGATGCAGGCAGGAGTCGATCTACTTGTCTCGGGCATGATGCCTATATACATGATCATACCTACATATTCCCATAACTATGCTCAATTCTGTCAATTGCTCAACAGTAATTTGTTAACCCACCGTAAAATACCTATGCTCTTGAGAGAAGCCACTAGTGAAACCTATGGCCCCCGGGTCTATCTTCATCATATTAATCTTCCAATACTTAGTTATTTTCATTGCCTTTTATTTTACTTTGCATCTTTATCATAAAAATACCAAAAATATTATCTTATCATATCTATCAGATCTCACTCTCATAAGTGACCGTGTAGGGATTGACAACCCCTTATCGCGTTGGTTGCGAGGATTTATTTGTTTTGTGCAGGTGCGAGGGACTCGCGCATAGCCTCCTACTGGATTGATACCTTGGTTTTCAAAAACTGAGGGAAATACTTACGCTACTTTGCTGCATCACCATTTCCTCTTCAAGGGAAAACCAACGCAGTGCTCAAGAGGTAGCAAGAAGGATTTCTGGCTCCGTTGCCGGGGAGGTTCGTGCAAGTCAAGGTTTGACTCCCGACAATGAGCCATTTCTGGCGCCGTTGCCAGGGAGGTCTACGCAAAAGTCAAACATACCAAGTACCCATCACAAACCCTTATCTCCCGCATTACTTTATTTGCCATTTGCCTCTCGTTTTCCTCTCCCCCACTTCACCCTTGCCATTTTATTCGCTCTCTCTCTCTCTCACTATCATCCCTCTCTTTCCCGTTTGCCTCTTTTTGCCCGTTTCTTGTTTGCTTGTGTGTTGGATTGCTTGCTTGTCACGATGGCTCTTCCTCGATTCGGTGATCTTCACCTTAAAAGGTTAGAAGATATCGAAAGCAACGTTGGGAGTTTTATGGTCTTGCAATTTGAGCATAATAGTTTCTTTAGAAACGAGCTTTAGGAACAAAAAAGCTTTATGAGTTATATGAATAAATAGCTCGATGGTATGTCTAAGGAATTTGATGGTTTGAGATCCCAAATTGCTTGTCTTGAGAAGTTAATAGCTGAAGTTTCGGATAAGCAGGCTACCTTAGTTAATAAGATGGACGCTAAGCCGGAAGACCATGATAATAAAGATGAAGATCTAACAGTTATTGATGTGTCCATTAAATCTTTATTTTGCAATATGAATCTTGATAATGATGGGACTGAATATGATCCACCTTTACCTAGAAGGCGTTCCAAAAATTCGGAGTGTTTAGATCTTGATGCTAAATTTGATAAAAGTGGGATTGAAGAGATCAAAACTCTAGATGTTAATGAACCCACTATTTTGGATTTCAAGGAATTTAATTATGATAATTGCTCTTTGATAGATTGTATTTCCTTGTTGCAATCTGTGCTAAATTCTCCTCATGCTTATAGTCAAAATAAAGCTTATACCAAACATATCGTTGATGCTTTGATGCAATCTTATGAAGAAAAACTTGAGTTGGAAGTTTCTACCCCTAGAAAACTTTATGATGAGTGGGAACCTACTATTAAAATTAAAATTAAAGATCATGAATGCTATGCTTTGTGTGATTTGGGTGCTAGTGTTTCCACGATTCCAAAGACTTTGTGTGATTTGTTAGGTTTCCGTGATTTTGATGATTGCTCTCTAAACTTGCACCTTGTGGATTCCACTATTAAGAAACCTATGGGAAGAATTAATGATGTTCTTATTGTTGCAAATAGGAATTATGTGCCCGTAGATTTTATCGTTCTTGACATAGATTGCAATCCTTCATGTCCTATTATTCTTGGTAGACCTTTCCTTAGAACGATTGGTGCAATTATTGATATGAAGGAAGGAAATATTAGATTCCAGTTTCCGTTATGGAAAGGCATGGAACACTTTCCCAGAAAGAAAATTAAATTACCTTATGAATCTATTATGATAGCCACTTATGGATTGCCTACCAAAGATGGCAATACCTAGATCTATCCTTGTTTTTATGCCTAGCTAGAGGCATTAAACGATAGCACTTCTTGGGAGGCAACCCAATTTTATTTTTATTCCTTGCTTTTTGCTCCTGTTTAGTAATAAATAATTTATCTAGACTCTGTTTTGGTTGTGTTTTTTGTGTTTAATTAGTGTTTGTGCCAAGTAGAACCGTTGGGAAGACTTGGGGAAAGTCTTGTTAATCTTGCTGTAAAAAAACAGAAACTTTAGTGCTCACGAGAACTGCTGCCATTTTTATTTGGAAAGTGATATTTAGTTACCTATTTTTGCCGACGATTAATAGATAAATTACTCACGTCCAGCAATTTATTTTAGAATTTTGGGGGTTCCAGATCTTGCGCTAGCTACAGATTACTACAGACTGTTCTGTTTTTGACAGATTCTGTTTTTCATGTGTTCTTTACTTATTTTGATGAATCTATGGCTAGTAAAATAGTTTATAAACCATAGAAAAGTTGTAATACAGTAGGTTTAACACCAATATAAATAAATAATGAGTTCATTACAGTACCTTGAAGTGGTCTTTTTTTTCTTTCGCTAACGGAGCTCACGAGATTTTCTACTTTAAGTTTTGTGTTGTGAAGTTTCAAGTTTTGGGTAAAGATTTGATGGATTATGGAACAAGGAGTGGCAAGATCCTAAGCTTGGGTATGCCCATGGCACTCCCAAGATAATCTAAGGAAACCTAAGATCCAAAGCTTGGGGATGCCCCGGAAGGCATCCCC
Source organism: Triticum urartu (assembly GCF_056163025.1). NCBI lineage: Eukaryota > Viridiplantae > Streptophyta > Magnoliopsida > Poales > Poaceae > Triticum > Triticum urartu. The sequence continues at coordinate 563,690,222 of NC_141875.1, forward strand.
TCTTTCGTCTACTTCTATCAGTAACTTTACTTGGAGCTATATTTTTATTCACCACATGATATGTGTTTTGCTTGGAGCGTCTTGTATGATTTGAGTCTTTGCTTTTTAGTTTAACACAATCATATTTGCTGTACACACCTTTTGAGAGAAACACACATGATTCGGAAATTATTAGAATACTCTATCTGCTTCACTTATATCTTTTGAGTTATATAGTTTTGCTCTAGTACTTCACTTATATCTTTTAGAGCACGGTGGTGGATTTTTTTTATAGAAACTATTGATATCTCATGCTTCACTTAGATTATTTGGAGAGTCTTAAATAGCATGGTAATTTGCTTAAATAATCCTAATATGCTAGGTATACAAGATTAATAATAAAATTCTCTTATGAGTGTGTTGAATACTAAGAGAAGTTTGATGCTTGATGATTGTTTTGAGATATGGAGGTAGTGATATTAAAGTTGTGCTAGTTGAGTAGTTGTGAAATTGAGAAATACTTGTTTTGAAGTTTGCAAGTCCCGTAGCATGCATGTATGGTAAACGTTATGTAACAAATTTGAAACATGGGGTGTTCTTTGATTGTCCTCCTTATGAGTGGCGGTCGGGGACGAGCGATTGTCTTTTCCTACCAATCTATCGCCCTAGGAGCATGCGCGTAGTGCTTGGTTTTTGATGACTTGTAGATTTTTGCAATAAGTATGTGAGTTCTTTATGACTAATGTTGAGTCCATGTATTATACTCACTCTCACCCTTCCATCATTGCTAGCATCTTCGGCATCGTGCATTGCCCTTTCTCACATTGAGAGTTGGTGCAAACTTCACCGGTGCATCCAAACCCCGTGATATGATACGCTCTTTCACACATAAACCTCCTTATATCTTCCTCAAAACAGCCACCATACCTACCTATTATGGCATTTCCATAGCCATTCCGAGATATATTGCCATGCAACTTTCCACCATCCCGTTTATCATGACACGTTCATCATTGTCATATTGCTATGCATGATCATGTAGTTGACATCGTATTTGTGGCAAAGCCACCATTCATAATTTTTCATACATGTCACACTTGATTCATTGCATATCCCGGTACACCGCCGGAGGCATTCATATAGGGTCATACCTTGTTCTAGTATCGAGTTGTAATCATTGAGTTGTAAATAAATAGAAGTGTGATGATCATCATTTAACAGAGCATTGTCCCCCAAAAAAAGAGAAAGGCCAAATAAAAAATGAAGGCCCAAAAAAAGGGACAATGCTACTATCCTTTTTCCACACTTGTGCTTCAAAGTAGCACCTTGATCTTCATGATAGAGAGTCTCTTGTTTTGTCACTTTCATATACTAGTGGGAATTTTTCATTATAGAACTTGGCTTGTATATTCCAACAATGGGCCTCCTCAAGTGCCCTAGGTCTTCGTGAGCAAGCAAGTTGGATGCACACCCACTAGTTTCTTTTGTTGAGCTTTCATACATTTATAGCTCAAGTGCATCCATTGCATGGCAATCCCTACTCCTTGCATTAACATCAATAGATGAGCATCTCCATAGCTCATTTATTAGCCTCATTGATGTGAGACTTTCTCCTTTTTGTCTTCTCCACATAACCCCCATCATTCTACTCTATTCCACCCATAGTGCTATATCCATGGCTCACGCTCATGTATTGCGTGAAGGTTTATAAAGTTTGAGATTACTAAAGTATGAAACAATTGCTTGGCTTCTCATCGGGGTTGTGCATGATGAGAACATTCTTGTGTGACGAAAATGGAGCATGACTAAACTATATGATTTTGTAGGGATGAACTTTCTTTGGCCATGTTATTTTGAGAAGACATAATTGCTTAGTTAGTATGCTTGAAGTATTATTATTTCTATGTCAATATTAAACTTTTATCTTGAATCTTTCGGATCTGAATATTCATGCCACAATTAAGAAGAATTACATTGAAATTATGCCTAGTAGCATTCCACATCAAAAATTCTGTTTTTATCATTTACCTACTCGAGGACGAGCAGGAATTAAGCTTGGGGATGCTTGATACATCTCCAACGTATCTATAATTTTTGATTGCTCCATGCTATATTATCTACTGTTTTGAACATTATTGGGCTTTATTATCCACTTTTATATTATTTTTGGGACTAACCTACTAACCGGAGGCCCAGCCCAGGATTGTTGTTTTTTTGCCTATTTTAGGGTTTCGAAGAAAAAGAATATCAAACGGAGTCCAACCGGAATGAAACCTTCGGGAATGTGATTTTTGGAATGAACAAGATCCAGGAGACTTGGACCCTACGTCAAGCAACCAACAGGGAGGCCATGAGGTAGGGGGCACGCCTACCCCCCCCCCAGGCGCGCCCTCCACCCTCGTGGGCCCCCTGTTGCTCCACCGACGTACTTCTTCCTCCTATATATACCTACGTACCCCCAAACAATCAGATACGGAGCCAAAACCCTAATTCCACCGCCGTAACTTTCTATATCCACAAGATCCCATCTTGGGGCCTGTTCCGGAGCTCTGTCGGAGGGGGCATCGATCACGGAGGGCTTCTACATCAACACCATAGCCTCTTCGATGAAGTGTGAGTAGTTTACCTCTGACCTACGGGTCCATAGTTATTAGCTAGATGGCTTCTTCTCTCTTTTTGGATCTCAATACAAAGTTCTCCCCCTCTCTTGTGGATATCTATTCGATGTAATCTTCTTTTGCGGTGTGTTTGTTGAGACCGATGAATTGTGCGTTTATGATCAAGTTTATCTATGAACAATATTTGAATCTTCTCTAAATTATTTTATGTATGATTGGTTATCTTTGCAAGTCTCTTCGAATTATCAGTTTGGTTTGGCCTACTAGATTGATCTTTCTTGCAATGGGAGAAGTGCTTAGCCTTGGATTCAATATTGCGGTGTCCTTTCCCAGTGACAGTAGGGGCAGCAAGGCATGTATTGTATTGTTGCCATCGAGGATAACAAGATGGGGGTTTTATCATATTGCATGAATTTATCCCTCTACATCATGTCATCTTGCTTAAGGCGTTACTCTGTTCTTATGAACTTAAGGTCAGTTTGGATCGTGTCCTCACTAGTTTGCCTGGGCAAAACAGTTGCCTGGTAGTGGCCGGGAGATCTCAGCGGAATTGCCTGGCCAGGCTAGCCTGGGCCGATAGCGTTTGGATTCTATCCGGGCATGTAGTTGTGTCTGTAGGTTTTAAAAAGTATTAAAACAATGGGCCATGATACCTTTGTCTCCCGATTAGGCGTCAGGCAACTGCCAGGCGTGAGCATATGGACGCCTGGACCAGGCTGAGTACGCTGCCTGGGCTAACTACTTAATATTATATTATTTTATTTAACTGGGCCAGGCTAATCATGTTGTGGAAAGGGCTAGGCCAGGCAATAAATTTTTCCTTCGAGGACACCAACCAAACGGTTCCCAGGAAGGATCCAGGGACATGCCAGGCCAGGCATGTTGTGATGTGGACACGATCAAAACTGACCCTTAATACTCTAGATGCATGCTGGATAGCGGTCGATGTCTCAACAGTAATTTGTTCACCCACCGTAAAATACCTATGCTCTTGAGAGAAGCCACTAGTGAAACCTATGCCCCTGGGTCTATCTTCATCATATTAATCTTCCAATACTTAGTTATTTTCATTGCCTTTTATTTTACTTTGCATCTTTATCATAAAAATACCAAAAATATTATCTTATCATATCTATCAGATCTCACTCTCGTAAGTGACCGTGTAGGGATTGACAACCCCTTAGCACGTTGGTTGCGAGGATTTATTTGCTTTGTGCAGGTGCGAGGGAGTCGCGCGTAGCCTCCTACTGGATTGATACCTTCGTTCTCAAAAACTGAGGGAAGTACTTATGCTACTTTGCTGCATCACCCTTTCCTCTTCAAGGGAAAACCAACACAGTGCTCAAGAGGTAGCAGTGGTCAAAGTCAACTGACGTTGTTTACATCCGGCCGCAATTGATGCAAAAACAGATTACTGAACCAGTTATTATTGTACTAGTACGGGCTATACAAGGAACAGGGCGTTTTGGTGCTTTCTACTCGTTGCATGTTTGATTGGGAGTAGAGAAACTAGCAATAATGTGACAGGGCTGAAGCGTGGAAGGTTCACGCATTGAGCATATACAAGGATGAACAGGATACGGAGTTGAAAAGGACAAAAAGAAAAGACAAAGCAGCACGACCCGGAAAGGACGTGGAGGGAGGTTGGATTCGGACTCTGCCGCTTGCGGACTCGTCGGATCGCCCCGTCACCGCATTTCCGTTGATCGGCTATCGCCTCATCGACCTGTCACCCATAGCCAACGAGCTGCCGATCCTATGGTCGTCTGAGTCGCCACCCCTGCCGACCATGGCTCTGGCTCTGTCGAGCCGCCCGGATCCTTCTGCTGCAGATTTTTTCCTCGTCAGTGTCGACCCCGTGCAGACTAAACTGTGTCCGCAGCTCAATAGTAACCTGCGGCTGCTCCCGCCTTAAGCCGCCCGGATTGGGCCCTGCTATGACCCGCCTCGCCTGTTGTGAGCCGTCTCGGCCACCTCGAGCCACCTGCGAGCCAAATCAGATTCAAGTCAAGCTGAAAGCTGCAAATCAAGTAGTAGACCGTCGCCATCGTAAAACTACCTCTGCAACCAGAGAGCCTCCCCCTGTTGATCCGCCGCCAGTGAGCCGCCGTCACACAATGAGCCGACGCCGGTCTCCGGGTCGACTCGCGTCCGTTTCAAGCTGTTCAAGTCCCCGCCTTCGCCATCTCAAACGTGCTGCCGCTACAGTTTCTGAGCCGCCGCCATGGTGATGCCTCAGTTCCGCTGCTGTGTTGAGCCGCCTCTGCCGCGTTGAGCCCTTCTGCCGTTGATCCGCCCCGGTCACGATTTTGTTTCTACAGTCTCGTGGTGAGCCGCTGAGCCGCCATTGCTGCTTTGACAGGCTACGCCTCCACTGATCTCGTGAATTGCGACGAGCTGCCCGGCCAAAGCCTCTGCTTCACCGGGAGTTTTTCACGGCCGTGCTACAACCACTACTTCGCCGCGCCCTGCTGCACCATGCCAACCCGCCGGCACGTCCTTCGCTTCCTTCTGAGCCGCCATGGTAATACTGAGTCACCCCTGCAGGGTGTTAAGCCGCCGGGGCCTCATGGAGGCGTGCCTGTCGCCTGTTCAGCTGCCCCGGTGGCTCGCCTCCACTAAGACGCTCGCCTCCATTGAGACGTTGGCCTGTACTAATAATCCCACAGGAAGGGTACCAGGCTACCAGACAAAATTACCAAGGCCTGTGTTTGACGAAAGGTGATGGATGTTGCAAGTACTAGTGCATTTTCACCAAGTGCGTTATAACAAGGATCATATATCGTCCGAATATATCAGGTGACATCCATCCAGTTTACTTTTTATCAGTACCTGTAAATTTTTTGTGAAACAACCACTTTGCCCTATAGTGCTGTTATACGCGGGTATATTATTCATTACACAAGTGTTGATATACCGCGGATATGGAGCATGCGCCAACATCATTTTTATTGGTGTTCGTTTATGTCGCGCAACTTCATGGACACACGTGTAAGCCGCTGCCCCTACGGTCCGGTCTATATTAATGCACTAGCCGACTCGTCCGTCCGCGCCGCCTTTACAATGCCATGGACGATTTGCTCGTCCGCCCTCGCGGCCGGCTCACACATTTGCGCCGACTTATAATGTGACGGACAATTTGCCCATCCATGCGGCTTACCGCACCTGCGATTGACTCGCCCGACTGCGGTGGCTTACAACGCCTCGGCCGACTCATCTGTCTGCTCCCAACGGATGACTCGGCCGTGATTGATTTCATCTTCACCAAGATGATCATCAACTCCGCAGTGGATAATTTCTAGTTTAACATATCAGGTAAAATATATCCATTATATTTTTATATTATATATTGCTTTTCTTTAAAAGAGCAATTACTCTGGCTTGCAAGTTCTCCAAATGCAGGACAAGTTATATCACTGAGCTATTGACTAACTCATACCGGTTTATATCACGGTCAAATATGGAGAATCTCAAGACAACTCCTCGAGTCGCCTTGAGACTCGGGGGCTACGATGACATGACTCAGTAAATGATTGCCAATTTAAAGCAGATTCAAGAACTCCGGATCATTGGAGGGAAAAATAACCCGGCCCCGAAGGCTACTGCCTTATTGGCGAATATTTAAAGGCCGTTAGAAAATTTCCGGCTTAAAAAGAAGGATTCGGTTCAAAATTCGGTTCAAGAGAAATCTGTCTCCTACAAAGCGTTGAAGCTCTCAATATCTGGTTTAAAATCCGGCTCAAGGTAAACCTGTCTCCCACAAAGCTTTGAAGCTATCAATATGCGGTTCAAAATCCCGGTTCAAGAAGAATTTATCTCTCGCAATGCTCGAGTTTCTCAGGAAAAATTAAAGGGACCAAAGAGAGTCTGTTGCAAGGCGCAACTCAAACATAGGTACCCTGCTTCAAAAGACCATTGGGGGCTGATTGTATTTGAATCTAGTTTAACCCCTTTTGAGTCCGACTTTGATCGTATTTGAATCAGAGTCATTAAAAAACTATCAAGGTCATTTGGGGGCTTCCTGTTCAAACATAGGTCGTATTCAAACCAAAGAGAACATAGCTGTCGGTACCCTCTTGATCGGCGCAATGCCAAACCCACTAGGGGGCTTCTTGATCGTATTCAAATCATAGCTTAACCCCTTTTGGGTACAACTTTGATCGTATTTAAATCAGAGTCGTTAAAAAACTCTCAAGGTCATTTGGGGGCTTCCTGTTCAAACATAGGTCGTATTCGAACCAAAGAGAACATAGTTGTCGGTGCCCTCTTGATCGGCGCAACGCCAAAGCCACTGGGGGCTACATGATCGTATTCGAATCCTAGCTTAACCCCTTTGGTACGGTTTACTGATCATATTCGAATTAGAAGCCTCAAATTTTTCTCTCTTTTTGACTTAAGTTTTTGAAAACAGTCTTTTGGTTTTATCTTGAGACTTTTTGCTCATATCTGAAGCATATATATGTGGTTTCGGTTAACCCGGCTTGACTTTGGATGATAAGTCGCCATCATATGACAATCATAAACATTTGGAAGTTTTGGCTTCTAAAGATTGGGTTATCACCCTTACTGCACAGGTATCCTAAACCGGCAGTACGATTCAATATCACAGGAACTGGTTTTCCAAACCGGATTATATTATTCAAATCTTTACTAGCCAACATGGCTGGATTTTTATTATGGTTATCAATATCCAATATTATGATGGAGGTCTTCAAAGTCGCTTCAGCGCAATGGTTATTATTTTATTAATGGACATGATTTATTTTTACAATGGAGGGAATAGTCCCGAGTCGCTGCAGGCTTACGACCTAGTACTTGGGGGCTACATTATTCAAATTGAGATTACATCAAATATGCAAGTCCCATGTCACTGCCAGCATGCACCATGGCACTTGGGGGCTAATGTAAAGTCATTTTTTAATCAACTTATTGAAGACCCGACTCATCCCATTGTAATGAGTCGGCCCCTGGGGGTGTAAGTGCATCTAGTGCCCCTTAGTGATTTTGGTGTATTGAAGACTTATAGGTTAAGGGACTAATGTGTTTATGAGTGTACACATGTCTATAAGTCTATGAGGAGTTTGATATTTACATAGAAAGTTGACCCCTAAAAATGAAGTTCTTCGACTGAAGACTTTGGATTTCTGAAGACTTTCTAAAGACTTTGAAAGTGAAGAAATTGGTGCAATCCTGAAGACTTGGTATTCATTTGAGGAACATGAAGCATGAAGACTTCTGTTTTCATAGTTTCATTTTCTCTTTCTTGAGTCATAGGAAACATCGTACTGTTAAAGGGGGTCGAGGAAATACTAAGAAAAAATTTCCATGTGATGCTCAACTCAAATCCTACACCTACCAATCCCTTCGAGTGAAGCCATTGGAAATCTCATACAGCTCAGTCAATTTCTTCAGTGACAGAGACGAAGTTCTTCTGGTCTCTAAGGAATTTCTTCTGACTGAGGAGTTAGGAATTCGCCAGTGCGGATTGCCTACACAGTGAGGAACATGATAGCCCTGAGGATTTTGATACTCAAAATTATGACCATTGCTGTGCTATGCGCCAGCTGTCCCAAAATATCTACCCACCTAACGGTCATGTCATTGAAGGGCATTTATGTCTTATCATGTCGGGCTGCTCCCTAGGCTATAAATAGCTGCTCCCTACAACCATTAGCTGGTTGGCTGCTCCGAGAGAAACTGACACTTGTCATTTGAGAGCATCCCATCCTCCGAGGACTTTGAGTGAAAATCATCAAGTGAGGAAAACTCAAACCCAAACACCTACAAACCCAAAGTGATTGAGCATCACTGAAGAGATTGATCCTGCGTGGATCCGACGCTTGTTACCTTTGAAGACTGTGCATCTTCCAGACGGTTAGGCATCATGGTCTAGAGCATCCAAGAGGAAATTGTGGATCGCCGAGTGACCAAGTCTGTGAAGGTTTGTAAGTCACCTGAAGACTTACCACGAGTGATTAGGTGAGGTCTGTGTGACCTTAGCTCAAGGGGAATACAGTGAGGACTAAGTGTCCTGAGCTGCGTGTTCAGGACTGGGTGTCTGGGACTGTGTGTCCTCAGGTTTAAATACCTAGCCGCCCTAACCAGACGTACAACTGTCATAGCAGTTGGAACTGGTCTACCAAATCATTGTCTTCACCAAGCTACCTGGTTCCATTTCCTCAACTCATTCATTTCCTCTTTTATGTGTTGAGTGCTTGTTCATATCTATTTGAAGACTTTGACTAAAGACTTCCCCTATTTCCTCAGTTCAATTTCTTCAGTCTGTTTGTCTTATCTTATGTTATCCTGTGTTTACGCTTTCTGTACTCTGTACTTGTTTTCATTTCATCATGGAGACCATGCTCATGCACTGCTATGTTTACTTCTGATTACTTATTCCGCTGCAAGTAGTTCTTCACTCAGGAATTTCCTCACCCGCAAATTCCTCAGTGAAGAATTCATAAAAATCGCCTATTCACCCCCCCTCTAGTCGATATAACGCACTTTCAATTGGTATCAGAGCAAGGTACTCCCTTGTTCTGTGAGATTTTGGTTTAACCACCTGGAGTTTTAGTTATGTCGACCACAGGAGTGAAGACTGTGACTTGCCCCATCTTTGACGGTCATGATTATCCCAAGTGGAAGGCCATGATGAAGAAGCGCCTCATGGCGATGAACAGCAAACTCTGGACCGTCATCGAGATTGGTCTTACTGACCTATGCAAGATGGCGGAGGCTGATGATATTCGAAAATACACACTTCTCAACCTCACGGCGAAGGACATCATTTGCTCTAGCTTGTCACAAAATCTATTCAGGAACATTATGTATCTCAGCCATGTGAAACTCATCTGGGACCGACTCTCTGAGGTCTATGAAGGTCATTGATCTCACCATGAACCCTGGTTCGAAGAATTCATGGAATCGCGCAAGGCTATGACCTTCGATCCAGAATCATCATCCTCTGCACCATGTCTTATGGCAAAATGTGCCAAGGTAACTGAATGCTACTTATCTAAGTCCAGTGATGAATCTGGTGATGAATTTGGACCCAGTTATGTCAAACTTTCTTCCCTAGCCACTAAAAAACAAAGAGCTTTGGAAAAAGTTCAATACATGCTGGATAAAAGCAATGATACGTTGGGTGAAGAAATGGATCGGTTGAAAGCTTTGGCTGATAGTCTTCGGAGACTTCAATATAAGTTTGACACCCTTCAAAGTCATCATAACACTCTCTTATCTGATCATGAGAAGCTTTCTTACGAATTCCTTCAAAGAAAGCAAGATCTTGAGAAGCTAAGAGTGAGTTATGAAGATCTTCAGAAGGAGCGTGATTCATTACTTGCTCAACAGATCAGCGCTACTCAGGATGAATTTGTTCCTCCATGTTTGAAGTGCATTGAATGTGAAACTGCTAATTCTTCACCTGAATGCTCAAATACTTTCATTGCTGCAAATTCTTCAACAGCCTCTGCTATCACTAATTCCTCATCTGAGGACATTGCTAGTATCACTGATGATGCAGGGCTGAAGGAATTGTATATGACAGGCATGTACAAAAGCCTCAAAGGGCATCGGGCTCTTTGTGATGTGCTTAAAAAGCAGATCCTCAACATGACCCTAGGAAAGAGGGTATTGCCTTTGAGAGGAAACTCAATGCTGATGGGACCTACTGGAAACCTGAGCAGTATCCCAAAACCTCATGGGTTGCTGCAAAGAGACCTTCAGTGGATCCATCTACTTTATATGGCTTTACATGTGAATCTTCATATTCTTTTGATGAGTCCATTGACTCTAACTATAAACTATTCAAAAATCAGAATGGTGAAGTATTTTGCTAGATATGTTGGCACTAACTGTAGGAACGGTCCTCCTATGAAGAAAATCTGGGTTCCCAAAAGGTGCCTTGAAAATCTTCAGGTGAATGTCATCATGACACCACCTGTGAAGAATAGGAACCCCAGACCAAATTCTTCATATGGACCCAAGTCCTCATTCGGACCAAACTCCTCTCATGGATCAAATTCCTCAAAAGGATCAAAGTCCTCATATGAACATCATCGTGCTAACCCGTCTATTTCGCAGGGAAGATCTAAGGATTATAGATATGTGCATTATTCTTCAAATCATTATGTCCATAAGTCCTCGAAGAATTTCTCTGCTTACTCTTATGCTTATCCTAACCCCTCTTATGTGAAACAAAGCGGATTGGCGTCTATGCCACCTTTCTCTTATGGAGCTCGCAGAATGATGAACTCTTTGCCACCCCTTCAGATGTGGGTGGTGAAGAAAAAGAACTAATCTCTTATGCAGGGTCGGGTCTCCAGACAAACTTAATCGTCTAGAGAATTTGCTGGAGACCTAAATATGCTTGAAAGGACGCAAGCTAATCATGAAGAAATGAATTTTCATTTCTCATGTCCTCATATTGTTTTATCTGTTCTATTGTCTGATGAAATTGATACCATATTATTCATTGGTGAAGTATATGAGTTCGTAAGTTGCACTAATTCATCTGCAGGATGATCAACCCAAAGCCACTGAGTGGGTCCTCGATAGTGGATGTACAAATCACATGACTGGTGACAGGAGCTTATTGATGGACTCTGCTTTATCTCCATCACATCTGAAGCATATCACCTACGCTGACAAAGGCAAAAGCAAGGTATTGGGTCTAGATAAGGTTGCAATCTCAAAGGATCGACACATGGACAAAGTCATGCTTGTTGAGTCCTTAGGGTTCAACCTCATGTCTGTCTCAATGCTTTGTGATCTTGATATGGTGATTGTCTTTGGCAAGTAACGTTGTGTTGTGATCATGGAAACTGACAATTCCAAAGTCTTCGAAGGCTTTAGGAGAGGAGATTTGTATATTGTTGATTTCTCTACAGGACCACAACCTACTACATGTCTTCTTGCAAAAGCTTCAGAAGGCTGGCTATGGCATCGATGACTTGGTCATGCTGGCATGAGGAATCTGCACACGCTCGCGAAGAAGCATGTCATTGGCATTGAAAATGTCAAATTCCTCAAGGATCACTTATGCGGAGCCTGTGAAGCTGGAAAGATGACCAAGGCCAAGCATCCAGCAAAGACTATCATGACTACTACTCGACCATTTGAATTGCTTCACATGGATCTCTTTGGCCCTACTCACTATGCCACATTTACCAATGCTGCATCTCTATATGGTTTTGTCACTGTTGATGACTACTCTCGATATACATGGGTCCATATTATCACTTACAAAACTGAAGTGTAGGAAGTCTTCAAACGATTTTCCTCGAGGGCTTCAACTAACTTTGGTGTGAAGATCAAGCACATCAGGAGTGATAATGGAACTGAGTTCAAGAACACTGGCCTTGATGACTATCTTCATGAACTTGGTATTATTCATGAGTTATCTGCTCCTTATACTCCTCAGCAAAATGGCGTCATGGAGCGCAAGAACAGGACTCTTGTTGAGATGGCCCGCACTATGCTTGATGAGTACAAGACGCCTCCTCGCTTCTGGCCTGAGGCAATTGATACTGCATGCCACATTATCAACAGGGTATATCTTCACAAATTCTTCAAGAAGACAGCATATGAACTTCTCACTGATAAGAAACCCAATGTCAGTTATTTCAAAGTCTTCGGTGCTAAATGTTGGATTAGAGATCCTCATCGCAGTTCTAAATTTGCACCGAAAGCACATGAAGGTTTTATGCTCGGTTATGGTAAGGACTCGCACACCTACAGAGTCTTCAACACCTGTCATCACAAGGTTGTTGAAACCCTAGATGATCGGTTCGATGAGACTAATGGCTCATAAAGATAGCACCTACCTCCTGTGACAGATGAAATACCTCCTGAGGAATCTATTAAGATCAAGGCTACAGAGGATGTCATTCCTACTGAAGAATCAGCTGAAGAAGTTATTCCAGAGCATGAAGAACATCATGCTAATGCACCTGAGGAAAATGGTGCTGAAGAAAATGCTGATCAAATCCCTCAATGTCAACCTGCTCATCCTCATGTCGCAAATGAAGTGCAAATTGAGAAATCATCAGTGATATCAACATTCCAGGTCCTCTCACACGCTCAAGAGCTTCACATTTATCTAACTTTTGTGGGCACTTTGCTTTCGTCTCTATCACAGAGCCCACTAAGGTAGATGAAGCATTTCTGGAGCTTGAGTGGATTCAAGCTATGCAAGAGGAATTACATCAATTCGAGCTCAACAATGTTTGGGAATTGTTCAAACATCCAGATCCTCACAAGCACAATATCATCGGCACAAAGTGGATCTACCGCAACAAGCAAGATGAAAATGGCATTGTGGTGAAGAATAAGGCACGGCTTGTAGCTCAAGGCTACACACAGGTTGAAGGAATTGATTTCGATAAAACTTTTGCACCTGTTGCTAGAGTTGAAGCTATTCGCATATTACTTGATTATGCTAACCATCATGATATCACTTTATATCAAATGGATGTGAAAAGTGCATTCCTCAACGGTAAGCTTGAGGAAGAAGTATATGTTGCTCAACCCCTAGGTTTTGAAGATCCAAAGCATCCTGACAAAGTCTTCAGACTCAATAAGGCCCTCTATGGCCTCAAGTAGGCCCCACGGGCGTGGTATGATACTTTGAAGGAATTCCTCATGAAGAAAGGCTTCAAACCCGGTTCACTTGATCCAACTCTTTTCACTAAATCTTATGATGGTGAATTTTTTGTGTGCCAAATATATGTTGATGATATTATCTTTGGCTGTACTGACCAACATTATACTGATGAATTTGCCTATATGATGAGTGAAGAATATCAAATGTCTATGATGGGAGAATTGAAATTCTTCTTAGGTCTTCAGATTCGTCAACAGCGCAATGGCATATTCATATCTCAGGAGAAATATCTCAAGGATGTACTGAGGAAATTCGGCATCGGAGTCAAAATCCCTATGCCCACAAATGGCCATCTCACTTATGAAAATGGTATTGACTTCGATCAAAAGGTATACCGCTCCATGATTGGTTCTTTATTGTACCTATGTGCATCTAGGCTAGATATTATGCTTAGTGTTTGCATGTGTTCCTGATTCAAGCTACACCGAAGGAATCACACCATAAAGCTGTGAAGCATATTCTTCGATATCTAGCTCACACACCAACACTTGGATTATGGTACCCCAAGGGCTTGGCTTTTGATCTCATTGGATTTTCATACTCTGACTATGCTGGTGATCATGTGGATCACAAGTCAACATCTGGCACATGCCATTTCCTCGGACGATCTTTGGTCTGTTGGTCCTCGAAGAAACAGAATTGTGTATCACTGTCTACTGCTGAAGCTGAGTACATTGCTGCTAGTTCTTGTTGTGCTCAACTGCTATGGATGAAGCAAACCCACAAGGACTACAGCGTCAACATGAAGAATGTGCCACTCTACTGTGACAATGAGAGTGCCATCAAGATTGCTCGTAACCCAGTTCAGCACTCTAAGACAAAGCACATTCAGATTCGTCATCATTTTCTTCGTGATCATGTGTTGAAGGGCGACATCTCTATTGAGCATGTGAAGACTGAAGAACAGCTAGCCGATATCTTCACTAAGCCCTTGGATGAGAAGAGATTTAGCAAGTTGCGGTGTGAGCTAAATATCCTAGAATCTTCGAATGTTCTTTGAAAAAGACACCCATCCTAACACTTATGCAAAATTGATGACTTAGATGTGCAACACATGAAGAAACGTTTTTCTTCAATCAATGAAGACTAACACTCTAAGCGTGAAAAAATTAACGACGAATTTGATTCTCAGAACCCTACGACAATTGTATGCGGTGTCTGAAATCATCATTCTTATACGGTGGGTCACGCCACCACAAAATGTTGAAAATCTTCAATTGAGTTTTTTCCTCGGTTCTTTGAAATTCTTCAGTTGTTTTTCAATTTGCATTGTCTTCAACATTTCCGTCCTTTTTCTTCATTGGCTATATATATGTGAGTTTATGTCCTCTACAGCATTCACTTATTGCTATTTCTTCAAGTTGCTTGTTCCGCTAAGTGAATGTGATCGGACCCTTCCCCCTCTATGCTAAACTCAACCCAGTCTATTCACAAATTCTTCATGTGCGTTCTATTTGAAACTCGTTCAAAATCTTCACTGTTTCCTTGTCAGCTGAAGAAATTGCAAACTGAACTTTAAAACCTATCTTATCTAAATTTTCGGCTTTGCCGCTCAAACCGTTCCACATCCCATGACAACACATATCCATTCACCCACGATCTCACACGATCTCCACTTCTCAGTACGTGGGTGACACATGTCAAGCGAATGAGAAGGGTCAGGGGCACATTCATCCAATTTCTTCGGGCGAACAGTTTTTTCACCGTGGCTATAAATACCCCTTCCCTTCCTCACTTCACTTTTACTCTGCTCGTTCTCACTCCAGCTCGAGCTTCTAAAACCCTAGCACCGCCGCTACTTCATTGTTGTCGGTGAGGAACAGCTTCACTGCCTCAACCTCGTCGCCGTCGTACTCGCGCCGGCTGCGGATTTCTTCAGTCTGCCGCCGCCGTAGCTGTCTTCCTCTGCCAAGTAGGGCATGGAAGATCTGAACTGACGAACTTCACATCTACACCTCTCAGTTCGTCGTGTTCTTCGTCTAGGGTAATTAAAAGTTACTTTTACTGCCCTCTTTGATTCAAATGATAAGTACAAAATCTTCAAAGGTGTTTATACTTCAATTTCATCACACACTGAACACCTCACATGTCATATGTTCTTGATTCATTTATCTAAGCTATATTTTTCTTCAAGATTCCTCAAATGTGTGGATTTTCGATCTATACATCTCTGGAACCTAAGACAAAGAACGCTTACTGAAATTCTTCAAGACTCATCTGGTCAAATTCCTCAAACTTGCTCCTTTTTGAAAAACCTCTAAGAACGCATATGACCTCTCCATATTCCTCGCAACTGTACTCTGTTCACAGGTACTCATGTCTGCTGCTGAATCACTAGGTTCTCATCAACTTAACTCATTTGCAGCATTCCTCGAAGAAAAGTTGCATACATCTTCAGAGAATTCCATTGTTCAAATTCCTCATCTAAAGAATTCCATTGTTCAAATTCCATTGGCCAAGAAGCAGATCCCACCAGCCTCAAGCGTGGTGAGGAATATCCTAATGAACGGGCCAAGCGCCAGGCCAAGTTGGCCAGACAAGCAAGAGAAGTAGTGAGGAAATTCAATGAAGACTCTGCTGCTGCTGCTGCCACTGCTGAGGCCTCTGCAAGCAAGCCAAAGAAGGCCATGCCAAAGAAGCCTGCTCATAAGCCAAGTACTTCAACCCCAATGCCCTCACGGCCAAGTTTCTCAGCAATGCCCTCACGGCCAGATTCCTCAAAGCCCTCACGGCAAATTCCTCACGGCCATGCCAAAGAAGCCTGCTCACAAGCCAAGTGCTTCACCAGCAATGTCCTCATGGCCAAGTTCCTCAGCAATGCCCTCACGGCCAGATTCTTCAAAGCCCTCACGGCCAACTCCTCAAATTGCTCCCACTTAAAAATCCTCAGCTCCTCCGCCAAAGTCCTCAGCTGTTCCGACCAAATCCTCAGCACCTGCACATTTCGCCTCGTGCCAAAGGACGACGGACATCTCTATTGCCTCAGGAGCATCTGCTAGTTCCTCAGCACCACTGCATTCTTCAACTAGTCCCACTCTGTTGAAGAGCAAGGCAACTGCTGGACGAGGCTCTCGACCAAGTCCTCAAAAGAAGCAAGTCATTTTTCAAGTGTCGTCAGATGAAGACGAAGCTGATGATGATGAACTTATAGAAATCATCAGAGACAGGCAGGTCAAGGCCGCTAGAGCCAAGGGCACAAGTGTGCCTCTGCTTTTGGATCCAAAGTTGATCCTTGAGTACATTAACCTATGACACAAGGACCCAAATACTCCTATGCCTGATTTCAAGCTGACTCCTGGCCAAAGTCATATGTTGACTCGCTTCATACAAGAAGAAAAATGGAAGTTTGAGAAGGCCAAGCAGATTAAGAAAGCGCAGTACAAAAAGGAGCGCTACTTGAAGAAAAATGTTATCTCTATGACAACTGAAGAACTCGTCAATATACAGTCTGAGATCAAGAAACTCAGTGATGAATTTGACGCATACCATGCTGATTGGCTGGGAGCCAAGGTTCGTTTTGTGAGACTCGCTGACAACTTCACTTCAAATGTTGCATCCCCAACGCAACAGGAAATTCCTCAGGCTGAAGCATCTGCTCAGCCTACCAAAGAAAATGCCAGCACCACTGATGACAATCAGGCTGTTGAAGAAAATGTTGATTCTAAGGCTGATGACTGCATTCCAGCCGCTAAAGAAATTGCCAGGGCAACCACTAGTGTTGTGCCTGAAGAAAGTAAAGACGTCAGGGAAACTGCATCAGTTGCGCCTGAAGAAATTCAACCAAATTCCTCTGCTCCCTCTGCGCCTACACCAACTATGATCCTTCCATCTGCATCAGATGTGAAGAAGACCAAGGCTGCAGAGCATGCAGATGTGAAGAAAAGGAAGGCATCAACTTCATCAGATTCTTCAGCCCTGAAGAAGATGAAGCCATTGACCAGCTCATTTGCCAACCCAATTGATGTTGTTCCTATCTCAATCATGCCATCAAAGGACCTTGTTCCTTTTGATGAAGAATATGTGATTACAAGTGAATCCGATGAAGAGAATCCCTCTGCTGCTTCGTCAGATCAGTTGGATGAAGAAATTGAAGTGGATGCAATCCCTTCAACATCAATTATCTCATCGCACATGCCTCAGTTCACTGCTGAAGAGGCCGGCGTTGAAGAAATGGATGAAGAAGACGATGTGGACATTGGAAGCACTACTCTAGTGATGAAAGATGACTTTTGGGAAAGTCAGCACCCCAACCCTCCTCTGTTCACACCTCTTTAACAAATTCCTCAGTCCCCAATAACTACTGAAGCCCAAATGAGATTTCAAAAACCTCGTGCAACTCCATCCATCCATGAAAAAATTCCAGCCACTAGTGCTGATGAACATGTAAATGAAGAACTGAAGTCCCAGGCTGCCACTGAAGAAGTACCTGAAATTCCTGAGCCTGTGGAACCAGAGATTGAGATCCCTGAGGTTGTGATGCAATTGACTGACACTCCTCACCCCAAGCCAAAGGATCCCTTCTCAAAGAAACAAAAATTCAAGGCTGATCACTTCTTTGGTGAGTGAGGGAGTCCTGGATTAGGGGGTCTCCGGACAGCCGGACTATATCCTTTCGCCGGACTGTTGAACTGTGAAGATACAAGATTGAAGACTTCGTCCCGTGTCCATATGGGACTCTACTTGGTTGTGACGCCCCGAGACCGATGTGCCAGGTGTCCTCCAGTTATTCGCTGTTGTTTCCTTGTCATTCGCTTGCGTGTTGCATTTTATCATGTCATCATGTGCATTGCATCATCATGTTTTCAAAACTTGCATCCGTCCCGGTCTCCTAGTTCCTTCCGTTGTCCGTTCTGAGCCCAGACACACTTGCACGCGCCCGCGGCATGTCCGAAATAGTATTTTATAAGTGGCGGAAAATGTTCTCGGAATGGGATGAAAGTTGGCATGTGGTGTTGTTATGTTGTTAGTAGGTCGCCTGCCAAGTTTCATCGCATTCGGAGCTCGTTTGATAGCCCAACCGTTAAACTATAGCGGCAATATAGCCGGTATTTTCGTCGGGCGTTTTCGGTCTCCGGAAACAGTCGCCGGGCCTCTCTCTTCTCTTCTCTCAGCCTGAGGACTTCCGCACAGCCCACTACCTACCGCCAGGTCCAACCTAACCTCTCTCGTCAGCCCGCGGCCCTCCTCGCGCGCGCGTCCAAAAATTTGTCCCGGACCCGACCCGAACAGTCGGTACTGTTGTGTCCGGATCATCCCCAAACATCTACAAAACGTCACCGTTTTCTTATTTAGCCTCCCTAGCTATTTTATTCGCGACCGTCCGATTACGATCGGAGGGGTCCGATAGGCCCTAACTATTTCCACCTACTATATATAGCCGATGTAATTCTAGACCAATCCCCACTTTCTAGGGATCCTCCCCTATCCACTCGTCGCTGCCGTCGCTCCACCAAATCCACATCGATCCATCCCGCATCCACCTCGTCTTCAGCCACCCACCAACCAGATCAGCGCTCGTCCTTCCCCTCGATCCATCCCTCTGCCCGAAGCTCCTCCTCTTGCGCCTCTACGCTCGATCCCCTTCGCCTCGTGCCACGCCACCGCCGGCAAGCTTCGCCGAAGATGAGCGCCGACGCCCCTTCTTCATCTTCCCGTGCTCTCTCCCGTTTCTCTCTCTCATCTCCCTGCCTATCTTTTTTTTCTGTCAGCAGGGAGCCCACCATGGACGCCAGGGACGCCGTGTCCCCAAGCAGCAACAGCAGTTCTGAGCCCTGCTGCATCCCCTCGACCGAAACTTGCCGACGACCCGTAGGAGCCATGCTAGGGAACTCAAAGTCCGTGGCCGCCGGTTTGCCTCCACCCCGCCGGAGCTGCCTCTTCTCACGCGCCGGTCAAGGATCCGGACGTCCCCGGCCTTCCCCGCCATCCCTCGCCGACGCTAAGCCATGGCGGACCCCCAAGACCCGTTGCTCTGCCTCGTGTCTCACCCGGACGTCCCCGCGTCGTCTGCGCAACCACCTGCATCAAGCCCCTCCGCCTCGGATCCAGCCGGCCTCCTCTCCAGCTTCGCGCCAAGTCCCACCTCGCCGGAGTCTTCTCCTCGCTGCTGCGTCCGTCAAGTCCGCTGCTGCCGTTGTTTCTCTGTCGAACGGGCAAGCTCGAACCCCAGCGCCAAGTCCAGCCTGCTCGATCCCCTGCTTCAGGACCGAGTCGTCGAACGATGCCGCCGCGCGTTGACCGTCCAGCTTGCCGAGGCCCAGCGCCAGATCGCTACATGGCCCAGATCTGCCAGCTCCCTGTTGGCCCAATGTGAGCAGCCCAGATCCACCTAATTCGGCCTCTGTTCCAGATCCGGCCCGTGTAGTTTTTTCAGGTTCTGTGTTTTAGCTATTTTTTCTAGAGGAGAGCAGTTTTTGCAGAGAACCCCTTGCGCTTCATGCATTTTAAAACTCACAAACCGTGCATCATATATAAAAACTTTATATATGAAACTTGACTAGAATTTCATCTAGTTTACTAATATGTCATTTTCATCCATGTTTAAAATATTTAAAATGATGTTTGGTTAAATTTACTCCTATGCCATGTTAAAATGATTTAATTCATAACTAAATAACCGTAGCTCGGTTTTAAATAAATTATATATGTAAATGGGGTAGAAAAATGCCTAGTTTAACATGGTGGCATCATTTTGCATGTTTAACAACTCTAAAATATTGTTTAGGGCAGAACAGTACCAAACCTTAAAATATGCACATGAGGAGTTTCCGGACTTGTTGTTTTGTGTTCCGGCCTCATTTAAACTTGCCTAGATTAGATAGTTTCATCATGCTTCACCTTTTGCCATGCTAACAACATTTAATATTGTTGGGTACATAAACAAGATCGAACTAAATAACTTGTCGTGGTGTTTCGTCAATATGCACCGTTGCATATTGAGCTCCACTTAATTTGTAGGATTGTTTGTGCACTTTGCCATGCCATGCTTCATTAAACCGGACATGCATCATACTTGATTGTGCATCATGCCATGTTTATGTGGTGGTTGTTTACCATGATTGTTTTCTTCTTTCCGGTGTTGCTTCTTCGGGCTGGTTCCGATAACGTCGCGTTTGTGAGGATCCGTTCAACTTCGTCCGTTTGTCTTCTTCATGGACTCGTTCTTCTTCCTTGCGGGATCTCAGGCAAGATGATCATACCCTCGAAATCACTACTATCTTTGCTATGCTAGTTTGCTCGCTCTTTTGCTATGCCAATGCTACGATGCCTACCATTTGCTTGTCAGCCTCCCAAATTGCCATGTCAAACCCCTAACCCACCATGTCCTAGCAAACCGTTGATTGGCTATGTTACCGCTTTGCTCAGCCCCTCTTATAGCGTTGCTAGTTGCAGGTGAAGATTGGAGGCCGTTCCTTGTTGGAATATTTATTTACTTGTTGGGATATCACAATATATCTTATTTAATTAATGCATCTATATACTTGGTAAAGGGTGGAAGGCTCAGCCTTATGCCTGGTGTTTTGTTCCACTCTTGCCGCCCTAGTTTCCGTCATATCGGTGTTATGTTCCCGAATTTTGCGTTCCTTACGCGGTTGGGTAATAATGGGAACCCCTTGACAGTTCGCCTTAAGTAAAGCTCCTCTAGCAATGCCCAACCTTGGTTTTACCATTTGCCTCACCACCACCTACTTTTCCCTTGGGAGTCGCTCTCTCGAGGGTCATCTTTATTTTAACCCCCCCGGGCCAGTGCTTGTCTAAGTGTTGGTCCGAAATGGGCAGCCTGCGGGGCCACCTCGGGGAAACATGAGGGCTGGTTTTACTCGTAGCTTTACCTATCCGGTGTTGCCCTGAGAACGAGATATGTGCAGCTCCCATTAGGATGTCGGCGCATCGGGCGGTGTTGCTGGTTTAGTTTTACCCTGTCGAAATGTCTTGTTGTACCGGGATACCGAGTCTGATCGGAATGTCTCGGGTGGAGGTCTATTCCTTCGTTGACCGTGAGAGCTTGTGATGGGCTAAGTTGGGACACCCCTGCAGGGATTGAACTTTCGAAAGCCGTGCCCACGGTTATGGGTAGATGGGAATTTGTTAATGTCCTGTTGTAGAAAACCTGAAGTTGACCTTAATTAAAATGAATCAACTGCGTGTGTAACCGTGATGGTCTCTTTCCGGCGGAGTCTGGGAAGTGAACACAGTTGTTGGAGTTATGCTTAACGTAGGTTGTTTTAAGATC
This sequence comes from Triticum urartu, assembly GCF_056163025.1. Classification (NCBI taxonomy): domain Eukaryota; kingdom Viridiplantae; phylum Streptophyta; class Magnoliopsida; order Poales; family Poaceae; genus Triticum; species Triticum urartu. Next base: position 563,711,718 of record NC_141875.1, read on the forward strand.
ACTTCTTGATCATACTTTTATCGACCGTGCTTTGCTTTCTCTTCTCGCTCTCATTTGCGTATGTTAGCCACCATATATGCTAGTTGCTTGCTGCAGCTCCACCCCATACCTTTACCTTACCCATAAGCTTAAATAGTCTTGATCGCGAGGGTGCGAGATTGCTGAGTCCCCGTGGCTCACAGATACTTCCAAAACCAGCTTGCAGGTGCCAATGAGTCCGTGCAGATGACGCAACCAAGCTCAGGAGGAGCTCGTTGAAGATCTTGTCCTTTGTCTTGCTTCGTTCTAGTTGATCAGTAGTGGAGCCCAGTTGGGGTCGATTGGGGACCTTTGTCGCATTTGGGGTTCTTCTTTTATTTTGGTTTCGTAGTCGGACCTTGATTGTATTTGTATGATGTAATGCTTTATTCATGTAATTGTGTGAAGTGGCGATTGTAAGCCAACTATGTATCTCTTTCCCTTATGTATTACATGGGTTGTGTGAAGATTACCTCACTTGCGACATATACCTTCAATGCGATTATGTCTCTAAGTCGTGCCTCGACACGTGGGAGCTATAGTCGCATCGAGGGTGTTACAAGTTGGTAATCAGAGCCTTCCCCGACCTTAGGAGCCCCATTGCTTGATCGTTTTTAGCAGCCGAGTTGTGTCTAGAAAAATGTTTTGAGTCATTTAGGAATTATATATCGGAGAGCTTAGGAATTCTTTTTACTTCCCAGTCTCCTCATTGCTCTGGTAAGGCATCCTGACGTAGAGTTTTGACTCTTCTCTTGTCAAATTTCACTAAAAAAATTTAGGATCACGCGGGTATATTGGAATCGTTCCGATGGTTTTATGACGAGAACATTGTCTTGGTGCCTCCTGTCAGGGGTTTTATGGAAGTGTCCCGGGGAGTTGAGCTCCAAGGTGTTGTCGTCATAATTTTATCGTTGCAGTTCTGGAATACCTGAGTTTAGTACGCCGACATCGAAAATCTCTTTTATGCAGTTCGTTGGTGAGATAACCTCGACGCCACCTAGTACTGGGGCGGGAGTTCGGGAGTATGGCCATAACTTGTATAACGGATACTTTTCAAAGGTTGAGGTAAATGATTTCCGAAGGTTTCTTGGTTATGTGTTGAAGGATGGATACAGCTGGATGTAGGATTTGCTAGATTTGGGTGAGATATTATGCTTCCCCTGTATCCCCAACACCTGATTGCATAACCGGAAAAATTCGGGAGTTTCATAGGTGGGAATTCAAGTAGCTCTTAGGATATCTGTCCGACGGATGTACGATATGAAATTGGGGTTCGACGTCTAGTGGTCCACCTATTCACGGTCGGTTTTACAGTGGTCTCGTTGTGTCTTAAAGAGTCCTTGGCTATGCCGACTCGGGGACGCTTCGTATGTCATGTGCACTTCCTTGTACATGATGGTGTTGTACGATCGAGCCCGTGTAGGCCCCACCACGAAAACTTCGGACGAAATCTCTATCATATGTTTGTTCCGGCTTATTCTGCAAGCCAATCCTTTGTTTTGTTTTGAGTTGTGGTATTCGAGTTGCTTCAAAGTCAAGAGTTGATTCCATACCTTTCCTAAATGATGTTCTCATACTCCGATGTGGATACTAATCCTTCTCAATAATCGAGATTGTTATGCCAATCTTGTTCTACCGGGGTGTCTCTCTTCAAGTGGATCCGATCACTTCAACATTCGCAAGATCAATTATTACTTCTTCTCAACGGTGTTTGTTTCATCCGTCTCCAAGTTGCCTTTATTTTCCCACCCTCCCACCCTTGTTTTTCTCCAAGGATTCATATCTCTTAATCGAGTATCCTTCTTATTGATGTGAGGTCTCTCCATTCTTTTCTATCAATATTCTTATCCAGTGATTCTCATAAAGATACTAACGGAGCGTCTAGTTTATCATTCTTTGTTCTTTTATCTTCCCCCGGTGTTCTCAATGCAATCTTTCGTTGGTGATCACATCCTTTTCCTTGTTTCAAATGTGTTCTCATGCCGGTGCTCATCATATTCATTCACTTCTCGCTATTCAATTGTTCCGGAGTGCCGAAGCTATCTCAGAAGATTCGTTTCCATTCTCAGTCCGTTCAAGTTATTTTGAGGATGTTATCTCTTTCAAGTCATTTAATTCAACCGGTGCATTCTCCTTCTCAAGTAATCGTTCTACGGTGTTTCTTTTGAATGGGCCCTAACCCACAGGTATTTTCCCAGGATCTTACCTGACTCTTCTTATTTTCCCGAAGCTATCCAAATTTCTTTTCGAAGTGTGACGTAAGAATGATTCATCATCAGTCATATGTATTTCTCCAAGATCTTTCAAATTCTTTTCATCGTTGGCTCAACCTCTTTGTTTGATTCTTCCGGAGTGTCTAAATAATTCTTGGTGATGTTTCTCATCGTCATTCTCGGATTTGAAGACCGAAGAAGATTTTCTCTCAATCTTGCTCCACTCTCCTCAAGATTCATGGTGCTAGCTTGTTGTCATCCTCTCATAATTTTTTTCGATTATCAGAATTCTTTTTCACCCACCCGGAGCAATTCAAGATTCTTTTCAGTTTATTTCTCCGAAGCCCATTATCTCAGAATTTATTCATTCTCAGCTTTCGGCTATGGTTCTCCAAATCTTACTGGTGCTTCGTTCAAGTGATCTCTAATCAGTTCGTGATCCCTTCGTTCTCATGTATCTAGATTCTCTCGAGCATCTTCGTTCATTTGCAAATTCTTCCCAGTGATTCGTTATCTTTTATTTGTTCTTTTTCAATTCTTACGGTGGTTCGTTCAAGAGTTCTCTTCCTTGGTTATTATATCAATGCATTCGTGCTTTCCAAATGCTAACGGTGGTTCGCTGAAGTCTTTTCTCAAGTTTATGTTATATCTCTCTTAATCTTTTCTACGAGAATAAGTAATGTGCCAAATCCATTGATTGTCATCAATTTAATTGGTGAAGGATACGCATAACGTAATTCTTATTCTTGCTTCATCCAAGTGATTAATTCTTTATTCCGGAGGCTCATCAAATTCTCAGTTTCACTTGATTCATTTTTCTTTCCCAGAGTCCCAAGCTCTCACAAGTATATCACCACAGAGATTTATCTAAATCTTTACAAGGTTCAAACTTGTGTTCTCACCTACCCTTTCTTTCTATTTGATAATTCTTTTGAATAACGGAGTTCTTCATGAAGGTTCTACATGATGTTTCATAAAGGAATTAATTCCTTCTCGAAGGGTTCATTTAGATTCTTTTCAAAGGTGCTCAAGCATTCTCCATCTTGCAATCCGGAGTGCAATTCTTTCGTCCGTATCATTGGAGGTGGTATTATGACATTCTTGAAAAATTTGAGTTCATGTTTCATGATTCACAAGTTATCAAGAATGAGGTAGTTTAAATCCATCAATCTCGTCATTGGAGTTATCTTGGGTTATATTTCACCTAAAGCTTTCCTTTAAGGATTGTCGCTCTCATGGTGTTTATCAATGATCCAATTTCTTCATTTATCCTTTCCGGTGCGATATACTTTCTCGTCTCTTTGTTCATATCAATACAATTCTTTTCCCGTGAGTGGCAGGTTGTCACCTCATAATTTGAGATGTACTCCACAAGACCATATCAAGCTTATCCTTTCGTTGTTGGTTTTCCAACAACTCCGCTCGACCCGTTTCCTAAGGATGCCTTCTCAAGCTCTTTTGTGGCATAAGATGGAATTTTCTTCTCCTTTCTTTTCCAATTATCTATATTCTATTCTTTCGTTCCGGAGGCATTGTGATGTTGCTCTTTTCAACCATCATCTCGTTTGTCAAAGATCATGTTCTTTTCGTGCTTATCCTTTAACCGGATTGTGTGCCATTCTGCTCAAGTTCTTTTCGCCTTATCAAGCCTTGCATCTCTTTCAACCGGAGTGCTATCTGAGATCTTTCTTGCCACTCGTTCCATTCATTTAATAGTTCCGGAGGCAGTGTTTTTTAATGTCATCAAGTATCTTCTCATCTTATCAAGTTCTTATTCAATTTCTTTTCTTTTCAATCGGAGTGCTGCCCGAAGTTGCTCTTCCTTGTTTCTCTTTTCTGACGGAGACTGTTAACTTCATTCATCTCCATTGTATTCTTTTCTCAAATTGGCTTAACTTTTTCGAGGTTCTTGGGTTTCACTCATTTGTCAAAGAAGCAACTTAGTTTTACCTCTTCTCTTTCTCTTCCGTTTTTCCCTCCGGTGCCATTCTAGATCTCGGGACGAGATCCTCTCGTAGTGGTGGAGTGTTGTGACGCCCCGAGACCGATGTGCCAGGTGTCCTCCAGTTATTCGCTGTTGTTTCCTTGTCATTCTCTTGCGTGTTGAATTTTATCATGTCATCATGTGCATTGCATCATCATGTTTTCAAAACTTGCATCCGTCCCGGTCTCCCAGTTCCTTCCGTTGTCCGTTCTGAGCCTAGACACACTTGCACGCGCCCGCGGCATGTCTGAAATAGTATTTTATAAGTGGCGGAAAATGTTCTCGGAATGGGATGAAAGTTGGCATGTGGTGTTGTTATGTTGTTAGTAGGTCGCCTGCCAAGTTTCATCGCATTCGGAGCTCGTTTGATAGCCCAATCGTTAAACTATAGCGGCAATATAGCCGGTATTTTCGTCGGACGTTTTCGGTCTCCGGAAATAGTCGTCGGGCCTCTCTCTTCTCTTCTCTCAGCCTGAGGACTTCCGCACAGCCCACTACCTACCGCCAGGTCCAACCTAACCTCTCTCGTCAGCCCGCGGCCCACCTCGCGCGCACGTCCGAAAATTGTCCCGGACCCGACCCGAACAGTCGGTACCGTTGTGTCCGGATCATCCCCAAACATCTACAAAACGTCACCGTTTTCTTATTTGGCCTCCCTAGCTATTTTATTCGCGACCGTCCGATTACGATCGGAGGGGTCCGATAGCCCCTAACTATTTCCACCTACTATATATAGCCGATGTAATTCTAGACCAAACCCTACTTTCTAGGGATCCTCCCCTATCCACTCGTCGCCGCTGCCGCTCCACCAAATCCACATCGATCCATCCCGCATCCACCTTGTCTTCAGCCACCCACCAACCAGATCAGCGCTCGTCCTTCCCCTCGATCCATCCCTCTGCCCGAAGCTCCTCCTCTTGCGCCTCCGCGCTCGATCCCCTTCGCCTCGTGCCATGCCACCGCCGGCAAGCTTCGCCGAAGATGAGCGCCGACGCCCCTTCTTCATCTTCCCGTGCTCTCTCCCATTTCTCTCTCTCATCTCCCTACCTATCTTTTTTTCTGTCAGCAGGGAGCCCGCCATGGACGCCAGGGACGCCGTGTCCCCAAGCAGCAACAGCAGTTCCGAGCCCTGCTGCATCCCCTCGACCGAAACTTGCCGACGACCCGCAGGAGCCACGCTAGGGAACTCAAAGTCCGTGGCCGCCGGTTTGCCTCCACCCCGCCGGAGCTGCCTCTTCTCGCGCGCCGGTCAAGGATCCGGACGTCCCCAGCCTTCCCCGCCATCCCTCGCCAACGCTAAGCCATGGCAGACCCCCAAGACCCGTTGCTCTGCCTCATGTCTCACCCGGACGTCCCCGCGTCGTCTGCGCAACCACCTGCATCAAGCCCCTCCGCCCCGGATCCAGTCGGCCTCCTCTCCAGCTTCGCGCCAAGTCCCACCTCGCCGGAGTCTTCTCCTCGCCGCTGCGTCCGTCAAGTCCGCTGCTGCCGTTGTTTCTCTGTCGAACGAGCAAGCTCGAACCCCAGCGCCAAGTCCAGCCTGCTCGATCCCCTGCTTCAGCACCGAGTCGTCGAACGATGCCGCCGCGCGTTGACCGTCCAGCTTGCCGAGGCCCAGCGCCAGATCGCTACATGGCCCAGATCTGCCAGCTCCCTGTTGGCCCAATGTGAGCAGCCCAGATCCACCTAATTCGGCCTCTGTTCCAGATCCGGCCCGTGTAGTTTTTTTAGGTTCTGTGTTTTAGCTATTTTTTCTAGAGGAGAGCAGTTTTTGCAGAGAACCCCTTGCGCTTCATGCATTTTAAAACTCACAAACCGTGCATCATATATAAAAACTTTATATATGAAACTTGACTAGAATTTCATCTAGTTTACTAATATGTCATTTTCATCCATGTTTAAAATATTTAAAATGATGTTTGGTTAAATTTACTCATATGCCATGTTAAAATGATTTAATTCATAACTAAATAACCGTAGCTCGGTTTTAAATAAATTATATATGTAGATGGGGTAGAAAAATGCCTAGTTTAACATGGTGGCATCATTTTGCATGTTTAACAACTCTAAAATATTGTTTAGGGCAGAACAGTACCAAACCTTAAAATATGCACATGAGGAGTTTCCGGACTTGTTGTTTTGTGTTCCGGCCTCATTTAAACTTGCCTAGATTAGATAGTTTCATCATGCTTCACCTTTTGCCATGCTAACAACATTTAATATTGTTGGGTACATAAACAAGATCGAACTAAATAACTTGTCGTGGTGTTTCGTCAATATGCACCGTTGCATATTGAGCTCCACTTAATTTGTAGGATTGTTTGTGCACTTTGCCATGCCATGCTTCATTAAACCGGACATGCATCATACCTGATTGTGCATCATGCCATGTTTATGTGGTGGTTGTTTACCATGATTGTTTGCTTCTTTCCGGTGTTGATTCTTCGGGTTGGTTCCAATAACGTCGCGTTTGTGAGGATCCGTTCAACTTCGTCTGTTTGTCTTCTTCATGGACTCGTTCTTCTTCCTTGCGGGATCTCAGGCAAGATGATCATACCCTCGAAATCACTACTATCTTTGCTATGCTAGTTTGCTCGCTCTTTTGCTATGCCAATGCTACGATGCCTACCATTTGCTTGTCAGCCTCCCAAATTGCCATGTCAAACCCCTAACCCACCATGTCCTAGCAAACCGTTGATTGGCTATGTTACCGCTTTGCTCAGCCCCTCTTATAGCGTTGCTAGTTGCAGGTGAAGATTGGAGGCCGTTCCTTGTTGGAATATTTATTTACTTGTTGGGATATCACAATATATCTTATTTAATTAATGCATCTATATACTTGGTAAAGGGTGGAAGGCTCGGCCTTATGCCTGGTGTTTTGTTCCACTCTTGCCGCCCTAGTTTCCGTCATATCGGTGTTATGTTCCCGAATTTTGCGTTCCTTACGCGGTTGGGTAATAATGGGAACCCCTTGACAGTTCGCCTTAAGTAAAGCTCCTCCAGCAATGCCCAACCTTGGTTTTACCATTTGCCTCACCACCACCTACTTTTCCCTTGGGAGTCGCTCTCTCGAGGGTCATCTTTATTTTAACCCCCCCGGGCCAGTGCTTGTCTAAGTGTTGGTCCGAAATGGGCAGCCTGCGGGGCCACCTCGGGGAAACTTGAGGGCTGGTTTTACTCGTAGCTTGACCTATCCGGTGTTGCCTGAGAACGAGATATGTGCAGCTCCCATCAGGATGTCGGCGCATCGGGCGGTGTTGCTGGTTTAGTTTTACCCTGTCGAAATGTCTTGTTGTACCGGGATACCGAGTCTGATCGGAATGTCTCGGGTGGAGGTCTATTCCTTCGTTGACCGTGAGAGCTTGTGATGGGCTAAGTTGGGACACCCCTGCAGGGATTGAACTTTCGAAAGCCGTGCCCGCGGTTATGGGCAGATGGGAATTTGTTAATGTCCGGTTGTAGAAAACCTGAAGTTGACCTTAATTAAAATGAATCAACTGCGTGTGTAACCGTGATGGTCTCTTTCCGGCGGAGTCCGGGAAGTGAACACGGTTGTTGGAGTTATGCTTGACGTAGGTTGTTTTAGGATCACTTCTTGATCATACTTTTATCGACCGTGCTTTCCTTTCTCTTCTCGCTCTCATTTGCGTATGTTAGCCACCATATATGCTAGTCGCTTGCTGCAGCTCCACCCCATACCTTTACCTTACCCATAAGCTTAAATAGTCTTGATCGCGAGGGTGCAAGATTGCTGAGTCCCCGTGGCTCACAGATACTTCCAAAACCAGCTTGTAGGTGCCAATGAGTCCGTGCAGATGACACAACCAAGCTCAGGAGGAGCTCGTTGAAGATCTTGTCCTTTGTCTTGCTTCGTTCTAGTTGATCAGTAGTGGAGCCCAGTTGGGGTCGATCGGGGACCTTTGTCGCATTTGGGGTTCTTCTTTTATTTTGGTTCCGTAGTCGGACCTTGATTGTATTTGTATGATGTAATGCTTTATTCATGTAATTGTGTGAAGTGGCGATTGTAAGCCAACTATGTATCTCTTTCCCTTATGTATTACATGGGTTGTGTGAAGATTACCTCACTTGCGACATATACCTTCAATGCGATTATGTCTCTAAGTCGTGCCTCGACACGTGGGAGCTATAGTCGCATCGAGGGTGTTACATTGGCGTGGAAGGCAAGCTAGGAAATACGGATATGTATATCTCCTCCTTTGTAACCGACCTTGTGTAACCCTAGCCCCCTCCGGTGCCTATATAAACTAGAGGGTTTTAGTCCGTAGGACAACATACAATCATACCATAGGCTAGATTCTAGGGTTTAGCCTCTCCGATCTCGTGGTAGATCAACTCTTGTACTACTCATATTATCAAGAATAATCAAGCAGGACGTAGGGTTTTACCTCCATCAAGAGGGCCCGAACCTGGGTAAAACATCGTGTCCCCTGCCTCCTGTTACCATCCGCCTTAGACGCACAGTTCGGGACCCCCTACCCGAGATCCGCCGGTTTTGACACCGACATTGGTGCTTTCATTGAGAGTTCCTCTGTGTCGTCGCCATTAGGCTTGATGGCTCCTTCAATCATCGATGGTGATGCAGTCCAGGGTGAGACTTTTCTCCCCGGACAGATCTTTGTATTCGGCGGCTTCGCAGTGCGGGCCAACTCGCTTGGCCATTTGGAGCAGATCGAAAGTTATGCCCCTGGCCACCAGGTCAGGTTTGGAAGCTTAAACTACATGGCCGATGTCCGCGGATACTTGATCTTCGATGGATTCGAGCCCCTGCCGAGTGCGCCACACGGTCTCGATGAGCATGATTTAGCTCTACCATCGGACAGTGTTCAGGAGATCGCATCGGCAACTGCTCTGACCCTCAATTCAAAGCCAATCGCGCCATCCATGGACGGGTGGATAGACCCCGCCCAGAAGGTCGTACTCTCAGCGGCGATCGAGCCGAGGATCAACCTTACCCTTCATGGGAGCCGTGATGCCGAACTACCGGATTCTTCCCCGGCCACGGACTCTGAACCGCCTGCGACTGTGCCTATCGAATCCGATTGGGTGCCGACCATGGATTTTACCTCTGTGGATATCTTTCAGCACTCGCCCTTCAGCGACATACTGAACTCATTAAGGTCTCTCTCCTTGTCAGGAGAGTCCTGGACGAACTATGTCCGGCAAGATTGGGATGCGGATGACGAAGAAATTCGCCGCCCACCCACCACCCACTTAGTAGCCACTGTCGACGATTTAACCGACATGCTCGACTTCGACTCCGAAGACATCGACGGCATGGACGACGATGCAGGAGGCGAACAAGAACAACTGCTCACAGGGCACTGGACAGCCACCTCATCATATGATATATATATATATGGTGGACACACCCAAAGAAGGCAATGGCGATGGGACAACGGAGGATGACCCCTCCAAGAAGCAGCCCAAGCGCCGACGTCAGCGGCGCCGCTCTAAGTCCCGCCAAGGCAAAAGTGGTGATACCGGCATAGGAGATAATAGCACTCCGGACAGTGCCGAAGACGGCAACAATCCCCTCCAGCAAGATTTAGGGCAGGAGGATGGAGAAGCCAGCCCTCCCGAGAGAGCGGCAGATGGAGAGGCGGAGGATGGTAATTACATGCCTCCCTCCGAAGACGAGGCAAGCCTCGACGATGACGAATTCGTCGTGCCTGAGGATCCCGTCGAACAAGAGCACTTCAAGCGCCGGCTTATAGCCACGGCAAATAGCCTTAAGAAAAAGCAACAACAGCTTCAAGCTGATCAAGATTTGCTAGCCGACAGATGGACTGAAGTCCTTGCGGCCGAGAAATATAAAATCGAACGTCCCTCCAAGGGTTACCCAAAGTGCAGACTGCTACCCCACCTAGAGGACGAAGCACCAAAACCTACATCTCCAGCGTATGACGTGGCTGATCGGCCACCTCGTGGCCGTGACAGTGAGGCATTCCAGCCAAAAGCTCAGCCCGCACCCCAACGCCATTCAAATAAAAATATCAAGGCATGGGGAAATAGGCCAGACGTGCGAGACGTATTGGAGGACAAAGCAAAACACGCAAGATCAATCTACGGATCACGAGGGAGCGCCACTATGCGAGACGATAACCGTCACGCAGGATACAGTAAAAGTAAATCCGGCTGGGCCGAACACAGCGGACAAGACTCATTTGAGCTGCGTCGCGATATAGCCCAGTACAGAGGCGCCGCACACCCCCTATGCTTCACAGACGAAGTAATGGATCACCAAATCCCCGAGGGTTTCAAACCCGTAAATATCAAATCATATGACGGCACAACAGATCCTGCGGTATGGATCGAGGACTTCCTCTTGCACATCCACATGGCCCGCGGTGATGATCTACACGCCATCAAATACCTCCCACTCAAGCTCAAAGGACCAGCTCGGCATTGGCTCAACAGCCTGCCAGCAGAATCCATCGGCTGTTGGGAAGATCTAGAAGCTGCGTTCCTCGACAACTTCCAGGGCACTTATGTGCGACCACCAGATGCCGATGACTTGAGCCACATAATTCAGCAGCCAAAGGAATCGGCCAGGCAATTCTGGACATGGTTCCTAACAAAGAAAAATCAAATCGTCTACTGTTCGGATGCGGAGGCCCAAGCAGCTTTCAAACACAACATCCGCGACGAATGGCTCGCCCGGCACCTTGGCCAGGAAAAGCCGAAATCTATGGCAGCCCTCACGACACTCATGACCCGCTTTTGTGCGGGAGAGGACAGCTGGCTGGCTCGCAGCAATAACATATCAAAGAACCATGGTACTTCGGATACCAAGGACGGCAATGGCAGGTCATGTCGCAACAAACATAAGCGCCGCATTAACAACGACAATACCGAGGATACGGCAATCAATGCCAGATTCAAAGGCTCTAAACCCGGTCAGCGGAAAAAGCCATTCAAAAGAAGCACTCCGGGCCCATCCAGTTTGGACCGTATACTCGATCGCTCGTGTCAAATACACGGCACCCCCGACAAGCCAGCCAACCACACCAACAGGGATTGTTGGGTGTTCAAGCAGGCCGGCAAGTTAAATGCCGAAAACAAATATAAGGGGTCACATAGCGATGACGAGGAGGAGCCCCGGCAACCGAACACCGGAGGACAGAAGAGGTTCCCCCCACAAGTGCGGACGGTGAACATGATATACACAACCCACATCCCTAAGAGGGAACGGAAGCATGCGCTCAGGGACATATATGCGTTGGAGCCAGTCGCCCCAAAGTTCAACCCATGGTCCTCCTGTCCGATCACCTTCGATCACAGGGACCACCCCACTAGTATCCGTCATGGCGGATTCGCCGCACTGGTCCTAGACCCAATCATTGACGGATTTCACCTCACTCGAGTCCTTATGGATGGCGGCAGCAGCCTGAACCTGCTTTATCAGGACATAGTGCGCAAAATGGGCATAGATCCCTCAAGGATCAAACCCACAAAAATGACCTTCAAAGGCGTCATACCAGGTGTAGAGGCCCATTGCACAGGCTCAGTCACACTGGAAGTGGTCTTCGGATCCCCGGATAACTTCCGAAGCGAGGAGTTAATCTTTGATATAGTCCCGTTCCGCAGTGGCTACCATGCACTGCTCGGGCGAACCGCATTTGCGAGATTCAATGCGGTACCGCACTATGCATATCTCAAGCTCAAGATGCCAGGACCTCAGGGGGTCATCACAGTCAATGGAAACACAGAGCGCTCTCTCCGCACGGAGGAGCACACTGCGGCCCTCGCAGCAGAAGCGCAAAGCAGCCTCTTAAGGCAATCCACCAGTTCGGCGATTCAAGACCCGGACACCTTCAAGCGCGCCCGGAGTAATCGGCAACAAGACCGCCTGGCACGTTCCGAGCTCGCATAGCAATGCGGCCCCCACCCCAGTCCCAGCCAAACAGCTAAATCCATGCCCCGTGTACATAATTACGCATTGAAAATACCATGGGCACAGGTGGGGAGGGGCACGACTACGGCATGCCCCAAGACACGGCTCAACCGCACTAGGGGCTTCCCGCCTTATTATTTTTCTCTCTTTCAGGACTTTACTCTCTGGAAACACCGTCCGGCAGTATGTTTGCCGGACACACGATACAACAATCAAGGAGGCAGAAAGCTATGTCGCATCATGGAATTCCCAAGTGGTCTATGATAATGAGTGAAATACCTGCTTTCAATACCATTCCTCAGCTTGCCCTTGGAGGGGACATGTCAGATGGTCCCACTTTTTGATTATCGCACTACTTGTATCATGTTGCTTTAACGCACCTTTTGGAATAAACAATGCATAGCACTAGACTATTATCGCATTCTCTATTCTTCTTTTTATATATACATATATGTTCATTCATGACATTCAGCACCCGTACACTCTGGTACAGCCAATACGCCAGGGGCTTAAGCGTACCCCATAATATGGCGTTAGAAGCTCAAACACTTTCGATAGTGCGGCACCCCAAACTTATAGCATTATATGCATCAGCTCCGAATCATGTCTTGGGTCAATAGTTGGGTTTGCCCGGCTCCCATGTTTTGGTACCTTACGTTCCGCTATATCAGCTAAGGTAGCACTAGGGGAACTACCACGATTGTGCCCCGGTTCAGCTAGGCTAAGCACCTCAGTAGAGAAAGCTAAAACTGGCTGTCATGATAAGGCGAGAGACTGGTCGTTGTTCGAGAGGTTTCGAGTCCCTAAAGACTTATGCCGCTTAGAGCGAGGAGTCGCCTTTGTCCGGCTTAAGGCATGTATAGCGCCCCGAATTTGGCCTTCCGAATACTAGGGGCTTCGCCAAAATTTAAAATTATAGAATTCTATGGCTAAGTGAGAGCGATAAAGCATTATAGTCCGATTGCCTTGTTCGTTGTGCTGAGCACCTCCCTCGAAGGACCCAAAAATAGGAGAAAGAGTGCTCATGTTTATCTCGAACACCCCAGCACTCGTGGCATGGGGGCAGAAGCCGACAACTAGCCATCTCTCAAATTTGATAAACAGCCAAACAGAAGGTAATATTTTAAATTCAAACAAGCGTTGCATAGCGCATATGAACAAGTTTTCATAATACAGGATCACACGAGCAAGTTTATTAAAATATTACATTTTTCACACACTCGTCCGCTACAAGACGGGCACCTTTCAGGACACCCTCATAATACATCTCGGGGTGGCGATGCTCCTTGCCCTGCGGTGGCCCCTACTTCACCAGCTTCTCAGCGTCCATCTTGGCCCAGTGCACCTTTGCACGGGCGAAAGCCCGGCGGGCACCTTCGATACAGACGGACCGCTTGATGACTTCTAGCCATGGGCAGGCATCTACAAGCCGCCGCACCAGGCTGACGTAGCTGTTGGGGAGGGAGTCGCCAGGCCACATCCGGACTATAAAGCCCTTCATGGCCTGTTCAGCCGCCTTGTGTAGCTCGACCAGTTGCTTCAGCTGGTCGCTCATAGGCATCAGGTGTTCGGTCCCAGTATACTGGGACCAGAACAACTTCTCCGTCGAGCTTCCCTCCTCGGCCTGGTAAAATTCCGCGGCATCCGACATGCTGTGGGGCAAATCTGCGATGCTCCTGGAGAGCTCCGGACTCGGGTAAGTAACAAGTAATTTACTTTCACATGCTTACTTTGCATATTGAATGCCTTACCCGCCGCTATCTTCCTCATCGCCCCAATCTCCTGGAGGGCCTTTTGGGCTTCGGCCTTGGCATTCTTTGCGCTCTCGAGGGCCGCGGCAAGCTCGGACTCTCGCGTCTTCGAGTCAAGCTCCAAAGCCTCGTGCTTCGTCACAAGAGCCTGGAGCTCTTGCTGCACCTCGCCCACCCGTGCCTCTTGTTTTTCCCGCTCGGTGCGCTCCTTGGCCGCTTTGTTTTCGGCCTCGGACAGTGCTTGCTTCAGGGTCGCCACTTCGGTCGTGGCCCCTAGCAAATTCATGATGATCCTGTCATTTCGAAATCGCATCTTTTTGTGTGTGTGTGTGTGTGTATATATATCTATAGACAAGGTATTACTTACCTTTGTTCTCCTCGAGCTGCCTCTTGGCAAGGCCGAGCTCCTTCTCGGACCCTTTGAGGTCCTGCTTCAGTGCAGCAACCTCCGCAGTTACTGCGGCAGAGGCCAGCAGCGAAGCCTGCATACGCATATAGACATACTTATATTAGACTCCTGGAGTTATTATTTGATCCTCTATTCGGCTTTTCTTTGTGAACACCAAATAGAGCATCAGGGGCTACTGTCTATGCGGTAATATTTTTCCTATGTTTTAAATACTTACCTCAAAGCCTATTAGAAGGCTGGCACAGGCTTCGGTCAGTCCGCTCTTGGCGGACTGAACCTTCTTGATCACTGCACTCATAATAGTGCGGTGCTCTTCGTCGATAGAAGCACCGCGAAGCGCTCCCACCAGGTTGTCCGGCGCCTCTGGATAGACAGAGGTCACCGGCACGGGCGTCTTACCCCTTTTGGAAGGGGGCCGCCTGCCCGAGTCTGGAACCATTGGAGGTTCCGGCGTGGTGTTCGGCTGAGAGCCGAACTTGGAGCCCCCGGGAGCCTGGCTCCCTTTGCTCCTGGAGTCCGGAAGGTCGCCTTGAGGCGCCTCCGGGACTGTCTCCCCCCGGCTCGGCGCCCCTTGAGACAATACCTCGGCATTGTCCGTAGGGCAAGGGGAGGAGGCGATCGGAAGTGGATCGCTGTCCATATCCGACGAGTCCAAGGAGCCGTCCGACGAGGATACGTTGATACGGGCTTGGGGCGGTCTGCATAATCATATTCCGCGTTAGGAGAAGCAGTGCGACAAAGGTATGCTATGAGTTACTCTGGTATCCGAATACTTATGACTTCGCCAGGGGCTTGGCCCTGAGCAGCCACTCATCTTCGCCATCGGCGGCGGTGGTGGAGCAGTCCGGAAGGAGAGTCCTTCCCTTCTTGGACCCTTCGGCCTCCCCGGTTGGGGAGCCTTCCTTTCTTGTCTCCCCCGGCTGGAGGGGGAGCATCTTCATCTTCCTCCTCCTCATTGTCATGGGAGGAGTGCGTCGCGGAGTTATCGGACGATGAGTCCGATACCACCTGGCGCCGAGAACTCTTACGGGTTCCCTTGGCCTTCTTCTTGGTCTTCTCCGGCACCTTATAAGGAGCCGGAGTTAGCATCTCCGTCAGGAGAGCATCCGCAGTGTCTTCGGGCAGAGGGGCCGGACAGTTAATCTGCTCCGATGTCTCCACCTAGTCCTGTCAAAGGCATGGGAGCTCAGACCCCGCACGTGGTTAAACTATGAGAAACAAATATCCTACCAGATGTGTAGAACTCACCGAATTTGCAGGGCGCTTCGTGCTTAGCCCGCGGTCCTCGGTAAGAGAAGGAGGGACCTCGGCGCCCTTGAACAGCACCCTCCAGACGTCCTTGTGCGTCGTGTCGAAGAGCTCGCTTAGAGTCTGGTGCTGGGCCGGGTCAAACTCCCATAAGTTGAAATCCCGTTGTTGACACGGGAGGATCCGGCGGAAGAGCATGACCTGGACTACGTTGATAAGCTTAAGCTTCTTGCTTATCATATTCCGGATACATTTCTGGAGTCCGTCGAGCTCCACCGATGAAACCCAGGATAGGCCCTTCTCTTTCCAGGAAGTGAGCCGCGTGGGGAATCCGTATCGAAACTCGGGGGCCGCCGCCCAGTTGGTGTCGCGCGGCTCGGTGATGTAGAACCACCCCGATTGCCACCCCTTTACGGTCCCCATGAAGGAGCCCTCGAGCCATATAACGTTGGGCATTTTGCCCACCATGGCTCCGCCGCATTCCGCTTGTTGGCCGCCCACCACCTTTGGCTTGATATTGAAGGTCTTCAGCCATAGGCCGAAGTGGGGCCGGATGCGGAGGAAAGCCTCACACACGACGATGAACACCGAGATGTTGAGGATGAAATTTGGGGCCAGATCATGAAAGTCCAGCCCATAATAGAACATGAGGCCGCAAACGAATGGATGGAGGGGAAACCCCAGTCCGCGGACGAAGTGGGGGAGAAAACCACCCTTTCGTGAGGTTTCAGGGTAGGGATGACCTGCCCCGCGGCTGGTAGCCGGTGCGTGATATCTGTGGCTAAGTATCCGGCTCCGCGTAGCTTTTTTATGTGTCCCTCTGTAACGGAGGAATCCATCCACTTGCCTCCCGCTCCGGACATGTTTGGAGAAAGTTGAGGAGAAGGATGTGGACTTGGGCGTTGGAGCTCGAGTGCGCAAGAATGGATGAGCAAGGAGGAAGAAGGCGTGGGTAGAAAAAGGTGAGACCTTATCCCTTTATAAGGGCGGATGAAACTATGTGCCCCCTCACTAGCCTGGTAAAACTCGCTTATCCCCCAAGCGCCGTAATTGGTGGCGCGGTTGGGTTACCCATGTCCGTATTGATGAGAATCCCGTAATAAGGGGAACACGATCTCTACTTTGACAAGAGGTGTCAAGAAACCGCCTCGCATTATGTGCGGGGCTGGTTAAAGAAAAACGGTTCAAATAATTACCGGGCCATGACGTGATGTCGTGCTGCCGAAACGTGTCAGCAGATTAGATTTGTGGAAATATTATTCTCTCTACGGTAGTATGTGGAACTTATTTTGCAGGGTCGGACACTATCCTTGTATTTAAATTCTTCCGTGGTGTATTCGGAGGAGGAACCCACCTTGCAATGCTGAAGACAACACTGCGCGTCGGACTCATCGTCATTGAAGCCTGGTTCATGGGCTACTGAGGGAGTCCTGGATTAGGGGGTCTCCGGACAGCCGGACTATATCCCTTGGCCGGACTGTTGGACTGTGAAGATACAAGATTGAAGACTTCGTCCCGTGTCCGGATGGGACTCTACTTGGCGTGGAAGGCAAGCTAGGCAATACGGATATGTATATCTCCTCCTTTATAACCGACCTTGTGTAACCCTAGCCCCCTCCGGTGCCTATATAAACCGGAGGGTTTTAGTCCGTAGGACAACATACAATCATACCATAGGCTAGCTTCTAGGGTTTAGCCTCTCCGATCTCGTGGTAGATCAACTCTTGTACTACTCATATTATCAAGAATAATCAAGCAGGACGTAGAGTTTTACCTCCATCAAGAGGGCCCGAACCTGGGTAAAACATCGTGTCCCCTGCCTCCTGTTACCATCCGCCTTAGACGCACAGTTCGGGACCCCCTACCCGAGATCCGCCGGTTTTGACACCGACAGCGAGCATGTATTCTTCACTGACTATAATCCTTACGACTCTACTCATCTTAGGAGGAAGCGCTTCTGGACTGCCAGCCAGGCCAATTTCTATTCTTTGTTGCTTTTCAACAAGGACAAAATCTTCTACCATGAGCATATTCCTCATGTGGACATGGAATCATTGCCTTGTTTCACTCCTGTACTCAGTGTGCTTCATGACGCATGCCTCCTCAACTTTTGCTCTGACATTGTTGATTGGAATGAAGAGCTTATTCTTCAGTTCTACGCTACACTGCATATCACAGGTGATCCTGAAGATATCAACTCCTGGGTCTTGTACTGGATGACCGATAATACTCATTATAAGGCACCGGCCTCTGAATTGCTTCACGCCATGCCCATCAGTCCACCCAGTGAAGGAGCTCGCTGCCTGTACCAAGAACCTGAACTCACTGCTCATTACATGCAAGTGTTAATGAAGCCTCTGAAGCCCGGTCAAGCCCCAAGGATCAAATTCCTCGTAAAGGACTTACTCTATGTGCCCAGAACAGTCTATCGCATTCTGACGAGGACAATGAGTCCCATCAAAGGCCACGACTCATCTGATGAGGAAATTGTTGGCATCATGAAGAATCTTCTATTCAACATCAGTCATAGCATTCCAACCAACTATTATGATTTCTTCATGAGGAATCTGGCAAATGTTGCACTCTCTCCGTTTGAGTTGAAGCCTTATGCTCCTTGGATTATGAGATTCCTCAGAACAAGGTCTTCACTCAACTACAAGGCTGATTTTCAGAATCACCTCAGCTACTTGCCCCCGATTGAAGTCCTCAAGCAGACTTTTACTTCAACTAATGAAAAGAGCAAGACACCTCTTGTCATTGATGAAGGCATTCGTCCATTGGATGGTCAGTTTCGCAAAGCCGCATCTTACTCCACCAATGATGACTCTGCCACTCATGATTTTGTTGCCAATGCACCCAAGTCTACTCCTCAAGCCACAGCTCCATGTGTGATGACTGACCGTGAGCTGCTTCTTAGTCTTCACCAGAAGGTGGATCGAAACCATAAATGGGTTAAGCGTCAGTTTGGTTCTCTTCTTCACAACATGACTGCTACACATAATGTAGTGAAGAAAAACCATTACTACCTCCATGAAGTTTTCGGTCGCACCTAGGCTATCTTATCACATCTATATGGTGAAGAAGATCTGAAGAAAATGGGTCTCAGGGAAGATTTTGACTGGTCTGCACCTCCTCCGAAGAAATTCAAGAAGGTCAAGGTTCCTTCCTTGGTGGCTAGTTCATATTCTTCATCCCGCGACACCGATGAGTATGAAGACTTGGACGACACTGCGGCAGGCCCTACAACGACAAACGACCCCACCAACAATGGCGCTCCTCCATCAACTTGATATTCTTCAGGGGCGTTAGTCCTCATTATCAACCCTTTTGGTCATTCGATGACAAAGGGGGAGAAATTTGAGTTAGTCTTCAAGCGGGTCTACTTATATGGGTGTTTTTTTCTCTAAGTTACAACTCCCGTTCTTCTGAGACTTTATTCGATCGAGTTGTAAACTTAAACTCTATGGTGGCCTGATACTTTTGCTGTGCTTTCCTCCATGCTTATTACTCATTAATGTTAATGCATCCATGCTGAATTACATCAGTCACCATATTTCATCATGCATTTCAAATTCTTCATATTATATGTAAATGCGTGTATGAATTACAAGATATAGGGGGAGATCTCCATGATTCTACTCTTCAAGTGTGCTTCGCTTCAAAAGCAAATTCCTCACTATGCACATCTTCAGGGGGAGTTCTTCTATATCTTGCAATCAAATTCCTCAATTCCAGTATTTACACTTCATATGTTTATCCCCGCTGAAAACTTAACCTATATTGTCATCAATCACCAAAAAGGGGGAGATTGTAAGTGCATCTAGTGCCCCTTAGTGACTTTGGTGTATTGAAGACTTATAGGTTAAGGGACTAATGTGTTTATGAGTGTACACAGGTCTATAAGTCTATGAGGAGTTTGATATTTACAGAGAAAGTCGACCCCTAAAAATGAAGTTCTTCGACTGAAGACTTTGGATTTCTGAAGACTTTCTGAAGACTTTGAAAGTGAAGAAATTGGTGCAATCCTGAAGACTTGGTATTCATTCGAGGAACATGAAGCATGAAGACTTTTTTTTGTAGTTTCATTTTCTATTTCTTGAGTCATAGAAAACACCGTACTGTTAAAGGGGGTCGAGGAAATACTAAGGAAAAATTTCCATGTGATGCTCAACTCAAATCCTACACCTACCAATCCCTTCGAGTGAAGCCATTGGAAATCTCATACAGCTCAGTCAATTTCTTCAGTGACAGAGACAAAGTTCTTCTGGTCTCTGAGGAATTTGTTCTGACTGAGGAGTTAGGAATTTGCCAGTGCGGATTGCCTACACAGTGAGGAACATGATAGCCCTGAGGATTTTGATACTCAAAATTACGACCGTTGATGTGCTATGCGCCAGCTGTCCCAAACTATCTACCCACCTAATGGTCATGTCATTGAAGGGCATTTATGTCTTATCATGTTGGGCTGCTCCCTAGGCTATAAATAGTCGCCCCCTACAACCACTAGTTGGTTGGCTGCTCCGAGAGAAACTAACACTTGTCATTTGAGAGCATCCCATCCTCCGAGGACTTTGAGTGAAAATCATCAAGTGAGGAAAACCCAAACCCAAACACCTACAAACCTAAAGTGATTGAGCATCACTGAAGAGATTGATCCTGCATGGATCCGACGCTTGTTACCTTTGAAGATTGTGCATCTTCCAGGCAGTTAGACGTCATGGTCTAGAGCATCCAAGAGGAAATTGTGGATCGCTGAGTGACCAAGTCTGTCAAGGTTTGGAAGTCACCTAAAGACTTACCATGAGTGATTGGGCGAGGTATGTGTGACCTTAGCTCAAGGGGAATATGGTGAGGACTAAGTGTCATGAGCTGCGTGTTCAGGACTGGGTGTCCGGGACTGTGTGTCCTCAGGTTTAAATACCTAGCCGCCCTAACCAGACGTACAACTGCCACAGCAGTTGGAACTGGTCTACCAAAACATTGTCTTCACCAAGCTACCTAGTTCCATTTCCTCAACTCATTCATTTCCTATTTTATGTGTTGAGTGCTTGTTCATATCTGTTTGAAGACTTTGACTAAAGACTTCCTCTATTTCCTCAGTTCAATTTCTTCAGTCTGTTTGTCTTATCCTGTGTTATCCTGTGTTTACGCTTTCTGTACTTTGTGCTTGTTTTCGTTTCATCATGGAGACCATGCTAATGCACTGCTATGTTTACTTCTGAGTACTTATTCCGCTGCAAGTAATTCTTCACTCAGGAATTTCCTCACCCGCAAATTCCTCAGTGAAGAATTCATAAAAATCGCCTATTCACCCCCCCCCCCTCTAGTCGATATAACGCATTTTCAGGGGGCTACCAATTGCTCCTGTCAAAAATTCAAGGTACACAAGCCTCGGTCCATTATATTGAAGGATCCACTACTCGGTTGATAAAGCACAAGGCTCTTAACCTTGTGGACGTGGGTTCAAGCCCCATGATGGGGGTTACATCATATGATATTATTGTCAATGAAGTATATATAAAGTCCCAGCTCAGTATTATCTTACTAAGCCGGCCCTTGGGGGCTGCACGTTGCTGCTCAAAATCTACATGATCATATCTACAAAGTCCCTGCTCATTATTGCATAATGACCCGGCCCTTGGGGGCTACACTGGTTGAAATTTTTTATGAGCATCAGGCAATTACAAGTCCCAGCTTGCTGCAAGCATGAAAACCCGGCACTTGGGGGCTACATATATGGAGTATTCAGTGTTTACTAGTGACTGAGATGAACAACATGGATTTCTTCAAAGTGGCAGTATTTATATTGAAGCAAGTCTTAAAGCCATCACTTTGTTCTACTCAAGACTTAGGGGCTACAGGTAATATGGATATAAGGGAGAAAAAATCTTCAAATTCTCATTTTTGAGTAAACAATCATGACCCGGCGTCACCAACAATCATGACCCGGCGTCACCAATAATTATGACCCGGCATTGGAAACAATCATAACCCGAAATTATCAGTTTTTATAACCCGGCGATTTTGGAAGTCATAGCTCAGCAAGATCTACAAGCCGGCTGAATATCAGTTGAATATTTCAGAACCAATATTTTTGTCAAGTCAGAGCATTGAAGGCCGATTCAAATGGATTCTTTATTTACAATATTTCTTCTGCAAGCAAGTTGATTATGAAGCTGGTCTATTGACCCGGATTTTCTAGAAGAAGGAACTGACAAGGACTTAAGGATATTCAGGTGCCGGTTTACAGGAATTCTTAACCCGGAGCACAACCTGTCAAATTTTTTCCTATGTTTATTTTGCAGCATAAGTTTACCATGGATAAATCCAAGCTAAACTTGGGGGCTAATGTCGGGGATATACCCCACGGCATAACCCGGCCAGACTTGGCGACTCACTAATGACCTGCCTTGACTGGACGACTCACTAAGTGACCCGCCCGAGCTTGGCGACTCATGGGTGACCCGGTGAGAGGGTCAGAGGAACGACAAGACCCGGCGGCCCAGAAGGCGGTTCATGGAAGGCCGGCTCAGGTTATGGTGGGCCGGTTTATGAGGAAAGCACAAGGAATATTCTCCTACAAAGGAAGCAAGACTAGGACTCCACTTGTAATAGAGTAATCATAATCCAACTAGGACTAGTCATGTAAACCGTCCCTTCAACATATATAAGGAGGGGCAGGGCTCCCCAAAGAAGGGACAAGAAACAATCTCTAGGGCTAGACACAAAGGGGGAGCCGGCTTATGCGCCGACTCTCTCATGAGTATAATGAGATCTAGCCACAAACAGCATGTAGGGCTATTACCGGATGATGTTTCCCGGGACTTGGAGCTGTCTAAATCCTTGTCTTTTGTTGCGTCTCTCGATTCCGCTCAAGCCCTCTCAAGCTACTACAAAGATGCGTTGGCCTCACGACTAAGTCCTCACACTAGGACATCTGCCATGACAATTCCACGACACAATCAATGCAATGCAACAATATAATGCATGATCATGACATGGAAATATGCTGTGATTTGAGCTAATGCAACTAGCAACAGGTTAAATGAAGTTGGTTTGAATCCAAGATTCAATTTCAAACTCCATATGTGGATATTCAAATGCCATTTATATGATTTGTCCTAACAGCAGCTATAAGTTATTCTATCATGCATGAAAAAGGTACAGATGGATATATTGGATTTTTCTGATCATTTTTCATATATATAATTTATCTTATTTGGGGTTATAGATAATTTTGTATGAATTTTAGAAGTTTTGGGCATTTTCTGAATTTCCTGAACAAGAATAAGTCCAGAAAAACATATTACTGTGTCAGCATTGCGTCATGCTGACCTCAGCAGGTCAACATGCATCGACCAGGTCAAACCTGACCAGTGGGGCCCACTGGTCAGTGACACAACTAACTAACAGAGTTAGTTAGTGTTAGGTTAAGCACTCATCTCGGTTAATTAGCACTAAACTAAACCTAACGAATATTTAACAAGGGCGGGCCCACGCGTCAGTGACCCTGGGAGGGGTCAAACCCGGGTCAACTCGCCGGAGTTGACCCACAGCTCGTCGCCGGCGAGGCCAGAGACGGCAGAGGGGCTCGGGATTCCTCCTTCGGCAACCAAATGGCCGGAGGAGGGCATCTACGGGACGCGGGCACTCGTCCGCGTCGAGTGGTGGCAGTGGTTGGGCCTGGGATGGCCGGAGTCGTCACCGGCGTCGACCTTGGCGGTCGCCGGAGCTCGGGGTCGATGCTCCGGTGGGCGGGGTGGCTCGTGCGGGGCACCTATGTGCTCTACACGGCGCGGGGAGGGAGCTGAGCACGACGGTCGGACCGTTGGGTGGCCGGAGACATGTCGGCGGCGAGCACAGGCGACGGTGCATGCGGGCGAGCAAGGTGCGGTGGCTATGGTGCACGATGGCGAGAACGGGGAGGGGGAAAGGGTCAGTGGCTCACGACGAGTCCAGGGGAGCGAACGGTGAGCTCGGGGAGGCACGGACGACGATGGGGCATCTCCGGTGATCTGGGGGCAGAAGGTTGAAGACGACAACGTCGGCGGCGTTCGGGAGCTTCCGACGTTGCTTGACTCAGCGGAGAGGGTGTGGGTGACGAGGCGATGGTCGTGGACACGTCGGCGAGGTGAGGGGGAGGCGGTGGCTACGGCAGCAGCGAGCGGTGGCGACGGCTGCGCTCGGTGGAGAGAACAGAGAAGGGGGAAGCGTTCGGAGGAGAGAGGAGTCCAAGGCGGTGAGGTGTGGTCTTCGTGGCGTCGCGCTGGCCTCGGTAGAGGCAGGCAGGCAGGTGGCGTGGCGGCACGGCCGTGCGCGCACGTCGGCCACACGCCCGCGTCCTCCTGGCGCGGTGGAGAAGATGACTGGCACTGTGGGCTAGTGGGCTGCACAGTGTTGGGCGGCTGGGCGCCAGGTAAGTCCAGGTGAGGTTTCTCTCCTCTCTGCCTTTTCTGTTTTTGTTTTTGTTTTCTATTTCTGCTGTTGTTTTTGATTTAGCATAAATGCCAAACCATTTTATAAAATGCTGAAAATATTTATGGGAACCTCTAAAATTAATTCCAACAGCCCAAAAATACTTTCAAGATTATTTGAACATTTAAAAATATTTATAGCATTTAAATATCCAAATGCAAATACTTTATGATTTAATTCAAAGATCCAAAGTGTCCTAGAAAAGTGAGCACCATTTTTGGCAGAGGTTGTGGACCAAGGCAAATATTATGAGCATTTTAGAAGGGCATTTCAGGTTCATTGAAAAGATTTAATTTTGACCCTAGTTGAATTCATTTACTGCTAGGGTTTAACAGTCCCCATTTCAAATTCATTTGAAATTAAACATGATGACATAAATGCTTTCATGCAATTAGCTACAAACAATTCTAGGGTTGTGACAACCCCACTCGCCCCACTCCTCTCTCCCCCTCCCCATTCTGGATCAGGGGGACAACCGCCCCGACGCCGCTCGACCCCGTCGCCGCCGCCCGGATCGCCACCTCGTCGAACTACCTCCCCGTCATCCTCTATGTCGTCGCCTCCTCCCCTGCGCCGGCCGTCCCCGTCAACCTCCCTGTGCCCCGCTGCCCCGTGCCCTACCTCCCCCTCGTGAGTGCCCCTCCTCTCTCCCGCGCGCCCGCACGCGCACTCGCCACCACCCGCTCCGCCTTGGACCGCACCCGCGTGTGCACCGCGGCGTTCCGCCACTGCTCACGCCGCGCCATCGCGCCCCCGCGCGGCTGATGCTACTAGCACAGCTGCTAGCCCCTGCCGCCTACTCGCTAGTGCCGGCCGCCGCTCCCGCGCATCCTGCTTGGCCACCGCAGCCAAAGCCGCGCCCTGCTTCCCCCGGCGTATTGTGCGTGCGCCGCACCTCCCCCTCGCCGCTGGTGCTACAACCTCGGCCAGCCGCCGCTCGGCCACCGCCCACTGCGGGCCGCTGCTTGCATGTCGTCGCCGCCGCCGCCCGCGCGCCCCGCGCCTGTTCGCTCCTGCCGCCACTGCCACGGCTCCGCCGCTCGCCGCTGCGCTGCTCCACTACCGCCTAGTCCGCTCCCCGCGTCCCGCTCCGGCCAGCGCCCCATGGCCTCGTGCCTCGCCACGCCTTGCCTCCGCCCTCTCCTCCTCCCGCCCACGCGCCACTAGTCGCGCCGGCGCCACCCCTCGCCTCCACCCACCGTGGCCTCGGCTAGCCGCGCCGGCTTGCCCCACCGTCGGTGCCCCGGCGTCCTCGTCCTGCCCTGCGGGCGAGTGCCCTCTCGGGTGCGCCCGCACCCGGCACCCGCACTCGGTAGCCCGCCCTACTAGTGCCCCCTGGCCCTATGACAGTGGGGCCCCACCCCTCCCAGAACGATTAAAAAAGAATTTAAAATAATAATTAATTAATTAATTAAAGAATTAATTAACTTAATTAATCATGTTTAATTAACCTAATTAGCTAATTAACTTAATTAACTTTTGTTAATTAACTAAGCAGTCTATGACCAGTGGGACCCACATGTCAGTTTGACCCAGTCGACACCTCTGTTGACTGCTGACATCATGATGACATCGGCAAACACTATTCTGGATAATGTTGATTTAAAATAATTAAATAAATCCTAAAAATGATTTAAATCTTTTAAAATTAATATAAAATAAACCGTAGCTTGGATGGAAAAACTTTGTATATGAAAGTTGCTTAGAACGACGAGACGAATCCGGATACGCAGCCCGTTCATCCGCCACACATCCCTAGCATAGCGAACATGCAACTTTCCTCCTCCGGTTCATATGTCCGAAAACGCGAAACACCGGGGATACTTTCCCGGATGTTTCGCCCTTCACCAGTATCACCTCCTACTGCGTTAGGGCACACCTAGCACCGCTAATTGTCATGTCATGCATCGATATGCATCTGTTTGCATTGTATTCATTGTTTCTTCCCCCTCTACTCTCTGGTAGACTACGAGACTCACGCCGCTGCTGGTGCCCCGATCGACTACGTTGTTGACGACCCCTACTTGCCGGAGCAACCAGGCAAGCCCCCCCCCCTTGATCACCAGATATTGCCTATTCTTCTCTCTACTGCTTGCATTAGAGTAGTGTACCATGTTACTGCTTTCCGTTAATCCTATTCTGATGCATAGCCTATCCTTGCTACTACTGTTGTTACCTTACCTGCAATCCTAAATGCTTAGTGTAGGATGCTAGTTTATCATCAGTGACCCTACATTCTTGTCCGTCTGCCATGCTATACTATTGGGTCGTGATCACTTGGGAGGTGATCACGGGTTTATACTTATATACATAATACATGATATATGTGGTGACTAAAGTCGGGTCGGCTCGTAGAGTACCCGCGAGTGATTCACGGATTGGGTCCGAAAGGACATTTGTCCTGACGGCCCTCTGAGTGAACCTTTGTGGCCAAGCGACAGGGTAGGTTGAGACCACCTAGGAGAGAGGTGGGTCTGGCCCTGGTCGGTGACGAGATCTTGGTATTTGATCTGAGTCTGGCCATTCGCCTATACACACTAACCAACTACGCGGGAACAGTTATGGGCACTCGATGTCGTGGTATCAGTCGAAGCCTTCGTGACATCAGCGACTGAGCGGCACGCGCCGGATTGGACTAGAACGCCTGCTCTTGTATTAGGAAGGCTAGGTCTGCTTTCGGCCGCCCACGCAACGTGCAGGTGTGCAATGGGCGATGGGCCCAGACCCCTGCGCTATATGATTTAGACCGGCGTGCTGACCTCTCTATTGTGCTTAGGTGGGGCTGCGACGTGTTGATCTTTCGAGGCCGGGCATGACCCAGGAAAGTGTGTCCGGCCAAAGGGGATTGAGCGTGTTGGGTTATGTGGTGCACCCCTGCAGGGAAGTTTATCTATTCGAATAGCCGTGTCCCTCGGTAAAAGGATGACCCGGAGTTGTACCTTGACCTTATGACAACTAGAACCGGATACTTAATAAAATACACCCTTCCAAGTGCCAGATACAACCCGGTGATCGCTCTCTCATAGGGCGACGAGGGGAGGATCATCGGGTAGGATTATGCTATGGGATGATACTTGGTGAACTTACCATCTACTCTCTTCTACATGCTGCAAGATGGAGGCGGCCAGAAGCATAGTCTTCGATAGGACTAGCTATCCCCCTCTTATTCCGGCATTCTGCAGTTCAGTCCACCTATACTACCCCTTTCATTGATACCAATGCATATGTAGTGTAGCTTCTTGCTTGTGAGTACTTTGGATGAGTACTCACGGTTGCTTTGCTCCCCCTTTTCTATACCCAGTTGTTGCGACCAGACGTTGGAGTCCAGGAGCCAGACATCACCGTCAACGACGACTCCTACTACTCTGGAGGTGCCTACTACTACGTGCAGGCCGCTGACGACGACCAGGAGTAGTTTAGGAGGATCCCGGGTAGGAGGCCTGCGGCTCTTTCGATATGTATCCCAGTTTGTGCTAGCCATCTTATGGCAACTTGTTTAACTTATGTCTGTACTCAGATATTGTTGCTTCTGCTGACTCGTCTATGATCGAGCTCTTGTATTCGAGCCCTCGAGGCCCCTGACTTGTAATATGATGCTTTTATGACTTATTTTATTTGTAGAGTTGTGTTGTGATATCTTCCCATGAGTCCCTGATCTTGATTGTACACGTTTGCGTGTATGATTAGTGTATGATTGAATCGGGGGCATCACAAACTGTGTCTTCAAGCAAAAGCTAGCTAGGGTCGCAGTTATACTTGAAGCAGTGAGGCAAAGCATGGATCAGTGGAGGTTAGCAGGAGCTAAAGGCATAGAGAACCCGTTCGGGGATTTTCCTGCAAGAGAGTAGCTTCCATTGATATGTTTTTCCTTTTTCTTTTTTCTGCTGGGCTCAAGTTGGCTTGAACCCAGTTCAGACCATTTGGTCCCAAACTCTGTTTTCCTTTATGCTCTCTGCCTAAATCTAATGAAGTCAGCGATGCTGGATCTTCAAAAAACTGTATAAGCACAAGCTACAAACATCAAAATCTCAATCATTAGTGCACTCAGACTATAAGATGAGGTGGATTCTTGAGGGAAATTAATCCACCGGAGGAAGATCCAATCATAGCTCGCACCACATGACAAGATGGTGTCACGGTGCCATCCACACCGCAAAAGACCACTATCTTCTCGCCCTATATCAAGGAGCACCCCCCACCCCACCCCATCCGCGTGAGCCCGAGAGGTAGTCAGTCATTGCCACACATCATGGAGGACGACCACCTCACCACATAAAGAGCCCAAGGGCAAATGTCGATTGATGTCCACAACGCAGAACACATAATGGACGTAGCAATAGAACGAGATCGATAGACGGAGTCACCCTGGATTTCGTCAGGGCTGTCACCTCTCATCACCCCCGCCACATTGCATTTGCCAGAGAGTGGACCCCAATTCCCTCCCGCCCAGTCTCGAAGGCGCAATTTCACCAGACAATATGGACCACATGAGGGAGAGAGCACAATGACCCGAGGAAGAATCAAACCCTCTCCGGAGCTACGTGACTGTTGCAAATAATCGAGTCGCCACTTGGAACCAACCGAGCTCGCTGCTGCACAGACTCCAACCCATCGCCCAATAAGACACCTCCAAGGAGGAGACGACGTCGTAGTGTTGCCACCGCCAAATCACAGGGATTTGAGAGTTTCACCTAAGCACAGGGGCAGTTGTACCTCAATGTCACCTCCAAGAGGGAAACCGGCGCCTGAAGCATTGTCGGTGTCGTGGCTGCCATCGCTCGCTAAGGGTTCCCCTCGGACAGGGGCCCACACCAGCATCCACCAAGACAGCCGCCAGATCCCTCCAAAGAAAAGGCATCAGAGATCAAGACAGGATGGCAGGGCGAGAATTGCGCGAGGTTGGAGCCGACTTTAGATTTTGTGAAGAGGAATAATGGCGAGGACCTTCTGTCTCCGCCCACCGAAAACCCTAGGTCGCCCCCAATCTATAGTTCCCACCACGATGCATCCCCCCTCGTTGTCGTCGGAGGCAGCCGCTGGGATCCCAGTGCGGTCTCTAGGGAAGGTGGTGGCGAGGCCTTCGGCTGCTCCCGAACCACCGAGGAATTAGGCTCAACCCCGAGGAAGAATCCAAAAGACGATTTGATCCTTAGTTTTTTGTCGTCGCCTTCTTCTGGCTAGGACCGACGACTTCCAGACCGCTGGCCAACAACTTTATCTTGGCTCCAAGGTTATTCCGAGGTCAATATGCGGCATCGAGTTTTGCTCATGCCGCGTCATCGGCCAAGAGGAAGATGTCATTGATATACTCCATGAATTGCGTTTCCCCTACTTTTGTAAGAGCATCTCCAACAGAAGCGCTAGATATGCCGCGCGCAGGAAATAACAACTATATAGCGCGCGTGTGACCGAAACTAGCGCTCCAGCAATCACGCTAAAACCCCGCACGCGGTAAACTAGGTTTAGCATGCTGAGGAATACGACATCGTGCACTATGTATTTGGGTCGCGAGCGAGCAATCGCCGCCCTGACCTTTCCGGCCGCCCCGCCCCGTGCCGCTACTGGCGAATTTTCACCGATGGATGGCCGCGCCGACATCCCCCCAACCCCTTCCTACACCCGTGACCCCTCCGTCGCTGCTGCAAACCTTAGCACCGGTTTGACCTTCGGCTTCGCCACCGGCGCCGCACCGGCTCCAAGCATCGGTCTCGCACGAGGCCTCTTCGTGGCGCCCTAGACGAATTCGTAGGGTGGCTTCACGCCGCCGCCCATCGTGAAGCCACGGAGCTCTGGATCCAACCGACCGATGGCGACGGTGGCGATGGTGGCCCAAAAGAAGAGGAAGGTGGACGACGCTTCTAGGCGCGTGAAGAAGATTCCAGTAGTGCGTCCGGTCGCGCCTCCGCTGCCTGAAGCGCCGGAAAGCTCGCAATATGACACATCTAACCTTGATGATAGGCAAAAGGAGTATATCAACCTTTGTCGTGATCAATTCTTGGTTCGAAAAAGATTTATGGGCATGGGATGTATGGGAGCTACCATGGGAGGCTTGGGAGGTACCATGGGAGGCATGGGGGCTACCATGGGAGGCTTGGAGGCATGGAAGGTACCATGCGAGGCATGGGAATGGGAGCCATGTGCGGCATGGGAGCACCTACGGGAGACATGGATGGCTTCGGGGCTCCCATGGGAGGCATGAGTTTTGGGTCTTTCATAGGAGGCATGGGAGCACCTTCGCGTAACATGGGTGGACGCATGGCTTTCGGTTTGCCTCACATGCCTTCGCTTGATGCCTTTAGAGATAGTGCGAACACCGTTCGAGTTTCCAATGACGAAGAGGAGGAAGAAGATGGGGCATGATTGTTCATGTTTCATTCTTTTGTGTGAACTTGTTTGTCATGAACTTGCTTGTGGTTTCGTGAAAAACTATGCCATGAATTTGAATTATGCTATGTTACTTAACTCATGATTTTGCATATTTTTCAAGAGAATACTAACACCCACACATGTGGCAATCTTGCAACTCGTTCACATGCGTGGATCATCGTCCAGTTAGGTTTGCACGAATCTTGACACACTGAGGCAGTTTTCGCATGCCATGTAGGACGGGGCTAGTGTGTGGGCATTGGAGAGTTCGCCCGCACGCCCACATGCCCTGCAGCATGCAGTTTGCCAGCTGCACTGTGTGGGCGACCTAGTTTCTGCCGACACAGCCACCACCTAGTCCACGCGCGTATGGGTGAACTAATTTTCGCCCACACGACACTCGTACGTTGTTGGATGGCAACTGCAGTTACGCGTATGTCGCAACTAGGTAAACACACATGGCAACTATGATTCGGTGTGCTATTTTGCTGCGCCTGATTCATCTCTATAGATCTTGATGCTCAATGTGTAAGAAGCTTCATCGAGGTCTTTCTTTGAAAAACTCTTTTCAAACACTCCTTTATGCTTTCCAGAAAATTCTACATTATTTCCGATCAATAATATGTCATTCACATATACTTATCAGAAATGTTGTAGTGCTCCCACTCACTTTCTTGTAAATACATGCTTCACCGCAAGTCTGTATAAAACCATATGCTTTGAACACTTTATCAAAGCATATATTCCAACTTCCGAGATGCTTGCACCAGTCCATAGATGGATCGCTGGAGCTTGCTCACTTTGTTAGCACCTTTAGGATCGACAAAACCTTCTGGTTGCATCATATACAACTCTTCTTTTAAGAAATCCATGAAGGAATACAATTTTTACATCCATTTGCCAGATTTCATAAAATTCGGCAACTGCTAACATGATTGGACAGACTTTTAAGCATCGATATGAGTGAGAAAATCTCATCATAGTCAACACCTTGAACTTGTCAAAAACATTTTGCGACAATTCGAGCTTTGTAGATAGTAACACTACTATCAGCGTCCGTCTTCCTCTTGAAGATCCATTTATTCTCAATTACTCACCGATCATCGAGCAAGTCAATCAAAGTCCATACTTTGTTCTCATACATGGATCCCATCTCAGATTTCATGGCCTCAAGCCATTTTGCAGAATCTGGGCTCATCATCGCTTCCTCATAGTTCGTAGGTTCGTCATGGTCAAGTAACATGACTTCCAGAACAGGATTACCGTACCACTCTGGTGCGGATCTTACTCTGGTTGACCTACGAGGTTTGGTAGTAACTTGATCAGAAGTTTCATGATCATCATCATTAGCTTCCTCACTTACTGGTGTAGGAATCACTTGAACTGATTTCAGTGATGAACTATTTTCCAACAAGGGAGCAGGTACAGTTACCTCATCAAGTTCTACTTTCCTCCCACTCACTCCTTTCGAGAGGAACTCCTTCTCTAGAAAGGATCCATTCTTACCAACGAATATCTTGCCTTCGGATCTATGATAGAAGGTGTACCCAACAGTTACTTTTCGGTATCCTATGAAGACACACTTCTCTGATTTGGGTTTGAGCTTATCAGGATGAAACTTTTTCATATAAGCATTGCAACCCCAAACTTTAAGAAACGACAACTTAGGTTTCTAGTCAAACCATAGTTCATACGGTGTCGTCTCAACAGATTAGACGGTGCCCTATTTAATGTGAATGTAGCTGTCTCTAATGCATAACCCCAAAACGATAGCGGTAAATCAGTAGGAGACATCATAGATCGCACCATATCTAGTAAAGTACGATTACAACGTTCGGACACACCACTACGATGTGGTGTTCCGGGTGGCGTGAGTTGCGAAACTATTCCGCATTGTTTCAAATGAAGACCAAACTCGTAACTCAAATATTCTCCTCCACGATCAGATCGTAGAAACTTTATTTTCTTGTTACGATGATTTTCCACTTCACTCTGAAATTATTTGAACTTTTCAAATACTTCAGATTTATGTTTCATCAAGAAGATATACCCATATCTGCTCAAATCATCTTTGAAGGTCAGAAAATAACGATACCCGCCGCGAGCCTCAACACTCATCGGACTACATACATCAGTATGTATTATTTCCAACAAGTTTGTTGCTCGCTCCATTGTTCTGGAGAACGGAGTCTTAGTCATCTTGCCCATGAGGCATGGTTCGCAAGCATCAACTGATTCATAATCAAGTGATTCCAAAAGCCCATCAACATGGATTTTCTTCATGCGCTTTACACCAATATGACCTAAACGGCAGTGCCACAAATAAGTTGCACTATCATTATTAACTTTGCATCTTTTGGCTTCAATATTATGAATATTTGTATCACTACGATCAAGATTCAATAAACCATTCACCTTGGGTGTACGACCATTGAAGGTTTTATTCATGTAACAGAACAACAATTATTCTCTGACTTTAAATGAATAAATGTATTGCAATAAACATGATCAAATCATATTCATGCTTAACGCAAACACCAAATAACATTTATTTAGGTTCAACACTAATCCCGAAAGTATAGGGAGTGTGCGATGATGATCATATCAATCTTGGAACCACTTCCAACACACATCATCACTTCACCCTTAACCAGTCTCTGTTCATTCTGCAACTCTAGTTTCGAGTTACTAATCTTAGCAACTAAACTAGTATCAAATACTGAGGGGTTGCTATAAACACTAGTAAAGTACACGTCAATAACATGTATATCAAATATACCTTTGTTCACTTTGCCATCCTTCTTATCCGCCAAATACTTGGGGCGGTTCTGCTTCCAGTGACCAGTCCTTTGCAGTAGAAACACTTAGTCTCAGGCTTAGGTCCAGACTTGGGCTTCTTCACTTGAGCAGCAACTTGCTTTCCGTTCTTCTTGAAGTTCCCCTTCTTCCCTTTGCCCTTTTCTTGAAACTAGTGGTCTTGTCAACTATCAACACTTGACGTTTTTCTTGATTTCTACCTTCATCGATTTCAGCATCACGAAGAGCTTGGGAATCGTTTCCGTTATCCCTTGCATATTATAGTTCATCACGAAGTTCTAGTAACCTTGTGATAGTGACTAGAGAACTCTGTCAATCACTATCTTATCTGGAAGATTAACTCCCACTTGATTCAAGTGATTGTAGTACTCAGACATTCTGAGCACATGCTCACTAGCTGAGCTATTCTCCTCCATCTTGTAGGCAAAGTTCTTGTCAAAGGTCTCATACCTTTCGACATGGGCATGAGTCTGAAATACTAATTTCAACTCTTAGAACATCTTATTATATGCTCTATGGCGTTCAAAACATTTTTGAAATCCCGGTTTTAAGCCGTAAAGCATGGTGCACTAAACTATCAAGTAGTCATCATACCGAGCTTTACCAAACGTTCATAACGTCTGTATCTGCTCCTGCAATAGGTCCGTCACCTAGCAATGCATCAAGGACATAATTCTTTTGTGCAGCAATGAGGATAATCCTCAGATCACGGATCTAGTCTGCATCATTGCTACTAACATCTTTCAACATAGTTTTCTCTAGGAACATATCATAAATAAAACGAGGAGCTACATCGCGAGCTATTGATCTACAACATAGTTATGCAAATACTATCAGGACTAAGTTCATGATAAATTAAAGTCCAATTAATCATATTACTTAAGAACTCCCACTTAGATAGACATCCCTCTAGTCATCTAAATGATCACGTGACCCAAATTAACTAAACCATGTCCGATCATCACGTGAGATGGAGTAGTTTTCAATGGTGAACATCA
Source organism: Triticum urartu (assembly GCF_056163025.1). Lineage (NCBI taxonomy): Eukaryota > Viridiplantae > Streptophyta > Magnoliopsida > Poales > Poaceae > Triticum > Triticum urartu. Next base: position 563,745,912 of record NC_141875.1, read on the forward strand.
CTATGTTGATCATATCTACTATATGATTCACGCTTGACCTTTCGGTCTCAAGTGTTCTGAGGCCATATCTGCATATGCTAGGCTCATCAAGTTTAACCCGAGTATTCTGCGTGTGCAAAACTGGCTTGCACCCATTGTATGTGAACGTAGAGCTTATCACACCCGATCATCACGTGGTGTCTTGGCACGACGAACTTTCGCAACGGTGCATACTCAGGGAGAACACTTATACCTTGAAATTTAGTGAGAGATCATCTTATAATGCTACCGTTGATCTAAGCAAAATAAGATGTATAAAAGATAAACATCACATGCAATCAATATAAGTGATATGATATGGCCATCATCATCTTGTGCCTGTGATCTCCATCTCCAAAGCACCGTCATGATCACCATCGTCATTGGCTTGACACCTTGATCTGCATCGAAGCATCGTTGTCGTCACGCCAACTATTGCCTCCACGACTATCGCTACCGCTTAGTGATAAAGTAAAGCAATTACATGGCGATTGCATTTCATATAATAAAGCGACAACCATATGGCTCCTGCCAGTTGCCGATAACTGTGTTACAAAACATGATCATCTCATACAATAAAATTTAGCATCATGTCTTGATCATATCACATCACAACATGCCCTGCAAAAACAAGTTAGACGTCCTCTACTTTGTTGTTGCAAGTTTTACGTGGCTGCTACGGGCTGAGCAAGAACCGTTCTTACCTATGCATCAAAAACCACAACGCGGTATAGTGATTATTTTCTGATCTTCAGAAAGAACCCTGTTCATTGGATCCGATTCAACTAAAGCAGGAGAAACAGACACCCACTAGCCACCTGTGTGCGAAGCACGTCGGTAGAACCAGTCTCGCGTAAGCGTACGCGTAATGTCGGTCTGGGCCGCTTCATCCAACAATGCCGCTGAATCAAGAATCAACTACTAATGGCAAGCAATATGTATATACCCACGCCCACAACTCCTTTGTGTTCTACTTGTACAAATAACATCTACGCATAAACCTGACTCGGATGCCACTGTTGGGGAACGTAGTAATTTCAAAAAAATTCCTACGCACACGCAAGATCATGGTGATGTATAGCAACGAGAGGGGAGAGTGTCGTCCACGTACCCTCATAGACCGTAAGCGGAAGCATTATGAGAACGCGGTTGATGTAGTCGTACGTCTTCACAATCCGACCGTTTCAAGTACCGAACACACGGCACCTCCGAGTTCAGCACACGTTCAGCTCGGTGACGTACCACGAACTCACGATCCAACAGAGCTTCGCGGGAGAGTTCCGTCAGCACGACGGCGTGATGACGATGATGATGATGCTACCGACACAGGGCTTCGCCTAAGCACCGCTACGATATGACCGAGGTGGATTATGGTGGAGGAGGGCACCGCACACGGCTAAAAGATCAACTGATCAACTTGTGTGTTCATGGGGTGCCCCCCTCCCCCGTATATAAAGGAGTGGAGGAGGGGGAGGGACGACCCTCTACTATGGCGCGCCCTGGGAATCCTACTCCCATCGGGAGTAGGATGCCCCCCTTCCATGTAGGAGTAGGAGAGAAGGAAAGGGAAAAGATAAGAGAAGGAATCGAAGGAGGGGGCGTCGCCCCTCCCCCTAGTCCAATTCGGACTAGGCCTTGGGGGGGGCGCAGCCTCCCCTCTCTCTTTCCCCTAAAGCCCAATAAGGCCCATATACTCCCTGGCGAATTCCCGTAACTCTCCGGTACTCCGATAAATACCCGAACCACTCAGAACCTTTTCGATGTCCGAATATAGCCTTACAATATATCGATCTTTATGTCCCGAACATTTCGAGACTCCTCGTCATGTCCATGATCTCATCCGGGACTCCAAACAACCTTCGGTACATCAATACACATAAACTCATAATACCGATCGTTGCCGAACGTTAAGCGTGCGGACCCTACGGGTTCGAGAACAATGTAGACATGACCGAGACTTATCTCCGGTCAATAACCAATAGCGGAACCTGGATGCTCATATTGGCTCCTACATATTCTACGAAGATCTTTATCGGTCAAACCACATAACGGTATACGTTGTTCCCTTTGTCATTGGTATGTTACTTGCCCGAGATTCGATCGTCGGTATCTCAATACCTAGTTCAATCTCGTTACCGGCAAGTCTCTTTACTCGTTCCGTAATGTATCATCCCACAACTAACTCATTAGTCACATTGCTTGCAAGGCTTATAGTGATGTGCGTTACCGAGAGGGCCCAGAGATACCTCTTCGACAATCGGAGTGACAAATCCTAATCTTGATCCATGCCAACTCAACAAATACTATCGGAGACACCTGTAGAGCACATTTATAATCACCCGGTTATGTTGTGACGTTTGGTAGCACACAAACCGGTATTCAGGAGTTGCATGATCTCATAGTCATAGGAACATGTATAGTTATGGAGAAAGGAATAGCAACAAACTAAACGATCATCGTGCTAAGCTAACGGATGGGTCAAGTCGATCACATCATTCTCTAATGATGTGATCTCGTTAATCAAATGACAACTCATGTCTATGGTTAGGAAACGTAACCATTATTGATTCAACGAGCTAGTCAAGTAGAGGCAAACTAGTGACACTCTGTTTGTCTATGTATTCAGTATTCACACATGTACTAAGTTTACGGTTAATACAATTCTAGCATGAATAATAAACATTGATCATGATATAGGGAAATAAATAATAACTTTATTATTGCCTCTAGGGCATATTTCCTTCAGTCTACCCCAGCTTCAGCTACCAGCATGACTACGATCAAGTCATGCAACATTGACTGCAATGGGATCCACGCGGTTATGGGTGGCATCGGCTTGGGGTCAAGCCGAATTCAAGAAGGGATGTAGGAGCCTCTACTAGGTGGGTTGTGGGCTTGTCCCTCGACCGATACATGGGCCTGGCCCATCGGGAAACCACTGAAGTTGTAGACTACAAGTACCAGCAAGTAGACATCGTTCTGGTTATCCAGTGGGTCAATGAACCCGGCGGCGGCGGCTATCTTCTTCCCCTTCTTCATTCTTCCCCAATTCTTGTATCCTGTGATTGTAATCCCTAAATTGCTACACGAATTCGTGAGAAGAGTAATAAATTGAGAGGATTATCATTAGGTTGCTAACATGCTCCGCCAACAGAAGATGATATAAGCATCAAAAGGGTAAATCATGGTAAACAGAGATGGATGATGAAACTAATACAAGGATGAATCCACTATGGTTTTTCTATGACGAAGAGACCAAAAGGGAATGATGTGGTGAAGATGGTTGATGTCGCGGAGCCCTTCTATCGATTCCGCCTCCGATCCCCTTTTCAGACGCTAGGGTTCTCGAGTCTGGCGGAGTTTATGATCTTTCCGTGGCCTTTTTTTTCCCAATCTGAAGAGACATGGGCTTAATATAGTTGACCAGGAGGCGGGGGCGGTGGCAGCTGGTTGAGCGCCCACGCTCGTGCCGGACACCATCTTCTCCTCTGAACCCCTGGCGTGGCTGTATTTCGCCCCATTTGACTTGAGCTTTTTATGGCAAGTTCCTATATCACGTAAATCAACAATCTGTAGGTGCAGCCGTACAGGTCCCTTGCCGCTAAAGAAGTGGCCTTTAGAATCCCTCGCAACAGCAGCGGTTTGCACCCGCCCCCACATCGGCGTGGAAGGATGCATCCACGTTCACTTTCACCGTCTTGGTTGATTTGTACCTTGTGCGCGCGGCACGTGTCTGGCCGTGTGAATTTAGCAAGAAACGGGCGACGCCATGACAAGGTCGAGATATGAACTCGGCTCGAGCATGCCAGTGCAAGCGTATATCGATTATACCGCTCGTGGTTTGCCCCTCCCGTCTATATATATGGTCCATGGAGCTGATGGCCACGGGACACATTCCTGAGAGACAGGCAAAGCGGCCCGTTCTCGCACGACCACCTGTCAGCCAGAAACAAAAGCAAAACACGTGTCAGTTAGGCTCTCTGAATCCCGCTAGAAAAGACCCACATGCATGCATGAAGGCGACCAATCAACCAGGGGCTTGATCAGGACTGGGAGCCGGTCTCCATTATCACATGCGAAAAAAGCACCTGGTCGTCACGACGACACATGCTAATTAACATGCAGCAGCCGGGCGGAGCCCTGAATTCCTTCTAACCACGTGCATTCAAGATGATCGTCATTACGCTGACAACACAAATTAACAAGGTATTGTCTCTGGGAAAAAATGGGGAGGCGGCTGCGTGGTCCATATCAACGAAAGGAGTGCATAGAAAGCCAAAGTAAAATATAATAAGAGGCAAGTCGATGAAGCAACAAAATTAGATGGATTTCCTTCAAACCAAATTCCAAACTAGCACAACAACAACAACAACAACAACAACAACAGGTTCAAAACTCGCATAATTTCAAAAGGAGCATCCGTTCTTATACCGACACAGCTTGGTCATTCTGAGCTTTGATCGTGGAAGCTGTCTTCCTTTTTGTCTTCTAATTGTAGCTTTTTACAGCTCTTAATCTAGCACGAGGGACTGGTTCAAACAAAGATCGATCAACGTGCATGCGTTAAAGGACCGGGCTGCAGGTAGGACGGACAGCACGACGTAGTTTCTCGCAGAGATTGTTAAAATGTAACTCTGTGGCAAGTTGCATCCTCTCTTATTTTTAGCTAGATCAATGCAACCATGCAAGTAGCATTTCTTTAAAAGGAAGGCTCCCTACTAATGAACAAAACTTCCGTTTTCTTTACATCGTCGTTAAATAATCATGCGCCGATTGAAGGTATTTGGTTTCCTCTGCTATATAAGCGCTCAAGTTATTCTATAGCTCATACGATGTTCGGTGCTTCCAAATATTGCAAGAACCCAAGAGAGAACAATGGTGATCAGCTCCCATTGCTCGGCAATTAGTATGAAACCGACATGGAGCTTGGCGCTGCTGCTCATCCTGGTCATGATGATGATTCGAGTCCATGGCCAGTCTTCTACCTCCGGTAAGACAAGATTTTCCCCTTGAAGTTCCTGCACTCTCCAATCCCTGCTCCATCTGTATGCACTGTTAGTTTACTTTGGCGTACCCTCTTGACTGGAATCTTAACAATAAACGTATTGCTTGCTACTGAATATCTAATCACACCAGCCATTATCTTGGCGTAGATCTTAAACTTGAAACACATGAAACTGATACAAATTCTCCACGTGCAGGGTTCATAAGCATCGATTGCGGAAACAGTGGCACCTACAACGACAGCATAACAGGAATACAGTACCATTCTGATGATGGATTTGTCGAGGGTGGATTGAGCCACAAAATTTCAACAGAGTTCATGGCTGATGCGGCTAGTGAGCAAGCAAAAACCTTGAGAAGCTTCCCTGACGGCTCACGGAATTGCTATACGCTGCCATCCATCATCGGCAAGAAGTATCTGTTGAGGGCCTTGTTTAGTTACGGCGACTACGATGGGTTGAACAGGACTCTGGACGGGTCGCCATTTCTGTTTGGGCTCCATATTGGCGTCAATTTCTGGGATACGGTGAACTTGACATATTGGAATCCATCAATCACTGCATGGAAGGAAGTGCTCACCGTTGCTCCAGGCAACTCCATGTCGGTCTGTCTGATAAACTTCGGTACAGGGACTCCATTCGTGTCTGTGTTGGAGCTGAGGCCACTGCTAGATGCGATGTACCCTTTTGTGAATACTTCCGTATCAGTTGGCTACTTTAGACGCATCAGATTTGGTGAAGTCGCTGATTTTATCACAAGGTGAGACTGACATCCATCATAGTTTTGGATTAGAACTGAATTATGCCTGCCAATGGTTTTAAAATATGTTGGCTTGCTCAGCACATTTGGAGTGTGTGCTCTTATGCTTCCTGAATCTCAAACAGAAAATAAATATTACTCCCTCCGATCTAAAATAAGTGTCGCAGTTTTGCACTAAGGTTAGTTTAGTCAAAGCTGCGACACTTATTACGGGTCGGAGGGAGTACATCTCAACTTGCCAAGAATTTGAGATTCCCAGCTCCAATTGAACAAAAAAGGGAGTGTTTACATGATTTACCTTGTCTTTTGTGTGCAATGCAGATATCCAGTGGATCCTTACGACCGGTTCTGGGAGGGCTGGTCTTCGTACCACAACACCTACCCCTGGATCAACCTGAACACTAGCAGTCAAGTGGAGATTCTCCCGGGTGACGACTACTTCAATGTGCCGATGGCCATCTTCCAGAAGGCCACGACCCTAGACGCAAACTACTCCTCCATGTGGATCGGCATTGAAAAGGACAATGTGGACTCTAAGAGCGTCCGCCTTCTCCCGATCTTCCATTTTGCTGAAATCAATGGTAGCAACCCAAACAGAAGGTTCGACATCTATAACGCCGGCGATTTGCTGCACCGAGGCTTCTTCCCGTCGCTTTTACAGGCCAACAGCTTGTATGACAGCGGGCAATTCTTGTATAACGGCGATGCGTTCTACACCCTGAATATGACGCGTGGCTCGATCCTGCCCCCGCTCATCAACGCGTTCGAGGTGTACTCGCTCATTCGGATGGAAAACTTTACCGCTGACTCCCAGGATGGTAAGATCGACCATCGACATAGATATTGCACGCATATGACGAATATATCATGCGTGTGGCAAGATTCGCACCATCATCATGCAGCTTATTCAGTTGATGAACAGCACCTCCAGCTCCCTGCACTTAAAACAGATCTTAATGACAAAAATCTCATTGTATACTTGTGTAGACCCCTGAAGATTCTCAACTCCATTAGACATTGCCAGTATCCTCATTAAAGTAATAGAAACAAGTTTATCAACCAGCTGATTCAGTCCTACACTAAACTCCTTAGTAAGACAATAACCAGCTGATTCAGTCCTACACTAAACTCCTTAGTAAGCCATGTTCTAAAGTTCAACGGCCCACAAACCATGGCCAAGACCGTTGTAGAGGAATGGATTGATACAATTTATTTTCTTCTATTAAAATAACTTTGCAACTAGTTAAGTACTTAAGTTAATGTCTACATTCTTTTAAATACATATGAACGCCTATACCCAACACATACAGCTTTTTTCATTCCATTTATATTTGTTTCCATTGTCTTTTGGCTGTTGTAGTCAGTTACATGAAAGAAGTCAAGAAACACTACAATTTGACACGAATAAACTGGAATGGAGATCCGTGCTCCCCAAGAGAATATTCCTGGGAAGGTTTGACTTGCGACTACTCTAAGAGCAACCAGAATCCGAGGATTGTTGGAGTGTAAGAACCTAACAGGGACTTGTACCATATACATTTCGGAATCTGAACATCACAATTCAATATTTTTTAACTTTTGAAGCACATTCTGTTATATAAATAATTTACTGTAAACCTGAACCACAAAAAGATACTAGAATAATCTCAAGGAAACATGTTAGCTCAATGATATCACAAAATGAAGACATTTGTATTGAATGATTTTTTTTTTGCAGAAATCTGTCTACCAGCGGACTGAAAGGTGGATTAACCATAGCATTCATGAACATGGTATCACTGGAAAACCTGTAAGTGGTGCCTACCACAAAATATTAATGGGATAAATGAGGTTATGTTAACATCTTTGTGATCCTAAGCATAAAACATATGCAGGGATTTGTCACACAACAATTTGACAGGAGGTATTCCAGACTACCAAATAAAGTCAATAAAAGTTCTGTAAGTCTCTGCTGATTATAATGTTTGGGTGATGATATAATTTTAGAGAATGGTTTTAACTATTATTTTACAGAGATTTGTCATATAACCAACTCGATGGACCAATCCCTCATTCTATTCTTCAAAGATATCAGGCCGGTCTGCTTGACTTAAGGTTTGCATGCTCTGTTGCACAATCCTTTCGTCTTGACTGAATGTTTCACAATTTCTTACAACAGAAGAAAAAAATAGATCAAACTAAACAACTACACCGAAAAGAAACAGGGTTAAGCCTCATAGAGAAAAAATCAAGGTTTAGCAAAAATCTTCGCACATTTCACAAAACAAGAGTTATACAAGTTTGACTTTCTGTGGCAACAGTTTGGTTGGTGTTACATTTTGTGGCATGCCACATTTTTCCAGCACCAAGCCGCAGCAGCCTCATTGTCGTATATGTGAACACTTACCAAATTTGACGAAGTTGTGATGGCCAATTCGGGTGCCACAAGAAGTGTGTGCAGCAACACTTGCGCAGAGCATTGCATTGATCTAAACATTCCATCAGTTACGTGTACTAGTATAACTATAAGGCTTTATCATCTATCGGCATTCAATATGAGAAATAGATAAGGACATTTAGTAACTGCACATGATTTACAAACCATGAAGTTTCTTCTTTTAGATTGCATAGATGAGAAACCATGAAGTTTATTCGTTCAGAGTGCATACATGTTTAGCATGTTAGTCGTGTTAGAAAATGGAGGCATCTTCTAATCATAATTTTGTAGAGCTGTTGTAGCTAACATCTTATGTGTTCATTTTTTTTCTATATGTTCTGTAATGGTGCCACTAGGTTAGAAGGCAATCCCGTATGCTCAAAAGTCAAAGATACGTACTGTTCAAATAAGAAGAGCACCAAATCTACCATGGTCATCGCAGTGATAGTTCCTGTAGTACTTGTATCCCTCCTAGTAGTGATGTGCATACTCTGGAAATTGTGCTGGAAAGGTAAAACAATACATTTCGCTCTTAAATTCCCTTCCATCAATGGAATAGGTGGTAGAAATTAAACAGCAGCTTCACACCAAAACTTTCATGTAACACACTACTTTTTGACTCTGCGGGGATGTCAGGAGACACTGAGGATTATGCTATGTATGAAGAGGAGACGCCCCTACATATTGACATCAGACGGTTCACCTACATAGAGCTAAAGCACATAACAAACGACTTCAATTCAATAGTTGGAAAGGGAGGTTTTGGTACTGTTTATCATGGCACAATGGAAAATGCTGATGAAGTGGCGGTAAAGGTGCTTATGGAGACATCAATAGCGGAGTCAACGGATTTCCTCCCTGAGGTATACCATAAGACCAACTAGGTCAAATTAATGATTCTTCAACAGAAAGTAAACTATAAGTGTGCAAGATATCAATCCTTTCCAGAGTCCATATCCAATGAAATGATGCAACTGGCTTCAGCTCTAGGATGATTGGTAACTATATCTGTTGCTGCAGGTGCAAACCTTGTCCAAAGTTCATCACAAGAATCTCGTAACTCTACAAGGATATTGCCAGAACAAGAAGTGCCTAGCCCTCATTTATGACTTCATGCCCAAAGGAAATCTTCAACAGCTTTTAAGAGAAGGTTTTTCTCTCCACTATTTCAAAAGCACACACCAACAGCTTTCATTAACTACTTGGAAACCACCTACGTGCTACTCCCTCCGTTCACAAATATAAGATGTTTTGTATATTTCAATATGGACTACATAGAGACTGAAATGAGTGAACAAACACACTAAAACTTGTCTATATACATCCGATTCAGAAAAAATTTAAAACATCTTATATTTGTGAACGGAGGGAGTAAATTTTATATTGCGCTTCGCAGCATAATAAAAAATTGATAGGACCTAGCATAAGTTTTTTTAAAATCAAATCAAATAAATCTGGCATTGACACCCTAGACCCTACTGTAAACAAGGAGTTTTTTAAATAAAATCTGATTTCCTTGTTAAAGGTGTAGTTGGTTGCATAGACTGTTATTGCTGCTGCTAATCATACACTTGAGTTGGTGGACCTAGTTCTTTTTAGAGCTTTTCTTTTTTAGAAAATTCTACTTAGAATTGTCCATTGTCAAATTCATAACCATAGCATGGTCATAGATACTTGGCTAACAAATTTGGGTACAACAGTTACATATCTCTGCTCAGTCATAGTTATGACTTGATAGTTGCATATTTAAAATCAGTAAGAAACAAAGCAATGACGGAGGTACATATTCAAAGAATACTTCAATAGCTTGGTTCCATTGTTAAAAGAAAAATCTTTGTTAAAGAGAAGGAAAAACAGTGATCTCTTGAAGATCAAAGAGCTTATTTATGCCAGCTTCAGACCATAATAGACCCATTGATACCAAGGTTAATCATTGTGTGTTGTTTTAACATCATTTTCTGAAGTTAAATGTGCAAAATTACAAAGCTAGTATGTATGCTACCATGCATGTATCTTGTGGCACTTAAATTAAATTTGGTACATCTTGATGCAGGAGAAGACTACAGTTTGAATTGGGAACAGCGACTTCATATTGCACTTGATTCTGCACAAGGTTGGAATTTCATTTACATGCTTCCTTTAGGCGATCTATGTATGTATCCATATGTTGACAAAGTAAACTACAGGACTGGAATATCTACACGAGTCATGCACCCCATCAATAGTTCACAGAGATGTCAAGACCGCTAACATCCTTCTGGACAAGAACCTGGTGGGGATCATAGCTGATTTTGGGCTTTCACGGGCTTTTAACGATGCGCACACACACATATCCACTGTTGCTGCTGGCACTCTTGGCTACCTTGACCCCGAGTACCATGCAACTTTCCAGCTCACCACCAAGACAGATGTTTACAGCTTCGGCATCGTGCTCTTGGAGATCATCACTGGCAAGCCCCCGGTGTTGATGGACCCTCAAACCTACCACCTACCAAATTGGGTACGCCAAAAGATTGCCAAAGGCAGTATCCAAGATATCGTGGACAAGAAGCTGTTGGATCAGTATGACACCAGTTCCCTGCAGAGTGTGGTGGACCTTGCCATGAACTGCGTCGAAAGCGCAGCCATGGACCGTCCTACCATGACCGAAGTTGTTTCAAGGCTAAAAGTGTTGCTGCCAACGGTTCCAAGTGAAAAGCAGTATGCTTCTGCGTCCTCTCGATGTACGAACTCCATGGATGCTGAAATGCGAAGGCAGTTCCAGTTGCTGATTTCTGAAGAAAGGAACGAGGAGAGCTCCTTCCAGTCTGGTTATACCGGTGGGATGCCAGAATTAAACCCTCTATCTGGACGTTGAAGGGAAAATACCAGCTGAGTTGTTGCATCTGCTTAGTTAAAGTTTGGTAATTTGCTATTGTGTTGTCATTGGTTGTTTATAAACTACAATTCATTCATTTTATTTCCAGTTCCCAGTCTTGCTTGCTGTTTGGATGAGGAGTACTTTTTTGCGCGACACTGGGGTTTAGTTCAAGTAATTTTGAAAAAGGAAGCATCTTCTTCCATGCGATGAGAACTCGGTGATCTATTAACCGGTGCTCGAACATTAGGGTCTAAACCAAATCGAAAACAAGTAGTCAGCTTAAACACTGCTACTTTAGAATTCCAAGTTTTATCCCCAATCCCTCTTGCATGCTGTTGAATTAGATTAAAAATGCGTGCTCACTGTACCAAATCCTCTGAGCAATTGTCGAGTTCATCGACCATCCCAAAAATATGTTTTTTTTTAGAAAAGGAGGACGACCCCCGGCCTCTGCATCTGGACGATGCATACGGCCATATTATTGATTATTGACACAAGACCTTACAGAGTCATACAACAATAAGCCTAAAGCCACCAAACTAAGCACCATCTGTCGCTATCTCTATCCAGTTGATGTAGGGGCGCTGAAAGTCTGGGCCTAATACCAAACAGACCACGCAGCCAAACCAAACATCTAAGACTTGGGGTCCCAACCAGGTCGCCTGCCGGGTATGGGCACCCACCAGTCCGGCGTGCTTCTCAACCAGGACGCCTGCCGGGTATGAGGCCGCCGCAGCCACCTGCCACGAATCCATCTTCAGAGCTGTACTGTTGCATCAACCTTGCCAGGTCTAACTGCCGCCGACGCCAGGCAGCGTCACCCTCCTGCGCGAGTCCATCTCCGCTCATGAGGCGCCGAGTCTCCACTGCGCCACGCCGCCGAGATCCGCCGTCATCAATGGAGCAGATGAAACGCCACTCCTCCTCTTGTCCCCTCCAACCACCACTTGCTCCAAAATGATGCCCCCATGAGGGAGAACGATACCGAAGGCACCGTCATCATCCGATCCGGTAGACCCAGATCTAGGGTTTCCCCTGGAACTTCCCGATCAGGTTGATGTGACCTGCAACGACGATGCCTCCAGAAGGGAACGACGTCTGAGACGCCGCCATCGTCCGCCAAGACTGCAGTCAGGCGCGATTTTCACCGGAAGCCACGTCTTCCCGACCTCGCGGCTGGCTGGAACCGAGCAGAACCTCGCCACGAAGACGTATGTCGCCGTCGGTACTCCGGCGGAGATCCGGCATCTCCTCACCGGTCCCTCCACGCGCCGCCAGTCGGCGGAAAGCCTCCCCGCGACGGATCCAAACGGGACGTTGGATCCGCAGTGACCACCGTCACCATCATGGCGAGGACAGCCCACCCCGCCGGATGGGGCGCTGCCACCGCCGCCGTCCATGCAGGGCCGCCGCTCCACCGGCGATGGTGCTCCGGCCCCCGCCGCACAGCCCGGATTCGCCGTCCCAGCCGCCGCCGTTAGATCGCAAGAGAGGAGCCGCCCCCGCCGCCTCAGATGGGATCCGCCGCATCCACCCGCCCAGAAACCTTCGGCACCGGGCCCGCCGCCACCGCAGCCCACGCCGGCGGCAGCGGCGGCAGGAGGGGGCGGCAAGAAGGTGCTGGCGGCGCTAGGGTTTCGGGGCCCCTGGCGCCGCCTGGGGGGAGGCGACGCGAGGGGTTACCTTAAAATTGGGCTATTTGCCAGTAAGTAGGGCACTCAACCATCCCAAAAATATATGTGATGGGGTACTATATGAATCAATGAGCGAGTTAGCACCTATATAAGCTACCAAGAGGCTGATGCTTATGAAGGGGCAGAAATGGAACCACATGACATACCTAACCCTCGTCCGCCGTCGGCCCTCGCCCGCAGACAGCTCCTCGACTCGGCCGCTTACTGCAGCGCCTTCTTCGCCTCCAGGCCGAGACCCGGGCTGTTGTGGCGGTGGTCTTGGGGAGAGGGGCGGGGCGAACCCGCGCCGTGCGAAAACCCATGGCCGCCATCCCCGACGGCGACGGCAGAGGGCCGTGCCTGCTATGCGTTCTGCAATCTGGTCTGGTCCAGTGAACCCAAACGACCGCACGCGCGGAGCCGAGTCGCGCGTGTAGGCCCTACTGCCCTAAGGCCCCCGCAACAGCTGAATCACTCGTGCTTCTGGAGTTCTGGGTTGAGAGAAAGTCCACCCACCTTATCCCCCGTTTATTTTATACTACTGGATTACATTTCTTTTGTCGATAAGGCCAAGCCCATATACGTACAGCATTGCAAAGACCATCCTTACAGCATCTCCAACGGGCATGCGGCAGCGCGGCACGCTAATAACGGTAGCCCTCCCATTAACTACTTCATTTTCATTTATAAATTTAATAATAATAGAAATCCATGTTCTACCGAGACAGAATTTAGAACTTGCTATCCTCTTGCCTCCTAATAGGCAAAGGTTGATCTATGTAGAAAGACCGATTCATTCGGATCGATATGAGGACCAAACTCTATTGCATTGCCAGAATCCATGTTCCATATTTGAAGCGGGAGCGTTTTAGCGCGTGGGGATGATGGTTGCTTTTTCAGGCACAGCAAAATAGCACACCGATGTAGCGTTTCATCAGGCTAAAAGATCAAACGATCAATTGTTGTGTCTATGGGGTGCCCCCCTGCCCCCGTATATAAAGGGGCAAGGGGGATGCGGTCGGCCAGGGAGGAGGCGCGCCAGGAGGAGTCCTGGAGTAGGACTCCCCCCCCCCCTCCCCTTTCCTAGTTGGATTAGGACTTGGGAGGGGGAAAGAGTGGAGGAGAAGAAGGAAGGGGGGGCGCCGCCCCCCTCTCCTTGTCCTATTCGGACTGGGGGGAGGGGCGCGCGGCCCAGCCCTAGCCGCCTCTCCTCTCTTCCACCTAGGCCCACTAAGGCCCATTAAGTCCCCGGGGGGTTCCAGTAACCTCCCGGTACTCCGGTAAAATCCCGATTTCACCCGGAACACTTCTGATATCCAAACATAAGCTTCCAATATATCAATCTTCATGTCTCAACCATTTTGAGACTCCTCGTCATGTCCGAGATCACATCCGGGACTCCGAACAACCTTCGGTACATCAAAACATATAAACTCATAATATAACCGACATCGAAACTTTAAGCGTGCGGACCCTACGGGTTCGAGAACTATGTAGACATGACCGAGACATGTCTCCGGTCAATAACCAATAGAAGAACCTGGATGTTCATATTGGCTCCCACATATTCTATGAAGATCTTTATCGGTCAGACCGCATAACAACATACGCTGTTCCCTTTGTCATCGGTATGTTACTTGCCCGAGATTCGATCGTCGGTATCTCAATACCTAGTTCAATCTCGTTACCGGCAAGTCTCTTTACTCGTTATGTAATACATTATCCCGCAACTAACTCATTAGTAGCAATGCTTGCAAGGCTTAAGTGATGTGCATTACCGAGAGGGCCCAGAGATACCTCTCCGATATTCGGAGTGACAAATCCTAATCTCGAAATATGCCAACCCAACAAGTACCTTCGGAGACACCTGTAGAGCACCTTTATAATCACCTAGTTACGTTGTGACGTTTGGTAGCACACAAAGTGTTCCTCCGGTAAACGGGAGTTGCATAATCTCATAGTCATAGGAACATGTATAAGTTATGAAGAAAGCAATAGTAACATACTAAACGATCAGGTGCTAAGCTAATGGAATGGGTCATGTTAATCACATCGTTCTCCTAATGATGTGACCCCGTTAATCAAATGACAACTCATGTCTATGGTTAGGAAACATAACCATCTTTGATCAAAGAGCTAGTCAAGTAGAGGCATACTAGTGACAATCTGTTTGTCTATGTATTCACACATGTATTATGTTTCTGGTTAATACAATTCTAGCATGAATAATAAACATTTATCATGATATAAGGAAATAAATAATAACTTTATTATTGCCTCTAGGGCATATTTTCTTCAATTATTAAAATTGATAATATTGATGAAAGTGATGATGAAGACTCCCGCCTAGATATGAATTGCCTGTTGTTCCTGAGGGTTATGTTATGGATGAGGAAACTGCTAGAGACTTTCTTGCTTGCAACGATAGGAGTGATCTTAAGAAATTATTAGCTAAGCTGAAACAAAAAACTCTGAATGCTAGAATGAAATATGATCCTGCTTATGCTACTTCACCTATCTTTGTTACTGATAAGGATTATGAATTCTCTATCGATCCTGAGTTAATTACTTTAGTTGAATCTGATCCTTTCTATGGATATGAATCTAAAACTGTTGTGGCACATCTTACTAAATTAAATGATATAGCCACCCTGTTCACTAAACTCGCTACTATTATATCCTTAAATTATTTCCGTTCTCATTAAAGGGTGATGCTAAGATATGGTTTAATTCTCTTGATCCTGGTTGTGTGCGTAGTCCCCAGGATATGATTTATTGCTTCTCTGCTAAATATTTCCCCGCTCATAAGAAACAAGCTGCTTTAAGGGAAATATATAATTTTGTGCAAATTGAAGAAGAGAGTCTCCCACAAGCTTGGGGGAGGCTTCTCCAATTACTTAATGCTTTACCTGATCGTCCTCTTAAGAAAAATGAAATACTTGATATCTTTTATAATGGACTAACCGATGCTTCCAGAGACCACCTGGATAGTTGTGCTAGTTGTGTTTTCAGGGAAAGAACACCAGATGAAGCTGAAATTCTATTGAATAATATGTTGACTAATGAAAATAATTGGACACTTCCTGATCCAATTCCTGAACCAACTCCTAAGCCAACTCCGAAGAAAAGGGGTATTCTATTTCTCAGTCTTGAAGATATGCAAGAGGCAAAGAAATCTATGAAAGAAAAAGGTATTAAAGCTGAAGATGTTAAGAATTTACCTCCTTTTGAAGAAATGCATGGTCTTAATTTACCGCCTGTTGAAGAAATACATGGTTTTAATCCATCACCTATTGAAGAAACACATGGTCTTGATAACCCGACACATGTAGTGAAGGTAAATTCTCTCTATAGATATGATAAAGCTGAAATCCCATTTACTAAGTTTGCTAGCCCATGCTTGGATGAGTTTGATGACTTTATGGTTAAGCAAGAAAACTTCAATGCTTATTTTGGTAGAGAATTAAAACGCAATGCTGATATGCTTGAACACTTGGGTGATTATATGGCTAATGTTAAAGGTGAACTTAAACTTATTAGTAAACATGCTTCTATGGTTACCACTCAAGTAGAACAAGTACTTAAAGCTCAGATTTGCTCAATGAATTAAATAGTAAGAAAAATGATAATGTTGTCAGAGTTGTCGTGGTTTTGTCACGACAGATGTCCTTGTTAAAGGACTTAGTCGTGGAGCCATCGCTACGGGTTAGCTTAAAGGGGTTAAAGCGGACAAGGGACGCGAGAGTTTTATACTGGTTCAGCCCCTTACGATGAAGGTAAAAGCCTACTCCAGTTGTGATGGAATTGCTAGGGTTTCGATGACCAGGGAGCGAATTCGCTTTGCCTAGCTTCGAGTTGTTGTGTGTTGTTCCTAAACCGCCGTCGGGTCGTCCCTTTATATACATAGGTCGACGCCCGTCGGTTTACAGAGTCCCGAGGCCGGATCGTCAACGTGTCCAACTCAGTCTCTATTCCTCCTATCTTATAATACAAGTTACATGATAATGTCGGTTTACATCTACAGGCCTTAACCCGCCTTTGGGCCTTGGGCCTTCAAAAAGCGCCACCATCCTTTGTCTTCCTGGGCTTCTAATCCTCATAGAGTTAACCCGGCCACTCCTGGCCGGTTTATGTTCAGTAGTAATATCCCCAACATTAGGCCCCAGATTCAGTTGAACTTGTTCATGCCAATCTTCAACACTTAGAAAAATTCCTGCTCTTGCACCTTCGCATAGATCTTGTAAACTGCCCTGACGTCATCCTCCGGATTTGTAGTAAACCGCCGTGACATCACCTGTTTATTTAAAGCCGAAGATACCCCTTTTATTAATGAGAATCCGACAATCGAGGCAACAATCTCGTTATCTATCCATTTTTGGGGCTCCTCAATTCCTGCGCCTGTCGCTTATCTCTTTGTCCTTATAAGTAGGGCGGAGGACCCTTCATTTCCCTTCCGTTTCCCTCTCCTCTCTTCTTCCTCCTCGTGACGCCTCTGCACCTGAGCGCCGCCGCCGTCGTCGAGCTTCGTCTCTGCCTCATAATTGGCCGCTGCATCGACCTGATCACTCCAGAGAGACGCGGCACACCTCCGCTACTTCAACAGCTTCGGTAAGTCTTCCCCCTTTTCTTCGTAGATCCACTTAGGGTTTCAGTGTTCATCGAAGTTCATCGAAGCTCCGGTGCTGTTCTTCTCTTTCCTTCCCAGTAGCATCAAAGACTAGTTAGATCTGTTAGCTCTTTGTGCGACCGTAGCCATAATCTCACCTTTCCTTATCAGACTGTCCCCTTCATATAGGAAAAACTCATCTGAACCTGATGAACTGGTATCTGAAATTTAGGTCTTGAATATATTCTTGTTTTTTGTCGTACCGCAGATCTCAAATCATCATATAACTCTTGTGAAACTTGTTTTCCTTCACTTCGCTATTTTTTGCTTCAAATCTGTACCTTCTTTACCTGCACAGGCGGTTTATCTCTGTAGAAAATAATCTGTCATATGCCATTAGTTCCCTTGTAAACCGTTCATCGCTTTACCACTTATAAAACACTCTGTCATAGGCGGTTTATAACATCCTCCGGCTTATCAATTTTATATGCTTGAATTCCTCTTTCCTCAACATGTTGCATCGTACGCTTTATCATTAATGAATCATAAACCGGCATTATTTTATTTCCAGCTTCTTCACTTGCAATGGCCAAACAGTTCTATTCCTGTAACTGGGTCCCTTCCTGGGTTACTGAGGAGCAACTGAATGGAATGGTCAAAATTGGTACCTTACCGAAGAAAAATGAAATCTGGTGGCGAGTTCCTAGGCCGGAAAATCCTCCCACCCCTAGAGAGGGTGAAGTAGTGGTGTTTGCTGATCATATAGGTTGTGGTTTTAAACCGCCTGGATCCAAGTTTTTCCGAGATGTACTTGCCAGCTTTCAGATCCACCCTCAAGATATTGGGCCCAACTATGTATCCAATATCTGCAACTTTCAGGTTTTTTGTGAAGCGTATCTACAAGAAGAACCAACTGTCAAGCTGTTTCGGGATTTCTTCCACTTAAACCGTCGCACTGAATTCGTAGACGGGCCCAATACTGAACTTGGTGGTGTCTCCATTCAGAAAAGGAAGGATGTTAGTTTTCCTCACGCCAAACTTCACAGTTACCCAAAGGAGTGGAGTCAAACTTGGTTCTATTGCAAGGACACCTCTCCTGAAGATGAGAACCGTCTGCCGAGTTACCGTGCTCACCGGCTCACCAATATTCATCCGCTTCTGCAACGTCTAAGTGCCAAGGAGTGGTCCTTGTACGCACCACAACTCGCCAAGCTTAGAGCTTTCATGGCCAACGGTTTAATAGGTGTGGACTTCGTCCGTTGCTGGATATCCTGGAGTATCTTGCCGTTAAGTCGCCGCTCCGGTTTAATGTGCGAGTACACCGGTGATGTAGAAGACTCCCAACGTCATATTGACATTTAGTTAACAGATGAGGAAGTTACTGAGTCTATCAAGAAAATGCCGAATGAACCGGAAGCTATCTATAGCAAGACTGGGTT
Organism: Triticum urartu; assembly: GCF_056163025.1. Classification (NCBI taxonomy): domain Eukaryota; kingdom Viridiplantae; phylum Streptophyta; class Magnoliopsida; order Poales; family Poaceae; genus Triticum; species Triticum urartu. The sequence goes on from NC_141875.1 coordinate 563,764,687, forward strand.
AAGTCCCTTTTACACACAGAACAAACCGCCCGCTGTAAGTATTGTTTTTGCTTCCGCTTTACACCTGATATTTTTGAGCTGTGCAACTTTGAATACCCTCTGCCCATTTTTAAACAGGGTGATGATTCGTTCTGGAAAAAGAAACCTCAGGAGAAAGCAGTGAAGCCTTCTCGACCTAAAATGAAAGCTGTCAAGAAAACCACGAAGAGAAAGGCCACTGAACCCATCGGTTTAGAGCTTGATGACGACCCTGATGAACCGGAAGCAGAGGTAGAACTTGATTCACTTGGTTTACTTTTCATGCACCTCATTGACAATGATATTTATCAGGAGGACGTTGAGGGCAGCCAAGCTGACGATGCAGAGGTAATTATCCTTTCCTCCGGTTCAGATGTTGGAAATATGCCCTAGAGGCAATGATAAAATGGTTATTATTATATTTCCTTGTTCATGATAATTGTCTATTGTTCATGCTATAATTGTGTTATCCGGAAATCGCAATACATGTGTGAATACATAGACCACAACATGTCCCTAGTGAGCCTCTAGTTGACTAGCTCGTTGATCAATAGATGATTACAGATTCCTGACCATGGACATTGGATGTCATTGATAAAGGGATCACATCATTAGGAGAATGATGTGATGGACAAGACCCAATCCTAAGCATAGCGCAAGATCGTGTAGTTCGTATGCTAAAGCTTTTCTAATGTCAAGTATCTTTTCCTTAGACCATGAGATTGTGCAACTCCCGGATACTGTAGGAATACTTTGGGTGTGCCAAACGTCACAACGTAACTGGGTGACTATAAAGGTGCACTACGGGTATCTCCGAAAGTGTCTGTTGGGTTGGCACGAAACGAGACTTGGATTTGTCACTCCGTATGATGGAGAGGTATCTCTGGGCCCACTCGATAAGACATCATCGTAATGAGCTCAATGTGACTAAGGGTTGATCACGGGATGATGTGTTACGGAACGAGTAAAGTGACTTGCCGGTAATGAGATTGAACAAGGTATTGGAATACCGACGATCGAATCTCGGGCAAGTAACATACCGATTGACAAAGGGAATTGTATACGGGATTGCTTGAATCCTCGACATCGTGGTTCATCCGATGAGATCATCGTGGAACATGTGGGAGCCAACATGGGTATCCAGATCACGCTGTTGGTTCTTGGCCGGAGAGTTTTCTCGGTCATGTCTGCATGGTTCCCGAACCCGTAGGGTCTACACACTTAAGGTTCGATGACGCTAGGGTTATTAGGAAGGCTTGTGTGTGATTACCGAATGTGTTGGGAATGTAGTAATTTCAAAAAAATTCCTACGCACATGCAAGATCACGGTGATGCATAGCAACGAGAAGGGAGAGTGTTGTCTACGTACCCACGCAGACCGACTGCGGAAGCGATCACACAACGTAGAGGAAGTAGTCGTACGTCTTCCCGATCTGACCGATCCAAGCACCGTTACTCCGGCACCTCCGAGTTCTTAGCACACGTACAGCTCGATGACGATCCCCGGGCTCCGATCCAGCAAAGCGTCAGGGAAGAGTTCCGTCAGCACGACGGCGTGGTGACGATCTTGATGTTCTACCGTCGCAGGGCTTCGCCTAAGCACTGCTACAATATGATCGAGGTGGAATATGGTGGCAGGGGGCACCGCACACGGCTAAGGAACGATCTCAATGATCAACTTGTGTGTCTAGAGGTGTCCCCTGCCTCCGTATATAAAGGAGCCAAGGGGGAGGGGTGCGGCCAGCCCTATGGAGGCGCAGGAGGAGTCCTACTCCTACCGGGAGTAGGACTCCCCCCCCCAATCCTAGTTGGACTAGGATTCCCCGAGGGGGAAAGAGAGAGAGGGGGGCCGACCACCTCTCCTAGTCCTAATAAGACTAGGGGAGGGGGAGGCGCGCAGCCCACCTTGGGCTGCCCCCTTCTCCTTTCCACTAAAGCCCACTAAGGCCCATATGGCTCCCAGGGGGTTCCGGTAACCTCCCGGTACTCCGGTAAAATCCTGATTTCACCCGGAACACTTCCGATATCCAAATATAGGCTTCCAATATATCAGTATTTATGTCTCGACCATTTCGAGACTCCTCGTCATGTCTGTGATCTCATCCGGGACTCCGAACTAACTTCGGTACATCAAAATGCATAAACTCATAATAACTGCCATCGTAACGTTAAGCGTGCGGACCCTACGGTTCGAGAACAATGTAGACATGACTGAGACACGTCTTCGGTCAATAACCAATAGCGGGACCTGGATGCCCATATTGGCTCCTACATATTCTACGAAGATCTTCATCGGTCAGACCGCATAACAACATACGTTGTTCCCTTTGTCATCGGTATGTTACTTGCCCAAGATTCGATCGTCGGTATCCAATACCTAGTTCAATCTCGTTACCGGCAAGTCTCTTTACTCGTTCTGTAATACATCATCTCACAACTAACATATTAGTTGTAGTGCTTGCAAGGCTTATGTGATGTGCATTACCGAGAGGGCCCAGAGATACCTCTCCGACAATCGGAGTGACAAATCCTAATCTCGAAATACGCCAACCCAACATCTACCTTTGGAGACACCTGTAATGCTCCTTTATAATCACCCAGTTACGTTGTGACGTTTGGTAGCACCCAAAGTGTTCCTCCGGCAAACGGGAGTTGCATAATCTCATAGTTATAGGAACATGTATAAGTCATGAAGAAAGCAATAGCAACCTACTAAACGATCGGGTGCTAAGCTAATGGAATGGGTCATGTCAATCAGATCATTCAACTAATGATGTGACCTCGTTAATCAAATAACAACACTTTGTTCATGGTTAGGAAACATAACCATCTTTGATTAACGAGCTAGTCAAGTAGAGGCATACTAGTGACACTCTGTTTGTCTATGTATTCACACATGTATTATGTTTCCGGTTAATACAATTCTAGCATGAATAATAAACATTTATCATGATATAAGGAAATAAATAATAACTTTATTATTTCCTCTAGGGCATATTTCCTTCAGTCTCCCACTTGCACTAGAGTCAATAATCTAGATTACACAGTAATGATTCTAACACCCATGGAGTCTTGGTGCCGATCATGTTTTGCTCGTGGAAGAGGCTTAGTCAACGGGTCTGCAACATTCAGATCCGTATGTATCTTGCAAATCTCTATGTCTCCCACCTGGACTAGATCCCGGATGGAATTGAAGTGTCTCTTGATGTGCTTGGTTCTCTTGTGAAATCTGGATTCCTTTGCCAAGGCAATTGCACCAATATTGTCACAAAAGATTTTCATTGGACCCGATGCACTAGGTATGACACCTAGATCGGATATGAACTCCTTCATCCAGACTCCTTCATTTGCTGCTTCCGAAGCAGCTATGTACTCCGCTTCACATGTAGATCCCGCTACGACGCTTTGTTTAGAACTGCACCAACTGATAGCTCCACCGTTTAATGTAAATACGTATCCGGTTTGCGATTTAGAATCGTCCGGATCAGTGTCAAAGCTTGCATCAACATAACCGTTTACGACGAGCTCTTTGTCACCTCCATATACGAGAAACATATCCTTGGTCCTTTTCAGGTACTTCAGGATGTTCTTGACCGCTGTCCAGTGATCCACTCCTGGGTTACTTTGGTACCTCCCTGCTAAACTTATAGCAAGGCACACATCATGTCTAGTACACAGCATTGCATACATGATAGAACCTATGGCTGAAGCATAGGGAACATCTTTCATTTTCTCTCTATCTTCTGCAGTGGTCGGGCTTTGAGTCTTACTCAATTTCACACCTTGTAACACAGGCAAGAACCCTTTCTTTGCTTGATCCATTTTGAACTTTTTCAAAACTTTGTCAAGGTATGTGCTTTGTGAAAGTCCAATTAGGCGTCTTGATCTATCTCTATAGATTTTAATGCCTAATATGTAAGCAGGTTCACCGAGGTCTTTCATTGAAAAACTCTTATTCAAGTATCCCTTTATGCTATCCAGAAATTCTATATCATTTCCAATCAGTAATATGTCATCTACATATAATATCAGAAATGCTACAGAGCTCCCACTCACTTTCTTGTAAATACAGGCTTCTCCGAAAGTCTGTATAAAACCAAATGCTTTGATCACACTATCAAAGCATTTATTCCAACTCCGAGAGGCTTGCACCAGTCCATAAATGGATCGCTAGAGCTTGCACACTTTGTTAGCTCCCTTTTGATCGACAAAACCTTCTGGTTGCATCATATACAACTCTTCTTCCAGAAATCCATTCAGGAATGCAGTTTTGACATCCATCTGCCAAATTTCATAATCATAAAATGCGGCAATTGCTAACATGATTCGGACAGACTTAAGCATCGCTACGGGTGAGAAGGTCTCATCGTAGTCAACCCCTTGAACTTGTCGAAAACCTTTTGCGACAAGTCGAGCTTTATAGACAGTAACATTACCATCAGCGTCAGTCTTCTTCTTGAAGATCCATTTATTTTCAATTGCTTGCCGATCATTGGGCAAGTGAACCAAAGTCCATACTTTGTTCTCATACATGGATCCCATCTCAGATTTCATGGCTTCAAGCCATTTTGCGGAATCTGGGCTCACCATCGCTTCTTCGTAGTTTGTAGGTTCATCATGATCTAGTAGCATGACTTCCAGAACAGGATTACCGTACCACTCTGGTGCGGATCTCACTCTGGTTGATCTACGAGGTTCAGTAGTATTTTGATCTGAAGTTTCATGATCATTATCATTAGCTTCCTCACTAACTGGTGTAGGTGTCATTGAAACAGTTTTCTATGATGTACTACTTGTTGGAAATATGCCCTAGAGGCAATAATAAAAGCATTATTATTATATTTCCTTGTTCATGATAATTGTCTTTATTCATGCTATAATTGTGTTATCCGGAAATCGTAATACATGTGTGAAAAACAGACACCAACATGTCCCTAGTAAGCCTCTAGTTGACTAGCTCGTTGATCAACAGATAGTCATGGTTTCCTGACTATGGACATTGGATGTCATTGATAACGAGATCACATCATTAGGAGAATGATGTGATGGACAAGACCCAATCCTAAACATAACACAAGATCGTATAGTTCGTTTGCTAGAGTTTTCCAATGTCAAAGTATCTTTTCCTTAGACCATGAGATCGTGTAACTCCCGGATACCGTAGGAGTGCTTTGGGTATGCCAAGCGTCACAACGTAACTGGGTGACTATAAAGGTAGACTACGGGTATCTCCGAAAGTGTCTGTTGGGTTGACATGGATCAAGACTGGGATTTGTCACTCCGTATGACGGAGAGGTATCGCTAGGCCCACTCGGTAATGCATCATCATAATGAGCTCAAAGTGACCAAGTGTCTGGTCACGGGATCATGCATTACGGTACGAGTAAAGTGACTTGCCGGTAACGAGATTGAATGAGGTATTGGGATACCGACGATCGAATCTCGGGCAAGTAACATATCGATTGACAAAGGGAATTGCATACGGGGTTGATTGAATCCTCGACATCGTGGTTCATCCGATGAAATCATCGTGGAGCATGTGGGAGCCAACATGGGTATCCAGATCCCGCTGTTGGTTATTGACCGGAGAGTCGTCACGGTCATGTCTGCTTGTCTCCCGAACCCGTAGGGTCTACACACTTAAGGTTCGGTGACGCTAGGGTTGTGAAGATATGTATATGCAGTAAACCGAATGTTGTTCGGAGTCCCGGATGAGATCCCGGACGTCACGAGGAGTTCCGGAATGGTCCGGAGGTAAAGAATTATATATAGGAAGTGCTGTTTCGGCCATCGGGACAAGTTTCGGGGTTATCGGTATTGTACCGGGACCACCGGAGGGGTCCCGTGGGCCCACCGGGTGGGGCTACCTGTCCCGGGGGGCCACATGGGCTGTAGGGGGTGCACCTTGGCCTACATGGGCCAAGGGCACCAGCCCTACTAGGCCCATGCGCCTAGGGTTTCCACCAAGGAGGAGTCCAAGTGGTGGAAGGCACCCCGAGGTGCCTTGGGGGGAGGGAAACCCTCCCCTGGCCGCCGCACCTAGGAGATCAGATCTCCTAGGCTGCGCACCAACCCCCCCTGGCACCCCTATATATAGTGGGGGGAGAGGAGGGATTTTACACCAGCCCCTGGCGCCTCCCTCTCTCCCCGTTACGTCTCTCCCTCGTAGTCTTGGCGAAGCCCTGCTTCTGTGACGCCCTGCATCCACCACCACGCCGTCGTGCTGCTGGATCTTCATCAACCTCTCCTTCCCCCTTGCTGGATCAAGAAGGAGGAGACGTCTCCCGTCCCGTACGTGTGTTGAACGGGTGCCGTCCGTTCGGCGCTGGTCATCGGTGATTTGGATCACGTCGAGTACGACTACATCATCACTGTTCTTTTGAATGCTTCCGTGCGCAATCTACAAAGGTATGTAGATGCATTAGATGACTCGTTGCTAGATGAACTCCTAGATGATCTTGGTGAAACGAGTAGGAAATTTTTTGTTTTCTGCAACGTTCCCCAACAGTGGCATCATGAGCTAGGTCTATGCGTAGTTCTTCTTGCGCGAGTAGAACACAATTAGTTGTGGGCGTAGATTTGTCAACTTTCTTGCCGTTACTAGTCTTTTCTTGCTTCAGCGGTATTGTGGGATGAAGCGGCCCAGACCAACCTTACACGTACGCTTACGTGAGACCGGTTCCACCGACTAACATGCACTAGTTGCATAAGGTGGCTGGCGGGTGTCTGTCTCTCCTACTTTAGTTGGAGCGGATTCGATGAACAGGGTCCTTATGAAGGGTAAATAGAAGTTGACAAATCACGTTGTGGCTTTAACGTAGGTAAGAAGACGTTCTTGCTAGAACCCTAATTCAGCCACGTAAAACATGCAACAACAATTAGAGGACGTCTAACTTGTTTTTGCAGCAAGTGGGTTGTGATATGATATGGCCAAAGTTGTGATGAATGATGAATGATCTATATGTGATGTATGAGATGTTCATGCTATTGTAATAGGAATCACGACTTGCATGTCGATGAGTATGACAACCGGCAGGAGCCATAGGAGTTGTCTTTATTCTTTTATATGACCTGCGTGTCATCGAGGAACGCCATGTAAATTACTTTACTTTATTGCTAAACGTGTTAGCCATAGTAGTAGAAGTAATAGTTGGCTAGAAACTTCATGGAGACACGATGATGGAGATCATGATGATGGAGATCATGGTGTCAAGCCGGTGACAAGATGATCATGGAGCCCCAAGATGGAGATCAAAGGAGCTATGTGATATTGGCCATATCATGTCACGTTTATTAATTGATTGCATGAGATGTTTATCATGTTTTGCATCTTGTTTACTTAGAACGACGGTAGTAAATAAGATGATCCCTCATAATAATTTCAAGAAGTGTTCCCCCTAACTGTGCACCGTTGCGACAGTTCGCTGTTTCAAAACACCACGTGATGATCGGGTGTTTTATTCAGACGTTCACATACAACGGGTGTAAGACAGATTTACACATGCAAACACTTAGGTTGACTTGACGAGCCTAGCATGTACAGACATGGCCTCGGAACACAAAAGACCGAAAGGTCGAGCATGAGTCGTATAGAAGATACGATCAACATGAAGATGTTCACCGACGTTGACTAGTCCGTCTCACGTGATGATCGGACACGGTCTAGTTAACTCGGATCATGTAATACTTAGATGACTAGAGGGATGTCTAATCTAAGTGGGAGTTCATTAATAATTTGATTAGATGAACTTAATTATCATGAACTTAGTCTAAAATCTTTGCAATATGTCTTGTAGATCAAATGGCCAACGTAGTCCTCAACTTCAACGCGTTCCTAGAGAAAACCAAGCTGAAAGACGATGGCAGCAACTATACGGACTGGGTCCGGAACCTGAGGATCATCCTCATAGCTGCCAAGAAAGATTATGTCCTACAAGCACCGCTAGGTGAAGCTCCCGTCCCACAGAACCAAGATGTTATGAACGCTTGGCAGACACGTGTTGACGACTACTCCCTCGTTCAGTGCGGCATGCTTTACAGCTTAGAGCCGGGGCTCCAAAAATGTTTTGAGAGACATGGAGCATACGAGATGTTCGAAGAGCTGAAAATGGTTTTTCAAGCTCATGCCCGGATCGAGAGATATGAAGTCTCCGATAAGTTCTTCAGCTGCAAGATGGAGGAAAATAGTTCTGTCAGTGAGCACATACTCACTATGTCTGGGTTACATAACCGCTTGTCTCAGCTGGGAGTTAATCTCCCGGATGATGCGGTCATTGACAGAATCCTCCAGTCGCTTCCACCAAGCTACAAGAGCTTTGTGATGAACTTCAACATGCAGGGGATGCAAAAGACCATTCCTGAGTTGTTCTCAATGCTGAAATCAGCGGAGGTAGAAGTCAAGAAGGAGCATCAAGTGTTGATGGTCAATAAAACCACTAAGTTCAAGAAAGGCAAGGGTAAAAAGAACTTCAAGAAGGACGGCAAGGAGGTTGCCGCGCCCGGCAAGCAAGCTGCCGGGAAGAAGCCAAAGAATGGACCCAAGCCCGAGACTGAGTGCTTTTATTGCAAGGGAAGCGGTCACTGGAAGCGGAACTACCCTAAGTACTTAGCGGATAAGAAGGCCGGCAAAACAAAAGGTATATGTGATATACATGTAATTGATGTGTACCTTACTAGTGCCCGTAGTAGCTCCTGGGTATTTGATACCGGTGCAGTTGCTCACATTTGTAACTCAAAGCAGGGGCTGCGGAATAAGCGGAAACTGGCAAAGGACGAGGTGACGATGCGCGTCGGGAATGGTTCCAAGGTCAATGTGATCGCCGTCGGCACGCTGCCTCTGCATCTCCCTTCGGGATTAGTTTTAAACCTTAATAATTGTTATTTAGTGCCAGCTTTGAGCATGAACATTGTATCAGGATCTCGTTTAATTCGAGATGGCTACTCTTTTAAATCTGAGAATAATGGTTGTTCCATTTTTATGAGAGATATGTTTTATGGTCATGCTCCTATGGTGAATGGTTTATTCTTTATGAATCTCGAATGTGATGCTACACATGTTCATAATGTGAGTACCAAAAGAAGTAAGGTTGATAATGATAGTCCCACATACTTGTGGCACTGCTGCCTTGGTCACATAGGTGTCAAACGCATGAAGAAGCTCCATGATGATGGACTTTTAGAGTCTCTTGATTATGAATCATTTGACACGTGCAAACCATGCCTTATGGGTAAAATGACCAAGACTCCGTTCTCAGGAACAATGGAGCGAGCAACCGACTTATTGGAAATCATACATACTGATGTGTGCGGTCCAATGAGTGTTGAGGCTCGCGGTGGCTATCGTTATGTTCTCACCCTCACTGATGATTTAAGTAGGTATGGGTATATCTACTTAATGAAACACAAGTTTGAAACCTTTGAAAAGTTCAAGGAATTTCAGAGTGAGGTTGAAAATCAACGTGACAGGAAAATCAAGTTTCGACGATCAGATCGTGGAGGAGAATACTTGAGTCACGAATTTGGCACGCACTTAAGAAAATGTGGAATAGTTTCACAACTCACGCCACCTGGAACACCTCAGCGTAACGGTGTGTCCGAATGTCGTAATCGCACTCTATTAGATATGGTGCGATCTATGATGTCTCTTACCGATTTACCGCTATCTTTTTGGGGCTATGCTTTAGAGACTGCCGCATTCACTTTAAATAGGGCTCCGTCGAAATCCATTGAGACGACACCGTATGAATTATGGTTTGGGAAGAAACCTAAGCTGTCGTTTCTAAAAGTTTGGGGATGCGATGCTTATGTCAAGAAACTTCAACCTGAAAAGCTCGAACCCAAGTCAGAAAAATGCGTCTTCATAGGATACCCAAAAGAAACTATTGGGTACACCTTCTACCTCAGATCCGAAGGCAAGATCTTTGTTGCCAAGAATGGGTCCTTTCTAGAGAAAGAGTTTCTCTCGAAAGAAGTAAGTGGGAGGAAAGTAGAGCTTGATGAAGTATTACCTCTTGAACCGGAAAATGGCGCAACTCAAGAAAATGTTCCTGAGGTGCCAACACCGACTAGAGAGGAAGTTAATGATAATGATCAAGATACTTCTGATCAAGCTCCTACTGAAATTCGAAGGTCCACAAGGACATGCTCCGCACCAGAGTGGTACGGCAACCCTGTCTTGGAAATCATGTTGTTAGACAACGGTGAACCTTCGAACTATGAAGAAGCGATGGCGGGCCCGGATTCCGACAAATGGCTAGAAGCCATGAAATCCGAGATAGGATCCATGTATGAAAACAAAGTATGGACTTTGACTGACTTGCCCGTTGAACGGCGAGCCATAGAAAATAAATGGATCTTTAAGAAGAAGACAGACGCGAATGGTAATGTAACCGTCTATAAAGCTCGGCTTGTCGCTAAAGGTTATCGACAAGTTCAAGGGGTTGACTACGATGAGACTTTCTCACCGGTAGCGAAGCTGAAGTCCGTCCGAATCATGTTAGCGATTGCCGCATTCAATGATTATGAGATATGGCAAATGGACGTCAAAACGGCATTCCTTAATGGTTTCCTTAAGGAGGAATTGTATATGATGCAGCCGGAAGGTTTTGTCGATCCTGAGAATGCTGACAAGGTGTGCAAGCTCCAACGCTCGATTTATGGGCTGGTGCAAGCATCTCAGAGTTGGAACATTCGCTTTGATGAGATGATCAAAGCGTTTGGGTTCACGCAGACTTATGGAGAAGCCTGTGTTTACAAGAAAGTGAGTGGGAGCTCTGTAGCATTTCTCATATTATATGTAGATGACATACTTTTGATGGGAAATGATATAGAACTCTTGGACAGCATCAAGGCCTACTTGAATAAAAGTTTTTCAATGAAGGACCTTGGAGAAGCTGCTTATATATTAGGCATCAAAATCTATAGAGATAGATCGAGACGCCTCATAGGTCTTTCACAAAGCACATACCTTGATAAGATATTGAAGAAGTTCAATATGGATCAGTCTAAGAAGGGGTTCTTGCCTATGTTGCAAGGTATGAAATTGAGCTCAGCTCAATGTCCGACCACGGCAGAAGAAATAGAAGAGATGAGTGTCATCCCCTATGCCTCAGCCATAGGTTCTATTATGTATGCCATGCTGTGTACCAGACCTGATGTAAACCTTGCCGTAAGTTTGGTAGGAAGGTACCAAAGTAATCCCGGCAAGGAACACTGGACAGCGGTCAAGAATATCCTGAAGTACCTGAAAAGGACTAAGGAAATGTTTCTCGTTTATGGAGGTGACGAAGAGCTCGTCGTAAAGGGTTACGTCGACGCTAGCTTCGACACAGATCTGGATGACTCTAAGTCACAAACCGGATACGTGTATATTTTGAATGGTGGGGCAGTAAGCTGGTGCAGTTGCAAGCAAAGCGTCGTGGCGGGATCTACATGTGAAGCAGAGTACATGGCAGCCTCGGAGGCAGCACATGAAGCAATATGGGTGAAGGAGTTCATCACCGACCTAGGAGTCATACCCAATGCGTCGGGGCCAATCAAACTCTTCTGTGAGAACACTGGAGCCATCGCTCTTGCCAAGGAGCCCAGGTTTCACAAGAAGACAAGGCACATCAAGCGTCGCTTCAACTCCATTCGTGAAAATGTTCAAGATGGAGACATAGAAATTTGTAAAGTGCACACGGACCTGAATGTAGCAGATCCGTTGACTAAACCTCTCCCTAGAGCAAAACATGATCAACACCAGAATTCCATGGGTGTTCGATTCATCACAATGTAACTAGATTATTGACTCTAGTGCAAGTGGGAGACTGTTGGAAATATGCCCTAGAGGCAATAATAAAAGCATTATTATTATATTTCCTTGTTCATGATAATTGTCTTTATTCATGCTATAATTGTGTTATCCGGAAATCGTAATACATGTGTGAATAACAGACACCAACATGTCCCTAGTAAGCCTCTAGTTGACTAGCTCGTTGATCAACAGATAGTCATGGTTTCCTGACTATGGACATTGGATGTCATTGATAACGAGATCACATCATTAGGAGAATGATGTGATGGACAAGACCCAATCCTAAACATAGCACAAGATCGTATAGTTCGTTTGCTAGAGTTTTCCAATGTCAAAGTATCTTTTCCTTAGACCATGAGATCGTGTAACTCCCGGATACCGTAGGAGTGCTTTGGGTATGCCAAGCGTCACAACGTAACTGGGTGACTATAAAGGTAGACTACGGGTATCTCCGAAAGTGTCTGTTGGGTTGACATGGATCAAGACTGGGATTTGTCACTCCGTATGACGGAGAGGTATCGCTGGGCCCACTCGGTAATGCATCATCATAATGAGCTCAAAGTGACCAAGTGTCTGGTCACGGGATCATGCATTACGGTACGAGTAAAGTGACTTGCCAGTAACGAGATTGAACGAGGTATTGGGATACCGACGATCGAATCTCGGGCAAGTAACATATCGATTGACAAAGGGAATTGCATACGGGGTTGATTGAATCCTCGACATCGTGTTTCATCCGATGAAATCATCGTGGAGCATGTGGGAGCCAACATGGGTATCCAGATCCCGCTGTTGGTTATTGACCGGAGAGTCGTCACGGTCATGTCTGCTTGTCTCCCGAACCCGTAGGGTCTACACACTTAAGGTTCGGTGACGCTAGGGTTGTGAAGATATGTATATGCAGTAACCCGAATGTTGTTCGGAGTCCCGGATGAGATCCCGGACGTCACGAGGAGTTCCGGAATGGTCCGGAGGTAAAGAATTATATATAGGAAGTGCTGTTTCGGCCATCGGGACAAGTTTCGGGGTTATCGGTATTGTACCGGGACCACCGGAGGGGTCCCATGGGCCCACCGGGTGGGGCCACCTGTCCCAGGGGGGCCACATGGGCTGTAGGGGGTGCGCCTTGGCCTACATGGGCCAAGGGCACCAGCCCTACTAGGCCCATGCGCCTAGGGTTTCCACCAAGGAGGAGTCCAAGTGGTGGAAGGCACCCCGAGGTGCCTTGGGGGGGAGGGAAACCCTCCCCTGGCCGCCGCACCTAGGAGATCAGATCTCCTAGGCTGCGCACCAACCCCCCTGGCACCCCTATATATAGTGGGGGAGAGGAGGGATTTTACACCAGCCCCTGGCGCCTCCCTCTCTCCCCGTTACGTCTCTCCCTCGTAGTCTTGGCGAAGCCCTGCTTCTGTGACGCCCTGCATCCACCACCACGCTGGATCTTCATCAACCTCTCCTTCCCCCTTGCTGGATCAAGAAGGAGGAGACGTCTCCCGTCCCGTACGTGTGTTGAACGCGGAGGTGCCGTCCGTTCAACGCTGGTCATCGGTGATTTGGATCACGTCGAGTACGACTACATCATCACCGTTCTTTTGAATGCTTCCGTGCGCAATCTACAAAGGTATGTAGATGCATTAGATGACTCGTTGCTAGATGAACTCCTAGATGATCTTGGTGAAACGAGTAGGAAAATTTTTGTTTTCTGCAACGTTCCCCAACACTACTTTCCAGTAAGGGAGCAGGTACAGTTACCTCGTCAAGTTCTACTTTCCTCCCACTCACTTCTTTCGAGAGAAACTCCTTCTCCAGAAAGTTTCCGAATTTAGCAACAAAAGTCTTGCCTTCGGATCTGTGATAGAAGGTGTATCCAATATTTTCCTTTGGATATCCTATGAAGACACATTTCTCCGATTTGGGTTCGAGCTTATCAGGTTGAAGCTTTTTCACATAAGCATCGCAGCCCCAAACTTTCAGAAACGACAACTTTGGTTTCTTGCCAAACCACAGTTCATAAGGCGTCGTCTCAACGGATTTTGATGGTGCCCTATTTAACGTGAATGCGGCCGTCTCTAGAGCGTATCCCCAAAACGATAGCGGTAAATCAGTAAGAGACATCATAGATCGCACCATATCTAGTAAAGTACAATTACGACGTTCAGACACACCATTACGCTGTGGTGTTCCGGGTGGCGTGAGTTGCGAAACTATTCCACAATTTTTCAAATGTACACCAAACTCGTAACTCAAATATTCTCCTCCACGATCAGATCGTAGAAACTTTATTTTCTTGTTACGATGATTTTCCACTTCACTCTGAAATTCTTTGAACTTTTCAAATGTTTCAGACTTATGTTTCATTAAGTAGATATACCCATATCTGCTTAAATCATCTGTGAAGGTGAGAAAATAACGATATCCGCCACGAGCTTCAATATTCATCGGACCACATACATCTGTATGTATGATTTCCAACAAATCTGTTGCTCTCTCCATAGTACCGGAGAACGGTGTTTTAGTCATCTTGCCCATGAGGCACGGTTCGCAAGTACCAAGTGATTCATAATCAAGTGGTTCCAAAAGTCCATTAGTATGGAGTTTCTTCATGCGCTTTATACCGATATGACCTAAACGGTAGTGCCACAAATAAGTTGCACTATCATTATCAACTCTGCATCTTTTGGCTTCAACATTATGAATATGTGTATCACTACTATCGAGATTCAATAAGAATAGACCACTCTTCAAGGGTGCATGACCATAAAAGATATTACACATATAAATAGAACAACCATTATTCTCTGATTTAAATGAATAACCGTCTCGCATTAAACAAGATCCGGATATAATGTTCATGCTCAACGCTGGCACCAAATAACAATTATTTAGGTCTAATACTAATCCCGAAGGTAGATGTAGAGGTAGCGTGCCGACCGTGATCACATCGACTTTGGAACCGTTTCCCACGCGCATCGTCACCTCGTCCTTAACCAATCTTCGCTTAATCCGTAGTCCCTGTTTCGAGTTGCAAATATTAGCAACATAACCAGTATCAAATACCCAAGTGCTACTGCGAGCATTAGTAAGGTACACATCAATAACATGTATATCACATATACCTTTGTTCACCTTGCCATCCTTCTTATCCGCCAAATACTTGGGGCAGTTCCGCTTCCAGTGACCAGTCTGCTTGCAGTAGAAGCACTCAGTTTCAGGCTTAGGTCCAGACTTGGGTTTCTTCTCTTGAGCAGCAACTTGCTTGCCGTTCTTCTTGAAGTTCCCCTTTTTCTCCCCTTTGCCCTTTTTCTTGAAACTAGTGGTCTTGTTAACCATCAACACTTGATGCTCCTTCTTGATTTCTACCTTCCGCAGCTTTCAGCATTGCGAAGAGCTCGGGAATAGTCTTGTTCATCCCTTGCATATTATAGTTCATCACGAAGCTCTTGTAGCTTGGTGGCAGTGATTGGAGAATTCTATCAATGACGCAATCATCTAGAAGATTAACTCCCAATTGAATCAAGTGATTATTATACCCAGACATTTTGAGTATATGCTCACTGACAGAACTGTTCTCCCCCATCTTGCAGCTATAGAACTTATTGGAGACTTCATATCTCTCAATCCGGGCATTTTCTTGAAATATTAACTTCAACTCCTGAAACATCTCATATGCTCCATGACGTTCAAAACGTCGTTGAAGTCCCGATTCTAAGACGTAAAGCATGGCACACTGAACTATCGAGTAGTCATCAGCTTTGCTCTGCCAGACGTTCATAACATCTGGTGTTGCTCCAGCAGCAGGCCTGGCACCCAGCGGTGCTTCCAGGACGTAATTCTTCTATGCAGCAATGAGGATAATCCTCAAGTTACGGACCCAGTCCGTGTAATTGCTACCATCATCTTTCAACTTTGCTTTCTCAAGGAACGCATTAAAATTCAACAGAACAACAGCACGAGCCATCTATCTACAATTAACATAAACAAGCAAGATACTATCAGGTACTAAGTTCATGATAAATTTAAGTTCAATTAATCATATTACTTAAGAACTCCCACTTAGATAGACATCCCTCTAATCCTCTAAGTGATTACGTGATCCAAATCAACTAAACCATGTCCGATCATCACGTGAGATGGAGTAGTTTCATCGGTGAACATTATTATGTTGATCATATCTACTATATGATTCACGCTCGACCTTTCGGTCTCCGTCTTCCGAGGCCATATCTGTATATGCTTGGCTCGTCAAGTATAACCTGAGTATTCCGCGTGTGCAACTGTTTTGCACCCGTTGTATTTGAACGTAGAGCCTATCACACCCGATCATCACGTGGTGTCTCAGCACGAAGAACTTTCGCAACGGTGCATACTCAGGGAGAACACTTCTTGATAATTTAGTGAGAGATCATCTTATAATGCTACCGTCAATCAAAGCAAGATAAGATGCATAAAAGGATAAACATCACATGCAATCAATATAAGTGATATGATATGGCCATCATCATCTTGTGCTTGTGATCTCCATCTCCGAAGCACCGTCGTGATCACCATCGTCACCGGCGCGACACCTTGATCTCCATCGTAGCATCGTTGTCGTCTCGCCAATCTTATGCTTCCACGACTATCACTACCGCTTAGTAATAAAGTAAAGCATTACATCGCGATTGCATTACATACAATAAAGCGACAACCATATGGCTCTTGCCAGTTGCCGATAACTCAGTTACAAAACATGATCATCTCATACAATAAAATTTAGCATCATGCCTTGACCATATCACATCACAACATGCCCTGCAAAAACAAGTTAGACGTCCTCTACTTTGTTGTTGCAAGTTTTACGTGGCTGCTACGGGCTTAAGCGAGAACCAATCTCACCTACGCATCAAAACCACAACGATAGTTTGTCAAATAGACTCCGTTTTAACCTTCGCAAGGACCGGGCGTAGCCACACTTGGTTCAACTAAAGTTGGAGAGACAGTCGCCCGCAAGCCACCTGTGTGCAACGCACATCGGGAGAACCGGTCTCGCGTAAGCGTACGCGTAATGTTGGTCCGGGTCGTCTCGTCCAACAATACCGCCGAACCAAAGTATGACATGCTGGTAGGCAGTATGACTTATATCGCCCACAACTCACTTGTGTTCTACTCGTGCATATAACATCAAACCATAAAACCTAGGCTCTGATACCACTGTTGGGAATGTAGTAATTTCAAAAAAATTCCTACGCACACGCAAGATCATGGTGATGCATAGCAACGAGAAGGGAGAGTGTTGTCTACGTATCCACGCAGACCGACTGCGGAAGCGATCACACAACGTAGAGGAAGTAGTCGTACGTCTTCCCGATCTGACCGATCCATGCACCGTTACTCCGGCACCTCCGAGTTCTTAGCACACGTACAGCTCGATGACGATCCCCGGGCTCCGATCCAGCAAAGCGTCGGGGAAGAGTTCCGTCAGCACGACGACGTGGTGACGATCTTGATGTTCTACCGTCGCAGGGCTTCGCCTAAGCACTGCTACAATATGATCGAGGTGGAATATGGTGGCAGGGGGCACCGCACACGGCTAAGGAACGATCTCAATGATCAACTTGTGTGTCTAGAGGTGTCCCCTGCCTCCGTATATAAAGGAGCCAAGGGGGAGGGGTGCGGCCAGCCCTATGGAGGCGCAGGAGGAGTCCTACTCCTACCGGGAGTAGGACTCCCCCCCAATCCTAGTTGGACTAGGATTCCCCGAGGGGGAAAGAGAGAGAGGGGGGCCGGCCACCTCTCCTAGTCCTAATAGGACTAGGGGAGGGGGAGGTGCGCAGCCCACCTTGGGCTGCCCCTTATCCTTTCCACTAAAGCCCACTAAGGCCCATATGGCTCCCGGGGGGTTCCGGTAACCTCCCGGTACTCCGGTAAAATCCTGATTTCACCCGGAACACTTCCGATATCCAAATATAGGCTTCCAATATATCAGTATTTATGTCTCGACCATTTCGAGACTCCTCGTCATGTCTGTGATCTCATCCGGGACTCCGAACTAACTTCGGTACATCAAAATGCATAAACTCATAATAACTGCCATCGTAACGTTAAGCGTGCGGACCCTACGGTTCGAGAACAATGTAGACATGACTGAGACACGTCTTCGGTCAATAACCAATAGCGGGACCTGGATGCCCATATTGGCTCCTACATATTCTACGAAGATCTTCATCGGTCAGACCGCATAACAACATACGTTGTTCCCTTTGTCATCGGTATGTTACTTGCCCAAGATTCGATCGTCGGTATCCAATACCTAGTTCAATCTCGTTACCGGCAAGTCTCTTTACTCGTTCCGTAATACATCATCTCACAACTAACATATTAGTTGTAGTGCTTGCAAGGCTTATGTGATGTGCATTACCGAGAGGGCCCAGAGATACCTCTCCGACAATCGGAGTGACAAATCCTAATCTCGAAATACGCCAACCCAACATCTACCTTTGGAGACACCTGTAATGCTCCTTTATAATCACCCAGTTACATTGTGACGTTTGGTAGCACCCAAAGTGTTCCTCCGGCAAACGGGAGTTGCATAATCTCATAGTTATAGGAACATGTATAAGTCATGAAGAAAGCAATAGCAACCTACTAAACGATCGGGTGCTAAGCTAATGGAATGGGTCATGTCAATCAGATCATTCAACTAATGATGTGACCTCGTTAATCAAATAACAACACGTTGTTCATGGTTAGGAAACATAACCATCTTTGATTAACGAGCTAGTCAAGTAGAGGCATACTAGTGACACTCTGTTTGTCTATGTATTCACACATGTATTATGTTTCCGGTTAATACAATTCTAGCATGAATAATAAACATTTATCATGATATAAGGAAATAAATAATAACTTTATTATTGCCTCTAGGGCATATTTCCTTCAGAATGTTGTTCAGAGTCCCGTATGAGATCCCGGACGTCACGAGGAGTTCCGGAAAGGTCCATAGGTGAAGATTTATATATAGGAAGTTGTCATATGGTCACCGGAAAGGTTCGGGGGCATATCGGTATTGTACCGGGGCCACCGGAGGGGTTCCGGGGGTCCACCGGGAGGGGCCACCTCTCTCAGAGGGCCTCATGGGCCGTAGAGGAAAGGGAACCAACCCCAAGTGTGCTGGGCGCATCCCCCCTTGGGCCCATGCGCCTAGGGTTGGGGGAAACCCTAGAGGGGGCACCCCCCTTGCTTGGGGGGCAAGCCACCCCCTTGGCCGCCCCCCTCTAGATCTCATCTAGAGGGGGCCGCCCCCTTCCTCCTTCCCCTATAAATAGAGGGGCAAGGGGAGGGCTGCACACCATATCCAAGGCGCAGCCCCTCCCCTCCCCAACACATCTCCTCCTCCGTTAAAGCTTGGCGAAGCCCTGCCGGAGTACTGCTGCTCCACCACCACCACGCCGTCGTGCTGCTGTTGGAGCTCTCTTCCTAAACCTCTCCCTCCTTCTTGCTGGATCAAGGCGCGGGAGATGTCTCTGCTCTGTTCGTGTGTTGAACGCGGAGGTGCCGTCCGTTCGGCGCTAGGATCATCGGTGATTTGGATCACGTCGAGTACGACTCCGTCAACCCCGTTCTCTCGAACGCTTCCGCTCGCGATCTACAAGGGTATGTAGATGCAATCCTCTCCCTCTCATTGCTAGATGACTCCATAGATTGATCTTGGTGATGCATAGAAAATTTTAAATTTCTGCTACGATCCCCAACAGTGGCATCATGAGCTAGGTCTATGCGTAGTTTCTATGCACGAGTAGAACACAAGTTGTTGTGGGCGTCGATTTTGTCAATTTACTTGTCGTTACTAGTCTTATCTTGATTCGGCGGGATCGTGGGATGAAGCGGCCCGGACCGACCTTACACGTATGCTTACGTGAGACTGGTTCCATCGACTGACATGCACTAGTTGCATAAGGTGGCTAGCGGGTGTCTGTCTCTCCCACTTTAGTCGGATCGGATTCGATGAAAAGGGTCCTTATGACGGGTAAATAGAAATTGGCATATCACCTTGTGGTTTTGGCGTAGGTAAGAAACGTTCTTGCTAGAAACCTATAGCAGCCACGTAAAAACTTGCAACAACAATTAGAGGACGTCTAACTTGTTTTTGCAGCATATGCCATGTGATGTGATATGGCCAAAAGGATGTGATGAATGATATATGTGATGTATGAGATTGATCATGTTCTTGTAATAGGAATCACGACTTGCATGTCGATGAGTATGACAACCGACAGGAGCCATAGGAGTTGTCTTAATTTATTTATGACCTGTGTGTCAACATAAACGTCATGTAATTACTTTACTTTATCGCTAACCGTTAGCCATTGTAGTAGAAGTAATAGTTGGCGAGACAACTTCATGAAGAAACGATGATGGAGATCATGATGATGGCGGTCATGGTGTCATGCCGGTGACGATGATGATCATGGCGCCCCGAAGATGGAGATCAAAAGGAGCAAAATGATATTGGCCATATCATGTCACTATTTGATTGCATGTGATGTTTATCATGTTTTACATCTTATTTGCTTAGACTGACGGTAGCATAAATAGGATGATCCCTCGCAATAATTTCAAGAAAGTGTTCCCCCTAACTGTGCACCATTGCTAAGGTCCATTGTTCCGAAGCACCACGTGATGATCGGGTGTGATAGGTTCTAACGTTCGCATACAACGGGTGTAAGCCAGATTTACACACGCAATACACTTAGGTTGACTTGACGAGCCTAGCATGTACAGACATGGCGTCGGAACACGGAAGACTGAAAGGTCGAACTCGTATAGAAGATACGATCAACATGAAAATGTTCATCGATGATGACTAGTCCGTCTCACGTGATGATCGGACACGGCCTAGTTGACTCGGATCATGTATCACTCAGATGACTAGAGGGATGTCTATCTGAGTGGGAGTTCATTAAATAATTTGATTAGATGAACTTAATTATCATGGACATAGTCTAAAAATCTTTGTAATATGTCTTGTAGATCAGATGGCCCACGCTAATGTTGCCCTCAACTTCAACGCGTTCCTAGAGAAAACCAAGCTGAAGGACGATGGCAGCAACTACACGGACTGGGTCCGTAACCTGAGGATTATCCTCATAGCTGCCAGGAAAGCATATGTCCTTGATGCACCGCTAGGTGAAGCACCTGTTTTCCCTACAGAACAAGACGTTATGAACTCTTGGCAGACGCGTAGTGATGATTACTCCCTGGTTCAGTGCGGCATGCTTTACAGCTTAGAACCGGGGCTCCAAAAGCGTTTTCAGCAACATGGAGCATATGTGATGTTCCAAGAGCTGAAAATGGTTTTCCAAGCTCATGCCCGGGTCGAGAGATATGAATTCTGATAACCCACAAGTATAGGGGATCGCAACAGCATTCAAGGGTAGAGTATTCAACCCAAATTTATTGATTCGACACAAGGGGAGCCAAAGAATATTCTCAAGTATTAGCAGCTGAGTTGTCAATTCAACCACACCTGGAAACTTAATATCTGCAGCAAAGTGTTTAGTAGCAAAGTAATATGATAGTGGTGGTAGAGGCAACAAAAGTAAAGACAGCAAAAGTAATGTTTTTGGTATTTTGTAGTGATTGTAATAGTAGCAGTGGGAAAGTAAATAAGCGTAAACCAGTATATGGAAAACTCGTAGGCACCGGATCAGTGATGGATAATTATGCCGGATGCGGTTCATCATGTAACAGTCATAACATAGGGTGACACAGAACTAGCTCCAATTCATCAATGTAATGTAGGCATGTATTCCGTATATAGTCATACGTGCTTATGGAAAAGAACTTGCATGACATCTTTTGTCCTACCCTCCCGTGGCAGCGGGGTCCTATTGGAAACTAAGGGATATTAAGGCCTCCTTTTAATAGAGAACCGGAACAAAGCATTAGCACATAGTGAATACATGAACTCCTCAAACTATGGTCATCACCGGGAGTGGTCCCGATTATTGTCACTTCGGGGTTGCCGGATCATAACACATAGTAGGTGACTATAGACTTGCAAGATAGGATCAAGAACTCACCTATATTCATGAAAACATAATAGGTTCAGATCTGAAATCATGGCACTCGGGCCCTAGTGACAAGCATTAAGCATAGCAACATGAATCTCAGAACATAATGGATACTAGGGATCAAACCCTAACAAAACTAACTCGATTACATGATAAATCTCATCCAACCCATCACCGTCCAGCAAGCCTACGATGGAATTACTCATGCACGGCGGTGAGCATCATGAAATTGGTGATGGAGGATGGTTGATGATGACGACAGCGACGAATCCCCCTCTCCGGAGCCCCGAACGGACTCCGGATCAGCCCTCCCGAGAGGTTTTAGGGCTTGGCAGCGGCTCCGTATCGTAAAACGCGATGATTTCTTCTCTCTGATTTTTTTCTCTCCGAAAGCAAATATATAGAGTTGGAGTTGGCGTCGGAGGGCATCCAGGGGGCCCACGAGGTAGGGGGGCGTGCCCCCACCCTCGTGAACAGGGTGTCGGCCCCCTGGTCTTCATATTTGGCGATGATTTTTTACTGTTTTTCTAAGATGTTCCGTGGAGTTTCAGGTCATTCCGAGAATATTTGTTTTCTGCACATAAAACAACACCATGGCAATTCTGCTGAAAACAACGTCAGTCCGGGTTAGTTCCATTCAAATCATACAAGTTAGAGTCCAAAACAAGGGCAAAAGTGTTTGGAAAAGAAGATACGACGGAGACGTATCAACTCCCCCAAGCTTAAATCCTTGCTTGTCCTCAAGCAATTCAGTTGAAAAACAAAAAGAAAGAAAGAAGAACTTTTACAAACTCTGTTTGCTCTTGTTGTTGTAACTATGTCAAGCCAGCATTCAAGTTTTCAGCATAGATCATAACTAACCACATTTGCAATAATTCTCAGGTCTCATAATTACTCATATCAATAGCATAATCAACTAGCAAGTCATAATAATAAACCTCGGATGACAACACTTTCTCAAAACAATCATAATATGATATAACAAGATGGTATCTCGCTAGCCCTTTCTGAGACCGCAAAACATAAATGCAGAGCACCTTTAAAGATCAAGGACTGACTAGACATTGTAATTCATGGTAAAAGAGATCCAATCATAGTCACACCCAATATAAATTAATAGTGACGAATGCAAATGACAGCTGTGCTCTCCAGCTAGTGCTTTTTAATAAGAGGGTGATGACTCAACATAAAAGTAGATGGATATGCCCTTCGCAGAGGGAAGCGGGGATTTGTAGAGGTGCCAGAGCTCGGTTTTGCAATAGACATAAATTGTATTTTGAGCGGTATACTTTCATTGTCAACGTAACAACTAAGAGATGGCGATATCTTCCATGCTAAACACATTATAGGCGGTTCCCAAACAGAATGGTAAAGTTTATACTCCCCCTCCACCAACAAGCATCAATCCATGGCTTGCTCGAAACAACGAGTGCCTCCAACATACATCAGGTCCTAGGGGGAGTTTTGTTTTTAATTAATTTTGATTTAGTTTGCATAAAGCATGGGACTGGGCATCCCGGTGACCAGCCATTTTCTCGTGAGTGAGGAGCGGAGTCCACTCCTCTTGAGAATAACCCGCCTAACACGGAAGATAAGGACAGCCTTGGTTGATACATGAGCTATTCGAGCATACAAAACAGAATGTTTATTTGAAGGTTTAGAGTTTGGCACATACAAATTTACTTGGAACGGCAGGTAGATACCACATATAGGAAGGTATATTGGACTCATCTGGAATAACTTTGGGGTTTAAGGGATTGGATGCACAAGCAGTATTCCCGCTTAGTACAAGTGAAGGCTAGCAAAAGACTGGGAAGCGACCAACTAGAGAGCGACAACAGCCATGTACATGCATTAAAATTAATAAACATTGGATGCAAGCATGAGTAGGATATAATCCACCATGAACATAAATATCGTGAAGGCTATGTTAATTTTGTTTCAACTACATGCGTGAACATGTGCCAAGTCAAGTCACTCAAATCATCCAAAGGAGGATACCACCCCATCATAACCATCTCAATAGCATGTTGGCACACAAGGTAAATCATTATAACTCATAGCTAATCAAGCATGGCACAAGCAACTATGATCTCTAATTGTCATTGCAAACATGTTTATTCATAATAAGCTGAATCAAGAACGAGGGACTCATCATATTTACAAAAACAAAAGAGGTTGAGTTCATACCAGCTTTTCTCATCTCAGTCAGTCCATCATATATCATCATAATTGCCTTTCACTTGCATGACCGAACGGTGTGAATAATAATAAAAGTGTATGTGCATTGGACTAAGCTGGAATCTGCGAGCATTCAATAAACAGGAGAAGACAAGGCAATATGGGCTCTTGGTTAGATCAACAATAATGCAAATAAGAGCCACTTCAACAATTTAATTATGGTCTTCTCCTACTGACCCCCCAAAGAAAAAAAAAGAAATAAAACTATTTACACAGGAAAGCTCCCAACAAGCAAAAGAAGAACGGGAAATATTTTTGGGTTTTCTTTTTTTATTACTACTACAGCAGAGAAAATAAACTACTACTAATTTTTTTGGCTTTTCTTAAGGTTTAACAAACACACAAGAAGAAAGCAGGAAAAAGAAACTAAACTAGCATGGATATTACAGAGAAAAAGTATGAGCACTGACATCTAGCAACGAGTGTGTGTGAGCATAAATGTAATGTCGGTGAGAAATACGTACTCCCCCAAGCTTAGGCTTTTGGCCTAAGTTGGTCTATTGCCACGGCTGGCCTGGCTGATATCCATAATAATAGTTTTTGGGGTCGTACTGTGATGAGGAAGAAGAAGGCTCCGATTGCCACTGGCTGGCAATCATCTCCGGATCCCACTGATAGTTAGACTGTCGTGAAGGATCAAATTGCGGTTCCGGTTCTGGCTCGTCGGCTGGTGCAGGGTTCCGGTAGGCGTGAATAGCCGTCAACGGAACAAGGTACATGCCTACAGTCAAATCAAACAAAGAAGGAGCAGGCAGGATAATAGTCTCATGATGATGTTTGTTAAAGAACAATTGATATTTAAGCTCTCCTGCCCTATTCTTAACAATAAAATCATGTGCCGCCATACTTTTATGATCTAGATAAACACGGGGCAGCACCTTTTCTTCCTTCTCAGCATGCCTAATAGGTATGTTAAAATGTACGACTAGGCGTGTAGCATAGATGCCTCCAAAGATGGGGCCTTTGGTACGGTTCATACTTAACCGTCTAGCAATAATACCGCCCATACTAAAAGTGTTATCACTGTATAAACCGTGGAGCAGAATAATTATATCAGGGATACTAAGGTTTCCACAGTTTCCGCATCCAATTAAACAATGACTAGCAAATAATGCAAAGTAACGTAAAACATGAAAATGTATGCTAGTGATTCATGCATCGGAAACCTTCCTAGTTTCTCCTATAGTGATAGTGTCAATAAACCCAACCACATCATCATGATGTGGTTCTTCTGTCTTGCCCTCAAAAGGGACTAAACAAATCCGATAAAAATCATAAAGTGACATCTCCTTATGCTCATCATATAGATGAAACTCCACCGTAGGTGGTGAGTTCCTAGAATGAAAATGAAAGTTTTGCACAAAAGTATTTGTGAGTAAGAGATACTGATCGCATTGGTCGTGGAGGAAAGCGGTGAGGCCTGCATTGTGAGCCAATTCATGAAAATCTTCATAGATACCGGCTGCTCTCAAGAAATCATCAGAAGGCCATTCACACGCCTGAATCTCCACGGTGTGCGGCAAATTATACTTAGGCTTCGGTGCCTTTTCCTTCGAGCTTTGGCTCGATGAGCCCCTCAAAAATCTCCTCATTATTTTTCTGAAATAATCTGAAATTTTTATTAACTTCAAACAAAAGTGAACCAACTTCAATAAAACTGATAGCAACTACTCCTACAAGTGCCTAGAGCCTAAATCAAGCATTAGAACTACTTGGAACCATATAAATTTGACATGCAAGCTCAAGAACATGGTCACCTATGCAGCACAAATTTGTAAAGAATAAAGCACTAGAACAAAAACTAATTGGACTAATGGAGGAGTCACATACCAAGGAACAATCTCCCCAAGCAGTTTTGCGAGAGGTGCTTTGAGCAAGGAGATCGAAAATCACAGCAAAAGTGGCTCGAACTCGTGCTTGAGTTGGTTTTTCGGGTTTGTGTGAGACAGAGGAAGAAGATGGGTGCTGGGATAAGTGGAGGAGGGCCACCGTGGGCTCACGAGGAAGGGGGAGCGCCCTAAGGGGGGGCGCCCACCACCCTTGTGGCCAGGTGGCAGCTCCTCCCGCGGTAATTTTTGCACAGTAAATCCTCAAATATTCCCAAAAAAATCATATTAAATTGGCATGGCATTCTGAGGACTTTTATTTTCCAGATATTTTTATATTGCACGGATAAGTCAGGAAACAAACAGAAAAATACTATTTTTACTTTATTTCTACTAACTGACAGAAAATAAAGAGAAGGTACAGAAGGTGGTGCTTCTAGTTTCATCCATCTCATGCTCATTAAAAAGAATCCACTAACAAGGTTGATCAAGTCTTGTTAACAAACTCATTCCGATAATCATGAAACCAGAGAAATTTCGAATAACACTAAGTTACCTCAAGGGGGATATGCACATCCCCTATAATAAGTATATCATATTTATTTTTGACAGTAGGAAGAGGAAATTCAAAACCTCCAATTATAATCGATGGAATTTTTCCAATGGAGTTGATACTATGAACTTGAGGTTGTTTCCTCGGAAAGTGTACCGTATGCTCATTACCATTAACATGAAAAGTGACATTGCCTTTGTTGCAATCAATAACAGCCCCTGCAGTATTAAGAAAAGGTATTCCAAGAATAATAGACATACTATCATCCTCGGGAATATCAAGTATAACAAAGTCCGTTAAAATAGTAACATTTGCAACTACAACAGGCACATCCTCACAAATACCGACAGGTATAGCAGTTGATTTATCAGCCATTTGCAAATATATTTCGGTAGGTGTCAGCTTATTCAAGTCAAGTCTACGATATAAAGAGAGAGGCATAACACTAACACCGGCACCAAGATCACATAAAGCAGTTTTAATATAATTTCTTTTAATGGAGCAAGGTATAGTAGGTACTCCGGGGTCTCCAAGTTTCTTTGGTATTCCACCCTTAAAAGTATAATTAGCAAGCATGGTGGAAATCTCAGCTTCCGGTATCTTTCTTTTATTAGTAATGATATCCTTCATATATTTAGCATAAGGATTTGTTTTGAGCACATCAGTTAATCGCATACGCAAAAAGATAGGCCTAATCATTTCAGAAAAGCGCTCAAAATCCTCATCATCCTTTTTCTTGGATGGTTTTGGAGGAAAAGGCATGGGTTTCTGAACCCAAGGTTCCCTTTCTTTACCATGTTTCCTAGCAACAAAGTCTCTTTTATCATAACGTTGATTCTTTGATTGTGGGTTATCAAGATCAACAGCAGGTTCAATTTCTACATCATTATCATTACTAGGTTGAGCATCATCATGAACATCGTCATTAATATTTTCATTAGGTTCATGTTCATTACCAGATTGTGTTTCAGCATCAGACATAGAAATATCATTTGGATTATCAGGTGGTTCAGCAATAGGTTCACTAGAAGTTTGCACAGTTCTATCATTTTTCTTCTTCTTCTTTTTAGAAGAACTAGGAACATCAATATTATTTCTTTGAGAATCTTTCTCGATTCTCTTAGGGTGGCCTTCAGGATACAAAGGTTCCTGAGTCATTCTACCAGTTCTAGTAGCCACTCTAACAGCATAATCATTTTTCTTACTATTCATTTCATCAAGCACTTCTTTTTGAGCCTTAAGTACTTGTTCTACTTGAGTGGTAACCATAGAAGCATGTTTGCTAACAAGTTTAAGTTCACCTTTAATATTAGCCATATAATCACCCAAGTGTCTAATCATATAAGCATTTTCTTTTAATTGTCTGCCAAAATAAGCATTGAAGTCGTCTTGCTTAAACATAAAGTTATCAAACTCATCCAAGAACTGACTAGCAATTTTAGTAGGAGGAACTTCAGCTTTATCATATCTATAGAGAGAATTTACCTTTACTACCTTTGTCGGGATATCGGGGTCAGGAGGTTCTTCAATAAATAAAGAATTGAGATCATATGTTTCTTCAGCAGGCGGTATATTAAGACCATGTATTTCTTCAATAGGAGGTAAATTCTTAACGTCTTCAGCTTTAATACCTTTTTCTTTCATAGATTTCTTTGCCTCTTGCATATCTTCGGGACTGAGAAATAGAACACCTCTCTTCTTCGGAGTTGGTTTAAGAATAGGCTCAGTAATTGGAGCAGGAGCTGGCTCAGGAGGTGGCTCAGGAGGTGCCTAATTATTTTCATTTGTCAACATATTATTCAATAGAATTTCAGCTTCATCCGGTGTTCTTTCCGTGAAAAGAGAACCAGCACAACTATCCAGGTAATCTCTGGAAGCATCGGTTAGTCCATTATAAAAGATATCAAGTATTTTGGGTTTCTTAAGAGGATGATCAAGCAAAGCATTAAGTAACTTGAGAAGGCTCCCCCAAGCTTGTGGGAGACTCTCTTCTTTAATTTGCACGAAGTTGTATATTTCCCTCAAAGCAGCTTGTTTCTTATGAGCAGGGAAATATTTAGCAGAGAAGTAATAAATCATATCCTGGGGACTACGGACACAACCAAGATCAAGAAAATTAAACCATATCTTAGCATCACCCTTTAATGAGAACGGAAATATTTTGAGTATATAAAAGTAACGCGATCTCTCATCATTAGTAAACAGGGCAGCTATATCATTTAACTTAGTAAGATGTGCCACAACAGTTTCAGATTCATAGCCATAAAATGGATCAGATTCAACCAAAGTAATTATATCAGGATCAACAGAGAATTCATAATCCTTATCAGGAACACAGATAGGTGAAGTAGCAAAAGCAGGGTCAGGTTTCATTTTATCTCTAAGTGATTCTTTGTTCCATTTAACTAATAACCTCTTAAGCTCTTATCTATCTTTGCAAGCTAAAATAGCGGCAGAAGATTCCATATCAAAAAGATAACCCTCAGGAATAACAGGCATATTTTCATCATCACTATCATCATCGTATTCAGATTCAATAATTTCTTTTTCTCTAGCCCTAGCAATTTGTTCATCAAGAAATTCACCAAGGGGCACAGTAGTATCAGGCATAGAAGCAGTTTCATCATAAGTATCATGCATAGCAGAAGTGGCATCATCAATAACATGCGACATATCGGAACGAATAGCAAAAGCAGGTGTAGGTGTCGCAAACTTACTCATAACAGAAGGTGAATCAAGTGCAGAGCTAGATGGCAGTTACTTACCTCCCCTCATAGTTGAGGGATAGATCTTGGTTTTTGGATCTCTCAAGTTCTTCATAGTGTCTAGCAGATATAAATCCCAAGTGACTCAAAGAATAGAGCTATGCTCCCCGGCAACGGCGCCAGAAATTTGTCTTGATAACCCACAAGTATAGGGGATCGCAACAGCTTTCGAGGGTAGAGTATTCAACCCAAATTTATTGATTCGACACAAGGGGAGCCAAAGAATATTCTCAAGTATTAGCAGCTGAGTTATCAATTCAACCACACCTGGAAACTTAATATCTGCAGCAAAATGTTTAGTAGCAAAGTAATATGATAGTGGTGGTAGCAGCAACAAAAGTAAAGACAGCAAAAGTAATGTTTTTGGTATTTTGTAGTGATTGTAACAGTAGCAGCGGGAAACCAGTATATGGAAAACTCGTAGGCACTGGATCAGTGATGGATAATTATGCCGGATGCGGTTCATCATGTAATAGTCATAACATAGGGTGACACAGAACTAGCTCCAATTCATCAATGTAATGTAGGCATGTATTCCGTATATATTCATAAGTGCTTATAGAAAAGAACTTGCATGACATCTTTTGTCCTACCCTCCCGTGGCAGCGGCGTCCTATTGGAAACTAAGGGATATTAATGCCTCCTTTTAATAGAGAACCGGAACAAAGCATTAGCACATAGTGAATACATGAACTCCTCAAACTATGGTCATCACCGGGAGTGGTCCCGATTATTGTCACTTCGGGGTTGCCGGATCATAACACATAGTAGGTGACTATAGACTTGCAAGATAGGATCAAGAACTCACCTATATTCATGAAAACATAATAGGTTCAGATCTGAAATCATGGCACTCGGGCCCTAGTGACAAGCAACATCAATCTCAGAACATAATGGATACTAGGGATCAAACCCTAACAAAACTAACTCGATTACATGATAAATCTCATCCAACCCATCACCGTCCAGCAAGCCTACGATGGAATTACTCACGCACGGCGGTGAGCATCATGAGATTGGTGATGGAGGATGGTTGATGATGATGACGGCGACGAATCCCCATCTCCGGAGCCCCGAACGGACTCCAGATCAGCCCTCCCGAGAGGTTTTAGGGCTTGGCGGCAGCTCCGTATCGTAAAACGCGATGATTTCTTCTCTCTGATTTTTTTCTCTCTGAAAGCAAATATATAGAGTTGGAGTTGGCGTCGGAGGGCATCCAGGGGGCCCATGAGGTAGGGCGCGCGCCCTAGGGGGGGCGCCCCCACCCTCATGAACAGGGTGTGGGCCCCCCCACCCTCATGAACAGGGTGTGGGCCCCCTGGTCTTCATCTTTGGCGAGGATTTTTATTGTTTTTTCTAAGATGTTCCATGGAGTTTCAGGTCATTCCGAGAATATTTGTTTTCTGCACATAAAACAACACCATGGCAATTCTGCTGAAAACAGCGTCAATCCGGGTTAGTTCCATTCTAATCATACAAGTTAGAGTCCAAAACAAGGGCAAAAGTGTTTGGAAAAGTAGATACGACGGAGACGTATCAAAGTCTCCGACAAGTTCTACAGTTGTAAGATGGAGGAGAATAGTTCCGTCAGCGAGCACATACTCAAAATGTCTGGGTTGCACAACCGCTTGTCTCGGCTGGGAGTTAATCTCCCGGATGAGGCGGTCATTGACAGAATCCTTCAGTCGCTCCCACCTCGCTACAAGAGCTTCGTGATGAACTTCAATATGCAGGGGATGATAAAGACCATTCCCGAGGTATATTCAATGCTGAAATCAGCGGAGGTGGAAATCAAAAAGGAACATCAAGTGTTGATGGTGAATAAAACCACTAAGTTCAAGAAAGGCAAGGGTAGAAAGAACTTCAAGAAGGACGGCAAGGGAGTTGCCGCACCCGGTAAGCAAGCTGCCGGGAAGAAGCCAAAGATTGGACCCAAGCCTGAGACTGAGTGCTTTTATTGCAAGGGAAACAGTCACTGGAAGCTGAACTGCCCCAAGTACTTAGCGGATAAGAAGGCCGGCAATACCAAAGGTATATGTGATATACATGTTATTGATGTGTACCTAACCAGCGCTCGTAGTAGCTCCTGGGTATTTGATACCGGTGTAGTTGCTCATATTTGTAACTCAAAACAGGAACTGCGGAATAGACGGAGGCTGGCGAAGGACGAGGTGACGATGCGCGTCGGGAATGGTTCCGAGGTCGATGTGATCGCCGTCGGCACGCTACCTCTACATTTACCTACGGGATTAGTTTTAAACCTCAATAATTGTGATTTAGTACCAGCTTTGAGCATGAACATTGTATCTGGATCTCGTTTAATGCGAGATGGATACTCATTTAAATCTGAGAATAATGGTTGTTCTATTTATATGAGAGACATGTTTTATGGTCATGCCCCGCTGGTCAATGGTTTATTCTTATTTAATCTCGAACGTGATGTTACACATATTCATAGTGTGAATGCCAAAAGGTGTAAGGTTGATAATGATAGTCCCACATACTTGTGGCACTGCCGCCTTGGTCACATTGGTGTCAAACGCATGAAGAAACTCCATGCAGATGGACTTTTGGAGTCTCTTGATTATGAATCATTTGACACGTGTGAACGATGCCTCATGGGCAAAATGACCAAGACTCCGTTCTCTGGAACAATGGAGCGAGCAACCAACTTATTGGAAATCATACATACTGATGTGTGCGATCCAATGAGTGTAGAGGCTCGCGGTGGCTATCGTTATGTTCTCACCCTCACTGATGACTTGGGTAGATATGGGTATGTCTACTTAATGAAACACAAGTCTGAGACCTTTGAAAAGTTCAAGGAATTTCAGAGTGAGGTTGAGAATCAACGTGACAGGAAAATCAAGTTCTTACGATCAGATCGTGGGGGAGAATATTTGAGTCACGAATTTGGCACGCACTTAAGGAAATGTGGAATAGTTTCACAACTCACGCCGCCTGGAACACCACAGCATAATGGTGTGTCCAAATGTTGTAATCGCACCCTATTGGATATGGTGCGATCGATGATGTCTCTTACCGATCTACCGCTATCATTTTTGGGTTATGCTATAGAGACTGCCGCATTCACTTTAAATAGGGCTCCGTCGAAATCTGTTGAGATGACACCGTATGAATTGTGGTTTGGTAAGAAACCTAAGCTGTCATTTCTGAAAGTTTGGGGATGCGATGCTTATGTCAAGAAACTTCAACCTGAAAAGCTCGAACCCAAATCGGAAAAATGCGTCTTCATAGGATACCCTAAAGAAACTATTGGGTATACCTTCTACCTCAGATCCGAAGGCAAGATCTTTGTTGCCAAGAATGGATCCTTTCTAGAGAAAGAGTTTCTCTCTAAAGAAGTAAGTGGGAGGAAAGTAGAACTTGATGAAGTATTGCCTCTTGAACCGGAGAGTGGCGCAGCTCAAGAAAATGTTCCTGATGTGCCTGCACCGACTAGAGAGGAAGTTAATGATGATGATCATGAAACTTCAGATCAAGTTGCTACTAAACTTCGAAGGTCCATGAGGACACGTTCCGCACTAGAGTGGTACGGCAACCCTGTCCTAGAAATCATGTTGTTAGACAATGGTGAACCTTCGAACTATGAAGAAGCGATGGTGGGCCCAGATTCTGACAAATGGCTGGAAGCCATGAAATCCGAGATAGGATCCATGTATGAAAATGAAGTATGGACTTTGACTGACTTGCCCGATGATCGGCGAGCCATAGAAAATAAATGGATCTTTAAGAAGAAGATAGACGTGGATGGTAATGTGACCATCTATAAGGCTCGGCTTGTCGCTAAGGGTTATCGACAAGTTCAAGGGGTTGACTATGATGAGACTTTCTCACCCGTAGCGAACTGAAGTCCGTCCGAATCATGTTAGCAATTGCCGCATTCTATGATTATGAGATATGGCAAATGGATGTCAAAACGGCATTCCTTAATGGTTTCCTTAAGGAAGAATTGTATATGATGCAGCCGGAAGGTTTTGTCGATCCTAAGAATGCTGACAAGGTGTGCAAGCTCCAACACTCAATCTATGGGCGGGTGCAAGCATCTCGGAGTTGGAACATTCGATTTGATGAGATGATCAAAGCGTTTGGGTTTACGCAGACTTATGGAGAAGCCTGTGTTTACAAGAAAGTGAGTGGGAGCTCTGTAGCGTTTCTCATATTATATGTGGATGACATACTATTGATGGGAAATGATATAGAATTCTTGGAAAGCATAAAGGCCTACTTGAACAAGTGTTTTTCAATGGAGGACCTTGGAGAAGTTGCATATATATTAGGCATCAAGATCTATAGAGATAGATCGAGACGCCTCATTGGTCTTTCACAAAGTACGTACCTTGACAAGATATTGAAGAAGTTCAATATGGATCAGTCCAAGAAGAGGTTCTTGCCTGTATTGCAAGGTGTGAGATTGAGCATGGCTCAATGCCCGACCACGGCAGAAGATAGAGAAAAGATGAGTGTCGTCCCCTATGCCTCGGCCATAGGGTCTATTATGTATGCCATGTTGTGTACCAGACCTGATGTAAACCTTGCCGTAAGTTTGGTAGGAAGGTACCAAAGTAATCCCGGCATGGAACACTAGACAGCGGTCAAGAATATCCTGAAATACCTGAAAAGGACTAAGGATATGTTTCTCGTTTATGGAGGTGACGAAGAACTCATCGTAAAGGGTTACGTCGATGCTAGCTTCGACATAGATCTGGATGACTCTAATTCACAAACCGGATACGTGTATATTTTGAATGGTGGGACAGTTAGCTGGTGCAGTTGCAAGCAAAGCATCATGGCGGGATCTACATGTGAAGCGGAGTACATGGCAGCCTCGGAGGCAGCACAAGAAGCAATCTGGGTGAAGGAGTTCATTACCGACCTAGGAGTTATTCCCAATGCGTCGGGCCCGATGACTCTCTGTTGTGACAACACTGGAGCTATTGCCCTTGCCAAGGAGCCCAGGTTTCACAGGAAGACCAGGCATATCAAGCGTCGCTTCAACTCCATTCATGAAAATGTTCAAAATGGATACATAGATATTTGTAAAGTGCATACAGACCTGAATGTTGCAGATCCGTTGACTAAACCTCTTCCTCGAGCAAAACATGATCAACACCAGAACTCTATGGGTGTTCGATTCATCACAATGTAACTAGATTATTGACTCTAGTGCAAGTGGGAGACTGTTGGAAATATGCCCTAGAGGCAATAATAAAGTGGTTATTATTATATTTCCTTGTTCATGATAATTGCCTACTGTTCATGCTATAATTGTGTTATCCGGAAATCGTAATACATGTGTGAATACATAGACCACAACATGTCCCTAGTGAGCCTCTAGTTGACTAGCTCGTTGATCAATAGATGGTTACGGTTTCCTGACCATGGACATTGGATGTCATTGATAACGGGATCACATCATTAGGAGAATGATGTGATGGACAAGACCCAATCCTAAGCATAGCGCAAGATCGTGTAGTTCGTCTGCTAAAGCTTTTCTAATGTCAAGTATCTTTTCCTTAGACCATGAGATTGTGCAACTCCCAGATACTGTAGGAATACTTTGGGTGTGCCAAACGTCACAACATAACTGGGTGACTATAAAGGTGCACTACGGGTATCTCCGAAAGTGTCTATTGGGTTGGCACGAATCGAGACTGGGATTTGTCACGCTGTATGACGGAGAGGTATCTTTGGGCCCACTCGGTAAGACATCATCATAATGAGCTCAATGTGACTAAGGGTTGGTCACGGGATGATGTGTTACGGAACGAGTAAAGTGACTTGCCGGTAACGAGATTGAATGAGGTATTGGGATACCGACGATCGAATCTCGGGCAAGTAACGTATCGATTGAGAAAGGGAATTGTATATGGGATTGCTTGAATCCTCGACATCGTGGTTCATCCGATGAGATCATCGTGGAACATGTGGGAGCCAACGTGGTTATCTAGATCCCGCTGTTGGTTATTGGCCGAAGAGTTGTCTCGGTCATGTCTGCATGGTTCCCGAACCCGTAGGGTCTACACACTTAAGGTTTGATGATGCCAGGGTTATTAGAAAGGCTTGTGTGTGATTACCGAATGTTGTTCGGAGTCCCGGATGAGATCTCGGACGTCACGAGGAGTTCCGGAATGGTCCAGAGGTGAAGATTTATATATAGGAAGTTGTCATACGGTCACCGGAAAGGTTCGGGGGCATATGGGTATTGTACCGGGGCCACCGGAGGGGTTCCGGGGGTCCACCGGGAGGGGCCACCTCTCTCGGAGGGCCTCATGGGCCTTAGAGGAAAGGGAACCAGCCCTGAGTGGGCTGGGCGCATCCCCCCCTTGGGCCCATGCGCCTAGGGTTGGGGGGAAACCCTAGAGGGGGCGCCCCTTGCTTGGGGGGCAAGCCACCCCCTTGGCCGCCGCCCCCCTCTAGATCTCATCTAGAGGGGGCTGGGCCCCTTCCTTCTTCCCCTATAAATAGAGGGGCAAGGGGAGGGCTGCACACCACATCCAAGGCGCAGCCCCTCCCCTCCCCAACACATCTCCTCCTCCGTTAAAGCTTGGTGAAGCCCTGCCGGAGTACTGCTGCTCCACCACCACCACGCCGTCGTGCTGCTGTTGGAGCTCTCTTCCTCAACCTCTCCCTCCTCCTTGCTGGATTAAGGCGCGGGAGACGTCTCCGCTCCGTACGTGTGTTGAACGCGGAGGTGCCATCCGTTCGGCACTAGGATCATCGGTGATTTGGATCACGTCGAGTACGACTCCATCAACCCCGTTCTCTTGAACGCTTCCGCTTTCGATCTACAAGGGTATGTAGATGCACTCCTCTCCCTCTCGTTGCTAGATGACTCCATAGATTTATCTTGGTGATGCGTAGAAAATTTTAAATTTCTGCTACGATCCCCAACATCAGATCCTCTACCAACAAAAAAAATCCATCAAGCAGTCCAGAAAGTAAGATTTTCTCACCCTCTTGCTCACTTGGATCCAAAATTTCTTTTCAAGAAGCAGCGGCATGAGGCTCGCCGCACAACCCGGAACAGCAGCCAAACGGTCACTTCGACCGGTTTACCGAATACCCCGGTTAGAAAACGCCGACCTGAGGTCTCACCCACTTCTGGCACTTCTTATCCCAAGGCCGGCTATTTCTGACAACCTCTTAATCCGTCCGATTCGAATTATCAGGTGACACCTCCTTCATCATCCGGTGAATCAACGGCCACACAACTCCCTCCTCTTAAGACCGTTGCTGGGTAAGTATTTCAACTCAATCTTTTGATGTTTCACACTTTATATGCTATGCTAACCTTTGCGTTTGCTCTTTTTAGAGCCAAAGCCAGACCCAGTAAGAAGGCTCGGGTGAATAACCCGTCTGAAGACCATGTGGTGATTGAACCGGAGCTGACTACGGAACCGGAAGGTCCAAATACTGAGGCCACATTTGATGAACCACCCCCTCAAGATCATAATGTTGATGAACAAGCAGAAGTTGATACCGCTGTGCAAGATGATAAACCGAAGATTCCAGTCTGGACTGATGACGGACCTTCTAATCCAGTGAAGGCTACTAATATTCCATCAACTCCGGAAAAAGCTGTTGGTGACAAGGAAGATGAGGTTATCATTACTGGTGTTGGCCACACCTCTCCTGGCCATCCTACTATATTGGCAAAACATAGTGCCAAGGAAGAGCGTGCTGCCATGGAGAAAGGCAAGTGGAGCACCGATTTATCAAGCTATGCCCACCTTAACGCCCAAGAGCTCCATTCTGGTTTTCTGAACCGCTTGTACTCAAACCGTGACTATGAAGCTGGCTTAGTGAATTTAATGAAGGAACGTTATGAAGTAAGTACAAATCCTCTTCTCTCTTAAGTCAATTGTAAGTACCAATTACAGTAGCTCCCAAGGGCCGATTTATGATAATAATCAAAAACCGGGACTTCATAATACCATACTTCTTCATACTTATGCTCCAAGGGTCAGTTGATCCGTTAAAAATGAACCGGAGCTTTAGCACTGTATCCTTATAAATTTTGCCTGTGTAGTCCCCAAGGGCCGGTTTACCTTTCCAAGGTGAACCGGGACTTTTAGTTTACTGTTACTTTTGAGCAAATGTACATTAGCCCCCAAGTGCCAAGAATAATGCTTGTATTATACGCTTGGGACTTGAAATAATTTTTCTAAAATGAAGCGAATAGGCATTAGCCCCCAAGTGCAAAGTGCATAACTTGTTATACGCTTGGTACTTCAAATATACATAGCCCACTGATGATATATCTTGTCGTTGTAGGCCGAGCTGAGTAAGAAGGATGCCCAAACCGCTGACCTTCAGGAGAACATTAAATCTCAGCAAGCGGAGGCGTCCAAAGCCAAGGAAGAACTGACTAATGCCTTAGCGGCCATGGAGAAGCTGAAGGAAACCTTTAAGAAGGAGCGTGCAGATTGGGACAAAGAGAAGGCCGCTTTAGCAAAGAAGGCCGAAGACGCAGAAGCAACCCTGAAACTGGTGGTTGAAGAACTCACCGGTTTAAAGCAGCAAATAAACACTATGACTTCTGCTGTGTTTGGTAAGCGTCCTCATCTGACGTTTTTCAAGTCACCTTTTCCTTATCAGTTGTCGGTTTACTAATGCTTACAATGTCACAGGGACCCGCATTACCCATCTAGGCTCTGGTATGCGGATGAAGCTGAAGGCTGCCAATACATTGATAGAGCAGCTATATTCCGGATCCCAACAGGCTATCTGCGCTGCTGCTTACAACAAGCCTCCTCCAGCATTGATAAAAGAAACCATCGAGAAGCTGTCAATGCTGCCTGCCCGGTTGGATGAACTGAAAAAATCAGCTGCAAGGTCAGGCGTTGTTACTGCGCTAATCCGGGCCAAGGCATGGATTCCACATCTTGAACCGACAGATATTGGCCAAGGCTACCCCAGCGTAAAGGAAGACGGTTCAGAGTTCAACAATGATGATCTCCGAAGACTAACAAGGGAAATGTGACCCATAGCGAGCAAATTGGCGGATGAAACGGATCTGTCTCATTATCAGCCGGTTTATGATGTTGATTAGAAAAGATATCCCACGCCGATACATGATGTAGAGGATCTTGTTCCACCAATTCGTAAGCATACTTATGCCCCTGACATTGATCCTTCCCCCCTTATAAGTGAAGAAGCCGTGTTCCAAGCTTTAATCGGAATCGATTGGACAACAGTTGATTTCCAGCCACTGGGTAGAGAGGAGGATGCGCCAACTCAAGATGATCCTCAATCTTCAAGTCATCCAGATGCTGAATCCTAAACCGGAGGCCGGTTTATCTATCGCAGTCTTCCACTTGTTATTGAAACAATTATTCTGTGTGGGCTTTTAAAGCGCCTTGTAATAGGCTAGCTTAAACACTTATCTGTTATGCCATCGAGCATGTTTATTTTGCTTGATACTGATAACTCGCCATGCCCTTGGGATCTATTATATGCATAGTCCATTGCGGCTTTATTTAATTTGTTCCTGCATATAAGAACTTGAAAGTGTCCTCTGGTGCCTGCAACTCTGTCCAATCATTAATGAAGTCCACAAGTGCTTGGGATTTGATTGCTGTGCGAGGCATATATTTTATCCCGTGAGGTCCAAGCTCAATAGCCCACTTGGCAATCCGACCAGTTGCTTCTCTGTTTTGGATGATATCTCCCAGGGGGGCTAAACTAACCACTATGATAGGATGACCTTGAAAATAATGCTTGAGCTTCCGGCTTACCATGAAAACTCCATACACCAGCTTCTGCCAATGTGGGTACCTCTGCTTTCATTCAATAAGTACCTCGCTAATGTAATAAACCGGCCGTTGAACCGGATACTCCTTTCCGGGCTCCTTGCGCTCAACCACAATAGCCACACTAACAGCCCGGGCATTAGCAGCCACGTATAGCAATAAGGGCTCTTTATCGACCGGAGCCGCAAGGATGGGCGATTCAGCTAATTGTCTCTTCAAATCCTCGAACGCTTTATCAGCCGCGTCACTCCAGACGAAGTCATCCGTTTTCTTTAGCATCTGATACAAAGGGATAGCTTTCTCCCCAAGGCGACTGATAAAACGGCTTAATGCTGCAATCCGGCCCGCCAAACGCTGAACATCATTGATACATGCAGGTTTAGCCAGAGAGGTGATAGCTGTGATCTTCTCCGGATTAGCCTCAATGTCCCTGTTAGACACCAGGAAACCCAAGAGTTTGCCTGCTGGAACACCAAAGACACATTTGGCCGGATTAAGCATCATCTTGTAGACCCAGAGGTTGTTAAAAGTCTCTATGAGGTCATCTATCAATGTTTCCTCCTTCCTAGACTTCACCACAATATCATCCACATAACCATGGACATTGCGCCCAATCTATTTATGAAGACAATTCTGAACACAACGTTGATACGTCGCCTGGGCACTCTTGAGCCCAAAAGGCATAGATACATAGCAGAAGGCTCCAAAGGGAGTTATGAAAGTTGTCTTCTCCTGGTCCTTAACTGCCATTTTGATCTGATGATAACTGGAATAAGCAACCAGAAAACACAAATGGTCACAACCCGCCGTAGCATCAATAATATGATCAATACGATGGAGAGCAAAGGGATCAGCCGGACAGGCCTTGTCCAAGTCTGTGTAATCCACACACATACGCCAAGTGCCATTTTTCTTAAGTACCAGCACCGGATTAGCTAGCCACTCAGGGTGAAATACCTCCACGATAAACCCTGCTGCCAAAAGCCGAGCTACCTCCTCACCAATAGCCTTACGCCTCTCTTCATTGAAGCGGCGAAGAAACTGCCTGACCGGTTTAAACTTGGGATCTATATTAAGGGTGTGCTCAGGGAGTTCCCGCGGTACACCTTGCATGTCAGAAGGCTTCCATGCAAAGATGTCTCGGTTCTCACGGATGAACTCGATGAGTGTGCTTTCCTATTTTGGATCCAGGTTAGCACTAATGTTGAACTGCTGAGATGAATCGCCAGGAACAAAAGCAACCATCTTAGTATCTGCAGCCGATTTAAATTCCACCATCGGATCATGCTCTGTAGTTGGCTTTTTCAGAGAAGTCATATCTGCCGGATCAACATTGTCTTTATAAAACTTCAGCTCCTCTGTGGCACAAACTGACTCAGCATAAGCCGCATCACCTTCTTCACACTCCAAGGCTATCTTCCTGCTCCCATGTACTGTGATGGTGTTGGGGAACGTAGTAATTTCAAAAAAATTCCTACGCACACGCAAGATCATGGTGATGCATAGCAACGAGAGGGGAGAGTGTTGTCTACGTACCCTCGTAGACCGAAGCGGAAGCGTTGACGCAACGTAGAGGAAGTAGTCGTACGTCTTCCCGATCTGACCAATCCAAGCACCGTTACTCCGGCACCTCCGAGTTCTTGACACACGTACAGCTCGATGACGCTCCCTGGGCTCTAATCCAGCAAAGCTTCAGGGAGGAGTTCCGTCAGCACAACGGCGTGGTGACGATCTTGATGTTCAACTATCGCAGGGCTTCGCCTAAGCACCGCTACAATATGACCGAGGTGTAATATCATGGAGGGGGGCACCGCACACGGCTAAGGAACGATCACGAAGATCAACTTGTGTGTCTATGGGGTGCCCCTTGCCTCAGTATATAAAGGATGGAGGAGGAGGAGGCCGGCCAAGGCTTGGTGCGGCCAGGATGTGGAGTCCTACTAGGATTCCAAGTCCTAGTAGGAGTCCACCAAGAGGGGAGGAAAGGAGAAGGAAGTGGAGGAGAAGGAAAGGTGGCCGGCCCCCTTTTCCCTAGTCCAATTCGGACTAGATGGGAGGGGGGCGCAGCAGCCCCTTGGCCCTTTCTCCTCTTTCCACTAAAGCCCATCAAGGCCCATTGCTTCTCCCGTAACTACCCGGTACTCCGAAAAATACCCGAATCACTCGGAACCTTTCCGATGTCCGAATATAGTCGTCCAATATATCGATCTTTACATCTCGACCATTTAGAGACTCCTCGTCATGTCCCCGATCTCATCCGGGACTCCGAACTCCTTCGGTACATCAAAACTCATAAACTCATAATATAACTGTCATCGAAACCTTAAGCGTGCGGACCCTACGGTTCGAGAACAATGTAGACGTGACCGAGACACGTCTCCGGTCAATAACCAATAGCGGGACCTAGATGCCCATATTGGCTCCTACATATTCTACGAAGATCTTTATCGGTCAGACCGCATAACAACATACGTTGTTCCCTTTGTCATCGGTGTGTTACTTTCCTAAGATTCGATCGTCGGTATCCAATACCTAGTTCAATCTCGTTACCGGCAAGTCTCTTTACTCGTTCCGTAATACAACATCCCGCAACTAACTCATTAGTTGCAATGCTTGCAAGGCTTAAGTGATGTGCATTACCGAGAGGGCCCAGAGATACCTCTCCGACAATCGGAGTGACAAATCCTAATCTCGAAATACGCCAACCCAACATATACCTTTGGAGACACCTGTAGAGCTCCTTTATAATCACCCAGTTACGTTGTGACGTTTGGTAGCACACAAAGTGTTCCTCCGGCAAACGGGAGTTGCATAATCTCATAGTCATAGGAACATGTATAAGTCATGAAGAAAGCAATAGCAACATACTAAACGATCGGGTGCTAAGCTAATGGAATGGGTCATGTCAATCAGATCATTCAACTAATGATGTGATCCCATTAATCAAATGACAACTCTTTGTCCATGGTTAGGAAACATAACCATCTTTGATTAACGAGCTAGTCAAGTAGAGGCATACTAGTGACACTCTGTTTGTCTATGTATTCACACATGTATTATGTTTCCGGTTAATAGAATTCTAGCATGAATAATAAACATTTATCATGAAATAAGGAAATAAATAATAACTTTATTATTGCCTCTAGGGCATATTTCCTTCAGTCTCCCACTTGCACTAGAGTCAATAATCTAGTTCACATCGCTATGTGATTAACACCAATAGTTCACATCTTTATGTGATTGGTTCACATCTCCATGTGACTAACACCCAAAGGGTTTACTAGATTCGGTAATCTAGTTCACATCGCTATGTGATTAACACCCAAAGAGTACTAAGGTGTGATCATGTTTTGCTTGTGAGAGAATCTTAGTCAACGGTCTTTCACATTCAGATCCTTATGTATTTTGCAATTTTCTATGTCTACAATGCTCTGCACGGAGCTACTCTAGCTAATCGCTCCCACTTTCAATATGTATCCAGATTGAGACTTAGAATCATCTGGATCAGTGTCAAAAACTTGCAT
Source organism: Triticum urartu (assembly GCF_056163025.1). Taxonomy (NCBI): domain Eukaryota; kingdom Viridiplantae; phylum Streptophyta; class Magnoliopsida; order Poales; family Poaceae; genus Triticum; species Triticum urartu. Next base: position 563,807,236 of record NC_141875.1, read on the forward strand.
CGACGTAACCCTTTACGACGAACCTTTTTGTCACGTCCATAATCGAGAAACATATCCTTATTTCACTAAGGATAACTCTGACCGCTGTCCAGTGATCTACTCCTAGATCACTATTGTACTCCCTTGCCAAAACTAGTGTAGGGTATACAATAGATCTGGTATACAGCATGACATACTTTATAGAACCTATGGCCAAGGCATAGGGAATGACTTTTCATTCTCTTTCTATCTTCTGCTGTGGTCGGGCTTTGAGTCTTACTCAACTTCACACCTTGTAATACAGGCAAGAACTCTTTCTTTGACTGCTCCATTTTGAACTACTTCAAAATCTTGTCAAGGTATGTACTCATTGAAAAAACTTATCAAGCGTCTTGATCTATCTCTATAGATCTTGAAGCTCAATATGTAAGCAGCTTTACCGAAGTCTTTCTTTGAAAAACTCCTTTCAAACACTCCTTTATGCTTTACAGAATAATTTTACATTATTTCTGATCAACAATATGTCATTCACATATACTTATCACAAATGTTGTAGTGCTCCCACTCACTTTCTTGTAAATACAGGCTTCACCGCAAGTCTGTACAAAACTATATGCTTTGATCAACTCATCAAAGCGTATATTCCAACTCCGAGATGCTTGCACCAGTCCACAGATGGATCGCTGGAGCTTGCACATTTTGTTAGCACCTTTTGGATTGACAAAACCTTCTGGTTGCATCATATACAACTCTTCTTTAATAAATCCATTAAGGAATGCATTTTTGTTCATCCATTTGCTAGATTTCATAAAATGCGGCAATTACTAACATGATTCGGACAGACTCTAGCATAGATACGAGTGAGAAACTCTCATCGTAGTCAACACCTTGAACTTGTCGAAAAACCTTTTGCGACAATTCTAGCTTTGTAGATAGTAACACTACTATCAGCGTCCGTCTTCCTCTTGAAGATCCATTTATTCTCAATTGCTTGCTGATCATCGGGCAAGTCAACCAAAGTCCAAACTTTGTTCTCATACATGGATCACATCTCAGATTTCATGGCCTCAAACCATTTCGCGGAATCTGGGCTCATCATTGCTTCTTCATAGTTCGCAAGTTCGTCATGGTCTAGTAACATGACTTCCAGAACAGGATTACTGTACCACTCTGGTGCGGATCTCACTCTGGTTTACCTACGAGATTCGGTAGTAACTTGATCTGAAGTTACATGATCATCATCATTAGCTTCCTCACTAATTGGTGTAGTAGTTACAAGAACAGATTTTTGTGATGAACTACTTTCCAATAAGGGAGAAGGTACAATTACCTTATCAAGTTTTCTACTTTCCTCCCACTCACTTCCTTCGAGAGAAATTCCTTCTCCAGAAAGTTTCCGAACTTAGAAACAAAAGTCTTGCCTTCAGATCTGTGATAGAAGGTGTATCCAATAGTTTCCTTTGGATATCCTATGAAGACACATTTCTCCGATTTGGGTTCGAGCTTATCAGGTTGAAACTTTTTCACATAAGCATTGCAACCTCAAACTTTTAAGAAACGACATCTTTGGTTTCTTGCCAAACCACAGTTCATAAGGCATCGTCTCAACGGATTTTGATGGTGCCCTTTTAACGTGAATGCAGCTGTCTTTAATGCATAACCCCAAAACGATAGTGGTAGATCGGTAAGAGACATCATAGATCGCACCATATCTAATAAAGTACGGTTATGACGTTCGGACACACCATTACATTGTGGTGTTCCAGGTGGCATGAGTAGTGAAACTATTTCACATTGTTTTTAACTGAAGGCCAAACTCGTAACTCAAATACTCTTCTCTACGATCAGATCGTAGAAACTTTATTTTCTTGTTACGATGATTTTTCACTTCACTCTGAAATTTCTTTAAACTTTTCAAATGTTTCAGACTTATGTTTCATCAAGTAGATATACTCATATCTGCTCAAATCATCTGTGAAGATCAGAAAATAATGATACCTGTCGTGAGCCTCAATATTCATCAGACCACATACATCAGTATGTATGATTTCCAACAAATCTGTTGCTCGCTCCATTGTTCCGAAGAACAGAGTCTTTAGTCATCTTGCCCATGAGGCATGGTTCGCAAGCATTAACTGATTCATAATCAAGTGATTCCAAAAGCCCATCAGCATGGAGTTTCTTCATGCGCTTTACACCAATATGACCTAAACGGCAGTGCTACAATTAAGTTGCACTATCATTGTTAACTTTGCATCTTTTGGTTTCAATATTATGATTATGTGTATCACTACGATCGAGATCCAACGAACTATTTTCATTGGGTGTGTAACCATATAAGGTTTTATTCATGTAAACAGAACAACAATTTATTCTCTTACTTAAATGAATAACCGTATTACAATAAACATGATCAAATCATATTCATGCTCAATGCAAACACCAAATAACACTTATTTAGGTTCAACACTAATCCCGAAATTATAGGGAGTGTGCGATGATGATCATATCAATCTTGGAACCACTTCCAACACACGTCGTCACTTCACCCTTAACTAGTCTCTGTTTATTCTGCAAATCCCGTTTCGAGTTACGAATCTTAGCAACTGAACTAGTATCACATACTGAGGGTTTGCTATAAACACTAGTAAAGTACACATCAATAACATGTATATCAAATATACTGATGTTCACTTTGCCATCCTTCTTATCCGCCAATCACTTGGCATAGTTCCGCTTCCAGTGACCAGTCCCTTTGCAGTAGAAGTACTTAGTCTCAGGCTTAGGACCATACTTGGGCTTCTTCACTTGTGTAGCAACTTGCTTGCTGTTCTTCTTGAAGTTCCCCTTCTTCCCTCTGCCCTTTTCTTGAAACTAGTGATCTTGTCAACCATCAACACTTGATGTTTTTCTTGATTTCTACCTTCGTTGATTTCAGCATCACGAAGAGCTTGGGAGTTGTTTCCGCTATCCCTTGCATATTATAGTTCATCACGAAGTTCTACTAACTTGGTGATGGTGACTAGAGAATTCTGTCAATCACTATCTTATCTGGAAGATTAACTCCCACTTGATTCAAGCGATTGTAGTACCCAGACAATCTGAGCACATGCTCACTAGTTGAGCGATTCTCCTCCATCTTTTAGCTATAGAACTTGTTGGAGACTTCATATCTCTCAACTCGGGTATTTGCTTGAAATATTGACTTCAACTCCTGAAACATCTCATATGCTCCATGACGTTCAAAACGTCGTTGAAGTCCCGATTCTAAGACGTAAAGCATGGCACACTGAACTATCGAGTAGTCATCATATTGAGCTAGCCAAACGTTCATAACGTCTGCATCTGCTCCTGCAATAGGTCTGTCACCTAGCGGTGCATCAAGGACATAATTCTTCTGTGCAGCAATGAGGATAAACCTCAGATCACGGATCCAATCCGCATCATTGCTACTAACATCTTTCAACACAATTTTCTCTAGGAACATATCAAAATAAACATATGAAAGCAACAACGCGAGCTATTGATCTACAACATAGATATGCTAATACTACCAGGACTAAGTTCATGATAAATTAAAGTTCAATTAATCATATTACTTAAGAACTCCCACTTAGATAGACATCCCTCTAATCTTCTAAGTGATCACGTGATCCAAATCAACTAAACCATAACCGATCATCACGTGAGATGGAGTAGTTTTCAATGGTGAACATCGTTTATGTTGATCATATCTACTATATGATTCACGCTCGACCTTTCGGTCTCCGTGTTCCGAGGCCATATCTACATATGCTAGGCTCGTCAAGTTTAACCTGAGTATTCTGCGTGTGCAAAAACTGGCTTGCACCCGTTGTAGATGGACGTAGAGCTTATCACACCCGATCATCACGTGGTGTCTGGGCACGATGAACTTTGGCAACGGTGCATACTCAGGGAGAACACTTCTTGATAATTTAGTGAGAGATCATCTTATAATGCTACCGTCAATCAAAGCAAGATAAGATGCATAAAAAGATAAACATCACATGCAATCAATATAAGTGATATGATATGGCCATCATCATCTTGTGCTTGTGATCTCCATCTCCGAAGCACGGTCATGATCACCATCGTCACCGGCGCGACACCTTGATCTCCATCGTAGCATCGTTGTCGTCTCGCCGATCTTATGCTTCCACGACTATCGCTACCGCTTAGTGATAAAGTAAAGCATTACATCGTGATTGCATTGCATACAATAAAGCGACAACCATATGCCTCTTGCCAGTTGCCGATAACTCGGTTACAAAACATGATCATCTCATACAATAAAATTCATCATCATGCCTTGACCATATCACATCACAACATGCCCTGCAAAAACAAGTTAGACGTCCTCTACTTTGTTGTTGCAATTTTTACGTGGCTGCTACGGGGTTAAGCAAGAACCAATCTCACCTACGCATCAAAACCACAACGATAGTTTGTCAAATAGACTCCGTTTTAACCTTCGCAAGGACCGGGCGTAGCCACACTCGGTTCAACTAAAGTTGGAGAGACAGTCGCCCGCAAGCCACCTATGTGCAAAGCACGTCGGGGAAACCGGTCTCGCGTAAGCGTACGCGTAATGTTGGTCCGGGTCGTCTCGTCCAACAATACCGCCGAACCAAAGTATGACATGCTGGTAGGCAGTATGACTTATATCGCCCACAACTCACTTGTGTTCTACTCGTGCAAATAACATCAAACCATAAAACCAGGCTCGGATGCCACTGTTGGGGAACGTAGTAATTTCAAAAAAATTCCTACGCACACGCAAGATCATGGTGATGCATAGCAACGAGAGGGGAGAGTGTTGTCTACGTACCCTCGTAGACCGAAGCGGAAGCGTTGACGCAACGTAGAGGAAGTAGTCGTACGTCTTCCCGATCTGACCGATCCAAGCACCGTTACTCCGGCACCTCCGAGTTCTTGACACACGTACAGCTCGATGACGCTCCCCGGGCTCCGATCCAGCAAAGCTTCAGGGAGGAGTTCCGTCAGCACGACGGCGTGGTGACGATCTTGATGTTCAACTATCGCAGGGCTTCGCCTAAGCACCGCTACAATATGACCGAGGTGTAATATCGTGGAGGGGGGCACCGCACACGGCTAAGAAACGACCACGAAGATCAACTTGTGTGTCTATGGGGTGCCCCTTGCCTCAGTATATAAAGGATGGAGGAGGAGGAGGCCGGCCAAGGCTTGGTGCGGCCAGGATGTGGAGTCCTACTAGGATTCCCAAGTCCTAGTAGGAGTCCACCAAGAGGGGAGGAAGGGAGAAGGAAGTGGAGGAGAAGGAAAGGTGGCCGGCCCCCTTTTCCCTAGTCCAATTCGGACTAGAGGGGAGGGGGGCGCAGCAGCCCCTTGGCCCTTTCTCCTCTTTCCACTAAAGCCCATCAAGGCCCATTGCTTCTCCCGTAACTACCCGGTACTCCGAAAAGTACCCGAATCACTCGGAACCTTTCCGATGTCCGAATATAGTCGTCCAATATATCGATCTTTACGTCTCGACCATTTCGAGACTCCTCGTCATGTCCCCGATCTCATCCAGGACTCCAAACTCCTTCGTTACATCAAAACTCATAAACTCATAATATAACTATCATCGAAACCTTAAGCGTGCGGACCCTACGGTTCGAGAACAATGTAGACGTGACCGAGACACGTCTCCGGTCAATAACCAATAGCGGGACCTGGATGCCCATATTGGCTCCTACATATTCTACGAAGATCTTTATCGGTCAGACCGCATAACAACATACGTTGTTCCCTTTTTCATCGGTATGTTACTTGCCTGAGATTCGATCATCGGTATCCAATACCTAGTTCAATCTCGTTACCGGCAAGTCTCTTTACTCATTCCGTAATACAACATCCCGCAACTAACTCATTAGTTGCAATGCTTGCAAGGCTTAAGTGATGTGCATTACCGAGAGGGCCCAGAGATACCTCTCCGACAATCGGAGTGAAATAATAAACATTTATCATGAAATAAGGAAATAAATAATAACTTTATTATTGCCTCTAGGGCATATTTCCTTCAGATGGTCCCCTTATGACCTGGCATCTTAAGCTGCAGATAAACATAACACGGCCTTGCCATGAACTTAGCATAAGCCGGCCGTCCGAACAGGGCATGATACGGACTCTTGATTTTCACTACTTCAAAAGTCAATGTCTCTGATCTGGAATCATGATCATCTCCAAAAGCCACCTCTAAAGCTATCTTGCCAACTGGATATGCCGATTTACCAGGCACCACACCATGAAAGAAGGTGTTCGACGGTTTGAGATTCTTATCAGTCAGCCCCATGCGTCGGAAGGTATCGTCGTAAAGGATATTGATACTGCTCCCTCCATCCATAAGTACCTTGGTGAACTTGTAACCCCCAACTTGAGGTGCCACCACTAAGGCCAGATGACCTGGATTATCAACCCGGGGAGGATGATCTTCTCGACTCCATAAAATGGGTTGTTCAGACCAGCGCAAATACTAAGGCACCGCCGGTTCAACGGAGTTCACGACCCTTTTGTGAAGCTTCTGATCGCGCTTACACAAGCTAGTGGTAAAGACATGATACTGCCCACTATTCAACTGCTTTGGATTGCTCTGATAACCCGATTGCTGTTGCTGCTGATTCCCTTGATGATTATAACCTCCCTGATTGCCCTGATTACCTTGGCTGCCATGTCCGGTCTAATTGCCTTGGAATCCTGAACCGGAGCTGCCGCCTCCATAACCTGGCCCATGAAAACCGCCTCCTGAACCACCAGGCGGGCCATTGTCGTATTGAAACATATTGGAATTTTTGAACTCTCGCGTGATGAAACAATCCTTCCAAAGATGCGAAGCTGGCTTCTCCTTCGATCTGTGCTTTGGACAAGGTTGATTTAACAGGCGCTCCAGATTGGGGCCTGACCCTCAGCCCCGCTGGGGCGGTTTACCCTTGTGACGCTGACCGTTATCTTGGGCGTTGGTGTTAGCCACAAAGTCCAAGATGTTATCCGCGTTGCGCTTACCATTGTTCCCATGACCTGCCGGGTTATGTTGCTGCCCCTTGGCGCTGCCGTTCTTTTTCCCCTTCCCAGATTTGTCCTCCTCAGACTCAGGATCCTTGGTACTATCTGAATCGGCATACTTAACCAAAGCGGCCATAAGCGTTGACATGTCGTTGCAGTGGCGTTTGAGTCTTCCCAACTTTAGTTTCAACGGCATAAACCGGCAATTGCCTTCCAACGTCAAGACTGCTGTATCCGCATTGATGTGGTCTGATGAGTGCAAAATAACTGAGACTCGCTTCACCCAATGGGTTGTAGACTCCCCATCCTCTTGAACGCAGGCGGCTAGGTCCACAATTGACATAGGTTGCTTACACGTGTCCTTAAAATTCTGGATAAACCGGTTTTTTAACTCGGCCCATGACCCAACGGAGTTAGCTGGCAAACTTTTTAACCAAGTACGAGTTGTTCCTTCTAACATCATGGTGAAATACTTAGCACATACTGCTTCATCCACATCCAGCATCTCCATCGCCATCTCATAACTCTCAACCCATGACTCAGGGGGCAAATTGGTAGTATAATTGGGCACCTTACGAGGGCCCTTAAAATCCTTGGGCAGTCGCACATTAGGCAAGGCTGGGGTGAGGCACGGTACTCCCAAAGAACTGAAGACCACACCTGGCTCCACTGAGGTGGTTGGACGAACCGGAGTAGGCTGTCAAGCTGCATGCTGTGCTGCTAACTCGGCCTCTCGACGTGCTCGGCCATGATCCACCACATCTTGTGCATTATCACCAGCACCCGCCGGGTTACGGTGCCGTGCACTGCTTGACACAGCCGGTTCATCCACATGCCTGTTGTAAATCCGACTTGGACGGGGGGTGGAATGAATCCTCTCGCGACTATGCGAATAAGCCTGCTGTTGGGTTAAAGCCGTTTGAAGGAGCTCTCTAACCCATCGTGTCTCGACTGCCATCGGTGACTCGCCTTTGATTGGGAGAGCTGCCAATCGTGCAGCGGCGGCCACAATGTTATCCAATGGGTTAGAGTAATGACCCGGAGGTGTTGAGACATGTCGTGGTGGAATATTGTTCTGACAAGGCGGAGGCGTCGGATCCGTTGCACGAGGCTGAACTAGTGCCCCGGTCCCAGGTGCCTCCGCCCGGTTTACCACAGGTTGGTTGCTGGTGCCTGCCCCTAGTGTGTTAAAGAGATTCCTTGCCTCCAAAACCGACGGAAGGCGCGACTGGTATCTTCTCCTCATGGCGTCATCTGACACACTCTGATCCAGCATAAGCCGGTATGCCTGAGCCTCCAATCCGGCCCGCTCTGTAGCCATCCTGGCGTTTTCTGCTGCCAGGTCCGCTTTAGCCTGAGTTATCTGATCCTTCACCTTTGCAATCTCTACGTTGTGCTGATCCCGGTTTGTCGCGTCCACTTCCGCTGCCAGCAACGTCGCTAAAGCGTCGAACAGGTCGGACAAAACCTGAGCTGGAGGCGGCGCAGAGCCCCCTGATCCCGCTGGTGTTGCTGTTGTTGAACCGAAGATCATTGCCGTGGCGGTAGAAGAGTGTTGCGCTAGTTGTGTACCGGCCATGAAGACCGCGACCCGACTTGGCAGATCGAGGGGGTCCGTAATACTGTTGCCATCGGAACCTCCACTAATCCGGCCCTCCTGCAGTTGGTATAGCGACTCGGTTTCTCCAGTTGAAGACTCTTCATCAGAGCAGACAATGGTTTCGCCACCAGATGCCGATCCATCCTCATATTCCGCTCCATGGATGACACCTATGAAGGCGCGCTTTACGGCGGGCTGAACCTGGGCAGACCTCGCACGCTGAGCCGTCTCGACGATGTCGGTGCAGATATCCGGCTCAGGGCCCGGTTCGCCGATCTTGCCGATGAAGACATGAATTCCGCCAAAGGGGACCCGGTATCCGTGCTCAATTGAACCGGCCTCGGGACCCCATCCTGCATCGTCGATGTAGAGCTTGCCGCGATGACTCTTAGTCATCCGGCCCACGGTGTATCCCTTGAGTCCTTTGAAGCTATCCTTCAAGAACTCGAAACCATCGTGCGATAGCCCCATGGAGGGCGCCAACTGTCGTGGTTTTGTCACAGCAGATGTCCTTGTGAAAGGACTTAGTCGTGGAGCCATCGCTACGGGTTAGCCTAAAGGGGTTAAAGCGGACAAGGGATGCGATAGTTTTATACTGGTTTGGCCCCTTACGATGAAGGTGAAAGCCTACTCCAGTTGTGATGGAATTTCTAGGGTTTCGATGACCAGGGAGCGAATTCGTTTTGCCTGGCTTCGAGTTGTTGTGTGTTGTTCCTAAACCGCTGTCGGGTCGTCCCTTTATATACATAGGTCGACGCCCATCGGTTTACAGAGTCCCGAGGCCGGATCATCAACGTGTCCAACTCGGTCTCTATTCCTCCTATCTTACAATACAAGTTACATGATAATGTCGGTTTACATCTACAGGCCTTAACCCGCCTTTGGGCCTTGGGCCTTCATAAAGCGCCACCATCCTTTGTCTTCCTGGGCTTCTAATCCTCATAGAGTTAACCCGGCCACTCCTGGCCGGTTTACATTCATTAGTAATATCCCCAACAAGAGTTATGACTAGAGGTGGTAAAATGACTCAGGAACCTTTGTATCCTGAGGGCCATCCTAAGATAATTGAGCAAGATTCTTAGAAAAATATTATTGATGCACCTAGTCCTTTTAAAAGGAAGAGAAAGAAAAATGATAGGACTTTGCATGCTTCTAGTGAACCTGTTGTTGACACACCTAAGAATCCCGATGATATTTCTATTTCTGATGCTGAAACACAATCTGGTAATGAACATGAACATAGTAATAATATTAATGATGATATTCATGTTGATGCTCAACCTAGTAATGACAATGAAGTAGAGATTGAACCTGCTATTGATCTTGATAACCCACAATCAAAGAATCAACGTTATGACAAGAGAGACTTTGTTGCTAGGAAGCATGGTAAGGAAAGAGAACCATGGGTTCAGAAACCCATGCCTTTTTCTCCTAAACCATCCAAGAAAAAGGATGATGAGGATTTTCAGCGCTTTGCTGAAATGATTAGACCCATCTTTTTGCGTATGCGATTAACGGATATGCTCAAAATGAATCCTTATGCTAATTATATGAAAGATATTGTTACTAATAAAAGAAAGATACCGGAAGCTGAAATTTCGACCATGCTTGCTAATTACACTTTTAAGGGTGGAATACCTAAGAAAGTAGGATATCCCGGAGTACCGACTATACCATGCTCCATTAAAAGAAACTATGTTAAAACTGCTTTATGTGATCTTGGAGCCGGTGTTAGTGTTATGCATCTCTCTTTATATCGTAGACTTGATTTGAATAAGTTGACACCTACTGAAATATCTTTGCAAATGGCCGATAAATCAACTGCTATACCTGTCGGTATTTGTGAGGATGTGCCTGTTGTGGTTGCAAATGTTACTATTTTAACGGACTTTGTTATTCTTGATATTCCCGAGGACGATAGTATGTCTATTACTATCTATTACTCTTGGAAGACCCTTTTTGAATACTACAGGGGCTGTTATTGATTGCACCAAAGGAAATATCACTTTTCATGTTAATGGCAATGAGCACACGGTACACTTTCCGAGGAAACAACCTCAAGTTCATAGTATAAACTCTATTGGAAAAATTCCATCGATTATTTTTGGAGGTTTTGAATTTCCTCTTCCTACTACCAAGAAGAAATATGATATTCTTATTGTTGGGGATATGCATATCCCCGTTGAGGTAACCTAGTGTTATTCAAAAATTCTCCGGTTCCATGCAATTCGGAATGAGTTTGTTAACAAGACCTGATCAATCTTGTTAGTGGATTCCTTTTGATGAGCATGAGATGGATGAATTTAGAAAGCACAACTCTCTGTACCCCCTTTTTACTTTCTGTTATTTATATTAAATAAAGCAAAATTGGTATTTTTCTGTTTGTTATCTGAATTATCCATGCAATAAAAAATACCCCGAAAATAAAAGTTCTCCAAATGCCCTGAAATTTAAATATGATTTTATCTAGAATATTTTAGAATATCTGGCACTAAAAACATAGCAGGGGGAGCAAGCACCTGGCCACGACGGTGGAGAGCGCGCCCTGCCCCTTGGGCACGCCCCCTGCTTCCTGGGCCCATGGTGCCTCCCCTCCACTTATTCCAGCTACCACACACTCCTTCCTCCCACAAACATCACTAACCAGCTCAAACCCGAGTCCAAGCTCATTTTGCTACCATTTTAGATCTCCTTGCTCAAAGCACCTCTCACAAAACTGCTTTGGGGGATTGTTCCTTGGTATGTGACTCCTCCAATGGTCCAATTAGTTTTTGTTCTATTGCTTTATTCATTGCATATTTTTGCTGCTTAGGTGACCCTGTTCTTGAGCTTGCATGTCAAATTTATATGGTCAAAAGTAGTTTTGATGCATGATATTGCATCTAGGCACTTGTAGGAGTAGTTGCTATCAATTTTATTGAGTTTGGTTCACTTTTATTTTGAAGTTACTAAAAATTTCAGATATTTTCAGAAAAAGATGAAGAGATTTTTGAGAGGCTCATTGAGCCGAAGCTCGAAGGATAAGCAAAGTGAGGAGGATAAGAGGCCCAAGTATAATCTCTCTTGCACCGCGGAGGTCCGGCCGTGTGAATGTCCTAGTGATGATTTCTTGAGAGCAGCCGGGATTTATGACGATTTCTATGAATTGGCTGAGAATGCAGGCCTCACCGCCTTCCACCACGACCAACGCGAACAATATCTCTTACTCACCAATATCTTTGTGCAAAACTTTCATTTCCATGCTAGGAGCTCACCACCTACGGTGGAATTTTATTTATATGATAAGCATAAGGAGATGTCAATTCGTGACTTTTGTCGGGTTTGTTTGATCCCTTTTGAGGGCAGTGTAGAGGAACCACATCGTGACGATGTGGATGGGTTCATTGGTACCATTACTGTAGGGGAAATGAGGAAGGTTTCGGATGCACGAATTATTAGCATACACTTTCCTGTTCTACGTTACTTTGCTATATTTGCTAGTAGATGCTTAATTGGGCGCAGAAACTGTGGAAACCAGAGTGCCCCTGATATTGTTATTTTGCGCCATGCCTTATTCTGCGATGATACATTCAGCATGGGCGTTATTATTGCAAAGCGGTTAAATCTTAACCGTACTAAGGGCCCGTCCTTGGAGGCATCTTCGCCTCGAGCCTCGCTGCACATTTTAACATACCTATTAGGCATTATGAGAAGGAAGAAAAATTGTTGCCTCCTATTTATTTAGATTATAAGAGTATGGTAGCACATGATTTTATTGTTAAGAATGGGGAAAAGGAGCTTAAGTATAAATTAATATTTGGTAAAAATCATCCTGAGACTATTACCTTGCCTGCCCCTTCCTTGTTTGATTTATCTACAGGCAATTACCTTGTCCCATTGGAGGCCATTCACACCTACAGGAACCCTACAGCAGCTACAGAGCCAGAGCCGGAATCACAATTTGATCCTCCACGACAGTCTGATTTTCAGTGGGATCCGGAGGTGATTGCCAACCAGTGGCAATCCGAGGCTTCTTCACAGTACAACCCCAACTATTACTATGGATATCCGCCAGGCCAGCCATGGCCATAGACCAACTTAGGCCAAAAGCCTAAGCTTGGGGGAGTACGTATTTCTCACCGACATTACATTCATGTTCACACACTCATTGCTAGTTGTCGGTGCTCATACTTTTTCATTGTATCATCCATGCTAGTTTATTTTCCTTTTATGCCTTCTCCTTATGTGTTTAATAAACCTTGATAAAAAACAAAAAAAATTAGTTGTAGCTTTTAATTAGTTTATGTCCCATGCTTGTAGTAGTAATTAAAAAGAAAACCCATAAAGATTTCTCGTTCTTCTTTTGCTTGTTGGGAGCTTTCCCGTGTAAATAGTTTTATTTTCTTTCTTGTTCTTTGGGGGCGAGAGGAGAAGACCATAATGAAAATGTTAAAGTGGCTCTTATATGATTTATTGTTAATCTAACAAAGAGCCCATATTACCTTGTCTTCTCTCTTGAATTGAATGCTTGCAGATTCCAGCTTAGTCCAATGCACGTGCACTATTATTATTATCCACACTATTCGGTCGTGCAAGTGAAAGGCAATAATGACGATATTTGATGAACTTATTGAGATGAGAAAAGCTGGTATGAACTCCACCTCTCTTGTTTTTGTAAATATGATTAGTTCATCGTTCCTGATTCAGCCTATTATGAATAAACATGTTTGCAATGACAATTAGAGATTATAGTTGCTTATGCCATGCTTAATTAGCTAGGAGCTTATAATGGTTTACCTTGTGTGCCAACATGCTATTAAAATGGTTGTGATGTGGTATGATAGGATGGTATCCTCTTTTGAACGATTTGAGTGGCTTGACTTGGCACATGTTCACGCATGTAGTTGAAACAAAATCAACATAGCCTCTACAATATTTATGTTCATGGTGCATTATATCCTACTCATGCTTGCATTCGGTGTTGATTAATTTTAATGCATGTTCATGACTGTTCTCGCTCTCTAGCTGGTCGCTTCCCAGTCTTTTGCTAGCCTTTACCTGTACTAAGCGGGAATACTGCTTGTGCATCCAATTCCATAAACCCCAAAGTTATTCCATATGATTCCACCATACCTACCTATATACGGTATCTACCTGCCGTTCCAAGTAAATTTGTATGTGCCAAACTCTAAACCTTCAAATAAACATTCTGTTTTGTATGCTCGAATAGCTCATGTATCAACTAGGGATGTCCGTATCTTCCATGTTAGGCGGGTTATTCTCAAGAGGAGTGGACTCCGCTCCTCACTCATGAGAAAATGGCTTGTCATCGGGATGCCCAGTCCCATGCTTTATGCAAATCAAATCAAAATAATTGCAAACAAAACTCCCTCGGGACTCTTGTTAGTTGGAGGCACTTGTTGTTTCGAGCAAGCCATGGATTGATGCTTGTTGGTGGAGGGGGAGTATAAACTTTACCATTCTATTTGGGAACCGCCTATAATGTGTGTAGCATGGAAGATATAGCCATCTCTTGGTTGTTATGTTGACAATGAAAGTATACCACTCAAAATATTATTCATATCTATTTCAAAACCGAGCTATGGCACCTCTACAAATCCCTGCTTCCCTCTGCGAAGGGCCTATCCATTTACTTTTATGTTGAGTCATCATCCTCTTATTAAAAAGCACCAGTTGGAGAGCACCACTATCATTTGCATTCATTAATGTTAGTTTACATTGAGTATGACTTGACTGGATCTCTTTTACCATGAATTACAATGTCTAGTCAGTCCTTGATCTTTAAGGTGCTCTGCATTTATGTTTTGCGGTCTCAGAAAGGGCTAGCGAGATACCATCTTGTTATATCATATCATGATTGTTTTAAGAAAGTGTTGTCATCCGAGATTTATTATTATTGCTCGCTAGTTGATTATGTCATTGATATGAGTAAACATGAAACCTAAATTTTATTGTGACTATGGTTAATTCATAATCTTTGCTGAAAACTTGAAGGCTGGCTTTACATATTTACAACAACAAGAGGAAACAGAGTTTGTAAAATTTTTTCTTTATCACTTTCAGTTTATCAACTGAATTTCTTGAGGACAAGCAAAGGTTTAAGCTTGGGGGAGTTGATACGTCTCCGTCGTATCTACTTTTCCAAACACTTTGCCCTTGTTTTGGACTCTAACTTGCATGATTTGAATGAAACTAACCCGGACTGACGCTGTTTTCAGCAGAATTGCCATGGTGTTATTTTTGTGCAGAAATAAAAATTCTTGGAATGACCTGAAAATCAACGGAGAATTATTCTGGAATATATAATGAATATTGGAAGGAAGATCCACGTCAGGGGCTAACGCTCCACCGACCTCAACCTGGAGTCCATATATTCACTTTCGGGGAGAAAAAACCAGAGGAGAAGGATTCATCATGTTTTACGATACGGAGTCGCCGCCAAGCCCTAAACTCTCTCAGGAGGGCTGATCTGGAGTCCGTTCGGGGCTCCGGAGAGGGGAATCCATCGCCATCGTCATCATCAACCATCCTCCATCACCAATTTCATGATGCTCACCGCCGTGCGTGAGTAATTCCATCGTAGGCTTGCTGGACGGTGATGGGTTGGATGAGATTTATCATGTAATCGAGTTAGTTTTGTTAGGGTTTGATCCCTAGTATCCACTATGTTCTGAGATTGATGTTGCTATGACTTTGCTATGCTTAATGCTTGTCACTAGGGCCCGAGTGCCATGATTTCAGATCTGAACCTATTATGTTTTCATCAATATATGAGAGTTCTTGATCCTATCTTGCAAGTTTATAGTCACCTATTATGTTTTATGATCTGTTAACCCCGAAGTGACAATAATCGGGATACTTACCGGTGATGACCGTAGTTTGAGGAGTTCATGTATTCACTATGTGTTAATGCTTTGTTCCGGTACTCTATTAAAAGGAGGCCTTAATATCCCTTAGTTTCCAATAGGACCCCGCTGCCACGGGAGGGTAGGACAAAAGATGTCATGCAAGTACTTTTCCATAAGCACGTATGACTATATACGGAATACATGCCTACATTACATTGATGAACTGGAGCTAGTTCTGTGTCACCCTAGGTTATGACTGTTACATGATGAACCGCATCCGGCATAATTCTCCATCACCGATCCATTGCCTACGAGTTTTCCATACATTGTTCTTCGCTTATTTACTTTTCCGTTGCTATTGTTATCATCACTACAAAATACCAAAAATATTACTTTTGCTACTGTTACCTTTTACCACCGTTACCACTACTATCATATTACTTTGCTACTAATACCTTGCTGCAGATATTAAGTTTCCAGGTGTGGTTGAATTGACAACTCAGCTGCTAATACTTGAGAATATTCCTTGGCTCCCCTTGTGTCAAATCAATAAATTTGGGTTGAATACTCTACCCTCAAAAACTGTTGCGATCCCCTATACTTGTGGGTTATCATAGATGGCCATTTCAAACTCCAACTCCCTTATATCAGAAATAAACTGAAGCAGGAGACAATGGTTGTTGTGGTCATCAGGTTGCAGCTTGGAGCTATCCAGCGGGGGATGCAGAATCATTGCCAGTTCATACGGTATAGCTCCACACACAACAACGAACATATAGCTAGACTGAAGCACATAATAGAAGTAGTAGGCATAAGGGACTCCTCGAATAAAGTCAGCAACAATCGAACTAGGACACCAAAGCAATTGCGGCTTGAGCAGAAAAGGGGCTGTTGGAAGGAGCCCATTGGGGGTGCACCCAGATGGCAGAACACAGGTATGCTGAGCTATCAAACATGCACAAAGGATTAATAGATCACCGGATATTTGTTGAGGAGTGTATGCCCGGACTCGAAAAGTACACCTGGGATCAAACACCTCTCTCTCAATTCCAGTGGCCCAAAACTTCTCAAACTGAATAAAGGAATGCCCCTGGCTGTCATTTCAAGAGGCACGGGTTGTGCCAGGTTTCAGATATGCTACAAGATGTCCATTGTCCAAATAATCAACCAAGAAAGGTATTGTTGCTAACACACATGGAGTACCCAATTGCACATAATCCAAGCGCCGTGCAACCATACGACGCCCATGAAGAGCGGAGGCACTGATCCAATCAAGATGGAGGTAGGGATCACCAAACCCTTGCAAATTTTTTGGAACATAGCAAATAGCCAAGTAGTGGAACAACTGGTTATAGCGCTCATGTGATATAAGTTGTTGAGTACTAGTTTTGTCATGTTTGACGGGAGGTTGAGCAAGTGGCAAGACAAGAACCGGATAGGGTTTGAACAGCTGGCACTGTAGTAAGCTGGTCATTACAGCCTATAGGGTTGATTGTGTCGATAGTTAAAACACCAATTATATCCATTACCCAGCTTACCATCCATTGCCTATATGCCAAAGGCAAGAAAAATCACAGGAGCAAGTTACCTTGGATAGTTTCTCCGCTGGCAGTCCCATTGATCTCCAGGTTGTAAAAGTAGTTGTGTATGCCATAGCAGGGACGTGTTGCGTGTTTATATAGACAGAAAGATTACAAAGGTAGGTCACTAGATTTCTTACCAGATTGATCTCCAAGCTACGACCTATACATATAAGGATCAATCACAACAAACCCTAACAACCTAGGAGTACAACACATGCAACACTAAACCTCCTACGTATGTATACAGTTTATACTTGTACCATATCCTGTTGGGGAACGCAGTAATTTCAAAAAAATTCCTACGCACACGCAAGATCATGGTGATGCATAGCAACGAGAGGGGAGAGTGTTATCTACGTACCCTCGTAGATCGCAACGGAAGGTTGACGCAACGTAGAGGAAGTAGTCGTACGTCTTCCCGATCCGACCGATCCAAGCACCGTTACTCCGGCACCTCCGAGTTCTTAGCACACGTACAGCTCGATGACGCTCCCCGGGCTCCGATCCAGCAAAGCTTCGGGGATGAGTTCCGTCAGCACGACGGCGTGGTGACGATGATGATGTTCTACCGACGCAGGGCTTCGCCTAAGCACTACAACGATATGATCGAGGTGGAATATGGTGGCAGGGGGCACCGCACATGGCTAAGGAACGATCACGTGGATCAACTTGTGTGTCTAGAGGTGCCCCCCTGCCCCCGTATATAAAGGAGCAAGGGGGAGGCCGGCCGGCCCTTGTTTGGCGCGCCAGGAGGAGTCCTCCTCCTAGTAGGAGTAGGACTCCTACTAGGAGGGGGAAAGAGGTGGAGAGGGAGAAGGAAAGGGGGGCGCCGCCCCCCTCCCCTAGTCCAATTCGGACCAGGGAGGAGGTGGCGCGCGGCCCACCTCTGGCAGCCCCTCTCTCTCTCCACTAAGGCCGATATGGCCCATTACTTCTCCCGGTAGGGTTCCGGTAACCCTCCGGCTCTCCGGTTTTCTCCGAAATCACCTGGAACACTTCCGCTGTCCGAATATAGCCGTCCAATATATCAATCTTTATGCCTCGACCATTTCGAGACTCCTCGTCATGTCCATGATCACATCCGGGACTCCGAACTAACTTCGGTACATCAAAATGCATAAACTCATAATAACTGTCATCGTAACGTAAAGCGTGCGGACCCTACGGTTCGAGAACAATGTAGTCATGACTGAGACACATCTCCGGTCAATAGCCAATAGCGGGACCTGGATGCCCATATTGGCTCCTACATATTCTACGAAGATCTTTATCGGTCAGACCGCATAACAACATACGTTGTTCCCTTTGTCATCGGTATGTTACTTGCCCGAGATTCGATCGTCGGCATCCAATACCTAGTTCAATCTCATTACCGGCAAGTCTCATTACTCGTTCCGTAATACATCATCTCGCAACTAACTCATTAGTTGCAATGCTTGCAAGGCTTATGTGATGTGCATTACCGAGAGGGCCCAGAGATACCTCTCCGACAATCGGAGTGACAAATCCTATTCTCGAAATACGCCAACCCAACATCTACCTTTGGAGACACCTGTAGAGCTCCTTTATAATCACCTAGTTACGTTGTGACGTTTGGTAGCACACAAAGTGTTCCTCCGGCAAACGGGAGTTGCATAATCTCATAGTCATAGGAACATGTATAAGTCATGAAGAAAGCAATAGCAACATACTAAACGATCGGGTGCTAAGCTAATGGAATGGGTCATGTCAATCAGATCATTCAACTAATGATGTGACCTCGTTAATCAAATAACAACTCTTTGTTCATGGTTAGGAAACATAACCATCTTTGATTAACGAGCTAGTCAAGTAGAGGCATACTAGTGACACTCTGTTTGTCTATGTATTCACACATGTATTATGTTTCCGGTTAATACAATTCTAGCATGAATAATAAACATTTATCATGATATAAGGAAATAAATAATACTTTATTATTGCCTCTAGGGCATATTTCCTTCAGTCTCCCACTTGCACTAGAGTCAATAATCTAGATTACACAGTAATGATTCTAACACCCATGGAGGCTTGGTGCTGATCATGTTTTGCTCGTGGAAGAGGCTTAGTCAACGGTTCTGCAACATTCAGATCCGTATGTATCTTGCAAATCTCTATGTCTACCACCTAGACTAGATCCCGGATGGAATTGAAGCGTCTCTTGATGTGCTTGGTTCTCTTGTGAAATCTGGATTCCTTTGCCAAGGCAATTGCACCAGTATTGTCACAAAAGATTTTCATTGGACCCGATGCACTAGGTATAACACCTAGATCGGATATGAACTCCTTCATCCAGACTCCTTCGTTCGCTGCTTCCGAAGCAGCTATGTACTCCGCTTCACATGTAGATCCCGCTACGACGCTTTGTTTAGAACTGCACCAACTGACAGCTCCACCGTTTAATGTAAACATGTATCTGGTTTGCGATTTAGAATTTTCCGGATCAGTGTCAAAGCTTGCATCAACGTAACCTTTTACGGTGAGCTCTTTGTCACCTCCATATACGAGAAACATATCCTTAGTCCTTTTCAGGTATTTTAGGATGTTCTTGACCGCTGTCCAGTGATCCACTCCTGGATTACTTTGGTACCTCCCTGCTAAGCTTATAGCAAGGCACACATCAGGTCTGGTACACAGCATTGCATACATGATAGAGCCTATGGCTGAAGCATAGGGAACATCTTTCATTTTCTCTCTATCTTCTGCAGTGGTCGGGCATTGAGTCTGACTCAACTTCACACCTTGTAACACAGGCAAGAACCCTTTCTTCGCCTGATCCATTTTGAACTTTTTCAAAATCTTGTCAAGGTATGTGCTTTGTGAAAGTCCAATTAAGCGTCTTGATCTATCTCTATAGATCTTTATGCCTAATATGTAAGCAGCTTCACCGAGGTATTTCATTGAAAAACTCTTATTCAAGTATCCCTTTATGCTATCCAGAAATTCTATATCATTTCCGATCAGTAATATGTCATCCACATATAATATCAGAAATGCTACAGAGCTCCCACTCACTTTCTTGTAAATACAGGCTTCTCCGAAAGTCTGTATAAAACCAAATGCTTTGATCACACTATCAAAGCGTTTATTCCAACTCCGAGAGGCTTGCACCAGTCCATAAATGGATCGCTGGAGCTTGCACACTTTGTTAGCTCCTTTTGGATCGACAAAACCTTCCGGTTGCATCATATACAAATCTTCTTCCAGAAATCCATTCAGGAATGCAGTTTTGACATCCATCTGCCAAATTTCATAATCATAAAACGCGGCAATTGCTAACATGATTCGGACAGACTTAAGCATCACTACGGGTGCGAAGGTCTCATCGTAGTCAACCCCTTGAACTTGTCGAAAACCTTTTGCGACAAGTCGAGCTTTGTAGACAGTAACATTACCGTCAGCGTCAGTCTTCTTCTTGAAGATCCATTTATTCTCAATTGCTTGCCGATCATCGGGCAAGTCAACCAAAGTCCATACTTTGTTCTCATACATGGATCCTATCTTAGATTTCATGGCTTCAAGCCATTTTGCGGAATCTGGGCTCACCATCGCTTCTTCATAGTTCGTAGGTTCATCATGATCTAGTAGCATGACTTCCAGAACTGGATTACCGTACCACTCTGGCGCGGATCTCACTCTGGTTGATCTACGAGGTTCACTAGTATCTTGTTCTGAAGTTTCATGATCATTATCATTAACTTCCTCACTTATTGGTGTAGGTGTCGCAGAAACAGTTTTCTGTGATGTACTACTTTCCAATAAGGGAGCAGGTACAGTTACCTCGTCAAGTTCTACTTTCCTCCCACTCACTTCTTTCGAGAGAAACTCCTTCTCCAGAAAGTTTCCGAATTTAGCAACAAAAGTCTTGCCTTCGGATCTGTGATAGAAGGTGTATCCAATAGTTTCCTTTGGATATCCTATGAAGACACATTTCTCCGATTTGGGTTCGAGCTTATCAGGTTGAAGCTTTTTCGCATAAGCATTGCAGCCCCAAACTTTCAGAAACGACAACTTTGGTTTCTTGGCAAACCACAGTTCATAAGGCGTCGTCTCAACGGATTTTGATGGTGCCCTATTTAACGTGAATGCGGCCGTCTCTAGAGCGTATCCCCAAAACGATAGCGGTAAATCAGTAAGAGACATCATAGATCGCACCATATCTAGTAAAGTACGATTACAACGTTCGGACACACCATTACGTTGTGGTGTTCCGGGTGGCGTGAGTTGCGAAACTATTCCACAATTTTTCAAATGTACACCAAACTCGTAACTCAAATATTCTCCTCCACGATCAGATCGTAGAAACTTTATTTTCTTGATACGATGATTTTCAACTTCACTCTGAAATTCTTTGAACTTTTCAAATGTTTCAGACTTATGTTTCATTAAGTAGATATACCCATATCTGCTTAAGTCATCTGTGAAGGTGAGAAAATAACGATATCCGCCACGAGCCTCAATATTCATCGGACCACATACATCCGTATGTATGATTTCCAACAAATCTGTTGCTCTCTCCATAGTACCGGAGAACGGTGTTTTAGTCATCTTGCCCATGAGGCACGGTCCGCAAGTACCAAGTGATTCATAATCAAGTGGTTCCAAAAGTCCATCAGTATGGAGTTTCTTCATGCGCTTTACACCGATATGACCTAAACGGCAGTGCCACAAATAAGTTGCACTATCATTATCAACTCTGCATCTTTTGGCTTCTACATTATGAATATGTGTATCACTACTATCGAGATTCAACAAGAATAGACCACTCTTCAAGGGTGCATGACCATAAAACATATTACTCATATAAATAGAACAACCATTATTCTCTGATTTAAATGAATAACCGTCTCGCATTAAACAAGATCCAGATATAATGTTCATGCTCAACGCTGGCACCAAATAACAATTATTTAGGTCTAATACTAATCCCGAAGGTAGAGGTAGCGTGCCGACTGCGATCACATCGACTTTGGAACCGTTTCCCACGCGCATCGTCACCTCGTCCTTAGCCAATCTTCGCTTAATCCGTAGTCCCTGTTTCGAGTTGCAAATATTAGCAACAGAACCAGTATCAAATACCCAGGTGCTACTGCGAGAATTAGTAAGGTACACATCAATAACATGTATATCACATATACCTTTGTTCACCTTGCCATCCTTCTTATCCGCCAAATACTTGGGGCAGTTCCGCTTCCAGTGACCAGTCTGCTTGCAGTAGAAGCACTCAGTTTCAGGCTTAGGTCCAGACTTGGGTTTCTTCTCTTGAGCAGCAACTTGCTTGCTGTTCTTCTTGAAGTTCCCCTTCTTCTTCCCTTTGCCCTTTTTCTTGAAACTAGTGGTCTTGTTGACCATCAACACTTGATTCTCCTTTTTGATTTCTACCTCCGCAGCTTTCAGCATTGCGAAGAGCTCGGGAATAGTCTTGTTCATCCCTTGCATATTATAGTTCATCACGAAGCTCTTGTAGCTTGGTGGCAGTGATTGGAGAATTCTGTCAATGACGCAATCATCTGGAAGATTAACTCCCATCTGAATCAAGTGATTATTATACCCAGACATTTTGAGTATATGCTCACTGACAGAACTGTTCTCCTCCATCTTGCAGCTATAGAACTTATTGGAGACTTCATATCTCTCAATCCAGGCATTTGCTTGAAATATTAACTTCAACTCCTGGAACATCTCATATGCTCCATGACGTTCAAAATGTCGTTGAAGTCCCGATTCTAAGTCGTAAAGCATGGCACACTGAACTATCGAGTAGTCATCAGCTTTGCTCTGCCAGACGTTCATAACATCTGGTGTTGCTCCAGCAGCAGGCCTGGCACCCAGCGGTGCTTCCAGGACGTAATTCTTCTGAGCAGCAATGAGGATAATCCTCAAGTTACGGACCCACTCCGTGTAATTGCTACCATCATCTTTCAACTTTGCTTTCTCAAGGAACGCATTAAAATTCAACGGAACAACAGCACGAGCCATCTATCTACAATCAAACATAAACAAGCAAGATACTATCAGGTACTAAGTTCATGATAAGTTTAAGTTCAATTAATCAAATTACTTAAGAACTCTCACTTAGATAGACATCCCTCTAATCCTCTAAGTGATCACGTGATCCAAATCAACTAAACCATGTCCGATCATCACGTGAGATGGAGTAGTTTCATTGGTCAACATCGCTATGTTGATCATATCTACTATATGATTCACGCTCGACCTTTCGGTCTCCGTGTTCCGAGGCCATATCCATATATGCTTGGCTCGTCAAGTATAACCTGAGTATTCCGCGTGTGCAACTGTTTTGCACCCGTTGTATTTGAACGTAGAGCCTATCACACCCGATCATCACGTGGTGTCTCAGCAGGAAGAACTTTCGCAACGGTGCATACTCAGGGAGAACACTTCTTGATAATTAATTAGAGATCATCTTATAATGCTACCGTCAATCAAAGCAAGATAAGATGCATAAAAGATAAACATCACATGCAATCAATATAAGTGATATGATATGGCCATCATCATCTTGTGCCTGTGATCTCCATCTCCGAAGCACCGTCATGATCACCATCGTCACCGGCGCGACACCTTGATCTCCATCGTAGCATCGTTGTCGTCTTGCCAATCTTATGCTTCCACGACTATCGCTACCGCTTAGTGATAAAGTAAAGCATTGCATCGCGATTGCATTGCATACAATAAAGCGACAACCATATGGCTCCTGCCAGTTGCCGATAACTCGGTTACAAAACATGATCATCTCATACAATAAAATTTAGCATCATGTCTTGGCCATATCACATCACAACATGCCCTGCAAAAACAAGTTAGACGTCCTCTACTTTGTTGTTGCAAGTTTTACGTGGCTTCTACGGGCTTAAGCAAGAACCAATCTCACCTACGCATCAAAACCACAACGATAGTTTGTCAATTTGACTCCGTTTTAACCTTCGCAAGGACCGGGCGTAGCCACACTCGGTTCAACTAAAGTTGGATAAACAGTCACCCGCAAGCCACCTGTGTGCAAAGCACGTCGGGAGAACCGGTCTCGCGTAAGCGTACGCGTAATGTCGGTCCGGGCCGCTTCATCCAACAATACCACCGAACCAAAGTATGACATGCTGGTAGGCAGTATGACTTATATCGCCCACAACTCACTTGTGTTCTACTCGTGCATATAACATAAAACCATAAAACCTAGGCTCTGATACCACTATTGGGGAATGCAGTAATTTCAAAAAATTTCCTACGCACACGCAAGATCATGGTGATGCATAGCAACGAGAGGGGAGAGTGTTATCTACGTACCCTCGTAGATCGCAACGGAAGCGTTGACGCAACGTAGAGGAAGTAGTCGTACGTCTTCCCGATCCGACCGATCCAAGCACCGTTACTCCGGCACCTCTGAGTTCTTAGCACACGTACAGCTCGATGACGCTCCCCGGGCTCCGATCCAGCAAAGCTTCGGGGATGAGTTCCGTCAGCACGACGGCGTGGTGACGATGATGATGTTCTACCGACGCAGGGCTTTGCCTAAGCACTACAACGATATGATCGAGGTGGAATATGGTGGCAGGGGGCACCGCACACGGCTAAGGAACGATCACGTGGATCAACTTATGTGTCTAGAGGTGCCCCCCTGCCCCCGTATATAAAGGAGCAAGGGAGAGGCCGGCCGACCCTTGTTTGGCGCGCCAGGAGGAGTCCTCCTCCTAGTAGGAGTAGGACTCCTACTAGGAGGGGGAAAGAGGTGGAGAGGGAGAAGGAAAGGGGGGGCGCCGCCCCCCTCCCCTAGTCCAATTCGGACCAGGGAGGAGGTGGCGCACGGCCCACCTCTGGCAGCCCCTCTCTCTCTCCACTAAGGCCCATATGGCCCATTACTTCTCCCGGTAGGGTTCCGGTAACCCTCCGGCTCTCCGGTTTTCTCCGAAATCACCCGGAACACTTCCGGTGTCCGAATATAGCCGTCCAATATATCAATATTTATGTATCGACCATTTCGAGACTCCTCGTCATGTCCGTGATCACATCCGGGACTCCAAACTAACTTCGGTACATCAAAATGCATAAACTCATAATAACTGTCATCGTAACGTTAAGCGTGCGGACCCTACTGTTCGAGAACAATGTAGACATGACTGAGACACATCTCCGGTTAATAGCCAATAGCGGGACCTGGATGCCCATATTGGCTCCTACATATTCTACGAAGATCTTTATCGGTCAGACCGCATAACAACATATGTTGTTCCCTTTGTCATCGGTATGTTACTTGCCCGAGATTCGATCGTCGGTATCCAATACCTAGTTCAATCTCGTTACCGGCAAGTCTCTTTACTCGTTCCGTAATACATCATATCACAACTAACTCATTAGTTGCAATGCTTGCAAGGCTTATGTGATGTGCATTACCGAGAGGGCCCAGAAATACCTCTCCGACAATCGGAGTGACAAATCCTATTCTCGAAATACGCCAACCCAACATCTACCTTTGGAGACACCTGTAGAGCTCCTTTATAATCACCTAGTTACGTTGTGACGTTTGGTAGCACACAAAGTGTTCCTCCGGCAAACGGGAGTTGCATAATCTCATAGTCATAGGAACATGTATAAGTCATGAAGAAATCAATAGCAACATACTAAACGATCGGGTGCTAAGCTAATGGAATGGGTCATGTCAATCAGATCATTCAACTAATGATGTGACCTCGTTAATCAAATAACAACTCTTTGTTCATGGTTAGGAAACATAACCATCTTTGATTAACGAGCTAGTCAAGTAGAGGCATACTAGTGACACTCTGTTTGTCTATGTATTCACACATGTATTATGTTTCCGGTTAATACAATTCTAGCATGAATAATAAACATTTATCATGATATAAGGAAATAAATAATAACTTTATTATTGCCTCTAGGGCATATTTCCTTCATATACATGTTACAATATATGTTTTCTAACACTCCCCCTCAATCACAACTTATCAAGTTTAGATTGCTCTTAAAGTCTTCCAACTTGCGCCATGATAAGGCCTTGGTAAAACCATCCGCAACTTGATCATTGGTGGGAATGAACCGACTGTCCAGTAGCTTCTTGGCTACTCTTTCACGTACAAAATGATAGTCAGCCTCAATGTGTTTTGTCCTTGCATGAAACACTGGATTTGTTGAAAGATAAGTGGCACCAATGTTGTCACACCATAAGCATAGAATTGGTGAGTGAGTCACACCTACTTCATCAAGTACAGTTTGAAACCATATAATTTTAGCTGTGGCATTGGCTAACGCCTTGTACTCAACCTCTGTATTGGATCGTGACACGGTGGCCTGTTTGCGTGCACTCCATGATATCAAGTTTGGACCAAAGAAAACAGAAAGCCACATGTGGACCTCCTATCATTAGGGCAGCCTGCCCAATCAGCATCTGAGAAGGCACTCACCAGAGTAGAGCTTGATTTGGTAAACTTGAGTCCAATACTCATAGTTCCTTTGAGATATCTGAGAATTCTTTTCACTGCAGTCCAATGTTCAAGTGCAGAAGAGTGCAAAAACTGACATACTTTGTTGACAGGAAAAGATATATCAGGCTTGTCAAAGTCAAGTACTGTAGTGCACCTACCACACTTCTATAATTTGTGGACTCATTAGCTCCCAATGGTTCATCACTTTCCTTTGAGAGTCTTTCAGACGTGGAGAGAGAGAGAGGCATATTTGCTATTTTGCAATTCATCATACCTGCTCATTTTAACATATCTGAAACATATTTTTCTTGGGCCAGAAGTATACCATCTTTTACCTTCTTTACCTATATTCCCAAGAAATAGTGCAAGCCACCAAGATCTTTTAATGCAAAATCCCTCTTAAGGTCTTCCAATAGTGCTGCAGTTGCTTCCTGTGAAGAGCTGGCCACAATGATATCATCAACATACACAAGCATAAAAATGGTGATCTTGCCTTTGTTATAGAAAAACAATGCAGTGTCAGCTTTTGATGGTTTGAAGTCAAGTTTTTGAAGTTTTTCACTTAGCCTAGGGTACCATGCTCTGGGTGCTTGCTTCAACCCATACAGAGACTTGTCAAGTTTACACACATAGTGTTGCTTGTTCTTCACCTCATACCCATGAGGTTGTCTCATATACACTTCTTCTCTATAACGCCATGAAGAAACACATTCTGCACATCCAATTGACGAAGGCTTCAGTCTTTTGATACTGCAAGAGATAGACCAAGTCTGATAGTAGCTGCTTTTTCTCGCGTTCAGCGAGCAAGTTGCTGCGCTCGCGTTGGGAGGAGCCCCACATGGGCCGGCCCAGTAGCGCGGGAGCCACGACCTGTTTCTTGTTCTCATTTTTGGCTCCATTTTTGTACTTTTATTTATACATTAAAAATACTTTACACGTATATATATTTATATGTTACAAAAAGCACTCTTCAAAAACACATTTAGAAAATGTTGAACATGTATTTGAAAGTGTTGAATAAGTATTAAAAATGTTGAACAAATATTTGAAAAATGTTGAACAAGTATTAAAAAATGTTGAACAAGTATTTGAAAATGTTAAAAAAAGTATTTAAAAAATGTTGAAAAGGTATTAAAAAATATTGAATGGGTATATGAGAAATGTTGAACAAGCATTTGAAAAATGTTAAATAAGTATTAGAAATGTTGAACAAGTATTTGAAAAATGTTGAATAACTATTAAAATGTTGAAGGCGTATTTGAAAAATGTTTAATAAGCGTCCGGACAATGTTGAACGTGTATACAAAAAATGTTTAATATCAGTCACTCAAACTTCTCTTTTTCGAGTGCAAGTGTGATCAAGCTGTTTGGTCTACTATCTAGATGGCATCCAACTTATTCACACATCGTAGCATGCGTATATTGTTTGGAAATTAGTTGCAGGATGCTAATAAAAATTACTTATCAGGTACACAACCTTGTGTTGGGCTATTTGGTATCAGAAATGATGTGTTCTTTGATAAGTAGAATACCTCTCCAATATAGGTTCTACATTTATGTATGCATTGGTTCCCCATCAAGGGCGGATCCATCATAGGGCATGGGTGTACAGATGTACCCAAATTCTTTTGGGCACCCCTATTTCTCGCTTTAAGCGAGCACATGGGACGCCTCGTGTCGGGGAGCCCAGATGGGCCGGCCAAGCCGCGCGGGAGGCAAAGGCCTGTTTTTTTTTCTGTTTTCTGTTATCATTTTGCCTTATCTTTGTACTTTTTTATAATTTTAAATATTCTACATATATATATATATATTATAAAAATGATCTTTAAAACTCATTTGAAAAAAATGTTTAACAAGCATTTAAAAATATTGAATAAGTATTAAAAATGTTGAACGAATATTTGAAAAATGTTGAACAAGTATTTGAAAACTGTTGAATAAGTATTAAAAAATGTTGAATAAGTATTCAAAATATAGAATAAGTAATAATAATGTTGACGAGTATTTGAAAAATATTGAACAAGTATTTCAAAATGTAGAATAAGTATTAAAAATGTAGAATAATTATTTGAAAAATATTGAACAAGTACTTGAAAAATATTGAACAAGTATTTGAAAAAAAATATTGAATATGTATTTGAAAATGTTGAATAAGCGTTCAGACAATGTTGAACGTGTATATATAAAATGTTGATCACTTATTGAGAAAAAATGTTTTTGACATATATGAAATTGTAGAGTGAAAACAAAAACAAACATAAAAAAATAGAGATGAAAAGCAAACAAAAAATGGAGAAAAAAAATAAAACCAAACAAAAATGAAGAAAACCTTCTCAAAAAACAAAAAGGGAAAACAGGGAAAAAACATGAAAACCAATGTAAAAGGAAAATGAAAAAAAACTGAATAATGAGGCAACCCTGCAATACATAGAACATGCAAAATCCTGTATCACGGTCTATTGATTTGCATCGGACTTCTATAAATCGCAACCATATTTGTAACGGGTTTGCTATTTCATATCTAGATGTGAAATAGCTATCTCACATCTAAGTTTATAACCGTTCGATCTTGTTTGTCTTTTAAGATTCGTACAGCTTGTTCGGCTCGTATGCGCCCTCGCTCGTGTCGCGTTTGTCACGCGCGGCGGCCCGTGTTAGGTCCATAAGAGGTGGGGCGGCCCGTATACTGTGTCGCTCGTCCGCACATGGCAGTTGTGGCCTTTTTTCGCTCGTGGCCTCTTGTTGTTGTCTATTTTTGTTTTTTTGAGGATCGCCTCTTGTTATTGTCGCTGTGTGGGTTTCGTTAACCGTCAAAAAAAGAAGTGCGTACACCTGCCTGCCCGTTGTACGGTTGTAGGCTTTTTTTGTTTCTTATATGGGTCCCCCGTTTTTGTGCTTTGTGGGCTTTCAGCCAGGAGAAAGCGTAAATTTTTTTTTTTGGGGGGAGAGAAAAGTGTGTCAGTCGTTGTGTGTCCTTTGTAAGAGCTTCCTGTCAGTTGTTTGGTTTTTGTCTGCCTGGAGCGTATGTGTGTGAATGAGCTGACCAATGAAGTACCGGTTTTGGGAGAAGCTTCCAACCATTTTTTGTTGTTCATTTTTCTCTTTTTATTTTTTTGTCCTATTTTTATTTTTTAATATTCATGATTTTTGTTGGTTCCAGTTGCAAGTTAATCATCAACTCGCAACTGGACACACCCTTGTTTTATTCCAGTTTGCTGGACAATCTTTGATCGTTTTTAGTTGTAGCTACAAGTCAACAATCGACTTGCAACTGGGTCTGGCCCTTTTTCGTCCCAGTTGCAAGTCCATCATTGACATGCAACTAGGTCCTTAATTTTTTGTTTTGTCCAAGTTATAAGTTCAGTCATGACTCGCAATTGGCCGTGAGATTTTTTTGACCCAATTGCAAGTCCACCATTGACTTGCAACTGAGTTCAACCATATTTTTATCCAATCGCAAATACACTATCGACTCACAACTAGGACCATAATTTTCTTTTCCAGTTGCAAGTCCACCATTGAGATGCAAGCGGGCATTTTATTTGATAAACATTTCTATTGTTGAACCATTTGTGAATACGCGCCTTTGTTGCTTGTCCAGCACCATCTCGCGAGTAGGGCTTGACTTTTTTGGCTCCAGTTGCAAGTCAACCATCGACTTATAACTAGGCCCCTTGATCTTTTATTTGGTTGCAATTGCAAGTCAATCATTGACTCGCAACTAGGCCCAACCTTTTTTTGTCCCAGATGCAAGTCCACCATTGACAAGCATCTGGGTTCTTAATCTTGTTTGCCCAATTGCAAGTCCACTCATGACTCGCAATTGGACCCAATATTTTTCACCCAATTGCAAGTCCACCATCCACCTGCAACTCGGTTCGATCTTTCTTTTCTCTAGTTGCAAATCCACTATCGACTCGCAACTAGGCCGGCAATTTTCCTTTTCAATAACAACTCCATCATTCACATGCAAGTGGGCACTTGATCATTTTTTATTGATAAACAGAATTTGAATACACGCCTCGGTTGCAAGTCCATCACCGACTCGCAACTAGCAATTGACTTTTTTGTTTTAGTGTCAAGTCAATCATCGACTCGCAACTGGGTACGCCCTTGTTTTGTTCCAGTTGCAAGACAACCATCGATTAACAACTGGGTCCCTTGATCTTCTTTTGTTGCAGTTGCAAGTCAACCATGACTTGCAACTAGGCCTAATCCTTTTCTATGTCTAAGTTGCAACTCCATCGTTGACACGCAACTGGATACTTTTTTTTGCCCGAGTTGCAAGTCCACCCATGACTCGCAACTGGACCCGACATTTTTATTTCATATAGCTTGCCAGAAACATTACACTCTAGTTGTCAGTTTAATTCAATTTGTGTCGAATTACCTATTTTTATTTTCATATAGCTTGCCAAAAAAAATTACATCCAATTGCCAGGATTATTTGTTATGCTTGTCTGCCTGGTTAATTTGTTATAAGTTAGCATGAAGCTTGATTAAAAAAATGTGTACTGACCATTTGCATCGGTCACAGTAGCATGAAAAAGTAACTTTGTCATTGTCTTGTAGCGAACACATGGCCAGTGTGCTTGTTCGAAAGAAAAAATAATGTAGAAGTTTAGCTCTACTTTATAGCAAAAACAAAGGATATGTATTGTAGCACAGCGCAGTATCAGCATGCATGCTACTGTAGCGTTCTGTATCGTCGGCACTGCATTCTAGTGTAGTTCGATTGCGACACACTCAAGTAACAGCGTGCACACGCCCACCACACGGAATGGTCGCTCTGCGACGTGCACTACTTAGATTTTTTGACCAAACAAACAAATAAAAGGGGCCACAAACAGTGTTGATATCATACTTAGATGTGAGATATTATCTCACATCTAGAGGAGATATAGTTAGACCCTATTTGTAATCCTTTGGAGCAACATCCAACCATTGCCATGTCCAAGTTACTCCACATATAACATACATGCTACAAGTTGCACACCTTCAGAGATTACAGTGTAAGGCCTAGTGATATATGCAATTTGAGGTGACCGGGATTTGTAAAAACTTAAGCAACTAAGAATTAGCCAAAGAGTACAGTTAAACCCAATTAATTAGGGCCGTTGGCCGTTCCTCTTCTTTGTGTATTGAGTTGAATATAATTCATAGTTGCTCGAATAATGGATGCATCGCATGAGATAGAGGGAGCCTCCTTTAATCGATCAAATCAGACTTGTTCAGCCGGCGATGTCGGTTCTTCCTTATCGTGCTCCCTGTCCCCGTTAACTTGGTTGCTCCTCTCATTCTTCTCCTCATCATCTGCAGAATTCTCGCCCTCCACGCCATGGATCATATTCGCCTCGCCGCATGGCGCAATCCGGTTCTCCTTGCTTTTACCCCACAGCACGCTGTACAGACCTCCAACCAGAAGAATTCCACCCAAGATACTGCAAAAATTGATGATGAAGAAGAACAAATGAACTTGAAGTTCAGCAGCCGTGTGTAGATCAGCAGTGCAGTTGGAGCTTGAAAGCTAGCTGTTGATCGTACCTGCCGAGGTGGACGATCTCTCCGAGGAAGAAGGAGGAGCAGAAAATGGTGAGGACGAAGCAGAGCGGGGTCCACACGGCGAGGAAGACCGGCCCTTTCATGTCCGCGCACCATGCTTGCAGGTAGTAGGACACCCCCGTCACCACGAACCCCTGAATCAACCCACACATCAGCCTCCGGTCCACCCCATGCGCCAATCCATCGCCAGGAGTTCATCGCCATTGACAGGACGGAGAATTAAGAAGAAGCCTTACGGTGTAGAGGACGGCGAGCAAGGTGACGTCGAAGCGGAGCTGCCACCTGGAGAAGTCCCGCTCGGCGACCGCGGCGACGACGAAGCACTGGCCGGCGCTGAAGACGCACTGCGTGGCCGTGACGAGCAGCTTGTTGGGGTACTCCTTGAGCAGCGCGGCCTGCAGCACGATCCACACGGACCACGTCACGTTGGCGAGCACCATGAGGAACGTGCCCATGATCCACGTCCCCCTCGTCGCGCCGGCGTCTCCGGTCGCGGCAGCCCAGACGCGGTGGTGGTTCACCGGGTTCAGGGACGGCCCCACGTAGAAGGCGATGACGAGCACCCCGGCGAGGCAGAGCCCCACGCCGGCCACCTTGGCCATGCCCGACGGGCTCCTCAGCTTCACCACTTCCATCCTGTGGCCAGCCAAGTGTACATGTCACTAACTCACTACGTAGTACTGTACTAGTACTAACTAAAGTAGTACAGCAGGCTGGGTAAATTGGTACCTCAGCAGAAGCGCTATGAAGAAGGTGACCACGGGCATGGAGTTGCTGGTTGCAGAGCCCACGGTTGCAGATGTCAACTTGAGGCTCACGTTGTACAGATTCAAGCTAAATGTTGTCCTGAAAGCAAAACCATATTAACATCGATCAGCCATTCATCTCCAGTTCTCCACTTTGTTGCACATAAACAGCTTGTGATGAGATCGAGAAGCATGGGTTGCTTAATTAGTTACCCGATCAAGGCAAACATGAACAGCTTCAGGAGCAACCGGAACGACATTGACCGCGCGTTTTTCCTGCAAAATCAGTGCCCAATTCTTACATGATTCTCTTGTTGTGGCCGTATGCATCGTCCAGATGCAGAGGCCGGGGGTCGTCCTCCTTTTAAAAAAAACATGATTCTCTTGCTAACGCTAGAGGGGTCTAGCTCAAGCAGAACAAGTTTTAGACAGTTACCTGTCGAGGGCAATGGCGAGAGGCAGCAGTAGGAGAGACGCAGCCGCCTGTCGGTAGAAGATGAAGACGTAGGTGCTGAACCCCTGGTTAAACGCCGCCTTGGAGACGACGAACATGCCGGTGTAGATCACCTGTATGATCACCGCGATCACGTACGGCTTCTTTCCATCCGCCCCCATGCTGGCAGCGAGCTTGAGCTCGA
Organism: Triticum urartu; assembly: GCF_056163025.1. Lineage (NCBI taxonomy): Eukaryota > Viridiplantae > Streptophyta > Magnoliopsida > Poales > Poaceae > Triticum > Triticum urartu. The sequence goes on from NC_141875.1 coordinate 563,840,712, forward strand.
GCTACCACGGCTCTGTCAGTAGCCCAACAGAGATCAAAGTGTGGTCAGAGAGTGTGAACCGATTATCGCCTGTCTTCTGCGCCGGTGTCTGAATCCCTGCAGCTAAGCTCAGCTACTTATGCTGCCACGCCGATCGAGCGACAACACTGAGCTGGAGTACGTAACAGCATCTAAACCTGATTTTCTTTGGGTTGTTTAGGCTAGGAAGCAGGGAAAAAGACCTGCGTTTCTCGAGTCAACAGGAGTACCTCTCAGCTAATGTTGAAAGAGTGCTCCTGTGTCAATGTATAATGCTAGACTGGAGTACTGATTAGCACCAGTAGGCTTGTTTACTTTTTCTAAGCTTGTTTACTGGATGGGTTCAACATGGTGACGCCCTGAGACGACAACAGCAACAAATGCTCCATGGTTTATGGGCCTGCATGCACACTCAAGTGTGAATTGGACCGTCTTCTTGACTAGAGCACGCGCACGCGCACGCAGACGCAGCGGCATTGGTCACACTGCTGTGCCTGATTAGTCTCCGCTGTTAATTAGGAGTAGTCCTTGCTAATGAGATTTGTCGGGGTCTTCAGCTTAGCCGTCGCGGGAGAAAACAAAGGCGACCCTGTGAGTGGCCAGTCAAGTCTAGGAAAGTCAAATTAACAATTCCTGGTGCCACATGTTTGCTCCCGACCTGTCGACTGATACGTGGGATCTTTCTAAGCATAATTAGTGTGGTGCCTGCAGCCCGCTGATTAGGCCTTTGTTTAAGTAAGTACTCCTTCCGTGTCTAAATATTTGTATTTCTAAAGATTTCAACAGATGACTACATACAGAATAAAATAAGTAAATCTATACTGTAAAATATGTTTATATACATCTATATGTGGTAGTTCATTCGAAATCTTTAAAAAGACAGATATTTAGAAACGGACGGAGTACGTAGTAGCTAGGAGCACCAACCGCTTCATCCAAGTAAGGGAGATGAGTTGTCTATCATTGGACAGTGCGGTGACTTAGCATGCACTATCACTGAACAGTTCGTAATTAAGGGATTATTTCCTGAACTCTCTCTGCTCAACTGTCTCTCTTTTGTCACTGGCACTTTTTATCATCTCACAGATGGTTCGGGATGCTAATTGCAGGGTCCACTCACGGCATGTATAATAGTGTTATATGAATACAGATGACATATGATAAAAAATAGGTTGACACATTTATATTATTATTTTTTCTAACGCAACCTACTACTAATGGGCCTCATTAAAGAATAGAAAAACAGACTCTTACTTACATGCATTTCTACTCTTCCCTTCAACTATTTTAACTTTATGCACCGGGCAATACATTTTTCTTCTCAAGCACCCGACTCTTGTCGATGATCTCACTACATCATCCAAACCTATTTTTCCTGACATCCGATCCTACATGGCCTGCGGAGCATTATCCTAATGCTATGCATTGGCCATGCCTCAATACCTTAGCAAACCTCACTTTCTATTGATAGGGAAGCTCTGTGTCTTTACATATGGACTACTTTTGCTGGTCTGGTGGAAAATGGTTGGCAAAGTGTTAGCACAGCGAAGAACAGAAGCTGCCAGTTATGAAAAGCAAGCACCTACACCTTCACACCCTGGCAATGTCTTTATATGATTAATACTCTAAAACAGCGATGCGCCAGGGTCTACAGGTAAACCATTTCTGTAAAAGAGTTGGCAGATTGTGTGGCAGTGTATGTTCATCTTTGTACACTCTACTGGTGGCTAAGGTAAGACAGTCTACCTAAATGGTGCATAATTGCGAGTGAATTACAAAAAACCACCACATTTCAAGTTCACATCCGAATTTGCCACCATATTTTTTGGGCGCCCCAAAAATCAACCAGTTCCCTTGCTAATATTCTCAATAAACACTATTGATCGATTTGGGGTGATTTAATCCTATTTCTGACATAAAGGGCCCGCCTATAAGCAGTGACATGGCATAAAACAGTCAACACCCTAAAAAGGGTCCACGAGTCATCAGCTGAACTAACAAAAGGGTCCCTGAAAAATTGCAAAAATCACCCTAGAAACAAAATTAGATTACAATGGAGCCCTTGCAGGGAGGTTGTTGTGCCTGTGAGCACAATCACCGTCGGAGGGAAGATAGGCGTCGATAGAGGGGCTCGGAAAGCAACTCCGACAGCCACGCCGGTGGCCTCGGGGGAGAAGGGCAGCCACAGGAGGGCTTCCCTGGTCACGGCGCCCCGGCCCAAGAGCTCGGCGGCCGCAGCACGCAAGGTTGCTCCTCAGCGGGCACCCAAGCCTCGATCAGGAACCGCAACGCCGCCGCACGCGAAGAGATCGGAGCTGGGGACAGGCTCGTCGCACGCCCGAGAGGAGGAGACATATCGTCGGGGCAGGGAAGGGGTTGCATCACGGGATCCGGTATGTGGTTGTGCGTGATGGGACGTGGGGCGGTGGATCTCGCCGACGCCAGGAGGGAGAAGACGTGAGGGGCGGAGCACATGAGGAGAGGTCGCTGGGCGGCGCCGGCCATCTGGTCGAGGACACACGGGCGGCTCTAGATGTGGAGCTCGTGGGATCGTGGGGGAGGGGTTCCTGACCAGTGGGCCCTCTGTCTAATTTAACAGTCAACATGTTTTTTTTGACTTTTGGTGCCATGTCAGCACTTACAGGCGGGTCCTTTCTGTCAGAAATTGGATTAAATCATCCAAATCGATTATTAGTGTTTATTAAAAAAATTAGCGAGGAAACTGGTAGATTTTTGGGGCGCCTAAAGAATGTGGTGGCAAATTCGGATGTGAACTTAAAATGTGGTTGTTTTTTGTAATTCACTCCATAATTGCCGGAGACATGAGTGTGACTAGACTTCTGTCGTGTTAGGCCTTTATTCGGTTGCGGTGTTATTCTCGGACCTTTGTTGTTTTCTCAAACACTGAACCTGACTCCGTGCCATTGTGTATTAGAAGAAGAAAGCATCGAAATGACGCGACTTTTACAGAGCAAAGTGAAAACAAAACAGAGCAGAAGTCCACAAGGCGACCCATCCTAAACAAAAGAACAAAGCCAAAAATGCGCATTGGCTCATTCTTTGAGGTTATGATAGGGATGGGCAACTGCTCTACATGCCTCTTCGGAAGTTCAGAGTCTTGTACGTTTGTTGTCACTACAGTCCACATGCTCATTTCTTACGATTTGCATAACTTGCAAACACTTGTTCAATACTTCAATAGATGCAGCTCATTCAAATATACTGATGGTATGTACGAATGAGATTGTTTGTCAATTGCTCTTATTAAGAGGAATGGCATGGAAGTACACAATGTGTATTTTGTCCGCATGATGAGACAATAAAACATTTGTTCTTTCATTGTAAATTGGCTCGTTCTATATGGTCAGTCATCCAGATAGCTTCTGGCTTTGTATCCTTCGTGTAGTGTTGCTAATATATTTGGCAACTGGTTACATGGGATTGATCACAAGTTTAGAATTCTTCTCAGGGTGGGAGCGCTTGCCGTGATTTGGTCGCTTTGGCTATGTAGAAATGATAATGTTTTTAATGATAAAAGTACTTTCCTTATGCAGGTTATCTACAGATGTACCGGGATGCTTCGTTTATGGTCCTCTCTACAGCGAGTGGAGAATCGAGACCTGTTTACGGAGGTGTGTACACGATTGGAGGTTGCGGTGAGGAACACTTTTACCCAATATGGGTGGCAGCATGATCTTAGGATTGGGCCTCCTACCGTTTAGGTGTCATACAAATATTCATCTTTGTATTTCGCCTTCTACTTTTATTTTGGCTTGTCATGATGACTTTGTTGGCTGTGTGCATCTTAGTTATGCAGAGGCCGGGTGTAATGCTTAAACCTTTTAAGTAATAAAGCGCCTCTTTTCGAAGAAAAAAATTGCTCAAAATTTTTAAGTATTTTGTGATTTTGAAACTTGTAGTGTTCATACATTGAATCTTGAACATAAGTCCCCCACCAAAAATAGAATCATGAACACAAGCATACTTTGGTCATGCGCTGGGGAAAGTAAGATAGGCGGCAGAAACGTAAGGTTGTTGCCTCCAATTATTCACTGGGTGCTTTTCTTTGTTGAGTCTGTCTTCTATTGCAAATTACAATAGACTACTACTATTACTCCCTCCATTCCAAAATAATCGAAGTTCTAGGATTTTTCTAAGTCAAACCTTTTAAAGTTGACGAAGTCTATAGAAAAATGCACAAAGATCTATGATATCAAATATATATAATAAAATAAGTCATTTCCTAATGAATCTAATGAAGTAAATTTGGTTTTGTAGATGTTGATAAATTTTGTTATAGACTTGGTCAAACTTAATAAATTTTGACCTAGGACAATCCTAGAACTTCAATTATTTTTGAAACGGAGGGAGTACTATTTAAAATCAATAGTATATCAGTAGTTTTTTTTGAGGGGTTATAGTATATCAGTAGTTGGTACCAACATTTCACTGGTTTTTTTTTGGAACCAACATTTCACTGGTATAATTATGTATACCAATGATAGTGAAAAGATTATCTTCCAATAACCAAACAGGTGATAGCAGTATCCTATTAGCTTAGAATCTTAGACTGCATATGCCACACTTTTTCGAAAGAAATAAAAGGCGGCAGTTGAACAATGCAAACCAAAAAAGATGGAAGTATGTTCCTTCTATATTTGTCTATACCTGAAAAGGAGTAAACATACCTGAAACAGGCTAGTGCTATAATCTGCACAAACTCCACACTCATAGTTTGTCGAATGCAGCAGCTCAGAATTTGTCAAATGCAGCATACATGGAGTTCATGATGAGGCCAGGGACAAAGCTTTTGAGTTGGAGTTGAGCTGGATCAAAATGTCAGCATCAGAAGGTAGTGGCATACACCCACCCAGAAATGACTAAATAAACAAAAAGATGAAGAGAAAACCGTCTACAGATTTTTGACATGGGTATGGAACTGACCTCTCTGCTCACTTGGCATACAGGTTCTTCTTAACAGGTTCCAGATGGTTTACTGGAGCAGGCCATGGCTTCAGCTCAGGCAGCGGTTGAGGGGATGGACGCTGACCAAATGAGCACGTAGGTACTGATGGGCGGTAGATGCTACGAGGGCGACAGGAAGGATGCCCCATGGAAAGTTTGATGCTGGACAGTGGAGGAGGGGTATCTTATTTGGCTTGTGCTCTTCAGGTTCTGATGAATGTGCGTTAAGCCATTGGCTGGAGGGGAGAAGGAAGGAGTCATCTTGTATGTATATTTGGGCTCGTGAAGGATGAACAGGCTTACCCAACACACACAAAAAGCTTGTGAAAGTGCACATGTGTTGTATAGGAGAAGAACACGCATGTGTCGGCAGGATGTCTCATGTCTGCCACCCTCTTGCGAATCGTCGAAAGCATAGAACACGGCCAAGAAAGGTATCGCTCGCATCGCATGCACAAATGGATGGTTTGGTTTAGGGGTTAATCCTGGTTGAAGAAAGGTAGTATTCCTCTGCACGCCCTGTGCGCTTTACAAATGAACAGCCCAACTGTCAAAGCATGTACAGTCTCCAACTGTCAGACACTGCCTGCCATTTGGCAGACATCAGGACAGAAGAAACTTCATCAGCCTGCGAAACATTATGCGTTTTTAGCATGGCTTAAATTTTTGGCTCCGAACATGACCCAAATTTGAGTTACAGCATGACAAAAAGTTTGCAGGTCACTGGATGCTGCGAGACATGCACGATATATTTCTAGTGCAATAATTTAGGCTTCTTAGATTGAAATGATGCTTTATACTACCTCCATATGTACATGAAATCCACTTTGTTTTTCATGTCAAACTTTGACTTATATGGTCAGTAAAATATGGGTTATATGCAATGAAAAAAATAGCATGCTATGACAAAACAGTGTGAACTTAAAATATGCTCTTAGCGAGACATTGTACATCAATTCATTTGGCGAGACATTATACACCATATTTGGGGCGCCACTAGAGTTATCGGCTTATGGACGGTTGCCACTTGTCCATGCATGGGGGGGCTCTGCCAATGGTGTTGTCCGCCGTCCCGACTCGGCATGGTTGGGTGGAGATTGCCGGCGGTCCTAGGCTTGGCCAGTGAGGGCATGGGCGAGTCCGGGTTGGGCCGGCCAGGCTATAGGTGGCCATGGCTCGTTCTCTTCCAGGGGTACTGGTATCACCCAGATGTGGATTTGGAGGCCTGGACTTCGGTAGGTCTTTCCTCAAGGGTGGGCTTAGTGGCCTTGGTGCCTCGAGTCGCACTGGCGGGTTCCCAAGTGAAAACTCCATGATTTTTCGTTGATGGAGGCGACACCTGCAGGTGTCGCTATCCTCTTGAAGGCATCAGTGCGGTTCCCCTTCCCCCGCCAGTGCTTCGAGGGGAAACCCATTCCGTCCCTTCGGACTCGGCAACGAGGACACTTTGCCTCGTTGCCCTCTTGGGGGCACCGTCGTGGAGCTCAAGTGCTTTATTATCATGGTGTGGCGTTGTCTTTTGGCTCTGCAGTGCTCATGCTATGGGTGGCCATGGCTCGTTCTCTTGCAGGGGCAGTGGTATCGCCCATATGTGGATTTGAAGACCGGACTTCGGTGGGTCTTCCCCAAAGGGTTGGTTCAGTGGCTTTGGTGCCTCGAGTGGCAATGACGGGTTCCCAAACGAAAACTTCGCGATCTGCTATCCACTTGAAGGCGTCGTTGCGGTTCCCCTTCCCCTGCTTGTGCTCTGAGGTGAAACCCATGTCCGTCCCTTCGGACTCAGCAACGGTGACGCTTCGCCTCGTTACCCTCTCGGGGGACACCGTCGTGGAGCTCAGGTGCTTATTGTCATGGCGTGGCGTCGTCTTCTGGCTCCACAATGCTCATGCTCAGCAGCGTAGTCGTGTCGTTATTAGTGATTTTGTGCGACTTATGTTGTCCAATTTCTCTTTGTCTACTTTGCGAGGGGAGGGGGGAGCCTTTTCCATTCTTTCTCGAAGGTTCTGTTTTGTTTTTACAACCAAACAAGCTCCGGTGCAAATTTAATGTTGTGCTTTATGCGGTTTATTAATGTTTTCCTTTATTAATTCCCTACATTTAGTTAGCAGTAGATCCTCATCCTTTTTGCATTTGTGCGTCCTTGGAGGCGAAGCATTCGTGCGGTCAAAAACATTAGGAAACGACCGGAACGTGTGGGAATTCTATTCTCGGACGCAGTAAAGCGGAACAAGACAAGGCAGGGGCTGGCGCCCGGCAGGCGGCCAACCCCACGTCCGCATACGCGTAACGCGTCTCGCTTTGCTCTCTCTCGAAGGAAGGAAATTGAAAAGGCAGTCGCCAACGGCCAGCGCGAGCCAGCTAAGTCCAACCGAGCGGGCAAGGCACAACCCCCCACCCACCCCCGCCCAGACGCGTCGCCTCGGCGGCCCCGAAGCTCCTCGCCCCCGCCGCGCCCCTTGCCCCCGGCCCGCCCCCCCGCCGCCGGGTGGACGCCGGCGACGCCGCCATGTCGCCCTCCGCCCCGCCCGCGCCCGCCCGCTTCCTCCTCTTCGCCGCGGCCCTCGCGCTGCTCCTCCTCTCCCCAACCCTAGCGGCCTCCGACCCCGCCGCCGAGCCCTGCGCGGCGTCCCTCGACGCCGCACCGCTGGACGGCGGGGGCGGGGGAGAGGTCGCGCTCTGCCCCGTGCGGTGCTTCCGCCCCGACCCCGTCTGCGGCGCCGACGGCGTCACCTACTGGTGCGGCTGCCCCGAGGCCGCCTGCGCCGGCGCGCGGGTGGCGCGGCGCGGCTACTGCGAGGTCGGCGCCGGCTCCGCGCCCGTCTCCGGCCAGGCGCTCCTGCTCGTCCACATCGTCTGGCTCTTCGTGCTCGGCGCCGCCGTCCTCCTCGGCTTCCTCTGACGCGCGCGCGCGCCTCCGTCGCCCCCCTTCCTGTAATTGACGTCTTCCCCATCCCCACAATTGGTACAACCACTCATTTCAAGATTCTTTGTTGGATTTCGGTGCGCTCTTGAGAGCCGAGGGGGTGTGGTGCTGGAACGGAATGTTTCGTTGCGAGGATTTGGTCCAGGGATGTCACACAATTCTTTCATAGATGATGAGATTGGTTGGCTTGGTGCTTTAGATTTCGGACCTCAGCTGTCCAGATTGGTCGCCAAATGTAGGTTGAGATCGTGTAAAACAGCTTGTAAATTTCGGCTAAATACATTTTGCAGTGATCTGGTTGTGCTTGTCTATAAATTTCAGCTTTCATGATCTTACTGTTGTGGTTTGTGTGGTTGTCTTTATATTTGAGCTTCATGATTGACAGACGAGAGCTTTTTAAAGCACTTCAGCAAATTGCTTTTCATTGAAATTTACTTCCGTTGTAGGGTTGCAATGGAGCCAACTCGACATTTTTCTCTTTGTTAAGAATATGAAATTTAAAATGGTAGAGCAGCTATAACTTGAGCATGGACCTGACACCTTCACACATAATGGATGTAATCAGAGGTTGTGATGTTCATGTGGCCATAAGTTCTTATGTCAGTAACATGTATTACTCTTTGTCTCTCTCTCTCTCTGATCTATATTAGGAGCTCTCAATTCCTTTCCATTTTATGTACTTGAGATAAAGAAGTGTGAGGAGGAGTAAAACAGAGAAATGTGTGTATTTGCATACATGAACCAAAACATGTTAAAAGGAATGTCAGTGCATCCTAGAGGTGTTCTTCATGGCTGGTATGCTGGGATTGCCATTGACTCATACGTTGATGCTTCTGGTCGTGTTGAACGGTGCAGCAAATAGCCCTGCACCTTATGAAGGACAGCTACCTCCTGTGTTTTGCCAGGAAGGCAATATCGAACCTCTTGTGTCGCTTATTTAGTCTGGTGAGCACTATTCCTTATGTTTTGTCATTGTTTTCTTGTACTAGATAACACTGAGAAATTCTGTGATATGCTTCATTATCCTATAAATATCATACTTATAAAAGTCAGCAGTCTTCTCTTATAGATGGATTTCATAAAAAAATAGCAAAGAGCAAACATAGCATACCTGTTACTGTGCCACGGTTTAAAAGATACAGATAATTTAAAAAATCATTTGGTTTGATTCAAATATATTCCAAAATAATATTTTAAAATACCTAACAGGAAAAAATAATCTCATATTCATATTCTACATATTTTTCTAATCAAATTTCATATATAACATGTTCAAATCGGAGTTACGGTTTAAATGATATGGATGATTTTAAAAAGCATTTGTTTGAGTTAAATATGATCCGCGGATGAATTACCTAAAACATCGGGGTTTTTTTAAAAAAAATGTAAAATAACGGTTCAGGTGTGACTTAAATCCGGACGGCGGGTTGATTTCAAGAATAGACAGGGACTTTTGTGCGTTTTAACTTAAAACAGAACTGCGGGTTGAATTCTATGAAATAGAGGGACTTTTCTAAAAAATGCCATGACGGACGAAAGAAACCCAATTTGCTTTATTATTAGGTAAAGATTTTTGATTTCATCAAATGAAAAACCTAAGTCTGTTACGACAGAAACTAGCTTTTCAGAATCTTATTATGGATCTGAATGGAAGAACAGCTACTTTGGAAAAAAGGTCTAGTCCTGTTAGAAAATCAGAATGAATGTACAAATAAAGTAAGAAAATAATTCCTTCTACATGAACAATATAAACAAGAGAATGATTGAAATGGAGAGGTTTTTGTGCCAAAATATTACTCCAAGCAACATGAATAAAACTAAATAAGATCAATGACCAAACCAACCAGATACATAAGTTCCAAATTGCACACACACTACGAAATAAGTGACACAGAAATTTTGATATTTAGCAGACATAGAAATTAGGTTTGACTAACGGGCAACCTTGCTTGCACGGAATCAGCTAATCAGAAAAGTGTGGACTCCTGAGAGCAACACAAATTTCCATTGATTGACTTCATCAACTCCGCAACAGCTTGGATAAAGGAAGCCAGACCTGCAACGAATCGATAGAGAAAAACATACTGTTTTCTTGGGAGCAGAAACCATCTCTGCTATTCAAACTTAGCATTTGACTTAGCTGCAAGATACATTCGATTTAACAACAAACTACATTTGATTTACTCTAGTTGTACTTGGACTACATAGATCTCTAAAATCATAGGAAGAGACAGGACTGTTTCTAGAAGTTGGGACACAATGTAAATATGTAGTCGAGTGTGAATAAGCAATTCTTGCCTGCACCATAAATTGCATTTCAGCCTTTCAGGTAAAATTTATGTAGTCAACAACAATTTCAATGTCAAAATAGGTCTGTTAATTTAAAGCTGCATAAGGGAAGATCAGTATGACAGGATGCTAAATAGATACTCTGGTGAAAGCAAGAACCGAAATATAAACCATCTGAACACAATAGGTGGCACAGTAACAGGTATGCTATGTTTGCTCTTTGCTATTTTTTTTATGAAATCCATCTATAAGAGAAGACTGCTGACTTTTATAAGTATGATATTTATAGGATAATGAAGCATATCACAGAATTTCTCAGTGTTATCTAGTACAAGAAAACAATGACAAAACACAAGGAATAGTGCTCACCAGACTAAATAAGCGACACAAGAGGTTCGATATTGCCTTCCTGGCAAAACACAGGAGGTAGCTGTCCTTCATAAGGTGCAGGGCTATTTGCTGCACCGTTCTACACGACCAGAAGCATCAACGTATGAGTCAATGGCAATCCCAGCATACCAGCGATGAAGAACACCTCTAGGATGCACTGACATTCCTTTTAACATGTTTTGGTTCATGTATGCAAATACCCACATTTCTCTGTTTTACTCCTCCTCACACTTCTTTATCTCAAGTACATAAAATGGAAAGGAATTGAGAGCTCCTAATATAGGTCAAAGAGAGAGACAGGATCTATTGTGTTCAGATGGTTTATATTTCGGTTCTTGCTTTCACCAGAGTATCTATTTAGCATCCTGTCATACTGATCTTCACTTATGCAGCTTTAAATTAACAGACCTGTTTTGACATTGAAATTGTTGTTGACTACATAAATTTTACCTGAAAGGCTGAAATGCAATTTATGGTGCAGGCAAGAATTGCTTATTCACACTCGACTACATATTTACATTGTGTCCCAACTTCTAGAAACAGTCCTGTCTCTTCCCATGATTTTAGAGATCTATGTAGTCCAAGTACAACTAGAGTAAATCAAATGTAGTTTGTTGTTAAATCGAATGTATCTTGCAGCTAAGTCAAATGCTAAGTTTGAATAGTAGAGATGGTTTCTGCTCCCAAGAAAACAGTATGTTTTTCTCTATCGATTCGTTGCAGGTCTGGCTTCCTTTATCCAAGCTGTTGCGGAGTTGATGAAGTCAATCAATGGAAATTTGTGTTGCTCTCAGGAGTCCACACTTTTCTGATTAGCTGATTCCGTGCAAGCAAGGTTGCCCGTTAGTCAAACCTAATTTCTATGTCTGCTAAATATCAAAATTTCTGTGTCACTTATTTCGTAGTGTGTGTGCAATTTGGAACTTATGTGTCTGGTTGGTTTGGTCATTGATCTTATTTAGTTTTATTCATGTTGCTTGGAGTAATATTTTGGCACAAAAACCTGTCCATTTCAATCATTCTCTTGTTTATATTGTTCATGTAGAAGGAATTATTTTCTTACTTTATTTGTACATTCATTCTGATTTTCTAACAGGACTAGACCTTTTTTTCCAAAGTAGCTGTTCTTCCATTCAGATCCATAATAAGATTCTGAAAAGCTAGTTTCTGTCGTAACAGACTTAGGTTTTTCATTTGATGAAATCAAAAATCTTTACCTAATAATAAAGCAAATTGGGTTTCTTTCGTCCGTCATGGCATTTTTTAGAAAAGTCCCTCTATTTCATAGAATTCAACCCGCAGTTCTGTTTTAAGTTAAAACGCACAAAAGTCCCTGTCTATTCTTGAAATCAACCCGCCGTCCGGATTTAAGTCACACCTGAACCGTTATTTTACATTTTCAAAAAAAACCCTGATGTTTTAGGTAATTCATCCGCGGATCATATTTAACTCAAACAAATGCTTTTTAAAATCATCCATATCATTTAAACCGTAACTCCGATTTGAACATGTTATATATGAAATTTGATTAGAAAAATATGTAGAATATGAATATGAGATTATTTTTTCCTGTTAGGTATTTTAAAATATTATTTTGGAATATATTTGAGTCAAACCAAATGATTTTCTAAATTATCTGTATCTTTTAAACCGTAACTTCGATTTTAACATATTATATATGAAATTTTATTAGAAAAATGTGTGGAATCTAAATATGACATTAATTTTACCTGTTAAATATTTTTAAAATATTGTTATGGAAGCAAACTTATAACTTATAGCGCAAGATTTGTTTTTTCATACCGGTGGCGATCCGGATTGCAATAAACACCCCACTATAACCATATACGAAAAAGAAAAAAACATCGATAACTACACATGCATAACTCTGAAAAATGTCGCAGGGAAAAACAACAGATTTCTCATCGCGAGAGTGTGAGAAAGTGAGCGAGAAAGGGGGGGGGGGAGGAGGGAGGAGAGAGGGAGAGAGAGACACCTTAAGATTAACCATATTCAACACACGTGTTTTGTTGTTTTGTGTGAATACCGAGGCCATCACCGGCGAGAGTGAGAAGGAGGATAAGCGGCAATACAAATATGATGCCTCGCAAAAATAAAAGAGATGGACCTATTGTAGTCTTGAGTGATGGTTGTTGAGTTAAGAGCGTGGGTTATGTTTTCTCTCCCGTTGCAACGCACGGGCTCTTTTGCTAGTATATTCTAATGGGATTTGTTTTCAAATTTGGAGATCAGTACCTGAGATTTCCAGATAAGAATGATATTGATTAAAAAATTGAAGGTATGATACTGATTATTTGTGATTATTGAAAAAAGGGACATGTGGGAGAGAGAGGTGCAAAAAGAAAGAGATCTTAGCGCTAAAGCCCACCCTCGCGATACTATCTCCTCCCGTTGCCAGGCCCGTCCTTCCTCCCACCTTTGCCCTCGTCGCTGCCATAGGGCGCGGCCAAGCGAAGCCTGACCGGCAGCAGCAGCGGGGAGTTCTCCTCTCGCACGACAGTACGGTGTTGGCCGATCCTCTCGAGTCGAGACGAGGGGCTGGCGAGGGGCTCTGTGGGGTGGCGGCTCTCGGGCAGGTCCTTGGCGCGCGGGGGAGCAATGGCGTGTGGAGCTGGCGTGTGGAGCTTCGTGTTGGGTGGAGCGCGCCTGGGCCATGGCGGTCGGATCGGCGGCGCAGGCTGTTGGATGTTGTGATGGGTCGCGGCAGTGGTGGCCTACAACAGCGGTAGCTCCCTGCTACTCGTGTGACAGTTCTTGGCCACGGAGGGGTGGGGCGAGCTTATAGTAGTTGTGGAGGTGCGGCAGCCAGGGTCCAGCTGGCGGCGTAGGGTGGAGGCAACACCTTCCCTTCTCCTGGATCAAAATCAGCGGCGCGCGGGATTGGGCGAGTACCAGTGGTGCCGGATGCACGCGTGACGACAGATGTTTTGTGATCTAGGGTTTTGATGCGGCTTGAACTATGTCGGTATTTCCCCAAAGAGGAAGGGATGATACAGCACAGTTAAGGTAGATATTTCCCTCAGTAATGAGACCAAGGTTATCGAACCAGTAGGAGAACCACACAACACTATGTAAACGGTACCTGCACACAAAGACCAAATACTTGCAACCCGACGTGTAAGAGGGGTTGTCAATCCCTTCGGTAAAAAGATAGATAAATTTGTAGTAGATTGGGTGAATATATCTTGCGGAAACGCGAAATAGAACAAATAAAAAAGTGCAGCAAGGTATTTTTGGGTTTTGGATTAATAGATCTGAAAATAAAAGCGAACAAAAATAGATCTCGGAGGCAAATATGATAAAGAATAGACCCGGGGGCCGTAGATTTCACTAGTGGCTTCTCTCGAGAAAAATAGCATATAGTGGGTAAACAAATTACTGTTGGGCAATCGATAGAACTTCAAATAATTATGACGATATCTAGGCAATGATCATTATATAGGCATCACGTCCAAGATTAGTAGACCGACTCCTGCCTGCATCTACTACTATCACTCCACACATCGACCGCTATCCAGCATGCATCTAGTGTATTAAGTTCATGGAAAAACAGAGTAATGCAATAAGAACGATGACATTGATGTAGACAAGATCTATTCATGTAGGAATACATCCCATCTTGTTATCCTTAATAGAAATGATACATACGTGTTATGTCCCCTTATGTCACTGGATTGAGCACCGTAAGATCGAACCCATCACAAAGCACCTCTTCCCATGGCAAGAAAAATCGATCTAGTTGGTCTAACTAAACCAAAGATTCGAAAAAGGAATACGAGGCTATAAACAATCATGCATATAAGAGATCAAAACTCAAATAACTTTCATGGATAAAATAGATCTGATCATAAACTTAAAGTTCATCGGATCCCAACAAACACACCGCAAAAAGAGTTACATCAAATAGATCTCCAAGAGACCATTGTATTGAGAATCACAAGAGAGAGAGAGAGAGAGAGAGAGAGAGAGAGAGAGAAAGGGGGGGAGCCATCTAGCTACTGACTACGGACCTGAAGGTCTACAATGAACTACTCACGCATCATCGGAGAGGCACCAATGAGGATGATGAACCCCACCGTGATGGTGTATAGATTGGATCTGTGGTTTCTAGAATTTTGCGGTGGCTGGAATTGTGGTTCGTCGACTCCCCTACAGTTTTAAGATTTTCGAGGTATTTATAGAGCAAAGAGGCGATGCGGGAGGCCACCGAGGTGGGCACAACCCACCAGGGGCGCGCCTGGGCCACCAAGCGTGCCCAGGTGGGTTGTGCCCCCTCGGGGCACCCGTCTGGTACTTTTTGGCCCATCTTGTGTCTTCTGCTCCAGAAAAAATCTCCAAAAAGTTTCGATGCGTTTGGACTCCGTTTGGTATTGATTTTCTGCAAAGTAAAAAAACAAGCAAAAGCAACAACTGGCACTGGGCACTATGTCAATAGGTTAGTCCCAAAAAATGATATAAAGTTGCTATAAAATGATTGTAAAACATCCAAGAATGATAATATAACGACATGGAACAATAAAAAATTATAGATATGTTGGAGACATACCAACATCCCCAAGCTTAATTCATGCTCGTCCTCGAGTAGGTAAATGATAAAAATATAATTTTTGATGTGGAATGTTGTCTATCATGTTCATCGCAATTCTTTTCTTTTGTAGCATGGACATTTGGACTTTTATATGATTCAAAGCAATAGTGTAGTTTTGACCTGAGGATTTCAATACTCAAGCATACCAACAAGCAACCATGTCTTTCAAAATATCAACACTAAAGCAAGTTATCCCTAGCCCATCATGCTCAATCATTGATCCATTCATGAAACACACTCGCATATCAGCTACACCCAATGCTTAAGTACGATTATAGTGCCCCTTAGTTGGTGCTTTATAAGAGAAGATTGAGACTCAAATAAAAATAAAAATTGCATAAAGTAAATGGAAAGGCCCTTCGTAGAGGGAAGTAGGGATTTGTAGAGGTGCTAGAGCTCAAAGCGAAAAAAGATATAGATAAAACATTTTGGGTGGCATGCCTTTCCTATCAACAAAAACGATCGAGTAGTTCCCAATAATTTACATGCTAGATATATCATAGGCGATTCCCAAACAGAAAAAAAGTTTATGCCTTTTTCTACCATACTTTCACATTCCACGGCTAACCGAATCCACGGGTACCGTCCATACCAACACTTTTCAAGGAATTTTTTATTGGACAACATAAAATAAATTCATTTTTAATTTCGAGACCGGGCATCCCTAATACCTTTGTCGTACTCTCGTGCAATGACAAGTGAATAAACACTCATCTTGAGAATAACATATCTAGCATGAAAAAAATATCAGCCACCCGCTACCGTTTCATGAGCGGTATGAGCACACAGAAGGGAAAATTATTTTGAAAATTAGAGATGGCACATACAAATTTGCTTAGAACGGCATGGAAATACCGCATAGGTATAGTGGACTCATATGGCAAAACTGAGTTTAAGGATTTTGGTGCACAAGTGATGTCTACTATGCAACTTTATTCTTGTAGACACGTGTTGGGCCTCCAAGCGCAGAGTTCTGTAGGACAGTAGCAATTTCCCCTCAAGTGGATGACCTAAGGTTTATCAATCCGTGGGAGGTGTAGGATGAAGATGATCTCTCTCAAACGACCCTGCAATCAAATACAAGAAATCTCTTGTGTCCCCAACACACCCAATACAATGGAAATTTGTATAGGTGCACTGATTTGGCGAAGAGATGGTGATACAAGTGTAATATGTATGGTAGAAATATATATTTATAATATGAATAAATAAAAACAGCAAGGTAGCAAATAGTAAACGGACACAAAAACGGTATTGCAATGCTTGAAAATGAGGCCTAGGGTCCGTACTTTCGCTAGTGCAATCTCTCAACAATGCTAATATAATTGGATCATATAACCACCCCTCAAAGTGCGATGAAGAATCATTCCAAAGTTCCTATCTAGCAGAGAACATAAGAAGAAATCGTTTGTAGGGTACGAAACTACCTCGAAGCTATTCTTTTCGATCGATCTATCCAAGAGTTCATACTAAAATAACAACAACTAATTTCAGATTCATAATACTCAATCCAACACAAAGAACCTCAAAGAGTTCCCCAAGATTTTCACCGGAGAAACAAAAGATGAGAACATGCATGAACCCCTATGCATAGATTACCCCAATGTCACCGCGGGAATCCGCGAGTTGAGTGCCAAAACATATATCAAGTAAATCAATATGATACCCCATTGTCACCGCGAGTATTCATATGCAAGACATATATCAAGTGCTCTCAAATCCATAAAAGTATTCAATCCGATAAAAACGAAATCGTAAAGGGAAAAACTCAATTCATCACAACAAGATAGAGAGGGGAAAACACCATATGATCCGACTATATTAACAAAGCCTGCGATACATCAAGATCGTGGCATCTCAAGAACACAAGAGAGAGAGAGAGATTAAACACATAGCTACTGGTACAAACCCTTAGCCCCGAGGGTGGATTACTCCCTTCTCATCGTGGTGGCCGCCGGGATGATGAAAATGGCCACCGGAGATGATTCCCCCCTCCGGCAGGGTGCCGAAACGGGGTCTAGATTGGTTTTCGGTGGCTACAGAGCCTTGCGGAGGCGGAACTTCTAATCTAGGTTTACCCCTGAGGGTTTTTGGAATATTTGAGAATTTATAGGGTAAAGAGGGGGTGCGGGAGGCCACCGAGGTGGGCAAAACCCACCTGGGCGCGCCTTGGTGGGTTGTGCCCCCTCGGGGCACCCTCCAGGTGCTGCTCTGGCCCATCGGGAGTCTTCTGGTCCATAAAAAATCCACAAAAGTTCCGCCATGTTTGGACTCCGTTTGATATTGATTTCCTGCGATGTACTCCCTCCGTTCCAAATTACTTGTCGCAGAAATGGGTGTATCTAGAACTAAAATACATCTAGATACATCCATACCTACGACAAGTAATTCAGAACGGAGGAAGTAAAAAAACAAGCAAAAAACAGCAACTAGCACTGGGTCAATAGGTTAGTCCCAAAAAATGATATAAAGTTGCATAAAATGATTGTAAAACATCCAAGAATGATAATAAAACAACATTAATACTTCATAAATTATAGATACGTTGGATACATATCAACAAGTAGTAATCCCACTTAGTACAAGTGAAGGCTAGCAAAAGATTAAGAAGCATCCAACCAAGAAACGAAAAATCTCATAAGCGAGCATTAAGAATAACTAACTTCGAATAATGCACCACAAGTAGGATGTAATTTCATTGCATAACTATTGACTTTTGTACTTGCATAGGGAATCACAAACCTTAACATCAATATTCTTACTAAACCATAATTACTCATCAACATGGCTCATATATCACTATCATCATATCGCAAAACTATTACAAAGAATCAAGTTTATTTTGTCCAATGATCTTCATGAAAGTTTTTATTACATCCCTCTTGAATAACTATCACTTTGGGACTAGTTTCATATGTTGCTTTTGATAGCTCAAACAAATCTAAGTGAAGAACATGAGCATAAAAATTTTCTTCTCTCAAAATAATTTAAGTGAAGCATGAGAGAATTTCTTAAAAATTTAATAACTCTTAAATAAATATAAGTGAAGCATGAGAGCAATTCTTCAAAAATATTAAAGCACACTGTGCTCAAAAAGATATAAGTGAAGCACTAGAGCAATTCCATAACTCAAAAAATTTAAGTGAAGCACATAGAGCAATTCTAACAAATCATAGCATAATTTTGACTCTCCCAAATAGGTGTGTTCAGCAAGGATAGATGACACAAACTAAAAATAAAAACAAGCAAATACTCATATAATACAAGATGCTCCAAGCAAAACTCCTGATATGTGACAAATAAAAATATAGCTCCAAGTAAAATACCAATGGTCGTTAGAAGAAAGAGGGGATGCCACTCGGGGCATCCCCAAGCTTAGTTTCTTGTTCCTCTTTGGATAATAACTTGGGGTGCCATGGGCATCCCTAAGCTTAGGCTCTTCTTGCTCCTTATTCATCCATCGTGATCTCACCCAAAACTTGAAAACTTCAATCACACAAAACTCAACAAAACCTTCGTGAGATCCGTTAGTATAACAAAGAAAATCACTACTCTAAGTATTGTTGCAAACCCATTCATATTTTAATTTTGCATTATATCTACTATATTCCAACTTTACCATCTCTTATGCCCTCCAATACAAACCATACATTCATCAAAATAAGCACACAATGCAAAGAAAACAGAATCTGTTAAAAACAGAATAGTCTGTAGCAATCTAAAAACTTCGAATACTTCTGTAACTCCAAAAATTCTGAAAAATTAGGACAATGTGGGAAATTTGTATATAAATCTTGTGTACAAATATTAGGATTTTATCGCGCTTCTGTGAAAAATTAAAATTGTTTTACTGGGTGCAAAAGTTTCTACTTTTCAACAAGATCAAATCAACTATCACCCAACATGTTCCCAAAGAATTTACTTGGCACAAACACTAATTAAAACATAAAAAACACAATCATAACAGTAGCATAATTGTGTAAACACTCAAGAATAGAAATAAAAAAGCAAAATAAATTTTACTAATTGGGTTGCCTCCCAACAAGCGCTATCGTTTTATGCCTCTGGCTAGGCATAAGATTTCAGCGATGCTCACATGAAAGATAAGAATTGAAACACAAAGAGAGCATCATGAAATATATGACAAACACATTTAAGTCTAACATACTTCCTATGCATACGAATTTTATAAGCAAACAAATTATCAAGACAAGAAACATCTAACATATGCAAAGAATAGGAATAAAACATTGAAAATCTCAACACAACGAGAGGTAATTTAGTAACATGAAAATTTCTACAACCATATTTCCCTCTCTCAAAATAATTACATGTAAGATCATAATCAAATTCAACAATATAGTTATCATAGAAAATTTTCTCTTCATGATCCACATGCATGCAAAGTTGACACTCTTCCAAAATAGTGAGATTATCATCAAATAAAGTCATGACCTCTCTCAGAACACTTTTATCAAAAAAATTCATAAGATTGATCACTCTCCAAATATGTGGGATTATTTTTACCTAGAGTTGACACTCTTCCGAACCTACTTTTAATATTATTGCAAACATATTCATCGTGAGGCTTAAATAAACTATCAAGATCATAAGAATCATCATCACCCCAATCATGATCATTGCAATAAGTAGCAGACATAACAAAACAAGCATCCCCAAGGTTGGGGTTTTGCACATCACTAACACAATTGACATTAATATAATTTATAATAATATCATTGCAATCATGCTTTTCATTCAGGGAGCTATCAAGTGTGGGTGCAATAGCAATAATTTCATGTTTAACATAAGGAACTATAGCAAGTTCATCTCCATATGCATCATTAATATTGGCATCATGGCCACAAGAATAACAAGCATCATGTTAATCAGGCGGGGATAATTCAATCAAATCAACGGAATCATAATTATCCACAGCTTCATGCATATCATTATTTTCTTCCAAAGCAGGGGACATTCTCTCAATAAATTCTTTAACATAGGCATTATGAGCATAGTTTTCATAGCAATATTTAAGTATGTCAAAATTTATAGATTTGTAGAGAGTAATATAATACTTTTCAATCAAAGAATCAACTTCATAAGCACCCTTAAAAGCAACAAATTCTTCAATTTGATCGATATCATAGTAACTATAAACCTCCTTGGCATAAGAAGATAAGATTTCATTGTCATTAAACTCACATAGATAGGGGAGGTGTTTTTAGGGTTCTTAGCGCAACAAGTAAAATCGCAAATTTCACAAAGATTCCAAGCATAGCATAGCAAACTGATGTCTACTACACAACCTTCTTCTTGTACACATTGTTGGGCCTCCAAGTGCAGAGGTTTGTAGGACAGTAGCAAATTTCCCTCAAGTGGATGACCTAAGGTTTATCAATCCGTGGGAGGCATAGGATGAATATGGTCTCTCTCAAACAACCCTGCAACCAAATAACAAAGAGTCTCTTGTGTCCCCAACACACCCAATACAATGTTCGGCGAAGAGATGCTGATACAAGTGCAATATGGATGATAGATATAGTTTTTTGTAATCTGAAAAAATAAAAACAGCAAGGTAACTAATGATAAAAGTGAGCAAAAACGGTATTGCAATGCGTTGAAACAAGGCCTAGGGTTCATACTTTCACTAGTGCAAGTTCTCTCAACAATAATAACATAATTGGATCATATAACTATCCCTCAACATGCAACAGAGAGTCACCCCAAAGTCACTAATAGCGGAGAACAAACAAAGAGATTATGGTAGGGTACGAAACCACCTCAAAGTTATCCTTTCTGATCGATCTATTCAAGAGTCCATAGTAAAATAACACAAGGCTATTCTTTCCATTCGATCTATCATAGAGTTCGTACTAGAACAACACCTTAAGACACAAATCAACCAAAACCCTAATGTCACCTAGATACTCCAATGTCACCTCAAGTATCCGTGGGTATGATTATACGATATGCATCACACAATCTCAGATTCATCTATTCAACCAACACAAAGAACTTCAAAGAGTGCCCTAAAGTTTCTACCGGAGAGTCAAGACGAAAACATGTGCCAACCCCTATGCATAAGTTCACGAGGTCACGGAACACGCAAGTTGATCACCAAAACATACATCAAGTGGATCACGTGATATCCCATTGTCACCACAGATAAGCACATGCAAGACATACATCAAGTGTTCTCAAATCCTTAAAGACTCAATCCGATAAGATAACTTCAAAGGGAAAACTCAATCCATTACAAGAGAGTAGAGGGGGAGAAACATCATAAGATCCAACTATACACTACTAGGAAAAGGGCTACAGATGGAATTGACACTAATGGCGCACCAGACATGTGGTGCGCCATTACTATATACTAATGGCGCACCATGTGTTGGTACGCCATTAGTGTGGTAGACACTAATGGTGCACCACGTCCACGGTGCGCCATTAGTAATTTTTTTTTAATTTTTTCAAAACTACTAATGGCGCACCGTGGGAGTGGTGCGCCATTACTAGTTGAACTAGTAATGGCGCACCACATCCATGGTGCGCCATTACTAGTTGAACTAGTAATGGCGCACCACATCCATGGTGCGCCATTAGTAAAAAAAAAATTTAATTTTTTTTTAAAATTTTGTCAAAACTACTAATGGCGCACCGTGGGAGTGGTGCGCCATTACTAGTTGAACTAGTAATGGCGCACCATGCCACGGTGCGCCATTAGTAACTTGGCCCACCACTTCCACCGAATGCACCCCCCCTGGATCGCCTTTTTAGTTTTTTAAAAAATAAAAGAAAATGATGAAAATGTCAAAAAAAATAAAAGAAAATAAGTTTCCCATGTGATATGTGGTCTAGTTGTTGGGAAAATTTGCAAATATGAATTTCGACTTCATTTGCAAAATCTCTCGAGAATTTGTAAAAATGGGCATAACTTTTGCATACTAACTCGGATGAAAAAGTTTTTTATATGAAAAATCATCTACTCGAAAAGTTACATCCGAATTTAACCGGGGAAACCCCGTTAAACATTTTCAAAATCCTCAAAAACCTAACAGAAAAAAGATACGAGGCTTTTAAGATCTCGAGAGGCAAAAAAATTCAAAAAAATTCAAACTTACTAATGGCGCACCTGCCCATGGTGCGCCATTAGTATCTTCCCGCATTCAAAATTCAAAATAGGTCAACAAAATAAAAAAAGTTACTAATGGCGCACCTGCCCATGGTGCGCCATTAGTATCTTCCCGCCTTCAAAATTCAAAATAAGTCAAATAAATAAAAAAAGATACTAATGGCGCACCTGCCCATGGTGCGTCATTAGTATCTTCCCGCCTCCTCTCCTCTCCTCTCCTCCACTCCATCCCCTCCTCTCCTCCACTCCATCTTCCCTTCTCTCTTCCACCATACTACCCTCCTCCTCTCCGGCGACCTCCTCCTCCTCTCCGGCGACCTCCTCCTCCCTCCTCTCCTCCCCTCCCCTCCCCTCACGATTTCTCCTCCCTCCTCTCCGGTGAGCTCCTCCTCCCTCCTCTCCGGTGAGCTCCTCCTCCCTCATCTCCGGTGAGCTCCTCCTCCCTCCTCTCCGGTGAGCTCCTCCTCCCTCCTCTCCGGTGAGCTCCTCCTCCCTCATCTCCGGTGAGCTCCTCCTCCCTCCTCTCCGGTGAGCTCCTCCTCCCTCCTCTCCGGTGAGCTCCTCCTCCCTCATCTCCGGTGAGCTCCTCCTCCCTCCTCTCCGGTGAGCTCCTCCTCCCTCCTCTCCGGTGAGCTCCTCCTCCCTCATCTCCGGTGAGCTCCTCCTCCCTCCTCTCCTCCCATCTCCTCATGGTTTCTCCTTCCTCCTCTCCGATGCTCCGGTGAACTCCTCTCCGGTGACCTCCTCCTCTCCGGCGATGTAGGCGAGCGCCTCTCCGGTCACCTCCTCCTCCTCCTCTCCAGCAAAAGAACACGGCAAAAGAACGTACAAGATCCAAAAACGGGAACAAAATTTGAAATAATATCGTGCAAAAAAATGAGCAAAAAATGGGTAAAAAATCACGATCCAGATCCAAATTCAAAATTCAAAAATAGCAATGGCGCACGGTGGGGATTAGACGGTGCGCCACTACTATTTTCCCACCTTCAAAATTCAAAAATACTAATGGCGCACCATGGTCTATACTAATGGCGCACCAGTGGCCTGTACTAATGGCGCACCGTGGCCTATACTAATGGCGCACCAGTGGTGCGCCATTAGTATACCAGATACTAATGGCGCACGCCATTAGTAAAAATTACTAATGGCATGCTAGTAATGGCGCACCAGTGATGCGCCATTAGTAGGCAAAACTGGTGCGCCATTAGTAGGCCTTTTCCTAGTAGTGATAATAGCAAAGCTCGCGATACATCAAGATCGTGCCAAATTAGGAACACGAGAGAGAGAGAGAGAGAGAGATCAAACACATAGCTACTGGTACATACCCTCAGCCCCGAGGGTGAACTACTCCCTCCTCATCATGGAGAGCGTCGGGATGATGAAGATGGCCACCGGAGAGGGATTCCCCCCCTCCGGTAGGGTGCCGGAACGGGTCTAGATTGGTTTTCGGTGGCTACAGAGGCTTGCGGCGGCGGAACTCCCGATCTAGGTTTCTTTCTAGAAGTTTCAGTATATATAAGAGGTTTTGGCGTCAAGAATAAGTCAGGGGGTCTCCGGGCTGTCCACGAGGTAGGGAGGCATGCCCAGGGGGGTGGGCGTGCCCCCACCCTCATGGGCAGCCCAGGACTCTTCTGGCCCAACTCTTTTACTCCATGCCCTTCTTCTAGTCCAAAAATAAGTTCCGTGAAGTTTCAGGTCAATTGGACTCCGTTTGATTTTCCTTTTCTGTAAAACTCAAAAACAAGGAAAAACAGAAACAGGCACTGGGCTCTAGGTTAATAGGTTAGTCCCAAAAATCATATAAAATAGCATATAAATGCATATAAAACATCCAAGGTTGATAATATAATAGCATGGAACAATAAAAAAATTATAGATACGTTGGAGACGTATCAAGCATCCCCAAGCTTAATTCCTGCTCGTCCTCGAGTAGGTAAATGATAAAAACATAATTTTTGATGTGGAATGCTACCTAACATATTTATCCATGTAATCCTCTTTATTGTGGCAAGAATATTCTGATCCATAAAATTCGAGACAAAAGTTTAATATTGACATAAAAATAATAATACTTCAAGCATACTAACAAAGTAACCATGTCTTCTCAAAATAACATGGCCAAAGGAAGCTATCCCTACAAAATCATATAGTCCGGCTATGCTCTATCTTCATCACACAAAATATTTAAATCATGCACAACCCCGATGACAAGCCAAACAATTGTTTCATACTTTTGATGTTCTCAAACTTTTTCAATCTTCACGCAATACATGAGCGTGAGCCATGGACATAGCACTATAGGTGGAATAGAATGGTGGTTGTGGAGAAGACAAAAAGGAGAAGATAGTCTCACATCAACTAGGCGTATCAACGGGCTATGGAGATGCCCATCAATAGATATCAATGTGAGTGAGTAGGGATTGCCATGCAATGGATGCACTAGAGCTATAAGTGTATGAAAGCTCAAAAAGAAACTAAGTGGGTGTGCATCCAACTCGCTTGCTCACGAAGACCTAGGGCATTTTGAGGAAGCCCATCATTGGAATATACAAGCCAAGTTCTATAATGAAAGATTCCCACTAGTATATGAAAGTGACAACATAGGAGACTCTCTATCATGAAGATCATGGTGCTACTTTGAAGCACAAGTGTGGTAAAAGGATAGTAGCATTGCCCCTTCTCTCTTTTTCTCTCATTTTTTTGTTTTTTGGGCCTTCTCTCTTTTTTATGGCCTTTTTTCTCTCTCTCTCTCTCTTTTTTCGTCCGGAGTCTCATCCCGACTTATGGGGTAATCATAGTCTCCATCATCCTTTCCTCACTGAGACAATGCTCTAATAATGATGATCATCACACTTTTATTTACTTACAACTCAAGAATTACAACTCGATACTTAGAACAAAATACGACTCTATATGAATGCCTCCGGCAGTGTACCGGGATGTGCAATGAATCAAGAGTGACATGTATGAAATAATTATGAACGATGGCTTTGCCACAAATACGATGTCAACTACATGATCATGCAAAGCAATATGACAAGGATGGAGTGTGTCATAATAAAAGGAGCGGTGGGAAGTTGCATGGAAATATATCTCAGAATGGCTATGGAAATGCCATAATAGGTAGGTATGGTGGCTGTTTTGAGGAAGGTAAATGGTGGGTTTATGGTACGGACGAAAGCTGCATGGTACTAGAGAGGCTAGCAATGGTGGAAGGGCGAGAGTGTGTATAATCCATGGACTCAACATTAGTCATAAAGAACTCACATACTTATTGCAAAAATCTATTAGTTATCAAAACAAAGTACTACGCGCATGCTCCTAGGGGATAGATTGGTAGTAAAAGACCATCGCTCGTCCCCGACCGCCACTCATAAGGAAGACAATCAATAAATAAATCATGCTCCGACTTCATCACTAACGGTTCACCATACGTGCATGCTACGGGAATCACAAACTTTAACACAAGTATCTCTTAAATTCACAACTACTCAACTAGCATGACTCTAATATCACCATCTTCATATCCCAAAACAATCATCAAGTATCAAACTTCTCATAGTATTCAATGCACTCTATATGAAAGTTTTTATTATACCCATCTTGAATGCCCATCATATTAGGAATAAATTTATAACCAAAGCAAATTACCATGCTGTTCTAAAGACTCTAAAAATAATATAAGTGAATCATGAGAGTTCATTTATTTCTTCAAAATAAAACCACCGCCATGCTCTAAAAAGATATAAGTGAAGTACTAGAGCAAACGAACTACTCCAAAAGATATAAGTGAAGATCAATGAGTAGTCGAATAATTATGCAACTATGTGAAGAATCTCTAACATTTAAGAGTTTAAGATCTTGGTATTTTATTCAAACATCAAGCAAAACAAAACAAAATAAAATGATGCTCCAAGCAAAACACATATCATGTGGTGAATAAAAATATAGCGTCAAGTAAAGTTACCGATGAACGAAGACAAAAGAGGGGATGCCTTCCAGGGCATCCCCAAGCTTAGGCTCTTGGTTATCCTTGAATATTACCTTGGGGTGCCTTGGGCATCCCCAAGCTTAGGATATTGCCACTCCTTATTCCATAGTCCATCGAATCTTTACCCAAAACTTGAAAACTTCACAACACAAAACTTAACAGAAAACTCGTAAGCTCCGTTAGTATAAGAAAATAAATCACCACTTAGGTACTGTTGTGAACTCATTATAAATTCATATTGGTGTAATATCTACTGTATTCAAACTTCTCTATGGTTCATACCCTCCGATACTACTCATAGATTCATCAAAATAAGCAAACAACACAATGAAAACAGAATCTGTCAAAAAACAGAACAGTCTGTAGTAATCTGTATCATTCGAATGCTTCTGTCACTCAAAAAATTCTGAAATGAACGGGTGGACGTGAGGAATTTGTCTATTAATCATATGCAAAAAGAATCAACCAAATCACACTCTCCAGTAAAAAAAGGTAGCTAATCTCGTGAGCGCTAAAGTTTCTGTTTTTTACAGCAAGATCAGAAAGACTTCACCCAAGTCTTCCCAAAGGTTCTACTTGGCACAAACACTAATTAAAACATAAAACCACATATAAATAGAGGATATATGAATTATTTATTACTAAACAGGAGCATAGAACAAACAACAAAAATAAAATTGAGTTGCCTCCCAACAAGCGCTATAGTTTAACTCCCCTAGCTAGGCATTGATGATTTCAATGATGCTCACATAAAAGATAAGAATTGAAACATAAAGAGAGCATCATGAATAATATGACTAGCACATTTAAGTCTAACCCACTTCCTATGCACAGGGATTTTGTGAGCAAACAACTTGTGGGAACATGAATAAACTTGCATAGGAAGGTAAAACAAGGAAATCTTCAAGATTTTCAACACATAGAGACGAAACTTGATATTATTGCAATTCCTACAAGCATATATTCCTCCCTCATAATAAATTTCAGTAGCATCATGAATGAATTCACCAATATAACTATCACATAAAGCATTCTTTTTCATGATCTACAAGCATAGAATTTTTGTTACTCTCCACATAAGCAAAATTCTTCTCATTCGGAATAGTGGGAGCATCATAAGAAACTCGAATACTATAAATTGTTTCCACATTAAAGGAGTAATGTTCAGAAAAAGGGTAATCAAAATCATGACAAGTTTTATAAATATAATCATCTCTACTTTTTATAGCATAAGTATCATCACAATAATCATCATAAGTAGCAACTTTGTTCTCATCATAATCAATTTAAACCTCTTCCAAGATAGTGGAATCATTACTAAATAAAGTCATGACCTCTCCAAGTCCACTTTCATAATTGTCACAATAAGATTCAACATCCTCCAAAATAGTAGGATCATTACTTCCTAAAGTTGACACTCTTCCAAACCCACTTTCATCAATATAACCATCATAAATAGGAGACATGTTATCATCATAATAAATTTGCATATCAAAACTTGGGAGGTTAATTATATCATATTCATGAAACATAGCATCCCCAAGCTTGGGACAAACATTAGTTGCAGCAAATAAATTCTCAAACATGTCATTCTCATCAAACATAGCATCCCCAAGTTTGGTACAAACATTAGTTGCAGCAAATAAATTCTCAAACATGTCATTCTCATCAAACATAGCATCCCCAAGCTTGGGCCTTTTAATATCATAAGCATAATCACTCTCATCACTAATAGTATGGATAGCACCAATAATATAACAATTATCATCATCACAATGAATAATAGGAGCAACGTCATTTGGGAGGAATACCTTATTACCTTTGCTTCTCCGTCTTTTCTTTTTCTTCTTCACATCATGTGTGGGTTTAATCCTCTTTTTGGAGCTCATTATTAATGAGATTGGTTGAATAGAAGGCTCCTCCTCGTTACCTGATTCATCATAAGAAATAATAGGAGGATATTGGGAAGTCTCTTCCCTTTCATTAGTATTCTCTTCATCTTATAATTGTTTTCTTGACTTTATGTAATTGGCAATATAAGGATTTACAATGCAATTCACTGCACAATACATATAAATTTCCTCTAGATCAAAATCAAGAACATTATCGAGGGAAAATTCTGGAATATCCTTAGTTATACGTTTAATTTCTTCATAACCCAGAAGCAAACTAAGTTCATTATGATGTTCAAGGGAAATCAAGTCATCACAATTTTTGGACACGATTTGATCATGAAACAATTTGCATTGGATATTCAAATGACCACGTTCATTGCAAAGTTCACAAGGATGGCTAAGAAAATTTAAATTTTCAACACAAACATCTAGCCTTTCTTGCAACCATTAGTTTCTAAATACTTATGCCTTTTGCAAAATCTATCTTCCCTATTTGGTGTGTACTTGCAAACCCTATGCACTCCACAAAAATTGACATGCTTATAAGAGGCATTTTCATCATGACTAGTGCAATCATCATTAGTGCTATGGATATTCAAAGAGTTCGTACTAACAACATTGCAATCATGCTCATCATTCAAAGATTTAGTGCCAAACATTTTAATGCATTCTTCTTCTAGCATTTTGGCACAATTACCGGAATCCTTATTTTCATTAAAGACATCAAAAAAGATGAAGCATATGAGGCAACCTTAATTCCATTTTTAGTTTTCTTTTATAGAATAAACTAGTGATAAAACAAGAAACAAAAAGATTCGATTGCAAGATCTAAAGATATACCTTCAAGCGCTAACCTCCTCGGCAACGGCGCCAGAAAAGAGCTTGATGTCTACTACACAACCTTCTTCTTGTAGATGTTGTTGGGCCTCCAAGTGCAGAGGTTTGTAGGACAGTAGCAAATTTCCCTCAAGTGGATGACCTAAGGTTTATCAATCCGTGGGAGGCATAGGATGAAGATGGTCTCTCTCAACAATCCTGCAACCAAATAACAAAGAGTCTCTTGTGTCCCCAACACATCCAATACAATGGTAAATTGTGTAGGTGCACTAGTTCGGCGAAGAGATGCTGATACAAGTGCAATATGGATGATAGATATAGGTTTTTGTAATCTGAAAAAATAAAAACAGCAAGGTAACTAATGATAAAAGTGAGCAAAAACGGTATTGCAATGTGTTGAAACAGGGCCTAGGGTTCATACTTTCACTAGTGCAAGTTCTCTCAACAAGAATAACATAATTGGATCATATAACTATCCCTCAACATGCAACAGAGAGTCACCCCAAAGTCACTAATAGCGGAGAACAAACGAAGAGATTATGGTAGGGTATGAAACCACCTCAAAGTTATCCTTTCTGATCGATCTATTCGAGAGTTCGTAGTAAAATAACACAAGGCTATTCTTTCTGTTTGACCTATCATAGAGTTCTTACTAGAATAACACCTTAAGACACAAATTAACCAAAACCCTAATGTCACCTAGATACTCCAATGTCACCTCAAGTATCCGTGGGTATGATTATACGATATGCATCACACAATCTCAGATTCATCTATTCAACCAACACAAAGAACTTCAAAGAGTGCCCCAAAGTTTCTACCGGAGAGTCAAGACGAAAACGTGTGCCAACCCCTATGCATAAGTTCACGAGGTCACGGAACTCGCAAGTTGATCACCAAAACATACATCAAGTGGATCATGTGATATCCCATTGTCACCACAGATAAGCACATGCAAGACATACATCAAGTGTTCTCAAATACTTAAAGACTCAATCCGATAAGATAACTTCAAAGGGAAAACTCAATCCATTACAAGAGAGTAGAGGGGGAGAAACGTCATAAGATCCAACTATAATAGCAAAGCTCGTGATACATCAAGATCGTGCCAAATCAAGAACAAGAGAGAGAGAGAGATCAAACACATAGCTACTGGTACATACCCTCAGCCCCGAGGGTGAACTACTCCCTCCTCGTCGTGGAGAGCGCCGGGATGATGAAGATGTCCACTGGAGAGGGATTCCCCCCTCTGGGAGGGTGCCGTAATGGGTCTAGATTGGTTTTCGATGGCTACAGAGGCTTGCGGCGGCGGAACTCCCGATCTAGGTTTCTTTCTGGAAGTTTTAGTATATATAAGAGGTTTTGGCGTCAAGAACAAGTCAGGGGGGTCTCCTGGCTGTCCACGAGGTAGGGAGGCGCGCCCAGGGGGTGGGCACGCCCCCCACCCTCGTGGGCTGCCCGGGACTCTTCTGGCCCAACTCTTTTACTCCATGGCCTTCTTATGGTCCAAAAATAAGTTCCGTGAAGTTTCAGGTCAATTGGACTCCATTTGATTTTCCTTTTCTGTAAAACTCAAAAACAAGGAAAAAATAGAAACTGGCACTAGGCTCTAGGTTAATAGGTTAGTCCCAAAAATCATATAAAATAGCATATAAAAAATCCAAGGTTGATAATATAATAGCATGGAACAATCAAAAATTATAGATACGTTGGAGACGTATCACAAACAATTTATTTCATTCCATAAGAGCTTCCCTTTTTCAGAAAAATGATGATGCGCAAAATAAGCATGCTCATCTAATGATTTCCCTCAACTAAACTAGTTGGGGTTTCAGCACAAGCACATATGGATCGAATATGATCCAGGTAGAGAACTCCAAGTGGATCCATAGCAATAGATTTTTAGCAAGCAAAGATGCAAGCAAAATAGAAGGCACATGGAAACACAAGAAAACATAAGATCGAAAGAGGAAAAAGGCGAACGAAAAAGAAGGCGAATAAAACGAGAAATTTTTGTGAAGTGGGGGAGATGAAAACGAAAGGAAAACAACAAATAGTGTGAATTGCAAGGAGATGAAATCTGTGATTAGGAACCTGATAGATATTCATGATGTCTCCCCGGCAATGGCGCCAGAAATTCCTTTGACGCGGCTTGAACTACGTTGGTATTCCCCCAAAGGGGAAGGGATGATGCAGCACAATTACGGTAGTTATTTCCCTTGGTGATGAGATCAAGGTTATCAAACCAGTAGGAGAACCACGCAACACTATATAAATGGTACCTGGACACAAAGAACAAATACTTGCAACCCGACGTGTAAGAGGGGTTGTCAATCCCTCCCGGGTAAAAAGATAGATAAATTTGTAGTAGATTGGATAAATAGATCTCGCGGAAACATGAAATAAAATAAATAACAAAAAAGTCCAGCAAGATATTTTTGGGTTTTTGGATTAACAGATCTGAAAATAAAAGCAAATAAAAATAGATCTCAAAGGCAAATAGGATAAATAATAGACCCTGGGGCCATAGATTTCACTAGTGGCTTCTCTCGAGAAAAATAGCATATGGTGGGTAAACAAATTACTGTTGGGAAATTGATAGAACTTCAAATAATTATGACGATATCGAGGCAATGATCATTATATAGGCATCATGTCCAAGATTAGTAGACCGACTCCTGCCTGCATCTACTACTATTACTCCACACATCGACCGCTATCCAGCGTGCATCTAGTGTATTAAGTTCATGGAGAAACAGAGTAATGCAATAAGAATGATGACATGATGTAGACAAGATCTATTCATGTTGGAATAGACCCCATCTTGTTATCCTTAATAGCAATGATACATACGTGGCATGTCCCCTTATGTCACCGAGATTGAGCACCGTAAGATCAAACCCATCACAAAGCACCTCTTCCCATGGCAAGAAATATCGATCTAGTTCGCCTAACTAAACCAAAGATTCAAAGAAGAAATACGAGGCTATAAGCAATGATGCATATAAGAGATCAAAACTCAAATAACTTTCATGGATAAAATAGATCTGATCATAAACTCAAAGTTCATCGGATCCCAACAAACACACCGCAAAAAAGTTACATCAAATAGATCTCCAAGAGACCATTGTATTGAGAATCACAAGAGAGAGAGAGAGAGGAAGAGGTCTACAATGAACTTCTCACGCATCATCGGAGAGGCACCAATGAGGATGATGAACCCCTCTGTGATGGTGTCTAGATTGGATATGTGGCTGGAATTGTGTTTCGTCGAATCCCCTAGGGTTTTTGGATTTTCGGGGTATTACTAGAGCAAAGAGGTGGTGCGGGAGGTCACCGAGGTGGGAACAACCCACCAGGGCATGCCTGGGCCCCCAGGCGTGCCCAGGTGGGTTGTGCCCCCCTCGGGGCACCCCTCTGGTACTTCTTTGCCCCATCTTGTATCTTCTGGTCCAGAATAAATATCCGAAGAGTTTCGCTGCATTTGTACTCCATTTGGTATTGATTTTCTGGGAAGTAAAAAAACAAGCAAAAAATAGCAACTAGCACTGGGCACTATGTCAATAGGTTAGTCCCAAAAATGATATAAAGTTTCTATAAAATGATTGTAAAACATCCAAGAATGATAATATAATAGCATGGAACAATAAAAAAATTATAGATACATTGGAGATGTATTAGGTTTATGCTTGGGCAGACCAGATCTGGGCCCGAGGCGGATCGGGGCCATCGTCCTGGGTAGGTGGGGGCAGGCTTGGTCCGCGTGGTGCTCAGTGGTGGTGGTCGTGTTAGCGTTGCGTCAGTGCATGGATCGGCGCAAGTGACCATGGACATGGCATCGTGCGTGCTCACCTGGCCAAGGGCTCAGGACTGGCTCGCCGACGGTTGTCGGCAGTCTCGGTGTCGTGTCCCCAAGTCCACCTGGTATTGGCTGGGGACGCAGGCGTGGGGGCCTCCTATGGTAGAGTCGCCTACTCAGACTCATGGACTAATGTCGGGCTAGGAGTAGATGAAGTGTTGGAAACGGCAACAATGGTAATTTCACAAAAAAAATTGGCACTTCTACAAAAAAGGGGGCTCCCGCGATCGGGAAGGCGGTCTGGCGGCGATGGCGAGTGAGCATGGGTGATGGCGGCGGCGACAAAGCCAGGAGGAGGGGCCGATCCCCCTAGAGTGGGCCTTATCAGGGGCCACCTCAGCGCGAGAGATTGGGAGGAGATCCGGGCAAGATCGAGGCTGATATTACGCAGGGCGGCAGATCAAAGAGCTGCCTGAAGATCTCGAGGAGAAGAGCGTCAGAGTTTTTTAGTAAATTGGAAGGTGAGACCCCCTCTATTCCATTTGGGGAAGGATCCATCCAAGCTTCAAGATCTTTTGTTGGTCCCGTTTCCGCGGATTTGGGTGGCTCTGTTTCTGGAAATTTTGTTGATTGTAAAGGGGATTTGGATACCGCGCTTATTAATTTAGAAGGGCACTTAATTGGGGTAGGATCCAACAAGAGGTTTCAGCATGGAGAGGCCTTGACATCGATCAATTCTTTGGAAACTGATGTTTTCTTTACGTTGGGGGGGGGGGAATAGAGCAATCTCCGCTCGGGATTCAGAGGCAACATCTATAGATGTGATAGGATGTTTATCCTCTCAAGATTATAGTAGGAGTCATCAGCTGGAGCTGATTGATGCCCCGATTTTGGATCCTACTATTGGCGATTGTGAACCTCTTGAGCAAAAGGGAGATTTCTTCATTGTAGTTATTAGGAAACTGCTCATTCATGGCTTATTACTCATGGTTATTAGCATCAATTCCATTTTTATACGAGGTGGAAGGGGATCCTAGCATGCTATATCTGTGGTACATGGAGAGGTCAATCCTCACCATTGTTCTCGCCAGTGTAGCTTCGTCTGCTTTATGTTCCTTCTACCATCTGCAGTGATCGAGGGAAGTGTGCCATGGACGGTCAGGGAGGGAGTGTGGGCAATGTTTTGGGGAAAATACCAGCGAGTGGAGAGGGGTTGAGGGTGATGACAGATGCCACGGCAGCTGGATCCTCTCTCCACCAGTTGGGGACAAAGTCGTCGGGGCGCATCCAAGAGGGGGGGTGTCCTCTTGTCATTGACATGGAGGCTTCCCACAAGGTCGTCAGCGGCTTCCTAGTGGTTGGACGCCTCCTGTCCCCCTTCCAGCCCAACCCGAGGGTCATCCTCACAGATCTCTAGAACACGGCGTGGAAGAACCAAGGGGTGACCACCCTGCAAGAGGTGGCCAGCGACGATGGAAGGTTCATCATCAACTTTGCTACTGAGAGTGACTGTCGGTTTGTGCTTAAGGCGCATCCATGGCACTTCAAGCAGGATGTGCTCATTTTTGCCGAGTTCGACGACAAGGGCGATCCAGTGGAGGTTGACCTTGGCGTCATGACCATTTGGGTCCAGGTACGCGATCTCTCGTTCGAGCTTAAGATGGAGAGTGTAGGGTAGTCTCTCGAGGATCAATTTGGAGAGGTTCTGGAGGTGCCACATCGTAACCATGTAATTGTTGAAAAAAATTACGTCTGCATGTGAAGATTCTTCTCATGAATCTCTGAAGACCTTTGTAGAGATTACCCCTTTAGGTAGTTCAAAGATTTTTAAGTTTGATGTAAAGTATGAGAAGCTACCTTTGTATTGCAAGTGTTGTGGGATTGTGGGTCATACTTCTAAGAGGTTTTGTAAAATTCAAAGTGAGGAGAGAGTAATTTTTTTTGCCAAAAAACCTTAGTGTTGAACCCTACTGGAAAAGCCAAGGTGCTAGTAAGAGGGTTCTTCTCTTCAAAATGGGTGTGCGCGGGTAGAGTTGTTGTAGTCCAGGACGAGGAGGGCGGGGTTACACACATTGTAAAGGAGATTGACGAAAAGGATGAAGAGTATGTGTCGCGAGGTGCGGAATCGGTCGGTGAAGAGAAATATGAGATTGGAACATCGGTGGCCTTCAAGAAGGAGGACCACCGGGCCAAATAAAAATCCTAGGGTGGAACTGTCGTGGTATATATGCTCTCTAACACAGTAGTTCATGAGCTTCTGGACCTACAGGAGCGTACAAGAGCAGATTTAATATTCCTTTTTGAATCCCATTTGAATAATTGTAAAGGCGATGAGCTTCGTCGTGTTCTAGGTTTTGAATCTATGTTTGTAGTGGAAAGTGATGGTAAGGCCCGTGGCCTCGTTTTGTTTTATCATAAGTCGAATAAAATTGAGTTGAACTATGTTTCGCCCCATTTTATTGATTTTTATGTATGAGAATGTGGTTCAATGGTGGTTCAGGGGTTTTAATGGTCACACGAAATGGAATGAATGCCATCTTTCTTGGGATGATATTCACAATTTATATAGTAAGGGAAACCATCCCTGGGTGGTTTTGGGGGATTTTAATGAAATTATATATCCTTCAGAAAAGAGGGTGGTATGGCTAAACCACTTGGTATGATGAGAGATATTCGTGAATGCCTAATGGTTTGTGGGCTGGACGACCTAGGCTACATTGGCGACCTGTTCACTTGGAGGAGAGGCAAAACACGTGAACGCCTTGATCGGACGGTCTGTAATATAGCATGGGCAAACAAATTTCCATGTGCGGTAGTGATCAATGAAGAACGTGTTCATTCTGATCATCGCCCAATCGTACTGGATATGGATTACTTGGATGAAAAAAAATCTTTAAACGACCAGAGGGGAGCGTTAAACAATTTGAGGCGAGGTGGTTGAAGGAAGAGACGGTCACTAAAATTGTTAAGGCATCTTGGGAGAAAGCAAAGCTTGCATGTATTGGACCTTCATTTGCTGACCGTACGAGAGCAGTGCATGCCGATCTACATACTTGGGACAGGGAAACCCTAAAGGGACCAAAGGTGAGAATTAGGAAATTAAAAAAAGAGTTGGAGAGACTAAGGCGTGGTCCTTTGAATACGGAGTCTCGATGTCGTTAAAGGAAATTATTGTGGTAATTGAAAATATCTTGGATCAAGAGGAAATTTTCTGGTTACAAAGAGGATGGGCGAACTGGTTGATGCACGGGGATCGTAATATGTCATTTTTTTCATAACGCTGCCACGGCCAGGAAAAAAGAAATAATATAAAGAAACTATTAGACGAGTCTGGTAACTGGATAACAGGAAATGATTTGACAAGTCACACTACTAAATATTTTACAAAGCTTTTCAAGTCAGAAGTGCAACAGACGAATAGAAAGTAAAGATCAATGCAGAGGAAGGTGAGAGATTTAAACCCATGAGAGGGTTTAGACAGGGGGCCCGCTATCACCATACCTCCTTCTTCTATGCACATAAGGGTTGAATGCCTTGCTTACGCATGCTGAGGAGAACGGAAACATATCAGGAGTTAAAATCTGTAGAGACACCCTGTCGGTTACAAATCTTCTCTTTGCGAATGATTCATTGATCTTGATGAAAGCCAATCAACAGAATGCGGCGGCCCTGAAAGTAGCACTAGAGTTATATTGTGTGGCGTCAGGACAACTGGTAAGCTTCAAAAATACCAGTATTTTCTTTAGCCCTAATACAAAGGTAGAGATCAGAGAACAATTGTGTACAATGCTTAATATAATGACAGAGGTTCTGAATGAAAAATACCTACGCCTGCTAGCAAATGTGGGTGTTGATAAAATGAACTGTTTTAAATTGCTGATAGAACGTATTGTTAAGAAAATTAGTGGTTGGAAGGAAAAGTTACTATCTGTCGGGGGGAAGGAGATCCTTCTTAAGGCTGTGATCCAAGCCATACCTACCTATGCAATGTCGGTCTTTAAAATTCCTAAAAAATTGTAAGGCAATCATTGAAGCGATAGGCACACTTCTAGTGGGGTGATGAGGAGAGAACCAGAGGATGATGCACTGGATGGCCTGGTGGAAAATGTGTGTACCAAAAAACCAAGGAGGAATGGGATTCTGTGATATCCACTGTTTCACCCTAGCTCTGCTTTCCAAACAAGCATGGTGTCTCCTTGATAATCCTGACTCCTTGTGTGCTACTATTCTAAGAGCCAAGTATTATCCTGATGGTGATTTGATGAATTCCAAGCCAAAGCATGGCACGTCTTTCACTTGGCAAAGCATTATGGCAGGTATTACTACTCTGAAGCATGGCTATATTTGGCGACTGGGGGATGGACATAACATCAAAATTTTGGAACATGTCTGGATCAAAATTGTGCCACTAGGAAGATTGTGACTCCCAAGGGGGGACATTTGTTATCAAAAGTGGTTGATTTGGTTGACCCTACCTCCAATGATTGGGATGAGGAACTGGTTAGACAAACTATGTGGCCCATTGACGCACAACAAATTCTTTCAATCCCAATTCTGCAACATAATATGACATATTTCATTGCCTGGAGTTATACGAAAAATGGTATATTCTCGGTACGACCAGGTTATTCTATGGAGTGGAATTATCAGTATGGGAGTAAACTGAAACATTCTAACGGGATGGGCCGAGACAACAAACCCTATATGGTGTCATATATGGAAGTTATCTTGTCCAGCAAAAGTCAAAAAATTTATATGGCGTACATTACATGGCACTCTCCCATGCAGGGCAACACTCACTAATAGACACATGAAGGTCTCTCCCTTCTATCCTGCTTGCTCTCAGTGTGTAGAAGATACGAAGCACATGCTTTTTCCTATGTACTAAAGCAAAGGAGGTTTGGAAAAAGCTAGGGATGGATGTGACTATTGATAAAGCTTGTGAGGTTGATCGTGCTGGAGAGGCGATATTGGAATACCCATTACTTTTTCCAGATCAAGATTTGCGTATTATGGGGTACAAAAATGTACGAGAAATGATAGCTATCTCAGCTTGGTATCTATGGTGGGAAAGACAGAAATTGGTGCACAAGGAATTAACTCAGAATGCAACTCAGATATCAATGGGGATTACAGCTCTTACACACAATTTTGTAAACGCGTCATCTTCAAAGGCGTCCATAAAAAAGGGGGGTTGGCACTGTCCCCCTAGGGGCTCCATGAAACTCAATATTGAAACCTCTTTTGACCATGACATGCTGAAGGGTACTATGGGGGCGGTCTTGAGAGATGACAAAGGTAGGTTTATTGCAGGTGAAAATGGAAAGATCGACTACAGCTCAGATGTTTTGATATCAGAAGCCTTAGCTCTCAAATTTGGCCTAACTTTAGCAGAAAGGGCGGGGTGTAATCACCTAATCATCAACTCAGACAATTTTGAGGTGGTTGAGACCATGCAAGATAGAGGACAGTCAGCGGGTGCGCCGGTGGCAATTTTTGATGATTGTTATCACTATGCATGTGATTTTATCATGAATAGATTCAAACATTGTAATAGAGAGGCAAATAAAGTAACACATGAACTTGCTAGGTTAGCTAGATTTTCTTTTGACTTTGGATTGGTTTGAGGAGCCTCTCAATGAAATTGTAATGATCCTCACAAACGATGTACTGCTTATTTCTAATGAATATTTTTTTGTTTTAATTCAAAAAAAGGAGTATATGAAGTCTCGTCGCTCTTCCTACCATGGTTGAGTGCATTATGATGTGGGCGGCGCACGGTATCTCGTGACAGTGACGCCAGGGCGACAGCCCTGGATGGCTATCCGCATGGTGGCTCTTTGGGGGGCATCAGAGCATCTATAGCCAGACTTTGCAAATCCGGCCCCTCAAACGTCCGCGGATGTGACCGGGCGCGTCCGCGGATAGGTGACCGGTTGTAAGTGCAACAAGTGCCCCCTTAGTGGTTTTGGAGTATTGAAGACAAATAGATTGAGAAACTAATGTGTTTGTGAGTGTACACATGCAATATAGTCCTTGAAGATTTGGTTTAACACATGGAAGACGACCCCTAAAAATGTATTTCTTCAAGTGAAGAATTTGATGATGAAATTGCTACGGCCTTTGAAGAAATTGATGTGAAGACTTTGAAGCTTGAAGACTTTTGTTTTCGTAGTTTCTTTTACTCCTATTTGAGTCATAGAAAAACTGTATTGTTAAAGGGGGTCTAGGTTAAACATATTTCACATTTCCAAAGTGATGCTCAAACTTACACAAACCTATACACAAAAGCTACTTCGAGTGAAGCCTTTGGAAATCTCTTGTACAACTGATACATTTGCTAGCGACAGTGATGAAGTTCATCTGGTCGCTGACGAATTTGGTCACGCTGAGGAGTTAGGAGTTCGCCAGTGTGATCTGCCTAAAAGTAAGGAAATTGAGTGCCCCAACAAATTTGAGAGTTCAAATTCCGACCATTGCTGCGCCGCGTGCCAGCTGTCAAGTGGATCCTTATCCTGACAACGGCCGAGTCAGAGAAGGGCATTTATGACAATTCATGTCGGGTTGCGCTGGCTATAAATAGCCGCCCCTCACAACCACTTGTTGGTTGGCTACTCTGAGAGAACTTGACACTTGTCATTTGAGAGCAACCCGTCCTCTGACGACTTTGAGAGAATCCTAAGTGAGGAAAAACCCAGAGCAAAAGTGATTGAGCATCACTAAAGAGATTGATCTGTGTGATCTGACGCCTATTACCTTTGAAGAATGTCATTCTTCCAGACGGTTAGGCATCAAGTTTTGAGTACACCAAGAGTCATTGTGGTGTGCTGGTGAACAAGTGTGTGAAGATTTTGGAAGTCTACCTTGAAGACTTACCACAAGTGATTGGGTGAGGTCTGCGGGCCTTAGCTCAAGAGGAATGCGGTGAGGACTATGTGTCCTCCGAGTTGCGACTCAGCCGCCTCAACCAGACGTACAGTTGATGCAGCAACTGGAACAGGTCTACCAAATTGCATTGTCTTCACCAAGCCAATCTGGTTTAAAATTCCTCACCCTCTCTTACATTATTCCGCTGCCGAACAATTTGTGATCTATGCTCTGACAAATTTGAACTGAAGTATTTCATCATGCTATCTTTCATTTCCTCAGTTCTCATCCCTCATGCTTGTATGATTGCATGTTCTTCACTCTTACGTATCCTGATTGCATGTACTTTGATTCTCTGATGACTTAGTTTTCCTTGCGTCTCTATTTCTTCACTATGATCTTCGTCAAATTTCTCAGTGTTTGACGAATATCTAAAAATCTCCCATTCACCCCCTCTGGAAGATAACCTGTGCTTTCAATTGGTACCAAAGCAAGGACTCCCTTGTTCTGTGTGATTTTGGTGCTGTCACAACCCTAGCTTAGGCATTGGATGTCATTGCATCATCATCATGTCACCATGTTTAAATTCAAATGAATTTGAAATGGGGATTGATAAACCCTAGCACCAAATGAAATTCAGTTAGGTTAAAATAAAATTTTTCAATGAACCCAAAATGCCCTTCAAAAATGTTCATAATTTATGGCACAAGGTGAAAACGAAAACCAAAAATGGTGCACATTTTTTCAGGTCATGGTTGGGCATTGAATTAATCCAATATGTATTTGATTTTAAGCTTTAAAATCATATAAGTGTTTCTACAGCTCCAATAATTTTGAAAACTTGTGTGGGGCCCTGGAATAATTCAGTTGGCTTCCACAAAAAAATTCAGCTTTTACAAAATTGATTTGGACTACTAACCAAATTGAAACAAACCTGCAAAATAGAAAAACAATAATTAAAATAGAAATAAAAGAGAGAGTAAGCAAACTTGGCAGCCCACTTACCTGGCCCGCCACCGAAGGCCCAACCCACAAGGACATCCTCATCTTCTACCCCTGCCAGAAGGCAAAAGCGAACAGAGCATGATGCCAGCCGCGCCAGCTCCTGCTTCGCACTGGCGAGCTCCCCTTCATCCCAATCCATGTTGGAGAACACCCCTATCCCCTCTCACTTTCCCCAACTCTCTCTGGCCTCGCCTCCCTCCTACTTTGTTCGACTCGAGCTCACCCGAGTGTAGCTATGGCCGCGCAACTCG
This sequence comes from Triticum urartu, assembly GCF_056163025.1. Lineage (NCBI taxonomy): Eukaryota > Viridiplantae > Streptophyta > Magnoliopsida > Poales > Poaceae > Triticum > Triticum urartu. The sequence goes on from NC_141875.1 coordinate 563,881,686, forward strand.
CTTGCGTGCGCACCGTCGACGTAGCGCCTCGCCACCGTGTCCTAGAGCTCCGCCTTGATGCCTTCTTCATCTCTGTCAAGCCATGCAACCGGGGACGCCTTGCCTTGCCAGCTGCATTGCCTTCTTCAACATCGGGCCGTGAGACCGCCAGTGGCCTTGCGCTAACCTTGCTACGTCCCGAGCCCGCCGAGCCTCTCTTCCGAACCATAGTGAGCACTCAATCCTTTTCGCCGTTGCCCCGTTGCCTCTCACATGCTCTAGCTGCCGCTTCCGCGAACCCGAGTGCCGTCGCTGATGTCTACTACGCAACTTTATACTTGTAGACTCGTGTTTGGCCTCCAAGAGCAGAGTTTTGTAGGACAGTAGCAATTTTCCCTCAAGTGGATGACCTAAGGTTTATCAATTCGTGGGAGGTGTAGGGTGAAGATGGTCTCTCTCAAACAACCCTACAACCAAATAATAGAAAGTCTCTTGTGTCCCCAACACACCAAATACAATGGTAAATTGTATAGGTGCACTAGTTCGGCGAAGAGATGGTGATACAAGTGTAATATGCATAGTAGATATTGATTTTTGTAATAGGAACAATAAAAAACAGCAAGGTAGCAAGTAACAAAAGTGATCAGAAACGGTATTGCAATGCTTGAAAATGAGGCCTAGGGTCCGTACTTTCGCTAGTTCAATCTATCAACAATGCTAATCTAATTGGATCATATAACCATCCCTCAATGTGTGATGAAGAATCACTCCAAAGTTCTTACCGAGCGGAGAACATAAGAAGAAATTGTCTGTAGGGTACAGAACCACCTCAAAGCTATTCTTTCCGATCAATCTATCCTAGAGTTTGTACTAAAATAACACCAAACTATTCTTTTTGATCGATCTATCCAAGAGTTTGTACTAAAATAACACCATATGATACACATCAACCAACTCTAATGTCACCTAGATACTCCAATTCACCGCGAGTATTCGTGAGTTGATTATATGATATATATATATATGCATCAAACAATTTCAGATTCATAATACTCAATCCAACACAAAGAACCTCAAAGAGTGCCCCAAGATTTCTACCGGAGAAACAAAGACGAGAACATGCGTCAACCCCCTATGCATACATTACCCCAATGTGACCTCGAGAATCCACGAGTTGAGTGCCAAAACACATATCAAGTGAATCAATATGATACCCCATTGTCACCATAGGTATTCATAGCAAGACATACATCAAGCGCTCTCAAATCCATAAAAGCATTCAATCCGATAAAATGAAATCTCAAAGGTAAAACTCAATTCACAACAAGATAGAGAGGGGAAAACGCCATATGATCCAACTATATTAACAAAGCCCGCTACACATCAAGATCGTGACATCTCAAGAACATGAGAGAGTGAGAGAGGTTAAACACATAGCTACTAGTAAAAACCCTCATCCCTGAGGGTGGACTACTCCCTCCTCATCATGGTGGCCGCTGGGATGATGAAGATGGCCACCGGTGATGATTTTCCCCTCCGGCAGGGTGCCGGAACGGGGTCTAGATTGTTTTTTCGTGGCTATAGAGGCTTGCGGAGGCGGAACTTCTGATCTAGGGGCTCCTCGAGGGTTTCTGGAATGTGTGGCAATTTATAGGGCGAAGAGGCGGTGCGGGAGGCCACCGAGGGGGCAAAACCCCCCAGGGTGCGCCTGGGCCTCCCGGCGTGCCTTCGTGGGTTGTGCCCACCTCGGGCCTCCCCTCTGGTACTTGTTTGGTCCACTGGTGGTCTTCTGGTCCAAAAAAATCTCCAAAAAGTTTTGCTGCATTTGGACACCGTTTGGTATTGATTTTCTGGGATGTAAAAAACAAGCAAAAACAGCAACTGGCACTGGGCTCTATGTCAATAGGTTAGTCCCAAAAATGATATAAAGTTGCCATAAAATGATTGTAAAACATCCAAGAATGATAATATAACAGCATGGAACAATAAAAAAATATAGATAAGTTGGATATGTATCAACATCCCCAAGCTTAATTCCTGCTCGTCCTCGAGTAGGTAAATGATGAAACATATTTTTTGATGTGGAATGTTGCCTAACATGTTCATCACATATTCTTTTATTTTTAGCATGGACATTTGGACTTTTATATGGTTTAAAGCAATAGTCTAGTTTTGACATGAAGATTTCAATACTCAAGCATATCAACAAGCAACCATGTCTTTCAAAATATCAACACTAAAGAAAGTTATCCCTAGCCCATCATGCTCAATCATTGATCCATTCACAAAACACATTCGCATATTAGCTACATCCAATGCACAGGTATGAGCATAGTACTCCCTAATTGGTTCTTTATAAGAGAAGATGGAGACTCGAATAAAAATAAAAAATTGCATAAAAGTAAATAGATAGGCCCTTCACAAAGGGAAGCGGAGATTTGTCGAGGTGCCAGAGCTCAAAGGTAAAATTGAGAGATAAAAATTTTGGGAGGCATACTTTTCCTGTCAATGAAAATGACTGAGTAATTCCCAACACTTTCCATGCTAGGTATATCATAGGCGGTTCCCAAGTAGAAAAGCTACTGTTATTCCTAATGATAAGAATAAATTGATTCCACAAAGAATTGTTACAGGTTATAGAATGGCAATTCATTTCCACAAATTAAACAAAGCTACTAGAAAAGATCATTACCCACTACCTTTTATTGATCAAATGCTAGAAAGACTATCCAAACATACACATACCAAGTTCACATGATTACTTGCAACATGATTTCTCCCGTGACCTCAAGAACAAAAGTAACTACTCACAAATGATATTCATGCTCAAGATCATAGGGGTATTAAATAGCATATTGGATCTGAACATATAATCTTCCACCAAATAAACCATATAGTAATCAACTACAAGATGTAATCAACACTACTAGTCACCCACAAGCACCAATCTATAGTTCCGGTAACAAGATTGAGCACAAGAGGTGAACTAGGGTTTGAGAGGAGATGGTGCTATTGAAGATGTCGATGGAGATTGCCCTCCCAAGATGGGAGAGTTGTTGGTGATGATGATGACGATGATTTTCCCCTCTGGGAGGGAAGTTCCCTCGGCGGAATCGCTCCGTCGGAGGGCAAAAGTGCTCCTGCCCAAGTTCCGCCTCGAGACGGCGACGCTCCGTCCCGAAAGTCCTCTCCTGATTTTTTCTAGGTCAAAATGACTTATATACCAGAAGATGGGCACCGGAGGTGGGCCTGGGTGAGCACAACTCACCAGGGCACGCCTAGTAGTTATTTGCTCCATTATTCCTCATATATTTGATAAAAAATCTCCATGAAATTTCAGCTTGTTTGGAGTTGTGCAGAATAGGTGGCCTGACGTAGCTTTTCCAGGTCCAGATTTCCAGCTGCTGGAATTCTCCCTCTTTGTATGTACCTTGCATGTTATGAGAGAAAAGGCATTACAATTACTCCAAAAAGAATTATTATGGATAAAAACATCATAAAAAACAGTAAGAAAACATGATGCAAAATGGAAATATCAACTCCCCCAAGCTTAGACCTCGCTTGTCCTCAAGCGAAAACTGAAATCAAAAAACATGTCCACATGCTTAGAGAGAGAGGTGTCGATAAAAACAAAATAGGACATAGAAGCATCATGTTCATTATTATAACAGCAACAAACTTAAACATGAAACTTTCATCATAGACTTCTCATGAATAAGTGACAATTCATCACACTATTGAAGTATAAAGCAAAAACTCTATTAGAAACTAACAAACTATGTTCTCAGTCAACTTTGCAACTACAATTCATCATATTTTCAGGAAGGGTCACGTATCGGAGCCTTTAGGCAAGTCCACACACTCAACCATCATATAGTCTTCTATGATTGCTAACACTCACCGTGTACACATGAGTAAAACGTTTCAACCGGACACATAGAAAGATAGGGGCTTATAGTTTCGCCTCCCAATGTTTTCACCTCAAGGGTGATGGCAACAATAATAACACATGCTATCTATATTCAACTGGACAAATGTGCCTATATCTTTCCTCACCACATGATGCTTGCCAAAGGAGAAAAATAAAAAGGAATAGAAGGAAACTTTGATTCTTTACATAAAAGTAAATACATAAAAGTAAAATATAGGCCCTTCGCAGAGGGAAGCAGAGGTTGCCATGCGCTTATTTGTTTGTATGCTCAACCCCTAAGTGCAAAAGAACGTCATGTTGCATTGCCCCTTGTGATAGCGAGCTTTATTATGCAGTCTGTCGCTTTTATTCTTCACCATCACAAGTTTGTGCAACACTCAATTTTCTCTTACACTAAATGATCTCACACTTTTAGAAGCAATTTTTATTGCCTTTTTGCACCGATGAAAACTTACTTGAGGGATCATGCTCAATCCCTAGGTAGGTATGGTGGACACTTGAAAATAAGATTTGGGTTTACGAGTTTTTGGATGCACACACTACAAAAAAAATACACTTCCGTGATGATACGTGTTTGTCACAGTAGGTCGCATTTTTTGTCATGCATGTACATCCATGACAAATTTATGACAGAATCAAGATAGTCATACCTGTGCTGTCGTAGAAGTGTTCCATGACATTACCAAAATTATCATCACAGAAGTGTCCACTTCCATGACGATAAATCGTGCATCACAGAAGTGCTTTCGTCAAGGGTGACCGACACGTGGCATCCATCGTAACGGAACGCCGTTAAGCTATCAGGTCAGGTTTTGGATCCGATAACCCGTTAACAGCCCCGACCAATGGGGATTTTCCACGTGTAAAATCATCATTGGCTGGAGGAAACACGTGTGGGCTCATCGTCGGGACAGATGTCATCCACTCATTGGACAGAAGGCGCCTATGATACGTTGACACGTGGCACGGCCCAACAGAGGCCCATTCCTGTGAAAAGGCCGGCCCGTTTGACTTGGTCAAAAGGTGGCGGGCCGGCCCATGGAAAGCCTGTTAACGGCCTGTTCGTATATAGCCCATTTACAGCCCGCTAACCCAAGGCCCATTACGCCCTATCCGAATTAGGCCCAGTAGCGTCATCTGGGCCATCCAATATGATTCCAGCCCGTTTTCACTTCTGGGCCATGACGTCTTTCAGCCCATATGAGGCCCTATGTAACTCTTGGCCTATTAACGGCTCGTGATGAAACTGGCCCGTAATGAATAGTGTATCACTTTACACCCATTAACGGCACGTGGTGAAACTGGCCCGTAATGATCAGTGTATCACTTTATACCCATTAACGGCCCGTTATTCCGTTGGGCCGTCTCCAGCCCATGTTATCTTTCGGCCTTCTCAGAGCCCATTTATTCTTGGGCTCATTTCCAGGATTCGTTTACTTACAGCCCGTTACTGTCATTTTCTGCTTGTGGGCCAAATTCAACCCGTGGTTACAGTCGGCCCGTTTGTGGTCCGTTAATACATTGGGCCGTTTTCATAGCGTCATCAAATACAGCCTATTAACGATGGCCCGTTATGGTCGGCCCATGAACGGACGATTCCAACTCTAGCCCGTTTACGACCAGAATGCGGTCTGTTTGGCCCATGTTTGGCCAATCGATCATACGGCCCGTATAAGGCCCATTGATGATATGGCCCGTAGAAGGCCCATTGATGATACGGCCCGTAGAAGGACCATTGTTTCTACGGCCTGTAGAAGGACCATTGTTTCTACGGCCCGTAGAAGGCCCACTGTTTCTATGGCCCATAGAAGGCCCACTGTTTCTACGGCCCGTAGGAGGCCCAGTGTCACTACAGTAAATATTAGCCCATGGTTATTGTGGCCTAGTTTTTAAAAAATAGGTTATTGCAGCCACTAGCAAACCGCAGAAAAAGAACTGCACTGACTACAAGCAAACAAATAAACAAGACAACAAGGAAATAAATAAGCAAGCAACTTACACTAGGCTATCACGGCTATTACACATATTACATCCACTGGGCATCAAAGTTCGCCACCAGTGCAAATATAGGGAACACAACAGCATATGAACGCCGCAGCAAAACAAGTCCAGAACTGAAACCACTTCAGAAGAGCTCAAGAAACAATATCCTGGGTACCCATAATGCTGGCAAGATGCTTAGCAAGCTTATTAACTTTCTCTTGTTTGGTGCTTAAGTCCTCCAGCGCTTGCTGTTGGACCAGAAATTATGCATCTGAATTCTGCAGGGACTTCCTCAGTCCTTTGGCTTCCTGTCGCATAACATCTGATCGATGGCTTTCAACTTGAAGTTGAGAGTCAAGAAGCCGAACTGATTCAGGCAATGAGTTCGAATAGCTGGTGCCAGCAGTGGTAGCCAGTAACTCGAACACTACATCATGATAGGACTTTGGGGTTGTCTCAGTGTCTTAAATATAGTTTTTATCAGCTTCCTTGGAGACCAACAGGGATGTCTCACTATCTTGAACCTTATCTGCATTACTTCCTTTACCATTGCATAACAGGGTACTCTTCTCCAATATGTTATCCGCGTTCTAAAAGAGAAACAAACAAACACATCTCAGGTTTACAATGTAGTATATGAAACTCATTTTGGTAAACCAGTTCAGTAGTAAGGTGGACAGGATAACAACATGAAACAAACATATATCTATGTAGTATGGTCACTGTATGGTCTATATCATTCTAGTTTATGTTGCCAAATCAAGATAGATACAGTTCGAATCATATCTATTTAAGACAAAGCAACATAGACAGAATATAAGTGTGGGAAACTACACAACAATAACAACACTTGTAATGTGCATGGCATGAGAACATAACTGTTTATTCAATTGAAACTGAAATCAACATAGAGCAAGTTACAACAGCAAACAACCAAACACGTTGAAGAAACAGGTTTAAAACATACCTGTTGCGCCATTGGATTTTCAATCGCATCCTTCAAATTTGAAATTAGTTGGTATCAGTAAATACAGTGATGCAAGAGCAAAGTAGTGTGAACCATAGCTACGGAACCTGACCTGAGAACAATTCTTCTTCTGCTTTAAGCGTTGACTTCGGGTTCGGAGTGGTGGTCCTCGTGATTTGGGCACTGCAATTGCCTTACTAACTGCTCGTGTTTGGGTGCTCTGTGGTGGAGATGGTGTTATGTCAACAGGAACTGGGTGTCTATCTTCTGGGGTTGGGGTTAGAAGGGGTGTAGCTGGTTCTCTGTCCAACTGGGTAGGGGTACAATCTGCATGAGTGTGGGTTATGTGTGGTGGGGCTGGTTCTTGGGCAAGTACAACCGTGGTTCTATCCGCATCGATAGGTAGCACGATTTTTTCTAAAGACCGTGTTTTTACTCCCACAGATACTTCCATCACTCCCTCCAATTGAAATGGCTGATAAACAAGAAAAGTAATTGAATGTACAGACATTGTAAGATAGACAGGTGCAATGGATAGTAGGGAAGAAAACATGGCATGAAATAATTCACATTTATGTTGTCTAAGCAAACAGAATAGCAAGACATAATTTCACATATATGATGGCTAATTAAACAGGATAGCATGACACAATTTCACATGTATGATGGCTAACTAAACAAGATAGAATGACATACTTCAAAATATGATGACTATGTAAACAGGATGACATGATATAACTATACGATGTGTCTATTAAAGTGGTTGGCATGCCATAAATCACAAACATGCCGCCGATGGAAACATGATGGCATGATATAATTCACGAATAGAATGACATAATTTAAATATGATGACTATGTAAACAGGATGAGATTATATAACTATATTATGTCTTTAGAAAATGGGTTGGCATGCCATAATTCAGATACATGCTGTCTATGTAAACATCATGGCATGACATAATTCAAATATATGATTTATATACTAAGGAAGTGAGCAGAGGGCAATCGCATATATGATGTGTCAACTAAGGAGATGTCATTCAATATTGTGTATATGATGTAAAAACTAAGCATTGCAATACAACATATGCATTATATGAGTAATATAACCCTACCAAGTTTGAGCATACACCTCAGGGGGATAATAGGACTCGTCATCTGCCTCTGAATCCTCCTCTGAAGAGCTATCTGTAACCAACAAGATATCTGCTTCAGCATGTAGCATTGTATGCTCTGAAGACCTTGTTTTCACTCCAGATTTCTCCATCACCAATTCAAATGGCTGATGCACAGGAAGAGCAGTTGAATATACAAACATTGTCGACAAAAGCAATGAGAAATACAAAAAAAGGACGGAATGATATAATTCACATATATGACGCTTGCCTAAACAGCATGGCATTGCATAATTCACATACATAATGTCTTGCAACAAGATAACATTACATAATTCACATATATAATGTCTTGCAACAAGATGGCATTGCATAATTCACATATATGGTAATTAGACACTAAACAGGTGGCATTCACACAAAGCATGTATAAACTAAGCAAATGACATAGCAATGCAAGATACCATACGCACGATATGAGCAACATAACCCTGCCAAGTTAGGGCATGCACCTCGGGGGGGGGGGGGGGGGGAATATGACTATTCATCTGTCTCCGAATCCTCCTCTGAGGAGCTATCGGTAACGAGCAAGACATGCGCTTCGTCAGATAGCATTGTCTGCTCTGAAGACCTTGTTTCCACTCCAGATTTTTCCATGACCGTGCCAAATGGCTGATACACAGGAAGAGTAATTGAATGTACTAAAATTGTTGACAAATTTAATACGTAATAAAAAAATGATGGCATGATATAATTCACATATAAGATGACTGGCTAAACAGGGTGGCATTGCAAAATTCACATATATGATGCCTGGCTAGACAAGATGGCATTGCATGATTCACATATACAATAAAGAAACTAAACATATGGCATTGACACAAAGCATGTCTAAACTAAGCAGATGACATCTTTAATGTATACAGTAAGCAATGCAAGGCACCATATGCATGATATTACCAACATCAGCATGCCAAGTTAGAGCGAAGACCTCATGGGGTAAATAGGAGTGGTCTTCTCCTTCTGAATCCCCCTCATAACAGTTATCTTCCTCTTGATTACGATCCGAAATGGGTGGAGGGGGGCTGCCTTTGCGCCCACCATGGAACGACGTCTACATGAAATTTTATTGCCATGCAAGGCTCGTCTCTTTTGCTCTACATGATCAGTTCCATTATGTACAATAACTGGCATGCATAGGAATAAAACATAGTGAGATTATGTAAGGAGTGCATGCACAAATCCAGAGTGATGGTAGCAAACTGTGGATAGACCCAAAACCAATGATAGCAGGCAGATAATAGCTTTAGTTAAAAAAATACAGATAATGGCTCCTTTAATGTTTGTTTGCACCCAACATGAAACTCATAGTAGACACCGGAGATTAACCAGATAGTAGACAGATAGTACTGATTGCTGCCCCAATATGTACCCCACAACCATTTAAAAACTCAAGTTTCAGCATTAGTTTGGACCTGACTCGGAGTCTAATAGGTGAACACGATGATAATGTAGCATGTCATCATATTAAGTGACGCATAATGTAAGAAGACATGGAAGAGTGCGACCTCTCTTGCGGACCCGTGTAGTCCTCAAGGTCATCTGCTCAGTTGATGATGGTAATGCAGTTCCCGTGGCTGCCGGCAGCGGGGAAGAAGATCTGAGGCGGCGAAAGACAGTCTAGAGAGCGGATCCCTGCTTTGGTGAACCCTTCCGTCGTTGGAGCAGCTGAGCTGGGGTGGAACACAGCGCCGCAGGAGCAGGACAAACCACACAAGGTTTTCTTTGACACATATCTGTAACAGAAGTAATTGAGTAAGGGCTTGTTTGAATTTGAGGATCCTAACAATGCAGGGATAGGAAATAGAGAGGAATAGGATAGGAATGCACATGCAAAACAGAGAATTTAAAAACACATGATTTTTGCCAATCTGGGTGTTTGATTCACAACAATTGGAAGATCACAGGATGCAAAAAAGCATGGTGAGATTAAGTCAAACCACAAGAAAATGTACGGTTATAATGCTATTATTCTACTATCTCTTAGTCTTGTGCTTGATGAATAGGAATATGAAAAGGAGGAGAAGTGGAAATTAGAATTCCTACGGTTTTTCTTTCAAGGAGACACTAAAGGAACAAATCCTACAATTTTCCTTTGCTCCATTCCTTTGCACCAAATTCATGAAAAGTAGTACCATAGGAAACTTTCCAATTCCGATGTTTTTCATTCACTTTTCCTTTCAAGTACTGGCGATTCTAGTAGGCAGACTTGAGCAAGGAAAATCCTACACTAAAAAATGTTTTTGTGCTACTTCTATTACTTTGGACCCAGGCCACTGCCATACTAGCTCAACTCCCAGGCCCATCAACAAATGCACAACTCAAACGCGCAGAGATAAATAATGATGGCATTCAAGAGAGTCCATCACGGATAGCTAAGTTGCCTGGTACCTCACTGCTTGTCATATAGTAGGATAAAATAATCGCATTTCCCGTTACTACGAGTGCTTAGTGGACAATATATATAACATGTAGAGTAAAAAAGAGATGCAACAAGTGTACAACCTCTTTGGCGAAGCCATGTCGATCTCAGTGTGATTGGGTTGGCCGGCGAGGATGCTCCAGCTGACTTGGCTGTCGGAGGAGGGGAAGAAGGTCTTAGGCGTCTGGAGATGGAGCCCGAGATACTGCTCCGCTGTGATGGAGGGTTTCGTCGTTGGAGCAGCTCCGGTGAGTTGTACGACGCCGAGGCTGAAGCAGGACAAGAGAGACAACGAACAACGTTAACCTGAGTGGAATTCTAATAGCATCTCCAATACATGATGTAAAATACATAACCACAAAGTGCTAGATGTAAAATACATCAGCCGCTCATCTCTGAACTTAACTATCGAAACTGAATTTAAATGTCGAAACTGAACTTAACCGTCGAAACTGAATTTTGCTGTCGAAACTGAGTTTTGTTGTCGAAACTGAACGCACTAGCAAGGCGAGGCTACACGTCGGTCGACTGACTTTTTCAACTATGGTCAGTCGATTTTGCAGCCGTTGGATACAGAATCAAGGTCCTGTGGTTCATCTTCAACCTCCACCCCCTTGAGCCGGCCAAACAGCAGCCCCCTGCCACCCGCGGCCGGCGGTGCGCCGCCCCGCCCGCTCCGAAAACACTCCCCACCGCCGGTCCGCCGCCGCCCCGGCCATCCCTCTAGGCCCCCCCGTGCCGAGCTTTTTCTCCGGCGATCCCCACGCCACCGCCCCGCCAACGCCCCACCACCGCCGGTGACCACCGCCCCCATCCTGAACCATAAGATAGATAGTGGGGTACCTCTCCGGCGAGCCCCCCTCCCCGCCGCGGCTGGTTCTTCCTTCACCCCGGCGACATCTGAGTGAAGTGTAGCTAAATCGGAGCAGCATCGCAAGCAAGAGCAAGAGCGAGAGTAGCAGCGCGAGCAAGAGCAATAGCAAGAGCAGACCAGGCAGGGGACCGAGAGCAAGAGCAGAGCAGCAGCGTGAGCGAGAGCTAAAGCAGCAGCAGGTCCTACTGATGTGGACGTCGCCGCCGAGGGAGTTATGCCATGGAGGAAGTGGTTGGCGACGCTTCCGTGGATGGAGCCGCGCCATGTCGGCTTGGGACCGAGCGCTGGCAGCACCGTGAGATTGAATCAAGAAGAAAATGCAGCGATTAGTGTACAACCTCTTTGGTGGCGCCGATTAGGCCGCAACTTCATCCGAGGAAATGGTGATGATGATGCTCTTCCGGTGGTGCAGGTGAAGACGGCGGTGTGGGAATGGAGGTGGCGCGAAAGACGAGGGGAACGTCGGGGCAGCTCCTTGGAGGTGGAGGACGGGGTGGCTGAACCGGCGGGACGATGAGATCGACGACGGATCCTCATCCGTTACGATGGATGAGGGACGTCGAGGTGTTGCTGTGGATGACATCATCGGGGAAGAGGCTCCGGCTGGGTGGTGGACGGAGCAGGGTGTGGGGTTTCGTCGCGGGTTTTTGCGGCCTCGGTGTACGAATGGGTGGGCGGATGGGATGGTAGTGGGGAACCATGGCTTAGAGACACGCTTGTCCGAAATGTGGGGTAAGTTACGAAAGTACCCCCACCAATTTCAGGCGGTTCTCTCGGTTCAGGGGAACCACGGGCATTTCGCGTGTCAGGATTTCACAGGAGGTGGGAGTTTTCGCGCGCGTTGTAATTTCGGAATAGCAAGATGCGGGTTGAGATGGAGGGAGTTGTCGGAGCACAACGAGACAAAGATATATCTTAAATATTTCAGGCTAACAAGGCGCGGGTTGAAGAGGCGGGAGTTTTGCAGCACGATAGACAGAGACGCTAGCTTGAATTTTCGGCATAACAAGGTGCGGCTTGAAATTTCGGAAGAACAATCTTAACGTGTACCCAAAAAAAGACAATTTGCACCTCAACATGCACAACACACACATAAACACCATTTAGACTAGAGTAAGGTACACGTGCATTGCACGCATGAGATTTGGCAACCAAATTATGAATAAATACCACATTATAGCATGCAAGCTTTGAGTCATATATGCATGATGTAGATGTTCATTTAATTCTTATAGTTCATTTCATTCAAAATCATCTAGTTTTTATAAGCAAGCTAATCTATTTTAAGATTCATGGAATTGTGCGTCGTAAGACATAAAGTAAAAACAAATAATGGCAAATCATGTAGGAAAACATTTGGGCAATTCTGATATGGAAGATTCTAGAACAAATAAGAAGTGCTTGTGTTTTGATGTTTGTGCATTATGCTTAAGTTCAACTATGGAGTCTTCTAGATTATACATGTGGCGAAATCTGGTGGAATCTAGATGATATCCAACGGCCAGTAGTGCTCAAATTTGCCATCTTTGGACCATCGGATTCGCCTCATCCAATGACCATCTTTCAAAGTTAAAGTTACCCGCACACAATATATATAAAATATAAAATATAATATATATATAGGGTATAGATATAGATATGTGATGAAAAATCCGCCCATCATCTCCAATTAGAATAGTGTGTCCATGCGCAGATGCGACATGGCCAAATGATGTCTGCCATCGGTATCTCAAATTCAAATCAGTCTGACCTTGTTCAATGTGTATACATTACAACATGCTCGTTTCCAAACCACACCGTGCAGATCTCCGTTATATTCATGCATGCATGGGTTTCAAAAATCAGGATCTCTTATTCATAGGAAACGTCCCATCCACTCAAACCTCTTTGAAAGAATTCTGCGTTATTTCTATGCACAATCAAACACTCGTACAATCCTGTAGGATTCAAGACGACATTCCACTATAATCCCATGTTTTTCCTATTCCCGCGTTCTTAGTTTTTTTTTATAAAAACTAATTGATTTTGAATGAGATGAACTATAAGAAGTAAACGAAGGGCTACATCAGGCATATATGACTCAGAGCTTACATGCTATAGTGTGGTATTTATTCATAATTTGGTTGCAAAATATGATGCGTGCAATGCACGTGTACCTTACTAGTACTTCGAGTATGTGCAAAACACGTAAATTATAATACCAATGGCATGCTACACAGTGTCTGTCTTACAGTTCATGAAGCCACCTGGCACATGTGTAGGCGTTGTCGCGACCTCCTTGCGTGGATTGATCACAGCGACGTGCTGCTGGTTCCAGAAGAATGTACTCGTCCTCCCCGAGCCATACTGGCGGTACATGCACGAAGCGAAGATGTGCACGCACGCCATGCACGCACTCATTCCTCGCACGCACAGGCGGGTACATGGGCGGACACAATTTTGTACCAAGATCCACCCCATGTGATAATTTGACGCGTGTAAAGTCGTTCACTTCATTGATGGTCAATTAATACAGCGCATGCAAATTGAGTGGACGTGAGGGCGGAAGAAAGACATTATTACTCCACTGCGCACATGCGAGTAGTTAAATCATGGGTTGCTAGTAGTACTTCCATTGGTCTCCGTCATATTTTGTGCCAATTTTTGACAGTAACATAATATTTCCGCATTTGAGCAGTGTAGTACTTGAAATTTATGTTCTGCTAAACTCATCGGGAGCCGTTTTGGGCCTCGAAACCAAAACCATCAATTAATCTTTACCTTGTTCCCATCACATTCGAAAGCCTGCTCACACCTACTAGTAGTATGTACCAAACCTGAATGTGTTCCCACTATGCAGGTATTAGTTCTGGTGCTAGTACTTAGGTTATAAAAAGGGGAACTACCTAACCAAAAATCACTCTACCTTTCCTCCTCATAAGTGCTTCTTCTTCGTCCGTCGTTGCCATGGCCGGTGAGCAGAGCTCTAGGTTGAGAACTACTCGTAACAAGGGAGCGGCAACCAAGGCTGCGGAAAAAAAGAGAGGGCTCACCGCCACGCAGAGACCTCGAAAGATCTCTCACGGGCAGGCGATGGCTCCCAGGAGCGCCCTAGCCGCGGAGGCGAACATGCTGAGCCGGCGGAGCTGGAGTCGTTATCCCTCGACGGCATGCCCGATCAGCTCAATAAGCAAATGGAGTTCATCCAAGGCTTGATGGAGTTGCTGAAGGAGAGCCTCGACGACATGCCCGCTGAGCTCAATTAGCAGGGGGAGTTGATCGCCGGCTTGGTGATGCTGCTGAAGAAGAGCATTGCCTCAGAGAAGAAGGCGACCGGTGAAATCCTGCGACTTCGGGAGGACAATGCGAAGCTCTGCCACGAGATCGACCTGTTGAAGGAGAAGAACGCCGGCTGGAAGAAGCTGCATGAGAATAGTAGTTCCTCGATGAAGATGCTGCAGGCCCTCGCCATGGAACAGAAGGAAGAGTTGGCGAAGCTCCGCATCGAGTACCCGGCTGCTGTCAAGGTACGTAATATGGCCGTGGTACAAATGATGAAGGATCACGTCGAGAAATGCCGCGTCATGGACACAATGATGAAGATGGCGGAGGAGACGCGCAAGGAGATGGAGGTCGTGGAGGCGATGAAGAAGCAGTTACGACTCTGTAGCGAATTAGATCATTTGGGGTGATAATCTTCCTTCTTATTTTGCTCCTGTGTTTCATCTTTTGCTTCGGGTGTTTCGCCGCACGTGGCACATTCTCTGTGAGGCATGAATAGAACAATGTTTTTTTGAGGGAATGAATAGAACAATTCTAACAATGAGATGACTAGCAAATTAGATCATTTTTATCGCCATATGGCACTGGGCTGCCGTGTTTCGTGCTCCTCCGTCGCAGTACTACTCCAGTGGAAAACTTGAGTATACCGCACGGTTCTTTGCTCCTCCTCGATCAGGTCGTCGGTGCATTTATACGAGCAGTCAAATCACAAGGCCCTGCCTTCCAGCAGTAATGAGCCATCAAATCACAAAGGCCCTCACCTCTCGTGAAACCGACCAAGCTAGACTGCCCCGCCCTCTAGCCTTTTAAAAAATGTATACTTTTGTACAACAGTAGTATCGATGGATTGCGCCATGGAGCAAAACTTGAAATTAAAAAAAAGGTGGTACATATAGAGAGCGCTCATCGCCAAATTATGCATATAGTACTATTAAAAAGGCTAGTCACAATAATGGTGTCCAGCACAACCCACCCCTCAAATAAAACTAAGAGGGTGCTTGGATACGTTTTAGTCCCATGACTAAAAGTAGTGGGACTAAAACATGCTAGCCTCACCCATGCTTGGATCCAAATACTAAAAAGGCTAAAATCAAGTTAATGAGCATTTATTATCCTCCAAACCCTCCAATCCAGAACTTGCCTGTGTTAAAGGAGAGGAGTTAAATGAGTAGAGAGAGGACTAATCCACATTTTAGTAGGGGTACCCCTGACTAAAATTTTTTAGTCTCAAGACTAGTTTTAGCCCCTCTTTAGTCAGGGGTGCTTGGAACTTTAGCCTCTTAAAGAGACTATTTTTAGTCAGACTAAAATAAGTCCCTTGGATCCAAGCACCCTCTAAGCATTCTGGAATTCTTTGACAAAACTAAGCACCCTGAAATTCTTTGACAACTAAACTGCTGGCTATATGATGTTGGCCATATATATTGTACGTATATAATGTGAAGAAACGAGTGGTAGTACTATACCAACTAAAAGATGAAATGTAAGAAATACTAGTATGTACGTACTGAAGAGTTAAAGTAACGAGAAGAAACATAACATAGTTCTGCTGGGGGCTCAGCACAACACACCCCTCAAATTAAATTAAGCACACCTGAAATTAAACTTTGCAACTATTCCGGTAGACACTGCATTAGAACCACCATGAGCAACGACACTGCCACCTTACTCGGAGTCCTCGTCCACGTCCTCGACTTCGTCCTTGTCCCTCTTCCTCTTGACCGATACTTCTTTTCTTGAACCGCACACTTGGCTGTTGCTCTTCATCCAACCCTTGTAGATATTGAAGCAAAGGTAGCCATACATTGCAGCGTAGTGGATGTGGTCTATATCTAGTACATTCCGCTGCCATGCATGACGATGAAACGTGTAATGAGGTTTCTCCAGTTTACCGTACGAAGGATGAACCATGGCTCCTGCCAGGGTCAGCATTGAAGGCTGACGAGAGGACACCAACCGATTCTTCTGGAGGTCGAAGGTGTTGCCTACAACGAGGCCTATCCGACGCAGGACTTATTTGTCATTACCAAAGTCTACAGTAACGAATTTCACTGTTTTGTCCTTGAGGAAGTTCTTAAAATCCTGGCACTCAACGTTGGCATGGCATATGTGGTAGCCCAAGCAAACGTTATGTACGCAAACCTGGATCACGGCAGGCTTCTTCCTCTCTTCGTCCTTTAGATCCTTCTCTCGTCCCAGGACTGTGGTGTACTCAACATCTAGCCTAGCGACCCACTCATCATCTGAGTTTTCGAACATGCGTCTGAAGCGAGAAAGGCATCCTTTCACTGTCGCGGAAGAACGGGTGTAGATGACGTCGAACTCATCGCCGGTGATGGTTCTAACCTTGTACTCACCACCGATCATGGAGATTTGGGACACCGTGGATTCGGGAGGAGGGTTAGGATTAGTGGAACTGCCGTAATGTGAATGGACGGGATGACTAGGAGCGAACCGCCGTAGTATTGAAGGACGTGCGGGGACGAGTAGGAGCGAACTGCCAGCGTGCGAACGGCAGGGTAGTGGCTTTCCATTCTCCCATGATACGGGCTTCTGAGAGCCCTTGGATCTGAGATCAAACAGTTGCATGGCGTGATTCTAGACCTATGGGTGAATATCCTATCCTGGAGGGTTATTCTGCAAATTTCAGCAACTTAGCATGCGACCGTTTGATCTCAGATCCAAGGGCTGCCAGCAGCCCGTATCATGGTCGCGCCTACCACGACCGTCGCGTCGCTCGCGCCCTTGGAGATTTAACATGGTGCGTTAGGCTATCTGATGTTGGCATGTCATACATAGTCATCACTTAGTCACTCATACTACAACAAGGTTGGCTATAAGTGTATTTTTTACTCCTCTCTATCTCTTTCTTCGTACTCAAGGAAGAAACGGTGCTAAGCGTGTGTATTTATTGCATTTCCCAAGGAGTGACCTCTTCCAATGAAATGGTGTTGCTAAGTTTGCTTCATTTAATTAGCTATAGACTCAAAATTTTCATTTCACCTAGGTACACACGCTTAGCACCGTTTCTTCCTTGGGTCACCAAACTAGTCTCTCTCTTCTTGATTAACTTGCCACATCAGACTTTATGCCTATGTGGCAAGCTTAAGCACCTGTAGGAGCAAGTAAATGTAAGTACAATAGTGCGCTTTACATGGCATTTTTGCACATGTGGAGGAAAGAGAGGCAAGGAAAAAGTGGAGAAGTGGGCTCTCATGCAAGAGCCAGCCTCTACTACATGGTGGAGCATTGGGAGAGGCACCTGTATGGAGGTGGTCAGGAATCTGGGAGACTCACACCGGTCATAGCGCCGCAGTTAAAATGATAATGGCAAGTCATATCATGGGGCCCCACCTGTCCAGCAGTAACTTGCTGACAAATCATACAGCCCTACGTTTGTAGTAGCCTACTCCCTCGTCTTCTCACGTCTCTGTCGAACGGACTAGGCGGAACTGCCCCGCCGCCTACCGCGCAGGAAAAGCCCCGCCCTCAACTTTTAAATAGTATACAGTATACTAATTTTGTATCCATGGATTGCGCCCGCGCCATGGAGCAAAGCATCTAGAAAACGAAGTAGAGACGGTGGTCTTGCAATAGAGAAGAGGGAGAGGCGAGACGGTGGTTTTGGAATGGAGATGATGGAGAGGAGAGGAGGTGGTTTTGCAATGGAGAAGAGGGAGAGGAGCATGCGGCAGCGATTTAGGTGGTGTTTGGTTCTCTAGTCCTAGGACTTTTTGTAGTCCCAACTAAGAAGTCCCTAGTCCCTAAAAAGTCTCTCCCTGTTTGTTTTCAGAGACTAAAAAGTCTCTAGTCCCTTCCTAGAGGTTATTAAATGACCATGTTGCCCCTAGTATATAGAAAAATAACAATCAAACAACACCATGGGGTGGCGGGCCAATGGGTGCATGGAGGGGCATTGTTGGAAAAGTCCCAAAAAGTCCCAAAAAGACTCTCCTTGAGAGTCTTCTTCATTTAGTCCCAAATGCCTAGTTTAGTCCCTAAAAAGGCCCTCCTGTTTGATAAAAAGTCTCTAAGAGGGACTTTTTCTAGTCCCTACACAAAAAAGTCCCTGGAAACAAACACCCCCTTTGGATTGGACGAGAGGGCCGACGCTCTCTGACTGGATCAAAATCAAAATCAATTTACCCTTCAATTAAGAAAGCGACCCCACATTAACTAGTCTCCCTTTTATTATGGGTCATAATTGACCATGATTTTCGCACATAAAATATATGTTATACGTTGTATACAAGGCCACTATCAAAATTACAATTTGCAACTATACAAGGCCACTAACATTAATCGAGGCAAAATTGATGGCGTTTGCCTCGTACTAGCACCCGAGGACATTAATATCCCTTGTGTGCATGCGGGAGTGAGAAGGTTAGCTTGCATTCCCAACATTAATCAACCAATGAGGAGTAAGAGGGTTGGCTTGTTGTGCTTGGGAGAGAAAAACCACATTAATTAACACGACAATCAAGGTGACAATCTAGCTTGCAACATTGACTTAAACATAGCATTGATTTTTACCTTGGTACCTGTAATATGAGTTTGTGGCCTTGTATACAAAAATGGAGGGAGTATAATTTGAAAGTACATTCAGATACGAACCAAACGATACAATTTTTGGTGACATGCATTCACATTTTTCTTGTCAAATATAGTACGTGGTCAAACTTTGACCCAAAATACGCGAAACAACAAAAAATACTTCCAAGACCAGCGCCGCTCTTGCGCTCTTCTCCTCTTAAACCACCGCCGCTCCTCTCCTGTTCCAATCTAAATGCAGCGCCGCTCCTCTCCTCTTCCATTTCAAAACCACCGCCCCTCCTCTCCTATTCCAGTCCAAAACTAGCGTCGCCCCTCTCCCGTTCTAATCCAAAACCAGTGCTGCTCCTCTCCTCTTCCATTCAAAAACCACCGCCGGCGAGTGAAGGTGCTGTGGAGAAGTAGATCGATGGAGGAGTACAACCGATACGTGAGGATCGTAGACGGCGACCCTGTGAAGCTAGCTAGGATGTTGGAGATACAATATTGGTTTGACAACAAGGACCAACTAGCGGCGACGGTGACATCCATGGCCAAATATCTGCAACAGAGCGAAAATGCGGCGATACTCCCGGAGGGAGTCGCGCCGGAGTACATAGAGTTGATCCTCTGGGCCATGGAGCAAACAGATTCACCGAATCCGATCGTGAGGGAGCGGTGGTGGGAGTATCGATCCCAGATGGAGCATCCACCAGAGATTGAAGGATCGAGCATCTACAGGGTGCCGTTTGTGAGGGTGTCCTGCCAGAGCGAGCCGGTGGAGTCTTCATCGACCGAACCCAACTGCAAGAGGAGAAAAGCAGTTGGCCCAACGACGCTTCCCCGCCATCGTCTCCCTCGCCGTTCACATCGTCTCACGGGGCGGCTGTCTGCCGCCGAGGAATAGGAGGGGGCTGCCACCCCCCAGCCCAATAGTCGGGCAGGTTGTGAATTGTCAGGAGGAGCTTAGGGTTGTCAGTATTGGCATGTTGTGAATTGTGTTTTGTGTTGTGTATTTTGAGAGTACTTTTAGATATGAATGTCTTTTGAATTTCAGATTTGCAGTATTGAGCATATAAAGTATTTTATGAATTCTAGAGATCTATTTTTAGCACTTAAAAAATGTAGTTTCATAGGAGTATAAAAGTGCAAACAATGTGATTCTCAGAGAAGAAACTGCAAGTTTCAGTTTCAAATAAGAAACTGCAAGTTCAGTTTCAGATAAGAAACTGCAACTTTTAGAGGCGGAGCATTTACATTAACACGGCCTTTTCAAACAGGGTTAACATAATGTTTGAAGTTTTATTCATGGTCGAAAATGGAACTACCAGCCAGTTAACATCATGCTGATCAACATTCATGCATAGCACATCTTCATATGATGCACAGTCAAAATGCCCACACAATGTCGAGTGTGCGAAACACAGAGAAAACGAGGGACGAAGTTTTGGAAAGTGTTGGACGTGGTTTTGGGCTGCCCCGTCTAGGCTTTCATTTCTAACATGCGCATCCCACAACCTCGGATGGGAGGTCCATAGGCCTGTTTGTATTTTCTTAGGGCCGTCATGTATCGATCGGCCTATGGAACTCCCATCCGAGGTTTTATTTTTGGCAGCCCAATTTATGTTTTTTTTTGAAGAAAACGCAGAGGTCTGTTCTATTTTTCTATATAAGAATAGGAACGCCAGGTCCAACTTATGTTTCCCTTCTAACTATATTATATACATTTAAATTATTTTATATGTTGACTGTTTAGTTCACATACTCCCTCCTTTTCGGTTTATAGGGCTTATCTCAAAATTTTAGTTTTTCCATTTTATAAGGCTCAATTTGGTTGTTTTCCATCACATGTTCAGATTCCAAGGTGCATTAAATCATTGCATGCAAGTATTAAGAGAAAATTGACCAATGCATGTACTTTATGCATGCATGCATTGCAATTTATGCATTGATAAACATAATTTTTTGAGGAAAACAAGTGCATTAATTAGGTGCTTTTGCAAACTACAAAAAGTATTCCACCATTCATCATCTACCTTGGTTGGTGAGATTTTTGAATTGAGCCCTATAAACAGAAAAGGAGGGAGTAATTGGCAAATAGATCTCGCCGCCACCCCCGCCTCCTGACTCCGGGCGCGCCTGCCCCCCTCAACAAGTCCGCTCGCGCGCCCCATGGAGTCTCCGGCCATATCCACGGGGGAATGGCTGGAAGACAGGCAGATGTACAAGATGCATCTCCCACATGTCTACAAAGCCTTCCCGCGGATGCTCCAGCCGCTCGACTCCGTCACGCCGGCGGTGCAGCGGGAGACTCGAGGGAGGAGATGGAGGGAGCGGGCGATGCGGATCCGCGATGACGCTCTCTCTTGGACCAGGTGCACGCGCGAATGGAGGGAAGCAGAGGAGGAAGCTGCGAGGGAGGAAGCCGAGGAGGGACCGAATCCGTTCTCTCACTCGCGCAGGTATGCTCGGATGTGCAAGCACTACAGGAAACAGGAAATTTGCCGTCTGTGGATCACAGACGGCAAAGACCTAAATCCAGACGGCAAAGATTTTGCCGTCAGGAAGCAGACGACAAAGATAAATCGGCAAAGAATACTTTGCCGTCAGCTTTTTATCTGACAGACGGCAAATTCTTTGCCGTCAGCCGAAACTTCTTCGCCGTCTGCCTTATAACTCACAAACGACAAAGAAAAGTAGTTTTGCCGTCAGCTAGACTACATCTTTGCCATCAGCTATTCGCGTCTTTGCCTTCACCCTCGTATATCACAGACGGCAAATAATGGGATCTAATTAAAAAAAAGGAACCACGGCGGTGTTGCTCCAGAACGATGCGGTCAACGCATGCAAGTGCATTGCCATATCTAATCTTTCTTCATCTTTTTAAGAGGGAAAGGCCTGTCCGTACCTAGTGCCTTTCATTCAACATTAGTGGAGTACAAAATGTTAACGAGGCTGCGAGAGAACTAGAGTTACAGAATAGTCCTTCAAAATTACACAAAGGACCCTAAAACATAAAATTAAAAAGCAATCGGGTCTTTCTTCTTCGCTGCAGTGGCCTGCTCGCCCAACCTTCCAGCCCAACGCCCGCCGCGCCACTCTATCGTGCTGTGCTTGCCGCGCGCCCGCCCAGTCCTGCTCGTCGCGCCGCCATCTGGACCCGCTCAGTTGCGTGGCTCCGTCCCAGCCGCGCTCGGGAGGCACGCAAGGGAGGTCAGGGATGGGCGGTGCTTGCAAGGCAGAGTCCCCGGCTACTGTAGCGGCGGAGCTCGTGAGGCAGAGTACGCGACCTCGAGGCTGGCGCTGGTGCAAGGGATGGAGGCCGTTGGAGGCCTACGGGGGTGATGGGGCCGGGGCCGCAGGAGGCCGACGGGGGTGACGGGGCGCGGAGGTTGTTGGGGACGATGAGCGACAGGGCGCAGAGGCTGCTGGGAGCAATGAGCGATGGGGCGTGGAGGCGCTGGGGGTGACACGAGCAACCGGCCGGGGCCGGCGGGCGAGATACTGCCCAGCGTGGCCGGGGCCAGCCGGCGAGATGGCGGCTAGCAAGTGGTGGCGGGCGCCGGCGGCCTACGGTGGCGACGGGGGAAGTGGCCGCGGCCTTGAGGTGTTGACCGGTCGGCGTGCTCGATTTGGTCGAGTGGGAGAGAAACGAGAGGGAGAAGGAGACGTGCAGGTGGGGGTGGGGATAAGGTAGAGAGGACGTGGGCCGCGTGGGTGCTGCCCTGGGGGCGTGTGCATCGCGGGTGGGTGGGGAGTGGACGGCCTGGTGGGTGGGGATGTGCGTCTAAGATGTTGCCAAGTCATCGATCCATGTGATCGATCCGCGTGATGTGCTTTCTCTTTGCCGTCTGCGAAAAAAATGCAGACGGCAAAGAGCTCGCTTTGCCGTTTGTAAAATAAAACACGGACGGTAAAGAATCTTCGCCGTCTGCTGAAAAAAATATAGACAGCAAAAATCTTTGCCGTCTGTGATTTTGGTTGCAGACGGCAAAGTGACCTCTTTGCCGTCTATGATTTTTTCACAGATGGCAAAGTCTATTTTCCCGTCAGTTTTTCTTTGCCGTCTGTTGATGCCAGCAAACCCTTTCTTTGCCATCTGCCCGACGAAAAGATGACGGCAAAGACGCCCCCTGATGGCAAATTATCTGTTTCCTGTAGTGAAGGATCATGTGGATTGGGAGCTGCTGAATCTAGCCCTGCGGATCTACTTCAAAGGAGATTTCTCAGAGAAGCACATGATGCCCCACCCCATTGAGCCGCCGATTGCGTTCGTTCGATGGGCGAAAGGAGAAGTGAATTCAGGAGTGTTGGAAATATGCCCTAGAGGCAATAATAAAATGGTTATTATTGTATTTCCTTGTTCATGATAATTGTCTATTGTTGATGCTATAATTGTATTGACCGGAAACCTTAATACATGTGTGAATACATAGACCACAACATGTCCCTAGTAAGCCTCTAGTTGACTAGCTCGTTGATCAATAGATGGTCATGGTTTCCTGACCATGGACATTGGATGTCATTGATAACGGGATCACATCATTAGGAGAATGATGTGATGGACAAGACCCAATCCTAAGCCTAGCACAAGATCGTGTATTTCATATGCTAAAGCTTTTCTAATGTCAAGTATCATTTCCTTAGACCATGAGATTGTGCAACTCCCGGATACCGTAGGAATTCTTTGGGTGTGCCAAACGTCACAACGTAACTGGGTGGCTATAAAGGTGCACTACGGGTATCTCCGAAAGTGTCTGTTGGGTTGGCACGAAGACTGGGATTTGTCACTCTGTGTAAACGGAGAGGTATCTCTGGGCCCACTCGGTAGGACATCATCATAATGTGCACAATGTGACCAAGGAGTTGATCACGGGATGATGTGTTACAGAACGAGTAAAAACACTTGCCAGTAACGAGATTGAACAAGGTATCGGAATACCGACGATCGAATCTCGGGCAAGTACTATACCGGTAGACAAAGGAAATTGTATACGGGATTGATTGAATCCTTGACATCCTGGTTCATCCGATGAGATCATCGTAGAACATGTGGGAGCCAACATGGGTATCCAGATCCCGCTGTTGGTTATTGGCCGGAGAGTTGTCTCGGTCATGTCTACATGGTTCCTGAACCCGTAGGGTCTACACACTTAAGGTTCGATGGCGCTAGGGTTATAGGGAAAGTATGTACATGGTTACCAAATCTTGTTCGGAGTCCCGGATGAGATCCTGGAGGTCACGAGGTGTTCCGGAATGGTCCGGAGGAAAAGATTTATATATGGGAAGTCCCGTTTTGGTCACCGAAAAAGTTTCGGGTGCTATGGGTAACGTACCGGGACCACCGGGAGGGTCCCGGGGGTCCACCAGGTGGGGCCACCAGCCCCAGAAGGATGTGTGGGCCAAGTGTGGAGGGGACCAGCCCCAGGTAGGCTGCGCCCCCCACCAAGGCCCAAGGCACAGGGAGAGTGGGAGGGGGCAAACCCTAGGTCCAGATGGGCCTTAAGGCCCACCCTAGGGCGCCCCCCTCTCTCCCTCTCCCCTCTGGCCGCCACCCTAGATGGGATCTAGGGCTGCCGCCCCCTTGGGGAGGGAACCCTAGAGGGGGCGCAGCCCCTCCCCTTCCCCTATATATACTTGAGGTATGGGGCTGCCCAACAGATGTGATTTGATCTCTCTCTTGGCGTGACCCTACCCTCTCCCTCCTCGTCTCTTGTAGTGCTTGGCGAAGCCCTGCTGGAGTACCGCGCTCCTCCACCATCACCACGCCGTTGTGCTGCTGCTGGATGGAGTCTTCCCCAACCTCTCCCTCTCTCCTTGCTGGATCAAGGCGTGGGAGACGTCACCGGGCTGTACGTGTGTTGAACGCGGAGGCGCCGTTGTTCAGCGCTTAGATCGGAATCGACCGCGATCTGAATCACTGCGTGTACGACTCCACCAACCGCGTTCTTGTAACGCTTCCACATTGCGATCTTCAAGGGTATGAAGATGAACTCCTCTCTCGTTGCTAGTCTCTCCATAGATTGATCTTGGTGACACATAGGAATTTTTTTGAATTTCTGCTACGATCCCCAACAGTGGCATCATGAGCTAGGTCTATGCGTAGATTCTATGCACGAGTAGAACACAAAGTAGTTGTGGGCGGTGATTTGTTCAATTAGCTTGACGTTACTAGTCTTATCTTGATCCGGCGGCATTGTGGGATGAAGTGACCCGGACCGACCTTACACGTACGCTTACGTGAGACTGGTTCCACTGACTGACATGCACTTGATGCATAAGGTGGCTGGCGGGTGTCTGTCTCTCCCACTTTAGTCGGTACGGATTCGATGAAAAGGGTCCTTATGAAGGGTAAATAGCAATTGGCATATCACCGTTGTGGTTTTGCGTAGGTAAGAAACGTTCTTGCTAGAAACCCATAGCAGCCACGTAAAACATGCAACAACAATTAGAGGACGTCTAACTTGTTTTTGCAGGGTTTGCTTTGTGATGTGATATGGCCAAAAGGATGTGATGAATGATATATGTGATGTATGAGATTGATCATGTTCTTGTAATAGGAATCACGACTTGCATGTCGATGAGTATGACAACCGGCAGGAGCCATAGGAGTTGTCTTAATTTATTTATGACCTGCGTGTCAATGAAAATGCCATGTAATTACTTTACTTTATTGCTAACCGTTAGCCATAGTAGTAGAAGTAATAGTTGGCGAGGCAACTTCATGAAGACACGATGATGGAGATCATGATGATTGAGATCATGGTGTCATGCCGGTGACGATGGTGTTCATGCCGCGCCTCGAAGATGGAGATCAAAGGTGCAAGATGATATTGGCCATATCATGTCACTTTATGATTTGCATGTGATGTTTGTCATGTTTACATCTTATTTGCTTAGAACGACGGTAGCATAAATAAGATGATACCTCGTTAAAATATCAAGAATTGTGTTCCCCCTAACTGTGCACCGTTGCTAAGGTCGGTTGTTCCGAAGCACCACATGATGATACGGTGTGATAGATTCTAACGTTCGCATACAATGGGTGTAAGCCAGATTTACACACACAATACACTTAGGTTAACTTGACGAGCCTAGCATGTACATACATGGCCTCGGAACACGAAAGACCGAAAGGTCGAACATGAGTCGTATAGTGGATACGATCAACATGAAGATGTTCACCGATGATGACTAGTCCGTCTCACGTGATGATCGGACACGGCCTAGTTGACTCAGATCATGTATCACTTAGATGACTAGAGGGATGTCTATCTAAGTGGGAATTCATTAAATAATTTGATTAGATGAACTTAATTATCATGAACATAGTCAAAAGGTCTTTGCAAATTATGTCATAGCTTGCGCTATAGTTCTACTGTTTTAGATATGTTCCTAGAGAAAATTTAGTTGAGAGTTGACAGTAGCAACTATGCGGACTGGGTCCGTAAACTGAGGATTGTCCTCATTGCTGCACAGAAGGATTATGTCCTTAATGCACCGCTCAGTGTGCTGATCCTTGAGCGTCGTCTGTAGATGTTGGGAAACATCTGACATACACATTTTGATGACTACGTGATAGTTCAGTGCGTAATGCTAACGGTTTAGAATTGTGGCACCAAAGATGGTTTTTTGAAACGTCGCAGAACATATGAGATGTTCCAGACTGAAATTGGGATTTCAGACTAGTGCCCACGTCAAGAGGTATGAGACCTCTGACAAGTTTCTTAAGCCTGCAAACTAAGGGAGAAAAGCTCAATCATTGAGCATGTGCTCAGATTGTCTGAGTACTGCAATCGCTTGAATCGAGTGGGAGTTAATATTCCAGATGAGATAGTGATGGTTCTCCATAGTCACTGCCACCAAGCTATTGGAGCTTCGTGATGAACTATAACATATCAGGGATAGACATGATGATCCTTGAGAAACTCGCGATGTTTGACACCGCGAAAGTAGAAATCAAGTAGGAGCATCAATTGTTGATGGTTAAACCACTAGTTTCAAGAAGGGAAAGGGAAAGAAGGGATACTTCATGAGACAGCAAATTAGTTGCTGCTCTAGTGAAGAAACCCAAGGATGAACCAAACCCGAGACTAAGTGCTTCTATAATGAGGGGAACGGTCACTGAAGCAGAACTACCCTAGATACTTGGTAGATGAGAAGGCTGGCAAGGTCGACAGAAGTATTTTGGATATACATCATATTATTGTGTACTTTACTAGTACTCCTAGTAGCACCAGGGTATTAAAATACCGGTTCAGTTGCTAAGTGTTAGTAACTCGAAATAAAAGGCTACAGAATAAACGGAGACTAGCTGAAGGTGAGATGAAAATATGTGTTGGAAGTGTTTCCAAGGTTGATATGATCAAGCATCGCATGCTCCCTCTACCATCAAGATTGGTGTTAAACCTAAATAATTGTTATTTGGTGTTTGCGTTGAGCATAGACATGATTGGATTATGTTTATCACAATATGGTTATTCATTTAAGGAGAATAATGGTTACTCTATTTATTTGAATAATACCTTCACTGGTCTTGCACCTAAAATGAATGGTTCATTGAATCTCGATCGTAGTGATACACATGTTCATGCCAAAAGATATAAGATAGTAATGATAGTACCGCATACTTGTGGCACTGCCATTTGAGTCATATTGGTATAAAATGCATGAAGAAGCTCCATGTTGATGGATCTTTGGACTCACTCGTTTTGAAAAGATTGAGACATGTGAACCATGTCTATTGGTAGATATGCATGAAGAAACTCCATGCAGATGGATCGTTTGGACTCACTTGATTTTGAATCACTTGAGACATGCAAATCATACCACATGGGCAAGATGACTGAAAGGCCTCGTTTTCAGTAAGATGGAACAAGAAAGCAACTTGTTGGAAGTAATACATTTTGATGTGTGCAGTCCAATAAGTGATGAGGCATGCAGTGGATATCGTTATGTTCTTACTTCATAGATGATTTGAGTAGATGCTGAGTATATTTACTTGATGAAACACAAGTCTGAATTATTGAAAGGTTTAAGTAATTTCAGAGTGAAGTTGAAGATCGTCGTGACAAGATGATAAAATGTATATGATATGATCATAGAGATGAATATCTGAGTTACGAGTTTGGCACACAATTAATACATTGTGGAAATTGTTTCACAACTAATACCGCCTGGACCACCATAGTGTGATGGTGTGTCCGGACATCATAACTGCACCCTATTGGATATAGTGCATACCATGATGTCTCTTATTGAATTACCACTATCGTTTATGGGTTAGGCATTAGAGACAACCACATTCACTTTAAATAGGGCACCGCACAATTCCATTGAGACGACACCGTATGAACTATAGGTTTTGGGAAACCTAAGCTATTGTTTCTTAAAAGTTTGGGGCTGCGATGCTTATGTGAAAAAGTTTCAGGCTGATAAGCTCGAACCCAAAGCGGATAAATGCATCTTCATAGAATACCCAAAAATAGTTGGGTATACCTCCTATTCCAGATCCAGAAGCAAAAGTGATTGTTTCTAGAAACAGATCCTTTCTCGAGGAAAAGTTTCTCTTGAAAGAATTGAGTGGGAGGATGGTGGAGACTTGATGAGGTTATTGAACCTTCACTTCAACTAGTGTGTAGCAGGGCACAGGAAGTTGGTCCCGTGGCACCTACACCAATTGAAGTGAAATCTTATGATAGTGATCATGAAACTTCGGATCAAGTCACTACCAAACCTCATGGGTCGACAAGGATGTGTACTACTTCAGAGTGGTACGTAATCCTATCTTGGAACTCATGTTGCGAGACAACAATGAACCTACGAGCTATGGAGAAGCGATGGTGGGCCGGATTCCGACGAATGGCTCGAGGCCACAAAATCCGAGAGAGGATCCATGTATAAAACAAAGTATAGACTTTGAAAGAACTACTTGATGGTCGTAAGGCTGTTGGGTGCAGATGGATTTTAAAAGGAAGACAGACAATGATGGTAAGTGTCACCATTAAGAAAGCTCGACTTGTCGTTAAGATGTTTCCCGGCAAGTTCAAGGAGTTGACTATGATGAGACTTTCTCACTCGTAGCGATGCTAAGAGTCTGTTGGAATTATGTTAGCAGTTACTGCATTATTTATGAAATCTTGCAGATAGGATGTCAAAACGTTGTTTCCTCGACATTTTTCTTGAGGAAAGGTTGTATGTGATACAACCAGAAGGTTTTGTCAATCCTGAAAGATGCTGACAAGTATGCAAAGCTCCAGCAATCCTTCTAAGGACTGGAGTAAGCATCTCGGAGTTGGAATGTACACTTTGATGAGATGGTCAAAGATTTTGGGTTTATACAAAGTTTATGAGAAACTTGTATTTCCAAAGAAGTGAGTGGGAGCACTATAGAATTTTTATGAGTATATGTTGTTAACATATTGTTGATCAGAAATGATGTAGAATTTCTGGAAAGCATGCAGGGTTATTTGAAAAGTGTTTTCAATGGAAAATCTGGATTAAGCTACTTGAACATTGAGCATCAAGATCTATAAGGATAGATAAAAAACGCTTAATAGTACTTTCGAATAATACATACTGTGACAAGATTTTGAAGGAGTTTAAAATAGATCAGCAAAGAAGGAGTTCTTAGCTGTGTTACAAGGTGTGAATATTGAGTAAGACTCAAGACCTGACCACGACATAAGAGAGAGAAAGGACGAAGGTCATCCCCTATGCTTTAGACATAGGCTCTACAGTATGCTATGCTGTGTACCGCACCTGAAGTGTGCCTTGCCATGAGTTAGTCAAGGGGTACAAGAGTGATCCAGGAGTGGATCACATGACAGCGGTCGAACTTATCCTTAGTAACTAGTGGACTAAGGAATTTTCTCGATTATGGAGGTGGTAAAAGAGTTCGTCGTAAAGGGTTACGCCGATGCAAACTTTGACACTAATCCGGATGACTCTGAGGAGTAAACCGGATTCGTATAGTAGAGCAGTTATTTGGAATAACTCCAAGTAGCGCGTGGTAGCTAAATCTTCAAGATGACATAGAGATTTGTAAAGCACACATGGATCTGAAAGGTTCAGACCCATTGACTGATAAACCTCTCTCACAAGCAAGATATGAACATACCCCATGGGTGTTGGATTCATTACAATCACATAGTGATGTGAACTAGATTATTGACTCTAGTGCAAGTGGGAGACTGTTGGAAATATGCCCTAGAGGCAATAATAAAATGTTTATTATTGTATTTCCTTGTTCATGATAATTGTCTATTGTTCATGCTATAATTGTATTGACCGGAAAACGTGATACATGTGTGAATACATAGACCACAACATGTCCCTAGTAAGCCTCTAGTTGACTAGCTCATTGATCAATAGATGGTCATGGTTTCCTGACCATGGACATTGGATTTCATTGATAACGGGATCACATCATTAGGAGAATGATGTGATGAACAAGACCCAATCCTAAGCCTAGCACAAGATCGTGTAGTTCGTATGCTAAAGCTTTTCTAATGCCAAGTATCATTTCCTTAGACCATGAGACTGTGCAACTCCCGGATACCGTAGGAATGCTTTGGGTGTGCCAAACGTCACAACGTAACTGGGTGGCTATAAAGGTGCACTACGGGTATCTCTGAAAGTGTCTATTGGGTTGGCACGAATCGAGACTGGGATTTGCCACTCTGTGTAAACGGAGAGGTATCTCTGGGCCCACTCGGTAGGACATCATCATAATGTGCACAATGTGACCAAGGAGTTGATCACGGGATGATGTGTTACAGAACGAGTAAAAACACTTGCCATTAACGAGATTGAACAAGGTATCGGAATACCGACGATCGAATCTCGGGCAAGTACTATACCGGTAGACAAAGGGAATTGTATACGGGATTGATTGAATCCTTGACATCGTGGTTCATCCGATGAGATCATCGTGGAACATGTGGGAGCCAACATGGGTATCCAGATCCCGCTGTTGGTTATTGGCTGGAGAGTTGTCTCGGTCATGTCTACATGGTTCCCGAACCCGTAGGGTCTACACACTTAAGGTTCGATGACGCTAGGGTTATAGGGAAAGTATGTACGTGGTTACCGAATGTTGTTCGGAGTCCCGGATGAGATCCCGGACGTCACGAGGAGTTCCGGAATGGTCTGGAGGTAAAGATTTATATATGGGAAGTCTCGTTTTGGTCACCAGAAAAGTTTCGGGTGCTATCGGTAACGTACCGGGACCACCGGGAGGGTCCCGGGGGTCCACCAGGTGGGGACACCAGCCCCAGAAGGATGTGTGGGCCAAGTGTGGGAGGGGACCAGCCCCAGGTAGGCTGGTGCGCCCCCCACCAAGGCCCAAGGCGCAGGGAGACTGGGAGGGGGCAAACCCTAGGTCCAGATGGGCCTTAAGGCCCACCCTAGGGCGCCCCCCTCTCTCCCTCTCCCCTCTGGCCGCCACCCTAGATGGGATCTAGGGCTGCCGCCCCCTTGGGGAGGTAACCCTAGAGGGGGCGCAGCCCCTCCCCTTCCCCTATATATACTTGAGGTATGGGGCTGCCCAACAGATGTGATTTGATCTCTCTCTTGGCGCAGCCCTACCCTCTCCCTCCTCGTCTCTCGTAGTGCTTGGCGAAGCCCTGCTGGAGTACCGCGCTCCTCCACCATCACCACGCCGTTGTACCTCTGCCGGATGGAGTCTTCCCCAACCTCTCCCTCTCTCCTTGCTGGATCAAGGCGTGGGAGATGTCATCGGGCTGTACGTGTGTTGAACGCGGAGGCGCCGTTGTTCGGCGCTTAGATCGGAATCGACCACGATCTGAATCGCTGCGTGTACGACTCCACCAACCGCGTTCTTGTAACGCTTCCGCATTGCGATCTTCAAGGGTATGAAGATGAACTCCTCTCTTGTTGCTAGTCTCTCCATAGATTGATCTTGGTGACACATAGGAATTTTTTTGAATTTCTGCTACGATCCCCAACAAGGAGATCCACACCGTGCTGCGAGATGGGAATGCTTGACTGGACTCCTGCCCACCAACACGCCACCGGAGCCGGAGCAGGTGGATCCCCTACCTTACCTCTCCCCCAAACCTGCAGAAGATTGAAATTAGGCTTGCAATCTTCTTCAATTAAGTTGTCTGGTGGTTATTTCTGCTTCCTGAAAGACAACATCTGGCTGGAGGATAAGAAGGAACCAGGAACTCCGATGAATTTCCCCTATCACAATGGGGGGAGCGCCGGTTGTGAAGTGGTACGGCCCACCTCCGCCCCAAATGGGGGCACAATCAGGGCAGGCTCCTGTAATTGCCCAAGATCAATCTGCTGGTGGTTCTGACTCTCAGATCAGTGGGAAATCTCAAGGCAAGAATCAGCAAAAGAAGAGATAGGACATCCAGAAAACTGCTCCTGCCCTGCTTCGGGCCTTATGGAATACTCTGAGGTGATCTGCTACAACTATGGGGAACCAGGGCATCATTTGGATAAATGTGTCAAGCCCAAGAGTTGTTTTATCTACAAAATGGTTACCCATAAAGTTGAGAATTGCCCTGTCAGAAGGAAAACCCACAGTTATGCTAGATATGTTGGAAGTGCTGCTCCAGGATTATGTCCACCATTGACAGAATTTTCTGTGACACAGAATTAGATAGTTTCTTTCCCCTTTCTAGTTGTAGAGCTCTGCCTAGATGTGGTAGTGACCACACTCCTTTGCTCTGGGACTCTAGTCTTAACCAAACTCCAAAGAGGAATAGTTTTAAATTTGAAAAGTGGTGGTTGCTTAGAGAAGATTTTACTAAGCTAGTCAGGAAAATCTGGAATGAGCCTACTGGGAGTAGCTGCGCCCTAGAAAATTGGCAGATCAAAATAAGGAGATTTAGAAGAACTACCAAAGGGTGGAACTCCAATGAGGAAGCTAATCTTAGAAGATACAAAAGGCTTCTCCTCCTTGAGTTTGATTCTCTAGATATTAAGGCAGAAACCACTGACCTCTCTGAGGTTGAGACTAATAGATTAAATTTTGTCCATGAAGAGCTCAAGAAAATTTGGCTTCAAGAAGAAATCAAAGCCAAACAAAGGTCTAGAGATAGGAACATTAAGGAGGGTGATAGAAATACTGCTTACTTCCATGCAGTAGCTAACCAGAGGAGGAGGAAAACCCTCATTCACTCCCTTGATGGCCCTAATGGCCCTGTTACTGAGGTAGATGAGATGCTGAAAGTGGCTAGTGACTTCTATAAAGACCTGTTTAAGAAAGAAAACCCTTCTGGGTTCTCTCTACAAAACAATTTTTTTCTCTGCTTCTGAAAAAGTCTCTCCTGCTGAAAATGAGCAGCTAGAAGCCCCTTTTTCAGAGACAGGGGTGAAGGAAGCCATTTTTAGCTCTTATCCTGATGGGGCTCCTGGTCCTGATGGGATTCCCTTCTTGTTTTACCAGCATTTTTGGGACTTGGTGAAAAATGATCTCTTAGATCTTTTCCAAGCCTTTCATAGAGGAGAGTTGGATCCAGTAACTTACTCATGGGGGGTCTGTTGGGGTCAAGTTAAATAACTGTGAAAGTGATTTTTTTCCTTGCTGGTAAAGGCCTTAGGCAAGGTGACCCCATCTCCCCGCTTTTGTTTAATTTAGTAGTGGGCGTTCTTACTAAAATGCTGAGCAAAGCTGCTGATCATAGTCTGATTGCAGGGCTCTGTCATGAGGTCTGCCCTGGTGGCATCATCTGCCTTCAATATGCAGATGATACCATCCTTTTCTTAGACAATGACTCCACACATGCTAGCAATCTGAAAACTGTTCTAACATGGTTTGAGCAAGTCTCAGGCATGAGAATCAACTACTCTAAAAGTGAACTCATCCCTATCAACATGGATGATCAGGAGTTAGCTGACTTCCTCTCTATTCTAGTCTGTAATTGTAACGCCCTCGATGCGGCTATATCTCCCACGTGTCGGGGCACGACTTAGAGGCATAACCGCATTGAAAGCAATGTCGCAAGTCGGGAAGTCATTACACATCCCATGTACATAAATAATATAAAGGGGAGGAACATAGTTGGCTTACACTCGCCACGTCACATCAAAGTACATAAATAACATCCATCATACAAATCACTCATGGCCCGACTACGATGCCAAAATAGAAAAGACCCCCAACATGCGACAAGGCCCTGAATCGATAACCCCAACTAGGCACCACTACTGATCGTCGGGAAAAGAAACATAATAGCGCTGAGAGTCCTCGTCGAACTCCCACTTGAGCTCGTACTCGTCACCTGGAGCGGAATCACCTGGACCTGCATCTGGAATTATAGTATCTGTGAGCCACAGGGACTCAGCAATCTCGCACCCTCGCGATCAAAACTATTTAAGCTTATAGGAAGGATAAGGCAAGTATATGTGGAGCTGCAGCAAGCGTCTAGCATATGTGGTGGCTAACTTATCCGCAAAAGAGAGCGAGAAGAGGAGGCAAGGCGCGAGCGAGAATCTAGAGGAACAACCTGCGCAAGCATTACTCCAACACCGTGTCCACTTCCCGGACTCCGCCGAGAAGAGGCCATCACGGCAACACACTCGGTTGATTCATTTTAATTAATTAAGGTTTAAGTTATCTACAACCGGACATTAACAAGTTCCCATCTGCCCATAACCGCGGGCACGGCTTTCGAAAGTTCAATCCCTGCAGGGGGGTCCCAACTTAGCCCATGACAAGCTCTCACGGTCAACGAAGGAATAGACCTCCTCCCAAGACGTTCCGATCAGACTCGGTATCTCGGTAACTCAAGACACTTCGACAGGTTAAAACAAGACCAGCAACACCACCCGCTGTGCCGACAAATCCCGATAGGAGCTGCACATGTCTCGTTCTCAGGGCACACCAGATAAGCTAAGCATACGGGAGCCAACGTAACCCAAGTTGCCGAGGGACGGCCCCGCACGGTGCTCTAGTTTGGACCAACACTCAGAGGAGCACTGGCCCGGGGGGGTTAAAATAAGATGACCCTTGAGTCTGCAGAACCCAAGGGAAAGAAAAGGCTAGGTGGCAAATGGTAAAACCAATGTTGGGCATTGCTGGAAAAGCTTTAATCAAGGCGAAATATCAAGGGGTTCCCATTATAACCCAACCGCGTAAGGAACGCAAGATCCGGGAACATAACACCGATATGACGGAAACTAGGGCGGCAAGAGTGGAACAAAACACTAGGCGAGAGGCCGAGCCTTCCACCCTTTACCAAGTATATAGATGCATTAAGATAACATGGCAATATAATGATATCCCAACAAGTAGATAAATGTTCCAACAAGGAACGGCCTCCAAACTTCACCTGCAACTAGCAACGCTATAAGAGGGGCTGAGCAAAGCGGTAACATAGCCAATCAACGGTTTGCTAGGACATGGTGGGTTAGAGGTTCAACATGGCAATTGGGAGGCTGACAAGCAAAAGGTAGGCATCGTAGCATTGGCATAGCAAGAGCGAGCAAACTAGCATAGCAAAGATAGTAGTGATTTCGAGGGTATGATCATCTTGCCTGCACAGTTGTCAGAGTCGACTGGATCCTCACAAGCAAACTCAACGGGCTCCTCGGTAGCGAACTCGTCTCCCGGCTCTACCCAACAAGACAAACAAGCAACAAGGATACAATCAACCACGTGCCAGACCAAGCAAAATGTTGAAATGATGATATGCTATGCGGGATGCGATGCGGGATGCAAAATGCAAGATATGACAGGAAATGCATGAACCTGGCCTCAACTTGGAATTCCAAGGGTGCCACTGGATATAGGGGATGAAATCGCTTGAAAACGATATAAAGATCGTTGGAATCGGAGTTACGGTTTGGAAATGGCAAGCGTTTTAAGATATGACACCGGTCTGCGATATACAGCAAGTAGGCTCCTAAATGCAACGAAATGAACATGCTAAAGACACCAAACATGAAAACAAAATACATGGAAGTGATGTACACAAGATTCTTAACAAAACACTAGCACTGAGCCATAGGCAAATTCATCCATTAAGAGGTTCAAACAAGCATGGCAAAAATGAATATGCAAAACAGATTCCAGACTTAGTGAAATTAACACTAGCCTGAAATTTCAGATCACGAAGCCCTCTTCGGAGCAGCAAAACAACATGATAAATGACCTGAACATGACAAGTAAGAATATGGCATGGAGCTACTCAACAAGCTTAACAAAACTCCCAAAGTTACCTGGGGCCAAAAGGGTTCACAAAATACTCTACCGAGCTCACGAACATAGCTCGAACACAATCAGTTTTCAGACTTAGTGAAAACTGAGACATGCAGAAATTTAACTCGCGAAGGCATGTAACCGAGCTCGATGCACTCACTACGGTGCAAGTCATGGCAAGGCAAGCATATAACCAGTAAGAAGGCACAATATGCTAGCTACACATGGCAATAACAAAGGCATAGCATGCATGGAACACTAACGGTAGCATCGGCAAAATCGCGAACTAGTTGACGATCTGCCCAGATTAACAACGAAGCAAAAGTTGAGCTCGAATGAGTCAACCTAGAGCACTCCACATATGCAAACAAAGACATGGATGGATAGAGCATAACATAAGTATCAAAACTCCCTTACTGATCATCCTCAAAAGAGGCACGGATCACTAGGAAACAAGCTGGACATATGTCTTTAGGTGGACTATGCAAACAAAAGTCAACGCGGGACGAGGTGGAGCGGGATGGAGTGGTTCAGGCGCGGCGAGGCGTGTTTGGATCGCTGACCCGGTGGATCTGGTCCAACGGGATCGGATCGGGCCGGCGAAGCTCCGGCGAGCCCGAGCACTCCGGCGAGGGGCGGTAGCGGGCCGGCGATGCTCCGGCCAAGGGGGGGGGGGGCGGCGCACGGCGGCGGAGGTCGCGGGCGGGCGGCGGCGGTCGCGGCGGCTACCGACGGCGGCGGGGCGAAGCTCCGGCAATGGCGCGGCGGTGGTCGGCGCCGGGGCCTGCGGTGGCGGGCGATGCCGGCGTCGGGGAAGGTGGCGGCGGTGAGGCGATGCGGCGGCGGGCGTCGACGGGCCGGGGACGGCCCCTCGCGGGCTCGGCGGGCCGCGGTGGACGGCGGCGGCGAAGTGGGCGCGCTTGCCCACGTGGCAGCGCGGGATTGGCCCGGACGGATCGGGCGGACAATGTCCGTCGGCGGGCGAAGTGTCCGGCGGCGTGCGGGATCTGATGTTTTTTTAGACTAGGGTTTGGACGGGGAAGAAGATCCGAATGGAGGGGGTATAAATAGGCATAAGTGGAGCTAGGAGAGTCCAAATGAGGTGCGGTTTTCGCCCACGCGATCGTGATCGAACGCTCTAGGACATGGAGCAGAGTTTGGTGGGTTTTTGGGCCAAATTTGAGGGGTGTTGGGCTGCAACACACACGAGGCCTTTTCGGTCCCTCGGTTAACCGTTGGAGTATCAAACGAAGTCCAAATGACCCGAAACTTGACGGGCGGTCTACCGGTAGTAAACCAAGGCCGCATGACAAGTCTCGGTCCAATCCAGAAATGTTTAATCCCCACACACGAAAGAAAGGTAGAAATGACCACCGGAGGAGAACGAAGCGCCGGAATGCAAAACGGACAACGGGGAAAAAGCTCGCATGCATGAGATGAACACGTATGTAAATGCAATGCACATGATGACATGATATGAGATGCATGAAAAAGAAAACAACACACGGAGACAAAACCCGAACCCGAGGAAATAAATATAACTTAACGCCGGAAACGACAAGAGTTGGAGTACAAATTGGGAAAGTTATATCTGGGGCGTTACAGTAATAAAGGTAACTTCCCCATTAAGTACCTAGGTATCCCTCTCCACTATGATAAAATGAGGAGATAGGATATCCAACCCTTTTGGATAAAATCATGAAAAGGATTGCTGGGTGGAGGGACAAACTTCTCTCTTATAGAGGTAGATTGATCCTCATACAAGCTTGTTTGACTAGCATTCCAGTGTATCTCCTCTCCTTCTTCAAGTTCCCTAAATGGGCAGTGAACCTCATCAATTCTCATATGTCTCATTGCTTGTGGAATGATTTTGAGGGAAATAGGAAGCTACACCTTGCTAATTGGTCCCTAGTATCTATGAAAAAAGATTTTGGAGGCCTAGGCATACCTAACCTCCAAGAAAGTAACATCTGTCTTCTAGGGTCTTGGATTAAAAGATTCTATGAGGAAGACCTGAAACCCTGGAAGCTTCTTATTGCCCATAAATACCTAGGAAATAAACCTAATATTTTTGTCCCTTCCTCCAACCCTAAGACCTCTAGATTCTGGAAAGGATTAAAATCTATTATGCATGCTGTGAAATTTGGCTACAGATGGAACATAGGGGATGGGAGCAGAACCAGGTTCTGAGAAGATACTTGGTTTGGCACATCCCCCCTAGCAGTCCAATTTTGGCCTATTTACTCTGTCCGCAATGAGCTTAACAAAAGTGTCAATGAAGTTTGGGACGGTCAATGCCTAAAACTCTCTTTTAGAAGGAACTTTAGTGATAGTCTCATGGAACAATGGTTCCAGTTGGAGGAAATTGCCAAAAGCATTACCTTTACTGCCGAGCCGGATGCCCTGATTTGGCAGCTGGACAATAAGGGGAAGTATTCCTCCAGCTCCCTCTATCATGTTATCAACTTTAGAGGGGTTCAACCCGTGTTTATCCCTGCTGTCTGGAAATTGAGATTTCCCCCTAAAATTCATGTATTTCTCTGGCTTCTCTCCAAAAACAAATTGATGACTAGGGATAACCTTAGGAAGAGACACATCATAAAACTCCTTGATTGTGTTTACTGCTTGGAACAAGAGTCTGGTTCTCACCTATTTTTTGAATGTATAGTTGCTAAACATCTCTGGGCCCACATTGAGGAATATTTCTCTAGTCAGATTGGCTCATCCTTCGAATCTGTCGACAGATTCTGGATTGCTACCAAAAAGTGCTCAGTTTTAAACACTGTTAGCTCAGCTGTCCTTTGGTGCCTCTGGAAATATAGAAATGCTATGATTTTCAGTAACACCTCCTGGATTTCCATTCCGCAGGTCTTGAGGTTGATCAGGAACATGGTGAGGAACTGGGCGATTCTCTCCTCTGGATCGGACAAGGACAAGTTGACGAGCTTCGTGGAAACCCTAACAAGATCCCTCCAGAAACTGTTGGTGATCATTTGTGGCTGAACAAGGCTCGACCTGCTCTGGGGCTGGACCCGTGGGCTCATCTCAAGATCTCTGATGAAGATGATGGGCACCTGGCGCCGAAAAAGAGGGACATCCACCATGCTATGCCTTCCAGCCCAGTGTCTCCGCTTGCTTACTAGTCGCCGCAGGCTGACACGGCCCCTCGGCTGAAGACCATGAAGGCTTCGCTGGACCCTCCTTGTGTCATTTGAGTGCTCTATCCGCTCTGCCTTTGGCACCGCTCGGGTGATTTGTGTTATTCAGAGAACTTGTTCATCCACCCCCCTAGTTTGTAGCTTTTCTACCTTTGCTTTCGAACTGCTCTTTGAGCTGATGTATCAGAATATGTTGTGGTTTCGTTCTCAGCAATGGAACCGGGGAGATGCTCCCTGTTTTTCTAAAAAAATTATTTTATATGTTATTATATATTATTTTTATTGTCATCATATATTTAACAGATACATACATATGTAAGAAAACAATATCCCACATCTTATTAACTTATAAAAATAATTTCTTAACAAATAAAATCCTGGATTGTTTTGGCACGAAAATCCTAGTGATTGTGTACAAAAGCTTGGTAAGATTTAAGGACGAATGTAATAATATCACTTATTATTTAAATATATTTATAACAAAATGCTTAGCCCCTTTTTATTTTTTGATAACATTGCTGGCCCAACCCAACATTA
Organism: Triticum urartu; assembly: GCF_056163025.1. Lineage (NCBI taxonomy): Eukaryota > Viridiplantae > Streptophyta > Magnoliopsida > Poales > Poaceae > Triticum > Triticum urartu. Next base: position 563,921,682 of record NC_141875.1, read on the forward strand.
TAATTAGAATCAGCCCAGCAAAATCGTGTATTTCGAGAAAGTGCAAATGGCCTGTAATTTTTTAGGAAATAAAATAAACGGGCCGCATGGACGCTACATTATTTGTTCACCCAGCCCAGCTAATGGCTGTAATTCAAAAAAAAGATCAAATTGACTATAAATTCTACCACTCAAAAAAAGACTGTAAATTCTGAAAAAATGGGTTGAATACGTGCCACATTTTTGGAGGCTGAAATGTGGGCAATAGGTCGAAGCCAATGCAAGTCGTTGTCAATTTAGTCAACAAATGATTCTGACATGTTAGCCGTTGGATTTACATCCAACGACCGGCATCCATCTTCAATCTCTCGTCTTCTTCCTCCAGTGCCGCCGGGACCACCTCCTGCTGCTAGCAGCTCTGCTTAGCACGCTTCGCTATGAACCGCTACTCCACCGTTGGCTAGGCAATCCCTCCAACCCTCCACACCTCCTGTTCTTCTCCACCGACTGTCGAACCACACCGCACTAGAACTAGTTAACCCTCGTACACCTCTCTGTTTTCGACTCTACTCCTGCGTCTTCCCATCTCCGGCTTGTTGCTGTCCGGGGCCTCGCCGTCGTCCACCACCTTGGATGCGCTCGGCGCGAAGTGGTCAACGTGGTCAATGAACGATACCATCGAAAGTAGACTGTGCGTGGAGAGGCTGACAGCTGGGTCCATGGTCGCACACAAGGAAATGCCTCCTTATTACACGCAAAATAATGATTCCTCCACCTAACATCCGGGACCCACCAGAAGGGCCTCTGTATTTCACGAAATAAAGTGCCCCCCGCTGACATGTCGGACCCACCAGCTATCTTCGCACGCAAGGAAGTGCCTCCTTATTATGCACAAAAAAGTGAATATTCCCCCTGCCAGCTGGAACCCAGCATAGTGGGAGGCTGACTTGTGGGCCTACCAAGTTGACGGGGACGGAGGGCTTTGTCAACTTAGTCAATATGAACGATTCTAGCTCCTTTTACCGTACGATGTTCATCCAACGGCCGTAGTGCTTCTTCAACCTCTGGTCTTCTTGCTCTAGCCGCCCAAACCAGCACCGGTCGTGCCGCGTGCTCCTGCCTCCCGTGGCCGGCTGTGATGCCGCGGAGGCCTCACTGCCCCCTACTACTCCCACCGCTGGCCAGGCCATCCCTCTACTCACCCACACCCCCTGTTATTCTGCGGCGACAGCAACCTCACACCGCAGCCGAACCAGTGAACCCTCGCACTCCTCTTCGCATGGGCATCCACTACAGCGTCTTCCCTGGCTCCGAGTCGTCCCCTTCCTAGTCCTCGCCGTCGTCCACCGCCCTGGTGCTCTCGGCGCGGCGTGGTCAACGTGGTCAACGACCGACTTCCATCGGAAGAGTACTGTACGTGGAGAGGCTGACAACTGGGTCCACGGCAGCCGCAAGGAAGTGCCTCCTTATTACGCGGAAAATAATTATTCCTCCACCTGACAGTGGGGACCCACCGGGCGGGCCACCAGTATTTTGCGAAAAAAATCATTTCCCCCTGACAGCTGGGACCCACCGAACGGGCCACCGTATTTCATGAAAAAAAGTTCCCCCCGCTATCAGCTCGGACCCACCGGAAGTGCCTCCTTATTACGCACAAAAAAATGAATACTCCCCCGGCTAGCTGGGACCCACCTTGCTGGGAGGCTGACTTGTGGGCCTACTAAGTTGACGGGGATGAAGTGCTTTGTCAACTTAGTCAATATGAACGATTCTAGCTCCAGTGACCGTACGATGTCCATCCAACGGCCGTAGTGCTTCTTCAACCTTTGGTCTTCTTGCTCCAGCCGCCCAAAGTAGTGCCGGTCATGCCGCATGCTCCTGCCTCCTGTGACCGGCTGTGCTGCCATAGAGGCCTCACCGCCCCCTACTATTCCCACCGCTGGCCAGGCCCTGCGGCGACGGAAGCCTCACACCGCAGCCGAACCAGTGAACCCTCGTAGTCCTCTCCGCGCGGGCTTCCACTGCCGCATCGTCCCCTTCCTAGGCCTCGCCGTCGTCCACCGCCGCGGTGCTCTCCGCGCGGCGTGGTCAACGTGGTCAAGGAACGACTTCCATCGGAAGAGTACTGTACCTGGAGAGGCTGACAGCTGGGTCCATGGCCACAGCCCAGTTTTTTGTGATTTTCCAAGTAAGTCGCTTTGTCAGGCCTGTTGGGCTGCAAATCTTTCAAGACGAGGAGAGCTTTCATTCATCTGGCCAAGAAAATGGCCCATCAGTAATGAGAAATGGGTTGTACATTTTTAAAACACATCAAACCGGCAATTAGTTTCAAATATCTTTTTTCATTTCAAGATTTTAATTTACATTAATTTTTATGCATGGAGAATTTGTTGGATTTTATATTGATATACATTTATTTTTAAAATCAGTTTGAATGTGAGTCGAAATTTCGGGATTAAAAACAGTTCGGACCGCACCGAAATATGAAAATTTTCGTATAATTTTTTAACTGTTGCCACAATATGGGCTGTAATGCTAACAAAAAGAATATGGGCTCCAAAAAAACCATAAGAATTAGCAAATGGGCTGTAAATTATTAGAAATAATGGCAGATGGGCTGTATGTTGTTTTCCACAGATTTGAGGCTTTCCTAAGAAAAAGGTTGACGCACAAGCACTGACTGTTGGATGTCCATCCAACGGTCGTCGTGCTTCTTCAATCTCTGCTCTTCCTGCTCCAGCCGCTCAAACAAGCGCCGGCGGGACTGCCTGCTCCCTCCTCCTCGCGGCCGACTGTGCTGCCGCGCAGGCCTCACCGCCCGACCCTACTCCCATCGCTAGCCTAGCCATCCCTCTACTCACCCACACCTGCTGTTATTCTCCGGCGACGGCAGACGAACCAGTAAACCCTCGTACAGTCGTACTCCCCTCCGTGTGGGAAACAACTGCCGAGTCTTCCCTGCCTCCGTGTCGTCCCCTTCCTAGGCCTCACCGTCGTCCACCGCCCTGGTGCTCTCGGCGCGGCGTGGTCAACATGGTCAAGGAACGACTTCCATCGGACGTGGACTGTACATGGAGAGGCTGACAGCTGGGTCCACTGCCGCAGCAAGGAAGTGCCTCCTTATTACACGGAAAATAATGATTCCTCCACCTGACAGCTGGGACCCACCGGACGGGCCACAGTATTTCATAAAAAAATGTTTCCCCCTAACTGCTGGGACCCACCAGCTACATCTTCGCACGCAAGGAAGTGCATCCGGGCAAAAAAAACGATTCGCCCCCTGACTGCTGGGACCGACCTGCTACATCTTCACAGGCAAGGAAGTGCCTGACAGTCGGGACCCACCTGGTCGAAGCGTACGTAGCGTTGTCATTCTGGTCGCGAACGTGTGCGTACATACTGGTCGATGTAGAGGCGCGCACGTGTCGTAGTAGAGGCACACACGTAGCATTTACATGTATGTACAACAGCCAGGGTGCAAGAAAGAAAATATGGCCACATATGTGTACATACGTGCGGGGTCTCGAACGCCTACTCACGCATACATACGGCCAGGGCTCGTGTACATGGCTGGGACGGAACGGAGAAACAGTGTCGTTGTCGTGTTCATGGGGAGGCAACGGAATGCGTCGTGTTCATCGAGAGGGCTTGGACGGAACAGGCGATGGAAACGAGGCCTAGCGTGCCGCAGAATGGAGGAAACGACCTTGTGTTCGACCGGCCACGTTCGAAACGGGATCCTGTTCATCGGGAGGGGTCTGGCGTACCGCAAAACGGAGGAAACGGACCTCCTACGGTCGAAATGGGGGTCCTGTTGATCGGGAGGGGTGTGGCGTACCGCAAAACGGACGAAACGGACTTGTGTTGGAGCGCTACGGTCGAAACGGAGGTCCTGTTCATCGGGAGGGGTGTGGCGTACCACAAAACGGGACTCCACAGGATACTGTTCATCTCCACCGTCGACCCCCTCCAACCTCCACGAGCTACTTTTCATCCACCGTCGACCTCCTCCAGCCTCCACCTGTGACTGTTCATCCACGGGCTCCTGTTCATCCAGCCTCCACCGCGCGCTACTCCACCGGCTACTGTTCAACCACCCCTCCACCGTCTACTGTTCATCCAGCCCTCCACACCATGGGGTCCTGTTCAACCACCCCTCCACGGGGACCCCTCCACCGTCTACTATTCATCCAGCCCTCCACACCACGGGGTCCTGTTTAACCACCCCTCCACCGTCTACTGTTCATCCATCCCTCCACACCATGGGGTCCTGTTCATCCACCCCTCCACGGGCACCCCTCCACCATCTACTGTTTATCCAGCCCTCCACCACACAACGGGGTCATGTTCATCCAGAGGCAACACCACCGCTCACTGTTCATCCAACCCCCCCCCCCCGCAACGCTCACTATTCATCCCATCGATCGGCTTTAGTTAGCAGCAGTAGCGAAGGAATCGCTCGATCGGGTTCAGTTAACAGCCATCGATCGATCGCTCGGGTTCAGTAACGTGTAGCCTACAGTGCAATCGCTCGGGTTCAGTTAGAGCTAACGCCTCGCACACACGCGCGTACGTGTACGAGAGAAACGCGCATCGCTCGGCCCCCGACCTCCCACCGCAACCGGGAACTCCCTGAAATTTTCCTCCCCCTCGCTTCTACCACGGGTTTTTCCGTCATGGACGGCCCAAAGAATGTCATGCAGCTGCGTCTCCGGCCCGCCTAGGACGAAAAGCCCATTTTCTGTCATGATTTTTTGTCATAGAAGTAGGAGCCCACCACATCTATGATGATACCGGGTTTTGTCACAATTATCGTCATAGAAGTGTCATATGTATGACAGAAAAAAAAATCGTTCGGCCCAAAATGTCACGGATGTGTCTTTTTTTTTGTAGTGACAAGTAGTATCTCTACTTAGTGCGAAATTTTTGGCTAGCAAAGATAGGGGCAAGCACCACATGTTAAAGTACCCATGACAATATGACTTCTATGTGAATATAAACAAACATAAACCATTAAGTTGTCTTCGATGTCCAACATCAACAATATTGGCATATAACATTTTGATGAGGGCTCACAATCACAAAAGATTTCTAGGATAATATATTTATATGTGAATCTTCTCTCCCCTTATTAATTCTTTCATGTGTTGCATCATTGACTAATGCTATGTTTGTCAATCTTTAATAAAATTTCCGACTTATACTTTTCCTTATGTGGTGTCATCACCTACCATAAGATTAGTATATGATCTTTTTGATTTATTTCCTTTCTTTCATTTATTTACATTCTTTCATTTATTTCCTTTCTTTTAATTGCAACATGAAAGTAAAGAAAGCAAAAAAACTCAAACTAAACTTTATTATATATCTCGCACACGATTACAAGGATAGATCACTAAGCAAACTCTCGAAAAGAAAGGATTGAACTAAAATTTTATTCATCTAAATCAAAAGATCGAACTAAAATAAGTAAAGGCAAAAAGATAGTGGGATGATACGATACCGGGCACCTCCCCCAAGCTTGGCGGAAGCCAAGGGGAGTGCCTGATGTCTACTACACAACCTTCTTCTTGTAGACGTTGTTGGGCCTCCAAGTGCAGAGGTTTGTAGGACAGTAGCAAATTTCCCTCAAGTGGATGACCTAATGTTTATCAATCTGTGGGAGGCGTAGGATGAAGATGGTCTCTCTCAAGCAACCCTACAACCAAATAACAAAGAGTCTCTTGTGTCCCCAACACACCCAATACAATGGCAAATTGTATAGGTGCACTAGTTTGGCGAAGAGATGGTGATACAAGTGCAATATGGATGGTAGATAAAGGTTTTTGTAATCTGAAAATATAAAAAAAGCAAGGTAAATAATGATAAAAGTGAGCACAAACGGTATTCAATGCGTTGAAACAAGGCCTAGGGTTCATACTTTCACTAGTGCAAGTTCTCTCAACAATAATAACATAATTGGATCATATAACTATCCCTCAACATGCAACAAAGAGTCACTCCAAAGTCACTAATAGCGGAGAACAAACGAAGAGATTATTGTAGGGTACGAAACCACCTCAAAGTTATCCTTTCTGATCGATCTATTCATGAGTCCGTAGTAAAATAACATGAAGCTATTCTTTCCGTTCAATCTATCATATAGTTCGTACTAGAATAACACCTTAAGACACAAATAAACCAAAACCCTAATGTCACCTAGATACTCCAATGTCACCTCAAGTATCCGTGGGTATGATTATACGATATGCATCACACAATCTCAGATTCATCTATTCAACCAACACAAAGAACTTCAAAGAGTGCCCCAAAGTTTCTACCAGAGAGTCAAGACGAAAACGTGTGCCAACCTCTATGCATAAGTTCACATGTCACGGAACTCGCAAGTTGATCACCAAAACATACATCAAGTGGATCACATGATATCCCATTGTCACCACAGATAAGCATGTGCAAGACATACATCAAGTGTTTTCAAATCCTTAAAGACTCAATTCGATAAGATAACTTCAAAGGGAAAACTCAATTCATCACAAGAGAGTAGAGGGGGAGAAACATCATAAGATCCAACTATAATAGCAAAGCTCGCGATACATCAAGATCGTTCCACCTCAAGAACACGAGAGAGAGAGAGAGAGATCAAACACATAGCTACTGGTACATACCCTTAGCCCCGAGGGAGAACTACTCCCTCCTCGTCATAGAGAGCCCGGGATGATGAAGATGGCCACCGGGGAGGGATTGCCCCCTCCGGCAGGGTGCCAGAATGGGTCTAGATTGGTTTTTGGTGACTACGGAGGCTTCTGGCGGCGGAACTCCTGATCTATTCTGCTCCTCGATGTTTCTAGGGTATATGGATATATATAGGCGAAAGAAGTCGGTCAGGGGAGCCACGAGGGGCCCACGAGGTAGGGGGGCGCGCCCCTCACCCTCGTGGTGGCCTCGGGACTCTTCTGGCCCAGCTCCGGTACTCCGTGGGCTTCTTCTGGTCCAAAAATGTTCTCCGTGAAGTTTCAGGTCAATTGGACTCCATTTGGTTTTCCTTTTCTGCGATGCTCAAAATCAACGAAAAAACAGAAACTGGCACTGGGCTCTAGGTTAATAGGTTAGTCCCAAAAATCATATAAAATAGCATATAAATGCATATAAAACATCCAAGGTTGATAATATAATAGCATGTAACAATAAAAAATTATAGATACGTTGGAGACGTATCAGCATCCCCAAGCTTAATTCCCGCTCGTCCTCGAGTAGGTAAATGATAAAAACATAATTTTTGATGTGGAATGCTTTCTAGAATATTCTTCAATGTATTTTTCTCTATTGTGGCATGAATGTTCAGATCCGAAAGATTCAAGATAAAATTTTATTGTTGACATAAAAAATAGTAATACTCCAAGTATGCTAACCAAGCAATTATGTCTTACCAAAATACCATAGCCAAAGAAAACGTTTCCCTACAAAGTCATATAGTTTGGCCATGCTTCATTTTTTTCACATAAAACGCTCTCATCATGCACAACCCCGATGACAAGCCAAGCAATTGTTTCATACTTAGCCTTTTCAAACTCTTTCAAATTTTACGCAATATATGAGCGCGAGCCATGGACATAGCACTATGGGTGGAATAGAATATGATGATTGAGGTTGTGTGAGAAGACACAAAGGGATAAAGTCTCACATTGACGCGGATAATCAATGGGCTATGTAGATGCCCACCGATTGATGTCAATGCAAGGAGTAGGGATTGCCATGCAACAGATGCACTAGAGCTATAAATATATGAAAGCTCATCAAAAAAACTAAGTGGGTGTGCATCCAACTCGCTTGCTCACGAAGACCTAGGCATTTGAGGAAGCCCGTCATTGGAATATACAAGCCAATTTCTATAATGAAAAATTCCCACTAGTATATGAAAGTGACAAAATAGGAGACTCTCTATCATGAAGATCATGGTGCTAGTTTGAAGCACAAGTGTGGAAAAAGGATAGTAACATTGTCCCTTCTCTCATTTATTATTTATTATTTTCCTTTTTTTTATTTGGGCCTTCTTTCTTTTTTTTTCTTTTTTTCTTTTGGCATCTTTTCTTTTTTTTCTCTTTTTTTGTTCGGAGTCTCATCCCGACTTGTGGGGGAATCATAGTCTCCATCATCCTTTCCTCACATGGGACAATGCTCTAATGATGATCATCACACTTTAATTTTCTTACAACTCAAGAATTACATGTCCATACTTAGAACAAAATATGACTCTATGTGAATGCCTCGGGCGGTGTACCGGGATTGCGATGAATCAAGAGTGGCATGTATGAAAAAATTATGAACGGTGGCTTTTCCACAAATACGATGTCAACTACATGATCATGCAAAGCAATATGACAATGATGATGCGTGTCATAATAAATGGAACGGTGGAAAGTTGCATGGCAATATATCTCGAAATGGCTATGGAAATGCCATAATAGGTAGGTATGGTGGCTGTTTTGAGGAAGATATAAGGAGGCTTATGTGTGATAGAGCGTATCATATCACGGGGTTTGGATGCACCGGCGAAGTTTGCACCAACTCTCAAGGTGAGAAAGGGCAATGCACGGTACCGAAGAGGCTAGCAATGGTGGAAGGGTGAGAGTGCGTATAATCCATGGACTCAACATTAGTCATAAAGAACTCACATACTTATTGCAAAAATCTACAAGTCATCAAAACCAAGCACTACGTGCATGCTCCTAGGGGGATAGATTGGTAGGAAAAGACCATCGCTCGTCCCCGACCGCCACTCATAAGGAAAGCAATCAAAGAACACCCCGTGCTTCAAATTTGTCACATAACGTTCACCATACATGCATGCTACAGGACTTGCCAACTTCAACACAAGTATTCATCAGTTTCACAATTACTCAACTAGCACACTTCTAATATTACCACCTTTATATCTCAAAACCATCTTCAAGCATCCAACTTCTCTTAGCATTTAAAATTTATAACCAAAGTGAATTACCATGCTGTTCTAAAGGACTCTCGAAATGATATAAGTGAAACATGAGAGATCAATTATTTCTATAAAATACAACCACCACCGTGCTCTAAAATATATAAGCGAAGCACTAGAGCAAAAACTATATAGCTCAAAAGATATAAGTGAAGCACATAGAGTATTCTAATAAATTCCAATTCATGTGTGTGTCTCCCAAGTGGTGTGTACAGCAAGGACGATTGTGGTAGACTAGAAAGCAAAGACTCAAATCATACAAGACGCTCCAAGCAAAACACATATCATGTGGCGAATAAAAATATAGCTCCAAGTAAAGTTACCGATAGACGAAGACGAAAGAGGGGATGCCTTCCGGGGCATCCCCAAGCTTAGGCTTTTGGTTGTCCTTGAATATTACCTTGGGGTGCCTTGGGAATCCCCAAGCTTAGGCTCTTGCCACTCCTTATTCCATAGTCCATCGAATCTTTACCCGAAACTTGAAAACTTCACAACACAAAACTTAACAGAAAACTCGTAAGCTCCGTTATTATAAGAAAATAAATCACCACTTAGGTACTGTTGTGAACTCATTCTAAATTCTTATTGGTGTAATATACTATATTCCAACTTCTCTATGGTTCATACCCTCTGATACTACTCCATTCATCAAAATAAGCAAACAACACATAGAAAACAGAATTTGTCAAAAATAGAACAGTCTGTAGTAATCTGTATCAAACGTATACTTATAGAAATCATAAAATTATCAAATAAATTGGTGGACCTGAGTAATTTGTTTATTAACCCTCTGCAAAAATAATCAACTTAATAGCTATAACACCCCGGTAATTATGCTATAGAGAATTCCTGACTAATGATGCCACGTCATCCCATTTTGCTAAACTTAATCTCTCCTGGTTATCCTAAGTCAAATTTATATTGCAAGTGAAATTATTATTCCTTCTAACAGTAAAACAAAAATGTTCATTATGTTGCAAATACTCCCTCCGTCCCAAATTACTCGTCGTTGAAATGGATGTATCTAGAACAAAAATACATCTAGATACATCCATACGTGCGACAAGTAATTCAGGACGGAGGGAGTATTCAATAAGAAATGGTGATGACTAAACCAATTTCATATGACTCACAAATAAATTTTTAGGAATTTAATAAATGGAGCAGCAGCAATTAATTTGACTGTTTCTTTTTATAAAAATGGTTAAACTTTCCAAATGCCCCCAAACTTTGTGTGCATCTTCAAAATGGTGCACCTTAAATATTTGCCAAGTTTCATTCTTCAAAAAAATTAAATTACTAACTAAACTAAAGACAAAGTAGTAGCTAAAATAAGTGCAGAGAAGAAAATAACAAAGCCTCGTTATGCACTTTGGCCCATGTGGAGACAGAAAACGGCCCAGCCCAACTCCACCTTCATCTACCTACAGCTACAGGGAGGCGGGAAGTGCGTGGAGGGCATCCATGGCGTCTGGGCCATGCGTCGGCCATCCCACGGCCTCGTGGGAGGATAAGAGCACCCCCAACCCCCAGGACAAACCCTAGCCCTCACTTATCCCCTCGCTCGTCCAATCCCTCTCTGTTTCGCTCCCTCCCGAACTGCCGTTGACGCACCGTCACCATCCTCGCGGCCACTGGCCTCCCCGGCGACCGGGAGGTTGTCCAGGGAGTTCCTCGTCGTGGACTCTGTCACCCCCGTGCATCCGTTCGACCGGAGCTACACCATACGCTTGGGATCGAGCTAGTTTTCCGCCATGGCCGTCGCATCTCGCCGTCGAGCTCGATGCATCTGGTCACCCTGCACTCTCTAATCACGTCCACGAGCTCCGTGGTGAGCTCCTTTGTCGATTCCCCTCGTTTTCCCCTTCGATCCGTTCCCTTTTACGCCGTTGTTATTAGTGTACCAAGCTCGGTCGGAGCTTTGCTCCCGTGTACGAGCTGCTGCTCATGCTTGTTATTGCTGCTGCTGCCTCCCGTGTGCCCCCTGGCCGCGCCTGCTCGCCGCTGGTCATGAGCCCCTGCCTGCCACGCTCAGCACCTCTGCATGCGCCGGCCGTGCCCGCTTTCCGCCACCCGCGCCCCCGCTCACCCATGCTCGCTGCTGCTGCTAACGCTGTAGTTTGCTGCGTTGCTCCCGCCGCTTCCCTGCTGCCCCTTGCCACTGCTTACAAGCTGCTGCTGCTCCCTGGTAAACTTTTTGGCGTTCCTGTACTACTGCCTACTGCTATTGCTGTTCCGTAGTGCTCGTGCCGCTGCTACTGCTAGTGGCCGTCGCCACGGCTGAGGAAGTCCTGGATTAGGGGGTATCCAGACAGCTGGATTATATCCTTTGGCTGGACTGTTGGACTATGAAGATACAAGATTGAAGACTTCGTCCTGTGTCCGGATGGGACTCTACTTGGCGTGGAAGGCAAGCTAGGCAATACGGATATGTATATCTCCTCCTTTGTAACCGACCTTGTGTAACCCTAGCCCCCTCCGGTGTCTATATAAACCGGAGGGTTTTAGTCCGTAGGACAACATACAATCATACCATAGGCCAGCTTCTAGGGTTTAGCCTCTCCGATCTCGTGGTAGATCAACTCTTGTACTACTCATATTATCAAGATTAATCAAGCAGGACGTAGGGTTTTACCTCCATCAAGAGGGCCCGAACCTGGGCAAAACATCGTGTCCCCAGCCTCCTGTTACCATCCGTCTTAGACGCATAGTTCAGGACCCCCTACCCGAGATCCGCCGGTTTTGACACCGACATTGGTGCTTTCATTGAGAGTTCCTCTGTGACGTCGCCGTAAGTAAGGATGCCTCATCTCGTTGTTAAAAACAACATTACCGCCGGGGGAGCCCTGGCTGTCGGCCAAACTCTCCGGCTAGGCAGTTTCATCATGACCGCCTGTTCGGCTGCTGCACCGACGATGACTTCTCGGGTCATCGGAACCAGCCTCCGCGTCGGCTCAGAATTCGCCGAGCAGATGGATCCAATTGATCTCTCTTCCCTAAACGAGCTCTTGGATCGCATCGCCGCCTTGGGAGTCGCTACAGACTACGATCGGGTTGGGCTTAAACCCGATCAAAGGGAGATTAACTCTCCACCGGTCACCCATCATGTTGCGATAGTGGAGGAACAATGCGGCGATTCTTCCTCTATCTTGAGGACTAGCTATGTCCGAATACCTGAGCTCTCCGAGCCGGACACCTGTTTACGGGAGGACATCACCCAAACCCTGAACCTAGACTCAGGCAGCGGGCCAGACTCATCGGGCAACATCCCAGAATCTGAATTTCCAAGATCAGAAACTCCTCGGCCACTGGGTCTTAGATCGGGTAGGGGTTCGGACTCAAAACCACCCACCCACCCAGACATAAACGATCTTTCCCACATCAGGCAAGAGCCCCATGAAACAGTACATCATTATTGGGCCAGATTCCTCCTTGTGATGAACAAGGTTAAGGACTACCGCGAGGAAGACGCAGTCTCACTTTTTTGCAATAATTGCATGGACAAGGGAATCCTTAACGCCTTAAGTCGTTGTGATATATCATGCTTCGCTGACTTGGCGTCCATAGTACGAAAGCACTGTGCGATGGAAAGCGCCTGGAAAACCAAAACGAAATTTTGGGATAATCCGGCCAAGAATATACACCCAGTCCGAAGTAAAAGGGTGCACTATCATGAGACATCCGAGTCAGTTACAAAGAAACAAAAACCCTATACAGGGCATGGAACCGTATTGGAGGGATGGCTTAACGGACCCTGCAAAATTCATAGCACATCAGATATCATACCAACGCACAGCCTTAGAGCATGTTGGATACTCCGGCACGTGGCCAAAAGTGGTGAGGATCTTCTTATCCCAAATGCAACAGAGCACCATCCCGTTGATAACAATACGGTATTAACAGTTTTTGAAACCTTCGCATCAAATAATAGGCGCAAGCGAACACTCCACATCCTCACCGAAACCTGCCACGTAGCAGCAATGAATCCATGGAGTGACACGGTCATTACCTTCAATGCCAGTGGCGAACCTAAATTCCGAAATGCTCGAGCACCAACCGCACTGGTCCTCAGTCCAATTGTGGACGGCTTTCGACTCACCAAAGTACTCATGGACGGCGGCAGTGGATTAAACCTCATCTATGAGGAAACTCTTCAAAAAATGGAAATAGACTGGAACCACATTGAGCAAAGCAGCACAACCTTTAGAGGAATTATCCCCAGTCGGGAAGCACACTGTGCTAGAAAAATCACACTAGATGTGGTATTTGGCACACCGGAGAACTATAGGTCCGAAGAAATTACATTCCAAGTGGCCCCGTTCAGTAGTGAATATCACGCCCTTTTAGGACGGGAGGCGTTCACGATCTTCCAAGCCATACCCCATTATGGGTACATGAAGCTCAAAATGCCCAGACCCAATGGAATCATCACTCTCACTAGTGATCCGGACACAGCACTCCGCTCTGAAAACAAAACAGCCGCATTGGCCCTCGAGGCATTATCCGAAGCCTTTTCTGCCGAGGAATTAACTGCGCTACGCTCCACGGTGGACAGGGACGACGTAATACTTGACAAGAGATCCAAGTCCACCTCTTTTAAACCAGCGGATGAAATAGTCAAATTCCAAGCCCACCCAACGGACCCTACAAAAATACCCTCCATCGGGGCACAGTTAAACCCCGCCATGGACGCTGCACTACGAGAGTTCCTACGCGAGAATTGGGACATATTCGCCTGGCACCCCTCAGACATGCCAGGAATCCCACGCAGGCTGGCCGAGCACAACCTCAATATCCTAAAGGGATTCAAGCCGGTCAAGCAGGCCCTTCAGAGTTTCTCTGAACCTAAGAGATGGGCTATGGGAGAGGAACTAGGCAAGTTATTGGAGTCCGGATTCATTAGAGAAATAAAACACCCGGACTGGCTAGCAAACCTGGTAATGGTACCAAAGAAGGACAAATCCTGGCGCCTATGTGTCGATTTCAAAGACCTTAACAAGGCTTGCCCAAAGGATCCCTCCCCCCTCCCCCGCATTGATCAAATTATTGATGCTACCACAGGACACGAGTCATTGTGTTTCCTCGACGCATACTCCTTTGTAACCGACCTTGTGTAACCCTAGCCTAATTATATCCTTTGGCCGGACTGTTGGACTATGAAGATACAAGATTGAAGACTTCGTCCCGTGTCCGGATGGGAATCTACTTGGCGTTGAAGGCAAGCTAGGCACTACAGATATGTATATCTCCTCCTTTGTAACCGACCTTGTGTAACCCTAGCCCCCTCCGGTGTCTATATAAACCAGAGGGTTTTAGTCCGTATGACAACATACAATCATACCATAGGCTAGCTTCTAGGGTTTAGCCTCTCCGATCTCGTGGTAGATCAACTCTTATACTACTCATATTATCAAGATTAATCAAGCATGACCTAGGGTTTTACCTCCATCAAGAGGGCCCGAACCTGGGTAAAACATCGTGTCCCCAGCCTCCTATTACCATCCGCATTAGACGCACAGTTCGGGACCCCCTACCCAAGATCCGCCGGTTTTGACACTGACAACGGCCATGTGTGGTGTGTGCGTGTGTGTGTGGGGGGGGGGGTTACTTAGAATAGGATTAGTTTAGGACTAGGGAAACGATTGGGCGCGCTGCGCCGGCCGAACTTTGGGCCGGTCGCATCCACGCGCGCTTCGCCCCAGCCACCCATCAAGCGACACGTAGACACGGGGGCCACCAAACGCTATCCTCTCTGCTTTCTTCAACCTCACGCGAATCTCGTCGCACAACGCATGCATCTCTCGCCTCCCCCGTTGCAGCATGCGAGCAGCTCGCCGTCGGCCATGGATGTACTTTGGAAGATCGAAGTCCCCGCCGGCCATGGTTGCAGCCCCGCTTATGTCCCCCCCACCCCCACCCCTTCTTCCTTGTCCCTCACTTCCTTTCTCCTCCTCCTCAAAATGTCGGGAGGACCGAGGTGCCCGTGCTACAACCATGGCCACAGGGATGAGCTGCAACCGCGGTACTAGGAGAGTCGCAAACGCGTTTTACTGTGCAACCATGGACACAAAAAGCTACATCCAGTAGATAAAAAAGCTTCAACCAGACAACAAAATACAGGAAAAGTTACAACCGTTTGACAAAAAGCTTCAACTCGCAGTTGAAAAAGCTTCAACCAGAGATTGACAAATCTTCCTCGACGACGACCATGGCGTCTCTTTGTGATTTCACCCAGGCGCTGCTCAAAACGAATTTTTTTCAATCATTTACAGAAAAGCTTCCACCGTCGAGGGGAAAAGCTTCAACCATTGAGAGAAAAGCTACAACCGTGTCAATTTTTTGCTACAACGGCATCTATTTTTTGCTGGACCAACATATTTTGCTACATCCGGCATCATTTTTTGCTACAGTCGCCACCCTTTTTTGCTGGAACTAGTCAAGTGTCTAGCTTCCACCAAGGAAGGAAATGCTTCAACCGTTTGTGGAAAAGCTTCATCTACTAGAGGAAAAGTTTCAAGAGTGGCATGAGGAAAAATCTTCCTCCACGAGAAAAAGCTTCAATTGTGGAAAAAGCTTCAAACGGCAATGAAAAAGCTTCAACCGCCAGGAGAAAAAGCTTCAAGCGGTAATGACAAAAAAGCTTCAATCAGGGGAGACGGGCGAACGACGATGGCGACGAGGACGGCGACCGGCGACCGGGAGCGGCAAGGACGGCGGTCGGGGGCGACGAGGACGGCGACCGGGCGGCAACAAGGACGGAGATCGGCAATCGGGGGCAAGGACGGCGACCTGGCGGCAACAAGGACGGCGACCGGCAACATGGGGCGAGGGTCGCGATCCAGTGACGAGGATGGATACCGGCGACGAGGACGGCCACCAGAGGGGACTGGAGGCGTGGCGACGAGGGCACTGAGCAGGAGCTGCAGATCTAACCCGAGGTAGAAGAAGCCCGGGACGAATCATTTTTTTGCTGCATCCAGTGGCCACGCGGGCTCGCATCGAACGACTAGGACTGGACCGGCCGAAACTGTCCGGCCATTGCGCCGGCGCCTAGCATCGCCGACTAACCTAGTGCTAGTTTAGTTTAATAAATCAATGACACATGGCCCCCTTTTTTTTAATCTGGACACTAGTTAATTTATGTGACAATGACATGTGGGTCCCTTTCAATTAGATTAGTTTTATTTATTTGTTCAGGTACAACCTATGGCATGTGGGCCACTCCCTGCCCTTTTGACTAGTAAAAGTTTACTTGGTCAACTTGGATAAAAACAAATTAAAATAAAACCAGAAACTTTAGAAATTGTTTAAACCTTTGAAAATTAATAGAAAATAATCTGTATGTCAGATGAAAAAGTATTATACATGAAAGTTGCTCAGAACGACGAGACGAATTCGAATACGCGGTCCGTTCGTCCGCCACACATCCCTAGCATAGTGAACATCGAAATTTTCCCCTCCGGTTCATCTGTCCGAAAATACGAAACACTGGGGATACTTTCCCGGATGGTTTCCCACCTTCGCCGGTATCACCTAGTACTGCGTTAGGTTACCCCTAGCACCACATATTGCCATGTTATGCTTTATGATGCTTTGATTGCTCTATTATTTATTGGTTCCCCCTCCGTTACTTCTTTCCGGTAGACCCCGAGACAGTGGTTGAACCAGTGACCGACTACTTCACCTTTGAGGGTCCGTTTCTATCTGCAGAGCAACCAGGCAAGCCCCCCCTTGATCACCAGATATCACCTATTATTCTCTCTACTACTTGCATTAGAGTAGTGTACCATATTATTGCTTTCTGTTAATCCTATTCGGATGCATAGCCTGTCCTTGCTACTACTGTTGTTGCCTTACCTGCAATCCTAAATGCTTAGTGTAGGATGCTAGTATTCCATAAGTGGCCCTACATTCTTGTCTGCCAGCCATGCTATACTATCGGGTCGTGACCACTTGGGAGGTGATCACGGGTAGATACTTATATACATAATATATGATACTTGTGGTGACAAAAGTCAGGTTGGCTCATAGAGTACTCGCGAGTGATTCACGGATTGGGTCCGAAAGGACGTCTGTCCCTACAACCCTCTGAATGGATCTTTGTGGTGGAGCGGCAGGGCAGGTTGAGGTCACCTAGGAGAGAGGTGGGCCTGGCCCTGGTCGGCGTCCGTGGTTAATTCAATTAACACGCTTAATGAGATCTTGGTATTTGACCTGAGTCTGGCCAATGGCCTATGCGCACTAACCAACTACGCGGGGACAGTTATGGGCACTCGACGTCGTGGTATCAGCCGAACCTTCATGATGTCAGCGACTGAGCGGCGCGTGCCAGATTGGAATGGAACGCCTGCTCTTGTATTAGGGAGGCTAGGTCTGTTTCCGGCCGCCCTTGCAACGTGCAGGTGTGCAATGGGCGACGGGCCCAGACCCCTGCGCCATAGGATTTAGACCGGCGTTCTGACCTCTCTATTGTGCCTAGGTAGGGCTGTGACGTGTTGATCTTCTGAGGCCGGGGATGACCTAGGAAAGTGTGTCCGACCAAAGGGGATCGAGCGTTTGGGAAATGTGGTGCACCCCTGCAAGGAAGTTTATCTATTCGAATAGCCGTGTCCCTCGGTAAAAGGATGACCCAGAGTTGTACCTTGACCTTATGACAACTAGAACCAGATACTTAATAAAATACACCCTTTCAAGTGCCAGATACAACCCGGTGATCGCTCTCTCACAGGGCGACGAGGGGAGGATCGCCGGGTAGGATTATGCTATGCGGTCATACTTGGTGAACTTACCATCTACTCTCTTGTACATGCTGCAAGAGGGAGGCGTCCAGAAGCGTAGTCTTCGATAGGACTAGCTATCCCTCGCTTATTTCCGGCATTCTGCAGTTCAGTCCACATATACTACCCCTTTCATTGATACCAATGCATATGTAGTGTAGCTCCTTGCTTGCGAGTACTTTGGATGAGTACTCACGGTTGCTTTGCTCCCCCTTCCCCCCTTTCTATACTCGATTGTTGCGACCAGACGTTGGAGTCCAGGAGCCAGACGCCACCGTCGATGATGACTCCTACTACTCCGGAGGTGCATACTACTACGTGCAGGCCGCTGGCGACGACCAGGAGTAGTTTAGGAGGATCCCAGGTAGGAGGCCTGCGCCTCTTTCGATATGTATCCCTGTTTGTGCTAGCCATCTTATGGAAACTTGTTTAACTTATCTCTGTACTCAGATATTGTTGCTTCTGCTGACTCGTCTATGATCGAGCTCTTGTATTCGAGCCCTCGAGGCCCCTGGCTTGTAATATGATGCTTGTATGACTTTTTTTGTTTGTAGAGTTCTGTTGTGATATCTTCCCGTGAGTCCCTGATCTTGATCGTACACGTTTGCGTGTATGATTAATGTACGATTGAATCAGGGGCTTCACAAGTTGGTATCAGAGCCGACTGCCTGTAGGAATCCTCCTTCCACACTCCTTGGCCGAAGTCGAGTCTAGTCAGTGAAAATTGTTTTACTAACATGGCTGTGCAGCCCATGGGCCCATGTCGCCATTGGGTGGTATTAGGATCTTTTATTCCTCGACCTATACTCTGGGACTCCGATCTCTCTTCTATTCAGGTTAAATGATTTTACTAACTCTGACTCTAGGTTCTGGTAATTACTTCCTCCCGGAGAGCCCCTCGCTCGAGATGATTGCTTGGTGCGTCGAAGGTTTCCGAAGATACTCTCCGATGTTATCCCGAGAACTTGTGCTCATTGCATTTGCAATTCCCTTCCACCGTCAACCCCTATAGAAACTACATGCACTTGCCATTCTTACATTAGTCCCGAGTTGCTCTTGTTATTACAAGATATTGTAAAATACTCGTTGTTGTTCCGGGAATACTTTGTGCCTTCTGCTTGCAGTTCTTTGCCGCCTGAATACCCTTATAGATAATTTCTCGCACTTATCAAGTATTCGTTCGTCCGCAATTGATTCATGTATTTCACAAAAGTCTTTGAAATACAATTCGATCCCCGAAAATCCTCAACAACCTATTGCTCTTGAAATTCTTGCTTGCTTGCATTATGAATTAATCCCATAAGTCTGGTAATCTTATTGGCATCCTTTGTCATTATCATTTTGAGTCCGTTAATTCGATATGTTGTGAATGCTCGCAATCCTCAACCAGATCCTAGAATTCATCTTCCCGGCTCAGACGTCATTTTAAACATGAGCTGGATCTCGACCAATCAAATTGCCATTGATTGTACCCCTAAGGCTATTCTACTTATCCATCCCTAATCAGAGCATTGCTTCTAATCCCTTGTCTTGGAATTCATAATTCCTTTGCATTTGAGCTTTGAGTTATTCAGTTGTTTCTATAATTTGACCTCCTTGCATTCTTTCTTCCTCTGGTTGAGTACCGATGCTCACATCAGATCCCGTGTGGACCACCAGACCCTTTGTCGGAATTTATCCGACAACGTCCTTCATATTCAATAAGCTTGTGAGCCTTTCCTTGGATACATAATGCCTTTGGTAAATTGTATCCTCTACTTTCTCAAGCATGCTCTACTATCGAGCTTGTGTTATTTATTCTTGAAATTTATGGTATATGATCCTAAGATGCCCGATGGGTTGAACCTATGCCTTCCCCAAACCGTATGAACACGGAAGTTTTCACGGGTCATACTCTTCTATTAATTCACTAGGTAGGTTTTCACACTCAAGTCATTTTTAATAAGAGCAGTGAATGATGGGTCGTACATTGGAGAAGTGGGGGTCGACCTTGAACCTTGTGTTCATGCCCATGAACACTATGTAGATCTTATCATGGAAGCTACTCTTAAATTAATTATTCACTTGGTATAAGTTCATCTTATATCTGGGATCTGGTCTTTTGCAATCGTGGTTCCGGCCATATTGATTTTCTTTGAATTTATTTCTCGGACTAGTTAAAGTACTTGTCTTTTGCAGATCATCACACAGGTCCAACCTTTATTCCAATCTACCGTTGGGTTTTAACCTTTGGTATCTCGAGGGTATTACAGAACTGTATTACTCCTTATGAGTTCTCCATCAAGCATTACTTCTCACGAATATCAGTTGTTCCCCGGGTTTGAGTTGTTCGTCACTCGAGAACTCCGACGAGTGACTCGTGTCCATTTTATGGCTCACTACTCATGGTAATTGTTGCTGGGAAATTTAAACTCGATCATGTCATTCCTAGCCCGATTGTCTACATCATTATCATCCTGATTTTTTAACTATGCTACCTGGTCTTTCTTCCCAGAGCACCATTTTCGAGGATGACCTAAGCTTATGTTGAGCTTCTTTGTCATACCGTTTCACCTTGAGCAGCTAGATTGATCCCGACCTTGCATCTTACTTGTGGTTCCAATAATCTTTCGTTGCATCAGTCCTTTTGCTTTAGGTCGTCGATGATTGGTTACATCTTCATGAAACCTCTCAACAAATGTGTCATGATCATCATCAACATTCTGAGCTCTTCCAGGATATCAATCGAATTCAAGATGGGAAATACCATCCTTTCCCCTCAATGATTTGTGTTATCATCAACAACATTATTGCCTTCCCTCTAATAGAAAACTTGTTCTTGTTTTGTGTCGTACCTTGAGCTCCTTGCTATCCAACTTATGTTATGTTCTACCTTGGAGTATTACCATCTTTTATGTCAAGAATGCTGTTAGAATTTCACCACCTCTTAAGAATTATTGATACAAGTGATACTTCTTGCCTTCCCTATTCATTTCTTGGTCCCCGTGTTGTTTCTAACCAGAATACCGACAAATGGACTATGATGTGTAAAATTCAAAACTTCTAGCAACCCTATTGTTTTGAAGTGAATGGTCGATAGTTTCATTCTAATTCTTCTGTTCATTAAGTCACCATTCTAACATTGATCGTGCAACCCAGCCCATATTTCGGGTGCACCTTTCAACCAATGTTTAATTGTGTATGTTTTTCCTCGAGCATACATCATTATATCATTTGATATGACAGTTGTTACCTCCTTGTTGACATAATTGTGGAAATCCATCTTCTTGGTAATCTTGACGAAATGTCGCTGAGTCCATCAGCCACCTCCTCATCCTCTCCTTGGTTTACTGATGAACTCTTGTTCTCTGAACTCGCTTCCATAGTTCATTACCCGAGGATCTTACAATGTCATCTCGTCAATTTGTGTTGCACCTTTTCTTCTCAGGCATCCTAAGTCTGAGGTGTCCTAACACTGATCAGATCTGAATCTCGATCAGATATGGTGGTTGGAGCATCTTCCAAGAGTCATAACATTGGTCTTTATATAGCCCGATAAGGTGATGTCATGCCTAGCACACCTGGCCGGAGAACATATTGTTATAGTTTCCTTTTTAGCAAGGTTAACCATTCTTCCATGAGGAAATTTTAAGAGTTATTCTATAAGTTGTTCATGATGAATCCTTTGTGTATCCAAGTTCGATATTTGCTTGAAGACCATGTCAATGCTATCTCGAATCATGTCCGTGGTACTCCGATTTTCAACAAGAACATTTGAAGCCCAATGCTAAATGTTTCTTGCTCAATTATCCAAACACCATTGTATGGGTAATGTCATGAAATTTTATCTCCCCTTACCTAAAGGGTTTTCTACTTTATATCATGTCATGGATATCATGCTCTGCTTGTCGCTGGGAAGGATATACCCTTGAAATATGTGTTTAAACACATTTTCCTTTCCATTGCTCTGTTGAAACTGATAATCATATTTTCCTTTCCATTGTTTGGTTTAACCTTTCTTGTGATCTATATGATCTAAGCAGTAATATTCTCCTGCTTATGTAAACACTTCGGTGTACAATTCTGTCAGTGAGACCCTATTGCTTTTGTTGATGACATTCCGGTAACCACCGATGGACGAGAACTTTGCCTATTGGTCCACCTCGTTCAACGAGCAGGAAAATGGTTCTCTTCGTCCCTTTCCCTTGGTATCGATGTTGCTGTCAACATAACTGATAGGCCATCCTCTGACATGCCTTGCTTACATGATTGTGTAAGACGTCATCGCCTTCCTACTTTTAACCCACCTGGTGGGCCCATAACCCACAGTTCCATAGGATCGAAACTTGACTCTCCTACACACCCCCTGGTTTCCAAGGTTATTCCTCGCGCTTGACTTCATATGCATTCGCGGGTCGCCTTCCTAGAGATGACCTATTCTGGTATCGGACACAATACTTATTCCCGTTGCACTGAACCCCTTTCACATCCTGGTTCAGGCAATGAATGATTGCCTATCCGCTCGAAACTTCTTATTGCACCGTCTTAATTGCTCTCGATATTTTCTTAAGTTCCAATTCAAGAGTTACTTCCCGCCACCTTCCCTGATGTTATCTATCAGATAAGCAACCTTGTAGACGTCCGTTCTTCCAAAGTTACCCCTTATCCTTTTCGTAAGTACGATGGAGTTTTTGAAGAAAGGATGACGACTTCATCATGATGACCTGAAAGTAGAGAAATGAAGACATCCGCTTAATGGATCGACCTCTTCCAAAAGGGCAACCAAGACCAAGAAGATCCGTTACAATTTCGTAACCAAACTTTCCCCCTTACTCCACCTCTTAAATCTCGGGACGAGATTTCTTGTAGTGGAGGAGATTTGTAACACCCCGATAATTATGCCATAGAGAATTCCTGACTAATGATGCCACGTCATCCCATTTTGCTAAACTTAATCTCTCCTGGTTATCCTAAGTCAAATTCAAATTTATATTGCAAGTGAAATTATTATTCCTTCTAACAGTAAAATAAAAATGTTTATTATGCTGCAAATATTCAATAAGAAATGGTGATGACTAAACCAATTTCATATGACTCACAAATAAATTTTTAGGAATTTAATAAATGGAACAACAACAATTAACTTGACCGCTTCTTTTTATAAAAATGGTTAAACTTTCCAAATGCCCCCAAACTTTGTGTGCATCTTCAAAATGGTGCACCTTAAATATTTGCCAAGTTTCATTCTTCAAAAAAAATTAAATTACTAACTAAACTAAAGACAAAGCAGTAGCTAAAATAAGTGCAGAGAAGAAAATAACAAAGCCTCGTTATGCACTTTGGCCCATGTGGAGACAGAAAACGGCCCAGCCCACCTCCACCTTCATCTACCTACAGCTACAGGGAGGCGGGGAGTGTGTGGAGGGCATCCATGGCGTCTGGGTCATGCGTCGGCCATCCCACAGCCTCGTGGGAGGATAAGAGCACCCCCAACCCCCAGGACAAACCCTAGCCCTCACTTATCCCCTCGCTCGTCCAACCCCTCTTTGTTTCGCTCGCTCCCGAACTGCCGTTGACGCACCATCGCCATCCTCGCGGCCACTGGCCTCCCCGGCGACCGGGAGGTTGTCCAGGGAGTTCCTCATCGTCGACTCCATCACCCCCGTGCATCCGTTCGACCGGAGCTACACCGTTCGCTCGGGATCGAGCTAGTTTTCCGCCATGGTCGTCGCATCTCGCCGTCGAGCTCGACGCATCTGGTCACCCTCGCGCTCTCTAATCACGTCCACGAGCTCCATGGTGAGCTCCTTTCTCGATTCCCCTCTTTTTCCCCTTCGACCCGTGCCCTTTTACGCCGTTGTTCTTAGTGTACCGAGCTCGGTCGGAGCTTTGCTCCCGTGTAGGAGCTGCTGCTCATGCTTGTTATTGCTGCTGCTGCCTCCCGTGCGCCCCCTGGCCGCGCCTGCTCGCCGCTGGCCGTGAGCCCCTACCTGCCACGCTCAGCGCCTCTGCATGCGCCGGCCGTGCCCGCTTTCCGCCGCCCGCGCCCCCGCTCACCCATGCTCGCTGCTGCTGCTAGCGCTGCAGTTTGCTGCGTTGCTCCCGCCGCTTCCCTGCTGCCCTTTGCCACTGCTTACAAGCTGCTGCTGCTCCTGGTAAACTTTTTAGCGTTCCTGTACTACTGCCTACTGCTCTTGCTGGTCCGTAGTGCTCGTGCCGCTGCTACTGCTAGTGGCCGTGGAGAGTGCATTTTCTACTATGCACGGTATATACCGTGCATTGATCAGCCGCTTAATTATTTCAGGGTTCTAAAGAAATCACAATACTAATCTGCTGTACGTCTTACTTTTCTGCACCTTTCTGTCACATGGTCAGTTTATGTGTCAATCCTTTTTTAAATAATGTTCTTCCGTTTGGATGCCTCCCCTTTTGCAACTCTATCCCAAAAATATTTTTTCTCTTTCTATTCAAAGATTTGGATGCTTGATATCTTCTACAATAAAAGTTTGTGTTATATTCTATTTGGACAAATGTGTTTATACAGACGAGTTATGTTAAAAAAACTTATACAGAACTGATCTATAAAAAACTCGATGAAACTTGGTACATACAACAGTTTTTTACAGTTCCGTAAGGTCTCTCCATGTTTCATATTTGAATTTTAAATTTTGAAAATATATTCAAGAGTGGTCTTATTTCAATGTTCTTTTCACAAGTATCATAAATCAAACGTACGGTTCAAAAGATAAAACAAATTTAAATTTTAGAATCATATGAAGAAAACCCTGAGTGAGTGTAGTACTACTCGTCTCTACTTCATGAGTGAGAGGAGAGATATTGCAGGTAATAACTACGGGGGAAAGTTATCAGGAGAAATAGTAACTGATTGATATGACATAAGTTAATAAAACAAGGGGTCAGAAATTGAGGTTAACTAAGCAACACAAAAACCAGATGTATGCACGGACCCGAATCTCAAAAATAACCGGTGGCTGATACATGCACGGTATATACCGTGCATGATAGAATGTCTTTTCTCTGACACATGGCCTTTTTTTCAATCTGGACACTAGTTAATTTGTGTGGCAATGACATGTGGGTCCCTTTCAATTGGATTAGTTTTATTTATTGGTTTAGGTACAACCTATGGCATGTGGGCCACTCCCTGCCCTTTTGACTAGTCAAAGTTGACTTGGTCAACTCGGATAAAACCAAATTAAAATAAAACCAGAAACTTTAGAAATTGTTTAAACCTTTGAAAATTAATAGAAAATAATCCGTATGTCAGATGAAAAAGTATTATACATGAAAGTTGCTCAGAGCGATGAGACGAATCCGAATACGCGGTCCATTCGTCTGCCACACATCCCTAGCATAGCGAACATCGAACTTTTCCCCTCTGGTTCATCTGTCCAAAAACGTGAAACACTAGGGATACTTTCCCGGATGTTTTCCCACCTTCGCCGGTATCACCTAGTACTGCGTTAGGTCACCCCTAGCATCACGTATTGCCATGTTATGCTTTGTGATGCTTTGATTGCTCTATTATTTATTTGTTCCCCCTCCGTTACTTCTTTCCGGTAGACCCCGAGATCGCGGTTGAACCAGTGACCGACTACTTCACCTTCGAGGGTCCTTTTCTGTCTGCAGAGGAACCAGGCAAGCCCCCCCTTGATCACCATATATCGCCTATTATTCTCTCTACTGCTTGCATTAGGGTAGTGTACCATATTACTGCTTTCCGTTAATCCTATTCTGATGCATAGCTTGTCCTTGCTACTACTGTTGTTACCTTACCTGCAATCCTAAATGCTTAGTGTAGGATGCTAGCATTCCATCAGTGGCCCTACATTCTTGTCTGCCTGCCATGCTATAGTATCGGGTCGTGACTACTTGGGAGGTGATCACGGGTATATACTTATATACATAATATATGATACTTGTGGTGAGTAAAGTCGGGTCGGCTCGTAGAGTACCCGCGAGTGATTCACGAATTGGGTCTGAAAGGACGTTTATCCCAATGGCCCTCTGAGTGGATCTTTGTGGCGGAGCGACATGGCAGGTTGAGGCCACCTAGGAGAGAGGCGGGCCTGGCCCTGGTCGGCATCCGTGGTCAATTCAATTAACACGCTTAACAAGATCTTGGTATTTGATCTGAGTCTGGCCATTGGCCTATGCGCACTAACCAACTACGCGGGGACAGTTATGCGCACTCGACGTCGTTGTATCAGCCGAAGCCTTCGTGACGTTAGCGACTGAGCGGCGCGTGTCGGATTGGACTGAAACGCCTGCTCTTGTATTAGGGAGACTAGGTCTGTTTCCGGCCGCCCTCGCAACGTGCAGGTGTGCAATGGGCGATGGGCCCAGACCCCTGCGCCATAGGATTTAGACCGGCGTGCTGACCTCTATGTTGTGCCTAGGTAGGGCCGCGACGTGTTGATCTTCCGAGGTCGGGCATGACCTAGGAAAGTGTGTCCGGCCAAAGGGGATCGAGCGTGTTGGGAAATGTGGTGCACCCCTGCAGGGAAGTTTATCTATTCGAATAGCCGTGTCCCTCGGTCAAAGGACGACCCGGAGTTGTACCTTGACCTTATGACAACTAGAACCGAATACTTAATAAAATACACCCTTTCAGGTGCCAGATACAACCTGGTGATCGCTCTCTCACAGGGCGATGAGGGGAGGATCGCCAGGTAGGATTATGCTATGCGATGATACTTGGTGAACTTACCATCTACTCTATTCTACATGCTACAAGATGGAGGCGGCCAAAAGCGTAGTCTTCGATAGGACTAGCTATCCCCCTCTTATTTCCGGCATTCTGCAGTTCAGTCCACATATACTTCCCATTTCATTGATACCAATGCATATGTAGTGTAGCTCCTTGCTTGTGAGTACTTTGGATGAGTACTCACGGTTGCTTTGCTCCCCCTTTCTGTACCCGATTGTTGCGACCGGACGTTGGAGTCCAGGAGCCAGACGCCACCATCGATGACGACTCCTACTACTCTGGAGGTGCCTACTACTACGTGCAGGCCGCTGGCGATGACCAGGAGTAGTTTAGGAGGATCCCAGGAAGGAGGCCTGCGCCTCTTTCGATATGTATCCCTGTTTGTGCTAGCCATCTTATGGCAACTTGTTTAACTTATCTCTGTACTCAGATATTGTTGCTTCCGCTGACTCGTCTATGATCGAGCTCTTGTATTCGAGCCCTCGAGGCCCCTGGCTTGTAATGTGATGCTTGTATGATTTTTTTTATTTGTAGAGTTGCGTTGTGATATCTTCCTGTGAGTCCCTGATCTTGATCGTACACATTTGCATGTATAATTAGTGTACGATTGAATCGGGGGGGGGGGGGTCACAATAGCACTCTCCAGTAAAACATGGCAGCTAATCTCGTGAGCGCTAAAGTTTCTGTTTTTACAGCAAGATCGTAAAGACTTCACCCAAGTCTTCCCAAAGGTTCTACTTGGCACAAACACTAATTAAAAGCATAAAACCACATCTAAACAAAGGTTAGATAGATTATTCATTGCTAAACAGGAGCAAAACGCAAAGAACAAAAATAAAATTGGGTTGCCTCCCAACAAGCGCTAACGTTTAACGCCCTAGCTAGGCATGATGATTTCAATGATGCTCACATAAAAGATAGGAATTGAAATATAAAGAGAGCATCATGAAGAATATGACTAGAACATTTAAGTCTAACCCACTTCCTATGCATAGGGATTTTGTGAGCAAACAACTTATGGGAACAATAATCAACTAGCGTAGGAAGGCAAAACAAGCATAACTTTAAAACTTTAAGCACATAGAGGGGAAACTTGATATTAATGCAATTCCTACAAGCATATATTCCTCCCTCATAATAATTTTCAGTAGCTTCATGAATGAATTCAACAACATAACTATCACATAAAGCATTCTTTTCATGATCTACAAGCATAGAAATTTTATTACTCTCCACATAAGCAAAATTTTATTACTCTCCACATAAATTATTTCCACATTAAAACAGTAATGTTGAGAAAAAGATTAATCATAATCATGACAAGTTTTATAAGTATAATCATCACTACTTTTTATAACATACGTGTCATCACAATAATCATCATAAGTAGCAACTTTGTTCTCATCATAATCAATTGAAACCTCTTGCAAGATAGTGGAATCTGAAGGAAATATGCCCTAGAGGCAATAATAAAGTTATTATTTATTTCCTTATATCATGATAAATTTTTATTATTCATGCTCGAATTGTATTAACCGGAAACATAATACATGTGTGAATACATAGACAAACGAAGTGTCACTAGTATGCCTCTACTTGACTAGCTCGTTGATCAAAGATGGTTATGTTTCCTAACCATAGACATGAGTTCTCATTTGATTAACGGGATCACATCATTAGAAGAATGATGTGATTGACTTGACCCATTCTGTTAGCATAGCACTTGATCGTTTAGTTTGTTGCTATTGCTTTCTTCATGACTTATACATGTTCCTATGACTATGAGATTATGCAACTCCCGTTTACCAAAGGAACACTTTGTGTACTACCAAACGTCACAACGTAACTGGGTGATTATAAAGGTGCTCTACAGGTGTCTCCGAAGGTACTTGTTGGGTTGGCGTATTTCGAGATTAGGATTTGTCACTCCGATTGTCTGGGAGGTATCTTTGGCCCTCTCGGTAATGCACATCAGCTAAAGCCTTGCAAGCATTGCAACTAATGAATTAGTTGTGAGATGATGTATCGGAACGAGTAAAGAGACTTGCCAGTAACGAGATTGAACTAGGTATTGAGATACCGACGATCGAATCTCGGGAAAGTAACATACCGATGACAAAGGGAACAACGTATGTTGTTATGCGGTTTGACCGATAAAGATCTTCGTAGAATATGTGGGAGCAATATGAGCATCCAGGTTCCGCTATTGGTTATTGACCGGAGACGTGTCTCGGTCATGTCTACATTGTTATCGAACCTGTAGGGTCCGCACGCTTAAGGTTTCGATGACAGTTATATTATGAGTTTATGAGTTTTGATGTACCGAAGGAGTTTGGAGTCCCGGATGAGATCGGGGACATGACGAGGAGTCTCGAAATGGTCGAGACGTAAAGATCGATATATTGGACGACTATATTCGGACATCGGAAAGGTTCCGAGTGATTCGGGTATTTTTTGGAGTACTCTAGAGTTACGGGAATTCGCCGGGCAGTATATGGGCCTTATTGGGCCATACGGGAATAGAGGAGAGAGGCCAAAAGGAAGGAGGCGTGCGTCCCCCCTCTGGTCCGAATTGGACAAGGGGTGCAGCCCCCTTTTCCTTGTTCCTCTCCCCCTCTTTCCTTCTCTCCTACTCCAACAAGGGAAGGAGGAGTCCTACTCCCGGTGGGAGTAGGACTCCCCACTTGGCGCGCCCTCCTCCTAGGTCGGCCGCCTCCCCCCTTGCTCCTTTATATACGGGGGCAGGGGGCACCCATAGACACAACAATTGATCCTTGAGATCTATTAGCCGTGTGCGGTGCCCTCCTCCATCATAATCCTCGATAATATTGTAGCGGTGCTTAGGCGAAGCCCTGCGACAGTAGAACATCAAGATCGTCACCACGCCGTCGTGCTGACGGAACTCTTCCCCGACATTCTGCTGGATCGGAGTCCGGGGATCGTCATTGAGCTGAACGTGTGCTAGAACTCAGAGGTGCCGTAGTTTCGGTGCTTGATCGGTCGGGCCATGAAGACGTACGACTACATCGACCGCGTTGTGCTAACGCTTTCGCTTCCGGTCTACGAGGGTACGTAGACAACACTCTCCCCTCTCGTTACTATGCATCACCATGATCTTGCGTGTGCGTAGGATTTTTTTTGAAATTACTACGTTCCCCAACAGAATCATTACTAAATAAAGTCATGACCTCTCCAAATACCGTTTCATAATTATCACAATAAGATTCAACATCCTCCAAAATAGTGGGATCATTACTTCCTAAAGTTGACACTCTTCCAAAACCACTTTCATCAATATAATCATCGTAAGTAGGAGGCATGCTATCATCATAACAAATTTGCATATCAAAACTTGGGAGGCTAGAAATATCATCTTCATTAAACATAGCATCCCCAAGCTTGGGACAAACATTAATTGCAGCAAATATATTATCAAACATGTCATTCTCATCAAACATAGCATCCCCAAGCTTGGGCCTTTTCATATCATAAGCATAATCATTCTCATCATTAATAGTACGGATAGCACCAATAGTATAACAATTATCATCATCACAATGAGTAGTAGGAGCAACATCATTTGGGAGGGATACATTTTTACCTTTGCTTCTCCGTCTTTTCTTTTTCTTCTTCACATCATGTGTGGGTTTTATCCTCTTTTCGGAGATCCTTATTAATGAGATTGGTCGAATAGAAGGCTCCTCCTCGTTACCTGATTCATCATAAGAAATAATAGGAGGATATTGGGAAGCCTCTTTGAAACGCCCTCGATGTGGCTATATCTCCCATGTGTCGAAACACGACTTAGAGGCATAACCGCATTGAAAGCAATGTCGCAAGTGAGGTAATCTTCACACAACCCATGTAATACATAAGGGAAAAGAATACATAGTTGGCTTACAATCGCCACTTCACACAATAAATGAATAAAGCATTACATCATCCAAATACAATCAAGGTCCGACTACGGAACCAAAATAAAAGAAGAACCCCAAATGCGACAAGGTCCCCGATCGACCCCAACTGGGCTCCACTACTAATCAACTAGAACAAAACAACACAAAGGACAAGATCTTCATCGAGCTCCTTCTTGAGCTTGGTTGCGTCACCTGCACGATATCATCGGCACCTGCAAACTGGTTTTGGAAGTATCTGTGAGTCACGGGGACTCAGCAATCTCACACCCTGACGATCAAGACTACTTAAGCTTATGGGTAAGGTAAAAGGTATGAGGTGGAGCTGCAGCAAGCGACTAGTATATATGGTGGCTAACATACGCAAATGAGAGCAAGAAGAGAAGGCAAAGCACGGTCGATAAAAGTATGATCAAGAAGTGATCCTAGAACAACCTACGTCAAGCATAACTCCAACACCGTGTTCACTTCCCGGACTCCGCCGAGAAGAGACCATCACGGTTACACACTTGGTTGATGTAAGGTCAACTTCAGGTTTTCTACAACCGGACATTAACAAATTCCCATCTTCCCATAACCGCGGGCATGGCTTTCGAAAGTTCAAATCCCTGCAGGGGTGTCCCAACTTAGCCCATCACAATCTCTCATGGTCAACGAAGGATAAACCTTCTCCCGAGACATTCCGATCAGGCTTGGCATCCCGGTTCTACAAGACAACTTCGACAAGGTAAAACAAATCCAGCAACACCACCCGAATGTGCCGACAAATCCCGATAGGAGCTGCACATATCTCGTTCTCAGGGCACACTCAGATGAGACATCCTACGAGTAAAACCAAACCTCAAGTTGCCCCGAGGTGGCCCCGCAGTCTGCTCGGTCAGACCAACACTCAGAGGAGCACTGGCCCAGGGGGGTTTAAATAAAGATGACCCTTGAGTTCGCGAAACCCAAGGGAAAAAGAGGCTAGGTGGCGAATGGTAAAACCAAAGTTGGGCATTGCTGGAAGAGTTTTATCCAAGGCGAACTGTCAAGGGGTTCCCATTATTACCCAACCGCGTAAGAAACGCAAAATCCGGGAACATAACACCGATATGACGGAAACTAGGGCGGCAAGAGTGGAACAAAACACCAGGCATAAGGCCGAGCCTTCCACCCTTTACCAAGTATATAGATGCATTAATTAAATAAGAGATATTGTGATATCCCAACAAAAATCCATGTTCCAAACATGGAACAAGCTCCAATCTTCACCTGCAACTAACAACGCTATAAGAGGGGCTGAGCAAAGCGGTAACATAGCCAAACAACGGTTTGCTAGGTCAAGATGGGTTAGAGGCTTGGCTCAACAATATGGGAGGCATGATAAGCAAGTGGTAGGTATCGCAGCATAGGCATAGCAAAAGAGCGAGCAACTAGCAAGCAAAGATAGAAGTGATTTCAAGGGTATGGTCATCTTGCCTGAGATCCCGCAAGAAAGAAGAACGAGTCCATGAAGAAGACAAACGGACGTAGTCGAACAGATCCTCACAACACGACGTTATCGGAACTAACCCGAAGAAGCAACACCGGAAAGAAGCAAACAACATAGTGAACAAACATCACATAAGCATGGCACGATGCGCAAACAAGTATGATGCATGTCTGGTTTATTGAAGCATGACATGTCAAAGTGCACAAGCAATCCTACAAATTAAGTGGAGCTCAATATGCAACGAGTTGCATATTGAGGAACACTACATCAATTATTTAGTTCTCTCTCGGTTATGAACCCAACAATATTAAATGTTGTTAAACATGTCAAGAGATGATACATAACAAAACTATACCATCTAAACAATTTAAATGGGGCCAGATATAACAAGCAACAAATCCGGTAAATCCCCATATGCATTAGTAATTTAATGCAAACAACAATTTAAACATTCTTGAAGTTGTTATCATGATGCGGATGACATGCACGTTTATGCAATATTTATGAATATGTTGATATGAGCATATTAAGAAGCATTTGTCATCGTGGCGGAAAAGAAAAGGGGTGCCACGACACGATAACAATAACGGTGCCACGACAACGTTTCGGTTCCTCGATTGAGATACCGATGCAAAGGAGAAGTGTGCGGATGCGTGCAAAAGATGGTGGGGCGCCCCCGGATACCGGGTGTCCCACGAGTTGGCGACAAGGAAACAAGTGCCAAAACGGACACGGTGCAAACACGAGCATCTCAGACATCACACAAGCATTAGTTCACGGGCGGTCGTCTCGGCTGTTATACCTTCGGAGCGTGCAAAGGGGACGGTTCTCGTTCGTAGAGGGAAGTAGGCATTCTCACGATGGCGGTAGTGGAAGTAGTCGATCTCGCATGCTCTTGGGTCGACGGTAGAGGTTCTCGCAATCTCGGCGATGGTAGTGGTACATGTTTATCGGTAGTCGAAAATGACGATCCGGAGAGGGTACTTGGCAACATGCACGTCGTTGGTAGTTGTACACAAACGTTGTCGGACTTGACGGGTTCGAGGTCTCTGGACGTAGTGGTACATGTTCGTTTTTCGGACAGGTACTTGGCGTTCTTCGGTCATAGGTACTTCACGTTTTGCTACCCGGGTCTTCGGCGACGGTCGTTGTACACCTGACGTTGGGGTACTTGTCGGTCCATGAAGTCGATCTCAGAGGTCTTGTCGGATCCACAGCGACGGTTGTTGTTCACTCGACGGCCTTCGGCGATGGTAGTTGTACACGGTTTGTAGAGGTACTTGACGTGTTCAGACTTATCGGTCTCGATTCTTGCGATGGTAGATGAACTTGACGTATCCGAGGCTACTTGACGAATGCCGTGGTACTTGTCGGTCCGGGTCTTTGTTGTGTCATGGTATTTGGGGCTTGGGATTGCTTCCAGGGTTCCTTGCGTCCACGGCAACATATCGCGGGTGAAAAGAGGCATTGACTTGGCGCGATTCTGGCCAAGGTCTCGGCAGCTTGTGTAGGAGCTCGATGGAGTGGCCGAGCTTGGCTCGTACGACGCATAAGCAGACGCTCAGGAGGAGAGCAAGCCGCAGGTGTGACAGGGACGAGGCGGATCTGGGCAACATGCACGATGGCGCTGGGAACTAGGCGGATGGAAGCAGGCCCGGACGGCGTCACCAGCAGAGTTGGCCGGAGAGAGAGCCTCGTGCAAGAGTTCGTCAGCATGGGGAGGAGGCTGGCGGAGAACGGCAAGGTGAAGACACAGGAAGGCGGGGCCGCGGGCATCCATGGCGGTCTCCTGCCTCGTGGTCGCCGGCGGCGGCGCCGGTACTCAAACGACGAGGCGAGGTGAAGGAGCACGGGGAGGCGGCTCCATGGTCTTGTTATTTGACGAACCGACCGGAGTTGAGGCAGAGGAGCAGCAGGGCGAAGGAGAGGCCGCTGGTGAAGGTCGGGGCCGGAGCTCTTGCTGGCAACGAGGTCGAGGCGGGTTGGTTCTCTGCGAGGAGAAGCAAGAGGAGAGGCAGCGCGGGAGGCGGGCACTCCGGCGTGGACGAGCGCTGGTCGGAGAGAGAGGGGGCACTGGGAGGACGGTGCTGTTGGGGAGGAAGGCGAGGCGATGGAACGGGCGAGCGGTGCAGTGCGAGGAAGGAGAGGTGAGGAGCGTGCGCCATGGCCCGAGAGAGAGGCAGCAGGGGAGAGGAGAGGAGCGCGCGTGGGGAGGAGATGGGATCGGGATCCCTGGTGCGATGCGTGTTTGTGGCGGCACAGGGAGAACGAGGGAGAAGGAGATGGGATCGGGCGATGCTCTCTGGCGGCGCGAGCAGGGAGACAAGAGGAGAGAGGAGTCGGGCTCCCTGGTGCTAGGTTAAAGAGGAGGTGGGCCGGTCTAGTGGGCTGCAGATGGGCCAGCCAGCTGGGCTCTTTCTCTCTCCCTCATATATCTTCTCTTATCTCCCCAAATCAGGAAAAAATCAAAGAAAAGGAGAATAAAGGAAGTGTTAGGGATAGAATTTGCGCGGGAGGTTAATTTCCCCGGACTCATAAAAATGAGCTTGTTCCGAGAAAATAGGAAAGAGCACACGTGTGAAGTTTGAATTCAAACTCATTTGAATTTAATTCAAATGAGTATGAGAAGGAAGTCGGTATTCGATAGGTCCAAAAATGTTGGGAATTTAGGTAGAGCTCCGGAAACTGACGAAAGAAATAACAAGACAAGTTTGGCGACCAAACTTGAAGCGGAAAAGGGCATGTGATAAATTGCAAGTGTGTTATAGGTGATTCCAAAAATGGAATATTTAATATAGCTCCCTAATATCGGGAGGATATGTTATAAAGAGAATCACCATGTGAATTCCCTCGGTTTAAATGGATCGAAGATCCACACGGTTTATTTAGTTGAGTTAAGAAAAAGAAATGACATGATGGCATGATGACATGATGCAATGCACATGATGCAATGACGAATGCAATGAACCAAACAAAACACACGACGAAACCCAGGAACCACGGAAGGCATCTGAAGCTCCGGTCTTGGGGCCTCACAACACTCCACCACTACGGAAGGATCTCGTCCCGAGATCTAGAATGGCACCGGAGGGAAAACGGAAGAGAAAGTGAAGAGGTAAAACTAAGTTGCTTCTTTGACAAATGAGTGAGACCAAAGAACCTTGGGAAGGTTGAACAAGTTGAAAGAAATAAAACAACAGAGAAGAACAAAGTTGAAAACACTCCGTTAGAAAAGCGGAACAAGGAATAACAAATTCGGACAGCACTCCGGTTGAAAAGAGATGCAAGACTTGATAAGGCGAAAAGATCTTGCGCAGAGGACACGACACTCCGGTTAAATGGATTATCACGAAAAGAACACGATCCTGACAACTCTAGATGATGATTGAAAAGAGCAACATCACAAAACCTCCGGAAGAAATGGAAGAATGGAATGGAATGAACGGAGGAGAAAACAATATCTTCTACCCCAAATGAGCTTGAAAGCATGTTTAGTTAAAGGGTCGAACGAAGTTGTTGGAACACTAACAACGAGAGGATAAACTTGAAGTGGGCTTATGGAAAACATCTCAAATTATGAGGTGACAACCTGCCACTCACAGGAAAAGAATTTGATTGATATGACCAAGGAGACGAGAAAAATTATTTCGCCAGGAGGATAAATGAAGAACTTGGATCATTTATAAGCACCATAGATAGCAACGATCCTTAGGGAAAGCTTTAGGTGAAATATAACCCAAGGTAACTCCAATGACGAGATTGATGGATTTAAAATACCTCATTCTTAATAACATGTGAATCATGAAACATGAACTCAAATTATCAAGAATGACATAATACCACCTCCAAAGATACGATAGAAAGAAATTGCACTCCGAATTGCAAGATGAAGAATGCTTGAGCTCCCTAGAAATGAATCTCGATGAAAACTTCGAGAAGGAATTAAATCCTTGATGAAACAACATGTCGAGCCTCCATGAAGAACTCCGGTAACAAAGGAATGAAAAGAAAGAGAAATTGAAAACACAAGGTGAATCCTTGCACTGATTTAGATGGATCTCCGTGATAATTAGAGCTCGGAACTCCGGGGAAGAAAGGATGAAACAAATGAAACTGACAATTTGATAAGCCTCTAGAATAAGGAATTAATCTCTTGGATGAAACAAGAATAAGAATTACATTATGCGTATCCATCCCCAATTTAAATTGATGACAATCAACGGATTTGGCATATTACTTATTCTCGTAGAAAAGATTAAGTTAGATATCGCGCCAACTTGAGAATGCCTTCAACGAAAACACCGGTGGAATCGAAACAACGAATGAATTGATATGATAACGAAAGAAAAGGAATCTTGCACGAACCACCGTAAGAATTAAAATGACTGAAAGAAAGATAAAGGAACACCGGTTAGAATTATGAAATGAACGAGGATACTTGAGAGAATTTAGATACAAGTGAACGAAGGGATCACGAACTGATTAGAAAATATTGAATGATGCACCAGTAAGATTTGGAGAATGATAGCTGAAGGCTGGGAATGAATAAGTCTTCTGAAATGATGGGCTCTGGAGGAAGGAAAAGAGAAAACAACTCATGAAGCGCTCCGGATGGATGAAGAGAATTCCCACAATCGAAAATAATAATGAGATGGTGGCATCAAGCTAGAACCATGAATCTTGAAGAGAATGGAGCAAGATTAAAGAGAAACTCTTCTTCAGTCTTCAAAATCCGAGAATGATGACGAGAAACACCACCATGAATTGTTGAGATACTCCGGAATGAAGAATGGAAAGGTTGAGCCACCGATGAAATCTTTTTTGAAAGATCTTGGAGAAATACATATGACTGATGATAACCCATTCTTATGTCAAACTTCGAAAAGAATTTTACGGATATCTCCGAGAGAATTAGAAGAGTCAGGTAAGATCCTGGGAAAAGACCTGTGGGTTAGGGCCCACTCAAAAGAAACACCGTTGAACTATTACTTGAAAAGAGAGATTGCACCGGTTGAATTAAATGGCTTGAATAAGATAACAACCTCGAAATAACTTGAATGGATTGAGAATGGAAACGAATCTTCTGAGATATCTTTGGCACTCTAGAACAAAAGAATAGCGTGAAGTGGATGATTACGAGGTGCACCGGCATAAGAACACATTTGAAACGAGGAAAAGGATGTGATCACCATCGAAAGATTGCATTGAACACACCGGGGAAGATAAAAGAACAAAGAATGAAAAACTTGAGGCTCCGTGAGAATCTTCATGAGAAACACCGGATAAGAACATTGACGGAAAAAGGATGGGGAGACTTCACAAGAATAAAAGGATACTTGATCAAGAAATCTGAATCCTTGAAGAAACAAGGGTGGGAGGGTGGGAAAAAAACAAAGACAACTAGGGAATGGATGAAACAAACAACGTTGAGAGCTTAGATTGAATCTTGCGGATGTAGAAAATGGCCGGACCCGCTTGAAGAGAAGCACATCGGTTGAAAAGGATTGACGAGGCAGTCTCGATTACCGAGAAGGATTAGTACTCACATAGAAGTAAGAGAACACCGCTTAGGAAAAGGTATGGAATCAACATTTGACTTCGAAGCAACTCGAATACCCCAACTCAAAACAAAAACAAGGATTGGCTTGCAGAATAAGCCGGAACAAACATATGATAGAGATTTCGTCCGAAGTTTTCGTGGTGGGGCCTACACGGGCTCGATAGTACAGCACCATCATGTACAAGGCAGTGCACATGACATACGAAGCGTCCACGAGTCGGCATAGCCAAGGACTCTTTAAGACACAACGAGACCACTGTAAAACCAACCGTGAATAGGCGGACCACTAGACGGCGAACCCCAATTTCATATCATACATCTGTCGGAAAGATATCCTAAGAGCTACTTGAATTCCCACTTAAAAACTCCCAAAATTTTCCGGTTATGCAATCAGGTGTTGGGGATATAGGGGAAGCATAATATCTCACCCAAAACTAGCAAATCCTACATCCAGCTGTATCCATCCTTCAACACATAACCAAGAAACCTTCAGAAATCATCTACCTCAACCTTCGAAAAGCATCCGTTATACGAGTTATGGCAATACTCCCGAACTCCCGCCCCAGTACTAGGTGGCATCGAGGTTATCTCACCAACAACTGCATAAAAGAGATTTTCGATGTCGGCGATCTAAACTCAGGTATTCCAAAACTGTAGCGATAAAATTGTGACGACAACACCTCGGAGCTCAACTCCCCGGGACACTGCCACAACCCCTAAATGACAGGAGGCACCAAGAACAATGTTCTCGTCACAAATCGATCGGAACGATTCCAAGATACCCGCGTGATCCTAAATTTTTTTTAGTGAAATTTGAGAAGAGAAGAGACAAAAGTCTACGTCAGGATGCCTTACCAGACCGATGAAGGGACTGGGGAGTAAAAAGAATTCCTAAACTCTCCGATATATAATTCCTAAAAGACTCAAAACGTTTTTCTAGACTCAACTCGTCCGCTAATTCGATCAAGCAATGGGGCTCCTAAGGTCGGGGAAGGCTCTGATTACCAACTTGAAACGCCCTCAATGCGGCTATATCTCCCACGTGTCGAAGCACGACTTAGAGGCATAACTGCATTGAAAGTAATGCCGCAAGTGAGGTAATCTTCACACAACCCATGTAATACATAAGGGAAAAGAATACATAGTTGGCTTACAATCGCCACTTCACACAATAAATGAATAAAGCATTACATCATCCAAATACAATCAAGGTCCGACTACGGAACCAAAATAAAAGAAGAACCCCAAATGCGACAAGGTCCCCGATCGACCCCAACTGGGCTCCACTACTGATCAACTAGAACAAAACAACACAAAGGACAAGATCTTCATCGAGCTCCTTCTTGAGCTTGGTTGCGTCACCTGCATGATATCATCGGCACCTGCAAACTGGTTTTGGAAGTATCTGTGAGTCACGGGGACTCAGCAATCTCACACCCTCACGATCAAGACTATTTAAGCTTATGGGTAAGGTAAAAGGTATGAGGTGGAGCTGCAGCAAGCGACTAGCATATATGGTGGCTAACATACGCAAATGAGAGCGAGAAGAGAAGGCAAAGCACGGTCGATAAAAGTATGATCAAGAAGTGATCCTAGAACAACCTACGTCAAGCATAACTCCAACACCGTGTTCACTTCCCGGACTCCGCCGAGAAGAGACCGTCACAGTTACACACTCGGTTGATGTATTTTAATTAAGGTCAACTTCAGGTTTTCTACAACCGGACATTAACAAATTCCGATCTGCCCATAACCGCGGGCACGGCTTTCGAAAGTTCAAATCCCTGCATGGGTGTCCCAACTTAGCCCATCACAAGCTCTCACCGTCAACGAAGGATAACCCTTCTCCCGAGACATTCCGATCAGGCTTGGCATCTCGGTTCTACAAGACAACTTCGACAAGGTAAAACAAATCCAGCAACACCGCCCGAATGTGCCGACAAATCCCGATAGGAGCTGCACATATCTCGTTCTCAGGGAACACTCAGATGAGACATCATACGAGTAAAACCAAACCTCAAGTTGCCCCGAGGTGGCCCCGCAGTCTGCTCGGTCGGACCAACACTCAGAGGAGCACTGGCCCAGGGGGGTTTAAATAAAGATGACCCTTGAGTCCGCGAAACCCAAGGGAAAAACAGGCTAGGTGGCGAATGGTAAAACCAAAGTTGGGCATTGCTGGAAGAATTTTATTCAAGGCGAACTGTCAAGGGGTTCCCATTATTACCCAACCGCGTAAGGAATGCAAAATCCGGGAACATAACACCGATATGACGGAAACTAGAGCGGCAAGAGTGGAACAAAACACCAGGCATAAGGCCGAGCCTTCCACCCTTTACCAAGTATATAGATGCATTAATTAAATAAGAGATATTGTGATATCCCAACAAAAATCCATGTTCCAAACATGGAACAAGCTCCAATCTTCACCTGCAACTAACAACGCTATAAGAGGGGCTGAGCAAAGCGGTAACATAGCCAAACAACGGTTTGCTAGGTCAAAGTGAGTTAGAGGCTTGGCTCAACAATATGGGATGCATGATAAGCAAGTGGTAGGTATCGCAGCATAGGCATAGCAAAAGAGCGAGCAACTAGCAAGCAAAGATAGAAGTGATTTCGAGGGTATGGTCATCTTGCCTGAGATCCCGCAAGGAAGAAGAACGAGTCCATGAAGAAGACAAACGGACGTAGTCAAACAGATCCTCACAACACGACGTTATCGGAACTAACCCGAAGAAGCAACACCGGAAAGAAGCAAACAACATAGTGAACAAACATCACATAAGCGTGGCACGATGCGCAAACAAGTATGATGCATGTCCGGTTTAATGAAGCATGACATGTCAAAGTGCACAAGCAATCCTACAAATTAAGTGGAGCTCAATATGCAATGAGTTGCATATTGAGGACCACTACATCAATTATTTAGTTCTCTCTCGGTTATGAACCCAACAATATTAAATGTTGTTAAACATGTCAAGAGATGATACATAACAAAACTATACCATCTAAACAATTTAAATGGGGCCGGATATAACAAGCAACAAATCCGGTAAATCCCCATATGCATTAGTAATTTAATGCAAACAACAATTTAAACATTCTTGAAGTTGTTATCATGATGTGGATGACATGCACGTTTATGCAATATTTATGAATATGTTGATATGAGCATATAAAGAAGCATTTGTCATCGTGGCGGAAAAGAAAAGGGGTGCCACGACACGGTAACAATAACGGTGCCACGACAACGTTCCGGTTCCTCGATTGAGATACCGATGCAAAGGAGAAGTGTGCGGATGCGTGCAAAAGATGGTGGGGCGCCCCCGGATACCGGGTGTCCCACGAGTTGGCGACAAGGAAACGAGTGCCAAAACGGACACGGTGCAAACACGAGCATCTCAGACATCACACAAGCATTAGTTCACGGGCGGTCGTCTCGGCTGTTATACCTTCGGAGCGTGCAAAGGGGACGGTTCTCGTTCATAGAGGGAAGTAGGCATTCTCGCGATGCCGGTAGTGGAAGTAGTCGATCTCGCATGCTCTAGGGTTGACGGTAGAGGTTCTCGCGATCTCGGCGACGGTAGTGGTACATGTTTATCAGTAGTCGAAAATGACGATCCGGAGAGGGTACTTGGCAACATGCACGTTGTCGGTAGTTGTACACAAACGTAGTCGGACTTGATGGGTTCGAGGTCTCCGGACGTAGTGGTACGTGTTCGTTTTTCGGGCAGGTACTTGGCGTTCTTCGGTCATAGGTATTTGACGTTTTGCTACCCGGGTCTTCGGCGACGGTCGTTGTACACCTGACGTTGGGGTACTTGTCAGTCTATGAAGTCGATCTCAGAGGTCTTGTCGGATCCACAGCGACGGTTGTTGTTCACTCGACGGCCTTCGGCGATGGTAGTCGTACACGGTTTGTAGAGGTACTTGACGTGTTCAGACTAATCGGTCTCGATTCTTGCGACGGTAGATGAACTTGACGTATCCGAGGGTACTTGACGAACGCCGTGGTACTTGTCGGTCCGGGTCTTTGTAGTTTTGTGGTATTTGGGGCTTGGGATTGCATCTAGGGTTCCATGCGTCCACGGCAACATATCGCGGGTGAAAAGAGGCATTGACTTCGCGCGATTCTGGCCAAGGTCTCGGCATCTTGTATAGGAGCTCGATGGAATGACCGAGCTTGGCTCGTACGACGCATAAGCAGACGCTCAGGAGGAGAGCAAGCCGCAGGTGTGACAGGGACGAGGCGGATCTGGGCAACATGCACGATGGCGCTGGGAACTAGGCGGATGCAAGCAAGTCCGGACGGCGTCACCAGCAGAGTTGGCCGGAGAGAGAGCCTCGTGCAAGAGTTCGTCGGCATGGGGAGGAGGCTGGCAGAGAACGGCGAGGTGAAGACACAGGAAGGCGGGGCCGCGGGCATCCATGGCGGTCTCCTGCCTCGTGGTCGCCGGCGGCGGCGCCGGTACACAAACGACGAGGCGAGGTGAAGGAGCACGGGGAGGCGGCTCCATGGTCTTGTTATTTGACGAACCGACTGGAGTTGAGGCAGAGGAGTAGCAGGGTGAAGAAGAGGCCGCTGGTGAAGTTCGGGGCTGGAGCTCCTGCTGGCAGCGAGGTCGAGGCGGGTTGGTGCTCTGCGAGGAGAAGCAAGAGGAGAGGCAGCGCGGGAGGCAGGCACTCCGGCGTGGACGAGCGCTGGTCGGAGAGAGAGGGGGCACTGGGAGGACGGTGCTGTTGGGGAGGAAGGCGAGGCGATGGAACGGGCGAGCAGTGCAGCGCGAGGAAGGAGAGGTGAGGAGCGTGTGCCATGGCCCGAGAGAGAGGTAGCAGGGGAGAGGAGAGCAGCGCGCGTGGGGAGGAGATGGGATCGGGATCCCTGGTGCGATGCGTGTTTGCGGCGGCACAGGGAGAACGAGGGAGAAGGAGATGGGATCAGGCGATGCTCTCTGGCGGCGCGAGCAGGGAGACAAGAGGAGAGAGGAGTCGGGCTCCCTGGTGCTAGGTTAAAGAGGAGGTGGGCCGGTCTAGTGGGCTGCAGATGGACCAGCCAGCTAGGCTCTTTCTCTCTCCCTCATATATCTTCTCTTATCTCCCCAAATCAGGAAAAAATCAAAGAAAAGGAGAATAAAGGAAGTGTTAGGGACAGAATTTGCGCGAGATGTTAATTTCCCTGGACTCATAAAAATGAGCTTGTTCCGAGAAAATAGGAAAGAGCGCACGTGTGAAGTTTGAATTCAAACTCATTTGAATTTAATTCAAATGAGTATGAGAAGGAAGTCGGTATTCGATAGGTCCAAAAATGTTGGGAATTTAGGTAGAGCTCCGGAAACTGAAGAAAGAAATAACAAGACAAGTTTGGGGACCAAACTTGAAGCAGAAAAGGGCATGTGATAAATTGCAAGTGTGTTATAGGTGATTCCGAAAATGGAATATTTAATATAGCTCCCTAATATCGGGAGGATATGTTATAAAGAGAATCACCATGTGAATTCCCTCGGTTTAAATGGATTGAAGATCCATACGGTTTATTTAGTTGAGTTAAGAAAAAGAAATGACATGATGGCATGATGACATGATGCAATGCACATGATGCAATGACGAATGCAATGAACCAAACAAAACACACGACGAAACCCGGAAACCACGGAAGGCATTTGAAGCTCCGGTCTTGGGGCGTCACACTCTTCTCTTACATTAGTATTCTCTTCATCCTATATTTGTTTTCTTTTCTTTATGTAATTGGCAATATAAGGATTTTCAATGCAATTCACCGCACAATACATAAAAATTTCTTTTAGATCAATATCGAGGAATTTCTCAAGGTTATATTCTGGAATATGCTTAGTTATACGTTTCATTTCTTCAT
Source organism: Triticum urartu (assembly GCF_056163025.1). Taxonomy (NCBI): domain Eukaryota; kingdom Viridiplantae; phylum Streptophyta; class Magnoliopsida; order Poales; family Poaceae; genus Triticum; species Triticum urartu. The sequence goes on from NC_141875.1 coordinate 563,964,951, forward strand.
AACCCAAAAGCAAACTAAGTTCATTATGATGTGCAAGGGAAATCAAATCATCACAATTTTTGGACACGATACGATCATGAAACAATTTGCATTGGAGATTTAAATGACCATGTTCATTGCAAAGTTCACAAGTATGGAGAAGAAATTTTAAATTTTCAGCACAAACATCTAGCCTTTCTTGCAACCACTTAGTTTCCAAATACTTATGCCTCTTGCAAAATCTATCTTCCCTATTTGGTGTGTACTTGCAAACTCTATGCACTCCACAAAAATTGACATGCTTATAAGAGACATCTGTATCATGACTAGTGCAATCATCATTAGTACTATGGATATTCAAGGAGTTCATACTAACAACATTGCAATCATGCTCATCATTCAAAGATTTAGTGCCAAACATTTTAGAGACTTCTTATTCTAGCATTTGAGCAAAATTTTCCTTTCCTTCATTCTCTTGAAAGATATTAAAAAGATGAAGTGTATGAGGCAAACTCAATTCCATTTTTTGTAGTTTTCTTTTATAAACTAAACTAGTGCTAAAACAAGAAACAAAAAGATTCGATTGCAAGATATAAAGATATACCTTCAAGCGCTAACCTCCCCGGCAATGGCGCCAGAAAAGAGCTTGATGCCTACTACACAACCTTCTTCTTGTAGACGTTGTTGGGCCTCCAAGTGCAGAGGTTTGTAGGACAGTAGCAAATTTCCCTCAAGTGGATGACCTAAGGTTTATCAATCCGTGGGAGGTGTAGGATGAAGATGGTCTCTCTCAAGCAACCATGCAACCAAATAACAAAGAGTCTCTTGTGTCCCCAACGCACCCAATACAATGGTAAATTGTATAGGTGCACTAGTTCGGCGAAGACATGGTGATACAAGTGCAATATGGATGGTAGATAAAGGTTTTTGTAATCTAAAAATATAAAAACATCAAGGTAACTAATGATAAAAGTGAGCACAAACGGTATTGCAATGCGTTGAAACAAGGCCTAGGGTTCATATTTTCACTAGTGCAAGTTCTCTCAACAATAATAACATAATTGGATCATATAACTATCCCTCAACATGCAACAAAGAGTCACTCCAAAGTCATTAATAGCGGAGAACAAACAAAGAGATTATTGTAGGGTACGAAACCACCTGAAAGTTATCCTTTCTGATCGATCTATTCAAGAGTCCGTAGTAAAATAACATGAAGCTATTCTTTCCGTTCAATCTATCATAGAGTTCGTACTAGAATAACACCTTAAGACACAAATCAACCAAAACCCTAATGTCACCTAGATACTCCAATGTCACCTCAAGTATCCGTGGGTATGATTATACGATATGCATCACACAATCTCAGATTCATCTATTCAACCAACACAAAGAACTTCAAAGAGTGCCCCAAAGTTTCTACCGGAGAGTCATGACGAAAACGTGTGCCAACCCCTATGCATATATAAGTTCACGAGGTCACGGAACTCGCAAGTTGATCACCAAAACATACATCAAGTGGATCACATGATATCCCATTGTCACCACAGATAAGCACGTGCAAGACATACATCAAGTGTTCTCAAATCCTTAAAGACTCAATCCGATAAGATAACTTCAAAGGGAAAACTCAATTCATCACAAGAGAGTGGAGGGGGAGAAACATCATAAGATCCAACTATAATAGAAAAGCTCGCGATACATCAAGATTGTTCCACCTCAAGAACACGAGAGAGAGAGAGAGATCAAACACATAGCTACTGGTACATACCCTCAGCCCCGAGGGAGAACTACTCCCTCCTCGTCATGGAGAGCGCCGGGATGATGAAGATGGCCACCGGAGAGGGATTCCCCCCTCCGGCAGGGTGCCAGAATGGTTCTAGATTGGTTTTTGGTGACTACGGAGGCTTTTGGCGGCGGAACTCCCGATCTATTCTACTCCTCAATGTTTCTAGGGTATATGGATATATATATAGGCGAAAGAAGTCGGTCTGGGGAGCCACGAGGGGCCCATGAGGTAGGGGGCGCGCCCCCACCCTCGTGGTGGCCTCGGGACTCTTCTGGCCCAACTCCGGTACTCCGTGGGCTTCTTCTGGTCCAAAAATTATCTCCGTGAAGTTTCAGGTCAATTGGAATCCGTTTGGTTTCCTTTTCTGCGATGCTCAAAATCAACGAAAAAACAAAAACTTGCACTGGGCTCTAGGTTAATAGGTTAGTCCCAAAAATCATATAAAATATCATATAAATGCATATAAAACATCCAAGGTTGATAATATAATAGCATGGAACAATAAAAAATTATAGATACGTTGGAGACCTATCTGTGCCCATACCCGATACTCAATTATCTTTTGGCGATGAAGATGGTGGTGGTGAAGAGATCTTGTCCTCGGATTTCCATGGCAGTGGTCTTCCGTCATGAGAGGAGGAGTGAGTCTCACGGGTCCTGCAACTAGCAGCCAAACTCATACCTTTAAACCTCGCCTCATATTCAAAGACTTGGTTTTGGAGATCATAGATCTGGCTTTGGAGGAAGTTGATTTGCTCGTTGAGGGTGAAGATTATGTCCTTCATGGGCTTGCCATCCACCTTGAGATCACGAGAGAGGTCCATGATCATGAGGTGATTGGCATCGAGCCCACGCTCCACCATCCCCTTGCACCTGCAGACATCTTGCTCCATAGCGTCAAGTCTGTCCTCCACAGTTCCCGGCCCCTTGGGACATGGCACATCGCGATGGTGAAGAACCCCCTCATGCATCTGGATGGTCTAAGGGTCTTGCGCCACCTCCCGCAGATATGGGTTGATGACGTTCTTGAAGAACTTGTCCTTGGAGGAGCTTGAGGTGGCCATGGTAGATGGGGTCTGGCAGAAAAACATCGAGAAAAGAGAACAGAGGATTTCTCCACGATATGGTGATCAACAGGTTCGGGTAGTATATATAGATTTTTTATCTTGGGGGACAAGCAAACGGAATAAAAACGGAGTTCGGAAGGTGTCCCAGGTGGGCACAACCCACCTGGGTGCGCGCTTCCCGGTAGTTTCTTATTTTCCTATTTTTCTAAATATTCCAAAACTGTCAAAAATTATTTTTCCGGATTTTTCAGAGTTCGTTTACTTACCATATCACATACCTCCTTATTTTCATGATTCTGGAGTGTTCTGGAAGGACTCTTTTATGTGTTCTTCCGGTGTCATAGTTTGGATAATATTACTTTCAACATTAGTGGGTGTACCTGAGATATAATGTTTTATCCGTTGCCCATTGACAACCTTCAGGTTAGTACCTTCGGCATTATTTATTTTGATGGCTCTAGACCGGTAAACCTGCTCGATAACATAGGGGCCTTCCCATTTTGAGAGGAGTTTTCCTGCAAAGAATCTGAAACGAGAGCTGTACAAAAGAACATATTCTCCGACTTTAAACTCACATTTTTGGATTCTTTTGTCATGCCATCTTTTAACTTTTTCTTTGAATAATTTTGCATTTTCATAAGCTTGGGTTCTCCATTCATCTAATGAGCTAATATCAAATAACCTCTTTTCACCAGCGAGTTTGGAATCATAGTTAAGCTCTTTGATTGCCCAATAAGCTTTATGTTCTAACTCAAGAGGCAAATGACAAGCTTTTCTATAAACCATTTTATAAGGAGACATACCCATAGGATTTTTATATGTTGTTCTATAAGCCCAAAGTGCATCATCTAATTTCTTAGACCAATTCTTCCTGGACCTATTGACAGTCTTTTTTAGAATTAATTTTATTTCTCTATTGCTAAGTTCAACTTGACCACTAGACTAAGGATGATAAGGTGATGCAATTCTATGGTTAACATCATACTTGGCAAGCATTTTACGGAAAGCACCATGAATAAAGTGTGAACCACAATCAGTCATTAAATATCTAGGAACTCCAAACCTCGGGAAAATAACTTCGTTAAGCATTTTAATAGAGGCGTTGTGATCAGCACTGCTAGTTGGAATAGCTTCTACCCATTTAGTAACATAATCAACAACAACCAAAATATGTGTATACCCATTAGAGGAAGGAAAATGTCCCTTGTAATCAAATCCCCAAACATCAAATGGTTCAATAGCAAGTGAATAATTCATAGGAATTTCTTGACACTTACCGATATTACCTATTCTTGGGCATTCATCACAAGATAACGCGAACTTACGGGCATCCTTGACGGGAGTAGGCCAATAAAATCCAGTTTGCAATACCTTGTGAGCAGTTCTATCTCCAACATGATGCCCTCCATAAGCTTCAGAGTGACATTTCCGCAGGATTTGTCCCTGTTCATTCTCAGGTACACAACGTCTAATAATACCATCTACTCCTTCTTTATAAAGATGTGGGTCATCCCAAAAGTAATGTCTTAAATCATAGAAGAATTTTTTTCTTTTGTTGATATGTAAAGCTAGGTGGTAAATATTTAACAACAACGTAATTAGCATAGTCATAATACCATGGAGTACTATGAGCAACATTTATTGCAGCTAACTGCTCATCAGGAAAACTATCATCAATAGGTAGTGGGTCATCAGGCACATTTTCAAGCCTAGACAGGTTATCAACTACGGGGTTCTCAGCTCCTTTCCTATCAATGATATGTAAATCAAATTCTTGTAACAAGAGAACCCATCTAATAAGTCTAGGTTTAGCATCTTTCTTTTTCATAAGATATTTAATAGCAGCATGATTAGTGTGAATAATTACTTTGGAATCAACAATATAAGGTCTAAATTTATCACAAGCAAACACCACTGCTAAGAATTCTTTTTCAGTAGTAGCATAGTTTCGTTGAGCACTATCTAGAGTTTTACTAGCATAATGAATAACATTCAATTTCTTATCAACTCTTTGTCCTAGAAAAACACCAACAACATAATCGCTAGCATCACACATAATTTCAAAAGGCAAGTTCCATTCAGGTGGTTGAACAATAGGTGCAGAAATTAAGGCTTTCTTAAGTGTTTCAAAGGCTTCTAAAAAATCATGATCAAAACAAAATGAATATCCTTTTGCAAAAGATTTGTAAGAGGCCTAGAAATTTTAGAAAAGGCTTTGATAAATCTCCTATAGAAACCAGCATGACCTAAGAAACTATGAATACCTTTGATATCTTTAGGACATGGCATTTTCTCAATTGCATCAACGTTTGCTTTGTCCACTTCATTACCTCTTTCAGGAATTTTATGACCCAAGACAATGCCTTCATCAACCATAAAGTGGCACTTCTCCCAATTCAAGACAAGATTTGTTTGTTCACATCTATGCAAAACTCGATCAAGATTACTTAAAAAATCATCAAAAGACTTCCCATAAACAGATAAGTCATCCATGAAAACCTCAACAACCTTTTCACAAAAGTCACAGAATATAGCAGTCATACATGTTTGAAAAGTAGCAGGTGCATTACATAAACCGAAAGGCATACGTCTGTATGCATAGGTTCCAAAGGGACAAGTAAAAGTGGTCTTTTCTTGGTCGGGTTGAGAAACAGGTATTTGTGAAAAACCAGAATATCCATCAAGGAAGCAAAAATGTGTGTGCTTAGATAATCTTTCAAGCATTTTATCAATAAAAGATAGAGGGTAATGATCTTTTCTAGTTGCTTCGTTTAATTTTCTAAAATCAATTACCATTCTATAGCCGGTAACAATTTTTTGTGGAATAAGTTCATTCTTATCATTAGGAACAAAGGTTATACCTCCTTTCTTAGGGACACAATGAATAGGACTTACCCATCTACTATCAGCTATAGGATAAATTATACCTGTTTCCAGAATTTTTAAAATTTCCGTTCTTACCACTTCCTTCATCTTCGGATTTAACCGACGTTGGTGATCAACAACGGGTTTAGCATTAGGTTCCATATTAATTTTGTGCTGACATAGAGTGGGACTAATGCCCTTTAAATCATCAAGAGTATATCCAATAGCAGCTCGGTGCTTCCTTGGAACTTTCAATAATCTTTCTTCTTCATGTTCTGAAAGGTTAGCACTAATAATAACAGGATATATCTTCTTTTCATCAAGATAAGCATATTTTAAAGTGTCTGGCAATTTTTTTAATTCAAAAACATGATCACCTTTAGGTGGAGGAGGACCTCCTAGAGTTTCAATAGGCAAATTGTGTTAAAGTAGAGGACGTTGTTCAAACAAAATCTTATCTATTTCATTTCTTTCATGCATATGTAAATCATTTTCATGGTCCAGAAAATATTATTCTAGAGGATCAGTAGGAGGCACTGCAATAGAAGCAAGACCAATTAATTCATCCTTACTATAGGCAATTCTTTTTCATGAAGCTTTCTACTAAACTTGGAAAAATTAAACTCATGAGACTCATCACCAAAACTAACACCGACAGTTTTCTTCTCACAGTCAATTTTAGCATTAACGGTGTTCAAGAAAGGTCTACCAAAGATAATGGGACAAAAATCATCTTGTGGGGAACCATGAACTAGAAAATCAGTTTGATATTTTATTTTCCCACACAAGACTTCAACATCTCTAACAATCCCAATTGGTGAGATAGTGTATCTATTAGCAAGTTTAATAGTAACATATATGTCTTCTATGTCTGCAGGTGCTATGTCATTCATAATTTCTTGATATGAAGTGTAAGGAATAGCACTCACACTAGCACCTATGTCACATAAACCATGATAAAAATGATCTCCTATTTTAACTGAGACAACGGGCATGCCAACAACAGGTCTATGTTTATCCTTTTTATCACGTTTGGCAATTCTAGCAGCTTCTTCACAAAAGTAAATAACATGCCCATCCATATCTTCTTCCAAGAGATCTTTAACCATAGCAATACTAGGTTCGACTTTAATTTGTTCATCAGGTTTAGGTGTTCTAACATAGCTTTTGTTAACCACAGTTGAAACTTTAGCGTGTTCCTTTATCCTAACAGGGAAAGGTAGTTTCTCAATATAAACAGAAGGAACAACTGGATCAACATTATAAAGTACAGTTTCTTATTTAACTGGCACAGGTTCTTTAATTTCTTCTTTAATAGGTGCGTGATACTTAAACCACTTCTCCTTAGGGAGATCAACATGAGTAGCAAATGATTCACAAAAGGAGGCTACTATCTCAAAGTCAAGTCCATATTTAGTGCTAAACTTTTGAAAAGCATCGGTATCCATAAAAGATTTAACACAATCATACTTAAGTTTAATACCTGACTCTTTACCTTCGTCGAGTTCCCAATCTTCAGAGTTGTGTTTAATTCTTTCCAAAAGATCCCACCGGAATTCAATAGTCTTCTTCATAAAAGAACCAACACAAGATGTATCAAGCATAGTTTGATCATTACGAGAAAGCATAGCATAAAAGTTCTGGATAATAATTTCTCTTGAGAGCTCATGATTGGGGCATGAATGTAACACTGACTTAAGCCTCACATAAGCTAGAGTGGTACTATCTCCTTCACGAGTCCAAAAATTCCGATCACGATGAACTAGATGCATAGGATAATTTTTTGATGGAACTCCAATTTCAAATGATTCCAATTCCAAGATCCAATATCATCGCATAGTCTATACCATGCCAATGATTTTCCCTTCAAAGATAAAGGGAAAACCTTTTTCATAACTTCATCTCTGGGTAAACCTACAAGCTTGAACAATCCACAAATTTGTTCTACATATATCACATGCAAATCAGGATGTTCGGTTCCATCTCCTGCATAAGGATTAGCTAGCAGTTGTTCTATCATACCCGAAGGAATTTCATATTCAATATTTTCAGTAGGTGCAATAGGTTGAGGGGTAGCTAATCGCGGTTTCGGTCGAGGTGAAGATACCCCGAACAAACCCCTCAAAGGATTTTTTGCCATAGTAACAAGTGACAATAAATTTCAGCACACTATATAAATGTTTCCTTACCAAAGGTTCTTCACTCCCCGGCAATGACGCCAAAAAATAGCCTTGATGACCCATAAGTATAGGGGATCAATTGTATCTGTTTTAGATAAGTAAGAATGTCGAACCCAACGAGGAGTAGAAGGAAATGACAAGTGGTTTTCAGCAAGGTAATGTCTGCAAGTGCTGAAATTGTAAGTAGCAGAGTAGTTTGATAGCAAGGTAATTTGTAACGAGCAAGTAACGACAGTAGTGACAAAAGTGCAGCAAGGTAGCCCAATCCTTTTGAGGTAAAGGATATGCCAAAACGGTCTCTTATGATAAGAAAAGCATTCTTGAGGGTACACGGGATTTTCATCTAGTCACTTTCATCATGTTGGCTTAATTCGTGTTCGGTACTTTGATAATTTGATATGTGGCTGGTCCGGTGCTTTGGTGCCATTCTTACTTGAAAAAACATCATACTTATGATTAACCCTCCCGCAAGCATCCGCAACTACGAGAAAAGTATTAAGAATAAATTCTAACCATAGCATTAAACTTTTGGATCCAATCGGTCCCTTACGGAGTAGCACATAAACCGGGGTTTAAGCTTCTGTCACTCTCGCAACCCATCATCTAATTTCTACTCCACAATGCATTCCCTTAGGCCCAAATATGGTGAAGTGTCATGTAGTCGACGTTTGCATGACACCACTAAGGGAATTACAACATACATACTATCAAAATATCGAACACATGATTACTTGCAACATGATTTCTCCCGTGACCTCAAGAACAAAAGTAACTACTCACAAATGATAATCATGCTCAAGATCAGAGGGGTATTAAATAGCATATTGGATCTGAACATATAATCTTCCACCAAATAAACCATATAGTAATCAACTACAAGATGTAATCAACACTACTAGTCACCCACAAGCACCAATCTATAGTTCCGGTAACAAGATTAAACACAAGAGATGAACTAGGTTTTGAGAGGAGATGGTGTTGTTGAAGATGTTGATGGAGATTGCCCTCCCCAAGATGGAAGAGTTCTTGGTGATGATGACAACGATGATTTCCCCCTCCGGGAGGGAAGTTCCCCCGGCGGAATCGCTCCGCCGGAGGGAAAAAGTGCTCCTGCCCAAGTTCCGCCTCGAGACGGTGGCGCTCCATCCCGAAAGTCCTCTCCTGTTTTTTCCTAGGTCAAAATGACTAATATACCAGAAGATGGGCACCAGAGGTGGTCCTGGGGGAGCACAACCCACCAGGGCGCGCCTGGGCTCCCTAGCGCGCCAGGTGGGCTGTGCCCACCTGGTGGGCCCCCTCTAGTAGTTATTTGCTCCAATATTCCTCATATATTTGATAAAAAGTCTCTGTGAAGTTTCAGCTTGTTTGGATTTGTGTAGAATAGGTGGCCTGACGTAGCTTTTCCAGGTCCAGATTTCCAGCTGCCGGAATTCTCCTTCTTTGTGTGTACCTTGCATATTATGAGAGAAAAGGCACTAGAATTGCTCCAAAAAACATTATTATGGATAAAAACATCATGAACAACAGTAAGAAAACATGATGCAAAATGGATGTATTAGTTTTCAGCAAGGTGATGTATGCAAGTTCTGAAATTGTAAGTAACAAACTAGTTTGATAGCAAGATATTTTATAACGAGCAAGTAATGATAATAGTAACAAAAGTGCATCAAGGTAGCCCAATATTTTTGAGGGAAAGGACAGGCCAAAACGGTCTCTTATAGTAAGCAAAGCGTTCTTCAAGGTACACGGGAATTTCATCTAGTCACTTTCATCATGTTGATTCGATCCGTGTTCGCTACTTTGATAATTTGATATGTGGGTGAACCAGTGCATAGGTGTTGCTCTTACTTGAACAAACCTCCTACTTATGATTAACCCCCTCACAAGCATCCACAACTATGACAAAAGTATTAAGGATAAATCCTAACCATAACATTAAACTTTTGGATCCAACCGGTCCCTTACGGAATATCACATAAACTAGGGTTTGAGCTTCTATCACTCTCACAACCAATCATCTAATAACTACTCCAAAATGCATTCCCTTAGGCCCAAATATGGTGAAGTGTCATGTATTCAATGTTCACATGACACCACTAAGGGAATCACAACATACATACTATCAAAATATCAAACACATATCAAGTTCACATGATTACTTGCAACATGATATCTCCCGTGACCTCAAGAACAAAAGTAACTACTCACAAGTGATGAACATGCTCAAGATCAGAGGGGTATTAAATAGCATATTAGATCTGAACATATAATCTTCCACCAAATAAATCATATAGTAATCAACTACAAGATGTAATCAACACTACTAGTCACCCACAAGAACCAATATATATAGTTCCGGTAACAAGATTGAACATAAGAGATGAACTAGGGTTTGAGATGAGATGGTGCTATTGAAGATGTTGATGGAGATTGCCCTGCCCAAGATGGGAGAGTTGTTGGTCATGATGATGACAATGATTTCCCCCTTCGGGATGGAAGTTCCCTCGGCGGAATCACTCCGCCGGAGGGCAAAAGTGCTCCTACCCAAGTTTTGCCTTGAGACGGCGGCGCTCCATCCCGAAAGTCTTCCCCTTATTTTTTCTAGGTCAAAATGACTTATATACCAGAAGATGGGCACCAGAGGTTGGCCTGGGTGAGCACAACCCACCAGGGTGCGCTTGGGCTCCTTGGCATGCCCAGGTGGGTTGTACCCACCTGGTGGGCCCCCTCTAGTACTTATTGGCTCCAATATTCCTCATATATTCCATAAAAAATCTCCGTAAAGTTTCAGCGTGTTTGGAGTTGTGCATAATAGGTAGCCTGACGTAGCTTTTCCAGGACCAGATTTCCAGCTGCCAGAATTCTCCCTCTTTGTGTGTACCTTGCATATTATGAGACAAAAGGCATTAGAATTACTCCAAAAGCATTATTATGCATAAAAACATCATAAATAATAGTAAGAAAACATGATGCAAAATGGACGTATCAACTCCCCCAAGCTAAGACCTCGCTTGTCCTCAAGCGAAAACCGAAATCAAAAAACATGTCCACATGCTTAGAGAGAGAGAGAGAGAGAGAGAGAGAGGTGTCGATAAAAAAACAAAATACAAACATAGAAGCATCATGTGAATTATTATAACAGCAGCAAACTTTAACATAAAACTTTTATCATAGGACTTTTATCATAGACTTCTCATGAATAAGTAACAATTCATCACACTATCGAAGTATAAAGCATAAACTCTATTAGAAACCAACAAACTATGTTCTCAGTTAACTTTGCAACTACAATTCATCATCTTTTCAGGAAGGGTCACGTATCGGAGCCTTTAGACAAGTCCACATACTCAACCATCATTTAGTCTTCTATGATTGCTAACACTCATCGCATAAACATGAGCAAAACGTTTCAACCGGACACATAGAAATATAGGGGCTTATAGTTTTGCCTCCCAACGAATTCACCTCAAGGGTGATGTCAACAATAATAACTCCTACCACCCATATTCAACTGGACATATGTGCCTATATCTTTCCTCACCACATGATGCTTGCCAAAGGAGAAAAATAAAAAGGAATAGAGAGAAAAACTTTGACTCTTGTATAAAAGTAAATACATAAAAGTAAAAGATATGCCCTTCGCAGAGGGAAGCAGAGGTTGCCATGCGCTTATTTGTTTGTATGCTCAACCCCTTAGTGCAAAAGAATGTCATGCTGTATTGCCCCTTGTGATGGCAACCTTTATTATGCAGTCTGTCGCTTTTATTCTTCACCATCACAAGTTCGTACAATGCTCAATTTTCGCTTACACTAAATGGTCTGACACATTTAGAAGCAATTTTTATTGCCTGATTGCACCGATGACAACTTACTTGAAGGATATTACTCAATCCTTAGGTAGGTATGGTGGACTCTCAAAAATAGATTTGGGTTTAAGGGTTTTTGGATGCACAAGTAGTATCTCTACTTAGTGCGGAATTTTTGGTTAGCAAAGATGGGGGCAAGCACCCCATGTTGAAGGATCTATGACAATATAACTTCGATGTGAATATCGACAAACATAAATCATTATGTTGTCTTCCTTTTCCAACGTCAACAATTATGGCATATAATATTTTGATGGGGGCTCACAATCACAAAAGATTTCCAGGATAGAATATTTATATGTCAATCTTCTTTTCCCTTATTAATTCTTTCATCAGTTGCATCATTGACAAATTTCTATGTTTGTCAATGTCTAATAAAATTTTCTACTTATATTTTTCCTTATGTGGTGTCATCACCTACCATAAGATTAGCATATGATCTTTCTCATTTATTTCCTTTCTTTTTATTGGAACATGATAGTAAAGGAAGCAAAAACTCAAACTAAACTTTACTATATATCTCGCACTCGATTACAAGGATAGATCACTAAGCAAACTCTCGAAAAGCAAGGATAGAACTAGAATTTTATTCATCTAAAGCAAAAGATAACTATGGATCGAACTAAAATAAGTAAAGGCAAAAGATAGTGGGGTGATACGATACCGGGGCACCTCCCCCAAGCTTGCTGGAAGCCAAGGGGAGTGCGCATACCCAATACTCAGTTTTCTTTTGGTGATGAAGAAGGTGGTGGTGATGACATAGCACTACTATAGGATGCTGCTAACGCGACACTACGATGAGAGACCCTTCGAGAAACTATGTGCGATGCAATAATCACAAACGGTGCTATATGAAAACCGTCAGAAATGTATAAAACATTTGGATGACGGATGCATCAAACACGGTTCAGGTTTTAGTTGCGTGTGCGATGAAGGGCATACGGTTCAGTTCAATTAACTGTTTGCGATGAGGAGGAACAAAAGAAATGGGCAGCCAGATGAAGGCGTGTGCGATACACAGCATACGGTTCACTCGGATGAACTGTTTGTGATTAGGCAACAGAAAAGAAACGGTCAGCCAGATCAAGGTGTGTGTGATTGAGGGCAAACGCTTCAGAAGGATTAACTATTTGCGATTAGGCAACATAACAGGAACGAGTCAGCCAGATCAAAGTGTATGTGATTGATGACATACACTTCACATGGGTGAATTGTTTGCGATTAGCCACAACAAACTAAAACAGTTAGATAGATCAACGTGTGTGCGCTAGACGGGCACACACATTCTAACTAAAAGAACCATGCGCGATGGTGCTGACATTGCCTATTGCGGTGCACCCTATGGTGCAAACACCACGTACGCGGCTGAGAAGGCATACGTGCCCACATTACGCCTTCCAGGAATAGTGCCGCACTTATAACCGTCAGTAAATTTTGAGCACGCGTCCCGTCACATTCCAAATTGCAAACCTGTTCACAACGATCAAAACCTAAATGGTTTCCCACTTAGGAGCATATTAATATGCGGTTATAAATACTACTACTCAAGGATAACTGCACATTCCTCCTCAACTCCTCATCCAAAAAAAGTCAAAAACGAACAAGTCATTCATCATCGTTCCCTTGCGTCCGCCATGGCGAGCGTGAGTTTTGGGTCGAGAGATTGCCACCAGAGTAAGGCGAGCCTGGAAGCGGGAGCACGAGAGATGTCCCGCCTCGCCGCGAAAGCAGCCAACATGTCCCGCCGCACGGTCGTAGCAGCAGAGAGGGTCCCGCCGCGCCGCCGAAGCAGCATGGAGGACCTGCCGCGCCGTCGATGCAGCAGACTGGTCCCGCCATGCCGCGGAAGTAGAAGAGATGTCCCTCCGTGCCGCGAATGCAGCAGAGATGTCCTCCCACGCCGTGGCGGCCTGGGAAATTGCCTCGTGGGCAGGTGAGTATTCTTACAGGCGCATGCGTGCCCTTGTCCTCATGCAGATGGATTAGATCTTCAGGTGGGCGGGGTTGCAGGATGACCTGCAAGCCTCGTTTGAACAGTCTACCGACGTCATCCAGCAACTAAATGAGAGCAATACGAAGCTCCGGGCCGAGCGCGACCTACTGAGGGCGATGATCGTCGGAAGTGTGGAGCAGCAGGAGCAGACCACTGCCTTGTTGAAGAGGATTGGCGTCATCGTCGAGAAACTTATGGACGAGAATGCCATGCTACACATCGAGCGCAGAAGGCTGGTGAAGGAATCCATGGATGCTCTCAACCAGCATCTTGAGGACAAGAAAGAGCTCGTCGCCGCCCGCCGCGGAGACTATTTCTTGTTGTGGGGTCCTTCTTCTTTTGCCCTTGTGTATATCGGGTGTTGCCGCATGTTGCTTTTTTTTAATTATGTTTATAAATATGTAAGACAATTATTATCCAATGTCATCTTCCTTATATTCATCATGCTTGCTATAAGTCGCAGTCAATGCTATATAGGTCCGTCGGATCTTACATCAAGATCCGTGCAAAACTTTCTTTTCAGATTTTCATTTTCCTCTCTTAAATCCCAGTCCAATGAGACATATAGCCACGTCATAGAACAGGTGCTCGGGCGCCATTAATGGAGATGTTGGGAGGGAGGTGTGCGACGGGTAGCGGTCAAAAGGGCTCTCCTCCCGATGAGCACGCGCAGGGGTCTGATCACATGCCTCCCTTACTCAAATAGCTACCCCGCACGGCACCTCTGAGCCAGTAAAAAAGGGGACGCGTGGCCGCACGTAATTGGTAAGTCGAACGCCCACGGTTTCCATAATACTTGCATTTCCGATTTGTAAGGTGACACCACTTGTTCCAAAATGACTTTGTTGATTGTTAATGTGTGCGCCTACGCAAATCGGACAGAAAAATTACCACAACATGTTGGTGCCATGTCATGAGACCATGCCAAGTTTCATGATTTCCAGGCGTGTTTTGGAATTATAGGAATTAAAAAACCAAGTTTCTCAATCTTTCCGGCCGAGCCACGACGCCCAGATGTTTGAATTTCACTCCCATCTCTTGCATAGGACCTAGAAATTCACCCAAGGACACACATGTGATTTTTCAAACAACTTTGGTGGACTGGAGCATGTGCTTGTAGTTCAAATTTGAATTATGCACATTAAATGCCCAAAAACTCAATTAATGTATAAAAAAGGCCAAACGAACCTGGAATAATTCCAAAATTTAGCACGGTACTTCTATTTGGTCTAATCTGGCTGTGTAAAAAAATTAAGGCGGGAGAAGGCAGTGTACGTATGTTGTTTCGCACACGGAGGTGACACGTCCATCTCGGAACCACGAGCCTTCTTGAGGGAAGCTCCGGTTTGCAAGAAGATTACACCAAAGCTTGTCCCAATTCGGGCAAAAAAGTTACCGCAGCATGTTGGTGCCATGTCATGACACCATGCCAAGTTTCATGATTTTCAGACGCGCTTTGGAATTATAGGAATTAAAACCCCAAGTTTCGCAATCTTTCCGGTCGAGCCACGACGCCCAGATATTTGAATTTCACTCCCATCTCTTGCATGGGACCTAGAAATTCACCCAAGGACACACATGTGATTTTTCAAATAACTTTGGTGCACTGGAGCATGTGCTTGTAGTTCAAATTTGAATTATGAACATTAAATGCCCAAAAACTCAATTAATGTATAAAAAGGTGAAACGAGCCCGAAATAATTCCAAAATTTAGCACAGTACTTTTATTTGGTCTAATCTGGCCGTGTAAAAAAATTAAGGTGGGAGAAGGTAGTGTACGTATGTCGTTTCGCACATGGAGGTGACACGTCCCCTCTCGGAACCAGGAGCCTTCTTGAGAGAAGCTCCGGTTTGCAAGAAGCTTACACC
Organism: Triticum urartu; assembly: GCF_056163025.1. NCBI lineage: Eukaryota > Viridiplantae > Streptophyta > Magnoliopsida > Poales > Poaceae > Triticum > Triticum urartu. Next base: position 563,980,559 of record NC_141875.1, read on the forward strand.
AAAGCTTGTCCTAATTAGGCCAAAAAAATTACCGCAGCATGTTGGTGCCATGTCATGTCACCATGCAAAATTTAATGATTTTCACGCGTGTTTTGGAATTACAGGAATTAAAAAACCAAGTTTCTCAATCTTTCTAACCGAGCCACGACGCCGAGATGTTTGAATTTCACTCGAATCTCTTGCATGGGACCTGGAAATTCACCCAAGGACACACATGTGATTTTTCAAACAACTTTGGTGCACTAGAGCCTGTGCTTGTAGTTCAAATTTGAATTATGCACATTAAATGCCCAGAAACTCAATTAAGGTATGAAAAGGCGAAATGAGCCCGGAATAATTCCAAAATTTAGCACGGTACTTCCATTTGGTCTAATCTGGCTGTGTAAAAAAATTAAGGTGGGAGAAGGCAGTGTACGTATGTCGTTTCGCACACGGAGATGACACGTTCCCTCTCAGAACCACGAGCCTTCTTGAGAGAAGCTCCGGTTTGCAAGAATCTTACACCAAAGCTTGTCCCAATTCGACCAAAAAAATTACCACAGCATGTTGGTTCCATGTCATGACACCATGCCAAGTTTCATGATTTCAACCGTGTTTTGGATTTACAGGAATTAAAAAACCAAGTTTCTCAATCATTCCGGCCGAGCCATGACACTCAGATGTTTGAATTTTATTCCCATTTCTTGCATGGGACCTATAAATTCACCCAAAGACCCACATGTGATTTTTCAGCAAACTTTGGTGCATTGGAGCATGTGCTTGTAGTTCAAATTTGAATTATGCACATTAAATGCCTAGAAACTCAACTAATGCATAAAAATGCCAAACGAACCCGAAATAATTCCAAATTTAAACATGACACTCATGTACTAGTTGCATGTTCACTGTACTTAAATGTTCTAGCAATTCAAACACCATCCTTTCCCTCCGGAACACCATTTTGTCTTTCAAAACATAATGAAAAAATCAGGTATACCAAAACAGTTTACTAGAAAGAATTGTGTGGGATGCGATATAAAATATCTTGGCGCACCATCTTGTCTAGCTTACACTACAGGCTTCGTCGTCTACAGTCCACCACCCCCGCTTGAATCACGCTTGCGCGCCCATTTCTCACAGCACCGAGCGAATTTTTTTGCCATCGGGGTAATATCTATCTCCCCGCCCCTCCCTCCTACCAAAAGCCACATTTCCACTATTCCTCCTTGCTTTCCAAGTTCAAACCTTCACTGCTGCTTACTGGCAGCTCAGCCTCCTCGCCGGTGACCCTTCTTCTTGCAGCGCGGCTGAGGGAGTCCTGGATTAGGGGGTCTCCGGACAGCCGGACTATATCCTTTGGCCGGTCTGTTGGACTATGAAGATACAAGATTGAAGACTTCGTCCCGTGTCCGGATAGGACTCTCCTTGGCGTGGAAGGGAAGCTTGGTAATACGGATATGTAGATCTCCTCCCTTGTAACTGACTCTGTGTAACCCTAGCCCCCTCCGGTGTCTATATAAACCGGAGGGTTTAGTCTGTAGGACAACAACAATCATACCATAGGCTAGCTTCTAGGGTTTAGCCTCTACGATCTCGTGGTAGATCAACTCTTGTAATACTCATATCATCATGATCAATCAAGCAGGACGTAGGGTATTACCTCCATCGAGAGGGCCCGAACATGGGTAAACATCGTGTCCCCTGCCTCCTGTTACCATCCGCCTTAGACGCACAGTTCGGGACCCCCTACCCGAGATCCGCCGGTTTTGACACCGACATTGGTGCTTTCATTGAGAGGGTGGATGCCTGCCCATGGCTTGACGTCATAAAGCGGTCCGTCTACATCGAGGGTGCACGCAGGGCTTCTATCTTTTCCCGCTCAATGCGCTCCTTGTCCGCTTTCTCTTCGGCCTCGGACAGTGCCTTCTTCAGGGTCGCCACCTCGGTTGTGGCCCCTGGAAAATTCATGATGATCCTATTACTTTACAACCAAATTTCTTTTTAATATATAGAGAATGTGTTGCTTACCTTTGCTCTCCTCGAGCTGCCTCTTGGTAAGGCCGAGCTCGTCTTTGGACTGCTCAAGGTCCTGCTTCAGTGCAGCTACCTCCGCAGTACGTGCGGCAGCGGCCAGCAGTGAAGCCTGCATATGCACATAGACATATTCTGATTAGACTCCTGAGTCATTATTTGATCCTCTATTCGGCCTTTCTTCGCGAATGCCAAACATAGCATCAGGGGCTACTGTCTATGCAGTAATATTTTCCTATATTTTGATTGCTTACCTCAAAGCCTGTTAGGAGGCTGGCACAAGCTTCGGTTAGTCCGTTTTTGGCAGACTGAACTTTCTTGATCACCGCACTCATGATAGTGTGGTGCTCTTCGTCAATGGAAGTGCCGCTAAGCGCTTCCAGCAAGTTGTCCGGTGCCTCTGGATGGACAGAGGCCACCGGCACAGGCGGCTTGCCCCTCTTAACGGGGGATCTCCTGCCGGAGTCTGGAACCACCGAAGGCTCCGGCGTAGTGTTCGGCTGGGGGCCGAACTTGGAGCCTGTGGGAGTCTTGCTCCCTTTGCGCCCAGGGTCCGGAAGGTTGCCTCGAGGCGCCCCCAGGACTACCTCCCCTCGGTTCGGTGCCTTTTGAGACAACACCTCGACGTTGTCCATAGGGCAAGGGGTGGAGGCGGTCTGAAGTTAATCGCTATTCATATCCGACGAGTCGAAAGAACCATCCGACGAAGATACGTCAAGATGGGCTTGAGACGGACTGCATAATCATATTCGACATAAGGAGAAGCAGTGCAATAAAACATACCATGAATTATATGGTATCCGGATACTTACGACTTCGCCAGGGGCTTGTCCCTGGGTAACCACTCGTCGCCACTATAGGCGGCCGTCGTGGAGCAGTCCGGAAGGAGGGTCCTCCCCTTCTTGGACCCTTCAGCCTCCCGGTTGGGGCGGCCTTCCTTTTGTTGTCTCCCCAGGCTGGGGGGGAGAACTTTCCTCTTCCTCCTCCCCGTTTTCATGGGAGGAGTGCGCCTCGGAGTTATCGGACGATGAGTCCAATATAACCTTGTGCCAGAGACCCTTTCGGGTCCCCGTGGCCTTCTTCTTGGCCTTCTTCACCGGCACCTCGTAAGGCGCCGGAACCAGCATCTCCGCTAGGAGAGCATCTGTAGGATCTTCAGGCAGGGGAGCTAGGCAATCGATCTGCTCCGCTGTCTCTACATAGTCCTGTTAAGGGCATGGAAGCTTAGATCCCGCACATGATTAAACTGGGGCAAATAAATATCTTGTGAGATATAAAAACTTACCGGATTGGCATGGTGCTTTGTGCTGAGTCCGCGGTCCTCGGTAAGGGGAGGAGGTACCTCGGCGCCCTTGAACATCATCTTCGAGACGTCCTTGTGCGTCGTGTCGAAGAGCTCTCGCAGCGTCTGGTGCTTGGCCGGGTCAAACTCCCACAAATTGAATACCCGTCATTGACACGGGAGGATCCGGCGGAAGAGCATGACCTGGACCACGTTGAAGAGCTTGATTTTCTTGCTCATCATGTTCTTGATGCAGGTCTGGAGTCCGGTTAGCTCTACCAGGGAACCCCAGGACATGCCCTTCTCTTTCCAGGAAGTGAGCCGCATGGGGATTCCGGATCGAAATCCGGGGCTGCCACCCAGTTGGTGTCATGCGGCTCGGTGATGTAGAACCACCCCGATTGCCACCCCTTTATGTTCTCCACATAGGAGCCTTCGAGCCAGGTGAAGTTAGGTATTTTTCCAACCATGGCGCCTCCGCACTCTGCTTGCTGGCCGACCACCACCTTCGGTTTAACATTGAAGGTCTTCAGCCACAGGCCGAAGTGGGGCCTGATGCGGAGGAAGGCCTCGCACACGACGATAAACGCTGAGATGTTGAGGATGAAATTGGGGGCCATATGTAACGCCCTCGATGCGGCTATATCTCCCACGTGTCGAGGCACGACTTAGAGGCATAACCGCATTGAAAGCAATGTCGCAAGTCGGGAAATCATTACACATCCCATGTACATAAATAATATAAAGGGGAGGAACATAGTTGGCTTACACTCGCCACGTCACATCAAAGTACATAAATAACATCCATCATACAAATCACTCATGGCCCGACTACGGTGCCAAAATAGAAAAGACCCCCAACATGCGACAAGGCCCTGAATCGATAACCCCAACTAGGCACCACTACTGATCATCCGGAAAAGACACGTAGTATCGCTGAGAGTCCTCGTCGAACTCCCACTTGAGCTCGTAATCGTCAACTGGAGCAGAAACACCTGGACCTGCATCTGGAGTTGTAGTATCTGTGAGCCACAGGGACTCAGCAATCTCACACCCACGCGATCAAGACTATTTAAGCTTATAGGAAGGTTAAGGCAAGTGTATGTGGAGCTGCAGCAAGCGACTAGCATATGTGGTGGCTAACTTATACGCAAAAGAGAGCGAGAAGAGGAGGCAAGGCGCGAGCGAGAATCTAGAGGAACAACCTGCGCAAGCATTACTCCAACACCGTGTCCACTTCCCGGACTCCGCCGAGAAGAGGCCATCACGGTAACACACACGGTTGATTCATTTTAATTAAGTTTAGTTAAAGTTATCTACAACCGGACATTAACAAATTCCCATCTGCCCATAACCGTGGGCACGGCTTTCGAAAGTTCAATCCCTGTAGGGGAGTCCCAACTTAGCCCATGACAAGCTCTCACGGTCAACGAAGGAATAGACCTCCACCCGAGACACACCGATCAGACTCGGCAACCCGGTACAACAAGACAATTCGACAGGTTAAAACAAGACCAGCAACACCACCCGAATGTGCCGACAATTCCCGATAGGAGCTGCACATATCTCTTTCTCAGGGCACACTCAGATGAGCCAGACGTCGGGTAAGCCAGCCCAGAGTTGCCCCTGGTAGCCTCGGACATCGCTCAGTGGGACCAACACTCAGAGGAGCACTGGCCCAGGGGGGTTAAAATAAGATGACCCTTGAGTCTGCAGAACCCAAGGGAAAGAAAAGGCTAGGCGGCAAATGGTAAAACCAAGGTTGGGCATTGCTGGAAAAGCTTTAATTAAGGCGAAATATCAAGGGGTTCCCATTATAACCCAACCGCGTAAGGAACGCACAATCCGGGAACATAACACCGATATGACGGAAACTAGGGCGGCGAGAGTGGAACAAAACACTAGGCGAGAGGCCGAGCCTTCCAACCTTTACCAAGTATAAAGATGCATTAAGATAACATAGCAACATAATGATATCCCAACAAGTAAATAAATGTTCCAACAAGGAACGGCTCCAATCTTCACCTGCAACTAACAACGCTATAAGAAGGGCTGAGCAAAGCGGTAACATAGCCAATCAACGGTTTGCTAGGACAATGATAGGTTAGAGGTTCAATCATGCAATTGGGAGGCTAACAAGCAAGTGGTAGGCATCGTAGCAGTGGCAAAGTAAAAGAGCGAGCAAACTAGCATAGCAAAGATAGTAGTGATTTCGAGGGTATGATCATCTTGCCTGCAAAGCTGTCAGAGTTGACTGGATCCTCAAAAGCACACTCAACGGGCTCCACGTTAGCGAACTCGTCTCCCGGCTCTGCCCAATAAGACAAACAAGCAACAAGGATACAATCAACCACGTGCAAGACCAAGCAATATGATGAAATGATGATATGCTATGCGGGATGCGATGCGGGATGCAAAATGCAAGATATGACAGGAAATGCATGAACCTGGCCTCAACTTGGAATTCCAAGGGTGCCACTGGATATAGGGGATGAAATCGCTTGAAAACGATATAAAGATCATTGGAATCGGAGTTACGGTTTGGAAATGGCGAGCGTTTTACGAAACGAACCGATCTGCGATATACAGCAAGTAGGCTCCTAAATGCAATGACATGAACATGTTACAGCCACCAAACATGAAAACAAAAGACATGGCAGTGGTGTATACAAGATGCTTAACAAAACACTAGCACTGAGCCATAGGCAAATTCATTCATTAAGAGGTTCAAACAAGCATGGCAAAAATGAATATGCAAAACAGATTCCAGACTTAGTGAAATTAACACTAGCCTGAAATTTCAGATCACGAAGCCCTCTTCGGAGCAGCAAAACAACATGATACAAAACCTGAACATGACAAGTAAGAACATGGCATGGAGCTACTCAACAAGCTTAACAAAACACCCAAAGTGACCTGGGGCCAAAAGGGTTCACAAAATACTCTACCGAGCTCACGAACATAGCTCGAACACAATCAGTTTTCAGACTTAGTGAAAACTGAGACATGCAGAAATTTAACTCGCGAAGGCATGTAAACGAGCTCGATGCACTCACTACGGTGCAAGTCACGGCAAGGCAAGCATATATCCAGAAAGAAGGCACAATATGCTAGCTACACATGGCAAGAACAATGGCATAGCATGCATGGATCACTAACAATAGCATCGGCAAAATCGCAAACGAGTTGACGATCTGCCCAGATTAACCACGAAGCAAAAGTTGAGCTCGATTGAGTCAACCTAGAGCACTCCACATATGCAAACAAAGACACGGATGGATAGAGCATAACATAAATATCAAAACTCCCTTACTGATCATCCTCAAAAGAGGCACGGATCACTAGGAAACAAGCTGGATATATGGCATCATGAACTAAAATATCCCAGACTTTGTGAAAATCACCAAGTCCCTGAAATCTGCAATCTCAGGTACCTCTCTTCGCAAGCTTGCACAAGACAACACACACATCCTAAAAATGCATGGGTGGCACCTCTGGAAATAAGACAAAATGCTTAACAATTCATCCCAAAGGGGCACAGGCATATCATGCACGAATTAAACATGGCAAAAATGACAAAAGTGCATGATGAACTAACGGATCTGCAATTTAACTCACGAAGCCTCCTTCTAACAGCATTTTGGGCATCAAGATGACCTCAAATTCAAATGATTCAATGGAATGAAATGATGCACTCGTCGAGACGAAGATTTTGATATCATACGCCCAAAACGGAGCTATGGATGCGGAGATACGGGGTCTCGAACAGGAGCATATGGAGTAAAAATTCTAGGGACTTAGCAAAAAAAATCAACCTCCCAGATTAGATCTAGGGTTTTACTGTAGCTCTGCGCGACACTGTAGCAGATCGGCGCCGGAGAAGGACGCCGGAGGAGAGGAGGGGCTCGCCGCCCGGTGGAGGGGCGGCCGGATCCGGCCCGGTCGCCGGCGGTGGAGGCGGCGGGCGGCTCGGCGGCGGAGTCCCAAGGCGGGGCCGGGCGAGGCGGCGGGCGGCGATGGCGGCGGCGGTGGCTCCGGCCACCGGAGCTACGGGCGGCGGCGGAGGCCAGTGGCCTCGGGCGGCGGCGGTCGGGCCACGGCCACCTCTGGCCCGGGAGGAGGAGGAAGGGGGCCGGCACGCGGGCTAGGCGGGCCCGGCGGCGGCGATGTGGGTGCAGCCCACGTGGCGCGCGCGGACTGGACGGGAGGCGGCGGCGGCGGACGTTGTCCGGTCCGATCCGGACACGTCCTTCGGTGGCGGGGGGGGGGGGTTGATCTATTTTTTTTTCGAGGAGGACGGGAAGGAATCTGAGATTAGGAATGGGGGGGTGTATATATAGGCATAGAGGGAGCTAGGAGAGTCCAAATGAGGTGCGGTTTTCGCCCACGCGATCGTGATCGAACGCTCTAGGACATGGAGCAGAGTTTGGTGGGTTTTGGGACAAATTTGGGGGGTGTTGGGCTGCAACACACACGAGGCCTTTTCGGTCCCTCGGTTAACCGTAGGAGTATCAAACGAAGTCCAAATGATACGAAACTTGACAGGCGGTCTACCGGTAGTACACCAAGGCCGCATGGCAAGTCTCGGTCCAATCCGGAAATGTTTAATCCCCACACATGAAAGAAAGCTAGAATTGACCACCGGAGGAGAACGAAGCGTCGGAATGCAAAACGGACAACGGGGAAAAAGCTCGAATGCATGAGATGAACATGTATGCAAATGCAATGCACGAGATGACATGATAAGAGATGCACGAAAAAGAAAAAACAACACACGGAGACAAAGACCCGAACCCGAGAAATAAATATAACTTAGCGCCGGAGACGGCAAGAGTTGGATACAATATGGAAAGTATATCTGGGGCGTTACACCATATCATGAAAATCCAGCCCGTAGTAGAACATGAGCCCGCAGAAAAATGGGTGAAGGGTAAATCCCAGTCCGCTGACAAAGTGGGTAAGGAAAACTACCCTCTCATGGGGTGCGGGCGTAGGGATGATTTGCCCCGCATCTGGCAGCCGGTGCGCGATGTCCACGGCCAGATATCCGGCTTCCCGTAGCTTTGCGATGTTCTCCTCCCTGATGGAGGAGACCATCCACTTGCCTCCCGCTCCTGACATGCTTGGAGTGGTTTGAGGAGAAAGGAGCTCGAGTGCGCGAGAATGGATAAGCAAGGAGGAAGAAGGCGTGGGTAAAAAAGGGTGAATCTTTGTCCCCTTATAAGGACGGAGGAGGCGATGCGCCTCCCCACTTACCTGGTAAAATCGCTTATTCCTCGAATGCCATAATTGATGGCGCGGTTGGGTTACCCATACCCGTATTGATGAGAATCCCGTGATAAGGGGACACGATCTCTGCTTCGACAAGACGTGTTAAGAAAACCTCCTCGCGATATGTGCAGTGCTGGTTGAGAAAAATGGTTTGAATAATGACCGGGCCGTGGTACGATGTCATGCTGTCAAACATGTCAGCAGATTAGATTTGTGGAAATATTATTCTCTCTACGGTGGTATATGGAACTTGTTTTGCAGAGCCGGACACTATCCTTGTGTTCAAAATCTTCTATGGAGTATTCGGAGGAAGAACCCGCCTTGCAATGCCGAAGGCCAATCTGCGCACCGGACTCATCGTTGTTGAAGCCTGGCTCAGGGGCTACTAAGGGAGTCCTGGATTAGGGGGTCTCCGGACAGCCGGACTATATCCTTTGGCCGGACTGTTGGACTATGAAGATACAAGATTGAAGACTTCGTCCCGTGTCCGGATAGGACTCTCCTTGGCGTGGAAGGCAAGCTTGGTAATATGGATATGTAGATCTCCTTCCTTGTAACCGACTCTGTGTAACCCTAGCCCCTCTGGTGTCTATATAAACCGGAGGGTTTAGTCCGTAGGACAACAACAATCATACCATAGGCTAGCTTCTAGGGTTTAGCCTCTACGATCTCGTGGGAGATCAACTCTTGTAATACTCATATCATAAAGATCAATCAAGCAGGACATAGGGTATTACCTCCATCGAGAGGGCCCGAACCTGGGTAAACATCGTGTCCCCTGCCTCCTGTTACCATCTGCCTTAGACGCACAGTTCGGGACCCCCTACCCGAGATCCGCCGGTTTTGACACCGACAGCCGCCTCCTCGCCGGCTAACCTTCTTCTTGCAGCATCGCCTCCTTGTCGGCGACCCTTCTTCTTGCAGCGCCGCCTCCTCGCCGGCGACCCTTCTTCTTGCTGCGTTGCCTCCTCGCCACCGACCCTTCTTCTTGCTGCGCGGCCTCGTCGATATGTTCAGGTAATCCACACCCCACTCACACCATCCTCCACCTTTCCCGTCCCACATGCCCTGACTGACAGAGCGACACATTCCACCGAAATCACTGCCCCCTCCTCAAATTAAGCACCGCCCACAGCCATTTTACACACAGTATACCGTAGAGCTGAGTAGCATGCGGCCGCACGCGCAAACGAGGTCGCTATGGCTGACATGCGTGTCGACCGCTAGGTCTTGGAGGAGCACCTCGTCTTCGAGGCCACCGTCGACACCACCACGCGGTTTTCTACTTTAAAATATAGTTCATGATGTTTTCTCGAGGCCACCGCCAGTGCCTTCTAGTGATTTGTCCTCTGTAATGTTAATATGCAATCTGATGTTCAGTTAACAGTTTGGTCCTCTAAAATGTAATGTTCAGTTAACACTTTGGTCCAACAATTGCTACAATTCATAGTACTGTTCTCAAGCATTCTTTGTTTTGTTAACTGTCTTATCTTCTACTCCCTCCGTTCCTAAATATTTGTCCTTTTAGAGATTTCAAATGGACTACCACATACGGATGTATATAGGCATGTTTTGGAGTGTAGATTCACTCATTTTGCTCCGTATGTAGTCACTTGTTGAAATCTCTAGAAAGACAAATATTTAGGAACGGAGGGAGTAGTACATGTTTCTATTCTGCAATGTCATGTTCAGTTAACTATTTTGGTTCACTTGGTCTGCTGTCCATCTAACTGTTTGGTTCAGTTCTGCAATTTGATTTTCATTTGTTGCGGGTACAATTTTGTATTGTTATGCATGTGACACCAATCGAATTTGGCTATACTCAATACATATTCTACTAATAGTATGCCAACTCTCAGTTAACCTGATCAAGATCTTCCTTATGTGTGTTGCAGGGAAACAATGGGAGACTCTGTGGCTTACCATCGAGGTTTGTTCAAGTAGGGTCCTTTGGCTAATAGCACATTATTGTGCAGTTGCAGGAATCATTCTAATATTTAGGTTTCTTACAATTTGGTCTTGCACATGTAGGTCCTTCTGTCAAAGGCTTAGACCCACTATTCGACCCATTTTGCATATGGGGAAATGAGATGTCCATGAATATCAGTCAAGTCAAGAAACTCAGAAAGATTGTTAGGATGAAGAAACTCGCGATGAATAACAACAAGATCTTTGTTTGCACAATGAAGTAGACATCAGTCAACTATAGGATGGTACCAACTCTTTTACCTTGTTTTTAACCCTTGGGCCATTCCAAAATTTACAACAGCGATTTATGCATAGCTTTGTTTTCAGTACTTTTCAAAGCTGTTCACCGATGATTACCTCTCAAACCACCTGCATGGTCAAGAGGCGAGGAAGGTATTCATTCAACACCCACGGTACAATATTGAAGTCTTGCTGAAGAGGACGAAGGTTGGGTGGGCAATTATCCATAGCCACTGGCCTAAAGTTGCAAGGACATTCAACATCACTGAAGGCTCAATATTTGCCTTCCGCTTCTGTAGTTTCCCAGATGAGATTCATCTGCCTATTTACCGCGTATGTTGCTACTTTCCAAAGGTTTTTGATGCCGCATGTGAAACTTGGTGCTGTTGTGTAATGGCGTAACTGAGTGCCGAAGCTATCTGATGTAATTCGATTATGAAATCCTGGTTGCTTTTATACGGATATGAAATATCTAGCGCGTTTTATAAGAAATATCAGTTTGATTAGTACATGGATTATCAATAATAGGCTAATTACCTTGCTTATTGGGGTTTTCTATTGAAAACTGTTACCCAGACAGCACCGTGGGCGATGAACTCAAACAACCTACACGGTTTCTAGAAAGTAGGCGTGTTCGATCAACTAACAATCACACATGGCTTCTGACAGTGAACTGTTTGCGTTAGGCCACCTTGCACAAACATTTCCACACAAAGAACTATGTGGGATGTACATACCTACGGAAATGATTTTCTGGGATTCACCATGTGGGATGTACATACCTACGGAAATGATTTATGGGATTCACCATGTGGGATGTACATACCTACGGAAATGATTTCTGGGATTCACCGTGTGGGATGTACATACCTATGGAAATGATTTTTGGGATTCACCGTGTGGGGTGTACATAGCTACGGAAATGATTTCTAGGATTCACCATGTGGGATGTACATACCTATGGAAATGATTGGGTTTCGATGCCTCACCCGATCGCACATGGCCCCAGCCTGGGTCCCAGGAGGGCCTATCCCCGACGATTTCTGGGTCGTGTGGGAAGGACACCCTATCGCACACACTCACTTGGGGACGGTTCCAAATGCTATTGCGGAAAGGGGTTTTAAACCGTTTGTTTAGGACATCGCTGTACCAGTGTAGAGATCTTGTCATAGGGTTTCCATGGCAAAGGTCCACCATCATAAGAGGAGGAGTGAGTATCAAGGGTCCTATAATCGGCAACCAAACTCATACCTTTAAACCTCGCCTCATATTCAAAGACTTGGTTTTGGAGATTGTTGTCAGATCATGGGATCTGGCAAAACCCTTAAAGTTCAAACACTGGGGTGCGCACGAAGATCTCACCCCCTATCGATCTGCGTCCTAACTTAGCATAGATCTCACGAACTAACTCGACGAACTTGCAACACAAAGGACACAAGATTTATACTGGTTCGGGCCACCGTTGTGGTGTAATACCCTACTCCGGTGTGGTGGTGGATTGCCTCTTGGGCTGAGGATGAACATTACAAGGGGGAGAACAGCCTCCAGAGGTTGAGGTGTTCTTGTGCTTGGTGCACTTGTGTGGCTGGGGATGACCTTGATCCTTTGTCCTCTCCCCGCCTATGGTGGTGCCTAGTCCTATTTATAGAGGCCCTGGTCCTCTCCCCAAATATTGAGCGGGAAGGGAGCCAACAACGGCCAATTTGAAAGGGTACAGCTAGTATAAGGTATCCTGACAAAAGGTGGTCTTCGCCTGCCAAAGGTTCTGGTGGTGACGCCGTCCTGGGCTCCATGGTGACCTCCGTCTTGCCGTCCTTCTGGTCTTGGTCTCGTTGCACCAATATGGAAACCTTTGCTTGATGCCTCAGTACTCCGCGCCTACGCTTGCCCCCTTAGCACCAAAGAGGAAACAAGGATGTTGCGTGCGCTGGCACCCGCCTGGTCTCGATCGTCATGGCTCACGTCACGAGAACCTCGCAAGGTTTGCCCGATGTTGAACTCTCCGCCCCTCACGAGCCATCCTGGCGAGGCCGCTCCCGAGGAGGTCTTGTGTTGTCCCCCTCGTGAGGCTTGGCCCCTCGCGAGGGTCTTGATTCCTTGTTGATGAAGATGGGTCGTACAGGCCTGCCAGCAAAGCCATGCCATGGGTCGCAGGCAGGCAAGTCTGGGGACCCTCGTTCCTAGAACGCCGACAGTAGCCCCCGGGCCCAAGGCGCGCTCGGGCTTCGCCTCGAGGCAAATCCAAGGGTCAAGTGCGGAGCGCCGCGGTCCCCAATAGCCTGCGGCCTCGGTCGACTCATGGCGGTTGATGGGACGTGGTCATCTCCGCTTCCCCATGCTGCCTCGGCAACTGCCCGACATGACAAGTCCCTACGACATGCTAGGAAAACCATCATTACCTGTTATCATGGGGGGTGCTGGTTGGCCTTCTCCTGGTATAAATGGGAGGGGGCGGAGCCCCCGTCGCCCATCTGTCCTCTGCCTCTCCTGCTTCTTCTGCTTCCTTGCTCCTCTCCTGCCACCACTGGCACCGTCAAGGAGGTTCACCACCACAGAGAAGGGGAAGGCCCCTCGTGAGGGGCCCGGCTCTCCGGTGCCCAAGCATGGACGCAGCCGTCCCCGCAAGCACACCGCAACCCCCACCGCGGCTCCGCGCGGCTGTGGTGGTGCCGCTTCACGGGGCAGGGGTCGCTCCGGTTGTGGTGGTCCCGTCGATGAAGGGAGGCGTGCCATAGTCGCGTGGCCTCCCCGGCCACGCTTACACTCGGCAAAGATGCTACCAGAGTTCGTCGTCTGGTCGGAGAACCCGGACGACAACTAGCTTTAGCTCCCGTGCTTCCTCGCCGACGAGCTGCCGGCCTCAGCTCCTGGCGGGCTTTGGCTGCAGGCGGACGACTGCTGCAGTAGGGCTTCCTGGGTTGCAGTCGAGGTCTCCATCGTCGGCAATGTAGCTATGGCCCGCGGTTGGTAGACGTTTGCCTGTGCGCGCGGCCTGTGCAGGTGGTGCACCCTTCACTTCAAGTACGACGGCGACACGACCCTCTATGTGAGGGTGTTCGGGGAAGATGGTCGCCACGTCGGGTGCTGCCCCGAGGTGAACGACGGTGAGGAGGTGCTCGGCCTTGGCGACGGCCGCGACGAGGATGGGGGCGAACCCGCCCTTGGCGCCGACCGCATCTCGTCCGGCTACAACAGCTCTTTCCCCAGCGACAGCTCCAGCAGCGGCGGCTACGACCAGCCGCCGTGCCCGCTTTGAAGACGGTGGCGGGTCGTCTCGTCGCCGTGCGTCCGTGATGTGCGAGGAGGGGTCCGGCTGAGCTCAGGAGGGCGCTGACCGCGTCTATGAACCGCTGTAGGCGCCGCTTCTACTTTGTTCTTCTTTTCCTTCCTGCATCAGAAAGAACCAGAATGGGCCTCGGAGGGGCGTGTATCGAACTATGATTTCAATCGTTATGCTATGTTTGTCGTTCCTGTGCCGTGTCATAACATTATCGTTTTATGTAGGGATAACTTAGCTTGACTTGTTTTGAGTGACCTCCTCCTCACGAGGCGCTCACTTCCTAGTGCTTGCCGAGGCCTCTTTGACCTGATATGCGCTTAGGAACTGCAAAAAATTCGTAAGAGGTTTATTGCTCACCTGGGGTTTTGTTATAGGCGCCGCTGGCCTTGACTCTGTGCTTCGTGTCGCGATGCCCGTGGGGCACGGACCAGGGGAGGTGCGCCAGCTTGTGGGCTCGAACGAGGGTGCCTCGCGAAAATACCAAAGGAGGAAGCTCACGAAGGTACCTGTCCAGCCCCCTCGCGAGGGATGCGAGGGAGAGTTTAGGTCGACCAAAGAGGCGAAGGAAGAAACAGAGGCAGAAAGCGATAAAATGGAACCATCAAGAGACACCAGAAAGCAAATTTCGATTAAAAGAGGGGCGAGCCAACTTCGTAAAGCAAATGAAAAGCCACGTCCGGCACCTAGTCTAGTCTTCGACGTCTTCTCACCAGCGCGGAGCTAAGTGTTGCCACTCGGCATGAGAGGGAGCCCCCGAGGCCCAAGGGCGGCTCTCCTGAGGCTCTGGGGCGTGTACAACCCCACTCATTATTACGTGAGAGTGTGACGGGCAGCGATTCTTCACAGGCACGGGGCCTTGCTTCACAGGCACTGGGCCTTCTTCACACGCACTGGGCCTTTCTTCACAGGCACCGGGCCTTCTTCACAGGCACTGGGCCTTTCTTCATGGGTAGAACTTCTGGATGTGTTGGATGTTCTAGGCGTTCTGGATGGGTACCCCGTGCCGTGTCTCTAGGCGCGCGACGCCAGGCCTGGAGACGTGGACGACCTTGAACGGGCCCTCCCACATAGGCGAGAGCTTATGAAGCCCCTCCCTGGAGAGCACCCGCCTCAGGACAAGGTCACCCACCTCAAGAGTCCTGGAGCAGACGCTGTGGCAGTGGTACCACCGCAGCGCCTGCTGGTATCTTGTCGCCCGTAGTGCAGCTTCATGGCGTCGCTCTTCCCCCAGCATGATGTCCATCCCCCGCATGGCGTCCTGCTACGTCTCGTCAAACGCCAGGACCCATGCAGAGCGATGCTCGACCTCATGAGGGAGGACTGCTTCTGCTCCATAGACGAGGAAGAACGGGGTTTCGCCCGTTGGCTTGGTGGCGGTGGTATGGATCGACCACAACACAGACTGGAGCTCGTCGTGCCAGCCCCTGCCGCGGGCCTCAAGCTTTTTCTTGAAGGTCCTGGTCTTGAGGCCCTTCAGGACCTCCGCGTTGGCGCGTTCGGCCTGGCCATTGCTCATGGGGTGTGCTACTGAGGCGTAGCAGATCTGCATTCCAAGGTTAGCACAATATGACTTGAAGAGATTACTAATGAACTGCAAGCCGTTATCGGTGATGATGCGGTTGGGGACCCCAAAACGGCTCACGAGGCCCTTGATGAACTTGACTGCAGAGCCAGCTGGGATGGCGCGGACGGCTTCAACCTCTGGCCACTTAGTCAACTTGTCGATGGCGACGTAGAGGTATCGATAGCCCCCAGGTGCCCGAGGGAACTGGCCCAGAATACCCAGCCCCCAGACTGCGAACGGCCATGAGAGTGGGATGGTCTGGAGGCCCTGAGCTTGCTGATGGATCTGCTTGGCGTGGAATTGGCTGGCCTCGCAGGATTTCACCAGCTCGGTCGCGTCGTTGAGCGCCATAGGCCAGTAGAATCCACTTCGGAATGCCTTGCCGACGAGGTTTCGCAACGACGAGTGGTGCCCACAGTCTCCGCCGTGTATGTCCGCTATCAGCTCTTTCCCCTGTTCCCTGGAGATGCAACGCAGTGTAACGTCATTTGGTCGCTTTCTGTATAACTCATCGTCCTGGATGCAGTATGCCGTGGCCTGACGGGTCACGCGCTCCGCGTCCTCCTCCTTTGGCAGCACCCCTTGTATTAGGTATTCCTTGAATTCATTGGTCCAACATCCCTCCTGGGGCTCGAGCGCCAGTAGTAGGCGTGCTCCTGAGGTCGGGCCGCAGGCTGCGGCTCCTGAGGCTGGCGGCTGTGGGAGTTCCTCCCGAGGTTGAGTTGCTCTCGAAAGCGGCGGCGTTGCTGATGGCTTGAAGAGCTGCTCCTCGAAGATGCCAGGCTCCTGGGGCTGTCGCTTGGATGCTCTTCTGGCGATGTCGTCTCCTTCCTTGTTGGTGCCTCGGGGCACATGCTGCAATTCCAGGCCCAGAAATTGCTTCTCAATCTTGCGCACCTCCGTGAGGTATGCCTCCATGTGCTCATCCTTTGGCTCGTATACCTTGTTGGAGAAGTTGACGAGGAGCTGTGAGTCGCCCCTGATGGTGAGACGCTTCTCCCCCAGCGCCGCTGCAGCCTTCAGGTCAGCTATGAGGCCCTCGTATTCTGCAATGTTGTTGGAGACCTTCTCGCCCTGCTGGAAGCAGAGCTGCACGACATAGTAGATCTTGTCCTGAGTGAGCGAGATGAGTACAGCTCCAGCCCCCGCGCCCTGACGCATGAAGGCACCATCGAAATACATGACCCAGCCATCAGGCGCCTCGCTTCCCGGCGAGAGGGACCAGTCCTCGCCTTCTTCGAACGATGGGGCATCTGTCCACTCTGCCACGAAATCAGCGAGCGTGGCCCCCTTGATGACCCTGGTGGTACTGAACTCCAGCTGGAATGCTTACAACTCGAAGTTCCATTCAGCGACTCTTCCGGCAGAGTTAGGGCTCCTGAGAACTCTCTCCAATGGGTAAGCTGAGACAACCTTAATGGGGTGGCCCTGGAAGTAGTGTCGCAGCTTTCGCGAGGCGAGTAGGAGTGCGAGTAGGAGCTTCTGAGGCATGGGGTATCGCGCTTGTGCATCCCTTAACACCGTGTTGACGAAGTATACCGGGTGCTCGACGAGGGTTGGTGTGCTGACGAGGCTTGCGTCCCCTGGGAGCTGAGGAGCCTCTGAGGGGGTAGAGCCCCCGATGCTTGGTCGCTTGCCGAAGTCTTCGTGGGTTCGGGGGCATTATCCTGCCGAGCCTGACCCTCTGCTGCTGCTACTTTAGCCCTTGCGGCGCCCTTCTGGTCCTTCGTCGTCTCTGTTGGAGGTGTGGCACGGCGCGATGCGCCCTTGGCTTGGTGTTCTTCCCGAACTGCCACCAGGGCCGCGCTAGCTGAGTACGGAGTGGCAGCTAGGTAGAGCACTAGTGGCTCGCGAGGTCGTGGCGCCACCATTACCAGTGGGCTGGTCGGGTATCTCTTGAGGTCTTGGAAAGCTTGGTCGGCCTCCGGGGTCCACTCGAGCGGGCCCTTCTTTTTCATCAGCTTGAAGAAGGGTAGGGCACGCTCTCCTAGCTTGGAGATGAAGCGCCCCAATGTAGTCACCCGACCAGCCAGCTTCTGCATTTCCTTGAGGGTCTGTGGTGGACTCATGTCTTCAATGGCCTTCACCTTTTCTAGGTTGGCCTTGACCCCCCCCGTGGGACACCAGGAAACCCAGCAGCTTGCCGGAAGGGACGCCAAACACGCATTTCTCCAGATTGAGCCGCAAGTCCACCTGGCGAAGGCTTTCATAGGTCTCCGCTAGGTCTCGGATCAAGGTCTCTGCCTCCCGATACTTCAACACGATGTCATTGACGTAGGCTTCAGCGTTTCTCCCGATCTGCCGCCCTAAGGCGATGTGCATGAGTCGCTGGAAGGTTGCGCCCGCATTGCGCAGTACGAACGGCATGCAGGTGTAGCAGTATACACCACACGGGTTCAGGAAGGCCGTCTTCTCCGCATCTTCTACCGCCATCTTGATCTGGTGATATCCTGAGAACGCATCCAGGAAGCATAGCAAATCGCACTCGGCGGTGGAGTCGACCATCTGGTCAACGCTTGGAAGCGGGAACGGATCTTGGGGGCAGGCCTTGTTGAGGTTGGTGAAGTCGACGCACATCCGCTCCTTCCCGCCTTTCTTGGGGACGACGACGGGGTTCGCCAGCCACTCGGGGTAACGAACCTCACGAATGACACCCGCGGCCTCCAACTTGCGGGTTTCTTGGATGATGAAAGCTTGCTTCTCCGTGGACTGCCGCCTTGCCTTCTGCTTCACAGGGCGTACGTTGGGGCACACCTTTAGGTGGTGCTCTATTACATCTCTTGGGACCCCTACCAGTTGATCGGGCTCCCAAGCGAACACTTCCTTGTTTGCACGCAAAAACTTCACTAGCGCCTCCTCCTGAGCGGGCTTGAGGTTGGCACCTATGGTAAAGGTTGCCCCTGAGGACCCGTCCTCCTCGACCAACACTTGCTTTCTGGTTTTGCCTGAGTGAAGAACTGCTTCTTCTTGGTTGGTACGTCTCCCTTGGCCTTGGAAGTATCTGCGTCGGTGGGTCGTGCTGTCGCAGCGGCCTTGAGGGCGAGCTTGAGCACCGCCAGGGCCTCTTTGGCGTCCCCCTTGATGGTGAGGACGCCCTGGCTCCCCGGCATCTTCATGATATTGTAAGCAGGATGGGTTGCTGCCATGAACTGGGCCAAAGCTGGGTATCCGAGGATGGCGTTGTATGGAAGGCCAATGCGGGCGATGTCGAAGTCGATGAGCTCGGTGCGGTACTTGTCGCACGTGCCAAAGGTCATGGGGAGGCGGACCTGCCCTAGGGAACGGGCGGGGACCCCGCCAACTCCCGAGAAGGGCTTGCTGGGGTGGAGTCACTCGAACGGTACGTGAAGGAGGTTGAAGGCCTCGACAGAGAGCACACTGAGGTCGGCGCCACCATCGACGAGCGTCTTGGTGATGGATACGTGGCAGATGGTGGGTGCGCACAGCATCGGGAGCGCACACGAACCAATGGTGGAGGCGGGATGGTCCTCCGAGTTGAAGGTGAGGCTGGCCTCAGGCGCGGCCCAGCCAGGCGGAGCCCCCGGGCACTTGGAAGCGACGCGATCTGGCGAAGGTATGGCTTGAGGTGCCGATCTAAGGGTTGTGCTTGCGAACCGCCGAGAAGAGCTGCGACGACGGGGGTCACCGGTTCCCCGAAGCGTGTGACAAAGAGGCCACGCAGCTCCTCCCAGATGGCGACAGAAGACTCCGACAAGCGGAGGAGCCAGGCGTGCGGCGCGCCCGCAAGGGCCATTGGGAACTAGTTGGCCATGACCTTGTCGTGGCCCCCGGCTTCCAGGACGGCCTCCTCGTATGCCATCAGGAAAGCCGACGGGTCCGCCGCGCCGTCGTAGCGTGGCGGCATCTCCGGCTTGAACTTGGGTGGCCACTGCACCCGCCGCAAGGTGGGGGCGAGGGCTCGGAGCCCCCGAGCGCCGCCGTGGGCACCGGTAGATCTAGCTGGAGGGGCGTCCGCCATGGGGAGCGGGCGTGAAGATGGTGGAGCGCGAGCCGACGAAAGGAATACTCCGGCGCACCCCTACCTGGCGCGCCAAAAGTCGGATCATGGGTTCCGGCAAAACCCTTAAGGTTCGAACACTGGGGTGTGCGTGAAGAACCCCCCCTATCGATCTGCGTCCTAACTTAGCATAGATCTCATGAACTAACTCGACGAACTTGCAACACAAAGGACACAAGATTTATACTGGTTCGGGCCACCGTTGTGGTGTAATACCCTACTCCGGTGTGGTGGTGGATTGCCTCTTGGGCTGAGGATGAACATTACAAGGGGGAGAACAGCCTCCAGAGGTTGAGGTGTTCTTGTGCTTGGTGCACTTGTGTGGCTGGGGATGAGCTTGATCCTTTGTCCTCTCCCCGCCTATGGTGGTGACTAGTCCTATTTATAAAGGCCCTGGTCCTCTCCCCAAATATTGAGCGGGAAGGGAGCCAACAACAGCCAATTTGAAAGGGTACAGCTAGTATAAGGTATCCTGACAAAAGGTGGTCTTCGCCTGCCAAAGGTTCTGGTGGTGACGCCGTCCTGGGCTCCATGGTGACCTCCGTCTTGCCGTCCTTCTGGTCCTGGTCTCGTTGCACCAATATGGAAACCTTTGCTTGATGCCTCAGTACTCCGCGCCTGCGCTTTCCCCCTTAGCACCAAAGAGGAAACAAGGATGTTGCGTGCGCTGGCGCCCGCCTGGTCTCGATCGTCATGGCTCACGTCACAAGAACCTCGCGAGGTTTGCCCGACCTTGAACTCTCTGCCCCTCATGAGCCAGCCTGGCGAGGCCGCTCCTGAGGAGGTATTGTGTCGTCCCCCTCGTGAGGCTTGGCCCCTCGCGAGGGTCTTGATTCCTTGTTGATGAAGATGGGCCATATAGGCCTACTAGCAAAGCCACGCCGTGGGCCGTAGGCAGGCAAGTCTGGGGACCCCCGTTCCAAGAACACCGACAATCATAGATCTGGCTTTGGAGGAAGTTGATTTGCTCAATGAGGGTGAAGACGATGTCCTTCATGGACTTGCCATCCACCTTGAGATCACGAGTAAGGTCCGTGATCATGAGGTGATTGGCATTGAGTCCACGCTCCACCATCCCCTTGCACCGGGAGGCCTCCTGCTCCATGGATTCAAGTCTGGCCTCCATGGTTCCCGTCACCTTGGGACCTTGCACATCGCGGATGTGGAGCTCCGCCTCATGCATCTGGATGACCTGAGGGTGCTGAACCACCTCCCGCAAATATGGGTTGATGACGTTCTTGAAGAACTTGTCCTTGGAGGAGCTTGAAGCGGCCATGGTAGATGGGATCTGACAGAAAACAACAAGGAAAAAAATGGAAGATTTCTCCGTGATACGGTGGTCAACAGGTTCGGGGGTATATAAAGATTTGTTATCCTGGGAAACAAGCAAGTTGTAGAACAATGGAGTTCGGAAGGTACATGAGGTGGGAACGACCCACTTGGGCGCGCCCTGGTGTCTTGTACCCACCAGGGTGCACTTCCTGGAAGTTTCTAATTTTCTTAATTTTTGTTATATTCCGGAACTGACAGAAAATATTTTTGCGGATTTTTCGAAGTCCGTTTACTTACCGTATCACGTACCTCCTCTTTTTAACGATTCTGAAGTGTTCCGGAAGGACTCTTTTATGTCTTCTTCTGGTGTCATTGTTTGGATAATATTACTTTCAACATTAATGGGCATACCTGAGATATAATGTTTTATTCGTTGCCCATTAACAACCTTTGGGTTAGTACCTTCAGCATTATTTATTTTGGTGGCTCTAGACCGATAAAACTCATCGATAACATAGGCTCCTTCCCATTTGGAGAGGATTTTTTCCTGCAAAGAATCTGAAATGAGAGTTGTACAAAAGAACATATTCTCCAACTTTGAACTCACGCTTTTGGTTTCTTTTATCATGCCATCTTTTAACCTTTTCTTTAAATAACTTGGCATTTTCATAAGATTGGGTTCTCCATTCATCTAAAGAGCTAATGTCAAACAACCTCCTTTCACCGACAAGTTTAAAATCATACTTGAGTTCTTTAATTTCCCAATATGCTTTATGTTCTAACTCAAGAGGCAAATGACAAGCTTTTCCGTAAACCATTTAATAAGGAGACATACACATAGGATTTTTATATGCTGTTTTATAAGCCCAAAATGCATCATCTAATTTCTTAGACCAATTCTTCCGAGACCTATTGACAGTCTTTTGCAAAATTAAATTTATTTCTCTATTGCTAAGTTCAACTTGACCACTAGACTGAGGATGATAAGGTGATGCAATTCTATGGTTAACATCATACTTAGCAAGCATTTTACGGAAAGCACCATGAATAAAGTGTGAACCACCATCAGTCATTAAATATCTAGGGACTCCAAACCTTGGGAAAATAACTTCCTTAAGCATTTTAATAGAGGTGTTGTGATCAGCACTACTAGTTGGTATAGCTTCTACCCACTTAGTAACATAATCAACAACAACCAAAATATGTGTATACCCATTAGAGGAAGGAAAAGGTCCCATGTAATCAATTCCCCAAAAATCAAAAGGTTTAATGATACATCTCCAACGTATCTATAATTTTTGATTGCTCCATGCTATATTATCTACTGTTTTGAACATTATTGGGCTTTATTATACACTTTTATATTATTTTTGGGACTAACCTATTAACCGGAGGCCCAGCCCAGAATTGTTGTTTTTTTGCCTATTTTAGGGTTTCGAAGAAAAGGAATATCAAATGGAGTCCAAACAGAATGAAACCTTCGGGAATGCGATTTTTGGAACGAACAAGATCCAGGAGACTTGGACCCAACGTCAAGCAACCAACAGGGAGGCCACGAGGTAGGGGTGCGCCTACCGCCCCCTCCCCAGGCACGCCCTCCACCCTCGGGGGCCCCCTGTTGCTCCACCGACGTACTTCTTCCTCCTATATATACCTACGTACCCCCAAATGATCAGATACAGAGCCAAAACCCTAATTCCACCGCCGTAACTTTCTGTATCCATGAGATCCCATCTTGGTGCCTGTTCCGGAGGTCCGCCGGACGGGGCATCGATCATGGAGGGCTTCTACATCAACACCATAGCCTCACCGATGAAGTGTGAGTAGTTCACCTCAGACCTACGGGTCCATAGTTATTAGCTAGATGGCTTCTTCTCTCTTTTTGGATCTCAATACAAAGTTCTCCCCCTCTCTTGTGGAGATCTATTCGATGTAATCTTGTTTTGCGGTGTGTTTGTTAAGACCGATGAATTGTGGGTTTATGATCAAGTTTATCTATGAACAATATTTGAATTTTCTCTGAATTCTTTTATGTATGATTGGTTATCTTTGCAAGTCTCTTCGAATTATCAGTTTGGTTTGGACTACTAGATTGATCTTTCTTGCAATGGGAGAAGTGCTTAGCTTTGGGTTCAATCTTGCGGTGTCCTTTCCCAGTGACAGTAGGGGCAGCAAGGCACGTATTGTATTGTATTGTATTGGTGCCATCGAGGATAACAAGATGGTTTTTTTATCATATTGCATGAATTTATCCCTCTACATCATGTCATCTTGCTTAAGGCGTTACTCTGTTCTTATGAACTTAATACTCTAGATGCATACTGGATAGCGGTCGATGTGTGGAGTAATAGTAGTAGGTGCAGGCAGGAGTAGGTCTACTTGCCTCGGACGTGATGCCTATATACATGATCATACCTAGATATTCTCATAACTATGCTCAATTATGTAAATTGATCAAAAGTAATTTGCTCACCCACCATAAAATACCTATGCTCTTGAGAGAAGCCACTAGTGAAACCTATGGCACCCGGGTCTATCTTCATCATAATAATCTTCCAACACTTAGTTATTTTCATTGCCTTTTATTTTACTTTGCATCTTTATCATAAAAATACCAAAAATATTATCTTATCATATCTATCAGATCTCACTCTCGTAAGCGACCGTGTAGGGATTGACAACCCCTTATCGCGTTGGTTGTGAGGATTTATGTGTTTTGTGCAGGTGTGAGGGACTCGCGCTAGCCTCCTACTGGATTGATACCTTGGTTCTCAAAAACTAAGGGAAATACTTACGCTACTTTGCTGCATCACCCTTTCCTCTTCAAGGGAAAACCAACGCAGTGCTCAGGAGGTAGCAAGAAGGATTTCTGGCGCCGTTGCCGGGGAGGTCTATGCAAAAGTCAAATATACCAAGTACCCATCACAAACCCTTATCTCCCGCATTAAATTATTTGCCATTTGCTTCTCGTTTTCCTCTCCCCCACTTCACCCTTGACGTTTTATTCGCCCCCTCTCTCTATCCTCCCTCTCTTTCCCGTTTGCCTCTTTTTTTGCCCGTTTCTTGTTTGCTTGTGTGTTGGATTGCTTGCTTGTCATGATGGCTCAAGATAACACTAAATTGTGTGACTTTACCAATACCAACAACAATGATTTTATTAGCACTCTGATTGCTCCTCTTACCGATGCTGAATCTTGTGAAATTAATGCTGCCTTGCTGAATCTTGTCATGAAAGATCCGTTTTCCAGACTTCCTAGTGAAGATGTCGCAACTCATCTAAATAGCTTCGTTGATTTGTGTGATATGCAAAAGATGAAAGATGTGGATAATGATATTGTTAAATTGAAGCTATTTCCTTTTTCGCTTAGAGATCGCTAAAGCTTGGTTTTTGTCTTTGCCTAAAAATAGTATTGATTCTTGGAATAAGTGCAAAGATGCTTTTATCTCTAAGTATTTTCCTCACGCTAAGGTCATCTCTCTTAGAAAAGATATTATGAATTTTAAGCAACTTGATCATGAACATGTTGCACAAGCTTGGGAGAGGATGAAATTAATGATACGTAATTGCCCTACTCATGGTTTGAATTTGTGGATGATTATACAAAAATTTTATGCCGAATTGAATTTTGCTTCTAGAAATCTTTTAGATTCGGCCACGGGAGGCACTTTTATGGAAATCACTTTAGGAGAAGCTACTAAACTCCTAGATAATATTATGGTTAATTATTCTCAATGGCACACTGAAAGATCTACTAACAAGAAAGTGCATGCGATAGAAGAAATTAATGTTTTGAGTGGAAAGATGGATGAACTTATGAAATTATTTGCTAATAAAAGTGTTTCTTCTGATCCTAATGATATGCCTTTGTCTACTTTGATTTATAATAATAATGAATCTATGGATGTGAATTTTTTTTGTAAGAACAATTTTGGTAACAACACGTATAGAGGAAACTTTAATCCTAGGCCTTATCCTAGAAATTCCTCTAATAATTATGGTAATTACTAAAACAATTCTTATGGAAATTATAATAAGATGCCCTCTGATTTTTAATCTAATATTAAAGAATTTATTACTTCGCAAAAGAATTTCAATGCTTTGATTGAAGAAAAATTGCTTAAGATTGATGAGTTGGCTAGGAACGTTGATACAATTTCTCTTGATGTTGATTCTTTGAAACTTAGATCTATTCCACCTAAGCATGATATTAATGAGTCTCTCAAAGCCATGAGAATTTCCATTGATGAGTGCAAAGAAAGAACCGCTAGGATGCGTGCTAAGAAAGATTCCTTTATAAGAGCGTGTTAATCTAGTTTCCATGATAATGAAGACGAAGATCTAAAAGTTATTGATGTGTCCCCTATTAAATCTTTGTTTTGCAATATGAATCTTGATAATGATGGGACTGAATATGATCCACCTTTACCTAAAAGGCGTTCCAAAAATTCGGAGTTTTTAGATCTTGATGCTAAATTTGATAAAAGTGGGATTGAAGAGATCAAAACTCTAGATGTTAATGAACCTACTATTTTGGATTTCAAGGGATTTAATTATGATAATTTCTCTTTGATAGATTGTATTTCCTTGTTGCAATCCGTGCTAAATTCTCCTCATGCTTATAGCCAAAATAAAGCTTTTACCAAACATATCGTTGATGCTTTGATGCAATCTTATCAAGAAAAACTTGAGTTGGAAGTTTCTATCCCTAGAAAACTTTATGATGAGTGGGAACCTACTATTAAAATTGAAATTAAAGATCATGAATTCTATGCTTTGTGTGATTTGGGTGCTAGTGTTTCCACGATCCCAAAGACTGTGTGTGATTTGTTAGGTTTCCGTGATTTTGATGATTGCTCTCTAAACTTGCACCTTGCGGATTCCACTATTAAGAAACCTATGGGAAGAATTAATGATGTTCTTATTGTTGCAAATAGGAATTATGTGCCCGTAGATTTTATCATTCTTGACATAGATTGCAATCCTTCATGTCCTATTATTCTTGGTAGACCTTTCCTTAGAACGATTGCTGTAATTATTGATATGAAGGAAGGGAATATTAGATTCCAATTTCCATTAAGGAAAGGCATAGAACACTTTCCTAGAAATAAAAATAAATTAACTTATGAATCTATTATGAGAGCCACTTATGGATTGCCTACCAAAGATGGCAATACCTAGATCTATCCTTGCTTTTTATGCCTAGGTAGGGGCGTTAAACGATAGCGCTTGTTGGGAGGCAACCCAATTTTAGTTTTATTCCTTGCTTTTTGCTCCTGTTTAGTAATAAATAATTTATCTAGCCTCTTCTTTGTTTATGTTTTTTGTGTTTAATTAGTGTTTGTGCCAAGTAGAATCATTGGGAAGACTTGGGGAAAGTCTTGTTAATCCTGCTGTAAAAAACAGAAACTTTAGAGCTCACGAGAACTGCTGCCATTTTTATTTGGAAAGTGATATTTAGTTAATTCTTTTTGAATATGATTAAAATATAAATTCCTCACGTCCATCAATTTATTTTATAATTTTTGGGGTTCCATATCTTGCGCTAGCTACAGATTACTACAGACTGTTCTGTTTTTTGACAGATTCTGTTTTTCGTGTGTTGTTTGCTTATTTTGATGAATCTATGGCTAGTAAAATAGTTTATAAACCATATATAAGTTGGAATACAGTATGTTTAACACCAATATAAATAAATAATGAGTTCATTACAGTACCTTGAAGTGGTCTTTTGTTTTCTTTCGCTAACGGAGCTCACGAGATTTTCTACTTTAAGTTTTGTGTTGTGAAGTTTTCAAGTTTTGGGTAAAGATTTGATGGATTATGGAACAAGGAGTGGCAAGATCCTAAGATTGGGGATGCCCATGGAACCCCCAAGATAATCTAAACCTAAAATCCAAAGCTTGGGGATGCCCCGGAAGGCATCCCCTCTTTCGTCTACTTCTATCGGTAACTTTACTTGGAGCTATATTTTTATTCACCACATGATATGTGTTTTTCTTGGAGCGTCTTGTATGATTTGAGTCTTTGATTTTTAGTTTACCACAATCATCTTTGCTGTACACACATTTTGAGAGAAACACACATGATTCGGAAATTATTAGAATACTCTATGTGCTTCACTTATATCTTTTGAGTTATATAGTTTTGCTCTAGCACTTCACTTATATCTTTTAGAGTGCGGTGGTGGATCTGTTTTATAGAAACTATTGATCTCTCATGCTTCACTTAGATTATTTTGAGAGTCTTAAATAGCATGGTAATTTGCTTAAATAATCCTAATATGCTAGGTATACAAGCTTAATAATAAAATTCTCTTATGAGTGTGTTGAATACTAAGAGAAGTTTGATGCTTGATGATTGTTTTGAGATATGGAGGTAGTGATATTAAAGTTGTGCTAGTTGAGTAGTTGTGAAATTGAGAAATACTTGTGTTGAAGTTTGCAAGTCCCGTAGCATGCATGTATGGTAAACGTTATGTAACAAATTTGAAACATGAGGTGTTCTTTGATTGTCCTCCTTATGAGTGGCGGTCGGGGACGAGCGATGGTCTATTCCTACCAATCTATCCCCCTAGGAGCATGAGCGTAGTGCTTGGTTTTTGATGACTTGTAGACTTTTGCAATAAGTATGTGAGTTCTTTATGACTAATGTTGAGTTCATAGATTATACGCACTCTCACCCTTCCATCATTGCTAGCCTCTTCGGTACCATGCATTGCCCTTTCTCACATTGAGAGTTGATGCAAACTTCACCGGTGCATCCAAACCCCGTGATACGATACGCAATTTCACACATAAACCTCCTTATATCTTCCTCAAAACAGCCACCATACCTACCTATTATGGCATTTCCATAGCCATTCCGAGATATATTGCCATGCAACTTTCCACCATCCCGTTTATCATGACACGTTCATCATTGTCATATTGCTTTGAATGATCATGACATGTAGTTGAAATCGTATTTGTGTCAAAGCCACCGTTCATAATTTTTCATACATGTCACACTTGATTCATTGCATATCTCGGTACACCGCCGGAGGCATTCATATAGGGTCATACCTTGTTCTAGTATCGAGTTGTAATCATTTAGTTGTAAATAAATAGAAGTGTGATGATCATAATTTAATAGAGCATTGTCCCAATAAAAAAAGAGAAAGGCCAAATAAAAAAATGAAGGCCCAAAAAAAGAAATAAAAAGGGACAATGCTACTATCCTTTTTCCATGCTTGTGCATCAAAGTAGCACCATGATATTCATGATAGAGAGTCTCTTGTTTTGTCACTTTCATATACTAGTGGGGATTTTTCATTATAGAACTTGGATTGTATATTCCAACAATGGGCCTCCTCAAGTGCGCTAGGTCTTCGTGAGCAAGCAAGTTGGATGCACACCCACTAGTTTCTTTTGTTGAGCTTTCATACATTTATAGCTCTAGTGCATCCGTTGCATGGCAATCCCTACTCCTTGCATTAACATCAATCGATGAGCATCTCCATAGCTCATTGATTAGCCTCGTTGATGTGAGACTTTCTCCTTTTTGTCTTCTCCACATAACCCCCATCATTATACTCTATTCCACCCATAGTGATATATCCATGGCTCACGCTCATGTATTGCGTGAAGGTTTATAAAGTATGAGATTATTAAAGTATGAAACAATTGCTTGGCTTGTCATCGGGGTTGTGCATGATGAGAGCATTCTTGTGTGACGAAAATGGAGCATGACTAAACTATATGATTTTGTAGGGATGAACTTTCTTTGGCCATGTTATTTTGAGAAGACATAATTGCCTAGTTAGTATGCTTGAAGTATTATTATTTCTATGTCAATATTAAACTTTTATCTTCAATCTTTTGGATCTGAATATTCATGCCACAGTTAAGAATAATTACATTGAAATTATGCCAAGTAGCATTCCACATCAAAAATTCTGTTTTTATCATTTACCTACTCGAGGACGAGCAGGAATTAAGCTTGGGGATGCTTGATACGTCTCCAACGTATCTATAATTTTTTATTGCTCCATGCTATATCATCTACTGTTTTGGACATTATTGGGATTTATTATACACTTCTATATTATTTTTGGGACTAACCTATTAACTGGAGGCCCAACCCAGAATTGTTGTTTTTTGCCTATTTTAGGGTTTCGAAGAAAAGGAATATCAAACGGAGTCCAAATGGAATGAAACCTTCGGGAACATGATTTTTGGAACGAACAAGATCTAGGAGACTTGGACCCTACGTCAAGCAACCCACAGGGAGGCCACGACGTAGGGGGCGTGCCTACCCCCCCAGCCGCGCCCTCCATCCTCGTGGGCCCCCTGTTGCTCCACCGACGTACTTCTTCCTCATATATATACCTACGTACCCCCAAACGATCAGATACGATGCCAAAACCCTAATTCCACCATCGTAACTTTCTGTATCCATGAGATCCCATCTTGGGGCCTATTCCGGAGCTCCGCCGGAGGGGGCATCGATCACGGAGGGCTTCTACATCAACACCATAGCCTCTCCGATGAAGTGTGAGTAGTTTACCTCAGACCTACGAGTCCATAGTTATTAGCTAGATGGCTTCTTCTCTCTTTTTGGATCTCAATACAAAGTTCTCCCCCTCTCTTGTGGAGATCTATTCGATGTAATCTTCTTTTGCGGTGTGTTTGTTGAGACCGATGAATTGTGGGTTTATGATCAAGTTTATCTATGAACAATATTTGAATATTCTCTGAATTCTTTTATGTATGATTGGTTATCTTTGCAAGTCTCTTCGAATTATCAGTTTGGATTGGCCTACTAGATTGATCTTTCTTGCAATGGGAGAAGTGCTTAGCTTTGGGTTCAATCTTGCGGTGTCCTTTCCCAGTGACAGTAGGGGCAGCAAGGCACATATTGTATTGTTGCCATCGAGGATAACAAGATGGGTTTTTTATCATATTGCATGAATTTATCCCTCTACATCATGTCATCTTGCTTAAGGCGTTACTCTGTTCTTATGAACTTAATACTCTAGATGCATGCTGGATAGCGGTCGATGTGTGGAGTAATAGTAGTAGATGCAGGCAGGAGTCGGTCTACTTGTCTCGAACGTGATGCCTATATACATGATCATACCTAGATATTCTCATAACTATGCTCAATTCTGTCAATTGCTCAACAGTAATTTGCTCACCCACCGTAAAATACCTATGCTCTTGAGAGAAGCCACTAGTGAAACCTATGGCCCCCGGGTCTATCTTCATCATATTAATCTTCCAACACTTAGTTATTTTCATTGCCTTTTATATTACTTTGCATCTTTATCATAAAAATACCAAAAATATTATCTTATCATATCTATCATATCTCACTCTAGTAAGTGACCGTGTAGGGATTAACAACCCCTTATCACGTTGGTTGCAAGGATTTATTTGTTTTGTGCAGGTGCGAGGGACTCGCGCGTAGCCTCCTACTGGATTGATACCTTGGTTCTCAAAAACTGAGGGAAATACTTACGCTACTTTGTTGCATCACCCTTTCCTCTTCAAGGGAAAACCAATGTAGTTCTCAAGAGGTAGAATTCAACAGCAAGTGAATAATTCATAGCAATTTCTTGAGGCTTACCGATATTACCTATTATTTGACATTTACCACAAGATAAGACGAACTTACGAGCATCCTTCAAAAGAGTAGGACAATAAAATCCAGATTGCAATACCTTGTGAGCAGTTCTGTCTCCCGCATGATGCCCTCCATAAGCTTCGGAGTGACATTTCTGTTGGATTTGTCCCTGTTCATGCTCAGGTACACAACGTCTAATAATACCATCTACTCCTTCTTTATAAAGATGTGGGTCATCCCAAAAGTAATGTCTTAAATCATAGAATAATGTTTCCTTTTGTTGATATGTAAAACTAGGTGATAAATATTTAGAAACATTGTAATTAGCATAATCAGCATACCAAGGACTGTTATGAGAAACATTTATTGCTACTAACTGCTCATCAGGAAAACTATCATCAATAGGTAGTGGGTCATCAAGCACATTTTCAAGCCTAGACAAGTTATCAGCTACGAGGTTCTCTGCTCCTTTTCTATCAGTGATATGTAAATCGAATTCTTGTAGCAAGCGAACCCATCAAATAAGTCTAGGTTTAGCATCTTTCTTTTCCATAAGATATTTTATAGCAGCATGATCGGTGTGAACTATTACTTTTGAATCAACAATGTAAGATCTAAATTTATCACAAGGAAACACCACTCCTAGAAATTCTTTTCCAGTAGTAGCATAATTTCTTTGAGCACTATCTAGAGTTTTACTAGCATAATGAATAACATTTAATTTCTTATCTACTCTTTGTCCTAGAACAAGACTAACAACATAATCACTAGCATCACACATGATTTCAAAATGTAAATTCCAATCAGGTGGTTGAACAAGAGGTGTAGAAATTAAGGCTTTCTTGAGTGTTTCGGAGGCTTCTAAACAATCATCATAAAAACAAAAGGAACATCCTTTTGCGAAATATTTGTAAGAGATCTAGAAATTTTAGAAGTCTTTGATAAATCTCCTATAGAAACCACATCATGACCTAAGAAACTACAAATACCTTTGACATCTTTATGACATGTCATTTTCTCAATTGCATCAACCTTAGCTTTGTCCACTTCAATACCTCTTTCAGAAATTTTATACCCAAGACAATACCTTCATTAACCATAAAGTGGCACTTCTCCCAATTGAAGAGAAGATTTGTTTGTTCACATCTCTGTAAAACTCGATCAAGATTGCTTAAACAATCATCAAAATACTTTCCATAAAAGGAGAACTCATCCATGAAAACCTCAACAATATTTTCACAAAAGTCAGATAATATAGCCGTCATACATCTTTGAAAGGTAGAAGGTGCATTACATAAACCAAAAGGCATACATCTATAAGCATATGTTCCAAAGGGACAAGTGAAAGTGGTCTTTTCTTGATCAGGTTGAGAAACACGTATTTGTGAAAAACCAGAGTATCCATCAAGGAAGCAAAAATGTGTGTGCTTAGATAATCTCTCTAGCATTTGATCAATAAAAGGCAGAGGGTAATGATCTTTTCTATTTGCTTTGTTTAATTTTCTAAAATCAATTACCATTCTATAGCATGTAACAATTCTTTGTGGAATAAGTTCATTCTTAACATTAGGAACAACAGTGATACCCCCTTTCTTAGGGACACAATGACCCCATCTACTATCAGCTATAGGATAGATTATACCTACTTTCAGAAGTTTTAATATTTTCATTCTTACCACTTCTTTCATCTTCGGATTTAACCGGCGTTGGTGATCAACAACGGGTTTAGCATCAGGTTCCATATTAATCTTGTGCTGACATAGAGTGGGACTAATGCCCTTTAGATCATCAAGAGTATATCCAATAGTAGCTCAGTGCTTCCTCAGAACTTTCAACAATCTTTCTTCTTCATGTTATGAAAGGTTAGAACTAATAATAATAGGATATATCTTCTTCTCATCAAGATAAGCATATTTCAAAGTGTCTGGCATTTGTTTTAATTCAAACACAAGATCACCTTTAGGTGGAGGAGGACCTCCTAGAGTTTCAATAGGCAAATTGTGTTAAAGTAGAGGACGTTGTTCAAAGAAAATCTTATCTATTTCATTTCTTTCATGCATATGTAAATCATTTTCATGGTCTAGTAGATATTGTTCTAGAGGATCAGTAGGAGGCACAACAATAGAAGAAAGACCAATTATTTCATCCTTACTAGGCAATTCTTTTTCATGAAGCTTTCTACTAAACTTGGAAAAATTAAACTCATGAGATTCGTCACCAAAGCTAGCACCCACAGTTTGTTTTTCACAATCTATTTTAGCATTAACAGTGTTCAAGAAAGGTCTACAAATGATAATGGGACAAAAGTCATCTTGTGGGGAACCAAGAACAAGAAAATCAGCAGGGTATTTTATTTTCCCACACAAGACTTCAACATCTCTAACAATACCAATTGGTGATATAGTATCTCTATTAGCAAGTTTAATAGTAACATCAATGTCTTCTATCTCTGCGGGTGCTATGTCATTCATAATTTCTTGATATAAGGTATAGGGAATAGCACTCACGCTAGCACCTATGTCACATAAACCATGATAATAGTGATCCCCTATTTTAATTGAGATAACAGGCATGCCAACAATGGGTCTATGATTATCTGTTCTATCGAGTTTGACAATTCTAGTAGCTTCATTACAGAAGTAAATAACGTGCACATCTACATTTTCTTCCTAGAGATCTTTAACCATAGCAACACTAGGTTCCACTTTAATTTGTTCATCAGGTTTG
This sequence comes from Triticum urartu, assembly GCF_056163025.1. NCBI lineage: Eukaryota > Viridiplantae > Streptophyta > Magnoliopsida > Poales > Poaceae > Triticum > Triticum urartu. The sequence goes on from NC_141875.1 coordinate 564,013,795, forward strand.
GGTGTTCTAATATAACTTTTTTTAACTACTGTTGAAACTTTAGCATGTTCCTTTATCCTAACAGGGAAAGGTGGTTTCTCAATATAAGTAGTAGGAACAACTGGATCAACATTATAAAGTATAATTTCTTGTTTAGCTAGTTCCGGTTCTTTAATTTCTTCTTTAATAGGTGGGCGATATTTAAACCACTTCTCTTTAGGGAGATCAACATGAGTAGCAAGTGATTCACAAAAGGAGGCTACTATCTCAGAGTCAAGTCCATATTTAGTGCCAAACTTTTGAAAAACATTGGTATTCATAAAAGATTTAACACAATCATACTTAAGCTTAATACCTGACTCTTTACCTTCGTCGAGTTCCCAATCTTCAGAGTTGCATTTAATTCTTTCCAAAATATCCTACTAGAATTCAATAGTCTTCTTCATAAAAGAACCAGTACAAGAAGTATCGAGCATGGACTGATCATCACGAGAAAGACGAGCATAAAAATTTTGAATAATAATTTCTCTTGAGAGCACATGATTGGAGATGAATATAACATTGACTTGAGCCTCCCCCAAGCTAGAGCGATACTTTCCCCTTCACGAGGCCAAAAATTATATATGTAAATACGATCACAATGAACTAGATGCACAGGATATTTTTTTTGGTGAAATTCCAATTTCAATCGATTCGAATTCCAAGATCCAATATCAGCGCATAGCCTATACCATGCCAATGCTTTTCCCTTCAAAGATAAAGGGAAAACCTTGTTCTTAACTTCATCTCCGGGTAAACTTGCAAGCTTAAACAATCCACAAATTTGTTCCACATATATCAAGTGCGTATCAGGATGTTTGGTTCCATCTCCTGCATAAGGATTAGCTAGCAGTTGTTCTATCATACCCGAAGGAATTTCATATTCAATATTTTCAGTAGGTGCAGTAGGTTGAGGGTTAGCTAATTGTGGTTCCAGTCGAGGTGAAGACACCCTGAACAAACCCCTCAAAGGATTGTTTTCCATAGTAACAAGTGACAGTAAATTTCAGCACACTATATGTTGGGGAACGTAGCATGCAATTTCAAAAAAATTCCTACGATCACACAAGATCTATCTAGGAGATGCATAGCAACGAGAAGGGTAGGGTGTGTCCATGTACCCTCGTAGACCAAAAGCGGAAGCGTTAGGTTAACGCGGTTGATGTAGTCAAACGTCTTCACGATCCAACCGATCTAGTACCAAACATACGACACCTCCGAGTTCAGCACACATTCAGCTCGATGACATCCCTCGAACTCTTGATCCAGCAGAGGGTCAAGGGAGAGTTTCGTCAGCACGACGGCGTGGTGATGGTGATGGTGATGTGATCTGCGTAGGGCTTCGCCTAATCACTACGATGTTATGACCGGAGGAGTAAACTATGGAGGGGGGCACCGCACACGGCTAAGAGATCAACTTTGTGCTTTGGGGTGCCCCGTGCCCCCGTATATGAAGGAGGGGAGGAAGAGGACGGCCACCAAGAGGGGCACACCATGGGGGGAGTCCTACTGGGACTCCACTCCTAGTAGCACTGGTACAGTGACGTGCTAAACAAACGGTTCTTAACCCCTTTCCGTGACAACATTTGGAACCATTGCCAAGTGACTGTGGGCGATAGGGGGTGATTCGCACACGACCTAGAAATCGCCGGGGATAGGCTCTCCTGGGACCCAGGCTGCGGCCGTGTGCGATCGGACGAGGCATCAAAACCCAATCATGCCACAATAAAGAAAATTACATTGAAAATTATGTTAGGTAGCATTCCACATCAAAAATTATGTTTTTAGCATACTCGAGGACGAGCAGGAATTAAGCTTGGGGATGCTTGATACGTCTCCAACGTATCTACAATTTTTGATTGTTCCATACTATTATATTATCTATTTTGGATGTTTATGGGCTTTAATATGCACTTTTATATTATTTTTGGGACTAACCTATTAACCAAAGGCCCAGTGCAAATTGTTGTTTTTTTTTCCTATTTCAGTGTTTCGCAGAAAAGGAATATCAAATGGAATCCAAATGGAATGACCTTTGCGAGGATCTTTCTTGGAACAAATGCAACCCAGGAGACTTGGAGTACAAGTCCGGAAGTCCGCGAAGGTTCCAGAAGGCAGGGGCGCGCCCCCACCCTCGTGGGCCCCACGGAGCTCCACCGACGTACTGTTGGGGAACGTAGCAGAAATTCAAAATTTTCTACGCATCACCAAGATCAATCTTTGGAGTAATCTAGCAACGAGGGGAAGGAGAGTGCATCTACATACCCTTGTAGATCGCTAAGCGGAAGCGTTCAAGTGAACGGGGTTGATGGAGTCGTACTCGTCGTGATCCAAATCACCGATGATCCTAGTGCCGAACGGACGGCACCTCCGCGTTCAACACACGTACAGCCCGGTGACGTCTCCTACGCCCTGATCCAGCAAGGGGAGAAGGAGAGGTTGGGGAAGACTCCATCCAGCAGCAGCACGACGGCGTGGTGGTGGTGGAGGAGCGCGGGACTCCAGCAGGGCTTCGCCAAGCACTATGAGAGACGAGGAGGGAGAGGGGTAGGGCTGCGCCAACAGGGAGATTGAATCGCGTTTATGGCTGCCCAAAACCTCAAGTTTATATAGGGGGAGGGGAGGGGCTGCACCCCCACCTAGGGTTCCCACCCCAAGGGGTGCGGCAGCCCTAGATCTCATCTAGGGTGGCGGCCACAAGGGGGAGAGGGGGAGGCGCACCTAGGGTGGGCCTTAGGGCCCATCTGCCCTAGGGTTTGCCCCCTTCCCCTCTTGGAGGCGCCTTGGGCCTTGGTGGGAGGCGCCCCAGCCCACCTAGGGGCTGGTCCCTTCCCACTATTGGCCCATGTAGGCCTCCGGGGCTGGTGGCCCCACCTGGTGGACCCCCGGACCCCTCCGGTGGTCCCGGTACACTATCGGTGATGCCCGGAACACTTCCGGTGGCCAAAACCATACTTCCTATATATCAATCTTTACCTCCAGACCATTCTGGAACTCCTCGTGACGTCTGGGATCTCATCTGGGACTCCGAACAACATTCGGTAACCGCGTACATACTTTCCCTATAACCCTAGTGTCATCGAACCTTAAGTGTGTAGACCCTACGGGTTCGTGAGTCATGCAGACATGGCCGAGACAACTCTCTGGTCAATAACCAACAGCGGGATCTGGATACCCATGTTGGCTCCCACATGCTCCACGATGATCTCATCGGATGAACCACGATGTCAAGGACTTAATCAATCCCGTATACAATTCCCTTTGTCTAGCGATACGATACTTGCCCGAGATTCGATCGTCGGTATCCTGATACCTTGTTCAATCTCGTTACCGGCAAGTCTCTTTACTCATTCCGTAACACATCATCTCGTGATCAACTCCTTGGTCACATTGTGCACATTATGATGATGTCCTACCGAGTGGGCCCAGAGATACCTCTCCGTTTACACGGAGTGACAAATCCCAGTCTCGATTCGTGCCAACCCAACAGACACTTTCAGAGATACATGTAGTGTACCTTTATAGCCACCCAGTTACGTTGTGACATTTGGCACACCCAAAGCACTCCTACGGTATCCGGGAGTTGCACAATCTCATGGTCTAAGGAAATGATACTTGACATTAGAAAAGCTTTAGCATATGAACTACACGATCTTGTGCTAGGCTTAGGATTGGGTCTTGTCCATCACATCATTCTCCTAATGATGTGATCCCATTATCAACGACATCCAATGTCCATGGTCAGGAAACCGTAACCATCTATTGATCAACGAGCTAGTCAACTAGAGGCTTACTAGGGACATGGTGTTGTCTATGTATCCACACATGTATCTGAGTTTCCTATCAATACAATTCTAGCATGGATAATAAACGATTATCATGAACAATGAAATATAATAACAATAACTAATTTATTATTGCCTCTAGGGCATATTTCCAACAGTCTCCCACTTGCACTAGAGTCAATAATCTAGTTCACATCGCCATGTGATTAACACTCACAGGTCACATCGCCATGTGACCAACATCCAAGAGTCTACTAGACTCAATGATCTAGTTCACATCACTATGTGATAAACACTCAAAGAGTTCTGGGTTTGATCATGTTATTCTTGTGAGAGAGGTTGTAGTCAACGGGTCTTGCCATATTCAGATCCCTATGTATTTCGCAAAACTTTATGCCATAGATGCTGCTGCCACGTTCCACTTGGAGCTATTCCAAATTTTTGCTCCATTATACGTATCCGGTATCTCTACTCAGAGCTATCCGGATAGGTGTTAAGCTTGCATCGACGTAACTCTTTATGTCGAACTCTTTATCACCTCCATAACCGAGAAACATTTCCTTATTCCTCTAAGGATAATTTTGACCGCTATCTGGTGATCCAGTCCTAGATCACCTTTGTACCCTCTTGCCAGACATGTGGCAAGGCACACATCAGGTGTGGTACTCAGCATGGCATACCGTATAGAGCCTATGACAAGAGCATAGGGGACGACCTTCGTCCTTCCTCTTTCTTCTGCCGTGGTCAAGCTTTGAGTCTTACTCAACTTCACACCTTACAACTCAGGTAAGAACCCCTTCTTTGACTGATCTATTTTGAACTCCTTCAAAAACATGTCATGGTGTGCATTCTTTGAAAGTATCATCAGGCGTTTTGATCTATCTCTATAGATCTTGATGCCCAATATGTAAGCAGCTTTATCTAGGTCTTCCTTTGAAAATCACTCTTCAAACAACTGTTTATGCTTTTCAGAAATTCTACATCATTTCGAATCAACAATATGTCATCCACATATACTTATCAGAAATGTTGTAGTGCTCCCACTCACTTTCTTGTAAATACAAGTTTCTAGCAAACATTGTATAAACCTAAAAGCTTTGATCACTCCATCAAAGCATATATTCCGATTCCAAGATGCTTGCTCTATTCCATAGAAGGATCGCTGGAGCCAGCATACCTTTTAGCATCCTTAGGATCGACAAAACCTTTTATTGTATCACATACAACTTTTCTTACGAAAACTGGTAAGAAAACTTGTTTTGACATCCATCTGTAAGATTTCATAATCGAAAAATACAGCTAATGCTATCATGATTCCTACGGACTTAAGCATCGCTACGGGTGAGAAATTCTCATCGTAGTCAACTCCTTGAACTTGTGAAAAGACTCTTTCCCACAAGTCGAGCTTCATAGACGGTAACATTACCGTCCATGTCCGTCTTCTTCTTAAAGACCCATTTATCTCAATGGCTTGCCGATCATCGGGCAAGTCCACCAAAGTCCATACTTTGTTCTGATATATGGATCCTATCTCGGATTTCATGGCTTCTAACCATTTCTCGGAATACGGGCCCACCATCGCTTCTCCATAACTCGTAGGTTCATTGTCGTCTAACAACATAATATCTAAGACAGGATTACCGTACCACTTAGGAGTAGTACATATCCTTGTCGACCTACGAGGTTCGATAGCAACTTGATCCGAAGCTTCATGATCACTATCATTAACTTCCTATTCAACAGATGTAGGCTCCACAGAAAACATCTTTCTGTGTTGCATCACTCTCTGGTTGAAATAAAGGTTCGACAACCTCATCAAGTTCTATCTTCCTCCCACTTAATTCTTTCGAGAGAAACTCCTTCTCGTGAAAGGACCCGTTCTTAGCAAAAAACAATTTGCCCTCGGATCTGAGATAGAAGGTATACCCAACTGTCACCTTTGGGTATCCTATGAAGATGTGTTTGTCCGGTTTGGGTTCGAGCTTCTCCGGCTGAAGCCTTAAGCATCGCAGCCCCAAACATTAAGAAACAACAACTTTGGTTTCTTGCCAAACCAATGTTCATACGACGCCGTCTCAACGGACTTAGATGGTGTCCTATATAAAGTGAATGCAGTTGTCTCTAACGCATAACCTCAAAATGAAAACGGTAGATTGGTAAGAGACATCATAGATCGCACCATATCTCATAGGGTTCGATTACGACTTTCGGACACACCATTACAACTGCGGTGTTCCAGGTGGCTTCAACTGTGAAACAATTCCACAATGTCTTAAGTGATTTGCCAAACTCATAACTCAGAAAATCCCCTTTTGATCAGATCGTAGGAACATGATCTTATTGTTATGATGATTCTTAACTTCACTCTGAAATCGCTTGAACTTTTCAAACGTTTCAGACTTGTGCTTCATTAAGTAAATATACCTATATCTACTCAAATCGTCAGTGAAGATGAGAAAATAGTGATATCCACCGCACGCTTCAATCCTCATTGGATCACACGCATCAGCATGTATGATTTCCAACAAGTCACTTGCCCGTTTCATTGTACCTGAAAACGGGGTCTTAGTCATCCTGCCCATGAGGCATGGCTCGCATGTGTCAAGCGATTCAAAATCAAGTGAGTCCAAACATCCATCGACATGGAGTTTCTTCATGCATCTTATGCCAATATGACCTAAGCGGCAGTGCCACAAGAAAGTGGTACTATCATTATTAACTCTACATCTTTTGGCGTGAACATGTGTATCACCACGACCGAGATTCAATGAACCATTCACATAGGGTGCATGACCATGAGAGGTATCATTCATGTAAACAGAATAACCATTATTCTCTAACTTAAATGAATGACCGTATTGCAATGAACATGATCTAATCATATTCATGCTCAACGTAGACACCTGATAACATTTATCTAGGTTCAATACTAATCCCGAAGGTAGATGGAGCGTGCGATGGTGATCTCATCAACTTTGGAAATACTTCCAACACACATCGTCACCTCGCCCTTAGCCAGTCTCCGTTTAGTCCGTAGATTTTGCTTCAAGTCACCAATAATAGTAACTGAACTGGTATCCAATACCCAGGTGCTACCAGGAGTACTAGCGAGGTACACATTAATAACACGTATATACTTTGTTGAAGTTGCCAGCCTTCTTATCTACCACGCATTTGGGGTAATTCCGCTACCAGTGATCGTTCCCCTTACAATAGAAGCACTTAGTCTCGGGTTTGGGTTCAACCTTGGGTTCCTTCACTGGAGCGGCAACTGGTTTGCCATCCATGAAGTTTCCCTTCTAGCCCTTGCCCTTCTTGAAACCAGTGGTCTTGTTAAACCATCAACACTTGATGCTCCTTCTTGATTTCTACCTTTTGCGGTCTTAAGCACCGCGAACAGCTCCGGGATCAACTCCATCCCTTGCATGTCATAGTTCATCACGAAGATCTAGTAGCTTAGTGATAGTGGCTAGAGAACTCTATCAATCACTATCTTATCTGGAAGTTTAATTCCCACTTGATTTAAGTGATTGTAGCACCCAGACATTCTGAGCACATGCTCACTAGCTGAGCTATTCTCCTCCATCTTGTTGGCAAAAGAACTTGTCAGAGGTCTCACACCTGTCAACACGGGCATGAGCCTGAAATCCCAATTTCAGCTCTTGGAACATCTCATATGTTCTATGGCGTTCAAAACGTCATTGGAATCCCGATTCTAAGCCGTAAAGTATGGTGCACTAAACTATCAAGTAGTCATCAGGATGTGTCTGTCAGGTGTTCACAACATCCACAGACGACGTTGTAGGGGTTTGCACATCGAGCGGTGCATCAAAGACGTAAGCCTTCTGTGTAGCAGTGAGGACACTCCTCGGACTACGGACCCAGTCCGCATCATTGCTTACAATATCTTTCAACTTAATCTTTCTCTAGGAACGTATTGAAACAGGGAGCTACAACGTGAGCTATTTATCTACAACATATTTGCAAAGACAATTTAGACTATGTTCATGATAATTGAGTTCATTTAATGAAGTCCCACTCAGATAGACATCCCTCTAGTCATCTAAGTGAAACATGATCCGAGTCAAGTTGATCGTATCTTCTATACGACTCATGCTCGACCTTTCGGTCTTCTGTGTTCCGAGGCCATGTCTGTACATGCTAGGCTTGTCAAGTCAACCTAAGTGTTTTTGCTGTGTAAATCTGGCTTACACCCATTGTATTCGAACGTTAGAATCTATCACACCCGATCATCACGTGGTGCTTCGAAACAACGAACCTTCGCAACGGTGCACAGTTAGGGGGAACACTTTTCTTGAAATTTTAGTGAGGGATCATCTTATTTAAGCTACCGTCGTTCTAAGCAAATAAGATGTAAAACATGATAAACATCACATGCAATCAAATAGTGACATGATATGGCCAATATCATTTTGCTCCTTTTGATCTCCATCTTCGGGGCTCCATGATCATCGTTGTCACCGGCATGACACCATGATCTCCTTCATCATGATCTCCATCATCGTGTCTTCTTGAAGTTGTCTCGTCATCTATTACTTCTACTACTATGGCTAACACTTTAGCAATAAAGTAAAGTAATTACATGACATTTATGTTGACACGCAGGTCATAAATAAATAAAGACAACTCTTATGGCTCCTGCCGGTTGCATACTCATCGACATGCAAGTCGTGATTCCTATTACAAGAACACGATCAATCTCATACATCACATATATCATTCATCACATCCTTTTGGCCATATCACATCACAAGGCATAAGCTGCAAAAACAAGTTAGACGTCCTCTAATTGTTGTTGCAAGTTTTTCCGTGGCTGCTATAGGTTTCTAGCAAGAACGTTTCTTACCTACGCAAAAACCACAACGTGATATGCCAATTTCTATTTACCCTTCATAAGGACCCTTTTCATCGAATCCGATCCGACTAAAGTGGGAGAGACAGACACCCGCTAGCCACCTTATGCAACTAGTGCATGTCAGTCGGTGGAACCAGTCTCACGTAAGAGTACGTGTAAGGTCGGTCCGGGCCGCTTCATCCCACGATGCCGCCGAATCAAGATAAGACTAGTAACGGCAAGTAAATTGACAAAATCAACGCCCACAACTGCTTTGTGTTCTACTCATGCATAGAAACTACGCATAGACCTAGCTCATGATGCCACTTTTGGGAACGTAGCAGAAATTCAAAATTATCTACGCATCACCAAGATCAATCTATGGAGTAATCTAGCAACGAGGGGAAGGAGAGTGCATCTACATACCCTTGTAGATCGCTAAGCGGAAGCGTTCAAGTGAACGGGGTTGATGGAGTCGTACTCGTCGTGATCCAAATCACCGATGATCCTAGTGCCGAACGGAAGGCACCTCCGCCTTCAACACACGTACAGCCCGGTGACGTCTCCTATGCCTTGATCCAGCAAGGGGAGAAGGAGAGGTTGGGGAAGACTCCATCCAGCAGCAGCACGACGGCATGGTGGTGGTGGAGGAGCGCGGGACTCCAGCAGGGCTTCGCCAAGCACTACGAGAGACGAGGAGGGAGAGGGGTAGGGCTGCGCCAACAGGGAGATTGAATCGCATTTATGGCTGCCCAAAACCTCAAGTATATATAGGGGGAGGGGAAGGGCTGCGCCCCCACCTAGGGTTCCCACCCCAAGTGGTGCGGCAGCCCTAGATCTCATCTAAGGTGGCGGCCACAAGGGGGAGAGGGGGAGGCGCACCTAGGGTGGGCCTTAGGGCCCATCTGCCCTAGGGTTTGCTCCCTTCCCCTCTTGGAGGCGCCTTGGGCCTTGGTGGGAGGTGCCCCAGCCCACCTAGGGGCTGGTCCCTTCCCACTATTGGCCCATGTAGGCCTCCGGGGCTGGTGGCCCCACCTGGTGGACCCCCGGACCCCTCCGGTGGTCCCGGTACACTACCGGTGATGCCCGGAACACTTCCGGTGGCCAAAACCATACTTCCTATTTATCAATCTTTACCTCCGGACCATTCCGGAACTCCTCGTGACGTCCGGGATCTCATCCGGGACTCCGAACAACATTCGGTAACCGCGTACATACTTTCCCTATAACCCTAGCGTCATCAAACCTTAAGTGTGTAGACCCTACGGGTTCGTGAGTCATGCAGACATGGCCGAGACAACTCTCCGGTCAATAACCAACAGCGGGATCTAGATACCCATGTTGGCTCCCACATGCTCCACGATGATCTCATTGGATGAACCATGATGTCAAGGACTTAATCAATCCCGTATACAATTCCCTTTGTCTAGCGGTACGATACTTGCCCGAGATTCGATCATCGGTATCCCGATACCTTGTTCAATCTCGTTACTGGCAAGTCTCTTTACTCGTTCCGTAACACATCATCTCGTGATCAACTCCTTTGTCACATTGTGCACATTATGATGATGTCCTACCGAGTGGGCCCAGAGATACCTCTCCGATTACATGGAGTGACAAATCCCAGTCTCGATTCGTGCCAACCCAACAGACACTTTCGGAGATACATGTAGTGTACCTTTATAGCCACCCAGTTACGTTGTGACGTTTGGCACACCCAAAGCACTCCTACGGTATTCGGGAGTTGCACAATCTCATGGTCTAAGGAAATGATACTTGACTTTAGAAAAGCTTTAGCATACGAACTACACGATCTTGTGCTAGGCTTAGGATTGGGTCTTGTCCATCACATCATTCTCCTAATGATGTGATCCCATTATCAACGACATCCAATGTCCACGGTCAGGAAACCGTAACCATCTATTGATCAACGAGCTAGTCAACTAGAGGCTTACTAGGGACATGGTGTTGTCTATGTATCCACACATGTATCTGAGTTTCCTATCAATACAATTCTAGCATGAATAAACTATTATCATTAACAATGAAATATAATAACAATAACTAATTTATTATTGCCTCTAGGGCATATTTCCAACACGTACTTCTTTCGCCTATATATACTCATGTACCTAAAAACATCCAGGAGAACCACGAAAGCACTTTTCCACCGCCGCAACCTTCTGTACCCATGATATCCCATCTTGGGGCCTTTTCCGGCGATCTGTCAGAGGGGGATTCAATCACGGAGGGCTTCTACATCAACACCATAGCGTCTCCGATGATGTGCCAGTAGTTTACCACAGACCTTGGGGTCCATAGTTATTAGCTAGATGGCTTCTTCTCTCTCTTTGGTTCTCAATACAAAGTTCTCCTCGATGTTCTTGGAGATCTATTCGACGTAATACTCTTTTGCGGTGTGTTTGCTGAGATCCGATGAATTGTGGGTTTATGAATTTGATTATCTATGAATATTATTTGGTTCTTCTCTGAATTCTTATATGCATGATTTGATATCTTTGCAAATCTCTTCGAATTATCAGTTTAGTTTGGCCTACTAGATTGACCTTTCTTGCAAAGGGAGAAGTGCTTAGCTTTGGGTTCAATCTTGCGGTGTCCTTTCCCAGTGACAGCAGGGGCAGCAAGGCACGTATTGTATTGTTGCCATCAAGGATAAAAAGATGGGGTTTATATCATATTGCTTGAGTTTATCCCTCTACATCATGTCACCTTTCCTAATGCGTTACTCCGTTCTTATGAACTTAATACTCTAGATGCATGCTGGATAGCGGTCGATGTGTGGAGTAATAGTAGTAGATGCAGAATTGTTTCGGTCTACTTGACGCAGACGTGATGCCTATATTCATGATCATTGCCTTAGATATCATCATAACTATATGCGCTTTTCTATCAATTGCTTGGCAGTAATTGATACATCTCCAACATATCTATAACTTTTGATTGTTCCATGCTATTATATTATCAACTTTGGATGTTTATGGGCTTTATTATACACTTTTATATTATTTTTGGGACTAACCTATTAACCCAGAGCCCAGTGCCAGTTTCTGTTTTTTCCTTGTTTTAGAGTATCGCAGAAAAGGAAAATCAAATGGAGTCCAATTGACCTGAAACTTCACGGAACTTTTTTTGGAACAGAAGCAATCCAGAAGACTCAGGGTGTACATAAGGGAAGCAACGAGGAAGCCACTAGGCAGGGGGCGCGCCCACCCCCCTAGGCACGCCCTCCACCCTCGTGGGCCCCTCGTGGCTCCCTCGACATACTTCTTCCTCCTATATATATATATATCCATATACCCTAAAAACTTCGGAGAGCACAATAGGTCAGGAGTTCCGCCGCCAGAAGCCTCCGTAGCCACCGAAAACCAATCTAGACCCGTTCCGACACCCTGCCGGAGGGGGAATCCCTCTCCGGTGGCTATCTTCATCATCCCGGTGCTCTCCATGAGGAGGAGGGAGTAGTTCTCCCTCGGGGCTGAGGGTATGTACTAGTAGCTATGTGTTTGATCTCTCTCTCTCTCTCTCTGTCTCTCTCGTGTTCTTGAGGTGACACGATCTTGATGTATCACGAGCTTTGCTATTATATTTGGACCTATAATGTTTCTCCCCCTCTACTCTCTTGTAATGGATTGAGTTTTCCCTTTGAAGTAATCTTATCGGATTGAGTCTAAGGATTTGAGAACACTTGATGTATGTCTTGCGTGGGATACCCGTGGTGACAATGGGGTATTCTATTGATCCACTTGATGTATGTTTTGGTGATCAACTTGCGGGTTCTGCCCATGAACCTATACATAGGGGTTGGCACATGTTTTCGTCTTGACTCTCCGGTAGAAACTTTGGGGCACTCTTTGAGGTTCTATGTGTTGGTTGAATAAATGAATCTGAGATTGTGTGATGCATATCGTATAATCATACCCACGGATACTTGAGGTGACATTGGAGTATCTATGTGACATTAGGGTTTTGGTTGATTTGTGTCTTAAGGTGTTATTCTACTACGAACTCTAGGGCTGTTTGTGACACTTATAGGAATAGCCCAACGGATTGATTGGAAAGAATAACTTTGAGGTGGTTTCGTACCCTACCATAATCTCTTCGTTTGTTCTCCGCTACTAGTGACTTTGGAGTGACTCTTTGTTGCATGTTGAGGGATAGTTATATGATCCAATTATGTTATTATTGTTGAGGGAACTTGCACTAGTGAAATTATGAACCCTAGGCCTTGTTTCAACATATTGCAATACCATTTGTGCTCACTTTTATCATTAGTTACCTTGCTGTTTTTATATTTTCAGATTACAAAAACCTTTATCTACTATCCATATACCACTTGTATCACCATCTCTTCGCCGAACTAGTGCACCTATACAATTTACCATTGTATTGGGTGTGTTGGGGACACAAGAGACTCTTTGTTATTTGGTTGAAGGGTTGCTTGAGAGAGACCATCTTCATCCTACGCTTCCTACGGATTGATAAATCTTAGGTCATCCACTTGAGGGAAATTTGCTACTGTCCTACAAACCTCTGCACTTGGAGGCCCAACAACGTCTACAAGAAGAAGGTTGTGTAGTAGACATCAAGCTCTTTTCTGGCGCTGTTACCGGAGAGGTTAGTGCTTGAAGGTATATCTTTAGATCTTGCAATCGAATCTTTTTGTTTCTTGTTTTAGCACTAATTTAGTTTATAAAAGAAAACTATAAAAATGGAATTGAGTTTGCCGCATACGCTTCATCTTTTTAATATCTTTCGTGAGTATGATGGAAAAGAAAATTGTGCCAACATGTTAGAAGAAGAATGCATTAAAATGTTTGGCACTAAATCTTTGAATGATGAGCATGATTGCAATGTTGTTAGTATGAACTCCTTGAATATCCATAGTACTAATGATGATTGCACTAGTTATGATGAAAATGTCTCCTATAAACATGTCAATTTTTGTGGAGTGCATTGGGTTTGCAAGTACACACCAAATAGGGAAGATAGATATTGCAAGAGACATAAGTACTTAGAAACTAAATGGTTACAAGAAAGGCTAGATGTTTGTGCTGAAAATTTAAATTTTCTTAGCCATACTTGTGAACTTTGCAATGGACATGATCATTTCAGTACCCAATGCAAATTGTTTCATGACTGTATTGTGTCCAAAAATTGTGATGACTTGATTTCCCTTGCACATCATAATGAACTTAGTTTGCTCTTGGGTTATGAAGAAACGAAACGTATAACTAAGGATATTCCAAAATTTGCCCTTGGTAGAGTTCTTCATTTTGATCTAGAAGAAATTTATATGTATTGTGCGGTGAATTGCATTGAAAACCCTTATATTGCCAATTACATAAAGAAAATAAAACAAATAGAAGATGAAGAGAATACTAATGAAAGGGAAGAGACTTCCCAATACCCTCCTATTATTTCTTATGATGAATCAGGTAACGAGGAGGAGCCTCCTATTCAACCAATCTCATTAATAAGGAGCTCCAAAAAGAGGATTGAACCCACACATGATGTGGTGAAGAAGAAGAAAAGAAAAAGGAAGAGAGGTAAAAAGATATCTCTCCCAAATAATGCTGCTCGTATTACTATTGTGCCTCATGAAAATATAATTGTGGAAGATAATGATACTTCTTATGATCTTGAAAATCTTTTTGTCACTTGCTTGGAAGAATATGATAATTGCTATACTATTGGTGCTATCCATACTATTAATGATGAGAGTGATTATGCTTATGATATGAAAAGGCCCAAGCTTGGGGATGCTATGTTTGATGAAGATGATGTTTTTGAGAATATATTTTCTGCAATTAATGTTTGTCCCAAGCTTGGGGATGCTACGTTTAATGAAGATGATATTTTTAGTCTCCCAAGTTTTGATGTGCAAATTTATAATAATGATAGCATGCCTCCTACTTATGATGATTATTGTGATGATACTTATGCTATAAAAAGTAGTGATTATATTTATAAAACTTGTCATGATTATGGTTACCCCTTTTCTGAACATTACTCTTTTAATGTGGAAACAATTTATAGTACTCGAGTTTCTTATGATACTCCCACTATTCCGAATGAGAAGAATTTTGCTTATGTGGAGCGTAATAAAAATTATATGCTTGTAGATCATGAAAAGAATGCTTTAGGTGCTGGTTATATTGTTGAATTCATTCATGATGGTACTTAAAATTATTATGAGGGAGGAATATATGCTTGTAGGAATTGCAATAATATCAAGTTTCCTCTCTATGTGCTTAAAGTTTTGAAGTTATGCTTGTTTTACCTTCCTATGCAAGTTGATTCTTGTTCCCACAAGTTGTTTGCTCACAAAATCCCTATGCATAGGAAGTGGGTTAGACTTAAATGTTCTAGTCATATTCCTCATGATGTTCTTTTTATGTTACAATTCTTATCTTTTATGTGAGCATCATTGAAATCATCATGCCTAGCTAGGGGTGTTAAACGATAGCGCTTGTTGGGAGGCAACCCAACTTCATTTTTGTTCCTTACTTTTTGCTCCTGTTTAGTAATAAATAATTTATCTAGCCTCTGTTATTATTGAGATTTTATGTTTTAATTAGTGTTTGTTCCAGGTAGAACCATTGGGAAGACTTGGGGAAAGTCTTGTTGATCATGCTGTAAAAAACAGAACCTTTAGCACTCACGAGAATTGCTGCCATGTTTTATTGGAGAGTGCTATTTAGTAATTCTTTTTTAAGATGATTAATAGATAAATTCCTCACTTCCATCAATTTTTTTTATAATTTTTGAGGTTCCATAAGTTTGCGTTAGTTACAGATTACTACAGACTGTTCTGTTTTGACAGATTCTGTTTTTCGTGTGTTGTTTGCTTATTTTAATGAATCTATGGCTAGTAAAAGAGTTTATAAACCATATACAAGTTCGAATACAGTAGGTTTAACACCAATACAATTAAAGAACTAGTTCATTACAGTACCTTGAAGTGGTGTTTTGTTTTCTTTCGCTAACGGAGCTTATGAGTTTTCTTTTAAGTTTTGTGTTGTGAATTTTTCAAGTTTTGGGTAAAGATTTGATGGACTATGGAATAAGGAGTGGCAAGAGCCTAAGCTTGGGGATTCCCAAGGCACCCCAAGGTAATATTCAAGGACAACCAAAATCCTAAGCTTGGGGATGCCCCAGAAGGCATCCCCTCTTTTTTCTTCGTTCATCGGTAACTTTACTTGGAGCTATATTTTTATTCGCCACATGATATGTGTTTTGCTTGGAGAGTCATTTTATTTTCTTTTGTTTTGCTTGATGTTTGAATAAAATACCAAGATCTGAAATTATTAAATATTAGAGAGTCTTCATATAGTTGCATAATTATTCAACTACTCATTGATCTTCACTTATATCTTTTGGAGTAGTTTGTCCCTTGCTCTAGTGCTTCACTTATATCTTGTTAGAGCACGGTGGTGGTTTTATTTTGAAGAATTAGATGAACTCTCATGCTTCACACATATTATTTTGAGAGTCTTTAGAACATCATGGTAGTTTGCTTTGGTTATGAAACTAGTCCTAATATGATGGGCATCCAAGAGGGATATAATAAAAACTTTCATATAGAGTGCATTGAATACTAAGAGAAGTTTGATACTTGATAATTGTTTTGAGATATGGAGATGGTGATATTAGAGTCGTGATAGTTGAGTAGTTGTGAATTTGAGAAATGCTTGTGCTGAAGTTTGTGATTCCCGTAGCATGCACGTATGGTGAACCGTTATGTTACAAAGTCAGAGCATGATGTATTTATTGATTGTCCTCCTTATGAGTGGCAGTCGGAGATGAGCGATGGTCTTTTCCTACCAATCTATCCCCCTAGGAGCATGCGCGTAGTACTTTTTTCGATAACTAATAGATTTTTGCAATAAGTATGTGAGTTCTTTATGACTAATGTTGAGTCCATGGATTATACGCACTCTCACCCTTCCACCATTGCTAACCTCCCTAATACTATGCACTGTTCGCCGATATCATACACCCACCATATACCTTCCTCAAAACAGCTACCATGCCTACCTATTATGGCATCTCCATAGCCATTTCGAGATATATAGCCATGCAACTTTCTACCGTTCCGTTATTATGACACGCTTCATCATTGTCATATTTCTTTGCATGATCATGTAGCTGACATCGTATTTATGGAAAAGCCACCATTCATAATTCTTCCATACATGTCACTCATGTGTCATTGCACATCCCGGTACACCGCCGGAGGCATTCATATAGAGTCATATTTTGTTCTAAGTATCGAGTTGTAATTCTTGAGTTGTAAGTAAATAAAAGTGTGATGCTCATCATTATTAGAGCATTGTCCCAGTGAGGAAAGGATGATGGAGACTATGATTCCCCCACAAGTCGGGATGAGACTCCGGACGAAAAAAAGAGAGGCCAAAGAAGCCCAAAAAAAGAGAAAAAAAGAGGCCAAAAAAAAGAGAAAGGCCCAAATAAAAAAATAAAAAAATGATAGAAAAAGAGAGAAGGGGCAAAATGCTACTATCCTTTTACCACACTTGTGCTTCAAAGTAGCACCATGATCTTCATGATAGAAAGTCTCCTATGTTGTCACTTTCATATACTAGTGGGAATATTTCATTATAGAACTTGGCTTGTATATTCCAATTATGGGCTTCCTCAAAATGCCCTAGGTCTTCGTGAGCAAGCGAGTTGGATGCACACCCACTTAGTTTCTTTTGTTGAGCTTTCATACATTTATAGCTCTAGTGCATCCATTGCATGGCAATCCCTACTCACTCACATTGATATCTATTGATGGGCATCTCCATAGCCCATTGATACGCCTAGTTGATGTGAGACTATCTTCTCCTTTTTGTCTTCTCCACAACCACCATCCTATTCTACCTATAGTGCTATATATATGGCTCACGCTCATATATTGCGTGAAGATTGAAAAAGTTTGAGAACATCAAAAGTATTAAACAATTGCTTGGCTTGTCATCGGGCTTGTGCATGATTTGAATACGTTGTGTGGTGAAGATGGAGCATAGCCAGACTATATGATTTTGTAGGGATAACTTTCTTTGGCCATGTTATTTTGAAGAGACATAATTGCTTAGTTAGTATGCTTGAAGTATTATTATTTTTATGTCAATATTAAACATTTGTCTTGAATCTTATGGATCTGAATATTCTTGCTACAATAAAGAGAAATACATGATGAATATGTTAGGTAGCATTCCACATAAAAAATTCTGTTTTTATCATTTACCTACTCGAGGACGAGCAGGAATTAAGCTTGGGGATGCTGCTACGTCTCCAACGTATCTATAATTTTTGATTGTTCCATGCTATTATATTATCAACTTTGGATGTTTATGGGCTTTATTATACACTTTTATATTATTTTTGGGACTAACCTATTAACCCAGAGCCCAGTGTCAGTTTCTGTTTTTTCCTTGTTTTAGAGTATCGCGGGAAAGGAAAATCAAACGGGGTCCAATTGACCTGAAACTTCACGGAACTTCTTTTTGGAACGGAAGCAATCCGGAAGACTTGGGGTGTATGTAAGGGAAGCAACGAGGAAGCCACGAGGCAGGGGCGGGCCCACCCCCCTAGGCGCGCCCTCCACCCTTGTGGGCCCCTCGTGGCTCCCCCGACTTACTTCTTCCTCCTATATATATCCATATACCCTAAAAACTTCGGCGAACACAATAGATCAGGAGTTCCGCCGCCAGAAACCTCTGTAGCCACCGAAAACCAATCTAGACCCGTTCCGGCACCCTTCCGGAGGGGGAATCCCTCTCTGGTGGCTATCTTCATCATCCCGGTGCTCTCCATGATGAGGAGGGAGTAGTTTTCCCTCGGGGCTGAGGGTATGTACCAGTAGCTATGTGTTTGATCTCTCTCTCTCTCTCGTGTTCTTGAGGTGATACGATCTTGATGTATCGTGAGCTTTGCTATTATATTTGGATCCTATGATGTTTCTCCCCCTCTACTCTCTTGTAATGGATTGAGTTTTCCCTTTAAAGTAATCTTATCGGATTGAGTCTTTATGGATTTGAGAACACTTGATGTATGTCTTGCGTGGGATACCCGTGGTGACAATGGGGTATTCTATTGATCCACTTAATGTATGTTTTGGTGATCAACTGGCGGGTTCCGCCCATGAACCTATGCATAGGGGTTGGCACACGTTTTCGTCTTGGCTCTCTGGTAGAAACTTTGGGCACACTTTGAGGTTCTATGTGTTGGTTGAATAAATGAATCTGAGATTGTGTGATGCATATCGTATAATCATACCCACGGATACTTGAGGTGACATTGGAGTATCTAGGTGACATTTGGGTTTTGGTTGATTTGTGTCTTAAGGTGTTATTCTACTACGAACTCTAGGGCTGTTTGTGACACTTATAGGAATAGCCCAACGGATTGATTGGAAAGAATAACTTTGAGGTGGTTTCGTACCCTACCATAATCTCTTCGTTTGTTCTCCGCTATTAGTGACTTTGGAGTGACTCTTTGTTGCATGTTGAGGGATAGTTATATGATCCAATTATGTTATTATTGTTGAGGGAACTTGCACTAGTGAAAGTATGAACCCTAGGCCTTGTTTCAACATATTGCAATACCATTTGTGCTCATTTTTATCATTAGTTACCTTGCTGTTTTTATATTTTCAGATTACAAAAACCTTTATCTACTATCCATATACCACTTGTATCATCATCTCTTCGCCGAACTAGTGCACCTATACAATTTACCATTGTATTGGGTGTGTTGGGGACACAAGAGACTCTTTGTTATTTGGTTGCAGGGTTGCTTGAGAGAGACCATCTTCATCCTACGCCTCCTACGGATTGATAAACCTTAGGTCATCCACTTGAGGTGTGACGCCCGGATAATTAAGCCACAGTGACCCTCTACTAATGTTGCCACATCACCACGATTACTATTGATAATCTCGCGATGATTCAAAACCCGTTCAAATTTCAAATTTAAATAACAAGTCAAATTATAAATTCATCAAACTGAGATTTAAAAATGTTCAAAAGGTAGTAGATATTCACTAAATAATTATAGAGCGTCAATCAACATATTGCACATAACTATCTGCCTCTAGTTTAATTAAAACGGGAACCAACTGTGATTAAATTAACCATTTACGGTTGAACAAATATTTATACAATTCAAAAATATTTGAAACCTTTTTTTTTGCAACCTAATAATATTGCTTAGCATTTAAATCTGAAGTTTCATACTAGACAAAACACGTTTGGTAGCAAAATAGTATAAACAGTAGCTAAGTGTATAACAACAAAAAAAGAGATTAAAACTGAAGTTGCCCTGTGCAAATTGGCCCACTATGATCAAAAGCTAGCCAGCCTACTATGCCTTATGGGCACTACACGCACACGACCTGTCCCAGCCCAAGTCGTTGGTCATCCCCAACCTCTCGTGCCGTGGACGCTGCTGGTCCGTCTAGCGTGTGGATGCCGCGCTGTCGGCCATCCCACGGTCGAGGGGATGGATAAGAGCAAGCCCTCGACGCTCTCCCTCTCGCCGAAACCCTAGGCCCTCAGTTTTCCCCTCCCTCGCATCTCACACACGATCTCGAGCTCGCTAGAGCGGAACCGTGGCCGCGTCATCATCAACCTCGAGCGTCGTAGCGTCCCCGAGCCTCGAGAGGAGGTCCGAAGGATGCTGCTCCTTCGTTTTCTTCGACCACGAACATGGGTTCGTCTGGAGATGCAACACACCGACGGATCGGTCTTCATCTTCCCCGTCGGCCGCCAAACAACCTCGCCTCGATTCGTCGCCTCCGGAGCTTCCCCGGTCGTCTCGCGCTCGCCAATCACCTCCTGGTGAGCTCCGCCTTCCGTTCCCTCCCTTCACCCCAGTAGATCCTTCGACGTTTGGCTCCACTGCTGCCGCGCTCGTGCTCGTGGTGAGCATGCGCTCACCGCACCGTGGTCGTACCCTGTGCCTCCAGCCTGCATCGGCGCGCCCCACTGCCAGCTAACCCATGCGCCGTCCGTGCCTTGGCAGTGCCCCGTGCGTGCGCCTGCGTTGCTCTGCTTCCCGCTGCGCCCGCACCCTGCTCGCCTCCCTGCTGGCTGCGCGCCCGGCAAGGCTGTTGTGCCCGAGCCGCGCCTTGCTCGCCTGCTGGTTGCCTACTGGGCTGCTGTTATACATGCTGCTACTGCTGCTTAGTCCCCACTGCTCTGCTTGCCTCGCCGGTGCTGCTGCTTTTCTGCTACTCCTGCTTGGTGCCAACTCTGCTGCTGATGCATACGGCCGCTAGTATCGCTGCTCTACTGCTGTTGTAACTGCTGGCTGTCGTGCACTAGTGGCCGGCTTGCATGCCCAAGCACACCATGCGTGCATGCCCAAGCACACTAGTGGCCGGCTTGGGCCATGGCCGATGGGCATAGCCCCTGTTTAGACCAGTAGATGATAATTAGTGGTTACACTAGTCTATGCACAGATGACATGTGGGTCTCCTGGAGCTTAAAATAAATAACAAAATTAATTAGCTGCAGTCTATGACATCCGGGTCCTGCAGGCACTGTTCATTTTGACCAGTCAACTCTGACTGGGCTATTGACATTTGACCTTGGCCCCGCTCGTCATCCTTTGAGGCTACTGCCACCGGGTACACTTATGGGTGCTCAAAACAGTTTGCCCAATTAACTTCGAATTAAAAGTATTCCTGAAAAACAATAAAACTTGAAAAAAATTGTATAAAATAATCCGTAGTTCGGATGAAAAAACTTTGTACATGAAAGTTGCTCAGAACGACGAGACAAATCCGGGTGCGCAGCCTGTTCGTCCGCCACGCATCCCTAGCATAGCGAACACGCGACTTTTCCCCTCCGGTTCATCTGTCCGAAAACACGAAACACCAGGGATATTTTCCCGGATGTTTCCCCCCTTCACCGGTACCACCTCATACCGCGTTAGGGCACACCTAACTTCACGCTTTGTCATGTCATGCATTTGTTTGCATTATATTTATTGTTTCTTCCCCCTCTTCTCTTGCTAGACACTGAGACCGACGCTGCTGCTACCCAGTACGACTACGGTGTTGACGACCCCTCTCTCTTGCCAGAGCAACCAGGCAAGCCCCCCTTGATCACCAGATATCGCCTACTCTCCTCTATACTGCTTGCATTAGAGTAGTGTAGCACGTTACTGCTTTCCGTTAATCCTATTCTGATGCATAGCCTGTCATTGTTGCTACAACTGTTGATACCTTACCTGCAATCCTAATGCTTAGTATAGGATGCTAGTTTATCATCAGTGGCCCTACATTCTTGTTCGTCTGCCATGCTATACTATCGGGCCGTGATCACTCGGGATGTGATCACGGGTATATACGCACTAACCCGACGGGCTGGCTCGAGGAGTACCCGCGGTTGATTCACGAATTGGGGGCTGGAAGGACATACTTTCCCGACGGCCCTCTGTGTGGATCTTTGTGGCGAAGCGACAGGGCAGGTTGAGACCACCTAGGAGAGAGGTGGGTCTGGCCCTAGTCGGCGTTCGCGGTTATTTCAAGATAACATGTTTAACGAGATCTTGGTATTTGATCTGAGTCTGGCCACTGGCCTATACGCACTAACCATCTACGCGGGGACAGTTATGGGCACTCGACGTCGTGGTATCAGCCGAAGCCTTCGTGACGTCAGCGACTGAGCGGCGCGCGTCGGGTTGGACCGTAAGCCTGCTCTTGTATTAAGGGGGCTAGTTCTGCTTCCGGCCGCGTTCGCAACGTGCAGTTGTGCAAAGGGTGATGGGCCCAGACCCCTGCGCCACAGGATTTAGACCGGCGTGCTGACCTCTCTTTTGTGCCTAGGTAGGGCTGCGACGTGTTGATCTTTCGAGGCCGGGCATGACCCAGGAAAGTGTGTCCGGACAAAGGGGATCGAGCGTGTTGGGAAATGTGGTGCACACCTGCAGGGAAGTTGATCTATTTGAATAGCCGTGTCCCTCGGTAAAAGGACGACTCGGAGTTGTACCTTGACCTTATGACAACTAGAACTGAATACTTAATAAAACACACCCTTCCAAGTGCCAGATACAACCGGTGATCGCTCTCTCACAGGGCGACGAAAGGAGGATCATCGGTTAGGATTATGCTATGCGATGATACCGGGTGAACTTATCATCTACTCTCTTCTTCTGCTGCAAGATGGAGGTTACCAAAAGCGTAGTCTTTGACAGGACTAGCTATCCCCCTCTTATTCCGGCATTCTGCAGTTCAGTCCACATATGATACCCTTACTCCATTTGATACCAATGCATACATATGTAGTGTAGTTCCTTGCTTGCGAGTACTTTGGATGAGTACTCACGATTGCTTTGCTCCCTCTTTTCCCCCTTTCTATACCCGATTGCTGCGACCAGACGTTGGAGCCCAGGAACCAGACGCCATCATTGACAACGACTCCTACTACATTGGAGGTGCCTACTACTACGTGCGGCCCGTTGACGACGACCAGGAGTAGTTTAGGAGGATCCCAAGCATGAGGCATGCGCCTCTTTCGATCTGTATCCCAGTTTGTGCTAGCCTTCTTAAGGCAAACTTGTTTAACTTATGTCTGTACTCAGATATTGTTGCTTCCACTGACTCGTCTATGATCGAGCTCTTGTATTCGAGCCCTCGAGGCACCTAGCTTGTAATATGATGCTTGTATGACTTATTTTATTCGTAGAATTGTGTTGTGATATCTTCCCGTGAGTCCCTGATCTTGATCGTACACGTTTGCGTGTATGATTAATGTACGATTGAATCAGAGACGTCACATGAGGGAAATTTGCTACTGTCCTACAAACCTCTACACTTGGAGGCCCAACAACGTCTACAAGAAGAAGGTTGTGTAGTAGACATCAGTAATTTGTTCACCCATCTTAATATATGCTATCATGAGAGAAGCCACTAGTGAAACCTATGACCCCCGGGTCTACTTTACATCATATAAGTTTTCGATCTATAATTCTAGTTTACTATTTATTTTGCAATCTTTATTTTCCAATCTATACAACAAAAATACTAAAAATATTTATTTTATTATCTTTATCAGATCTCACTTTTGCAAGTGGCCGTGAAGGGATTTACAACCCCTTTATCGTGTTGGTTGCAAGCTCTTGATTGTTTGTGCAGGTACTAGGCGACTTGCGTGTAGTCTCCCACTGGATTGATACCTTGATTCTCAAAAACTGAGGGAAATACTTATGCTACTTTGCTGCATCACCCTTTCCTCTTCAAGGAAAACCAACGCATGCTCAAGAGGTAGAAAGAAGGATTTCTGGCGCCGTTGCTAGGATATATACGTTCAAGTCAAGACATATCAAGTACCCATGACAAACTCTTCTCCCTCGCATTACATTATTTGCCATTTGCCTCTCGTTTTTCTCACCCCTACTTCACCTTTGTCGTTTTATTTTCCCTTTTCCATTCGTCTCTTTTCGCTTGCCTCTTGTGTGCCTATTTTCCTGATGGCCTTGCCAAAAAGCGTTGATCCTCACCTTAGAAGGTTGGAAAAAATTGAAAACAACATTAGAAGCTTTATGTCTTTGCAATTTGAGCATAATAATTTCTTCAGAAACGAGCTTAAAGAACAAAAATGTTTTATGGAGTACATGAATAAAAAACTCGATGATATGTCTAAAGAATTTTATGATTTGAAATCTCAGTTTGCTCATCTTGAAATTTTAGTGGGTCAAATTTCGGATAAGCAAGCCAACTTAGTTAATAAGATTGCCGCTAAACGGGAGGATCTACATGATAATAAAGATGTAGATATAAAAGTGATTGATGTGTCTCCTATTAAATCTTTATTTTCCATTATGAATCTTGATAAAGATGGGACTCGAGATGAGTAAACTTTAGTTAAAAGACGTCTCAATTATTCGGAGTTTTTAGATCTTGATGCTAAAATTAATAAAAGTGGGATTGAAGAGGTCAAAACTTTATATAGCAATGAACTCACTATTTTGGATTTCAAGAAATTTAATTATGATAATTTCTCTTTGATAGATTGTATTTCCTTGTTGCAATCCGTGTTAAATTCTCCTCATACTTATGATCAAAATAAGGCTTTTACTAAACATATCGTTGATGCTTTAATGTAATCTTATGAAGAAAAGCTTGAACTAGAAGTTTCTGTTCCTAGAAAACTTTATGATGAGTGGGAACCTACCATTAAAATTAAGATCAAAGATCATGAAAGCTATCCTTTATGTGATTTGGGTGCTAGTGTTTTCATGATTCCAAAAACATTGTGTGATGTGTTAGGTTTTCGTGAATTTGATGATTATTCTTTAAATTTGCACCTTGCAGATTCTACCATTAAGAAACCTATGAGAATAATTAATGATGTTCTTATTGTTGCAAATAGGAATTATGTGCCCGTAGATTTTATTGTTCTTGATATATATTACAATTCTACATGTTCTATTATTCTTGGTAGACCTTTCCTTAGAACGATTGGTGCAATTATTGACATGAAAGAAGGAAATATTAGGTTCCAATTTCCGTTGAGGAAAGGCATGAAACACTTTCCTAGAAGGAAAATTAAATTACCTTATGAATCTATTATGAGAGCCACTTATGGATTGCATACCAAAGATGACAATACTTAGCTCTAGTCTTGGTTTTATGCCTAGCTAGGGGCGTTAAACGATAGCGCTTGTTGAGAGGCAACCCAATTTTATTTTTGTTCTTGTTTAGTAATAAATAATTCATCTATCCTATGTTATGATTATGTTTTTTATGTTTTAATTAGTGTTTGTGCCAAGTAAAGCCTTTAGGATCTTCTTGGGTGATTGTTGTTTGATCTTGGTGAAAAAAACAGAAAGTATGCGCTCACGAGAATAATTTTCGTTTGTTACCAGATAGTGATAAAATACCAATTCCAACTGCAGTTGATCAATATACAAATTATTTAGGTCATCCTAATTTTTCAGAATTTTTCGAGTTACAGAAGTATTTGAAACCTCCAGATTGCTACAGACTATTCTGTTTTTGACAAATTATGTTTTTCGTGTGTTGTTTGCTTATTTTGATAAATCTGTGGCTAGTATCGGGGGGTATGAACCATAGAAAAGTTTGAATACAATAGGTTTAACACCAATATAAGTAAATAATGAGTTCATTACAGTACCTTAAAGTGGTGATTTATTTTCTTATACTAACGGAGCTCATGAGATTTTCTGTTTAAGTTTTGTGTTGTGAAGTTTTGAAGTTTTTGGTAAAGATTTAATGGATTTTGGAATAAGGAGTGGCAAGAGCCTAAGCTTGGGGATGCCCAAGGCACCCCAAGGTAAAATTTAAGGACAACCAAAAGCCTAAGCTTGGGGATGCCCCGGAAGGCATCCCCTCTTTCGTCTTCGTCTATCGGTAACTTTACTTGAGGCTATATTTTTATTCACCACATGATATGTGTTTTGCTTGGAGCGTCTTGTATGGTTTGAGTCTTTGCTCTTTATTTTACGACAATCATCTTTGCTTTACACACCTTTTGGGAGAGACACACATGAATCAGAGTTTATTAGAATACTCTATGTGCTTCTCTTATATCTTTTGAGCTAGAAAATTTTGCTCTAGTGCTTCACTTATATCTTTTTAGAGCACGGTGGTGGTTTTATTTTATAGAAATTATTGATCTCTCATGCTTCACTTATATTATTTTGAGAGTCTTTTAGAATAGCTTGGTAATTTTATTTGGCTATAAAATTAGTCCTAATATGATAGGCATCCAAGATGGGTATAATAAAAACTTCCATATAGAGTGCATTGAATACTATGAGAAGTTTGGTACTTGATGAATGTTTTGAGATATGAAGATGGTGATATTAGAGTCATGCTAGTTAAGTAATTGTGAAATTGATAAATACTTGTGTTGAAGTTTGCAAGTCCCGTAGCATGCACGTATGATAACCGTTGTGTGACAAATTTGAAGCATGAGGTGTTCTTTGATTGCCTTCCTTGTGAGTGGGGACGAGCGATGGTCTTTTCCTACCAATCTATCCCCCTAGGAGCATGCGCGTAGTGCTTGGTTTTGATGACTTGTAGATTTTTGCAATAAGTATGTGAGTTCTTTATGACTAATGTTGAGTGCATGGATTATACGCACTCTCACCCTTCCATCATTGCTAGCCTCTTCGGTACCGTGCATTGCCTTTTCTCACCTCGAGATTTGGTGCAAACTTCGCCGGTGCATCCAAACCCCGTGATGTGATACGCTCTTTCACACATAAACCTCCTTATATCTTCCTCAAAACAGCCACCATACATACCTATTATGGCCTTTCCATAGCCATTACGAGATATATCGCCATGCAACTTTCAACCGTTTCGTTTTTTAAGACACGCTCCATCATTGTCATATTGCCTTACATGATCATGTAGTTTACATCGTATGTTTGGCAAAGCCGCCGCTCATAATTTTTATACATGTCACTCTTGAATCATTGCACATCCCGATACACTGCCAGAGGCATTCATATAGTCATATTTTGTTCTAGTATCGAGTTGTAATTTTTGAGTTGTAAATTAATAGAAGTGTGATGATCATCATTATTGAAGCACTGTACCATGAGGAAATAAATAGAGAGAAAGGCCAAATAAAAAAGAGAAGGCACAAAAAAAAAGGAAAAAATGAGAGAAAAAGAGAGAAGGGGCAATGTTACTATCCTTTTTCCACACTTGTGCTTCAAAGTAGCACCATGATCTTAATGATAGAGAGTCTTTTATTTTGTCACTTTCATATACTAGTGGGAATTTTCATTATAGAACTTGGCTTGTATATTCCAACAATGGGCTTCCTCAAAATGGGCTAGGTCTTCGTGAGCAAGCAAGTTGGATGCACACCCACTTAGTTTCTTTTGTTGAGCTTTCGTACATTTATAACTCTATTGCATATGTTGCATGGAAATCCCTACTCCTCGCATTGACATCAATTGATGGGCATCTCCATAGCTCATTGATTAGCCGCATCAATGTGAGACTTGCTCCCTTTTTGTCTTCTCCACACAACCTCCATCATCATATTCTATTCCACCCATAGTGCTATGTCCATGGCTCGCGTTCATGTATTCTGTGAAAGTTGAAAAAGTTTGAGAATACTAAAGTATAAAACAATTGCTTGGCTTGTCATCGGGGTTGTGCATGATGGGGGCATTTTGTGTGACGAAAATGAAGCATGGCCAAACTATATGATTTTGTAGGGATGAGCTTTCTTTGGCTATGTTATTTTCAGAAGACATAATTGCTTGGTTAGTATGCTTGAAGTATTATTGTTTTTATGTCAATATTAAACTTTTGTCTTGAATCTTTTGGATCTAAATATTCATGCCACAATAAAGAAAATTAAATTGAAAATTATATTAGGTAGCATTCCACGTCAAAAATTCTGTTTTTATCATTTACCTACTCAAGGACGAGCAGGAATTAAGCTTGGGGATGCTTGATACGTCTCCAACGTATCTATATTTTTTGATTGTTCCATGATATTATATTATCTGTTTTGGATGTTTAATGGGCTTTAATATTCACTTTTATATTATGTTTGGGACTAACCTATTAACCAAAGGCCCAGTGCAAATTGCTATTTTTTGCCTAATTCAGTGTTTCGCAGAAAAGGAATATCAAATGGAATCCAAACGGAATGAAACCTTCGCGAGGATCTTTCTTGGAACAAACGCAACCCAGGAGACTTGGAGTACAAGTATGGAAGTCCGCGAAGCTTCCATGAGGCAGGGGTGCGCCTAGGGGGGTAGGCGCGCCCCCACCCTCGTGGGCCCCATGAAGCTCCACCGACGTACTTCTTTCGCCTATATATACCCATGTACCCTAAAAACATCCAGGAGAGCCAAGAAAGCACTTTTCCACTGCCGCAACCTTCTGTACCCGTGAGATCCCATCTTGGGGCCTTTTCCGGCGATCTACCGGGGGGATTCGATCATGGAGGGCTTCTACATCAACACCATAGCCTGTCTGATGATGTGTGAGTAGTTTACCACAGACCTTTGGGTCCATAGTTATTAGATAGATGGCTTCTTCTCTCTCTTTGGTTCTCAATACAAAGTTCTCCTTGATGTTCTTGGAGATCTATTCGATGTAATACTCTTTTGCGGTGTGTTTGCCGAGATTCGATGAATTGTGGGTTAATGAATTTGATTATTTATGAGTATTATTTGGTTCTTCTCTGAATTCTTATATGCATGATTTGATATCTTTGCAAGTCTCTTGGAATTATCGGTTTAGTTTGGCCTACTAGATTGATCTTTCTTGCAATGGGAGAAGTGCTTAGCTTTGGGTTCAATCTTGCGGTGTCCTTTCCCAGTGACGGCAGGGGCAGCAAGGCACATATTGTATTGTTGCCATCGAGGATAAAAAGATGGGGTTTATATCATATTGCTTGAGTTTATCCCTCTACATCATGTCATCTTGCCTAATGCGTTACTCCGTTCTTATGAACTTAATACTCTAGATGCATGCTGAATAGCGGTCGATGTGTGGAGTAATAGTAGTAGATGCAGAATCGTTTCGGTCTACTTGACACGGACGCGATGCCTATATTCATGATCATTGCCTTAGATATCATCATAACTATGCACTTTTATATCAATTGCTCGGTAGTAATTTGTTCACCCACCATAATATATGCTATCATGAGAGAAGCCACTAGTGAAACCTATGGCCCCCGGGACTACTTTACATCATATAAGTTTCCGATCTATAATTCTATTTTACTATTTATTTTGCAATCTTTATTTTCCAATCTATACAACAAAAATACCAAAAATATTTATCCTATTATCTTTATCGGATCTCACTTTTGCAGGTGGCCGTGAAGGGATTGACAACCCCTTTATCGCGTTGGTTGCAAGGTTCTTGATTGTTTGTGCAGGTACTAGGCGACTTGCGTGTAGTCTCCTACTGGATTGATACCTTGGTTCTCAAAAACTGAGGGAAATACTTACGCTACTTTGCTGCATCACCCTTTCCTCTTCAAGGGAAAACCAACGCATGCTCAAGAGGTAGCAAACATCAGATTGCATATTAACATTACAGAGGACAAATCACTAGAAGGCACTGGCGGTGGCCTCGAGAAAACATCACAAACTGTATTTTAAAGTAGACAACCGTGTGGCGGTGTCGACGGTGGCCTCGAAGACGAGGTGCTCCTCCAAGATCTGGCGTTCAAGATGCATGGCAGCCATCGCGACCTCATTCGTGCGTGTGGCTGCATGCTACTGAGCTCCACGTTATACTACGTGTAAAATGGCTATGGGCGGCGCTTAATTGGAGGAGGGGGCAGTGATTTCGGTGGAAGGTGTCGCTCCGTCGGTCGGGGCATGTGGGATGGGAAAGGGGGAGGATTGTGTGGGTGGGGTGTGGATTACCTAACCATATCGACAAGGCCGCGCAGCAAGAAGAAGAGTCGGCGGCGAGGAGGCCACGCATCAAGAAGAATGGTCACCGGCGAGGAGGCGACACTGCAAGAAGAAGGGTCGCCGACGAGGAGGCGACGCTGCAAGAAGAAGGGTCGCCGGTGAGGAGGCTGAGCTGCCAGTAAGCAGCAGTGAAGGTTTGAACTTGGGAAGCAAGGAGGAATAGTGGAAATGTGGCTTTTGGTAGGAGGGAGGGGGCATGGAGATAGATATTTCCGCGGTGGCAAAAAATTTTCTCTCGGTGCCACAAGAAACTGGCATGCAAGTGTGGTTCAAGCGGGGGCGGTGGACTGTAGACGACGAAGCTTCCTGCGTAAGCCAGACAAGACGGTGCACCAAGATATTTTATGTCGCATCCCGCACGATTCTTTCTAGTAAACTGTTTGTGGTATACCTGATTTTTTCATTATGTTTCGAAAGACAAATGGTGTTATGGAGGGAAAGGATGGTGTTTGAATTGCTAGAACATTTACGTACAGTGAACATGCAACTAGTACATGAGTGTCGTGTTTAAATTTGGAATTATTCCGGGTTCGTTTGGCATTTTTATGCATTAATTGAGTTTTTGGGCATTGAATGTGCATAATTCAAATTTGAACTACAAGCACATGCTCCAATGCACCAAAGTTTGTTGAAAAATCACATGTGTGTCTTTGGGTGAATTTATAGGTCCCATGCAAGAAATGGGAATAAAATTTAAACATCTGGGTGTCGTGGCTCGGCCGGAATGATTGAGAAACTTGGTTTTTCAATTCCTGTAAATCCAAAACACGGCTGAAATTCATTAAACTTGGCATGGTGTCATGACATGGCACAAACATGTTGCGGTAATTTTTTTGGCCGAATTGGGACAAGCTTTGGTGTAAGCTTCTTACAAACCAGAGCTTCCATCAAGAAGGCGTGTGGTTCCGAGAGGGAACGTGTCACCTCCGTGTGCAAAACGACATATGTACACTACCTTCTCCTGCCTTAATTTTTTTACACAGACAGATTAGACCAAATAGAAGTATCGTGCTAAATTTTGGAAATATTTCGGGTTCGTTTGGCCTTTTTTATACAATTAAGTTTCTGCGCATTTAATGTGCATAATTCAAATTTGAACTACAAGCACAAGCTCCAATGCACCAAAGTTGTTTGAAAAATCATATGTGTGCCCTTGGGTGAAATTCAAACATATCTGGGCATAGTGGCTCGGCTGGAAAGATTGATAACCTTGGTTTTTAATTCCTGTAAATCCAAAACACGCCTAAAAATCATGAAACTTGGCATGGTGTCATGACATGGCACTGCTACGTCTTGAGCTTGCGTTGGTTTTCCCCGAAGAGGAAGGGATGATGCAGCAGAGTAGCGTAAGTATTTCCCTCAGTTTTTGAGAACCAAGGTATCAATCCAGTAGGAGCCCACGCTCAAGTCCCTCGTATCTGCACAAAGCGATAGCTACTCGCAACCAATGCGATTAGGGGTTGTCAAGCCCTTCACGGTCACTTACGAGAGTGAGATCTGATAGATATAATATTTTTTGTATTTTTGGTATAAAGATGCAAAGTAAAAAGTAAAGGCAAAGTAAAAAAGCAAAGCAATATTAAAGTAATGGAGATTGATATGATGAGAATAGACCCGGGGGCCATAGGTTTCACTAGTGGCTTCTCTCAAGAGCATAAGTATTCTACGGTGGGTGAACAAATTACTGTTGAGCAATTGACATAATTGAGCATAGTTATGAGAATATCTAGGCATGATCATTTATATAGGCATCACGTCCGTGAGAAGTAGGTCGAAACGATTCTGCATCTACTACTATTACTCCACTCATCGACCGCTATCCAGCATGCATCTAGAGTATTAAGTTAAAAATAGAGTAACGCCTTAAGCAAGATGACATGATGTAGAGAGATAAATTCATGCAATATGAAATATACCCCATCTTGTTGTCCTCGATGGCAACGATACAATACGTGCCTTGCTGCCCCTTCTGTCACTGGGTAAGGACACCGCAAGATCGAACCCAAAGCTAAGCACTTCTCCCATGGCAAGAACTACCAATCTAGTTGGCCAAACCAAACGAATAATTCGAAGAGACTTGAAAAGATAACCAATCATACATAAAAAAATTCAGAGAAGATTCAAATATTATTCATAGATAGACTTGATCATAAACCCACAATTCATCGGTCTCAACAAACACACCGCAAAAAGAAGATTACATCGAATAGATCTCCACAAGAGAGGGGGAGAACTTTGTATTGAGATTCAAAGAGAGAGAAGAAGCCATCTAGCTACTAAATATGGACCCGAAGGTCTGAGGTAAACTACTCACACTTCATTGGAGAGGCTATGATGATGTAGAAGCCCTCCATGATGACGGCCCTCTTCCGGCGGAGCTCCGGAATAGGCCCCGAGATGGGATCTCGTGGATACAGAAAGTTGCAGCGGTGGAATTAGGTTTTTGGCTCCTGTTCTGATCGTTTGGGGGTACGTGTGTATATATAGGAGGAAGAAGTACGCCGGAGGAGCAACGAGGGGCCCACGAGGCAGACGGCGTGCCCTAGGGGGGGGGGGCGCCCCCACCCTCTTGACCGCCTCTTTTGTTCCATGGAGCAGGGTCCAAGTCTCCTGGATCACGTTCGGTGAGAAAATCATGTTCCCGAAGATTTTATTCCGTTTGGACTCCGTTTGATATTCCGTTTCTTCGAAACACTGAAATAGGCAAAAAACAACAATTCTGGGCTGGGCCTCCGGTTAATAGGTTAGTCCCAAAAATAATATAAAAGTGGAAAATAAAGCCCAATATAGTCCAAAACAGTAGATAATATGGCATGGAGCAATAAAAAATTATAGATACGTTGGAGATGTATCAGGCATCCCCAAGCTTAATTCCTGCTCGTCCTCGAGTAGGTAAATGATAAGAAGAGAATTTTTGATGCGGAGTGCTACTTGGCATAATTTCAATGCAAATCTTCTTAATTGTGGTATGAATATTCAGATTAGAAAGATTCAAGACAAAATTTTATATTGACATAAAAAATAATAATACTTCAAGCATACTAACAAAGCGATTATGTATTCTCAAAATAACATGGCCAAAGAAAGTTATCCCTACAAAATCATATAGTCTGGCTATGCTCCATCTTCACCACACCAAGTATTTAAATCATGCACAACCCCGATGATAAGCGAAACAATTGTTTCATACTCTAACTTTTTCAAAACTGTTTCAATCTTCACGCAATACATGAGCGTGAGCCATGGATATAGCACTATAGGTGGAATAGAATGGTGGTTGTGGAGAAGACAAAAAGGAGAAGATGGTCTCACATCAACTAGGCGTATCAACGGCCTATGGAGATGCCCATCAATAGATATCAATGTGAGTGAGTAGGGAATGCCATGCAACGGATGCACTAGAGCTATAAGTATATGAAAGCTCAAAAAAGAAACTAAGTGGGTGTGCATCCAACTTGCTTGCTCATGAAGGCCTAGGGCATTTTTTTGAGGAAGCCCATCATTGGAATGTACAAGCCAAGTTCTATAATGTAAAATTCCCACTAGTATATGAATGTGATAACATGAGAGACTCTCTACTATGAAGATCATGGTGCTACTTTGAAGCACAAGTGTGGTAAAAGGATAGTAACATTGTCCTTCTCTCTTTTTCTCTCATTTTCTTTATTTGGTCCTTTTCTTTTTTTATGGCCTCCCCTTTTTTTTATTTGGGCTTCTTTGGCCTCTTTTTTTTGTCCGGAGTCTCATCCCGACTTATGGGGGAATCATAGTCTCCATCATTCTTTCCTCATTGGGACAATGCTCTAATAATGATGATCATCACACTTTTATTTTTCTTATAACTCAACAATTACAACTCGATACTTAGAACAAAATATGACTCTATGTGAATGCATCCGGCGGTGTACCGGGATATGCAATATGACAATGATGAACGGAACGATGGAAAGTTGCATGGAAATATATCTCGGAATGGCTATGGAAATGCCATAATAGGTAGGTATGGTGGCTGTTTTGAGGAAGGTATAGGTGTATGATACCGCCGAAAGGTGCGCAGTATTAGAGAGGCTAGCAAAGGTGGAAGGGTGAGAGTGCGTATAATCCATGGACTCAACATTAGTCATTAAGAACTCATATACTTATTGCAAAAATCTAGAAGTTATCAAAGCAAAGTATTACACGCATGCTCCTAGGGGGATAGATTGGTAGGAAAAGACCATCGCTCATCCCCGACCGCCACTCATAAGGAAGACAATCAATAAATAAATCATGCTCCGACTTCATCACATAACGGTTCACCATACGTGCATGCTACGGGAATCACAAACCTTAACACAAGTATTCTTTAAATTCACAACTACTCAACTAGCATGACTTTAATATTATCACCTCCATATCTCAAAACAATTATCATGCTTCAATCTTTTCTTAGTATTCAACACACTCAAAAGAAAGTTTCACAACTCTTGAATACCAAGCATATTATTATTAAGCAAATTACCATGCTATTAAGAGACTCTCAAAATAATTTAAGTAAAGCATGAGAGATCAATAGTTTCTTTAAAGAAAATCCACCACCGTGCTCTAAAAGATCTAAGTGAAGCACATAGAGCAAAATTATAACGCTCAAAAGATATAAGTGAAGCACACAGAGCAAAATTATCTAGCTCAAAAGATATAACTGAAGCACATAGAGCAAAATTATCTATCTCAAAAGATATAAGTGAAGCACGTAGAGCAAAACTACTTAGCTCAAAAGATATAAGTGAAGCACATAGAGTATTCTATAAAATTTTAATTCATGTATGTCTCTCTCAAAAGGTGTGTACAGAAAGGATGATTTTGGCATACTAAGCCACAAAGACACAAATAATACAAGACGCTCCAAGCAAAACACATATCATGTTGGTGAATAAAAATATAGCTCCAAGTAAATTACCGATGGAAGTGGGCGAAAGAGGGGATGTCTTCCGGGGCATCCCCAAGCTTTGACTTCTTTGTGTCCTTGTATTATCTTGGGGGTGCCATGGTCATACCCAAGATTAGGCTCTTGCCACTCCTTGTTCCATGATCCATCAAAAGAATTCACCCAAAACTTGAAAACTTCACAACACAAAACTCAAAATAGAAAACTCGTGAGCTCCATTAGCGAGAGAAAACAAAAAACCACTTCAAGGTACTGTAATGAAATCATTCTTTATTTATATTGGTGTTAAACCTACTGTATTCCAACTTCTCTATGGATTATAAAATATTTTACTAGCCATAGATTCATCAAAATAAGCAAACAACACACGAAAAACAGAATCTGTCAAAAACAGAACAGTCTGTAGTAATCTGTAGCTAGCGCAAGATCTGGAACCCCAAAAATTCTAAAATAAATTGCTGGACGTGAGGAATTTATCTATTAATCATCTTCAAAAATAATTAACTAAATAGAACTCTTCAAATAAAAATTACAGCAGTTCTCGTGAGCGCTAAAGTTTCTGTTTTTTACAGCAAGTTCAACAAGACTTTCCCCAAGTCTTCCCAACGGTTCTACTTGGCACAAACACTAATTAAACACAAAAAACACAACCAAAACAGAGGCTAAATAATTTATTTATTACTAAACAGGAGCAAAAGTCAAGGAATAAAAATAAAATTGGGTTGCCTCCCAACAAGCGCTATCGTTTAACGCCCCTAGCTAGGCATAAAAGCGAGGATAGATCTAGGTATTGCCATCTTTGGTAGGCAATCCATAAGTAGCTCTCATGATAGTTTCATATGGTAATTTTATTTTCTTTCTTGGAAAGTGTTCCATGCCCTTTTTTAATGGAAATTGAAATCTAATATTCCCTTCCTTCATATCAATAATCGCACCAACCGTTCTAAGGAAAGGTCTACCAAGAATAATAGGGCAAGAAGGATTGCAATCTACATCAAGAACAATGAAATCTACGGGCACATAATTCCTATTTGCAACAATAAGAACATCATTAATCCTTCCCATAGGTTTATTAATAGTGGAATCTGCAAGATGCAAGTTTAGAGAGCAATCATCAAAATTACGGAAATCTAGTAAATCACACAAAGTCTTGGGAATAGTAGAGACACTAGCACCCAAGTCACACAAATCATAAAACTCATGATCTTTAATTTTAATTTTAATAGTTGGTTCCCACTCATCATAGAGTTTTCTAGGGATAGAAACTTTCAACTCAAGTTTTTCTTCATAAGATTGCATCAAGGCATCAACAATATGTTCGGTGAAGGTTTTATTTTGACTATAAGCATGTGGAGAATTTAGCACGGATTGCAACAAGGAAATACAATCAATTAAAGAGCAACTTTCATAATTAAATTCCTTGAAATCCAATATAGTGGGTTTAGCAACATCTAGATTTTTATTTCTTTCAATCCCACTTTCGTCAATTTCATCATTAAGATCTAAATACTCTGAATTTTTAGAACGCCTTCTAGGTAAAGGAAGATCATATTCAGTTTCATCAAGATTCATATTGCAAAATAAAGATTTAATAGGAGACACATCAATAACTTTTAGATCTTCATCTTGATTTTCATAGGTATTGGTGAAGTCACACAATTTAGTAGTATCTTGAGCCATCGCGACAAGCAAGCAATCTAACACAGGAGCAAACAAAAGCAAACGGGCAAAAAGAGGCAAATAGAGAGGGAGGATAGATAGAGAGGGCGAATAAAATGACAAGGGTGAATTGGGGGGGGGAGAGGAAAACGAGAGGCAAATGGCAAATAATATAATGCGAGAGATAGGGATTGTGATGGGTACTTGGTATGTTGAATTTTTGCGTAGACTCCCCGGCAACGGCGCCAGAAATCCTTCTTGCTACGTCTTGAGCTGGCGCTGGTTTTCCCTGAAGAGGAAGGGATGATGCAGCAGAGTAGCGTAAGTATTTCCCTCAGTTTTTGAGAACCAAGGTATCAATCCAGTAGGAGCCCACGCTCAAGTCCCTCGTATCTGCACAAAGCGATAGCTACTCGCAACCAATGCGATTAGGGGTTGTCAAGCCCTTCACGGTCACTTACGAGAGTGAGATCTGATAGATATAATATTTTTTGTATTTTTGGTATAAAGATGCAAAGTAAAAAGTAAAGGCAAAGTAAAAAAGCAAAGCAATATTAAAGTAATGGAGATTGATATGATGAGAATAGACCCGGGGGCCATAGGTTTCACTAGTGGCTTCTCTCAAGAGCATAAGTATTCTACGGTGGGTGAACAAATTACTGTTGAGCAATTGACATAATTGAGCATAGTTATGAGAATATCTAGGCATGATCATTTATATAGGCATCACGTCCGTGAGAAGTAGGTCGAAACGATTCTGCATCTACTACTATTACTCCACTCATCGACCGCTATCCAGCATGCATCTAGAGTATTAAGTTAAAAATAGAGTAACGCCTTAAGCAAGATGACATGATGTAGAGAGATAAATTCATGCAATATGAAATAAACCTCATCTTGTTATCCTCGATGGCAACGATACAATACATGCCTTGCTGCCCCTTCTGTCACTGGGTAAGGACACCGCAAGATCGAACCCAAAGCTAAGCACTTCTCCCATGGCAAGAACTAACAATCTAGTTGGCCAAACCAAACGAATAATTCGAAGAGACTTGCAAAGATAACCAATCATACATAAAAGAATTCAGAGAAGATTCAAATATTATTCATAGATAGACTTGATCATAAACCCACAATTCATCGGTCTCAACAAACACACCGCAAAAAGAAGATTACATCGAATAGATCTCCACAAGAGAGGGGGAGAACTTTGTATTGAGATTCAAAGAGAGAGAATAAGCCATCTAGCTACTAACTATGGACCCGAAGGTCTGAGGTAAACTACTCACACTTCATCGGAGAGGCTATGATGATGTATAAGCCCTCCGTGATGACGGCCCTGTTCCGGCGGAGCTCTGGAACAGGCCCCGAGATGGGATCTCGTGGATACAGAAAGTTGCGGCGGTGGAATTAGGTTTTTGGCTCCTCTTCTGATCGTTTGGGGGTACGTGTGTATATATAGGAGGAAGCAATACGCCGGAGGAGCAACGAGGGGCCCACGAGGCAGGGGGACGCGCCCTAGGGGGCGCCCCCCACCCTCGTGACCGCCTCTTTTGTTCCTTGGAGCAGGGTCCAAGTCTCCTGGATCACGTTCGGTGAGAAAATCACATTCCCGAAGATTTTATTCCGTTTGGACTCCGTTTGATATTCCGTTTCTTCGAAACACTGAAATGGGCAAAAAACAACAATTCCGGGCTGGGCCTCCAGTTAATAGGTTAGTCCCAAAATAATATAAAAGTGGAAAATAAAGCCCAATATAGTCCAAAACAGTAGATAATATGGCATGGAGCAATCAAAAATTATAGATACGTTGGAGACGTATCAGGCACCAACATGTCGCGGTAATTTTTTTGGCCGAATTGGGACAAGCTTTGGTGTAAGCTTCTTGCAAACCGAGCTTCCCTCAAGAAGGCTCGTGGTTCCGAGAGGGAACGTGTCACCTCTCTGTGTGAAACGACATACGTACACTGCCTTCTCCTGTCTTAATTTTTCTACACTGGCAGATTATACCAAATAGAAGTATCATGCTAAATTTTTGAATTATTGCGGGTTTGTTTGGCCTTTTTTATACATTAATTGAGTTTCTGGGCATTTAATGTGCATGATTCAAATTTGAACTACAAGCACATGCTCCAGTGCACCAAAGTTGGTTTAAAAATCACATGTGTATCCTTGGGTGAATTTATAGGTCCCATGCAAGAAATGGGAATGAAATTCAAATATTTGGGCGTCATGGCTCAGCCAGAAAGATTGAGAAACTTGGTTTTTTAATCCCTGTAAACCCAAAACACGCCTGAAATAATGAAAGTTGGCATGGTGTCATGACATGGCACCAACATGTCGCGGTAAATTTTTTGGCCGAATTAGCAGAAGCTTTGGTGTAAGCTTCTTGCAAACTGGAGCTTCCCTCAAGAAGGCTCGTGGTTCCGAGAGGGAACATGTCACCTCCATGTGTGAAACGACATACATACACTGCCTTCTCCCGCTTTAATTTTTTCACACAGGCATATTAGACCAAATAGAAGTATTGTGCTAAATTTTGGAATTATTCCTGGTTCGTTTGGCCCTTTTATACATTAATTGAGTTTCTGCGCATTTAATGTGCATAATTCAAATTTGAACTACAAGCACAGGCTCCAATGCACCAAAGTTGTTTGAAAAATCACACGTGTGTCCCTGGGTGAATTTCTAGGTCCCATGCAAGAGTTGGGAGTGAAATTCAAACATTTGGGCGTCGTGGCTCGGCCGAAAAGATTGAGAATTTTGGTTTTTAATCCTGTAAATCCAAAACATGCCTGAAAATCATGAAACTTGGCATGGTGTCATGACATGGCACCAACATGCTGCGGTAACTTTTTTTGGCTGAATTGGGACAAGCTTTGGTGTAAGCTTCTTGCAAAACAGAGCTTCCCTCAAGAAGGCTCGTGGTTCCGAGAGGGAACGTGTCACCTCCGTGTGCGAAACGACATACGTACACTACCTTCTCCTGCCTTAATTTTTTTACACATGTAGATTAGACCAAATAGAAGTATCATGCTAAATTTTGGAATTATTCCGGATTCGTTTGACCTTTTTTATACATTAATTGAGTTTCTGTGCATTTAATGTGCATAATTCAAATTTGAACTACAAGCACACGCTCCAGTGCACCAAAGTTGTTTGAAAAATCATATGTGTGTCCTTGGGTGAATTTCTAGGTCCTATGCAAGTGATGGGAATGAAATTCAAACATCTGGGTGTCGTGGCTCGGCCGGAAAGATTGAGAAACTTGGTTTTTTAATTCCTGTAAATCCAAAACATACCTGAAAATCATGAAACTTGGCATGGTGTCATGACATGGCACCAACATGTTGTGGTAATTTTTCTGTCCGATTTGTGAAGGCGCACACATTAACAATCAACAAAGTCATTTTGGAACAAGTGCTGTCACGTTACAAATCGGAAACACAAGTATTATTGAAACCGTGGGCGTTCTACTTACCAATTATGTGCGGCCACGCATCCCCTTATTTTATTGGCTAGGTGTGCCATGCGGGGTAGCTATTTGAGTATGGGAGGCGTGCGATCAGACCCCTGCGTGTGCTCATCGGGAGGAGAGCCCTTTGACCGCTACCCACCGCACCTCCCTCCCAACATCTCCATTAATGGCGCCCGAGCACCTATTCTACGGCATGGCTATATGTCTCACTGGACTGAGATTTTAGAGAGAAAAATGAAAATCTAAAAAGAAAGTTTTGCACGGATCTTGATGTAAGATCCGACGGACCTATATAGCATCGACAGCGACTTATAGCAAGCATGATGAATATAAGGATGATGACAGTGGATAATAATTGTCTAACATATTTAGGAACATAATTGAAAAAAGCCACATGCGGCAATGCCCGAAATACACAAGGGCAAAAGAAGAAGGAAGACAACAATCTGGCTCGTTGATCTCTACTTTCTTGATGCGTTGCTGCAGGCTGAGGGAACTAGTCTTCGCGGCGAGCAGTGATGAGCTCTTTCTTGTACTCAAGATGCTGCTTGAGAGCATCCATGGATTCCTCCACTAGCCTTCTGTGCTTGATGCGCAGCATGGCATTCTCGTCCATAAGTTTCTCGACGATGACGTTGGTCCTCTTCAACAAGGCAGTGGTCTGCTCCTGCTGCTCCGCACTTCCGACGATCTTCGCCCTCAGCAGGTCACGCTTGGCCCGGAGCTTCGCATTGCTCTCATTTAGTTGTCAGATGACGTCGGTAGACTATTCAAACGAGGCTTTCAGGTCATCCTGCAACCTCACCCGCCTGGATATCTGATCCATCTGCCTAAGGATGAGGGCACGCATGCGCCTGTAAGAGTCCTCGCCTGCCCGCAAGACATTTTCCCAGGCCGCCGCTGCGTGGGAGTCTCTGCTGCATTCGCGGTGCGGCGGGACATCTCTTCTGCTTCCGTGGCGCGGTCGGACCAGTCTGCTGCATCGACGGCGCGGCGGGACCTCCGTGCTACTTCGGCGGCACGGCGGGACCTCTTTGCTGCTATGGCCGTGCGGCGGGACATGTTGGTTGCTTTCATGGCGAGGCGGGACATCTCTCGTGCTTCCGCTTCTAGGCTCGCCTCTCCCTGGTGGCAATCTCTCGACCCAGAACTCACGCTGGCCATGGCAAATGCAAGGGAACGATGATGAATGACTTGTTTGTTTTTGTGGATGAGGAGTTGAGGAGGAATGTGCAGTCATCTTGGAGTAGTAGTATTTATAACCGAGTAGTAATACGCTCCTAAGTGGGAAACCGTTTAGGTTTTGATCGGTGTGAACAGGTTTGTAATTTGGAATGTGACGGGACGCGGCCTCCTTGTTCTTCTAAAAAGAATTGTGACGGGATGCATGCTCAAAATTTACTGACGGTTATAAGTGCGACACTATTCCCGGAAGGCGTAACGTGGGCACGTATACCTTCTCGGCTGCGTACGTGGTGTTTGCACCATAGGGTGCACCGCAATAGGTAATGTCAGCACACATCTTGTTCCAACAACCGTGCGCGCTCGTTATTACCACCGCGCACGCTTCTTTTAATTATAATGTGTGTGCCCGTCTAGCGCACACACGTTGATCTATCTAACTGTTTCAGTTTGTTGTGGCTAATCGCAAACAGTTCATCCATGTGAAGTGTATGCCATCAATCGCAGACACTTTGATCTGGCTGAACCGTTTCTGTTCTGTTGCCTAAGTGCAAACAGTTAATCCTTCTGAATCATATGCCCTCAACACACACACCTTGATCTGGCTGGCCATTTCATTTGTGTTGCCTAATCACAAACAGTTCATCCGATTGAACCGTATGCTCTATATCGCACATGCCTTCATCAGGCTACCTGTTTCTTTTGTTCCGCCTCATCGCAAACAGTTCATTGGACTGAACCATATGCCATGAATCGCACACGCAACTAAAATCTAAACCGTGTTTGATGCATCCATCATCGCAAACGTTTTATACATTTTTTGAAGGTTTTCATACACCGCCATTTGCGATTATTGCATTGCACATAGTTTCTCGAAGGGTCTCTGATCGTAGTGTCGCGTTAGCAACATCCTGCAGTAGTGTAGGATTCGCCCCCCTTTTTCCTTTCTCACCGAAGGGGGAAAAGGAAGGAGAGGGAGAGGGAAAGGGGGGCGCTTCCCCCTCCCCTAGTCCAATTTGGACTCCCATGGGGGGCGGCCACCCCTTGTGGGGTGTCCCCTCTCTCTCCCATGGCCCATGAGGCCCATGACTTCCCCCGAGGGGTCCCGGTAACCCCTCAGTACTCTGGTAAAATACCCGAACCACTCGAAACCATTCCGATGTCCGAATACCACCTTCCAATATATCAATCTTTACCTCTCGACCATTTCGAGACTCCTCATCATGTCCGCGATCTCATTCGGGACTCGGAAAAACTTTGGTCACCAAAACACATAAATCATAATGCAAATCATCATTGAACGTTAAGCGTGCGGACCCTACGGGTTCGAGAACTATGTAGACATGACCAAGACACATCTCCGGTCAATAACCAATAGCAGAACCTAGATGCTGATATTGGTTCCTACATATTCTACGAAGATCTTTATCGGTCAAACCGTAATAACAACATACGTTATTCCCTTTGTCACTGGTATGTTACTTGCCCGAGATTCGATTGTCGGTATCATCATACCTAGTTCAATCTCATTACCGACAAGTCTCTTTACTCGTTCCGTAATACATCATCCCTCAACTAACTCATTAGTCACATTGCTTGCAAGGC
Organism: Triticum urartu; assembly: GCF_056163025.1. Classification (NCBI taxonomy): domain Eukaryota; kingdom Viridiplantae; phylum Streptophyta; class Magnoliopsida; order Poales; family Poaceae; genus Triticum; species Triticum urartu. Next base: position 564,056,769 of record NC_141875.1, read on the forward strand.
TTATAGTGATGTGCATTACTGAGAGGGCCCATAGATACCTCTCCGATACTCGGAGTGACAAATCCTAATCTTGATCTATGCCAACCCAACAAACACCTTCAGAGACACCTGTAGAGCATCTTTATAATCACCCAGTTACGTTGTGATGTTTGATAGCACACAAGGTGTTCCTCCGGTATTCGGGAGTTGCATAATCTCATAGTCAGAGGAATATGTATAAGTCATGAAGAAAGCAATATCAATAGAACTTAACAATCATTATGCTAAGCTAATGGATGGGTCTTGTCCATCACATCATTCTCTAATGATGTGATCCCGTTCATCCAATGACAACACATGTCTATGGTCAGGAAACTTAACCATCTTTGATTAACGAGCTAGTCAAGTAGAGGCATACTAGGGACACTCTGTTTTGTCTGTGTATTCACACATGTACTAAGTTTCCGGTTAATACAATTCTAGCATGAATAATAAACATTTATCATGATATAAGGAAATATAAATAACAACTTTATTATTGCCTCTAGGGCATATTTCTTTCACCATATAAATGTTTCCTTACCAATTTCCACTTACCAAAGGCACTTCACTCCCCGGCAACAGTGCTAGAAAATAGCCTTGATGACCCACAAGTATAGGGGATCAATTGTAGCTCTTTCCGATAAGTAAGAGTGTCGAACCCAATGAGGAGTAGAAGGAAATGACAAGTGGTTTTCAGCAAGGTGATGTCTGCAAGTGGTTTTCAAGTAACTGAGTAGTTTGATAGCAAGATATTTTCTAACGAGCAAGTAATGATAATAGTAAAAAAAGTGCAGCAAGGTAGCCCAATCCTTTTGAGGTAAAGGACATGCCAAAATGGTCTCTTATAGTAAGCAAAGCGTTCTTCAAGGTACACAGGAATTCCATCTAGTCACTTTCATCATGTTGATTCGATTCGTGTTCGCTACTTTGATAATTTCATATGTGGGTGGACCGGTGCTTAGGTATTGTTCTTACTTGAACAAACCTCCTACTTATGATTAACCCGCTCGCAAGCATCCGCAACTACGAGAAAAGTATTAAGGATAAATCCTAACCATAGCATTAAACTTTTGGATCCAATCGGTCCCTTACGGAATAGCGCATAAACTAGGTTTTAAGCTTCTGTCACTCTCGCAACCCATCATTAATAACTACTCCACAATGCATTCCCTTAGGCCCAAATATGGTGAAGTGTCATGTAGTCGACGTTCACATGACACCACTAGGGGAATAACAACATACATACTATCAAAATATCAAACACATATCAAGTTCACATGATTACTTGCAACATGATTTCTCCCATGACCTCAAGAACAAAAGTAACTACTCACAAGTGATGAACATGCTCAAGATCAGAGGGGTATTAAATAACATATTGGATCTGAACATATAATCTTCCACCAAATAAACCATATAGTAATCAACTACAAGATGCAATCAACACTACTAGTCACCCACAGGCATCAATCTATAGTTCCGGTAACAAGATTGAACACAAGAGATGAACTAGGGTTTGAGATGAGATGGTGCTATTGAATATGTTGATAGAGATTGCCCTCCCCAAGATGGGAGAGTTGTTGGTGATGATGATGATGATGATTTCCCCCTTCGGGAGGGAAGTTCCCCCGGCGGAATCGCTCCACCTGAGGGCAAAAGTGCTCCTGCCCAAGTTCCGCCTCGAGACGGCTGCGCTCCATCTCGAAAGTCTTCCCCTTATTTTTTTTCTAGGTCAAAATGACTTATATACCAGAAGATGAGCACCGGAGGTGGGCCTGGGTGAGCACAACCCACCAGGGCGCGCCTGGGCTCCCTGGCGTGCCCAAGTGGGTTGTGCCCACCTGGTGGCTCCCCTCGGGTACTTATTGGCTCCAATATTCCTCATATATTCCATAAAAAATCTCTATAAAGTTTTAGCTTGTTTGGAGTTGTGCAGAATAGGTAGCCTGGCGTAGATTTCCAGGTCCAGATTTCCAGCTGCCGGAATTCTCCCTCTTTGTGTGTGCCTTGCATGTTATGACAGAAAAGGCATTAGAATTACTCCAGAAAGCATTATTATGAATAAAAAAATCATAAATAATACTAAGAAAACATGATGCAAATGGGCGTATCAATGCTAGTGATTATGCTATTGGTGATGTTCTAGGGCAAAGAGTTGATAAGAAGTTGAATGTTATTCATTATGCTAGTAAAACTCTAAACAGTGCCAGAGAAATTATGCTACTACTGAAAAAGAATTCCTAGCCGTTGTTTTTGCTTGTGATAAGTTTAGATCTTATATTGTTGATTCCAAAGTAACTATTCACACTGATCATGTTGCTATTAAATATCTTATGGAAAATAAAGATGCTAAACCTAGACTTATTAGATGGGTTCTCTTGCTACAAGAATTTGATTTGCATATTATTGATAGAAAGGGAGCTGAGAACCCCGTTGCAGACAACTTGTCTAGGTTAGAAAATGTTCTTGATGACCCACTGCCTATTGATGATGGTTTTCCTAATGAGCAATTGGCTGTCATAAATGATTCTCATAATACTCCATGGTATGCTGATTATGCTAATTACATTGTTGGTAAATTTATACCACCTAGTTTGACATACCAGCAAAAGAAAAAGTTTTTCTATGATTTAAGACATTACTTTTGGGATGACCCAGACCTTTATAAAGAAGGAGTAGATGGTGTTGTTAGACGTTGTGTACCTGAGCATGAATAGGAACAGATCCTACACAAGTGTCACTCCAAGGCCTATGGAGGACACCATGATGGAGATAGAACTGCACACAATGTATTACAATCTGGTTTTTATTGGCCTACTCTCTTCAAGGATGCTCGTAAGTATGTCTTGTCTTTTGATGAATGCCAAAGAATTGGTAATATAGTAGACGTCGGGAAATGCCTATGAATTATTCACTTGTTATTGAACCATTTGATCGTTTGGGGATTTGATTATATGGGACCTTTTCGTTCCTCTAATGGGTATACGCATATTTTAGTTGCTGTTGATTACGTTTCTAAGTGGGTAGAAGCTATTCCAACTTCGGCTCAACCGATACTAACCGATAATTGTTGGTGAAGAAAGGTGTGATGTCTACCGGGGCATCCCCAAGCTTAGATGCTTCAGACTTCTTGAAATATTATCTTGGGATGCCTTGGGCACCCCCAAGCTTGAGATTTTGTGTCTCCTTAATTCCTTTTTATCACGGTTTTCCTAAATCTTAAAAACTTCATCCACACAGAACTCAACAAGAACTCAGGAGATAAGTTAGTATAAATCAATGCAATAACCTAATCATTCTATATTGTAGCAAATCACTAAAATTACTATTTAACATTGCATACTAAATGCCTCTGCATATTTAATACTCCTATCCTCAAATAGAATCATTGAACAAGCAAACATATGCAAACATAACAACAATCTATCAAACAGGACAGTCTGTAAAGAATGCAAGAAGATTCATACTTCTTTAACTCCAAAAATTCTGAACAACTACCACACCGTGTAAAATTTTTCATAGCATATTTTGTAAAAATTTCAAGATTTTATCACGTTCTGACTTTCCATAAGAATTCAGACAATGACAACAAACTTTTTGTTTTTAAACAGCAACATGTACACTTGCAAAATAAGCATGGTAAAGGCTATATTTGACACTTTTATTGAAATGAAATATGAAAAACATTATTCTAAATAGCAGCAAGCAAATAAAAATAATAGAAAATTACGCTCCAAGCAAAACACATATCATGTGACGAATAAACATATAGCTCCAAGTGAGGTTACCGATAATGTTGAAGACGAAAGATGGGATGCCTTCCTGGGCATCCCCAAGCTTAGTTGCTTAGATCTTCCTTGAATATTACCTTGGGGGTTCCTTGGGCATCCCAATTCTTAGGTTATTTTCACTCCTTATTCTCGTCATATCAATATCTCACCCAAAACTTGAAAACTTCAATCACACAGAACTTAACGGAACTTTGTGAGATGGGTTAGTATGATAAAGAGCAAACCATTCACTTTTGGTACTGTCAAAGACAAGATTCATAATTGTTCTCACACAATGCCTACTGTACCTCATCATTTCCACAATTTATATCACTTAATATAAGCTATGGAAACACTAAATCAAGCAAACTATGCATTGAAAACAAAATCTGTCAAAAACAAAATAGACTGTAATGAGCTGGACAACTACCATACTTATGCTACTCTGAAAATTCTGAGAAATTAGGAAAACGTGGGAAATTTGTATATCAATCATTTGTAAAAGATTCAAGAATTTATCACGTTCCAGCACAGCAGATCAATTCTTTTACTAGACGTAAAAGCTTATGTTTTTGCATAATATCAAATCAACTCTCATCCACACTATCCCAAAGGCTTTACTTGGCACTTTATTGAAACAAAATCTATAAAACATGATTATTACTGTAGCTTAATCATGTGAACACACAAAAACAGTAGGGGTAAATGTTGGGTTGTCTCCCAACAAGCGCTTTTCTTTAATACCTTTTAGCTAGGCATGATGATTTCAATGATGCTCACGTAGAAGTAAAGAATTAAAACATAAAGAGAGCATCATGAAGCATATGACTTGCACATTTAAGTCTAACCCACTTCATATGCATAGGGATTTTGTGAGAAAACAAATTATGGGAGCAAGAATCAACTAGCACAGGAAGGAAAATGAAGCAAGACTTCAAGATTTTCAACACATAGAGAGGAAACTTGATATTATTGCAATATGTAAAAGCATATTGTCGGTGTCAAAACCGGCGGATCTAGGGTAGGGGGTCCCGAACTGTGCATCTAAGGCGGATGGTAACAGGAGGCAGGGGACACGATGTTTTACCCAGGTTCGGGCCCTCTTGATGGAGGTAAAGCCCTACGTCCTGCTTGATTTATTCTTGATAATATGAGTAGTACAAGAGTTGATCTACCACGAGATCGGAGAGGCTAAACCCTAGAAGCTAGCCTATGGTACGATTGTATGTTGTCATACGGACTAAAACTCTCCGGTTTATATAGACACCGGAGGGGGCTAGGGTTACACAAGGTCGGTTACAAAGGAGGAGATATACATATCCATATTGCCTAGCTTGCCTTCCACGCCAAGGAGAGTACCATCCGGACACGGGACGGAGTCTTCAATCTTGTGTATTCATAGTCCAACAGTCCGGCCAAATGATAGAGTCCGGCTGTCGAGAGACCCCTTAATCCAGGACTCCCTCAGTAGCCCCTGAACCAGGCTTCAATGACGATGAGTCCGGCGCGCAGTGTTGTCTTCGGCATTGCAAGGCAGGTTCCTCCTCCGAATACACCACAGAAGAGTTTGAATACAAGGATAGTGTCCGACCCTGCAAAATAAGTTCCACATACCACCATAGAGAGAATAATATTTCCACAAATCTAATCTGCTGACACGTTTTGGCATCATGACATCATGCCATGGCTCGGTAATTATTCGATCCGTTTTTCTTTAACCAGCCCCGCTCATAATGCGAGGTGGTTTCTTGACACGCCTCGTCAAAGCAGAGATCGTGTCCTCCTTATTACGGGATTCTCATCAATATGGGCGTGGGTAACCCAACTGTGCCTAGGACTCCTAGATCTTAGGCAAGTCCCAAACGGCCACGAGGAGGATGCTTGATATTCACCCTCTTTATAAAGGGACAAGGCTTTTACTTTTTTCCCTCCCGTGCTCAATTGAGTCCTTCCCCTGCCTCGAGTTCTAACACCCAAAACCCAGGTCAAGTGCTTCGGACCTTCAATCATGTTTGGATCCAGCCTTCAAGGCCGGTGGATGCCTTCCTCCGTCACGGAGGAGGATATCAAGAAGTTGAGGGAGGCCAGATACCTGACCGCCAAAATTTCACATAGGCTGCCCGCCCGAGGGTAGGTCATCCCTACTCCCGAACCCAACGAGAGCGTTGTGTTCGTCTCCCACTTCCTCCGAGGACTAGGCCTCGCTCTGGATCCCTTTGTTAGGGGTCTTATGTTCTATTATAGGCTGGATTTTCATGACCTAGCCCCGGATTCCCTCCTGCACATCTCGTCATTTATTGTCGTTTGTGAGGCCTTCCTTCGCATTACCCCTCACTTCGACCTGTGGCTCAAGACCTTTGATGTGAAGCCGAAGATGGTCGAGGGGCAGTACGCAGCGTGCGGAGGTGATCTAATAAGAAAAATTGTTGGCGCTCCATGGCCGAAGGGTTCCTTTCCAGAGGTGTCCAGATTGTGGCAACGAGAGTGGTTTTACGTCATAGCTCCCCGAAGTGCCAAGTGGGTAGCTGCCCCCACTTTTCGCTCGGGCCCTCCACCATAACTGATTTCATGGATTAGCAGGGGGCTGAGCTGGGGTCCAGCCAAGGACGTTCCCATACTGCAGAGCCGCATCCGAGATCTCTTCGAGGGAGATTTCAGTCTGGTTATGGTAATGCAAGTTATGCTGGTTCATCGAGTCCAGCCTTGCAAACGCCGTCCCCTCCGCATGTGGGAATTCAACCCGGAAGTACCGCCCACTATTCAGAATTTCCTTGGCCTGACACACGAGGAGATGTACAAATCATTCTTCGGACCCCAATTAGAGTGTCTGGACACTACCGAGGACGTGGGCCTGAGCAGCAACCGCACCACAGCCCAAGTAAGTAATCCCATGGCCGAACACACTGTATTTTTATTTATCATGATATCATTCTGAAGAGTCACTCTTTGACCAGGACTGGATAACAAAGGCGAAGATGATCCGGTGTTCGCCCCCCCTTCCTGAAGGCTTGGACAATCCGGTGCTGGAAAAGATGCTTGAGCCAACACCTTGCCCGGTGCCCTCAAAGGAAGATGAAGGGGGGAATAAAGAGGGCAAAAGCGGGCCTCCACCGCTACCTATTCCAACCGAGGGAATGAGTGCCTCCGTGAGGGAGGATAACCAAGGGGAAGAATCTGACATTCTCTCGCCCCGGGGAAGGAAGAGGACTACCTCTGAAGATCCAGAAACCAAGGTTTCCAAATGGGAGAAGAAATCTCCACCAGTGGGTCCCGCCTCGGAGGGTGCTCTTGCCGCACAATGTCCGTGCGGGGATCAACCCTCTAACGAGCTGTAAGTAATCAAAAAGTAATTAATAGTGAAGATATCCTACCTTACTTCTAAGGAAGATAACCGAAGCATTTATCTTGCAGTTCGGATCTTAGCCCGTCTCAGCAGAGCTCGTCTTCAGGAGATCTTCGTCCGGAGATGATGGAGAGTGAAACACCTCCCCCGGACTCCCCAGCTCAAGAAGCGGGCGACCTTGAAGTATCGTCGCGGAGGGTTTCTCCTGATCCGGCAAGGCCAGAAGGTAATCCTATGGCCACCTGAAGTCCCCAGTATCTGGCTCTTGAAGAGAGCAATCAAAAGAGTCCGGCACCATCCGGTATGCGGTCGGACGTACTGAAGGATCTGCTAGAGCGAGCGACTATCTCAGAAGAGCACCGTACGTTGATGAGTACGGTGATTGAAAGGATTTCGTCCGCCGAAAGCGGGTTGCATGAAGCCTTTATGAGCCTACTGACGAGTTTTGAGGTACGTGAAATGATGTACATTTTTGACAGTACCGCACATATTTAGGTGTGCCCTGTGTAGATAGTAGCCCCTGAGACTCTGGTTGTCGTCAAGAACGGCGGCAAATAGAGGATCATAGTCCCAGGTAATAACCAGACCGCCGTTATGTGCAGGTGGTTGAAGCTCCGGTGGCTAGCCGGACTGATGGGTTTGCCGAGTTAAAGAGGCAACTGGATGCGGCAGATGCCGACATCGAGCTTGTTAACAAGCGGCTTGACGAGGCACAGGGTAGGCAATTTTTCTGGTGAATGTCACATAGTAAGAGCAGCATGATGCAGCATCTTTAATATATTGTGACTGCAGATGGAGCTGCCACCGTTGAGACCCTTCGGGCGGAGCTTGCCCAAGCCAAGGAGCAAGCAAGGAGTAGTAGTGCGGCCGCTTTAAAGGCAGCCGAAGAGTTAAGAGCTGAAAAGGCCGCGCATAGCGAGAGCAAAGAAAAAATGGCCAAGATGGCTGTAAAGTTAAAAGATGCTGCCGACCGTTGCCATCTTCTTGAAGAAGAAAACCGGACGAAGGCGACGGACCTGGAAAAGGCCATGATGGCGACCAAAGACACCCGCTCTGCGATGAGAGCGAAGAAGGAGGAGCTGCGTCAAGCCGGGGATATCGCGGCTGGGAAACCCTTCATGCTGTGGAGGAAGTTTGGAGATCCTCGGTATGCCCCTCTGGACCGGCTGTGGAGTTCGGCGGACGCATAGCTGGACTTGGCGGCGAGTGCCGTCGATGCGGCCGTATACTTCCGAGATCAAACAGATCGTGAAGTGGACAAGCTATTCTGGTCGCAATTTAACGTTCCAGAGCGTATGCTTCCATTGACTGATCGGCTTGCCGAATGGGCCGAGCTGAATAGATTTTCCGGACTCGCCATGAGGTCTGTTGTGGATCATCTGTGGCCGGAGAGGCCAAAGCCGAACAACTATTTTAGTTTGGTGCGGCAGCTCCATGGTGCGGTGTCGCGCATTAATGCGATGAAGAGCTCGGCGTGCATAGAAGGCTCGCGGATGGCCCTTGCCCGTGTCAAAACATACTGGGCAGAGATGGGTGCCACCACTGTTGCGGTGCAGGGTTCGGCCATAGGCCGAGTGGCTGCCGAGCACTATTTTGAAGTTCTTGAAGGCGCTCGTTCGATACAGGCCCAGTGCTCGAAGAATATTATGTTTGAATGACATGTATTCCCATTGTAAAAACAATGTTTTATTAAGTTTATAAAGGTTGTATTTATACTTTTGCCCGAAAGTATTATGATGCCTCCTGTGCGGCCGTTTATGTATTTATGTATATAACCTGAAAGATTGCAGTCGTCGGCTTCAGCCCCCACGCATATAATGCGGGGGTGTTTGCAGAAGACGTGTGTTCACACTTGATCCACGTCTTGGTCCACTAAGGAGGTGATAGTGCAGCGAACTAGGCAACCGGACTATAATGCTTTAACACTTTCACTTAGCCAGAGGAGTTTGACGGTGGGGCTACTATATAGCCCCTGGTGGCTCCGCACTCATCCGAATTCGGCGTGCGTACATGCCTGGCCGGGAAACGACCCTTCGTTAAGGCAGAGGAATCCCGAAGATTCAGATAGGTCATCGAGTGGTTGATCAGTCTCACGCTATATCATGACAGTCCGTTTTCGGCTTTCTCTCCTAAGGTGCTCGTCCGGATGAACCAGGGCACAATCGTAGTAGTTCTCCTGGTGCCGCCTTAGCCGATAGAGCAGAACGTAAGGCAGAAAAACATAGGAGCCGGGCAAACCCAACATTTGACCAAAGACATGATTCGTAGCTGATGCATATAAGGCCAAACTCGCGACGCCGAACACTCCCTAAGGTATTCGGTCTTGATGGAGTATACCGGGCCTAAACAGTGCCCTTTGTAATAAGCCCCTGGTGTCTAGGTACATGCATTATTCTGACGTGTCCACATGCCAAGATGTTAGCATCCTTCTCAATTGTACTGAGAATCCGAGGGATGTGTATCAACGAGAGACAGTAAAAAAGGTTTACGCAGGGTCTTAATCTAAAAAGAATCCTTGGAACGGGTCCCTGCTGCACGTCTGCGTCTGTGTCTCTGTTGTGCCGTATCCTGGACGGGTGTAGCATGATGGTCATCTGTAAAAGAGAGGAACTTAGTTGAAAAGTTGTCGTGCAAAAAGGTAGGTTGTGCTAAAGAAACTATGTACAGTTCAGGATGAGTAAAGTTGAGCCTAATTGCCGCTTGTTTACACGCGTTGAGCCCCTTGTATTGTAATAGGGTTATAGCCATCAAACCTGTATCAATTACATATAACTGTGCCGGACTCCTCTAACTGCATCCGTGGTCTTAACGACCTGTCAGATGCTTCAGTTGGTGAGGCCGTTTAGTGTGCGGCTGCCAAGGCAGCCGTACTGTCTTCGGCGCGCAAGGAGCGCTCAATATTTCCATTTACTGTAATGATGCCACGTGGACCGGGCATCTTAAGCATGAGGAAAGCGTAATGCGGTATTGCGTTGAAGCGAGTGAAAGCTTCGCGTCCGAGTAGTGCTTGATAACCACTTTGGAACGGAGCGATGTGGAAGGTTAAATTTTCGCTGCGGAAGTTGTCGGGGAAGCCGAATATAACCTCTAGTGGCAGGGGGCCCGTGCAATGAGCCTCTGGGCCTAGCGTTACTCCTTTAAAGGTAGTATTGTTGCGGCAAATTTGTGTTGGGTCTAACCCCATTTTGAGGACTGTGTCCTGATACATCAGGTTTAAACTGCTGCCACCGTCCATCAGGACTTGTGTGAAGTGGTATCCGTCAATTATTGGATCTAATACCAAGGCAGCCCATCCTGCACGCCGGATACTTGCCGAGTAATCCCGATGGTCGAAGGTGATCGATTGGGACGACCAGTGGCGGAACTCCGCGGTGATAGGCCCTGGGGCATGTTTCTCTAGGGGTACCGCTTTGTTTCTCCCCTTTATCACGTGTAACACGATGATTATTTTGACTTCTGGTGGGAATTTCTTCCGTTCCCCAGTGCTTTGCTTGCGAGGCTCGTCCTCGTCTTCGCTTGGTGTATCCTGCCCCTTGTGTTCGGCGTTGAGCTTGCCGGACTGCTTGAAGACCCAACATTCTCTGTGGGTATGATTTGCAGGTTTATCAAGGGTGCTATGGATCTGACATATTTGGTCCAGAATTTTGTTTAGGCTGGACAGTTCGTCTCTGTTGCCTTTGGAGGGCGGCTTTTGCTGACCTGGCCGAGAGCTTCTGAATCCAGCGTTTACCACCGTGCTCTTCGGGTTGTCTTCTTTATTCCGGTGCTTATTTTTGCTGCGTCGTGATTTCCCGTTTCCATCCCGGACTTTGGATGTACTTGGGTCGCTGGTGCTGCATCGGGCTAACCAGCTATCCTCGCCCGCGCAAAAGCAGGTCATGAGGCTTGTTAATGCTATCATTGTTCTCGGCTTTTCTTGGCCGAGGTGTCTGGCAAGCCATTCGTCTCGAACGCTATGCTTGAAAGCTGCTAAGGCTTCAGCGTCCGGATAGTCGACTATTTGGTTCTTTTTAGTGAGGAACCTGTTCCAAAGCTTTCGGGCTGACTCTCCGGGCTGTTGAGTTATATGACTTAAATCGTCTGCATCCGGTGGTCGGACATAGGTCCCTTGAAAATTTGACCGAAAGGCATCTTCGAACTCTTCCCAGTTTCCAATGGAGTTTTCGGGGAGGCTTTTAAGCCAGTGCCGAGCTAGCCCTTTGAGCTTGAGTGGTAAGTACTTGATGGCGTGGAGATCGTCTCCTCGAGCCATATGGATATGGAGGATGTAGTCCTCAATCCAGACCCCAGGGTTTGTTGTTCCGTCGTACGCATCTATGTTTACGGGTTTGAATCCCTCTGGAAATTCATGGTCCAGCACCTCATCGGTGAAACATAGGGGGTGTGCGGCACCCCTGTATTTGGGTGTACCGTGGTGTTTGGATGTTTGTTGTGTTGCATTGCATGTTGGAGCGCGCTTGCGTGGCCCGTATATGGATCTAGTTGCGCCGTCCTTCGGATGTGAGCCCTCACGTGGATCGCGTATTGGCTTGTGTGCGGCATCGGTTGCCGCTCTATGTTGGCCACGAGGTCGTCTATCCGGCCAGATGGCCATTTTAATTTTTGGTTGCGGGGGATCTAAGGCCTCCTCATCGAATTCAGGTAGCAACTTTCGCTTCGGGTAGCTCTTGGTGTGGCGATTACCGCCGTACTTCGCTGCAGTGTTGAGTACTTCACTCCATCTGATTTTGAGTGTGTCTTGCGCAGCCTTGAGCCTTTGCTTCTGCTTTTTTAGACTCCTCGCAGTGGCAACAAGCCTTTGATGGGCATTCTGTTGCTCCGGGCGCCTGTCCGGTGTGATGTTTTCCGGACTGTTATCTTCAACGGAGTCGGGTTGTTCGGTTTGATTCTCCGTGTTGCCGTGGTCAGGCGATGGTTCACCCTGTTCTAACGCTGGGTCTATATGATCGTTGTTTCTGCCGAGGCGGGATTTGGAGCGGCGCTTACACCGCCGCTTTGACTGCTTCTCGAGGGAACAACCCTTCATTGCGTCCTTCCGTTCCTTGTCGTCATTTTCTTTGGGTGTGTCCACCATGTATACATCATATGATGAAGTGGGCGTCCAGTGCCCTGTGGGCAGTGGTTCCTATTCGTCTCCAGCATCATCGTCCATACCGTCGATGTCTTCGGATTTGAAGTCGAGCATGTCGGTCAAATCGTCGATAGTGGCTACTAAGTGGGTGGTGGGTGGGCGGAGAATTTCTTCGTCTTCCGCATCCCAATCCTGCCGGGCATAGCTCGTCCAGGACTCTCCTGACAAGGAGAGATACCTTAGTGAGTTCAGTATGTCCCCGAAGGGAGAGTGCTGAAAGATATCTGCGGAGGTAAACTCCTTGGTCGGCGCCCAGTCGGATTCGATAGACATGGGTGCAGGCGGTTCGGAGTCCGTGGCCGGGGTAGAATCCGGTAGTTTGGCGTCACGGCTCTCATGAAGGGTAAGGTCAATATTCGGCTCGATCGCCGCTGAGAATACGGCCTCCGTGGTGGGGTCTATCCGCCCGTCCATGGATGGCGCAATTGGCTCCGAATTGAGGATCGGAGCGGTTGCCGGTGCGATCTCTTGAACACTATCCGATGGTAGAGCTAAATCATGCTCATCGTGACCGTGCGGCGCACTCGGCAGGGGCTCGAATCCGTCGAAGATCAAGTCTCCGCGGATGTCGTCCGTGTAGTTTAAGCTTCCAAACCTGACCTGGCGGCCAGGGCGTGACTCTCGATCTGCTCCAGATGGCCAAGCGAGTTGTCCCACTGTGCGAAGCCGCCGAATACAAAGATTTGTCCGGGGAGAAAAGTCTCACCCTGGACTGCATCGCTATCGATGATCGAAGGAGCCATCAAGCCTTTCGGCGACGATACAGAGGAACTCTCAATGAAAGCACCAACGTCGGTGTCAAAACCGGCGGATCTCGGGTAGGGGGTCCCAAACTGTGCGTCTAAGGCGGATGGTAACAGGAGGCAGGGGACACGATGTTTTACCCAGGTTCGGGCCCTCTTGATGGTGGTAAAACCCTACATCCTGCTTGATTTATTCTTGATAATATGAGTAGTACAAGAGTTGATCTACCACGAGATCGGAGAGGCTAAACCCTAGAAGCTAGCCTATGGTATGATTGTATGTTGTCCTACGGACTAAAACTCTCCGGCTTATATAGACACCGGAGGGGGCTAGGGTTACAGAAGGTCGGTTACAAAGGAGGAGATATACATATCCGTATTTCCTAGGTTCCCTTCCACGCCAAGGAGAGTCCCATCCGGACACGGGACGAAGTCTTCAATCTTGTGTCTTCATAGTCCAACAGTCCGACCAAAGGATATAGTCCGGCTGTCCGGTGACCCCTTAATCCAGGACTCCCTCACATATGCTCCCCTCTCATAATAATTTTCAGTAGCATCATGAATGAATTCAACGATATATCTATCAAATAAAGCATTCTTTTCATGATCCACATGCATAAAAAATTTATGACTCTCCTCATAAGCAATTTTCTTCTCACTAATAGTAGTGGCAGCAAACTCAACAAAATAACTATAATGGGATACTTGATTCACATAATCCATTTGAGCATTAAAATCATGATGATAAGTTTCATGGATATCATTATTCTTTATAGCATACATGTCATCACAATAATCATCATAATAAATTTTCTAATCAAAACTTTGGGGGACTAAAAATATCATCTTCATCAAACATAGCATTCCCAAGCTTATGGCTTTGCATATCATTAGCATCATGGATATTCAAAGAGTTCATACCAACAACATTGCAATCACGCTCATCATTCAAAGATTTTTTGTCAAACATTTTCTAGAATTCTTCTTCTACAAATTGAGCACAGTTTTCCTTTCCATCATTGTTGGTGGGGAACGACACCTATGGGGTCACTGGGATCCCTTCTACAATTGGCGGGCGCGGGGTTGTGCGAAGAGCGGGTCTGGCGGTCAGCACACAAATTGTTTACCCAGGTTCAGGCCGCGGAGACGTGTAAAACCCTAGTCCTGCTTTTATGTGTATTGAGGTGTTCTTGTGTTCTTTAACTAGCTGTGGTGGATCTCTAGTCCAAAAGATCTGAATCCCTCTCCAGTACGCCTCGGGCCTCCTTTTATAGACAAAAGGGGTTGCCACAGTGGCACACAGGAGGTGGAAAGGTGTACATGGGCTGAGTCTATCCCCTGGCATCGCCGGACAAAGGCATTTAATGTGCTGCCGACGTGCCCCTCTTGCTTTATTGGGGACGGATAAGAAACTCGTCCCAGCTGTCGTCACCTCGCCAGGCTCCGACGCGCGTCCAAGCTGACGAGGTTTTGCAACGCCACGTTGGCTGGCCGCTGGGCTGGCGCGGTGGTGGAGCCTTCACGAAGATCTGCATGCCACCACGCAGGTGCTTGCTGAGTTGGTGTAGAGGCCGCGCGCTGCCACGCAGATGCCTGCTCAGCTAGTTGAGCCGGCAGCTGTATGGAAGCGGCGGTGGAGTCTTGGCGGACGCGAGCCTGGCTGCGGCCTCGTAGATGTCCTCGGCAAGGGTCTTGCCGAGGGCTCGGCAAGGGTTTCCCTGCGGCACCGTGCTCGTCCCTGGCAAGGATCTTGCCGGGGGTCTCGTGGATCTCCATGGCAAGAATCTCGCCAAGGGTCGTCGTCTTCTCGTTTCCATCTGATCTTGCGTGTCTATGATCTCTACAAAGATCTGCATGACACCACGGAGGTGCCTCCCGAGCCTTTGTTCCAATATGGCATAGGAACCCCTTAGGCTCAAGGGTGACGCGCTCTGTTGGTGTCAGGCAAGTTGCCCCAGCAAGGATCTTGCCGAGGCTGCGGAAGCCACCCCAGCAAGAGTCTTGCCGGGGGAGTACACCTCGCCCTCTTGCTCTCTCTGCATCTCTGGTCTTGGCATTGCTCTGGTCGTCTTGTGCTCCGGCATCCCTCCTCTGCCCTGCTTAGTGTGGCCGTGGGCGCGGCTCTGACTGCCCGTGCACAAGTAAAGGGGTGCAAAAGGAGAGCCCCTACTTTTGTACACCAACAGGAGCCCCCGGGCCTGGGCCACACATAAGCGCAACGCATTGTTGGGCTAGGCCTAGAACGGTGCGCGGGCATGTGGGGCGGATTTTTACCGCAGTAATTTCCCGTCCGTTGCGCTTCCCCACGACCTGCGTTGAACGCGCAACGTGGAGGGTCATGCGTGACATGGGGGTCGTGCGTGGGGCGGTTTCCGCACGCATGCGTCACATCATAGTAAAGAGGCGGCTCGCGCCTTCCCCGTAAAAAGTGGAAAACGCAGAGGCATGCCTCATTTACTGAATGGGCTCGGGTCGTGGTCTTCAAGGCCCCCGCGCCCCATGACCACGGGGTGAAGAACGTATGTCTCATCTGTCCCCTTGGTTTTCGCTCTCCCGCCATGTGTCCCCTGTGCTCTGAAGGTGGTAGGCGGTGGGTGCGGGCCTTGAATGGCAAGGCGGGGAAACAGGCCGCTGCTGATTGGGGCAGTGGGTCGACCTCGATTCCCTGCGCCCCTGATGGTTGGATTGGCCGAGTCCCGACCCCGCCCCTTTATAAGAAGGGGGAGGGGGAGCCTCCCACAATCTTTCATCATCCCTCTCCTTCCACCTCGGCTCCGCTCTTTCATCTGTCATGGCGAGAGGGGCGTCGGTCCTTCGACGGTGGCGGCGAGGGTCTCTGCTCGACAACGCGTCCCTCCTTCCCAAGAGCCCGTGGTGGCGGAGCCGGCCACGAGGGGAAGGGGGAGGGGGCGAGGCCTAGGCCGGCGTGGCTCTCGGGGAAGAGGAGGACAGGGCGGCGCACCGGCCTTGCCTCCACCAGCGATGCCTCTTCCGATGGAGGGCTGATGTCTACCACACAACCTTCTTCTTGTAGACGTTTTTGGGCCTCCAAGTGCAGAGGTTTGTAGGACAGTAGAAAATTCCCCAAAAGTGGATGACCTAAGGTTTATAAATCCGTCGGAGGTGTAGGATGAAGATGGTCTCTCTCAAGCAACCCTGCAACCAAATAACAAAGAGTCTCTTGTGTCCCCAACACACCCAATACAATGGTAAATTGTATAGGTGCACTAGTTCGGCGAAGAGATGGTGATACAAGTGGTATATGGATGGTAGATAAAGGTTTTTGTAATCTGAAAATATAAAAACAGCAAGGTAACTAATGATAAAAGTGAGCGTAAACGGTATTACAATGCGTTGAAACAAGGCCTAGGGTTCATACTTTCACTAGTGCAAGTTCTCTCAACAATAATAACATAACTGGATCACATAACTATCCCTCAACATGCAACAAACGAAGAGATTATGGTAGGGTAGGAAACCACCTCAAAGTTATCCTTTCTGATCGATCTATTCAAGAGTCCGTAGTAAAATAACATGAAGCTATTCTTGCCGTTCAATCTATCATAGAGTTCGTACTAGAATAACACCTTAAGACACAAATCAACCAAAACCCTAATGTCACCTAGATACTCCAATGTCACCTCAAGTATCCGTGGGTATGATTATACGAGCTGAATCACACAATATCAGATTCATCTATTCAAACCAACACAAAGAACTTCAAAGAGTGCCCCAAAGATTCTACCAGAGAGTCAAGACGAAAACGTGTGCCAAACCCTATACATAGGTTCATGGGCGGAACCCGCAAGTTGATCACCAAAACATACATCAAGTGGATCAATAGAATACCCCATTGTCACCACGGGTATCCCACGCAAGACATACATCAAGTGTTCTCAAATCCTTAAAGACTCAATCCAAAAGATAACTTCAAAGGGAAAACTCAATCCATTACAAGAGAGTAGAGGGGGAGAAACATCATAAGATCCAATTATAATAGCAAAGCTCGCGATACATCAAGATCGTACCACCTCAAGAACATGAGAGAGAGAGAGAGATCAAACACATAGCTACTGGTACATACCCTCAGCCCTGAGAGAGAACTACTCCCTCCTCGTCATGGAGAGCGCCGGGATGATGAAGATGGCCACCGGAGAAGGATTCCCCCTCCGGCAGGGTGCTGGAACGGGTCTAGATTGGTTTTCGGTGGCTACGGAGGCTTCTGGCGGTGGAACTCCCGATCTATTGTGTTGCCCGAAGTTTTTAGGGTATATGGGTATATATGGGAGGAACAAGTACGTCGGTGGACCTCCGGGCTGTCCACGAGGCAGGGGGCGCGCCCCCACCCTCGTGGGAAGCCCGGGACTCTCCTGGTCCATCTCCGATACTCCATGGGCTTCTTCTGGTCCAAAAATAAGTTCTGTGAAGTTTCAGGTCAATCGGACTCCGTTTGATTTTCCTTTTCTACAATACTCTAAAACAAGGAAAAAACAGAAACTAGCACTAGGCTCTAGGTTAATAGGTTAGTCCCAAAAATAATATAAGAGTGTTTAATAAAGCCCATAAACATCCAAAACAGATAATATAATAGCATGGAACAATCAAAAATTATAGGTACGTTGGAGACGTATCAGCATCCCCAAGCTTAATTCCTGCTCGTCCTCGAGTAGGTAAATGATAAAAATAGAATTTTTGATGTGTAATGTCACCTAAAATATTCATCATGTATTTCTCTTTATTGTAGCAAGAATATTCAGATCCATAAGACTCAAGAGAAAAGTTTAATGTTGACATAAAAACAATAATACTTCAAGCATACTAACTAAGCAATCATGTCTTCTCAAAATAACATGGCCAAAGAAAGTTCATCCCTACAAAATCATATAGTTTGGTCATGCTCCATTTTCGTCACACAAGAATGCTCTCATCATGCACAACCCCGATGACAAGCCAAGCAATTGCTTCATACTTTAGTAATCTCAAACCTTTTTCAATCTTCACGCAATACATGAGCGTGAGCCATGGATATAGCACTATGGGTGGAATAGAAT
Organism: Triticum urartu; assembly: GCF_056163025.1. Taxonomy (NCBI): domain Eukaryota; kingdom Viridiplantae; phylum Streptophyta; class Magnoliopsida; order Poales; family Poaceae; genus Triticum; species Triticum urartu. The sequence continues at coordinate 564,074,828 of NC_141875.1, forward strand.
ATAATGATGGTGGTTATGTGGAGAAGACAAAAAGGAGAAAGTCTCACATCGACGCGCCTAATCAATGGGCTAGGGAGATGCCCATCAATTGATGTCAATGCAAGGAGTAGGGATTGCCATGCAACGAATGCACTAGAGCTATAAATGTATAAATGCATCCAACTTGCTTGCTCGCGAAGACCTAGAGCACTTGAGGAGGCTGTAACACCCTCGATGCGACTATATCTCCCACGGCACAACTTAGAGGCATAATCGCATTGAAGGCATATGTCGCAAGTTAGGCAATCTTCACAACATCCCATGTAATATAAATAATAAAGGGGAGATAACATAGTTGGCTTACACTCGCCACGTCAATCAAGTACATAAATAACATTACATCATCCAAACACTCATGGCCTGACTACGGCGCCAAAATAAAAGATAACCCAACATGCGACACGGTCCCAATCACCCCCAACTGGGCACCACTACTGATCATCGGGAAAGGAAACATAGTAACGTTGAGAGTCTTCGTCGAACTCCCACTTGAGCTCAAACGCGTCTCCTGGAGCGGGATCATCAGGCCCTGCATCTGGTGTATTAGTAATCTGTGAGCCACAGGGACTCAGCAATCTCGCACCCTCACGATCAAGACTATTTAAGCTTATAGGTATGGCAAGGTAAATATATGTGGAGCTGCAGCAAGCGACTAGCAAATATGGTGGCTATCCTGTTCGCAAAAGAGAGCGAGAAGAGGAGGCAAAGCACGAGCGAGAAACTAAAGAGCAACCTGGGCAAACATTACTCCAACACGGTGTCCACTTCCCGGACTCCGCTGAGAAGAGGCCATCATGGTAACACACTCAGTTGATTCATTTTAATTAATTAAGGTTCAAGTTATCTACAACCGGACATTAACAAATTCCGATCTACCCATAACCGCGGGCACGACTTTCGAAAGTTCAAATCCCTGCAGGGGTGTCCCAACTTAGCCCATGACAAGCTCTCACGGTCAACGAAGGAATAGACCTCCTCCCAAGACGTTCCGATCAGACTCGGTATCTCGGTAATTCAAGACACTTCGATAGGTTAAAACAAGACCAGCAACACCGCCCGAATGTGCCGACAAATCCCGACAGGAGCTGCACATATCTCTTTCTCAGGGCACACTCAGATTGTCCTAGGTACGAGTAGGCCAGCCCAGAGTTGCCCCTGGTGGCCACCGGTAGTTGACAGGTGGACCAACACTCAGAGGAGCACTGGCCCGGGTGGGGGGGGGGTTAAAATAAGATGACCCTTGAGTCTGCAGAACCCAAGGGAAAGAAAAGGGCTAGGTGACAAATGGTAAAACCAAGGTTGGGCATTGCTGGAAAAGCTTTAATCAAGGCGAACTATCAAGGGGTTCCCATTATAACCCAACCGCGTAAGGAACGCAAAATCCGGGAACATAACACCGATATGACGGAAACTAGGGCGGCAAGAGTGGAACAAAACACTAGGAGAGAGGCCGAGCCTTCCACCCTTTACCAAGTATATAGATGCATTAAGATAGCATAGCAATATAATGATATCCCAACAAGTAAATAAAAGATGTTCCAAAAAGGAACGACCTCCAATCTTCACCTGCAACTAGCAACACTATAAGAGGGGCTGAGCAAAGCGGTAACATAGCCAATCAACGGTTTGCTAGGACATGGTGGGTTAGAGGTTTGACATGGCAATTTGGGAGGCTTGAAAGCAAATGGTAGGCATCGTAGCAATGGCATAGCAAAAGAGCGAGCAAACTAGCATAGCAAAGATAGTAGTGATTTCGAGGGTATGATCATCTTGCCTGCACAGTTGTCAGAGTTGACTGGATCCTCGAAAGCAAACTCAACGGGCTCCTCGTTAGCGAACTCATCTCCCGTCTCTACCCAAACAAGACAAACAAGCAACAAGGATACAATCAACCACGTGCAAACTCAAACAACGCAATGCAAAGATGGTATGCTCTGCGGGATGCGATGCGGGATGCGAAATGCAAGATATGACAGGAAATGCATGAACCTGGCCCCAACTTGGAAATCCAAGTGTGCCACTGGAAATATGAGATGAAATCGCTTGAAAACGATATAAAGAACGCCGGAATCGGAGTTACGGTTTGGAAATGGCACGCGATTCAAAAATGACACCGGTCTGCGATTTACAGCAAGTAGCCATCTAAATGCAATGAGATGAACATGCTACAGCACCCAAACATGACAACAAAATACATGGCAGGGATGCATTCAAGATGCTTAACAAAAGTCTAGCACTGAGCTACGGCCAATTCATCCATTAACAGGTTCAAACAAGCATGGCAAAAATGCATATGGCAAACAGATCTCAGACTTAGTGAAATTAACACTTGTCTGGAATTTCGGATCAGGTAGCACTCTTCGGAGCAACAAAACTATATTCTACAGGACCTGAACATGGCAAAGTAAAGCATGGCATGGAGCTACTCAAAGAGCTTAACAAAAGTCCCTTAGTGACCTTGAGCCAAAAGGGATCGAAAATACAATTGCAAGCATGTGAACATAGCAAAAACATAATCAGTTTTCATACTTAGTGAAAACTGGAGCAAGCTGAAATATAGCTCAAGTAGGCATGTTTACGAGCTCGATGCACTCACTACGGTGCAAGTCATGGCAAGACAATCATACATCTATCAAGAAGGCACAAAATGCAAGCTAGACATGGCAAGAACAATAGCATAGCATGCATGGATCAACTACAACAACATCGGCAAAATTGCAAACAAGTTGACAATCTGACCAGATTCACAAATTAGCAAAAGTAGAGCTCGATTGACTCAAGCTAGGTTGCTCCATAATTGCAAACAAAGACATGGATGGATATAGCACTACAATATTAACAAAACATCCTTACTGATCATCCTCAAAAGAGGCACTGATCAATAGGAAACAACATGAACATATGGCATCATGAGATAAACAGGTCCAGGACTTAGTGAAATTGCTAAGTCCCTGAAAACAGAATTAGCAAGTGCACCACTTTGCAAGCTTGCACTAGTCACCACACACATCACAAAAATACATGGGTTGCACCTATGGAAAGATGACAAAACCCTTAACAAAAGATATGTAGAGCATCAGGGCATATCATGCACACATTAATCATGGCAAAAATAACAAAAAGCTAAACGGAGTAGCAGATCTGACAATTAACTCAAGTAGCCCTCTTCTAACAGCATTTCGGGCATCAATATGAACTCAAATGAAAATGATGCAATGGAATTAAATGATGTACTCTCTGAGATGAACATTTTGATATGCTATATGCATGAATCGGAGCTACGGATGTAAAGTTACGGAGCTATGAATAGGGGCACTTGGATCTGCAAATCTCGGGACTTAGTGAAAAAAACACCTCCGAGATCTAGGGTTTGACCCGGCGCGGAAATCGAGGCGGGGCCGGCGAGGCACTGTTCCCCGGCCGGCGGATCCGAGGTCGCCGGCGGCCGGCGAGGGCGACGAGGGGGAGCGGAGGTGACGGCCGGGCGGCGGATGGCGGCGCGGGGCCTGGCCGGCGTCGATGCGGACCGCGGCGGCCGGCGCGGAGGCGGCTTGGCGCGGCGGCGCGGGCAGGCGGGTGGCGGCGGCAGCGCGCGGGCCCGAGTGGCGGCGGGGAGGGCCCGCGATGGGCCGCGGCGGGCCGGCGGAGGAGGCGGCATGGGGAGGCCACGTGGCAGGCGGCTAGAGGCTGGGGCGCAGCGGCGGGATTCGTCCGGCGGTGGCGGACATGTCCGGTGCGCGCAAGGGGATTTTCTAGGGTTTCGGGGAGGAAGGAGATCCGAAAACGGAGGGGTTCTTTAAATAGAGGTAGAGGGAGCTAGGAGAGTCCAAATGAGGTGCGGTTTTCGGCCACGCGATCGTGATCGAACGATCTAGATGATGGAGAATACTTAGGTGGGTTTTGGGCCAAATTGGAGGGGTGTTGGGCTCAACACACACGAGGCCTTTTCGGTCCCTCGGTTAACCGTTGGAGTATCAAACGAAGTCCCAATGATAGGAAACTTGACAGGCGGTCTACCGGTAGTAAACCAAGGCCGCTTGGCAAGTCTCGGTCCAATCCGGAAATGTTTAATCCCCACACACGAAAAAAGCTAGAAATGACCACCGGAGGAGAACGAAGCGCCGGAATGCAAAACGGACAACGGAAAAAATGCTCGAATGCATGAGATGAACACGTATGCAAAAGCATGCACATGATGACATGATATGAGATGCATGACAACGACAACAACACACGCAGACAAAGACCCGAACCCGAGGAAATAAATATAGCTTAACGCTGGAAACGGCAAGAGTTGGAGTACAAATTGGGAAAGTTACATCCGGGGTGTTACAGAGGCCCATTGTTGGAATATACAAGCCAAGTTATATAATGAAAATTTCCCACTAGTATATGAAAGTGACAACATAAGAGACTCTCTATCATGAAGATCTTGGTGCTTGTCGGTGCCAAAACCGGCGGATCTCGGGTAGGGGGTCCCGAACTGTGCGTCTAAGGCGGATGGTAACAGGAGGCAGGGGACACGATGTTTACCCAGGTTCGGGCCCTCTTGATGGAGGTAATACCCTATGTCCTGCTTGATTGATCTTGATGATATGAGTATTACAAGAGTTGATCTACCACGAGATCGTAGAGGCTAAACCCTAGAAGCTAGCCTATGGTATGATTGTTGTTGTCCTATGGACTAAACCCTCCAGCTTATATAGACACGGGAGGGGGCTAGGGTTACACAGAGTCGGTTACAAGGGAGGAGATCTACATATCCGTATTGCCAAGCTTGCCTTCCACGCCAAGGAAAGTCCCATCTGAACACGAGATGAAGTCTTCAATATTGTATCTTCATAGTCCAACAGTCCGACCAAAGCATATGGCCCGGCTGTCCGGAGACCCCCTAATCCAGGACTCCCTCAGTAGCCCCTGAACCAGGCTTCAATGACGATGAGTCCAGCGCGCAGATTTGTCTTCGGCATTGCAAGGCGGGTTCTTCCTCCGGGTACTCCATAGAAGATCTTGAACACGAGGATAGTGTCTGGCTCTGCAAAATAAGTTCCACATACCACCATAGAGAGAATAATATTTCCACAAATCTAATTTGCTGACACGTTTAGCAACATGACATCATGTCATGGCCCGGTCATTATTCGAACCGTTTTTCTCAACCATCACTGCACATATCGTGAGGCGATTTCTTGACACGTCTTGTCAAAGCAGAGATCGTGTCCCCCTATCACGGGATTCTCATCAATACGGATGTGGATAACCCAGCCGCGCCATCAATTACGATGCTTGGGGAATAAGAGGATTTACCAGGTGAGTGGGGAGGCGCACCACCTCTTCTGCCCTTATAAAGGGACAAGGATTCACTCTTTTCACCCACGCCTTCTTCCCGATTCATTCCCTTCTGCTCAGGCTCCAGCGCCCAAGCGTTCACCTTCTCTGCCCACAAAAGGCCTTCCAAAGAGGTCCAGATTCGGAGCAGGAGGCAAATGGATGGCCTCTACCGTCTGAGAGAAAGATATCAAAAAGCATTGGGAGGCCGGGTATCTGGCCAAGAAAATCAGCCACCGTCTCCCGACGGCGAGACAGACCGTCCGCACTTCGGAACCCCACGAGAGGGTTGTATTCCTCCCTCACTTTGTCCGCGGGCTAGGGTTTCCCCTCCACCCGTTCATTCGTGGCATCATGTACTGTTATGGGATCGATCTTCACGATCTGTCCCCTAATTCCTTCCTCAACATATTGACATTCATTGTTGTGTGCGAGGCTTTCCTCCGCATTTCGCCGCACTTCGGTTTATGGCTGAAGGTTTTTAATGTGAAGCCCAAGATGGTGGGCAGCGAGCACGCCGAGTGCAGGGGCGCTATGGTGAGCAAGATGCCCAACGTCATATGGCCAATGGGAACCTTTAATGATTCTATCTAGGAGTGGCAACAGTAGTGGTTTTACATCACCGAGCCGTGCGGCAATGAATGGGCCGCATCACTCGAGTTTCGATCCGACGCCCCTCTACAGCTTACATCCTGGGTCAAGAAAGGCCTAGACTGGTCCTCATCTGACGAACTGTCGGTGCTCCAGACGCGCGTTAAAGATATGGGAGATAAGAACATTGAACTTGTCAACGTAGTCCAGGTGATGTTAGTCCGTCGGATACTGCCTTGTTAATACCGGACTTGCAATCTATGGGAATTCGATCCGGCCAGGCACCAAACCTTGCGAGGGTTCTTCAGCTCCTCGCACAAGGACATTTGGAAGGTGCTTTTCAAGTCCAGCAAATCATGGCCGGACTCAGCCGAAGACCGCGGGTACCAACTGTCCCGCCCTGCAAGTTCGGTGAGTTTATCAAACTTTTCTATCTGCATGACCCAAAGGAAGCGCTTAACACGTGTTTATTCAACTCTCCCAGAGCTGGTCGGAGAAGGCGGAGCGGATCCATTGTCCGGCCCCGCTGCCCGAAGACCCGGCCATCCCACTTCTGAAGAAGATGCTGGTCCCGGTGCCTTACAAGGTGCCAAAGAAGACGGCCGAGAAGGAGGCCAAAAAGACCCGGGGCGGCCTTCGTCGTCGCAGCACTTCGGACACAATACCCGAAGGCTCTGATGCCCATTCTGCCTCCGAAGAGGATGAAAAGGATGAGGAAGATGAATCCCCTGCGGGGGGAAGAAGGAAGAGGACGGCCTCCGCACCCTTGGAGGCCAAACTGCCCAAAAGGGGAAGGGTTTCTCTTCCGGAGGAGTCTACTGCCACCGCCGACATCGGCCCGGCATGGGATACCAAGGCCCAGCCCCTGGTGAACTCGTAAGTATATAAAATTCGAGTACGTTTAAGCGTCCGGACTCATCCTGGCTTAGTATATTAACCTTAAGCCATATTTTTTGGTAGTCCGGTGAGGTCCCGTACCAAACAATCCTCATCAGTGGACCTGCTGAGCTCGAATGCTATGGAGAGCGGGACGCCCCCAAAGGCCCCTTCCTCCAAACAGGTGCATAACACCGACGATTCGTCCCAGAAGGACCCCGGCCAAGGAGGAAAGGAAGAAACCGTGAAGGCGGTGCCTAGAAGTCAAACCGCAGGGGCCGGACACGTGGGGGAAAAGATTCCCATGGGGTCTGACGGCGGGGCGACCCTGAGTTCGGCTCCCCACCGGATGCGATTCCAGAGGCCTATACGGCTCCAGAATCAAGAAGGTAGCCTCCTTCGGCTGGAGGGGACGTGCCTGTTCCGCCGACGACCTCTGTCCATCCAGAGGTGTCGGATGCTTTGTTGGTGGCGTTACGAGACACCTCCATTGTTGACGAACACCGTGCCCTTATGGGTGCGGTGATTGAGAAGATTCAGTCAACCAAGAGTGGACTGAACGAAGCCTGTATCAGCCTTATAAGAGGCTTTGAGGTATCTTTTATAAGTTGCCGAAGAGTGTCATAGTATAGATAGTAACCCTTGATACACTGTTCGGTGAAAGAAAGAACCGGATAGGGGATCGCATTGATGATCACATGAAGACTCATTGAATGATATTGATTTCTCTTCTGTTTCAAGCAGATACCTATAGCGTCTGCTGCCTCTCGTACTGCGGAGATCTCCGGACTGAATCAAAGTCTAGAGCGGGCCATAGAAGAAATTGGCCAATTAAAAATGCAGTTGAGGGATAAACAAGGTATGCACAAGCATTGCGAGCATTTATTGTGAAATAAATGTTCAGTACGAAATAAGCCGCATAATTTGTGCTAGGGGTTATGACCGAAGTCGAGGCCCTCAAAAGGGCCATTGTCGAGGCCGAGGAAAAGGCGGCCACGGAGCGGACTCTTCGTGAGAAACACGAGGCTAGAGTTATTAAAACTGAGCAGGAGCTGCAAGAGGCCGTAAGTAAATGCGAGACCTTGGAGCAGAGTTTAATGGAGAAAGAGTCTGAACTCACCAAGGCGCGTCAAGCCACGAGCGATGCCCGGGGGGAAACCCAAAGCGCCCTGCAGGGGATCCAAGAGGCGAGGAAGATCGCGATGGGTAAGGCTTTTCCCATGTAAAGCAAGTATTTGAAGGGAAAACTACGTTTCTGATTGTGAATCCGGACTTCTCAGGTGTATTTGCCGAGCTACCTCACAGCATATCAGATGCCGCTCAATTCTACCGAGCCGAAGGAAGGAACACCGCCGATAAGCTCTTTTGGTCACAGTATTTGGCGCCGAATTATCCGGTGCCTTTTGCCGATCAACTGCAACAACTGATCGAACTGCATAAGGCGGCGGAACTAGCCATGAAAGACATGGTTGTCTGGCTATGGCTTGCCGAGCCGATTCTAAGCAGCTACTTCGGGCTCGTGAGGCGGCTTGTAAGCGCTTGCCCTCAACTTGACGTCATCAAGCGGTCGGTCTGTATAGAAGGTGCGCGAATGGCCTTCGCCCTCACAAAGGTGCACTGGGGGAAGATGGATGCCGAAAATCTAGTGACCAAGGGACCGCCAGAGGGGAAGGAGCACCGCAAGCCCGAATTATATTATAGGAGTGTCCTGGAAGGATCCTACCTTGCAGTGGAGCTATGCACCAAGGACATTATATTTCCATGAATGCCAATCATGTTGTCCTTTGTAATGTTTGAACAAGGTCATTTATATGTCGCCTGTTATATAAAAGTTTACCCTCCTGTGCTGCCGTTTTTATGTTAAAACTGAGAGTTGGCCAGTCGTCGGCTTCTGCCCCCACGTAAGAAGTACGGGGGTGTTCGGGATAAACCTGAGCACTCTTTATCCCAGTTTTGGGTCCTCCGAAGGAGGTGCTCAGCACAATGAACCAGGCAATCAGACTATAGGGCTTTATCACTCTCACTTAGCCATAGGAGCTTTAGTATGGTCGGCGCAGCCCCTTGTGTTCGGAAGACCGTACTAGGGGCTCTATAAGCACCTGATCGGAGAAAAAGCCGATCCATCGCACGCTGCATTGGTTATGGCATTATGCGGGAGAAATCCTTAAAGATTTTGTGACCGCTCGAACAGCTGACTAGCTCTCACTGTATCATGACAGTCAGTTTTCGGCTTTCTCTACTAAGGTGCTCATCCGGAAGAATCGAGACACAATCGCAGTAGTTCTCCCAGTGCTACTTTAACCGATATAGCGGAACGTAAGGTACCAAAACATGGGAGCCGGGCAAACCCAACTATTGACCCAAGACATGATTCGGAGCTGATGCATATAATGCTATAGGTTCGGGGTGCCGAACTTCCATGAAGGTGTTCGGACTTTTATTGTCGTGTTACGGGAAAAATGAAGCCCCTGGCATATTTAAGGAATATCGCTGTGTACGGATGCCACTTGAAGAAATGATTTCGATAAGAAATAATCAGCAAGTAAATGTCATATAAATCCACATGTTGTATTTGAATAATACGTCTATGCGTATGGGTACAAGTAATGTGATAAAAAAAGGAGTTGTGATAGCAGAACTTGCAGTGACCAGGGGGAAGAGGTTAAGTGCGGATCTGTATTATAGCCGGACGTTCATTGCAGGGAATGTCTAAGGATCCCCTGACGCGTTCAAGCTGCCTCCATTGAGTCCGTCCTGGTCGGTGCAAAGGTGAACCTACGAAGGAAATATAAGAAATGTTTGCGTGCCGGAGGGAGGTTGAACCACTGAGTTCGGCCTGTCATGGCCTTCGCCGGAGTGTTTAGTTGAGCTCTGGACGAGCCAGGGTATCCTTCTGCGAAGTAGTTCGGAGCCCCTTGACGGTGTCCAGGAGCCTGGGCGTCGACTCGAGGTTCGGCTGCAAGGTGCTGCTCGTTGTTTCTACTGCTAAGGCAGGGATGTATTTATTGGTGCCGAAGGAAGGTTCGGCCTTCCCATGAACCGTGATGAGGCTGCGTGGACCGGGCATTTTGAGCTTACGGTAGGCATAATGTGGCACCATGTTGAATCAAGCGAACGCGGTTCGCCCGAGCAGTGCTTGATAGTCACTGCGGAAAGGGGCGATTTCGAAGATTAACTCTTCGATATGGTAATTCTCTGGTGATCCGAAGATTACCTTGAGAGCAATGGAGCCTGTACAGCTAACCTGCATACCTGGTATGATGCCTCTAAAAGTGGCTTTAGTGGGCTTGATCGCCGAATGATCGATGCCCATCTTGCGCACTGTGTCCTGGTAAAGCAGATTTAAACTGCTACCTCCGTCCATAAGGACTGGAGTGAGGTGGAACCCTTCTACTATTGGGTCGAGGATTAGTGCGGCTAGATTGCCCTGATTGGTGTTAACCGGATGATCCGTGCGGTTGAAGGTGACCGGCCCTAGCTTATATTGTGGGACGGCTAGTTCCGTTGAGCCGCCATCCCTAAGGGTGCTTATCTGGTCCAAGTTGGCAATTTGGGTGGTATTTACCACATTCACCGATTGATCTGGGCTCTTTGTCGCTATCGTCGCTTTGAGACCCCTCTTCTTCTTTGGCGCCTGCCTTGCCGGCTTGTTTGAAGACCCAGCATTCTCTATTGGTATGGGTGGCTTGCGGTTCTGGGGTGCCATGAATTTGCCGTTGGCGAGCGAGTATGGGGTCCAGACTGGATGGACCTGGATTTGTATTTTTGGGTGGCCCTTTCCGCTTACCAGACTTTGAGCCCCTGAACCCGGCATTAACTGATGTATTTTTGGCGTTTTCACCGTATTCACGGCGCTTGTGTTTGTTGCGTCGTGGTTTGCCGTTGCTATCCCTGGCTTCTGATATGCCAAGTTTGCTTGTTGTATTGGTACTACGAGCCAACCAGCTATCTTCGCCCGCACAAAAGCGGGTCATAAGTGTCGTGAGGGCTGCCATGGATTTTGGCTTCTCTTGGCCGAGGTGCTGGGCAAGCCATTCGTCACGGATATTATGCTTAAATGCCGCTAAAGCCTCTGCATCCGGACAGTTGACAATTTGGTTCTTCTTGGTTAGGAACCGGGTCCAGAATTTCCTGGCCGATTCCCCTGGCTGCTGAGTTATATGACTTAAATCGTCAGCGTCCGGCGGTCGCACATAAGTGCCCTGGAAATTGTCCAGGAATGCCTTTGCCTGGTTCTCCCAACTTCCGATGGATTTTGCCGGCAAGATATTGAGCCAATGCCGAGCCGGCCCTTTGAGTTTTAGCAGGAGATACTTGATGGCATGTAGGTCATCCCCGCGGGACATGTGAATGTGGAGGAAGAAGTCTTCTATCCATACTGCGGGGTCTGTAGTACCATCATATGATTCGATGTTTACGGGTTTAAACCCTTTTGGAAATTCGTGATCCTTTACTTTATCAGTGAAGCATAAGGGGTGTGCGGCGCCTCTGTGCCGGGCTATATCACGACACGGTTCATACGAGTCTTGTCTGCTGTGTTCAGCTCGGCCGGATTTGCTTTTAGTGTATCCGGCGTGACGATCATCGTCGTGTATTGGTGCGCGCCCCCATGATCCGTAGATCGATCTGGCATGTTTTGCCTTGTTTTCCAATACGTCACGTAGGTCCCGTGTGTTGCCCCGGGCCTTGGTATTTTTGTTTGAGTGGCGGCGGGGTGCAGGCTGAACCTCAGGCTTAAACGCCTCTCTGGCTCAGCCACGAGGTGGCCGGTCAGCCGCATCGTACACTGGTGATGTAGGTTTCAATGCTTCCTCCTCGAGGTGAGGTAGCAACATGCGCTTTGGGTAACTCTTGGAGGGGCGCTCAAGTTCGTATTCCTCGGCCGCAAGGACTTCGGTCCATCTGTATGCTAGCAAGTCTTGATCAGCTTGAAGTTGTTGTTGCTTTTTCTTCAAGCTATTTGCTATGGCCATAAGCCGGCGCTTGAAGCGCTCCTGCTCGAAGGGATCCTCAGGCACGATAAATTCTTCGTCACCGAGGCTCACCTCGTCTTCGGAGAGAGGCATGTAATTGTCTTCCTCAGATTCTCCATCTCCTGCCTGTTCTGCAGGGCTAGCTTGTTCACCCTCCCGCTCTACATCGTGCTGGAGGGGATTGTTGTTGTCTTCGGCACTATCCGGAGTGTTATTGTCTCTTGTGCCGGTATCACTACTTCTGCTATGGCGCGACTTAGAGCGGCGCCACTGATGTCGGCGCTTGGGTTGCTTCTTGGAGGGGTCATCCTCCGCTGTCTCGTCGCCATTGCCTTCTTTAGGGGTGTCCACCGTGTATATATCATATGATGAGGTGGCTGCCCAGCTCCCTGTGGGTGGTGGTTCCTGTTCGTCTCCTGCATCGTCGTCCATACCGTCGATGTCTTCGGAGTCAAAGTCGAGCATGTCGGTTTAATCATCGACAGTGGCTACTAAGTGGGTGGTGGGTGGGCAACGGATTTCTTTGTCGTCCACATCCCATTCTAGCCGGACATAGTTCGGCCAAGGTTCTCCTGTCAAGGAGAGAGACCTTAATGAATTTAGAACATCGCCGAAAGGCGAGTGCTGAAAGATATCCGCGGAGGTGAACTCCATGATCGGTGCCTGTCGTGGATCTAAGACTGACAGTAGAATGGGGGGTAAGTATGAGGAGGCAAGATCCTAGCTATGAAGAAGTTGTACACGCGAGTTTTACGAGTTCAGGCCCTTCTCGGAAGAAGTAACAGCCCTACGTCTCGGTGCCCTGAGGCGGTCGACTGGATTATGTGTGTGTGTGTGTGAGTTTACAAAAGATGCGAACCCTTGTCTCAGAGGAGGGGGTGGCTTATATAGAGTGCGCCAGGACCCCAGCTCCCCTCCGTTACAGAGGATTCAATGTTCATAAAGGAAAGGCGTTACTGGTAACGTCTATAGTAAAGCGTCATAAATGTTCATAATGCTATGGTTTAAGTCCTGACCATTGCAGAGTGGAGGGTTCCTCATCTTCTGGTGGTCGATTGTATTCAAGGTGGTCTAGTGAGTGCATCTCCACGGTCGAGTGGTTGATGGTTTCTCTTCGACTGTTTCTGATTCTTTGTAGAGATGTCCTTGGGGAGGGTAAGTTGGACAGGTCCATGACCCTACCCTAGGTACATAGCTTCATCATTAGCCCCCGAATGGATCAGGGTTTGAGTGAGGAAGGGGTTGAGAACACTTCCGACCCACTCTTTGTGCTATGAATATGCCTTGTCTGGAACAATGAGTTGAGGTGACGGCGTCGACTCCTTTCTCAATCGCCTTGGTCCATTATTGGTTGTTGTCGAGTGAACTTTCATTGTAAAATTCCGAATGATGATGTAGAGGGTGTTTGTCTTTAGTCTGATAGGTTGTTCTGCTCTCCGCGGATCTCGCGGGATTTGAATTTTGGGAAGTGCACCAGACGGGCGGAACCGAAGTTATCGGGACGGATTGGGCAAGTCTCCTCAATCCCCATGCCACCTTTTTCGCCACTTACTGTGCGCGCGACTGTTGCGGGATTTGTTTAGATCGCTTGGGTCCACCAGTCAGCCACTCGGTGAAAGGCCTTATAAAAGGTCTCGGGCCAGGCCTCTGCTCCGCGTGCTCCCATTCTCTCTTCTCTTTCCCCCGATCTCTCCACCACTCTCGCTTCCGCTTCGTCGCCGGACCTCTGTTCGAGCTTGACCCGTCACCATGGGGAAGGAGAAGACGGCAGCGCTGGAACGCGCAAAGAAGGCGACCGCGAAGGCGAAGGGCAAGCGGACCAGCCGGGGCGGATCCTCGTCGAGGTCCGGCCTGCCGGCGGGCTGGATCCAGGGCGACTGGATCTGCTCGGCAATCACGCAGGACGATCTTGACGACCTGGTGGAGGGGGGGTTGATCCCTCACAAGTCGGCTCGGCTCCCGAGGGACGAAACCGAGCCGCAGCCTAGGGAGGGTGAGTGTGTCCTCCTCGCAACCCACATAGATCGCGGATTCTCACTTCCTCCCCACCCTTTCTTCCGGGGTTTTTTGAACTTCTTTGGGGCTCAGCTCCACCATTTCACTCCGAACACCATAGTCTATCTGGCCGCTTTCGTGTCCATGTGTGAAAACTTCTTGGGCTGTCGACCGCACTGGGGCTTTTTAAACACATCTTCACTTGCCGTTCCCAGTCGGTTAAAAAGGCCAAGTCGAGTGACGAGAGGACGCGGGTGATCCAGATGTGCGGTGGCCTGGGGATCCAGATGAGGAGCAAGAGTACTTTCCCAGCCATGATCCTTCCTGACTTGGTCTAGGGCTGGCAGTCGACTTGGTTTTACTGCAAGGATCAGCCAACCCCTGGCCAGTCGACTGGACTTCCTCCTTTTTCCTTGGCTCTAGTGGAGAAGCCTGCTCCCCTGAAGGTAGTTCCAGAAGAGAAGGCGCAGGTCAAGGAGCTGGTTGAACGGGTCGTCCAACTTGTCCGTGACGGAGTGACCAGGATGGATCTGCTAGAGGTCTTTCTCGGTCGACGCATCCAACCTCTTCAGGCGCGCGATCATCCGATGTGGATGTACTCTGGGCTCGAGGGTACCACTCGGATCCACCCGGAGGAGGTTAGCGAGTATATCTTGGAGAACTGGTTGAGGGGAATCACTGGCAACAAAGACAACCCTCGGGGATCCAGGAGGGTGATTCCATTCGAGAACTCGCACCAGCCGGAGTAGGTATATTTGTGTTTTATCAAGTATCTTTCCGATTCACCATGTGATGTCCCGTTTGTGGTCGACTCAATGTCCTTTGATTGTTATCCTTTCAGGCCCTCACTGAAATGTACTCGATGCCCAACGGAGTGCAGGACCCAGGCGCTGAAGAAGAAGGGAGCGGGGGCGAGAGCGGCGAGGAGCATTCGGAAGCCGAGGAGGACGAGGAGAGCGATGAATCGACTGATGAGGAAGAAGTCGACTCGCCTCCTTGTAGGGAGAGGAGGTCCAAGCACACTCATGACTCGGCAAGCGCTCCGGACTTGGTGGCTGTGCCAATCAGGTAGTCCTCGAAGCGCCCCAGGACATCTTCCCCGACTCCGACTGAGAAGGCTCCAAAGCAATCTAAGGTCGCGCCGCCCCCAGCGCCGAAAGTGCCGAAAGCCATCTCCTCCAAACTGCCAAAAGCTTTGCCCAGGATCAAAGTGACCGTTCCTACTATCTCTGGGTAACCATCTGACTTGTCCTTTATGTGGATTCGATTAACTGGGTGTAACCGATTGAATGCTGGCCTTTGCAGTGCTGCTACGTCAGGGACCTCTTCATACCAGTACCGGGACGAGGAAATGGATGATGCGGTAACCTCCAACCCAGGTATAAACTCTTGCGATTTCGATTCTTGATCCTTTTAGGGTCGAGTGGTTCACTTGGGGTCGAATGTTCTGTCTTGCAGCTCCACCTAACATCATTGATCTTCCGGATGACGACGAAGATGTGGCTCCTAAGCCTAGGAAGAGCAAGAAGGTAACAGCTGGCAGGGTGACTCAGCAAGAACCAACTGCAACGCCTCCCGTCCGTCAAGCTGAAGACGCGGGCAGGGCCACTGTGACGTTCACTGCACCCTTTCCGAGTGGGCATCCCACACGGTCGACCGCACCTGTGGTTCCTTCAACTATCCAACTCCACACCACAGAGCTTCAAGCAGCCGCACCTGGGTTGTCTGCACACTTTTTCACCAGCTACCCCATCCTAGACAACCAGTCGGAAGCGGCTGCAGAAGCCATCCGACAGGATGATATGATGATGGAGCGGGTGAAGATAGTGCACGAGAGTAGTCAGGCTTCCTACGACGCTAGTGCTGCCCTTCGGGCCAATGTCCAGGTGAGTAGACTTTCTGACTTTTTTTGTTCTCGAAAAATCTTCTTCTGCACAATCTCCTGTTGTTCGCGTCGAATTAGAGCACCCACTGGGTGTCGCTCTCGTTTTTGGTAGTTTCGCTCTTCCACTCGGTCTGGGCGAGTGGGACTAGAACTGGTGGGGGCACGCTAAGTGCACCCACTGGGTGTAGTCCCCGAGACCGTGGTCGACTGCTGGCAGTCGACTGTGGTCTGAGTTCTTCTTTCTTGACGGCGCAATTGTTCTTTCTCTCTCTTTTTTTTACTCCTTGCACTCAACTCTGGCGGGCCGGTCGAGTAGGATCAGAACCGTTGGGGGCATGCAAAGTGCACCTACTGGGTGTAGTCCCTGAGACCGCGGTCGACTGCTGGCAGTCGACTGGGGTCTGAACAGCTTGTTGCCCACTTCTTTAGGTTTTATTCACTCGGAAATGAACTGCCTTCGAACCTATCGATTGATTTGTCTCTTGCCTCCTGCAGAAGTCTTGTACTCTTATCTCCAAGTTTGCCGAACTCGAAGAGAAGCAGAGGCAACTCAACTTAGACTTGGAATTGGCTCAGCAAAATCTGAAAAAAGCTCAAGACGAGGCCGCTGGTATGGAAGGTAACTGATTGCCGACTGAATTTCAATATATCTCTTTGATCCCTTATTTGATTTGATTATTTCTTTTGCAGAGAAAATGAAGTTGGCTCTGGATAAGAAGGACTCGGACCTCATCGCTGCGCAAAAAGCAGCCCAAGACAAAACCGCTCTCGCAGACAAGAAGCTTGCTTCAGTCGGAACGCTTGAAGGAGAGGTGAATAGACTGAAATCTTGTCTTAATGAAGCTAACCGCGAAGTGACCAGCCTGAAGAAGGACAAGGTCGTCCTAAACGAAAAGTTGGAGTCTACGATCCGCAAGAGGAATGACACAGAAGCTTATCTGAGGACCCTCGCCAAGAAGCTTTATCTCGTGCTGGAAGGTATTTCTTTTAATCCGACTGTGTTGATGCTTGCAATTGGGTCTTGCTCGGTTGATGGACTGGCTTTTGGCTGCAGAACTCTGCCAAGACTTCGACGAAGAAACTGGAAGGGTCAAGACGGGTCTGGACCCTATCGCTTCTCTAGTCTGCAACGAAACTGCGATGAACGTGCTCCGACTGGAGTCCCGTATCGCCAGCGCCACAAGCTACCTCGCACGCCTGAAGGAGGTTGTCTCTCGAATCGACTCGACGCTTTGTCCGGGAGCGACGCTTCAGAATGATCTGGAATCTCTGATGACTCGTCTGAACAAGATCCCTGACCGAGTGCAAGAATGGAAGAAATCCTCCGCCCGGTGTGGTGCAGATGTGGCGCTGTCCTTGGTGCGAGTCCATTGCAAGGAGGCTCGTGAAGACAAGCTGGCTGCAATCAAAGTTGCTAACACCAAAAAGCACGACTTCCAGTCCTTCATGGAGACTTGCATTGCTGCCGCCACTCGGATCGCTGATGGGATCGATCTAGACTCATTCGTGGAGCCTGCCGGCCCTCCTCCGGCCGAGTGAACAATCTTATGAAACTTGGATACGCTTTAAATTTGCCTCGGAATGTCGAGTGGTTTCTGTAACCGTTAAACTCCTTCGGGCTTCGAGCCCGAGTACTTTTGATTCGCTGCTTGGAACCTTTTAGGATTTATTTGAATTTGGTTTATCTCCGAATGTGCTTGTGTTTGCCTCCGGATGGACTTTGCTCACTGCACCTCGTCGCCCTTGTGGATAGGGATGGAGCGGACGTTGTATTTGTGCCGCAACTCCGAAGGAGAAGGTTGCAGTCGACCTGCACCTCGTCGTCCTTGCGGATGGGGATGGAGTGGACGTTGTATTTGTGCCGTAGCTCCGAAGGAGAAGGTTGCAGTCGACTTGCACCTCGTCGTCCTTGCGGATTGGGATGGAGCGGACGTTGTATTTGTGCCGCAGCTCCGAAGGAGAAGGTTGCAGTCGACCTGCACCTCGTCGTCCTTGCGGATAGGCATGGAGCAGACGTTGTATTTATGCCGCAGCTCCGAAGGAGAAGGTTGCAGTCGACCTGCACCTCGTCGTCCTTGCGGATAGGGATGGGTCTCAAACTTAGGTGAGTGCTGGACTGCCGTTAAGCCTCTTAGTGAGAGAACTTAGGCGAGTGCTCGACTGCAGCTAAGCCCCTCCGAGTGGGAGGATTGCTCTCCACTCAGTAGGATTTTTTCAAACTTAGGCGAGTGCTGGACTGCTGTTAAGTATCTTAGTGAGTGAACTTAGGCGAGTGCTCGACTACAGCTAAGCCCCCGAGTGGGAGGATTGTTCTCCACTCGGTAGGATTTTTCCAAACTTAGGCGAGTGCTGGACTGCCGTTAAGCCTCTTAGTGAGAGAACTTAGGCGAGTGCTCGACTGCAGCTAAGCCCCCGAGTGGGAGGATTGCTCTTCACTCGGTGGGATTTTTTCAAACTTAGGCGAGTGCTCGACTGCCGTTAAGTCTCTTAGTGAGAGAACTTAGGCGAGTGCTCGACTGCAGCTAAGCCCTCGAGTGGGAGGATTTCTCTCCACTCGGTGGGATTTTTTCAAACTTAGGCGAGTGCTGGACTGCCATTAAGTCTCTTAGTGAGAGAACTTAGGCGAGTGCTCGACTGTAGCTAAGCCCCCGAGTGGGAGGATTGCTCTCCACTCAGTGGGATTTTTTCAAACTTAGGCGAGTGCTGGACTACCGTTAAGTCTCCTAGTGAGAGAACTTAGGAGAGTGCTCGACTGCAGCTAAGCCCCCAGAGTGGGAGGATTGCTCTCCACTCGGTGGGATTTTTTTCAAACTTAGGCAAGTGCTGGACTGCCGTTAAGCCTCTTAGTGAGAGAACTTAGGCGAGTGCTCGACTGCAGCTAAGCCCCCGAGTGGGAGGATTGCCCTCCACTCGGTGGGATTTTTTCAAACTTAGGCAAGTGCTCGACTACCGTTAAGTCTCTTAATAAGAGAACTTAGGCGAGTGCTCGACTGCAGCTAAGCCCCCGAGTGGGAGGGTTGCTCTCCACTCGGTAGGATTTTTTCAAACTTAGGCGAGTGCTGGACTGCCGTTAAGTCTCTTAGTAAGAGAACTTAGGCGAGTGCTCGACTGCAGCTAAGGCCCCGAGTGGGATGGTTGCTCTTCACTCGGTAGGATTTTTTCGAACTTAGGCGGAACGGATTCGCGAGTAAGCCCACCCAATGGGGATTTCAAAAGTAAATAAGAACAACACAATCGAATGAGAGAACCATAAGCTCTTGTCTTTGATAAACGAATTACAAAAGGTGTTGCTTATTACATTTTATTCGAGCGAGTGTTTAAGTATAAAAGGGGCGGAGCAGCTCCGCGTTCCAAGCCCGTGGCTCGTCTTTCTGATGCTTGATACTGTAAAGATGATATGCTCCATTGTGGAGAACTTTGGTGACGATGAAGGGGCCTTCCCAAGTTGGAGCGAGCTTGTGTGGTTTTTGCTGATCCACTCGAAGAACCAAGTCTCCTTCTTGAAAGGCCCGACCCCTCACATTCCTGGCGTGGAATCGACGCAAGTCTTGCTGATAAATGGTCGAGCAGATCAAGGCCATCTCTCTTTCCTCCTCTAGGAGATCGACTGAATCTTGTCGGGCCTGCTCTGCTTCCGCTTCGGAGAAGAGTTCAACTCTGGGTGCATTGTGGAGCAAGTCACTTGGCAGAACAGCTTCGGCTCCATAAACTAAGAAGAAAGGAGTTCTTCCAGTCGACCAATTAGGAGTTGTCCTTAAGCCCCATAGAACTGACGAAAGTTCATCAACCCAAGCACCTGCCGCATGTTTGAGATCACGCATCAGTCGGGGTTTCAGTCCTTTGAGAATTAGGCCATTGGCTCTTTCTGCTTGTCCGTTCGACTGCGGGTGAGCGACAGAAGCATAGTCGACTCGAGTGCCCTGAGAGGCGCAGAAAGCTCTGAACTCATCGGAATCGAAGTTCGACCCGTTGTCCGTGATGATGCTGTGTGGGACTCCATATCTGAATGTCAATTCCCTGATAAAACTGACAGTGGTGCTAGCATCAAGGTTCTTGATAGGTTTGGCTTCGATCCATTTGGTAAACTTGTCGACTGCAACGAGCACGTGAGTGAAGCCGCTTTTGCCAGTTCTCAGTGGTCCAACCATATCCAGTCCCCAAACAGCGAAGGGCCAGACGAGGGGGATGGTCTTTAGGGCTTACGCTGGCTTGTGAGACATATCAGAGTAAAATTGATAGCCTTCACATCTGTCGACTATATATTTCGCCATCTCATTTGCTAGTGGCCAATAGAATCCAGCTCGGTATGCTTTAGCCACGATGGCCCGAGAGGACGCATGGTGACCACAGGTCCCTGAGTGGATGTCATTGAGGATCATTCGACCTTTTTCTGGTGTTATGCACTTCTGACCGACTCCAGTCACACTTTCCCTGAACAGCTGCCCTCTTATCGCAGCAAAAGCTTTGGATTGACGGACGATCTGTCGAGCTTCTTCTTCATCCTCTGGGAGCTCTTTCCTGAGGATGTACGCAATGTAGGGCACCGTCCAGTCGGGAGTAACGACTAGAAGCTCCATGATCAGGTCGACCATAGCTGGGACCTCGACTTCAGTCGGATCCGTGGCGCTCTTGGGTTACGGGGGCTCTTCAGTGAAAGGGTCTTCCTGAACTGTCGGCGTGTGAATATGCTCCAAGAACACATTGCTGGGAATGGCTTCCCTCTTGGAACCTATCTTTGCCAATTCATCGGCTGCTTGATTTTTCAATTGGGGGACGTGGTGGAGTTCTAACCCCTCGAACTTCTTCTCAAGCTTTCTCAACGCGTTGCAGTAACCAGTCATGGCTGGACTTCTGACGTCCCACTCCTTCATCACTTGATTAACTACCAAATCTGAGTCGCCATAGACCATGAGGCGACGGACGCCGAGTGAGATGGCCATGCGCAAACCATACATGAGTGCTTCATATTCTGCTTCATTGTTGGAGGAATCAGAGTGAATCTGGAGGACATATCTGAGCTTGTCTCCTCGAGGGGATACCAGAACTACTCCAGCACCAGAACCGTTCAACATCTTGGATCCGTCAAAGAACATGGTCCAGTGCTCAGAGTGAACTTGAGTCGGCAGTTGCTGTTCGATCCACTCGGCGAGGAAATATGCTATTGCTTGGGACTTGATAGCTTTCTTTGCCTCAAACTTGATATCCAAGGGAAGGAGCTCTATCGCCCATTTTTCCACTCGACTAGTTGCATCTCTGTTGGGCAGAATATCTGAAAATGGAGCGTCGTAGACGACTGTAACAGAGTGATCTGAGAAGTAGTGTGCAACCTTCTTCGTGGTCATGTAAATTCCATAGACAACCTTCTGATAGTGAGGATATCTCTGCTTTGGCAGGGTCAAGACTTCAGAAATATAATAAACTAGGCATTGGACTTTGTACGTTTTTCCTTCTTCTTCCCGCTCGACCGTAAGTACTGTACTGACGACTTGTCCAGTGGCTGCTATATAAAGCAGTAGAGGCTCTTTGTTGACTGGAGCAGCAAGCACCGGCTGGGTGGAAAGCAGGGCTTTTAGCTCTGCGAATGCTGTATCAGCTTCTGGAGTCCACTCAAACTTATCTGATTTCTTCATCAGTCGGTAAAGAGGCAGCGCCTTTTCACCGAGGCGAGAAATGAATCGACTTAGGGCGGCCAAGCAACCCGTGAGCTTCTGGACATCATGCACATGCACAGGGCGTTTCATTCGGAGTATAGCGCCTACTTTCTCTGGGTTAGCATCGATTCCTCATTCGGAAACAGGAAAACCAAGTAACTTGCCGCCTGGAACTCCAAACATGCACTTTGATGGATTGAGCTTGATATCATACCTTCAGAGGTTGGCAAAGGTTTCAGCAAGGTCGGTCAGCAAGTCGGAACCTTTACGTGACTTGACCACAATATCATCCATGTATGCTTCCACATTCCGACTGATCTGAGTGAGCAGGCACTTCTGAATCATCCGCATAAATGTGGCTCCGACATTCTTCAAGCCGAATGGCATTGTGACATAACAGAAGCACCCAAACGGGGTGATAAAAGCTGTCTTTATTTCATCAGGTCCGTACAGACGGATCTGGTGGTGCCCGGAGTAGGCATCCAAAAAGGACAGATGCTCGCACCCAGCAGTCGAATCGACTATCTGATCGATGCGAGGGAGAGGGAAGTGATCTTTCGGGTAGGCCCGATTGATATGCTTGAAATTGATGCACATGCAGAGTGAGTCATCTTTCTTTGGGACCATGACAACATTGGCTAACCACTCGGAGTGGTAAATCTCTCGGATAAACTCAGCTGCCAAAAGTCGAGCCACCTCTTTGCCGATTGCTTTTCTTTTCTGGACGGGGGACCATCGAAGATGCTCTTTGACTGGTTTCACTTTTGGGTCGACCTGCAAATGATGCTCAGCCAGTCCCCTAGGAACACCTGGCATGTCAGAAGGCTTCCATGCAAAGATGTCCCAGTTCTCACGGAGGAACTGAATGAGTTCTTCTTCCTATTTGGAGTCGAGTGTGGTCAAAATGTGGGTCGGAGCTGCATTGGGGTCCGTCGGGTGAATATGAACAGACTTCGTCTCGCCAGACGTCTGGAATGCTGAATCCGTGGCTGGCTTCTTGGCTCGCAGCAAGTCACTCAGGTCTGCATTTTTCTGGTATTCTTGCAATTCTACCACGGCCATCTGGGCATCGGCGATCTTTGAGCCCTTCTAGAAACACTCTTCCGCCTTTTTCCGATTACCAGAGATAGTGATCACTCCTCTGGGACTAGGCATCTTCAGTTTGAGGTACACGTAACAAGGTCGAGCCATGAATCGTGCATAAGCTGGCCTGCCCAGAATTGCATGATACGCACTCTAAATATCCACGACTTCAAACGTCAACTTTTCTTTGCGGTAATTTTTGGCATCACCGAAAACCACGTCAAGTGCAATCTTACCGAGGGATGCAGCCTTCTTGCCTGGGATGACCCCATGGAAACTCATATGGCTTTCACTGAGTCTGGACATCGGAATGCCCATTCCTTTCAACGTTTCTGCATACAGAATGTTCAGGCCACTGCCACCGTCCATCAGGACCTTTGTCAGTCGAGTGCCTTCGACCAACGGGTCGACCACCAACGCTTGCGTCCCAGGGGTGGCGATGTGCGCTGGATGATCAGACTGGTCGAACGTAATGGCAGTCTGCGACCATTTCAAGTAACTGGGTGTCGCCGGAGCGACCATGTTTACTTCTCTATTGATGACTTTCAATCGACTCTTGTTTTCAACATCAGCAAAAATCATCAGAGTGGAATTCACGTGAGGATAACCATCATCATCTTCTCCTTCACTCTCAGCCTTGTCTCCTCCTTCTCCTTTTCCTTGGGTTGTTTCTCTCGGAACTGCTGGATCAGGAGCCGACACTGTCGAGTGGTATGCTTTGGGTAAATGACATTACCTTCTTCATCTTTTTTGGTGTGGATATGGCACGGTAGATACAACACGTCATTTCCATCTTGATCTTTTACTTTCTTGGGGTTCCATGGCCCTTTGGGCTTCCCCTTGAACTTTCCTTGAACCACAACCAAGGCCTCACCCGGAGCAGCTTGTTCGGCCTTGTGTTTTTGTTTCCGACTGGAGTTTCCTCCTTCGGCTTCGTGGGCAACTGCTTTGTGCTTGCCGCTCCGCAGTCGCTCTTCCTCTTCACCGTTGGCATACTTGGTGGCAATTTCCATTATTCGAGTCAGAGTCATGTTTCCTGTCCGACCGAATTTCAGATTCAACTCCCGGTACCTGACGCCTTCCTTGAAAGCACAAATTGCCTGATGATCAGACACATCTTCCACCGTGTGGTGTAGGGTGATCCACCTCTGGATATAATCTCTGAAAGTTTCATTCGGTTTCTGGACGCAACACTGTAATTCTGTCAAACCTGCTAGCCGTTTGCATGTACCCTCAAACATTCTGACAAACTGTAACACCCCGGACATGACTTTCCCAAAATGTATTCCAACTCTTGCCGTTTCCGGCGTTAAGTTATTTTATTTTCTCAGGTTCGGGTTTTTGTCTCCGTGTGTTGTTCCCATTGTCATGCATCTCATTTCATGTCATCATGTGCATTGCATTTGCATACGTGTTCATCTCATGCATTCGAGCATTTTCCCCGTTGTCCGTTTTGCATTCCGGTGCTTCGTTCTCCTCCGGTGGTCATTTCTACCTTTCTTTCGTGTGTGGGGATTAAACATTTCCGGATTGGACCGAGACTTGCCAAGCGGCCTTGGTTTACTAACGGTAGACCGCCTGTCAAGTTTCGTATCATTTGGACTTCGTTTGATACTCCAACAGTTAACCGAGGGACCGAAAAGGCCTCGTGTGTGTTGCAGCCCAACACCCCTCCAAGTTGGCCCAAAACCCACCAAAACCCTTTCCATCATCTAGAGCATTCGATCACGATCGCGTGGCCGAAAACCGCACCTCATTTGGACTCTCCTAGCTCCCCCTATGCCTATAAATAGACCCCCCCCCCCCGCGCGATCCGGATCTCCTTCTTCCCCGAAACCCTAGCCCTGCTCCATCCGCGCGCCGGACACGTCCGGTCCGTGCCGGACACTCCGCGCCGCAGCCTCCGCGCCAATCGTGTGGCGCCACGTGGCGCGCCGCCACTCTCTCCACCGCCGGCCCGGGAAGCCCAGGAGGGGCCCCCGAGGCCCGTTGCCTCCCGCGGGGCCCCGCGCCCGACCCCGCCGCCAGCGCCTCGTCTCCGCCACCCGCCGCCACTGCATCGGCCGCTGCGCGCCATTGCCGCCACCTACTCCGGTGACCCGCGTCGCCATTGCCGCCAACTGCCCGGCCACCTCGCCGTTCCGGCGACTCCGCCGCGCCGGAGTCCGCGCCCCCGCCGGCGACCCACGTCGCCCCGGCCAGATCCGGCGACCCCCGCCTCGCCGGCCACCTCTCCTCCAACTCCGGCGACTTCGGCGACGAACCTCGATCCGCGTGCAGATCTCAGATCCAAATCGCCTTGGTTGACTTTTTCTCCCGAAACCCTAGTTCATGTTGCCCTGTTCAGCGTGCTATAATTTTGCATCCGTAACTACGTTTTGGGCATATAGCATATCAAAATGTTCTCCTCAGAGAGTACATCATTTCATTCCATTGCATCATTTTCATTTGAGCTCATCTTGATGCCCGAAATGCTGTTAGAAGAGTGCTACTTGAGATAATTGTCAGATCTGCTACTCCATTTAGATATTTGTCTTTTTTGCCATGATTATTGTGTGCATGTTATGCCCATGAGCTGTACATGTGTTTTGTTAAGGGTTTTGCCATCTTTCCAGAGGTGCATCCCATGTATTTTTGTGATGTGTGTGGTGACTAGCACAAGCTTGCAAAGTGAGGCACTTGGTAATGCTGATTTCAGGGACTTAGCATTTCCACTAAGTCCTTGAGCTGTTTATCTCATATGGCCATATGTTCATGTTGTTTCCTAGTGATCCGTGCCTCTTTTGAGGATGATCAGGAAGGATGTTTTGTTAATCTTGTAGTGCTCTATCCATTTATGTCTTTGTTTGCAATTATGGAGCACCCTAGCTTGAGTCAATCGAGCTCTACTTTTGCTACTTCGTGAATCTGGGCAGGTTGTCTACTTGTTAGCGATTTTGCCGATGTTGTTGTAGTTGATCCGTACATGCTATGCTATTGTTCTTGCCATGTCTAGCTTGTATTTTGTGTATTCTTGATGGGTGTATGCTTATATTGTCATGACTTGCTCCGTAGTGAGTGCATCGAGCTCGTTTACATGCCTACTTAATATCTGTTTTCAGCATGTGCCAGTTTTCACTAAGTCTGAAAACTGATTATGTTCTTGCCATGTTCACATGCTTGCAAATGTGTTTTCTGATCCCTTTTGGCTCAAGGTCACTACGGGACTTTTGTTTAGATTTTTGAGTAGCTCCATGCCATGTTTTACTTTGCCTTTTTCAGGTCCTGTAGCATGTAGTTTTGTTGCTCCGAAGAGTGCTACCTGATCTGAAATTCCAGACAAGTGTTAATTTCACCAAGTCTGAAATCTGTTTGCCATATGCATTTTTGCCATGCTTGTTTGAACCTGTTAATGGATGATTTGGCCGTAGCTCAGTGCTAGACTTTTGTTAAGCATCATGAATGGATTCCTGCCATGTATTTTTATGACATGTTTGGGTGCTGTAGCATGTTCATCTCGTTGCATTTAGATGGCTACTTGCTGTAAATCGCAGACTGGTGTCATATTTGAATCGCTTGCCATTTCCAAACCGTAGCTCCGATTCCGGCGTTCTTTATATCGTTTTCAAGCGATTTCATCTCATCTTTCCAGTGGCACACTTGGATTTCCAAGTTGAGGCCAGGTTCATGCATTCCTTGTCACATCTTGCATATGCATCCCGCATCGCATCCCGCATAGCATACCATGTTTGCATCATATTGTTTGATCCTTGCACGTGGTCGATTGTGTCCTTGTTGCTTGCTTGTCTTGTTTGGGTAGAGCCGGGAGATGAGTTCACTAACGAGGAGCCTGTTGAGTTTGCTTTCGAGGATCCAGTCAACTCTGACAACTTTGCAGGCAAGATGATCATACCCTCGAAATCACTACTATCTTTGCTATGCTAGATTGCTCGCTCTTTTGCTATGCCAATGCTACGATGCCTACCACTTTCTTTCAAGCCTCCCAAATTGCCATGTCAAACCTCTAACCCACCATGTCCTAGCAAACCGTTGATTGGCTATGTTTGCGCTTTGCTCAGCCCCTCTTACAGCGTTGCTAGTTGCAGGTGAAGATTGGAGACCGTTCCTTGTTGGAACATTATTTACTTGTTGGGATATCATTATATTTCCATGTTATCTTAATGCATCTATATACTTGGTAAAGGGTGGAAGGCTCGACCTCTCGCCTAGTGTTTTGTTCCACTCTTGCCGCCCTAGTTTCCGTCATATCGGTGTTATGTTCTCGGATTTTGCGTTCCTTACGCGGTTGGGTTATAATGGGAACCCCTTGATAGTTCGCCTTGATTAAAGCTTGTCAAGCAATGCCCAACCTTGGTTTTACCATTTGCCACCTAGTCTCTTTTCCCTTGGGTTTCCGGAGCCCGAGGGTCATCTTATTTTAGCCCCCTCCGGGGCCAGTGCTCCTCTGAGTGTTGGTCCAACCGAGCGATGTCCGGGGCTACCAGGGGAAACTCTGGGCTGGCCTACCCGACGTCTTGCTCATCCGGTGTGCCCTGAGAGCGAGATATGTGCAGCTCCTATCGGGATTTGTCAGCACATCTGGGTGGTGTTGCTGGATTTGTTTTAACCTGTCGAAGTGTCTTGAAGAACCGAGATACCGAGTCTGATCGAAACGTCTCGGGAGGAGGTCTATTCCTTCGTTGACCGTGAGAGCTTGTCATGGGCTAAGTTGGGACTCCCCTGTAGGGATTTGAACTTTTGAAAGCCATGCTCACGGTTATGGGAAGATGGGAATTTGTTAATGTCCGGTTGTAGATAACTTGAACCTTAACTTAATTAAAATGAATCAACAGTGTGAGTTGCCGTGATGGTCTCTTCTCGGCGGAGTCCGGGAAGTGAACACGGTGTTGGAGTAATGCTTGCGCAGGTTGTCCTCTAGTTTCTCGCTCGCGCTTTGCCTCCTCTTCTCACTCTCTTTTGCGAACAGGATAGCCACCATATATGCTAGTCGCTTGCTGCAGCTCCACATATTTACCTTGCCTTTCCTTTTAAGCTTAAATAGTCTTGATCCTGAGGGTGCGAGATTGCTGAGTCCCCGTGGCTCACAGATTACAATTACACCAGATGTAGGTCCTAATGATTCCGCTCCAGGTGACATGCTTGAGCTCAAGTGGGAGTTCGACGAGGACTCTCAACGTTACTATGTTTCCTTTCCTGATGATCAGTAGTGGTGCCCAGTTGGGGGTGATCGGGACCGTGTCGCATGTTGGGTTATCTTTTATTTTGGTGCCGTAGTCGGGCCATGAGTGTTTGGATGATGTAATGTTATTTTTGTACCTTGATTGACGTGGCGAGTGTAAGCCAACTATGTTATCTCCCCTTTATTATTTATATTACATGGGATGTTGTGAAGATTGCCTAGCTTGCGACATATGCCTTCAATGCGATTATGCCTCTAAGTCGTGCCTCGACACGTGGGAGATATAGTCGCATCAAGGGTGTTACAGCCTCCTCAGGTGCTCTAGGTCTTCGTGAGGAAGCAAGTTGGATGCACACCCACTTAGTTCTTTTGTTGAGCTTTCATACATTTATAGCTCTAGTGCATTCGTTGCATGGCAATCCCTACTCCTTGCATTGACATCAATTGATGGGCATGCGCAAACCATACAGGACTGCTTCATATTCTGCTTCATTGTTGGAGGAATCAGAGTGAATCTGGAGGACATATCTGAGCTTGTCTCCTCGAGGGGATACCAGAACTACTCCAGCACCAGAACCGTTCAACATCTTGGATCCGTCAAAGAACATGGTCCAGTGCTCAGAGTGAACTTGAGTCGGCAGTTGCTGTTCGATCCACTCGACGAGGAAATATGCTATTGCTTGGGACTTGATAGCTTTCTTTGCCTCAAACTTGATATCCAAGGGAAGGAGCTCTATCGCCCATTTTTCCACTCGACTAGTTGCATCTCTGTTGGGCAGAATATCTGAAAATGGAGCGTCGTAGACGACTGTAACAGAGTGATCTGAGAAGTAGTGTGCAACCTTCTTCGTGGTCATGTAAATTCCATAGACAACCTTCTGATAGTGAGGATATCTCTGCTTTGGCAGGGTCAAGACTTCAGAAATATAATAAACTAGGCATTGGACTTTGTACGTTTTTCCTTCTTCTTCCCGCTCGACCGTAAGTACTGTACTGACGACCTGTCCAGTGGCTGCTATATAAAGCAGTAGAGGCTCTTTGTTGACTGGAGCAGCAAGCACCGGCTGGGTGGAAAGCAGGGCTTTTAGCTCTGCGAGTGCTGTATCAGCTTCTGGAGTCCACTCAAACTTATCTGATTTCTTCATCAGTCGGTAAAGAGGCTGCGCCTTTTCACCGAGGCGAGAAATGAATCGACTTAGGGCGGCCAAGCAACCCGTGAGCTTCTGGACATCATGCACACGCACAGGGCGTTTCATTCGGAGTATAGCGCCTACTTTCTCTGGGTTAGCATCGATTCCTCATTCGGAAACAGGAAAACCAAGTAACTTGCCGCCTGGAACTCCAAACATGCACTTTGATGGATTGAGCTTGATATCATACCTTCAGAGGTTGGCAAAGGTTTCAGCGAGGTCGGTCAGCAAGTCGGAACCTTTACGTGACTTGACCACAATATCATCCATGTATGCTTCCACATTCCGACTGATCTGAGTGAGCAGGCACTTCTGAATCATCCGCATAAATGTGGCTCCGACATTCTTCAAGCCGAATGGCATTGTGACATAACAGAAGCACCCAAACGGGGTGATAAAAGCTGTCTTTATTTCATCAGGTCCGTACAGACGGATCTGGTGGTACCCGGAGTAGGCATCCAAAAAGGACAGATGCTCGCACCCAGCAGTCGAATCGACTATCTGATCGATGCGAGGGAGAGGGAAGTGATCTTTCGGGTAGGCCCGATTGATATGCTTGAAATTGATGCACATGCGGAGTGAGTCATCTTTCTTTGGGACCATGACAACATTGGCTAACCACTCGGAGTGGTAAATCTCTCGGATAAACTCAGCTGCCAAAAGTCGAGCCACCTCTTCGCCGATTGCTTTTATTTTCTGGACGGCGGACCGTCGAAGATGCTCTTTGACTGGTTTCACTTTCATGTCGACCCGCAAACGATGCTCAGCCAGTCCCCTAGGAACACCTGGCATGTCAGAAAGCTTCCATGCAAAGATGTCCCAGTTCTCATGGAGGAACTGAATGAGTGCTTCTTCCTATTTGGAGTCGAGTGTGGTCGAAATGTGGGTCGGAGCTACATTGGGGTCCGTCGGGTGAATATGAATAGACTTCATCTCGCCAGACGTCTGGAATGCTGAATCCGTGGCTGGCTTCTTGGCTCGAAGAAAGTCACTCGGGTCTGCATTTTTCTGGTATTCTTGCAATTCTACCACGGCCATCTGGGCATCGGCGATCTTTGAGCCCTTCTAGAAACACTCTTCCGCCTTTTTCCGATTACCAGAGATAGTGATCACTCCTCTGGGACTAGGCATCTTCAGTTTGAGGTACACGTAACAAGGTCGAGCCATGAATCGTGCATAAGCTGGCCTGCCTAGAATTGCATGATACGCACTCTAAATATCCACGACTTCAAACGTCAACTTTTCTTTGCGGTAATTTTTGGCATCACCGAAAAGCACGTCAAGTGCAATCTTACCGAGGGATGCAGCCTTCTTGCCTGGGATGACCCCATGGAAACTCATATGGCTTTCACTGAGTCTGGACATCGGAATGCCCATTCCTTTCAACGTTTCTGCATACAGAATGTTCAGGCCACTGCCACTGTCCATCAGGACCTTTGTCAGTCCAGTGCCTTCGACCACCGGGTCGACCACCAACGCTTGCGTCCCAGGGGTGGCGATGTGCGTTGGATGATCAGACTGGTCGAACGTAATGGCATTCTGCGACCATTTCAAGTAACTGGGTGTCGCCGGAGCGACCATGTTTACTTCTCTGTTGATGACATTCAATCGACTCTTGTTTTCGACATCAGCAAAAATCATCAGAGAGGAATTCACGTGAGGATAACCATCATCATCTTCTCCTTCACTCTCAGCCTTGTCTCCTCCTTCTCCTTTTCCTTGGGTTGTTTCTCTCAGAACTGCTGGATCAGGAGCCGACAATGTCGAGTGGTATGCTTTGGGTAAATGACACTACCTTCTTCATCTTTTTTGGTGTGGATATGGCACGGCAGATCCAACACGTCATTTCCATCTTGATATTTTACTTTCTTGGGGTTCCACGGCCCTTTGGGCTTCCCCTTGAACTTTCCTTGAACCACAGCCAAGGCCTCACCCGGAGCAGCTGGTTCGGCCTTGTGTTTTTGTTTCCGACTGGAGTTTCCTCCTCCGGCTTCGTGGGCAACTGCTTTGTGCTTGCCGCTCCGCAGTCGCTCTTCCTCTTCACCATTGGCATACTTGGTGGCAATTTCCATCATCCGAGTCAGAGTCATGTTTCCTGTCTGACCAAATTTTAGATTCAACTCCCGGTACCTGACGCCTTCCTTGAAAGCACAAATTGCCTGATGATCAGACACATCTTCCACCGTGTGGTGCAGGGTGATCCACCTCTGGATATAATCTCTCAAAGTTTCATTCGGTTTCTGGACGCAACACTGTAATTCTGTCAAACCTGCTAGCCGTTTGCATGTACCCTCAATCATTCTGACAAACTGTAACACCCCGGACATGACTTTCCCAAAATGTATTCCAACTCTTGCCGTTTCCGGCGTTAAGTTATTTTATTTTCTCGGGTTCGGGTTTTTGTCTCCGTGTGTTGTTCCCATTGTCATGCATCTCATTTCATGTCATCATGTGCATTGCATTTGCATACGTGTTCATCTCATGCATTCGAGCATTTTCCCCGTTGTCTGTTTTGCATTCTGGCGATTCGTTCTCCTCCGGTGGTCATTTCTACCTTTCTTTCGTGTGTGGGGATTAAACATTTCCGGATTGGACTGAGACTTGCCAAACGGCCTTGGTTTACTAACGGTAGACCGCCTGTCAAGTTTCGTATCATTTGGACTTCGTTTGATACTCCAACAGTTAACCGAGGGACCGAAAAGGCCTCGTGTGTGTTGCAGCCCAACACCCCTCCAAGCTGGCCCAAAACCCACCAAAACCCTCTCCATCATCTAGAGCATTCGATCACGATCGCGTGGCCGAAAACCGCACCTCATTTGGACTCTCCTAGCTCCCCCTATGCCTATAAATAGACCCCCCCCCCGCGCGATCCGGATCTCCTTCTTCCCCGAAACCCTAGCCCTGCTCCATCCGCGCGCCGGACACGTCCGGTCCGTGCCGGACACTCCGCGCCGCCGCCTCCATGCCAATCGTGTGGCGCCACGTGGCGCGCCGCCACTCTCTCCACCGCCGGCCCGGGAAGCCCAGGAGGGGCCCCCGAGGCCCGTTGCCTCCCGCGGCACCCCGCGCCCGACCCCGCCGCCAGCGCCTCGTCTCCGCCGCCCGCCGCCACTGCATCGGCCGCCGCGCACCATTGCCGCCACCTACTCCGGTGACCCGCGTCGCCATTGCCGCCAACCGCCCGGCCACCTCGCCGTTCCGGCGACTCTGCCGCGCCGGAGTCCGCGCCCCCGCCGGCGACCCACGTCACCCCGGCCAGATCCGGCGACCCCCGCCTCCCCGGCCACCTCTCCTCCAACTCCGGCGACAAACCTCAATCCGCGTGCAGATCTCAGATCCAAATCGCCTTGGTTGACTTTTTCTCCTGAAACCCTAGTTCATGTTGCCCTGTTCAGCGTGCTATAACTTTGCATCCGTAACTACGTTTTGGGCATATAGCATATCAAAATGTTCGCCTCAGAGAGTACATCATTTCATTCCATTGCATCATTTTCATTTGAGCTCATCTTGATGCCCGAAATGCTATTAGAAGAGTACTACTTGAGATAATTGTCCGATCTGCTACTCCATTTAGATATTTGTCTTTTTTGCCATGATTATTGTGTGCATGTTATGCCCATGAGCTGTACATGTGTTTTGTTAAGGGTTTTGCCATCTTTCCAGAGGTGCAACCCATGTATTTTTGTGATGTGTGTGGTGACTAGCACAAGCTTGCAAAGTGAGGCACTTGGTAATGCTGATTTCAGGGACTTAGCATTTCCACTAAGTCCTTGAGCTGTTTATCTCATATGGCCATATGTTCATGTTGTTTCCAAGTGATCCGTGCCTCTTTTGAGGATGATCAGGAAGGATGTTTTTTTAATCTTGTAGTGCTCTATCCATCCATGTCTTTGTTTGCAATTATGGAGCACCCTATCTTCAGTCAATCGAGCTCTACTTTTGCTACTTCGTGAATCTGGGCAGGTTGTCTACTTGTTAGCGATTTTGCCGATGTTGTTGTAGTTGATCCGTGCATGCTATGCTATTGTTCTTGCCATGTCTAGCTTGTATTTTGTGTATTCTTGATGGGTGTATGCTTATATTGTCATGACTTGCTCCGTAGTGAGTGCATCGAGCTCGTTTACATGCCTACTTAATATCTGTTTTCAGCATGTGCCAGTTTTCACTAAGTCTGAAAACTGATTATGTTCTTGCCATGTTCACATGCTTGCAAATGTGTTTTCTGATCCCTTTTGGCTCAAGGTCACTACGGGACTTTTGTTTAGCTTTTTGAGTAGCTCCATGCCATGTTTTACTTTGCCTTTTTCAGGTCCTGTAGCATGTAGTTTTGTTGCTCCGAAGAGTGCTACCTGATCTGAAATTCCAGACAAGTGTTAATTTCACCAAGTCTGAAATCTGTTTGCCATATGCATTTTTGCCATGCTTGTTTGAACCTGTTAATGGATGATTTGGCCGTAGCTCAGTGCTAGACTTTTGTTAAGCATCATGAATGGATTCCTGCCATGTATTTTTATGACATGTTTGGGTGCTGTAGCATGTTCATCTCGTTGCATTTAGATGGCTACTTGCTGTAAATCGCAGACTGGTGTCATATTTGAATCGCTTGCCATTTCCAAACCGTAGCTCCGATTCCGGCGTTCTTTATATCGTTTTCAAGCGATTTCATCTCATCTTTCCAGTGGCACACTTGGATTTCCAAGTTGAGGCCAGGTTCATGCATTCCTTGTCACATCTTGCATATGCATCCCGCATCGCATCCCGCATAGCATACCATGTTTGCATCATATTGTTTGATCCTTGCACGTGGTCGATTGTGTCCTTGTTGCTTATTTGTCTTGTTTGGGTAGAGTCGGGAGACGAGTTCGCTAACGAGGATCCCGTTGAGTTTGCTTTCAAGGATCCAGTCAACTCTGACAACTTTGCAGGTAAGATGATCATACCCTCGAAATCACTACTATCTTTGCTATGCTAGATTGCTCGCTCTTTTGCTATGCCAATGATACGATGCCTACCACTTGCTTTCAAGCCTCCCAAATTGCCATGTCAAACCTCTAACCCACCATGTCCTAGGAAACCGTTGATTGGCTATGTTACCGCTTTGCTCAGCCCCTCCTATAGCGTTGCTAGTTGCAGGTGAAGATTGGAGACCGTTCCTTGTTGGAACATTATTTACTTGTTGGGATATCATTATATTGCCATGTTATCTTAATGCATCTATATACTTGGTAAAGGGTGGAAGGCTCGGCCTCTCGCCTAGTGTTTCGTTCCACTCTTGCCGCCCTAGTTTCCGTCATATCGGTGTTATGTTCCCGGATTTTGCGTTCCTTACGCGGTTGGGTTATAATGGGAACCCCTTGATAGTTCTCCTTGATTAAAGCTTGTCCAGCAATGCCCAACCTTGGTTTTACCATTTTCCACCTAGCCTCTTTTCCCTTGGGTTTCCGGAGCCCGAGGGTCATCTTATTTTAGCCCCCCCGGGCCAGTGCTCCTCTGAATGTTGGTCCAACCGAGCGATGTCCGGGGCTACCAGGGGCAACTCTGGGATGGCCTACCCGACGTCTTGATCATCCGATGTGCCCTGAGAACGAGATATGTGCAGCTCCTATCGGGATTTGTCGGCACATCTGGGTGGTGTTGCTGGATTTGTTTTAACCTGTCGAAGTGTCTTGAAGAACCGAGATACCGAGTCTGATCGGAACGTCTCGGGAGGAGGTCTATTCCTTCGTTGACCGTGAGAGCTTGTCATGGGCTAAGTTGGGACCCCCTGCAGGGATTTGAACTTTTGAAAGCCGTGCTCGCGGTTATGGGTAGATGGGAATTTGTTAATGTCCGGTTGTAGATAACTTGAACGTTAACTTAATTAAAATGAATCAACAGTGTGAGTTGCCGTGATGGTCTCTTCTCGGCGGAGTCCGGGAAGTGAACACGGTGTTGGAGTAATGCTTGCGTAGGTTGTACTCTAGTTTCTCGCTCGCGCTTTGCCTCCTCTTCTCGCTCTCTTTTGGGAACAGGATAGCCACCATATATGCTAGTCGCTTGCTGCAGCTCCACATATTTACCTTGCCTTTCCTTTTAAGCTTAAATAGTCTTGATCCCGAGGGTGCGAGATTGCTGAGTCCCCGTGGCTCACAGATTACTATTACACCAGATGCAGGTCCTGATGATTCCGCTCCAGGTGACATGCTTGAGCTCAAGTGGGAGTTCGACGAGGACTCTCAACGTTACTATGTTTCCTTTCCTGATGATCAGTAGTGGTGCCCAGTTGGGGGTGATCGGGACCGTGTCGCATGTTGGGTTATCTTTTATTTTGGTGCCGTAGTCGGGCCATGAGTGTTTGGATGATGTAATGTTATTTTTGTACCTTGATTGACGTGGCGAGTGTAAGCCAACTATGTTATCTCCCCTTTATTATTTATATTACATGGGATGTTGTGAAGATTGCCTAGCTTGCGACATATGCCTTCAATGCGATTATGCCTCTAAGTCGTGCCTCGACACGTGGGAGATATAGTCGCATCAAGGGTGTTACAGCCTCCTCAGGTGCTCTAGGTCTTCGTGAGGAAGCAAGTTGGATGCACACCCACTTAGTTCTTTTGTTGAGCTTTCATACATTTATAGCTCTAGTGCATTCGTTGCATGGCAATCCCTACTCCTTGCATTGACATCAATTGATGGGCATGCGCAAACCATACAGGACTGCTTCATATTCTGCTTCATTGTTGGAGGAATCAGAGTGAATCTGGAGGACATATCTGAGCTTGTCTCCTCGAGGGGATACCAGAACTACTCCAGCACCAGAACCGTTCAACATCTTGGATCCGTCAAAGAACATGGTCCAGTGCTCAGAGTGAACTTGAGTCGGCAGTTGCTGTTCGATCCACTCGACGAGGAAATATGCTATTGCTTGGGACTTGATAGCTTTCTTTGCCTCAAACTTGATATCCAAGGGAAGGAGCTCTATCGCCCATTTTTCCACTCGACTAGTTGCATCTCTGTTGGGCAGAATATCTGAAAATGGAGCGTCGTAGACGACTGTAACAGAGTGATCTGAGAAGTAGTGTGCAACCTTCTTCGTGGTCATGTAAATTCCATAGACAACCTTCTGATAGTGAGGATATCTCTGCTTTGGCAGGGTCAAGACTTCAGAAATATAATAAACTAGGCATTGGACTTTGTACGTTTTTCCTTCTTCTTCCCGCTCGACCGTAAGTACTGTACTGACGACCTGTCCAGTGGCTGCTATATAAAGCAGTAGAGGCTCTTTGTTGACTGGAGCAGCAAGCACCGGCTGGGTGGAAAGCAGGGCTTTTAGCTCTGCGAATGCTGTATCAGCTTCTGGAGTCCACTCAAACTTATCTGATTTCTTCATCAGTCGGTAAAGAGGCTGCGCCTTTTCACCGAGGCGAGAAATGAATCGACTTAGGGCGGCCAAGCAACCCGTGAGCTTCTGGACATCATGCACACGCACAGGGCGTTTCATTCGGAGTATAGCGCCTACTTTCTCTGGGTTAGCATCGATTCCTCATTCGGAAACAGGAAAACCAAGTAACTTGCCGCCTGGAACTCCAAACATGCACTTTGATGGATTGAGCTTGATATCATACCTTCAGAGGTTGGCAAAGGTTTCAGCGAGGTCGGTCAGCAAGTCGGAACCTTTACGTGACTTGACCACAATATCATCCATGTATGCTTCCACATTCCGACTGATCTGAGTGAGCAGGCACTTCTGAATCATCCGCATAAATGTGGCTCCGACATTCTTCAAGCCGAATGGCATTGTGACATAACAGAAGCACCCAAACGGGGTGATAAAAGCTGTCTTTATTTCATCAGGTCCGTACAGACGGATCTGGTGGTACCCGGAGTAGGCATCCAAAAAGGACAGATGCTCGCACCCAGCAGTCGAATCGACTATCTGATCGATGCGAGGGAGAGGGAAGTGATCTTTCGGGTAGGCCCGATTGATATGCTTGAAATTGATGCACATGCGGAGTGAGTCATCTTTCTTTGGGACCATGACAACATTGGCTAACCACTCGGAGTGGTAAATCTCTCGGATAAACTCAGCTGCCAAAAGTCGAGCCACCTCTTCGCCGATTGCTTTTATTTTCTGGACGGCGGACCGTCGAAGATGCTCTTTGACTGGTTTCACTTTCATGTCGACCCGCAAACGATGCTCAGCCAGTCCCCTAGGAACACCTGGCATGTCAGAAAGCTTCCATGCAAAGATGTCCCAGTTCTCATGGAGGAACTGAATGAGTGCTTCTTCCTATTTGGAGTCGAGTGTGGTCGAAATGTGGGTCGGAGCTACATTGGGGTCCGTCGGGTGAATATGAATAGACTTCATCTCGCCAGACGTCTGGAATGCTGAATCCGTGGCTGGCTTCTTGGCTCGAAGAAAGTCACTCGGGTCTGCATTTTTCTGGTATTCTTGCAATTCTACCACGGCCATCTGGGCATCGGCGATCTTTGAGCCCTTCTAGAAACACTCTTCCGCCTTTTTCCGATTACCAGAGATAGTGATCACTCCTCTGGGACTAGGCATCTTCAGTTTGAGGTACACGTAACAAGGTCGAGCCATGAATCGTGCATAAGCTGGCCTGCCTAGAATTGCATGATACGCACTCTAAATATCCACGACTTCAAACGTCAACTTTTCTTTGCGGTAATTTTTGGCATCACCGAAAACCACGTCAAGTGCAATCTTACCGAGGGATGCAGCCTTCTTGCCTGGGATGACCCCATGGAAACTCATATGGCTTTCACTGAGTCTGGACATCGGAATGCCCATTCCTTTCAACGTTTCTGCATACAGAATGTTCAGGCCACTGCCACTGTCCATCAGGACCTTTGTCAGTCCAGTGCCTTCGACCACCGGGTCGACCACCAACGCTTGCGTCCCAGGGGTGGCGATGTGCGTTGGATGATCAGACTGGTCGAACGTAATGGCAGTCTGCGACCATTTCAAGTAACTGGGTGTCGCCGGAGCGACCATGTTTACTTCTCTGTTGATGACATTCAATCGACTCTTGTTTTCGACATCAGCAAAAATCATCAGAGAGGAATTCACGTGAGGATAACCATCATCATCTTCTCCTTCACTCTCAGCCTTGTCTCCTCCTTCTCCTTTTCCTTGGGTTGTTTCTCTCAGAACTGCTGGATCAGGAGCCGACAATGTCGAGTGGTATGCTTTGGGTAAATGACATTACCTTCTTCATCTTTTTTGGTGTGGATATGGCACGGCAGATCCAACACGTCATTTCCATCTTGATATTTTACTTTCTTGGGGTTCCACGGCCCTTTGGGCTTCCCCTTGAACTTTCCTTGAACCACAGCCAAGGCCTCACCCGGAGCAGCTGGTTCGGCCTTGTGTTTTTGTTTCCGACTGGAGTTTCCTCCTCCGGCTTCGTGGGCAACTGCTTTGTGCTTGCCGCTCCGCAGTCGCTCTTCCTCTTCACCATTGGCATACTTGGTGGCAATTTCCATCATCCGAGTCAGAGTCATGTTTCCTGTCTGACCAAATTTTAGATTCAACTCCCGGTACCTGACGCCTTCCTTGAAAGCACAAATTGCCTGATGATCAGACACATCTTCCACCGTGTGGTGCAGGGTGATCCACCTCTGGATATAATCTCTCAAAGTTTCATTCGGTTTCTGGACGCAACACTGTAATTCTGTCAAACCTGCTAGCCGTTTGCATGTACCCTCAATCATTCTGACAAACTGTAACACCCCGGACATGACTTTCCCAAAATGTATTCCAACTCTTGCCGTTTCCGGCGTTAAGTTATTTTATTTTCTCGGGTTCGGGTTTTTGTCTCCGTGTGTTGTTCCCATTGTCATGCATCTCATTTCATGTCATCATGTGCATTGCATTTGCATACGTGTTCATCTCATGCATTCGAGCATTTTCCCCGTTGTCTGTTTTGCATTCTGGCGATTCGTTCTCCTCCGGTGGTCATTTCTACCTTTCTTTCGTGTGTGGGGATTAAACATTTCCGGATTGGACTGAGACTTGCCAAACGGCCTTGGTTTACTAACGGTAGACCGCCTGTCAAGTTTCGTATCATTTGGACTTCGTTTGATACTCCAACAGTTAACCGAGGGACCGAAAAGGCCTCGTGTGTGTTGCAGCCCAACACCCCTCCAAGCTGGCCCAAAACCCACCAAAACCCTCTCCATCATCTAGAGCATTCGATCACGATCGCGTGGCCGAAAACCGCACCTCATTTGGACTCTCCTAGCTCCCCCTATGCCTATAAATAGACCCCCCCCCCGCGCGATCCGGATCTCCTTCTTCCCCGAAACCCTAGCCCTGCTCCATCCGCGCGCCGGACACGTCCGGTCCGTGCCGGACACTCCGCGCCGCCGCCTCCGTGCCAATCGTGTGGCGCCACGTGGCGCGCCGCCACTCTCTCCACCGCCGGCCCGGGAAGCCCAGGAGGGGCCCCCGAGGCCCGTTGCCTCCCGCGGCGCCCCGCGCCCGACCCCGCCGCCAGCGCCTCGTCTCCGCCGCCCGCCGCCACTGCATCGGCCGCCGCGCACCATTGCCGCCACCTACTCCGGTGACCCGCGTCGCCATTGCCGCCAACCGCCCGGCCACCTCGCCGTTCCGGCGACTCTGCCGCGCCGGAGTCCGCGCCCCCGCCGGCGACCCACGTCACCCCGGCCAGATCCGGCGACCCCCGCCTCCCCGGCCACCTCTCCTCCAACTCCGGCGACAAACCTCAATCCGCGTGCAGATCTCAGATCCAAATCGCCTTGGTTGACTTTTTCTCCCGAAACCCTAGTTCATGTTGCCCTGTTCAGCGTGCTATAACTTTGCATCCGTAACTACGTTTTGGGCATATAGCATATCAAAATGTTCGCCTCAGAGAGTACATCATTTCATTCCATTGCATCATTTTCATTTGAGCTCATCTTGATGCCCGAAATGCTATTAGAAGAGTACTACTTGAGATAATTGTCCGATCTGCTACTCCATTTAGATATTTGTCTTTTTTGCCATGATTATTGTGTGCATGTTATGCCCATGAGCTGTACATGTGTTTTGTTAAGGGTTTTGCCATCTTTCCAGAGGTGCAACCCATGTATTTTTGTGATGTGTGTGGTGACTAGCACAAGCTTGCAAAGTGAGGCACTTGGTAATGCTAATTTCAGGGACTTAGCATTTCCACTAAGTCCTTGAGCTGTTTATCTCATATGGCCATATGTTCATGTTGTTTCCAAGTGATCCGTGCCTCTTTTGAGGATGATCAGGAAGGATGTTTTTTTAATCTTGTAGTGCTCTATCCATCCATGTCTTTGTTTGCAATTATGGAGCACCCTATCTTCAGTCAATCGAGCTCTACTTTTGCTACTTCGTGAATCTGGGCAGGTTGTCTACTTGTTAGCGATTTTGCCGATGTTGTTGTAGTTGATCCGTGCATGCTATGCTATTGTTCTTGCCATGTCTAGCTTGTATTTTGTGTATTCTTGATGGGTGTATGCTTATATTGTCATGACTTGCTCCGTAGTGAGTGCATCGAGCTCGTTTACATGCCTACTTAATATCTGTTTTCAGCATGTGCCAGTTTTCACTAAGTCTGAAAACTGATTATGTTCTTGCCATGTTCACATGCTTGCAAATGTGTTTTCTGATCCCTTTTGGCTCAAGGTCACTACGGGACTTTTGTTTAGCTTTTTGAGTAGCTCCATGCCATGTTTTACTTTGCCTTTTTCAGGTCCTGTAGCATGTAGTTTTGTTGCTCCGAAGAGTGCTACCTGATCTGAAATTCCAGACAAGTGTTAATTTCACCAAGTCTGAAATCTGTTTGCCATATGCATTTTTGCCATGCTTGTTTGAACCTGTTAATGGATGATTTGGCCGTAGCTCAGTGCTAGACTTTTGTTAAGCATCATGAATGGATTCCTGCCATGTATTTTTATGACATGTTTGGGTGCTGTAGCATGTTCATCTCGTTGCATTTAGATGGCTACTTGCTGTAAATCGCAGACTGGTGTCATATTTGAATCGCTTGCCATTTCCAAACCGTAGCTCCGATTCCGGCGTTCTTTATATCGTTTTCAAGCGATTTCATCTCATCTTTCCAGTGGCACACTTGGATTTCCAAGTTGAGGCCAGGTTCATGCATTCCTTGTCACATCTTGCATATGCATCCCGCATCGCATCCCGCATAGCATACCATGTTTGCATCATATTGTTTGATCCTTGCACGTGGTCGATTGTGTCCTTGTTGCTTATTTTTCTTGTTTGGGTAGAGTCGGGAGACGAGTTCGCTAACGAGGATCCCGTTGAGTTTGCTTTCAAGGATCCAGTCAACTCTGACAACTTTGCAGGTAAGATGATCATACCCTCGAAATCACTACTATCTTTGCTATGCTAGATTGCTCGCTCTTTTGCTATGCCAATGCTACGATGCCTACCACTTGCTTTCAAGCCTCCCAAATTGCCATGTCAAACCTCTAACCCACCATGTCCTAGGAAACCGTTGATTGGCTATGTTACCGCTTTGCTCAGCCCCTCCTATAGCGTTGCTAGTTGCAGGTGAAGATTGGAGACCGTTCCTTGTTGGAACATTATTTACTTGTTGGGATATCATTATATTGCCATGTTATCTTAATGCATCTATATACTTGGTAAAGGGTGGAAGGCTCGGCCTCTCGCCTAGTGTTTCGTTCCACTCTTGCCGCCCTAGTTTCCGTCATATCGGTGTTATGTTCCCGGATTTTGCGTTCCTTACGCGGTTGGGTTATAATGGGAACCCCTTGATAGTTCTCCTTGATTAAAGCTTGTCCAGCAATGCCCAACCTTGGTTTTACCATTTTCCACCTAGCCTCTTTTCCCTTGGGTTTCCGGAGCCCGAGGGTCATCTTATTTTAGCCCCCCCGGGCCAGTGCTCCTCTGAATGTTGGTCCAACCGAGCGATGTCCGGGGCTACCAGGGGCAACTCTGGGATGGCCTACCCGACGTCTTGATCATCCGATGTGCCCTGAGAACGAGATATGTGCAGCTCCTATCGGGATTTGTCGGCACATCTGGGTGGTGTTGCTGGATTTGTTTTAACCTGTCGAAGTGTCTTGAAGAACCGAGATACCGAGTCTGATCGGAACGTCTCGGGAGGAGGTCTATTCCTTCGTTGACCGTGAGAGCTTGTCATGGGCTAAGTTGGGACCCCCTGCAGGGATTTGAACTTTTGAAAGCCGTGCTCGCGGTTATGGGTAGATGGGAATTTGTTAATGTCCGGTTGTAGATAACTTGAACGTTAACTTAATTAAAATGAATCAACAGTGTGAGTTGCCGTGATGGTCTCTTCTCGGCGGAGTCCGGGAAGTGAACACGGTGTTGGAGTAATGCTTGCGTAGGTTGTACTCTAGTTTCTCGCTCGCGCTTTGCCTCCTCTTCTCGCTCTCTTTTGGGAACAGGATAGCCACCATATATGCTAGTCGCTTGCTGCAGCTCCACATATTTACCTTGCCTTTCCTTTTAAGCTTAAATAGTCTTGATCCCGAGGGTGCGAGATTGCTGAGTCCCCGTGGCTCACAGATTACTATTACACCAGATGCAGGTCCTGATGATTCCGCTCCAGGTGACACGCTTGAGCTCAAGTGGGAGTTCGACGAGGACTCTCAACGTTACTATGTTTCCTTTCCTGATGATCAGTAGTGGTGCCCAGTTGGGGGTGATCGGGACCGTGTCGCATGTTGGGTTATCTTTTATTTTGGCGCCGTAGTTGGGCCATGAGTGTTTGGATGACGTAATGTTATTTTTGTACCTTGATTGATGTGGCGAGTGTAAGCCAACTATGTTATCTCCCCTTTATTATTTATATTACATGGGATATTGCGAAGATTGCCTAACTTGCGACATATGCCTTCAATGCGATTATGCCTCTAAGTCGTGCCTCGACACGTGGGAGATATAGTCGGATCGAGGGTGTTACAAGTTGGTATCAGAGCCTTCCCCGACCTTAGGAGCCCCATTGCTTGATCGTTTTTAGCAGCCGAGTTGTGTCTAGAAAAATGTTTTGAGTCATTTAGGAATTATACATCAGAGAGTTTAGGAATTATTTTTACTTCCCAGTCTCCTCATCGCTCTGGTAAGGCATCCTGACGTAGAGTTTTGACTCTTCTCTTCTCAAATTTCACTAAATTTTTTTAGGATCACGCGTGTATCTTGGAATCGTTCGGATGGTTTTATGACGAGAACATTGTCTTGGTGCCTCCTATCAGGGGTTTTGCGGAAGTGTCCCGGGGAGTTGAGCTCTGAGGTGTTGTCGTCATAATTTTATCGTTGCAGTTCTGGAGTACCTGAGTTTAGTACGCCGACATCGAAAATCTCTTTTATGCAGTTCGTTGGTGAGATAACCTCGACGCCACCCAGTACTGGGGCGGGAGTTCGGGAGTATCGCCATAACTTGTATAACGGATGCTTTTCGAAGGTTAAGGTAGATGGTTTCCGAAGTTTTTCTCGGTTATGTGTTGAAGGATGGATACAGCTGGATGTAGGATTTGCTAGATTTGGGTGAGATATTATACTTCCCCTGTATCCCCAACACCTGATTGCATAACCGGAAAGGTTCGGGAGTTTCATAGGTGGGAATTCTTGTAGCTCTAGCTATTCTTCCACGGATATTTGGTTTGAGATTGGGATTTCTTACCGAGTATTCA
The DNA here is from genome assembly GCF_056163025.1 of Triticum urartu. Lineage (NCBI taxonomy): Eukaryota > Viridiplantae > Streptophyta > Magnoliopsida > Poales > Poaceae > Triticum > Triticum urartu. Next base: position 564,118,288 of record NC_141875.1, read on the forward strand.
TTCTTGATCCATACCTTGTTGATTTATTTCTCTACCTAAATTCTACGTGGCTTCTCAATTTAGGGATATGTGACCATTTCAAGAGGAATGCATTCGTTCATTTTGTTTGGATGTGAAGACTATACGTTGCAATTTTCATTCCGTTGGATTCAGCTTCAATATTTGTCTATCAGTGTGCTAATGGATATCAACCTCTTCAGGATGGCTCCTCCAACGCGCACGACTCCGAATCCTGATCCGCCACCACCTCCACCTCCTCCGGAGGCATGGCAAGCTGTGATGGCCGCAACCAATGCAAACACACAGTTGATCATGCAAATTCTTCAAGAGCGTAATCAAGGCAACAATCAGAATCACTTTGCTACACTCAACCAGTTCCTTGCTAATGGGCCAAAGACTTTCAGTAATTGTGTTGAGGCAACTGATGCTGACGATTGTCTCGTGGATCTGTGCAAGCATTTCAAGTGCAGTAACGTCAGGCCTGAGGACTTCGTCAAGTTCGCTTCCTTCCAACTCAAAGATCAAGCTACAGAATGGTTCCAGCAGTAAAAGGACTCCAGAGGTGGACGTGTGATCACTTGGGATGAATTCCGTCAAGATTTCAGAGCTCACCATATCCCTCAGAGCGTGGTTGAAAGCAAGCGTGAGGAATTCCACAACCTGAAGCAAGGCTCTTTGTCTGTCTATGACTACAACAAGTTGTTTCAGAAGCTTGCCCGCTTTGCTAAGCAGGACGTCCCTGATGAGAAGAGCATGATATACCAGTTCAGGGGTGGTCTCAGAGAAGAAATTCAGCTAGCTCTTGTTCTCTTTGAGCCCTTGAGGTACGATGAGTTCTACAACATGGCACTGAAGCAAGAGGCCGCTCAACTGTTGTGTGATGCTTCCAAGAAGCGAGTCAGAGATGCTACTCCTTCTTCCTCTACTCAAGTGGCCAAGCAGTAGAAGTATTGGCTTCCTCCTCCTCCGTTCCGTCAGCCTTATCAGCAGAAGAGCAAAGGTGGCAGTGGATCTTCCCACCCACCCAACCCTGGCTTTCAGAACAAGACTTCGTCTCAAGCTCCAAGATCGAGTGATCCGTATCACCGTCCGCTTTCAGAGGTCACGTGCAACAAGTGCCAACAGAAGGGTCACTATGCCAACAAGTGTCTCAACCAGAGGCGTCTTCCTCCTCCTCCTCCTGTGAGATCGGCAAGTACAGCTATGGTCAAGCATAACACCAAGTCCGCCAAGGTCAACTTGCTGAATGCAGCTCAGGCAGAGGACTTGCCAGATGTGATTATGGGTAACCTTCCTGTTAATGACATTCCTGCAAGAGTTCTTTTTGACACTGGTGCATCTTTATCATTTTTATTGAAGCCTTTTGCATCTATGCATGATGTGCATACTATTGATTTGCCTAAGCCGATAGCGGTTTCTTCTCCGGGTTTGTTCATGAACACCAAAATGATGGCTCCGGATGTTACTATCACGTTGGGCGATTACAAGTTTCTTTCTTCCCCAATGGTTCTTGGTAACTCGGATATTGATCTTATTCTCGGGATGGATTGGCTTTCTAAGCACAAGGCTCAGCTTGATTGTGCAGCCAGCCAGATTCAATTGACTCATTCGTCTGAGGATGTAATTGTCTTTGCCGCTCGTGACGATACCATCCTCTGTTTTCTCTCAATGAGAAGGGTGAACTGGATGCTATCTCGCAAATTCCAGTCGTTTGCGAATATCAAGACATCTTTCTAGAAGAGCTTCCAGGAATGCCTCCGCACCGGCCAGTTGAATTCGTCATTGATCTTGAGCCCGGTACAGAACCTGTGTGCAAGCGTCCTTACAAGCTCGGACCTGAAGAGTTGAAGGAGCTAAAGAAGCAACTCGATATTCAAGAAAGAATGGGTCTCATCCAGCCTAGTTCTTCTCCGTGGGTTGTGGTGTTCTTTTTGTGAAGAATAAGGATGGAATGGACCGACTTTGTGTTGATTACCGTCCATTGAACAAGAAGACCATCAAGAACAAATACCCACTTCCCAACATCAACGAGCTGTTCGAACAACTCAAAGGTGCCCAAGTATTCTCCAAGCTTGATCTCCGTATGGGTTATCATCAGATTCGAATCCGTGAGCAAGATATTCCCAAGACGGCTTTCAGGACAAGCTATGGTTCATATGAATACACTGTCATGTCTTTTGGCCTCGTCAACGCTCCTCCGACTTTCTCTCGCATGATGAACTTCATCTTTAATGCCTACACCAATGACTTTGTTTTGGTCTATCTCGACGACATTCTGGTTTTCTCGAAGAGCAAGGAAGATCATGCCAAGCACTTGCGTTTTGTACTCGATAAGCTCAGAGAACACAAGTTCTACGCCAAGTTCTCCAAGTGCGAATTTTGTCTCGATGAGGTTCTTTATCTTGGTCATATCATCTCTGCCAAGGGCATTGCGGTGAATCCTGAGAAGGTGTCTGCAATTGTGAATTGGGAACCTCCTCAGAACATGAAGCAACTCCATAGCTTCCTCGGTCTCGCAAGCTATTGTCGAAGATTCGTTGAAAACTTCTCTAAGATCGCGAATCCTCTCTCAAATCTTCTCCAGAAGCACGTCAAGTACGTTTTGTCTCCGGAGTGTGACATTGCTTTCAACACTTTGAAAGAGAAATTGATCACTGCTCCAGTTCTAACTCCGCCTAATGAATCCAAGCCGTATGAGGTCTTTTGTGATGCCTCTCTCCAAGGTCTTGGCGTAGTGTTGATGCAAGAGAAGAAAGTTGTTTCTTATACCTCTCGCCAGTTGAAGCCTAATGAGAAGAACTACCCCACTCATGATCTCGAGTTGGCGGCAGTTGTGCATGCTCTTTTGACTTGGAGACATCTCTTATTGGGAAGAAAAGTGGACATTTTCACTGACCACAAGAGTCTCAAGTACATCTTCACTCAGCCTAATCTCAACCTCAGGCAAACTCGATGTGTCGAAATGATTCAAGAGTATAATCCGAGTATCGAGTATACTCCAGGCAAGGCCAATGTGATTGCTGACGCATTGAGCAGGAAGGCTTATTGCAACAGTCTGATTCTCAAGCCTTATCAACCCGAGCTTTGTGAAGCTTTCCACAAACTTAATCTGCAAGTTGTTCCTCAAGGTTTCCTCGCCAACCTTCAAGTCTCTCCTACCTTGGAAGACCAGATTCGCCAAGCCCAGCTTCTTGATGCTATGGTGAAAAAGGTGAAGATTGGGATTGCCAAGAGCCAACCCAAGTACAAGTGCTACCGCCTTGACGACAAGGACACTCTCTTCTTCGAGGATTGAATTGTTGTGCCCAAAGGTGAACTTCGTAAAGTGATCATGAACGAGGCTCACAATTCTCTCCTCTCCATCCACCCTGGGAGCACGAAGATGTATCAGGACCTCAAGCAGGCTTATTGGTGGACTCGAATGAAGCGCGAGATCGCTCAGTTCGTGAATGAGTGTGATGTCTGCAGAAGAGTGAAGGCAGAACACCAAAGGCCAGCTGGTCTCCTCCAACCTCTTGCCATTCCAGAATGTAAGTTTGACCACATTGAAATGGACTTCGTGACTGGGTTTCCAAAGTCCAAGCATGGCAATGATGTTATATTCGTTGTCATCGACAAACTCACTAAAGTGGCTCACTTTCTGCCTATCAAAGAGTCAATCACTGTAGCTCAATTGGCGGAACTCTACCTCTCGGATTGTCTCTCTGCACGGTATTCCACAAGTGATCTCTTCAGACCGTGGCAGCATCTTTACCTCCAAGTTTTGGGATTCTTTTCAAAAGGCCATGGGCACTAACATCTGTTTCAGCACAGCTTTCCATCCTCAAACTAGCGGTCAAGTCGAGCGTGTCAACCAGATTCTTGAAGATATGCTCAGGGCTTGTGTGATCTCCTTCGGCATGAAGTGGGAGGATTGTCTTCCTTATGCTGAATTCTCCTACAACAACAATTTTCAAGCAAGTTCGGGCAAGGCCCCATTTGAAATTCTGTATGGCATGAAGTGCCGTACCCCTCTCAACTGGTCTGAAACCGGTGAACAACATCTTTGGGGAAATGACTTAATCACAGAGGCAGAGGAAATGTGCAAAGTCATTCGAGATAACCTCAAAGCAGCCCAATCCCGCCAGAAGAGCTACTATGATAGTAAGCACCGTGATTTGGCTTTCGAGATCGGAGATCATGTTTACCTCCACGTCTCTCCTATGAAAGGTACTCGTCGCTTCGGTATCAAAGGGAAGCTTGCCCCCAGATACGTGGGACCTTTCAAGATTGTCAGCAAGAGAGGCGATCTCGCCTATCAACTCGAGCTTCCTTTAAACTTTGCAAATGTCCATGATGTGTTCCATGTCTCTCAGCTCCGAAAGTGCTTCAAGACTCCTGACCGCACCGTCAACTTCGAGGACATTGAGCTCCAAGAAGATCTCTCTTATCGTGAGCACCCAGTTGCCATTCTTGAAGAGACTGAATGCAAGACTCGCAACAAGTCAATCAAATTCCTCAAAGTCAAGTGGTCACACCATTCCGACCGTGAAGCTACCTGGGAACGCGAGGATCACTTCCGTTCTGAGTACCCGGCGTTCTTTCAGTACTAGATCTCGAGACGAGATCCTTTCGTAGTGGTGGAGTGTTGTAACACCCCGGACATGACTTTCCCAAAATGTATTCCAACTCTTGCCGTTTCCGGCGTTAAATTATTTTATTTTCTTGGGTTCGGGTTTTTGTCTCCGTGTGTTGTTCCCGTTGTCATGCATCTCATTTCATGTCATCATGTGCATTGCATTTGCATACGTGTTCATCTCATGCATTCGAGCATTTTCCCCATTGTCCGTTTTGCATTCCGGCGCTTCGTTCTCCTCCGGTGGTCATTTCTACCTTTCTTTCGTGTGTGGGGATTAAACATTTCCGGATTGGACCGAGACTTGCCAAGCGGCCTTGGTTTACTACCGGTAGACCGCTTGTCAAGTTTTGTATCATTTGGACTTCGTTTGATACTCCAACGGTTAACCGAGGGACCGAAAAGGCCTCATGTGTGTTGCAGACCAACACCCCTCCAAGTTGGCCCAAAACCCACCAAAACCCTCTCCATCATCTAGAGCGTCCTATTCCGGCGTTCTTTATATCGTTTTCAAGCGATTTCATCTCATATTTCCAGTGGCACACTTGGATTTCCAAGTTGAGGCCAGGTTCATGCATTCCTTGTCACATCTTGCATATGCATCCCGCATCGCATCCCGCATAGCATACCGTGTTTGCATCATATTGTTTGATCCTTGCACGTGGTTGATTGTGTCCTTGTTGCTTGTTTGTCTTGTTTGGGTAGATCCGGGAGATGAGTTCGCTAACGAGGAGCCCGTTGAGTTTGCTTTCGAGGATCCAGTCAACTCTGACAACTTTGCAGGCAAGATGATCATACCCTCGAAATCACTACTATCTTTGCTATGCTAGATTGCTCGCTCTTTTGCTATGCCAATGCTACGATGCCTACCACTTGCTTTCAAGCCTCCCAAATTGCCATGTCAAACCTCTAACCCACCATGTCCTAGCAAACCGTTGATTGGCTATGTTACCGCTTTGCTCAGCCCCTCTTATAGCTTTGCTAGTTGCAGGTGAAGATTGGAGACCGTTCCTTGTTGGAACATTATTTACTTGTTGGGATATCATTATATTGCCATGTTATCTTAATGCATCTATATACTTGGTAAAGGGTGGAAGGCTCGGCCTCTCGCCTAGTGTTTTGTTCCACTCTTGCCGCCCTAGTTTCCATCATATCGGTGTTATGTTCCCGGATTTTGCGTTCCTTACGCGGTTGGGTTATAATGGAACCCCTTGATAGTTCGCCTTGATTAAAGCTTGTCCAGCAATGCCCAACCTTGGTTTTACCATTTTCCACCTAACCTCTTTTCCCTTGGGTTTCCGGAGCCCGAGGGTCATCTTATTTTAGCCCCCCCGGGCCAGTGCTCCTCTGAATGTTGGTCCAACCGAGCGATGTCCGGGGCTACCAGGGGCAACTCTGGGCTGGCCTACCCGACGTCTTGCTCATCCGGTGTGCCCTGAGAACAAGATATGTGCAGCTCCTATCGGGATTTGTCGGCACATCTGGGTGGTGTTGCTGGATTTGTTTTAACTTGTCGAAGTGTCTTGAAGAACCGAGATACCGAGTCTGATCGGAACGTCTCGGGAGGAGGTCTATTCCTTCGTTGACCGTGAGAGCTTGTCATGGGCTAAGTTGGGACCCCCTGCAGGGATTTGATCTTTTGAAAGCCGTGCTCGCGGTTATGGGCAGATGGGAATTTGTTAATGTCCGTTTGTAGATAACTTGAACCTTAACTTAATTAAAATGAATCAACAGTGTGAGTTGCCGTGATGGTCTCTTCTCGGCGGAGTCCGGGAAGTGAACACGGTGTTGGAGTAATGCTTGCGCAGGTTGTCCTCTAGTTTCTCGCTCGCGCTTTGCCTCCTCTTCTCGCTCTCTTTTGCGAACAGGATAGCCACCATATATGCTAGTCGCTTGCTGCAGCTCCACATATTTACCTTGCCTTTCCTTTTAAGCTTAAATAGTCTTGATCGCGAGGGTGCGAGATTGCTGAGTCCCTGTGGCTCACAGATTACTATTACACCAGATGCATGTCCTAATGATTCCGCTCCAGGTGACACGCTTGAGCTCAAGTGGGAGTTCGATGAGGACTCTCAACGTTACTATGTTTCCTTTCCTGATGATCAGTAGTGGTGCCCAGTTGGGGGTGATCGGGACCGTGTCGCATGTTGGGTTATCTTTTATTTTGGCGCCGTAGTCGGCCATGAGTGTTTGGATGATGTAATGTTATTTTTGTACCTTGATTGACGTGGCGAGTGTAAGCCAACTATGTTATCTCCCCTTTATTATTTATATTACATGGGATGTTGTGAAGATTGCCTAACTTGCGACATATGCCTTCAATGCGATTATGCCTCTAAGTCATGCCTCGACACGTGGGAGATATAGTCGCATCGAGGGTGTTACACAAACACTCAGGCGAGATCTTCCCAAGTATAGATGCTGCCAGGTGCCAACTGATTCAGCCGCGCTCTAGTCGAGCCCTCCAACATCAGAGGAAGGTGTTTCATGGACACCTCATCATTGCCGCCACCAATCTGGACAGCCACTCGGTAGTCTTCGAGCCAGGTGTCAGGCTTGGACTCTTCGGTGAACTTACTGACTCTAGTCGCCAACCTGAAGTTGGGGGGAATCACTGTAGCTCTGATAGCTCTGCTGAAGCACTCTGGGCCAGAGACATGCACCCTATTGCTGGTTTGCGGGCCTCTGTCATGGCCATCTCGGTGAGCTCTGTTTCGGTCGACCAAGCCCTGCACGAGAATAGATGTTGCATCAAAGCCTGGCTCCCTGGGGTCGACTGGAATACCTCTTCCGACACTGTTAGGCGTCTGTCTTTATGTGGCCGCGACACGTATGACCCACTCCTTGGAGAAGGCGTGGGCACTCGACGGCGACCATCGCGATCGGCTCGACGATCATGCTGCTCCTGGTTTCTGTACTGATCACGCCGCTCTCCACGTCCCTCACGCCTCGGGGGCAATCTCGGGCTATGGGCCGACTGGACCGTATCTGCGACCACAGATCTGCTTTGGATCCTATCCCGCGACTGAGACATGGCCGTATTCTGCTCTCCCGCTGCCCGGAGCAAGGCCCTGATCTGCGCTAGACCTCGGCCAGCTTCTGACTGGGAAGGTTGAATCGACTCTGCTATTCGGGCAACAGCTGCTAGGTTTTGGATCGGTGTTCGGTATACCTGAGCCGGAGGTGGAAAAAGCTGGCGTCGGCTGGACTCAGGAGCACGTTGACGAGCGTGATCGTCGAGTGCGCGCTGGAGGTTCTCCAGCCGAGTGCGCTCAGCCAGATTGGCCAGGCGAGCCTGCTCCAAGGCCTGGGCCTCGGGTGTATCTCCAACTATAGGAGTATGCAGGGCATCCATGTTTCAGCGATGAAATTCTTCTCTCTGTTGTGAGGAGAGAGGCTTGGGGCGGTACTCCTCATGAACGCATGACGGACCACCGTTCCCGTCACCTCCGTCTTCACGATCGAAGCCAGGAGGGCCGCGTGGTCCATTGACCACCAGGACTTCCGCTGCCGAGTCATTGCTGCCGCACTCGGATGCAGTCTCTACGGAGCCAGTCGACAGATCGAACAGGCCGTAGAGAGACTCGTCGGGCTCGATCGCCGCGACTTGAGGGGTGGCGGACTGGCGGGCCACCGCATGCTTCGCCCACCGCTGAAGTCTCGACCGGCCGGTGCGCTTGCTCCGACGGGTCGCAGGGAGGGAGAAAGCCGTTGGAGTCGACTAGTACTGGGTCAACGGTTGCCGCAGGAGGACGCCGCGGACGCACGCGTGAAAGTGCGTCGCCCCGCGGGCGGGGAGCGCGTCGATGTCGAGTGGTGCCTCTAGAAGCCAAGCGGAGTCGTCTGCGACAAACACGAGCGCGCCGAGATGGATCTCGCGGCCCTCAACCAAACCTCCGCCTGGAATCATGGTGATGGGGATCGGAAAAAATTGCAACTTCTCCAATAAGTCGCTAAGACACCTGCCCCAAGGTGGGAGCCAACTGTCGTGGATCTAAGACTGACAGTAGAGTGGGGGGTAAGTATGAGGAGGCAAGATCCTAGCTATGAGGAAGTTGTACACGCGAGTTTTACGAGTTCAGGCCCTTCTCGGATGAAGTAATAGCCCTACGTCTCGGTGCCCTGAGGCGGTCGACTGGATTATATGTGTGTGTGTGAGTTCACAAAAGATGTGAACCCTTGTCTCAGAGGAGGGGGTGGCTTATATAGAGTGCGCCAGGACCCCAGCTCCCCTCCGTTACACATGATTCAATGTTCATAAAGGAAAGGCGTTACTGGTAACGTCTACAGTAAAGCGTCATAAATGTTCATAATGCTATGGTTTAAGTCCTCACCGTTGCAGAGTGGAGGGTTCCTCATCTTCTGGTGGTCGAGTGTCTTCAAGGTGGTCGATTGAGTGCATCTCCACGGTCGAGTGGTTGATGGTTTCTCTTTGACTGTTTCTGATTCTTTGTAGAGATGTCCTTGGGGAGGGTAAGTTGGACAGGTCCATGACCCTACCCTAGGTACATAGCTTCATCAGCGCCCAATCAGATTCGATAGGCACGGATGCAGGCAGCTCAGAGTCCGGGGCCGGGGACGAATCCAGTGGTTCGGAAACACGGCTCTCGTAAGGGGTGAAGTCAGTATCCGGCTCCATCGCCACTGAGAGTGCGGCCTCCATGGCGGGTTCTATCCCTCCGTCCTTGGATGGCGCAATTTGCTCCAGATTGAAGGCTGGAGTAGTTGCAGATGCGATCTCCCGAACACTGTCCGACGGCAGAGTTACGTCATGCTCGTCGTGATTGTGCAACGCACCTGACATGGGTTCGAATCCGTCGAAGATCAAGTCTCCGCGGATGTCGGCAGTGTAGTTTAAGTTTCCGAACCTGACCTGATGGCTAGGGGCATAGGTCTCGATCTGCTCCAGATGGCCAAGCGAATAGTCCCGCAGTGCGAAGCCGCCGAATACGAAGATCTGTCCAGGGAGGAAAACCTCACCCTGGACCGCATCGTTACCGATGATCAAAGGGGCCATCGAGCCTTACGGTGACGGCACAGTGGAACTCTTAATGAAAGCACCAATGTTGGTGTCAAAACCGGCGGATCTCGGGTAGGGGGTCCTGAACTGTGCGTCTAAGGCGGATCGTAACAAGAGGCAAGGGACACGATGTTTACCCAGGTTCGGGTCCTCTTGACGGAGGTAATACCCTACGTCCTGCTTGATTGATCTTGATGATATGAGTATTACAAGAGTTGATCTACCACGAGATCGTAGAGGCTAAACCCTAGAAGCTAGCCTATGGTATGATTATTGTTGTCCTACGGACTAAACCCTCCAGTTTATATAGACACCGGAGGGGGCTAGGGTTACACAGAGTCGGTTACAAGGGAGGAGAGCTACATATTCGTATTGCCAAGCTTGCCTTCCACGCCAAGGAAAGTTCCATCCGGACACGAGATGAAGTCTTGAATCTTGTATCTTCATAGTCCAACAGTCCGGCTAAAGGATATAGTTTGGCTGCCCGGAGACACCCTAATCCAGGACTCCCTCAGTGCTACTTTGAAGCAGAAGTGTGGTAAAAGGATAGTAACATTGTCTCTTCTCTCTTTTTCTCTCATATTTTTTTGTTTGTGCCTTCTCTTTTTTTATGGCCTTTCTCTTTTTTCTCCTCACTTGGCACAATGCTCTAGAAAATGATGATCATCACACTTCTATTTATTTACAACTCAATGATTACAACTTAATACTAGAACAAAGTATGACTCTATATGAATGCCTCCGGCGGTGTACCAGGTTGTGCAATGAACCAAGAGTGACATGTATGAAAGGATTATGAATGGTGGCTTTGCCACAAATACTATGTCAACTACATGATCATGCAAAGCAATATGACAATGATGACCATGTCATGATTAATGGAACGGTGGATAGTTGCATGGCAATATATCTCGGAATGGCTATGGGAATGCCATAATAGGTAGGTATGGTGGCTGTTTTGAGGAAGATATAAGGAGGTTTATGTGTGATATAGTGTATCATATCACGAGGTTTGGATGCACCGGCGAAGTTTGCACCAACTCTCAATGTGAGAAAGGGCAATGCACGGTACCGAAGAGGCTAGCAATGATGGAAGGGTAAGAGTGCGTATAATCCACGGACTCAACATTAGTCATAAAGAACTCACATACTTATTGCAAAAATCTACAAGTCATCAAAAACCAAGCATTACGCGCATGCTCCTAGGGGGATAGATTGGTAGGAAAAGACCATCGCTCGTCCCCGACTGCCACTCATAAGGAAGACAATCAAATAACACCTCATGTTTCAAATTTGTTACACAATGTTTACCATACGTGCATGCTACCGGACTTGCAAACTTCAACACAAGTATTCCTCAAATTCACAACTACCCAACTAGCACAACTTTGATATCACTATCTCCATATCTCAAAACAATCATCAAGTATCAAACTTCTCTTAGTATTCAATGCACTTATATGAAAGTTTTTATTATATCCCTCTTGGATGCGCATCATATTAGGACTAATTTAATAACCAAAGCAAATTACCATGCTATTCTAAAGACTCTCAAAATAATATAAGTGAAGCATGAGAGTTCATCTATTTCTACAAAATAAAACCACCACCGTGCTCTAAAAATATATATGTGAAGCACTAGAGCAAATGACAAACTACTCCGAAAGATATAAGTGAAGATCAATGAGTATTTGAAAAATTATGCAACTATATGAAGACTCTCTAACATTTAATAATTTCAGATCTTGGTATTTTATTCAAACAGCAAGCAAAATAAAATGATGCTCCAAGCAAAACACATATCATGTGGCGAATAAATATATAGCTCCAAGTAAAGTTACAGATGAACGAAGACGAAAGAGGGATGCCTTCCGGGGCATCCCCAAGCTTAGGCTCTTGGTTATCCTTGAATATTTCCTTGGGGTGCCTTGGGCATCCCCAAGCTTAGTCTCTTGCCACTCCTTATTCCATAATCCATTGAATCTTTACCCAAAACTTGAAAGCTTCACAACACAAAACTTAACAGAAAACTCATAAGCTCCGTTAGCGAAAGAAAACAAAACACCACTTCAAGGTACTGTAATGAACTCATTCTTTATTTATATTGGTGTTAAACCTATTGTATTCCAACTTCTCTATGGTTTATAAACTCTTTTACTAGCCATAGATTCATTAAAATAAGCAAACAACACACAAAAACAGAATCTGTCAAAAACAGAACAGTCTGCTGGACATGAGGAATTTATCTATTAATCATATGCAAAAATAATTAACTAAATAGCACTCCCCAATAAAAATGGCAGCAATTCTTGTGAGCACTGAAGTTTCTGTTTTTTACAGCAAGATCAACAAGACTATCCCCAAGTCTTCCCAATGGTTCTACTTGGCACAAACACTAATTAAAACATAAAAAAACTCAATCATAACATAGGATAGATGATTAATTTATTACTAAACAGGAACAAAAAGCAAGGAACAAAAATAAAGTTGGGCTGTCTCCCAACAAGCGCTATCGTTTAACGCCCCAAGCTAGGCATGATGATTTCAATGATGCTCACATAAAAGATAAGAATTGTAACATAATGAGAGCATCATGAAGAATATGACTAGCACATTTAAGTCTAACCCACTTCCTATGCATAGGGATTTTGTGGGCAAACAACTTGTGGGAACAAGAATCAACTTGCATAGGAAGGTAAAACAAGCATAACTTCATAACTTTAAGCACATAGAGAGGAAACTTGATATTATTGCAATTCCTGAAATCATATGTTCCTCCCTCATAATAATTTTCAGTAGCATCATGAATGAATTCAACAATATAACTATCACATAAAGCATTCTTTTCATGATCTACAAGCATAGAATTTTTATTACTCTCCACATAAGCAAAATTCTTCTCATGAATAATAGTGGGAGCAAACTCAACAAAATAATTATCATGTGAGGCATAATCCAATTGAAAACTAAAATCATGATGACAAGTTTCATGGATATCATTATTATTTATAGCATACAAGTCATCACAATAATCATCATAGATAGCAACTTTGTTGTCATAATCAATTGGAGCCTCTTCCGGAATAGTGGATTCATCACAAAATAAAGTCATGACCTCTCCAAATCCACTTTCATCAATATAATAATCATAAATAGGAGGCATGCTTTCATCATAATGAATTTTCTCATCAAAACTTGGGGGACAAAAAATATCATCTTCATCAAACATAGTTTCCCCAAGCTTGTGGCTTTGCATATTATTAGCATCATGGATATTCAAGGAATTCATACTAACAACATTGCAATCATGCTCATCATTCAAATATTTAGTCCGAAACATTTTAATGCATTCTTCTCTAACACTTTGGTAGAATTTTCCTTTCCATCATACTCACGAAAGATATTAGAAAGATGAAGCGTATGAGGCAAACTTAGTTCCATTTTTTTGTAATTTCCTTTATTAAACTAAACTAGTGCTAAAACAAGAAACAAAAAGATTCGATTGCAAGATCTAAAGATATACCTTCAAGCCCTAACCTCCCCGGCAACGGCACCAGAAAAGAGATTGATGTCTACTACACAACCTTCTTCTTGTAGACGTTGTTGGGCCTCCCAGTGCAGAGGTTTGTAAGACAGTAGCAAATTTCCCTCAAGTGGATGACCTAAGGTTTATCAATACATAGGAGGCGTATGATGAAGATGGTCTCTCTCAAGCAACCCTACAACCAAATAACAAAGAGTCTCTTGTGTCCCCAACACACCCAATACAATGGTAAAATGTATAGGTGCACTAGTTCGGCGAAGAGATTGTGATACAAGTGCAATATGAATGGTAGATATTGGTTTTTGTAATCTGAAATATAAAAACAGCAAGGTAACTAATGATAAAAGTGAGTGTAAACGGTATTGCAATGCGTTGAAACAAGGCCTAGGGTTCATACTTTCACTAGTGCAAGTTCTCTCAAAAATAATAACATAATTGGATCACATAACTATCCCTCAACATGCAACAAAGAGTCACTCCAAAGTCACTAATAGCGGAGAACAAACGAAGAGATTATGGTAGGGTACATAACCACCTCAAAGTTATCCTTTCTAATTGATCTATTCAAGAGTCCGTAATAAAATAATATGAAGCTATTCTTTCCATTCAATCTATCCTAGAGTTCGTACTAGAATAACACCTTAAGACACAAATCAACCAAAACCTTAATGTCACCTAGATACTCCAATGTCACCTCAAGTATCCATGGGTATGATTATACGATATGCATCACACAATCTCAGTTTCATCTATTCAAACCAACACAAAGAACTTCAAAGACTGCCCCAAAGATTCTACCGGAGAGTCAAGACGAAAACGTGTGCCAACCCCTATGCATAGGTTCATGGGCGGAACCCGCAAGTTGATCACCAAAACATACATCAAGTGGATCAATAGAATACCCCATTGTCACCACAGGTATCCCACGCAAGACATACATCAAGTGTTCTCAAATCCTTAAAGACTCAATCCGATAAGATAACTTCAAAGGGAAAACTCAATCCATTACAAGAGAGTAGAGGGGGAGAAACATCATAAGATCCAACTATAATAGCAAAGCTCGCGATACATCAAGATCGTACCACCTCAAGAACATGAGAGAGAGATCAAACACATAGCTACTGGTACATACCCTCAGCCCTGAGGGAGAACTACTCCCTCCTCGTCATGGAGAGCGCCGGGATGATGAGATGGCCACCGGAGAAGGATTCCCCCTCCGGCAGGGTGCCGAAACGGGTCTAGATTGGTTTTCGGTGGCTACGGAGGCTTCTGGCGGTGGAAATCCTTATCTATTGTGTTCCCTGAGGTTTTTAGGGTATATGGGTATATATGGGAGGAATAAGTACGTCGGTGGACCTCCGGGCTGTCCACGAGGTAGGGGGCGCGCCTAGGGGGGTGGGCGCGCCCCCACCCTCGTGGGCAGCCCGGGACTCTCCTGGTCCATCTCCGATACTCCGTGGGCTTCTTCTGGTCCAAAAATAAGTTCCGTGAAGTTTCAGGTCAATTGGACTCCGTTTGATTTTCCTTTTCGGCAATACTCTAAAACAAGGAAAAAACAGAAAGTGGCACTGGGTTAATAGGTTAGTCCCAAAAATAATATAAAAGTGTTTAATAAAGCCCATAAACATCCAAAACAGATAATATAATAGCATGGAACAATAAAAAATTATAGGTACATTGGAGACGTATCAAGGGCCACATCGGGGACCAGCCTCGCGAGTTCTTCAACAGGCTGCGTCGGGCACCGCATCGTCGCCTTCGTCTTCCTGCACCATTCGCTCGGGAGATGGAGCTCGATCCGCCCCAGACTCTGAGGTTGCACATGAGGGGCTGCGGGAACGGCGGCACATGGGTTGACATCGACTTCCGTGCCCCTCAGGTCATGTATCTTTGCCGTGGATGGAAGAGCTTGGCTCGCATCCATAGCCTGACGGCGGGGCTCATGCTCTATTTCAAATTAATGGAGAACGGCCTGCTCTCTGTCAAGGTCTTTGGTGACTCTGGGACTCGCCTGAAGTGCTGCGTGGAGAGCTCCTCCAACGATGAAGACTTTTCTTCAAGCGGGAGTGATGAGGAGGATAGCGACAGTGACGACGAGAGCGCCGAGCGAGGACATGTCGACCTCGTCTCCGACTGACCGCGTCGCCCTCCCTCCACCGTGTGTTCTGCCGTGGGCCTTCCTCGCCAAACTCTCCATCGGCGCATTCCCCGTCCCTTCCTTTTTGCCTTCACCAGCCGCACCTGGGAGGAAAGGGGCAAGAATGGGGATCACGGGGCACTTATCTTTTCTAGTTTGTAAGCCTGCGGCATTTGTTAGATTTTAAAATTTGTAATCCCCTTGCTCGTGTACCCATTCCGTATGAATTGTTCTTGTTTGCAACGTATGAATGAAAGGAAGGGTGTTTGCCGGGTTTTGTTTGTGCGTGGGCGAGGGCCACACCGAGGAACGCGTCCTCGTTATCTTAAGATAAACATGGTCTCCTGGCAACAGGCCTTGTTGTCCTCCTGCTCTACAGCCCGATACACTCACACTTTTGGCGGAGGTAGGGGCCGAGTAGGATTAGGCCTTTCGCTCACCCTCTTCCCACCGCACTACAACCAAGTTCCAGTCCAAAGTAGATTTTTCGGACACGGAACGGAGGGGGCAAGATGGTACGAGAGCGCGCGAAGCCTTATACGTTCAAGGTTCACACGGGCGCACGGAGTGGGGGAGAAAAACTTATCTGACGTTGTAGCCCCCGGCAACCTTGGCCTGCCGCGGTTGGATCCTTATGTGTGCAGCCCCCAGCAACCTTGGTTTGTCGGGGCCGGAGCGCTGGCCCGTTCTTTCTCCTCCCAATAGCTTAGCAGAAATGTCCATGTACCCTGCGAACCAAACAAGACGGAAAGGAACAGAATGATGCACACTCGGCCTCTATGCTAGGGATTAGCCACCGCTAAGCACTATCAACCCTAATCGAGGGAGAGACTCAACCTAGCATGCATGTTATAACTTAGGGCGCCTATGCTTCATTTATTTATGCACAGGGTCTACGCCTGGCTTTGTACAAAGGGTTACATGCCTTGCTGGAAAGGCTTGTAGAAAAGGTGGTTTGCCGGGGGCCCCGGCAACCACGCCTTATGGGTAGAACTTGCGAAGATGTTCGATGTTCCAGGAGTTGCTCACTAGAACGCCATCTTCGGTCTCCAGGCGGACTGCGCCAGGCCTGGTGACTCGTATTACCCGATAAGGGCCCTCCTACTTCGGCGTCAACTTGTTGGAATTCTTGGCCGACTGAACATGCCGAAGAACAAGGTTGCCTTCCTCAAAGCTTCAGGCGTGAACCTTGCGGCAATGGTAGCGGCGCAAGGCTTGCTGGTAGCGCGCTGCTCGTACAGCCGCCCGAAGACGATCTTCCTCAAGGAGCGTCGCGTCATCTTGCCGCAACTGCTCTTGCTCAAGCTCATCATAAGCGAGCACTCGAGGTGACCCATACGTGAGTTCCATGGGGAGAACTGCTTATGCCCTGTAAACAAGGGAGAAGGGTGTCTGACCGGTGGCTCGATTTGGTGTCGTTCTGATTGACCAAAGAACTGCCGGCAATTCATCAATCCAGCGTCGTCCGCACCTATGTAGCCTATCAAAAGTTCTTTTCCGGAGGCCTCGCAAAACTTCAGCATTCGCCCTCTCAGCCTGGCCGTTGCTTCGTGGATGTGCAACAGAAGCAAAACGGACCTTGCTGCCGAGGTCCTGGATGTACTGCATGAAGGCGTGGCTCGTGAACTGGGTGCCGTGGTCGGTGATGATGCTATTTGGCACACCGAAACGGCAAACTAGCCCCTTGAAGAATTTGACGGCCGATTGTGCTGTCACCTTTCTCACTGTCTCCACCTCCGGCCACTTTGCGAACTTGTTGATTGCAACGTACAAGTGTGCAAAGCCCCCGACAGCACATGAAAGGGTCCCAGTATGTCGAGCCCTTAGACCGAGAATGGCCAGGAGAGAGGGATTGTTTGGAGTGCTTGAGCTGGTTGATGAAGCTTCTTCGAATGGAACTGACACGCTTCACACTTGGTTACTAGTGCCGTTGCATCCTGGAGGGCGGTGGGCCAGAAGAAACCTTGCTGGAATGCCTTGCCGTCAAGGGCCCTTAACCCTATGTGGGAGCCACATATGCCTCCGTGTATCTCTGCCAACAACTCCAGTCCTTCCTCCCGGGGAATGCACTTCAATTTCACACCGTTTGGTCTTTTTCTGTACAAGACGTCGTCAACGAACTAATACATGGCAGACCGACGGGCTACTTTCTCCGCTTGTTCCTGCTCCTTAGGGAGTTCCCCTGTTTGGAGGAATCGGACGGTATGTTGTGCCCATGCCAGAGCCTGAGGCTCGACGGCAAGGACTAAAGGCACTTGCTCGGCCATGGGAGCAGTTGTCTCTACACCAGGACTTGACGCCCCGCCGGAGTCGGTTGCCCCATGGCTGGCTCAGTGCCCATGCCAACATCCTTGCCGGCGGCTCCTGGGAGCTCGACGGGAAAGTACTTGCCGGGGCCTAATTTCCTTCGCTTGTTCTGCTCTGTTGATGGTTCAACGGATGGTTGAGTCAGCCGAAGCACAAAAGTACCTGGTTCCACAGGTAGTTTGAAGGCAGCGCGCTTCAACAGGTAGTCGGTGATGTCATTCTCCACTCGGGGAACATGCTCCGCCTGTATACCGTCAAAGCGCTCCTCAAGCTTCCTCACCTCATCCACATAGGCCTCCATCAACGGGCTTTGATAATCTTTGTTGACTTGTCTGACAACAAGTTGTGAATCACCCCTGACAATGAGCTTCTTGATCCCGAGGTCTGCCGCGATCCTGAGACCAGCAAGCAACCCCTCGTATTCAGCAGTGTTGTTTGTGGACATCTCCCTAGGAAAGTGCATTTGGATTACATACTTGAGGTGTTCTCCGATGGGTGCGACGAGCAGCACACCAGCACCGGCGCCATGCAGCGAGAAAGCTCCGTCAAAGTACATAATCCAATTGCGACTTGCCTCCTTGCCGGGGAGGGTGGTCTCCTGGATCTGTTCATCTGGCGTCGAGGTCCACTCGGCAATTAACTCTGCCAAGACTCTGCTCTGGATTGTCGAAGTGCTTTCAAACTTCAAACCAAAGCTTGACAGCTCCACAACCCACTCCACAATCCTCCCGGTTGCATCTGGGTTATGCAATATTCGTTGCAATGGGAGGCGGGTGACGAGGGTGATCTCATGTGCCTGGAAGTAAGGACGCAGCTTCCTCGAGGCCATAAGGAGGCCGAAGAGCAATTTCTGCACGCCCGAGTACCTTGACCTAGCCCCCTGCAAGAGGGAGCTGAAAAAGTAAACCGGGTGCTGCATCATTTTCTTCTTCGGCAGCACTTCGTCTGGTTGCATAGGCCCTGCTCCGCCAGCGTTGGACCCTGCTGGGGGCCTTGCCTCTTCGTCGACCTCCCTCGGCGCCACTAGTGCGGCACTGACCACTTGGTTCATTGCCGCTAGGTACAACAGCAACGGTTCTTGGGGTTTGGGCGCAACCAGTATCGGTGTAGAGGAGAGGTATTTCTTCAAATCCTGCAGGGCTGCTTCGGCCTCTGGGGTCCATTCCATTGGGCCCGCCTTTTTCAAGATTTTGAAAAAGGCAAGGGCACGCTCAGCAGACCTGGTGATGAATCTGCTCATGGCGACAACGCAGCCAGTGAGCCAATGCACATCCTTGATCCGCTTGGGTGCCCTAATCTGCTCAATAGCCTTGATCTTGTCTGGATTTTCCTTGATCCCACACTGTGACACAAAGAACCCGAGAAGTTTGTCGGACGGAACGCTGAAGGCACCATTCTCAGGGTTCAACTTGAGGTTGATCTTGTGCAGATTCGCAAACGTCTCTTCCAGATCTTGTACAAGTGTCGCCCTGTCTTTGGTTTTGACCACTATGTCATCCATATAAGCTTCCATATTTTTATGTAGCTGGGGCTCAAAACCAATCTGGACCGCCCTTGCAAATGTCGAGCCAACACTCTTCTACTCGAAAGGCATCCGTAAACAGCAATACGTGCCACATGGGGTGATGAACACTGTCTTCTCTTCGTCCTCTCTCACTATGAAGATTTGGTGGTACCCCAAGTAGGTGTCGAGGAATGATAGCAGGGCACACCCGACCGTGGAGTCAACAATCTAGTCAATGCGCAGCAATGGGAAAGGGTCCTTGGGACAAGCCTTATTGATATCTATGTAGTCAATACACAGCCTCCACTTCCCATTCGCCTTGCGCAGTACTACCGGATTGGCCAACCACGTTGGATGGAGTACTCCTCTCACCAAACATCCCGCTTCCAACTTCCTGATCTCTTCCGTAATGAACTCCTGTCATTCCAAAGCTTGCTTCCTAACCTTCTGCGTGACGGGTCACGCATGAGGACAGACAGCAAGATGGTGCTCAATCACCTCCCTGGGAACGCCGGGGATGTCGGATGCTTGCCACGCAAACACGTCGACATTCGACCGCAGGAAGGTTTCGAGCGCTCTTTCCTATTTGCTGTCCAGGGTGGAGCTTATGGTGAAAGCCCCTCCCGTGCCATCCTCCTCGACGTACACCCTCTTGGTCTCTGGTGGCGCGGCTCTGGATTTCTTGCCCTTGCCGGCGGAGCTCTTTGGCACGTCCTCGACAGGACCACAACACTCCGAAGAGGTGCGCTTGCCGGAGTGGGTGCGAGAGGTCTTGCCGGTCTTCTTCCCTGCTCGGGATCCAGCCGCAGGAGCGAGTGCCTTGGCGGTAGTCACTGCAACTGCTTCCCGGTAGAGTTGGTCGGCGTAGATCAGTGCATCCTTCTTGTCGGAGGGGACGGTGATGATGGTCATCGTCCCCGGCATCTTCAACGTGTTGTAGGCGTAATGCGACCTCGCCATAAACTTGTCTAGTGTCGGGCGGCCGAGAATCCCGTTGTAGGGCAAGGGGATCTCGACCACATCGAAAACAACCTCTCCGTACTGTAGTTTAACTCGCCTCCAAACGTCACGGGTAGCGTGACCTTACCCTTCGGCTGGCTCCTCCCTGGGTTGACCCCTTGAAACGTGCCTGTCTCTTCGAGGTCAACATTAGGAATCTGCAGCCTTTTGATCACAATGGGCGAGATCAAGTTCAGACCAGCCCCGCCGTCAACTAGCATCTTCGTCACCTTGAGGTTGCGTATTGTTGGCAAGACCAACAATGGCAAACACCCGGCCGTAGTCGTGCGGTCGGGGTGGTCCTCGGCATCAAAAATGATAGGCGTGCTGGACCATTTCAGTGGCCTCTGAGCATCGAGGGATGGTTCCGTTGCTGTAATCTCACGCGCCCACTGCTTGAGTTGGCGGTGAGAAGTGTGTGATACGTCCATTTTGCATCATGCTTTTATATCAGTATTTATTGCATTATGGGCTGTTATTACACATTATGTCACAATACTTATGCCTATTCTCTCTTATTTTACAAGGTTTACATAAAGAAGGAGAATGCCGGCAGCTGGGATTCTGGCTGGAAAAGGAGCGAATATTAGAGACCTATTCTGCACAGCTTCAAAAGTCCCGAAACTTCACGAATGATGTTTTCCAAATATATAAAAAAACATTGAGCGCAAGAACTTCACCAAGGGGGCCACAACCTGCCCACGAGGGTGGGGGCGTGCCCTACCCCCTAGGCGCGCCCCCCTACCTCGTGGACCCCCTGGTGGCCCTCTGGTGACCACCTTCTGCTATATGGACTCTTTCGATGGGAAAAAATCATAAGCCATCTTCTCGGAAGAAACTCCACTGCCACGAGGCGGAACCTTGGCGGAGCCAATCTAGGGTTCTGGCGGGGCTGTTCTGCCGGGGAAACATCCCTCCCGAAGGGGGAAATCATCGCCATCGTCATCACCAACGCTCCTCTCATCGGGAGAGGGAAATCTCCATCAACATCTTGATTAGCACCATCTCATCTCAAAACCCTAGTTCATCTCTTGTATCCAATTCTTGTCTCCAAGTCCAGGATTGGTGCTAGTAGGTTGCTAGTAGTGTTAATTACTCCTTGTAGTTGATGCTAGTTGGTTTAATGGGTGGAAGATCATATGTTCAGATCCTATATGCACATTAATACCCCTCTGATTATGAACATGTTTTATGCTTTGTGAGTAGTTACTTTTGTTCCTGAGGACATGGGAGAAGTCTTGCTATTAGTAGTCATGTGAATTTTCTATTCGTTCGATATTTTGGTGAGATGTATGTTGTCTCTCCTCTAGTGGTGTTATGTGAACGTCGACTACATGACACTTCACCATTGTTTGGGCCTAGAGGAAGGCATTGGGAAGTAATAAGTAGATGATGGGCTACTAGAGTGACAGAAGCTTAAACCCTAGTTTATGCGTTGCTTCGTAAGGGGCTGATTTGGATCCATATGTTTCATGTTATGGTTAGGTCTACCTTCATACTTTTGTTGTAGTTGCGGATGCTTGCAATAGAGGTTAATCATAAGTGGGATGTTTGTCCAAGTAAGGGCAGCACCCAAGCACCGGTCCACCCACATACCAAATTATCAAAGTACCGAACGCGAATCATATGAGCGTGATGAAAACTAGCTTGACGATATTCCCACGTGTCCTCAGGAGCGCTTTACATCATATAAGTGTTTTTCCAGGCTTGTCCTTTGCTACAAAAAGGATTGGGCCACCTTGCTGCACCTTATTTACTTTTGTTACTTGTTGCTCGTTACAATTATCTTATCACAAAACTATCTGTTACCACTTATTTCAGTACTTGCAGAGAATACCTTGCTGGAAACCGCTTATCATTTCCTTCTGCTCCTCGTTGGGTTCGACACTCTTACTTATCGAAAGGACTACGATAGATCCCCTATACTTGTGGGTCATCAAGACTCTTTTCTGGCGCCGTTGTCGGGGAGTGAAGCGCCTTTGGTAGGTGGAATTTGGTAAGGAAAAATTTATATAGTGTGCTGAAATTTACTGTCACTTGTTACTATTGAAAGTAATCCTCCGAGGGGCTTGTTCGGGGTATCTTCACCCCGACCAGTAGAGCAAAGAGTTGCTCCTCAACCTACTGAACCTACTGAAAATGAAAATGCTTGCTTTGAAATTCTTTTGGGTATGGTAGAAAAACTGCTAGCTAATCCTTTTTTGGGAGATGGAACAAAACATCCTGATGAGCATCTGATATATGTGGATGAAGTTTGTGGATTATTTAAGCTTGCAGGTGTACCCGGAGATGTTGTTAAGAAGAAGGTCTTCCCTTTATCTTTGAGGGGAGATGCATCGACATGGTACAAGCTATGTGATGATATGGAGTCTTGGAATTACAAATGATTGAAATTGGAATTTCATCAAAAGTTTTATCCTATGCATCTTGTTCATCATGATCGCAATTATATAAATAATTTTTGGCCTCGCGAAGGAGAAAGCATCGCTCAAGCTTGGGGGAGGCTTAAATCAATGTTATATTCATCCCCCAATCATGAGCTCTCAAGAGAAATGATTATTCAAAAATTTTATGCTCGGCTTTCTGATAACAATCGCACCATGCTTGATACTTCTTGTGCTGGCTCTTTTATGATGAAGACTATTGAATTCAAATGGGATTTATAGGAAAGAATTAAATGCAACTCCGAAGATTGGGACCTCTACAATGGTAAGGATTCAGGTATGACACCTAGTTTTGATTGTGTTAAATCTTTTATGGATACCGATATTTTTCGAAAATTTAGCACTAAATATGGACTTGACTCTGAGATAGTAGCTTCTTTCTATGAATCCTTTGATGCTTATGTTGATCTCCCCAACGAGAAGTGGTTTAAATATCATCCTCCCATAGAAGTAAAAGTAGCTGCACCTATTAAAGTTGAAGAAAAGACTATCACTTATAATGATCCTATTGTTCCTACTTCTTATGTTGAGAAACCGCCTTTCCCTTTTAGGATCAAGGATCATGCTGAAGCTTCAACTGTGGTTCGTAAAAGCAATATTAAAACATATACACCTCCTGAGCAAGTTAAAGTTGAACCTAATATTGCAATTGTTAAAGATCTCTTGTCTGATAATATAGATGGGCATGTTATTTATTTCTATGATGAAACTGCTAGAATTGCTAAACCCCGTGATACAGATAAACCTAGACCTGTGGTAGGTATGCCTATTATTTCTATTAAAATAGGAGATCATTGTTATCATGGCTTATGTGATATGGGTGCTAGTGCTAGTGCAATACCTATTGACTTATACAAAGAAATTATGCATGACATTGCACCTGTTGAGTTAGAAGATATTGATGTCACAATTAAACTTGCTAATAGAGATACTATTTCACCAATGGGAATTGTTAGAGATGTTGAAGTCTTGTGTGGGAAAACTAAATATCCTGCTGAATTTTCTTGTTCTTGGTTCCCCACAAGATAGTTTTTGTCCCATTATATTTGGTAGACCCTTCTTAAATACAGTTAATGCTACCATAGATAGCAAAAGGGATGTTGTTACTGTCGGTTTAGATGATATGACTCATGAATTTAATTTTTTTGAATTTAGTAGATAACACCGTAAAGAGGAATTACCTAGTAAAGATGAAATTATTGGTCTTGCTTCTATTGCCGTACCTCCTAGTGTTCCTTTAGAACAATATTTGCTAGACCATGAAAATGATATGTTTATGAATGAAAGAAGGGAATTAGGTGAAGTATTCTTTAAACAGGAACCTATTCTGAAACACAATTTACCTGTTGAAATCCTAGGGGATCCTCCCCCACCTAAGGGTGATCCCGTGTTTGAGCTTAAACCGTTACCGGATACTCTTAAATATGCTTATCTTGATGAGAAAAAGATATATCATGTTATTATTAGTGCTAACCTTTCAGAACATGAAGAAGAGAGATTATTGAAAATTCTGAAGAAGCACCGTGCTGCTATTGGGTGTACTCTTGATGATCTTAAGGGCATTAGTCCCACTCTATGTCAACATAAAATTAATTTGGAAGAAGATGCTAAACCAGTTCATGATCATCAACGCTGTCTGAATCCTAAAATGAAAGAAGTGGTAAGAAAGGAGATACTAAAGCTCCTTGAGGCAGGTATAAGTTACCCCATTGCTAATAGTCAGTGGGTAAGTCCTGTCCATTGTGTCCCTAAGAAGGGAGGTATTACTGTTGTTCCTAATGACAAAGATGAATTGATTCCTCAAAGAATTATTACTGGTTATAGGATGGTAATTGATTTCCGCAAATTAAATAAGGCTACTAAAAAGGATCATTACCCCTTACCTTTTATCGATAAAATGCTAGAAATATTATCCAAACATACACATTTTTGCTTTCTAGATGGTTATTCTGGTTTCTCTCAAATACATGTGTCAGCCAAAGATCAATCAAATACTACTTTTACATGCCCTTTTGGTACTTTTGCTTATAGACGTATGCCTTTTGGTTTATGTAATGCACCTACTACCTTTCAAAGATGCATGATGGCTATATTCTCTGACTTTTGCTAAAAGATTTGTGAGGTTTTCATGGATGACTTTTCCGTCTATGGATCTTCTTTTGATGATTGCTTGAGCAACCTTGATCGAGTTTTGCAGAGATGTGAAGAAACTAATCTTGTCCTGAATTGGGAAAAGTGCCACTTTATGGTTAATGAAGGTATTGTCTTGGGGCATAAAGTTTCTGAAAGAGGTATTGAAGTTGATAAAGCCAAGGCTGGTGCTATTGAAAAGATGCCATGTCCCAAGGACATCAAAGGTATAATAAGTTTCCTTGGTCATGCCGGTTTTTATAGGAGGTTCATTAAGGATTTCTCAAAAATCTCTCAGCCTCTGACTAATTTATTACAAAAAGATATACCATTTGTTTTTGATGATGATTGTGTAGAAGCATTTGAAATACTTAAGAAAGCATTGATCTCTGCACCTATTGTCCAGCCACCTGATTGGAATTTACCCTTTGAAATTATGTGTGATGCTAGTGATTATGCTGTAGGGCAAAGAGTTGATAAGAAATTAAATGTTATTCAATATGCTAGTAAAACCCTAGACAATGCTCAAAGAAATTATGCTACTACTGAAAAAGAATTCTTAGCAGTTGTATTTGCCTGTGATAAGTTTAGAACTTATATTGTTGATTCTAAAGTAACTATTCACACTGATCATGCTGCTATTAAATATCTTATGGAAAATAAAGATGCTAAACCTAGACTTATTAGATGGGTTCTCTTGCTTCAAGAATTTGATTTACATATTGTTGATAGAAAAGGAGCCGAGAACCCCGTTGCAGACAACTTTTCTAGGTTAGAAAATGTGCTTGATGACCCACTACCTATTGATGATAGCTTTCCTGATGAGCAACAAAATGTCATAAATGCTTCTCATATTGCTCCATGGTATGCTGATTATGCTAATTACATTGTTGCTAAGTTTATACCACCTAGTTTCACATACCAGCAAAAGAAAAAGTTCTTCTATGATTTGAGGCATTACTTTTGGGATGAACCACATCTTTATAAAGAAGGAGTAGATGGTGTTATTAGACGTTGTGTACCTGAGCATGAACAGGAACAGATCCTACGCAAGTGTCACTCCGAAGCTTATGGAGGGCACCATGCTGGAGATAGAACTGCACATAAGGTACTACAATCTGGTTTTTATTGGCCTACTCTCTTCAAGGATGCCCGTAAGTTTGTCTTGTCTTGTGATGAATGTCAAAGAATTGGTAACATTAGTAGACGTCAAGAAATGCCTATGAATTATTCACATGTTATTGAACCATTTGAGGTTTGGGGCTTTGACTATATGGGACCTTTTCCTTCCTCTAATGGTTATACACATATTTTAGTTGCTGCTGATTACGTTACTAAGTGGGTAGAAGCTATTCCAACTAGTAGTGCTTATCATAACACTTCTATTAAAATTCTTAAAGAAGTTATCTTTCCAAGGTTTGGAGTCCCTAGATATTTAATGACTGATGGTGGTTCACATTTTATTCATGGTGCTTTCCGTAAAATGCTTGCTAAGTATGATGTTAATCATATAATTGCATCTCCTTATCACCCTCAGTCTAGTGGTCAAGTAGAACTGAGCAATAGAGAACTCAAATTAATTTTGCAAAAGACTGTTAATAGGTCCAGAAAGAATTGGTCCAAGAAACTTGATGATGCATTATGGGTCTATAGAACTGCATATAAAAGTTCTATGGGTATGTCTCCGCATAAAATGGTCTATGGAAAAGCATGTCACTTACCTCTCGAACTAGAACACAAGGCTTATTGGGCTATTAAAGAACTAAATTATGATTTTAAACTTGCCGGTGAGAAGAGGTTATTTGATATTAACTCACTTGATGAATGGAGAACCCAAGCCTACGAAAATGCCAAGTTGTTTAAAGAAAAAGTTAAAAGGTGGCATGATAAAAGAATACAAAAGTGCGAGTTTAATGTAGGTGATTATGTATTGCTATAAAACTCTCGTTTAAGATTTTTTGCAGGAAAACTTCTCTCTAAATGGGAAGGTCCCTACGTTATCGAGGAGGTCTACCGTTCCGGTGCCATAAAAATCAACAACTTCGAAGGCACAAATCCGAAGGTGGTAAATGGTCAAAGAATCAAACATTATATCTCAGGTAATCCCATAAATGTTGAAACTAATGTTATTGAAACCATAACCCTGGAGGAATACATAAGGAACACTTTCCGGAATGTTCCAGACTCTGAAAAGGAATAGGTATGTGGTACGGTAAGTAAACCGACTCCAAAATAGTTTTTAAGGCAATAATTCTCCGTCTTGGAATATTTAGAAAAATAAAAAAATTAGCAGCAGTCCGGAAAGTACACAAGGGCTCCACGAGGGTGGATGGCACGTCCTACCCCCTGGGTGCGCCCCCTACCTCGTGGGCACCTCGTGTGCTCTCCGGACTCTGTTTTCTTACAGGACACATATTTTGGTCCGCAAAAATTCATTATATAACCTCCTGGGGGTTTTAACTCCCGTATCACGCAAAAATCTCTTGTCTTTGTTTTGAGTTGTTTTTCTGACAGATCTAGATTATCATGACATCTCCATGTGCACCCAAGGACAAGTTCTTCGAGAAGGTCATCAACCCTTACCTAGCGGAGGTGCAGCAACACCCTCAAACCATTGAGATGCGTGATGGGTTGCTGCACATCCGTGATGCTGAGGGACCGAAGGGGACCGGAAGCGTGGAGACGAGGCTCGAAGCAATGGAGAAACAAGTTTTCAAGTGTCAGGGGATGGTGGAGCGTGGACTCAACTCCAACTACATGATGATCGCAGAGTTCACCAACAAACACAAGCTGGATGCCGACAACATCGGGGAGACCATCTTCAAGCTTCACGAGAAAATTGAGCACCTCCAAGCTCAAATCTATGACCTACAAAACCAAAACTATGAGTATGAATATAGATTCAAAAGGATGAGTTTGGCTGCGGATTTGAGGATCCCGGAGACTCGGTCATCCTTCTATGATGGTGAGCCTATGCCTTGGAAGAAGGACGACAAGCCTACGCCATCAACAACGTCACCACCGTCTCCTCCAACAAAGAAGAATTGAGTATATGGTATGGGCACTCCACTTGGCAACTGCCAAGCTTGGGGGAGTGCCCCTGTATCGTATCACCATCACTTTTATCTTTACCATTTTTCTTAGTTCGATCCTTTTGTTAATATTTTGATCTAGTAGAATAAAAGTTCTTAGTATGATCTAGTCGTGAGTTTTTCTTTATTATCCTTCTATGTAATCGAGTCCTTGAGCTATATAATAAAGATTAGTGTTGAGTCAAGGGCTTGCTTATTTTTGCCAGGATCCCAAATAAAAGAAAAGAAAAGAGAAAGAAATAAAAAGAAACAAAGAGATCATGTGACTCTTATGGAGAGTAATGAGCTCACATAGAAAGAGTATGATGAATAAAAGTTATTGAGGGTTGACAAACATAGTTTTGGTCATCATTGCAATTAATAGGAAGTAATAAAGAAAGAGAGGTCTTCACATATAAATATACTATCTTGGACATCTTTTATGATTATGAGCACTCATTAAAATATGACATGCTAAAGAGTTGACATTGGACAAGGAAGACAACATAATGGGTTATGTTTTCTTACATCTGAGATAAATTATATTGTCTTGGATCCTCCAACATGTTGAGCTTGCCTTTCTCCCTCATGCTAGCCAAATTCATTGCACCAAGTAGAGATACTACTTGTGCTTCCAAATACCCTTAAACCAGTTTTGCCATGAGAGTCCACCATACCTACCTATGGATTGAGTAAGACCCATCAAGTAAGTTGTCATCGGATCAAGCAAAAAATTGCTCTCTAAATAAGTATGATTGATTCGTGTGATATGGAAGTAATAAAAGTGACAAACTGCATAATAAAGGTCCATATCACAAGTGGCAATATAAAGTGATGTTCTTTCACATTAGGATTTTGTGCATCCAACCATAAAAGTGCATGATAACCTCTGCTTCCCTCTACGAAGGGCCTATCTTTTACTTTTATCTCCTACATTGCATAAGAGTCATGGTGATCTTCACCCTTCCTTTTTACATTTTATCCTTTGGCAAGCACAATATGTTGGAAAGATCCTGGTATATATGGCTAATTGGATGTGGGTTTTCATGAACTATTACTGTTGACATTACCCTTGAGGTAAAACGTTGGGAGGAAAAAACTATAAGCCCCTATCTTTCTCTGTGTCCGATTAAAACTCCATACCCATAAGTATTGTGTGAGTGTCAGCAATTGTGAAAGATTATATGATAGTTGAGTATGTGGACTTGCTGAAAAGCTCATATACATTGACTCTTTCCTATGTTGTGATAAATTGCAATTGCTTCAATGACTGAGATTATAGTTTGTTAGTTTTCAATGAAGTTTACGATTCATACTTGATATTGTGATTGAATTATTACTCTAGCATAAGATATCATATGACAAGAATTATATAAGTTGCTGTTCTAAGAATGATCATGATGCCCTCATGTCCGTATTTTATTTTTATCGACACCTTCATCTCTAAACATATGGACATATTTTTTGATTTTGGCTTTTCGCTTGAGGACAAGCGAGGTCTAAGCTTGGGGGAGTTGATACGTCCATTTTGCATCATGCTTTTATATCAATATTTATAGCATTATGGGCTGTTATTACACATTATGTCACAATACTTATGCCTATTCTCTCTTATTTTACAAGGTTTACATAAAAAAGGAGAATGCCAGCAGCTGGGATTCTGGCTGGAAAAGGAGCAAATATTAGAGACCTATTCTGCACAGCTTCAAAAGTCCTGAAACTTCACGGATGATGTTCTCCAAATATATAAAAAACATTGAGCGCAAGAACTTCACCAGGGAGCCACACCCTGCCCACGAGGGCGGGGGGCGCGCCCTACCCCCCTGGGCGCGCCCCCTACCTCGTGGCCCCCCTGGTGGCCCTCCGGTGACCATCTTCTGCTATATGGACTCTTTAAATGGGAAAAAATCATAAGCCATCTTCTCGGACGAAACTCCGCCGCCACGAGGCGGAACCTTGGCGGAGCCAATCTAGGGTTCTGGCGGGGCTATTCTATCGGGGAAACTTCCCTCCCAGAGGGGGAAATCATCGCCATCGTCATCACCAACGCTCCTCTCATCGGGAGAGGGCAATCTCCATCAGCATCTTCATCAGCACCATCTCATCTCAAAACCCTAGTTCATCTCTTGTATCCAATTCTTGTCTCCAAGTCCGGGATTGGTGCTAGTAGGTTGCTAGTAGTGTTAATTACTCCTTGTAGTTGATGCTAGTTGGTTTAATTGGTGGAAGATCATATGTTCAGATCCTATATGCACATTAATACCCCTCTGATTATGAACATGTTTATGCTTTGTGAGTAGTTACTTTTGTTCCTGAGGACATGGGAGAAGTCTTCCTATTAGTAGTCATGTGAATTTGGTATTCGTTCGATATTTTGATGAGATGTATGTTGTCTCTCCTCTAGTGGTGTTATGTGAACATCGACTACATGACACTTCACCATTGTTTGGGCCTAGAGGAAGGCATTGGGAAGTAATAAGTAGATGATGGGTGCTAGAGTGACAGAAGCTTAAACCCTAGTTTATGCGTTGCTTCGTAAGGGGCTGATTTGGATCCATATGTTTCATGCTATGGTTAGGTTTACCTTAATACTTTTGTTGTATTTGCGGATGCTTGCAATAGAGGTTAATCATAAGTGGGATGTTTGTCCAAGTAAGGGCAGCACCCAAGCACCGGTCCACCCACATACCAAATTATCGAAGTACCGAACGAGAATCATATGAGCGTGATGAAAACTAGCTTGACGATATTCCCATGTGTCCTCGGGCGCGCTTTACATCATATAAGAGTTTGTCCAGGCTTGTCCTTTGCTACAAAAAGGATTGGGCCACCTTGCTGCACCTTATTTACTTTTGTTACTTGTTGCTCGTTACAATTATCTTATCACAAAACTATCTGTTACCACTTATTTCAGTACTTGCAGAGAATACCTTGCTGGAAACTGCTTATCATTTCCTTCTGCTCCTCGTTGGGTTCGACACTCTTACTTATCGAAAGGACTATGATAGATCCCCTATACTTGTGGGTCATCAGTGTGCAACGAGGCGCCACCGTCGACGCACATGGCCTCCGTAGCCTTTTGGAACTCGTGCTCATCGGACTCGTCATGTTCGTCATGATCATCACCTTCTTGCTTCTTGTCGGGGCCCCGGGGGGGCCTCTCTTGTTGATTATCCTTCTCGTGCGGCCTCCTTGGCCGCCACGTTTCTTGGTAGACCCCTCGGCACCATCCTGGCCCTTCTCCTTGTCCCACCTCTCATACTCGGCCTTTTTCTTCTCAGCAAGCAGCTCGACTTGCCGGCAGTTCTAGAGGTCGTGGCCCTTGGTGTGGTGGATCTTGCAATATTGCTTGTCAGAGGCTTCTGGCTTGTCGGCAGCCGCCAAGGCCCGGCAAGCGGCGCACCTGGCAATTACCTTGCCGGGGTCATCTGCCTTGGCCTTCTTGGAAGGGCTGGTGTCCTCGGATCCCTCGATGGCAAGCACGGCCTTGCCCTTGCGCCTCCTGTTGTGGCGCCGGCCCTTTTTCGTCGGGGTGGCCGCGTCTTCGTCTGTGGGGTCGGTTTCCGCACCGGCGTCCTCGCCGGGGTACTTGCTCCCCTCTTCTGCTCGAGCGCACTATCGGCCAGAACATAAAGTTCGGCCACATCCTTGACCTTGTTCATCGCCAGCTCTTCACGCATCTTGCGGTTGCGCACATTCTGATGGAATGCGCTGATCACAGCAGCGGGATGAACATCTGGGATGTTGTATTGCACCCGGCTGAACCTCTATATATACTTGCGTAGGGTTTCACCTTCCTTCTAGGGGATGATATGCAAATCGCTTGCCTACCCATGAGCTTGATGGCCTCCGGTAAAGGTGCCAACGAACTCGTGGCACAGGTCCAACCAAGAAGAAATGGAATCGGCCGGCAAGTGCATCAGCCATGACATGACATTGGGTTTGAGTGCCAGCGGGAAGTAATTGGCAAGCACCTTGTCATCGTGGGCTCCAGCATCTTGCATCGCGGTGGTGTAGATGCTGAGGAACTCGGACGGGTGGGTCTTGCCGTTGTACTTCTCGCCAACGTCTGGCTTGAACGTGTGGTGAGAGGGCCACTGGAACTACCGCAGCTCAGGGGTAAAGGCCGGGCAACCCACCTCGTAGGGTAGGTCGCCAGAGCCCCCGATGCTGGGTGGTCCATAGTGGGCCCCGCCCACCTATCTGGATGGTGGCGCACATCGCACCGGTGTTCGATGGTGGTTCGAGCGTCTTCACGGGCTTGCTCCCGGAGAACTTGGCGCTGATCACGGTGGGTCCCTGGGTCGGAAGACGCCACGGTGGCTGGCATGGAGGAGGAGAGTGTACCGTGGCCGCAGCGCCCCCGATCCTTCCACCACAGGCATGCGGCAGCTCGGCGGAGTGCCGGCCAGAGGGCCCCGCCAGTCGTGGCTCATCTTTGTTGGCAACGCCGACGAGGCTTCGGATGGTGGCTCTCCACTCATCGAGTTTCTCCGCAGCAGGAGGAAAGTCGAGGAGCAACTGCGCGCGTGCCAAAGCTTCCGCTGGCGTGGGTGGTGGCGAAAGCTGCATGGACCGTGATGCGCTCCGACTTCTAACCATGTTAGAAGGAGCTCTATCATGCCCAGCGGTTGTACGCCGTTTTTGCCAGAACTTCGGCGCGCATGCCGGCCTTCTACGTCCCGCGAAATATGCACATGACTCTTCCCACGACGGTGTCCAGGGTCGCCAGCATGGTGACGCTACTTGCCGCGCACAACCTGGAACGAGCGCGTCGGGGGCGCCGGCGTAGGCGCCTCGGAAGACGCCGTGCCGCCCGTGGGTGGCACGACACCACCCCTGGAGGGCCCCGCGCCGCCTGCGGGGGGCCTGGCTCTGTATTTGGATTTGGTGGCGTGTGGCCCATCGTCTCGCACACGAATGGCGCCGCTCGCTAGGCTTTGGCTGCCAGAGCGATGCTGGTGTTTGCGAGCCCCGCCTCGGCTTCCGTCCGTGAATGCCCCACCACTCGCCCGCACTGGTACGGGCTGTTCGGCCCCCGACGAGCCGATCGCCATGATCGTCTTCTTTTGGGAGCCATGGCGATGAAGAACTACTAAACTAACTGCTAGACCGGATTCTCACAACTGCGTACCCCCTACCTGGCGTGCCAGAGATGTCGGTGGGGAACGACACCTATGGGGTCACTGGGATCCCTTCTATGGTTGTCAGGCATGGGGTTGTGCGAAGAGCGGGTCTGACGGTCAGCACACAAATTGTTTACCCAGGTTCGGGCCGCGGAGACGCGTAAAACCCTAGTCCTGCTTTGATGTGTATTGAGGTGTTCTTGTGTTCTTGAACTAGCTGCGGTGGCTCTCTAGTCCAAAAGATCTGAATCCCTCTCCAGTACGCCTCGGGCCTCCTTTTATAGACAAAAGGGGTTTCCACAGTGGCACACAGGAGGTGGAAAGGTGTACAGGGGCAGAGTCTATCCCCTGGCACCGCTGGACAAACGCATTTATTGTGCTGCCGAAGTGCCCCTCTTGCTTTATTGGGGACGGCAGAGAAGCTCGTCCCAGCTGTCGTCGCCTCGCCTAGTTCCGCGTGCGTCCAAGCTGACGAGGCATTGCAGCGCCATGTTGGCTGGCCGCTGGGCTGGCGTGGTGGTGGATCCTTCACGAAGATCTACATGCCACCATGCAGGTGCTTGTTGAGTTGGTGTAGAGGCCGCGCGCTGCCACGCAGTTGCCTGCTCAGCTGGTCGAGCTGGCAGCTGTATGGGAGCGGTGGTGGAGTCTTGGCGGACGCGGGCCTGGCTGCGGCCTCGTAGACGTCCTCGGCAAGGGTCTTGCTGAGGTCCCGGCAATGGTCTCCCTGCAGCACCGCGGTCGTCCCCGACAAGGATCTTGTCGGGGGTCTCGTGGATCTCCATGGCAAGAATCTCACCAAGGGTCGTCGTCTTCTCGTTTCCATCTGATCTTGTGTGTCTATGATCTCTACAAAGATTTGCATGCCACCACGGAGGTGCCTCCCGAGCCTTGGTTCCAATATGGCGTAGGAACCCCTTAGGCTCAAGGGTGCGCACTCTGCTGGTGTCAGGCAAGTTGCCCCGGCAAGGATCTTACCGAGGCTGCGGAAGTCACCCCGGCAAGAGTCTTGCCGAGGGAGTCCACCTTGCCCTCTTGCTCTCTCTGCAACTCTGGTCTTGGTGTTGCTCTGGTCGTCTTGTGCTCCGGTATCCCTCCTCTGCCCTGCTTAGTATGGTCGTGGGCACAACTCTAACTGCCCATGCACAAGTAAAGGGGTGCAAAAGGAGAGCCCCTACTTTTGTACACCGACAATCATTTTCACGAAGGACATTATAAAGATGAAAACATGATGCAACCTCAATTCCATTTTTGTAGTTTTCTTTTTATAAACCAAACTAGCGATAAAACAAGAAACTAAAATATTCAATTGCAAGATCTAAAGATATACCTTCATGCACTCACCTCCTCGGCAACGGTGAAGAAAAGAGCTTGATGTCTACTACGCAACTTTATTCTTGTAGCCTCGTGTTGGGCCTCCAAGTGCAGAGTTTTGTAGGACAGTACAATTTTCCCTCAAGTGGATGACATAAGGTTTAACAATCCTTGGGAGGCATAGCATGAAGAGGGTCTCTCTCAAACAACCCTACAACCAAATACTAAAAAGTCTATTGTGTCCCCAACACACCAAATACAATGGTAAATTGTATAGGTGAACTAGTTCGGTGAAGAGATGGTGATACAAGTGCAATATGGATAGTAGATATTGATTTTTGTAATAGGAACAATAAAAAATAGCAAGGTAGCAAGTAACAAAAGTGAGCACAAACGGTATTGCAATGCTTGAAAAGGAGGCCTAGGGTTTGTACTTTCGCTAGTGCAATCTCTCAACAATGCTAATCTAATTGGATCATATAACCATCCTTCAACGTGTGATGAAGAATCACTCCAAAGTTCTTATCTAGCGGAGAAGATAAGAAGAAATTGTTTGTAGGGTACAAAACCACCTCAAAGCTATTCTTTCCGATCAATCTATCCTAGCGTTCATACTAAAATAACACCAAGCTATTCTTTTCGATCGATCTATCCAAGAGTTCATACTAAAATAACACAACATGATACACATCAACCAACTCTAATGTCACCTAGATACTCCAATGTCACTGCGAGTATCCGTGAGTTGATTATACAATATGCATCAAACAATTTCAGATTCATAATACTCAATCCAACACAAAGAACCTCAAAGAGTGCCCCAAGATTTCTACCGGATAAACAAAGACGAGAATGAGCATCAACCTCTATGCATAGATGAACCCAATGTCACCTCAGGAATCTGCGAGTTGAGTGCCAAAACACATATCAAGTGAATCAATATGATACCCTTTGTCACCACAAGTTTTCATAGCAAGACATACATCAAGTGCTCTCAAATCCGATAAAACGAAATCTCAATGGGAAAACTCAATTCACAACAAGATAGAGAGGGGAAAACACCATATGATCCAACTATATTAACAAAGCTTGCGATACATCAAGATCGTGACATCTCAAGAACACGAGAGAGAGAGAGATTAAACACATAGCTACTGGTACAAACCCTCAGCCCCGTGGGTGGACTACTCCCTCATCATGGTGGACGCCGGGATGAGGAAGATGCCCATCGGTGATGATTTCCACCTCCGTCACGGTGTC
Source organism: Triticum urartu (assembly GCF_056163025.1). NCBI lineage: Eukaryota > Viridiplantae > Streptophyta > Magnoliopsida > Poales > Poaceae > Triticum > Triticum urartu. The sequence goes on from NC_141875.1 coordinate 564,153,759, forward strand.
GGAACAGGGTCTAGATTAGTTTTTCATGGCTATAGAGGCTTGCGGTGGCGGAACTTCTGATTTAGAAACTCCCGAAGGGTTTCTAGAATATTTGGCAATTTATAGGGCGAAGAGGCGGTGCGGGAGGCCACCGAGGCGGGCACAACCCCCAGGGCGTGCCTGGGCCTCCTGACGCGCCCTGGTGGGTTGTGCCCACCTCGGGCCTCCCCTCGGGTACTTCTTTGGCCCACCGGTGGTCTTCTGGTACAAAAAACATCTCCAAAAAGTTTCACTGCGTTTGGACTCCGTTTGGTATTGATTTTCTGCGATGTAAAAAACATGCAAAAAATAGCAATTGGCACTGGGCACTATGTCAATAGGTTAGTCCCAAAAATGATATAAAGTTGCTATAAAATGATTGTAAAACATCCAAGAATGATAATATAACAGCTTGGAATAATAAAAAATTCTAGATACATTGGAGACGTATCAGTAGCCCGCCATGGACGAGGGGCATGGCCTTGTCTTGTCTTTCTGCTCGAACTCGTGCACCTCGTGTCCTCTTGGTGATCCGTGGGTGTCGTTGATCCCCTCATTTGGCCTCCCATGCTCCGCAGCCTCGCTCCGCTCAAATCCATGGCTCTGGCCGCCGCCCAGCTCGCCGCCTCCATCGCTACAGCCCACCCTAGCGCCACCGACCACCAGCGATGGATGCGCACGAGCCCCAGCTCCCCGTAGGACCCATCCTCGGGCCAAATGAACGTCAGAGCAGCGTTTGTGGCAAGCCTCCGCCGTGACTAGACATCGTCGGCGTCTAACCGGTGGTTAACCACATCATCTATCTATCTATCTATACCTATGCTAATTCTTGACTCCCTACAAATTCCCATGTTAATTAGATTTTACGAGCCATTAATCTAGCGTGGGACCAAGTTATTATGGTGTTGATTAACCGGTTAGAAATTTCCACCATAACAAAAAAAAAGTTTCCAGATCTAACATCCATTGTTCTCAAAAAAAATCTAACTCTCTATGTAAAGAGTCTAGGCAGGCAGCGTACAAACTCCCATGTTACTCAAAAAGGAAAAAAGATCTAACCTCCGTGTATAGAGTCCAGGCAGCGTACAAACTCCCACGTTAATCCAAAAAAAAAATTTAACCTCCGTGTATAGAGTCCAGGCAGCAAACAAACTCCTACGTTAATCCCAATTACCATGGAGTTCTTCCCAACTATCCCACGAGAGAGACTTTTCCTGGCCGTGCATGTAAACATATGTATATGTATAGTGCCAAAAGTTGCACATCGAACAGGGGATGCTAGCCAACCAATATCCGAATCTATGTTGGTCTTCTACACCGGAGGCAGCGGCTTTTGCGGAGTGCATCGGCGAGCGAGCGGTTTGTAGGCGCTCGGCAGTGACAGCAGGATGCATGCACTGATGCACTGTTTTACACACCATTAAATTCATCATAGAATTCTCATTGGATCAACCAACAGTTAGAAGAACACAATTGCATCTTCTTCCTTGGGCGGATGGAATTTTCTATAGATGTAGTTGTTTCCTCTCCACACAACTTTTAAATTTAACCTCCCACCAACACGTATCCAACCATCAGCCCCCTAGGTAACCCGATTCGATTTTTAGATTATCCAATTGGCATCGGCTAGCGTGAAAGATGTTGTTCGATAGTACACATACGTATCAGGCACACAATCGTACTAAAGTTAGATACTCATATTTCGTTGATTTAACTTCAAGAATCCAACTTTTAACATGTACCATTGTACCATGACTTTGAGTTGGTTTTGCAGGTTGAGCTAAATGTACTGTCCAGTTCCTGAACCCTAGGCTTTCAAACAATTGCTTCGATCACATTTAAAATTTATTTCAAACTTAAGGTATGAGTAGACTTGGATCGGATAATATATTTTCTCTGTGACTTCGTCATTCATAAGTCATAACAAAAATAGCTTCGTCATTCATGACTTTGAGTTGGTTTTGCAGGTTGAGCTAAATGTACTGTCCAGTTCCCGAACCCTAGGCTTTCAAACAATTGCTTCGATCACATTTAAAATTTATTTCAAACTTAAGGTATGAGTAGACTTGGATCGGATAATACATTTTCTCTGTGACTTCGTCATTCATAAGTCATAACAAAAATAGCTTCAAACAGTGTATTAAACTTTAAAGTGAATCAGTTTGTGTCAGAAACATAGAAGATGTAGGTACTTCTACAATTCCTTATGTAACTCGGATCTAAGCATCAGTATATTTGTACTATATATGTTTTTCCTTCTCCTTGCTTTATGATCCCATTATAAACGTGTTCTACATTTTATATGAGCTGGTACATATACATCTGCCTATAGAAGTACACACTGCAAAGTTCTTTTCCTGTGATTTTAGTTTCCCTCTGAAGATAAGATGTCCATGATTTAGAATTCGAATGATTTTCTTATCAAAATTCAGTTTTCCTCATACAAAGCAATTCGCTATTTCCTCACGTGGAAATGAAATATCAAGTACATTGGTTCACGAAGTCGTACTTGGTTTAGCCACAAACATGCCATGAACTAACTTACCAATTCCTCATGTTTCCTATAGGTCAAGTATGGTTACCTTTTTTTGCTCCAGACATTTTGTTCAACCATAGCCCCCTTAATATAACATGCATCTTTAATTTTAGAGGAGTCCCAAGTCCCAACTAAAAGACATATAATGATATCGACATTACATTATATTAGTTTCCTATGTTAATACACCCATGTTAACTTGATTTTCAGAGAGCTTATACCAATTCTTTCTCTTCTATATAGCTTTTCATTAATGCATGATTTTTTAAAAAATTATAAAGATTTAATGTGTAAATAAAATAGCTAGCCCGTGCAGTAGCACGGGTTGACGACTAGTTAACACTAATTAACCACCCCACAGTGGCTAACAGCTAGGCCCCACATCGGGTCAAAGTCTGGGACAACGCAGGATTAATTCCCACGTAACAGTGAGCCTATGACATGTGGGATCGCATTGTCTGGTTTGACCCTAGTCAACCCGGTTGACTGCTGACCTATTGATGATGGAATGCTGACACGGTAAATCCTTTTCTGGATTTATTTTAATTGAAAGCAATTAGGAAATTCTAGAAAATGCTTTCAACTTCAAAAATTCATAGAAAATAATCTATAACTCAGATGAAAATAATTTATATAAGAAAAATGATCAGAAAAATATGAAGAATCTGTTTATGGCATTTTTCATGCATGTTTGAACAACTTAAAGCTGATGTATACAAAAATCTGAATAAATGGCATTTGAATAATCATATATGGAGTTGAATTTGAATCTTTGGTTCAAACAAACTTCATTTAACTGGTTGCTAGTTGCATTAGCTCAACCAACAACATATTGCCATGTCATGATCATGCATCATATTGTTGCATTGCATTGATTGTGTTCCTTCTCTTTTGCATGTGCTTGTTCCCTCTCGGTAGATGTTTTCCGACGTTGAGATCAATGTCAATAATGAAGACACAATGCTATCTTTAGAAGTGCCAGGCAAGCAAACCCCCTTTGAGCATTCCGATACAATCCCACTCTCTCGCTCTTGCTCTCTTTTACTGCATTAGGACAACGACGATTCAACTATTACATGTTGCGGTAGTTGAACCCATTCCTCTGCATGACCTGTCTTTGCCATATTAAATAGTGGAAACCCACTAGCATGAGTAGGAGTTGTTTGAGCCATGGTGTGAGTACTCATTCATGCTTGCTTGTTATGCCTACTATGCTTAGAGTTGTGTTAGGTCTGATTCATATGTGATGGATTGGGATGGTGGTGAACATGTCCTATTGTTGAGAGCTAAGTGTGTGAACATGATTTGGTAAAGGTAGCGATGAGAGGCCATGTAGGAGTACATGGTGGGTTGTCTCATTGAAGACGTCCTCGGGAACTGAGTTCTGTGTTTGTGATCTAAGAACAACTACTACCACACATTGGGCCCTCAAATATGACCCTGCTTGACTTATTAACCCCCATGTACTCTGTCCAGGAGTTGCAAGTAGTTTCTGGTGTTTGTAGTTTGCTTGAGGTCGTACATAGAGCTGACCCGAGGGGTAGGCTATGATGCGGTAGGCAAGTGGAACGGTGTACCAGGGCACCCATTTGGTGGGCTTGGGAACCCTGCACACATCATTTGGGGTCGTAGTGGAAACCTCGGCCGGACTTCCTTGCAGATGGAACTCAAATAGGCGATAAACCTGGACTAGAGACTTGTGTGGTTAGTCAGGTCATGGTCTACACCCACACCAGCTTTCGCTTGAAGTCTGTCGAGCACATATCATGTGTGAAGAAGTATACCCCTGCTGGGTTATAAATGATGTATTCGAATAGCCGCATCCGCGGATATGGACTACTAAGAAAGCTTATATGGTCCATAGATAACTAGAAGTGGATACTCTAAAATGCACAAGATAAGAGTGAGTGCTATGGATGGCCTTCTTGTTGGGAGACAGGAGCAAATCCATAGTGGTGTATTGATATGGTGAATACGTGGACCAAGAAAATACGGGTAGTCATAGTACATGATAGCCACTGAGTCAAAGCTGACTTGCTGCAGTCAAACTCCACAACCCCATTGTTGATACCGATGCATAAGTAGTTAATTCTGATGTAAGTCTTGCTGAGTACATTTGTACTCACATTTGCTTAATTTATGTTTTTGCAGAGGAGCCTTCGGTCTCACTTTGGATTCCTACGATGAGTTCAATGTTGACCAATTAGCTTGAAAATCCCAGACAAAGGTCTGGTTCCTATGGAGGGTCTTGTAGAAAGTCACGCTTGTCAGCCTTTTTCTTTTCTAGTTGTTTAAGGAAATATGCCCTAGAGGCAATAATAAAGTTGTTATTTTATAATTCCTTATATCATGGTAAATGTTTATTACTCATGCCAGAATTGTATTAACCGGAAACTTGATACATGTGTGGATACATAGACAAAACTCTGTGTCCCTAGTAAGCCTCTACTAGACTAGCTCGTTAATCAAAGATGGTTAAGTTTCCTAACCATAGACATGTGTTGTTATTTGATGAACGGGATCACATCATTAGGAGAATGATGTGATGGACAAGACCCATCCGTTAGCTTAGCATGCTGATTGCTTAGTTTTATTGCTATTGCTTTCTTCATGTCAAGTACATATTCCTTCAACTATGAGATTATGCAACTCCCGGATACCGGAGGAATACCTTGTGTGCTATCAAACGTCACAATGTAACTGGGTGATTATAAAGATGCTCTACAGGTATCTCCGAAGGTGTTTGTTGGGTTGACATAGATCGAGATTAGGATTTGTCACTCCGAGTATCGGAGAGGTATCTTTGGGGGCCCTCTCGGTAATGCACATCATAATAAGCCTTTCAAGCAATGTGACTAATGAGTTAGTTATGGGATGATGCATTACACAATGAGTAAAGAGACTTTCCGGTAATGAGATTGAACTAGGTACGAAGATACCGACGATCGAATCTTGGGCAAGTAACATACCGATGACAAAGGCAATGAGTATGTTGTCATTGCAGTTTGACCGATAAAGATCTTTGTAGAATATGTAGGAACCGATATGAGCATCCAGATTCCGCTATTGGTTATTGATCGGAGATGTGTCTCGGTCATGTCTACATAGTTTTCGGACTCGTAGGGTCCGCACCCTTAACGTTCGATGACGATTTGTATTATGAGTTATGTGTTTTGGTGACCAAAGATTGTTCGGAGTCCCAGATGAGATCATGGACATGACGAGAAGTCTCGAAATGGTCGAGTGATAAAGATTGATATATTGGACGATAGTATTCGGACACCGGAAGTGTTTCAGAATGTATTGGGTACATATCAGAGTGTCGGGGGGGGGTTACCGGAACCCCCGGGGGAAAGATATGGGCCATAGAGGGGAGGGGAGGCAGCCCACAAGGGGTGGCGTGCCCCCCATGGGGAGTCCGAATTGGACAAGGGGAGGGGGCATGCCCCCCTTTCCTTCTCCTCCTCCTACTCCTTCCCCCTTTCCCCTTCTGGTAAAAGGAAAGGGGAAGGCCGAATTGGACTAGGGGTCCAAGTAGGGCTCCTCCCACTTGGCGCGCCCTAGGCCGGCCTCCTCCCCACTCCCTCTTTTATATATGGGGGCAGGGGCACCTTTAAGCACATCAATTCTTTCTTAGCCGTGTGCGGTGCGCCCTCCATAGTTTACTCGTCCGGTCATATTGTCGTAGTGCTTAGGCGAAGCCCTGCGCGGATCACATCACCATCACCGTAACCACACCATCGTGCTGACGAAAGTCTCCCTAGACACTTTGCTGGATCAAGAGTTAGAGGGACATCATCGAGCCGAACGTGTGCAGAACTCGGAGGTGCCGTACGTTCGGTGCTTGATCGGTTGAATCAAGAAGATGTTCGACTACATCAACCGCGTTAAGCTAACGCTTCCGCTTTCGGTCTATGAGGGTACGTCGACACACCCTCCCCCTCTCTTTGCTACGCATCTCCTAGATAGATCTTGCGTGATCATAGGATTTTTTTTGAAATTGCATGCTATGTTCCCCAACAGTTGTGGGCGGTGATCGTCATACTTCTTACCACCAATGTCTTATTTTGATTCAGCGGTATTGTTGGATGAAGCGGCCTGGACCAACCTTGCATTACCACGTTCATGAGACCGGTTCCACCGACAGACATGCAACTAGTTTTGCATAAAGGTGGCTGGCGGGTCTCTTTTTCTCCAACTTTAGTTGAATCGAATTTGACTGCGGCTGGTCCTTGTTGGTTAAAACAACAAACCTGATAAATCACCACTGTGGTTTTGATGCGTAGGAAAGAATGGTTCTTACTAGAAGCCCGTAGCAGCCACGTAAAACTTGCAACAACAAAGTAGAGGACGTCTAACTTGTTTTTGCAGGGCATGTTGTGATGTGATATGGCAAAACATGCTGTGATATACATTATTGTATGAGATGATCATGTTTTGTTAAAGTTATCGGCAACTGGCAGGAGCCTTATGGTTGTCACTTTATTGTATGAAATGCAAATGCCATGTAATTGCTTTACTTTATCACTATGTGTTAGCGATAGTTGTAGAAGAAATAGTTGGCGAGACGACCATGATGCTATGATGGAGATCAAGGTGTCAAGCCAGTGACGATGGATATCATGATGGTGCTTTGGAGATGGAGATCAAAGGCACAAGATGATGATGGCCATATCATGTCACATATTTTGATTGCATGTGATGTTTATTTAGGATCGAGAAGAGGTGTCTAGAGGGTGGGTGTCAGTGTCAAAACCGGCGGATCTCGGGTAGGGGGTCCCGAACTGTGTGTCTAGGCCGGATGGTAACAGGAGGCAAGGGACACAATGTTTTACCCAGGTTTGGGCCCTCTTGATGGAGGTAAAACCCTACGTCCTGCTTGATTGATATTGATGATATGGGTAGTACAAGAGTAGATCTACCACGAGATCAGAGAGGCTAAACCCTAGAAGCTAGCCTATGGTATGATTATATGTTGTGGTTGTTGTCCTACGGACTAAAACCCTTTGGTTTATATAGACACCGGAGAGGGTTAGGGTTACACAAGGTAGGCTACAAAGGAGGAGATATCCATATCCGTATTGCCTAGCTTGCCTTCCACGCCAAGTAGAGTCCCATCCGGACACGAGACGAAGTCTTCAATCTTGTATCTTCATAGTCTAACAGTCCGACCAATGGAGATAGTCCGGCTGTCCGGAGACCCCCTAATCCAGGACTCCCTTAGTATCCCCTGAACTAGGCTTCAATGACGATGAGTCCGGCACGCAGTATTGTCTTCGGCATTGCAAGGCGGGTTCCTTCTCCAAATACATCATAGAAGAACTTGAAAACGAGGATAGTGTCCGACCCTGCAAAATAAGTTCCACATACCATCGTAGAGAGAATAATGTTTTCGCAATTCTAATTTGCTGACTTGTCTTGACAGTATGACATTTTGTCATGGCCCGGTGATTATTCGAACCGTTCCCTTTAACCAGCCCCGCACATAACGCGAGGCAGTTTTTCGACATGTCTTGTCAAAGCAGAGATTGTGTCCTCTTATTACGGGATTCTCATCAATACGGGCGTGAGTAACCCAACCGCGCCATCAATTACAGCGCTTGGTGGATAAGAGAGTTTTACCAGGCAAGTGGGAACGCTTAGTTTCGTCCGCCCATATAAAGGGATAAGGATTCACCTTCTTATCCACGCCTTCTTCCTCCTTTGCTCATCCGTTTTCGCACACTCGAGCTCTAGCGCCCAAGTCCACACTTCCCACCTCAACCTTCTCCAACCATGTCCGAAGTGGGAGGCAGGTGGATGGTCTCCTCCGTCACGGAGGGAGACATCAAGAAACTGAGGAGAGCCGGATAAATGCCCGACGACATCGCGCACCGGCTCCCAGATGAGGGGCAGCTCACCCCCACCCCCAGGCCCCATGAGAGGGTAGTATTCCTCACCCATTTCCTCTGCGGACTAGGATTCCCTCTCCATCCATTCGTCCGGGGGCTCATGTTCTATTACGGCCTGGATTTCCACGATCTGGCCCCGAACTTTATCCTCAACATCTTGGTGTTTATCATCGTGTGCGAGGCCTTCCTCCGCATCAAGCCCCACTTCGGCTTACGGTTGAAGACCTTCAATGTCAAGCCGAAGGTGGTGGGAGACCGCCAGGCGGAGTGCGGAGGCGCCATGGTGGGCAAGATGCCCAACGTAACATGGCTCGAGGGCTCCTTTGTGGAAACCATAAAGGGTTGGCAATCGGGGTGGTTCTACATCACCGAGCCGCGCGACCCTGTATGGGCAGCAGCCCCCGAGTTCCGATCTGGCATCCCCACGCGCCTCACCTCCTGGAAACAGAAGGGCCTATCCTGGGGTAGTTCAGAAGAGCTGACCGGACTCCAAACATGTATTCAAAACATGGTGAACAAGAAGCTCAAACTTGTCAACATGGTCCAGGTCATGCTCCACTGCCGGATTCTCCCGTGCCAACAACGGGAGTTCAACTTGTGGGAGTTTGACCCAGCGCGGCACCGAACTCTGAACAGGCTCTTCGACACAACTCACGAAGATGCCTGGAGGGTGCTGTTCAAAAGCGCCGAGGTCCCCCCTCCCATTACTGAGGATCGTGGATTCAGTGTGAAGCACCAAGCCGAAGCGGTAAGCTGCTTTACCTCTCGCAGGATACTTATTTTTTATAGGTTGACTCCATGCGAGATCTAAACTCCCGTACCTTTGACAAGACTGGCAGGAGACGGCCGGACAGATCGATTGTCCGGCTCCTTTGCCCGAAGGCCCAGCAGACGCTCTTCTGGCGAAGATGCTGACTCCGGCTGCTTATACGGTGCCGAAGAAGACCAAGAAGGCCAAGGGAACCCAGAAGAGTTCCTGACGCTAGGCGTCGTCGAACTCACCGTACGATGACTCTGCGGCGCACTCCTCCCTCGAAGACGAGGAAGAAGAAGAAGATTCTCCCCCTCCTGCAGGGGGAGATAAAAAAAGGAAGGCCGCCCTAACTGGGGGGGGGGGGCGAAGGGTCCAAGAAGGGAAGGACTCTCCTTCCGGACAGCTCCACCGCCGCCGACGAAGACGAAGACGAGTGGTTGCCCAGGGCCAAGCCCCTGGGGAGATCATAAGTATTCGGATACCAGAGTAACTCGTAGCATTACTTTTTCGCACTGCTTTCCCTAACGCCGAACATGATTATGTAGGCCGCCGCGAACCAGCATCGATGTATCATCGGACGGCTCCCTGGGCTCGTCGGACATGGATAGCGATCCAGTCCCGACCGCCACCTCCCCTCATCCTGCTGACGGCGCTGAGGTGCTGTCTCAAGAGGCACCGGGTCGAGGGGAGACAATCCTGGAGGCGCCTCAAGGCGACCTTCCGGACTCCGGGAGCCGAGGGGACGGGGCCCCTGAGAGCTCTGAGTTCGGCCCTCAGCCGAACACCGCGCCGGACCTTCCAGCGGTTCCGGGCTCGGGCAGGCGGCCTCCTTCTAAGAGGGCAAGACGCCTATGTCGGTGACCTCTGTCCATCCAGAGGCGCCGGACAATCTGCAGGAAGTGCTTCGCAGCGCTTCCATCGACGAGGAGCACCGCAATCATGAGTGCGGTGATCCAAAAGGTTCAGTCCGCCAAGAGCGGATTGACTGAAGCCTGTGCCAGCCTTCTAACAGGCTTTGAGGTAAGTGTTTTAAAATGTAGTAGAAATATTACCGCATAGACAGTAGTCCCTGATGCTTTGTTCGGTGTTCACAAAGAAAAGCCAAACAGAGGATCAAATAATATCGTAGGAGTCTAATATAAGTATGTCAATATGCATATGCAGGCTTCGTTGCTGGCGTCTGCCGCACTGACTGCGGAAGTCGCCATACTGAAGCAGGACCTCGAGGGGTCCAGGAAAGAGCTCGGCCTTGCCAAGAGGCAGCTCGAGGAGAACAAGGGTAAGTAATACCCTGTCTATAGATATGTATATATAAAGGAAGACGCGATTGCAAAATGACAGGATCAACATATATTTGCCAGGGGCCACGACCGAGGTGGCGACCCTGAAGCAAGCGCTAACCAAGGCCGAGGATATAACGGCCAAGGAGCGCACTGAGCGAGAGAAGCACGAGGCTCGGGTGGGTGAGGTGGAGCAAGAGCTCCAGGCTCTCATGGTGAAGCACGAGGTGTTGGAGCTTGACTCAAAGACGCGGGACTCTGAGCTTGCCGCGGCCCTCGAGAGCGCAAAAAGTGCCAAGGCCGAAGCCCAAAAGGCCCTCCAGGAGATCGATGCGATGAAGAAGATAGCGGCGGGTAAGGCTTTCTATATGCAAAGCAAGCATGTAAAAGTAAATTACCGATTACTTACCCGAATCCGGAGCTCTCCAGGAGCATTCGCAGATTTGTCCCGCAGTGTTTCCGATGCTGCACAATTTTACCAGGCCGAGGATGGAAGCTCAATGGAGAAGCTGTTCTGGTCTCAGTATGCTGAGGCCGAACACTCGGTGTCAATGAGCGACCAGCTGAAGCAGATGGTCGAGCTACATAAGGCGGCCGATCTGGCCATGAGGAGCTTTATAGTCTGGCTGAGGCCTGGCGACGCCCTTCCGAACAGCTTTTTCGGCCTGGTGAGGCGGCTTGTGGATGCCTGCCCGCGGCTGGAGATCGTCAAGCGATCGGTCTGCATTGAAAGTGCACGCCAGGCTTTTGCCCGTGTGAAATTGCAGTGGATCAAGCTGGACGCCGTGAAGCTGATCAAGGAGGGGCCACCGGAGGGCAAGGAGCACCGCCACCCCGAGATGTACTATGAGGGTGTTCTGCCGGGTGCCCGTCTCATAGCGGACGAGTGTTCCAAAGATGTAATATTTGAGTGAGACTTGCTCGTTTTATCTTGTATTTATGAAAACTTGTTTCATATGCACTTTGCAACGCTTGTTTGAATTTAAAATATTACCTTCTATTTGGCTGTTTATCCAATCTGAGAGATGGCTAGTCCTCGGCTTCTGCCCCCATGCCACGAGTGCTGGGGTGTTTGGGATAAACCTGAGCACTCTTGTTCCCATGTTTGGGTCCTTCGAGGGAGGTACTCAGCACAGTGAACAAGGCAACCGGACTAATAATGCTTTATCACTCTCACTTAGCCATAGAATTCTATAATTTAAAATTTCGGCGAAGCCCCTGGTATTCGGAAGGCCGAATTTGGGGCGCGATACACGCCTTTAAGCCGGACAGGGCAGGCCCCTCGCTCTAAGCGGCATAAGTCTTTAGGGACTCGAAAACCTCGCCGAACAGCGACCAGTCTCTCACCTTATCATGACAGTCAGTTTTAGCTTTCTCTACTGAGGTGCTGAACCCAGTAGAACCGGGGCACAATCGCAGTAGTTCTCATAGCGCTACCTTTGCCGATAGAGCGGAACGTAAGGTACCAAAACATAGGAGCCGGGCAAACCCAACATTTGACCTAAGACATGATTCGGAGCTGATGCATATAATGCTATAAGTTCGGGGTGCCGCACTTGTGAAAGTGTTCGGACTTTTCACACCGTATTGTGAGGTACGTAAGCCCCTGGTGTATTAGCCGTACCAAGGTGTACAGTTGCAAGGCATCATTAATGAACACATAGATATATATATATATATATATATATATATATATATATAATAGGAATGCAACAATAGTCGTAATGTCATGAATTGTTTATTAAAAAATTGCGTTTAAGCAGAGTGATACAGATAGTGTGATAAGCAAAGAGTAGGACTATGTCCCTTCCAAGGGCAAGCTGAGGCATGATATTAAATCGAATATTTCACTCGTTACTGTATTCCACTTGGGAATTCCGTGGTAAGACGTAGCTGTGTGCCTCCTTGGTTGCTGCATCATGTGTTCGGCAATAGTGCTGCCGGACAGTGTTTCTAGAGATTAAGGTCCTAAAAAAAGAAAAATAACCAAATGGGAAGCCCCTAGTGCGGTTTAGGCCGCGTCTTGGGGCGTGCCGCAGTTGTGCCCCCCTCCCCACCTATGCCCATGGTATTTTTAATGCGTAATTATGTACGCGCGGCACGAGTTTCGCCGTTGGGTTGGGATTGGGGTGGCTGCTGTATTGCTACGCGAGCTCAGATTGCGCCAGGCGGTCTATTTGCCGATTTCCCCGAGCGCACTTGAAGGTGTCCGGGCTTTGAAGCGCCGAACTGGTTGATTGCCTTGAGAGGCTGCTTTGCGCTTCTGCTGCGAGGGCCGCGGTGTGCTCCTCTATTCGGAGAGAGCGCTCTGTGTTTCCATTGACTGTAATAACTCTGCGAGGTCCTGGCATCTTGAGCTTGAGGTATGCATAATGCGGTACTGCATTGAATCTAGCAAATGTGGTTCGCCCGAGCAGCGCGTGATAACCACTGCGGAATGGGACTATATCGAAGATTAACTCTTCGCTTCGAAAATTATCCGGGGATCCGAAGACCACTTCCAGTGTAATTGAGCCTATGCAGTGGGCCTCCACACCTGGAATGACGCCTTTAAAGGTCGTTTTTGTGGGTTTGATCCTTGAGGGGTCTATACCCATTTTGCACACTGTGTCCTGATAAAGAAGGTTCAGGCTGCTGCCGCCATCCATAAGGACTCGAGTGAGGTGGAATCCGTCAATGATTGGGTCTAGGACCAGTGCAGCAAATCCGCTGTGACGGATACTAGTGGGATGGTCCCTGCGATCGAAGGTGATCGGACAGGAGGACCAAGGGTTGAATTTTGGGGCTACTGGCTCCAACGCATATACGTCCCTGAGCGCATGCTTCCGCTCCCTCTTGGGTATGTGGGTTGCGTATATCATGTTCACCGTCTGCACTTGTGGGGTGAACCTCTTCTGTCCTCCGGTGTGCGGCTGCCGGGGCTCCTCCTCGTCATCGCTATGCGGCCCCTTGTCCTTGTTTTCGGCAATTAACTTGCCAGCCTGCTTGAACACCCAACAATCCCTGTTGGTGTGATTGGCTGGTTTGTCTAGGGTTCCGTGTATTTGACACGAGCGATCGAGTATACGGTCCAAGCTGGACGGACCCGGCATACTTTGTTTGAATGGCTTTTTCCGCTGGCCGGGTTTAGAGCCTTTGAATCCGGCATTGACTGCCGTATCCTCGGTATTTTCGCTATTAATGTGGCGCTTATGTTTTTTGCGACGTGACCTGCTATTGCCATCCTTGGTATCCGGGGTACCATGGTTCTTTGATATGTTATTACTGCGAGCCAGCCAGCTGTCTTGTCCCGCACAAAAGCGGGTCATGAGCGTCGTGAGAGCTGCCATAGATTTCGGCTTTTCCTGACCAAGGTGCTGGGCTAGCCACTCGTCTCGGATGTTGTGTTTGAAAGCCGCTAAGGCCTTTGCATTCCAGACAATCGACGATCTAATTTTTCTTTGTAAGGAACCGAGTCCAGAATTGCCTGGCCGACTCTTCTGGTTGCTGAATTATGTGGCTCAAGTCATCGGCGTCTGGTGGTCGCACATAAGTGCCCTGAAAGTTGTCGAGGAATGCGGCTTCTAGATCTTCTCAACAGCTAATGGAGTCCGCTGGCAAGCTGTTAAGCCAATGCCGTGCTGGTCCTTTGAGCTTTAGTGGGAGGTATTTGATGGCGTGTAAGTCATCACCGCGGGCCATGTGGATGTGGAGGAGGAAATCCTCGATCCATACTGCGGGATCTGCTGTGCCGTCGTATGACTCAATATTTACAGGTTTGAAACCTTCTGGGAATTGATGTTTCATTACTTCATCTGTGAAGCATAAGGGGTGTGCGGCGCCTCTGTATTGGGCTATATCGCGACGTAGCTCGAAAGGGTCTTGCCCGCTGTGTTCGGCCCGGCCGGATTTGCTTTTATTGTATCCGGCGTGATGTTTATCGTCTCGTAGAGTAGTGCGCCCTCGTGATCCGTAGATCGATCTTGCATGCTTTGCTTTGTCCTCCAATATGTCTCGCAGGTCTGGGGTATCTCCCCATGCCTTTTTATTTGAATGGCCTCGGGGTGGAGGCTGAGCTTTTGGCTGGAATGCCTCTCTATCGTGGCCACGAGGTGGCCGATCAGCCGTATCATATGCTTCCTCCTCCAGTCGGGGTAGTAACCTGCACTTTGGGTAATTCTTGGAGGGGCGCTTGAGTTTATATTCCTCGGCCGCGAGGACTTCAGTCCATCTGTCAGCTAGCAGATCTTGATCAGCTTGAAGCTGCTGCTGCTTTTTCTTCAGGCTATTTGCCGTGGCCATAAGCCGGCTCTTAAAGCGCTCTTGTTCGACGGGATCCTTTGGTACGGCGAATTCATCGTCGCCGAGGCTTGCCTCATCTTCGGAGGGGGGCATGTAATTGTCATCCTCCTCCTCTCCATCTGCCGCTCTCTCAGGAGAGCTGGCTCCTCCATCCTCCTGCTCTGAATCTTACTGGAGGGGAATGTTGTTGTCTTTCGCACTTTCCGGAGTGTTATTATCTCCTGTGCCGGTATGACCACTTTTGCTTTGGCGGGACCTAGAGCGGCGCCGCTGACGTCGGCGCTTGGGTTGCTTCTTGGAGGGGTCATCCTCCGCTATCTCATCGCCATTGCCTTCTTTGGGTGTATCCACCATGTATATGTCATATGACGAGGTGGCTTTCTAGTGCCCTATAGGCGCTGGTTCATGTTCGTCTTCTACATCGTCGTCCATACCGTCGATGTCTTCGGAGTCGAAGTCGAGCATGTCGGTTAAATCATCGATAGTGGCTACAAAGTGGGTGGTGGGTGGGCGTCAAATTTCTTCGTCGTCCGCATCCCAATCCTGTTGGCCATAGTCCGCCAAGGGCTCTCCTGACAAAGAGAGAGACCTTAGTGAATTCAGAACGTCGCCGAGGGGCGAGTGCTGAAAGATATCCGCGATGGTAAATTCCATGATCAGCGCCCAATCGGATTCGATTGGCAGGGGCGCGGACGGTTCGGAGTCCGGAAAAGAGTCCGGCACCTTGGAGTCACGGGCTTCGCAGAGGATTAGGCTGGTGTTCGGGTTGATCGCCGTTGAGACTGCAGCCCCTGAGGCGGTGTCTAGCCACCCGTCCTCGATTGGTGCAGTTGGCTCCGAGCTAAGGGTCAGAGCTGATGCGGGCGCGGCCTCTGGGGTACTGTTCGGCGGCAGAGCTAGGTCATACCCGTCATGACAGTGTGGCGCGCCCGGCTGTGTCTCGAATCCGTCGAAGATTAAGTCTCCGCGGATGTCGGCTGTGTAGTTCAAACTTCCAAATCTGACCTGACGGCCAGGGGCGTAGCTTTCAATCTGCTCCAGATGGCCAAGCGAATTAGCCCGCAGTGCAAAGCCGCCGAATACGAAGATCTGTCTAGGGAGAAAAGTCTCGCCCTGGACCGCATCACTATCGATGATAGTAGGAGCCATCAAGCCTAACGGCGACGACACAGAGGAACTCTCAATGAAAGCACCAATGTCAGTGTCAAAAACGGCGGATCTCGCGTAGGGGGTCCCGAACTGTGCGTCTAGGCCGGATGGTAACAGGAGGCAAGGGACACAATGTTTTACCCAGGTTCGGGCCCTCTTGATGGAGGTAAAACCCTACGTCCTGCTTGATTTATATTGATGATATGGGTAGTACAAGAGTAGATCTACCACGAGATCAGAGAGGCTAAACCCTAGAAGCTAGCCTATGGTATGATTGTATGTTGTGGTTGTTGTCCTATGGACTAAAACCCTTCAGTTTATATAGACACTGGAGAGGGTTAGGGTTACACAAGGTCGGTTACAAAGGAGGAGATATCCATATCCGTATTTCCTAGCTTGCCTTCCACGCCAAGTAGAGTCCCATCCGGACCCGAGACGAAGTCTTCAATCTTGTATCTTCATAGTCTAACAGTCCGGCCAATGGAGATAGTCCGGCTGTCCGGAGACCCCCTAATCCAGGACTCCCTCAGTGGGTGATTAGACCATTAACAAGGAAAATAGCAGTTTTTAATTTCTTCAAGTTAAGATGGAGTTTTAGCACAAGTTTAAACATTCACAATACATTTCAAGCAAGCATGGCAAGAGTATACAAGCAGCAGCAAGTAAAGCATGCAAGTTGCAAGAAAGTAAAGGAATGGGATTAGAGTGTGCAAACGCAATTGGAGACGCGGACATTTTTGGCGTAGTTCCGATAGGTGGTGCTATCGTACATCCACGTTGATGGAGACTTCAACCCACGAAGGGTAACTGTTGCGCGAGTCCACGGAAGGCTCCACCCACGAAGGGTCCACAAAGAAGCAACCTTGTCTATCCCACCATGGCCATCGCCCACGAAGGACTTTCCTCACTTGGGTAGATCTTCACGGAGTAGGCGATATTCTTTCCCTTACAAACTCCTTGGTTCAACTCCACAATCTTGACAGAGGCTCCCAAGTAACACCTAACCAATCTAGGAGACACCACTCTCCAAAAGGTAATAGATGGTGTGTTAATGATGAACTCCTTGCTATTGTGCTTCAAATGATAGTCTCCCCAACACTCAACTCTCTCTCTCACTGATTTGGATTTGGTGGAAAGATGATTTGAGTGGAAAGCAACTTGGGGAAGGCTAGAGATCAAGATTCTTGTTGTTGGAATGGAATATCTTGGTCTCAACACATGAGTACGTGGTTCTCTCTCAGAAAATGAATGTTGCAAGTGTAGGCACGTTATGATGGCTCTCTCCACAAATGAAGAGTGGGTGGAGGGGTATATATAGCCTCCACACAAAATCTCCGTTACACACAATTTACCAAACTCGGTGCGACCGAATCAAGAAACTCGGTTAGACCGATTTAGTTCAAAATGTGAAACTCGGTCAGACCGATTTAGTTCAAAATATGAAATGTAAGAGCATGTGAATGCATAATCATGATAGAGCAAGCAATGAGTTACATGTATCTTGGCTATATGCGTCAGAGCAAATGATATGAATATAGGAAGTGTACCTCCATGTTCATGATTCCTTCTTGCAAACAATATGTACAGTAGCAAGAAATCATCATGCACATGAGTGTGATGCATATACTTACCTTGTGGTCTTGAGGAAGCTTTGGAAGAGATGAACTTGAGTAAACAAGGTTAGATAGCACATAAACATCTATTAAACAGAGCAAACAGCAACCCACAAGAGTACCAAGATTGGGATGGCATGTAGTGAGTGAGTACTAGGTACTCTATAGGATATAGACATGTCCCCAAAGCGGTAAAGATATGCAATGAATTCGAAGATCTCCTTCCCTTATATGTCTTTATCCCCCTGAATGTTATACGGATAATGGGAGAAGATAGGGTAAAGAAAATCAGAGAAAAATAGGAAAATCAGAACAACACAGTCGTAACACATACTAACTTGTCTTTCCCCTCTTAAAGACATGTGAATTCTCTCCTCTTGAATACCAAGCATCTAGGTGATTAAGCATTCTCCCCCTTTGATGTGATCTCCCCCCCCCCTTTGACATCAATTTCCAAGAAGGGATCTTCTGGAGTGTGAGTCAAATAGGTTTGGTCCTTGAGTCACATGACAAAGCAGCATATAGAATGTGATGCAGGTAGAGGACAAGAATCATTGAGTGGAGCTGGAACAAATATGTAGGATGTAAATGACAAAGTGTCTCCTCAGCATTGAAATCGGCAATACCGAGTTGTTTGCTTCGGTGGCACCGAAATGGTTCGGTTGGGCCGAAAGAGACAAACCGCTGTGTCCGAGTTCAACACAGAGAGAGAACAATTGTCATCTCACCTCACTAGGCAAATAAGATCTCATAAAGATTTGCAGGGAATTTACTTAAGGATTTGCAATGAATTGGATGCAGGGAATGCAGAAAATAAAAGATAAAATAAAGAAACCTAGATAAAAGGGAAAAAGGGAGACAACCATGCAAGATATAAATGCAAGGACACAAGGAAACACTAGAGAACTTCATCTAGAATTCGTCGGTGACGAAGTCACCTATGTTAGAGTATATTGACTGAGGAGTCAAGTGAGAATACTTGATCGTAGGTCATACTCGTCGTTTAAGCTCAAAATGGGGTTGCCATTTTTCATTTAAGCATTTTGATGTATTCACATCTTTTTGACCTGCTTTGACCCATGACTTGGGGTAAAGCTTCTCTAAGATGGAATAACATACCTTGGTGGTGGTGTTGAACTTGATCATGTAGTTGAACTTGTGTGTGATGCTCAAGGGTGACGCAGCTCATCAATGAGTTGCAAGCACCATTTGTAGTTTTAGTTCATCTACCTACATGGGTTAGTCTTGCAAGGAAGAGCACTTGTGTAACCAAAATGACAATCATGAAATTTGATACCAAATGAAATTTGATATAGAAAAATTGTCAAAGGATATGTTGAAAGGTTTCATGCTTCCTTGTCTTCAACCAACACATTGTAGAGACTTGGTGATGTAGAGATTTCTCAAGATGTGAGTGATTTGCAATCTCATAGATTTAGATTCATCCAAGTACCTACAAGGGTTAGATAGCATGCAAGGGTGCAAATATATATCCAAGACATATGATCATCATCATAAGAGAAATATCAAGGATTAGTCAAAGGCTCATGCCTTGCATGTATCCAAACGGAGTTTCTACTCCAAGGTTGAGGCAAAAATGTTCAATTCACCTCTCAAACGGAAAAATACTTTCTCATCAAGAGGTTTGGTGAATATATCCACCAATTGCTTATCGGTACGAACATGCTTAAGATTAATGTCTCCTTTAGCAACATGATCTCAGATGAAATGATGACGAACTTCAATATGCTTAGTTCGAGAATGTTGCACGGGATTGTGAGAAATCTTAATAGCACTTTCATTGTCACAAAGCAATGGAACATGTTTCACATAGATCCCATAATCTTTAAGAGTTTGGGTCATCCAAAGTAATTGAGCACAACATGAACCGGCGGCAATGTATTCCGCTTCGGTGGTAGATAAGGATACCGAGTTTTGTTTCTTGGAGGACCAAGACACAAGATATCTACCAAGAAATTGACAAGTACCCGAAGTGGATTTTCTATGAACCTTGTCTCCGGCATAGTCCGAGTCGGAATAGCCAACAAGATCAAAAGAAGACCTCTTGGGATACCAAATGCCAAAATTTGGTGCATGAATTAAGTATCTCACTATCCTTTTCACAGCTTCAAGATGACATTCTTTGGGGGCTGCTTGATATCGTGCACACATGCACACATATAGCATAATATCGGGATGGGAGGCACATAGATATAACAATGAACCAATCATAGAGCGATAATCTTTTTGGTCAACCGGCTCGCCATCCTTGGTGAAGTCAAGATGTCCACCAGTAGGTATGGGTGTATTCATACCTTTGCGTTTCTTGCATGTTGAACTTCTTGAATAGGTCCTTGGTATACTTTGTTTGTGAAGCAAAGGTACCCACCTTAGTTTGCTTGATTTGTAAACCAAGAAAGAACTTGAGTTCACTCATCATAGACATCTCAAACTTCTCCGCCATTAGCTTTCCAAACTTTTCACTAAAATGAGGGTTAGTCAAACCAAATATGATATCATCAAGATAAATTTGGCACACAAATAATTCACCATTAACCCTTTTAGTAAAAAGAGTAGAATCAATTTTTCCAATCTCAAAGCCTTTTCAATAGGAACTTGGTCAAGCATTTATACCACGCTCTAGGAGCTTGTTTAAGACCATAAAGAGCTTTGTGAAGTTTGTAAACATGGTCGGGTTTCTTAGGATTAACCAACCCGGGAGGTTGTTTAACATAAACTTCCTCCTCAATTTCACCATTTAGAAAAAGCACTTTTAATGTCCATTTGGTACAAGGTAATATCATGGTGATTAGAAAAGGCAAGTAAGATGCGGATGGACTCAAGTCTAGCAAGGGGGGCATATGTCTCACCATAGTCCATACCTTCTACTTGAGTGTAGCCTTGGGCGATGAGACATGCTTTGTTGTGAACGACTTTTCCATCTTCGTCTTGCTTGTTGCGAAACACCCATTTGGTATAGATGATGTTGTGGTTGTTGTCGGGCTTCTCAACCAATGTCCACACTTGGTTTCTTTCGAAGTTGTGCAGCTCTTCATGCATGGCATTTATCCAATCCGGATCTTCCAATGCTTCTTCAACCTTCATAGGTTCAATGCTAGAGATGAATGAATAATTTTCACAAAAATTTGCCAAACGAGTTATAGAGTGAGCGATTCTCCCGGTTTGGAATCATTGAAGATTTGCTTGATGGGATGGTCTCTTGTGACTCTTGATCTAACTCGTGAGAGCTTTTGTTTGAGTCGAGGTGGAACATCTTCTTCATCATCTCGTTCTTCCTCTTGGCCTTCTTCGTTGTTGACATTGTCATTCTCTTGTCTAGGTGGAGGAGGCTGATGAGGTTCATCTTGGTGTACTTCCTCGTTTTCTTCATCTTGGCATGTCCCACTTGTGGATGCCTCTGTGTCAACTCTTGGTTCACCTTGTCGTGAGGTAGAAGCTTCCACTTGGACGGACGAGGTACTCTCCTTCACCTTCGTTGGATGAATCTTGCCAATAGACAAGTCTTGGATTGCTTCCGAAGGATCTTTGTCTCCTACATCAATTGGCAATTGCTGTACTTGCGAGCCGTTAGATTCATCAAACTTCACATCTACAGTCTCGTCAACCTTTCGGGTGAAATTGTTGTAGACACGATAGGTGTGAGAGTTTGAGCCATAACCGAGTAGGAAACCCTCATGAGATTTAGGAGGAAATTTAGAACGATGATGCTTATCAAGAATATAGCACTTTGAGCCGAATACTCGAAAGTATCCAACTTGGGGTTTGTTACCAGTGAGAAGCTCATATGTCGTCTTGACGAGTAGCTTGTGAAGATATAGATGATTTGTTGCATGACAAGCTGTCTCAACCGCTTCCGCTCAAAAGTGTTTTGGCGTCTTGTACTCATCAAGCATCGTTCTCGCCATCTCAATAAGAGTCCAGTTCTTCCTCTCAACAACTCCACTTTGTTGAGGTGTGTATGTAGCCGAGAACTCGTGTGAAATCCCGTCTTCGTCAAGAAAGGTATCCACGTTTGCGTTCTTGAACTCCATTCCGTTGTCGCTGCGAACCTTCTTGATCTTCACTTCAAATTGATTTTGGTCCTTCCTAGCGAAGTTCTTGAAGATCTTTTGGACCTGCGATTTATCATCAAGAAAGAACACCCACGTAAATCTTGAAATGTCATCGACTATGAATAGACCAAATGAGTTTCCACCGAGACTTTTGTGTAGATCTACTGAGCAGATTAGATTTGTGTAAATATTATTCTCTCTATGGCAATATGTGGAAACTTATTTTGCAGAGCCGGACACTACTCTTGGTGTTTACAATCTTCTATGAAGGACTTGGAGGAGGAACCCGCCTTGCAATGCCGAAGACAATTTGCGCGCCAGACTCGTCGTCATTGAAGCCTGGTTCAGGGGCTACTGAGGGAGTCCTGGATTAGGGGGTGTTCGGATAGCCGGACTATACCTTCAGCCGGACTCCTGGACTATGAAGATACAAGATTGAAGACTTCGTCCCGTGTCCGGATGGGACTTTCCTTGGCGTGGAAGGCAAGCTTGGCGATGCGGATATTCAAGATCTCCTACCATTGTAACCGACTCTATGTAACCCTAACCCTATCCAGTGTCTATATAAACCGGAGGGTTGTAGTCCGTAGGCAATCAACTCCATATACAACAATCATACCATAGGCTAGCTTCTAGGGTTTAGCCTCCTTGATCTCGTGGTAGATCTACTCTTGTACTACCCATATCATCAATATTAATCAAGCAGGAGTAGGGTATTACCTCCATCGAGAGGGCCCGAACCTGGGTAAAAACATCGTGTCCCTTGTCTCCTGTTACCATCGATCCTAGATCCGCCGGTTTTGACCCCCTACCCGAGATCCGCCGGTTTTGACACCGACATTGGTGCTTTCATTGAGAGTTCCACTGTGTGATCGACAAAAGGATCGATGGCTCGCCTGTAGATCAACTGCAACTTCGGCATCTTCGTCACCAGTTCGACTGGTCACCTTGGTTCGACCAAGAATTGCGCCCCGTGTTCAGGTCACCATGTTCGGACGAGGGACTTCATCAAACATCAACTCCGATCCCTATCAAGATCACGGAGGAATTATCTATGGAGCTCGGGGGCTCAACGTCAACATTGCCCTTAAGCGACCGTGCTGTTTTTTTGGACAGCGAACTCGTATCTGCCGCCACCACCTCCTCGAGTATCGCTTTGACGATCGCTTTGGTGGAATTGTGTGGAATTGGGTCTATAACAACCCTGGAAAATTTCGTCGAGTTCCGATGGAGGAATCTCTGGCAATCCGGGATATACCGGAGCCCTGTCAAATCTGGACGGGAATCTGGACGAGTTTAGGGCGTGGTGTCTAGCTTCTAGCTCGGACGTCCTTTGGAAGATCCAACCGTTGGTCGTCTACGGAATTCCTGTATCTACCACCCCTCCGAATTTCAGATCGATCCGACCGTCCGAACTCCGAGAACCTTCCGATTAGTGTATCACTTTTCGGATCTGTTTTCTGCGCGAAAACGAATCCAACCCGAGTTCATCTTTTTTATGAACGGGATTTCGGACATCCCTTTTGAAGGAAGTTCCGTATGGGGTATTGTGTTTTGTTCCCGAACACACCCCACTAACTTTAAGATCTTTTGAACATGATCTTCAACATCATGCTGGTGTCAAACCAGTCCAGCAATATTATTCCACGGCTGCCGACCTGCGCTAGACACGTCGTCACTTTAGCCGAGCTCAACTTCTTCGGATCATTATCTCGGCAAGCCGAACAAGAGTCCGGCATCGTGAAGGATAAATCATCATCAACATCGCCGCCCCACGGATTACACGGAGCGGGCATACCGGCATCGTCGCACGGTCGCTTCATCACGCCGGCATCGACCACGTCACGACCTGCATCGACAGGGCCGCACTATTGCTTCTTCAAGCTGGTGTCCATCACGCCGACCTACTTCGACATCTCGGCTGGACCGGGGGCTTCGCCATCTCTTCATCAACCTACTCCGGACACTTCGGCGTCACTAGCCGACCAGCTCCGTCACGTTAGCTGGGCCGAGGGCTTTGCCTCAGCGAGCCAATCTTTACCAGCATTGCCATGCTGTCGTTTTAGCGCCCATCAGGCAATGGGTGTGCGGATCGAGTCCCAATTTTGGGAATCACCTTCCTTCGAATGGCTACGACAAATAAACCAGGTGCTATCAATCCTAGTATTTTTTGCTTGTTTGGGTTCATTTTTCCCAAGGAATTATTACTCTGGTTTGTCCATCATATGTACACACGTCCATCAAATGGTGGACGCATTAACGACAGTCGCATGGTGGTTCGGTCAGTTTCCATACATAGTCCGGCGAACGCCGCATCCGGAGCTCGGACCGACTTGTGAATTCAGGCTTTGCCACGCCTTTACCGCATCACGCCGACGCCCTGCATCGACATTGACTTCGGCGCCAGGCCATGTTTCTTTTATTACTCACTTTGCATAAATTATTTATTATGCAACGATTTTTTTAATTATCATTATTACTATTATCTCTAGTTTGCACTATTTTTTGTGCACAGGAAAATGATCCGGGGACTTCGGCGTCACTCTGTCGGTCTGCATTGATCGTGCTATGTCACCACTTCGGCATGTCAAGCTCTCCGCTCCGCCACCTCGGGACCGGCTTGGGGGATGGAACCTTGCCCCGCATCAAGCTCGGACCGCGTCATCAATACCGAACACATTAACCAGCTAAGTCGCTTTCATGGTCAAAGCTTTAATTTCTAACTTGTGTTTTGTTCGACCAAGCATTATACTTTTTTGGGAAAAAGTTGCTTGTAAAATTTTTTGTTGTCCAAACTTTGTTTGCGACACACAAATTCAAGGACCCAATTCACTTGGGGGCTTCCTTTATGAAGCTTTTCCTCTTGCATGTGATTATACTTGTACAGCTTCGTTCCTTGTTCATGTATTATGCCACAATATGCACCATATTGACTTAAGCGATTTGCAAGCTGGGTTGCCTCGCTCCTGTGTTTACCCCTACGTTCCCGATTGTTCGGCTAGGGAGTAAAGGGAGCACCTCTGCGATTGTCACGATTGGGTCACCCGAGCTGGACCTCAGACTGGGTGAAGCCGAAAGCTAGCACTCTTATATTTTTCAATGATGGTCGGCACACAACAGAACTCATGAGTACAAAAAATTTATTGCACAAGTCTCATAATAACAATGAGCACCGAAGAAAGGTTTCGGTGGGGGTACTATTTTCTTCGAAGATGCTTCTTACACTTCACGGTAATATAGCATAAGTTCCCTAAGCACGCTTTGTCTGTTACAGCCTTATGGCCTGATTGCCTGGTTATTGGAAACACCGTCGATATTCTCGACAGATGGAGTACATAACACTTTTCGGTCCTTGACCGAAGAGGGAGAAGCCGACAGTCGGTTAAGACGCATTTAAAGTTTGGTTGAACATAGATATGATATAAGTACTTCGGTACATGCAATCATTCTTCTACCCAAGTCACTTGGGGGCTCTTAAGTTTATTTGAGCCGTTTTATAATAAGTGTTCTTCTTCTTAGTCGTTGCAAAGTTTTATTATTATTATTTATCACTCCTTTTTTTGACACGAGTGCGCGGTCACTAGCCGGGGAGCCTAATTTCTCTCTCAAAGCCGCTAGAGTTTAGTTTGCTAAACTGTCCTGATGAGAAGTACTCTGCCCTCGGGATAGGAGGTTGAAGCCGTAGGCTGACCCGCTCGAAGTCTTGAGATAGGATGTATCATGCTAAAGCACGACAGAAGCACTTCTTTTTTCTCAGACCAACTTTTGGATTGGCATGATATTGTTCGGACGTCATGTTTTTACTGATGTTTCTTGGTTTTCCAAGCTTTTTGGCACTTTTAAACTATTTGTGCTTTTCCAGCATTAGTCTCGCAGTGCAACGCCGGACACCTTTAGGGATTCGGCAAAAACTTTCTCAGATATTGATATATATGCATCGGTTTCGAATTGTGTCTTCGGTCAATAGTTGGGTTGCCCGGCTCCTGCGCTTGCCTCCTACGTTCCGCTTTGTTCGGCTAGGTGTGCAAAGGGAGAACCACTGCGATTGTGCTTCCAGCTCACATGGTTAAGCACCTTAGTGGAGAAAGCCGAAAACTGACTGTCACAATAAGCGTAAACTGGTCGGCGATCCGATGACTATGACGGGCCATTCATAACATTGGCTGAAGTGTTTACGGCTTGACCTCGACTGTCGCCGAACACTACCGGGGGCTATTAACTGGCCTCCCAAACTAAATCCTTGATATTTTGCTCTTACATTCGAGCTGAGGTTTCATGATCATGCTTAGCATGACAACCCAAAGAAAGGAACCGATAGCGGGACTATTTTCTTTGGAATTCATTTCTTCTGTTAAACAGTAATATAACATATCTCTATGCGTACCTTTGTTTATAAAACCATATGGCCAGATTGCCTTGTTTGTTGTAAATCTTTGCCCTCATAAAGGCTTTATAAAGTAGGACAAACACTCCTCGGCTACTGGCCAGGAGGTGGGAGCCGATGGTCGGTCAACAAAGTTTTGTACAATGCGGATCCGAGCATTAATGACGTAAAGTACTTGGATACATAGAGTCATTACACATAATTTGTGATTTTACTATGGATATTGATCCTTAATTCGGCCACCCGTGCCCGCATTAACGCTCGGGGGCTACTGGGCTTCGGGCTTATTATTTACAGATATTAAAGGGGCACATCGATCCCCTGATCTGGTGTTGCCACCCGACCAGTGTCTCGGGGGCTACTGCATTGCTTGTCCAATGCAGAAAAATTTATGTGCAATATAGTTTCCGAGGAGATTTTGATCCTCAGGTTGGTTGGCCGCACCCAACCTGAGTCTCAAGGACTGAGCACGCCGCTTTTAGTGTCTCAAAGTATTCTGCCGAGCTTGGACTTGATCCTCAGGCCGATTTTGCAAATCAACCTAAGTCTCAGCGGCTACTAGGATCAGCGGTCTTACGTCATCCTTCAGGTGCATCTCGGCAGAGAATAAATTGCACCAATAAAAAATATTGACAAAAAAATCGGCCCATAGTCGGGGTGGTGCACCACCTCGGAAGCAGTCCGGCATAAAGCTCGGGCGCTAGTGGCTGGCTCCATAGAGGGCATTTCCGGCATTAAGCTCGGCTAAACTCCTTCAAAACTTCTTTGAACCAAGGTGATTTACGACACCTCGGATACAGTCCGGCGTTGGAGCTCGGATAGATAGTCCGGCGTTGGAGCTCGGATGCATTCCGGCGTTAGAGCTGGGAAGTGCGGACTTGGGCGCTGGAGCTCGAGTGCGCGGAAAATGGATAGGCAAAGGAGGAAGAAGGCGTAGGTGAAAGGGTGGATTCTTATCCCCTTATATGGGCAGACGCAACTACGTGTCCCCACCAGCCTGGTAAAACTCGCTTATCTCCAAGCGCCGTAATCAATGGCGCGGTTGGGTTACCCACACCTGTATTGATGAGAATCCCGGAATGAGGGGACACGATCTCTGCTTTGACAAGACGTGCCAAGGAAACCGCCTCACATGACACGCTGAGGTGCGACAGTAAAGCGATTCGAATGAAGGCTTGGCCGTGGTGATTGTC
Organism: Triticum urartu; assembly: GCF_056163025.1. NCBI lineage: Eukaryota > Viridiplantae > Streptophyta > Magnoliopsida > Poales > Poaceae > Triticum > Triticum urartu. The sequence goes on from NC_141875.1 coordinate 564,180,931, forward strand.
ACGCTACGGAATACATCAGCAGATTAGATTTGTGTAAATATTATTCTCTCTATGGCAATATGTGGAAACTTATTTTCCAGAGCCGGACACTACTCTTGGTGTTTACAATCTTCTATGAAGGACTTGGAGGAGGAACCCGCCTTGCAATGCCGAAGACAATTTGCGTGCCGGACTCGTCGTCATTGAAGCCTGGTTCAGGGGCTACTGAGGGAGTCCTGGATTAGGGGGTGTTCGGGTAGCCGGATTATACCTTCAGTCGGACTCCTGGACTATGAAGATACAAGATTGAAGACTTCGTCCCGTGTCCGGATGGGACTTTCCTTGGCGTGGAAGGAAAGCTTGGTGATGCGGATATTCAAGATCTCCTACCATTGTAACCGACTCTATGTAACCCTAACCCTATCCGGTGTCTATATAAACCGGAGGGTTGTAGTCCGTAGGCAATCAACTCCATATACAACAATCATACCATAGGCTAGCTTCTAGGGTTTAGCCTCCTTGATCTCGTGGTAGATCTACTCTTGTACTACCCATATCATCAATATTAATCAAGCAGGAGTAGGGTATTACCTCCATCGAGAGGGCCCGAACCTAGGTAAAAACATCATGTCCCTTGTCTCCTATTACCATCGATCCTAGACGCACAGTTCGGGACCCCCTACCCGAGATCCGCTGGTTTTGACACCGACAATAGGTGTTGGGACCAAAGAGATCCATATGAAGTTGCTCGAGCGGTCTTCTCATGGTCATGATGTTCTTCACGGGATGACTTCCTCCAACTTGTTTTCCTGCTTGACAAGCACTGCACAATCTATCCTTGTGAAATATAACATCTTCCACTCCAAGGATATGATCACCTTTAATAAGGTTATCAATATTTCACATGCCCACATGACCTAACCTTCTATGCCACAACTAACCTTTAGAGGATTTAGAAATTAAGCAAGTTCTAGGTTGAGTCTTTTTAGTGCAATCAACAATGTAAAGATCACCTCTACGTATACCGGTAAAGACCATATTATGATTATCTCTACGAAACACTTGGCAATCTACTTCAGTAAATAGGACATTGAAGCCAAAGTCAACAAGTCTAGATACGGAAAGTAAATTATAGCCAAGAGATTGAACAAGCATAACATTTTGTGTGGAGCTATCATGTGAGATGGCCACCTTACCAAGGCCAACCACCTTACCCTTTGCGTTGTCACCAAAAGTAACATACTTTCGAGGGCCGTTGTTTTCAGCAAGCTCACAAAACATGTCCTTGTCTCCGATCATGTGATCGGTACATCCACTATCAAGAACCCATTGCTTTCCTCCAGCCATGTAGCCGCGAAGATTAGCCATAAGACCAAAGTGTCTCATAGACTCATCGAGATCAGAGTCACTATCATCATCCTCATCATAGTATCCACGTTCAACATCGTATTGTGATTGATCAATTCCTAGATAGAATGATTCATTAGATAAGTGATCATAACAATGTTCATATTTATGAATTCTAATGGTTCAGAGATGATATTGCTAATGATTCCAACATCTTCTTTGGCACGCATGAGGTTACTAAGCTCAAATAAACAATCACCAAACTTAGGATCATTGGAATTCATCTTACTCAACGCAATAGACTTGTGAAGAATCTCATCTAAGTTTTGCAAGGAATAGTTTGGAAATCGCTCCTCAAGAAATCTCCATATGGTGTAAGCACAATCAAGAGCAGGAAAGCTAGCAATCAAGTTTCTAGGTAATCCTCTAGTGATTAAATTGGCAGTTCGAAGATTATGGATCATGTCAATAGACTCATCAAGATTAGGATGCAAGGGGTGCACAAGGGCTAGTAATGTACTTGTTCAAGTGATATTCATTGAAAATCTCAAGCATCTCATTTTTTCACTCATGAAAGAACTCTCCATCAAGTATATATAGGCACTCTACGTCTAAGACTCCCCAACATAGACTCATCCATCTTCCTCCAATGGTGATTAAACAAAAGCAATGAAGACCAATGCTCTGATATCAATTGTAGGATCGAGAAGAGGTGTCTTGTAGCGCCCCCAGACCAATGTGCCACATGTCTTCCTGTTATTCGCTGTCGTTGCCATGTCATTTGCTTGCGTGTTGCATTTCATCATGTCATCATGTGCATTGCATCATCATGTTTTCAAAACTTCCATCTGACCCGGCCTCCTCGTTCTCTCCGTTGTCCGTTCTGAGCCCAGACACACTTGCACGCGCCCGCGGCATGTCCGAAATAGTTTTTTATAAGTGGCCGGAAAATGTTTTCGGAATGGGCTGAAAGTTGGCGTGCGGTCTTATTATAGTGTAGGTAGACCGCCTGTCAATTTTCGTCGCATTCGGAGTTCGTTTGATAGCCTAACCGTTAAACTATAGCGACATTATAGTCGGTCTAACGTCGGACGTTTTCGGTCTCTGGAAACAGTTGCCGGGCTGCACTCCTCTCCTCTCATCTCAGCCCAACCTCTCTTCACAGCCCACTAGCCCACCTATCTAACCCCCCCTCCGTTCCGGGTCGTCCGATCGAGATCGAATGGCTCCGAAACGGACTAAAACCCCTAACCCTAGCTCCTCCTGCTATTTATAGAAGCCCCCCTTGCCATTTTGGGCCTTTCCCTTCCTCCTCCTTGAAATCTGCGCCCCCAATCATCAGCCAGCCGCCTCCCACCTCCTCTCCTCAATTTCCGGCGCCGCCCACCCCTCCAGCGCCACATGGCGGGCTCCCAGTGGCCAGCCGCTGCCACGCAGACGCCCGTGGCCAGTGGCAAGCCGCCACGTTGCCTCCCCGTTCCCTCCACCGCACCGCGGCCCGCCAGGCCCGGCCGCAGCCCGCCGACGGATCCCGCTCGCCCCGAGCCCCTCCAACCTCCCGCGGCTGGATCGGACAGCGCCGGATCCCCATCGCCGCCGTCTTGCACTCGCCGGCCACCAGAGCCTCGCCGCTGACGAGCACCTCCGACCCAGGCCATTGCCCCGCGCCCCCTCTCCTTTCTTCTTCCTCCGTTTCTCTCTCTCTCTGCTCCTCACCAGTGCCGCCTCTCTGCTGGAACCGCCGCTGCCATGGGAGTACGCTGGAGCCGGAGCTCCCTCGGCGTCACCCTTGCCTCCCGCCGCTGGATTTGCCCGAAAACTGAGCCGCGACCTCCGGATCCGTCATCCTCCGACGCCCTTTGCTCGGGCCCGCTGCCACCTGCTCGGCGGAGCGCCGGAGTCGCCGCCGCCTCACTCGATCGGGAGGTCCCGATCTAGTCGCCCCTCGCCCCGTTGACCTCGCCGGAGCCCCCCACCTTCGCCGCTCGTCTTCGTTGACCGTCCTCGTCGTCAGATCCGGTGCCCTCGCATCGCCCCGAGGCCGGATCCGCCGCCTCCGCTCCTCCCTGCCGTCGTCAGCGCCACCGTCGACCTCCCTGCTCGTGCGGGAGCACGAGGACGACGAGCACGCCTCGCTCGCCTGGGCCAGCCGGCCTCGTTGGCCCAACCACAGCCCAGCGCCTCCTCCGTGAGCCCGATCTGGGTCTGGCCCAGCTCCCCTTCGCCAGATCCGTCGGCCTCCCTCTGCTTCCAACTGGGCCATGGCCCATGGTGAGAAACCCCCAGCACCCATGTCCTGTTACGGCCTGCAGCTCTATTTCGGCCCGATATGTTTTTTTCGGGTCCTGCGAATTTTGACAATTATCCAGAGAATTACAGATTTGCAAAAAAACCCCTGCTGTTCATGCATATAATAACTTTCAAACCGTGCATCGGATTAAAATAATTTATATATGAAACTTGCTCAGAATTTTGTCTAGTTTAATAATATGTCATTTTCTTGCCATGTTAAAATGTTTAAAATGATGTTTGCATTATTTGCTCCTATGTCATGTTAAAATGATTTATTTCATCACTAAATAACCGTAACTCCGAATTTAATAAACTTTATATGTAATTGGGGTGGAATTTTGTCTTGTTTAACATGGTGCACTCATCTTGCATGTTTAACAACGCTAAAATAATGTTTAGGGCAGAACAGTACCAAACCTTAAATTATGCATATGAGGAGTTTCCGGAATTGTTGTTCGTTGCTTCCGGCCTCATTTAACCTTGACTAGATACGTAGTTTTCATTTGCTTCACCTCTTGCCATGTTAATCAACATTTAATATTGTTGGGGTACATAAACGAGATCGAACTAAATAACTTGTTGTGGTGTTTCGTTAATATGCAACTCGTTGCATATTGATCTCCACTTAATTTGTAGAACTCCTTGTGCACTTTGCCATGCCATGCATACTTAAACCGGACATGCGTCATACTTGATTGTGCATCATGCCATGATTATGTGATGGTTGTTTACCATGATTGTTTGCTTCTTTCCGGTGTTGCTTCTTCGGGTTGTTTCCGATAACGTCGCGTTTGTGAGGACCCGTTCGTCTACGTCCGTTTGTCTTCTTCATGGACTCGTTCTTCTTCCTTGCGGGATTTCAGGCAAGATGACCATACCCTCGAAATCACTTCTATCTTTGCTTGCTTAGTTGCTCGCTCTTTTGCTATGCCTATGCTGCGATACCTACCACTTGCTTATCATGCCTCCCATATTGTTAAACCAAGCCTCTAACCCACCTTGTCCTAGCAAACCGTTGATTGGCTATGTTACCACTTTGCTCAGCCCCTCTTATAGCGTTGTTAGTTGCAGGTGAAGATTGAAGTTTGTTCCTTGTTGGAAAATGGAGATGTTGTTCCTTGTTGGAACATGTTTACTTGTTGGGATATCACAATATATCTTATTTAATTAATGCATCTATATACTTGGTAAAGGGTGGAAGGCTCGGCCTTATGCCTGGTGTTTTGTTCCACTCTTGCCGCCCTAGTTTCCGTCATATCGGTGTTATGTTCCCGGATTTTGCGTTCCATACGCGGTTGGGCTATTATGGGAACCCCTTGACAGTTCGCCTTAAGTAAAGCTTCTCCAGCAATGCCCAACATTGGTTTTACCATTTGCCACCTATCCTTTTATTTTCCCTTGGGGGTCGCGCGCCCAAGGGTAATCATTATTTTACCCCCCCCCCCCCGGGCCAGTGCTCCTCTGAGTGTTGGTCCAACTTGTCAGCCGCCGGTGGCCACCAGGGGCAACTCTGGGCTGGCCTACCGAAAGTTTAGACAATCCGGTGTGCCCTGAGAAAGAGATATGTGCAGCTCCTATCGGGATTTGTCGGCACATTCGGGCGGTGTTGCTGGTTTAGTTTTACCCTGTCGAAATGTCTTGTTGTACCGGGATACCGAGTCTGATCGGAATGTCTCGGGAGGAGGTCTATTCCTTCGTTGACCGTGAGAGCTTGTGATGGGCTAAGTTGGGACACCCCTGCAGGGATTTGAACTTTCGAAAGCTGTGCCCGCGGTTATGGGAAGATGGGAATTTGTTAACGTCCGGTTGTAGAAAACCTGAAGTTGACCTTAATTAAAAATGCATCAACCGCATGTGTAATCGTGATGGTCTCTTTCCGGCGGAGTCCGGGAAGTGAACACGGTGTTGGAGTTATGCTTGACGTAGGTTGTTTTAGGATCACTTCTTGATCATACTTTTATCGATCGTGCTTTGCCTTCTCTTCTCGCTCTCTTTTGCGTATGTTAGCCACCATATATGCTAGTCGCTTGCTGCAGCTCCACCTCATACTTTTACCTTACCCATAAGCTTAAATAGTCTTGATTGCGAGGGTGCGAGATTGCTGAGTCCCTGTGGCTCACAGATACTTCCAAAAACAGCTTGCAGGTGTCGATGAGACCGTGCAGATGACGCAACCAAGCTCAGGAGGAGCTCAATGAAGATCTTGTCCTTTGTGTTGTTTTGTTTCAGTCGATCAGTAGTAGAGCCCAGTTGGGGTCGATCGGGGACCTTTGTCGCATTTGGGGTTGTTCTTTTATTTTGGTTCTGTAGTCGGACCTTGATTGTATCTGGTTGATGTAATGCTTTATTCCTGTATTTGTGTGAAGTGGCGATTGTAAGCCAACTATGTATCTCTTTTCCCTTAATGTATTACATGGGTTGTTTGCGAAGATTACCTCACTTGCGACATTGATTTCAATGCGGTTATGCCTCTAAGTTGTGCTTCGACACGTGGGAGATATAACCGCATCGAGGGCGTTATATGTCTAGAGGGGGGTGATTAGACCCTTAACAAGGAAAAGTAGCAGTTTTTAATTTCTTCAAGTTAGGGGAGTTTTAGCACAAGTTTAAACATTCACAATACATTTCAAGCAAGCATGGCAAGAGTATATGAGCAGCGGAAAGTAAAGCATGCAAGTTGCAAGAAAGTAAAGGAATGGGATTGGAATGTGCAAACGCAATTGGAGACACGGAGATTTTTGGCGTGGTTTCGATAGGTGATGCTATCATACATCCACGTTGATGGAGACTTCAACCCACGAAGGGTAACGGTTGCGCGAGTCCACAGAGGGCTCCACCCACGAAGGGTCCACGAAGAAGCAACCTTGTCTATCCCACCATGGCCATCGCCCACGAAGGACTTGCCTCTCTTGGGTAGATCTTCACGAAGTAGGCGATCTCCTTGCCCTTACAAACTCCTTGGTTCAACTCCACAATCTTGTGGGAGGCTCCCAAGTAACACCTAACCAATCTAGGAGACACCACTCTCCAAAAGGTAATAGATGGTGTGTTGATGATGAACTCCTTGCTCTTGTGCTTCAAATGATAGTCTCCCCAACACTCAACTCTCTCTCACTGATTTGGATTCGGTGGAAAGATGATTTGAGTGGAAAGCAACTTGGGAAAGGCTAGAGATCAAGATTCTTGTGGTTGGAATGGAATATCTTGGTCTCAACACATGAGTAGGTGGTTCTCTCTTAGAAAATGAATGTTGCACACACAAAATCTAACCATTACACACAATTTACCAAACTCGGTGAGTCCAAATCGAGAAACTCGGTCAGACTGATTTAGGTCAGAATGTGAACGTTAGGATTTTCGGTGGGACCGATGTGCTAGGATTAGGGTAAAACCTCAACTCGGTTTGACCGATTACACAAACTCGGTGGGACTGATTTTGGTAATAAGCAAAACAGATAGTTGGTCAGGCAAACTCGGTGGGACCGATTGCATATCTCGGTGAGACCAAAATAATTGCAACAGGCAACAGAGAGTTTGCAAGCCCATCTCGGTGAGGCTGAGATCCCATCGATGAGACCAAACTGATTAGGGTTTCTGGCAGTGGCTATGTCAAGTGAACTCGGTGGCGCCGAATAGATCAAAATCGGTGGGGCCAAGTTTGACTTTTGGTTTAGGACATATGTGGAAATGAGAAAGTGGTTGAGGGATTTGGAGCATATCACTAAGCACTTTGAGCAAGCAAGCCATTAAGCAACACCTGATCCCCTTTCAATAGTATTGGCTTTCCTATGGACTCAATGTGATCTTGGATCACTAAAATGAAAATGTAGAGTCTTGAGCTTTTTGAGCGTTTGCCAATCTTCTGTCCTTAGCATCTTGAAGGGGTTCCACATCCTCTTGTCCATGCCACACCTTTGTTGAACTTTCTCAAATATACTAGGTAAAAGTATTAGTCCAACAAGAGATATGTTGACATTAATTACCAAAATCACCCAGGGAGCACTTGTGCTTTCAGTTTATCTTCTATGCATCTTATTTTGCTTAGTATGGTGGTAGCATTATAAGATGATCCCTTACTAAAATTTTAAGGTATAAGTGTTCTCCCTGAGTATGCGCCGTTGCGACAGTTCTTCGTGCTAAGACACCACGTGATGATCGGGTGTGATAAGCTCTACGCTCACATACAACGGGTCCAAGACTGTTTTACACATGCGGAATACTCGGGTTAAACTTGACGAGCCTAGCATGTACAAACATGGCCTCGGAACACTGGAGACCGAAAGGTTGAACGTGAATCATATAGTAGATATGATCAACATAGAGATGTTCACCATTGAAAACCGCTCCATCTCACGTGATGATCGGGCATGGTTTAGTTGATATGGATCACGTGATCATTTAGATGACTTGAGGGATGTCTATCTAAGTGGGAGTTCTTAAGTAATATGATTAATTGAACTTAATTTATCATGAACTTAGTCCTGATAGTTTTGCATATCTATGTTGTAGATCAATAGCTCGTGATATAGCTCCTATATATTCTTGATATGTTCCTAGAGAAAACTAAGTTGAAGATGATAGTAGGAATGATGCAAACTAGGTCCGTGATCTGAGGATTATCCTCATTGCTTCACAGAAGAATTATGTCCTTGATGCACCGCTAGGTGACAGACCTATTGCAGGAGCAGAAGTAGATGTTATGAACGTTTGACAAGATCGGTATGATGACTACTTGATAGTTTAGTGTGCCATGCTTAACGGCTTAGAACCGGGACTTCCAAAACGTTTTGAATGCCACGGAGCTTATGAGATGTTCCAAGAGCTGAAATTGGTATTTCAGACTCATGCCTGTGTCGAGAGGTATGAGACCTCTAACAAGTACTTTGCCTACAAGATGGAGGGGAATAGCTAAGGCAGTGAGCATGTGCTTAGAATGTCTGGGTACTACAATCGCTTGAATCAAGTGGGAGTTAATCTTCCAGATAAGATAGTGATTGACAGAGTTCTCTCACTTCTGCAGGATGCTGCTAACGCGACACTACACAACAAAAAAAATACACTTCCGTGATGATACGTGTTTGTCATAGTAGGTCGATTTTTTGTCATGCATGTACATCCATGACAAATTTATGACATAATCAAGATAGTCATACCTGTGTTGTCGTAGAAGTGTTCCATGACATTACCAAAATTATCATCACGGAAATGTCCACTTCCATGATGATAAATCGCGCCTCACAGAAGTGCTTTCGTCAAGGGTGACCGACACGTGGCATCCACCGTAACGGAACGCCGTTAAGCTATCGGGTCGGGTTTTGGATCTGATAACCCGTTAACTGCCCCGACCAATGGGAAATTTCCACGTGTAAAATTCTTATTGGCTGGATGAAACACGTGTCAGCTCGTCAGTGGGTCAGATAGGCGCCTATGATACGTCGACAAGTGGCATGGCCCAACAGAGGCCCATTCCTGTGAAAAGGCCGGCCCGTTTGACTTGGTCAAAAGCTGGCGGGCCGGCCCATGGAAAGCCTGTTAACGGCCTGTTCGGATATAGCCCATTTACAGCCCGCTAACCCAGGGCCCGTTACGCCCTATCCGAATTAGGCCCAGTAGCTCATCTGGGCCATCCAATATGATTCTAGCCCGTTTTCACTTCTGGCCCATGTATGGCCCATGACGTCTTTCGGCCCATATGAGGCCCTATGTAACTCTTGGCCTACTAACGGCCCGTGGTGAAACTGGCCCGTACTGAACAATGTATCACTTTACACCCATTAACAGCCCGTGGTGAAACTGGCCCGTAATGAACAGTGTATCACTTTATACCCATTAACGACCCGTTATTCCGTTGGGCCGTTTCCAGCCCATGTTATCTTTCGGCCTTCTCAGAGCCCATTTATTCTTGGGCTCATTTCTAGCATTCGTTTACTTACGGCCCGTTACTGTCATTTTCTGCTTGTGGGCCAAATTCAGCCCGTGGTTACAGTCGGCCCGTTTGTGGTCCGTTAATACGTTGGGCTGATTTCACAGCGTCATCAAATACGGCCTATTAACGATGGCCCGTTATGGTCGGCCCATGAACGGACGATTCCAACTCTAGCCCGTTTACGGCCATAATGCGGTCTGTTTGGCCCATTTTTGGCCAATCGATTATACGGCCCGTATAAGGCCCATTGATAATACGGCCCACAGAAGGCCCATTGTTTCTACGGCCCATAGAAGGCCCACTGTTTCTACGGCCAGTAGGAGACCCAGTGTCACTACAGTAAATATTAGCCCATGGTTATTGTGGCCTAGTTTTAAAAATAGGTTATTGCAGCCACTAGCTAACCGCAGAAAAAGAACTACAATGACTACAAGCAAACAAATAAACAAGATAACAAGGAAATAAATACGCAAGCAACTAACGCTAGGCTATCACGGCTATTACACATATTACATCCACTGGGCATCAAAGTTCGCCACCAGTGCAAATATAGGGAACAAAGCAGCATATCATATACACTGGTTGTCAAAGTTGGCGACCAGCGCAAATAAACGCCGCAGCAAAACAAATCCAGAACTGAACCACTTCAGAAGATCTCAAGAAACAATATCCTGGGTACCCATAATGCTGGAAAGATGCTTAGCAAGCTCATTAACTTTCTCTTGTTTGGCGCTTAAATCCTCCAGCGCTTGCTGTTGCACCAGAAAATATGCATCTGAATTCTGCAGGGACTTCCTCAGTCCTTCAGCTTCCTGTCACAGCACATCTGATCGATGTCTTTCAACTTGAAGTTGAGACTCAAGAAGAAGAACTGATTCAGGCAGCGGGTTCAAAGAGCTTGTGCCAGCAGTAGTGGCCAGTAACTCGAACACTACATCAAGACAGGACTTTTGGGTTCCCTCACTGTCGTCAAGATAGTTTTTATCAGCTTTCTTGGAGACCAACAGGGATGTCTCACTATCTTGAACCTTATCTGCATTACTTCCTTTACCATTGGATAACGCGGTACTGTTCTCCAATATTTTGTCCGCATTCTAAAAGAGAAACAAGCAGACACATCACATGTTTACCATGTTGTATATGAAACTCATTTTGGTAAATGAGTTCAGTAGTAAAGTGGACAGGATAACAGCATGAAACAAACATATATCTATGTACCATGGTCACTTTATGGTCTATATCATTCTAGTTTTTGTTGCCAAATCAAGATAGAGACACAATTCAAATAATATTTGTTCAAGACAAAGCAGAATAGATGGAATATAAGTGTGGGTAACTATAGAGCAATAACAACACTTGTAATGTGCATGACATGAGAACATAACTGTTTATTCAATTGAAACTGAAATCAACATAGAGCAGGTTACAATAGCAAACCAGTTAAAGAAACAAGTTTAAAACATACCCGTTGCGCCATTGGAGTTTCAATTCCATCCTTCAAATTTGAAAATAGTTGGTATGAGTAAATACAGTCATGCAAGAGCAAAGGAGTATGAACCATAGCTACAGAACCTGACCTAAGAACAAATCTTCTTCTCCTTTAAGCGTTGAGTTGGGATTCGGAGTGGTGGTCCTCGTGCTTTGGGCACTACAGTTCCCTTACTAACTGCTCGTGTTTGGGTGCTCTGTGGTGGAGACGGTGTTGTGTCAACTGGAACTGGGTTACTATCTGCCGGTGTTGTGTCAACTGGAACTGGGTTACTATCTGCCGGGGTTCTGTGTAGCTGGTTCTCTGTCCAACTGGATAGGGGTACAATCTGCGAGAGTCTGGGTTATGTGCGGTGGATCTGGTCCTTGGGCAAGTACAACCGTGGTTCTATCTGCATCAACTGGTAGCACTATCTTTTCTAAAGACCGTGTTGTTGCTCCCTTAGGTACTGCCATCACGCTCTCCAATTTAAATGGCTGATAAACAAGAAAAGTAATTGAAAGTATAGACATTGTATGATGGACAGGTGCAATGGATAGTGGGGAATAAAAGAGGGCATGAAATAATTCATATTTATGTTGTCTAACCAAACAGGATAGCATGACACAATTTCACATATATGATGGCTAACTAAACAGGATAGCATGACACAATTTCACATTATGATGGCTAACTAAAAAATATGGAAAGACATAGTTCAAAATATGAGACTATGTAAACAGGATGACATGACATAACTATATAATGTGTTTATTAAATGGGTTGCCATGCCATAATTTAGATAGATGATGTGTATGTACTATGTAAACATGATGGCATGATATAATTCAAATATATGATTTATATAGTAAGCAAGTAAGCAGATGGCAATCCATATATGATGTTAAAACTAAGCAATGCAAGACAACATGCATGACATGGGTAATATAACCCTGCCAAGTTTGAGCATAGACCTCGGGGCAAAAATAGGACTGGTCATCAGTCTCTGAATCCTCCTCTAAGGAGCTCTCTGTAACCAGTAAGATGTCTGCTTCAGCAGGTAGCATTGTCTACTCTGAATACCTTGTTTTCATTGCAGATACTTCCATCACCGCTTCAAATAATTCACATATATAATGCCTTTGCAACAATATAGCATTGTATAATTCACATATATAATGTCTTGCAACAAGATGGCAATGCATAATTCACATATATGGTAATTAGACACTGAACAGGTGGCATTCACACAAAGCATGTCTAAACTAATCAAATGGCATAGCAACGCGAGACACCATACGCATGATATGAGCAACATAACCCCGCCAAGTTAGAGCATACACCTCGGGGGGGGGGGGAAGAATAGGACTGGTCATCTGTCTCTAAATCCTCCTCTGAGGAGCTATCCGTAACCAGCAAGATATGTGCTTCATCAGATAGCATAGTCTGCTCTGAAGACCTTGTTTTCACTCCAGAATTTGCCATCACCGTGTCAAATGGCTGATGCACACGAAGAGCAGTTGAATGTAATAACATTTTTGACAAATGTAATATGTAACCAAAAAAAAGGATGGCCTGATATAATTTACATATAAGATGACTGGCTAAGCAGGATGGCATTGCAAAATTCACATATATGATGCCTGGCTAAACAAGATGGTGTTGCATAATTCACATAAACGATGAATAAACTAAACAGATGGGATTCACACAAAGGATGTCTAAACTAAGCAGATGACTTATTTGATGTATAAAGTAAGCAATGCAAGACACCATATGCATGATATAACCAACATCGGCATGCCAAGTTAGAGCGAAGACCTCAGGGGGTAAATAGGAGTTGTCTTCTCCTTCTGAATCCCCCTCAGAATAGATATCTTCCTCTCGATTACAATCCGAAATGCGTGGAGGGGGGCTGCCTTTGCGCCTACCATGGAGCAACGTCTGCATGAAATTTTATTGCCACGCAAGGCTCGTCTCTTTTGCTCTACATGTTCAGTTCCATTGTTTACAATAACTGTCATGCATAGGAATAAAACATAGTGAGATTATGTAAGGAGTGCATGCAGAAATCCAGAGTGATGGTAGCAACCTGTGGATAGACCCAAAACCAATAATAGCAGGCAGATAATGGCTTCAGTTAAAAAATATAGATAATGGCTCCTTTACTGTTTGTTTCCCACCCAACATGAAACTCATAGTAGACACCGGAGATTAACCAGATAGTAGATAGATACTATTGATAGCGGCCCCGATATGTACCCCACAACCATTTAGAAACTCAAGTTTGACCATTAGTTTGGAGCTGACTCAGAGTCTAATCGGTGAACAGGATGATAAAGTAGCATGTAATATTAAGCGATGCATAACGTAAGCAGACACAAAAGAGTGAGACCTCTCTTGCGGACCCGTGTAGTCCTCGAGGTCATCTGCTCGGTTGATGATGGTAGTGCAGTTTTCATGGCTGCCAGTGGCAGGGAAGAAGATCTGGGGCGGCGAAAGACAGTCTGGAGGCCGGATCCCTGCTGTGCTGGACCCTTCTGTCGTTGGAGCAGCTGAGCTGGGGTGGACGATGGCGCAGCAGGAGCGGGACAAACACGCAAGGTTTTCTTTGACAACTATCTGTAAGAGAAGTAATTCTGTAAGGGCTTGTTTGAATTGGAGGATTCCAACAATGTAGGGATAGGAAATAGACAGGAATAGGATAGGAATGCACGTACAAAACGGAGAATTTAAAAACACAGGATTTCTGCCAATCTAGGTGTTTGATTCACAACAATTGGAAGATCACAGGATGCAAAGAAGCATGGTGACATTAAGTCAAACCACAAGGAAATGTACGGTTATAATGCTATTATGCTACTATCTCTTAATCTTGTGCTTCATGAATAGGAATTTGAAAAGGAGGACAAGTGAAAATTAAAATTCCTACGTTTTTTCTTTCAAGGAGACACTAAAGGAACAAATCTGTGTGCTCAGTGGACAATATATATAACATGTAGAGTAAAAAAGAGATGCAACAAGTGTAGAACCTCTTTGGCGAAGCCATGTTGATCTCAGCGTGATTGGGTTGGCCGGTGAGGATGCTCCGGCTTACTTGGCTGTCGGAGGAGGGGAAGAAGATCTTAGGTGTCTAGAGATGGAGCCCGAGGTACTGCTCCGCTATGGAGGGTTTCATCGTTGGAGCAGCTCCAAGTTGTACGATGCCGAGGCTGAAGCAGGACAAGAGAGACAACGAACAACGTTAACTTGAGTGGAATTCTAATAGCATCTCCAATACATGACGTAAAATACATAACCACAAAGTGCTAGATGTAAAATACATCAGCCACTCATCTCTGAACTTAACTGTCGAAACTGAACTTAACTGTCGAAACTGAACTTAACCGTCGAAACTGAATTTTGCTGTCGAAACTGAATTTTGTTGTCAAAACTGAACGCACTAGCAAGGTGAGGCTACATGTCGGTCGACTGACTTTTTCATCTCTGGTCAGTCGATTTTGCAGCCGTTGGATACGAAATCAAGGGCCTGCGGTTCATCTTCAACCTCCACCCCCCTGAGCCGGCCAAACAGCAGCCCCCCGCCACCCGCGGCCGGCGGTGCGCTGCCCCGCCTGCCCCGAAAACACTCCCCACCGCCGCCCCGGCCATCCCTCTAGGCCACCCCGTGCCGAGCTTTTTCTCCGGCGATCCCCACGCCACCGCCCCGCCACCACCGGCGACCACCGCCTACATCCTGAACCATAAGATAGATAGTGGGGTATCTCTCCGGCGAGCCCCCCTCCCCGCTGCGGCTGGTTATTCCTTCACCCCGGCGAGCCCCCCCACCACCTGAAAATCGACTGACCCAAAAGTCGATTCAGTCGACTCAAGTGTAGCTAAATCGGAGCAGCATCACAAGCAAGAGCAAGAGCGAGAGCAGCAGCGCAAGCAAGAGCAATAGCAACAGCAGACCAGGGAGGGGACTGAGAGCAAGAGCAGAGTAGCAGCGCGAGCAAGAGCTAAAGCAGCAGCAGGTCCTACTAATGTGGACGTCGCCGCCGAGGGAGCAACGCCGTGGAGGAAGTGGCCGGTGACGCCGCCGTGGATGGAGCCGCGCCGTGTCGGCTTGGGACCGAGCGCCGGTAGCACCATGAAATCGAATCAAGAAGAAAATGCGGCAATTAGTGTACAACCTCTTTGGTGGCGCCGATTAGGCCGCAGCTTCATCCGAGGAAACGGTGATGATGATGCTCTTCCGGTGATGCAGGTGAAGTCGGTGGTGTGGGAATGGAGGTGGCACGAAAGACAAGGGAAACGTCGAGGCAGCTCCTTGGAGGTGGAGGACAGGGTGGCTGAACCGGCGGGATGATGAGATCGACGACAGATCCTCATCCGGTACGGTGGATGAGGGACATCGAGGTGTTGCTGTGGACGACGTCGTCGGGGAAGAGGCTCTGGCTGGGTGGCGGACGGAGCAGGGTGTGGGGTTTCGTCGTGGGTTTCCGCGGCCTCGGTGTACGAATGGGTGGGCGGATGGGATGGCAGTGGGGAACCATGGCTTAGAGACGCGCTTGTCCTAAATGTGGGGTAAGTTATGAAAGTACCCCCACCGATTTGAGGCGGTTCTTTCGGTTCAGGGGTACCACGGGCATTTCGCGTGTCTGGATTTCACAGGAGGTGGGAGTTTTTGCGCGCGTTGTAATTTTGCAATAGCAAGGCGCGGGTTGAGATAGAGGGAGTTGTCGGAGCACAACGAGACAAAGGTATATCTTAAATATTTCGTGCTAACAAGGCGCGGGTTGAAATTTCCGGACAAGCCTAACGTGTACTGTCCCAAATCAATGCGCCCTACAAATGTCATTCAAAACTTTGAATTCATGTTATGTTCAATTAAAATATTTCGCTACGTGTATAATGCATGCAACCTACTACTCAAATGAACGTTTTAGTGCATTCCAAACGTATATACTACCGCTTCAATATGAAATAAATTTAAATTTGTTTCTCTATTTGAATAAGATCTACAGTAATGATTGTTGTGAAGTCAAAGCATTTGAATTCGTTTCTCTGTTTTAACAAGATCTAGAATCATCATTATTGTCAAGTTAAGTCATCGTTTGTGTATTATCTTCACATCACACCACATGATTAGTCTCGAGTTACATATGAACTATGTGTACTCCTATATTAACTCCAACTAGATTTTTTTGAATCCACTTTATTTTGATTTCAAACCACATTACATTTCTAGCTCTAGCTAGATCTTCATAATCTAAACCATGTCTCATATGTATAATGTGTTTATCACATTATGTATGGTGCCCCGCCCCTACGCCTACAAGTATTTAGATGTGAGTTGCAAACACCACACATTACCACAAATTCAAATAAAATGTGAGAATGTTCGATACATAGTATTGTTTAGATTGTTTGATATTTAGTTGTAAGCTGCGAACGCCACACATTATCACAAATTCAAATAAAATGTGAGATTTTTTGATGTATAGTATGGTTTAGATTGTTCGGCATTTAGCATTATGGTATAACATGTGCACAGCACGTGTATCACCGCTATATTCATGCATGCAATGTTTAAAACACTATGATCTTCTATTCAAATATATGAATCCGCTTTCATATCAAATTATGATCTTTGTTAGTCTCTTACACCCACACAATCCTCTAACCTTTGTAGCTACCACTAACTTTCTCTCGTGCATGCACATGCCCTCCTCGCCCTCCCCCTCCCTCGGCATTCTATCCACCTGGCACATTCATTTTTTTCTTTAGGTCGTTCTCCCAGAGTCTCCACAACTCCTTTCCGACACACACCGATCGATAAACCTCTCCAGTGGTGCCTGCCTACAACATACAAACAGACCTTCAATCTCCTCCTTTATGTGTCCTTGCCTCATGTCTCTCATACGGTCAGACACACGTGTAAACTCTCGCCCCTCTTTTCATCGCTCTCACAACCACACACTCCTCCCCCTATCTAGCTAGTAGTTGGGCCTCACGCACCACCTCCTAGCTCCATTCTCTCTGTCTATCCGTCTCACTGGGCCTTATTTGCCTCTAGCAAATGGACGTACACCGACCGATCTCTCGCTATACATATAGCTAGCTAGGTCCTTATAACTCGTTTTTACCCACACGTCAATCGATCTACCTCATTAGTTGTGTCTCTCCCTTCCTCCGACAAACAACAATTGATCTACCGATCTAGTTAGGTTTGCTTACCAAACACATGGTTCCCCTTCATCATCCATGGATGCGTCCCGACAGATCTATCACGCACAGGCACACACAGAAACACATCCCCACTCTTATTGATAACATTGCAGTTCCACCCTCAGTTTGTCTAGTAGGCCTCTCCCACCATCTTCGAGAAGCAACTCCATCACCCATCCAGCACTCTACCCCTCTCCCTCCCTCTCCCTCTGAGGGAGTCCTGGATTAGGGGGTCTCCGGACAGCCGGACTATTTCCATTGGCCGGACTGTTAGACTATGAAGATGCAAGATTGAAGACTTCGTCTCATGTCCGGATGGGACTCTACTTGGCATGGAAGGCAAGCTAGGCAATACAGATATGGATATCTCCTCCTTTGTAACCGACCTTGTGTAACCCTAACCCTCTCCGGTGTCTATATAAACCGAAGGGTTTTAGTCCGTAGGACAATAACCACAACATACAATCATACCATAGGCTAGCTTCTAGGGTTTAGCCTCTCTGATATCGTGGTAGATCTACTCTTGTACTACCCATATCATCAATATTAATCAAGCAGGACGTAGGGTTTTACCTCCATCAAGAGGGCCCGAACCTGGGTAAAATGTTGTGTCCCCTGCCTCCTGTTACCATCCAGCCTAGACACACAGTTCGGGACCCCCTACCCGAGATCCGCCGGTTTTGACACCGACATTGGTGTTTTCGTTGAGAGTTCCTCTATGTCGTCACCTTTAGGCCCGATGGCTCCTCCGATCATCAACAATGATGTGGTCCAGGGTGAGACCTTTCTCCCCGGACAGATCTTCGCGTTCGGCGGCTTTGCACTGTGGGCTAATTCGCTTGGCCATCTGGAGTAGATTGAAAGCTACACCCCTGGCCATCAGGTCAGATTTGGAAGTTTGAACTACACGGCCGACATCCGCGGAGACTTGATCTTCGATGGGTTCGAGCCACAGCAGGGCGCGCCGCACTGTCATGATGGGTATGACCTAGCTCTGCCGCCGAACAGTACCCCAGAGCCCGCGCCCGCATCAGCTCCGACCCTTAGCTCGGAGCCAACTGCACGAATCGAGGACGGGTGGCTAGACACTGCCTCAGGGGCTACAGTCTCAACGGCGATCAAGCCGAACACCAGCCTAATCCTCCGCGAAGCCCGTGACTCCAAGGTGCCAGACTCTTTTTCGGACTTCGAATCGCCCGCGCCCCTGCCAATCGAATTCGATTGGGCGCCGATCATGGAATTCACCGCCGCGGATGTCTTTCAGCACGCGCCCTTCGGCGATATTCTGAATTCACTAAGGTCTCTCTCTTTGTCAGGAGAGCCCTAGCCGGATTATGGCCAATAGGATTGGGATGCGGAAGACGAAGAAATTCGACGCCCACCCACCACCCACTTCGTAGCCACTGTCGATGATCTAACCGACATGCTCGACTGTGACTCCGAGGACATCGACGGTATGGACGATGATGTAGGAGACAAAGATGAACCAGCGCCTATAGGGCACTGGAAAGCCACCTTGTCATATGACATATACATGGTGGATACACCCAAAGAAGGCAATGGCGATGAGATAGCAGAGGATGACCCCTCCAAGAAGCAACCCAAGCGCCGACATCAGCGGCGCCACTCTAAGTACCGCCAAAGCAAAAGTGGTGATACCGGCACAAGAGATAATAACACCCCGGATAGTGCCAAAGACAACAACAATCCCCTCCAGGAAGATTTAGAGCAGAAGGATGGAGGAGCCAGCCCTCTTGAGAGAGCGGTAGACGGAGAGGAGGAGGATGACAATTACATACCCCCCTCCGAAGATGAGGCAAGCCTCGGCGATGATGAGTTTGCCGTACCAGAGGATCCCGTCGAACAAGAGTGCTTCAAGCGCCGGCTTATGGCCGCAGCAAATAGCCTGAAGAAAAAGCAGCAACAGCTTCAAGCAGATCAAGATCTGCTAGCTGACAGATGGACTGAAGTCCTCGCGGCCGAGGAATATAAACTCGAGCGCCCCTCCAAGAATTACCCAAAGTGCAGGTTACTACCCCGACTGGAGGAAGAAGCGTACGATACGGCTGATCGGCCACCTCGTGGACGCGATAGAGACGCATTCCAGCCAAAAACTCAGCCTCCACCCCGATGCCATTCATATAAAAAGGCATGGGGAGATACGCCATACTTGCGAGACATATTGGAGGACAAAGCAAAGCATGCAAGATCGATCTATGGATCACGAGGGCGCACCACTCTGCGAGACGATAAACGTCATGCCGGATACAGTAAAAGCAAGTCCGGCCGGGCCGAACACAGCGGGCAAGACCCATTCGAGTTGCGTCGCGATATAGCCCAATACAGAGGAGCCACACACCCCTTATGCTTCACAGACGAAGTAATGGATCATCAATTCCCAGAAGGTTTCAAACCTGTAAATATTGAATCATACGACGGCACAACAGATCCCGCAGTATGGATCGAGGATTTCCTCCTCCACATCCACATGGCCCGCGGTGATGACTTACATGCCATCAAATACCTCCCACTAAAGCTCAAAGGACCAGCGCGGCATTTGCTTAACAGCTTGCCAGCGGACTCCATTACCTGTTGGGAAGATCTGGAAGCCGCATTCCTCGACAACTTTCAGGGCACTTATGTGCGACCACAAGACGCCGATGCCTTGAGCCACATAATTCAACAGCCAGAAGAGTCGGCCAGGCAATTCTGGACTCGGTTCCTTACAAAGAAAAATCAAATCGTCGACTGTCCGGATGCAGAGGCCTTAGCGGCTTTCAAACACAACATCCGAGACGAGTGGCTAGCCCGGCACCTTGGTCAGGAAAAGCCGAAATCCATGGCAGCTCTCACGACGCTCATGACCCGCTTTTGTGCGGGAGAAGACAGCTGGCTGGCTCGCAGTAATAGCATATCAAAGAACCATGGTACCTCGGATACCAAGGAAGGCGATAGCAGGTCACGTCGCAACAAACATAAGCGCCGCATTAACAGCGAAAATACCGAGGATACGGCAGTCAATGTTGGATTCAAAGGCTCTAAACCTGGTCAGCGGAAAAAGCCATTTAAACATAGTACGCCAGGTCCGTCCAGCTTGGACCATATACTCGATCGCTCGTGTCAAATACATGGCACCACAGACAAGCCAGCCAATCACACCAACAGGGATTGTTGGGTGTTCAAGCATGCCGGCAAGTTAATTGCCGAAAACAATAACAAGGGGCCGTATAGCGATGACAAGGAGGAGCCCCGGCAGCCACACACCGGAGGACAGAAGAGGTTTCCCCCGCAAGTGCGGACGGTGAACATGATATACGCAACCCACATCCCCAAGAGGGGGCGTGCACTCAGGGACGTATATGCGTTGGTGCCAGTTGCCCCAAAGTTCAACCCTTGGTCCTCTTGTATGATCACCTTCGATCGCAGGGACCACCCCACTAGTATCCGTCATGGCGGATTTGCCGCACTGGTCCTAGACCCAATCATTGACGGATTTCACCTCACTCGAGTCCTTATGGATGGCGGCAGCAGCCTGAACCTGCTTTATCAAGACACAGTGCGCAAAATGGGTATAGACCCCTCAAGGATCAAACCCACAAAAATGACCTTTAAAGGCGTCATTCCAGGTGTTGAGGCCCATTGCACAAGCTCAATTACACTAGAAGTGGTCTTCGGATCCCCGGATAACTTCTGAAGTGAAGTGTTAATCTTCGATATAGTCCCGTTCCGCAGTGGTTATCACGCGCTGCTCGGGCGAACCGCATTTGCTAGATTCAATGCGGTACCGCATTGTGCATACCTCAAGCTCAAGATGCCAGGACCTCGTAGAGTTATTACAGTCAATGGAAACACGGAGCGCTCTCTCCGAACAGAGGAGCACACCGCGGCCCTCACAGCAGAAGCGCAAAGCAGCCTCTCAAGGCAATCAACCGGTTCGGCGCTTCAAAGCCCGGACACCTTCAAGCGTGCTCGGAGCAATCGGCAAATAGACCGCCTAGCGCGATCTGAGCTCGCGTAGCAATACGGCGGCCACCCCAATCCCATCCCAACGGCGAAACTCGTGCCGCGCGTACATAATTACGGAGTAAAAATACCATGGGCACAGGTGGGGAGGGGGGCACAACTGCGGCTCGCTACAAGACGCGGCTTAAACCGCACTAGGGGCTCCCCGTTTGGTTATTTTTCTCCTTTTTTCAGGACCTTAATCTCTGGAAACACTGTCCGGCAGCACTATTGCCGAACAGATGATGCAGCAACCAAGGAGGCAGACAGCTACGTCATACCACGGAATTCCTAGATGGATTACAGTAACGAGCGAAATATTCGATTTAATATCATTCCATAGCTTGCCGTTGGAAGGGACATAGTCCTACTCTTTGCTTATCGCACTATCTGTATCACTCTGCTTTAACGCAATTTTTTGAATAAACAATGCATGACATTATGACTATTATTGCATTCTTGTTATATATACATATCCATGTGTTCATTAATGACGCCTTGCAACCGTACACTTTGGTACGGCTAATACACCAGGGGCTTACGTACCCCACAATACGGTGTGAAAAGTCCGAACATTTTCACAAGTGCGGCACCCCGAACTTATAGCATTATATGCATTAGCTCCGAATCATGTCTTTGGTCAAATGTTGGGTTTGCCCGGCTCCTATGTTTTGGTACCTTACGTTCCGCTCTATCGGCTAAGGTAGCGCTAGGAGAACTACTGCGATTGTGCCCCGGTTCTGCTGGGTTCAGCACCTCAGTAGAGAAAGCTAAAACTGACTGTCATGATAAGGCGAGAGACTGGTCGCTGTTCGGCGAGGTTTTTGAGTCCCTAAAGACTTATGCCGCTTAGAGCGAGGGGCCGGCCCTTTCTGGCTTAAAGGCGTGCATCACGCCCCAAATTCGGCCTTCCGAATACCAGGGGCTTCGCCGAAATTTAAAATTATAGAATTCTATGGCTAAGTGAGAGTGATAAAGCATTATTAGTCTGGTTGCCTTGTTCGCTGTGCTGAGCACCTCCCTCGAAGGACCCAAACATGGGAACAAGAGTGCTCAGGTTTATCCCGAACACCCCAGCACTCGTCGCATGGGGGTAGAAGCCGAGGACTAGCCATCTCTCAGATTGGATAAACAGCCAAACAGAAGGTAATATTTTATATTCAAACAAGCGTTGCATAGCGCATATGAAACAAGTTTTCATAAATATAGGATAAAACGAGCAAGTCTCACTCAAATATTACATCTTTTGAACACTCGTCCACTATGAGACGGGCACCCGGCAGAACACCCTCGTAGTACATCTCGGGGTGGCGGTGCTCCTTGCCCTCCGGCGGCCCCTCCTTGATAAGCTTCACGACGTCTAGCTTGACCCACTGCAATTTCACATGGGCGAAAGCCCGGCGTGCACCTTCAATGCAGACAGATTCCTTGACGACCTCCAGCCACGGGCAGGCATCCACAAGACGCCTCACCAGGCCGAAGAAGCTGTTCGGAAGGGTGTCGCCAGGCCACAGCCGGACTATAAAGCTCTTCATGGCCCGATCGGCCGCCTTATGCAGCTCAACCATCTGCTTCAGCTGGTCGCTCATTGGCACCGTGTGTTCGGCCTCAGCATACTGAGACCAGAACAGCCTCTCCGTTGAGCTTCCATCCTCGGCCTGGTAAAATTGTGCGGCATCGGACACGCTGCGGGGAAAATCTACGAATGCTCCTGGAGAGCTCCGGATTCAGGTAAGTAATCGGTAATTTACTTTTACATGCCTGCTTTGCATATAGAAAGCCTTACCCGCCGCTATCTTCTTCATCGCGTCGATCTCCTGGAGGGCCTTTTGGGCTTCGGCCTTGGCACTTTTTGCGCTCTCGAGGGCCGCGGCAAGCTCAGATTCTCGCGTCTTTGAGTCAAGCTCCAATGCATCGTGCTTCGCCACGAGAGCCTGGAGCTCTTGCTGGACCTCGCCCACCCGAGCCTCGTGCTTCTCTCGCTCGGTGCGCTCCTTGGCTGCTCTATCTTCGGCCTTGGTTAGCGCTTGCTTTAGGGTCGCCACCTCGGTCGTGGCCCCTGGCAAATATACGATGATCCTGTCATTTTGCAATCGCGTCTTCTTTTCTATATACATAGCTATAGATAGGGTATTACTTACCCTTGTTCTCCTCGAGCTGCCTCTTGGCAAGGCCGGGCTCTCTCCGGGACCCCTCGAGGTCCTGCTTCAGTACGGCGACCTCCGCAGTCAGTGCGGCAGACGCCAGCAGCGAAGCCTACATATGCATATTGACATACTTATATTAGACTCCTGCGATATTATTTGATCCTCTGTTCGGCTTTTCTTTGTGAACACCGAACAAAGCATCAGGGGCTACTGTCTATGCGGTAATATTTCTACTACATTCTAAAACACTTACCTCAAAGCCTGTTAGAAGGCTGGCACAGGCTTCAGTAAATCCGCTCTTGGCGGGCTGAACCTTCTGGATCACCGCACTCATGATAGTGCGGTGCTCCTCGTCGATGGAAGCGCTGCAAAGCACTTCCAGCAGATTGTCCGGCGCCTCTGGATGGACAGAGGTCACCGGCACAGGCGTCTTGCCCCTCTTAGAAGGAGGCCGCCTGCCCGAGCCCGGAACCGCTGGAGGGTCCGGCGCGGTGTTCGGCTGAGGGCCGAACTCGGAGCTCTCAGGGGCCCTGTCCCCTCGACTCCCGAAGTCCGGAAGGTCACCTTGAGGCGCCTCCAGGATTGTCTCCCCTCGACCCGGTGCCTCTTGAGACAACACCTCAGCGTCGTCAGCAGGATGAGGGGAGGTGGCGATTGGGACTGGATCGCTATCCATGTCCGACGAGCCCAGGGAGCCGTTTGATGATACATTGATGCTGGTTCACGGCGGCCTTCATAATCATGTTCGGCATTAGGGAAAGCAGTGCAACAAAGGAATGCTACGAGTTACTCTGGTATCCGAATACTTACGATCTCCCCAGGGGCTTGGCCCTGGGCAACCACTCGACTTCGTCTTCGTCGGCGGCGGTGGAGCTGTCCGGAAGGAGAGTCCTTCCCTTCTTGGACCCTTCGGCCCCCCCAGTTAGGGCGGCCTTCCTTTTCTTATCTCCCCTGCAGGAGGGGGAGCTTCTTCTTCTTCTTCCTCATCTTCGGGGGAGGAGTGCGCCGCAGAGTCATTGGACGGTGAGTCCGACGACGCCTGGCGTCGGGAACTCTTTCGGGTTCCCTTGGCCTTCTTGCTCTTCTCCGGCACCGTATAAGGACCCGGAGTCAGCATCTTCGCCAGAAGAGCATCTGCTGGGCCTTCGGGCAAAGGGGCCGGATAGTTAATCTGCCCCGACATCTCCACCCAGTCCTGTCAAAGGCATGGAGATTAGACCCCGCACATGATTAAGCTAGGGGAAATAAATGTCCTACGGGACGTATTGAACTCACCGAACGCGCTAGGCGCTTTGCGCTTAGTCCGCGGTCCTTGGCGAGAGAAGGAGGGACCTCGGCGCCCTTGAACAGCACCTCCCAGACGTCCTTGTGCGCCGTATCAAAGAGCTTGCTCAGAGTCTGGTGTCGGGCCAGGTCAAACTCCCACAAGTTAGAATTCCGTTGTTGACACGGGAGGATCCGGCGGATGAGCATAACCTAGACTAAGTTGACAAGCTTGAGCTTCTTGCTTGCCATACTCCGGATACATTTCTGGAGTCCATCTAGCTCCACCGATGAACCCCAAGACAAGCCCTTCTCTTTCCAAGAAGTGAGCCATGTAGGGAATCCGGATCGAAACTCGGGGGTTGTCGCCCATTTGGCGTCGCGCGGCTCGGTGATGTAGAACCACGCCGATTGCCATCCCTTTATTGTCTCCACGAAGGAGCCTTCAAGCCATATAAAATTGGGCATCTTGCCCACCATGGCGCCGCCACATTCTGCTTGTTGGCCTCGTACCACCTTCGGCTTGATATTGAAGGTCTTTAACCACAGGCCGAAGTGGGGACGGATGCGGAGGTAGGCCTCACACACGACGATGAACGCCAAAATGTTGAGGATGAAGTTCGGGGCCAGATCATGAAAGTCCAGCCCGTAGTAGAACATGAGACCACAGACGAATGGATGGAGGGGAAACACCAGTCCGCGGAGGAAGTGGTGGAGGAAGACTACCCTCTCGTGAGGTTCCGGGGTAGGGACGATCTGCCCCGCAGCAGGCAGCCGATGCATGATATTTGCGGCTAAGTATCTAGCTCTGCGCAGCTTCTTGATGTCTCCCTCCGTGACGGAGGAGACCATCCACCTGCCTCCCGCTCCGGACATGGTTGGAGAAGGTTGAGGTGGGAAGTGCGGACTTGGGCGCTAGAGCTCGAGTGTGCGAAAATGGATGAGCAAAGGAGGAAGAAGGCGTGGATAGAAAGGTGAATCCTTATCCCTTTATATGGGCATAGGAAGCTAAGCGTCCCCACTTGCCTGGTAAAACTCGCTTATCCCCCAAGCGCCGTAATTGATGGCGCGGTTGGGTTACCCACGCCCGTATTGATGAGAATCCCTTAATAAGGGGACACGATCTCTGCTTTAACAAGACGTGTCGAAAAACTGCCTCGCGTTATGTGCGGGGCAAGTTAAAGGAAATGGTTCAAATGATCACCGGGCCATGACATAACGTTATACTATCAAAACAAGTCAGAAAATTAGATTTGCGAAAATATTAGTCTCGCTACGGTGGTATGTGGAACTTATTTTGCAGGGTCGGACACTATCCTCGTATTCAAATTCTTCTGTGATGTATTTGGAGAAGGAACCCGCCTTGCAATGCCGAAGACAATACTACGCGCCGGACTCATCGTCATTGAAGCCTGGTTCAGGGGCTACTGAGGGAGTCCTGGATTAGGGGGTCTCTGGACAGCCGGACTATCTCCATTGGCCGGACTGTTAGACTATGGAGATGCAAGATTGAAGACTTCGTCTCGTGTTCGGATGGGACTCTACTTGGCGTGGATGTCAAGCTAGGCAATACGGATATGGATATCTCCTCCTTTGTAACCGACCTTGGGTAACCCTAACCCTCTCCGGTGTCTATATAAACCGAAGGGTTTTAGTCTGTAGGACAACAACCACAACATACAATCATACCATAGGCTAGCTTCTAGGGTTTAGCCTCTCTGATCTCGTGGTAGATCTACTATTGTACTACCCATATCGTCAATATTAATCAAGCAGGACGTAGGGTTTTACCTCCATCAAGAGGGCCCAAACCTGGGTAAAACGTTGTGTCCCCTGCCTCCTGTTACCATCCAGCCTAGATGCACAGTTCGGGACCCCCTACCCGAGATCCGCCGGTTTTGACACCGACACCCTCCCTCTCTCCCTCCTCTCTCTCTCTCTGTCCCATCATATTTCCCGTCCTTCAGTTATGTATGGATGTCGACCTATCTCCCTCAAGACATCGCTGGGTCTCTCCTTCTCAACACATATACGAGTCGTTCTACCTCTATAGTTAGGCCTCTGCCTAACCCTCCCACCACCCCCTCCCCCCACACACACCGATACATCGAGCGCTCTAGTCATGTCTCCCTGCCACGCACAAACTTGACGTGTGCCCTCTAATGTTCCGGTAGGCTAGTCGCCCAATATCTTTGACTTGTACACACAAACAATTTCGATGGGTCTCTTCATCGATCTCGCACCCACCCACTTGATCATCTCTTTGACTCTATCGATAGCTATGACCCCTCCCTCTCTTCTTGTGGATTGCCCGACCCTCTGTGTATGATATGGATAGGCCTCCATTTCGCACACATTGCATGCAAAATTTTGTTTGAGATGTCATCGACACATATTCCCACAAATAATTCATGAAATCAACCCCCCACCCCACCCCCACCCCAAAACAAAAAACACTCACGAACATGGTTTGTATCTCTCACACACACCCCACGTAGGTGGGGGACGTGCACGAAGAGAAGAGGTGCATGCACGACGCACGTACACCCGTCTCTTTCCCAACCACACCCGCGCGGGTACACGGTGGAGCTCATTTCTGTACAAAAAGGCAGCCCACGTGGTAATTTGGCACGTGTACTGGTTGTCCACTTAGTGGAGGGAGGATCGTCTACCATGGGTGAACAAACAAATTGCGACTTGACGTGTTATGTTAAAAAAAGAGGCAAACCATGTGGGGCCTACCTTAGAGGCAAGGCTCTATACACTGGAGTACTTTTGATATGTCCCGTCAACTCGCAGAATGAGGAGAAGCTTGCTTAGTACACCGTCTCCCCCGCCCAAGGGCGCGGTGGCTCGCAGGATGAGGTGAAGCTTGCTTACCACGCCTTACGCCCGCTCCCTCGCCCACGTCACTACTAGGAAAAGGGCTATAGATAGGATTGACACTAATGGCGCACCAGGGAAGTAGTGTGCCACTACTATATACTAATGGCGCACCAGTTGGTGATGCGCCATTAGTGTGGAAGACACTAATGGCGCACCAGAAAACTGGTGCGCCACTAGTGATAAATTTTTTTTTTCATTTTTACATACATACTAATGGCGCATCCTACCGAAGTGCGCCATTACTAGTTCTAACTAGTAATGGCGCACCAGACATGGAGTGTGCCAGTACTAAATTTTTTTTATTCTTTTTTTTTGCAAAACTACTAATGGCGCACCGCCTCACAGTGCGCCATTACTAGTTTAAACTACTAATGGCGCACCCTGTAAAAGTGCGCCATTAGTATATATATATATATATTTACTTTTCTGCAAAACTACTAATGGCGCACCACCTACAGGTGCGCCATTAGTAACCAGCGTTACTAATGGCGTATTTGCAGGTGGTGCGCCATTAGTAACCTGGGACCCAACAAGATATTTTGGACAGCCCCACACCTACCCACTCACTTTCCCCACTTCATTCCCTCCACCTCCTTCTCCAAGCTTTCGGCTGCCTCCTCCTCCTCACCTCATTTCCACCATAGATTCATCAAAATTAAGTGGTGAAATTACCTTTTTTTGATAGGTAAGTAAGGGGAAAGCTATCTTCATGATGTAGATCTACTTTTTTTCTCCCTAGCTCGCTCTAACAACGTGCACATGCACTTTTTGTGGCCTAGCTAGATCTATGTATGTTTGTGGTGTTGCATGTGTTTGTGGTGTTGCATATATGTTTGTGTTTGCAGGTACCGGTATTTGAAATGCGATAGTTGCCAATATTTTGCCGGAATGTTGATTCATTTCCGTTTCGGCAAGAATTTTGGCACTATGCATTCTTTTTGGTCCTATTTTTAGGGAAGGTCATGCCAAATTTTTTCTTGGTTCTAGAATATCGTTTTGCTCTACCCCGCAGGCGACCATGGTCCGCACGATGACCGAAGGCATCGTGAATAGGTTTTTGAGCTCCGCGAAGGCCGAGATGCTTCAAAAGAATGAGATGGAGATAAGATGTCCGTGTCGAAGATGCAAGCTGAAGAGCCTTATTGCGGACCCGGATTCCGGGCAGGTGCGGGACCACCTGCTCTTGCGTGGTTTCATGGATGGCTATCGGTGGCAAGGTGATGAAGATGACTATGAAGTCGTCCATGGGGGCCGGGCAAGAAATGAGGAAGGGCAACAAGACAAGTACCACCGCGGCGAGGGTGGGCGAGAAGACGAAGAATCTCCAGGACATGATCACGACGGTGATGCTGTACACAGTCATCATGTAGAAGATGCCGTACATGATGATGAGGAAGATCAAGACGAAGGGCATGATCATGAAGATGAAGATGCCGGAGCAGACGACGATGGAGGCTGGGTGCAGGACTCTCATATTCAAGAGCTGCTTCTCAAGCAGACGGATAACGCAAGAGCTGCCGCCCGAGAGAAAGCCAAACTGGATCAACTGGAGATAGACGCGGTTACTCCATTGTATGAAGGATGCAGGCCCGAGGATACCCGCCTGAAAGTAACGCTCATGGTTCTGGAGATGAAGGTAAAACACAAAATGACCGACGCATGCTTCGACGAGAACATGTCATTCTGGCACGAACGTCTTCCCAAGGGGAACAAGTGCCCGACCAGTTTCGAGGATGCGAAGAAAATTGTGTGTCCTCTGGATTTACCGCACGTAAAATACCATGTGTGCATGAACAATTGCATCATTTATTGGGACGAGCACGCGGAGTCTACCATATGTCCGGTGTGTGGCGTCAGTCGATACAAGAAGAGGAAGAAATCTCCTCAAAAATAGGTGTGGTACTTTCCGATCACTCCTCGTCTGCAGCGGTATTTCGCGGACCCTAAGGTAGCAAAGCTCCTGCGTTGGCATGCGGATAGGGAGGAGAAGAAGCGGGAAGATGACGGAAATGATCCGGAGATAAATAAAAAAGACAAGATGCTGAGTCACCCTAAGGATGCGAGCCAGTGGCAAGCGTTGAACTTCGAATACCCAGAATTTGGGAAGGATCCAAGGAACATTGTGCTGGGCGCGAGCATCGATGGAGTCAATCCGTTTGGCAGCCAAAGAAGCACACATAGCACATGGCCTGTGTTTGTGTGGATGTACAACCTTCCCGCCTGGTTGTGCATGAAGAGGAAGTACATTCACATGAGTATACTAATTGAAGGGCTGAAACAACCAGGGAACGACATCAATCTGTATCTGGGGCTGCTGAAAGAGGAGAGAGACACGTTGTGGAAAACGCCAGCCAATACGTGGGACGCCGCAGAGAAAGAATATTTCCCTATGAGAGTCGCACTGCTCACGACGGTGCACGACTATCTCAGTTACGGATATCTCGCGGGGCAGGTAGTCCACGGATTTTCTGGATGCGTAAGGTGCATGGATGACACAACGTATTGCCAGCTAGATAGAGATCCCGGATCTTCAAAAACCGTGTTCATGGGACATCGAAGGTGGCTCCGCGACGATGACCTGTGGAGGAAATGCAAGGATCTGTTCGATGGTGAAACCGAACCCCGAAAACGCCCGCGTACGAGGAGCAGCGAGGAAATAAATGAGCTGTTGAAAAATTGGAAAGATTGCCCACTGCCGGGAAAGAAGCAAAAGGCGCCAGAGCCGGGAAAGAAGCGAAAGGCGCCAGAGCCGCTGCTGAAGGTATGGAAAACGAGGTCTGTTTTCTGGGACTTGCCGTACTAGAAGATCCACCGTGTGCCTCACAGCCTTGATGCCATGCATATCATGAAGAACGTGTGCGAGAGTCTGCTTGGTACCCTGCTCAACATGCCAGAGAGGACCAAAGATGGGCCGAAAGCAAGGGCAGAATTGAAATCAATGGGCATCAGGAAGGAGCTTCACGCTAATGATGATGATGATGATGAGGCGAAGCAGGACACAGAAACTCATCGCAAAGGCAAAAGGGCCAAGAAGACCGGAAGTGACTACCCTCCCGCGTGCTTCACTCTAAGTCAGGAGGAGATCGAGCAGTTTTTCACCTGCCTCGTAGGAGTAAAACTTCCTTACGGTTACGCGGGGAAGATAAGCAGATACCTAGACCCAGCGAAGCAGAAGTTCAGCGGGATGAAGTCTCACGACTGTCACGTGCTGATGACGCAGATACTTCCAGTTGCAATCCGTGGGATCATGGACGCGCACGTCCGTGAAACGCTATTTGGCCTATGCAACTTTTTCGACGTCATCTCTCGGAAGTCGATTGGCGTGAGGCAACTCAGAAGGCTACAGGAAGAGATCGTGGTGATACTATGCGAGCTTGAGATGTACTTCCCGCCCGCATTCTTCGATGTTATGGTGCATCTGCTGGTCCACATCGTGGAGGATATCATCCAACTCGGGCCGACGTTCCTGTACAGCATGATGCCGTTCGAAAGGATGAATGGTGTCATCAAAGGATACGTTCGCAACATGTCACGTCCAGAGGGGAGTATAGCCATGGGCTTTCTGACCGAAGACTGCATCTCCTACTGCACAAATTATCTAGGCATCGAGAACACCATTGGTCTGCCCGTCAACAGGCGCCTCGGCAGGCTCGCTGGATGGGGTCACCGTGAGGGTCACCGCGAAATGCATGTCGACTTCGAGGGTCGACTCATCGACTTTGAAAGAGCAAACCTAGTCGCGCTACAACACATAGACGTGGTCGATCCTTGGGTGGTAGAGCACAAAACCTTTATTGAGAAGATGTACAATGACCGAGGCCAACATAGGACGGAGGGAGATATAATCAAAGAGCACAACTCATGTTTCACGCATTGGTTCAAGCAGAAGCTTCTGTCGTACCCTTTACATGAGGATTCTTCCGCGGAAGAACAACTCATATTCGCCTTGTCACAGGGCGCCGAGCACAACCTGATGACCTATGAGGCGTACGATATCAACGACCACACATTCTACACCGAGGACAAGGACATGAAGAGCGATGGTTATCAGAACTCCAGGGTAACGATGGAATCCTACACCGGTAACGACAAGGACAGATACTACGGAAGGATCGAGGAGATCTGGGAGCTGAGCTACGCTGGAGAAAAGGTCCCGATGTTCCATGTCAGATGGGCCAAGAGCGTCCTAAAAGAAGACCGGTATTTCACCACCATGGTTATACCCGAAGCCAACTCCAAGACCGCGGGCGCAAACGTCACCGCGAAAAATGAGCCATGGGTACTGGCTTCCCAAGTGGACCAATGCTTCTTCATTACCGACCCGTCAAAGACCAGTCGTGTTGTCGTGAGGAGAGGCAAAAGGAAGATCATCAGAATGGACGGAGTAGCCAATGAGCAAGACTTCGACAAGTACGGCGACCCGAAGATCGAACATGACGACGACGATGAAGTAGCAGCACACACCACAAGAAGCAGGACCACCCTACCTAAAGGATGTCCGTTCCACAGAAGAACTCCATTTGCGAAAAAGAAGGGCAAGAAGATTATGAACAGATAGCTAGCTAAGATCGATTGTATTTAAATTGTAGTCTTCATTTCTCGATTGTATTTCACGAGCACTTTTTGATATCATGAATATTTTTAAATTTCACGGGCACTTTTTGAATTCATGAGGACACTCAATCTCGATCCCCCTCCACCGCCGCCGACGAGCACCCGCCCCCCGCACCCTCCCCTGCTCCACCGCCGCCAACGGGCACCCCCCGCACCCTCCCCCGCTCCACCGCCGCCGCCGATGATATTTTCAAGTAAGAAATTTGAATATATTTTTAAAAAATTATTACTGTTTTTATAAAAAAATATTATTGTTATGATTTAAACAAGTTTGAACATATTTAAACACAAATAAATATCAAACAACATTTAAAATGCAAAAAAAAATATTGCGGAGCCTGGGAATCGAACCCAGGACCTCCTGGTGTGTGCTGCGTGCTGACCAGTCGGGCTAGTGGGCGGGTTCTGATGTGGATTGGGTTAGGTGCAATATAACCTGTGCTCGAACTGTAATAAAAAAATTCTAATGGCGCACCGCTGCGGGGTGCGCCATTGCTATCTAAAAAAAGATTTCTAATGGCGCACCGCTGCGAGGTGCGCCATTGCTATCTAAAAAAAGATTTCTAATGGCGCACCGAGGTCTGGTGCGCCATTAGTAAGCTTCCCCCTAGCTATCTCCCTCTCCCTCGCCAGATCCCCTTCGACCCTCTCTCCCTCGCCACCAGATCCCCATCGATCGATCGGCCCACCCCCAACCCAACCCCAGAAGCGAGCGAGCGACCGCCTAGGGTTTCGACCGCCGCCGTCCGCCGCGCCTCATCCTCCCGTCCGTCGACTTCGCCGCTCCGTCGCCCCGTCGCCCTCGCCGCTCCGCCCCAACCAAGGTGCTCCCTCCACCCTGCCTGCCCCTGCCGTCCTCCGCCACCGGCCCCCTGCTCTCCTTCGACCGCGGCGAGCAAGGAACCAGACGAGCTCGGACCCCGACCCCGACCCCAACCCCTCCGGCGACCAGGTACCTCTCCTCCTTCCTCCCTCTCTCGACCATTCCCCATTCCCTCCCTCCCCTCGACCGTGGCAGTCTGTGGTTGCAAGATTGGGGAGGGCCTCCTCCTTCCTCCTTTTCCACTACTGGTGGCAACATCCTCAACCCCCGTCTTTTTTTCATTTTTGTTAGTTTGATTATCTGTAAATTGATGTGCCATGACCCAGTAGAGGCACATCCGAATTTTGTGTTTAGTTTTCTCACCCCAAATTGCATCCCATGATCCAGTAGACTAGTATAGATGACATGCCATGACCTAGTGCACTAGTAGAAATGTCATGGAAAATTTCACCACCATTCTGTACCATGGTATTTTTGTGATATGTAGTTTTTGATCTGGTTTAGAACTGGTAGGGGTATTCTAGGGCAATTTCCAATATGCAATGAATGGAAAATTTAGATTCGTTCCACCACAATTTTTCCATTTTGTTTTAGGGAGAACCAAATTTTTCCGCGGCAAATTCATACATTCTGCCATCACTACATATGAGTTCTTTCTTGCCATGTCGTAGTTGCCATCAAGTTTTACATTTCTGTCATAGTTTTGACGTGTCAATCGCATTATTTCTTCGAGCTGATGCATTGATTACGCCTTTGAGGCAGTTAGTTAACCTCTCACCTATGTTCATGCAGGGATATTATTCTTGGAAAAGCCACTGTTGGTGACGGAATAGAAAGATAAGCAGGTACCTATCTTCAGTCCCAATCTAACAGGGTAGTCCATGGATTCAAACTAGCTAAAGGAGATTCAAACTGCCGAACCTTTAGGTTAACAACTCAACACAAACCAATCCCTGAAAGCAAAAACTCAACACAATATTTTTGTGCATTATTTTTGTGACTGTTTTCATGTTTGCAGAACAAATATTTTTGTGCCGACAATCAGTTTACTCCCTCATGCCAACAACCACTCATTTTTCAGTTAACTCCTTACAGTTCAGATCATATTTTGATTGTCAATAATAGTGGACTTTTAAGGCTTTTTTAGAGGCAATACTAGTGGATATTAGGCCTTTTTACAGGCAATAATAGTGGAATTTTAGGCTTTTTTTGGAGGAGTGTGTTTCATGCTGGCCTACAGTGATGAATTAGTCAGAATTGTGTATGATTGTGCCTAAAGTATATAATCTAAAGATACAGACAAAATAATTAGGGGAGCATGTGTGAATCTAAAGTATATTATCAACTTCCAACATTTGCTCTGTTGTCCATGTGGTTGAAGCAATGAAGTTGAGTGTGTCATTCTTGAGCTGACATAGAACTTGACAGCCTGTACAGTGAATATATGCAGTGAACAGAAATTGACAGGTTTTCTTGACTGAATTCAGTCCTGTACAGTGAATATATGCAGTCAATATACAATCATTGTAATTTTTGGGAGTAATTTTTGGTGTCAAATCACTCAAGCAGTAACTGAATTTGCAAACTGAACTTGACACAATACTATTCAGTTAATTTGCTTGGAC
Organism: Triticum urartu; assembly: GCF_056163025.1. Classification (NCBI taxonomy): domain Eukaryota; kingdom Viridiplantae; phylum Streptophyta; class Magnoliopsida; order Poales; family Poaceae; genus Triticum; species Triticum urartu. Next base: position 564,215,516 of record NC_141875.1, read on the forward strand.
AGTAGTATGTATGCTCACCACTTTATGTATGGTGTTATTCCCTATTATCTCTATTCAGTTGACTAATGAAGCACTAGGCTCATCCATGGTACAAGTTCACCTATGAACACTTGAAATTAGTTAGGACATCCCGTACTGATAGATGTAAATTGTGTCCAGTAGGCTTTGAAGCACCGGTTTTTCCTGTTTCTAACTCTGAATCTGATATAAACCATACTGTTGGCATAAGTGGTCTTTTGTATATGTGCTGATGCTTTGTTAATATAAAGCTATAGATGATGTTGTACTTGTGATGATGCTACTTGTGATCTTCTGAAATAACCCATTGGTGACTTCATTACGCGGGGATAATGATATTGCAGGTATCCCGAGAGGCCCTTGAGTTTGCTGGAATGTCGATAAACTTCCGTTCTGGCAAATTCGGGTACTCCATATGTCCTATTTTCAGCAAAGGTCATGCTGAAATTTTCCATGAATTTTAGCATGACTTTGCTAAAAATAGGACATATGGGGTACTTGCGACTAATGCAAGGGCCGGGGTATCTTAGTACTTAGTTAAGTAGGATCAACTGCCCCACCATTCTTGCTGCATTGGTGGCAATAGAGCCAAGTGATTAGTGCCAACCTAGGGTGCCTCGGCATCAATAAACCCTAAATGATGAAAACTTAACTTAGCATTTTGGGTGCCTCGGCATCGACAAACCCTAAATGATGAAACCTTGGCTTCTATAGGGTGCCTCGGTGTCGATGAGAACCTAAATGATGTACGCTTAGGCTTTTAGGGTGCCTCAGCGTCGACAAACCCTAAATGATAAAAGCTTAGCTTTTAGGATGCCTCGGTGTCGACAAACCCTAAATGATGAGACCATGATCTTGTTCCTTGACAATAACCAACTTTTTGGCCAAACTTTTTTCCTATTTAGAGCGAAACATGGCCCACAACGATGAGGCCGGCGGTTCGGGCGGCAAGAAATTCTGGGAGCTGTCCTAGGCGTTGGAGGAAGAACCTCACCGCTATGAGGACACCGCGGAAGACACCGATCCTGACTACACAAACCCTAGTGGCGTCAAGGATGACACCACTGATGATGGTGCCGCGCATGCCACAACTGATGATGGCGGCGCATGCACAGATGGCAGCCAACCGAAGAGGCAACGGAAGGACCGGCGCCCGAACGTGCTCGGCACCGTCAGGGAGGAATTTACTGAAGTGAACTCCGACGGGCATGCAACGGCGCCCAAACACATAGTCAAGGGGTACTCGATTCAGCTCGGGTGCATTCTCCGGAGCACCGCCTCGATCAACACCGAGAACCTAAGGCATAAGGACCGAGGGAATTTGCGCGGCCTCCTCTTCACGAAGCTGCACGAACGATTCAAGTTCCCTGCTGAGTTCGCAAACACACGCCTCTCGGGTAATAATGTGAACGGTGCCGCCCTCACGATGATGAGCACGGCCCTGTCTACTTGGAAAAGCACGGTGAAGGCAATGATTGACAAAGGTGATAGTTATGAGAAGATCAAGGCGAAATATCCTTTGATGAGCGAAGATGACAACAAGGAGTTCAAGATCAAGTGCGAGAGCCCCGCAACCTCCGAATCAAGTCAGTCGGGGAAAGAAATGCGGCAGTTGAACATAGGGGTCCACCAACTCGGTCCCGGCGGTTACAGAGTGGCGGAGCCTGTATGGGACAAGGAGGACGCGGAGCGTGCCGAGCAAGGCCTACCGCCCCGCTTCGAGAAATACAGTGACAAGCAGACCAGGAACTTTCTCAGGGCCCTGTACAAGGAGGACCCGGTAACAAAGGAGCTTACCACGGATCCGAAGACCAAGGAGCTTGAGCTTGTTCTGGTAAGGAATACACCCCCGCGTAATTAGCTCCATATGGTTGCATTCTAATTAATACCCAATATTTCTAAATGGTTCACGTTCCTTCCACAGGATAAAGAAAGCAGTAGTGCGGGGTCGTCTCAGAGCTCCCCTTTCGACCCCCCTTTGAATAGGGCACTGAACGTAATGAAAAACAGGGATAAGCTCAATAAGCCGATGTCAGCTGGTCGTGTGGCCGGCAAAGGCTTGTCCACAAAATGGTCGTCATACTATGGCGCTGGTGGGCGAAAGGAGAAAAAGACCAGCTCGGAAAGCCAGTTGCGCGAGGTTGAAGCACTCAAGGCGCAAGTGGCGCGGATTCTGGAGATGGTCCAAGAGCAGGTGCAACAACAACTGGGATCGACTCTTACCGGCATTATGCCTACCTTGATTCATGGGATAACGACGTGGATTGCGGGTGGCCAACAGGGGCCACCCCCGATTCCCAGCTTCAGGGCCAGCAACTCACACAACGCGCAGGCGGCGCCATTGGTGTCTCCGGCGGCGGCGGTATTGGTGTCTACGGCGGCGGCGCCATTAGTGTCTCAGGCGGCGGCGGTATTGGTGTCTCCGACGCCGACATTGGAGCTTAATGCACCCGGGTGTACGCCGGCCGGCACCTCGCCAGCAAGCGGCCCCTCCGTCAGTTGCACGCCCGCCGTTGGCGGTGCCTCGACATTAGCTGAGCTCGACGGCATCACGGTAACTAAGCCTCTCGGCCGAGGACTTCATCTCCTTGCCTTTGACTGGGCATCCCTGACACCCTACATGTTTTCACAGGGCGCCACCAACGTTCCTTGCACTCTCCTGCACTTCGTGGGCAGCGAGTTGGTCGATGTCGCCAAGGGAAGAATCGTTCAACCGGGCAACCCCGTGTTCCACGGTAATCCTATGCCACCCACAATGTATAGGGTTGAAGGGTTCGGGTGCTACCAGGCTGCGACGAGCTGTTACCTCCGATTTGACCCGCTGGGGCCGACGAAGAAGATGAGACGACCCTCAGCACCTGCGTAAGCTGGCCCCTGCTTTGGCCGAAGAGCCAGATTCATTTGGGGGCGGGGGACACCACCCCACAGACAAGACCGCCAGTCGTGTCGGCGCCAAGCCATGGCAAGAACGCCGCAACGCTACCGGACATGCCGGACATCCCTATGGCACAGGATCCGGACATGCATATGGCACAGGATCCGGACGACGACGACAATGACGATGGTACATTTACCAACGTCGATAAGTACTTTGCCGAACATGGATACGGTGACGAGTTCTGCGGGCCTCGTTCTCAAGAACCCAAACAAGACGACCGCGATCTAGCTGGTACGATAGAGAAACCCAATTGCAACAGGCGTCGTCTGGCGTTCAGTTCTCAGGAGACGCCTCCAGCTGCCGCCTTCACCGAGCCTCAGATAGCGGAGGTGCCAAATATTATCAGCCCCAACACGCTCAAGAAGGCGGTCTGTGAGCAGAACTCGGTCCCATTACAGCAGATCAAGAAGAAGGGCCGGAAACGGCCGACTAAAAAGGCCACCGGTGCGAGCCAGCCGGCACCGAGTACGATCCGTGCTCAGGACGGGCCACCTTCACCTAAGGATATCTCGAGGAGGGTGCACGTGGCGGGTAGGGCGATGCTACCGGCAAATATGGTCAGTGCTGCAACCGGTGCTATGCGGAGTCTGCATGACAGTGTTCTTTCTTTGGAGAAACGGCGTCTCAGAGAGAATGATGTGGCATACCCGGTTTCGTGGCCAAGGTGCCAGAGGGCAAGGGCTTTGTGGATGGCGCCATCGGGGGTACGATCGTCCTGCGGTTTGATGACATCTTTGCTGTGTTCAACCTTCATCCGCTGCACTACACCTTCGTTCGGCTGTTTTCGCTGAGTATGGAGATGCGGATCATTAGAGACTAGACCCCGGACATCGTGATCGTCGACCCCTTCTACATGCGTGCCAAGCTCTTGAGCAGCGCTGGGGACTGCCAAGTCGCGAGTTCACACCTCGAAGACGTCATTCTGGCAAACCCAGATAAGGATAACTTCCTTGTGCCTTACTTTCCCGAGTAAGTCATCCCTTAACCGCCCTGTAACATATGATTTCTTACATTTCAATCATTCTTTTTTTTCTAACATTCTGTGTTTTGTGCAGTGACACACATTGCACACTCATCCTCTTAAGCCCGAAATATTCCATGGCCACGTATTTCGACCCGAACCGTAACTCCAAGATAGACTACACAAATATCAAGAAAGTTCTGGATGATGTTCTCCCTGGCTATGCCAAATCTGGAGGCACCTTCATCAGGGCAGTTCGTAAGTACGCCAAGCACGTGTTCGCCCACAATACGATGTTCTGCTGCGTCAAGTAGCCGCTTGGCGGTCAGAAGGATGCCTACTACGCCCTCCATCACATGCGGGCGATCGTAAGGGACCATCATCACCTTCTGCTACCAAATAATCTCAAAGATTGGGCCGCGAGCTTGTCGGCAATCTAGGACGTGGACATCAGACAAGAATTCTTTCGCATCCAGTCGGAGTTTGCGAACATCATCCATCAAGATGTCCTTCATACCTCGGGGCAGTTCTTCCTCAGATATCAACCACCCAACATTGAGATAGACGGAATGCTACAAATGCAGGCTGACAACGCCCGCGATTTCATGACCATCACGACAGACGGCGGCTTCATCCACGCTCCTGTCCATGAGTCGAGTCGAAAGTAGTGATGTGTAGTTCTGAAACATTGATTGGCTCATGTTGTAATTAAACTTTAATGAATTGTATGTCTCTTTGGTTTGGACAGTCGTTCAACTTAGATGTAATCGATGCTATTTATTAGTAGGACCATGAATCGTGCTATTAATGTCTTGCTTTTCTCTTCCGATCCTTTTGTTGCATACTTATATATTGCTTATGTATGTATTGTCTGTTTTTTGGCTTGTGCATAGAGATGCCGTCGTATGTCGTGTACAAGGGTAAGGTTCCCGGAGTCTACGACGACTGGGAGGAGTGTCGGAGACAGGTTCATCGTTTCAGCGGTAACAGTTACAAAGGGTACACCACTAGGGCGGAGGCCGAATCTAGATACGCCCGCTATCTAGCGGGAGAGAGGTGGAGCGTTGGAGGAACTGGAAGAAGACCAGTTTGATCGCGATGATGCTCATCGTGATGACCGCAACTCTCTTCTATGTGATGGTAGTTCAGATGATTGATATCGACTTGTAATGTGAAGACAAACTCAATACTCGCGGTCTCGAGACTTGTAATGTTTTATCTTTGTTCGGTCTTTTGAATTCGGAGACTAATATGATGAATTGTATTAGGAGACTAAACTTCTATTGTATTCGATGAATCTGCTGTTGTTGTGTGCTACTGTCTATATTCTGTCAAATAATATATTTTGTAACCTGCGCAAAAATCAGAAAAGTAAAAAAAACCAAATATTCATACTAATGGCACATCACCACAAGGTGCGCCATTAGTATGCCAAAGGATACTAATGGCGCATCAATACAGAGTGCGCCATTAGTATGCCAAAGGATACTAATGGCGCATCAATACAGAGTGCGCCATTAGTATGCCAAAGGATACTAATGGCGCATCAAGACAGAGTGCGCCATTAGTATGCCAAGTATACTAATGGCGCATCTATCCGCAGTGCGCCATTAGTGTGCCAAAGCACATGGTTAAATATGGCCCCTGGGAGGCACACTAATGGCGCATGGTGTTATATACTAATGGCGCACTGGATGGTGCGCCATTAGTAAAAATTACTATTGGCGTGCTACTAATGGCGCACCGGTGATGCGCCATTAGTAGGCAAAACCGGTGCGCCATTAGTAGGCCTTTTCCTAGTAGTGCGTGCGCGGTGGCTCGCTGCCCGAGGAGAAAATTGTACTACTCCCTCTATTTACTCCTCGTCCCTACTACCTTGGTTATAGAGATTATACTACCATATTGTTTGGAATATATATGTCCTTTAGTAGATTTCAATATGAACTACTAGTACATACTCCAAACACTGATGTATATAGACGTATTTTAGAGTGTAGATTCACTCATTTTGCTCCGTATGTAGAACTCTCCCTCGCCCCTCGACCCTCGCCCACATGGTGGACGTGCAGCAATTCATTCGGTCTCATATAGCCAGAACGATATATACTGCACTACCATTATTGCTCGACTTCCCGAAGAGGTGAAGAGCCAATCGCAAGGTTAATATCTTGGCGATGCCAAGCGCATGGTTATAGGAGAATGAGTAGTAGGTGCAGCGTCATTTATAAATAAAGTTTTTTTTCTTCAGTGGCACGTACGCAATATGATAGGTTCATATGGAGAGAAAAGGAAACCGCTCCACTATATACATAGTCAGGATGGGCTAGCCTACACGGTTGCTTGCTGGGGTTGCTCTCTTCACACTCTCTCGCACAAAACGACTGTGGCCACATCTCTAACATCTTGGCGGATCACGTCCACTTGGGGAAGGGGTGGATGCTTAGTGTAGATGCGGTGGCCATCGCCGACGGCGAAAAACCACTGTCGGCACGTCCCGATCAAGGGTCCCGCCGTTCTCTCTCACAAAGCCGGTGAGGTTGCCTTCGTCCCTTGCTCACTGCCGCGACGTGGGTAGTTGCCGTCTCACGCCGCCCTCCTCAAGGTTGAGCTACATCGCTCAGGTACAACTCCCTTTACTGCCGGCTTGCACCACTGCTCCAGCTGCCCACATCACTCCCTGTGGATATTTCTCTACTTCTTTGCCCCACACATACCTCTACTGGCTTCTACGTACTGTATTTGTGATGAGTTTATGTCTCATCAACTAGTGCCAGTAATCTTATTCTAATCACGCTTGTTCAATTTCTTTGCCATAGGTATGCTCATCTCGATTTTGGTGAAACTGCACAAAATGATCCGATGGTTAAAAGGTTGCAAACTTCATTTATTAGGAAGCTCGAACGTTGCCAGCAAATTGAAGCCTGGTCAGGGTTCACGGTTCAAGGGCTAGGGACTGCATGGATCGTTTTTTTCTTTAGCTGCCTCTGTTCCAAAATAAGTGTCAACTTTAGTAGTAGTACAACTTTGTACCAAAGTTTGCACAAAGTTCAGAAACTTATTTTGGAATGGAGGGAGTACATATTTGCTATGATCTGTCAATCATTGAGATGCAATAGCATGCATGTTAGTCTCCTTTGTATTTGATGTAATGTTGCAACGGGCAACCTTGGACGCAAGATACATGTAACAGAAGCTGGAAGCTTCATAGCATTGTACAAATTTATCTCGCTGATAAATTACAGTACGTACTATACTAGTACTTCCTCCGTTCCTAAATATAAGTCTTTGTAGAGATTTCACCATGAACCACATGCGGATCACTGAGACTGTGTGTTTTCACTGCTCTTGCACGCCTCCGCTGTAAGAATGGAGAAATTGTAATCTAGTAGGTATACCTCCTTTCGCCGAAAGCGTGGGACATCCAGCAGTCCTACGACCTCAGTAATAAAGACCAATGAGCCGTAAAATCACATAGACCCAGCAGTAAGTTGGACGGACGAAGCAACCATCACTCTTGCGCCTGTGAGAGGTCGCATCCTCTCTGCCCGGGCATGAATGCGGCACCGATTCTTTGGAGCGGCGCTGACCGTTTCGGGCGGGAAGCGCGCGGGCGATGGAGGGGCTTTGGGTGGGCCAGGCTAGTCAGGAGCGGCCGTGGCAGCTGTCCGCATGTCCCTACCGGACACGCCCGGAAACAAGAGGATGCACCGACTCTCGCGACTAAAATCGTACACTACACAACATCTCTCTGTAGGAGTAGGTCGATCTGTCGCTCTCTCTAACACACACATGGTGTCAAACACACACGCACACACACACACACGCACGCACACGCACGCACCTTGGTCCCGTTGCACCTTCTAATGTGACTTATTACACCTAGACGGAGGGAGTAGTAAGTATACGAGATACGGTGGCACACTGACTTAAGTCGAATACAAGTGCCCAAAATTTGTGTGCATGTTATAATAAGGATTCAGGAATGTATAAAAGGTTATTTCCCTCTCATTGAACATAACAGGAGGGTTGTGTAGCTGGTTAGCCTGTTCGCTCATCAAACTTGAGGTCTCGGGTTCGATAACTACACTTGAGAATAATTTGTGCCAGGAGGATTCTTTGACTGGTCAAAATGTTTTCTAGGGTTTGCACGCTTCACACTCTCTCTCCAGTATATATATACACGCTGGAGCCTCAGCGCTTGTAGTTTCTCTCTTCACACTCTCTCGCCCTCTCCAGACCTAAACAAGACTTCGTTGGCCTCTCTCTCCCCTCACTACTGCTCAAAGAGCCGGCAGGATCCATCCACCGGGAAGGGAAGGAGGCTTAACATTGTCGTCATCAGCGAGGGACTACCGGCGCAACTGTTCACTTTCCACCCAGCGGCGGCGCGGGAGGGCCTCTGACCCCTTCTTCTTCGCCGCCGTCCCGTCGCCCGCCGAACCACACCCTAAGAACCTTAAGGTATAATTTACTTACTCCACATGCATTGCTCTAGCTGCATGTATACCATGAATCTAGGACGCGGTTCAAAGAGGAAAGGAGTGGGAAAAGTTGTATATAGCATGAATCTTGGACGTGGTTCAAAGAGGAAATGAAGGGGGAAAGTTGTATAGCATTAATCTAGGACGTGGTTCAAAGAGGAAAGGAATGGGGGAAAGTTGTGGGGAAAGTTGTATCGCATAAATCTAGGACGTGGTTCAAAAAGGAAAGGAAGGGGCGAAAGTACTAGTTCAAAAAGGAAAGGAAGGGACAAGGCTGTAGAGTTTGAGCAGGACTAGATTTGCTGCGCTCACATAGGGAAAGGCGTCTGATAACAAAACTGGGACCAACACGGACTGACACAGAGTTTTTTTAGTCCCTACACCAAAATGTTCCTGTAAACAAACACCCTCTAATAATGCCGCTGCAAAATTGATGCAATGCCACAGTTAAAAGCAAATTACATGTTTAACGAATTTTATTGTTAATATAATCTCTATGTTAATATTAATCAATGCCACAGTTTGAGAAATGCTACTGTCTTGCTTTCTTTCCCATTTAGGTAAGGTAGATGCTTATTTTTGTTGGCTTCTGTGTCATCCACCGTTATTGACCACTAATTGTTTCCTTTGCACCTCTGTGTAAACAGGGTTATCTGCTTCACCTCGTTGCCATTGTGACCTTTTGTTGCACTGCACAAAACACTTTTGTTTTAAGAGTGTTTTGTGCAGTTCAACCAAAATGTCACACCGACAACGTTGCTTGATTGCTTGATCTTAGTGGAACTGCACAAGAGGAGATCTTACTTCCTATCCGTTAAGGCGAATTTGGTTCAGATCTTCTTCTTGTGAGTTGTTTGAATTCCGCATCATGAGAGGTCAGTACTAGCCTTCTTTCACATGATTCTGCAGTGTGCATTCATATATTGTGCTACTTGTACGATAATGTTGCTTGATTTTAGTGAACTGCACAAATGGAAACAAGACTTCCAATCTGTATGTGCACTGTAATATCCCATTGAGGTAAGATAAGGATATTTCACAACTGCTGGCCTGTATTTTGCCACTTTCATGAAAAAATTAAGTTTAGTACTATACTTGTGCTCCCTAATTGACATGCCAAATCTTACATTGAAGGCGAAGCTTGTTTGTTATTGAACCAAGTGATGAAGGGGAAGAACAAGGGGAAGAAAAACAAAAGTCAACTCCCAGTGCTGTAATGAAGCACTGGAACTGTGATGGCACAAGTAATGATATAGTTTTGCATCTTAATTTATTCCTATGGCCGGAACGAGCAATTGTTTTGCCACTGATTTGATGCCACTCTTAATGTAATATGTAATTATCTCTACTTGTGCAAACAGGGATCTTCTTTGAAGATACCATATATTTTAGTGGAACTGCACAAGAAGATGTTGGGAACATTAAACTAATCGAGGAGAATATAGTAAGCTTGGCCACCACCGTAGATGCTTCATCTGTATGCTCTACACAATAAGCCTCCTGACAAAGGTTGGTACTCGCCCATTGATTTCATCCATATGATTAAGCTTTGTCATCTCTATTAGTGTTGTTCTACTGTTTAGATACTATCATGAAAAAGTGGTATTGTCCTTGAGAAGTGCTTCATCTGTGTTGTTTTAAATATTTCCTTTCCTTTTTTTCGAGCAAACAGTGATGCTAGCATTTAGTAGTCCTCTTGTCGTTGCACAACAGGATCAGCTTCCTCTGAAGAAGAATATGGAGTACGTGAAGTGACTAGTTCCGATTATGCCAGGATGAAGAAGCCATGTCTATCTTATCATCAGAAGGAGCAGTTGAAGGATGGTTACATTACTCCCCACAAGACCAAACTAACTTCAGCTCAGAAGGACTGACAAAATCTCCATTTTTTGCTGTTGTTCTAGGATTCTTTCTGGTGAGTTCCATTTTTCTAAAAGTGTGCTCTACATGGACCATGTATGTGCATGTTGAAACTGTCAATTCATAGTACAGTCTGCTCTATACTAATCACTTTTTTGTATTTGTGCAAAAAGGGGTGCTCAGCTTGATTTCAATGGGAACTGCACAAAATGTTCATGAATACATCGAATCATTCATTTCCACCACAAGAAAGGAGGTGCCGATAAGTTCAAGGCGTTGCAACATATAAGGGCGAAATCATACAAGCTACGCGCGAATTTGGTTAATTTTGGTGGAACTACACAAAAAGAATAGCTGGTTTATTTAGCACGAGGTGCCATGTCAATGTCCGAACTGATGGCAAACCCTGTCCATTCCATAATCGCATGCATTTGATATTTTGGAATGGCACAACCTTGTCAAATTTTGCTCATTGATTTTAGCAAGACATGCATTTGATATTTTCGAATGGGACGCCCTTTGCTGTCAGCAGCGTCGATCAATTTTTTCTTTATTCTTTAGTTGTGAAGTAAATATTACCTCTGACATGTGAGTCGCTGAGATGCATAATCATCGATTGTTTTGAATGTTCTCTATGGATTGCCAGGTCTGTGTGTTTGATTGCAATGTACAGAAACGCTAAAAAGCTGCTCAAACTCTTTGTACTCCTTTTGTTCCTTTTTACTTCGCACATTGTGTAAGTGCATACTTTTTGTATAAGATTGGTCAAAGTAGAGATACTTTGACTGCAGACAAAACTTGTATGCAGACTAGAAAGGACCGGAGGGAGTACATGTGAAACTGCTGCAAACGAGGTGATCACCCTGGGAATAATGCTAGTACGTATTGTTTTGCATGTTCATCCAATGCCAGTGATACAGGAATTTGAACTAATCGAAATAAATTCATTCATACACGGTCGGATATCATATAAACATGCCGGATTTCATTACATTTCAACTATAAAGGGGTGCGCTGGATGTATAATTAATTAACCGGCCTAGCTTGTCATAGCGATTAGGGCAACTAGGAGCCCAATGATCAGGATCACCACATGACAAACACCTTTCTTCTTGTCATTCTTCTTCTTGAAGTTCGTGTGTTGCACAGCCTTGTTCTTCCCATCAAACTTTGCTTTACCATCAAACTTGCCCTTGTTCTTGAACTTGTGGGGCTGGAAGTTCTTTTGTACCATATTGGTACTAGATCCTCCCTCAATTCCTCAAGCATGTGTGTCCTTTGCTCTCGCCTTTTCTTCCACATCAAGAGTGCCAATGAGATCCATGAAGGTGGAAGCTTGGTGACGAAGGAGGTATAATTAATTAACTGAAGCTACCCACCTGTGTCCCGCTGAGCCGAACAGAAGCTTCAGTGACTTAACTGTAGGTGCAGTTGCGTAACTGACATGTGGCCTGTTGGGCCCACGTGTCAGTCAGCCAACTGCACCAGCAGTTAAGTAGAAGCAGCGTTATTCTCCAGCAGAACTCCCCGACTCCACCTCACCGCCAAGAAGCTAACTGGCCGTCAATGGTCAACCCGCCTAGCTTGGCTTCAACAGGAGGGTAGCAGCATTGGCCTTACTTGGACCCGAGCGGCGGCGACCTACCATGTTCTACTCTTCCTCGTTTTCCGTGTGGCGCCGCCTCGTTAGCAGCGGGGTGGGGCCTCGGCGGAGCCGGCGATGTCCTCTGTCTTGTTGTCGGCGGGCGGCCGGCTCCTCAGCGGAGTGGTGGAAATCCTCCCCCGCGTTGCCGGCAGGGTGGGGCCTCGGCTGAGCCGGCGATGTCCTCTGCCTCGTTGTTGGCGGGGCAGGGCCTCGGCGGAGCCGGCGGTGTCCTCTGCGTCGTTGTTGGCGCCGCGGGGCCTCGGCGGAGCAGTGCCTCATCGACGCCAGCGGAGCGGGGACTCATCGGAGCCGGCATTGTCCTCTGCCTCGTCCTCGCTCTCGCCAAACAGCGCCTCACCCGCTTCATCGCCCTCTTTGCTAGCCTCTTTGTAGGCGGCCGCAGCCTCTGCCACCCGCATGTGGTACCGCCAGCACACGAGGTGGCCCTTGCGGGCGGAGTGGTACAAGTCGAGAAGCGCCTCCTGCTCCGCCCACTCCGCGGTGATCTGCTCCTCCGCCTGCAGGTGCTCCTGGAGGAGATGGTGGTTGTAGGCGACGTCGGCCTGTGCCTCCCGGAACTGCTCCTGACGCATCTGCCTCACACTGTCCATATATTGGGCACGGGCCTCGAGGAGGGGGTTGGCGCCGGATCGTCGACTACCATGTTCTCCATTGGGACGTCGTTGTCCTCCGGCTGCCTGCCGGCCAGCCGGTTGGCAGCAATGGCTGCCATCTCCTTGTGGTTCGTCGTCCGCCCGTCCCAAAGAGTGCTGGAGCGCGAGGAAGCCATGGTGGGCATTAGTGGTGTGGACAGGAGAAAGGGAACGGATGCGGATGACTGCGGCTATGGCCGGCGCAACAGTTTATATAGCAATGGTGGGGAGGCGGAGGGACGGACGTGTGGCGCCGGAGTAGCCGCCTCGGCAACCACGTATCATTAATGTGGGCGGCAGATGGACGGACGGACGACACTTGTGTCGTTTGAAGGCGCAGCAATCGCCTGCACCGGGAAGCGGGGCAGGCGGCGCTGACTGTTTCGAGCGGAAAGCGCGCGCCGGCGAGGAGATGGCTTTACTTGGAGAGGTTGACAATGGGGACCCACCAGGTCCATAGCCTGACGTACGCAAGTGCCTCCTTATTATACATACATACATATATATATATGTATGTATAAAACTATACTCCCTCCGTCTAGGTGAATAAGTCGTATTAGAAGGTGCATCATGACCTAGGTGCAAGCAGATTGGTGGAAAATAAGAATATTTCTCTCTTCTAAACACAACATTTAATCACAGCAGTTAAGAGGATGCCTTATTAGCTACCCATGTAGGCCATCGTAATTCATAGCATGCAAAGCGCTTTTATTTCTTGCCTAATAACCGCATGGACATGCTGCATGCATTGGTCCTTGCCTGAGCAAAAAAAGGGAGGAAAGGGGTTTCCACGGGAGACAACGAGGCAGAGGTGGAAGCGCTCGCTGGAGTAATTTATTTTGCTTCCCCCTGGTTTCCTGACATCATGGTCCCACACCATTGTCAACCTATGTAGTAGTCAATAAACGAGAGAATTGCACAAGAAGCGGCCGACAGCTGGGACCAAGCAGCTCGAGCAGTATTTGTGTTTTTGAGGTGTGAGCACTTCAGAGTTTTTCGATGTTTAACCCAGATATTAATTTTTCTCCTATGAACAACAACGAAAACATCGCTGCAGGTATTAACTGGGCGGGCTGTGGCCCATCTAGCCCAGGCCAGATATCCAACCCAGATATTAATTTTTTTCAAGCTGAAAATGGCTAGCCCAGCTATACTTTTTTTTAGGAATACCCAGGCAAGGTCAAGTTGTTATTCTCCACCCCGCTGGGCTGCAAATCTTTCCTAGGAGGGATGCATTAGGCTTAACAAGAAAATGGGCTTTAAGAAATAATAAATGGTATGTAATTATAAAAACTGGGTAGTAACTATAAAAAAATGCACCAAACACGTGATTACTTAAAATATTATTTTTGGATATTGAAAATTTTAATTTCATTAATTGTTGCGAGCGCAATGTTTTGTTGGATTTTTACGTAATATAAATTTATTTAATCTGACTAGAAATTTTGGGATAAAAATATTTCGGATCCCATCAAAATGTGGGAAATTTTATTGAATTCTGTTTTGAACGGTTGGTTGAAATGGGCTGTACTTTTAACAAACTGTAAATGGGCTGTAGTAAATTCCATTAGAATTCAAAAATGGGCTACACATTCTTACAAATCTCAAATGGGCTATAAGTTCTCTGCCACACACTTCTGGCCTTACTAAGTTGACGCGTCCCCTAAAAAAACAGAGTTGGCGCGTATGCAAGGCTTTGTCAACTTATAGTCAACACACGGTTCTAGCAGCAGTGGCCATTGGATATCCATCCAACGGATGCCGTGCTTCTTCTTCAATCTCGGATATTCTAGCTTCACCTGCCCAAAAAATGATTCCTCCCCCTGACATCTGGGGCGCACCATTTCAGAAGCTGACCTGTGGGCCTACTAAGTTGACGTACCAAGGGCTTTGTCAACTTAGTCAATATAAACAATTCTAGCTGCAGTGACCGTACGATGTCCATCCAACGGCCGCAGTGCTTCTTCAACCTCTGGTCTTCTTGCTCCAGCCGCCCAAAGCAGCGCCGGTCGTGCTGCCTGCTCCTGCCTCCCGTGGCTGGCTGTGCTGCCGCGGAGGCCTCACCGCCCCCTACTATTCCCACCGCTGGCCAGGCCCTGCGGCGATGGTAGCCTCACACCGCAGCCGAACGAGTGAACCCTCATACTCCTCTCCGCGTGGGCATCCACTGCCGCGTCTTCACCGACTCCGCGTCGTCCCCTTCCTAGGCCTCGCCGTCGTCCACCGCCCTGATGCTCTCGGCGCGGCGTGGTCAACGTGGTCAAGGAACGACTTCCATCAGACGTGGACTGTACGTGGAGAGGCTGACAGCTGGGTCCACGGCGGCAGCAAGGAAGTGCCTCCTTATTACGCGGAAAATAATGATTCCTCCACCTGACAGCAGGGACCCACCGGATGGGCCACCATATTTCGCGAAAAAACGTTTCCCCCCTGACTGCTGGGACCCACCAGCTACACCTTCGCACGCAAGGAAGTGCGTCCGGACAAAAAAAACGATTCGCCCCCTAACTGCTGGGACCCACCAGCTACATCTTCGCACGCAAGGAAGTGCGTCCAGGCAAAAAAAAGAAAAGAAAAATGATTCGCCCCCCTGACTGCTGGGACCCACCGCCCCCCCCCCCGACTGCTGGGACCCACCAGCTACATCTTCGCAGGCAAGGAAGTGCCTGACAGTCGGGACCCACCTAGTCGAAGCGTACGTAGCGTTGTCATTCTGGTCGCGAACGTGTACGTACATACTGGTCGATGCAGAGGCGCGCACGTGTCGTAGTAGAGGCGCGCATGTAGCATGTACATGTACGTACAGTGGCCAGGGTGCAAGAAAGAAAATACGGCCACGTATGTGTACATACGGGCGGGGTCTCGAACGCCTACTCGCGCATACGTACGGCGAGGGCTCATGTACATGGCTGGGTCGGAACGGAGAAACAGCGTTGTCGTCGTGTTCATGGGTCGGAATGGAATGCGTGGTCGAGTTCATCAGGAGGGCTTGGACGGAAGAGGCGATGGAAACAAGGCCTGGCGTACCGCACAACAGAGGAAACGGACCTCCTACGGTAGAAACGGGGGTCCTGTTGATCGGGAGGGGTGTGGCGTACCACAAAACGGAGGAAACAGACCTCCTATGGTCGAAACAGGGGTCCTGTTGATCGGGAGGGGTGTGGCGTACCGCAAAACAGAGGAAATGGACCTCCTACGGTCGAAACGGGGGTCCTGTTGATCGGGAGGGGTGTGGCGTACCGCAAAACGGAGGAAACGGACTTGTGTTGGAGCGCTACGGTCGAAACGGGGGTCCTGTTCATCGGGAGGGGTGTGGCGTACCGCAAAATGGGACTCCACGGGATACTGTTCATCTCCACCGTCGACCCCCTCCAGCCTCCACGAGCTACTATTCATCCACCGTCGACCTCCTCCAGCCTCCACGGGCTCCTATTCATCCAGCCTCCATCACGCGCTACTCCACCGGCTACTGTTCAACCACCCCTCCACCGTCTATTGTTCATCCAGCCCTCCACACCATGGGGTCCTGTTCAACCACCCCTCCACAGGCACCCCTCCACCGTATATTGTTCATCCTGCCCTCCACACCACGGGGTCCTGTTCATCCACCCCTCCACGGGCACCCCTCCACCGTCTACTGTTTATCCAGCCCTCCACCACACCATGGGGTCCTGTTCATCCAGAGGCAATGCCACCGCTCACTGATCATCCAACCCCCCCCCCCCCCGCAACGCTCACTGTTCATCCCATCGATCGGCTTCAGTTAGCAGCAGTAGCCAAGGAATCACTTGATCGGGTTCAGTTAACAGCCATCGATCGATCGCTCGGGTTCAGTAACGCGTAGCCTGCAGTGCAATCGCTCGGGTTCAGTTAGAGCCCAACGCCTCGCTCGGGTTCAGTTAGAGCCAACGCCTTGCACACATGCGCGTATGTGTACAAGAGAAACGTGCATCGCTCGGCCCCCGACCTCCCACCGTAACCGGGAACTCCCTGAAATTTTCTTCCCCCTCGCTTCTACCATGGTTTTTCCGTCATGGACAGCCCAAAGAATGTCATGCAGCTGCATCTCCGGCCCGCCCAGGACGAAAAGCCCATTTTCTGTCATGATTTTTTGTCATAGAAGTAGGAGCCCACCACATCTATGATGATACCGGGTTTTGTCACAATTATCGTCATAGAAGTGTCATATGTATGACAGAAAAAAAATTCGTTCGGCCCAAAATGTCACGGATGTGTCTTTTTTTGTAGTGCTACGATCAGAGACCCTTCGACGAAACTGTGTGCGTGATACGTCTCCAACGTATCTATAATTTTTGATTGTTCCATGCTATTATATTATCTGTTTTGGATGTTAATGTGCTTTATTTTACACTTTTATATTATTTTTGGGACTAACCTATTAATCGGAGGCCCAGCACAAATTGTTGTTTTTTCCCTATCTGAGTGTTTCGTAGAAAAGGAATATCAAACTGAGTCCAAACGGAATGAAACCTTCGGGAACATGATTTTTGGAACAAACGTGATCCAGGAGACTTGGAGTGGACGTCAAGCAATCAACGGGGCAGCCATGAGGCAGGGGGCGCACCCACCCCCCCTGGGCGCACCCTCCACCCTCGTGGGCCCCTCATTGCTCCACCGACCTACTTCTTCCTCGTATATATATCCATATACCCCACAAAAATCCAAGAGCACCATGAAACCCTATTTCCACCACCGCAACCTTCTGTACCCAAGAGATCCCATCTTGGGGCCTTTTTTGGAGCTCCGCCGGAGAGGCCGTTGATCACGGAGGGCCTCTACATCAACTCCATGGCCTCTCCGATGATGTGTGAGTAGTTTACCTCAGACCTACGGGTCGATAGCTAGTAGCTAGATGGCTTCTTCTCTCTCTTTGGATCTCAATATAAAGTTCTCCTCGATTCTCTTGGAGATCTATTCTATGTAACTCTTTTTGCGGTGTGTTTGTTGAGATCCGATGAATTGTGGGTTTATGAACAAGTCTATCTATGAAAAATATTTGAATCTTCTCTGAATTCTTTTATGTATGATTGGTTTATCTTTGCAAGTTTCTTCGAATTATCGGTTTGGTTTGGCCTACTAGATTGATCTTTCTTGCAATGGGAGAAGTGCTTAGTTTTGGGTTCAATCTTGCGGCGCTTGATCCCAGTGACAGAAAGGGAAATGACGCGTATTGTATTGTTGCCATCGAGGATAAAAAGATGGGGTTTGTATTATATTGCATGAGTTTATCCCTCTACATCATGTAATCTTGCTTAAGGCGTTACTCTATTCTTATGAACTTAATACTCTAGGTGCATGCTGGATAGCGGTCGATGTGTGGAGTAATAGTAGTACATGCAGAATTGTTTCGGTCTACTTGTCTCGGACGTGATGCCTATATACATGATCATGCCTAGATATTCTCATAATTATTTGCTTTTCTATCAATTGATCGACAGTAATTTGTTCACCCACTGTAATACTTATGCTATCTTGAGGAAGCCACTAGTGAAACCTATGGCCCCTGGGTCTATTTTCCATCATACAAGTTTCCAATCTATTTTATTTTGCAATCTTTACTTTCAATCTATATCATAAAAATACCAAAAATACTTATCTTATTATTATCATCTCTATCAGAGCTCACTCTTGCAAGTGGTCGTGAAGGGATTGACAACCCCTTTATTGCGTTGGTTGCGAGGTTCTTATTTGTTTGTGTAAGTACGAGGTGACTCGCACGTGGTCTTCTACTGGATTGATACCTTGGTTCTCAAAAACCGAGGGAAATACTTATGCTGCTTTACTGCATCACCCTTTCCTCTTCAAGGGAAAACCAACGTAGTGCTCAAGAGGTAGCAAGAAGGATTTCTGGTGCCGTTGCCGGGGAGATCTACGCCAAGTCAAGACATACCAAGTACCCATCACAACTCTTATCCTCCGCATTACATTATTTGCCATTTGCCTCTCGTTTTCCTCTCCCCCACTTCACCCTTGCCGTTTTATTCACCCTCTTTTCCATTCGCCCTCTTTTTCCGTTCGCCCTCTTTTTCCGTTCGCCTCTTTTTCGCTTGCTTCTTGTTTGCTTGTGTGTTGGATTGCTTGCTTGTCACGATGGCTCAAGATAATACTAAATTGTGTGACTTTGCCAATACCAACAATAATGATTTTATTAGCACTCCAATTGCTCCTCTTACTGATACTGAATCTTGTGAAATTAATATTTCTTTGCTAAATCTTGTCATGAAAGATCCGTTTTCTGGCCTTCCTAGTGAAGATGCCGCTACCCATCTAAACAACTTTGTTGATTTGTGTGATATGCAAAAGAAGAAATATGTGGACAACGATATTGTTAAACTTAAGCTATTTCCATTTTCGCTTAGAGATCGTGCTAAAGCTTGGTTTTCGTCTTTGCCTAAAAATAGTATTGATTCACGGAATAAGTGCAAAGATTCTTTTATCTCTACGTATTTTCCTCCCGCTAAGATCATCTCTCTTAGAAACGATATTATGAATTTTAAGCAACTTGATCATGAACATGTTGCACAAGCTTGAGAGAGGATGAAATCCATGATACATAATTCCCCTTCACATGGTTTGAATTTATGGATGATTATACAAAAAAATTATGCCGGATTGAATTTTGCTTCTAGAAATCTTTTAGATTCGGCCACGAGAGGCACTTTTATGGAAATCACTTTAGGAGAAGCAACCAAACTCCTAGATAATATTATGGTTAATTATTCTCAGTGGCACACTGAAAGATCTACTAGTAAAAAGGTGCGTGCAATCGAAGAGATTAATATTTTGAGTGGAAAGATGGATGAACTTATGATTTTTTTTGCTAATAAGAGTGCTCCTACGGATCCTAATGATACGCCTTTGTCTACTTTGATTGAGAATAATAATGAATCTATGGATGTGAATTTTGTTGGTAGGAGCAATTTTGGTAATAACGCGTATAGAGGTAATTTTAATTCTAGGCCATTTCCTAGTAATTCCTCTAATAATTATGGTAATTCCTACAACAATTCTTATGGAAATTAGATGCCCTCTGATTTTGAATCTAGTATTAAAGAATTTATTACTATGCAAAAGAGTTTCAATGCTTTGATTGAAGAAAAATTGCTTAAGATTGATGAGTTGGCTACGAACGTGAATAGAATTTATATTGATGTTGATTCTTTGAAACTTAGATCTATTCCACCTAAGAATGATATCAATGAGTCTCTCAAAGCCATGATAATTTCCATTGATGAGTGCAAAGAAAGAACCGCTAGGATGCGTGCTAAAAGAGATTGTTTTGTAAAAGCGTGTTCTTCTAGTTTTCATGATAATAAGGATGAAGATCTAAAAGTGATTGATGTGTCCCCTATTAAATATTTGTTTTTTAATATGAATCTTGATAATGATGGGACTAGAGATGAGTCAACTTTAGTTAGAAGGCGTCCCAATGATTCGGAGTTTTTAGATCTTGATGCAAAAGTTGGTAAAAGTAGGATTGAAGAGGTTAAAACTTTAGATAGCAATGAACCCACTATCTTGGATTTCAAGGAATTTAATTATGATAATTGCTCTTTGATAGATTGTATTTCCTTGTTGCAATTTGTGCTAAATTCTCCTCATGCTTATAGTCAAAATAAAGCTTTTACTAAACATATCGTTGATGCTTTGATGCAATCTTATGAAGAAAAACTTGAGTTGGAAGTTTCTATCCCTAGAAAACTTTATGATGAATGGGAACCTACTATTAAAATTAAAATTAAAGATCATGAATTCTATGCTTTGTGTGATTTGGGTGCTAGTGTTTCCATGATTCCAAAAACTTGGTGTGATTTGCTAGGTTTCCGTGAATTTGATGATTGTACTCTAAATTTGCACCTTGCGAATTCCACTATTAAGAAACCTATGGGATAGATTAATGATGTTCTTATTGCTGCAAATAGGAATTATGTGCCCGTAGATTTCATTGTTCTTGATATAGATTGCAATCCGTCATGTCCTATTATTCTTGGTAGACCTTTCCTTAGAACGATTGGTGCACTTATTGATATGAAGGAAGGGAATATTAAATTCCAATTTCCATTAAGGAAAGGCATGGAACACTTACCTAGAAAGAAAGTTAAATTACCATATGAATCTATTATGAGAGCCACTTATGGATTGCCTACCAAAGATGGCAATACGTAGATCTACCCTTGCTTTTATGCCTAGCTAGGGGCGTTAAACGATAGCGCTTGTTGGGAGGCAACCCAATTTTATTTTATTCCTTGTTTCTTGCTCCTGTTTAGTAATAAATAATTTATCTAGGCTCTGTTTTGGTTGTTTTTTTGTGTTTAATTAGTGTTTGTGACAAGTAGAACCGTTGGGAAGACTTGGGGAAAGTCTTTTTGATCTTGCTGTAAAAAACAGAAACTTTAGTGCTCACGAGAATTGCTGCCATTTTTATTGGAGAGTGCTATTTAGTTAATTCTTTTTGCATATGATTAATATATAAATTCCTCACGTCCAGAAATTTATTTTAGAATTTTTGGGGTTCCAGAAGTGGTCAAAACCTACATATTACTACATTGTTTTGTTTTTGACGGATTCTGTTTTTCATGTGTTGTTTGCTTATTTTGATGAATCTATGGCTAGTAAAAGAGTTTATAAACCATCAAGAAGTCGGAATACAGTAGGTTTAACACCAATATAAATCAAGAATGAGTTCATTACAGTACCTTGAAGTGGTGGTTTGTTTTCTTTTACTAACGGAGCTCACGAAGATTTTTCTTTTAAGTTTTGTGTTGTGAAGTTTTCAAGTTTTGGGTAAGGATTTGATGGACTATGGAACAAGGAGTGGCAAGAGCCTAAGCTTGGGGATGCCCATGGCACCCCAAGGTAAAATACAAGGACACCAAAAATCCTAAGCTTGGGGATGCCCCGGAAAGCATCCCCTCTTTCGTCTTCGTCTATCGGTAACTTTACTTGGAGCTATATTTTTATTCGCCACATGATATGTGTTTTGCTTGTAGCGTCTTGTATGATTTGATTCTTTGCTTTTTAGTTTACCACAATCATCCTTGCTGTACACACCTTTTCGGAGAGACACACATGAATTGGAATTTATTAGAATACTCTATGTGCTTCACTTATATCTTTTGAGCTATATAGTTTTTGCTCTAGTGCTTCACTTATATGTTTTAGAGCACGGCAGTGGTTTTATTTTATAGAAATAATTGATCTATCATGCTTCACTTATACCATTTTGAGAGTCCTTTAGAACATCATGGTAATTCACTTTGGCTATAAATTTTAAATGCTAAGAGAAGTTGGATGCTTGATAGATGGTTTTGAGATATAAAGGTGGTAATATTAGAAGTGAGCTAGTTGAGTAATTGTGAAATTGATGAATACTTGTGTTGAAGTTGGCAAGTCCCGTAGCATGCACGTATGGTGAACGTTATGTGACAAATTTGAAGCATGGGGTGCTCTTTGATTGCTTTCCTTATGAGTGGCGGTCGGGGACGAGCGATGGTCCTTTCCTACCAATCTATCCCCCTAGGAGCATGCACGTAGTGCTTGGTTTTGATGACTTGTAGATTTTTGCAATAAGTATGTGAGTTCTTTATGACTAATGTTAAGTCCATGGATTATACGCACTCTCACCCTTCCATCATTGCTAGCCTCTTCAGTACCGTGCATTGCCCTTTCTCACCTTGAGAGTGGGTGCAAACTTCGCCGGTGCATCCAAACCCCGTGATATGATATGCTCTATCACACATAAGCCTCCTTATATCTTCCTCAAAATAGCCACCATACCTACCTATTATGGCATTTCCATAGCCATTCCGAGATATATTGCCATGCAACTTTCCACCGTTCCATTTATTATGACACGCATCATCATTGTCATATTGCTTTGCATGATCATGTAGTTGACATCGTATTTGTGGCAAAGCCACCTTCATAATTTTTTCATACATGTCACTCTTGATTCATCGCAATCCCGGTACACCGCTGGTGGCATTCACATAGAGTCATATTTTGTTCTAAGTATCGAGTTGTAATTCTTGAGTTGTAAGAAAATAAAAGTGTGATGATCATCATTAGAGCATTATCCCATGTGAGGAAAGGATGATGGAGACTATGATTCACCCACAAGTCGGGATGAGACTCCGGACGAAAAAAAAGAGAAAGAAAAGAGGCCAAAAGAAAAAAAAAGAGAAAGAAGGCCCAAATATAAAAAAATATAAATGAGAGAAAAAGAGAGAAGGGACAGTGTTACTATCCTTTTTCCACACTTGTGCTTCAAAGTAGCACCATGATCTTCATGATAGAGAGTCTCTTATTTTGTCACTTTCATATACTAGTGGGAATTTTTCATTATAGAACTTGGCTTGTATATTCCAATGATGGGCTTCCTCAAATGCCCTAGGTCTTCGTGAGCAAGCGAGTTGGATGCACGCCCACTTAGTTTCATTGATGAGCTTTCATATATAGCTCTAGTGCATCCGTTGCATGGCAATCCATACTCCATGCATTGACATCAATTGGTGGGCATCTCCATATCCCATTGATTATCCGCGTCAATGTGAGACTTTCTCCCTTTTTGTCTTCTCACACAACCTCAATCATCATATTCTATTCCACCGATAGTGCTATGTACATGGCTCGCGCTCATATATTGCGTGAAAGTTGAAAGAGTTTGAAAAGGCTAAGTATGAAACAATTGCTTGGCTTTTCATCGGGGTTATGCATGATGAGAGCATTTTGTGTGACGAAAATGAAGCATGGCCAAACTATATGACTTTGTAGGAATAAGTTTTCTTTGGCTATGGTATTTTCATAAGACATAATTGCTTGACTAGCATACTTGGAGTATTACTCTTTTTATGTCAACAATAAACATTTATCTTGAATCTTTTAGATCTGAACATTCATGCCACAATAGAGAAAAATACATTGAAGAATATTCTAGGAAGCATTCCACATCAAAAATTCAGTTTTTATCATTTACCTACTCGAGGACGAGCAGGAATTAAGCTTGGGGATGCTGATACGTCTCCAACGTATCTATAATTTTTGATTGTTCCATGCTATTATATTATCTGTTTTGGATGTTAATGGGATTTATTTTACACTTTTATATTATTTATGGGACTAACCTATTAACTAGAGGCCCAGCCCAAATTGTTGTTTTTTTCCTATTTTAGTGTTTCATAGAAAAGGGATATCAAACGGAGTCCAAACGGAATGAAACATTCGGGAACGTGATTTTTGGAACAAACGTGATCCAGGAGACTTGGAGTGGACATCAAGCAATCAACGAGGCGGCCACGAGGCAGGGGGTGCGCCCACCCCCCTGGGCGTGCCCTCCACCCTCGTGGGCCCCTCGTTACTCCACTGACCTACTTATTCCTCCTATATATATCCATATACCCCGGAAACATCTAGGAGCACCACGAAACCCTATTTCCACCGCCGCAACCTTCTGTACCCAAGAGATCCATCTTGGGGCATTTTCCGGAGCTCCGCCGGAGGGGGCATTGATCACGGAGGGCCTCTACATCAACTCCTTGGCCTCTCCGATGATGTGTGAGTAGTTTACCTCAGAACTACGGGTCCATAGCTAGTAGCTAGATGGCTTCTTCTCTCTCTTTGGATCTCAATACAAAGTTCTCCTTGATTCTGTTGGAGATCTATTCGACGTAACTCTTTTTGCGGTGTGTTTGTCGAGATCCGATGAATTGTGGGTTTATGATCAAGTCTACCTATGAACAATATTTGAATCTTCTCTGAATTCTTTTATGCATGATTGGTTTATCTGTGCAAGTCTCTTCGAATTATCAGTTTGGTTTGACCTACTAGATTGATCTTTCTTGCAATGGGAGAAGTGCTTAGCTTTGGGTTCAATCTTGCGGTGCTCGATCCCAGTGATAGAAAGGGAAACGACACGTATTGTATTGTTGCCATCGAGGATAAAAAGATGGGGTTTGTATCATATTGCATGAGTTTATCCCTCTACATCATGTCATCTTGCTTAAGGCGTTACATTGTTCTTATAAACTTAATACTCTAGATGCATGTTGGATAGCGGACGATGTGTGGAGTAGTAGTAGTAGATGCAGAATCGTTTCGGTCTACTTGTCTCGGACATGATGCCTATATACATGATCTTGCCTAGATATTCTCATAATTATTCGCTTTTCTATCAATTGCTCGACAGTAATTTGTTCACCCACCATAATACTTATGCTATCTTGAGAGAAGCCACTAGTGAAACCTATGGCCCCCGGGTCTATTTTCCATCATACAAGTTTCCAATCTATTTTATTTTGCAATCTTTACTTTCAATCTATATCATAAAAATACCAAAAATACTTATCTTATTATTATCATCTCTATCAGATCTCACTCTTGCAAGTGTCCATGAAGGTATTGAGAACCCCTTTATCGCGTTGGTTGTGAGGTTCTTATTTGTTTGTGTAGGTACGAGGTGACTCGCGCGTGGTCTCTGATACGTATCCAACATATCTATAATTTTTTGTTGCTCCATGCTATATTATCTACTGTTTTAGGCAATATTGGGCTTTATTTTCCACTTTTATATTATTTTTGGGACTAACCTATTAACCGGAGGCCCAGCCCAGATTTGCTGTTTTATGCCTATTTTAGTATTTCGAGGAAAAGAAATATCAAACGGAGTCGAAAGGGAACGAAATCAACTGGAGAAGTTATTTTTGGAAGGAAACCTACCTGATAGACTTGGACCCTATGTCAGAAGATGAAGTATGAGCTCACGAGGGTAGGGGGCGCGCCCACCCCCCTGGGGCCCGCCCCCTGCCTCGTGGCCACCCCTTCGGTCCACCGACGTACTTCTTCCGCCTATATATCTCCATATACCCTAAAAACATCCGTGGGCACAATAGATTGGGAGTTCCGCCGCCAGAAGCCTCCGTAGCCACCGAAAACCAATCTAGACCCATTCCGGCACCCTGCCGAAGGGGGAATCCCTCTCCGGTGGCCATCTTCATCATCCCGGTGCTCTCCATGACGAGGAGGGAGTAGTTCTCCCTCGGGGCTGAGGGTATAAACCAGTAGCTATGTGTTTGATCTCTCTCTCTCTCGTGTTCTTGAGGTGATACGATCTTGATGTATCGCGAGCTTTGCTATTATATTTGGATCCTATGATGTTTCTTCCCCCCTCTACTCTCTTGTAATGAATTGAGTTTCCCCTTTGAAGTTATCTTATCGGATTGAGTCTTTAAAGATTTGAGAACACTTGATGTATGTCTTGCCATGCGTATCTATGGTGACAATGGGATACCATGTCATTCACTTGATGTATGTTTTGGTGATCAACTTGCGGGTTCCGCCCATGAACCTATGCATAGGGGTTGGCACACGTTTTCGTCGTGATTCTCCGGTAGAACTTTGGGGCACTCTTTGAGGTCCTTTGTGTTGGTTGAATAGATGAATCTGAGATTGTGTGATGCATATCGTATAATCATACCCACGGATATTTGAGGTGACATTGGAGTATCTAGGTGACATTAGGGTTTTGGTTGATTTGTGTCTTAAGGTGTTATTCTAGTACGAACTCTAGGGCTGTTTGTGACACTTATAGGAATAGCCCAACGGATTGATTGGAAAGAATAACTTTGAGGTGGTTTCGTACCCTACCATAATCTCTTTGTTCGTTCTCCGCTATTAGTGACTTTGGAGTGACTCTTTGTTGCATGTTGAGGGATAGTTATGTGATCCAATTATGTTATTATTGTTGAGAGGACTTACACTAGTGAAAGTATGAACCCTAGGCCTTGTTTCAACACATTTCAATACCGTTTACGCTCACTTTTATCATCAGTTACCTTGCTTTTTTATAATTTCAGATTACAAATACCTTTATCTACCATCCATATACCGCTTGTATCACCATCTCTTCGCCAAACTAGTGCACCTATACAATTTACCATGTATTGGGTGTGTTGGGGACACAAGAGACTCTTTCTTGTTTGGTTGCAGGGTTGCTTGAGAGAGACCATCTTCATCCTATGCCTCCCACGGATTGATAAACCTTAGGTCATCCACTTGAGGGAAATTTGCTACTGTCCTACAAACCTCTGCACTTGGAGGCCCAACAACGTCTACAAGAAGAAGGTTGTGTACTAGACATCAAGCTCTTTTCTGGCGCCGTTGCCGGGGAGGTGAGTGCTTGAAGGTATATCTTTAGATCTTGAAATCGAGTCTTTTAGTTTCTTGTTTTATCACTAGTTTAGTTTATAAAAGAAAACTAAAAAAATGGAACTGAGTTTATCTCATACGCTTCACCTTTTTAATATCTTTCGTGAGTATGATGGAAAGGATAATTGTGCTCAAGTGCTAGAAGAAGAAATCTATAAAATGTTTGGCACTAAATATTTGAATGATGAGCATGATTGCAATGTTGTTAGTATGAATTCCTTGAATATCCATGATGCTAATGATATGCAAAGCCACAAGCTTGGGGAAGCTATGTTTGATGAGGATGATATTTTTTGTCCCCCAAGTTTTGATGAGAAAATTTATTATGATGAAAGCATGCCTCCTATCTATGATGATTATTTTGATGACATGTATGCTTTAAAGAACAATAATAACCATGAAACTTGGCATCTTGATCTTAATTTTCAATCACATGATAGTTATTTTGTTGAGTTTGCTCCCACTATTATTCACGAGAAGAATTTTGCTTATGTGGAGAGTAATAAATTTTCTATCCTTGTAGATCATGAAAAGAATGCTTTAGGTACTGGTTATATTGTTGAATTCATTCATGATGCTACTGAAAATTATTATGAGGGAGGAACATATGCTTATAGGAATTGCAATAATATCAAGTTTCCTCTCTATGTGCTTAAAATTTTGAAGTTATTCTTGTTTTACCTTCCTATGCAAGTTGATTCTTGTTCTCACAAGTTGTTTGCTCACAAAATTCCTATGCATAGGAAGTGGGTTAGACTTAAATGTGCTAGTTATATTCTTCATGATGCTCTTTTTATGTTACAATTCTTATCTTTTATGTGAGCATCATTGAAATCATCATGCCTAGCTAGGGGCGTTAAACGATTGCGCTTGTTGGGAGGCAACCCAACTTTATTTTTATTCCTTGATTTTTGTTCCTGTTTAATAATAAATAATCAATCTAGCCTCTGTTTAGATGTGGTTTTATGTGTTTAATTAGTGTTTGTGCCAAGTAGAACCGTTGGGAAGACTTGGGGAAAGTCTTTGCGATCATGCTGTAAAAAACAGAAACTTTAGCGCTCACGAGAATTGCTGCCATTTTTATGTGGGGAGCTCTATTTAGTTAATTCTTTTTGAATATGATTAATATATAAATTCCTCAGGTCCAGAAATTTATTTTAGAATTTTATGAGTTCCAGAAGTATACGTTTGATCCATATTACTACAGACTATTCTGTTTCTGACAGATTCTGTTTTTCACGTGTTGTTTACTTATTTTGATGAATCTATGTCTAGTAAAATAGTTTATAAACTATAGAGAAGTTGGAATATAGTAGGTTTAACACCAATATAAATAAATAATTAGTTCACTACAGTACCTTGAAGTGGTGATTTATTTTCTTATACTGACGGAGCTTACAAGTTTTCTGTTAAGTTTTGTGTTGTGAAGTTTTCAAGTTTTGGGTAAAGATTCGATGGACTATGGAATAAGGAGTGGCAAGAGCCTAAGCTTTGGGATTCCCAAGGCACCCCAAGGTAATATTCAAGGACAACCAAGAGCCTAAGCTTGGGGATGCTCCGGAAGGCATCCCCTCTTTCGTCTTCGTTCATCGGTAACTTTACTTGGAGCTATATTTTTATTTACCACATGATATTTGTTTTGCTTGGAGCGTCAATTTATTTTGTTAGGATTTGCTTGATGTTATTTAGAACAATGTTTTGCATCTTTTATTTCAATAAAAGTGGCATTGATAGCCTTTACTATGCCTATGTTACAAGTATACATGTTGCTATTTGAAAACAGAAAGTTTACCGCTGTTGCAATAATTCGCTAGAAAAGTCAGAATGTGATAAAATGTTGAAACCTTTTTCATATTGAGCTCTGATAAATTTACTACAGTGGGATTTTTATTTCATAATTTTTGGAGCTAGGGAAGTATGGATGTTGCAGCATTCTTTACAGACTATCCTGTTTAGGCAGATTGCTGTTATGTTTGCATATGTTTGCTTCTTTAATGATTCTATTTGAGTATAGGGCTATTAAATATGCAGAGGAATTTAGTATGCAATTTTGAATAATAATTTTAGTGATTTGCTACAGTATATTATGATAAGGTTTTTGCAATGGTTTATAGTAACTTATCTCACGAGTCCTTGTTGAGTTTTGTGTGGATGAAGCTTTTGAGATTTAGGGAGACCGTGATATGAGAGGAATTAAGGAGACACAAAATCTCAAGCTTGGGGATGCCCAAGGCATCCCAATATAATATTTCAAGAAGTCTCAAGCATCTAAGCTTGGGGATGCCCCGGTTGGCATCCCACCTTTCTTCTTCAACAACTATCGGTTAGTTTCGGTTGATCCTAAGTTTTTCCTTCTTCACATGATGTTTGATATTATTAGATATCATTTTATTTTGTTTTGCTTGATGTTTGAATAAATTATCAAGATATGAAATTAATAAATGTTAGAGAGTCTTCACATAGTTGCATAATTATTCGACTACTCATTGATCTTCACTTATATCCTTCGGAGTAGTTTGTTGTTGCTCTAGTGCTTCACTTATATCTTTTAGAGCACGGTGGTGGTTTTATTTTGAAGAAATATATGAACTCTCATGCTTCACTTATATCATTTTGAGAGTTTTAAATAGCATGGTAATTTCCTTAAATAATCCTAATATGCTAGGCATCCAAGAATAGTAAAAACTTTCATATAGAGTATTGAATACTAAGAGAAGTTTGATGCTCGATGATTGTTTTGAGATATGGAGATGGTGATATTAGAGTCATGCTAGTTGAGTAGTTGTGAATTTGAGGAATACCTGTGTTGAAGTTGGTGATTCCTGTAGCATGCACGTATGGTGAACCGTTATGTGATGAAGTCGGAGCATGATTTATTTATTGATTGCCTTCCTTATGAGTGGCGGTCGGGGACGAGGGATGGTCTTTTCCTACCAATCTATCCCCCTAGGAGCATGCGCGTAGTACTTTGTTTTGATAACTTGTAGATTTTTGTAATAAGTATGTGAGTTCTTTATGACTAATGTTGAGTCCATGGATTATACGCACTCTCACCCTTCCACCATTGCTAGCCTCGCTATGTAGCGACCAAACCTCAAACAGTCTGATCTCTGTGCTCCGGTGTCATCCCTGGATCAGTAATGCTGACACCACACAGTACTCGGGGGATTTATAGCAGAGTAGCAATCACACACTTATTACATCGAGTGTCTCAAAAGAGAACTTATTACAATAAATATGGCTTAAGGCCATCTAATAACGATAACAGCGGAAGGCTTGGAAGATAAGTGAGTCCATCAACTCCAACGGCATCACTGAGTATAGAACCACGACCTAAGAACTCCTTAATCGTCGTCTGAAAAGTCTGCAACATTAACGTTGCAGCCCGAAAACGGGTCAACACATGGAATATGCTGGCAAGGTAACACATAGAGAGTAATGGAATGCAACAACTATACTATATGCATATTTGGCTGGTGGAAAGCTCTATGGTTACTGTTTTTGCGTAAAGCCAATTTTTCCCTACTTCAAAGGAATAAATTTAATTACTATCATGGTGGTTGTTAAACATTGAGAATGGTTGACAGCATTCTCAATCCCAATTAAAGTAACATCAATAAACCCAACAAAACTAACTTTAGAGTAACATGTTGAGATTCACATGATAATCCAGGTACTAGATACTCAAGATGTCCATAACCGGGGACACGGCTAATCATGATTAGTTTATTACACTCTGCAGAGGTTTGCGCACTTTTCCCCACAAGAAGCGATCGCCTCCGTTTGGTTTCTCGCACTACAGGGTGTTTGAGAAGACGGATGACCGAGACATAGTCTTTCAGAAGCGCTAGCACCTTACGATCGGGTAGACCGTACCACCTACATCCCCTACATCTGCTAGTCTACCACTGTAAGAGTTCGCACAACTTAGTCAACTATGCCAGAGCCCATAATGGCTTGTGGCTGCACACGGAAGTTTCTAGTATGAATAATCTCATGA
This sequence comes from Triticum urartu, assembly GCF_056163025.1. NCBI lineage: Eukaryota > Viridiplantae > Streptophyta > Magnoliopsida > Poales > Poaceae > Triticum > Triticum urartu. The sequence goes on from NC_141875.1 coordinate 564,246,295, forward strand.
TCCCTTTGAGCCTGGGTGGCGGTCCAAAAGAAAAACAGGCAAGTCCTGGAAACCAGGTGCCTCAATCCACCCAGATGTGTGTTTAAGTTGCCACCTTAGATAAACCATTAATTATCAATCTCACATCTGTCATGGATTTCACTCACCCAATCCACGTCTACTAGCATAGCATGGCATAATAAGCAAACGTAGAAGTAACTCCCAAAGGTTTGATAATAAACAGGTAATAGGTACTACCTCATCTACTTCCCATCCCACAATTTAATTAGATCCTAATCATGCAATGTATGAGGACTGATCTAATGCAATAAAACTGGGTTGTAGAAAAGGTATGATCAAAGTGTTACTTGCCTTGCTGATGATCCGCGAAACCTAGAGATTCAACGTAACAGGCGGCGCACTCCGGGTATTCTATCGCAGACAACCAAACAAGCATACAATAAGTACTCATCTAATGCACAGGTAAAACGCAAATAGAAGATCTAACCAGAAAGTTCAACTTAAGAACCCTGGTTTGCAAAAAGAATCAAATCGAACGAAGCAAAAGAAAACAAACGGCGAAAGAAACAACTTCGTTCTAGTAATCTGGATCTAAGCCAAATTTTACAGTAGCAAAAACTTGTTTAAGTTGATTATTCGGAAAGAGGGTTTCGAGACGAAACTCCAGGCGCTTGAATCGCCTGATTCCGATAAACGAGCGAAAAGTTATACCAAAACGAAAATCGGATCAGAAATCGCGATCAGAAAAGAACCGCGAAAAAATCCGACGAAAAAGAAAAACGATGAACAGAATTTTTTTTAAACAGCACGGAAAACAAGGCGGCGGTGAACCTCAGGCGGCGCGCTGCTCCGGCGGGTCGGCGGCGGGGCGGCGGCGGCGGCTAGCTAGGGTTAGGGTTTGGGTGGCTGGCGGCTGGACTCTCTCTCGGGCCGGGGCGGCGGCTTATAAAGCCTCGGCCGGCGGTGTCCTGGCCGAGTAAGGCCCATAGTCGGTTGCACGTTTTTTTTTATAAATCTGCTCGGAAGAAAAATAAAAAGAAATACTAAACAGACTCCAAAAATCACGAAATAAATTTTCCCTGGTTCCTAAAATCAAGCCCGATAAAGTGAACATTTATCTGGGCCCAAACTACAACTTTGAAAAACGCGCATTTTCCTAAATTCAATTAAAAATACCGAAAAACTCCGAAATAAATCTTATTTGATTTTTTTATTAAATCCTCGATATTTCTATATTTTGGGAAAGTCATTTATTCCCTCTCTCATATTTTTGTAATAGAAATAATTTATGATAAAATAAATAAAATCAAATGATCCTGTTTACATAATTTGAGAAAACTCAAATATGTAAATAACGAAATCCCCAACTCTCTCCGTGGGTCCTTGAGTTGCTTAGGATTTTCTAGGATCAAAACCAAAAGCAAAATAAAATATGATATGCATGATGACCTAATGTATAACATTCCAAATTGAAAATTTGGGATGTTACACGCTAGTACCGCGCAACTTTCGCCGGTACCATAAACCCACCATATACCTTCCTCAAAACAGCCACCATACCTACCTATTATGGCATTTCCATAGCCATTCCGAGATATATTGCCATGCAACTTTCCACCATTCCATTTATTATGACACACTTCATCATTGTCATATTGCTTTGCATGATCATGTAGTTGACATCGTATTTGTGGCAAGGCCACCATTCATAATTCTTTCATACATGTCACTCATGCATCATTGCACATCCCGGTACACCACCGGAGGCATTCATATAGAGTCATATCTTGTTCTAAGTATCGAGTTGTAATTCTTGAGTTGTAAGAAAAATAAAATTATGATGATCATCATTATTAGAGCATTGTCCCGGTGAGGAAAGGATGATGGAGACTATGATTCCCCCACAAGTCGGGATGAGACTCCGGACGAAAAAAAAGAGGCCAAAGAAGCCCAAATAAAAAACAGGCCATAAAAAGGGAGAAGGCCCAAATAAAAAATAAAAAAATAAAAATAATGAGAGAAAAAGAGAGAAGGGGCAATGCTACTATCCTTTTACCACACTTGTGCTTCAAAGTAGCACCATGATCTTCATGATAGAGAGTCTCCTATGTTGTCACTTTCATATACTAGTGGGAATCTTTCATTATAGAACTTGGCTTGTATATTCCAATGCCCTAGGTCTTCGTGAGCAAGCAAGTTGGATGCACACCCACTAGTTTCTTTTGTTGAGCTTTCATACACTTATAGCTCTAGTGCATCCGTTGCATGGCAATCCCTACTCACTCACATTGATATCTATTGATGGGCATCTCCATAGCCCGTTGATATGCCTAGTCGATGTGAGACTATCTTCTCCCTTTTTGTCTTCTCCACAATCACCATTCTATTCCACTTATAGTGCTATGTCCATGGCTCACGCTCATATATTGTGTGAAGATTGAAAAAGTTTGAGAACATCAAAAGTATGAAACAATTGCTTGGCTTGTCATCGGGGTTGTGCATGATTTAAATACTTTGTGTGGTGAAGATATAGCATAGCTAGACTATATGATTTTGTAGGGATAGCTTTCTTTGGCCATGATATTTTGAGAAGACATAATTGCTTTATTAGTATGCTTGAAGTATTATTATTTTTATGTCAATATGAACTTTTGTCTTGAATCTTTCGGATCTGAATGTTCATATCACAAGTAAGAAGAATTACATTGAAATTATGCCAACTAGCATTCCACATCAAAAATTATCTTTTTATCATTTACCCACTCGAGGACGAACAGGAATTAAGCTTGGGGATGCTTGATACGTATCCAACTTATCTATAATTTTTGATTGCTCCATGCTATATTATCTACTGTTTTAGGCAATATCGGGCTTTATTTTCCACTTTTATATTATTTTTGGGACTAACCTATTAACCGGAGGCCCAGCCCAGATTTGCTGTTTTATGCCTATCTCAGTGTTTCGAGGAAAAAGAATATCAAACGGAGTCAAAACGGAACGAAATCAACTAGAGAAGTTATTTTTGGAAGGAAAACTACCGAATAGACTTGGACCCTACGTCGGAAGATGAAGGAGGAGCTCACGAGGGTAGGGGGCGCGCCCCCTGCCTCATGGCCACCCCTTCGGTCCACCGACGTACTTCTTCCGCTATATATCTCCATATACCCTAAAAACATCCGTGGGCACAATAGATCGGGAGTTCCGCTGCCAGAAGCCTCCGTAGCCACCGAAAACCAATCTAGACCCGTTCCGGCACCCTGCCGGAGGGGGAATCCCTCTCCGGTGGCCATCTTCATCATCCCAGTGCTCTCCATGATGAGGAGGGAGCAGTTCTCCCTCGGGGCTGAGGGTATGTACCAGTAGCTATGTGTTTGATCTCTCTCTCTCTCTCGTGTTCTTGAGGTGATACGATCTTGATGTATCGCGAGCTTTGCTATTATATTTGGATCCTATGATGTTTCTTCGCCCCTCTACTCTCTTGTAATGAATTGAGTTTCCCCTTTGAAGTTATCTTGTCGGATTGAGTCTTTAAAGATTTGAGAACACTTGATGTATGTCTTGTCGTGCGTATCTGCGGTGACAATGGGATACCATGTGATTCACTTGATGTATGTTTTGGTGATCAACTTGCGGGTTCCGCCCATGAACCTATGCATAGGGGTTGGCACACATTTTCGTCGTGATTCTCCGGTAGAACTTTGGGGCACTCTTTGAGGTCCTTTGTGTTGGTTTAATAGATGAATCTGAGATTGTGTGATGCATATCATATAATCATACCCACGGATACTTGAGGTGACATTGGAGTATCTAGGTGACATTAGGGTTTTGGTTGATTTGTGTCTTAAGGTGTTATTCTAGTACAAACTCTAGGGCTGTTTGTGACACTTATAGGAATAGCCCAACGGATTGATTGGAAAGAATAACTTTGAGGTGGTTTCGTACCCTACCATAATCTCTTTGTTCGTTCTCCGCTATTAGTGACTTTGGAGTGACTCTTTGTTGCATGTTGAGGGATAGTTATGTGATCCAATTATGTTATTATTGTTGAGAGGACTTACACTAGTGAAAGTATGAACCCTAGGCCTTGTTTCAACACATTGCAATACCGTTTACGCTCACTTTTATCATTAGTTACCTTGCTGTTTTTATAATTTCAGATTACAAATACCTTTATCTACCATCCATATACCGCGTGTATCACCATCTCTTCGCCGAACTAGTGCACCTATACAATTTACCATTGTATTGGGTGTGTTGGGGACACAAGAGACTCTTTGTTGTTTGGTTGCAGGGTTGCTTGAGAGAGACCATCTTCATTCTACGCCTCCCACGGATTGATAAACCTTAGGTCATCCACTTGAGGGAAATTTGCTACTATCCTACAAACCTCTGCACTTGGAGGCCCAACAATGTCTACAAGAAGAAGGTTGTGTAGTAGACATCAGTCTCCTACTGGATTGATACCATGGTTCTCAAAAACCGAGGGAAATACTTACGCTGCTATACTGCATCACCCTTTCCTCTTCAAGGGAAAACCAACGCAGTGCTCAAGAGGTAGCAGTGCGATGCAATAATCCCAAACGGTGGTGTATAAGAACCACCAAAAATGGTGCAAAACGTTTGCGATGGCGGAGCCATCAAACATGGTTCAAATTTTAGTTGCATGTGCGATGCAGGGCATACGGTTCAGTTCAATGAACTGTTTGCGATGAGGCAGAAAAAAAGAAATGGGCAGCCAGATGAAGGCGTGTGTGATATACAGCATACGGTTCACTCGGATGAACTGTTTGTGATGAGGAGGAACAATAGAAATGGGCAGCTAGATAAAGGTGTGTGCTATTGGCATACACTTCAGAAGGATTAACTGTTTGAGATTAGGCAACAGAACAGAAATGGGTCAGCCATATCAAGGTGTTTGCAATTGATGGTATACACTTCACACGGATGAACTGTTTGCGATTAGCCACAACAAACTGAAACAGTTAGATAGATCAATGTGTGTGCGCTAGATGGGCACACACATTAGTGTGCACGATGGTAATAACGAGCGTGCACGGTTGTTGGAACAAGATGTGTGTTGACATTGCCTATTGTGGTGCACCCTATGGTGCAAACACCACGTACGCGGCCGAGAAGGCGTACGTGCCCACATTACGCCGTCAGGGAATAGTGCCGCACTTATAACCGTCAATAAATTTTGAGCCTGCGTCCCATCACATTCCAAATTGCAAACCTGTTGACACCGATCAAAACCTAAACGGTTTCCCACTTAGGAGCATATTAGTACTCGTTTATAAATACTACTACTCCGAGATGACTAACATTCCTCCTCAACTCCTCATCCACAAAAACAAACAAGTCATTCATCAGTGTTCCCTTGCGTCTGCCATGGCCAGTGTGAGTTCTGGGTCGAGAAATTGCCACCAGGGAGGTGCAAGCATGGAAGCGGAAGCATGAGAGATGTCCCGACTCGCCACGAACGCAGCCGGCATGTCCCGCCGCGCGGCCGTAGCAGCACAGAGGTCTCGCCGTGCTGCCCGCGGTGTCATCGATGCAGTAGACTGGTCCGGCCGTGTCGCGGAAGCAGAAGAGATGTCCCGCCACACCGTGAATGCATCAGAGATGTCCTCCTGCACTGCGACGCCCTGGGAAAATGTCTCGCGGGCAGGCAAGGACTCTTACAGGCACATGCATGCGATCGTCCATATCTAGATGGATCAGATCTCCGGCTAGGCGAGGTTGCAGGATGACATGAAAGCCTCTTTTGAACAGGCTACCAGTGTCATCCGACAACTAAATGAGAGCAATGCGAAGCTCCTGGCCGAGCGCGGCCTGCTAAGGGCGAAGATCGTCAGAAGTGTGAGCAGCAGGAGGAGACCACTGCCTTGTTGAAGAGGACCGGCGTCATCCTCAAGAAACTTATGGACGAGAATGCCATGCTGCGCATCGAGCACAGAAGGCTGGTGGAGGAATCCATGGATACTCTCAAGCTGCATCTTGAGGACAAGAAAGAGCTCATCACCACTCACCATGGAGACTAGTTCTCGCGTCCTGCAGCAACTCATCAAGAAATTAGAGATCAGCGAGCCAGATCGTTGTCTTGGTTCTTCTTTTTCCCTTGTGTATTTCAGGCGTTGCCGCATGTGGCTTTTTTAATTATGTTCCTAAATATGTATGACAATTATTATCCACTGTCATCGCCCTTATATTCATCACGCTTGCTATAAGTCACAGTCGATGCTATATAGGTGTAACGCCCACGATCCGGCTATAGCTCCCACGTGTCGAAGCACGACTTAGAGGCATAACCGCATTGTAAGCAATGTCGCAAGTGAGGTAATCTTCACACAACCCATGTAATCAATAAGGGGAAAAGGTACATAGTTGGCTTACACTCGCCACGTCACACAAAAGCATAAATAACATTACATTAATCCAGTTACACTCAAGGTCCGACTACAGAACCAAAATAAAGAACAACCCCAAATGCGACAAAATTCCCGATCGCCCCAACTGGGCACCACTACTGATCGTCTAGAAAGGAAACATAGTATCGTCCTGAGTCCTCATCGAACTCCCACTTGAGCTCAGTTGAATCTCCTGGAATGGCATCATCGGTCCCTACATCTGGTTTTGGAGTAATCTGTGAGTCACGGGGACTCGGCAATCTCACACCCTCGCGATCAAGACTATTTAAGCTTATAGGAAGGGTAAAGGTATGATGTGGAGCTGCAGCAAGCGACTAGCATATATGGTGGCTAACATACACAAAAGAGAGCGAGAAGGGAAGGCAAAGGCATGGTCGATGAACTATGATCAAGAAGTGATCCTAGAACAACCTACGATCAAACATAACTCGAGACTGTGTTCTCTTCCCGGACTCCGCCGAAAAGAGACCATCACGGCCATGCACTCTATTGATTCTTTTTAATTAAGTTAAGTTAAGGTTTTCTACAACCGGGCATTAACAAATTCCCATCTGCCCATAACCGTGGGCACGACTTTCGAAAGTTCAAATCCCTGCAGGGGTGTCCCAACTTGGCCCATCACAAGCTCTCACGGTCAACGAAGGATATTCCTTCTCCCAAGACGATCCGATCAGACTCGGAATCCCGGTTACAAGACATCTCGACAATGGTAAAACTAAACCAGCAAAGCCGCCCGATGTGCCGACAAATCCCGATAGGAGCTGCACATATCTCGTTCTCAGGGCACACCGGATAGGTCAAGCTACGAGTAAAACCAACCCTCGAGTTACCCCGAGGTGGCCCCGCAGGCTGCCCATTTCGGACCAACACTCAGAGGAGGACTGGCCCGGGGGGGGGGGGGGGGTTAAATAAAGATGACCCTCGGGCTCCGGAAACCCAAGGGAAAAAGGCTAGGTTGTTAGTGCAAATGGTAAAACCAAGGTTGGGCCTTGCTGGAGGAGTTTTGTTCAAGGCGAACTGTCAAGGGGTTCCCATTATAACCCAACCGTGTAAGGAACGCAAAATCAAGGAACATAACACCGGTATGACGGAAACTAGGGCGGCAAGAGTGGAACAAAACACTAGGCATAAGGCCGAGCCTTCCACCCTTTACCAAGTATATAGGTGCATTAAAATAGACAAGATATAATAATGATATCCCAACAATTAACATGTTCCAACAAGGAACAAACTCCAATCTTCACCTGCAACTAGCAGCGCTATAAGATGGGCTGAGCAAAGCGGTAACATAGCCAAACAACGGTTTGCTAGGACAAGATGGGTTAGAGGTTTGACATAGCAATATGGGAGGCATGATAAGCAAGTGGTAGGTATCGTAACATAGGCATAGCAAAAGACAGAGCATCTAGCAAGCAAAGATAGAAGTGATTTCGAGGGTATGGTCATCTTGCCTGCAAAGTTCTCCGAGTTAACGTTAGCTTGATCCTCGTAAACGTACTCAACGGGCTCCTCGATCACGTACTCGTCTCCCGGCTCTACCCAAAGCAAGAACAACAAGCAAATGGAGACACAATCAACCACGTACAATGCACAAACAACATGATGCAAAACATGACATGATATGTGGGACGCGATATGCAATGCATATGCATGATTCGAAAAGGAATGATTGAACTTGGCCTCAACTTGGAGAACCAAGAGTGCCACTGGAAAGAGGAGTTGATTTCGGTTGAAATCGATATAAAGATCATCGGAATCGGATGCACGGTTTGCAAATGGCAAGCAAAACAAATATGGCACCGATCTGCGATTAACAGCACGAGACCATCTAGATGCATCAAGAACAACATGCTACAGCACTCTAACATAGCAAAAAAATACATGGCAGGGATCCACTCAAGATGCTTGACAAAAGATGAACACTGAGCTACGGCTAATTCACTCAATAGCAGGTTCAAACAAGCATGGCAAAAGTGCAAAAGATATCAGGTTACAGACTTAGTGAAAATAACATGTCAGGAATTTAACATCAGGAAGCAATGTTTAGGGCAAGATAACAACATGCTACAGGAACATATCAAGGCAAAGAAAGGCATGGCATGAAACTACACAAAGCATATAACAAAAGTCCCTTACTGATCATAAGCCAAAAGAGATCAGAAAATACAATGGCAACCATGTGAACATAGCAATTATCGTTAACAGATTCAGACTTAGTAGAAAAATGGAACATGGCAAAACAGATAACAAGTAGGCATGTTTACGAGCTCGATGCACTCACCACAAGGCATTGCATGACAATCTAAGCATACACCCAGCAAGTAGACATGGCATAGAAGCTAGACATGGCAAGAACAACAACATAGCATGCATGGATCAACTACAACAACCTCGGCAAAATTTCTTAAAATGTAAACATTCTGCCAGGAACATTTTATAGCAAAAGTAGAGCTCGATTGACTCAAGCTGGGGTGCTCCATAATTGCAAACAAAGACATGGATGGGTAGAGAACTACAATATCTACAAAACATCCTTACTGATCATGCTCAAAAGAGGCACGGATCACTTGCTAGCAACATGAACACATGGCATAAAAATATTGACAGGACAAAGACTTAGGATATTTCTAAGTCCCCGAAATCAGCAACATTGAGATGACTACTTTGCATGCTTGTGCTAGTCACCACAGAGATCACAAAAATACATGGCATACACCCCTGTAAACATGGCATGGCATACTTCAAAACACATGTAGAGCTCAAGTTCATAGGAGGCACACATTAATCATGGCAAAAATGACAAATATCCAATTACTGATATGAATCTGAAACTAACAGAAACTATCACTCTTCCAACAGCATTTAGGGCATCAAGATGAGCTCAAATGAAAATGATGCAATGAGATGAAATGAAGTACTCGTCGAGACGAACATTTCGATATGCTACACACACGAATCGGAGCAACGGTGATGAAGTTATGACATGACGAAGATATGCAAAAAATATTGGGAATTAGGGTTAGGGTCAACCGATCCAGTTTTCAGATTTGGATCCAGATCGGTGCGGAAGTCGAGGTCGCCAGAAACACTGTTCACCGGAGGTCGAGGAGGAGGCCGGAGCTCGGGGATGCGGTGGCGGCGCGGCGGACGACGTCGCCGGCTCTGGCGGCGAGGGGCTTGCCGCGGCGGAGCTTGGCGATGGCGGCGGGGTGGAGATGGCGTGGTGGCGGAGCTCGCCGGTGGCGGTGGTGCCGCGGCCGGAGCGGGGCGGCTTGGGCGGCGATGGCGCGGTGCGGAGGAGAGGCGAGGAGGAGCAGTGGCCGTGCGGGCTTCGGAGGGCCCGGCTCGGGCTCGCCGGGCCGGTGGCGCAGGGTGGCGGCGCCTGCCACGTGGCGGCCCCCGGTTGGGCGTGGCGAGGTTGTCCAGCCGGAATCGGACGTGTCCGGCGGCGGCGCGAGCGGATTTTTAGGGTTAGGGTTGGACTGATCCGAAAATTTCGGTGGGAGGCTATATATATAGGTAGAGGGAGCTAGGAGACTCCAAATTGAGCACGGTTTGCGGCCACGCGATCGTGATCGAACCATCTAGATGATGGAGAGGGTTTTTGTGGGTTTTGGGCCACTTTGGAGGGGTGTTGGGCTGCAACACACACGAGGCCTTTTTGGTCCCTCGGTTAACCGTTGGAGTATCAAACGAAGTCCAAATGGCACGAAACTTGACAGGCGGTCTACCGGTAGTAAACCAAGGCCGCATGACAAGTCTCGGTCCAATCCGAAAACGTTTAACACCCACACCCGAAAAGATGTAGAAAGGGACACCGGAGGACATAGGAGCGCCGGAATGCAAAACGGACAATGGGGAAAATGCTCGGATGCATGAGACGAACATGTATGCAAATGCGATGCACATGATGACATGATATGAGATGCATGATAAAGACAGAAGCACACGGATACAAAAATCCGACAACGAGGAAATATCATAACTTAGTGCCGGAAATGGCAAGAGTTGGAATACAAATATGGCAAGTTACATACGGGGTGTTACAACACTCCACCACTACGAAAGGATCTCGTCCCGAGATCTAGGACTGGAAAAACTCCGGATACTCAGAACGGAGGTGATCCTCGCGTTCCCAGGTGGCTTCACGTCAGAATGATGTGACCACTTGACTTTCAGGAATTTGATAGACTTGTTGCGAGTCTTGCGCTCAGTTTCTTCAAGAATAGCAACTGGGTGCTCATGATAAGACATGTCTTCTTGGAGATCAATCTCTTCGAAGTTGATGGTGCGGTCAGGAGTCTTGAAACACTTGCGGAGTTGAGACACGTGAAACATGTCGTGCACGTTTGCAAAGTTGTAGGGAAGCTCAAGTTGATAGGCGAGATCGCCTCTTTTGCTGATGATCTTGAAAGGACCCACATATCTAGGAGCAAGCTTCCCTTTGATACCCAAGCGACGAGTACCTTTCATTGGAGAGACGCGGAGGTAGACATGGTCTCCGATCTCGAAAGCCAAGTCACAATGTTTGCTATCATAGTAACTCTTCTGGCGCGATTGCGCGGCTTTGAGATTTTCACGAATGACTTTGCACATTTCTTCTGCCTCTATGATCAAGTCATTTCCAAGAAGTTGGCGATCACCAGTCTCTAACCAGTTAAGAGGAGTATGACACTTCTTGCCATAGAGAATCTTGAATGGGGCCTTGGCCGAACTCGCTTGGAAGCTGTTGTTGTAGGAGAACTCGGCATATGGAAGACAATCTTCCCACTTCATACCGAAAGAGATGACACATGCCCTGAGCATATCTTTAAGAATCTGATTTACTCGCTCGACTTGGCCACTGGTTTGAGGATGAAAGGCTGTGCTGAAACGAATGTTGGTGCCCATGGCCTTCTGAAAAGAATTCCAGAACTTTGAAGTGAAGATTCTTCCATGATCTGAAGATATCAACAGCGGAATGCCATGCAGAGAGACAATCCTGGAGGTATATAGCTCTGCCAACTGAGTTGATGTGATAGATTCTTTGATAGGAAGAAAATGAGCCACTTTAGTGAGTTTGTCGATGACAAAAAAGATAGCATCATTGCCACGCCTGGACTTTGGAAATCTAGTCACAAAGTCCATCTCAATATGGTCAAACTTCCATTCTGGAATGGCAAGAGGTTGGAGGATACCAGTTGGTCGTTGGTGTTCTGCGTTCACTCTTCTGCGGACATCACATTCATTCACGAACTAAGCAATCTCGCGCTTCATATGAGTCCACCAATACGACTGCTTGAGGTTCTGGTACATCTTTGTACTTCTGGGGTGAATAGAGAGGAGTGAATTGTGAGCCTCGTTCATAATGACTTTACGAAGGTCGCCTTTAGGCACAACAATACGATCCTCTAAGAATAGAGTATCCTTGTCATCAAGATGATAGCACTTGTACTTGGGTTGACTCTTGGCAATCCCAATCTTCACCTTCTTCACCATAGCGTCAAGAAGTTGAGACTCACGAATCTGATCTTCCAAAGTAGGAGAGACTTGGAGGTTGGCAAGGAATCCTTGAGGAACGACTTGGAGATTGAGTTTGCGGAAAGCTTCACAAAGCTCTGGTTGGTAAGGCTTGAGAATCAAACTGTTGCAGTAAGCCTTCCTGCTCAATGCGTCAGCAATTACATTGGCCTTGCCTGGAGTATATTCAATACTCGGATTATACTCTTGAATCATTTCAACACAACGAGTCGGCCTGAGGTTGAGGTTTGGCTGAGTGAAGATGTACTTGAGACTCTTATGATCAGTGAAGATGTCCACTTTTCTGTAACACCCTGGATGTGACTATATCTCCCACGTGTCGAGGCATGACTTAGAGGCATAATCGCATTGAAGGCATATGTCGCAAGTAAGGCAATCTTCACAACATCCCATGTAATATAATAATAAAAGGGGGGAATATAGTTGGCTTACACTCGCCATGTCAATCAAGGTACATAAATAACATTACATCATCCAAACACTCATGGCCTGACTACGGCGCCAAAATAGAAGATAACCCCAACATGCGACACGGTCCCGATCACCCCCAACTGGGCACCACTACTGATCATCAGGAAAGGAAACATAGTAATGTTGAGAGTCCTCGTCGAACTCCCACTTGAGCTCGAGCGCGTCACCTGGAGCGGAATCATCAGGCCCTACATCTAGTGTAATAGTAATCTGTGAGCCACAGGGACTCAGCAATCTCGCACCCTCGCTATCAAGACTATTTAAGCTTATAGGTATGGCAAGCTAAAAATATGTGAAGCTGCAGCAAGCGACTAGCATATATGGTGGCTAATTTATTCGCAAAAGAGAGCGAGAAGAGGAGGCAAGGCGCGAGCGAGAAATTAGAGAGCAACCTGCGCAAACATTACTCCAACACCGTGTCCACTTCCCGGACTCCGTCAAGAAGAGGCCATCACGGTAACACACTCAGTTGATTCATTTTAATTAAATTAAGGTTCAGGTTATCTACAACCGGACATTAACAAATTCCCATCTGCCCATAACCGCGGGCACGGCTTTCGAAAGTTCAATCCCTGCAGGGGAGTCCCAACTTAGCCCATGACAAGCTCTCACGGTCAACGAAGGAATAGACCTCCTCCCAAGACGTTCCGATCAGACTCGGTATCTCGGTTCTTCAAGACACTTCGACATGTTAAAACAAGACCAGCAACACCGCCCGAATGTGCCGAAAAATCCCGATAGGAGCTGCACATATCTCGTTCTCAGGGCACACTCAGATGAGCTCTCCATACAACTAAAACCAAACCTAGAGTTTCCCCAAGGGGGCGCTGCACATGACTCTAGTTTGGACCAACACTCAGAGGAGCACTGGCCCAGGGGGGCTAAAATAAGATGACCCTCGGGCTCCGGAAACCCAAGGGAAAAAGAGACTAGGTGGCAAATGGTAAAACCAAGGTTGGGCATTGCTGGAAAAGCTTTAAACAAGGCGAACTATCAAGGGGTTCCCATTATAACCCAACCGCATAAGGAACGCGAAATCCGGGAACATAACACCGATATGACGGAAACTAGGGCGGCAAGAATGGAACAAAACACTAGGCGAGAGGCCGAGCCTTCCACCCTTTACCAAGTATATATATGCATTAAGATAATAAGATAATATAATGATATCCCAACAAGTAAATAAATGTTCCAACAAGGAACGGCCTCCAATCTTCACCTGCAACTAGCAACGCTATAAGAGGGGCTGAGCAAAGCGGTAACATAGCCAACCAACGGTTTGCTAGGACAAGGTGGGTTAGAGGTTTAACATGGCAATTTGGGAGGCTTGAAAGCAAGTGGTAGACATCGTAGCATTGGCATAGCAAAAGAGCGAGCAATCTAGCATAACAAAGATAGTAGTGATTTCGAGGGTATGATCATCTTGCCTGCAAAGTTGTCAGAGTTGACTGGATCCTCGAAAGCAAACTCAACGGGCTCCTCGTTAGCGAACTCGTCTCCCGGCTCTACCCAAACAAGACAAACAAGCAACAAGGACACAATCAACCACGTGCAAGGATCAAACAATATGATGCAATGATGATATGCTATGCGGGATGCGATGCGGGATGCATATGCAAGATTTGACAAGGGATGCATGAACCTGGCCTCAACTTAGGAATCCAAGTGTGCCACTGGAAATATGAGATGAAATCGCTTGAAAATGATATAAAGAACGCCGGAATCGGAGTTACGGTTTGGAAATGGCAAGCGATTCAAATATGGCACCGGTCTGCGATTTACAGCAAGCAGCCATCTAAATGCAATGAGATGAACATGCTACAGCACTCAAACATGACAACAAAATACATGGCAGGGATGAATTCAAGATGCTTAACAAAAGTCTAGCACTGAGCTACGGCCAATTCATCCATTAACAGGTTCAAACAAGCATGGCAAAAATGCATATGGCAAACAGATCTCAGACTTAGTGAAATTAACACTTGTCTGAAATTTCAGATCAGGTGGCACTCTTCGGAGCCACGAAACTACATGCTACAGGACCTGAACATGACAAATTAAAACATGGCATGGAGCTACTCAAAAAGCTTAACAAAAGTCCCTTAGTGACCTTGAGACAAAAGGGATCAGAAAATATACTAGCAAGCATGTGAACATAGCAAAAACATAATCAGTTTTCAGACTTAGTGAAAACTGGCACATGCTGAGACATATCTCAAGTAGGCATGTTTACGAGCTCGATGCTCTCACTACGGTGCAAGAAATGATAAGCTAAGCATACATCTATCAAGAACACACAAAATGCAAGCTAGACATGGCAAGAACAAAAGCATAGCATGCACGGATCAACTACAACATCATCGGCAAAATTGCAAACAAGTTGACAATATGCCCAGATTCACAAAGTAGCAAAAGTAGAGCTTGATTGACTCAAGCTAGGGTGCTCCATAATTGCAAACAAAGACATGGATGGATAGAGCACTACAAGATTATTAAAACATCCTTACTGATCATCCTCAAAAGAGGCACGGATCACTAGGAAACAACATGAACATATGGCAACATGAGATAAACAGCTCAAGGACTTAGTGGAAATGCTAAGTCCCTGAAATCAGAATTACCAAGTGCCTCACTTGGCAAGATTGTGCTAGTCACCACACACATCACAAAAATACATGGGTTGCACCTCTGTAAAGATGACAAAACCCTTAACAAAACATATGTAGAGCATCAGGGCATATCATGCACACAATAAACATGGCAAAAATGACAAAAAGCTAAATGGAGCAACAGATCTGACAATAAACTCAAGTAGCCCTCTTCTAACAGCATTTCGGGCATCAAGATGAACGCAAATGAAAATCATGCAATGGAATGAAATGATTTACTCTCTGAGATGAACATTTTGATATGCTATATGCCAAAAATGGAGTTACGGATGCGGAGATACGAGGCTATGAACAGGAGCACATGGATCTGAGATTTGAGGACTTAGGGAAAAAAACAAAGTCAACCTAGGGTTAGCTCGGATCTGGATCTGGCGCACGCCGACCGAGGCAAGTCCAGCGAGCTCGTCGGGGAGGCAGGTCGGCGGCTTGCCGGCGAGGAGAGGAGGCAGGGCGGTGGGGCGGCGGACCCGGTCGCGGGGCGGCGAGGCGGCGAGGGAAGGCGGCGGGGCGCAGCTCCGGCCGGCCGGCGTCGAGCAGCGCGCGGCGGCTCCGGTCGCCGGGGCGGAAGGAGGCGGCGGCGGCGGGGCGAACGCGGCGGCGGGGTCGGGCGCGGGGCGGTGGTGCGGCTTCGGGCCGCGGGGGCCCCGGCTGAGCCGAGCGGGCCGACGGGGAAGTGGGTGCGCGGCTCGGCGAGTCGGCGGCTGACACGTGGCGGTGGCGGACACGTCCGGCCCGAATCGGACGTGTCCGTCGGCGAGAGGTGGGAGGAGACTAGGTTAGGGTGGATTTGATCCGGAATTTCGGGAGGGGATGCCTTTTTATAGGTAGAAGAAGCTAGGAGAGTCCAAATGAGGTGCGGTTTTCGGCCACGCGATCGTGATCGAACGATCTAGATGATGGAGAAGGCTTAGGTGGGTTTTGGGCCAAATTGGAGGGGTGTTGGGCTGCAACACACACAAGGCCTTTTCGGTCCCTCGGTTAACCGTTGGAGTATCAAACGAAGTCCAAATGGCACGAAACTTGACAGGTGGTCTACCGGTAGCAAACCAAGGCCGCTTGGCAAGTCTCGGTCCAATCCGGAAATGTTTAATCCCCACACACGAAAGAAAGCTAGAAATGACCACCGGAGGAGAATGAAGCGCCGGAATGCAAAACGGACAACGGGAAAAAAATGCTCGGATGCATGAGACGAACATGTATGCAAATGAAATGCACATGATGACATGATATGCAATGCATGACACGCAAGCAATGACAACACACCAACAGCGAATAACTGGAGGACACCTGGCACATCGGTCTCGGGGCG
The DNA here is from genome assembly GCF_056163025.1 of Triticum urartu. Taxonomy (NCBI): domain Eukaryota; kingdom Viridiplantae; phylum Streptophyta; class Magnoliopsida; order Poales; family Poaceae; genus Triticum; species Triticum urartu. The sequence continues at coordinate 564,262,692 of NC_141875.1, forward strand.
TTACAACACTCCACCACTACGAGAGGATCTCGTCCCGAGATCTAGAATGGCACCGGAGGGAAAACGGAAGAGAAAAGAGGAGTGGTAAAACTAAGTTGCTCCTTTGACAAATGAGTGAAACCAAAGAACCTTGAGAAGGTTAAGCCAATACGAGAAAAGAATACCAGGGAGATGAATGAAATTGAAAACACACCGATAGAAAGGAGGAACAAAGAAGAACAAATTCGTACAGCGCTCCGGTTGGAAAGAGATATAAGACTTGATAAGATGAAAAGAACTTGATCTTCACAAGAACAAAAAGAAAAAAATAGAAGAGAGCCACATCAAAATGCCTCCGGAAGAAAAGAGAGAATGGAAAGGAGTGAACGAAGTAGAAAACAATATCTTGGCAGAGCACGCTTACAACAAACGCTAGAACGGAGTTGTTGGAAAACCAACAACGAAAAGAATAAGCTTGATATGGTCTAATGGAATACATCTCAACTATGAGGTGACAACCTGCCACTCACGGGAAAAAGAATTGGATTGATATGAACAAGGAGACGAGAAACTTATCACCGGAAGGATGTATGAAGAACTTGGGTCATTTATGAGCACCATAAAACAACAAACCTTAGGGAAGGCTTTAGGTGAAATATAACCCAAGGTAATCCCAATGACGAGATTGGTGGATTTAAAATACCTCATTCTTAATAACATGTGAATCATGAAACATGAACTCAAATTATCAAGAATGACATAATACCACCTCCAATGATAAAGTAGAAAGAATTGCGCTCCGGATTACAAGATGAAGAAAACTTGAGCTCCTTAAAAGAATCTTGATGAAAACTTCGAGAAGGAAATAAATCCTTGATGAACCATCATGTAGAACCTCCATGAAGAACTCCGTTAAACAAAAGATAACGAAAAGAGAGAGAAGTTGAACACACAAGGTGAAACCTTGTAATGATTTAGATGGATCTCCGTGATAATTAGAGCTTGGAACTCTGGGAAAGAAAGATGAGCACTTGAAACCAAGAATAAATATGATGAGCCACTCCGGAAAACAGGAATTGAATAAACTCGATGAAACAAGAATAAGAATTACATTATGCTTATCCTTCACCAATTAAATTGATGACAATCAACGGATTCGACATATTACTTATTCTCGTAGACAAGATTAAGAGAGATATAACATAAACTTGAGAATGTCTTCCACGAACCACCAGTAGGAATTTGGAAGAACGAATAAATTGATAAGAAGACAAATCTTGAACGAACCACCATAAGAATTGAAAATGAACGAAGAGAAGATAATGAAACACCGGGAAGAATTAGCAAATCAATGAAGATGCTTGAGAGAATTTAGAGACAAGAGAACGAAGGGATCATGAACTGATTAGAGATTACTTGAACGAAGCACCGGTAAGATTTTTGAGAACCATAGCTGAAAGCCAAGAATGAATAAATCTCAGATGATGGGCTCCGGATAATCAAACTGAAAAGACTCTTGAATTGCTCCGGATAGGTGAAAAGAATTCTCACAATCAAAAACAATTATGAGAGGATTGCAACAACCTAGAACCACGAATCTTGAAGAGAATGGAGAAAGTTTGAGAGAAAATTCTTCTTCGGTCTTCATAATCTGAGAATTACGACGAGAAACACCACCGTGAATTGTTGAGATGCTCTGAAATGATAAATAGAAAGGTTGAACCAACGATGAAAAGAATTTGAAAGATCTTGAAGAAAAACATTTGACTGATGATAAATCATCCTTACGTCAAACTTCAAAAAGAAATTTGAGGATAGCTCCGAGAAAATAAGAAGAGTCAGGTAAGATCCTGGGAAAAGACCTGTGGATTAGGGCCCACTCAAAAGAAAACACCATTGAATGATTTAAAAGAGAGGTTGCACCGGTTGAATTAAATGACTTGAATGAGATAACATCCTCGAAATAGGTTGAGCGGATCTTGGATGACAAGACGAGCCTTCTGAGATATCTTCAGCACTCCGGAACAATGGAATAGCGAACGGTGAAAAATTATGAGGTGTACCGTTATGAGAAGGCATTTAAAACGAGGAAAAAGATATGACCAACAATGAAAGCTTGAATTGGTTCCACCGGAGAAGAAAACGAGTGACGAGAGACGAACTTGAAGCTCCGTTAGAATCTTCATGAGAATCACCGGATAAGAATATTGACGGAACAGAATGGAGAGACTTCCCATCAATAAAAGGATACTTGAATAAGAAATCTGAATCCTTGGAGAAAAAACAAAGGGAGGGAGGGTGGGAAAAACAAAGACAATTTGGAACGGATGAAGACAACACCGTTGAGAAGAAACTGATACTTGATCTTGCTGATATTGAAATGATCGGATCCACTTGAAGAGAGACACACCGGTTGAAAAGGATTGGCAAGACAATCTCGATGATCAAGAAGGATTAGTATTCACATAGGAATATGAGAACACTGTTTGGGGAAGGTATGGAATCAACATTTGACTTCGAAGCAACTCGAATACCACAACTCAAAACAAAACAAAAGATTGGCTTGCAGAATAAGCCGGAACAAACATATGATAGAGATTTCGTCCGAAGTTTTCGTGGTGGGGCCTACACGGGCTCGATCGTACATCACCATCATGTACAAGGCCGTGCACATGACATACGAAGCATCCCCGAGTCGGCATAGCCAAGGACTCTTTAAGACACAACAAGACCAATGTAAAACCAACCGTGAATAGGCGGACCACTAGACGTCGAACCCCAATTTCATATCATACATCCGTCGAAAAGATATCCTAAGAGCTACTTGAATTCCCACTTATAAACTCCCGAAATTTTCCGGTTATGCAATCAGGTGTTGGGGATACAGGGGAAGCATAATATCTCACCCAAACTAGCAAATCCTACATCCAGCTGTATCCATCCTTCAACACATAACCAAGAAACCTTCGGAAATCATCTACCTCAACCTTCGAAAAGCATCCGTTATACGAGTTATGGCAATACTCCCGAACTCCCGCCCCAGTAATGGGTGGCGTCGAGGTTATCTCACCAACGAACTGCATAAAAGAGATTTTCGATGTCGGCGTACTAAACTCAGGTATTCCAGAACTGCAACGATAAAATTATGATGACAACACCTCAGAGCTCAACTCCCCGGGACACTTCCACAAAACCCCTGACAGGAGGCACCAAGACAATGTTCTCATCATAAAACCATCGGAACGATTCCAAGATACCCACGTGATCCTAAATTTTTTTTAGTGAAATTTGAGAAGAGAAGAGTCGAAACTCTACGTCAGGATGCCTTACCAGAGCGATGAGGAGACTGGGAAGTAAAAAGAATTCCTAAACTCTCCGATATATAATTCCTAGATGACTCAAACCATTTTTCTAGACACAACTCGGCCGCTAAAAACGATCAAGCAATGGGGCTCCTAAGGTCGGGGAAGGCTCTGATTACCAACTTGTAACACCCTCGATGCGACTATATCTCCCACGTGTCGAGGCACGACTTAGAGGCATAATCGCATTGAAGGCATATGTCGCAAGTAAGGCAATCTTCACAACATCCCATGTAATATAATAATAAAAGTGGGAATATAGTTGGCTTACACTCGCCACGTCAATCAAGGTACATAAATAACATTACATCATCTAAACACTCATGGCCCGACTACGGCGCCAAAATAGAAGATAACCCCAACATGCGACACGGTCCCGATCACCCCCAACTGGGCACCACTACTGATCATCAGGAAAGGAAACATAGTAACGTTGAGAGTCCTCGTCGAACTCCCACTTGAGCTCGAGCGCGTCACCTGGAGCGGAATCATCAGGCCCTGCATCTGGTGTAATAGTAATCTGTGAGCCACAGGGACTCAGCAATCTCGCACCCTCGCTATCAAGACTATTTAAGCTTATAGGTATGGCAAGGTAAAAATATGTGAAGCTGCAGCAAGTGACTAGCATATATGGTGGCTAACTTATTCGCAAAAGAGAGCGAGAAGAGGAGGCAAGGCGCGAGCAAGAAACTAGAGAGCAACCTGCGCAAACGTTACTCCAACACCGTGTCCACTTCCCGGACTCCGTCGAGAAGAGGCCATCACGGTAACACACTCAGTTGATTCATTTTAATTAAATTAAGGTTCAGGTTATCTACAACCGGACATTAACATATTCCCATCTGCCCATAACCGCGGGCACGACTTTCGAAAGTTCAATCCCTGCAGGGGAGTCCCAACTTAGCCCATGACAAGCTCTCACGGTCAACGAAGGAATAGACCTCCTCCCAAGACGTTCCGATCAGACTTGGTATCTCGGTTCTTCAAGACACTTCGACAGGTTAAAACAAGACCAGCAACAATGCCCGAATGTGCCGAAAAATCCCGATAGGAGCTGCACATATCTCGTTCTCAGGGCACACTCAGATGAGCTCTCCATACAACTAAAACCAAACCTCGAGTTTCCCCGAGGGGGCGCTGCACAGGACTCTAGTTTGGACCAACACTCAGAGGAGCACTGGGCCAGGGGGGCTAAAATAAGATGACCCTCGGGCTCCGGAAACCCAAGGGAAAAAGAGGCTAGGTGGCAAATGGTAAAACCAAGGTTGGGCATTGCTGGAAAAGCTTTAAACAAGGCGAACTATTAAGGGGTTCCCATTATAACCCAACCGCGTAAGGAACGCAAAATCCGGGAACATAACACCGATATGACGGAAACTAGGGCGGCAAGAGTGGAACAAAACACTAGGCGAGAGGCCGAGCCTTCCACCCTTTACCAAGTATATAGATGCATTAAGATAACAAGATAATATAATGATATCCCAACAAGTAAATAAATGTTCCAACAAGGAACGGCCTCCAATCTTCACCTGCAACTAGCAACGCTATAAGAGGGGCTGAGCAAAGTGGTAACATAGCCAATCAACGGTTTGCTAGGACAAGGTGGGTTAGAGGTTTAACATGGCAATTTGGGAGGCTTGAAAGCAAGTGGTAGACATCGTAGCATTGCCATAGCAAAAGAGCGAGCAATCTAGCATAGCAAAGATAGTAGTGATTTCGAGGGTATGATCATCTTGCCTACAAAGTTGTCAGAGTTGACTGGATCCTCGAAAGCAAACTCAACGGGCTCCTCGTTAGCGAACTCGTCTCCCGGCTCTACCCAAACAAGACAAACAAGCAACAAGGACACAATCAACCACGTGCAAGGATCAAACAATATGATGCAATGATGATATGCTATGCGGGATGCGATGCGGGATGCATATGCAAGATTTGACAAGGGATGCATGAACCTGGCCTCAACTTAGGAATCCAAGTGTGCCACTGTAAATATGAGATGAAATCGCTTTAAAATGATATAAAGAACGCCGGAATCGGAGTTACGGTTTGGAAATGGCAAGCGATTCAAATATGGCACCGGTCTGCGATTTACAGCAAGCAGCCATCTAAATGCAATGAGATGAACATGCTACAGCACTCAAACATGACAACAAAATACATGGCAGGGATGAATTCAAGATGCTTAACAAAAGTCTAGCACTGAGCTACGGCCAATTCATCCATTAACAGGTTCAAACAAGCATGGCAAAAATGCATATGGCAAACAGATCTCAGACTTAGTGAAATTAACACTTGTCTGAAATTTCAGATCAGGTGGCACTCTTCGGAGCCACGAAACTACATGCTACAGGACCTGAACATGACAAAGTAAAACATGGCATGGAGCTACTCAAAAAGCTTAACAAAAGTCCCTTAGTGACCTTGAGCCAAAAGGGATCAGAAAATATACTAACAAGCATGTGAACATAGCAAAAACATAATCAGTTTTCAGACTTAGTGAAAACTAGCACATGCTGAAACATATCTCAAGTAGGCATGTTTACGAGCTCGATGCTCTCACTACGGTGCAAGACATGATAAGCTAAGCATACATCTATCAAGAACACACAAAACGCAAGCTAGACATGGCAAGAAAAATAGCATAGCATGCACGGATCAACTACAACATCATCGGCAAAATTGCAAACAAGTTGACAATATGCCCAGATTCACAAAGTAGCAAAAGTAGAGCTCGATTGACTCAAGCTAGGGTGCTCCATAATTGCAAACAAAGACATGGATGGATAGAGCACTACAAGATTAATAAAACATCCTTACTGATCATCCTCAAAAGAGGCACGGATCACTAGGAAACAACATGAACATATGGCAACATGAGATAAACAGCTCAAGGACTTAGTGGAAATGCTAAGTCCCTGAAATCAGAATTACCAAGTGCCTCACTTGGCAAGATTGTGCTAGTCACCACACACATCACAAAAATACATGGGTTGCACCTCTGTAAAGATGACAAAACCCTTAACAAAACATATGTAGAGCATCAGGGCATATCATGCACACAATAAACATGGCAAAAATGACAAAAAGCTAAATGGAGCAACAGATCTGACAATAAACTCAAGTAGCCCTCTTCTAACAGCATTTCGGGCATCAAGATGAACTCAAATGAAAATCATGCAATGGAATGAAATGATTTACTCTCTGAGATGAACATTTTGAGGCGGATGCGGAGTTACGGATGCGGAGATACGAGGCTATGAACAGGAGCACATGGATCTGAGATTTGAGGACTTAGGGAAAATTGGAGGGGTGTTGGGCTGCAACACACACAAGGCCTTTTCGGTCCCTCGGTTAACCGTTGGAGTATCAAACGAAGTCCAAATGGCACGAAACTTGACAGGCGGTCTACCGGTAGAAAACCAAGGCCGCTTGGCAAGTCTCGGTCCAATCCGGAAATGTTTAATCCCCACACACAAAAGAAAGCTAGAAATGACCACCGGAGGAGAACGAAGCGCCGTAATGCAAAACGGACAACGGGAAAAAAATGCTCGGATGCATGAGACAAACATGTATGCAAATGAAATGCACATGATGACATGATATGCAATGCATGACACGCAAGCAATGACAACACACCAACAGCGAATAACTGGAGGACACCTGGCACATCGGTCTCGGGGTGTTACATTTTCTTCCCAATAAGAGATGTCTCCAAGTTAAAAGATCATGGACAACTGCCGCCAACTCGAGGTCATGAGTGGGGTAATTCTCTTCGTTGGGCTTCAACTAGCGAGAGGTATAGGCCAAAACTTTCTTCTCTTGCATCAACACTGCACCAAGACCTTGAAGGGAAGCATCATAGAAGACCTCGAACGGTTTGGATTCATCAGGAGGAGTCAGATCTGGAGCAGTGATTAACTTCTCTTTAAGGGTGTTGAAAGCGATGTCACATTCAGGCGACCAGACATACTTCACATGCTTCTGGAGAAGGTTGGAAAGAGGCTTCGCGATCTTAGAGAAGTTCTCAACGAACCTTCGACAATAGCTTGCGAGCCCAAGGAAGCTGCGGAGTTGCTTCACATTCTGAGGTGGTTCCCAATTCACAATTGCAGACACCTTCTCAGTATTAACAGCTATGCCCTTGGCGGAGATGATATGCCCAAGGTAGAGAACCTCATCGAGCCAAAACTTGCACTTTGAAAACTTCGCATAGAACTGATGTTCTCTGAGTTTATCCAGAACCAATCTCAAGTGCTTGGCATGATCCTCCTTGTTCTTAGAAAAGACCAGAATGTCATCGAGGTAGACCAAGACGAAGTCATTTGTGTAGGCGTTGAAGATGAAGTTCATCATGCGAGAGAATGTTGGAGGAGCGTTGACAAGGCCGAAAGACATGACAGTGTATTCATATGAACCATAGCTTGTTCTGAAAGCTGTCTTGGGAATATCTTCTTCACGAATGTGAATCTGATGATAGCCCATACAGAGATCAAGCTTGGAGAATACTTGAGCACCTTTGAGTTGTTCAAAAAGCTCATTGATGTTGTGAAGTGGGTACTTGTTCTTTATGGTCTTCTTGTTCAATGGACGGTAGTCGACACAAAGTCGTTCCATTCCATCCTTCTTCTTGATGAAAAGAACTCCACAACCCCATGGAGAAGAACTTGGTCGGATGAGACCCATATGCTCTTGTTCATCGAGTTGCTTCTTTAGCTCCTTCAACTCTTCAGGTCCAAGCTTGTAAGGACGTTTGCAAACAGGTTTTGTGCCAGGCTCAAGATCGATGATGAATTCAACTGGTCGGTGTGGAGGCATTCCTGGAAGCTCTTCTGGAAAGACGTCTTGATACTCACAAACGACTGGAATCTGAGCTAGCTCGCCCTTCTCGTTGAGAGAAAACAGTCGAATGGTATCATCCCGAGCGGCAAAGACGATTACATCCTCAGACGAATGTGTCAATTGAATCTACCTGGCAGCACAATCAAGCTGAGCCTTGTGCTTAGAAAGCTAGTCCATTCCGAGAATAAGATCAATATCCAAGTTACCAAGGACCATTGGAGAAGAAAGAAACTTATAGTCACCCAATGTGATAGTAACATTTGGAACCACCAAACTGGCACTCAAACGTTTTCCCGAAGAAACGATATCCATTGATTTGCCCAAATGAGAAGAAGCGAATTCATTCTTGGCAACAAATGGCTTCGACATGAAACAATGCGATGCACCAGTGTCAAAAAGTACTTTTGCAGAAATATCGTTAACAAGAAGGTTACCCATTATCACATCTGCCGAGTCCTCTGCCTGAGCTGTGTTCATCATGTTGACCTTGGCGTGCTTGGGATTATGCTTGACCACTGCGGTGCTGGCAGAGCTCACAGGAGGAGGAGGAGGAAGACGCCTCTGATTGAAGCATTTGTTGGCATAGTGACCCTTCTGCTGACACTTGTTGCACGTGACCTCCGAGAGCGGACGGTGATACGGAGCACTTCATCTTGGAGCATGAGACGAAGTCTTGTTCTGAAAGCCTGGGTTGGGTGGGTGGGAAGATCCATTGCCACCTTTTCTCTTCTGCTGATAAGGCTGACGATACGAAGGAGGAGGAGGCAACCAATACTTTTGCTGCTTAGTCACCCCTTGAGTAGAGGAAGAAGGAGTTGCATCTCTGACTCGCTTCTTGGAAGCATTGCACTTGAGCTGAGCAGCCTCTTATTTTAGTGCCATGTTGTAAAACTCATCGTACTTCTATAGCTCAAAAAGAACGAGAGGAAGTTGAAGATCTTCTCTGAGGCCACCTCTGAACTGATAAATCATGCTGTTCTCGTCGGGGACGTCCTGCTTAGCGAAACGAGCTATCTTCTGGAACATGATGTTATACTGGTAAACAGACAAGCTGCCTTGCTTCAGGTTGCGGAACTCCTCACGCTTGCTCTCAACAACACTCCGAGGAATGAGGTGAGCTTTGAAGTATTGACGGAATTCATCCCAGGTAATCACACGACCTCCTCTGGAATATTTGTCCTGCAAAAGTTCCTTTTGACACTGGTGCATCGCATTGCTTCATTTCCAAACCTTTTGCATCAAAGTATGAGTGCGATTATCAGTATCTGCAAAATTCTTTGCAAATCGTGTCACCGGGCAAGCAAATGACAGCTAATTTATGCGTCCCGGATATTACTATCACGTTGGGCGACTACAAATTTCTAGCTTCTCCTATTGTTCTGGTCGGCTCGGATATTGATCTTATTCTCGGAATGGATTGGCTTTCTAAGCACAAGGCGCATCTTGATTGTGCTGCAAGGCAGATTCAATTGACTCATTCGTCTGAGGATGTAATTGTCTTTGCCGCTCGTGATGATACCATCCGTCTGTTTTCTCTCAATGAGAAGGGTGAACTCGATGCCATCTCGCAAATTCCAGTCGTTTGCGAATATCAAGACGTCTTTCCAGAAGAGCTTCCAGGAATGCCTCCGCGCCGGCCAGTTGAATTCGTCATTGATCTTGAGCCTGGCACGGAACCTGTGTGCAAGCGTCCTTACAAGCTCGGACCTTAAGAGTTGAAGGAGCTGAAGAAGCAACTCGATATTCAAGAGAAAATGGGTCTCATCCGGCCTAGTTCTTCTCCGTGGGGTTGTGGTGTTCTTTTTGTGAAGAAGAAGGATGGAACGGACCGACTTTGTGTTGATTACCGTCCATTGAAGAAGAAGACCATCAAGAACAAATACCCACTTCCTAACATCAATGGGCTGTTAGAACAACTCAAAGGTGCCCAAGTATTCTCCAAGCTTGATCTCCGTATGGGTTATCATCAGATTCGAATCCGTGAGCAAGATATTCCCAAGACGGCTTTCAGGACAAGCTATGGTTCATATGAATACACTGTCATGTCTTTTGGCCTCGTCAACGCTCCTTCGACTTTCTCTCGCATGATGAACTTCATCTTCAACGCCTACACCAATGACTTCGTTTTGGTCTATCTCGATGACATTCTGGTTTTCTCGAAGAACAAGGAAGATCATGCCAAGCACTTGCGTTTGGTACTCGATAAGCTCAGGGAACATCAGTTCTACGCCAAGTTCTCCAAGTGTGAATTTTGGCTCGATGAGGTTCTTTATCTTGGTCATATCATCTCTGCCAAGGGCATTGCCGGGAATCCTGAGAAGGTGTCTGCAATTGTGAATTGGGAACCTCCCCAGAACGTGAAGCAACTCCGCAGTTTCCTCGGTCTCGCAAGCTATTGCCGAAGATTCGTTGAAAACTTTTTTAAGATCGCGAAGCCTCTCTGTAATCTTCTCCAGAAGCACGTCAAGTACGTTTGGTCTCCGGAGTGTGACATTGCTTTCAACACTTTGAAAGAGAAATTGATCACTGCTCCAGTTCTGACTCCGCCTGATGAATCCAAGCCGTACGAGGTCTTTTGTGATGCCTCCCTCCAAGGTCTTGGCGCAGTGTTGATGCAAGAGAAGAAAGTTGTTGATTATACCTCTCGCCAGTTGAAGCCTAATGAGAAGAACTACCCCACTCATGATCTCGAGTTGGCGGCAGTTGTGCATGCTCTTTTGACTTGGAGACATCTACTATTGGGAAGAAAAGTGGACATTTTCACTGATCACAAGAGTCTCAAGTACATCTTCACTCAGCCTAATCTCAACCTCAGGCAAACTCGATGGGTCGAAATGATTCAAGAGTATAATCCGAGTATCGAGTATACTCCAGGCAAGGCCAATGTGATTGCTGACGCATTGAGCAGAAAGGCTTATTGCAACAGTCTGATTCTCAAGCCTTATCAACCCGAGCTTTGTGAAGCTTTCCGCTAACTTAATCTGCAAGTTGTTCATCAAGGTTTCCTCGCCAACCTTCAAGTCTCTCCTACCCTGGAAGACCAGATTCGCCAAGCCCAGCTTCTTGATGCTATGGTGAAAAAGGTGAAGATTGGGATTGCCAAGAGTCAACCCAAGTACAAGTGCTACCGCCTTGATGACAAGGATACTCTCTTCTTCGAGGATCGTATTGTTGTACCCAAAGGTGAACTTCGTAAAGTGATCATGAACGAGGCTCACAATTCTCTCCTCTCCATACACCCTGGGAGCACGAAGATGTATCAGGACCTTAAGCAGGCTTATTGGTGGACTCGAATGAAGCGAGAGATTGCTCAATTCGTGAATGAATGTGATGTCTGTAGAAGAGTGAAGGCAGAACACCAAAGGCCAACTGGTCTCCTACAACCTCTTGCCATTCCAGAATGGAAGTTTGACCACATTGAAATGGACTCCGTGACTGGGTTTCCAAAGTCCAAGCGTGGCAATGATGCTATATTCGTTGTCATCGATAAACTCACTAAAGTGGCTCATTTTCTGCCTATCAAAGCGTCAATCACTGCAGCTCAATTGGCGGAACTCTATACCTCTCGTATTGTCTCTCTGCATGGTATTCCTCAAGTGATCTCTTCAGACCGTGGCAGCATCTTTACCTCCAAGTTTTGGGATTCTTTTCAGAAGGCCATGGGCACCAACATCCACTCCAGCACAGCTTTCCATCCTCAAACTAGCGGTCAAGTCGAGCGTGTCAACCAGATTCTTGAAGATATGCCCAGGGCTTGTGTGATCTCCTTCGGCATGAAGTGGGAGGATTGTCTTACTTATGCTGAATTCTCCTACAACAATAGTTTTCAAGCAAGTTCGGGCAAGGCCCCATTTGAAATTCTGTATGGCAGGAAGTGCCGTACCCCTCTCAACTGGTCTGAAACCGGTGAACGTCAGCTTTTGGGTAATGACTTAATCACAGAGGCAGAAGAAATGTGCAAAGTCATTTGCGATAACCTCAAAGCAGCCCAATCCCGCCAGAAGAGCTACTATGATATTAAGCACCATGATTTGACTTTCGAGATCAGAGATCATGTTTATCTCCGCGTCTCTCCTATGAAAGGTACTCGTCGCTTCGGTATCAAAGGGAAGCTTGCCCCCAGATACGTGGGACCTTTCAAGATTGTTAGCAAGAGAGGCGACCTCGCCTATCAACTCGAGCTTCCTTCAAACTTTGCAAATGTTCATGACGTGTTCCATGTCTCTCAGCTTCGAAAGTGCTTCAAGACTCCTGACCGCACCGTCAACTTCAAGGACATTGAGCTCCAAGAAGAGATCTCTTATCGTGAGCACCCAGTTGCTATTCTTGAAGAGACTGAACGCAAGACTCGCAACAAGTCAATCAAATTTCTCAAAGTCAAGTGGTCACACCATTCTGACCGTGAAGCTACCTTGGAACGCGAGGATCACCTCCGTTCTAAGTACCCGGCGTTCTTTCAGTCCTAGATCTCGGGACGAGATCCTTTCGTAGTGGTGGAGTGTTGTAACACCTCGGATGTAACTTTCCCAATTTGTACTCCAACTCTTGCCGTTTCGGTGTTAAGTTATTTTATTTTCTCGGGTTCGGGTTTGTGTCTCCGTGTGTTGTTATCGTTGTCATGCATCTCATATCATGTCATCATGTGCATTGCATTTGCATACGTGTTCATCTCATGCATTCGAGCATTTTCCCCGTTGTCCGTTTTGCATTCCGGCGCTTCATTCTCCTCCGGTGGTCATTTCTAGCTTTCTTTCGTGTGTGGGGATTAAACATCTCCGGATTGGACCGAGACTTGCCAAGTGGCCTTGGTTTGCTACCGGTAGACCGCCTGTCGAGTTCTGTGCCATTTGGACTTCGTTTGATACTCCAACGGTTAACCGAGGGACCGAAAAGGCCTCATGTGTGTTGCAGCCCAACACCCCTCCAATTTGGCCCAAAACCCACCTAAGCCTTCTCCATCATCTAGATCATTCGATCACGATCGCGTGGTCGAAAACCGCACCTCATTTGGACTCTCCTAGCTCCTTCTACCTATAAAAAGGCATCCCCTCCCGAAATTCCGGATCAAATCCACCCTAACCTAGTCTCCTCCCACCTCTCGCCGACGGACACGTCGGATTCGGGCCGGACGTGTCCGCCACCGCAAGACGCTGCCATGTGTCAGCCGCTGACTCGCTGAGCCGCGCGCCCACTTCCCCGCCGGCCCGCTCGGCCCAGCCGGGGCCCCCGCGGCCCGAAGCCGTGCCACCGCACCGCGCCCGACCCCGCCGCCGCGTTCGCCCCGCTGCCGCCGCCGCCTCCTTCCGCCCCGGCGACTAGAGCCGCCATGCGCCGCTCGACGCCGGCCGGCCGGAGCCGCGCCCCGCCGCCTTCCCTCGCCGCCTCGCCGCCCCGCGACCGGGTACGCCGCCCCGCCGCCCTGCCTCCTCTCCTCGCCGGCAAGCCGCCGACCTGCCTCCCCGACGAGCTCGCCGGACATGCCTTGGTCGGTGTGCGCCAGATCCAGATCCGAGCTAACCCTAGGTTGACTTTGTTTTTTTCCCTAAGTCCTCAAATCTCAGATCCATGTGCTCCTGTTCATAGCCTCGTATCTCCGCATTCGTAACTCCGTTTTTGGCATATAGCATATCAAAATGTTCATCTCAGAGAGTAAATCATTTCATTCCATTGCATGATTTTCATTTGAGTTCATCTTGATGCCCGAAATGCTGTTAGAAGAGGGCTACTTGAGTTTATTGTCAGATCTGTTGCTCCATTTAGCTTTTTGTCATTTTTGCCATGTTTATTGTGTGCATGATATGCCCTGATGCTCTACATATGTTTTTTTAAGGGTTTTGTCATCTTTCCAGAGGTGCAACCCATGTATTTTTATGATGTGTGTGGTGACTAGCACAAGCTTGCCAAGTGAGGCACTTGGTAATTCTGATTTCAGGGACTTAGCATTTCCACTAAGTCCTTGAGCTGTTTATCTCATGTTGCCATATGTTCATGTTGTTTCCTAGTGATCCGTGCCTCTTTTGAGGATGATCAGTAAGGATGTTTTATTAATCTTGTAGTGATCTATCCATCCATGTCTTTGTTTGCAATTATGGAGCACCCTAGCTTGAGTCAATCGAGCTCTACTTTTGCTACTTTGTGAATCTGGGCAGATTGTCAACTTGTTTGCAATTTTGTCGATGATGTTGTAGTTGATCCGTGCATGCTATGCTATTGTTCTTGCCATGTCTAGCTTGAATTTTGTGTGTTCTTGATAGATGTATGCTTAGCTTATCATTTTTTGCACCGTAGTGAGAGCATCGAGCTCGTAAACATGCCTACTTGAGATATGTTTCAGCATGTGCCAGTTTTCACTAAGTCTGAAAACTGATTATGTTTTTGCTATGTTCACATGCTTGTTAGTATATTTTCTGATCCCTTTTGGCTCAAGGTCACTAGAAGACTTTTGTTAAGCTTTTTGAGTAGCTCCATGCCATGTTTTACTTTGTCGTGTTCAGGTCCTGTAGCATGTAGTTTCATGGCTCCGAAGAGTGCCACCTGATCTGAAATTTCAGACAAGTGTTAATTTCACTAAGTCTGAGATCTGTTTGCCATATGCATTTTTGCCATGCTTGTTTGAACCTGTTAATGGATGAATTGGCCGTAGCTCAGTGCTAGACTTTTGTTAAGAATCTTGAATGCATCCCTGCCATGTATTTTGTTGTCATGTTTGAGTGCTGTAGCATGTTCATCTCATTGCATTTAGATGGCTGCTTGCTGTAAATCGCAGACCGGTGCCATATTTGAATCGCTTGCCATTTCCAAACCGTAACTCCGATTCCGGCGTTCTTTATATCATTTTCAAGCGATTTCATCTCATATTTCCAGTGGCACACTTGGATTCCTATGTTGAGGCCAGGTTCATGCATCCCTTGTCAAATCTTGCATATGCATCCCGCATCGCATCCCGCATAGCATATCATCATTGCATCATATTGTTTGATCCTTGCACGTGGTTGATTGTGTCCTTGTTGCTTGTTTGTATTGTTTGGGTGGAGCCGGGAGACGAGTTCGCTAACGAGGAGCCCGTTGAGTTTGCTTTCGAGGATCTAGTCAACTCTGACAACTTTGCAGGCAAGATGATCATACCCTCGAAATCACTACTATCTTTGCTATGCTAGATTGCTCGCTCTTTTGCTATGCCAATGCTACGATGTCTACCACTTGCTTTCAAGCCTCCCAGATTGCCATGTTAAACCTCTAACCCACCTTGTCCTAGCAAACCGTTGATTGGCTATGTTACCGCTTTGCTCAGCCCCTCTTATAGCGTTGCTAGTTGCAGGTGAAGATTGGAGGTCGTTCCTTGTTGGAACATTTATTTACATGTTGGGATATCATTATATTATCTTGTTATCTTAATGCATCTATATACTTGGTAAAGGGTGGAAGGCTCAGCCTCTCGCCTAGTGTTTTGTTCCATTCTTGCCGCCCTAGTTTCTGTCATATCGGTGTTATGTTCCCGGATTTTGCGTTCCTTACGCGGTTGGGTTATAATGGGAACCCCTTGATAGTTCGCCTTGTTTAAAGCTTTTCCAGCAATGCCCAACCTTGGTTTTACCATTTGCCACCTAGCCTCTTTTTCCCTTGGGTTTTCGGAGCCCAAGGGTCATCTTATTTTAGCCCCCCTGGGCCAGTGCTCCTCTGAGTGTTGGTCCAAACTAGAGTCCTGTGCAGCGCCCCCTCGGGGAAACTCGAGGTTTGGTTTTAGTTGTATGGAGAGCTCATCTGAGTGTGCCCTGAGAACGAGATATGTGCAGCTCCTATCAGGATTTTTCAGCACATTCGGGCGGTGTTGCTGGTCTTGTTTTAACCTGTCGAAGTGTCTTGAAGAATCGAGATACTGAGTCTGATCGGAACGTCTTGGGAGGAGGTCTATTCCTTCGTTGACCATGAGAGCTTGTCATGGGCTAAGTTGGGACTCCCCTACAGGGATTGAACTTTCGAAAGCCGTGCCCGCAGTTATGGGCAGATGGGAATTTGTTAATGTCCGGTTGTAGATAACCTGAACCTTAATTTAATTAAAATGAATCAACTGAGTGTGTTACCGTGATGGCCTCTTCTCGGCGGAGTCTGGGAAGTGGACACGGTGTTGGAGTAATGTTTGCGCAGGTTGCTCTCTAGTTTCTCGCTCGCGCCTTGCCTCCTCTTCTTGCTCTCTTTTACGAATAAGTTAGCCACCATATATGCTAGTCGCTTGCTACAGCTTCACATATTTTTACCTTGCCATACCTATAAGCTTAAATAGTCTTGATAGCGAGGGTGCGAGATTGCTGAGTCCCTGTGGCTCACAGATTACTATTACACCAGATGCAGGGCCTGATGATTCCGCTCCAGGTGACGCGCTCGAGCTCAAGTGGGAGTTCGACGAGGACTCTCAACGTTACTATGTTTCCTTTCCTGATGATCAGTAGTGGTGCCCAGTTGGGGGTGATCGGGACCGTGTCGCATGTTGGGGTTATCTTCTATTTTGGCGCCGTAGTCAGGCCATGAGTGTTTGGATGATGTAATGTTATTTATGTACCTTGATTGACGTGGCGAGTGTAAGCCAACTATATTCCCCCCTTTTATTATTATATTACATGGGATGTTGTGAAGATTGCCTTACTTGCGACATATGCCTTCAATGCGATTATGCCTCTAAGTCGTGCCTCGACACGTGGGAGATATAGTCGCATCGAGGGTGTTACAAGACACCCGCCGGTGGTCGTTACTCCTGGCGGGATCTAGACTGGCCCCACAGATCAATACTAGTCTTTTCTGCGCACTTTGTCCTCACTCGTGCGCACCCGGGAGCAACTTCCCGGTCGGTCACCCATCCTGACACTACTCCAAGATGAGCACGCTTAACTTTGGAGTTTTTTCCGAATGGGCTCCCGAAAAAGAAGGAATTCCTTATTGATATGAGTAGTCTATCATCCCTAATAAGCCAGGCTATCACATGATACCACTCCGCAGCTTGGTCTTTGAGTTGGAACGAAGCAAACTTGACAAAGTCCTCAGGCCTGACGTTGCTGCACTCGAAATGCTTGCAGATATCCACGAGCCAATCATCAACGTCTGTTGCCTCGACACGGTTACTGAAGGTCTTTGTCTGGTTTGCGAGGAACTGGTTGAGTGTAGCAAACTGATTCTGAAAGTTGCCATGGCCATGATTCCCTTGGTTGCGCTCTTGCAAGAGTTGCATGAGCATCTGCGTGTTTGCATTGGTAGCGGCCATCACAGCTTGCCATGCCTCCGGAGGTGGAGGTGGTGGTGGCGGTTCAGGATTCTGACGCGTTGGAGGAGCCATCCTGAAGAGGGTGACATCCGTTAGCATCTTGACAGAACATATATTCAAGCTGAATCAAATGGATCAAAATTGCAACATATAGTCTTAACATCTGAACAAAATGAACGAATGCATTCCGATTGAAATGGTCACATTTCCATAAATTGAGAAGCCACTTAGATAGAGGTATAAGAATAAAACAACAAGGTACGGACAAGAACAAATACTTGGTGAGGATTACCTAATCACAAACCAAATATCCGCGGAAGAAAAAACTTGAGCTACATGAATTCCCACCTATGAAACTCCCGAAATTTTCCCGGTTATGCAATCAGGTGTTGGGGATACAGGGGAAGCATAATGTCTCACCCAAAGCTAGCAAATCCTACATCCGGCTGTATCCATCCTTCAACACATAACCAAGAAACCTTCGGAAATCGTTTACCTCAACCTTCGAAAAGCATCCGTTATACGAGTTATGGCAATACTCCTGAACTCCCGCCCCAGTACTAGGTGGCGTTGAGGTTATCTCACCAACAACTGCATAAAAGAGATTTTCAATGTCGGCGAAACTCAGGTATTCCAGAAATGCAATGATAAAATTGTGACAACAACACCTTGGAGCTCAACTCCCGGGGACACTACCACAACCCCTAAATGTCAGGAGGCACCAAGAACAATGTTCTTGTCACAAAACCATCGGAACGATTCCAAGATACCCGCGTGATCCTAAATTTTTTTAGTGAAATTTGAAAAGAGAAGAGTCAAAACTCTACATCAGGATGCCTCACCAGAGCGACGAAGGGACCGAGGAGTAAAAAGAATCCTACTCACCGATATATATAATCCTAAATGACTCAAAACATTTTTCTAGACTCAACAACGCCAGCGATTTGATCAAGCAGGGGGGCTCCTAAGGTCGGGGAAGGCTCTGATTACCAACTTGTAACGCCCACGATGCGGCTATAGCTCCCACATGTCGAAGCACGACTTAGAGGCATAACCGCATTGCTTACATCAAGATCCATGCAAGCACGACTTAGAGGCATAACCGCATTGCTTACAATGTGGTTATGCCTCTAAGTCGTGCTTCGACACGTGGGAGCTATAGCCGCATCGTGGGCGTTACAATAGGTCCATTGGATCTTACATCAAGATCCATGCAAAACTTTCTTTTTAGATTTTCATTTTTCTCTCTTAAATCTCAGTCCAGTGAGACATATCGCCACGCCATAGAACAGGGGCTCAGGCGCCATTAATGGAGACGTTGGGAGGGAGGTGCGCAACAGGTAGAGGTCAAAGGGCTCTCCTCCCGATGAGCATGCGCGGGGGTCTAATCACACGCCTCCCATACTCAAATAGCTACCCCGCACGGCACCTCCTAGCCAATAAAAAAGGGACGCGTGGTGGCACGTAATTGGTAAGTAGAACGCCCTCGGTTTCAGTAATACTTGTGTTTCTGATTTGTAACGTGAAAACACTTGTTCCAAAATGACATTGTTGATTGTTAATGTGTGCGCCTTCGCAAATCGGACAGAAAAATTACCACAGCATGTTGGTGCCATGTCATGACACCATGCCAAGTTTCATGATTTTCAGGCATGTTTTGGATTTACAAGAATTAAAAAACCAAGTTTCTCAAATTTTCTGGCCGAGCCACGACGCCCAGATGTTTGAATTTCATTCCCATTTCTTGCATGGGACCTATAAATTCACCCAAGGACACTGTCGGTGTCAAAACCGGCGGATCTCTGGTAGGGGGTCCCGAACTGTGCGTCTAAGGCGGATGGTAACAGGAGGCAGGGGACACGATGTTTTACCCAGGTTCGGGCCATCTTGATGGAGGTAAAACCCTACGTCCTGCTTGATTTATTCTTGATAATACGAGTAGTACAAGAGTTGATCTACCACGAGATCGGAGAGGCTAAACCCTAGAAGCTAGCCTATGGTATGATTGTATGTTGTCCTACGGACTAAAACCCTCCGGTTTATATAGACACCGGAGAGGGTTAGGGTTACACAAGGTCGGTTACAAAGGAAGATATATACAGATCCGTATTGCCCAGCTTGCCTTCCACGCCAAGTAGAGTCTCATCCGGACACGGGACGAAGTCTTCAATCTTGTATCTTCATAGTCCAACAGTCCGGTCAAAGGATAAAGTCCGGCTGTCTGGAGACCCCCTCATCCAGGACTCCCTCAGTAGCCCCTCAACCAGACTTCAATGATGATGAGTCTGGCGCACAGTGTTGTCCTCGGCATTGCAAGGCGGGTTCCTCCTCCGAATACACCACAGAAGAGTTTGAATACAAGGATAGTGTCCGACCCTGCAAAATAAGTTCCACATACCACCGTAGAGAGAATAATATTTCCACAAATCTAATCTGCTGACACGTTTTGGCAACACGATATCATGCCATGGCTCGGTGATTATTCGAACCGTTCTTCTTTAACCATCCCTGCACATAACGCGAGGCGGTTTCTTGACACGTCTTGTCAAAGCAGTGATTGTGTCCACCTTATTACAGGATTCTCATCAATACGGGCGTGGGTAACCCAACCGCCCATCAATTACGCCGCTTGGGGGATAAGCGTGTTTTACAAGGCTAGTGGGGGCGCATAGTTTCGTCCACCCTTATAAAGGGATAAGGTTTTACCTTTTTCTACCCACGCCTTCTTCCTCCTTGCTCATCCATTCTGGCACACTCGAGCTCCAACGCCCAAGTCCACATCCTTGTCCTCAACCTTCTCCAAACATGTCCGGAGCGGGAGGCAAGTGGATGGCTTCCTCCGTTACGGAGGGACGCATCAAAAAGCTGCGCGGAGCCGGATACTTAGCCGCGGATATCGTGCATCGGCTGCCCGCTGCGGGGCAGATCGTCCCTACCCCGGAACCCCACGAGAGGGTAGTTTTCCTTCATCATTTCCTCCGCGGACTGGGGTTTCCCCTCCATCCATTCGTCCGCGGTCTTATGTTCTACTACGGGCTGGACTTTCATGATCTGGACCTGAACTTCATCCTCAACATTTCGGCGTTCATCGTCGTGTGTGAGGCTTTCCTTCGCATCCGGCCCCACTTCGGTCTGTGGCTGAAGACCTTTAATATCAAGCCGAAGGTGGTGGGCGGCCAGCAAGCGGAATGCGGCAGGGCCATGGTGGGCAAGATGCCCAATGTTATATGGCTCGAAGGCTCCCTCGTGGAGACCATAAAGGGTTGGCAATCGGCATGGTTCTACATCACCGAGCCGCGCGAAGCCAACTGGGTGACGGCCCCCGAATTTCGATCCAGATTCCCTACGTGGCTTACTTCCTGGAAAGAGAAGGGCCTGTCCCGGGGTTCATCGGTGGAGCTGGACGGACTCCAGAAGTGTATCCGGAATATGACAAGCAAGAAGCTCAAGCATGTCAACATAGTCCAGGTCATGCTCTTCCGCTGGATCATCCCGTGTCAACAACGGGATTTTAACTTATGGGAGTTCGACCCGGCCCGGCACCAGACTCTAATCGAGCTCTTCGACACGACGCACAAGGACGTCTGGAGGGTGCTGTTCAAGGGTGCCGAGGTCCCTCCTTCTCTTATCGAGGACCGCGGGCTAAGCGTGAAGCGCCTTGCACATTCGGTGAGTTCTATACATCCGGTAGGATATTTATTTCCCCTAGCTTAACAATGTGCGGGGTCTGAGCTCCATGCCTTTGACAGGACTGGGTGGAGACGTCGGGGAAGATTAACTGTGCGGCCCCTCTGCCCAAAGACAATGCGGACGCTCTCCTGACGGAGATGCTGACTCCGGCTCCTTACAGGTGCTAGAGAAGACCAAGAAGGCCAAGGGAACCTGAAAGAGTTCCCGGCGCCAGGTGGTATCGGACTCATCGTCCGATGACTCCACGGCGCACTCCTCCCACAAAGACGAGGAGGAAGAAGAAGATGCTCCCCCTCCAGTAGGGGGAGACAAGAAAAGGAAGGCCGCCCCAACCGGGGGGGCGAAGGGTCCAAGAAGGGAAGGACTCTCCTTTCGGACTACTCCACCACCGCCGCCGAAGGCGAAGACGAGTGGCTGCTCAGGGCCAAGCCCCTGGCAAAGTCGTAAGTATTCAAATACCAGAGTAACTCATAGCATCCCTTTGTCGCACTGCTTCTCCTAACGTCAAATATGATTATGTAGACCGCCTCGAGCCCGTATCGACGTATATTCGTGGGACGGCTCCTTGGACTCATCGGATATGGATAGCGATCCACTTCTGACCACTACCTCACCTTGCCCTACGGACAATGCCGAGGTATTGTCTCAAGAGGCACCGGGTCAAGGGGAGACAGTCCCGGAGGCGCCTCAAGGCGACCTTCCAGACTGCTGGAGCAAAGGGAGTAAGGCTCCCGAGGGCTTTGAGTTCGGCCCCCGGTCGAACACCGCGCCGGAACCTCCAGCGGTTCCGGATTCGGGCAGGCAGCCTCCTTCCAAAAGGGGCAAGACGCCTGTGCCGGTGACCTCTGTCCATCCAGAGGCACCGGACAACCTGCTGGGAGCGCTTCGCGGCACTTCCATCAACGAAGAGCACCACACTATTATGCGTGCGGTGATCAAGAAGGTTCAGTCCGCCAAGAGCGGACTGACTGAAGCCTGTGCCAGCCTTTTAACAGGCTTTGAGGTAAGTATTTAAAATATAGGAAAAATATTACCGCATAGACAGTAGTCCCTGATGCTCTGTTTGGTGTTCACAAAGAAAAGCCGAATAGAGGATCAAATAATATCTGCAAGAGTCTAATACTAGTATGTCTATATGCGTATGCAGGCTTCGCTGCTGACCTCTTACGCACTGACTGCGGAGGTCGCCGCACTGAAGCAGGACCTCGAGGGGTCCAAAAAAGAGCTCGGCCTTGCCAAGAGGCAGCTCGAGGAGAACAAAGGTAAGTAATACCCTGTCTATATATATATATATATATATATATATATATAAAAGATGCGATTCTAAAATGACAGGATCATCATGAATTTGCCAGGGGCCATGACCGAAGTGGCCACCCTAAAGCAAGCGTTGTCCGAGGCCGAAAACAAAGCGGCCAAGGGGCGCACCGAGCAGGAAAGGCAAGAGGCTTGGGTGGGCGAGGTGCAGCAAGAGCTCCAAGCTGTCGTGACGAAGCACGAGGCGTTGGAGCTTGACTCGAAGACGCGAGAGTCTGAGCTTTCCGCGGCCCTTGAGAGCGCGAAGAATGCCAAGGCCGAAGCCCAAAAGGCCCTCCAGGAGATTGATGCGATGAGGAAGATGGCGGCGGGTAAGGCATTCAATATGCAAAGCAAGCATGTGAAAGTAAATTACTTGTTACTTACCCGAGTTCGGAGCTCTCCAGGAGCATTTGCAGATTTGCCTCGTAGCGTGTCGGATGCCGCAACATTTAACCAGGCCGAGGAGGGAAGCTCAACGGAGAATCTGTTCTGGTCTCAGTATACTGGGACCGAACACCCGGTGCCTATGAGCGACCAGCTGAAGCAACTGGTCGAGCTGCACAAGGTGGCCGAACAAGCCATGAAGGGCTTCATAGTCCGGATGTGGCCTGGCGACGCCCTTCCCAACAGCTACTTCGGCCTGGTGAGGCAGCTGGTAGATGCCTGCCCACGGCTGGAAGTCCTCAAGCGGTCCATCTGCATCGAGGGTGCGCGCCGAGCTTTCGCCCGTGCGAAGGTGCACTGGGCCAAGATGGACGCTGTGAAGCTGGTGAAGGAGGGGCCGCCGCAGGGCAAGGAGCATCGCAACCCCGAGATGTACTATGAGGGTGTCCTGAAGGGTGCCTGTCTCGTAGCGGACGAGTGTGCAAAGGATGTAATATTTGAATAAATTTGCTCGTGTGATCCTGTATGATGAAAACTTGTTTCATATGCACTATGCAACGCTTGTTTGAATTTAAAATATTACCTTCTGTTCGGCTGTTTATCAAATCTGAGAGATGGCTAGTCGTCGGCTTCTGCCCCCATGCCATGAGTGCTGGGGTGTTCAGGATAAATCTGAGCACTCTTGTTCCCATTTTTGGGTCCTTCGAGGGAGGTGCTCAGCACAACGAACAAGGCAATCGGACTATAATGCTTTATCACCCTCACTTAGCCATAGAATTCTATAATTTTAAATTTCGGCGAAGCCCCTGGTATTCGGAAGGCCGAATTCGAGGCGCGATACACACCTTAAGTCGGACAGAGCTGACTCCTCGCTCTAAGCGGCATAAGTCTTTAGGGACTCGAAAACCTCTCGAACAGGGACCAGTCTCTCGCCTTATCATGATAGTCAGTTTTAGCTTTCTCTACTGAGGTGCTTAGCCCAGCAGAACCAGGGCACAATCGCAGTAGTTCTCCCAGTGCTACCTTAGCTGATATAACGGAACATAAGGTACCAAAACATGGGAGCCGGGCAAACCCAACTATTGACCCAAGACATGATTCGGAGCTGATGCATATAATGCTATAAGTTCGGGGTGCCGCACTGTTGAAAGTGTTCGGACTTATCACGCCGTATTATGGGGTATGCTTAAGCCCCTAGCATATTAGCCGTACCAGAGTGTACGAATGCTGAATGTCATGAATGAACATATATATGAAAAAAAAGAATGCAATAATAGTCTTAGTGCTATGCATTGTTTATTCAAAAAGGTGCGTTAAAGCAGAATGATATAGGTAGTGCGATAAGAAGAAAAGTAGGACTATTTGACATGTCCCCTCCAAGGGCGAGCTGATGAATGGTATTAGAGCAAGTATTTCACTCATTATCATAATCCAGCTGGGAGTTCTGTGGTGCGACTTAGCTTTCTGCCTCCTTGGTTGCTGCATCATGTATCCAGCAATCATGCTGCCTGACAGGGTTTCCAGAGATTGAAGTCCTGAAAGAGAAAAATAACAAAGCGAGAAGCCCCTAGTGCGGTTAAGCCGCGTCTTAGGGCGTGCCGTAGTCGTGCCCCCTCCCCACCTGTGCCCATGGTATTTTTAATGCGTAATTATGTACGCGTGGCACGAATTTTGCCGTTTGGCTGGGACCGGGGTGGGGGCCGCATTGCTATGCGAGCTCGGAACGTGCCAGGCGGTCCTGTTGCCGATTACTTCGGGCGCGCTTGAAGGTGTCCGGGTCCTTAATCACCGAACTAGTGGATTGCCTTAAGAGGCTGCTTTGCGCTTCTGCTGCGAGGGCCGTAGTGTGCTCCTCCGTGCGGAGAGAGCGCTCTGTGTTTCCATTAACTGTGATGACCCCCCGAGGTCCTGGCATCTTGAGCTTGAGGTATGCATAATGTGGTACCGCATTGAATCTCGCAAATGCGGTTCGCCCGAGCAGTGCATGATAGCCACTGTGGAACAGGACTATATCGAAGATTAGCTCTTCGCTTCAGAAGTTATCCGGGGATCCGAAGACCACTTCCAGTGTGACTGAGCCTGTGTAGTGGGCCTCTACACCTGGTATGATGCCTTTAAATGTCATTTTTGTGGGTTTGATCCTTGAGGGGTCTATACCCATTTTGCGCATTGTGTCCTGGTAAAGCAGGTTCAGGCTGCTGCCGCCATCCATAAGGAATCGAGTGAGGTCGAATTCATCAATGATTGGGTCTAGGACCAGTGCGGCAAATCCGCCGTGACGGATACTAGTGGGGTGGTCCCTCCGATCGAAGATGATCAGACAAGAGGACCATATGTTGAACTTTGGGGCGACTGGCTCCAACGCATATACATCCCTTAGCGCACGCTTCCGCTCCTTCTTGGGGATGTGGGTTGCGTATATCATGTTCACCGTCCGCACTTGTGGGGGGAACCTCTTCTGTCCTCCGGTGTTCGGCTGCCGGGGCTCCTCCTCGTCATCGGTATGTGACCCCTTATCTTTGTTTTCGGCATTTAACTTGCCGGCCTGCTTGAACACCCAACAATCCCTGTTGGTGTGGTTGGCTGGCTTGTCGGGGGTGCCATGTATTTGACACGAGCGATCGAGTATACGGTCCAAACTGGACGGGCCCGGAGTGCTTCTTTTGAATGGCTTTTTCCGCTGACCGGGTTTAGAGCCTTTGAATCTGGCATTGACTGCCGTATCCTCGGTATTATCATTGTTAATGTGGCGCTTATGTTTGTTGTGACGTGACCTGCCGTTGCCGTCCTTGGTATCCGAAGTACCGTGGTTCTTTGATATGTTATTGCTATGAGCTAGCTAGCTGTCCTCTCCCACACAAAAGCGGGTCATGAGTGTCGTGAGGGCTGCCATAGATTTCGGCTTTTCCTGGCCAAGGTGTTGGGTGAGCCATTCGTCGCGGATGTTGTTCTTAAAAGCTGCTAGGGCCTCTGCATCCAGACAGTCGACGATTTGATTTTTCTTTGTTAGGAACCGTGTCCAGAATTGCCTGGCCGATTCCTCTGGCTGCTAAATTATGTGGCTTAAGTCATCAGCATCTTGTGGTTGCACATAAGTGCCCTGGAAGTTGTCGAGGAATGCGGCTTCCAGATCTTCCCAACAGCCAATGGACTCTGCTGGCAAGCTGTTGAGCCAATGCCGAGCTGGTCCTTTGAGTTTGAGTGGGAGGTATTTGATGGCGTGTAGGTCATCACTGCGGGCCATGTGGATGTGCAGGAGGAAATCCTCGATCCATACCGCAAGATCTGTTGTGCCGTCGTATGATTCTATATTTACGGGTTTGAAACCCTCTGGGATTTGATGACCCATTACTTCGTCTGTGAAGCATAAGGGGTGTGCGGCGCCTCTGTACTGGGCTATATCGCGACACAGCTTAAATGAGTCTTGCCCGCTGTGTTCGGCCCGGCCGGACTTACTTTTACTGTATCTGGCATGACAATTGTTGTCTCGCATAGTGGCGCGCCCTCGTGATCCGTAGATCTATCTTGCATGTTTTGCTTTATCCTCCAATACATCCTGCAGGTCTGGTGTATTTCCCCATGCCTTTTTATTTGAATGGCGTTGGGGTGCGGGCTGAGCTTTTGGCTGGAATGCCTCTCTGTCGCGGCCACGAGGTGGCCGATCAGCCGCGTCATACGCTGGAGATGTAGGTTTTGGTGCTTCCTCCTCCAGTCGAGGTAGCAACCTGCGCTTTGGGTAACTCTTGGAGGGGCGTTTGAGTTTATATTCCTCGGCCGCAAGGACTTCGGTCCATCTGTCAGCTAGCAAATATTGATCAGCTTGAAGCTGCTGTTGCTTTTTCTTAAGGCTATTTGCCGTGGCTATAAGCCGGCGCTTGAAGCGCTCTTGATCGACGGGATCCTCTGGCACGACGAATTCGTCGTCGTCGAGGCTTGCCTCGTCTTCGGAGGGAGGCATGTAGTTATCATCTTCCGCCTCTCCATATGCCGCTCTCTCAGGAAGGCTGGCTCCTCCGTCCTCCTGCTCTAAACCTTGCTGGAGGGGATTGTTGTTGTCTTCGGCACAGTCCGGAGTGCTATTATCTCTGGTGCTGGTATCACCGCTTTTGCCTTGGCGGGACTTAGAGTGGCGCCGCTGACATCGGTGCTTGGGTTGCTTCTTGGAGGGGTCATCCTCCGCTGTCTCGTCGCCATTGCCTTCTTTCGGTGTGTCCACCATGTATATATCATATGATGAGGTGGTTGTCTAGTGCCCTGTGGGCAGTGGTTCCTCTTCGCCTCCCGCATCGTCGTCCATACCGTCGATGTCTTCGGAGTCAAAGTCGAGCATGTCGGTTAAGTCATCGACAGTGGCTATTAAGTCGGTGGTGGGTGGGCGGCGAATTTCTTCGTCATCCGCATCCCAATCTTGCCGAATATAGTTCGGCCAAGACTCTCCTGACAAGGAGAGAGACCTTAATGAGTTCAGTATGTCGCCAAAGGGCGAGTGCTGAAAAATATCCGTGGAGGTAAACTCCATGATTGACGCCCAGTCGGATTCGATAGGCACGGGCGCAGGCGGTTCGGAGTCCGTGGCCGGAGAAGGATCCGGCAGTTTGGCAACACGGGTCTCGTGAAGGGTAAGGTCGATATTCGGCTCGATTGCCGATGAGAATGTGGCCTTCGTGGCGGGGTCTATCCACCCATCCATAGATGACGCAGCTGCCTCCGAATTGAGGGTCGGAGCAGTTGCTGGCGCGATCTCCTGGACACTGTCTGATGGCAGAGCTAAATCATGCTCATCGTGACCGTGTGGCGCACCAAGCAGGGGCTCGAATCCGTCAAAGATCAAGTCTCCGCGGATATCGGCCGTGTAGTTTAAGCTTCCAAACCCGACCTGATGGCCAGGGGCGTAACTTTCGATCTGCTCCAGGTGGCCAAGCGAGTTGGCCGCAGTGCGAAGCCGCCGAATACAAAGATTTGTCTGGGGAGAAAAGTCTCACCCTGGACTGCATCGCCATCGATGATTGAAGGAGCCATCAAGCCTAATGGCGACGACGCAGAGGAACTCTCAATGAAAGCACCAATGTCGGTGTCAAAACCGGCGGATCTCAGGTAGGGGGTCCCGAACTGTGCGTCTAAGGCGGATGGTAATAGGAGGCAGGGGACACGATGTTTTACCCAGGTTCGGGCCCTCTTGATGGAGGTAAAACCCTACGTCCTGCTTGATTTATTCTTGATAATACGAGTAGTACAAGAGTTGATCTACCACGAGATCGGAGAGGCTAAACCCTAGAAGCTAGCCTATGGTATGATTATATGTTGTCCTACGGACTAAAACCCTCCGGTTTATATAGACACCGGAGAGGG
This sequence comes from Triticum urartu, assembly GCF_056163025.1. Lineage (NCBI taxonomy): Eukaryota > Viridiplantae > Streptophyta > Magnoliopsida > Poales > Poaceae > Triticum > Triticum urartu. The sequence continues at coordinate 564,290,847 of NC_141875.1, forward strand.
TTAGGGTTACACAAGGTCGGTTACAAAAGAGGAGATATACAGATCCGTATTGCCCAGCTTGCCTTCCACGCCAAGTAGAGTCTCATCCGGACACGGGACGAAGTCTTCAATCTTGTATCTTCATAGTCCAATAGTCCGGTCAAAGGATATAGTCCGGTTGTCCGGAGATCCCCTAATCCAGGACTCCCTCAGACACACATGTGATTTTTCAAGCAACTTTGATGCACTGGAGCATGTGCTTGTAGTTCAAATTTGAATTATGCACATTAAATGCCCAGAAACTCAATTAATGTATAAAAAATGCCAAACAAATCCAGAATAATTCCAAAATTTAGCACGATACTTCTATTTGGTCTAATCTGCATGTGTAAAAAAATTAAGGTGGGAGAAGGCAGTGTACGTATGTCGCTTCGCACACGGAGGTGACACGTTCCCTCTCGGAACCACAAGTCTTCTTGTGGGAAGCTCTGGTTTGCAAAAGCTTACACCAAAGCTTGTCCCAATTCGGCCAAAAAAAATTACCGCAGCATGTTGGTGCCTTGTCATGACACCATGCCAAGTTTCATAATTTTCAGGCGTGTTTTGGATTTACAGGAATTAAAAAACCAAGTTTCTCAATCTTTCAGGCCGAGCCACAACGCCCTGATGTTTGAATTTCATTCCCATTTCTTGCATGGGACCTAGAAATTCACCCAAGGACACACATGTGATTTTTCAACCAACTTTGGTGCACTGGAGGATGTTCTTGTAGTTCAAATTTGACTTATGCACATTAAATGCCAAGAAACTCAATTAATGTATAAAAAGGCCAAAGGAACCCGGAATAATTCCAAAATTTAGCACGATACTTCTATTTGGTCTAATCTGCCTGTGCAAAAAAATTAAGGTGGGAGAAGGCAGTGTACGTATGTCGTTTCGCACACGGAGGTGACACGTTCCCTCTCAGAACCATGAGCCTTCTTGAGGGAAGCTCCGGTTTGCAAGAAGCTTACACCAAAGCTTGTCCCAATTCGGCCAAAAAAATTACCGCAGCATGTTGGTGCCATGTCATGACACCATGCCAAGTTTCATGATTTTCAGGCATGTTTTGGATTTACAGGAATTAAAAACCAAGTTTCTCAATCTTTTTGGCCGAGCCACGATGCCCAGATGTTTGAATTTCATTCCCTTTTCTTGCATGGGACCTATAAATTCACCCAAGGATACACATGTGATTTTTAAACAAACTTTGGTGCATTGGAGCATGTGCTTGTAGTTCAAATTTGAATTATGCACATTAAATGCCCAGAAACTCAATTAATGCATAAAATGCCAAACGAACCCGGAATGATTCCAAATTTAAACAAGACACTCATGTACTAGTTGCATGTTCACTGTACGTAAATGTTCTAGCAATTCAAACACCATCCTTTCCCTCTGTAACACCATTTTGTCTTTCAAAACATAATGAAAAAATCAGGTATACCACAAACAGTTTACTAGAAAGAATCATGTGGGATGCGATATAAAATATCTTGGCGCACCGTCTTGTCTGGCTTACGCAGGAAGCTTCATCGTCTATAGTCCACCGCCCCTGCTTGAACCACACTTGCGCGCCAGTTTCTCGTGGCACGAGCAAAAAAATTTTGCCACCGTAGAAATATCTATCTCCCCGCCCCCTCCCTCCCACCAAAAGCCACATTTCCACTATTCCTCCTTGCTTTCCAAGTTCAAACCTTCACTGTTGCTTACTGGCAGCTCAGCCTCCTCGCCGGCGACCCTTCTTCTTGCAGCGCCGCCTCCTCGCCGGCTACCCTTCTTCTTGCAGCGCCGCCTCCTCACTGGCGGCCCTTCTTCTTGCAGCTCCGCCTCCTCGCCGGCGACCCTTCTTCTTGTTGCGCGGCCTCCTCATCACCGACCCTTCTTCTTGTTGCGCAGCCTCGTCGATATGGTTAGGTAATCCACACCCCACCCACACCATCCTCCTTTCCCGTCCCACATGCCCCGACCGACGGCGCTACACCTTTCACTGAAATCATTGTCCCCCTCCTCCAATTAAGCGACGCCCACAGCCATTTTGCACGCAGTATAACATGGAGCTCAGTACACTACAAAAAGAAGACACATCCGTGACAATTTGGGTAGAATGAAAAAAAATTCTGTCATGCTTATGACACTTCTATGATGATAATTGTGACAAAACCCGGTATCATCATAGATGTGGTGGACTCCTACTTCTATGACAAAAAATCATGATAGAAAATGGGATTTTCGTCCTAGGCGCACCAGAGAGACAGCTACATGACATTCTTTGGGCCGTCCATGACGGAAAAACCCTTGGTAGAAGCGAGGGCGAGGAAAATATCGAGGTAGTTCCCGGTTACGGTGGGTGGTCGGGGCCGAGCGATGCGCATTTCTCTCGTACGTACGTGCGTGTGTGCGAGGCGTTGTGCTCTAACTGAACCCGAGCGAGGCGTTGGGCTCTAACCGAACCCGAGCGATTGCACTGCAGGCTACGCGTTACTGAACCCGAGCGATCGATTGATCCCTTGCTGTTAACTGAACCCGAGTGATTCCTTCGCTACTGCTGCTAACTGAAACCGATCGATGCTGCCTCTGGATGAATAGTGAGTGTTGTTGGGGGGTGGATGAACAGTTCCCGGTGGGGGGTTGGATGAACAGGACCTCATGGTAGTAGACGTTGTTGCCGCTGGATGAACAGGACCCCGATCAAGCCGGTTGGGGTTGGATGAACAGGACCCCGTGGAGGACTGGATGAACAGGATGACCCCGTTGAGGGCTGGTTGAATAGTAGAGGATGGAGGGATGGATGAACAGTAGCCCGTGGAGGGATGGTTGGACAGGACCCCGTGGAGAGGGCTGGTTGAACAGTAGCCAGTGGAGGAGCGCGCGGTGCAGGCTGGATGAACACGAGCCTGTGGATGAACAGTCGCAGGTGGAGGCTGGAGGAGGTCGATGGGGGATGAACAGTAGCCCATGGAGGTAGTCGACGGTGGAGATGAACAGTATCCGTGGAGTCCCTTTTTGCGGTACGCCACACCCCTCCCGATGAACAGGACCCCCGTTTCGACCGTAGCACTCCAAGACAAGTCTGTTTCCTTTTTTTTACGATACGCCACACCCCTCCCGATCAACAGGACCTCGTTTCGACTGTAGGAGGTCCAGGAGAAGTCTGTTTCCTCCATTTTGCGATACGACAGACCCCTCCCAATGAATAGGATCCTGTTTCAACCATAGCCGGTCGAAAACAAGGCCGTTTCCTCTGTTCTACGGTACGCCAGGCCTCGTTTCCATCGGCTGTTCCGTCCAAGCCGGTTGGCTCCCGATGAACGCAATGATGCATTCCATTCCGACCCAGTCGGTTGGCTCCCCATGAACACGACGACTCAGTTTCTCCGTTTCGACCCAGCCATGTACACGAGCCCTGGCCGTACGTATGCGCGAGTAGGCATTCGAGACCCCGCCCATATGTACGTATGTGGCCGTATTTACTTTCTTGCACCCTGGTGCGCGCCTCTACATCCACCAGTATGTACGTACACGTTCGCGACCAGAATGACAACGCTACGTACGCTTCAACCAGGTGGGTCCCGACTGTCAAGCACTTCCTTGCGTGTGAAGATATAGCTGGTGGGTCCCAGCAGTCAAGGGGGAAACATTTTTCCGTGAAATACGGTGGCCTGTCCGGTGGGTCCCTGCTGTCAGGTGGAGGAATCATTATTTTTCGCGTAATAAGGAGACACTTCCTTGCTACGGCCGTGGACCCAGCTGTCAGCCTCTCCACGTACAGTACTCTTCTGATGGAAGCCATTCCTTGACCACGTTGACCAGGCCATGCCAAAAGCACCAGGGCGGTGGACGACGGCGAGGCCTAGGAAGGGGATGACGCGGAGCCGGGGAAGTCGCGGGAGTGGAAGCCCACGTGGAGAGGAGTACGAGGGTTCACTGGTTGGGCTGCGGGTGAGGCTGTCATCGCCGCAGAATAATAGGGGGTGTGGATGAGTAGAGGGATGGCCTGGCCAGCGGTGGGAGTAGTAGGGCGGTGAGGCCTCCGCGGCAGCACAGCCGGCCATGGGAGGCAGGAGTAGGCGGCACGACCAGTGCTGCTTTGGGCGGCTGGAGCAAGAAGACCAGAGGTTGAAGAAGCACTACATTCGTTGGATGGACATCGTACGGTCACTGGAGCTAGAATCGTTCATATTGACTAAGTTGACAAAACTCTCCGTCCGCGTCAACTTAGTACGCCCACAAGTCAGCCTCCCATTGTGCGTAATAAGGAAGCACTTCCTTGTGTGCGAAGATATAGCTGGTGGGTCCGAGCTGTCAGCGGCAGGAATGTTTTTTTCACGAAATACATAGGCCCGTTCGGTTGGTCCCAGATGTCAGGTGGAGGAATCATTATTTTGCATGTAATGAGGCATTTCCTTGTGTGCGGCCATGGACCCAGCTGTCAGCCTCTCCACGTACAGTCCACATCCGATGGATGTCATTCGTTGACCACATTGACCACGGTACACCGAGAGCACTAGTGCGGTGGACGACGGCAAGGCCTAGGAAGGGGACGACGCGGAGCTGGGGAAGACGCGACAGTGGATGCCCACGCGGAGGGGAGTACATGGGTTGACTGCTTCGGCTACGGTGTGAGGTTGCCGTCGCCGGAGAATAACAGGAGGTGTGGGTGAGTATAGAGGGATGGCATGGCCAGTGGTGGCAGCAAAACCAAACACGGGAGGCAGGAGCAGGCGGCACGATCGATGCTTGTTTGGGTGGCTGGAGCAAGAAGACCAGAGGTTGAAGAAGCACTACGGCCGTTGGATGGACATCGTACGGTCAATGGAGCTAGAATCGTTCATATTGACTAAGTTGTCAAAGCCCTCCGTCCCCGTCATCTTAGTAGGCCCACAAGTCAGCCTCCCACTATGGTGGGTCCCAGCTAGCAGGGGGTATTCAGTTTTTGTGCGTAATAACGAGGCACTTCCTTGCGTGCGAAGATATGGCTGGTGGGTCCGACCTGTCAGCGGGGGGAACTTTTTTCGTGAAATACAGAGTCCCTTCCAGTGGGTCCCAGCTGTCAGGTGGAGGAATCATTATTTTGCGTGTAATAAGGAGGTATTTCCTTGCGTGCGGCCGTGGACCCAACTGTTAGCCTCTCCACGTACAGTCCACTTCATATGCATGTCGTTCGTTGACCACGTTGACCATGCCGCGCCGAGAGCACCAGGGCGGTGGACGACGGCGAGGCCTAGGAAGGGAGCGACATGGAGCCAGGGAAGACTCGGCAGTTGTTTCCCATGCAAAGGGGAATACTAGGGTTTACTGGTTCGTCTGCCATCGCCAAAGAATAACAGCAGTGGGTGAGTAGAGGGATGGCTAGGCTAGCGACGGGAGTACGATGGGGCAGTGAGGCCTGCGCGGTAGCATAGCCGGCCGCAGGAGGAGGGAGCAGGCAGTCCCATTGGTGCTTGTTTGAGCGGCTGGAGCAGGAAGAGCAGAGATTGAAGAAGCACGACGGCCGTTGGATGGACATCCAACAGTCACTGCTGTCGTATGTTGACTAAGTTGACCTGGCTTTGCGTGTGCGTCAACCTTTTTTTAGGAAAGCATACGTGTCAACCTGTAGTAGGCGCACAAGTTAGCCTCAAATATGTGGAAAATAGCATACAACTCATCTGCCATTATTTCTAATAATTTAAAGCCCATTTGCAAATTATTAAGAATTTTTTATTTTTTTGGAGCCCATCTTCTTTTTGTTAGCATTACACCCCATATTGTGGCCACGGTTAAAAATTATAAGAAATTTTGCAAATTTCGGTGCGGTCAGCTATTTTTAATCCTGAAATATCGAGTCACATTCAAACTATTTTGAAAAATAATTTATATGAATATATAATCCAAATAATTGTCCACGCATAAAAATCAATGGAATTTAAAATCTTGTAATGAAAAAAATTGAAACTAATTCCCGGTTTGATGTGTTTTAAAAATGTACAACCCATTTCTGGGCAAACCGAATGAAACTCTCCTCGTCTTGAAAGATTTGCAACCCAGCAGGGCTGATAAAGCAAGTAGGCCTCATTTGGGTATTTCTTTAAAAAATAGAACTTGGCTAGCCATTTTCAGCAAGAAAAAAACACAACTGGGCTCATGATGTGCTAAACGTAAATAAACCATGGCTAGACGGGCCACAGCCCCCGCACAGCCTCATTGTTACCCTGATCCGTCGCTAAAACTAGTATAAATAACAACTGCTTGTTCCTAAAAAAGTAAATAACAACTGTACGACCTGCTGGGTCCCTGATGTCAGCCGCTCATTGTGTAATTCTCTTGTTTATTGACTCCGTTGACAATGGCGTGAGCCCCAGATGTGCAACCATTAGGTGGACCAATTTTTTGGGCTTGTAATAACGAGGCACTTGCTTGCGTACTGCCATGACGCTGGTGGGTCCCTACTGTCATCCACTCCACATACAGTCATCTCCTTGTTCCTCTCGGTTGTTGACGACGTTGACAACACAAGAGGGCGGCGCACCGCGCATGGCAAGCGAACCAAGGCCGAGGACGACGGCAAGGCCTCGAACGGAACGAATGGGAGCCATGGAAGATGCGCCGGTCCAGTCGCAGGCGGAGGGGAGTACGAGGGTTGACTGGTTCGGGTGCTGGTGCATGTTGGGGCTAACGTCGCCGGAGAATAACAGGACATGTGGGGAATAGAGGGAGGGACCGGCCAACATTGGAGGGTACAGTAGGGCGGCGGAGGCGCAGCCAGCCATGGGAGGTGGGAGCAGGCAGAGCCGACGGGGTGGTTTGGTTTGGGTGGCTGGAGGAAGAAGACAAGAGATAGAAGATACACGACAGATGTTGGATGTCAATCCAACAGCTGGTAGGCAGAATCGTTTGTTGACTATCTAGTAAGTCGACGCCACTTGGACAGGCTATTTCCTCGTGGGTCCCAAATGTCAGAATCCAATCTATCACGGTCATGCAGCCTTTCCTATGGAAATTTACAGCCCATTTGGTGTGCTAGTTTAAAATAAGTTTGTGGGTGCTTGTGGGGGTTAATCACTTGGCTTCTGTAATGCACAGTGAGCTCAAGCAGTCGGCGAGAGTGATGTTATTTCCCTTGGTTGGGATTTGTTACAATATTTCACTCAAAATTATTAAACGAATGGCAAGCCATTTGCCTTGTTTGAAAGAAAATATGACAGTCACAGCCGAGTTGAAAAGGGCAAGAACGTCTAACTCCAGCTTACAAACTGTACAAAAGCACGAGGGTTAATTGTTCATCCGGTTACCCAGGTTGAAAAGGGCAAAAACATCTAACTCCAGCACCGTTCTCGGCAGTCACAGTCAAATGGATTGGTCAGGTTCATAGAATGAACATCCTGGGTCATAAAATTTACTGGATTATGACCACAATATGTTGTAAATAGAAGCCCGGCATGTTCAGAAGCTCTTTTGCCCACCTGGAACTCCTTTTTTTGCTCTTCGACATACCCATCCATCAAAACCATGCTGCTGATAAACTTAAGCCTAATGGACAATACTAACCTCGCGTTCAGCAGGAAGAATGTGACAAATCTAGTGTTTGCATGGTTGGCTACATATCGTTCTAGCGTTATTGTCTTCAATCGAATGTCATGAGAAGTGAGAAAATCCCGGTGCGTACGAATCCACTGATTGGTTATAACTTTCTTACCCCGTCCTGTTGCCTAAATAGACATGAAGATTGAAAACAATTAAGGTCTAAAAAAAGAGTGTGGAAAGAACAACAGCTGAACGGGTAATTCTAGTACACTATACAGCCCAGAGAAACAATTACTACTAGTACAGTGGAGACACTCTACAGCTACCCAGAAAAACAGTTACTACTAGTATAGTGGATACACTACCGCTTCTGGCTCCTCCTAGGTCATCGAAATGTCTCCCTCTATTGAATGTCATTTTACTTTTGTTCACCGACATGCGGGCCATGCAGCGCGCGGGCCCAAATGCCATCCACCAAATTAGAAGGCAGTATGCAGGCGGAGAGTCACCCCAGTTGTAGCGCGGTAGTAATGAGCTGTCGTATAAAAATACCCCACCTCCCCGCGGTCTAATTTTGATGGACGAAGCAACCATCATTTCACTCTTCGCTGAATCCCCTTCTCCCTCACCGTCTTTAAGAAAGCCAACACTCGCATCTTCCACTGTTCTTCTCTCCCAATGAAGGGAAAGTAAGCGGATCCGTGATGTTGGTATATTATAGTTCAGGGAAAAAAAGAACTTTTGCAAAGCAGTAACCGATCCTCACTCTCTTTTTTGTTTCATTGTCATTGCGATTGTGTTTTCCTTTCAGTGGTCTCCTAGTATTCATCAGTTTCATGATGGGCCAAGGAGAACTAGGCAAAGATCTGCCGATATTGGAGCAGACGCGGGAGGCTGATCCCCACGAGACAGAGAGCTCCAAGAAGATGGAGGCAGCCACCGAGCCGACGCCAAATACGCTCACGGCCACTATTGAGATGGTCAACGCCCCGTTTGAGGTTACAGCCCCCGTGGCACTGCAGGAGCAGTTTTCCCCTTCGAGGATGTGTCCCCTCCCCCCCTGCTGAGCTGCCCAAGGTGATTTTCTTCTTTGCTGATCTTGATTGTGGTTTTTCATCTAAGTATGTGGTGATGAATAATGCAAAATTTTATTAGCTTCGATGTCATGCTATACATAGTGGTTTAAATAACTTGTGTTTCTTATACTAGAAAGTAATTCAGAATTTGTTTCTGTTTCAATTAGAGCCCTGATGCAGACAAGGATTGTGTGGTTGTACATGTCACTCGCTATGAGGCAGATGACCTGAATATACGCACTGGGAAAACAGAGTCCTTAGGCTGTTGGATCCTGGAAGCCATTCACACTTATACCAATGTCGAGATGTATTCCAGCCTCACTATTGTCAGGCATGTTGTCCAGGGTGTACTGAAGCACAAGAAGTTCAAAGCTACTCCTTCATTTGTGAGGCATACTATACTTGTCAAGCTTACGCAAGAAGATGACGTGGCATGCCTCCACAAAAAAGTTTATGAGTGTCATGGCCACAAGGTTATCTTCATGAAGGTTCACAGGATTGAGCTGCTGCCGGACGTCCTCAATGATGTTCATGGCAAGGTCCGTCTTGTGTCCAGCCCAAATTAGATCGAGGGATGAAATAGTTGCCCCAGCTAGTGTTTAATAGTAGTTTGGATTGTGTCTAATTATCCGAACTTTGCCTATTATCGAGCCCTCTGGGGCTAGTACTCTGTTTGAATCCATCTAGGGGAACTGCTGCTACTTTTGTGTGCCCGTGAATCATGTGAGAACTATCATAATTGTTGCCAAAACAAATGCGTCCTCACTAATTTTTCATGAATATGGGATGTTAAGATATAGGTTGTCACGGTTTGTCATACGAGCAGTGTGTGTTTGATGAAATAGAGTACTCGTTCGAGAACTGTGCGCCGATGTATACATAAGTACTTGTAAACATTGTTGGTGCTACCCCACTTGTAAGCAGTTGTGCGAAACATAGCATGTTGGCTCAGCTCCTTCAACACTAGCCTATTGATGTCTACTACACAACCTTCTTCTTATAGACGTTGTTGGGCCTCCAAGTGCAGAGGTTTGTAGGACAGTAGCAAATTTCCCTCAAGTGGATTACCTAAGGTTTATCAATCCGTAGGAGGCGTAGGATGAAGATGGTCTCTCTCAAGAAACCCCGCAACCAAATAACAAAGAGTCTCTTGTGTCCCCAACACACCCAATACAATGGTAAATTGTATTGGTGCACTAGTTCGGCGAAGAGATGGTGATACAAGTGGTATATGGATGGTAGATAATAGTTTTTGTAATCTGAAAATATAAAAACAGCAAGGTAACGAATGATAAAAGTGAGCGTAAACGGTATTGCAATGCGTTGAAACAAGGCCTAGGGTTCATACTTTCACTAGTTCAAGTCCTCTCAACAATAATAACATAATTGGATCATATAACTATCCCTCAACATGCAACAAAGAGTCACTCCAAAGTCACTAATAGCGGAGAACGAATGAAGAGATTATGGTAGGGTACGAAACCACCTCAAAGTTATTCTTTCCAATCAATCCGTTGGGCTATTCCTATAAGTGTCACAAACAGCCCTAGAGTTCGTACTAGAATAACACCTTAAGACACAAATCAACCAAAACCCTAATGTCACCTAGATACTCCAATGTCACCTCAAGTATCCGTGGGTATGATTATACGATATATGCATCACATAATCTCAGATTCATCTATTCAACCAACACATAGAACCTCAAGGAGTGCCCCAAAGTTTCTACCGGAGAATCACGACGAAAACGGGTGCCAACCCCTATGCATAGGTTCATGGGTGGAACACGCAAGTTGATCACCAAAATATACATCAAGTGAATCACGTGATATCCCATTGTCACCACAGATACGCACGGCAAGACATACATCAAGTGTTCTCAAATCTTTAAAGACTCAATCTAATAAGCTAACTTCGAAGGGGAAACTCAATCCATTACAAGAGAGTAGAGGGGGAGAAGAAACATAAGATCCAACTATAATAGCAAAGCTCGCGATACATCAAGATCGTACCACCTCAAGAACACGAGAGAGAGATCAAACACATAGCTACTGGTACATAACCTCAGCCCCGAGGGAGAACTACTCCCTCCTCGTCATGGAGAGCACCGGGATGATGAAGATGGCCACCGAAGAGGGATTCCCCCTCCGGCAGGGTGCCGGAACAGGTCTAGATTGGCTTTCGGTGGCTACGGAGGCTTCTGGCGGCGGAACTCCCGATTTATTGTGCTCTCGGATGTTTTTAGGGTATATGGAGATATATAGGCGGAAGAAGTACGTCAGGGGAGCCACGAGGGTGGAGGGCGCGCCCAGGGGGTGGGCACGCCCCCTGCCTCGTGGCCTCCTCGTTGCTTCCCTTACGTGGACTCCAAGTCTTCCGTGTTGCTTTCCTTCCAAAAATAAGTTCCATGAAGTTTCAGGTCAATTGGACTTAGTTTGATTTTCCTTTTCTGCGATACTCTAAAACAAGGAAAAAACAGAAACTGGCACTGGGCTCTGTGTTAATAGGTTAGTCCCAAAAATCATATAAAATAGCATATAAATGCATATAAAACATCCAAGGTTGATAATATAATAGCATGGAACAATAAAAAATTATAGATACATTGGAGACGTATCAGCATCCCCAAGCTTAATTTCTGCTCGTCCTCGAGTAGGTAAATGATAAAAACAGAATTTTTGATGTGGAATGCTACCTAACATATTTCTCTAAGTATTTCTCTTTATTGTGGCATGAATGTTAAGATCCATAAGATTCAAGACAAAAGTTTAATATTGACATAAAAATAATAATACTTCAAGCATACTAACAAAGTAATCATGTCTTCTCAAAATAACCTGGCCAAAGAAAGTTATCCCTACAAAATCATATAGTCTGGCTATGCTCCATCTTCACCACACAACGTATTTAAATCATGCACAACCCTGATAACAAGCCAAGCAATTGTTTCATACTTTTGATGTTCTCAAACTTTTTCAATCTTCACGCAATACATGAGCGTGAGCCATGGATATAGCACTATAGGTGGAATAGAATGGTGGTTGTGGAGAAGACAAAAAGGAGAAGATAGTCTCACATCAACTAGGCATATCAACGGGCTATGGAGATGCCCATCAATAGATATCAATGTGAGTGAGTAGGGATTGCCATGCAACGGATGCACTAGAGCTATAAATGTATGAAAGCTCAACAAAAGAAACTAGTGGGTGTGCATCCAACTCGCTTGCTCACGAAGACCTAGGGCATTTTGAGGGAGCCCATCATTGTAATATACAAGCCAAGTTCTATAATGAAAGATTCGCACTAGTATATGAAAGTGACAACATAGGAGACTCTCTATCATGAAGATCATGGTGCTACTTTGAAGCACAAGTGTGGTAAAAGGATAGTAGCATTGCCCCTTCTCTCTTTTTCTCTCATTTTTTGGGCCTTTCTCTTTTTTATGGCCTCTTTTCTCTTCTTTTTTTATTTGGTCTTCTTTGGACTCTTTTATTTATTTATTTTCGTCCAGAGTCTCATCCCGACTTGTGGGGGAATCATAGTCTCCATCATCCTTTCCTCACTGGGACAATGCTCTAATAATGATGATCATCACACTTTTGTTTTCTTACAACTCAAGAATTACAACTCGATTCTTAGAACAAGATATGACTCTATATGAATGCCTCCGGCGGTGTACCGGGATGTGCAATGACTCATGAGTGACATGTATGAAAGAATTATGAATGGTGGCTTTGCCACAAATACGATGTCAACTACATGATCATGCAAAGCAATATGACAATGATGAAGCATGTCATAATAAACAGAACGGTGGAAAGTTGCATGGCAATGTATGTCGGAATGGCTATGGAAATGCCATGATAGGTAGGTATGGTGGATGTTTTGAGGAAGGTATATGGTGGGTTTATGATACCGGCGAAAGTTGCGCGGTACTAGAGAGGCTAGCAATGATGGAAGGGTGAGAGTGCGTATAATCCATGGACTCAACATTAGTCATAAAGAACTCACATACTTATTGCAAAGATCTATTAGTTATTGAAACAAAGTACTACGCGCATGCTCCTAGGGGGATAGATTGGTAGGAAAAGACCATCGCTCGTCCCCGACCGCCACTCATAAGGAAGACAATCAATAAATAAATCATGCTCCAACTTCATCACATAACGGTTCACCATACGTGCATGCTACGGGAATCACAAACTTCAACACAAGTATCTCTCAAATTCACAACTACTCAACTAGCATGACTCTAATATCACCATCTCCATATCTCAAAACAATTATCAAGTATCAAATTTCTCTTAGTATTCAATGCACTATATATGAAAGTTTTGTTATATCCCTCTTGGATGCCCATCATATTAGGACTAAATTCATAACCAAAGAAAATTACCATGATGTTTAGGACTCTCAAAACAATATAAGTGAAGCATGAGAGTTCATCTATTTCTACAAAATAAATCCACCACCGTGCTCTAAAAAGATATAAGTGAAGCACTAGAGCAACAACAAACTACTCGGAAAGATATAAGTGAAGCTCAATGAGTAGTCGAATAATTATGCAACTATGTGAATATTATCTAATTTAAGAATTTCAGATCTTGGTATTTTATTTAAACAGAAATCAAAACAAAATAAAATAAAATGATGCTCCAAGCAAAACACATATCATGTGGTGAATAAAAATATAGCTCCAAGTAAAGTTACAGATGAACAAAGACGAAAGAGGGAATGCCTTCTGGGGCATCCCCAAGCTTAGGCTCTTGGTCATCCTTGAATATTACCTTGGGGTGCCTTGGGAATCCCCAAGCTTAGTGTAACACCCCGGATGTAATTTACCTTATCTGTACTCCAACTCTTGCCGTTTCCGGCGCTAAGTTATTTTATTTTCCTCGTTGTCAGGCTTTGTCCCCGTGTGTTGTTGTCTTTGTCATGCATCTCATATCATGTCATCATGTGCATTGCATTCGCATACGTGTTCGTCTCATGCATCCGAACATTTTCCCCGTTGTCCGTTTTGCATTCCAGCGCTCCTATGTCACCCGCTGCCCCTTTCTACCTCTTTTCGTGTGCGGGTGTTAAACATTTTCGGATTGGACTGAGACTTGCCATGCGGCCTTGGTTTACTACCGGTAGACCGCCTGTCAAGTTTCGTACCATTTGGACTTTGTTTGATACTCCAACGGTTAACCAAGGGACCGAAAAGGCCTCATGTGTGTTGCAGCCCAACACCCTTCTTTTTTGGCCCAAAACCCACCAAAAACCCCTCCATCATCTAGAGCGTTCGATCACGATCGCGTGGCCTAAAACCGCACTCCGTTTGGAGCTTCCTAGCTCCCTCTACGTCTATAAATAGATCCCTCCACGAAATCCCGGGTCTCCTTCCCCCTAACCCTAGAAAAATTCCCCTCCAGCCGCCGGACAATGTCCGTTCCGGCCGGACATTTCGCCGCCGCCGCCCTCGTCCAATAAGGGCGCGCCACGTGTCCCGGGCCGGTCCCCACTTCGCCGCGCCGCCGCCCGGCCCGCTCGGCCCGCGGAGGCCCCCGCGGCCCGCTTCCTCGCGCCGCCTCACGCCCGCAAGCCCGCCGCCGTCCTCCTCGTGCCCGGCCGCCCGAGGCGCCCGGCGCCGCCGCCCGCCATCACCGCCGACCAGCTGTGCCCTCGCCGGCGCCGCCGCCCGCCATCACCGCCGACCAGCTGTGCCCTCGCCGACCAGCTGTGCCCTCGAAATGCTGTTGGAAGAGGGCTATGTGATGAATTTGTCATATCTGTTTCAGCAAATGGCATTTTGTCATTTTTGCCATGATTAATGTGTGCATGCTATGATCCTGAGCTCTACATGTGTTTTGTTATATGCCATGACATCTTTACAGGGGTGTATGCCATGTATTTTTGTGATCTTTCTGGTGACTAGCACAAGCTTGCAAAGTAGCGTAATCGGTAATGCTGATTTCAGGGACTTAGAATTTCACCAAGTCCTTATCCTGATTTTGTTGTTATGCCATATGTTCATGTTGTTTCCTAGTGATCCGTGCCTCTTTTGAGGATGATCAGTAAGGATGTTTTGTTAACATTGTGGTGCTCTATCCATCCATGTCTTTGTTTGCATTTATAGAGCAACCTAGCTTGAGTCAATCGAGCACTACTTTTGCTACAAAATAATCCTGGCAGATTGTTGACATGTTTAGCGATTTTGCCGAGGTTGTTGCTATTGATCCGTGCATGCTATGTTGTTGTTTTTGACTTGTCTAGATTCTATGCCATGTATTCTTGATGGGTATATGCTTAGTTCGTCATGCCATGCTCTGTAGTGAGTGCATCGAGCTCGTAAACATGCCTACTTGTCAAATCTGTTTGCATGCTCCAGTTTTTCACCAAGTTTGAATATGTTTATGTTTTTGCCATGTTCACATGCTTGCAAATGTTTTTCTGATCCCTTTTGGCTCAAGGTCACTAAGGGACTTTTGTTAAGTGCTTTGAGTAGCTTCATTCCATGCCTTGCTTTGCCATGTTCAGTTCCTGTAGCATGTAGTTTTCATGCTCTAAAGTGTGCTTCCTGATGATAAATTCCAGACTTGTGTTAATTTCACAGTCTGAAACCTGTTATCATTTGCACTTTTGACATGCTTGTTTGAACCTCTTAATGGATGAATTAGCCGTAGTTCAGTGTTCATCTTTTGTCAAGTATCATGAGTGGATCCCTGCCATGTATTCTGTTGTCATGTTTGAGTGCTGTAGCATATTTATCTTGATGCATTTAGTTGGTCACTTGCTGATTATCGCAGACCGGTGCCATATTTGTTTTGCTCGCCATTTCCAAACCGTGCATCCGATTCCGGTGATCTTTATATCGATTTCAACCGAAATCACCTCACCTTTCCAGTGGCACTCTTGTATTTCCAAGTTGAGGCCAGGTCCAATCATTCCTTGTCAAATCTTGCATAGGCATCACATACCGCATCCCGCATATCATACCATGTTTGCATCATGTTGTTTGAGCATTGCACGTGGTTGATTGTGTTACGTTTGCTTGTTGTTCTTGTTTGGGTAGATCCGGGAGACGAGTTCGTGAATGAGGAGCCCGTTGAGTTCGCTTACGAGGATCAAGTCAACTCTGACAACTTCGCAGGCAAGATGACCATACCCTCGAAATCACTTCTATCTTTGCTTGCTAGATGCTCGCTCTTTTGCTATGCCTATGCTACGATACCTACCACTTGCTTATCATGCCTCCCAAATTGCCATGTCAAACCTCTAACCCACACAGTCCTAGCAAACCGTTGTTTGGCTATGTTACCGCTTTGCTCAGCCCCTCTTATAGCGTTGCTAGTTGCAGGTGAAGATTGGAGATCGTTCCTTGTTGGAACATTGTTTATTGTTGGGATATCACAATATTATCTTGTTATCTTAATGCACCTATATACTTGGTAAAGGGTGGAAGGCTCGGCCTTTTGCCTAGTGTTTTGTTCCACTCTTGCCGCCCTAGTTTTCGTCATATCGGTGTTACGTTCCTGGATTTTGCGTTCCTTGCGCCGTTGGGTTATAATGGGAACCCCTTGACAGTTCGCCTTGAATAAAACTCCTCCAGCAATGCCCAACCTTGGTTTTACCATTTTCCACCTAGTCTCTTTTTCCCTTGGGTTTCTGGAGCCCAAGGGTCATCTGTATTAAACCCCCCTGGGCCAGTGCTCCTCTGAGTGTTGGTCCGAACTGGGCAGCCTGCGGGGCCACCTTGGGAAAACTCGAGGGTTGTTTTTACTCGTGGCTTGACCTATCTGAGTGTGCCCTGAGAACGAGATATGTGCAGCTCCTATCGGGATTTGTCGGCACATTCGGGCGGTGTTGCTGGACTTGTTTTACCATTGTCGAGGATGTCTTGTAACCGAGATCCGAGTCTGATCGAATTGTCTTGGGAGAAGGAATATCCTTCGTTGACCGTGAGAGCTTGTGATGGGCTAAGTTGGGACTCCCCTGCGGGGATTTGAACTTTCGAAAGCCATGCCTGCGGTTATGGGCAGATGGGAATTTGTTAATGTCCGGTTGTAGATAACCTGAAACTTAACTTAATTAAAATGCACCAACCGCGTGTGTAACCGTGATGGTCTCTTCTCGGTGGAGTCCGGGAAGTGAACACGGTGTTGGAGTAATGCTTGGCGTAGGTTGTTCTAGGATCACTTCTTGATCATAGTTTTTTGACCATGCTTTTGCCTTCTCTTCTCGCTCTCTTTTGCGAATAGGTTAGCCACCATACATGCTAGTCGCTTGCTGCAGCTCCACATCATACCTTGTCTTACCTATAAGCTTAAATAGTCTTGATTGCGAGGGTGCGAGATTGCTGAGTCCCCGTGACTCACAGATTACTTCCAAATCAGATGTAGGGACCGATGATACCGCTCCAAACGATGCACTTGAGCTCAAGTGGGAGTTCGATGAAGACTCTCGCCGTTACTACGTGTCTTTCCCAGATGATCAGTGGTGGTGCCCAGTTGGGGCGATCGGGGACTTTGTCGCATGTGGGGGTGGATCTTTATTTTGGTACCGTAGTCGGACCATGAGTGTATTGGATGATTGTAATGTTATTCATGTATTTGTGTGACGTGGCGAGTGTAAGCCAACTATGTATCCTTTCCCCTTTTATTCATTTACATGGGTTGTTGTGAAGATTACCTTAGTTGCGACATTGCTTTCAATGCGGTTATGCCTCTAAGTCGTGCTTCAACCCGTAGGAGATATAGCCGCATCGAGGGCATTACAAGTTGGTAACCAGAGCCTCCCCCGACCTTAGGAGCCCCCTGCTTGATCGAATCGTTGGCGTTGTTGAGTCTAGAAAAATGTTTTGAGTCATTTAGGAATTATATATTGGAGAGTTAGGAATTCTTTTTACTCCCCAGTCCCTTCGTCGCTCTGGTGAGGCATCCTGATGTAGAGTTTTGACTCTTCTCTTCTCAAATTTCACTAAAAATTTTTTAGGGTCACGCGGGTATCTTGGAATCGTTCCGATCGATTTGTGACAAGAACATTGTTCTTGGTGCCTCCTGTCATTTAGGGGTTGTGGAAGTGTCCCAGGGAATTGAGCTCCGAGGTGTTGTCGTCACAATTTTATCGTTGAGATTCTATAATACATGAGTTTTGCCGACATCGAAAATCTCTTTTATGCAGTTGTTGGTGAGATAACCTCGATGCCACCCAGTACTGGGGCGGGAGTTCGGGAGTATTGCCATAACTTGTATAACAGATGCTTTTCGAAGGTTGAGGTAGATGATTTCCGAAGGTTTCTCGGTTATGTGTTGAAGGATGGATACAGCTGGATGTAGGATTTGCTAGATTTGGGTGAGATATTATGCTTCCCGTGTATCCCCAACACCTGATTGCATAACCAGAAAGGTTCGGGAGTTTCATAGGTGGGAATTCTTGTAGCTCTAGTTCTTCTTCCACGGATATTTGGATTGGGATTGGGCAATCCTCACCAAGTATGCGTTCTTGTCGTACCTTGTTGGTTTTATTCTTCTACCTCAATTCTAAGTGGCTTCTCAATTTATGGAAATGTGACCATTTCAATTGGATGCATTCGTTCATTTTGTTCGGATGTGAAGACTTTATGTTGCAATTTCAACCCGTTTGATTCAGCTTAAATATTGCCTGTCAATATGCTAACGGATGTCACCCTATTCAGGATGGCTCCTCCAACGCGCACGACTTTGAATCCTGATCCGCCACCACCACCTCCACCTCCGGAGGCATGGCAAGCTGTGATGGCCGCTACCAATGCAAACACGCAGCTGATCATGCAACTTCTTCAAGAGCGCAACCAAGGGAACCAGGGCCATGGCAACAATCAGAATCAGTTTGCTACACTCAACCAGTTCCTTGCTAACCAGCCAAAGACTTTCAGCAATTGTGTTGAGGCAACAGACGCTGATGATTGGCTCGTGGACATATGCAAGCATTTCGAGTGCAGTAACATCAGGCCTGAGGACTTTGTCAAGTTTGCCTCCTTCCAACTCAAAGACCAAGCTGCAGAATGGTTTCAACAATACAAAGATTCCAGAGGAGGCCGTGTGATTACCTGGGATGAATTCCGTCAAGACTTCAAAGCTCATCATATTCCTCAGAGTGTGGTTGAGAGCAAGCGTGAGGAATTCCGCAACCTGAAGCAAGGCACTATGTCTGTTTACCAGTACAACATCATGTTTCAGAAGCTCGCCTGTTTTGCTAAGCAAGACGTCCCTGACAAGAAGAGCATGATATACCAGTTCAGGGGTGGTCTCAGAGAAGAACTCTAGTTAGCTCTCGTCCTCTTTGAGCCCAAGAAGTACGATGAGTTCTACAATATGGCAATGAAGCAAGAGACTGCTCAACTGAAGTGCGATGCTTCCAAGAAGCGAGTCAGAGATGCAAATCCTTCTTCCTCTACTAAAGTGGCTAAGCAGCAAAAGTATTGGCTGCCTCCTCCATTCCGTCAGCCTTATCAGCAGAAGAGCAAAGGTGGCAGTGGATCTTCCCACCCACCCAACCCTCGCTTTCAGAACAAGACTTCGTCTCAAGCTCCAAGATCAAGTGCTCCGTATCACCGTCCGCTCTCGGAGGTCACGTGCAACAAGTGCCAACAGAAGGGTCACTATGCCAACAAATGCTTCAATCAAAGGCGTCTCCCTCCTCCTCCTCCTGTGAGATCGACAAATACAGCGGTGGTCAAGCATAACCCCAAGCACGCCAAGTTCAACTTGATGAATGCAGCTCAGGCAGAGGACTCGTCAGATGTCATCATGGGTAACATTCCTGTTAACGATATTCCTGCAAGAGTTCTTTTTGACACTGGTGCATCACATTGTTTCACGTCAAAGCCATTTTTTGCCAAGAATGAATTCGTTTCTTCTCATTTGGGCAAACAAATGGATATCATTTCTCCTGGCAAATGTTTGAGTGCAAGTTTGGAGGTTCCAGATGTTACTATCACATTGGGCAATTACAAGTTTCTTTCTTCTCCAATGGTCCTTGGTAACTCGGATATTGATCTTATTCTCGGAATGGATTGGCTTTCTAAGCACAAGGCTCAGCTTGATTGTGCTGCTAGGCATATTCATTTAACTCATTTGTCTGAGGATGTAATTTTCTTTGCTGCAAAGGGATGATACCATTCGTCTGTTTTCGCTCAATGAGAAGGGTGAGCTGGATGCCATCTCTCAAATTCCAGTCATTTGCGAATATCAAGACGTCTTTCCAGAAGAGCTTCCAGGAATGCCTCCGCACCAGCCAATTGAATTCGTCATCGATCTTGAGCCTGGCATGGAACCTGTTTGCAAACGTCCTTACAAGCTTGGACCTGAAGAGTTGAAGGAGCTGAAGAAACAACTCGATATTCAAGAGCGAATGGGTCTCATCCGACCTAGTTCTTCTCCATGGGGTTGTGGAGTTCTTTTTGTGAAGAAGAAGGATGGAACGGACCAACTTTGTGTTGACTACCGTCCATTGAACAAGAAGACTATAAAGAACAAGTACCCACTTCCCAACATCAACGAGCTGTTTGAACAACTCAAAGGTGCTCAAGTTTTCTCCAAGCTTGATCTCCATATGGGCTATCACCAGATTTGAATTCGTGAGCAAGATATCCCCAACACAGCATTCAGAACAAGCTATGGTTCATATGAATACACTGTCATGTCTTTTGGCCTCGTCAACGCTCCTCCGAAATTCTCTCGCATGATGAACTTCATCTTCAACCCCTACACAAATGACTTCGTCTTGGTCTACCTCGATGACATTTTGGTCTTTTCAAAGAACAAGGAAGATCATGCCAAACACTTGCGTTTGGTGCTGGATAAGCTCAGAGAACATCAGTTCTACGCCAAGTTTTCAAAGTGCGAGTTTTGGCTCGATGAGGTTCTCTATCTTGGGCATATCATCTCTGCCAAGGGCATATCGGTGAATCCTGAGAAGGTGTCTGCAATTGTGAATTGGGAACCATCTTAGAACGTAAAGCAACTCCGCAGCTTCCTTGGTCTCGCAAGCTATTGTCGAAGGTTCGTTGAGAACTTCTCAAAGATCGTGAAGCCTCTTTCCAACCTTCTCCAGAAGCACGTCAAGTACGTTTGGTCTCCAGAATGTGAAATCGCTTTCAACACCTTGAAAGAGAAATTAGTCATTGCTCCAGTTCTGACTCCTCCTGATGAATCCAAACCGTTCGAGGTCTTCTGTGATGCCTGTCTTCAAGGTCTTGGTGCAGTGTTGATGCAAGAGAAGAAAGTTGTGGCCTATACTTCTCGCCAGTTGAATCCCAATGAAAGGAACTACCCCACTCACGACCTTGAGTTGGCGGCAGTTGTTCATGCTCTTTTGACTTGGAGACATCTCTTATTGGGAGGAAAAGTGGACATCTTCACTGACCACAAGAGTCTCAAGTACATCTTCACTCAGCCTAATATGAACCTCAGGCAGACTCGTTGGGTCGAAATGATTCAAGAGTATAATCCGAGTATCGAATATACTCCAGGCAAGGCCAATGTAATTGCTGATGCATTGAGCGGGAAGGCTTACTGCAACAGTTTGATTCTCAAGCCTTACCAACCCGAGCTTTATGAAGCTTTCCGCAAACTCAATCTGCAAGTTGTTCCTCAGGGTTTTCTCGCAAACCTCCAAGTCTCTCCTACTTCGGAAGATCTGATTCGCGAGGCTCAACTTCTTAATGCTATGGTGAAGAAGGTGAAGATTGGGATTGCCAAGAGTCAATCCAAGTACAAGTGCTATCGCCTTGATGACAAGGATACTCTCTTCTTCGAGGATCGCATTGTTGTGCCTAAAGGTGACCTTCGTAAAGTTATTATGAACGAGGCTCACAATTCACTCCTCTCTATCCACCCTGGAAGTACAAAGATGTACCAGGACCTCAAGCAGGCGTATTGGTGGACCCGAATGAAGCGTGAGATTGCTCAGTTCGTGAATGAATGTGATGTCTGCAGAAGAGTGAAGGCAGAACACCAACGACCAGCTGGTCTCCTCCAACCTCTTGCCATTCCAGAATGGAAGTTTGAACACATTGAGATGGACTTCGTGACGGGATTTCCAAAGTCCAAGCGTGGCAATGATGCTATATTCGTTGTCATCGACAAACTCACTAAAGTGGCTCACTTTCTGCCTATCAAAGAGTCTATCACAGCAGCTCGGCAGAGCTATATACCTCTTGGATTGTCTCTCTGCATGGTATTCCGCAGTTGATATCTTCAGATCGTGGCAGCATCTTCACCTCGAAGTTTTGGGATTCTTTTCAGAAGGCCATGGGTACCAACATCCGTTTCAGCACAACTTTTCATCCTCAAACTAGCGGCCAAGTCGAGCGTGTCAATCAGATTCTTGAAGATATGCTCAGGGCTTGCGTTATCTCTTTCGGTATGAAGTGGGAATGTTGTCTTCCATATGCCGAGTTCTCCTACAACAACAACTTCCAAGCGAGTTTGGGCAAGGCCCCATTTGAAATTCTCTATGGCAGGAAGTGTCGTACTCCTCTTAACTGGTCAGAGACTGGTGAACGTCAACTTCTTGGAAATGACTTGATCACAGAGGCAGAAGAGATGTGCAAAGTCATTCGTGATAACCTCAAAGCAGCGCAATTGCGCCAGAAGAGCTACTATGATAGTAAGCATCGTGATTTGGCTTTCGAGATCGGAGACCATGTTTACCTCCGCGTCTCTCCAATGAAAGGTACTCGTCGCTTCGGTATCAAAGGGAAGCTTGCCCCTAGATACCCGGGTGCTTTCAAGATCGTCAGCAAGAGAGGCGATCTTGCCTATCAACTCGAGCTTCCCTCCAACTTTGCAAACGTGCACGGCATTTCCATGTCTCTCAACTCCGCAAGTGCTTCAAGACCCCTGACCGCACCAACAACTTCGAAGACATTGATCTCCAACAAGACCTTTCTTATCGTGAGCACCCAGTTGCTATTCTTGAAGAGACTGAGCGCAAGACTCGCAACAAGTCAATCAAATTCCTCAAAGTCAAGTGGTCACACCATTCCAACCGTGAAGCCACCTGGGAACGCGAGGATCACCTCCGTTCTGAGTACCCGGAGTTTTTCCAGTCCTAGATCTCGGGACGAGATCCTTTCGTAGTGGTGGAGTGTTGTAACACCCCTGATGTAATTTACCTTATCTGTACTCCAACTCTTGCCGTTTCCGGCGCTAAGTTATTTTATTTTCCTCGTTGTTGGGTTTTGTCTCCATGTGTTGTTGTCTTTTTCATACATCTCATATCATGTCATCATGTGCATTGCATTCGCATACGTGTTCGTCTCATGCATCCGAGCATTTTCCCCGTTGTCCGTTTTGCATTCCGGCGCTCCTATGTCACCCGGTGCCCCTTTTACCTCTTTTCGTGTGCAGATGTTAAACGTTTTCGGATTGTACCGAGCCTTGCCATGCGTCCTTGGTTTACTACCGGTAGACCGTCTGTCAAGTTTCGTACCATTTGAACTTCGTTTGATACTCCAACGGTTAACCGAGGGACCGAAAAGGCCTCATGTGTGTTGCAGTCCAACACCCTTCCTTTTTGGCCCAAAACCCACCAAAAACCCCTCCATCATCTAGAGCGTTCGATCACGATCGCGTGGCCGAAAAACGCACTCCATTTGGAGCTTCCTAGCCCCCTCTACGTCTATAAATAGATCCCTCCACGAAATTCCGGGTCTCCTTCCCCCTAACCCTAGAAAAATTCCCCTCCAGCCGCCGGACAATGTCCATTCCGGCCGGACATTTTGCCGCCGCCGCCCTCGTCCAATAAGGGCACGCCATGCGTCCCGGGCCGGTCCCCACTTCGCTGTGCCGCCACCCGGCCCGCTCGGCCCGCGGGAGGCCCCCGCGGCCCGCTTCCTCGCGCCGCCTCATGCCCGCAAGCCCGCCGCCGTCCTCCTCGTGTCCGGCCGCGCGAGGCGCCCGGCGCCGCCACCCGCCATCGCCGCCGACCAGCTGCGCCCTCGCCGGCCACCTCCGCCTCGCGCCGGCAGCCCGCACCCCGCCGCCCGACGACGCTGGCGACGCTGCCGCCTGGATCCTCGTCGGCGACCGCGCCAGGAGCCGACCCCGCGACGCCACGCCTTCCTCTCCATCCTCACCGGCGCCTGGAGCCGCAAGATCCGGCGACTCGATGTTGAACCTCAGATTGCGTGCACCGGCCGATCCAGATATGAGGGTTGACCTAATTTTTGACCTAATCCTCTTATTTTTTTGCACATCTTCATCGCATCATAACTCTCTCATTGTAGATCTGATTTGTGCGTGTAGCATATCAAAATGTTCGTCTCGACGAGTACATCATTTCATCTCATTGCATCATTTTCATTTAATCTCATCTTGATTCCCAAAATGCTGTTGGAAGAGGGCTATGTGATGAATTTGTAAGATCTGTTTCAGCAAATGGCATTTTGTCATTTTTGCCATGATTAATGTGTGCATGCTATGATCCTGAGCTCTACATGTGTTTTTTTATTGCCATGCCATCTTTACAGGGGTGTATGCCATGTATTTTTGTGATCTTTGTGGTGACTATCACAAGCTTGCAAAGTAGCGTAATCGGTAATGCTGATTTCAGGGACTTAGAATTTCACTAAGTCCTTGTCCTGATTTTGTTGTTATGCCATGTGTAAATGTTGTTTCCTAGTGATCCGTGCCTCTTTTGAGGATGATAAGTAAGGATGTTTTGTTAACATTATGGTGCTCTATCCATCCATGTCTTTGTTTGCATTTATGGAGCACCCTAACTTGAGTCAATCAAGCTCTACTTTTGCTATAAAATAATCCTGGCAGATTGTTGACATGTTTAGCGATTTTGCCGAGGATGTTGCTATTGATCTGTGCATGCTATGTTGTTGTTATTGACATGTCTAGCTTCTATGCCATGTATTCTTGATGGGTGTATGCTTAGTTAGTCATGCCATACTCTGTAGTGAGTGCATCGAGCTCGTAAACATGCCTACTTGTCAAATCTCTTTGCATGCTCCAGTTTTTCACTAAGTCTGAATCTGTTTATGTTTTTGCCATGTTCACATGCTTGCAAATGTATTTTATGATCCCTTTTGGCTCAAGGTAACTAAGGGACTTTTGTTAAGTGCTTTGAGTAGCTTCATGCCGTGCCTTGCTTTGCCATGTTCAGTTCTTGTAGCATGTAGTTTTCATGCTCTAAAGTGTGCTTCCTGATGATAAATTTCAGACTTGTGTTAATTTCACAAAGTCTGAAACCTGTTATCATTTGCACTTTTGCCATGCTTGTTTGAACCTGTTAATGGATGAATTAGCCGTAGTTCAGTGTTCATATTTTGTCAAGCATCATGAGTGGATCCCTGCCATGTATTTTGTTGTCATGTTTGAGTGTTGTAGCATATTTATCTTCATGCATTTTAGTTGGTCACTTGCTGCTTATCGCAGACCGGTGCCATATTTGTTTTGCTCGCCATTTCCAAACCGTACATCTGATTCCGGTGATCTTTATATCGATTTCAACCGAAATCACCTCACCTTTCCAGTGGCACTCTTGGATTTCCACGTTGAGGCCAGGTTCAATCATTCCTTGTCAAATCTTGCATAGGCATCACATACCGCATCCCGCATATCATACCATGTTTGCATCATGTTGTTTGAGCATTGCACGTGGTTGATTGTGTTCCGTTTGCTTGTTGTTCTTGTTTGGGTAGAGACGGGAGACGAGTTCGTGAACGAGGAGCCCGTTGAGTTTGCTTACGAGGATCAAGTCAACTCTGACAACTTTGCAGGCAAGATGACCATACCCTCGAAATCACTTCTATCTTTGCTTGCTAGATGCTCGCTCTTTTGCTATGCCTATGTTAAGATACCTACCACTTGCTTATCATGCCTCCCAAATTGCCATGTCAAACCTCTAACCCACCATGTCCTAGCAAACCGTTGTTTGGCTATGTTACCGCTTTGCTCAGCCCCTCTTATAGCGTTGCTAGTTGCAGGTGAAGATTGGAGTTCGTTCCTTGTTGGAACATTGTTTATTGTTGGGATATCACAACATTATCTTGTTATCTTAATGCACCTATATACTTGGTAAACGGTGGAAGGCTCGACGTAGGTTGTTCTAGGGTCACTTCTTGATCATAGTTGTTCGACCGTGCTTTTGCCTCCTCTTCTCGCTCTCTTTTGCGAATAGGTTAGCCACCATACATGCTAGTCGCTTGCTGCAGCTCCACATCATACCTTGTCTTACCTATAAGCTTAAATAGTCTTTATTGCGAGGGTGCGAGATTGCTGAGTCCCCGTGACTCACAGATTACTTCCAAATCAGATGCAGGGACCGATGATACCGCTCCAAACGATGCACTTGAGCTCAAGTGGGAGTTCGATGAAGACTCGCGCCGTTACTACGTGTCTTTCCCAGATGATCAGTAGTGGTGCCCAGTTGGGGCGATCGGGGACTTTGTCGCATGTGGGGGTTGATCTTTATTTTGGTACCATAGTCGGACCAGGAGTGTATTGGATGATTGTAATGTTATTCATGTATTTGTGTGACGTGGCGAGTGTAAGCCAACTATGTATCTTTTATTCATTTACATGGGTTGTTGTGAAGATTACCTTACTTGCGACGTTGCTTTCAATGCGGTTATGCCTCTAAGTCATGCTTCGACACGTAGGAAATATAGCCGCATCGAGGGCGTTACACTTAGGCTCTTGCTACTCCTTATTCCATAGTCCATTGAATCTTTACCCAAAACTTGAAAACTTCACAACACAAAACTTAACAGAAAACTTGTAAGCTCCGTTAGTATAAGAAAATAAATCACCACTTAGGTACTGTAATGACCTCATTCTTTATTTATATTAGTGTAATATCTACTATATTCCAACTTCTCTATGGTTCATACCCTCCGATAGTACTCATAGATTCATCAAAATAAGCAAACAACACATAGAAAACAGAATCTGTCAAAAACAGAACAGTCTGTAGTAATATGGATCAAACGTATACTTCTGGAACTCATAAAATTCTAAAATAAATTGGTGGACCTGCGTAATTTTTCTATTAATCATCTGCAAAAATAATTAACTAAATATCACTTTCCAAATAAAAATGGCAGCAGTTCTCGTGAGCGCTAAAGTTTCTGTTTTTTTACAGCAAGATTAACAAGACTTTCCCCAAGTCTTCCCAACGGTTCTACTTGGCACAAACACTAATTAAAAGCATAAAACCAAATACAAACAGAGGCTAGATGAATTATTTATTACTAAACAGGAACAAAAATAAAGTTGGATTGCCTCCCAACAAGCGCTATCGTTTGACGCCCCTAGCTAGGCATGATGATTTCAATGATGCTCACATAAAGGATAAGAATTGAAACATAAAGAGAGCATCATGAAGAATATGACTAGCACATTTAAGTCTAATCCACTTCCTATGCATAGGGATTTTGTGAGCAAACAACTTATGGGAACAATAATCAACTAGCATAGGAAGGCAAAACAAACATAACTTTAAAACTTTAAGCACGTAAAGAGGAAACTTGATATTATTGCAATTCCTACTAGCATATATTACTCCCTCATATTAATTTTCAGTAGCATCATGAATGAATTCAACAATATAACCAGCACATAAAGCATTCTTTTCATGATGCATAAGCATAGAATTTTTATTACTCTCCACATAAGCAAAATTCTTCTCATTCGGAATAGTGGGAGTATCATAAGAGACTCGAATACTATAAATTGTTTCCACATTAAAAGAGTAATGTTCAGAAAAGGGGTAATCATAAGCATGACAAGTTTTATAAATATAATCACTACTTTTTATAGCATAAGTATCATCACAATAATCATCATAAGTAGGAGGCATGTTATCATCATTATAAATTTGCATATCAAAACTTGGGAGACTAAAAATATCATCTTCATTAAACGTAGCATCCCCAAGCTTGGGACAAACATTAATTGCAGCAAATATATTCTCAAAAACATCATCTTCATCAAACATAGCATCCCCAAGCTTGGGGCTTTTCATATCATAAGCATAATCACTCTCATCATTAATAGTATGGATAGCACCAATAGTATAGCAATTATCATATTCTTCCAAGCAAGTGCCAAAAAGATTTTCAATATCATAAGATGTATCATTATCTTCCACAATTATATTTTCATGAGGCACAATAGTAATAGGAGCAGCATTATTTGGGGGAGATATCTTTTTACCTCTCTTCCTTTTTCTTTTCTTATTCTTCACCACATCATGTGTGGGTTCAATCCTCTTTTTTGAGCTCCTTATTAATGAGATTGGTTGAATAGGAGGCTCCTCCTCGTTACCTGACTCATCATAAGAAATAATAGGAGGATATTGGGAAGTCTCTTCCCTTTCAGTAGTATTTTCTTCATCTTCTATTTGTTTTCTTTTCTTTATGTAATTGGCAATATAAGGATTTTCAATGCAATTCACTGCACAATACATATAAATTTCCTCTAGATCAAAATGAAGAACTCTATCAAGGGCAAATTTTGGAATATCCTTAGTTATACGTTTCATTTCTTCATAACCAAGAGCAAACTAAGTTCATTATGATGTGCAAGGGAAATCAAGTCATCACAATTTTTGGACACGATACAATCATGAAACAATTTGCATCGGATAGCTAAATGACCCTGTTCATTGCAAAGTCCACAAGTATGGCCAAGAAAATTTAAATTTCCAGCACAATCATCTAGCCTTTCTTGCAACAATTTAGTTTCTAAGTACTTATGCCTTTTCAATATCTATCTTTCCTATTTGGTGTGTACTTACAAACCCAATGCACTCCACAAAAATTGACATGTTTATAGGAGACATTTTCATCATAACTACTGCAATCATCATTAGTACCATGGATATTCAAGGATTTCATACTAACAACATTGCAATCATGCTCATCATTCAAAGATTTAGTGCCAAACATTTTAATGCATTCTTCTTCTAACACTTTGGCACAATTTTCCTTTCCATCATACTCACGAAAGATATTAAAAAGATGAAGCGTATGAGGTAAACTTAATTCCATATTTTTTTAGTTTTCTTTTATAAACTAAACTAGTGGTAAAACAAGAAACTAAAAGACCCGATTGCAAGATCTAAAGATATACCTTCAAGTACTAACCTCCCCAGCAACAGCGCCAGAAAAGAGATTGATGTCTACTACACAACCTTATTCTTGAAGACGTTGTTGGGCCTCCAAGTGCAGAGGTTTTTAGGACAGTAGCAAATTTCCCTCAAGTGGATGACCTAAGGTTTATCAATCCGTAGGAGGCGTAGGATGAAGATGGTCTCTCTCAAGCAACCCTGCAACCAAATAACAAAGAGTCTCTTGTGTCCCCAACACACCCAATACAATGGTAAATTGTATAGGTGCACTAGTTCGGCGAAGAGATGGTGATACAAGTGGTATGGATGGTAGATAATAGTTTTTGTAATCTGAAAATATAAAAACAGCAAGGTAACGAATGATAAAAGTGAGCGTAAACGGTATTGCAATGTGTTGAAACAAGGCCTAGGGTTCATACTTTCACTAGTGCAAGTCCTCTCAACAATAATAACATAATTGGATCATATAACTGTCCCTCAACATGCAACAAAGAGTCACTCCAAAGTCACTAATTGCGGAGAACGAACGAAGAGATTATGGTAGGGTACGAAACCACCTCAAAGTTATTCTTTCCAATCAATCCGTTGGGCTATTCCTATAAGTGTCACAAACAGCCCTAGAGTTCGTACTAGAATAACACCTTAAGACACAAATCAACCAAAACCCTAATGTCACCTAGATACTCCAATGTCACCTCAAGTATCCGTGGGTATGATTATACGATATGCATCACACAATCTCAGATTCATCTATTCAACCAACACATAGAACCTCAAAGAGTGCCCCAAAGTTTCTACTGGAGAATCACGACAAAAACGGGTGCCGACCCCTATGCATAGGTTCATGGGTGGAACACGCAAGTTGATCACCAAAACATACATCAAGTGAATCACGTGATATCCCATTGTCACCACAGATACGCACGGCAAGACATACATCAAGTGT
The DNA here is from genome assembly GCF_056163025.1 of Triticum urartu. Taxonomy (NCBI): domain Eukaryota; kingdom Viridiplantae; phylum Streptophyta; class Magnoliopsida; order Poales; family Poaceae; genus Triticum; species Triticum urartu. The sequence goes on from NC_141875.1 coordinate 564,320,505, forward strand.
TCTCAAATCTTTAAAGACTCAATCCGATAAGCTAACTTCGAAGGGGAAACTCAATCCATTACAAGAGAGTAGAGGGGGAGAAGAAACATAAGATCCAACTATAATAGCAAAGCTCGCGATACATCAAGATCGTACCACCTCAAGAACACGAGAGAGAGAGAGAGATCAAATACATAGCTACTGGTACATACCCTCAGCCCCGAGGGAGAACTACTCCCTCCTCGTCATGGAGAGCACCGGGATGATGAAGATGGACACCGGAGAGGGATTCCCCCTCCGGCAGGGTGCCGGAATGGGTCTAGATTGGCTTTCGGTGGCTACGGAGGCTTCTGGCGGTGGAACTCCCGATCTATTGTGCTCTCGGATGTTTTTAGGGTATATGGAGATATATAGGCAGAAGAAGTACATCAGGGGAGCCACGAGGGTGGAGGGCGCGCCCCCCTGCCTCGTGGCCTCCTTGTTGCTTCCCTTACGTGGACTGCAAGTCTTCCGTGTTGCTTTCCTTCCAAAAATAAGTTCTGTGAAGTTTCAGGTCAATTGGACTCCGTTTGATTTTCCTTTTCTGCGATACTCTAAAACAAGGAAAAAAACAGAAACTGGCACTGGGCTCTAGGTTAATAGGTTAGTCCCAAAAATCATATAAAATAGCATATAAATGCATATAAAACATCCAAGGTTGATAATATAATAGCATGGAACAATCAAAAATTATAGATACGTTGGAGACGTATCACCTATCGACCAGCTTACAATCAATAATCTGTTGTCTGACATATAGGCAACTATGTATCTTGTTACAGTGGTTCATGCAGTTAACTGAGGCCACAATGTAAATTCCAAACGTTCACACGCTAGCCCAGCGTTCATGTGGAACACACACATTAAACTTGGCTTCATAAAAAACTTGAAAAGCATAAGGTACGCAATTTTATACATCTCAATGATTCATAGAACATAACAAACTTATACTAGTTCACAACAAAAGACGAAGTTGTGAGAAGGTTTACAAATCAGGGAAAATCAAGCAAGGTTCTCTGAGCAAAGGGCCTCCCTAGGCAGGCTTAAATTTCCTGGAGTTCACCCTGGTTTTTTCAGGAGTTCACTCTGGAATGCTGAACTGAACCATGTAGTGTACTGAGCAGCTGAAATTCTTGTGCATGCCACTAAATTTAATCACCGCTATTTGTAGAAATAAGCAGACCACAATGCCTCTTGTCCACGCACCTGTCCCAAAAACCTCCGTGCAGCTGTGCCAACTAGTCCTCGGTCCATGGATGAACTGGTAGAAAGTGCATTCTGGACTAGGATGCAGTCGTTTTCGCTCGTCCCTGCACTGTAATCAGGAAGTAAAACGTACGAATCAGCTTCTTTTAGATTGCGTTGGTCATTCTACCTAGTTACTACCAATGTAGGAATACCTGGAACACTGGAGGTTAGAGGACGGTATCTAGGAATAGCCATCTCATTTTGTGCAGTTGTACTAAAACTGAGGTGTGTACTTTTGATTGCGCAAATAGAAACGATATGGAGACAGACATCCCTGTTTGCGCAAATATGAAATCTGGTTATTTAAATAGTGACCGATATTTGCAGTGGCATATGATTAACAGCAGCATCTATTGTGTTATAATTGGCGCTAGATTGACAGTATGAAACTGCCCTTAAGTAGATTGACAGTATGAAACTGCGCTAGATTCACATCACGTCAACACTACCACTAGATTAACATGCAGAACAATAGCATTTGTATTACTGTCATGACAGTAGCACATGGTCAGTAAATCTACAATCAAATTTGTACAGTTCCACTAGGATGAAGCAATGTTAGCAGTGTGAGATTTAATTGTAACTGCAAAAACACAATTCATGGGAAATAAAGAAAGATGGAAGCACTTCATAAAATGGTGGTGGCATTGCTTCAATTTATCGACAGCACTAGACCATTACTTATAGTGACATTAGGTGGCATTGCTTAATGCTTCATGTGATTTTACATTAACAGTAGCAGAGGGAGTCCTGGATTAGGGGGTCTCCGGACAGCCGGACTATCTCCATTGGTAGGACTGTTAGACTATCAAGATACGGGATTGAAGACTTCGTCTCGTGTCCGGATGGGACTCTACTTGGCATGGAAGGCAAGCTAGGCAATACGGATAGGGATATCTCCTCCTTTGTAACCGACCTTGTGTAACCCTAACCCTCTCCGGTGTCTACATAAACCGAAGGGTTTTAGTCCGTAGGACAACAATCACAACATACAATCATACCATATGCTAGCTTCTAGGGTTTAGCCTCTCTGATCTCGTGGTAGATCTACTCTTGTACTACCCATATCATCAATATCAATCAAGCAGGATGTAGGGTTTTACCTCCATCAAGAGGGCCCGAACCTGGGTAAAACATCGTGTCCCCTGCCTCCTGTTACCATCCAGCCTAGACGCACAGTTCGGGACCCCCTACCCGAGATCCGCTGGTTTTGACACCGACTTTGGTGCTTTCATTGAGAGTTCCTCTGTGTCGTCGCCGTTAGGCTTGATGGCTCCTACTATCATTAATAGCGATGCGGTCCAGGGTGAGACTTTTCTCCCTGGACAGATCTTCGTATTCGGCGGCTTTGCACTGTGGGCTAATTCGCTTGGCCATCTGGAGTAGATTGAAAGCTACGCCCCTGGCCATCGGGTCAGATTTGGAAGTTTGAACTACACGGCCGACATCCATGGAGACTTGATCTTTGATGGATTCGAGCCACAGCCGGGCGCGCCGCACTGTCACGATGGGTATGACCTAGCTCTGCCGCCGAACGGTACCCCAGAGGCTGCGCCCGCATCAGCTCTGACCCTTAGCTCGGAGCCAACTGCGCCAGTCGAGGACGGGTGGTTAGACACCGCCTCAGGGGCTGCAGTCTCAACGGTGATCGAGCCGAACACCAGCCTAACCCTCTGCGCAGCCCGTGACTCGAAGGTGTCGGACTATTTTCTGGACTCCGAACCATCCGCGCCCCTACCAATCGAATCCGATTGGGCGCCGATCATGGAATTCACCGCCGCGGATATCTTTCAGCATTCGCCCTTCGGTGACATTCTGAATTCACTAAGGTCTCTCTCTTTGTCAGGAGAGCCCTGTCCGGATTATGGCCAACAAGATTGGGATGCGGACGACGAAGAAATTCGACGCCCACCCACCACCCACTTCGTAGCCACTGTCGATGATTTAACCGACATGCTTGACTTCGACTCCGAAGAAATTGACGGTATGCACGACGATGTAGGAGACGAACATGAACTAGCACCTATAGGGCCCCGGAAAGCCACCTCGTCATATGACATATACATGGTGGATACACCCAAAGAAGGCAATGGCGACGGGATAGCGGAGGATGACCCCTCCAAGAAGCAACCCAAACGCCAACGTCAGCGGCACCGCTCTAATTCCCGCCAAAGCAAAAGTGGTGATACCGGCACATGAGATAATAACACTCCAGATAGTGCCGAAGACAACAACAATCCCCTCCAGCAAGATTTAGAGCAGGAGAATGAAGGAGCCAACCCTCCTGAGAGAGCGGCAGACAGAGAGGAGGAGGATGACAATTACATCCCCCCTCCGAAGACGAGGCAAGCCTCGGCGACGATGAATTCGCCGTCCCAGAGGATCCCGTCGAACAAGAGCGCTTCAGGCACCAGCTTATGGCCACGGCAAATAGCCTGAAGAAAAAGCAGCAGCAGCTTCAAGCTGATCAAGATCTGCTAGCTGACAAATGGACTGAAGTCCTCGCGGCCGAGGAATATAAACTCGAGCGCCCCTCCAAGAGTTAACCAAGGCGCAGGTTACTACCCTGACTGGATGAAGAAGCGTATGATACGGCTGATCGGCCACCTCGTGGCCGCGATAGAGAGGCATTCCAGCCAAAAGCTCAGCCTCCACCCCAATGCCATTCAAATAAAAAGGCATGGGGAGATACGCCAGACCTGCGAGACATATTGGAGGACAAGGCAAAGCATTCAAGATCGATCTACGGATCACGAGGGCACACCACTCTGCGAGACGACAAACGTCACGCCGGATACAGTAAAAGCAAATCCGGTCGGGCCGAACACAGCGGGCAAGACCCATTCGAGCTGCGTCGAGATATAGCCCAATACAGAGGCGTCGCACACCCCTTATGCTTCACAGACGAAGTAATGGAACATGAATTCCCAGAAGGTTTCAAACCTGTAAATATTGAATCGTATGACGGCACAACAGATCCCGCATTATGGATTGAGGACTTCCTCCTCCACATCCACATGGCCCGCGGCGATGACTTACACGCCATCAAATACCTCCCACTAAAGCTCAAAGGACCAGCGCGGCATTGGCTTAACAACTTGCCAGTGGACTCCATTAGCTGTTGGGAAGATCTGGAAGCCGCATTCCTCGACAACTTTCAGGGCACTTATGTGCGACCACCAGACGCCGATGATTTGAGCCACATAATTCAGCAGCCAGAAGAGTCGGCCAGGAAATTCTGGACTCGGTTCCTTACAAAGAAAAATCAAATCATCGACTGTCCGGATGCGGAGGCCTTAGCAGCTTTCAAGCACAACAACCGAGACGAGTGGCTAGCCCGGCACCTTGGTCAGGAAGAGCCGAAACCTATGGCAGCTCTCACGACGCTCATGACCCGCTTTTGTGCGGGAGAAGACAGCTGGCTGGCTTGCAGTAATAACATATCAAAGAACCATGGTACCTCAGATACCAAGGACGGCAATAGCAAGTCACGTCGCAACAAACATAAGCGCCGCATTAACAGCGAAAATACTGAGGATACGACAGTCAATGCCGGACTCAAAGGCTCTAAACCCGGTCAGCGGAAAAGGCCATTCAAACAAAGTACGCCGGGTCCGTCCAGCTTGGACCGTATACTCGATCGCTCGTGTCAAATACACGGCACCCCAGACAAGCCAGCCAATCACACCAACATGGATTGTTGGGTGTTCAAGCAGGCCGGCAAGTTAATTGCCGAAAAAAAGAACAAGGGGCCGCATAGCGATGACGAGGAGGAGCCCCGGCAGCCGCACACTGGAGGACAGAAGAGGTTTCCCCCGCAAGTGCGGACGGTGAAAATGATATACGCAACCCACATCCCCAAGAGGGAGCAGAAGCATGCGCTCAGGGACGTATATGCGTTGGAGCCAGTCGCCCCAAAGTTCAACCCTTGGTCCTCCTGTCCGATCACCTTCGATCGCAGGGACCACCCCACTAGTATCCGTCATGGCGGATTCGCCGTACTGGTCCTAGACCCAATCATCAACGGATTTCACCTCACTCGAGTCCTTATGGACGGCGGCAGCAGCCTGAACCTGCTTTATCAGGACACAGTGCGCAAAATGGGTATAGACCCCTCAAGGATCAAACCCAGGAAAACGACCTTTAAGGGCGTCATTCCATGTGTAGAGGCCCATTGCACAGGCTCAATTACACTGGAAGTGGTCTTCGGATCCCTGGATAACTTCCGAAGCGAAGAGTTAATCTTCGATATAGTCCCGTTTCGCAGTGGTTATCACGCGCTGCTTGGGCGAACCGTATTTGCTAGATTCAATGCGGTACCGCATTATGCATACCTCAAGCTCAAGATGCCAGGACCTCGCAGAGTTATTACAGTCAATGGAAACATAGAGCGCTCTCTCCGAACAGAGGAGCACACCGCAGCCCTCGCAGCAGAAACGCAAAGCAGCCTCTCAAGGCAATCAACCAGTTCGGTGCTTCACAGCCCGGACACCTTCAAGCGCGCTCGGGGCAATCGGCAAATAGACCGTCTGGCGTGATCTGAGCTCGCGTAGCAATACGGTGGCCACCCCAATCCCAGCCCAGCGGCGAAACTCGTGTCGCGCGTACATAATTACGCATTAAAAATACCATGGGCACAGGTGGGGAGGGGGCACAATTGCGGCACGCCCCAAGACGCGGCCTAAACCGCACTAGGGGCTTCCCGTTTGGTTGTTTTTCTTTTTCTTTCAGGACCTTAATCTCTGGAAACACTATCCGGCAGCACTATTGCCGAACACACGATGCAGCAACCAAGGAGGCAGACAGCTACGTCATACCACGGAATTCCTAGGTTGATTACAGTAACGAGTGAAATATTCAATTTAACATCATTCCTCAGCTCGCCCTTGGAAGGGACATAGTCCTACTCTTTTCTTATCGCACTATCTGCATCACTCTGCTTTAACGCAATTTTTTAATAAATAATGCATGACATTACGACTATTATTGCATTCTTGTTATATATATATATATATATATATATATATATATATATGTGTGTGTTCATTAATGACGCCTTGCAACCGTACACTATGGTACGGCCAATACACCAGGGGCTTACGTACCCCACAATGCGGTGTGAAAAGTCCGAACACTTTCACAAATCCGGCACCCCGAACTTATAGCATTATATGCATCAGCTCCGAATCATGTCTTTGGTCAAATGTTGGGTTTGCCCGGCTCCTATGTTTTGGTACCTTACGTTCCGCTCTATCGGCTAAGGTAGCGCTAGGAGAACTACTGCGATTGTGCCCCGGTTCTGCCGGGCTTAGCACCTCGGTAGAGAAAGCTAAAACTGACTTCATGATAAGGCGAGAGACTGGTCGCTGTTCGGCGAGGTTTTTCGAGTCCCTAAAGACTTATGCCGCTTAGGGCGAGGGGCCGGCCCTGTTGGGCTTACAGGCGTGTATCACGCCCCGAATTCGGCCTTCCGAATACCAGGGGCTTCGCCAAAATATAAAATTATAGAATTCTATGGCTAAGTGAGAGTGATAAAGCATTATTAGTCTAGTTACCTTGTTCGTTGTGCTGAGCACCTCCCTCGAAGGACCCAAATATGGGAACAAGAGTGCTCAGGTTTATCCCGAACACCCCAGCACTCGTGGCATGGGGGCAGAAGCCGAGGACTAGCCATCTCTCAGATTGGATAAACAGCCAAACAAAAGGTAATATTTTAAATTCAAACAAGTGTTGCATAGCGCATATGAAACAAGTTTTCATAAATACAGGATAAAACGAGCAATTTTACTCAAATATTACATCTTTTGAACACTCGTCCGTGATGAGACGGGCACCCGGCAGAACACCCTCGTAGTACATCTCGGGGTGGCGGTGCTCCTTGCCCTCTGGCGGCCCCTCCTTGATCAGCTTCACGGCGTCTAGCTTGACCCACTGCAATTTCACACGGGCGAAAGCCCGGTGTGCACCTTAAATGCAGAAAGATCGCTTGACGACCTCTAGCCGCGGGGAGGCATCCACAAGCCACCTCACCAGGCCGAAGAAGCTATTCGGAAGGGCATCGCCAGGCCACAGCCGGACTATAAAGCTCTTCATGGCCTGATCGGCCGCCTTATGTAGCTCAACCATCTGCTTCAGCTAGTCACTCATTGGCACCAGATGTTCGGCCTCAGCATACTGAGACCAGAACAGCTTCTCCGTCGAGCTTCCGTCCTCGGCCTGGTAAAATTGTGCGGCATCGGACACACTACGGGGCAACTGCGAATGCTCCTGAAGAGCTCCGGATCCGGGTAAGTAATCGGTAATTTACTTTTACATGCTTGCTTTGCATATAGTAAGCCTTACCCGCCGCTATCTTCTTCATCGCGTCGATCTCTTGGAGGGCCTTTTGGGCTTCGGCCTTGGCACTTTTTACACTCTCGAGGGCCGCGGCAAGCTCAGACTCCTGCGTCTTGGAGTCAAGCTCCAACGCCTCATGCTTCGCCACAAGAGCCTGGAGCTCTTGCTGCACCTCGCCCACCCGAGCCTCGAGCTTCTCTCGCTCGGTGCGCTCCTTGGCCGCTGTATCTTTGGCCTTGGTCAGCGCTTGCTTCAGGGTCCCCACCTCGGTTGTGGCCCCTGGCAAATATACGATGATCCTATCATTTTGCAATCACGTCCTCTTTTATATATACACAAGACAGGGTATTACTTACCCTTGTTCTCCTCGAGTTGCCTCTTGGCAAGGCCGAGCTCTTTCTTGGACCCCTCAAGGTCCTGCTTCAGTACGGCGACCTCCGCAGTTAGTGCGGCGGACGCCAGCAGCGAAGCCTGCATATGCATATTGACATACTTATATTAGACTCCTGCGATATTATTTGATGCTCTGTTTGGCTTTTCTTGTGAACACCGAACAAAGCATCAGGGGCTACTGTCTATGCGGTAATATTTCTACTACATTTTAAAACACTTACCTCGAAGCCTGTTAGAAGGCTGGCACAGGCTTCAGTCAATCCGCTCTTGGCGAACTGAACCTTCTAGATCACCGCACTCATGATAGTGCGGTGCTCCTCGTCGATGGAAGCGCTGCGAAGCGCTTCCAGCAGATTGTCCGGTGCCTCTGGATGGACAGAGGTCACCGGCACAGGCGTCTTGCCCCTCTTAGAAGGAGGCCGCCTGCCCGAGCCCGGAACCGCTGGAGGGTCCGGCGCGGTGTTCGGCTGAGGGCCGAACTCAGAGCTCTCGGGGACTCCGTCCCCTCGGCTCCCGGAGTCCGGAAGGTCGCCTTGAGGCGCCTCTGGGACTGTCTCCCCTCGATCCGGTGCCTCTTGAGACAACACCTCGGCGTCGTCGGCAGGATGAGGGGAGGTGGCGGTCGGGACTGGATCGCTATCCATGTCCGACAAGCCCAAGGAGTCATCCGATGATACATCGATACTGGCTCGTGGCGGCCTGCATAATTGCGTTCGGTGTTAGGAAAGCAGTGCGACAAAGGAATCCTATGAGTTACTCTGGTATCCGAATACTTACGATCTCCCCGGGGGATTGACCCTGGGCAACCACTCGTCTTCGCCTTCGTCGGCGGCGGTGGAACCATCCGGAAGGAGAGTCCTTCCCTTCTTGGACCCTCCGGCCTCCCCGGTTCAGGCAGCCTTCCTTTTCTTGTCTCCCCCAGTCGGTGGGGGAGCATCTTCTTCCTCGTCTTCGGGGGAAGAGTGCGCCGCAGATTCATCGGACGTGAATCCGACGACGCCTAGAGTCGGGAACTCTTTCGGGTTCCCTTGGCCTTCTTGATCTTCTCCGGCACCGTATAAGGGGCCGGAGTCAACATCTTCGCCAGAAGAGCGTCTGCGGGGCCTTCGGGCAAAGGAGACGGACAATCGATCTGTCCGGCCATCTTCTGCCAGTCCTATCAAAGGTACGGGAGTTTAGATCCCGCATAGAGTCAATCTATATAAAAATAATAAGTATCCTGTGAAAGGTAAAGCACCTTACCGCACTGGCTTGGCGCTTCGCACTGAATCCGCGATCCTCAGCAATAGGGGGGGCGACCTCGGCACTTTTGAAAAGCACCCTCCAAGCGTCTTCATGAGTCGTGTCGAAGAGCCTGTTCAGAGTTCGGTGCTGCGCTGGATTGAACTCCCAGAAGTTGAACTCCCGTTGTTGGCACGGGAGTATCCGGCGGATGAGCATAACTTGGACTATGTTGACAAGCTTGAGCTTCTTGTCCACCATGTTTTGAATACATGTTTGGAGTCTGGTCAGCTCTTTCGAACTACCCCAGGACAGGCCCTTCTCTTTCCAGGAGGTGAGCCGTGTGGGGATGCCTGATCGGAACTTGGGGGCCGCTGCCCATGCAGGATCGCATGGCTCGGTGATATAGAACCACCCTGATTGCCACCCCTTTATGGTTTCCACAAAGGAGCCCTCGAGCCATGTTACGTTGGGCATCTTGCCCACCATGGCGCCTCTGTTCTCCACCTGGCGGCCGCCCACCACCTTCGGCTTGACATTGAAGGTCTTCAGCCATAAGCCGAAGTGAGGCTTGATGCGGAGGAAGGCCTCGCAAACGACGATAAATGCCGAGATGTTGAGGATGAAGTTCGGGGCCAGATCGTGGAAATCCAGGCCGTAATAAAACATGAGCCCCCGGACGAAGGGATGGAGAGGGAATCCCAGTCCGCGAAGGAAATGGGTGAGGAATACTACCCTCTAATGGGGCCTGGGGGTGGGGATGAGCTACCCCTCATCTGGGAGCCGGTGCGCGATGTCGTCGGGCAGGTATCCGGCTCTCCTCAGTTTCTTGATGTCTCCCTCCGTGGTGGAGGAGACCATCCACCTGCCTCCCGCTCCGGACATGATTGGAGAAGGTCGAGGTGGGAAGTGCGGACTTGGGCGCTAGAGCTCGAGTGTGCGAAAACGGATGGGTAAGGGAGGAAGAAGGCGTGGATAGAAAGGTGAATCCTTATCCCTTTATATGGGCGGACGAAACAAAGCGTCCCCACTTGCCTGGTAAAACTCGCTTATCCCCCAAGCGCCGCAATTGATGGCGCGGTTGGGTTACCCACGCCCGTATTGATGAGAATCCCGTAATAAGGGGACACGATCTCTGCTTTGACAAGACGTGTCGAAAAATTGCCTCGCGTTATGTGTCAGGCTGGTTAAAAAACGGTTCGAATAATCACCAGGCCGTGACGTAACGTCATGCTGCCAAAACAAGCCAGCAAATTAGATCTGCGAAAATATTATTCTCTCTACGGTGGAATGTGGAACTTGTTTTGCAGGGTCGGACACTATCCTCGTATTAAAATTCTTCTGTGATGTATTCGGAGAAGGAACCCGCCTTGCAATGCCGAAGACAATACTGCGCGCCAGACTCATCGTCATTGAAGCCTGGTTCAGGGGCTACTAAGGGAGTCCTGGATTAGGGGGTCTCCGGACAGCCGGACTATCTCCATTGGTCGGACTATTAGACTATGAAGATACAAGATTGAAGACTTCGTCTTGTGTCCGGATGGGACTCTACTTGGCGTGGAAGGCAAGCTTGGCAATACGGATATGGATATATCCTCCTTTGTAGCCGACCTTGTGTAACCCTAACCCTCTCCGGTGTCTAACGAGGCTCACAATTCTCTCCTCTCTATCCACCGTGGGAGCACAAAGATGTATCAGGACCTTAAGCAGGCTTATTGGTGGACTCGAATGAAGCGCGAGATTGCTCAATTCGTGAATGAATGTGATGTCTACAGAAGAGTGAAGGTAGAACACCAAAGGCCAGCTGGTCTCCTCCAACCTCTTGCCATTCCAGAATGGAAGTTTGACCACATTGAGATGGACTTCGTGACTGGGTTTTCAAAGTCCAAGCGTGGCAATGATGCTATATTCGTTGTCATCGACAAACTCACCAAAGTGGCTCATTTTCTGCCTATCAAAGAGTCGATCACTGCAGCGCAATTGGCGGAACTCTACACCTCTCGAATTGTCTCACTGCACGGTATTCCTCAAGTGATATCTTCAGACCATGGCAGCATCTTTACCTCAAAGTTTTGGGATTCTTTTCAGAAGGCCATGGGCACCAACATCCGCTTCAGCACAGCTTTCCATCCTCAGACTAGCGGTCAAGTCGAGCGTGTCAATCAGATTCTTGAAGATATGCTCAGGGCTTGTGTGATCTCCTTCGGCATAAAGTGGGAGGATTGTCTTCCTTATGCTGAATTCTCCTACAACAACAGTTTTCAAGCAAGTTCGGGCAAGGCCCCATTCAAAATTCTGTATGGCAGGAAGTGCCGTACCCCTCTCAACTGGTCTGAATCGGTGAACGTCAGCTTTTGGGTAATGACTTAATCACAGAGGCAGAGGAAATGTGCAAAGTCATTCGTGATAACCTCAAAGCAGCCCAATCCCGCCAGAAGAGCTACTATGATAGTAAACACCGTGATTTGGCTTTCGAGATCGGAGATCATGTTTACCTCCGCGTCTCTCCTATGAAAGGTACTCGTCGCTTCGGTATCAAAGGGAAGCTTGCCCCTAGATACGTGGGACCTTTCAAGATTGTCATCAAGAGAGGCGATCTCGCCTATCAACTCGAGCTTCCTTCAAACTTTGCAAATGTTCATGACGTGTTCCATGTCTCTCAGCTCCGAAGGTGCTTCAAGACTCCTGACCGCACCATCAACTTCAAGGAAATTGAGCTCCAAGAAGATCTCTCTTATCGTGAGCACCCCGTTGCTATTCTCGAAGAGATGGAACGCAAGACTCACAACAAGTCAATCAAATTCCTCAAAGTCAAGTGGTCACACCATTCCGACCGTGAAGCTACCTGGGAACGCGAGGATCACCTCCGTTCTGAGTACCCGGCGTTCTTTCAGTCCTAGATCTCGGGACGAGATCCTTTCGTAGTGGTGGAGTGTTGTAACACCCCGGATATGACTTTCCCAATTTGTACTCCAACTCTTGCCGTTTCCGGCGTTAAGTTATTTTATTTTCTCAGGTTCGGTTCTTTGTCTCCGTGTGTTGTTGTCGTTGTCATGCATCTCATATCATGTCATCATGTGCATTTTATTTGCATACGTGTTCATCTCAGGCATTCGAGCATTTTCCCCGTTGTCCGTTTTGCATTCCGGCGCTTCGTTCTCCTCCAGTGGTCATCTCTACCTTTCTTTCGTGTGTGGGGATTAAACATTTCCGGATTGGACCGACACTTGCCAAGCGGCCTTGGTTTACTACCGGTAGGCCTCCTGTCAAGTTTCGTACTATTTGGACTTTGTTTGATACTCCAACGGTTAACCGAGGGACCGAAAAGGCCTTGTCTGTGTTGCAGCCCAACACCCCTCCAATTTGGCCCAAAACCCACCAAGACCTTCTCCATCATCTAGAGCATTCGATCACGATCGCGTGGCCGAAAACCGCACCTCATTTGGACTCTCCTAGCTCCCTCTATGCCTATATATAGACCCCTTCCCCGAAATCCGGATCTCCCTCGTCCGAAACCCTAAAAATATCTCCTCCGCCGCCGCCGGACACGTCCGGACGGAGCGGACATGTCCGCTCGCCGCCACCGACCAACCGCGCCGTGCCACATGTCCCGGGCGGGCGCCCACATCGCCGCCGCCGCGCCGGCCCTCCCGAGCCCGTGTTGGGCCCCCGTGAGGCCCAGCCGCCCGCGCCTGCTTCCTCCTCACCACCCGGTGCCGCCCCTCCGTCGTGCCGCCGCACTCGCCCCTCACAGGCCGGCGTGCCTCCCCGACGCCGGCGACCGCCGCCTCTGCCTCCCGGGTTGCCGCGCCGCCCCGACGCCCCCGCAGCGCCGCGCCGCCCTCCCGGTTCGCTGCTCCGCCCGCTCCGAGCTCCGGTGCCCGGCCCGGCGACCTCCTCCTCGTCCTCGCACTCCGGAGAGCTCCAAGTCTGGCCGGCGAACTTCGAATTGCGTGCCGCTACAGTAACCGCCCGATCCAGATCTGAGATCCGGTTGATTTTTTTTTCCGAAACCCTAATCCATGTGCCCTTGTTCATCGCATCGTATCTCCGCATCCGTAGCTCCGTTTTTGGCATATAGCATATCAACATGTTCATCTCAGAGAGTACATCATTTCATTCCATTGCATCATTTTCATTTGAGTTCATCTTGATGCCCGAAATGCTGTTAGAAGAGTGCTACTTGAGATAATTGTCAGATCTGCTACTCCTTTTAGATATTTGTCATTTTTGCCATGATTATTGTGTGCATGATATGCCCATGAGTTCTACATATGTTTTGTTAAGGGTTTTGCCATCTTTCCAGAGGTGCAACCCATGTATTTTTTGTGATGTGTGTGGTGACTAGCACAAGCTTGCAAAGTGGTGCACTTGGTAATTCTGATTTCAGGGACTTAGCATTTCCACTAAGTCCTTGATCTGTTTATCTCATGTTGCCATATGTTCATGTTGTTTCCTAGTGATCCGTGCCTCTTTTGAGGATGATAAGTAAGGATGTTTTATTTATCTTGTAGTGCTCTATCCATCCATGTCTTTGTTTGCAATTATGGAGCACCCTAGCTTGAGTCAATCGAGCTCTACTTTTGCTACTTTGTGAATCTGGGCAGATTGTCTACTTGTTAGCGATTTTGCCGATGTTGTTGTAGTTGATCCGTGCATGCTATGTTATTGTTCTTGCCATGTCTAGCTTGAATTTTGTGTGTTCTTGATAGATGTATGCTTAGCTTGTCATGACTTGCTCCGTAGTGAGTGCATCGAGCTCGTAAACATGCCTACTTGAGATATGTTTCAGCATGTGCCAGTTTTCACTAAGTCTGGAACTGATTGTGTTTTTGCTATGTTCACAGGCTTGCAAATGTGTTTTCTGATCCCTTTTGGCTCAAGGTCACTAAGAGACTTTTGTTAAGCTTTTTGAGGAGCTCCATCCCATGTTTTACTTCGCCATGTTCAGATCCTGTAGCATGTAGTTTCATGGCTCCGAGGAGTGCTACCTGATCTGAAATTTCAGACAAGTGTTAATTTCACTAAGTCTGAGATCTGTTTACCATATGCATTTTTGCCATGCTTGTTTGAACCTGTTAATGGATGAATTGGCCGTAGCTCAGTGCTAGACTTTTGTTAAGCCTCTTGAATGCATCCCTGCCATGTATTTTGTTGCCATGTTTGAGTGTTGTAGCATATTCATCTCATTGCATTTAGATGGCTACTTGCTGTAAATCGCAGACCGGTGTCATATTTGAATCGCTTGCCATTTCCAAACCGTAACTCCGATTCCGGCGTTCCTTATATCATTTTCAAGCGATTTCATCTCATCTTTCCAGTGGAACACTTGGATTTCCAAGTTGAGTCCAGGTTCATGCTTTCCCTGTCACATCTTGCATATGCATCCCGCATTGCATCCCGCATAGCATACCATCTTTGCATCATATTGTTTGATCCTTGCACGTGGTTGATTGTGTTCCGTTTGCTTGTTTGTCTTGTTTGGGTAGAGCCGGGAGACGAGTACGCTAACGAGGAGCCCGTTGAGTTTGCTTTTGAGGATCCAGTCAACTCTGACAACTTTGCAGGTAAGATGATCATACCCTCGAAATAACTACTATCTTTGCTATGCTAGATTGCTCGCTCTTTTGCTTTGCCAATGCTACGATGCCTACCACTTGCTTTCAAGCCTCCCCAAATTGCCATGTCAAACCTCTAACCCACCATGTCCTAGCAAACCCTTGATTGGCTATGTTACCGCTTTGCTCAGCCCCTCTTATAGCGTTGCTAGTTGCAGGTGAAGATTGGAGGCCGTTCCTTGTTGGGACATTTATTTACTTGTTGGGATATCATTATATTGCCATGTTATCTTAATGCATCTATATACTTGGTAAAGGGTGGAAGGCTCGGCCTCTCGCCTAGTGTTTTGTTCCACTCTTGGCGCCCTAGTTTCCGTCATATCGGTGTTATGTTCCCGGATTTTGCGTTCCTTACACGGTTGGGTTATAATGGGAACCCCTTGATAGTTCGCCTTGATTAAAGCTTTTCCAGCAATGCCCAACCTTGGTTTTACCATTTGTCACCTAGCCTCTTTTCCCTTGGGTTTCCGGAGCCCGAGGGTCATCTTATTTTAGCCCCCCCGGGCCAGTGCTCCTCTGAGTGTTGGTCCAACCGAGCGATGCCCGGGGCTACCAGGGGCAACTCTGGGCTGGCCTACCCGACGTCTTGCTCATCCGGTGTGCCCTGAGAACGAGATATGTGCAGCTCCTATCAGGATTTGTCAGCACATTTGGGTGGTGTTGATGGTCTTGTTTTAACCTGTCGAAGTGTCTTGAAAAACCGAGATACCGAGTCTGATCGGAACGTCTTGGGAGGAGGTCTATTCCTTCGTTGACCGTGAGAGCTTGTCATGGGCTAAGTTGGGCCTCCCCTGCAGGGATTGAACTTTCGAAAGCCGTGCCCGCAGTTATGGGCAGATGGGAATTTGTTAATGTCCGGTTGTAGATAACTTGAACCTTAACTTAATTAAAATGAATCAACTGAGTGTGTTGCCATGATGGCCTCTTCTCGGCGGAGTCCGGGAAGTGGACACGGTGTTGGAGTAATGCTTGCGTAGGTTGTTCTCTAGTTTCTCGCTCGCGCTTTGCCCCCTCTTATCGCTCTCTTTTGCGAACAGGGTAGCCACCATATATGCTAGTCGCTTGCTGCAGCTCCGCATATATATTTACCTTGCCTTACCTATAATCTTAAATAGTCTTGATCGTGAGGGTGCGAGATTGCTGAGTCCCTGTGGCTCACAGATTACTATTACACCAGATGCAGGGCCTGATGATTCCGCTCTAGGTGACGCGCTTGAGCTCAAGTGGGAGTTCGACGAGGACTCTCAACGTTACTATGTTTCCTTTCCTGATGATCAGTAGTGGTGCCCAGTTGGGGGTGATCGGGACCATGTCGCATGTTGGGTTATCTTCTATTTTGGCGCCGTAGTCGGGCCATGAGTGTTTGGATGATGTAATGTTATTTATGTACCTTGATTGACGTGGCGAGTGTAAGCCAACTATGTTATCTCCCCTTTATTAATTATATTACATGGGATGTTGTGAAGATTGCCTTACTTGCGACATATGCCTTCAATGCGATTATGCCTCTAAGTCGTGCCTCGACACGTGGGAGGTATAGTTGCATCGAGGGTGTTACAGGCCAGACTGTTAGACTATGAAGATACAAGATTGAAGACTTCGTCTCATGTCCGGATGGGACTCTACTTGGCGTGGAAGGCAAGCTTGGCAATACGGATAGGGATATCTCCTCCTTTGTAACCGACCTTGTGTAACCCTAACCCTCTCCGGTGTCTATATAAACCGAAGGGTTTTAGTCCTAGGACAACAATCACAACATACAATCATACCATATGCTAGCTTCTAGGGTTTACCCTCTCTGATCTCGTGGTAGATCTACTCTTGTACTACCCATATCATCAATATCAATCAAGCAGGACGTAGGGTTTTACCTCCATCAAGAGGGCCCGAACCTGGGTAAAACATCGTGTCCCCTGCCTCCTGTTACCATCCGGCCTAGACGCACAGTTCGGGACCCCCTTCCCGAGATCCGCCGGTTTTGACACCGACAGTAGCGATATGGGCATAGGGACAGCAGGGGCATAAAGTGGTGAGGCAGATGTGGTTGCCAAGAGTGGCAAACACTCAGGCAGCATGTCTGCATTTGTCTCATTTTTTCTCACCTCGGTGACATTTTCCTATGCGAGCACATGAAATCTAGACCTGCTCATTCTCAATTGCGTTGTCCCCCAACACCCCTCACTTTTTTCCTTTTTCTACCAAGAGAAAGGTCCACTTCCCCACACCCTTCTCCATCCACCATGCTTTCTTAGCCTTTTCAACCAAGAGACCAGTTGGGTAGCCAATATCTACTACTTTCCCCTGTTTCCTCTTAGAACCAAGTCCTCGATTCATGCTACATCTTTCCCACTTTCTTCCATGTTTGAACCAACTCTTAGATTCGACTGTATGAACTAGCTTTACCTCTAATAATAGTAGAAGTCTAGGTGGCTTTGGAACAGCCGACGGAAGTAGAAAAAGATCCACACGCAAACACGTGGGGAGCTGGGGCACTAGAGCAGGGCAGGTTTCGAAGGAATATATACCTGAGGGTCGTCGGCATGTGGCAAAGACAGCGTTGGGAGGCCGCATCTTGGCCACAATACCGCAGGGAGGAAGAAGGGGTCGAAGGCCCTCCCGAGCCGACGCTCTCTCGGAGAGAACGGCCTGGCCGCGGATCGGGATGCGCGGGCAGCCGTTGGTCTCCTCCCTCGCCGCCGACGACAGCGTGAACGATGCACCTACACCCCTGCCCCTGTCGAGGTAGTCCGGCTTGATTTGTGACCAGCCGTGAGCACAGAGAGAGTGTGGCCACCTATGTCTTGCTTAGATCTGGAGAGCATGAGAGAGTGAAAGAGAGGAACCCTAGTAAAGCAAGCGCTAAGGCTCATGCTTATATATATAGTGGAGTGATTTTGTTGTACCAGCTTCAAAAAAATGCGCTCCTACGTGTACCCGTGAGTGGGTGTGAGATAACTAGTGCATGCGTGCACCACTTCTCTTCATGAGAGTACAATATACTATGCCCAAAGAACTTTCGCCACAAGAGTAATAGTATAATTTTGTGATGTGTGAGCTAAAATAAAAGGTGTGTGGCGTCTTTTGTTTTTTAGAAGTTCTGAGGGTAGGGTGTGAATAGCACATATGTGTGTGACGTCTACCTGCAGATAGACAGTGGGTGTGAGAGGACACGTGAGAGTCGTGACTCGTGAGGGTGCGTGTGTGCATGAGAGAGAAGGGGCATGTATCAATGCAATGCATGTGTCCGTAAATCATTATCCGACAAACGTTCGCCACAAGCCTTTTCCTGACGAATGTCGTAAGAACCGTTAGATCGGCATCTGACAGTGTCAGTTTTCCCATGTCATTTAATAGAGCAGCCACTCCTCCTACACACAAATCTTCCATGTGAGTGTTAGCAACTGTCGTATGCTCCTCCCTCCATTCCAAAATGCAGTGCATATAGCTTTATTGAAAATTCGAACCTCGCAAACTTTTGCTGAGTTTTCGTGTACCAAAATGCACATATAGAATACCCAGTATATATCATTTCATTCATCTTCGAGAGGTAACTATAAAGATGGGGGAGGATTCTACAAAGAAAGACCATCGTATCACCTGCAGCAATTTCAACCATCCTTTGGTGTGGAGGAATATCATAGGAACTCTATATGATATGATTTTTATAGGATTTTTTCCTTTAGAGCCAATTGGTTCATAGGAATAGATTCATATACTCCGCATTTCAAAGGAAATAAACATGATATCATTTTTATAGCTTTAGAGCCACTTGGTTCATATGAATGGATTCCTATACTCCCATAATTCAAAGGAAAATAAACATTAGCGTATATTCAATAGAAAAGTTCCTATGATGTGAACCAAATGACATCTCTTTTCTAATCCCTCTTAGGAATTGAGATACATGTCATCTCTAGATTCAATAGAAAAGTTCCTATGATGTGAACCAAATGACATCTCTTTTCCAATCCCTACTCATAGGAATTGAGATACATGTCATCTCTTTCCCTACAACTTCCATGTATACATCTTCTATTCCTAAATAGCTAGTACAACCCACTAGTAGCTTTTTTCCTAGACAAGCAACTATGGCACAAGAACACGTCATGCATGCAAGTCATAAATCACATTTTTTCTACTCTATGCATGCAAGCACCACATCATCAATTCATGCATGTTACTCATAAGTTATTTCTTGCATTAAATTTTGTATTGACAATGTATGTGCTAGTCACGTGCACTAATATGTAGTTCACATTCACATTTTTGTTAGAAATATCATTCTTTTAACTGCAATTCATTTTTTCTCTTTGTACTCCCTCCGTCTAGGAGTGTAATTCATCTTTCGAAAACCAAATAATCCCAAAACACTTTGGCATGGTACATTAACTCCCTCCTCGTTTCTTGTTTCATGACATATCAACCAATAAGAGATGTGGGTCGTGCATGCTTTCAATGGCTTGAGACTTTCAAACATGACATGTAGTGGTTAATTCATTGCATGGAATGCTATTAACTAGCAAAAAACCTAAGATGACTTATACACCTAGACGGAGGCAGTATTACATTTTTTCATTTTAAGCATACATTCACTTCCCATTAGTTATAGATGTTTTTGGAGGAACTTTTATGCATTATCTATACCTATACCCCTATATAGTGTGCAAATAACTTTGAAAGATGGTCGTCGGATGAAGCTAATCCGACGGTGTAGAGATGGCAAATCCGAGCACTACTGGCTATTGGATATCATCAACATTCCACCAGATTTTGCCACATGTACAATCTAGAAGACTCCATGGTTGAACTTAAGCATAATGCACAAACCTCAAAACACAGGCACTTCTCCTTTGTTCTAGAATCTTCCGTATCATAATTGCCCAAAAAAATTCTAAATGAATTGCCATTATTTGTTTTTCACTTTATGCTTTACAATGCACAATCCCATGAATCTTAACCTTTTTATAAAACTAATTGATTTTGAATGAGATGAACTATAAGAACTAAATGAACATCTACATCATGCATATATGACTCAAAGCTTTACATGCTATAGTGTGTATTTATTTATAATTTGGTTTCCAAATCTCATGCGTTCAATGCATGTGTACCTTACTAGTTTTGAGTAGAGTAGCAAATTTCATGCGGCCGCGGGTATATCAAAATGCAGCGCCCATGCATCATTGCCTTTCAGTCGAACCTACATCCACAAATTTTTGTACATATATCTCCACTAGTCCCCGACTCAAAATGTTGCCTCGTTCCCGTAAAACCAAGAGGCCCACACATATTAAGGCATCGACTCAAACTCCAATCCCTCTCCCGTTTACTATGACGTGGCCCCGCATGTCGTAGTAGTCCTACAAACCCTACCGCCGCACGCATCATCGGTTTTATTCAAGAGGACGAGGGAGAGGCGGATTTGTAGTGGAGGCGCTTTAAAAAATGGATTTGTAGTGGAGGCCCCTACCCTAGGGTGCCCTAGGTAGCTGCCGCACGCATAATTGGTTTTCACTTTTCTTTATGCTCTTGCACCCTAGAGTGAAATGATGGTTGCTTCGTCCGTCCAGCTTAATGCGGGAAAGGTGGGGCTTTGTGATTTGACCCCTCATTGCTCATTTACTACTACTGCGACGCTACAAATGGGGTGCCTCCAAGTCCAACCGCTGCTCTGAACTATAATTTGGTGCATCGCACGTGGAACAAGATGGTGGATGACCCACATGTTGGCCAAAGGGGTCATGTTAAGTGTGTCACCATTTAGTGTGCGGACTGACCCTGCTTGAGTTGCTACGCCAACACGACAGGAGCAGCCTGCCACTTGGTTTTGCTGCTTGGTGAATCCTGACTATATTGATCTAAAAAGATACGTGTCGTGGTTCTAACTCTGACAGTGATGTAGAGGGGTATGTATGGAGAGGCTAGATCTCAGCTATTGGGAAGTTGTAAACACACCAAGATGTACGAGTTCAGGCCCTTCGCGGAGGAAGTAACAGCCCTACGTCTCGGTGCCCGGAGGCGGTCGACTGGATTACTGGCGTGTGAATAACAGGGGTGCGAACCCTTCATACTGAGGAGGGGGGTGGCTTATATAGAGTTCGCCGGCCCTCTCCTGCCCTCAGTAATGCAGGGTTTAAGGTACATTTAAGGTTGGGCATTACTGGTAACGCCCCTAATAAAGTGCTATAATGACCATAAAGACTACTTAACAGCTGACCATTTGCCTGCGGAGTGACTATAGGTCTCCTGGCGGTCGAGTGATTGACTTCATGGTCGAGTGATAGCTTTCTGGTCGAGTGTCTTGAGTCCGTCGAGTGGGATACCTTCAAGTCGATTGAAAGGTGACTTCTCCTAGGGATGTCCTAGGGTAGGGCTCCTTGGACAGGTCCGTGCCCCTACCCTAGGTACATGTCTTCATCATTAGCCCCCGAATGGATCGAGGTTAGAGTGGGGAAAGAGTTGGAGATCTTTCCGACTGGTTCTTTGGGTTACGCGAGCGCCTCGTTTTGGGTCAATCATCATGGATGACGTTGCCAACCTTTTTCAGTCGCCTTGATCCATTCCACGGATGACATACTGAGCGCCGGCGCGATTGGGGTCTTCTGTTTTGAAAAGTTGTTCTGTGGCCCGCGGATGTCGCAGGATTCGGATTTTGGGAAGCGCGCGGGACGGGAGCAGCCATAGTAATCGGAAGCGATAAAGCGGAAGCTCCTCAATCCCCGCGTCGCCTTTTTCGCCACGTACTGCGCGCGCGTCTACTGCGGGATTTGACTGGATAGCCTGGGCCTACCAGTCAGCCACTCGGAAGTGGTCCCTTATAAATCGCCGGCTCGGGGTTTCCAAGCAGTGCGCTCTCTTCTCCTCCTTTCTTCTTCCTCTCTCCCTTCGCAAGTCCTTCCGCCACCTCCGTTCTCGCCCCAGCGCAGCAGGCCCGTGCGAGACTTCGCCGGCGACGATGACGAAGGGCAAGACCTCCGCTTTGGAGCGCGCGAAGAAGGCGGCGGCGCAGGGGAAGGGGAAAAGATCTGCTCGGGGCGGATCCTCCTCAAGGTCCGCTCTGCCCAAGGGCTGGATCCAGGGCGATTGGATGCCGTCAGTGATCCGGCAAGAGGATCTCGACGACATGGTCGAGGGGGGAGTCATTCCCCACGAGGTTGCGCATCTTCCGGGGAGAGAGATCGAACCTCAACCCCGCGATGGTGAGTGCGTCCTCCTAGCCACCCACATCGACCGAGGGTTTTCTCTCCCGCCCCATCCTTTTTTCTGAAGCTTCTTGAACTTCTTCGGAGCGCAGCTCCACCACTTTACTCCCAACTCCATTGTATACCTTGCCGCTTTCATTTCCATGTGTGAGGCTTTCTTGGGTTGCCGCCCCCATTGGGGACTTTTCAAGCACATCTTTACCTGCCGTTCTCAATCGGTCAAGAAGGCCAAGTCGAGTGACGAGAGGACGCAGGTGATCCAGTTGTGCGGGGGCTTGGCGATCCAAACGAGGGGGAAGAGTTGTTTTCCATCCATTACTTTCCCGGAGTCGGTCCGCGGTTGGCAGGCGACCTGGTTCTACTGTCAGGACCAGGCGACCCCAGGACAGTCGACTGGTCTCCCCCCTTTCTCACTCGACCGATCTGAAAAACCTGCTTCTCTAAAAGTGGCGCCGGAGGAAAGGGCCCAAGTCAAAGTGCTGGCCGGTCGAGTGGTTGAGCTTGTCTGTGAGGGCGTGACAGGCATGGATTTGCTAGAGGTCTTCCTCCGGAGGCGCATCCAACCGCTCCAGGCTCGTGACCACCCTATGTGGCTGTACTCGGGTCTTGACGACACCACTCGGATCCACCCGGAGGAGGTCACTGATGAGATGCTGGAGGGGTGGCTGTCGAGCATCACAGGAAACAAGGACAACCCCCGAGGAGCCAGGAGGGTAATTCAACTCGACAACTCGTACGACGTGGACCAGGTATGTCTCTATGCTCCTGACTGAGATCTTGTTTTCCGCATTGGTCTTCTTTGAGTTAGTCGATTGACTTTCGTCTTGTCTATTGTTTTCCAGGCGACCACCGAGATGTACTCGACGCCGAACGGGGCTCAGGAGCCAACTGAGGAAGGGGAGGCGAGCGGAGGTGAGAGTGGGGACGACCAAGGCGAGTGGGAGTCCGACGGTGAAGGAGAGGGGGACAACAACGTCGACTCCAGCGAAGAGGAGGAGGAGGAGGTCAAACCCCCTCGCCCAGAGGGGCGGTCCAAGCACACACACGACCCAGCGCGGGAACGTGGCAAGGCGACTGCTTCTGTTGGGCAGTCGTCGAAACGCCCTCGGACCTCTTCTCCTACGCCGACTGGGAAGGTTCCCAACCACCCACGCACGATGCTGTCCAAGCCGCCCAAGGCTCTGCCCAAGATGAAGATAGCTGTCCCTACCATTTCCGGGTAATAATAAAACTTGCTTTCCTTCGTCGACCATGGACAGATCCTTGGTCGATTCATTGAGCCAACTGACTGACTTTCAAGATTTGCAGCGCTGCTACTTCTGAGGTCTCCGCCAAGGACGACGACCAAGAGATGGAGGATGCTGTTACCTCCAACCCTGGTACGATTACTGACGTTCTGCTTTGAGTCGACTGATCATTTATTGCAACTCTGGTCGATTGAACTTTTCCTTTGTAGCCCCTCCTCATGTTATCGACCTCCCGGATGACGACGACAACGGTCCGTTGAGAGTGAGGAGGCACAAGAGGGCGTCGGCTAACAAGACCCCCCCAATCCGCTCCGGCGTCCGAGGCCGTGGCTCGGTATGGTGGTGACACCACTCGGGCTTCTGTGACCTTCGTCGTTCCTCTGGCGAGTGCGCGGCCCTCGTCGTCGACTGCGGATCCGTCTTTGCTTTTTGCCGCATACCCCGTCCCTGAGGACCAAGCGGCTGCTGCAAAGGAGGCTATACGCCAGGCAGGGATCATGATGGAGCAAGTGAAGATGGCTCGGGAGGCCAGCCAAGCAGCCTATGACGCGAGTTCGGCTCTTCAGAGAAACGTCCAGGTCAGTCGACTCAACACTTGATCTATTATGATATGCTGTTTGAAGAGTCTCTTTTCCAAAGATCTTTTGTATCTGTATCTGTACACCCACTGGGTGTGTCTGCCAATTCTTGGACGAGTGGGGGCACGCTAAGTGCACCCACTGGGTGTAGTCCCCGAGACTACGGTGGACTGCTGGCAGTCGACTGTAGTCTTTACATTGTGTTGTTGTAGCTGTATGTCTTCACTCGGTTTGGTCGGGCCAGCTCGAGTGGAACTGTATCCGGTCGACTGCGGGCAGTCGACTTTTTCTCTCTTTCTCTTTTTTT
This sequence comes from Triticum urartu, assembly GCF_056163025.1. Classification (NCBI taxonomy): domain Eukaryota; kingdom Viridiplantae; phylum Streptophyta; class Magnoliopsida; order Poales; family Poaceae; genus Triticum; species Triticum urartu. Next base: position 564,344,673 of record NC_141875.1, read on the forward strand.
TGGTCGAACCAGTGGGGGCACGCTGAGTGCACCCACCCGCAGTCGACTTTTTCTCTCTTTCTCTTTTTTTGGTCGAACCAGTGGGGGCACGCTGAGTGCACCCACTGGGTGTAGTCCCCGAGACTATTGTCGAATGTTTTTGATTCGGCTATAGTCTTAGAAACGTCATCATTGTCTCTTGGTTGCTCGGAAGCAACTTGTCTTGGACGTCTGTCGACTGATTTTTCTTTTTACAGAAATCTTGCGAACTTGTAGCTCGCTATACTGAGTTGGAGAATCAGCAGATCCAGCTCAACCTTAACCTGAAGCTTGCTCAGGAGAATTTGAAGAAGGCGCAAGAAGAAGCAAAAGGTATTGCTGGTGAGGTTCTCCATTCTTAACAGGTGGCTTTTCTTTCTTGTCCATTCTTGATGTTGGTTCCACTCGACGCGCTGCAGATAAACTGGAGGAAGCTCTGAAGAAGAAGGATCAAGACCTTGCAGAGGCACAGAAGGAGGCCTCGAGCAAAACGAAGCTCGCAGAAGAGAAATTGGCTTCGGTCGGAGCTCTTGAACAGGAGAACTCCAGACTGAAAACTGCTCTCGAGACAACTAATCAAGATGCCAGTCGACTGAAGAAGGAGAAGATGGCTTTGCACGACAAGGCGGGCGAGCTGGCGGGGAAGGCAAAAGATCTGGAGGCTTATCTCGGAGGACTCGCCAAGAAGTTGTTCGTCATGCTCGAAGGTAATTATCCCAACCCGGCTGTCTTGTAGTTGCCGAGCCCGCGTACGGCCACTGTCTTATTCTTGAATCGTGTTTGCAGAATTCTGCCAGAGCTTCGAAGAGGAAACTAGTCGAGTGGAGCCAGGCTTGGATCCCGCCAATTCTCTCGTGAAGGACGAGGCTGCTATGAACGTGCTCCGACTGGAGTCTCGTGTTACCAGCGTCGTTGATTATCTTGCTCGGCTGAAGGCTGCGATGTCGCGGATCGACACATCACTCTGGCCCGGAATGACACTTCAGAACGACCTCGAGTCCCTGATGGTCCGACTGAATGAAGTCCCGGGTCGAGTGGCGGAATGGAAGAAATCTTCTGCTAGATGTGGTGCTGATGTCGCTCTGTCTCTGGTCCGCGTCCATTGCAAGGAGGTGCGAGAAGAAAAGTTGGCCGCCATCCAAGTTGCCAATACCAGGAAGCACAACTTTCAGGACTTCATGGAGACTTTTATTGCTGCTGCCACTCATATTGCAGATGGGATCGACTTGGACAAGTTCGTCGCCCCTTCCAGTCCTCCTCCTGAGGAATGAAAAACTTCTATGCTTCACTTTAAATTTGCCTCGGAATGCCGAGTGGATTTGTAACCGTTAAACTCCGCCGAGCTGAGGGCTTGAGTACTTTGATCTGAGGTCTGGGACCTTTTAGGCTTTATCTGATCTTGATTTGTCGTTGAATATCTTCATGGTTTGATTCGTCGAGTGGATCTTGATCATCACTCGGAATAACCTTGTATTTGCGGCGCAGCTCCAAAGGGGAAGGTAGCAGTCGACTCGCGGATTGGGTTGTGTCTTGTACTTAGGCGAGCACTGGGCTGTAGCTAAGCCTCCGAGTGAGAGGTTTGCTCTCCACTCGGTAGGATTTTTAAACACTTAGGCGAGCACTGGGCTGCAGCTAAGCCTCCGAGTGGGAGGTTTGCTCTCCACTCGGTAGGATTTTTAAACACTTAGGCAAGCGCTGGGCTGCAGCTAAGCCCCCCAGTGGGAGGTTTGCTCTCCACTTGGTAGGATTTTTTCAAACTTAGGTGAGTGTCTGACTGCAGCTAAGCCTCTAAGTGAGAGAACTTAGGCGAGTACTGGACTGCAGCTAAGCCCCCTAGTGGGAGGTTTGCTCTCCACTCGGTAGGATTTTTAAACACTTAGGCGAGCGTTGGGCTGCAGCTAAGCCCCCGAGTGGGAGGTTTGCTCTCCACTCGGTAGGATTTTTAAACACTGAGGCGAGCGCTGGGCTGCAGCTAAGCCCCCGAGTGGGAGGTTTTCTCTCCACTCGGTAGGATTTTTAAACACTTAGGCGAGCGCTGGGCTGCAGCTAAGCCCCCGAGTGGGAGGTTTGCTCTCCACTCGGTAGGATTTTTAAACACTTAGGCGAGCGCTGGGCTGCAGCTAAGCCCCCGAGTGGGAGGTTTGCTCTCCACTCGGTAGGATTTTTACATACTTAGGCGAGCGCCTGACTGCAGCTAAGCCTCTAAGTGAGAGAACTTAGGCGAGTACTGGACTGCAGCTAAGCCCCCGAGTGGGAGGATTGCTCTCCACTCGGTAGGATTTTTTCAAACTTAGGCGAGTGCCTGACTGCAGCTAAGTCTCTAAGCGAGAGAACTTAGGCGAGTACTGGACTGCAGCTAAGCCCCCGAGTGGGAGGATTGCTCTCCACTCGGTAGGATTTTTTCAAACTTAGGTGAGTGCCTGACTGCAGCTAAGTCTCTAAGTGGGAGAACTTAGGCGAGTACTAGACTGCAGCTAAGCCCCCGAGTGGGAGGTTTGCTCTCCACTCGGTAGGATTTTTTCAAACTTAGGCGAGCGCTGGGCTGCAGCTAAGCCTCCGAGTGGGAGTCTGGCCCTCCACTCGGTAGGATTTTTCGAACTTAGGCGAAACGGATTCGCAGCTAAGTCACCCACTGGGGGATTTCGTAAGCAAACCGAAGTGACAGCAATTATTGGAACACTCTTGTCTTTGATAAAAATAAACTGCAGAAATTTTTCTTATTACATCTCGTCCAAGGGAGAACTCAAGTGTAAAAGGGGCGGAGTAGTTCCGCATTCCAAGCTCGTGGCTCGTCGATCTGGCGATCAGCATTGTAGAGGTGATACGCTCCATTGTGGAGGACTTTGGTGATGATGAAGGGGCCTTCCCAAGTAGGATCAAGCTTGTGTGGTTTCTGTTGATCCACTCGGAGGACCAAATCTCCTTCTTGGAAGGCTCGACTCTTCACATTCCGGGCGTGGAATCGACGCAAGTCTTGCTGATAAATGGTCGATCTGATCATGGCCATCTCCCTCTCTTCTTCTAGGAGGTCGACTGCGTCTTGCCGGGCCTGTTCTGCTTCATCTTCGGTGTAAAGCTCGACTCGGGGCGCGTTGTGAATAAGATCACTTGGCAGAACTGCTTTGGCTCCATAAACCAGAAAGAATGGAGTTCTTCCAGTCAACCGGTTAGGGGTGGTCCTCAATCCCCACAGAACTGACGGAAGCTCGTCGACCCAAGCACCTGCCGCATGCTTGAGATCACGCATCAGTCGAGGCTTTAGTCCTTTGAGAATCAGACCATTTGCTCTTTCAGCTTGTCCATTCGACTAGGGATGGGCGACCGATGCGTAGTCGACTCGAGTGCCTTGAGAGGCGCAAAAAGCTCTGAACTTGTCCGAATCAAAGTTTGACCCATTGTCAGTGATGATGCTATGCGGGACTCCATATCTGAATGTTAGCCCTCTGACGAAACTGATAGAAGTGCAAGCATCAAGATTCTTGATAGGCTTAGCTTCAATCCATTTGGTAAACTTGTCGACTGCCACAAGCACATGAGTGAAACCACTTTTGCCTGTTCTCAGTGGACCAACCATGTCTAGTCCCCAGATAGCAAAGGGCCAGACGAGTGGAATGGTCTTCAGGGCTGACGCAGGCTTGTGTGACATGTTGGAGTAGAACTGGCACCCTCCACACTTGTCGACTATCTCTTTTGCCATCTCATTTGCTCTAGGCCAGTAAAATCCCGCTCGGTATGCTTTAGCCACAATGGTCCGAGAGGACGCATGGTGACCACAGGTCCCCGAGTGGATATCATCAAGGATTATCCGACCCTCTTCTGGTGTTATGCACTTCTGACCAATTCCAGTCGCGCTTTCTCTATACAACTGCCCCTTTATGACTGTGAAGGCCTTGGATAGGCGGACGATCTGTCAAGCCTCTTCCTCGTCCTCCGGGAGTTCTTTCCTTAGGATATACGCGATGTACGGTATCGTCTAGTTGGGAGTGATTGCCAAGACTTCCATGATTAGGTCGACCACAGCAGGAACTTTGACTTCAGTCGGATCTGTGGCACTTTTCGGCTGTGGGGCTTCTTCTGTAAAAGGATCTTCTTGGACCGACGGCGAGTGAATGTGCTCCAGGAACACGTTGCTGGGAATGGCTTCTCTCTTGGAGCCTATCTTTGCCAAATCGTCAGCTGCCTGATTTTTTAGTCGGGGGATGTGATGAAGCTACAACCCCTCGAATTTCTTTTCTAGCTTTCTCACTGCATTGCAATAACCAGTCATAGCCGGACTTCTGACGTCCCACTCCTTCATCACCTAATTAACCACCAAATCTGAGTCTCCATAGACCATGAGGCGACGGACGCCGAGTGAAATGGCCATGCGCAACCCGTACAAAAGTGCTTCATATTCTGCTTCATTATTGGAGGAATCAAAGTGAATCTGCAGAACATATCTGAGCTTATCTCCTTAGGGGGAGACTAGAACTACTCCAGCACCGGAACCATTCAGCATCTTAGATCCATCGAAGAACATGGTCCAGTGCTCCGAGTGAACTTGAGTCGGAAGTTGCTGTTCAATCCACTCGGTGATGAAATCTGCGATTGCTTGGGACTTGATAGCCTTCTTTGCTTCAAACTTGATATCTAAGGGAAGGAGTTCAATCGCCCACTTGGCCACTCGACCAGTTGCATCTCTGCTATGCAGAATCTCTGACAATGGGGCGTTGCTGACGACTGTAATGGAGTGGTCAGAGAAGTAATGTGCAACCTTCTTCGTGGTCATGTAAATCCCATATACAAGCTTCTGATAGTGAGGGTATCTTTGTTTTGAAGGGTCAAAACTTCAGACAGATAATAGACTGGGCGCTGAACTCTGAAGGCCTTTCCTTCTTCTTCCCACTCGACCATAAGTACTGTACTGACAACTTGTCCTGTGGCTGCAATGTAAAGCAGTAGAGGCTCTTTGCTGATTGGGGCAGCAAGCACCGGCTGGGTGGAGAGCAGAGCTTTGAGCTCTGCAAATGCTGCGTCAGCTTCTGGAGTCCACTCGAACTTGTCAGACTTCTTCATCAGTCGGTAAAGAGGCAACGCCTTTTCACCGAGACGAGAAATGAATCGACTTAGAGTGGCCAAGAAGCCTGTAAGCTTTTGGAATCGTGCACGCGTATAGGATGCTTCATCCGGAGTATGGTGCCAACTTTTTCAAGATTGGCATCGATCCCCCGTTCGGAAACGAGAAAACCGAGTAACTTTCCACCTGGAACTCCGAATGTGCACTTTGATGGATTGAGCTTGATATCATATCTCCTGAGGTTAGCAAAGGTTTCGGCAAGGTCAGTCGGTAGGTCGGAACCTTTCCGTGACTTAACCACAATATCATCCATGTATGCCTCTACGTTCCGACTGATCTGAGTGAGCAAACACTTCTGAATCATCCTCATGAACGTGGCTCTAGCATTCTTGAGGCCGAAGGGCATGGTGACATAACAGAAGCACTCAAATGGGGTGATGAAAGCCGTTTTGATCTCGTCAGGTCCATACAGACGGATCTGATGGTACCCTGAATAAGCATCTAGAAAAGACAAACGCTCACACCCCGCGGTCGAGTCCACTACCTGGTCGATGCGGGGGGGAGGGAAATGATCTTTCGGGCAGGCCCGATTGATATGTTTGAAATCAATGCACATGCGAAGTGACTTGTCCTTCTTGGGGACCATGACAACATTGGCGAGCCACTCGGAGTGGTAGATCTCTCGGATGAACTCTGCTGCTAAGAGCCGAGCCACCTCCTCGCCAATAGCTTTCCTCTTCTGGACGGCGGACCGTCGAAGATGTTCTTTCACGGGCTTGAACTTCGGGTCGACTCATAGACGGTGCTCAGCCAGCCCCCTGGGAACTCCAGGCATGTCAGAAGGCTTCCATGCGAAGACGTCCCAGTTCTCACAGAGGAACTGGATGAGCGCTTCTTCCTATTTGGAGTCGAGCGTCGTCGAGATGTGAGTCGGAGCAGCGTCGGGGTCGGTCGGGTGAATGTGAGTTGTATTAGTTTCACCAGACGACTGAAAAGCAGATTCTGAAGCAGGCTTCTTGGCTCGTAGCAGTTCACTCGGATCAGCAGTCTTCTAGTACTCTTGTAGCTCAACAACTGCCATCTGAGCATCAGCAATCTTCGATCCTTTCTGAAAACACTCTTCTGCTTTCTTCCGATTGCCGATAACGGTGATCACACCTCTGGGGCCGGGCATCTTCAACTTGAGATACACATAGCATGGTCGAGCCATGAAGCGTGCATAAGCTGGCCGGCCCAGAATAGCATGATAAGCACTTTGGAAGTCCACAACCTCAAATGTCAACTTTTCCCTGCGGTAATTCTTTGAATCACCGAAAACCACGTCGAGAGCAATCTGGCCGAGTGACTCAGCTTTCTTTCCAGGAATGACTCCATGGAAGCTCATGTTGCTGGCACTGAGCCTGGACATCGGAATGGCCATCCCTTTCAATGTTTCAGCATACAATATGTTCAGGCCACTGCCACCATCCATCAGGACTTTGGTCAGTCGAGTGCCTTCGACAACTGGGTCGACCACCAAAGCTTGCCTCCCAGGGGTGGCAATGTGCGTAGGGTGATCGGACTGGTCGAATGTGATGGCAGTCTGAGACCACTTCAGATAACTAGGTGTCGTCGGAGCAACCATATTGACCTCACGGTTAATGACTTTCAGTCGACTTTTGCTTTCGATATCAGCAAAAATCATCAGGGTGGAATTGATTTGGGGGTATCCATCGTCACTGTCTTCCTTGTCCTCGACTCTGTCCGACTCTTTTTCCTTATCCTTGGACTGTTTGCCCTGAAACTGCTGGATCAGGAGTCGGCACTGTCGAGTGGTATGCTTTGGGTAAATGAAATTACCCTCTTCATCTTTCTTGGTGTGGATGTGACATGGCAGATCCAAAACATCATTTCCATCCTGATCCTTGACTTTCTTGGGCTTCCAGGTGCCCTTGGGTTTTCCCTTGAAGTTTCCCTGGGCTATGGCCAGGGCCTCCCCAGGAGCGGCTGGCTCGGCCTTCCGCTTCTGTTTCCGACTGGAGTTTCCTCCGGTTTCTTGGGCGACTGCCTTGTGCTTGCCACTCCGGAGTCGGTCCTCGTCTTCACCATTAGCGTACTTGGTGGCAATCTCCATCATCCAATTCAGAGACATCTCTCCAGTTCGACCGAACTTCAGATTCAACTCTCTGTATTTAACGCCTTCCTTGAAGGCACAAACTGCTTGATGGTCTGGCACATTCTCAACCGAGTGATGCAGTGTGATCCGCCCCTAGATGTATTCCCTCAGAGTTTCATTCGGCTTCTGCATGCAAGACCGCAACTCGGTAAGGCCTGCAGGTCGCTTGCATGTTCCTTCAAAGGTTGTGATAAACACTCGGGAGAGGTCCTCCCAAGTGTAAATGCTGCTGGGTGCCAACTGATTTAGCCACGCTCTGGCTGAGCCCTCTAACATGAGAGGCAAATGCTTCATGGCCACGTCATCATTGCCACCGCCAATCTGTACAGCCACTCGGTAATCTTCGAGCCAAGTGTCAGGCTTAGATTCACCGGTGAACTTGCTGATTCCAGTCGCCAGCCTGAAATTGGGAGGAATCACTGCGGCTCTGATGGCTCGACTGAAACACTCTGGCCCTGAAACACGTATTCTGCTGCTGGAGGGTGCATCTCTGTTCTGGCCTTCCCGATGAGCCCTGTTCCTGTCAACCAAGCCTTGAACGAGGACAGATCTCGCGTCAAAGCCTGGGTCCCTGGGGTCGACGGAAATCCTCTGCCCAACGCTATGAGGGCGCCTGTCATCTCGATGTCGAGGCGCATATGACCCACTCCTCGGGGGAGGGGTTGGCACTCGACATCGATCATCACGATCGGATCGGTGATCATACTGCTCATTCCTTCTGTAGTGATCATGCCGGTCGCCACGTCCCTCATGCCTCGGGGGCGACCGCGGGCTGTGAGCCGACTGGACTGTATCTGTTGCAACGGATCGACTATGGATCCTATTCCGCAACTGGGAAACAGCAGAATTCTGGTTTCCCACCGCCCGGAGCAACGCCCTGATCTGTAACAAGCCCCTGCCAGCCTCCGACTGGGAGGGCTGAATCGATTCTGCTATACGGGCCGCGGCGGCCAAATTCTGAACTGGGGTTCGGTATACCTGCGTTGGTGGGAAGAGCTAGCGTCGACTAGACTCGGGAGCCCGCTGATGCGCTTGCTCGTCGAGTGCTCGCTGGAGATTCTCCAGTCGAGTGCGCTCGGCCAAATTAGCCAAGCGCGCGTCCTCTAAGGCCCGGGCCTTGGGGGACTCTCCGACGATAGGGGTGTGGAGGGCGTCCGTGTTCCGGCGGCGAAGCTCCTCTCGCTGTGATGACGTGAGAGGTTCGGGGAGATACTCATCGTGGGGATGCGACGGGTCGCCCCCACCCGCGCCTCCACCAGCGCGAGGGAAACCGGGAGGACTGTGCATTCCATCGACCGCCAAGATCTCAGCCGCGGGGTCGCTGCTGTCGCACTCGGATGCGGTCTCCGCGGAGCCAGTCGACAGGTCGAACAGGCCGCAGAGGGATTCGTCGGGCTCGATTGCCGCGATTTGCGGGGCGGCCGACTGGCGAGCCACGGCGTGCCTCACTCACCTCTGCAGTGTCGACCGACCGGAGCGCTTGCGCCGGTGGGAGACAGAGCGGGGGGACGATACGGGGCCGACCGATACTGGGTCGACGGCTGCCGCAGGAGGACGCCACGAACGCATGCACGGAAATGCGTCGCACCGCGGACGGGGAGCGCGTCGATGTCGAGTGGTGCCTCCTGAAGCCAGGCGGAGTCGTCGGCGATGAACGTGAGCGCGCCGAGGCGGATCTTGCGGCCCTCCACCAAAACTCCGCACGAAACCATGATCAAAGTGATCGGAAAAATCGCAACTTCTCCAATCAGGCGCTAAGATTCCTGCCCCACGGTGGGCGCCAACTGTCGTGGTTCTAACTCTGACAGTGATGTAGGGGGGTATGTATGGAGAGGCTAGATCTCAGCTATTGGGAAGTTGTAAACACACCAAGATGTACGAGTTCAGGCCCTTCGCGGAGGAAGTAACAGCCCTTCGTCTCGGTGCCCGGAGGCGGTCGACTGGATTACTGGCGTGTGAATAACAGGGGTGCGAACCCTTCATACTGAGGAGGGGGTGGCTTATATAGAGTTCGTCGGCCCTCTCCTACCCTCAGTAATGCAGGGTTTAAGGTACATTTAAGGTTGGGCATTACTGGTAACGCCCCTAATAAAGTGCTATAATGACCATAAAGACTACTTAACAGCTGACCGTTTGCCTGCGGAGTGACTATAGGTCTCCTGGCGGTCGAGTGGTTGGCTTCATGGTCGAGTGATAGCTTTCTGGTCGAGTGTCTTGAGTCCGTCGAGTGGGATACCTTCAAGTCGATTGAAAGGTGACTTCTCCTAGGGATGTCCTAGGGTAGGGCTCCTTGCACAGGTCCGTGCCCCTACCCTAGGTACATGTCTTCATCAATACGTACTGTACTACCCTCTCTGTCTTGGTTTATAGGGCGTGCATGTAGTTCTCAGTCATCCATTTGACTAACTAAATATGAGTTACCATGTCACAAAAAGTACATCATTGGATTCTTAAGCAGATGTATTTTCTAAACATATACTGTTCATCACATATATAGCCAGTTAAATTATCAACCTAGAATGACGTGCATGCCGTGTAAACCGATACGGAGGAAGTAGTAAAAATGAGGTGATTTTACCGAGCGATGGGCGGGGGAGCATGGCCTGTCATGCGGTCCCATGTGTCATGATGTACCAAGGCGATGTGTGTGTCCCTCTTGAGGCAGAACAATGGCAGAAGCAATACTACGTGGTTTTCTTGAAGGAGATGATGGCGAAGCGGAGTGTGGAATAATGGTTGCTTTGTCCGTCTGGGAAGGTGCGGCATTGTGATTTGACGTCTCATTGTTCATTATTACTACTGGGGAGGTACGACTGGGGTGCATCCCCCCAGCTATTCTACACTTTTATTTGGTGTATGACACGTCGACCCGGTTGTTATATGTCCCACATGTCAGCAAGAGGAGGTACAAAATTCATGAAAGCGAGCGTCGACGGAGGAGTACAAGACATGGCTTGGTTTTTGCTGCTTCGCGCGATCCATCGATACAAACCCGGACAAAAAAGCGAAGGTGGGTCATTTCCCACGCGGCAGGCAGGGGAGTTTGGCATAGTCTGTTCGAGGCAACGAGGCAGGAAGGGAAACAAGCAAATAAAGGTTGAGCGACTTAGTTTTGGGAAAATCTAATTTTACGGAGTACGTACCCACTATGGAGGTAGTATACTACTTACTACTCCCTCGTTTCTGGTTTATAGGGCTCGTCTAAAAAAGTTCATTTTTCCGTTTTATAAGTCTCAATTCTTCTACTAGTAGTAGTAGTAGTACCATCACATGTTGGATTTCGAGGTGCATTGAATCACCCGATGCAAGCATTGTCAAGAGAAAACTCACCATGCATGTAGAAGTTCGTGGAATTTAGTGGTCATGCATGCATTCGTTCTAATTAATGCCTCAGTAAACATAACTTCTTGAGAAAAACGAGCATACATTACTTGTGCAAACTACGAAATTAATTCCACCACTCACCGTCTACCTTGGTTGGAGAGATTATGAAACTGAGCCATAAACTGGAAAGGAGGGAGTAGTAACATAGCCTAGGGTAGCTTGCTGCACCACGGATTCCAAGGAAATTGATGTAGTAGTACTACTCCTATATACCACTGTACTACTCCTACTACTACTAAAAGACATATATTCCAAACAATATGATAATCTCTCTAACCAAGGTAGGGACGGGGAGTAAACGGAGGGAGTAGTAAAACTTTCTCCTCGTCCTATGAGCCACCGCGCGCGTGGGCGAGGGAGCGGGCGTAAGGCATAGTAAGCAAGCTTCACCTCGTCCTGCGAGCCACCGTGTCCATGGGTGGGGGAGACGACGTACTAAGCAAGCTTCTCCTCATTCTGTGAGTTGACGGGACACATCAAAAGTAATATGGACAGAGCATCTCGAGTGTATAGAGCATTGCCTCTAAGGTAGGCCCCACATGGTTTGCCTCTTTTTAACATAACGCGTCAAGTAACAATTTGTTTGTTCACCCATGGTAGACGATCCTCCATCAAGTGGACAACCAGTACACGTGTCAAATTACCACGTGGGCTGCCTTTTCGTATAGAAATGAGCTCCACTGTGTACCCGCGCGGGTGTGGTTGGGAAAGAGAGGGGAGTACGTGCGCCGTGCGTGCACCTCTTCTCTTCGTGCATGTCCCCCACCTACGTGGGTGTGTGTGAGAGAGTGTAACACCCACGATGCGGCTATATCTCCCACGTGTCAAAGCACGACTTAGAGCCATAACCGCATAGTAGGCATGTCGCAAGAGGGGTAATCTTTACACATCCCATGTACTGAATAAGAACGGGATAAAGAGTTGTCTTACAATCGCCACTTCACATAAAACATAAATATAGCATTACATCATCCAGAATACAATCAAGGTCCGACTACGGAACCAAATATAGAAAGACAACCCCAAATGCATAGATCCCCGATCGCCCCAGCTGGGCTCCTCTACTAATCGTCCGGAAAGGAAACATAGGTCCCGAATCCTCGTCGAACTCCCACTTGAGTTCAGTCGCGTCCCCTGCACTAGCATCATCGGCACCTGCATATGGTTTTGGAAGTAATCTGTGAGTCACGGGGACTCAGCAATCTCACACCCTCGCGGTCAAGACTATTTAAGCGTATGGGTAGGAAAAGGTAGTGAGGTGGTGCTACAGCAAGCACTAGCATATATGGTGGCTAACTTACGCAAATGAGAGCGAGAAGAGGAGAAAAGCACGGTCGTGAACTAGAAGTGATCAAGAAGTGATCCTGAAACTACTTACGTTCAAGCATAACACAAGACCCGTGTTCACTTCCCGGACTCCGCCGAGAAGAGACCATCACGGCTACACACGCGGTTGATTCATTTTAATTAAGTTAAGTGTCAGGTTTTCTACAAATGGATATTAACAAATTCCCATCTGCCCATAACCGCGGGCACGGCTTTCAAAAGTTCAAAACCCTGCAGGCGTGTCCCAACTTAGCACATCACAAGCTCTCATGGTCAACGAAGGATATTCCTTCTCCCAGGAAGACCCGATCAGACTCGGAATCCCGGTTACAGGACATTTCGACAATGGTAAAACAAGACCAGCAAAGCCGCCCAAATGTGCCGAAAAATTCTGATAGGAGCTGCGCATATCTTGTTCTCAGGGCACACCGGATTGTCCAAGATTTCAGTAGGCCAGCCCAGAGTTGCCCCTGGTGGCCACTGGCTGCTGACAGGTTGGACCAACACTTAGAGGAGCACTGGCCCGGGGGTTTAAAATAAATATGACCCTTGAGTCCGTGGAACCCAAGGGAAAAGGCTTAGGTGGCAAATGGTAAAACCAAGGTTGGGCCTTGCTGGAGGAGTTTTATTCAAGGCGACCTGTCAAGGGGTTCCCATTATAACCCAACCGCCTAAGGAACGCAAAATCAAGGAACATAACACCGGTATGACGGAAACTAGGGCGGCAAGAGTGGAACAAAACACCAGGCATAAGGCCGAGCCTTCCACCCTTTACCAAGTATATAGATGCATTAAAGTAAACAAGATATAATAGTAATGATATCCCAACAATAAACATGTTCCAACAAGGAACAAACTCCATCTTCACCTACAACTAGCAACGCTATAAGAGGGGCTGAGCAAAGCGGTAACATAGCCAAACAATGGTTTGCTAGGACAAGGTGGGTTAGAGGTTTGACATGGTAATATGGGAGGCATGATATAGCAAGTGGTAGGTATCGCATCATAGCAATAGAGCGAACAACTAGCAAGCAAAGATAGAAGTGATTTCGAGGGTATGGTCATCTTGCCTGCAAAGTTCTCCGAGTTGACGAAAGCCTTATCCTCGTAAGCGTACTCAACGGGTTCCTCGATCACATACTCGTCTCCCGGCTCTACCCAATACAAGCACACAAGCAAAAGACCAACAATCAAACACGGTGCAATGCGCAAGCAACATGATGCAAAACATGGCATGATATGCGCGATGTGATATGCAATGCATATGCGTGCTTCGGAAAGGAAAGATTGAACCAAGCCTCAACTTGGAAAACCAAGTGTGCCGCTGGAAAGATGAGTTGATTTCGGTCGAAATCAATATAAAGATCACCGGAATCGGATGCACGGTTTGCAAATGGCAAGCAAAACAATAATGACACAATTCTGCGATTAACAGCATGATGCCATCTAGAATGCAACAAGAAACTAAGCTACTGCACTCCAACATAGAAACAAAGCATATGGCAGTGATCTACTCAAGATGCTTGACAAAATATGAACACTGAGCTATGGCTAAATCACACAATAGCAGGTTCAAACAAGCATGGCAAAAGTGCAAAAGATATCAGCATCACAGACTTAGTGAAAATAACAACATGCCAGGAATTAACATTAGGAAGACATGTTTAGAGCAATCTAGCAACATGCTACAGGAACATAACATAGCAAAACAAGGCATGGCATGAATCTACTCAAAGAATAGAACAAAAGTCCCTTACTGACCATAAGCCAAAAAGGATCAGAAGATATGATGGCACCCATGTAAACATAGCAAGTTTCGTTAACAGATTCAGACTTAGCAGAAAACTGAGCATGGCATAAACAGAATTATGAAGGCCTCTTTGCGAGCTCGAAACACTCATCACAAAGCCTTGCATGACAAACTAAGCATTCTCCCAGCAAGAAGACATGATCATGAAGCTAACCAAAGTAAGAACAAGCTCATAGCATGCATGGATCAACTACAATAACCTTGGCAAAATTGATTAACATGTAAACAATCTGCCAGGAACATTTTATAGCAAAAGTAGAGCAAGACTTAAACATGCTAGGGCACTCCATAATTGCAAACAGGGGCATGGATGGATAGAGCATAACCATATGTCAAAATCATCCTTACTGAAGATACTCAAAACAAGCATGGATCACTCTGTAGCATCATGGATACATGGCATAAAAATAACAACAGGGAAAAGACTTAGTGAAATTCTAAGTCTCTGAAATCAACAATATCACGAGAGCTACTTTGCATGCATGTGCTAGTCACCACATTGAACACAAAAATACATGGCATACACCCCTGTTAAGATGGCATGGCATAGCCCAAAACACATGTAGAGCTCATGCCCATATGCAGCACACAATAAAAGTAGCAAAAATGACAAATGCTCATACTCTGCTAAGAATCAGCACCTAACATTTTATAGCACTCTTGCATCAATGATTTGGGCATCAAGATAGACTCAAACAAGTAGGGCACAATGGAACAAAATGAAGAGCACATCCTGATGAACATTTTGATATATCATGCATGCAAAATGGATCTACGGATGAGGAGTTATGGCATGTTGGACAGGGCTTCAGAATGTAAAAAATAAAAGACTTAGAGGAATTTTCGGGTCAACCCTCGTTTGGATCTGGATCTGGGGGCTCGCTGGAATCGGGGCCGGAGAGAGATGGGGAGGACGCCGACAACGGCAAGCTTGCGCGGGCGGAGCGGCAGCAGGCGCGCGGCGGTGGGACGGCGAGGGCGGAGTGCGGTGCCAGCGGAGGAGGCAGGTGAGCGTCGGCGCGGGTCGTCGGGCGCGGTGGCAGTGCGGTCACCGGCGAGCTGCGCCGGCGAAGGGCGAAGGCGGCGGCGGGCGGATCCGCTCAGGCAGCGCGAGATCCGGGCATCGGCGGGCGGCGATCCGGCGGGATACGGCTGAACGGGCCTGCGCGGGCCTCCCGCGGGCTCGGGCAGGCCGCGGCAGCGCGGAGCGGATGGGGACACGTGGCGGCGGTTCACTGGTGCGGGGCGGCAGCGGTTTCGTCCGGCGATGGACGGACGTGTCCGGCGGCGCGGAGGGAGTTTAGGGTAGGGTTTTGACTGCGAATTTTGGAGGGCGGTGCACATATTTATACATTTATACATAGAAGAAGGTAGGAGTGTCCAAATGGAGAGCGCTTTTCGGCCACGCGATCGTGATCGAACGGCCGAGAGGATGGAGGGGTTTTGGATGGGTTATTGGGCCACTTTGGAGGGGTGTTGGGCTGCAACACACACGAGGCCTTTACGGATCCCTGGTTAACCGTTGGGGTATCAAACGGACTCCAAATGGCACGAAACTTTACAGGCGGTCTACCGGTGGTGTACCAAGGCCGCTTTGCGAAACTCAGTCCAATCTGAGGATGTTTAACACCCACACACAAAAAGAGACAAAAGGGGACACCGGAGGACATAGGAGTGTCGGATTGCAAAACGGACAACGGGGAAAATGATCGGGTGCATGAGACAAACACGTATGCAAATGAGATGCACATGATGACATGATATGAAATGCATGACATGAGCAAAATGCAAAACAAAGACAAGAACCCAACCACGACTCTCATAACTTAGAGACAAAACTGGCAAGAGTCGGAGTACAAATATGGTAAGTTACATCCGGGGTGTTACAGAGAGATACAAACCTAGACATAGTGCGTCGTCCATCCCCATGCCTCTGCCAAGTCCGACCACCAGTCACCACCATGCCCCACTCCACCTCACCTTATCTCTCATCTTTCTCGAGATGTCATTTTTCGATGAAAATTCTCCAGATACCATTTTTCTGATAAAACTCTCGAGATATCATTAGTTTTTACACATGGGATTACTCCTACATGGGTCAATCACAACAGGTGTTTTGTAAAAAAATGCATCTTGATGTTCCGTGCAATGCACGGGCATGTTGCTAGTCCATGAAAACAACACATGGCAAAATTTCACGATGAACAAGGGATTTGAATCTGCTGGGAGGGGCTGTTTGGATCTTGCCCGGGGTAGCCAAAATATTGGCGACCCTTTTGTCCACTGGTGCCTTTGCCACCGATGAACGAGGAATGGCTCAGGTGCTCATGCATCCTCCAGCGCGCATCTTGGAGACGAGCTCGCACGAGCTGTGCTTTTTTTGTCCCACCACGCCGCCCGAGCCGGTCGTAGACCGACCGGCGACCTGCATATTACGCCATCCAACCATAGCCGCACACATTCTGACAGCAACTCAACCAACCGAACGAAATTCATGCAAACACGGTGATATTTCATATAAAATACCAGATTTTCATACAAACATGACGGATTTCATTACATTCAAATCAACTAAGTGGTGCTAGTTCTAGATAGCACAAGTATATAATACCTGGCCTAAATGGTCGCCCGCCGATCCATTTGTGTTCGTCATGTCCGGCAACACGATCACCGGACTGCCAGGAGCGCCGAAGGTATATACTTCAGCGCAAAGGACGGCTCGCTTCCCCACTGCCAAAGCTAAAGATGATGGTGGAAGGGGGCTTCTCCGCTTTCGTGGAGCCCATGCAGGGTGGGCGAAGTTTCTCGCAACAAAAGGATCCGGCAAGACACCTGTTGTGTATGTCGGCGTCGCCTCTGCGGTGGCCTTCATGGGACCCAAGCGGCGGTGACCTCTCGTGTTCTACTTCTCCTCGATGATGGTGGCGGACACGGAGGCGCTGGCCACCGACTTGTCGCTCTCCGCGCACCTGGCTTATGTCTCTGCTTGCATGGCGCGGCCGCCGGCATGGGAGTCTCGGCCATAGAAATGGGAGACGCGGTCACAGGCATGGGAGGTGCGGTACGAGGTGGCGGCGTGGACGGCAGGGATGATGCCCATGCATCGCTCCTCATCGAGCTGGCCTAGAGCGGCGAGTTGCTGAACCGCACGCCGGCTTGGGGTGGCAACTGGCTCCGTCGGGCGAGGGGAGGGAGGTGGATCAATGAGCTGCATAGCTCGTATCCGGCGGGCTCGGCGGGCCACCCAACCAGCTTGGATGCGGGATAACTACTCTTCGTAAGCCATTGTAAGAGTGGACAAAATGGTGAAGGAGGAGACAGGGGAGCGGCAGAGGTGTGCGATTCTTGGCCGGCATTTGGCCTCGTTTACATAGGAGATTAAATAGACGATGGGCGGAGGAGCTCAGCCGGCGTTGCGTTTAATGCCGGCCCGGTCATGAACGGACGTGTGTTCAGAGTGGGTTTCTCGGCTTCCACACGGGTTTCATGGAGGCGTTTGAATGCGGCAAGGAGGCATGTTCAGCCGAGAGTGCATCGAGTGGCGCCCTCGATTCTATCGTACGACACCGCGCCGTTCTTCCACTGACGTGTGGGCTCTTTGGGTACATGGCATGCATGTCAGTGACCCAACGCAGGCAGTGCACGACAGAGGAACTTTTGGTGGGCCAGGGTGGTCAGAAGCGGGCATTTCATAAACCGATGATTGTTCATTGAGTGTGACGTCATCTATTTCATCTAGATAAGCCTGCTATATAATGTAAGAGAAATTTTTTTATTTTCATATATACGTTGATAGCCCGTTCGATACGTTGTGATTCAAAAAGACCGCTGCAAACATCAATGTTCTGCTTATCACAGATAAGATTGATTAATACACGTAACAATCCATGTCCTTAAAAGGGTGCATGCACGTATAGGTTGAGCGTGTGTCTTGCGTCGTGTGTTGTGTGCATGCAGGCGTGCGAGTGTTGCGTGCGTGCATGTGTACGTTTTAGTGTTGCATGCATGTGTGCGTACATGCCTGTGTTTGTGAGTGCATGTGTACGTGTCAGTGTTGCACACCTGCATGCATGCGTGTGTTCATTATGTGTGCGTGTCAGTGTTGCATGCCTGCATGCGTGCGTGTGTTCATGCGAGTGTTGCGTGCATGTGTACGTGCGGGGTGAGGCTACATGTCAGTCGACTAACTTTTTCATCGTTGGTCAGTAGATTTTCCAGCCGTTGGACACGAAATCAAGGGCCTATAGTTTATCTTCAACCTCCACCCCCTGAGCCGCCAGCCACCGCTGGCCGCCCCGAAACCACTCCCCACCGCTGGTTCGCCGGTGCCCCGGCCATGACTCTAGGCCCCCTCGGGCCGAGCTTTTTCTCCGGCGATCCCCACGCCACCGCCCCCCCCCCCACTGCTGGTGACTGCCAACCAGAGGTCTCACGACTTCGAATCCCCACCGACCACTTATTTATTACCATTTATGTCCTTCATATACGCGCTGACGGGTGGGCCCTATGGCAATGTGCGCTGCTGAATGTGGACCATTTGACTGGTCAATTGATCGTGTCATCAACAAATTACGGAGCTTTATGGTGAGCTAGTGACCGTATGATCACCCTAAAATGTATTTTATTAACACAGTACAGACTCAAACTACCATTTATTTCTTTCATATACGCGCTGATAGGTGGGCCCCACGGTTACGCGCCCCGATGGTGCAACACTAGTTGCGCCACATGGAACGTTTGACTGATCAATTGATTGTGTCATCAACAAAATACAGAGTTGTACGGGTGAGCCAGTGACTGTATAATCACGACATGTATTTTTTTAACATGGTACAGATGCAAGCGCTCATATATACGTGCAAGCACTCACCGCTATAAGCGCACACACGCAGACCCTACCCCTATGAGCACCTTTGAGAGAGTGGGCCAACATATGATCTTGAGATTTTACGAAGTCACCATAGGTGCCTCGTAGTCGAGTGGAACGTCACCTCCCACTGAACACACATCGCCGGAAAATACTGAAATTAACCCAGGATAAATGCGAGTACCAGGACTTTAACCCTGGTGGGCTAGAGAAACCACTGTCCTCCTAACCATCCAAACACAGGTTGGTTTAGCACCACAAAATGTATGTGGTGACCGTGATGAGCTTATTCTGAAGTCCAGTGACCATACCGTGCTTTCGCTTCAAATACAATGACCATAAGTGTCGTCAACAAAATACGAAGCACTCATCAAATACAATGTCCATTAGTGTCGTCAACAAAATACGGAGATGTATCGTGAGCTAGATATAGTATCATCACCACGAGAATGTATACGATGACCGTAATGAGCATATTTTGAAGTTTAGTGACCGTATAGTGCTTTCGCTTGAAATGTAGTGACCGTCACGCGTGAATGTGTCATGGGCATGCATACTTTTAGAGGGCCGAGAGATAGTTTGTGTGCGTACGTGAAAGTGGTGTAGAAAGAGGGGGTGTTCGGTGGAGACAAGGAGAGACATGCCCTTCGTTTCTCTTTCCCATGACTAATATTTTAGGAGAAAATATAAACATTCACAATGCAGAACAAATATTTTTGGATGCACCATGCAATTAACTTTCATGTATAACATTGTACTATTGTATATGCTTATTTTCTTAGTGGCCGACTGCTTGTGTGGTGCGGTGGGCACATCATTTCTAGTTGGGTTGGGCACATCATTTCTAGTTGTGGTGGGTCAACATGAGGACTCATGGGTCTGTTCCATCCTGCGCCACATAGGTTGGACCGAGACACATTATACAAAGACCCATGTGGAGGACTCGGCGTACAACACGAAGCTACCAGAGTCGTGGAGGATTCGATCCCCACTGGTGATAAGCCGACTATATATGATTTGTAACCCTAGGCCCCGAGTATGTTATAGAAGCCTGGGGGCTAGTTCGTC
Organism: Triticum urartu; assembly: GCF_056163025.1. Classification (NCBI taxonomy): domain Eukaryota; kingdom Viridiplantae; phylum Streptophyta; class Magnoliopsida; order Poales; family Poaceae; genus Triticum; species Triticum urartu. The sequence continues at coordinate 564,364,357 of NC_141875.1, forward strand.
GATAGTATATACACATGCACAATGCCTGGTATTCATGTGTACTTTGTACACACCCCTATCACTAAATACAATAACAGGAGTAGGCCTTTTCCTCAAGTGCAAGGGTCCGAACTTGGGTAAAACTTTGCCTCGTATTACCATCCAGCCTAACAGTCAGGGATATCCTACCGAATGATCGGATGGAATCATATCTGCCAACTACTAAGAGAGAGGTGTGTCTTGGGGGCAATGTGTGCGAGAGAGGCCTAAAGATAATGTGCGTGCGGGAGACACGTAGGCACATATATGTGCGTATAGAAGGCTAGTAGAGACCATGCGTGTGTATATATGCATGTGAGAGAGATAGTGTTTTCCAAATGAGATTAGTGAAAAGAGTGGTAATGGTAGTCAGAAAGAGAGAGAGAGAGAGAGAGAGAGACCCCGGGAGAGATTGTGAGCATGTGTGAAAGAGAAATGTCGATGTATATAAAGTGTGTGCACTTATGCGTTAGATAGAGAGATATATAGCGCGTTTGTGAGAACGGGCCGAGGCATAGTGCATCTACGTGTAAAAGGCGGTTCTACGCATTAACTTAAAATATAAATGATATTATTATTTTTGGATGAGATCATGAATTTTGCAATTTGCATATGAACGAAAATCGGTCTATCAAACACCCATACTCTATTGAATTCTAGCATATGCATGTGTTTATTTCATATTATCGATCCATAGAGTGAGAGCGGTTTGAAATACAGGCAATGCATTGCTTTTGCAATTCATATATAAACATTAATTAGTGCACTCCATGTTGTTAGTGTGAAGCACTTTATACATTTTTTACTTACATGGATACATTCCAAATTGCTAGCTACGAAATAGAATACATGTTGAATTCAACATAAAGGGGGTTTCGAAGATTCAAATTCATAGGAAGTGCATTCATCTATTTGAACCCGAGATAATGGCATTTGTAAATCAGATCTAAAAGGGCGCATCAATCTTTGTCGTGTGTTTGAACATGCTATATATTTATACGCATGTCTAACTATTTTTTGCAACCAAGGAGATTATATCTGGAACCATGCATGAATTGAGGTTAGTTGCATATTTTTTTAATATATACTCGTGTACAATGTATATTCAAATGTACCCCCTCCATTCCAAAATAATCGTAGCTTTAGGATTTTCAAGAGTAAAGATTTGTGAAGTTTGACAAATCCTGAAAGTTCAATTCAAGAGAACCAAAAACGTTAATGCTTCTGCTCCCAAATATTGAACGGAGCGCCAATAAGCCTCTGGTCACCCGAAACCGCGCGAGACTAATGTTTGGTGGTAGGAAATTACTGTCCTGACTCCGGCACATGTAGCCTATCGTCCCGATGTCCAAAGGTCTAAACCGGGGTAGGTTTGTAACTTCACCAAGACGCTAGTCTCAACCGCCTCCGAGAAGCATTCATACGCCGTGGGCGCCTAAACACCCATGCGCTCGGCCGAAATCTATCCCGCCCACCATTTGGGACACCTGAGATTACTATCCTACCCCCAACCCGCAATATGTCCAAAATTTTAGATGGGGGAAAAGTTTGTAACTTTCCCCAAATTTCAAACAAGCGCATCCCAACCCGAAACATTGTTCACCCTTAGTCCCCCCTCCCTCTGTTTCCCCATTCATACTCCGTGGGCGCCAAAACGCCCTCTCCACCAGCCGCGAAACCCCAGCCTCCTCCGTCCTCCACCCCATCGTGCCCAATCCACTGCCGCCCTCCTCCATCACACCGGAGCCGGTACCCCGACGTCGTCGTCCAACGCAACCGCAATCGCAACGCCCTCAAGGACTTAGCAGCAGAAGCCAAGGCAGAGCTGCCTCCACGACACCGACGCCGACGTGCGCCGTACCAGAACCACTTTGACCACGTCGTCTTGCGCCTCACCGCTACCGCTCAACTGTCGCAACCGTCCACCGCACCGGAGTTGTTCCCGCTACGCCGTCGTTCGCCGCCTTGGATCTGGTTCCCCGTCGCCGACAGACGGCCACCGCACCACACTCAACAACTTGGCCATGGGTTCGTCCAAGGCTCCACCGTCCTCCACAACTTCTCGTTTCCAACGAACCACAAGAAGATTGTTGGAAAAATAGAAGGAGGACACAGCACTGCCAGCAGAAAGAGGTACTCCTCTTCCCTTATTCGTGCAAATCTTACGTCTCCGCTCACACCGTATTCATCCCATGAAAGAAACTAGTTGAGCGCTTCGTACGACATCTTCTTCATGATACTAAATGCACAAGATTTCCCATTTACTATTTCACCTTTGCTAGAGGTCAGTAGCCCGCCTGGATTTCAATTCAGGGTCAGTCGAATCGCAATTAAAAGAAGCAGCACCCACTTAGGCGCGCGGAGCACCTAGTCCGCCTGTTCGCCGGGGAAGCGGCGCATCGGTGTCTATCATAGGGGTGTGGGGTGCAGGAGCTGCTTGTGCCTGATCTGGAGGTCGGCGGGGCCTGAAGGGATGGCTGGGGGCAGTGCCAAGCACGGCGGTGCGGTGAGGTCGATGTCGGTGCACAAAAGGAGGGGTCCTATTTTGTACCCCTTTACTTGTGCATGGGCAGTTGGAGCCGCGCCTACGGCCACACTTAGCGGGGCAGAGGAAGGAAGCGAAGCCACAAGACCACCAGAACAACGCCAAGCCGGAAACACGAAGAGCAGAGGGGCGAGGTGGACTCCCCTAGCAAGGCCCTTGCTGGGGCGACCTCCGCAGCCCCGGCAAGAAGTTTGCCGGGGCAACTCGCACGACGCCAGTAGAGCCCCCCCCCCCTTGAGCCCAAGAGTTCCAACACCATCAACCACTTTGGAACTGAGGCTCGGGAGGCACCTCCATGGTGGCATGCAAATCTTTGTGGAAACCAGAAGCACACAAGACTAGATGATGACCAGAAGACGACGATCCTCGGCAAGATCCTTGCCAAGGATACCCACGAGACCCCCGGCAAGACCCTTGCCGGGGACGACCATGATGCCGCGGCAAGACCCTTGCCGGGGGCCCGGCAAGACTCTTGTCGAAAACATTCACGGGGTCGCAGCCAGGCCCACACCTGCCAAGACTCCACCGCTTCCCATGCAGCTGCTAGCCCACCAGTTAGGCAGGCGCCTGCGTGGCGACGTGCAACCTCTAGGCCGACTCAGCAAGCACCTGCGTGGTGGCATGCGTATCTTCATGAAGACTCTGCCACCGCACCAACTCAGCAGCCAGCCAGCGTGCCGCTACACGTCTCGCCAGTCCGGACGTGCATCGAAACTAGGCGAGGCAGAGACAGCTGGGACGAGCTTCCTTACCATCCCTGATAAAGCAAGGAGGGCACATCGGCAGTGCATTAAATGCGTTTGTCCTACGGTGCCAAGAGATAGACTCGACTACTGTATAGCTTTCCATCTCCTGTGTGCCACTGTGGCAACCCCTTTGACTATAAAAGGAGGCCCGCAGTGTACTGAGAGAGGATTCAGATTTTTTGGACCCTGCACGCCTTGTAGCTAGTCCAAGAACACCAGATAAACAGAAACCAGCAGGAGTAGGGTATTACGCATCACTTGCAGCCCGAACCTGGATAATCCCCCCCCCCCCGCGTTGATCTCTCAATCCCGCTCTTTCCCCAGCCCCGCGCCCGCCAACCATAGCAAAAAGGGATTCCTCGTGATCCCGTAGGTGTCGTTTCCCCCGACATCTTTGGCGCGCCAGGTAGGGGGCGCAAGCCGTGGAAATCTAGTTTTGGAGCCGACACGACGACTCTTTAATGGTGATAGCTCGAAGGGACAAGGCAACGTCGATCGGCCGCCCTCTAGTGTCATCCGCAGCTTCGACAGCCATCCGCGTGACCCCGAAAAGCTAAGTCATGTAAATTTTTGGCTAATTTCATTGATATGAGTCTCTCCTCCTCGAAAGATCTCTTTCCTTGTATGGGAAACCTGCACGCAATGGGACCTTCGGCTTTTGGCAACGCCCTTGTCTCTGTCTCGAGTTTGCTCGACAGTTTATGCGGCCGCGCTGAGAACGGCAAGGTGGCCTACCCGCTACCAACCGCACTCTTGTCCTGTTTCGAGTCCGCTCGATAGTTCAAGCGACCACGCTGGGAGCGGCAAGGTGGTTTTCCCGGCAGCAAGCGCCCTCCCGGCAGGGTGCTAAGGATCCGTCCTCAAAGCACCATGGCATGGGTTTACGCGCCGGCAGCCTTATCTCACCAAACGTAGGGTGCAAACATACAAAGAAAGATCTAACGGGAAGATAGCATGCATGATATTGAAGTACTGCAGAGTTATATTACATCAAATAATCGTTGCGGTTCTAACTTAAGATAAAACTGTCTTGGTCTTGAACTCGCAGCGGCAAGGAGAAACGGGGTGCCTAGTCCCGGCGCTGGCCCTCCACTCTCTCAACTCCATCGACGCAGTTGATGATGGGCTTGATACGCTCCTTGAGCACCGCGAGGTCCGCCTCCTCCAGCAAGCTCTCCAACGCGTCGACGGAGTTGACGGAGGGGTTCCAGAATGCCACCTTGGTGAGTACCATGGTCAGGGTGCCCCGGTAGAGCCTCCGGGACTCGTTCGCCAGATAAGTTTCTCGGTTGGAGCGGAGCTGCTCCAGGGCTCCAAGAACGCCCTCAAAGAATAGGGTTAGTTTGGCGTTTGGACTCACGTTTGGCTCCGGGAGGTACCTCACATTTGACATCCCCATGGCAGCCAGCTTCGTGGTGATCCTGCCGGGGACGTCGGCGAGGCGGCTGGCCCAACGGTTTATTCTCTCCACATACTCCTTGTGTTCAGCGGCATCATCCCTCCACAGCTGCCTCTCCTCCTCCAGGCCCTTGGTCAGGGTCTCTTCCCGGGTCCTGACCTCCGAAAGCGTCCCCTCAAGGCCCTCCAACTTCAGCTTCAGGTCATTGATGGCGTCATTGGCCTTGGAGAGTAGCTCGTCCTTGCCAAGGACTGTGGCCTGCGCCTCCGCCAGAGCAATGTTGGCCACATCCTTCTCCTCCGTTAGCTTCAAGACCCGTTCCTTCAGTCCATCCCACTCCACCTCCAGCTCTGCCACCTTGCCAGCATGGACCAGGGCTTGAGAATTGAGTGCCTCCTTGTGCCTCTGCTACAGCTCCGGGGTCCGCTGCGCGACGAGCTTCTCGACCTCCTCGTCCTTGCCGTGGAGTGTGGCGGCAAGCACCTCCTCACAAGCGGCAAGGTCCTCCTCCTGGGAGTTCAGCTTGGCCTGGTGCTGGTGCTGGGCAGCCTCGTCCTTGGTGGCCTATTCCCTCGCCGCCTCCTGGGCTTTCTCGACATCAGCCTGCTTCAGGATGAGCTCCTGTTTGCGCTTAGCCAACAGATCCTTAGTGACCTTCAGTTCATCGTGGGCCTGGCGGAACCAGGCCTGCGTCTCAGCGATGCGCTCCTCGAGGTCCACCTTCACTTTTTCCAGCGCTGCCATCCTGGACTTCGCCTTGTCCAGGCGGGCACGGTGAAGCGCCTGGAGCTTCTGGAAGTTGACGCTCATGGCCCAGAGGAGCTGCTCCTCTTGGGAACCACCACCACCAGCGCTCGGTTCATCAACAACCTCAAGCCCGGTGGCGGCGAGCGCCTCGTCATGGAACACCCCCCCCCTTGATTGGCACCCTGGTGCTCGCCGTTCCTGGGAGGTGGACGAATAGGTCATCGCCCACCTTCAAATACTTGCTCGAGCCAGAGGCAGTTGAGGAGGAAGGTTGATCGTCGACCAAACCCTCCCCGGCAGGCCCCTTGGCGGCCTCTTCAGTGGTGGTCTTGACGGCCTCCTCGACGGCAATCTTGTTGGCCTCGTCCTTGGCGTCCGTAGCGACCTCCTCGATGACAGTGTCGATATCCTCCTGGGCCGCCGAGGAAGGGCCTGGATACCAAGAAGGGGAGTGAGATGGAGCGAAGACCAAGATTCAAAAAAAGGAGAAGGAACGGGGACGAGAAGAAAACCACTTACCCGCACCGTGCTGGGAAGAAGTGGCGCCTTCCCCACCAACGTTCGTTGCCGGGACAGAACCACTGAGACCCAAGCTCGCTCCCTCCTCCTCCATGTGTGTGGGCTCGGTGGTTGATGCCCTTGCCAGGGACGCCCCTCTAGGCGGCGTAGTCGAAGGGAGCGGCGCATTGGGGGTGGCCCTTGGCGGCTCCTCCTGCTGCCGATCTCCTCCTGCAAACCCGGCAAGGTCAGCATCAAAGATTCACACCCTGAGGCTCATCAGTGAAGGAGTGAGTGCCGGACTTACGCGGGGGGGTGGGGGTTGAAGCGAGGGCTACGTCGGGGGCTGCTGTCCGGGCTGCTCTCCACCAACAGCGGCGTATGCGGAGTACCCGCTGGGGGCTTGTTACACACTGAGGCCTTGGCCCTCTTCGCCACCCTCTACGCCAGCATCTCTGTGTCCCTGTGAAGATGACACCAAATCAAAGGAAGATAACACAAGCGTAAGGTTAGGAAGTGATGGGGGGCAGAGTACTTACTCGTCCTCCACCTCCTCCTCCGCTAGCTTCCTCTTCCTTGCCGAGCTGAAGGACCCGAGGTCGAACTCGGCCTCTAGGGTGCCGTCCGAAGGAGGAAGAGAAGGGGACGGGGTCTGGTGCAGCTTGGACGAGGAAGAAGCAGTTGTTGTCCTCTTCGCCACCACGGCCTTCACCGCCTTCTTTGATGTCGCGGCCTTCATCGCCCTCGTCTCGCGCACGGGCTGCCCTGGGCCGGCTGCCACTGCGTGATCCTGCCGAGACAGACCGGCTCACCAGAGGAAGCCCGCCGCAAGACGCGCCACCTCCCCTTGGTCGGGGGATCGTTCGCCTCGACCTCCTTTTCGAATGACTCGTCGCCCACGTCTTCCATGAGGGGAGCCTCATCGCCGGCGCCGCTGGCCTTCCCGGCAGACTTCGCCCATTGGGCGAGCTCCCTCTCCTCTGCGGCCGCATCGGCCTCATCCTCAACGCCGCCAGCGTTACCGATCTCCCTAGCGAGCGCCACCTCCGCCGCCCTGGCGGCGATGTAGTCCAGCTCCGCCTTGGTGGTGTCCTGGATGAGCAACGGCTCGTCGCGGACATAAGGCTCCGACAAGGTGTCAAGAACTCCTACACCCTCTCCACTAGCGGCTCGGCCCAGGCCGTGTCAAGGCCACGTGCGTTGAAGTCGGACATCATCGAATTGATGTTGGACTGGTGAGAGTCGTTGCTCAGCGGGACCACTCCTGCCGGCAACCCAAACAGGGGCCCCTTGACGGCCTTGCCGGCCTTCGTGGCCCTGCCGGTCCTCTCAGCCCTGCCGTCGCTGCCCACGTCGAGCTGAAAGAGCCTTTGACAGAAATGGGCATGCCCCATCACCGTGAAGTTGTGCTTCAGGCCAGGGCGGAGCCTCATGACATCGGCCGCATTCCTGAAGTCCCAGGTCAACCTCCCCTTGTTGTGCAACGGGGCGATTCGGCGACGAATGAAGTCCGCCCCAATCATCTCAAGGGTGAGCCTGGCCGCGGTGAGGCGATGAATCCTGGTAGTGGCGATCGAGATCTTCTTGTCATTGGCGTCGAGGTCGCTCCAGTCCGCGCGGCGGGTCGGCGGGCTCTGACGAACCCAACAAAACTCCTGCGGGTCCTCCTCCTCGATCCAGCACCATCGGCCCTGCCACTCTTCCCACCTCTCCTTCTGGGCACCCTTCGGGTACGTGCCTTTCTCCTGGGTCCTCGGGATCCAGGTGATGCTCCCAGAGAGGGCGCCCCCTGGTTGGAGGCGAGGAAAGAAGTAGTGGCGGAAGAGCACCGTGCTCGGGAGCACCCCAGCAAAGCCCTCGCAGAGGTGGGCGAAGAGAGCCATGCACACCACTACGTTTGGAGTGAGATCCAAAAGATGGAAGCCATAGGTGTGCATGACGTCGTTGAAGAAGTCAGACAAAGGGGGACAGAGCCCACAAGAGAAGAAATCGATGAAGAAGGTGTACCGATTTGGGCCCTCCTCGGCAAAATAAGCGGGGACGACGCACATGGTAGGGTGCCCCATCGTCTTCCTCCCCCACAGGGGCAAGAAGAAGTTCTTGAGGTGAACTGCGTCGACCATTGACGGGAAGTAGGCGAGCTGCGTCCGCCACGCCGCCGACTCACTCTCCGGCGCCTCTTTCTCCCCGGCATCCTTGGCCGCTCCCTTGCCCCTGCTGGTTTTGGGCGCCATGGCAGCTGGGAGGGGGCGAAGGATGAAGAGCAATGGGGGCGCAGTGGCAGCAAGCAGAGGGGAGAACTTTGAATCTTTCGCTTGAGGAAGAAGAGAGAAACGACAGTTCCGAGATTGGAAGAGGCGCAGAGGGTAAATGAGCAGTGCGCCTACGGTTTTTCCCTTTTTATGGGAAAGGCGCAGGTTGCCTCTTTACCATTTACTGCGATGTGACACATGAGGGCAGCAACCGCCCCACGCATGACCCCCACATCACGCACAACCCCCACATCGCGCATTCAACGCGGGTCGTGGGGAAGTGCGACGGGCGAGGGAGTTACAGCAGTACAACTCGGCCCCGCATGCCCGCGCACCATTTTGGGCCTAGCCCAACAACGCGTCACACTTATGTATGGCCTAGGCCCGGGGGCTTCTATCGGTGCACAAAAGGAGGGGTCCTATTTTGTACCCCTTTACTTGTGCGCGGGCAGTTGGAGCCGCGCCTACGGCCACACCTAGCGGGGCAGAGGAAGGAAGAGAAGCCACAAGACCACCAGAACAACGCCAAGCCAGAAACACGAAGAGCAGAGGGGTGAGGTGGACTCCCTCGGCAAGGCCCTTGCCGGGGAGGCCTCCGCAGCCCCGACAAGAACCTTGTCGGGGCAACTTTCCCGACTCCAGCAGAGCCCCCCCCCCCTGAGCCCAAGAGTTCCAACACAATCAACCACTTTGGAACCGAGGCTTGGGAGGCACCTCCATGGTGGCATGCAAATCTTTGTGGGAACCAGAAGCACACAAGACTAGATGATGACCAGAAGACGACGATCCTCGGCAATATCCTTGCCAAGGATACCCATGAGACCCCCGGCAAGACCCTTGCCAGGGACAACCACGATGCCGCGGCAAGACTCTTGCCGAAAACATCCGCGTGGCCGCAGCCAGGCCCACATCTGCGAAGACTCCACCGTCGTTCCTATGCAGCTGCCAGCCCACCAGCTAGGCAGGCGCCTATGTGGCGACGTGCAGCCTCTAGGCCAACTCGGAAAGCACCTGTGTGGTGGCATGCAGATCTTCATGAAGACTCTTCCACCGCACCAACTCAGCAGCCAGCCAGTGTGCCGCTACACGCCTCGCTAGTACGGACGCGCGTCGAAACCAGGCGAGGCGGCGACAGCTAGGACGAGCTTCCTTACCATCCCTGATAAAGCAAGGAGGGCACGTCGGCAGCGCATTAAATGCGTTTTTCCTACGGTGCCAAGAGATAGACTCGACTACTGTATAGCTTTCCATCTCCTGTGTGCCACTATGGCAGCCCCTTTGACTATAAAAGGAGGCCCGTGGCGTACTGAGAGAGGATTCGGATTTTTTGGACCCTGCACGCCTTATAACTAGTCCAAGAACACCAGATAAACAGAGACCAGCAGGAGTAGGGTATTACGCATCACTTGCGGCCCGAACCTGGATAATCCCCCCTCCCCGCGTTGATCTCTCTATCCCGCTCTTTCCACAGCCCCGCGCCCGCCAACCGTAGGAAAAAGGGATCCTCGTGATCCCGTAGGTTTCGTTTCCCCCGACAGTCAAGGGGAGGGAGGAGGCAGGGGACTGGGCCGGTGGTCGCTGGTGTTTTGAGGAAGATTGTAACATTGACTGGCAGGAGGTAGATGGAGGCGATTTGCCCGTTCTTTGTACATCGGACGATGCAGAAAAAATGGACTAGCCTATTTGTTTTTAGTCGACTTTTATTTTCATAGGACCACACCTTGTGGTGTGCTGGAGGAGCACCTACATTTCCCAGCCATCCCTGTGCTCATATTTCAAAATCCTAGAATCTAGTAATTTCGTGTGCCATGCATGTTGTAGAGCTATCATATGTCTCCCGTCATTTATTTCTCACCGACCTGCTATCTGCTACCTTTACACTGTACTACTTGTGCACACACTTCACCCATACTCACACTATTGTTTTTTTATGCATGGGTATTTCAGACTCTGACGCAGTGTTGATGAATACAAAAATGAAAAGACAGAAGTCACTCTAGTGTAATTCGAAGATAAGCACTAAGCGTCTCAGCGCTCTAATGGGTGCAGTGCCAGCAGATGGAGATAGTAAACATAGCTCTGCAGTTGATGATCTCAATTGCGACACACAACCATCCCAGGTGCTTGCTTTAACTTCGTGTTGTCAAATGTGGTTGCATGTTGCATATGGTATCTAGCTTGTATTGCTTTCAGTTTGGTTAAATTGCATCAGCTTACTTTACACATTGTACCTTTGATAATGGCATGCCTTCCTGTTTTTGATACATACTACATATGTCTATTAACCATGTTCGTACATCAAACTAATGCTCTTTTGTATCCTTCATCAATCAGTTATGATGGGACAGTCACCCTAGTGGGTTACTGTGAGACGCGCTAATCGTTTAAAGAGTGCAGTGTCATCCTCCCCATATGATTCTCAAGAAATAGCAAGGCTAAATGAAGATAGTCAACATAGCTCTCTAGTTGATGACCGTAATTCCCCCACACCACCATCGCAGGTGCTTACTCTTACTTGGCAGTGTGATATGTGGTTGCATGTTGCATATGGTGTCTACCATGTAATGCTTCTAATTAGGGTAAATTGCATCTGCTTAGTTAACACATTATACCTGTGAATATAACATGCCTTCCTGTTTTGGTACATATTACGTCTTTCTATTAACCATGTTCTTACATCAAACTACTTTTCTTGTGTATCCCTCATCAATCACTAATGACAAGACACCTTCAAGTTGACAATGTAATATTGGTTGCATCTTGCATATCATTTCAAACATGTATTGCCTCTAATTTGTTGAAGTGCCACTTATAATGAGACACATGTAACTTGGTAGAGTGATTTTGGTTGGATCTTTCATATGGTGTCTAGATTGCATTGCTTCCAATTTGTTGAAATGCCTTCTGCTTAGCATTTTTCGTACATATTCCATCCTCCTACAATGTGGTTGCCATACATAAAAGTTGTGTTCGTCAGTATGATGCATCAACGAATTTGGAAGTGCGAATTTCATTCCTTTTTCTTGTGTGTTTACTTGACAAGGAAAAATCTAAAAGGACGAATGCACGAAATGATGGTGGTCCTCTGGAGCAACCGAAACATATGATCTCCGCAGATTCTCCTGCTACTCCTACTGCAGTGCAAGTTCCAAATCTCATCTCCCCTACTCCACAACCCCAGGTGCTTGCTCTAACATGCCAGTGTGATATCTGGTTGCATGTTGCATATGGTGCCTAGCTTGTATTGCTCCTAATTTGTTAAATTGCATCTCCTTAGCTTACACATTATACATGTGAATATGACATGCCTTCCTGTTTTTGGTACATACTACATCTGCCTATCACACCATGTTCTTACATCAAACTACTGTTCTTGAGTATCCTCCATCTATCGCTTATGATGATACAGTCACGCCCGTGGGTTAGTATGAGACGCACTACTCTTATAAAGAGTGCAGTTTCATCCTCTCCACATGATTCTTAAGAAACATCAAGCCTAAATGAAGATATTGAACGTAGCTCTGTACTTGAAGACCGCACTTCCCCTACACCACCATCGCATGTGCTTGCTCTAACTTCACAGTGTGATATGTGGTTGCATGTTGCATACGGTGTCTAGCTTGTAATGCTTCTAACTAGGGTAAATTGCATATGCTTAGTTTACACATTATACCTGTGAATATGACATGCCTTCCTATTTTTGGTACACACTACATCTATGTGTTAACCATGTTCTTACATGAAACTACCTCTCTTCTGTATCCTTCATCAATCACTTATGAAGAGACACCTTTATTAGTTGCATATTGCATATTATTTATAGCATGTTGCTATGTATTGCTTCTAATTTGGTCAAATACATTTGTTAGGCCACCCTTTTAATTTGGCAGAGTGATATTGGTTTCATCTTTCATATGGTTTCTAGCTTGCATTGCTTCTAACTAGTTCAAACACCTTGTGCTTAGTTTACACTTTATACATCATACATGTCAATATGTCGTGCCGTCCTGTTTTTCATACATATTCCATCCTCCTATCATGCGGCTGTCTTACATGAAAGTAGTGTTCGCCAGTATCATGCATCAATGAGTTCTGAAGAGCAAATTGTATTCCTTTTTCTTGTGGGTTTGAATTGACAAGGCAAAATCAAAAAAGAGGAAGGAAAAGAGTAAGGAAGGCGATGATGGTGGTCCTCTGCAGCAACGTAAATGGAGCATCTGTATGGATTCTCCTTGTACTGCTAGTGCATTACAAGTTCCAAGTCTCTGCTCCCCTACTCCACCATCCAAGGTGCTTACTCTAACTTGGCAGTGTGATATCTGGTTGCATGTTGCATATGGTGTCTAGCTTGTATTGCTCCTAATTAGTGTAAACTACATCTGCTTAGCTTACACATGATATGTGTGAATATGACACGCTTTCCTGTTTTTGGTACATACTATATTTGTCTATCACACCATGTTCCTACATGAAACTACTCCTCTTGTGTATCCTGCATCAGTCACATATGATGGGACACCTTTAAGTTGGTAGTGTGATATTGGTTTGCGTCTTGAATATTATTTCTAGCATGTAGTGCTTCTAGTTTGATGAACGCCACCTATGACGAGACAGTTTTAACTTGGCAGAGTGATATTGATTGCACCTTCCATATGGTGTCTAGCTTGCAGTGCTTCTAATTTGTTGAAGTGCCTTCTGCTTAGTTACGACATCATAGGTGTGAATATGTCAAGCCATCCAGTTTTTCATACATATTCCATCCTCGTATCATGACTTTGCCTTTCATCAGAGTAGTGTTTGTCAGTATCATGCATGAATGAGTTCTGAAGAGCGAATTTTATTCCTTTTTCTTGTCGGTTTGACCTCATAATGCAAAATCAATAAAGCGGAAGGAAATTGGTAAGGCATTGGATGATGGTGGTCCTTCCGAGCAACTGAAACGGAGAGTCTCTACAGATTCTACTCCGCCATCCTCCCAACAAGATTCGCAAGACAACGCAAGGCTAGACAGTCAACGTAGTTGTGTAGATGATGAGCACATCTCCCCTACTCCACCATCACAGGTGCTTGCTCTAACTTGGCACTATTATATGTGGTTGCATGTTGCGTATGATGTCTAGCTTGTATTGCTTCTAACTTTGTTGAATTGCATCTGCTTACTTTACACATAATGCCTGTGAATATGACACGTGTTCCTGTTTCTAGAACATACTATATCTGATCACACCATGTTCTTACATCAGACTACTGTTCTTGCATATCCCGCATCAGTCACTTATGATAAGGCACCTTTAAGTCGCCACTGTGATATTGGTCGTGTCTTGCATATGATTTCTAGCATGTACTGATTCTAATTTGTTGAAATGCCAGACAGTTTCAACTTGGCAGAGTGATATTGGTTGCATCTTTCATATGGTGTCTAGCTTGCAGTGCTTCTAATTTGTTGAAATACCTTCTGCTTAGTTACCACATCATAGGTGTGAATATGTCACGCCGTCCTGTTTTTCATACATATTCCATCCTTGTATCATGTGTTTTCCTTTCATCCGAGTAGTGTTCGTCAGTATCATGCATGAATGAGTTCTGAAGAGCGAATTCTATTCCTTTTTCTTATTGGTTTGACATCACAATGCAAAAAGAAATACAGCTGAAGGAAATTAGTCCAGCAGTGGATGATGGTGGTCCTTCGAAGCAACTCAAACAGAGGTCTCTAAATATTCTACTCCGCCATCCTACCAACAAGATTCGCAAGACAACACAAGGCTGGACAGTCAACGTAGCTGTGTAGATGATGAGCACATCTCCCCTACTCCACAATCACAGGTGCTTGCTCTAACTTGGCACTATTATATGTGGTTGCATGTTGCGTATGATGTCTAGCTTGTATTGCTTCTAACTTTTTTGAATTGCATCTGCTTACTTTACACATAATGCCTGTGAATATGACACATGTTCTTGTTTCTAGAACATACGTGTAGATGATGAGCACATCTCCCCTACTCCACCATCATAGGTGCTTTCTCTAACTTGGAACTGTTATATGTGGTTGTGTGTTCTGTATGATGTCTAGTTTGTATTGTTTCTGATTTTGTTGAATTGCATCTGCGTAGCTTACAACTTATACCTGCAACGATCACTTACCCATAAGACACATTTAACTTGGGAGTGTGATGTAGGTTGCATCTTGCATTGTCTTCTAGCTTGTACTGCTTCTAATTTCTTGATATGGCACTTACGACGAGACACTTTTTACCTGATAGAGTGATATTGGTTGCATGTAGGGTGCAAGAAAAGCTCGAGGCTCATGAGCCACTCGAGATCGACTCGTTTTTTGACTCGATTCGAGATCGACTCGAAAAGAAACAAGCTGAGTTTGAACACTTTATGTAGTTCGACCAAAAAACGAGCCGATCTTGAGCCAATGTTGGTATTGCTCGATTTTAGCTCGATAGCTCGACAAAATATCATTATGTTAAATGATCATGCCATATATTAAATGAAAATAAGATAATTTATTACCATATATGTTGTTCATAAGTTTTCTCCATTTTATTTACCAATGAACATGGAAAGTTAATTAAGTGCAGAGAAGTTTTAGGCCTAGTTATGGCATGTGGTCGACTATGTGTGAAATATCCTATGTTTTTGGCAAAGGTTCCCAGCATATTCACCTTATTTTTTTTATTTTTCATCCATATATTTATCATTTTTACCATCTCATTTAGCTCGAAACCTCAAGATCGTTACAAGCTGAGCACGAGTCAGGTTCTATAGCTCGATCATGAGCTTCATTTAGTTTGAGCTCGCTCGTATTTTCATATGAGTTGAGTTGAGCCAACTCCAAATCGCTCGAGCTCGACTCGTTTGCAGCCCTAGTTGCATGTTCATATGGTGCCTAGCTTTCATTTCTTCTAATTTTGCTGAAATGCCTTCTGCTTACTGTTTTTGATACATATTCCATCCTCCTATCGTACGTCTAAATATGCAATGTTGTCTTTTTTTCTATATGTTCCATCCTCCTATCCTATACTTGCCTTACATCAAAGTAATGTCCGTCGGTATCATGCATCAACCAGTTATGCAGAGATAATTTTATTCATCTTCTTTTGGTTTTGACTTCATAAGGCAATATTAGAAAATAGGAAGGAAAAGAGTAAGTTAGGGGATGTTGGTGGTCCTTCGGAATGACGCAAACAGAGACTCTAGATTTGCCACTACTACTGCTAATGAATTTGAAGTCCCAAGTCTACATGATGAGTTCATCTCCCGTACTCCACCATCGCAGGTGCTTGCTCTAAGTTGACAGTGTGATGATTGGTTTCATGTTGCATATGTTGTCTAGCTTGTATTTCTTCTATTTTGATTAAATTGCACCTACTGAGTTTATATGTTATACATGTGCATATGACATGCCTTTCTGTGTCTAAAATACACTGCATCTATCAATCATACCATGTTCTTACATCAAAGTACTGCTGTTGTGTATCCCGCATCAGTCACTCATGATTGGACGCTTTTAACATGGCATTTTGATAGTGGTTGCATCTTGCATTGATTTCTACATTGTACTACTTCTAATTTTTCGAAATGCCACTTATGACAAGACACTATTAACTAGGCAGAGTGATATTGGTTGCATCTTTCATATGGTGTCTAGCTTGCATTACTTCTATTTTCTTGAAAATCCTTCTGCTTAGTTTACACGTCGTAGCTATGAATATGTCACGCCGTCCTGTTTTATTGCTTGTCTGTATCATGCATCAATGATTTCTGAAGAGCGATTTTATTCTTTTGTGTTGTGGGTACGGCTTGACATGGCAAAGTCAAAAAAGAGCAAGGAAAATAATATAGTAGGGAATGGTGTTACTCGTCAGGTGAAACGGAAAAGGATCTACCCTCGAGATTCTGCTGGTACTTATAGTGCAGTAGAAGGTCCAAGTCCACCGGCTAAATCTACAAACACAGTATCACCTGCTCCACCAGCTGCAGCATCCGCTTCAACTGTACCAGCATCTCAATGAGTTACTTGTTCCTTTGCTCCGGAACTGGCCAGTTTCCAAGCTGCCTTCACACCTAACACTACTTCCGAAGCACTGCTGACACAACAGTACTTGGTAAGATCAGATGAACCTCATGAGCATCAACACCAAGACGGTACCTGACCGAGTCAAGTTGCAGTTGCATGCTCCTTTATATGTAATCTCATAGTTTGATGTGCACTAACACTTTTCCATATTCATTGTTGAACTAGCACCACGACGCAAGCAGAAACAGACATCAGGGGTAATGCATGACAGATTAACAAAATCTAAAGGAGGAAGAATGGAGATCCATTTTGAGGCAGGTTTAAAAAGGCCACGTGATGCTACAAAGTCAGCCAAGTTAGTATCAAAGGCTGCCATTGTCGTTAGGTGTCATGCACGTATCCTCCCAACGTGGATCCAGTACAGTAATGAGAAAGACAATACCCAGTTTAACACCTTCCTTGACCATTTATCCGTAAGTAATGTTATTCATCACAATTTGTAATATTGTCTTACTCTGTGCCATACTTTCTAGCTTCCTCCTAATAAGACTCACATTCTTTTTTCAACAGATGAGGTTCAAGTTGGATCCGAAAGATGATGCAACTAAACAAGCATGCACTCATGTTTTTCAGTCTGCTCTGCGACAGTATCGGTACCACCTTAGAAAATCTCACTTTGAAGGCAAGGCTAACAATGAAATCACCCAAACATCTCCAGTGGAATATATTACAGATGAAGACTGGACAGCCCTTGTTAAACACTGGGTCTGATCCAAAGTATCAGGTAGGGTATATGTATTTGATCAGACCACATGTTGAACTTGTATTTATGTATGTGCCTTACAAGTGTATCTTCTTCTAGGCTAACTGTTTGAAGAACAAGAGCAACCGTTCTAAAGTGAAATTCCAATAGACAATAGGATCTCGTAGCTATATTTCACACTGCGAGGCTCTTGTAAATAGCTGCTAGTTCCTTCTTTTTTCTGTGCCATATTATCGTATCTATATTGACTTGTTCCAAATACAGAGGAAAACCCGTGCGGATCAAAAAGAACCTGAACCGAATGCAGTGCAAATCTTCAAGGATTGCCACACCAGCAAGATGAAGGGCATGAGCACACCAGTTCAGGCCGCTGTTGTAAGTCCTTACTCCTCCTGCCTTTGAACTGATTGGTACTATGATGTGTTCATTTAACTGCTTGGTTTGCAGCCAATGTCAGTTACTCTGTTCACTTTTATACACAGTTGTATTAGCGTATCATTTCACCTTACATGGTTTACAAGAGATGAAGGATATTCTTTTGGTCTTGATCTGTAATCTAGTTGTGATGTTCACGTGCGCACACAATGACACAATAGCTTGTTTGTTTTATATATGTTTGCCCATGATATGAATGATGTCATACTATGTTCATCCTACTTTAAACCATGTCTCTTTATCCTTAGATGTCAATGAATGTGAGGAAATAGACAATATAGTAGGCATATGTTCATCCTACATGGACATATGTTCCGAAAGTGATTTTATTATGTAGTTGGCACTACAATACATGCTAATGTATTACAGTAGTTCACCAAAATAAGTTATGTATAAACGTGAAACCTACTTTGTTTGTTTTTATCTCATTAGTAACTTATCTGGTACACTAATCTACAAGTTCAAGCTTTCAGCAAGCTATGGAACAAATGATTGAACAGTCACAACCACCTGAAGGTGACGAGGCTACCACAAGCACAATGTCACCTCTTGCTGCAGTGCGTCAGTATCTCTCCACTAACAGTGCAAAAAGCACCTTCCTGCGTAATTCTGGGTTGGTTGTCAAGGTAACCTCGTCCAAATCGCCTACTGAACAAAATCTTCTGGCTAGACAAAGTGATATATCTGTGCTCCAGACACAAGTCCAATCCCTAATGGACGTTGTGTCGGAAACAAGAATAGTGGTTGACAAATGTCATGAAGATATGAATGGTTTTGAAACCAGACTATCAGACATTTGCTTCATTGTTCAAGAGAAATGGCGGAAAAAGGGGAAGATTGTGCTGCTCCATCAGATTCTACAACCTGAAACATTAGCACTCAGGTCAAATGATCTGTGCTTCTATACATCTGATGGTGCTTTTATCTACAAGGACTATAAACTTTATGCCAACAGGCCTTTTGTTGTATGGTTGGGATGTATTTTGTTGTGATACATCATTTATGATGCTGCCAAAGGCTGCAGTAATTATGACGCTATTTTTGTATAGTGTAGGTTTATCTTAGTAATGTATTCGGCCGAAAGTTTCGTAGGAGCCCAACATGCCAACATTCATCAGGCCATTCCAATTGGGCTAAAAATGATTCTGGGCCGAAATTTGCAAGTAGCCCACTAAAAATATCTGGACCTAAATCAACATAAGCTTGCATATTTTTCTGGTAGGCATGTGCCCATAGTGGGCCTTTAACAGGACTAAACATAATTTGGGCCCTCAGTAATAATAGGCCGTTTACAGGTGTAAATATCTCGAGCCCATTAAAAACATGGGCCTTTAATAGGCCGAAAGTAAGATTGGGCCCTGATTGTGCCAAATAACCCACTGGTCTTAGCAGGCTGAAATGGTGGCCCATTTACAATGCGGATCATCCACAAGCCGAAATTCAGATAGGCCATAAATGCGCCGACCTACTACACGGGCCTTTAACGGGCCGGAAGTTCGGTTGGGCTTGATTAGTGTCATTTTTATATGGGTTGTTAGTAGGCCCGATGTGGCGTTGGTCCACATATGGCCCATAGATTTCATCCTACGTTAACAGGCTGAAAGTCACAACAGGCTGAAAGTGGCCCAAATCTATAGTGAGCCTCTAACAAGCTAAATGTCAGACATGGCCGAATATGACCCATGTCCTTCACGGTCGTTTATGGGCCAAAAGTTTCAATGGCCTATAAATGGGCCCAAATGAAGTAGGACCTTTAACAGGCCGGAAACACACCGGGCCGTAATTCGGCCCAAATACTTAGCGGACTATTAACAGGCCAGAAGTGACCATGGGTCGTGATGATGACAAGTTTGGGACGGGCTGTTGATGGGCTGATTTGACACTAGCCGTACGGGCCTTAACTGAGAATGTTGGGCCTTTAGCTGGGCCGGCCCATTATGGTCTGCAAAATCTTGTGGGCCTTTAGCTGGGCTAGCCCATTATGGTCCGCTAAATCTTATGGGCCTTTAGCTGGGCCGGTCCATTATGGTTCGCTAAATCTTGTGGGCCTTTAGTTGGGTCAGCTCATTTAATCTTTATGGGCCACTTTTGGGCCGATCCACGTGTCAACATATCATAGGCGCATCTCGCCCATTGGATGAGTGACACATGTGCCAACGCGGAGCTGACACGTGGTTCCGTCGGCCAATGAGAATTTTACACGTGGAAAATCGACATTGGTCATGGCTGTTAGCGGGTTATCAAATCCAAAACCGGACCTGATAGCTTAACGGCGACCCGTTACGGTGGATGCCATGTGTCGGTCACCCTTGACGAAAGTACTTCTATGACGGGTGATTTATCGTCATGGAAGTGGACACTTCCGTGATGATAATTTTGGTAATGTCATGGAACACTTCTATGACAGCACAGGTATGACTATCTTGATTCTGTCATAAAATTGTCATGGATGTACATGCATGACAGAAAATGTGACCTACTGTGACAAACACGTACCATCACGGAAGTGTATTATTTTTGTAGCGGTAGCATGCGGCCGCACGCGCGCACGAGGTCACTATGGCTGCCATGCGTGCCGACCGCCAGATCTTGGAGGAGCACCTCGTCTTCGAGGCCACCATCGACACTGCCACACAGTTGTCTACTTTAAAATACAGTTCGTGTTGTTTTCTCGAGGCCACCGCCAGTGCCTTCTAGTGATTTGTCCTCTGTAATGTTAATATGCAATCTGATGTTCAGTTAACAGTTTGGTCCTCTAAAATGTAATGTTCAGTTAACACTTTGGTCCAACAATTGCTACATTTCATAGTACTGTTCTCAAGCATTCTTTGTTTTGTTAGATGTCTTATCTTCTAGTACATGTTTCTATTATGCAATGTCGTGCTCAGTTAACTATTTTGGTTCATTTGGTCTGCTGTCCATTTAACTGTTTGGTTCATTTCTGCAATTTGATTTTCAATTGTTGTGGGTACAATTTTGTATTGTTATGCATGTGACACCAATCGAATTTGGCTGTACTCAATACATATTCTACTGATAGTATGGCAACTCTCAGTTAACCTGATCAAGATCTTCCTTATGTGTGTTGCAGGGAAACAATGGGAGACACTACGGTTTACCATCAAGGTTTGTTCAAGCATGGTCATTTGGCTCATAGCACATTATTGTGCAGTTGCATGAATCATTCTAATATTTAGGTTTCTTACAATTTGGTCTTGCACATGTAGGTCTTGCTGTCAGAGGCTTAGACCCACTGTTCGACCCGTTTTGCATATTGGGAAATGAGATGTCCATGAATATCAGACAAGTTAAGAAAATCAGAAAGATTGTTAGGATGAAGAAACTTGCGACGAATAGCAGCAAGATCTTTGTTTGCGCAATGAAGAAAACATTAGTCAACTATAGGATGGTACTAACTCTTTTACCTTGTTTTTACCCCTTGCGCCATTTCAAAATTTATAACAGTGATTTATGCATATCTTTATTTTAGTACTTTTCAAAGCAGTTCACCGATGATTACCTCTCAAACCACCTGCATGGTCAAGAGGCGAGGAAGGTATTCATTCAACACCCACGGTACAATATTGAAGTCTTGCTAAAGAAGACAAAGTTTGGGCGGGCAATTATCCATAGCCACTGGCCTAAAGTTGCAAGGACATTCAACATCACTGAAGGCTCAATATTTGCCTTCCGCTTCTGCAGTTTCCCAGATGAGATTCATCTGTCTATATACCGTGTATGATGCTACTTTCCAAAGGTTTTTGATGTTGCATGTGAAACTTGGTGCTGTTGTGTAATGGCGTAACTGAGTGCCGAAGCTATCTGATGTAATTCGATTACGAAATCCTGGTTGTTGTTATAAGGATATGAAATATCTGGTGTGTTTTATAAGAAATATCAATTTGATTAGTACATGGATTATCAATAATAGGCTAATTACCCTGCTTATTGGGGTTTTCTATTGTAGACGGTTACTCAGACAGCACCGTGGGCGATGAACTCAAACAACCCGCACGGTTTCTAGAAAGTAGGCATGGGCGATCAACTAACAATCACACACGGCTTCCGGCAGCGAACTGCTTGCGTTAGGCCACCTTGCACAAACATTTCCACACAAAGAACTGTGTGTGATATACATAGGAACAGAAATGATTTTCTGGGGTTCACCGTGTGGTATGTACATACGAAAGGAAACAATTGGGTTTCGATGCCCCGCCAGATCACACACGAGCTCGTTTTGTGTGCCAGGAGGGCCTATCCCTGACGGTTTCTAGGTCATATGGGAAGGACCCCCCTATCACCCACACTCACTTGGCAACGGTTCCAAATGCCATCGCGGAAAGGGGTTAAAAACAGTTTGTATAGCACGTCGTTGTACCAGTGTCTTAGTCACTATCACCAAGTTACTAGAACTTCGTGATGAACTATAATATGCAAGCGATGACGAATATGATTCCCAAGCTCTTCATGATGTTGAAATCGGCGAAGGTAGAAATCAAGAAATAGCATCAAGTGTTGATGATTAACAAGACCACTAGTTTCAAGAAAAAGGACAAGGGAAAGAAAGGGAACTTCAAGAAGAATGGCAAGCAAGTTGCCACTCCCGTGAAGAAGCCCAAAGCTAGACCTAAGCCTAAAACTGAGTGCTTCTACTACAAAGGGAATGGTCACTGGAAGCGGAACTACCCCAAATACTTGGCGGATAAGAAGGATGGCAAAGTGAACAAAGGTATATTTGATATACATGTTATTGATGTGTACTTTACTAGTGTTCATAGTAGCCCCTGGGTATTTGATACTGATTCAGTTGCTAAGGTTTGTAACTCGAAACAGAAGTTGCAAAATGAACAGATACTAGTTAAGGGCGAGGTGACGATGTGTGTTGGAAGTGACTCCAAGGTTGAAAATATCACCATCGCACACTCCCTTTACCTTCGGGATTAGTGTTGAACCTAAAATAAATGTTGTTTGGTGTTTGTGTCGAGCATGAATATGATTGGAGCATGTTTATTGCAATGCAGTTATTCATTTAAGTCAAAGAATAATTGTTATTCTGTTTACATGAATAAAACCTTCTATGGTCATACACTCAATACAAATGGTTTATTGAATCTCGATTGTAGTGATACACATACTCATAATATTGATGCCAAAAGATACAAAGTTGATAATGATAGTGCAACATATTTGTGGCACTGTCGTTTAGGTCATATTGGTGTAAAGCGCATGAAGAAACTCCATGCGGATGGACTTTTGGAATCACTTGATTATGAATCATTTGATACTTGTGAACCATGCCTCATGGGCAAGATGACTAAAACTCCGTTCTCTGGAACAATGGAGCGAGCTAATGACTTATTGGAAATAATACATACCGATGTATGCGGTCCGATGAGTGTTGAAGCCAACGGCAGGTATCGTTATTTTCTGACCTTCATAGATGATTTGAGCAGATATGGGTATATCTACTTAATGAAACACAAGTCTGAAACATTTGAAAAGTTCAAAGAATTTTAGAGTGAAGTGGAGAATCGTCGTAACAAGAAAATAAAGTTTCTACGATCTGATCACGGAGGCGAATATTTGAGTTACGAGTTTGGCCTTCATTTAAAAACAATGTGGAATAGTTTCACAACTCACGCCACCTGGAACACCACAGCGTAATGGTGTGTCTGAATGTCGTAATTGTACTTTATTAGATATGGTGCGATCTATGATGTCTCTTACCGATTTACCACTATCGTTTTGGGGTTATGCATTAGAGACAGCTGCATTCACGTTAAATAGGGCACCATCTAAATCTATTGAGACGATACCGTATGAACTATGGTTTGGCAAGAAACCTAAGTTGTCGTTTCTTAAAGTTTGGGGTTGCAATGCTTATGTGAAAAAGTTTCAGCCTGATAAGGTCGAACCCAAATCGGAGAAGTGCGTCTTCATTGGATACCCAAAAGAAACTCTTGGGTACACCTTCTATCACAGATCCGAAGGAAAAATCTTTCTTTCTAAGAATGGATCATTTCTAGAGGAGTTTCTCTCGAAAGAAGTGAGTGGGAGGAAAGTAGAACTTAATGAGGTAACTGTACCTTCTCTCGAATTGGAAATTAGCTCATCACAGAAAACCATTCCCGTGATGCCTACACCAACTAGAGAGTAAGCTCATGATGATGATCATGAAACTTCAGATCAAGTTACTACCAAATCTTGTAGGTCAACCAGAGCACGTTTCGCACTACAGTGGTACGGTAATCCTGTTTTGGAAGTCATGTTACTAGACCATGACAAACCTACGGACTATGAAGAAGCTATGATGAGCCCAGATTCTGATAAATGAATTGAGACCATGAAATTTGAGATAGGATCCATGTATCAGAACAAAGTGTGGACTTTGGTTGACTTGCCCGATGATCGGCGGGCCATTGAGAATAATGGATCTTCAAGAGGAAGACGAACGCTGATGGTAGTGTTACTATCTACAAAACTCGAATTGTCGCAAAAGGTTTTCGACAAGTTCAAGGTGTTGACTACGATGAGATTTTCTCACTCGTGTCGATGCTTAAAGTCTGTCCGAATCATGTTAGCAATTGCCGCATTTTATGAAATCTGGCAAATGGATGTCAAAACTGCATTCCTTAATGGATATATCAAAGAAGAGTTGTATATGATGCAACCAGAAGGTTTTGTCAATCCTAGAGGTGCTAACAAATTGTGCAAGCTCCATCGATCCATCTATGGACTGGTGTAAGCATCTCGGGGTTGGAATATACGCTTTGATGAGGTGATCAAAGCATGTGGTTTTATACAGACTTACGGTGAAGCCTGTATTTACAAGAAAGTGAGAGGGAGCTCTGTAGCATTTCTGATATTATATGTGGATGACATATTGTTGATTGGAAATGATATAGAATTTCTGGATAGCATAAAGGATACTTGAGTAAGAATTTTTCAATGAAAGACCTCGGTGAAGCTACTTATATATTGGGCATCAAGATCTATAGGGATAAATCGAGACGCTTAATAGGACTTTCACAAAGCACATACCTTGACAAGATTTTGAAGAAGTTCAAAATGGATTAGTCAAAGAAAGGGTTCTTACCTGTGTTGCAAGGTGTGAAGTTGAGTAAGACTCAAAGCCCGACCACGACAGAAGATAGAGAGAGAATGAAAGTCATTCCCTATGCCTCAGTCATAGGTTCTATAAAGTATGCCATGCTGTGTACCAGACCTATTGTATACCTTGCCATGAGTTTGGCAAGGGAGTACAATAGTGATCTAGGAGTAGATCACTGGACAGCGGTCAAAATTATCCTTAGAGGACTAAGGAAATATTTCTCGGTTGTGGAGGTGATAAAGAGTTTGCCGTAAAGAGTTACGTCGATGCAAGCTTTGACACCGATCTGGATGACTCTAAGTCTCGATCTGGATACATATTGAAAATGGAAGCATTTAGCTAGAGTAGCTCCGTGCAGAGCATTGTAGACATAGAAATTTGCAAAATACATACGGATCTGAATGTGGCAGACCCGTTGACTAAACCTCTCTCACGAGCAAAACATGATCACACCTTAGTACTCTTTGGGTGTTAATCACATGGCGATGTGAACTAGATTACTGACTCTAGTAAACCCTTTGGGTGTTGGTCACATGGCGATGTGAACTATGGGTGTTAATCACATGGTGATGTGAACTATTGGTGTTAAATCACATGGCGATGTAAACTAGATTATTGACTCTAGTGCAAGTGGGAGACTCGAGGAAATATGCCTTAGAGGCAATAATAAAGTTGTTATTTTATATTTCCTTATATCATGATAAATTTTTATTATTCATGCTAGAATTGTATTAACCGGAAACTTGATGCATGTGTGGATACATAGACAAAACTCCGTGTCCCTAGTAAGCCTCTACTAGACTAGTTCATTAATCAAAGATGGTTAAGTTTCCTAACCATAGACATGTGTTGTCATTTGATGAACGGGATCACATCATTAGGAGAATGATGTGATGGACAAGACCCATATGTTAGCTTAGCATGTTGATCGTTCAGTTTTATTGCTATTGCTTTCTTCATGTCAAATACATATTCCTTCGACTATGAGATTATGCAACTCCCGGACGGAGGAATGCCTTGTGTGCTATCAAATGTCACAATGTAACTGGGTGATTATAAAGATGCTCTACAGGTATCTCCAAAGGTGTTTGTTGGGTTGGCATAGATCGAGATTAGGATTTGTCACTCCGAGTATCGGAGAGGTATCTCTGGGCCCTCTCGGTAATGCACATCATAATAAGCCTTGCAAGCAATGTGAATAATGAGTTAGTTGCGGGATGATGCATTACAGAACGAGTAAAGAGACTTGCCGGTAACGAGATTGAACTAGGTATGAAGATACCCAAGATCGAATCTTGGGCAAGTAACATACCGATGACAAAGGGAATGACGTATGTTGTCATTGCAGTTTGACCTATAAAGATCTTTGTAGAATATGTAGGAACCAATATGAGCATCCAGGTTTCGTTGTTGGTTATTGATCGGAGATGTGTCTCGTTCATGTCTACATAGTTCTCGAACCCGTAGGGTCTGCACGCTTAACGTTCGATGACGATTTGTATTATGAGTTATGTGTTTTGGTGACCAAAGATTGTTCGGAGTCCCGGATGAGATCACGGACATGATGAGGAGTCTCGAAATGGTCGAGAGGTAAAGATTGATATATTGGACGATAGTATTCGGACACCAGAAGTGTTTCGGAATGTATCGGGTACATATCGGAATACCGGGGGGTTACCGGAACCCCCGGGGGAAAGATATGGTCCATGTGGGCCATAGAGGGTAGGGGAGGCAGCCCACAAGGGGTGCCCCCCCATGGGGAGTCCGAATTGGACAAGGGGAGACCCCCTCCTTTCCTTCTCCTCCTCCTACTCCTTCCCCCTTTCCCCTTCCGGTAAAAGGAAAGGGGGGCGAATTGGACTAGGGCTCCAAGTGGGACTCCTCCCACTTGGTGCACACTAGGCCAGCCTCCTCCCCTCTCCCTCCTTTATATACGAGGGCAGGGGGGCACCTCTAAGCACATCAATTGTTTCTTAGCCGTGTGTGGTGCCCCCCTCCATAGTTTACTTCTCCGGTCATATTGTCGTAGTGCTTAGGCGAAGCCCTGCACGGATCACATCACCATCACCGTCATGCTGACGAAACTCTCCCTCGACACTTTGCTAGATCAAGAGTTCGAGGGATGTCATCGAGCTGAACGTGTGCAGAACTTGGAGGTGCCGAACGTTCGGTGCTTGATCGGTCCAATCAAGAAGACATTCGACTACATCAACCGCGTTAAGCTAACGCTTCCGCTTTCGGTCTACGAGGGTACGTGGACACACTCTCCCCCTCTCATTGCTATGCATCTCCTAGATAGATCTTGCGTGATCGTAGGAAATTTTTTGAAATTGCATGCTACGTTCCCCAACAGTTGTTTGTACCGCTTGTTGCTTGTATGACTTTGTATGTTGGGTCGTGAGACCCATGTTTGTAATATCATACTATGTATGGTTCTCTCGAGCCTTTCAAATAAATACTTTGAGTCGTAGAGTTTTGTTGTGACCCCATGTTGTATTTACACATATCAAACATATTATGTATGTTGTTGAAATGCTTGGTATGTGTGGCATCCGAAACCTAGTTGTTTATTCTTGGCAGCCTTCCTTATGGGGAAATGCCTCCTAGTGCTTCCACTGGGGCATGGTAGCTTGCTACTACTCCAGAACACATGGAGTGACCGGCATGTGTCCTTCTTTGCTCCTGTGTATGTCCCCTCGGGGAAATGTCACGCGGTGTTTACTGGAGTCCTTTGTAGTCTCGCTATGACTCAGTTACACTCGCTGCTGGCCGACACGTGCATTGATGGGTCATGTATGCATGTCCCTGTAAGTTTGTGCCACCTTGGGTTTACGACTAGTCATGTCGGCCCAGGTTCTTTGTCATATGAATGCTAGCGATACAACCATATACGTGAGCAAAAAGGCACATATGGTCCCAACCAAGGTAAGGCTGCAGCCGTGGGAATACCGTGCGTGAGGTAGCAAAGTGATATGATGTGTTACATACTAGATCGGTGTGACTTAGGATCGAGGTCCTGACAGCTTTGGTAATCCTCAACCATGTCGGAGAGAAGAGGAAAAGATTTGCCCAAGATCAAGAGAGTGTTAGGAAGGACGTCGAGCGTTGCAATCTCGATGGGGCGTCGTTCGGTATCCTGCTAGAACTTGGAGCAACGTTTGAACAGTTCATCCAATTTCATCATGAAATGCATGATTGGGAAATGTTGGGAACGTAGTAATTTCAAAAAAAAATCCTACGCACACGCAAGATCATGGTGATGCATAGCAACAAGAGGGGAGAGTGTTGTCTATGTACCCTCGTAGACTGAAAGCGGAAGCGTTAGCACAACGCGGTTGATGTAGTCGTACGTCTTCAAAATCCGACCGATCAAGTACCGAACGTACGGCACCTCCGAGTTCAGCACACGTTTAGCCCAATGGCGTCCCTCGAACTCTGATCCAGCCGAGTGTTGAGGGAGAGTTTCGTCAGCACGACGGCGTGGTGATGATGTTGATGTTCTACCGACGCAGTGCTTCGCCTAAGCACCGCTACAGTATTATCGAGGTGGACTATGGTGGAGGGGGGCACCGCACACGGCTAAAAGATCAAATAGATCAATTGTTGTGTCTATGGGGTGCCCCTTGCCCCTGTATATAAAGGAGCAAGGGGGGTGCGGCCGGCCAGGGAGGAGGCGCGCCAGGAGGAGTCCTACTCCCACCGGGAGTAGGACTCCCCCCCTTTCCTAGTTGGATTAGGACTTGGGAGGGGGAAAGAGTGGAGGAGAAGAAGGAAGGGGGGCGCCACCCCCCTCTCCTTGTCCTATTCATACTGGGGGGAGGGGCGCATGGCCCAGCCCTAGCCGCCTCTCCTCTCTTCCACCTAGGCCCACTAAGGCCCATTAAGTCCCCGAGGGGTTCCGGTAACCTCCCGGTACTCCGGTAAAATCCCGGTTTCACCCGGAATACTTCCGATATCCAAACATAGGCTTCCAATATATCAATCTTCATGTCTCGACCATTTCGAGACTCCTCGTCATGTCTGGGATCACATTCGGGACTCCGAAAAACCTTCGGTACATCAAATCATATAAACTCATAATACAACCGTCATCGAAACTTTAAGCGTGCGGACCCTACGGGTTCGAGAACTATGTAGACATGACCGAGACATGTCTCCAATCAATAACTAATAGCGGAACCTGGATGTTCATATTGGCTCCCACATATTCTACAAAGATCTTTATCGGTCA
The DNA here is from genome assembly GCF_056163025.1 of Triticum urartu. Lineage (NCBI taxonomy): Eukaryota > Viridiplantae > Streptophyta > Magnoliopsida > Poales > Poaceae > Triticum > Triticum urartu. The sequence goes on from NC_141875.1 coordinate 564,393,128, forward strand.
AACCGTATAACAACATACGTTGTTCCCTTTGTCATCGGTATGTTACTTGCCCGAGATTCGATCGTCAGTATCTCAATACCTAGTTCAATCTCGTTACCGGCAAGTCTCTTTACTCGTTCCGTAATACATCATCCCGCAACTAACTCATTAGTTACAATGCTTGCAAGGCTTAAGTGATGTGCATTACCGAGAGGGCCTAGAGATACCTCTCCGACAATCGGAGTGATAAATCCTAATCTCGAAATACGCCAACCCAACAAGTACCTTTGGAGACACCTGTAGAGCACCTTTATAATCACCCAGTTACGTTGTGATGTTCGGTAGCACACAAAGTGTTCCTCCACTAAACGGGGGTTGCATAATCTCATAGTCATAGGAACATGTATAAGTCATGAAGAAAGCAATAGCAGAATACTAAACGATCGTGTGCTAAGCTAACGGAATGGGTCATGTCAATCACATAATTCTCCTAATGATGTGACCCCGTTAATCAAATGACAACTCATGTCTATGGTTAGGAAACATAACCATCTTTGATCAACGAGCTAGTCAAGTAGAGGCATACTAGTGACAATCTGTTTGTCTATGTATTCACACATGTATTATGTTTCCGGTTAATACAATTCTAGCATGAATAATAAACATTTTTCATGATATAAGGAAATAAATAATAACTTTATTATTGCCTCTAGGGCATATTTCCTTCAGTCTCCCACTTGCACTAGAGTCAATAATCTAGATTACATAGTAATGATTCTAACACCCATGGAGTCTTGGTGTTGATCATGTTTTGCTCGTGGAAGAGGCTTAGTCAACGGGTCTGCAACATTCAGATCTGTATGTATCTTGCAAATTTCTATGTCTCCCACCTAGACTAAATCCCAGATGGAATTGAAGCGTCTCTTGATGTGTTTGGTTCTCTTGTGAAATCTGGATTCCTTCGCCAAGGCAATTGCACCAGTATTGTCACAAAAGATTTTCATTGGACCCGATGCACTAGGTATGACACCTAGATCGGATATGAAATCCTTCATCCAGACTCCTTCATTTGATGCTTCCGAAGCAGCTATGTACTCCGCTTCACATGTAGATCCCGCCACAACGCTTTGTTTAGAACTGCAACAACTGACAGCTCCACCGTTTATTGTAAACACGTATCTGGTTTGCGATTTAGAATCGTCCGGATCAGTTTCAAAGCTTGCACCAACGTAACCATTTACGATGAGCTCTTTGTCACCTCCATAAACGAGAAACATATCCTTAGTCCTTTTCAGGTATTTCAGGATTTTCTTGACCGCTGTCCAGTGATCCACTCCTGGATTACTTTGGTACCTCCCTGCTAGACTTATAGCAAGGCACACATCAGGTCTGGTACACAACATTGCATACATGATAGAGCCTATGGCTGAAGCATAGGGAACATCTTTCATTTTCTCTCTATCTTCTACAGTGGTCGGGCATTGAGTCTTACTCAACTTCACACCTTGTAACACAGGCAAGAACCCTTTCTTTGCTTGATCCATTTTGAACTTCTTCAAAACTTTGTCAAGGTATGTGCTTTGTGAAAGTCCAATTAAGCGTCTTGATCTATCTCTATAGATCTTGATGCCCAATATATAAGCAGCTTCACCGAGGTCTTTCATGGAAAAACTCTTATTCAAGTATCCCTTTATGCTATCCAAAAATTCTATATCATTTCCAATCAACAATATGTCATCCACATATAATATTAGAAATGCTATAGAGCTCCCACTCACTTTCTTGTAAATACAGGCTTCTCCAAAAGTCTGTACAAAACCAAATGCTTTGATCACACTATCAAAGCGTTTATTCCAACTCCGAGAGGCTTGCACCAGTCCATAAATGGATCGCTGGAGCTTGCACACTTTGTTAGCTCCCTTTGGATCGACAAAACCTTCCAGTTGCATCATATACAACTCTTCTTCCAGAAATCCATTAAGGAATGCAGTTTTGATATCCATTTGCCAAATTTCATAATCATAAAATGCGGCAATTGCTAACATGATTCGGACAAACTTAAGCATCGCTACGGGTGAGAAGGTCTCATCGTAGTCAATCCCTTGAACTTGTCGAAAACCTTTCGCAACAAGTCGAGCTTTGTAGACAGTAACATTACCATCAGCGCCAGTCTACTTCTTGAAGATCCATTTATTCTCAATTGCTTGCCGATCATTGGGCAAGTCAACCAAAGTCCACACTTTGTTCTCATACATGGATCCCATCTCAGATTTCATGGCCTCAAGCCATTTTGCGGAATCTGGGCTCACCATTGCTTCTTCATAGTTCGTAGGTTCATCATGATCTAGTAGCATGACTTCCAGAACAGGATTACCGTACCACTCTGGTGCGGATCTTACTCTGGTTGATCTACGAGGTTCAGTAGTAACTTGATCTGAAGTTCCATGATCATCATCATTAACTTCCTCACTAATTGGTGTAGGCATCACAGAAACCGGTTTATGTGATGAATTACTTTCCAATGGAGGAGCAGGTACAATTACCTCATCAAGTTCTACTTTCCTCCCACTCACTTCTTTCGAGAGAAACTCCTTCTCTAGAAAGGATCCATTCTTAGCAACGAATGTCTTGCCTTCGGATATGTGATAGAAGGTGTAGCCAACAGTCTCCTTTGGGTATCCTATGAAGACACATTTCTCCGATTTGGGTTCGAGCTTATCAGGTTGAAGCTTTTTCACATAAGCATCGCAGCCCCAAACTTTCAGAAATGACAACTTTGGTTTCTTGCCAAACCACAGTTCATAAGGCATCGTCTCAATGGATTTCGATGGTGCCCTATTTAACGTGAATGCGGTCGTCTCTAAAGCATAACCCCAAAATGATAGCGGTAAATCTGTAAGAGACATCATAGATCGCACCATATCTAGTAAAGTACGATTATGACATTCGGACACACCATTACGCTGTGGTGTTCCGGGTGGTGTGAGTTGCGAAACTATTCCGCATTGTTTCAAATGTAGACCAAACTCGTAACTCAAATATTCTCCTCCACGATCAGATCGTAGAAACTTTATTTTCTTGTTACGATGATTTTCAACTTCACTCTGAAATTCTTTGAACTTTTCAAATGTTTCAGACTTATGCTTCATTAAGTAGATATACCCATATCTGCTTAAATCATCTGTGAAGGTGAGAAAATAACGATATCCGCCACGAGCCTCAATATTCATCGGACCACATACATTTGTATGTATGATTTCCAACAAATATGTTGCTCTCTCCATAGTACCGGAGAACGGCATTTTAGTCATCTTGCCCATGAGGCATGGTTCGCAAGTACCAAGTGATTCATAATCAAGTGGTTCCAAAAGTCCATCAGTATGGAGTTTCTTCATGCGCTTTATACCGATATGACCTAAACGGCGGTGCCACAAATAAGTTGCACTATCATTATCAACTCTGCATCTTTTGGCTTCAACATTATGAATATGTGTATCACTACTATCGAGATTCATCAAAAATAGACCACTCTTCAAGGATGCATGACCATAAAAGATATTACTCATATAAATAGAACAACCATTATTCTCTGATTTAAATGAATAACCATCTCACATCATGCTCAACGCTGGCACCAGATAACAATTATTTAGGTCTAATACTAATCCCGAAGGTAGATGTAGAGGTAGTGTGCCTACCGCGATCACATCGACTTTGGAACCATTTCCCACGCGCATCGTCACCTCGTCCTTTGCCAGTGTTCGCTTAATCCGTAGTCCCTGTTTCGAGTTGCAAATATTAGCAACAGAACCAGTATCAAATACCCAGGTGCTACTGCGAGCTCTAGTAAGGTACACATCAATAACATGTATATCACATATACCTTTGTTCACCTTGCCTTCCTTCTTATCCGCCAAATACTTGGGGCAGTTCCGCTTCCAGTGACCAGTCTGCTTGCAGTAAAAGCACTCAGTGTCAGGCTTAGGTCCAGACTTGGGTTTCTTCTCCTGAGCAGCAACTTGTTTGTTGTTCTTCTTGAAGTTCCCCTTCTTCTTCCCTTTACCCTTTTTCTTGAAACTGGTGGTCTTATTGACCATCAACACTTGATGCTCCTTCTTGATTTCTACCTCCGCAGCTTTTAGCATTGCGAAGAGCTCGGGAATTGTCTTATTCATCCCTTGCAGATTATAGTTCATCATGAAGCTTTTGTAGCTTGGTGGCAGTGATTGAAGAACTCTGTCAATGACACTATCAACCGGAAGATTAACTCCCAGCTGAGTCAAGTGATTATGGTACCCAGACATTCTGAGTATATGCTCACTGACAGAACTATTCTCCTCCATCTTGCAGCAGTAGAACTTATTGGAGACTTCATATCTCTCAATCCGGGCATTTGCTTGAAATATTAACTTCAACTCCTAGAACATCTCATATGCTCCATGACGTTCAAAACGTCGTTGAAGTCCCGGTTCTAAGCTGTAAAGCATGGCACACTGAACTATCGAGTAGTCATCAGCTTTGCTCTGTCAGGCGTTCTTAACCTCTGCAGTTGCATCAGCAGCAGGCTTGGCACTCAGCGGTGCTTCCAGGACGTAATTCTTCTGAGCAGCAATGAGGATAATCCTCAAGTTACGGACCCAGTCCGTGTAATTGCTACCATCATCTTTCAACTTTGCTTTCTCAAGGAACGCATTAAAATTCAACGGAACAACGGCACGGGCCATCTATCTACAATCAAACATAGACAAGCAAGATACTATCAGGTACTAAGTTCATGATAAATTTAAGTTCAATTAATCATATTACTTAAGAACTCCCACTTAGAAAGACATCCTCTAATCTTCTAAGTGATCACGTGATCCAAATCAACTAAACCATAACCGATCATCACGTGAAATGGAGTAGTTTTCAATGGTGAACATCACTATGTTGATCATATCTACTATATGATTCACGCTCGACCTTTCGGTCTCAGTGTTCCGAGGCCATATCTGCATATGCTAGGCTCGTCAAGTTTAACCTGAGTATTCTGCGTGTGCAAAACTGGCTTGCACCCGTTGTAGATGGACGTAGAGCTTATCACACCCGATCATCATGTGGTGTCTGGGCACGACGAACTTTGGCAACAGTGCATACTCAAGGATAACACTTTTATCTTGAAATTTAGTGAGAGATCATCTTATAATGCTACCATCAATCAAAGCAAGATAAGATGCATAAGAGATAAACATCACATGCAATCAATATAAGTGATATGATATGGCCATCATCATCTTGTGCTTGTGATCTCCATCTCCGAAGCACTGTCATGATCACCATCGTCACCGGCGCGACACCTTGATCTCCATCGTAGCATCATTGTCGTCTCACCAATCTTATGCTTCCACGAATATCACTACCGCTTAGTGATAAAGTAAAGCATTACAGGGCGATTGCATTGCATACAATAAAGCGACAACCATGTGGCTCCTGCCAGTTGCCGATAACTCGGTTACAAAACATGATCATCTCATACAATAAAATTTAGCATCATGTCTTGGCCATATCACATCACAACATGCCCTGTAAAAACAAGTTAGACGTCCTCTACTTTGTTGTTGCAATTTTTACGTGGCTGCTACGGGCTTAGCAAGAACCGTTCTTACCTACGCATCAAAACCACAACGATAGTTTGTCAAGTTGGTGTTGTTTTAACCTTCGCAAGGACCGGGCGTAGCCACACTCGGTTCAACTAAAGTTGGAGAAACTGACACCCGCCAGCCACCTGTGTGCAAATCACGTCGGTAGAACCAGTCTCGCGTAAGCGTATGCGTAATGTCGGTCCGGGCCGCTTCATCCAACAATATCGCCGAACCAAAGTATGACATGCTGGTAAGCAGTATGACTTATATCGCCCACAACTCACTTGTGTTCTACTCGTGCATATGACATCTACGCATAAAACATGGCTCTGATACCACTGTTGGGAATGTAGTAATTTCAAAAAAATTCCTACGCACACGCAAGATCATGGTGATGCATAGCAATGAGAGGGGAGAGTGTTGTCTACGTACCCTCGTAGACCGAAAGCGGAAGCGTTAGCACAACGCGGTTGATGTAGTCGTACGTCTTCACGATCCGACCGATCAAGTACCGAAGGTACGGCACCTCCGAGTTCAGCACACGTTCAGCCCGATGACGTCCCTCGAACTCCTATCTAGCTGAGTGTTGAGGGAGAGTTTCGTCAGCACGACGGCGTGGTGACGATGTTCATGTTCTACCGACGCAGGGCTTCGCCTAAGCACCGCTACAGTATTATCGAGGTGGACTATGATGGAGGGGGGCACCGCACACGGCTAAAAGATCAAACAGATCAATTGTTGTGTCTATGGGGTGCCCCCTTGCCCCTGTATATAAAGGAGCAAGGGGGGTGCGGCCGGCCAGGGAGGAGGCGCGCCAGGAGGAGTCCTACTCCCACCGGGAGTAGGACTGGTGGGAGTAGGACTCCCCCCATTTCCTAGTTGGATTAGGACTTGGGAGGGGGAAAGAGTGGAGGAGAAGAAGGAAGGGGGGTGCCCCCCCCCTCTCCTTGTCCTATTCGGACTGGGGAGGGGGGCGTGCGGCCCAGCCCTAGTCGCCTCTCCTCTCTTCCACCTAGGCCCACTAAGGCCCATTAAGTCCCCGCGGTAACCTCCCGGTACTCCGGTAAAATCCCGATTTCACCCGGAACACTTCCGATATCCAAACATAGGCTTCCAATATATCAATCTTCATGTCTCGACCATTTTGAGACTCCTCGTCATGTCCGGGATCACATCCGGGACTCCGAACAACCTTCGGTACATCAAATCATATAAACTCATAATACAACCATCATCGAAACTTTAAGCGTGCGGACCCTACGGGTTCGAGAACTATGTAGACATGACCGAGACATGTCTCCGGTCAATAACCAATAGCAGAACTTGGATGTTCATATTGGCTCCCACATATTTTACGAAGATCTTTATCGGTCAAACCGCATAACAACATACGTTGTTCCCTTTGTCATCGGTATGTTACTTGCCCGAGATTCGATCGTCGTTATCTCAATACCTAGTTCAATCTCGTTACCGGCAAGTCTCTTTACTCGTTCCGTAATACATCATCCCGCAACTAACTCATTAGTTGCAATGCTTGCAAGGCTTAAGTGATGTGCATTACCGAGAGGGCCCAGAGATACCTCTCCGACAATCGGAGTGACAAATCCTAATCTTGAAATACGCCAACCCAACAAGTACCTTTGGAGACACCTGTAGAGCACCTTTATAATCACCCGGTTACGTTGTGACGTTTGGTAGCACACAAAGTGTTCCTCCGGTAAACGGGAGTTGCATAATCTCATAGTCATAGGAACATGTATAAGTCATGAAGAAAGCAATAGTAGAATACTAAACAATCGTGTGCTAAGCTAACGGAATGAGTCATGTCAATCACATCATTCTCCTAATGATGTGACCCGTTTAATCAAATGACAACTCATGTCTATGGTTAGGAAACATAACCATCTTTGATCAACGAGCTAGTCAAGTAGAGGCATACTAGTGACAATCTGTTTGTCTATGTATTCACACATGTATTATGTTTCCGGTTAATACAATTCTAGCATGAATAATAAACATTTATCATGATATAAGGAAATAAATAATAACTTTATTATTGCCTCTAGGGCATATTTCCTTCAGGAAACTCACATGCAGCTGTAAAATGATTTGATTGAGTATATGTGGGCTCATGTTGGCAACTAATAGATATATCTTTTTTCACATGTATTTGAGACAATTTAATTTTTATTCGGCTTGTAAAACTATGCTTAATTCATTTGGTTGTGAAACTATGTTTCATTTGGTTCTGAAACTATACTATTTATATATGTTTTTTATATGTTTGCATGTGAAATAATGCAAAATGTGTGCATATCTTCTATATCTAAATAGCTGGCCCCCACTAACTATTTCTTTCAACATGCAAGCATGCCACATCATTGCACAACAGGCATGAGAAAAGGTCCACCCCACTATCATATGTCTCTCAACATGCAAGCATGCCACTTCATCATGACATGCATGAAAAAAAGACTTATCTCAACATGTAACATACATGAGGTTTTCATTCTATTATGCTATATACATTTAATAAACATTTTACAACTATATAGTAATCAAGCACAATAAATTATATATATTTTTATTGTTAGCCTTTTATATTATTACTTTAAATATTCATGTTTCATACAACGAGTCACATTGAAATATGTTGCAAAATATTCCCGCAACAACGTGCGGGATATCATCTAGTTATTAAAAAAGGACGGCCAGCCGGCCACGCCAACAAATATGGGTCAGCGGATTGGACGCAGTATCGACCCAAATAATAAACAGGACGGACGTCGAGCGGACGGCCGACCCAGACGAACAAAAGACAGACAAAAGCACCGTCCGTTTGAATAAGCGTGCTAGAATTGCTCTAAGAGATCAACTAGTTCTAGCCATCTATCAAACAAAACCACGTCCACAAATCCCATGGAAGTAAGACATTGTGTGGCACAATCCCAAACATGCACAACAGAAACATGTTTGCAAATCTAAAATATCTCCCATCATTGTGTTTTAAGGCGACAACCCCCTAGCAAAATATCATGCTAGGTAATTATAAAATAATCATTTTCCAATCTTCTATTTATAAAAATATCCTAAGGCGGAAATGGACCAATTAGACATTTCTAAAGGAGGACCAATCTTATTTTTAGACCAAAGTATATTAAGCATGTCAGAGCATCTATAGCCAAATCCGGCCCCTCAAATGCCCGAGGGCGCGTCCACGGGCACTGGCTGGTCATGCCTCAAATTTTCACAGTTGCAGACGAACATCTCATACTAAATTCTTAAATCCATACAAAGACATGCAAACTAAAAGACTCCAGAATGGCCTGCTGCTCCGCCATCTCGTTGGACTGGGCGATGGCGAACTCCATCTCCGCCTGCTCCATGTTGAAGCCCGACATCTGCTGCTCCAGCAACTCCGGCTCCTGTTGCTCCACCTCTTCCACCTCCTCCACCTTCATTAAAGCCATCTCCTCCTTCTCCTCTTCCTCCGGCTGCTCCTCCTCCTCCTTCGGCTTCGGCGAGTCCGGAGGCAGCACGACAGCAATGCGGGCGGCGCGCGCGGCTTGCCTCGCCCGGATCTCCTGTTGGATCTCGGCGCGGCGCTCCGGCGTCAGCATTGGCGTAGTAGGTAATCTTCCTCCGGACCATGGCGGAGTGCCAGAGTATGGGCGGAGCTCGGACCATGGGCAGAGCGCCGGAGCGAGAGAGGGAGGAGGTGCATGGGCTCAGACTGGCGGCGCGAAGAGGGGAGAGGTGGATGTGTTAGGGTTGTGGGACGCCGGCCGACTTAAATAGCTGGGTTTGGTCTTGGGCCGCGAGCCGGAGCGGCGCCACGCGACATTCACATCGAGGCGATAAACGCGGCGTCCGTCGGACCGCCGGGTTTTCGGGCGTTTTCCCATGGGACCCCTCTGTCAGTCCGACATGGCGGGTGGCCCCATATCCGCCTCATATTTGGGTTAGATATGATGGTGCCGGTCAGCCCGCGCGTATGAGAACCGTTTGAGGCGTCCGTCTGGATAAATAAATGTGACCGGTCAACCCGCCCGAGCGTATGAGGCGGGTTTGAGGCGCCCGAGTGTAGATGCTCTCGGTACCATATATGAAGTCAAAAAATTTCTGCCAATTCTTATCACCACCAGAAAATTATCGTTTACCCCAAGAACCTAACATGCCGCCAAATTTGGTCATCACGAAATTGAGCGAGTATTGTACTTCCTCTGTTCACTTTTATAAAACCTTAAAGACATTTCAGACAATGTATAAAATAGCCCATTTTAAGTTGTCTGAAATGACTTACAAAAGTGATCGGAGGAAGTACATAAATCCGTTGCAGATGCTCTAAAAACACACGCGCGAAAAGCAAGCAACGCCGTTCGGTGTTGGGTACCATCGCATCTGAAGCGTCGGTTCTCTGATCCGACGGGCGAGAGGAAACCAGTGGCGACCCTCCGCCGCGCCTCTTGGGTAGTATAGCACTACTAGTGGGACAGGCCCAGAGCAGGCGAACCATCCTCTCCCACAGACCACACTGCTCCCACCAAATTTCCCCTCCCCCTGCCCGAAGTTGAACAGAGCAGCCGCTGTCCGCCCCCATGGCTCCCTCCGTCCCCTAGAATCAGCTCCGGATACTCGCCAAGGTGAGCTCTTCTCCACTCGAGCTGCGAATCTGCACATGGTTTGCGATTTCTTCGAGTGTTGCGCTGGTTCGCGGGGGCGGAGTTCGTGGGATCTCTCTCCCCCCGCCACCCACAAAACCCCAGCTTTCGAGAGCCCGGCTGGCGGGTCACCCCGACCGGCGGCCGGGTTGGGGCTTGCTCGCCGGCGGCGCGTCCTAGGGTTTCCGTCGACAATCCTGGGCATTTTTACTGCTGCTTGCTCGATTGCCATCCGTTTGCTCGCGGAATCGATGTCGATTATCATCTATATTTTGTTTTGGTTTTGCTCCTGGTTGGTTCGATTCTTGCATTTCGAACTACTGTGGCCCGTCAGGAAACCTAAAGTTAGAAACTTTATTACATTTCCACGCAGCTACGCCGATGTGCTATGTCATGGACACTAACAATGCTTTGCTTGATGCAGGGATCCAGCTGCTGCGAGCCGTCATGGACCGGACATCGAATTTCATGCCTACTCCTGATCAGGATGTCCTCGATATCCAGCCCCTGAGGACTTTGGCTCCCATGTTCCCTGCGCCCCTGGGGGTCAACACGTTTAACGTGCCCAACACCACCCCACCATTGATATTTGTCACTTCAGCTGGGCAGTTTCCAGGGGGGTTTGGTGCTCCCGGCCATCCTGCTTTCACGTCATTCGCGGCCGCTTTCGGTGCTCAAGATGCTTATGGAGGGCAGCCTGCCTCTTCCCGTGGCCAGGATGCCGGTAGAGGGCAACCTGCATCTTCTCGTGGTCAGGATGCCGGTGGAGGCCGGGCTACCACCTTTGCTGATAAGTATGCTGCTAATGGAGGCCAGACTGCTGCTAATGGGGCTACAAACCTTGGCGCCAGCGCTGACAACCCAATTGATGTCATCCCTATATCAGCTTACAGGCCGACACCGCCACCTGTTATACCACTGGATGACGATGACGATGACAATGAGCATTTCACTGGCAACCAGACGTCAGCATCTGGGCGGAAGATCAAGAGGCCGTCCCACCTAACTGGATATAAGATGAGCGGCGGTTTGGGCAGTGATGACAACAATGGTGTGAAGACCAAACGCAACAAATCCTTTCACAGGAAGGCTGGTGCTGACAATGAGTTTACCTCGGTGCCCCTTTCATCCAGCAATCCCAGGGAAGTTGTGGAAGAGGTTCTCATGAACTTCGAGGCCCTGCGGCGTAGACATCTTCAATTGGATCAGGCACAAGAGAGTACCAAACGCCCAGACCTTAAGATTGGTGCCACGATGATGGCCTGTAATCTTAGGGCTAACATCGGTAAGAGGATTGGAGTTGTTCCTGGAATCGAGATAGGGGATATTTTCTACTTCAGGATGGAGCTATGCATTATTGGCTTGCATACTCCTACCATGGCTGGAATTGATTATATGACCCACACATTTGGTGATAAGGGTGATGATTCTGTAGCAGTATGTATTGTCGCTGCAGGTGTTTATGAGAATGAAGATGATGCTACAGACGCACTAGTCTACAGCGGTTCAGGAGGTAGTAGCAAGAACAATGAGGAGATGCATGACCAGAAGCTTGAGAGGGGTAACCTTGCTCTTCAGATGAGCCTGTCGAGAAAGAATGTGATCCGGGTTGTACGGGGATTTAAAGATCCAGGTAGCTTGGGTGGGAAGGTTTATATGTATGATGGCCTCTATAAGATCCATGAGTCCTGGAAGGAGAGAACAAAGACTGGGATCAATTGCTTCAAGTACAAGCTGCTGAGGGAGCCAGGACAACCCGAGGGAATGTCAATCTGGAAGATGTCCCGGAAATGGGTAGAGAATCCAGCAACTAGAGGCAGAGTTCTACACCCTGATCTATCATCTGGTACTGAAAATCTTCCGGTGTGTCTTGTCAATGATGTTGACAGTGAGAAAGGACCAGGCCTTTTCACCTATATTACCCAGGTCAAATACCCAAAGCCACTAAGTTCTATGAAACCATTACAGGGTTGTTCATGCCTCAATGCTTGTCTGCCCAGTGATACCGATTGTGATTGTGCAGAGTTTAATGGAGGTAATTTACCTTATAGTTCAACAGGATTGCTTGTATGCCGCAAGAATAGGCTATATGAATGTGGTGAATCTTGCCAGTGTTCAGTTAACTGCCGTAACAGGGTGACACAGAAGGGGATTAGGGTTCACTTTGAGATCTTTAGGACAGGAAATCGAGGCTGGGGTCTTCGTTCATGGGATCCTATACGGGCTGGCTCATTTATCTGCGAGTATGTTGGCGAGGTTATTGATGAGAGTAAAAGGAATTTGGATGGTGAAGATGAAGATGATTACCTTTTTCAGACTGTGCGTCCTGGTGAGAAGACATTAAAATGGGATTATGTACCTGAACAGATGGGGGAGCAAGTCACAAATAATTCAGCTGATACTTTTGAGCCACTGCCCATCAAGATAAGCGCAAAGAAAATGGGAAACATCTCACGTTTCATGAATCATAGTTGCTCCCCTAACGCCTTCTGGCAGCCAGTTCAGTTTGACCATGGAGATGACGGTCACCCACATATCATGTTCTTTGCGCTAAAGCACATCCCTCCCATGACAGAGCTGACTTATGACTATGGTGAGATTGGAGCTGATTCTGGTGGTATAGGTTCTCCTGGAGCTAAGAGATGCCTTTGTGGATCCTCAAATTGCCGGGGCTATTTCTGCTGATTATGGAAGATGTGCATTCTGCTTATCAACATGCCAATCTATCTGTTAGGTAAAAACAGTCTTCACCTGAATGCCATTCTCAGCATTGAGCATCATGCATACATCTAACTACTCTTTGCTGTTGGACATCCCTACTTGTCATGCATATTTACATGCATCTGGTTCGTATTCGATAAGCAAGCAACTAGTTGGATGTTTGTGCTTTATCTTCGCTGTAGCTGTAATACTTGTGCTTCCACAGAAACTGTGTTAAGAGTGTTGCATGTAGGAATGCATACAAGAACAATGTTATTCCTGTCCAGTGTCTTAAGAAATTCTCAGCTTCTCTATTAAGAACGAACAATGTAATTCCTGTCTAGTGTCTTGAGAAATTTTCAGCTTCTCTGTTAAGAACTCGAGACATTTCATGGTCCAGTTTTTCTTGCTACAAATTATTTTGGGTCAGGTATTTATGATAATATGTCGATGTATTTCATATCCTGCTTAGGATTACTCTATTAACAAATTCTTACACCATAAACTTGCAGCTGTTGCTTTACTTGTGTAATAATAGTTTCTGATGTTTGTAAACTAGCCCGCCTCGACTTTCTGTGAACCTAACTTGTGCTAGTCCTTTGCAGATCATTTTTTGGCCGTTCTGGTGGTACCTAGAAGAAGGGAAGTGTGCTGAAGTCTGACAGAGGTAGGAGCTTCTAAGATGGCTCCCCTCATGACTGCGCCGTAGTGGAGATAGTAGACTTATGTCAAGCTCTGCAATGCCCATTGTCACACAAGGACAAAGTAGCTTCTTGTGATTCTGTGACCGTAGGCCTTGTGAGGTCAATTTTGTATGATAACCTTAGTATTTTGGTCAAGTCGAACCAAAACTCTTAGCGACCAATATGCCTATTGCGCCATTGTCGAGTATGTTCAGACCAGTGGGCTGGCTTTAAAAACTTGAATTTCCTGCCACAGTTGTTCTATGTTGAGTTCTGTTTGGATTTATATATGCTACAAAAGTTACACCTTTGAATCTTCACATTCAAAAGAAGTTTTCAATGGCATAACTTTTGTAGCATACAACTCATTTTTTGTTGATCAAATTCATGGCCAGAGACCTCATAAACCCAAACGGAGGGAGTAGAACTGGTTGAAATTTATGTGGTATGCATCGCCAGTTCTGTGGAAATTCCCTGATAATTGCTTTTTAATGTTTATAATAACTGCAAGGGTCTCTGGGCTATGAATAAGGTACTCCCTCCATTTTTAATTAGTTCATGTATTAGCTTTAGTCAAAGTCAAGCTTTGTAAACTTTGACAAAATTTATAAATAAAAATATTAACATATACAATAATAAATCAATACTATTATATTTATTATTGAATGTACCTTCACATCATATAGATTGTTATAGCAAATGTTTGTACTTTTTTCTATAAACTTGGTCAAACTTTACGAAGTTTGACTTCAGTCAACTCTAATATGCAGAGTAAATAAAAACGGAGGGAATACATCCACACCAGGATCTTTAGGCCTTGGGCCCTTGGCCATAAAAGCGATGTAGCACACTGCATATCTTAAAATTCTGAATTAATTCTCCAACTGGAGCATCACTTACAAACTAACGCTAGATTTGCATCACTTACAAACTAACGCTAGATTTTTCAAGTACAATTTACAAGGGAGTGTAGCAGCTGTGCAAAACTCATGCCAATGACAGGTAGAGAAGAGCTACTGCGATAAGTGAACTGGAAAACACAAAGAAAAAGCTGGTTCAGAGCATCCTCGTGGTGTTCCCGACTCTACACTCACATGTGCATACGCTTCTTGATTCTCTGACCACGCGCCGCGACCGCTGAATATGCAACTTGATGTTCACCAGCTTGCCAGCAATCTGCATTTCGGGCATGGAACGGATAAACTGTTATAGCGAAGATTACTGTATCTGTTAAGTCCCAACATTTACACAAGGAACGAAACTGCAGATAAAATAATTGGCCTTAAAAGTGTTGGGCTCACAACATTGAACCGATGTAGAAGCAGAAACACTTCTATTTCGCGAGTATAATAGGCTGAACAACTCTAGAAGAATGTCAGGGAATTACCATTCTCCATGTAAGGTCTTCTGGTCCAAGGGGCTGAGCAGGACTTGAATATAGAAAATGCTTCGAGTACTGTCAATGCACCACGAGTAAAAATAGTCAAGATGGGTCTTCCAAGAAACTTAAGGGTATATTTGGTCGGTGCCCAAAATCACCAAAATTGGCATTGCCCATACCAACTAACTAGCACACTCTAGTTTGTTTTTCTTGGCAACATTGTTCAAATCATGGGCAAGCATAACCTTCACTGAAATTTTGGCTAGCCAAACTTTTGGTAGTCTGAACTTGGGTTCAAACCAAGCATACCCTTAAATCGTATTTAGGTTTTAAATAAGAGCAAACCTTGAGAAGATTGGATTGCATCTCCCTGACTCTTTTGGCATCGATGCCTCTTAGGTACTTCACCAGCCAGCCAGGTTGCACAGCATCAGTTGATGAAACAAACAATGCTATCTGCACAATGAAGTAACAGGCAATTATTTCACACTACAAAAACTTGTGTCTCCAAATGCAGCAGACCAATGCCGATGACTAATGGTGAGGCAAAAATACATAATCATCATGCTACAATAAAAAATTAAAATTAAATCTTGATGGGATATAATATATGCATCTCCAATAGACTGAATGTATAAGCTTTTCGTGCATGCCCACACATGTGCACATCTATATAGACATCTTTACTATAGTTTACAATTGATTGATATTGCTCACGCACCATTTTTATAATTCATAGTGACCGATATCACCAACGCATCTTCTCGGTTTATCTCACAGTGCAAGTATATATACTCCCTCCGTTCCTAAATATTTGTCTTTCTAGAGATTTCAACAAGTGACTACATACGGAGCAAAATGAGTGAATCTACACTCTAAAATATGTCTATACATCCGTATGTGATAGTCCATTTGAAATCTCTAAAAAGACAAATATTTAGGAACGGAGGGAGTAGAAAATAAAATAATCCTTAGGTACAGTGATTTCATAGATACCGTGCCAACTTTTACACAAGCTTCAGAAACACTATTGATGCAGAGAAATTGGTATATGTCAAAAGATAGGTATCACTAATTCTACAACTGTCAGTGTCATTCAAACATAGAGCCCAGTCCTGTTACTTGTTAGTAACTCAGTAATATGGATATATTTGTTTGTTATTCATGAGATTCAACTAGAAAAATATCCTATTTTTTCAGGTAACCGGTAAAGTTTTGGAGCTCCGGTAAGATATATCAACAGTCTTTGCGAACCTTCATGCTTCAAATTATGGAGAATGTTAAGGCATGTTGTAGAACAATGGGTCAACTATACCTTACTGTAGTCAAGTATTCCTTCAAAAGGAAGCTCTAGTTCATCGCTGATTATAACTGGGATACATCCACTAACAATTGCATCAAACAGGCGAGCAGAAGATGGAGTGTCCCCAGCAGGATTCAAGCAAAAGAGAGACTTGCGCATGCCAGTCTGAGCTGCTACTTTCCCCTTAGCCCCAGCAGACCCTTCTTCTATGATTATGTCTTCTATGTTTTGTAATTCTGCCACAAGCTTACTGCGTATCTTCCCACCCTAACAAGGTCAACAAGATGGAAGATCAAAAGGCAAATAAGACAACAAAAAGTGGACTATCACATGCATATATAGATCTGATTTTGTCAAAAGCTTGAAATAGTAGCAAGAAACTTACAGCATTTCTTTTAAGTCTTCCTCGGAAAAACAGCAATGTACTTCTTTTAGATTGAGTTTCTGACACACACTTATAATCACAAAGGTCAACATTTGGGACATATGGAAGGATAACATCCTTTTCCAGATAAACTTGCCCAGGTTTATACCTGATATAAGGTGGAAACATGAGTTGTGTTGCTCAACTGATGTATGCAAGCAGCATAGAGGCAACGTGGCGAACAATGAAGGAATGAAGACCATACCAGTTCCCAGTAGAATCCATATCAGGTAGAAGCCACATTGCTTTCTTCACAAATCTTCGGACTGACTTAAAAGACCATGGGTGATGAACAGGAATAACATGATCTCTGCCTTCTGAACGTTGCCAAGCAGGTTGATCAGTCATCCACTTCAAAGCTTCCTAATTCCAGGGAAGTAATGGTAAGATCATCTTGGATGTAAATAGGGATGAACAGAACAATTAATAATTTGCTATCTGGACAGAGAGTTGGATATTTCCTAGTCAGGTGAACCCCCCAAAAAAACAATTACAGATAGTCATAGAGTATTGAGTTCACTCCATGGCGTGTGTTATTATGATTTCTGGTGTGATCCAGAAACGAATAAATTTTCTTAATAATTGATGTCAGGCAGATAGTCTGAAGAATCAAAGTTTAGCTTGGCCATATGTCCTACAACAAATACTAGCTAAAAAATTAAACCTTGAGAAATGCTCGCACACCCTATAAAGTGCCTTGCATTCTTGTTTCTCCAGCAAGAAGTAACTGATTGTTGTGAAAAATGGAACGTAGAAAATGTCTGCTTCTTCTTGCCGCTCAACCCTGATAACATTCTTCAAAAGTCTTTGTGATTCAGGAGCAATGAGATCAGCCCACAGCCAGTAGTCAATAGAATGCTGCATATTTGAATGGAGATCAATTTAGACAGTAAAACCAGACAAATGGTAAGTTCGAAATGCATAATGCTGCAATATTACTTAGTGTACAGATATTTAACAAAACTGTGTTGGTAAACTGATGTATTAATTTGTAACATCCAGAGAAGGTAGATCTAGACAGGCAGTGCACACACTTTTCATATTCCAGCCAATACTAGTGCGTGCTATCTCAGTTCACCGTTTCGGGCTATATGGAAACACGATATCAGCAAGAAGTAAACTATTTATATTTATTAATCCATTCCAGTAAGTGTTTTATGATCTCAAAAGAGATTGGAAGATCGTCAGCAAATGATAAGCATCCTTATGTTTGAATCTTGTAAGAATTGGCAAGTTTCTACATCTAGGACCAAGAGGACCAGTTTCAAGGTCCCCATATATCATCACAAGACAGAGATGCAAATCCCAATCTTCAATTTCTATGTTCAAGCTGTAAAATTAAATTGCTACATCGCAAAAACTACTTTATATAAGATCCAGTCGAGAAGCTTGTGGCATTACTTAGCAGCATTGGGTCACAAGAATACCACAGATACCGAGAAATCCTATAGCGGATCAGCACATATCTATGAGATCCAACATACTAGCATACAGCTCAACTCAGAAACACTTGAAATCTTCCGAACGCATCAGAGAACAGATTTATCACAGAGGAATATAGTAATGCTGCATTATACCACACTAATCCACCCATTTTCAACCAGCAACCAAGCTATCCGCATCAATGTACTCCATGTCTTCACCCCTGACAATTAAATGTCCCGCATTCTACAAACTAAAAGCTGTCTGCGGCCAAATCTGGGAACAAGGAGATCTCGCGGCATCATCAAAATAAAACGATGCGAGGTGATACAAATCGATCTCACCGCTCGCCCACCTGCTCGATGAGCCTGTGCACGGGGCTCCCGTTGGAGGTGAGGTTGGCGGTGTCGCGGTACGAGTCCCTGAACAGCCTGAGCAGGTCGTAGGTGAACTTGCGCGGCATCTCGTACACGTAGACCCTGAGCGGCGCGGGCGCCGCTGGCCACGCGCCCCGGGGGTCCCCGTACAGCCGGGCCTCCTCCTCGCTCCGGATCGCGGCGTCGAGATCCCCGGGCGCCGCGGAGGAGGCGGCGGGGTGGTGCGGGGAGTCGAGGAAGCGGTCGAGGGAGGCGACGAAGGAGGTGGTGGTGCTAGGGTTGGAGAGTGGGCTGGCGACGGGGCGCGGCGGCGAGGGGGAGAGGAGGAGGAAGTAGACGGCGGAGAAGACGAGGAGGGCGCCGACGGCGAGCAGGCAGCGGGAGGAGGCGCGGCGCGCGTGCGCGAGGGAGGGGAACTGCTTCCCCGCCATGGCTGGGGACTGTCGAGTGGGCCGCAAGTTGTGTTAAGCCGAGGCTTATGGTTTGAGCACACGAGATAAAAAAAACTAGTAGTACTACTGAAATTTGAACTTCTTTTTATTTTTGCGACTGTACTGAAGTTTGAACTTCTGGAGATAGAGGAATTTGTCAAACTCAATCTCGAAGTATATGACTCAAACGGCCCCTTGTGGTGATAATTAAAAAAAACATCACAAAAGGCATACTGAACCTTGCAAAATTGCTATGAGAATCCTACAGTTCAAAGATGCCTTGCTAATTAAAATCCAGCACAAGCACACCTAATTACCTAAACAGACCACCATTGTATCCATGTCATGAACTCTTAAATATGAACTGCTCCACTAGCAGCGAATAAGCACCTATTGTCAACAAAAAAATGTCCTACGGAAAACCCGAAACGCCAGGAGCTCCGGCAATTCGTCGAACAGGAGAGGGTTTATCTACAAATGTATGCATTGCACAGAATTAGTTTTGGCCGTCTGGCTTTGCACGCCCGGAGCTCTTCTTCACTGCCGCGTTGCCCTTCTTCCCGGCGTCGTCGCCGCTCGCCCTGGCGTGTTCTTTTCTCTTGCGAATCACCTTGGTGAGTTCATCAAGACCGCCGGCGGAGGAGGAGGGAAGATCAGTGACGACGTGCCGAGGCTGAGGATGATAAGCAGGTGGTTCCGACGGGATCTCCATCGGATCAGGGTCGCTGGGCGTTCGGAGCCGGCTGCCGGACGAATCAATATCGGTGCCCTCTGGATAATACAGGTTCCAGGCCCATGGATCAATCGTGAAGACATGGTCACGACTGTTCCCACTCGGCAAGGGCCCCAGATCAAGAGACTCGAACGGGTCGTCGTCGGCAGTCTTTTGGGGGTCGGAGCCGGAGCCGGATCGTCCGGCCTGGCTGTCGGCGGTGCTGTCCGACCAGTTGGCGCCGTTGCCTAAGAGGCCGGCAGGCGCCGTCACCTGCGCTTGCTGCGACGTGTCGGGGCTGGTGTCCGTCAGCGGCTCGTCGGCGAGCATCATCGATGACGGCTCGTGCTCCTCCTCCTCCACCACCTCGTCCGCCGGAGAAGCGCCGGGATCCTCCTCCTCCCCCTTCTTCTTCTCCGGCTTGCGCGTTATCCTGCACAGCACCCAGTCGTTGAGCTGCAAGCAAAACACACCATCAATGATCAAACACAGAGACGCTAGCTAGGTACCAAATTAGATGGGCATGCATGGCATGGCATGAGATGATGAGATGATGAGATGATGATCTATGGCTGACCAGCATGAAGTTGGAGCCGGACGAGACGGGCCTGTTGGAGTCGACGTCCACGAACTCGGTCATCTTCCACTCCGTCTTCTCTATCCGCTTCTTCTTGGAGTCGCCGCCATCGTCGCGGACGAACACCTCGTACGCCAGCGAGTTCCTGAACCCGATCGTCGCCTTCTCCTTCCCGTAGGTGACAGGCGTGTTCTTGCCCACCGACTTCCAGCGGCCCGTGTCGCCCGTGCTCCGGCTCGGCCGCCCCCCCTTGGCGTACTTGCGGCTCCTCTGCGTGAACACGTACCAGTAGTCCTCCACGCTCGGGCCCAGCCTCGTCGCTGCCAAAACCAAACCAATTTACACGGCCATCAAGAACTCAATCAAGAAGATCACGATCGATCGGAATCTTCTTGTCTTGGAGAGAAAAGACGGTGGGCATTGAGCAAGAAGCCAAGAACTCACTAAGATACTCGGGGTGCTCCGCGTACACGTCGTCGTCGCGCACGAGCGAGGTCGGGGGCGGATCGCCGCGCAGCTTGCTCCGGAGGTAGCAGAGGATGAGCTCCTGGTCGGTGGGGACGAACCGGACGCCGGGGACGTCCAGGTACGGGTACAGCGGCGCCTCGCCGGGCTGCTGCTGCGACGACGTTGACGCCTCCAGCAGCATGGCGGTGGACGACGTTGACGCGTCCATGGCGGGCGACGACGGGTGATCGCGGCCGGCACGTGCTAATGCTGTCGGAGCCGAGGACGTTAGGGGTTTGACGCCGCGCGCTCAGCTGCCCACAGCACGTACGGAACAAGATTCCTTTTCCGTAACTCAAACGATTTGCACGATTTATATAGCATACGAATACGATGATGGGTTTAGGGGGCTGTGGCCAGCCTGCCTGATGAGACGATGTACGGACCAAGATTCCTTTTCCGTAACGATTTCCTAGTTTTTTCTTGTTTTGAGTAAAAAACAAGAAAAGTTACCGACCATCTCGCCTCGTCGTCCACGTCGTCTATTGGGCCAGCCCGTGAACCACGCTCGCCTACGTCGCCTTGCTGCTGCAATCTCCCCCGGCTCATAATGTATGTAAGACGTTTTTTTGACACTACACTTGAGTCAAAAAATGTCCTACATTATGAGACGGAGGGAGTAGTTCCCTTTCCAAATACCCCCCAAAAAAGTACCTTTTCAAAATTCATTGTCACATTACTACAGTCAACATACACTTCAAAAATAAACCAGCTTATGTGCTGCTAAAACAATATGCAAAACTTTGAAAAACATTCACCAATATGAATATTGTTCACTTTGAAATTATTTGTGAATTCAAAAACAATTTTTGAATTTCTTAAAATTCCCAAATCCGAATGCAATTTTTTTCTCAAATTTTAAAAGTGTTCACGAATACCAAAAATGCTCCCTAATTCAAAATGTTTTTGGGAACTAGAAAAGATTTTGGTGAATTAAAAAATGCATAACTCTGAAGAAATGTTAATGAATTCAAAACATTTCACAAATTAAAAATAAGTTCATGAATTTGAAAACAGTTCACACATTTGCAAATTACTCATGAATTCACCAAAAGTACATGCATTGAAAAAAGATCCCTACATTCAAAAAATTTACATCTTTTGAAACAATTTTCTTGAATTTCATTAAATGGTCAATAATTCAGAAAATGTCCACGAATTTGAAAAATGAATCAAGAATAAATAAACCAGCCTATGTGTTATTAAAAATGTGCACGAGTTTGAAAGATATTGGTAAATATGAGAATTGTTAACTAGTTTGAAAATTATTTGCGAATGCAATTTCATGAATTTTAAAAATGTTTGTCAATGCAGTTTTTTACCATGATTTGAAAGAGATTCACGAAAATGAAAAATGCTCTCTAAATAAACAAAATCGGGAAGTTGAAAATAAAACCTCAAATTAAAAATAGGTCTGACAATTTAGCAAAAAAACTGACAAATTCAATATGCACAATTATCGAAAAAATTGATCATGAATTCAAAAAAGTTGATTAATTCAAAAGAACAATCGGGATATAATTTGTTTTCCTGAATTTCAAAAAATGTTTGTGAATTGAAAAAAAAATCCTTATTTTTCAAACGGTGTCTAATTAAGTTGTTCACGAACCTGAATTTTTTTTATAAAAACTAGTACTATGTTATTCCAAAAATGTTCTTGTATTTCGAAAGTACTAGTGAATATGAAAATAGCTTAAGAACTAAAAATTGCAAAAAAATAGTCACGAATTTTTAATATGATCAAGAATATGAAAAAAATCACACTAAAAAATCCGTGAATATGCAAAATGCAATCTCGTAGAAAAGTCTTCAATAATTTCAAAAGAAGATTCACAAATTTGTACTAATATTATAGACCTCAAAAATTGTTCGTGATTTAAAAAATACAAAATGTTCCCAAATTCAGAAAATATTTTAAAATTTGAAAATGTTTGTGAATTCAACAATTGTTCGCCAATATGAAAAGAACTGTGAATTCAAAAAAGACCTTAAATTTGAAAAATATTCTTTAATTCAAAATATGGTCACAAATTCCATATTGGTTTTGTTAATTTTGAAATGGTCGCTAATTTATAAAAGGTTCACAAATTTAAAAGGTATGAATGATTTTAAAAAAATCATAAATTCTAAACATGACGCAAATTTGAAAAGCAAGTGCTCAAAAAATCTTAAAAGTTCATGCATTTGAATGTTCAAATTTTGCAAAAACTATAGATTCAGAAAACGATGCAAAGTTTTAAAAATATTTGTGAATTTGAGAAAAAATATAAATTCAAAAAATCATAATTTCGAAATGCTTACTTATTTAAAAAGTCATAAATTTGAAAAACTATTTGTGATTTCCCAATATGTTTGGTGGTTCGAGCAAGTTTTGCAAATTTGGAAAATGTTTGTGAATTCGAATAAGTGTTCACCAATTTGAAAAGTCAAAATCTGATTGAAAGAAAAGAAACAATAAAAAAGAGGAAATACAAAACCAAAAAGAAAAGAACAAATACGTAAGTAGAAAAAATGGTTGGAAGCTTCCCAAAACTGATGGAAGCTTCCAAAACGATGCACACTACTACAGATCGTCATATTACCAACCCCTCGTCACTGACTGGCCACTTGCCACGCGTTAGTGATGTGCATCTATGCCTAGCAGCCACGACTTTTGTAATCGGTGATATCGAATTTTGGGCAAGGCAGGATAGTTATCGCACACAATATCAAATGGTCCGGTCACTGATGGTTCTTTCCTATTACCAAAATGGAGGGGTAGTTCTCACTGACCAGATGATATGTTTAGCGTGTCTCTGTTGATCAATTAAAGCTGACCCTTCGATTTCCCGCTTGTCACTGTTATTGTGTGTGTGACCTATTTTATTATCCAAGCATGTTGTTTGTCTCCATTTTGTAAAAAGTAAAAGTGATTGTACGAATGATCTAATCCTTTCATTGATTGAGAATCACATATTTATACAAGATTTGGGACGCATTGTGAAGGCGTCTATACAAAGAGGCGCCTGTACGGACAGATGCATCCGTACGACGCTTGGACACTAATAACCGCTAACTACGTTTCCTAATGACGATTCACTAAAGCCGCTTCGTTGATGTCGGTTCTCAACACTCCCCCTTGTACAACGTCTCTTCTTTTGATTCATCTTTGAAAGCTTCTTGTATATTTATCATTCATCTCTTGAGAGTCTCCTCCAAAAACCCTGTGGGAAAAAATATGAGGAGAATGGTATAGATATGTTGCTAAAACTCCTTTAAACCCAGTGGGAAAAATAATAAGGAGAAAATGATGCAACATATAGAGATTATTGTCTCTCGATAACTCATATGAGAAAAACCTTCAAAGAAGGAGAAAATTATTAGTGAGTTAGAGAACAATAAACATGCTTTAGATACTTTCCTTTAAAAACCTTCATAGGAAAAATAGAAAGTATAGCATATAATCTTTATGAAGATATTTGCCTCATTAAAACATCATGAGAAAATTTTCAAAGAAACCCATAATGAAAAGAGTGCAATCAGATGTGCCATGAATTCATTATCTGCTGATAACTAAAAGGATTATATTTTCAGGAGATTTCTCCCCCTGAACTTTGCAAAACTCAAAGTCGTCTCATACCAATTCCATGAATGCATTTCTGGAATGTTGAATTTGGTAAAGACTCTGTGAATAAATCTGCTAGATTATCACATGATTTGGTTTGCAAAATATCAATTTCTCCATCTTTCTGTAATGAATGAGGAAAGAATAATTTAGGAGAAATATGTTTTGTGATATTACTTTTTATATAACCCATTTTCATTTGAGCAATGCAAGCTGCATTATCTTCATAGATAATAGTTGGTGATCCTAATGAACCAACACCACACGAAGTTTGAATGTGGTTAATCATCCTGCGAAGCCATACACATTCCTTTGATGCTTCAAATAATGCAATTATTTCAGAATGATTAGTGGAAGTTGCTACGAGAGTCTGTTTTGTGACTTTCATGAAAAAGCAGTTCCACCATATAAGAATACGAAACCTGTCTGTGACCTAGCATTGTGAGGATCAGATAAATAGCCAGCGTCAGTATATCCTACCATAGTCATATCTTGGTTTCTCTGATAGAATAAGCCAAGATCTTTTGTGCCATGTAAATATCTAAAGATATTCTTTACTCCTGTCCAATGACGTTTTGTTGGAGCAGCGCTATGTCTAGCTAGTAAATTTACCGCAAATGCAATATCAGGCCTGGTGCAATTTGCAAGGTACATTAGCGCACCAATAGCACTGAGATACGGGAACTCAGGTCCTAATATCTCTTCGTCGTCATCCCGAGGTCTAAAAGGATCTTTATTCATATCAAGGGATCTAACAACCATGGGTGTTTTGGTTGGATATGATTTATCCATATTAAATTTCTCCAAAACCTTTTGAATATAAGCAGGTTGGTATACTAAAATTCCTGAGGGAAGATGCTCAAGCTGTATGCCTAAGCAAAATTTGGTCTTTCCCAAATCTTTCATCTCAAATTACGTCATTAAATGATCGCGTGCTTCTTCTATATCATGTGTACTCCCAATGATATTGAGATCATCAATGTACACTGAGATGATGCAAAATCCATTTGAGGATTTCTTTATAAATACACAAGGGCAATCATCATTATTTGAGTATCCTTTCTGAATAAGAAACTCACTCAGTCGGTTATACCACATTCTACCCGACTGTTTTAAGCCATAGAGTGACTTTTGTAATTTTACACAATATGCGTTGCGATTTGCTTTTGGATTCGGCATTTTAAGTCCTTCAGGGACTTTCATATATATGTCCGATTTGAGTGACCCATATAAGTATGCTGTCACTACATCCATCAACTGCATAGATAAACTCATTTGTACTGCCATAGATATTATGTATCGAAACGTCATTCCACTCATAACAGGAGAGTATGTATCATCGTAATCGATGCCGGGTCTCTGCGTGAACCCTTGTGCTACAAGCCTCGCTTTGTATCTCACCACCTCATTGTTTTCATTCCTTTTCCGAACAAAAACCCATTTCGCTCCCACAGGGAAGACATTATGAGGAGTAGGTATTACTGAGGAAAATACCTCTCTTTTATTGAGCGAGCGCAGTTCTGTCTCAATTGCTTCCTTCCATTTAGGCCAATCAGGACGCTTGAGGCACTCCCTGATGGTCTTTGGTTCTGGATCCAGTTGAAGGGTTTCGGCAATTTCGGAGGCAAAATATATGTCGACAATTGTAGTCTCTCTGTTGTATGATTCTCCTGATTCTATATACTTTATGGAAATTTCTTTTATACCTTCAGACTCTATGTGATTTCCCACAACAATAGAGTCAAGGTGTTCCGATGTCCCAGCTATTATATTTGTATGCGCATTTATGCTGGGTTCTAGATGTTGAGCATCTGATTGGTGTCCTTCAACTTGAGGTTGAATTGCATTTACTGGTAGAGGATTTGATTTCCTCTGTTTCCGCGGAGGCTTTTGAGAAGCTATATTCCGGCTAACCAGATTTCTCCCCCTCTTACTCTCATTTGGGGTTTGAGTGGTTTTACTTGGTACCTCCACTCGTTCTGGTGCATTAACAGCGGGAATATGTGATTTAGTGACACCTTTATGACCAGTAAATGCATCTGGCAGGTTATTTGCAATGTGTTGCAAATCTATAATCCTCTGAACTTCAGTTTCAGATTCTATAGTACGTGGATCTAAGGACTGGATGCCTGTTACATTCCAATCGATTTCCTGGCATTCTTTGTGGTTTGATTCTCCCCCTAATGCCGGGAAATGGTCCTCATCAAAAATAGAATCAGCGTAGCGGGCAGTAAACAGGTCCCCTGTAAGAGGTTCAAGATATTTTATAATTGACGGAGAATTATAACCCACATAGATCCCTAGTTTTCTGTGGGCGCCCATGGTTGTACGCTGCGGTGGTGATATCGGTACGTATACTGCGCAACCGAATTTTCGCAGATGGGAAATACTTGGCTGAGTGCCACGTACTATCTGTATCGGGGAGGTTGAATGATATGCAGTTGGTCTGATTTGTATCAGATCGGCGGCGTGTAATACTGTATGTGCCCAACAAGATGCTGGTAAATTACAATTCTGTAATAGTGGTCGAGCAACTAATTTTACTCTTTTGATGAGAGATTCAGCCAAACCATTTTGAGTATGAACATATGGCACAGAATGTTCTAAATGAATGCCCATAGCCATGCAATAGTCATTGAATGCACGTGAAGAAAATTCAGCGGCATTATCCATTCGAATTGTTTTTATCCTATTTTCAGGATGATTTGCTCTTAATTTGATAATTTGAGCAATTATCTTGGCAAAAGCATGATTTCGTGTGGACAATAGACACACATGTGACCATCTAGTAGATGCATCTATGAGTACCATGAAATATCTAAAAGGTCCCGATAGTGGTTGAATTGGACCACATATATCTCCTTGAATGCGTTCAAGAAAATTAAGTGACTCATTTTTTACTTTAAGATAAGATGGTCTTATAATTAATTTCCCAGTTGCACATGCACACAAAATCTGATGATTTAGGGAAGTTTTTAGTTGGAAGGCTGTGACCAATAGAATTGTCAATAATTTTTCTCATCATCCCTATGCCAGGATGACCTAGGCGGTCATGCCAAGTCTTGAATTTATCAAGGTCTTGAAAAATTATTTTGTACGCAACATGTGGAACGGGTTTTGTATAACTGTAATATAATCCAGATGAAAGCGAGGGGAATTTCTCAAGAATTTGTTTCTCAGACCCAGTACTCTTTGTTAAAAGTAAATATTCAGAATTATTTTCAGAAATTGTTTCTAGATGGAAATTATTTGATCTGAGGTCTTTGAAACTTAGAAGGGTGCGTGTAGATTCAGGATACAAGAGTGCATCCTCAATTACAATTGTAGTACCCATAGGTAGAACGAGTGTGGCTCGTCCTGAACCAATAATCGAGGCATCGCGGCCGGCGATGGTCATAATATTCCCTTTTCTCTTAGTTAGAGTTTGGAAATATTTTATTTCCCTTAATATTATGTTAGTGGTACAACTGTCCACCAAACATAGTTCTTCTTCCATTGGATTATCTTCCCATAAAATCTTTTCTTGTCCTTCCCGGTGATGGTTCTATCTTACTTTTGGCAGAGCAGTGCTGATAACGTGTAAAAAGTAAAAGTGATTGTACGAATGATCTAATCCTTTCATTGATTGAGAATCACATATTTATACAAGATTTGGGACGCATTGTGAAGGCGTCTATACAAAGAGGCGCCTGTACGGACAGATGCGTCCGTACGACGCTTGGACACTAATAACCGCTAACTACGTTTCCTAACGACGATTCACTAAAGCCGCTTTGTTGATGTCGGTTCTCAACACATTTCACACACTCGTTGCCACCGCTAAGCCTCGCTCCCTTTAGTTCTCACTCTCTTCGGCTACGAACCGTCGCTCGCCTCCCTCATATCATCCATCCCTCCCGTTGTCGATCTGTGGCGTTGTGCCTCTAACATCACCGCGGTCACCAAGCGTGGGCACAGTCCAGACACCTTCGTGGTCGCTGATGAGTTTATTTTTACGCTCATCACACCTGAGTTTAAACTAATTTATTTCATAAAAAAATCAAGATATCCGATCTGATATTCGAATTAATGACTAATGAATGCAACGAAATTCAAAATCCTCTATTGGTATTGTTTCCACGAGAAAAATGGGCTATACATGGACTAAATCAAGTGCATATGTGGAAAGGAGCAAATAGGAGATGAAAATGATCAAGTGGGTGGCGTAGGAATCATTCTAGAGCGCAAGACGGCGTCTGGTACAAGCACACGTGCTCGTGCCAGCGGTCGTACGAGGCCCACGACTCTGTGGCGTCCAACCCTTCAACTTTCCTTAAATGGCCAGCACTAGAATCAGATTAGAACTACCGCCAGACCTCCATCTTCATCGCTAGTAGCATCCACAAACCCTAGCCACCATTTTCCCATCTCCATCGCAATAGCCTCCACCATCAGCATCACATAACACTTCACAAAGCCTTGCATTCCCCATCCACATCACCTACAAAGAGTAATCCCCGAGGCACTTACCTGACAAGTTTTATTAATTAGTTGTTGTTGCAAAAATTCTATTACTAACAAAAATAAGGGTGGGCAAATTTTCACAGATTACGAGTTGAAGTTGTGATATGATCAAGTCAACCAGATCCAAATCGCCCATAACCACGAAAACGACTATTCGAACAGATTTATCATGCAGCGTTACACCAACACGCGCGCCCATCAAAACCAGACATTGGCCCATTATAGGCATGAACCAGAAGTTTCGAAATGATACAACACTCCCCTAGCTACATCCAAGAACAGAAAAGCACCTACGAGTCGACATCCAACTTGAGACTCCGGTTGAAGCTTTGAATCGGTCTCAACCGCTTGTGCACGAGGACACATATTGGTTGTTTCCCCGAACTAAAGTCAACCGGCTTCCCCTAATTGAGATCAACCACCTAATGATTCCGATGTAAAGAAGCAAATATAGTACCAGCGTTGTGGCTGCTATAAAATCTGCAATTTCGTGTACCGGTTGCGGGGGGGGGGGGGCATTAAACACTCCCACATATGGTTAGCATGCTCATCATGTATCAGGTTCTCATGTGACGGTACAACATACTGGGGGTACCGACCTACCGGAAAGCCGATACCAGGCCCCTCCCCCGCAATATGCCTCCTTCAAAAAGACATGAACTTGTACTCCAAGACAAGTACCTATTATAGGGGGGGGGTAGAGGCCTCCCAAGTTGGCATTCAATCTTTTGCTATATTGTTAAATATCAAAATTTGATGGTCCAAAAGCATTGGTAGAACGGAAATTGTCTTCGGTAGGTAGTTTGTTTCCCTCCTCATTATAGGTTTTTGTCATTCATAGTCAATTGAGGAATTGATATGTGCAAGTCAGTGGTAAGAACCCTTCGACTAAATTGAAGATTCTTATGTGTGCAGGAAAATGAGAAAATCTTATTCATACAACTATAAGCAACTAACTGACAATTAGCTACATCTGTTGGGTCATCACTGATTTGTTTTGAGCTTGTTCATTCATATTTGTCCATTGATATATTTTGCAACAATATAGTTATTGGGGATATAACTATTTACGTAAGCCGCCCAGGAGGGGCCGGGTTACACAAAGAGAAGCCCATCTGAAGCCCAAGACCAAGACGTGAAGATGGCGGTTCAGTAAAGGGTCTAGTGGCCCACAGACGATTTATGGCCCATGGTGATAAACCGCCATGAGGGCGCGACTTGTATTGTAAGGTAGAAATAACTAGTCACCGAGCCGGACACTGTTTATGAG
Organism: Triticum urartu; assembly: GCF_056163025.1. Classification (NCBI taxonomy): domain Eukaryota; kingdom Viridiplantae; phylum Streptophyta; class Magnoliopsida; order Poales; family Poaceae; genus Triticum; species Triticum urartu. Next base: position 564,423,283 of record NC_141875.1, read on the forward strand.
CCGGCCGGGACTCTGTAAGCCGTAGGGCGTCAGCCCGTGTATATAAGGGGACGACCCGCTGGCGGCTTAGGGACAGAAGAAACAAGAGATCGAGAACCGGGCATAGCGTATCTCGCTCCCTGGTCATCGAAACCTCAAGCAATTCCAACCCAACTAGACGTAGGCCTTCCTTCACCGTAAGGGGCTGAACTAGTATAAACCTCGCGTGTCCTTTGTCCCGGTTAACCCCTTTAAGCTTCCTAGTTGCGATGGCTCCACGATCAAGTCCTTGCAAGAGGACATCTTCCGTGACAATTCCACGACAGTTGGCGCCCACCGTGGGGCCAGCGCATGGTGGATTTGAGTTCTTGAAGGGCAGCTTCGAAGGGCTCAAGGGATACGCAGTTGGCCGGATGACCAAGAGTCGTCGCGGCAAGATCTACATCGACGATGAAGGCTGGGGCCCCGACGCCGGCTCAATTGAGTACGGCTATCGGGTCCCCTTTGGCGGAATTCACGTCTTCATCGGCCGGATTGGTGAGCCGGGCCCTGAGCCGGACAGCTGCACCGACCTCGTCGAGACGGCTCAGCGTGCGAAACCCGCCCGAGCTCAACCCGTCGTGAAGCGTGCCTTTGTGGGTTGCATCCATGAAGGTGAACTTCCTGAAGGATCTGAAGGTGATGGTGAGCCGGCCGTCCTCTCTGACGGTGATTCGTCCGCCGGCTCAACAGATTCGCTGTATCAAGTTCAAGATGGTGTGCTTGGGGGCTATTCCGATGGCAGCACTATTCCGGACCTCTCAGAGTCGCCAAACTGGGCAGGAGTCTTCATGGCTGGTACTCAACCCGGCCAAAACTCTACAGCCTCAGCGGCGATAACGTCTGGGTTAGGAGCAGCCGAGGCAGGAGGCCCCGTGCGCTCACCGGCTCAAGTGCTAATGGATCTCATGGATAATCTTACAGCTTTGTTAACTATTATAGTCATCCCTGCGAACCAATCTGAGCATGAGGCAGAGGTGGCACAGGTTCGCGACGAGATCACCCGGGTCAAGGAAACCTTAGCAGCTGAGGACGCTAGATTAGCAGCAGAGCAGGCGGCTTTGGACGTACGAGCGCAGCAACTTCAGGCAGAGGCCTTACAGCTCACGTTGAGCTTAAACGCATCTAATGAGGTAATGAGGAGGAGACATCAGAAAACTCAGTCCCGTTTACCTCAGAATTATGATCCTCGGAATCTCTTTGCTACACCCGGGGCCGGTCCAAGTAACCCGCCAGGTGCGAATCAGTTTATTACATCCGGAGCGGGAGGTCCAGTCCAGCCTCAGGGGATGGCACCTCCTCACGGCAATATGGCACCACCCAATTATGTACCAATACCACAGGGTCACTTCTCCAACCCCATGGAGAACTTAATCACAGCATCAACACGTTTGGCGGCTCTCCCAGTAGATGGGGATGATCCGATAGTGGTGGAAACCCGGAAGATCAGAGAACTTGTCCAAACAGCCCTGGCTCAGCAAGAAACCTACTCCTACAGCCGGGATAGGATTCACTCGACTCCTCCGCCCTGGTTAGCTCCACCTCATCAAAATCGGAGCCCGAGTTACAGTAGACACATGGAGTCAAAGGCCTTGTCAAGTAACGCTCAGTGCCGGAACCAGCCCGGCGGGTATAACCCGGTTCAGGATCGGATACGTCAGGAGGGCGAGCGGGCGGCTCAGCTAGCGGCTCAACTAGCAGCCCAACAGAACTCACCGGCTTACCCGACGACTTCCGTTGAAGCGGGGGTTGCTACTAGAACCGGAGGAGTTCCTTGTCTGGTACTGGCTCTACGTAATGTACGTCTGCCCAAGGATTTCAAGGGACCTCGGAAGGTGCCGAATTATACGGCCGATTTACAGCCTGGGGCGTGGATTGAAAGTTACGAGATGGCTATGGAGCTGCTGGAGGTTAGTGATGAAGCGATGGCTAAATACTTCACCATGATGCTGAACGGAACGGCCCGTTCTTGGTTAAAGGGTTTGCCACCCAACTCCATTAGTTCATGGGCGGAGCTAAAGGCCCGTTTCATCCAGAACCTCAAAGATACTTGCAAGCAGTCTATGTTAATTGTGGATCTGACAAATTGTAAGCAGGAAGAAGGTGAATCTACGACTCATTGGGTGCGCCGGGTCAAGGATATAATACATTCGTCTGACAAGATGGATGCCGGCTCAGCAGTTCTCATGCTGGAGAAGAATTGCCGCTTTGAGCCTCTGAGACAGAAGCTGGGGCGCCTTAAGCATGATTGCAACGATATGGGGATGCTGATGGTGGCTTTAGTCAAGTATGCCGATTCTGATAGTACCAAGGATCCCGCGTCTGATGAGGAAAAGACAGGGAAGGGAAAGAAGAACGGTAATGGAAAGGGTCAGCAGCATAACCCGGCGAGTCAAGGAGGTAATAAGTGAAAGGCGGACGGTAACCCGGAATTTGTGGCCAATGCACAGGGTAACAATCAGAAGCGCAAAGGAAAGCCACCCCGGTTTGGTGGGTCAGGTCCGTCTCTCGAGCAACTACTCAATGGACCCTGCCCGAAACACGACACCCGGGAACGACCAGCAACTCATTTATGGAAGGATTGCGCAATCATGAAAGCTTTCAAGAATTCTAATACGTTTGATGTGTCGGAAATATGCCCTAGAGGCAATAATAAATTGGTTATTATTATATTTCCTTGTTCATGATAATCATTTATTATCCATGCTAGAATTGTATTGATAGGAAACTCAGATACATGTGTGGATACATAGACAACACCATGTCCCTAGTAAGCCTCTAGTTGACTAGCCCGTTGATCAATACATGGTTACGGTTTCCTGACCATGGACATTGGATGTCGTTGATAACGGGATCACATCATTAGGAGAATGATGTGATGGACAAGACCCAATCCTAAGCCTAGCACAAAGATCATGTAGTTCGTTTGCTAAAGCTTTTCTAATGTCAAGTGTCATTTCCTTAGACCATGAGATTGTGCAACTCCCGGATACCGTAGGAGTGCTTTGGGTGTGCCAAACGTCATAACGTAAATGGGTGGCTATAAAGGTACACTACAGGTATCTCCGAAAGTATCTGTTGGGTTGGCACGAATCGAGACTGGGATTTGTCACTTCGTGTAACGGAGAGGTATCTCTGGGCCCACTCGGTAGGACATCATCATAATGTGCACAATATGATCAAGGAGTTGATCACGGGATGATGTGTTACGGAACGAGTAAAGAGACTTGCAGGTAACGAGATTGAACAAGGTATCGGGATACCGACGATCAAATCTCGGGCAAGTATCGTACCGATAGACAAAGGGAATTGTATACGGGATTGATTGAATCCTCGACATCGTCGTTCATCCGATGAGATCATCGTGGAACATGTGGGAGACAACATGGGTATCCAGATCCCGCTATTGGTTATTGGCCAGAGAGTTGTCTCGGCCATGTCTGCATGACTCCCGAACCTGTAGGGTCTACACACTTAAGGTTCGATGACGCTAGGGTTATAGGGAATAGATATACGTGGTTACCGAATGTTGTTCGGAGTCCCGGATGAGATCCCGGACGTCACGAGGAGTTCCGGAATGGTCCGGAGGTAAAGATTTATATATGGGAAGTCCTGTTTTGGTCGCCGGAAAAGTTTCGGGTTTTATCGGTAATGTACCGGGACCACCGGGAGGGTCCCGGTGGTCCACCAAGTGGGGCCACCAGCCCCGGAGGGCTGCATGGGCCAAGTGTGGGAGGGGACCAGCCCCTGGTGGGCTGGTGCGCCCCCCCACCAAGGCCCAAGGCGCAAGGGAGAGTGGAAGGGGGCAAACCCTAGGCTCAGATGGGCCTAAGGCCCACCTAGTGGTGCGCCCCCCTCTCTCCCCCTTGGCCGCCCCCCTTAGATGGGATCTAGGGCTGGCCGCCACCCCTAGGGGTGGAAACCTAGGTGGGGGCGCAGCTCCTCCCCTCCCCCTATATATACTTGAGGTTTTGGGCTGCCATAGACACGATTCAATCTCCTTCTTGGCGCAGCCCTACCCCTCTCCCTCCTCGTCTCTTGCGGTGCTTGGCGAAGCCCTGCTGGAGTACCACGCTCCTCCACCACCACCACGCCGTCGTGCTGCTGCTGGATGGAGTCTTCCCCAACCTCTCATTCTCCCCTTGTTGGATCAAGGCGTAGGAGACGTCACCGGGCTGTACGTGTGTTGAACACGGAGGTGCCGTCCGTTCGGCACTAGGATCATCGGTGATTTGGATCACGACGAGTACGACTCCATCAACCCGTTCACTTGAACGCTTCCGCTTAGCGATCTACAAGGGTATGTAGATGCACTCTCCTTCCCCTCGTTGCTAGATTACTGCATAGATTGATCTTGGTGATGCGTAGAAAATTTTGAATTTCTGCTACATTCCCCAACAGTGGCATCATGAGCTAGGTCTATGCATAGTTTCTATGCACGAGTAGAACACAAAGTAGTTGTGGGCGTTGATTTTGTCAATTTACTTGCCGTTACTAGTCTTATCTTGATTTGGCGGCATCGTGGGAGGAAGCGGCCCGGACCGACCTTACACGTACTCTTACGTGAGACTGGTTCCACCGACTGACATGCACTAATTGCATAAGGTGGCTAGCGGGTGTCTGTCTCTCCCACTTTAGTCGGATCGGATTCAATGAAAAGGGTCCTTATGAAGGGTAAATAGAAATTGGCATATCATGTTGTGGTTTTCACGTAGGTAAGAAACGTTCTTGCTAGAAACCTGTAGCAGCCACGTAAAAACTTGCAACAACAATTAGAGGACGTCTAACTTGTTTTTGCAGCATATGCCTTGTGATGTGATATGGCCAAAAGGATGTGATGAATGATATATGTGATGTATGAGATTGATCATGTTCTTGTAATAGGAATCACGACTTGCATGTCGATGAGTATGACAACCGGCAGGAGCCATAGGAGTTGTCTTTATTTATCTATGACCTGCGTGTCAACATAAACGTCATGTAATTACTTTACTTTATTGCTAAAGCGTTAGCCATAGTAGTAGAAGTAATAGATGACGAGACAACTTCAAGAAGACACGATGATGGAGATCATGATGATGGAGATCATGGTGTCATGCCGGTGACAACGATGATCATGGAGCCCCGGAGATGGAGATCAAGAGGAGCAAAATGATATTGGCCATATCATGTCACTATTTGAATGCATGTGATGTTTATCATGTTTTACATCTTATTTGCTTAGAACGACGGTAGCTTAAATAAGATGATCCCTCACTAAAATTTCAAGAAAGGTGTTCCCCCTAACTGTGCACCGTTGCAAAGGTTCGTTGTTTCGAAGCACCACGTGATGATCGGGTGTGATAGATTCTAACGTTCGAATACAACGGGTGTTGATGAGCCTAGCATGTACAGACATGGCCTCGGGACACATGCGAAACACTTAGGTTGACTTGATGAGCCTAGCATGTACAGACATGGCCTCGGAACACGGAAGACCGAAAGGTCGAACATGAGTCGTATAGAAGATACGATCAACATGAAGATGTTCACCGATGATGACTAGTCCGTCTCACGTGATGATCGGACACGACCTAGTTGACTCGGATCATGTAATCACTTAGATGACTAGAGGGATGTCTATCTGAGTGGGAGTTCATAAGATGAACTTAATTATCCTGAACATAGTCTAAATTGTCTTTGCAAATATGTTGTAGATAAATAGCTCACGTTGTAGCTCCCTGTTTCAATACGTTCCTAGAGAAAGATTAAGTTGAAAGATATTGTAAGCAATGATGCGGACTAGGTCTGTAGTCCGAGGAGTGTCCTCACTGCTACACAAAAGGCTTACGTCTTTGATGCACCGCTCGATGTGCAAACCCCTACAACGTCGTCTGTGGATGTTGTGAACACCCAACAGATACATCCTGATGACTACATGATAGTTTAGTGCACCATACTTTACGATTTAGAATCAGGATTCCAATGACGTTTTGAACGCCATAGAACATATGAGATGTTCCAAGAGCTGAAATTGGGATTTCAGGCTCATGCCCGTGTTGAGGGGTATGAGACCTCTGACAAGTTCTTTTGCCAACAAGATGGAGGAGAATAGCTCAGCTAGTGATCATGTGCTCAGATTGTTTGGGTGCAACAATCACTTAAATCAAGTGGGAGTTAAACTTCCAGATAAGATAGTGATTGATAGAGTTCTCTAGCCACTATCACTAAGCTACTAGATCTTCGTGATGAACTATGACATGCAAGGGATGGAGTTGATCCCGGAGCTGTTCGCGGTGCTTAAGACCGCAAAAGGTAGAAATCAAGAAGGAGCATCAAGTGTTGATGGTTTAAGACCACTGGTTTCAAGAAGGGCAAGGGCTAGAAGGGAAACTTCATGGATGGAAAACCAGTTGCCGCTCCAGTGAAGGAACCCAAGGTTGAACCCAAACCCGAGACTAAATGCTTCTATTGTAAGGGGAACGGTCACTGGTAGCGGAATTACCCCAAATGCATGGTAGATAATAAGGCTGGCAACTTCAAAGTTTATACGTGTCATTAATGTGTACCTCACTAGTACTCCTGGTAGCACTTGGGTATTGGATACCGGTTCAGTTACTATTATTGGTGACTTGAAGCAAAAACTACGGACTAAACGAAGACTGGCTGAGGGCGAGGTGACGACGTGTGTTGGAAGTGTTTCCAAAGTTGATGAGATCACCATCGCACGCTCCATCTGCCTTCTGGATTAGTATTGAACCTAGATAAATGTTATCAGGTGTCTACGTTGAGCATGAATATGATTAGATCATGTTCATTGCAATACAGTCATTCATTTAAGTTAGAGAATATTGGTTATTCTGTTTTACATGAATGATACCTTTCATGGTCATGCACCCTATGTGAATGGTTCATTGAATCTCGGTCATGGTAATACACATGTTCACGCCAAAAGATGTAGAGTTAATAATGATAGTACCACTTTCTCGTGGCACTGCCGCTTAAGTCATATTGGCGTAAGATGCATGAAGAAACTCCATGACGATGGATGTTTGGAGGCACTTGATTTTGAATCGCTTGACACATGCGAGCCATGCCTCATGGGCAGGATGACTAAAACCCCGTTTTCAGGTACAATGAAATGGGCAAGTGACTTGTTGAAGGTCATGCATGCTGATGTGTGTGATCCAATGAGAATTGAAGCATGCAGTGGATATCGCTATTTTCTCATCTTCACTGACGATTTGAGTAGATATAGGTATATCTACTTAATGAAGCACAAGTCTGAAACATTTGAAAAGTTCAAGCGATTTCAGAGTGAAGTTAAGAATCATCATAACAATAAGATCATGTTCCTACGATCTGATCAAAAGGGGATTTTCTGAGTTATGAGTTTGGCAATCACTTAAGACATTGTGGAATTGTTTCACAGTTGAAGCCACCTGGAACACCACAAGGTAATGGTGTATCTGGACGTCGTAATCGAACACTATGAGATATGGTGCGATCTATGATGTCTCTTACCAATCTACCGTTTTCATTTCGAGGTTATGCGTTAGAGACAGCTGCATTCACTTTAGATAGGACACCATCTAAGTCTGTTGAGACAACGTCGTATGAACATTGGTTTGGCAAGAAACCAAAGTTGTCATTTCTTAATGTTTGGGTCTGCGATGCTTAAGGCTTCAGCTAGAGAAGCTCGAACCCAAAGCGGACAAACACATCTTCATAGGATACCCAAAGGTGACAGTAGGGTATACCTTCTATCTCAGATCCGAGGGTAAATTGTTTGTCGCTAAGAACGGGTCCTTTCTCGAGAAGGAGTTTCTCTCGAAAGAATTGAGTGGGAGGAAGATAGAACTTGATAAGGTTGTCGAACCTTTATTTCAACTAGAGAGTGATGCAACACAGAAAGATGTTTTCTGTGGAGCCTACTGTTGGAAATATGCCCTAGAGGCAATAATAAATTAGTTATTATTATATTTCCTTGTTCATGATAATCGTTTATTATCCATGCTAGAATTGTATTGATAGGAAACTCAGATACATGTGTGGATACATAGACAACACCATGTCCCTAGTAAGCCTCTAGTTGACTAGCTCGTTGATCAATAGATGGTTACGGTTTCCTGACCATGGACATTGGATGTCGTTGATAACGGGATCACATCATTAGAAGAATGATGTGATGGACAAGACCCAATCCTAAGCCTAGCACAAGATCATGTAGTTCGTATGCTAAAGCTTTTCTAATGTCAAGTATCATTTCCTTAGACCATGAGATTGTGCAACTCCAGGATACCGTAGGAATGCTTTGGGTGTGCCAAACGTCACAACGTAACTGGGTGGCTATAAAGGTACACTACAGGTATCTCCGAAAGTGTCTGTTGGGTTGGCATGAATCGAGACTGGGATTTGTCACTCCGTGTAAACGGAGAGGTATCTCTGGGCCCACTCGGTAGGACATCATCATAATGTGCACAATGTGATCAAGGAGTTAATCACGGGATGATGTGTTACGAAACGAGTAAAGAGACTTGCCGGTAACGAGATTGAACAAGGTATCTGGATACCGACAATCGAATCTCGGGCAAGTATCGTACCGCTAGACAAAGGGAATTGTATACGGGATTGATTGAGTCCTTGACATCGTGGTTCATCCGATGAGATCATCGTGGAACATGTGGGAGCCAACATGGGTATCCAGATCCCGCTGTTGGTTATTGACCGGAGAACGTCTCGGTCATGTCTGCATGTCTCCCGAACCCGTAGGGTCTACACACTTAAGGTTCGATGACGCTAGGGTTATAAAGGAAGTTTGTATGTGGTAACCGAATGTTGTTCGGAGTCCCGGATGAGATCCCGGACGTCATGAGGAGTTCCGGAATGGTCCGGAGGTAAAGATTTATATATGGGAAGTCCTGTTTTGGTCACCGGAAGAGTTTCGGGGTTTATCGGTAACGTACGGGGACCACCGGGAGGGTCCCGGGGGTCCACCAAGTGGGGCCACCAGCCCCAGGGGGCCACATGGGCTGTAGGGAGTGTTCCTTGGCCTACATGGGCCAAGGGCACCAGCCCCACTAAGGCCCATGCGCCTAAGAGATGGAGAGGGGGCAAACCCTAATGGGATATGGGCCTTAGGGCCCATATTGGTGCGCCTCCCTCTCCCATCCCCTCTTGGCCGCCCCCTTGCTCCCCATCTAGGGCTGCCGCCCCCCTAGGGGTGGGAACCCTAGAGGGGGCGCAGCCCCTCCCCTTCCCTATATATATGAGGCCTAGGGCCGCCCATAAGACACGTGATTCGATCTCTCGTTGGTGCAGCCCTGCATCTCTCTCTCCCTCCTCTTCTGTGGTGCTTGGCGAAGCCCTGCAGGATTGCCACGCTCCTCCATCACCACCATGCCGTTGTGCTGCTGCTGGATGGAGTCTTACTCAACCTCTCCCTCTCTCCTTGCTGGATCAAGGCATGGGAGACGTCACCGGGCTGTACATGTGTTGAACGCGGAGGTGCCGTGCGTTCGGCACTTGGTCATCGGTGATTTGAATCACGACGAGTACGACTCCATCAACCCCGTTCACTTGAACGCTTCCGCTTAGCGATCTACAAGGGTATGTAGATGCACTCTCCTTCCCCTCGTTGCTGGTCTCTCCATAGATAGATCTTGGTGACACGTAGGAAAATTTTGAATTTCTGCTACGTTCCCCAACAGTGGTATCAGAGCTAGGTCTATTGCGTAGATTCTATGCACGAGTAGAACACAAAGTAGTTGTGGGCGTTGATTTTGTTAATTTACTTGCCGTTACTAGTCTTATCTTGATTCGGCGGCATCGTGGGATGAAGCGGCCCGGACCAACCTTACACGTACTCTTACGTGAGACCGGTTCCACCGACAAACATGCACTAGTTGCATAAGGTGGCTGGCGGGTGTCTGTCTCTCCCACTTTAGTCGGATCGGATTCGATGAACAGGGTCCTTATGATGGGTAAATAGCAATTGGCATATCACGTTGTGGTTTTTGCGTAGGTAAGAAACATTCTTGCTAGAAACCCATAGCAGCCACGTAAAACATGCAAACAACAATTAGAGGACGTCTAACTTGTTTTTGCAGGGTATGCTATGTGATGTGATATGGCCCAAAGGATGTGATGAATGATATATGTGATGTATGAGATTGATCATGTTCTTGTAATAGGAATCACGACTTGCATGTCGATGAGTATGACAACCGGCAGGAGCCATAGGAGTTGTCTTAATTTATTTATGACCTGCGTGTCAACATAAACGTCATGTAATTACTTTACTTTATTGCTAACCGTTAGCTATAGTAGTAGAAGTAATAGATGACGAGACAACTTCATGAAGACATGATGATGGAGATCATGATGATGGAGATCATGGTGTCATGCCGGTGACGAGATGATCATGGAGCCCCAAGATGGAGATCAAAGGAGCTATATGATATTGGCCATATCATGTCACTATTTGATTGCATGTGATGTTTATCATGTTTATAGATCTTATTTGCTTAGAACGACGGTAGTAAATAAGATGATCCCTTACAACAATTTCAAGAAGTGTTCTCCCCTAACTGTGCACCGTTGCGACAGTTCGTATTTCGAAGCACCACGTGATGATCGGGTGTTAGATTCTAACGTTCACATACAACGGGTGTAAGACAGATTTACACACGCGAAACACTTAGGGTTAACTTGACGAGCCTAGCATGTACAGACATGGCCTCGGAACACAGAAGACCGAAAGGTCGAGCATGAGTCGTATAGAAGATACGATCAACATGAAGATGTTCACCGATGTTGACTAGTCCGTCTCACGTGATGATCGGACACGGCCTAGTTGACTAGGATCATGTAATCACTTAGATGACTAGAGGGATGTCTATCTGAGTGGGAGTTCATGAGATGAACTTAATTATCCTGAACATAGTCAAAAGATCTTTGCAAATTATGTCGTAGCTCGCGCTTTAGTTCTACTGTTTAGATATGTTCCTAGAGAAAATTTAGTTGAAAGTTGATAGTAGCAATTATGCGGACTAGGTCCGTAAACCGAGGATTGTCCTCATTGCTTTATAGAAGGCTTATGTCCTTAATGCACCGCTCAGTGTGCTGAACCTCGAACGTTGTCTGTGGATGTTGCGAACATCTGACATACACGTTTTGATAACTACGTGATAGTTCAGTTAAACGGTTTAGAGTTGAGGCACCGAAGACGTTTTTGAAACGTCGCGAAACATATGAGATGTTTCGAGGGATGAAATTGGGATTTCAGGCTCGTGCCCACGTCAAGAGGTATAAGACCTCCGACGATTTTCTTAGCCTGCAAACTAAGGGAGAAAAGCTCAATTGTTGAGCTTGTGCTCAGATTGTCTGAGTACAACAATCATTTGAATCGAGTGGGAGTTGATCTTCCAGATGAGATAGTGATGTTTCTCCGAAATCATTACCACCAAGCTGCTAGAGCTTCATGTTGAACTATAATATATCAGGGATATATATGATGATCCTTGAGATATTCGCGATGTTTGACACCGCGAAAGTAGAAATCAAGAAGGAGCATCAATTGTTGATGGTTGGTGAAACCACTAGTTTCAAGAAGGGCAAGGGAACAAAGGGATACTTCATGAAACGGCAATTCAGCTGCTGCTCTAGTGAAGAAACCCAAGGTTGAACCCAAACCCGAGACTGAGTGCTTCTGTAATAAGGGGAACAGCCACTGGAGCAGAATTACCCTAGATACTTGGTAGATGAGAAGGCTGGCAAGGTCGGTAGAAGTATATTGGATATACATTGTGTTGATGTGTACTTTACTAGTACTCCTGGTAGCACCAGGGTATTAGATACCGGTTCGGTTGCTAAGGGTTAGTAACTCAAAATAAAAGCTACGGAATAAACGGAGACTAACCAAAGGTGAGCTGACGATATGTGTTGGAAGTGTTTCCAATGTTGATATGATCAAGCATCGCACGCTCCCTCTACCATCGAGATTGGTATTAAAACCTAAATAATTGTTATTTGGTGTTTGCGTTGAGCATAGACATGATTGGATCATGTCTATCGCGATACGATTATTCATTTAAGGAGAATAATGGTTACTCTGTTTATTTGAATAATACCTTCAATGTTCTTGCACCTAAAATGAATGGTTTATTGAATCTCGATCGTAGTGATACACATGTTCATGCCAAAAGATAGTAATGATAGTACCACCTACTTGTGGCACTGCCACTTAGGTCATATTGGTATAAAACGCATGAAGAAGCTCCATGTTGATGGATCTTCGGGCTCACTCGTTTTTGAAAAGTTTGAGACATGCGAACCATGTCTATTGGTGTATATGCATGAAGAAACTCCATGCAAATGGACCGTTTGAACTCACTTGATCTTGAATCACTTGAGACATGCAAATCATACCACATGGGCAAGATGACTGAAATCCTCGGTTTCAGTAAAATGGAACTAGAAAGCAACTTGTTGGAAGAAATACATTTTGATGTGTGCAGTCCAATGAGTGCTGATGCATGTAGTGGATATCGTTATGTTCTTACTTCACAGATGATTTGAGTAGATGTTGAGTATATTTACTTGATGAATCACGAGTCTGAATTATTGAAAGGTTCAAGTAATTTCAGGGTGAAGTTGAAAGATCGTCGTGACAAGAGGATAAAATATCTATGATATGATCATAGAGATGAATATCTGAATTACGAGTTTGGCACAGAATTAAGACATTGTGGAAATTGTTTCACAACTAATACAGCCTGGAACACCATAGTGTGATGGTGTGTCCGAACATCATAACTGCACCCTATTGGATATGATGCATACCATGATGTCTCTTATCGAATTACCACAATAGTTTATGGGTTAGGCATTAGAGACAACCACATTCACTTTAAATAGGGCACCACATAATTCCGTTGAGATGACACCGTATGAACTATGGTTTAGGGAAACCTAAGCTGTCATTTCTTAAAAGTTTGGGGCTGCGACGCTTATGCGAAAAAGTTTCAGGCTGATAAGCTCGAACCCAAAGCGGATAAATGCATCTTCATAGGACACCCAAAACAGTTGGGTATACCTCCTGTCTCAGATTCGAAAGCAATAAGGGATTGTTTCTAGAATCAGGTCCTTTCTCGAGGAAAAGTTTCTCTCGAAAGAATTGAGTGGGAGGATGGTGGAGACTTGATGAGGTTATTGAACCGTCTCTTCAACTAGTGTGTGACAGGGCACAGGGAGTTGTTCCTGTGGCACCTACACCAATTGAAGTGGAAGCTTATGATATTTATCATGAGACTTCGGATCAAGTCACTACCAAACCTCGTGGGATGACAAGGATGCGTACTACTTCAGAGTGGTACGTAATCCTGTCTTGGAAGTCATGTTGCTAGACAACAATGAACCTACGAGCTATGGAGAAGCGATGGTGGGCCTGGATTCCAAAATGGCTCGAGGCCATAAAATCCGAGAGAGGATCCATGTATGAAAACAAAGTGTAGACTTTGGAAGAACTACTTGATGGTCGTAAGGCTGTTAGGTACATATGGATTTTAAAAAGGAAGACGGACAATGATGGTAAGTATCACCATTAAGAAAGCTCGACTTGTCGTTAAGATGTTTTCCGACAAGTTCAAGGAGTTGACTACGATGAGACTTTCTCACTCGTAGCGATGCTAAGAGTCTGTTGGAATTATATTAGCGCTTACTGCATTATTTATGAAATCTTGCAGATAGGATGTCAAAACATTGTTTCCTCGACATTTTTGAGGAAAGGTTGTATGTGATACAAACCGAAAGGTTTTGTCAATCCTGAAAGATGCTAATAAGTATGCAAAGCTCCAGTAATCCTTCTAAGGACTGGAGTAAGCATCTCGGAGTTGGAATGTATGCTTTGATGATGATCAAAGATTTTGGGTGTACACAAAGTTTATGAGAAACTTGTATTTCCAAAAGGGTGAGTGGGAGCACTATAGAATTTCTGATGAATATATGTTGTTGACATATTGTTGATCAGAAATGACGTAGAATTTCTGGGAAGCATATAGGGTTATTTGGAAAGTATTTTTCAATGGAAAGCCTGGATTAAGCTACTTGAACATTGAGCATCAAGATCTGTAAGGATAGATCAAAACGCTTAATGGTACTTTCAAATGAGCACATACCTTGACATGATCTTGAAGGTGTTCAAGATGGATCAGTCAAAGAAGGAGTTCTTGCCTGAGTTGTAAGGTATGGAGTTAAGACTTAAAGCTCGACCACGGCAGAATAGAGAGAAAGGACGAAGGTCGTCCCCTATGCTTAAGACATAGGCTCTACAGTATGCTATGCTGTGTACCGCACCTGAAGTGTGCCTTGCCATGAGTCAGTCAAGGGGTACAAGAGTGATCTAAGAATGGATCACAAGACAGCGGTCAAAGTTATCCTTAGTAACTAGTGGACTAAGGAATTTTCTCGATTATGGAGGTGGTAAAAGAGTTCGTCGTAAAGGGTTACGCCGATGCAAACTTTGACACTAATCCAGATTATTCTAAGTAGTAAACTGGATTCGTATAGTAGAACAGTTATTTGGAATAGCTCCAAATGTAGCGTAGTAGTTGCATCTACAAAATGACATAAGAAATTTGTGAAGTACATACGGATCTGAAAGATTCAGACCCGTTGACTAAAACCTCTCTCACAAGCAAAACATGATCAAACCCAGAACTCATCGAGTGTTAATCACATGGTAAATGTGAACTAGATTATTGACTCTAGTAAACTCTTTGGGTGTTAGTCACATGGGGATGTGACCTTGAGTGTTAATCACATATCGATGTGAACTGGATTATTGACTCTAGTGCAAGTGGGAGACTGTTGGAAATATGCCCTAGAGGCAATAATAAATTAGTTATTATTATATTTCCTTGTTCATGATAATCTTTTATTATCCATGCTAGAATTGTATTGATAGGAAACTCAGATACATGTGTGGATACATAGACAACACCATGTCCCTAGTAAGCCTCTAGTTGACTAGCTCGTTGATCAATAGATGGTTACGGTTTCCTGACCATGGACATTGGATGTCATTGATAACGGGATCACATCATTAGAAGAATGATGTGATGGACAAGACCCAATCCTAAGCCTAGCACAAGATCATGTAGTTCGTATGCTAAAGCTTTTCTAATGTCAAGTATCATTTCCTTAGACCATGAGATTGTGCAACTCCCGGATACCGTAGGAATGCTTTGGGTGTGCCAAACGTCACAACGTAACTGGGTGGCTATAAAGGTACACTACAGGTATCTCCGAAAGTGTCTGTTGGGTTGGCACGAATCGAGACTGGGATTTGTCACTCCGTGTAAATGGAGAGGTATCTCTGGGCCCACTCGATAGGACATCATCATAATGTGCACAATGTGATCAAGGAGTTAATCACGGGATGATGTGTTACGGAACGAGTAAAGAGACTTGCCGGTAACGAGATTGAACAAGGTATCTGGATACCGACGATCGAATCTCGGGCAAGTATCGTACCGCTAGACAAAGGGAATTGTATACGGGATTGATTAAGTCCTTGACATCGTGGTTCATCCGATGAGATCATCGTGGAACATGTGGGAGCCAACATGGGTATCCAGATCCCGCTGTTGGTTATTGACCAGAGAACGTCTCGGTCATGTCTGCATGTCTCCCGAACCCGTAGGGTCTACACACTTAAGGTTCGATGACGCTAGGGTTATAAAGGAAGTTTGTATGTGGTAACCGAATGTTGTTCGGAGTCCCGGATGAGATCCCGGACGTCACGAGGAGTTCCGGAATGGTCCGGAGGTAAAGATTTATATGTGGGAAGTCCTGTTTTGGTCACCGGAAGAGTTTCGGGGTTTATCAGTAACGTACCGGGACCACCGGGAGGGTCCCGGGGGTCCACCAAGTGGGGCCACCAGCCCCAGGGGGCCACATGGGCTGTAGGGAGTGTTCCTTGGCCTACATGGGCCAAGGGCACCAGCCCCACTAAGGCCCATGCGCCTAAGAGATGGAGAGGGGGCAAACCCTAATGGGATATGGGCCTTAGGGCCCATATTGGTGCGCCTCCCTCTCCCATCCCCTCTTGGCCGCCCCCTTGCTCCCCATCTAGGGCTGCCCCCCTAGGGGTGGGAACCCTAGAGGGGGCGCAGCCCCTCCCCTTCCCTATATATATGAGGCCTAGGGCTGCCCATAAGACACGTGATTCGATCTGTCGTTGGTGCAGCCCTGCATCTCTCTCTCCCTCCTCTTCTGTGGTGCTTGGCGAAGCCCTGCAGGATTGCCACGCTCCTCCATCACCACCACGCCGTTGTGCTTCTGCTGGATGGAGTCTTCCTCAACCTCTCCCTCTCTCCTTGCTGGATCAAGGCGTGGGAGACGTCACCGGGCTGTACGTGTGTTGAACGCGGAGGTGCCGTGCGTTCGGCACTTGGTCATCGGTGATTTGAATCACGACGAGTACGACTCCATCAACCCCGTTCACTTGAACGCTTCCGCTTAGCGATCTACAAGGGTATGTAGATGCACTCTCATTCCCCTCGTTGCTGGTCTCTCCATAGATAGATCTTGGTGACACGTAGGAAAATTTTGAATTTCTGCTACGTTCCCCAACACCTACATCTATTGAATAGGAAGTTAATGATAGTGATCATGAAGCTTCGGATCAAGTTGCTATCGAACCTCGTAGGTCGACAAGGATATGTACTACTCCTGAGTGGTACGGTAATCCTGTCTTAGATATCATGTTGTTAGACAACAATGAACCTACGCTCTATGGAGAAGCGATGGTGGGCCCATATTCCAACAAATGGTTAGAAGCCATGAAATCCGAGATAGGATCCATGTATGGACTTTGGTGGACTTGCCCGTTGATCGGCAAGCCATTGAGATAAATGGATCTTTAAGAAGAAGACGGACGTGGGCGGTAATGTTACCGTCTATGAAGCTCGACTTGTGGGAAAGAGTCTTTTCACAAGTTCAAGGAGTTGACTACGATGAGAATTTCTCACCCGTAGCGATGCTTAAGTCCGTCGGAATCGTGATAGCATTAGCTGTATTTTTCGATTATGAAATCTTACAAATGGATGTCAAAACAAGTTTTCTTACCAGTTTTCGTAAGAAAAGTTGTATGTGATACAATAAAAGGTTTTGTCGATCCTAAGGATGCTAAAAGGTATGCTGGCTCCAGCAATCCTTCTATGGACTAGAGCAAGCATCTCGGAATCGGAATATATGCTTTGATGGAGTGATCAAAGCTTTTAGGTTTATACAATGTTTGCTAGAAACTTGTATTTACAAGAAAGTGAGTGGGAGCACTACAATATTTCTGATAAGTATATGTGGATGACATATTGTTGATCTGAAATAATGTAGAATTTCTGGAAAGCATAAACGGTTGCTTGAAGAGTGATTTTCAAAGGAAGACCTGGATAAAGCTGCTTACATATTGGGAATCAAGATCTATAGAGATAGATCAAGACGCCTAATGGTACTTTCAAAGAACGCACATCTTGACATGTTTTTGAAGGAGTTCAAAATAGATCAGTCAAAGAAGGGGTTCTTACCTGAGTTGTAAGGTGTGAAGTTGAGTAAGACTCAAAGATTGACCACGGCAGAAGAAAGAGGAAGGACGAAGGTCGTCCCCTATGCTTTTGTCATAGGCTCTATACGGTATGCCATGCTGATTACCGCACCTGATGTGTGCCTTGCCACATGTCTGGCAAGAAGGTACAAAGGTGATCTAGGACTGGATCACCAGATAGAGGTCAAAATTATCCTTAGAGGAATAAGGAAATGTTTCTCGGTTATGGAGGTGATAAAGAGTTCGACATAAAGAGTTACGTCGATGCAAGCTTAACACCTATCCGGATAGCTCTGAGTAGAGATACCGGATACGTACAATGGAGCAACAATTTGGAATAGCTCCAAGTGGAACATGGTAGCAGCATCTACGATATAAAGTTTTGCGAAATACATAGGGATCTGAATATGGCAAGACCCGTTGACTACAACCTCTCTCACAGCATAACATGATCAAACCCAAAACTCTTTGAGTGTTTATCACATAGTGATGTGAACTAGATCATTGAGTCTAGTAGACTCTTGGATGTTGGTCACATGGCGATGTGACCTGTGAGTGTTAATCACATGGCGATGTGAACTAGATTATTGACTCTAGTGCAAGTGGGAGACTGTTGGAAATATGCCCTAGAGGCAATAATAAATTGGTTATTATTATATTTCCTTGTTCATGATAATCGTTTATTATCCATGCTAGAATTGTATTGATAGGAAACTCAGATACATGTGTGGATACATAGACAACACCATGTCCCTAGTAAGCCTCTAGTTGACTAGCCCGTTGATCAATAGATGGTTACGGTTTCCTGACCATGGACATTGGATGTCGTTGATAACGGGATCACATCATTAGGAGAATGATGTGATGGACAAGACCCAATCCTAAGCCTAGCATAAAGATCGTGTAGTTCGTTTGCTAAAGCTTTTCTAATGTCAAGTGTCATTTCCTTAGACCATGAGATTGTGCAACTCTCGGATACCGTAGGAGTGCTTTGGGTGTGCCAAACGTCACAACGTAACTGGGTGGCTATAAAGGTACACTACAGGTATCTCCGAAAGTATCTGTTGGGTTGGCACGAATCGAGACTGGGATTTGTCACTCCGTGTAACAGAGAGGTATCTCTGGGCCCACTCGGTAGGACATCATCATAATGTGCACAATGTGATCAAGGAGTTGATCACGGGATGATGTGTTACAGAACGAGTAAAGAGACTTGTAGGTAACGAGATTGAACAAGGTATCGGGATACCGACGATCGAATCTCGGGCAAGTATCGTACCGATAGACAAAGGGAATTGTATACGGGATTGATTGAATCCTCGACATCGTGGTTCATCCGATGAGATCATCGTCGAACATGTGGGAGACAACATGGGTATCCAGATCCCGATGTTGGTTATTGGCCGGAGAGTTGTCTCGGCCATGTCTGCATGACTCCCGAACCCGTAGGGTCTACACACTTAAGGTTCAATGATGCTAGGGTTATAGGGAATAGATATACGTGGTTACCGAATGTTGTTCGGAGTCCCTAATGAGATCCCGGACGTCACGAGGAGTTCCGGAATGGTCCGGAGGTAAAGATTTATATATGGGAAGTCCTGTTTTGGTCGTCGGAAAAGTTTCGGGTTTTATCGGTAATGTACCGGGACCACCGGGAGGGTCCCGGTGGTCCACCAAGTGGGGCCACCAGCCCCGGAGGGCTGCATGGGCCAAGTGTGGGAGGGGACCAGCCCCTGGTGGGCTGGTGCGCCCCCCCACCAAGGCCCAAGGTGCAAGGGAGAGTGGAAGGGGGCAAACCCTAGGCTCAGATGGGCCTAAGGCCCACCTAGTGGTGCGCCCCCCTCTCTCCCCCCTTGGCCGCCCCCTTAGATGGGATCTAGGGCTGGCCGCCACCCCTAGGGGTGGAAACCTAGGTGGGGGCGCAGCCCCTCCCCTGCCCCTATATATACTTGAGGTTTTGGGCTGCCATAGACACGATTCAATCTCCTTCTTGGCGCAGCCCTACCCCTCTCCCTCCTTGTCTCTTGCGGTGCTTGGCGAAGCCCTGCTGGAGTACCACGCTCCTCCACCACCACCACGCCATCGTGCTGCTGCTGGATGGAGTCTTCCCCAACCTCTCCTTCTCCCCTTGTTGGATCAAGGCGTAGGAGACGTCACCGGGTTGTACGTGTGTTGAACACGGAGGTGCCGTCCGTTCGGCACTAGGATCATCGGTGATTTGGATCACGACGAGTATGACTCCATCAACCCCGTTCACTTGAACGCTTCCTCTTAGCGATCTACAAGGGTATGTAGATGCACTCTCCTTCCCCTCGTTGCTAGATTACTCCATAGATTGATCTTGGTGATGCGTAGAAAATTTTGAATTTCTGCTACGTTCCCCAACATGATGGCAATCAAGGCCCAGGCGGTGGCTCAGGACCGGCGGCTTTCATGGCCCGGGCGGTGGTTCAGGATCCGGTTTTCAGGGAAATCAGGGTGGTTATAATCAGCAGCAGTCTGGTCAAGAAGGTCAACAGCAGCAGCAGTCGGGTTATCAGAGCCATCCAAAACAGTTAAACAGTGGGCAGTATCACGTGTTCACCACAAGTTTGTGTAAACGTGATCAAAAAGTTCATAAGAGGGCTGTGAATTCTGTTGAACCGGCAGTCCCTCGTTATTTGAGGTGGTCAGAACAGCCTATTGTCTGGAGCAGGGAGGATCACCCTCCCCGGGTTGATAATCTGGGTCAACTGGCCCTAGTGGTGGCACCGCAGGTTGGTGGTTATAAATTTACTAAGGTGCTCATGGATGGAGGTAGCAGCATCAACATCCTCTATTACGAGACCTTTCGGCGCATGGGCTTAACTGACAAGAATTTAAAGACTTCCAACACCGTCTTCCATGGAGTGGTGCCCGGTAAGTCGGTGTATCCTGTGGGGAAGATTGAGCTAGAGGTGGCCTTCGGAGACGAGCATGATTCTAGGGCGGAAAAGTTAACTTTTGAGGTGGTCAAAATCAAGAGTCCATATCACGCTTTGTTCGGGCGGCCGGCCTATGCCAAATTCATGGCACGGCCGTGTTATGTTTATCTACAGCTCAAGATGCCTGGTTACAAGGGTACCATCAATGTGCATGGAAGCCGAAAGGTGGCCCTGGAGTGTGAAGAAGGCGATGCGGCTTACGCCGAGTCTGTCTGTGCAGCAGAGGATCTCAAATTTTATCAAGATAACGTTGACCCGGCGGATATGACTTCTCTCAAGAAGCCGACTACGGAGCATGACCCGGCCATGAAGTTTAAATTGGCTGTAGAGACTAAGCTTGTTGATTTCACTCCGGGCAATTCATCTAAGCAATTCAGCATCAGTGCCAACTTGAATCCTAAATAGGAAAGCGCGCTCATCGAGTTCATCCGTGAGAACCGGGATATCTTTGCATGGAAACCTTCTGACATGCCGGGTGTACCGAGAGAACTCGCTGAGCACACTCTTAATATTGATCCGAAGTATAAGCCGGTCAGGCAGTTTCTGCGGCGATTCAATGAAGAGCGACGAAAAGCTATAGGAGAAGAGGTCGCCCGGCTCTTGGCGGCTGGGTTTATTGTTGAAGTTTTTCACCCGGAGTGGTTGGCTAACCCGGTGCTCGTACTTAAGAAAAACGGTACCTGGCGGATGTGTGTGGATTACACGGACCTAAATAAGGCTTGTCCGGTTGATCCTTTTGCTCTCCCCCATATTGATCAAATCATTGATGCTACGGCAGGTTGTGCACGTTTGAGCTTTTTGGATGCTTATTCTGGCTACCATCAGATCAAGATGGCAATTAAGGACCAGGAGAAGACGGCTTTCATCACCCCATTTGGAGCCTTCTGCTATGTGTCTATGCCGTTTAGGCTCAAGAGTGCCCAGGCAACTTATCAACGGTGTGTACAGAATTGTCTTCACAATCAGATTGGGCGCAATGTTCATGCTTATGTGGATGACATAGTAGTGAAATCCAGAGAGGCGGGAACCTTGATATCTGATCTCAGAGAAACCTTTTACAATCTCCGGGTTTACAAAATGATGCTTAACCCGGAGAAATGTGTATTTGGTGTGCCTGCAGGCAAGCTTTTGGGATTCTTGGTCTCAAACAGGGGCATCGAGGCTAATCCAGAGAAGATTAAGGCAATCACTTCTTTGGCTAAACCGGCATGTATTAATGATGTTCAGCGATTGGCGGGTCGTGTTGCCGCTTTAAGTCGGTTCATAAGCCGGTTAGGTGAGAAGGCCCTATCGCTGTACCAATTGATGAAGAAGGCAGACACCTTTGTCTGGAGTGATGCTGCTAATGCTGCTTTTGAGGATTTGAAGAGGCAGTTGTCTGAGCCGCCAGTTCTTGCGGCTCCCGTTGATAAAGAGCCTTTGCTGTTATATGTGGCTGCTAATTCACGAGCCGTCAGTGTGGCAATTGTGGTAGAGCGCAAGGAGGCTGGTAAGGAACATCCGGTTCAACAGCCGGTTTATTATGTCAGTGAGGTACTCATCGAGTCAAAACAAAGGTATCCTCATTGGCAGAAACTTGTTTATGGGGTGTTCATGGCAAGCCGGAAGCTGAAGCAATACTTCCAAGGTCACCCTATCACTGTGGTAAGTTCTGCCCCCTTGGGAGACATTATTCAGAACAGAGAGGCTACATGACGAGTCACCAAATGGGCCATCGAGCTCGGGCCTCATGGTCTGAAGTACGTACCGCACACTGCCATTAAGTCCCAAGCTTTGGTGGATTTCATCAACGACTGGACAGAGCTACAGGCACCTAAGGAGAAGCCCGATAACACTTATTGGATTATTCACTTTGATGGGTCCAGACAGTTGGAAGGCTCGGGGGCTGGAGTTGTATTAACTTCCCCTCGAGGTGACAAATTTTGTTATGTGCTCCGGCTTATGTTTCCTTGCACTAACAATGCAGCTGAGTATGAGGCCCTGCTCCATGGTCTCCAGATGGCCAAAGAGATGAACTTGAGCCGGGTAAGATGCTTAGGAGACTCAGACCTTGTGGCTCAACAGGTGTCAGGCAAGTGGGACTCTAAAGATCCCCTCATGGCGGCTTACCGTCGTGAAGTCGATGCTGTGGCTGGATATTTCAAGGGTTACGTAGTGGAACACATTGATCGAAGGAAGAATGAGGCGGCAGATGCCTTAAGCCGGCTGGGGTCTCAGCGTAAGCCGGTGCCGCCTAACACCTTTCTTGATGTTTTGCATAATCCTTCTGTTAAGTTACCTATAGAAGAAGATCTGGCAATACCAGACCCGGAGTCACAGCTGGTGGTGGCTGTCCATGTTACCCCGGATTGGACAGTGCCTTATTTGGCTTACATGACCCGGGGAGAGTTGTCTGAAGACGAGACCTTGGCAAGACAAATCGTCCGGCGGTCCAAGTCCATGACAATTGTCAATGGCGAGTTACATCATTACAGCGTCACTGGAGCGATTCAACGTTGCGTGTCACCTACAGAGGGTCAGGAGATCCTTCGTGAAATTCATGAAGGTGATTGTGGTCATCACGCCGGCTCAAAATCTCTTGTGGCCAAAGCCTTCCATCATGGGTTTTATTGGCTGACGGCTCATGCTAATGCGGAAGACCTGGTCAGTAAATGTGACGGATGTCAGAAGTTCTCACGACGAGCCCATGTGTCGGCTCAAGAATTGAGGATGATTCCAATTACCTGGCCATTTGCAGTCTGGGGGCTTGATATGGTCGGGCCTTTCAAAAGATCTAAGGATAAAAGACTCACCTCTTGGTGGCGGTTGACAAGTTCACAAAGTGGGTGGAGGCGGAGCCAGTCAGTAAGTGTGATGCAGCCACAGCAGTCCAGTTTATGAAAAAGGTGATTTTTCGCTTTGGTTTTCCACACAGCATCATAACTGATAATGGTACTAACCTTTCCAAAGGAGCTATGGAAGAGTTCTGTCAACGAGAGCATATCCGGCTTGACGTTTCAGCTGTAGCTCACCCTCAATCAAATGGTCAAGCAGAACGAGCCAATCAAGAAATCTTGAAGGGTATCAAGCCCCGGCTCTTGGTCCCCTTACAGCGGACGCCGGGTTGTTGGGTGGAGGAGTTACCTTCTGTCCTCTGGAGCATCAATACTACACCTAACAGATCTACGGGTTACACGCCTTTCTTTATGGTGTATGGAGCAGAGGCGGTCCTGCCAAGTGACATCCGTCACGATTCACCCTGTGTGGCGGCTTATGTTGAGGAGGACAATGAAAAAGCTTGGCAAGATGCACTTGACCTGTTGGATGAAGAGCGAGACTTGGTAATAGCCCGCTCGGCGATTTACCAGCAAGACCTGCGCCGCTACCACAGCCGCCAGGTTAAGTCCAGAACCTTTCAGGAAGGCGACTTAGTGCTCCGACTCATCCAGGATCAATCTAACATGCACAAGCTATCCCCTCCTTGGGAAGGACCCTTTGTGGTCAGCAAGAATCTGAACAATGAATCATACTACCTTATCGACGTTCGGGAACACAAAGATTCACGAAAGTCAGAGGAGGAGACACGTCCGCCGTGGAATATCGCTCATCTTCAGCCTTATTATACTTGAGCCGTCGGCTCTAATGTGTATATACTTATACTATGTATATTATATAAAGCAATAAAACAGGACCTCTGTCCTTTTTTCCACTCCAAAAAAGGTTTATGTGTTTTCCTTGTCAGGTGGTGGAGATGACCAAGGAGAAGCGGATCATATCTGAATCCGGCTTTCCTTTGGTCCGGCTTATGATCATATCTGAATCCAGCCGTGATCACTTGGGGGCTTCCTGTTCAAACATAGGTCGTATTCGAACCAAAGAGAACATAGCTGTCGATACCCACTTGATTGGCATACTGCCAAACCCACTTGGGGGCTTCTTGATCATATCTGAATCATAGCTTAACTCCTTTTGGGGCTGACGTGGATCGTATTCGAATCAGCGTCATTAAACAACTCTTATGGTCACTTGGGGGCTTCCTGTTCAAACATAGGTCGTATTCAAACCAAAGAGAACATAGCTGTCGATACCCACTTGATCGGCATCGCCACAGCCACTGGGGGCTAACAGATCGTATCCGAATCTTAGCTCAACCCCTTTGGAACGGGTCACTGATCGTATTCGAATCAAAAACCCTTGAATTTTGTTCGTCATATTTTACAAGTGCCAACATTAGATATCTTGTGACCCTCTTGAAGGTACAATGGAGTACATTACAATCTTCCAGAATTAATATTAGTTACATCAGGTTGTTAAGAACCAGGTGAACTTGTATGTGCCAATTTGCAGGAGTTAAGTTTACCCTCAGGGGTTGGTTTATATAAACCGGAAAAACAGCTGTAAGCACTACAGAGCAATGCAAGGTATTTCTGCAAAGGGCATAACAGATTCATATAAAGTATATGGTGACGGCGGCTTATGCAAGTACTAAAGGCCATAAGCATACGCAAAGGCATAGCAAAACTCAAGGTATTTTTTACTCTATTACAAGACTCTCCGAGTCTGAATGATGTGGCATTGTTTTTCTACAACTACATAAGCAGGTGGCGCCTGATAATCTACTCTTGGGGTTGATTTGAAGCCTCCGGATTATCCTTCTCCGCCTCTCCGCCGGCTGCTTTGTCCTGGAAGGATGATGAGGCCCAGTCAATGCCACTCAAGGCCTCAAACTCAGCTTCATCATCTATTAAACCGGTTGGGTCAACTTCAGGAGCAAAGGTGTGCTTACGGGTTGGAGGGATCAAGCTGACGTCGTCATAATGCGGCGTGGGGATTCTCCGATTCTCATTGTCATAACCCGGCTGACACTTGGAGGGGTCAGTGCCGCTCCCAATAAGAGTAGCCACCGGACGTATATCTTTCACACAGGCGGTGAAATCTTTATCATTAAACACGGTGCCATCTTCCTTTAAACTTGGATACCCAAGAGCAATATCAACAGGGTCTAGTTCTGGAAGCCACGCCTTGGCCCGGCTCAATGCGGCTATAGCTCCGGCTCTTGCAGATGCTTGTCTTAACTCTTGGATCCGCTGAGGTAGCACAGCAAGCCGCTTCAGCACATCTTGCAGGAGATAGGGAACATCATTTGATAAAGACGCAACGGCCAGGGCACGTTGTGACCCGGTGTAGAGCTGTTCCACCAGAGTATAAACTGCCTTCAGCTTGATTACCATGTTTTTCTTGAGATTTGTGCTCCTGGGGCCTGTGTTATTAAGCATAAGGTGAGTCAGAGGAAACAACCGAAAAGGTCATTCAAGGAGTTTTGCAGTGTTTAAGATTTGAGTAATTCACTCACCAAAGATTGCTGAGACCATTCGAGATATCTGGCGCTTTAAGTCGGACAGTTCGACCGTTGTTTCCGCCAGCGATGCCTCTGCTGTCTCGGCCCGGGTCACTAGTGCGGCCTTTTCATCAGCCCAAATTTTCTTCTCCGATTCAAAATTTTGCTTCAGCCTCTCTTGTTCAGAGACGCTGAATTCGAATTTGGAGTTAGCCTTTTGAGTTTCAGTCTCCTGGGCTGCCAGGCGGTTCTTCAGGTCAACAATTTCCGATTCAAATTGACTTATCATGACCTGCATTGCACCAGACAACACTCAAGTTTACGGTAAATAGTGCTAAGTCCCAAGCACTTTGCAAGCAAAGGTATTTGGCACTTGGGGGCTAATGTATCCTGAAGAATTTTTCAATTACTACTCCGGTTTATGGAAATTAAAGTCCCAAACACTTTGCAAGCAAAGATGTTTAGCACTTGGGGGCTAATGTGTATCGCAAATGTTACCGGGTTAAAAGTCTTTTTCCTAAGCCGGATAAGCAGTGCTAGGCAATTTTCAAAAGTCTACAGCATATTTGCTTATAAGCAATAGACTTGGGGGATGGTACAGTAAGTATGGTTACAGAAGGCTAGCATAAGTCATACCTCAGATTTCTGCTGTATCTGCTTCACCATGTCAATTTCCAGGTCACGGCTGCTATGTACTTGATTGATATAGCCGGAGACGATCTCTCCGATACTCAAATGAGTATAGTCAGTGACGTCCAGCTTGGTCTTTCGGCGTTCTACCAACTCCTCTTTAGAACACTTGGCAAGTACAGATGGCTGTGCCGGTTCAACAAACTGAGTTTTGAGGATCTCAACTTCTGGATCACTTGCTTTGGCGGGGCTAGGAGCCTCCGGGTTACCAGACTTGTTGAAGATTTGCTCAGTAGGCGGGTCAGAGGAAGATATAGGAGCGTCATCAGATGGTTGAGGCGGTGGCTCGTGAGCAGGAGCATCAGGAGCAGCTGTACCCAGCTCTGGTTCAGTCACAACCGGCTCTTGGGGCGGCTTATTCTTCTTTGCCCTTTTGCTGGGTTTTACTTGCACATTGCAGAAAAAGTAGACAGATTAAATACGAAAAGTATGAGTAAAATAAAGGCATGAGGTACAACAAGTTTATATTATCCGGGAGCAGTTTTGAAGGCTGGCATGTTGGACTGCATAGACTCATCGGAGGAAGGTGAAATATCCTGATAATTGGAGTCAAAAAAAATTGAGAGGATAACAAATGAAACCCGCCAAAAGAAAAAGAAGGTGTGAATCGGAGGTAACCTCGGTCTGGCGTTTCCTGGTCACATCAGGTAAGCCGGAGGAGAGTTCCGCGTCTTTGCTGGTCCGGGTCTGCCTCCGGCTCTCATAAATCTGCCGCTTCAAAAGAAAGTCAGGATCTTGGTAAGCCAAAGGAAGTGAAAATCTTACTTTCCGGGTTACTCTTCGAATTTTCTGACGCGGCTGAAGCTCGGAGTCGGAGGAGATTATAATTACCTCTCCCTCGACGGGTTGGCTGTTGCCTGTGTCTTCCTGAAAGAAGGTTAGTATCAGTAAGGTAGTGATAAAGGAGAAAGGGAAATTCAAAGGTTACCTCTTCCTCATTATCATCAGTATCATCAAGCTGAAACAGCTCAGAGGCACTTGGCTTCCTCTTCCTTGAGGTGGTGGGCTTGGTGGTTTTCTTTTCGGCTCTCTTGGCCGCCCTGGCTTTCTTGGCTGCCTCATGATCATATTGGGTTTTCCAGAAGTTATCATTTGCCTGTAAAAGGTTATAACGAGTTATGCATAAGAATACTGCCTAACAGGATAAAAAATAATAATAAACCGACGGCTGGAAACTTACTGCAGGGGTCGGGTTCTTCTGGCAAAAAGGTAGTAAGCCGAAGGCGTTACTATTCACTGTGCCCTCCTTTAACAAGGACTGAGTTGTAGCTTCCACTACGTCATCGGGTAAGTCGTCAGGGCTATGACGCCGAGGGTCATCTTTCTCGCCTGAATAATTACACATTAAGCCGGGGCGGCGGCTTAACGGAATTATTCTCCAAGCAACCCAGACTCGGACCAGGTCAATGCCATCTAAGCCGTTCCCTAAAAGAGCTTTTATCTTCTTGATCTTGGGGGTGAGTGGCAGACGTTCAGTAGCTGTCAACTTATCCGGCAGCGGGTGAGTAGGTTCAAGGCGCAATGCACGGAAGCCGGGCAACGGGTTTTCACCAGCCGGAGAAGTGTCCTGGCAGTAGAACCACGTTTGGTTCCAGTCCTTCGGATGACTCGGCAGTTCAGCATAAGGGAAAAGGCAGTCTCTTCGTTGCTGAATTGAGATGCCACCAAGTTCTAGACTGGGTCCGTTGGCGCGTTCATTCTGCCGGTTCAAATAGAACAACTCCCTGAACAAAAGTAGGCTGGGTTCTTCTCCAAGGTAGACCTCACAGAAAACTTGAAAGTTGCAGATATTTGACACCGAATTGGGCCCGATGTCTTGAGGTCTTAAGTCAAAAAAGTGCAAAACGTCTCTAAAGAATTTTGAACCGGGAGGAGCAAATCCCCGGCTCATGTGATCGGTGAAAATGATCACCTCCCCTTCCTTGGGTTGAGGTTTCTCTTCAGACGGGTCAGGAGCGCGATAAGACATGACATCCTTCTTGGGTAGATGGCCATACTTTACAAACTCGGACAGTTTGCTCTCTGTAACAACGGATGGGACCCAGTTGCAGGTAATCGGAGGCTTAACAGCTTTGGGTGCCATTGGGTAAATTGAAGCCTACAACAAGATAAAGGAAAATTTCCGGTTCATTATAACCCGGAGAATAAGCATTATTGGGTTATCTGAGATGGCGGCTTAAGAAAGGGCCTAATGACATACAGGTAACTATGTGATAATGATTAGCAGCTGCAGGTACTAAAGATGATTAAGGTTTTCTTAAGTCGCCATAAGCAAGCGGTGCTGACAACCGGTATTATTTTAAACCGGTCACATGAATTATTATGGCTGAAGCAGAGTCAACAGATGCGGTTTTTTGGTTAAGTATGGAACAAACAGGTTTCACAAGTTGCAATCATTATTTTGGATCAAACAAGGATCTGAGAAAGAAAATATTTCTAGACCTAAAAACAGTACAGAGAAGTTCATATACTCGCGGAGGGTTTCCAAAACAAGGGAAATGAGATCTGTTCTTATACAGGATAAGTACAAATATTTTCCGCAGCAGTTCTATGTTGTTTCTATAATCTAAATCAAAGCATTGGAGGTGAAACTAATGGAGATCTGCGTCGGGCGGTGATGAACACCGACGAACTCAAGACGATGTCAAGGCAGATCTGAGAAAGGGGAAAAGAGGAACTCACAGATGCGGAAGAGCTGCAGAGGGTCGCCGTCATTTTCTGGTCGAAATCAGGGTGATGCAGCGGCCTGAGTCGGTGAAGACGAGGGGTTCGACGGCGGCGGTGGCGGAGCTTGAGCAGCAAAGGAAGAAGTGTGAGGAGGAAGATGACTGAAGGAAATGGAGAAGGCCTAGGTTGCATCTATTTATAAGGAGGGGCCGACCAAGACGGCGCGAGAAACGAGGAGACCAAAGCATCATTATCCAGCGGCCCTGACGCCTCGATTCTTGGGATGGTCAGTAAAGGCAAAGATTCGTTGGAGGATATGGCGGAATAAAATATGAATTTTATTGAAGATGACGTCACAGAGATTTGACCCGGATCTAGATGATGACGTCATGGCGGGTTAGAATTTCCGCGCAAAACAGAGGACTAAAGGGCTAGCTTATAAGGTTTTTAAAGATTGACATGAACCGGTTCAAATCAATTTGGGGCCTAATGTTGGGGATATAACTATTTACGTAAGCCGCCCAGGAGGGGCCGGGTTACACAAAGAGAAGCCCATCTGAAGCCCAAGACCAAGATGTGAAGATGGCGGTTCAGTAAAGGGTCTAGTGGCCCACAGACGATTTATGGCCCATGGTGATAAACCGCCATGAGGGCGCGACTTGTATTGTAAAGTAGAAATAACTAGTCACCGAGCCGGACACTGTTTATGAGCCGGCCAGGACTCTGTAAGCCGTAGGGCGTCAACCCGTGTATATAAGGGGACGACCTGCTGGCGGCTTAGGGACAGAAGAAACAAGAGATCGAGAACCGGGCATAGCGTATCTCGCTCCCTGGTCATCGAAACCTCAAGCAATTCCAACCCAACTAGACGTAGGCCTTCCTTCACCGTAAGGGGCTGAACTAGTATAAACCTCGCGTGTCCTTTGTCCCGATTAACCCCTTTAAGCTTCCTAGTTGCGATGGCTCCACGATCAAGTCCTTGCAAGAGGACATCTGCCGTGACAATTCCACGACAATAGTCATGTATATTATAGAAGTCGAGAACATATTTAACAATTTTTCCTCATGATTTAAGTTTTTGTTAGGGAATCCTCATGATTTAAGTGGCACAAGGGCAGGAAAATAATCCCAAACCTTATACGGCGCCTTAAGCGTCTGTTACAGTTGATTTAGCAAGCCGACGTACAACCCACGTTTGTCCTTGGGTTCAGCCCCCATTTAGCTTCTTTTTTTCCCTTTTTCAGTGTATGCACCACATCCTGTTTACTAGTTCGATTGGTCGATGTTGTGTATTCTCTCAGCAATTTTGGAATCCTTCCAGAAAGCTGCACCATTTTTTTGGATGGGGGGGCAATTTTTTCCTAGTTTTTTTCTAGGATGAGCTTGCTTCTCTTTTTCTTTTTTCAGAATACGTGAACTTTTTGAATTTTGATTTGTTTTTCTAACTCATGAAATTTTCTTAAATTCCGTGAACTCTTTCAAAATTCATGAACTTATTTTCAAAATTTGCAATCTTTTAAAATTCTTGAAAATTTCCAAATTTCAAACCTTTTTCAACTATTCATTTTTAAATTCAAGAGCTTTTCTCAAATTTGTGACTATTTTAAATTTATGAAAACTCCAAATTAGAATACCTTTTCCAAATTACTATAAAAATTCAAACTAAAGAATTTTAAAAAATAAAAACATTTTTTGAAAATCTTTGAAAATTTTACATTTCCTATTTATTCTAATTTATGAACTTTTTTTCAAATTCATGAACCTTTTTCAAGTTTATATACTTTTCTGAATTAATGAACTTTTTTTCAATTTCATGATCTTTTTTCAAAATCATAAAACTTTTGTTGATGATTTTTTTGGAAATTTATGAACTTTTTCATATTAATATTTTTCGTGAACTTTTTTTTCAAAAGTCAGCAACCAGTCAGTCGGTCTATCAGTAAACAACCAACCATCAACCCGTAGCAAGTTTAACCAGCCTGGCTTCCAGAGTGAGCGAGAGACCAAGCAGAAGAAAGCCGACAAGGGAGCGAAAAACACTTAATGGGCCACGGCCCTCTTAACCCACACGTGAGGGCCCCCATACGGTGCTTTAAGCGCCGGTTCTGGCAGCTGGCGCTTGTGAGACCTCCTCCTTGGCGCCTTTGGCGCTCGTTAGCGATCGCAGCGCCCGCGCGTCGCTCGCATGGGCCTGGCCCAGCAACGCTCGTTGCCTGTCGCGGCTGGCTCGCTAGCTGCCCGCTCGATCGTTCGCTCCTGCAGCTCGCTCGATAGCTACCAGCTCGATCCTTGGCTCCCGCTGGATCACTTCTTTTTTCTTCACTCGAACAATGCTACAGTGTGTATTGATTTTCTTGGAAAAAACAAACTATTTTATTACAGTATGTACTCTTGTCCTTTGAAAAAAGTTCATTGAATTTTAAAAAAGTCTATTGATTTTGAGAAAATCTTCATTGAATTCAAAAATAGTTCACCGAATTCGAAAATAGTTCACTGAATTCGAAAAAAGTTCATCGATTTTCAAGAAAAGTTCATCGATTTTCAAGAAAAAAGTTCATTGATATCGAAAATAGTTCACCGAACTTAAAAAAAGTTCATAGAGTTTTAGAAAAAGTTCATCGAATTCGAAAATAGTTCACCGAATTTGAAAATAATTCACTGAATCCAAAAAAAGTTCATCGATTTTCAAGAAAAGTTCATCGATTTTCAAGAAAAAAGTTCATTGATATTGAAAATAGTTCACCGAACTTGAAAAAAGTTCATAGAATTTGAGAAAAAGTCCATCGGTTTTCAAATAAAGTTCACCAAATTTCAAAATAAATTCATCGAATTTGATAAAAAGTTCATCGAATTTTTAAATGGTTCATCCGATTTGAAAAAAAGTTCATCGGATTTGAAAAAAGTTCATCGGATTAGAAAAAAGGTTCGCCGAATTAGAAAAAAGTTCAATGGTTTTGAAAAAAGTTCATCGATTTTGAAAAAAGTTCATTGGTTTTGAAAAAAGTTCACCAAATTTCAAAATAAGTTCATCGAATTTGATAAAAGTTCATCGAATTTTTAAATGGTTCATCTGATTTGAAAAAAGTTCATCGAGTTTTTCACAAACTCATCAAATTCGAGAAAAACTCCATTGATTTTGTAGAGGAAAAACTCATGAAGAAAGAAAAGTTTCAAGAATTTGAAAAAAGAAAAAAAGAAAAGAAAAGAAGAAGAAAGAAAACCTGTACGTAATCATGCCAACTGAATTGCCCTGGTGGTTGTCGCGTCGCGCTCGAAAGTCGTCCGTCACGGTTCGAAACCCAGCTCTCGTGGAGTTTTTGCTGTTTAGAAAACAAAAAAAAATCGAAAATGGGCCAGCCCAATGTGACAAGGGGGGGGGGCATGCGCCCGTTAGTAGAAACAACTGTAGCGGGCGCTTAAGGCGTCGAATAGGAACCAGCGGCTCTTGCTGCCCCATCGGGTGGGTTATGTTGGGAAACCAGGCCACCTCGAGGTGGCGGCGGCCGCATGCGTATCGCACGGGCTAGCATTTTCTGTTTCCGTGCTTTATGTTAAGTGGGTATTTATCTCTTGACCCCTCTCCTTATATAAAGAGATGATGAGCAATCATTATAATGGTTGATCATTGATTAATAAAAATAGTCTTCTTCATATTTCTCTATGTTCATCTACTTTTGCGTGTTCGACTACTTCGTCTACGACGCTCGCTCTTACTCCGCAACTTCGGACTGGACTCGCCGGCGGAGTTGCGGAACACGTTATCAGCACGCTTCGCTTCATCAACCCCCCGTCAAGCTTGGTCAAGCCTGCATCACGCAGGCTTTCGTCGATCCAGCGGAGGTATAAGATCCAATCTCTCTTCTTGCAAAAATGGATTCCTCTTGTCATCACGATTTCGTTTTTGCGATTAGTTTACTTTTCAGATTTAATCTACCTATGGTGTGGATTTCCCTTCCAATAACTGGCTGACGAATATGTCGCCGACCAATGTCGATGTTCTTGGATCCAAAGGGACTTGCTGACTACACCATACGGGAGTCGATACAGATCGTGACCCAGATGAGCACGGTACCGCCGCATAGCACCTGATGTGCCACGCGCCGTCGAAGTTCCGGATGAACACGACGAAGACCCGAATCCCGAGACGTACGTCATGCCTGTGCTCCATCAGCGACCCTGCTAGTCGCCGGCACCATGCTGTGGCCGCCACCGTCGCGTCCTGCTGACGCCGCGTGCTGCGGGTCCCTCGCCGCCCCGGGCCGCTGGCCACTCGCGCCGTTGGCCGGCCCGGCCGGCGCACCGCTTGTTGCGCCTGCCGCGACTCACGCCGTACGGCCAACTGTCGTTGCCCGGACTCGAGCCATCGCGAGCGCGCGTGCTGGCGCAGGGTCGACTGTCGCGCCACGATGGCCCTTGCGTCCGACTCACGTTGTGCCGTGGCCGCAGCCACCGGGAGCCGTGGCCGTAGCCGCCGCCGCGAGCCGTGGCTGCAGTCGCCGCCACCGCGTGTTGTGCTGGCCGCCACTGCCGCATGGCCGCCGCCGCCGCCCTGCTCACTCGGGCGCTAGAAACCCTAGCGCGCCCCTCCACTCGGGTGTGGGCCGGGTGGGCCGGCCAGGCGCTGGCTGCTGGGCCCGGATGGGCCACGGCCGTGGGGTGGGGCACTCGCATAAAAAAACGAGGGCCTAGTTGGCGCCGGCTGCAACGTGGAAATTTGCGTTTTAGCCCCCACAGTACTGTATATTTATGCACACTATATTCCTGCTGTAATATTTTGTGTATAAGTCCCTGGAACTATCTGTTTCCGCTGAAAAACGCATATTTAGGCTTAAAATGTCTCGGGAATTCAATTTTTGGGCTAGTTTTCACGTAAGAAATGTGCTTAACATGCTATATTTTGTAAACATGTTTTTATTGTATGATTTTACTACTGTAGATTAATTGTTTACCACTCTTAATCATTAAGTAAGTCATATAAGAACATGTTTTAAATAATGGAACGTCATTTTTATTGAATAAGTTTATCAACATCGCATTTGTGCAAAAGATTACATGTTGTAATCTCATGATTTTTGCATAAATCGCAGATGGCCAGAATTGTCAACAAGGAGTTTGCTGAGTTGGCCCAGACGGGGCTGAACTACCTGTCATGGGCCTCGGACTGTGAGATCTTTCTCCAGGGCAAAACCCTCCCGAGGGCGATCCGTAAGGGGACCCAGCTGGCCCCCACTGATGCCAAGTTCGAAACTGAGAATGCGCAGGCTCTGCATTTTCTCTGTCATCACCTGTCACCTACTCTGAAAGACGAGTATATGGCTGAGCGGAGTGCTTCTGGCCTTTGGACCGCTCTTAAGCAGCGGTTTGAGCGGCTGAAGTACACTGTGAAGCCATGTGCAGAGGCATAGTGGATTCGTCTGAGGTTTGCAGACTTCAAGACGGTTAGGGAGTACAATTCGGCTCTGCACCGAATTTGTATGACTCTTCGGTTGTGTGGTACTGAGATTATCGACACCTAGAAGATTGAGAAAACTCTATCCACTTTCCACCCTGACGCGGTCTTGTCCGCACGGAACTACCGCCAGGGCAACTACACGAGGTATTCAGAGTTGATTGACGTCCTCTAGGTGGCAGAGGCGCAGGACGAGGTTCTGAAAAAGAACTTTGTCGCGCAACCACTTGGGGGGAGTTCTCGCCAGGAGGTGAATGCTCTCAAAGTCCGCAAGCCTCAACAGAAGAAGAGGGGCCGCAAGGGCAAGAAAAAGGGCCCTCAACCCTCCGCCCCGGCTAAGCAGCAAAAGCCGTGCAAGGGGGGCAAAGGCCTCAAGACTGCTTCCGGTGTGGCTCGGTAGAGCATTTCTCCAGCCAGTGTCGCGCACCACAGGAGGTCGTTGATGCATACAAGTCTCGGAAGGCGCATGAGACCCACCTCGCCTTGGTTCAGGAGGGAGCACCACTGGTGCCCATGGCGGCACCCGTGATGATCTCTACGCCCCCTGCTGCGCCCATAGAGGCGATCCCTGTGGTGCCCACCGCGGTAGCTTTGGCGGTCTCTAGTTACGCCAACGTTGCCATGGAGGTTGACCACATGGTCGCCTCGGCGGTGCCACAACTAGATGTTGATGCTGCCTCCAAGATGATGTCTAAGGAGGATCAGCTCACTAGTATGGAGATTGCGGCTGAAGTCAATGGCTTCTTCAATGAGTCTACTTAGCATACCTCTTTGGTTATCATGATTCCATGATTTGATACAGTAATTCGAATAAATTCGATTTGGTTGTAAGATCTATGAGAGCATAAACTTATTCTTTACTTTGGCGATTGGATGACATTTATTCATTTATTCCATTATTTATACATGATAGTATGTTATGTTCTGGAATGTGTGCATTTATTATTTATGTAGCGTCTTCCTCATTACATTAATTATATGTCATATTTTAGAACGCGTGTGGCGCCCGAATGGAGGAAATGTGCCTTGCCGATAGCGCAACTACACATACCATTTTGCGAGAAACTAAGTACTTTGAGTCTATTACAAAATTCTCAAGGAAGTATTATGACAATCACCGGCTGTGGTTCGCACATAGTTGGCTCCGGACGAGCCACTATTATACTTACTATGGGAACAACTTTGATCGTTAATGATGTGTTGTTGTACCCGGAGTCGACCCGTACTCTTTTGAGCTTTAGAGACATCCGCGCCAATGGTTTTCATGTTGAGACCGATGATGAGAACGACAAGGAGTGCCTACTCATCACAAAGCAGGATGCAAATGGTAAACATGTTATCAAAAGGCTTCCTTCGTTCGACACAGGGCTATACTACACTAAAATAGTAGCACCGCCCGTGTACACTATCCTCAAGACCATTTTTAGAAGCTCTGAACTCTTCTGCCTCTGGCATGATAGGTTAGGCCACCCCGGACTTAGGATGATGAGAAATATAATAAACAACCCACATGGTCATAATGTTAACGTGAAGAACTTCCTGAATCCCGATGATTTCGTGTGCTTCGCATGCGCTAAGGGGAAGTTAGTCATTAGGCCATCACCCCTCAAGGTGAGGGATGAAATCCCCGCATTCTTGGAACGTATCCAAGGGGACATATGTGGTCCAATTCAGCCCCTCACGGGGCCATTTTGGTACTTCATGGTGCTCATTGACGCTTCCTCTAAATGGTCCAATGTTTGCCTGCTGTCAACATGGAACCATGGCTTTGCAAAGTTGATCTCTCAGATCATAAAAATGAGGAATAATTTCCTTGATTATTGTTTTAAGTCTATTCGAATGGACAATGCCGGAGAATTTACTTCAAAGGCATTCGATGATTATTGCATGGCAATGGGAATCAAAGTTGAGCACTCGGTACCGCATGTTCATACACAAAATGGACTTGCCGAGGCATTGATTAAAAGAATTAAATTCATTGCCCGACTGCTCCTTCAGGGTTGTAATTTACCAACTACATGTTGGGGCCACGCAGTGTTACACGCGGTCAATCTCATCAACTTTAGACCATCGGCCTACAACATCCACTCTCCTGTTCAGCTTGCGCAAGGGTCGGCACCGAAAATTTCCCACCTTTGTAGGTTCGGTTGCCAGGTATATGTACCAATACCACCACCTCGGCGATCGGCGATGGGCCCGCTCCGTAAGTCGGGGATATACGTTGGTTATGAGACTGTGTCCATAATCAGGTATCTGGACCCCATGACAGGTGACTGTCACACGACTCGTTTTGTTGATTGCATTTTTGACAAGGATTTTTTTCCCGACTTTAGGGGGAGAGAATCAACCCCTTGATGCTAAAATTCGAGAAATCATGTGGCAAGCCACGGGAATCCATGCTCATGACCCACGCACTGTTGAGACTAAGAGAGAAGTCCAAAAGATAATAGATTTGCAGTCATTAGCAAATCAACTGCCTGACCACTTTAGTGACTTAAAGACTGTGACAAAATCACATGTGCACATGTGCAATGCACCGGAAAGGGTTGAAATACTAAAGAAAAATGATGGTATACCACTCCCGTCCAAAGGCCTAAAAGGACGAGAGATCTGACTTCTCAAATCCAAAGTACTCGGGGACGCCCGACAAAAAAGGATAAGAGAGATTTATTACAGCCTGTCGCCAAAGTACCCCAAAGTGAAACGGGGAGCCAGTCGAGACCCGGCACAAGTACGGAAAATTCAGTGCACGAAATTCTGGACTTAAACTTTCCCATGGGGGAAACACCTAGCGGAGATGTGTGCGCACCCATCGGCGCGGGAAATCTAAAGGACCTTGCTCCCATAATGGGAAATTTGGTAGAGCAAGTGTTTGCGCTGGATGCGCCCCATGACGAAATGGCCATAAATTATATTTATACGGGAGAGTCCCTCAACCAAGCAACAACGATTGTCGACATTAACTTTGCTACGAAAATTGCCTCAATCATAGATCTTGACCCTGAGCCTAACACGCTCACTGATTGCAAGAAAAGGGTGGATTGGAAAGATTGGCAGCAGACAATTACTGCCGAATTATTATCTCTCAACAAAAGGAAGGTGTCGTGGTTTTGTCATGGCAGATGTCCTCGTGAAAGTACTTAGTCGTGGAGCCATCGCTACGGGTTAGCTTAAAGGGGTTAAACCGGACAAGGGACACGAGAGTTTTATACTAGTTCGGCCCCTTCGATGAAGGTAAAAGCCTACGTCTAGTTGTGTTGGTATTGCTGGGGTTTCGATGACCAAGGAGCGAATCCGCTTTGCTTGGCTCTCGAGTTGTTGTGTGTTGTCCCTAAACCGCTGC
Organism: Triticum urartu; assembly: GCF_056163025.1. Taxonomy (NCBI): domain Eukaryota; kingdom Viridiplantae; phylum Streptophyta; class Magnoliopsida; order Poales; family Poaceae; genus Triticum; species Triticum urartu. Next base: position 564,461,314 of record NC_141875.1, read on the forward strand.
CGGGTCATCCCTTTATATACACAGGTTGACGCCCGCCGGTTTACAGAGTCCCGAAGCCGGATCATAAACATGTCTGACTCGGTCTCTATCCTTCCTATCTTATAATGCAAGTTACATGAGAAAGTCAGTTTACATCTACAGGCCTTAACCCGTCTTTGGGCCTTGGGCCTTCGTAAAGCGCCACCATCCTTATGTCTTTATGGGCTTCTAATCTTCACAGAGTTAACCCGGCTACTCCTAGCCGGTTTACATCCAGTAGTAATATCCCCAACATTAGGCCCCAGATTGATTTGAACTTGTTCATGTCAATCTTCAACACTTAGAAAAATTCTTGCCCGGGCACCTTTGCATAGATCTTGTAAACCGCCGTGACATCATCCTCCAGGATCATGATAAATTGCCATGACATCACTTGTTATATAAAAATTATACATCTCTCCTTCAGTTAATGAGCCTCCGACAATCGAGACGACCGCTCTGTCATATATCCAACTTTCGGGCTCCTTGATTCTCACGCCTGCCACCTCTCCCTTTACCTTATAAATAGAACCAAGGGTAATTTTCTTTTTCCCCCTTCGTCCCCTCGCTTCTTCTTCCTTCTCGCGACGCCCCTGCACTCGAGCGCCGCCGCCGTCGTCGAGCTTCGCCTCTGCATCTCCGCTGGCTGCTGCATCGACCTGGTTGCATCAAAAAGATGCGGCACACCTCCGCTACCTCAACCGCTGCTGTAAGCCTCTCCTCTTTCCTGTGTAGATCCGTTAGGGTTCATGCGGGTTCATGTCGCTCCCCTCGTGTTCTTCGTCAACCCGTAGATAGCAAAGCTTGATCTTGATGTGTTCCGCATAGTAGCTATGGAACTCCTTATCTCAGCCATTTGATCCAAACCTTAAATACATTGTAACTTAATCTGGACCTTTTGTGAACTGCTTTGGGACCAAACTTTTAAGTCTCAATATTTTTCCTTTTCCTGACTTATGGTAGATCCAAAATTTCAATGTAATCCTATGAAACATGTTTCCCTCACTTAGGTATATTTAGATCTGTACCCTTTCCACCAATATAGGCGGTTTAACTCTTTGAAGTATGATAATCCGGCAGGTACCAGTAGTCCCCTTTTAAACCGCCAATTTATTTATACTCCGATTTAACAATATGTATATACCTTTGCCCCTGTTCATTCCTCATCATAAATACCCTATCATCGGTTTACCAATTTGTACATACTTGGATTCGTGTTCCTTATTATACCTTATGCATCACCATTAGTGAATCATAAACCGGCATTATTTTCCTTCCAGCTTTTCACTTGCAATGGCCAAGCAATTTTATTCCTGCAACTGGGTCCCCTCCCAGGTTACTAAGGAGCAACTCAACGGAATGGTCAAGATTGGCACCTTACCGAAGAAGAATGAGATCCGGTGGTGAGTTCCTGGGCCGGAAAATCCTCCCACCCCTAAGCAGGGTGAAGTAGTGGTGTTTGTTGATCACATAGGTCGTGGCTTTAAACCGCCCGGATCGAAGTTTTTTCGGGATGTGCTTGCCAGCTTTCAACTCCACCCTCAAGATATTGGACCCAACTCGGTATCCAATATATGCAACTTTCAAGTTTTTGTGAAGTGTATATACAAGAAGAACCAACTGTCGAGCTGTTCCGGGATTTCTTCCATCTAAACCGGTGCACTGAATTCGTAGACGGTCCCAATACTGAACTTGGCGGCGTCTCCATTCAGAAAAGGAAAGAAGTTGAGTTTCCTCATGCCAAACTCCACAATCACCCAAAGGAGTGGAACCAAACTTGGTTCTATTGCAGAGACACCTCTCCCGAAGAGGAGAACCCTCTGCCGGGTTATCGTGCACACTGGCTCGCCAATAATCATCCACTTCCGCAACGAATAAGTGCCCAGGAATGGGCCTCGTACGCACCCCAACTCGCCAAGCTAAGAGCCTTCTTGGCCAACGGTTTAATAGGCGTGGACTTCGTCCGCTGTTGGATTTCCTGGAGTATTTTGCCGTTAAGTCGCTGCTCCGGTTTAATGTGTGAGTATACTGGTGACGTAGAAGACTCCCAACGCCATATCAATATTCAGCTAACAGATGAAGAAGTCACTGAATCTGTTTAGAAAATATTGAATGAATCGGAAGTTGTGTGCAGCAAGACCAGGTTAAGCCCCTTTTATACGTAAAACAAACCGCCCGCTGTAAGTATTGTTTGTGCTTCCGCTTTACACCTGATATTTTTCAACTGTGCAATATTTGAATACCCTCTACTCATGTTTAATCAGGGTGACAATCCTTTCTGGAAAAAGAAACCTCAAGAGAAAGCAGCGAAGCCTTCTCGTCCTAAGACGAAAGCCGTCAAGAAGACCACAAAGAGAAAAGCACCTGAACCCATCGGTTTCGAGCTTGATGACGACCCAGATGAACCGTAAGTAGAGGTAGAACTTGATTCACTTGGTTCAATTTTCATGTATCTCATTAACAATGATACTTATCAGGAGGACGTTGAAGGCAGCCAAGCTGACGATGCAGAGGTAATTATCCTTTCCTCCGGCTCAGACTCTCTGCCAACACAAGAAATCCGTCAAGCAGTCCGGAAAGTAAGATTTTCTCATCCTCTTGCTCACTTGGATCCAACATTTATTTTGAATAAGCAGCAGAACGAGGCTCGCGGCACAACCCGGCACAACGGCCAAAAGGTTACTTCGACCGGTTTACCGGACACCCCGGTTCGGAAATGCCGATCTAAGGTCTCACCCACTTCTGACACTTCTTATCCCAAGGCAGGCTATTTCCGACAACCTCTTAATCTGTCTGATTCGAATTATCAGGTGACACCTCCTTCATCCTCTGGCGAGTCAACAGCGACCCAACTCCCTCCTCTCAAAACCGTAGCTGGGTAAGTACTTCAACCCCTTCTTTTGATGTTTCATACTTTATATGCTATGCTAACCTTTGCATCTTGTTCTGTTTAGAGCCAAAGCCAGACCCAGTAAAAAGGTTCGAGCGAATAACCCGCCTGAAGACCATGTGGTTATTGAACCGGAGCAAACCACTGAACCGGAAGGTCCCCATGTAGACACTGTTGTTCATGAACCACCCCCTCCAGATCATGATTTGAACAAGCAAACAGAAGTTGAAATAGTAGACCTTGCTGACAAACCGACGAGCCCGATCCATAATGATGATGGTCCACCCAGTCCAGCGAAGGCTACTGATATCCCCACAACTCCAACACAGACTACTGGTAATAAGGCAGATGATGTTGTCATCACTGGTGTTGGTTATACTTCTCCTGGCAACCCTGTCGTATTGGCGAAACATAGTGCCAAAGAAGAACGTGCTGCCATGGAAAAAGGAAAGTGGATCACCGATCTATCAAGCTATGCCCACTTGAGTGCTGAAGAACTCCACTCTGGCTTTCTGAACCGTCTGCACACAAACCGTGATTATGAAGCCGGTTTGGTGAATCTAATGAAAGAGCGCTATGAGGTAATGACATAACTTTTCCTTTCTTAAGTCCACTTGCAAATATCAACTCCAGTAGCCCCCAAGGGCCGGTTTATGGTAGCAATCATAAATCGGGACTTTGTAATATCTCAACCCTTGCATGCTTATCCTCCATATGTTAGGTGACCCTTTGAAATAAACCGGTACTTTATCGTTGTATTCCTGTAGCTTTCATCTGTGTAGCCCCCAAGGGCCGGTTTATCTTTCCAAGGTAAACTGGGTCTTTAATCAATGCTCCGACTTGAACAAATGTACATCAGCCCCCAAGTGTCAAGGATAATGCTTGCATTGTACTTGAGACTTGCAAAAAATTTGGATGATAGAGCAAATAGGCATTAGCCCCCAAGTACAAAGTGCATAACTTGTTATACGCTTGGTACTTCAAATATAGCCCATGGATGATATATCTTGCCTTTGTAGGCCAAGCTGAGTAAGAGGGATGCTCAAACCGCTGACCTTCAGGAGAACGTTAAATCTCAGCAAGCAGAGGCTTCCAAGGCCAAGGAAGAGTTGACAAATGCCTTAGCATCCATGGAGAAACTGAAAGAAACCTTTAACAGAGAGCATGCAGACTGGGAGACAGAGAAGGCTGGTTTAACAAAGAAGGCCGAAGACGCAGAGGCAGCCCTAAAGCCGGTGGTTGAAGAACTGGCCGGTTTAAAACGGCAGATTAATGCTATGACTTCTGCTGTGTTTGGTGAGTACCCTCTCATGAAGTTTTTCGAATTCATAATATCTTATCAATAACCGGTTTACTGATATTGTACCATGACAGGAACCCGCATTACTCATCTGGGCTCCGACATGCAGATGAAGCTTAAAGCGGCCTATACTTTGATAGAACAGCTGTATTCTGGATCCCAGCGAGCGATTTGCACGGCAGCTTATAACAAGCCTCCTCCAACGCTGATAAAAGAAACCATCGAAAAGCTGGCCATGCTGCATGCCCGGTTGGATGAACTGAAGAGATCAGCCGCAAGGCTAGGTGCCCTGACCGCGCTAATCCGGGCCAAGGCGTGGATTCCAGATCTTGAACCGACAGATATCATCAAAGGCTATCTTGGTGTGAAGGAAGATGGTTCAGATTTCAATAATGACGATCTCCGAAGGCTGACAAAGGAGATGCGGCCTATAGCAAGCAAATTGGCGGATGACATAGATCTATCTCATTTTCAACCGGTTTACGATGTTGAGGTGAAAAGACAGCCTGCGCTGATTCATAATGTAGAAGATCTTGTTCCGCCAATCCGTAAGCATACTTACGCTCCTAACATTGACCCTTCCAACCTTATTCATGAAGAAGTCGTTTTTCAAGCCTTAACTGGAATCGATTGGTCAATGATTGATTTCCAGCGACTGGGTAGAGATGAGGAGAATGCGACCGCTCAAGATGACCCTCAACCTTCAAGTCGTCCAGATGAGGAATCATAAACCGAAGGCCGGTTTATCAGTTGCAGTCTGCCACTCCTTTTAAAACAATTATTCAATTTGGGCTGCTTAAAGCGCCTTGTAATAGGATAGCGTGAACACTTTATCTGTCATGCCATCGAGCATGTTTGTTTTGCTTGTTACCGAGAACTTGCCATGCCTTTGAGAGCTATTATATGCATAGTCCATTATGGCTTTTGTTCCTGCATATAAAAGCTTGAAAGTGTCCTAGTGGTTTACCACTGGACGGGTCATAATCCCCCCCCAAAAAATATATACATAACTTGGATAGAGAACCAAGATTGTAATAACCAGATATAAAATAGATGATACCTGTGATATATCTCGTTGGCTGACCAATTGTTGGTATAGTAAGGGTAAAAACACCAATCTGGAGTATTGATGACTCCTTTCCCTCTTGTCGGTTCATATAAAAACCATACCGGGTTATGATAACCACCGGTTTGTTCGAATAATGCTGGTGACCTTGAGTCAAAACCAGACCGGAGCAACTTACTACCGGTTCAGAATTGATCATGTATTGACAACTGAGCGTTGAAAGCCATGCCGGGTTGTAATAAACACCGGTTTATCAAAAAATATTCATAAATCCCTCATCAAAATTTGTTTAAAAACAACAAATCCAAAAGAAATATGCAAGGCTTTTCATGTGCTGCCAGGCCCTAAATCGAGGCTTTTAATGGGCTGCCAGGCCGCTGAGTTAAACCATTTTTCAAAGCCTTTTAAGATGGACCTCAATCTTTAACCAATCATCATTTTAACTTTGACAAGTTCAGGGTCTATGAGATTGACTTGTCAAACGTTCAATGGGTCATACCAGGTTTACCTGGACAGAGTGGCTTACTTAAAAAGGCGGGATAACCCAGGGTTTTAGGTGAATACACCTGGCTTCCAAGCCTGGCTTGATAGCCTATTACAAGGGTGCAAGCTCGTTGTTCTTTGAGAAGCAAGGAGCCCCCAAGTAATATTTGAGCTATGCTCAGTGGTTACCTATGTTTGAGTTGTGCTTTATGCAACATACTCTCTTTGGTTCCACATAACTTCCTTTTGGCTTATAAGCCTATCAAAAGGTGTAGCTATGGTGTAAATACAACCAAGCCCCCTAGTGATTTCCTTTTTGGTCTTAAGCCGATCAAGAGGTGTAGCTATGGTTCGAATACGACCAAGCCCCCTAGTGATTTCCTTTATATCTGTGTGACTTTGTAGGCCGAGTTAATAGAACTCCGCTTTGTAAGTAGAAGCCCCCATGGAACCACACATGATGTAAAAAAGAACAGAGGCCCCGCTTTAGCCGAGGCTCCAGTTTATTATATAATATATACATTGTCATAAGTATGTACATAAGAAGAGCCTGTGGCTCAAGTATAGTAAGGCCGAAGAAGATCTATATTCCATGGCTGCTGGGTCTCCTCCTTCGATTTGCGTGAGTCTTTGTGCTCTCGAACATCGATAAGGTAGTATGACCCGTTGTGCAGGTTTTTGCTGACCACAAAAGGTCCTTCCCAAGGTGGGGATAACTTGTGCATATCAGTTTGATCCTGGATGAGCCGGAGCACCAAATCGCCTTCTTGAAAAGTTTTGGTCTTAACCCGGCGGCTGTGATAACATCGGAGATCTTGTTGATAAATCATCGACCGTGCCGCTTCGAGATCACGCTCCTCATCTAACAGGTCCAGTGAGTCTTGACGTGCCTTCTCATTTTTATCTTCAACGTAAGCCGCCACACGGGGTGAGTCATGGCGGATGTCATTAGGGAGAACCGCCTCTGCTCCGTAAACCATGAAGAAAGGCGTGTAACCCGTAGATCTATTTGGTGTGGTGTTGATACTCCATAATACGGAAGGTAACTCCTCCACCCAACAACCCGGCGTCCGCTTTAAAGGAACTAGAAGCCGGGGTTTAATACCTCTCAAAATTTCTTGATTTGCCCTCTCTGCTTGACCATTAGACTGGGGGTGAGCCACTGACGCTACATCAAGCCGGATGTGCTCACGTTGACAAAATTCCTCCATATCACCCTTGGACAGATTAGTACCATTATCCGTTATAATGCTGTGTGGAAAACCAAACCAGAATATCACGTTTTTGATGAATTGGACTGCCGTGGCTGCATCACACTTACTGACTGGCTCTGCCTCTACCCACTTGGTAAACTTATCAACCACCACCAACAGGTGGGTCTTTTTTATCCTTGGACCTCTTAAAGGGTCCAACCATATCTAGCCCCCAAGTTGCAAACGGCCAAGTGATTGGAATCATTCTCAACTCCTGAGCCGGAACATGAGCACGGCGTGCAAATTTCTGACAACCGTCACACCTTTTTACTAAATCCTCAGCATCAGCATGAGCCGTCAACCAGTAGAAGCCGTGACGAAAATCCTTAGCCACCAAGGACTTTGAATCGACATGGTGACCACAATCTCCTTCGTGGATCTGACGCAAAATCTCACAACCTTCTTGAGGAGACACACAACGCTGAATCGCCCTTGTCACGCTGTAATGATGTAACTCCCCATTGATAATGGTCATTGACTTGGATCGCCGGATTACCTGCCGGGCCAAGATTTCATCCTCCGGTAACTCGCCCCAGTTCATGTAAGCCAGGTATGGGACTGCCCAATCCGGTATAACATGCAAAGCCACCACCAACTGGGCCTCCGGGTCAGGAATAGCCAACTCCTCCTTTGTGGGTAGCTTGACCGACGGATTATGAAGTACGTCGAGGAAGACATTAGGTGGCACCGGTTTACACTGAGAACCTAGACGACTTAAAGCATCCGCCGCTTCATTCTTTCGCCGGTCTATATGGTCAACTTGATAACCTTTGAAATGACCAGCCACTATGTCCACCTCCCGCGATATGCAACCATGAGTGGATCCTTGGAATCCCAAGTGCCAGATACCTGCTGAGCCACCAGGTCCGAGTCACCGAAGCACTTAACCCGGCTTAAGTTCATCTCCTTAGCCATCCGCAGACCGTGGAGTAAGGCCTCATACTCAGCTGCATTGTTAGTACAAGGGAACATTGAGCGGAGAACATAACAAAACTTGTCACCTCGTGGGGAAGTTAATATGACTCCAGCCCCCGAGCCCTCCAATTGCCTGGACCCATCAAAGTGAATAGTCCAATAAGTGTTGTCTGGCTTTTCCTCTGGTGCCTGCAACTCTGTCCAATCATTGATGAAGTCCACAAGTGCTTGAGATTTGATCGCTGTGCGAGGTGTATATTTGAGCCCGTGAGGTCCAAGCTCAATAGCCCACTTGGCAATCCGGCCAGCCGCCTCTCTGTTTTGGATGATATCTCCCAGAGGGGCTGAACTAACCACTCTGATAGGACGACCTTGAAAATAATGTTTGAGCTTCCGGATTGCCATGAAAACTCCATACACCAACTTCTGCCAATGCGGGTACCTCTGCTTTGATTCAATAAGCACCTCACTGATGTAATAAACTGGCCGTTGAACCGGATACTCCTTTCCAGCCTCCTTACGCTCCACAACAATCGCCACACTAACAGCCCGGGTGTTAGCAGCCACATATAGTAATAAGGGCTCTTTATCGACCGGAGCCGCAAGGACTGGCGGTTCAGCTAACTGTCTCTTAAAATCCTCAAACGCTTTATCAGCCGCATCGCTCCAGACAAAGTTATCCGTTTTCTTTAGCATCTGATATAAAGGGATAGCCTTCTCCCCAAGACGACTGATAAACCGGCTCAAAGCTGCAATCCGGCCCGCCAGACGCTGAACGTCATTGATACATGCCGGTTTAGCCAAAGAGGTGATAGCTGTGATCTTCTCTGGATTAGCCTCAATGCCACTGTTAGACACCAGAAAACCCAAGAGCTTGCCTGCCGGAACACCAAAGACACATTTGTCTGGATTAAGCATCATCTTATAAACCCGGAGGTTGTCAAAAGTCTCCCTCAAGTCATCTATCAATGTTTCCTCCTTCCTGGACTTCACCATAATATCATCCGCATAAGCGTGGACATTGCGCCCAATATGTTTATGAAGACAATTCTGAACACAACGCTGATAAGTCACTTGGGCACTCTTGAGGCCGAAAGGCATAGACACATAGCAGAAGGCTCCAAAGGGAGTTATAAAAGTTGTCTTCTCCTGGTCCTTAACTGCCATTTTAATCTGATGATAACCAGAATAGGCATCCAGAAAACACAAACGGTCACAACCCGCCGTAGCATCAATAATCTGGTCAATACGCGGGAGAGCAAAGGGATCAGCTGGACAGGCTTTGTTCAAGTCTGTGTAGTCCACACACATATGCCAAGTGTCGTTTTTCTTAAGTACCAGCACCGGATTAGCCAGCCATTCCGGGTGAAACACCTCCACGATAAACCCTGCAGCCAACAGCCGAGCTACCTCGTCACCAATAGCCTTACGCCTTTCTTTGTTGAAGCGGCGGAGAAACTGCCTGACCGGTTTAAACTTAGGATCTATATTAAGTGTGTGCTCAGCGAGTTCCCTCGTTACACCTTGCATGTCAGAAGGCTTCCATGCAAAGATGTCCCGGTTCTCACGGATGAACTCGATGAGCGTGCTTTCCTATTTGGGATCTAGGTTAGCGCTGATGCTGAACTGCTTGGATGAATCACCAGGAACAAAAGCAACCATCTTAGTATCTGCAGCCGATTTAAATTCCACCGTCGGATCATGCTCTGTAGTTGGCTTTTTCAGAGAAGTCATATCTGCCGGATCAACATTGTCTTTATAAAACTTCAGCTCCTCTGTGGCACAAACTGACTCAGCATAAGCCGCATCACCCTCTTCACATTCCAAAGCAATCTTCCTGCTCCCATGTACTGTGATGGTCCCCTTATGACCTGACATGTTAAGCTGTAGATAAACATAACACGGCCTCGCCATGAACTTGGCATAAGCCGGTCGTCCGAACAGGGCGTGATACGGACTCTTGATTTTCACCACCTCAAAAGTCAACATTCTGACCTTGAGTCATGATCATCTCCAAAAGCCACCTCTAGGGCTATCTTGCCCACTGGATACACAGACTTACCAGGCACCACACCATGAAAAACGGTGTTCGACGGTTTAAGATTCTTATCTGTCAATCCCATATGGCGGAAGGTATCATAGTAAAGGATATTGATACTACTTCCTCCATCCATAAGCACCTTGGTGAACTTACACCCCCCAACTTGAGGTGCCACCACTAAGGCCAGATGACCCGGATTATCAACCCGGGGTGGGTGATCCTCTTGACTCCATAAAATTGGTTGTTCAGACCAGCGCAAATACTGAGGCACTGCCGGTTCAACAGAGTTCACGGCCCTTTTGTGAAGCTTCTGATCACGCTTGCACAAGCTAGTAGTGAAGACATGATACTGCCCACTATTCAACTGCTTCGGATTGCTCTGATAACCCGACTGCTGCTGCTGTCGATTCCCCTGATGATTATAACCTCCCTGACTACCCTGATTACCTTGATTTCCATGTCCGGTCTGATGGCCTTGGAATCCTGAACCGGAGCTGCCGCCTCTGTAACCCAGCCCATGAAAACCACCTCCTGAACCACCGGGCGGGCCATTGTCGTATTGAAACATATTGGAATTTTTGAACTCTCGCATGATGAAGCAATCCTTCCAAAGATGCGAAGCTGGCTTCTCCTTTGATCCATGCTTTGGACAAGGTTGATTTAACAGGCGCTTCAGATTGGGGCCTGACCCTCCGCCCCTCTGAGGCGGTTTGCCCTTACGACGCTGACCGTTATCCTGGGCGTTGGTGTTAGCCACAAAGTCCAAGCTATTATCTGCTTTGCGCTTACCATTATTCCCATGACCTGCCGGATTGTGTCACTGCCCCTTGGCATTGCCGTTCTTTTTCCCCTTCCCCGTTTTGTCATCCTCCGACTCAGGGTCTTTGGTACTATATGAATCGACATATTTTACCAAAGCAGCCATAAGGGTTGACATGTCTTTGCAGTGGCATTTGAGTCTTCCTAACTTCAGTTTTAATGGCATAAACCGGCAATTGCCCTCCAACGTCAAAACTGCTGTATCCGCGTTGATGCGGTCCGACGAATGCAGAATAGCTGAGACTCGCTTCACCCAATGGGTTGTAGACTCCCCATCCTCTTGAACACAAGTGGCCAGGTCCACAATCGACATAGGCTGCTTACAAGTATCTTTAAAATTCTGGATAAACCGGTGTTTTAACTCAGCCCATGACCCGACGGAGTTAGCCGGTAAGCTCTTTAACCAAGTATGAGTTGTCCCCTCCAACATCATGGTGAAGTACTTAGCACACACCGCTTCATCCACATCCAGCATCTCCATCGCCATCTCATAACTCTCAACCCATGACTCAGGGGGTAAATCGGCAGTGTAATTGGGCACCTTATGAGGGCCTTTAAAATCCTTGGGCAGTCGTACATTACACAAAGCGGGGGTGAGGCATGGAACCCCTAAAGAAATGAAGACCACGCCTGGATCCACTGAAGCGGTAGGACGAATCGGAGTAAGCTGACGAGCCGCATGCTGTGCTGCTAACTCGGCTTCTCGACGTGCACGACCATGATCCACCACATCCTGCGCATTAGCAGCACCACCTGCCGGGTTATGCCCTTGCGGCGAGTTACGGTGACGTGCACTGCTTGACACGGCCAGTTCATCCTCAACATGCCTGCTGTAGCTCCGACTTGGACGGGGGGTGGAATGAATCCTCTTGCGACTATGCGAATAAGCCTGCTGCTGGTTTAAAGCTGTTTGAAGGAGCTCTCTAGCCCGTCGTGTCTCAATCGCCACTGGTGACTCGTGATGTCTACTACACAACCTTCTTCTTGTAGACGTTGTTGGGCCTCCAAGTGCAGAGGTTTGTAGGATAGTAGCAAATTTCCCTCAAGTGGATGACCTAAGGTTTATCAATCCGTAGGAGGCGTAGGATGAAGATGGTCTCTCTCAAGCAACCCTGCAACCAAATAACAAAGAGTCTCTTGTGTCCCCAACACACCCAATACAATGGCAAATTGTATAGGTGCACTAGTTCGACGAAGAGATGGTGATACAAGTGGTATATGGATGGTAGATAAAGGTTTTTGTAATCTGAAAATATAAAAACAGCAAGGTAACTAATGATAAAAGTGAGCGTAAACGGTATTGCTATGCTAGGAAACAAGGCCTAGGGTTCATACTTTCACTAGTGCAAGTCCTCTCAACAATAATAACATAATTGGATCACATAACTATCCCTCAACATGGAACAAAGAGTCACTCCAAAGTCACTAATAGCGGAGAACAAACGAAGAGATTATGGTAGGGTACGAAACCACCTCAAAGTTATTCTTTCCAATCAATCCGTTGGGCTATTCCTATAAGTGTCACAAACAGCCCTAGAGTTCGTACTAGAATAACACCTTAAGACGCAAATCAACCAAAACCCTAATGTCACCTAGATACTCCAATGTCACCTCAAGTATCCGTGGGTATGATTACACGATATGCATCACACAATCTCAGATTCATCTATTCAACCAACACATAGAACCTCAAAGAGTGCCCCAAAGTTTCTACCAGAGAATCACGACGAAAACATGTGCCAACCCCTATGCATAGGTTCATGGGCGGAACCCGCAATTTGATCACCAAACATACATGAAGTAAATCACGTGATATCCCATTGTCACCACAGATACGCACAACAAGACATACATCAAGTGTTCTCAAATCTTTAAAGACTCAATCCGATAAGATAACTTCAAAGGGGAAACTCAATCCATTACAAGAGAGTAGAGGGGGGAAGAAACATCATAGGATCCAAATATAATAGCAAAGCTCGCGATACATCAAGATCGTATCACCTCAAGAACACGAGAGAGAGAGAGAGAGATCAAACACATAGCTACTGGTACATACCCTCAGCCCCGAGGGAGAACTACCCCCTCCTCGTCATCGAGAGCACCGAGATGATGAAGATGGCCACTTGAGAGGGATTGCCCCCTCCGGCAGGGTGCCGGAACAGGTCTAGATTGGCTTTCGGTGGCTACGGAGGCTTCTGGCGGCGGAACTCCCGATCTATTGTGCTCCCCGATCGTTTTAGGGTATATGGAGATATATAGGAGGAAGAAGTGCGTCAGGGGGCCCACGAGGGGCCCACGAGGGTGGAGGGCGTGCCCTAGGGGGGTGGGCGCGCCCCCTGCCTCATGGCCTCCTTGTAGATCCCCTAATGTGCACTCCAAGTCTTCTGGGCTTCTTCTGATCCAAAAATAAGTTCCGTGAAGTTTCAGGTCAACTAGACTCCGTTTGGTTTTCCTTTTCTGCGATATTCTAAAACAAGGTAAAAACAGAAACTGGCACTGGGCTTTGGGTTAATAGGTTAGTCCCAAAAATCATATAAAATAGCATATAAATGCATATAAAACATCCAAGGTTGATAATATAATAGCATGGAACAATCAAAAATTATAGATACGTTGGAGACGTATCAACTCGTCGTCAATTGGGAGGGCTTCCAATCGTGAAGCGGCGGCCACAATGTTATCCAACGGGTTGGAGTAATGCCCCAGGGGTGTCGGAACATACTGTGGCACAATGTTGTTCTGATGAGGCGGGTTCATCGTGCGCGGCTGAACCGGCGCTCCTGTTTACTGCTGCCTCAGTCCGGTTTACCACCGGCTGGTTACTGGTTCCTGCTCCTGGCGTGTTGAAGAGATTTCTTGGTTCATAGCCCAGCGGGAGGTGCGACCGGCATCTCCTCCTCATGACATCGTCTGAGGCACTCTGATCCAGCCTAAGCCGGTAGGCCTGAGCTTCTAACTTGGCCCGTTCTATAGCCATCCTGGCGTTCTCTGCTACCAGGTCCGCTTTAGCCTGAGTTATCTGATATTTCACCTTCGCAATCTCCGCATTGTGCTGATCTCGGGTTGCTGCATCCACTTCTGCTGCCAGCAATGTTGCCAAGGCGTCGAACAAATCAGACAAAACCTGAGCCGGAGGCGGCGTAGAGCCCCCTGCTCCTGCTGGCATTGCTGTTGCTGAACCGGAGAGCATTGCCGCGGCGGTAGAAGAGTGTTGCGCTGGTTGTGTACCGGCCATGAAGACCGCGACCCGACTTGGCAGATCGAGGGGGTCCGGAATACTGTTGCCATCGGAACCTCCACTAATCCGGCCGTCCTGCAGTTGATACAGCGACTTGGTCTCTCCGGTTGAAGACTCGTCATCAGAACAAACAACGGTTTCCCCATCAGATGCCGGTCCATCCTCATATTCTGCTCCATGGATGACACCTACAAAAACATGCCTTGCTGCGGGTTGAACCTGGGCAGGGCTTGCACGCTGAGCTGTCTCGATGATGTTGGTGTAGGTGTCCGGCTCAGGGCCTAGTTCGCCGATCTTGCCGATGAAGACGTGAATCCCGCCAAAGGGGACCCGGTACCCGTATTCAATTAAACCGGCCTCGGGACCCCATCCTGCATCATCGATCTTGAGCTTGCCGTGACGACTCTTAGTCATCCGGCCCACAACGTATCCCTTGAGTCCTTCGAAGCTGCCCTTCAAGAACTCGAAACCATCATGCGATAGCCCCACGGTGGTCGCCAACTGTCGTGGTTTGTCACAGCAGATGTCCTCGTGAAAGGACTTAGTCGTGGAGCCATCGCTACGGGTTAGCTTAAAGGGGTTAAACCGGACAAGGGACACAAGAGTTTTATACTAGTTCGGCCCCTTCGATGAAGGTAAAAGCCTACGTCTAGTTGTGTTGGTATTGCTGGGGTTTCGATGACCAAGGAGCGAATCTGCTTTGCCTGGCTCTCGAGTTGTTGTGTGTTGTCCCTAAACCGCTGCCGGGTCGTCCCTTTATATACACAGGTTGACGCCCGCCGGTTTACAGAGTCCTGAAGTCGGATCATAAACGTGTCCGACTCGGTCTCTATCCTTCCTATCTTACAATGCAAGTTACATGAGAAAGTCGGTTTACATCTACAGGCCTTAACCCGTCTTTGGGCCTTGGGCCTTCGTAAAGCGCCACCATCCTTACGTCTTTATGGGCTTCTAATCTTCACAGAGTTAACCCGGCTACTCATGGCCGGTTATTTACATCCAGTAGTAATATCCCCAACAGAAGGTGTTCGGGCCAGTTTGTCGAACTCCTCCCCACATTCGCCCTGTTGGCCATAGGTGGGTTTTTGTTCAAAAGAGAGATGAAAATAATAAGGTAGTACGGTACAAAGCAAGGCTCATCGCTCAAGGGTTCACTCAACGACCAGGTGTCGATTTTGAGGAGACTTATTCCCCGGTCATGGATGGAGTTACCTTTAGATACTTGATCTCGATGGCAGTAAACATGGGCTTGAAAATGAAACTAATGGATGTTGTCACTGCTTACCTGTATGGTAGCCTGGATTCAAACATATACATGAAGGTTCCAGAAGGTATCCCTGTTCCAAACCATGATAGAGCAAACATGAGTCTATACAGTGTTCAACTTCAAAAGGCACTGTACGGACTCAGACAGTCTCGTAGAATATGGTACAATCGCTCAAGTGATTTCCTTCATCAGAAGGGCTACACGAGCAATAAAGATTGCCCATGTGTTTTTATACGGCGATCCCAAGATGGATTCTGTATAATCTCGGTGTACGTGGATGATTTAAACATAATTGGTACACCTGAGGATATTGAGGAAGCGAGTTCCCACCTGATGTCGGAATTCAAGATGAAGGATTTGGGTAAAACCAAGTTCTGTCTACGTCTACAACTTGAACATTCCCCAGATGGGATTCTAGTGCACCAGTCGGCCTACACCCAGAAGGTGTTGTAAAGGTTTGGATTTGATAAGGCATATCCTTCTAAGACCCCAATGGTCGGAAGATCTTTACAGCCAGACAAGGACCCGTTCAGGCCAAAGGAAGAGGGGGAGGAAACTCTGGGACCAGAGGTTGCTTACCTGAGTGCAGTTGGAGCACTCATGTACCTCGCAAATTGTACACGACCAGATATTGCATTCGCCATCAGTTTGCTTGCTAGGTACAATACTGAACCTACCAAGAGACATTGGAAAGGTGTCAAGGACGTCCTCCGTTACCTATAAGGGACCAAAGATCTTGGTCTGTTTTATAAAAGAAATCAAGACCTGTCTATTATAGGCTATGCCGATGCTGGGTACCTATCGGACCCGCGTGATTGCAAATCGCAGACTGGATATGTTTTCCTTTGTGGTGGAACTGCGTTTTCCTGGAAATTGTCCAAGCAAACTCTTGTGTCGACTTCCACGAACCACTCGGAAATCATGGCACTATTCGAACCGTCAAAAGAGTGTGTATCGCTTCGGCGGATGATCGGCCACATTCAGCAGACATGTGGGCTGAACACCGGACAAACCCCTACCATTATCTATGAAGATAATGCTGCTTGTGTTGCACAAGTCCAGATGGGTTATGTGAAGAGTAACCTCACAAAGCATATTAGTCCCAAGTTCTTCTATGCACATGACCTGCAGCAGTTGAACGAGGTGAGAGTTTCGCATACTAAGTCATGTGACAATCTTGCTGATATGTTCACTAAATCATTACCGGCGTCAACCTTAGAGAGGTGTGTGTGTGGAATCGGTATGATGAGACTTAGAGAGATGCAAGGTTCGGGGGGAGAAACTACACAAACTCGTCATTAAAATCTCGATCCTGATGATCGAGTACTCAACTTGATGGTTGAGTGGATTGTACTCTTTTTCCCTTGAGTGAGTTTTCCTGATGTTTCTCACACGAGGTTTTTGACGAGGCAATTTGTGCAATACAACAATGTATACTGTGTGCTCTTTCTCCATATTTTTTCCCACTGGGTTTTTCGGAGTTTTGAGGCATGGATATAAGAATAATTACCCAAGGCGGAGTGTTGGGAAACCGGGCCACCTCGAGGGGTGGCGGTGGCCGCATGATGACCCACAAGTATAGGGGATCTATCGTAGTCCTTTCGATAAGTAAGTGTGTCGAACCCAACGAGGAGCAGGAGGAAATGATAAGAAGTTTTCAGTAAGGTATTCCCTGCAAGCACTGAAATTATCGGTAACAGATAGTTTTGTGATAAGGTAATTTGTAATGGGTAACAAGTAATAAAAGTAAATAAGGTGCAGCAACATGGCCCAATCCTTTTTGTAGCAAGGGACAAGCCTGGACAAACTCTTATATAAAGGAAAGCGCTCCCGAGGACACATGAGAATTATCGTCAAGCTAGTTTTCATCACGCTCATATGATTCGCGTTCGGTACTTTGATAATTTGATATGTGGGTGGACCGGTGCTTGGGTACTGCCCTTCCTTAGACAAGCATCCCACTTATGATTAACCCCTCTTGCAAGCATCCACAACTACAAAAGAAGTATTAAGGTAAACCTAACCATAGCATGAAACATATGGATCCAAATCAGCCCCTTACGAAGCAACACATAAACTAGGGTTTAAGCTTCTGTCACTCTAGGAACCCATCATCTACTTATTACTTCCCAATGCCTTCCCCTAGGCCCAAACAATGGTGAAGTGTCATGTAGTCGACGTTCACATGACACCACCAGAGGAGAGACAACATACATCTCATCAAAATATCGAACGAATACCAAATTCACATGACTACTTATAGCAAGACTTCACCCATGTCCTCAGGAATGAACGTAACTACTCACAAATAATATTCATGTTCATAATCAAAAGGGTATTAATATGCATAAAGGATCTGAACATATGATCTTCCACCAAATAAACCAACTAGCATCAACTACATGGAGTAATCAACACTACTAGCAACCCATAGGTACCAATCCGAAGTTTTGAGACAAAGATTGGATACAAGAGATGAACTAGGGTTTGAGATGAGATGGTGCTAGTGAAGATGTTGATGGATATTGACCCCCTCCCGATGAGAGGATCGATGGTGATTATTTCCCCCTCCCGGAGGGATGTTTCCCCGGCAGAACAGCTCCGCCGGAGCCCTAGATTGGTTCCGCCAAGGTTCCGCCTTGTGGTGGTGGAGTTTCGTCCCGAGATCTTGCTTATGATTTTTTCCATGGTGAAAGACTTCATATAGCCAAAGATGGGCACCGGAGGCCTGCCAGGGGGGCCCACGAGGCAGGGGGCGTGCCCCCACCCTTGTGGATGGTGGGTGCCCCCCCTCTGGTGCTTCCTTCGCCAAATATTTTTTATATATTCTGAAACTAACTTCCGTGGAGTTTCAGGACTTTTGGAGCTGTGCAGAATAGGTCTATAATATTTGCTCCTTTTCCAGCCTAGAATTCCAGCTGCCGGCTGATGTCTACTACACAACCTTCTTCTTGCAGACGTTGTTGGGCCTCCAAGTGCAGAGGTTTGCAGGACAGTAGCAAATTTCCCTCAAGTGGATAAACTAAGGTTTATCAATCCGTGGGAGGCATAGGATGAAGATGGTCTCTCTCAAACAACCCTGCAACCAAATACAAATAGTCTCTTGTGTCCCCAACACACCCAATACAATGGTAAATTGTATAGGTGCACTAGTTCGGCGAAGCGATGGTGATACAAGTGCAATATGGATGGTAGATATAGGTTTTTGTAATCAGAAAATATAAAAACAACAAGGTAACTAATGATAAAAGTGAGCACAAACGGTATTGCAATGCTAGGAAACAAGGCCTAAGGTTCATACTTTCACTAGTGCAAGTTCTCTCAACAATAATAACATAATTGGACCAGATAACTATCCCTCAACATGCAACAAAGAGTCACTCCAAAGTCACTAATAGCGGAGAACAAACAAAGAGATTACTGTAGGGTACGAAACCACCTCAAAGTTATCCTTTCTGATCGATCTATTCAAGAGTCCGTAGTAAAATAACATGAAGCTATTCTTTTCGTTCAATCTATCATAGAGTTCGTACTACAATAACACCTTAAGACACAAATCAACCAAAACCCTAATGTCACCTAGATACTCCAATGTCACCTCAAGTATCCGTGGGTATGATTATACGATATGCATCACACAATCTCAGATTCATCTATTCAACCAACACAAAGAACTTCAAAGAGTGCCCCAAAGTTTCTACCGGAGAGTCAAGACGAAAACGTGTGCCAACCCCTATGCATAAGTTCACGAGGTCACGGAACTCGCAAGTTGATCTCCAAAACATACATCAAGTCGATCACATGATATCCCATTGTTACCACAGATAAGCACATGCAAGACATACATCAAGTGTTCTCAAGTCCTTAAAGACTCAATCCAATAAGATAACTTCAAAGGGAGAACTCAATTCAAGAGAGTAGAGGGGGAGAAACATCATAAGATCCAAATATAATAGCAAAGCTCACGATACATCAAGATCGTGCCGACTCAAGAACACGAGAGAGAGAGATCAAACACATAGCTACTGGTACATACCCTCAGCCCCGAGGGAGAACTACTCCCTCCTCGTCATGGAGAGCGCCAGGATGATGAAGATGGCCACTGGAGAGGGATTCCCCCCTCCGGCAGGGTGCCGGAATGGGTCTAGATTGGTTTTCAGTGGCTACGGAGGCTTCTGGCGGCGGAACTCCCGATCTAGGTTTCTTTCTAGAAGTTTCTATATATATAAGAGGTTTTGGCGTCGAGAACAAGTCAGGGGGGAGTCTCTGGGCTGTCCACGAGGTAGGGAGGCGCACCCAAGGGGGGTGGGCGCGCCCCCACCCTCGTGGGTAGCACGAGACTCTTCTGACCCAAATCTTTTACTCCATGGCCTTCTTCTGGTCCAAAAATAAGCTCCGTCAAGTTTCAGGTCAATTGGACTCCGTTTGGTTTTCCTTTTCTGTGATACTCAAAAACAAGGAAAAAAACAGAAACTGGCACTGGGCTCTAGGTTAATAGGTTAGTCCCAAAAATCATATAAAATAGCATATAAATGCATATAAAACATCATAGATGGATAATATAATAGCATGGAACAATCAAAAATTATAGATACATTGGAGACGTATCAAGCATCCCCAAGCTTAATTCCTGCTCGTCCTCGAGTAGGTAAATGATAAAACATAATTTTTGATGTGGAATGCTACCTAACATAATTATCAATGTAATTTTCTTTATTGTGGCAAGAATATTCAGATCCATAAGATTCAAGACAAAAGTTTAATATTGACGTAATAATAATAATTCAAGCATACTAGCCAAGCACTTATGTCTTATCAAAATAACATAGCCAAAGAAAGCTTATCCCTACAAAATCATATAGTTTGGCCATGCTTCATTTTCGTCACACAAAATGCTCCCATCATGCACAACCCCGACGACAAGCCGAGCAATTGGTTCATACTTTTTAACGCGCTTCAACCTTTTCAACCCTTACGCAATACATGAGCGCAAGCCACGAACATAGCACTATGGGTGGAATAGAGTATGATGATAGGGGTTATGTGAGAAGACAAAAAAAGGAGAAAGTCTCTCATTGACGTGGCTAATGAATGGAGTATGGAGATGCCCACCGATTGATGTCAATGCAAGGAGTAGGGATTGCCATGCAACGGATGCACTAGAGCTATAAATATATGAAAGATCATCAAAGAAACTAAGTGGGTGTGCATCCAACTTGCTTGCTCACGAAGACCTAGCGCATTTGAGGAAGCCCATCATTGGAATATACAAGCCAAGTTCTATAATAAAAATTCCCACTAGTATATGAAAGTGAAAAAATAAGAGACTCTCTATCATGAAGATCATGGTGCTACTTTGAAGCACAAGTGTGGAAAAGGATAGTAACATTGTCCGTTCTCTCTTTATTTATTTATTTATTTATTTGGGCCTTCTCCTTTTTCTCTTTTTTTTCTTGGCCTCTTTTTTTCGTCCGGCGTCTCATCCCGACTTGTGGGGGAATCATAGTCTCCATCATCCTTTCCTCACATGGGACAATACTCTAATGATGATCATCACACTTTTATTTACTTACAACTCAAGAATTACAACTCGATACTTAGAACAAAATATAACTCTATGTGAATGCCTCCGGCGGTGTACTGGGATATGCAATGAATCAAGAGTGACATGTATGAAAAATTAGCATGGTGGCTTTGCCACAAATACTATGTCAACTACATGACCATGCAAGGCAATATGAAAATGATGATGCGTGTCATAGTAAACGAAATGGTGGAAAGTTGCACGGCAATATATCTCGGAATGGCTATGGAAATGCCATAATAGGTAGGTATGGTGGCTGTTTTGAGGAAGATATAAGGAGGTTTATGTGTGATAGAGCGTATCATATCACGGGGTTTGGATGCACCGGCGAAGTTTGCACCAACTCTCAAGGCGAGAGAGGGCAATGCACGGTACCGAAGAGGCTAGCAATGATGGAAGGGTGAGAGTGCGTAATATCCATGGACTCACATTAGTCATAAAGAACTCATATACTTATTGCAAAAGCTTATTATCCCTTGAAGAAAAGTACTAATACGCATGCCCCTAGGGGGATAGATTGGTAGGAAAAGACCATCTCTCGTCCCCGACCGCCACTCATAAGGAAAGCAATCAAAGAACACCCCATGCTTCAAATTTGTCACACAACGTTTACGATACGTGCATGCTACTGGACTTGCCAACCTCAACACAAGTATTTCTCAATTTCACAGTTACTCAACTAGCACAACTCTAATATTACCACCTTTATATCTCAAAACAATTATCAAGTATCAAGTATCAAACTTCTCATAGTATTCAATTCACTTTATATGAAAGTTTTTATTATATCCCTCTTGGATGCCCATCATATTAGGACTAAATTCATAACCAAAGAAAATTACCATGCTGTTTAGGACTCTCAAAATAATATAAGTGAAGCATGAGAGTTCATCTATTTCTATAAAATAAAACCACCACTGTGCTCTAGAAATATATAAGTGAAGCACTAGAGCAAATGATAAACTACTCTGAAAGATATAAGTGAAGATCAATGAGTAGTCGAATAATTATGCAACCATGTGAATACTCTAACATTTAATAATTTCAGATCTTGGTATTTTACCCAAACAATAAGAAAAACAAAATAAAATAAAATGACGCTCCAAGCAAAATACATATCATGTGGTGAATAAAAATATAGCTCCAAGTAAAGTTACCGATGAAGGAAGATGAAAGAGGGGATGCCTTCCGGGGCTTCCCCAAGCTTAGGCTCTTGGTTGTCCTTGAATATTACCTTGGGGTTCCTTGGGAATCCCCAATATTAGGCTCTTGCCACTCCTTATTCCATAGTCCATCGAATCTTTACCCAAAACTTGAAAACTTCACAACACAAAACTTAACAGAAAACTCGTAAGCTCCGTTAGTATAAGAAAATAAATCACCACTTAGGTACTATTGTGAACTCATTCTAAATTCATATTGGTGTAATATCTACTGTATTCCAACTTATCTATGGTTCATACCCTCCGATACTACTCATAGATTCATCAAAATAAGCAAACAACACATAGAAAACAGAATCTGTCAAAAACAGAACAGTCTGTAGTAATCTGGATCAAACGTATACTTCCGGAACCCAAAAAATTCTAAAATAAATTTCTGGACGTGAGGAATTTATGTATTAATCATATGAAATAAGAATCAACTAAATAGCACTCTCCAGTAAAACATAGCAGCAAATCTCGTGAGCGCTAAAGTTTATGTTTTTTACAGCAAGATCACAAAGACTTTCCCCAAGTCTTCCCAAAGGTTCTACTTGGCTAGATAAATTATTTATTACTAAACAGGAACAAAAAGCAAGGAACAAAAATAAAATTGGGCTGCCTCCCAACAAGCGCTATCGTTTAATGCCCCTAGCTAGGCATGATGATTTCAATGGTGCTCACATAAAAGATAAGAATTGAAACATAAAGAGAGCATCATGAAGAATATGACTAGCACATTTAAGTCTAACCCACTTCATATGCATAGGGATTTTGTGAGCAAAAAACTTGTGGGAACAAGAATCAATTTACATAGGAAAGCAAAACAAGCATAACTTCAAGATTTTAAGCACATAGAGAGGAAACTTGATATTATTGCAATTCCTATGAGCATATATTCCTCCCTCATAATAATTTTCAGTAGCATCATGAATGAATTCAATAATATAACCATCACATAAAGCATTATTTTCATGATCTACAAGTATGCAAAGTTGACACCCTTCCAAAATAGTGGAATTAACATTAACTGAAGTCATGACCTCTCCAAACACACTTTCATAATTATCACAATAAGATTCAACACCCTCCAAAATAGTGGGATCATTACTTCCTAAAGTTGAAACTCTTCCAAACCCACTTTCATCAATATAATCATCATAAATAGGAGGGATGCTATCATAAAATAAATTTGCTCATCAAAACTTGGGGGACAAAATATATCATCTTCATCAAACATAGCATCCCCAAGCTTGTGGCTTTGCATATCATTGGCATCATAGATATTCAAGGAATTCGTACTAACAACATTGCAATCATGCTCATCATTCAAAGATTTAGTGCCAAACATTTTAATGCATTCTTCTTCTAACACTTTGGCACAATTATCGAAATCCTTATTCTCACGAAAGACATTCAAAAGATGAAGCATATGAGGTACCCTAAATTCCATTTTTAGTTTTCTTTTATAAACTAAACTAGTGATAAAACAAGAAACAAAAAGATTCGATTGCAAGATCTAAAGATATAACATCAAGCGCTAACCTCCCCGGCAACGGCGCCAGAAAAGAGCTTGATGTCTACTACACAACCTTCTTCTTGTAGATGTTGTTGGGCCTCCAAGTGCAGAGGTTTGTAGGACAGTAGCAAATTTCCCTCAAGTGGATGACCTAATGTTTATCAATCCGTGGGAGGCATAGGATGAAGATGGTCTCTCTCAAACAACCCTGCAACCAAATAACAAGAGTCTCTTGTGTCCCCAACACACCCAATACAATGGTAAATTGTATAGGTGCACTAGTTCGGCAAAGAGATGGTGATACAAGTGCAATATGGATGGTAGATATAGGTTTTTGTAATCTGAAAATATAAAAACAGCAAGGTAACTAATGATAAAAGTGAGCAAAAACGGTATTGCAATGCTAGGAAACAAGGCCTAAGGTTCATACTTTCACTAGTGCAAGTTCTCTCAACAATAATAACATAATTGGATCATATAACTATCCCTCAACATGCAACAAAGAGTCACTCCAAAGTCACTAATAGCGAAGAACAAACGAAGAAATTATTGTAGGGTACGAAACCACCTCAAAGTTATCCTTTCTGATCGATCTATTCAAGAGTCCATAGTAAAATAACATGAAACTATTCTTTCCGTTCAATCTATCATAGAGTTCGTACTAGAATAACACCTTAAGACACAAATCAACCAAAACCCTAATGTCACCTAGATACTCCAATGTCACCTCAAGTATCCTGGGTATGAATATACGATATGCATCACACAATCTCAGATTCATATATTCAACCAACACAAAGAACTTCAAAGAGTGCCCCAAAGTTTCTACCGGAGAGTCAAGACGAAAACGTGTGCCAACCCCTATGCATAAGTTCACGAGGTCACGGAACTCGCAAGTTGATCACCAAAACATACATCAAGTGGATCACGTGATATCCCATTGTCACCACAGATAAGCACATGCAAGACATACATCAAGTGTTCTCAAGTCCTTAAAGACTGAATCCGATAAGATAACTTCAAAAGGAAAACTCAATTCATCACAAGAGAGTAGAGGGGGAGAAACATCATAAGATCCAAATATAATAGCAAAGCTCGCGATACATCAAGATCGTGCCGACTCAAGAACACGAGATGAGACTTAGAGAGATGCAAGGTTCAGGGGGAGAAACTTCACAAACTCGTCGTCAAAATCTCGATCCTGATGATCGAGTACTCAACTTGATGGTTGAGTGGATTGTACTCTTTTTCCCTTGAGTGAGTTTTCCTGATGTTTCTCACACGAGGTTTTTGACGAGGCAATTCGTGCAATACAACAACGTATACTGTGTGCTATTTCTCCATATTTTTTCCCACTGTGTTTTTCGAAGTTTTGAGGCATGGATATACGAATAATTACCCAAGGCGGAGTGTTGGGAAACCGGGCCACCTTGAGGGGTGGCGGCGGCCGCATGATGACCCACAAATATAGGGGATCTATCGTAGTCCTTTCGATAAGTAAGTGTGTCGAACCCAACGAGGAGCAGGAGGAAATGATAAGCAGTTTTCAATAAGGTATTCCCTGCAAGTACTGAAATTATTGGTAACAGATAGTTTTGTGATAAGGTAATTTGTAACGGGTAACAAGTAATAAAAGTAAATAAGGTGCAGCAAGATGGCCCAATCATTTTTGTAGCAAGGGACAAACCTGGACAAACTCTTATATAAAGGAAAGCGCTCCCGAGGACACATGAGAATTATCGTCAAGCAAGTTTTCATCACGCTCATATGATTCGCGTTCGGTACTTTAATAATTTGATATGTGGGTGGACCGGTGCTTGGGTACTGCCCTTCCTTAGACAAGCATCCCGCTTATGATTAACCCCTCTTGCAAGCATCCACAACTACAAAAGAAGTATTAAGGTAAACCTAACCATAACATGGAACATATGGATCCAAATCAACCCCTTACGAAGCAACACATAAACTAGGGTTTAAGCTTCTGTCACTCTAGGAACCCATCATCTACTTATTACTTTCCAATGCCTTCCCCTAGGCCCAAACAATGGTGAAGTGTCATTTAGTCGACGTTCACATGACACCACTAGAGGAGAGACAACATACATCTCATCAAAATATCGAACGAATACCAAATTCACATCTATACCTACTAATAAAGCAAGGTGCGTTTCTTCAATTTTTTCATCCGTTCACCAACGATTTTTTTGTTCTATCCAAGGTGGTACTAATTTTTTGTGCGTCCATCTGTTAGAAAAGAAAAAAAGCTTTGTTCCGAAATTTGTAAGTTAGCCGTGCACGCTTCGGCCTAGAAAGCAAGCCCGTTTGTTTCCTACCCGTTCATCTGAAAAACATTATTTACCACACGGGCGGCAAATAGTCAGAATTTCGCACATGACGCCAAAATTGGGTCCGCCCATTTTCGTTTTTTGTCTCTGTTTCTTATTTTATTTTCCCTTTTTTTCCATTTATCCTTCTTTCTTATATTTTTATGTCCAAGTTTTTTTATTTTTCCTTTTTAGTTTTTTCATAAATTTTATTTTTCATTTTTTTAAATTTTCATAAAATCAGCAGAATTCAAAATTTTGCTCCAATTTTGAAACATGTTTGTATCTTCAATTTTTTTAAAATTGTTCCATTTTTTTCAAAACTAAAAAAATGTTCAAATTTTAAAAAAAGTGTTTTACATTTTCCAAAATTGTTTGAGATTTTCGAAATAAATTTTATTTTAGAAGATATAAATTCGAAAAATATTCATGTTTATCGAAGTGTTCACAAATTTAAATTATTGTTTGTGTTTGAAAAACACGTTTAAAAAATTGTTTTCAATATTCAAAACATGTTTCCATTTTCAGAAATTAAAAAAATTGTTTTCTTAGGTTCATATTTTCAAAACATGTTTGTGAATTAAAAAAACCATTTCAAGATTTTTTATATTTTTCCAAATTTAATAAAATTTTCAAAAACAATGCTCGCATATTTTAGAAAAAGAATTAGGATTTAATTTTTTTTTTCATATTTCGGAGAATAATCGGAATTTCGTAATTATTACTTTATTTTTTTTAAGAAAAACAGCTTTGTTCCAAAATTTGTAAGTTGGCCGCACTCGCTTCGGCCCAAGAAAGCAAGCCCGTTTGTTTCCTGCCCGTTCATCTGAAAAAACATTATTTACCGCACGGGCGGCAAATAGTCAGAATTTCGCACATGACGCCAAAATTGGGTCCGTCCGTTTTCGCTTTTTGTCTCTGTTTCTTATTTTATTTCCCTTTTTCCATTTATCCTTCTTTCTTATATTTTTCTGTCCAAGTTTTTTTCGTTTTTCTTTTCCATTTTTTCATAAATTTTTTTCTTTTTTTTCAGAATTCCAATTTTTGGTTAAATTTTCATAAAATCAGCAGAATTTAAAATTTTGCTCCAATTTTGAAACATGTTTGTATCCTTAAATTTTTTATAATCGTTCCATTTTTTTCAAAACTAAAAAATGTTCAATTTTTTTTAAAAAAGTGTTTTACATTTTCCAAAATTGTTTGAGATTTTCAAAATAAATTTTATTTTAGAAGATACAAATTCGAAAAATATTCATGTTTATCGAAGTGTTTACAAATTTAAAATATTGTTTGTGTTTGAAAAACACGTTTAAAAATTGTTTCCAATGTTCAAAACATGTTTCCATTTTCAGAAATTAAAAAATTATTTTCTTAAAAAGAGGTTCATGTTTTCAAAACATGTTTTTGAATTTAAAAAAACCATTTCAAGTTTTTTTATATTTATCCAAATTTAATGAAGTTTTTAATAACAATGCTCACATTTTTTAGAAAAAAGAATTAGGATTTAAAAAATTGTTCATATTTCGAAGAATAATCAGAATTTCATAATTATTAATTTATTTTTTGAAAATCTCGAAAAAGATAAAACAATGAAAAAATGTTTCGAATGTTACGCTTCATTATGTTCTTAAACATTTGTTTTGGCCATTTTTTAGCAGGACCTGTTTGTTCGAATGGCTATCAGCACGCGTTTGAGATATTGTGGCCATTTTTCAACTCAGCGGTTGTTTTGGATTTTTATTTGTGTCTTACAAACACAAGTCGTTTTGGTAACTACCAGTGGCCTAATCCAGACGTGAACTGTTGTGCATTCCACTTGCCATTCGAAGATAAAAGAGAATATGTTGGTTGGCTATAATTAAAACAAATTGTAGGGGCATGCCAATGAAAGAGGATATGTTGGTTTGGCTCTGATTAAAACATGTAGGCAAGTAAGCGCTAAAGTAATTAAAGAAAATAAACCCTGATAAAGCAGAGACTACCTGGTTATGAGTTGATTATGGCAATGAAATGGGATTCACTAAATTAGTAATAGATCCGGTTACGCCAACGTAGGAGTGTGGTCGAAACAACTATGCCCCGAAGGTCACCATGCAACCACAAAATTGAGGAGGCAACCATAACCTAAACACGGAGACGGACCCGGAGGGAAAAAAGGCGCAAGTTGAGTGGTGCCCACCACACCGACCAACCCCACCACTATGAAGAACTCGCGGACCAAACATGACCCGTGGGAACACCGCAACTCCTCGTTCTGTCGCCCCACCGCCGCGGAGACCCTTTTGATGGACACATCAATTATCTCTCTCAATGCTTCTTGCAAAAAAAATTCCCGTTGCAACGCACGGGCATATGTGCTAGTGACTACTTATAGTAAGACTTCTCCCATGTCCTCAGGAACGAATGTAACTACTCACAAATAATATTCATGTTCATAATCAAAAGGGTATTAATATGCATAAAGGATCTGAACATATGATCTTCCACCAAATAAACCAACTAGCATCAACTACATGGAGTAATCAACACTACTAGCAACCCATAGGTACCAATCTGAAGTTTTGAGACAAAGATTGGATACAAGAGATAAACTAGGGTTTGAGATGAGATGGTGCTGGTGAAGATGTTGATGGATATTGACCCCCTCCCGATGAGAGGATCGATGGTGATGATGATGGTGATGATTTCCCCCTCCCGGAGGGATGTTTCCCCGGAAAAACAGCTCCGCCGGAGCCCTAGATTGGTTCCACCAAGGTTCCGCCTTGTGGCGGTAGAGTTTCGTCCCTAGAGCTTGCTTATGATTTTTTCTAGGGTGAAAGACTTCTTATAGCCAAAGATGGGCACCGAAGGCCTGCCAGGGGGGCCCACGAGGCAGGGGGCGCACCCCCACCCTTGTGGATGGTGGGTGGCCCCCCTCTGGTGCTTCCTTCGCCCAATATTTTTTATATATTCTGAAACTCACTTCCATGGAGTTTCAGGACTTTTGGAGCTGTGCAGAATAGGTCTCTAATATTTTCTCCTTTTCCAGCCCAGAATTGTAGCTGCCGGTTGATGTCTACTACACAACCTTCTTCTTGCAGACGTTGTTGGGCCTCCAAGTGCAGAGGTTTGTAGGACAGTAGAAAATTTCCCTCAAGTGGATGACCTAAGGTTTATTAATCCGTGGGAGGCATAGGATGAAGATGGTCTCTCTCAAACAACCCTGCAACCAAATACAAATAGTCTCTTGTGTCCCCAACACACCCAATACAATGGTAAATTGTATAGGTGCACTAGTTCGGCGAAGAGATGGTGATACAAGTGCAATATGGATGGTAGATGTAGGTTTTTGTAATCAGAAAATATAAAAACAACAAGGTAACTAATGATAAAAGTGAGCACAAACGGTATTGCAATGCTAGGAAACAAGGCCTAAGGTTCATACTTTCACTAGTGCAAGTTCTCTCAACAATAATAACATAATTGGATCATATAACTATCCCTCAACATGCAACAAAGAGTCACTCCAAAGTCACTAATAGCGGAGAACAAACAAAGAGATTATTGTAGGGTACGAAACCACCTCAAAGTTATCCTTTCTGATTGATCTATTCAAGAGTCCGTAGTAAAATAACATGAAGCTATTCTTTTCGTTCAATCTATCATAGAGTTCGTACTAGAATAACACCTTAAGACACAAATCAACCAAAACCCTAATGTCACCTAGATACTCCAATGTCACCTCAAGTATCCGTGGGTATGATTATACGATATGCATCACACAATCTCAGATTCATCTATTCAACCAACACAAAGAACTTCAAAGAGTGCCCCAAAGTTTCTACCGGAGAGTCAAGACGAAAACGTGTGCCAACCCCTATGCATAAGTTCATGAGGTCACGGAACTCGCAAGTTGATCTCCAAAACATACATCAAGTGGATCACATGATATCCCATTGTTACCACAGATAAGCACATGCAAGACATACATCAAGTGTACTCAAGTCTTTAAAGACTCATTCCGATAAGATAACTTCAAAGGGAAAACTCAATTCATCACAAGAGAGTAGAGGGGGAGAAACATCATAAGATCCAAATATAATAGCAAAGCTCGCAATACATCAAGAACGTGCCGACTCAAGAACACGAGAGAGAGAGAGAGATCAAACACATAGCTACTGGTACATACCCTCAACCCCGAGGGAGAACTACTCCCTCCTCGTCATGGAGAGCGCCGGGATGATGAAGATGGCCACTGGAGAGGGATTCCCCCCTCCGGTAGGGTGCCGGAATGGGTCTAGATTGGTTTTCGGTGGCTACGGAGGCTTCTGGCGGCGGAACTCCCGATCTAGGTTTCTTTCTAGAAGTTTCTGTATATATAAGAGGTTTTGGCGCCGAGAACAAGTCAGGGGGGAGTCTCCGGGCTGTCCACGAGGCAGGGAGGCGCACCCAAGGGGGGTGGGCGCGCCCCCACCGTCGTGGGCAGCACGAGACTCTTCCGGCCCAAATCTTTTACTCCATGGCCTTCTTCTGGTCCAAAAATAAGCTCCGTCAAGTTTCAGGTCAATTGGACTCCGTTTGGTTTTCCTTTTCTGTGATACTCAAAAACAAGGAAAAAAACAGAAACTGGCATTGGGCTCTAGGTTAATAGGTTAGTCCCAAAAATCATATAAAATAGCATATAAATGCATATAAAACATCCTAGATGGATAATATAATAGCATGGAACAATCAAAAATTATAGATACATTGGAGACGTATCAAGCATCCCCAAGCTTAATTCCTGCTCGTCCTCGAGTAGGTAAATGATAAAACAGAATTTTTGATGTGGAATGCTACCTAACATAATTATCAATGTAATTTTATTTATTGTGGCAAAAATATTCAGATCCATAAGATTCAAGACAAAAGTTTAATATTGACATAAAAATAATAATAATTCAAGCATACTAGCCAAGCACTTATGTCTTATCAAAATAACATAGCCAAAGAAATCTTATCCCTACAAAATCATATAGTTTGGCCATGCTTCATTTTCGTCACACAAAATGCTCCCATCATGCACAACCCCGATGACAAGCCGAGCAATTGGTTCATACTTTTTAACGCGCTTCAACCTTTTCAACCCTTACGCAATACATGAGCGCAAGCCACGAACATAGCACTATGGGTGGAATAGTATGATGATAGGGGTTATTTGAGAAGACAAAAAAGGAGAAAGTCTCTCATTGACGTGGCTAATGAATGGAGTATGGAGATGCCCACCGATTGATATCAATGCAAGGAGTAGGGATTGCCATGCAACGGATGCACTAGAGCTATAAATATATTAAAGCTCATCAAAAAAACTAAGTGGGTGTGCATCCAACTTGCTTGCTCACGAAGACCTAGGGCATTTGAGGAAGCCCATCATTGGAATATACAAGCCAAGTTCTATAATGAAAAATTCCCACTAGTATATGAAAGTGACAAAATAAGAGACTCTCTATCATGAAGATCATGGTGCTACTTTGAAGCACAAGTGTGGAAAAGGATAGTAACATTGTCCGTTCTCTCTTTATTTATTTATTTATTTATTTATTTGGGCCTTCTCCTTTTTCTCTTTTTTTTCTTGGCCTCTTTTTTTCGTCCGGAGTCTCATCCCGACTTGTGGGGGAATCATAGTCTCCATCACCCTTTCCTCACATGGGACAATGCTCTAATGATGATCATCACACTTTTATTTACTTACAACTCAAGAATTACAACTCGATACTTAGAACAAAATATAACTCTATGTGAATGCCTCCGGCGGTGTACTGGGATATGCAATGAATCAAGAGTGACATGTATGAAAAATTAGCATGGTGGCTTTGCCACAAATACTATGTCAACTACATGACCATGCAAGGCAATATGACAATGATGATGCGTGTCATAGTAAACGAAACGGTGGAAAGTTGCACGGAAATATATCTCGGAATGGCTATGGAAATGCCATAATAGGTAGGTATGGTGGCTGTTTTGAGGAAGATATAAGGAGGTTTATGTGTGATAGAGCGTATCGTATCACGGGGTTTAGATGCACCGGCGAAGTTTGCTCCAACTCTCAAGGTGAGAGATGGCAATGCACGGTACCGAAGAGGCTAGCAATGATGGAAGGGTGAGAGTGCGTAATATCCATGGACTCACATTAGTCATAAAGAACTCATATACTTATTGCAAAAGCTTATTAGCCCTTGAAGAAAAGTACTACTACGCATGCCGCTAGGGGGATAGATTGGTAGGAAAAGACCATCGCTCGTCCCCGACCTCCACTCATAAGGAAAGCAATCAAAGAACACCCCATGCTTCAAATTTGTCACACAACGTTTACCATACGTGCATGCTACGGGACTTGCCAACCTCAACACAAGTATTTCTCAATTTCACAGTTACTCAACTAGCACAACTCTAATATTACCACCTTTATATCTCAAAACAATTATCAAGTATCAAGTATCAAACTTCTCATAGTATTCAATTCACTTTATATGAAAGTTTTATTATATCCCTCTTGGATGCCCATCATATTAGGACTAAATTCATAACCAAAGCAAATTACCATGTTGTTTAGGACTCTCAAAATAATATAAGTGAAGCATGAGAGTTCATCTATTTCTATAAAATAAAACCACCATCGTGCTCTAGAAATATATAAGTGAAGCACTAGAGAAAATGATAAACTACTCCGAAAGATATAAGTGAAGATCAATGAGTAGTCGAATAATTATGCAACTATGTGAACACTCTCTAACATTCAAGAATTTCAGATCTTGGGACATTATTCAAACAGCAAGCAAAACTAAATAAAAAAAAATGACGCTCCAAGCAAAACACATATCATGTGGTGAATAAAAATATAGCTCCAAGTAAAGTTACCGATGAAGGAAGACGAAAGAGGGGATGCCTTCCGGGGCACCCCCAGCTTAGGCTCTTGGTTGTCCTTGAATTTTACCTTGGGGTTCCTTGGGCATCCCCAAGCTTAGTCTCTTGCCACTCCTTATTCCATAGTCCATCGAATCTTTACCCAAAACTTGAAAACTTCACAACACAAAACTTAACAGAAAACTCGTAAGCTCCGTTAGTATAAGAAAATAAATCACCACTTAGGTACTGTTGTGAACTCATTCTAAATTCATATTGTTGTAATATCTACTGTATTCCAACTTATCTATGGTTCATACCCTCTGATACTACTCATAGATTCATCAAAATAAGCAAACAACACATAGAAAACAGAATCTGTCAAAAACAGAACAGTCTGTAGTAATCTGGATCAAACATATACTTCCGGAACCCAAAAAATTCTAAAATAAATTTCTTGACGTGAGGAATTTATCTATTAATCATCTGCAAAAAGAATCAACTAAATAGCACTCTCCAGTAAAACATAGCAGCAAATCTCGTGAGCGCTAAAGTTTATGTTTTTTATAGCAAGATCACAAAGACTTTCCCCAAGTCTTCCCAAAGGTTCTACTTGGCTAGATAAATTATTTATTACTAAACAGGAACAAAAAGCAAGGAACAAAAATAAAATTGGGTTGCCTCCCAACAAGCGCTATCGTTTAACGCCCCTAGCTAGGCATGATGATTTCAATGATGCTCACATAAAAGATAAGAATTGAAACATAAAGAGAGCATCATGAAGAATATGACTAGCACATTTAAGTCTAACCCACTTCATATGCATAGGGATTTTGTGAGCAAACAACTTGTGGGAACAAGAATCAATTTGCATAGGAAAGCAAAACAAGCATAACTTCAAGATTTTAAGCACATAGAGAGGAAACTTGATATTATTGCAATTCCTATGAGCATATATTCCTCCCTCATAATAATTTTCAGTAGCATCATGAATGAATTCAACAATATAACCATCACATAAAGCATTCTTTTCATGATCTACAAGTATGCAAAGTTGACACTCTTCCAAAATAGTGGAATTAACATTAACTGAAGTCATGACCTCTCCAAACACACTTTCATAATTATCACAATAAGATTCAACACCCTCCAAAATAGTGGGATCATTACTTCCTAAAGTTAACACTCTTCCAAACCCACTTTCATCAATATAATCATCATAAATAGGAGGCATGCTATCATCAAAATAAATTTTCTCATCAAAACTTGGGGGACAAAAAATATCATCTTCATCAAACATAGCATCCCCAAGCTTGTGGCTTTGCATATCATTGGCATCATAGATATTCAAGGAATTCGTACTAACAACATTGAAATCATGCTCATCATTCAAAGATTTAGTGCCAAACATTTTAATGCATTCTTCTTCTAACACTTTGGCACAATTATCGAAATCCTTATTCTCACGAAAGACATTCAAAAGATGAAGCATATGAGGTACCCTAAATTCCATTTTTAGTTTTCTTTTATAAACTAAACTAGTGATAAAACAAGAAACAAAAAGATTCGATTGCAAGATCTAAAGATATAACTTTAAGCGCTAACCTCCCCGGCAACGGCGCCAGAAAAGATCTTGATGTCTACTACACAACCTTCTTCTTGTAGATGTTGTTGGGCCTCCAAGTGCAGAGGTTTGTAGGACAGTAGCAAATTTCCCTCAAGTGGATGACCTAATGTTTATCAATCCGTGGGGGGCATAGGATGAAGATGGTCTCTCTCAAACAACCCTGCAACCAAATAACAAAGAGTCTCTTGTGTCCCCAACACACCCAATACAATGGTAAATTGTATAGGTGCACTAGTTCGGCGAAGAGATGGTGATACAAGTGCAATATGGATGGTAGATATAGGTTTTTGTAATCTGAAAATATAAAAACAGCAAGGTAACTAATGATAAAAGTGAGCAAAAAGGGTATTGCAATGCTAGGAAATAAGGCCTAAGGTTCATACTTTAACTAGTGCAAGTTCTCTCAACAATAATAACATAATTGGATCATATAACTATCCCTCAACATGCAACAAAGAGTCACTCCAAAGTCACTAATAGCGGAGAACAAACAAAGAGATTATTGTAGGGTACGAAACCACCTCAAAGTTATCGTTTCTGATCGATCTATTCAAGAGTCCGTAGTAAAATAAGATGAAGCTATTCTTTTCGTTCAATCTATCATAGAGTTCGTACTAGAATAACACCTTAAGACATAAATCAACCAAAACCCTAATGTCACCTAGATATTCCAATGTCACCTCAAGTATCCGTGGGTATGATTATACGATATGCATCACACAATCTCAGATTCATCTATTCAACCAACACAAAGAACTTCAAAGAGTGCCCCAAAGTTTCTACCGGAGAGTCAAGACGAAAACGTGTGCCAACCCCTATGCATAAGTTCACGAGGTCACGGAACTCGCAAGTTGATCACCAAAACATACATCAAGTGGATCACGTGATATCCCATTGTCACCACAAATAAGCACATGCAAGACATACATCAAGTGTTCTCAAGTCCTTAAAGACTGAATCCGATAAGATAACTTCAAAGGGAAAACTCAATTCATCACAAGAGAGTAGAGGGGGAGAAACATCATAAGATCCAAATATAATAGCAAAGCTCGCGATACATTAAGATCGTGCCGACTCAAGAACACGAGAGAGAGAGAGAGATCAAACACATAACTATTGGTACATACCCTTAGCCCCGAGGGAGAACTACTCCCTCGTCGTCATGGAGAGTGCCGGGATGATGAAGATGGCCACTGGAGAGGGATTCCCCCCTCCGGCAGGGTGCTGGAACATGTCTAGATTGGTTTTCGGTGGCTACAGGGGCTTCTGGTGGCAGAACTCCCGATCTAGGTTTCTTTCTAGAAGTTTCTGTATATATAAGCGGTTTTGGCGTCGAGAACAAGTCAGGGGGTCTCCGGGCTGTCCACGAGGCAGGGAGGCGCGCCTAGGGGGTGGGCGCCCCCACCCTCGTGGGCAGCCGAGACTCTTCTGGCCCAACTCTTTTACTCCATGGCCTTATTCTGGTCCAAATATAAGCTCCGCCTAGTTTCAGGTCAATTGGACTCCGTTTGGTTTTCCTTTTCTGTGATACTCAAAAACAAGGAAAAAACAGAAACTGGCACTAGGCTCTAGGTTAATAGGTTAGTCCCAAAAATCATATAAAATAGCATATAAAACATCCTAGATGGATAATATAATAGCATGGAACAATCAAAAATTATAGATACGTTGGAGACGTATCACCGGCATTCTCCCACTTCATGTAAACCTTGTAAAATAAGAGAAAATAGGCATAAGTATTATGACATAATGTGTAATAACAGCCCATAATGCAATAAATATCAATATGAAAGCATGATGCAAAATGGACGTATCAACTCCCCCAAGCTTAGACCTCGCTTGTCCTCAAGTGGAAGCCGATATTGAAAAATATGTCCACATGTTTAGAGATAGAGGTGTCGATAAAATAAAATACAGACATGAGGGCGTCATGATCATTCTTAGAAAAACAACATATATATATATATTGCCATATGATTTCTTATGCTAAAGTAACAATCCATTCACAATGTCAAGTATGAATCAGAAACTTCATTGAAAACTAACAAACTGTAATCTCGGTCATTGAAGCAATTGCAATTTATCATAACATCGGAAAGAGTCAATATAAGAGCTTTTCAGCAAGTCCACATACTCAACTATCATTTAGTCTTTCATAATTGCTAACACTCACGCAATATTTATGGGTATGAAGTTTTAATCGGACACAGAGAAAGATAGGGGCTTTGTAGCGACCCGACCTCAAACGGTCAAGTCTCTGTGCTTTAGTGTCATCCCTGGATCAGTAATGCTGACACACACAGTACTCGAGGATTTATAACAGAGTAGCAATCACACACTTATTACATCGAATGTCTCCAAAGAGAACTTATTACAATAAATATGGCTTAAGGCCATCTAATACGAAAACAGCGGAAGGCTTGGAAGATAGAGTGAGTCCATCAACTCCAACGGCATAGCTGAGCTGCACGGCAATGACCTAACGAACCTTACTCCTCATTTGAAAAGTCAGCAACATAATACGTTGCAGCCCGAAAACGGGTCAACACATGGAATATGCTGGCAATATAACAGAGTAGAGCAAGAACAAAATAATGCTATCACTACATGCATATATGGCTGGTGGAAAGCTCTATGGTTATAGTTTTTGCGAAAGCCAAATTTTCCCTACAACAAAGGAATAGATTTTAATTTAACTATCATGGTGGTTGAAACATCATTGAGAAGGTTCCTCCAACTCAATCACAATTAAAGTGATTAACAACCCAACAATATTAATTAAGAGTGATGAGATACTTAAGATACTCCAAGTACTAGATACTCAAGATTGTCCATAACCGGGGACACGGCTAACCATGATTAGTTTGTACACTCTACAGAGGTTTGCGCACTTTTCCCCACAAGACTCGATCGCCTCCGTTGAATTTCTCGCACTACATGATGTTTGAGAAACGGATGACCGAGACACAGTCTTTAAGAAACATTAACTCTCTACTCCGGGTAGACCATACCAAACCTACAACCCACTACCTACTGATCCACCACTTCAAGAGCTTCACGTAACTTACTCAACTATGCTAGAGCCCATAATAGCTTGTGGCTGCACACATAAGTTTCTAGCATGAATAATCTTAGTTCCCTTTGAGCCTGGGTGGCGGTCCATAGGAAGATCACACGGGTACTCTGGGATTTCCAAAAAAATACAGGCAACACTGGGTACTTCAGGTGCCTCAATCCACCCAGATGTGTATTTAAGTTGCCACCTTAAGTTAAACCATTATTTAACAATCTCCCATCTGTCATGGATTTCACTCTCCCAAACCACGTCTACGAGCATAGCATAGCAATATAAGTAACGCGTAGAAGTAACTCCCAAGGGTTTGAATGTAACAGGGCAATAGGTTCTACCTCATCAACTACTTCCCAACCCACAAGTTAATGACATCCTAATCATGCAATGTTTGAGGATTGGAACTAATGCATAAAAAATGGGTATGGAAAGGGTATGATCAATGTGTTACTTGCCTTGCTGACGATCCGCGAAACCTAGGGACTCCAAATAACACGCTTCGCACTCCGGGAATTCTATCACAAACAAACAATAGCATACATAAGCAACAAACAAAGAAACACGGGCAAAACTCAAATAAGAGAGATTGACCAGAAAGTTCAACTTAAGAACTCCGGTTTGCATAAAGAATCAAACCAAACGGAGCAACGAAACTCAAACGGCGAAAGAAACAAGATCCGTTTACTAATCTGAACTAAGGTCAAATTTTACAGTACCAAAATCTTGTTCAATTTGGTTAAGCGGAAAGAGGGCCTCGAGACAAAGATCTAGGCGCTTGAATCGCCTGATTCCGACTAACGAGCGAAAATATAAACAGAAACGAAAATCGGATCAGAAATCGCGATCGAGAATAATCGCGGAAAAATCCGATAAAAGAAAACTGACGAATAGACTAACGAACGAGTGTTCGTTATCTGTAACTAACGAGCGAAAACCGTTCGTTGAAATGAACATACGGACGAATGTCCGCTAAATAGAGGAACCGAGAAAAACCGGCGAACCGATCTAAAAAAATGAACTAGGGTTTTCTAAAAAAACCAAATTGGTTTCTTTAAAAAAAACCAGCGGTGGCGGATCGGCACGTTACCTCTCCGGCGAGGCGGGGCTTGCGGGGCGGCGGCTTCGTGGGGCGGCGGGGCGACTCGGCGGCGCGGGCAGCAGCGGCGCGGGGCGGCGGCTGGCAGCGCAGGGCTGCGGGCGGCTACGGCGGCGGTGGGTGGCTGCGGCGGCGCGGGGTGGTGGTGGCGGGCTCGGGGGGAGTATATAAGGGGGGGGGGGGCTCGGCTTGGAGGAGGGGCCAAGGTGGCGGCGGTGGAGTCCGGCTCGGACTCCTCCGAGTCGGCGGCGGTGGCGCGGTCTCCGCGCGGGAGACGACGGCGGCGGGAGATGGGCCGGCCCGGCTGGGTTTCGGCCTAGTTGGCTGGAAGTTTTTTTTAAATAATTCCACCGAACAGAAAATAAATCCTAGAAAATAAAATAAAAATCTAAAAATGGCAAAACAAATTTTCACCGTCTAAATAAAATATTTAGGACGAGATGAACATTTTCTTGGCCCTAAAATGCAATTTTGAAAACATGCAATTTTTCTAATGCAAATAAAATCCAAATAAAATCGAATAAAATCAAATAAATGATTTTAATATTTTTCCTCCAACATTTCAGTTATTTTGGAGAAGTCATATTATCTCCTCTCATATATTTTAATATGAAATACTTTTCGGAGAGAAAATAATTAAAATAAAAAAATCCTCGTTTCATTATTTGATAAAAATCAAATATGAAAACCCAGAAATCCCCAACTCTCTCCGAGGGTCCTTGAGTTGCTTAGGATTTAGAGGATTGCGGAACGAAAATGCAATAAAATATGATATGCAAGAATGACCTATGTATAACATTCCAAATTGAAATTTTGGGATGTTACAAACCTACCCCCCTTAAGATGAATCTCACCCTCGAGATTCGGGTTGGCTAGAAAATAGGTGTGGGTTGTCTTTGAGTAGATCATCCTCTCGTTCCCAGGTGGCTTCATCCTCGGTGTGGTGGCTCCACTGAACTTTACAAAACTTGATAACCTTGCTGCGGGTGACTCGGCTGGCAAACTCAAGAATCTTAACTGGCTTTTCCTCATAAGTCAAATCACTGTCCAACTGAATCGCCTCCAAGGGTACTGTATCTCTTAACGGTATATCGGCCATCTCAGCATGACACTTCTTCAACTGTGAAACGTGGAACATGTCATGAACTCCTGATAGTCCTTCAGGTAACTCCAACTTGTAGGCAACTTCTCCCATCCGTTCCAAAACATGATACAGTCCTACAAATCTCGGGGCTAACTTTCCTTTAACTCTAAAACGTTTCACTCCTCGCAAGGGAGATACTCGCATATATGCTCTGTCTCCAATTTCGTAGGTTACATCCTTGCGTTTCGAGTCTGCATAACTCTTCTGCCTGGACTGAGCAATCTTCAGTCTATCACGAATCAGCTTAACCTTCTCTTCAGACTCCTTGATCAAGTCTGGTCCAAACTACTGTCGGTCTCCTACTTCATCCCACATTAACGACGTTCTGCACCTTCGTCCGTACAGGGCTTCGAACGGTGCCATCTTCAAACTGGCTTGGTAGCTATTGTTGTATGAGAACTCTGCGTAAGGCAAATTGTCATCCCAACTAGATCCATAATCTAGCGCCCAGGCTCTCAACATGTCCTCCAGAATCCGATTGACTCTCTCTGTCTGTCCATCCGTCTGCGGGTGAAACGCTGTACTGAACTCCAGTCTTGTTCCCAAAGTCTGGTGTAACTGATGCCAAAACTTTGAGG
The DNA here is from genome assembly GCF_056163025.1 of Triticum urartu. NCBI lineage: Eukaryota > Viridiplantae > Streptophyta > Magnoliopsida > Poales > Poaceae > Triticum > Triticum urartu. Next base: position 564,501,612 of record NC_141875.1, read on the forward strand.
TAAACTATGTTCCTCTATCTAATACGATGGTCCTCGGAACTCCATGCAGACATACGATCCTGGACATATATATCTTGGCCAACTCCGCACTTGTATAAGTGGTTTTCACTGGGATAAAGTGAGCCACTTTGGTCAAGCAATCAACTACTACCCATATGGAATCATATCCTGATTTGGTCCTGGGAAATCCGGTGATAAAGTCCATGCCAAGTTTATCCCACTTCCATTCGGATATCGGCATAGGCTGTAACAATCCTGCCGGCTTTTGATGCTCTGCCTTTACTCTCTGACATACATCACATACGGCTACATACTCGGCAATGTCCTTCTTCATACCCGTCCACCAGAAACGTTCCTTCAAATCCAAATACATCTTGGTGTTTCCGGGGTGTATTGAGTATGGTGAGTCATGGGCCTCCTGCAGTATTAACTTCCCGATCTCTGTGTTATTGGGCACATAAACTTGGTCCTCAAACCATAAGTTATCGTGCTCATCCTCACGAAAACCTTTGGCCCTTCCTTTGCTCATCTTCTCCTTCATCTCAGCAATCTCCTTGTAATCCTTCTGAGCTTCTCGAATCTTGCCCAACAATGTAGACTAAACCTCCATTGTTGCAACAAAACCTCTGGGAACAATATCTAATCGAAGTTCCATGATATCCTCTGCTAACTCCTTCGGCACTCCCTTCCTCGCAAGGATATTAGCATAACTCTTCCGGCTCAAAGCGTCTGCTACGACATTGGCCTTTCCTAGATGATAGTGCAGCTTCATGTCATAATCCTTTAAAAGCTCCAACCATCTCCTCTGCCTAAGGTTCAGCTCCTTCTGTGTGAAGATGTACTTCAAACTCTTATGATCCGTGTACACATCACAACGGTTTCCAATAAGGTAATGTCTCCAAGTCTTCAATGCATGCACTACGGCTGCTAACTCCAAATCATGCATGGCATAATTCAACTCGTGAGGTTTTAGTTGTCGCGAGGCATACGAAACAACTCTTCCGTCCTGCATAAGCACGCTTCCAAGTCCCAAGCGAGAGGCGTCGCAATACACTTGGAAATCCTTATGTATATCTGGCAGTGTCAGCACTGGGGCTGTAGTCAAACGTTTCTTCAACTCCTGGAAACTTGCCTCGCAATCTTCCCTCAATTTAAACTTGGTATCCTTCTTCAATAACTCGGTCATTGGTTTCGCAATCTTGGAAAAATTCTCAATGAATCTCTGGTAGTATCCTGCGAGTCCAAGAAAACTGCAGATCTCACTAACTGAAGTGGGTGCTAACCATTCAGTGACTGACTGAACCTTGCTAGGATCTACTGCTATACCTTCTCCTGATATAACATGTCCAAGGAATCCGACTTCCTTCAACCAAAACTCGCATTTGCTGAACTTGGCATACAACTGATGTTCCCTGAGTTTCTCGAGAACTAAACGCAAATGCTCCTTGTGCTCCTCTTCATTCTTCGAGTATACCATAATATCATCAATAAACACCACAACAAACTTGTCCAAATATTCCATGAATACCTTGTTCATCATGCTCATGAAATAGGCAGGGGCGTTAGTCAGTCCAAACGACATGACCGTATACTTGTATAATCCGTACCGCGTGGTGAACGTTGTCTTTGGTATATCCTTCTCTCGAATCTTCAACTGATGGTATCTCGATTGCAGATCGATCTTCGAAAACACTTTAGCTCCTTGCAGCTAATCAAACAAATCATTGATCATCGGCAGTGGGTACTTGTTCTTGATCGTCACTTCATTCAAGGCCCGATAATCAACAACCATTCTTAGGGATTTATCCTCTTCTCACCCAGAAGCACTGGGGCTCCCCAAGGTGATGAACTCCTTCGAATGTATCCTTTCTCCAATAACTCCTTGATCTGTTTCTTAATTTCCTCCAGATCATTCGCGGACATCCGATAGGGTCTCTTGGATATTGGCCCTGTCCCTGGCAATAGCTCTATCAAAAACTCGATGTCTCGATCCGGTGGCATGCCTGGTAACTCCTGTGGAAAAACATCTGGGTAATCCTTCACTACAAGCACTTCCTCCTGAACAACTCCCATGAGGGTATTCACTTGCATCCTCCTAGGCACATGCCTAGATACATACTTAATCCTTTTTCCCTCCGGGGTGGTGAGATAAATTGACTTACTAGCACAGTCAATGCTTCCTCCATACTTTGACATCCAGTCCATGCCTAATATCACATCTAATCCTTGTGACTCCAAAATAATTAGGTCGGACGAAAAAACATGGGTGCCAATGGTTAGGGGTATCTGGTCGCACCCTGCTCCAGGTGAACTCACTAAGAGAGGGGTCCTAAGGGTTTGGGTTGGTAGTTTAAACTTATCCACGAATCACCTTGATATGTATGAATGCGATGCACCAGTATCAAATAGAACAAGAGCGGTAAATGACTTAACCAAAAACTTACCTATTACCGCGTCCGGCTGCTCTTCAACCTCCTCCACGTTAATGTTGTTCACTTGTCCTTTGTTGAATGGATTGGGCTTCTTCCCAGTGCTCCCATTTCCATTTCCATTCTTTCCTTCAGGGCACTCCGTGTCATATTGTCCAGTCTTCCCACACTTGAAGCAAGTAACGTAACTTAGATCTCTTTTGGCGGGTGTGGCTGGATTGGGGCGGTTCTGATTGTTATTGGCTCCGTTCCCATTCCCATTCTTAGTACCATTGTGGTTATGCGATCCTCCTCCGGTGTGGTTATGACCTCCATGGTTATGAACAAGTCCTCCCGAGTTCGGGGTTAGGTGAGGCTTCTGCTGAGCTTTTGAGTTATACCTCCCTTGTCCATACTTCCTCTTACGGCTCTCAATTTGCTGTTGCTTCCCTTCAATTATAAGAGCCTTATCCACCAACTCCTGGTAGTTGTTGAAGGTTGCTACCATCAACTACATACTCATCTCATCATTCAGCCCTTCCATAAATTTCTCCTGCTTCGCGGCATCTGTGGCCACATCGTTAGGGGCATAGCGAGATAGCTTGCTAAACTCATCCACGTACTGAGCCATAGTACGGTTCCCCTGGCGTAAGTTGCAAAACTCACGCTTCTTCAGATTCATGGCTCCAGTTGAGACATGGGCTGTACGAAAAGCTTGCTGAAACTGGTCCCAAGTGACGTTGGCTATGGGGAAAGTGGCCGTGTAATTCTCCCACCATGAGGCTGCTGATCCATCCAATTGATGTGCGGCAAAGCGCACCTTCTCAGCATCTGTGCAACCTGCGGTGGTCAACTCCCTTCCAATACGGCGTAGCCAATCATCAGCAACTATAGGCTCGGTGCTACTAGAAAACACCGGCGGTTGTAACCTTAGAAAATGGGCTAGGTTGTCCACTGGCGGCGGGTTGTTGTTGTTGCCCTGGTTCTGAACTAGCAATTGCATCAAGGTGTTCTGCTGCTGGATCAATTGAGTGAGCTCTGGCGGAAAGGAAAATCCGGGGTCACGTCTCGGAGGCATCTGATGGGTTTAGATGGAAGAGATTAGAATAGAATGAGGTCTAATGAGAAAGCACTACCCATATGCACATGAGACAAACACAATCACTTCACTCAATCAATCAAGCAAGGGCATACAAGCGGTCTAGAACTATCGCAAAAGTGCTCAACTACTACTGAATACATGGGGGAATACTACTAATCATTGGGTGGTCATCTAGAAATTTTGATCGGTGGAAGACTCCATGATATCTGCTCCAGCTTCGTCTTCAAAGTCGTCATCACTAGGGTCGGAGTCGGTGTCGTCGATGATGATGTAGTCCTCCGAACGAATCTCATTGGGTTCTTCATCTTCTTCTACTAGTGTGGGGTCTCCCATGAATATTCCGATCTTCTTAATCAGGTCATCATTCTTCTCCAGTAGTGTCGCAATTTCCTCCTCATATCCATCGCATGTAGACTTAAGTTCTTCTTCCAGCTCGATGATCCTTGTCTTCGCCTTCTTCAAATCTATCATGTCTGCGCACATCTGATTCTCCTGACGTCGAATGTGTTGGTTTAACTCATGGATGAAAGCTGCAATTGATCTATCCTTCCTGGTGTCGATCATCTCCCATTGCTCGTTTCGGTGCCCACATATCTGGTAGATAGTGTCCTTAAGATCCTTGTGATATACTTCTCCAATGCATCCCATGGTGATGTGAGCTGCCATACTCTTTCCTAAACTCCAGGTTGGTGCGTCGAAGGAAAATTCTATAGATTTAGTGACGGCGTGAAGGTCCTTCCTGGAACTTGAACTTGTATCCTCCATTGCTCCTCTTCAGGCAAAGTGGCGTTGTAGGTCCTGGTGAAGCTTGGTATTCCAATGTTCAAGTACCTAGTGACTTCCCTCAAGTGTCGTCCAAAAGGTGATTCTTCCTCCAGTTATGCAAACTTGTTCTACATCTCCGCCATCCTAAAGAGTAGAAATTGGAGAGGAGTCAGAAATGAGTAGAGAAGAGTGACCTATGGTTTTATCCTAGTGGTCGTGTCCTACACTCAGCTTGTGCTCTGATACCATCTTTGTAGCGACCCGACCTCAAACGGTCAAGTCTCTGTTCTTCAGTGTTATCCCTGGCTCGGTAATGCTGACACACACAGTACTCGAGGATTTATAACAGAGTAGCAATCACACACTTATTACATCGAATGTCTCCAAAGAGAACTTATTACAATAAATATGGCTTAAGGCCATCTAATACGATAACAGCGGAAGGCTTGGAAGACAGAGTGAGTCCATCAACTCCAACGACATAGCTGAGCTGCACGACAACGACCTAACAAACCTTACTCCTCGTTTGAAAAGTCTGCAACATAATACGTTGCAGCCCCAAAACGGGTCAGCACATGGAATATGCTGGCAATATAACACAGTAGAGCAAGAACAGAATAATGCAATCACTACATGCATATATGGCCGGTGGAAAGCTCTATGGTTATAGTTTTTGCGAAAAGCCAATTTTTCCCTACAACAAAGGAATAGATTTTAATTTAACTATCATGGTGGTTGAAACATCATTGAGAAGGTTCCTCCAACTCAATCACAATTAAAGTGATTAAAAACCAACAATATTAATTAAGAGTGATGAGATACTTAAGATACTCCAAGTACTAGATACTCAAAATTGTCCGTAACCGGGGACACGACTAACCATGATTAGTTTGTACACTCTGCAGAGGTTTGCGCACTTTTCCCCACAAGACTCGATCGCCTCCGTTGAATTTCTCGCACTACATGATGTTTGAGAAACGGATGACCGAGACACAGTCTTTAAGAAACATTAATTCTCTACTCCGGGCACACCATACCAAACCTACAACCCACTACCTACTGATCCACCTCTTCAAGAGCTTTACGTAACTTACTCAACTATGCTAGAGCCCATAATAGCTTGTGGCTGCACACGGAAGTTTCTAGCATGAATAATCTCAGTTCCCTTTGAGCCTGGGTGGCGGTCCATAGGAAGATCACACGGGTACTCCGGGATTTCCAAAAAAAAATACAGGCAACACTAGGTACTTCAGGTGCCTCAATCCACCCAGATGTGTATTTAAGTTGCCACCTTAAGTTAAACCATTATTTAACAATCTCCCATCTGTCATGGATTTCACTCTCCCAAACCACGTTTACGAGCATAGCATAGCAATATAAGTAATGCGTAGAAGTAACTCCCAAGGGTTTGAATGTAATAGGGCAATAGGTTCTACCTCATCAACTACTTCCCAACCCACAAGTTAATGACATCCTAATCATGCAATGTTTGAGGATTGGAACTAATGCATAAAAACTGGGTACGGAAAGGGTATGATCAATGTGTTACTTGCCTTGCTGACGATCCGCGAAACCTAGGGACTCCAAATAACACGCTTCGCACTCCGGGAATTCTATCGCAAACAAACAATAGCATACATAAGCAACAAACAAAGAAACACGGGCAAAACTCAAATAAGAGAGATTGACCAGAAAGTTCAACTTAAGAACTCCGGTTTGCATAAAGAATCAAACCAAACGGAGCAATGAAACTCAAAGGGCGAAAGAAACAAGATCCGTTTACTAATCTGAACTAAGGTCAAATTTTACAGTACCAAATTTTTTTTCAAGTTGGTTAAGCGGAAAGAGGGTCTCGAGACGAAGATCTAGGCGCTTGAATCGCCTGATTTCGACTAACGAGTGAAAAGATAAACAGAAACGAAAATCGGATCAGAAATCGCGATCGAGAATAATCGCGGAAAAATCCGATAAAAGAAAACTGACGAATAGACTAACGAACGAGTGTTCGTTATCTGTAACTAACGAGCGAAAACCGTTCGTTGAAACGAACGTATGGACGAACGTCCGCTAAATAGAGGAACCGGGACAAACTGGCGAACCGATCTAAAAAAACGAACTAGGGTTTTCTAAAAAACCAGTGGTGGCGGCGGATCGGCGCATTACCTCTCCGGCGAGGCAACTCCGGCGAGGCGGGGCATGCGGGGCGGCGGCTTCGCGCGGTGACTCGGCGGCCCGGGGCAGCGGCTGGCGGCGGCGCGGGAAACAGCTGCGCGGGGCGGCAGCTGGCGGCGGCTGGAGGCGCGGGCGGCTGCGGCGGCGATGGGTGGCTGCGACGGCGCGGGGTGGTGGTGGCGGGCTCGGGGGGAGTATATAAAGGGGGGGGGGGGGCTCGGCTTGGAGGAGGGGCCAAGGCGGCGGCGGTGGAGTCCAGGTCGGACTCCTCCGAGTCGGCGGCGGCGGCGCGGTCTTCGCGTGGGAGACGGCGGCGGCGGGAGATGGGCCGGCCCGGCTGGGTTTCGGCCGAGTCGGCTGGAAGTTTTTTTTAAATAATTCCGCCGAACAGAAAGTAAATCCTAGAAAATAAAATAAAAATCTAAAAATGCCAAAACAAATTTGCACCGTCTAAATAAAATATTTATGACGAAATGAACATTTTCTTGTCCCTAAAATGCAATTCTGAAAACGTGCAATTTTTCTAATGGAAATAAAATCCAAATAAAATCGAATAAAATCAAATAAATGATTTTAATATTTTTCCTCCAATATTTCAGTTATTTTGGAGAAGTCATATTATCTTCTCTCATATATTTTAATATGAAATACTTTTCGGAGAGAAAATAATTAAAATAAAAAATCCTCGTTTCATTATTTGATAAAAATCTAATATGAAAACCGGAAAATCCCCAACTCTCTCCGAGGGTCCTTGAGTTGCTTAGGATTTCGAGGATTGCAGAATGAAAATGCGATAAAATATGATATGCAAGAATGACCTATGTATAACATTCCAAATTGAAAATTTGGGATGTTACATAGTTTTGCCTCCCATCCTTTTACCTCAAGGGTAATGTCAACAATAATAGTTCATGAAAACTCACATCCAATTAGCTATATATATCAGGATGTTTCCAACACATTGTGCTTGCCAAAGGATAAAATGTAAAAAGGAAAGGTGAAGATCACCCTGACTCTTGTATGAAGTATAAGACAAGAATAAAAGATAGGCCCTTCACAGAGGGAAGCAGAGGTTGTCATGTGTTTTTATGGTTAGATGCACGAAATCTTAATGCAAAAGAACGTCACTTTATATTGCCACTTGTGATATGGACCTTTATTATGTAGTCCGTTGCTTTTATTGCTTCCACATCACAAGATCGTATAAAGCTTATTTTCTCCACACTAATAAATCATACAAATTTAGAGAGCAATTTTTATTGCCTGCAACATGACTACTTACTTGAAGGATCTTACTTAATCCATAGGTAGATATGGTGGACTCTCATGGCAAAGCCGGGGTTTAAGGATATTTGGAAGCACAAGTAGTATCTCTACTTGGTGCAAAGAATTCGGCTAGCATGAGGGGGAAAGGCAATCTCAACATGTTGGATGATCCATAACAATATACTTCATTTCAGATATAAGAAAACATAACCCATTACGTTGTCTTCCTTGTCCAACATCAACTTTTTAGCATGTCATATTTTAATGAGTGCTCACAATCATAAAAGATGTCCAAGATAGTATAATTATATGTGAAAACCTCTCTTTCTTTATTACTTCCTATTAATTGCAATGATGACCAAAACTATGTTTGTCAACTCTCAACAACTTTTATTCATCATACTCTTTATATGTGAAGTCATTACTCCCCATAAGATCCATATGATCTCTATATTTCTTTTTATTCTTACTTTTATTCCCTCAAGATCATGGCAAGATAACCAAGCCCTTGACTTAAAAGTAATCTTTATTATATATGGCTCACGGACTCGATTACATAGAAGGATCATAAAGCAAAACTCAAGACTAAATCATACTAAAACCTTATTCTACTAGATCAATATATTACCAAAAGGATCGAACTAGAAAAACGGTAAAGATAAAAGGTGTGATGGTGATATGATACCGGGGCACTCCCCAAGCTTGGCAGTTGCCAAGGGGAGTGCCCATACCCATGTGTTTATGTCTCCTTCCTCGGAGGTGGTGATGATGGAGTTGTTGATGATTTAGGCTTGTCGTCCATCTTCCAAGGCATAGGCTCACCATCATAGAAGGATGATCGAGTCCCCGGGATCGTCGAATCTGCAGCCAAACTCATCCTCTTGAATCTATATTCATACTCACAGTTTTGGTTTTGCAGGTCATAGATCTGGGCTTGGAGATGCTCGATTTTCTCGTGAAGCTTGAAGATGGTCTCTCCAATGTTCCTATCATCTAGCTTCGTGTTGTTGGTGAACTCCGTGATCATTATGTGGTTGACGTCGAGTGCACGTTCCACCATCTCCTGGCACTTGAAAACTTGTTGCTCCATTGCTTCGAGTCTTGTCTCCACGCTTCCGGTCCTCCTTGGTCCCTCAACCTCGCGGATGTGCAGCAACCCCTCACGCATATCAATGGTTTGAGGGTGTTGTAGCACCTCCGCGAGGTAGGGGTTGATGACCTTCTTGAAGAACTTGTCCTTGGGGGCACTTGAAGACATCATGGCGATCTAGATCTGTAAGAAAAACAACTCGAAAAAAAGACAGAAGATATTTGCGTGATATGGTGGTCAAAACCTTCGGGAGATTATATAATGAATTTTTACCGACCAAAAGAAGTATCGCATAAGAAAACGGAGTCTGGAGAGCACACGAGGTGCCCACGAGGCAGGGAGCGCGCCCAGGGGGTAGGGCGCGCCCTCCACCCTTGTGGACGCCTCGTGTCCTTTCCGGACCACTTCTTATTTTCCTATTTTCTTAAATATTCCAAAAACAGAGAAAAATTGCTATTAGAACTGTTTTGGAGTCAGTTTACTTACCGTACCACATACCTCTTCCTTTTCAGAGGCTCAAAGGTTCTCCAAGGTGTCCCTTATATACTCCTCCAGGGTTATGGTTTCAATAACATTAGTTTCGACATTTATAGGATTACCTGAGATATAATGTTTGATTCTTTGACCGTTCACCACCCTCGGATTTGTGCCTTCGAAGTTGTTGATTTTTATGGCACCAAAACGACAGACCTCCTCGATAACGTAAGGACCTTCCCATTTAGAGAGGAGTTTTCCTGCAAAAAATCTTAAGCGAGAGTTGTATAACAATACATAATCACCTATATTAAACTCACGTTTTTGTTTCCTTTTGTCATGCCATCTTTTAACCTTTTCTTTAAATAGTTTGGCATTCTCATAGGCCTGGGTTCTCCATTCATCAAGTGAGCTAATGTCAAATAGTCTCTTCTCACCAGCAAGTTTGAAATCATAATTGAGCTCTTTAATGGCCCAATATGCCTTATGTTCTAGTTCGAGAGGTAAGTGACATGCTTTACCATAAACCATTTTATACAGAGACATACCCATAGGATTTTTATATGCCGTTCTATATGCCCATAATGCATCATCAACTTTCTTGGACCAATTCTTTTTAGATCTATTAACAGTCTTTTGTAGAATTAATTTAAGCTCTCTATTACTCAGTTCTACTTGACCACTAGACTGTGGATGATATGCAGATGCAATTCTATGATTAACGCCATACTTAGCAAGCATTTTATGAAAAACACCATGAATAAAATGTGAACCACCATCAGTCATTAAGTATCTAGGGACTCCAAACCTCGGGAAAATAACTTCTTTAAGCATCTTAATAGAGGTGCTGTGATCAGCACTACTAGTTGGAATAGCTTCTACCCACTTAGTAACGTAATCAACAACAACTAATATATGTGTATACCCATTAGGGGAAGGAAACGGTCCAATATAATCAAAGCCCCAAACATCAAATGGTTCAGTAACAAGTGAATAATTCATAGGCATCTCTTGACGTCTACTAATATTACCAATTCTTTGACATTCATCACAAGACAAGACAAACTTACGGGCATCCTTGAAAAGAGTAGGCCAATAAAAACTGGATTGCAATACCTTATGTGCAGTTCTATCTCTAGCATGGTGTCCTCCATAAGCCTCGGAGTGACACTTGCGTAGGATCTGTTCCTGTTCATGCTCAGGTACACAACATCTAATAACCCCATCTACTCCTTCTTTATAAAGGTGTGGGTCATCCGAGAAGAAATGTCTTAAATCATAGAAAAACCTTTTCTTTTGCTGATATGTGAAACTAGGTGGTATAAATTTAACAACAATGTAATCAGCATAATCGACATACCATGGAGCAGTACGAGAAGCATTTATGACAGCTAATTGTTCATCAGAAAAGCTATCATCAGTAGGTAGTGGGTCATCAAGAACATTCTCTAACCTAGAAAGTTGTCTGCAACGTGGTTCTCAGCTCCTTTTCTATCAATAATATGCAAATCAAATTCTTGTAGTAGGAAAACCCATCTAATAAGTCTAGGTTTAGCATCTTTATTTTCCATAAGGTATTTAATAGCAGCATGGTCAGTGTGAACAGTTAATTTAGAATCAACAATCACTACTAGGAAAAGGCCTACTAATGGCGCACCAGTTTTGGCTACTAATGCGCCATTAGTAGCACGCCACTAGTATTTTTTACTAATGGCGCACCACTGGTGCGCCATTAGTATACCAGATACTAATGGCGCACCAGTAGTGCGCCATTAGTATGCCTAGAGGTGCGCCATTACTATCTGACTTAGTAATGGCGCACAACATAGAAGTGCGCTATTAGTAATAATTTTTTTTCAAATTTTTTAAAAAAATTCATTTTTTTTCATTTTTCTTAAAAAAATTCAATTTTTTTTTATTTTTTTTCTTAATCTCGGGTCACTATGGCTTAATCTCGAGTCAATATGCTTAATCTCATGTCAAATCACACTCTGTGGTCAAACTTCCTGAAAGGTCACCCATCCTCACACTACTCTAGCCCAAGCACGCTTAACTTCATAGTTCTATCCAACCCCAGCACCACCTCACTTCATAGGCACTTGTTGATATATTTATCATATCAATCCTATTAAACCTTGCTGATGTCTAGGACTTTGTTCATGTTCATGAGTATGATGAAATTTTGAAAAAATATTTCAAACTTCCCGATCATATTACGTATCATATTTTGAAAAATAATTCAATTTTTTTTTCAAAACCAATTTTTTTCTGTTACTAGTGGCGCACCTAGCATACGGTGCGCCACTAGTAAGTTTGAATTTTTTTGAACTTTTTTGCCTCTGGATCTTAGAAGCCCTGTAACTTTTTTTCTGTTAGGTTTTTGGGGATTTTGAAAATGTTTAACGGGGTTCCCCCAATTAAATTCGGATGTAACTTTTCGAGTAGATGATCTTTCATGTAAAAAACTTTTTCATCCGAGTTCATACGCAAAAGTTATGCCCATTTTACAAATTCTCGAGAGATTTTGCAAATAAAGTCGAAATTCATATTTGTAAATTTTCACAACAACTAGACCACATATCACATGGGAAACTTATTTTCTTTTATTTTTTTAACATTTCCATCATTTATTTTTATTTTTTTAAACTAAAAAGGCGGTCCAGGGGGGTGTGCATTCGGTGGAAGTGCTGGCCAAGTTACTAATGGCGCACCGTGGGAGTGGTGCGCCATTACTAGTTGGCGCACCACTCCCACGGTGCGCCATTAGTAGTTTTGAAAAATTTTAATTTTTTTTACTAATGGCGCACCGTGGGAGTGGTGCGCCAACTAGTAATGGCGCACCACTCCCACGGTGTGCCATTAGTAGTTCTGAAAAAAAAATTAATTTTTTTTACTAATGGCGCACCGTGGGAGTGGTGCGCCATTACTAGTTCAACTAGTAATGGCGCACCACTCCCACGGTGCGCCATTAGTAGTTTTGAAAAGAAAATTAAATTTTTTTTGTTACTAATGGCGCACCGTGGATGTGGTGCGCCATTAGTATTTGGACACTAATGGCGCACCAACACATGGTGCGCCATTAGTATATACTAATGGCGCACCACATGTCTGATGCGCCATTAGTGTCATTTCCATCTATAGCCCTTTTCCTAGTAGTGAATATAAGGTCTGAACTTATCACAAGCAAATACAACTGCTAAAAATTCCTTTTCAGTAGTAGCATAATTTCTCTGGGCACTGTCTAGAGTTTTACTAGCATATTGGATAACATTTAATTTCTTATCGACTCTTTGTCCTAGAACAGCCCCTACAACATAATCACTAGCATCACACATAATTTCATTGGGTAAAATCCAATTAGGAGGCTGAACAATAGGTGCAGAAATCAAGGCTTTCTTAAGTATTTCAAATGCTTCTACACAATCATCATCAAAGACAAAAGGAACATCTTTTTGTAAGAGATTAGTCAAAGGCCTGGAAATTTTTGAGAAGTCTTTAATGAACCTCCTATAAAACCGGCATGACCAAGGAAACTTCTTATACCTTTAATGTGCTTAGGACACGACATCTTTTCAATTGCATCAACTTTAGCTTTATCAACTTCAATACCTCTTTAAGAAATTTAATGCCCCAAGACAATACCTTCATTAACCATAAAGTGGCACTTCTCCCAATTCAAGATAAGATTAGTTTCTTCACATCTCTGCAAAACTCGATCAAGGTTGCTGATACGTCCATTTTGCATCATGCTTTTATATCGATATTTATTGCATTATGGGATGTTATTACACATTATGTCACAATACTTATGCCTCTTCTCTCTTATTTTACAAGGTTTACATGAAGAGGGAGAATGCCGGCAGCTGGAATTCTGGGCTGGAAAAGGAGCAAATATTAGAGACCTATTCTGCACAACTCCAAAAGTCCTGAAACTTCACGGGAGCAAGTTTCAGAATATATAAAAATATTGGGCGAAAGAAGTACCAGAGGGGGGCCACCCACCATCCACGAGGTTGGGGGGCGCGCCCCCCTACCTCGTGGGCCCCCTGGCAGCCCTCTGATGCCCATCTTTGGCTATATGGAGTCTTTCTTTGAGGAAAAAAAATCATAAGCAAGCTCTCGGGACGAAACTCCGCCGCCATAAGGCAGAACCTTGGCGGAACCAATCTAGGGCTCTGGCAGAGCTATTCTGCCGGGGAAACATCCCTCTGGGAGGGGGAAATCATCACCATCGTCATCACCATCGATCCTCTCATCGGGAGGGGGTCAATCTCCATCAACATCTTCACCAGCACCATCTCATCTCAAACCCTAGTTCATCTCTTGTATCCAATCTTTGTCTCCAAACCTCAAATTGGTACCTGTGGGTTGCTAGTAGTGTTGATTACTCCGTGTAGTTGATGCTAGTTGGTTTATTTGGTAGAAGATCATATGTTTAGATCCTTTATGCATATTAATACCCCTCTGACTATGAACATGAATATGATTTGTGAGTAGTTACGTTTGTTCCTGAGGACATGGGAGAAGTCTTGCTATAAGTAGTCATGTGAATTTGGTATGCATTCGATATTTTGATGAGATGTATGTTGTCTCTCCTCTAGTGGTGTCATGTGAACGTCGACTACATGACACTTCACCATTGTTTGGGCCTAGAGGAAGGCATTGGGAATTAATAAGTAGATGATCGGTTGCTAGAGTGACAGAAGCTTAAACCCTAGTTTATAAGTTGCTTCGTAAGGGGCTGATTTGGATCCATATGTTTCATGCTATGGTTAGGTTTACCTTAATAGTTCTTTTGTAGTTGCGGATGCTTGCAATAGGGGTTAATCATAAGTGGGATGCTTGTCCAAGGAAGGGAAGTACCCAAGCACCGGTCCACCCACATATCAAATTATCAAAGTACCGAACGCGAATCATATGAGCATGATGAAAACTAGCTTGACGATAATTACCATGTGTCCTCAGGAGCGCTTTCCTTTATATAAGAGTTTGTCCAGGCTTATCCTTTGCTACAAAAAGGATTTGGCCATCTTGCTTCACCTTATTTACTTTTATTACTTGTTACTCGTTACAAATTACCTTATCACAAAACTATCTGTTACTGATAATTTCAGTGCATGCAGAGAATACCTTGCTGAAAACCGCTTATCATTTCCTTCTCCTCCTCGTTGGGTTCGACACTCTTACTTATTGAAAAGGCTACGATAGATCCCCTAGACTTGTGGGTCATCAAGACTCTTTTCTGGCACCGTTGACGAGGAGTGAAGTGCCTTTGGTAGGTGGAATTTGGTAAGGAAAAATTTATATAGTGTGCTGAAATTTGTTGTCACTTGTTACTATGGAACATAATCCTTTGAGGGGCTTGTTCGGGGTATCTTCACCCCGACCAGTAGAGCAAAGAGTTGCTCCTCAATCTACTGAACCTAATGAAAATGTTTACTTTGAAATTCCTTCAGGTATGATAGAGAAACCGCTATCTAATCCTTTCACATGTAATGGAACATTACATCCCAATTTTCACTTAATCTATGTGGATGAAGTTTGTGGATTATTTAAGCTTGCAGGTATGCCCAAGGATGTTATCAAGAAGAAGGTCTTCCCTTTATCTTTGAAGGTAAAAGCATTGACATGGTTTAGGCTATGTGATGATATGGGATCATGGAACTACAACCGATTGAAATTGGAATTTCATCAAAAGTTTTATCCTATGCATCTTGTTCATCGTTATCGTAATTATATATATAATTTTTGGCCTCGCAAAGGAGAAATCATCGCTCAAGCTTGGGGGAGGCTTAAGTCAATGTTATATTCATGCCCCAATCATGAGCTCTCAAGAGAAATTATTATTCAAAATTTTTATGCTCTGCTTGAGGGAGTCCTGGATTAGGGGGTCCTCGGACTGCCGGACTATATACTTTGGCCGGACTGTTGGACTATGAAGATACAAGATTGAAGACTTCGTCCCGTGTCCGGGTGGGACTCTCCTTTGCGTGGAAGGCAAGCTTGGGAATTCGGATATGTAGATCTCCTCCCTTGTAACCGACTCTGTGTAACCCTAGCCCCCTCCGGTGTCTATATAAACTGGAGGGTTTATTCCGTAGGACAACAACAACATAATCATAGGCTAGCTTCTAGGGTTTAGCCTCTATGATCTCGTGGTAGATCAACTCTTGTAATACTCATATCATCAAGATTAATCAAGCAGGAATTTGGGTATTAACTCCATCAAGAGGGACCGAATCCTGGGTAAACATTGTGTCCCCCGCCTCCTGTTACCATCCGCCTTAGACGCACAGTTCGGGACCCCCTACCCGAGATCCGCCGGTTTTGACACCGACATTGGTGCTTTCATTGAGAGTTCCACTGTGCCGTCACCATAAGTCTTGATGGCTCCTTCGATCATCAGCAACGATGCGATCCAGGGTGAGGTTTTTTCCCCCGGACAAATCTTCATATTCGGCGGCTTCACACTGCGGGCCAACTCGCTTGGCCATCTAGAGAAGATCGAGAGCTACGCCCCTGGCCGTCAGGTCAGGTTTGGAAACTTAAACTATACTGCCGACATCCGCGGAGACTTGATCTTCGACAGATTCGAGCCCGTGTCAGGTGCGCCGCATAGCCACGACGAGCATGACTTAGCTCTGCCGCCGGACAGTGTTCAGGAGATCACACTTGTGGCAACTCTGACCCTTGATCCGGAGCAGATCGCACCGTCCAAGGACGGGTGGATGGACCCCGCCACGGAGGCCGCACACTCAGCGGCGATAGAGCCGAATACTGACTTCACCTCCTACGAGACCTGTGTTGCCGGACCCTTGGATTCGTCCCCGGCCACGGGCTCCGAACCGCCTGCGTCCGTGCCTATTGAATCTGATTGGGCGCCGATTATGGAGTTTTGCTCTGCGGATATCTTTCAGCACTCGCACCTGGGCGACGTGCTGAATTCATTAAGGTCTCTCTCCTTGTCGGAAGGCCCTTGGCCGAACTATGTTCGGCTTGAGTGGGAAGCGGACAACGAAGAAATTCGTTCCCCACCAACCACCCACTTAATAGCCACCATCGACGACTTAACCGACATGCTTGATTTCGGCTCCGAAGACACCGACAGTATGGACGACGATGTAGGATAAGAATAGGAACCATCGCCCATAGGGCGCTGGACTGCCACCTCATCATATGATATATACATGGTGGACACCCCAAAGAAAGTGATGGCAATAAGGCAACAGAGGATAATCCCCTCGAGAAGCAATCTAAGCACCGGCATCAACGGCGCCGCTCTAAGACCCGCCATAGCAAAAACGGCGATACCGGCACAAGAGACAATAACGTTGTGGATAGCGCCGAAGACGAAGACAATCCCCTCCAGCCAGGCCTCGAGCGCAAGGATGGGAAAGCTAGCCCTAAGGAACAGGCAGCAGACGGAGAATCAGAGGATGACAATTACATACCTCTCTCCGAAGGCGAGGTGAGCCTCGGTGACGAAGAATTTATTGTGCCTGAGGATCCTGCCGAACAGGAGCGCTTCAAGCGCCGGCTTATAGCCACAGCAAAAAGCCTGAAGAAAAAGCAACATCAGCTTCAAGCTGACCAAGATCTGCTAGCGGATAGATGGACTGAGCTCCTGGCGGTCGAGGAATACGAACTCAAGCGCCCAACCAAAAGTTACCCAAAGCGCAGGTTGCTACCCCAACTCGAGGAAGAAGGATTAAAGCCTACACTTCCAGCGTATGATGCGGCTGACCGGCCACCTCATGGCCGAGACAAAGCGGCATGTCAGGCCGATGTCCAGCCCGCACCCCGTCGCCAGTTAAACAAAAATACCAAAGCCCGGGGTAACATGCAGGACCTACGAGACGTATTGGAAAACAAGGTAGGACATGCAAGATCGATCTACGGATCACGGGGGAGCGCCCCAACGCGTGACGACGACCATCACGCCGGATATACTAAAAGCAAATCCGGCCGGGCCGAATACAACAGACAAGACTCGTATGAACTGCGTTGAGATATAGCCCGGCACAGAGGCGCCGCACACCCCCTATGCTTCACTGATGAAATAATGGATCACGAATTCCCAGAGGGTTTTAAACCCGTGAACATTGAATCATATGATGGTACAACAGACCCCGCGGTATGGATCAAAGATTTCCTCCTCCACATCCACATGGCCCGCGGTGACGATCTACATGCCATCAAGTACCTCCCATTAAAACTCAAAGGACCTGCTCGGCATTGGCTCAATAGCCTGCCGGCAAACTCCATTGGCAGTTGGGAGAATTTGGAGGACGCAAACTTCCAGGGCACTTATGTGCGACCACCGGATGCCGATGACTTGAGTCACATAACCTAACAGCCAGGGGAATTAGACAATAAATTCTGGACTCGATTCCTAACTAAAAAGAACTAAATTGTCGATTGTCCGGATGCTGAGGCCTTAGCGGCATTTAAGCATAACATCCGTGACGAGTGGCTCGCCCGACATCTCGGCCAAGAAAAGCCGAAATCCATGGCAGCCCTCACGACACTCATGACCCGCTTTTGTGCGGGTGAGGATAGCTAGTTGGCTCGCAGCAACAACACATCAAGAAACCCTGGCAATTCAGATGCCAAAGATAGCAACGGCAGGCCATGTCGCAATAGACACAAGCGCCACAACAACGGCAACAACGTCGAAGACACGGTAGTTAATGCCGGATTCAGTGGCTCTAAATCCGGTCAGCGGAAAAAGCCATTCAAAAGAAGCAATCCGGGCCCGTCCAGCTTGGACCGCATACTTGATCGTTCTTGTCATATTCACGACACCCCCGATAAACCAGCCAACCACACCGACAGAGAATGCTGGGTGTTCAAACAGGCCGGCAAGTTGAATGCCGAAAACAAGGAAAAGGGGATGCATAGCGACGACGGCGAGGAGCCCCGGCCGCCGAACACAGGAGGACAGAAGAAATTTCCTCCCCAAGTGAAAATGGTGAACATGATATACGCAACCCATATTCCCAAGCAGGAATGGAAGCGTCCACTGAGGGACGTCTATGCGATGGAGCCAGTCGCCCCAAAGTTCAACCCATGGTCTTCTTGTCCGATCAATTTCGATCGCAGGGACCACCCCACCAGTATTCGTCATGGAGGTTCTGCCGCATTGGTCCTTGACCCCATCATTGACGGATATCACCTCACTCGAATCCTTATGGACGGTGGCAGCAGCCTGAACCTGCTCTATCAGGATACAGTGCTGATAACCCACAAGTATAGGGGATCGCAACATTTTTCAATAAGTAAGAGTGTCGAACCCAACGAGGAGCTAAAGGTAGAACAAATATTCCCTCAAGTTCTATCGACCACCGATACAACTCTACACACGCTTGACGTTCACTTTACCTAGAACAAGTATGAAACTAGAAGTACTTTGTAGGTGTTGTTGGATAGGTTTGCAAGATAATAAAGATTACGTAAATAAAAAGTAGGGGCTGTTTAGGTAAAGACACAACTAAGTTAGTTTTAGTAAAGAACTTTTTGTTACGAGAAAGCTATTTGTCCCTAGGCAATCGATAACTAGACCGGTAATCATTATTGCAATTTTATATGAGGGAGAGGCATAAGCTAACATACTTTCTCTACTTGGATCATATGCACTTATGATTGGAACTCTAGCAAGCATCTGCAACTAGTAAAGATCATTAAGGTAAAACCCAACCATAGCATTAAAGTATCAAGTCCTCTTTATCCCATACGCAAACAACCTACTTACTCGGGTCTGTGCTTCTGTTCACTCACGCCACCCACCATAAGCAAATCATGAGCATATTGCAAACCCTATAGCGGGGACCCCTCACGCTTGAGCGACACGGAGAGCACCATAGGACAACACCAATAATAAAACATGCAACTCAAACCAATCTTGATCATCAAATAGCCCATAGGACAAAACGGATCTACTCAAACATCATAGGATAGCCATACATCATTGGGAAATAATAAATAGCGTTGAGCACCATGTTTAAGTAGAGATTACAACAGGTAAGAGAGAGGTTACACCGCTGCATAGAGGGGGGGAAGAGTTGGTGATGATGGCAGTGAAGTTGTTGGTGAAGATTGCGGTGATGAGTCCCCCTCCTTCTTATTCTTCCTTGACCTCCTCCCTAGATGGGAGATGGGTTTCCCCTCTGGTCCATGGCTTCCATGGCGTGGGAGGGGCAAGAGCCCCTCTGAGATTGGATTTGTCTCTCTGTCTCTCTCTCTGTTTGTGCGTTCCCAGATTCTACCCTTTCACCTTTTCTTATATTCCCGGAGATCCGTAACTCTGATTGGGCTGAAATTTTAACACGACCTATATCCGGATATTAGCTTTCTTGCGGCGAAAGAAGGGCACCAACCGCCTTACGGGGTGGCCACGAGGGTCAGGGGCGCGCCCCCTGCCTCGTGGCCCCCTCGGGCATCGTCTCGCGTGCATTTTTCTTCCCAAAAATCATATATATTCCAAAAAAATCTCCGGCAGTTTTTATCCCGTTTGGACTCCGTTTGATATGGATATTCTGCGAAACAAAAAACATGCAACAAACAGGAACTGGCACTGGGCACTAGATCAATATGTGTTAGTCCCAAAAATAGTATAAAAAGTTGCCAAAAGTATATGAAAGTTGTAGAATATTGGCATGGAACAATCAAAAATTATAGATACGACGGAGACGTATTAGCATCCCCAAGCTTAATTCCTGCTCGTCCTCGAGTAGGTAAATGATAAAAAAGATAATTTTTGATGTGGAATGCTACCTAGCATAATCTTGATCATGTAATCTAATCATGGCATGAATATTAAGACACGAGTGATTCAAAGCAATAGTCTATCATTTGACATAAAAACAATAATACTTCAAGCCTACTGAGGGAGTCCTGGATTAGGGGGTCTCCGGACAGCCGGACTATATCCTTTGGCCGAACTGTTAGACTATGAAGATACAAGATTAAAGACTTCGTCTCGTGTCCGGATGGGACTCTACTTGGCGTGGAAGGCAAGCTAGGCAATACGGATATGTATATCTCCTCCTTTGTAACCGACCTTGTGTAACCCTAGCCCTCTCCGGTGTCTATATAAACCGGAGGGTTTTAGTCCGTAGGACAACATACAATCATACCATAGGCTAGCTTCTAGGGTTTAGCCTCTCTGATCTCGTGGTAGATCTACTCTTGTACTACCCATATCATCAATATTAATCAAGCAGGACGTAGGGTTTTACCTCCATCAAGAGGGCCCGAACCTGGGTAAAACATCGTGTTCCCTGCCTCCTGTTACCATCCGCCTTAGACGCACAGTTCGGGACCCCCTACCCGAGATCCGCCGGTTTTGACACCGACATTGGTGATTTCATTGAGAGTTCCTCTGTGTCGTCGCCGTTAGGCTTGATGGCTCCTACTATCATCGATAGCGATGCAGTCCAGGGTGAGACTTTCCTCCCCGGACAGATCTTTGTGTTCGGTGGCTTTGCACTGCGGGCCAATTCGCTTGGCCATCTGGAGCAGATTGAAAGCTACGCCCCTGGCCACCAGGTCAGGTTTGGAAGCTTAAACTACACCGCCGATGTCCGCGGAGATTTGATCTTCGATGGATTCGAGCCTCTGCCTTGTGCGTCACGCGGTCACGATGAGTACGATTTAGCTCTACCAACAGACAGTGTTTAGGAGATCGCACCGGCAGCCGCTCCGACCCTCAATTTGGAGCTAGTTGCGCCGTCCATGGATGTGTGGATGGACCCCACCACGGAGGCCTTACCCTCAGCGGCGATCGAGCCGAACATCGACCTTACCTGGCATGAGAGACGTATTGTTAAACTGCCGGATCTTTCTCCGGCCACGGACTTCGAACCGCCTGCGCCCGTTCCTATCGAATCTGATTGGGCACCGATCATAGAGATTACCTCCGTGGATATCTTTCAGCACTCGCCCTTCGGGGACATACTGAACTCATTAAGGTCTCTCTCCTTGTCAGGAGGATTCTGGCCGAACTATGTCCAGCAGGATTGGGATGCAGATGATGAAGAAATTCGCCGCCCACCCACCACCCACTTAGTAGCCACTGTCGATGACTTAACCGACATGCTCGACCTCGACCCCGAAGACATCAATGGTATGGGCGACGATGCAGGAGACGAATAGGAACCACTGCCCACAGGGCACTGGACGCCCACTTCATCACATGACGTATACATGGTGAACACACCAAAAGAAAACGATGACGAGGAACGGAAGGATGCAACGAAGGGTTGTCCCCTCGAGAAGCAGTCAAAGTGGTGGCGTAAGCGCCACTCCAAATCCCGCCTCGACAGAAACAACAATCATATAGACCCAGTGTTAGAACAGGGTGAACCATCGCCGGACCACAGCAACACGGAGAATCAAACCAAACAACCTGACTCTGTCAAAGATAATAGTCCGGACGACCTCACACCGGACAGACACCCGGAGCAACAGAATGCCCGTCAAAGGCTCGTTGCCACCGCGAGGAGTCTAAAAAAGCAGAAGCAAAGACTCAAGGCTGCACAAGACACACTCGGAATCAGATGGAGCAAAGTACTCAACGCAGCAACGAAGTACGGCGGTAATCGCCCCACCAAGAGGTACCCGAAGCAGAAGTTTCTACCTGAATTCGATGAGGAGGCCTTAGATCCCCCGCAACCAAAAATCAAAACGGCCACCTGGCCGGATAGACGTCCTCACAGCCAACATTGAGCGACAAACAACTCCACACATAAGCCAATATGCGAACCACGCGAGGGCTCGCATCAAAAGGATGGCGCAACCAGATCCATCTATGGACCACGCAAGCACGCTCCAGCATACAATGCAACACAACAAACATCCGAACAGCACGGTACACCCAGATACAGGGGTGCCGCACACCCCCTATGTTTCACCGATGAGGTGCTGGACCATGAATTTCTAGAGGGATTCAAACCCGTAAACATAGAGGCATACGACGGAACAACAGACCCTGGGGTCTGGATTGAGGACTAGATCCTCCATATGCATATGGCTCGAGGAGATGATCTCCACGCCATCAAGTACCTACCCCTCAAGCTCAAAGGACCAGCTCGGCACTGGCTTAAAAGCCTCCTCGAAAACTCCATTGGAAGCTGGGAAGAGCTCAAAGACGCTTTTCGGGAAAAATTTCAAGGGACTTATGTCCGACCTCCGGATGCGGACGATTTGAGTCATATAACTCAACAGCCCGGAGAGTCAGCTCGAAAGCTTTGGAACAGGTTTCTTACTAAAAAGAACCAAATAGTTGACTGTCCGGACGCCGAAGCCTTGGCAGCATTTAAGCATAGCGTCCGCGACGAATGGCTTGCCAGACATCTCGGCCAAGAAAAGCCAAGAACAATGGCAGCATTAACAAGCCTCATGACCCGCTTTTGCGCGGGTGAGGACAGCTGGCTAGCCAGATGCAGCACCAGCGACCCAAGTACATTCGAAGTTAGAGATGAAAACGGGAAATCACGACGCAGCAAAAATAATAAGCGCCGGAATAAAGAAGACAGTCCGAAGAGCACGGCGGTAAACGCCGGATTCAGAAGCTCTCAGCCAGGTCAGCAAAAGCCGCCCTCTAAAGGCACCAGAGATGAACTGTCCAGCCTCAACAAAATTCTGGACCAAATATGTCAGATCCATAGCACCCCTGGTAAACCCGCTAATCATACCCACAAAGAATGTTGGGTCTTCAAGCAGTCCAGCAAGCTCAACGCCGTACACAAGGGGGAGGATACACCAAGCGAAGACGAGGATGAGCCTCTCAGGCAAGACATCGGGGAACAAAAGAAATTTCCACCAGAAGTCAAAATAGTAAACGTGTTACATGTGATCAAGGGGAGAAACAAAGCGGCACTCCCAGATAAACATGCCCAATGGCCTATCACCGCGGAGTCCTGCCACTGGTCGTCTCAACCGATCACTTTTGACCATCGGGATTACTCAGCAAGTATCCGGTGTGCAGGATGGGCTGCCTTGGTATTAGACCCAATAATTGACAGATACCACTTCACACGAGTCCTGATGGACGGTGGCAGCAGTCTAAACCTGATATATCAGGACACAATCCGCAAAATGGGGATAGACCCAATGAAAATTTGCCTCAGCTATACTACCGTTAAAGGAGTAACGCCAGGCCTAGGGGCTCATTGCACGGGCTCCCTGCTACTAGAAGTTATATTCGGCTTCCCCGATAACTTCCGTAGCGAAAATTTAACCTTCCACATTGCTCCATTCCAAAGTGGCTATCAAGCACTACTTGGACGCAAAGCTTTCGCTCGCTTTAATGCAATACCGCATTACGCTTCCCTCATGCTTAAGATGCTCGGTCCGCGTGGCATCATTACAGTAAATGGAAATATTGAGCGATTCCTGCGCGCCGAAGAGGGTGCGGCTGCCTCGGCAGCTGCACACTAAAACGGCCTCACCAACTAAAGTATTCGGTAGGTCGTCAAGACCACGAACACGGTTAGACGAGTCCGGCGCAGCTATATGAAATTTGTACAAGTTTAATGGCCACACCCCTATCACAAACACAAGGGGCTCAACGCGCGCAGACAAGTGGGAATTTTTACTCATCTTGAAATTTACATGGTTTCTTCAAAACCTACCTTTTTGCACGACAACTTTTCACCTAAGTTCCTCTCTTTTACAGATGACCACCGTGCTACACCCGGCACAACAGAGACACAGGCGCAGACGTGCAGCAGGGACCCGTCCCAAGGATTCTTTTTAGATTAAGAACCTGCATCAACCTTTTTTACTGTCTCTTGTTGATACACATCCATCGGATTCTCAGTACAATTGAGAAGGATGCTGGCGTCTTGGCATGTGGCCATGTCAGAATAATGCATGTACCTGGACACCAGGGGCTTCTTACAAAGGGCACTGTTTAGGTCCGGTTTATACCATAAAGACCGAATACCTTAGGGAGTGTTCGGCATCGCGAGTTTGGCCTTTTATGCATCAGCTCCGAATCATGTCTTTGGTCAAATGTTGGGTTTGCCCGGCTCCTATGTTTTTGTACCTTACGTTCCGCTCTATCGGCTAAGGTAGCACTAGGAGAACTACTGCGATTGTGCCCCGGGTCATCCGGACGAGCACCTCAGTAAAGAAAGCCGAAAACTGACTGTCATGATATAGCGTGAGACTGGTCAACCACTCGATGACCTATCGGAATGTTAGAATTCCTCCGCCTTAACGAAGGGCCGTTTCCTGGCCAGGCATGTACGCGCCCCGAATTCGGGAGAGTGCGGAGCCACCAGGGGCTATATAGTAGCCCCACCTTCAAACTCCTATGGCTAAGTGAAAGTGTTAAAGCATTATAGTCCGGTTGCCTCGTTTGCTGCGCTATCACCTCCTTAATAGGTCCAATACGTTGGGTTAAGTGTGAACACGCGTCTTCTGCGAACACCTCCGCATTATATGTGTGGGGGCTGAAGCCGACGACTGCAATCTTTTAGGTTATACACAAGTATACATAAACGGTCGCACAGGAGGCATCATAATTACTTTCAGGAAAAAGTATAAACACAGCCTTAATAAATTTCATAAAAACATTGTGTTTACAATGGGAATACATGTCACTCAAACATAATATTCTTCGAGCACTGGGCCTCTATCAAATGAGCACCCTCGAGAACCTCTTCGAAATAGTGCTCGGCAGCCACTCGACCTATGGCCGAACCCTGCGCCGCAACAGTGGTAGCATCCATCTCCGCCCAGTATGCTTTAACATGGGCAAGGGCCATCCACGACCTTCTATGCACGCCGACCTCTTCATCACATTGATGCGCGACACCTCACCAAGGAACTGCTGCACTAAGCTGAAATAGCTGTTCGGCTTCGGCTTTTCTGACCACAGCTGATCCACGACAGACCTCATGGCGAGTCCGGACAACCTATTGAGTTCGGCCCATTCGGCTAGCTGATCAGTTAATGGAAGCGGACGCTCTGGAATGTTAAATTGCGACCAGAACAGCTTGTCCACTTCACGATCTGTTTGATCTTGGAAGTATTTGGCCGCATCGACAGCGCTCGCCGCCAAGTCCATATATGCGCCTGCCGAACTCCACAGCCGATCCAGAGGGGCATACCGTGGATCTCCGAACTTCCTCCGCAGCATGAAGGGCTTCCCAGCCGCAATACCCCAACTTCACGCAGCTCCTCCTTCTTCGCTCTCATAGTAGAGCAGGTGTCTTTGGTCGTCATCGTGGCCTTTTCAAGGTCCGTCGCCTTCACTCGGTTTTCTTCTTCAAGGAACTGGCAACGGTCGGCAGTTCTTTTAACTTTACAGCCATCTTGGCAATTTTCTCTTTGCTCTCGCAATGCACGGCCTTCTCGGCCCCAAACTCTTCGGCCGCCTTCAAAGCAGCCGCATTACTACTCCTTGCTTGTTCTTGGGCTCGGGCAAGTTCCGCCCGAAGGGTCTCCACGATGGCAGCTCCATCTGCAGTCACAACATATTAAAGATACTGGCATCATGCTTCTCTTACTATGTGACATTCACCAGAAAGCATTACTTACCCCGTGCCTCGTCAAGCCGCTTGTTAACAAGCTCGATGTCGGCATCTGCCACATCCAGTGGCCGCTTTATTTCGGCAAACTCATTAGTCCGGCTAGCCACCGGAGCTTCCACCACCTGCACATAAAGGCGGTTTGGTTACTACCTGGGACTACGATCATCTGTTCGCCACTGTTCTCGACGACAACCAGAGTCTCAGGGGCTACTATCTACACAGGGCACACCTAAAAATGTGCGGTACCATCAAAAAGTATCATGTACCTCAAATCCTATTAGTAGACTCATAAAGGCTTCATGCAATCCTCTTTCGGCAGACGGAATTCTTTCCATCACCGTACTCATTAACGTACGGTGTTCTTCTGAGATGGCCGCTTGATACGTCTCCAACGTGTCTATAATTTTTGATTGCTCCATGCTATATTATCTACTGTTTTGGACTATATTGGGCTTTATTTTCCACTTTTATATTATTTTTGGGACTAACCTATTAACCGGAGGCCCAGCCCAGAATTGCTGTTTTTTTGCCTATTTCAGTGTTTCGAAGAAACGGAATATCAAACGGAATAAAATCTTCGGGAATGCGATTTTCTCACCGAACGTGATCCAGGAGACTTGGACCCTGCTCCGAGGAACAAAAGAGGCAGTCACGAGGGTGGGGGGCGCGCCCCCCCTAGGGCATGCCCCCTGCCTCGTGGGCCCCTCATTGCTCCTCCGGCATACTTCTTCCTCCTATATATACACACATACCCCCAAACGATCAGAAGATGAGCCAAAAACCTAATTCCACCGCCGCAACTTTCTGTATCCACGAGATCCCATCTTGGGGCCTGTTCTGGAGCTCCGCCGGAAGAGGGCCGTTATCACGGAGGGCTTCTACATCATCATAGCCTCTCCGATGAAGTGAGTAGTTTACCTCAGACCTTCGGGTCCATAGTTAGTAGCTAGATGGCTTCTTCTCTCTCTTTGAATCTCAATACAAAGTTCTCCCCCTCTCTCATGGAGATCTATTCGATGTAATCTTCTTTTTGCGGTGTGTTTGTTGAGACCGATGAATTGTGGGTTTATGATCAAGTCTATCTATGAATAATATTTGAATCTTCTCTGAATTCTTTTATGCATGATTTGTTATCTTTGCAAGTCTCTTCGAATTATCCAATTGTTTTGGCCAACTAGATTGGTAGTTCTTGCCATGGGAGAAGTGCTTAGCTTTGGGTTCGATCTTGCGGTGTCCTTACCCAGTGACAGAAGTGGCAGCAAGGCACGTATTGTATCATTGCCATCAAGGATAACAAGATGGGGTTTATTTCATATTGCATGAATTTATCTCTCTACACCATGTCATCTTGCTTAAGGCGTTACTCTGTTTTTAACTTAATACTCTAGATGCATGCTGGATAGCGGTCGATGAGTGGAGTAATAGTAGTAGATGTAGAATCGTTTCGATCTACTTGTCACGGACGTGATGCCCATATACATGATCATGCCTAGATATTCTCATAATTATGCACAATTCTATAAATTGCTCAACAGTAATTTGTTCACCCACCATAGAATACTTAGGCTCTTGAGAGAAGCCACTAGTGAAACCTATGGCCCCCGGGTCTATTCTCATCATATCAATCTCCATCACTTTAATATTGTTTTGCTATTTACTTTGCCTTTACTTTTTACCTTGCATCTTTATATCAAAAATACCAAAAATATTCTATCTATCAGATCTCACTCTCGTAAGTGACCATGAAGGGCTTGACAACCCCTAATTGCGTTGGTTGCGAGTAGCTATCGCTTTGTGCAGGTACGAGGGACTTGAGCGTGGCCTCCTACTGGATTGATACCTTGGTTCTCAAAAACTAAGGGAAATACTTACGCTACTCTGCTGTATCACCCCTTCCTCTTCGGGGAAAACCAACGCAAGCTCAAGACGTAGTAAGAAGGATTTCTGGCGCCGTTGCCGGGGAGTCTACGCAAAAAGTCAACATACCAAGTACCCATCGCAATCCCTATCTCTCGCATTACATTATTTGCCATTTGCCTCTCGTTTTCCCCTCCCCCCAATTCACCCTTGCCGTTTTATTTGCCCTCTCTCTCTATCCTCCCTCTCTGTTTGCCTCTTTTCCCTCGCCATGTCAGAACCAAAAAGAGTTGGGGGTTTTCTCCCAAGTTCTAGTCCTTTAGACAATCCTGCTATCGTATATAAACTTATAAATCGGGATGCTATAGAACAACTTGCCGGAGTTATCAATGAGAACCTTAGTAATTTTGATGAAGATGATTCTAGAATTTTCCGTTATGTACTTCATGAATCTTTGAAAGATGCTTGGGATAGGCTGTTAAGGATTCGGGCTAGCTATGTACCCCAATATCAAATTGAGGTTTACTTAAAAAGCTTTTATGTTGGGCTGCCCGCTTCGTTCAAACAAGTTTTAGATTCTATTTTTGAGGGGGGTTTTCTTGAAGGGGACCCCATAGATACCTATGAGAGGATGAAAACTATATTTGGGCACCCCATTAATGAAAAAACTGAAATCACATCTCTCTTGCTCTCTTATCAAAACGAATCTATTAAAGAGATAAAAGCTAGCCTAGATGCCAATTTCCGCAACATTCTTAATATTTCTTCTACCATTAATGGACATGTACTCTGTAAAAATAGAAAGATTAATTCCATAGATAAAAATTTTACTCTCTTTTTCCCTAAAACCAAAGATGGCAATACCTGGATCTATCCTTGCTTGTTATGCCTAGCTACGGGCGTTAAACGATAGCGCTTGTTGGGAGGAAACCCAATTTTATTTTTATTCCTTGCTATTTGCTCCTATTTAGTAATAAATAAATTATTTAGCTTCTGTTTAGGTTGTGTTTTTGTGTTTAATTAGTGTTTGTGCCAAGTATAACTGTTGGGAAGACTTGGGGAAAGTCTTGTTGAACTTGCAGTAAAAAACAGAAACTTTAGCGCTCACAAGAACTGCTGTAATTTTTATTTGAAGAGTGATATTTAGTTAATTCCTTTTGAAGATGATTAATAGATAAATTCCTCACGTCCAGCAATTTATTTTAGAATTTTTGGGGTTCCATATCTTGCGCTAGCTACAGATTACTACAGACTGTTCTGTTTTTGACAGATTCTGTTTTTCGTGTGTTGTTTGCTTATTTTGATGAATCTATGACTAGTAAAATAGTTTATAATCCATAGAGAAGTTGGAATACGGTAGTTTTAACACCAATATAAATAAAGAATGAGTTCAATACAGTACCTTGAAGTGGTGATTTATTTTCTTATACTAACGGAGCTCACGAGTTTTCTATTTTGAGGTTTGTGTTGTGAAGTTTTCAAGTTTTGGGTGAATTCTTTTGATGGATCATGGAACAAGGAGTGGCAAGAGCCTAAGATTGGGGATGCCCATGGCACCCCAAAGAGAATCCAAGGACACCAAAAATTTAAAGCCTGGGGATGCCCCGGAAGGCATCCCCTCTTTTCGTCCACTTCCATCGGTAATTTACTTGGAGCTATATTTTTATTCACCAACATGATATGTGTTTTGCTTGGAGCGTCTTGTATTATTTGTGTCTTTGTTTGCTAGTATGCCACAATCATCCTTTCTGTACACACCTTTTGAGAGAGCCATACATGAATTAAAATATGATAGAATACTCTATGTGCTTCACTTATATCTTTTGAGCTAGATAATTTTGCTCTATGTGCTTCACTTATATCTTTTGAGCTAGACAATTTTGCTCTATGTGCTTCACTTATATCTTTTGAGCTACATAATTTTGCTCTATGTGCTTCACTTATATCTTTTGAGCTAGATAATTTTGCTCTATGTGCTTCACTTATATCTTTTGAGCTAGATAATTTTGCTCTATGTGCTTCACTTAGATCTTTTAGAGCACGGTGGTGGATTCGTTTTAAAGAAACTATTGATCTCTCATGCTTCACCTAAATTAATTTGAGAGTCTCTTAATAGCATGGTAATTTGCCTAATAATAATATGCTTGGTATTCAAGATTTGTGAAACTTTCTTTTGAGTGTGTTGAATACTAAGAAAAGATTGAACCATGATAATTGTTTTGAGATATGGAGGTGATAATATTAAAGTCATGCTAGTTGAGTAGTTGTGAATTTAAAGAATACTTGTGTTGAAGTTTGTGATTCCCGTAGCATGCACGTATGGTGAACCGTTATTGATGAAGTCGGAGCATGATTTATTTATTGATTGTCTTCCTTATGAGTGGCG
Source organism: Triticum urartu (assembly GCF_056163025.1). Lineage (NCBI taxonomy): Eukaryota > Viridiplantae > Streptophyta > Magnoliopsida > Poales > Poaceae > Triticum > Triticum urartu. The sequence continues at coordinate 564,531,673 of NC_141875.1, forward strand.
GTCGGGGACGAGCGATGGTCTTTTCCTACCAATCTATCCCCCTAGGAGCATGCGCGTAGTACTTTGCTTTGATAGCTTCTAAATTTTTGCAATAAGTATATGAGTTCTTTATGACTAATGTTGAGTCCATGGATTATACGCACTCTCACCCTTCCACCCTTGCTAGCCTCTCTAATACCGCGCAACTTTCGCCGGTATCATACACCTACCATATACCTTCCTCAAAACAGCCACCATACCTACCTATTATGGCATTTCCATAGCCATTCCGAGATATATTGCCATGCAATTTTCCACCATCTAGTTCATCATGACACATTCATCATTGTCATATTGCATATCCCGGTACACCGCCGGATGCATTAACATAGAGTCATATTTTGTTCTAAGTATCGAGTTGTAATTGTTGAGTTGTAAGAAAAATAAAAGTGTGATGATCATCATTATTAGAGCATTGTCCCAGTGAGGAAAGAATGATGGAGACTATGATCCCCCACCATACGTGCTATATATATCCATGTACCCCCAAACGATTGGGGAAGAAGCCAAAAACCTAATTCCACTACCGCAACTTTCTGTATCCACGAGATCCCATCTTGGGGCCTGTTCTGGAGCTCCACCGGAAGAGGGCCGTTATCACGGAGGGCTTCTACATCATCATAGCCTCTCTGATGAAGTGAGTAGTTTACCTCAGACCTTCGGGTCCATAGTTAGTAGCTAGATGGCTTCTTCTCTCTCTTTGAATCTCAATACAAAGTTCTCCCCCTCTCTCATGGAGATCTATTCGATGTAATCTTCTTTTTGCGGTGTGTTTGTTGAGACCGATGAATTGTGGGTTTATGATCAAGTCTATCTATGAATAATATTTGAATCTTCTCTGAATTCTTTTATGCATGATTGGTTATCTTTGCAAGTCTCTTCAAATTATCCATTTGTTTTGGCCAACTAGATTGGTAGTTCTTGCCATGGGAGAAGTGCTTAGCTTTGGGTTCGATCTTGCGGTGTCCTTACCCAGTGACAGAAGGGGCAGCAAGGCACGTATTGTATCATTGCCATCGAGGATAACAAGATGGGGTTTATTTCATATTCCATGAATTTATCTCTCTACACCATGTCATCTTGCTTAAGGCGTTACTCTGTTTTTAACTTAATACTCTAGATGCATGCTGGATAGCGGTCGATGAGTGGAGTAATAGTAGTAGATGCAGAATCGTTTCGATCTACTTGTCACGGACGTGATGCGTATATACATGATCATGCCTAGATATTCTCATAATTATGCACAATTCTATCAATTGCTCAACAGTAATTTGTTCACCCACCATAGAATACTTATGCTCTTGAGAGAAGCCACTAGTGAAACCTATGTCCCCCGGGTCTATTCTCATCATATCAATATCCATCACTTTAATATTGTTTTGCTATTTACTTTGACTTTACTTTTTACCTTGCATCTTTATATCAAAAATACCAAAAATATTCTATCTATCAGATCTCACTCTCGTAAGTGACCGTGAAGGGCCTGACAACCCCTAATTGCGTTGGTTGCGAGTAGCTATCGCTTTGTGCAGGTACGAGGGACTTGAGCGTGGCCTCCTACTGGATTGATACCTTGGTTCTCAAAAACTAAGGGAAATACTTACGCTACTCTGCTGTATCATCCCTTCCTCTTCGGGGAAAACCAACGCAAGCTCAAGACGTAGCACCGCTCGCTCCAACAGCTCCCTCAGTACGTCCGACCGCATACCAGACGGTGCCAGACTCTTTTGTTTGCTCTCTTCAAGGGCCGGACGCTGAGGACTTCGGGTGACTATAGGATTATATTTTGGCCTCACCGGATCCGGAGAGGCCCTCCGTGACGACACTTCCAGGTCGCCCGCTTCTTGAGCGGGGGAGTCCAGGGGAGGCGTTTCGCTCTCCATCATCTCCGGAAGAAGAACCCCCGAAGCTGAGCTCTGTTGAGAAGGGCTAAGATCCGAACTGCAAGATAAATGCTTCGGTTATTTTCCTCGGAAGTGAAGTAGTATATCTTCACTATTAAAGTACTTTTTGATTACTTACAGCTCGTTAGAGGGTAGATCCCCACGCGGACTTTGTGCGGCAGGAGAACCCTCCAAGGGAGGACCCTCTGGTGGAGACTTCTTCTCCCGTTTGGAAACTGTGGTTTCCGGATCTTCAGGGGTAGTCCTCTTCCTTCCTCGGGGTGAGAGAATACCAGATTCCTCCCCTGGATTATCCTCCCTCACGGAGGCGCCCGTTGCCTCGGTCGGAATGGGTAGCGGTGGAGGCCCACTTTCGCCCCCTTTATTCCCCCCTTTTATCTTCCTGTGAGGGCTCCGGGCAAGGTGCTAGCTCGAGCATCTTTTCCAGCACCGGATTCTCCAAGCCTTTCGGAAGGGGGGTCGAACACCGTATCATCTTCGCCTTTGTTATCCAGTCCTGGTCAAAGAGTGATTTCTCGGAATGATGTCATGATAAATGAAAGACGGTGTGTTCGGCTAGAGGATGACTTACTTGGTCGGCGGTGCGGTTGCTGCTCAGGCCCACGTCCTCGGTAGTGTCCGGACACTCTATCTGGGGTCCGAAGAATGATTTATACATCTCCTCATGCGTCAGGCCAAGGAAATTCTGAATAGCGCGCGGTCCTTCTGGGTTGAACTCCCACATGCGGAGGGGCCGACGTTTGCATGGCTGGATTCGTCGAACCAGCATGACTTGCATTACCATAATCAAACTAAAATCTCCTTCGAAGAGATCTCGAATGCGGCTCTGCAGTACAGGCACGTCCTTGGTTGGACCCCAGCTCAGCCCTCTGCTAATCCATGACATCAGCTGTGGTGGAGGGCCTGAGCGGAAAGCAGGGGCAACCGCCCACTTGGCGCTTCTGGGAGCTGTGATGTAAAACCACTTCCGTTGCCATAATCTGGACACCTCTAGAATGGAACCCTTTGGCCATGGAGCTCCAGCGATCTTTCTTATTAATGCGCCTCCGCACGCTACATGCTGGCCCTCGATCATCTTCGGCTTCACATCAAAGGTCTTGAGCCACATGCCGAAGTGAGGGGTAATGCGGAGGAAGGCCTCACATACGACAATAAATGCCGAGATATGGAGAAAGGAGTCCGGGGCCAGATCATGCAAATCTAGCCCGTAATAAAACATCAACCCACTAATGAAGGGATCCAGAGTGAGGCCTAAACCTCGGAGGAAGTGGGAGATGAACACGACGTCTTCGTTGGGTTCAGGAGTAGGGACGACCTGCCCTCGGGCAGGCAGCCGATGCGAAACCTCGGCGATTAGGTATCTGGCCTCCCTCAACTTCTTGATGTCTTCTTCCGTAACGGAGGAGGGCATCCACCGGCCTTGAAGGTTGGATCCGGACATGATTGAAGGTCCGGAGCACCTGACCTGGGCTTTGGGTGTTAGAACTCGAGGCGGGGGAAGGATTCAATTGAGCACGGGAGGGAAAAAAGTAAAAGCCTTGTCCCTTTATAAAGAGGGTGAATATCAAGCGTCCTCTCCGTAGCCGTTTGGGACTTGCCTATAATCTAGGAGTCCTAGACACGGTTGGGTTACCCATGACCGTATTGATGAGAATCCCATAATTAGGGGAACACGATCTCTGCTTTGACAAGACGTGTCAAAAAACTGCCTCGCGTTATGTGCGGGGCTAGTTAAAGGAAACGGTTCGAACAATCACCGGGCCATGGCATAAGGTCGTGTTGCCAAAACCAGTCAGCAAATTAGATTTGTGGAAATATTATTCTCTCTACGGTGTATGTGGAACTTATTTTGCAGGGTCGGACACTATCCTTGTATTCAAATTCTTCCGTGGTGTATTCGGAGGAGGAACCCACCTTGCAAAGCCGAGGACAATACTGCGCGCCGGACTCATCGTCATTGAAGCCTGGTTCAGGGGCTACAGAGGGAGTCCTGGATTAGGGGGTCTCCGGACAGCCGGACTATATCCTTTGGCCGGACTGTTAGACTATGAAGATACAAGATTGAAGACTTCGTCTCGTGTCCGGATGGGACTCTACTTGGCGTGGAAGGCAAGCTAGGCAATACGGATATGTATATCTCCTCCTTTGTAACCGACCTTGTGTAACCCTAGCCCTCTACGGTGTCTATATAAACCGGAGGGTTTTAGTCTGTAGGACAACATACAATCATACCATAGGCTAGCTTCTAGGGTTTAGCCTCTCAGATCTCGTGGTAGATCAACTCTTGTAATAACCATATCATCAAGAATAAATCGAGCAGGACGTAGGGTTTTACCTCCATCAAGAGGGCCCGAACCTGGGTAAAACATCGTGTCCCCTGCCTCCCGTTACCATCCGCCTTAGATACACAGTTCGGGACACCCTACCCGAGATCCGTCGGTTTTGACACCGTCGGATGGTAAGAGGAGGCAGGGAACATGATGTTTTACCCAGGTTCGGGCCCTCTTGATGGAGGTAAAACCCTACGTCCTGCTCGATTTATTCTTGATGATGTGGGTATTACAAGAGTTGATCTACCACGAGATCTGAGAGGCTAAACCCTAGAAGCTAGCCTATGGTATGATTGTATGTTGTCCTACGGACTAAAACCCTCTGGTTTATATAGACACCGGAGGGGGCTAGGGTTACACAAGGTCGATTACAAAGGAGGAGATATACATATCCGTATTGCCTAGCTTGCCTTCCACGCCAAGTAGAGTCCCATCCGGACACGAGACGAAGTCTTCAATCTTGTATCTTCATAGTCCAACAGTCCGGCCAAAGGATAAAGTCCGGCTGTTCGGAGACCCCCTAATCCCGGACTCCCTCAGTAGCCCCTGAACCAGGCTTCAATGACGATGAGTCCGGTGCGCAGTGTTGTCTTCGGCATTGCAAGGTGGGTTCCTCCTCCGGATACACCACAGAAGAGTTTAAATAAAGTATAGTGTCCGTCCGTGCAAAATAAGTTCCACATACCACCGTAGAGAGAATAATATTTCCACAAATCTAATCTGCTGACACGTTTAGGCAACATGACATCACACCATGATGATTATTCAAACCACTTTTCTCTACCTAGCCCCACACATAACGCAAGGCAGTTTCTTGACACGTCTTGTCAAAGCAGAGATCGTGTTCCCCTTATTACGGGATTCTCATCAATACGGGCGTGGGTAACCCAACCACGCCTAGGACTCCTAGATTTTAGGTAAGTCCCAAATGACCACGAGGAGGACGCTTGATATTCACCCTCTTTATAAAGGGTCAAGGCTTTTACTTTTTTCCTCCCATGCTCAATCGAATCCCTCCCCTGCCTCGAGTTCGAACACTCGAAGCCTAGGTCAGGTGCTTCAGATCTTCAATCATGTCCAGATCCAATCTTCAAGGCCGGTGGATGCCCTCCTCCATTACGGAAGAGGATATAAAGAAGTTGAGGGGGGCTAGATACCTGACCGCCGAGGTTTCGCATCAACTGCCTGCCCGAGGGCAGGTCGTCCCTACTCCCGAACCCAACGAGAACGTTGTGTTCGTCTCCCACTTCCTCCGAGGTCTAGGCCTCACTCTGGATCCCTTCGTTAGGGGTTTGATGTTCTATTACGGGCTAGATTTCCACGATCTAGCCCCGGACTCCTTTCTCCACATCTCGGCATTTATTGTCGTATGTGAGGCCTTCCTCCGCATTACCCCTCACTTCGGTTTGTGGCTCAAGACCTTTGACATGAAGCCGAAGATGGTCGCGGGGCAGCATGTAGCGTGCGGAGGCGCATTAATAAGCAAGATCGTTGGAGCTCCATGGCCTAAGGGTTCCTTTCCAGAGGTGTCTGGATTATGGCAACGGGAGTGGTTTTACATCACAGCTCCCAGAAGTGCCAAGTGGGTGGCTGCCCCTGCTTTCCGCTCGGGCCCCCCACCACAACTGATGTCATGGATTAGCAGAGGGCTGAGCTGGGGTCCAGCCAAGGACATGCCTATATTGCAGAGCCGCATTCAATATCTCTTCGAAGGAGATTTCAATCTGGTTATGGTGGTGCAAGTCATGCTGGTTCGTCGAGTCAAGCCTTGCAAACGCCGGCCCCTCCGCATGTGGGAGTTCAACCCAGAAGGACCGCGCACTATTCAAAATTTCCTCAGCGTGATGAACGAGGAGATGTATAAATCATTCTTCGGACCCCAAATAGAGTGCCCGGATACTACCGAGGACGTGGGCCTGAGCAGCAACCGCACCGCTGACCAAGTAAGTAATCTTCTAGCCGAACACACCATCTTTCCTTTATCATGATGTCATTCCGAGAAATCGCTCTTTGACCAGGACTGGCTAACAAAGGCGAAGATGATTCGGTGTTCGGCCCCCCTTCCTGAGGGTTTGGACAATCCGATACTGGAAAAGATGCTCAAGCTAGCGCCTTGCCCGGCGCCCTCAAAGGAAGATAAAGGGGGAATAATGAGGGCGAAAGCGGGCCCCCACCGCTACCAATTCCAACCGAGGGAATAAGCGTCTCCGTGAAGGAGGATAACCAAGGGGAAGAATTTGACATTCTCTCGCTCCAGGGAAGGAAGAGGTCTGTCTCTGAAGATCCGGAAACCAAGGCTTCCAAACGGGAGAAGAAGTCTCCACCAGAGGGTCCTGCCTCGGAGGGTGCTCTTGCCGCACAAAGTCCACGCGGGGATCAGCCCTCTAACGAGCCGTAAGTGATAAAAATGCTTAATAGTAAAGATATTAGACCTTACTTTAGAGGAAAATAACCAAACCGTTTATCTTGCAGTTCGGATCTTAGCCCTTCTCAACAGAGCTCGTCTTCAGGGGATCTTCTTCCGGAGATGATGGAGAGTGAAACGCCTCCCTCGGACTCCCCCGCTCAAGGAGCGAGCGACCTTGAGGTGTCATCACGGAGGGCCTCCCCAGGTCCGGTGAGGCCAGAAGATAATCCTATGGTCACCCAAAGTCCCCAGTATCCGGCCCTTGAAGAGGGCAAACAAAAGAGTCCGGCGCCGTCTGGTATGCGGTCGGACGCACTGAGGGATCTGCTGAAGTGAGCGACCATCTCGGAAGAACACTGTATGTTGATGGGCACAGTGATGGAAAGGATTTCGTCCGCCGAAAGCGGGTTGCATGACGCCTTTATGAGTCTACTAACGGGCTTTGAGGTGCGTCAGATGGTGTACATTTGTGATAGTACCGCACATTTTTAGGTGTGCCTTGTGTACATAGTAGCCCCTGAGACTCTGGTTGTCGCCGAGAACGGCGACAAACAGAGGATTGTAGTCCCAGGTAATAACCATACCGCTTTTATGTGCAGGTGGTGGAAGCTTCGGTGGCTAGCCGGACTAATGAGTTTGCCGAACTAAAGCAGCAACTGGATGCGGCAGATGTCGACATCGAGCTTGTTAACAAGCGGCTTGACGAGGCATAGGGTAAGTGATGTTTTCTAGTGAATGTCACATAGTAAGAGCAGCGTGATGCCAGTATCTTTAATATGTTGTGACTGCAGATGGAGCTGCCACCGTGGAGACCCTTTGGGCGGAACTTGCCCGAGCCAAAGAACAAACAAGGATTAGTAATGCGGCCGCTTTAAAGGCGGCCGAAGAGTTAAGAGCCGAAAGGGCTGCACATTGCGAGAGCAAAGATAAAATGGCCAAGATGGTTGTAAAGTTAAAAGACACTGTTGACCGTTGCCAATTCCTTGAAGAAGAAAACCGGGCGAGGGCGACGGACCTCGAGAAGGCCACAATGGCGACCAAGGACACCCGCTCTGCCATGAGAGCGAGGAAGGAGGAACTGCGTGAAGCCGGGGATATTGTGGCTGGGAAGCCCTTTATGCTACGGAGGAAGTTCAGAGATTCGTGGTATGCCCCTCTGGATCAGCTGTGGAGTTCAGCAGACGCATATCTGGACTTGGCGGCGAGCGCGGTCGATGCGGCCGAATACTTCCGAGATCAAACAGATCGTGAAGTGGACAAGCTGTTTTGGTCGTAGTTTAATGTTCCAGAGCGTCCGCTTCCATTGACTGATCAGCTAGCCGAATGGGCCAAACTCAATAGGTTGTCCGGACTCGCCATGAGGTCTGTCATGGATCAGCTGTGGCCGGAAAGGCCAAAGCCGAACAACTATTTTAGCCTGGTGCACCAGTTCCTTGGTGCGGTGCCGCGCATCAATGCGATGAAGAGGTCGGCGTGCATAGAAGGCTCGCGGATGGCCCTTGCCCGTGTCAAAGCATACTGGGCGGAGATGGATGCTACCACTATTGCGGCACAGGGTTCGGCCATAGGCCGAGTGGCTGCCGAGCACTATTTTGAAGAAGTTCTTGAGGGTGCTCGTTTGATAGAGGCCGAGTGCTCGAAGAATATTATGTTTGAGTGACATGTATTCCCATTGTAAAAACAATGTTTTACTAAATTTATCAAGGCTGTATTTATACTTTTGCCGAAAGTATTGTGATGCCTCCTGTGTGGCCATTTATGTATACATGTATATAACCTGAAAGATTGCAGTCGTCGGCTTCATCCCCCATGCATAGAATGCGGGGTTGTTCGCAAAAGACGCATATTCACACTTAATCCAACGTCTTGGTCCTAATAAGGAGGTGATAGTGCAGCGAACTAGGCAACCGGACTATAATGTTTAACACTTTCACTTAGCCATAGGAGTTTGACAGTGGGGCTACTATATAGCCCCTGGTGGCTCCGCACTCACCCGAGTTCGGGGTGCGTACATGCCTGGCCGGGAAACAGCCCTTCGTTAAGGCGGAGGAATTCTAAGATTCCGATAGGTCATCGAGTGGTTGACCAGTCTCGCGCTATATCATGACAGTCAGTTTTTGGCTTTCTCCACTGAGGTGCTCGTCTGGATGAACCAGGGCACAATCGCAGTAGTTCTCCTGGTGCCGCCTTAGACGATAGAGCGGAACGTAAGGCAGCAAAACACATGAGCCGGGCAAACCCAACATTTGACTAAAGACATGATTCGGAGCTGATGCATATAAGGCCAAACTCGCGACGCCGAACACTCCCTAAGGTATTCGGTCTTTTATGGTCTGAACCGGGCCTAAACAGTGCCCTTTGTAAGAAGCCCCTAGTGTCCAGGTATGTGCATTGTTCTGGCGTGGCCACATGCCAAGACGCCAGCATCCTTCTCAATGGTACTGAGAATCCGAGGGATGTGTATCAACAAGAGACAGTAAAAAAGGTTCACGCAGGATCTTAATCTAAAAAGAATCCTTTGAACGGGTCCCTGCTACACGTCTGCGCCTGTGTCTCCGTTGTGCCGTATTCTGGACGGGTGTAGCACGATGGTCATCTGTAAAAGAGAGGAACTTAGGTGAAAAGTTGTCGTGCAAAAAAGTAGGTTTAAAGAAACCATGTACAGTTCAAGATGAGTAAGAATTGCCACTTGTCTGCGCGCGTTGAGCCCCTTGTATTTGTAATAGGGGTGTGGTCATCAAACCTGTATGAATTACATATAGCTGCGCCGGACTCGTCTAACCGTGTCCGTGGTCTTGACGACCTATCGAATGCTTTAGTTGGTGAGGCCGTTTTAGTGTGCGGCTGCCAAGGCAGCCGCACTCTCTTCAGCGCGCAGGGATCGCTCAATATTTCCATTTACTGTAATGATGCCACGTGGACCGGGCATCTTAAGCGTGAGGGAAGCGTAATGCGGTATTGCGTTAAAGCGAGCGAAAGCTTCACGTCCAAGTAGTGCTTGATGGCCACTTTGGAACGGAGCAATGTGGAAGGTTAAATTTTTGCTACGGAAGTTGTCGGGGAAGCCGAATACAAATTCTAGTAGCAGGGAGCCCATGCAATGAGCCCATGGGCCTGGCGTTACTCCTCTAAAGGTAGTATTGCTGCGGCGAATTTTCGTTGGGTCTATCCCCATTTGGCGGATTGTGTCCTGATATATCGGGTTTAAGCTGCTGCCGCCGTCCATCAGGACTCGTGTGAAGTGGTATCCGTCAATTATTGGATCTAATACTATGGCAGCCCATCCTGCACTCCGGATACTTGCTGAGTAATCCTGATGGTCGAAGGTGATTGGTTGAGACGGCCAGTGGCAGAACTCCGCGGTGATAGGCCCTTGGGCCTGTTTATCTAGGAATGCCGCTTTGCTTCTCCCCTTTATCACGTGTAACACATTTACTGTTTTAACTTCTGGTGGAAATTTCTTCTGTTCCCCAGTGTTTTTCTTGTGAGGCTCATCCTCGTCTTCGCTTGGTGTATCCTGCCCCTTATGTTCGGTGTTGAGCTTGCCAGATTGCTTGAAGACCCAACATTCTCTATGGGTATGATTTGAAGGTTTATCGGGGGTGCTATGGATCTGACATATTTGGTCCAGGATTTTGTTTAAGGTGGACAGTTCATCTCTGGCGCCTTTAGAGGGCGGCTTTTGCTGACCTGGCCGAGAGCTTCTGAATCTGGCATTTACCGCCGTGCTCTTCGGGTTGTCTTCTTTATTCCTACGCTTATTATTTTTGCTGCGTCGTGACTTCCCTTTTCCGTCTCTAACTTCGGATGTACTTGGGTCACTGGTGTAGCATCGGGCTAGCCAGCTGTCCTCGCCCGCGCGAAAGCGGGTCATGAGGCTTGTTAATGCTGCCATTATTCTCGGCTTTTCTTGGCCGAGGTGTCTGGCAAGCCATTCGTCTCGGACGCTGTGCTTAAAGGATGCCAAGGCTTCGACATCCGGACAGTCGACTATTTGGTTCTTTTTAGTAAGAAACCTATTCCAAAGCTTTCGGGCTGACTCTCCAGGCTGTTGCGTTATATGACTCAAATCGTCCGCATCCAAAGGTCGGACATAAGTCCCTTGAAAATTCGCCTGAAAAGCATCTTCGACCTCTTCCCAGCTTCCAATGGAGCTCTCAGGGAGGCTTTTAAGCCAGTGCCGAGCTGGCCCTTTGAGCTTGAGGGGTAAGTACTTGATGGCGTGGAGATCATCTCCTCGAGCCATATGGATATGGAGGATATAGTCCTCAATCCAGACCCCAAGGTCTGTTGTTCCATCGTATGCCTCTATGTTTACGGGTTTAAATCCCTCTGGAAATTCATGGTCCAGCACCTCGTCGGTGAAACATAGGGGGTGTGCGGCACCCCTGTATCTGGGTGTACCGTGGTGTTCGGATGTTTGTTGTGTTGCATCATATGCTGGAGTGCGCTTGCGTGGTCCATAAATGGATCTGGTTGCGCCGTCCTTTTGATGCGAGCCCTCGCGTGGATCACGTATTGGCTTATGTGCGGCATTGTTTGCCGCTCTATGTTGGCCGTGAGGTCGTCTATCCAGCCGAATGGCCATTTTAATTTTTGGTTGCAGGGGATCTAAGGCCTCCTCATTGAATTCAGGTAGCAACTTCTGCTTCGGGTAGCTCTTGGTGTGGCGATTACCGCCGTACTTCACCGCTGTGTTGAGTACTTTACTCCATCTGATTCTGAGTGTGTCTTGCGCAGCCTTGAGCCTTTGCTTCTGCTTTTTTAGACTCCTCACGGTGGCAACGAGCCTTTGATGGGCATTCTGTTGCTCCGGGTGTCTGTCCGGTGTGATGTCGTCCGGATTATTATCTTTGACAGAGTCGGGTTGTTCCGTTTGATTCTCCCTGTTGCCGTGGTCCGGCGATTGTTCACCCTGCTCTAACGCTGGGTCTATGTGATCGTTGTTTCTGCCGAGGCGGGATTTGGGGCGGTGCTTACGCCGCCGCTTTGACTGCTTCTCGAGGGGACAATCCTTCGTTGCGTCCTTCCATTCCTCGTCGTCATTTTCTTTTGGTGTGTCCACCATATATACGTCATGTGATGAAGTGGGCGTCTGGTGCCCTGTGGGCAGTGGTTCCTGTTCGTCTCCTGCATCGTCGTCCATACTGTTGATGTCTTCGGAGTCGAAGTCGAGCATGTCGGTTAAATCGTCGACAGTGGCTACTAAGTGGGTGGTGGGTGGGCGGCGAATTTCTTCGTCATCCGCATCCCAATCCTGCTGGACATAGTTCGGCCAGGATCCTCCTGACAAGGAGAGAGACCTTAATGAGTTTAGTACGTCGCCATAGGTCCAACACTGAAAAATATCCGCGGAGGTAAACTCCATGATCGGCGCCCAATCGGATTCGATAGGAACGGGCGCATGCGGTTCGGAGTCCGTGGCCGGAGAAGGATCCAGCAGTTTGACAACACGGCTCTCGTGAAGGGTAAGGTCGATATTCGGCTCGATCGCCGCTGAGGATACGGCCTCCGTGACGGGGTCTATCCACGCGTCTGTGGATGGCGCAACTGGCTCCGAATTGAGGCTCGAAGCGGCTGCCAGTGCGATCTCCTGAATGCGGTCCGATGGTAGAGCTAAATCATACCCCTCGTGACCGCATGGCGCACCAGGCCGGGGCTTGAATCCGTCGAAGATCAAGTCTCCGCGGGCATCGGCCATGTAGTTTAAGATTCCAAACCTGACCTGGTGGCCAGGGGCGTAACTTTCGATCTGCTCCAGATGGCCAAGCGAGGTGGCCCGTAGTGCGAAGCCGCCGAACACAAAGATCTTTCCGGGGAGAAAAGTCTCACCCTGGACTGCATCACTATCGATGATCGTAGGAGCCATCAAGCCTAACGGTGATGGCACAGAGGAACTCTCAATGAAAGCACCAATGTCGGTGTCAAAACCGACGGATCTCGGGTAGGGGGTCCCGAACTGTGCATCTAAGGCGGATGGTAACAGGAGGCAGGGGACACGATGTTTTACCCAGGTTCGGGCCCTCTTGATGGAGGTAAAACCCTACGTCCTGCTCGATTTATTCTTGATGATATGGTTATTACAAGAGTTGATCTACCACGAGATCTGAGAGGCTAAACCCTAGAAGCTAGCCTATGGTATGATTGTATGTTGTCCTACAGACTAAAACCCTCCGGTTTATATAGACACCGGAGGGGGCTAGGGTTACACAAGGTCGGTTACAAAGGAGGAGATATACATATCCGTATTGCCTAGCTTGCCTTCCACGCCAAGTAGAGTCCCATCCGGACACGAGACGGAGTCTTCAATCTTGTATCTTCATAGTCCAACAGTCCGGCCAAAGGATAAAGTCCGTTTGTCCGGAGACCCCCTAATCCCGGACTCCCTCACCTACTAATAAAGCAATCATGTCTTTTCAAAATAACATGGCCAAAGAAAGTTATCCCTACAAAATCATATAGTCTGGCTATGCTCCATCTTCACCACACAAAATATTCACATCATGCACAACCCCGATGACAAGCCAAGAAATTGTTTCATACTGTTGACGTTCTCAAACCTTTTCAACTTTCACGCAATACATGAGCGTGAGCCTGGGACATAGCACTATTGGTGGAATAGGATGGTGGTTGTGGAGAATACATAAAGGAGAAGATAGTCTCACATCAACTAGGCGTATCAACGGGCTATGGAGATGCCCATCAATATATATCAATGTGAGTGAGTAGGGATTGCCATGCAATGGATGCACTAGAGCTATAAGTGTATGAAAGCTCAAACTGAAACTAAGTGGGTGTGCATCCAACTTGCTTGCTCATGAAGACCTCGGGCGTTTGAGGATGCCCATCATCGGAATATACAAGCCAAGTTCTATAATGAAAACTCCCACTAGTACATGCATGAAAGTGATAACTCAAGGGACTCTCTATATGAAGAACATGGTGCTACTTTGAAGCACAAGTGTGGTAAAAGGATAGTAACATTTCCCCTTCTCTCCTTTTCTCTCTCTTTTTTTGTTTTTTGGGCCTTCTCTTTTTTTCTCCTTTCTCTTTTTTTAATAATTTTTTTATTTTTTATTTTTTCTTCCGGAGTCTCATCCCGACTTGTGGGGGAATCATAGTCTCCATCATCCTTTCCTCACTGGGGCAATGCTCTAATAATGATGATCATCACACTTTTATTTACTTACAACTCGATATTACAACTCGATACCAGAACAAAGATATGACTCTATATGAATACCTCCGGCAGTGTACCGGGATGTGCAATGATCTAGCATAGCAATGACACCAAAAACGTACAAGCCATGAAAACATCATGCTAGCTATCTTACGATCATGCAAAGCAATATGACAATGAATGCTCAAGTCATGTATATGACGATGATGGAAGTTGCATGGCAATATATCTCGGAATGGCTATGGAAATGCCATGATAGGTAGGTATGGTGGCTGTTTTGAGGAAGGTATATGGTGGGTTTATGGTACCGACGAAAGTTGCGCGATACTAGAGAGGCTAGCAATGGTGGAAGGGTGAGAGTGCGTATAATCCATGGACTCAACATTAGTCATAAAGAACTCACATACTTATTGCAAAAGTTATTAGCTATTGAAACAAAGTACTACACGCATGCTCCTAGGGGGATAGATTGGTAGGAAAAGACCATCGCTCGTCCCCGACCGCCACTCATAAGGAAGACAATCAATAAATACCTCATGCTCCGACTTCATTACATAACGGTTAACCATACGTGCATGCTACGGGAATCACAAACGTCAACACAAGTATTTCTACAATCCACAACTACCCACTAGCATGACTCTAATATCACCATCTTTATATCTCAAAACTATTGCAAGGAATCAAACATATCATATTCAGTGATCTACAAGTTTATGTAGGATTTTATGACTAACCATGTGAATGACCAATTCCTGTCATCTCTCTAAATAGATATAAATGAAGAAACAGAGTTTGATTCTTTCTACAAAAGATATGCCCGTGTTCTAACAAATATAAGTGAAACAAAAGAGCATTCTACAAATGGCGATTCTATATGTAAAGAGAAATAGGCAACCCAAGCTTCAACTGATATAAGTGAAGCACATGAAGCATTCTATAAAGCCATACTAAAAAGATATAAGTGAAGTTCAATGAGCATTCTATAAATCAACCAAGGACTATCTCATACCAGCATGGTGCATAAAATAAAAGTGAAAACTAAATGCAAAAGACGCTCCAAGATTGCACATATCGCATGAACGAAACGAATTCGAAAACATACCGATACTTGTTGAAGAAAGAGGGGATGCCTTCCGGGGCATCCCCAAGCTTAGACGCTTGAGTCTCCTTGAATATTTACTTGGGGTGCCTCTTTCATCCCCAATATTGAGCTCTTGCCCCTCTTCCTTCTTCTCACATCGAGACCTTCTCGATCATCGAAAACTTCATCCACACAAAACTTCAACAGAAAACTCGGTAAGATCCATTAGTATAATAAAGCAAATCACTACTCTAAGTATTGTTGCAAACCAATTCATATTTTGTTTTTGCATTATGTCTACTGTAATATAACTTTTTCATGGCTTAATCCGCTGATATAAATCGATAGTTTCAACAAAACAAGCAAACTATGCATCAAAAACAGAATCTGTCTAAAACAGAACAGTTTGTAATAATCTGAACATTCACCATACTTCTGATACTTGAAAAATTCTGAAAAAATTGGGAAAAATAAAAAATTTGTTTAGAAAGACATTGCAAAAAGAATCAGAACAATTTGACGTTCCAGCTAAAAATGTAAACTCGCGCACTACAGCCAAAGTTTCTGTCCTGCACCGTACAAACCATCAAGCAAATGTAAACATCCTAAAGGAAAACCTTAGCACATTATTTTTATAATACAATGGAATTGTACAAGGGGATAATTATTTTTGTTGAATTTTTTTTGTAATCCATGAGCATGAACAAAGTTCAAGGAGCTCTCCCACTTCAACAATGCTTGTCTTTCTCACTTTCGCTTTCCTTTTTGAAAAAGTTTTGGGTTCCCCTCTTTATTTTTGTTGTTTTTAAACTATATGAAGCACTCAACAGAAATAAATGACTCCCTAAAACTTCCGGGTTGTCTCCCTGGCAGCACTTTCTTTAAAGCCATTAAGCTAGGCATATAGTGCTCAAGTAGTGAATCCACCCGGATCCCAAGGTATATCAAAGCCAATTTTAATTAACGATGATTTGTAATTTAGTAGTGAGCACAAAGTAACATATATCATGCAACAACGAAGTCTAACTCTCTTCCTATGCATCGGCATGTCATAAAAGAACAATTCATGCACAAAAATTAAAGGCCAATGCATAGTATAAACAGTTTCTTGCAATTTTATCATATTGGAAACATAGAGAGGTGATAACCCACAAGTATAGGCAATCGCAACAGTTTTCGAGGGTAGAGTATTCAACCCAAATTTATTGATTCGACACAAGGGGAGCCATCAAGTATTAGCAGCTGAGTTGTCAATTCAACCACACCTGGAAACTTAATATCTGCAGCAAAGTGTTTAGTAGAAAAGTAATATGATAGTAGTGGTAACGGTAGCAAAAGGTAACAGTAGTAAAAGTAGTGTTTTGGGTATTTTGTAGTGATGATAGCAATAGCAACGGAAAAGTAAATAAGCGAAGAACAATATATGGAAAGCTCGTAGGCAATGGATCAGTGATGGAGAATTATGTCGGATGCGGTTCATCATGTAATAGTCATAACCTAGGGTGACACAGAACTAGCTCCAGTTCATTGATATAATGTAGGCATGTATTCCGAACATAGTCATACGTGCTTATGGAAAAGAACTTGCATGACATCTTTTGTCCTACCCTCCCGTGGCAGCGGGGTCCTTACAGAAACTAAGGGATATTAAGGCCTCCTTTTAATAGAGAACCGGAACAAAGCATTAACACATAGTGAATACATGAACTCCTCAAACTACGGTCATCACCGGTAAGTATCCCGATTATTGTCAATTCGGGGTTAACGGATCATAACACATAATAGGTGACTATATACTTGCAAGATAGGATCAAGAACACTCATATATTGATGAAAACATAATAGGTTCAGATCTGAAATCATGGCACTCGGACCCTAGTGACAAGCATTAAGCATAGCAAAGTCATAGCAACATCAATCTCAGAACATAGTGGACACTAGGGATCAAACCCTAACAAACTAACTCGATTACATCATAGATCCCATCCAACCCATCACCGTCCAGCAAGCCTACGATGGAATTACTCACACACGGCGGTGAGCATCATGAAATTGGTGATGCAGGATGGTTGGTGATGACGATGGCGACGGATTCCCCTCTCCGGAGCCCCGAATGGACTCCAGACCAGCCCTCCCAAGAGGTTTTAGGGCTTGGCGGCGGCTCCGTATCATAAAACGCGATGATTTCTTCTCTCTGATTTTTTCTCCCCAAAACTCAATATATGGAGGTGGAGTTGGAGTCGGAGAGGCAACAGGGGGCCCACGAGGTAGGGGCGTGCCCTAGGGGGCAGGCGCGCCCCCACCCTTGTGGCAAGGTGGTGGCCCCCCTGGCCTTCATCTTTGGCAGGTATTTTTCTTATTTTCCGAAAAGTGTCTCCGTGAAGTTTCAGGTCATTCCGAGAACATTTGCTCCTGCACATAAATAAAACCATGGTAATTCTGCTGAAAACAGCGTCAGTCCGGGTTAGTTCCATTCAAATCATGCAAGTTAGAGTCCAAAACAAGGGCAAAAGTGTTTGGAAAAGTAGATACGTTGGAGACTATCAACTCCCCCAAGCTTAAACCTTTGCTTGTCCTCAAGCAATTCAGTTGACAAACTGAAAGTGATAAAGAAAACTTTTACAAACTTTGTTTGCTTTTGTTGTTGTAAATATGTAAAGCCAGCATTAGAGTTTTCAGCAAAGATTATAACTAACCACATTCACAATAACGCATAGGTCTCAAGTTTACTCATATCAATAGCATAATCAACTAGCGAGCCATAATATTAAATCTCGGATGACAACACTTTCTCAAAACAATCATAATATGATATAACAAGATGGTATCTCGCTAGCCCTTTCTGAGACCGCAAAACATAAATGCAGAGCACCTTTAAAGACCAAGGACTGACTAGACATTGTAATTCATGGTAAAAGAGATCCAGTCAAGTCACTTAAATCATTCAGAGGAGGATACCACCCTATCATACCACATCATAACCATTTTAATAGCATGTTGGCACGTAAGGTAAACCATTATAACTCATAGCAAATCAAGCATGGCATAAGAAACTATGATCTCTAGTTGTCATTGCAAACATGTTTATTCATAATAGGCTGAATCAGGAACGGTGAACTAATCATATTTACAAAAACAAAAGAGGTCGAGTTCGTACCAGCTTTTCCCATCTCAGCCAGTCCATAATATATCATCATAATTGCCCTTCACTTGCATGACCGAACGATGTGAATAATAATAATAGTGCACATGCATTGGACTAAGCTGGAATCTGCAGGCATTCAATAAACATGAGAAGACAGGGCAATGTGGGCTCTTTTGTCAGATCAACAATAATGCATATAAGAGCCACTTCAACAATTTAATCATGGTCTTCTCCTATCGACCCCCAAAGAAAAGAAAAAGAAATAAAACTATTTACATGGGAAAGCTCCCAACAAGCAAAAGAAGAACAATAAATATTTTTGGGTTTTCTTTTTAATTACTACTACAAGCATGGAAAGTAAACTAATTAAAAGCTACAACTAAATTTTTTTGGTTTTTCTTAAGGTTTATTAAACACACAAGAAGAAAGCATAAAAAGGAAAATAAACTAGCATGGATGATACAATGAAAAAGTATGAGCACCGACATCTAGCAATGAGTGTGTGAGCATAAATGTAATGTCGGTGAGAAATACATACTCCCCCAAGCTTAGGCTTTTGGCCTAAGTTGGTCTATGGCCACGGCTGGCCTGGCTGATATCCATAATAATAGTTGGGGTCATACTATGATGCAGACGAGGAAGATTCCGATTGCCACTAGCTGACAATCATCTCCGGATCCCACTGGTAATTAGACTGTCGTGAAGGATCAAATTGTGGTTCCGGCTCTGGCTCCTCGGCTGGTGCAGGGTTCCGGTAGGCGTGGATAGCCATCAATGGAACAAGGTACGTGCCTACAGTCAAATCAAACAAACAAGGAGCAGGCAAGGTACTAGTCTCAGGATGATGTTTATTAAAGAACAATTGATATTTAAGCTCCCCTTCCCAATTCTTAACAAGAAAATCATGTGCTATCATACTTCTATAATATAAATAAACACGAGGCAGCACCTTTTCTTCCTTCTCATAAAGCCTAATAGGTCTGTTAAAATGTGCAGCTAGGCGTGTAGCATAGATGCCTCCAAAGATGGGGCCCTTGGTACGGTTCAGACTTAACCGTTTGGCAATAATGCCGCCCATACTAAAAGAGTTATCACCGTATAAACCGTGGTGCAAAATAATAATATCAGGGATACTCAGGTTTCCATAGTTTCCGCGACCAATTAAGCAACGACTAGCAAATAATGCAAAATAACGTAAAACAGGAAAGTGTATGCTAGTGAGTCATGCATCAGAAACCTTCCTTGTTTCCCCTACAGTGATAGGGGCTGTTTGGATGACTACCAATAGTTGCCTTACCAAAATATTGGTCACGCCCGACCCTTTTAGCCTCCACCTGGAACACGACCAATTTTGGCTCGCCCCAGCGCGCCCGCGCCCATTTTCGCCAAATCGCGGGCGAAACAGTGGCGCAGAAATCGGCCGCCAAATAATTGGCAGCGCGCGAACTGGGCGCCGAGTATAAAAGGTTGGCAGCGAAATTTCCTCGTTGGTTCCTTAACTTTCCTCTTCTCATCCTAGGCAAACACACAGGAGCGAGTGGAGGGCAAGATCTGCAGCTATCGCCAAGGCCGCCGGATTCCTGCGACAATACGAGCTTCTCTGGCCGCCGCCGGCGTTGCTCTGTCTCTCGTTCTCATCTCTCAATCCACCCACGGTCAGTAGCTCAACTCCCCTTCAATCCCACCCCGATCCCCTTTTCTCTTGGCATGATTTGCTTCAATCCGACCTTTTTAATTGGTGATATGCTGCACGTACGTATATACTTGCCAGATCTAAGTACTTGCCTGCCAAATCCATGCCCTTTGCCCCTGCTCCCAGTCTTAGATCTCCATATGCAGCATCCGTGAAGTTATAAGGCAGCCAAGACACTAGAAATTAGGGCATGAGAAGGATATTTGACACAGAGCTAGTTATGAGTCCATATGACCTCTGTTTTTAGAACATTGTTGTCCATAAATTTCTTAGGAGCCGGCTGGACATACATGCTTAATTGTTGATTGGGACTTATTATCTCTGTCTCTTATTTCTGATTCACAAATAGTCAAGCACATATCTGTATTTTTTGTTAATGATTTAGGTGGATCTTTTTATAAGTTACTCATCACTATTATTAGTTATAAGCAGCTCTGATTTTGTACAATGTAAATATGATTTAGATCATTCATATTAATGTACTTGTTATATTGACCCAGATGGACTTGGATCAGCAAAGATATTATTATCTCACCATGTTGTGGCAGAGAACTCTATCTGTCATTGTTCTTCTCTTGGCTCTTTGTTATAGAAACAAAGATGGTAGAAAATTTAGAAGTGGAGGAAGAAAGTATGGTCCACTAGTTGAGAGAGACATCTACAGGACTAATGTCCTGGTTAGGCTAATTGACACATCCGATGCAATATGTATCAAGCAACTGCGGATGTCTCGAGCTGTGTTTTACAAGCTATGCATTAGGCTCAGGCAGAAAAAGTTGTTAATTGATACACTACATGTTTCAGTAGAGGAACAAGCAGCAATGTTCCTATACATGATCGGTCAGCATCACACAAATTCATCCATTGGATTTTGGTTCTGGCGATCTAGTGAAACAGTGAGCAGATATTTCAATATTGTTCTTCGTGCGATGGGGGAGTTAGCTCGTGATCTCATTTACATTAGATCAACGGACACACACACACAAATCACTAGCAGCCCGGACAGATTCTACCCGTATTTTGAGGTAACCCTTAGACCGTAGATTTATTACTGATTATACAAGATCGAGCTAACCCAAGCTTGACATGACCTCCCCTTTCTCATATTCATAGGGATACATAGGGGCACTAGATGGCACTCATGTTAAGGCTTGTGTTCCTGCCCACATGGTCGACAAGTTTAGGGGCCGCAAGTCATACCCCTCCCAAAATGTGCTAGCAGTTGTTGACTTCGACCCTTGATTCACATATGTTCTAGCTGGTTGGGAGGGCTCTGCCCATGATTCTCTTGTGCTAAAAGATGCCCTCACATGTCCAGGGGGATTAAAAATACCCGAAGGTACATATACAACGTAACATACATGTTTGTCACTGTATTGTGCCAACTTGACTTTAACTCATTGTTAATACAACATGGCTGTAGGGAAATATTTCTTGGCTGATGTTGGGTATGCTGCGAGGCCAGGGATATTACCTCCTTATTGTGGTGTGTGCTACCACCTAAATGAATTTGCTGGAGACCGTGACCCAACTACCCCAAAAGAATTGTTGAACCACCGCCATTCATCACTTAGGAACACAGTTGAACGGGCATTTGGGACTCTTAAGAGTCGCTTCAAGATTCTTACTCAAAGGCCCTTCATACCTTTGAAATCTCAGATTAAAGTGGTAGTTGCTTGTTGTGCTTTGCACAATTGGATATTAGAAAATGGTCCAGATGATTATGTTGTGGATGAGGCGACATGGTATGCCAATCTCCCTAGGAGTACTGGGCGGGTTCGTGATCAAGAGGCTGACATACGTGAGTGGGCTGCCAAGCGAGATTTAATTGCTCAGCAAATGTGGACAGATAGAGAGAGTGCATGTGACAATGAGGCTGATGCTATCCCAGCTTAGTATCTTTGATGTATTTCCACGTGATGGAACATTTGAAGGATGTACTGTACCTTTGATGTATTTCCATGTGAGGGAACATTTGAAGGATGTACTGTACCTTTGATGTATTTCCATGTGAGGGAACATTTGAAGGATGTGCTGTACCTTTGATGTATTTCCATGCGAGGGAAAAATTGAACGATGTAGTGTTTCTATTTTAATGACTTTGTGTAAATTATTGTATCATCGTAATATTGTTTGACTTATTTCAATTTAATCTGGTCTCTCTGTCCTATTAAATAGGTTTAGTTATGCCCTGCTGTAAGTTGGATCTGTGATGTTTCATGTTCGTATGCTGACATTTTTTTGAGGGTTTTTGCTTCCAACTCACTTTCTTAATAACTAGTTGTTTGCAATGGTGACCTATCCGTAGGTCATGGGGAAGCATAAGCTCACTCTCAAGACCGAGGAGGACTCCAATCCTCGTGATAAGTACATAACCTGGACTGACGAGGCGACAAGGTTTATGCTTGAATGGTATATCGACCTTCGTAAGGACAAACCTGCAACTTTCAAGTTCAAGAAACAACACCACTTGCAATGTGCTGATGCTCTAAATGGCAAGTTTTTGCTTGGTGTCACTCAAACCCAAGTGGACCGACACAATCGTCAATGCAAGGAGAAGTGGGGCTGGGTGCGTCGTGCCATGGCCAATAGTGGAAATGGCCTTGACAGAACCACTTTCACATTCACACTTTCTGAGTCAGAAAAGCAAAGACTCAATGTAAGTTCTTAGTAGTTTTTTTCTCTTATTTATATCATGGTATGATTTTGAAATGAGTGGATAGCTGCTATTGTCTATATATATGTATGCTTCATATTCACTGTCTCTTGTTGTGTTTTTTTATACCTGCAACTTCTCTCATGTTTTGTGTTCATTACATCATTATTTTACTCTTTTTACCTTACCTTGTGTGCAGAAAACTACAGTCAATTATCTTACCAGACCCATTAGATTCTTTCATCAATTGGAAGAGTTATTCTCGGATCAATCTCATGCTGATGGCTCACTCGCAGTTGACCAAACCACTGTCAATGTGGATGATGGTAGTGATGACAGCAAGGATGTGAGGGAACTTGAGGGAAATCTAATTCCAGCAGACAATGATGAAGCTGACTTTAACACTATTGATCGTCGCAGTCCTAAAGTCGACTTGGATGGCAATCCATTAAACAAGAACTGCAAGTGTGCATCATCATCACCTTCCAAGAAGCCAACCAAGGGCAAAGCAAACAAGAAGGGCATGGTATCTAATGATGATATGGTAACCAGTATCAAGAAGCTAGTTGAATCCCTTGCATCCCCTATTGTGTCTGTGCAACCAATGCCACCTGCAGATCCTTACGCAAATCTTTGGAAGCGGATCAATGCCCTTACCATCCCAGCTAAGGATAAACTTGAGATTGTTGCCTATCTATCCAAGCCAGACCAAGATATCTTTCGTAGCTATCTTAACTATGCCGATGAAACAATTCTTCGAGAGTGGGTCATTAGCTACTTTGAGCCTCAGTTTCGTGAAGGTGGCAATGATGGATCTGCGGCTCCTCACTGAATTGCCACATGGTTAAATAGAGTTTGTGGCAACCTTTTGTTTATATGGCTAGGAACGCTTTAACACGTAGTGGTAGCATGGATAACATCATCATGCATATTTTTTCTATATACAGCAAACTTGGGTGCATCATGTACTGTTTGTATGGAGTGCATTTGGTGCATGGCTGGCTATTTATCTCCTAGATGGTATGGTAAAGGATGTGAACCTTATTCCGTCTATCATGTATCAGACAATATATGAGCTACTTAATGTATGAGTTTAATTATGTCATTCTGAAGTTCTGGAAATGCAGAGTTTGTGTGCGTATGTGTGTTGGTTAATTCAAAATTTTATTTTTTTGTAGCATGTGATATGTGATTGCTTGTTTACACACAAGTGTTCTTTTATTGGCTGGCATGCAATTTTCAAATTTTTAAACCAAACCAAACAAATGCCAGTCAAATGTGCCAAATATTTGGCTTCAAACCAGACGACATCCAATGGTTTTGCCAAAAAAATTGGCAAGTACTAATGGCTACAATCCAAACAGTCATGACTTGCCAATTTTTTGGTCATGCCCTGGAATTGGTATTTGGTAGGGCAAGATTGGGCTCAATCCAAACAGCCCCATAGTGTCAATAAATCCCACCACATCATCACGATGTGGTTCTTATGTATTGCCCTCAAAAGGGACTAAATAGACCCGACAGAAATCATAAAGTGACATCTCCTTATGCTCATCATATAAATAAAACTCCACCGTAGGTGGTGAGCTCCTAGAATGGAAATGAAAGTTTTGCACAAAGATATTTGTGAGCAAAAGATACTGATCGCATTGGTCGTGGAGGAAAGCGGTAAGGCCTGCCGTCTGAGCCAATTCATGAAAATCTTCATAAATCCCGGCTGCTCTTAAGAAATCCTCGGAAGGCCATTCACACGCCCGAACCTCCGCGGTGCGAGGCTGATTATACTTAGGCTTCGGTACCTTTTCCTTCGAGCTTTGGCTCGATGAGCCCCTCAAGAGTCTCCTCATCATTTTCTGAAAAATTCTGAAATTTTTAGTAACTTCAAAATAAAAGTAAACCAAACTCAATAATATTGATAGCAACTACTCCTACAAGTGCCTAGGGCCTATATCATGCATCAAAACTACTTTTGACCATATAAATTTGACATGCAAGCTCAAGAACAGGGTCACCTAAGCAGCAAAAAATTGCAATGAATAAAGCACTAGAACAAAAACTAATTGTACCAATGGAGGAGCCACATACCAAGGAACAATCTCCCAAAGCAGTTTTGTGAAAGGTGCTTTGAGCAAGGAGATCGAAAATGGCAGCAAGATGAGCTAGAACTCGTGCTTGAGATAGATATTTGTGTTTCTGGGAGGAATATGAAGTATGTGGGTGCAGGAATAAGTGGAGGAGGGCCACCATGGGCCCATGAGGCAGGGGGCGCACCCTAGAGGGTTAGGCGCGCCCTCCACCCTCGTGGGAAGGTGGTTGACCCCCTGGTGTGTTCTCAGTTCCATAAATCCTCAAATATTCTAGAAAAAATCATATTTAATTTTCAGGGCATTTGGAGAACTTTTATTTTCGAGGTATTTTTATATTGCACGGATAATCAGATAACAGACAGAAAAATATTTATTTCTATTTTATTTAATATAAATAACAGAAAGTAAAAGTGGGGTACAGAAGGTTGTGCCTTCTAGTTTCATCCATCTCATGATCATCAAAAGGAATCCACTAACAAGGTTGATCAAGTCTTGTTAACGAACTCATTCCGAATAACATGGAACCGGAGAAATTTTGAATAACACTATGTTACCTCAATGGGGATATGCACATCCCCAATAATAAGAATATCATATTTCTTCTTGATAGTAGGAAGAGGAAATTCAAAACCTCCAAATATAATCGATGGAATTTTTCCAATAGAGTTGATACTATGAACTTGAGGTTGTTTCCTCGGAAAGTGTACCGTATGCTCATTACCATTAACATGAAAAGTGTCATTGCCTTTAGTGCAATCAATAACAGCCCCTACAGTATTCAAAAAGGGTGTTCCAAGAATAATAGACATACTATCGTCCTCAGGAATATCAAGTATAACAAGGTCCGTTAAAATAGTAACATTTGCAACTACAACAGGCACATCCTCACAAATACCGACAGGTATAGCAGTTGATTTACCAGCCATTTGCAAAGATATTTCAGTAGGTGTCAACTTATTAAAATCAAGTCTACTATATCAAGAGAGAGGCATAACACTAACACCGGCTCCAAGATCACATAAAGCAGTTTTAACATAGTTTCTTTTAATGGAGCAAGGTATAGTGGGTACTCCTGGATCTCGAAGTTTCTTTGGTATTCCACCCTTAAAAGTGTAATTAGCAAGCATGATGGAAATTTCAGCTTCTGGTATCTTTCTTTTATTTGTAATAATATCTTTCATATACTTAGCATAAGGATTTGTTTTGAGCATATCGGTTAATCACATATGCAAAAAGATAGGTCTAATCATTTCAACAAAGCGCTCAAAATCCTCATCATCCTTTTTCTTGGATGGTTTGGGAGGAAAAGGCATGGGTTTCTGAACCCAAGGCCCTCTTTCTTTACCATGTTTCCTAGCAACAAAGTCTTTCTTATCACAACGCTGATTATTTGATTGTGGGTTATCAACATCAACAGCATGTTCAATTTCTATGTCATTATCATTACTAGGTTGAGCATCATCATGAACATTATTATTGACATTATCACTAGTTTCAGTTTCATTACCAGGTTGTGTTTCAGCATCAGAAATAGAAATATCATTTGGATTCTCAGGTATTTCAACAATAAGATCACTAGAAGCATGCAAAGTCCTATCATTTTTCTTTTTCTTCTTTTTAGAAGAACTAGGTGCATCTAAATTATTTCTCTGAGAATCTTGCTCAATTCTCTTAGGGTGGCCTTCAGGATACAAAGGTTCCTGAGTCACTCTACCACCTCTAGTCATAACTCTAACAGCATTATCATTATTCTTATTATTCAATTCATTGAGCAAATCATTTTGAGCTTTAATTACTTGTTCTACTTGAGTGGTAACCATAGAAGCATGTTTACTAATAAGTTTAAGTTCACTTTTAACATTAGCCATATAATCACCCAAGTGTCCAAGCATATTTGAATTGTATTTTAATTGTCTACCAAAATAAGCATTAAAATCTTCTTGCTTAGCCATAAATATATCAAACTCATCTAAGCATGGGCTAGCAAACTTAGTAAATGGGATTACAGCTTCATCATATCTATAGAGAGAATTTACCTTTACTACCTGTGTCGGGTTACCAAGACCATGAGTTTCTTCAATAGGTAAAGGATTTGGATTATATGTTTCTTCAACAGGCGGTAAATTAAGACCATGTATTTCTTCAATAGGAGGTAAATTCTTAACATCTTCAACTTTAATACATTTTTCTTTCATAGATTTCTTTACCTCTTGCATATCTTCAGGACTGAGAAATAGAATACCCCTCTTCTTCGGAGTTGGTTTAGGAATAGGTTCAGGAATTGGCTCCGGAGGTGTCCACTTATTTTCATTTGTCAACATA
Source organism: Triticum urartu (assembly GCF_056163025.1). Lineage (NCBI taxonomy): Eukaryota > Viridiplantae > Streptophyta > Magnoliopsida > Poales > Poaceae > Triticum > Triticum urartu. The sequence continues at coordinate 564,558,520 of NC_141875.1, forward strand.
TTATTCAATAGAATTTCAGCTTCATCCGGTGTTCTTTCCCTGAAAACAGAACCAACACAACTATCCAGGTAATCTCTGGAGGCATCAGTTAGTCCATTATAAAAGATATCAAGTATTTCATTTTTCTTAAGAGGATGATCAGGCAAAGCATTAAGTAATTGGAGAAGCCTCCCCCAAGCTTGTGGGAGACTCTCTTCTTCAATTTGCACAAAATTATATATATCCCTTAAAGCAGCTTGTTTCTTATGAGCAGGGAAATATTTAGCAGAGAAGTAATAAATCATATCATGGGGACTACGCACACAACCAGGATCAAGAGAATTAAACCATATCTTAGCATCACCCTTTAATGAGAACGGAAATATTTTAAGGATATAAAAGTAACGAGTTCTCTCATTTTAGTAAACAGGGTAGCTATATCATTCAATTTAGTAAGATGTGCCACAAAAGTTTCAGATTAATAACCATGAAAAGGATCAGATTCAACCAAAGTAATTATATCAGGATCAACAGAGAATTCATAATCCTTATCGGTAACAAAGATAGGTGAAGTAGCAAAAGCAGGGTCAGGTTTCATTCTAGAATTTAGAGATTGCTTAGTCCATTTAGCTAATAATCTTTCAAGTTCAGTTCTATTTTTGCAAGCTAAAATAGCTAAAGAAGCATCTTGATCAAAAACATAACCCTTAGGAATATCAAGTGGTTCTTCATCATCACTTTCATCAGTATCATCAGATTCAATATTTTCAATCTCTCAAGCCCTAGCAAGTTGTTCATCGAGAAAATCACTAAGTGGCATAGTAGTATCAGGCATAGAGGTAGTTTCATCATAAGTATCATGCATAGCAGAAGTGGCATCATCAATAACATGCGACATATCAGAACGAATAGCAGAAGCAGGTGTAGGTGTAGCAAACTTACTCATAACAGAAGGTGAATCAAGTGCAGAGCTAGATGGCAGTTCCTTACCTCCCCTCGTAGTTGAGGGATAGATCTTGGTTTTTGGATCTCCTAAGTTCTTCATAATGATAAGCAGATATATATATCCCAAGTGACTCAAATAATAGAGCTATGCTCCCCGGCAACGGCGCCAGAAAATAGTCTTGATAACCCACAAGTATAGGGGATCGCAACAGTTTTCGAGGGTAGAGTATTCAACCCAAATTTATTGATTCGACACAAGGGGAGCCAAAGAATATTCTCAAGTATTAGCAGCTGAGTTGTCAATTCAACCACACCTGGAAACTTAATATCTGCAGCAAAGTGTTTAGTAGCAAAGTAATATGATAATAGTGGTAACGGTAGCAAAAGGTAACAGTAGTAAAAGTAGTGTTTTTGGTATTTTATAGTGATGGTAGCAATAGCAACGGAAAAGTAAATAAGCGAAGAACAATATATGGAAAGCTCGTAGGCAATGGATCGGTGATGGAGAATTATGCCGGATGCAGTTCATCATGTAACAGTCATAACCTAGGGTGACACAGAACTAGCTCCAGTTCATTGATATAATGTAGGCATGTATTCCGAACATTGTCATACGTGCTTATGGAAAAGAACTTGCATGACATCTTTTGTCCTACCCTCCCGTGGCAGCGGGGTCCTTACGGAAACTAAGGGATATTAAGGCCTCCTTTTAATAGAGAACCGGAACAAAGCATTAACACATAGTGAATACATGAACTCCTCAAACTACGGTCATCACCGGTAAGTATCCCGATTACTGTCACTTCGGGGTTAACGGATCATAACACATAATAGGTGGCTATAGACTTGCAAGATAGGAACAAGAACACTCATATATTGATGAAAACATAATAGGTTCAGATCTGAAATCATGGCACTCGGGCCCTAGTGACAAGCATTAAGCATAGCAAAGTCATAGCAACATCAATCTCAGAACATAATGGACACTAGGGATCAAACCCTAACAAAACTAACTCGATTACATGATAGATCCCATCCAACCCATCACTGTCCAGCAAGCCTATGATGGAATTACTCACGCACGGCGGTGAGCATCATGAAATTGGTGATGGAGGATGGTTGATGATGACGATGGCAACGGATTCCCCTCTCCAGAGCCCCGAACGGACTCCAGATCAGCCCTCCCGAGAGGTTTTAGGGCTTGGCGGCTGCTCCGTATCGTAAAACGCGATGATTTCTTCTCTCTGATTTTTTTCTCCTCGAAACTCAATATATGGAGGTGGAGTTCGAGTCGGAGAGGCAACAGGGGGCCCACAAGGTAGGGGGCGCGCCCCCCACCCTCGTGGCAATGTGGTGGCCCCCCTGGCCTTCATCTTTGGCAGGTATTTTTCTTATTTTCTGAAAAGTGTCTCCGTGAAGTTTCAGGCCATTCCGAGAATGTTTGCTCCTGCACATAAATAACACCATGGTAATTTTGCTGAAAACAGCGTAAGTCCGGGTTAGTTCCATTCAAATCATGCAAGTTAGAGTCCAAAACAAGGGCAAAAGTGTTTGGAAAAGTAGATACGTTGGAGACGTATCATGATATAGTTCCTCTCTCATTATAATTGCAAGTAGGAGCAGCAAGCACATGCGTATTATACTCATCAAAATCATCATGTGTAGTAGTAAAAGGCAACCCATCAATGTAATCCTTAATAAGGGCAAACTTCTCCGATATAATGTAGTCCGGAGAATTCAAAAATATAATAGGACTATCATGCGTGGGTGCAATAGCAACAATTTCATGTTTAACATAAGGAACTATAGCAAGTTCATCTCCATAAGCATAATTCATATTGGCATCTTGGCCACAAGCATAGCAAGCATCATCAAAAAGGGATATTTCAAAAGAATCAATGGGATCATAGCAATTATCATAGTATTTATCCTTCGGTAAGCATGATGGGAAATTAAACAATGTATGAGTTGAAGAGTTACTCTCATTAGAAGGTGGGCACTGGTGATCAATCCGCTCTTCCTCCTTTTGTTCTTCCCTCTCCTCCTCATCTTTTTCATCCAATGAGCTCACATTTTCATCCATTTCTTCTTCCATAGATTCCTGCAAAATATTAGTCTCTTCTTGCACAGCGGAGACTTTCTTAATAAGCGCATTAATATAGGAATTATATTCATAATTATCATAGCAATATTTTAGAATAGCTAAGTTTTCAGGCCTATAAACATCATCATCCAAAGCTTCATACTTTTCAAACAAAGATTCAATTTCATAAGCACCATTAAAAGCAACAAATTCTTCTATTTGTTCCACATCATAGTAATCATATATACCATTAGCATAAGAAGCTAAGGTTTCATTATCATTAAATTCACATGAAAAGGGAAGGTGTGGAGCCTTCATCCTAGAGCAACAAGTATAATCATATCTCAAGCATAGTTGCCTAGCATACCAATTCAATATATGAATTTGATCCCATAATAGTTTCCCTTTTTGTGTCAAGCGATAATCCCTAAAGTATTCACGTTGATCCAACGTCATTCCCATTACATAATTGAATGGGGTTTTCTCAGGATTATTAAAGTAGTACATAATATCTTTCACATAACCAGCATCGAGGGTTTTAGGAGGTTCCTCATCTCCATGAGTAGCAAGTACACCTAATTTTTTTGGTATTTCGTGTTCCATATCCATAACTAAAGATAGAGGACAACTAATAACAACAAATAAAAATTACTTAGTGATAAAGCAAACAAGCACACATGAGAATATTCACCCCACGCTATTGCTCCCCGGCAACAGCGCCAGAAAAAGGTCTTGATAACCCACAAGTATAGGGGATCGCAACAGTTTTCGATAAGTAAGAGTGTCGAACCCAACGAGGAGCTAAAGGTAGAACAAATATTCCCTCAAGTTCTATCGACCACCAATACAACTCTACACACGCTTGACGTTTGCTTTACCTAGAACAAGTATGAAACTAGAAGTACTTTGTAGGTGTTGTTGGATAGGTTTGCAAGATAATAAAGATTACGTAAATAAAAAGTAGGGGTTGTTTAGGTAAAGACACAACTAAGTTAGTTTTAGTAAAGAGCTTTTTGTTACGAGAAAGCTATTTGTCCCTAGGCAATCGATAACTAGACCGGTAATCATTATTGCAATTTTATATGAGGGAGAGGCATAAGCTAACATACTTTCTCTACTTGGATCATATGCACTTATGATTGGAACTCTAGCAAGCATCCGCAACTGCTAAAGATCATTAAGGTAAAACCCAACCATAGCATTAAATTATCAAGTCCTCTTTATCCCATACGCAAACAACCTACTTACTCGGGTCTGTGCTTCTGTTCACTCACGCCACCCACCATAAGCAAATCATGAGCATATTGCAAACCCTACATCGGGGATCCCTCACGCTTGCGCGACACGGAGAGGACCATAGGACAACACCAATAATAAAACATGCAACTCAAACCAATCTTGATCATCAAATAGCCCATAGGACAAAACGGATCTACTCAAACATCATAGGATAGCCATACATCATAGGGAAATAATATATAGCGTTGAGCACCATGTTTAAGTAGAGATTACAGCGGGTAAGAGAGATGTTACACCGCTGCATAGAGGGGGGGAAGAGTTGGTCATGATGGCAGTGAAGTTGTTGGTGAAGATTGCGGTGATGATGATAGCCCCCGGTGGCACACCGGTGTCACCGGAAGCGAGGGGGAGAGAGCACCCCTCCTTCTTCTTCTTCCTTGACCTCCTCCCTAGATGGGAGAAGGGTTTCCCCTCTGGTCCATGGACTCCATGGCGTGGGAGGGGCGAGAGCCCCTCCGAGATTGGATATGTCTCTCTGTCTCTCTCTATTTCTGCGTTCCTAGATTCTACCCTTTCACCGTTTCTTATATTCCCGGAGATCCGTAACTCCGATTGGGCTGACATTTTAACACGATCTCTATCCGGATATTAGCTTTCTTGCGGTGAAAGAAGGGCACCAACCGCCTTGCGAGGTGGCCACGAGGGTCAGTGGCGCGCCTGCCCCCTGGGGTGCGCCCCCTGCCTCGTGGCCCCCTCGGGCATCGTCTCGCGTGGATTTTTCTTCCCAAAAATCATATGTATTCCAAAAAAATCTCCGGCAGTTTTTATCCCGTTTGGACTCCGTTTGATATGGATATTCTGTGAAACAAAAAACATGCAACATACAGGAACTGACACTGGGCACTGGATCAATATGTTAGTCCCAAAAATAGTATAAAAAGTTGCCAAAAGTATATGAAAGTTGTAGAATATTGGCATGGAACAATCAAAAATTATATATACGACGGAGACGTATCAAGTGCGCAAAATGGGTATAGACCCCTCGAGGATCAAATCCACCAAAACCACCTTTAAAGGTGTCATCCCAGGTGTAGAGGTCTGTTGCACAGGCTCAATCACACTGGAAGTGGTCTTCGGATCTCCGGACAACTTCCGAAGCGATGAGTTAACCTTCAATATCGTCCCCTTCCGCAGTGGCTATCACGCACTGCTCAAACGAACTGCATTTGCCAGATTCAATGCGGTACCACATTATGCATACCTCAAGCTCAAAATGCTAGGACCTCGCGGGGTTATAACAGTTAATGGAAACACAGAACGCTCGCTCCACACAGAGGAGCACACTGCGGCTCTCGCAACAGAAGCGCAAAGCAGCCTTATGAGGCAAACTGCCAATTCGGCGAAAAAGACCCTAGACACCTTCAAGCGAGTCCAGAGTACCCTACAAGAGGATCGCCGGGCACGTTTAGAGCTCACCAAGCAATTCGGCCTCCGTCCTAGTCCCAGTCAAGCGGCGAAATTTGTGCCGCGCGTACATAATTACGCACTCAAGATACCACGGGCATAGGCGTAGGCACGGCCATGGCATGGCCCACAATGCGGCTCAACTGCTTCAGGACCCGTATACCTTTAACATTTTCTTCCTTTCAGGCCCCTATTCTCTGAAGGCCCTCTCCGATTGTCTGATTATCGGACCCGTCACGGGAAGGAAACACCAAGGAAGCAAGAAGCTTTCACATACAAGGGAATCCTCTGATAACGATCAATATACCTATTCTGCATACCCACACGCAGCTTGACCTTGGATAGGACATGTCAAATAGTCCTATCTTTTACTTATTGCACTACATGTATGCATACGCTTTGACGTATCATCTAAATAACAATGTACATCATTAGCTCATTATTGCATTCCTTTATCTTTTTTCCCTGTCTGCTTACTTATGACAAATCGCACCCGTACATTCTGATACGACCAGTGCTCCAGGAGCTTCAGTCTACCCCATAACACGGCATGAAAAGTCTGAATACTTCCGACAGTGTTGCACCCCGAACTTATAGCATTATATGCATCAGCTCCGAATCATGTCTTGGGTCAATAGTTGGGTTTTCCCGGCTCCCATGTTTTGGTACCTTACGTTCCACTATATCGGCTAAGGTAGCACTGGGAGAACTACTGCGATTGTGTCCCGATTCTTCCGGACGAGCACCTCAGTAGAGAAAGCCAAAAACTGACTGTCATGATGCGGCGAGAGCTGGTCGTTGTTCGAGAGGTCTCAAATCCTTAAAGATTTTTCCGCTTCGGGCGAGGAGTCGGCCTTGTGCGATTTAGGCGTACATAGCACCCCAAGTTCGGCCTTCCGAATACTAGGGGCTTCGCCAAAATTTAAAATTGTAGACTTCTATGACTAAGTGAGAGTGATAAAGCTTTATAGTCTGATTGCCTGGTTCATTGCGCTGAACACCTCCTTCCCAGGACCCAAAACTGGGATAAAGAGTGGTTAGGTTTATCTCGAACACCTCAGTACTAGTTACATGGGGGCAGAAGCCGACGACTGACCAACTCTCAAATTTTATAAACAGCCGCACAGAAGGTAATATTTTAAATTAACAAGTGTTACATAGCGCACATGAACTCGTTCCACATTACAGGATCACATGAGTACATTCATTCAAATATTACATCCTTAGCACATTCCTCTGCCACAATGCGAGCACCCTTTAGGACACTGTCATAATACTTTTCAGGGTGGCGATGCTCCTTGCCCTCCGGCGGCCCCTCCTTCACCAGCTTTTCGGCGTCCATCTTTGCCCAGTGCACTTTTGCCCGGGCAAAAGCCCTGCACGCACCCTCAATGCAGACGGACCACTTTATGACTTCAAACCGTGGGCAGGCATTCACAAGCCGCCTTACCAGGACAAAATAGCTGCCAGGCAGGGGCTCGCCAGGCCACATCCGGACTATGAGGCCCTTCATGGCCAGTTCGGCCACCTTGTGAAGCTCGGCCAGTTGCTTCAACTGGTCGCTCAAGGGCATCGGATGTTCGGTCCCAGTATACTGAGACCAGAACAACTTCTCCGTCAAGCTCCCTTCCTCGGCCAGGTAGAACTCCGCGGCATCCGGCACACTGCTGGGTAGATCTGCGAACGCTCCCGGAGAGCTCCGAATTCGGGTAAGTAAAAGGAAAGTTTCCTTCACATGCTTGCTTTGCATAATGAATGCCTTACCCGCCGCTATCTTCTTGACCACCTCAATTTCCTCGAGGGCATTTTGGGCTTCGGCCTTGGCATTTTGTGCGTTCTTGAGGGCCTTCACAAGCTCAGACCCTTGCGTCTTAGAGTCACGCTCCAAGGACTTGTACTTCTTGACAAACTCCTGGAGCTCTTGCTGAACCTCGCCGACTCGGGCCTCTTGCTTCTCGCGCTCGGCGCGCTCCTTGGCCACTTTGCCTTCGGCCTCGGATAATGCCTTCTTCAGGGCCACCACTTCGCTCGTGGCCCCTAGCAAAATTCATGACGATCTTGTGATCTAACAAACACTTTCCTTTTTCTTTATCAATAAACAGACGATGTATTGCTTACCTTTATTCTCTTCGAGCTACCTCTTGGTAAGCCTGAGCTCTTCCTCGGACCGCTCAAGGTCCCGCTTTAGTGCGGAGACCTCCGCCATGCGAGCAGCAGCGGCTAGCAGTGAAGCCTGCTTATTCACACAGACATATTCTGATTAGACTCATGTGATTATTATTTGATCCTCTGTTCGGCCTTTCTTTGCGAACACCAAACAGAGCATCACGGGCTACTGTCTATGTTGTAACATTTTCTCATAATTTTATTACTTACCTCAAAGCCTATTAGGAGGCTGGCACAGGCTTCAGTTAGTCCGCTTTTGGCAGACCGAACCTTCTTGACCACCGCACTCATGATAGTGCGGTGCTCTTCGTCAATGGAAGCGCCACGAAGCGCTTCCAGCAAATTGTCCGATGCCTCTGGATGGACAGAGGCCATCGGCACGGATGGCTTGCCCCCCTTGGCGAGGGGTCGCTTGACAGAATCCGGAACCACTGGAGGTTCCAGCACAGTATTCGGCTGGGGGCTAGACTTGCTGCCCCGGGCATTAGAGCCCATGGGAGTCTTGCCCCTCGTGCGCCCAGCGTCTGGAATGTCGCCTTGGGGCGCCTCCAGAACTGTCCCCCTTGGTCCAGTACCCTTTGAGACAACACCTCGACGTTGTCCGTAGGGCGGGGGGAGGAGGCGGTCAGGAGTGAATCGTTGTTCATCTCCGACGGGCCCAAAGACTGATCCGAAGAGGATACATCGATATGGGCTTTGGATGGGCTGCATGATCATGTGCGGCGTGATAAGAAGCAATAAAATAAAACATACCAAGAACTATTATGGTATCCGGATACTTACGACTTCGCAAGGGGCTTGTTCCTGGGTAACCACTCCTCGTCGCTAAAAGCGGCCGCCGTGGAGCAGTCCGGAAGGAGAGTCCTTCCCTTCTTGGACCCTTCGGCCTCCCCTGATGGGGCGGCCTTCCTTTTCTTGTCTCCCTCGGCTGGGAGGGGAGAAATTTCCTCTTCCTCCTCCTCGTTTTCGTGGGAGGAGGGCACCTCCGTGTTATCGGACGATGAGTCCGATACGACCTTGCGCCGGAGACCTTTCCTGGTCCCCATGGCCTTCCTCTTGGCCTTCTTCTCCGGCGCCTCATAGGGCGCCAGAACCAGCATCTCCGTTAAGAGAGCCCTTGCTGGATCTTCGGGCAGTGGGGCCGGACAATCAATCCGCTCCGCTATCGTGACCCAGTCCTGTTAAATGGCGTGGAGGCTTAGATCCCCCACATGATTATACTGGGGAAAGAAACATCTTACGAGATATAAGGAGCTCACTGGATTGGTAGGGAGCTTCGCGCTGAGTCTGCGATCCTCGGTAAGGGGAGGAGGTACCTCGGCGGACTTGAACAACACCTTCCATATGCCCTAGTGCGTCGTGTCGAAGAGCTCTTGCAGCGTCTGGTGCTTAGCCGGGTCGAACTCCCACATATTGAATGCCCGTCTTTGACACGGGAGGATCCGGCGGAAGAGCGTGACCTGTACCACATTGACAAGCTTGATTTTCTTGCTTATCATGTTTTTAACACAGTTCTGGAGTCCGGTCAGCTCCACCGATGAACCCCAGGATAGGCCCTTCTCTTTCCAGGAGGTGGGTCGCATGGGGATGCCAGATCGAAATTCGGGGGCCGTCACCAAGTTGGTGTCAGGCGGCTCGGTGATGTAGAACCACCCCGATTGCCACCCCTTCATGGTCTCCACATAGGAGCCTTCGAGCCAAGTGACGTTGGGCATTTTTCCCACCATGGTGCCTCCGCACTCCGCTAGCTGGCCGACCACCACCTTCGGTTTAACGTTGAAGGTCCTCAGCCACAGGCCGAAGTGGGGCTTGATGCGCAGGAAGGCCTCGCACATGACGATAAACGCTGAGATGTTGAGAATTAAATTGGGAGCCAGATCGTGGAAGTCCAGCCCGTAGTAGAACATGAGCCCGCGGACAAATGGGTGGAGGGGAAATCCCAACCCACGGACGAAATGGGTAAGGAATACAACCCTTTCCTGCGGTTCGGGGGTAGGGACGATCTGCCCCGTGTCTGGGAGCCGGTGCGCGATATCTGCGGCCAGGTATCCGGCTTCCCGGAGCTTCGTAATGTTCTCCTCCATAACAGAGGAGACCATCCACTTGCCTCCCACTCCGGACATCTTTGGAGTGGTTTTGGGGAGAAAATGTGAACTTGGGCGCTGGAGCTCGAGTGCGCGAGAATGGATGGGCAGGGAAGAAGAAGGCATGGGTGAAAAGGAGGAGTCCTTGTCCCTTTATAAGGGCGGAAGAAACTATGTGCCTCCCCACCTGCCTGGTAAACTCGCTTATTCCCCAAGCATCGTGATTGATGGCGCGGTTGGGTTAACCACACCCGTATTGATGAGAATCCCGTGATAAGGGGACACGATCTCTGCTTCGACAAGATGTGCCAAGAAAACCGCCTCGCAATATGTGTAGTAGCTGGTTGAGAAAAATGGTTCGAATAATGACCGGGCCATGGCATGATGTCACGTTATGAAAAGTTGTCAGCAGATTAGATTTGTGGAAATATTATACTCTCTACGGTGGTATGTGGAATTTGTTTTGCAGAGCTGGACACTATCCTTGTGTTCGAAATCTTCTATGGTGCATTCGGAGGAGGAACCCGCCTTGCAATGCCGAAGACAATCTATGCGCCAGACTCATCGTCATTGAAGCCTGGTTCAGGGGCTACTGAGGGAGTCCTGGATTAGGGGGTCCTCGGACTGCCGGACTATATACTTTGGCTGGACTGTTGGACTATGAAGATACAAGATTGAAGACTTCGTCCCGTGTCCGGGTGGGACTCTCCTTTGCGTGGAAGGCAAGCTTGGCAATTCTGATATGTAGATCTCCTCCCTTGTAACCGACTCTGTGTAACCCTAGCCCCCTCCGGTGTCTATATAAACCGGAGGGTTTAGTCCGTAGGACAACAACAATCATAATCATAGGCTAGCTTCTAGGGTTTAGCCTCTATGATCTCGTGGTAGATTAACTCTTGTAATACTCATATCATCAAGATCAATCAAGCAGGAAGTAGGGTATTACCTCCATCGAGAGGGCCCGAACTTGGGTAAACATTGTGTCCCCCGCCTCCTGTTACCATCCGCCTTAGACGCACAGTTCGGTACCCCCTACCCGAGATCCGCTGATTTTGACACCGACACGGCTTTCTCTCGAGAATCGCTCCATGCTCGATACTTCTTGTATTGGATCTTTTATGATGAAGACTATTGAATTCGAATGGGATTTATTGTAAAGAATTAAACACAACTCTGAAGATTGGGATCTCGACGAAGGTAAGGAGTCAGGTATAACACCTTATTTTGATTGTGTTAAATCTTTTATGGATACCGATGCTTTCCGTGAATTTAGCACTAAATATGGACTTGACTCTGAGATAGTAGCTTCTTTCTGTGAATCCTTTGCTACTCATGTTGATCTCCCTAAGGAGAAGTGGTTTAAATATAATCCTCCAATTGAAGTAAAAGTAGTTGCACCTATTAAAGTTGAAGAAAATACTATCACTTATGTTGTTCCTACTCCTTTTATTGAGAAACCACCTTTCCCTGCTAGAATAAAGGATCATGCTAAAGCTTCAACTATGGTTCGTAAGAGTAATACCAGAATGCCTACTCCTTATGAGCAAATTAAAGTTGAACCTAGTGTTGCTATGGTTAAAGATCTCTTGGCCGATAATATTGATGGGAATGTTATTTACTTCTGTGAATCTGCTAGAATTGCTAGACCCGATACTAAAAATAAACATAGACCTATTGTAGGCATGCATGTTATTTTTGTTAAAATAGGAGATCATTGCTATCATGGCTTATGTGATATGGGTGCTAGTGCAAGTGCAATAGCTCATTCCTTATATAAATAAATTATGCATGATAACCTGCTGAGATAGAGGAAATTGATGTTACAATTAAGCTTGCCAATAGAGACATTATTTCAACAGTTGGGATTGTTAGAGATGTTGAAGTCTTGTGTGGGAAAGTTAAATATCCTGCTGATTTTCTTGTTCTTGGTTCCCCACAAGATAACTTTTGTCCCTTTATATTTGGTAGAACCTTCTTGAATACTGTTAATGCTAAGATATATTGCAAAAAGGATGTTGTTACTATTGGGTTGGGGGATATGTCTCATGAGTTTAATTTTGCTAAATTTCGTATTCAACCTCATGATAAAGAATTGCCTAGTAAAGATGAAATTATTGGTCTTGCTTTTATTGTTGTGCCTCCTAATGATCCTTTAGAACAATATTTGCTAGACCATGAAAATGATATGTTCATGAATGAAAGAAGGGAAATAGATGAAGTATTATTTAAACAAGGACCTATTTTGAAACACAACTTGCCTGTTGAAATCTTAGGGGATCCTCCTCTACCCAAGGGCGATCCCGTGTTTGAGCTTAAAACTTTACCTGATACTCTTAAATATGCTTATCTTGATAAGAAAGAGATATATCCTGTTATTATTAGTGCTAACCTTTCAGAGCATGAAGAAAAGAAATTATTGAAAACTCTGAAGAAGCACCGTGCTGCTACTGGATATACTCTTGATGATCTTAAGGGCATTAGTCCCACTTTATGCCAGCACAAAATAAAATTGGAGAAAGACGTGAAACCGGTTGTTGATCACCAACGACGGTTAAATCCTAAGATGAAAGAAGTGGTAAGAAAAGAAATACAAAAGCTTTTGGAGGGAGGTATAATCTATCCCGTTACTGATAGTCAGTAGGTGAGTCATGTCCATATTGTGTCCCTAAGAGGGGAGGTATTACTGTTGTTCCTAATGATAAAGATGAATTGATCCCACAAAGAATTGTTACAGGTTATAGAATGGTAATTGATTTCCGCAAATTTAATAAAGCTACTAAAAAGATCATTACCCTTTACCTTTTATTGATCAAATGCTAGAAAGATTATCCAAACATACACATTTTTGCTTTCTAGATGGCTATTCTGGTTTCTCTCAAATACCCGTGTCAAAAGAGGATCAAGAAAAGACAACTTTACTTGCCCTTTCGGTACCTTTGCTTATAGACATATGCCTTTTGGTTTATGCAATGCACCTGCTACTTTTCAAAGATGTATGACTGCTATATTCTCTGACTTTCGTGAAAAGATTGTTTTGGTTTTCATGGATGATTTCTCCGTTTATGGAACTTCTTTCGATGATTACTTAAGCAACCTTGATCGAGGTTTGCAGAGATGTGAAGAAACTAATCTTGTCTTGAATTGGGAGAAGTGCCACTTTATGGTTAATGAAGGTATTGTCTTGGGGCATAAAATTTCTGAAAGAGGTATTGAAGTTGATAAAGCTAAAGTTGATGCTATTGAAAAGATGTCATGTCCTAAGGACATTAAAGGTATAAGAAGTTTCCTTGGTCATGCCGGTTTTTATAGGAGGTTCGTTAAAGACTCTTCTAAATTTTCTAGGCCTCTGACTAATCTCTTACAAAAGGATGTTCCTTTTGTCTTTGATGATGATTGTGTGGAAGCATTTGATATACTTAAGAAAGCCTTGATTTCTGCACCTATTGTTCAGCCACCTGATTGGAACTTACCATTTGAAATTATGTGTGATGCTAGCGATTATGCTATAGGTGCTGTTCTAGGACAAAGAGTTGATAAGAAATTAAATGTTATCCAATATGCTAGTAAAACTCTAGGCAGTGCTCAAAGAAATTATGCTACTTCTGAAAAAGAATTTTTAGCAGTTGTATTTGCTTGTGATAAGTTCAGGCCTTACGTTGTTGATTCTAAAGTAACTGTTCACACTGATCATGCTGCTATTAAATATCTTATGGAAAATAAAGATGCTAAACCTAGACTTATTAGATGGGTTCTCTTGCTTCAAGAATTTGATTTGCATATTATTGATAGAAAGGGAGCTGAGAATCCCGTTGCAGACTTGTCTAGGTTAGAGAATGTTCTTGATGACCCACTACCTATTGATGATAGCTTTCCTCATGAACAACTAGATGTCATAAATGCCTCTCGTACTGCTCCATGGTATGCTGATTATGCTAATTATATTATTGCTAAATTTATACCACCTAGTTTCACATACCAGAAAAAGAAAAAGTTCTTCTATGATATAAGGCATTACTTTTGGGATGACCCACACCTTTATAAAGAAGGAGTAGATGTTTTTATTAGACATTGTGTACCTGAGCATGAACAGGAACAGATCCTACGCAAGTGTCACTCTAAGGCTTATGGAGGACACCACGCTGGAGATAGAACTGCACACAAGGTATTGCAATCCGGTTTTTATTGGCCTACTCTCTTCAAAGATGCCCGTAAGTTTGTTTTGTCTTGTGATGAATCTCAAAGAATTGGTAATATTAGTAGATATCAAGAAATGCCAATGAATTATTCACTTGTTATTGAACCATTTGATGTTTGGGGATTTGATTATATGGGACGGTTTCCTTCCTCTAATGGGTACACACATATTTTAGTTGCTGTTGATTACGTTACTAAGTGGGTAGAAGCTATTCCAACTAGTAGTCCTGATCATAACACCTCTATTAAGATGCTTAAAGAAGTTATTTTTCTGAGGTTTAGAGTCCCTAGATACTTAATGACTGATGGTGGTTCACATTTTATTCATGGTGCCTTTCGTAAAATGCTTGCTAAGTATGATGTTAATCATAGAATTGCATCTCCTTATCACCCACAGTCTAGTGGTCAAGTAGAATTGAGCAATAGAGAGCTTAAATTAATTTTGCAAAAGACTATTAATCGATCTAGAAAGAATTGGTCCAAGAAACTTGATGATGCATTATGGGCTTATAGAACTGCATACAAGAATCCTATGGGTATGTCTCCGTATAAAATGGTTTATGGTAAAGCTTGTCACTTACCTCTTGAACTAGAACGTAAAGCATATTGGGACATTAAAGAGCTCAATTATGACTTCAAACTTGCCGGTGAGAAGAGGCTTTTTGGCATTAGCTCACTTGATGAATGGAGAACCCAGGCCTATGAGAATGCCAAATTGTTTAAAGAAAAAGTGAAAAGATGGCATGATAAAAGGATACAAAAGCGTGAGTTTAATGTAGGTGATTATGTATTGTTATATGCTACCTCTTGAGCATTGCGTTGGTTTTCCCTTGAAGAGGAAAGGGTGGTGCAGTAAAGCAGCGTAAGTATTTCCCTCAGCTTTTGAGAACCAAGGTATCAATCCAGTAGGAGACCACGTGTGAGTCACCTCGTACCAACAAAAACAAATAAGAACCTCGCAACCAACGTGATAAAGGGGTTGTCAATCCCTTCACGACCACTTGCAAGAGTGAGATCTGATAGAGATGATAATAATAAGATAAGTATTTTTGGTATTTTTATGATATAGATTGAAAGTAAATATTGCAAATTAAAATAGATTGGAAACTTGTATGACGGAAAATTGACCCGGGGGCCATAGGTTTCACTGGTGGCTTCTCTCAAGATAGCATAAGTATTACGGTGGGTGAACAAATTAATGTCGAGCAATTGATAGAAAAGTGAATAATTATGAGAATATCTATGTATGATCATGTATATAGGCATCACGTCCGTGACAAGTAGACCGACTCCTGCATGCATCTACTACTATTACTCCACACATCGACCGCTATCTAGCATGCATCTAGAGTATTAAGTTTATAAGAACAGAGTAACGCCTTAAGCAAGACGACATGATGTAGAGGGATAAACTAATGCAATATGATATAAACCCCATATTTTTATCCTCGATGGCAACAATACAATACGTGTCATTTCCCTTTCTGTCACTGGGATCGAGCACCGCAAGATTGAACCCAAAGCTAAGCACTTCTACCATTGCAAGAAAGATCAATCTGGTAAGCCAAACCAAACTAATAATTCGAAGAGACTTGCAAAGATAAACCAATCATACATAAGAGAATTCAGAGAAGATTCAAATATTGTTCATAGATAAATTTGATCATAAACCCACAATTCATTGGATCTCGACAAACACACCACAAAAGAAGATTACATCGAATAGATCTCGAGAATCGAGGAGAACTTTGTATTGAGATCCAAAGAGAGAGAAGAAGCCATCTAGCTAATAACTATGGACCCGAAGGTCTGAGGTAAACTACTCACACATCATCGGAGGGGCCATGGAGTTGATGTAGAGGCCCTCCATGATCAATGCCCCCTCCGGCGGAGCTCCGAAAAAGGCCCCAAGATGGGATCTCTTGGGTACAGAAGGTTGCGGTGGTGGAAATAGGGTTTCGTGGTGCTCCTGGATGTTTGCGGGGTATATGGATATATATATATAGGAGGAAGAAGTAGGTCGGTGGACCAACGATAGGCCCACGAGGGTGGAGGGCATGCCCAGGGGGGGTGGGCGCGCCCCTGCCTCATGGCCTCCTCGATTGTTTCTTGACGTCCACACCAAGTCTTCTGGATCACGTTTGTTCCAAAAATAACACTCCCGAAGGTTTCATTCCGTTTGGACTCCGTTTGATATTCCTTTTTGGCGAATCACTAAAATAGGCAAAAAAACAGCAATTTGGGCTGGGCCTCTAGTTAATAGGTTAGTCCCAAAAATAATATAAAAGTGTAAAAATAAGACCATTAACATCCAAAATAGATAATATAATAGCATGGAGCAATCTACAATTATAGATACGTTGGAGACGTATCAAGCATCCCCAAGCTTAATTCCTGCTCGTCCTCGAGTAGCTAAATAATAAAAACAGAATTTCTGATGTGGAATGCTTCCTAACATATTTCTCAATGTATTTTTTTTTCTTTATTGTTGCATGAATGTTCAGATCCGAAAGATTCAAGATAAAAGTTTAATATTGACATAGAAATAATAATACTTCAAGCATACTAACTAAGCAATTATGTGTTCTCAAAATAACATGGCCAAAGAAAGTTATCCCTACAAAATCATATAGTCTGGCTATGCTCTATCTTCATCACACAAAATATTAAATCATGCACAACCCCGATGACAAGCCAAGCAATTGTTTCATACTTTTGATGTTCTCAAACATTTCAATTTTCACGCAATATATGAGCGTGAGCCATGGATATAACACTATGGTGGAATAGAATGGTGGTTGTGGAGAAGACAAAAAAGGAGAAGATAGTATCACATCAACTAGGCGTATCAATGGGCCATGGAGATGCCCATCAATATATATCAATGTGAGTGAGTAGGGATTGCCATGCAACGGATGCACTAGAGCTATAAGTGTATGAAAGCTCCAACTGAAACTAAGTGGGTGTGCATCCAACTTGCTTGCTCATGAAGACCTAGGGCATTTGAGGAAGCCCATCATTGGAATATACAAGCCAAGTTATATAATGAAAATTCCCACTAGTATATGAAAATGATAACTCCCTCGCAAAAAAAAGTGATAACTCAAGAGACTCTCTATATGAAGAACATGGTGCTACTTTGCAGCACAAGTGTGGAAAAAGGATAGTAACATTGTCCCTTCTCTCTTTTTCTCTCATTTTTTTTCTTTTTTTATTTGGGCCTTTTTTGGCCTCTTTTCTCTTTTTTTTTTATTTTTTTTTTTTCGTCCGGAGTCTCATCCCGACTTGTGGGGGAATCATAGTCTCCATCATCCTTTCCTCACTAGGACAATGCTCTAATAATGATGATCATCACACTTATTTTTACTTACAACTCAATAATTACAACTCAATACTTAGAACAAAATATGACTCTATGTGAATGCCTCCGGTGGTGTACCAGGATATGCAATGAATCAAGAGTGACATGTATGAAAGAATTATGAACGGTGGCTTTGCCACAAATACGATGTCAACTACATGATCATGCAAAGCAATATGACAATGATGAAGTGTGTCATAATAACAGAACGGTGGAAAGTTGCATGACAATATATCTCGGAATGGCTATGGCAATGCCATAATAAATAGGTATCATGGCTGTTTTGAGGAAGGTATATGGTGGGTTTATGGTACCGGCAAAAGTTGCGCGGTACTAGAGAGGCTAGCAAATGTGGAAAGGTGAGGGTGCGTATAATCCATGGACTCAACATTAGTCATAAAGAACTCACGTACTTATTGCAAAAATATATTAGTTATCGAAACAAAGTACTACGCGCATGCTCCTAGGGGGATAGATTGCTAGGAAAATACCATCGCTCGTCCTCGACCGCCACTCATAAGGAAGGCAATCAATAAATAAACCATGCTCCGACTTCATCACATAATGGTTCACCATACATGCATGCTACTGGAATCACAAACTTCAACACAAGTATTTCTCAAATTCACAACTACTCAAATAGCATGGCTCTAATATCACCATCTCCATATCTCAAAACAATTATCAAGTATCAAACTTTTCTTAGTATTCAATGCACTTATAAGAAAGTTTTTATTATGCCTAAAAGCAAATTGCCATGTTGTTCTCAAGGACCCTCAAAATAATATAAGTGAAGCATGAGAGATCAATTATTTCTATAAAATAAAACCACCACCGTGCTCTAAAATATATAAGTGAAGCACTAGAGCAAAGAACTATATAGCTCAAAAGATATAAGTGAAGCACATAGAGTATTCTAATAAATTCTAATTCATATGTGTCTCTCTCAAAAGGTGTGTACAGCAAGGATGATTGTGGTAAACTAAAAATCAAAGACTCAAATCATACAAGATGCTCCAAGCAAAACACATATCATGTGGCGAATAAAAATATAGCTCCAATTAAAGTTACCGATGAACGAAGACAAAAGAGGGGATGCCTTCCGGGGCATACCCAAGCTTAGGCTTTTTGTTGTCCTTGTATTTTACATTGGGGTGCCTTGGGAATTCCCAAGCTTAGGATCTTGCCACTCCTTGTTCCATAATCCATCAAATCTTTATCCAAAACTTGAAAACTTCACAACACAAAACATAACAGAAAAATCTCGTGAGCTCCGTTAGCGAAAGAAAACAAAACACCACTTCAAGGTACTGTAATGAACTCATTCTTTATTTATATTGGTGTTAAACCTACTGTATTCCAAATTCTCTATGGTTTATAAACTCTTTTACTAACCATAGATTCATCAAAATAAGCAAACAACACACGAAAAACAGAATCTGTCAAAAACAGAACAGTCTATAGTAATCTGTAACTAACGCAAACTTCTGGAACCTCAAAAATTCTAAAATAAATTTCTGGACGTGTGGGATTTATCTATTAATCATCTGAAAAAATAATTAAATAAATATCACTCTCCAATAAAAAATGGCAGCAATTCTCGTGAGCGCTAAAGTTTCTATTTTTTTACAGCAAGATCAAAAAGACTTTCCCCAAGTCTTCCCAACGGTTCTACTTGGCACAAACACTAATTAAGCGCAAAAACACAACCAAAACAGAGGCTAGATAAATTATTTAATGCTAAACAGTAGCAAAAATCAAGGAATAAAAATAAAATCGGGTTGCCTCCCAACAAGCGCTTTTCTTTAAAGCCTTATAGCTAGGCATAAGATATCAACGATGCTCACATGAAAGACAAGAATTGAAGCACAAAGAGAGCATCATAAAACACGTGACGAACACATATAAGTCTAACATACTTCCTATGCATATGCATCTTATAGGTAAACAAATTATCAAGGCAGGCAAAAACTAGCATATGAAAGGAAGCGGAAAGAAACAATAGCAATCTCAACATAATGAGAGGTAATTTAGTAACATGAAAATTTCTACCATCATATTTTCCTCTCTAATAATAATTACATGTGGGATCATAAGCAAATTCAACAAAATAGCTATCACATAAAATATTTTCAACATGATCCACTTGCATGCAAAGTTGACACTCTTCCAAAATAGTGGGATTAACATTAACTAAAGTCATGACCTCTCCAAACCCACTTTTATCAAAAACTTCAAAAGATTGAACATTATTCAAATATGTGGGATCTAAAGTTGACACTCTTCCAAACCCACTTTCATTATTATTGCAAACACTATTATCAATCTCATATTCATCATGGGGAGTAAATAAATTTTCAAGATCAAAAGAAGAATCACCCCAATCATGATCATTGCAACAAGTAGAGGACATAGAAAAACTAGCATCCCCAAGCTTAGGGTTTTGCATATTATAAGCACAATTGACATTAATAGAATTTATACTATCATCATTGCAATCATACTTTCTATTCAAAGATCCATCATGAATCACTCCATAAAGTACTTCATCACAATTTTTAGATTCACGAATTTGAAGCAGAACTTCATAAAGATAATCTTGTGCACAAAACTCACTAGCAATTGGTTCATCATAACTGGATCTCTTAAAAAGATTAGCAAGCGGATGAGGATCCATAGATCTTTGGTTCTCTGTTTAGCAATAAATAAACAACTATTCCGACCAAATGAGCAAACGAGCCAAGTAATACATCAAGGCAAACAAAAAGACAAAAAGAAGAAGGGCGAATAAAACGGCAAGGGTGAAGTGGGGGAGAGGAAAACGAGAGGAAAATGGCAAATAATGTAATGCGAAGGATAAGAGTTGTGATGGGTACTTGGTATGTCTTGACTTGGCGCAGATCTCCCCGGCAACGGCACCAGAAATCCTTCTTGCTACCTCTTGAGCACTGCATTGGTTTTCCCTTGAAGAGGAAAGGGTGGTGCAGTAAAGCAACGTAAGTATTTCCCTCGGTTTTTGAGACCAAGGTATCAATCCACTAGGTGACCACGCGTGAGTCACCTCGTACCTACACAAACAAATAAGAACCTCGCAACCAACGCGATAAAGCGGTTGTCAATCCCTTCACGACCACTTGCAAGAGTGAGATCTGATAGAGATGATAATAATAAGATAAGTATTTTTGGTATTTTTATGATATAGATTGAAAGTAAAGGTTGCAAAATAAAATAGATTGGAAACTTGTATGATGGAAAATAGACCCGGGGGCCATAGGTTTCACTGGTGGCTTCTCTCAAGATAGCATAAGTATTACGGTGGGTGAACAAATTACTATCGAGCAATTGATAGAAAAGCGAATAATTATGAGAATATCTAGGTATGATCATGTATATAGGCATCATGTCCATGACAAGTAGACCGACTCCTGCATGCATCTACTACTATTAGTCCACACATCGACCGCTATCCAGCATGCATCTAGAGTATTAAGTTCATAAGAACAGAGTAACGCCTTAAGTAAGATGACATGATGTAGAGGGATGAACTCATGCAATATGATATAAACCCCATCTTTTTATCCTCAATGGAAACAATACAATACGTGTCGTTTCCCTTTCTGTCACTGGGATCGAGCACCGCAAGATTGAACCCAAGGCTAAGCACTTCTCCCATTGCAAGAAAGATCAATCTAGTAGGCCAAACCAAACTGATAATTCGAAGAGACTAGCAAAGATAAACCAATCATACATAAAAGAATTCAGAGAGGATTCAAATATTGTTCATAGATAAACTTGATCATAAACCCACAATTCATCGGATCTTGACAAACACACTGCAAAAGAAGATTACATCGAATAGATCTCCAAGAGAATCGAGGAGAACTTTGTATTGAGATCCAAAGAGAGAGAAGAATCCATCTAGCTAATAATTATGGACTCAAAGGTCAGAGGTAAACTACTCACACATCATCAGAGGGGCCATGGAGTTGATGTAGAGGACCTCCATGATCAATGCCCCCTCCGGATTAATTAACAATACTCACATCTGTCATGGATATCACTCACCCAATCCACGTCTACTAGCATAGCATGGCACAGTAAGCAAACGTAGAAGTAACTCCCAAAGGTTTGATAATAAACAGGTAATAGGTTCTACCTCAACTACTCCCCATACCCACAATTTAATTAGATCCTAATCATGCAATGTGTGAGGATTGATCTAATGCAATAAAATTGGGTAGTAGAAAAGGTATGATCAAAGTGTTACTTTCCTTGCTGATGATCCGCGAAACCTAGCGATTCGAAGTAACAAGCGGCGCACTCCGGGTGTTCTATCGCAGACGAACAAACAAGCATCCAATAAGTACTCATCTAATGCACAGGTAAAACTCAAATAAGAGAAACTAACCAGAAAGTTCAACTTAAGAACTCCGGTTTGCAAAAAGAATCAAATCAAATGAAGCAACGAAAGTCAAATGGCAAAAGAAAACAACTTCGTTCTACTAATCTGGATCTAAGTTAAACTTTATAGTAGCAAAAACTTGTTTAAGTTGGTTAAACGGATAGAGGGTTTCGAGACGAAACTCCAGGCACTTAAATCGCCTGATTCCGATAAACGAGTGAAAAGTTATACTAAACGAAAATCGGATCAGAAATCGCGATCAGAAAAATCACGGATTTAATCCGAGAAAAAGAAAAACGACGAACGTTCGCTAGAACGAACGAACGGACGAACGCTCGCTAATTAAATAAATCGGAAAAACCTATCTATTTAAAAAACCGAAACTAAAAAAACCAACGAAAAAACCGAACGATTTTTCGGAAAAAATATATAAAAAAACCAGCATGGATTTTGAGGCAACCTCGGGCGGCGAGTCGGCGAGGCGGCGGCGCGGCGGTGGCGGCAGGCGGCAGCGGCGGCTAGGGTTTCGGGGGGCACGGGCTGAGGCTTCGGCTGGGCCTCCCCCCGGCTTATAAAGGCGACCGGGCCAGGAGTCCGGGTCGGACATGGCCCATTAGGTCGGTTCGTTTTTTTTAAATAATTACGCGCAGAAGAAAAATAAAAAGAAATACTAAACGGACTCTAAAAATCCCGAAATAAATTTTCCCGGGCTTCTAAAATCAAGTCGCACAAGGTGAACATTTATTTGGGGCCTAAATGCAATTTTGAAAAATGCACATTTTTCCTAAATTCAAATAAAATAACGAAAAACTCCGAAATAAAATCTTATTTGATTTTATTATTAAATCCTCAATATTTCTTTATTTTGGGAAAGTCATTTTATTCCCTCTCTCGTATTTTTGTAATAGAAATAATTGATGATAAAATAATAAAAATCAAATGATCCTATTCTCAAAATTTGAGAAAACTCAAATATGAAAATAAAGAATTTCCCAACTCTCCGTGGGTCCTTGAGTTGCGTAGAAATTTCTAGGATCAAACCAAAGGCAAAATAAAATATGATATGCAAAGATGATCTAATGTATAACATTCCAAATTGAAAAATTGGGATGTTACAGAAAATTATTACGAGAGAGGAACATATGCTTGTAGGAATTGCAATAATATCAAGTTTCCTCTCTATGTGCTTAAAGTTCTGAAGTTATGCTTGTTTTGCCTTCCTATGCTATTTGATTCTTGTTCCCACAAGTTGTTTGCTCACAAAATCCCTATACATAGGAAGTGGATTAGACTTAAATGTGCTAGTCATATTCTTCTTGATGCTCTCTTTACGTTTCAATTCTTATATTTTATGTGAGCATCATTGAAATCATCATGCCTAGCTAGGTGCGTTAAATGATAGCGCTTGTTGGGAGGCAACCCAATTTTATTTTTGTTCCTTGCTTTTTGTTCATATTTACTAATAAATAATTTATCTATCCTCTGTTTTGGTTGTGTTTTTTTGTGTTTAATTAGTGTTTGTGCCAAGTAGAACCGTTGGGAAGACTTGGGGGAATTCTTTTTCATCTTGCTGTAAAAAACAGAAACTTTAGCGCTCACGAGAATTGCTGCCATTTTTTACTGGAGCGTGCTATTTAGTTAATTATTTTTTAGATGATTAATAGATAAATTCCTCACGTCCAGAAATTTATTTGAGAATTGTTGGGGTTCCAGAAGTATTCCAAACCTACAGATTACTACAGACTGTTCTGTTTTTGACAGATTCTGTTCTCTATGTGTTGTTTGCTTATTTTGATGAATCTATGAGTAGTATCGGAGGGTATGAACCATAGAGAAGTTGGAATACAGTAGATATTACACCAATATTAATTTATAATGAGTTCACAACAGAACTTAAGTGGTGATTTATTTTCTTATACTAACGGAGCTTACGAGTTTTCTGTTAAGTTTTGTGTTGTGAAGTTTTCAAGTTTTGGGTGAAGATTCGATGGACTAAGGAATAAGGAGTGGCAAGAGCCTAGGATTGGGGATGCCCAAGGCACCCCAAGGTAAAATCCAAGGACATCAAAAGCCTAAGCTTGCGGATGCCCCGGAAGGCATCCCCTCTTTCGTCTTCGTTCATCGGTAACTTTACTTGGAGCTATATTTTTATTCACCACATGATATGTGTTTTGCTTGGAGCGTCATTTTATTTTATTTTGTTTTTCTTGATGTTTGAATAAAATACCAAGATCTGAAATTATTAAATGTTAGAGAGTCTTCACATAGTTGCATAATTATTCGACTACTCATTGAGCTTCACTTATATCTTTTGGAGTAGTTTGTCATTTGCTCTAGTGCTTCACTTATATCGTTTTAGAGCACGGCGGTGCTTTTATTTTGAAGAAATAGATGAACTCTCGTACTTCACTTATATTATTTTGAGAGTACTAAACAGCATGGTAATTTTCTTTGGTTATGATTTAGTCCTAATATGATGGGCATCCAAGATGGGTATAATAAAAACTTCCATATAAAGCGCATTGAATACTATGAGAAGTTTGATACTTGATGATTGTTTTGAGATATGAAGATGGTGATATTAGAGTCATGCTAGTTGAGTAGTTGTGAATTTAAAGAATACTTGTGTTGAAGTTTGTGATTCCCGTAGCATGCACGTATGGTGAACCGTTATTGATGAAGTCGGAGCATGATTTATTTATTGATTGTCTTCCTTATGAGTGGCGGTCGGGGACGAGCGATGGTCTTTTCCTACAAATCTATCCCCCTAGGAGCATGCGCGTAGTACTTTGTTTCGATAACTAATAGATTTTTGCAATAAGTATGTGAGTTCTTTATGACTAATGTTGAGTCCATGGATTATACGCACTCACACCCTTCCACCATTGCTAGCCTCTCTAATACCGCGCACCTTTCGCCGGTATCATACACTCACCATATACCTACCTCAAAACAGCCACCATACCTACCTATTATGGCATTTCCATAGCCATTCCGAGATATATTGCCATGCAACTTTCCACCATTCCGTTTATTATGACACACTCCATCATTGTCATATTGCTTTGCATGATCATGTAGTTGACATCGTATTTGTGGAAAATCCACCGTTCATAATTCTTTCATACATGTCACTCATGAGTCATTGCACATCCCGGTACACCGCCGGAGGCATTCATATAGAGTCATGTTTTGTTCTAAGTATCGAGTTGTAAGTAAATAAAAGTGTGATGATCTTCATTATTAGAGCATTGTCCCAGTGAGGACAGGATGATGGAGACTATGATTCTACCACAAGTCGGGATGAGACTCCGGACGAAAAAAAGAGAGAAAAAAGAGGCCAAAAAAGAGAAGGCCCAAAAAAACAAAAAAAAGAGAAAAGGAGAGAAGGGGCAATGCTACTATCCTTTTACCACACTTGTGCTTCAAAGTAGCACCATGATCTTCATGATAGAGAGTCTCCTATGTTGTCACTTTCTTATACTAGTGGAAATCTTTCATTATAGAACTTGGCTTGTATATTCCAATGATGGGCTTCCTCAAAATTCCCTAGGTCTTCGTGAGCAAGCGAGTTGGATGCACACCCACTTAGTTTGTTTTTGAGCTTTCATACACTTATAGCTCTAGTGCATCCGTTGCATGGCAATCCCTACTCACTCACATTGATATCTATTGATGGGCATCTCCATAGCCCGTTGATACGCCTAGTTGATGTGAGACTATCTTCTCCTTTTTGTCTTCCCCACAACCACCATTCTATTCCACCTATAGTGCTATGTCCATGGCTCACGCTCATGTATTGCGTGAAGATTGAAAAAGTTTGAGAACATCAAAAGTATGAAACAATTGCTTGGCTTGTCATCAGGGTTGTCCATGATTTAAATATTTTGTGTGGTGAAGATAGAGCATAGCCAGACTATATGATTTTGTAGGGATAACTTTCTTTAGCCATGTTATTTTGAGAAGACATGATTGCTTTGTTAGTATGCTTGAAGTATTATTATTTTTTATGTCAATATGAACTTTTGTATTGAATCTTTCGGATCTGAATATTCATACCATAATTAAGAAGAATTACATTAAAATTATGCCAAGTAGCATTCCACATCAAAAAATTTGTTTTTATCATTTACCTACTCGAGAACGAGCAGGAATTAAGCTTGGGGATGCTTGATACGTCTCCAACGTATCTATAATTTTTGATTGCTCCATGCTATATTATCTACTGTTTTGGACATTATTGGGCTTTATTAAACACTTTTATATTATTTTGGGACTAACCTATTAACCCAGATCCCAGTGCCAGTTTCTATTTTCCCCTTGTTTCAGTGTTTAGCAGAAAAGGAAAATCAAACGGAGTCCAATTGACATGAAACTTCACGGAACTTATTTTTGGAATGGAAGCAATCCAGGAGACTTGGAGTAGACATGAGGGAAGCTTCGAGGGAGGCACAAGGCAGAGAGGCGCGCCCTACCCTCCTAGGCGTGCCCCCACCCTCGTGGCTCCCTTGACCGACTTCTTTCACCTATATATATCCATATACCCTAAAAACATCGGAGAGCAGAATAGGTCGGGAGTTCCACCGCCAGAAGCCTCTATAGCCATCGAAAACCAATCTAGACCCGTTCCGGCACCCTGCCGGAGGGGGGAATCCCTCTCCGGTGGCCATCTTCATCATCCCGGTGCTCTCCATGACGAGGAGGGAGTAGTTCTCCCTCGGGGCTGAGGGTATGTACCAGTAGCTATGTGTTTGATCTCTCTCTCTCTCTCGTGTTCTTGAGGTGATACGATCTTGATGTATCGCGAGCTTTGCTATTATAGTTGGATGTTATGATGTTTCTCCCCTTCTACTCTCTTGTGATGAATTGAGTTTTCCCTTTGAAGTTGTCTTATAGAATTGAGTCTTTAAGGATTTGAGAACACTTGATGTATGTCTTACACGTGCTTATCTGTGGTGACAATGGGATATCATGTGATCCACTTGATGTATGTTTTGGTGATCAACTTGCGAGTTCCGTGACCACGTGAACTTATGCATATGGGTTGGCACATGTTTTCTTCTTGACTCTCCGGTAGAAACTTTGGGGCACTCTTTGAAGTTCTTTGTGTTGGTTGAATAGATGAATCTGAGATTGTGTGATGCATATCGTATAATCATACCCATGGATACTTGAGGTGACATTGGAGTATCTAGGTGACATTAGGGTTTTGGTTGATTTGTGTCTTAAGGTGTTATTCTAGTACGAACTCTATGATAGATTGAACGGAAAGAATAGCTTCATGTTATTTTACTACGGACTCTTGAATAGATCGATCAGAAAGGATAACTTTGAGGTGGTTTCGTACCCTACCATAATCTCTTCGTTTGCTCTCCGCTATTAGTGACTTTGGAGTGACTCTTTGTTGCATGTTGAGGGATAGTTATATGATCCAATTGTGTTATTATTGTCGAGAGAACTTGCACTAGTGAAAGTATGAACCCTAGGCCTTGTTTCCTAGCATTGCAATACCGTTTGTGCTCACTTTTACCACTTGCTACCTTGCTGTTTTTTATATTTTCAGATTACAAAAACCATTATCTACTATCCATATTGCACTTGTATCACCATCTCCTCGCCGAACTAGTGCACCTATACAATTTACCCTTGTATTGGGTGTGTTGGGGACACAAGAGACTCTTTGCTATTTGGTTGCAAGGTTGTTTGAGAGATACAATCTTCATCATACACCTCCCACGGATTGATAAACCTTAGGTCATCCACTTGAGGGAATTTTTCTACCGTCCTACAAACCTCTGCACTTGGAGGCCCAACAACATCTACAAGAAGAAGATTGTGTAGTAGACATCAATGGGCACTCCCCTTGGCAACTGCCAAGCTTGGGGGAGTGCCCCGGTATCGTATCACCATCACACTTTTATCTTTACCGTTTTTCTTAGTTCGATTCGTTTGGTAATGTCTTGATCTAGTAGAATAAAGTCTTAGTATGATCTAGTTTTTAGTTTTGCTTTATGAGCCTTCTATGTAATCGAGTCCGTAAGCTATATATAATAAATATTAGTGTTGAGTCAAGGGCTCGATTATCTTGCTATGATCTTGAGGAAATAAAATAAAATAGAAATAATAAAAAGAAATAAAGAGATCATATGGATCTTATGAAGAGTAATGACTTCACATATAAAGAGTATGATAAATAAAAGTTGTGGAGAGTTGACAAGCATAGTTTTGGTTATCGTTGCAATTAATAGGAAGTAATAAAGAAATAGAGGTTTTCACATATAAATATACTATCTTGGACATCTTTTATGATTGTGAGCACTCATTAAAATATGACATGCTAAAGAGTTGACGTTGGACAAGGAAGACAACTTAATGGGTTATGCTTTCCTACATCTGAAATAAATTATATTGTCATGGATCATCCAACATGTTGAGCTTGCCTTTCCCTCTCATGCTAGCCAAATTCTTTGCACCAAGTAGAAATACTACTTGTGCTTCCAAATATCCTTAAATCCAGTTTTGGCATGAGAGTCCACCATATCTACCTATGGATTGAGTAAGATCCTTCAAGTAAGTTGTCATCGTTGCAAGCAATAAAAATTGCTCTCTAAATATGTGTGATTTATTAGTGTGGAGAAAATAAGGTCTATACGATCTTATGAAAAGCGACGGACTGCATAATAAAGGTCCATATCATAAGTGCCAATATAAAGTGACGTTCTTTCTGTTGGGTTTCGGGTTCCGGCAGACCCTTGAGGTTCGAACACTGGGGTGCGCGCGGAGATTTCGCCTTCTACCTACCTGCACCCCTCCGCCTCGCTAAGATCTTAAGCTATGGAAAGAACAACACAAGAGACACAGGGTTTATACTGGTTCGGGCCACCGTTGTGGTGTAATACCCTACTCCAGTGTGTGGTGTGGTGGATTGCCTCTTGGGCTGATGATGATGAGCAATACAAGGAAGAACAGCCTCGCGAGGGTCTGTTCCTGGCTGGGGCGACGAACTGCTAGGAGGAGTTCAGTCACCCTTCTCTCTCTCTCTCTGATTTTTCCCCTCTCTCTGATTTTCCCCCTCTTTCTGATTTTCCCCTCTCTCCGATTTTCTCCTCTCTCTGATTTTCCCCCCTTTGCTACCCTGGGGGTGGCTAGTCCTATTTATAGGCAAAGGCCCTGGGCCTCTTCCCAAATATTGAGCGGGAAGGGTGCCAACAATTGGCCATTTTGAAGGGGAACATCTGGTACACTTATCCTGACTAAAGTTGGTCCTCGCCTACCAAAGGCTCTGGTGGTGACGCTGGCTTGGGCTCCACAATGACTTCCTCCCTGCCGTTGGACTGGTCTTGGTCTCGTTGCACCGAAACGGGTGCCTTTGCTTGATGCTCTCGCCTGCGCTTGCTCCCTTTGCACCAAAGAGGAAAGGAGGACACTGTGCGGGCTGACGCCTGCCTGGCACCCTTGTTCGTCATGGCTTGCGTCACGGGCACCTCGTGAGGTACCCCGCCTTGATCTCTCCGCCTCCTCGTGAGCCAGCCTGATGAGGCCGTGCCTGAGGAAGCTCCATGTCATCCGCCCCGCTAGGCTTGGTCCCTCACGAGGGTCTTGGGTCTGTGTTGATGAAGAAGGGTCGTGCTGGGCCCCCTTTGAGCCACGCCGCAGGCCGCAGGCAGGCAAGTCTGGGGACCCTCGTTCCCAGAACGCCGATAGTAGCCCCCGGGCCCAAGGCGCGCTCGGACTTGGCCGTGCAGGGAGGCGAAAGGGCAAGAGCGAAGCACCGTGGGCCCTAACAGCCTACGGCCTTGGGCGCCACGTGGCAGTTGACTGGACGTGGGCGTCTCCACAACCGCGCGAGTTGATAAGGAGCAGCATCTGTCTAGGCTTTGCTTTTTTGCTTTCTTCGGTTGCTGCTCAGATCCCCTTTCTTGCGCCTCTCCTTCCTTCCTCCAAAATTTCCAGATCTACTCCGACCGCGTGACCTAGGAAGCCATGGCGCCTCGTCAGTCCCCAGCCGGAGCTTGGTACTCGTCTGCCCTGGACTCGCCGAACGTGTCGGAGGCGAGCCTCGCTCGGTTGCGCCGGATGGCGGCGGCGCAGGGCATCGACGGGGCGAAGGTGTTCAAGGCTGGCTCCGCCACCCCTAAGGGCCAAGGGAGCACCTTCTATCCATTCTTTGTAAGCGCCATTGCTGCTGGCCTGGTGCCTCCCTTCTCCGAGTTCTTCTTCTCTGTCCTCCGCCATTATAAGCTACAGGCTCTGCATCTCCACCCAAACTCCGTCCTTCTCCTGGCAATCTTCGCCTATTACTGCGAGACTCACGTAGGGGTGCAGCCCTCGGTGGCCTTGCTGCGCCACTACTTCTACCTCCGGACCTCTCGTGTTCCTGCTTCCGCGTGCGCGAGCTTCATCGCGTACGGTGGCGCCATTGCCATTTCGAACCCCGGGAAAGGATTAGCGATTAGGGTCGAGCGGAGCTCACGGACCCCCGCGCGAAGCTGGTGTTGGAGAAGATGGACGCGGATCTGAGGCCGGCCAACATGGTGGCGGCGAAGCTCACCGGCGTGTCGCTGCTGAGCGAATTCCTGGAGCACCAGCTGGCTCCGCTTCGGCAGTACTCACTTCCGATGTGGAGGCCCCATCTGAGCCCCGCGGCCTTGGCCGACGGAGATCTGGCTGCGGTCCTCCAATCTCTGGTCGGAGGCGATGTGGCGAGGTTGGAGGGCGCTCCTACACCCTTGTTCCTCCGCGACGACTGGGAGCAGGTAGTTGAGTCCATGCCCGTCTTCAACGGGGATGGGCCTGTGCCCATGGAGACTCCCGGGGAATCAGTGGACGTGTCCTCCGACGACTCCAGCGAAGAGGAGGAAGGAGGGGAGCGGGAAAAAGGGCCTGACTCCGAGGCGACTGACGGAGAGTCGAGGGCTCCCCTCCCCCGGCGCAGGTCCCGTGTTCTCCACCTCTCTCCGAGCGATGACGATGAGGATGATGATGAGCAGGACGGCGGGAGCTTGCCCCCGATCCCGAAGAAGGACAGGACCGGGCGGATCTCCCGCAGGTCTGCCCCGGCCCCGAGGCGGACCGCAGACACGCCTTCCACTTCCAAGCTTCCCGAGGTTAACCCTTCCAGCCGGCTTTCAGGCTTCAAATTTGGCCGGAGGCCGCTTGATCTTACTGGCGACGACCCGTAAGCGCTTGATTCTTATCTTTATTTCTTGTTCTGCTTCTGAGGCTTGACGTCCGCGTCTCTTGCATAGGCTGGCACCCGCAGCAAAGAAGCCAAAGGGAGCTCCTGAGGTTCCATCTGTGGCAGCGCCTCCGCCCGCGAAGGAAGGTGACCGCGATGCACGGGCTTCTCCTGCCCGGTCGTCCTCGCGAGGCCTGGCTGAGCCGGCTGGGGCAAGCTCAGCCCCCATGGCCCAAGTGACTCCCGAGGTGCATTTGCTTGCTGCCGCCACTTCAGCCATTAGGGCGCAGCAAGTTCCGCCTCAGGATGTTGTGGTCACGCTGCCGCCTTCTCCTCCTACTCCACCGACTGCTGTCTCTCTGACTCCTCCTGCCGTTCTGGATCGTGCTGCTGCTGAGCTGGACCAGCTGCGGCAGGATCTTCTTGGCGCCGACCCTCGCTTGGTGGCCGGGCGCTTGGAGCTGGCTTCAGGATGGATTCGCTCCGACGCTTCGATTCGGGCGGCGCTGGTCCAGGCCTCGACGGCTTGCGATGAGGAGAGGCAGGCCGTCCTTGAGGCGAAGGCTGCTCATGACGCAGCCCTGGGGGAGGTGGTCGAAGTTCGTGGTCGCTGCAAGGCGCTGGAGGACGAGTTGCAAGGCCTGCGGGACTAGCTCGCGAAAGAGGTCCGCCTTCGCCAAGAGCAGGAAGAAGGTGTGAAGGCTCGCGAGGCGGCCGTCGAGGGCTGGGAGGCCAAGCTCAGAAAGCGCCGTGACCGCCTAGGCGCGCTGGAGCAGGAGTTGGGTGCGAGGAAGGTCGAGCTGGACGACAAGGCCCAGGTTCTTGCCGAGGACCGCGTGGCCTTCGCGGAGATGGAGGCGAAGGCTCACTCCTCACTGAGGACACTTTACGACAGCGGCCTGGAGAGCCCGCTGGCTGGCGCCGAGGACGGCCCCGCCAAGGTGCTTCCCTTCCTGGTTCGCGCTCTTGAAGATGTCGCCCTTGGCCTTGGCCCCACGGCCGAGGCCGAGGCGCGTGTCATGTCTTCTGCTGCGCTGACGCGGGTCCTCACCCACATCTACCTTCACGATCCCGGCGTCGACCTCGACAGCCTGCTGGAGCCAGTAAGCGGCAAGCGTGCTGCTGCCGCTGCCGAGGCCGTGAAGGGTCGCGTGGAGGCTCTGCTGGGGAAGTTCCGGGCCTTCAGCACCAAGCCGAAGCAAGGCGCTGCCGACCCCGCTGCTCCATGAGGCGAACCCACTCCGCGCTGCTCCACCGCCGACAAGTGACTCCGTTGTGGCTCCTGTCCTGCCTTTAATTCCTGCACATGTATCATGCCTCGGGGAGGCGTTTAAACTTGCGTTTGGCATTGAGATAACAGTGTGGACTGTAATATTTGCTTTTGAATTCCTTGAAATTTACGCTTTTCCTTCCTACTTGGTTATGTTCTACGCCGGCAGAGCCCGGCCCCACGCATACCTCAGCCACCGTTAGCCCCGACCAGAAACCAGGACGGGACCAAGGAGTGAGAGGCTACGTGACAAGTTAGGCTTCTGAGTCGCGATGCTCAGGAGTCCCCCTTGGCACACGAACAGCAAGTAGGGAGGTGTGATGTGGGTGGATCTACCGTTCAACGTCTGCAGAGCCCGGCCGCGCGCATACCTCAACCGCCGTTAGCCTTTCGAAACTAAGGAGTGAGGGGCTACGTGACCAGTTAGGCTCCTGATTCGCGATGCTCAGGAGTCCCCCTTGACACTCAAACAGCCTTCATACCTTGGCTCCGCTAGGGGAGAGACGCGCGACGAACCAGGCCCGGGGGGGCCTGGCTGGGTGGCATGCGTCTGGGCGTGACCCAGGCGCAGCCCCCGTGCCCAGCCCCCTCGCGCGGCACTCCCGAGGGGAGGCGTTACGATGAGGCTAGACACTGAGCTCTAGGCTCCCTGAGGTTTATGCGGCCCGGGGGCTGCCCTCAGATGTTTATCACCAGCGCGGAGCATAGCGCTTCTGTATGTGTACGGGCATAGCCGCTCCTCGGCAGTGTCGTCAGCCAGCGCGGAGCATGGTGCTTCCACTAGTACGTGGGAGGGGGCTCCCCTTCGGGAGGAGCCCTCGGGGCGTGTACAGCCCCGCCCTGACACGTGGCTGGCACGGTAGGGCCTGGCGAGGTGTATCTGGGCACCCGTGAGCCAGCGCGGGACTCACGGGGCCCTACCTCTAGGCGGGTTGCGCCTGGCACTGGGCCTTATCTTGTGATGTGTCCCTGCAAATTTGGTTAGATGTCAGCACTCTACGTCCTCGGGTCCGGCCCTCGAGCTGGTCTCAGCCGTCGCTGGTATGCCAGGTCGCGATGCCGTGGACAAGGCTAGAGGGTGAGGGCTGGAGAGCCAGTAAGAGCCCTGAGTCATGATGCTCAGGTACCCCCCCCTTTAACGTGCAAGTGGTCGTCATGGAGAAGAAGAGGTGCCGTGGACAGGCATCAAATAATCAAGCATGGTGGGTCGAACGCATAGCCGGAAATAAACGCAAAAGGGATACATGCCGCTGGGTCTGGCCCGAGCGACTTGGGGGATGATGCAGCCCGTGGGGCGCCCCCAAGAAGGTAAGCTAACAACATGAAATAAAAGGGATACATGCCGCAGGGACGGACCCACGCGGCCTGGGAATAATGCAGCCCTGGGGGCGCTCCCAGCTGGAAATGAAACTTGAAAGATGTCACCTGATGATGTTGAGGACAAAGGAGTGTTGGTGTAGCAGACTCGGTGGGCTACGGAAGCCGATCCTCACGAGCCCCCAGGCCCAGGGGCCTCGGGAGGCTCCGGAGGCGCTGGTGGCTCCTTGCGGACCAGCTCCATCTCCGCCAGGGCTGCGGAATGCCTGGCCGCTTGAGCCTCCATGATACCCCTCATGAGGCGCTGGTATGTGGCAGCCGCGTTCGGCAAGCCGTAAGGCATGCGAACGTAGCTGTGGGGTGGACCTTCGTAGTGCCCCACTCGCGAGGGCCAGAGGCGCTCCAGAGAGGTGACTCGATTGAGCCCTAGTATGTCGATGCAGACGCGCAGACCACCATCCTCGCCTGGATGGGGAGCCACAGCTGGTAGGAGGCGGCCGCCTCTCATGACTCTTGACTCCTGTAGCTCCTGAATGGCCTTGCTGACGAACTCCTGAGGGTCTGGCCCTCCTTGCCTTACTCCTTCTTGAGGGAAACGTGCTTCGAAACATGCCTCCGTGTAGTGCCCAAGCGCCTCCCTCGTGACCTTAGCCAGGTCGGTGGCCCTCCAGGGGAGAACCCCCGAGCCCTGCCTGAGGAGGGCGCCGGGCGCGCTTTCCTATGCGATGGAAGGAGGTTCCCCCTGGGCAGGCGCGGGCCCTGAGGGGCCTGCCTCCTGAGGGGCCGGGCCGGACGATGTCTTCTTCTTGGGGGCGGTCTCGGGAAGCCTCCTGCTTCCGTGATCCGGGTCTTCCAGTGATGCGGCCTGAAAGGCTCGTTCCAGGGAACACATTGCGTCCTTCTCCTCACAGGGCACCGTGATGACTCCGCCACTTCTTGGCATCTTGAGGACGTTGTAGCCGTGGTGAGCTACGGCCATGAACTTGGCCAGCGCTGGGTACCCAAGGATGGCGTTGTACGGCAGGCGAATGTGGGCGACGTCGAAGTCGATGAGCTCGGTGCGGTAGTTGTCGCGTGCCCCGAAGGTGACAGGGAGGCGGACCTGCCCAATCGGGACCGTGGAGCCGTCGGTGACTCCGGAGAAAGGCTTGGTTGACTGAAGCTGGGTGTAGGGCACTTGGAGATTGTTGAATGTTTCCACGGACAGGACGTTGAGCCCTGACCCGCCATCGATGAGGGTCCTGGTGACCACCATGTTGCTAATGATTGGGGAACAAAGCATCGGGAGGACTCCGGCTGTGGCCGCACACTTGAGCTGATCTGCTGAGCTGAACGTGATGGTGCACGCCGACCACCTGAGAGGGCGCGTGGCTTCGAGCTTGGGGAGGACTGCATTCACTTCGCGGGCGAACTGCTTGAAGATGCGTTGAGAGGCTGGGGCTTGAGCCCCGCCCAGGATGCAGGCGATCGCGCGCGGCTCCTGGAAGCCCCCAGCCCCCTCGTCCTGATGGCGGTCCTTGTTTCTCCTTGGCTGTGGCGGCAGCGGAGGGAGGCCTGCGTTGCCTTGCGGGCGATCCTCGCGAGGCTGATCCCTCCAGTCTCCCTCGCGAGGCGGGTCTTGCCAGCGATCCTCGCGAGGT
Source organism: Triticum urartu (assembly GCF_056163025.1). Classification (NCBI taxonomy): domain Eukaryota; kingdom Viridiplantae; phylum Streptophyta; class Magnoliopsida; order Poales; family Poaceae; genus Triticum; species Triticum urartu. Next base: position 564,593,842 of record NC_141875.1, read on the forward strand.
TGATCGCGCCACCCTTGGCGCGGGCAGCGGTCTTCCCAGCGTCCTGCGTTCCTTCCTCCTCCTCGACCGCAGCCCCGGTCACCGCGGTCGGGGTTCGGGCTGATCTCTGCCCCGCTTGGTGTCTGGTTTTTCCGCGAGCACGGCAGCCCCCTTGCGCTTCACATCCTTGGCCTTGGGCTTCTTCTCTTCTGGGTCTGCGGCAGGCAGCTCGTGAAGGAAATATGCCCTAGAGGCAATAATAAAGTTATTATTTATTTCCTTATATCATGATAAAAGTTTATTATTCATGCTAGAATTGTATTAACCGGAAACATAATACATGTGTGAATACAAAGACAAACAGAGTGTCACTAGTATGCCTCTACTTGACTAGCTCGTTAATCAAAGATGGTTATGTTTCCTAACCATGGACAAAGAGTTGTCATTTGATTAATGGGATCACATCATTAGTTGAATGATCTGATTGACATGACCCATTCCATTAGCTTAGCACCCAATCGTTTAGTATGTTGCTATTGCTTTCTTCATGACTTATACATGTTCCTATGACTATGAGATTATGCAACTCCCGTTTGCCGGAGGAACACTTTGTGTGCTACCAAACGTCACAACGTAACCGGGTGATTATAAAGGAGCTCTACAGGTGTCTCCAAAGGTACATGTTGGGTTGGCGTATTTCGAGATTAGGATTTGTCACTCCGATTGTCGGAGAGGTATCTCTGGGCCCTCTCGGTAATGCACATCACTTAAGCCTTGCAAGCATTGCAGCTAATGAGTTAGTTGCGGGATGATGTATTATGGAACGAGTAAAGAGACTTGCCGGTAACGAGATTGAACTAGGTATGGGATACCGACGATCGAATCTCGGGCAAGTAACATACCGATGACAAAGGGAACAACGTATGTTGTTATGCGGTCTGATCGGTAAAGATCTTTGTAGAATATGTAGGATCCAATATGAGCATCCAGGTTCCGCTATTGGTTATTGACCGGAGACATGTCTCGGTCATGTCTACATTGTTCTCGAACCCGTAGGGTCCGCACGCTTAAGGTTTAGATGACAGTTATATTATGAGTTTATGAGTTTTTGATGTACCGAAGTTAGTTCGGAGTCCCGGATGTGATCACGGACATGACGAGGAGTCTCGAAATGGTCGAGACATAAAGATTGATATATTGGACGGCTATATTCGGACACCGGAAGTGTTCTGGGTGATTTCGGAGAAAACCGGAGAGCCGGAGGGTTACCGGACCCCCCCCGGGAGAAGTAATGGGCCATATGGGCCTTAGTGGAGAGAGAGAGGGGCAGCCAAAGGTGGGCTGCGCGCCTCCTCCCCCCTGGTCCGAATTGGACTAGGAGAGGGGGGCGGCGCCCCCCCCCCTTTCCCTCTCCCTCCCCACTTCTTTCCCCCTCCTAGTAGGAGTCCTACTCCTACTAGGAGGAGGACTCCTCCTTGGCGCGCCATAGTGGCCGGCCGGCCTCCTCCCCTTGATCCTTTATATACGGGGGCAGGGGGCACCCCTTGACACAAGTTGATCCACGTGATCATATTCTTAGCCGTGTGCGGTGCCCCCTTCCACCATAGTCCTCGATAATATTGTAACGGTGCTTAGGCGAAGCCCTGCGACGGTAGTGCATCAAGATCGTCACCACGCCGTCGTGCTGACGGAACTCTTCCCCGACACTTTGCTGGATCGGAGTCCGGGGATCGTCATTGAGCTGAACGTGTGCTAGAACTCGGAGGTGCCGTAGTTTCGGTGCTTGATCGGTCGGGCCGTGGAGACGTACGACTACATAAACCAAGTTAACGCTTCCGTTGTCGACCTACAAGGGTACGTAGATCACGCTCTCCCCCTCTCGTTTCTATGCATCACCATGATCTTGCGTGTGCGTAGGAAATTTTTTTGAAATTACTACGAAACCCAACAGTGGCATGTGAGCCTAGATTTTATATGTTGATGTTATATGCACGAGTAGAACACAAGTGAGTTGTGGGCGATATAAGTCATACTGCTTACCAGCATGTCATACTTTGGTTCGGCGATATTGTTGGACGAAGCGGCCCGGACCGACATTACGCGTACGCTTACGCGAGACCGGTTCTCCCGACGTGCTTTGCACAAAGGTGGCTAGCAGGTGACAGTTTCTCCAACTTTAGTTGAACCGAGTGTGGCTATGCCCGGTCCTTGCGAAGGTTAAAATAGCACCAACTTGACAAACTATCGTTGTGGTTTTGATGCGTAGGTATGATTGGTTCTTGCTTAAAGCCCGTAGCAGCCACGTAAAACTTGCAACAACAAAGTAGAGGACGTCTAACTTGTTTTTGCAGGGCATGTTGTGATGTGATATGGTCAAGACATGATGCTAAATTTTATTGTATGAGATGATCATGTTTTTTAACCGAGTTATCGGCAACTGGCAGGAGCCATATGGTTGTCGCTTTATTGTATGCAATGCAATCGCGCTATAATGCTTTACTTTATCACTAAGCGATAGCGATAGTCGTGGAAGCATAAGATTGGCGAGACGACAATGATGCTATGATGGAGATCAAGGTGTCGCGCCGGTGACGATGGTGATCACGACGGTGCTTCGAAGATGGAGATCACAAGCACAAGATGATGATGGCCATATCATATCACTTATATTGATTGCATGTGATGTTTATCTTTTATGCATCTTATCTTGCTTTGATTGACGGTAGCATTATAAGATGATCTCTCACTAATTATCAAGAAGTGTTCTCCCTGAGTATGCACCTTTGCGAAAGTTCTTCGTGCTGAGACACCACGTGATCGGGTGTGATAGGCTCTACGTTCAAATACAACGGGTGCAAAACAGTTGCACACGCGGAATACTCAGGTTATACTTGACGAGCCAAGCATATACAGATATGGCCTCGGAACACGGAGACCAAAAGGTCGAGCGTGAATCATATAGTAGATATGATCAACATAGTGATGTTCACCAATGAAACTACTCCATCTCACATGATGATCGGACATGGTTTAGTTGATTTGGATCACGTAATCACTTAGAGGATTAGAGGGATCTCTATCTAAGTGGGAGTTCTTTAGTAATATGATTAATTGAACCTAAATTTATCATGAACTTAGTCCTGGTAGTATTTTGCAAATCATGTTGTAGATCAATAGCTCGCGTTGTTGCTTCCCTGTGTTTATTTTTGATATGTTCCTAGAGAAAATTGTGTTGAAAGATGTTAGTAGCAATGATGCGGATTGGATCCGTGATCTGAGGTTTATCCTCATTGCTGCACAGAAGAATTATGTCCTTGATGCACCGCTAGGTGACAGACCTATTGCAGGAGCAGATGCAGACGTTATGAATGTTTGGCTAGCTCAATATGATGACTACTTGATAGTTTAGTGCACCATACTTAAATGGCTTAGAATCGGAACTTCAAAGACGTTTTGAATGTCATGGACCATATGAGATGTTCCAGGAGTTGAAGTTAATATTTCAAGCAAATACTCGAGTTGAGAGATATGAAGTCTCTAACAAGTTCTATAGCTAAAAGATGGAGGAGAATCGCCCAACTAGTGAGCATGTGCTCAGATTGTCTGGGTACTACAATCGCTTGAATCAAGTGGGAGTTAATCTTCCAGATAAGATAGTGATTGACAGAATTCTCTAGTCACCATCACCAAGTTAATAGAACTCCGTGATGAACTATAATATGCAAGGGATAACGGAAACAACTCCCAAGCTCTTCGTGATGCTGAAATCAACGAAGGTAGAAATCAAGAAAAACATCAAGTGTTGATGGTTGACAAGACCACTAGTTTCAAGAAAAGGGCAAAGGGAAGAAGGGGAACTTCAAGAAGAACGGTAAGCAAGTTGCTGCTCAAGTGAAGAAGCCCAAGTCTGATCCTAAGCCTGAGACTAAGTGCTTCTACTGCAAAGGGACTGGTCACTGGAAGCAGAACTACCCCAAGTGATTGGCGGATAAGAAGGATGGCAAAGTGAACATAAGTATATTTGATATACATGTTATTGATGTGTACTTTACTAGTGTTTATAGCAACCCCTCAGGAATAGATACTAGTTCAGTTGCTAAGATCAGTAACTCGAAACGGGAGTTGCAGAATAAACAGAGACTAGTTAAGGGTGAAGTGACGATGTGTGTTGGAAGTGGTTCCAAGATTGATATGATCATCATCGCACACTCCCTATACTTTTGGGATTAGTGTTGAACCTAAATAAGTGTTATTTGGTGTTTGCGTTGAGCATGAATATGATTTGATCATGTTTATTGTAATACGGTTATTCATTTAAGTAAGAGAATAAATTGTTGTTCTGTTTACATGAATAAAACCTTATATGGTTACACACCCAATGAAAATAGTTCGTTGGATCTCAATCGTAGTAATACACATAATCATAATATTGAAACCAAAAGATGCAAAGTTAATAATGATAGTGCAACTTATTTGTGGCACTGCTGTTTAGGTCATATTGGTGTAAAGCGCATGAAGAAACTCCATGCCGATGGGCTTTTGGAATCACTTGATTATGAATCAGTTGATGCTTGCGAACCATGCCTCATGGGCAAGATGACTAAGACTCCGTTCTTCGAAACAATGGAGCGAGCAACAAATTTGTTGGAAATCATACATACTGATGTATGTGGTCCGATGAATATTGAGACTCGTGACAGGTAACATTATTTTCTGATCTTCATAGATGATTTGAGCAGATATGAGTATATCTACTTGATGAAACATAAGTCTGAAACATTTGAAAAGTTCAAAGAATTTCAGAGTGAAGTGGAAAATCATCGTAACAAGAAAATAAAGTTTCTACGATCTGATCGTGGAGTAGAGTATTTGAGTTATGAGTTTGGTCTTCAGTTAAAACAATGTGAAATGGTTTCACTACTCACGCCACCTGGAACACCACAGCATAATGGTGTGTCCGAACGTCATAACCGTACTTTATTAGATATGGTGCGACATATGATGTCTCTTACCGATCTACCACTATCGTTTTGGGGTTATGCATTAAAGACATCTGCATTCACGTTTAAAAGGGCACCATCTAAGTCCGTTGAGACGACACAATCTGAACTGTGGTTTGGCAAGAAACCAAAGTTGTCGTTTCTTAAAGTTTGGGATTGTGATGCTTATATGAAGAAGTTTCATCCTGATAAGCTCAAACCCAAATCGGAGAAATATGTCTTCATAGGATACCCAAAGGAGACTATTGGGTACACCTTCTATCACAGATCCGAAGGCAAGACATTCGTTGCTAAGAATGGATCCTTTCCAGAGAAGGAGTTTCTCTCGAAAGAAGTGAGTGGGAGGAAAGTAGAAAACTTGATAAGGTAATTGTACCATCTCCCTTATTGGAAAGTACTTCATCACAGAAATCTGTTCTTGTGACTACTACACCAATTAGTGAGGAAGCTAATGATGATGATCATGTAACTTCAGATCAAGTTACTACCGAATCTCGTAGGTAAACCAGAGTGAGATCCGCACCAGAGTGGTACGGTAATCCTGCTCTGGAAGTCATGTTACTAGACCATGACGAACTTGCGAACTATGAAGAAGCGATGGTGAGCCCAGATTCCGCGAAGTGGCTTGAGGCCATGAAATCAGAGATGGGATCCATGTATGAGCACAAAGTATGGACTTTGGTTGACTTGCCCGATGATCGGCAGGCCATAGAAAATAAATGGATCTTCAAGAGGAAGACGGACGCTGATAGTAGTGTTACTATCTACAAAGCTAGAATTGTCGCAAAAGGTTTTCGACAAAGTTCAAGGTGTTGACTACGATGAGATTTTCTCACTCGTATTGATGCTTAAAAGTCTATCCAAATCATGTTAGCAATTGCCGCATTTTATGAAATCTGGTAAATGGATAACAAAACTGCAATCCTTAATGGATTTCTTAAAGAAAGAGTTGTATATGATGCAACCAGAAGGTTTTGTCAATCCTAAAGGTGCTACCAAAATAAGCAAGCTCCACCGATCCATCTATGGACTGGTGCAAGCATCTCGGAGTTGGAATAAATGCTTTGATAGTATGATCAAAGCATATAGATTTATACAGACTTGCGGTGAAGCCTGTATTTACAAGAAAGTGAGTGGGAGCACTACAACATTTCTGATAAGTATATGTGAATGACATATTGTTGATCGAAAATAATGTAGAATTATTCTGCAAAGCATAAAGGAGTGTTTGAAAGGAGTTTTTCAAAGAAAGACCTCGGTGAAGCTGCTTACATATTGAGCATCAAGATCTATAGAGATAGATCAAGACGCTTGATAAGTTTTTTTCAATGAGTACATACCTTGACAAGATTTTGCAGTAGTTCAAAATGGAACATTCATAGAAAGGGTTCTTACCTGTGTTACAAGGTATGAAATTGAGTAAGACTCAAAGCCCGACCACGGCAGAAGACAGAAAGAGAATGAAAGTCATTCCCTATGCCTCAGCCATAGGTTCTATAAAGTATGCCATGCTGTGTACCAGATCTATTGTATACCCTACACTGATTTTGGCAAGGGAGTACAATAGTGATCTAGGAGTAGATCACTGGACAGCGGTCAAAATTATCCTTAGTGGAATAAGGATATGTTTCTCGATTATGGAGGTGACAAAAGGTTCGTCGTAAAGAGTTACATCGATGCAAGTTTTGACACTGATCTAGATAACTTTAAGTCTCAATCTGGATACATATTGAAAGTGGGAGCAATTAGCTAGAGTAGCTCCGTGCAGAGCATTGTTGACATAGATATTTGCAAAATACATACAGATCTGAATATGGCAGACCCGTTGACTAAAATTCTCTCACAAGCAAAACATGATCACACCTTAATACTCTTTGGGTGTTAATCACATAGCGATGTGAACTAGATTACTGAATCTAGTAAACCCTTTGGGGATTGGTCACATGGCGATGTGAACTATGGGTGTTAATCACATGATGATGTGAACTATCGATGTTAATCACATGGTGATGTGATCTAGATTATTGACTCTAGTGCAAGTGGGAGACTGAAGGAAATATGCCCTAGAGGCAATAATAAAGTTATTATTTATTTCCTTATATCATGATAAAAGTTTATTATTCATGCTAGAATTGTATTAACCGGAAACATAATACATGAATACATAGACAAACAGAGTGTCACTAGTATGCCTCTACTTGACTAGCTCGTTAATGAAAGATGGTTATGTTTCCTAACCATGGACAAAGAGTTGTCATTTGATTAACGGGATCACATCATTAGTTGAATGATCTGATTGACATGACCCATTCTATTAGCTTAGCACCCGATCGTTTAGTATGTTGCTATTGCTTTCTTCATGACTTATACATGTTCCTATGACTATGAGATTATGCAACTCCCGTTTGCCGGAGGAACACTTTGTGTGCTACCAAACGTCACAACGTAACTGGGTGATTATAAAGGAGCTCTACAGGTGTCTCCAAAGGTACATGTTGGGTTGGCGTATTTCGAGATTAGGATTTGTCACTCCGATTGTCGGAGAGGTATCTCTGGGCCCTCTCGGTAATGCACATCACTTAAGCCTTGCAAACATTGCAACTAATGAGTTAGTTGCGGGATGATGTATTACAGAACGAGTAAAGAGACTTGCCGGTAACGAGATTGAACTAGGTATGGGATACCGACGATCGAATCTCGGGCAAGTAACATACTGATGACAAAGGGAACAACGTATGTTGTTATGCGGTCTGACCGATAAAGATCTTCGTAGAATATGTAGGAGCCAATATGAGCATCGAGGTTCCGCTATTGGTTATTGACCGGAGACGTGTCTCGGTCATGTCTACATTGTTCTCGAACCCGTAGGGTCCGCACGCTTAAGGTTTCGATGACAGTTATATTATGAGTTTATGAGTTTTTGATGTACCGAAGTTAGTTCGGAGTCCCGGATGTGATCACGGACATGACGAGGAATCTCAAAATGGTCGAGACATAAAGATTGATATATTGGACGGCTATATTCGGACACCGGAAGTGTTCCGGGTGATTTCGGAGAAAACCGGAGAGCCGGAGGGTTACCGGAACCCCCGGGAGAAGTAATGGGCCATATGGGCCTTAGTGGAGAGAGAGGGGGGCAGCCAAAGGTGGGCCACGCGCCTCCTCCCCCCTGGTCCAAATTGGACTAGGAGAGGGGGGCGGCGCCCCCCCTTTCCCTCTCCCTCCCCACTTCTTTCCCCCTCCTAGTAGGAGTCCTACTCCTACTAGGAGGAGGACTCCTCCTTGGCGCGCCATAGTGGCCGGCCGGCCTCCTCCCCTTGATCCTTTATATACGAGGGCAGGGGGCACCCCTTGACACAAGTTGATCCACGTGATCATATTCTTAGCCGTGTGCGGTGCCCCCTTCCACCATAGTCCTCGATAATATTGTAGCGGTGCTTAGGCGAAGCCCTGCGACGGTAGTGCATCAAGATCGTCACCACGCCATCGTGCTGACGGAACTCTTCCCTGACACTTTGCTGGATCGGAGTCCGGGGATCGTCATCGAGCTGAACGTGTGCTAGAACTCGGAGGTGCCGTAGTTTCGGTGCTTGATCGGTCGGGCCGTGGAGACGTACGACTACATCAACCAAGTTAACGCTTCCGTTGTCGATCTACAAGGGTACGTAGATCACACTCTCCCCCTCTCGTTGCTATGCATCACCATGATCTTGCGTGTGCGTAGGAATTTTTTTGAAATTACTACGAAACCCAACAGCTCGAGGAGGGAGAGACGCCCTTCTTCAGCCCTGGCGCACTTGGTTGACAAGTTGAACAACTCCAAGGAGGTGCACAGGTCTTCATGCATCGCCAGCTCCTCCTTCATCTTGACATCGCGCACGCCGTCGGAGAAGGCTGAGATGATGGCCTCCTCGGTCACCTTGGGAATCTTGAGGCGTGCGTTGTTGAAGCGCTGGATGTACTTCTGCAGGGTCTCTCCGGGTTGTTGCTTGATGCGGCGCATGTCGCTCACGGCGGGTGGTCGGTCACGAGTACCTTGGAAGTTGGTGATGAAGCGGGTGCGCATCTCGTCCCAGGAGGAGATCGTGCCTGGAGCCAGGTTCAGGAACCAGGTGCGGGCCCTATCCTTGAGCGCCATGGGAAACCAGTTCGCCATGACCTTCTCGTCTCCGTTGGCAACTTCGATGCCCAGCTCATAGAGCTGGAGGAACTCCGCAGGGTCGGCCATGCCGTCATAACAAGGAGGCAGGTCTGGCTTGAACTTGCCGGGCCACGCGACGCTGCGTAGCTCGGTGGTGAAGGCATGGCAGCCAGCTGTGGCCACGGGAGGCCTTGGGTGACGGAGAGCTTGGTATTGCATGTCCCCACGCGCCGCAGCTGGGAGTAGCACGGGGTCTTGACGTGCGGGAGCAGGAGCGTGGTCGCGACGTGCTGGAGCAGGGAGCGCCTGGGCAGCTTCTTGCGGGCGAGGGACTTCTTGGCAGCTCTGCTCTTGCCGCGCTGGCACCTGACGGAGCGGGTTCCGCCCAGGGGCCACGCGCCTTGGAGCCATGGCGCCTTCTTGAGGAGGAGGTGGCCGGGGCGCCGCCGGAGCTTCGTCGCCCGCGCGGGGCGGGTGCGGTGCAGCGGAACGGACGGCGCAGTAGAGCCCCTGCGGCGCGGACGAGCTCGGCGACGCGGTCGAGCCATTCTTCGTAGATGTCGTCGATGGGATGGTAGCGCAAGAGCTCGTTTGCCGCGATGAGCACAGCTCGAGCCTCCATGGGTGCATGGAGCGCGCGGGACGAAGAACCAGCTGGGGTGAGCGAGGGAGTAGCGGTGCGGCCGTCTTGCCGCACGGACGGATGCTGAGACGACGCTTGCTGGTCGTCCCCCGTCAGGCCGGTGGCGGAGTTGACGGCAGGTGACGGGGAACGGCGAGGATGCCCGCCGACAAGAGCCGTCTGGGCAACGCGGGAGGCGAGAGCGGCCCGGCGCTCGACGTGGGCCCAACGAGCGTCAGACATGGACGCGATGGTCGGAGGAGAACGGGGTGGTGGAAGACGAATTCCGGCGCACCACTACCTGGCGCGCCAAATGTCGGGTTTCGGGTTCCGGCAGACCCTTGAGGTTCGAACACTGGGGTGCACGCAGAGATTTCGCCTTCTACCTACCTGCACCCCTCCGCCTCGCTAAGATCTTAAGCTATGGAAAGAACAACACAAGAGACACAGGGTTTATACTGGTTCGGGCCACCGTTGTGGTGTAATACCCTACTCCAGTGTGTGGTGTGGTGGATTGCCTCTTGGGCTGATGATGATGAGCAATACAAGGAAGAACAGCCTCGCGAGGGTCTGTTCCTGGCTGGGGTGACGAACTGCTAGAAGGAGTTCAGTCACCCTTCTCTCTCTCTCTCTCTGATTTTTCTCCTCTCTCTGATTTTCCCCCTCTTTCTGATTTTCCCCTCTCTCTGATTTTCCGCTCTCTCTGATTTTCCCCCCTTTGCTACCCTGGGGGTGGCTAGTCCTATTTATAGGCAAAGGCCCTGGGCCTCTTCCCAAATATTGAGCGGGAAGGGTGCCAACAATTGGCCATTTTGAAGGGGAACATCTGGTACATTTATCCTGACTAAAGTTGGTCCTCACCTGCCAAAGGCTCTGGTGGTGACGCTGGCTTGGGCTCCACAATGACTTCCTCCCTGCCGTTGGACTGGTCTTGGTCTCGTTGCACCGAAACGGGTGCCTTTGCTTGATGCTCTCGCCTGCGCTTGCTCCCTTTGCACCAAAGAGGAAAGGAGGACACTGCGCGGGCTGACACCCGCCTGGCGCCCTTGGTCGTCATGGCTTGCGTCATGGGCACCTCGTGAGGTACCCCACCTTGATCTCTCCGCCTCCTCGCGAGCTAGCCTGATGAGGTCGTGCCTGAGGAAGCTCCGTGTCGTCTGCCCCGCTAGGATTGGCCCCCCGCGAGGGTCTTGGGTCTGTGTTGATGAAGAAGGGCCGTGTTGGGCCCCCTTTGAGCCACGCCGCAGGCCACAGGCAGGCAAGTCTGGGGACCCCCGTTCCCAGAACGCCGACACTTATGCATTAAGATTTTGTGCATCCAACCATAAAAGCACATGGCAACCTATGCTTCCCTCTGTGAAGGGGCTATCTTTTATCCTTGTCTCATACTTCATACAAGAGTCATGGTGATCTTCACCTTTCCTTTTTACATTTTATCCTTTGGCAAGCACAATGTGTTGGAAAGATCCTGATATATATAGCTAATTGGATGTAAGTTTTCATGAACTATTATTGTTGACATTACCCTTGAGGTAAAAGGTTGGGAGGCAAAACTATAAGCCCCTATCTTTCTCTGTGTCCAGCTAAAACTTCATACCCATAAATATTGCGTGAGTGTTAGCAATTGTGAAAGACTAAATGATAGCTGAGTATGTGGACTTGCTGAAAAGCTCTTATATTGACTCTTTCCGATGTTATGATAAATTGCAATTGCTTTAATGACTAAGATTATAGTTTGTTAGTTTTCAATGAAGTTTATGATTCATACTTGAAAATGTGAATGAATTGTTACTTTAGCATAAGAAATCATATGATAATATATATATATGTTGTTCTAAGAATGATCATGATGTCCTCATGTCCGTATTTTATTTTATCGACACCTCTATCTCTAAACATGTGGACATATTTATCGATATCGACTTTCGCTTGAGGACAAGCGAGGTCTAAGCTTGGGGGAGTTGATACGTCCATTTTGCATCATGCTTTTATATCGATATTTATTGCATTATGGGTTGTTATTACACATTATGTCACGATACTTATGCCTATTCTCTCTTATTTTACAAGGTTTACATGAAGAGGGAGAATGCCGGCAGCTGGAATTCTGGGCAGGAAAAGGAGCAAATATTAGAGACCTGTTCTGCACAACTCCAAAAGTCCTGAAACTTCACGGGAGCAAGTTTCAGAATATATAAAAATATATTGGGTGAAAGAAGTTCCAGAGGGGGGCCACCCACCATCCACGAGGGTGGGGGCGCGCCCTACCCCCCTGGGCGCCCCTGCCTCGTGGACCCCCTAGCAGCCCTCTGATGCCCATCTTTGGAAATATGGAGTCTTTTGTCGAGGAAAAAATCATAAGCAAGCTCTCGGGACGAAACTCCGCCGCCACGAGGTGGAACCTTGGCGGAACCAATCTTGGGCTCTGGCGGAGCTGTTCTGCCGGGGAAACATCCCTCCGGGAGGGTGAAATCATCACATCGTCATCACCATCGATCCTCTCATCAGGAGGGGGTCAATCTCCATCAACATCTTCACCAGCACCATCTCATATCAAACCCTAGTTCATCTCTTGTATCCAATCTTTGTCTCCAAACCTCAGATTGGTACTTGTGGGTTGCTAGTAGTGTTGATTACTCCTTGTAGTTGATGCTAATTGGTTTATTTGGTGGAAGATCATATGTTCAGATCCTTTATGCATATTAATACCCCTCTGATTATGAACATGATTATGATTTGTGAGTAGTTACGTTTGTTCCTGAGGACATGGGAGAAGTCTCGCTATAAGTAGTCATGTGAATTTGGTATTCGTTCGATATTTTGATGAGATGTATGTTGTCTCTCCTCTAGTGGTGTCATGTGAACGTCGACTACATGACACTTCACCATTGTTTGGGACTAAAGGAAGGCATTGGGAAATAATAAGTAGATGATGGGTTGCTATGGTGACAGAAGCTTAAATCCTAGTTTATAAGTTGTGTCGTAAGGGGCTGATTTGGATCCATATGTTTCATGATATGGTTAGGTTTACCTTAATACTTCTTTTGTAATTGCGGATGCTTGCAAGAGGGGTTAATTATAAGTGGGATGCTTGTCCAAGGAAGGGTAGTACCAAAGCACCGGTCCACCCACATATCAAATTATCAAAGTACCAAACGTGAATCATATGAGCGTGATGAAAACTATCTTGACGATAATTCCCATGTGTCCTCAGGAGCGCTTTCCTTTATATAAGAGTTTGTCCAGGCTTGTCCTTTGCTACAAAAAGGATTGGGCCATCTTGCTGCACCTTATTTACTTTTATTTCTTGTTACTCGTTACAAATTACCTTATCACAAAACTATCTGTTACCGATAATTCCAGTGCTTGTAGAGAATACCTTGCTGAAAACTGCTTATCATTTCCTTCTGCTCCTTGTTGGGTTTGACACTCTTACTTATTGAAAAGGATACGATAGATCCCCTACACTTGTGGGTCATCGGTTGCTTAAGCAATCATCAAACGAAGTTCCATATACAGAAAAATCATCCATGAATACCTCAACAATCTTTTCACAAAAGTCAGAGAATATAGCAGTCATACATCTTTGAAAAGTAGCAGGTGCATTACATAAATCAAAAGGCATACGTCTATAAGCAAAGGTACCGAAGGGACAAGTAAAGGTGGTCTTTTCTTGATCCTCTTTTGACACAGGTATTTGAGAGAAACCAGAATAACCATCTAGAAAGCAAAAATGTGTATGTTTAGATAATCTTTCTAGCATTTGATCAACAAAAGGTAAAGGGTAATGATCCTTTTTAGTGGCTTTATTTAATTTGAGGAAATAAATTACCATTCTATAACCTGTAACAATTATTTGTGGGATCAATTCATCTTTATCATTTGGAACAACAGTAATACCTCCTTTCTTAGGGACACAATGGACATGACTTACCCACTGACTATGAGCAATGGGATAAATTATACCTGCCTCCAGAAGATTTAGTATTTCTTTGCATACCACTTCTTTCATCTTAGGATTTAACCATCATTGGTGATCAACAACCGGTTTAGCGTCTTTCTCCAATTTTATTTTGTGCTGGCATAGAGTGGGACTAATGACCTTAAGATCATCAAGAGTATATCCAATAGCAGCATGGTGCTTCTTCAGAGTTTTCAACAATTTCTCTTCTTCTTGCTCTGAAAGGTTAGGACTAATAATAACAGGATATATCTTCTTTTCATCAAGATAAGCATATTTAAGAGTATCAGGTAATGGTTTAATCTCAAACATGGGATCACCCTTGGGTGGAGGAGGATCCCCTAGAATTTCAGCAGGTAAGTTGTGTTTCAAAATAGGTCCCTGTTTAAAGAATACTTCATCTGTTTCCCTTCTTTCATTCATAAACATATCATTTTCATGGTCTAGCAAATATTGTTCTAAAGGATCACTAGGAGGCACGGCAATAGAAGCAAGACCAATAATTTCATCTTTACTAGGCAAATCTTTATCATGGGGTTGTCTACGTAATTTATAAAAATTAAAATCATGAGACATATCCCCTAAACCAACAGAAACAATATCCTTTCTATTCTATCTTAGCATTAACAGTATTCAAGAAGGGTCTACTGAATATAATGGGACAAAAGTCATCTTGTAGGGAACCAAGAACAAGAAAATAAGCAGGATATTTAACTTTCCCACACAAGACTTCAACATCTCTAACAATCCCAAACGGTGAAATAGTATCTCTATTGGCAAGCTTAATTGTAACATCAATACCTTCTAACTCAGCAGGTGCAATATCATGCATAATTTCTTCATATAAAGAATGAGGTATTGCACTCGCACTAGCACCCATATCACATAAGCCATGTTAGCAGTGATCTCCTATTTTAACAGAAATAACAGGCATGCCTACAATAGGTCTATGTTTATTTTTTGGTATCGGGTCTAGCAATTCTAGTAGCTTCATCACAAAAGAAAATAACATGCCCATCAATATTATCGGCCAAGAGATCTTTAACCATAGAAATACTAGGTTCAACTTTAATTTTCTCAGAGGGTTTGGGTGTTCTAATGTTACTTTTATTAACCACAATTGAAGCTTTAGCATGATCCTTTATTCTAACAGGGAAAGGTGGTTTCTCAATGTAAGCGGTAGGAACAATACGATCAACATTATAAGTGATAGTCTTTTCTTCAACTTTAATAGGTTGAACTACCTTTACTACAATGGTAGGATGATATTTAATCCACTTCTCCTTAGGAAGGTCAAAATGAGTAGCAAATGATTCACAGAAAGAAGCTACTATCTCAGAGTCAAGTCCATATTTAGTGCTAAATTCATGAAAAGCATCGGTATTCATAAAAGATTTAACATAATCAAACTTAGGTGTTATACCTGACTCCTTACCTTCATCGAGTTCCCAATCTTCAGAGTTGTGTTTAATTCTTTCCAATAAATCCCATTTGAATTCAATAGTCTTCATCATAAAAGAATCGGTACAAGAATTATCGAGCATGGAGCGATTATTGAGAGAAAGCCGAGCATAAAATTTTGAATAATAATTTATCTTGAGAGCTCATGATTGGGGCATGAATATAACATTGACTTAAGCCTCCCCCAAACTAGAGCGATGCTTTCTCCTTCGCGAGGCCAAAAATTATATATATAGTTACGATCACGATGAACAAGATGCATAGGATAAAACTTCTAATGAAATTCCAGTTTCAATCGGTTGTAGTTCCATGATCCCATATCATCACACAGCCTAAACCATGTCAATGCCTTTCCCTTCAAAGATAAAGGGAAGACCTTCTTCTTGATAACATCCTCGGGCATACCTACAAGCTTAAATATTCCACAAACTTCATCCACATAGATTAAGTGCAAATCGGGATGCAATGTTCCATCTACTGTAAAAGGATTAGCTAGCAGTTTCTCTATCATGCCCGAAGGAA
The DNA here is from genome assembly GCF_056163025.1 of Triticum urartu. NCBI lineage: Eukaryota > Viridiplantae > Streptophyta > Magnoliopsida > Poales > Poaceae > Triticum > Triticum urartu. Next base: position 564,609,528 of record NC_141875.1, read on the forward strand.
TTTCAAAGTAAACATTTTCAGTAGGTTCAGTAGGTTGAGAAGCAACTCTTTGCTCTACTGGTTGGGGTGAAGATACCCCGAACAAGCCCCTCAAAGGATTATGTTCCATTGTAACAAGTGACAGTAAATTTCAGCACACTATATACATTTCCCTTACCAAATTCCACCTACCAAAGGCACTTCACTCCCCGACAACGGCGCCAGAAAAGAGTCTTGATGACCCACAAGTATAGGGGATCTATCGTAGTCCTTTCGATAAGTAAGAGTGTCGAACCCAATGAGGAGCAGAAGGAAATGATAAGCGGTTTCCAGCAAGGTATTCTCTGCAAGCACTGAAATTATCGATAACAGATAGTTTTGTGATAAGGTAATTTGTAACGGATAACAAGTAATAAAAGTAAATAAGGTGCAGCAAGATGGCCCAATCCTTTTTGTAGCAAAGGACAAGCCTGGACAAACTCTTATATAAAGGAAAGCACTCCCGAGGACACATGGGAATTATCGTCAAGCTAGTTTTCATCACGCTCATATGATTCGTGTTCGGTACTTTGATAATTTGATATGTGGGTGGACCGGTGCTTGGGTACTGCCCTTCCTTGGACAAGCATCCCACTTATGATTAACCCCTCTTACAAGCATCCGCAAATACAAAAGAAGTATTAAGGTAAACCTAACCATAGCATGAAACATATGGATCCAAATCAGCCCCTTACGAAGCAATGCATAAACTAGGGTTTAAGCTTCTGTCACTCTAGCAACCCATCATCTACTTATTACTTCTCAATGCCTTCCCCTAGGTCCAAACAATGGTGAAGTGTCATGTAGTCGACGTTCACATGACACCACTAGAGGAGAGAAAACATACATCCCATCAAAATATCGAACGAATACCGAATTCACATGACTACTTATAGCAAGACTTCTCCCATGTCCTTAGGAATGAACGTAACTACTCACAAATAATATCCATATTCATAATCATAAGGGTATTAATATGCATAAAGGATCTGTACATATGATCTTCCACCAAATAAACCAACTAGCATCAACTACAAGGAGTAATCAACACTACTAGCAACCCACATGCACCAATCTGAGGTTTTGAGACAAAGATTGGATACAAGAGATGAACTAGGGTTTGAGATGAGATGGTGCTGGTGAAGATGTTGATGGAGATTGACCCCCTCCCGATGAGAGGATCGATGGTGATGACGATGGTGATGATTTTCCCCTCCCAGAGGGATGTTTCCCCGGCAGAACAGCTCCGCCGGAGCCCTAGATTGGTTCCGCCAAGGTTCCGCTTCGTGGCGGCGGACTTTCGTCCCGAGAGCTTGCCTATGATTTTTTCCAGGGTGAAAGACTTCATATAGCCCAAGATGGGCACCGGAGGCCTGCCAGGGGGCCCACGAGGCAGGGCCCTCCCCCCTCGTGGATGGTGGGTGGCCCCCCTCTGGTGCTTCCTTCGCCCAATATTTTGTATATATATTCTGAAACTGACTTCCGTGGAGTTTCGGGACTTTTGGAGCTGTGCAGAATAGGTCTCTAATATTTGCTCCTTTTCCAGCCCAGAATTCCAGCTGCCGGCATTCTCCCACTTCATGTAAACCTTGTAAAATAAGAGAAAATAGGCATAAGTATTGTGACATAATGTGTAATAACATCCCATAATGAAATAAATATCAATATGAAAGCATGATGCAAAATAGACGTATCACCGCATGTGTATCGCACAGGCTAGCCCCTCCCGTTTCCACACTTTACGTTAAGTGGGTACTTATCTCTTAACCCCCTCCCCCTATATAAAGAGACGAGGAGCAATCATTATAACAGTTGATCATTGATTAATAAAGATAGTCTCCTCCATACTTCCCTGTGTTCATCTACTTTTGCTACTTCGACTACTTCGTCTACGACGCTCCTTCTCGCTCCGCAACCTCAGACCAGACTCGTTGGCGGAGTTGCGGAACAGGTTACTCCACGACACACAGCGCATCGGAAAATTATTTATAGCACAAACTATTGCAGCACAAACCTTTTGCACCGTCCACCTCTAAAAACGGTTGCTCCATTAACTATTTGACCTCGCACCGTCCACCTCATGTGCCTCCTGCGTAACCACTAGACCAACTAGGAGCTACTGAACTATTGTACCACGAACCTTTTCAGAATAAGCGTAGCAACGCTATTTAGTGCACATAGATTTTAGAAAAACGTAATTTAAAAAAACTGTGAGGAAAATTTTGAAAGTCCACATATTTCAAAACAAAGAACGAATTAAAAATCACGAATTCAAAGAATTTCACAAATTAGAAAAAAATCATCAATTAAAAAAATTTCACAAACTTGAAAAAAGTTCATCAATTTTGGAAAAAACTTCACCGATTTTGAAAAAAGATAGTCCATTTTGAAAAAAGTTCATCGATTTTGATTTAAAGTTCATGTATTTTGAAAACGTTCATCGTTTTTTATGAAATTCATGGATTTAAAAATGTTCATCCAAGTTGAAAAAGGTTCATCATATTTTAAAATAAGTTCATTGATTTTGAAAAAGTTCATCGAAATTGAAAAAATAGTTCTTGGTTTAAAAAAGCTGCACAAATACGAAAAAAGGTTCATTGATTTCAAAAATGTTCATCGAATTTCAAAAACGATTCATCAAATTTTGAAAAAAGAATCAACAATTTGAAGAAAGGAAAAAGAAAAAAGAAAAAGGGAAAGAATAAAAGAAAAGAAGAGTGGAATCTTGCCATATCCCGTTGTGTAGCCAGGTGGTTACAGCAGCATACTTTGAAGAGGGAGGTCGCGGGTTCGAGTTGGTAGACCAGTTCCAGTTAATGTATCAACTGTATGTGTGTTTGAGGCGGCTGACATGAACTTAGAGTACACTTAGTCCTCACTGTATTCCTCTTGAGCCAAGGTTACTTAGACCTCGTCCAATCACTCGTGGTAAGTCTTCAAGGCAGACTTCCAAAACCTTCACAAACTTGTTCACCAGCACACCACAATTACTTTTAGGTGCTCAGAACATGACACCTAACCGCCTGGAAGAATGACAGTCTTCAAAGGTGATTGCTCTCTGACTATAGCGCCAGAAAAGCTCCTGTCTACTAGGACTACGTCGGTATTTCCCCAAAGAAGAAGGCACGATGTAGCACAACGACGGTAGGTATTTCTCTCAGTGAAGAAACCAAGGTTATCGAACCAGTAGGAGAACCAAGCAACACAACGTAAACAGCACCTGCACACAAATAACAGCACCTCGCAACCCGACGTGTTAAAGGGGTTGTCAATCCCTTTCGGGTAACGATGCCAGAAATTTATAGTAGATTGAAATAATAGATCGCAAATAAAATAAAGTGCAGAAAAGTATTTTTGTATTTTTGGTTTAATAGATCTGAATAAAAATGCAAAAGAAAAGTAGATCGCAAGCAAATATATGAGGAAGAAGACCCGGGGGCCATAGGTTTTGTTGGGGAACGTAGTAATTTCAAAAAAAATCCTACATACACGCAAGATCATGGTGATGCATAGCAACGAGAGGGGAGAGTGTGTCCACATACCCTCATAGACCGAAAGCGGAAGCGTTAGCACAACGCGATTGATGTAGTCGTACGTCTTCACGATCCGACTGGTCCAAGTACCGAACGTATGGCACCTCCGAGTTCAGCACACGTTCAGCTCGATGACGTCTCATGAGCTCCGATCCAACTAAGCTTCACAGGAGAGTTTTGTCAGCACGACAGCGTGGTGACGGTGATGATGATGCTACCGACGTAGGGCTTCGCCTAAGCACCGCTATGATATGATCGAGGTGGATTATGGTGGAGGGGCACCGCACACGGCTGGGAGAGATCAATAGATCAACTTGTGTGTCTATGGGGTGCCCCCTGGCCATGTATATAAAGGAGCGGAGGAGGGGGAGAGGGCCGGCCTCTATGACGCGCCCTGGAGGAGTCCTACTCCCACGGGGAGTAGGATTCCTCCCCTTCCAAGTAGTAGGAGTAGGAGACAAGGAAGGGGAAGAGGGAAGAGAAGGAAGGAGGGGGCGCCGCCCCTCCCCCTAGTCCAATTCGGACTAGTCATTGGGGGGGCGTCCTGCCTCACTCTCTCCCCTAAAGCCCAATAAGGCCCATATACTTCTTCCCCCGTATTCCCGTAACTCCCCGGTACTCCGAAAAATACCCGAACCACTCGAAACCTTTCCGATGTCCGAATATAGTCGTCCAATATATCGATCTTTACATCTCAACCATTTCGAGACTCCTCGTCATGTCCCCGATCTCATCCGGGACTCCGAACTACCTTCGGTACATCAAAACACATAAACTCATAATACAAATCGTCAGCGAACATTAAGCGTACGGACCCTACGGGTTCGAGAACTACGTAGACATGACCGAGACACGTCTCCGGTTAATAACCAATAGCGGAACCTGGATGCTCATATTGGCTCCTACATATTCTATGAAGATCTTTATCGGTCAAACCGCATAACAACATACGTTGTTCCCTTTGTCATCGGTATGTTACTTGCCCGAGATTCGATCGTCGGTATCTCAATACCCAGTTCAATATCGTTACCAGCAAGTCTCTTTACTCGTTCCGTAATACATCATTCCGTAACTAACTCATTAGTTACAATGCTTGCAAGGCTTATAGTGATGTGTATTACCGAGTGGACCCAGAGATACCTCTCCGACGATCGGAGTGACAAATCCTAATCTCGAAATGCGCCAACTCAACAAGTACCTTCGGAGAGACCTGTAGAGCACCTTTATAATCACCCAGTTAAGTTGTGACATTTGGAAGCACACAAAGTGTTCCTCCAGTAAACGGGAGTTGCATAATCTCATAATCATAGGAACATGTATAAGTCATGAGGAAAGCAATAGCAACATATTAAACGATCAAGTGCTAAGCTAACGGAACGGGTCAAGTCAATCACACCATTCTCCTAATGATGTGATCCCGTTAATCAAATGACAACCCATGTCTATGGTTAGGAAACTTAACCATCTTTGATTAACGAGCTAGTCAAGTAGAGGCATACTAGTGACACTATGTTTGTCTATGTATTCACACATGTATTATGTTTCCGGCTAATACAATTCTAGCATGAATAATAAATATTTATCATGAAATAAGGAAATAAATAATAACTTTATTATTGCCTCTAGGGCATATTTCCTTGAGTCTCCCACTTGCACTAGAGTCAATAATCTAGGTCACATCGCCATGTGATTTAACACCAATAGTTCACATCACCATGTGATTAACACCCATAGTTCACATTGTCATGTGACCAACACCCAAAGGGTTTACTAGAGTCAATAATCTAGTTCACATCGCTATGTGATTAACACCCAAAGAGTACTAAGGTGTGATCATGTTTTGCTTGTGAGAGAAGTTTAGTCTACGGGTCTGCCACATTTAGATCCGTATGTATTTTGCAAATTTCTATGTAAACAATGCTCTGCATGGAGCTACTCTAGCTAATTGCTCCCACTTTCAAAATGTATCCAGATTGACTTAGAGTCATCTAGATTAGTGTCAAAATTTGCATCGACGTAACCCTTTATGACGAACCTTTTGTCACCTCCATAATCGAGAAACATATCCTTATTCCACTAACGATAATTTTGAGCACTGTCCAGTGATCTACTCATAGATCACTATTGTACTCCCTTGCTAAACTCAGTGTAGGGTATATAATAGATCTGGTACATAGCATGGCATACTTTATAGAAACTATGGTTGAGGCATAGGGAATGACTTTCATTCTCTTTCTATCTTCTGCCGTGGTCGGGCTCTGAGTCTTACTCAATTTCACACCTTGTAACACAGGTAAGAACTCTTTCTTTGACTGTTCCATTTTGAACTACTTCAAAATCTTGTCAAGGTATGTACTCATTGAAAAAACTTATCAAGCGTCTTGATCTATCTCTATAGATCTTGATGCTCAATATGTAAGCAGCTTCACCGAGGTCTTTCTTTGAAAAACTCATTTCAAGCACTCCTTTATGCTTTCCAGAAAATTCTACATTATTTCCGATCAACAATATGTCATTCACATATACTTATCACAAAAACAATAGTGCTCCCACTCACTTTCTTGTAAATACAGGCTTCACCTTAAGTCTGTATAAAACCATATGCTTTGATCACTTTATCAAAGCATATATTCCAACTCCGAGATGCTTGCACCAGTCCATAGAAGGATCGCTGGAGCTTGCTCACTTTGTTAGCACTTTTAGGATCGACAAAACCTTCTGGTTGCATCATATACAACTCTTCCTTTTAGAAATCCATTAAGGAATACAGTTTTGACATCCATTTGCCAGATTTCATAAAATGCGGCAACTGCTAACATGATTCGGACAGACTTTTAAGCATCGATATGAGTGAGAAAATCTCATCGTAGTCAACACCTTGAACTTGTCGAAAACATTTTGCGACAATTCGAGCTTTGTAGATAGTAACACTACTATCAGCGTCCGTCTTCCTCTTGAAGATCCATTTATTCTTAATGACTCACCGATTATCGGGCAAGTCAATCAAAGTCCATACTTTGTTCTCATACATGGATCCCATCTCAGATTTCATGGCCTCAAGCCATTTCGCGGAATCTAGGCTCATCATCGCTTCCTCATAGTTCGTAGGTTCGTCATGGTCAAGTAACATGACCTCCAGAATAGGATTACCGTACCACTCTGGTGCGGATTTCACTCTGGTTCACCTACGAGGTTCGGTAGTAACTTGATCTGAAGTTACATGATCATGATCATTAGCTTCCTCGCTAATTGGTGTAGGAGTCACAGAAGCAGATTTCTGTGATGAACTACTTTCCAATAAGGGAGCAGGTACAGTTACCTCATCAAGTTCTACTTTCCTCCCACTCACTTCTTTCGAGAGAAACTCCTTCTATAGAAAGGATCCATTCTCAGCAACAAATATCTTGCCTTTGGATCTGTGATAGAAGGTGTACCCAACTGTCTCCTTTGGGTATCCTATGAAGACACATTTCTCCGATTTGGGTTTAAGCTTATCAGGATGAAACTTTTTCTTATAAGCATCGCAACCCCAAACTTTAAGAAATGACAACTTTGGTTTCTTGCCAAACCATAGTTCATACGGTGTCGTCTCAACGGATTTAGATGGTGCCTTTTTAACGTCAATGCAGTTGTCTCTAATGCATAACCCCAAAACTATAGTGGTTAATCGGTAAGAAACATCATAGATTGCACTATATCCAATAATAGTACGGTTATGGCGTTCGAACACACCATTATGCTGTGGTGCTCCAGGTGGCATGAATTTGTGAAACAATTCCACATTGTTTTCATTGAAGACCAAACTCGTAACTCAAATATTTGTCTTTGCGATCAGATCGTACAAACTTTATTTTCTTATCACGATGATTTTCCACTTCACTCTAAAGTTCTTTGAACTTTTCAAATGTTTCAGACTTATGTTTCATCAAGTAGATATACCCATATCTGCTCAAATCATCTGTGAAGGTCAGAAAATAACGATACCCGCCGCGAGCCTCAACACTCATCGGACCGCATACATCAGTATGTATTATTTCCAATAAGTCAGTTGCTCGCTCCATTGTTCTAGAGAACGGAGTCTTAGTCATATCGCCCACGATGCATGGTTCGCAAGCAACAGGTGATTCATAATCAAGTGATTCCAAAAGCCCATCAGCATGGAGTTTGTTCATGCGCTTTACACCAATATGACCTAAACTGCAGTGCCACAAATAAGTTGCACTATCATTATTAACTTTGCACCTTTTGGCTTCAATATTATGAATATGTGTATCACTACGATCGAGATCCAACAAACAATTTTCAGTGGGTGTATGACCATAGAAGGTTTTATTCATGTAAACAGAACAACAATTATTCTCTAACTTAAATGAATAAATGTATTGCAATAAACATGATCAAATCATATTCATGCTCAACGCAAACACCAAATAACACTTATTTAGGTTCAACACTAATCCCGAAAGTATAGGGAGTGTGCGATGATGATCATATCAATCTTGGAACCACTTCCAACACACATCGTCACTTCACCCTCAACTAGTCTCAGATTATTCTGCAACTCCCGTTTCAAGTTACTACTCTTAGCAACTGAACTGGTATCAAATACCGAGGGGTTGCTATAAACACTAGTAAAGTACACATCAATAACATGTATATCCAATATACCTTTGTTTACTTTGCCATCCTTCTTATCCGCCAAGTATCTAGGGCAGTTCCACTTCCAGTGACCATTTCCTTTGCAGTAGAAGCACTTAGTCTCAGGCTTAGGTCTAGACTTGGGCTTCTTCTCATGAGCAGCAACTTGCTTGTCGTTCTTCTTGAAGTTCCCCTTCTTCCCTTTGCCCTTTTCTTGAAACTAGTGGTCTTTTCAACCATCAACACTTGATGCTTTTCTTGATTTCTACCTTCATCGATTTCAGCATCATGAAGAGCTTGGGAATCATTTCTGTTATCCCTTGCATATTATAGTTCATCACGAAGTTCTAGTAACTTGGTGATAGTGACTAGAGAATTTTGTCAATTACTATCTTATCTGGAAGATTAACTCCCACTTGATTCAAGAAATTGTAGTACCCAGACAATTGATAACCCACAAGTATAGGGGATCGCAACAGCTTTCGAGGGTAGAGTATTCAACCCAAATTTATTGATTCGACACAAGGGGGGCCAAAGAATATTCTCAAGTATTAGCAGTTGAGTTGTCAATTCAACCACACCTGGAAACTTAGTATCTGCAGCAAAGTGTTTAGTAGCAAAGTAATATGATAGTGGTGGTAGCGGCAACAAAAGTAAAGACAGCAAAAGTAATGTTTTTAGTATTTTGTTGTGATTGTAACAGTAGCAGCGGAAAAGTAAATAAGCGAGAACCAGTATATGGAAAACTCGTAGGCACCGGATCAGTGATGGATAATTATGCCGGATGCGGTTCATCATGTAACAGTCATAACATAGGGTGACACAGAACTAGCTCCAATTCATCAATGTAATGTAGGCATGTATTCCGTATATAGTCATACGTGCTTATGGAAAAGAGCTTGCATGACATCTTTTGTCCTACCCTCCCATGGCAGCGGGGTCCTATTGGAAACTAAGGGATATTAAGGCCTCCCTTTCATAGAGAACCGGAACAAAGCATTAGCACATAGTGAATACATGAACTCCTCAAACTATGGTCATCACCGGGAGTGGTCCCGATTATTTTCACTTCGGGGTTGCCGAATCATAACACATAGTAGGTGACTATAGACTTGCAAGATAGGATCAAGAACTCACATATATTCATAAAAACATAATAGGTTCAGATCTGAAATCATGGCACTCGGGCCCTAGTGACAAGCATTAAGCATAGCAAAGTCATAGCAACATCAATCTTAGAACATAATGGATACTAGGGATCAAACCCTAACAAAACTAACTCGATTACATGATAAATCTCATCCAACCCATCACCGTCCAGCAAGCCTACGATGGAATTACTCACGCACGGTGGTGAGCATCATGAAATTAGTGATGGAGGATGGTTGATGATGACGACGACGACGAATCCCCCTATCCGGATCCTCGAACGAACTCCAGATTAGCCCTCCCGAGAGGTTTTAGGGCTTGGCGGCGGCTCCGTATCGTAAAACGCGATGATTTCTTCTCTCTTATTTTTTTCTCTCCGAAAGCAAATATATAGAGTTCGAGTTGGCGTCGAAGGGTTTCTAGGGGGGCCACGAGGTAGGGGGCGCGCCCTAGGGGGCGTGCCCCCCACCCTCGTGAGAAGGGTGTGGGGCCCCTGGTCTTCATCTTTGGCGAGGATTTTTTATTGTTTTTTCTAAGATGTTCCGTGGAGTTTTAGGTCATTCCGAGAATATTTGTTTTCTGCACATAAAACAACACCATGGCAATTCTGCTGAAAATAGCGTCAGTCCGGGTTAGTTCCATTCAAATCATACAAGTTAGAGTCCAAAACAAGGGCAAAAGTGTTTGGAAAAGTAGAGACGATGGAGACGTATCAACTCCCCCAAGCTTAAACCCTTGCTTGTCCTCAAGCAATTCAGTTGACAAACTGAAAGAAAGAAAGAAAAACTTTTACAAACTCTGTTTGCTCTTGTTGTTGTAACTATGTCAAGCCAGCATTCACGTTTTCAGCATAGATCATAATTAACCACATTTGCAGTAATTCTCAGGTCTCATGATTACTCATATCAATAGCATAATCAACTAGCAAGTCATAATAATAATTCTTGGATGACAACACTTTCTCAAAACAATCATAGTATGATATAACAAGATGGTATCTCGCTAGCCCTTTCTGAGACCGCAAAACATAAATGCAGAGCACCTTTAAAGATCAAGGACTGACTAGACATTGTAATTCATGGTAAAAGAGATCCAATCATAGTCATACCCAATATAAATTAACAATGATGAATGCAAATGATGGCTGCGCTCTCCAGCTAGTGCTTTTTAATAAGAGGGTGATGACTCAACATAAAAGTAAATGGATAGGCCCTTCGTAGAGGGAAGCAGGGATTTGTAGAGGTGCCAGAGCTCGGTTTTGAAATAGAGATAAATTGTATTTTGAGCGGTATACTTTCATTGTCAACGTAACAACTAAGAGATGGCGATATCTTCCATGCTAAACACATTATAGGCGGTTCCCAAACAGAATGGTAAAGTTTATACTCCCCCTCCACCAACAAGCATCAATCCATGGCTTGCTCGAAACAACGAGTGCCTCCAACATGCATCAGGTCCCAGGGGGAGTTTTGTTTGCAATTAATTTTGATTTAGTTTGCATAAAGCATGGGACTGGGCATCCCGGTGACCAGCCATTTTCTCATGAGTGAGGAGCGGAGTCCACTCCTCTTGATAATAACCCGCCTAACACGGAAGATAAGGACAACCTTTGTTGATACATGAGCTATTCGAGCATACAAAACAGAATATTTATTTGAAGGTTTAGAGTTTGGCACATAGAAATTTACTTGGAACGGCAGGTAGATACCGCATATAGGAAGGTATGGTGGACTCATCTGGAATAACTTTGGGGTTTAAGGGATTGGATGCACAAGCAGTATTCCCGCTTAGTACAAGTGAAGGCTAGCAAAAGATTGGGAAGCGACCAACTAGAGAGCGACAACAGCCATGTACATGCATTAAAATTAATAAACATTGGATGCAAGCATGAGTAGGATATAATCCACCATGAACATAAATATCGTGAAGGCTATGTTGATTTTGTTTCAACTACATGCGTGAACATGTGCCAAGTCAAGTCACTTAAATCATTCAAAAGAGGATACCACCCCATCATACCACATCATAATCATCTCAATAGCATGTTGGCATACAAGGTGAATCATTATTACTCATAGCTAATCAAGCATGGCACAAGCAACTATGATCTCTAATTGTCATTGCAAACATGTTTATTCATAATAAGCTTAATCAAGAACGAGGGACTCGTCATATTTACAAAAACAAAAGAGGTCGAGTTCATACCAGCTTTTCTCATCTCAGTCAGTCCATCATATATCATCATAATTGCCTTTCACTTGCACGACCGAATGGTGTGAATAATAATAAGAGTGCACGTGCATTGGACTAAGCTGGAATCTGCGAGCATTCAATAAACAGGAGAAGACAAGGCAATATGGGCTCTAGGTTAAATCAACAATAATGCATATAAGAGCCACTTCAACAATTTAATCATGGTCTTCTCCTACTGACCCCCAAAGAAAAGAAAAGAAATAAAACTATTTACACGGGAAAGCTCCCAACAAGCAAAAGAAGAACGGGAAATATTTTTGGCTTTTATTTTTAGTTAATACTACTACAGCAGAAAAATAAACTACTACTAATAAAAAAAATTGGTTTTCTTAAGGTTTAACAAACACACAAGAAGAAAGCAGGAAAAGGAAAATAAACTAGCATGGATATTACAGTGAAAAAGTATGAGCACCGACATCTAGCAATGACTGTGTGTGAGCATAAATGTAATGTCGGTGAGAAATACGTACTCCCCCAAGCTTAGGCTTTTGGCCTAAGTTGGTCTATGGCCACGGCTGGCCTGGCGGATATCCATAATAATAGTTGTTGGGGTCGTACTGTGATGAGGAAGAATAGTTGGGATCATACCGTGATGAAGAAGAAGACTCTGACTGCCACTGGCTGACAGTCATCTCTGGATCCCAAGAATAAACAGATTGTCGTGGAGGTTCATCTTGTGGTTCCTGTTCTGGCTCCTCAACTGGTGCAGGGTTCCGGTAGGCGTGAATAGCCGTCAACGGAACAAGGTACGTACCTGCAGTCAAATCAAACAAAGAAGGAACAGGAAAGGTAATAGTCTCAGGATGATGTTTATTAAAAAACAAATGATATTTAAGCTCCTCTGCCCTATTTTTAATAATAAAATCATGTGCCACCATACTTTTATGATCTAGATAAACACGGGGCAGCACCTTTTCTTCCTTCTCAGCATGCCTAATAGGTATGTTAAAATGTGCGGCTACGCGTGTGGCATAGATGCCTCCAAAGATGAGGCCCTTAGTACGGTTCATATTTAACCATCTAGCAATAATACCGCCCAAACTAAAAGTGTTATCACTGTATAAACCTTGGAGCAGAATAATTAAATCAGGGATACTAAGGTTTCCAGAATTTCCGCGTCCAATTAAACAACGACTAGCAAATAATGCAAAGTAACGCAAAACAGGAAAATGTATGCTAGTGATTCATGCGTCGGAAACCTTCCTGGTTTCTCCTACAGTGATATTATCAATAAACCCAGCCACATCATCATGATGTGGTTCTTCTGTCTTGCTGTAGCGACCAGACCTCAAACGGTCCAATCTCTGTGCTCAGGTGTCATCCCTGGATCAGTAATGATGACACCACACAATACTTGAAGGATTTATAACAGAGTAGCAATCACACACTTATTACATCGAGTGTCTCAAAAGAGAACTGTTACAATAAATATGGCTTAAGGCCATCTAATAACGATAACAGTGGAAGGCTTGGAAGATAAGTGAGTCCATCAACTCCAACGGCATCACTAAGTATAGAACCACGACCTAAGGCACCTTAATCGTCGTCTGAAAAGTCTGCAACATTAACGTTGCAGCCCGAAACGGGTCAGCACATGGAATATGCTGCCAATGTAACACATAGAGAGTAATAAAAGAATATGGCTATTCTATATGCATATATGGCTGGTGGAAAGCTCTATGGTTACATTTTTGCATAAAGCCATTTTTTCCCTACTGCAAAGGAATAAATTTTATTTAACTATCATGGTAGTTGTTAAACATTGAGAATGGTTGACAGCATTCTCAATCCCAATTAAGCAACATCATTAAAAACCCAACAAAATTAATTAGAGTAACATGATGAGATTCACATGATAATCCAAGTACTAGATACTCAAAACGTCCATAACCGGGGACACGGCTAACCATGATTAGTTTATACACTCTGCAGAGGTTTGCACACTTTTCCCCACAAGACCCGATCTCCTCCGTTGGATTTCTCGCACTACAAGGTGTTTGAGAAACGGATGACCGAGACATAGTCTTTCAGAAGCGCTAGCACCTTACGAACGGGTAGACCATACCAACCTACATCCCCTACATCTGCTAGTCTACCACTCTAAGAGTTCGCACGACTTAGTCAACTATGCTAGTGTAACGCCCTCAATGCGGCTATATCTCCCACGTGTCGAAGCACGACTTAGAGGCATAACCGCATTGAAAGCAATGTTGCAAGTGAGGTAATCTTCACAGAACCCATGTAATACATAAGGGAAAGAGATACATAGTTGGCTTACAATCGCCACTTCACACAATTACATGAATAAAGCATTACAACATATAAATACAATCAAGGTCCGACTACGGAACCAAAATAAAAGAAGAACCCCAAAAGCGACAAGGTCCCCGATCGACCCCAACTGGGCTCCACTACTGATCAACTAGAACGAAACAATACAAAGGACAAGATCTTCATCGAGCTCCTCTTGAGCTTGGTTGCGTCACCTGCTCGGTAACATCGGCACCTACAAACTGGTTTTGGAAGTATCTGTGAGTCACGGGGACTCAGCAATCTCGCACCCTCGTGATCAAGACTATTTAAGCTTATGGGTAAGGTAAAGGTATGAGGTGGAGCTGTAGCAAGCGACTAGCGCATATGGTGGCTAACATACGCAAATGAGAGCGAGAAGAGAAGGCAAAGCACGATCGAGAAAACTATGATAAGAAGTGATCCTAGAACAACCTACGTCAAGCATAACTCCAACACCGTGTTCACTTCCTGGACCCCGCCGAGAAGAGACCATCACGGTTACACAGGCGGTTGATCCATTTTAATTAAGGTCAACTTCAGGTTTTCTACAACCGGACATTAACAAATTCCCATCTGCCCATAACCGCGGGAACGGCTTTCGAAAGTTCAAATCCCTGCAGGGGTGTCCCAACTTAGCCCATCACAAGCTCTCACGGTCAACGAAGGATATTCCTTCTAGCGGGAAGACCCGATCAGACTCGGAATCCCGGTTACAAGACATTTCGACAATGGTAAAACAAGTCCAGCAACACCGCACGAATGTGCCGACAAATCCCGATAGGAGCTGCACATATCTCGTTCTCAGGGCACACTCAGATTGTCCAAACTTCCGGTAGGCCAGCCCAGAGTTGCCCCTAGTGGCCACCGGTGGCTGACAGTTTGGACCAACACTTAGAGGAGCACTGGCCCGGGGGGGTTAAAATAATGATGACCCTTGAGTCTGCAGAACCCAAGGGAAAGAAAAGGCTAGGTGGCAAATGGTAAAACCAAGGTTGGGCATTGCTGGAGGAGTTTTATTCAAAGCGAAATGTCAAGGGGTTCCCATTATAGCCCAACCGCGTAAGGAACGCAAAATCTGGGAACATAACGCCGATATGACAGAAACTAGGGCAGCAAGAGTGGAACAAAACACCAGGCATAAGGCCGAGCCTTCCACCCTTTACCAAGTATATAGATGCATTAATTAAATAAGAGATATGGTGATATCCCAACAAGTAAACAATGTTCCAACAAGGAACAACATCTCCATGTTCCAACAAGGAACAAACTTCAATCTTCACCTGCAACTAACAACGCTATAAGAGGGGCTGAGCAAAGCGGTAACATAGCCAAACAACGGTTTGCTAGGACAAGGTGGGTTAGAGGCTTGGTTCAACAGTATGGGAGGCATGATAAGCAAGTGGTAGGTATCATAGCATAGTCATAGCAAAAGAGCGAGCATCTAGCAAGCAAAGATAGAAGTGATTTCGAGGGTATGGTCATCTTGCCTGAAATCCCACAAGGAAGAAGAACGAGTCCATGAAGAATACAAACGGATGTAGTCGAACGAATCCTCACAACACGACGTTACCGGATACAACCCGAAGAAGCACACCGGAAAGAAGCAAACAACATAGTAAAACATCCACCACATAAACATGGCATGAAGCACAATCAAGTATGATGCATGTCTGGTTTAAAGAAGCATGGCATGGTAAAGTGCACAAACAATTCTACGAATTAAGTGGAGCACATTATGCAACGGAGTTGCATATTGAAGAAAACACCACATGACTTATTTAGTTCTCTCTCGTTTATGTACCCAACAAGATTAAATGTTGTTAGCATGGCAAGAGGTGAAACATAACAAAACTATACTATCTAAACAATTTAAATGGGGCCGGATATAACAAACAACAAATCCGGAAACTCCCCATATGCATATATTAGGTTTGGTGCTGTTCTGCCCTAAACCATATTTTAGAGTTGTTAAACATGCAAAACAAGTAGACCATGTTAAACTAGACATTTTTCTAACCCATTCACATATAAAGTTTGTTAAATTCCGAGTTACGGTTATTTAGTTATGAATTAAAGCATTTTAGCATGGCATATGGACAAAGTTACACAAACAGCATTTTAAACATTTTAAACACGGGTGGAAATGACATATTATGAAACTATATGAAATTCTAAGCATTTTACATATTTAAATTGTTTTAATCCGATGCACCATTTGTGAGTTATTAAATGCATGAACTCTAGGGACTATTCTACAAAACGGGTAGTACTCAGGAAATTAGCTAAAACGTTCTGCGGAAGAAAAAAATACATCTCGGGCCGGATCTGGTTGGCCCAACAGTGGGAGGGGGCGCAGCAGTGAGGCTCACCCATGGGATTGGCCCGTTCGGTGGAGAGGAGAGAGGCCGGCAGGCTGGGCCTTGGAGAGGCAAGGAGGCCCACGCGCGGCTAGATTGAGGCCCAGGAGGCGAAGGAACTGGGCAGGCCGTGGTCAACACAGGCGCTGGAGACGCGCTGCTCTCGTCCTGGAAGCAGAGGACGCAGGCGGCGGACTTGACGACGGGGAGGACGAGGCTGGGCCTGGCGACGCGGGAGCAACGACGCGGTCAACGAACGCCGCTGGTGCGCTTGTTCACCTCGCGTGGATGGAGCGGAAGGGGCCGGGGCGACGCGAGTGAAGCAGCGCGGCAGAAATCAATGGGCAAGGCAGCGACGGGGTGCTCAGGGGCATGGGGTGACGGCGGCGCAGGTACGACGGGGAGGCCATGGCTTTCCTGTGGGCAATGGGAGAGAGAGCGGAGAGATTAGAGAGAGAGACGTTGAGAGGAATCGGAGATCCAAGAAAAGGAGAAAAGGGGGTGCAAGGCAGGGGACCTCCTGGGTTCACCGGCGATGTTCACTGGAGGCGGCGGGGTTTGCGAAGACGAAGGAACGGTGGGGCGTCGGGGAAGCTCGGGATCGGGCTCCTCCCGATCCGGTCGAGCAGAGCAGGGGCGCGCAGAGTCAAGGAGGGGGCGCACGAGGAGGAGCTTCGGGGAAGGAGGAGCTTCGGGGTCGAGCGTTCCTGCTCGGGATGGCGAACAAGTTCGAGGCCCGCGCGAGGTTAAACTCCAGCAGGCACTCGGGCACGGGAGGGAAGGCAGCGCCTTGATCCATTCGGGATCGAGCGCAGAGTCGATCTGAGAAGGAGAGATGGGGTTTGTTGGTTGGTGGGATGGGGGAAAAAGGAGAAGACAGGATCGATTGGGTGGATCGGGCAAGATCGCGAGGGGGATTTGGTGGAATGGCGGCGGCTGCTGGGAGGATGGGACATCTCTCCTCAAATTTAGGGTTGGACTATATATTTATAGTATGTGGGTGTTTGGCTAGGGGCTAATCTGGATCCTACGATCGAAAACGAGCGTTTGAGAAAAATAGGTTAGGAAGTCTAATAAACAAAATGGAGATGTTTTGTAGATGTTCGGGGATGATCCGGACACAACGGTAACGCCTGTCCAGGTCGGGTCCGGGACAACTTTTCGGACGCGCGCGCGAGGGGGTTTGATGCACTGAGCAGAGAGGGTCTCGGACCGTGCGATTGCATCGGACAACTCCTGAAGCGAAGAGGGGAAGGAGGGTGGACTAGGTGGGCTGTGGCGAGACTGCGAGGGGGAGAAGAGAGAGAGGTCTCGGCATCTGTTTCCGAAGACCGAAAACGTCCGACGTTAGACCGGCTATAATGCCGCTATAGTTAATCGTTGGGGCGTCAAACGAACTCCGAATGCGATGAAACTTGACAGGCGGCCTATCTACACTATAATAAGACAACACGTCAACTCTCATCCCATTCCGAGAACATTTTCTGGCCACTTATAAAATAATATTTCGTACATGCCGCGGGCGCGTGCAAGTGTGGTTGGGCTCAGAACGGACAACGGAAGGAACGAGGAGACCGGGACGGATGCAAGTTTTGAAAACATGATGATGCAATGCACATGATGACATGGCAAGATGCAACACGCAAGCAAATGACATGGCAACGATGGCGAATAACGGGAAGACATGTGGCACATCGGTCTCGGGGCGTTACAACACTCCACCACTACGAGAGGATCTCGTCCCGAGATCTACAATGGCACCGGAGGGGAAAACGGAAGAGAAAGAGAAGAGGTAAAACTAAGTTGCTTCTTTGAAGAGTGAAACCAAAGAACCTTGCGAGGTTGAGAAAATTCGAGACAGAATACAACGAAGGTGAAAAAGGTCGAAAACACTCCTTTAGAAAAGAGGAACAAAGAACATTGCGAAAAAAACCTTGAGGTTGAAGGGCAAGATAAATATTGAAACCACCCCGGTTAAAACAAGATAGAAAAGGATTAATAATGATATAATTTGGACAGAACTTCGACTGAAAAGAAAAGGAATTGAATAAGAACTTGATAAGAGGAGAATATACTTGGTGAAATCAACAACACCCTGCCTCCGGAACTATTGAAAGAATGGCACAAGGGGTAAGAACGATTTTAGACAGCACTCCGGTTGAGAAAGGATGTAAAACTTGATAAGATGAGAGAACTGGCATGAAAACACAACACTCCGGTCGAATGGATAAGCAAAGGAAAGAAGATGATCCTGACGAAACAAGAAGATGGGTTGAAGAGAGCAACATCACAATGCCTCCGGAAGAAAGAAATAGACGATAGATAAATGAAAAGGAAGGAATTGAGAAGAAAATGACAACTTCTGCCACAAATTATCTTGGAAGGCACCCTTCCAAGAAGGTTAAAACGTAGTTGTTGGGAAAGACCAACAACAAAACGAATAAGTTTGTAGTGGGCTTATGGAAAAACATCTCAAAATAATGAGGTGACAACTTGCCACTCACGGAAAAGATTTGATTGGATTGATATGAGCAAGGAGACAAGAAACTTATTTCACCAGAAGGATGAAAGAAGAACTTGGGTCATTTATGAGCACCATAGGTAGCAACAAACCTTAGGGAACGCTCTAGGTGAAATATAACCCAAGATAATTCCAACGAATAGGTTGATGGATTTAAAATACCTCATTCTTAACAATATGTGAATCATGAAACATGAGCTCAATTATCAAGAATGACATAATACCACCTCCAATGATACGGTAGAAAGAATTGCACTCCGGATAGCAAGAAGAAGAAAACTTGAGCTCCCCTGAAAAGAATCTTGAAGAAAACTTCAAGAAGGAATTAAATCCTTGATGGACCATCATGAAGAACCTTCATGAAGAACTCCGGCAACAAAAGAAATGATCAAACAAAATGAAGGATGAAAAGAATAAGGTTGAAGCCTTGCAATGATTTAAATGAATCTCCGTGGAGATGTAATTTAAAAAAAAAGGGTTGGAACTCCGGGAAAAAGAGAAGATGAACAATTGGAAACAAGAATTTTGATGAACCTCCGGGATAAGGAATTGAGTTCACTCGATGAAACAAGAATAAGAAATACATTATGCTTATCCTTCACCAATTTAAATTGATGACAAACAATGGATTGGCACACTACTTATTCTTGTAGAAAGGATTAAGAGAGATATAGCGCAAACTTGAGAAGGTATTGAACGAACCACCGGAAGGGTTGAAACAACAAATAAATTGATATGGTGACCAAGGAAGAGAACTCTTGAACGGACCACTGTAAGAATTGAAAATGATCGAAGTAGGGGTGAATCACCGGTAACAATTAGCAAATGAACGAAGGTGCTTGAGACAAACTAGATACATGAGAACGAAGGTATCACGAACTGATTAGAGATCACTTGAACGATGCACCGGTAAGATTGGAGAATGATAACTGAAGGCTGAGAATGAATAAACCTGAATTGTTGGACTCCAGATAATCAAACTGAAAAGACTCTTGAATTGCTCCGGATAGGTGAAAAGAATATCTGACAATCGAAAACAATAATGAGAGGATGACACGGAGCTAGAGCCATGGATCCTTGAGAGAACGGATAAGATATGGAGGAAACTCTTCTTCGGTCTTCAAATGTTGAGAATGATGACGAGAACCACCACTGAGAATTGTTGAGACACTCCGGAATTAAAATTGGAAAGGTTGAACCAACGATGAAAAGAATTTGAGAGATCTTAGAGAAAGACATATGACTGATGACAAATCATACTTACGTCATACATCAAAAGAATTTAGGATAGCTCCGGGAAAAATAAGAAGAGTCAGGTAAGATCCTGGGAAAAGACCTATGGGTTAGGGCCCACTCAAAAGAAACACCGTTGAAATGATTGCTTGAAAAGAGAGATTCCACTAGTTGAATTAAATGGCTTGAATGAGATAACAACCTCGAGATATCTTTAGCACTCCGGAACAATTGAATATCGAGAAGTGGAATGATAATAAGGTGCACCGGCATGGAAAACATTTGAAACGAGTTAAAGGATATGACCAACACCAAAAGCTTGAATTGAATCCACCGGAGAAGAAAAAGAGCAAATAATGATGAACTTGAGGCTCCGTTAGTCTCTTCATGAGAATCACCGGATAAGAACATTGAAGGAAAAAATGGAGAGACCTCACATGAATAAAAGGATATTTTATTAAGGAATCCGAGTCCTTGAAGAAAAAGGGTTGGGAGGGTGGGAAAAACAAAGGCAACTTGGAGACGGATGAAACAAAAAACGTTGAGAAGAACTAGTAATAGATCTTGCGAATGTTGAAGTGATCGGATCCACATGAAGAGAAAACACGTCGGTTGAAAAGGATTGACAGCACAATCTCGATGACCGAGAAGGATTAGTACTCATCGGAGTATGAGAACACCATTTGGGGAAGGTATGGAATCAACACTTGACATTGAAGCAACTCGAATACCACAACTCAAAAACAAAAAAACAAAGGATTGGCTTGCAGAATAAGCCGGAACAAACATATGATAGAGATTTCGTCCGAAGTTTTCGTGGTGGGGCCTACACGGGCTCGATCGTACAGCACCATCATGTACAAGGCAGTGCACATGACATACGAAGCGTCCCCGAGTCAGCATAGCCAAGGACTCTTTAAGACACAACGAGACCACTGTAAAACCAACCGTGAATAGGCGGACCACTAGACGTCGAACCCCAATTTCAAATCATACATCTGTCGGAAAGATATCCTAAGAGCTACTAGAATTCCCACTTATAAACTCCCGAAATTTTCTGGTTATGCAATCGGGTGTTGGGGATACAGGGGAAGCATAATATCTCACCCAAAACTAACAAATCCTACATCCAGCTGTATCCATCCTTCAACACATAACCAAGAAACCTTCGGAAATCATCTACCTCAACCTTCGAAAAGCATCCGTTATACAAGTTATGGCAATACTCCCAAACTCCCACCCCAGTACTGGGTGGCGTCGAGGTTATCTCACCAATGAACTGCATAAAAGAGATTTTCGATGTCGGCAAACTAAACTCAGGTATTCCAGAACTGCAACGATAAAATTGTGACGACAACACCTTGGAGCTCAACTCCCCGGGACACTGCCACAAAACCCCTGACAGGAGGCACCAAGACAATGTTCTCGTCACAAAACCATCGGAACGATACCAAGATACCCGCGTGATCCTAAAAAAAATTTAGTGAAATTTGAGAAGGGAAGAGTCAAAACTCTATGTCAGGATGCCTTACCAGAGCGATGAGGAGACTGGGAAGTAAAAAGAATTCCTAAACTCTCTGATATATAATTCCTAAATGACTCAAAACATTTTTCTAGACTCAACAGTGGCTGCTAAAAACGATCAAGCAGTGGGGGATCCTAAGGTCGGGGAAGGCTCTGATTACTAACTTGTAATGCCCTCGATGCGGCTAGATCTCCCACGTGTTGAAGCACGACTTAGAGGCATAACCGCATTGAAAGCAATGTCGCAAGTGAGGTAATCTTCACACAACCCATGTAATACATAAGGGAAAGAGATACATAGTTGGCTTACAATCGCCACTTCACACAATTACATGAATAAAGCATTACAACATATAAATACAATCAAGGTCCGACTACGGAACCAAAATAAAAGAAGAACCCCAAAAGTGACAAGGTCCCCGATCGACCCCAACTGGGCTCCACTACTGATCAACTAGAACGAAACAACACAAAGGACAAGATCTTCATCGAGCTCCTCCTAAGCTTGGTTGCGTCACCTGCTCGGTAACATCGGCACCTGCAAACTAGTTTTGGAAGTATCTGTGAGTCACGGGGACTCGGCAATCTCGCACCCTCGCGATGAAGACTATTTAAGCTTATGGGTAAGGTAAAGGTATGAGGTGGAGCTGCAGCAAGCGACTAGCGCATATGGTGGCTAACATACGCAAATGAGAGCGAGAAGAGAAGGCAAAGCACGATCGAGAAAACTATGATCAAGAAGTGATCCTAGAACAACCTGCGTCAAGCATAACTCCAACACCGTGTTCACTTCCCGGACCCCGACGAGAAGAAACCATCACGGTTACACACGCGATTGATCCATTTTAATTAAGGTCAACTTCAGGTTTTCTACAACCGGACATTAACAAATTCCCATCTGCCCATAACCGCGGGCACAGCTTTCGAAAGTTCAAATCCCTGCAGGGGTATCCCAACTTAGCCCATCACAAGCTCTCACGGTCAATGAAGGATATTCCTTCTAGCAGGAAGACCCGATCAGACTCGGAATCCCGGTTACAAGACATTTCGACAATGTTAAAACAAGTCCAGCAACACCGCGCGAATGTGCCGACAAATCCCGATAGGAGCTACACATATCTCGTTCTCAGGGCACACTCAGATTTTCCAAACTTCCGGTAGGCCAGCCCAGAGTTGCCCCTGGTGGCCACCGGCGGCTGACAGTTTGGACCAACACTCAGAGGAGCACTGTCCCAGGGGGGTTAAAATAATGATGACCCTTGAGTCTGCAGAACCCAAGGGAAAGAAAAGGCTAGGTGGCAAATGGTAAAACCAAGGTTGGGCATTGCTGGAGGAGTTTTATTCAAGGCGAACTGTCAAGGGGTTCCCATTATAGCCCAACCGCGTAAGGAACGCAAAATCCGGGAACATAACACCAATATGACGGAAACTAGGGAGGCAAGAGTGGAACAAAACACCAGGCATAAGGCCGAGCCTTCCACCCTTTACCAAGTATATAGATGCATTAATTAAATAAGAGATATGGTGATATCCCAACAAGTAAACAATGTTCCAACAAGGAACAACATCTCCATGTTCAAACAAGGAACAAACTTCAATCTTCACCTGCAACTAACAACGCTATAAGAGGGGCTGAGCAAAGCGGTAACATAGCCAAACAACGGTTTGCTAGGACAAGGTGGGTTAGAGGCTTGGTTCAACAGTATGGGAGGCATGATAAGCAAGTGGTAGGCATCGTAGCATAGTCATAGCAAAAGAGCGAGCATCTAGCAAGCAAAGATAGAAGTGATTTCGAGGGTATGGTCATCTTGCCTGAAATCCCGCAAGGAAGAAGAACGAGTCCATGAAGAAGACAAACGGACGTAGTCGAACGAATCCTCACAACACGACGTTACCGGATACAACCATAAGAAGCACACCGGAAAGAAGCAAACAACATAGTAAAACATCCACCACATAAACATGGCATGATGCACAATCAAGTATGATGCATGTCCGGTTTAAAGAAGCATGGCATGGCAAAGTGCACAAACAATTTTACAAATTAAGTGGAGCACATTATGCAACGAAGTTGCATATTGAAGAAAACACCACATGACTTATTTAGTTCTCTCTCGTTTATGTACCCAACAAGATTTAATGTTGTTAGCATGGCAAGAGGTGAAACATAACAAAACTATACTATCTAAACAATTTAAATGGGGCCGGATATAACAAACAACAAATCCGGAAACTCCCCATATGCATATATTAGGTTTGGTGCTGTTCTGCCCTAAACCATATTTTAGAGTTGTTAAACATGCAAAACAAGTACACCATGTTAAACTAGACATTTTTCTACCCCATTTACATATAAAGTTTATTAAATTCCGAGTTACGATTATTTAGTTATGAATTAAAACATTTTAGCATGGCATATGGACAAAGTTACACAAACAGCATTTTAAACATTTTAAACATGGGTGAAAATGACATATTATGAAACTATATGAAAATCTAAGCATTTTACATATTTAAATTGTTTTAATCCGATGCACCATTTGTGAGTTATTAAATGCATGAACTCTAGGGACTATTCTGCAAAACGGGTAGTACTCAGGAAATTAGCTAAAACGTTCTGCGGAAAAAAAATACATCTCGGGCCGGATCTGGTTGGCCCAACAGTGGGAGGGGGTGCAGCAGTGAGGCTCACCCATGGGCTTGGCCCGTTCGGTGGAGAGGAGAGAGGCCGGCAGGCTGGGCCTTGGAGAGGCAAGGAGGCCCACGCGCGGCTAGATTGAGGCCCAGGAGGCAAGGGAACTGGGCAGGCCATGGTCAACACAGGCGCTAGAGACGCGATGCTCTCGTCCTGGAATCAGAGGACGCAGGCGGCGGACTTGACGACGGGGAGGACGAGGCTGGGCCTGGCGACATGGGAGCAACGACGCGGTCAACGGACGCCGCTGGTGCGCTCGTTCACCTCGCGTGGATGGAGCGGAACGGGCCGGGGCGACACGAGCGAAGCAGCGCGGCAGAAATCAACAGGCAAGGCAGCGACGGGGTGCTCAGGGGCATGGGGTGACGGTGGCGCAGGTACGACGGGGAGGCCATGGCGTTCCTGTGGGCAACGGGAGAGAGAGCGGAGAGATTAGAGAGAGACGGTGAGAGGAATCGGAGATCCAAGAAAAGGAGAAAAGGGGGGTGTGAGGCAGGGGACCTCCTGGGTTCACCGGCGACGTTCACTGGAGGCGGCGAGGTTTGGCGAAGACGAAGGAACGGTGGGGCATCGGGGAAGCTCGGGATCGGGCTCCTCCCGATCCGGTCGAGCAGAGCAGGGGCGCGCAGAGTCGAGGAGGGGGCGCACGAGAAGGAGCTTCGGGGAAGGAGGTGCTTCGAGGTCGAGCGTTCCTGCTCGGGACGGTGAACAAGTTCGAGGCCCACGCGAGGTTAAACTCCAGCAGGCACTCTGGCACGGGAGCGAAGGCAGCGCCTTGATCCGTTCGGGATCGAGCGCAGAGTCGATCTGAGAAGGAGAGATGGGGTTTGTTGGTTGGTGGGATGGTGAAAAAAAGGAGAAGACGGGATCGATTGGGTGGTTCGGGCAAGATCCCGAGGGGGATTTGGTGGAATGGCGGCGGCTGCTGGGAGGATGGGACATCTCTCCTCAAATTTAGGGTTGGACTATATATTTATAGTATGTGGGTGTTTGGCTAGGGGCTAATCTGGATCCTACGATCGAAAACGAGCGGTTGAGAAAAATAGGTTAGGAAGTCTAATAAACAAAACGGAGATGTTTTGTAGATGTTCGGGGATGATCCGGACACAACGGTAATGCCTGTCCGTCTCGGGTCCGGGACAACTTTTCGGACGCGCGCGCGAGGGGGTTTGATGCACTGAGCAGAGAGGGTCTCGGACCGTGCGATCGCATCGGACAACTCCGGAAGCGAAGAGGGGAAGGAGGGTGGACTAGGTGGGCTGTGGCGAGACTGCGAGGGGGAGAAGAGAGAGAGAGAGGGCCCGGCATCTGTTTCCGGAGACCGAAAACGTCCGACGTTAGACCGGCTATAATGTCGCTATAGTTAATCGTTGGGGCGTCAAACGAACTCCGAATGCGATGAAACTTGACAGGCGGTCTATCTACACTATAATAAGACCACACGTCAACTCTCATCCCATTCCGAGAACATTTTCCAGCCACTTATAAAATAATATTTCGGGCATGCCGCGGGCGCGTGCAAGTGTGGTTGGGCTCAGAACGGACAACGGAAGGAACGAGGAGACCGGGACGGATGCAAGGTTTGAAAACATGATGATGCAATGCACATGATGACATGGCAAGATGCAACACGCAAGCAAATGACATGCCAACGACGGCGAATAACGGGAAGACACGTGGCACATCAGTCTCGGGGCATTACAGCTAGAGCCCATATTAGCTTGTGGCTGCACACGGAAGTTTCTAGCATGAATAGTCTCATGATCCCTTTGAGCCTGGGTGGCGGTCCAAAAGAAAACAAGCAATCGCTGGAATACCCAGGTGCCTCAATCCACCCAGACGTGTGTTTAGGTTGCCACCTTAAATAAACCATTAATTAACAATCTCACATCTGTCATGGATACACTCACCCAATCCACGTCTACTAGCATAGCATAGCAATAATAAGCAAACGTAGAGTAACTCCCAAAGGTTTTGTTAATAAACAGGTAATAGGTTCTACCTCAACTACTCCCCAAACCCACAATTTAATTAGATCCTAATCATGCAACGTGTGAGGATTGATCTAATGCAATAAAACTGGGTAGTAGGAGATGTGATCAAAGTGTTACTTGCCTTGCTGATGATCCGGGAAACCTAGCGATTCGAAGTAGCAAGCGGCGCACTCCGGGTACTCTATCGCAAACAAACAAGCATACAATAAGTACTCAACTAATGCACAGTTAAGAAATCGAACAAGAGATCTAACCAGAAAGCTCAACTTAAGAACTCCGGTTGGCAAAAAGAATCAAAACGAACGAAGCAACGAAAGACAAACGGCAAAACAAATAAGCTTCGTTTACTATTCTGGACCTAGGGAAATTTTTACAATGGAAAAAACTTGTTTGAGTTGGTTAAACGGAAAGAGGGTTTCGAGACGAAACTCCAGGCGCTTGAATCGCCTGATTCCGATAAACGAGCGAAAAGATAAACTAAAACGAACATCGGATCAGGGATCACGATAAGAAAAACCGCAGATCAGGGATCCGAGAAAAAGAAAAATGACGAACAGGTTAACGAACGAATGTTCACTAACAGGAACTAAACAAAAAACGCGTTCGTTAAAACGAACGGACGAGCGGGCGCTCGCTAAATAAATAACCGGAGAAAAACCGATCTATTAAAAAAAAGAAAACTAGGGTTTTCAAAAAAAATCGAAACGGCTTTTTCTCAAAAACCGGCCGGCGGCTACCTCGACAGCGGCGCTCTGGCGAGGCACCGGTGGGGCGGCGGGTGGCGCGAGGCGACGGCTCCGGGCGGCGCGGGGTCGGCGGCAGGCGCGAGGCGGCGGGGCGGCGGCTTACGGCGGCTCCGGGCGGCGCGGGGTCGGCGGCAGGCGCGAGGCGGCGGGGCGGCGGCTTGCGGCGGCGGGGCGGTGGCTTGCGGCGGCGCAGCGCGGCATGGGGTGGCGGCAGCGGCGGCTCGGGGCTCCAGGGGGCTCCGGTGGGGTTATAAAGGGGGGCGGCCATGGCTTGGGGAAGGGGCGACGGGCGGCGGCGGCTCGGGATTGGACTCCCGAGTCCGGCGGCTGCACGAGCGGCGAAGGCGAGGGCAGCTTGGGCCGGCCTGGCTCGGCTGGGCCCTTGGCCCAGTCGGGCACGGGATTTTTTAAAACAATTTTGTTGCGCCTAAAAAAAATCTAGAAAAATAAATAAAAATCTAAAAATGTCAAAACAAATTTTCTCCGTCTAAATAAAATATTTAGAACAGGATGAACATTTTTTTGGCTCTAATTGCAATTTTTGAAAACGTGCAATTTTTCCTAAATTCAAATAAATAGCAAATAAAACCAAAATAAAACCTTATTTGATTTTTTTATTAAATCCTAAATATTTCTTTATTTTTGGGAAAGTCATTTTATTCCCTCTCTCATAATTTGATAATAGAAATAATTGAAGATAAAATAAATAAAATCAAATGATCCTATTTTCAAAATTTGAGAAAAACTCAAATATGAAAATAACGAAATCCCCAACTCTCTCCGAGGGTCCTTGAGTTGCGTAGAATTTCTAGGATCCACCAAAAGCAATAAAATATGATATGCAAAGATGATCTAATGTATAACATTCCAAATGTTACAAACCTACCCCCCTTAAGATGAATCTCGCCCTCGAGATTCGGGTTGGCTAGAAAATAGGTGAGGGTGGTCCTTCAGCAATTCTTCCTCTCGTTCCCAGGTGGCTTCATCCTCCGTCTGGTGGCTCCACTGAACTTTGCAAAACTTGATAACCTTGCTGCGAGTGACTCGACTGGCATACTCTAGAATCTTGACTGGTTTCTCCTCATAGGTCAAATCACTGTCCAGCTGAATTGCTTCCAGCGACACTGTATCTCTCAGCGGTATGTCAGCCATCTCTGCATGGCACTTCTTCAACTGGGAAACGTGGAACACATTGTGAACTCTTGACAATCCTTCGGGCAATTCCAACTTATAGGCTACTTCTCCCATACGTTCCAAAACTTTGTATGGCCTACGAAACATGGTGCTAACTTTCCCTTAACTCCAAAGCGCTTAACTCCTCGAAGTGGTGATACTCGAAGATAAACTCGGTCTCCGACTTCGTAAACTATCTCCTTGCGTTTTGAATCTGCATAGCTCTTCTGCCTGGAGTGAGCTACCTTGAGCCTATCGCGAATCAATTTCACTTTCTGTTCAGACTCCTTAATCAGATCCGGTCCAAACAACTGACGGTCTCCAACGTCATCCCAAGACAATGGGGTCCTGCACCTCCTTCCGTACAAGGCTTCGAAAGGGGCCATCTTCAAACTGGATTGATAATTGTTGTTGTAAGAGAACTCTGCATATGGCAAATTCTCGTCCCAACTAGATCCGCAATCTAGCGCACAAGCTCTTAACATATCCTCCAAAATCTTATTGACTCGCTCGGTCTGTCCATCTGTCTGCGGATGGAAAGCTGTACTAAACTCTAGTCTGGTACCCAAAGTTTCATGCAACTAATTCCAGAACTTTGAGGTAAATTGGGTTCCTCTATCTGATACAATGCTCTTTGGAACTCCATGCAGACATACGATTCTGGTCATGTATATCTTTGCCAACTTTGCACTGGTATAGGTAGTCTTCACTAGAATGAAATGAGCCACCTTTGTCAAACGATCGACTACAACCCATATTGAGTCATAGCCTGAACGAGTTCTGGGTAAACCCGTAATAAAATCCATGCCTAACTTATCCCACTTCCATTCGGGTATCGGCAATGGCTGTAGCAATCCTGCTGGCTTCTGATGCTCTGCCTTTACTCTCTGACATACATCACAAACTGCTACATACTCCGCAATATCCTTCTTCATTCCGGTCCACCAGAAAGTATCCTTCAAATCTAAATACATCTTGGTATTTCTTGGGTGAATCGAATATGGTGAATCATGTGCCTCTTGCAGAATTAACTTCCTGATCTCTGAATCATTAGGCACATAAACACGGTCTTCAAACCATAGGGTATCGTGCTCATCCTCACAAAATCCCTTAGCTTTTCCTTTGCTCATTTTCTCCTTAATAGAGGCAATCTCCTTGTCAGTCCTTTGAGCTTCTCTGATCTTATCCATCAAGGTAGACTGAATCTCCAATGCTGCTACATAGCCTCTCAGAACTATATCCAAACATAACTCACGAAGATTTTTAGTTAACTCCATTGGTAAATCTCCCGTCATTAAGGTGTTGACATGGCTTTTACGGCTCAACGCATCAGCTACTACGTTAGCCTTTCCGGGGTGATAATGCATTCTCATATCATAATCCTTGATGGGTTCCAACCATCTCCTTTGTCTGAGGTTCAACTCCTTCTGTGTGAAAATATACTTCAAACTCTTGTGATCCGTGTACACCTCACAATGGTTTCCAATGAGAAAATGTCTCCAGGTTTTCAATGCATGCACTACGGCTGCTAACTCCAAATCATGCGTAGCATAATTTAACTCATGAGGATTAAGCTATCATGAGGCATATGAAACAACTCTTCCTTCTTGCATAAGCACTGCTCCAAGTCCTCGACGTGAAGCGTTGCAATACACCTCATAATCCTAGGTCTGATCTGGCAAAATCAACACAGGTGATGTAAACAACCGTTTCTTCAACTCCTGGAAACTAGCCTCACACTCCTCGGTCCATTTGAACTTGGTATCCTTCTTCAACAACTCCGTCATAGGCTTCGCAATCTTTGAGAAATTATCACACTACTAGGAAAAGGGCTATAGATAGGATTGACACTAATGGCGCACCAGGGAAGTAGTGCACCACTACTATATACTAATGGCGCACCAGTTGGTGATGCGCCATTAGTGTGGAAGACACTAATGGCGCACCAGAAAATAGGTGCGGCACTAGTGATATTTTTTTTCATTTTTACATACATACTAATGGCGCATCCTACCGAAGTGCGCCATTACTAGTTCTAACTAGTAATGGCGCACCAGACAGGGAGTGCGCCAGTACTGAATTTTTTTTATTCTTTTTTTTGCAAAACTACTAATGGCGCACTGCCTCACAGTGCACCATTACTAGTTTAAACTACTAATGGCGCACCCTGTAAAAGTGCGCCATTAGTATATATATTTTTTTTTACTTTTCTGCAAAATTACTAATGGCGCACCACCTGCAGGTGCACCATTAGTAATCAGGGTTACTAATGGCGCATTTGCAGGTGGTGCACCATTAGTAACCTGGGACCCCAACAAGATATTTTGGACAGCCACACCTACCCACTCACTTTCCCCACTTCATTCCCTCCACCTCCTTCTCCAAGCTTTCGGCTGCCTCCTCCTCCTCACCTCATTTCCACCATAGATTCATCAAAATTAAGTGGTGAAATTACCTTTTTTGATAGGTAAGTAAGGGGAAAGCTATCTTCATGATGTAGATCTACTTTTTTTTCTCCCTAGCTCGCTCCAACAACGTGCACATGCACTTTTTGTGGCCTAGCTAGATCTATGTATGTTTGTGGTGTTGCATGTGTTTGTGGTGTTGCATATATGTTTGTGTTTGCAGGTACCGGTATTTGAAATGTGATAGTTGCCAATATTTTGCCGGAATGTTGATCCATTTCTGTTTCGGCAAGAATTTTGGCACTATGCATTCTTTTTGGTCCTATTTTTAGGGAAGGTCATGCCAAATTTTTTCTTGGTTCTAAAATATCGTTTTGCTCTACCCCGCAGGTGACCATGGTCCGCACGATGGCCGAAGGCATCGTGAATAGGTTTTTGAGCTCCGCGAAGGCCGAGATGCTTCAAAAGAATGAGATGGAGATAAGATGTCCATGTCGAAGATGCAAGCTGAAGAGCCTTATTGCGGACCCGGATTCCGGGCAGGTGCGGGACCACCTGCTCTTGCGTGGTTTCATGGATGGCTATCGGTGGCAAGGTGATGAAGATGACAATGAAGTCGTCCATGGGGGGCGGGCAAGAAATGAGGAAGGGCAACAAGACAAGTACCACCGCGGCGAGGGCAGGCGAGAAGATGAAGAATCTCCAGGACATGATCACGACGGTGATGTTGTACACAGTCATCATATAGAAGATGTCGTACATGATGATGAGGAAGATCATGACGAAGGGCATGATCATGAAGATGAAGATGCCGGAGCAGACGGCGATGGAGGCTGGGTGCAGGACCCTCATATTCAAGAGCTGCTTCTCAAGCAGACGGATAACGCAAGAGCTGCCGCCCGAGAGAAAGCCAAGCTGGATCAACTGGAGATAGACGTGGTTACTCCATTGTATGAAGGATACAGGCCCGAGGATACCCGCCTGAAAGTAACGCTCATGGCTCTGGAGATGAAGGTAAAACACAAAATGACCGACGCATGCTTTGACGAGAACATGTCATTCTGGCACGAACATCTTCCCAAGGGGAACAAGTGCCCGACCAGATTCTAGGAGGCGAAGAAAATCGTGTGTCCTCTGGATTTACCGCACGTGAAATACCATGTGTGCATGAACAATTGCATCATTTATCGGGACAAGCACGTGGAGTCTACCATATGTCCGGTGTGCGGCGTCACTCGATACAAGAAGAGGAAGAAAGCTCCTCGAAAATCGGTGTGGTACTTTCCGATCACTCCTCGTCTGCAGCGGTATTTCGCGGACCCTAAGGTAGCAAAGCTCCTGCATTGGCACGCGGATAGGGAGGAAAAGAAGTGGGAAGATGACGGAAATGATCCGGAGATAAATAAAAAAGACAAGATGCTGAGTCACCCTAAGGATGCGAGCCAGTGGCAAGCATTGAACTTTGAATACCCAGAATTCGGGAAGGATCCAAGGAACATTGTGTTGGGCGCGAGCACCGATGGAGTCAATCCGTTTGGCAGCCAGAGAAGCACACATAGCACCTGGCCTGTGTTTGTGTGGATGTACAACCTTCCCCCTGGTTGTGCATGAAGAGGAAGTACATTCACATGAGTATGCTAATTGAAGGGCCGAAACAACCAGGGAACGACATCAATCTGTATCTGGGGCTGCTGAAAGAGGAGCTAGACATGCTGTGGAAAATGCCAGCCAATACGTGGGATGCCACAGAGAAAGAATATTTCCCTATGAGAGCCGCACTGCTCACGACGGTGCACGACTATCTCGGTTACGGATATCTCGGGGGCAGGTAGTCCACGGATTTTCTGGATGCGTAAGGTGCATGGATGACACAATGTATCGCCAGCTAGATAGAGATCCTGGGTCTTCGAAAACCGTGTTCATGGGACATCGAAGGTGGCTTCGCGACGATGACCCGTGGAGAAAACGCAAGGATCTGTTCGATGGTGAAACCGAACGCCCGCGTACGAGGAGCGGCGAGGAAATAGACGAGCTGCTGAAAAATTGGAAAGATTGCCCACTGCCGGGAAAGAAGCAAAAGGCGCCAGAGCCGGCAAAGAAGCGAAAGGCGCCAGAGCCGCTGCTGAAGGTATGGAAAACGAGGTCTGTTTTCTGGGACTTGACGTACTGGAAGATCCACCGTGTGCCTCACAGCCTTGATGCCATGCATATCACGAAGAACGTGTGCGAGAGTCTGCTTGGTACCCTGCTCAACATGCCAGAGAGGACCAAAGATGGGCCGAAAGCAAGGGCGGACTTGAAATCAATGGGCATTAGGCAGGAGCTTCACGCTAATGATGATGATGATGATGATGAGGCGAAGCAGGACATAGAAACTCGTCGCAAAGGCAAAAAGGCCAAGAAGACCGGAAGTGACTACCCTCCCGCGTGCTTCACTCTAAGTCAGGAGGAGATCGAGCAGTTTTTCACTTGCCTCATAGGAGTAAAACTTCCTTACGGTTACGCGGGGAAGATAAGCAGATACCTAGACCCAGCGAAGCAGAAGTTCAGCAGGATGAAGTCTCACGACTGTCACGTGCTGATGACGTAGATACTTCCAGTTGCAATCCGTGGGATCATGGACGCGCACGTCCGTGAAACGCTATTTGTCCTATGCAACTTTTTCGACGTCATCTCTCGGAAGTCGATTGGCGTGAGGCAACTCAGAAGGCTACAGGAAGAGATCATGGTGATACTATGCGAGCTTGAGATGTACTTCTTGCCCGCATTCTTCGACATTATGGTGCATCTGCTAGTCCATATCGTGGAGGATATCATCCAACTCGGGCCGACGTTCCTGCACAGCATGATGCCGTTCGAAAGGATGAATGGTGTCATCAAAGGATACGTTCGCAACATGTCACGTCCAGAGGGAAGTATAGCCAGGGGCTTTCTGACCGAAGAGTGCATCTCCTACTGCACGAATTATCTAGGCATCGAGAACCCCGTTGGTCTGCCCGTCAACAGGCACCTCGGCAGGCCCGCTGGATGGGGTCACCGTGAGGGTCGCCGCGAAATGCATGTTGACTTCGAGGGTTGACTCACCGACTTTGAAAGAGCAAACCTAGTCGCGCTACAACACATAGACGTGGTCGATCCTTGGGTGGTAGAGCACAAAAACTTTATTGAGAAGACGTACAATGACCGAGGCCAACAGAGGACGGACGGAGATATAATCAAAGAGCACAACTCATGTTTCACGCGTTGGTTCAAGCAGAAGCTTCTGTCATACCCTTTACATGAGGATTATTCCACGAAAGAACAACTCATATTCGCCTTGTCATAGGGCACCGAGCACAACCTGATGACCTATGAGGCGTACGATATCAATGGCTACACATTCTACACCGAGAACAAGGACATGAAGAGCGATGGTTATCAGAACTCTAGGGTAACGATGGAATCCTACACCGGTAACGACAAGGACAGGTACTACGGAAGGATCGAGGAGATCTGGGAGCTGAGCTACGCTGGAGAGAAGGTCTCGATGTTCCGTGTCAGATGGGCCAAGAGCGTCCTAAAAGAAGACTGGTATTTCACCACCATGGTTATACCTGAAGCCAAATCCAAGACCGCGGGCGCAAACGTCACCGCGAAAAATGAGCCATGGGTACTGGCTTCCCAAGTGGACCAATGCTTCTTCATTACCGACCCGTCAAAGCCCAGTCATGTTGTCGTGAGGAGAGGCAAAAGGAAGATCATCGGAATGGATGGAGTAGCCAATGAGCAAGATTTCGACAAGTACAGCGACCCGAAGATCGAACATGACGACGACGATGAAGTAGCAGCACACACCACAAGAAGAAGCAGGACCACCCTACCTAAAGGACGTCCGTTCCACAGAAGAACTCCATTTGCGAAAAAGGGCATTGAACGTAATGAAAAACAGGGCTCCACATTCCACGTAATGAAAAACAGGGATAAGCTCAATAAGCCGACGTCAGCTGGTCGTGTGGCCGGCAAAGGCTTGTCCACAAAATGGTCATCATACTATGGCGCTGGTGGGCGAAAGGAGAAAAAGACCAGCTCGAAAAGCCAGTCGCGCGAGGTTGAAGCACTCAAGGCGCAAGTGGCGCGGATTCTGGAGATGGTCCAAGAGCAAGTGCAACAACAACTGGGATCAACGCTTACCGGCATTATGCCTACCTTGATTCATGGGATAACGACGTGGATTGCGGGTGGCCAACAGGGGCTGCCCCCGATTCCTAGCTTCACGGCCAGCAACTCACACAACGCGCAGGCGGCACCATTGGTGTCTCCGGAGGCGGCGGTATTGGTGTCTACGGCGGCGGCGCCATTGGTGTCTCCGGCGGCGGCGGTATTGGTGTCTCCGACGCCGGCATTGGAGCTTAATGCACCCGGGTGTACGCCGGCCGGCACCTCGCCAGCAAGCGGCCCCTCCGTCAGTTGCACGCCCGCCATTGGCGGTGCCTCGACATTAGCCGAGCTTGACGGCATCACGGTAACTAAGCCTCTCGGTCGAGGACTTCATCTCCTTGCCTTTGACTGGGCATCCCTGAAGCCCTACATGTTTTCACAGGGCGCCGCCAACGTTCCTTGCACTCTCCTGCACTTTGTGGGCGGCGAGTTGGTCGATGTCGCCAAGGGCAGAATCGTTCAACCGGGCAACCCCGTGTTCCACGGTAATCCGATGCCACCCACAATGTATAGGGTTGAAGTGGTTCGGGTGCTGCCAGGCTGCGACGAGCTGTTACCTCCGATTCGACCCGCTGGGGCCGACGAAGAAGATGAGATGACCCTCAGCGCCTGCGTAAGCTGGCCCCTGCTTTGGCCGAAGAGCCAGATTCGTTTGGGGGCGGGGGACACCACCCCACAGACAAGACCGTCAGTCGTGCCGGCGCCAAGCCATGGCAAGAACGCCGCAACTCTACTGGACATGCCGGACATCCCTATGGCACAGGATCCGGACATGCATATGGCACAGGATCCGGACGACGACGACAACGACGATGTTACATTTACCAACGTCGATAAGTACTTTGCCGAACATGGGTACGGTGACGAGTTCTGTGGGCCTCCTTCTCAAGAACCCAAACAAGACGACCGCGATCTAGCTGGTACGGTGGAGAAACCCAATTGCAGCAGGCGTCGTCTGGCGTTCAGTTCTCAGGAGACGCCTCCAGCTGCCGCCTTCACCGAGCCTCAGATAGCGGAGGTGCCAAATATTATCAGCCCCAACATGCTCAAGAAGGCATTCTGTGAGCAGAACTTGGACCCATTACAGCAGATCAAGAAGAAGGGCCGGAAACGGCCGACTAAAAAGGCCGCCGGTGCGAGCCAGCCGGCACCGAGTACGATCCGTGCTCAGGACGGGCCACCTTCACCTAAGGATATCTCGAGGAGGGTGCATGTGGCGGGTAGGGCGATGCTACCGACAAATATGCTCAATGCTGCAACTGGTGCTATGCAGAGTCTGCACGACAGTGTTCTTTCTTTGGAGAAGCGGCGTCTCAGAGAGAATGATGTGGCATACCCGGTTTTCGTGGCCAAGGTGCCAGAGGGCAAGGGCTTTGTGGATGGCACCATCGGGGGTACGATCGTCCTGCGGTTTGATGACATCTTTGCTATGTTCAACCTTCATCCGCTGCACTACACCTTCGTTCGGCTGTTTTCGCTGAGTATGGAGATGCGGATCATTAGAGACAAGACCCCGGACATCATGATCGTCGACCCCTTCTACATGCGTGCCAAGCTCTTGAGCAGCGCTGGGGACCGCCAAGTCGCGAGTTCACACCTCGAAGACGTCATTCTGGCAAACCCAGATAAGGATAACTTCCTTGTGCCTTACTTTCCCGAGTAAGTCATCCCTTAACCGCCCCGTAACATATGATTTCTTAGATTTCAATCGTTCTTTTTTTTCTAACATTCCGTGTTCTGTGCAGTGACACACATTGTACACTCATCCTCTTAAGCCCGAAATATTCCATGGCCACGTATTTTCACCCGAACCGTAACTCCAAGATAGACTACACAAATATCAAGAAAGTTCTTGATGATGTTCTCCCTGGCTACGCCAAATCTGGAGGCACCTTCATCAGGGCAGTTCGTAAGTACGGCAAGCACGTGTTCTCCCACAATACGACATTCTGCTGCGTCAAGCAGCCGCCTGGAGGTCAGAAGGATGCCTACTACGCCCTCCATCACATGCGGGCGATCGTAAGGGACCATCATCACCTTCTGCTACCAAATAATCTCAAAGATTGGGCCGCGAGCTTGTTGGCAATCCAGGACGCGGACATCAGACAAGAATTCTTTCGCATCCAGTCGGAGTTTGCGAACATCATCCATCAAGATGTCCTTCATACCTCGGGGCAGTTCTTCCTCAGATATCAACCGTCCAACATTGAGATAGACGGAATGCTACAAATGCAGGCTGACAATGCCCGTGATTTCATGACCATCACGACAGACGGCGGCTTCATCCACGCTCCTGTCCATGAGTCGAGTCGAAAGTAGTGATGTGTAGTTCTGAAACATTGATTGGCTCATGTTGTAATTAAACTTTAATGAATTGTATGTCTCTTTGGTTTGGACAGTCGTTCAACTTCGATGTAATCGATGCTATTTATTAGTAGGACCATGAATCGTGCTATTAATGTCTTGCTTTTCTCTTCCGATCCTTTTGTTGCATACTTATATATAGCTTATGTATGTATTGTCTGTTGTTTGGCTTGTGCATAGAGATGCCGTCGTATGTCGTGTACAAGGGTAAGGTTCCTGGAGTCTACGACGACTGGGAGGAGTGTC
This sequence comes from Triticum urartu, assembly GCF_056163025.1. Classification (NCBI taxonomy): domain Eukaryota; kingdom Viridiplantae; phylum Streptophyta; class Magnoliopsida; order Poales; family Poaceae; genus Triticum; species Triticum urartu. The sequence continues at coordinate 564,646,866 of NC_141875.1, forward strand.
GGAGACAGGTTCACCGTTTCAACGGTAACAGTTACAAAGGGTACACCACTAGGGCGGAGGCCGAATCTAGATACGCCCGCTATCTAGCGGGAGAGAGGAGGGAGCGTTGAAGGAACCGGATGAAGACCAGTTTGATCGCGATGATGCTCATCGTGATGATCGCAACTCTCTTCTATGTGATGGTAGTTTAGATGATTGATATCGACTTGTAATGTGAAGACAAACTCGATACTCGCGGTCTCGAGACTTGTAATGTTTTATCTTTGTTCGGTCTTTTGAATTCGGAGACTAATATGATGAATTGTATTCGGAGACTAATCTTCTATTGTATTCGATGAATCTGCTGTTGTTGTGTGCTACTGTCTATATTCTGTCAATAATATATTTTGTAACCTGTGCAAAAATCAGAAAAGTAAAAAAAACAAATATTCATACTAATGGCGCATCACCACAAGGTGCGCCATTAGTATGCCAAAGGATACTAATGGCGCATCAAGACAGAGTGCGCCATTAGTATGACAAAGCAGATGGTTACATATGGCCCCCCGGGAGGCATACTAATGGCGCATGGTGTTACATACTAATGGAGCACTTCCTGGTGCGCCATTAGCATACCAGATACTAATGGCGCACCAGTGGTGCGCCATTAGTAAAAAATTATAGTGGCATGATACTAATGGCGCACCGGTAGTGCGCCATTAGTAGGCAAAACCGGTGCGCCATTAGTAGGCCTTTTCCTAGTAGTGTCAATGAATCTCCGGTAGTATCCTGCGAGTCCAAGAAAACTCCGGATCTCTACAACTGTTGTTGGCGCTTCCCAATTGCTCACGGTATCAACTTTAGTGGGATCTACTGCTATACCTTCTCCAGATATAACGTGTCCGAGAAATCCAACTTCCTTCAACCAAAACTCACATTTGCTAAACTTGGCATATAATTGATGTTCTCTCAGTTTTCCAAGTACCAACCGCAAATGCTCCTTATGCTCCTCTTCGTTCTTTGAGTAAACCAGGATATCATCAATGAACACTACAACAAACTTATCCAGAAACTCCATAAACACCTTGATCATCATGTTCATGAAATATGCAGCTGCGTTAGTCAGACCAAATGACATAACGGTATACTCGTACAGCCCATACCTGGTGGTAAAAGCCGTCTTAGGTATATCCTGTTCTCGAATCTTCAACTGGTGGTATCCTGATCGCAGATCGATCTTGGAAAATACCTTAGCTCCTTGCAATCGATCAAACAGATCATTGATCATCGGTAGTGGGTACTTGTTCTTGATGGTTACTTCATTCAATCCTCGATAATCAACAACCATCCTTAACGATCCATCCTTCTTTTCCACCAGAAGTACTGGCGATCCCCAAGGTGAAGAACTTGGGAGAATATAACCTTTATACAGCAACTCCTTAATCTGCTTCTTAATCTCAATCAAATCTTTTGCGGGCATCCTATATGGTCTCTTAGATATTGGCCCTGTACCTGGCAAAAGCTCAATCAAAAACTCAATATCTCTATCCGGTGGCATGCCTGGCAACTCTTCTGGAAAAACATCAGGGAAATCCTTCACTGCTGGTACTTCCTCTTGCACAACTCCTGTTAGGCAATTTACTTGAGTCCTTTTGGGCACATGCCGGGATACATACTTGATCCTTCTTCCTTCTGGGGTGGTAAGCAAAATTGACTTACTAGCACATTCAATATTCCCTTCATACTTTGACAACCAATCCATGCCTAATATCACATCCAATCCTTGAGATTCCAATACTATTAGGTCTGAGGGAAATACGTAGTTACCAATCCTTAATGGTAACTGATCACACCATAGACTAGCCATATACTCTGCTCCAGGCGAGGTTACTAACATGGGTGACCTAAGGGCTTGGGTTGGTAGTTTATACTTATCCACAAATCCCCTTGATATGTATGAATGCGATGCACCGGTATCAAAAAGAACGAGTGTAGTAAATGACTTAACCAAAAACTTACCTATTACTGCATCGGGCTGGGCTTCAACCTCCTCCACATTTATGTGGTTCACCTGTCCCCTATTGAAAGGGTTCGGCTTCTTCCCAGAGCTTCCGTTGCCATTTCCGTTCTGGTCTTCAGGACATTCATTAGCATAATGTCCGGTCTTCTGGCACTTAAAGCAAGTGCTTGGCTCAGGTCTCTCTTGGCTGGGGTTGATGGGTTTGTACGGTTCTGGTCGTTGCTTCCTCCATTCCCATTACCGGTCTTGGTGCCATTATGATTGTGCGAGCTACCTCCTCCATGGGTATGCTGAAAATGTCCTCCCGATCTAGGGGTAAAACGTGGCTTCTACTGAGCTCTAGAATTGTACTTCCCTTGTCCATACTTCCTCTTGCGGTTCTCAATCTGTTGCTGCTTCCCTTTAATCATAAGAGCATGACCTACCAACTCCTGGTAGTTGTTGAAGGTTGCTACCATCAACTGCATGCTCAACTCATCATTCAGTCCTTCCAGAAATTTCTCCTGCTTAGCTGCATCAATAGCAACGTCATCTGGGGCATAACGTGCTAACTTACTAAAGTCCTCCACATACTGGCCAACTGTCCGTCCTCCTTGGCGCAAGTTGCGAAACTCTCGCTTCTTCATGGCCATAGCTCCTGATGAAACATGGGCAGTATGAAAAGCCTGCTGAAACTAGTCCCACGTGACAGTGTCGACAAGGAAAGTGGCTGTGAAATTCTCCCACCATTATGTTGCGGGTCCTTCCAGCTGATGTGCGGCAAACTTCACCTTTTCCGCATCTGTGCATCCTATCATGGTCAACTCTCTTGCTGTCTTGCGGAGCCAATCATCTGCTACTATCGGCTCGGTGCTACTGGAAAACACCGGCGGATTCAGCCTAAGGAAACGGGCTAAGTGATGAATAGGTGGTGGTGGTGGTGGGTTATTGTTGTTGTTCCCCTAATTCTGATTCTGGACTAGCAACTGCATCACTGCGTTCTGCTGTTGGATCAACTGGGTGAGCTCCGGTGGGAAGGTAAATCCGGGGTCACGTCTCGGAGGCATCTGAGGGTTTAGAAAAGATGAGATTTAAGAATAGAGGGGGTCTAAAGAGAAAACACTACCCATATGCACATGAGACAAAAGCAAACAATCCACTTCATTCAATCAATCAAACAAGGGCATACAATCAATCTAACTATCGCATAAGTGCTCGGACTACTGTATGTACATGGTGGATTACTACTACTGTTGGGGTGGTCTACTAGAAATATTCTTCGGTTGCAGACTCCATGATATCTGCTCCAGCTTCATCAACATAGTCATCATCGCTATCATCTAGATCCGAGTCGGTGTCGTCGATGATGATGTAGTCTTCCGAGCGAATCTCCTTGGGTTCTTCGTCTTCTTCTACTGGTGTAGGGCCTCCCACAAATATTCCAATCTTCTTGATTAGATCCTCATTCTTTTCCCTTAATACTTCGATTTCCTCTTCATAATCTTCACGTGTAGCCTTGAGTTCTTCCTCCAGTTCCTTGATTCTTGTCCTCGCCTTCTTCAGATCTATCATGTCGGTGCACATCTGGTTCTCCTGACATCGAATGTGTTGGTTTAACTCTTGGATAAAAGCTGCAACTGATCTATCCTTCCTGGTACTGATCATCTCCCAGTGCTCATCTCGGCGTCCACAAATCTGGTAGATAGTATCCTTGAGGTCATTGCGGTAAACTTCTCCAATGAGTCCCATGGCGATGTGAGCTGCCATGCTCTTTCCTAGATTCCAAGTTGGTGCATCAAAAGAAAACTCTATGGGCTCAGTGACTGGCATGAACGTCCTTCCTGGAACTTGAACTTGAATCATCCAGCGCTCTTCTTCAGGTAGAGTGGCGTTGTAGGTTCCGGTGAAGCTTGGTACCCCTATGTTCAGGTATCTAGTGACTTCCTTCAAGTGACGTCCAAAGGGTGTATCTTCATCCGGTTGCGTGAACTTGTTCCTTGCATCCGCCATCCTAAAAGAGTAGAAAAGATGAGAAGTCAGAAAGAGAAGAGAGCGAGTAGTGATCTAGGTCTTTAGCTTAGTGGTCGTGTCCTACAGTTAGCGTGTGCTCTGATACCATCTTGTAGCGACCAGACCTCAAACGGTCCAATCTCTATGCTCAGGTGTCATCCCTGGATCAGTAATGCTGACACCACACAGTACTTGAAGGATTTATAACAGAGTAGCAATCACACACTTATTACATCAAGTGTCTCAAAAGAGAACTGTTACAATAAATATGGCTTAAGGCCATCTAATAACGATAACAGCGGAAGGCTTGGAAGATAAGTGAGTCCATCAACTCCAACGGCATCACTGAGTATAGAACCATGACCTAAGGCACCTTAATCGTCGTCTGAAAAGTCTGCAACATTAATGTTGCAGCCCGAAACGGGTCAGCACATGGAATATGCTGGCAATGTAACACATAGAGAGTAATAAAAGAATATGGCTATTCTATATGCATATATGGCTGGTGGAAAGCTCTATGGTTACAGTTTTGCGTAAAGCCAATTTTTCCCTACTACAAAGGAATAAATTTTATTTAACTATCATGGTAGTTGTTAAACATTGAGAATGGTTGACAGCATTCTCAATCCCAATTGAGCAACATCATTAAAAACCCAACAAAATTAATTAGAGTAACATGATGAGATTCACATGATAATCCAAGTACTAGATACTCAAAACGTCCATAACCAGGGACACGGCTAACCATGATTAGTTTATACACTCTGCAGAGGTTTGCGCACTTTTCCCCACAAGACCCGATCTCCTCCGTTGGATTTCTCGCACTACAAGGTGTTTGAGAAATGGATGACCGAGACATAGTCTTTCAGAAGTGCTAGCACCTTACGAACGGGTAGACTGTACCAACCTACATCCCCTACATCTGCTAGTCTACCACTCTAAGAGTTTGCACGACTTAGTCAACTATGCTAGAGCCCATAGTAGCTTGTGGCTGCACACAGAAGTTTCTAGCATGAATAGTCTCATGATCCCGTTGAGCCTGGGTGGCGGTCCAAAAGAAAATAGGCAATCGCTGGAATACCCAGGTGCCTCAATCCACCCAGATGTGTGTTTAGGTTGCCACCTTAAATAAACCATTAATTAACAATCTCACATCTATCATGGATACACTCACCCAATCCACATCTACTAGCATAGCATAGCAATAATAAGCAAACGTAGAGTAACTCCCAAAGGTTTTGATAATAAACAGGTAATAGGTTCTACCTCAACTACTCCCCAAACCCACAATTTAATTAGATCCTAATCATGCAACGTGTGAGGATTGATCTAATGCAATAAAACTGGGTAGTAGGAGATATGATCAGAGTGTTACTTGCCTTGCTGATGATCCGGGAAACCTAGCGATTCGAAGTAGCAAGCGGCGCACTCCGGGTACTCTGTCGCAAACAAACAAGCATACAATAAGTACTCAACTAATGCACAGGTAAGAACTCGAACAAGAGATCTAACCAGGAAGTTCAACTTAAGAACTCCGGTTGGCAAAAGAATCAAAACGAAGCAACAAAAGACAAACGGCAAAAGAAACAAGCTTCATTTACTATTCTGGACCTAAGGCAATTTTTACAGTGGCAAAAACTTGTTTGAGTTGATTAAACGAAAAGAGGGTTTCGAGACGAAACTCTAGGGGCTTGAATCGCCTGATTCCGATAAACGAGCGAAAAGATAAACTAAAACGAACATCGGAACAGGGATCGCGATCAGGAAAACCGCGGATTTAATCCAAGAAAAAGAAAAACGACGAACAGGTTAATGAAGGAACGTTCACTAACAGGAACTAAACAAAAAACGTGTTCGTTAAAACGAATGGACGAGCGGGCGCTTGCTAAATAAATAACCAAAGAAAAACCGATCTATTAAAAAAACGAAAACTAGGGTTTTCAAAAAAACGAAATGGCTTTTTCTCAAAAACCGGCCGGCGGCTACCTCGACAGCGGCGCTCCGGCGAGGCTCCGGCGGGGCGGCGGGTGGCGCGAGGCGGCGGGGCGGCGGCTTCGGGCAGCGCGGGGGCGGCGGCAGGCGCGAGGCAGTGGCAGGGCTCGCGGCGGGGCGGCGGCTTGCAGCGGCGTGGCAGCGGCAGGCGGCGCGGGGCGGCGTGGGGTGCCGGCAGCGGCGGCTCGGGGCTCCAGGGGGACTCCGGTGGGGTTATAAAGGGGGCCGGCCATGGCTTGGGGAAGGGGCGACGGGCGGCGGCGGCTCGGGATCGGACTCCCGAGTCCGGCGGCTGCACGAGCGGCGAAGGAGGCGGTAGCTTGGGCCGGCCTGGCTCAGCTGGGCCGTTGGCCCAGTCGGGCGCGGGGTTTTTTTTAACAATTTTGCTGCGCCTAAAAAAATTCTAGAAAAATAAATAAAAATCTAAAAATGCCAAAACAAATTTTCTCCGTCTAAATAAAATATTTAGAACAGGATGAACATTTTTTTGGCTCTAAATGCTATTTTTGAAAACGTGCAATTTTTCCTAAATTCAAATAAATAGCAAATAAAACCAAAATAAAACCTTATTTGATTATTTTTTATTAAATCCTCAATATTTCCTTATTTTTGGGAAAGTTATTTTATTCCCTCTCTCATAATTTGATAAAATAAATAATTGAAGATAAAATAAATAAAATCAAATGATCCTATTTTCAAAATTTGAGAAAACTCAAATATGAAAATAACGAAATCCCCAACTCTCTCCGAGGGTCCTTGTGTTGCGTAGAATTTCTAGGATCCACCAAAAGCAATAAAATATGATATGCAAAGATGATCTAATGTATAACATTCCAAATTGAAAATTTGGGATGTTACACTTGCCCTCAAAAGGGACTAAACAAATCCGACAGAAATCATAAAGTGGCATCTCCTTATGCTCATCATATAAATGAAACTCCACCGTAGGTGGTGAGTTCCTAGAATGAATATGAAAGTTCTGCACAAAGGTATTTGTGTGTAAGAGATACTGATCGCATTGGTCGTGGAGGAAAGCGGTGAGGCCTGCATTGTGAGCCAATTCATGAAAATCTTCATAGATACCGGTTGCTCTCAGGAAATCATCAGAAGGCCATTCACACGCCCGAATCTCCGCGGTGCGCGGCAAATTATACTTAGGCTTCGGTGCCTTTTCCTTTGAGCTTTGGCTCGATGAGCCCCTCAATAATCTCCTCATCATTTTCTGAAAAATTCTGAAATTTTTAGTAACTTCAAAATAGAAGTGAACCAACTTCAATAATATTGATAGCAACTACTCCTACAAGTGCCTAAAGCATATATCAAGCATTAGAACTACTTAGAACCATATAAATTTGACATGCAAGCTCAAGAACATGGTCACCTATGCAGCACAAATTTGCAAAGAATAAAGCACTAGAACAAAAACTAATTGGACCAATGGAGGAGTCACATACCAAGGAACAATCTCCCCAAGCAGTTTTGCGAGAGGTGCTTTGAGCAAGGAGATCGAAAATCACAGCAAAAGTGGCTGAAACTCGTGCTTGAGTTGGTTTTTCGGGTTTGTGTGAGATAGAGGAAGAAGATGGGTGCTGGGATAAGTGGAGGAGGGCCACCATGGGCCCACGAGGCAGGGGGGCGCGCCCACCACCCTCGTGGCCAGGTGGCAGCTCCTCCCGCGGTAATTTTTGCACAGTAAATCCTCAAATATTCCAGAAAAAATCATATTAAATTGGCATGGCATTCAGAGGACTTTTATTTTCAGGATATTTTTATATTGCACGGATAAGCCAGGAAATAGACTGAAAATACTATTTTTACTTTATTTAATATAAATAACAGAAAGTAAAAGTGGGGTACAAAAGTTTGTGCTTCTAGTTTCATCCATCTCATGCTCATCAAAAAGAATCCACTAACAAGGTTGATCAAGTCTTGTTAACAAACTCATTCCGATAATCATGAAACCGGAGAAATTTCGAATAACACTAAGTTACCTCAACGGGGATATGCACATCCCCAATAATAAGAATATCATATTTCTTCTTGACAGTAGGGAGAGGAAATTCAAAACCTCCAAATATAATCGATGGAATTTTCCCAATAGAATTGATACTATGAACTTGAGGTTGTTTCCTTGGAAAGTGAACCGTATGCTCATTACCATTAACATGAAAAGTGACATTGCCTTTGTTGCAATCAATAACAGCCCCTGCAGTATTAAGAAAAGGTCTTCCAAGAATAATGGACATACTATCATCCTCGGGAATATCAAGTATAACAAAGTCCGTTAAAATAGTAACGTTCGCAACCACAACAGGCACATCCTCACAAATACCGACAGGTATAGCAGTTGATTTATCAGCCATTTGCAAAGATATTTCAGTAGGTGTCAGCTTATTCAAGTCAAGTCTACGATATAAAGAGAGAGGCATAACACTAACACCGGCTCCAAGATCACATAAAGCAGTTTTAATATAATTTCTTTTAATGGAGCAAGGTATAGTAGGTACTCCGGGGTCTCCAAGTTTCTTTAGTATTCCATCCTTCAAAGTATAATTATCAAGCATGGTGGAAATTTCAGCTTCCGGTATCTTTCTTTTATTAGTAATGATATCCTTCATATATTTAGCATAAGGATTTGTTTTGAGCACATCAGTTAATCTCATACGCAAAAAGATAGGCCTAATCATTTCAGCAAAGCGCTCAAAATCCTCGTCATCCTTTTTCTTGGTTGGTTTTGGAGGAAAAGGCATGGGTTTCAGAACCCAAGGTTCCCTTTCTTTACCATGTTTCCTAGCAATGAAGTCTCTTTTATCATAAAGTTGATTCTTTGATTGTGGGTTATCAAGATCAACAGCAGGTTCAATTTCTGCATCATTATCATTACTAGGTTGAGCATCATCATGAACATCATCATTAATATTTTTACTAGGTTCATGTTCATTACCAGATTGTGTTTCAGCATCAGACATAGATATATCATTTGGATTATTAGGTGGTTCAGCAATAGGTTCACTAGAAGTTTGCACAGTTCTATCATTTTTCTTGTTCTTCTTTTTAGAAGAACTAGGAACATCAATATTATTTCTTTGAGAATCTTGCTCGATTCTCTTAGGGTGGCCTTCAGGATACAAAGGTTCCTGAATCATTTTACCAGTTCTAGTAGCCACTCTAACAACATAATCATTTTTCTTATTATTCATTTCATTAAGCACTTCTTTTTGAGCCTTAAGTACTTGTTCTACTTGAGTGGTAACCATAGAAGCATGTTTGCTAACAAGTTTAAGTTCACCTTTAATATTAGCCATATAATCACCCAAGTGTCTAATCATATAAGCATTTTCTTTTAATTGTCTACCAAAATAAGCATTGAAGTCGTCTTGCTTAAACATAAAGTTATCAAACTCATCCAAGCACTGACTAGCAATTTTAGTAGGAGGGACTTCAGCTTTATCATATCTATAGAGAGAATTTACCTTTACTACATGTGTCGGGATATCGGGATCAGTAGGTTCTTCAGTAAATAAATAATTAAGATCATATGTTTCTTGAACAGGTGGTATATTAAGACCATGTATTTCTTCAATAGGAGGTAAATTCTTAACGTCTTCAGCTTTAATACCTTTTTCTTTCATAGATTTCTTTGCCTCTTGCATATCTTCGAGACTAAGAAATAGAACACCTCTCTTCTTCGGAGTTGGTTTTGGAATGGGCTCAGTAATTGGAGCAGGAGCTGGCTCAGGAGTTGGCTCAGGAGGTGCCCAATTATTTTCATTTGTCAACATATTATTCAATAGAATTTCAGCTTCATCTGGTGTTCTTCCCCTGAAAAGAGAACTAGCACAACTATCCACGTAATCTCTGGAAGCATCGGTTAGTCCATTATAAAAGATATCAAGTATTTCAGGTTTTTTAAGAGGATGATCAGGCAAAGCATTAAGCAACTTGAGAAGCCTCCCCCAAGCTTGTGGGAGACTCTCTTCTTTAATTTGCACGAAGTTGTATATTTCCCTCAAAGCAGCTTGTTTCTTATGAGCAGGGAAATATTTAGCAGAGAAGTAATAAATCATATCCAGGGGACTACGCACACAACCAGGATCAAGAGAATTAAACCATATCTTAGCATCACCCTTTAATGAGAACGGAAATACTTTGAGTATATAAAGGTAACACGATCTCTCATCATTCGTGAACAGGGCAGCTATATCATTTAACTTAGTAAGATGTGCCACAACAGTTTCAGATTCATGGCCATAAACCGGATCAGATTCAACCAAAGTAATTATATCAGGATCAACAGAGAATTCATAATCCTTATCGGGAACACAAATAGGTGAAGTAGCAAAAGCAGGGTCAGGTCTCATTTTATCTCTAAGTGATTCTTTGTTCCATTTAATTAATAACCTCTTAAGCTCATATCTATCTTTGCAAGCAAAAATAGCGGCAGAATATTCCATATCAAAAAGATAACCCTCAGGAATAACAGGCATATTTTCATCATCACTATCATCATCGTATTCAGGTTCAATAATTTCTTTTTCTCTAGCCCTAGCAATTTGTTCATCAAGAAATTCACTAAGGGGCACAGTAGTATCATGCATAGCAGAAGTGGCATCATCAATAACATGCGACATATCAGAACGAATAGCAGAAGCAGATGTAGGTGTCGCTAACTTACTCATAACAAAAGGTGAATCAAGTGCAGAGCTAGATGGCAGTTCCTTACCTCCCCTCGTAGTTGAGGGATAGATCTTGGTTTTTGGATCTCTCAAGTTCTTCATAGTGTCCAGCAGATATAAATCCCAAGTGACTCAAAGAATAGAGCTATGCTCCCCGGCAACGGCGCCAGAAATTAGTCTTAATAACCCACAAGTATAGGGGATCGCAACAGCTTTCGAGGGTAGAGTATTCAACCCAAATTTATTGATCCGACACAAGGGGAGCCAAAGAATATTCTCAAGTATTAGCAGTTGAGTTGTCAATTCAACCACACCTGGAAACTTAGTATCTGCAGCAAAGTGTTTAGTAGCAAAGTAATATGATAGTGGTGGTAGCGGCAACAAAAGTAAAGACAGCAAAAGTAATGTTTTTGGTATTTTGTAGTGATTGTAAAAGTAGCAGCGGAAAAGTAAATAAGCGAGAACCAGTATATGTAAAACTCGTAGGCACCGGATCAGTGATGGGTAATTATGCCGGATGCGGTTCATCATGTAACAGTCATAACATAGGGTGACACAGAACTAGCTCCAATTCATCAATGTAATGTAGGCATGTATTCCGTATATAGTCATACGTGCTTATGGAAAAGAACTTGCATGACATCTTTTGTCCTACCCTCCCGTGGCAGCGGGGTCCTATTGGAAACTAAGGGATATTAAGGCCTCCTTTTAATAGAGAACCGGAACAAAGCATTAGCACATAGTGAATACATGAACTCCTCAAACTATGGTCATCACCAGGAGTGGTCCTGATTATTGTCACTTCAGGGTTGCCGGATCATAACACATAGTAGGTGACTATAGACTTGCAAGATAGGATCAAGAACTCACATATATTCATAAAAACATAATAGGTTCAGATCTGAAATCATGGCACTCGGGCCCTAGTGACAAGCATTAAGCATAGCAAAGTCATAGCAACATCAATCTCAGAACATAATGGATACTAGGGATCAAACCCTAACAAAACTAACTCGATTACATGATAAATCTCATCCAACCCATCACCGTCCAGCAAGCCTACGATGGAATTACTCACGCACGGCGGTGAGCATCATGAAATTGGTGATGGAGGATGGTTGATGATGACGACGGCGATGAATCCCCCTCTCCGGAGCCCCGAACAGACTCCAGATCAGCCCTCCCGAGAGGTTTTAGGGCTTGGCGGCGGCTCCGTATCGTAAAACGCGATGATTTCTTCTCTCTTATTTTTCTCTCTCCAAAGCAAATATATAGAGTTGGAGTTGGCGCCGGAGGGTTTCCAAGGGGGCCACGAGGTAGGGGGCGCGCCCTAGGGGGGCGCGCCCCCCACCCTCGTGAGAAGGGTGTGGGCCCCCTGGTCTTCATCTTTGGCGAGGATTTTTTATTGTTTTTTCTAAGATGTTCCGTGGAGTTTCAGGTCATTCCGAGAATATTTGTTTTCTGCACATAAAACAACACCATGGCAATTCTGCTGAAAACAGCGTCAGTCCGGGTTAGTTCCATTCAAATCATACAAGTTAGAGTCCAAAACAAGGGCAAAAGTGTTTGGAAAAGTAGATACGACGGAGACGTATCAACAATCTGAGCACATGCTCACTAGTTGAGCTATTCTCCTCCATCTTGTAGGCAAAGTACTGTCAGAAGTCTCATACCTCTCGACACGGGCATGAGTATGAAATACCAGTTTCAACTCTTGGAACATCTGATATGCTCCGTGGCGTTCAAAACATTTTTGAAGTCCCGGTTCTAAGCCGTAAAGCATGGTGCACTAAACTATCAAGTAGTCATCATATCGAGCTTTTGTCAAAACGTTCATAACGTCTGCATCTGCTCCTGCAATAGTTATGTCACCTAGCGGTGCATCAAGGACATAATACTTCTGTGCAGCAATGAGGATAATCCTCAGATCACAGATCCTATCCGCATCATTGCTACTAACATCTTCAACTTAGTTTTCTCTAGGAACATATCAAAAATAAAACAGGGGAGCTAAACGCGAGCTATTGATCTACAACATAGATATGCTAACACTATCGGGACTAAGTTCATGATAAATTAAAGTTCAATTTAATCATATTACTTAAGAACTCCCACTTAGATAGACATCCCTCTAATCATCTAAGTGATCGCGTGATCCAAATCAACCAAACCATGTCCGATCATCACGTGAGATGGAGTGGTTTTCAATGGTGAACATCACTATGTTGATCATATCTTCTATATTATTCACACTCGACCTTTCGATCTCAGTGTTCCGAGGCCATATCTGCATATGCTAGGCTCGTCAAGTTTAACCTGAGTATTCTGCGTGTGCAAAACTGTCTTGCACCTGTTGTAGATGGACGTAGAGCTTATCACACCCGATCATCACGTGGTGTCTGGGCACGACGAACTTTGGCAACAGTGCATACTCAGGGAGAACACTTTTATCTTGAAATTTAGCGAGAGATCATCTTATAATGCTACCGTCAATCAAAGCAAAATAAGATGCATAAAAGATAAACATCACATGCAATCAATATAAGTGATATGATATGGCCATCATCCTCTTATGCTTGTGATCTCCATCTCCGAAGTACTGTCATGATCTCCATTGTTACTGGCATGACACTATGATCTCCACCATCTTGATCTTTTATCAACGTGACGTCACATGGTCGTCTGACCAGCTATTGCTTTTGCAACTATTGTTATCGCATAGCGATAAAGTAAAGGTATTACATAGCACTTGCATCTTATGCGAATAAAGAGACAACCATAAGGCTCCTGCCAGTAGCCGATAACTTTAACAAAACATGATCATCTCATACAAAAATTTATATCTCATCACGTCTTGACCATATCAAATCACAACATGCCCTGCAAAAACAAGTTAGACGTCCTCTACTTTGTTGTTGCAAGTTTTATGTGGCTGCTACGGGTTGAGCAAGAACCGTTCTTACCTACGCATCAAAACCACAACGATAGTTCGTCAAGTTAGTGTTGTTTTAACCTTCACAAGGACCGGGCGTAGCCACACTCGGTTCAACTAAAGTTGGAGAAACTGACACCCGCCAGCCACCTGTGTGCAAAGCACGTCGGTAGAACCAGTCTCGCGTAAGCGTACGCGTAATGTCGGTCCGGGCTGCTTCATCCAACAATACCGCCGACCCAAAGTATGACATGCTAGTAAGCAATATGACTTGTATCGCCAACAACTCACTTGTGTTCTACTCGTGCATATAACATCAACGCATAAAACCTGGCTCGGATGCCACTGTTGGGGAACGTAGTAATTTCAAAAAAATTCCTATGCACATGCAAGATCATGGTGATGCATAGCAACGAGAGGGGAGAGTGTGTCCACGTACCCTCATAGACCGAAAGCGGAAGCGTTAGCACAACGCGGTTGATGTAGTCGTACGTCTTCACGATCCGACCGATCCAAGTACCGAACGCATGGCACCTCCGAGTTCAGCACACGTTCAGCTCGATGACGTCCCGCGAGCTCCGATCCAGCAAAACTTCACAAGAGAGTTTCGTCAGCACGGTGGCGTGGTGACGGTGATGATGATGTTACCGACGCAGGGCTTCGCCTAAGCACCGCTACAATATGATCGAGGTGGATTATGGTGGAGGGGCACCGCACACGTCTGGGAGAGATCAATAGATCAACTTGTGTGTCTATGGGGTGCCCCTGGCCACGTATATAAAGGAGCGGATGAGGGGGAGAGGGCTGGCCCCTATGATGCGCCCTGGAGGAGTCCTACTCCCACTGGGAGTAGGATTCCTCCCCTTCCAAGTAGTAGGAGTAGGAGACAAGGAAGGGGAAGAGGGAAGAGAAGGAAGGAGGGGGCGCCGCCCCTCCCCCTAGTCCAATTCAGACTAGTCATTGGGGGGCTGCCTCTCTCTCTCCCCTAAAGCCCAATAAGGCCCATATACTTCTTCCCCCGTATTCCTGTAACTCCCCGGTACTCCGAAAAATACCCGAACCACTCGGAACCTTTCCGATGTCCGAATATAGTCGTCCAATATATTGATCTTTACGTCTCGACCATTTCGAGACTCCTCGTCATCTCCCCGATCTCATCCGGGACTCCGAACTACCTTCGGTACATCACCAAGATCAATCTATGGAGTAATCTAGCAACGAGGGGAAGGAGAGTGCATCTACATACCCTTGTAGATCGCTAAGCGGAAGCGTTCAAGTGAACGGGGTTGATGGAGTCGTACTCGTCGTGATCCAAATCACCGACGATCCTAGTGCCGAACGGACGGCACCTCCGCGTTCAACACACGTACAGCCCGGTGACGTCTCCCATGCCTTGATCTAGCAAGGAGAGAGGGAGGGGTTGAGGAAGACTCCATCCAGCAGCAGCACAACAGCGTGGTGGTGGTGGAGGAGTGTGGTGATCCAGCAGGGCTTCGCCAAGCACCGCGAGATATGAGGAGAAAGAGAGGTAGGGCTGCGCCAGGGAGAGGTCAAGAACTCATGTGTTGGCAGCCCCAAAGACCTCAACTATATATAGGAGAGAGGGAGGGGGCTGTGCCCCCACCTAGGGTTCCACCCTAGGGGCGGCGGCCAGCCCAGATCCCATCTGGTGGGGCGGCCAAGGGGGGGAGAGGGGAAACTTGCCCCCCAAGCTAGGTGGGGCGCCCCCTCCCCAAACCCTAGGCGCCTTGGGCCCTTGTGGGGGGGCGCACCAGCCCACCTGGGGCTGGTCCCCTCCCACACTTGGCCCATGCAGCCCTCCGGGGCCGATGGCCCCACTTGGTGGACCCCCGGGACCCTCCTGGTGGTCCCGGTACGTTACCGATAAAACCCGAAACTTTTCCGGTGACCAAAATAGGACTTCCCATATATTAATATTTACCTCCGGACCATTCCAGAACTCCTCGTGACGTCCGGGATCTCATCCGGGACTCCGAACAACATTCGGTAACCACGTATATCTATTCCCTATAACCCTAGCGTCATCGAACCGTAAGTGTGTAGACCCTACGGGTTCGGGAGTCATGCAGACATGGCCGAGATAATTCCCCGGCCAATAACCAACAGCGGGATCTGGATACCCATATTGGCTCCCACATGTTCCACGATGATCTCATCAGATGAACCACGATGTGGAGGATTCAATCAATCCCGTATACAATTCCCTTTGTCTATCGGTACGATACTTGCCCGAGATTCGATCGTCGGTATCCCGATACCTTGTTCAATCTCGTTACCGGCAAGTCTCTTTACTCGTTCCGTAACACATCATCCCGTGATCAACTCCTTGGTCACATTGTGCACATTATGATGATGTCCTACCGAGTGGGCCCAGAGATACCTCTCGTTTACACGGAGTGACAAATCCCAGTCTCGATTCGTGCCAACCCAACAGACACTTTCGGAGATACCTGTAGTGTACCTTTATAGCCACCCAGTTACGTTGTGATGTTTGGCACACCCAAAGTATTCCTACGGTATCCGGGAGTTGCACAATCTCATGGTCTAAGGAAATGATACTTGACATTAGAAAAGCTTTAGCATACGAACTACACGATCTTTTTGCTAGGCTTAGGATTGGGTCTTGTCCATCACATGATTCTCCTAATGATGTGATCCCGTTATCAACGACATCCAATGTCCATGGTCAGGAAACCGTAACCATCTATTGATCAACGAGCTAGTCAACTAGAGGCTTACTAGGGATATGGTGTTGTCTATGTATCCACACATGTATCTGAGTTTCCTATCAATACAATTCTAGAATGGATAATAAACGATTATCATGAACAAGGAAATATAATAATAACCAATTTATTATTGCCTCTAGGGCATATTTCCAACAGTCTCCCACTTGCACTAGAGTCAATAATCCAGTTCACATCGATATGTCATTAACACTCAAGGTCACATCCCCATGTGACTAACACCCAAAGAGTTCTGGGTTTGATCATGTTATGCTTGTGAGAGAGGTTTCAGTCAACGGGTCTGCAACATTCAGATCCGTATGTACTTCGCAAATTTCTATGTCATCTTGTAGATGCAACTACTATGCTGCATTTGGACCATTTCAAATAACTGTTCTACTTGGAGCTATTCTAAATTGTTGCTCCATTATACGTATCCGGTATCTCTACTCAGAGCTATCCGGATAGGTGTTAAGCTTGCATCGACGTAACTCTTTACGTCAAACTCTTTATCACCTCCATAACCGAGAAACATATCCTTATTCCTCTAAGGATAATTTAGACCGCTATCTGGTGATCTACTCCTAGATTACCTTTGTACCCTCTTGCCAGATATGTGGCAAGGCACACATCAGGTGCGGTACTCAGCATGGCATACCGTATAGAGCCTATGACAAAAGCATAGGGGACGACCTTCATCCTTCCTCTTTCTTCTGCCGTGGTCGAGCTTTAAGTCTTAACTTCATACCTTACAACTCAGGCAAGAACTCCTTCTTTGACTGATCCATCTTGAACACCTTCAAGATTATGTCAAGGTATGTGCTCATTTGAAAGTACCATTAAGCGTTTTGATCTATCCATATAGATCTTGATGCTCAATGTTCAAGTAGCTTAATCTAGGCTTTCCATTGAAAAACACTTTCCAAATAACCCTATATGCTTTCCAGAAATTCTACGTCATTTCTGATCAACAATATGTCAACAACATATATTCATCAGAAATTCTATAGTGCTCCCACTCACTTCTTTGGAAATACAAGTTTCTCATAAACTTTGTATACACCCAAAATCTTTAATCATCTCATCAAAGCATACATTCCAACTCCGAGATGCTTACTTCAGTCCTTAGAAGGATTGCTGGAGCTTTGCATACTTATTAGCATCTTTCAGGATTGACAAAACCTTCCGGTTGTATCACATACAACCTTTCCTCAAGAAAATCATCGAGGAAACAATGTTTTGACATCCTATCTGCAAGATTTCATAAATAATGCAGTAATTGCTAATATAATTCCAACAGACTCTTAGCATCGCTACGAGTGAGAAAGTCTCATCGTAGTCAACTCCTTGAACTTGTCGGAAAACATCTTAACGACAAGTCGAGCTTTCTTAATGGTGATACTTACCATCATTGTCCGTCTTCCTTTTAAAATCCATATGTACCTAACAGCCTTACGACCATCAAGTAGTTCTTCCAAAGTCTACACTTTGTTTTCATATATGGATCCTCTCTGGGATTATATGGCCTCGAGCCATTTTGGAATCCAGGCCCACCATCGCTTCTCCATAGCTCGTAGGTTCATTGTTGTCTAGCAACATGACTTCCAAGACAGGGTTACGAACCATTCTGAAGTAGTACGCATCCTTGTCATCCCACGAGGTTTGGTAGTGACTTGATCTGAAGTTTCATGATCACTATCATAAGCTTCCACTTCAATTGGTGTAGGTGCCACAGGAACAACTCCCTGTGCCCTGCCACACACTAGTTGAAGAGACGGTTCAATAACCTCATCAAGTCTCCACCATCCTCCCACTCAATTCTTTTGAGAGAAACTTTTCCTCGAGAAAGGACCCGATTCTAGAAACAATCCCTTATTGCTTTCGGATCTGAGACAGGAGGTATACCAAACTATTTTGGGTGTCCTATGAAGATGCATTTATCCGCTTTGGGTTCGAGCTTATCAGCCTGAAACTTTTTCACATAAGCGTCGCAGCCCCAAACTTTTAATAAATGACAGCTTAGGTTTCTCTAAACCATAGTTCATACGGTGTCATCTCATCGGAATTACGTGGTGCCCTATTTAAAGTGAATGTGGTTGTCTCTAATGCCTAACCCATAAACTATAGTGGTAATTCGATAAGAGACATCATGGTATGCATCATATCCAATAGGGTGCAGTTATGATGTTCGGACACACCATCACACTATGGTGTCCAGGCTGTATTAGTTGTGAAACAATTTCCACAATGTCTTAATTCTGTGCCAAACTCGTAATTCAGATATTCATCTCTATGATCATATCATAGATCTTTTATCCTCTTGTCACGATGATCTTTCAACTTCACCCTGAAATTACTTGAACCTTTCAATAATTCAGACTTGTGACTCATCAAGTAAATATACTCAACATCTACTCAAATCATCTGTGAAGTAAGAACATAACGATATCCACTACACGCCTCAGCACTCATTGGACTGCACACATCAAAATGTATTACTTCCAACAAGTTGCTTTCTAGTTCCATTTTACTGAAAACGAGGCTTTCAGTCATCTTGCCCATGTGGTATGATTTGCATGTCTCAAGTGATTCAAAATCAAGTGAGTCCAAACGGTCCATTTGCATGGAGTTTCTTCATGCATATACACCAATAGACATGGTTCGCATGTCTCAAACTTTTCAAAAATGAGTGAGTCCAAAGATCCATCAACATGGAGCTTCTTCATGTGTTTTATACCAACATGACTCAAATTGCAGTGCCACATTTGTGTGGTACTATCATTACTATCTTACACCTTTGGCATGAAAATGTGTATCACTACGATCGGGATGGTATTATTCAAATAAACAGAGTAACCATTATTCTCCTTAAATGAATAACCATATCGCGATAGACATAATCCAATCATGTCTATGCTCAACGCAAACACCAAATAACAATTATTTAGGTTTTAATACCAATCTCGATGGTAGAAGGGGCGTACGATATTTGATCAACCTTGGAAATACTTCCAACACATATCGTCATCTCACCTTTTAGCTAGTCTCCGTTTATTCCGTAGCCTTTTGTTTCGAGTTACTAACACTTAGCAACCGAACCAGTATCTAATACCCTGGTGCTACTAGGAGTACTAGTAAAGTACACATTATAATGCATATCCAATATACTTCTGTCGACCTTGCCAGCCTTCTCATCTACCAAGTATCTAGGGTAATTCTGCTCCAGTGGTTGTTCCCCTTATTACAGAAGCACTTAGTCTCGTGTTTGGGTTCAACCTTGGGTTTCTTCACTAGAGCAGCAGCTGATTTGCCGTTTCATGAAGTATCCCTTCTTGCCCTTGCCCTTCTTGAAACTAGTGGTTTCACCAACCATCAACAATTGATGCTCCTTCTTGATTTCTACTTTTGTGGTGTCAAACATCACGAATATCTCAAGGATTATCATATATGTCCCTGATATATTATAGTTCATCACGAAGCTCTAGCAGCTTGGTGGTAATGAGTTCGGAGAAACATCACTATCTCATCTGGAAGATCAACTCCCACTTGATTCAAATAATTGTTGTACTCAGACAATCTGAGCACAAGCTCAACAATTGAGCTTTTCTCCCTTAGTTTGCAGGCTAAGAAAATCGTTGGAGGTCTTATACCTCTTGACGTGGGCACGAGCCTGAAATCCCAATTTCAGCCCTCTAAACATCTCATATGTTTCGTGACGTTTCAAAACGTCTTCGGTGCCTCAACTCTAAACCGTTTAATTGAACTATCATGTAGTTATGAAAATGTGTATGTCAGATGTTCGCAACATCCACAGACGACATTCGAGGCTCAGCACACTGAGCGGTGCATTAAGGACATAAGCCTTCTGTCGGTGTCAAAACCGGCAGATCTCGGGTAGGGGGTCCCGAACTATGCGTCAAGGCTGGATGGTAACAGGAGACAAGGGAACACGATGTTTACCCAGGTTCGGGCCCTCTCGATGGAGGTAATACCCTACTCCTGCTTGATTAATATTGATGATATGGGTAGTACAAGAGTAGATCTACCATGAGATCAAGGAGGCTAAACCCTAGAAGCTAGCCTATGGTATGATTGTTGTATATGGAGTTGTCTCTCTGTATCAACTAGCCTGGCCTCGGTTTATATAATGCACCGGAGGCCTAGGATAACAAGAATCCTAGCCAAATACGCCGGTGGGGAGAAGTCCTTGTCTTGATCGCCAAGTCTTGTGGAATCTTCCTTGTATGCGGCAGCCGTCCGAACTGGCCCATGAGTATACGGCCACGGGGGTCCTCGGCCCAATCTAATAGATCGGGAGACAACGTGGTGAGTACCCCCTAGTCCAGGACACCGTCAGTAGCCCCCTGAACCGGTCTTCAAGTTAGGGATGCTCCTCAATTCTTCCGAACTGTTCTTCATCTTCAGTTGACGGTCTTGAAAACTGGTTCAACAAATCTTCTCATCTTCAATCTTGAGGATCGCCGAAATGCATTCGGCGAGTTTACACATCGGGTATCCAAGGAGCCCCTTTAAGTTTCTGGCCTTTATCAATGCCTTGTTATTTTTATGCCACACCTCGGGTTTGAAATTGTTCCCGGGCGGCAGCGTCCTCTTGCGTCCAGGTTCCAACGCCGGACTGCATTCGAGGTATCTTTTGCAGCCAAGCACCAATGCCGGACCGCTTCCGAGCTCCAACGCCGGAATGTATCCGAGCTCCAACGCCGGACTATGTCCAAGCTCCAACGTCGGACTGTATCTGAGCTCCAACGCTGGACTATATCCGAGCTCCAACGCCGGACAGTGTCCCAGCTCCAACGTCGGACTATATCCGAGGTGTCATATCACCTTGGTTCAAAAAAGTTGAAGGAGTTTAGCCAAGCTTAATGCCGGAAATGCCCTCTATGGAGCCAGCCACTAGCGCCCGAGCTTTTATGCCGGACTGCTTCCGAGGTGGTGCACCACCCCGACTGTGGGCCGATTTTTGTGAATATTTTTTATTGATGCAATTTATTCTCTACCGAGATATATAGCCAGTAGCCCTCAAGGTGTGTATCGGTCTAAAACCTGAGATGCACCTGAAGGATGACGTAAGACCGCTGATCCCAGTAGCTGCTGAGACTCAAGTTGATTTGCAAAATCGGCCTGAGGATCAAGTCCATGCTCGGCAGAATACTTCGGGACACTAAAAGCGGCGTGCTCAGTCCTCGAGACTCAGGTTGGGTGCGGCCGACCAACCTGAGGATCAAAATCTCCTCAGAAACTATATTGCACATGAAATTTTCTGCATTGGACAAGCAATGCAGTAGCCCCCGAGACACTGGTCGGGTGGCAACACCAGATCAGGGGATCGATGTGCCCCTTTAATATTTGTAAATAATAAGCCCGAAGCCTAGTAGCCCCCGAGCCTTAATGCGGGCACGGGTGGCCGAATTAAGGATCAATATCCATAGTAAAATCACAGATTATGTGTAATGACTCTATGTATCCAAGTGCTTTACGTCATTAATGCTCAGATCCGCATTGTACAAAACTTTGTTAACCGACCATCGGCTTCCACCTCCTCGGCTAGTAGCCGAGGAGTGTTTGTCCTACTTTATAAAACCTTTATGGGGGAAAAGATTTACAACAAACAAGGCAATCTGGCCATACGGTTTTATAAACAAAGGTACGCAGAGAGATATGTTATATTACTGTTTAACAGAAGAAATGTCTTCCAAAGAAAATAGTCCCGCTATCGGTTCCTTTCTTTGGGTTGTCATGCTAAGCATGATCATGAAACCTCAGCTCCTATGTAAGAGCAAAATATCAAGGATTTAGTTTGGGAGGCTAGTTAATAGCCCCCGGTAGTGTTCGGCGACAGTCGAGGTCAAGCCGTAAACACTTCGGCCAATGTTATGAATGGCCCGTCATAGTCATCGGATCGCTGACCAGTTTACGCTTATTGTGACAGTCAGTTTTCGGCTTTCTACACTAAGGTGCTTAACCATGTGAGCTGGAAGCACAATCGCAGTGGTTCTCCCTTTGCACGCCTAGCCGAACAAAACGGAACGTAGGAAGCAAGTGCAGGAGCTGGGCAACCCAACTATTGACCGAAGACACAATTCGAAACCGATGCATATATAGCAATATCTGAGAATGTTTTTGCCGAATCCCTAAAGGTGTCCTGCGTTGCACTGCGAGACTAATGCTGGAAAAGCACAAATAGTTTGAAAGTGCCAAAAAGCTTGGAAAACCAAGAAACGTCAGTAAAAACATGACGTCCGAACAATATCAAGTGTTCGGTGCCAATCCGAAAGTTGGTCTTAGAAAAAGGAACTGCTTCTGTCGTGCTTTAACATGATACATCCTATCTCAAGACTTCGAGCGGGTCAGCCTACGGCTTCAACCTCCTATCCCGAGGGCGGAGTACTTCTCATCAGGCCAGTTTAGCAAACTAAACTCTAGTGGCTTTAAGAGAGAAATTAGGCTCCCCGGCTAGTGACCGCACACTCGTGTCGAAAAAGGGAGTGATAAATAATAATAAAACTTTGCAACGACTAAGAAGAAGAACACTTACTATAAAACGGCTCAAATAAACTTAAGAGCCCCCAAGTGACTTGGGTAGAAGAATGATTGCATGTACCGAAGTACTTATATCATATCTATGTTCAACCGAACTTTAAACGCGTCTTAACCTGTAACACCCCGGATATGACTTTCCCAATTTGTACTCCAACTCTTGCCGGTCCCGGCCTTAAGTTATTTTATTTTCTCGGGTTCGGGTTTTTGTCTCCGTGTGTTGTTGTCGTTGTCATTCATCTCATATCATGTCATCATGTGCATTGCATTCGCATACGTGTTCATCTCATGCATCCGAGCTTTTTCCCCGTTGTCTGTTTTGCATTCTGGCGCTTCGTTCTCCTCCGGTGGTCATTTCTACCTTTTTTTCGTGTGTGGAGATTAAACATTTCCGGATTGGACCGAGACTTGCCAAGCGGCCTTGGTTTACTACCGGTAGACCGCCTGTCAAGTTTCGTACCATTTGGACTTCGTTTGATACTCCAACGGTTAACCGAGGGACCGAAAAGGCCTCGTGCGTGTTGCAGCCCAACACCCCTCCAATTTGGCCCAAAACCCACCAAAACCTTCTCCATCATCTATAGCGTTCGATCACGATCGTGTGGCCAAAAACCGCACCTCTTTTGGACTCTCCTAGCTCCATCTACCTCTATTTCAAGACCCCTCCCGAAATTCGCGGATCTCCTCTTCCCGTAACCCTAAAAATCGTCTCTGCGCCGGCCGGACACGTCCGTCCGGGCCGGATGCTTCCGCCGCCGCCAACCCGTGCTCGCCACGTTGCCGGGCGTGCGCCCACATCGCCGCCACCACTCGGGGCCCGCCGGAGCCCGCGAGGGGCCCTCCGCGGCCCACATCGCCCCGCCTCCTCTCGCCCGAAGCCACCGCCACCCTCCTCGCGCCCGGCCACCCGAGGCCATCGGCGCCGCCGCCCGCCATCGACGCCGGCCGGCGCCTCCCACCGCGACCCCGCCGTCCCCGGCCAGCGCCGCCCTCCGGCGCTCGGGCTACTCCGCCCCGCCGCCCGGTGCTCGCCGCCCCGCCGCCGTCCGGCGACCTCCTCCGGCCCCGCCTCCACGTCGACCTCCGGCGAGCTCCCTCCCCGCTGGTAAACAGTGCCCCGGCGAACCTCGTAATCCGTGCCATCCAGATCTCAGATCTAGATCCGTTCGGGTTGACTTTTTATCCCTAACCCTAGCTCATATGCTCCTGTTCATCGTGCTATAACTTTGCATCCATAGCTCCGTTTTGGGCATATAGCATATCAAAATGTTCATCTCAGAGAGTACATCATTTCATTCCATTGCATCATTTTCATTTGAGTTCATATTGATGCCCGAAATGCTGTTAGAAGAGGGCTACTTGAGATATTTGTCAGATCTGCTACTCCATTTAGCTTTTTGTCATTTTTGCCATGATTATTGTGTGCATGATATGCCCATGAGCTCTACATATGTTTTGTTAAGGGTTTTGCCATCTTGCCAGAGGTGCAACCCATGTATTTTTTGTGATGTGTGTGGTGACTAGCACAAGCTTGCCAAGTGAGGCACTTGGTAATGCTGATTTCAGAGACAGCATTTCCACTAAGTCCTTGATCTGTTTATCTCATGTTGCCATATGTTCATGTTGTTTCCTAGTGATCCGTGCCTCTTTTGAGGATGATCAGTAAGGATGTTTTGTTAATATTTTAGTGCTCTATCCATCCATGTCTTTGTTTGAAATTATGGAGCACCCTAGCTTGAGTCAATCGAGCTCTACTTTTGCCACTTTGTGAATCTGGGCAGATTGTCTACTTGTTAGCGATTTTGCCGATGATGTTGTAGTTGATCCGTGCATGCTATGCTATTGTTCTTGCCATGTCTAGCTTGCATTTTGTGTATTCTTGATAGATGTATGCTTAGCTTTTCATGACTTGCTCCGTAGTGAGTGCATCGAGCTCGTAAACATGCCTACTTGAGATATGTTTCAGCATGTGCCATTTTTCACTAAGTCTGAAAACTGATTATGCTTTTGCTATGTTCACATGCTTGCAAATGTGTTTTCTGATCCCTTTTGGCTCAAGGTCACTAAGGGACTTTTGTTAAGCCTTTTGAGTAGCTCCATGCCATATTTTACTTTGTCATGTTCAGGTCCTGTAGCATGTAGTTTTGTTGCTCCAAAGAGTGCTACCTGATCTGAAATTCCAGACAAGTGTTAATTTCACTAAGTCTGAGATCTGTTTACCATATGCATTTTTGACATGCTTGTTTGAACCTGTTAATGGATGATTTGGCCGTAGCTCAGTGCTAGACTTTTGTCAAGCATCTTGAATGCATCCATGCCATGTATTTTTTTGCCATGTTTGGGTGCTGTAGCATGTTCATTTCGTTGCATTTAGATGGCTACTTGCTGTAAATCGCAGACCGGTGTCATATTTGAATCGCTTGCTATTTCCAAACCGTAACTCCGATTCCGGCGTTCTTTATATCGTTTTCAAGCGATTTGATCTCATATTTCCAGTGGCACACTTGGATTTCCAAGTTGAGTCCAGGTTCTTGCATCCCTTGTCAAATCTTGCATATGCATCCCGCATCGCATCCCGCATAGCCTATCATCTTTGCATCATATTGTTTGAGCCTTGCACGTGTTTGATTGTGCCATTGTTGCTTGTTTGACTTGTTTGGGTAGAGCCGGGAGACGAGTTCGCTAACGAGGAGCCCGTTGAGTTTGCTTTCGAGGATCCAGTCAACTTTGACAACTTTGCAGGCAAGATGATCATACCCTCGAAATCACTACTATCTTTGCTATGCTAGATTGCTCGCTCTTTTGCTATGCCAATGCTACGATGCCTACCATTTGCTTTCAAGCCTCCCAAATTGCCTTGTCAAACCTCTAACCCACCATGTCCTAGCAAACCGTTGATTGGCTATGTTACCGCTTTGCTCAGCCCCTCTTATAGCGTTGCTAGTTGCAGGTGAAGATTGGAGGTCATTCCTTGTTGAAACATTTATTTACTTGTTGGGATATCATTATATTGCCATGTTATCTTAATGTATCTATATACTTGGTAAAGGGTGGAAGGCTCGGCCTCTCGCCTAGTGTTTTGTTCCACTCTTGCCGCCCTAGTTTCCGTCATATCGGTGTTATGTTCCCGGATTTTGCATTCCGTACGCGGTTGGGTTATAATGGGAACCCCTTGATAGTTCGCCTTGATTAAAGTTTTTCCAGCAATGCCCAACCTTGGTTTTACCATTTGCCACCTAGCCTCTTTTTCCCTTGGGTTTCCGGAGCCCGAGGGTCATCTTATTTTAGCCCCCCCCCCCCCGGGCCAGTGCTCCTCTGAGTGTTGGTCCGACTGAGCTGCCTGCGGGGCCACCTCGGGGAAACTTGAGGTTTGGTTTTACTCGTAGCTAGTCTCATCTGAGTGTGCCCTGAGAACGAGATATGTGCAGCTCCTATCGGGATTTGTCGGCACATTCGGGCGGTGTTTCTGGTCTAGTTTTAACCTGTCGAAGTGTCTTGAAGAACCAAGGTACCGAGTCTGATCGGAACGTCTCGGGAGGAGGTCTATTCCTTCGTTGACCGTGAGAGCTTGTCATGGGCTAAGTTGGGACTCCCCTGCAGGGATTTGAAATTTCGAAAGTCGTGCCCGCGGTTATGGGCAGATGGGAATTTGTTAATGTCCGGTTGTAGATAACTTGAACCTTAACTTAATTAAAATGAATCAACTGAGTGTGTTACCGTGATGGCCTATTCTCGGCGGAGTCCGAGAAGTGGACACGGTGTTGGAGTAATGTTTGCGCAGGTTGCTCTCTAGTTTCTCTCTCGCGCTTTGCCTCCTCTTCTCACTCTCTTTTGCGAACAGGATAGCCACCTCATATGCTAGTCGCTTGCTGCAGCTCCACTTATATTTACCCTGCCTTACCTATTAAGCTTAAATAGTCTTGATCGCGAGGGTGCGAGATTGCTGAGTCCCTGTGGCTCACAGATTACTATTACACCAGATGCAGGGCCTGATGATTCCGCTCCAGGTGACGCGCTCGAGCTCAAGTGGGAGTTCGACGAGGACTCTCAACGATACTAATTTTTCCTTTCCTGATGATCAGTAGTGGTGCCCAGTTGGGGGTGATCGGGACCGTGTCGCATGTTGGGTTATCTTCTATTTTGGCGCCGTAGTCGGGCCATGAGTGTTTGGATGATGTAATGTTATTTATGTACTGATTGACGTGGCAAGTGTAAGCCAACTATGTTATCTCCCCTTTATTATTTATATTACATGGGATGTTGTGAAGATTGCCTTACTTGCGACATATGCCTTCAATGCGATTATGCCTCTAAGTCGTGCCTCGACACGTGGGAGATATAGTCGCATCGAGGGTGTTACAAGTTGGTATCAGAACCTTCCCCGACCTTAGGAGCCCCATTGCTTGATCGTTTTTAGCGGCCGAGTTGTGTCTAGAAAAATGTTTTGAGTCATTTAGGAATTATATATCGGAGAGTTTAGGAATTCTTTTTACTTCCCAGTCTCCTCATCGCTCTGGTAAGGCATCCTGACGTAGAGTTTTGACTCTTCTCTTCTCAAATTTCACAAAAAAAATTAGGATCACGCGGGTATCTTGGAATCGTTCCGATGGTTTTATGATGAGAACATTGTCTTGGTGCCTCCTGTCAGGGGTTTCGTGGAAGTGTCCCGGGGAGTTGAGCTCTGAGGTGTTGTCGTCATAATTTTATCGTTGTAGTTCTGGAATACCTGAGTTTAGTACGCCGACATCGAAAATCTCTTTTATGCAGTTCGTTGGTGAGATAACCCCGACGCCACCCAGTACTGGGGCGGGAGTTCGGGAGTATCGCCATAACTTGTATAACGGATGCTTTTCGAAGGTTGAGGTAGATGGTTTCCGAAGTTCTTCTCGGTTATGTGTTGAAGGATGGATACAGCTGGATGTAGGATTTGCTAGATTTGGGTGAGATATTATGTTTCCCCTGTATCCCCAACACCTGATTGCATAACCGGAAAGGTTCGGGAGTTTCATAGGTGGGAATTCTTGTAGCTCTAGTTCTTATTCCACGGATATTGGTTTGAGATTGGGATTTCTTACCGATTATTCGTTCTTGATCCGTACCTTGTTGATTTATTTCTCTACCTAATTCTACGTGGCTTCTCAATTTATGGATATGTGACCATTTCAAGAGGAATGCATTCGTTCATTTTGTTCGGATGTGAAGACTATATGTTGCAATTTTCATTCCATTGGATTCAGCTTCAATATTTGTTTATCAATGTGCTAATGGTGGTCAACCTCTTCAGGATGGCTCCTCCAACGTGCACGACTCCGAATCCTGATCCGCCACCACCTCCACCTCCTCCGGAGGCATGGCAAGCTGTGATGGCCGCAACCAATGCAAACACACAGTTGATCATGCAAATTCTTCAAGAGCGCAATCAAGGCAACCAAGGGAATCAAGGCAACAATCAGAATCACTTTGCTACACTCAACCAGTTCCTTGCTAATGGGCCAAAGACTTTCAGCAATTGTGTTGAGGCAACCGATGCTGACGATTGGCTAGTGGATCTATGCAAGCATTTCGAGTGCAGTAACGTCAGGCCTGAGGACTTTGTCAAGTTCGCTTCCTTCCAACTCAAAGATCAAGCTGCAGAATGGTTCCAGCAGTACAAGGATTCCAGAGGTGGACGTGTTATTACCTGGGATGAATTCCATCAAGATTTCCGAGCTCACCATATTCCTCAGAGCGTGATTGAAAGCAAGCGTGAGGAATTCCGCAACCTGAAGCAAGGCTCTTTGTCTGTCTATGACTACAACAAGTTGTTTCAAAAGCTCGCCCGCTTTGCCAAGCAGGACGTCCCTGATGAGAAGAGCATGATATACCAGTTTAGGGGTGGTCTCAGAGAAGAAATCCAACTAGCTCTTGTCCTCTTTGAGCCCTTGAGGTACGATGAGTTCTACAACATGGCACTGAAGCAAGAGGCCGCTCAATTGAGGTGTGATGCTTCCAAGAAGCGAGTCAGAGATGCTACTCCTTCTTCCTCTACTCAAGTGGCCAAGCAGCAGAAGTATTGGCTTCCTCCTCCTCCGTTCCGTCAGCCGTTTCAGCAGAAGAGCAAAGGTGGCAGTGGTTCTTCCCACCCACCCAACCCTGGCTTTCAGAACAAGACTTCGTCTCAAGCTCCAAGATCGAGTGCTCCGTACCACCGTCCGCTTTCAGAGGTCACGTGCAACAAGTGCCAACAGAAGGGTCACTATGCCAACAAGTGTTTCAACCAGAGGCATCTTCCTCCTCCTGTGAGATCGACAAGTACAGCTGTGGTCAAGCATAACCCCAAGCACGCCAAGGTCAATTTGATGAATGCAGCTCAGGCAGAGGACTCGTCAGATGTCATCATGGGTAAACGTCCTGTTAACGATATTCCAGCTAAAGTACTTTTTGACTCTGGTGCATCACATTCCTTCATGTCATTCCCATTTGCATCAGAGAACAATTTTAGTACTAAGGCTTTACCTAGAGCTATGCAAGTCGTCTCTCCGGCTAAGCGTCTGAGTTCTAGTATGATGGTTCCGGATATTTCTATCTTGATGGGTGATTTCAAGTTTCTCGCTTCTCCAATGGTTCTTGGTAACTCGGATATTGATCTTATTCTCGGGATGGATTGGCTTTCTAAGCACAAGGCTCAGCTTGACTGTGCAGCCAGGCAGATTCAATTGACTCATTCGTCTGAGGATGTAATTGTCTTTGCCGCTCGGGATAATACCATCCGTCTGTTTTCTCTCAATGAGAAGGGTGAACTGGATGCTATCTCGCAAATTCCAGTCATTTGTGAATATCAAGACGTCTTTCCAGAAGAGCTTCCAGGAATGCCTCCGCACCGGCCAGTTGAATTCGTCATTGATCTTGAGCCTGGCACGGAACCTGTGTGCAAGCATCCTTACAAGCTCGGACCTGAAGAGTTGAAGGAGTTGAAGAAGCAACTCAATATTCAAGAGAGAATGGGTCTCATCCGGCCTAGTTCTTCTCCGTGGGGTTGTGGTGTTCTT
The DNA here is from genome assembly GCF_056163025.1 of Triticum urartu. Lineage (NCBI taxonomy): Eukaryota > Viridiplantae > Streptophyta > Magnoliopsida > Poales > Poaceae > Triticum > Triticum urartu. The sequence goes on from NC_141875.1 coordinate 564,676,787, forward strand.
TTTGTGAAGAAGAAGGATGGAACAGACCGACTTTGTGTTGATTACCGTCCATTGAACAAGAAGACCATCAAGAACAAATACCCACTTCCCAACATCAATGAGCTGTTCGAACAACTCAAAGGTGCCCAAGTATTCTCCAAGCTTCATCTCCGTATGGGTTATCATCAGGTTCGAATCCGTGAGCAAGATATTCCCAAGACGGCTTTCAGGACAAGCTATGGTTCATATGAATACACTGTCATGTCTTTTGGCCTCGTCAACGCTCCTCCGACTTTCTCTCGCATGATGAATTTCATCTTCAACGCATACACCAATGACTTCGTTTTGGTCTATCTCGACGACATTCTGGTTTTCTCGAAGAACAAGGAAGATCATGCCAAGCACTTGCGTTTGGTACTCGATAAGCTCAGGGAACACCAGTTCTACGCCAAGTTCTCCAAGTGCGAATTTTGGCTCGATGAGGTTCTTTATCTTGGTCATATCATATCTGCCAAGGGCATTGCCGTGAATCCTGAGAAGGTGTCTGCAATTGTGAATTGGGAACCTCCTCAGAACGTGAAGCAACTCCGTAGCTTCCTCAGTCTCGCAAGCTACTGTCGAAGATTCGTTGAAAACTTTTCTAAGATCATGAAGTCTCTCTTTAATCTTCTCCAGAAGCATGTCAAGTACGTTTGGTCTCCGGAGTGTGACATTGCTTTCAACACTTTGAAAGAGAAATTGATCACTGCTCCAGTTCTGACTCCGCCTAATGAATCCAAACCATACGAGGTCTTTTGTGATGCCTCTCTCCAAGGTCTTGGCGCAGTATTGATGCAAGAGAAGAAAGTTGTTGCTTATACCTCTCGCCAGTTGAAGCCTAATGAGAAGAACTACCCCACTCATGATCTTGAGTTGGCGGCAGTTGTGCATGCTCTTTTGACTTGGAGACATCTCTTATTGGGAAGAAAAGTGGACATTTTCACTGATCACAAGAGTCTCAAGTACATCTTCACTCAGCCTAATCTCAACCTCAGGCAAACTCGATGGGAACTTATGCTATATTACCGTGAAGTGTAAGAAGCATCTTCGAAGAAAATAGTACCCCCACCGATACCTTTCTTCGGTGGTCATTGTTATTATGAGACTTGTGCAATAGATTTTTTGTACTCATGAGTTCCGTTGTGTGCCGACCATCATTGAATAACTATAAGAGCGCTAGCTTTAGGCTTCACCCAGTCTGAGGTCCGGCTCGGGCGACCCGATCGTGACAATCGCAGAGGTGCTCCCTTTACTCCCTAGCCGAACAATCGGGAACGTAGGGGTAAACACAGGAGCGAGGCAACCCATCTTGCAAATCGCTTAAGTCAATGTGGTGCATATTGTGGCATAGTACACGAACAAGGAACGAAGCCGTACAAGTATAATCATATGCAAGTGGAAAAACTTCATAAATGAAGCCCCCAAGTGAATTGGGTCCTTGAATTTGTGTGTCACAAACAAAGTTTGGACAAGGAAATTTTTTACAAGCAACTTTTTTCCAAAAAAGTATAATGCTTGGTCGAACCGAGCACAAGTTAGAAATTAAAGCTTTGAGCATGAAAGCGACTTAGCTGGTTAATGTGTTCGGTATTGATGACGCGGTCCGAGCTTGATGCGGGGCAAGGTTCCATCCCCCAAGCCAGTCCCGAGGTGGCGGAGCGGAGAGCTCGACACGCCGAAGTGGTGACATAGCACGGTCAACACAGACCGGCACAGTGACGCCGAAGTCCCCGGATCATTTTCCTGTGCACAAAAAATAGTGCAAGCTGGAGATAAAAAAATGTTGCATAATAAATAATTTATGCAAAGTGAGGAATAGAAGAAATATGGCCTGGCGCCGAAGTCAATGTCGATGCAGGGCGTCGGCGTGATGTAGTAAAGGCGTGGCAAAGCCTGAATTCACAGGTCGGTCCGAGCTCCGGATGCGGCGTTCGCCGGACTATGTACGGAAACTGATCGAACCACCATGCAACCATCGTTAATGCGGCCACCATTTGATAGACCTGTATACATATGACGGACGAACCAGAGTAATAATTCCTTGGGAAAAAATGAACCCAAACAAGCAAAAAATATTGGGGTTAATAGCACCTGGTTTATTTGTTGTAGCCATCCGAAGGAAGGTGATTCCCAAAATTGGGACTCGATCCGCACACCCATTGCCTGATGGGCGATAAAACGATGACATGGCAATGCTGGCGAAGGTTGGCTCGCCGAGGCAAAGCCCTCGGCCCAGCTAACGTGACGGAGCTGGTCGGCTAGTGACGCCGAAGTGTCCGGAGTAGGTTGATGAAGAGATGGCGAAGTCCCTGGTCCAGCCGAGATGTCGAAGCCTCGATGTCAGCCGATGAGTCGAAGTAGGTCGGCGTGATGGACACCAGTTTGAAGAAGCAATAGTGCGGCCCTATCAATGCAGGTCGTGACGTGGTCGATGCCGGCTTGATGAAGCGACCGTGCGGCGATGCCGGTATGCCCGCTCCGTGTAATCCGTGGGGCGGCCATGTTGGTGATGACTTATCCTTCGCGATGCCGGACTCTTGTTCGGCTTGCCGAGATGATGATCCGAAGAAGTTGAGCTCGGTTCAACAAAGTGACGCCGTGTCTAGCGTAGGTCGGCAGCCGTGGAGTAATATTGCCGGACTGGTTTGACACCAGCATGATGTTGAAGATCATGTTCAAAAGATCTTACAATTAGTGGGATGTGTTCGGGAACAAAACACAATACCCCATACAAAACTTCCTTCAAAAGGGATGTCCGAAATCCTGTTCATAAAAAAGATGAACTCGGGTCGGATTCGTTTTCGCACAGAAAACAGATCCGAAAAGTGATGCACTAATCGGAAGGTTCCCGGAGTTTGGACGGTCGGATCGAGCCAAAATTTTGAGAGGTGGTAGATATAGGAATTCCGCAGCCGATCAACAGTTGGATCTTCCAAATGACGTCCGAGCTAGAAGCTGGACACCAAGCCCTAAACTCATCCAAATTCCCATCCAGATTTGACAGGGCTCCGGTATATCGTGGATTGCCAGAGATTCCTCCATCGGAACTCGACGAAATTTTCCAGGGTTGTTGTAGACTCAATTCTGCACAATTCCACCAAAGCGATCGTCAAAGAAATACTCGAGGAGGTGGTGGATACGAGTTCGCTGTTCAGAAAAACGGCACGGTCGCTTGAGGGCAATGTTCACGTTGAGCCCCCGAGCTCCATAGATGATTCCTCCGTGATCTTGATAGAGATCGGAGTTGATGTTTGATGAAGGCCCTCGTCCGGACATGGTGATCCGAACACGGGGCGCAATTCTTGGTCGAACCAAGGTGACCAGTCGAGCTAGTGACGAAGATGCCGAAGCCGCAGTTGATCTGCAGGCGAGCCATCGATCCTTTTGTCGATCACACAGGGGAACTCTCAATGAAAGCACCAATGTCGGTGTCAAAACTGGCAGATCTCGGGTAGGGGGTCCCGAACTGTGCGTCAAGGCCGGATGGTAATAGGAGACAAGGGAACACGATGTTTACCCAGGTTCGGGCCCTCTCGATGGAGGTAATACCCTACTCCTGCTTGATTAATATTGATGATATGGGTAGTACAAGAGTAGATCTACCACGAGATCAAGGAGGCTAAACCCTAGAAGCTAGCCTATGGTATGTTTGTTGTATATGGAGTTGTCTCTCTGTATCGACTAGCCTGGCCTCGGTTTATATAATGCACCGAAGGCCTAGGATAACAAGAGTCCTAGCCGAATACGCCGATGGGGAGAAGTCCTTGTCTTGATCGCCAAGTCTTGTGGAATTTTCCTTGTATGCGGCAGCCGTCCGAACTGGCTGTTGGGGAACATAGCAGAAAACAAAAATTTTCCTACGGTTTCACCAAGATCCATCTAGGAATTCATCTAGCAACGAGTGGTTTAGATGCATCTACGTACCTTGTAGATGGCGAGCGGAAGCGTTCAAAGAACGGGGAGAGAGGGAAGCACCAAAGGCTGAGGTATGAAATCCCTCCTCTCCCCACTATATATAGGAGGGCCAAGGGGGGGTGGTGCGCAGCCTAGGAGATCCAATCTCCTAGGTGCGGCGGCCAGGGGAGGTTTCCCTCCCCCCCCCCCAAGGCACTTAGGGGTGCCTTCCACTAGTGGGACTCCTCCCCCATGGAAACCCTAGGCGCATGGGCCTATAGGGGCTGGTGCCCTTGGCCCATATAGGCCAAGGCGCACCCCCTACAGCCCATGTGGCCCCCCGGGACAGGTGGCCCCACCCGGTGGGCCCCCGGGACCCCTCCGGTGGTCCCGGTACAATACCGATAACCCCGAAACTTGTCCCGATGGCCGAAAAAGCACTTCTATATATAATTCTTTACCTCCGGACCATTCCGGAACTCCTCGTGACGTCCGGGATCTCATCCAGGACTCCGAACAATATTCGGGTTACTGCATACACATATCTTCATAACCCTAGCGTCACCGAACCTTAAGTGTGTAGACCCTACGGGTTCGGGAGACATGCAGACATGACCGGGACGACTCTCCGGTCAATAACCAACAGCGGGATCTGGATACCCATGTTGGCTCCCACATGCTCTACGATGATCTCATCGGATGAACCACGATGTCGAGGATTTAAACAACCCCGTATACAATTCCCTTTGTCAATCGGTATGTTACTTGCCCGAGACTCGATTGTTGGTATCCCAATACCTTGTTCAGTCTCGTTACCGGCAAGTCACTTTACTCGTACCGTAATGCATGATCCCGTGATCAACCACTTGGTCACCTTGAGCTCATAATGATGATGCATTACCGAGTGGGCCTAGTGATACCTCTCCGTTATATGGAGTGACAAATCCCAGTCTCGATCCGTGTCAACCCAACAGACACTTTCGGAAATACCTGTAATGCACCTTCATAGTCACCCAGTTACGTTGTGACGTTTGATACACCCAAAGCACTCTTACGGTATCCAGGAGTTACACGATCTCATGGTCAAAGGAAAGGATACTTGACATTGGAAAAGCTCTAGCAAACGAACTACACGATCTTGTGCTATGCTTAGGATTAGGTCTTGTCCATCACATCATTCTCCTAATGATGTGATCCTGTTATCAATGACATCCAATGTCCATAGCCAGGAAACCATGACTATCTGTTGATCAACGAGCTAGTCAACTAGAGGCTTACTAGGGACATATTATAGTCTATGTATTCACACGTGTATTACGATTTCCGGATAATACAGTTATAGCATGAATAAAGACAATTATCATGAACAAAGAAATATAATAATAATACTTTTATTATTGCCTCTAGGGCATATTTCCAACAGTCTCCCACTTGCACTAGAGTCAATAATCTAGTTACATTGTGATGAATCGAACGCCCATGGAATTTTGGTGTTGATCATGTTTTGCCCTAGGGAGAGGTTTAGTCAACGGATCTGCTATATTCAGATCCGTATGTACTTTACAAATCTCTATGTCTCCATCTTGAACATTTTCACGAATGGAGTTGAAGCGACGCTTGATATGCCTTGTCTTCTTGTGAAACCTGGGCTCCTTGGCAAGTGCAATAGCTCCAGTGTTGTCACAAAAGAGTTTGATTGGCCCCGACGCATTGGGTATGACTCCTAGGTCGGTGATGAACTCCTTCACCCATATTGCTTCATGTGCTGCCTCCGAGGCTGCCATGTACTCCGCTTCACATGTAGATCCCGCCACGACACTCTGCTTGCAGCTGCACCAGCTCACTGCTCCACCATTCAATATATACACGTATCCGGTTTGCGACTTAGAGTCATCCAGATCTGTGTCGAAGCTAGCGTCGACGTAACCCTTTACGACGAGCTCTTCGTCACCTCCATAAACGAGAAACATTTCCTTAGTCCTTTTCAGGTACTTCAGGATATTCTTGACCGCTGTCCAGTGTTCCTTGCCGGGATTACTTTGGTACCTTCCTACCAAACTTACGGCAAGGTTTACATCAGGTCTGGTACACAGCATGGCATACATAATAGAACCTATGGCTGAGGCATAGGGGATGACACTCATCTCTTCTATATCTTCTGCCGTGGTCGGGCATTGAGCCGAGCTCAATTTCACACCTTGCAAAACAGGCAAGAACCCTTTCTTGGACTGATCCATTTTGAACTTCTTCAAAATATTATCAAGGTATGTGCTTTGTGAAAGACTTATGAGGCGTCTTGATCTATCTCTATAGATCTTGATGCCTAATATATAAGTAGCTTCTCCAAGGTCCTTCATTGAAAAACTCTTATTCAAGTAGGCCTTGATGCTGTCCAAGAGTTCTATATCATTTCCCATCAATAGTATGTCATCTACATATAGTATGAGAAATGCTACAGAGCTCCCACTCACTTTCTTGTAAATGCAGGCTTCTCCATAAGTCTGCGTAAACCCAAACGCTTTGATCATTTCATCAAAGCGAATGTTCCAACTCCGAGATGCTTGCACCAGCCCATAAATCGAGCGTTGGAGCTTGCACACCTTGTTAGCATTCTTAGGATCGACAAAACCTTCCGGCTGCATCATATACAATTCTTCCTTAAGGAAACCATTAAGGAATGCCGTTTTGACGTCCATTTGCCATATTTCATAATCGTAGAATGCAGCAATTGCTAACATGATTCGGACGGACTTCAGCTTCGCCACCGGTGAGAAAGTCTCATCGTAGTCAACCCCTTGAACTTGTCGATAACCCTTAGCGACAAGCCTAGCTTTATAGATGGTCACATTACCATCCGTGTCTGTCTTCTTCTTAAAGATCCATTTATTTTCTATGGCTCGCCGTTCAACGGGCAAGTCAGTCAAAGTCCATACTTCGTTTTCATACATGGATGCTATCTCGGATTTCATGGCTTCTAGCCATTTGTCGGAATCCGGTCCCGCCATCGCTTCTTCATAGTTCGAAGGTTCACCGTTGTCTAACAACATGATTTCCAAGACAGGGTTGCCGTACCACTCTGGTGCGGAACGTGTCCTTGTGGACCTTCGAATTTCAGTAGGAGCTTGATCAGAAGTATCTTGATCATCATCAATAACTTCCTCTCTAGTCGGTGCAGGCGCCTCAGGAACATTTTCTTGAGTTGCGCCATTTACCGGTTCAAGAGGCAATACTTCATCAAGTTCTACTTTCCTCCCACTTACTTCTTTCGAGAGAAACTCTTTCTCTAGAAAGGATCCATTCCTGGCAACAAAGATCTTGCCTTCGGATCTGAGGTAGAAGGTATACCCAGCAGTTTCTTTAGGGTATCCTATGAAGACGCATTTTTCCGACTTGGGTTCGAGCTTTTCAGGTTGAAGTTTCTTGACATAAGCATCGCATCCCCAAACTTTTAGAAACAACAGCTTAGGTTTCTTTCCAAACCATAATTCATACGGTGTCGTCTCAACGGATTTCGACGGAGCCCTATTTAAAGTGAATGCGGCAGTCTCTATAGCATAGCCCCAAAAAGATAGCGGTAAATCGGTAAGAGACATCATAGATCGCACCATATCTAATAGAGTGTGATTACGACGTTCGGACACACCATTACGCTGAGGTGTTCCAGGCGGCGTGAGTTGTGAAACTATTCCACTTTTCCTTAAGTGTGTGCCAAATTCGTGACTCAAGTATTCTCCTCCACGATCTGATCGTAGAAACTTGATTTTCCTGTCACGTTGATTCTCAACTTCACTCTGAAATTCCTTGAACTTTTCAAAGGTTTCAGACTTGTGTTTCATTAAGTAGACATACCCATATCTACTCAAGTCATCAGTGAGGGTGAGAACATAACGATAGCCACCGCGAGCCTCAACACTCATTGGACCGCACACATCAGTATGTATGATTTCCAATAAGTTGGTTGCTCGCTCCATTGTTCCTGAGAACGGAGTCTTGGTCATTTTTCCCATGAGGCATGGTTCGCACGTGTCAAATGATTCATAATCAAGAGACTCTAAAAGTCCATTTGCATGGAGCTTCTTCATGCGTTTGACACCTATGTGACCAAGGCGGCAGTGCCACAAGTATGTGGGACTATCATTATCAACCTTACATCTTTTGGTACTCACACTATGAACATGTGTAGTAATACGCTCGAGATTCATTAAGAATAAACCATTGACTATCGGAGCATGACCATAAAACATATCTCTCATATAAATAGAACAACCATTATTCTCGGATTTAAATGAGTAGCCATCTCGTATTAAACGAGATCCTGATACAATGTTCATGCTCAAACATGGCACTAAATAACAATTATTGAGGTTTATAACTAATCCCGTAGGTAAATGCAGAGGTAGCGTGCCGACGGCGATCACATCGACCTTGGAACCATTCCCGACGCGCATCGTCACCTCGTCCTTCTCCAGTTTTCGTTTATTCCGCAGCTCCTGCGGTGAGTTACAAATATGAGCAACGGCACCGGTATCAAATACCCAGGAGTTACTACGAGTACTGGTAAGGTACACATCAATTACATGTATATCAAATATACCTTTGGCGTTGCCGGCCTTCTTGTCCGCTAAGTATTTGGGGCAGTTCCGCTTCCAGTGACCCTTCCCTTTGCAATAAAAGCACTCTGTCTCAGGCTTGGGTCCATTCTTTGACTTCTTCCCGACAGCTTGCTTGCCGGGCGCAGCAACTTCCTTGCCGTCCTTCTTGAAGTTCTTTTTACCCTTGACTTTCTTGAACTTAGTGGTTTTATTCATCATCAACACTTGATGTTCCTTCTTGACTTCTACCTCTGCTGATTTCAGCATAGCAAATACTTCAGGAATGGTCTTTACCATCCCCTGCATATTGAAGTTCATCACGAAGCTCTTGTAGCTTGGTGGAAGCGACTGGAGGATTCTGTCAATGACCGCGTCATCCGGGAGATTAACTCCCAGCTGAGTCAAGCGGTTATGTAACCCAGACATAGTGAGTATGTGCTCACTGACAGAACTATTTTCCTCCATCTTACAGCTGAAGAACTTATCGGAGACTTCATATCTCTCGATCCGGGCATGAGCTTGAAAAACCATTTTTAGCTCTTCGAACATCTCATATGCTCCATGTCTCTCAAAACGCTTTTGGAGCCCCGGCTCTAAGCTGTAAAGCATGCCGCACTGAATGAGGGAGTAGTCATCAGTACGTGTCTGCCAAGCGTTCATAGCGTCTTGGTTCTGTGGGACGGGTGGATCACCTAGCGGTGCTTGTAGGACATAATCTTGCTTGGCAGCTATGAGGATGATCCTCAGGTTCCGGACCCAGTCCGTATAGTTGCTGCCATCATCTTTCAGCTTGGTTTTCTCTAGGAACGCGTTGAAATTGAATACAACGTTGGCCATTTGATCTACAAGACATATTGTAAAGATTTTAGACTAAGTTCATGATAATTAAGTTCATCTAATCAAATTATTAAATGAACTCCCACTCAGATTAGACATCCCTCTAGTCATCTAAGTGTTACACGATCCGAGTCGACTAAGCCGTGTCCGATTAACACGTGAGACGGACTAGTCATCGTCGGTGAACATCTTCATGTTGATCGTATCTTCCATACGACTCGTGTTCGACCTTTCGGTCTCTGTGTTCCGAGGCCATGTCTGTACATGCTAGGCTCGTCAAGTTAACCCTAAGTGTTTTTGCATGTGTAGAACTGTCTTACACCCGTTGTATGTGAACGTAAGGATCTATCACACCCGATTAACACGTGGTGCTTCGAAACGACGAACTGTAGCAACGGTGCACAGTTAGGGGAGAACACTTCTTGAAATTGTTGTAAGGGATCATCTTATTTACTACCGTCGTTCTAAGTAAACAAGATGCAAAACATGATAAACATCACATGCAATCAAATAATAATAGTGACATGATATGGCCAATATCACATAGCTCCTTTGATCTCCATCTTGGGGCTCCATGATCATCTGTCACCGTCATACTCATCGACATGTAAGTTGTGATTCCTATTACAATAGCATGAACATCTCATACATCACATATAGATCATTCATTATTCATCACAACTTTGGCCATATCACATCACATAGCATACCCTGCAAAAACAAGTTAGACGTTCTCTAATTGTTGTTTGCATGTTTACGTGGCTGCTATGGGTTTCTAGCAAGAACGTTTCTTACCTACGCAAAGACCACAACGTGATATGCCAATTGCTATTTACCCTTCATAAGGACCCTTTTCATCGAATCCGATCTGACTAAAGTAGGAGAGACAAACACCCGCTAGCCACCTTATGCAACTAGTGCATGTCGGTCGGTGGAACCTGTCTCACGTAAGAGTACGTGTAAGGTCAGTCCGGGCCGCTTCATCCCACGATGCCGCCGAATCAAGATAAGACTAGTAACGGCAAGCATATTGAACAAAATCAACGCCCACAACTACTTTGTGTTCTACTCGTGCAAGAGAACTACGCATAGACCTAGCTCATGATGCCACTGTTGGGGAACGTAGCAGAAAACAAAAATTTTCCTACGGTTTCACCAAGATCCATCTAGGAATTCATCTAGCAACGAGTGGTTTAGATGCATCTACGTACCTTGTAGATGGCGAGCGGAAGCGTTCAAAGAGCGGGGAGAGAGGGAAGCACCAATGGCTGAGGTATGAAATCCCTCCTCTCCCCACTATATATAGGAGGGCCAAGGGGGGGTGGTGCGCAGCCTAGGAGATCCAATCTCCTAGGTGCGGCGGCCAGGGGAGGTTTCCCTCCCCCCCAAGGCACTTAGGGGTGCCTTCCACTAGTGGGACTCCTCCCCCATGGAAACCCTAGGCGCATGGGCCTATAGGGGCTGGTGCCCTTGGCCCATATAGGCCAAGGCGCACCCCCTACAGCCCATGTGGCCCCCCGGGACAGGTGGCCCCACCCGGTGGGCCCCCGGGACCCCTCCGGTGGTCCCGGTACAATACCGATAACCCCGAAACTTGTCCCGATGGCCGAACAAGCACTTCCTATATATAATTCTTTACCTCTGGACCATTCCGAACTCCTCGTGACGTCCGGGATCTCATCCGGGACTCCGAACAATATTCGGGTTACTGCATACACATATCTTCATAACCCTAGCGTCACCGAACCTTAAGTGTGTAGACCCTACGGGTTCGGGAGACATGCAGACATGACCGGGACGACTCTCCGGTCAATAACCAACAGCGGGATCTGGATACCCATGTTGGCTCCCACATGCTCCACGATGATCTCATCGGATGAACCACGATGTCGAGGATTTAAACAACCCCGTATACAATTCCCTTTGTCAATCGGTATGTTACTTGCCCGAGACTCGATCGTTGGTATCCCAATACCTTGTTCAGTCTCGTTACCGGCAAGTCACTTTACTCGTACCGTAATGCATGATCCCGTGATCAACCACTTGGTCACCTTGAGCTCATAATGATGATGCATTACCGAGTGGGCCCAGTGATACCTCTCCGTTATATGGAGTGACAAATCCCAGTCTCGATCCGTGTCAACCCAACAGACACTTTCGGAAATACCTGTAATGCACCTTTATAGTCACCCAGTTACGTTGTGACGTTTGATACACCCAAAGCACTCTTACAGTATCCGGGAGTTACACGATCTCATGGTCAAAGGAAAAGATACTTGACATTGGAAAAGCTCTAGCAAACGAACTACACGATCTTGTGCTATGCTTAGGATTAGGTCTTGTCCATCACATCATTCTCCTAATGATGTGATCCCGTTATCAATGACATCCAATGTCCATAGCCAGGAAACCATGACTATCTGTTGATCAACGAGCTAGTCAACTAGAGGCTTACTAGGGACATATTATAGTCTATGTATTCACACGTGTATTACGATTTCCGGATAATACAGTTATAGCATGAATAAAGACAATTATCATGAACAAAGAAATATAATAATAATAATACTTTTATTATTGCCTCTAGGGCATATTTCCAACACTGGCCCATGAGTATACGGCCACGGGGGTCCTCGGCCCAATCTAATAGATCGGGAGACGACGTGGTGAGTACCCCCTAGTCCAGGACACCGTCACCTTCTATGAAGCAATGAGGAAAATCCTCGGTTTATGGACCTAGTCCGCATAATTTCTACTATCATCTTTCAACTAAATTTTCTCTAGGAACATATCTAAACAGTAGAACTGAAGCGCGATCTACGACATAATTTGCGAAGACCTTTTGACTATGTTCAGGATAATTAAGTTCATCTTATGAACTCCCACTCAGATAGACATCCCTCTAGTCATCTAAGTGATTACATGATCCGAGTCAACTAGGCCGTGTCCGATCATCACGTGAGACCGACTAGTCAACATCGGTGAACATCTTCATGTTGATCGTATCTTCTATACGACTCATGCTCGACCTTTCGGTCTTCCGTGTTCCGAGGCCATGTCTGTACATGCTAGGCTCGTCAAGTCAACCTAAGTGTTTTTGCTGTGTAAATCTGGCTTACACCCATTGTATTCGAACGTTAGAATCTATCACACCCGATCATCACGTGGTGCTTCGAAACAATGAACCTTCGCAACGGTGCACAGTTAGGGGGAACACCTTTCTTGAAATTTTAGTGAGGGATGATCTTATTTAAGCTACCGCCGTTCTAAGCAAATAAGATGTAAAACATGATAAACATCACATGCAATCAAATAGTGACATGATATGGCCAATATCATTTTGCTCCTCTCGATCTCCGTCTTCGGGGCTCCATGATCATCGTTGTCACCGGCATGACACCATGATCTCCATCATCATGATCTCCATCATCGTGTCTTCTTGAAGTTGTCTCGTCATCTATTACTTCTACTACTATGGCTAACGCTTTAGCAATAAAGTAAAGTAATTACATGATGTTTATGTTGACACGCATGTCATAAATAAATTAAGACAACTCCTATGGCTCCTGCCGGTTGTCATACTCATCGACATGCAAGTCGTTATTCCTATTACAAGAACATGATCATCTCATACATCACATATATCATTCATCACATCCTTTGGCCATATCACATCACAAAACACTTGCTGCAAAAACAAGTTAGACGTCCTCTAATTGTTGTTGCAAGTTTTTTACATGGCTGCTATAGGTTTCTAGCAAGAACGTATCTTACCTACGCCAAAACCACAACGTGAATTGCCAATTTCTATTTACCCTTCATAAGGACCCTGTTCATCGAATCCGATCCAACTAAAGTGGGAGAGACAGACACCCGCCAGCCACCTTATGCAACTAGTGCATGTCAGTCGGTGGAACCGGTCTCACGTAAGCGTACGTGTAAGCTTGGTCCGGGCCGCTTCATCCCACGATGCCGCCGAATCAAGATAAGACTAGTAACGGCAAGATAATTGACAATATCAACGCCCACAACTAATTTGTGTTCTACTCGTGAATAGTAACTACGCATAGACCTAGCTCATGATGCCACTGTTGGGGAACGTAGCAGAAATTCAAAATTTTCTACGCATCACCAAGATCAATCTATGGAGTAATCTAGCAACGAGGGGAAGGAGAGTGCATCTACATACCCCTGTAGATCGCTAAGCGGAAGCGTTCAAGTGAACGGGGTTGATGGAGTCGTACTCGTCATGATCCAAATCACCGATGATCCTAGTGCCGAACGGACGGCACCTCCGCGTTCAACACACATACAGCCCAGTGATGTCTCCCATGCCTTGATCCAGCAAGGAGAGAGGGAGAGGTTGAGGAAGACTCCATCCAGCAGCAGCACAACGGCGTGGTGGTGGTGGAGGAGCGTGGTGATCCAGCAGGGCTTCGCCAAGCACCGTGAGATATGAGGAGAAAGAGAGGTAGGGTTGCGCCAGGGGGAGGTCAAGAACTCATGTGTTGGCAGCCCCAAAGACCTAAACTATATATAGGGGAGAGGGAGGGGGCTGCGCCCCCACCTAGGGTTCCACCCTAGGGGCGGCGGCCAGCCCAGATCCCATCTGGTGGGGCGGCCAAGGGGGGGAGAGGGGAAACTTGCCCCCCAAGCTAGGTGGGGCGCCCCCTCCCCAAACCCTAGGCGCCTTGGGCCCTTGTGGGGGGCGCACCAGCCCACCTAGGGCTGGTCCCCTCCCACACTTGGCCCATGCAGCCCTCCGGGGCCGGTGGCCCCACTTGGTGGACCCCCGGGACCCTCCTGGTGGTCCCGGTACGTTACCGATAAAACCCGAAACTTTTCTGGTGACCAAAACAGGACTTCCCATATATTAATCTTTACCTCCGGACCATTCCAGAACTCCTCGTGACATCCGGGATCTCATCCAGGACTCCGAACAACATTCGGTAACCACGTATATCTATTCCCTATAACCCTAGCGTCATCGAACCTTAAGTGTGTAGACCCTACGGGTTCGGGAGTCATGCAGACATGGCCGAGATAACTCTCCGGCCAATAACCAATAGCGGGATCTGGATACCCATGTTGGCTCCCACATGTTCCACGATGATCTCATCGGATGAACCACGATGTCGAGGATTCAATCAATCCCGTATACAATTCCCTTTGTCTATCGGTACGATACTTGCCCGAGATTCGATCGTCGGTATCCCGATACCTTGTTCAATCTCATTACCGGCAAGTCTCTTTACTCGTTCCGTAACACATCATCCCGTGATCAACTCCTTGGTCACATTGTGCACATTATGATGATGTCCTACCGAGTGGGCCCAGAGATACCTCTCCGTTTACACGGAGTGACAAATCCCAGTCTCGATTCGTACCAACCCAACAGACACTTTCGGAGATACCTGTAGTGTACCTTTATAGCCACCCAGTTACGTTGTGACGTTTGGCACACCCAAAGTATTCCTATGGTATCCGGGAGTTGCACAATCTCATGGTCTAAGGAAATGATACTTGACATTAGAAAAGCTTTAGCATACGAACTACACGATCTTTGTGCTAGGCTTAGGATTGGGTCTTGTCCATCACATCATTCTCTTAATGATGTGATACCGTTATCAATGACATCCAATGTCCATGGTCAGGAAACCGTAACCATCTATTGATCAACGAGCTAGTCAACTAGAGGCTTACTAGGGACATGGTGTTGTCTATGTATCCACACATGTATCTGAGTTTCCTATCAATACAATTCTAGCATGGATAATAAACGATTATCATGAACAAGGAAATATAATAATAACCAATTTATTATTGCCTCTAGGGCATATTTCCAACAAGTTTCATCAGCACGATGGCGTGGTGACGGTGATGATGTTACCGACGCAGGGCTTCGCCTAAGCACCATTACGATATGATCGAGGTGGATTACGGTGGAGGGGCACCGCACACGGCTGGGAGAGATCAATAGATCAACTTGTGTGTCTATGGGGTGCCCCTGGCCACGTATATAAAGGAGCGGAGGAGGGGGAGAGGGCCGGCCCCTATGATGCGCCCTGGAGGAGTCCTACTCCCACTGGGAGTAGGATTCCTCCCCTTCCAAGTAGTAGGAGTAGGAGACAAGGAAGGGGAAGAGGGAAGAGAAGGAAGGAGGGGGCGCCGCCCCTCCCCCTAGTCCAATTCGGACTAGTCATTGGGGGGGCTGCCTCTCTCTCTCTCCTAAAGCCCAATAAGGCCCATATACTTCTTCCCCCGTATTCCTGTAACTCCCCGGTACTCCAAAAAATACCCGAACCACTCGGAACCTTTCCGATGTCCGAATATAGTCGTCCAATATATTGATCTTTACTTCTCGACCATTTCGAGACTCCTCGTCATGTCCCCGATCTCATCCGGGACTCCGAACTACCTTCGGTACATCAACACACATAAACTCATAATACAAATCATCACCGAACGTTAAGCGTGCGGACCCTACGGGTTCGAGAACTATGTAGACATGACTGAGACACGTCTCCGATCAATAACCAATAGCGGAACCTGGATGCTCATATTGGCTCCTACATATTCTACGAAGATCTTTATCGGTCAAACCGCATAACAACATACGTTGTTCCCTTTGTCATCGGTATGTTACTTGCTCGAGATTCGATCGTCAGTATCTCAATACCTAGTTCAATCTCGTTACCGGCAAGTCTATTTACTCATTCCGTAATACATCATTCCGTAACTAACTCATTAGTTACAATGCTTGCAAGGCTTATAGTGATGTGTATTACCGAGTGGGCCTAGAGATACCTCTCTGACGATCGGAGTGACAAATCCTAATCTCGAAATACTCCAACTCAACAAGTACCTTCGGAGACACCTGTAGAGCACATTTATAATCACCCAGTTACATTGTGACGTTTGGTAGCACACAAAGTGTTTCTCCGGTAAACGGGAGTTGCATAATCTCATAGTCATAGGAACATGTACAAGTCATGAAGAAAGCAATAGCAACATACTAAACGATCAAGTGCTAAGCTAACGGAACGGGTCAAGTCAATCACATCATTCTCCTAATGATGTGATCCTGTTAATCAAATGACAACTCATGTATATGGTTAGGAAACTTAACCATCTTTGATTAACGAGCTAGTCAAGTAGAGGCATACTAGTGACACTATGTTTGTCTATGTATTCACACATGTATTATGTTTTCGGTTAATACAATTCTAGCATGAATAATAAACATTTATCATGAAATAAGGAAATAAATAATAACTTTATTATTGCCTCTTGGGCATATTTCCTTCAGGTTTCACTAGTGACTTCTCTTGAGAAAGATAGCAAACGGTGGGTAAACAAATTACCGTTGGGCAATTGATAGAACCTCCAATAATTATGACGATATCCAGGCAATGATCATTACATAGGCATCATGTCCAAGATTAGTAGATCGACTCCTGCCTGCATCTACTATTATTACTCCACACATCGACCGCTATCCAACATGCATCTAGTGTATTGAGTTCATGGAAAACGGAGTAATGCAATAAGAACGATGACATGATATAGACAAGATCCGTTTATCTATTGCGTATATATAGATCCCATCTTTTTATCCATAGTAGCAATGATACATATGTGTTGGTTCCCTTTCTGTCACTGGGATCAAGCATCGTAAGATCGAACCCACTACCGGGCACCTATTCCCATTGCAAGATAAATAGATCATGTTGTCCAAACAAAACCCAAATATCGGAGAAGAAATACGAGACTATAAGAGATCATGCATATAAGAGATCAAAGAAACTCAAATAACTTTCATGGATATAAAAAGATATGACTCATCATAAACTCAAAGTTCATCAGATCCCAACAAACACACCACAAAAAGAGTTACATCATATGGATCTCTAAGAGACCATTGTATTGAGAGAGAGACAGATGAAGCCATCTAGATACTAACTACGGACCCGAAGGTCTACAAAGAACTACTCATGCATCATCGGAGAGGCACCAATGGAGGTGGTGAACCCCATCCGAGAAGGTGCCTAGATTGGATCTGGTGGTTTTGGACTCTGCGGCGGCTGGATGAATATTTCGTCGACTCCCCTAGGGTTTTTGGAATATTTGGGTATTCATAGAGCAAAGAGGCGGTCCGGGGGGGCACCCGAGGTGGGCACAACCCACCAGGGCGCGCCTGTTGGGGAACGTAGCAAAAATTCAAAATTTTCCTACGTGTCACCAAGATCAATCTATGGAGTCATCTAGCAACGAGGGAGGATTGGATCTACATACCCTTGTAGATCGCGCGCGGAAGCGTTCAAGAGAACGGGGTTGATGGAGTCGTACTCGTCGTGATTCAAATCACCGATGATCCTAGCGCCGAACGGACGGCACCTCCGCGTTCAACACACATACGGAACGGAGACGTCTCCCATGCCTTGATCCAGCAAGGAGGAGGGAGAGGTTGATGGAGATCCAGCAGCACGACGGCGTGGTGGAAGTAGCGGGATTCCAACAGGGCTTCGCTAAGCGTTGCGGGAGGAGGGAGATGTGTCACGGGAGGGAGAGGGAGGCGCCAGGCCTTAGATTGGTTTGCTCCTCCTTTTCCCCACTATATATAGGGCCAAGGGAGAGGGGGGAGGTGCAGCCCTTGCCCCTTCCTCCAAGGAAGGGTGCGGCCAAGGGGGGAAGGAGTCCATCCTCCCCAAGGCACCTCGGAGGTGCCTTCCCCTTTTAGGACTCTCCCCTTTTTTTCTCTCTTGGCGCATGGGCCTCTTGGGGCTGGTTCCCTTGGCCCATATAGGTCAAGGCGCACCCCCTACAGCCCATGTGGCCCCCCGGGGCAGGTGGCCCCACCCGGTGGACCCCCGGGACCCTTCCGGTGGTCCCGGTACAATACCGATGACCCCGAAACTTGTCCCGATGGCCGAAATAGGACTTCCCATATATAAATCTTTACCTCCGGACCATTCCGGAACTCCTCGTGACGTCCGGGATCTCATCCGGGACTCCGAACAACTTTCGGGTTACCGCATACTAATATCTCTATAACCCCAGCGTCACCAAACCTTAAGTGTGTAGACCCTACGGGTTCGGGAGACATGCAGACATGACCGAGATGACTCTCCGGTCAATAACCAACAGCGGGATCTGGATACCCATGTTGGCTCCCACATGTTCCACGATGATCTCATCGGATGAACCACGATGTCAAGGACTTAATCAATCCCGTATTCAATTCCCTTTGTCTAGCGGTACGATACTTGCCCGAGATTCGATCGTCGGTATCCTGATACCTTGTTCAATCTCGTTACCGGCAAGTCTCTTTACTCGTTCCGTAACACATCATCCCGTGATCAACTCCTTGATCACATTGTGCACATTATGATGATGTCCTACCGAGTGGGCCCAGAGATACCTCTCCGTTTACACGGAGTGACAAATCCCAGTCTCGATTCGTGCCAACCCAACAGACACTTTCGGAGATACCTGTAGTGCACCTTTATAGTCACCCAGTTACGTTGTGACGTTTGATACACCCAAAGCACTCCTACGGTATCCGGGAGTTGCACAATCTCATGGTCTAAGGAAATGATACTTGACATTAGAAAAGCTTTAGCATACGAACTACACGATCTTGTGCTATGCTTAGGATTGGGTCTTGTCCATCACATCATTCTCCTAATGATGTGATCCCGTTATCAACGACATCCAATGTCCATGGTCAGGAAACCGTAACCATCTATTGATCAACGAGCTAGTCAACTAGAGGCTTACTAGGGACATGGTGTTGTCTATGTATCCACACATGTATCTGAGTTTCCTATCAATACAATTATAGCATGGATAATAAATGATTATCATGAACAAGGAAATATAATAATAATTAATTTATTATTGCCTCTAGGTCATATTTCCAACAGTCTCCCACTTGCACTAGAGTCAATAATCTAGTTCACATCGCCATGTGATTAACACTCACAGGTCACATCGCCATGTAACCAACATCCAAAGAGTTTACTAGAGTCAATAATCTAGTTCACATCACTATGTGATTAACACTCAATGAGTTCTGGGTTTGATCATGTTGCTTGTGAGAGAGGTTTTAGTCAACGAGTCTGAACCTTTCAGATCCGTGTGCGCTTTACAAATCTCTATGTCATCTCCTAGATGTAGCTACCACGTTCTATTTGGAGCTAATCCAAATAACTGTTCTACTTGGAGCTATTCTAAATTGTTGCTCCATTACATGTATCCGGTATCTCTACTCAGAGCTATCCGGATAGGTGTTAAGCTTGCATCGACATAACTCTTTACATCGAACTCTTTTACCACCTCCATAATCGAGAAAATTCCTTAGTCCACTAGTTACTAAGGATAACTTTGACCGCTGTCTTGTGATCCATTCTTAGATCACTCTTGTACCCCTTGACTGACTCATGGCAAGGCACATTTCAGGTGCGGTACACAGCATAGCATACTGTAGAGCCTATGTCTTAAGCATAGGGGACGACCTTCATCCTTTCTCTCTACTCTGCCGTGGTCGAGCTTTAAGTCTTAACTTCATACCTTACAACTCAGGCAAGAACTCCTTCTTTGACTGATCCATCTTGAACACCTTCATGATCATATCAAGGTATGTGCTCATTTGAAAGTACCATTAAGCGTTTTGATCTATCCTTATAGATCTTGATGCTCAATGCTCAAGTAGCTTAATCCATTGAAAAACACTTTCCAAATAACCCTATATGCTTTCCAGAAATTCTACGTCATTCTGATCAACAATATGTCAACAACATATACTCATCAGAAATTCTATAGTGCTCCCACTCACTTCTTTGGAAATACAAGTTTCTCATAAACTTTGTATACAGCCAAAGTCTTTGATCATCTCATCAAAGCATACATTCCAACTCCGAGATGCTTACTCCAGTCCTTAGAAGGATTGCTAGAGCTTTGCATACTTATTAGCATCTTTCAAGATTTTCAAAACCTTCCGGTTGTATCACATACAACCTTTCCTCAAGAAAATCGTCAAGGAAACAATGTTTTGACATCCTATCTGCAAGATTTCATAAATAATGCAGTGAACGCTAATATAATTCCAACAGACTCTTAGCATCTCTACGAGTGAGAAAGTCTCATCGTAGTCAACCCCTTGAACTTGTCGGAAAACATCTTAACGACAAGTCGAGCTTTCTTAATGGTGACATTTACCATCATTGTCCGTCTTCCTTTTAAAATCCATCTGTACTCAACAGCCTTACGACCGTCGAGCTGTTCCGCCAAAGTCTACACTTTGTCTTCATACATGGATCATCTCTCGGATTTTATGGCCTCAAGCCATTTATCGGAATCCAGGCCCACCATCGCTTCTCCATAGCTCATAGGTTCATTGTTGTCTAGCAACATGACTTCCAAGACAGGATTACGTACCACTCTGAAGTAGTACGCATCCTTGTCATCCCACGAGGTTTGGTAGTGACTTGATCTGAAGTTTCATGATCACTATCATAAGCTTCCACTTCAATTGGTGTAGGTGCCACAGGAACAACTTCCTGTGCCCTGCCACACACTAGTTGAAGAGACGGTTCAATAACCTCATCAAGTTTCCACCACCCTCCCACTCAATTCTTTCGAGAGAAACTTTTCCTCGAGAAAGGACCCGATTCTAGAAACAATCCCTTATTGCTTTCAAATCTGAGACAGGAGGTATACCCAACTGTTTTGGGTGTCCTATGAAGATGCATTTATTCGCTTTGGGTTCGAGCTTATCAGCCTGAAACTTTTTCACATAAGCGTCGCAGCCCCAAACTTTTAATAAATGACAGCTTAGGTTTCTCTAAACCATAGTTCATACGGTGTCATCTCATCGGAATTACGTGGTGCCCTATTTAAAGTGAATGTGGTTGTCTCTAATGCCTAACCCATAAACTATAGTGGTAATTCGATAAGAGACATCATGGTATGCATCATATCCAATAGGGTGCAGTTATGATGTTCGGACACACCATCACACTATGGTGTCCAGGCTGTATTAGTTGTGAAACAATTTCCACAATGTCTTAATTCTGTGCCAAACTCGTAATTCAGATATTCATCTCTATGATCATATCATAGATCTTTTATCCTCTTGTCACGATGATCTTTCAACTTCACCCTGAAATTACTTGAACCTTTCAATAATTCAGACTTGTGACTCATCAAGTAAATATACTCAACATCTACTCAAATCATCTGTGAAGTAAGAACATAACGATATCCACTACACGCCTCAGCACTCATTGGACTGCACACATCAAAATGTATTACTTCCAACAAGTTGCTTTCTAGTTCCATTTTACTGAAAACGAGGCTTTCAGTCATCTTGCCCATGTGGTATGATTTGCATGTCTCAAGTGATTCAAAATCAAGTGAGTCCAAACGGTCCATTTGCATGGAGTTTCTTCATGCATATACACCAATAGACATGGTTCGCATGTCTCAAACTTTTCAAAAATGAGTGAGTCCAAAGATCCATCAACATGGAGCTTCTTCATGTGTTTTATACCAACATGACTCAAATTGCAGTGCCACATTTGTGTGGTACTATCATTACTATCTTACACCTTTGGCATGAAAATGTGTATCACTACGATCGGGATGGTATTATTCAAATAAACAGAGTAACCATTATTCTCCTTAAATGAATAACCATATCGCGATAGACATAATCCAATCATGTCTATGCTCAACGCAAACACCAAATAACAATTATTTAGGTTTTAATACCAATCTCGATGGTAGAAGGGGCGTACGATATTTGATCAACCTTGGAAATACTTCCAACACATATCGTCATCTCACCTTTTAGCTAGTCTCCGTTTATTCCGTAGCTTTTATTTCGAGTTACTAACACTTAGCAACCGAACCGGTATCTAATACCCTGGTGCTACTAGGAGTACTAGTAAAGTACACATCAACACAATGTATATCCAATATACTTCTATCGACCTTGCCAGCCTTCTAATCTACCAAGTATCTAGGGTAATTCTGCTCTAGTGGCTGTTCCCCTTATTATAGAAGCACTCAGTCTCGGGTTTGGGTTCAACCTTGGGTTTCTTCACTAGAGCAGCAGCTGAATTGCCGTTTCATGAAGTATCCCTTTGTGCCCTTGCCCTTCTTGAAACTAGTGGTTTCGCCAACCATCAACAATTGATGCTCCTTCTTGATTTCTACTTTTGTGGTGTCAAACATCACGAATATCTCAAGGATCATCATATATGTCCCTGATATATTATAGTTCATCACGAAGCTCTAGCAGCTTGGTGGTAATGACTTCGGAGAAACATCACTGTCTCATCTGGAAGATCAACTCCCACTCGATTCAAGCGATTGTTGTACTCAGACAATCTGAGCACAAGCTCAACAATTGAGCTTTTCTCCCTTAGTTTGCAGGCTAAGAAAAATCGTCGGAGGTCTTATACCTCTTGACGTGGGCACGAGCTTGAAATCCCAATTTCAGCCCTCGAAACATCTCATATGTTTCGCGACGTTTCAAAACCGTCTTCGGTGCCTCAACTCTAAACCGTTTAACTGAACTATCACGTAGTTATCAAAATGTGTATGTCAGATGTTCGCAACATCCACAGACAACGTTCGAGGTTCAGCACACTGAGCGGTGCATTAAGGACATAAGCCTTCTATGAAGCAATGAGGACAATCATCGGTTTACGGACCTAGTCCGCATAATTGCTGCTATCAACTTTCAACTAAATTTTCTCTAGGAACATATCTAAATAGTAGAACTGAAGCGCGAGCTACGAGATAATTTGCAAAATCCTTTTGACTGTGTTCAGGATAATTAAGTTCATCTTATGAACTCCCACTCAGATAGACATCCCTCTAGTCATCTAAGTGATTACATGATCCGAGTCAACTAGGCCGTGTCCGATCATCACGTGAGACGGACTAGTCAACGTCGGTGAACATCTTTATGTTGATCGTATCTTCTATACGACTCATGCTCGACCTTTCGGTCTTCTGTGTTCCGAGGCCATGTCTGTACATGCTAGGCTCGTCAAGTTAACCCTAAGTGTTTTGCATGTGTAAAACTGTCTTACACCCGTTGTATGTGAACGTAAGGATCTATCACACCCGATCATCACGGCGTGCTTCGAAACGACGAACTGTAGCAACGGTGCACAGTTAGGGGAGAACACTTCTTGAAATTTTAATGAGGGATCATCTTATTTACTACCGTCGTTCTAAGCAAATAAGATGTATAAACATGATAAACATCACATGCAATCAAATAATAGTGACATGATATGGCCAATATCATATAGCTCCTTTGATCTCCATCTTGGGGCTCCATGATCATCTTGTCACCGGCATGACACCATGATCTCCATCATCATGATCTCCATCATCGTGTCTCCATGAAGTTGTCACGTCAACTATTACTTCTACTACTATAGCTAACGGTTAGCAATAAAGTAAAGTAATTACATGACGTTTATGTTGACACGCAGGTCATAAATAAATTAAGACAACTCCTATGGCTCCTGCCGGTTGTCATACTCATCGACATGCAAGTCGTGCTTCCTATTACAAGAACATGATCAATCTCATACATCACATATATCATTCATCACATCCTTTGGCCATATCACATCACATAGCATACCCTGCAAAAGCAAGTTAGACGTCCTCTAATTGTTGTTTGCATGTTTTACGTGGCTGCTATGGGTTTCTAGCAAGAACGTTTCTTACCTACGCAAAGACCACAACGTGATATGCCAATTGCTATTTACCCTTCATAAGGACCCTGTTCATCGAATCCGATCCGACTAAAGTGGGAGAGACAGACACCCGCCAGCCACCTTATGCAACTAGTGCATGTTTGTCGGTGGAACCGGTCTCACGTAAGAGTACGTGTAAGGTTGGTACGGGCCGCTTCATCTCACGATGCCGCCGAATCAAGATAAGACTAGTAACGGCAAGCATATTGAACAAAATCAACGCCCACAACTACTTTGTGTTCTACTCGTGCATAGAATCTACGCAATAGACCTAGCTCATGATGCCACTGTTGGGGAACGTAGCAGAAATTCAAAATTTTCCTACGTGTCACCAAGATCAATCTATGGAGTCATCTAGCAACGAGGGAGGATTGGATCTACATACCCTTGTAGATCGCGCGCGGAAGCGTTCAAGAGAACGGGGTTGATGGAGTCGTACTCGTCGTGATTCAAATCACCGATGATCCTAGCGCCGAACGGACGGCACCTCCGCGTTCAACACACATACGGAACGGAGACGTCTCCCACGCCTTGATCCAGCAAGGAGGAGGGAGAGGTTGATGGAGATCCAGCAGCACGACGGCGTGGTGGAAGTAGCGGGATTCCAACAGGGCTTCGCTAAGCGCTGCGGGAGGAGGGAGATGTGTCACGGGAGGGAGAGGGAGGCGCCAGGCCTTAGATTGGTTTGCTCCTCCTTTTCCCCACTATATATAGGGCCAAGGGAGAGGAGGGAGGCGCAGCCCTTGCCCCTTCCTCCAAGGAAGGGTGCGTCCAAGGGGGGAAGGAGTCCATCCTCCCCAAGGCACCTCGGAGGTGCCTTCCCCTTTTAGGACTCTCCCCTTTTTTTCTCTCTTGGCGCATGGGCCTCTTGGGGCTGGTGCCCTTGGCCCATATAGGCCAAGGCGCACCCCCTACAGCCCATATGGCCCCCCGGGGCAGGTGGCCCCACCCGGTGGACCCCCGGGACCCTTCCGGTGGTCCCGGTACAATACCGATGACCCCGAAACTTGTCCCGATGGCCGAAATAGGACTTCCCATATATAAATCTTTACCTCCGGACCATTCCAGAACTCCTCGTGACGTCCGGGATCTCATCCGGGACTCTGAACAACTTTCGGGTTACCGCATACTAATATCTCTATAACCCCAGCGTCACCGAACCTAAAGTGTGTAGACCCTACGGGTTCGGGAGACATGCAGACATGACCGAGATGACTCTCCGGTCAATAACCAACAGCGGGATCTGGATACCCATGTTGGCTCCCACATGTTCCACGATGATCTCATCGGATGAACCACGATGTCAAGGACTTAATCAATCCCGTATTCAATTCCCTTTGTCTAGCGGTACGATACTTGCCCGAGATTCGATCGTCGGTATCCTGATACCTTGTTCAATCTCGTTACCGGCAAGTCTCTTTACTCGTTCCGTAACACATCATCCCGTGATCAACTCCTTGATCACATTGTGCACATTATGATGATGTCCTACCGAGTGGGCCCAGAGATACCTCTCCGTTTACACGGAGTGACAAATCCCAGTCTCGATTTGTGCCAACCCAACAGACACTTTCGGAGATACCTGTAGTGCACCTTTATAGTCACCCAGTTACGTTGTGACGTTTGATACACCCAAAGCACTCCTACGGTATCCGGGAGTTGCACAATCTCATGGTCTAAGGAAATGATACTTGACATTAGAAAAGCTTTAGCATACGAACTACACGATCTTGTGCTATGCTTAGGATTGGGTCTTGTCCATCACATCATTCTCCTAATGATGTGATCCCGTTATCAACGACATCCAATGTCCATGGTCAGGAAACCGTAACCATCTATTGATCAACGAGCTAGTCAACTAGAGGCTTACTAGGGACATGGTGTTGTCTATGTATCCACACATGTATCTGAGTTTCCTATCAATACAATTATAGCATGGATAATAAATGATTATCATGAACAAGGAAATATAATAATAACTAATTTATTATTGCCTCTAGGGCATATTTCCAACAGCGCCTGGGCCTCCTGGCGTGCCCTGGTGGGTTGTCCCCTCCTCGGGACTCCCCCCAGGTGCAACCCGGCTCAACTTGTTCCTTTTGGTCCATAAAAAATTTCCGTAAAGTTTCGTGGCATTTGGACTCCATTTGATATTGATTTTCTGTGATGTAAAAACACGGGAAAAACAGGAACTGGCACTTGGCACTATGTCAATAGGTTAGTACCAAAAAATGATATAAAATGACTATAAAATGATTATAAAACATCCAAGATTGATAAAATAATAGCATGGAACAATCAAAAATTACAGATACGTTGGAGACGTATCAAAAGGTAATAGGCGTCGGATCACATAGATCAATCTTTTCAGTGATACTCAATCAATTTGGCTCTGGTTGGGTGTTTCCTCACTTGGGTTCCCTCAAAGTCATCGGAGAAAGGGTTACTCTCAAATGACAAGTGTAAAGGTCTCTCTAGAGTAGCCAACCGACAAGTGGTTGTAGGGAGCGGCTATTTATAGCTAGGGGCAACCCGATATGAAATGTCATTAATGCCCCTTTAGACATGACCATTGTCGGCATGAGGTTCCACTCGACAGACAGAAAATTGAACTCTCAATTTCATTGGGGCCCTCAATTTCCTCATGATAGGTAGATCGCACTAGCGAAATCCTAACACCTCAGCATGACCAAATTCGTCAGCAACCAGACGAACTTCGTCACTCTCGCTAGCAAAGTCGTCAAATGTTCCGGAAGTTTCCAAAGCCTTCACTTGAAGCGGCTTGGGTATGTATAGATTTGAGCATCACTTTGGAAATGTGAAGTATGTTTCACCTAGACCCACTTTGACAATGTGGTTTTTCGTATGACTCAAATAAGAAGAAAGAAACTACGAAAACAAAAGTCTTCAAGCTTCAAATTCTTTACATCAATTTCTTTAAAGGCCGTACCAATTTCTTCACTTGAAGAAAATATATTCTTACATGTCGTCTTTCCGTCGGTTAAACCAAATCTTCAGGGACTACAACTCATGAGTACACTCACAAACACATTAGTCCCTCAACTTATTTGTCTTCAATACTCCAAAACCACTAAGGGGTACTTGATGCAC
This sequence comes from Triticum urartu, assembly GCF_056163025.1. Lineage (NCBI taxonomy): Eukaryota > Viridiplantae > Streptophyta > Magnoliopsida > Poales > Poaceae > Triticum > Triticum urartu. The sequence continues at coordinate 564,704,025 of NC_141875.1, forward strand.
TTAAAGTTAGCCTAACACATACACAAGTGTAAGGGTGCGTGTTCGATTCCCGTAAGAGGCGTACTTTTCCGGTATTATTTTGCCCTACGGAATAGAACTTGCGCCCGTGTCGCATTCGTGGGCCGGCCCACGAGGGACTGCTGTGAGCCCCACTTCTCATTCACAACGTTGAAGACGCTGCATAGGAGCACCCGAGTACCGCGGACGGGGAAACGCGCACCCCACACCCACTGTGCACCCTTTTGGGCCGCCCCATGTGCGGAGCTGGAAACCCACTTTTTTATTTCACTTTTCTCTTTTATTTTTTATTTTTACAGTAAGTCGGGAATTCAAAGAAGTTCTAAATCAATAAATAATTTTAAAATTTTAAAAATGTTCAAGAAACCATAAAATGATCATGAATTTTGGAAAATAAATATCCATTGTTTTGAAAAAATGTTTTAGAAATCATAAATTGTTCACAATTTTGAAAAACTATTCGAATATTCAAAATATGTTCATGATTTTGAAAAATGTTTGTTTATTCCGAAATGTTCATGAAATGGAACAAAATTTCATCAATTCAAAAAATGTTGATGAATTTTTGAAAAGTGTTCACAAAAAACAAAAACATTTTCATTAATTTCCAAAATTGTTCCCAGAAAATCAAAAAAATAATTCATCGGTTCATAAAATGTTTGCTTATTAAAAAAGTGTTCATAATTTCGAAGAATGTTCATCATTTCAGAAAATGTACGTGAATCTGAAAAGTTGTTCCCAATTTCATAAAATGTCATAGATTAAAAAAATCCCAAGTTTAAAAAATGTCCAAAATTTCAAAATATGTTTGACAATTTGAATTCAAAAACTATTCAAGTTAAAAAAAATGGCGAATTTCGAAAAAAAATGGTCACGAAATTTTTAAAATTCTTGATTTGAAAAATGTTCACTAAAAAGAAAAAAGGAAAGTAAAAAAAGAAGAAATAATAAAAGGAAAACAATAAGTAACGTAAAAGAAAAACTATTCATGCATGTTGTAGCAACCCACACTTTTGCTTAGGCCAACTAGTATCACAGAGTTAGCCAGACCAAACCTGCATGCCAATTTTTCATTTGCTGGCTGCTTCACACTTCACAGCAAAAGGAAAAAAGAACTAGCTACAAGTTTCGAGTCGTGCGAGCGTACGTGCGTGAGGGCGACCCTGCAGTGTTCTTGCCTATAATTGACCATTCAACGTACTGACATCGCAGCTGTTCAACATAGCCAGCTCGTCTAAATCCAATTATGATCGACCCGTCTTACTTTTCGCAGTGCTAGCTAGCTGTGTTGAAACCGGTTGCGTGCGCGCGCAGCAGTGTGCCGGATACGTGAAGGGAGACGGGAAACTCGCGGGCAGCCGGGCCACCGGACACGATGGAAATAAACGACCGATGACGCGCGCGGCGCCCGGGTCGCCGTCGGAGGAATTATTGGCGTGCATGGTGCATGCAAAAAGTGACCACGGAGCGTCTCACAGCACAGCAAAGCAGCATGCATGCATGTATGGCTGCTCTGCTCTGCTTGCGTACCCAAAAATCGACGGTGGCTAGCGTGTATCAGCAGCAGCTGGGAGGTCACCTTCCTTTGGCCGCCGAATGCCGGTACATCGGCAGCGCCTTTATGTACACGGATTTAGACCAATTTATTCCTCGCCAAAAATAAATAAATAGATAAATAGACCGATTACTTTAGTGTGATTGTGCACACATCTGACTCTAGCAACAAAATGATATACCATGCATATTGTGTTCAGCTCTGTGAAAATACCATTTCTTCCTCGCAAAAAAAAGAAAAAGAAAATACATTTCTTTTAGAGAAACGGTGAGAGTACAATAATTCATCCATGTGGCATTTATGTGCCGGTGGGTTGTCCATTCCGATCCACTTCGTTTTACACATTTATGTGTCATGGGGGCGGCTGGACTATCAGCTCAATAAGCGCGCTGTGCTTGGGCAAAGCACCTCAAGCTCTCGAAGAGTGGTCTCGACTCTTGAGAGGTTGTGTGCCTCTCCGATGAGTAGGCTGTCATGAGTCATGATGACCACACCAACGGAGGTTTTTCAATCGGATTTAGGATGGTTTGCTATTGTTGGCGCAAATAGGTTTACCATGCTGCTTCATGTGTGTTGTCACTCGGTGGTAAGTTGGTCGTGGATGAGCCCCCTTCCCCAAGTTCATCGAAAGAGGGGGGGGGGGGATGCCTTTCCTAAAGAGGCTTGATGTCGGTGATGATGACACTCTGTTTTTCTTGTCCTTGGAGGCATCATCGAATAGTTAATCTCATACTCCATTGGACCATGGCTGCTCGAATTTTGTGGAGGCCGCAATGCGTGCCGTAGTGGGTTGACCCCACCCCTTGGGGCTTGGTGGAGTGATGGTGAGTTCACAAAGATTTTTTTCAATAGGGTTTGGTGTCGACGACGATGCACCCAATCGATGCTATTCCCTTTCATGGAGATGTTTGTGAGAGCTTCTTTCACACCCTTTCATTTGGCTCAGTGCTCTTAAGGTTAAAGCTTAGGGTTGGATGACGGCACCTGTCGGTGGTTGTGTTTGACTTTGGAGGCTGGTTTTATTTCGTGGAAAAGGAGGATCATAGAGGCGTCTAGATGGAGCGCCAGTGTTGTGCTTTGCATGCGCATCATGGTTGGATAGTGCTCTAGTCCTAGGTTAGCTAGGTGGCTTTGCCATTGTCAGAATTTTAGCATGCTTGTCTAAATCTACTTCGACCTACCGTTTCTCGTAATTCAGGCAAATTCATTCTTCTTATTGAAGTACAAGAACACTTTGCCCTCAGACAAGGTTGTTCAAACAATAAAGGGGAATTTTACTTCATAGAACTTACATATTCTTCTCTTAGTCATGGTGTCATGGCGCGGGCAATGAAAGGAGTTGTACAATTAACCTTGAGTTTGATGCACATGCTAAAACCTCAGCTTGAGGAGCAAAAACCGGACACTACAAATTTATTCAAAACGACAAAGCCGGCTGGCAACTAGCCAGTACACTACATCGGCCTAATTAGGGTTCGATTATTAGAAACCTTGTGCACATAAATAGACAATCGCTCCTCCGTGCATGGGCATGGACAGCAAGGAAAAGGCGCAATGCATATGTACGTACACCCTTAAGTGTCTCCCAAACAAACCAAGGCCATGATTATTCCCTCTGCTCTGCTAGTTATACTATGCAAGCTCACGACGGATGCGTGTCTCGCTACTTGGGGCATGTCTCGTTCGAACTGGCTATGATGAGATACGCGCGTTTTCCCCTTGCGATTTGAGGACACTCACAATGATGGTGCATGCATGTGTACGTCTCTATGATTATCTTCCTGAATTAGCTTCAAATTCGGTGGCAAATGAAGCGCTGCCGACCATATATAGTACTTCTACAAAGTTACGGCAGACAAGCACAGCTAAACGATGGACCTGGCTAGCTAGTAGTACGCCTAGAGCTAGCTTATGTTTCTTCCACGGTTAATAATCAGATCTTGAATCTCTAGTTCTACGAAATTTCTACGCGACGTTCCATCGACTATTTGGCGATTTTCCGCTGCGACGCATGATTATGGATTGTGCCCTACGCAATTTCTTCATTAAGTTTCATGTGTATAATCGTTCGGTGGCCAGAGTTTGGCTTGCTACTGCTGACCTAATCTCTTCCACCAGTGGTATTTGAGTCTGTGTGTCATGTTGGTGTTAACTTGTAGGGATGCAAGCAGTGGTCTATATGATTCAGAGAATTTTAGTTTGTAGCAAAATAATAAGGACGAGTTGTTTCATTCATGTTAAATTTTCCTGAAGATTAATCTATAGGAAATTCTTTGGTCACTCCAACCTTCAAGGACCCTATGTCTAAGATGGCATGCCACTTCAATTATGCTTTTTTGGGTATTTACGAGCCTTACACTTGCCAATGAATCGTTCCTTCCTCCATAAAAAAGACTAAGATGTGAATTCAAAAAAAAAGACTAAGATGTGGCGACCCTTCCTTTTTTTCATGACGCATGCATGCATGCATGCACTTGCTAGTATTTCTTGCAGAGTTTCTCCGCCAGCATGCATGAAAATGTGCTCAGCCGTAGATATTGCTGCACGCATGATGTATTGCCACACACAAGAGTCGGAGAACTCGAGTCTAGCTGCATGATGCATGCAACCAATCCCCTTGTCACGCACATCCATTATTATCCGCGCGCGTATGTACACGGTCCGACGTCTATCGATCTCACGGCCACTTGCCACATGAACGAATGGCCGGGCAGGGCGCGTACGTCGCTGGCTCGCTCGACCAAAGGCCGGCGGCGGCGCCCCCGCGTGAGCTCACGGGTCGTCAGGGCGCGCAAGCAAACGACCGACCGGCGCGCGCGCGCGGCGCCCGCACTCTTTCCCCCCGGATCAGATCACCCCTCGCGCACGTACGTAAGGATAGCAACGACCCGGGGCATCAGCCTCTTCCTCCGGAAGATAGACAACGCACCCACGTACGCACTTCACACGCAGGCGATCGAGCAAGGTGGTAGTACCTCTTCCTCCTCAAGGTCGATCTATGCGCGCATACGAGTTGTACGCTGCGAGTTGAACAGGATCTGGGTCGTGTGGCTGCAACGCGCGCAGTGTTCCCGGGCGAGCTTTGAATTGATCCGTGACTGACCCAGGCTGCCGTCCGGTACATGCCGGGCGTGCTGCAAGATCGCGTCTATGTTCCTGGTCATGAGTCATGGGTCAACAACTGCGTCGGACTCACGAGCGCGCAGCGTGCTGCAGCGACGCATGCCAGCGGTCGCTAGACACGCATGACTCCCGATCAAAGGCTGCGAGTATTGATTTTCCTTTTCGTTTACTTTCCTGCATGCATATCCAGCTTAATTCACTGTCTGATTGATCAATGCAAAATGCAAGACGTATACCGCTGCCTGCCTCGAACTCCGACCGACGTATTGCAGTCCCCCTGGATGAATTCCTAGCTACATGCCTAAGCTAGCTCAATTCATCGTCCGACTGATCAATGCAAAATGCAAGCCGGATACCCCGAACTCTGACCGACCTGTCTTCCCTTCTACAGCAAGCTACCTGTATGAGAAACTGAGCAGCAGTTCTGCACATTGAATTTGACCACGACCAAGCTCGCACTTAGCACGTCGGAATTCTAAACATGTACGCAAGATGTAGTCCAACTGTTGAAGAATCACCGGAGGCGGAGAGAATCTGCAGGTACGTAACGTGGTCATGCTCATGCATCGATCGACCGGGGGTCAGCAGATTAACTACCGCCCCGGCCGGCGACGCGTGAAACTGGTCCCGGGCGGAGGAGCGGTGCATGTCTTTCTCTTTCACACACAGTAGTACTAGTAGCTACCTAGCCCAGCGTGCGTAGGTCCGACTCCGGCGTGCACACACACGAATCCTTGACCAGCATCGCATCGGTCGATCAGGCAGGCCGCCACATGGAAGGTCGGGTAAAGGGCAGGCCGCCACCCATGTCACGGCGTACCACAGCCCAACAACTCTCGCCGGCGTAAGAACATCCATCCTCCTGCATGCATGCGCTCAAACGGCTGCGGGAGCAAGAGCTCCCATCCCTCCAAGCGATGCACATAATCCCACCCGCTAATCAGCCCACCCAATATTATTCGGACCGAAGCAGCGAAGGTTGTGCACGCTACTCCCTCCGTTCCAAATTACTCGTCGTGATTTTAGTTACTCTCTTCGTTCGGAAATACTTATCTTAGAAATAGTTGTATCTTCCTCTACTAATAAAGCTGGTCGTACGTCATTAGAATTACCCCTGAAGTTGATACAAATTACCCACCATGCCACCCATAAGTAAACAAAACGGTTCAGTTTTTCTCAAAGTCGCGCTGGATTTGGTTCTTATTAAGTGATATCCTCATGTAACCAAATGGAGGGTGTAGTGCGGTGGCTAATGCTTTAATCCTCCAGGTAAGAGACCTGTGTTCGATCCTATGCTCCACCACATTTTCTTTTCGTTTCTCATTTCTGTTTTGTGATTTTCCTTCTATACATTAAAATTATAATTAATTATTAGGGATTTTCAAAAATTCAAAAGGTTGCGAATTTTGTTAAGAAATAAAACATTGGTGAATTCAAAAATGTTCTCGAAAGCATAAAATGTTCTTGATTTAAAAAACTCCTATTTTTTTAATTTTTTTTGCCTTTTTTTTTCTCATATCCGTTTTTGTTTTCTCGTCTTTAAATTAATTCGGGATTTCAAATTTTTAAAAGATTGTGAGTTTTGCTTTTTTTTTGAGAAATCATAAAATTTCTGTGAATTCAGAAAATGGTCGGGAAATCAAAATTTTCGCAATTTTTAGAAAATTGTTTGCATGTCATAAAGAAATTCTCGATTTATAAAAATATGTTCATGAAATAAAATAATGTTCATGATTCTTAGAAAATGCTTGTGTATTCAACACGCTTTTGGGAACTGGAAAAAATGACCATGAAATTTTAGAAAAGGATCAAACAAATTCAAACAGATCCATTGAAACAGATATGTAAATAACGAACAAAACAAACCATAGATCCGGAGAAGTTATTTTATTATTTTATTTAGTTCATCGCACATCGGGTAAAAAAAGAATTTATGTGTTCTATACAACGTTGATCCCCAAAAAAATGACACATTTTTCAATGGGTTAGTTTTTGTAAGCTATATGAAATGACTAAATGTCTAATTTACTTCCATACATATCTATGTTTATTGTGGTACTATAGTTTTATAGGTCATGAAAAACACCACGACGCTAGCTAAAGTCGAGACACATCATTCATCATTCTACCTTAGGTAGGATCTATCAATATAGTTTGCTCAGGCAAAAAACATTTTGTTGTGACGCCTTAAGAAATAAAGTCGTCATGAGACCATCACATTTTCAATTTTTGGAATGACTTTTTAAAAGTCTCTTATCTCATCATGACATGATTTTGATGTACTTTATGAAGTGATATTTTAAAAGTCTGTATCTCATCCTTGCATAATTTGCATAATTTGATTTATTTTTCTCTCGTGGCAATGCACGGGCCTATTTGCTATCTAGAACTAAAACAAGCCTAGATACAACCATTTTTAGGACAAGTATTTCTGAACGGAGGGAGTAAAAGATAAGAGCGAGCAACATCACCTGCCAAACTATTTGTATTAGAAATGACACGGTACACACGAGAGCCGAGTCTCGTCGGGCGCGCTGCAGAGCTTAGCTTAGGGCATCTCCAGCCGCGCCCCCAAAAAGGCCTCCCTAGGCGTTTTTTTTGCGCCGGCGCCGAAAAAACGGCCCAGTCGTGCCCCAGGAACCCGGTTTTCGCCGGCCTGGACCGAAAACAGCGCCGGCGGACCCAGGCCGAACCCGGCGCGTTTGGGGGCGCCCGAGGGCGCCGGGGCGAACTGTTTTGGCGCGAAAAAGCCGCGGGTCAGCCGCGTCAGGGACACGGCGGCTCGTCTTCCCCCCAACTGCCTCGGTTCCCGCGAGGAATTAATGGCAAGGCTGCCGCCGGTCAGCCTTGCCATTGATTCCTCACGGGCGGCGCATCTCGGGACGGCGCGCCGACGCCTCCCCTCTCTCGCACGCGTACACACGGCGCGGAGCGGCTATAAAAGCCGGCGGTTCTCGCCGGTGCCCACACCACTCGCCCCTCGCCGCCGCCCAGCCCCCTCTCTCCGTCTCCGTCTTCCTCTCCCGAGCGCCATCGGCAGCCCCTCTCTCTCCCTCTCTACCACCGCCGGGCCCGTCGCCATGGCAGAGCGCTTCCCCAGAGACGAGGCGGTGGCGAACGGCTTCGGCCGGCGTTCGCTCCGCGAACAGGAGTCCTGACTCCTGTTCCAGGCGAACATCTCGGCGCCGCCGGACATGCGCGCCGGGCCGACGGAGTGGCGGCTCAGCGACGGGGGAGTGCCCGTTCCCCTGTTGCCCGACGCCGTGGCGAAGCCCACGTACTTCGCCGAGGAGGTCGAGGTCGCGCCCGCCTCCCTGACCGACGACGAGCGCTCCCTCCCCCAATACGCCGCCAGCAATCACGCGGCTTGGGCGGCGTACTTCCAGCGCCGCCAGCAGCAGCGCCTGGCCTCCACCAACGACGCGCCGGTGGTCGGCGGCGTGAAGAACATCGTGGGGCGCCACCTGTGGTGGGGCGTCCCGGACCGCACGCTGGAGGGTGTGCTGACGCACCTCGACGGCGGCAACAACCCGCCGTTGACCTATCCTGCGACGGGGGCCGCCCCGTCGCAACACCGACGCGCATGGGCGCCAAGGAGGTTCGCCTCCTCCTCGTCTTCCTCCTCTCGCTCATCTTCCCACTCCTCCGGTTCTCCGGCGCTTCTCGGCGTCAAGGCCGAACCCGCGGCGGAGAGGCCAATCGGTCGACGCACTCGCAGCGTCGGCATCGTCATCAACGAGGGCGGCCGGCGCGCCCCCTCCTCGTCGGCTCCTCCGCGCTTCGTCAAGGCGAAGATGGAGCCGGGGCTGGCGCCGGTGGAGGCGGAGTTCGACGACGACGACGCGGCCCTAGAATGGGCGCGCCAGGACACCATTGCGATGGAGAAGGCGCGTCGGGAGAAGGAGAAGGAGCGCCAGCGCGCCGCCCTGCGCCGCTTCGAGGAGCGCCGACGCGGCCGCGTTGAAGACGGGGTCGTCGTCTTATGCGACAGCGACAACAACGACGACGCGCCGCCGCCAGTCTGCCATGGTGACGCGGGCAGGGGTCCAGCAGGGGCGCCCGCGTCAAGGAGGAGAAGGCCGACGACGACGATGGCGGCGACAGCGGCGACGATTTCAGCCCTTTTCTTTTTTAGATTAGGTTAATGTAATGAAAATGCACGAATTTCACCGAAATTTGTCATGTTTGGCCGAAATTTAACTAATTTTATCATAACTTTGCCGAATAGTCCTTCTTTTAATACGCGCCTGGGGACGGCCCTGAGGCCGATGGCTGGGGACCGACTCGTCCCCAAAACCATTTTTTACGTCGGCTCATCCCAAGCGCCTCTGGGGACCAACGAGATGCCCTTAGCTGGAGCGTTCCCCGTGGCGACCGGGGCATTTAGGAGCGCCGCGAAAGGCAGGGGCGCCGTTTGCCAAATCGAACGAGGCCAGCCAAGGGCGCACGGAAATTATCGTTTTTCTTGGCGAGGATGATGTACTATGGCCTAAAAAAATGAAAAAAGAATCGAAGCCCTCCTCGGTCGTCGCTCGTCGGCTCGTCGCTCGTCGCGTCGAGGCGCAGGGTGGGAGGGAGGGAGGGACCACCGTGTGCGGGAGGGGGGCGGTGGGGCCGGGCGCACCACCCACGGGGGTTGCATGCTCGCTCGATTGCTTGCTCCGCTTGCGTTGCATGGCCCCACGGCGTGGGCCCGGGTTTCGTGATAGGCGCCACACATGCAGCAGCAGCGGGATCGCCTCCCCTCGCCTCGCCTCGCCGGGGAAGGGAAGGGATCGGCATCGTCGCGCCTAGCTAGCTAGCCCCGGCGCCCGCGTGGGCCCGCCCCCTCTCCCGTGGGCACGCATCGCTCTCCCCCTCTTGCCGGGTGCTGGCTAGGTCAAATTTCTCCGAGTTTTGCCCACCTCCATCTGTCGACACATGCCCCTGCTCCTGAGTCGGATGCTCCTCTTTTTTTTTTCCAGAAAACAAAAAAGGAAGGAGTATGGTGCTCCTTTGATTGGCCCAAACATCTATCCATCCCAGGCCTCGAGTTCTGGACGATGGTGAAGACCCTGGCAAAAGTTGACCCTGCTGAACAAACTTTTCTTTTCACGAAAAAGAGGATTGCCCCCGGCCGACCCTGCTGGGCACGACCAGATCACCAAGGTACAGAGGCAGGGCTGCTCGATCCATGTACATTAGGACAACTCCACCTCGCGATCCTATCCTATTCGACCCCGTCCGTTTAAGGTAAAACGGATAAAGGAGGCGGTCCAGCGCACGACGGTCCAGAATCATCTTGTCCGTTTTATGTCTGGACCGACCCATTTCGAGCGCAAACTTGCGCCGGGTTTGATTCGCGACAGACACCAAACGGACACGCGCCTCGTCCGCGTCGGGGCCGCGTGGCAGGCGGCCACCTACCTCCCACCCGCCCACATCAATGCACACGAGCGGGTGGCCCCACCTATCATCCGCACGTCGAACGGCCGCCGTCCTTCTTTAAGTGGGAAGCGTGGACGAGTCATCGTCCACACTACCCTACACCATCCCGCGGCCTCCTCGAAACCCAACAACCCCGGTCCCAAACCCTATCCAACACCTCGCCGGACGGCCGCCCGCCGCCATGGGCCGCAAAGGCAAGCACGACCGCGAGGCTGGTTCCTCGTCGGGACGCCGCCGCGAGCCCGCGTCGCCATCGCCACCATGCTGGGCCCCGCGCCCCCCGCCTTCTCCATCGCGCCCACGTCCGCCGGCGAGCGCGACCGGCATTATATCCGCGCGTCGGTGTGCCGCCGTTATTGGGAGACGAGGACGCCGCTCCCTGGAGCGACGTCCATCTCCCCAATAACTGGCATCTCTCCGCCGACCGGGTCCCGATCCCGCCGATCCCGACGAGCGGTCGTGCGCGCCACACGGAGATCGAGCGCCGCCGTCGCCTCCTTCCCGACGACCTCTTCTACGACCCCAGGTACGCCCCCGACTCCGGGCTCTGGGACACCTAGTCTTGTGACGAGCACGACACCAGGCGCGCGTCGTTCTTCGCCGGCACCTCGACGGGGCCGCGGCGGCCACGACAAGAGCATGCAGCGCCTGCTTTCCAGGAGCGCGGGCGTAGGCGGGTGCGCGGCGTCACGCCCACGCCGTCGCCTTCCCCGTCTCCGTCGCCACCTCCCCCTCCTCGCATGACAGCGGAGGAGGAGGCCCGTCTCCTGCAGCGTGCCATGGACGACTCCATGAACACGCACGACGAGCGCCAGTGGGACGGCCTAGAGGAGACCATGGCCCTCTCTGCCGCCGGGGACGTCGCCTTCCCAGAGCTGCAGATGGCGGCCGTCACGGAGGAGGCGATGGAGGAGGACCCGCCGGCCGCGTTCCAGCAGCTGCTGGGCCAGGGGTGGGGCTGGTCCTGCACTACTCCGGAGATGGCCGCCGGCGTGGGCGTGAACTGGTGCCCCACTCCGCCGCGGTCACCGGAGCAGGAGGCATCGCCACGGGAGGAGGTGGTGCAGGCACCTCCGGCCGTCTAGTCCGCCCCCGTCTACCACGCACCGCCGGCCCACCTGTGGACGTCGCCGGCCTACGTCGACCTCGTCAGCGACGACGACGACACCAGCGGTCAGTGAAGACGGCGACGGCCACGGCACCGATGGGCGCGGCAGGAGCGCGCGGGAGGCGTTTTTTTATTTTGTTTTTATATGTTAATTATGAAACTGGGCCTTTTAAGTGGCCGTAAAAACTGGGCCATTTTGTGGCCGACCCTATATATGTTTTATATTTTTTTAAATGCGTTTATTTATTTTTTTAGTTATTTCATTCTAGTTTTTATATTTTTTTATTCACGTCTATCTCGGACATGATTTCGGGTGCGGCCGCACAATGGACACACGCACCATCCATCTAACAAAATCGGACACGGGCGAATCCATCGACACCCAAAAAAACAAAATCCGGCCAATCCGAATATCCGTTTGGGGTCGCGCGCCTCCCTCCTCCCGAGTCATCGACGCTGGTCGTTGCTGGTCGCCGTTCGTCGAGTTAGGCCGGCCACGGTGATCTGTGGCCAAAGAAGACGCTGGGTTTGACAGGCTATGACAGACGACGATAGGGAGCGGTTTGTGGAACACAAGGAAATGACAAGATTGAAGAAAGCCTATCCCGAACATGTACTGCTACGTATGCCTCGGCGCTTAATTACCTCCAGAGCAAGCACAGTGGATGCATGTGTGCACGGTTCGAGGCCGCACCAGCGTGCTTTTTCGCCGTGCCAAGTAGAGTACTCCCTCCTGTCCTTTTTACTCTGCATATTAGGTTTGACCGAACTCAATCTCATCCAACTTTAACTAAGTTTATACAAAAAATATAGACATTCACATAACAACACCAATATTATTAAATTCATCTTGGAATATATTTTTATATTATATTTATTACATATTATAGATGTTAATAATTTCTAATATAAATTTGATCAAATTTAACAAAGTTTAACTTTCGGTAAATCCAATGTGCAAAGTAAAAAGGATCGGATGGAGTAAGTACTACAGGACGGTAGGAGTAATTCTGCTGGCTGCTGCACACACCACGTACAGGCACAGCGTGTTGATTCGTTTTTACGTACTACCCTTGCGTGCATGCACTATACCACAGCGGCACGTACGTACTACAGTGGAGCAGATTGCACGTACGAGATAAAGCAGCCGGCAGCGATGGCAGTGGCCACGCTCTAGGCTGAAGCCGCGGCATGCGCAGCCCGAGCCGAACCGATGGCAAGCAAAGCCGCCGGAAGGCCCGGAACCACAAACGCTGTCCTGTGCTCTCCTCACCGCCGCAGAGGCGCACACCAATCTGCAGCAGCCATCTACGGGCGGCAGGCAGCAGGCAGCGCCATTAATGCCGTCCCTCGAAGTGAGCACAGGGCCGAGCAGTGTCCATCTACGTCGCCGTCCTCCCTTGCCCTTTTCGAGAGCTGCCCAAGTTACCGTTCGGTACAAAGATGACAATACAGCCACCGTTTTGCCACGAATTTCTACCGAACGGCCGCCGGCCGTAGGGTATTCGCGCGCTAGCCCAATTAGCCGTTCCATGATCTCCCGTGCTACGGGTTGAGCACGCACTATCACCGTCGCTAGAAGGGTTGGACGCACTTTGTTGCGCCGTTGATTTTTGTCAAGCCTTTTAAGTTTAATCAAATTTACAGAGCAATGTATCAAAATCCAAATTCTCAAATCCACATGATTAGATCATCATAAAATGAATTTTCATATTTTTTTTCTAATATTCTGGATGCCGATATTTTATGCTCTAAACTTGTTCAAGGCTAAAGAAATTCAACTTAAAAAAACTAATATCCCTTATATTTTGACACTAATGGAATATTTAATTTCGCTGGTGGAGGAGATAATAGAGTGTGTTTACTTTTATTTATATTTTGTGGTGATTTGATGGGCCTTTCTTAGTGTGGTTCTGTGTTATCCGCCAATCAATATATATTTATATGGAAAGAGATTTGTGTCCGTGGCTGCATGTGTTATCATTTTTTTGGGGGTGTGCCAGCCTAGGCGATAGTGCAACGCCTAGTCGACACGCGAGAGGCCCAATAGCAAGCTACTGTGATGGCCTCTTCCGCATAAAAAATAAATTTAATATTATTGTGGGCATGTAGCCCACATATATCCATTTGTTTTTTCTAGGTGATGAAAGGGTGCACGGGATTGATATATATTTTATGGGCCGGCTGTCGTTGATTGATTAAAAAATCAGTTACCTGGTCAAAATCGTAAACCAAATTCAAAATTGAATACCTCAACTGAACAAAATAGCTTCAACATTAGGAGGCATAGGGAATTAAAAGAGTTGAACAAGAGAGCTCCTTGAGAAGTTCTTGACCCTGTCAAAATCAGATAACCTAATTCTAAATTAAAGACCTCAATTAATTAATTAATTAATTATAATAAAAAAAGTCCCCAATTAATTATGAGGCCTTAAAAATAGAAGCACAATATACGGTATAAAAGAATGGGTCTGTTTAGGACTCATCTAGATGTGATATAGTTGATTTTCACTCTGTTTGTGATCTATTTTTTTGTTCTAGTTTTTTTGTTTCTTGTTGCTGCATTATATATTTGTGGAAGGTTAGATGTGACATCCTTAAAAAACATCTAGATGTGAATTAGACAAACTGTAAAAGAATTAAATGAGAATTTTAAAAAAATTATTAACCCAATAAATTTTGGGTGACCTAATTTTAGTTTTGAAGATCTCAATTGAACGTGGACTCTTATTCTAGGCTTCCGGTGGGAAGGGAGGATACGGCAATCGCCAGGCAGCTATACGTGGATCGACGGTGACGGTCTGCTTAGACAGACCCAATTCGTCCTCGCCATTTTCCAGGTCACGGTCAAGTTGTCAACGTTATGCCCCTCATACGTTCGTTCAAATGCATATACGTCCGTCTCCTCAGTGCGTATTCGAAGGAAGGGCCGCGGAAACATCCGGTGTCCTTCCTACACACATGGGGCACGTACCGACGACCCAGGCGACCTTATCAGGCACGCCCGCCCATGTCCGCTTCTTCTGCAGGAGATGAAGATGAATACGCACACAGTTTGCCTTTCAAGATATATACCTCATCTGTCACCTAATATAAGAACGTTTTCGACACTCCACCGGATGTTTCCGTGCGGCGTAGGGACACGCATGAACTTGCACGATCCATACGGCTTTAGCGTGTACCATCAGTACATGCAAAATTGTCAGATAAACTAAGCATGGGGTGCGTCCGTGCGTGCAGTGACACGCACGCGTGAACTTTCACGATCCATACGGCTTTAGCGTGTACCACCAGTACATGTAATTTGTCATAAGGTTAAGCCGATCCACCGGGCGCTCCGCATGCATGTGGTATTTCCCGTCCGAGCACCTGACCGGCCCGATCGACCGCCACGCGTACTAGCAGGTACGCATGCGTGCGCGGGCCGTCTGAATTAGCAAACCCCACCAAACGCATCGCCGCGTGTTAGACGACCCACGGGACGGAACCGGGGGCACGCACGGTGTGTTCGTTCCTCCGATCGAGAAGCAACTCGAAAGCAGATGGATGCATGCAAGTCCACGTGGCCTAAACTTTTTTTCTTTGTACACAATACATACGCAAGCACTATATATACGCGCATAGACCGCAGCGCATACACATCCTACCGCTGTGAGCACATCCGAGAGACAAAACCAGCATACCATCATGAGCTTTTACGAAGACATCATAGACGCCTCGTATTCGACGGGAACATCTCATCCCACTCAACGCGCAAACCCTGCAATCAATCCAGGTTAAATGCCCATTCGATCAGCTCCTCTTTTTCCCCTAGGGTAAAAGAGTTTTATTCCATATGAATGAATAGGGTTACACTCATATCGATCAGCTCCACCCCCTTTTCTTCAAGTAAAAGAGTTTTATTTCATATGAATAGAATTGCAGCCCTATTGATCAGCTCCTCTCCTAGTGTCGTGCCCGAAATTATGCCTAGCTAGCTGGTGGGCAAATATACGGTGGGCGCCAGTGTCGTCTTCTCCCTTTTTTTTTATTAAGCTTTTCTATACAGAACCGAGGGGGGGGGGGGGGGGGGGGGAGACGAGGCAGTGGTGACCGAGTCGGAGCTGGGTGAAAGATTAGCTAGTTAATTGCACCGCATGCATGCACAGCTTGATTCTTGACTTGTCGTCCACTGAGAACTGCATATTCTTGTTCACAAAGCATACTAGTTAATCAATCATACTCGGATCACGGCAGTACGCTGGTTTAATAATTAACAATAAATCCGCGATGGCGACTTGTCCACTTTAAATATTTCCTGCGCTCTGTACCATGATCGCGCGGGAGAATAGGGACAAGCTGCCGGAATATACCTAGAGGTTTAGAGAGGGAGGGAGAGGGAAGGTGGAGGATTAGATTACTGATGAGAGGAAGAGAGATGGACGGGGGGAGGGTGAAGAACTAAAGATGGCAAATAAGACGAAAGCGGTGGCGGAATCGGATCCGAGACAGAAACAGTAAGCGAGAGATGCACGGAGATGCCCAAGATGGAAATGCATCTTTAGCTTTTATAAGTTTTAACCCAAGTTGGGCGTAGTTTTTGTGTCTAGTTACATCATGTACCTAGTCTTTTAACACCGGCCGCGTCTCTTAGAGTAGTAACTCTTTTATCCAAACGGACGAACCGCATAGCACCCTGTAACAAATGGTCTTGTTATCGTAGAATAGAAAACAAAGACTGCGTAGGTAAGGCAACTACTGACATCGCGTGCAAGTGGTAGTCGTCTCCTCCTGGATAATAATTTGACTAAGAAACATATTTTTCGCAAAAAAAAGGACTAAGAAACATGTGTGTTAGTGAATGATGATTGTTTGAAAAGTCTTTTTTTGACAGATTATACTAGGAATTTTGTGAGCGGATATTCAAAACGCCCACCAGGAGCACATGATCCTGAATAATTTTGCTAATGTTCACGGAGGAAAATCAACATGCATTTGTTCGCGTCCTTTTGGATGTATGTAATTTTCATGGAGAAAACATGCGACATGTGCTAAAAACAAACTTATCACTTGAAAATTTGCTTTTTGGAGCACCAAATTTTGTTTTGTTTCTCACATCACAACACAAGTCATTTATTCCTCTAACTTTACATGTAAAAAAGGACGCACAAATTAAGATTTTTAAGATATTTTTCTACTGTTTTACTGTTTATCCGGGAGCCAAACTTTGTCCCTCTTTTGTGAGATATATTCGCTATGCTTGAGTATGCTAATTCCAAAAATTATGCTATGTATGAGTCACCACTTTTTTTTATCACAATTTCCACCTTTTATGCTCTATGCACAACTAAGTCTTGTAGAAGAATTAAAATAAATAAATTATACTACTCCGTCCGACCCATATTAATTATGCGACAGTTAATATGGATCCGAGGGAGAAGTATAGTACTCCCTCCGTTCCTAAATACTTGTCTTTCTAGACATTTCAAATGACTACTACATACGGATGTATGTAGACATATTTTAGAGTGTAGATTCACTCATTTTGCTCCGTATGTAGTCACTTGTTGAAATGCCTAGAAAGACAAGTATTTAGGAACGGAGGGAGTATATTTGTGTACTATTAGTGCCCAAGATTTTTCTACTACTTCATTCAATGGTTTATCTCACCTGGTTTTTAGATACTCAGTATTAATATCAGATATACTTCCTTACATAATAAATGAAGGTGAAGAGATAAAAGATTACAGTGATGCAATTGAAGCGAAAAGAGCCGAAAATATAGGGGGCTCCCTCTAGCTCTAGAGAGAGAAAATAGGCGCCCATGCGGGCGTGCCCAATAGCGTTGCTCCCTGTACCTTTCAGCTTTATAATCCCCCCACAAATCTCTCCCCACTCCCTCGCCCTCCCCTCTCTCTCCTCCCTCAAAACTCTCCCTCCCTCCCTGAAAATTCTCCGCATACTGGGTGCCCAAGTGGTGCCGGCATCTCGCTGAGGCGCGCGCGAGAGAGAGACAGAGAGAGATCCTCCCCTGTCTCCACTCCCCCGCCGCTCCACCGAGACCCGCCGCCGAGCCGGGAGGAGGAGCTGCAGCTCAGCTCCGTCGCTGTTCAGCCCCCGGCCCCGAGCTGATCGACCCGCCGGCGGCGAGATTCGGCCAGGTAGCTCCTCTTCCTGCAGAATTCCGGGTCCTTTTGGGCGCGGGGACGGTGATCCGGGGCGCTCCAGTGGTGGAATTGTGTGTTTTGCCTTTTTCTTTCTTCGGCCGGGTTCGGCCCCGTGGGAATTTTCCATTCTGGGGGCACGAGGAGTGGTGTTTACGCCTTTTTGTCTGCTTGTCTAGTGGTTTGATCTGTCAATTGCGAGGACAAGCCCGGCCCTTTCCTCTTTTTCACCTAAATCCTTGGCTAAAATTGCCGTGCTACCGCTGCCTGCCCCGAGTTCTTGAGCTCAAACATGTTACTACTACTTGTTCAATTTAATTCTTAACTAAGCAGTATTGAATGCCTCTGCTCTGCTGAATTTGGGAAGGAAGTGATTCCAATCTGGTGGTGTCTCCAGGTTTTTCAGTTGCGGCACAATAAATACATGCTTGCTTTCATGATTCTCTAAAAAAGTTTGCTCTCTTGATCGGCTTCTCGTGTTGTCTGATTGCATAATTCGAACAGTCCCGTGTGATTCAAGCAGTAGAACTCGATAAATTTTCTCAAAAAAAGTACTGTGCTAGTAGTAGTGCTCAATTCGTAATCTAACAATTTTCTTTCTTTTTGTTTGTTCTTGGCGTAATTCAGGGCACGACGGAGAGATGTACCGGGTGAAGAGCGAGAGCGACTGCGAGATGATGCATCAGGAGGACCAGATGGACTCGCCGGTGGGCGACGACGGCAGCAGCGGAGGGTCGCCCCACAGGGGCGGCGGGCCGCCTCTGAAGAAGGGCCCCTGGACGTCGGCGGAGGACGCCATCCTGGTGGACTACGTGAAGAAGCACGGCGAGGGGAACTGGAACGCGGTGCAGAAGAACACCGGGCTGTTCCGGTGCGGCAAGAGCTGCCGCCTCCGGTGGGCGAACCACCTCAGGCCCAACCTCAAGAAGGGGGCCTTCACCCCCGAGGAGGAGAGGCTCATCATCCAGCTCCACTCCAAGATGGGCAACAAGTGGGCTCGGATGGCCGCTCATGTAAGTGCGATGCCACGCTGATTCACTGCTTTACTTCATGTACTACTAGTAGTAGATGTTTACCAGTAGCAAGTCATGCTCTTTGTGTGCTGTTCTTGAGCCTTGCATGATTTCTTCTTACGTCATGGTCACATGGGGTTGAAAGCTACCGATTTTTATCGATTGATGATTGTTCTGAATACCCTATAGTTTTTATGTAGTGAATTGTTCTGTTTAATTTATGTATTGGAACTGTGTTAATATTTGTGGCCTTTCCTGTTACTTACTGTTGTTGCTCTCGATGAAAGACTAACTTAAATGATTATCTAGTGCAATTTAGGAAATAATCAAACTTGGGCTTTAAGTTGGTACATACTGTGTTCAGCTCTACTATTGTTGTTACTGAAAGCAAATTGGCCTAACACATAAAAAGGTTGGAAATTGACGGCTGCATATGTAGCCTTAAATAGGTAGTCCATTTTGGACCTTGACTGCGTTCAAGGGGCTTGCCTGCTAGTCTGGCATCTATGTTGACAAATTGACTATTATTAGTTAGGGGCTCTTTCAGTGTGACCAAGTAGTGTTGTTTTTGTTGACAATCTAGAGCTACTAATCTTGTATGGAATATTATGACTCGCAGTATTCAGTCAGTTTTTCTATCTTTTAGCATGTACTTGCTACAATTTGGACATAAGCCCTACAATTGATCCATGTTTTTCACACCGACCCCATTGAAAAATAGGTTATCATGTACAGTATATTACTTTATCCTGTGTACATGATTCTTGTATTTTTTCCCCACTTGTTAACTTGTTATTATTACTGACTTTGAGTACCTCTTCTCAGTTGCCAGGGCGTACTGACAATGAAATAAAGAATTACTGGAACACTCGAATAAAGAGATGTCAGCGAGCTGGCTTGCCAATATATCCTGCTAGCGTATGCAACCAATCTTCAAATGAAGATCAGCAGGGCTCCAGCGATTTCAACTGCGGCGAGAATCTTTCCAGTGACCTTCTGAATGGAAATGGTCTTTATCTGCCAGATTTTACCTGTGACAATTTCATTGCTAATTCAGAGGCTTTATCTTATGCACCACAGCTTTCAGCTGTTTCAATAAGCAGTTTGCTTGGTCAGAGCTTTGCATCCAAAAACTGCGGCTTCATGGATCAAGTAAACCAAGCAGGGATGCTAAAACAGCCTGACCCTTTACTCCCTGGATTGAGCGACACCATCAATGGTGCGCTCTCCTCGGTCGATCAGTTCTCAAATGACTCTGAGAATCTCAAGAAGGCTCTGGGTTTTGACTATCTCCACGAAGCCAACTCTAGCAGCAAGATTATTGCACCATTTGGGGGTGCACTTACTGGCAGCCATGCCTTTTTAAATGGCACCTTCTCTACTTCTAGGACCATCAATGGTCCTTTGAAGATGGAGCTCCCTTCACTCCAAGATACCGAATCTGATCCGAATAGCTGGCTCAAGTATACCGTGGCTCCTGCGATGCAGCCTACGGAGTTGGTTGATCCCTACCTGCAGTCTCCGACAGCAACTCCGTCAGTGAAGTCGGAGTGTGTGTCGCCAAGGAACAGCGGTCTCTTGGAAGAGCTGCTTCATGAAGCTCAGGGACTAAAATCTGGGAAGAATCAGCAGCTTTCCGTGAGAAGTTCAAGTTCCTCTGTCAGTACGCCGTGTGATACTACGGTGGTTAGCCCAGAGTTTGATATCTGTCAGGACTATTGGGAAGAACCTCTGAATGAATATGCTCCTTTCAGTGGCAATTCACTCACTGGATCCACGGCTCCTGTTAGCGCTGCGTCGCCTGATGTTTTTCAGCTCTCCAAAATTTCTCCTGGTGGGTATATTTTTAAATTCCTCATCCTTTGTTAAGAGTGAAAATTGCTCGAGTTACTTATATGAATATATCTTGTATTTGCAGCACAAAGCCCTTCGCTGGGATCTGGTGAACAGGCAATGGAGCCTGCATATGAGCCTGGGGCTGGGGACACTTCGTCTCACCCTGAAAACTTCAGGCCAGACGCACTCTTCTCCGGGAACACAACTGACTCGTCCGTCTTCAACAACGCCATAGCCATGCTCCTGGGCAACGACATGAACACGGACTGCAAGCCTGTTTTCGGCGATGGTATCGTGTTTGATACTTCCCCGTGGAGCAACATGCCACATGCTTGCCAAATGTCGGAGGAATTCAAATGAATTCCTTGCCGAACCTTGAGCGGTATCGATGGAGATTCTTGGTATCCCTCACCCTGATTGTTTTGAGGAAGAATTCAGAGAAAGCCTCATCGATTGTATTCCTGCGTGCTCGCCGTCGACAGGTCCTTGATGGCATATGCGGCTGCTACCAGATGTGCTCTCCATGCAACTAAGCCCCCTTTTCCCCAATAAAGTTGGTGGAGATAAGCCGGTTATCTATTTTTTGTTTGTTTGTTTCGAACTAGAGAACCCTTTTTTTTGTCATCTCCGTGCAATTTATTTGAACAATGTAAGATCAGTTACTGCTTTTCTTCTGGCGTACTCTCTCTTGCTGAACATTTCCCCTCAAATTGTCAATCTATAGCAGCATCTTTTTTTGTCGCAGCAGCATTTTGTTTGTGTGCTGGGTTCGTACTTCTTCTTTTCAGCTTGGTCTATAAACTTGACTTATAATATGCATCAAGTATTCAAGCTGTTGTTTCAGTTTAGTACTTCTATTTCAGTGATTTGAATGCTCTTATATTTCTTTACGGAGGGAGTACGCAATATTTTCTTCGTCCCAATTAGTTGATTCAGATTTGTCTAAAGACACATTTTAGTGTTAGATACATCCGTATCAAGAAGAAACTAATTCAACTAATTTAGGATGGAGAGAGTAGTATTATTCAGTAGCTTGCTCCGTGAAATTTTCTATACATGGCGGCCGATTCAACTGTGTCTGGCCTACAAACCAACGTCTGAAACATGCGCTGTCGTGTTGGCCGGCTGCTAGAGCATGGTAGCTAAAACTTGGTGATGTTCTTTGTCGAGCCATTTGCCGCAGAAGCAGAGGGAGCAGGGAGGGCGCACACTATTTATGTGCCGGCGACGTGCCGTGGATGCGCCGGCCATGATCGAACGGAGACGCCGCGCACCACGCGCGCGATGTGCACGGCATGACTCGCGTGTGGCTCTCTCTGCCCCTGCCCGTGTCCGCGACGCACGGTTCGGGGGTCTCCCCTTGCTGCGCATACGGTGCCACGATTAACCAACACACGCATGTGCGGATGTGCCTGGATTGTCACCCGCAGGTATAAAGTCTTCCCTGAAAAATATAGTCGTACTACCATGCAACTGATTTCTTCCAGGCCGTTTAAAAAAAGAAAAACGATTTCTTCAAGGCCGATGTTACGCGTCAGATACCGGCGCCAGATTCGGCCGGTCGCACCACAGCCACACGATTCAGTGCATAACGTCCATTGGATCAATGGTCCCCCGCAAAAACAAAAAGTCAACACAAGCAGCACCAGCAGACTAATTTTCGCGTTTTGACCTTTGTTTTTGAAACCTATTCGAGATTTAACCCTAGTTTGAAAAAAATTCGAGATCCGACCCTTTTGCTATCGCCAGAGACCATGGCGGTAGGGTCTAACAGCCTACCGTCAGGGACTTTGGCGGTAGGAAACATCGCTACCGCCAACCGGGCTGACGGTAGCCTGCACAACCATACCGCCAAGGTACTTGGCGGTAGTTATACTTGGCGGTAGGCACGAGCACGCACTGTGTTCAATACTTAGGAGGTTTTTGGCAGTAGGGCATGCAAACCTACCGCCAGAGACTTTGGCGGTAGGCTGTTATACTCTACCGCCATGGTCCCTGGCGGTAGCAAAAGGGTCAGATCTCGAATTTTTTTTAAATTAGGGTCAAATCTCGAATAGGTTTCAGAAAAGGGTCAAAACACGAAATTTAGCCGCACCAGCACTGCCGTTTCGCTCGCAAATGGCCGCCCACCACGCTCACGACCGGCGGCACCCACCTCGCCAAACTGCCATCAGTTGCACCACTGATCCCCGATCACCGATCCTCGACGCCCCCATCACGGTTGCTTGTCCTGCTACGTCGGTTGCAACATCGAGCGTGCTAAGTTCCAGCAGTATGACTATTGTAACATTGGGTGCCTCTAGTTGCAGCTCGTCGTGCGCCGGTTGCAGCTCGCCGCCGTACTGGTTCCATCTTTATTGTCGTGCCGGCTGCAGCATCGGGCGCTCCTCCAGTTGCAACTCGTCGCCGTCCTCGTAGCATCCTAGGTGGCCGGTTCCAACTCCTTGTGATGCCCGTCGTAGCACGCTTCACCCTCGTACCAACTCCTCCGGCAATAATGTGGAATATGAAGTTTAGCCTAACAATTGCAAGCATGATGCTAAGTGCTAAGCAAAGAAAACAAGTAACACAAGTAAGTGACTGGATAAGCACAATATGATATAAGTAAAGACTAAAAGACAAGTAACCACAAGTAGAGAGTTAGGGTTAGGAATAACCGCAACTCCGAGAGACGAGGATGTATGTCGATGTTCACTTCCTTGGAGGGAAGCTACGCCACCGTTAGAGAGGTGGATGTTACCACGAAGGCACACCAACGCCGCGAAGGCTCACCCTATTCTCCATTTGAGACAACACCACGAAGGCGTTTCTCAACCACTAGTGGTAGACCTTGGGGTGGTCTCCAAACCCTCACAAACTTTCCGGGGGTAATCACTGTTGGGGAACATAGTAATTTCAAAAAATTTCCTACGCACACGCAAGATCATGGTGATGCATAGCAACGAGAGGGGAGAGTGTGATCTACGTACCCTTGTAGATCGAAAACGGAAGCGTTTGGTTGATGTAGTCGTACGTCTCCACGGCCCGACCGATCAAGCACCGAAACTACGACACCTCCGAGTTCTAGCACACGTTCAGATCGATGACGATCCCCGGACTCCGATCCAGCAAAGTGTCGGGGAAGAGTTCCGTCAGCACGACGGCGTGGTGACGATCTTGATGCACTACCGTCGCAGGGCTTCGCCTAAGCACCGCTACAATATTATCAAGGACTATGGTGGAAGGGGGCACCGCACACGGCTAAGAATATGATCATGTGGATCAACTTGTGTGTCAAGGGGTGCCCCCTGCCCCCGTATATAAAGGATCAAGGGGAGGAGGCCGGCCGGCCCTCTATGGCGCGCCAAGGAGGAGTCCTCCTCCTAGTAGGAGTAGGACTCCTACTAGGAGGGGGAAAGAAGTGGGAAGGGAGAGGGAAAGGGGGGCGCCCCCCCCCTCTCCTAGTCCAATTCGGACCAGGGGGGGAGGAGGCGCGCGGCCCACCTTTGGCTGCCCCTCTCTCTCTCCACTAAGGCCCATATGGCCCATTACTTCTCCCGGGGGGGGGGGGGGGTTCCGGTAACCCTCCGGCTCTCCGGTTTTCTCCGAAATCACCCGAAACACTTCCGGTGTCCGAATAAAGCCGTCCAATATATCAATCTTTATGTCTCGACCATTTCGAGGCTCCTCGTCATGTCCGTGATCACATCCGGGACTCCGAACTAACTTCGGTACATCAAAACTCATAAACTCATAATATAACTGTCATCGAAACCTTAAGCGTGCGGACCCTACGGGTTCGAGAACAATGTAGACATGACCGAGACACGTCTCCGGTCAATAACCAATAGCAGAACCTGGATGCTCATATTGGCTCCTACATATTCTACGAAGATCTTTATCGGTCAGACCGCATAACAACATACGTTGTTCCCTTTGTCATCGGTATGTTACTTGCCCGAGATTCGATCGTCGGTATCTCAATACCTAGTTCAATCTCGTTACCAGCAAGTCTCTTTACTCGTTCCGTAATACATCATCTCGCAACTAACTCATTAGTTGCAATGCTTGCAAGGCTTATGTGATGTGCATTACCGAGAGGGCCCAGAGATACCTCTCCGACAATCGAAGTGACAAATCCTAATCTCGAAATACGCCAACCCAACATGTACCTTTGGAGACACCTGTAGAGCACCTTTATAATCACCCATTTACGTTGTGACGTTTGGTAGCACACAAAGTGTCCGGCAAACGGGAGTTGCATAATCTCATAGTCATAGGAACATGTATAAGTCATGAAGAAAGCAATAGCAACATACTAAACGATCGGGTTCTAAGCTAATGGAATGGGTCATGTCAATCAGATCATTCACCTAATGATGTGATCCCGTTAATCAAATAACAACTCCTTGTTCATGGTTAGGAAACATAACCATCTTTGATTAACGAGCTAGTCAAGTAGAGGCATACTAGTGACACTCTGTTTGTCTATGTATTCACACATGTATTATGTTTCCGGTTAATACAATTCTAGCATGAACAATAAACATTTATCATGATATAAGGAAATAAATAATAACTTTATTATTGCCTCTAGGGCATATTTCCTTCAGTCTCCCACTTGCACTAGAGTCAATAATCTAGATTACACAGCAATGATTCTAACACCCATGGAGCCTTGGTGCTGATCATGTTTTGCTCGTGGAAGAGGCTTAGTTAACGGGTCTGCAACATTCAGATCCGTATGTATCTTGCAAATCTCTATGTCTCCCACCTGGACTAGATCCCGGATGGAATTGAAGCGTCTCTTGATGTGCTTGGTTCTCTTGTGAAATCTGGATTCCTTTGCCAAGGCAATTGCACCAGTATTGTCACAAAAGATTTTCATTGGACCCGATGCACTAGGTATGACACCTAGATCAGATATGAACTCCTTCATCCAGACTCCTTCATTTGCTGCTTCCGAAGCAGCTATGTACTCTGCTTCACATGTAGATCCCGCTACAACGCTTTGTTTAGAACTGCACCAACTGACAGCTCCACCGTTTAATGTAAACACGTATCCGGTTTGCGATTTAGAATCGTCCGGATCAGTGTCAAAGCTTGCATCAACGTAACCTTTTACGATGAGCTCTTTGTCACCTCCATATATGAGAAACATATCCTTAGTCCTTTTCAGGTATTTCAGGATGTTCTTGACCGCTATCCAGTGATCCACTCCTGGATCACTTTGGTACCTCCCCGCTAGACTTATAGCAAGGCACACATCAGGTCTGGTACACAGCATTGCATACATGATAGAGCCTATGGCTGAAGCATAGGGAACATCTTTCATTTTCTCTCTATCTTCTGCAGTGGTCGGGCATTGAGTCTTGCTCAACTTCACACCTTGTAACACAGGCAAGAACCCTTTCTTTGCTTGATCCATTTTGAACTTCTTCAAAACTTTGTCAAGGTATGTGCTTTGTGAAAGTCCAATTAAGCGTCTTGATCTATCTCTATAGATCTTAATGCCTAATATGTAAGCAGCTTCACCGAGGTCTTTCATTGAAAAACTCTTATTCAAGTATCCCTTTATGATATCCAGAAATTCTATATCATTTCCAATTAGTAATATGTCATCCACATATAATATCAAAAATGCTACAGAGCTCCCACTCACTTTCTTGTAAATACAGGCTTCTCCAAAAGTCTGTATAAAACCAAATGCTTTGATCACACTATCAAAGCGTTTATTCCAACTCCGAGAGGCTTGCACCAGTCCATAAATGGATCGCTGGAGCTTGCACACTTTGTTAGCTCCCTTTGGATCGACAAAACCTTCTGGTTGCATCATATACAACTCTTCTTCCAGAAATCCATTCAGGAATGCAGTTTTGACATCCATCTGCCAAATTTCATAATCATAAAATGGGGCAATTGCTAACATGATTCGGACAGACTTAAGCATCGCTACGGGTGAGAAGGTCTCATCGTAGTCAATTCCTTGAACTTGCCGAAAACCTTTTGCGACAAGTCGAGCTTTGTAGACAGTAATATTACCGTCAGCGTCAGTCTTTTTCTTGAAGATCCATTTATTCTCAATTGCTTGCTGATCATCGGGCAAGTCAACCAAAGTCCATACTTTGTTCTCATACATGGATCCCATCTCAGATTTCATGGCTTCAAGCCATTTTGCGGAATCTGGGCTCACCATCGCTTCTTCATAGTTCGTAGGTTCATCATGATCTAGTAGCATGACTTCCAGAACAGGATTACCGTACCACTCTGGCGCGGATCTCACTCTGATTGATCTACGAGGTTCAGTAGTATCTTGTTCTGAAGTTTCATGATCATCATCATTAGCTTCCTCACTGACTGGTGTAGGTGTCACTGAAACAGTTTTCTGTGATGCACTACTTTCCAGTAAGGGAGCAGGTACAGTTACCTTGTCAAGTTCTACTTTCCTCCCACTCACTTCTTTCGAGAAAAACTCCTTCTCCAGAAAGTTTCCGAACTTAGCAACAAAAGTCTTGCCTTCGGATCTGTGATAGAAGGTGTATCCAATAGTCTCCTTTGGATATTCTATGAAGACACACTTCTCCGATTTGGGTTCGAGCTTATCAGGTTGAAGCTTTTTCACATAAGCATCACAGCCCCAAACTTTCAGAAACGACAACTTTGGTTTCTTGCCAAACCATAGTTCATAAGGCGTCGTCTCAACGGATTTTGATGGTGCCCTATTTAACGTGAATGCGGCCGTCTCCAAAGCATAAACCCAAAACGATAGCGGTAAATCAGTAAGAGACATCATAGATCGCACCATATCTAGTAAAGTACGATTACGACGTTCGGACACACCATTGCGCTATGGTGTTCCGGGTGGCGTGAGTTGCGAAACTATTCCGCATTGTTTCAAATGTACACCAAACTCTTAACTCAAATATTCTCCTCCACGATCAGATCGTAGAAACTTTATTTTCTTGTTGCGATGATTTTCAACTTCACTCTGAAATTCTTTGAACTTTTCAAACGTTTCAGACTTATGTTTCATTAAGTAGATATACCCATATCTGCTTAAGTCATCTGTGAAGGTGAGAAAATAACGATATCCGCCACAAGACTCAATATTCATCGGACCACATACATCTGTATGTATGATTTCCAACAAATCTGTTGCTCTCTCCATAGTACCGGAGAACAGTGTTTTAGTCATCTTGCCCATGAGGCACGGTTCGCAAGTACCAAGTGATTCATAATCAAGTGATTCCAAAAGTCCATCAGTATGGAGTTTCTTCATGCGCTTTACACCGATATGACCTAAACGGCAGTGCCACAAATAAGTTGCACTATCATTATCAACTCTGCATCTTTTGGCTTCAACACTATGAATATGTGTGTCACTACTATCGAGATTCAACAAAAATAGACCACTCTTTAAGGGTGCATGACCATAAAAGATATTACTCATATAAATAGAACAACCATTATTCTCAGATTTAAATGAATAACCGTCTCGCATCAAACAAGATCCAGATATAATGTTCATGCTTAACGTTGGCACCAAATAACAATTATTTAGGTCTAATATTAATCTCGAAGGTAGATGTAGAGGTAGCGTGCCGACTGCAATCACATCGACTTTGGAACCGTTTCCCACGCGCATCGTCACCTTGTCCTTAGCCAATCTTCGCTTAATCCATAGTCCCTGTTTCAAGTTGCAAATATTAGCAACAGAACCAGTATCAAATACCCAGGTGCTACTGCGAGCATTAGTAAGGTACACATCAATAACATGTATATCACATATACCTTTGTTCACCTTGCCATCCTTCTTATCCGCCAAATACTTGGGGCAGTTCCGCTTCCAGTGACCAGTCTGCTTGTAGTAGAAGCACTCAGTTTCAGGCTTAGGTCCAGGTTTGGGTTTCTTCTCTTGAGCAGCAACTTGCTTGCCGTTCTTTTTGAAGTTCCCCTTCTTCTTCCCTTTGCCCTTTTTCTTGAAACTAGTGGTCTTGTTGACCATCAACACTTGATGCTCCTTCTTGATTTCTACCTCCGCAACTTTCAGCATTGCGAAGAGCTCGGGAATAGTCTTATTCATCCCTTGCATATTATAGTTCATCACGAAGCTCTTGTAGCTTGGTGGCAGTGATTGGAGAATTCTGTCAATGACGCAATCATATGGAAGATTAACTCCCAATTGAATCAAGTGATTATTATACCCAGACATTTTGAGTATATGCTCACTGTCAGAACTGTTCTCCTCCATCTTGCAGCTATAGAACTTATTGGAGACTTCATATCTCTCAATCCGGGCATTTGCTTGAAATATTAACTTCAACTCCTGAAACATCTCATATGCTCCATGACGTTCAAAACGTCGTTGAAGTCCCGATTCTAAGCCATAAAGCATGGCACACTGAACTATCGAGTAGTCATCAGCTTTGCTCTGCCAGACGTTCATAACATCTGGTGTTGCTCCAGCAGCGGGCCTGGCACCCAGCGGTGCTTCCAGGACGTAATTCTTCTGTGCAGCAATGAGGATAATCCTCAAGTTACGGACCCAGTCCGTGTAATTGCTACCATCATCTTTGAACTTTGCTTTCTCAAGGAACGCATTAAAATTCAACAGAACAACAGCACGAGCCATCTATCTACAATCAAGCATAAACAAGCAAGATACTATCAAGTACTAAGTTTCATGATAAATTTAGGTTCAATTAATTTACTTAAAGAACTCCCACTTAGATAGACGTCCCTCTAATCCTCTAAGTGATTACGTGATCCAAATCAACTAAACCATGTCCGATCATCACATGAGATGGAGTAGTTTCATTGGTGAACATCACTATGTTGATCATATCTACTATATGATTCACGCTCGACCTTTCGGTCTCCGTGTTCCGAGGCCATATCTGTATATGCTTGGCTCGTCAAGTATAACCTGAGTATTCCGTGTGTGCAACTGTTTTGCACCCGCTGTATTTGAACGTAGAGCCTATCACACCCGATCATCACGTGGTGTCTCAGCACGAAGAACTTTCGCAACGGTGCATACTCAGGGAGAACACTTCTTGATAATTAGTGAGAGATCATCTTATAATGCTACCGTCAATCAAAGCAAGATAAGATGCATAAAAGATAAACATCACATGCAATCAATATAAGTGATATGATATGGCCATCATCATCTTGTGCTTGTGATCTCCATCTTTGAAGCACCGTCGTGATCGCCATCGTCACCGGCGCGACACCTTGATCTCCATCGTAGCATCGTTGTCATCTCGCCAATCTTATGCTTCCACGACTATCGCCACCGCTTAGTGATAAAGTAAAGCATTACAGCGCGATTGCATTGCATACAATAAAGCGACAACCATATGGCTCCTGCCAGTTGCCGATAACTCGGTTACAAAACATGATCATCTCATACAATAAACTCTAGCATCATGTCTTGACCATATCACATCACAACATGCCCTGCAAAAACAAGTTAGACGTCCTCTACTTTGTTGTTGCAAGTTTTACGTGGCTGCTACGGGCTTAAGCAAGAACCAATCTTACCTACGCATCAAAACCACAACGATAGTTTGTCAAGTTGGTGTTGTTTTAACCTTCGCAAGGACCGGGCGTAGCCACACTCGGTTCAACTAAAGTTGGAGAAACTATCACCTGCAAGCCACCTATGTGCAAAGCACGTCGGGAGAACCGGTCTCGCGTAAGTGTACGCGTAATGTCGGTCCGGGCCGCTTCGTCCAACAATACCGCCGAACCAAAGTATGACATGATGGTAAGCAGTATGACTTATATCGCCCACAACTCACTTGTGTTCTACTCGTGCATATAACATCAACATATAAAACCTAGGCTCGGATGCCACTGTTGGGGAACGTAGTAATTTCAAAAAAATTCCTACGCACACGCAAGATCATGGTGATGCATAGCAACGAGAGGGGAGAGTGTGATCTACGTACCCTTGTAGATCGACAACGGAAGCGTTTGGTTGATGTAGTCGTACGTCTCCACGGCGCGACCGATCAAGCACCGAAACTACGGCACCTCCGAGTTCTAGCACACGTTCAGCTCGATGACGACCCCCGGACTCCGATCCACCAAAGTGTCGGGGAAGAGTTCCGTCAGCACGATGGCGTGGTGACGATCTTGATGCACTACCGTCGCAGGGCTTCGCCTAAGCACCGCTACAATATTATCGAGGACTATGGTGGAAGGGGGCACCGCACACGGCTAAGAATATGATCACGTGGATCAACTTGTGTGTCAAGGGGTGCCCCCTGCCCCCGTATATAAAGGATCAAGGGGAGGAGGCCGGCCGGCCCTCTATGGCGCGCCAAGGAGGAGTCCTCCTCCTAGTAGGAGTAGGACTCCTACTAGGAGGGGGAAAGAAGTGGGGAGGGAGAGGGAAAGGGGGGCGCCGCCCCCCCTCTCCTAGTCCAATTCAGACCAGGGGGGAGGAGGCGCGCGGCCCACCTTTGGCTGCCCCTCTCTCTCTCCACTAAGGCCCATATGGCCCATTACTTCCTCCGGGGGGGGGGGGGGGGTTCCGGTAACCCTCCGGCTCTCCGGTTTTCTCCGAAATCACCCGAAACACTTCCGGTGTCCGAATAAAGCCGTCCAATATATCAATCTTTATGTCTCGACCATTTCGAGACTCCTCGTCATGTCCGTGATCACATCCGGGACTCCGAACTAACTTCGGTACATCAAAACTCATAAACTCATAATATAACTGTCATCGAAACCTTAAGCGTGCGGACCCTACGGGTTCGAGAACAATGTAGACATGACCGAGACACGTCTTCGATCAATAACCAATAGCGGAACCTGGATGCTCATATTGGCTCCTACATATTCTACCAAGATCTTTATCGGTCAGACCGCATAACAACATACGTTGTTCCCTTTGTCATCGGTATGTTACTTGCCCGAGATTCGATCGTCGGTATCTCAATACCTAGTTCAATCTCGTTACCGGCAAGTCTCTTTACTCGTTCCATAATACATCATCTCGCAACTAACTCATTAGTTGCAATGCTTGCAAGGCTTATGTGATGTGCATTACCGAGAGGGCCCAGAGATACCTCTCCGACAATCAGAGTGACAAATCCTAATCTCGAAATACGCCAACCCAACATGTACCTTTGGAGACACCTGTAGAGCACCTTTATAATCACCCATTTACGTTGTGATGTTTGGTAGCACACAAAGTGTTCCTCCGGCAAATGGGAGTTGCATAATCTCATAGTCATAGGAACATGTATAAGTCATGAAGAAAGCAATAGCAACATACTAAACGATCGGGTGCTAAGCTAATGGAATGGGTCATGTCAATCAGATCATTCACCTAATGATGTGATCCCGTTAATCAAATAACAACTCCTTGTTCATGGTTAGGAAACATAACCATCTTTGATTAACGAGCTAGTCAAGTAGAGGCATACTAGTGACACTCTGTTTGTCTATGTATTCACACATGTATTATGTTTCCGGTTAATACAATTCTAGCATGAATAATAAACATTTATCATGATATAAGGAAATAAATAATAACTTTATTATTGCCTCTAGGGCATATTTCCTTCAATCACAATGGTTGATTCCTCTCCGAAAGACTCCTACCGCCTAGGAGTCTCCAACCTCCAAGAGTAACAAGAACGATGGGGAAAAGCTCAAGACTTGCTCAAATCACGAATTCCTTTGGTGCAAGGAAGGGGAAGGAGTGGATCTATCACTTGGGTGGACAACTTCTCTCAAATGCTCTCAAATCCCTTAGGGATCTAAGATTTGGTGTTGGAGAGTGAGAGAGAGAGAGAGAGTGAAATGTGTTATTGAGGATGTTTGAAGTGAATTGTCAACACTTACACGGGATAGGAGAGAGATATTTATAGTATGCCTCAATAAGTGGACGTTGGAACCCAAAACAACACTGCAGCATCGGACGTCCGATGCACAACGGACGACCGAGGGCTCGGAAGACACTGGACGTCCGATGTTTTGGCACAGTATAGAAGGTACCGGAGGATCCCGGACGTCCAATGTTTAGGCTCGGTGGAGAAAGTACCGGACGACCGAAGAATATCGCACAACCGAGGGCTCGGCAGACAGCGAATGTCTGACAGGGACCGTACGTCCGATGTTTTGCCACTGTATAGAATGTACCGGATGACTGGAGGGTCCCGGACATCCGATGTTTTGGCTCTGGTGAAAGATTGCCGGACGTCCGGTGAATAGTAGACGTCTGATGTTTTGGATATGTATAGGAGGAGCCGGACATCCGGTGAGTACCGGTCGTCTGACAGAGATGAAGATTAGATAATGAGTTTGAAGAAGATTTTGAGCAAGACTCTCACAAGACCCCATGCTCCCCTCTTAATAGTGCGGGATCCCTATACTCAAGAATAATCATAAATATAGTCTTGTTTCTTCGTTCTTGATGAAGTTAAATATTTCTAAAATCATAATCCACACACACAATTGATTCCGAGGGGACTAAAACCTGAGATATACTTGACAAACTTTGTTAGACCCTATGAGTATATTGTCATCAACATCAAAATAATATTAAGGGCATGATTGCACTTCCAATCTCCCCCTTTGTGGTAGTTGATGACAATATACACATAGTACAAAAGAAATAAGGTTGTTCTATGCTTTAAGACAAATTTATTTAAGAGCCCCCCTCTCAAACATAATTATTGCAAACATTATATGGAGAGCTCCCCCTCACAGAGACAACCATTAAGAATATATGAGCAAAATATCACAAAAACTCAATTAAAACCATCATCATATAAGCACAACACCATAATATCATAATATCTCATCATTCTTAGGACATAGTGGTTCAACATTACAACATAAGACATAGATATAAAGTCATATACCCACTTAAAGCATAATGGTTCAACATAAGAACATAGATAGCTAGTACTAGTTCTCCCCCTTGGTAACAACTACCCAAAAGGGACAGAGAGAACCCACAGACAGTCACATGTCATCATCATTAGGAGCTCCACTACCACCAGCATTGTCGAGGAAATCAACCCACTCAGGCCCCGAAGGAAAACCAAAGTCAGAAGGAGGAGCCACCGGAAGACGCTCATCGTCACCCACATCAGTAGCCCCAGAGTCACGGAGACGAGACTTCAAGGCATTCTTGGAAGTGATCAAGCGAGTGACAACATCATGGTTGTGTGTGCAGTTGAAGGAGAACGCCTTCATCATGGCAGAGTGAGCCTTGCCGATAAAACCAGCAAAACGCCCAAAGGATGTCGAGCCGGCAGTAGTAGGATGAGACCTAGCAGCAAACCTACGAGCAGGGGCAGACTTGGAGGTACCCTTTGGAGAAAAATCATTGGCCATGTGAGGAAGAATAGTCCACTTCTCATGCACATGGGTGCGGACAAGAGATAAGGGAGCCACACTCTCAATAAGAGCCTGAATGAAAGGACCACGAGAAAGGCACGCTTATACTGAAAGCTAGCAAGACGGATTTCATGCCATAGGAAATGAGGAACGTTGATCTTGCCTTTGGGAGAGTCATGGAGGCGAGACATAAGATCGATGCAATAACTATTGCAAGATCGCTTGTCATCCATCTTGGGATAGATGGTACAGATGATACATTGGTAGATGATGTAGTAAGGAGATCTCCAAGTAGAAACTTGATTCGGATCCTTCATCTTTTCTTCCGCAGTAAGTTCATCAAGCTCCCTAAGAAGATAGCCACAAGCCTCAACTGCTTTGGGTTTGTGATTTGGGTCATATTTATGGATCTTTGAATCCACTGTCCGGAAACCCAAGAGCAGCGACAAATTGAGCATAAGTGGCGGTGAGCTCGGTGTCAGATGTCATCCAAGTGACAGTCTTGTTAGGAGCAAAGAAGCAAGTGGCATAAAACTGATGGATAGAAGCCTGGTTAGAATCATGCTGAAATGCAAATAGAGCAGCAAGACCAGATGACTCAATGAGCTCAATGGCACCCGGGTACTTCACATGATGTTTCCGAATATGTGCCAAGTCAATGAAGTGGTGCAGAGAGAGACCCTTTGGGAGGACAACGGAGGTGTAGATATCTGCCTGAACATTTGTGCGAAAACGTTGATCCAGAGAGTCTTGAACCACCTCGAATTGATCAACATCACGCCGGAACTTAAGATATGCAGGCATGGGCACTTTGGTGAAATCCTTGAAGATACGCCCATGAAGTTGAGGCGCCTCAAGGGGTATGTGACGACCATCGGCATGCGGCTGATCGGGAGGAGGAGGAGGCATGTGAGTGGCCCTTCGAGAACCGCGGGGCGGGAGGAAAACGTCACTTGCACACAATGCTCCTCTTCTTCCACCTCTTCTTCATAGTCAAAGCCCTCGGCAAAGGATGACTCCTCGATCACAGGACGTTTCCCAACACGCTTGCATGGACGCAACTCCTCCTGAGAGTCATCAGAACCACCACGACGAGAGGCTGAAACCAAGGGGAGAGGAACATGGACCAATCATAGTGAGCCCTTGGCACGAACGGAGACAGAGATGATGAAAATTGAAACCGAAAGGACGTAAATTACCGTGGGCAGAGGTACCCCCGACATCCTTGCGAGCGGTGTTCTTGAATTTCACCATCGTGGGACAAACCTCACCTGAGAGATTATCCAAGAGAGAAAAGGGATCACTACCGTGTGCACGAACGAGTGACGGAGACGAGAGAGAGAGAGAGACGAGGAAACAGGCAGGAGGAGGTACCCGATCAGGACGAGGCGAGGAAGAGGAGGCTGGGGGCGCGATGAAGCGGCTCCCCCGGCGACGGTGAGGGAGAAATCGCCCTCCTGGCAGCGCGGCGGCGGACTCAGTCGAGGAGAGGGGAGAAACAGGATGGGGCAACCGCTCAGCCCGACCCCGAAGTATTTATGTGATCCGCAAACTACGTCGGGCGACCGACCAAGGTCGGACGTCCGGGCACTGGTGGACGTGCCAGGCAACGGACAACCGAAGAACCTCGGACGTCCGGGCACTGGTGGACGTGCCAGGCAACGGACAACCGAAGAACCTCGGACGCCCGAGACCTAGGGAGTGATGTGGGTTGTGCACGATTTCTACACAGCAACTGGACGACCGGAAGATGTGAGTCATCGGACGTCCGAGAACCGCCGGACAACCGGTGGCAAAAGTTTTGGCAGACAGCACAAGAAAAATCTAGATGAACCAAAATAAAAGAATGGGTACATGACAAAATACTATGGGCAATCAGACATGTAAGATACCACATGGTGAGCAACCGGACACACATGTTAAGAACCCCAAACATGATTGGACATCCTCTCTTTTGAGGAGAGTCGGTGGCCAATAGGCCACCATGTGTGAGTATAAGTGTTGTGATGCCGCGAAGATAGTGTCCTTGGGCTCAATAACACCACTCCATCATTTAAAGTACCATAGTTTGAAGGACATGGTAACTTTGAGAGTATTTGTTCTATTTATCAATTATATAGGGTGAGAGTACTCATGAGTTGAGTGTCTCCCCCTAAACATATGCCTACATGTAAACATGACATGAAGTGAATGCATGGATGGGTACTAGATTTCACATAATTTTGTCAAGCTCCAAGATACCAAGTTCACGCCTAAGTTGACAAAACCTTTCTTCATCCAATGGCTTGGTGAAAATGTGCAAGTTGCATATCTGTACCAACATGAGCAATATCAATGTCACCCTTTTCCACATGATCTCTCAATAAATGATACCTAATATCAATGTGCTTGGTGCGGGTATGATCTGTGGGATTCTCAGCAATATTGATTGCACTTTCATTATCACATAGAAGAGGCACATGTCTATAGGTGATACCGTAATCCTTCAAAGTTTGCCTCATCCATAGTAATTGAGTTGCACAACTCGCGGTTGCAATGTATTCGACTTCGACAGTGGAGAGGGCAACACAATTTTGTTTCTTCGAGGACCAACTTACCAAGGAGCGTCCAAGAAATTGACATGCACCGGAGGTGGACTTATGATCCACTTTGTCTCCAGCCCAATCCGCATTCGTGTACCCAATGAGATCAAACTTAGCATCCTTGGGGTACCATAGACCCAACTTTGGGGTGCGAACAAGGTATCTAAGAATATGCTTAACCACCTTATGATGACTTTCCCTAGCGGAAGCTTGAAATCTAGCACACATGCATACACTGAACATGATGTCTGTTCTAGATGCACAAAGATAAAGCAATGAACCAATCATAGAGCGGTAAGTAGATGGGTTGAAAGGGATACCGTTTGTGTCTTCAGTGAGTACATTTTTTGATGGCATGGGTATCTTACATGGACTAGCATCAGACATGCCAAACTTCTCTAGAATATCCTTGAGATACTTGGCTTGAGACAAGAAAATTCCTTCTTGAAATTGTTGAATTTGGAATCCGATAAAGAACTTCAAATCCACATTGAGTGACATCTCAAAGTTCTTGGTCATGGAAGCTGCAAACTTCTTGCACAAATGAATGTTAGGAGAACCAAAAATGATATCATCCACATAGATTTGGCATAAGATCAAATCACCCTTGTCCCTCTTAGTAAAAAGAGTGACATCGATCACCCCTCTCACAAAACCATCATCGAGTAAAAACTTCTTAAGATGATCATACCAAGCACGAGGTGCTTGTTTGAGGCCATACAAAGCCTTATGAAGTTTATACACATAGTATTTGTGATCGGGATCAACGAACCTAGGTGGTTGTGATACATATACTTCTTCTTGCAGAGGACCGTTAAGGAAATCACTCTTCACATCCATTTGATGTAATGTAAAACCATTGAAAGCAGCATAAGCAAGTAAGATGCGAATAGATTCAAGACGGGCAACGGGGCCAAAGTCCAAACCTTCAATTTGTGAGTACCCTTGTGCCACTAACCTTGCCTTGTTGTGGGTGATTACACCATTCTCATCTTTCTTGTTCTTGAAAATCCATTTTGTTCCAATGACATTGTGTTCCGTAGTTGGCCTCTTGACTAATGACCACACTTGGTTGTGTTCAAAGCTGTTCAACTCTTCTTGCATAGCAGTGAGCCAATCGTTGTGCATAAATGCATCTTGTACCTTGAGAGGATCAACACTAAACACAAACGAGAAGTGAGCACAAAAGTTTGTCAATTGTTTACGAGTGACTCTACCTTCCGATATGCCATTGAGAATTTTATCAACATCAACACGACCGGCCACACGAGGCATGATGGTGGTTAGGGTTTCACGAGGTTCAACTTTATGTCCATCATCCATATCCTCAACATATGGATCATTAATGTGTGGTGGAAGTTCTTGTTCTTCATATTGCATTTGTTGAGGTTCATCATCAGTGATTGCACTTTCTTGTTCTTGTCCTTGATGATGATCTTGTTCTTGAAAATTATCATGAAGAGGAACTTGATCATCTTCTTGTACTTGAACTAAGGGCATCGGTTGAACAATAGGAGCTTGTGGTGGTATGGGTGTTGAAGTAGTTTGATGATGTGTGAAGCTTCCATCTTCTTCTTCATCATCATGAGGTTCTTGTTCCATTGGAAGTAGTGCACCAACACCCATGGTCAAAATATCTTGAGAAGAATCTTCTTCACCTACATCACTTAGATCAACTTGCTCCCCATGAGAGCCATTAAATTCATCAAACACCACGTCACAAGTTTCTACAACACATCCATTGGATTTGTTGTAGACTCTATAGGTGTGATAGTTTGATCCATAGCCAACAAATATACCCTCAATTGTTTTGGATTGAATTTTTCCTAACCGTTCTCTTTTGTTGAGGATGAAACATTTGCACCCAAATACACGAAAGTACTTGACATTTGGCTTGTTCCCAGTTAGGAGCTCATATGGAGTCTTTTCCAATATCGTGTGGAGGAAGAGCCGGTTTGATGCATGGCACGCGGTTTTGACAGCCTCGGACCAAAAACTATGTGGTGACTTGTATTCATCCAACATGGACCTTGCCATCTCCACAAGTGTACGGTTCTTCCTTTTGGCTACACCATTTTGCTGAGGAGTGTATGGAGCTGAATATTGATGCTCAATTCCTTCATCACAGAGAAATTCTTCCAAGGTGTAGTTCTTGAACTCAGAGCCATCATCACTTCTTATTACCAAGATTTCTTTGTCAAACTTGCGTTTGTGCTTGCTTGGCAAAATCAATAAAGGTGATGTTCATCTCGTCCTTGGACTTGAGGAAAAACACCCATGTATATCTTGAGTAATCATCAACAATGAAAAGCCCATACTTTTTCGCACCAAGACTATCCCATGAAGGAGGCCCAAAAAGATCCACATGAAGGAGCTCCAAAGGTCTTGAAGTAGACACAATATTCTTGGGTGGGTGCTTTGATTGATGTTGCTTCCCATCCATGCATGCACTACACACATGATCATTCTCAAAAGAGACATTGGTTAGTCCAAGGATGTGATTACCCTTTAAGAGATCTTGAAGATTTCTCATGTTGACATGGGCTAGCCGGCGATGCCATAGCCACCCCTTGCCGGCCTTGGCCATTAGACAAGTTGCATGGAATGTGCTCTCTTTCGAGAAATCAACCGTGTAAAGGTTTCCATCCAACTCTCCAACAAAGGCCACTTCGAGAGTATCTCTCTTAAAGACTTTCACATCCATTAGTCCAAAGAGTGTATCATAACCAACAGAAGCCAATTGGCGAACGAAAAGCAAATGATATTTAAGGGATTGGACAAGCATGCCATTTGCAAGAGACATGTCATTTGTGATAGCCAACTTGCCCAAACCGAGTACCTGTTGATAACTGTAGGATCTAGAAGTAGATGTGTCTAGAGGGGGGGGGGGTGATTAGACACTTAATGCTAAAGTTGCAATTTTTAAGCTTTTTCGGTTTAAGTAAAGTTTAGGCACAATTTCAACACACACAATACATATCAAGCAAGCATGCAAAGAGTATATGAGCAGCGGAATGTAAAGCATGCAACTTGCAAGAATGTAAAGGGAAGGGTTTGGAGAATTCAAACGCAATTGGAGACACGGATGTTTTTCCCGTGGTTCGGATAGGTGGTGCTATCCTACATCCACGTTGATGGAGACTTCAACCCACGAAGGGTAACGGTTGCGAGAGTCCACACAGGGCTCCACCCACACAGGGTAACGGTTGCGCGAGTCCACACAGGGCTCCACCCATGAAGGGTCCACGAAGAAGCAACCACCCACAAAGGGTCCACGAAGAAGCAACCTTGTCTATCCCACCATGGCCATCGCCCACACAGGACTTGCCTCACTAGCGGTAGATCTTCACGAAGTAGGCGATCTCCTTGCCCTTACAAACTCCTTGGTTCAACTCCACAATCTTGTCGGAGGCTCCCAAGTGACACCTAGCCAATCTAGGAGACACCACTCTCCAAGAAGTAACAAATGGTGTGTAGGTAATGAACTCCTTGCTCTTGTGCTTCAAATGATAGTCTCCCCAATACTCAACTCTCTCTCATAGGATTTGGATTTGGTGGAAAGAAGATTTGAGTGGAAAGCAACTTGGGAAGGCTAGAGATCAAGATTCATATGGTAGGAATGGAATATCTTGGTCTCAACACATGAGTAGGTGGTTCTTTCTCAGAACATGTAAGTTGGAATGGTGTATGCGTTCTGGTGGCTCTCCCCTCGAATGAAGAGGAGGTGGAGGGGTATATATAGCCTCCACACAAAATCCAACCGTTACACAGTTTTCCAATCTCGGTGGGACCGAATCAACAAACTCGGTCGGACCGAAAATGTAAACCTAGTGACCGTTAGAGATTTCGGTGGGACCGACTGGATCAACTCGGTGAGACCGATGTGCTAGGGTTAGGGTAAATCCAAAACTCGGTTTGACCGATTACTCAAACTCGGTGGGACCGATTTAGGTAATAAGTGAAACTGAGATTTGGCCAAGAAAACTTGGTGGGACCGATTGCATATCTTGGTGGGACCGATAATATTGCAATGGGTAACAGAGAGTTTGCAAGCCCATCTCGGTAAGACCGAGATCCCATTGGTGAGACCGAACTGATTAGGGTTTGGCAGTGGCTTATGACAAGTGAAACTCGGTGGCACCGGATAGGAAGAATCGGTAGGACCGAGTTTGGCTTAGGGTTTAGGTCATATGTGGAAGTGGGAAAGTGGCTGAGGGTTTTGGAGCATATCACTAAGCACATGAAGCAAGAGGCTCATTAAGCAACACCTCATCCCTCCTTGATAGTATTGGCTTTTCCTAAAGACTCAATGTGATCTTGGATCACTAAAATGTAAAATGAGGAGTCTTGAGCTTGAAGCTTTAGCCAATCCTTTGTCCTTAGCATCTTGAAGGAGTTCCCACAACCTTTAGTCCATGCCACTCCATTGTTGAACTTATCTGAAACATGCTAGATAGAAACGTTAGTCCAACAAGAGATATGTTGTCATCAATTATCAAAACCACCTAGGGAGCACTTGTGCTTTCAATCTCCCCCTTTTTGGTAATTGATGGCAACATACATCAAAGCTTTAGATAAAGATATAAAGAACAGCAAGTAAAGCTTTGGAAGGACATGTAACAAGCATAGGCTCCCCCTACATGTATGCACTCATGTAAATATGAAATATAGAGGCATGTGAGAGCATAGCCATGACAGAGTAGGCAATGTGTTACATGTATCTTGGCCATATGCATCAGAGCAAAAGATTATCAAGGAAAATACCTTCATGCTCATGAGTCCTTCTTGCAAACAGTATGTACATAAGCAAGAACTCCTCATACTCATGATTTTGATGCATATACTTACCTTGTGGTCTTGAGTTGGCTTAGGATGAAATGAACCTGCACAAACAAGGTTAGATAGCACAGGTACGTCCACTAGCCAAAGCAAACAAAAGAAACCACAAGAATTCCAAGACTGGGATGACATGTAGAGAGTGAGTACAAGGTACCACATTGAATTCAACATGTCCCCAAGAATAAAGATATGCAATGAATTTGACTGATTTCTTTCCCTTAGGTGTCTTGCTCCCCCTGAATCTTACATGGGATATTGGGAGAAGATAGGAAACAGAAAATCAGAGCTGAAAGATATGAATAGAACTTAATTCAAATGAGTTCATATGAACATCTCTCCTCCTGAACATCAAGCATCTGGGATCCTTGAGTATTCTCTCCCCCTTAATATATGGGATCCTTGAGTATTCTCCCCCCCTTAGTACTTTCTCTTTTGTAGGTGATAAGCTTTTGATGTGATCTCTCTCCCTGATGATAAGCTTTGATGTGATCTCTCTCTCCCCCTTTGACATCAATTTCCAAGAAGGTTTTTCCTGGAATCCGTCGAATAGATTTGGTCCTTGAGATTCAGCACAAAGCAGTGAATAAAACTGTGATGCTTGTAGAGGACAAGATTCATTGAGTGGAGCTGGATCAGAAGAAATATAGAATATGTGGCAAACTGTTTTTCCTGTTGCGAAATCGGTGGCACCGAGTGGCATGTTTCGGTAGTACCGAAGGGATTCGGTTGGACCGAAAATGTCATTCGGTGAAACCGAGTTCATCATAGAGAAAAACACTTGTCACTTCAGCTCACTAGTCAAGTAATGTCTCACAAAGATTTGCAATGAATTAGCTGAAAGATTTGCAAGGAATTTGATGCAGAAATATGCAGAACA
Source organism: Triticum urartu (assembly GCF_056163025.1). Taxonomy (NCBI): domain Eukaryota; kingdom Viridiplantae; phylum Streptophyta; class Magnoliopsida; order Poales; family Poaceae; genus Triticum; species Triticum urartu. Next base: position 564,745,890 of record NC_141875.1, read on the forward strand.
AAAATCAAAAAGAAAAGAGTGAAAGTTTCTAGATGAAGTTTTTTTTGTTTGAAAAAGAAGGAAACAAATATGCAAGGGACAAATGCAATAACTTAGAAAAGAACACAAGAGAACTTCATCTAGAATTGGGCGGTGACATAGTCACCTATGTTAGAGTATATTGACTTAGGAGTCAAGTGAGGACACTTGATCGTAGGTCATACTCATCTTTTAAGCTCAAAATGGGGTTACCATTTTTTTCGTTTAAGCATCTTGATGTATTCTTATCTTGTTAAGTTGCTTTGACTCATGTCTTGGAGTAAAGCTTCTCTAAGATGGAATAACATACCTTGGGTGGTGGTGTGGTTCTTGCTCATGTAGTTGAACTTGTGTGGGTGCTCAAGGTTGATGTAGCTCATCAAGAGTTGGGAGCACCACTTGGAGTTTGAGTTCATCTACCTACATGGGTTAGTTCTTGCAAGGAAGAGCACTTGTGTATCCAAAAATGACAATCATGAAGCTTAATATAGAATTTGTCAAAGGATATGTTTGAATGGTTTTGTGCTTCCTTGTCTTCAACCACTATTGTGTAGAGTCTTGGTCTTGTAGAGATTGCTCAAGATGTGAGTGAGTCGCAATCTCATGGAATTAGATTCAACCAAGCACCTACATGGGTTAGGCAACATGCAAGGTGCAAATATATCCAAGACATAAGATAATTATCATAAGAGATATATCATGGATTAGTCATAAGCTCATGTCTTGCATGTATCCAATGGAGTTTCTACTCCAAGTTCGAAGCATCAATGATGTTCAATTCTCCTCTCAACCTGCAAAACACTTTCTCATCAAGTGGTTTAGTGAATATATCCGCTAATTGCTTGTCGGTGCGAACATGCTTAAGATTGATGTCACCCTTAGCAACATGATCTCGAATGAAATGATGACGAACTTCAATATGCTTAGTTCGAGAATGTTGTACATGATTATGACCAATTTTGATAGCACTTTCATTGTCACAAAGCAGTGGAACATGTTTCACATAAATCCCATAATCTTTAAGAGTTTGGGTCATCCAAAGTAATTGAGCACAACATGAACCAGCGGCAATGTATTCCGCTTCGGTGGTGGATAAGGATACTGAGTTTTGTTTCTTGGAGGACCAAGACACAAGAGACCTACCAAGAAATTGACAAGTACCCGAAGTGGACTTTCTATCAACCTTGTCTCCGGCATAATCCGAGTCAGAATAGGCAACAAGATCAAAAGAAGACCTCTTAGGATACCAAATGCCAAAATTTGGTGTATGGATTAAATATCTCACTATCCTTTTCACAGCCTTAAGATGACAATCTTTAGGAGCAGCTTGATATCGTGCACACATGCACACACTTAGCATAATATCGGGACGTGAAGCACATAGGTATAACAATGAACCAATCATAGAGCGATAAACCTTTTGATCAACCGGTTCACCATCTTTGGTTAAATCATTATGTCCACTAGTAGGCATGGGTGTAGACATACCTTTTCATTCTTGCATATTGAACTTCTTGAATAATTCCTTGGTGTACTTTGTTTGAGAGACAAATGTACCTTCCTTAGTTTGCTTGATTTGCAACCCGAGAAAGAATTTGAGTTCACTCATCATAGACATCTCAAACTTCTTTGACATTAGCTTTCCAAACTTTTCACTAAAGAGAGGGTTAGTTGAACCAAATATGATATCATCAACATAAATTTGGCATACAAATAGTTCTCCATTAACCCTTTTAGTAAAAAGAGTAGAATCAATTTTACCAATTTCAAAACCACTTGTAGTAAGGAACTTGGTCAAGCATTTATACCATGCTCTAGGAGCTTGTTTAAGACCATAAAGAGCTTTGTGAAGTTTGTAAACATGATTTGGTTTCTTAGGGTTGATAAAGCCGGGAGGTTGTTTGACATAAACTTCCTCCTCTATTTCACCATTTAGAAAAGCACTTTTGATGTCCATTTGGTACAAGGTGATATTATGGTGATTAGCATAGGCAAGTAAGATGCGAATGGACTCAAGTCTAGCAACGGGAGCATACGTCTCGCCATAGTCCATACCTTCGACTTGTGTGTACCCTTGGGCGACGAGACGTGCTTTGTTGCGAACCACTTGTCCATCTTCATCTTGCTTGTTGCGAAACACCCATTTGGTACCAATGATGTTGTGGTTGTTGTCGGGCTTCTCGACCAATGTCCAAACTTGGTTTCTCTCAAAATTATGTAGCTCTTCATGCATAGCGTTTATCCAATCCGGATCTTCCAATGCTTCTTCAACCTTCATAGGTTCAATGGTAGAGATGAATGAATAGTTTTCACAAAAGTTAGCTAAACGAGTTTTTGAGTGAGTGATTCTCCCGGTTTGTATATCATTGAGGATTTTCTCGACGGGATGATCTTTGGCAATTCTTGCTCGAACTCATGAGAGCTTTTGCTTGGGTCTTCGTTGAACATCTTCTTCATCTTGTTCTTCTTCTTGGCCTTCTTCATTGTTGACGTCGTCGTTCTCTTGTCGTGGTGGAGAAGGAGGTTGTTGATGTTCATCTTGACGTACTTCCTCGTTTTCTTCATCTTGGTGTGTCCCACTTGTGGATGCTTCCGTGTCGATCCTTGGTTCACCTTGTTGTGAAGTAGAAGCTTCCACTTGGACGGATGAAGTACTCTCCTTCACCTTCGTTGGACGAATTTTGCCAATGGACAAGTCTTGAATTGCTTCTGAAGGGTCTTTGTCTCCTACATCAATTGGCAATTGCTCTACTTGCGAGCCATTAGATTCATCAAACTGCACATCTACCGTCTCTTCAACCTTTCGGGTGAAATTGTTGTAGACACGGTAAGTGTGAGAGTTTGAGCCATAACCAAGTAGAAAACCTTCATGAGATTTAGGAGCAAACTTTGAACGACGATGCTTATCAAGAATGTAGCACTTTGAGCCGAATACTTGAAAGTATCCAACTTGGGGTTTGTTACCGGTGAGAAGCTCGTATGCCGTCTTGCCGAGTAGCTTGTGAAGATATAGGCGATTTGTTGTGTGACAAGCTTTCTCAACCGCTTCTGCCCAAAAGTGCTTTGGCGTCTTGTATTCATCAAGCATCGTTCTTGCCATTTCTATGAGCGTCCGGTTCTTCCTCTCAACAACTCCATTTTGTTGAGGTGTGTACGTAGCCGAGAACTCATGTGAAATCCCTTCTTCGTCAAGAAAGGTGTCCACATTTGCGTTCTTGAACTCCATTCCATTGTCACTCCGAACTTTCTTGATCTTCACATCAAACTGATTTTGGGCCTTCCTAGCGAAGTTTCTGAAGATCTTCTGTACCTGCGACTTGTCATTAAGAAAGAACACCCACGTAAATCTTGAAAAATCATCAACTATAACTAGACCAAAGGAATTTCCACCGAGACTCTTATAGGCGTTGGGACCAAAAAGATCCATGTGAAGTAGCTCGAGTGGCCTCCTTATGGTCATGATGTTCTTCACGGGATGTCTTCCTCCAACCTATTTACCTGCTTGACAAGCACTGCAAAGTCTATCCTTATCAAATATGACATCGTTGACTCCAAGGATATGATTTCCTTTAATAATCTTGTCAAGGTTTCTCATGCCAACGTGACCTAGTCGTCTGTGCCACAACCAACCTTTTGAGGATTTAGCAACAAAGCAAGTTTTAGGTTGTGCCTTTTTAGAGAAATCGACAATGTAAAGATCACCTCTACGCATACCCGTAAAGACCATTTTATTATTGTCTCGACGAAATACTTGGCAATCTACCTCAGTAAATAGGACATTCAAACCGAAATCAGCAAGTCTAGATACTGAAAGTAAGTTGTAGCCAAGAGATTCAATGAGCATGACATTTTGAATGGAACTATCATGTGAGATGGCCACCTTACCAAGGCCAACCACTTTACCCTTTGAATTATCACCAAAGGTGACATATTTTCGAGGGCCGTCATTTTCAGCAAGCTCACGAAACATCTCTTCATCTCCGGTCATATGATCAGTACATCCACTATCAAGAACCCATTCCTTTCCTCCTGATTCATATCCCCGAAGATTTGCCATAAGACCAAAATGTCTCATTGCATCATCAATATCGAAGTCACTATCATCATCATCATAAAATTCATGTTCATCATGATCTTGTGACTCATCATTTCCTAGAGAGGGTAATTCATTAGATAAATGATCATCAAAGTGGTCACTTTTATGAATTCTTATAGCTTTGAATATGATATCATTAATGATTCCAACATCTCCTTTAGCATGCTTAAGATTGGTAAGTTCAAATAGACATTTACCAAAACTAGGATCACTAGAGTTCATCTTACTCAAGGCAATAGATTTATGGAGAATTTCATCCAAGGTTCTCAAGGAATGATCAGGAAATCGTTCCTCAAGAAATTTCCATATAGTATAGGCACAATTTTGAGTAGGCAAACTAGCAATCAAATTTTTGGGCAATCCTCTAATGATGAGCTCAATAGTTCTAAGATTGCGAATCATGTCAATGTCTTCATCTAGGGTAGGATGCAAAGGATCAATATGAGATGCACAAGGGCTAGCAATGTACTTGTTCAAATGATATTGATTGAAGATTACAATCATCTCATTTTTCCACTCATGAAAATACTCTCCATCAAGAATAGGCACTCTATGTCTAAGACTCCCTAATGTAGACACATCCATCTTCCTCCAATGGTGATTAAACCAAGGCAATGGAGACCAAAGCTCTGATACCACTTGTAGGATCTAGAAGTAGATGTGTCTAGAGGGGGGGGGGTGATTAGACACTTAATGCTAAAGTTGCAATTTTTAAGCTTTTTCAGTTTAAGTAAAGTTTAGGCACAATTTCAACACACACAATACATATCAAGCAAGCATGCAAAGAGTATATGAGCAGCGGAATGTAAAGCATGCAACTTGCAAGAATGTAAAGGGAAGGGTTTGGAGAATTCAAACGCAATTGGAGACACGGATGTTTTTCCCGTGGTTCGGATAGGTGGTGCTATCCTACATCCACGTTGATGGAGACTTCAACCCACGAAGGGTAACGGTTGCGAGAGTCCACACAGGGCTCCACCCACACAGGGTAACGGTTGCGCAAGTCCACACAGGGCTCCACCCATGAAGGGTCCACGAAGAAGCAACCACCCACAAAGGGTCCATGAAGAAGCAACCTTGTCTATCCCACCATGGCCATCGCCCACACAGGACTTGCCTCACTAGCGGTAGATCTTCACGAAGTAGGCGATCTCCTTGCCCTTACAAACTCCTTGGTTCAACTCCACAATCTTGTCGGAGGCTCCCAAGTGACACCTAGCCAATCTAGGAGACACCACTCTCCAAGAAGTAACAAATGGTGTGTAGGTAATGAACTCCTTCCTCTTGTGCTTCAAATGATAGTCTCCCCAACACTCAACTCTCTCTCATAGGATTTGGATTTGGTGGAAAGAAGATTTGAGTGGAAAGCAACTTGGGAAGGCTAGAGATCAAGATTCATATGGTAGGAATGGAATATCTTGGTCTCAACACATGAGTAGGTGGTTCTTTCTCAGAACATGTAAGTTGGAATGGTGTATGCGTTCTGGTGGCTCTCCCCTCGAATGAAGAAGAGGTGGAGGGGTATATATAGCCTCCACACAAAATCCAACCGTTACACAGTTTTCCAATCTCGGTGGGACCGAATCAACAAACTCGGTCGGACCAAAAATGTAAACCTAGTGACCGTTAGAGATTTTGGTGGGACCGACTGGATCAACTCGGTGAGACCGATGTGCTAGGGTTAGGGTAAATCCAAAACTCGGTCTTACCGATTACTCAAACTCGGTGGGACTGATTTAGGTAATAAGTGAAACTGAGATTTGGCCAAGCAAACTCGGTGGGACCGATTGCATATCTTGGTGGGACCGATAATATTGCAATGGGTAACAGAGAGTTTGCAAGCCCATCTCGGTAAGACCGAGAACCCATCGGTGAGACCGAACTGATTAGGGTTTGGCAGTGGCTTATGACAAGTGAAACTCGGTGGCGCCGGATAGGAAGAATCGGTAGGACCAAGTTTGGCTTAGGGTTTAGGTCATATGTGGAAGTGGGAAAGTGGCTGAGGGTTTTGGAGCATATCACTAAGCACATGAAGCAAGAGGCTCATTAAGCAACACCTCATCCCTCCTTGATAGTATTGGCTTTTCCTAAAGACTCAATGTGATCTTGGATCACTAAAATGTAAAATGAGGAGTCTTGAGCTTGAAGCTTTAGCCAATCCTTTGTCCTTAGCATCTTGAAGGAGTTCCCACAACCTTTAGTCCATGCCACTCCATTGTTGAACTTATCTGAAACATGCTAGATAGAAACGTTAGTCCAACAAGAGATATGTTGTCATCAATTATCAAAACCACCTAGGGAGCACTTGTGCTTTCAATAACCCACAAGTATAGGGGACCGTTTTTAGCCTTCTTTGATAAATAAGAGTGTCGGACCCAATGAGGAGCTAAAGGCAGAACAAATATTCCCTCAAGTTCTATCGACCACCGATACAATTCTACGCACACTTAATGTTTGCTTTACCAGAAACAAGTATGAAACTATTTGGCGAGAATAAAACTACGAGTACTTTGCGAGAATAAAACTACGAATAAATTGCAAGGTAATAAAAGTGGATAGCTTTTGTCAACAAGAAAGTCATTTGTCCCTAGGCAATCGATTACAAGTACCGGTAATCATTATTGAAATTATATATGAGGGAGAGGCATGAGCTAACATACTTTCTCTACTTGGATCAAATGCACTTATGATTGGAACTCTAGCAAGCATCCGCAACTACTAAAGATCATTAAGGTCGTGAGACCCAACCATAGCATTAAGTATCAAGTCCTCTTTGCTCCCATACGCCATAGCCCACTTATCTGTGTTTAGGCTGCTGTCACCCCCGCAACACTGATAATAAGCAAACCACGGACATATTGCAACACCCTACAGCAGGGGGCCCTCACGTTTGCGCGAGACGGAGGGCACTGTAGGACAGCACCAATAATAAAATACACAATCATACCAACCAAGATCACGATTAACCCACAGGACGAAATAGATCTACTCAAACATCATATGATAACCATAGAACATTGGGAAATAATATATGGAGTTGAGCACCATGTTTAAGTAGAGATTACAGCGGGGGGAAGAGGTGTTACACCACAACATAGAGGGGGAGAGAGTTGGTGTTGATGGTAGCAAGATTGTTGATGTAGATTACCATCACGATCCTTGCCCCGGCGGCACTCCGGCGCCACCGGGAGAGAGGGGGAGAGAGCCCCCCTCCTTCTTCTTCTTCTTCTTCCTTGGCCTCCCCCCTAGATGGGAGGAGAGTTCCCCCTCTGGTCCATGGCCTCCATGGCGGCGGAGGGGTGGGAGCCCCTCCGAGATTGGATCTCCCTCTCTGTTCTCTTCTGTTTCGTGTTCCCCTGATCTGGCCGAAAACCATTTCTTATATTCCGGGAGATCCGTAACTCCGATTGCGCTGAGATTTTAACACGATCTTTTTCCCGGCTATAAGCTTCCTTGCGCCCGAAGTAGAGCTCCAACCGATGTTCGAGGAGGGCACAACCCACCACCACGCGCCAGGGGGCCTCTGTCGCGCCCTGGTGTCTTGTGGGCCGTGTGGGCCTCCGTTCACGGTGATTCCAACTCCCGAAAATCACATATATTCCAAAATAATTCTCTGTGAAATTTTATTGCATTTGGACTTTTTTTGGTATGGATATTCTACGATAAAAAAACATGCAAAAAACAGGAACTGGCACTGGGCAATGGATCAATAGGTCAGTCCAATAAATCATATAAAACATTGCCAAAAATATGTGAAAGTGGTTTAATATTGGCATGAAACAATCAAAAATTATAGATACGATGGAGACGTATTAGCATCCCCAAGCTTAATTCCTGCTCGTCCTCGAGCAGGTAAATGATAAAAAATATAATTTTTGATGTGGAATGCTACCTAGCATAAACTTGATCATATATCTAATCATGGCATGAATATTAAGACATAAGTGATTCAAAGCAATAGCATATAATTTGACATAAAGACATCAATACTCAGGCATCCCAACAAACAATCATGTCTTTCAAAATATCAATGCTAAAGAAAGCTATCCTTACAAAATCATATAGTCTTGTCATGTTCTGTCATTTTAACACAAAGTATTTATCATGCACAACCCCGATGAAAAGCCGAGCAATTGGTTCATACTTTTAAACGCCCTTCATATTTTTCAACCCTCATGCAATACATGAGCGCAAGCCATGGATATAGCACTACTGGTGGAATAGAATATGATGATAGGGGTAAATATAAAGAAGACAAAAAAGTAGAAAGACTCACATTGACGTGGCTAACCAACGGGCTATGGATATGCCCATCAATTGATATCAATGCGAGAAGTAGGGATTGCCACGCAACGAATGCACTAAGTGCTATAAGTGTATGAAAGCTCAATATAAAAACTAAGTGGGTATGTATCTAATCCTATAATGAAAAATTCCCACTAGTATATGGAAGTGACAACATAGGAGACTCTCCATATGAAAAACATGGTGCTACTTTGAAGCACAAGTGTGGTGAAGGATACTAACAATGCCCCTTATCTCTTTGTTTATTTTTCCTTTTTCTTCTTCTTCCTTTTTTTCTTTTTTCTTTTTCTCTCATTGTCCGGAGTCTCATCCCGACTTGTGGGGGAATGATAGTCTCCATCATCCTGAAACTCCCCAAGACCAGAGCTTTAGATGCCTTCCATGATTTCCGAGATTCGTCGTGTGTTTTATTTGTTTGTTGCATCTCATCTCATAGCATCATGCGCATTGCATCGGCACTTCGTTGCTATCATTTAAAAAAACCTGCATCCGTCGTCGTTTTCGTTCTCCCTTTCCCTTCATCACTTTCTCTCGGACCGCTCTTTTCTCTCTCTTCTCTGAGCCCATTGTTGGGGAACGTAGTAATTTCAAAATTTTCTTACGCACACACAAGATCATGGTGATGCATAGCAACGAGAGGGGAGAGTGTGATCTACGTACCCTTGTAGATCGACAACGGAAGCGTTTGGTTGATGTAGTCGTACGTCTCCACGGCCCGACCAATCAAGCACCGAAACTATGGCACCTCCGAGTTCTAGCACATGTTCAGCTCGATGACGATCCCCGGACTCCGATCCAGCAAAGTGTCGGGGAAGAGTTCCATCAGCACGACGGCGTGGTGACGATCTTGATGCACTACCATCGCAGGGCTTCGCCTAAGCACCGCTACAATATTACCGAGGACTATGGTGGAAGGGGGCACCGCACACGGCTAAGAATATGATCACGTGGATCAACTTGTGTGTCAAGGGGTGCCCCCTGCCCCCGTATATAAAGGATCAAGGGGAGGAGGCCGGCCGGCCCTCTATGGCGCGCCAAGGAGGAGTCCTCCTCCTAGTAGGAGTAGGACTCCTACTAGGAGGGGGAAAGAAGTGGGGAGGGAGAGGGAAAGGGGGGCCCCGCCCCCCTCTCCTAGTCCAATTCGGACCAGGGGGGAGGAGGCGCGCGGCCCACCTTTGGTTGCCCCTCTCTCTCTCCACTAAGGCCCATATGGCCCATTACTTCTCCCGGGGGGTTTCCGGTAACCCTCCGGCTCTCCGGTTTTCTCCGAAATCACCCGGAACACTTCCGGTGTCCGAATAAAGCCGTCCAATATATCAATCTTTATGTCTCGACCATTTCGATACTCCTCGTCATGTCCATGATCACATCCGGGACTCTGAACTAACTTTGGTACATCAAAACTCATAAACTCATAATATAACTGTCATCGAAACCTTAAGCGTGCGGACCCTACGGGTTCGAGAACAATGTAGACATGACCGGGACACGTCTCCGGTCAATAACCAATAGCGGAACCTGGATGCTCATATTGGCTCCTATATATTCTACGAAGATCTTTATCGGTCAGACCGCATAACAACATACGTTGTTCCCTTTGTCATCGGTATGTTACTTGCCCGAGATTCGATGGTCGGTATCTCAATACCTATTTCAATCTCGTTACCGGCAAGTCTCTTTACTCGTTCCGTAATACATCATCTCGCAACTAACTCATTAGTTGCAATGCTTGCAAGGCTTATGTGATGTGCATTACCGAGAGGGCCCAGAGATACCTCTCCGACAATCGGAGTGACAAATCCTAATCTCGAAATACGCCAACCCAACATGTACCTTTGGAGACACCTGTAGAGCACCTTTATAATCACCAATTTACGTTGTGACGTTTGGTAGCACACAAAGTGTTCCTCCGGCAAACGGGAGTTGCATAATCTCATAGTCATAGGAACATGTATAAGTCATGAAGAAAGCAATAGCAACATACTAAACGATCGGGTGCTAAGCTAATGGAATGGGTCATGTCAATCAGATCATTCACCTAATGATGTGATCCCGTTAATCAAATAACAACTCCTTGTTCATGGTTAGGAAACATAACCATCTTTGATTAATGAGCTAGTCAAGTAGAGGCATACTAGTGACACTCTGTTTGTCTATGTATTCACACATGTATTATGTTTCCGGTTAATACAATTCTAGCATGAACAATAAACATTTATCATGATATAAGGAAATAAATAATAACTTTATTATTGCCTCTAGGGCATATTTCCTTCAGTCTCCCACTTGCACTAGAGTCAATAATCTAGATTACACAGTAATGATTCTAACACCCATGGAGCCTTGGTGCTGATTATGTTTTGCTCGTGGAAGAGGCTTAGTCAACGGGTCTGCAACATTCAGATCCGTATGTATCTTGCAAATCTCTATGTCTCCCACCTGGACTAGATCCCGGATGGAATTGAAGCGTCTCTTGATGTGCTTGGTTCTCTTGTGAAATCTGGATTCCTTTGCCAAGGCAATTGCACCAGTATTGTCACAAAAGATTTTCATTGGACCCGATGCACTAGGTATGACACCTAGATCGGATATGAACTCCTTCATCCAGACTCCTTCATTTGCTGCTTCCGAAGAAGCTATGTACTCCGCTTCACATATAGATCCCGCTACAACGCTTTGTTTAGAACTGCACCAACTGACAGCTCCACCGTTTAATGTAAACACGTATCCGGTTTGCGATTTAGAATCGACCGGATCAGTGTCAAAGCTTGCATCAACGTAACCTTTTACAATGAGCTCTTTGTCACCTCCATATATGAGAAACATATCCTTAGTCCTTTTCAGGTATTTCAGGATGTTCTTGACCGCTATCCAGTGATCCACTCCTGGATCACTTTGGTACCTCCCCGCTAGACTTATAGCAAGGCACACATCAGGTCTGGTACACAACATTGCATACATGATAGAGCCTATGGCTGAAGCATAGGGAACATCTTTCATTTTCTCTCTATCTTCTGCAGTGGTCGGGCATTGAGTCTTGCTCAACTTCACACCTTGTAACACAGGCAAGAACCCTTTCTTTGCTTGATCCATTTTGAACTTCTTCAAAACTTTGTCAAGGTATGTGCTTTGTGAAAGTCCAATTAAGCGTCTTGATCTATCTCTATAGATCTTAATGCCTAATATGTAAGCAGCTTCACCGAGGTCTTTCATTGAAAAACTCTTATTCAAGTATCCCTTTATGATATCCAGAAATTCTATATCATTTCCAATTAGTAATATGTCATCCACATATAATATCAGAAATGCTACAGAGCTCCCACTCACTTTCTTGTAAATACAGGCTTCTCCAAAAGTCTGTATAAAACCAAATGCTTTGATCACACTATCAAAGCGTTTATTCCAACTCCGAGAGGCTTGCACCAGTCCATAAATGGATCGCTGGAGCTTGCACACTTTGTTAGCTCCCTTTGGATCGACAAAACCTTCTGGTTGCATCATATACAACTCTTCTTCCAGAAATCCATTCAGGAATGCAGTTTTGACATCCATCTGCCAAATTTCATAATCATAAAATGCGGCAATTGCTAACATGATTCGGACAGACTTAAGCATCGCTACGGGTGAGAAGGTCTCATCGTAGTCAATTCCTTGAACTTGCGGAAAACCTTTTGCGACAAGTCGAGCTTTGTAGACAGTAATATTACCGTCAGCGTCAGTATTTTTCTTGAAGATCCATTTATTCTCAATTGCTTGCCGATCATCGGGCAAGTCAACCAAAGTCCATACTTTGTTCTCATACATGGATCCCATCTCAGATTTCATGGCTTCAAGCCATTTTGCGGAATCTGGGCTCACCATCGCTTCTTCATAGTTCGTAGGTTCATCATGATCTAGTAGCATGACTTCCAGAACAGGATTACCGTACCACTCTGGCGCGGATCTCACTCTGGTTGATCTACGAGGTTCAGCAGTATCTTGTTCTGAAGTTTCATGATCATCATCATTAGCTTCCTCACTGACTGGTGTAGGTGTCACTAAAACAGTTTTCTGTGATGCACTACTTTCCAATAAGGGAGCAGGTACAGTTACCTCGTCAAGTTCTACTTTCCTCCCACTCACTTCTTTCGAGAGAAACTCCTTCTCCAGAAAGTTTCCGAACTTAGCAACAAAAGTCTTGCCTTCGGATCTGTGATAGAAGGTGTATCCAATAGTCTCCTTTGGATATCCTATGAAGACACACTTCTCCGATTTGGGTTCGAGCTTATCAGGTTGAAGCTTTTTCACATAAGCATCGCAGCCCCAAACTTTCAGAAACGACAACTTTGGTTTCTTGCCAAACCATAGTTCATAAGGCGTCGTCTCAACGGATTTTGATGGTGCCCTATTTAACGTGAATGCGGCCGTCTCCAAAGCATAACCCCAAAACGATAGCGGTAAATCAGTAAGAGACATCATAGATCGCACCATATCTAGTAAAGTACGATTACGACGTTCGGACACACCATTGCGCTGTGGTGTTCCGGGTGTCGTGAGTTGCGAAACTATTACGCATTGTTTCAAATGTACACCAAACTCGTAACTCAAATATTCTCCTCCACGATCAGATCGTAGAAACTTTATTTTCTTGTTACGATGATTTTCAACTTCACTCTGAAATTCTTTGAACTTTTCAAACGTTTCAGACTTATGTTTCATTAAGTAGATATACCCATATCTGCTAAAGTCATCTGTGAAGGTGAGAAAATAACGATATCCGCCACGAGCCTCAATATTCATCAGACCACATACATCTGTATGTATGATTTCCAACAAATCTGTTGCTCTGTCCATAGTACCGGAGAACGGTGTTTTAGTCATCTTGCCCATGAGGCACGGTTCGCAAGTACCAAGTGATTCATAATCAAGTGATTCCAAAAGTCCATCAGTATGGAGTTTCTTCATGCGCTTTACACCGATATGACCTAAACGGCAGTGCCACAAATAAGTTGCACTATCATTATCAACTCTGCATCTTTTGGCTTCAACACTATGAATATGTGTGTCACTACTATCGAGATTCAACAAAAATAGACCACTCTTTAAGGGTGCATGACCATAAAAGATATTACTCATATAAATAGAACAACCATTATTCTCAGATTTAAATGAATAACCGTTTCGCATCAAACAAGATCCAGATATAATGTTCATGCTTAACGCTAGCACCAAATAACAATTATTTAGGTCTAATATTAATCCCGAAGGTAGATGTAGAGGTAGCGTGCCGACTGCAATCACATCGACTTTGGAACCGTTTCCCACGCGCATCGTCACCTCGTCCTTAGCCAATCTTCGCTTAATCCGTAGTCCCTGTTTCGAGTTGCAAATATTAGCAACAGAACCAGTATCAAATACCCAGGTGCTACTGCGAGCATTAGTAAGGTACACATCAATAACATGTATATCACATATACCTTTGTTCACCTTGCCATCCTTCTTATCCGCCAAATACTTGGGGAAGTTCCGCTTCCAGTGACCAGTCTGCTTACAGTAGAAGCACTCAGTTTCAGGCTTAGGTCCAGGTTTGGGTTTCTTCTCTTGAGCAGCAACTTGCTTGCCGTTCTTTTTGAAGTTCCCCTTCTTCTTCCCTTTGCCCTTTTTCTTGAAACTAGTGGTCTTGTTGACCATCAACACTTGATGCTCCTTCTTGATTTCTACCTCCGTAGCTTTCAGCATTGCGAAGAGCTCGGGAATAGTCTTATTCATCCCTTGCATATTATAGTTCATCACGAAGCTCTTGTAGCTTGGTGGCAGTGATTGGAGAATTCTGTCAATGACATAATCATCTGGAAGATTAACTCCCAATTGAATCAAGTGATTATTATACCCAGACATTTTGAGTATATGCTCACTGACAGAACTGTTCTCCTCCATCTTGCAGCTATAGAACTTATTGGAGACTTCATATCTCTCAATCCGGGCATTTGCTTGAAATATTAACTTCAACTCCTGAAACATCTCATATGCTCCATGACGTTCAAAACGTCGTTGAAGTCCCGATTCTAACGCGTAAAGCATGGCTCACTGAACTATCGAGTAGTCATCAGCTTTGCTCTGCCAGACGTTCATAACATCTGGTGTTGCTCCAGCAGCAGGCCTGGCACCCAGCGGTGCTTCCAGGACGTAATTCTTCTGTGCAGCAATGAGGATAATCCTCATGTTACAGACCCAATCCGTGTAATTGCTACCATCATCTTTCAACTTTGCTTTCTCAAGGAACGCATTAAAATTCAAAGGAACAACAGCATCAGCCATCTATCTACAATCAAGCATAAACAAGCAAGATACTATCAGGTACTAAGTTTCATGATAAATTTAGGTTCAATTAATTTACTTAAAGAACTCCCACTTAGATAGACATCCCTCTAATCCTCTAAGTGATTACGTGATCCAAATCAACTAAACCATGTCCGATCATCATGTGAGATGGAGTAGTTTCATTGGTGAACATCACTATGTTGATCATATCTACTATATGATTCACGCTCGACCTTTCGGTCTCCGTGTTCCGAGGCCATATCTGCATATGCTTGGCTCGTCAAGTATAACCTGAGTATTCCGCGTGTGCAACTGTTTTGCACCCGTTGTATTTGAACGTAGAGCCTATCACACCCGATCATCACGTGGTGTCTCAGCACGAAGAACTTTCGCAATGGTGCATACTCAGGGAGAACACTTCTTGATAATTAGTGAGAGATCATCTTATAATGCTACCATCAATCAAAGCAAGATAAGATGCATAAAAGATAAACATCACATGCAATCAATATAAGTGATATGATATGGCCATCATCATCTTGTGCTTGTGATCTCCATCTTCGAAGCACCGTCGTGATCGCCATCGTCACCGGCGCGACACCTTGATCTCCATCGTAGCATCGTTGTCGTCTCGCCAATCTTATGCTTCCACGACTATCGCTACCGCTTAGTGATAAAGTAAAGCATTACAGCGCGATTGCATTGCATACAATAAAGCCACAACCATATGGCTCCTGCCAGTTGCCGATAACTCGGTTACAAAACATGATCATCTCATACAATAAAATCTAACATCATTTCTTGACCATATCACATCACAACATGCCCTGCAAAAACAAGTTAGACGTCCTCTACTTTGTTGTTGCAAGTTTTACGTGGCTGCTACGGGCTTAAGCAAGAACCAATCTTACCTACGCATCAAAACCACAATGATAGTTTGTCAAGTTGGTTCTGTTTTAACCTTCGCAAGGACCGGGCGTAGCCACACTCGGTTCAACTGAAGTTGGAGAAACTGTCACCCGCAAGCCACCTATGTGCAAAGCATGTCGGGAGAACCGGTCTCGCGTAAGCGTACGCGTAATGTCGGTCCGGGCCGCTTCGTCCAAGAATACCGCCAAACCAAAGTATGACATGCTGGTAAGCAGTATGACTTATATCGCCCACAACTCACTTGTGTTCTACTCGTGCATATAACATCAACATATAAAACCTAGGCTCGGATGCCACTGTTGGGGAACGTAGTAATTTCAAAAAAATTCCTACGCACACGCAAGATCATGGTGATGCATAGCAACGAGAGGGGAGAGTGTGATCTACGTACCCTTGTAGATCGACAACGGAAGCGTTTGGTTGATGTAGTCGTACGTCTCCACGGCGCGACCGATCAAGCACCGAAACTACGACACCTCCGAGTTCTAGCACACGTTCAGCTCGATGACGATCCCCGGACTCCGATCCAGCAAAGTGTCGGGGAAGAGTTCCGTCAGCACGACGGAGTGGTGACGATCTTGATGCACTACCGTCGCAGGGCTTCGCCTAAGCACTGCTACAATATTATCGAGGACTATGGTGGAAGGGGGCACCGCACACGGCTAAGAATATGATCACGTGGATCAACATGTGTGTCAAGGGGTGCCCCCTGCCCCTTATATAAACGATCAAGGGGAGGAGGCTGGCCGGCCCTCTATGGCGCGCCAAGGAGGAGTCCTCCTCCTAGTAGGAGTCCTAGGAGTAGGACTCCTACTAGGAGGGGGAAAGAAGTGGGGAGGGAGAGGGAAAGGGGGGCGCCGCCCCCCTCTCCTAGTCCAATTCGGACCAGGGGGGAGGAGGAGCGCGGCCCACCTTTGGCTGCCCCTCTCTCTCTCCACTAAGGCCCATATGGCCCATTACTTCTCCCGGGGGGTTTCCGGTAACCCTCCGGCTCTCTGGTTTTCTCCGAAATCACCCGGAACACTTCCGGTGTCCGAATAAAGCCGTCCAATATATCAATCTCTATGTCTCAACCATTTCGAGACTCCTCGTCATGTCCGTGATCACATCCGGGACTCCGAACTAACTTCGGTACATAAAAACTCATAATATAACTGTCATCGAAACCTTAAGCGTGCGGACCCTACGGGTTCGAGAACAATGTAGACATGACCGAGACACGTCTTCGGTCAATAACCAATAGCGGAACCTGGATGCTCATATTGGCTCCTACATATTCTACGAAGATCTTTATCGGTCAGACCGCATAACAACATACGTTGTTCCCTTTGTCATCGGTATGTTACTTGCCCGAGATTCGATGGTTGGTATCTCAATACCTAGTTCAATCTCGTTACCAGCAAGTCTCTTTACTTGTTCTGTAATACATCATCTCGCAACTAACTCATTAGTTGCAATGCTTGCAAGCTTATGTGATGTGCATTACCGAGAGGGCCCAGAGATACCTCTCCGACAATCGGAGTGACAAATCCTAATCTCGAAATATGCCAACCCAACATGTACCTTTGGAGACACCTGTAGAGCACCATTATAATCACCCATTTACGTTGTGACGTTTGGTAGCACACAAAGTGTTCCTCCGGCAAACGGGACTTGCATAATCTCATAGTCATAGGAACATGTATAAGTCATGAAGAAAGCAATAGCAACATACTAAACGATCGGGTGCTAAGCTAATGGAATGGGTCATGTCAATCAGATCATTCACCTAATGATGTGATCCCGTTAATCAAATAACAACTCCTTGTTCATGGTTAGGAAACATAACCATCTTTGATTAATGAGCTAGTCAAGTAGAGGCATACTAGTGACACTCTGTTTGTCTATGTATTCACACATGTATTATGTTTCCGGTTAATACAATTCTAGCATGAATAATAAACATTTATCATGATATA
The DNA here is from genome assembly GCF_056163025.1 of Triticum urartu. Classification (NCBI taxonomy): domain Eukaryota; kingdom Viridiplantae; phylum Streptophyta; class Magnoliopsida; order Poales; family Poaceae; genus Triticum; species Triticum urartu. The sequence continues at coordinate 564,763,497 of NC_141875.1, forward strand.
AGGAAATAAAGAATAACTTTATTATTGCCTCTAGGGCATATTTCCTTCACCCATCAACCCCCTTGCCTCTGTCGCTGATACGTCTCCAACGTATCTACTTTTCCAAACACTTTTGCCCTTGTTTTGGACTCTAACTTGCATGATTTGAATGGAACTAACTCGGACTGACGCTGTTTTCAGTAGAACTACCATGGTGTTATTTATGTGCAGGAGCAAACATTCTCAGAATGACCTGAAACTTCATGGAGACACTTTTCAGAAAATAAGAAAAATACCTGCCAAAGATGAAGGCCAGGGGGTTCACCACCTTGCCACGAGGGTGGGGGGCGCGCCCCCTACCTCATGGGCCCCCTATTGCCTCTCCGACTCCAACTCCACCTCCATATATTGAGTTTCGGGGAGAAAAAAATCAGGGAGAAGAAATCATCGCGTTTTACGATACGGAGCCGCCGCCAAGCCCTAAAACCTCTCGGGAGGGCTGATCTGGAGTCCGTTCGAGGCTCCGGAGAGGGGAATCTGTCGCCATCGTCATCATCAACCATCCTCCATCACCAATTTCATGATGCTCACCGCCGTGCGTGAGTAATACCATCATAGGCTTGCTGGACGGTGATGGGTTGGATGGGATCTATCATGTAATCGAGTTAGTTTTGTTAGGGTTTGATCCCTAGTGTCCACTATGTTCTGAGATTGATGTTGCTATGACTTTGCTATGCTTAATGCTTGTCACTAGGGCCTGAGTGCCATGATTTCAGATCTGAACCTATTATGTTTTCATCAATATATGAGTGTTCTTGATCCTATCTTGCAAGTCTATAGTCACCTATTATGTGTTATGATCCGTTAACCCCGAAGTGACAATAATCGGGATACTTGCCGGTGATGACTGTAGTTTGAGGAGTTCATGTATTCACTATGTGTTAATGCTTTGTTCAGGTTCTTTATTAAAAGGAGGCCTTAATATCCCTTAGTTTCCGTAAGGACCCCGCTGCCACGGGAGGGTAGGACAAAAGATGTCATGCAAGTTCTTTTCCATAAGCATGTATGACTATATTCGGAATACATGCCTACATTATATCAATGAACTTGAGCTAGTTCTGTGTCACCCTAGGTTATGACTGTTACATGATGAACCGCATCCGGCATAATTCTCCATCACCGATCCATTGCCTACGAGCTTTCCATATATTGTTCTTCGCTTATTTAGTTTTCCGTTGCTATTGCTACCATCACTACAAAATACCAAAACCATTACTTTTACTACTGTTACCTTTTGCTACCATTATCACCACTATCATATTACTTTGCTACTAAACACTTTGCTGCAGATATTAAGTTTCCAGGTGTGGTTGAATTGACAACTCAGCTGCTAATACTTGAGAATATTCTTTGGCTCCCCTTGTGTCGAATCAATAAATTTGGGTTGAATACTCTACCCTCGAAAACTGTTGGGGTCCCCTATACTTGTGGGTTATCAAGACTATTTTCTGGCGCCATTGCCGGGGAGCATAGCTCTATTCTTTGAGTCACTTGGGATATATATCTGCTTATCATTATGAAGAACTTGAGAGATCCAAAAACCAAGATCTATCCCTCAACTACGAGGGGAGGTATGGAACTTCCATCTAGCTCTGCACTTGATTCACCTTCTGTTATGAGTAAGTTTGCGACACCTACACCTGCTTCTGCTATTCGTTCTGATATGTCGCATGTTATTGATGATGCCGCTTCTGCTATGCATGATACTTATGATGAAACTACCTCTATGCCTGATACTACTATGCCACTTAGTGATTTTCTTGATGAACAACTTGCTAGGGCTAGAGAAATTGAAAATATTGAATCTTATGATACTGATGAAACTGATGATGAAGAACCACTTGCCATTCCTAAGGGTTATGTTTTTGATCAAGATGCTTCTTTAGCTATTTTAGCTTGCAGAAATAGAACTGAACTTAAAAAACTACTAGCTAAATGGAGTAAGCAATCTCTAAATGATAGAATGAAACCTGACCCCGCTTTTGCTACTTCACCTATCTTTGTTACTGATAAGGATTATGAATTCTCTATTGATCCTGATATATTTACTTTGGTTGAATCTGATCCTTTTCATGGTTATGAATCTGAAACTGTTGTGGCACATCTTACTAAACTGAATGATATAGCTACCCTGTTCACTAAAGATGAGAGAACTCGTTACTTTTACATCCTTAAAATATTTCCATTCTCATTAAAGGGTGATGCTAAGATATGGTTTAATTCTCTTGATCTTGGTTGTGTGCGTAGTCCCCAGGATATGATTTATTACTTCTTTGCTAAATATTTCCCTGCTCATAAGAAACAAGCTACTTTAAGGGATATATATAATTTTGTGCAAATTGAAGAAGAGAGTCTCCCACAAGCTTGGGGGAGGCTTCTCCAATTACTTAATGCTTTGCCTGATCATCCTCTTAAGAAAAATGAAATACTTGATATATTTTATATTGGACTAACCGATGCCTCCAGAGATTACCTGGATAGTTGTGCTGGTTCTGTTTTCAGGGAAAGAACACCGGATGAAGCTGAAATTCTATTGAATAATATGTTGACAAAATGAAAATAATTGGACACCTCCGAAGCCAATTCCTAAACCAACTCCGAAGAAGAGGGGTATTCTATTTCTCAGTCCTGAAGATATGCACGAGGCAAAGAAATCTATGAAAAAAAGGTATTAAATCTGAAGATGTTAAGAATTTACCTCCTATTGAAGAAATACACGGTCTTAATTTACCGCCTGTTGAAGAAACATATAATCTTAATCCTTTACCTATTGAAGAAACTCATGGTCTTGATAACCCGACACAGGCAGTAAAGGTAAATTCTCTCTATAGATATGATAAAGCTGTAATCCCATTTACTAAAATTGCTAGCCCATGCTTAGATGAGTTTGATAAATTTATGGCTAAGCAAGAAGACTTTAATGCTTATTTTGGTAGACAATTAAAATATAATTCAAATATGCTTGGACACTTGGGTGATTATATGGCTAATGTCAAAGGTGAACTTAAACTTATTAGTAAACATGCTTCTATGGTTACCACTCAAGTAGAACAAGTACTTAAAGCTCAAAATGATTTGCTCAATGAATTGAATAGTAAAGATAATGATTATGCTATTAGAGTGGCTACTAGAACTGGTAGAATGACTCAGGAACCTTTGTATCCTGAAGGCATCCTAAGAGAATTGAGCAAGATTCTTAGAGAAACAATATAGATGCACCTAGTTCTTCTAAAAAGAAGAAAAAGAAAAATGATAGGACTTTGCATGCTTTCTAGTGATCCTATTGTTGAAACACCTGAGAATCCAAATGATATTTCTATTTCTAATGCTGAAACACAACCTGGTAATGAAACTGAAACTAGTGGTAATGTTAATGATAATGTTCATGATGATGCTCAACCTAGTAATGATAAGGACATAGAAATTGAACCTGCTGTTGATCTTGATAACCCACAATCAAAGAATCAACATTACGATAAGAAAGATTTTGTTGCTAGGAAACATGGTAAAGAAATAGAACCATGGGTTCAAAAACCCATGCCCTTTCCTCCCAAAACATCCAAGAAAAAGAATGATGAGGATTTTGAGCGCTTCGCTGAAATGATTAGACCTATCTTTTTGCGTATGCGATTAACTGATATGCTTAAAACAAATCCTTATGCTAAGTATATGAAAGATATTATTACAAATAAAAGAAAGATACTGGAAGCTGAAATTTCCACCATGCTTGCTAATTATACTTTTAAGGGTGGAATACCAAAGAAACTTGGAGATCCAGGAGTACCCACTATACCATGCTCTATTAAAAGAAATTATGTTAAAACTGCTTTATGTGATCTTGGAGCCGGTGTTAGTGTTATGCCTCTCTCTTTATATCGTAGACTTGATTTGAATAAGTTGACACCTAATGAAATATCTTTGCAAATGGCTAATAAATCAACTGCTATACCTGTCGGTATTTGTGAGGATGTGCCTGTTGTAGTTGCAAATGTTACTATTTTAACTGACTTTGTTATTCTTGATATTCCTGAGGACGATAGTATGTCTATTATTCTTGGAAGACCATTTTTGAATACTGCAGGGGCTGTTATTGATTGCACTAAAGGCAATGTCACTTTTCATGTTAACGGTAATGAGCATACGGTACACTTTCCGAGGAAACAACCTCAAGTTCACAGTATCAACTCTATTGGAAAAATTCCATCGATTATATTTGGAGGTTTTGAATTTCCTCTTCCTACTGTCAAGAAGAGATATGATATTCTTATTATTGGGGATGTGCATATCCCCATTGAGGTAACATAGTGTTATTCGAAATTTCTCCGGTTCCATGTTACTCGGAATGAGTTCGTTAACAAGACTTGATCAACCTTGTTAGTGGATTCCTTTTGATGATCATGAGATGGATGAAACTAGAAGGCACAACCTTCTGTACCCCACTTTTACTTTCTGTTATTTATATTAAATAAAATAAAAACAAATATTTGTTTGTCTGTTATCTGATTATCCGTGCAATATAAAATACCTCGAAAATAAAAGTTCTCCAAATGCCCTGAAAATTAAATATGATTTTTTCTAGAATATTTGAGGATTTATGGAACTGAGAACACATGAGGGGGGCCAACCACCTGCTCACGAGGGTGGAGGGCGCGCCCCCTGCCTTGTGGGCCCACGGTGGCCCTCCTCCACTTATTCCTGCACCCACACACTTCATCTTCCTCCCCAAACACGAATAACCAGCTCAAACCCGAGTCCAAGCTCGTTTTGCTGCCATTTTCGATCTCCTTGCTCAAAGCACCTCTCACAAAACTGCTTGGGGAGATTGTTCCTTGGTATGTGACTCCTCCGTTGGTCCAATTAGTTTTTGTTCTAGTGCTTTATTCATTGCAAATTTTTGCTGCTTAGGTGACCCTGTTCTTGAGCTTGCATGTCAAATTTATATGGTCAAAAGTAGTTTTGATGCATGATATAGGCCCTAGGCACTTGTAGGAGTAGTTGCTATCAATATTATTGAGTTTGGTTTACTTTTATTTTGAAGTTAATAAAAAATTTCAGAATTTTTCAGAGGAAGTAAAATGCTTAGGAAAATGTTCCAAGGTGGTTCTTCAAGGAAGCAAGGACCCAGACTTGCAATGCGTGATGCTGACGAAGAGCCACCAAGAGACGCTCTAGTGCGTCCTTGTGAGTGGCCTTCTGAAAATTTTATGAATCGAGCGGGAATAAAAGAGGAATTCAATGCATATTTGTGTAACGCTGATCTCGTGAGCTTCGAGGAAGAGAAGTGCAGTCAGTATCATAATCTCACTAGTTCCTTTGTAAGGAGGTTTGAATTTTCAACTTCACGTAATTCTCCAACTGTCCTGTTTGATCTTTATGATAAATCTTATACCATGGACTTAGAGGATTTTACCACTACTTGCAAACTTCCATAATGGGGTTGTATAAGGGATCCTCGCAAATCTGAATTTAGAGATTTTCTTGCTAATATAACTGTGGGAGAATCTAGAGATATTACACAAGCTACCATAGGGAGCATTCACTTTCCTGCTATACATTATTTTGCTCTCTTCATAGGTAGATGCATAAATGGTAAAGATGAGGCATGTCACATGTGTCTCCCCGATCTTAGTATTCTTAGGAGTGTTGTGTTAGGAGACAAATCATATAATTTGGGAGCTATTGTTGCACGTAGGTTGCATCTTAATAGACGTAATGGAGATTTCTTTGGTGGAATTTATGCAACCCACATAGCTAATTTTCTTGGTATAGATGTACACGAAGATGATATTGAATTACCTCCTGCCTATCTAGATTTCAATGCTATGGTCCACCACCAGTTTGTCGAGAGGAATGAATCACCTCTCTAGTATCGACTAATCTTTGACAGACGCCGTGTTGTCCGTATTACTCTCCCTGCTCCCGCTTTCTTTGATTATCAGGCAAGAGGAGGATATACCATTACTAGAGAGGAGGCAGATGAGTACGAGAGGAGAGAGGAGGCCGCTCGTCGCCACGCTGCAGCTCAGCAGGCGATAGCTGCTGCATCACAGTACGACCCAGCTACTATTATGGATATCAGCCAGGCCAGCCGTGGCCATAGACCAACTTAGGCCAAAAGCCTAAGCTTGGGGGAGTACGTATTTCTCACCGACATTACATTTATGTTCACACACTCATTGCTAGATGTTGGTGCTCATAATTTTTCATTATATCATCCATGCTAGTTTACTTTCCTTTTTATGCTTTCTTCTTGTGTGTTTAATAAACCTTAAGAAAACCAAAAAAAAATTAGTTGTAACTTTTAATTAGTTTACTTCCATGCTTGTAGTAATAATTAAAAAGAAAACCAAAAAAGATTTCCTGTTCTTCTTTTGCTTGTTGGGAGCTTTCCTGTGTAAATTGTTTTATTTCTTTTATTTTCTTTGGGGGTCGATAGGAGAAGACCATAATTAAATTGTTGAAGTGGCTCTTATATGCATTATTGTTGATCTGACAAAAGAGCCCATATTGCCTTGTCTTCTCCTGTTTATTGAATGCCTGCACATTCCAACTTAGTCCAATGCACGTGCACTATTATTATTATTCACACTATTCGGTCGTGCAAGTGAAGGGCAATTATGATGTTATATGATGGATTGGCAGAGATGAGAAAAGCTGGTATGAACTCGACCTCTTTTGTTTTTGTAAATATGATTAGTTCATCGTTCCTGATTCAGCCTATTATGAATAAACGTGTTTGCAATGACAATTAGAGATCATAGTTTCTTGTGCCATGCTTGATTAGCTATGAGTTATAATGGTTTACCTTGCATGCCAACATGCTATTAAAATAATTATGATGTGGTATGATAGGTGGTATCCTCCTCTGAATGATTTAAGTGACTTGACTTGGCACATGTTCATGCATGTAGTTGAAACAAAATCAATATAGCCTTCACGATATTTATGTTCATGGTGGATTATATCCTACTCGTGCTTGCATTCGGTGTTGATTAATTTTAATGCATGTTCATGACTGTTGTCGCTCTCTAGGTGGTCGCTTCCCAGTCTTTTGCTAGACTTCACCTGTACTAAGCGGGAATACTGCTTGTGCATCCAAACTCCTTAAACCCCAAAGTTATTCCACATGAGTCCACTATACCTACCTATATACGGTATCTACATGCCGTTCCAAGTAAATTTGTATGTGCCAAACTCTAAACCTTCAAATAAATATCCTGTTTTGTATGCTCGAATAGCTCATGTATCAACTAGGGCTGTCTGTATCTTCCATGTTAGGCGGGTTATTCTCAAGAGGAGTGGACTCCGCTCCTCACTCACGAGATAAATAACTGGTCACTGGGATGCCCAGTCCCATGCTTTATGCAAACTAAATCAAAATAATTGCAAACAAAACTCCCCCTGGGACTCTTGTTAGTTGGAGGCACTCGTTGTTTCGAGCAAGCCATGGATTGATGCTTGTGGTGGAAGGGGGAGTATAAACTTTACCATTCTGTTTGGGAACATCCTATAATGTGTGTAGCATGGAAGATATCGCCATCTCTTGGTTGTTATGTTGACAATGAAAGTATACCGCTCAAAATATTATTCACCTCTGTTTCAAAACCGAGCTCTGGCACCTCTACAAATCCCTGCTTCCCTCTGCGAAGGGCCTATCTATTTACTTTTATGCCGAGTCATCATCCTCTTATTAAAAGCACCAGCTGGAGAGCACCGCTGTCATTTGCATTCATTATTGTTAGTTTACATTGAGTATGACTTGACTGGATCTCTTTTACCATGAATTACAATGTCTAGTCAGTCCTTGGTCTTTAAAGGTGCTCTGCATTTATGTTTTGTGGTCTCAGAAAGGGATAGCGAGATACCACCTTGTTATATCATATTATGATTGTTTTGAGAAAGTGTTGTCATCCGAGTTTTATTATTATGGCTCGCTAGTTGATCATGCTATTGATATGAGTAAACTTGAGACCTAAGCGTTATTGCAAATGTGGTTAGTTATAATCTTTGCTGAAAACTTGAATGCTGGCTTTACATATTTACAACAACAAGAGAAAACAGAGTTTGTAAAAGTTTTTCTTTATCACTTTCAGTTTATCAACTGAATTGCTTGAGGACAAGCAAAGGTTTAAGCTTGGGGGACTTGATACGTCTCCAACGTATCTACTTTTCCAAACACTTTTGCCCTTGTTTTGGACTCTAACTTGCATGATTTGAATGGAACTAACCCGAACTGACGCTGTTTTCAGTAGAACTACCATGGTGTTATTTATGTGCAGGAGCAGACATTCTCAGAATGCCCTGAAACTTCACGAAGACACTTTTCAGAAAATAAGAAAAATACCTGCCAAAGATGAAGGCCAGGGGCCACCACCTTGCTGGACGGTGATGGGTTGGATGGGATCTATCATCTAATCGAGTTAGTTTTGTTAGGGTTTGATCCCTAGTGTCCACTATGTTCTGAGATTGATGTTGCTATGACTCTGCTATGCTTAATGCTTGTCATTAGGGCCCGAGTTCCATGATTTCAGATCTGAACCTATTATGTTTTCATCAATATATGAATGTTCTTGATCCTATCTTGCAAGTCTATAGTCACCTATTATGTGTTATGATCCGTTAACCCCGAAGTGACAATAATCGGGATACTTACCGGTGATGACCGTAGTTTGAGGAGTTCATGTATTCACTATGTGTTAATGCTTTGTTCCGGTTCTCTATTAAAAGGAGGCCTTAATATCCCTTAGTTTCCGTAAGGACCCCGCTGCCACGGGAGGGTAGGACAAAAGATGTCATGCAAGTTCTTTTCCATAAGCACGTATGACTATATTCAGAATAACTGCCTACATTATATCAATGAACTGGAGCTAGTTCCGTGTCACCCTAGGTTATGATTGTTACATGATGAACCACATCCGGCATAATTCTTCATCACCGATCCATTGCCTACGAGCTTTCCGTATATTGTTCTTCGCTTATTTACTTTTCCGTTGCTATTGCTATCATCACTACAAAATACCAAAAACATTACTTTTACTACTGTTACCTTTTGCTACCGTTATCACCACTATCATATTACTTTGCTACTAAACACTTTGCTGCAGATATTAAGTTTCCAGGTGTGGTTGAATTGACAACTCAGCTGCTAATACTTGAGAATATTCTTTGGCTCCCATTGTGTGAATCAATAAATTTGGATTGAATACTCTACCCTCGAAAACTGTTGTGATCCCCTATACTTGTGGGTTATCAGTCGACTTTGTCAGACCCCCTGAGGGAGTCCTGGATTAGGGGGTGTTCGGGTAGCCGGACTTTACCTTCAGCCGGACTCCAGGACTATGAAGATACAAGATTGAAGACTTCGTCCCGTGTCCGGATGGGACTTTCCTTGGCGTGGAAGGCACGCTTGGCGATGCGGATATTCAAGATCTCCTACCATTGTAACCGACTCTATGTAACCCTAACCCTATCCGGTGTCTATATAAACCGGAGGGTTGTAGTCCGTAGGCAATCAACTCCATATACAACAATCATACCATAGGCTAGCTTCTAGGGTTTAGCCTCCTTGATCTCGTGGTAGATCTACTCTTGTACTACCCATATCATCAATATTAATCAAGCAGGACGTAGGGTTTTACCTCCATCAAGAGGGCCCGAACCTGGGTAAAACATCGTGTTCCCTGCCTCCTGTTACCATCCAGCCTAGACGCACAGTTCGGGACCCCCTACCCGAGATCCGCCGGTTTTGACTCCGACATTGGTGCTTTCATTGAGAGTTCCTCGGTGCCGTCACAATCAGGAAGGATGCCTCCTCCCGTCTTTAAAGACGGCGCCATTGCTAAGGGAGCCTTGGCTGTCGGCCAAACCCTCCGGCTAGGTGGTTTCCTCATGACCGCCTGTTCGGCTGTTGCGCCGACGGTGACCTGTCGGGTCATCAAAAGCAACCTACATGTCAGCTCGGAGCTCGTCGAGCAGCTAGATCCAATGGATCTCTCTTCCGTAAACGAGCTCTTGGATCGCATCGCCACCCTGGAGGTCACTACGGATTACGACCAGGTTGGGCTTAAACCCGATCTAAGAGAAATTAACTCTCCCCAAGTCACCCACCACGTTGCCGTGGTAGAGACGCTGTGCGCCGACCCTTCATCTATTTTAAGGACTAGCTACGTCCTAATTCCCGACCCCTCCAAGCCGGATACCCGCGGAGGGGGAGATATAACTCAAGACCTGAGCTTAGGATTAGGCAACGAGCCAGATTCACTGGACAACATCGAAGAGTCCGAACTTCAGAGTTCGGAAACTCTTCGGCCTCCGAATCTTGGATTGGGTGAGGTTTTAGATTCAACGACACCCGCCCACCCAATCATAAGCGATCTCTCCCAAATCAGGCAGAGGCCCGAGGAAATAGTACATCATTACTGGGCCAGATTCCTCCTGATTATGAACATGATAAAGGATTGCCGCGAGGAAGACGCAATCTCAATTTTTTGCAGTAATTGCACGGACAAGGGAATCCTTAACGCCGTAAGTCGTCGTAATATCACACGCTTCGCTGACTTGGCGTCCATAGTACAAAAATACTGTGTGATGGAAAGCGCCTAGAAAACTGAAATAAATTTTTGGGATAATCCGGCCTTGAATAGTAATCCCGTCCGAACTAAGAGGGTGCATCATCACAGGACACCCGGGATAAACACCAAAAAGCCAAAACCCTCTACAGGGCATGGAACCGTACTGGAAAGATGGCTTGATGGACCCTGTAGAATTCACAGTACAGAGGACGCCACACGAACTCACAGCCTTAGAGCATGTTGGATACTCCGGCAGGTGGCCAAAATTGGCGAGGACCTCTTAATTCTGGAGGCCGCAGAAAGCCAGCCCGAGGACACCAGTACCGTTCTCTCAGTCTTCGAGACTTTCGCATCAAACAGTATGCGAAAAAGAACACTCCGCAGCCTCGCCGAAGTCTATCAAGTTGCAACAATAAATCCATGGAGCGACGCTGCTATTACCTTCAACGCAAGTGATGAACCTAGATTCCGAACAGCCCGAGCACCAGCCGCATTGGTCCTCAGTCCCATAGTGGACGACTTTCGCCTCACTAAGGTGCTCATGGACGGAGGCAGCAGACTGAACCTCATTTATGAGGAAACCCTTCAAAAAATGGAAATAAACTGGAACCGCATCGAGCGAAGCAACACAACCTTTAGAGGAATAATCCCCAGTCGGGAAGCGCGCTGCACAGGAAAAATCACACTAGATGTGGTGTTCGGCACGCCGGATAATAACAGGTCCAAAGAAGTCACGTTTCAGGTGGCCCCGTTCAAAAGCGGATATCACGCTTTACTAGGACGGGAAGCATTCACAATCTTCCAAGCAATACCCCATTACGGGTACATGAAGCTTAAGATGCCTGGGCCGAACGGAATTATCACTCTAGCTAGTGATCCGGACGTAGCACTCCGCGCCGAAAACAAGACGGCTGCATTAGCCCTTGAGGCACTATCCGAAGCCTTAGCGGCCGAGGAACTGACTGCGCTGCGCTCCACGGTTAACAGGGATGATGTGATACTCGATAAGAGATCCAAATCCACATCCTTCAAGCCAGCTAACGAAATAGTCAAATTCCAGGTCCATCCAACGGACCCCAATAAAACAGCTTCCATCGGGGCACGACTGAACCCTGATGTAGACGCCGCACTGCGAGAGTTCCTACGAGAGAACTGGGACATTTTCGCCTGGCACCCTTCAGACATGCCAGGGATCCCACGCAGGCTGGCCGAACACAGCTTAAATATCCTAAAAGGATTCAAACCTGTCAAACAAGCCCTTCGGCGTTTTTCCGAACCCAAGAGACAGGCTATGGGAGAGGAGCTAGCCAAGCTATTGGTGGCCGGATTCATTAGAGACATAAAACATCCGGACTGGCTAGCAAACTTGGTGATGGTACCAAAGAAGGACAAATCCTGGCGCCTGTGTGTCGATTTTAAAGACCTTAACAAGGCTTGCCCAAAGGATCCCTTCCCCCTACCCCGTATCGATCAAATTATCGATGCCACCGCAGGACACGACTCATTGTGTTTCCTCGACGCATACTCCGGATACCATCAAATCAAGATGGCAGAATCAGACCAAGCCGCAACAGCATTCATCACACCATACGGCCCATTCTACTTCAACACAATGCCCTTCGGGCTGAAAAACGCCGGCGCAACATATCAGCGCATGATCCAGACATGTCTGGCAAATCAGATCGGCAAAACAGTGGAGGCGTATGTGGATGATGTTGTCATCAAATCAAGACATGTCGAATCTCTAGTAGACGACTTGAGGCTTACATTCGATAACCTTCGAAAATATGACATCAAGCTCAACCCAAAAAAATGCGTCTTCGGCGTTCCAGCCGGAAAGCTCTTGGGCTTCATTGTATCCGGTAGAGGAATTGAAGCAAATCCAGCCAAGATCCGAGCTTTGTCACAATTGGATATCCCAAAGGACCTCAAACAAATACAAAAATTAACCAGATGCGTGGCGGCTTTAAGCCGCTTCATCTCCCGCTTGGGAGAAAAGGCACTACTCCTCTATCGCCTCCTTCGATGCACCGAACACTTCGAGTGGACGGAGGCCGCCATGGCCGGACTTGATGAAATAAAATCCATATTGGCAACAAACCCAGTCCTGGCCGCACCGAACACTGGCGAACCAATGTTATTGTACATTGCAGCAACACATCAAGTTGTCAGCGCAGTGCTCGTTGTCGAGCGGGAAACGGATGGACACAAATTCCCCCTTCAAAGGCCGGTCTACTACGTATCCACTGTCCTCACTCCATGCAAATCACGGTACCCGCATTATCAAAAGATTGCATACGCGGTATTCATGGCATCCCGGAAGCTACGACACTACTTTCAAGAGTGTTCCATAACAGTAGCCTCGGAAGTACCACTCAACGATATTATCAACAACCGCGACGCAACGGGCCGGATTGCAAAATGGGCCATCGAGCTTCTCCTGTTTGATATAACCTATAAGCCACGACGAGCTATTAAATCGCAAGTTTTGGCCGACTTCGTCGCAGAATGGACGGAGGCCGAGCTCCCTAAAGAGTACGACACATATTCAAACTGGATTATGCATTTCGACGGCTCCAAAATGTTGGCCGGACTGGGGGCTGGCGTTGTCCTGACATCCCCCATAGGAGACACAGTCCAATATGTGCTCCAGATCATGTACATGGATTCCAACAATGCAGCCGAATATGAGGCCCTCCTACATGGTCTCCGGATAGCAGTATCCATGGGTATCCAGCGCCTAGAGGTACGCGGGATTCAAACCTCGCGATATCCCAAATAAATGGAGACTTCGACGCCAAGGACCCAAAAATGGCAGCTTACCGCAACGCCGTCCTAAAAATGTCAGCTCGGTTCGAAGGGCTGGAGTTTCACCATATAGCCCGAGAAAACAATCAAGCAGCGAACGTCCTGGCACGCATCGGAGCAAAACGCGATGCAGTCCCCCCCAACATCTTTTTGGAAAGATTGTTCAAGCCATCCGTAGCATGGGAGGGGGAACCCGCAAATAACAGCCCAGACCCAGCCGCACCACTCGACGCCGAACAATCTGACACAATTGGAGGCTCTGCCAATGAAATTACACCTTCAGCCCACGTAATAATGGCGGTCATCGCCCCGTGGACAGAACCATTCCTAGCCTACCTTACTAGGCAGGAACTCCCGGAGGACCAAAACGAGGCCTGCTGCATAGTGCGGCGATCTAAAGCCTATAGAGTCCATGAGGGAGAGCTTTATAAGAAAAGCACTACCGAAGTCCTTCAAAGGTGCATCTCCAAAGAGGAAGGGCGGAACCTTCTGGCTGAAATTCATGCCGGACTCGGTGGTCACCACGCCGCTGCTCGGTCCCTTGTTAGCAAGGCTTTCCGTACAGGCTTTTATTGGCCGACGGCCCGGGCAGACGCTCAGGACCTAGTCCAACGATGCGCTGGTTGCCAACTTTTTGTCAACCAAAGCCATATGCCACCCACCGCACTCCAAACTATACCCATCACCTGGCCTTTTGCGGTCTGGGGGCTTGACATGGTCGGACCCCTTAAAGGTGGAACCGATAGGAAAAAAAATACTTACTGGTCATGGTGGATAAATTCACCAAATGGATAGAAGCCAAGCCTGTTAAAACGGCCGAATCCGGACCTGTGATAGACTTCATATCTGGGGTTGTACACCGTTATGGCGTCCCCCACAGCATCTGTAGGATCGAAAGTATGTCTAGAGGGGGGTGATTAGACTACTTGACCAAATAAAAACTTAACCTTTTCCCAATTTTAGTTCTTGGCAGATTTTAGCTATTTTGGGACAAGTCAAGCAATCATCGCATAATTCAAGCAAGCATGCAAAGAGTATATAGGCAGCGGAAAGTAAAGCATGCAACTTGCAAGAATGTAAAGGGAAGGGTTTGGAGAATTCAAACGCAATTGGAGACACGGATGTTTTTCCCGTGGTTCGGATAGGTGGTGCTATCCTACATCCACATTGATGGAGACTTCAACCCACGAAGGGTAACGGTTGCGCGAATCCACACAGGGCTCCACCCAAGGGTAACGGTTGCGCAAGTCCACACAGGGCTCCACCTACGAAGGGTCCACGAAGAAGCAACCACCCACAAAGGGTCCACGAAGAAGCAACCTTGTCTATCCCACCATGGCCATCGCCCACACAGGACTTGCCTCACCAGCGGTAGATCTTCACGAAGTAGGCGATCTCCTTGCCCTTACAAACTCCTTGGTTCAACTCCACAATCTTGTCGGAGGCTCCCAAGTGACACCGAGCCAATCTAGGAGACACCACTCTCCAAGAAGTAACAAATGGTGTGTAGGTAATGAACTCCTTGCTCTTGTGCTTCAAATGATAGTCTCCCCAACACTCAACTCTCTCTCATAGGATTTGGATTTGGTGGAAAGAAGGTTTGAGTGGAAAGCAACTTGGGAAGGCTAGAGATCAAGATTCATATGGTAGGAATGGAATGTCTTGGTCTCAACACATGAGTAGGTGGTTCTCCCTCAGAACATATGAGTTGGAATGGTGTGTGTGTTCTGATGGCTCTCTCCTAATGAATGAGGAGGAGGTGGAGGGGTATATATAGCCTCCACACAAAATCCAACCGTTACACAATTTTCCAATCTCGGTGGGACCGAATCAATAAACTCGGTCGGACCGAAAATGTAAACCTAGTGACCGTTAGTGATTTTCGGTGGGACTGACATGCAACTCGGTAGGACCGATATGGTTAGGGTTTGGGCATAACGTAATCTCGGTGAGACCGATTACACAAACTCGGTGAGACCGAATTTGGTAATTAGCTAACTAGAGAGTTGGTCAGGCAAACTCGGTGGGACCGATTTGCTCTTTCGGTGAGACCGAGTGGAACTCGGTGAGACCGAAAAGTTACAAAGGGGAAACACTGAGTTTACATTGCAATCTCGGTGGGACCGATTCGCTCTTTCGGTGAGACCGAAAAGTTATGAAAGGGAAACAGAGAGTTTGCAACCCCATCTCGGTGAGACCGAGATCCCTATCGGTAGGACCGAATTGCTAGGGTTTGGCAGTGGCTAATGACAAGTGAAACTCGGTGGCGCCGGATAGGAAGAATCGGTAGGACCGAGTTTGGCTTAGGGTTTAGGTCATATGTGGATATGGGAAAGTAGTTGAGGGTTTTGGAGCATATCACTAAGCACATGAAGCAAGAGGCTCATTAAGCAACACCTCATCCCTCCTTAATAGTATTGGCTTTTCCTAAAGACTCAATGTGATCTTGGATCACTAAAATATAAAATGAAGAGTCTTGAGCTTTTGAGCTTGAGCCAATCCTTTGTCCTTAGCATTTTGAGGGTTCCACTTTCACATCCATGCCATGCCAATCATTGAGCTTTCCTGAAATAATCATCTTGGAATAGCATTAGCTCAATGAGCTATATGTTGTTATGAATTACCAAAACCACCTAGGGATAGTTGCACTTTCAATCTCCCCCTTTTTGGTAATTGATGACAACATATAGATCAAAGCTTCGACAAATGATAATAAGCATGAAATATATCGTCGCTTTGAGAAGTATGTGATAAGTAAGAGCTCCCCCTAAATTTGTGCATATTTAAAATTTGCTTTGGACTGCAAATGCACAAGGAGTTAGGGTCATGGGTTACTCTTCCATGTCACATACATCTTGGTGGAGCGCTTAAAATGATAAGAATGAAATACATGCACTCATCACCAAGAATAATGAATGATCACATAAGATAGATAAGATAATAGCATTAAGCAAGCATTAAGTGTAGCTTATGATCAAACACATGATCATCAATGTCTCACAAATAATGACGTAGTATCTCAAGCACTCAAAAGCAAACAAGTTCGAAAAACCACCAAATAAAGCAAGAGAGAAAAGCAACACTCTCTCTCTCGAAGCCTATGATCTATACATCTTCTCCCCCTTTGGCAACAAGTTACCAAAAAGTTCCTAGAAAATGCATAGTGCTAGATCGACGCTCAGGATTGATCTGCAGGTGGTGGTGGAGTCCGGATCACTCCAAGGACGAAGGCTTCGGTAGATGCTGAAGTAGTCGCTGGAGTTGGAGCTGAAGTAGATGCTGGAGCTGGTGGAACTGAGGCTGTGGCTGGTGCTGTGGTGGTGGCTCTTGTGTCAGCAACTGGCACGGCAGATGACCTCGGGCCTCATGGCACTCTGGCAAAGGCATGAGTGGTAGTCCTGCCTCTCCTCTCCTGCATGTCCTCCTGGAGCTGCTCCACTGCAGACTGAACTTCCGTTACCTTGACATCCAAGTCATAGAACTTCTGTTCCATGATTCTCTCTAGGCTCTGCTGATTTTGAGTGAGGGTGGCTAGACTTTGCTCAATCCTCAGCGTGGATGCAATCAAGTAACCAAGCTGCTCTTGTTTAGTCTTCAGGAAATACTCAGATGCCTCCTCTTGAGTTGGCATCTTGGCAGCTTTCTCCTTCCTCGCCTTCTCCTTCTTTGCGTAGGCTTGTGCAGACGATGGCTCGTTCTCAGTCATCACAACTTCATTGTTCTCAAAATCTGGACGGATGGGCAAATGTTCCTTGTCCAATAAATATATGCCCGTGCCCATCTTGGAGTTGATGAGCTCCTGAATCTGAGGGGCATATCCGCAGCTCCTCTTCTGGTCTACTGCAGTCCTCTTGATTGTTTCCACTATGAGGCTCATCACCTTGAACTTCTGAGGCACATCAAACACATGTAGCAAGTTGATATCATGGCCTCTGATCATCTTGTGATCTCCAGACTTGGGCAGTAAGGTGTGCCTTAGTATCCAATTGATCGTCGGGAGCCCTGACAGAAGGTAATGTACTGAGCCAAACTTGAAGGTATCAAGTGCTTCATTTGGGATCTCCTTGTACATATTTGACATTGAGTTGTGGTCCATCTTCTTCTTGGCATAGATATCCAAGTCATCATCTTGCTCCTCTGGGGCATTAGTGATCTGTGCCCACTCAGCAACTGTGGATTGGTACCTTGTACCCTCAGACATCCATGTGATCCTCCCATCTGGATAAAAGTGAGCTGTGGAGTAGAACTGCATGATGAGTTCCTCGTTCCACTTTGTGAGCTTCTGCCCAACAAAGTCAGCTACTCCACAAGCTATGAAGCTGTCTTGCACTCCAGGATAGTGCTCCTCATTGTCCTTGATGTATGTCCAATCAACCCATCGCATATCACAGACAATGGGCTTCTTATCTAGCAGCACAGTCTCATAGAAATCTTGCTGCTCCTTGGTGTGAAATCTGTAGTCCACTGCTGTCCTTCTCCTTGAAGCATATGGGTCTGCTTATCTCCATTTCCTCAGCCCTGAATCTCTCCTGAGCTTCATGTCCTCAGCCATAGGATGAGCATCGTTGTGGTCTGGGATGTTGGGCTTGAGCTTTCTCAGAACATTCTCTTCCTCTTCTTCAGCAACAGTTTCAGGCACTGGGGCCTTGTTCTTCTCAGCTGCAGGAATGCTCCGTGTATTCCTCTTAGGCTTTGGCTTTGGAGCTGACTTGGCCTTGGAAGCAGCTCCCCCTGATTTTATGGCATCTCCCATTAGCTTGGGTGCCTTGGGCGCTGGTGCAACTGCCTCTTCTTCTTCTTCCTCTTCCATGATGGAAGCTTTGCCAAGCACTCTAGCCACAGTCTTCTTCACCCTTTCCTTCCTTTTCTTGCTCTCAGCTGCAACTGGCTCTATGGGCTTCTCAGTTGACATTCTGGCCTTTGACATGGGCTGCCTACCTGCTGGCCTTTTGATTTTCAGGCCTGGCTTAGTGCCTTGAGCTGGCTCAACTCTCTTGGAAGTGGCCTCTTCCTCTGCCACATAGTCTTCATCTTCGGAATCTGAAGTCCTCTTCTTCCTCTGTCTCGTGGCAGCCTTTGGCAAGTTGCTAGGAGTGCTCCTGCTGCCTTCATCAGAAGAGCTGGAGGGACTAGTGCCCTCACTCATGTGCACCTGCTGCTCTGACATATTTTGGCTATCACTTTGATCAGACATGCTGCAAACTGACTGCTGACCCTGTGAATAGTTTATAGAAGAGATAGAGTGGATGAGCATCACAAAAAGCAGAGATTTTTGCAAAAAAATGATCCAAAAACTTAGTTTTAGTTTCCCACTGAAATCATCTCGGATCTACCGATTTTCAAACTCGGTGATACCGAAGCAGTTTTGGAACCTAAACTAGTGAACTCGGTAGGACCGAGTCATAGTTCGGTGGCACCGAGACTACTAGGGTTTCACAGAGTTCCAAAATCGGTCACACCGATAAGTAATTCTCGGTCAGACCGAGTCTCACTTGTGCAATGGCATAAGCCAAATCGGTGGGACCGAGTTTTTCAACTCGGTGGGTCCGAGATAGTTTTGGCGTAAACCTAAACCTAGAATTTTCGAATCAAACCTAATCTATGAGCGTTTTGACTGGATAGGAGTGTTTCAATCGTGGCTAGAATCAATATGATCACAATGTGCTAGGAATCAGATTGAGGAATAGCACAAAGATCAAGTCCATACCCTAGTTCGGCGGGGACTTGCTACGGCGGCAACGGCGGGGCAGAATTCCCGTTGACGGCGATGGAGACCAGCGACTGGAGGCGGCTGGCGGCGAGAAGATGATCCGGAGACCACGAGGGCAGAGCAGGCTATCGCGTGGGCGAAGGGGTTCGGAGAAATTTCCAAATTTTGCCCGTGACTATATATAGCCCGACCCTGTCGGTGTGACCGAGTGGAATGACTCGGTGGCACCGAGATTCATAACTGCGTGCAGTTACTGAAACTCGGTGTGACCGAAAGGTTCAAATCGGTTGCACCGAGATCGAAAACCTAGATCAACTTAATGATCTCGGTAGGACCGAAAGTGGAGTATTGGTCAGACCGAGAATCATAAAGAGGTTTTGGAAGTTTAAGTCTATGACGAATCGGGGACTCCGAGCGCTCCTCACACAAAGTGGTTCGAATCTGACTTGATCAAATTTTGTGATGCAGCATGAATAGAGTTTGAGACGAGAAAAGCATAGATAGCTAGAGGAGGTTCTTAGGCATTCTTGTCCATCCACTTGGTAAAAGAAGATAAAACCAAACAATCAAAACAACAAGTGGATGTCCTCGAATGAGTAAAATATGCAACCAGCATGCTCACACAATAAGATGGCAAATGAAATATGTGACAAGGCATGCACAACCAATTCTAGCATCTATCAAGCAATTTGCAATGACTAGGTCATCTATATATGAGTATATTTACTTAGGAGTCAAATGAGAACACTTGATCATAGGTCATACTCATCGTTTAAGCTCAAGTGGGGTTACCACTTTTACATAAAGCATTGTTTTGTTCACATCTTTAGAGTTGCTTTAGCTCAAGTCTTAGAGTAAAGCTCCCCCTAGATGTGATATCCCCCCTAAGAGGGATGAACTAACCTTGGGTTTTGTCGATGATGACTTCATGTAGATATTGAAGATGTGGATGCTCAATGTTGATGTAGATCTCTTGGAGATATCCATTTGAGTGAATTGCACTTTCAATACCTACATGGGTTAGTCCCACAAGGAACAAACAAGGATATCCATAGACATAGAGTGATGCACACAAAGATGATGTCCATGAAAACTTTTAGATTACCTTGTCCCTTGTCTTACCAACAAGAGGGTTTGTGACTCCTTGAACTAGTGCAAGATGTGGAAGTTGATTGCACTTGTTCTTGCCAAAATGATAAGAGTGAAGTATGTTGGCGGAGTCACCCTCAAGAACTCTCTAGTTCTTCTTCTTTTGGATCCACATCATCTTGATGGGAATCCTTGGAGTTGTAGTCGTACTTGATGAAGTGGAACTTGAAGTAGTCTTGGGAATCCACTTGACTAAGGTCTTAGGAGCTTCTTCAAATGCATCAATTTCCTCTTGAAGCTTGTCCTTGCCTTTTTGCTCGTAGTCTTGTGGTGGAAGATCATCTTGAGCTTGTGTCCCCTTGAAAGAAGCATACTTCTCTTGTTGAGGGACAAACTTTGTCTTGGGGTATTGATCTTCTTCCCACTCAACTCCATTGGCATTGAACTTTCGTTCAAAACCAACACCTTGATTCTTCCGGTGCATTCCTTGCTTGCGCACAATTTCCTCGAATTGCTTACTCCCGGCAAGGCTTTTGTACACTCCTTTCTCTATAATTCCCTTCAATAAGCTATTTTCTTGCTCAAGTGTAACTTGGCTAAGAGAATCATTAGTGGAATCAAGAGAACTGCTAGAAGCAACAATATTGGATTTAACATGATCATTGTTACTGCTAGAGGAAGAATCTTTCTTGTTACTAGATTTGACTTGAGGCATGTAAGTGGACAAGAGTAAACGCTTGGCAATGTACGAAGAACTTTTCTTGCGGAGATCATCATTGATTGCCTTTAAGAACTCATGCTCTTGCTCAAGATTGAGCTTTTCAAAGCGTAATTTCTCATGAGCTCTTAAAAGCTCTCGATGATCTTCGAAGATAGTGTCATGAGCTAACTTAAGAGTTTTTAGTTCTTTAGTTAGAGCCTCAATCTTCTCCTTATCATTGTCATTCGTTTTATCTTGATTAGCATGATTAATTGGTCTTTCATCATAGTATTCATCACTAGAGTTGTCAACAAGCAAATCATCACCTAACAAGTCATCTTCATCACTATTGAAATCAACATACTCGGGGTGTGTTACCTTAGGACCTTTGGCCATGAAGCATCTTCCAATTCCTTCATTTGGTGAGTCAAATATGTCGTAGGAGTTGGTTGACACAAGTGCTAGACCGGCAACACCTTCATCTTGAGTATCTTCGGAGTCGGAGTGATAACTTCTCTCGGAGTGGCTGTCGGAGTCGGAGCCGGATACCCATTCACCAACATGAGCTTGATGTCTTCGTCTTGTGTAGCTCCTTGATGATTTTTCCTTCCTTTCCGAATCCTTGCTTCTCCGTGAGTATCTTCGTTCATAACGGTCATCTCTACTCCTTCTCTCCCTTGGTGGTGATCCTTTGCTTCTTCTTTTTGGAGAATCTTCTCTTCTCTTGTAGGGAGCCGTACACTCATTGGAATAGTGTCCGGGTCTACCACAATTGTAGCAGTTTCGCTCTCGACTAGAAGATCTTTTGTCATTGTAGGACCTTGACTTGGAGCTTCTATCTTTGCTTCTACTCTTGTAGAACTTGTTGAAGTTCTTCACCATTAAGCTCAATTCTTCATTGAAGTCTTGTGTCTCACTTGATGATGTAGGGGCTTCACATGAGGCTTTATAGGCATCACTTGATTTGTTGTGAAGTTCCTCTTTATCCTTAAGTGACATCTCATGAGCAACAATTCTTCCAATCACCTCCGTTGGCTTGAGATCTTTGTAATTGGGCATCATTTGGATCAATGTGCACACGGTATCATATTTTCCATCCAAGGCTCTTAGAATCTTCTTGATGATGAATTTATCGGTCATCTCTTCACTTCCTAAGCCGGCAATCTCATTTGTGATGAGAGCAAGCCTAGAGTACATTTCAGCGACACCTTCACCATCCTTCATCTTGAACTTGTCAAGTTGGCTTTGAAGCACATCCAACTTGGATTCCTTGACGGAGTCGGTACCTTCGTGCATATCAATCAAAGTGTCCCAAATTTCCTTTGCATTCTCAAGACGGCTGATTTTGTTGAATTCTTCGGGGCACAATCCGTTGAAGAGAATATCACAAGCTTGAGCATTGTATTGCAACATCTTCAACTCATCCGCTGTAGCTTCACGGTTCGGTTCTCTCCCATCAAAGAAGTCACCTTGCAAACCAACACACACAATAGCCCAAACGGTGGGGTTATGTCCAAGAATATGCATTTTCATTTTATGCTTCCAACTAGCAAAATTAGTACCATCAAAGTAAGGACCTCTACGGTGATAATTTCCCTCGCTAGACTCCATACTCTCCTAGGTTGTGAAACCAAGGCTATGACCACCAAAAGCTATGGAGATCAAAGCAAATGGAGACCAAAGCTCTGATACCACTTGTAGGATCGAACGTATGTCTAGAGGGGGGGGGTGATTAGACTACTTGACCAAATAAAAACTTAACCTTTTCCCAATTTTAGTTATTGGCAGATTTTAGCTATTTTGGGACAAGTCAAGCAATCATCACATAATTCAAGCAAGCATGCAAAGAGTATATAGGCAGCGGAAAGTAAAGCATGCAACTTGCAAGAATGTAAAGGGAAGGGTTTGGAGAATTCAAACGCAATTGGAGACACGGATGTTTTTCCCGTGGTTCGGATAGGTGGTGCTATCCTACATCCACGTTGATGGAGACTTCAACCCACGAAGGGTAACGGTTGCGCGAGTCCACACAGGGCTCCACCCAAGGGTAACGGTTGCGCGAGTCCACACAGGGCTCCACCCACGAAGGGTCCACGAAGAAGCAACCACCCACAAAGGGTCCACGAAGAAGCAACCTTGTCTATCCCACCATGGCCATCGCCCACACAGGACTTGCCTCACCAGCGGTAGATCTTCACGAAGTAGGCGATCTCCTTGCCCTTACAAACTCCTTGGTTCAACTCCACAATCTTGTCGGAGGCTCCCAAGTGACACCTAGCCAATCTAGGAGACACCACTCTCCAAGAAGTAATAAATGGTGTGTAGGTAATGAACTCCTAGCTCTTGTGCTTCAAATGATAGTCTCCCCAACACTCAACTCTCTCTCATAGGATTTGGATTTGGTGGAAAGAAGGTTTGAGTGGAAAGCAACTTGGGAAGGCTAGAGATCAAGATTCATATGGTAGGAATGGAATGTCTTGGTCTCAACACATGAGTAGGTGGTTCTCCCTCAGAACATATGAGTTGGAATGGTGTGTGTGTTCTGATGGCTCTCTCCTAATGAATGAGGAGGAGGTGGAGGGGTATATATAGCCTCCACACAAAATCCAACCGTTACACAGTTTTCCAATCTCGGTGGGACCGAATCAATAAACTCGGTCGGACTGAAAATGTAAACCTAGTGACCGTTAGTGATTTTCGGTGGGACTGACATGCAACTCGGTAGGACCGATATGGTTAGGGTTTGGGCATAACGTAATCTCGATGAGACCGATTACACAAACTCGGTGAGACCGAATTTGGTAATTAGCTAACCAGAGAGTTGGTCAGGCAAACTCGGTGGGACCGATTTGCTCTTTCGGTGAGACCGAGTGGAACTCGGTGAGACCGAAAAGTTACAAAGGGGAAACACTAAGTTTACATTGCAATCTCGGTGGGACCGATTCGCTCTTTCGGTGAGACCGAAAAGTTAGAAAGGGAAACAGAGAGTTTGCAACCCCATCTCGGTGAGACCGAGATCCCTATCGGTAGGACCGAATTGCTAGGGTTTGGCAGTGGCTAATGACAAGTGAAACTCGGTGGCGCCGCATAGGAAGAATCGGTAGGACCGAGTTTGGCTTAGGGTTTAGGTCATATGTGGACATGGGAAAGTAGTTGAGGGTTTTGGAGCATATCACTAAGCACATGAAGCAAGAGGCTCATTAAGCAACACCTCATCCCTCCTTAATAGTATTGGCTTTTCCTAAAGACTCAATGTGATCTTGGATCACTAAAATATAAAATGAAGAGTCTTGAGCTTTTGAGCTTGAGCCAATCCTTTGTCCTTAGCATTTTGAGGGTTCCACTTTCACATCCATGCCATGCCAATCATTAAGCTTTCCTGAAATAATCATCTTGGAATAGCATTAGCTCAATGAGCTATATGTTGTTATGAATTACCAAAACCACCTAGGGATAGTTTCACTTTCAGCATCATAACCGATAACGGTAGAAACTTTACCGCCAACGAGGTAAAACTCTGGTGCAAAAACATGGGCATCAAGCTCGATTATGCTTCCGTCTATCACCCACAAACCAACGGCCAGGTCGAACGTGCAAATGGTCTTATCATGAGCGGCATTAAACCCAGACTGGTGCGGTCCCTCAAGGAATCTAACACGCACTGGGTAGAGGAGCTCGACTCCGTGCTATGGGGGCTGCGGACCACGCCAAATCGCACCACCGAATACACACCATTTTTTATGGTGTACGGCGCAGAGGCAGTTCTGCCCTGCGACATAATTCATGACTCACCTAGAGTGTGCATGTACGAAGAAAGAGAAGCCGAGCTTGATCGGCAGGACAACTTGGACGCCCTGGAGGAGGAGCGTGACGTGGCAAAAGCCCGTTCCGCATTTTATCAACAGCAGGCCCGAAGATATCAAAGCAAAGAAGTATGGGCCAAAAATTACAATGTTGGCGAACTAGTTCTACGCCTGCCGGATAAGAAAAAGGACAAACTCAAGCCCAAGTGGGAAGGTCCATTCATAATCGACCAAGTCCTGACTGGCGGGGCGTATCGCCTGCGAGATGCGTCGGATAACCGACTCGAGCTGAACCCGTGGAACGCCACCCATCTCCGAAGATTCTATGCCTAGCGCCGGACTCTGTGTTCGTCTCCTTCCTCTGTACATTTTTTGCATTTTTCTGTCTTACATTTCTCTCCTTCCCCTCTTTTCTTTTATGGCCCTTAAAGGCTCATCTAGTGACGCGCCACTCGCGCTCATTAAACCTAGGGGCTTCTTTAACAGAAGCTCATTTATACGGGCTTCACGCCCAACACATGCGTCAAACTTCCGCATGTACCTTTTTCTTCACCATTATATGCATCGATATGACTTAAGTTTTGGCCAAGCTGGGTTGCCTGGCTCCTGTGCTTACCCCTACGTTCCCGATTGTTCGGCTAGGCGGTAAAGGGAGCACCTCTGCGATTGTTACTGTCGGGTCAGCCGGATGTGTACCTCAGACTGGGTGAAGCCGAAAGCTAGCGTTCTTAAGGGAATATTCGGTCGGTGAGATAAAATATGATATTTTTACTCATTTTATGCGCCCCCAGATGCTTTTTTCTGCGTCTTTTTACGCAGTCCGGACATGCACTTTAGGGCATGCCTCCCAGCGAAAGGAACCCCTAATGGAACTATTCTCTCTGGAAGATGTTTCTTACTAACCATGTAATATAACATAACTAGTTGGGCACTTGTTTGATAAAGCACTAATGACCCCTACGCCTGGTCTCCACGCATACCACGGTTCTTATATAACCGCTATGGTATTCGAACACACTCCGGACCGTCAGGTCCCGAGGTTGAACCGAAAAGGTCGGCAATGACAAACGATCTACAATCCGGCTAGAAGGCATTACACATGTCAATTCAAAATTACATAGTCATTCTGACTGATTGTATTCCTCTTCTATACCATCTAACAGGCTGTCTAATTTACAGTACTGCTGGGAATACTTCGCGGCCAACTCTACTTGGCCGTATACTAAGCTCACAGGGATCTCCTTCCCGTCAGGCCCCACTGGTCCGACCTCGGCCATGTGGTTTGGGTCAGACTTCGTAAAATGGGTCTTCACCATGGCCCAGGCTTCCCTAGCGCCTTGTCGGCAGGCCGATATCTTCCACAACCGGAAGCGCCGCCGAGCTCCCTTCAGCTTCTCCGCAAGCTCTCCAAGGCCCTCGGGCATGGTGCGGGCAGGCCATAAGGCTTGGGCAACACCTCGCATCGCCTGCCGAATTCGCTCATGCAGTTGCATGAGTTCGGGAAGAAGGTCACCCGTAGAACCGGGCATCTCCTCTGCAGGACGACCTGTGAGCATACCTACAGACATTACTCTGTTAGTCGACTTCCTCGCCGAACTCTTTTTTTTCAAAGTTCGTTCAAGCACTTACTGAATATGCCGCGTCGAAGCCGCCGATTCTCCCTCGTGGAGTGCGACAGCTGGCCACAAACATCTTTAAGTTCGACGTCCAGCCTGGTGTTGGCATCCTGAAGATCATTCTTCTCTCGCCTCACCTTTGTCAACGTACTCTCACCGGCCTTTAGCCGGCGTAAGAGTTGTTGCTTGTCCGGATCGAGTCCGGCGCCATCTGCAATATGATTTGTCAGATTTGCACCCACACCGCACAATACTAATCTTTCGAAGTGTATCTTACCTGAGGGGGTCTCTTTGGGCTCCCCTGCTGCGGCTAGTGCGGCCTCTAGTTGGGCCTTGCACTTTTCCAGCTCCTGGGACAGTACGGTATTCTTCTCTGTTAGAAGCTGCATATTAAATGATCCTTAAATCAGTTGCTCTAACTGCTTCAAGTCTCGGGGGCTACTAGCATATATATATATATTTGACCAAAATTTTCTTAGCCGTATGTCTTTTACATACTGCTCTGTGGCTCTGGCTAAACCATTTTGAGCGGCACGGAGGTACGCATCTCCCGAATTAAAGGCATCTAAAGCCTCTTGGGAGAAACAAGCGTCGCGTAGAATTATCCGGCGACGCCTGTGGTTCATGGCACTCTCCACTTCAGAATTTGTGGCAGACAGCCTGTCTGCATCCTCTGTCGGAGGAGCATCCGGTGCGCACCTTGTGCTCACCTCCGCTTCCTGGCCAGACATTGGAGCCTGGCTGGTGGAGGCGCGATTGGCAACCTCTCCGGATGTAGTCCGGCGAGGTCTCTTCGTTCTGAAAATAGCACGAACTTTAATATGCCCTGACAGAATAACTCCAGGGAAACAGAGGGTGCACTATACCTTTGCGCCGGCATCTCAGTCCAGACTTCATTCCTTTTTGCCCCACGGGGCCCTGCGGCCCCTCATTGGCTAGCCGCCGCAGGTTCGGCCTCCTGCCTCGGAAATCTCCCCTGCAAAACATGGTTGTCGTCAGAAACACCGGGCTACGTGAGGGTGGAATCTCTTTCAAGGGAATAAGACCCCGGTTTCTGTCACCTGGGAGGCCGGGATTAACCCTGGGTAATCCGCGTAATGGCTACCAAGGTATTGTCCTTGCTTAGCTGATGGAACACCCCGTCGATAAGCTCCACCGATATGTCCGGATCCTCTTCGGAGTCCGGATTGAGGGACCGTTCTGGGTCCTCGGGCTGTGGAGGGCGGCTGCTTATATCCTTTACCTCCTGTCGCAGTTCCTGCATTGAAGTCGTTAGACTATCTATCTAACCATGGGAGTATAAAACAAACGGGCAAGCGCAATTGTTCACTTACCCAACTTGGAGGATCGTACATACTGAATCCGGCCTGCGGGTTGACGCGGAGGAATTCCTCCTTTTCTCCCTTGTACAAAGAGGATAAGATCTTTACTAAGGCGGCGGTTGAGGCCGGCCCCTTACGACCGTAACGTGTGGCATCATCCTCCCCGTTGAAATCCCACATGGGGTGGCCTCTATATTGAAGCGGCTGCACCCCCCCGCATAATGCATGCGGCCATGACTTCAATCATGGTTAGTCCGGAATGAGCCAACAGTCTTATCCGGCCCATCAGGTAAAGGACGTCTCTGTCGCTTTCTCTCTGAGAGCTCCACGGACGCCAGCTCAAGCGTTTCTTCAATGGAGCACTGTTGAATTCAGGGAGACCGACCCGGATAGGGTCCGGTAGCGGGACGTCATCTATATAAAACCATTCCGAAGGCCAGTCCTCGGACGCCTTCTTTGGGGTTCCGGATAGGTATCCGGTCCCGGAGATGCGCCATACTTCGGCTCCACCCACTTGGTATATAGACCCCTTTTGAGAACGAGGCACCAGGCAGAATAACCTCTTCCACAGCGCGAAATGAGCCTCAACGCCTAAAAATAGCTCGCAAAGGGCGACGAAACCCGCAATATGCAATACGAAGGCGGGCGTGAGATTGTGCAGCTGGAGGCCGTAGAACTCCAGAAGCCCGCGAAGAAAGGGATGAATTGGAAATTCCAGTCCCCTTATTAGATAGGGGACGAGGCACACCCGCTCTCCTTTAGAAGGATTGGGGGTGCTCTCCGCTTGTTTTCCGCCATTGTAGGTGGCGAGACCGGCTCGGACCGGGACCATGTATGCCTGAGGGAGAAATCCCTTGGCCTGAAGCGACACTAACTCGCTATGCGGGATGGTGCAACTCTCCCAGTCACCGGGTTTGGGACCGGAGGGGCGAGGGGAGGAACTGCGACGGCTGGTCATGTTGGAATGGACCTTTGCTGGAAGCGCTCTGATGATAACTCGCGGAAAGGAGAAGATGTGGTTTGGACCTAAATCCCCATCCCGTTAAATAGGCGGCTCGTTTATACGGCTAGGGGTGTGGATGTAAAAACGCCCCGGATTTTCGCATTCGTTTGACACGTGGAAGACGACCATTATTGGGCGTGGAAGCCGAGGAGCACTACATTACAAAAATCGGACATTATTCCTAAAGGTACACAAGATTTGGAGAAAAACCCGCCTTGCAATGCCGAACAATCTGAGCGCCGGACTCATCATCATGAGGCCTGGTTTGGGGGCTACTGAGGGAGTCCTGGATTAGGGGGTGTTCGGGTAGCCGGACTATACCTTCAGCTGGACTCCAGGACTATGAAGATACAAGATTGAAGACTTCGTCCCGTGTCCGGATGGGACTTTCCTTGGCGTGGAAGGCACGCTTGGCGATGCGGATATTCAAGATCTCCTACCATTGTAACCGACTCTATGTAACCCTAACCCTATCCGGTGTCTATATAAACCGGAGGGTTGTAGTCCGTAGGCAATCAACTCCATATACAACAATCATACCATAGGCTAGCTTCTAGGGTTTAGCCTCCTTGATCTCGTGGTAGATCTACTCTTGTACTACCCATATCATCAATATTAATCAAGCAGGACGTAGGGTTTTACCTCCAACAAGAGGGCCCGAACCTGGGTAAAACATCATGTTCCCTGCCTCCTGTTACCATCCGGCCTAGACGCATAGTTCGGGACCCCCTACCCAAGATCCGCCGGTTTTGACACCGACACCCCCCCTCTCCGCACAGTTCTCAGACCCTCTCGCGCGCGTCCGAAAGTTGTCCCGAATCCGACCCGGGTTGTTACCGATGGATCCGGATCATCCCCTAACATCCCTAAAACATCTCCGTTTATTTGTTGGACTCCCCAACCTAATCATCTTTAGCGTCCGATCTAAATCGGAGGGTCATTCTAGCCCCTTCCTAAATTTCTTTTGCTATAAAAGAGGTCCAACCCTAAAACCTAGGGAGCTGTCCTATCCACCCGTGCCCGCCACCGCCACTGTTCTCTCGGGATCCTTCCCTGATCCAGTTAGCCAGTCCCCTCCCTCCTAATTTTTCAGCGTCGGCCAATGCCCACCAAAATCGAACAAACCAGAAGCAGCGCTCGATCTCCCTCATCCCCAACCACACTCGATCCCCCTCCTGCTCTACCTAGCTCACACGATCCAAGGAGAGGAAATCCTCCTCGCGCACCCGAAGAGGAGTTTCCTCTGGAGATCCTCCTGTACGCTCCCTCTGCTCGGCCTCGTCGTCGTTTCACTGCCACCGACAAGCTTCGGTGAGCAGCGGGCCAAACACGCCTCCTTCCCTGCCCTCTCACTCTCTCTGCACCTGATGCTCCTAACCCTGTCGCATCTCTGTCCAGGAGCGCCGACGTCCACAACCGCAGCCCCATGCGCCTCCATCTCCCGTGGCCAGCCGAGCCTCCCTGCCGCCTCGCCGCTCCGGTGACCACCTCCAGCAGGAGCCTCCCTGCCGCCTCGCCGCTCTGGTGACCACCTCCAGCAAGAGCCTCCATGGCGCCTGCCATTTCGAGCTCCAAGCCCCAGATGTAAAGTCCCCGTCCTTCGCCGCCACGAAGGCCATCCGACGAGCGCCAAGCCACCGTCCCAAGGCCAAGCTGTCGTCTTGTCTCCACTGCGCCTCGACCACTGATGTCTACTACACAACCTTCTTCTTGTAGACGTTGTTGGGCCTCCAAGTGCAGAGGTTTGTAGAACAGTAGCAAATTTCCCTCAAGTGGATGACCTAAGGTTTATCAATCCGTAGGAGGTGTAGGATGAAGATGGTCTCTCTCAAGCAACCCTGCAACCAAATAACAAAGAGTCTCTTGTGTCCCCAACACACCCAATACAATGGTAAATTGTATAGGTGCACTAGTTCGGCGAAGAGATGGTGAAACAAGTGGTATATGGATAGTAGATAAAGGTATTTGTAATCTGAAAATATAAAAACAGCAAGGTAACTAATGATAAAAGTGAGCGTAAACGGTATTGCAATGCGTGGAAATAAGGCCTAGGGTTCATACTTTAGCTAGTGTAAGTTCCCTCAACAATACTAACATAATTGGATCACATAACTATCCCTCAACATGCAACAAAGAGTCACTCCAAAGTCACTAATAGCGGAGAACGAACGAAGAGATTATGGTAGGGTACGAAACCACCTCAAAGTTATTCTTTCCAATCAATCCGTTGGGCTATTCCTATAAGTGTCACAAACAGCCCTAGAGTTCGTACTAGAATAACACCTTAAGACACAAATCAACCAAAACCCTAATGTCACCTAGATACTCCAATGTCACCTCAAGTATCGGTGGGTATGATTATACGATATGCATCACACAATCTCAGATTCATCTATTCAACCAACACAAAGGACCTCAAAGAGTGCCCCAAAGTTCTACCAGAGAATCACGACGAAAACGTGTGCCAACACTTATGCATAGGTTCATGGGCGGAACCTGCAAGTTGATCACCAAAACATACATCAAGTGAATCACATGATATCCCATTGTCACCACAGATATCCACGGCAAGACATACATCAAGTGTTCTCAAATCTTTAAAGACTCAATCTGATAAGATTACTTCAAAGGGGAAACTCAATTCATTACAAGAGAGTAGAGGGGGGAAGAAACATCTTAGGATCCAAATATAATAGCAAAGCTCGCGATACATCAAGATCGTATCATCTCAAGAACACGAGAGAGAGAGAGAGATCAGACACATAGCTACTGGTACATACCCTCAGCCCCGAGGGAGAACTACTCCCTCCTCGTCATGGAGAGCACCGGGATGATGAAGATGGCCACCGGAGAGTGATTGCCCCCTCCGGCAGGGTGCCAGAACAGGTCTAGATTGGTTTTCGGTGGCTACGGAGGCTTCTAGCGGTGGAACTCCCGATCTATTATGCTCACGGATGTTTTTAGGGTGTATGGAGATATATAGGCGGAAGAAGTACTTCAGGGGGGCCACGAGGGTGGAGGGCGCGCCCAGGGGGGTGGGTGCGCCCCCCTGCCTCGTGGCCTCCTTGCAGGTCCCCCGACGTGCACTCCAAGTCCTCTGGGCTTCTTTCATTCCAAAAATGAGTTCCGTGAAGTTTCAGGTCAATTGGACTCCGTTTGATTTTCCTTTTCTTCAAAACCCTAAAACAGGGTAAAAACAGAAACTGGCACTGGGCTCTGGGTTAATAGGTTAGTCCCAAAAATGATATAAAAGTGTATAATAAAGCCCATAAACATTCAAAACAGTAGATAATATAGCATGGAGCAATCAAAAATTATAGATATGTTGGAGCCATATCAGCATCCCCAAGCTTAATTCCTGCTCGTCCTCGAGTAGGTAAATGATAAAAACAGAATTTTTGATGCGGAGTGCTACTTGGCATAATTTCAATGTAATTCTTTTTAATTGTGGCATGAATATTCAGATCCATAAGATTCAAGACAAAAGTTCATATTGACATAAAAATGATAATACTTCAAGCATACTAACTAAGCAATTATGTCTTCTCAAAGTAACATGGCCAAAGAAAGTTCATCCCTACAAAATCATATAGTTTAGTCATGTTTCATTTTCGTCACACAAGAATGCTCTCATCATGCACAACCCCGATGACAAGCCAAGCAATTGTTTCATACTTTAGTAATCTCAAACTCATAAGCTTTCACGCAATACATGAGCGTGAGCCATGGATATAGCACTATGGGTGGAATAGAATATAATGAGGGGGGGGGGGTTATGTGGAGAAGACAAAAAGGAGAAAGTCTCACATCAACGAGGCTAATCAATGGGCTATGGAGATGCCCACCGATTGATGTTAATGCAAGGAGTAGGGATTGCCATGCAACGGATGCAGTAGAGCTATAAATGTATGAAAGCTCAACAAAAGGAACTAAGTGGGTGTGCATCCAACTTGCTTGCTCACGAAGACCTAGGGCACTTGAGGAGGCCCATTGTTGGAATATACAAGCCAAGTTCTATAATGAAAATTTCCCACTAGTATATGAAAGTGACTAAACAAGAGACTCTCTATCATGAAGATTATGGTGCTACTTGGAAGCACAAGTGTGGTAAAAGGATAGTAACATTGTCCCTTCTCTCTTTTTCTCTCACTTTTTATTTGGCCTTTCTTTTTTATGGCCTTTCTCTTTTTTTGGGCCTTCTCTTTTTTACGGCCTTTCTCTTTTTTTATTCCTCACTTGGGACAATGCTCTAGAAAATGATGATCATCACACTTCTATTTATTTACAACTCAATAATTACAACTCGATACTAGAACAAAGATGACTCTATATGAATGCCTCCGACGGTGTACCGGGATTGCGATGAATCAAGTGTGACATGTATGAAAAATTATGGACGGTGGCTTTGCCACAAATACGATGACAACTACATGATCATGCAAAGCAATATGACAATGATGATGCATGTCATAATAAATGGAATGGTGGAAAGTTGCATGGCAATATATCTCGGAATGGCTATGGAAATGCCATAATAGGTAGGTATGGTGGCTGTTTTGAGGATGATATAAGGAGGTTTATGTGTGATAGAGCGTATCATATCACGGGGTTTGGATGCACCGGCGAAGTTTGCACCAACTCTCAATGTGAGAAAGGGCAATGCACGGTACAGAAGAGGCTAGCAAGGATGGAAGGGTGAGAGTGCATATAATCCATGGACTCAACATTAGTCATAAAGAACTCACATACTTATTGCAAAAATCTACAAGTCATCAAAAACCTCGGCACTACACGCATGCTCCTAGGGGGATAGATTGGTAGGAAAAGACCATCGCTCGTCCCCGACCGCCACTCATAAGGAGGACAATCAAATAACACCTCATGTTTCAAATTTGTTACACAACGTTTACCATACGTGCATGCTACGGGACTTGCAAACCTGAACACAAGTATTTCTCAATTTCACAACTACTCAACTAGCACGACTTTGATATTATTACCTCCATATCTCAAAACAATCATTAAGCATCAAACTTCTCTTAGTATTCAATACTCCATATGGAAGTTTTTACTAATCTTGTATACCTAGCATATTAGGATTTTAAGCAAATTACCATGCTATTTAAGACTCTCAAAATAATCTAAGTGAAGCATGAGAGTTCATATATTTCTTCAAAATAAAACTACCACCATGCTCTAAAAGATATAAGTGAAGCACTAGAGCAAATGACAAACTACTCCGAAAGATATAAGTGAAGATCAATGAGTAGTTGAATAATTATGCAACTATGTGAAGACTCTCTAACATTTAAGAATTTCAGATCTTGGTATTTTATTCAAACAGAAAGCAAACCAAAAGAAAATGGCATTCTAAGAATGGCAAACATCATTTGAAGAAGAAAAAACTTAGGATCAACCGAAACTAACCGATAGTTGTTGAAGAAGAAAGGCGGGATGCCAACCGGGGCATCCCCAAGTTTAGATGCTTGAGACTTCTTGAAATATTATCTTGGGGTGCCTTGGGTATCCCCAAGCTTGAGCTTTTGTGTCTCCTTAATTCCTCTGATATCAAGGTCTCCCTACATCTCAAAAGCTTCATCCACACAAAACTCAACAAGGACTCGTGAGATAAGTTAGTATAAACCATTGCCAAAACCTTATCATACTATGCTGTAGAAAATCCCTAAAATTATTATTATAAATTGAATACTAAATTCCTATGCATATTTAATAGTCCTATCCTCAAATAGAATCATTAAAGAAGCAAACATATGCAAACAATGCAAACATAACAGCAATCTGCCTAAACAGGACAGTCTGTAAAGAATGCAGCAACATCCATACTTCCCTAGCTCCAAAAATCATGAAAGAAAATTCCCACTGTAGTAAATTTATCATAGCTTAATATTCAAAAGGTTTCAACATTTTATCACATTCTGACTTTTCTAGGGAATTATTGCAATAGCGGTAAACTTTCTGTTTTCAAACAGCAACATGTGGACTTCTAACATAAGCATAGTAAAGGCTATCAATGCCACTTCTATTGAAATAAAAGATGCAAGACATTGTTCTAAATAACAGAAAGCAAATCCTAACAAAATAAATTGATGCTCCAAGCAAAACACATATCATGTGGTAAATAAAAATATAGCTCCAAGTAAAGTTACCGATGAACGAAGACGAAAGAGGGGATGCCTTCCGGGGCATCCCCAAGATTAGGCTCTTGGTTGTCCTTGAATATTACCTTGGGGTTCCTTGTGCATCCCCAAGCTTAGGCTCTTGCCACTCCTTATTCCATAGTCCATCGAATCTTTACCCAAAACTTGAAAACTTCACAACACAAAACTTAACAGAAAACTCGTAAGCTCCCTTAGTATAATAAATCACCACTTCAAGGTACTGTAATGAACTCATTCTTTATTTATATTGGTTTTAAACCTACTGTATTCCAACTTCTCTATGGTTTATAAACTATTTTACTAGCCATAGATTCATCCAAATAAGTAAACAACACATGAAAAACAGAATCTGTCAAAAACAGAACAGTCTGTAGTAATCTGGATCAAACGTATACTTCTGGAACTCATAAAATTCTCAAATAAATTTCTGGACGTGAGGAATTTATCTATTAATCATATGAAAAAAGAATTAACTAAATATCACTTTCCAAATAAAAATGGCAGCAATTCTCGTGAGCGCTAAAATTTCTGTTTTTTACAGCATGATCAACAAGACTTTCCCCAAGTCTTCCCAAAGGTTCTACTTGGCACAAACACTAATTAAAAGCGTAAAACCACATCTAAGCAGAGGCTATATGAATTATTTATTACTAAACAGTAACAAAAGGCAAGGAACAAAAGTAAAGTTGGGTTGCCTCCCAACAAGCGCTATCGTTTAACGCCCCTAGCTAGGCATGATGATTTCAATGATGCTCACATAAGAGATAAGAATTGTAACATAAAGAGAGCATCTTGAAGAATATTACTAGCACATTTAAGTCTAAACCACTTCCTATGCATAGGGATTTTGTGAGCAAACAACTTATGGGAGCAATAATCAACTAGCATAGGAAGGTAAAACAAGAATAACTTCAAAACTTTAAGCACATAGAGAGGAAACTTGATATTATTGCAATTCCTACAAGCATATGTTCCTCCCTCATAATAATTTTCAGTAGCATCATGAATGAATTAAACTATATAACCAGCACTTAAAGCATTATTTTCATGATCTAGAAGCATAGAAATTTTATTACTCTCCACATAAGCGATTCTTCTCATTCGGAATAGTGGGAGTATCATAAGAAACTCGAATACTATAAATTGTTTCCACATTAAAAGAGTAATGTTAATAAAAAGGGTAATCATAATCATGACAAATTTTATAAATATAATCATCACTACTTTTTATAGCATAAGTATCATCACATTAATCATCATAAGTAGGAGGCATGCTATCATCATTATAAATTTGCATATCAAAACTTGGGGGACTAAAAATATCGTCATTAAACATAGCTTCCCCAAGCTTAGGACAAACATTAATTGCAGAAAATATATTCTCAAAAACATCATCTTCATCAAACATAGCATCCCCAAGATTGGGCCTTTTCATATCATAAGCATAATCACTCTCATAATTAATAGTATGGATAGCACCAACAGTATAGCAATTATCATATTCTTCCAAGCAAGTGCCAAAAAGATTTTCAAGATCATAAGAAGTATCATTATCTTCCACAATTATATTTTCATGAGGCACAATAGTAATGGGAGAACCATTATTTGGGAGGGGTACCTTTTTACCTCTCTTCCTTTTTCTTTTCTTCTTCTTCTTCACCACATCATGTGTGGGTTCAATCCTCTTTTTGGAGCTCCTTATTAATGAGATTGGTTGAATAGGAGGCTCCTCCTCGTTACCTGATTCATCATAAGAAATAATAGGAGGTATTGGGAAGTCTCTTCCCTTTCATTAGTATTCTCTTCATCTTCTATTTGTTTTCTTTTCTTTATGTAATTGGCAATATAAGGATTTTCAATGCAATTCACCGCACAATACATATAAATTTCCTCTAGGTCAAAATGAAGAACTCTTTCAAGGGCAAATTTTGGAATATCCTTAGTTATACGTTTCATTTCTTCGTAGTCCATAAGCAAACTAAGTTCATTATAATGTGCAAGGGAAATCAAGTCATCACAATTTTTGGACACGATTAGATCATGAAACAATTTACATCGGATAATTAAATGACCACGTTCATTACAAAGCTCACAAGTATGGCCAAGAAAATTTAAATTTTCAGCACAATCATCTAGCTCTTCTTGCGACAATTTAGTTTCTAGGTACTTATGCTTCTTGCAATATCTATCTTCTCTATTTGGTGTGTACTTACAAACCCAATGCACTCCACAAAAGTTGACATGTTTATAGGAGACATTTTCATCATAACTAGTGCAATCATCATTAGTGTCATGGATATTCAAAGAATTTGTACTAACAACATTGCAATCATGCTCATCATTCAAATATTTAGTTTCAAACATTCTAATGCATTCTTCTTCTAGCACTTGAGCACAATTTTCCTTTCCATCATACTCACGAAAGATATTAAAAAGATGAAGCGTATGAGGCAAACTTAATTCCATTTTTTTGTAATTTTCTTTTATAAACTAGACTAGTGATCAAACAAGAAACTAAAAGACTCGATTGCAAGATCTAAAGATATACCTTCAAACGCTAACCTCCCCGGCAACGGCGCCAGAAAAGAGCTTGATGTCTACTACACAACCTTCTTCTTGTAGACGTTGTTGGGCCTCCAAGTGCAGAGGTTTGTAGAACAGTAGCAAATTTCCCTCAAGTGGATGACCTAAGGTTTATCAATCCGTAGGAGGCGTAGGATGAAGATAGTCTCTCTCAAGCAACCCTGCAACCAAATAACAAAGAGTCTCTTGTGTCCCCAACACACACAATACAACGGTAAATTGTATAGGTGCACTAGTTCGGCGAAGAGATGGTGAAACAAGTGGTAAATGGATAGTAGATAAAGGTATTTGTAATCTGAAAATATAAAAACAGCAAGGTAACTAATGATAAAAGTGAGCGTAAATGGTATTGCAATGCATGGAAATAAGGCCTAGGGTTCATACTTTCGCTACTATAAGTTCCCTCAACAATACTAACATAATTGGATCACATAACTATCCCTCAACATGCAACAAAGAGTCACTCCAAAGTCACTAATAGCGGAGAACGAACGAAGAGATTATGGTAGGGTACGAAACCACCTCAAAGTTATTCTTTCCAATCAATCCGTTGGGCTATTCCTATAAGTGTCACAAACAGCCCTAGAGTTCGTACTAGAATAACACCTTAAGACACAAATCAACCAAAACCCTAATGTCACCTAGATACTCCAATGTCACCTCAAGTATCCATGGGTATGGTTATACGATATGCATCACACAATCTTAGATTCATCTATTCAACCGACACAAAGGACCTCAAAGAGTGCCCCAAAGTTCTACCGGAGAATCACGACGAAAACGTGTACCAACCCCTATGCATAGGTTCATGGACGGAACCCGCAAGTTGATCACCAAAACATACATCAAGTGAATCACGTGATATCCCATTGTCACCACAGATATCCACGGCAAGACATACATCAAGTTTTCTCAAATCTTTAAAGACTCAATCTGATAAGATTACTTCAAAGGGGAAACTCAATTCATTACAAGAGAGTAGAGGGGGGAAGAAACATCATAGGATCCAAATATAATAGCAAAGCTCGTGATACATCAAGATCGTATCATCTCAAGAACACGAGAGAGAGAGAGATCAAACACATAGCTACTGGTACATACCCTTAGCCCCGAGGGAGAACTACTCCCTCCTCGTCATGGAGAGTATCGGGATGATGAAGATGGCCACCGGAGAGGGATTGCCCCCTCCGGCAGGGTGCCGGAATGGGTCTAGATTGGTTTTCGGTGGCTACGGAGGCTTCTGGCGACGTAACTCCCATTCTATTATGCTCACAATTGTTTTTAGCGTATATGGAGATATATAGGTGGAAGAAGTATGTCAGGGGGCCACGAGGGGCCCACGAGGGTGGAGGGCGCGCCCAGGGGGGTGGGCGCGCCCCCTGCCTTGTGGCCTCCTCGCAGGTCCCCCGACGTGCACTCCAAGTCTTCTAGGCTTCTTTCCTTCCAAAAATGAGTTCCGTGAAGTTTCATGTCAATTGGACTCCGTTTGGTTTTCATTTTCTTTGAAACCCTAAAACAGGGTAAAAACAGAAACTAGCACTGGGCTCTGGGTTAATAGGTTAGTCCCAAAAATGATATAAAAGTGTATAATAAAGCCCATAAACATTCAAAACAGTAGATAATATAGCATGGAGCAATCAAAAATTATAGATATGTTGGAGATGTATCAACCACTTGGTCCGGCCGCCCATCCTCGGCCGTCCGTTTTGGTTGTTCCAAACCATCGTCGGGGCACCTCCTTGTCGCCGGTGAGATGCCCTGCTGCTCCTGCGTTTTCATTGCACCTTCCCAGCCTCACATCTTCCTCTTTCTTGGCGTCCCGATGCAACACCCGGAGGATGCCAAGCTGCCGAGGCACCTCCCCAACACCCTGCTTCGCCTGGATCCGGATGAGTCCGTGCCTCCCCTACCGTCGGCGCCGCCAAGTCCTGCCGCCGCTGCTGCTTGCTCTGTCGAAGACGACCAGCACCCGTCTGTGCCAGCGGCATCTTTGACCGCTTTAGTACACACGGCACCCATGCGCCCATGCCTGGCCTAATCTCGCTCGTCCGGCCCAGCCACGCTGGCCTGCTGCTCCCTTCTCCACTGACGGGCCAAGGCCCACTGGGTGAGGCCACACCCTAGCGCCCCTCCTCTTGTTTTTTTCACCTATTGGGCCAACCAGATTCGGCCCACGTATGTTTTTTTAGCGTCTGCAAATTTTTCTATTTATCCAGAGAACTCCAGTTTTGCAGAAAAACCCCTAAACTTCATGCATATAATAACTCCACAACCGTGCATCGGTTTAAAATGTTCTATATATTTAACTTGCTTAGAATTTCTTCTAGTTTCATAATTTGCAACTTTCATCCATGTTTAGCATGCTTAAACTTTCGGTTTGCTTTAATTTGAGTAAATGCCATGTTAAAATGATTTATCTCTAACTATTTAACCGTAGCTCCATTTTAAATAAATTATATATGTAAATGGGGTACAAAAAAGCATAGTTTAACATGATGGCATTACTTTGCATGTTTAACAACTCTAAAATATGATTTAGGGAAGAACAGTACCAAATCTAATATATGCTCATGAGGATTTTTGGGACTTGTTGCTTGTTGTTCCGGCCTCATTTAAACTTGCCTAGATATGTAGTTTTTATATGCTTCACCTTTTGCCATGTTTAACAACATTTAATATTGTTGAGTACATAACCGAGAGAGAACTAAATAAGTCATGTGGTGTTTCGTTAATATGCAACTCGTTGCATATTGAGCTCCACTAGGGAACGAGGGTCTCCAGACTTGCCTGCCTGCGGCCCACGGCGTGGCTCTGCGAGCGGGCCTGTACGACCCATCTTCACCAACAAGCACTCAAGACCCTCGCGAGGGGCCAAGCCTCGCGAGGCGGATGACACAAGACCTCCTTGGGAGCGGCCTCACCAGGCTGGCTCGCGAGGAGCGGAGAGTTCAAGGCAAGGTAAACCTCGCGAGGTTTCAATGACGTGAGCCATGACGATCAAGATCAGGCAGGCGCCAGGCGGGCGCCAGCGCACATAGTGTCCTTGTTTCCTCTTTGGTGCTAAGGAAGCAAGCGCAGGCACGGAGTACCGAGGCATCAAGCAAAGGTTTCCATATTATTGCAAAGAGACCAAGACCAGCAGGACGGCAAGACGGAGGTCACCATGGAGCCCAAGGCGGCGTCACCACCAGAGCCTTTTCCAGGCGAAGACTGCTTTTGTCAGGATAAGTTGTACTAGATGTCCCCTTTCAAATTGTCCATTGTTGGCTCCCTTCCCGCTCAACATTTGGGAAGACTAGGGCCTCTGTAAATAGGACTAGCCACCACCATAGCTGGGGAGGGGAGAAGAGATCCGAACAACCACAAGTTCACCAAGCACAAGAACACCTCGCCTCAGGAGGCTGTTCTTCCCCTTGTACTGTTCATCCTCAGCCCAAGAGGCAATCCACCACACCACACTGGAGTAGGGTATTACACCACAACGGTGGCCCGAACCAGTATAAATCTTGTGTCCTTTGTGTTGCGAGTTCGTCGAGTTAGCCCGTGAGATCTTAGCGAAGCTAGGACGTGGATCAGTAGGGGGAGATCTTCGCGCGTGCCCCAGTGTTTGAACCTTGAGGGTTTTGCCGGAATCCAAGATCCGACATTTGGCGCTCCTGGTAGGGGTGTGTCGGAGCTCTCCTTCCACCAGCCAATCCGCTCGTTGATCCTTCGGTGCTCCGCGGCTCCGAGGTCAGGCGACTCAAGAGCCGATACCGACCGCTGGGCGGCCTGGCCGGCCAGGGCGGTGCCGTCTGCCCAAGAAGACCTCAACCCCGCGCCTCAGGCAGCACGCGCACCGCCAAACACCACAGGGCGTGGGCGGCGCGGTCACTCAACCTCTTCTATTACTCCACGACAGGCGCGAGCTGCTGTAAGGGCCGCAAGCCATGCCGCGACGATGACGCCGCACACCCGAAGGGAGCAGGCAAACATGCGGGCTGCACTCACAGTGGCGCGGGAGTTGCTGCAGTGCCGGCTGATGGAGAGCGGTCGGGATGCTTTGCTAGAGCGCGCCGCCGAGCTCTTGGACGCCGTGGCTTTAGGAGCGCCACCCTTCTGTTCTCTGCTCACGCCACAAGCTGCAGCCGGGTCGCATGGCGGACCACGCTACGCCCGCGTGCCTACAAGCGCACCACCAGGCTTCATCGACACCAGCGCAACCAACATAGCTGCACGCCCGCTCGCGCCCGTGCCACCTCCGCTGGGCGCGAGCACGAGCGCTGCCACCTATGGTCCGGGCGAGATGCAACCCTACCATCCTCGAGGCGGCACGCTAGGTCGGGCGACATGGAGTGTGGGGCACTACGGCGAGGTCTTTGAGGCGGCGGCCTCGGAGGCCTACGTGCCCCGCATGGTGGACCAGGAGTACATGCTGGAAGATGACCATGGCTCGTTCCTCGAGCCGGGCTGGGAGGAGGAGGCGCTAGAAGCCGGCGCCTTTGAGGACCCCTCCGGAAGCCTCGCCAACTGCGCCGACGACAATAGCTATAGGGTACCACTAATTCCCCAGGAGCAGGCTTACGCTAACCATGGTGCACAGGGGGATCAGGTCGCAGTAGCAGATGGCGGTCCCAGCTCGTCGGCCTCCCTCCCGCCAGGGGGGCACGCTGGGGGCTGCAGGAAGGAAGCTGGGACGAAGGCCCTTGTCGGTGTCAAACCGGCGGATCTCGGGTAGGGGGTCCCGAACTGTGCGTCTAAGGCGGATGGTAACAGGAGGCAGGGGACACAAAGTTTTACCCAGGTTCGGGCCCTCTTGATGGAGGTAAAACCCTACGTCCTGCTTAATTAATATTGATGATATGGGTAGTACAAGAGTAGATCTACCACGAGATCAGAGAGGCTAAACCCTAGAAGCTAGCCTATGGTATGATTGTATGTTGTAGTTGTTGTGTCCTACGGACTAAAACCCTCCGGTTTATATAGACACCGGAGAGGGTTAGGGTTACACAAGGTCGGTTACAAAGGAGGAGATATCCATATCTGTACTGCCTAGCTTGCCTTCCATGCTAATTAGAGTCCCATCCGGACACGAGACGAAGTCCTCAATTGCATCTTCATAGTCCAACAGTCCGGCCAAAGAATATAGTCCGGCTCTCCGGAGACCCCCTAATCCAGGACTCCCTCGGTAGCCCCTGAACCAGGCTTCAATGACGATGAGTCCGGCGCGCAGTATTGTCTTCGACATTGCAAGGCGGGTTCCTCCTCCGAATACATCACGGAAGGATTTGAATACAAGGATAGTGTCCGACCCTGCAAAATAAGTTCCACATACCACCGTAGAGAGAATAATATTTCCACAAATCTAATCTGTTGACATGTTTCGGCAACACGACATTATGCCACGGCCCGGTAATTATTCGAACCATTTTTCTTCAACCAACCTCACACATAACGCGAGGCGGTTTCTTGACACGTCTTGTCAAAGCAGAGATCGTGTTCCCCTAATTACGGGATTCTCATCAATATGGTCGCGGGTAACCCAACCGTATATAGGACTCCTAGATTATATGCAAGTCCCAAACGGCTATGGAGAGGACGCTTGATATTCACCCTCTTTATAAAGAGACAAGGCTTTTACTTTTTTCCCTCCCGTGCTCGATCGAATCCTTCCCCCGCCTCGAGTTCTAACACCCAAAGCCCAGGTCAGGTGCTCCGGATCTTCAATCATGTCCGGATCTAGCCTTCAAGGCCGGTGGATTCCCTCCTCCGTTACGGAAGAAGACATCAAGAAGTTGAGGGAGGCCAGATATCTGACCGCCGAGGTTTCGCATCGGCTGCCTGCTGAGGGCAGGTCGTCCCTACTCCTGAACCCAACGAAGACGTCGTGTTCATCTCCCACTTCCTCCGAGGTCTAGGCCTCACTCTGGATCCCTTCGTTAGGGGGTTGATGTTTTATTACGGGCTAGATTTCCACGATCTGGCCCCGGACTCTTTTCTCCACATCTCATCATTTATTGTTGTATGTGAGGCCTTCCTCCGCATTACCCCTCACTTCAGCCTATGGCTCAAGACCTTTGATGTGAAGTCGAAGATGGTCGAGGGGCAGCATGTAGCGTGCGGAGGCGTATTAATAAGCAAGATTGCCGGAGCTCCATGGCCAAAGGGTTCTATTCCAGAGGTGTCCGGATTATGGCAACGGGAGTGGTTTTACATCACAGCTCCCAGAAGTGCCAAGTGGGTGGCTGCCCCTACTTTCTACTCAGGCCCTCCACCACAACTGATGTCATGGATTAGCAGAGGGCCGAGCTAGGGTCCCACCTAGGACGTGCCTGTACTACAAAGCCGCATTCAAAATCTCTTCGAAGGAGATTTCAGTTTGATTATGGTAATGCAAGTCATGCTGGTTCGACGAATCCAGCCATGCAAACGCCGGCCTCTTCGCATGTGGGAGTTCAACCCAGAAGGACCGCGCGCTATTCAGGATTTCCTCGGCCTAACGCACGAGGAGATGTATAGATCATTCTTCGGACCCCAGATAGAGTGTCCGGATACTACCGAGGACGTGGGCCTGAGCAGTAACCGCACCGCTGACCAAGTAAGTTATCCTCTAGACGAACACACCGTCTTTCATTTATCATGACGTTATTCTGAGAAATCGCTCTTTGACCAGGACTGGATAACAAAGGCGAAGATGATTCAGTGTTAGGCCCCCCTTCCTGAGGGTTTGGAAAATCCTGTACTGGAAAAGATGCTCGATC
The DNA here is from genome assembly GCF_056163025.1 of Triticum urartu. Classification (NCBI taxonomy): domain Eukaryota; kingdom Viridiplantae; phylum Streptophyta; class Magnoliopsida; order Poales; family Poaceae; genus Triticum; species Triticum urartu. The sequence goes on from NC_141875.1 coordinate 564,807,660, forward strand.
TAGCACCTTGCCCGGAGCCCTCAAAGGAAGACAAAGGGGAGAATAATGAGCGCGAAAGTGGGCCTCCACCGCTACCTATTTCGACCAAGGGAATGAGCACCTCCGTGAGGGAGGATAACCGAGGGGAGGAATCGGACATTCTCTCACCCCGGGGAAGGAAGAGGACTACCTCTGAAGATCCGGAAACCAAGGTTTCCAAGCGGGAGAAGAAATCTCCACCAGAGGGTCCTGCCTTGGAGGGTGCTCTTGCCGCACAAAGTCCGCGCGGGGATCAGCCCTCTAACGAGCTGTAAGTAATTAAAAAGTACTTTAATAGTGAAGATATATTACCTTACCTTTGAGGAAAATAACCGAAGTATTTATCTTGCAGTTCGGATCTTTGCCCTTCTCAGCAGAGCTCGTCTTCAGGGGATCTTCTTCCGGAGATGATGGAGAGCAAAACGCCTCCCCCGGACTCCTCCGCTCAAGAAGCGGGCGACCTTGAAGTGTCGTCACGGAGGTCCTCTCCGGATCCGGTGAGGCCAGAAGATAATCCTATAGTCACCCGAAGTCCCCAGCATCCGGCTCTTGAAGAGAGCAAACAGAAGAGTCCGACACCGTCTGGTATGCGGTCAGACGTACTGAGAGAGCTATTGGAGCGAGCGGCCATCTCAAAAGAACACCGTACATTGATGGGTACGGTGATGGAAAGGATCTCATCTGCCGAAAGCGGGTTGCATGATGGCTTTATGAGTCTACTGACGGGCTTTGAGGTACGTAAAATGATGTACATTTGTGATGGTACCGCACATTTTTAGGTGTGCCCTGTGTAGATAGTAGCCCCTGAGACTCTGGTTGTCGCCGAGAACGGCGGCAAACATAGGATCGTAGTCCCAGGCAATAACCATACCGCTTTAATGTGCAGGTAGTGGGAGCTCCGGTGGCTAGCCGGAGTCATGAGTTTGCCGAACTAAAGCGGCAACAGGATGCGGCGGATGCCGACATCGAGCTTGTTAACAAGAGGCTTGACGAGGCACAGGGTAAGTGTTATTTTCTGGTGAATGCCACATAGTAAGAGCAGCATGATGCCAGTATCTTTAATATGTTGTGACTGCAGATGGAGCTGCCACCGTGGAAACCCTGCGGGCGGAACTTGCCCGAGCCAAAGAACAAGCAAGGATTAGTAATGCGGCTGCTTTGAAGGCGGCCGAAGAGTTGAATGCCGAGAAGGCCGCGCATTGCGAGAGCAAAGAGAAGATGGCCAAGATGGTCGTAAAGTTAAAAGACACTGCCGACCATTGCCGGTTCCTTGAAAAAGAAAACTGAGCGAAGGCAACGGACCTTGAAAAGGCCACGATGGCGAACAAAGACACCCGCTCTGCTATGAGAGCGAAGAAGGAGGAGCTGCATGAAGCCGGGGATATTGCGGCTGGGAAGCCCTTCATGCTGCGGAGGAAGTTCGGAGATCCACGGTATGCCCCTCTGGATCGGCTGTGGAGTTCGGAGATCCACGGTATGCCCCTCCTCGTCATCGCTATGTGGCCCCCTGTCCTTGTTTTCGGCAATTAACTTGCCGGTCTGCTTGAACACCCAACAATCCCTGTTGGTGTGATTGGCTGGCTTTTCTAGGGTGCCGTGTATTTGACACGAGCGATCAAGTATACGGTCCAAGCTGGACGGACCCGGCGTACTTTGTTTGAAGGCTTTTTCCGCTGACCGGGTTTAGAGCCTTTGAATCCGGCATTGAATGCCGTATCCTCGGTATTATCGCTGTTAATGCGGTGCTTATGTTTGTTGCGACGTGACCTGCTATTGCCGTCCTTGGTATCCGAAGTACCATGGTTCTTTGATATGTTATTACTGCGAGCTAGCCAGCTGTCTTCTCCCGCACAAAAGCGGGTCATGAGTGTCGTGAGGGCTGCCGTAGATTTCGGCTTTTCCTGACCAAGGTGCCGGGCTAGCCATTCGTCGCGGATGTTGTGTTTGAAAGCCTCTAGGGCCTCTACGTCCGGACAGTCGACGATTTGATTTTTCTTTATTAGGAACCGAGTCCAAAATTTCCTGGGCGATTCTTCTGGCTGTTGAATTATGTGGCTCAAGTCATCGGCATCTGGTGGCCGCACATAAGTGCCCTGAAAGTTGTCGAGGAATGCGGCTTCCAGATCTTCCCAACAACTAATGGACTCTGCTGGCAAGCTGTTAAGCCAATGCCGCGCTGGTCCCTTGAGCTTTAGTGGGAGGTATTTGATGGCCTGTAAGTCATCACCGCGGGCCATGTGGATGTGGAGGGGGAAATCCTCGATCCATACTGCGGGATCTATTGTGCCGTCGTATGATTCAATATTTACAGGTTTGAAACCTTCTGGGATTTGATGATCCATTACTTTGTTTGTGAAGCATAAGGGGTGTGCGGCGCCTCTGTATTGGGCTATATCACGATGCAGCTCGAATGGGTCTTGCCCGCTGCGTTCGGCCCGGCCGGATTTACTTTTACTGTATCCGGCGTGACGTTTATCGTCTCGCATAGTGGCGCGCCCTCGTGATCCGTAGATCGATCTTGCATGCTTTGCTTTGTCCTCCAATATGTCTCGCAGGTCTGGCGTATCTCCCCATGCCTTTTTATTTGAATGGCGGCGGGGTGCAGGCTGAGTTTTTGGCTAGAATGCCTCTCTATCGCGGCCACGAGGTGGCCGATCAGCCGCGTGATACGCTTCTTCCTCCAGTCGCGGTAGCAACCTGCATTTTGGGTAACTCTTGGAGGGGCGCTCGAGTTTATATTCCTCGGCCACGAGGACTTCAGTCCATCTATCAGCTAGCAGATATTGATCAGCTTGAAGCTGCTGCTTTTTCTTAAGGCTATTTGCCGTGGCTATAAGCCGGAGTTTGAAGCGCTCTTGTTCGACGGGATCCTCTGGTACGGCGAATTCATCGTCGCCGAGGCTTGCCTCGTCTTCGGAGGGGGCATGTAATTATCATCCTTCGCCTCTCCATCTGCCGCTCTCTTAGGAGGGCTGGCTCTTCCATCCTCCTGCTCTAAATCTTGCTGGAGGGGATTGTTGTTGTCTTCGGCACTATCTGGAGTGTTATTATCTCCTGTGCCGGTATCACCACTTTTGCTTTGGCGGGACTTAGAGCGGCGCCGTTGACGTTGGCGCTTGGGTTGCTTCTTGGAGGGGTCACCCTCTGCTATCTCGTTGCCATTGCCTTCTTTGGGTGTATCCACCATGTATATATCGTATGATGAGGTGGCTGTCCAGTGCCCTGTGGGCAGTGGTTCCTCTTCGTCTCCCGCATCATCGTCCATACCGTTGATGTCTTCGTAGTCGAAGTCGAGCATGTCGGTTAAGTCATCGACAGTGGCTACTAAGTGGGTGGTGGGTGGGCCATGAATTTCTTCGTCGTCCGCATCCCAGTCCTGCCGGACATAGTTCGGCCAGGATCCTCCCGACAAGGAGAGAGACCTTAATGAGTTCAGTATGTCGCCAAAGGGCGAGTGCTAAAAAATATCCACGGAGGTAAACTCCATGATCGGCGCCCAATCGGATTCGATAGGAATGGGCACAGGCGGCTCGGAGTCCGTGGCTGGAGAAGGATCCAGCAGTTTAACAACACGGCTCTCATGCAAGGTAAGGTCGATGTTTGGCTCGATCGCCGCTGAGGGTAAGGCCTCCATGGCGGGGTCCATCCACCCGTCCATGGACGGCGCAACTGGCTCCGAATTGAGGGTCGGAGCGGCTGCCTGTGCGATCTCCTGAACACTGTCCGATGGTAGAGCTAAATCATACTCATCGTGACCGCGTGACGCACAAGGCAGAGGCTCGAATCCGTCGAAGATCAAGTCTCCACGGATATCGGCCGTGTAGTTTAAGCTTCCAAACCTGACCTGGTGGCCAGGGGCGTAACTTTCAATCTGCTCCAGATGGCCAAGCGAATTGGCCCGCAGTGCAAAGCCACCGAACACGAAGATCTGTCCGGGGAGAAAAGTCTCACCCTGGACTGCATCGCTATCGATGATAGTAGGAGCCATCAAGCCTAACGGCGACGACACAGAGGAACTCTTAATGAAAGCACCAATGTCGGTGTCAAAACCGGCGGATCTCGGGTAGGGGGTCCCGAACTATGCGTCTAAGGCGGATGGTACCAGGAGGCCGGGGACACAATGCTTTACCCAGGTTCGGGCCTCTTGATGGAGGTAAAACCCTACGTCCTGCTTGATTAATATTGATGATATGGGTAGTACAAGAGTAGATCTACCACGAGATCGGAGAGGCTAAACCATAGAAGCTAGCCTATGGTATGATCATATGTTGTCCTACGGACTAAAACCCTCCGGTTTATATAGACACCGGAGAGGTTAGAGTTACACAAGGTCGGTTACAAAGGAGGAGATACACATATCCGTATTGCCTAGTTTGCCTTCCACGCCAAGTATAGTCCCATCCGGACACGAGACAAAGTCTTCAATCCTGTATCTTCATAGTCTAACAGTCCGGCCAATGGAGATAGTCTGGCTTTCCGGAGACCCCCTAATCCAGGACTCCCACAGCGACGACATAGAGGAACTCTCAATGAAAGCACCAATGTCGGTGTCAAAACCGGCGGATCTCGGGTAGAGGGTCCCGAACTGTGCGTCTAAGGCGGATGGTAATAGGAGGCAGGGGACACGAAGTTTTACCCAGGTTCGGGCCCTCTTGATGGAGGTAAAACCCTACGTCCTGCTTGATTAATATTGATGATATGGGTAGTACAAGAGTAGATCTACCACGAGATCAGAGAGGCTAAACCCTAGAAGCTAGCCTATGTTATTATTGTATGTTGTAGTTGTTGTGTCCTATGGACTAAAACCCTCCGGTTTATATAGACACCGGAGAGGGTTAGGTTTACACAAGGTCGGTTACAAAGGAGGAGATATCCATATCCGTACTGCCTAGCTTGCCTTCCACGCCAAGTAGAGTCCCATCCGGACATGAGACGAAGTCTTCAACTGTATCTTCATAGTCCAATAGTCCGGCCAAAGAATATAGTCCGGCTATCCGGAGACCCCCTAATCTAGGACTCCCTCAGCCCTCCCCACACCGTGCGGAACAAGGCGTCCCCCGGAGGTAGGCCCTCTGCCGGGGAGGTGCTCTAGAGCCTACCCCCGGCAGAGGACCCGTGGTCGCCGAGGGCGCCGCTGGCGTCCCCTCTGCCCTCGTTGGTGCTATCCTGGTCTCCGGTCGTCCCAACGGTGGTAGGGGTGGCGAAAGGCGGGGCCCTCGTCTGGCGATATGAAGTAAGGCTCATGCCTGTGAAGGTCTCCGCCTATGACACTCTCACGTAATAACGAGTGGGGCTATACACACCCCGGAGTCTCAGGAGTGCCTCCCTTGGGCCTCGGGGGCTCCCTCCCACGTCCTAGTGGCATCACTTAGCTCCGCGCTGGTGAGAATACATGAAGACTAGACTAGGCGCCGGACGCGGCCATTTTCTTTGGATCACTTTTTTTTAACCCCGCCTTCTGGATTTGGATTTAAGTTGAAATTGAATTTTCATTGATGCGCGCGGGGGGTGCCTTTTCTCGTTTGAAGCGATTTCTTGCTATCTGGTTCTTGCCTTATTTCGGAATTTGCGCCTGTTGCTTCCCCCTCGCGGGCCCCTGACGAGCGGGGCTGGGCATGACGCACACACGCCACACGCATGTCGCGCCACGGCTAGCGCTTGCTTATCATGCTGCCCCCTCGGGCGTGTCGACGAATTCCTCAGGAGCTTCCTAGAAACTCACAATCTCATGAGCCGGTTTGGGGCTCGTCTAGGCTAAGGTGAACCGCAACATCAACCTTGCCCCTGGATACGTGAGTTCACAAAGACACATATCCAACTCGACCTAAAAAGATAGAAGCAGTAGTATATTTACATGAGGGGCTTCCCCTCCAAAAATGCTCTTACAACCTCAAGGGCTGCGCCCGAGCTTCTGTGTGCAGGACAAACAGCTGGGAAACATGGGATCAGTCAGACATGTCACTCGCCGCGTCCCCCAGATCGCCCTCAGATGCGTCGCTAGCATCACTGCCACCACCGCTGGCATCACCATCACCTTCACAAGCGCCGCCATCACCATCATCGACCACGTCGCCAGCGTCCGCCGCGACCACCACCCCACCGTCATCGGAAGTTAAGGCCCTGACCAACGCGTCCACATTGTCTTCCACCCATCATGATAGGTCGCCCCGGATGGCCTCGGGCACAGGAGCGATGGCAGCGTCAAAATCTAAGTTGGGGTTGGCATTCTGGAGATGGCTGAAGACGCGGGAGAACGCACGCCCGAGCAGGCCGCGGCTCCTCTCTTCAACAAGTTGGTGAGCCCTCTCGGAACGGTTCCCTAGGCGCGTCACCACATCGGTGAAGAAGTGGAGGTGGCTGGCGTAGTCGTTTGTGTGGGGATGAGGAGCATTCTCATCACAGATGTGGCCCAGGGCGATGTTAGCCCTATTCCTGAGGTCCTGGAGCATGGGGGCGTGCACGCACTCCAGCGTGCGTTGCTGAAGCACTTCCTCCCTGTTCTGGCGCACAACGAACTCGGCGTCAGTGACCCGTTGCTGAAGAGGGAGAAGCTCGGCGCGTGCGGAGGCCAGTTCAGCCTGCACCGAGACCAAGGCGACTTCGGTGGCCTCCTCGCGTCGCTCCACCTCGTTCAACCTGGACTTGAGGACAGCAGTCCTACCAGCAGCCATAGCTTCCGCGAGCTTCAACTTCAGGTCAAGCCTACCCTCAAGACCCACGCGAGCCTCGGCCACCTGGAGATCGACCTCCTCCTGGGCCCTGGCCTCGCGCGTGCCAACGACATCCTCCGCTTGGGCAACTTGACGCTCCCTCGTCTCCAGTCGTTCGAGCTCAAGGCTACGCTCCACGGCTTCCAGCGCCAGCGCCTCCTCGTGCTTCCGGATCTCTTCCTCTTCTGCGGGCATCCCCCTCAATGACGCTAGTGCGGCTCTGCGCGCCTCCACTTGCTGATCCAAGACGACGCTCCAGGCTTGGAGCTCCCACGCGCACTTCTCCGCGACCTCGCGACGGCGGTCAGCTTCCCAGGCCTCTTCCAAAGCTCAGGAGCAGGCCTCACGGGAGGCTGTGAGGGAAGCCTCGGCCTTCGCATTATCGAGCTCGCGCTGGTGGCGCTCGAGGTTGATAGCCACCTTCAGCTTATGCCGCTCCTCCACCAGCCAAAGACCCTCGGCCACGAGGCGCGCGTCCACATCTGCGAGCTCTTCACCAAGCTGGTTCATCGCGCCCATTGCCCCCCTGAAAGAGCTCGTGGTAGACGACACTCCTTTCCTGCGCCGACTCGAGCATGCTGCTGACTCCGCCCTCCGCCGTGGGGACCGTGGATGGTGCCTGAAGCGGCTCGCCCCCTTTCAGCGGGGGCTGGGGGTTGGCGCCCGTCTAGTTGCGAGCCAGGCCTCGTGAGGAGCCCGAACGAGTGGAGGCCCGCTGCTTGAAGAGGAACCCAAGACCGAAGCCATCCAACTGCCGTCCACGACCAGGGGAGGAACCCTTAGCACGCTTGCTGTACTCCAAGCAAGGCCGCGAAGGAGAGACGGCGAAGGCGTGAGCTCAAGACGCCTTGTCGACGGGCTGGCTTCCCCAGTCGACTCCACGCCGTGAGCAGCGCGCGGGCTTGCAGCGCTCGAGTCCAGCGGGAGAAACGAGGCGAGAGGAGGTCGCTTCTCAGGAGATTCCGCGGCCTTGACTGAAGGGATACTGAAAAGACATCATCAGGAAGGGAAGCAGCACACGGAGAATCACCAAGATAAGGTACTTATTCGTCAACAGCGATATACTTTCTCCGTTTTAATGGCCCGAAGGTGCTGCTGCTTGGGGACCCCCTCCTCTTGCAGAGCTCTTTGAAGTCCACGCAAAGCCGGCCGAAGCGCTGGACATGGCGGCCGACACGAGGCGTAGCTGGAGAAGCGCTTGAAGGGGCAGCCTCAGCAGCGCCAAGCTGAGGGGAGCTATCAGGCTCTGCCTCGCAGCGACCAGCCGAGGCCTTAGGAGCCCCGGCCCCGGGAGACGCGGGCTGCATTGCCCCCTCAACCGCTGCCCCAGGGCATTAGTCGCGAGTCCCCGAGGACGACGCCTCGGGAGCCATGTGCGGCATCAGCATCTCGACACCTTCACCATCAACCCCCAGCGGTGCTCGCCCCTGCATCCACACTTGGGGCGAGCTCGGTGCCAGCGGCAAGGAGAGGAACCACGACGATGGGGTTTGATAACCCACAATTATAGGGGATCGCAACAGTTTTCGAGGGTAAAGTATTCAACCCAAATTTATTGATTCGACACAAGGGGAACCAAAGAATACTCTCAAGTATTAGCAGCTGAGTTGTCAATTCAACCACACCTGGAAACTTAGTGTCTGCAACAAAGTATTTAGTAGCAAAGTAATATGATAGTACTGGTAACGGTAACAAAAGGTAACAATAGTAAAAGTGATGTTTTTGGTATTTTGTAGTGATGATAGCAATAGCAACGGGAAAGTAAATAAGCGAAGAATAATGTATGGAAAGCTCGTAGGCAATGGATCAGTGATGGAGAATTATGACAGATGCAGTTCATCATGTAACAGTCATAACCTAGGGTGACACAGAACTAGCTCCAGTTCATTGATATAATGTAGGCATGTATTCCGAACATAGTCATACGTGCTTATGGAAAAGAACTTGCATGACATCTTTTGTCCTACCCTCCCGTGGCAGCGGGGTCCTTACGGAAACTAAGGGATATTAAGGCCTCCTCTTAATAGAGTACCGGAACAAAGGATTAACACATAGTGAATACATGAACTCCTCAAACTACGGTCATCACCGGTAAGTATCCCGATTATTGTCACTTTGGGGTTAACGGATCATAACACATAATAGGTGACTATAGACTTGCAAGATAGGATCAAGAACACTCATGTATTGATGAAAACATAATAGGTTCAGATCTGAAATCATGTCACTTGGGCCCTAGTGACAAGCATTAAGCATAGCAAAGTCATAGCAACATCAATCTCAGAACATGGTGGATACTAGGGATGAAACCCTAACAAAACTAACTCGATTACATGATAGATCCCATCCAACCCATCACCGTCCAGCAAGCCTACGATGGAATTACTCACGCACGGCGGTGAGCATCATGAAATTGGTGATGGAGGATGGTTGATGATGATGATGGCGATGGATTCCCCTCTCCGGAGCCCCGAACGGACTCCAGATCAGCCCTCTCGTGAGGTTTTAGGGCTTGGCGGCGGCTCTGTATCGTAAAACGCGATGAATCCTTCTCTCTGATTTTTTTCTCCCCGAAACACAATATATGGAGTTGGAGTTGGAGTTGGAGAGGCACCAGGGGGCCCACGAGGTAGGGGGGCGCGCCCTAGGGGGGCGGGCACGCCCCCACCCTCGTGGACAGGTGGTGGGCCCCCTGGCCTTCATCTTTTGCAGGTATTTTTTATATTTTCCAAAAAGTTGCTCCGTGAAGTTTCAGGTCATTCCGAGAACGTTTGTTTTTGCACATAAATAACACCATGGTAGTTCTGCTGAAAACAGCGTCAGTCCAGGTTAGTTCCATTCAAATCATGCAAGGTAGAGTCCAAAACAATGGCAAAAGTGTTTGGAAAAGTAGATACGACGGAGACGTATCAACTCCCCCAAGCTTAAACCTTTGCTTGTCCTCAAGCAATTCAGTTGACAAACTGAAAGTGATAAAGAAAAACTTTTACAAACTCTGTTTGATCTTGTTGTTGTCAATATGTAAAGCCAGCATTCAAGTTTTCAGCAAAGATTATAACTAACCACATTCACAATAACGCTTAGGTCTCAAGTTTACTCATATCAATGGCATAATCAACTAGCGAGCAATAATAATAAATCTCGGATGACAACACTTTCTCAAAACAATCATAATATGATATAACAAGATGGTATCTCGCTAGCCCTTTCTGAGACCACAAAACATAAATGCAGAGCATCTTTAAAGACCAAGGATTGACTAGACATTGTAATTCATGGTAAAAGAGATCCAGTCAAGTCATACTCAAGGTAAACTAACAGTAATGAATGCAAATGATAGTGGTGCTCTCCAACTGGTGCTTTTTAATAAGAGGATGATGACTCAGCATAAAAGTAAATAGATAGGCCCTTTACAGAGGGAAGCAGGGATTTGTAGAGGTGCCAGAGCTCGGTTTTGAAACAAATATGAATAATATTTTGAGCGGTATACTTTCATTGTCAACATAACAACCAAGAGATGGCAATATCTTCCATGCTACACACATTATAGGCGGTTCCCAAACAAAATGGTAAAGTTTATACTCCCCCTTCCACCAGCAAGCATCAATCCATGGCTTGCTCGAAACAATGAGTGCCTCCAACTAACAAGAGTCCCAGGGGGAGTTTTGTTTGCAATTATTTTGATTTAGGTTGCATAAAGCATGGGACTGGGCATCCCAGTGACCATCCATTTATCTCGTGAGTGAGGAACGGAGTCCACTCCTCTTGAGAATAACCCGCCTAACATGGAAGATACAGACAACCCTAGTTGATACATGAGCTATTCGTGCATACAAAACATGATAATTATTTGAAGGTTTAGAGTTTGGCACATACAAATTTACTTGGAACGACAGGTAGATACCGTATATAGGTAGGTATAGTGGACTCATGTGGAATAACTTTGGGGTTTAAGGGATTGGATGCACAAGCAGTATTCCCGCTTAGTATAGGTGAAGGCTAGCAAAAGATTGGGAAGCGACCAGCTAGAGAGCGACAACAGTCATGAACATGCATTAAAATTAAACAACACCGAATGCAAGCATGAGTAGGATATAATCCACCATGAACATAAATATCGTGAAGGCTATGTTGATTTTGTTTCAACTACATGCGTGAACATGCGCCAAGTCAAGTCGCTTAAATCATTCAGAGGAGGATACCACCCTATCATACCACATCATAACCATTTTAGTAGCATGTTGGCACGCAAGGTAAACCATTATAACTCATTGCTAATCAAGCATGGCGCAAGAACTATGATCTCTAGTTGTCATTGCAAACATGTTTATTCATAATAGGCCGAATCAGGAATGATGAACTAATCATATTTACAAAAACAAAAGAGGTCGAGTTCATACCAGCCTTTCTCATCTCAGTCAGTCCATCATATATCGTCATAATTGCCTTTCACTTGCACGACCGAACGATGTGAATAATAATAATAGTGCGCGTGCATTGGACTAAGCTGGAATCTGCAAGCATTCAATAAACAGGAGAAGACAAGGCAATATGGGCTCTTTTGTCAGATCAACAATAATGTATATAAGAGCCACTTCAACAAATTAATCATGGTCTTCTCCTATCGACCCCCAAAGAAAAGAAAAGAAATAAAACTATTTACATGGGAGAGCTCCGAACAAGTAAAGAAGAACAAGAAATATTTTTGGGTTTTCTTTTTAATTACTACTAAAAGAATGGAAATTAAAACTAGCTAAAAGCTACAACTAATTTTTTTTTGTTTTTCTTAAGGTTTATTAAACACACAAGAAGAAAGCATAAAAAGGAAAATAAACTAGCATGGATGACACAATGAAAAAGTATGAGCACCGACATCTAGCAATGAGTGTGTGAACATAAATGTAATGTTGGTGAGAAATACGTAGTCCCCCAAGCTTAGGCTTTTGGCCTAAGTTGGTCTATGGCCACGGCTGGCCTGGTGGGTATCCATAATAATAGTTGGGGTCATACTGAGATGAAGAAGAGGACTCCGATTGCCACTGGCTGGCGATCATCTCCGGATCCTACTGGTAATTAGACTATCATGAAGGATCAAATTGTGGTTCCGGCTCTGGCTCCATGGCTAGTGCAGGGTTCCGGTAGGAGTGAATAGCCTTCAACGGAACAAGGTACTGGCCTGCAGATAAATCAAACAAAGAAGGAGCAGGCAGGGTAATAGTCTCAGGATGATGTTTATCAAAGAACAATTTGTATTTAAGCTCTCCTTCCCTATTCTTAACAATAAAATCATGTGCCACCATACTTTTATAATCTAGATAAACACGAGGCATCACCTTTTCTTCCTTTTCATAATGCCTAATAGGTATGTTAAAATGTGCAGCTAGGCGTTAAGCATAGATGCCTCCAAAGATGGGGCCCTTAGTACGGTTCAGACTTAACCATTTAGCAATAATGGCGCCCAAACTAACAGAGTTATCACCGTATAAACCATGGAGCAAAATAATAATATCAGGGATACTAAGGTTTCCACAGTTTCCGTGACCTATTAAATAACGACTAGCAAATAATGCAAAATAGCGTAAAACAGGAAAATGTATGCTAGTGATTCATGCATCGGAAACCTTCCTTGTTTCCCCTACAGTGATAGTATTAATAAACCCATCCACATCCTCGCGATGTGGTTCCTCTGTCTTGCCCTCGAAAGGGACTAAACAAACCCGACAAAAATCATAAAGTGACATCTCCTTATGCTCATCATATAAATGAAACTCCACCGTAGGTGTTGAGCTTCTAGAATGGAAATGAAAGTTTTGCAGAAAGATATTTGTGAGTAAGAGATAATGATCGCATTGGTCGTGGAGGAAAGCGGTGAGGCCTGCATTCCTAGCCAATTCATGAAAATCTTCATAAATCTCGGCTGCTCTCAAAGAAATCATCGGAAGGCCATTCACATGCCCGAACCTCCGCGGTGCGAGGCAGATTATACTTAGGCTTCGGTGCCTTTTCCTTCGAGCTTCGGCTCGATGGGCCCCTCAAAAGTCTCCTCACCATTTTCTGAAAAATTATGAAATTTTTAGTAACTTCAAAATAAAAGTAAAGCAAACTCAAAAATATTGATAACAACTACTACAAGTGCCTAGGGCCTATATCATGCATCAAAACTACTTTTGACCATATAAATTTGACATGCTAGCTCAAGAACAGGGTCACCTAAGCAGCACAAATTTGCAATGAATAAAGCACCAGAACAAAAACTAATTGGACCTATGGAGGAGTCACATACCAAGGAACAATCTCCCCAAGCAGTTTTGTGAGAGGTGCTTTGAGCAAGGAGATTGAAAATGGCAGCAAAATGAGCTTGGACTCGGGTTTGAGCTGGATATTCGTGTTTGGGGGTGGAAGAAGGAGTGTGTGGGTGAAAGGATAAGTGGAGGAGGGCCACCGTGGGCCCACGAGGCAGGGGGCGCGCCCAGGGGGTAGGGCGCACCCTCCACCCTCGTGGGCAGGTGGTTGACCCCCCTGCTGTGTTCTCAGTGCCAAATATTCTCAAATATTCTAAAAAAATCATATTTAAATTTCAGGGCATTTGGAGAACTTTTATTTTCGGGGTATTTTTATATTGCACGGCTAATCAGATAACAGACAGAAAAAATATTTATTTTTATTTTATTTAATATAAATAATAGAAAGTAAAAGTGGGGTACAGAAGGTTGTGCTTTCTAGTTTCATCCATCTCATTCTCATCAAAAGGAATCCACTAACAAGGTTGATCAAGTCTTGTTAAAGAACTGATTCCGAATAACATGGAACCGGAGAAATTTTGAATAACACAATGTTACCTCAACGGGGATATGCACATCCCCAATAATAAGAATATCATATTTCTTCTTGACAGTAGGAAGAGGAAATTCAAAACCTCCAAATATAATCGATGGAATCTTTCCAATAGAGTTGATACTGTGGACTTGAGGTTGTTTCCTCGGAAAGTGTACCGTATGCTCATTACCATTAACATGAAAAGTGACATTGCCTTTAGTGCAATCAATGACAGCCCCTGCAGTATTCAAAAAGGGTCTTCCAAGAATAATAGACATACTATCTTCCTCAGGAATATCAAGAATAACAAAGTCCGTTAAAATATCAACGTTTGCAACTACAACAGGCACATCCTCACAAATACCTACAGGTATAGCAGTTGATTTATCAGCCATTTGCAAAGATATTTCAGTAGGTGTCAACTTATTCAAATCTAGTCTACGATATAAAGAGAGAGACATAACACTAAAACCGGCTCCAAGATCTCATAAAGCGATTTTAACATAGTTTCTTTTAATGGAGAATGGTATAGTGGGTACACTGGGATCTCCTAGTTTCTTTGGTATTCCACCCTTAAAAGTATAATTAGCAAGCATGGTGGAAATTTTAGCTTCCGGTATCTTTATTTTATTTGTAACAATTTCTTTCATATACTTAGCATAAGGATTCTTTTTGAGCATATCAGTTAATCGCATACGCAAAAAGATAGGTCTAATCATTTCAGCAAAGCGCTCAAAATCCTCATCATCCTTTTTCTTGGATGGTTTGGGAGGAAAAGGCATGGGTTTGTGAACCCAAGGCTCTCTTTCCTTACCGTGTTTCCTAGCAACAAAGTCTTTCTTACCATAACGTTGATTCTTTGATTGTGGATTATCAAGATCAATAGCAGGTTCAATTTCTATATCATTATCATTACTAGGTTTAGCATCATCATGAATATTATTATTAACATTATCACTAGTTTCAGGTTCATTACCAGATTGTGTTTCAACATTAGAAATAGAAATATCATTTGGATTCTCAGGTGTTTCAGTAATAGGTTCACTAGAAGCATGCCAAGTCCTATCATTTTTCTTTTTCTTCCTTTTAGAAGGACTAGGTGCATCTACATTATTTCTCTGAGAATCTTGCTCAATTCTCTTAGGGTGGCCTTCAGGATACAAAGGTTCCTAAGTCATTTTACCACCTCTAGTCATAACTCTAACAGCATTATCATTATCCTTACTATTCAATTCATTGAGCAAATCATTTTGAGCTTTAAGTAGTTGTTCTACTTGAGTGGTAACCATAGAAGCATGTTTACTAATAAGTTTAAGTTCACCTTTGACATTAGCCATATAATCACCCAAGTGTTCAAGCATATTTGAATTGTATTTCAATTGTCTACCAAAATAAGCATTAAAATCTTCTTGCTTAGCCATAAATTTATCAAACTCATCTAAGCATGGGCTAGCAATCTTAGTAAATGGGATTTCAGCTTTATCATATCTATAGAGAGAATTTACCTTTACTACCCGTGTCGGGTTATCAAGACCATGAGTTTCTTCAATAGGTAAAGGATTAAGATCATATGTTTCTTCAACAGGCGGTAAATTAAGACCGTGTATTTCTTCAATAGGAGGTAAATTCTTAACATCTTCAGCTTTAATACATTTTTCTTTCATAGATTTCTTTGCCTCTTGCATATCTTCAGGACTGAGAAATAGAATACCCCTCTTCTTCAGAGTTGGTTTAGGAATAGGCTCATAAATTGGCTCGAGAGGTGTCCAATTATTTTCATTTGTCAACATATTATTCAATAGAATTTCAGCTTCATCCGGTGTTCTTTCCCTGAAACCAAAACCAACACAACTGTCCAGGTAATCTCTGGAGGCATCGGTTAGTCCATTATAAAAGATATCAAGTATTTCATTTTTCTTAAGAGGATGATCAGGCAAAGCATTAAGTAATTGGAGAAGCCTCCCCCAAGCTTGTGGGAGACTCTATTCTTTAATTTGCACAAAATTATATATATCCCTTAAAGCAGCTTGTTTCTTATGAGCAGGGAAATATTTAGCAGAGAAGTAATAAATCATATCCTGGGGACTACGCGCACAACCAGGATCAAGAGAATTAAACCATATCTTAGCATCACCATTTAATGAGAACGGAAATATTTTAAGGATATAAAAGTAACGAGTTCTCTCATCATTAGTGAACAGTGTAGCTACATCATTTAATTTAGTAAGATGTGCCACAACAGTTTCAGATTCATAGCCATGAAAAGGATCAGATTCAACCAAAGTAATTATATCAGGATCAACAGAGAATTCATAATCCTTATCAGTAACACAGATAGGTGAAGTAGCTAAAGCAGGGTCAGGTTTCATCCTAGCATTTAGAGATTGCTTATTCCATTTAGCTAATAACCTCTTAAGTTCGTATCTATCTTTGTAAGCTAAAATAGCTAAAGAGGCGTCTTGATCAAAAACATAACCCTCAGGAATAACAAGTGATTCTTCATCATCACTTTCATCAGTATTATCAGATTCAATATTTTCAATCTATCTAGCCCTAGCAAGTTGTTCATCAAGAAATTCACCAAGTGGCACGGTAGTATCAAGCATAGAAGTAGTTTCATCATAAGTATCATGTATAGCAGAAGTAGCATCATCAATAACATGCGACATATCAGAACAAATAGCAGAAGCAGTCTTAGGTGTCGCAAGCTTACTTAAAACAGAAGGTAAATCAAGTGCAGAGCTAGATGGCAGTTCCTTACCTCCCCTCATAGTTGAGGGATAAATCTTGGTTCTTGGATCTTTCAAGTTCTTCATAATGATAAGCAGATGTAAATCCCAAGTGACTCAAAGAATAGAGCTATGCTCCCCGGCAACGGCGCCAGAAAATAGTCTTGATAACCCACAAGTATAGGGCATCGCAACAGTTTTCGAGGGTAAAGTATTCAACCCAAATTTATTGATTCGGCACAAGGGGAGCCAAAGAATACTCCCAAGTATTAGCAGCTGAGTTGTCAATTCAACCACACCTGGAAACTTAGTATCTGCAGCAAAGTATTTAGTAGCAAAGTAATATGATAGTAGTGGTAACGGTAACAAAAGGTAACAGTAGTAAAAGTGATGTTTTTGGTATTTTGTAGTGATGATAGCAATAGCAACGGGAAAGTAAATAAGCGAAGACAATGTATGGAAAGCTCGTAGGCAATGGATCAGTGATGGAGAATTATGCCGGATGCGGTTCATCATGTAACAGTCATAACCTAGGGTGACGCAGAACTAGCTCCAATTCATTGATATAATGTAGGCATGTATTCCGAACATAGCCATACGTGCTTATGGAAAAGAACTTGCATGACATCTTTTGTCCTACCCTCCCGTGGCAGTGGGGTCCTTACGGAAACTAAGGGATATTAAGGCCTCCTTTTAATAGAGTACCAGAACAAATCATTAACACATAGTGAATACATGAACTCCTCAAACTACGGTCATCACCAGTAAGTATCCCGATTATTGTCACTTCGGGGTTAACGGATCATAACACATAATAGGTGACTATAGACTTGCAAGATAGGATCAAGAACACTCATATATTGATGAAAACATAATAGGTTCAGATCTGAAATCATGGCACTCGGGCCTTAGTGACAAGCATTAAGCATAGCAAAGTCATAGCAACATCAATCTCAGAACATAGTGGATACTAGGGATCAAACCCTAACAAAACTAACTCGATTACATGATAGATCCCATCCAACCCATCACCGTCCAGCAAGCCTACGATGGAAGTACTCACGCACGGCGGTGAGCATCATGAAATTGGTGATGACGATGGCGACGGATTCCCCTCTCCGGAGCCCCGAACGGACTCCAGATCAGCCCTCCCGAGAGGTTTTAGGGCTTGGCGGCGGCTCCGTATCGTAAAATGCGATGACTCCTTCTCTTTGATTTTTTTCTCCCTGAAACACAATATATAGAGTTGGAGTCGAAGAGGCACCAGGGGGCCCACAAGGTAGGGGGGCAGGCGCGCCCCCACCCTTGTGGATAGGTGGTGGCCCCCCTGGCCTTCATCTTTTGCAGGTATTTTTTATATTTTCCAAAAAGTTGCTCCGTTAAGTTTCAGGTCATTCCGAGAACGTTTGTTTCTGCACATAAGTAACGCCATGGTAATTCTGCTGAAAACAGTGTCAGTCCGGGTTAGTTCCATTCAAATCATGCAAGTTAGAGTCCAAAACAAGGGCAAAAGTGTTTGGAAAAGTAGATACGATGGAGATGTATCAGGGTTCTCACGGGGCCCCACGAGACTGCTGTCTACTACACAACCTTCTTCTTGTAGACGTTGTTGGGCCTCCAAGTGCAGAGGTTTGTAGGACAGTAGCAAACTTCCCTCAAGTGAATGACCTTAGGTTTATCAATCCGTAGGAGGCGTAGGATGAAGATGGTCTCTCTCAAGCAACCCTGCAACCAAATAACAAAGAGTCTCTTGTGTCCCCAACACACCCAATACAACGGTAAATTGTATAGGTGCACTAGTTCGGCGAAGAGATGGTGATACAAGTGCAATATGGATGGTAGATAAAGGTTATTGTAATATGAAAATATAAAAACAGCAAGGTAACTAATGATAAAAGTGAGCATAAACGGTATTGCAATGCGTTGAAACAAGGCCTAGGGTTCATACTTTCACTAGTGCAAGTTCTCTCAACAATAATAACATATTTGGATCACATAACTATCCCTCAACGTGCAACAAAGAGTCACTCCAAAGTCACTAATAGCGGAGAACAAACGAAAAGATTATGGTAGGGTACGAAACCACCTCAAAGTTATTCTTTCCAATCAATCCGTTGGGTTATTCCTATAACTGTCACAAACAACCCTAGAGTTTGTACTAGAATAACACCTTAAGACACAAATCAACCAAAACCCTAATGTCACCTAGATATTCCAATGTCACCTCAAGTATCCGTGGGTATGATTATACGATATGCATCACACAATCTCAGATTCATCTATTCAACCAACACATAGAACCTCAAAGAGTGCCCCAAAGTTTCTACCGGAGAATCACGACGGAAACGTGTGCCAACCCCTATGCATAGGTTCATGGGCGGAACCCGCAAGTTGATCACCAAAACATACATCAAGTGAATCACGTGGTATCCCATTGTCACCACAGATACGCACGGCAAGACATACATCAAGTGTTCTCAAATCTTTAAAGACTTAATCGGATAAGATAACTTCAAAGGGGAAACTCAATCCATTACAAGAGAGTAGAGGGGGGAGAAAACATCATAGGATCCAAATATAATAGCAAAGCTCGCGATAAATCAAGATCGTAACACCTCAAGAACAAGAGAGAGAGAGAGAGATCAAACACATAGCTACTGGTACATACCCTCAGCCCCGAGGGAGAACTAATCCCTCCTCGTCATGGAGAGCACCGGGATGATGAAGATGGCCACCGGAGAGGGATTTCCCCCTCCGGCAGGGTGCCGGAACGGGTCTAGATTGGTTTTCGGTGGCTACGGAGGCTTCTGGCGGCGGAACTCCCGATCTATTGTGCTCCCTGATCGTTTTAGGGTATATGGAGATATATAGGCGGAAGAAGTACGTCAGGGGAGCCATGAGGGTGGAGGGCGCGCCCCCTGCCTCGTGGTTTCCTCGTTGCTTCCCTTACATGGACTCCAAGTCTCCCGGGTTGCTTTCCTTCCAAAAATAAGTTCCGTGAAGTTTCAGGTCAATTGGACCCCGTTTGATTTTCCTTTTCTGCGATACTCTAAAACAAGGAAAAAACAGAAACTAGCACTGGGCTCTAGGTTAATAGGTTAGTCCCAAAAATCATCTAAAATAGCATATAAATGCATATAAAACATCCAAGGTTGATAATATAATAGCATGGAACAATCAAAAATTATAGATACGTTGGAGACGTATCAGCATCCCCAAGCTTAATTCCTGCTCGTCCTCGAGTAGGTAAATGATAAAACAGAATTTTTGATGTGGAATGCTACCTATCATATTTCTCTAAGTAATTCTTCTTTATTGTGGCAAGAATATTCAGATCCATAAGATTCAAGACAAAAGTTTAATATTGACGTAGAAACAATAATACTTCAAGCATACTAACTAAGCAATCATGTCTTCTCAAAATAACATGGCCAAAGAAAATTCATCCCTACAAAATCATATAGTTTAGTCATGCTCCATTTTTGTCACACAAGAATGATCTCATCATGTACAACCCCGTTGACAAGCGAAGCAATTGTTTCATACTTTAGTAATCTCAAACTTTATAAATCTTCACGCAATACATGAGCGCGAGCCATGGATATAACACGATGGGTGGAATAGAATATGATGATGGGGGTTATGTGGAGAAGACAAAAAGGAGAAACTCTCACATCGACGCGTCTAATCAATGGGCTTGGGAGATGCCCATCAATTGATGTCAATGCAAGGAGTAGGGATTGCCATGCAATGGATGCAATAGAGCTATAAATGTATGAAAGCTCAACAAAAGAAACTAAGTGGGTGTGCATCCAACTTGCTTGCTCACGAAGACCTAGGGCACTTGAGGAGGCCCATTGTTGGAATATACAAGCCAAGTTCTATAATGAAAAATTCCCACTAGTATATGAAATTTACAAAACAAGAGACTCTCTATCATGAGGATTATGGTGCTATTTTGAAGCACAAGTGTGGCAAAGGATAGTAGCATTGTCCCTTCTCTCTTTTTCTCTTTTTTGGGGCCTTCTCCCTTTTTATTTATTTATTTATTTATTTATTTATTTATTTCCTCACTTGGGACAATGCTCTAGAAAATGATGATCATCACACTTCTATTTATTTACAACTCAATGATTACAACTCGATGCTAGAACAAAAGATGACTCTATATGAATGCCTCCGGCGGTGTACCGGGATATGAAATGAACTAAGAGTGACATGTATGAATGAATTATGAATGGTGGATTTGCCACAAATACTATGTCAACTACATGATCATGCTAAGCAATATGACAATGATGATGCGTGTCATAATAAACGAAACGGTGGAAAGTTGCATGGCAATATATCTCGGAATGGCTATGGAAATGCCATAATAGGTAGGGTTGTTTTGAGGAAGATATAAGGAGGTTTATGTGTGAAAGAGCGTATCATATCACGGGGTTTGGATGCACCGGCGAAGTTTTCACAAACTCTCAATGTGAGAAAGGGCAATGCACGGTACCGAAGAGGCTAGCAATGATGGAAGGGTAAGAGTGCGTATAATCCATGGACTCAACATTAGTCATAAAGAACTCACATACTTATTGCAAAAATATACAAGCCATCAAAAACCAAGCACTACACGCATGCTCCTAGGGGGATATATTGGTAGGAAAAGACCATCGCTTGTCCCCGACCGCCACTCATAAGGAAGACAATCAAATAACACCTCATGTTTCAAATTTATTACACAACGTTTACCATACGTGCATGCTACGGGACTTGCAAACTTCAACACAAGTATTTCTAAAATGACGACTTTGATATTATTACCTCCATATCTCAAAACAATCATCAAGTATCAAACTTCTCAGAGTATTCAATGCACTCTATATGGAAGTTTTTATTATATCCCTCTTGGATGCCCATCATATTAGGACCAGTTTCATAACCAAAGCAAACTACCATGCTGTTCTAAAGAATCTCAAAATAATATAAGTGAAGCATGAGAGATAAATTATTTCTATAAAATAAAACTACCACCATGCTCTAAAAGATATAAGTGAAGCACTACAGCAAATGACAAACTACTCCGAAAGATATAAGTGAAGCTCAATGAGTAGTCGTATAATTATGCAACTATGTGAAGACTCTCTAACATTTAAGAATTGAAGATCTTGGTATTTTATTCAAACAGCAAGCAAAACAAAATAAAATAAAATGATGCTCCAAGAAAAACACATATCATGTCGTGAATAAAAATATAGCTCCTAGTAAAGTTACCGATGAACGAAGATGAAAGAGGGGATGCCTTCTGGGGAATCCCCAAGATTAGGCTCTTGGTTGTCCTTGAATATTACCTTGGGGTTCCTTGGGCATCCCCAAGCTTAGGCTCTTGCCACTCCTTATTCCATAGTCCATCGAATCTTTACCCAAAACTTGAAAACTTCAGAACACAAAACTTAACAGAAAACTCGTGAGCTCCGTTAGCGAAAGAAAACAAAACACCACTTCAAGGTACTGTAATGAACTCATTACTTATTTATATTTGTGTTAAACCTACTTTATTCCAACTTCTCTATGGTCTATAAACTCTTTTACTAGCCATAGATTCATCAAAATAAGCAAACAACAGACGAAAAACAAAATCTGTCAAAAACAGAACAGTCTGTAGTAATCTGTAACTAATGCAAACTTCTGGAACCCCAAAAATTCTAAAATAAATTGCTGGAAGTGAGGAATATCTATTAATCATCTGCAAAAATAATTAACTAAATAGAACTCTCCAAATAAAAATGGCAGCAATTCTCGCGAGCGCTAAAGTTTCTGTTTTTTTTACAGCCTGATCGCGAAGACTTTCCCCAAGTCTTCCCAAAGGTTCTACTTGGCACAAACACTAAATAAACACATAAAACCACATCTAAACAGAGGATAGATGAATTATTTATTACTAAACAGGAACAAAAATAAAATTGGCTTTCCTCCCAACAAGCGCTATCGTTTAACGCCCCTAGCTAGGCATGATGATTTCAACGATGCTCACATAAAGGATAAGAATTGAAACATAAAGAGAGCATCATGAAGAATATGACTAGAACATTTAAGTCTAACCCACTTCCTATGCATAGGGATTTTGTGAGCAAACAACTTGTGGGAACAAGAATCAACTTCCATAGGAAAGCAAAACAAGCATAACTTCAAGATTTTAAGCACATAGAGGGGAAACTTAATATTATTGCAATTCCTACAAGCATATGTTCCTCCCTCATAATAATTTTCAGTAGCATCATGAATGAATTCAACAATATAACCATCACATAAAGCATTATTTTCATGATCTACAAGCATAGAAATTTTACTACTCTCCACACAAGCAAAATTCTTCTCATGAATAATAGTGGGAGGAAACTCAACAAAATAATTATCATGTGAGGTGTCGGTGTCAAAACCGGCGGATCTTGGGTAGGGGGTCCCGAACTGTGCGTCTAGGCCGGATGGTAATAGGAGGCAAGGGACATGAAGTTTTACCCAGGTTCGGGCCCTCTTGGTGGAGGTAAAACCCCACGTCCTGCTTGATTAATATTGATGATATGGGTAGTACAAGAGTAGATCTACCACAAGATCAGAGAGGCTAAACCCTAGAAGCTAGCCTATGGTATGATTGTTGTTTTGTATGTTGTCCTACGGACTAAAACCCTCCGGTTTATATAGACACCGGATAGGGTTAGGGTTACACAAAGTCGGTTACAATGGTAGGAGATCTACATATCCGTATCGCCAAGCTTGCCTTCCACGCCAAGGAAAGTCCCTTCCGGACACGGGACGGAGTCTTCAATCTTGTATCTTCATAGTCCAGGAGTCCGGCTGAAGGTATAGTCCGGCCACCCGGACACCCCCTAATCCAGGACTCCCTCAGTAGCCCCTGAACCAGGCTTCAATGACGACGAGTCCGGCGCGCAGATTGTCTTCGGCATTGCAAGGCGGGTTCCTCCTCCAAGTACTTCATAGAAGATTTTGAACACAAAGATAGTGTCCGGCTCTGCAAAATAAATTTCCACATATTGCCATAGAGAGAATAATATTTACACAAATCTAATCTGCTGACGTATTCCGTAGTGTGACATCACACCATGGCCAAGCCTTTATTCGAATCGTTTTATTATCCCGCCTCAGCATGTTATGCGAGGCGGTTTCCTTGGCACGTCTTGTTAAAGCAGAGATCGTGTCCCCTTATTCCGGGATTCTCATCAATACGGGCGTGGGTAATCCAACCGCGCCATCGATTACGGCGCTTGGGAGATAAGCGAGTTTTACCAGGCTGGTGGGGACGCATAGTCGCGTCCACCCTTATAAGGGGATAAGGATCCAACTTTTCACCTATGCCTTCTTCCTCCTTTGCCTATCCATTTTCGCGCACTCAAGCTCCAACGCCCAAGTCCGCACTCCCCACCTCAACCTTCTCCAGTCATGTCCGGAGCGGGAGGCAAGTGGATGGTCTCCTCCGTTAGAGAGGGACATTGCGCACCGGCTTCCCGAAGAGGGGCAGCTCATCCCCACCCCTAGGCCCCATGAGAGGGTGGTGTTCCTCCCCCATTTCCTCCGCGGACTGGGCTTCCCTCTCCACCCATTTGTGCGGGGGCTCATGTTCTACTATGGCCTGGATTTCCACGATATGGCCCCGAACTTCGTCCTCAACATCTCGGCATTTATCGTCGTGTGCGAGGCTTTCCTCCGCATCCGCCCCCGTTTCAGCCTATGGCTCAAGACTTTCAATGTCAAGCCGAAGGTGGTGCGCGGCAACCAGGCGGAGTGCGGAGGCGCCATGGTGGGCAACATGCCCAACGTCTTATGGCTCGAGGGCTCCTTTGTGGAGACCCTAAAGGGGTGGCAATCAGGGTGGTTTTACATCACCGAGCCGCGCGACCCTAAGTGGGTCGCAGCCCCCGAGTTCCGATCAGGACCCCCTACGCGGCTCACCTTCTGGAAAGAGACGGGCCTGTCGTGGGCTAAAAAAGGAGAGCTGGCCAGACTCCAAACATGTGTCCAAACCCTGGTGGACAAGCAGCTCAAGCTTTTCAACGTAGTCCAGGTTATGCTCATCCGCCGGATCCTCCCGTGTCAACAACGGGCTTTCAACCTGTGGGAATTCGACCTGGCGCGACACCGAACTCTGAGCAGGATCTTCGACACGATGTACGAAGATGCCTGGAAGGTGCTTTTCAAAGGCGCCGAGGCCCCCGCATCCGCTACCGAGGATCACGGATTCAGCACGCAGCGTCATGCTCGTGCGGTAAGCTATTTTTACCTTCTATAGGGTATCAGCTTTTCATAGTTTGACTCCACGTGGGATCTAAGCTCCCTTACCTTTGACAGGATTGGCAGGAGACGTCCGGACATATCAACTGTCCGGTTCCTTTTCCCGAAGGCCCAGCGGACGCTCGTTTGGCGAAGCTGCTGGTTCCGGCACCCTATGTGGTGCCGGAGAAGAAGGCTAAGAAGAAGGCCATGGGGACTCGAAAGAGTGCCCGGTGCCAGGAGGTGTCGGATCCATCATCCGACGACTCGAAGACGCACTCCTCCCACGAAGACGAGCAGGAGGAAGAAGAGACCTCTCCCCCTTCAGCGCGGGAAGGGAAGAAAAGGAAGGCCGCCCCAACTAGGGAGGCCGAAGGGTCCAAGAAGGGGAAAATCCTTCCTCCGGACTACTCCACCAACGCCGACGACGGCGAAGAGGAGTGGCCACACAGGGCCAAGCCCCTGGCGAAATCGTAAGTATCCGGATACCAGAGTAATTCATAGTATTCCTTTATTACACAGCTTTCCCTTATGTCGAATATGATTATGCAGCCCACCCAAAGACCGGCTCAACGCGTCGTCGAGCGGTTCAGTGGACTCGTCGGATGTGAATTCGCTTCCGACGGCTTCCTCCCCCCACCCTACGGACGACGCCGAAGTGTTGTCCCAACAGGTTCCAAGCCAGGAGGTGGTCCTGGAGGCGCCGCAAGGCGACCTCCCGGACTCCAGGGGTAAAGAGGATAGAACACCCCAGGGCTCCAAGTCCGGCTCTAGGCCGGACACCGCTCTGGAACCTTCAAACGTTCCAGAGTCCGGCGGGCGACCTCCTTCCAAGAGGAGCAGGCCCTCCGTGCCGGTGACCCCCGTCCAACCGGAGGCGCCGGACAATCTGTTGGAGGCGCTCAAAGGCGCCTCCATCAACGAGGAGCACCGCACCATTATGAGTGCGGTGGTCCAGAAGGTTCAGTCCGCCAAGAGCGGACTGACTGAAGCTTGTACTAGCCTTTTAACAGGCTTTGAGGTAAGTAAAGAATGTTTAAATAATATTACGGCATAGACAGTAGCCCCTGATGCTCTGTTTGGTGTTCGGGAAGAAAAGCCGAATAGAGGATCAAATAAAATTCGCAGGAGTCTAACAAAAAGGAGTCAATATGCGTATGCAGGCTTCCCTGCTGGTGTCCGCCGCACTGACTGCGGAAGTGGACACGCTAAAGCAGAACCTCGAGCAGTCCGAGCAAGGGCTCGGGCGTGCCAAGAAGCAGCTCGAGGACAAGGAAGGTAAGAAATACCTTGTTTAAATATATAAAAAAAAGGTGCAATTGCAAAAAAATAACAGGATTATCATGGCTATTGTAGGGGCCACGTCTGAGGTGGCGACCCTTAAGCAAGCGCTGCTCGAGGCCGAGAAGAGGCCGGCCACGGAGCGCACCGAGCGGGAGAAGTATGAGGCCCAGGTTGGCGAGGTGCGGCAAGAGCTGCAGGCTCTCATGAAAAAACATGAGAGTTTGGAGCTTGACTCAAAGACGCGAGCGTCCGAGCTCGTGGTGGCTATTGAAAATGCCAAGTCTGCCAAGGACGAATCCCAGAGGACCCTCCAGGAGTTGGATGCGGTGAGAAAGATAGCGGCAGGTAAGGCATTCTTTATGCAAAGCAAACACATAAACGTAAGTTACTTGTTACTTACCCGAGTCCGGAGCTCTCCAGGAGCATTCGCAGATCTTCCCCGTAGCGTGTCCGATGCCGCCGCATTCTATCGAGCCGAGGAGGGCAGCTCGACAGAGAAGGTGTTCTGGTCTCAGTATGCTGAGGCCGGACACCCCGTGCCCCTGAGCGACTAGCTGAAGCAACTGGTCGAGCTCCACAAGGCGGCCGAACAGGCCATGAAGGGCCTCATAGTTCGGCTGTGGCCAGGAGAGGCTTGCCTGGGAGCTATTTTGGGTTGGTGCGGCGGCTGGTGGAGGCCTGTCCAAGGCTCGAAGTCATCAAGCGCTCCGTCTGCGTTGAAGGTGCCCGTAGGGCCCTTGCCCATGCTAAGGTGCACTGGGGCAAGCTGGATGCTGAGAAGCTTGTGAAGGATGGGCCACCGCCGGGGAAAGAGCATCGCAAGCCTGAGAATTATTATAAGGATGTTCTGAAGGGTGCCCGCCTTATGGCGGATGAATGTTCCAGGGATGTAATTTTTGAGTAAAACTCGCTCGTTTTGTCCTGTGCGTTGAAAACTTGTTCTTATGCGCTTAAGCAATGATGTTGGAATTTAAAATATTACCTTCTGTGCGGCTGTTTATCAATTCTGCCCCCGTGCCGCTAGTGCTGGGGTGTTCGGGGATAAACCTGAGCGCTCTTTTTCCCATGTTTGGGTCCTTCGAGGGAGGCGCTCAGCACAACGAACAAGGCAATCAGACTATAATGCTTGAACACTCTCACTTAGCCATAGAATTCTATAATTTTAAATTTTGGCGAAGCCCCTGGTATTCGGAAGACCGAGTTCGGGGCGCTATCCACGCCTTGGCCGGACAGAGCCGGCTCCTCGCTCTAAGCGGCATAAGTCTTTAGGGACTCAAAAAACCTCTCGAACAGCGACCAACTCTCGCTTCATCATGACAGTCAGTTTTAGCTTTCTCTACTAAGGTGCTCGACCCAGCTCAACTGGGGCACAATCGCAGTAGTTCTCCTAGTGCTACCTTAGCCGATATAGCGGAACGTAAGGCACCAAAACATAGGAGCCGGGCAAACCCAACTATTGACCCAAGACATGATTCGGAGCCGATGCATATAATGCTATAAGTTCGGGGTGCCGCACTTGTTAAAGTGTTCGGACTTCTCACACCATATTGAGGGGTATTAAAGCCCCTGGCGTATTTTGGCCGTACCAAAGTGTACGGGTGCAACATGTCGTTAAGGAACATATATTTGTAAAAAAAAGGGGTAATGCAAAAATAGACAAAAGCTATGCATTGTTTATTAAAAAGGGCTGGGATCAAAGCAGAACGATACAAATAATGCGATAAGCAAAAGGTTGGACTATTTAACATGTCCATTCCAGGGGCAGGCTGCGGAATGGTATGCGAAACAGGTATACTACTCGTGATAGAGACCACCTGGGAGTTCCGTAATGCGGCATGGCTTGTTTGCTTCCCTGGTTCTTGCATCGTTTGTGCGGCAATTGAACTGCCGAACAGGCCTTCCGAAGAATGGAGTCCTGAAAGTAAGAGAAAATTAAAAAATCGGCAGCCCCTGGTGCGGTTTAAGCCGTGTTTCGGGCGTGCCGTGATGGTGCCCCTCCCCCTATACCCATGGTATTTCTAGAGCGTAGTTATGTACGCGAAGCACTGGTGTCGCATTTTTGCGAGGGCTGGGGTTGGGGCCGCATTGCTACGCCTGCTCGGAACGTGCCAGGCGGTCTTGTTGTAGGTTACTCCAGGCGCACTTGACGGTGTCCGGACGTTTAATGACCGGACTGGAGAATTGCCTGGAGAGGCTGCTTTGTGCTTCCGCTACAAGGGCCGCCGTGTGCTCCTCCGTTCAAAGGGAGCGTTCGGTGTTTCCATTGACCGTAATTACTCCTCGAGGGCCTAGCATCTTGAGCTTAAGGTATGCGTAGTGCGGTACCGCATTGAACTTGGCGAATGTGGTTCGCCCGAGCAGTGCGTGATAGCCACTGTGGAATGGGACTATGTCGAAGAATAACTCCTCGCTTCGGAAATTATCCGGAGATCCGAAGACCACTTCAAGTGTGACTGAGCCTGTACAGTTGGCCTCTACACCTGGTATTACGCCTCTAGAGGTCGTTTTGGTTGGCTTAATCCTCGAGGGATCTATGCCCATTTTCCGCACTGTATCCTGGTAAAGCAGGTTCAGGCTGCTGCCGCCGTCCATGAGGACTCTAGTGAGATGAAATCCATCAATAATTGGGTCTAAAACCAATGCGGCGAATCTGAAGGAAATATGCCCTAGAGGCAATAATAAAGTTATTATTTATTTCCTTATATCATGATAAATGTTTATTATTCATGCTAGAATTGTATTAACTGGAAACATAATACATGTGTGAATACATAGACAAACAGAGTGTCACTAGTATGCCTCTACTTGACTAGCTCGTTAATCGAAGATGGTTATGTTTCCTAACCATGAACAAAAGAGTTATTATTTGATTAACGGGATCACATCATTAGAAGAATGATGTGATTGACTTGACCCATTCCGTTAGCTTAGCACTCGATCGTTTAGTATGTTGCTATTGCTTTCTTCATGACTTATACATGTTCCTATGACTATGAGATTATGCAACTCCCGTTTACCGGAGGAACACTTTGTGTGCTACCAAACGTCACAACGTAACTGGGTGATTATAAAGGAGCTCTACAGGTGTCTCCAAAGGTACATGTTGGGTTGGCGTATTTCGAGATTAGGATTTGTCACTCCGATTGTCGGAGAGGTATCTCTGGGCCCTCTCGGTAATGCACATCACATAAGCCTTGCAAGCATTGCAACTAATGAGTTAGTTGTGAGATGATGTATTACGGAACGAGTAAAGAGACTTGCCGGTAACGAGATTGAACTAGGTATTAAGATACCGACGATTGAATCTCGGGCAAGTAACATACCGATGACAAAGGGAACACCGTATGTTGTTATGCGGTCTGACCGATAAAGATCTTCGTAGAATATGTGGGAGCCAATATGAGCATCCAGGTTCCGCTATTGGTTATTGACCGGAGACATGTCTCGGTCATGTCTACATTGTTCTCGAACCCGTAGGGTCCGCACGCTTAAGGTTTCGATGACAGTTATATTATGAGTTTATGAGTTTTGATGTACCGAAGTTAGTTCAGAGTCCCGGATGTGATCACGGACATGACGAGGAGTCTTGAAATGGTCGAGACATAAAGATTGATATATTGGACGGCTATATTCGTACACCGGAAGTGTTCCAGGTGATTTCGGAGAAAACTGGAGAGCCGGAGGGTTACCGGAACCCCCCGGGAGAAGTAATGGGCCATATGGGCCTTAGTGGAGAGAGAGAGGGGCAGCCAGGGTGGGCCGCGCACCTCCTCCCCCTGGTCCAAATTGGACTAGGAGAGGGGGGCGGCGCTCCCCTTTCCTTCTCCCTCCCCACTTCCTTTCCCCCTCCTAGTAGGAGTCCTGCTCCTACTAGGAGGAGGACTCCTCCTTGGCGCGCCAATAGGGCCGGCCGGCCTCCTCCCCTTGCTCCTTTATATACGGGGGCAGGGGGCACCCCTAGACACACAAGTTGATCTTCGTGATCGTTCTCTTAGCCGTGTGCGGTCCCCCCCTCCACCATAATCCTCGATAATATTGTAGCGGTGGTTAGGCGAAGCCCTGCGACGGTAGAACATCAAGATCGTCGCCATGCCGTCGTGCTGACGGAACTCTTCCCCGACACTTTGCTGGATCGGTGTCCGGGAATCGTCATCGAGCTGAATGTGTGCTAGAACTCGGAGGTGCCGTAGTTTCGATACTTGGATCGGTCAGATTGGGAAGATGTACGACTACTTCCTCTACGTTGTGTCAACACTTCCGTTGCCGGTCTACGAGGGTACATAGACAACACTCTCCCCTCTCGTTGCTATGCATCACCATGATCTTGCGTGTGTGTAGGAAAATTTTGAAATTACTACGTTACCCAACAGTGGCATCCGAGCCTAGGTTTTATGCATTGATGTTGTGCACGAGTAGAACACAAGTGTGTTGTGGGTGATATAAGTCATACTGCTTACCAGCATGTCATACTTTTGTTCAGCGGTATTGTTGGATGAAGCGGCCCGGACCGACATTACGCGTACGCTTACGCGAGACTGGTTCTACCGACGTGCTTTGCACACAGGTGGCTGGCGGGTGTCAGTTTCTCCAACTTTAGTTGAACCGAGTGTGGCTACGCCCGGTCCTTGCGAAGGTTAAAACAACACCTACTTGACAAACTATCGTTGTGGTTTTGATGCATAGGTAAGAACGGTTCTTGCTAAGCCCGTAGCAGCCACGTAAACTTGCAACAACAAAGTAGAGGACGTCTAACTTGTTTTTGCAGGGCATGTTGTGATGTGATATGGTCAAGACGTGATGAGATATAAGTTGTTGTATGAGATGATCATGTTTTGTTGAAGTTATCGACAACTGGCAAAATCCTTATGGTTGTCTCGCTATTGCATAAGATGCAAGTGCCCAATAATTGCTTTAGTTTATCGCTATGCGATAGCAATAGTTGCAAGAGCAATTGTTGGCGAGACGACCACGTGATGACACATTGATATAGATCAAGATGATGGAGATCATGGTGTCATGCCGGTGATGATAGAGATCATGACAGTACTTTGGAGATGGAAATCAAAGGCGCAAGATGATGATGGCCATATCATGCCACATATTTTGATTGCATATGATGTTTATCTTTTATACGTCT
This sequence comes from Triticum urartu, assembly GCF_056163025.1. NCBI lineage: Eukaryota > Viridiplantae > Streptophyta > Magnoliopsida > Poales > Poaceae > Triticum > Triticum urartu. The sequence continues at coordinate 564,838,631 of NC_141875.1, forward strand.
TATTTTGCTTAGTTTGATGGTAGAATTTTAAGATGATCTCTCACTAATTATCAAGAAGTGTTCTCCCTGAGTATGCACCGTTGCGAAAGTTCTTCGTGCTGAGACACCACGTGATGATCGGGTGTGATAGGCTCTACGTTCAAATACAACGGGTGCAAAACAGTTGCACACGCGGAATACTCAGGTTATACTTGACGAGCCAAGCATATACAGATATGGCCTCGGAACAGGGAGACCGAAAGGTCGAGCGTGAATCATATAGTAGATATGATCAACATAGTGATGTTCACCAATGAAGCTACTCCATCTCACGTGATGATCGGACATGGTTTAGTTGATTTGGATCACGTGATCACTTAGAGGATTAGAGGGATGTCTATCTAAGTGGGAGTTCTTAAGTAATATGATTAATTGAACTTTAATTTATCATGAACTTAGTCCTGATAGTATTTTGCAAATCATGTTGTAGATCAATAGCTCGCGTTGTTGCTTCCCTGTGTTTATTTTGATATGTTCCTAGAGAAAACTAAGTTGAATGATGTTAGTAGCAATGATGCGGATTGGATCCGTGATATGAGGTTTATCCTCATTGCTGCATAGAAGAATTATGTCCTTGATGCACCGCTAGGTGACAGACCTATTGCAGGAGCAGATGCAGACGTTATGAACGTTTGGCTAGCTCAATATGATGACTACTTGATAGTTTAGTGCACCATGCTTAAACGGCTTAGAATCGAGATTTCAAAGACGTTTTGAACGTCATGGACCATATGAGATGTTCCAGGAGTTGAAGTTAATATTTCAAGCAAATACCCGAGTTGAGAGATATGAAGTCTCCAATAAGTTCTATAGCTAAAAGATGGAGGAGAATAGCTCAAGCAGTGAGCATGTGCTCAGATTGTCTGGGTACTACAATCGCTTGAATCAAGTGGGAGTTAATCTTCCATATAAAATAGTGATTGACAGAATTCTCTAGTCACCATCACCAAGTTAGTAGAACTTCGTGATGAACTATGATATGCAAGGGATAACGGAAACGATTCCCAAGCTCTTCGTAATGTTGAAATCGACAAAGGTAGAAATCAAGAAAAATATCAAGTGTTGATGGTAGACAAGACCACTAGTTTTAAAAAAAGGGCAAAGGGAAGAAGGGGAACCTCAAGAGGAACGGCAAGCAAGTTGCCGCTCAAGTGAAGAAGCCCAAGTCTGGTCCTAAGCCTGAGACTAAGTGCTTCTACTGCAAAGGGACTGGTCACTGGAAGCGGAACTGCCCCAAGTATTTGGCGGATAAGAAGGATGGCAAAGTGAACAAAGGTATATTTGATATACAGATTGTTGATGTGTATTTTACTAGTGTCCGTAGAAACCCCTCGGTATTTGATACTGGTTCAGTTGCTAAGATTAGTAACTCGAAACAGGAGTTGCAGAATAACAGAGACTAGTTAAGGGTGAAGTGACGATGTGTGTTGGAAGTGGTTCCAAGATTGATATGATCATCATCGCACACGCCCTATACTTTCGGGATTAATGTTGAACCTAAATAAGTGTTATTTGGTGTTTGCGTTGAGCATGAATATGATTTGATCATGTTTATTGCAATACGGTTATTCATTTAAGTAAGAGAATAAATTGTTGTTATGTTTACATGAATAAAACCTTATATGGTTACACACCCAACGAAAATGGTTCGTTGGATCTCGATTGTAGTGATACACATATTCGTAATATTGAAACCAAAAGATGCAAAGTTAATAATGATGGTGCAATTTATTTGTGGCAGTGCCGTTTAGGTCATATTGGTGTAAAGCGCAAGAAGAAAATCCATGCTGATGGGCTTTTGGAATCACTTGATTATGAATCAGTTGATGCTTGCGAACCATGCCTCATGGGCAAGATGACTAAGACTCCGTTCTCCAGAACAATGGAGCGAGCAACAGATTTGTTGGAAATCATACATACTGATGTATGTGGTCCGATGAATATTGAGGCTCGTGGCAGGTATCATTATTTTCTGATCTTCACAGATGATTTGAGCAGATATGAGTATATCTACTTGATGAAACATAAGTCTGAAACATTTGAACAGTTCAAAGAATTTCAGAGTGAAGTGGAAAATCATCATGACAAGAAGATAAGGTTTCTACGATCTGATCGCAGAGACAAATATTTGAGTTACGAGTTTGGTCTTCAATTAAAACTATGTGGAATAGTTTCACAAATTCGTGCCACCTGGAACACCACAGCATAATGGTGTGTCCGAACGTCATAACCGTACTTTATTGGATATAGTGCAATCTATGATGTTTCTTACAGATTTACCAACATCGTTTTGGGGTTATGCATTAAAGACAGCTGCATTCACGTTTAAAAGGGCACCATCTATGTCACCATCTAAGTCCGTTGAGACGACACAATCTGAACTGTGGTTTGGCAAGAAACCAAAGTTGTCGTTTCTTAAAGTTTGGGGTTGTGATGCTTATATGAAAAAGTTTCATCCTGATAAGCTCAAACCCAAATCAGAGAAATATGTCTTCACAGGATACCCAAAGGAGACTGTTGGGTACACCTTCTATCACAGATCCGAAGGCAAGTTATTCATTGCTGAGAATGGATCCTTTCTAGAGAAGGAGTTTCTCTCGAAAGAATTGAGTGGGAGGAAAGTAGAACTTGATGAGGTAATTGTACCTGCTCCCTTATTGGAAAGTAGTTCATCACAGAAATCTGTTCCTGTGACTACTAGACCGATTAGTGAGGAAGCTAATGATGATGATCATGTAACTTCAGATCAAGTTACTACCGAACCTCGTAGGTAAAACCAGAGTGAGAGCCGCACCAGAGTGGTACGGTAATCCAGTTCTGGAGGTCATGTTACTTGACCATGACGAGCCTACGAACTATGAGGAAGCGATGATGAGCCCAGATTCCGCAAAATGGCTTGAGGCCATGAAATCTGAGATAGGATCCATGTATGAGAACACAGTATGGACTTTGGTTGACTTGCCCATTGTTCGGCAAGCCATTGAGATTAAATGGATCTTCAAGAGGAAGACGGACGCTGAGAGTAGTGTTACTATCTACAAAGCTAGAATTGTCGCAAAAGGTTTTCGACAAGTTCAAGGTGTTGACTACGATGAGAGTTTCTCACTCGTATCTATGCTTAAGTCTGTCCGAATCATGTTAGCAATTGCCGCATTTTATGAAATCTGGCAAATGGATAAACAAAACTGCATTCCTTAATGGATTTATTGTATATGATGCAACCAGAAGGTTTTGTCAATCCTAAAGGTGTTAACAAAATGTGCAAGCTCCAGCGATCCATCTATGGACTGGTGCAAGCATCTCGGAGTTGGAATATGCGCTTTGATGAGATGATCAAAGCATATAGTTTTATACAGACTTGCGGTGAAGCCTGTATTTACAAGAAAGTGAGTGGGAGCACTACAGCATTTCTGATAAGTATATGTGAATGACATATTGTTGATCGGAAATAATGTAGAATTATTCTGCAAAGCATAAAGGAGTGTTTTGAAAGAAGTTTTTCAAAGAAAGACCTCGGTGAAGCTGCTTACATATTAAGCATCAAGATCTATAGAGATAGATCAAGACGCTTGATAAGTTTTTTTTTCAATGAGTACATACCTTGACAATATTTTTGAAGTAGTTCAAAAATTGGAACAGTTAAAGAAAGAGTTCTTGGCTGTGTTACAAGGTGTGAAATTGAGTAAGATTCAAAGCCCGACCACGGCAGAAGATAGAAAGAGAATGAAAGTAATTCCCTATGCCTCAACCATAGGTTCTATAAAGTATGCCATGCTGTGTACCAGATCTATTGTATACCCTACACTGTGTTAAGTAAGGGAGTACAATAGTGATCTAAGAGTAGATCACTGGACAGCGGTCAAAATTATCCTTAGTGGAATAGGGAAATATTTCTCAATTATGGAGGTGACAAAAGGTTCATCGTAAAAAGTTACGTCGATGCAAGTTTTGACACAGATCTGGATGACTCTAAGTCTCTATCTAGATACATATTGAAAGTGGGAGCAATTAGCTAGAGTAGCTCCGTGCAGAGCATTGTAGACATAGAATTCGCAAAATACTTACGGATCTGTATGTGACAGACCCGTTGACTAAAATTATCTCACAAGCAAAACATGATCACACCTTAGTACTCTTTGGGTGTTAATCACATAAACGATGTGAACTAGATTACTGACTCTAGTAAACCCTTTGGGTATAGGTCACATGAAGATGTGAACTATGGGTGTTAATCACATGGTGATGTGAACTATTAGTGTTGAATCACATGGCGATGTGAACTAGATTATTGACTCTAGTGCAAGTGGGAGACTGAAGGAAATATGCCCTAGAGGCAATAATAAAGTTATTATTTATTTCCTTATATCATGATAAATGTTTATTATTCAATTGTATTAACTGGAAACATAATACATGTGTGAATACATAGACAAACAGAGTGTCACTAGTATGCCTCTACTTGACTAGCTCGTTAATCGAAGATGGTTATGTTTCCTAACCATGAACAAAAGAGTTGTTATTTGATTAACGGGATCACATCATTAGAAGAATGATGTGATTGACTTGACCCATTCCGTTAGCTTAGCACTCGATCGTTTAGTATGTTGCTATTGCTTTCTTCATGACTTATACATGTTCCTATGACTATGAGATTATGCAACTCCCGTTTATCGGAGGAACACTTTGTGTGCTACCAAACGTCACAACGTAACTGGGTGATTATAAAGGAGCTCTACAGGTGTCTCCAAAGGTACATGTTGGGTTGGCGTATTTCGAGATTAGGATTTGTCACTCCGATTGTCGGAGAGGTATCTCTGGGCCCTCTCGGTAATGCACACCACATAAGCTTTGCAAGGATTGCAACTAATGAGTTAGTTGAGAGATGATGTATTACGAAACGAGTAAAGAGACTTGCCAGTAACGAGATTGAACTAGGTATTAAGATACCGACGATTGAATCTCGGGCAAGTAACATACCGATGACAAAGGGAACACCGTATGTTGTTCTGCGGTCTGACCGATAAAGATCTTCGTAGAATATGTGGGAGCCAATATGAGCATCCAGGTTCCGCTATTGGTTATTGACCAGAGACATGTCTCGGTCATGTCTACATTGTTCTCGAACCCATAGGGTTCGCACGCTTAAGGTTTCGATGACAGTTATATTATGAGTTTTGATGTACCGAAGTTAGTTCGGAGTCCCGTATGTGATCACGAACATGACGAGGAGTCTCGAAATGGCCGAGACATAAAGATTGATATATTGGACGGCTATATTCGGACACCGGAAGTGTTCCGGACGATTTCGGAGAAAACCGGAGAGCCGGAGGGTAATCGGAACCCCCCGGGAGAAGTAATGAGCCATATGGGCCTTAGTGGAGAGAGAGAGAGGGGCAGCCAGGGTGGGCTGCACGCCTCCTCCCCCTGGTCTGAATTGGACTAGGAGAGGGGGGCGGCGCCCCCCTTTCCTTCTCCCTCCCCACTTCCTTTCCCCCTCCTAGTAGGAGTCCTACTCCTACTAGGAGGAGGACTCCTCTGTGGCGCGCCAATAGGGCCGGCCGGCCTCCTCCCCTTGCTCCTTTATATACGGGGGCAGGGGGCACCCCTAGACACACAAGTTGATCTTCGTGATCGTTCTCTTAGCCGTGTGCGGTGCCCCCCTCCACCATAATCCTCGATAATATTGTAGCGGTGCTTAGGCGAAGCCCTGCGACGGTAGAACATCAAGATCGTCACCACGCCGTCGTGCTGACGGAACTCTTCCCCAACACTTTGCTAGATCGGAGTCCGGGGATCGTCATCGAGATGAACGTGTGCTAGAACTCGGAGGTGCCCTAGTTTCGGTACTTGGATCGGTCGGATCGGGAAGACGTACGACTACTTCCTCTATGTTGTGTCAACACTTCCGTTGCCGGTCTACGAGGGTACGTAGACAACACTCTCCCCTCTCGTTGCTATGCATCACCATGATATTGCGTGTGCGTAGGAAAATTGTGAAATTACTACGTTACCCAACAGAATCCGCCATGACGGGTGCTAGTGGGATGGTCCCTTCGATCAAAGGTGATCGGGCAGGAGGACCATGGGTTGAACTTTGGGGCGACTGGCTCTACCGCGTATACGTCCCTTAACGCGCGCTTCCGCTCCCTCTTGGGGATGTGGGTTGCGTATATCATGTTCACCGTCCGCACTTGTGGGGGAAAACCCTTCTGTCCACTGTTGTTCGGCGGCCGGGGCTCTTCGTCATCATCGCTATGCAGCCCCTTGTCTTTATTTTCGGCATTTAACTTGCCTGCCTGCTTGAACACCCAACAATCCCTGTTGGTGTGATTGGCCGGCTTTTCGGGGGTGCCATGTATCTGGCAACAAGCGGTCGAGTATTCGGTCCAAACTGGACGGGCCCTTAGGATTTCTTTTGAATTGATTTTTCCGCTGACCGGATTTATAGCCTCTGAATCCGGCATTAACTGCCGTATCCTCAGCATTGTCGCCGTTAATGCGGCGCTCTGCTTGTTGCGACGCGACCTGCCACTACTATCCCTGGTATCCGAATTGCCAGGGTTCTTGGTCATATTGTTGCTACGAGCAAGCCAGCTATCTTCTCCCACGCAAAAGCGGGTCATGAGTGTCGTGAGGGCTGCCATAGATTTCGACTTTTCCTGTCCAAGGTGCCGGGTAAGCCACTCGTCACGGATATTGTGCTTGAAGGCTGCTAGGGCCTCTGCGTCCGGACAATCCACTATTTGATTTTTCTTTGTTAGGAACCGTGTCCAGAATTGCCTGGCCGATTCCTCTGGCTACTGAATTACGTGGCTTAGGTCATCGGCGTCTGGTGGTCGCACATAAGTGCCCTGGAAATTGTCGAGGAATGTGGCTTCTAGGTCCTCCCAACAACTGATTGATCCTGTTGGCAAGCTGTTAAGCCAATGCTGAGCTGGTCCTTTAAGCTTGAGTGGGAGGTATTTCATGGCGTGGAGATCATCGCCGCGGGCCATGTGGATATGAAGGAGGTAATCCTCGATCCATACCGCAGGGTCTGTTGTGGCATCATATGATTCGATGTTTACGGGTTTGAAACCCTCGAGGCTTTGATGATCCATTACTTCGTTTGTGAAGCATAGTGGGTGTGCGACGCCTTTGTATTGGGCTATATCACGACGTAGCTCCAATGAGCTTTGTCTACTATGTTCGGCCCTACCGGATTTGTGTCCGGCGTGACGGTTATCGTCTCGAGTCGTGGGGCGCCCACTCGATCCGTAGATCGATCTTGTGTGCCTTACCTTGTCCTCCAACATATCTCGCAGGTCTGGCGCATTTTCCCGTCCCTTGGTACATGGTGCGGCTTGAGTGGAGGGCCGAGAGGCCTCTCTGTCGCGGCCACGAGGTGGCCGATCGGCCCTATCTGGTGATGTAGGTTTAAGTGCTTCCTCCTCTAATCGGGGTAGCAACCTGTGCTTTGGGTAGCTCTTGGAGGGGCGTTCGAGTTTATGCTCTTCGGCCACAAGGACTTCAGTCCATCTGTCGACTAGCAAATCTTGATCAGCTCTAAGTTGCTGCTGTTTTTTCTTGAGGCTTCTTGCCGTGGCCATAAGCCTGCGTTGAAAACGCTCTTGCTCGACGGGATCCTCTAGCACGACGAATTCGTCGTCGTTGAGGCTTGCCTCGTCTTCGGAGGGAGGCGTATAGTTATCGTCCTCGACCTCTCTGTCTGCCACTCTCTCATGAGGGCTGGCTTCTCCATCCTCCTGTGCTGAATCTTGCTGGAGGGGGTTTTCTTCGGCACTATCCGGAGTATTATTATCTGCCATGCTGGAATCACCGTATTTGCTTTGGCGGGATTTTGAGCGGCGCCACTGACGCCGACGCTTAGGCTGCTTCTTGGAGGGGTCATCCTCCGCTGTTCCATCGCCATCTCCTTCTTTTGGGGTGTCCACCATGTATATGTCATATGAAGAGGTGGCTTTCCAGGGCCCAATAGGCGCTGGTTCTTCATCGTCTCCTGCATCAGCGTCCATACTGTCGATGTCTTCGAAGTCGAAGTCGAGCATGTCAGGTAAATCGTCGATAGTGGCTACAAAGTGGATGGTGGGTGGGCTTTGAATTTCTTCATCATCCGTATCCCAACCTTGCTGACTGTAGTCCGGCCAGGGCTCTCTTGATAAAGAGCGAGACTTTAGTGTCTTCAGAATATCGCCGAAAGGCGAGTGCTGAAAGATATCCGCGGCAGTAAACTCCATGACCGGCGCCCAATCAGATTCGATCGGCAGGGGCGCGGAGGGCTCGGAGTCCAGCTCCTTGGAGTCGCGAGTCTCGCGGAGTGCGGGGCTGGTGTTCGTCTCGATCGCTGTTGGGATCGCAGCCCTCGAGGCGGCGTCCAACCACCCATCCTCGATCGGCGCAGTTGGCTCCGAATTAAGGGTCGAAGCTGATGCGGGTGCGGCCTCCAGGGCACTGTTCGGCGGTAGAGCTAGATCATGCTCGTCGTGACAGTGCGGCGCGCTCGGTAGTGGCTCGAATCCGTTGAGGATCAAGTCCCTGCGGATGTCAGCCATGTAGTTTAAACTTCCAAATCTGACCTGATGGCTAGGGGCGTAGATTTCGATCTGCTCCAGATGGCCAAGTGAATTGGCCCGCAGTGCGAAGCCGCCGAAGACGAAGATCTGTCCGGGGAGGAAGGTCTCACCCTGGACTGCATCGCTATTGATGATCATGGGAGCCATCAAGCCTGACGGCGACGACACAGAGGAACTCTCAATGAAAGCACCAATGTCGGTGTCAAAACCGGCAGATCTCGGGTAGGGGGTCCCGAACTGTGCGTCTAGGCCAGATGGTAATAGGAGGCAAGGGACACGAAGTTTTACCCAGGTTCGGGCCCTCTTGATGGAGGTAAAACCCTACGTCGTGCTTGATTAATATTGATGATATGGGTAGTACAAGAGTAGATCTACCATGAGATCGGAGAGGCTAAACCCTAGAAGGTAGCCTATGGTATGATTGTTGTTTTGTATGTTGTCCTACGGACTAAAACCCTCTGGTTTATATAGACACCGGATAGGGTTAGGGTTACACAAAGTCGGTTACAATGGTAGGAGATCTACATATCCGTATCGCCAAGCTTGCCTTCCACGCCAAGGAAAGTCCCTTCCGGACACGGGATGAAGTCTTCAATCTTGTATCTTCATAGTCCAGTAGTCCGGCTGAAGGTATAGTCCGGCCATCCGGACACCCCCTAATCCAGGACTCCCTCATGAGGCATAATCCAATTGAAAACTAAAATAATGACGACAAGTTTCATGGATATCATTATTCTTTATAGCATACAAGTCATCACAATAATCATCATATATAGCAACTTTGTTCTCATAATCAATTGGAACCTCTTCCGGAATAGTGGATTCATCACAAAATAAAGTCATGACCTCTCCAAATCCACTTTCATCAATATAATCATCATAAATAGGAGGCATGATTTCATCATAATAAATTTGCTCATCAAAACTTGGGGGACAAAAAATATCATCTTCATCAAACATAGCTTCCCCAAGCTTGTGGCTTTGCATATCACTAGCATCATGGATATTCAAGGAATTCATACTAACAACATTGCAATAATGCTCATCATTCAAATATTTAGTGCCAAACATTTTAATGCATTCTTATTCTAACACTTTGGCACAATTTTCCTTTCCATCATACTCACGAAAGATATTAAAAAGATGAAGCGTATGAGGCAAACTCAATTCCATATTTTTTTAATTTTCTTTTATAAACTAAACTAGTGATAAAACAAGAAACTAAAAGACTCGATTGCAAAATCTAAAGATATACCTTCAAGCACTCACCTCCCCGGCAATGGCGCCAGAAAAGAGCTTGATGTCTACTACACAACCTTTTTCTTGTAGACGTTGTTGGGCCTCCAAGTGCAGAGGTTTGTAGGACAGTAGCAAATTTCCCTCAAGTGGATGACCTAAGGTTTATCAATCCGTAGGAGGCGTAGGATGAAGATGGTCTCTCTCAAGCAACCCTGCAACCAAATAACAAAGATTCTCTTGTGTCCCCAACACACCCAATACAATGGTAAATTGTATAGGTGCACTAGTTCAGCGAACAGATGGTGATACAAGTGCAATATGGATGGTAGATAAAGGTTTTTATAACCTGAAAATATAAAAACAGCAAGGTAACTAATGATAAAAGTGAGCGTAAATGGTATTGCAATGCGTTGAAACAAGGCCTAGGGTTCATACTTTCACTAGTGCAAGTTCTCTCAACAATAATAACATAATTGGGTCACATAACTATCCCTCAACATGCAACAAAGAGTCACTCCAAAGTCACTAATAGCAGAGAACGAACGAAGAGATTATGGTAGGGTACGAAACCACCTCAAAGTTATTCTTTCCAATCAATCCGTTGGGCTATTCCTATAACTGTCACAAACAGCCCTAGAGTTCGTACTAGAATAACACCTTAAGACACAAATCAACCAAAACCCTAATGTCACCTAGATACTCCAATGTCACCTCAAGTATCCGTGGGTATGATTATACGATATGCATCACACAATCTCAGATTCATCTATTCAACCAACACATAGAACCTCAAAGAGTGCCCCAAAGTTTCTACCGAAGAATCACGACAAAAACGTGTGCCAACCCCTATGCATAGGTTCATGGGCGGAACCCGCAAGTTGATCACCAAAACATACATCAAGTGAATCACGTGGTATCCCATTGTCACCACAGATACAAACGACAAGACATGCATCAAGTGTTCTCAAATCTTTAAAGACTCAATCCGATAAGATAACTTCAAAGGGGAAACTAAATCCATTACAAGAGAGTATAGGGGAGAAATCAAGTGAATCACGTGGTATCCCATTGTCACCACAGATACAAACGACAAGACATGCATCAAGTGTTCTCAAATCTTTAAAGACTCAATCCGATAAGATAACTTCAAAGGGGAAACTAAATCCATTACAAGAGAGTATAGGGGAGAAAACATCATAGGATCCAAATATAATAGCAAAGCTCGCGATACATCAAGATCGTAACACCTCAAGAACACGAGAGAGAGAGAGATCAAACACATAGCTACTGGTACATACCCTCAGCCCCGAGGGAGAACTACTCCCTCCTCATCATGGAGAGCACCTGGATGATGAAGATGACCACCGAAGAGGGATTTCCCCCTCTGGCAAGGTGCCGGAACGGGTCTAGATTGGTTTTCGGTGGCTACGGAGGCTTCTGGCGGCGAAACTCCCGATCTATTGTTCTCCCTGATCGTTTTAGGGTATATGGAGATATATAGGCGGGAGAAGTACGTCAGGGGAGCCACGAGGGGCCCACGAGGGTGGAGGGCGCGCCCCCTGCCTCGTGGCTTCCTTGTTGCTTCCCTTACATGGACTCCAAGTCTCCCGGGTTGCTTTCCTTCCAAAAATAAGTTCCGTGAAGTTTCAGGTCAATTGGACTCCATTTGATTTTCCTTTTCTGCGATGCTCTTAAACAAGGAAAATACAGAAACTGGCACTGGGCTCTAGGTTAATAGGTTAATCCCAAAAATCATATAAAATAGCATATAAATGCATATAAAACATCCAAGGTTGATAATATAATAGCATGGAACAATAAAAAATTATAGATACATTGGAGACGTATCAAAGGCCGACTGGACGCAGCCCCCACTCATCGAAGGAAGGCATCTGCTCCGCGAATGTCGCCTTGTTCAAGCAGCGGTACAGAAGGCAACTCTTCCTCGGCATGTCATCTGGCAACGGGACACCCGTCAGGACCTCGAGCACCGTCCGCCGCGCCTCGAGGGGGAGCCCGGACTCCTGAAGTCTCATATGGTCCTTGCTGTTGAGCAAGGCCCACATTGGTCGAGAGTGGCGCTGAAGCGGAGCGATTCGGCGCCTGACGAACTCCTTCACCACCATAGGCGCAGTCACATCAAGGTCCTTGAGCCTCTTCATCCTGAGCCAGACAGGGGCAAGGCACGAATCGGCGAGCCTTTGGTGGCACCAACCAGAGTTGGGAATAGCAGGCGCTGACGGAGAAGAGAGCAGGGGGTTGAGCACTCTGATATCAACAAATACCCACCATACGCGAAACCCACTTGTGGATGGTGGGAGCTCGAAGTCAATCCCCGCGTCGGCCGTCGCCGCCACGGCCTGAAAGCTCAGGCATCCTAAGCTTTGTCGGGGATCAATCAGGTGCAGCGAGAAGAACTGGCGGAGAAGGGCCACTGAAGGGGCAATGCCTACCATGGCCTCGCAAACAAAGGCGAAGAGGGCGAGAAGGGTCACGGATTGGGGATCAAGGTGCAGCATGTGGATCTGATAATGTGCAAGCACAATGTTGAAGAAGGCGGAGAAAGGAGGAACCAAGCCAGCCCAAAGGGCGTCGATGAAGAATGGGACCATGATGGCTGTCGGTCGACGCGAGCATGAGATGCAGGCCAGGCCACCGTCCTTCCCCACTCATTGAAGATTGAGGCGAGCATGGGACGCACCTTGTCCATGGCTTCCTGGTTGAGCACCAGCGACCTGCCAACGGCAGGCTCAGCGGCCGGGCACAGCTCGGCGGAGGACTGGGGACTCTTCCCTTTCTCCGACTAGTCCGGTGCCATGGCGATGGGAAGATTGAGCTCAGATCAGATCGGGGGGAGAGGCTGAGCTACGAGGAAGCGAAAGAATTGGAGAGTGCGCGGCAACAACAGGAGGGAAACCGTGTAGACCGTGGTGGCCGCCTAGCTAGGTGGGTATCAAGGCAGCATGGGGAAGCGGAGACGCCCACGTCCAATCAACCGCCATGCGTCGACCAAGGCTGCAGGATATTGGGGCCCGCGGCCCTCCGCACTTGCCCTTTGACTTTGCCTCAAAGCCAAGCCCAAGCGCGCCTTGGGCCCGGGGGCTACTGTCGGCGTTCTAGGAATGGGGGTCCCCAGACTTGCCTGCCTGCGGCCCATGGCGTGGCTCTGCGAGCGGGCCCGTACGGCCCATCTTCACCAACAAGCACTCAAGACCCTCACGAGGGGCCAAGCCTCACGAGGCGGACGACACAAGACCTCCTCGGGAGCAGCCTCACCAGGCTAGCTCGCGAGGAGCAGAGAGTTCAAGGCAAGGTAAACCTCGCGAGGTTTCAATGACGTGAGCCATGACGATCAAGATCAGGCAGGCGCCAGGCGGGCACTAGCGCGCACAGTGTCCATGTTTCCTCTTTGGTGCTAAGGAAGCAAGCACAGGCACGGAGTACCGTTGCGTCAAGCAAAGGTTTCCATATCAGTGCAACGAGACCAAGACCAGCAGGACGACAAGACGGAGGTCACCATGGAGCCCAAGGTGGCGTCACCACCAGAGCCTTTTGCAGGCGAAGACTGCTTTTGTCAGGATAAGCTGTACTAGTTGTCCCCTTTCAAATTGGCATTTGTTGGCTCCCTTCCCGCTCAATATTTGGGAAGAGGACTAGGGCCTCTATAAATAGGACTAGCCACCACCATAGCTGGGAAGGGGAGAAGAGATTCGAACAACCACAAGTACACCAATCACAAGAACACCTCGCCTCAGGAGGCTGTTCTTCCCCTTGTACTGTTCATCCTCAGCCCAAGAGGCAATCCACCACACCACACTGGAGTAGGCTATTACACCACAAAGGTGGCCCGAACCAGTATAAATCTTGTGTCTGTGTAGCGAGTTCGTCGAGTTAGCCCATGAGATCTTAGCGAAGCTAGGACGCGGATCGGTAGGGGGAGATCTTCACGCGCGCCCCAGTGTTCGAACCTTGAGGGGTTTGCCGGAACCCAAGATCTGATAGTATTGTTTGTTGCACTTTGCCATGCCATGACTCTTTAAACCGAACATGCATCATACTTGATTATGCATCATGCCATGTTTATGCTTGGTTGTTTACAATGTTGTTTGCTCCTTTTCGGCATTGCTTCTTCTTGTTAGTTTTGGTAACATCGTGTGTGTGAGGATTCGTTCAACTACGTCCGTTTTTCTTCTTCTTGGACTCGTTCTTCTTCCTTGCGGGATCTCAGGCAAGATGACCATGCCCTCGTAATCACTTCTATCTTTGCTTGCTAGTTGTTCGCTCTATCGCTATGTCACGCTACCTACCACTTGTTATATCATGCCTCCCGTATTGCCATGTCAAGCCTCTAACCCACCTTCCTAGCAAACCGTTGTTTGGCTAAGTTACTGCTTTTGCTCAGCCCCTCTTGTAGCGTTGTTAGTTGCAGGTGAAGTCAAAGATTGTTCCATGTTGGAACATCGATATGTTGGGATATCACAATATCTCTTATTTAATTAATGCATCTATATACTTGGTAAAGGGTGGAAGGCTCGGCCTTTTGCCTGGTGTTTTGTTCCACTCTTGTCGCCCTAGTTTCCGCCATACCGGTGTTATGTTCCTTGATTTTGCGTTCCTTACGCGGTTGGGTGTTATGGGAACCCCTTGACAGTTCGCTTTGAATAAAACTCCTCCAGAAAGGCCCAACCTTGGTTTTACCATTTACATACCTACCACCACTAGTGCAGAACCGAGCAATAGCACCGGTTCATAAGGCCCTTTAGTGCCGGTTCGGTAACCGGCACTAAAGTGTGGGCACTAAAGGTCCCCCCTTTTAGTACTGGTTCAGCACGAACTGGTGCTAAAGGGCAACCACGTGGCACGAGCCAGCTCCGGGGGTAGGGAGCCCTTTAGTACCGGTTGGTGACACCAACCGGTATTAAAAGGTTGGGGGGTTTTGGGTTTATGATTTCTTTTTCATTTAATTTTTTTTTTCCATTTAATTTTTTTCGTTTGCTGGTATTTTACGATACAACATATTGTAAACGTTATGCATATATATAAATAGAATTTCTAGTAGAACCAATCATATATATATATATCATCGAATGTCTCACAACCACCATTAATTAATTCACACATATATACACACATGTATATATATACAATTAGCTAGCTATATACAATTTCTCCTAATTGGTGCCTTCGGAGCCAGTGGCATTAGCCTAATTGGTGCCTTCGAAGCACGATAACAATTGGAAGTGGTTCATGGGGGCGGTAGCGGGTAAAAGTATTCTCCTTTGGGATCTATGACCCGGTCGAGCAAAAATCCCGCTATTTCCTCTTGAATTGCTTCTATGCGGTCCTTTGGTAGGAGCTTCTCCCGCACCTCTTTGAACTATTAAGAAGGAGATCAATATGCATGTGTATTAGTTGTGTGACTAGATATCGATATTGGTGTAAAAATTGTGAATAGTGTTCTGACAAACGTACCCACTCCTGTCTTTGAGATCTGCTCCTTTCGGACGCCATCATGCGAATGTTCTCGCAAACGTAGTATGCACACAGATTATTCCCCGGCGCCTGCTTCAAGGCCTTTATGAGAATGGAATTTGATCAGATAATAATTAATCAAGCATGATAATTAAAGAGATGGCAGCTAGCTAGTACTACTTAATTACTTACCATGGGTCGATACCATTTCAGATTTTGTTTCCACTGGCCTGGAGTGACGCTGATGAACTTTTCCCAAGCCCTGCCCGCCGACAAAGAAAATGAATAAATGGGTTATTAAATAGTTGTTATCAAGAAATGACGAACTAATTAAATAGGCCAAGATATAGTTAATAATGATTGAAATTACCTGTTGACTATCCCCTTCACGATGGTGTAGTCAGTTGGTTTCTTAAGTAGTGAGTCTAGTACTTCAACTATTCCTTCATCAACTTTAATGATTAACAAGATCCAGTGAAATCTGCATGCACACACGTTTGCATGTCTTAATTAAGCGGTCATATGTAAGCAAAAACATGTAGCTAGCTAGTAGGCAAAAACAGAATTTGTAGTACAAGACAGTGTGACTCACTCGAAGTTGTAAGGAAGTAGTATATCTTCATTGTATTTGAGGCGCTTGAAGAACTCTAGCATGCTTTCCTCTACACTTTTTTCGTAATATGGATCTAATTTCCATGTGTATTCATCAATGGTATTTTGGTCAACGAACCCAATGCCATAGCGTCCACCTTTTTTCATTTCATAAATCTTCATCCTGCATAATACCACATAAAAGAGTATAGTGAGGATAATTACAGGTAATGATTGATCAAAATGATCACTACAGCTAGCTTGAGACTTAAATTACAGAAAGAAATCACTTACAGACAATAGCAACTGACGATAGATTTGTCGAGTGCGTCTTGATTGTATAATTGAAATAGTTCTGAATAGTCAATGGACACAGCTTTCTCATGGTAGTAATGATCCTTCTTGACATTCACCATGAGGGACTCTCGATTGGAAATCTTGGTAATGTCCATGTACCATTGATGCAATTCATACATTCTCGTTGGGAGCTTCTTGACCTCGTCTGGCTCGACCAAAGGTTGGCCCCGGACATATTTCTGTTTTATTTCTTCCTCTCTAGTCGGAGACATGGGCTCGATATCGAGAAGTTGTCCAACTGTGATCTTGAGCATTTCAGCCTGCTCAATATGCTCCTCGGTTATTACCACATCGCCCAGCTCGAGAACGTAAACGGTTTGCCCACAATAATATTGGGTGCGCCTACTCTCATGTGTTGTTGGCACAACAAGCGGGGGGATTGATTGCGCCGCCTGTTCTCCCAGCTGGGGAACGGTTTTACCGCATGTTTTTCCAGCTGATTTGCTCGAGCTCGAGCTCGCCTCTTTCTGTAGACATGCTCGATTTAACTTCCTAAGGTGGCGCTCACAGTCTGTGTCAACAGGCTTGGGAGCTGGTGCTCTAGCCATACGAATGAAGTGGTCAATCTTTTCCTCAGGAAATTTCTCCCTTGGCGGCGGTGGCGGTTTCGGTGCAAAATGGGATTCCACCTTGGCCTTTGATATGGTTGCATTTTTCTCCTCGGATTTGTCGTAAGGCCTCTGCGGAAGAGGTGCGAGGTTGCTTGGACCATATTGAAATTGCTTGCCTCCGCCTGTACCTCCAGTACTACCTCGACTTGTACCGCTATGCACCATAGCTGAGGCGGTTCTCTTCCGTGATTGCTGAGGCGGTGAAGACGGCTGATGTGGCTGAGTTGGAGGAGGAGGAGTGGCCTGAAACTGTGCCGGACTTGGAGGAGGAGTGGCCTGACGCTTTGCCGAACTTGGAGGAGGAGGAGTGGCCTGAAGCTGTGCCGGACTTGGAGGAGGAGTGGCTTGATGCATTGGTGGACTTGGAGGAGCGGGAGTATGCTGACTCGGTGGCGGACTTCGACGAGGAGTCGGATGACGCGGTGTCAGTGGCGTTCGAAAGATCATGCAATCCTTTCTCCATAGGATGATACGATGGTTGGCCTCTCCCAGTGTGTGCTCCTCGTCACCTCCAGGAATGTCAAGCTCTAGCCCCGAATATTGGTCCACCACCTCATCAACCAAGACACGAGCATAGCCCACTGGAATCGGGTTGCAATGGAAGGTTGCCTCGGGGGGATTTGTAAAAGCAACGGCGTCCGCCACCTTCATGGATATGTTCTTCATTTTGAAGTGTAGCTCGCAGTTAGTGTTCTCCATGATGTCATCCACTGGGTAGCTATCCAGCAATGCGTCGCCCGGGGCGGAACCCACGCTGCTTCTCGGCATGGACGGGACAGTGCTATCCAATGCTGGATCATCCGCTAGCTGCTGCAGCTGCTGAGACCCCATTTGCTGGCTAAGTGAGTCGATCTGCTCCTGCTGCCGCTGGAATTTGACTGCCAAGTCCGCGTGCGCTGATTCTAGGCCTTGAAGGCGTTCATAGCCCAGCTTCCTCTACTCCTCCTCCATCTTCCTCTTCTTCTCCTCCGCAATCTTCTTTCTCGCACGGGTTCTGTAGTCGGTGTTCCAGTCCGAAAACCCCTCATACCACGGAATAGCACCCTTGCCTCGTGTTCTTCCCGGGTGTTCAGGATTTCCCAGGGCATGTGTAAGCTCGTCGTTCTCTCTGTTGGGCTGGAACACCCCCGATCGAGCCTCTTCTATTGCAACAAGTAGCTTATCTTCGGCTCTGTCCAGACATGCCTTCTTCGAAACTTTGCCGGTCTTCGGGTCCAACTCCCCCCATGCGCATAGAACCAAGTCCTGCACCTGGGGGCCAGCTCAATGTTTCTGGAGTGACACCTGCATCCTCCATCTCTTTCTCAAACTTATCCCACTTAGGCATTCCCACCTGGCCCCAGCTTATGGAACTTATCCTTTTTTGCAACATTGGCCTTGTTTATTCTCGACCATTCCTTAGATAATTCCGAGTCCTTGAATTTCACGAAATCATCCCAATGAGCACTTTGCTTCTCTAGTGTACCCTCGAATACTGGAGTCTTCCTTCCTCCCTTGACGTACTTGTCCCATTCACGATTCTTGTGGTTGTTGAATGCAACCGCCATCTTCCTAAGAGTAGCGTCCTTGACTTTCTCCACATCTGCATCTGTTAAATGATCTGGTAGGGTAAAATGTTCCATGAGCGTTTCCCAAAGAAGAAATTTTTGTCTGTCGTCGACAAAAGTAACTCCTGGACGTGGCTTTGCTGGCTCTCTCCATTCTTGAAGGGAGATCGGGAGTTGGTCCTTCACAAGAACTTCGCACTGACGAATGAACTTGTCCGCAATCTTCTTAGGCGCTAATGGTTTGCCATTAGGTTTGATGGCCTCGATATTGTACTTTACGCCCTCCTTCAACTTTTTGTTCGGGCCTCGTTTCCTGTTGCCTGAAGATTTGCTCGATCCGGATGGCTGAAAGAAGAAAGATCGATTCGATAATATATCTTCAAGTCATTTAAAACATGTGATGATCACCAGATGCCTGCTTATATAAATATGTATACCTCGCCGGTCTTTGTTGTTTCAAGATCAACATTTTCTTCGTCATGTTCATAGTTCATAACTTCATCAATTCGGTCGTCGCGATCGAATATCATATCACCCTCCCTGGTGTTGTTTAGATATTCGGAGCCGTCATAATCTTCTTCATTCTGATCATCATCTGGCCCGCGAGGATTGCGTATGATATTGAACAGGGCCTCTTCTCCCTCTCTGCCGGTATTGTCCGCCATAGGTTTTATTTAACTAATCCAAAAGAAATATATTCAAATTACAATGCATGGATGCAATCAATTAATAAGGAAAAACTGAATCAATCATAGTACATAGTAAGCATCATCGAATATAATCTCGAAAATACGTCGTCTCGAATAATAGATATAATCTCGAATACATCATCTCAAATAATAGATATAATCTCGAATACATCGTCTCGAATAATGGATATAATATCGAATACATCACTAGCTAGCTAGCTAGAAAGCTAATAAAGATCGAATACTACAGAGTAATCAAGGCCACTCGCGGTTCCTGAGGTGCAGGCGGTGGACACCCAAAGAGAAGGAACCATCACTGGATCATAGCTCGGGTGATCTCCCAAAAGAACCTGCCAGGTATTGGAGAACCTGACGTCCATAGCAGCCATGTAGCGATGGGTGTGCTCGTCCTCCTCCCTGACACGGCGACGTACCACCTCCGGCGGGGTCGGCTCCCTCCGCACCGAAAATGGCCCACGCGAACGCCACCAAAGGAGATCAGGGTCGACGACGGGACCCGGGGCCGGGTTCCTCACTAAGCGTCGCTCCCCTGAAGGTAGCACCTCCCAATGCCAGCCCGGCGGAGCCCAGTCCCGGACATGGGTCCTCTGAAGCAGGACGTCGTCGCGAACGGGTCGACGGCGAGGATGCGGGCCGGGCATCATCGACAACAAATACTATATGCCGCAAAAGTAAAGTAACATTTTTTAAATGATGGATTGTGATTTCATATATGCAAATTCTAAATTTTATAACTAAAACTAACATTTCTAATATTTCTATAACTAAAAAACATTTCTATATAACTAACATTTCTAATATTTCTATATAACTAACATTTCTAATATCTTATATTTACTAATTGGGGGCACCATACGAGCCTTCACGTTAATCCTAGAAAAACTAATTAACTAACCTTTGGATCTATAATTTCAAAAATCTTTAGCCATTGGATGTACGTAATACACAGACAGAGTCCCGAACGACCACATCTCAGTTTTGTAGAAAAAATAGCATTCCTTTTACCATAGAAAAAAATAGCATACTGTGACACTCCAAAATTTTTATTTGGTTTTCAGCAAAAACTTTGTTGGTTTTTGAAAAGAGGCCATTTAAATTTTTTCCAGAAAACCTTCCTGTTAAAAACTTCTTTGGCAAGGATTTTTATTTTTGTATCTTCTTCAAACTATGGTGTTTGATCATTTAAAACCCTTTCTCTGATGGTTACCTTCTCAAAGCATATTTTTGGAAATTATTCTTTTTCTTATAAAAAGAACTCTATGAATTTTGAGGTTTTTCTTATCTTGAAAACCACCCATGGTTTTACCATGTCTCCTATAGTAAATCTTCTCAAAATCCCTCCCTCCACCTTTGAACAATCTAAATTCTCTGTCTCAACAAGTCCAAACAAGTTTTGGATTTTATTTCAATTATTTTATCTCTCAAATCATTTCTGCCAATTATTTTGAGCCTGAGTGATTTTCAAAGCAAGTACCTCATTGCCTTTGAGTTTTTATCTCAAACCAACTCCCCTGGATAGTCCTTAGTACCCACAACCTAGAACCATCTTGATCCACTCTTCTTTTTTTCAAATTTTTCAAATTTCACTCACTGCAAGTTTGGACCAGATTTGCCAAATTTGGTGAAATTCATATCTACACTTCCCCAGAAATTCCGCAAAAATTCAGGCAGTCTCCTGGTGAAATGAGAGGCCACTCCACCAAAAATCAGCTCAAGCAGAGCCTCCCTCATACCAAAAACATTCTGTGGAACACCTGAGCTGCACTGTTCCTTTGCACATTCAGAAAATTCAGAGAAACTTCAGGGTTCAATGTCGTTTCTCTTCGTCAGATTTCGGTCACATGTCCACAGTGCCCTTGGCACGTTGCTCACCGCCTGGCCTGCTTGTCCGGAGCTCCACACGCGCGCTTGGCGCCTTCCTGGCGTCGGTGGCACCCTGGCCCGCCTGCGCCGACGTGTCTTGCGGCGGCCGAACCACCGTAGCGGCCGACAGGGAGCAGAACGGCGGCTCAACGCCGTTCGGCTCCGCCCAATCCTCCTGGTAGCTCCGTGTGGCCATCTCCTTGCCAGCGCACGCATGCGGCACCGTCGCCGTGGCGCGGCACGCACAGAGCATGCTCCCTGCCGCCGACGGGCCTGTGCCGCCCCGTTCCGTCGAAACCCACCCCAAGCTCCTAATCCAAGTCCGTTTAGCGTCTGAATGGAACCAGTGGACCTCCACATTGATGCCCAACCTCCTAAACTCCCCGACCGAGCACTGCGTCGCCGTAATCCATCGTCGGAGAACCCTGTTCACGGCCACCGCCTCGGATCGCCTATAAAAGGGGACCCCGAGCTCGCCCTCGAGCACACACCCTCACTACACCCCACAGACACCCCGCCAGGCCACTAGGAGGACCTCGAGGAGGTCTCCTCCCCCAACTCCGGCCGCCTCGTTCCGCCTCGTCGACCAACTCGATTCACTCCGGTGAGGCCATCCCCGACGCCCAAACCTCGTCAGTAGCCTCCTCGAGCACCCAGTGAGCTAACCCAAGCGTCAATTTGGCCTTCGCAGCTCTCACGACGAGATCCATATCCACCTGAGCCACCGTCCGCCGGAGCAAGGGCCGCCGTCGACGTAGAGCTCGCCGGCGACCACCAACACCATCCACCGACGCGGAAGGACGCACTGAACACAGAGGTACCACCCGATCCCCCTGCCTCGCCGTGGATCGCCGCCGGCGACCACCGCGGCTCTCGGGCACCGTCGAGCTCTGCCGCCTCTTTTGAAAATTCAAACCTGACGGGCGGGACCCGCCTGTCAGCCTCTCTGTCCTTTCTAAACGAACCGTTTTTTGAAAGCGTCTTCTGCCAAATGCGTTTTCCCTCTGGGCTGGCGTATTCTTTATCGAATCGTTTTCTGTTTTTATAAGTTAGCCCCTGGGAACTTTCTGTTTCATTACAGATGAGTCCCTGGACTAAAACCCTCATAACTTTTTAACAGAAAAGTATTTTTGATTGATTCTTTTTCTGTCCTCCTTAGAATTTTGTCTAGTTTTTTATCAGATTTATTTGAAAAATATTTGGAGAAATTTTTGTGCACCTCACGGTATTCACGATAGAGCGTATATTTTCTTTATGCCGTAGATACCGAAGGAGGTGACGGGACCGCGAACTTCACCGAGCTAGGCTCCGATTACTCTGAAGCAGGAAAGCATGTTTGAACTTTTGATATGATGATTGTTTTGGCATGTTTGCATTAAGTAGTTTCATGGCATGTTTATGAGCATATCGACGAATGTCATGTTACATGCAACGATGAGGCAAGTGAGTTTCGAAAATCCATAAGTGGATGGATGTGAGTATGCATGGCCATGTGTTGGCATGAGGATGGGTAAGATGGCAGTGTTGCAGCATGCCAGTCTTATGCCAGACTATATGACTTCAGTGTCAACCCGTATCGATCCAGTTCGTTCCACTTTTCCTTCCCTGTACTACCACATGTTTTCCGCATGGAATATGGCTTAGTAAGTTGCAAACCGCTTTCTTGGTAAACACCAAAAGGAGAGGCCGTGATGATGGTTCCATGGCCCTGGATTAAAGCCAGTCATCCGGTCAGGGGGCATGGGTGTTTCCGGTTGGGACCGAGAGGGGGGCACCCCTTAGAGCGCGCGTATATAAATTTGATCCCATGCTATTCGAGATTGTGATCTCCCCGTCTCAAAAGTTTTTCTTGGACGATGTCTAGGGTGATTCCTGGCATCAAGAGGTAGGATGGGTGTGTACTGGTTAGCTGTGTTTTCTTCCGAAATACCGTAAACGGAACTAGTCCTTCGTGACTATGGAAATCCGTTGGCTGTGGGAAAAATATTCGTACAAACTCTGCAGAGTCATATATTCCTTTGAATCATCTATTCCATGTCCAAGTTCGGTATTATCTTATCCTGACAAATGTCAGTTTTGATGACAGAGACTCCGGTGAATCACATGAGTGCTAAGTCCGGTTAAATGTTTATTCCTGTGGATGGACTAACCCGTTTATTATCATGAATTAAATATTTATTATGATTATTATTTACTTGTGAATGAAAGCCCTTTCTACGATGTCGCTCAGACGTCCGACTGTGGCATTGTTATTATTTACTTTCAACAAAAGCCCTTTCTGCGATGTCGCTCAGACGTCCGACTGTGGCATTGTTATTATTTACTTTCAATAAAAGCCCTTTCTACGATGTCGCTCAGACGTCCGATTGTGGCATTGTTATTATTTACTTTCAATAAAATCCCTTTCTGCGATGTCGCTCAGACGTCCGACTGCGGCAGTACTGTTATTTACTTTCAATATAAGCCCTTTCTGTGATGTCGCCCCGACGTCCAACTGTGGCACGCATGTCTTTTATTTTCAGTTCAAGCCCTTTACGTGGTGTCGCTTAGACGCCCGACTGCGGCATGATCTTTATTTATTTGTTCACCCTTCGAGGCGTCGCTTCAGACACCCGATCGGTTTTCTATTATTTGTTTTTGTTGGGTTTTCAGGTGGACTACCGCTGATTCCCTTTTTACTTACCTTGCTTGCTAAATTTTGAATGTGCGTTGGTAAATTAATCATGACGCATCCATGCATGCATTTGTTATATCTTACGTCCGAACTGTCTTGCAAGTACTTTCAAAGTACTCACCTGGCTTGTTGATTTGGCCAGATGCTGACGAAGGCGATCTCATGGATGAAGAATTTGATAGCGAGTCCGACGCCTAGAGGAATTCCAGTCAGTCTCGTGCGACCCTGGATTTGGTCACTGTATTATATCCGCTTCCGCTACCAAATAAATTCATCGAGCCTCACCTCGACGCTCGATGAGATGCCAGTTTTAGAGTCATGTATATCACTCCCCGCGGTGATTTTCCACCACCACCCTATCCTCGAGTCAGTAGTATGCCTCCACACCATTGTGTCATATCCACCATTATGTATAATTATTGGCGTGCTTGTAATAATTTGGTTGAGCAACCGTAGCTCGACCCTGTAATATATTTTATGCTACTGGCTTATTGTATCAAGAATTTTTCTACCAGTAAGGAGGATTTTTCTCATACTAGACTCAAAAAGATTGGTTTCTCAATAAACATTTTTATTGGAAAACCGGTCGTGACAAGCTTGGTACCAGAGCCAAGCTGACTGTAGGAAGCCACTAGGTGCGATCGCTAATTGGTTATTAGCATAAGAGCTCATTTATATTTTTTTTTGCAACTGTAGTCATTTTCTGACGGTCAGCATAAATTTATGATCTGACCATTCAGGATTTTTACCTACTTTTGTAGATGGCCAACAACAGCTGCGAGTCTCAGACCTTCGCCAACATGCCCGATGGGTTCGTCAAGCTTCTCTCCTTCATCGTTCAGGTCGCGATGGGGCCATCCGTGCGCCCAGTCTTCACACTCTGTCAGCACAGAGTCAACGACAGTCTGACCATGCACCAGGCCGCGGTGCAGTTCAAGGGAGGGCGTGGTGAGTTACGCCGCTTCCGGTTCGTGGGAAGAGCCATGCCTACGGAGAAGCATGCTATGCAGATGGCAGCCCGTGAGGCGATAGCGCGTCTCAGGGATGTCCTACCCATCATGAAGGCTCGTCGTTACCGTTATCTTCCATGCCATGTGCCTTACACCTGTCACTACGCATTCTCCTGCCCTAGAGGAGAACGAGACGAGGCTTTTGAGATGCTTATTGAGTATCTCCGGGCCCTGGAGGCAGCCTTCAACAACCTGGTGGACGACTTCGTGGCTGCCCGCATGGACTCAGTCCATGGCTGTGCCGCCAACAGGAGGGAGCTCCTGCCCACCGCACCGCCACTGACTTTTGTCTCGTCCTCAGCATCTTATGCACCTACTCGTCGCCTGCCTTCTACCGAAGAGTTCAACCAAGTCATTGCGCCCACTCCAGCACGTACTGCCCCACCCTTCGCGCCCACTCCTATTCGTGTTGTTCCGCCCCTGGCGCCCGCTCCGTCCAACCGGCGCAGCACTACACGTATGGAGCCTATCAGTGAGGAGGAAGTCGAGTCCCCAGCCTCGCTACGCCTCACCCTCGGCAGGGCAAAGGAGAGCGTCAACATCTCCGACTGAGTACGCTTAGCCGCCATGCAATGTACCGCTTTGTACGATATGTTTATATGTACATAGGTTGTGAGGAGTAGCTTACTTGCGCATCATGTAGGAACTGGGAGAAGTGCACTAGCCTAAATAACATGTCAGGAATATGTACGCATATCCTCAGTGATGTATTGTATAATTATCACCCGCGTGTAAGATATGTATGAGCAGTCCTTCTCCGTGCGCAATCGATTTGTTTTTCTTGAGTGATCTTGGTCATTTAAATTATTTGCCAGCTTTGTCCATTTATGGAATTGTTTTTGCGACCCTTTTCGTTTTTCTTATGGGTTTCACAAAATATATCCCTAGAGTGAAAAATGTCTCGTCCTTGGACTCGCTCTATGCAAACTCCGCCAGAGGAATATTATGACACTCAACCGGGCAACAATTTCACTCAAGGACAGTCGAGTCAACAGGACAGTGAAACAGCATTTTCCCAAATGTGTCACCTTTATGAGCAGAGTCAGCAACAACATCGGGAAATGATGAACCAAGTCATCAACATGGGAAATCACCATGGACAGTATCAGCAGCATTCCAAGTTATCTGAGCTACAGAAGACACGTCCCCAAACATTTTCTCATACTGACAAGCCTCTTGAAGCCGAGGATTGGCTTCGAGATATGGAGAGAAAATTAATTATTGCAAAATGTTCAGACCCCGAGAAGGTACTATATGCCCCGCACTATCTCACAGGAGCAGCTGCATCATGGTGGGAGAATTTTCTGCACATGCACCCCAACGAAAGTGATATAACCTGGGATGATTTCAAGGAAGGTTTCCGTGGTGCACACATTCCTAAGAGTATTATGAAAATCAAGAAGAGAGAGTTCGATGACCTCAAACAAAGGAACATGACAGTGTCAGATTACAACGGTCAATTTACTCTATTGTCTCGCTACGCCAATGAAGAGCGTATGACTGAAAGCAAGAAGATGGAGAAATTCCTTGACGGTCTGGCACCCGCGTTTAAATGCCAACTGGTCGTGCACACTTTTCCAGATTTTAAGACACTAGTGGACAAAGCCATTACTCTAGAAAATGAGAGACGTAGCTTGGAGGATTTCCGCAAGCGAAAAAGAGACCAGACTACTCTTGCACGCAACCACCGAAGCAAGACAGATTTTCAGAAAGGTGGGACACACAAACCTACGACAAACGTCTCACGCCCAACCAAGAATTTCCATGCAAGGGACAAGGAGTCCACATATCGCCCAGGCGTTACTTGCTACGCTTGTGGGGAGGAAAGGCACTATGCCAAGCAGTGCCCCAAGCCAAGGAACTCGACCCCAAAGCCGAACAACGGTGGCAATAATTCAACACCCAAGCGAAACAATTTCAACCCCAACAACAACCACAGGAAGGGTCATCTGAACCACGTAACCAAAGAGGAGGCACAAAATGCTCCGGATATCGTACTCGGTACGTTTCCTATCAACACAATACCTGCCATGGTTTTGTTTGATTCTGGAGCTTCTCACTCATTCATCTCGAAAAGTTTTGCTTTGCAAAATAATTTTTTGATGTTTCCCTTGGAAAAATCCATGATCATCAAGTCCCCTGGGATTCAGCAAGTTACTCAGAGTTACTGCCAAGGTGCGGTTATTGAGTTTGAAGGATTGAAGTTTCATGCCAATCTTATTGTATTGGAAAATAAAGGACTGGATGTCACCCTAGGGATGGACTGGCTAACCACCAACAAGGGTTTTATTGACTGTTTCAACCGGACCGTAATTCTCACACACCACCACGGGAAGACAATAAGGGTATCCGCCAAGGAAAGAAAAATACCCCGGAAGCCGAGATTGAAAAAGGTAGACATATCTGAGCTAAACAAGGTTCCAGTAGTGTGTGAATTTCCAGACGTATTCCCCGAAGAACTACCAGGCATGCCACCAGACCGAGAGATAGAATTCAGCATTGAGCTAGCACCAGGAACCACCCCCATATACAAGAAACCATACAGAATGGCACCATCCGAGTTGATTGAGTTGAAGAAACAAATAAAGGAATTGCTGGACAAGGGATACATTCGAGCCAGCTCCTCACCTTGGGGATCACCAATTTGATTTGCCAAAAAGAAGGATGGAACACTGAGATTGTGTATCGATTATCGAGCACTTAACATGGTCACAATCAAGAACAAAAACCCGATGCCCCGGATAAACGATTTGTTTGATCAACTCGCTCAGGCCAAGGTATTCTCAAAAATTGACTTAAGGTCAGGATACCATCAATTAAAAGTGCGAACAGAAGATATCCCCAAAACAGCCTTCACCTCCAGATATGGACTATATGAGTTCACAGTAATGCCATTTGGATTAACGAACGCCCCCGCATATTTTGTTCACCTCATGAACAAAGTATTTATGAAGTTTATGGACAAGTTCGTTGTGGTATTCATCGACGATATTCTGATATACTCCAAGACACCAGAAGAGCACGCGAAACATCTCAGGATTGTGCTAGGAGAACTCAGGAAACATCAATTGTATGCCAAGTTCAGCAAGTGCGAATTTTGGCTAAGACAAGTAGGTTTTCTAGGCCATGTACTCACCCAAGACGGTATTGAAGTGGACCCGGAGAAAGTCAAGGCCGTACTTGGCTAGAAGTCACCAGCCAGCGTAAGGGACATACGAAGCTTCTTGGGAATGGCAGGATATTACCGTAGATTTATTGAAGGATTCTCCACCATAGTCAAGCCTATGACGTAGTTACTCAAGAAAGACAAGAAGTTTGAATGGACAGAAGCCTGCGAGAAAAGTTTCCAAGAGCTAAAGCAGAAATTAACGACATCACCGGTATTAATTGTGCCAGACATACACAAGAATTTTGAAGTGTATTGTGACGCGTCCAGAAAGGGCCTCAGATGCGTGTTGATGCAAGAAGGCAAGGTTGTCGCATACGCTTCAAGGCAACTTCGCAAGCATGAGGAAAATTATCCCACTCATGACTTAGAAATGGCAGTAGTCATTCATGCACTCAAGGAATGGAGGCATTTCTTACTTGGAAATCGATGTGAAATATACACGGACCATAAAAGTCTCAAATATATTTTCACACAGCCAGAACTAAACTTGCGGCAACGACGCTGGTTGGAATTGGTAAAGGATTATGATGTTGGTATCCACTATCATCCAGGAAAAGCAAACGTAGTGGCAGATGCTCTTAGTCGGAACCCCAGCCCGGACGACAACAGTCTGCCAGACTTGAGACCTGAATTCCAACAAGAATTTGCCAAACTCAACTTGTTAATGATTGCGGAAGGCACCATATCAAACTTGGAAATACAGCCCGACCTTGTGGAGAGAATTAAAGAAGCTCAGCCTGGTCACCCCAGCATCGAAGGAATTAAAAGAAAGGTGAGTATGGGCAAGGCCTCAGAGTTCTTCATAGACGATGGAGGAATATTATGGTACGGAGACAGACTCTGCGTGCCAAATATAGAGGACTCAAACAACAAATTCTAGCTGAAGCCCACACCGCCCCATATTCGATCCACCTTGGAGGAACCAAAATGTATAAGGATATTCAGGAAAGATTTTGGTGGCACGGTATGAAGAGGGACATAGCCACATTCGTTGCATGTTGCGATTCTTGTCAACGCATAAAAGTTGAGCATCAAAGACCAGCCGGACTACTGCAACCAAACAAAATACCTGAGTGGAAATGGGATGAAATAGGGATGGATTTCATTGTCGGACTACCTCGGTCACGACACGGGAATGATGCCATATGGGTCATCACCGATAGATTAACCAAGGTGGCACATTTCATTCCAGTGAAGACAACCTACAACACTCAGAGGCTTGCCAGGATTTATCTCTCCCGTATAGTTTGTCTGCATGGAGTCCCGAAGACTATAATATCCGACAGAGGCACTCAGTTCGTCTCGAGATTTTGGGATCATTTACAATAGGCCCTGGGAACTCAACTGGCCTTCAGTATAGCCTACCATCCCCAGACTGATGGACGGGCTGAACGCGTAAACCAAATTCTAGAAGACATGCTGAGAGCATGTGTCCTCACCTATGGAGCCAGTTGGGAAGAAAGCCTGCCATACGCCGAGTTCGCGTACAATAACAGTTACCAGGCCAGCCTGCAGATGGCACCATTTGAGGCTTTATACGGACGGAGATGTCGTACCCCATTAAATTGGTCAGAGACCGGAGACAGCCGCATCTTTGGCCCAGACATGCTCAGAGAGGCCGAGGAAAAGGTCAAGCTAATCAGAGATCGACTCAAGACCGCTCAAAGCCGATAGAAGAGTTATTACGATCAGAAACATCGTGGGGTCAGCTTCGAACCCGGTGAATTCGTGTACCTAAGAGTATCCCCTATGAGGGGATTGCAACGATTCAAGATTAAAGGAAAGCTAGCGCCAAGATTCATCGGACCATTCTGTATAGTGGCACGAAGAGGCACGGTAGCCTACCAGCTAGACTTACCCGAAGAATTATCCGATGTCCACGACGTGTTCCACGTCTCGCAATTGAGGAAGTGCGTAAGCAACCCAGAGAAACAAGTATCCCATGAGAACATTGATGTGCAGCCAGACCTCACCTATCGGGAACGCCCAATAAAAATATTAGAGGAGTCTGAAAGGAGGACCCGACAGAAAACCATCAAGTCTTTCAAAGTTCAGTGGAGCAACCACACCGAAAGTGAAGCAACCTGGGAAAGGGAGGATTTCCTTCGGACAGAGCATCCATACTTATTTAAGGATCAGCTGAAATCTCGGGGACGAGATTTTTCCTAAGGGGGTAGGTGTTGTGACACTCCAAAATATTTATTTGGTTTTCAGCAAAAACTTTGTTGGTTTTTGAAAAGAGGCCATTTAAAATTTTTCCAGAAAACCTTCCTCTTAAAAACTTCTTTGGCAAGGATTTTTATTTTTGTATCTTCTTCAAACTATGGTGTTTGATCATTTAAAACCCTTTCTCTGATGGTTACCTTCTCAAAGTATATTTTTGGAAATTATTCTTTTTCTTATAAAAAGAACTCTATGAATTTTGAGGTTTTTCTTATCTTGAAAACCACCCATGGTTTTACCATGTCTCCTATAGTAAATCTTCTCAAAATCCCTCCCTCCACCTTTGAACAATCTAAATTCTCTGTCTCAACAAGTCCAAACAACTTTTGGATTTTATTTCAATTATTTTATCTCTCAAATCATTTCTGCCAATTATTTTGAGCCTGAGTGATTTTCAAAGCAAGTACCTCATTGCCTTTGAGTTTTTATCTCAAACCAACTCCCCTGGATAGTCCTTAGTACCCACAACCTAGAACCATCTTGATCCACTCTTCTTTTTTTCAAATTTTTCAAATTTCACTCACTGCAAGTTTGGACCAGATTTGCCAAATTTGGTGAAATTCATATCTACACTTCCCCAAAAATTTCGCAAAAATTCAGGCAGTCTCCTGGTGAAATGAGAGGCCACTCCACCAAAAATCAGCTCAAGCAGAGCCTCCCTCATACCAAAAACATTCTGTGGAACACCTGAGCTGCACTGTTCCTTTGCACATTCAGAAAATTCAGAGAAACTTCAGGGTTCAATGTCGTTTCTCTTCGTCAGATTTCGGTCACATGTCCACAGTGCCCTTGGCACGTTGCTCGCCGCCTGGCCTGCTTGTCCGGAGCTCCACGCGCGCGCTTGGCGCCTTCCTGGCGTCAGTGGCACCCTGGCCCGCCTGCGCCGGTGTGTCTTGCGGCGGCCGAACCACCATAGCGGCCGATAGGGAGCAGAACGGTGGCTCAACGCCGTTCGGCTCCGCCCAATCCTCCTGGTAGCTCTGCGTGGCCATCTCCTTGCCAGCGCACGCATGCGGCACCGTCGCCGTGGCGCGGCACGCACAGAGCGTGCTCCCTGCCGCCGACGGGCCCGTGCCGCCCCGTTCCGTCGAAACCCACCCCAAGCTCCTAATCCAAGTCCGTTTAGCGTCTGAATGGAACCAGTGGACCTCCACGTTGATGCCCAACCTCCTAAACTCCCCGACCGAGCACTGCGCCGCCGTAATCCATCGTCGGAGAACCCCGTTCACGGCCACCGCCTCGGATCGCCTATAAAAGGGGACCCCGAGCTCGCCCTCGAGCACACACCCTCACTACAGCCCACAGACACCCCGCCAGGCCACTAGGAGGACCTCGAGGAGGTCTCCTCCCCCAACTCCGGCCGCCTCGTTCCGCCTCGGCGACCAACTCGATTCACTCCGGTGAGGCCATCCCCGACGCCCAAACCTCGTCAGTAGCCTCCTCGAGCACCCAGTGAGCTAACCCAAGTGTCAATTTGGCCTTCGCAGCTCTCCCCGACGAGATCCATCTCCACCCGAGCCACCGTCCGCCGGAGCAAGGGCCGCCGTCGACGTAGAGCTCGCCGGCGACCACCACCACCACCCACTGACGCCGAAGGACGCACTGAACACAGAGGTACCACCCGATCCCCCTGCCTCACTGTGGATCGCCGCCGGCGACCACCGCGGCTCTCGGGCACCGTCGAGCTCTGCCGCCTCTTTTGAAAATTCAAACCTGACGGGCGGGACCCGCCTGTCAGCCTCTCTGTCCTTTCTAAACGAACCGTTTTCTGAAAGCGTCTTCTGCCAAATGCGTTTTCCCTCTGGGCCGGCGTATTCTTTATCGAATCGTTTTCTGTTTTTATAAGTTAGCCCATGGGAACTTTCTGTTTCATTACAGATGAGTCCCTGGACTAAAACCCTTATAACTTTTTAACAGAAAAGTATTTTTGATTGATTCTTTGTCTGTCCTCCTTAGAATTTTGTCTAGTTTTTTATCAGATTTATTTGAAAAATATTTGGAGAAATTTTTGTGCACCTCACGGTATTCACGATAGCGCGTATATTTTCTTTATGCCGTAGATACCGAAGGAGATGACGGGACCGCGAACTTCACCGAGCTAGGCTCCGACTACTCTGAACCAGGCAAGCATGTTTGAACTTTTGATATGATGATTGTTTTGGCATGTTTGCATTAAGTAGTTTCATGGCATGTTGATGAGCATACCGACGAATGTCATGTTACATGCAACGATGAGGCAAGTGAGTTTCGAAAATCCATAAGTGGATGGATGTGAGTATGCATGGCCATGTGTTGGCATGAGGATGGGTAAGATGGCAGTGTTGCAGCATGCCAGTCTTATGCCAGACTATATGACTTTAGTGTCAACCTGTATCGATCCAGTTCCTTCCACTTTTCCTTCCCTGTACTACCACATGTTTTCCGCAAGGAATATGGCTTAGTAAGTTGCAAACCGCTTTCTTGGTACACACCAAAAGGAGAGGCCGTGATGATGGTTCCATGGCCCTGGATTAAAGCCAGTCATCCGGTCAGGGGGCATGGGTGTTTCCGGTTGGGACCGAGAGGGGGGCACCCCTTAGAGCGCGCATATATAAATTTGATCCCATGCTATTCGAGATTGTGATCTCCCCGTCTCAAAAGTTTTTCTTGGACGATGTCTAGGGTGATTCCTGGCATCAAGAGGTAGGATGGGTGTGTACTGGTTAGCTGTGTTTTCTTCCGAAATACCGTAAACGGAACTAGTCCTTCGTGACTACGGAAATCCGTTGGCTGTGGGAAAAATATTCGTACAAACTCTGCAGAGTCATATATCCTTTGAATCATCTATTCCATGTCCAAGTTCAGTATTATCTTATCCTGACAAATGTAAGTTTTGATGACAGAGACTCCGGTGAATCACATGAGTGCTAAGTCCGGTTAAATGCTTATTCCTGTGGATGGACTAACCCGTTTATTATCATGAATTAAATATTTATTATGAGTATTATTTACTTGTGAATGAAAGCCCTTTCTGCGGTGTCGCTCAGACGTCCGACTGTGGCATTGTTATTATTTACTTTCAACAAAAGCCCTTTCTGCGATGTCGCTCAGACGTCCGACTGTGGCATTGTTATTATTTACTTTCAATAAAAGCCCTTTCTGCGATGTCGCTCAGACGTCCGACTGTGGCATTGTTATTATTTACTTTCAATAAAAGCCCTTTCTGCGATGTCGCTCAGACGTCCGACTGCGGCAGTACTGTTATTTACTTTCAATATAAGCCCTTTCTGTGATGTCGCCCCGACGTCCGACTGTGGCACGCATGTCTTTTATTTTCAGTTCAAGCCCTTTACGTGGTGTCGCTTAGACGCCCGACTGCGGCATGATCTTTATTTATTTGTTCACCCGTCGAGGCGTCACTTCAGACACCCGATCGGTTTTCTATTATTTCTTTTTGTTGGGTTTTCAGGCGGACTACCGCTGATTCCCTTTTTACTTACCTTGCTTGCTAAATTTTGAATGTGCGTTGGTAAATTAATCATGACGCATCCATGCATGCATTTGTTATATCTTACGTCCGAACTGTCTTGCAAGTACTTTCAAAGTACTCACCTGGCTTGTTGATTTGGCCAGATGCTGACGAAGGCGATCTCATGGATGAAGAATTTGATAGCGAGTCCGACGCCTAGAGGAATCCCAGTCAGTCTCGTGTGACCCTGGATTTGGTCACTGTATTATATCCACTTCCGCTACCAAATAAATTCATCGAGCCTCACCTCGACACTCGAT
This sequence comes from Triticum urartu, assembly GCF_056163025.1. NCBI lineage: Eukaryota > Viridiplantae > Streptophyta > Magnoliopsida > Poales > Poaceae > Triticum > Triticum urartu. The sequence goes on from NC_141875.1 coordinate 564,872,477, forward strand.
GAGATGCCAGTTTTAGAGTCATGTATATCACTCCCCGCGGTGATTTTCCACCACCACCCTATCCTCGAGTCAGTAGTATGCCTCCACACCACTGTGTCATATCCGCCATTATGTATAATTATTGGCGTGCTTGTAATAATTTGGTTGAGCAACCGTAGCTCGACCCTGTAATATATTTTATGCTACTGGCTTATTGTATCAAGAATTTGTCTACCAGTAAGGAGGATTTTTCTCATACTGGACTCAAAAAGATTGGTTTCTCAATAAACATTTTTATTGGAAAACCAGTCATGACACGTACCTTTTCCCTATGTATAAAAAGTGTCCCCAACTTAAAGAGAAAGAGTGTCCAACTCCCACGCTCCCACGTCTACGTTTTATGAAAGTAAGAAGAATATGCCAAACAAGGACATGTACAAATATGAAGACATCAGGCTCGTTTCTATAACTAAAAAACATTTCTATATAACTAACATTTCTAATAATTCTATAACTAAAAAACAGAAAGATTACTAACATTTCTATAACAATGTGTGTGTGTGTGGTACATGGCGGCCGGGGCAGGAGCTCACCGGCGAGGCGCGACGACGGGGGGCGGCGACGGGGACGGAGACGGGGCGGCGACGACGGGGACGGGGACGGGTCGGGCGGGGACGACGGGAGGACGGGGCGGGGCGAGGCGACGGGGCACGGCGCGGCGACGGGGACGGGGACGGGGACAGCGACAGACGGCGACGGGGACGACGACGGACGGCGACGGGGGCGGCGACGAGGGGCGGCGGCGACGGGGCAGAGGAGAAAGAAGCAGAGGGAGAGATGAGAAACTGACAAATTTTTTGAAGTGTTTTCTTATATAGAACAACCTTTAGTATCGGTTGGAGCCACCAACCGGTACTAAAGGTCTGTTTTGGCCAGGCCAAGCGGCGGGAACGGCACCCCTTTAGTACCGGGTGGTGGCTCCAACCGGTACTAAGGACCCCCCCTTTAGTACTGGTTTGAGCCACCACCCGGTACTAAAGGGGGTCCACTGGCGCAGGTGCGGTGCGTTATGTTTAGTCCCACCTCGCTAGCCGAGGGGCGTCCGCACTGGTTTATAAGCCCCAGTGCGGTAGCTCCCTCGAGCTCCTCTCCAAAGCAGGCCTACTGGGCCTAAATGTTCTGTGCTACCCTGTGGGCCTACTGGGCCTTTGCGGTCCTGCATCCTGGCCCAACAACAGGTTGGGTTTCTAGTCGTATGCAGGCCTCTATGGCGTAGTAGGTGGGCTTTTTTTTCTTTATTTATTTTTGTTTTATTTATTTTTGAGTTGTTTTTTGCTGTATTTAGAGTTTCTTTGTGAATATTTTTGCTTTAGGTACAAAAAATTACAAACTTTCTACTAGTACCGGTAGTTTACAAATTTGAATAGTTTAAATTTTGAATTATTTGAAATTTGTGTGAATCACTAGTTTGTGAATAACTTAACTTTGAAAATAGAATTTTCAGTGATTCTTTTTTCTTATGTTTAATATTAGTGTGTTTTATCATTATATTCAATTTGGTAATGCTTAGGTTATTTAAAAAATGAAATGCCTTTGTAACGGATGAGTTTTCGTCCGAAACCCTGATACTTTGAAAGAGATTGTCCATTTTGTACACGAAGTGCATCCAGTTTTTGCGGTAACCCTCTCTACTTTTTTGCACATGCTATGTGGGTGAAATTATGATACCATGCCAACTTTCAACCTTTTCTGAGTTCATTTGAAACGCTTTTCAATTTCAGGGTCATTTAGTTGAAAAAATCAGTAAATGCATGAAAGAATTTGCTTGCACATAAAATTTCTTCGCGTTTCAAATGCCAAAACACATAACTAGCTACCCTAACTATTACAGAGATTCCCTCCTGGGTGTGAAACACATAAGAAAGTGATGATAGTGAAGCCGATCACATCCCAGATCTTTGGGTGTGAAACTTTTTCTTCGCGTGTGTCCCTTTGTGCCGTAGCCATGGAAAATCTTCATCATTTAACTGGATGCTCGCGTCAATATTCACTGTGAATGGATCAATTTCATCAAACTTTTCACAATCTCCTGACATGTCTGTCTTGTCATCCACTCCCACAATGTTTCTCTTCCCAGAAAGAACTATGTGCCGCTTTGGCTCATCGTACGATGCATTCGCTTCCTTATCTTTTCTTTTTCTCGGCTTGGTAGACATGTCCTTCACATAGAAAACCTGTGCCTCATCATTGGCTAGGACGAATGGTTCATCTGCATACGCAAGATTGTTGAGATCCACTGTTGTCATTCCGTACTGCGGGTCTTCCGTTACCCCGCCTCATGTCATATTGACCCACTTGCACCGAAACAAAGGGACCTTCAAACCATGTCGATAGTCAAGTTCCCATATGTCCTGTATATAACCATAATATGTTTCCTTTCCCGTCTTGGTTTCTGCATCAAAGAGGACACCACTGTTTTGGTTGGTGCTCTTCTTATCTTGGGCGATCGTGTAAAATGTATTACCATTTATCTCGTACCCTTTGAAAGTCACTATATTCGAAGATGGTAACTGGGACAGAAAGTATAGGTCATCTTCAATAGAGGCGTCATGCATGGTACGTGTCTGCAACCAGCTGGCGAAACTCCTGGTTTGTTCACGTGTAATCCAGTCATCAGACCGCTCCGGGTGTTTGGAGCGTAGCAAATTCTTGTGTTCATCCATATACAGAGCCACCAAGGCAGAATTCTGTAGAACTGTGTAGTGTGCTTCAGTGAGAGAATGTCCGTCCATACATATTATTTGTTCCCCTCCTAGTGTGCCTTTTCCATCCAGTCTGCCCTTATGTCACGATTCAGGAACACCAATTGGCTTAAGGCCAGGAATAAAGTCAATACAAAACTCAATGACCTCCTCATTTTCATGGCCCTTGGAGATGCTTCCTTCTGTCCTAGCACGGTTATGAACATATTTCTTTAAGACTCCCATGAACCTCTCAAAGGGAACATATTGTGTAGAAATACAGGACCCAGAACGTTAATCTCTTCGCATAGGTGAACTAGGACGTGTGTCATGATGTTGAAGAAGGATGGTAGGAACACCAACTCGAAACTGACAAGACATTGCACCAAATCATTCTCTAACCTTGGTATGATTTCTGGATCGATTACCTTCTGAGAGATTGCATTGAGGAATGCACATAGCTTCACAATGGCTAATCGAACGTTTTCCGGTAGAAGCCCCCTCAATGCAAGCGGAAGCAGTTGCGTCATAATCACGTGGCAGTCATGAGACTTTAGGTTCTGGAACTTTTTCTCTGCCATGTTTATTATTCCCTTTATATTCTACGAGAAGCCAAACGGTACCTTAATACTGAGCAGCCATTCAAAGAAGATTTCCTTCTCTTCTTTGGTAAGAGCGTAGCTTGCATGACCCTGATGTATGCCATCTTTTCCGTGCATACGTTGCTGGTCCTCCCGTGCCTCAGGTGTATCTTTTGTCTTCCCATACACGCCCAAGAAGCCAAGCAGGGTCACACAAAGATTCTTCGTCACGTGCATCACGTCGATTGCGGAGCGGACCTCTAGGTCTTTCCAATAGGGCAGGTCCCAAAATATAGATTTCTTCTTCCACACGGATGCGCGTCCGTCAGCGTCATTCGGAACAGGTTGTCCACTAGGACCCTTTCCAAAGACCACCTTCAAATCCTTGACCATATCATGTACTTCAGCACCAGTACGGTGGCGATGCTTCCTCCAGTGATCTGCCTCACCTTTGAAATTCTTGCCTTTCTTTCTTACGGGATGCCTGCTCGGAAGAAATCAACGATGTCCCAGGTACACATTCTTCTTACAATTAGCCAAATATATATTGTCGATATCGTCCAAACAGTGCGTGCATGCGCGGTATCCCTTGTTTGTCTGTCCTGAAAGGTTACTGAGAGCAGGCCAATCATTGATGGTCACGAACAGCAATGCCTTTATGTCAAATTCTTCCCCCATGTGCTCATCCCACGCACGTACACCTGTTCCATTCCACAGTTGTAAGAGTTCTTCAACTAATGGCCTTAGGTACACATCAATGTCGTTGACGGGTTGCTTAGGGCCTTGGATGAGCACTGGCATCATAATGAACTTCCGCTTCATGCACAACCAAGGAGGAAGGTTATACAAACATAGAGTCATAGGCCAGGTGCTATGGTTGCTTCTCTGCTCCCCAAAAGGATTAATGCCACCTACACGTAGACCAAACCATACATTCCTTGCGTCATCTGCAAACTCCTTCCCGTACTTTCTTTCGATTTTTCTCCACTGCAACCCGTTAGCGGGTACTCTCAACTTTCCGTCTTTCTTACGGTCTTCTCTGTGCCATCGAATCTCCTTGGCATGCTCTTTGTTTTGGAACAAAAGTTTCAACCGTGGTATTATAGGAGCATACCACATCACCTTGGCAGGAATCTTCTTCCTGGGGCGCTCGCCCTCGACATCACCAGGGTCATCGCGGATGATCTTATAGCACAATGCACCGCATACCGGGCAAGCGTTCAAATCCTCGTGCTCACCGCGGTAGAGGATGCAATCATTAGGGCATGCATGTATCTTCTTCACCTCTAACCCTAGAGGGCAGACAGCCTTCTTTGCTTCGTACGTACTCTCGGGCAATTCGTTGTCCTTCGGAAGCATATTCTTTATCATTACCAACAACTTTTCAAATCCCTTGTCAGATACACCATTCTCTGCCTTCCATTGTAGCAATTCCAGTGTGGTGCCCAGCTTTTTCTTGTCACCTACGCAATTGGGTTACAACATTTTTTTGTGATCTTCTAACATGCGCTGCAACTTCTTCTTCTCCAAATCACTTGCGCAGTTTCTCTTTGCATCGGCAATGGCCCGACCTAGATCATCAACGGGCTCATCTGATGCCTCTTCTTCAGCTTCTTCCCGCATTACCGGCTCAGCTTCTTCCCTCATTGTTGTATCATCGCATTCAGGGAACCCATGGCCAGGATAACTGCCGTCGTCCTCTTCTTCTTCATTGTCTTCCATCATAACCCCTCTTTCTCCATGCTTGGTCCAAAAATTATAGTGGGGCATGAAACCGGACTCAAACAGGTGGACGTGAATGGTTCTTGACGTAGAGTAATTGTGACCATTCTTACAGCCAGCACATGGACAAGGCATAAAACCATCCGCCCGCTTGTTTGCCTCAGCCGCAAGCAGAAAAGTACGCACGCCATTAATGAACTCAGGAGAGCATCGGTCATCGTACATCCATTGCCGGATCATCTTCAATACACAACACCGAAAACACCAAATTAATACAATACATAAAGTTCATACATAAAGATCATACAACACTTAAATGCAACAAAAAAATAACTCTCTAGCTAAAGAATTTAAATGCAACAACAAATGCGATCAAGATCGCAACTAAGGTAACAATTGATTCAACAACATAATGATACCAAGCCTCACTATGAATGGCATACTTTCTAATCTTTCTAATCTTCAAGCGCATTTTCTCCATCGTAATCTTGTGATCATCGACGATGTCGGCAACATGCAACTCCAATTCCATCTTCTCTCCCTCAATTTGTCGGCGTTCTGGGAACGGGGGTCCCCAGACTTGCCTGCCTGCGGCCTGCGGCGTGGCTCAAAGGGGGGCCCAGCACGGCCCGTCTTCACCAACACAAACCCAAGACCCTCGCGAGGCGGACGATGTGAAGCTTCCTCAAGCACGACCTCGTCAGGCTGGCTCACGAGGAGGCGGAGAGATCAAGGCGGGGTACCTCATGAGGTGCCCATGACGCAAGCCACGACAACTCAGGGCGCCAGGCGGGTGCCAGCCCGCGCAGCATCCTCCTTTCCTCTTTGATGCAAAGGGGGCAAGCGCATCCGCGGAGTACTAAGGCATCAGGCAAAGGCTGCCATTTCGGTGCAACGAGACCAAGACCAGGAGGACTACGAGACGGAGGTCACCGTGGAGCCCTAGACGGCGTCATCACCAGAGCTTTGCGCAGGCGAAGACTACTTTTGTCAGGATAGCTGATACTTGCTGCCCCCCTTCAAATTAGTTCGCCATTGTTGGCTCCCTTCCCGCTCAATATTTGGGAAGAGGACCAGGGCCTCTATAAATAGGACCAGCCACCCACACAGCAAAGGGGGGTTCTGGTTCGGTAGGTCAAGGTGAGAGAGAGAGAGAGAGAGAAAGGTGGCTGAACTCCTCCCAGCAGTTCGTCGCCTCAGCCAAGAACAGACCCTCGCGAGGCTGTTCTGCCTTGTATTGTTCATCATCACCAGCCCAAGAGGCAATCCACACACCACACATTGGAGTAGGGTATTACACCACAACGGTGGCCCGAACCAGTATAAACCCTGTGTCTCTTGTGTTGTTCTTTCCTTAGTTTAGATCCTAGCACGGCGGAGGGGTGCAGGTAGGTAGGAGGCGAAATCTCCGCGCGCACCCCAGTGTTCGAACCTCAAGGGTCTGCCGGAACCCGAAATCCGACATTTGGCGCGCCAGGTAGGGGTGCGCCGGAATTCGTCTCCCGCCGCCCCGTTTTCTTCCGACCGTCACGCCCATGTCTGACGCTCGTCGGGCCCGCGCCGAGCGCCGGGCCGCACTCGCTTCCCGCGTCGCCCAAACGGCCCCTGTCGGTGGGCATCCATGCCGTTCCCCGTCACCTGCCGTCAACGCCGCCACCGGCCCGGCGGGGGACGAGCGGCAAGCATTGTCCCAGCACCCGTCCATGCGGCAAGACGGCCGCACCGCAACTCCCTCGCTCGCCCCAGCTGGATCTTCGTCCCGCGCACTCATCGCGGCAAACGAGCTCCTATGCTACCGTCCCGTCGACGACATCTACGAAGAATGGCTCGACCGCGTCGCCGAGCTCGTCCGCGCTGCAGGGGGCTCTTCTGCGCCGTCCGTTCCGCTGCACCGCACCCCGCCCCGCGCGGGCGAAGAGGCTCCGGCGGCGCCCCGGCTGCCTCCTCCTCAAGAAGACGCCATGGCTCCAAGGCGCATGGCCCCTGGGCGGAACCCGCTCCGTCAGGTGCCAGCGCAGCAAGAACAGAGCTGCCAAGAAGTCCCTCGCGCGCCAGAAGCTTCCCGGGCGCTCCCTGCTCCAGCACGTCGCGACCATCCCCCTGCTCCAATGCGTGGGGACATGCAAGACCAGGCTCTCCGTCACCTAAGGCCTCCCGTGGCCACAGCAGGCTGCCGCGCCTACACCACCGAACTACGCAGCGTCGCGTGGCCCGGCAAGTTCAAACCAGACCTGCCTCCTCGCTACGACGGCACGGCCGACCCTACGGAGTTCCTCCAGCTCTACGAGCTGGGCATCGAAGCTGCCAACGGAGACGAGAAGGTCATGGCGAACTGGTTTCCCATGGCGCTCAAGGACGGGGCCCGCACCTAGCTCCTGAACCTGGCTCCAGGCGCAATCTCCTCCTGGGAAGAGATGCGCACCCGCTTCATCGCCAACTTCCAAGGTACTCGCGACCGGCCCCCTGCCATGAGCGACATGCGCCGCATCAAGCAACAACCCGGGGAAACCCTGCAGAAGTACATCCAGCGCTTCAACAACGCACGCCCAAAGATCCCCAAGGTGACTGAGGAGGCCATCATCTCAGCTTTCTCCGACGGTGTGCGCGACGTCAAGATGAAGGAGGAGCTGGCGATGCATGAAGACCTGTGCACTTCCTTGAAGCTGTTCAACTTGGCAAACAAGTGCGCCAGGGCTGAGGAGGGGCGTCTCTCCCTCCTCGAGCTGCCTGCCGCAGACCCAGAAGAGAAGAAGCTCAAGGCCAAGGATGTGAAGCGCAAGGGGGCTGTAGTGCTCGCGGCAGAACCAGACACCAAGCGGGGCAGAGATCAGCCCGAACCTCCCAAGGGCAGCCGGTACTGTGTGTACCACGACCTCCACACCCACAACACCAACGAATGCCAAGAACTCCAAGCCGTGCGTGAAGGAAGGATCGGCCATCGCCTCGACCGCGGCGACCGGGGCTACGGTCGAGGAGGAGGAAGAAACGCAGGACGCTGGGAAGACCGTGGGCCGCGCAAGGGTGGCGCGACCAACCTCGCGAGGATCGCTGGCAAGACCCGCCTCGTGAGAGAGGATGGAGGGATCATCCTCGCGAGGGAGACTGGAGGGATCAGCCTCGTGAGGATCGCCCGCAAGGCAACGCAGGCCTCCCACCGCTGCCGCCGCAGCCAAGGAGAAACGAGGACCGCCATCAGGACGAGGAGGCTGGGGGCTTCCAGGAGCCGCGCGCGATCGCCTGCATCCTGGGCGGAGCTCAAGTCCCAGCCTCTCAGCGCATCTTCAAGCAGTTCGCCCGCGAAGTGAATGCAGTACTCCCCAGACTCGAAGCCACACGCCCTCTCAGGTGGTCGGCGTGCGCAATCATGTTCAGCTCAGCAGATCAGCTCAAGTGTGTGGCAACAGCCGGAGTCCTCCCGATGCTTTGTTCCCCAATCATCAGCAACGTGGTGGTCACCAAGACCCTCATCGATGGCGGGGCAGGGCTCAACGTCCTGTCCGTGGAGACGTTCAACAACCTCCAAGTGCCCTACAGCCAGCTTCAGCCAACCAAGCCCTTCTCCGGCATCACTGACAGATCCACGGTCCCGATTGGGAAGGCCCGCCTCCCTATCACCTTCGGGGCACGTGACAACGACCGCACCGAGCTCATCGACTTCGACGTCTCTCACATTCGCCTGCCGTACAACGCCATCCTTGGGTACCCAGCGCTGGCCAAGTTCATGGCCGTAACTCACCACGGCTACAACGTCCTCAAGATGCCAGGAAGCGGCGGAGTCATCACGGTGCCCTGTGAAGAGAAGGACGCGGTGTGTTCCCTGGAACGAGCCTTTCAGGCCGCATCACTGGAAGACCCGGATCGCGGAAGCAGGAGGCTTCCCGAGGCCGCCCCCAAGAAGAAGAAGACATCGTCCGGCTTGACCACTCAGGAGGCAGGCCCCTCTGGGCCTGCGCCTGCCCAGGGGGAGCCTCCCTCCATCGCATAGGAAAGCGCGCCCGGCGCCCTCCTCAGGCAGGGCTCGGGGGCTCTCCCCTGGAGGGCCACCGACCTAGCTAGGGTCAAGAGGGAGGCGCTTGGGCACCACATGGAGGCGTGTTTTGAAGCACGTTTCCCTCGAGAAGGAGCAAGGCAAGGAGATCCAGACCCACAGGAGTTTGTCAGCAAGGCCATTCAAGAGCTACAGGAGTCAAGAGTCATGAGTGGCGCCCGCCGCCTACCAGCAGTGGCCCCCCATCCAGGCGAGGATGGTGGGCTGCGCGTCTGCATCGACATACCAGGGCTCAACCGAGTCGTCCGCCTCTGGCCCTCGCGAGTGGGGCGCTGTGGAGGTCCACCCCACAGCTACGTTCGCATGCCTTACGGCTTGCCGAACGCGGCTGACGCGTACCAGCGCCTCATGAGGGGCATCACGGAGGCACGAGAGGCCAGGCGTTCCGCAGCCCTGGCAGAGATGGAGATGGCCCGCGAGGAGCCGTCAGTGCCTCCGGAGCCTCCCGAGGCCCCTGGGCCTGGGGGCTCGTGAGGATTGGCTCCCGCAGCCCCCCGAGCCTGCTACACCAACACCCCTTCGTCCTCAACATCATCAGGTGACATCTTTCAAGTTTTACTTCCAGCTGGGAGCGCCCCCAGGGCTGCATTATTCCCAGGCCGCGTGGGTCCGTCCCTGCGGCGTGTATCCCTTTATTCCATGTTGTTAGCTTACCTTATTGGGGGCGCCCCTCGGGCTGCATGATCCCCAAGCCGCTCCGGCCAGGCCTAGTGGCATGTATCTCATTTGTGTTTATTTCCGATCATGCGTTAGACCCACCATACTTGATTATTCGATGCCGGTCCACGGCGCCTCTTCTCCTCCATGCCGACCACTTGCACGTTAAAGGGGGGGCACCTGAGCATCGCGACTCAGGGGTCTTACTGGCTCTCCAGCCCTCACCCTCTGGCCTTGTCCATGGGATCGCGACCTGGCATACCAGCGACGGCTGAGACCGGCTCGAGGGCCGGGACCCGAGGACGTAGAGTGCCGACATCTAACCAAATTTGCAGGGACACATCACAAGATAAGGCCCAGTGCCAGGCGCAACCCGCCTAGAGGTAGGGCCCCGTGAGTCCCGTGCTGGCTCACGGGTGCCCAGATACACCTCGCCAGGCCCTACCGTGCCAGCCACGTGTCAGGGCGGGGCTGTACACGCCCCGGGGGCTCCTCCTGGAGGGGGCGCCCTCCCACGTACCAATGGAAGCACCATGCTCTGCGCTGGCTGACGACACTGCCGAGGAGCGGCTATGCCCGTACACATACGGTAGCACTATGCTCCGCGCTGGTGATAAACAAGTGAGGGTGGCCCCCGGGCCGCATCAACCTCAGGGAGCCCAGAGCTCAGTGTCTAGCCTCATCGTAATGCCTCCCCTCGGGAGTGCCGCGCGAGGGGGCTGGGCACGGGGGCTGCGCCTGGGTCACACCCGGACGCATGCCGCCCGGCCAGGTCCCCCCGGGCCTGGTTCGTCGCGCTTCTCTCCCCGAGCGGAGCCAAGGTATGAAGGCCGTTTGAGCGTCAAGGGGGACTCCTGAGCATCGCGACTCGGGAGCCTAACTGGTCACGTAGCCCCTCACTCCGTGGCCCCGTCCTGGTTTCCGGTCGGGACCATCACTGGGTGAGGCACGCGCGCGGCCGGGCTCTGCAGACGTAGAACGGTGGATCCACCCGCATCACACCTCCCTACTTGTTGTTTGTGCGCCAAGGGGGACTCCTGAGCATCGCGACTCAGGAGCCTAACTTGTCACGTGGCCCCTCACTCCTTGGTCCCGTCCTGGTTTCCGGTCGGGACTATTGCTGGGTGAGGTACGCACGGGGCCGGGCTCTGCCGGCGTAGAACGTAAGCAAGTAGGAAGGAAAAGCACCAATTTCAAGGAATTCAAAAGCAAATATTACAGTCCACACTGTTATTTCAATGCCAAACGCAAGTTTAAACGCCTCCCCGAGGCATGATACGTGTGCAGGAATTAAAAGCAGGACAGGAGCCACGACGGAGTCACTTGGTGGCGGGGGAGCAGCGCGGAGCGGGTTCGCCTCACGGAGCAGCGGGGTCGGCAGTGCCTTGCTCCGGCTTGGTGCTGAAGGCCCGGAACTTCCCCAGCAGAGCCTCCGCGCGACCCTTCATGGCCTCGGCAGTGGCAGCGGCACGCTCACCGCTCACTGGCTCCAGCAGGCTGTCGAGGTCGACACCGGGATCGCGAAGGTAGATGTGGGTGAGGACCCGCGTCAGTGCAGCAGAAGATAGGACACGCGCCTCGGCCTCGGCCGTGGGGCCAAGGCCAAGGGCGACATCTTCAAGAGCGTGAACCAGGAAGGGAAGCAGCTTGGCGGGGCCGTCCTCGGCGCCGGCCAGCGGGCTCTCCAGGCTGCTGTCATAAAGCGTCCTCAGCGAGGAGCGAGCCTTCGCCTCCAACTCTGTGAAGGCCGCGCGGTCCTCGGTAAGAACCAGGGCCTTGCCGTCCAGCTCGGCCTTCCTCGCCCCCAACTCCTGCTCTAGCACGCCTAGGCGGTCGCGGCGCTTCCTGAGCTTGGCCTCCCGGCCCTCAACGGCTGCCTCGCGAGCCTTCACGCCTTCTTCCTGCTCTTGGCGAAGGCGGACCTCTTCCGTGAGCCGATCCCGCAGGCCTTGCAGCTCGTCCTCCAGTGCCTTGCAGCGACCGCGGACGTCGACCACGTCCCCCAAGGCTGCATCACGGGCAGCCTTCGCCTCCAGGACGGCCTGCTTCTCCTCGTCGCATGCCGTCGAGGCCTGGACCAGCGCCGCCTGAATCGAGGCGTCGGAGCGAACCCATCCAGAAGCCAGCTCCAAACGCCCGGCCACCAAGCGGGGGCGGCGCCAAGAAGATCCTGCCGCAGTTGGTCCAGCTCAGCTACAGCATGATCCAGAACGGCAGAAGGAGTCGGAGAGACAGTGGCCGGTGGAGTAGGAGGAGAAGGCGGCAGCGCAGCCGCAACATCCTGAGGCGGAGTCTGCCGCGCCCCGACAGCTGTAGTGGCGGCGGCAGGCAAGAGCACCTCGGGAGCCACTTCGGCCGTGGGGGCTGAGCTCGCCCCAGCCGGCTCAGCCAAACCTCGCGAGGACGACCGGGCAGGAGAAGCCTATGCGTCGCGGTCACCTTCCTTCGCGGGCAGAAGCGCCACCACGGATGGGACCTCGGGAGCCCCCTTCGGCTTCTTTGCTGCGGGCGCCAACCTACCCAAAGATGCGGACGTCAAGCCTCAGAAGCAGAGCAAGAGATAAAGACAAGGATCGAATGCTTACGGGTCGTCGCCAGTGAGCTCAAGCGGCCTCCGGCCAAATTTGAAGCCTGAAAGTCGGCTGGAAGGGTCAACCTCGGGAAGCTTGGAGGCAGAAGGTGCCTCTACGGTTCGCCCCAGGGTCGGGGGAGACCCGCGGGAGATCAGCCCGGTCCTGTCCTTCTTCGGGATCGGGGGCGAGCTCCCGCCGTCCTGCTCGTCGTCGTCTATGTCGTCATCCTCGTCGTCATCATTCGGAGAGAGGCGGAGAACGCGGGACCTGTGCCGGGGTAGGGGAGCCCTCGACTCTCCGTCAGTCGCCTCGGAGTCAGGCCCCTTTCCGCGCTCCTCTCCCTCTTCCTCTTTGCTGGAGTCGCCGGAGGGCACGTCCACCGATTCCTCGGGAGCTTCCAGGGGCACTGGCCCATCCCCGTTGAAGACGGGCATGGACTTCACCACCTGCTCCCAGTCGTTGCGGAGGAACAAGGGCATAGGAGCGCCCTCCAGCCTCGCCACATTGCCCCCGACCAGAGATTGGAGAACCGCAGCCAGGTCTCCGGCGGCCAAGGCCGTGGGGTTCGGACGGGGCCTCCACATTGGAAGCGAGTACTGCCAAAGCGGAGCCAGCCGGTGCTCTAGGAACTCCCTCAGCAGCGACGCGCCGGCCAGCTTCGCCGCCGCCATGTCGGCCGGCCTCAGATCCGCGTCCATCTTCTCCAACACCATCTTCGCGCGGGGATCCGTGAGCTCCGCTCGACCCCAGTCGTTGGAGCTCGTGGGCTGCTCCGTGGGCAAGATCAGCCGAGGGTGGATGCGCCCAGCATCCACCAAGATCCACTTGCTCCTGAAGCCCTCAATCCTCTTCCCAGAGTTCGAGATGGCAATGGCGCCGCCGGACGCGACAAAGCTCGCGCACGCGGAAGCGGTCCCGCGAGAGGTCCAGAGGTAGAAGTAGTGGTGCAGCAAGGCCACTGAGGGCTGCACACCAACATGTGCTTCGCAATAATAAGCAAAGATTGCCAGGAGAAGGACGGAGTTGGAATGGAGATGCAGAGCCTGTAGCTTGTAATGGCGGAGGACAGAGAAGAAGAACTCGGAGAAGGGAGGCACCAGGCCAGCAACAATGGCACTTACGAAGAGCGGATAGAAGGTGCTCCCGTGGCCTTCAGGGGTGGCGGAGCCGGCCTTGAACGCCTTATTCCCATCGATGCCCCACGCCGTCACCATCCGGCGCAACCGGGCAAGGCCCGCCTCCGACACGTTCGGCGAGTCCAGGGCAGACGAGTACCAAGCTGCGGCCGGGGGTTGATGAGGCACCATGGCTCCCTAGGCCGCACGGTCAGAGCAGATCTGGAAATCTCGGAGGAAGGAAGGAGAGGCGCAAGAAAGGGGATTTGAGCAGAAGCCGGAGAAAGCAAGAAGCAGGGCCTAGGCGGATGCCACTCCTTTATCAACTCGCGTGGTTGCTGAGGCGCCCATGTCCAGTCAACCGCCACGCGGCGCCCAAGGCCGCATGCTGTTAGGGCCCGCGGCGCTTCGCTCTTGCCCTTCCGCCTCCCTGCACGGCCAAGTCCGGGCGTGCCATGGGCCCGGGGGCTACTGTCGGTGTTCTGGGAACGGGGGTCCCCAGACTTGCCTGCCTGCGGCCTGCGGCATGGCTCAAAGGGGGGCCCAGCACGGCCCATCTTCACCAACACAAACCCAAGACCCTCGCGAGGGGCCAAGCCTCGCGAGGCGGACTACGCGAAGCTTCCTCAGGCACGGCCTCGTCAGGCTGGCTCACGAGGAGGCGGAGAGATCAAGGCGGGGTACCTCACGAGGTGCCCATGACGCAAGCCACGACAACTCAGGGCGCCAGGCGGGTGCCAGCCCGCACAGCGTCCTCCTTTCCTCTTTGGTGCAAAGGGGGCAAGCGCAGCCGCGGAGTACCGAGGCATCAGGCAAAGGTTGCCATTTCGGTGCAACGAGACCAAGACCAGGAGGACTACGAGACGGAGGTCACCGTGGAGCCCAAGACGGCGTCATCACCAGAGCTTTGCGCAGGTGAAGACTACTTTTGTCAGGATAGCTGATACTTGCTGTCCCCTTCAAATTATCCCGCCATTTTTGGCTCCCTTCCCGCTCAATATTTGGGAAGAGGACCAGGGCCTCTATGAATAGGACCAGCCACCCACACAGCAAAGGGGGGTTCCGGTTCGGTAGGTCAAGGAGAGAGAGAGAGAGAGAGAAAGGTGGCTGAACTCCTCCCAGCAGTTCGTCGCCTCAGCCAAGAACAGACCCTCGCGAGGCTGTTCTTCCTTGTATTGTTCATCATCACCAACCCAAGAGGCAATCCACACACCACACACTGGAGTAGGGTATTACACCACAACGGTGGCCCGAACCAGTATAAACCCTGTGTCTCTTGTGTTGTTCTTTCCTTAGTTTAGATCCTAGCACGGCGGAGGGGTGTAGGTAGGTAGGAGGCGAAATCTCCGCGTGCACCCCAGTGTTCGAACCTCAAGGGTCTGTCGGAACCCGAAATCCGACACAATTCTTTTCAATTTTTCCTTCAAATCCTCGTTTTCTCTTTCAACTAAATTTAACCTCTCGACAATAGGGTCGGTTGGAATTTCCGGTTCAACTACCTCCTACATACAAATATCTATGTCAACTTGATAGGCATAATTTGTCATAAACACGAAATGCAATGAATGGTTTTAAAAGAGAATACACCACATCCGAATGATAACCCGGACGAGGGCCGACGGGGACGGATATCAAAACCATGGCACTATGTATAACAAACAACGTATGGGTAAGATAATTATACGAGTAACAATATATCCAAATCACACAAACATCAATTTTTTATATAAAACTTCATGAACAAGAGGCTCACCACAAGGTGGTGCCGGTGACGGGACGTTGCGGGCGATCGACGGTGGTTACGACGGAGATTTAGAAGGCACTAAGTAAACCACACCTACACATGCAAACTAAGTGTTATTTTTGACCTCAAATTGCATATAAATCAAATACTAGCACATATATATAATTCCTCCCATATTACTAAACTCAAAAATCAATCACTATATAAAGCATTTCACGAGCTAATCTAGCAATGAGAGATGAAAGGACAAAGTTGCTAACCTTTGTGATCATTTGAATGGATGGGGGCCTTCAAATCTTGACAAATTTGGGCAAAATGTGTGATGAGCTTGTGAGGAAGAGGGAAAAGAACAGATAGGAGAGGGGAAAGGGGAAGAATAGAGCGAGCTCGGGTGGACGAAGGGTCTATGTAGGACGACCTTTAGTACCGGTTCGTGATACGACCCGGTACTAAAGATGCTGGAGGGGCCCCGGACTGACAACACCCTGCCACCACTCACTTTAGTACCGGTTTGTGGCACGAACCAGTGCTAAAGGTTCACCATGAACCAGTACTAATGATGTCCGCCCGCCTAGCCATTGGAACCGGCTCTAATGGACACATTAGTGCCGGCTCAAACTCAAACCGGCACTAATTTGCTTCACATTTGACCCTTTTTCTACTAGTGCACCATATAACGTTCCCTTGGGTTCTGTAGACTCAAGGGTCATCTTTATTTTAAACCCCCCCGGGCCAGTGCTCCTCTGAGTGTTGGTCTGAAACGGGCAGCCTGCGGGGCCACCTCGAGGCAACTTGAGGGCTGGTTTTACTCGTAGCTTGACCTATCCGGTGTGACCTGAGAACGAGATATGTGCAGCTCCTATCGGGATTTGTTGGCACATCGGGCGGCTTTGCTGGTCTTGTTTTACCATTGTCGAAATGTCTTGTAACTGGGATTCGGAGACTGATTGGGTCTTTCCAGGAGAAGGAATATCCTTCGTTGACCATGAGAGCTTGTGATGGGCTAAGTTGGGACACCCACGCAGAGTATACACTTTTGAGAGCCGTGCCCGCGGTTATGTGGCAGATGGGAATTTGTTAATATCCAGTTGTAGAGAACTTGACACTTGACTTAATTAAAATGAATCAACCGCGTGTGTAGCCGTGATGGTCTCTTTTCGGCGGAGTTCGAGAAGTGAACACGGTCTTGTGTTATGCTTGAACGTAAGTAGTTTCAGGATCACTTCTTGGTCACTTCTAGCTTCTTGACCGTTGCGTTGCTTCTCTTCTCGCTCTTATTTGCGTATGTTAGCCACCATATATGCTTAGTGCTTGCTGCAGCTCCACCTCACTACCTTCTCCTACCCATAAGCTTAAATAGTCTTGATCTCGCGGGTGTGAGATTGTTGAGTCCTCGTGACTCATGGATACTTCCAAATAGTTGCAGGTGCCTATGATACCAGTGCAGGTGACGCAGCCGAGCCCAAGTGGGAGCTCAATGAAGATCTTGATCGTTGTTTTGTGTCTTATCCGGTTGATCAGTAGTGGTGCCCACTCGGGACGATCGGGGATCTAGCATTTGGGGTTGTCTTCTTTTATTTTGGTTCTGTAGTCACACCTTGGTTGTACTCTGGATGATGTATGTTTATCTTGTTATTTGTGTGACGTGGTGATTGTAAGCCAACTCTTTATCCCTTTCTTATTCAGTACATGGGATTGTGCGAAGATTACCCCTCTTGCGACTAAACCACCATGCGGTTATGCCTCTAAGTCGTGCCTCGACACGTGGGCGATATAGCCGCATCGTGGGCGTTACAAGTTGGTAATCAGAGCCATCCCCGACTTAGGAGCCCCCTGCTTGATCGAATCACTGATGTTGTTGAGTCTAGAACAAAATGTTTTGAGTCTTAGGATTATATATATCAGAGAGTAGGATTCTTTTTACTCCACAGTCCCTTCGTCGCTCTGGTGAGGCCTCCTGACGTAGAAGTTTTGACTTTCCTCTCCTCAAATTTCACGAATTTTTTTTAGGATCACGCGGGTATCTTGGAATCGTTCCGATAGTCTTGTGACGAGAACATTGTTCTTGGTGCCTCCTGACATTTTGGGGTTGTGGCAGTGTCCTGGGGAGTTGAGCTCCGAGGTGTTGTCGTCACAATTTTATCATTGCAATTCTGGAATACCTGAGTTCGCCGACATCGAAAATCTCTTTTATACAGTTGTTGTTGAGATAACCTCGATGCCACCCAGTACTGGGGCGGGAGTTCGGGAGTATTGCCATAACTCGTATAATCGATGCTTTTTGAAGGTTGGGGTACACAATTTCCGAAGGTTTATTGGTTATATGTTGAAGGATGGATACAGTTAGATGTAGGGATTGTTAGTTTGGGTGAGATATTATGCTTCCCCTGTAACCCCAACACCTGATTGCATAACCAGAAAGTTTCGGGAGTTTATAGGTGGGAATTCAAGTATTACATAGGATATCTTTCCAACATACACATGATACAATATGGGATCTATCATATGTTTGTTCCGGCTTATTCTGCAAGCCAATCCTTGTTTTGTTTTGGTTGTGGTATTCGAGTTGCTTCGAAATCAAATGTTGATTCCATACCTTTTCTAAACGGTGTTCTCATATTTCTATGGGAATACTAAACCTTCTTGATCGTTGAGATTGTTTTGTCAATCCTTTTCAACCGACGTGCTTCCCTTCAAGTGGATCTGATCATTTTCAACATCCGCAAGATCAACTCTAAGTTTTCTCAACGGTATCCTTTCCATCTGCCCAAGTTGCCTTTGTTTTCCCGCCCTCCCACCCTTTTCTTCAAGGACTCAGATTTCTTAATCAAGTAACCTTTTTATTGATGGTAAGTCTCTCCATTCTTTTCGGTCAATGTTCTTATCCGGTGATTCTCAGGAAGATACTAAGGAAGCTACAAGTTTATCATTCTTCGTTCTCTTTTCTTTTTTGGTGTTTTCAATGCAAGCTTTTGGTGTTGATCATATCCCTTTTCCTCATTTCAAATGCTTTCTAATGCCAGTGCACCTCATAATCATTCCCCGCTTGCTATTCAATTGTTCTGAAGTGCTGAAGATATCTTTCAAGATTCATGTTTCCACTCCGCATCAATTCAAACTATTTCGAGGTTGTTACCTCATTCAATCCATTTAACTCAACCGGCACAATCTATCTTTTAAATCATTCAACGGTGTTTCTTTTGAGTGGGCCCTAATCCATAGGTCTTTTCCCAAGATCTTACCCGACTCTTCTATTTTTTTGGAGTTATTCTCAAATCTTCTAAAGTTTGGCGTAAGAATGAATTTTCATCAGCCAATTGCCTTCTCCAATATCGCTTTCAATTTTTTTTCATTGTTGGTTCAACATTTCCATTCTTCATTGTTCCGGAGTGTCTCATCATTTTTCATGGTGGTTCTCATCATCATTCTCAACATTTGAAGACCAAGCAAGAGATTTCTCCTAAAATCTTGGTCCATTCTCATGAAGATTCATGGTTCTAACTTCATGCCATCCTCTCATAATTGTTTTTGATTGTGAGAATTCTTTTCACCCATCCGGAGCAATTCAGGAGTCTTTTCAGTTTGATTCTCCGGAGCCCATCATCTCAGAATTATTCATTCCAGCTTTCAGCTATCGTTCTCCAAATCATACCAGTGCATTGTTCGAGTTTCCTCTAATCAGCTCGTGATCTCTTCATTCTCTTGTATCTAAATTTCCCCAAGTATCTTCATTCATTTTCAAATTCTTACCGGTGATTCATCCCTTTACTTCGTTCGTTTTCAATTCTTACGGTGGTTCGTTCAAGATTTCTCTTCCTTCGTTATCGTATCCACTCATTCGTTCTTTCAAATCCTACCGACGATTCGTTGAATACCTTATTAAAGTTTGCGCTATATCTCTCTTAACCCTTTCTACGAGAATAAGTAGTATGCCAAATCCGTTGCTTGTCATCAATTTAAATTGGTGAAGGATAAGCATAATGTAAATCTTATTCTTGTTTCATTGAGTAAATTCAATTCCTTATTCCGGAGGTTCATCAAAATTCTTGGTTTCAATTGCTCATCTTTCTTTTCTGGAGTTCCAAGTTTTCTTGGTTACATCGTTGCGAAGCTCCATCTAAATCATTGCAAGGCTTCACCTTGTGTTCTCAACTTCTCTTTCTTTTTATGATCCTTTTATTATCGGAGTTCTTCATGGAGGCTCTACATGGCTGTTCATTAAGGATTCCTTTCATTCTTCAATTGTTCTTCAAGATTTATCTCGAAGCTAAGATCTGCCAAGCTATACTCTAAAATAAACATGGTGTTCAACACATGTTTTGTTCTAAGGAGTTCAAGTATTCTTCTTCTTGCATTTCGAAGTGCAATTCTTATACCTTATCTTTTGAGGTGGTGTTATGTCACTCTTGACAATTTCCCTTCGTGTGTCATGATTCAACAGTTGTCAAGAATGAGATAGTTAAACCCATAAATTTCTTCGAGCGTGAGCTCTTCACAATCCATCAATCTCTTCGTTGGAGTTATCTTGGGTTATATTTCACCTAAAGCTTTCCCTAAGGATTGTTGCTATTTGTGGTGATTATAAATGACCCAAGTTCTTCATTTATCCTCCCGGTGAAATAAGGTTCTCGTGTCCTTGTTGATATCAATCAAATCTATTATTTTCGTTTGTGACAGAATTTCACCTCAAGTTTGAGATGTTTTTATAAGCCCACAAGCAGCTTATTGTTTTTCGTGGTTGATTGATAATCCCCAAGTGCAGGGAATCATCGTAGAAATTTCCAAAGGTGGAAGTGATAAGTATGGAGTGTCGAACCCACAAGGAGCTAAAGGTAAGATCAATATTCTCTCAAGACCTATCTGCCACTGATATGACTCTACGTACACCGAACGTTTGCTTCCAACTAGAAACGAGAAATAAAACTATGTTGTGGGTATGAAGTGGATAACTTTGCATGATATCGGAGAGGTAAAATATGAAAGTAGGTGCTATTATCATAAAGTTAGAATATATTACTAAATATTATAAATAGCAAGTGTGGAATAATGGTGGATCGGTGTGCGGAATTGTCCTAGGCAATCGTTAACAAGACCGGTAATCACTATTGCAGTTTCATATGAGGGAGAGGCATAAGCTAACATACTTTCTCTACTTGGATCATATGCACTTATGATTGGAAATCTAGCAAGCATCCGCAACTACTAAAGATCATTAAGGTAAAACCCAACCATAGCATTAAAGCATCAAGTCCTCTTTATCCCATATGCAACAACCCCCTTACTCGGGTTTGTGTTTCAGTCACTCACGCAACTCACTATAAGCAAATCGTAAACGTATTGCAACACCCTACATCGGGAATACCTCATGCTTGCGCGACACGGAGGGCACCATAGGATAGCACCGAAGTAAAACATACAACTCATACCAATCTAGATCATCAATCGACCCAAAGACAAAGGATATCTACTCAAAACATCATAGGATGGCAACACATCATTGGATCATAATATGTGGCATAAAGCACCATGTTCAAGTAGGGATTACAGCAGGGTGCGGGAGAGTGGACCGCGTAAAAGAGATGTGGATGGTGATGTTGATGAAGACGATCACCGCAGCGATGATTCCCCTCTCGATGGCACTCCGGTGCCACCAAGAGAGAGGAGGAGAAGTTCTCCCCCTTGTGCTTCCTCCTCCATGGCCCCCCCTAGATGGGGAGAGGTTCTCCCTCTGGTCCATGGCCTTCATGGTGATGATGGCCCCTCCGAGATCCTCCTCCATGCCCTCCGGTGATGATGGCCCCCTCCGGCAGGGTGCCGGAGAGGGCCTAGACGGGTTTTCGGTGGCTATGGAGGCTTCTGGCGGTGGGACTCCCGATCTAGGTTAATTTTCCAAGGTTTCTGTATTTATAGGAATTTTTGGCGTCGCTCTCACATCAAGGAGGTGCCTGAGGCGTCCATGAGGCAGGCCCACGCGCCTGGGGGGGGGGGGGTGGGCGCGCCCCCACCCTCGTGGATGCCCCGGGATTCTCCTGGCCCAACTCTTTTACTCCGGGGTCTTCTTTTGGTCCATAAAAATCGTCAAAAATTGGCACGTCAATTGGACTCCGTTTGATATTCCTTTTCTGTAAAACTCAAAAACAAGGAAAAAAACAGAAACTAGCACTGGGCACTAGGTTAATAGGTTAGTCCAAAAAATCATATAAAATAGCATATAAATGCATATAAAACATCCAAGGTTGATAATATAATAGCATGAATACTTCATAAATTATAGATACGTTGGAGACGTTGGAGACGTATCAGCATCCCCAAGCTTAATTCCTGCTCATCCTCGAGTAGGTAAATGATAAAAGAAATAATTTATGAAGTGTGAATGCTAGCAAGTGCATAAGTTTCATCAATGATAGTTTCAATCACTTTTTATAGCATCATTATATATCATAACAGTATCTCATCTTCATAAAACTTTTCATGATCAAGTAACAAGCTATTCACATGTTAAAGTATAGATCATAAACTTTCTTGAAACTAACAAACTATATTCTCAGTCATCAAACAATTGCAATTCATCTTATTTTCAGGAAGGGTCTATGTCAGAGCTTTGATTTAGCAAACTCCACATACTCAACTATCATTTAGTCTTTCACAATTGCTAACACTCATGTGATATTTATGGGTTCAAAGTTTTAATTGGACACAGAGAAAGATAGGGGCTTATAGATTCGCCTCCCAACCTTTTACCTCAAGGGTAATGTCAACAATAATAGTTCATGAAACTTACATCCAATTGGATATATATATATATATATATATATATATATATCAGGATCATTCCAACACAATGTGCTTGCCAAATGATAAAATGTAAAAAGGAAAGGCATGACTCTTGCATAAGGGTAGAAGATAAAAGTAAAAGATAGGCCCTTCGCAGAGGGAAGCAGAGGTTGTCATGTGCTTTTTTGGTTGGATGCACAAAATCTTAATGCAAAAGAATGTCACTTTATATTGCCACTTGTGATATGGACCTTTATTATGCAGTCCGTCGCTTTTATTTCTTCCACATCACAAGATCGTATAAAGCTAATTTTCTCCACATTAATAGATCATACATATTTAGAGGGTAATTTTTTTATTGCATGCACCGATGACAAATTACTTGAAGGATCTTACTCAATCCATAGGTAGGTATGGTGGACTCTCATGGCAAAACTAGTTGAAGGAATGTTTGGAAGCACAAGTAGTATCTCTAATTGGTGCAAAGAATTTGGCTAGCATGAGGGGGAAAAGCAAGCTCAACATGTTGGATGATCCAAGACAATATACTTTATTTCGGATATAAGAAAACATAACCCATTACATTGTCTTCCTTATCCGACATCAACCTTTTAGCATGTCATATTTTAGTGAGTGCTCACAATTACAAACGATGTCCAAGATAGTATATATATATGTGAAATCTCTCTTCCTTCTATATTCTTTCATGAATTGTTCAAGTGACCAATTCTACGTTTGCTAACTTTCAATAAGTTTACTACCTATACTTATTCTATGTGAAATCATTACTCCCCATGGTATAAGCATATGAAACATATATAAATTCAGATTTATGATATTCAATTATTCAACCATTTACTCATAGGATATACGTGAAGCACGTGAGTAAATGACAAACTACTCCAAAAGATAATAGTGAAGGACACTGAGTAGTCAAATAATTAACTAGCCATGGGAGGATTCCTTTTCATTTAATATTTCAGATCCGATGATTTTATTCAAACAGCAAGTAAAATTGAAAATACGCTCCAAGCAAAACACATATCATGTGACGAATAAAAATATAGCTCCGAGTAAGGTATACCCATAGTTTTTGAAGCCGAAAGAGGGGATGCCTTCCGGGGCATCCCCAAGATTAGGCGCTTGAGTCTTCCTTGAATATTACCTTGGGGTGCCTTGGGCATCCCAAAGCTTATGGTCTTTCCACTCCTTATTCTCCTCATATCGATATCTCACCCAAAGCTTGAAAACTTCAATCACACAAAACTTAACGGAACTTCGTAAGATAGGTTAGTATGATAAAGAGTAAAACATTCACCTTGGTACTGTCAAAGACAAAGACCATAATTGTTCTCACACAATGCCTACTGTACCATATCATTTCTACAATTTATATTGATGAATATAAGTCATAGAAACTAGAAAACAAGCAAACTATGCAATTAAAAACAGAATCTGTCAGAAAAAGAACAATCTGTAATTATCTGAACACTAACCATACTTATGCTACTCAAAAAATTATAAAATAAATTGGTGGACGTGAGGAACTTGTCTATTAATCTTCTGCAAAAAGAATCAGCACCAAAGCAATCTTCTGTAAAACATGGCAGCTAATCTTGTGAGCGCAAAGTTTCTGTTTTTTACAGCAAGATCACATTAACTTTCACCCAAGTCTTCCCAGAGGTCTTACTTGGCACTTTATTGAGACAAAAGCTATAAAACATGATTACTACACTATCTTAATCATGTAAACACACAAAAACAGTAAGGGCAAGCGCTTTTCTTTAATGCCTTTTAGCTAGGCGTGATGCTTTCAATGATGCTCACATGAAAGATAAGACTTGAACATAAAGAGAGCATAAAGAAGAATATGACTAGCACATTTAAACCTAACCCACTTACTATTCCTAGGGATTTTGTGAGAACACAATTTATGGGAACAAGAATCAACTAGCATAGGAAGGCAAAACAAGTATAACTTCAAAACTTTAAGCACATAGAGAGGAAAACTTGATATTATTGCACTCCTACAAGCATGTATTCCTCCCTCATAATAATTTTCAGTAGCATCATGAATGAGTTCAACAATATTACCATCACATAAAGCATTATTTTCATGATCTACGAGCATACGAATTTTACTACTCTCCACATAAGCAAAATTCTCCCCATTTGGAATGGCGGGATCACTAGTTCCTAAAGTTGACACTCTTCCAAACCCGCTTTAGATGATAGTATTATTCATACTCCAAAAGATATAAGTGAAGTTCATGGAGCATTCTACAATTAATATAAGCTAACCAATGTCCAAGCTCAAAATGTATGAGTGAAGCACACGAAGCATTCTATAAAACCATACTCAAAAGATTTAAGTGAAGCACAAAGAGCAATTCTATAACATCATACTTAAAAGATATAAGTGAAGCACATGAAGCATTCTATAAATCAATGAATGTCTATCTCATACTAGCATGGTTCATAAATGAAGAACAAAAAACACAAAGGACACAAATCATGTGAACGAAACAAAAACCGAGGTATACCGATAATTGTTGAAGAAGAAAGATGGGATGCCAACCGGGGCATCCCCAAGCTTAGATGCTTGAGTATCCTTAGAATATTTACTTGGGGTGCCTTGTAAATCCCCAAGCTTGAGCTCTTGCCTCTCTTTAGTCTTCTCACATCGGTAACTCCTCGTTCTTCGAACACTTCATCCACAAAAAACTATAACAAAAACTTTGTGAGATCCATTAGTATAATAAAGCAAATCACTACCTTTAGGTACTGTTGCAAACTCATTCCAATTTCATATTAGAACTATATCTACTGTATTCTAACTTCACCATGGTTCATACCCCCCGATACTACCCATAGATTCATCAAAATAAGCAAACAACACACGAAAAACAGAATCTTTCTAAAACAGGACAGTCTGTAGTAATCTGAAGGTTTAGTAAACTTCTGTAACTCCAAAAATTATGACATAAGTTTGAAAATTTTAAAACTTTATACAGAAGTAATGTGCAAAAGGTTTCAAACCCATTGGACTTTCCAGTAAAATATGTAAAATCATGCGCTACAGCCAAAGTTTCTGTTTTTTGTTCTACACATAGTAAACAAGCAATCTAATCATCCTAAAACCAAAGCCTGGCACATTATTTTTATAATACAATGGTTATATATAAGGGGATAATTATTTACAGAGAAACTTCCATGAAAAATGCTACATTGTTTCCGTCAGAATGAACACAAGTGCTCAAGGTCGACCCTCACTTCTTCAATGCATAACTTTCCAATCACTTCTCTTTTTGAAAAACTTTTTAGGCGTGAGAGGCAAGTATATTTTTTTGGTATGTTCATTCTTTTAAATTTTTGTGTATGTTTCACCCACAACTAAACAGAAACAAAAAGGGAAAAACAAAAATCTACTTAGTGAAGAAAGCAAACAAGCACACACGAGAATATCAACCCCACGCTATTGCTCCCCGACAATGGCGCCAGAAAAGAGCTTGATAATCCCCAAGTGCAGGGAATCATCGTAGAAATTTCCAAAGGTGGAAGTGACAATTATGGAGTGTCGAACCCACAAGGAGCTAAAGGTAAGATCAATATTCTCTCAAGCCCTATCTGTCATTGATATGACTCTACGTACACCGAACGTTTGCTTCCAACTAGAAACGAGAAATAAAACTATGTTGTGGGTATGAAGTGGATAAATTTGCATGATATCGGAGAGCTAAAATATGAAAGTAGGTGTTGTTATCATAAAGTTATAATATATTACTAAATATTATAAATAGCGGAATAAGGGTGGATTGGTGTGCGGAATTTGAAGGAAATATGCCCTAGAGGCAATAATAAAGTTATTATTTATTTCCTTATAATCATGATAAATGTTTATTATTCATGCTAGAATTTATTTACCGGAAACATAATACATGTGTGAATACATAGACAAACAAAGTGTCACTAGTATGCCTCTACTTGACTAGCTCGTTAATCAAAGATGGTTATGTTTCCTGACCATCAACAATGAGTTGTTATTTGATTAATGGGATCACATCATTGAGAGAATGATCTGATTGACATGACCCATTCCATTAGCTTAGCACCCGATCGTTTAGTATGTTGCTATTTCTTTCTTCATGACTTATACATGTTCCTATAACTATGAGATTATGCAACTCCCGTTTACCGGAGGAACACTTTGGGTACTACCAACGTCACAACGTAACTGGGTGATTATAAAGGAGTACTACAGGTGTCTCCAAAGGTACATGTTGGGTTGGCGTATTTCGAGATTAGGTTTTGTCACTCCGATTGTCGGAGAGGTATCTCTGGGCCCTCTCGGTAATGCACATCACTTAAGCCTTGCAAGCATTGCAACTAAATGAGTTAGTTGCGGGATGATGTATTACAGAACGAGTAAAGAGACTTGCCAGCAATGAGATTGAACTAGGTATTGGAATATCGACGATCGAATCTCGGGCAAGTAACATACCGATGACAAAGGGAACGACGTATGTTGTTATGCGGTCTGACCGATAAAGATCTTCCTAGAATATGTAGGAGCCAATATGGGAATCCAGGTCCCGCTATTGGTTATTGACTGGAGACATGTCTCGGTCATGTCTACATTGTTCTCGAACCCGTAGGGTCCGCACGCTTAAGGTTACGATGACAGTTATATTATGAGTTTATGCATTTTGATGTACCGAAGGTTGTTCGGAGTCCCAGATGTGATCACGGACATGACGAGGAGTCTCGAAATGGTCGAGACATAAAGATTGATATATTGGAAGCCTATGTTTGGATATCGGAAGTGTTCCGGGTGAAATCGGGATTTTACCGGAGTACCGGGAGGTTACCGGAACCCCCCGGTAGCTAAATGGGCCATGATGGGCCTTAGTGGAAAAGAGAAGAGGCAGCCCTGCATGGGCCGCGTGCCCCTCCCCTCCCTTGGTCCGAATTGGACAAGGAGAGGGGGCCGGCCCCTCTCTCTCTTTCCCCCCCTCCACAAGTCCTATTCCAACTAGGATTGGGGGGGGGGAATCCTACTCCCAGAGGGAGTAGGACTCTCCTGGCGCGCCCTATGTGGCCGGCCAGCCTCCCCCCTTTGGTCCTTTATATACTGAGGCAGAGGCACCCTAGAACACACAAGTTGATCCACGTGGTCTATTCCTTAGCCGTGTGCGGCGCCCCAGCCACCATAGTCCTTGATAATACTGTAGCGGAGTTTAGGCGAAGCCCTGCTGCTGTAGTGCATCAAGATCGTCACCATGCCGTCGTGCTGACGAAACTCTTCCCCGACACTTTGCTGGATCGGAGTCCAGGGATCGTCATCGAGCTGAACGTGTGCTCGAACTCGGAGGTGCCGTAGTTTCGGTGCTTGATCGGTCGGATCGTGAAGACGTACGACTACATCAACCAAACGCTTCCGTTGTCGATCTACTAGGTATGTAGATCACACTCCCCCCTCGTTGCTATGCATCACATGATCTTGCGTGTGCATACGAATTTTTTTGAAATTACTACGAAACCCAACAGTGGCATCCGAGCCAGGTTTTATATGTTGATGTTGTATGCACGAGTAGAACACAAGTGAGTTGTGGGCGATATAAGTCATACTGCCTACCAGCATGTCATACTTTGGTTCGGCGGTATTGTTGGATGAAGCGGCCCAGACCAACATTACGCGTACGCTTACGCGAGACCGGTTCTCCCGACGTGCTTTGCACAGAGGTGGCTTGTGGGTGACAGTTTCTCCAACTTTAGTTGAACCAAGTATGGCTACGCCCGGTCCTTGCGAAGGTTAAAACGGAGTCAAATTGACAAACTATCGTTGTGGTTTTGATGCGTAGGTGAGATTGTTTCTTACTTAAGCCCGTAGCAGCCACGTAAAACTTGCAACAACAAAGTAGAGGATGTCTAACTTGTTTTTGCAGGGCATGTTGTGATGTGATATGGTCAAGACATGATGCTGAATTTTATTGTATGAGATGATCATGTTTTGTAACCGAGATATCGGCAACCGGCAGGAGCCATATGGTTGTCGCTTTATTGTATGCAATGCAATCGCGCTGTAATGCTTTACTTTATCACTAAACGGTAGCGATAGTCGTAGAAGCACAAGCTTGGCGAGACGACAACGATGCTACGATGGAGATCAAGGTGTGACGCCGATGATGATGGTGATCACGACGGTGCTTCGGAGATGGAGATCACAAGCACAAGATGATGATGGCCATATCATATCACTTATATTGATTGCATGTGATGTTTATCTTTTATGCATCTTATCTTGCTTTGATTGACGGTAGCATTATAAGATGATCTCTCACTAAATTATCAAGAAGTGTTCTCCCTGAGTATGCACCGTTGCGAAAGTTCTTCATGCTGAGACACCACGTGATGATCGGGTGTGATAGGTTCTACGTTCAAATACAACGGGTGCAAAACAGTTGCACACGCGGAATACTCAGGTTATACTTGACGAGCCAAGCATATACAGATATGGCCTCGGAACAGGGAGACCGAAAGGTCGAGCGTGAATCATATAGTAGATATGATCAACATAATGATGTTCACCAATGAAAACTACTCCATCTCACGTGATGATCGGACATGGTTTAGTTGATTTGGATCACGTAATCACTTAGAGGATTAGAGGGATGTCTATCTAAGTGGGAGTTCTTTAAGTAAATTAACTGAACTTAAATTTATCATGAAACTTAGTACCTGATTAGTATCTTGCTTGTTTATGTTTGATTGTAGATAGATGGCTCGTGCTGTTGTTCCGTTGAATTTTAATGCGTTCCTTGAGAAAGCAAAGTTGAAAGATGATGGTAGCAATTACACGGACTGGGTCCGTAACTTGAGGATTATCCTCATTGCTGCACAGAAGAATTACGTCCTGGAAGCACCGCTGGGTGCCAGGCCTGCTGCAGGAGCAACGCCGGATGTTATGAACGTCTGGCAGAGCAAAGCTGATGACTACTCGATAGTTCAGTGTGCCATGCTTTACGGCTTAGAATCGGGACTTCAACGATGTTTTGAACGTCATGGAGCATATGAGATGTTCCAGGAGTTGAAGTTAATATTTCAAGCAAATGCCCAGATTGAGAGATATGAAGTCTCCAATAAGTTCTATAGCTGCAAGATGGAAGAGAACAGTTCTGTTAGTGAGCATATACTCAAAATGTTTGGGTATAATAATCACTTGATTCAATTGGGAGTTAATCTGCCAGATGATTGCGTCATTGACGGAATTCTCCAATCACTACCACCAAGCTACAAGAGCTTCGTGATGAACTATAATATGCAAGGGATGAATAAGACTATTCCCGAGCTCTTTGCAATGCTGAAAGCTGCGGAGGTAGAAATCAAGAAGGAGCATCAAGTGTTGATGGTCAACAAGACCACTAGTTTCAAGAAAAAGGGCAAAGGGAAGAAGAAGGGGAACTTCAAAAAGAACAGCAAGCAAGTTGCTACTCAAGAGAAGAAACACAAACCTGGACCTAAGCCTGAAACTGAGTGCTTCTATTGCAAGCAGACTGGTCACTGGAAGCGGAACTGCCCCAAGTATTTGGCGGATAGGAAGGATGGCAAGGTGAACAAAGGTATATGTGATATACATGTTATTGATGTGTACCTTACTAATGCTCACAGTAGCACCTGGGTATTTGATACTGGTTCTGTTGCTAATATTTGCAACTCGAAACAGGTACTACGGATCAAGCGAAGATTGGTTAAGGATGAGGTGACGATGCGCGTGGGAAACGGTTCCAAAGTCGATGTGATCATAGTCGGCACGCTACCTCTACGTCTTCCTTCGGGATTAGTATTAGAACTAAATAATTGTTATTTGGTGCTAGCGTTAAGCATGAACATTATATCTGGATCTTGTTTGATGCGAGACGGTTATTCATTTAAATCAGAGAATAATGGTTGTTCTATTTATATGAGTAATGTCTTTTATGGTCATGCACCCTTGAAGAGTGGTCTATTCTTGTTGAATCTCGATAGTAGTAACACACATATTCATAATGTTGAAGCCAAAAGATGCAGAGTTGATAATCAGAGTGCAACTTATTTGTGGCACTGCCGTTTAGGTCATATCGGTGTAAAGCGCATGAAGAAACTCCATACTGATGGACTTTTGGAACCACTTGATTATGAATCACTTGGTACTTGCGAACCGTGCCTCATGGGCAAGATGACTAAAACGCCATTCTCCGGTACTATGGAGAGAGCAACAGATTTGTTGGAAATCATACATACAGATGTATGTGGTCCGATGAATATTGAGGCTCGTGGCGGATATCGTTATTTTCTCACCTTCACAGATGATTTAAGCAGATATGGGTATATCTACTTAATGAAACATAAGTCTGAAACATTTGAAAAGTTCAAAGAATTTTAGAGTGAAGTTGAAAATCATCGTAACAAGTAAATAAAGTTTCTACAATCTGATCATGGAGGAGAATATTTGAGTTACGAGTTTGGTGTACATTTGAAAAATTGTGGGATAGTTTCGCAACTCACGCCACCCGGAACACCTCAGCGTAATGGTGTGTCCGAACATCGTAATCGTACTTTACTGGATATGGTGCGATCTATGATGTCTCTTACTGATTTACCGCTATCGTTTTGGGGATACGCTCTAGAGACGGCCGCATTCACGTTAAATAGGGCACCATCAAAATCCGTTGAGACGATGCCTTATGAACTGTGGTTTGGCAAGAAACCAAAGTTGTCGTTTCTAAAAGTTTGGGGTTGCGATGCTTATGTGAAAAAGCTTCAACCTGATAAGCTCGAAACCAAATCGGAGAAATGTGTCTTCATAGGATATCCAAAGGAAACTATTGGATACACCTTCTATCACAGATCCGAAGGCAAGACTTTTGTTGCTAAATTCGGAAACTTTCTGGAGAAGGAGTTTCTCTCGAAAGAAGTGAGTGGGAGGAAAGTAGAACTTGACGAGGTAACTGTACCTGCTCCCTTATTGGAAAGTAGTACATCACAGAAAACTGTTTCTATGACACCTACACCAGTTAGTGAGGAAGCTAATGATGATGATCATGAAACTTCAGAACAAGATACTACTGAACCTCATAGATCAACCAGAGTAAGATCTGCACCAGAGTGGTACGGTAATCCCGTTCTGGAAGTCATGCTACTAGATCATGATGAACAAAGTATGGACTTTGGTTGACTTGCCGATGATCGGCAAGCAATTGAGAATAAATGGATCTTCAAGAAGAAGACTGACGATGACGGTAATATTACTGTCTACAAAGCTCGACTTGTCGCAAAAGGTTTCCGGCAAGTTCAAGGGATTGACTACGATGAGACCTTCTCACCCGTAGCGATGCTTAAGTCTGTCCGAATCATGTTAGCAATTGCCGCATTTTATGATTATGAAATTTGGTAGATGGATGTCAAAAATGCATTCCTGAATGGATTTCTGGAAGAAGAGTTGTATATGATGCAACCAGAAGGTTTTGTCGATCCAAAGGGAGCTAACAAAGTGTGCAAGCTCCAGCGATCCATTTATGGACTGGTGCAAGCCTCTCGGAGTTGGAATAAACGCTTTGATAGTGTGATCA
This sequence comes from Triticum urartu, assembly GCF_056163025.1. Lineage (NCBI taxonomy): Eukaryota > Viridiplantae > Streptophyta > Magnoliopsida > Poales > Poaceae > Triticum > Triticum urartu. The sequence goes on from NC_141875.1 coordinate 564,904,019, forward strand.
CAGCATTTGGTTTTATACATACTTTTGGAGAAGCCTGTATTTACAAGAAAGTGAGTGGGAGCTCTGTAGCATTTCTGATATTATATGTAGATGACATATTATTAATTGGAAATGATATAGAATTTCTGGATAGCATAAAGGGATACTTGAATAAGAGTTTTTCAATGAAAGACCTCGGTGAAGCTGCTTACATATTAGGCATTAAGATCTATAGAGATAGATCAAAACGCTTAATTGGACTTTCACAAACCACATACCTTGACAAAATTTTGATGAAGTTCAAAATGGATCAAGCAAAGAAAGGTTTCTTGCATGTGTTACAAGGTGTGAAGTTGAGTAAGACTCAATGCCCGACCACTGCAGAAGATAGAAAGAATATGAAAGATGTTCCCTATGCATCAGCCATAGGATCTATCATGTATGCAATGCTGTGTACCAGACCTAATGTGTGCCTTGCTATAAGTCTAGCAGGGAGGTACCAAAGTAATCCAGGAGTGGATCACTAGACAGCGGTCAAGAACATCCTAGAATACCTGAAAAGGACTAAGGATATGCTTCTCGTATATGGAGGTGACAAAGAGCTCATCGTAAAAGGTTACGTTGATGCAAGCTTTGACACTGATCCGGACGATTCTAAATCGCAAACCGGATACGTGTTTACATTAAACGGTGGAGCTGTCAGTTGGTGCAGTTCTAAACAAAGCGTTGTAGCGGGATCTACATGTGAAACGGAGTACATAGCTGCTTCGGAAGCAGCAAATGAAGGAGTCTGGATGAAGGAGTTCATATCCGATCTGGGTGTCATACCTAGTGCATCGGGTCCAATGAAAATCTTTTGTGACAATACTGGTGCAATTGCCTTGGCAAAGGAATCCAGATTTCACAAGAGAACCAAGCACATCAAGAGACGCTTCAATTCCATCCGGGATCTAGTCCAGGTGGGAGACATAGAGATTTGCAAGATACATACGGATCTGAATATTGCAGACCCGTTGACTAAGCCTCTTCCACGAGCAAAACATGATCAGCACCAAGGCTCCATGGGTGTTAGAATCATTACTGTGTAATCTAGATTATTGACTCTAGTGCAAGTGGGAGACTGAAGGAAATATGCCCTAGAGGCAATAATAAAGTTATTATTTATTTCCTTATAATCATGATAAATGTTTATTATTCATGCTAGAATTGTATTTACCGGAAACATAATACATGTGTGAATACATAGACAAACAAAGTGTCACTAGTATGCCTCTACTTGACTAGCTCGTTAATCAAAGATGGTTATGTTTCCTAACCATGAACAATGAGTTGTTATTTGATTAACAGGATCACATCATTGAGAGAATGATCTGATTGACATGATCCATTCCATTAGCTTAGCACCCGATCGTTTAGTATGTTGCTATTGCTTTCTTCATGACTTATACATGTTCCTATAACTATGAGATTATGCAACTCCCGTTTACCGGAGGAACACTTTGGGTACTACCAAACGTCACAACGTAACTGGGTGATTATAAAGGAGTACTACAGGTGTCTCCAAAGGTACATGTTGGGTTGGCGTATTTCGAGATTAGGTTTTGTCACTCCGATTGTCGGAGAGGTATCTCTGGGCCCTCTCGATAATGCACATCACTTAAGCCTTGCAAGCATTGCAACTAAATGAGTTAGTTGCGGGATGATGTATTACAGAACGAGTAAAGAGACTTGCCAGCAACGAGATTGAACTAGGTATTGGAATACCGACGATCGAATCTCGGGCAAGTAACATACCGATGACAAAGGGAACGACGTATGTTGTTATGCGGTCTGACCGATAAAGATCTTCCTAGAATATGTAGGAGCCAATATGGGCATCCGGGTCCCACTATTGGTTATTGACTGGAGACATGTCTCGGTCATGTCTACATTGTTCTCGAACCCGTAGGGTCCGCACGCTTAAGGTTACGATGACAGTTATATTATGAGTTTATGCATTTTGATGTACCGAAGGTTGTTTGGAGTCCCGGATGTGATCACGGACATGACGAGGAGTCTCGAAATGGTCGATACATAAAGATTGATATATTGGAAGCCTATGTTTGGATATCGGAAGTCTTCCGGGTGAAATCGGGATTTTACCGGAGTACCGGGAGGTTACCGGAACCCCCCGAGAGCTAAATGGGCCATGATGGGCCTTAGTGGAAAAGAGAATAGGCAGCCCTGCATGGGCCGCGCGCCCCTCCCCTCCCTTGGTCCGAATTGGACAAGGAGTGGGGGCCGGCCCCTCTCTCTCTTTTCCCCCCTCCACAAGTCCTATTCCAACTAGGATTGGGGGGGGGGGGATCCTACTCCCAGAGGGAGTAGGACTCTCCTGGCGCGTCCTATGTGGCTGGCCAGCCTCCCCCCTTTGGTCCTTTATATACTGAGGCAGAGGCACCCTAGAACACACAAGTTGGTCCACGTGGTCTATTCCTTAGCCGTGTGCGGCGCCCCAGCCACCATAGTCCTCGATAATACTGTAGCGGAGTTTAGGCGAAGCCCTGCTGCTGTAGTGCATCAAGATCGTCACCACGCCGTCGTGCTGACGGAACTCTTCCCCGACACTTTGTTGGATCGGAGTCCGGGGATCGTCATCGAGCTGAACGTGTGCTCGAACTCGGAGGTGCCATAGTTTCGGTGCTTGATCGGTCGGATCGTGAAGACGTACGACTACATCAACCAAACGCTTCCGTTGTCGATCTACTAGTTATGTAGATCACACTCCCCCCTCGTTGCTATGCATCACATGATCTTGCGTGTGCGGAGGAAATTTTTTGAAATTACTACGAAACCCAACAGAATTGTCCCAGGCAATCGTTAACAAGACTGGTAATCACTATTGCAGTTTCATATGAGGGAGAGGCATAAGCTAACATACTTTCTCTACTTGGATCATATGCACTTATGATTGGAACTCTAGCAAGCATCCGCAACTACTAAAGATCATTAAGGTAAAACCCAACCATAGCATTAAAGCATCAAGTCCTCTTTATCCCATACGCAACAACCCCCTTACTCGGGTTTGTGTTTCAGTCACTCACACAACGCACTATAAGCAAATCATAAACGTATTGCAACACCCTACAGCGGGAATCCCTCACGCTTGCACGACACGAAGGGCACCATAGGACAGCACCAAAGTAAAACATACAACTCATACCAATCTAGATCATCAATCAACCCAAAGACAAAGGATATCTACTCAAAACATCATAGGATGGCAACACATCATTGGATCATAATATGTGGCATAAAGCACCATGTTCAAGTAGGGATTACAATGGGGTGCGGGAGAGTGGACCGTGTAAAAGAGATGAGGATGGTGATGATGATGGTGATGTTGATGAAGACGATCACCGCAGCGATGATTCCCCTCTCGATGGTACTCCGGTACCACCAAGAGAGAGGAGGAGAAGTTCTCCCCCTTGTGCTTCCTCCTCCATGGCCTCCCCCTAGATGGGGAGAGGTTTTCCCTCTGGTCCTTGGCCTTCATGGTGATGATGGCCCCTCCGGGATCCTCCTCCATGCCCTCTGGTGATGATGGCCCCCTCCGGCAGGGTGCCGGAGAGGGCCTAGACTGGTTTTCGGTGGCTACGGAGGTTTCTGGCGGCAGAACTCCCGATCTAGGTTAATTTTCCGAGGTTTCTGTATTTATAGGAATTTTTGGCGTCGGTCTCACGACAAGGAGGTGCCCGAGGCGTCCACGAGGCAGGCCCACGCGCCTGGGGGGGGGGGGGGCGTGGGCGCGCCCCCACCCTCGTGGACGCCCCGTGACTCTCCTGGCCCAACTCTTTTACTCCGGGGTCTTCTTTTGGTCCATAAAAAATTGTCAAAAATTGGCACGTCAATTGGACTCCGTTTGATATTCCTTTTCTGTAAAACTCAAAAACAAGGAAAAAATAGAAACTGGCACTGGGCACTAGGTTAATAGGTTAGTCCCAAAAATCATATAAAATAGCATATAAATGCATATAAAACATCCAAGGTTGATAATATAATAGCATGAATACTTCATAAATTATAGATACGTCGGAGACGTATCATTGATTTTTTTTCAGCAACTCCATTCAAGCCTTCTTTGTAAGGATGTTTCTTTCAAATTTATTTATGGGAGGAGTTGTCATTTTCTTCCCCGTTCTTTTTGTTCCATCAATCTAGATTCTATTCTCTCGTTCCAAAGGCATTGTGATTTAACTCCCTTCTAACCATCATCTCGTGTTATCAAAGATCATGTTTTTTTCCTTTGCTTATCCATTCAACCGGAATTTTGTGTCCTCCATTCAAGTTCTCTAATCTTATCAAGTTTTGCCTCCCTTCTCAACCGGAGTGTTGTCTGAAATCTTTCTTACTCCTTATGCCATTCTTTTAATTGTTTTGGAGGCAGTGTGTTGGTGATTTCGTCAACTATATTCCAATCTTCCCAAGTTCATGTTCAATTCCTTCCATTTACAGTCGGAGTGCTGTCCAAATTATATCATTCTTATTCCTTCTCTATCTTGTTTTCACCGGAGTGTTGTCGTAATTGATCCTTATCATTCCTTGTACATCTCGTTTCAGCCGGAGTGCTTGAATGTACTTCTTGTCCATTGTAACACTTTTCTTATGTATTTCAACCTACAAGGTTCTAGTATTGTTCCTTGTTCCTTTTTTCTAACGGAGTGTTTTCAACTTTGTTCTTCTTCATTGTATTCTTTCTTTCAATTTGTTCAACCTTGCAAGGTTCTTTGGTTTCACTCGTTTGTCAAAGAAGCAACTGAGTTTTACCTCTTCTCTTCCTCTTCCATTTCCCTCCGGTGCCATCCTAGATATCGGGACGAGATCCTCTTATAGTGGTGGAATGTTGTAATGCCCCAAGACCAGAGCTTCAGATGCCTTCCATGATTTCCGAGATTCGTCGTGTGTTTTATTTGTTTGTTGCGTCTCATCTCATAGGATTGCATCGGCACTTCGTTGCCGTCATTAAAAAAACCTGCATCCGTCGTTGTTGTCGTTTCTCCCTTTCCCTTCATCACTTTCTCTCGGACAACTCTTTTCTCTCTCTTCTCTGAGCCCATCAACCCCCCTGCCTCTGTGGCCTTTGTCAGACCCCCTCTCCGCACAGTTCTCAGACCCCTTCGCGCGCGTCCGAAAGTTGTCCCGAATCCGACCCGGTTTGTTGTTACCGATGGATCCGGATCATCCCCTAACATCCCTAAAACATCTCCGTTTATTTGTTGGACTCCCCCAACCTAATCATCTCGAGCGTCCGATCTAAATCGGAGGGTCATTCTAGCCCCTTCCTAAATTTCTTTTGCTATAAAAGAGGTCCAACCCTAAAACCTAGGGAGCTGTCCTATCCACCCGTGTCCGCCGCCGTCATTGTTCTCTCGGGATCCTTCCCCGATCTAGACAACCAGTCCCCTCCCTCCTAATTTTTCAGTGCCGGCCAATCCCCACCGAAATCGAACCAACCAACAGCAGCGCTCGATCTCCCTCATCCCAACCACACTCGATCCCCCCTGCTTTGCCTAGCGCACACGATCCAAGGAGAGGAAATCCTCTTCGTGCGCCAGGAGAGGAGTTTCCTCTGGAGATCCTCCTGTACGCTCCCTCTGCTCAGCCCCGTCATCGTTTCGCCGCCACCGACAAGCTCCGGTGAGCAGCGGGCCAACCACGCCTCCTTCCCTGCCCTCTCACTCTCTCTGCACCTGATGCTCCTAACCCCGTCGAATCTCTGTCTAGGAGCGCCGACATCCACAACCGCAGCCCCATGCGCCTCCATATCCCGCGGCCAGCCGAGCCTCCCCGCTGCCTCGCCGCTCCGGTGACCACCTCCAGCAGCAGCCTCCATGGCGCCTTCCGTTTCAAGCTCCAAGCCCCGGACGTCAAGTCCCCATCCTTCGCCGCCACGAAGGTCGTCCGAGGAGCGCCAAGCCACCGTCCCAAGGCCAAGCTGTCGGCTTGTCTCCGCTGCGCCTCGACCACCTGATCCGGCCGCCTATCCCCGGATCCGTCTGTTTTTGCCGTTCCAAACCACCGTCGGGGCTCCTCCTTGTCGCCGGTGAGATGCCCTGCAGCTCCTGCGTTTTCCCCTGCACCTTCCCTGCCTCACATCTCCCTCTCTCTTAGCCTCCCAATGCAGCACCCGGAGGATGCCAAGCTGCCGAGGCACCTCCCCAACACCCTGCTTCGCCTGGATCCGGATGAGTCCGTGCCTCCCCTGCTGCCGGCGCCGCCAAGTCCTGCCGCTGCCGCTGCTTGCTCTGTTGAAGAAGACTAGCACCCGTTTGTGCCAGCGGCTTCGTTGACTGTTCAGTACACCCGACGCCCACGCACCCATGCCTGGCCTCATCTCGCTCATCCGGCCTAGCCACGCCGGCCTGCTACTCCCTTCTCCACTGACGGGCTAAGGCCCACTGGGTGAGGCCACACCCTAGTGCCCCTCCTCTTGTTTTTTTTCACCTGTTGGGCCAGCCAGATTCGGCCCGCGTATGTTTTTTTAGCGTCTGCGAATTTGTCTATTTATCCAGAGAACGCCAGTTTTGCAGAAAAACCCCTAAACTTCATGCATATAATAACTCCACAACCGTGCATCGGTTTAAAATGTTATATATATATATATATAACTTGCTTAGAATTTCTTCTAGTTTCATAATTTGCAACTTTCATCCATGTTTAAAATGCTTAAACTTGCTGTTTGCTTTAATTTGAGTAAATGCCGTGTTAAAATGATTTATCTCATAACTACTTAATCGTAGCTCCATTTTATATAAATTATATATGTAAATGGGGTATAAAAATGCATATTTTAACATGATGGCATTACTTTACATGTTTAACAACGCTAAAATATGATTTAGGGCAGAATAGTACCAAATCTAATATATGCTCATGAGGATTTTTCCGGACTTGTTGCTTGTTGTTCCGGCCTCATTTAAACTTGCCTAGATAGGTAGTTTTGATATGATTCACCTCTTGCCATGTTTAACAACATTTAATATTGTTGAGTACATAACCGAGAGAGAACTAAATAAGTCATATGGTGTTTCGTCAATATGCAACTCGTTGCATATTGAGCTCCACTTAATTTGTAGCATTGTTCATTGCACTTTGCCATGCCATGACTCTTTAAATCGGACATGCATCATAGTTGATTGTGCATCATGCCATGTTTATGCTTGGTTGTTTACTATGTTGTTTGCTCCTTTCCGGTGTTTCTTCTTCTTGTTAGTTCCGGTAACGTCGTGTGTGTGAGGATTCGTTCGACTACGTCCGTTTATCTTCTTCATGGACTCGTTCTTCTTCCTTGCGTGATCTCAGGCAAGATGATCATACCCTCGAAATCACTTCTATCTTTGCTTGCTAGTTGTTTGCTCTATCGCTATGTCGAGCTACCTACCACTTGTTATATCATGCCTCCCATATTGCCATGTCAAGCCTCTAACCCACCTTCCTAGCAAACTGTTGTTTGGCTAAGTTACCGCTTTTGCTCAGCCCCTCCTATAGCGTTGTTAGTTGCAGGTGAAGTCGAAGATTGTTCCATGTTGGAACATGGATATGTTGGGATATCACAATATATCTTATTTAATTAATGCATCTATATACTTGGTAAAGGGTGGAAGGCTCAGCTTTTTGCCTGGTGTTTTGTTCCACTCTTGCCGCCCTAGTTTCTGTCATACCGGTGTTATGTTCCTTGATTTTGCGTTCCTTACGCGGTTTGGTGTTATGGGAACCCCTTGACAATTCGCTTTGTGTAAAACTCCTCCAGCAAGGCCCAACCTTGGTTTTACCATTTGCATACCTACCACCATATACCTTTCCCATGGGTTCTGCAGACTCAAGGGTCATCTTTATTTTAAACCCCCTGGGCCAGTGATCCTCTGAGTGTTGGTCTGAAACGGGCAGCCTGTGGGGCCACCTCGGGGGCAACTTGAGGGCTGGTTTTACTCATAGCTTGACCTATCCGGTGTGCCCTGAGAATGAGATATGTGCAGCTCCTATCGGGATTTGTTGGCACATCAGGCGGCTCTGCTGGTCTTGTTTTACCATTGTCGAAATGTCTTGTAACCGGGATTCCGAGACTGATCGGGTCTTTCTGGGAGAAGGAATATCCTTCGTTGACCGTGAGAGCTTGTGATGGGCTAAGTTGGGACACCCCTGCAGGGTATAAACATTCGAGAGCCGTGCCTGTGGTTATGTGGCATATGGGAATTTGTTAATATCCGGTTGTAGAGAACTTGACACTTGAATTAATTAAAATGAATCAACCGCGTGTGTCGCCGTGATGGTCTCTTTTCGGCGGAGTCCGAGAAGTGAACACGGTCTTGTGTTATGCTTGAACATAAGTAGTTTCAGGATCATTTCTTGGTCACTTCTAGCTTCTCGACCGTTGCGTTGCTTCTCTTCTCGCTCTTATTTGCGTATGTTAGCCACCATATATGCTTAGTGCTTGCTACAGTTCCACCTCACTACCTTCTCCTACCCATAAGCTTAAATAGTCTTGATCTCGCGGGTGTGAGATTGTTGAGTCCTCGTGACCCACGGATACTTCTAAACAGTTGTAGGTGCCGATGATACCAGTGCAGGTGACGCAACCGAGCCCAAGTGGGAGCTCGATGAAGATCTTGATCGTTGTTTTGTGTCTCATCCAGTTGCAGTAGTGGTGCCCATTTCGGACGATCGGGGATCTAGCATTTGGGGTTGTCTTGTTTTATTTTGGTTCTGTAGTCGTACCTTGGTTGTACTCTGGATGATGTATGTTTATCTTGTTATTTGTGTGAAGTGGCGATTGTAAGCCAATTCTTTATCCCTTTCTTATTCAGTACATGGGATTGTGTGAAGATTACCCCTCTTGCGACTAAACCACCATGCGGGTATGCCTCTAAGTCGTGCCTCGACACATGGGAGATATAGCCGTATCATGGGCGTTACACATCCTTTCCTCACTAGGCACTGCTCTAAAAATGAACAATGATGATCATCACACTTCTATTTACTTATAACTCAAAAGAAAAAAAATTACAACTCAATACCTATGACAAAATATGACTCTATATGAACGTCTCTGGCATGTAGCAGGATGTGCAATGATCTAGCGTAACATGTATGAAAAATGTTGAACGGTGGCTGAGCCACAACTACTATGTCAGCTATATGATCATGCAAAGCAATATGACAATGAATGCTCAAGTCATCAAATGGAAGCGGTGGAAGTTGCATGTCAATATATCTCGGAATGGCCATGGAAAAGCCATAATAGGTAGGTATGGTGGCTGTTTTGAGGAACATATAATAAGGCTTATGTGTGATAGAGCGTATCATATCACGGGGTTTGGATGCACCTGCGAAGTTTGCACCACGTCTCGATGTGAGAAAGGGCAATGCACGGTACCGTAGAGGCTAGCAAATTGAGAAAAGGTAAGAGTGCATATAATCCATGGACTCATATTAGTCATAAAGAACTCATATATTTATTGCAAAATTTTATTAGCCCTCGAAGCAAAGTACTACTACGCATGCCCCTAGGGGGATAGATTGGTAGGAAAAGACCATCGCTTATCCCTGATTCCCACTCATAAGGAAGACAATCAATAATAAATCATGCTCCAACATCATAGCATAACGAGAGACTATACGTGCATGCTTCAGGAATCACAAACCTTAACACCAATATTCTTAGTAAACACAACCATTTACTAGTAACTCCCACATATTCCATCTCTATATCGCAAAACTATTGCAAGGAATCAAACGTATAATATTCAGTGATCCATAAGTTTTATGTAGGATTTCATGACTAACCATGCAATTGACCAATCCCTGTTGACTCTCTAAATAGATATAATAAAGCATAAGAGTTTAATTATTTCTACAAAAGACCATGCTCTAATAATTATAAGTGAAGCAAAAGAGCATTCTACAAATAACGGTTTTCTATGTGAAGAGAAACAGGCAATCCAAACTTCAAATGATATAAGTGAAGCACATGAAGCATTCTATAAAGCCATACTCAAAAGATATTAGTGAAGTGCAATGAGCATTCTATAAATAAACCATGGACTATCTCATACCACCATGGTGAATAAAAGAAAAGTGAAAAATAAACACAAAAGACGCTCCAAGATTTGCACATATCACATGAATGAAACGAATCCGAAAACATACCGATACTTGTTGAAGAAAGATGGGATGCCTTCCGGGGCATCCCAAAGCTTAGACACTTGAGTCTCCTTGAATATTTACTTGGTGTGCCTTGGGCATCCCCAAGCTTGATCTTTTGCCTCTCTTCCTTCTCCTCACATCGAGACCTCCTCGATCTTCGAACACTTCATCCACACAAAACTTAACCGAACTTTAGTGGCGGGGTTAGTGAATATGGCAATGAAATGCCATCATGTACTGCTGTAACATTATCGTATAATTATAAAAAACATTACCCACTATATGCTATCACAATTCTATGGCCCCATGTCATGGAGGCTTCAACAAGAATTCAAACACACGCAAATAATGAAGCTATAACCGCAATCTGTGAAAACATGACAATCTGTAAAGATTTGAACATCCACCATACTTATGTAACAATAAAAATTATGAGAAAAATAAAAAATTTGTATAGAAAGATAGTACAAAAAGTTTCAAAACTGTTTTATGTTCCAGTAAAAAATGTAAAATCGCGCACTACAGCCAAAGTTTCTGTTTTGCACCGCACAAACCAACAAGCAATTTAATCATCCTAAAGGCAAACCTTGGCACATTATTTTTATAATACAATGGAATTGTACAAGGGGATAATTATTTTTGTTGAAAATTTTCCGCAATTCAAGATTCATAAAGTCTCCATGGGCATGAACAAAGTTCAAGGACGCCCCCACTTTCACAATGCTCGTCTCTCTCACTTTCGCTTTTCTTTTTGTGAAGTTTTAAGTTCCCCTCTATATTTTTTTGTTTTTTAAACTTTATAAAAGCACTCAAAAGAAATAAATGACTCTATAAAATTTCCGGGTTGTCTCCCTGGCAGCGCTTTCTTTAAAGCCATTAAGCTAGGTATAAAGTGCTCAAGTAATAGATCCACCTGGATACGAAGGCATGTCAAAGCCAATTTTAATTAACATTGATTTGGCATTTAGTAGTGAGTACAAAGCAACATATATCATGCAATGATGAAGTCTAACTCTCTTCCTATGCATCGGCATGTCATACAAGAATAATTCGTGCACATCAAGTAAAGGACAATACATAGCATAAGCAGTTTCTTGCAATTCTATCGTGTTGGAAACATAGAGATGTGGAGATATAGTTCCTCTCTAATAATAATTGCAAGTAGGAGCAGCAAGCACATGCATATTATATTCATCAAAATCATCATGTGTAGTAGCAAAATGCAACCCATCAATATAATCCTTAATAAGTGCAAACTTCTTTGATATAGTGTAGTCTCGAGAATTCAAAAAGATAATAGGACTATCATGTGTGGGTGCAATAGCAACAATTTCATTCTTAACATATGGAACTATAGCAAGTTCATCTCCATAAGCATAATTCATATTGGCATCTTGGCCACAAGCATAGCAAGCCTCAGTTTCATCAAAAAGGGATATTTAAAATGAATCAACAGGATCATAGCAATTATCATAACATTCATCCTTCGGCAAGAACGAAGGGAAATTAAACAATGTATGAGTTGAAGAGTTACTCTCATTAGAAGGTGGGCACGGGTAGCTAATCCTCTCTTCCTCCTTTTGTTCTTCGCTCTCCTCATCATCTTTTCCATCCAATGAGCTCACAGTTTCATCAATTTCTTCTTCCATAAACTCCTGCAAAATATTAGTCTCTTCTTGGACAACATAGTTATTCTCAATAAATACATCAATATCATAATTGTATTTATAATTATCATAGCAATATTTAAGGATGACAAGATTTTCAGGTCTATAAACTAAATCATCAAAATCTTCAAACTTTTCAAACAAAGATTCAATTTCATATGCACCCTTAAAAGCAACAAATTCTTCTATTCGTTCCACATCATAGTAATCATATATACCATTAGCATAAGGAGCTAAGGTTCCATTATCATTAAATTTGCATGAAAAGGGAAGATGTGGAGCATTCATCCTAGAGCAACAAGTATAATCATATCTCAAGCATAGATTCCAAGCATACCACTTCAATATATGAATTTGATCCCATAATAATTTCCCTTTTTGTGTCAAGCAATAATCCCTAAAGTATTCATGTTGATCCAACGTTACTCCCATTATCAAGTTGAATGGGGTTTTCTCAGGATTATCAAAGTAGTGCATAATATTTTTCACATAACAAGCATTAGGGTTTTAGGAGGTTCCCCATCTCCATAAGTAGCAAGTACAACTAATTTTTTTTGGTGTTTTGTGTTCCATATTCGTAACTAAAGATAGAGAACAACTTAGAACAGGAAATGAAAACTACTTAGTGATAAAGCAAACAAGCGCACACGAGAATATGCACCCCACACTATTGCTCCCCGGCAACGGCGCTAGAAAAAGGTCTTGATAACCCACAAGTATAGGGGATTATTTCTAGCCTTCTTCGATAAATAAGGGTGTTGAACCCAACAAGGAGCTAAAGGCAGAACAAATATTCACTCAAGTTCTATCGACCACCGATACAACTCTACGCACACTTAACATTTGCTTTACTGGAAACAAGTATGCAATTATTTGGCGAGAATAAAACTACGAGTACTTTGAGAGAATAAAACTATGAATAAATTGATAGGCAATAAAAGTGGATAGCTTTTCTCAACAAGAAAGTCATTTGTCCCCAGGCAATCGATAACAAGTACCAGTAATCATTCTTGCAATTTTATATGAGGGAGAGGCATGAGCTAACATACTTTCTCTACTTGGATCATATGCACTTATGATTGGAACTCTAGAAAGCATCCGCAACTACTAAAGATCATTAACGTCGTGAGACCCAACCATAGCATTAAGTATCAAGTCCTCTTTACTCCCATACGCCATAATCCACTTATCCGTGTTTAGGCTGCTGTCACCCCCGCAACACTGACAGTAAGCAACCCATGAACATGTTGCAACACCCTATAGCGGGGGGCCCTCACGTTTCCATGAGACGGAGGGCACCGTAGGACAGCACCAATAATATAATATACAATGATACCAACCAAGATCACGATTAACCCACAGGACAAAACGGATCTACTCAAACATCATAGGATAATCGTAGATCATTGGGAGATAATATATGGAGTTGAGCACCATCTTTAAGTAGAGATTACAACGGGTGGAAGAGGTGTTACACCGCTGCATAGAGGGGAGAGAGTTGGTTTTGATGGTAGCAAGATTGTTGATGTAGATCGCCGTCACGATCCTTGCCCCGGCGGCACTCCGGCGCCGCCGGGAGAGAGGGGGAGAGAGCCCCCTCCTCCTCCTCCTCCTCCTCCTCCTCCTCCTTCTTCTTCTTCCTTGGCCTCCCCCCTAGATGGGAGGATAGTTCCCCCTCTGGTCCATGGCCTCCATGGCGGCGGAGGGGCGGGAGCCCCTCCGAGATTGGATATCCCTCTCTGTTCTCTTTTGTTTCGCGTTCCCCTAATCTGGCTGAAAACTGTTTCTTATATTCCGGGAGATCTGTAACTCCGATTGCGCTGAGATTTTAACATGATTTTTTCTGGATATAAGCTTCCTTGCACCCGAAGGAGAGCTCCAACCGACGTTCAAGGAGGGTACAACCCACCACCATGTGTCAGGGGCCTCTGGCACGCGCTGGTGTCTTGTGGGCTGTGTGGGCCTCCGTTTGTGGTGATTCCAACTCCCAAAAATCACATATATTCCAAAATAATTCTCTGTGAAATTTTATTGCATTTGGTCTTCATTTGGTATGGATATTCTGCGATACAAAAAATGCAACAAACAGGAACTAGCACTAGATCAATAGGTTAGTCCAATAAATCATATAAAAAGTTGCCAAAAATATGTGAAAGTGGTATAATATTGGCACGAAACAATCAAAAATTATAGATACGACAGAGACGTCTTAGCATCCCCAACCTTAATTCCTGCTCTTCCTCGAGCAGGTAAATGATAAAAAGATAATTTTTGATGTGGAATGCTACCTAGCATAAACTTGATCATATATCTAATCATGGCATGGATATTAAGACATAAGTGATTCAGAGCAATAGTCTATAATTTGACATAAAGACATCGATACTCAGGCATCCCAACAAATAATCATGTCTTTAAAAACATCAACGCTAAAGAAAGCTATCCCTACAAAATCATATAGTCTTCTCATGCTCTCTCTTCTTAACATAAAGTATTTATCACGCACAACTCCGATGACAAGCCGAGCAATTGGTTCATACTTTTTAACGCGCTTCAGCTTTTTCAACCCTCACTCAATACATGAGCGCTAGCCATAGATATAGCACTACGGGTGGAATAGAATATGATGATAGGGGTAAATATAAAGAAGACGAAAAAGTAGAAAATCTCACATTGACACAGCTAACCAACGGGCTATGGATATGCCCATCAATTGATATCAATGCCAGGAGTAGGGATTGCCATGCAACGAATGCACTAAGAGCTATAAGTGTATGAAAGCTCAATATGAAAACTAAGTGGGTGTGCATCTAATCCTATAGTGAAAAATTCCCACTAGTATATGAAAGTGACAACATAGGGGACTCTCCATATGAAAAACATGACGCTACTTTGAAGCACAAGTGTCGTAAAGGATACTAACAATGCCCCTTCTTTCTTTGTTTATTTTTTCTTTTTCTTTTTTTTCTTCTTCCTTTTTTTCTTTTTTCTTTTTCTCTCATTGTCCGGAGTCTAATCCCGACTTGTGGGGGAATCATAGTCTCCATCATCCTTTCCTCACTGGGGCACTGCTCTAGAAATGAATAATGATGATCATCACACTTCTATTTACTTATAACTCAAAAGAAAAAAATTACAACTCGATACCTATGACAAAATATGACTCTATATGAATGCCTATGGCATGTACCAGGATGTGCAATGATCTAGCATAACATGTATGAAAGATGATGAACAGTGGCCGAGCCACAACTACTATGTGAGCTATATGATCATGCAAAGCAATATGACAATGAATGCTCAAGTCATCAAACGGAAGCGGTGGAAGTTGCATGGCAATATATCTCGGAATGGCCATGGAAAAGCCATAATATGTAGGTATGGTGGCTATTTTGAGGAAGATATAATAAGGCTTATGTGTGATAGAGCGTATCATATCACGGGGTTTGTATGCACGTGCGAAGTTTGCACCACGTCTCGATGTGAGAAAGGGCAATGCATGGTACCGTAGAGGCTAGCAAATTGCAAAAAGGTAAGAGTGCGTATAATCCATGCACTCACATTAGTCATAAAGAACTCATATATTTATTGCAAAAGTTTATTAGCCCTCGAAGCAAAGTACTACTACGCATGCCCCTAGGGGGATAGATTGGTTGGAAAAGACCATCGCTCGTAACCGACCGCCACTCATAATGAAGACAATCAATAATAAATCATGCTCCAACATCATAGCATAACGAGAGACTATACGTGCATGCTTTGGGAATCACAAACCTTAACACCAATATTCTTACTAAACACAACTGTTTACTAGTACCTCCCACATATTCCATCTCTATATTGCAAAACTATTGCAAGGAATCAAACATATCATATTCAGTGATCCGTAGGTTTTATGTAGGATTTCATGACTAATCATGCAATTGACCAATTCCTGTTGACTCTCTAAATAAATATTGGTGAAGCATGAGAGTTTCCCCTCAAGTTGAGCCTTGAGAAAGCGATTCTCCTCAAGAATAGATGCTAGGTCACCACTAGAGTTAGTAGTACACGCATCAACATTGATAATAGGAGAAGAGTAAGTGAGGGAGTCCTGGATTAAGGGGTCCTTGGGCGTCTGGGCTATGTGACGTGGGCCGAACTGATGGGCCGTGAAGACACAAGACATAGGACTTCCCCCAGTGTCCGGATGGGACTCTCCTTTGCGTGGAAGGCAAGCTTGGCGTTCGAATGTGAAGATTCCTTCCTCTGTAAACCGACTTTGTACAACCCTAGGCCCCTCCGGTGTCTATATAATCCGGAGGGTTTAGTCCGTAGAGGCAATCACAATCATACAGGCTAGACATCTAGGGTTTAGCCATTACAATCTCGTGGTAGATCAACTCTTGTAATCCTCATATTCATCAAGATAAATCAAGCTAGAAGTAAGGTATTACCTCTATCAAGAGGGCCCAAACCTGGGTAAACATCATGTCCCCCATCTCCTATTACCATCGACCTTAGATGCATAGTTCGGGACCCCCTACCCGAGATCCGCCGGTTTTGACACAGACATTGGTGCTTCCATTGAGAGTTATGCTGTGTCCTCGCCAGAAGGTTCAATGGCCCCATCCATCATCCACAACAATACTGCCCCGAGGGAGGTCTTTCTCCTCGGCCAGATCTTTGTGTTCGGCGGCTTCGCACTGCGGGCCAATTCGCTTGGTCGTCTCGAGCAGATCGACAGCTACGCCCCAGATCACCAGATTAGTTTTGTAAGTCTGGATTATGTCGCTGATATCCGAGGAGACTTGATCCTCCAAGGGTTCGCAACCCCAACCCCTGCTCTAGCCTTAGATTCGGAGCACATCACCAGGTCCGAAGATGGGATTCTCGAGCCCGCCGGACTCTTTGCGGCCATTGAGCCTAGCATGGGAGAGCCAGAGGAAGTAGTATCAACGACAATTGCCATGAAGCCGGACACTTCTCTGAACACTGTCCCCGAACCCTCGGAGTCCACATTATGCGAGCCCGGCCAAGGGATTCTCTTCCCGCCGTACTCCACGGACTTTCTTTCCCCCGTCCGAACCTCGCCTTTAAGCGAGGCTATGGACCTAATGTGATCACTCATCATTACAAAGGAGCAATGTCCGAATTACACCCATCCCGGACTAGGGGCTGAGAGCGGGAAATTTTACGTCCCACCCACCACCCACTTCATAGCCACTGTCGAGGACCTTACCAACATGCTTGACCGTAACTCCAAAGACATCTATGGTATGGGCATTGATGCCGGAGACGAACAAAGCCAAAACCGGCCGCATACCACACGCTGGGCGGCCACCTCCACATTCGACGTATGCATGGTAGATACACCAAGAGAGGATGGTGGTGAGGGCAGTAAGGATCCAATCAAGGACAACAACACTAATAAACCACCAAAGAAGCAGCATCAGCGACGCCGTTCAAGATCACGCTGTTACAAGGAAAGAAATACCGACAATGGAGACAATAACACTCCGGAGAACGCCGAAGACCCAGATGCCCCCGTCGAACCAACACCCGAACATGATGATAGGGAGGAGGGGCAGGGTAACCCTGACAAGCTAGTCGGAAGCGAGGACTCGGAGGATAGCAATTATATGCCATCCTCCGAAGACGACATAAGCCCCGGTGACGAAGATTTCATCGTGCCAGAGGAGCCCCTCGAGCAAGAACGCTTTAGGCAATAGCTCATCGCAACCGCGAGGAGCCTGAAAAGGAAGCAGCAACGGCTTCAAGCCGAACGGGATACGCTCAACGATAGATGGACTAATGTCCTGGAAGCCAAGGAATACGGCCTTGCACGACCAACCAAAAGCTACCCAAAGCATAAGCTGCTACCTCAATTCGACGACGAGGCACTAGAGCCCGTACCATCAGCGCGTAACGCGGCTGACCGACCACCACATGGCCGGAACAAAACGGCAACTCAAGACGAACACCAACCTTACTACCTCGCCGTAAAGATAGAGACACAACAGCTCGGGGATATACATATGACCCGCCGCAGGACCTGGAATATAGAGCAGGTCAGAACAGATCGATCTACGGATTGCGGGGGCATGCCCCGGCACGCGATGACGACTATCTAGCCGGACGTGATAAGCATAACCACATCCGGGCCGAAAACCGCAGATAGACTCCATCCGAGCCGCGTCACGACTTGGCCCGATATAGAGGCGCCGCACACCCCCTCTGCTTCACTGATGAAGTAATGGAGCACGAATTCCCAAAGGGGTTCAAACCCATGAATATTGAATCATATGATGGAACAACTGACCCTGCAGTATGGGTTGAGGATTTTCTTCTCCATATCCACATGGCTCGCGGTGATGATATCCACGCCATTAAATACCTCCCACTAAAATTAAAGGGACCAGCCCGACACTGGCTAAACAGCCTCCCAGAAAACTTCACTAGCAGCTGGGAAGACGCCTTTCGCGAAAATTTCCAAGGTACATATGTCCGGCCTCCGGACGCCGATGACCTCAGTCACATCATCCAGTAGCCCGGAGAATCAGCCAGGAAACTCTGGACCAGGTTCCAAATTAAAAAAGAACCAAATTGTCGACTATCCGGATGCCGAAGCACTCGCGGCCTTTAAACATAGTGTCCGTGACGAGTGGATCGCCCACCACCTTGGCCAAGAAAGGCCAAAATCCATGGCAGCTCTTACCGCACTAATGACCCACTTTTGCGGGGGAGAAGAGAGCTGGCTCACTCGTAGTGCGGTAAGAGCTGGTCCTGGCACCTCCGAAGTCAGGGACGGCAATGGCAAGCCACGACGCAATAAAGACAAGCGTCGCAACAATAATGAAGGAACCCAAGACACAATGATCAACGCCGGATATAGGGGCTCCAAAACCAGTCAACGGAAGAAGCCATTTAAGGCAAACAGAGATGGTCCATCCGGTCTAGACAAGATACTGGATCGGCCCTGTCAAATCCATGACAGCCCCGACAAACCCGCCAACCATACCAACAGAAATTGTTGGGTTTTCAAACAAGCCGGCAAGCTCAATGCTGAACACAAAGGGAAGGGGCCGCCCAGTGACAGTGAAGAAGATGAGGCTCGCCTACCGAGCACCGAGGGACAGAAGCAAATTCCCCCCAAAGTAAAAACAGTAAACGTGATATACGTGACGCATACCTCTGAAAGGGAGAGCAAGCACGAACTACGAGACGACCACGCCATAAAGCTGGATGCCCCAAAATTCAACCCATGGACGGCCTGCTTGATCACAAGGATCACCCAACTAGTATCCGTCACGGAGGTTCGGCAGCTCTGGTCCTCGATCCAATTATGGGCGGATTCCATGTCACGCGAGTCCCCATGGACGGCGGCAGTAGCCTCAATTTACTCTATCAAGACACTGTTCGCAAAATGGGCATTGACCCTTCAAGGATCAAGCCCACCACAACTACCTTCAAGGAAGTAATACCCGGCGTAGAAGCTCACGACACAGACTCAATCTCACTGGAAGTCATCTTTGGTTCACCAGAAAACTTCTGACACGAGGACTTGATCTTTCATATTGTCCCATTCCGCATTAGCTATCACGCACTGCTCGGGCGGACCGCTTTTGCTCGTTTCAATGCGGTCCCAAACTACGCCTATCTAAAGCTTAAGATGCCCGGTCCACGCGGCACCATAACGGTCAACGGAAACACGGAACGCTCCCTCCGAACCAAGGGGCACACTGTGGCAATCACAGCTGAAGTACAAAGAGGCCTCCTCAAGCCGCATATCTCATCGGTCATTAAGTCGCCGGCCTCTGCTACACAGGACTGGTCAATTTTAGAGCTGGATTAGCAGCTCCGCCTCCGTCGTTCGCCTCCTATACCCACGGAGTTTGCACCGCGCATACATAATTATGCACTCAAAATACCTTGGTCATCGGCGGAGGCACAATACGGACAGGCCTACAAAGCGGTTTATCCAGACTTTAGCCTTTTCTCTTTTCACTAACTATTTTCTTATCTTTTTGCGACAGGTGAATCAATACATGTCCGTCCTATGGACCTGAAAGGACTCTTTATGAGCCCGGGGATTGCTCCCTTTAAGGAAGCCTTTTCGCGGAAGCGCAGGCAGCGCAGACATGCGACAGGAGGTCCAAAAGATTTTTTGTAGACCAAAAAACCCTATTTGAAACCTGTACAGAGCCTTTTCCCTCAGCCCTCGACACCTCGGCACAAAATCGCCAGGGGCTTGATATGGCAACATATGGGTTGCCCAAAAAGTCCGAACAGCTCTATAACATACTTCGTTGTCACGAGTTTGGCATTATATGCATCAGCTCCGAATCATGTCTTTAGTCAATAGTTGGGTTTGCCGGCTCCTGTGCTTGCTACCCTATGTTCTGTCTTATCGGCTAGGGTAGTAAAGGGGGAACTACTACGATTGTGTTTCTGGTTCACTTGGTCAAACACCTCAGTAGAGAAAGCCGAGAACTGACTGTCATGATGCGGCAAGAGCTGGTCAACCACTCGGTGACTTATCAGAATCTTTTGCGATTTCTTCCGTATTACACGAAGGACCGTTTTTTGGTCACCTACGTAACGCAACCATATTCGGATAACTGCGTGCATACCAGGGGCTACATAGCAGACCCGCCGTAAAAATCCTATGGCTAAGTGAAGGTGTTAAAGACCTATAGTCCGATTGCCTAGTTTGCCGCACTAACACCTCCGTACCGGACCAAGACGTTGGGTCAAGAGTGATCAGGTGCTATTCCGAACACCCCCGCATTATACGTGAGGGGGCCGAAGCTGACGACTGGCAAACTTCCAGGTTATAAGAAATGGCCGCACAGGAGGAAATAATGGTAAAGGTATATAACACAACTTTAACGTATCATAATATTGTTTCCACAATTCTGGTACATTTATTCAAATATAATATCCTTCGAGCACTGACTCTCTATCAAGCGGGCGCCCTCTAGGACGTCCTAAAAATAATGCTCCGGCGTGCGATGGTCCTTGGCTCCAGGCAGACCCTTGGTTGCAACATCGGTGGCCTTCATCCTTGCCCAGTACATCTTGACACGGGCGAAGGCCATCCGGGCACCTTCTATGCACACCGACTGCTTGATGGCATCAATATGCAGCACTGCATTGACAAGCCGCTGCAACAAACCAAAATAGCTGCTCGGAACGGGTTCGGTCGGCCATAGCCGAACCACGACGTCCTTCATGGCAGCTCCGGACATCTTGTGTAGCTCGGCCCACTGGGCCATCTGTTCATTAAGCAAAACCGGACGCCTTGCTAAATTGAATTGCGACCAGAAAAGCCTCTCCATAGCACGTCCTTCCTGTGCTTGGAAGAACTGCGCCGCGTCGGAAGCACTCTTCGACAGATCCAAGAACGCGTCTGGAGAACTCCACATTTGGTTAAGCAGAGCGTACTTTGGGTCGCCGAACTTAGTCTGTAAAAGAAAGGGCTTACCAGCCGCTATCTCCCTAGCCTGTCAGACCTCCTCCCGAGCCGCTCTATATTCGGATCGCGCTTCTTTTGCCTCTAGTAAGGCCTTGTCGTGTTTGGCTGCCTTGGCTTTATTATCCTCCTCGAGAGATTTTCACCTGCTAGTGGCATCCTTCAGCTCCCGCTCCATGGTAGATATTCTTTCCTGGCACTGGAGCCGAACGGCCTGTTCGGCCTTTAAATCCGCAACCGCCTTCTGAGCACCCGCGTCGCTCACTCTGGCCCGCTCCTTGGCCCGGGCAAGTTCAGCCCAAAGGGTCTCAACCGCGGCAACACTATCTATAGTTATGCATGCCATAGTATATGATTGTCAGCCTCGTGCTCATACTAGTATACATGCATAAGCAAGCTGCCCAAACACATACCTTGTGCCTCGTCGAGCCGTATGTTAATAAGAGTGATGTCCTCATCCGCTAACTCAAGTTTCTGCTTTAGATCTGCAACTCCCGTAGCTTGGGCGGTAGCCATCGACGTAACATCCTATGTTCGAATTAATTAGGTTACTTCCTGAGCATATCTTTTTGATCCTCTGATCGCCTCCCTGTGAAAGACGACCAGAGTCTCAGGGGCTACTATCTGTACACGGCCGCATTATGGATATAAAAATAGTTAAGCTATTACATTGCATACCTCGAAGCCTCTCAACAGGCCCAGGAAAGCTTCATTCAATCCACTTCTCGCGGACAGAACCCTTTCAATTACCGTACCCATTAAGGTACGATGTTCCTCTGAGATGGACACACTTTGTAATATGCCCATCAGAGTATCTGGCACCTCCGGATTCCTGGAGGCTGCTGCGGGAGCATGCATTCCCTTCAAAGGGGTACATCGACTCAACCCTAGAGTCGTCTTCGGCTGTAAGCCGGATAGTTCGGGGCCTTCATTGATGGCCCCCGTAGGGCTGCGCCCCCTGGACCCTTGATGATTGAAGTACCACCCTCGGGCGTGGTTTTCATTGTCCCTCATGCCACTTGATGGTCAGGGGAGATTCTCCGAGATGACACCTCGAAGTCGTCCGCCCTAAGAGGCGAGGAAGCATGAGAAGGCGTCTCGCTTTCCATTATCCCCGGAGATAAGTCCCCTGATGAGGAGGACTATCGGGGTGGACCGTGGGCCGAACTGCAAGCATATAGTTTAAATGTTACCTCTGCAACCCGAAAAGAATGGGGTATGTCTAGATCATCCTTGTTCACTTATGATTCGGCAAGAGGCTTGTCCCCAGAGAGGTGCCTGGCGATGACATTGGCTTCAGAACCCGAACCATATGGTAGGGATACCTTCCCTATCTTGGGTGCGTCCACCTCCAAGTCTTCGGATGCAGTCCTTTTCCTCCCATGAGGGGAAGGGGTATCACCTTCTCCTCCCCCTGCGTATTTCAAAGAGGGAGCTTCAGTCTCTCCGGACATAGTGTCTGGCATACCTGCAGAGTGGAGGTCGCTTTCGGCCTCTTTGCTCTTCTTGTTATCCTCTTGCGCTGGCACTTGATACGGCGCCGGGACCAGCATCCTCGTCAACACAAGATCTGCCGAGTCTTCGGGAAGTGGAGCTGAACACCTCATTCGTTCCGCCTTCCTTATCCATCCCTGGTCAAAGATAGAACTCTCAGTACATATCTATGGGATAATTAACCGAGTTGCGGTCAGAAATTGGGTGCTTACCGGGGTATCCGGATGATTGCAGTCGAGACCGATGTCCTCTGATGTGTCCGGCCACTGCTTTCGAGTCTTGAAGAATAGTTTCCACATCCCTTCGTGCGTTGTGCCGAAGAACTGCTGAAGGGTCCGCGGTCCTTCCGGATTGAACTCCCATATACGGAGAGGCCGTCACTGGCACGAGAGGATCTGGCGGTCAAGCATCACTAGGATCACGTTAATAAGGCCAATGTCCCTTTCGAGGATACTCCGGATACGACTTTGCAGCGTTTGTACTTCATCAGCAGATCCCCATTCTAGCCCCTTATTTATCCATGATGCAAGCCGCAATGTAGGGCCGGATCGGAACACAGGTGTGGCTGCCCATTTGGTGCCGCGGGGTTCGGTGATATAGAACCACTCTTGTTGCCATGAGTTGGAGGTTTCCGTGAAGGTGCCTTTTGGTCAGCTACTATTGGCAAGTTTGCTCACCATCGTACTGCCGCACTCCGCTTGCTCCCCGTTAACTAGCGTCGACTTCACATTAAAGGTCCTGAGCCATAGGCCAAAGTGTGAGGGGATGCGAAGAAAAGTTTTGCACACGACGTCGAACGCCGAGATGTGGAGAAAAGAATCCAGAGCTAGATCGTGAAAATCTAGCCCATAATAGAACATGAGGCCGCAGACGAAGGGATGAAGAGAGAACCCTAGCCTGCGGAGGAATTGGGAGATGAATACCACCCTCTTGCCGGATTGTGGTGTGGGGATGATCTGCCCTTTAGTACGGAGCCTGTGGGGGATCTCCGCAGTCAGGTACCTTGCCTTCCGAAGCTTCGCGATATCCTCCTCAGTGACCGAGGAGGCTTCCCACCTACCTTGGGAGATGGATCCGGACATAACTAGAGGGCCTGGTAGCAATGGAAGAGATTGAAACCTAGGCGCTGGAGCCTGAGGTTGGGAAGGTTGAGGAAGAGGTAGGCGTGGGGGTCTGTACCCCTTTATAAAGGCGAAGAATATTGAATGCCTCCTCATGGGCCTTAGAGCTCGCCTATTCCCCAGGAATGTCCAACAACACGGTTGGATTACCCACCCCCGTATTGATGAGGATCCCGTGATAAGGGGACACGATCTCTGCTTCGATAAAACATGCCAATGGAAACCACATCTCGAAACACGGATCGGGAGGCTAAAAAACGGTTTGAAATAATGACCGGGCGGAGACGTGGCATCTCACTACAAAAGATGTCAGTAGATGGGACTTGTTAAATATTATACTCTTTGCGGAGCTTGTTTTGCAGAGCCGGACACGTTCTTTGTGTTCGAGGACTACGTTGAAATATTCGGAGGAGGAACCTGCCTTGCAATGCCGAAGACAATCTGCGCGCCGGACACATCGTTATTGAAGCCTGGTTTAGGGGCTACTAAGGGAGTCCTGTATTAAGGGGTCCTCGGGCGTCCGGGCTATGTGACGTGGGCTGAACTGATGGGTCGTGAAGATACAAGACAGAAGACTTCCTCCCGTGTCCGGATGTGACTCTCCTTTGCATGAAGGCAAGCTTGGCGTTCGGATATGAAGATTCCTTCCTCTGTAAACCAACTTTGTACAACCCTAAGCATACGAAACATAGCGAGCCTCTTTCCTTTGAGGGAGGACATGAACTTATTTAGTTTAGCAAGCATAGGATGATATATATCATCATCATAACTATCCTCCGCATCAAGATACTCATCACTAGGAGTAAGAGGGAGTGAAGAGATGAGGGTTTGATCATGGGGTTACCTTAACCTTGTCAGGAGAGTTTTGGTCGTCTCCATATTCTACCACGGCCTTTGCCATTAGGCACTTGTGAGTGTTGCCCTTGTAGTCTTTCATATAGTTGTAGGTGACAACATCACCACTCTTGTTGACTAGCCCCAAAGTGTTTTTAGAATCTTGAGCAACTCCGGCAACACCACTAACATCATCCGGATCGGATTCTTCATGAGCAACCATTGCTTTCCCATCTCTCTTCTTGAGCTTTGAGTTCAAAGGATTTGGCAACTTCTTCTAGGGAAAGGTCTTGGGAAACCTTGGTTTATCTTCTCTCTTCTCATAGGGGCAATCATTGGAGAAGTGGTTGGCTTCTTCACAGTTGTAACATTTGTTGGGGAACGTAGCAGAAATTCAAAATTTTCTACGCATCACCAAGATCAATCTATGGAGTAATCTAGCAACGAGGGGAAGGAGAGTGCATCTACATACCCTTGTAGATGGCTAAGCGGAAGCGTTCAAGTGAATGGGGTTGATGGAGTCGTACTCGTCGTGATCCAAATCACCGATGATCCTAGTGCCGAACGAACGGCACCTCCGTGTTCAACACACGTACAGCCCGGTGACGTCTCCTACGCCTTGATCCAGCAAGGGGAGAAGGAGAGGTTGGGGAAGACACCATCCAGCAGCAGCACGACGGCGTGGTGGTGGTGGAGGAGCGCGAGACTCCAGCAGGGCTTCGCCAAGCACTACGAGAGACGATGAGAGGGGTAGGGCTGCGCCAACAGGGGGAGCAAATCACACGTGTTGGGCAGCCCCAAACCTCAAGTATATATAGGGGGAGGGGAGGGGCTGCGCCCCCACCTAGGGTTCCCTCCCTAGGGGTGGCGGCAGCCCCCAGATCCCATCTGGGAGGCGGCCAAGGGGGAGAGAGAGGGGGGCGCACCTAGGGTGGGCCTTAGGGCCCATCTACGCCTAGGGTTTGCCCCCTCTCCTCTTGAGGACGCCTTGGGCCTTGGTGGGAGGCGCCCCAGCCCACATAGGGGCTGGTCCCTTCCCACTTATGGCCCATTTAGGCCTCCGGGGCTGGTGGCCCCACCTGGTGGACCCCCGGACCCCTCCGGTGGTCCCGGTACACTACCGGTGATGCCCGGAACACTTCCGGTGGCCAAAACCATACTTCCTATATATCAATCTTTACCTCCGGACCATTCCGGAACTCCTCGTGACGTCCGGGATCTCATCCGGGGCTCCGAACAACATTCGGTAACCGCGTACATACTTTCCCTATAACCCTAGCGTCATCGAACCTTAAGTGTGTAGACCCTACGGGTTCGGGAGTCATGCAGACATGGCCGAGATAACTCTCTGGTCAATAACCAACAGCGGGATCTGGATACCCATGTTGGCTCCCACATGCTCCACGATGATCTCATCGGATGAACCACGATGTCAAGGACTTAATCAATCCCGTATACAATTCCCTTTGTCTAGCGGTACGATACTTGCCCGAGATTCGATCGTCGGTATCCCTATACCTGGTTCAATTTCGTTACCGGGAAGTCTCTTTCACTTGTTCCGTAACACATCATCCCGTGATCAACTCCTTGATCACATTGTGCACATTATGATGATGTCCTACAGAGTGGGCCCAGAGATACCTCTCCGTTTACACGGAGTGACAAATCCTAGTCTCGATTTGTGCCAACCCAACAGACACTTTCGGATATACCTGTGTATCCAACTAGAGGACATGGTGTTGTCTATGTATCCACACATGTATCTGAGTTTCCTATCAATACAATTCTTGCATGGATAATAAACGATTATCATGAACAAGGAAATATAATAATAACCAATTTATTATTGCCTCTAGGGCATATTTCCAACAGTCTCCCACTTGCACTAGAGTCAATAATCTAGTTCACATCGCCATGTGATTAACACTCACAGGTCACATCGCCATGTGTCCAACATCCAAAGAGTTTACTAGTCACTAATCTAGTTCACATCACTATGCGATTAATAATCAATGAGTTCTATGTTTGATCATGTTATGCTTGTGAGAGAGGTTGTAGTCAACGGGTCTTGCCATATTCAGATCCCTATGTATTTCGCAAAACTTTATGTCGTAGATGCTGCTACCACGTTCCACTTGGAGCTATTCCAAATTATTGCTCCATTATACGTATTCGGTATCTCTACTCAGAGCTATCCGGATAGGTGTTAAGCTTGCATCGACGTAACTCTTTATGTCGAACTCTTTATCACATCCATAACCGAGAAACATTGCCTTATTCCTCTAAGGATAATTTCGACTGCTATCTGGTGATCCACTCCTAGATCACCTTTGTACCCTCTTGCCAGACATGTGGCAAGGCACACATCAGGTGCGGTACTCAGCATGGCATTTCGTATAGAGCCTATGACAAAAGCATAGGGGACGACCTTCGTCCTTCCTCTTTCTTCTGCCGTGGTCAATCTTCGAGCCTTACTCAACTTCACACCTTACAACTCAGGTAAGAACCCCTTCTTTGACTGATCTATTTTGAACTCCTTCAAAAACATGTCAAGGTGTGCATTCTTTGAAAGTATCATCAGGCGTCTTGATCTATCTCTATAGATCTTGATGCCCAGTATGTAAGCAGCTTTATCCAGGTCTTCCTTTGAAAAATACTCTTCAAACAACCATTTATGCTTTCCAGAAATTCTACGTTATTTCGGATCAACAATATGTCATCCACATACACTTATCAGAAATGTTGTAGTGCTCCCACTCACTTTCTTGTAAATACAAGTTTCTAGCAAACACTATATAAACCTAAAAGCTTTGATCACTCCATCAAAGCATATATTTCGATTCCGAGATGCTTGCTCTAGTCCATAGAAGGATCGCTGGAGCCAGCATACCTTTTAGCATCCTTAGGATCGACAAAACCTTTTATTGTATCACATACAAATTTTTCTTACGAAAACTGGTAAGAAAACTTGCTTTTGACATCCATCTGTTAGATTTCATAATCGAAAAATACAGCTAATGCTAACACGATTTTGATGGACTTAAGCATCGCTACGGGTGAGAAATTCTCATCGTAGTCAACTCCTTGAACTTGTGAAAAGACTCTTTCCCACAAGTCGAGCTTCATAGACGGTAACATTACCGCCCACGTCCGTCTTCTTCTTAAAGATCCATTTATCTCAATGGCTTGCCGATCATCGGGCAAGTCCACCAAAGTCCATACTTTGTTCTGATATATGGATCCTATCTCGGATTTCATGGCTTCTAACCATTTGTCGGAATACGGGCCCACCATCGCTTCTCCATAGATCGTAGGTTCATTGTTGTCTAACAACATGATATCTAAGACAGGATTACTGTACTACTTAGGAGTAGTACATGTCCTTGTCGACCTACGAGTTTCGATAGCAACTTGATCCGAAGCTTCATGATCACTATCATTAACTTCCTATTCAACAGACGTAGGCGCCACAGAAAACATCTTTCTGTGTGGCGTCACTCTCTAGTTGAAGTAAAGGTTCGACAACCTCATCAAGTTCTATCTTCCTCCCACTCAATTCTTTCGAGAGAAACTCCTTCTTGAGAAAGGACCCGTTCTTAGCGACAAACAGTTTGCCCTCGGATCTGAGATAGAAGGTATACCCAACTGTCACCCTTGGGTATCCTATGAAGATGTGTTTGTCCGCTTTGGGTTCGAGCTTCTCCGGCTGAAGCCCTAAGCATCGCATCCCCAAACATTAAGAAACAACAACTTTGGTTTCTTGCCAAACCAATGTTCATATGACGTCGTCTCAACGGACTTAGATGGTGTCCTATCTAAAGTGAATGCAGCTGTCTCTAACGCATAACCTCAAAATGAAAACAGTAGATTGGTAAGACACATCATAGATCACACCATATCTCATAAGGTTCGATTACGACGTCCGGACACACCATTACCCTGTGGTGTTCCAGGTGGCTTCAACTGTGAAACAATTCCACAATGTCTTAAGTGATTGCCAAACTCATAACTCAGAAAATCCCCTTTTGATCAGATCTAGGAACATGATCCTTTTTGTTATGGTGATTCTTAACTTCACTCTGAAATCGCTTGAACTTTTCAAACGTTTCAGACTTGTGCTTCATTAAGTAAATATACCTATATCTACTCAAATCGTCAGTGAAGATGAGAAAATAGCGATATCCACCGCATGCTTCAATTCTCATTGGATCACATGCATCGGTATGCATGATTTCCAACAAGTCACTTGCCCGTTTCATTGTACCTGAAAACGGGGTCTTAGTCATCCTGCCCATGAGGCATGGCTCGCATGTGTCAAGTGATTCAAAATCAAGTGACTCCAAACATCCATCGACATGGAGTTTCTTCATGCATCTTACGCCAATATGACCTAAGCGGCAGTGCCACGAGAAAGTGGTACTATCATTATTAACTCTACATCTTTTGGCGTGAACATGTGTATCACCACGACCGAGATTCAATAAACCATTCACATAGGGTGCATGACCATGAAAGGTATCATTCATGTAAACAGAATAACCATTATTCTCTAACTTAAATGAATGACCGTATTGCAATGAACATGATCTAATCATATTCATGCTCAACGTAGACACCTAATAACACTTATCTAGGTTCAATACTAATCCTGAAGGCAGATGGAGCGTGCGATGGTGATCTCATCAACTTTGGAAACACTTCCAACACACATCATCACTTCGCCCTCAGCCAGTCTCCGTTTAGTCCGTAGCTTTTGCTTCAAGTCACCAATAATAGTAACTGAACCAGTATCCAATACCCAGGTGCTACTGGGAGTACTAGTGAGGTACACATTAATGACACGTATAAATTTTGTTGAAGTTGCCAGCCTTCTTATCTACCATGCATTTGGGGTAATCCCGCTACCAGTGACCGTTCCCTTTACAATAGAAGCACTCAGTCTCGAGTTTGGGTTCAACCTTTGGTTCCTTCAATGGAGTGGCAACTGGTTTGCCATCCATGAAGTTTCCCTTCTAGCCCTTGCCCTTCTTGAAATTAGTGGTCTTGTTAAACCATCAACACTTGATGCTCCTTCTTGATTTCTACCTTTTGCGGTCTTAAGCACCGCGAACAGCTCCGGGATCAATTCCATCCCTTGCATGTCATAGTTCATCACGAAGATCTAGTAGCTTAGTGATAGTGGCTAGAGAACTCTATCAATCACTATCTTATCTGGAAGTTTAACTCCCACTTGATTTAAGTGATTGTAGCACCCAGACATTCTGAGCACATGATCACTAGCTGAGCTATTCTCCTCCATCTTGCTCGCAAAAGAACTTGTCAGAGGTCTCACACCTTTCAACACGGGCATGAGCCTGAAATCCCAATTTCAACTCTTGGAACATCTCATATGTTCTATGGCGTTCAAAACGTCATTGGAATCCTGATTCTAAGCCGTAAAGTATGGTGCACTAAACTATCAAGTAGTCATCAGGATGTGTCTGTCAGGTGTTCACAACATCCACAGACGACGTTGTAGGGGTTTGCACATCGAGCGGTGCATCAAAGACGTAAGCCTTCTGTGTAGCAGTGAGGACACTCCTCGGACTACGGACCTAGTCCGCATCATTGCTTACAATATCTTTCAACTTAATCTTTCTCTAGGAACGTATTGAAACAGGGAGCTACAACATGAGCTATTTATCTACAACATATTTGCGAAGACAATTTAGACTATGTTCATGATAATTGGGTTCATCTAATCAAATTATTTAATGAACTCCCACTCAGATAGACATCCCTCTAGTCATCTAAGTGAAACATGATCCGAGTCAACTAGGCCGTGTCCGATCATCACGTGAGATGGACTAGTCAACATCGGTGAACATCTTCATGTTGATCGTATCTTCTATATGACTCATGCTCGACCTTTCGGTCTTCCGTGTTCCGAGGCCATGTCTGTATATGCTAGGCTCGTCAAGTCAACCTAAGTGTTTTTGCTATGTAAATCTAGCTTACACCCGT
Organism: Triticum urartu; assembly: GCF_056163025.1. Lineage (NCBI taxonomy): Eukaryota > Viridiplantae > Streptophyta > Magnoliopsida > Poales > Poaceae > Triticum > Triticum urartu. The sequence continues at coordinate 564,934,753 of NC_141875.1, forward strand.
TGTATTCGAACGTTAGAATCTATCACACCCGATCATCACGTGGTGCTTCGAAACAACGAACCTTCGCAATGGTGCACGGTTAGGGGGAACACCTTTCTTGAAATTTTAGTGAGGGATAATCTTATTTAAGCTACCGTCGTTCTAAGCAAATAAGATGTAAAACATGATAAACATCACATGCAATCAAATAGTGACATGATATGGCCAATATCATTTTGCTCCTATTGATCTCCATCTTCGAGGCTCCATGATCATCGTTGTCACCGGCATGACACCATGATCTCCATCATCATGATCTCCATCATCGTGTCTTCTTGAAGTTGTCTCGTCATCTATTACTTCTACTACTACGGCTAACGCTTTAGCAATAAAGTAAAGTAATTACATGACGTTTATGCTGACACGCAGGTCATAAATAAATTAAGACAACTCCTATGGCTCCTGCCGGTTGTCATACTCATCGACATGCAAGTCGTGATTCCTATTACAAGAACATGATCAATCTCATACATCACATATATCATTCATCACATCCTTTTGGCCATATCACATCACAAGGCATATGCTGCAAAAACAAGTTAGACGTCCTCTAATTGTTGTTGCAAGTTTTTACGTGGCTGCTATAGGTTTCTAGCAAGAACGTTTCTCACCTACGCCAAAACCACAACGTGAATTGCCAATTTCTATTTACTCTTCATAAGGACCCTGTTCATCGAATCCGATCCGACTAAAGTGGGAGAGATAGACACCCGCCAGCCACCTTATGCAACTAGTGCATGTCAGTCGGTGGAACCGGTCTCACGTAAGCGTACGTGTAAGGTTGGTCCGGGCCGCTTCATCCCACAATGCCGCCGAATCAAGATAAGACTAGTGACGGCAAGATAATTGACAATATCGACGCCCACAACTGCTTTGTGTTCTACTCGTGCATAGTAACTACACATAGACCTAGCTCATGATGCCACAGTTGGGGAACGTAGCAGAAATTCAAAATTTTTTACGCATCACCAAGATCAATCTATGGAGTAATCTAGCAACGAGGGGAAGGAGAGTGCATCTACATACCCTTGTAGATGGCTAAGCGGAAGCGTTCAAGTGAACGGGGTTGATGGAGTCGTACTCGTCGTGATCCAAATCACCGATGATCCTAGTGCCGAACGGACAACACCTCCGTGTTCAACACACGTACAGCCCGATGACGTCTCCTACGCCTTGATCCAGCAAGGGGAGAAGGAGAGGTTGGGGAAGACTCCATCCAGCAGCAGCACGATGGCGTGGTGGTGGTGGAGGAGCGCGGAACTCCAGCAGGGCTTCGCCAAGCACTACGAGAGACGAGGAGAGGGGTAGGGCTGCGCCAACAGGGAGAGCAAATCACACGTGTTGGGCAGCCCCAAACCTCAAGTATATATAGGGGGAGGGGAGGGGCTGCGCCCCCACCTAGGGTTCCCTCCCTAGGGGTGGCGGCAGCCCCCAGATCCCATCTGGGAGGCGGCCAAGGGGGAGAGAGAGGGGGGCGCACCTAGGGTGGGCCTTAGGGCCCATCTGCGCCTAGGGTTTGCCCCCTCTCCTCTTGAGGATGCCTTGGGCCTTGGTGGGAGGCGCCCCAGCCCACATAGGGGCTGGTCCCTTCCCACTTATGGCCCATGTAGGCCTCCGGGGCTGGTGGCCCCACCTGGTGGACCCCCGGACCCCTCCGGTGGTCCCGATACACTACCGGTGATGCCCGGAACACTTCCGGTGGCCAAAACCATACTTCCTATATATCAATCTTTACCTCCGGACCATTCCGGAACTCCTCGTGACATCCGGGATCTCATCCGGGACTCCGAACAACATTCGGTAACCGCGTACATACTTTCCCTATAACCCTAGCGTCATCGAACCTTAAGTGTGTAGACCCTACGGGTTCAGGAGTCATGTAGACATGGCCGAGATAACTTTCCGGTCAATAACCAACAGAGGGATCTGGATACCCATGTTGGCTCCCACATGCTCCACGATGATCTCATCGGATGAACCACGATGTCAAGGACTTAATCAATCCCGTATACAATTCCCTTTGTCTAGCGGTACGATACTTGCCCGAGATTCGATCGTCGGTATCCCGATACCTGGTTCAATCTCGTTACCGGCAAGTCTCTTTTACTCGTTCCGTAACACATCATCCCGTGATCAACTCCTTGATCACATTGTGCACATTATGATGATGTCCTACCGAGTGGGCCCAGAGATACCTCTCCGTTTACACGGAGTGACAAATCCCAGTCTCGATTCGTGCCAACCTAACAGACACTTACGGATATACCTGTAGTGTACCTTTATAGCCACCCAGTTACGTTGTGATGTTTGGCACACCCAAAGCACTCCTATGGTATCCGGGAGTTGCACAATCTCATGGTCTAAGGAAATGATACTTGACATTAGAAAAGCTTTAGCATACGAACTACACGATCTTTGTGCTAGGCTTAGGATTGGGTCTTGTCCATCACATCATTCTCCTAATGATGTGATCCCGTTATCAACGACATCCAATGTCCATGGTCAGGAAACCGTAACCATCTATTGATCAACGAGCTAGTCAACTAGAGGCTTACTAGGGACATGGTGTTGTCTATGTATCCACACATGTATCTGAGTTTCCTATCAATACAATTCTTGCATGGATAATAAACGATTATCATGAACAAGGAAATATAACAATAACGAATTTATTATTGCCTCTAGGGCATATTTCCAACAACATTTTCTAACTTTCTTCTTCTGGAATCTTCCCTTGAATTTTCCCGCGCTAAACTTCTTGACAAAGAGGGCAATGTCTTCATATGAAGGGCTCTCAGCGGAGTCAATCTCATCACCATCTTCATCCTCCTCCTCATCTTCTTCTTCTTCTTCTTCTTCTTATTCTTCTTCTTCACTTTTCTCTTCTTCATATACATGCTTGGCCCTCAATGCAAGATTGATTTTTGATGTTGAGGTACCATGCATACAAGATGTTTTGTAGCATTTGCCTTTGACTCTTCAAATAGTTGGAAAGTGGATATGATGTCATTCGGAGTCATTTTCTTGAATCCATGGTGTTGTCTTATGTCCCACACCATTTGGTGATGATACGGAGCAAGAGCATGAAGCAATTTGTCCATGAGAAATCACTTGGTCAAGTTGAAACCATCTTGTGTCTTGTCATAATCACAAGACTCATTGTCGGCGGTGAGAGTCATGAGATGCTCAAGGAGCTCCTTGGGGGATTCACCTTTCTCCATAAAAAAAGTTTTGCAATTGACCCTTGGCAATTTCATATTGAGCAAGCCGGAGAGTGGAGGTACTGGTCTTGGTCCTCACAATGCTATCCCATAATTCCTTGGCACTTGTGATATGTATGTATGGTCTCCATTGCTTGTCACTCATACCTCTCCTTATGCACATGGTTGCTATGTCCTTGAGATTCTTGTCATATACCTCTCTTGGAGTAGGATTCTTCGGAGGCATTCATATAGAGTCATATTTTGTTCTAAGTATCGAGTTGTAAATTGTTGAGTTGTAAGAAAAGAAAAGTGTGATGATCATCATTATTAGAGCATTGTCCCAGTGAGGAAAGGATGATGGGGACTATGATTCCCCCACAAGTCGGGATGAGACTCTGGACGAAAAATAAAAAAAGGGAAAGAAAAGAGGCCATATAAAAAAGGAGAAAACGCCCAAATAAAAAAATGAGAGAAAAGGAGAGAAGGGACAATGTTACTATCCTTTACCACACTTGTGCTTCAAAGTAGCACCATGATATTCATGATAGAGAGTCTCTCATTTCGTCACTTTCATATACTAGTGAGAACTTTTCATTATAGAACTTGGCTTGTAAATTCCAATGATGGGCTTCCTCAAAATGCCCTAGGTCTTCATGAGCAAGCAAGTTGGATGCACACCCACTTAGTTTCTTTTGTTGAGCTTTCATATACTTATAGCTCTAGTGCATCCGTTTCTTGGCAATCCCTACTCACTCACATTGATATCTATTGATGGGAATCTCCATAGCCCGTTGATACGCCTAGTTGATGTGAGACTATCTTCTCCCTTTTTGTCTTCTCCACAACCACCATTCTATTCCACATATAGTGCTATATCCATGGCTCACGCTCATGTATTGCGTGAAGGTTGAAAAAGTTTGAGAATGTCAAAAGTATGAAACAATTGCTTGGCTTGTCATCGGGGTTGTGCATGATTTAAATACTTTGTGTAGTGAAGATAGAGCATAGCCAGACTATATGATATTGTAGGGATAACTTTCTTTGGCCATGTTATTTTGAGAAGACATGATTGCTTTGTTAGTATGCTTGAAGTATTATTATTTTTATGTCAATATTAAACTTTTATCTTGAATCTTTCGGATCTGAATATTCATACCACAATTAAGAAGAATTACATTGAAATTATGCGAAGTAGCACTTCACATCAAAAAATTATCTTTTTTATCATTTACCTACTCGAGGACAAGCAGGAATTAAGCTTGGGGATGCTTGATACATCTCCAACGTATCTATAATTTTTGATTGCTCCATGCTATATTATCTACTGTTTTAGACATTATTGGGCTTTATTATCCACTTTTATATTATTTTTGGGACTAACCTATCAACCGGAGGCCCAGCATAGAATTGATGTTTTTTTTGCCTATTTTAGGGTTTCGAAGAAAAGGAATATCAAACGGAGTCCAAACGGAATGAAACCTTCGGGAACGTGATTTTCTCACCGAACATGTTCTAGGAGACTTGGACCCTACGTCAAGAAATAAAGGAGGAGGCCACGAGGTAGGGGGTGCGCCTACCCCCCCCAGGCATGCCCTCCACCCTTGTGGGCCCCCTGTTGCTCCAGCGACATACTCCTTCCTCCTATATATACCTACGTACCCCCAAATGATCAGATACGGAGCCAAAACCCTAATTCCACTGCCGTAAATTCCTGTATCCACGAGATCAAATCTTGGGGCATGTTCCGGAGCTCGCCGGAGGGGGCATCCATCACAGAGGGCTTTTACATCAACACCATAGCCTCTCCGATGAAGTGTGAGTAGTTTACCTCAGACCTTCGGATCCATAGTCAATTAGCTAGATGGCTTCTTCTCTCTTTTTGGATCTCAATACAATGTTCTCCCCCTCTCTTGTGGAGATCTATTCGATGTAATCTTCTTTTTGTGGTGTGTTTGTTGAGACCGATGAATTGTGGGTTTATGATCAAGATTAGCTATGGACAATATTTGAATCTTCTCTGAATTCTTTTATGTATGATTGGTTATCTTTGCAAGTCTCTTCGAATTATCAGTTTGGCTTGGCCTACTAGATTGATCTTTCTTGCAATGGGAGAAGTGCTTAGCTTTGGGTTCAATCTTGCGGTGTCCTTTCCCAGTGACAGTAGGGGCAGCAAGGCACGTATTGTATTGTTGCCATCGAGGATAACAAGATGGGTTTTTTTTATCATATTGCATGAATTTATCCCTCTACATCATGTCATCTTGCTTAAGGCGTTACTCTGTTTTCATGAACTTAATACTCTAGATGCATGCTGGATAGCGGTCGATGAGTGGAGTAATACTAGTAGATGCAGGCAGGAGTCGGTCTACTTGTCTCGGACGTGATGCCTATATACATGATCATACCTAGATATTCTCATAACTATGCTCAATTTTGTCAATTGCTCAACAGTAATTCGTTCACCCACCGTAAAATACTTATGCTCTTGAGAGAAGCCACTAGTGAAACCTATGGCCCCCGGGTCTATCTTCATCATATTAATCTTCCAATACTTAGTTATTTCCTTTACTTTTTACTTTGCTTTTATTTTACTTTGCATCTTTATCATAAAAATACCAAAAATATTATCTTATCATATCTATCAGGTCTCACTCTCGTAAGTGACCGTGAAGGGATTGACAACCCCTTATCGCGTTGGTTGCGAGGAGTTATTTGTTTTGTGCAGGTACGAGGAACTCGCACGTAGACTCCTACTGGATTGATACATTGGTTCTCAAAAACTAAGGGAAATACTTACGCTACTTTGCTGCATAATCCTTTCCTTTTCAAGGAAATCTAACGCAGTGCTCAAGAGGTAACATGATGCTAAGTGCTAAGCAAGGAAAACTAGTAACACATGTAAGTGACCGGGTAAGCACAATATGATATACATAAAGACTAAGAGACAAGTAACCACAAGTAGAGATTTAGGGTTAGGAATAACCGCAACTCCGAGAGACGAGGATGTATGCCGATGTTCACTTCCTTGGAGGGAAGCTACATCACCGTTAGAGCGGTGGATGTTACCACGAAGGCACACCAATGCTACGAAGGCTCACCCTATTATCCCTTTGAGACAACACCACGAAGGTGTTCCTCAACCAGTAGTGGTAGACCTTGGGGTGGTCTCCAAACCCTCACAAACTTTCCGGGGGTAATCACAATGGTCGACTCCTCTCTGAAAGACTCCTACTGCCTAGGAGTCTCCAACCTCCAAGAGTAACAAGAACGATGGGGAAAATCTCAAGACTTGCTCAAATCACGAATTCCTTTGGTGCAAGGAAGGGGAAGGAGTGGATCTATCACTTGGGTGGACAACTTCTCTCAAATGCTTTCAAATCCCTTAGGGATCTAAGATTTGGTGTTGGATAGTGAGAGAGAGTGAAATGTATTCTTGAGGATGTTTGAAGTGAATGGTCAACACTCACACAGGATAGGAGAGAGATATTTATAGTATGCCTCAATAAGTGGCCATTGGAACCCAAAACAACACTGCAGCGTCGGACGTCCAATGCACAACGGACGACCGAGGGCTCGGCATACATAGGACGTCCGACAGGGGCCGGACGTCCGATGTTTTGGCATGGTATAGAAGGTACCAGACGATCGGAGGATCCCGGACGTCCAATGTTTAGGCTCGGTGGAGAAGGTAACGGACGACCGAGGGCTTGGCAGACACCGGACATTCGACAGGGACCGGACGTCCAATGTTTTGCCACTGTATAGAATGTATCAGATCACCGGAGGGTCTCGGACATCCGATGTTTTGGCTCTGATGAAATATTGTTGGACGTCCGGTGAATACCGGATGTCCGACGTTTTTCCACTGTATAGAATGTACCGGATGACCTGAGGGTCCCGGATATCCGATGTTTTGGTTTTGATGAAAGATTGCCGAACGTCTGGAGAATACCGGACGTCCGATGTTTTGGCTCTGTATAGGAGGAGCCGAACATCTGGTGAGTGCCAGTCGTCCGACAGAGATGAAGATCAGATAATGAGTCTAAAGAAGATTTTGAGCAAGACTCTCACAAGACCCCATGTTCCCCTCTTAATAGTGTGGGATCCCTATACTCAAGGATAATCATAAATATAGTATTGTTTCTTCGTTCTTGATGAAGTTAAATATTTCTGAAATTATAATCCACACACACAATTGATTCCGAGGGGACTAAAAACTGAGATATACTTGACAAACTCTGTTAGTCCCCTATGAGTATGTTGTCATCAACATCTAAATAATATTAAGGTCATGATTGCACTTTCAAGTGGCTGGTTGCAGCTCTCGGTGGTGCCCGTCGTAGCACTCTGGTGGCTGGTTGCAGCATCTTAGTGTCCCTCTGGAACGGGTCATACCACCGCCGGTGGCTACTTCTAGCTCTCGGTGGTGCCCGTTGTAGCATCTCGGCCGTCGGTTCCAGCACCCCTACATTACCGGTGTGGTCCCCATGGCCGGCAATTGCAGCTGCTGATTTTGCCGATCCTACCTTTTAGCTTCACCGATTACAACATCAGTGGTCATAGGCATGGTCTGTTTCCTGCCGGTTGCAGCTTCATATTTCACTGGGCATAGCCTTTAGCTTCACCCTAGTAGAAGCTTCTAGCTCCGTCGGTTGAAACACCTTGCAAGTCCTCCCCTCGGCCTCGCAACACCGGTCGGGGTGCTCGCAGAATCACTCACCCGCTCCACCCTGCAGCGTCAGCGCCCCTCCCTTTCTCCGTTCGTAGCTCATAGGGCCTTGTCCTGCAACGGAAAAGCAGTAGGAACCACGGCCTATGATGCGACGTGGAAGAGAGAGAGAGAGAGAGAGAGTGAGCAATGAGTGGACGAGAGCAATGCTGCATCTTGATCTTCCAGGATTTGAACTTGTTCTTCAGGCGCTTCAAAATCATTAGTTTGGGCTACACCCTCACCTTAACCCTCGACAATCATATTGTGCAAAATAACACAACATGTCATTAGCTGCCACAAAGTTTCTGATTCCCACATCATTGCAACTCCACGAATAATTCCCGAATGAGCTTGAAGCACTCCGAATGGCCTCTCCACATCCTTCCTAGTTGCTTCCTGCATTGTTGCAGAGTGGCTTTATTTGTTTCCTTGTGGTTCGGACATGGTCTTCACAAACGCTGTCCATTGAGGAAAGATTCCATCGACAAGATAGTATCACATGTTGTAGCCACGACCATTGACAGTGTGCATGGCGGCGATTCCCCATTACAAATGCTCCTGAACACGGGAGATCGTTGAAGCAAGTTGACGTCCTTGTGAGAACTCAACATTATGATAACCCACAAGTACAGGGGATTAGTTGTAACCCTTTCGATAAATAAGAGTGTCGAACCCAACGAGGAGCCAAAGGTAGAATTAGTATTCTCTCAAGTTTTATCGACCACCGATACAACTATACGCACACTAAAAGTTTGCCTTACCTAGAACAAGAAATAAAACTAGTTTGCAAGAATAAAAAGATAGCTTTGCGAGGTAATAAAGAGTTAGTAGTTGTTTAAATGAAAGAACAATAAGTAGAGAGTTTCCTCAGGAAATTCCCAAAGTTCATCTCCATTTGCCTATCCAATCTTCCTTAGGAAATTCAGCTCCATTTTCCTAGCCAATCTTCCTCAGGAAATTCCCAAAGTTTCTGTTCAGAGAGAACCACTATGAAGGAAGTACCATTTTGGCATGTCCAAATGGCATGAAATTTTACCAGTGGTTTCATATTCCCAAATCATTATCCTCCAGCTCAATCCACATTCCATGTGAGTGTAGCATCGAAATCAAGTTTCAGGACCAGATTTGCTGCTGTGAAGCAACTACCCACAATTCTTGTCCAAATCATCTCAAATTCTACCAGCATGTAGTTCTTCCTACCCTAAACCACTGTGACAACCATATTAGCCCATTAATCATCCCATTTTACCACATCAGCCAGTCCAAGTTTGTTGCAGGAAACTTTAGTTGATGCATCCCATCAACACATTGCGGCTCTAATCACACAAAAACCTCAGTGGTGCTCCAGGATGAAAAGACTTCACCTTATATGCCTTTTGCCAGTCCCTCAGGCCCTCTCCTCGCCATGCCATGCGGTGACCGCCCTGTTGGCATGGGAGAGTGCATGCTCTGCTTGCTGCGGTCGTGCTCGGCGCGTCAGGTAGCATCGAGCTTTGTCGTCCCAGCCGTGCATGCACGTCCCCTGGTGCCGTCCACACTCCTCCTCCTCCCACATAACCCCATAACTCACCTCCCCCTTTGGAAGCTCTCTCACTAGCGCCAGCCATCGTTCCCTAATGTCTACTATGCAACTTTATTCTTGTAGACACGTGTTGGGTCTCCAAGCACAGAGTTTTGTAGGATTGTAGCAATTTTTCCTCAAGTGGATGACCTAAGGTTTATCAATCCGTGGGAGGTGTAGGATGAAGTTGGTTTCTCTCAAACAACCCTGCAACCAAATACAATAAATCTCTTGTGTCCCCAACACAGCTAATACAATGGCAATTTGTATAGGTGCACTAGTTCGGCGAAGAGATGGTGATAAAAGTGTAATATGGATGGTAGAAATATATTTCTATAATCTGAATAAATAAGAACAGCGAGGTAGCAAATAGTAAACATGCACAAAAACGGTATTTCAATGCTTGAAAATGAGGACTAGGGTCTGTACTTTCGCCAGTGCAATCTCTCAACAATGATAATACACTTGGATCATATAACCATCCCTCAACGTGCAACGAAGAATCAATCCAAAGTTCCTATCTAGCGGAGAACATACGAAGAAATCGTTTGTAGGGTACAAAACCACCTCGAAGCTATTCTTTCCGATCGATCTATCCAAGAGTTCGTACTAAAATAACACAAAGCTATTCTCTCCGATCGATCTAACCAAGAGTTCGTACTAAAATAACACCAAAGCAAATTCAGATTCATAATATTCAATCCAACACAAAGAACTTCAAAGAGTGCCCCAATATTTCTACTGGAGAAACAAAGACAAGAATGTGCATCAACCCCTATGCATAGATTACCCCAATGTCACCTCGGGAATCCATGAGTTGAGTGCCAAAACATATATCAAGTGAATCAATACAATACCCCATTATCACCATGAGTATTCAATTGCAGGACATATATCAAGTGTTCTCAAATCCAGAAAAGAATTGGTATATAAATATTCTTCAAAAAGAATTGGTATTTTATCACGCTCTGGTAAAAAATGAGAAATTTTTTCGTGAGCGCAAAAGTTTCTGTTTTTCAGCAAGATAAAACAACTATCACCCAAGAAGATCCTAAAGGCTTTACTTGGCACAAACACTAATTAAAATACAAAAAACAAAATCATAACAGTACCATAATTGTGCAAACACTCAAGAACAGAAAGCAAAAAGTAAAAATAAATTGTATTCATTGGGTTGCCTCCCAACAAGCGCTATCGTTTTATGCCCCTAGCTAGGCATAGATTTCAATGATGCTCAAATGAAAGATAATAATTGAAACACAAAGAGAGCATCATGAAACATGTGACACGCACATTTAAGTCTAACATACTTCCTATGCATAGGAATTTTATAGGAAAACAAATTGTCAAGACAAGAAATATCTAGCATACGCAAAGGAGAGGAATAAAACATTGACAATCTCACCATAACGAGAGGAAATTTAATATCATGAAATTTTTTACAACCATATTTTCCTCTCTCATAATAATTATATGTAGGATCATAATCAAATTCAATAATATAGCCATCATATAAAATTTTCTCTTCATGATCCACATGCATAAAAGTTTTATGATCTTCCAAGATAATGGGATTAACATCAACTAAAGTCATGACCTCTCCAAACCCACTTTCATCAAAAAAATTATAAGATTGAACACTCTGCAAATATGTGGGATTATTTTTACCTAAAGTTGACATTCTTCCAAACCCACTTTCAAAATTATTGCAAATAACATAGTCATCGTAAGGGTTAAATAAAATTTCAAGATCATAAGAAGAATCACCCCAATCATGATCATTGCAACAAATAGTGGTCATAGCAAAATTAGCATCCCCAAGCTTGGGGTTTTGCATATTATTAGCACAATTGACATTAATAGAATTTATAGTAAAATCATTGCAATCATGCTTTTTATTCAAGGATCTATCATGAATCACTTCATAAATTTCTTCATCACAATTTTCAGATTCACGAATCTCAAGCAAAACTTCATAAAGATAATCTAGTGCACTCAACTCACTAGGAATTGGTTCATCATAATTGGATCTCTTAAAAAGATTAGCAAGTGGATGAGGATCCATAGCAATAGATTTTTAGCAAGCAAATAGAAGGAACATGGCAACATAAGCAAAGAAGATTGCAAGCAAAAAAGATAGATCTGACGAGAAAAAGGCGAACAAAAAAGAGAGCGAATAAAACAGCAAACTTTTGTGAAGTGGGGAGAGGAAAATGAGAGGCAAATGGAAAATAATGTAAATTGTGAGGAGATGAGATTTGTGATTAGGAACCTGGTATATGTTAAAGATCCTCCCCGGCAACGGCGCCAGAAATTCCTTTGATGCGGCTTGAAGCTATGTCGGTATTTCCCCAAAGAGGAAGGGATGGTGCAGCACAATAGTGGTAGGTATTTCCCTCAGTTATGAGACCAAAGTTATCGAACGAATAGGAGAACCAAGCAATAGAACATAAACAGCCCTGCACACAAATAACAAATACTCGCAACCCGACGTGTAAAAGGGGTTGTCAATCCCTTTCGGGTAGCGACGCCCCAAGATAGGCAAACGAACGTGAAATAAATTGTAGTAGATTGATAGATCAAACGCCCAATAAAATAAATAAGAATAAATTGTAGCAAGGTATTTTTGTATTCTGGGTTTAATAGATCTGAAAATAAAAGCAAAGGAAAAGTAGATCGCAAAGGCAAACAATATGAGAAAGAGACCCGGGGGTCGTAGGTTTCACTAGTAGCTTCTCTCGAGAAAAATAGCAAACGGTGGGTAAACAAATTATTGTTGGGCAATTGATAGAACTTCAAATAATCATAACAATATTCAGGCAGTGTTCATTACATATGCATCACGTCCAAGATTAGTAGACCGACTCATGCCTGCATCTACTACTATTACTCCACACATCGACCGCTATCCAGCATGCATCTAGTGTATTAAGTTCATGGGGAAACAGAGTAATGCAATAAGAATGATGGCATGTTGTAGACAAGATCTATCTATGTAGAGATAGACCCCAGCGTTTTATCCTTAGTAGCAACGATACATACGTGTCGGTTCCCCTTATGTCACTGAGATCAAGCACCATAAGATCGAACCCACTACAAAGCACCTCGTCCCATTGCAAGATAAATAGATCAAGTTGGCCAAACAAAACCCAAATATCGGAGAAGAAATACGAGGCTATAAACAATCATGCATATAAGAGACCAAAGAAACTCAAATAACTTTCCTGGATATAAAAAGATAGATCTGATCATATACTCAAAGTTCATCCGATCCCAACAAACACACCGCAAAAAGAGTTCCACCATATGGATCTCCAAGAGACCATTTGTCACAGCCAATATGCGACTCTATCCTACAGGAACTCGAAGGTCCCACCAAGGATAGAACCGCATATTGACACGCTTTTGCACGGTGGATATCATTACAACGTACCATTACATAATAGTTGGGAATACATACAAAGGCATACAAATGCCACATGAATACATCAACCACCATACATAAGAGCAACATCCGACTACGGACGAAACACAAACAGAAACTCAAATGACACCCACCCTGCTAGCCCAGGCTACCGACCAGGAACCTATCCCAAGATCGACGAAGAAGAAGAAGGACTCCAAAACAAGTAAACATCGCTCTCACGTCGAATCATCGCATTACCTGCACCTACACCTGCAACTGTTGTTGTAGTAACCTGTGAGCCACGAGGACTCAGCAATCCCATTGCCATGGGTATCAAGACTAGCAAAGCTTAATGGGTATGGAAAAGATAAGTGGTGAGGTTACAACAAGCGACTAAGTATTGTATGGTGGCTAACTTACGAGTACAGGAATAAGATGAGATACTACGCAAACGGTCGCAAACTACTAATGATCAATAAGTGATCCTGAACTACTTACATTCAAACATAACCCAACCGTGTTCTCCTCTCGAACTTCCCGAAAAGAGACAGTCACGGTTACGCACCCGGTTGGTGTATTTTAGTTGAGTTTACTTCAAGTTCACTACAACCAGATATTAACAAATTCCTATCTGCCACATAACCGCGGGCACGGCTCTTGAAAGTTTAAACCCTGCAGGGGTGTCCAAACTTAGCCCATGACAAGCTCACGATCCACAGAGACAATCCTCCATTGCGGGACCCTCCGATCAGACTCGGAATCCCGATGCACAAGACATTTCGACAATCGTAAAACTAATCCAGCAAGACCTCCCGATGCACCGACCTAGCCTGATAGAATTCGCACGTATCTCGTTCTCAGGGTACACCGGATGAGCGAAGCTTCGGTTGCTAAGACCCAAGTTGCCCAGGGGGCGCCGCAAGGTGGTCTAGTTTGGACCAGCACTCATGAGGAGCACTGGCCCGGGGGTTGATTAAGAGTCCTCGGGTGCTAGCCTGTGCCTATGCAAGTTTTAGTTGTTATTAGGCAAATGGTAAAACCAATGTTGGGCCTTGCTGGAAGAGTTTTATTCATAGCGAACTATTAAGAGGGGCCCATTAACCCTCACCATGTTAGGGACATAAAATCAAGGAACATAACACCGGTATGACAGAAACTAGGGTGGCAAGAGTGGAACAAAACACCAGGCAAAAGGCCGAGCCTTCCACCCTTGGCCAAGTATGTAGATACATTAATTAAATAAGAGATATTGTGATATCCCATGATATTCATGTCCCAACATGGAACAACCTGCACCTGCACCTGCAACTAGCAACACTATAAGAGGGGCTGAGCAAAGCGGTAACATAGCCAAATAACGGTTTGCTAGGAAGGGTAGAAAGGTTAGAGGCTATCATGGTTATTTGGGAGGCTTGATAAACAAGTGGTAGGTAGCGTGACATAGCGATAGCATCGAGATAACTAGTATAGCAAAGATCGTAGTGAGATCCAAGGTGACGGTCATCTTGCCTGAAATCCCGCTAGGAAGAAGAACTAGTTCATGAAGACGAAGATCCCACATAGTCGAACGGATCCTCACAATCGCAACGAAACTGGAACTATCGAGAAGGAGTACAACCGGAAAGAAGCAAACCACATGGTAAACACACAACACATAAACATGACATGATAGTCAACCAAGTATGATGCATGACAAGGCTACATGATGCTACTCATGGCAAGAGAGGATGCATACAAGAATAACACATCAAAGCAAGTTTAAATGAGGCTGGAAGCAACATATAACAATTCTGGTAAGTCCCCATATGCAAATTTCGAAATTAGTCCAGGTCTGAAAAAACATTATGTTAAAGTGGTTAAATAGTAATTTAAAGTGCACCAAGATGATCTACGTGTCTTTCTAGTCAAGTTACATATAAAGTTCGTTTAATTCGGAGCTACGGCCTAGAAGATATGAGCAAAATAAGTTAACATGGCATTGATGCAAAGGCAAGAAAAACACATCACAACCACTTCAAAACATGGATGCAACAAGGCAAGATGAAACTACAAGCAAAACCAAGCAAGTTTCATGTAGAGCATGCTCCAAACGAAGCCACGGCTCAACACATACACTCAATACACATTTCAAACACAATCTGCTCAAAACAGCAACTAGGCACTTTGCAATCAAGGAAACAACATGCTACAGGAAACATATGGACACAAACTTGATATGCACTCAAAGTACAGATTACATGCTTCAAATATCATTAAGTTTCAGGTTCAGAGGCATCAAGATTAATCCAAGATGATTAATGCAAAAAGCAACTTGATAACATAGATTATGACTTAGTGAAAAACAGAGCATATGCATGAGCAGAGATAACAAGTTGACATGTTGAAGGCACGAAACATACATGCTACAACGCAAGATCATGGCAAACAAAAGCATGGCATGCTAGTACATATCATGGATCTCAAAACACACAATATGGCATAACCACATAAGCAACATGTTCATGCGAATCATCAAGACAAGATGCAAACATGATATAAGTTGATCCTCAGACTTAAGAGGAAAATCTGGGAATGCAAAACAATAACATTATGATGCTGATTTTGGAGGCACATAATAGCAATCATAGAAACTTTAATAATTATGAAAAAGACATTGGCATCTAGTAGACATGATATACTTCAACTTAGTCCATGGGCACAAGTTCATATGATGCATGGAGTAATTACTATGATTCTTGCAAAATGGAACATAATGTTAATAGGTTGACAGATTTGGCATGATGACAACTTGAGAGCAAGAAATAGACAAACTACAACAAGTTATATGGCAACCAATGGCATGGCATCAAATTAATCATAACAAAGAGCACATAACATCAAGGCATCATATACATATGGCTCATGGACTAGTGGGAACCATCAAGACAAGTTTGAATGTTGTAACAGTTTCAGCAAGTGTAGAACATCAACATCATCATAGCATGTTTGTAAGCTTGGACAGAGGTCATTTGAAGTCCAAAATTATCAAACTTAGCATCTGGTCAAAGTACTCATAGCATACTTCAATTCGTGTAACTGGAGCCTCTCCAAAAGAGGCATAGATTAATTAATAACAAGCCCACAACATGGCATCATGAAGTTAACAAAAAACTGGAACATCATTTTGGCATGTTCATGGCAATGGAAACATATGCTACATGACATATATGAGGCATCAAATAACATTGCATGATAGAGCATAACATGGACATCAAAACATCCTTACTGAGCATCTCCAGATTATGCATGGATTCACTTGTAGCATCAAGTTAACATGGCAACATAACGTAGCAGATTCAGAGAACAAGTACCCTACTTTGCATGTTTGTGCTAGTCACCACAAGGCACATAAAAATGCATGGATTGCACCACTTTAAAGATGGCATGAGTATGCTCCTTAAACATGTTGAATGATGCTCAAAAGATAAACCCACAAAATGCTATGAAAAAGACAAATCAGCAAGTTACATCAATTTTCAGCAGGTTACATAATTTAGCACTTTTGCAACAAAGGTTAAGGCATCAAGATGAACAGTAACATTCAAGAAAACTACACCACCATGTAGAACATTCAGAGATGAACAATTTGACAAATCATACATGCAAAACAGAGCAACATGCACGGAGTTATGACATGGCAAACATGCACACATTATGCTGATTTCTGGGGACTTAGAAAAAATTAGACCTCAGGGAAAAACTAGATCTCGCGGTTCGGGGACGAGCGGATCCAGGCCAGCAGCGCGTTTGGATGGAGGGTTCGGCGTGGACGAGCCGGATCAGGACGGGGAGATCCTGATCGAGCTCGGGGCCGGCCATGGCGGGGTCGAGGGAGGTGGCCGGCACGGCTCCGGCGAGGGCGATGCTCCGGGGGCAGGGACGAGGCACGAGGGGCAGGATCTGGCGGGGCACGAAGGCGGTGGAGGTCAAAGGCGTGGTGGGCGGCGGCGCGGTGCAGCGGTCGGGGCGGCACAACGTGGAGGTGCGGGGTGGCGGCGACGGGCGGCGGCCGACGACGAAGGTACGGAGGGAGCCGGAGCGGAGCAGGGCACAGGGGCGCGGGCGGATGGGCTCAGGCGGGCCCGACCTGGGCACCGGCGGGCTGCGACAGCCACACGGTGGAGGGAGGCGGTGGCGACACGTGGCAGGCCACAATTGGCTCGGGCAGCGCGACTGGACGTGTCCGGCGCAGGGTGGACATGTCCGGCGGTGCGAGGAGGTAGAGGGCTAGGGTTTGATCCGAATTTTGAGGAGGGGGAGGCTAATATATAGGTAGAGGGAGCTAGGAGAGTGCTATTGAGGTGCGGTTTTCGCCCACACGATCGTGATCCAATGATGGAGAGCATGCAGGGGGTTTAGATGGGCTAGTGGGATGTTGTGGAGGGTTGCTAGGCTTCAAAGAAATAGGGATCCGGCGGTTAATGTGCTCAACCCTTGGGGCATCAAACGACCTCCAAATGGAACGAAATTTGACAGGCGGCCTACCGGTGATATACCAAGGCCACTCGACAAATCTCGGCCTATTCCGAGAACGTTTTTCTCCCACTCACGAAACATGATCTGAGAGGGGCGACGGGTGCACGTGAGAGTGAATGGGCTCGGAACAGACAATATAGAGAACTGGGAGACCTGAACGAATGAATGTTTTGAAAAACATGCAAATGAAATGCAGATGATGACATGGCAAAGTGCAACACGCAAGCAAATGACATGGCAACGACGACTAATAAACGGGAGACACCTGGCGCATCGGTCTCGGGGCATTACACCATTGTATTGAGAATCAAACAAGAGAGAGGAAGCCATCTAGCTACTAACTACGGACCCGAAGGTCTACAAAGAACAACTCACGCATCATCGGAGAGACACCAATGGAAGTGGTAAACCCCTCCGTGATGGTGTCTAGATTGGATCTGGTGGTTCTGGACTCTACGGTGGCTAGAATTGCTTTTTGTCGACTCCCCTAGGTTTCTGGAATATTGGGTATTTATAGAGTAAAGAGGTGGTCCGGGGGGCACCCGAGGTGGGCACAACCCACCAGGGCGCGCCTGGGCCTCCTGGCCCACCCTGGTGGGTTGTGCTCCCCTCGGAGCACCCCCAGGCGCTGCCTTGGCCCATTGGGTGTCTTCTGGTCCATAAAAAATCTTCGCGAAGTATCAGCAACTGGCACTTGGCAATATGTCAATAGGTTAGTACCAAAATATAATATAAAATGACTAAAAAATGATTATAAAACATCCAAGAGCTCACGGGTCTCGTTGTCGGGCTCGTCGGAGCCCCCCTCCTCTGCTCCACCGTCCCCGCCACCGCGGACATGCTAGGAGCCCCCCAACCCTACCGCAGTGCCCACAACTCCGTTCCATCATCGTCCCTCTGGTGGTTGGCACGGCCTTTGGCCCGCTGGTTTAGGGGGCGGGGCGGTGGCTGATTGCTTGTATCTGCATTGGTATTTCCCTGAATAGGGGAGGATGATGCAGCACATCAACGGTAAGTATTTCCCCCAGTTATGAAACCAAGGTTATCAATCCAGTCGGAGAACCAAGCAACACTATGTAAACAGCACCTGCACACAAATAACAAATACTTGCACCCCAACGTGTAAGAGGGGTTGTCAATCCATCGTCGGTACTGAGATAGATTAAATTGTAAGAGATTGGATAAATAGATCTAGCAAAAACCCAAAAAATAAGTAAAAAGTGCAACAATGTATTTTTGGGTTTTTGGAATAATAGATCTGAAAATAATATGATCGGAAATAGACCCGAGGGCCGTAGATTTCACTACCGGCTTCTCTCGAGAAAATAGAATACGGTGGGTAAACAAATTACTGTTGGGCAATTGATAGAAGAGCAAATAATTATGAGGATATCCAAGGCAATGATCATGTATATAGGCATCACGTCCAATATTAGTAGACTGAAACGATTCTGCATCTACTACTATTACTCCACACATCAACCGCTATCCAACATGCATCTAGTGTATTAAGTTCATAGAGAAACGGAGTAATGCAATAAGAATGATGACATGTGATACGTCTCCAATGTATCTATATTTTTTTATTGTTCCAAGCTGCTATATTATCATTCTAGGATGTTTTACATTCATTTTGTAGCAACTTTATATCATTTTTTGGGACTAACCTATTGACATAGTGCCCAGTGCCAGTTGTTGTTTCTGCTTGTTTTTTACTTCGTAGAATATCAGTACCAAATGAAGTCCAAAGGCCACGAAACTTTTTAGAGATTTTTTTCTGCCTAGAAGACTACTTGGGAGCCAAGGAAGTACCAGAGGGGAGGCCCGTGGGGCCCGCAACACACTAGGGCGCGCCAGAGGCCCCTAGCGCGCCCAGGTGGGTAGTGGGGCCCACGGGAGTCCTCTCCACTGCCTCACAACTCTATAAATACCCAAATATTCTAGAAACCCTAGGGGAGTCAACGAAAAACAATCATATAGTACATAGGTAGGTATGATGGACTCATTGGCACAACTTAGTTTTATGGTATTTGGATGCACAAGTAGTATTCTCACATAGTACAAGGAAATGCTAGCAAATAGATTGAGAAGCAACCAACCAAAAATGAAAACGATCATAAATGAGCATTAAACATAACTAACACCGAATGGTGCACCACAAGTAGGATGTAATTTCATTGCATAACTATTGTCTTTCGTGCTTGCATAGGGAATCACAAACCTTAACACCAATATTCTTACCAAAGCATAATTACTCACCAACATGACTCACATATTACTATCTCCATATCTCAAAACTATTACAAGGAATCAAGTTTTAATATCCAATGATCTTCATGGTAGTTTTTATTATTTCCCTGGATATCTATCGCTTTGGGACTAGTTTCATATATTACCATTGTTTATAACAACCTCTCAAACAAATTTAAGTGACGAACATGAGCATAAATAATTTTTCATCTCTCCAAATAATATAAGTGAAGCATGAGAGAATTTCTTCAAAAAAAGTTACTAACTCTCAAATTGATCTAAGTGAAGCATGAGAGTATTTCTTTCAAAAAATTAAAGCACCACTGTGCTCAAAATGATATAAGTGAAGCACTAGAGCAATTCCATAGCTCAAAAAATTAAAGTGAAGCACATAGGGCAATTCTAACAAATCATAACATCATTATGGATCTCTCAAATAGGTGTGTCCAGCAAGGATGATTGTGACAAACTAAAAAGCGAATCAAGCAAAGACTCATATAATACAAGACGCTCCAAGCAAAACTCATGATATGTGACGGATAAAAATATAGCTCCAAGTAAAATTACCTATGGTCGTTAGAAGAAATTGGGGATGCCTTTCGGGGCATCCCCAAGCTTACTTGATTGGTTATCCTTGCATATTACCTTGGGGTGCCATGGGCATCCCCAAGCTTAGACTCTTTTCACTCCTTATTCCTTCATCCATCGTGATCTCACCCAAAACTTGAAAACTTCAAACACACAAAACTTAACAAAACCTTCGTGAGATCCGTCAGTATAATAAAGCAAATCATCACTTTAAGTACTTTTGAAAACCCATTCATATTTTATTATTGCATTATACCTGCTGTATTATAACTTTACCATGGCTTATACCCCCGATACAATCCATAGATTCATCAAAATAAGCACACAATGCAACAAAAACAGAATCTATCAAAAACATAATAGTCTGTAGTAATCTGGACTCTGGCCATACTTCTATTACTCCAAAACTTCTGAAAAATTAGGACAACATAGGAAATTTGTATATAAATCTTGTGTAAAAAATTCAGAATTCTATCATGCTTCTTTGATTTTTAACAATTCTGCTACTGGGCGCAAAAGTTTCCGGTTTCCAACAAGATCAAGTTAACTATCACCCAACATGATCCTAAAGACTTTACTTGGCACAAACACTAAATAAAACATTAAAAACACAATCATAACAGTAGCATTATTGTGTAAACACAAAAGAACAGAAATAAAAATATAAAAAAATTTATTTTATTCATTGGGTTGCCTCCCAACCAGCTTTCTTTATAGCCATTAAGATAGGCTTAAGATTTCAACGATGCTCATACGAAAGATAATAATTGAAACACAAAGAGAGCATCATGAAACATGTTACAAACACATTTAAGTCTAAATCTCTTCCTATGCTAGGAATTTTTATAAGCAAACAAATTATCAAGACATGAAATATCTAACATACGCAAGCAAGAAGAATAAAACATTAACAATCTCAACATAACGAGAGGTAATTCAGTAACATGAAAATTTCTACATCCATATTTCCCTCTCATAATAATTACATGTGAGATCATATTCAAATTCAATAATATAGCTATCACATAACATATTCTCTACATGATCCACGTGCATGCAAAGTTGACACTCTTCCAAAATAGTTGGATTATCATCCTAGCCCACTTTTATCAAAAAATTCATAACATTGATCGTTCTCCAAAGTAGTGGGATCATTATTACCTATAGTTGGAATTCTTCCAAATCCACTTTCAATATTATTGCAAACACTATTATCAATATCATATTGATCATGGGGCTTAAATAAATTTTCAAGATCATAAGAAGAATCACCCCAATCATGATCATTGCACTAAGTAGTGGACATAGCAAAATTAGCATCCCCAAGCTTGGGGTTTTGCACATTATTAGCGCAGTTGACATTAATAGAATTTGTAATAACATCATTGCAATCATGCTTTTCATTCAAGGAGCTATCGTGAATCACTTTATAATTTTTTTTCTTTTAACACTTCATCACAATTTTCAGATTCATAAATCTCAAGCAAAACCTCATAAAGATAATCTAGTGAACTAAATTCACTAGCGATTGGTTCATCATAATTGGATCTTTTGAAAAGATTAGCAAGTGGACGAGGATCCATATCAATAGTTTTTTAGCAAGCGAAGATGCAAGAAAATAGAAGACACATGGCAACACAAGCAAAGAGGCAAACGGTAAATATTTTTGTATTTTTTTTGCAAAATCGTATTAGAAGTGGGGAAGATGAAAACGAGAGGCAATGACAAACAAATTAATTGCAAGGAGATGAGAGTTTATGCGTAGGAATCTAATGGATGTTGATGATGTCTCCCCAGTAACGGCGCTAGAAATTCTTCCAGATTGCTTTTATCTGCGTTGGTATTTCCCTGAACAGGAGAGGGTGATGCAACACTACAATGGTAAGTATTTCCCTCAGTTATGAAACCAAGGTTATCAATCTAGTAGGAGAACCAAGCAACAATATGTAAACAGCACCTGCACACAAATAACAAATACTTGCAACCCAATGCGTAAGAGGGGTTGTCAATCCCTCCTCAGTATGGAGATAGATTAAATTGTATGAGATTGGATAAATTGATCTAGCAAAAACAAAAAAATTAAAGAAATAAAAAGTGCAGCAAGGTATTTTTGGGTTTTTGGAATAATAGATCTGAAAAAAATATGATAGGAAATAGACTCGAAGGATCGTAGATTTCACTAGTGGCTTCTCTCGAGAAAAAAAATAACATACTATGGGTAAACAGATTACTGTTGGGCAATTGATAGAAGAGCAAATAATTATGACGATATCCAAGGCAATGATCATGTATATAGGCATCATGTCCAAGATTAGTAGACTAACTCCTGCCTGCTGATACGTCTCCGACGTTTTATGAAGTATTCATGCCATGTTTACAACGATTCCATATGATTTTGGTATGATTTGATTAGAACTAACCCGGACTGACGCTTTTTTCAGCAGAACTACCGTGGTGTTGTTTTTGTGCAGAAATAAAAGTTCTCGGAACAAGTTGAAAATTAACGAAGAATTTTTCTAGAAAATATGAAAAATACTGCAACAAAAAGATACGAAAGATGAGTATCGGGGCCACCACAAGGGTGGGGGGTGCCCCCAGGGTGCGCCCCTCGACCTTGTGATCGCCTCGTGGGGCCCCCTGACGTGAAAATGACGCCAGCTCCTCCTATAAATAAAAAAACAAAACAGAAGGGAGATCGGAAGTTCCACCGCCGCAAGCCTCTGTAGCCACGAAAAAACAATCTAGGCCATGTCTGCACCCTGCTGAAGGGGGCCAACATCACCGGAGGCCATGGAGGAGGAAGCCAGAAGGGTTACCATCACCATGGAGGACAAGGACTAGAGGGAGAACCTTTCCCCATCTAAGGGGGAGGCCATGGAGGAGGAAGTACAAAGGGGAGAACCACCCCCTCTCTCTTGGTGGCGCCGGAGTGCCATTGGGGGAACTATCACCGCGGTGATCGTCTTCATAAACATCACCATCCTCATCTCTTTTATGCGGTCCACTCTCCCGCACCCCGTTATAATCCCCTACTTGAACATTGTGCTCTATGCCACATATTATGATCCAATGATGTGTTGCCATCCTATGATGTTTTGAGTAGATTTCTTTTGTCCTATGGGTTGATTGATGATCTAGATTGGTTTGAGTTATATGTTTTATTTTGGTGCTATCCTATGGTGCCTGATAACCCACAAGTATAGGGGATCTCAACAGTTTTCGAGGGTAGCTAGAGTATTCAACACAAATTTATTGATTCGACACAACGGGAGCCAACAAATTTCCTCGAATATTAGCAGCTGAGTTGTCAATTCAACTTGTAGCGACCCGACCTGAGACGGTCAAGTCTCTATGCTTAAGTGTCATCCCTGGATTGGTATGCTGACACACACAGTACTCGAGGATTTATAACAGAGGTAAATCACATGTATGAAATAATGTAAATACTATTACCTCAATCCAAATAGCGGAAGTAACAACAAGGTTGTGGATTCCCATCAACACCAACGGCAAAGTTGAGTGTATAAATCGTAACCCTAACATATCACTTACTCGTCATAAGAATCCTGCAACATGAGACATCGCAGTCACAAAGGGTCTGTACATTGAATGTACTGGCAAATTCACACCATAGGATAATGATGAATAATGGCTATCACTACATGCATATTTGGCTGGTGGAAAAGCTCTATGTTTATAATGTGTTTGCGAAAAGCCAATTTCTCCCTACTACAAAGGAATATATTTTATTTAACTACAAAGTTTTTTTGAAAAACATTGAGAATGGTACCCCCATCTCAATCCCAATTAAAAGTAATTAGCTACCCAACCAATTAATTTAGAGTGATGAGATCCATATGATAATCCAAGAACCAGATACTCAAGATGTCCATAACCGGGGACACGGCTAACCATGATTAGTTTGTACACTCTGTTGAGGTTTGCGCACTTTTCCCCACAAGACACGATCTTCTCCATTGGATTTCTCGCACTACAAGATGTTTGAGAAACGGATAACCGAGACACAGTCTTTCAGTAGTATTTACTCTAACCCCGGGTAGACAGTACCAACCTACACCCCCTACATCTGCTAGTCTACCACTGGAAGAGTTCATGCAACATACTCAACTATGCTAGAGCCCATAATAGCTTGTGGCTGTACACAGAAGTTTCTAGCATGAATAATCTTATGATCCCTTTGAGCCTGTGTGGCGAACCATAGGATGATCACACGTTATATCCCCGGGATCTCCTAGGACAACACTGGTATATCCCCAGGTGTCTGGGCAAGTCCACTGGTATATCCCCAGGGTACCCCTACCAATTCACCTAGATGTGTATTAAAGTTGCCACCTTAAGTTGAACCATTAAGTAAACAATCTCGCATCTGTCATGGAATACACTCAAACCCAATCCACGTCTACGAATATAGCATGGCAATATAAGCATAACGTAAAAGTAACTCCCAGGTTTGAATGCAGGACAATAGGTTCCTACCTCATCAACTACTTCCCAATACCCACATGTTATCAAATCCTAACCATGCAATGTTTGAGGGTTGAAACTAATGCATAAAAACTGGGTAATGAAAAGTATGATCAAAGTGTGAACTTTCCTGTACTATTGATGAAGATGATTTGCACTCATAATTCCTGATAGTTCTACTCATCACACTCCGGTCAATCTATCGTAAGCAAGCAATAATAACCACACATAAGCAATCACTCAAAAGATCGGAAAGAATGAAGAAGTCAATTCTGAAAGCATCAACCAAGCAAATAACCCTTGCAACATAAAACAATTTCTAAAAGTACCAAAATTATGTGAATTTATCCTTATCATAAAGTTTAAGTCAAGAGCTTCGAATAGCAAAAAGAATCAACTAAATCGGAGTTATAAAACTCAAGTTACGATCAAACGAAGTTCAAATACAAATCTGTTTGAATTCAATTTTTAAAACTTTTGAAAGATATGTTTAAGTTGTTTTACTGGATAGAGGGGGTCGTAACGACGAAGTGGGCGTTGGTTTCGTTGGATTTGGACAAACGAGCAAAAAGTTGCGAAGGTTTGAAGAACACGGACTAATCTGTAAAGAAAATAACCACAGATAGGTCCCTGACCGAAATTAAAAAGAAAAAAAAGGAAAATACTAAATAATGAACTTCTGTTACCGAACGCTAACGAACGAATTCGTTCGCTGCGAAGGTATAAACAGCGAACGTTCACTGAATAGGACTAACTAAAAAGGAAGATCGATCTAAAAGGAAAACCAGTTTGGGCTTTTAGCGGTTTTTACCGTTCGGGCGGCTCGTCGGTTCTACGGGGAAAATAGGCGGCGGCGACGGTTGGTAGATCGGCGGCAGCGACGTGCATCCGGCGACGGCGGGCGACGGTGGCTGCGGGGCAGGGTGCGGCAATGGCGGCAGGGCGGCGGCGCGTGCGGGCGGCGTGACAGAAGTGCGGCGGCGGTGGAGTAGCGGCGGCGGCGACAGCGAGATGCGGCGGCGGCGCGAGGCGAAGCGAGGAGAGAGAGGGGGCCGGACCTCGGTTAGGGGGAGGGGAGCCGCGGTGGCGTGGGGAAGGGGCGACCGATGGCGGGGTGGCGCCGGACTCCGGGAGGAGTCCTAGTCGGCGACGACGGGCGAGGCGGCGCGGAGCTGGGCCGCGGCCTGGCAGGGGCTGGGCTGGCCCAGTCGGCGGCGGGGAAACTTAAAAAAAACACAACGAAAAATAAAATAAAGCGAAATAAAATAAAATAGAACCTAGGCATATAATATATCAAAATTTTCAGAAAAACATTTTCTACCAAATGAACATTATTCTAGCTCCAAATAAAATCCACAATAACTCAAATAAAGCAAAGAGTGCAATAAAATCCAATAAAAACCATTTAAAAAATACCAAAATGACTTCAAATTTATTTCTCTCCAATTTTCTAATATAGGGAATCATTTTACCCTATTTTCCATATATTTTATGTTTGGAGAAAAATAATTTGAATAAAACCCAAATAACTCCGAATTGAAAATAATTTCAAAAGGGATTTTTCAATTTGATTCTCCGAAACTCCCAACTCATATTTCATATGTTTTAAAGAAGTCATTTTATCTTCTCTCGTGAAAATCATTGAGTTGCATAAAGTTTCTGAGTTTGAAATATTTTCAAATGAACTTCAAATCTTTTCAAAACCCTTTATCATTTATTTAAATGGAAGAAGTCATATTATCTTCACTCCAGGGTTTTGTGATGAAAAGAATTTGAATTCATGGAGATCAGAAAGCAAAGGTGAAAGCTTGGGAAAGTCCTTTTATTTCCTCTCATTTAACTTCCAAAAGTTTCAAATTTCACTCACTTTCAGTCAATCAATCACACAACAATCAAACAAACAATCAAAACTATTTATTTAATATAACATTCCAAAATTTAGAATTTTGGGATGTTACAAACCTACCACCCTTAAAATGAATCTCGTCCTTGAGATTCAGAAATGCTATAAAGAAATGGGCTTATTTGGGGGTCTTCTCAAAATCCATTGATCGTCTCCAGGGATCTGGGGTGCTACCACCCTTAGAAGCATGGTTACGGTTCCATCAAAACTCATATACTCCATCCTTATCCTTGACAGGGCCGGTCTTCTCGGATCTTTAGTATAATTACTTCTCTGGCTCTTTCGGTAGTGGCATAACATTTTCCTCAATTCTTCTGTCCTTTTATCTTAGTATGGTCCTTCAGAGACTGGGTCTTCTTAGCTTATAGGTCTGGCGCCAATACTAAACAACTATCGATATCTCATGGTGGTTAACAATTTATGGTTTGTCCTGCAGGAAATGGGTCTGGGCTTCATTCTCACCGTATGACCTACGGTTGGCAACAACGGCCTTGAACAAGGGGGAAAATTATCATACCATTCTAAGGCTCAATAAGGTTTTGATCGTCGTTTCTCTAGTGTAGGTAAGTCACTCAGATTTACCATCCCATATAACAAAGCGAATAACAAGAGTAAGTCGGTATGGTGATCAATCCATCCTGCACCCAAATCATTAACTTGTATATGGTTTAGCGAATATCACAGTCTAACACTCGGTCTTCCTCACCAGCATTGTAGAACATCTCTTGTCGATGAACCAAGCTCGGAAAAAAAATCATTTATTCTGCAAGCCAAACAAACATCTATCGTTCCTTCACAACTCTCAGGTTTTGCGCAACTCCTATGAAATCGTCTATCGATAAAATCGTAACTCCTTCCAGGGTTTTTCCTTTAGCAAGAATGTGCTTGCTTCTTGGCAGGTCTTGGGGCCTGTGGGTTATGGCCCATCTCATCACTTGTAAGCGTTGAACTCATCATCGGGGCAACTGATCATTATTCCAACATCGAGCTTCCTAGCATTCTTAAATCCATCCAATTGTCTCTCTTCCTTCTATTGGCACCAAACTAAGACGTGATACTCAGACTCATCATGGACTTACAGTTGCTCCATATTATCAACCTACTACCTCCTTTACATCCAATAATACTTCATACATTCCTACTCTTGGGGTATCCCACATATCGAGACCAAACTCATACTTATTTTGTCCGAAGTCCACTCCGTGGAATGTCATTAACTTCTCCAGGGGTCAAGTGTCCTCACAGGGGTACTACCACCTTTAAAATGCTCCAATTCTTCAATAGACCATATTTCTCATATCCTCAAAAATGGTCAAAATCTTTCTTCATAGAGTATTAAGTCATAAAAATCCAATTCAATAGCCGTGATAGTAACTTTATTGATTCTCAAATTATTACCATCTCCTGCATTTCCATTACATGCCTCAACTCAACACCTCAATAATAAAAGTTGTTCCCACTACTACTACTACTACTATATTTCTTCTGTTGCAAACTCAACTAATTATCACAAGTCTCCTTCTCCTTGGGACAATCTCTGGCAAAGTGCCCTGCTTCATTACATCGAAAACATATTACTTCCGATAAGTCTCGTGGTTTCCTTATGACTACATGGCCTCCTTGGGTCCTCGGATTCCTTTTTGGGCAACTGCTGAAGTAGTGCCCTGACTCCTTGCACCTGAAATAGGTGATCTCACTCAGGTCCTTCCTGGAATCCAATCTATGTCTCTTCCTGGACTTTTCCATTCCAATCAGGGCTTCTATTTCCTGTGGGTCATACAACTTCTCCAGACATGGAAAGCATTGCAGCAAGCCAATAATATTGTTTAGATCAAAACTATTCATTTGGATATATAAGATCTTGACAGAATCTAACACCATTGATAGGCTATCCATGGAGAAACTCTTCATCGAGCATAGCACATAATATTAGTACAAAACGTGTACTCCGAGATGATATATAACTTATGCGCAGAAATTTAAAATGCGGCTTATGGTTACAAGTGTAGAGGATAATATAAAGTACCTGAAGAACTATGGAGCCAAACACCATACTGAAATGAGCACAGAGATCATGTATTACACCCAAGGTCTCCAGTTTAGGCACAGAGAGGACGGTTATTTGCGACAGTGAATAACTAGAATCAAGGATCAACCTTTGAAGTGAAGGGGCATCTTGGATGATGAGCTGCCTTCCGTAAAAAATCGAATTCTTACAAGGTTAGGCGACTTTATTTGGAGAAACCGATTCTAACTGTGAAAACAAGCACCAAGCACTCCAGGGCAGGGCAACTGGAGTGGATGATGTTGTGCAATGAGGCCTCCGATATACGAACCCGCATAAGTGAAAGTTTCTTGAGAAATGGGAGTCGAAGGTTTAGTACCAGATTGTCTGGTAGGTAGCACAACACAAAGGTGGCAGTGTGGAGAGAGGAGGAAAACCGCGAGATGGACATCGGTGCTGAGGGCACAGGTACATGGCGTTCGGTATCTGGTAGGTGATTTCTAGGGGAATAGTAGAACTCAAGCCGCGGTAGTTCTGTGAATTCAGGGGATTTCAGCCAGGCGTCCATCGTGCAGAGCATCGTATGCTTGCTCAGGTAGCATGACAGGATGTATAGGCTTTGAACGGAGCCCTGGTGGGAGGAGATGATGGCTCTGGGGATTTCAAAATCATTGAAGAGAGATAGATGACGACAATCGAGATTAAGGGGCACGACGCGCCATAGAGGGTGCCACCAAATTGAGAGAACTTGGGTGCGGCAGCAATCCTTGGTGGGGAGAAGAGAGATGATCTCCCCAAGGGCGTTGTTTGGGAGATCACCGATGCGGTCCACCCAAGATTCTACGACTTCCTAGGATCCGGTGGGGGCGGGGTCGCCACTTCTTCCCACGCTGCCGGGTGCGGGATCTACAATAGGTGTCGCCGCTGGCGGGAGCCTCATCTTCTTGGTGTTGAGGACAGCCGACTCCATTTTCCTTGAGGGCGTCGCGTCGCGCTCACGGATTTGGGCGAAGTAACGAATGGCGAGCCTAGTTGTAGTGTGAGTGAAAAAGAAGGGGAGCTGGGGGTTTTCTGTTGTAGTGAGGAAGAAGGGGAGTTGGGGTTTTCTGTAGGAGTGAGGTGAGGAATTTGGGGGTACTAGTGGAGCGAGCTGACGTGAGGTGGGTGGGAGTGAGGAGGAAGAAGAGCACCCAGGTTTTTTTGGGGGGCAGTGTGCTGGGTGTGTGTAGCGCCTCTCATTAAGTAAATATGTGGGATTTTGAATTGATTTTATTATTTACTAGGGTGGATGTGCTGTTTTGTCTTGGGCCCAGAGAAACAATTACTACTAGTACAGTGGAGACACTCTACAGCTGTAACGCCCTCAATGCGGCTATATCTCCTACGTGTCGAAGCGCGACTTAGAGGCATAACCGCATTGAAAGCAATGTCGGAAGTAAGGTAAGCTTCACAACATCCCATGTAAATAGATAAAAGGGGGAAAGGTACATAGTTGTCTTACACTCGCCACGTCACACAAATACATGAATAACATTACAATCATCCAATACACTCATGGTCCGCCTACGGTACCAAAATAAAAGATCAACCCCCACATGCGACACTGTCCCCGATCGCCCCAACTGGGCACCACTACTGATCATCAGGGAAAGACACATAGTAACGGCGAGAGTCTTCGTCGAACTCCCACTTGAGCTCAAGCGCGTCATCTGGAACGGTATCGTCGGTCCCTGCATCTGGTTTGGAAGGAATCTGTGAGTCATGGGGACTCAGCAATCTCGCACCCTCGCGATCAATACTATTTAAGCTTATAGGTAAGGCAAGGTAATATGTGGAGCTGCAGCAAGCGACTAGCATATATGGTGGCTAACCTGTTCACAAAAGAGAGCGAGAAGAGAAGGCAAAGCACGAACGAAGAACTATGATCAAGAAGTGATCCTATAACAACCTACGTCAAACATTACTCCAACACCGTGTTCACTTCCCGGACTCCACCGAGAAGAGACCATCACGGTTACACACGCGGTTGATTCATTTTAATTGAGTTAAGATTCATGTTATCTACAAGCGGAAATTAACAAATTCCCATCTACCCATAACCGCAGGCACGGCTTTTGAAAGTTCAAATCCCTGCAGGGGAGTCCCAACTTAGCCCATCACAAGCTCTCACGGTCAACGAAGGATATTCCTTCTCCCGAGACATTCCGATCAGACTCGGTATCCCGGTTCTACAAGACAACCTCGACAATGGTAAAACAAGTCCAGCAACACCGCCCGAATGTGCTGACAAATCCTGATAGGAGCTGCACATATCTCGTTCTCAGGGCACACTCAGATGAGCCAGACGTCGGGTAGGCCAGCCCAGAGTTGCCCCTGGTAGCCCCGGACATCGCTCAGTTGTACCAACACTTAGAGAAACACTGGCCCGGGGGGGGTGGTTAAAATAAAGATGACCCTTGAGTCCGCGAAACCCAAGGGAAAAAGGCTAGGTGGCAAATGGTAAAACCAATGTTGGGCATTGCTGGAAGAGTTTTATTCAAGGCGAACTATCAAGGGGTTCCCATTATAACCCAACCACGTAAGGAACGCAAAATCTGGGAACATAACACCAATATGACGGAAACTAGGGCGGCAAGAGCGGAACAAAACACTAGGAAAAAGGCCGAGCCTTCCACCCTTTACCAAGTATATAGGTGCATTAAGATAACAAGATAATATAGTGATATCCCAACAATAAACAATGTTCCAACAAGGAACGATCTCCAATCTTCACCTGCAACTAGCAACGCTATAAGAGGGGCTGAGCAAAGCGGTAACATGGCCAATCAACAGTTTGCTAGGACATGGTGGGTTAGAGGTTTGACATGGCAATTTGGGAGGCACGATAAGCAAGTGGTAGGTATCGTAGCATAGGCATAGCAAAAGAGCGAGCATCTAGCAAGCAAAGATAGAAGTGATTTCGAGGGTATGATCATCTTGCCTGCAAAGTTATCAGAGTTGACTTGATCCTCGTAAGCAAACTCCACGGGCTCCTCGTTAGCGAACTCTTCTCCCGGCTCTACCCAAACAAGACAAACAAGCAAAAGGAACACAATCAACCACGTGCACTGCTCAAACAAACATGATGCAAACATTGTATGCTATGCGGGATGCGATATGTGATGCATATGCAAGATTTGACAAGTAATGATTGAACCTGGCCTCAACTTGGAAATCCAAGAGTGCCACTGGAAAG
The DNA here is from genome assembly GCF_056163025.1 of Triticum urartu. Lineage (NCBI taxonomy): Eukaryota > Viridiplantae > Streptophyta > Magnoliopsida > Poales > Poaceae > Triticum > Triticum urartu. The sequence continues at coordinate 564,966,654 of NC_141875.1, forward strand.
GTGAGGTGATTTCGGTTGAAATCGATATAAAGATCACCAGAATCGGATGCACGGTTTGGAAATGGCAAGCAAAACAAATATGGCATCGGTCTGCGATAACCAACAAGTAGCCATCTAAAAGCATCAAGATAATTATGCTACAGCACCCAAACATGACAAAAAAATACATGGCAGGGATCCACTCATGATGCTTGACAAAATATGAACACTTATCTACGGCTAATTCATCCATTAACAGGTTCAAACAAGCATGGCAAAAGTGCAATTGATAACAGGTTTCAGACTTAGTGAAATAACATAAGTCTAGAATTTTAACATCAGGTAGCACACTTTGGAGCATGAAAAACTATATGCTACAGGAACTTTAAATGGCAAAGCAAGACATGTCATGAAGCTACTCAAAGCACTTAACAAAAGTCCCTTAGTGACCTTGAGCCAAAAGGGATCAGAAAAAACAATTGCAAGCATGTGAACATGGCAAAAACATAATCAGATTACAGACTTAGTGAAAAACTGGAGCATGCAAATCTGTTAACGAGTAGGCATGTTCACGAGCTCGATGCACTCACTACAGAGCATGGCATGACAATCTAAGAATACACCCATCAAGAATACATGGCATAGAAGCTAGACATGGCAAGAACAACAACATAGCATGCACGGATCAATAACAACATCCTCGGCTAAATCGCTAACAAGTCAACAATCTGCCAGGATTCACGAAATAGCAAAAGTAAATCTCGATTGACTCAAGCTAGGGTGCTCCATAATTGCAAACAAAGGCATGGATGGATAGAGCACCACAATGTTAACAAATCATCCTTACTGATCATCCTCAAAAGAGGCACGGATCACTAGGAAACAACATGAACATATGGCATATTGACAAAAAATCAGATCAAGGACTTAGAGAAATTCTAAGTCCCTGAAATCAACATTACCGATTACGCTACTTTGCAAGCTTGTGCTAGTCACCACACATATCAAAAAAATACATGGTAAGCACCTCTATAAAGATGGCATGGCATATAACAAAACTCATGTAGAGCTCAGGAGCATATCATGCACACAATAATCATGGCAAAAATGACAAATATCTATTTGATGAAATAGATCTGACAATTATATCACATAGCTATCTTCCAACAGCATTTCGGGCATCAAGCTGAGCTCAAATGAAAATGATGCAATGAGATGAAATGATGTACTCTCTGTGATGAACATTTTGATATGCTACACGCCCAAAACGGAGCCACGGATGAAAAGTTACGACATGATGAAGTTGCCTAAAAATACTGAAAAAACTGGGGACTTAGAGAAACGAAAGTCAACCTAGGGTTTCCTCTCAGAGCTGGATCGGGGCGGCACATTTCCCGAGGATCGCCGGAGGAAGCACTGTTCACCGGAGGGGCTCGGGTCGCCGGACTTGGAGGTTTCAGAGGGGAGGAGAGGCCGGGGCGGCGCCGACATTGAGCGGGAGCTCCGGGCGGCGAGGTCTGCGCGACGGGGCGGCGACCGAGGCGGAGGAGCGGGGCGGTGCGGCGGAGTCCGGCGATGGCCAGAGTGCAGGGTCGCGGCGGAGCACGGCGCCGGCGCGAAAGAGGAAGAGCGGCGCGGGCGGTACGACAGAACGGGCCGTGAGGGGCTTCCCGCGGGCCTCGGCAGGCCTCGGGCGGCGCGACGAACTGGGGACCCGCCCGGGACACGTGGCGCGCCCTGGTTCGTCGCGGGCGGCAGCGGCGACTTGTCCGGCCGGCACGGACGTGTCCGGCGCGGCGCGGTGGAAGAGGAGCTAGGTTAGGGTTGTTTTGGATCTGGAATTTTTGAGGGAGATGCTATTTTATAGGTAGAGGGATCTAGGAAGCTCCAAATGAGGTGCGGTTTGCGGCCACGCGATCATGATCGAACGCTCTAGATGATAGAAGGGGTTTAGGTGGATTTTGGGCCAGTTTGGAAGGGTGTTGGGCTGCAACACACACGAGGCCTTCTCGGTCCCTCGGTTAACCGTTGGAGTATCAAACGAAGTCCAAATGGTACGAAACTTGACAGGCGGTCTACCGGTAGTAAACCAAGGCCTCTTGGCAAGTCCTGGTCCAATCCGGAAATGTTTAACCCCCACACACGAAAAGAGGTAGAAAGGACCACCGGAGGAGATAGGAGCGCCGGAATGCAAAACGGACAACGGGGAAAATGCTCGGATGCATGAGACGAACACGTATGCAAATGCAATGCACATGATGACATGATATGAGATGCATGACAAAGGCAAAAACACACGGAGACAAAAACCCGAACCCGAGGAAAATAAAATAACTTAGCGCTGGAAATGGCAAGAGTTGGAGTACATATAAGGTAAATTACATCTGGGGTGTTACAACACTCCACCACTATGAAAGGATCTCGTCCCGAGATCTAGGACTGGAAAAACGCCGGGTACTCAGAACGGAGGTGATCCTCGTGTTCCCAGGTGGCTTCATGGTCGGAATGGTGTGACCACTTGACTTTGAGGAATTTGATTGACTTATTGCGAGTCTTGCGTTCAGTCTCTTCAAGAATAGTAACTAGGTGCTCACGATAAGAGAGGTATTCTTGGAGATCAATGTCTTCAAAGTTGACGGTGCGGTCAGGGGTCTTGAAGCACTTGCGGAGCTGAGAGACATGGAACACGTTGTGCACATTTGCAAAGTTTGAAGGAAGCTCGAGGTGATAGGCGAGATCGCCTCTCTTGCTGACGCTCTTGAAAGGACCCACGTATCTAGGGGCAAGCTTCCCTTTGATACCGAAGCGACGAGTACCTTTCATTGGAGAGACGCGGAGGTAAACATGGTCTCCGATCTCGAAAGCCAAATCACGATGCTTACTATCATAGTAGCTCTTCTGGCGCGATTGCGCTGCTTTGAGGTTATCACGAATGACTTTGCACATTTCCTCTGCCTCTGTGATCAAGTCATTTCCAAGAAGTTGACGTTCACCGGTCTCTGACCAGTTAAGAGGAGACGACACTTCCTGCCATAGAGAATTTCGAATGGGGCCTTGCCCGAACTTGCTTGAAAACTGTTGTTGTAGGAGAACTCGGCATATGGAAGACAATCTTCCCACTTCATACCGAAGGAGATAACGCAAGCCCTGAGCATATGTTCGAGAATCTGATTGACACGCTCGACTTGACCGCTAGTTTGAGGATGAAAAGCTGTGCTGAAGCGGATGTTGGTGCCCATGGCCTTCTGAAAAGAATCCCAAAACTTGGAGGTAAAGATGCTGCCACGGTCTGAAGAGATCAACTACGGAATGCCGTGCAGGGAGACAATTTGAGAGGTATAAAGCTCTGCCAATTGAGCTGCTGTGATAGACTCTTTGATAGGCAGAAAGTGAGCCACTTTGGTGACTTTGTCGATGACAACGAATATAGCATCATTGCCACGCTTGGACTTTGGAAACCCAGTCACGAAGTCCATCTCAATGTGGTCAAACTTCCATTCTGGAATGGCAAGAGGTTGGAGGAGACCAGCTGGTCGTTGGTGTTCTGCCTTCACTCTTCTGCAGACATCACATTCATTCATGAACTGAGCAATCTAGTGCTTCATTCGAGTCCACCAATAAGCCTGCTTGAGGTCCTGGTACATCTTCGTACTCCCAGGGTGGATGGAGAGGAGTGAATTGTGAGCCTCGTTCATAATGACTTCACGAAGGTCACCTTTAGGCACAACAATGCGATCCTTGAAGAAGAGAGTATCCTTGTCATCAAGGCGATAGCACTTGTACTTGGGGTTGACTCTTGGCAATCCCAATCTTCACCTTCTTCACCATAGCATCAAGAAGTTGAGCCTCGCGAATCTGATCTTCCAAAGTAGGAGAGACTTGAAGGTTGGCGAGGAAACCTTGACGAACAACTTGCAGATTGAGTTTGCGGAAAGCTTCACAAAGCTCGGGTTGGTAAGGCTTGAGAATTAGACTATTGCAGTAAGCCTTCCTGCTCAATGCGTCAGCAATCACATTGGACTTTCCTGGAGTATATTCGATGCTCGGATTATACTCTTGAATCATTTCGACCCAACGAGTCTGCCTGAGGTTGAGATTAGGCTGAGTGAAGATGTACTTGAGACTCTTGTGGTCAGTGAAGATGTCCACTTTTCTTCCCAATAAGAGATGTCTCCAAGTCAAAAGAGCATGCACAACTGCCGCCAACTCGAGGTCATGAGTGGGGTAGTTCTTCTCGTTGGGCTTCCACTGGCGAGAGGTATAAGCCACAACTTTCTTCTCTTGCATCAACACTGCACCAAGACCTTAAAGAGAGGAATCGCAGAAGACCTCGAACGGTTTGGATTCATCAGGAGGAGTCAGAACTGGAGCAGTGACCAATTTCTCTTTCAAAGTGTTGAAAGCGATGTCACATTCCGGAGACCAAACATACTTGACGTGCTTCTGGAGAAGGTTGGAAAGAGGCTTCGTGATCTTTGAAAAGTTCTCAACGAACCTTCGACAGTAGCTTGCGAGACCAAGGAAGCCGCGGAGTTGCTTCACGTTCTGAGGTGGTTCCCAATTCACAATTGCAGACACCTTCTCGAGATTCACCTCTATGCCCTTGGCAGAGATGATATGCCCAAGATAGAGAACCTCATCGAGCCAAAACTCGCACTTTGAGAACTTGGCGTAGAACTGATGTTCTCTAAGCTTATCGAGCACCAAACGCAAGTGCTTGGCATGATCTTCCTTGTTCTCCGAAAAGACCAGAATGTCACCGAGGTAGACCAAGACGAAGTCATTTGTGTAGGCGTTGAAGATGAAGTTCATCATGCGAGAGAAAGTCGGAGGAGCGTTGACGAGGCCAAAAGACATGACAGTGTATTCATATGAACCATAGCTTGTTCTGAAAGCCGTCTTGGGAATATCTTGCTCATGGATTCGAATCTGGTGATAGCCCATACGGAGATCAAGCTTGGAGAATACTTGAGCACCTTTGAGTTGTTCAAACAGCTCGTTGATGTTGGGAAGTGGGTACTTGTTCTTAATAGTCTTCTTGTTCAATGGACGGTAGTCAACACAAAGTCGGTCCGTTCCATCCTTCTTCTTCACAAAAAGAACTCCACAACCCCACAGAGAAGAACTAGGTCGGATGAGACCCATTCGCTCTTGAATATCGATTTGGTTCTTCAGCTCCTTCAACTCTTCAGGTCCAAGCTTGTAAGGACGTTTGCAAACAGGTTCCGTGCCAGGCTCAAGATCAATGACGAATTCAACTGGCCGGTGCGGAAGCATTCCTGGAAGCTCTTCTGGAAAGACGTTTTGATATTCGCAAACGACTGGAATTTGAGAGATGGCATCCAGTTCACCCTTCTCATTGAGAGAAAACAGATGGATGGTATCATCACGAGCGGCAAGACAATTACATCCTCAGACGAATGAGTCAATTGAATCTGCCTGGCAGCACAATCAAGCTGAGCCTTGTGCTTAGAAAGCCAATCCATTCCGAGAATAAGATCAATATCCGAGTTACCAAGGACCACTGGAGAGGATAGAAACTTGTAGTCTCCCAACGTGATAGTAACATCCGGGGCCATAGCGCTTGCATTCATGAATTTACCCGGAGAAACAACGGATAACTGTCTAGGCAATTCTTGTAGAGGCAACTCATGCTTAGAAACAAATGGTCTCGAGATGAAACAATGCGATGCACCAGTGTCAAAAAGAACTTTTGCGGGAATATCATTAACAGGAAGGTTACCCATGATGACATCTGACGAGTCCTCTGCCTGAGCTGCATTCATCAAGTTGACCTTAGCAGACTTGGGGTTATGCTTGACCACAGCTATACTTGCCGATCTCACAGGAGGAGGAGGAGGGAGACGCCTCTGATTGAAGCATTTGTTGGCATAGTGACCCTTCTGTTGGCACTTGTTGCACGTGACCTCTGAAAGCGGACGGTGATACGGAGCACTCGATCTTGGAGCTTGAGACGAAGTCTTGTTCTGAAAGCCAGGGTTGGGTGGGTGGGAAGATCCACTGCCACCTTTGCTCTTCTGCTGATAAGGCTGACGGAACGGAGGAGGAGGAAGCCAATACTTCTACTGCTTAGCCACTTGAGTTGAGGAAGAAGGAGTAGCATCTCTGACTCGCTTCTTGGAAGCATCACACTTCAGCTGAGCAGTCTCTTGCTTCATTGCCATGTTGTAAAACTCATCGTACCTCTTGGGCTCAAAGAGGACAAGAGCTAGTTGGATTTCTTCTCTAAGACCACCCCTGAACTGATATATCATGCTCTTCTCGTCAGGGACGTCCTGCTTAGCAAAACGGGCGAGCTTCTGAAACATCTTGTTGTACTCGTAGACAGACATAGAGCCTTGCTTCAGGTTGCAGAATTCCTCACGCTTGCTTTCAGCCACGCTCTGAGGAATATGATGAGCTTTGAAGTCTTGACGGAATTCATCCCAGGTAATCACACGGCCTCCTCTGGAATCTTTGTACTGCTGAAACCATTCTGCAGCTTGGTCTTTGAGTTGGAAGGAAGTGAACTTGACAAAGTCCTCAGGCCTGACGTTACTGCACTCGAAATGCTTGCATATGTCCACGAGCCAATCATCAGCGTCTGTTGCCTCAACACAATTGTTGAAGGTCTTTGGCTGGTTAGCAAGGAACTGGTTGAGTGTAGCAAAATGATTCTGATTGTTGCCTTGACCCTGGTTCCCTTGGTTGCGCTCTTGAAGAAGTTGCATGATCAGCTGCGTGCTTGCATTGGTAGCGGCCATCACAGCTTGCCATGCCTCCGGAGGTGGAGGTGGTGGTGGCGGATCAGGATTTGGAGTCGTGCGCATTGGAGGAGCCATCCTAAAGAGGTTGATGTCCATTAGCACATTGACAGACAAATATTGAAGCTGAATCAAACGGGTTGAAATTGCAACATATAGTCTTCACATCCGAACAAAATGAACGAATGCATTCCAATTGAAATGGTCACATATCCATAAATTGAGAAGCCACTTAGAATTTAGGTAGAAGAATAAAACCAACAAGGTACGGAACAAGAACGAATACTCGGTAAAGATCACCCAATCTCAAACCAAATATCCGTGGAAGAAGAACTAGAGCTACAAGAATTCCCACCTATGAATCTCCCGAACCTTTCCGGTTATGCAATCAGGTGTTGGGGATACAGCGGAAGCATAATAACTCACCCAAATCTAGCAAATCCTACATCCAGCTGTATCCATCCTTCAACACATAACCGAGAAAAACTTCGGAAATCATCTACCTCAACCTTCGAAAAGCATCCGTTATACAAGTTATGGCAATACTCCCGAACTCCCGCCCTAGTACTGGGTGGCGTCGAGGTTATCTCACCAACAACTGCATAAAAGAGATTTTCAATGTCGGCGAACCTAAACTCAGGTATTCAAGAACTGCAACGATAAAATTGTGACGACAACACCACGGAGCTCAACTCCCCGGGACACTGCCACAACCCCTAAATGACAGGAGGCACCAAGAACAATGTTCTCGTCACAAATCGATCGGAACGATTCCAAGATACCCGCGTGATCCTAAATTTTTTTTAGTGAAATTTGAGAAGAGAAGAGTCAAAACTCTACGTCAGGATGCCTCACCAGAGCGATGAAGGGACTGGGGAGTAAAAAGAATTCCTAACTCTCTGATATATAATTCCTAAATGACTCAAAACATTTTTCTAGACTCGACAACGCCAGCTATTCGATCAAGCAGGGGGGCTCCTAAGGTCGGGGAATGCTCAGATTACCAACTTGTAACGCCCTCGATGCGGTTATATCTCCTACGTGTCGAAGCACAACTTAGAGGCATAACCGCATAGAAAGCAATGTCGCAAGTAAGGTAATCTTCACAACATCTCATGTAAATAGATAAAAGGGGGAAAGGTACATAGTTGGCTTACACTCGCCACGTCACACAAATACATGAATAACATTACAATCATCCAATACACTCATGGTCCGCCTACGGTACCAAAATAAAAGATCAACCCCCACATGCGACACTGTCCCCGATCGCCCCAACTGGGCACCACTACTGATCATCAGGGAAAGACACATAGTAACGGCGAGAGTCTTCGTCGAACTCCCACTTGAGCTCAAGTGCATCGTCTGGAATGGTATCGTCGGTCCCTGCATCTGGTTTGGAAGGAATCTGTGAGTCACGGGGACTCAGCAATCTCGCACCCTCGCGATCAAGACTATTTAAGCTTATAGGTAAGGCAAGGTAATATGTGGAGCTGCAGCAAGCGACTAGCATATATGGTGGCTAACCTGTTCGCAAAAGAGAGCGAGAAGAGAAGGAAAAGCACGAACGAAGAACTATGATCAAGAAGTGATCCTATAACAACCTACGTCAAACATTACTCCAACACCGTGTTCACTTCCCGGACTCCACCGAGAAGAGACCATCACGGTTACAAACGCGGTTGATTCATTTTAATTAAGTTAAGATTCATGTTATCTACAACCGGACATTAACAAATTCCCATCTGCCCATAACCGCGGGCACGGCTTTCAAAAGTTCAAATCCCTGCAGGGGAGTCCCAACTTAGCCCATCACAAGCTCTCACGGTCAACGAAGGATATTCCTTCTCCCAAGACATTCCGATCAGACTCGGTATCCTGGTTCTACAAGACAACCTCGACAATGGTAAAACAAGTCCAGCAACACCGCCCGAATGTGCCGACAAATCCCGATAGGAGCTGCACATATCTCGTTCTCAGGGCACACTCAGATGAGCCAGACGTCGGCTAGGCCAGCCCAGAGTTGCCCCTGGTAGCCCCGGACAACGCTCAGTTGTACCAACACTTAGAGAAGCACTGGCCCCGGGGGGGGGGGGGGGGGGGGGGTTAAAATAAAGATGACCCTCGAGTCTGCGAAACCCAAGGGAAAAAGGCTAGGTGCCAAATGGCAAAACCAATGTTGGGCATTGCTGGAAGAGTTTTATTCAAGGCGAACTGTCAAGGGGTTCCCATTAAAACCCAACCGCGTAAGGAACGCAAAATCCGGGAACATAACACCAATATGACGGAAACTAGGGCGGCAAGAGTGGAACAAAACACTAGGCAAAAGGCCGAGCCTTCCACCCTTTACCAATTATATAGGTGCATTAAGATAACAAGATAATATAGTGATATCCCAACAATAAACAATGTTCCAACAAGGAACGATCTCCAATCTTCACCTGCAACTAGCAACGCTATAAGAGGGGCTGAGCAAAGCGGTGACATAGCCAATCAACGGTTTGCTAGGACATGGTGGGTTAGAGGTTTGACATGGCAATTTGGGAGGCATGATAAGCAAGTGGTAGGTATCGTAGCATAGGCATAGCAAAAGAGCGAGCATCTAGCAAGCAAAGATAGAAGTGATTTCGAGGGTATGATCATCTTGCCTGCAAAGTTATCAGAGTTGACTTGATCCTCGTAAGCAAACTCAATGGGCTCCTCGTTAGCGAACTCGTCTCCTGGCTCTACCCAAACAAGACAAACAAGCAAAAGGAACACAATCAACCACGTGCAATGCTCAAACAAACATGATGCAAACATGGTATGCTATGCGGTATGCGATATGTGATGCATATGCAAGATTTGACGAGGAATTATTGAACCTGGCCTCAACATGGAAATCCAAGAGTGCCACTGGAAAGGTGAGGTGATTTCGGTTGAAATCGATATAAAGATCACCGGAATCGGATGCACGGTTTGGAAATGGCAAGCAAAACAAATATGGCATCGGTCTGCGATAACCAGCAAGTAGCCATCTAAAAGCATCAAGATAATTATGCTACAACACCCAAACATGACAACAAAATACATGGCAGGGATCCACTCATGATGCTTGACAAAATATGAACACTTATCTACGGCTAATTCATCCATTAACAGGTTCAAACAAGCATGGCAAAAGTGCAATTCATAACAGGTTTCAGACTTAGTGAAATAACATAAGTCTAGAATTTTAACATCAGGTAGCACACTTTGGAGCATGAAAAACTATATGCTACAGGAACTTTAAATGGCAAAGCAAGACATGTCATGAAGCTACTCAAAGCACTTAACAAAAGTCCCTTAGTGACCTTGAGCCAAAAGGGATCAGAAAAAACAATTGCAAGCATGTGAACATGGCAAAAACATAATCAGATTACAGACTTAGTGAAAAACTGGAGCATGCAAATCTGTTAACGAGTAGGCATGTTCACGAGCTCGATGCACTCACTATAGAGCATGGAATGACAATCTAAGAATACACCCATCAAGAATACATGGCATAGAAGCTAGACATGGCAAGAACAACAACATAGCATGCACGGATCAATAACAACATCCTCGGCTAAATCGCTAACAAGTCAACAATCTGCCAGGATTCACGAAATAGCAGAAGTAGATCTCGATTGACTCAAGCTAGGGTGCTCCATAATTGCAAACAAAGGCATGGATGGATAGAGCACCACAATGTTAACAAATCATCCTCAAAAGAGGCACGGATCACTAGGAAACAACATGAACATATGGCATATTGACAAAAAATCAGATCAAGGACTTAGAGAAATTCTAAGTCCCTGAAATCAGCATTACCGATTACGCTACTTTGCAAGCTTGTGCTAGTCACCACACATATCACAAAAATACATGGTAAGCACCTCTGTAAAGATGGCATGGCATATAACAAAACTCATGTAGAGCTCAGGAGCATATCATGCACACAATAATCATGGCAAAAATGACAAATATCTATTTGATGAAACAGATCTGACAATTATATCACATAGCTCTCTTCCAACAGCATTTCGAGCATCAATATGACCTCAAATGAAAATAATGCAATGAGATGAAATGATGTACTCTCCGAGACGAACATTTTGATATGCTACACGCCCAAAACAGAGCCACGGACGCAAAGTTACAACATGATGAAGTTGCCTACAAATACTGCAAAACTCGGGACTTAGAGAAACGACAGTCAACCTAGGGTCTCCTCTCAGATCTGGATCGGGGCGGCACATTTCCCGAGGATCGCCGGAGGAAGCACTGTTCACCGGAGGGGCTCGGGTCGCCGGACTTGGAGGTTTCCGAGGGGAGGAGAGAGCGGGGCGGCGCCGGCGTTGAGCGAGAGCTCCGGGCGGCGAGGTCTACGCGGCGGGGCGACGACCGAGGCGGAGGAGCGGGGCGGTGCGGCGGAGTCCGGCGATGGCCAGAGTGCAGGGTCATGGCGGAGCGTGGCGCCGGCGCGGAAGAGGAAGAGCGGCGCGGGCGGCGCGACAGAACGGGCCGCGGGGGGCTTCCCGCGGGCCTCGGCGGGCCTCGGGCGGCGCGGCGAACTGGGGACCCGCCCAGGACACGTGGCGCGCCCTGGTTCGTCGCGGGCGGCGGCGGCGACTTGTCCGGCCGGCACGGACGTGTCCGGCGCGGCGCGGTGGAAGAGGAGCTAGGTTAGGGTTGTTTTGGATCCGGAATTTTTGAGGGAGATGCTATTTTATAGGTAGAGGGAGCTAGGAAGCTCCAAATGAGGTGCGGTTTGCGGCCACGTGATCGTGATCAAACGCTCTAGATAATAGAATGGGTTTAGGTGGGCTTTGGGCCAGTTTGGAAGGGTGTTGGGCTGCAACACACACGAGGCCTTCTCAGTCCCTCGGTTAACCGTTGGAGTATCAAACGAAGTCCAAATGGTACGAAACTTGACATGCGGTTTACCGGTAGTAAACCAAGGTCGCTTGGCAAGTCTCGGTACAATCCGGAAATGTTTAACCCCCACACATGAAAAGAGGTAGAAAGGACCACCGGAGGAGATAGGAGCGCCGGAATGCAAAACGGATAACGGGGAAAATGCTTGGATGCATGAGACGAACACGTATGCAAATGCAATGCACATGATGACATGATATGAGATGCATGACAAAGGAAACAACACACGGAGACAAAAACCCGAACCTGAGGAAAATAAAATAACTTAGCGCCGGAAATGGCAAGAGTTGGAGTACATATAAGGTAAATTACATCCGGGGTGTTACAACAGCTACCCAGAAAAACAATTACTACTAGTGCAGTGGACACACTACCGCTTTTGGTTCCTCCTAGGTCATCGAAACGTCTCCCTCTACTAAATGTCATTTTACTTTTGTTGACCAACATGCGGGCCATGCTGCGTGCGGGCTCAAATGTCATCCACCAAATTAGAAGGAAGTATGTAGGCGGAGAGTCACCCCGGTCATAGCACGGCAGTTACGAGCCGTCGTATCACAAAACCCCACCTCCCAGCAGTCTAAGTTTCATGAACGAAGCAACCATCATTTCACTCTTCACTGAATCCCCTTCTCCCTCACCGTCTTCAAGAAAGCCAACACTCGCATCTGGCACTATTCTTTTCTCCCAACGAAGGTAAGGTAAGTGGATCCGTGATATTGATATATTTTTGTTTAGAGAAAAAAAGAACTTTTGCAAAGCAGTAACCGATCCTCACTCTCTTTTTGTTTCATTGTCATTGTGATTGTGTTTTCCTTTCAGTGGTCTCCTAGTATTCGTCAGTTTCATGATGGACCAAGGAGAACCAGGCAAAGCTCTGCCAATATTGGAGCAGACGCAGGAGGCTGATCCCCACGAGATAGAGAGCTCCAAGAAGATGGAGGCAGCCACTGAGCCGACCCCAGATATGCTCATGGCCACTACTGAGATGGTCAATGCGCTGTTTGAGGTTACAGCCCCCGTGGCACTGCAGGAGCAGTTTTCCCCCTTCGAGGATGTGTCCCCTCCCCCCCCCCCCCCCCCCGCTGAGCTGCCCAAGGTGATTTTCTTATTTGCTGATCTCGAATGTGGTTTTTCATATAAGTATGTGGTGATGAATAATGCAAAATTTTATTAGCTTCGATGCCATGCTATACATAGTGGTTTAAATAACTTATGTTTCTTATACTGGAAAGTAATTCAGAATTTGTTTCTATTTCAGTTAGAGCCCTGATGCAGACAAGGATTGTGTGGTTGTACATGTCACTCGCTATGAGGCGGATGACTTGAATATACACACTGGGAAAACAAAGTTCTTAGGCCGTTGGATCCTGGAAGCCATCTGCGCTTATACCGATGTCGAGTTGTATTCCAGCCTCACTATTGTCAGGTGTGTTGTCCAGGGTGTACTGAAGCACAAGAAGTTCAAAGCTACTCCTTCATTTGTGAGGCATATTGTTCTTGTCATGCTTATGCAGGAAGATGACGTGGCATGCCTCCACAAACAAGTTTATGAGTGGCAAGGCCACAAGGTTATCTTCATGAAGGTCCACAGGATTGAGCTGCTGCCGGACGTCCTCGATGATGTTCATGGCAAGGTCCGTCTTATGTCCAGCCCGAATTAGATCGAGGCATGAAATAGTTGCCCCAGCTAGTGTTTAATAGTAGTTTGGATTGTGTCTAATTATCCGAACCTTGCCTATTATCAAGGCCTCTAGGGCTAGTACTCTGTGTGAATCCGTCTATGGGAACTGCTGCTACTTTTGTATGCCCGTGAATCATGTGAGAACCATCGTAATTGTTGCCGAAACAGATGTGTCCTCACTTGTTTTTTCATGAATATGGCATGGTAAGACATAAGTTGTCACGGTTTATCATACGAGCAGTGTGTGTTTGATGAAATAGAGTACTCGTTCGAGAACTGTGCGTCGACGTATACATAAGTACTTGTAAACACTGTTGGTGCTACCCCACTTGTAAGAAGTTGTGCAAAACACGGCACATTGGCTCAGCTCGCTTCAACACTAGGCTATCGACCAGCTAACAATCAATAATCTGTTGTCTAACATATAAGCAACTATGTATCTTGTTACAGTGGTTCATGCAGTTAACTGAGGCCACAATGTAAATTCCAAACATTCACACGCTAGTCCAGTGTTCATGTGGAACACTCAAATTAAACTCGGCTTCATAAAAAACTTGAAAAGCATAAGTTAAGCAATTTTATACATCTCAATGATTCATAGAACATAACAAACATATACTTGTTCACAGCAAAAGACAAAGTTGTGAGAAGGTTTACAAATCAGGAAAAAATAAGAAAGGCTTCTCTAAGCAAAGGGCCTCCCGACAGGCTTAAATTTCCTGGAGTTCACTCTGGTTTTTTCTTGTTGCCACCATCCAGGGTTAGGTTCTCTCATTCCAGAATAACCAATTATAATTGTGTTCTCAGCTGGAATGTTGAACTGAACCATGTAGTGTACTGACAAGGTGAAATTCTTGTGCATTCCACTAAATTTAAGCATCGCTATTTGCAGAAATAAGCAAACAACAATGCCTCTTGTCCACGCACATGTCCCAAAAACCTCTATGCAGTCGTGTCAGCTAGTCCTCGGTCCATGAATCAACTTGTAGAAAGTGCATTCCGGACTAGGATGCAGTTGTTTTCGCTCGTCACTGCACTGCAATCAGGAAGTAAAACGCACGAATCAGCTTCGTTTAGATTGCGTTGGTCATTCTACCTAGTTACTACCAATGTAGGAATACCTGGAACACTGGTGGTTAGAGGACCGCAGCTAGGAATAGCCATCTCATTTTGTGCAGGTGTACTAAACTAAGGTGTGTACTTTTGATTGCGCAGATAGAAACGATATGGAGACAGGCATCCCTATTTGCGCAAATATGAAATACGGTTATTTAAACAGTGACAGATATTTGCAGTGGCATATGATTAACAGTAGCATCTACTGTGTTATAATTGGCACTAGATTGACAGTATGAAAGTGCCCTTAAGTAAGTAGCATCACGTCACACCAACACTGCCACTAGATTAACATGTAGAACAATAGCATTAGTATTACTGTCATGAGAGTAGCACATGGTCAGCAAATATGCAATCAAATTTGCGCAGTTCCACTAGGATGAAGCAATGTTAGCGGTGTGAGATTTAAGTGTAACTGCAAAAACACAATTCATGGGAAATAAAGCAAGACGGAAGCACTTCATAAAATGGTGGTGGCATTGCTTCAATTTATCGACAGCACCAGACCATTACTTATAGTGACATTAGGCGGCATTGCTTAATGCTTCATGTGATTTTACATTAATGGTAGGGATATGGGCATAGGGACAGCAGGGGCATAAAGTGGTGAGGCAGATGTGGTTGCCGAGAGCGGCAAACACTCAGGCAGCATGTCTACATTTGTCCCATTTTTTATCTCATCGGCGACATTTTCCTATGTGATCACAGGAAATCTAGACCTGCTCATTCTCATTTGTGTTGTCCCCCAACACCCCCCACTTTCTTTCCTTTTTCAACCAAGACACAGGTCCACTTCCCCCCACCCTTTGCCATCCACCATGCTTTCTTCGCCTTTTCAACCAAGAGATCGGTTGGGTAGCCAGTATCTACTACTTTCCCCCGTTTCCTCTTAGAACCAAGTCCTAGATTCATGCTACAGCTTCCCCACTTTCTTCCCTGTTTGAACCAACTCTTAGATTCGACTGTATGAACTAGCTTTACCTCTAATAATAGTAAAAGTCTAGGTGGCTTTGGAACAGCCGACGGTAGTAGAAAAAAATCCACACGCAACCACGTGGGGAGCTGGGGCAGTAGAGCAAGGCAGGTTTCGAAGGAATATATACCTGAGGGTCATTGGCATGTGGCAAAGACGGCGTCAGGAGGCCACATCTTGGCCACAATACCGCAGGGAGGAAGAAGGGGTCGGAGGCTCTCCCAAGCTGGCACTCTCTCGGAGAGAACGGCACAGCCGCTGATCGAGACACGCGGGCAGCCGTTGGTCTCCTCCCTCACCGCCGACGACAGCGTGAACGATGCACCTACACTCCTGCCTCGGTCGAGGTGGTCCCACCAGATTTGTGACCAACTGTGAGCACAGAGAAAGTGTGGACACCTATATCTTGCTTAGATCTAGAGAGCATGAGAGAGTGAAAGAGAGGAACCCTATTAAAGCAAGCGCTAAGGCTCCTACTTATATATATAGTGGAGTGATTTTGTTGTACCAGCTTCAAAAAAATGCGCTCCTACGTGTACCTGTGAGTCGGTGTGAGAGAACTAGTGCATGCGTGCACCGCTTCTCTTCGTGAGAGTACAATATACTATGCCCAAAGAACATTTGCCACAAGAGTAATAGTATAAGTGTGAGACGTGTGAGCTAAAATAAAAGGTGCGCGACGTCTTTTGTTTTTTAGAAGTTCTGAGGGTAGGGTGTGAAGAGCACATATGTGTGTGATGTCTACCTGCAGAGAGACGGTGGGTGCGAGAGGACTCAAGAGAGTTGTGACTCGTGAGGGTGTGTGTGTGCGTGAGAGAGAGGGGGCCCGTATCAATGCAATGCATGTGTCCGTAAATCATTATCCGACAAACGTTTGCCACAAGCCTTTTCCTGACGAATGCCGTAAGAACCGTTAGATCGGCATCCGATAGTGTCAGTTTTGCCATGTCATTTAACAGAACAGCCACTCCTCCTACACACAAATCTTCCACGTGAGTGTTAGCAACTGCCGTATGCTCCTCCCTCCGTTCCATAATGCAGTGCATGTAGCTTTATTGAAAATTCGAACCTTGCAAACTTTTACCAAGTTTTCGTGTACCAAAATGCACATATAGAATACCCAGTATATATCATTTCATTCATCTTTGAGAGGTAACAATAAAGATGGGGGAGGAGTCTACAAAGAAAGACCTGATACGTCTCCAACGTATCTATAATTTTTGATTGTTCCATGTTGTTTTATTATCAATCTTGGATGTTTTATAATCATTTTATATCATTTTTTGGTACTAACCTATTGACATAGTGCCAACTTCCAGTTCCTGTTTGATTGTTCCATGTTGTTTTATTATCAATCTTGGATGTTTTATAATCATTTTATAGTCATTTTATATCATTTTTTGGTACTAACCTATTGACATAGTGCCAACTGTGAGTTCCTGTTTTTTCTGTGTTTTTTACATCGCAGAAAATCAATATCAAACGGAGTCTAAATGCCACGAAACTTTACGGAGAATTTTTATGGACCAGAAGGAACAAGTTGGGCCTTGGTTGCACCAGGGGGAGTCCCGGGGAGGGGACAACCCACCAGGGCACGCCAGGAGGCCCGGGCATGCCCTGGTGGGTTGTGCCCACCTCGGGTGCCCCTAGACCGCCTCTTTTCTCTATAAATACCCAAATATTCCAAAAACCCTAGGGTTGTCGATGAAATATTCATCCAGCCGCCGCAAAGTCCAGAACCACCAGATCCAATCTAGATACCATCTCGGATGGGGTTCACCACCTCCATTGGTGCCTCTTCGATGATGTTTGAGTAGTTCTTTGTAGACCTTCGGGTCCGTAGTTAGTAGCTAGAAGGCTTCATCTCTCTCTCTCTTGATTCTCAATAAAATAGTCTCTTGGAGATCCATATGATGTAACTCTTTTTGCGGTGTGTTTGTTGGGATTTGATGAACTTTGAGTTTATGATCAGTCATATCTTTAAATATCCATGAAAGTTATTTGATTTTCCTTGATCTCTTATATGCATGATCTCTTATAGCCTCTTATTTCTTCTCCGATATTTGGGTTTTGTTTGGCCAACTTGATCAATTTATCTTGCAATGGGAAGAGGTGCCCGGTAGTGGGTTTGGTCTTACGGTGCTTGATCCTCGCGACAAAAAGGGAACTGACACGTATGTATCATTGCTACTAAGGATAAAAAGATGGGATATATATCTACGCAATAGATAAACGGATCTTGTCTACATCATGTCATCGTTCTTATTGCATTACTCCGTTTTTCCATGAACTTAATACACTAGATGCATGCTGGATAGCGGTCGATGTGTAGAGTAATAGTAGTAGATGCAGGCAAGAGTCGGTCTACTAATCTTGGACGTGATGCCTATGTAATGATCATTGCTTGGATATCGTCATAATTATTTGAGGTTCTATCAATTTCCTAATAGTAATTTGTTTACCCGCCGTTTGCTATCTTTCTCGAGAGAAGCCACTAGTGAAGCCTACGGCCCTCGGGTCTTCTTCCTCATATATTTGCTTGCAATCTACTTTTCCTTTGCATT
Source organism: Triticum urartu (assembly GCF_056163025.1). Classification (NCBI taxonomy): domain Eukaryota; kingdom Viridiplantae; phylum Streptophyta; class Magnoliopsida; order Poales; family Poaceae; genus Triticum; species Triticum urartu. The sequence continues at coordinate 564,984,669 of NC_141875.1, forward strand.
TTTATTCAGATCTATTAAACCAAAAATACAGAAATACTTTGCTACACTTTATTTTATTTGTGATCTATTATTTCAATCTACTACAATTTTCTGGCATCGTTACCCGAAAGGGATTGACAACCCCTTTAACATGTTGGGTTGCGAGGTGTTGTTATTTGTGTGCTGATGCTATTTACGTTGTGTTGCTTGGTTCTCCTACTTGTTCGATAACCTTGGTTTCTTCACTGAGGGAAATACCTACCGTCGTTGTGCTGCATCATCCCTTCCTCTTTTGGGAAATACACTACAAAAAAATACACTTCTGTGATGATACGTGTTTGTCACAGTAGGTCGCGTTTTCTGTCATGCATGTACATCCATGACAAATTTATGAGAGAATCAAGATAGTCATACATGTGATGTCGTAGAAGTGTTCCATGACATTGCCAAAATTAACATCACGGAAGTGTCCACTTCCACAACGATAAATCGCGCGTCACAGAAGTGCTTTCATCAAGGGTGACCGACACGTGGCATCCACCGTAACGGAACGCCGTTAAGCTATCAGGTCGGATTTTGGATCTGATAACCCGTTAACAGCCACGACCAATGCCGATTTTCCACGTGTAAAATTCTCATTGGCTGACGGATCCACGCGTTGGCTCCGCGTTGGCACAGGTCTAACTCATCCAACGGTCGAGATGGGCCTATGATATGTTGACACGTGGACCGGCCCAAAAGTGGCCCACAAAGTTTAAATTGGCCGGCCCAATCGAAGGCCCATAAGATTTAGCGGACCATAATGGGCCGACCCAGCTAAAGGCCCACAAAATTTAGCAGAGCATAATGGGCCGGCCCAGCTAAAGGCCCACACGATTTTGCAGACCATAATGGGCCGGCCCAGCTAAAGGCCCACAAGATTTTGCGGACCACAATGGGCCGGCCCAGCTAAAGGCCCACAAGATTCTGCAGACCATAATGGGCCGGCCCATCTAAAGGCCCAACATTCTCTGTCAAATCGGCCCGTCAACGGCCTGTCCTAAACTTGTCATCAACGCGGCCCATGGTCACTTCTGTCCCGTTAACAGTCCACTAAGTAATTGGGCCGAATTACGGCCCGGTGTATTTCCGGTCTGTTAAAGGTCCGGCTTCATTTGGGCCCATTTACAGGCCATCAAAACTTTCGGCCCATAAACGACCATGAAGGATTTGGGTCATATTCGGCCATGTCTGACATTCGGCCTGTTAGAGGCCCACTATAGCTTTGGGCCACTTTCGGCCTGTTGTCATTTTCGGCCTATTAACGCCGGACGTAAACCATGGGCCATATGTGGCCCAACGTCATATCGGACCCATTAACGACCCATATAAAAATGACGATAATCTAGCCCGACCGAAGTTCTGGCCTGTTAAAGGCCCGTGTATTAGGTCGGCGCATTTACGGCCCGTCCAAATTTCAGCCTATCAAAGATCTGCATCGTAAATGGGCCACCATTTCAGCCTGCTAAGTCCAGTGGGTTATTTGGCACAATCAGGGCCCAATCTCACTTTCGGTCTATTAAAGGCCCATGTTTTTTATGGGCTCGAGATATTTACACCTGTAAACGACCTATTTTTACTGAGGGCCCAAATTACGTTTAGGCCTGTTAAAGGCCCACTATGGGCACAAGCCTATCAGAAAAATATGAAAGCTTATGCTGATTTAGGCCCAGATATTTTTAGTGGGCTACATGCCAATTTCGGCCCGTAATCGTTTTTAGCCCAATTGGAACGGGCCCGACGAATGTTGGCATGTTGGGCTCCTAGAAAGCTTTCGGCCGAATACATTACTAAGATAAACCTACACTATTCAAAAATAGCGTCGTAATTACTGCAGCCTGAGGCAGCATCATAAATGTTGTATCACAATAAAATAAATTCCAACCATACAACAAAAGGCCTGTTGGCATAAAGTTTACAATCTTCCAGATAAAAGCACCATCAGATGTATAGAAGCACATATCATTTGACCTGAGTGCTAATGTTTTAGGCTGTAGAATCTGATGGAGCAGCACGATCTCCACCTTTTCCGCCATTGCTCTTGAACAACGAAGCGAATGTCTGATAGTCTGGTTTCAAAACCATTCATATCTTGACGACATTTCTCAACGACTATTCTTGTTTCCGAAAAAACGTCCATTAGGGATTGGACTTGTGTCTGGAGCACAGATATATCACTCTGTCTAGCAGGAAGATTTTGTTCAGTAGGCGATTTGGACGAGGTTACATTGACAGCCAACCCAGAATTACGCAGGAAGGTGCTTTTTGCACTGTTAGTGGAGAGATACTGATGCACTGCAGCAAGAGGTGACATTGTGCCTGTAGTAGCCTCGTCACCTTTAGGTGGTTGTGGCTGTTCAATCATTTGTTCCATAGCTTCCTGAAAGTTTGAACTTGTAGATTAGTGTAGCAGATAAGTTACTAATGAGACAAAAACAAACAAAGTAGGTTAAATGTTTATACATAACTTATTTTGGTGAACTACTGTAATACATTAGCATGTATTGTAGTGCCAACTACATAATAAAATCACTTTCGGAACATATGTCCATGTAGCATGCCTACTATATTGTCTATTTCCTCACATTCGTTGACATCTAAGGATAAAGAGACATGGTTTAAAGTAGGATGAACATAGTATGACATCATTCATATCATGGGCAAACAGATATAAAACAAACAGGCTATTTTATCATTGTGTGCGCACGTGAACATAACAACTAGATTACAGATCAAGACCAAAAGAATATCCTTCATCTCTTTTAAACCATGTAAGGTGAAATGATACGTTAAGACAATTGTGAATAAAAGTGAACAGAGTAACTGACATTGGCTGCAAACCAAGTAGTTAAATGAACACATCATAGTACCAATCAGTTCAAGGCTGGAGGAGTAAGGACTTACAACAGCGGCTTGAACTGGTGTGCTCATGCCCTTCATCTTGCTGGTGTGGCAATCCTTGAATATTTGCACTGCATTCGGTTCAGGTTCTTTTTGGTCTGCATGGGCTTTCCTCTGTATTTGGAACAAGTCAATATAGATACGATAATATGGCACAAAAAAAGAAGGAAGTAGCAGCTATTTACAAGAGCCTAGCAGTGTGCAATATAGCTACGAGATCCTGTTGTCTGTTGGAATTTCACTTTAGAACAGTTGGTTTTGTTCTTCAAACAGTTAGCCTAGAAGAAGATACACTTGTAAGGCACATACATAAATACAAGTTCAATATGTGGTCTGATTAAATACATATAGCCTACCTGATACTTTGGATTAGACCAGTGTTTAACGAGGGCTGTCCAGTCTTCATTTGTAATATATTCCACTGGAGATGTTTGGGCGATTTCATTGTTAGCCTTGCCTTCAAAGTGAGATTTTCTAAGGCGGTACCGATACTGTCGCAGAGCAGACTGAAAAACATGAGTGCATGCTTGTTTAGTTGCATCATCTTTTGGATCCAACTTGAACCTCATCTGTTGAAAAAAGAATGTGAGTCTTATTAGGAGGAAGCTAGAAAGTATGGGAGAAAGCAAGCCAATATTAATAATTGCGATGAATAACATTACTTATGGATAAATGGTTAAGGAAGGTGTTAAACTGGGTATTGTCTTTCTCATTCCTGTACTGGATCCACGTTGGGAGGATACATGCATGACACCTAACGGCAACAGCTGCCTCTGATACTAACTTGGCTGACTCTGTAGCATCACGTGGCCTTTTTAAACCTGCCTCAAAATGGATCTCCATTCTTCCTCCTTTAGATTTTGTTAATCTGTCAAGCATTATCCCTGATGTCTGTTTCCGCTTGCGCCGTGGTGCTAGTTCAACAACGAATATGGAAAGTGTTAGTGTACATCAAACTGTGAGAGTACATATAAAGGAGCATGCAACTGCAACTTGACTTGGTCAGGTACCATCTTGGTGTTGATGCTCATGAGGTTCATCTGATCTTGCCAATTCCTGTTGTGTCACCAGTGCTTCAGAAGTAGTGTTAGGTGTGAAGGTAGCTTGGGAACTGGCCAGTTCCAGAGCAAATGAACGAGTAACTGGTTGAGATGCTAGTACAGTTGAAGCAGATGCCGCAGCTGGTGGAGGAGGTGATACTGTGTTTGTAGATTTAGCCGGTAGACTTGGACCTTCTACTGCACTATAAGTACCAGCAGAATCTCGACGGCAGAACCTTTTCCGTTTCACCCGACGAGTAACAGCACTCCCTACTATATTATTTTCCTTGCTCTTTATTGACTTTGCCATGTCAAGCTATACACACAACACAAAAGAATAAAATCACTCTTCAGAACTCATTGATGCATGATACAGACAAGCAATACTTTGATGTAAGACAACCGTATGAGGATGGAATATGTAAGAAAAACAGGACGGCATGACATATTCACAGCTACGATGTGCAAACTAAGCAGAAGGATTTTCAAGAAAATAGAAGTAATGCAAGCTAGACACCATATGAAAGATGCAACCAATATTACTCTGCCAAGTTAAAAGTGTCTTGTCATAAGTGGCAATTCGAAAAATTAGAAACAGTACAACATAGAAATCAATGCAAGATGCAACCACTATCAAACTGCCATGTTATAAGCATCCAATCATGAATGACTGATGCGGAATACACAACAGCAGTACTTTGATATAAGAACATGGTATGGTAGATAGATGCATTGTATTCTAGACACAGAAAGCAATGTCATATGCACATGTATAACGTACAAACTCAGAAGGTGCAATTTAATCAAAATAGAAGAAATACAGGCTAGACAACATATGCAACATGAAACCAATTATCACACTGTCAACTTAGAGCAAGCACCTGCGATGGTGGAGTACGGGAGATGAACTCATCATGTAGACTTGGGACTTCAACTTAACTAGCAGTAGCAGTGGAAAATCTAGAGAGTCTCTGTTTGTGTCGGTGCGGAGGACCACCAACATCCCCTAAGTTACTCTTTTCCTACCTATTTTCTGATATTGCCTTATGAAGTCAAAACCACAAGAAGATGAATAAAATTAGCTCTGCATAACTGGTTGATGCATGATACAGACGAACACTACTTTGATGTAAGGCAAGCGCAGGATAGGAGGATGGAATATATACAAAAAAAGACAACGTTTCATATTCACACGTACGATAGGAGGATGGAATATGTATGAAAAAACAGTAAGCGGAAGGCATTTCAACAAAATTAGAAGAAATGGAAGCTAGGCACCATATGAACATGCAACCAATATCACTCTATCAGGTAAAAAGTGTCTCGTCGTAAGTGCCATTTCAAGAAATTAGAAGCAGTACAAGCTAGAAGACAATGCAAGATGCAACCTACATCACAGTCCCAAGTTAAATGTGTCTTATGGGTAAGTGATCGTTGCAGGTATAAGTTGTAAGCTACGCAGATGCAATTCAACATAATCAGAAGCAATACAAACTAGACATCATACGGAAAACGCAACCACGTATAACAGTTCCAAGTAAGAGCAAGCACCTGTGATGGTGGAGTAGGAGAGATGTGCTCATCATGTACACGTATGTTCTAGAAACAGGAACACGTGTCATATTCACACACATTATGTGTAAAGTAAGCAGATGCAATTCAAGTTAGAAGCAATACAAGCTAGACATCATACGCAACATGCAACCACATATAATAGTGTCAAGTTAGAGCAAGCACCTGTGATGGTGGAGTACGGGAGATGTGCTCATCATCTACACAACTACGTTGACTGTCCAGCCTTGTGTTGTCTTGCGGATCTTGTTGGGAGGATGGCGGAGTAGAATATGTAGATACCCCCTATTTGAGTTGCTCCGAAGGACCACCATCATCCACTGCCGGACTAATTTCCTTCGGCTGTAATGATTTTGCATTGTGAAGTCAAACCGATAAGAAAAACGAATAAAATTCGCTCTTCAGAACTCATTCATGCATGATACTGACGAACACTACTCGGATGAAAGGCAAACACATGATGCGAGGATGGAATATGTATGAAAAACAGGATGGTGTGACATATTCACACCTATGATGTGGTAACTAAGCAGAAGGCATTTCAACAAATTAGAAGCACTGCAAGCTAGACACCATATGAAAGATGCAACCAATATCACTCTGCCAAGTTCAAACTGCATGGTGTTTCAACGAATTAGAAGCAGTACATGCTAGAAATCATATGCAAGACACAACCAATATCATAGTGGTGACTTAAAGGTGCCTTACCATAAGTGACTGATGCGGGATATGCAAGAATAGTAGTCTGGTGTAGAAACAGGAACACATTTCATATTCACAGGAATTATGTGTAAAGTAAGCAGATGCAATTCAACAAAGTTAGAAGCAATACAAGCTAGACATCATACGCAACATGCAACCACATATAATAGTGCCAAGTTAGAGCAAGCACCTATGATGGTGGAGTAGGGGAGATGTGCTCATCATCTACACAGCTACGTTGACTGTCTAGCCTTGCGTTGTCTTGCAAATCTTGTTGGGAGGATGGCGGAGTAGACCACAATCTACGGAAGGACCACCATCATCCAATGCCTTGCCAATTTCCTTCCGCTTTATTTATTTTGAATTATGAGGTCAAACCGACAAGAAAAAGGAATAAAATTCGCTCTTCAGAACTCATTCATGCATGATATTGACAAACACTACTCTGATGAAAGGCAAAGTCATGATACGAGGATGGAATATGTACGAAAAAATGGATGGCTTGACATAGTCACACCTATGATGTGGTAACTAAGCAGAAGGCACTTCAACAAATTAGAAACACTGCAAGACACCATATGGAAGGTGCAATCAATATCACTCTGCCAAGTTAAAATTGTCTCGTCATAGGTGGCATTCATCAAACTAGAAGCAATACACGCTAGAAATCATATTCAAGACACAAACCAATATCACACTGCCAACTTAAAGGTGTCCCATCATAAGTGAGTGATGCAGGATACACAAGAAGAGTAGTTTCATGTAAGAACATGGTGTGATAGACAGATATAGTATGTACCAAAAATAGGAAAGCGTGTCATATTCACATGTATCATGTGTAAGCTAAGCATATGTAGTTTACACTAATTAGGAGCAATACGAGCTAGACACCATATGCAACATGCAACCAGATATCACACTGCCAAGTTAGAGTAAGCACCTTGGATGGTGGAGTAGGGGAGCGGAAACTTGGAACTTGTAATGCACTAGCAGTACAAGGAGAATCCGTACATATGCTCCATTTACGTTGCTGCAGAGGACCACCATCATTGCCTTCCTTACTCTTTTCCTTCCTCTTTCTTGATTTTGCCTTGTCAAGTCAAACCCACAAGAAAAAGGAATAAAATTTGCTCTTCAGAACTCATTGATGCATGATACTGACGAACACTACTTTCATGTAAGGCAGCCGCATGATAGGAGGATGGAATATGTATGAAAAACAGGACGGCGTGACATATTCACACGTATGATGTATAAAGTGTAAACTAAGCACAAGGTGCTTGAACTTGTTAGAATCGATGCAAGCTAGAAACCATATGAAAGATGAAACCAATATCACTCTGCCAAATTAAAAGGGTGCCCAAACAAATGTATTTGACCAAATTAGAAGCAATACATGGCAACAGGCTAGAAATAATATGCAATATGCAACAAATAAAGGTGACTCATCGTAAGTGATTGAGGCAGGATACAGAAGAGAGGTAGTTTCATGTAAGAACAAGGTTAACACATAGATGTAGTGTGTACCAAAAATAGGAAGGCATGTCATATTCACAGGTATAGTATGTAAACTAAGCAGATGCAATTTACCCTAATTAGAAGCATTACAAGCTAGACACCATATGCAACATGCAACCACATATCACACTGCGAAGTTAGAGCAAGCACCTGTGATGGTGGTGTAGGGGAAGTGCGGTCTTCAGGTACAGAGCTACGTTCAATATCTTCATTTAGGCTTGTTGTTTCTCGAGAATCATGTGGAGAGGATGAAATTGCATCCTTTATAAGAGTATTGTGTCTCATATTAACCCACGTGCGTGACTGTCTCATCATAAGCGATAGACGCAGGACACACAAGAACAGTAGTTTGATGTAAGAACATGGTGTGATAGGTAGATGTAGTATGTACCAAAAATAGGAAGGCGTGTCATATTCACATGTATAATGTGTAAGCTAAGGATATGCAATTTAACAAATTAGGAGCATTGATGAGGGATGCACAAGAAAAGTAGTTTGATGTAAGAACATGGTTAATAGAAAGACGTAGTATGTACCAAAAACACGAAGGCATGTCATATTCACAGGTATAATGTGTTAACTAAGCAGATGCAATTTACCCTAATTAGAAGCATTACAAGTTAGACACCATATGAAACATGCAACCACATATCACACTATCAAGTAAGAGCAAGCACCTGTGATGGTGGTGTGGGGGAATTGCGGTGATCAACTAGAGAGCTATGTTGACTATCTTCATTTAGCCTTGTTGTTTCTTGAAAATCATGTGGGGAGGATGACACTGCACTCTTTAAACGAGTAGGGCGTCTCACAGTAACCCACTCGGGTGACTTTCTCATCATAAGTGATTGACGAGGGATACAAAAGAGCATTAGTTTGATGTACGAACATGGTTAGTAGACATATGTAGTATGTATCAAAACAGGAAGGCATGTCATTATCAAAGGTATAATGTGTAAAGTAAGCAGATGCAATTTAACCAAATTGGAAGCAATACAAGCTAGACACCATATGCAACATGCAACCACATTTGACAGCGCGAAGTTGAAGCAAGCACCTGGGATGGTTGTGCGTGGCAATTGAGATCATCAACTGCAGAGCTACGTTTACTGTCTCCAACTGCTGACACTGCACCCATTAGAGCGCTGAAACACTTAGTGCTTATCTTCAAATTACACTGGAGCGACTTCTCTCTTTTCTTTTCTGCATTCATCAACACTGCGTCAGAGTCTGAAATACCCATGCATAAAAAACAATAGTGTGAGTATGGGTGAAGTGTGTTGTAACATCCCAAAATTCTAAATTTTGGAATGTTATAATAAATAGATGGATTTGATTGATTGTTTGATTGATTGTCTGAAAGTGAGTGAATTCGAAACTTTTGAAAGTTAAATGAGAGGGAATAAAAGGACTTTCCCAAACTTTCATATTTGCTTTTATGATCTCCATGAATTCAAATTCTTTTCAACACAAAACCCTAGAGAGAAGATGACATGACTTCTTCCATTTAAAATGAAAAGGGACTTTGAAAAATATTTGAATTCCATTGGGAAATATTTTCCACTTCAGAAACTTTATGCAACTCAATGATTTTCACGAGAGAAGATAAAATGACTTCTTCAAATTATGAAATATGAGTTGGGAGTTCCAAAGGATCAATTTCAAGTCCTTTTGGAATTATTTTTTAATTTGGATTTATTTGAGTTTTATTCAAATTATTTTTCTCCAAAAATAAAATATATGGAAATTATGGTAACATGATTCCCTACATTAGAAAATTGGAGAAAAAATTATTTGAAATCATTTTGGTATTTTTAAAATGATTTTTACTGGATTTTAACAGACCAGTAGCACTCTTTGAATTATCTGAATTTGTGTGTATTTTATTTAATGCTAGAAAAATGTCCATGTTGTTGGAAATCTTTTTCTGAAAATTTTGATATATTATATGCCTATATAATATTTTATTTTATTTTGTTTTTCTTTCTTTCTTTGTCTGTGTTTTCTTTAAAAAAAACCCTTTCCCCGACTGGGCCGGCCCAAGGCCAACCACAGCCGCGGCCCAGCGCACTAGCGCGCCCCGCTCATCTCTGACTCCTGCACGGGAGCGCCGCCGCCGGAGTCCGGCCGGACTCTGCGTCCTCCTCGCCTGACCCCTCCTCCACGCCATCTCCTCCCCCTCCCTTAAATAACGAGGCCCCGGGCCCCGTTCCTCTCCTCCCCGCTGCTCGCAGCCGCGCCCCGCGCCGCATCTGTCGCCGCCGGAGAGATCCGCCGAGCTTCGCCCGAGGCCGCCTCTGTCGCCGCCGACGACCACCGCCGTCGCCACCACCGCACCCGCCGCCCAGCGCCGCCCCTCCCCGTCCACTCCGCCCTCGCCGTAGGCCATCAGAGCCGCCGCTCCGGTCAAGCCCGAGCCGCCGCTGCCGTCTTCTCGGACGCCGACGAACGGCGCCGCCGCCGTCGGGTTTTCTTCCCCCGAACCGGTAATAACCGCCCCGGTTCGCCGGTTTTATTTAGGTTTTTTTCTTTGGTTTTCCGTTTAAAAACCGGTTTTGTTTAGGTTTTATTATATAGAGAACGTTCGCTGTTTAGATCTTATAAACGAACGTCCGCTTTTTAGTCTTTTTCTTTTTTCTTTTAGTTTTCGGCCAGGGACCTATCTGTGATGTTCTATTTACAGTTTAGTCCCTGTTCTTCAAACAAGCATAACTTTTTGCTCGTTAGTCCAAATCCAACGAAACCAACGCTCACGTCTTCGTTATGATCCACTCTATCCGGATAAACACCTTAAACATGTTTTTGAAAAGTTTAAAATTTGAATTAGATCAGATTTGAATTCAAACTTCGTTTGATCATAACTTGAGTTTCGTAGCTCCGTTTGAGTTGATTCTTTTTGCAAATCGAAGCTCTTGACCTAAACATTCTAATAAGGCCAAATTCACATAATTTTGGTACTGTTAGAAATTTTTTTATGTTGCAAGAGTTATTTTCTTGGTTTTGATGTTTCCAAATCGTCTTCTTCGTTCTTTCTGATCTCTTGAGTGATTGCTTATGTGTGGTTACTATTGCTTGCTTACGATAGATTGACCGGAGTGTGACGAGTAGATCTATCAAGAGTTTTGAGTGCGAATCATCTTCATCAACATTGTAGGCAAGTTCACACTTTGATCATACCTTTTCTACAACCCAGTTTTATTGCATTAGAACAATCCTCTCACATTGCATGATTAGGATCTAATTAAATTGTGGGATGGGAAGTAGATGAGGTAGTACCTATTACCTGTATTATTATGAAACCTTTGGGAGTTACTTCTATGTTTGCTTATTATGCCATGCTATGCTAGTAGACGTGGATTGGGTGAGTGATATCCATGACAGATGTGAGTTTGTTAATTTTAATGGTTTACTTAAGGTGGCAACTTAAATACACATCTGGGTGGATTGAGGCACCTGATGTCTATCGGGACTTGCCTGTTTTTATTTCGGACCGCCACCCAGGCTCAAAGGGATCATAAGATTATTCATACTAGAAACTTCTGTGTGCAGCCACAAGCCATTATGGGCTCTGGCATAGTTGATTAAGTCGTGCGAACTCTTACGGGTAGACTAGCAGATGTAGGGGAAAGTAGGTGTACCGGTCTACCCACATGTAAGGTGCTAGCGCTTCTAAAAGACTGTGTCTCGGTCATCCGTCTTCTCAAACACCCTGCAGTGCGAGAAACCAAACGGAGGCGATCGAGTCTTGTGGGGAAAAGCGCGCAAACCTCTGCAGAGTGTATAAACTAATTATGATTAGCCGTGTCCCCGGTTATGGACATCTTGAGTATCTAGTTCTTGGATTATCCTGTTGATCTCATCACGTTACTTTAAATGAATATTGTTGGGTTTTAATGATGTTACTTAATTGGGATTGAGAATGCTGTCAACCATTCTCAATGTTTAACAACCACCATGATAGTAATTAATCTTATTCCTTTGCAGTAGGGAAAAATTGGCTTTACGCAAAAACCTTGTAACCATAGAGCATTTCCACCAGCCAAATATGCATGTAGTGATAGCCTTTATTCATCATTCTCTATGGTGTGAATTTTCCAGTACATTCAATGTACTGACCCTCTGTGGCTGCAACGTCTCATGTTGCAGGATTATCTTACGACGTGTAAGTGATACGTTAGGGTTATGATTTCTACACTCAACTTTTGCCGTTGGTGTTGATGGGAATCCACAACCTTGTTGCTTCAGCTATATGGATTGAGGTAATAGTATTTACGTTACTTTATACATGTGATTTACCTCTGTTATAAATCCTTCGAGTACTGTGTGTGTCAGCATACCGATCCAGGGATGACGCTTAAGCACAGAGACTTGATCCATTTGGGTCAGGTCGCTACAAGATGGTATCAGAGCACATGTTGACTGTAGGACGTGACCCTAGAAACTGGCAAGCCCATAGCAAAGATTTTTCTCTACAACTTTCCCTTTCAAGAAGATCTTTTACCTCTCTTCTCTTCTGAGCTTATTCAAATATTCCATTTTAGTGAGACCATACCCCTTTCCCCTTTTGACCCCACGAAGATTCCACTGATGAGACCACTCCAAGAAGTACAAGATATCGGACAGCTAAGATCACTTCGGAATGAAGAGTATTTTCTGTGCATCTAAATAATGGAAACTACAATGGTTGAAGACCGAAGACAAGTAGAATTTGAAGGCTCTGAAGAATTCCCAGATTTGTATGACCTAGGAAGGCTACCCTTATGGAACTTGATAGATTATGGAAGTTGTCAATACCCGAGATCAAGGTGTATCGGAGAAAGACTGAAACAAGGAGCATGAGAACTCGAAGTTTTGTCAAAGAAAACCCTAAGGCAGGAGATATCAACTATGGAATGGTAACTCATGGGAATGACAAGGGCAGAAACACACGGTTATCCGTGATGTCATCCCCACTAATGCTATTGTCACCGTGCTGAGTTAAGGATGCATGTCATCAGAAGGGATTTGATGGAAGAAGGCTGATGGAGAACCTATCATAAGCTAAAGTTTTAGCCCTAGCCGGTGTATCACCAGGATCTGGAGTAGTACATCAAGAATTTTAAAATGGAGCTCCAGGAAGTCGTATTAGACAAGGAAGTATTTCATGAGGAACTCAGGATCCTGAAGATGAGAGTAGCCAAGCTGGAGGAGCTACAACCTCGAGATACCGGAGAATTGTCAAGAACGGAAGGACAGTATGACCATGGTTCATGTGAAGGATGTTGAAACCAGAAGTTTGAAATGCAACTCCAGAATATTAAAGGATGTCATGAGAGATTTCACGTCAACAGAGATTGATCTGGCAAAAGAACTTGAGAAAGACAAGCATGATCGGAAGAAGCCATTGGAGGCATGAACAAGGCTTGAAGAGTTTGGAGACGTTGAAGATTTATTGACCTCTAGAAGACCAAACCCCTGTTATATACCTACGTTAGATGCGATGTTTGTGAGCTGTCATTTGTTTGTTGTTTTTCCGACAGCCACAATAAAATCTGTCTTTTCAAAAACTTTTGTTTGTATTGTGTGCATCCCTCTTGATCTCTCTTATCTCACCCCAAAACCCATGGACCCAATAGAGGATGAATGGAGATGAGCTTGTATTTTCGGGACCAATGAGTCAATTGGAGACAGACCGATGGATTCAGAACATGGAGGATATATGGAGAACAACCCTATAGTCGGAAAGGATATGGCCCAACATGCTCTTCAATGCTTTGAAAGAGGTGCTGCTACTTGGTGGAGAATGTACCAAACCATGAATGGATGTCAAGGAGTAACCACTTGGAGAGAATTAAAGTTGACTTTGCCAAAGTCTCGGCTTGTGTCCCAGAAGTTGAAGCCTTATGGAAAGGATATGAGGAAACCTTGTGCATGCAAGATTTGTGGAGAAATAGGACACACCCATAAAGAACACAAGGATGAATGCCCTAATTGTGAAGGAAGTTACCCAGCCGAAGAATGCCCAACTAGGCAGATCACTTGTTTCTTGTGTGAAGGGACTACCCACTATCCTGCTCAGTGTCACATTTACCCCATGGTACAACGAACCATCCAGCAGAAGAAAGAAGTAAAGAAAGGAGCCCTTATGGGAATTTTAGAAGAAACTGTGATGAAAGAAGAGGTGGAGGACACACCCAAAGAAGAACCAATTAAACCCTGCACCAAGTCTTGCTATTCATGTGGAGAAGAAGGACACATCTCCCAGAATTGTATGAATGGGGATCTAGTAGAATTCCTGACAGAGGAAGTAGAATATGACCCACGGGAAATAGAAGACCTGATTAGAATGGTAAGGTCCAGGAAGAGAAGCAGATTGGAATCCAGGAAGGACCTGAGTCATATCACCTGTTACAAGTGCAAGGAGTCAGGGCACTTGCCCAAAAAGGAAACCTCGATACTTGTCAGAAGTAATATGTTTTAGTTGAAATGGAGCAGGGCACTTTGCCAGAGAATGCCCCAGGGAGAAGGAAACTTGTGCTAGATAGTTGAGTTTGCAACAAAAGAAATGGAGTAGTAGAAGTGAGAACATTTTCCTTTATATTGAGGTGTTGAGCTGAGACATGTAATGGAAAAGCAAGAGAATGTAATCATTGGAGAAGCAATAAAGTTAGCATCGTTGGTAAAGATTTGGGTTTTACTCTATGAAGAAGGATTTTGACCATTTTTGAGGATAAAAGAAATATGGTCTATGGAAGATTTGTGCATTTTAAGGGTGGTAGTACCCTGTAATGGATTTTGGACAAAAATGAATGCGAGTTTTGTCTCGATATGTGTGATGCCCCAAGAGTATGTGGGATGAAGTTGGAGACCGTCAGTTGCTTGGACCAAAGGTGATCAAGGAGTCCAAAGAATGTTAAGCTGATAGACTGAAGGTAGCTTAGTCCAGGTAGAAGAGTTATGAAGACTCAAAAACTCAAGGAGGTAGTCTATGAAATTGGAGACCGAGCATGTCTTCATGTGTTCCCTCTGCGAGTAGTTAAACGAATTGGAGTTAAGGTAAAGTTAGCCCCGAGATTTGTAGGACCATACCGACTCTTGGAGCATATGGGAGAAGTGGCCAACAAGTTTGAGTTACCCGAAGGACTGTCAGGAGTTCAATATGTGTTTCACGTTTCCCAGTTGAAGAAGTGCCATGTAGAGATGGCCAATATTCCCGTGTAAGGACGCTTGACCACGGAAAGGATAATGATGTTCCACGAAGTGGAATATGGACTTCATAAGTATAAGTTTTATCTCGGTATGAGGGATATCCCACGAGGATGAAGAGATAAATTACTATTGGATATAAAGGAGGTATGATGTTGGAAATATGGATCAATGGAAAATTCCATGATGAGTCTGAGTAATCATGTCCTAGTTTGGTGCCAATAGACGGAAGGAAGACAGTACAATTGGCTGGATTTAAGAATACTAGGAAGTTGGAAGTTGGAATAATGATCGGTTGCCCGATGATAAGTTCAAGGACTACAAGTGATGAGATGTGCCATAACCCACAGGCCCCAGGACCTGCCAAGAAGCAAGCACATTCTTACTGAAGGAAAAACCCTGGAAGTGGATATACCTTTGTCGACAGACGATTTTATAGGAGTTTACGCAAAACCTGAGAGTTGTGAAGGAACGATAGATGTTTGTCTAGCTTGCAGAATCAATGGATCATTCCGAACTTGGTTCATCGACGAGAGAAATTCTGCAATGCTTGTGAGGATGACCGAGTGTTAGAATGCGAGATTCGCTAAACCGTATACAAGGTAATGATTTGGGTGCGGGATGGATTGATCACCATACCGACTTACTCTTATTATTCGCCTTGCTATATGGAATGGTAAATCTGAGTGACTTACCTATAGTAGAGAGACGACGATAAAAACCTTGTTTAAACCTTAGAATGGTATAGCAATTTTTTTCCCTTGTACAAGGCAGCTTTTGCCAATCGTAGGTTATACGGTGAGGATCAACCCAGACCCATTTCCTGAAGGAGAAACCATAAATTGTTGACCACCATGAGATATTGATAGTTGTTTAGTTTTGGCGCCAGACCATCAACTAAGAAGACCCAGTCTCGGAATAACCTTACGAAGATGAAAGGACAGAAGAATTGAGGAAAAGGTTATGCCACTACCGGAAGAGCCAGAGAAGGAATTTTTCTAAGGATTTGAGAAGACCGACACTGTTAACAATATGGATGAAGTATATGAGTTTGATGGAGCTGTAACCATGCTTCTAAGGGTGGTAGCACCCCAGACCCCGGAGACGATTGATGGATTTTTGAGGAGACCCCCAAACCCTAACCTATTTCTTTCTAGCCTCTCCGAATCTCGAGGACGAGATTCCTTTTAAGGGTGGTAGATTTGTAACATCCCAAAATTCTAAATTTTGGAATGTTATAATAAATAGATAGATTTGATTGATTGTTTGATTGATTGTCTGAAAGTGAGTGAATTCAAAACTTTTGAAATTTAAATGAGAGGGAATAAAAGGACTTTCCCAAACTTTCATATTTGCTTTTATGATCTCCATGAATTCAAATTCTTTTCAACACAAAACCCTAGAGAGAAGATGACATGACTTCTTCCATTTAAAATGAAAAGGGAGTTTGAAAAATATTTGAATTCCATTGGGAAATATTTTCCACTTCAGAAACTTTATGCAACTCAATGATTTTCATGAGAGAAGATAAAATGACTTCTTCAAATTATGAAATATGAGTTGGGAGTTCCAAAGGATCAATTTCAAGTCCTTTTGGAATTAATTTTCAATTTGGATTTATTTGAGTTTTATTCAAATTATTTTCTCCAAAAATAAAATATATGGAAATTAGGGTAACATGATTCCCTACATTAGAAAATTGGAGAAAAAATTATTTGAAATCATTTTGGTATTTTTAAAATGATTTTTACTGGATTTTAACAGACTAGTAGCACTCTTTGAATTATCTGAATTTGTGTGTATTTTATTTAATGCTAGAAAAATGTCCATGTTGTTGGAAATCTTTTTCTGAAAATTTTGATATATTATATGCCTGTATAATATTTTATTTTGTTTTGTTTTTCTTTCTTTCTTTGTCTGTGTTTTCTTTAAAAAAAACCCTTTCCCCGACTGGGCCGGCCCAAGGCCAACCACAGCCGCGGCCCAGCGCACTAGCGCGCCCCGCTCGTCTCCGACTCCCGCACGGGAGCGCCGCCGCCGGAGTCCGGCCGGACTCCGCGTCCTCCTCGCCTGACCCCTCCTCCACGCCATCTCCTCCCCCTCCCTTAAATAACGAGGCCCCGGGCCCCGTTCCTCTCCTCCCCGCTGCTCGCAGCCGCGCCCCGCGCCGCATCTGTCGCCGCCGGAGAGATCCGCCGAGCTCCGCCCGAGGCCGCCTCTGTCGCCGCCGACGACCACCGCCGTCGCCACCACCGCACCCGCCGCCCAGCGCCGCCCCTCCCCGTCCACTCCGCCCTCGCCGTAGGCCATCAGAGCCGCTGCTCCAGTCAAGCCCGAGCCACCGCCGCCGTCTTCTCGGACGCCGATGAACGCCGCCGCCGCCGTCGGGTTTTCTTCCCCCGAACCGGTAATAACCGCCCCGGTTCGCCGGTTTTATTTAGGTTTTTTTTCTTTGGTTTTCCGTTTAAAAACCGGTTTTGTTTAGGTTTTATTATATAGAGAACGTCCGCTGTTTAGATCTTATAAACGAACGTTTGCTTTTTAGTCTTTTTCTTTTTTCTTTTAGTTTTCGGCCAGGGACCTATCTGTGATGTTCTATTTACAGTTTAGTCCCTGTTCTTCAAACAAGCATAACTTTTTGCTCGTTAGTCCAAATCCAACGAAACCAACGCTCACGTCTTCGTTATGATCCACTCTATCCGGATAAACAACTTAAACATGTTTTTGAAAAGTTTAAAATTTGAATTAGATCAGATTTGAATTCAAACTTCGTTTGATCATAACTTGAGTTTCGTAGCTCCGTTTGAGTTGATTCTTTTTGCAAATCGAAGCTCTTGACCTAAACATTCTAATAAGGCCAAATTCACATAATTTTGGTACTGTTAGAAATTTTTTTATGTTGCAAGAGTTATTTGCTTGGTTTTGATGTTTCCAAATCGTCTTCTTCGTTCTTTCTGATCTCTTGAGTGATTGCTTATGTGTGGTTACTATTGCTTGCTTACGATAGATTGACCGGAGTGTGACGAGTAGATCTATCAAGAGTTTTGAGTGCGATCATCTTCATCAACGTTGCAGGCAAGTTCACACTTTGATCATACCTTTTCTACAACCCAGTTTTATTGCATTAGAACAATCCTCTCATATTGCATGATTAGGATATAATTAAATTGTGGGATTGGAAGTAGATGAGGTAGTACCTATTACCTGTATTATTATGAAACCTTTGGGAGTTACTTCTACGTTTGCTTATTATGCCATGCTATGCTAGTAGACGTGGATTGGGTGAGTGATATCCATGACAGATGTGAGTTTGTTAAGTTTAATGGTTTACTTAAGGTGGCAACTTAAATACACATCTGGGTGGATTGAGGCACCTGATGTCTATCGGGACTTACCTGTTTTTATTTCGGACCGCCACCCAGGCTCAAAGGGATCATAAGATTATTCATACTAGAAACTTCCGTGTGCAGCCACAAGCCATTATGGGCTGTGGCATAGTTGATTAAGTCGTGCGAACTCTTACGGGTAAACTAGCAGATGTAGGGGAAAGTAGGTGTACCGGTCTACCCACATGTAAGGTGCTAGCGCTTCTGAAAGACTGTGTCTCGGTCATCCGTCTTCTCAAACACCCTGAAGTGCGAGAAACCAAACGGAGGCGATCGAGTCTTGTGGGGAAAAGTGCGCAAACCTCTGCAGAGTGTATAAACTAATCATGATTAGCCGTGTCCCCGGTTATGGACATCGTGAGTATCTAGTTCTTGGATTATCCTGTTGATCTCATCACGTTACTTTAAATGAATATTGTTGGGTTTTAATGATGTTACTTAATTGGGATTGAGAATGCTGTCAACCATTCTCAATGTTTAACAACCACCATGATAGTAATTAATCTTATTCCTTTGCAGTAGGGAAAAATTGGCTTTACGCAAAAACCTTATAACCATAGAGGTTTTCCACCAGCCAAATATGCATGTAGTGATAGCCTTTATTCATCATTCTCTATGGTGTGAATTTGCCAGTACATTCAATGTACTGACCCTCTGTGGCTGCAACGTCTCATGTTGCAGGATTATCTTACGACGAGTAAGTGATACGTTAGGGTTACGATTTCTACACTCAACTTTTGCCGTTGGTGTTGATGGGAATCCACAACCTTGTTGCTTCCGCTATATGGATTGAGGTAATAGTATTTACGTTACTTTATACATGTGATTTACCTCTGTTATAAATCCTTCGAGTACTGTGTGTGTCAGCATACCGATCCAGGGATGACACTTAAGCACAAAGACTTGATCCATTTGGGTCAGGTCGCTACATGTGTGCACAATTAGTACAGTGTAAAGGTAGCAGATAGCAGGTCGGTGAGAAATAAATGACGGGAGACATATGATAGCTCTACAACATGCATGGCACACTAAATTACTACTGGATTCTATGAAAATAACAGTCGACTGAAAGCAAATAGGTCAGTCCATTTTTTTTGCACCGTCCGATGTACAAAGAACGGGCAGATCGCCTTCATCTACCTCCAGCCAGTCAGTGTTAACGATCTTCCTCGAAACGCCAGCGACCACCGGCCCAGTATTCCTCCCCTGCCTGCGCCCTCCCCTCGACCTCACCGCACCGCCGTGCTTGGCACCGCCCCCCGGCCGTCCATTCAAGCCCCGCCGACCTCCAGATCGGGCGCATGCAGCTCCTGCGCCCCACACCCCTATGATAGACACTGATGCACCGCTTCCCCGGGGAACAGGCGGACTAGCTGCTCTGCACGCCTAAGCGGGTGCTGCTTCTTTTAATTGCAGTTCGACTGACCCTGAATTGAAATCCAGGCGGGCTACTGACCTCTAGCAAAGGTGAAATAGTAAAAGGGAGGAAACCTTGTGCATTTAGTATCACGAAGAAGATGCAATAAGAAGCGCTCAACTAGTTTCTTTCGTGGGATGAATACGGTGTGAGCGGAGACGTAAGATTTGCATGAATAAGGGAAGAGGAGTACCTCTTTCTGCTGGCAGTGCTGCATCCTCCTTCTGTTTTTCCGACGATCTTCTTGTTGTTCGCCGGAAACAAGAAGTTGTGGAGGACGGTGCAGCGTTGGACGAACCCATGGCCAAGTTGTTGAGTGTGGTGCGGTGGTCGTCTGTCGGCGGCGGGGAAGCAGATCCGAGGCGGCGAATGACGGCGTAGTGGGAATAGCTCTGGTGCGGTGGACGGTTGCGACAGTGGAGCCGCAGCAGTGAGGCGCAGGACGGCATGGTCGGAGTGGTTCTGGTACGGCGCACGTCGGCATCAGCGTCATGGAGGCAGCTCTACCTCGGCTTCAGCTGCTAATTCCTTGAGGGCGCTGCGGTTGCGGTTGCGTTGGACGATGACATCAGGGTACCGGCTCCGGCGTGATGGAGGAGGGCGGCTGTGGATTGGCCGCTATGGGGTGGAGGATGGAGGAGGCTGGGGTTTCGCGGCCCACGGAGTATGAATGGGGAAACGGAGGGAGGCGGGGAACTAAGGGGGGACAATGTTTCGGTTTGAGACGCGCTTGTTTGAAATTTGGGGAAAGTTACAAACTTTGCCCCCATCTAAAATTTCGGACATATTGCGGGTTGGGGGTAGGACAGTCATGTCAGGTGTCCCAAATGTGGGCGGGATAGATTTCGGCCGAGCACATGGGTAGGTGCCCACGGTGTATGAATGCTTCTCGGAGGCAGTTGAGACTAGCGTCTTGGTGAAGTTACAAACCTACCCCGGTTTAGACCTTTGGACATCGGGCTGATAGGCTACACGGGCTAGAGTCAGGACAGTAATTTCCTACCACCAAAACATTAGTCTCGCGCGGTTTTGGGTGACCAGAGGCCTATTTGGCACTTCGTTCAATATTTGGGAGCAGAAGCATTAACATTTTCGGTTCTCTTGAATTGAACTTTCAGGATTTGTCAAACTTCACAAATCTTTACTCTTGAAAATCCTAAAGCTACGATTATTTTGGAATGGAGGGGGTACATTTGAATATACATTGTACACGAGTATATATTAAAAAATATGCAACTTACCTCAGTTCATGCATGGTTCCAGATATAATCTCTTTGCTTGCAAAAAAAAGTTTGATATGCGTATGAATATATATAGCATGTTCAAACTCACAACAAAGATTGATGCCCCCTTTTACATCTGATTTACAAATGCCATTATCTCGGGTTCAAATAGTTGAATGCACTTCCTATGAATTCGAATCTTCGAAACCCCCTTTATGTTGAATTCGACATGTATTCTATTTTGTAGCTAGCAATTTGGAATGTATCCATGCAAGTGACAAATGTATAAACTGCTTCACACTAACAACATGGAGTGCACTAATTAATGTTTATATATGAATTGCAAAAGCATCCATTGCCTGTATTTCAAACCGCTCTCACTCTATGGATCGATAATATGAAACAAACACATGCACATGCTAGAATTCAATAGAGTATGGGTGTCTGATAGACCGATTTTTGTTCATACGCAAATTGCAAAATTCATGATCTCATCCAAAAATAATAATGCCATTTATATTTTAATTTAATGCATAGAACCGCCTTTTACACGTAGATGCACTATGCCTCGCCCCGTTCTCACAAACACGTTATATATCTCTCTATCTAACGCATAAGTGCACACATTTTATATGCATCGGCATTTCTCTTTCACACATGCTCACAATCTCTCTCAGGGTGTCGGGGTGTCTCACGCACATGCTCTCTCTGTTTCTCTCTCTCTTTCTAACTATTATGTACCACTCTTTTCACTAATCTCAGTTGGAAAACACTATTTCTCTCACATGCATATATACACATGCACGGTCTCTACTAGCCCTCTATACGCACATATATGTGCCTACGTGTCTCCCGCACGCACATTATCTTTAGGCCTCTCTCGCACACATTGCCCCCCCCCCCTCGACACACCTCTCTCTTAGAAGTTGGCAGATATGATTTCATCATATCATTCGGTAGAATATCCCTGGCTGTTAGGCTGGATGGTAATACGAGGCAAAGTTTTACCCTAGTTCGGATCGGACCCTTGCAGTTGAAGAAAGAGCCTACTCCTGGTACTGTATATTAGTGATAGGGGTGTGTACAAAGTACACGTGAATACCAGGCATTGTGCGTGTGTGTATACTATCGACGAACTAGCCCCCAAGCTTGTATAACATACTAAGGGCCTAGGGTTACAAATCATATATAGTCGGCTTATCACCAGTGGGGATAGAGTCCTCCGCGACTCTGGTAGCTTCGTGTTGTACGCCGAGTCCACATGGGTCTTCGTATAACATGCCTCGGTCCAACCTACATGTGGCGCATGATGGAACCGACCCATGAGTCTTCATGTTGACCCACCACAACTAGAAATGATGTGCCCAGCACACCACACACGCAATCAGCCACTAAGAAAATAAGCATATACAATAGTACAACGGTATCTAGCTCACGATACGTCTCCATATTTTCTTGATGACACTGACGGACTTTACATTTGATGTGTGCTCCGTATTTTGTTGACGACACATACGGTCATTGTATTTGAAGCGAAAGCACGGTATGGTCACTAGACTTCAGAATAAGCTCATCACGATCACCACATACATTTTGTCGTGCTAACCAACATGTGGTTGGATGGTTAGAGGACAGTGGTTTCTCGAGCCCACCAAGGTTAAAGTCCCGGTGCTCGCATTTATCTTGTGTTAATTTCAGTATTTTCTAGCGATGTACGTTCAGTGGGAGGAGACGTTCCACTCAACTACGAGGCACCTATGGTGACTTCGTAAAATCTCAAGATCATATATGCTGGCCCACTCTCCCGAAGGTGCTCATAGGGGTAGGGTTCGCGTGTGTGCGCTTATAGCGGTGAGTGCTTGCGCGTATATATGAGCCCTTGCGCCTGTACCATGTTAAACAAATACATATCATGATTATACGGTCACTGGCTCACCCGTACAACTCCGTATTTTGTTGATGACACAATCAATTGACCAGTCAAACATTCCACGCGGTGCAACTAGTGTTGCACCATCAGGGCGCGTAACCATGGGGCCCACCTGTCAGCCCGTATATGAAAGAAAGAAATGGTAGTTTGAGTCTGTACTGTGTTAATAAAATAGGAGTACAAGGGTGATCATACGGTCACTGGCTCACCATACAGCTTCATAATTTGTTGATAACATGATCAATTGACCAGTCAAACGGTCCACATTCAGCAGCGCACATTACCATAGGGCCCACCCGTCAGCGCGTATATGAAGGACAGAAATGCTAATAAATTAGTGGTCGGTGGGTATTCGAAGTCGTGAGACCTCTGGTTGGCAGTCACCGGCGGTTGGGGCGTTCATTGGGCGGTGAGGTGGGGATCCCCGGAGAAAAAGCTTGGCGAGGGGGGGGCTAGAGGGATGGCCGGTGCGGAGGCGGACCGGTGGTGGGGAGTGGTTTCGGGGAGGGCGGGCTGGCGGTTCGGCCGGTGGTGGCTGGCGGCTCAGGGGGGGTGGAGTTTGATGATAAACTAGAGGCCCTTCATTTCATATCCAACGGCTGGAAAATCTAATGACCTGAGACGAAAAAGTTAGTCGACTGACGTGTAGCCTCACCCCGCACGTTCACATGCACGCCCGCAAGACACGCACGCATGTAGGCATGCAACACTGACATGTACACACGCACGCATGCTGGCGTGCAACACTGACACGTACACATGCACTCACGAACACACGCACGTACGCACCCATGCATGCAACACTGAAACATACCCTTGCATGCACGCAACACTCGCACGCCTGCATGCACACAGCACACGACACAAGACACACGCTCAACCTATACATGCATGCACCCTTTCTTAAGGACATGGATTGTTACGGGTATTAATCAATCTTATCTGTGATAAGCAGAACATTGATGTTTGTAGCGGTCTTTATGAATCACAACGTATTGAACGGGCTATCAA
The DNA here is from genome assembly GCF_056163025.1 of Triticum urartu. Lineage (NCBI taxonomy): Eukaryota > Viridiplantae > Streptophyta > Magnoliopsida > Poales > Poaceae > Triticum > Triticum urartu. The sequence goes on from NC_141875.1 coordinate 565,008,572, forward strand.
CTTAGTAGGCTTATCTACGTGAAAAAGATGACGTCACACTCAATGAACAATCATTGGTTTATGAAATGCCCGCTTCTGACCGCCCTGAACCACCAAAGGTTCCTTTGCTGTGCGCTGCCTGCGTTGGGTCACTGACATGTAGGCCATGCACCCAAAGAGCCCACACATCAGTGGAAGGACGGCGCGGTGTCCTAGGTCAGAGTCGAGGGAGCCACTCGCGGCACGCCCGGCTGAACACGCCTTCGTGCCGCATTCAAACGCCTCCATGAAACCCGCCCGTGTGGAAGCCGAGAAACCCACTCTGGACACATGTCCGTTCATGACTGGGCCGGCGTTAAATGCAACACGGGACGAGCTCCTCCCGTCCGCCGTCTATTTAATCTCCTATTTAAACGAGGCCAAACACCGGCCAAGAATCGCACACCTCCGCCGCTCCCCTATCTCCTCCACCATTTTGTCCACTCTTACAATGGCTTACGAAGAGTAGTTATTCCGCATCCAAGCCGGCTGGGTAGCCCGCCGGATACGAGCTATGCAGCTCGCTGATCCACCTCCCTCACCTCGCCCGACGGAGCCAGTTGCCGCCCCAAGCCGGCGTGCGGTTCAGCAACTCGCCGCTCCAGACCATCTCGACGAAGAGCGGTGCATGGGCGTCGTTGCTGCCGTCCACGCCGCCGCCTCGTACCGCGTCTCCCCTTTCTATGGCCGAGACTCCCATGCCAGCTGCCGCGCCATGCAAACAGCGACAGAAGCCGGGTGCGCGGAGAGCGACGAGTCGGTGGCCAGCGCCTCCCCGTCCGCCGCCATCATCGAGGAGAAGTAGAACACAGGAGGCCGCCGCCGCTTGGGTCCCATGAAGGCCACCGGAGAGGCGACACTGGCGTACACAGCAGGTGTCTTGCCAGATCCTTTTGTTGCGAGGACCTTCGTCGACCCCGCATGGGCTCCACAGAAGAGGGGAATGTTAGGATGAATTCGAGTCGGTGCCGGCCATGGCGAAGTAGTGGCCGGTGATGAACTCAAACTGGTGCCGGCCACCATCATCTTCGGCACCAGCCAATGATATCAGTTGGGCAGTGGGGAAGCGAGTCGTCCTTTGCGCTGAAGCATATACCTCCGGGGCTCCCGACAGTCCGGCGATCGTGCTACCAGACATGAGGAACACAAATCGATCGACGGGTGACCATTTAGGCTAGGTATTATATACCTGTGCTATCCAGAACTACCACCGGGTAGTTCATTTGTATGTAATGAAATCTGTCATGTTTGTATGAAAATCCGGTATTTTATATGATTTCCGTCATTGTTTATATGAAATATCAGTTTGTCTACGTGTTTGCGTGAATTTCGTCCGGTTAGTTGAGTTGATTTCATAATGTGTGCGGCTAGGGTTGGATGGCGTAATTTGCGGGACGCCCATCGGTCTGCGGGCGGCGTTGTGGCACAAAAAAACACAGCTCGTGCGAGGTCGTCTCCAACGTGCGCGCTCGAGGATGCATGACACCATGAGCACCCGAGCCATTCCTCATTCATCGGTGGCAAAGGCACCGGTGGACAAAAGGGTCGCCAATATTTTGGCTACCCCGGGCAAGATCCAAACAGCCCCTCCCAACAGATTCAAATCCCATGTTCGCCGTGGAATTTTGCCATGTGTTGTTTTCATGGACTAGCAAGATGCCCGTGCATTGCACGGAACATCAAGATGCATTTTTTACAAACTCCCGCATGCATGCAAGGGATAATTAATGTCCTCCTTTGCTAGTACCACGAGGCAAACACCATTAATATTGCATCGATTAGTGTTAGTGGCCTTGTATATCTGCAAATTGTAATTTTGATAGTGGCCCCTTGTATATAAAAATGGAGGGAGAAAGATGAGAGATGAGGTGAGGTGGAGTGGGGCGTGGTGGTGAATGGTGGTCGGACTGGGCGGAGGCATGGGGATGGACAACGCATTATGTCTAGGTTTGTATCTCTCTCACACACACCCACATAGCTGGGGGACGTGCACGAAGAGAAGAGGTGCACACACGGCGCACGTACTCCCGTCTCTATCCCAACCACACCCGCGCGGGTACACGATGGAGCTCATTTCTGTACGAAAAAGGCAGCCTACGTGGTAATATGGCACGTGTACTGGTTGTCCACTTGGTGGAGGGAGGACCGTCTACCACGGGTGAACAAACAAATTGCGACTTGATGCGTTATGTTAAATTGAAAAAAGAGGCAAACCATGTGGGGCCTACCTTAGAGGCAAGGCTCTATAAACTGGAGTACTTTTGATGTGTCCCGTCAACTCGCAGAACGAGGAGAAGCTTGCTTAGTACGCCGTCTCCCCTGCCCACGGGCGCGGTGGCTCGCAGGATGAGGTGAAGCTTGCTTAAATAACCGTATTTCGTATTTGCGCAAACAGGGATGTCTGTCTCCATATCGCTTCGGGATGTCTGTCTCCGTATCGTTTCTATTCGCGCAATCAAAAGCACACACCTCAGTTTTAGTACAACTGCGCAAAATGAGATGGCTATCCCTCGTTGCCATCATCTAACCTCTCATCTTCAAGGTATCCCTACATTGGTAGTAACTAAGGTAGAATGACCAACGCAATCTAAAAGAAGCTGATTCGTACGTTTTACTTCCTGATTGCAGTGCAGGGACGAGCGGAAACAACTGCATCCTAGTCCGGAATGCACTTTCTACCAGTTCATCCATGGACCGAGGACTAGTTGGCACGGCTGCATGGTGGTTTTTTGGACTGGTGTGCGGACAAGAGGCATTGTGGTCTGCTTATTTCTGCAAATGGCGGTGCTTAAATTTAGTGGAATGCACAAGCATTTCAGCTGGTCAGTACACTGCATGGTTCAGTTCATCATTCCAGCTGAGACCACAATTATAATTGGTTATTATGGAATGAGAGAACCTAACCCTGGATGGTGGCAACAAGAAAAAACCAGAGTGAACTCCAGGAAATTTGAGCCTGCCGGGAGGCCCTTTGCTCAGAGAAGCCTTGCTTGTTTTTTCCTGATTTGTAAACCTTCTCACAACTTTGTCTTTTGCTGTGAACTAGTATATGTTTGTTATGTTCTATGAATCATTGAGATGTAAAAAAAATGCTTAACTTATGCTTTTCAAGTTTTTTATGAAGATGAGTTTAATGTGAGTGTTCAACATGAGCGCTGGACTAGCGTGTGAACGTTTGTAATTTATTACATTGTGGCCTCAATTAACTGTATGAACCACTGTAACAAGATACATAGTTGCTTATATGTCAGACAGCAGATTGTTGATTGTTAGCTGGTCGATAGCCTAGTGTTGAAGCGAGCTGAGCCAATGTGTCATGTTTTGCACAACTGCTTACAAGTGGGGTAGCACCAACAGTGTTTACAAGTACTTATGTATATGTCGGCGCACGGTTCTCGAACGAGTGCTCTATTTCATCAAAACACACACTGCTCGTATGATAAACCGTGAAAACTTATGTCTTACCATGCCATATTCATGAAAAAACTAGTGAGGACGCATCTGTTTCGGCAACAATTACGATGGTTCTCACATGATTCACGGGCACACAAAAGTAGCAGCAGTTCCCATAGACGGATTCAAACAGAGTACTGGCCCCAGAGGGGTCAATAATAGGCAAGGTTCGGATAATTAGACACAATCCAAACTACTATTAAACACTAGCTGGGGCAACTATTTCATGCCTCGATCTAATTTGGGCTGGACACAAGACAGACCTTGCCATGAACATCATCAAGGACGTCCCGCAGTAGCTCAATCCTGTGAACCTTCATGAAGACAACCTTGTGGCCTTGCCACTGATAAACTTGTTTGTGGAGGCATGCCACGTCATCTTCCTGCGTAAGCTTGACAAGAACAGTATGCCTCACAAACGAAGGAGTAGCTTTGAACTTCTTGTGCTTCAGTACACCCTGGACAACACGCCTGACAACAGTGAGGCTGGAATACAACTCTTCATTGGTATAACCGCAAATGGCTTCCAGGATCCAACAACCTAAGAACTCTGTTTTCCCAGTGCGTATATTTAGGTCGTCCACCTCATAGAGAGTGACATGTACAACCACACAATCCTTGTCTGCATCAGGGCTCTAATTGAAACAGAAACAAATTCTGAATTACTTTTCAGTATAAGAAACACAAGTTATTTAAACCACTATGTATAGCATGGCATCGAAGCTAATAAAATTTTGCATTATTAATCACCACATACTTCCTTTTCTAAAAAAATCATCACATACTTAGATGAAAAACCACAATCGAGATCGGCAAAGAAGGAGATCACCTTGGGCAGCTCAGCGGGGGGGACACATCCTCGAAGGGGGAAGACTGCTCCTGCAGTGCCACGGGGGCTGTAACCTCAAACGGGGCATTGACCATCTCAGTAGTGGTCGTGAGCATATCTGGGGTCGGCTCGGTGGTTGCCTCCATCTTCTTGGAGCTCTCTATCTCATGGGGATCAACCTCCCGTGTCTGCTCCAATATTGGCAGATCTTTGCCTGGTTCTCCTTGGTCCATCATGAAACTGATGAATACTAGGAGACCACTAAAAGGAAAAAAACACAATCGCAATGACAATGAAACAAAAAAGAGAGTGAGGATCGGTTACTGCTTTGCAAAAGTTCTTTTTTTCTCTGATCGAAAATATACCAACATCACGGATCCGCTTACCTTCCCTTCGTTTGGAGAGAAGAACAGTGGCAGATGCGAGTGTTGCCTTTCTTGAAGACGGTGAGGGAGAAGGGGATTCAGCGAAGAGTGAAATGATGGTTGCTTCGTCCGTCAAAATTAGACTGCGGGGAGGTGGGGTTTTGTGATACGACAGCTCATTACTGCCGCGCTACGACCGGGGTGACTCTCCGCCTGCATACTGCCTTCTAATTTGGTGGATGGCATTTGGGCCCGCGCGCTGCATGGCCCGCATGTCGGTGAACAAAAGTATAACGGCATTCAGTAGAGGGAGACGTTTCAATGACCTTGGAGGAGCCAGAAGCGGTAGAGTGTCTCCATTGTACTAGTAGTAATTGTTTTTCTGGGTAGCTGTAGAGTGTCTCCACTGTACTAGTAGTAATTGTTTCTCTGGGCCAAAGACAAAACAGCCCATCCACACTAGTAAATAGTAAAATCAATTCAAAAGCCCATATATTTACTGAATTGACGGATGGGTATGTCGAAGAGCAAAAAAAGGAGTTTCACGTGGGCAAAAGAGCTTCTGAACTATCGGGCTTCTATTTACAACATATTGTGGTCATAATCCAGTAAATTTTATGACCCAGGATGTTCATTCTATGGACCTGACCGATCCATTTGATTGTGACTGCCGAAAATAGTGCTGGAGTTAGATGTTGTTGCCCTTTTCAATCTGGTTTTTTGTAAACCTGATGAACAATTAACCCTCGTGCTTTTGTATAGTTTGTAAGCTGGAGTTAGATGTTCCTGCCCTTTTCAACTCGGTTGTGACTGTCATATTTTCTTTGAAACAAGGCAAATGGCTTTCCATTCGTTTAATTTAGAGTAAAATATTGTAACAAATCCCAACCAAGAGAAATAACATCACTCTCGCCAACTACTTGAGCTCATTGTGCATTACAGAAGCCAAGTGATTAGCCCCCACCAGCACCCACAAACTTATTTCGAACTAGCACATCAAATGGGCTGTAAATTTCCATAGGAAAGGCTGCATGACCGTGACAGATTTGGATTCTGACATTTGGGACCCGCGAGGAAATACCCTATCCAAGGTGGTGTCGACTTACTAGCCAGTCAACAAAAGATTCAGCCTACTAGCCATTGGATTGACATCCAACATCTATCGTGTATCTTCTATCTCTTGTCTTCTTCTTCCTCCAGCCGCCCAAACCAAACCACCCCGTCGGCTCCGCCTGCTCCCGCCTCCCATGGCTGGTTGCACCTCCGCCGCCCTACCGTACGTACCCTCCAACGTTGGACAGTCCCTCCCTCTATTCCCCCACACGTCCTGTTATTCTCCGACGACGTCAGCCCCAACACGCACCCGCGCCCGAATAAGTCAACCCTCGTACTCCCCTCCGCCTACGACTGGACCGGCGCACCTTCAACGGCTCATGTTCATTCCGTCCGAGGCCTCGTCGTCGTCCACCGCCTTGTGGCCTTGGTTCGCTCGCCGTGCGCGGTGCGCCGCCCTCTTGCGTTGTCAATGTCGTCAACAACCGAGAGGAACAAGGAGATGACTGTACATGGAGAGGATGACAGTAGGGACCCACCAACGTCATGGCAGTACGCAAGCAAGTGCCTCTATACTACAAGCCCAAAAATATGGTTCCTCCTAATGGTTGGACATATGGGGCTCATGCCATTGTCAACGTAGTCAATAAACGAGAGAATTACACTATGAGCGGCTGACACCAGGGACCCAGCAAGTCGCGCAGTTTTTTTTTGAGGAACAAGCAGTTGTTATTTATACTAGTTTTAGCGACGGATCAGGGTAACAACGGGGCTGTGCGGGGGCTATGGCCCGTCTAGCCAGGGTTTTATTTATGTTTACCACATCATGAGCCTAGTTGTGTTTTTTTCTTGCTGAAAATGGCTAGCCCAGTTCTATTTTTTTAAAAGAAATACCCAAACAAGGCCTACTTGCTTTATCGGCCCTGCTAGGCTGCAAATCTTTCAAGACGAGGAGAGTTTCATTCGGTTTGCCCAGAAATGGGCTGTACATTTTTAAAACACATCAAACCGGGAATTAGTTTCAATTTTTTTTCATTACAAGATCTTAAATTCCATTGATTTTTATGCATGGACAATTATTTGGATTTTATATTTATATAAATTATTTTTCAAAATAGTTTGAATGTGAATCGATATTTCTGGATTAAAAACAGTTGACCGCACCGAAATATGCAAAATTTTGTATACTTTTTAACCGTGGCCACAATATGGGGTGTAATGCTAACAAAAAGAAGATGGGCTCCAAAAAAATTCTTAAGAATTAGCAAATGGGTTGCACATTATTAGAAATAATAGCAGATGGGTTGTATGCTGTTTTCCATAGATTTGAGGCTGACTTGTGCGCCTACTACAGGTTGACGCGTATGCTTTCATAAAAACAAGGTTGACGCACATGCAACGCCCTGTAAACTTAGTCAACACACGAGAGCAGTGACTGTTGGATGTCCATCTAATGGCTGTCGTGCTTCTTCAATCTCTGCTCTTCATGCTCCAGCCGCTCAAACAAGGGCCGGCGGGACTACCTGCTCCCTCCTCCCATGGCCGGCTATGCTGCCGCGCAGGCCTCACGGCCCCACCGTACTCCCATCGCTGGCCTAGCCATCCCTCTACTCACCCACACATGTTGCTATTCTCCGGCGACGGCGGACGAACCAGTAAACCCTTGTACTCCTCCACGTGGGAAACAACTGCCGAGTATTCCCTGGCTCCATGTCATTCCCTTCATAGGCCTTGCCGTCATCCACCGCCCTGGTGCTCTCGGCGCGGCCTGGTCAACGTGGTCAGTGAACGACATCCATCGGAAGTGGACTGTACGTGGAGAGGCTGACAGCTGGGTCCATGGCCGCACACAAGGAAATGCCTCCGTATTACGCGCAAAATAATGATTCCTCCACCTAACATCTAGGACCCACAAGAAGGGCCTTTGTATTCCGCGAAAAAACGTTCCCCCTGCTGACAGGTCGGACCCACCAGCTATATCTTCGCACGCAAGGGAGTTCCTCCTTATTACGCCCAAAAAAATGAATACCCCCCCCCCCCCGCTAGCTGATACCCACCATATTGTTGGGCTGACTTGTGGGCCTACTAAGTTGGCGGGGACGGAGGGCTTTGTCAACTTAGTCAATACTCCAGTGACCGTATGATGTCCATCCAACGGCCATAGTGCTTCTTCAACCTCTGGTCTTCTTGCTCCAGCCGCCCAAAGCAGCGCCGGTCGTGCCGCCTGCTCCTGCCTCCCGTGGCCGGTTGTGCTACCGTGGAGGCCTCACCGCCCCCATACTACTCCCACCACTGGCCAGGCCATCCCTCCACTCACCCACACCCCCTGTTATTCTGCGGCGACGGCAGCCTTACACCGCAGCCGAACCAGTGAACGCTCGTACTCCTCTCCCCGTGGGCATCCACTGCCGCGTCTTGCCCGGCTCTGCGTCGTCCCCTTCCTACGCCTCGCCGTCGTCCATCGCCGTGGTGCTCTCGGTGCGGCGTGGTCAATGTGGTCAACGACCGACTTCCATCGGAAGAGTACTGTACGTGGAGAGGCTGACAGCTGGATCCACGGCGGCCGCAAGGAAGTACCTCCTTATTACGCGGAAAATAACTATTCCTCCACCTGACAGCGGGGACCCACCGGACAAGCAACCAGTATTTTGCAAAAAAATCGTTTCCCCTTGACTGCTGGGACCCACTGGACGGGCCACCGTATTTCGTGAAAAAAACGTTCCCCCTGCTGTCTGCTCGGACCAACCGGAAGTGCCTCCTTATTACGCACAAAAAATGAATACTCCCCCGGCTAGCTGGGACCTACCTTGGTGGGAGGCTGACTTGAGGGCCCACTAAGTTGACGGGGACGAAGGGCTTTGTCAACTTAGTCAATATGAACGATTCTAGCTCTAGTGACCGTACGATCTCCATCCAACGGCCGTAGTGCTTCTTCAACCTCTGGTCTTCTTGTTCCAGCCGCCCAAAGCAACGTCGGTCGTGCCGCATGCTCCTGCCTCCGGTGGCCGGCTGTGCTGCCGCAGAGGCCTCACCGCCCCCTACTATTCCCACCGCTGGCCAGGCCCTGCGGCGACGGCAGCCTCACACCGCAGCCGAACCAGTGAACCCTCGTACTCCTCTCCGCGCGGGCTTCCGCTGCCGCGACTTCCCCGGCTTCGTGTCGTCCCCTTCCTAGGCCTCGCCGTCGTCCACCACCGTGGTGCTCTCCGCACGGCGTGGTCAACGTGGTCAAGGAACGACTTCCATCGGAAGAGTACTGTATGTGGAGAGGCTGACATCTAGGTCCACGGCCACAGCCCAGTTTTTTTGTGATTTGCCAAGTAAGTCCCTTTGTCAGGCCTGTTGGGCTGCAAATCTTTCAAGGCGAGGAGAGCTTTCATTCGGCTGGCCGAGAAAATGGCCCATCAGTAATGAGAAATGGGATGTACATTTTTAAAACACATCAAACCGACAATTAGTTTCAAATATCTTTTTTTCATTTCAAGATTTTAAATTACATTAATTTTTATGCATGGAGAATTTGTTGGATTTTATATTGATATACATTTATTTTTAAAGTCAGTTTGATTGTGAGTCGAAATTTCGGGATTAAAAGCAGTTCGGACCGCACCGAAATATGCAAAATTTCTTATAATTTTTTAACCATGGCCACAATATGGGCTGTAATGCTAACAAAAAGAATATGGGCTCCAAAAAAACCTTAAGAATTAGCAAATGGGCTGTAAATTATTAGAAATAATGGCAGATGGGTTGTATGTTGTTTTCCATAGATTTGAGGCTTTCCTAAAAAAAGGTTGACGCACAAGCACTGACTGTTGGATGTCCATCCAACGGCCGTCGTGCTTCTTCAATCTCTGCTCTTCCTGCTCCAGCCGCTCAAACAAGCGTCGGCGGGACTGCCTGCTCCCTCCTCCCCGTGGCCGGCTGTGCTGCTGCGCAGGCCTCACCGCCCCACCGTACTCCCATCACTGGCCTAGCCATCCCTCTACTCACCCACACCTGCTGTTATTCTCCGGCGATGGTAGACGAACCAGTAAACCCTCGTACATTGTACTCCCCTCCACATGGGAAACAACTGCCGAGTCTTCCCTGCCTCCGTGTCGTCCCCTTCCTAGGCCTCGCCGTCGTCCACCACCGTGGTGCTCTCGGTGCGGCATGGTCAACGTGGTCAATGACCGACTTACATCGGAAGAGTATTGTGCGTGGAGACGCTGACAACTGGGTCCACGGCCGCAGAAGGAAGTGCCTCCTTATTACGCACAAAATAATTATTCCTCCACCTGACAGCATGGACCCATCGGACGGGCCATCGTATTTTGCGAAAAAAAACGTTTCCCCCTGACTGCTGGGACCCACCCACTACACCTTCGCACGCAAGGAATTGCGTCCGGGCAAAAAAACAAAATGATTCGCCCCCCTGACTGCTGGGACCCACCAGCTACATCTCCGCACGCAAGGAAGTGCCTAACAATCGGGACCCACCTGGTCGAAGCGTACGTAGCGTTGTCATTCTGGTCGCGAATGTGTATGTACATATATACTGGTGGATGTACAGGTGCGCACGTGTCGTAGTAGAGGCGTGTCCGTGTCGTAGTCGAGGCGCGCACGTAGCATGTACACGTATGTACAGCGGCCAGGGTGCAAGAAAGAAAATACGGCCATGTATGTGTACATACGGGCGGGGTCTCGAATGCCTACTCACGCATACAAATGGCGAGGGCTCGTTGACATGGCTGGGTCGGAACAGAGAAATAGCGTCGTCGTCGTGTTCATGGGGAGGCAACAGAATGTGTTGTGTTCATGGGGAGGCAACGGAATGCGTCGTGTTCATCAGGAGGCAACGGAACGCGTGGGAGCCAACCGGCTGGGTCGAAACGGAATGCCTGGTCGTGATCATCGGGAGGGCTTGGACGGAACAGGCGATGGAAACGAGGCATGGCGTACCGCAGAACGGAGGAAACAGCCTTGTGTTCAACCGGCCACGTTCGAAACGGGATCCTGTTCATCGGGAGGGGTCTGGCGTACCGCAAAACAGACGAAACGGACCTCCTGCGGTCGAATCGGGGGTCCTGTTGATCGGGAGGGGTGTGGTGTACCGCAAAATAGAGGAAACGGACCTCCTACGGTCGAAATGGGGGTCCTATTGATCAGGAGGGTGTGGCGTACCGCAAAACGGACAAAACGGACCTCCTACGGTCGAAACGGGGGTCCTGTTCATTGGGAGGGGTGTGGCGTACCGCAAAACGGGACTCCACGGGATATTGTTCATCTCCACCGTCGACCTCCTCCAGCCTCCACGGGCTACCGTCGACCTCCTCCAGCCTCCACGGGCTCCTGTTCATCCAGCCTCCACCGCGCGCTACTCCACCGGCTACTGTTCAACCACCCATCCACGGGCACCCCTCCACCGTCTACTGTTCATCCAGCCCTCCACACCACGGGGTCCTGTTCAACCACCCCTCCACGGGCACCCCTCCACCGTCTACTGTTCATCCAGCCCTCCACCACACCACGGGGTCTTGTTCATCCAGAGGCAACGCCACCGCTCACTGTTCATCCACCCCCCCCCCCCCCCCCCGCAATGCTCACTGTTCATCCCAGAGGCAGCATCCATCAGCTGCAATTAGCAGCAGTAGCGAAGGAATCGCTCGATCGGGTTCAGTTAACAGCCATCGATCGATCGCTCGGGTTCAGTAACGCGTAGCCTGCAATGCAATCGCTCGGGTTCAGTTAGAACCCAACGCCTCGCTCGGGTTCAGTTAGAGCCAACGCCTCGCACACACGCGCGTACGTGTACGAGAGAAACGCGCATCGCTTAGCCCCCGACCTCCCATCGTAACCGGGAACTCCCCGAAATTTTCCTCCCCCTCGCTTCTACCATGGTTTTTTCTGTCATGGAAGGCCCAAAGAATGTCATGCAGCTGCGTCTCCGGCCCGCCCAGGATGAAAAGCCCATTTTCTGTCATGATTTTTTTGTCATAGAAGTAGGAGCCCACCACATCTATGATGATACCGGGTTTTTTCACAATTATCGTCATAGAAGTGTCATATGTATGACAGAAAAAATTTCGTTCGGCCCAAAATGTCACGGATGTGTCTTTTTTTGTAGTGATACCGACATAGTCCTAGCAGACAGGAGCTTTTCTGGCGTTATAGTCAAACAGCGGTCAAAAGGAATTTCTGGCACCATTGCCTGGGAGGATCTTCAACATAACTAGGTTCCTAATCACAAATCTCATCTCCTTTCAATTTACATTATTTTCCATTTGCATCTCATTTTCCTCTCCCCCACTTCATAAAAATTTGCCGTTTTGTTCGCCCCTCTTTTTTCGTTCGCCATTTTCTTGCCAGATCTATCCCTTGCTTGCAATCATGAGTGATTTCGGTATGGCACCAACAGATGATGGCCTAACTCCTAAAATAGGACATACGGGCAATCTGGATGCTAAAACTTTTATCTTGGGGAAAGGGAACATTATGGGAAAAGAACATATGCAAGAATTTTTCAATTGAGTGAGAAATTTGAGTCTTGATGATGCTCCTATACTTAAAACTACTAGATCTTATGCGGATTCTATTTCAGCACTAGTTCTGAAACTTGAAAGTAATTTATTCATACCCATCCTACCTTGCAAAGATTTTTTTTTGAGCTGCCCGTTATAAAGAATCCCAGAGCTAAAAAGTTGGTCACTCTCATTCTTATGAATGAGTTTGACTACATAATACAGGAAGCTAGGGAAATCTTTGACTTTTATGGTACGAATCGTGAAAAACCTGTGGTAGATGAAATTCTTTACAATAGTGACTATGCTTTCAGACATTTGCTTGGGGACAATAAAATCTTTGATGAGAATCTTAAAAAGGAAGTCCCAGTTCTAGATATAATCCAACAAGTTTTCAATAATGTTAATCAACATTACTCTTGGATTGTTGCCGGAAAATCAAAAGGGGTATGATGAAAACCAACTTAGGATTGCTAAGGCCTCTATGGATAACATGTTTTATGTTGTGTTTACAAAACCTCATGATGAAAATACCTCTAATAAAGTCAAGAAGAAGGATGCCAAAACTTAGATCCTTGCTTTATGCCTAGCTAAGGGCGTAAAACTATAGCGCTTATTGGGAGGCAACCCAATGAATAAATTTTATTTTTGCTTTTTGCTTCCTGTTCTTGTGTGTTAGCACAATTATGCTACTGTTATGATTGTGTTTCATATGTTTTAATTAGTGTTTGTGCCAAGTAAATCCGTTAGGATCTTCTTGGGTGATAGTTGTTTGATCTTGCTGAAAAAACAGAAACTTTTACACTCACGAAATTAATTGTATTTTTTTACCACAGAGCGATAAAATAACCATTCCACTTGCAGTAGATCAATATACAAAATTTTCAGGTCGTCCTAATTTTTCAGAATTTTTGAGTTACATAAGTATTCGAAATAGTCAGATTGCTAGAGATTGTTCTGTTTTGATAGATTCTGTTTTCTTTGTGTTGTGTGCTTATTTTGATGGCTCTATGGTTTTCTTTGATGAGTTTTTGCCATAGAAAAGTTGGAATACAATAGATATAATACAAAAATAAAATATGAATTGGTTTGATACAGCACGTATAGTAGTGGTTTATTATTCTTATACTAACGGATCTCACGAAGGTTTTGTTGAGTTTTGTGTGATTGAAGTTTTCAAGTTTTGGGTTATCTTACGATGGATGAAGGAAGGATGGAAGAGCCTAAGCTTGGGGATGCCCCAAGTGGCATCCCTGCTTTCTTCCAACAATTATCGGTACTTTACTCGAGACTATATTTTTATTCGTCACATGATATGTGTTTTGCTTGGAGCGTCTTGTATGATATGAGTCTTTGCTTGTTTTACTTTGTGTTTTAAGCCATCAATCCTTGCTAGACACACCTATTTGAGACAGCCAAAATTATGTCATTACTTGTTAGAATTGCTCTCTATGCTTCACTTAAATCGTTTATGAGCTAGGACTTGCTCTAGTGCTTCACTTATATCTTTTTTAGCACGATGTGCTTAGTATTTTTGAAGAAATGCTCTCTTGCTTCACTTAGATTTATTTTAGAGTTAGTAAAATTTTGAAGAAAATCTCTCTTGCTTCACTTAAATTATTTTGAGAGAAAGAAAATTTGTTATGCTCATGATCTTCACTTATATTTGTTTGAGCTTATGAAAAGCAACACATGAAAATTAGCCCTAAAGTGATAGATATCCAAGAAGGATTAAGAAAAGAAAAATGTCATGAATATCATTGGACAAAATAAACTTGGTTCTTAGTAATAGTTTTGAGATATGATGAAGTGATATGTGAGTTATGTTGATGAGTAATTATGCTCTAGTAGGAATATCGGTGTTAAGGTTTGTGATTCCCGAAGCATGCACGTATAGTCTCTCGTTATGCTATGATGTTGGAGCATGATTTATTTTTGATTGTCTTCCTTATGAGTGGCGGTCGGGGACGAGCGGTGGTCTTTTCCTACCAATCTATCCCCCCTAGGGGCATGCGTAGTAGTACTTTGCTTCGAGGGCTAATAAACTTTCGCAATAAGTATATGAGTTCTTTATGACTAATGTGAGTCCATGGATTATACGCACTCTTGCCTTTTCACAATTTGCTAGCCTCTATGGTACCGTGCATTGCCCTTTCTCACATCGAGACGTGGTGCAAACTTTGCAGGTGCATCCAAACCCCGTGATATGATACGCTCTATCACACATAAGCATCATTATATCTTTCTCAGCCACCATACCTACCTATTATGGCTTTTCCATGGCCATTCCGAGATATATTGCCATGCAACTTCCACCGCTTCCGTTTGATGACTTGAGCATTCATTGTCATATTGCTTTGCATGATCATATAGCTGACATGGTGTTTGTGGCTCAGCCACCGTTCATCATTTTTCATACGTGTTATGTTAGATCATTGCCAGAGGAATTCATATAGAGTCATATTTGTCATAGGTATCGAGTTGTAATTTTTGTTTCTTTTGAGTTATAAGTAAATAGAAGTGTGATGATCATCATTATTCAGTTTTAGAGCAGTGCCCCAGTGAGGAAAGGATGATGGAGACTATGATTCCCCCACAAGTCGGGATGAGACTCCGGACAATGAGAAGAAGAAAAAAAAAGAGAAAAAAGAAAAAAAAGGAGAAAGAAAAAGAAAAAACGAAGAGAGAAGGGGCATTGCTAGTATCCTTTACCACACTTGTGCTTCAAAGTAGCACCATCTTTTCATATGGAGAGTCTCCTATGTTGTCACTTTCATATACTAGTGGGAATTTTTTATTATAGGATTAGATGCACACCCACTTAGTTTTCATATTGAGCTTTCATACACGTATAGCTCTTAGTGCATTCGTTGCATGGCAATCCCTACTCCTCACGTTGATATCGATTGATGGGCATCTCCATAGCCCATTGGTTAGCCGCATCAATGTGAGACTTTCTTACCTTTTGTCTTCCCTATATTTACCCCTATCATCATACTCTATTCCACCCGTAGTGCTATATCCATGGCTTGCGCTCATGTATTGCGTAAGAGTTGAAAAAGCTGAAGCATGTTAAAAAGTGCGAATCAATTGCTCGGCTTGTCATCGGGGTTGTGCATGATAAATACTTTGTGTTAAGAAGACAGAGCATGACAAGACTATATGATTTTGTATGGATAACTTATTTTAGCATTGATATTTCGAAAGACATGGTTGCTTGTTGATATGCTTGAGTATCTAAATTATTATGTCAACACTAGACTATTGCTTTGAATCACATAAAAAGTCCAATTGTCCATGCTATAAAGAAAAGAATATGATATGACATGTTAAACAGCACTCCACATCAAAAATTCTGTTTTTATCACTAACCTACTCGAGGACGAGTAGGAGCTAAGCTTGGGGATGCTGATACGTCTCCAACGTATCTATAAATTTTGATTGTTCCATGTTGTTTTATTATCAATCTTGGATGTTTTATAATCATTTTATAGTCATTTTATATCATTTTTTGGTACTAACCTATTGACATAGTGCCACGTGTCAGTTCCTGTTTTTTCCGTGTTTTTTACATCATAGAAAATCAATATCAAACGGCGTCCAAATGCCACGAAACTTTATGGAGATTTTTTATGGACCAGAAGGAACAAGTTGGGACCTGGTTGCACCTAGGGGAGTCCCAAGGAGGGGACAACCCACCAAGGCGCCAGGAGGCCCAAGCGCGCCCTGGTGGGTTGTGCCCACCTCGGGTGCCCCCCGGCCGCCTCTTTGCTCTATAAATACCCAAATATTCTATAAACCCTAGGGGAGTCGATGAAATATTCATACAACCGCCACAAAGTCCAGAACCACCAGATCGAATCTAGACACCATCCGGATGGGGTTCGCCACCTCCATTGGTGCCTCTCCGATGATGCGTGAGTAGTTCTTTGTAGACCTTCGGGTCCGTAGTTAGTAGCTAGATGGCTTCATCTCTCTCTCTCTCTCTTGATTCTCAATACAATGGTCTCTTGGAGATCCATATGATGTAAATCTTTTTGCGGTGTGTTTGTTGGGATCTGATGAACTTTGACTTTATGCTCACTCATATCTTTTTATATCCATGAAAGTTTTTTGAGTTGCTTTGATCTCTTATATGCATGATCTCTTATAGCCTCATATTTCTTCTCCGATATTTGGGTTTTGTTTGGCCAACTTGATCTATTTATCTTGCAATGGGAAGAGGTGCCCGGTAGTGGGTTCAATCTTACGGTGCTTGATCCTAGTGACAGAAAGGGAACCGACACATATGTATCATTGCTACTAAGGATAAAAAGATGGGATCTATATCTATGCAATAGATAAACGGATCTTGTCTACATCATGTCATCGTTCTTATTGCATTACTCTGTTTTTCCATGAACTTAATACACTAGATGCATGTTGGATAGCGGTCGATGTGTGGAGTAATAGTAGTAGATGCAGGCAGGAGTCGGTCTACTAATCTTGGACGTGATGCCTATGTAATGATCATTGCCTGGATATCGTCATAATTATTTGAGTTTCTATCAATTGGCCAACAGTAATTTGTTTGCCCGCCATTTGCTATCTTTCTCGAGAGAAGCCACTAGTGAAACCTACGGCCCCCGGGTCTTCTTCCTCATATATTTGCTTGCGATCTACCTTTCCTTTGCATTTTTATTCAGATCTATTAAACCAAAAATACTTTGCTGCACTTTATTTTATTTGTGATCTATTCTTACAATCTACTACAATTTTCTGGCATCGTTACCCGAAAGGGATTGACAACCCCTTTAACACATCGGGTTGCGAGGTGTTGTTATTTGTGTGCAGGGGTTGTTTATGTTGTGTTGCTTGGTTCTCCTACTGGTTCGATAACCTTGGTTTCTTCACTAAGGGAAATACCTATCGTCGCTGTGTTGCATCATCCCTTCCTCTTTGGGGAAATACCGACGTAGTCCTAGCAGATAGGAGCTTTTCTGGCGCTATAGTCAGAGAGCGATCAAGACCGTCGTATCACCTGCAGCAATTTCAACCATTCTTTGGTGTGGAAGAATATCATAGGAACTCTATATGATATGATTTTTATAGAATTTTTTCCTTTAGAGCCAATTGGTTCATAGGAATAGATTCATATACTCCACATTTCAAAGGAAATAAACATGATATCATTTTTATAGCTTTAGAGCCACTTGGTTCATATGAATGGATTCCTATACTCCCATAATTTCAAAGGAAAATAAACATTAGCATATATTCAATAGAAAAGTTCCTATGATGTGAACCAAATGACATCTCTTTTCTAATCCCTCCTCATAGGAATTGAGATACATGTCATCTCTAGATTCAATAGAAAAGTTCCTATGATGTGAACCAAATGACATCTCTTTTCCAATCCCTACTCATAGGAATTGAGATACATGTTATCTCTTTCCCTACAAATTACATTTATCTCTACTCTTATAAAAAGCAGAGTTGGTGATGATGGTGTGCCTTCCATCCTGCAATATAGACTGCCCGATCTATATCTAACGGATAGGAAGGAAACTATGACAATTTACCCGCACTCCTCTCCACATTTGTAGATACGGCCTTCCCTCACTCATCCTTTTCCCCCACAATATAAACTACTCATACAAATGCATCTTCATGTTCCGTGCAACACACGGGCATCTTGCTAGTACATCTTCTATTCCTAAATAGCTAGTTGTACAACCCACTAGTAGCTTTTTTCCTAGACATGCAACTATGGCACAAGAACACGTCATGAATGCAAGTCATAAACCACATTGATTTTCTACTCTATGCATGCAAGAACCACATCATCAATTCGTGCATGTTACTCATAAGTTATTTCTTGCATTAAATTTTGTATTGACAATGTATGTGTTGGTCACGTGCACACATATGTAGTTCACATTCACGTTTTTGTTAGAAATGTCATTCTTTTAACTGCAATTCATTTTTTCTCTTTGTACTCCCTCCGTCTAGGTGTGTAAGTCATCTTCCGAAAACCAAATAATCCCAAAACACTTTGGCACGGTACACTAACTCCCTCCTCGTTTCTTGTTTCGTCTAGGAGCACTACTGGCCGTTGGATATCATCAACATTCCACCAGATTCTGCCACATGTACAATCTAGAAGACTCCATGGTTGAACTTAAGCATAATGCACAAACCTCAAAACACAAGCACTTCTCCTTTGTTCTAGAATCTTCCATATCATAATTGCCCAAACTTTTTTTCTAAATGAATTGCCATTATTTCGTTTTTACTTGATGCTTTACAATGCACAATCCCATGAATCTTAACCTTTTTATAAAACTAATTGATTTTGAATGAGACGAACTATAAGAACTAAACGAACATCTTCATCATGCATATATGATTCAAAGCTTTACAGGCTATAGTGTGTATTTATTCATAATTTGGTTTCCAAATCTCATGCGTTCAATGCATGTGTACCTTACTAGTTTTGAGTAGAGTAGCAAATTTCACGCGGCCGCGGGTATATCAAAATGCAGGGCCCATGCATCATTGCCTTTCGGTCGAACCTACGTCCACAATTTTTTGTAAATATATCTCCATTGGTCCCCGAACCCAAAATGCTGCCTTGTTCCCGCAAACCAAGCGGCCCACACATATTAAGGCGTCGACTGGAACTCAATCCTTCTCCCATTTACTATGACATGGCCCCGCACGCCGTAGTACTCCTACAAACCCTACCGCCGCACGCATCATTGGTTTTCTTCAAGAGGACAAGGGAGAAGCGGACTTGTAGTGGAGGCGCTTTCAAAAAAGGATTTGTAGTGGAGGCCCCTACCCTAGGGTGCCCTAGGTAGCTGCCGCACGCATCATTGGTTTTCTCTTTTCTTTATGCTCTTGCGCCCTAGAGTGAAATGATGGTTGCTTCGTCCGTCTAGCTTAATGCGTGAAGTGCAAGTATAATAAGGTGATGTGAGCGGGCTATAAGGATTTAAATACTACATCTTTGCTGACTTGGAAGAGAGAGAAGAGGAGAGAGAAGAGGAGAGAGAAGAGAAACAGGCTGTAGACTTATAGTCGGCTATAACACGTCCTCCAAGAAGCTATGTGAGAGTGTATGGTGGGTCATATGATAGAAAAGTAGTACTTCCTTGTAGCCCACTACTATACGTGTTGGCCATTATATTGGCTATAGATGACATAGCGAGATGTTATAGCCAGCAATGGGCTATATTATTAACCATGCTCGAAAGGTGGGGCTTTGTGATTTGACCCCTTGTCGATCATTTACTACTACCGCAGCGCTACGACCGGGGTGCCGCCAAGTCCAACCGTTGCTCCAAACTGTGTTTTGGTGCATCGCACTGGAACAACATGATGGATGAGCCACATGCTGGCCAAAGGGGTCCTGTTAAGTGTGTCGCCATTTCGTGTGCGGACTGACCCTGGTTGAGTTGCTATGCCAACACGACAAGAGCAGCCTACCACTTGGTTTTGCTCCTTGGTGAATCCCAACTATATTGATCTAAAAATATACATATTGTACTACCCTCTCCGTCTTGGTTTATAGGGCGTGCACATAGTTCTAGGTCATCCATTTGACTAACTAAGGCCCTCTTTGATTCATAGGATTCTCAAAACGCGGGAATAGGAAAAATAAAGGATTGGAGTGGCATGCCCACTTGAATCCCATAGGATTAGCAGAGTGTTTGATGCCATAGGAAAAACAAAGGGAAGTGAGAAAAGAGGTTGGAGTGGATGCTAGATTTGCAATGAAATGTAGTACACATGATTCCGTAGGAGAAATTCCTATAGGATTCAATCCTATGAATCAAACGACCAATGCAGGAAAAATTTCTAAGGATTCTAACCCTCCAAAAATCCTATGAAATTCCTTTGAATCAAAGGAGCCCTAAATATGAGTTACTATGTCACAAAAAGTATATCATTGGATTCTTAAGCGGATGTAGTTTCTAAACATATATTGTTCATCACATATATAGACAGTTAAATTCTCAACCTAGAATGACGTGCATGCCCTGTAAACTGATACAGAGGAAGCAGTAAAAATAAGGTGATTTTACCAAGTGATGGGCGGGGGAGCATGGCCTGTCATGCGGTCCCACATGTCATGATGTACCAAGGCAATGCGCGTGTCCCTCTTGAGGCAGAACAATGGCAAAAGCAATACTACGTGGTTTTCTTGAAGGAGATGATGGCGAAGCGAAGTGTGAAATAATGATTGCTTTGTCTGTCTGGGAAGGTGCGGCATTGTGATCTGACGTCTCATTTCTCATTACTACTACTGGGGCGGTACGACTGGGGTGCGTCCCCCTGCTATTCTGCACTATTATTTGGCGCATGACACGTCGACCCGGTTGCTATATGTCCCACATGTCGGCGAGAGGGAGTATAGAATTCATGAAAGCGAGCGTCGAGGGAGTAGTACAAGACACAGCTTGGTTTTTTCTACTTCTCGCGATCCATCGATACAAAGATTCAGTCGTCCGTTTGTTTTGTTTTGAATTGACATAGAGAAATCTTTCTCGCGTTCCCTTAATTCAGGAATAGGTGGCGAAGGCTACTTGTTCCTTGTATATATATATAAAGGAAAGGGGTTATTTTTCCTTTACGTCGCGTACAGCACGAGCACGAGATGGGTTGGGGACTTAGAAATGAGCTATGCTCCAAGAATTGACCCCTGACACCCAGACTAAAAAAGGCAAGGGTGGGTCTTTTCCCATGCGGCAGGCGGGGGAGTTTGGCATAGTCTATTCGAGGCAAGGAGGCAGGAAGGGAAACAAGCAAATAAAGGTTGAGCGATTTAGTTTTGGGAAAATCTAATTTTACAGAGTACGTACCCACTATGGAGGTAGTACTACTACTTACTACTCCCTCCTTTCCGGTTTATAGGGCTCATCTAAAAAATCATTTTTCCGTTTTATAAGTCTCAATTCTACTAGTAGTAGTACCATCAAATGTTGGATTTCAAGGTGCGTTAAATCACCCGATGCAAGCAGTGTCAAGAGAAAACTCACCAATGCATGTAGGAAATTTAGTGGTCATGCATGCATTCGTTCTAGTTAATGCCTCGGTAAACATAACTTCTTGAGAAAAACGAGTGTACTAATTACTTGTGCCAACTACGAAATTAATTCCACCACTCACCGTCTACCTTGGTTGGAGAGATTTTGAAATTGAGCCATAAACTGGAATGGAGGGAGTAGTAACATAGCCTAGGGTAGCTTTGTTGCACCATGGACTCCAAAGAAATTGTTGTAGTAGTACTACTCCTATATACCACTGTACTACTTCTACTACTACTAAAATACATATATTCCAAACAATATGGTAATCTCTCAACCAAGGTAGGGACTAGGAGTAAACGGAGGGAGTAGTAAAATTTTATCCTTGTCCTGTGAGCCACCACGCACATGGGCGAGGGAGCGGGTGTAAGGCGTAGTAAGCAAGCTTCACCTCGTCCAGTGAGCCACTGTGCCCATGGGCGGGGGAGACGGCGTACTAAGCAAGCTTCTCCTTGTTCTGCGAGTTAACAGGACACATCAAAAGTAATACGTACAGGGCATCTTGAGTTTATAGAGCCTTGCCTCTAAGGTAGGGCCCACATGGTTTGCCTCTTTTTTAACATAACGCGTCAAGTCGCAATTTGTTTGTTCAACCTTGGTAGACGATCCTCCATCAAGTGGACAACCAGTACACGTGTCAAATTACCACATGGGCTGCCTTTTCGTACAGAAATGAGCTCCACTGTGTACCCACGTGGGTGTGGTTGGGAAAGAGACGGGAGTACGTGCGTTGTGCGTGCACCTCTTCTCTTCGTGCACGTCCCCCACCTACATTGGTGTGCGTGAGACAGATACAAACCTAGACATAATGCACCGTCCATCCCCATGCCTCCGCCCAGTCCGACCACCAGTCACCACCACGCCCCACTCCTCCTCACCTTATCTCTCATCTTTCTCGAGATATCATTTTTTCAATGAAATTCTCGAGATACCATTTTTCCGATAAAATTCTCGAGATATCATTAGTTTTTACACATGGGATTACTCCTGCATGGGTCAATCACAACAGGTGTTTTGTAAAAAATGCATCTTGATGTTCCGTGCAATGCACGGGCATCTTGCTAGTCCATGAAAACAACACATGGCAAATTTCACGGTGAACGAGGGATTTGAATCTGCTGGGAGGGGCTGTTTGGATCTTGCCCGGGGTAGCCAAAATATTGGCGACCCTTTTGTCCACCGGTGCCTTTGCCACCGACGAACGAGAAATGGCTCGGGTGCTCATGCATCCTCCAGCGCGCACATTGGAGACGAGCTAGCATGAGCTGTGCTTTTTTTGTCCCACCACGCCGCCCGAGCCGGCCGCAGACTGACCGGCGACCCGCATATTACGCCATCCAACCGTAGCCGCACACATTATGACAGCAATTCAACCAACCAGACGAAATTCATGCAAACACGGCGATATTTCATATAAACAATGACGGAATTCATATAAAATACCGGATTTTCATACAAACTTGACGGAATTGATTACATTCAAATCAACTAAGTGGTGCTAGTTCTGGACAGCACAATATATATAATACCTAGCCTAAATGGTCGCCCGTTGATCCATTTGTGTTCCTCATGTCCAGCAAGACGATCACCGAACTGCCGGGAGCCACGGAGGTATATGCTTCAGCGCAAAGGACGGCTCGCTTCCCTACTGCCCAACTGATATGGATGGTTGATGCCCAAGATGATGGTGGAAGGGGGCTTCTCCACTTCCGTGGAGCCCATACGGGGTCGACGAAGGTCCTCACAACAAAAGGATCCGGCAAGACACCTGCTGCATATGCCGGCGTCGCCTCCGCGGTGGCCTTCATGGGACCCAAGCAACAGCGGACTCCCGTGTTCTACTTCTCCTCGATGATGGAGGCGGATGCGGAGGCGCTGGCCACCGACTCATCGCTCTCCTCGCACCCGGCTTCTGTCTCTGCTTGCATGGCGCGGCCGCCGGCATGGGAGTCTCAGCCACAGAAACGGGAGAGGCGGTCGCAGACACAGGAGGCGCGGTATGAGGCGGTGGCGTGGACGGCAGCGACGACGCACGTGCGCCGCTCCTCGTCGAGCTGGCCTGGGGCGGTGAGTTGCTGAACCGCGCGCCGGCTTGGGGCGGCAACTGGCTCCGTCGGGCAAGGGGAGGGAGGTGGATCAGCGAGTTGCATAACTCGTATCCGGCGGGCTTGGCGGGCCGCCAAGCTGGGTTGGATGATGGATAACTACTCTTCGTAAGCCATTGTAAGAGTGGACAAAATGGTGAAGGAGGAGATAAGGGAGCGGCGAAGGCGTGCATCGAGTGGCGCCCCCAACTCTGACGTACGACACCGCGCCGTCCTTCCACTGACGTGTGGGCTCTTTGGGTACAATGGCCTGCATGTTAGTGACCCAACGCAGGCAGCGCATGGCAAAGGAACTTTTGGTGGGCTAGGGCGGTCAGAAGTGGGCATTTCATAAACCGATGATTGTTCATTGAGTGTGATGTCATCTATTTCTTCTAGATGAGCCTACTATATAATGTAAGAGAATTTAAAATTTTCATATATACGTTGATAGCCCGTTCGATATGTTGTGATTCATAAAGACCGTTGCAAACATCAATGTTCTGCTTATCACAGATAAGATTGATTAATACCTGTAACAATCCATGTCCTTAACAAACGGTGCATGCATGTATAGGTTGAGCGTGTGCCTTGCATCGTGTGCTCTGTGCATGCAGGTATGCGAGTGTTGCGTGCGTGCATGTGTACGTTTCAGCGTTGCATGCAAGTGTGCGTGCGTGCATGTGTTCGTGAGTGCATGTGTATGTGTCAGTGTTGCACGCCGGCATGTGTGTGTGTGTTCATTATGTGTACATGTCAGTGTTGCACGCATGCATGCGTGCGTGTGTTCATGCGAGTGTTGCGTGTGTGCATGTGTACGTCCAGGGCGAGGCTACATGTCAGTCGACTGACTTTTTCATCTCTAGTCAGTAGATTTTCTAGCCGTTGGATACGAAATCAAGGGCCTGCAGTTTATCTTCAGCCTCCACCCCCCTGAGCCGCCAGCCACCACCGGCCGAACCGCTGACCGCCGCCGCCCGCGGCCAGCCTGTGCTGCCACGCCGCCCCGCCTGCCCTGAAACCACTCCCCACCGCCGGTCCGCCGCCGCCCCGGCCATCCCTCTAGGCCCCCCCACGCCGAGCTTTTTCTCCGGCGATCCCCATGCCACCATCCAATCACCACGCCCCCCACCGCCGGCGACTGCCAGCCAGAGGTCTCACGACTTTGAATCCCCACCGACCACTAATTTATTACCATTTATGTCCTTCATATACACGCTGACGGGTGGGCCCTATGGTAATGTGAGCTGCTGAATGTGGATCGTTTGACTGGTCAATTGATCGTGTCATCAACAAATTACGGAGATGTATGGTGAGCCAGTGACCGTATGATCACCCTAAAATATATTTTATTAACACAGGACAGACTCAAACTACCATTTATTCCTTTCATATACGCGCTGGCAGGTGGGCCCCATGGTTACGCACCCCGATGGTGCAACACTAGTTGCTCCACATGGAATGTTTGACTGGTCAATTGATTGTGTCATCAACAAAAAACGGAGTTGTACGGGTGAGCCAGTGACCGTATAATCAGGACATGTATTTTTTTAACACGGTACAGACGCAAGCGCTCATATATACATGCAAGCACTCACCGCTATAAGCGCACACACGCAGACCCTACCCCTATGAGCACCTTCGAGAGAGTGAGCCAGCATATGATCTTGAGATTTTACGAAGTCACCATAGGTGCCTCGTAGTCGAGTGGAACGTCTCCTCCCACTGAACGCACATCGACGGAAAATACTGAAATTAACCTAGGATAAATGCGAGCACCAGGACTTTAACCCTGGTGGGCTAGAGAAACCACTGTCCTCCTAACCATCCAACCATAGGTTGGTTAGCACCACAAAATGTATGTGGTGACCGTGATGAACTTATTCTGAAGTACAGTGACCATATCATGCTTTCTCTTCAAATACAATGACCGTAAGTGTCGTCAACAAAATACGGATCATGCATCAAATACAATGTCCGTCAGTGTCATCAATAAAATACGGAGACGTATCGTGAGCTAGATACCGTATGATCACCACGAGAATGTATATGGTGACTATAATGAGCATATTCTGAAGTCCAGTGACCATATAGTGCTTTCGCTTGAAATACAGTGACCATCACGCGTGAATATGTCATGGGCATGCATACCTTTAGAGGGCCAAGAGGTAGTCTGTGTGCATACGTGAAAGTGGTGTAGAAAGAGGGGGTTTCCGGTGGAGACAAGGAGAGATATGCCCTTCATTTCTCTTTCCGGTGACTAATATTTTAGGAGAAAATATAAACATTCACAATCCAGAAAAAAAAAATTTGGATGCACCATGCAATTAACTTTCATGTATAAAATTGTACTATTGTATATGCTTGTTTTCTTAGTGGCCGATTGTGTGTGTGGTGTGGTGGGCACATCATTTCTAGTTGTGGTGGGTCAACATGAGGACTCATGGGTCGGTTCCATCCTGCGCCACATAGGTTTGACCGAGACGCATTATACAAAGACCCATGTGGAGGACTCGGCGTACAACATGAAGCTACCAGAGTCATGGAGGACTCTATCCCCACTGGTGATAAGCCGACTATATATGATTTGTAACCCTAGGCCCCGAGCATGTTATAGAAGCCTGGGGGCTAGTTCATCGATAGTATACACACACGCATAATGCCTGGTATTCACGTGTACTTTGTACACACCCCTATCACTAATATGCAGTACCAGGAGTAGGCTTCTTCCTCAACTGCAAGGGTCCAAACTTGGGTAAAACTTTGCCTCGTATTACCATCCAGCCTAACAATCAGGGATATCCTACCGAATGATTTGATGGAATCATATTTGCCAACTACTAAGAGAGAGGTGTGTCTGTGGGGGGGGCGGGCAATGTGTGCGAGAGAGGCCTAAAGATAATGTGCGTGCGGGAGACATGTAGGCACATATATGTGCGTATAGAGGGCTAGTAGAGACCATGCGTGTGTATATATGCATGTGAGAGAAATAGTGTTTTACACTAAGATTAGGGAAAAGAGTGGTACATAGTAGTCAGAAAGAGAGAGAGAGAGAGAGAGGGAGAGAGAGTGTGTGTGCGTGAGACACCCCAACACCCCGGGAGAGATTGTGAGAATGTGTCAAAGAGAAATGTCAATGTATATAAAGTGTGTGCACTTATGCGTTAGATAGAGAGATATATAGCAAGGCGAAAGGGCCCGGCAGAGAGAACAGTCAGGATAACGAGCGCGGAGCCCACTTGGCAGGCGGCAAGAGTAGCGGGCAAGTGATGTGAGAACGGGCCGAGGCCTAGTGCATCTACGTGTAAAAGGCGGTTCTACGCATTAAATTAAAATATAAATGGCATTATTATTTTTGGATGAGATCATGAATTTTGCAATTTGCGTATGAACGAAAATTGGTCTATCAGACACCCATACTCTATTGAATTCTAGCATGTGCATGTCTTTATTTCATATTATCGATCCATAGAGTGAGAGTGGTTTGAAATACAGGCAATGCATTGCTTTTGCAATTCATATATAAACATTAATTAGAACACGCCATGTTGTTAGTGTGAAACACTTTATACATTTGTCACTTACATGGATACATTCCAAAATGCTAGCTACGAAATAGAATACATGTTGAATTCAACATAAAGGGGGCTTAGAAGATTCGAATTCATAGGAAGTGCATTCATCTATTAGAACCCGAGATAATGGCATTTGTAAATCAGATCTAAAAGGGGGCATCAATCTTTGTTGTGTGTTTGAACATGCTATATATTCATATGCATGTCTAACTATTCTTTTGCAACCAAGGAGATTATATTTGGAACCATGCATGAACTGAGGTAAGTTGCATATTTTTTAATATATACTCATGTACAATGTATATTCAAATGTACCCCCTCCATTCCAAAATAATCGTAGTTTTAGGACTTTCAAGAGTAAAGATTTGTGAAGTTTGACAAATCCTGAAAGTTCAATTCAAGAGAACCGAAAACGTTAATGCTTCTGCTCCAAAATATTGAACGAAGGGCCAAATAAGCCACTGGTCATCCGTAACCACGCGAGACTAATGTTTGGTGGTAGGAAATTACTGTCTTGACTCTGGCCCGTGTAGCCTATCAGCCCAACGTACAAAGGTCTAAACCGGGGTAGGTTTGTAACTTCACCAAGACGTCAGTCTCAACTGCCTCCGAGAAGCATTCATACGCCGTGGCGCCTAAACACCCATGCGCTCGGCCGAAATCTATCTCGCCCACCATTTGGAACACCTGAGATTACTGTCCTACCCCCAACTCGCAATATGTCCGAAATTTTAGATGGGGGAAAAGTTGTAACTTCCCCCAAATTTCAAACAAGCGCGTCCCAAACCGAAACATTGTTCCCCCTTAGTCCCCCTCCCTCCGTTTCCCCATTCATATTCCGTGGGCGCCAAAACGCCCTCTCCACCAGCTGCGAAACCCCAGCCTCCTCCGTCCTCCACCCCATTGTGCCCAATCCACCGCCGCCCTCCTCCATCATGCCGGAGCCGGTACGCCAAGGTCGTTGTCCAACGCAATCGCAACCGCAACGCCCTCAAGGACTTAGCAGCTGAAGCCAAGGCAGAACTACCACCACGACGCCTACGCCGACGTGCGCCGTACCAGAACCACTTCGACCACGCCGTCCTACGCCTCACCGCTATCGCTCCACTGTCGCAACCGTCCAGCACACCGGAGCTGTTCCCGCTATGTCGTCGTTCGCCGCCTTGGATCTGGTTCCCTGTCGCCGACAGACGGCCACCACACCACACTCAACAACTTGGCCATGGGTTTGTCCAAGGCTCCACCGTCCTCCACAACTTCTCATTTCCAACGAACCACAATAAGATCATTGGAAAAATAGAAGGAGGACACAGCACTACCAGCAGAAAGAGGTACTCCTCTTAACTTATTCGTGCACATCTTACGTCTCTGCTCACACCGTATTATCCCACGAAAGAAACTAGTTGAATGCTTTTACTCCATATTCTCCGTGATACTAAATGCACAAGGTTTCCTCCCATTTACTATTTCACCTTTGCTAGAGGTCAGTAGCGCGCCTGGATTTCAATTCAGGGTCAGTCGAATCGCAATTAAAAGAAGCAGCGCCCGCTTAGGCGCGCATAGCACCTAGTCCGCCTGTTCGCCGGGGAAGCCACTAGTACAGCAAGCTCCTAAACAAACGGTTTTTAAGCCCTTTCCGCGACGGCATTTGGAACCGTCACCAAGTGAGTGTGGGAAATAGGGGGGTCCTTCCCACACGACCCAGAAACCGTCGGGGATATGCCCTCCTGGCACACACGTTCGGCAAAATGAGGTCGTGTGCGACCGGCGAGCGCTCAAATACGGAAATCCGTACATTAGAGCTGGAAAAATACAATTATACAGTGAAATTGTTTCCGGTCGCAGGTACATCCCACACAGTTAGTCCCCGCTAAACGTTTTTGTTCGTATGTACATCCCACACAGTCGCTCCAAGGAAAATGTTTCCGTTCACAGGTACATCACACACAATTTTTCCCGTTAAATCATTTTCATTATTGAATATATCACACGCGGTCCGTGGAAGAAACTGTGTGGCAAAGGCTGTCCATCACACATAGTTTTTATTTGGTAAACATTTGTGCAAGGTGGCCTAACGCAAACAATTTTGAAGAGAAATTCGTGTGTGATTGTTCATTGATCCAACACGGTTTATTCCTAGAAACTGTGTGCGTTGCCTGAGGTCATCACCCACGGTATTTTTTCAATGATAGTTTACAATAGCAAAACCCAATTAGCAGGCTAATTCGCCATTAGCAGGCTAATTATCCGATTATTCATCATGCATTTATTAATCTAATTGACATTTCATATTAAGCACACAATATATTTCATTTTCATAATTGAAATACATCAGAGTACAACATCATATAGCTTTAGCACTCAACTACCCCATTACACAACTACACTAGGACCAAGTTTCACATGCAACATCTATAACCTTTCGAAAATAGCATCATAGACAGTACATAGACAGATGTATCTCATCTGGAAAATTGCTGAAGCAGAAGGTGGATATTGAGCCTTCATTGATGTTGAAGGTCTTTGTAACTTTAGGCCAGTGCCTGTGGATGATTGACCGTCCATCCTTCGTCCTCTTCAGGAACACTTCAATATTGAACCGTGGGTGTTGTATGAATACCTTCCTTGCCTCCTGACCATACAGGTGGTTTGAGAGGTAATCATCAGTGAACTGCTTTGGAAAGGCCTGAAAACAAGGATTTGCATAAATATCTTCTCTATATTGGAAATGGGGCAAAGGAATAAAAAAGGTATAATAGTTAGTATCATCCTGTAGTGAACCGATGTCTTCTTCATTGTGCAGACAAAGATCGTGTTGTTTTTTGTCGCTAATTTCTTTATCCTAACAATCTTTCTGAGTTTCTTGACTTGACTGATATTCATGGACAACTCATTTCCCCATATGCAAAAAGGGTCGAACAGTGGGTCAAAACCTCTGACAGCGGGACCTACATGTGCAAGACCAAATTGTTAAAAACCTAAATATTAGAATGGTTCCTGCAATTGCACAATAATGTGCTATTAGACAACGGACCATGCACGTGCTAACCTTGATTGTAAACCTCAGTGCTTCCCATTGTTTCCCTGCAACACATATAAGGTAGTTAGTCATCAGGTTAAGTAAGGGTTCGCATGCTATCAGTAAAATATGTTGATGAAAAATAAGCACATTGCAGATTCATCAGATTAATTCAAGCCACACGGAAAACCCATTTATCCAAACCAAGCATGATTAAGAACTAGGAAATATAGCACTTGTATATGTTTCTCATGTATTAAGTGCAGCCAAATTCGATTTATTCCTCACATGCACAACAATACAAAATTCTACCCACGACAATTGGAAATTGCATTGCAGAATTGAACCAAGCAGTTAACTAAAGACCACAACAAATGAACCAAACATTAACTGAGCACCACATTGCACAATATAACATACTCCTAATAGAAGATCAGACATACTCCTAATAGAAGAACAGACAATGAAGGAAAGGTAGGAGCAGCACACGCAACAGGTAAACTGAGCATGCTTAACTGGCGTAGCGAGCAAATGGCAAGGTGCTCCTTCAAGATCTGGGGGTCGGCACGAATGGGATCCATCGTGACCTCATCTGCGCATGCATGCGAATGTGATTTACTTCTCCGCTGCGAAATGCTCCTTGAGGTCATGGCTATACTGTGTGCACCATGGCTTAGGTCGGCGCTTATTTGGTGGAGGGTCAATGATTTGGGTGGAAGGTGTCGCGCTCGCGCCAACGGTCCGGGCATGTGGGATGTGGAAGGAGGAGGAGGATGTGGGTCGGGTGTGGATTACCTGCCTGGACAGGCGAGGCCGAGGAGTGTGAAGGAGGGTCGCCGGCGAGGAGGCGACGGTGCTGCAAGCAAGGAGTGAAGGTTTCAACTTGGAAAGGAAGGCAAAAAGAGGGGAAATGTGGATTTTGGTAAGGGGAGGGGGAGGGGAGGTAGATATTTCCGTGGAAGCCGAAAATTTGGAATCGCTTTAGCGAAAAACTGGCGTGCAAAGTGTCATCAGACACGGTCCCTTATTCAGAACTGTGCATGATATGTGAACATCACAAACGATTCAAATAGCTTAACCGGTGTGTGTTGAGTTTGAACATCAAAAATTTTGCTTCGAATTTCCCTGGTTACGGTGGTCATCCACTTCATTGTATAATTTGGGTACACAAAGGAGACTAACTTCTTAATTGAGCAAGTTCAGCAATTAAACAGAGCTAGCTGACCTAAACATTACTCTAACAAACTAAAGACCGGCGCTCTTAATTAAACAAAACAAAGAGTACTAGTACGTCTGGTGCTCGTCGATCTCCGCCGCTGCCTCCAGGTCCAGCTCGCGCCCGACGGTTTCCTGGGGAAGGGCCTCGATGGCATCAATTGCGCCATACTCGGAGAGCATCTCGCCATCCGCATCCGCCATATCTTTGGAATAGGCTGCCATGAGCTGGGAGTGGGCGGCTGCGATCTAGGCTCTGGCGGGCTCCGTCGTGGCAAGGTATGCCGCGCAGGAACGGACGGCTGCTCGAACTCTCTCGACGATTACCAGCTCTTCGGCCGTGGGTTGTCGAACATTATCAGAGAAGCTTCGTTCGATTTGTGCGGTGACCGTTGATACGTCTCCAACGTATCTATAATTTTTGATTGTTCCATGCTATTATATTATCAACCTTGGATGTTTTATATGCATTTAGATGCTATTTTATATGATTTTTGGGACTAACCTATTAACCCAGAGCCCAGTGCCAGTTTCTGTTTTTTCCTTGTTTTAGAGTATCGCGGAAAAGGAATATCAAACGGAGTCCAATTGACCTGAAACTTCACGGAACTTATTTTTGGAAGGAAAGCAACCCGGGAGACTTGGAGTCCACGTTAAGGAAGCCATGAGGTAGGGGGGCGCACACATCCCCCTGGGCACGCCCTCCACCCTCGTGGGCCCCTCATGGCCCCCCTGACGTACTTCTTCCACCTATATATCTCCATATACCCTAAAACGATTGGGGAGCACAACAGATCGGGAGTTCCGCCGCCAGAAGCCTCCGTAGCCACCGAAATCCAATCTAGACCCGTTCTGACACCCTGCCGGAGGGGGAATCCCTCTCCGGTGGCCATCTTCATCATCCCGGTGCTCTCCATGATGAGGAGGGAGTAGTTCTCCCTCGGGGCTGAGGGTATGTACCAGTAGCTATGTGTTTGACCTCTCTTTCTCTCTCTCGTGTTCTTGAGGTGATATGATCTTGATGTATCGAGAGCTCTGCTATTATATTTGGATCCTATGATGTTTCTTCCCCCCTCTACTCTCTTGTAATGAATTGTGTTTTCCCTTTGAAGTTATCTTATCGGATTTAGTCTTTAAAGATTTGAGAACACTTGATGTATGTCTTGCCGTGCATATCTGCGGTGACAATGGAATACCACATGATTCACTTGATGTATGTTTCGGTGATCAACTTGCGGGTTCCGCCCATGAACCTATGCATAGGGGTTGGCACACGTTTTGGTCATGATTCTCTGGTAGAAACTTTGGGGCACTCTTTGAGGTTCTATGTGTTGGTTGAATAGATGAATCTGAGATTGTGTGATGCATATCGTATAATCATACCCATGGATACTTGAGGTGACATTGGAGTATCTAGGTGACATTAGGGTTTTGATTGATTTGTGTCTTAAGGTGTTATTCTAGTACGAACTCTAGGGCTGTTTGTGACACTTATAGGAATAGCCCGGTGGATTGATTGGAAAGAATAGCTTTGAGGTGGTTTCGTACCCTACCATAATCTCTTCGTTCGTTCTCCGCTATTAGTGACTTTGGAGTGACTCTTTGTTGCATGTTGAGGGGTAGTTTTATGATCCAATTATGTTATTATTGTTGAGGGAACTTGCACTAGCGAAAGTATGAACCCTAGGCCTTGTTTCAATGCATTGCAATACCGTTTACGCTCACTTTTATCATTAGTTACCTTGCTGTTTTTATATTTTCAGATTACAAAACTATTATCTACCATCCATATACCACTTGTATCACCATCTCTTCACCGAACTAGTGCACCTATACAATTTACCATTGTATTGGGTGTGTTGGGGACACAAGAGACTCTTTGTTATTTGGTTGCAGGGTTTCTTGAGAGAGACCATCTTCATCCTACGCCTCCTACAGATTGATAAACCTTAGGTCATCCACTTAAGGGAAATTTGCTACTGTCCTACAAACCTCTGCACTTGGAGGCCCAACAACGTCTACAAGAAGAAGGTTGTGTAGTAGACATCAACCACCATGAGCTGGGCGTGGACGGCCTCGACATGGTAGTGGGCGGCCTCCATCAGGGCTAAGGCCGCCGCTGCGGAACGGGCAGTTGTTGTGCCGCTCTCACCAGTTGCTATCACCAAGGAAGATGCTGCTGCCGCCGCCTGAGAAGCAACAGCGGCCGTTTGGGCTGCCTTGGTCGCCGGGACGCAGACTGCGGTCGCCCTCACGAAGCTTGTTAGCACACGCCTGGCGGCTGCGGTCGCGCTCTCGCCGGAGTGGGCCGCCGAAGTTGCCCTCACGACGTGGGTCCACGTCCCCATATTTCACCGGCGACGAATGAATAGTGAAATGATATTTGGGGAGTGAGCTAGTGTGCTTGACACGCCGGCTGTGGACTGTAGCCGACGCACCTTCTCTCGTAAGCCATAGGCGTACTATACACCGACGGTGCTCCAAGATATTTTGCGATGCATCTCACATGGTTGGTGATAATAAATTGTGTGTGATCTACTTGATTTATCGTCTTGATTTGAATTACGTAATGGGGTCACAGCTACAAAGGATGGTGTTTGAATTGTTAGAACTTTTATCTGCAGTGAACATGCACCTATAGGCGTGTCGTCAAAAAAATTGGAATTATCAGGGTTCGTTTGGAAGTTTTTATATATTAACTTGGTTTTGTAGGCATTTCAGGTGCACAATTCTAATTTCAACTACATGCACATACTCCAGTGCATATAAATGGGTTGAAAAATCAAATATGTGTCCTTGGTTGCATGCTTAGGTCCCATGCAAGAAATGGGAATCAATGTCACACACCCTGCCACCGTCACTCGGCTGCAAACATTGAGATACCTTGTTTTTAAATTCTAGTAAATCCAAAACTCGTTTGAAATTCATGAAACTTGGCATGCTATCATGGAGCGGCATCAACATTCCGTGGTAAAAAAATTGTCCCATTTGGGGCAGGTTTGGGTATAAGCTTTTGACAAACCAGAGCTTCTCACAACAAGCGTGATGGTTTCGGTAGGGAACGTGCCACCTTTGGGGACAAAACGATATACGTTGCCTCTTATTGCTTTCAAAAAATTTAGAGTGTCAACATAGAACAACAGGAGTGTTGTGTTCAATTTTGGAAATTTTTGGGGTTCGTTTGGACATTTTTATACATTACTTGGGTTTTCCAGGCATTTTATGCACATAATTCAAATTTGAACTACATGAACATGCTCAAGTGCATATGAACTGGTTGAAAAATCAAATATGTGTCCTTGGTTGCATGCTTAGGTCCCATGCAAGAAATGGGAATCAATGTCACACACCCTGCCACCGTCACTCGGCCGCAAACAATGAAATACCTGGTTTTTAAATTATAATGAATCCAAAACTCGTTTGAAAATCATGAAACTTGGCGTGCTATCATGGAGCGGCATCAACATGTCGTGGTAAAAAAATTGTCCCATTTGGGGCAGGTTTGGGTATAAGCTTCTCACAAACCAGAGCTTCTCACAACAAGCGTGATGGTTTCGGTAGGGAACATGCCACCTTTGGGGATGAAATGATATATGTTGCCACTTATTGCTTTCAAAAAAATTCGAGTGTCAACATAGAACAACAGGAGTGTTGTGTTCAATTTTGGAATTTTTCGGGGTTCGTTTGTACATTTTTATACATTAACTGGGTTTTCCAGGCATTTTATGCGCATAATTCAAATTTGAACTACATGCACATTCTCCAGTGCATATAAATTGGTTGAAAAATCAAATCTGTGTCCTTGGGTGCATGCTTAGGTCCCATGCAAGAAATGGGAATGAATATCAAACACAAGGGCACCGTTGATTGCCGGAAAAATATTGAGATGCTTGGTTTTTGAATTCTAGTAAATCAAAAACTCGTCTCAAATTCATGAAACTTGGCATGCTATCATGGAGCGGCATGAACATGACGTGGCAAAAATTTTGTCGCATTTGGGGTAGGTTTGGTATATGCCTCTCACAACAAGCATGATGGTTTTCAGTAGGAAACGCCCCACCTTTGGGGACGAAACGATATCCCTTGCCTCTTATTGCTTTCAAATTTTTTTCTCGTGTCAGCATAGAACAACATGAGTGTTGTGTGAATTTTTGTGATTTTTCGGGGTTCGTTCGGACATTTTTATGCATTAACTGAGTTTTCAATGCATTTATGTGCATAATTCAAATTTGAACTACATGCACATGCTCTAGTGCATATAAATTGGTTGAAAACTCAAATATGTGTCCTTGGGTGCCTTCTTAGGTCCCATGCAAGAAATGGGAATGAATTTCAAACACCAGGGCACCGTTGATTGCCGGCAAAACATTGAGATGCCTGGTTTTTAAATTCTAGTAAATCCATAACTCGTCTGAAATTCATGAATCTTGGCATGCTATCATGGAGCGGCATCAACATGCCATGGTAAAAAAATTCCCATTTGGGGCAGGTTTGGGTATATGCTTCTCACAAACTGGAGCTTCTCACAACAAGCATGATGGTTTTCGGTAGGAAACGTCCCACCTTTGGGGACGAAATGATATCCATTGCCTCTTATTGCTTTCAAATTTTTTTCTCGTGTCAACATAGAACAGCAGGAGTGGTGTGTGAATTTTTGTGATATTTCGGGGTTCGCTTGGACATTTTTGTGCATTAACTGAGTTTTCAATGCATTTATGTGCATAATTCAAATTTGAACTACATGCACATACTCCAGTGCATATAAATTGGTTGAAAAAACAAATCTGTGTCCTTGGGAGCATGCTTAGGTCCCATGCAAGAAATGGGAATGAATTTCAAATGCAAGGGCACCATTGATTGCCGGTAAAACATTGAGATGCATGGTTTTTAAATTCTAGTAAATCCAAAACTCGTCTGGAATTCATGAAACTTGACATGCTATCATGGAGTGGCATGAACATGCCGTGGTAAAAAAATTGTCCCATTTGGGGCAGGTTTGGGTATATGCTTCGCAAAAACCGGAGCTTCTCACAACAAGCATGTTGGTTTTCGGTAGGGAACGTCCCACCTTTGGGGACGAAATGATATCCATTGCCTCTTATTGCTTTCAAATTTTTTCTCGTGTCAACATAGAACAACAGGAGTGTTGTGTGAATTTTTGTGATTTTTCGGGGTTCGTTTGGACATTTTTATGCATTAAGTGAGTTTTCAATGCATTTATGTGCATAATTTAAATTTGAACTACATGCACATGCTCCAGTGCATATAAATTGGTTGAAAAATCAAATATGTGTCCTTGGGTGCATGCTTAGGTCCCATGAAAGAAATGGGAATGAATTTCAAACACTAGGCCACCGTTGATTGCCGGTAAGACATTAAGATGCTTGGTTTTTAAATTCTAGTAAATCCAAAACTCATCTGAAATTCATGAAACTTGGCATGCTATTATGGAATGGGACCCGGCATGATGTGGTATTTTTCATGTCCATTTTGAGAGAAGGTGCACTCGAATAATGACAGCCAACAAAGGCATTTTGAAAAAATAGTTTCCACTTTAATATCTCAAACGTTTGTATAATTCAAACCGTGTGCGTTTTGTTAACCATTCATGTGACGCCACGTGTCTTGGTTTTAATGGCTGTAGGAGGTGCCGTGCGGACAGTTGCTTGACCTTGACTGGACAGGAGGCGTGCGAGCGCCGTTCGGTGCGCAGGCTGACCGAGAGGCGTGCAAGCTGCCCTCGAGTGCGCAGGCTCACCAGGAAGCGTGCAAGTTGTACACTGCACAGGCTCACTGGGAAGCGAGCCCTTTGACTTCCATGGCTGCCCGCCTTGCTCGCATCCTCTCCATTAATGGCACCCAAGCCACGGTTCAATTCGCTTTTCAAATATAAAACACTCATCGTAAACGTTTTAGTTAGAACACCCGTATGCAAACCGACAGCTTTCCATTACAAAAAAAATACACTTCCGTGATGATACATGTTTGTCACAGTAGGTCGCTTTTTTATCATGCATGTACATCCATGACAAATTTATGACAGAATCGAGATAGTCATACATGTGCTGTCATAGAAGTGTTCCATGACATTACCAAAATTATCATCAGGGAAGTGTCCACTTCCATGACGATAAATCGCGCATCACAGAAGTGCTTTCGTCAAGGGTGACCGACACGTGGCATCCACCGTAACGGAACACCATTAAGCTATCGGGTCGGGTTTTGGATCCGATAACCCGTTAACAGCCCCGACCAATGGGGATTTTCCACGTGTAAAATCATCATTGGCTAGAGGAAACACGTGTCAGCTCATCAGTGGGTCAGATAGGAACCTATGATGTTGACACGTGGCATGGCCCAACAGTGGCCCATTTAGCTTACAAAGTCGACCCGTTTGACTTGGTCAAAAGTTAACGGGCTGGCCCATGAAAAGCCTGTTAACGGTCTCTTCGTAGCCCATTTTACGGCCCGTTAGGCCCTAAAGGAAATCGGCCCAACGACGTCATGTGGGTCATCGAATATAATACCAGCCCATTTCACTTTCGGCCCATGTATGGCCCACGACGTCTTTCGGCCCATATGAGGCCTTTGTATCTTTTGGCCCATTACAGGCCCACGGTGACTCTAGCCCATAATGAACAGTAATTTTCTTTATACCCGTTAACGGCCCGTGATTTACATGGGCCGTTTCCAGCCCGTGTTAGGTTTCGGCCTATTGACGGCCCATACGTTCTTGGGCTCCTTTTCGGCCCTCGATTACTTCCGGCCCATTACTGGCCTGTTCCCCTAATGGGCCAAATTCGGCCCATGGCAAGAGTCGGCCCGTTTCTGGCCTGTTCCACTAATGGGCCAAATTCGGCCCATGGCAAGAGTCAGCCCGTTACTGGCCTGTTACCCTAATGGGACAAATTCGGCCCATGGCAAAAGTCGGCCCATTTCTGACCTGTTAACCCGTTGTGCCATTTCTGGCCCGTCCTATATTCTGGCCCATTAACGACCTGTTATGCCTGTGACAGAATTAAGCCTTTGCTGTCCTACAGCCTGTTAACGGCCTGTTACCGTGCTGGGCCGATACCAATTACGCCCGATTATGGACCATGTAGACCCATTTATCCGACGGCCCGAGGCCCACCGATTACAGGCCCATTTATCGACGGCCCGTAGG
This sequence comes from Triticum urartu, assembly GCF_056163025.1. Taxonomy (NCBI): domain Eukaryota; kingdom Viridiplantae; phylum Streptophyta; class Magnoliopsida; order Poales; family Poaceae; genus Triticum; species Triticum urartu. The sequence goes on from NC_141875.1 coordinate 565,046,922, forward strand.
AGACCCATGGATACTACGGCCCATATATGGCCCATGGTAGTAGCGGCCACTAGCAAACTAGGGAAAAAGAAGACTAGGAAATAAATAAGGCCGAAACTAACGCTAGGCTATTAAGGCGATTGCACAGATTACATCCACTCGGCATCAAAGATCGCCACCAGTGCAAATATAGGGAACACCCTACACTATACAAAAATGGCTTGTTGTTTTGTTCAGGCGGTGGCTGCACGTTAAGAATAAATTTTGTATCGCACCAAAACAAATTACAACTATATAACAAAAGGAAGGTTGGCATAAAACTTAACAGTCTAGCAGATAAATGCACCACCAGAAGTTCAGAAGCTCAGTTCATTTGACCTGACTATTACGTTTTCATGTTGTATTGTCCGATGGAGCACCATAACCCTCGCCTTCATTTCCCCTAGGCTCCTGAACAACATAGCAAATGTCTGATAGTTTGGTTTCAAAACCATGCATATCTTGACGATATTGAGCAATGTTTCTCCTTGTTTCACAAAGGGTCTCTGTTAGGGAATGGACTTGTGTCTGGAGCGTAGATACAACATTGCTTTGAGCTTGCATATCTTGATCGTGAGGCAGTTTGGACGATATTGCCTTAACAATCAACCCAGTATTACGCAGGAATGTGCTTTTGGCACTGTTAGTGGACAGGTACTGACCCACTGCAGCAAGAGCTGACATTGCGGTTATAGTTGCCTCGCCACCTTCAGAAGATGGCGGTTCCACCATTTTTTCCATAGCTCGCTGAAAATTTGAGGTTTTACATTAGTAGTACCAGAACAGAAGATATTAAGGAGGCAGCAAAACCAAACAAAATAGCTTTGGTCTATATACAGAACTTATTCTGGTGAACCCATGTAAAATATTAGTTGTATTCTATTGCAAAGTACATAATAAAACCAGGTTCCAAACATATGATCATGTACCATCGCTAATGTATTGTCTATTTCTTCACATTATATTGAGGGCTAAGGATAAAGAGACGAAGTTTATAATACGGTAAGCATAGTATGGCGTCATTTATATCACAAAACAACTGAGAACAGACAAACAGGCAATTGTAACGTTGTGTGAGCAAGTCCAACACGGAACTAGATTAAGGGTCAAGATCAAAGGAACATCACTCCTCTCTTTTAAATCTTGTAAGGTGCAATGATACGCTAAGACAATTGTGTATAAAATTGAAAAGAGTAATAGACATTGGCTGCAAACCATGCAGTTCAAGGCACAAGTCAGAGTAAGTAGTAGTTAAAAGGCATGAGGATTAAGGACTTACAACAGCGGCTTTGACTGGTGTAGTCATGCCCTTCTTCTTGCTGGTGTGACAGTCCTTGAAGATTTCCACAACATTTGGTTCAGGTACTTTTTGGTCCTTTGCGGGCTTTCCTCTTCATTTGGAACAAGTCAATATAGGTCTGATAATATGGTACAGCGAAAAGAGTGAAATAGCAGCTAATTACAAGAGCCTCCCAGTGTGCAATATAGCTATGAGATCCTGTCGTCTGTTGGAATTTCACTTTCGTATGGTTGGCCTTGTTCTTTCAACAGTTCACCTACAAGAAGATAGATTTTTGTGGCACATGCGTAAATAGGACTTCAACATGTGATCTGATGACATATATATAATGTACCTGATACTTCGGATCAGGCCAGTGTTTAACAAGGCCTCTCCAGTCTTCATCAGATATATTTTCCATTGGAGATGTTTGGGCAAGTTCACTGTTAGCCTTGCCTTCAAAGTGAGTTTTCCTCAAGTTATACCGATACTGTCACAGAGCAGACTTGAAAACATGGGTGCAAGCTTGTCTGGTTGCATCATCTTGGCTATCCAACTTGAACCTCATCTGTTGAAAATTATGGGAGTCTCATTATCAGCAACCTAGAAAGTATTGGACAGAGCAAGACAATATTACTAGTTTCCATACATAACCATACTTACAGATAAATGGTCGAGGAAGATGTTGAACTGGGTTTCGTCTTTGTCATTCCTGTACCGAATCCATGTTGGGAGGATACGTACATGACACCTAACAGCAACCGCTGCCTCTGATACTAACTTGGCTGACTCTGTAGCATCACGTGGCCTTTTTAAACCTACCTCAAAACGGATCTCCATTCTTCCTCCTCTAGATTTAGTTAACCTATCGAGCATTATCCCTGATGTTTGTTTCCTCTTGCGCCTAGGTGCTAGTCCAACAACAAACATAGGAAGTGTTAGTGTACATCAAACTGTGAGACTACATATAAAGAAGCATGCAACTGTAACTTGACTCCAGCAACTACCTTCTTGTTGTTGAAGCTCACAAGGTTCATCTGATATTGCCAACTCGTCTTGTGTCAAGACTGCTTGGGAAGTAGTGTCAGGTGGCAAGGGAGCTTGGGAACATGTTGCTAGCTCAGTTGACGCACGAGTACGTCGTGCAGCTGGTAGTACTATGGTAGGTGTTGCAAGAACTAGGGTTGTCTCTGCTTGTTTGGTGGAAGCTATTTTTTCTGTTTGTCTTTTTTTGCAACTCGTGTAGCATGGGATGCCGTGTTTGTATACTTTTCTGCTGGACTTTGACCTTCTATTGCACCATCAGTACCAGCAGAATCTGCAGGGTTCATCCGCTTCTCATTCCCTGCCATTCTGTGTTTCTTCCTCTTTCTCTGTGCCATGTTAAGTCAAGCCGACAAGAAAAACGAATAACAATTTAGTTCTTCAGAATAAATTGATGTGTGATGCAGATGAACTGAACTTTGATGTTAGACAACCACATGATAGGAGGATGTAATATGTATGAAAAACAGGACGGAAGAGATAACCAGAACTATGATGTGTAAACTAAGAAGAAGACATTTCACCAAATTAGAAGCAATGCAATGGAAGGTAGACACCATATGAAAGATGCTAGAAATATCGCTCTGCCAAGTTAACAGTGTCTCATCACAAATGGCGTTTAAACAAATGTGAAGCGGTACAAGAAATAAATCATATGCAAGATGCAAACAACATCACACTACCATGTTAGAGGTCTCTCGTCATTAGTGCCATTGCATATTCACAGCATTGCATATTCACAGCTTATGATGTGTAAACTAAGGAGAAGGCATTTCAACAAATTAGAAGCAATGAAAGCTAGACACCATATGAAAGATGCAACGAATATCACTCTGCCAAGTTAAAACTCTCTCGTCATAAGTGCCATTTCAACAAATTAGTAATACAAGCTAGAAAAGAATGTGAGATGTAACCTATATCACACTCCGAAGTCAAACGTGTCTTATGATAAGTGATTGTTGCAGGTTACACAATAGTAGTAATTTGATGTAAGAACATGGTGTGATAGACAGATATTGTATGTTCTAGAAACAGGAACACGTGCCTTATTCAAGTATAATGTGTAAAGTAAGCAGATGGAATTCAACAAAATTAGAAGCAATACAAGCTAGACATCACACATAACATGCAACCACATATAACAGTGCCAAGTTAGAGGGAGCACCGGTGATGCTGCACTAGGGGAGACGTGCTCATCATAAACACAGCTTTGTTGAGTGTCTATGCATGTGTTGTCTTGGAAATCATCTTGGGGTGTGGAGGAGTAGAAACTATAGAGGCCCTCCATTCGGAAGGAGCACCTTTATCCGCTGCCTTGCTAACTTCCTTCTGCTTTATTGAATTTGAATTGTCAAGTAAAACCGACAAGAAAAAGCAATAAAATTCTCTCTTCAGAACTCATTCATGCATGATACTGACAATCACTACTTTGATGTAAGGCAAACACATGATACCAGGATGGAATATGTACGAAAAACAGGACGGCATGGCATGTTCACAACTGTTTGTGTAAACTAAGCAGAAACCATTCCAGCAAATAAGAAGCAATGCAAGCTAGACACCACTATGACTCTGCAAATAAGAACCAATATGACTCTGCCAAGTTAAAAGCGTCCCATCATAAATGGAATTTCAACAAATTAGAAGTAGCGCATGCTATAAATCATATGAAAGATGCAACTAATATCGCACTGCATATACTAAAGGTGTCTCATCATGTTGATTGATGCGGGATACAAAAAAACAATAGTTTTATGTAAGGACATGGTTAATAGACAGATGTACTATGTACTAAATACAAGAAGGCATGTCACATTAACAGGTATAATGTATAAGCTAAGCAGACTAGCACATGCAGTTTAACCAGATTGGAAGAATTACAATCTAGACACCATATGCAACATGCAACCACATATCATGCCGCCAAGTTAGAGCAAGCACATGCGATGCTAGTGTAGGGGAAATGCTGTAATCAACTACAGAGCTATGTTCACTATCTTCATCTAGCATTTCTGTTTCTTGAGAATCATGTCGGGAGGCTGACGCTGCATTCTTTAAATGAGGAGTAGTCCCCTTGCTTGCCTGCCTCGTCATAAGTGATTGATGAGGGATACACAAGAACATTAGTTTGATGTAAGAACATGGTTAATACACAGATGTACTAGTATGTACCAAAAACAGAAAGGCATGTCATATTCAAAGGTATAATGTGTAAGCTAAGCAGATGCAATTTAACCAAATTGGAAGCAATACAAGCTAGACATCTGGCTGGAGTGGTGAGCATGATCATCTAGGACCTGAGAGCCTGGTGGGAGGCGGGCTGCTTCGCCACCATCGCAGCTTTTTAGTTGGCTTCCAGGTGATGCCTATCTTTGCTGGGCTTGTCATTGGCTCGGCCAGTGCCCTGACTAGCTATTTGTCTTCTGGTGCTCACGGGATGGTGGTTCATGTAAAAAAAATATATTTCCTTATCTTACCGACTTCGGCCTTTCGAATACAAGCTAGACACCATATGGAACATGCAACCACATATGACACCGCGAAGTTAAAGCAAGCACCTGGGATGGTGATTCATTGCGAGCGAGGTCATCAACTCCAGAGCTACGTTCCCCGTCTCCATCTGCTGACACTACACCCTTTAAAGCGTTGAAACGTGTCTTGCCTAGCCGCACACCAAACTGGAGCGACTTCTCTCTTTTCTTTTTGGCTTCTCTCATGGCAGCAGAGTCTGAAATACCCTTGCATAAAAACACAACAGTGAGAGTAAGGGTGAAGTGTGTGCAGAACTAGTGCACTGTAAAAGTAGCAGATAGCAGGTGGCTGAAAAATAAATGACGGGAGACATATGATAGCTCTACAACATTGCATCGCAAACAAAATTAGATTCTACTTTGTATGATTTTGTAATATATGAGCACAGGAAATGCAGGTACTCCTCCAGCACACCACCACATGTCGTCATATCTAAGATAACAGTCGACTGAAAATAAATAGGTCAGTCGATTTTTTTAATGAACCGTCCGATCTATAAGGAACGGGTAGATGGCCTTCGTCTACCTCCCGCCAGTCACTGTTGACGATCTTTCTCGAACCGCCAGCGACCACCGGCCCAGACCCCTGCCTCCGCCGCCCCGCCCTCCCATCGACCTCACACCACCGTCGTGCTTGGCAGTGCCCCCAGGCCATCCCTTTAATCACGGCCGACCTCCAGATCGTGCGCCAGTAGCTATAGGCCGCACACGCCCCTAAGATAAACACCAAGGCGCTACTTCCCCGACGTAATAGGCATACGGGCGCCTATTACACCGGGGAATGCTTCCATTAATTGGGAATCAAGTGGCCAGAAATTGAAATTCAAGGGGGCGACGGACCTCTAGCTAAGGTGAAATAGTATATGAGGAGAAACCTTGTGCATCGCGAGTTACTAGGAGCATCTAGTATCAAGAAGAAGTGGTCAACTACTGTCTTCTGTGGGATGAATACCGTGCAAGCAGAGACATAAGATTTGCATGAATAAGGGAAGAGGAGTACCTTTTTCGGTTGCCGGTGTGGTCACCTCCACAAGTCACGCCGATTTTCTTCTTTTTACCAGGGAAACCGATGTTCTGGAGGGTGCAGGCTTGGACGAACCCATGGCCAAATTGTTGACTGTGTTGCCATGGCCGTATGTCGGCGGAGGGGAAGCAGATCCGAGGCGGCGAAGGACGGTGTAGCAGGAACAACTCTGGTGCGGTGGAGGGTGGCGAAGTTGGAGCGGCAGCGGTGAGGCGCAGGACGACGTGGTTGAACTGGCTCGGGTACGGACGGCTCGGCCTCGGCTTCAACTACTAGCCATGGAGGGCGTTCCGGTTGAGGTTGTGGTGGACGACGACGTCGGGGTATCGGCTCTGGCGTGATGGAGGAGGGTGGCGGTTGATAGGTGGGATGGGGTGGAGGACGGAGGACGCCGGGGTTTCGCGGCTGGTGGAGAGGTAGTTTTGGCGCCCACGGAGTACGAATGGGGAATCGGACGGGTGGGGGAACCATGTTTCGGTCTGGGACACGCTTGTTTTTGGCTTTTTTGAACAGAAGATGGGACGCGTTTGTTTGAAATTTGGGAAAAGTACAAACTCTGCCCCCCTCTTAAATTTTGGACCTACTGCGGGTCGGGGGTAGGATGGTAATCCCAGGTGTCCCAAATAGTGGGCGGGAGCGATTTCGGCCGCGCGCATGTGTGCTTAGGTGGCCATTGTGTATGAATGTTTTTCGGATGCGGTTGCGTGGCGTCTAGATGAAGTTACAAACCTACCCCGGTTTAGACCTTTGGATGTCGGGCCGGTAGGTTTCACGGGTCGGAGTTATTAGAAAAGTAATTTCCTTGTACTACCAAACATTGGTCTCACGCGGTTTCGGGCGAGTAGAGGCTCTTTTGGCGCTTCGTTCAAAATTTTGAAACACAAGCATTCACGTTTAGAGTACTCTTGAACTATGAGGATTGACCTAAATATACAACGTTATATTTGACCTTGTATGTTTGAAAACCTCATTAAATTATGCGCTTCTTTTTGAAATTTTGACACTTGAAAATCCTATAACTACGATTATTTTGGAATGGAGGAGCTAAATTTGAATCTATTTTGTACACGACTACATATGCTATTATGTACAAAATCAGAGCAAAGATTGGTGCCCCCGTAATTTAGGTATCGTTTACAAATGCCATGATATCAAATTCAAATAATTGAATGGACTTCATGTTGAATTTGATTTTTTAAACCACCTTAAGTTGAATTCAAATGTATGCTAGTTCATAGGTAGTAGCTATTTATAATGTCCGTTGTGTAACTTTCGTATGTATAATGTGCTTTACACACACAACATGAACTATACTCACGTTTATACTCGATTGCTAAAGTGATGCATTGTCTGGAGTTCAAAATACTAACTATGTGGATCAATTGTGTCGAATAATAACATAGACATGCTCAAATTCGATAGAATCTAGATGTCTGATGGATCAATGACCGCTCCTTACACGAATTGCAAATATCATGATCCCATCCTAATATTTGGATACAATTTATATCTTTAATCAATGTGTAGAGCAGTCTTTTACGTGTAGTTTCACTCTCCATCGGTGGTCTCTCACACATGCTCACACACTCTCTCCCGAGGTGTCTTTCTCGCACACATGCTCTAGATATAACCCTCCCTCCCTCTCGTAACCATTTACAACTGTTTTCACTAACCTTTATCACAAGCACTCTTCCTCTCACAAACATACACACGCACAATCCTCATCGACCCTTTCTATATACATGGACCTGCCTATGTGTCTCATGTACGCACATTATCTTTACGCCTGTCTCTTACGCATTGTCTCACACCTCTCTTCCTAATCGACGAGTATGATTCTAGCAGAGCATTCTGTAGGATGTCCCTTAAAGTTAGGTTGGATGAATAGTAATATCAGAGATAAAGGGGTTACCTTAGTCCGAGAACCTAGGGTTACAAATCCTAACCGGCTTTGTCAATGGACACAGAGTCCTTCACAATTCTGCTATCTTTGTCTTGTACGACTAGTCATCCATGGGTCTTCCTAAATGCGTCACGGGCCGACCAATGTGGCGCAGGACGGAACAGAACGAAGGGCCTCACCTCGACCCATTGGACCTCACGCGGTGAAACACCCTCTGCCCCCACGTCTCATTATCTTCTCACACCCACACATACCAACACAAACACCGCACACATAGAAAATTTCTCCTGGTGCCTCTATTCCCTCCTCCCTTGCATATACACACTCAAGGGAATGGAATCTCTTGTCGTGACGTCATATTCATCTCTCTCTCTAGACCACTCTCATTTCTCCTGCTATCTCTCCCACGCCCCCCCCCCCCGTCGGCCCCTCTATCCATGCCTCTCTAGAATACGTAATACACACACATACCTCTCTAGGCCCCGCCAAATGCATCAACTACACATTCACACATGTTACATCACGTACCCCATTGATCTAAAAAGCCTTCTCTTCACGTTTATTTCGCATACAACATTACTTTTGAATAAAGTGTGGCCAAAAAATTATTTTAGAGTTTCTACATATATACAACATTACAAAGTTATATGGAGGAGTACGAACGCTAATTTGCATTGCATGGTGCCCACAATGATATTTATTCCGCACTGTGAATTTGTATATTTTTATACTATATACAAAGTTAGTCATAATAAAGAGAAACGAAGAGCATCTCTCTCTCCATCGCATACCCCCCCTGTACGCCCCTTTCACGTATGCACACAAAACTATCTCCAGGTCCTCTAAAAGTAAGCCCCCAGAAAATTCACGCATGTTTCATCTTTCTCTCGCGATATATGCAATGACGATCATTGTATTTGAAGCGAAGCACGATACGTACATTGGACTTCAGAATCCACTCATTAGGGTCACCATTTACGTTTAGTGGTTATTATGCAGTCACGGGCTCACCGTACAACTCTGTATTTGCTCATGACATGACTAGTTGACCAGTTAAATGCTCCACGTGGCACCTCTAGTGTTGCATCACATTATCTCACTACCATCGTGCCCACCTGTTGACTTGTATCTACTCTACATCTACACTCTTATAAAATACATAAAATACACTAATATAAAAAACAGAGTTGGTGATGATGGTGTGCCTGCCATCCTGCAATATAGGCCGTCCGATTTATATCTGGCGGATAGGAAAGAAACTATGGAAATTTTGCAAAAAGGTACCCACACACCTCTCCACATTTGCAAATAAGGCCTTACCTCATTCATCCTTTTCTCTCACAAGATAAACAAGTCATACAAATGCATCTTGATGTTACATGCAACGCACGGGCATCTTGCTAGTAAGAATGAAAACAAACGACAAAAAAATATTTGGACGGTGGTTCGAAGTCATGACCGCGGGCACAGCGGACAAGGTGGCCTTGTATTGGTATGCTGAGTCATCTGTTTTAACACACAGGAGCTGGTGTGGTGATTATACTCACACGCACGCATGCACACGAACTACATCCACGCAACACTCACACAAACACATGCACCCACGCATGCACGCAACACTCACACATACACACGCAGCCACGCACGCACGCAACACTCACATGCACACACGCATGCATGCACACACCAGTACACCACACGACCAACACACACGCTCACGCTCAAGTCCTCAACCTACACGTGCATGCGCACACATCAGGCCCTGAAAGACACATACACAACCAGGTGATTTCCCGCGCACGGGTTGGAGCCTTGTCGCGCCTGCGTAAATTTGTGTTTGTCTGACCTTTTGCCTATGCGAACTGACTGGTGGGACCCACAACGAACATGGTCAATTTAACTAGTCAACATGGCGCCATGCAGACTATTTGGCCGGTCAACAGAGTGCAATCCGATGCTGAGTTGTGAGCAAGTGACCGTATAATCACCGCAAAACGTATATAGTGACCGTAATCAGCTTGTTCTGAAGTTCGGTGACCGTATTACGCTTTTCTCTCTGTAGGCCCTCCAAAACTACATCTCTACACGTTCTCGCATGTTACATCTAACAACTATGCAATACAGCACTACTACACTCTAACACAATAAATCATATGTGTTTTTAGTTTTACTAGATATCATATTGTTACTTATAATTATTCAGTTTGCATACATTAAAATTGCCTTTGAAATGTATGGCCAATATCATCTGCCGCGCGGGAAAAATCCCGCCCTTTCCTGTTTAATCGGGTTTGTATCGATGGATCGTGCGAAACAGCAAAACTATAGTACTATACAGTACAAGTGACAGTTCACTGGGCCGTCGTGTCATCTACTCCTCCGTCGTAAGAGTGGAGCGCTCGCTTTCATAAATCTTCTAGTCCCTTTCGCCGACATGTGGGACATCAAGCTACCGGGTCCACATGCCATACCGGAATATAGTGCAGAGCAGTCGGGGTGAAGCACCCCAGTCATGGCGCCGGCGTAGTAATGAGCAATGAGGCGTCAAATCACAAAGATGGACCTTTCCCGCAGTTAAGTTAGGGGGACGAAGCAACCATCATTTCACTCGTTGCTGAATCCGCTTCTCCCTCATCTTCTTCAACTTAACCACGTGTTGCTTATGCTGTTGTTCTACCTCATGTGGGACGCGGATCGGCTTGGTAAAGCACTGACACATGGGACTGCATGTTAGCAAACCGCCAGGACAACGTCCTTCGAAGATAAGAAGCCTAATCCTAGACTTACAAAGTGCTATGTAGCTGCTACGTATACTTTCCATCTAATCTATATATGCCCCCCTGATTTTCAGGTGGGGTGGGCCTAATCCTCTCCTTTAATCCAATCAAACAGTCCCACATCACATCAGTTCGTAACTTTACGTAAACCATTACGTGGATGTAGCATTTCTCAAATAAGAAACATCCCCCGCCATCCGCGCGGCAAAATCACCTCCTTTTTACTAATCTTGATTCTATAATTTTTTAGATCAATATAACTGAGATTTGTATAGATAGCACACAGGAGCAAAACCAAGTGGTGCGGTTAAGGGCATCCACAATGTGTAGCCAAATGTGAAAATAGATTTTGGCATCGTGGGAACCATTATGGACAGTGTTGCCAAAGCCAAAAAGATGGAACAGAAGCTCCCTGATTGATTGATTGAAGGAATAGAAAAATGCAATGTCTCTCCTCTTTCTCCCATGCTTGGACGCATCTAGTACAGTATAGAGCACAGAGTCTACTCCCCTGTCCCTTCTATCACAAATCACAAAGCAGTGAGGCATCAAATCACAAAAGCATGGACGAAGCAACCATCATTTCACTCTTCGGTGACTCCGCTTCTCCATCGTCTTCTTCGAGAAGCCATCTCACCGCATTAGCTACTCCTAGTAGTACTAGTAAAGGACTTCCTGGATGCAAATAAGGCGGTTGTCTCGGCTTGCAGGCGGCACTTGCGAACGACTTACCGTGGTCTCCCTCAATGGTGTTCTCCGTCAAACGCACTTCGCCAAACCACCAAAAAATAAAAATAAAAATAAAAATCGTCGACGTCACCGCAATGGGGAAGGAAGTCAAATATAGTTACTACCTCCATTGTTTGTACACAAGGCCAGTATATCAAAATTACAATTTGCAAAGGGCCACTAACACTAATCGAGGCAAAATTGATGGGGTTAGCAACCAAGGACATTAATATCCCCTGCATGCATGTGGAAGTGAGAAGGTTGGTTTGCATGGCGCTGCATTAATCAAGAGATGAGGAGTGAGATGGTTAGCTCTTTGCTCTTTGGAGAAAAAAATACGCATTAATTGACACGTGAAACGAGGATTTGTATGGATTAAATCCCGCGAAGGAAAACCCAACCTTTCTTTTTTAACACTAGTACTCCTAGTACGTACGTACTTATCCTGTTTGGGTCTAGGCCTTGCATTGCCAAACTTCGCCACACATTTTTGCCAAGCTTGCCTAAAGTTTTCAAAATGAGAAGGAGGCCCACTTGCGCACGGCTATCGCGGTCGCACCGCACCCTCACACGGTCGCTCCTGCACGCCGCAAACCCAACCAAGGGAACGCACCCTCACTGACACGTGCTGTCGCATATGAACACACCAAACTCAGCCATCATATCGCTGACACATAATTTTCGTTTCATAGAGTATGTTTATCCAACCACATGTTGGGGAGTATCCATACGGCCCGTGCGGTGGTCTGTTGGGGAAGAAGAAGAGGTGAGGAAGAAGGAAAGAAGGGTTAGGAGACATAGGATATTCATCCAACCGCCTGAAATGGTAGACATACCCAAGTAAGGCGACTTGCATAACAAATATATGTTTTTACACAGCAAAAGATCCATAAAAACAACAACATAAAGAAAAACTATCACTGCTCGCGAAAAGAGACGACCTCGTCGTCTTTGGCTGCCATCGCGAACCAGCCGATGTGTGTCTCCGCACCGTGGTTGTCCTCAGCCTCCAGCAACTCGTTCAAGCGGAGCATGCAGGCGCTCTGCACGGACGAGAGCACAGCCCGGTTCAAGTCGAGGACGTCTGGTTCCGCCTGCAGGAGGGCCTCGATGGCAGCGGCATCTGCGCGCTCCGCGTCGAGTCGAGCCTCCGCCGCCCGGTTCAAGTCCAGGACCTCCGGTTCCGCCTGCATGAGGGCGTCGATGAGAGCGGCATCCACGCGCTCTACATCGAGTCGAGCCTCTGCCGCCCGGTTCAAGTCCAGGACGTCCGGTTCCGCCTGCAGGAGGGCCTCGATGGCAGCGGCATCCACGCGCTCCGCCTCAAGTTGAGCCTCCACCGCCCGGTTCACATCCACGACATCCGGTTCCGCCTGCAGGAGAGCCTCGATGGCAGCGGCATGCGCGCGCTCCGCGTCGATTTGAGCCTCTGCCTCTCGGTCCTCCTTTAGTATCGCCATGTTGAACCGCTGGTCCGCCTGCACCATGGGGGACTCGGACTCCGGCACGAAGTCGACGTCCATCGTCTCATACCCATCGGGGGCCTTCTGCGCCACGACCTCCGCCATGAACATTGGATCGGCTTCCTCCTCCTTGTAGCTTGGCTCCAGAGAACTCGGGGATTGGCCCGCCGCAAAGCGAGCTTGGGAACGGAGGTCTGTGGCGCCGACCGCCGCCGCGATTTCTGCGCGGCGCTCCGGCGTCAGCATCTTGTAGTAAGTGATCTTGCGGCGCACCATGGCTTTTCGGCGAACTAGGGGATGCTTGATGCGGGCTAGGGGATCGAAAGGTGGGGGAATGGACTGGGGATTTGGTGTGGTTTTAGGGCAGTGGCTGGCGTAGGCCGAGCAGCGAAGGTTCTGGTGTGAATAGTGGTTCCGGTGATGATCTGTCAATCGGTTTTGACTGCACATCGCTCTTGTCGCGTTCGCGTTGCAGCCCAGCACGCTGGACCCTCCACGCCGCTCACCGAATGGAACGCTCTTCGTCTTGCGTTTTCGCTCGCTTGTGGGACCGCAGTTGAGAGCAAACCGACGTCCCTCCCCCTCCCCCGCCCACGTCATTTATTATACCACCACTCCCTCTGTTTTATGCAGAGTAAATAAAAACAGAGGGAGTATACTACGGATGAGGATCCCCTGACGTGGCCGAACCCATTGAGTAACTGACATGCGGGGCCTAGCAAGCATGGGGTCCGCCAGTAAGTGACCGAAAGGGAGGGTAAGGCAGGGATACCTACGTCAGAGGATCCACTTCCACTATACTACTTTGACCAAATGTTAGAGTAATAATATATGACATGCAACTTACACAAATGTTAGAGTAATAATATATGACATGCAACTTACACAAAGCATACAGGGTCTAATGCATTTTTCGAGGCTAACTTTGACCAAATGTTAGAGTAATAATATATGACATGCAACTTACACAAAGCATACGGTCAAATTCCTATGTGAAAGGAGTTTCCAATGATATAATTTTCACATTATACATCTCACGTACTATTAATCTTGTCAATAGTCAAATTGGAAACCATCTCGAGTACAAATCTAGGAGTACGTACGAATCAAACAATATTGATTGGGCGTTGTTGAATGTTGATACCTTTTTGATCAAAGTAGATATACTTTGACTACACATAAAACTTATATGTAAACTAGAAAGGATAGGAGGGAGTATATTGTACGTTCAAAAATGAAACGAACATTGAATACCCTTTATATATGATTTGCGGATGCTATGATCACCGGTTCAAAATTTTGAATCCGCCTTAGGTATCACGTGCCCCCACTCGTTCCCTCTCGATTTCATCTCGGGGTCCGGAGATCTATTGAAAGAGGACTAGGGTGGGTACATGCGAATGATACTCGGCGGAATGTTCAAATGAGGCATGCGGGAGGATGGACTCGACTGGAGGGCGACATGATCGATGGAGAAGAGGGTTGGAGAGGAATGAGAAATAAGCAAATGCCACAAGATTATACTTGAACGGCTCAAATAAACAATAAGTTGTCTCGCTTGTCCTACATAGTGAAAGGCCTAATGCGCAACGCGGAGCACTGACGCTCGAATATGGCCGGGAAAACAGGGAAACAGACATGTGGGGCACACCCGTCGGGACGACGTAGCGCAGACTAGTCCAATGGAGGAGCTGGCCCACGACCTCCTCGCCACCGACAACCGTTCATGTGGGTCGTTGGGGCCAACAACGGGGCGCAGCTCCAGCACTGCCTCTGGACACGGCGACCATGGTGAGCGACACGCTCATATCGTCGCTAGACACGGTCGGTTTCAGTTTGCCGAGGGTGGCGTTAGTGCTGTGGCACGACCAACGGTATGTTTGGTTTGTGCCCAAGGTTGCCCCATCAAAGCATTGGGTAGCAAAAATTTTGGTTGAGGTATTGGTTGCCCATGATTTGGCCGACATTGGCAAGAAAAATGAACTTGAGTTGGCTAGAGTTCATTGGCATGCCAAAGAAATGGCAACCATCCAAACAAAGACCAATCTTTGGGTCATGACCAAAATTTTGGTTGAGGTATTGGTTGCCCATGATTTGGCCGACATTGGCAAGAAAAATGAACTAGAGTTGGCTAGAGTTCATTGGCATGCCAAAAAAATGGCAACCATCCAAACAAAGACCAATCTTTTGGTCATGACCAAAATTTTGGCAAGGTGCACTTTGGCCACAATCCAAAAACACCCCAACACCCGGCTCGTCGAGGATGCACGGGGCGCCGCGACGCATCCGCGGAGTGGTGTAGCGCGGCCAACTGCATCCTCTGGACCTGAGACCATGCCGGGTCGTCTTGCTTTTTCAATGACATGTGGGGATCGCATGTGAGCAAAGGGCATCTCCAACGTTGCCACGATCACAGCTGACTACCTTGGCACACCAAAACCCTCGTCCCTCGCGCCGTCGCGCGGTGCGTTCACAGCCGGTGCCAGCTGCCCGCATTCATGCCGTCCATTCGTATGCCGTCATTAAGAGGCTCGGTGCCCGCGGAACCAACTCCGGCGACTTAATGACGCACCCGGACGCTTGGCCTCACCGGAATGCGCTACTTAACGCGGCAACGCCCAGCTAACCTCCACACCATAGCGCATCGTCCTCCTACCTGGAACCACATCCGCCATGACCGCAAGCGCGAATGCTCTGCGGGAGAGCTTGTCTTCTGGGATGGAGCTCGAGGTCGCTGCCCTCGCTCAAGTCGCCGCACAAGCAGTGGCCACGCTGGCGGCCGACGACGGGAGCACCGTCAGCCACGTGTCCTACTTGCCGCCATCCAACGTCCGGCACCGCTGAGGTCGGGGACTCCTCCGAGGATGAGTAGGGCATGGGAGGCGGCAGGGCATGGTGTGCCAACTGGCCGGTCCGTCTCCCGTGTTCTACTTTTCCTCGCCGGAGACCGCACCTTCACTTCATGGGTCTTGACCCCCGCCCCCGTACATGGAGATCACAGATGGAGGACGTTGGTCACCGCCGTAGAATAGGTTTAGGGTCGGGTTTCTTTTATTTTTTTGTCCTATAAAAGTTCGAAATGTAATGAAAAGCTGTCGTGTTCGCATTAATCTCGACGATATATATGAACTTTCACAATAATATACATATTGTAGGAGTACTAGCAAGATGCCCGTGCGTTGCATGGAAGATCAAGATCTTGTGGGAGAAAAGGATGAACGAGGGAAAGCCTTATCTGCAAATGTGAAGAGGAGTGCGGGTAAATTGTCATAGTTTACTTCCTATCCGTTAGATATAGATCGGATGGCCTATATTGCAGGATCGGACACATCTTTCTACATCTACGGGTACCTACAAAAGGGTTAACGTAAATTGCCTCTCTCTCTCTCCTCCCCTGATTGTCATGGTGGTGGGCCCCTCCCTCCCCCCAATCTACAATCAACAGCTCACACGTTTCACATTACGTTAATTACGTAACTAGGATTACGTAGGTGTAGCATTACTCGTCCCAAAAAACCCAACTAAGCCAACCTCCCAGCATATCGCGTGGGAAAAGACCCGGTCGCGCCGTTTTAGTCGGGATTACCGGATTACTAGTAGTAGTATCGATGGATCGCGCGAAGTAACAGATTTTTTTAGGTGGCGAAACACCTAGTTTAAAAGCAAAAAATACGATACACTCACAGCACTCCTGTCGCGGTCGCATTGCACTCCACACACGTTCGGTCCTGCACACGGCTCACGCAAACGGAACGCGCTTCGGCTTGCCTCTTCACTGACACGTGGGACTGCACTTGGAGAAACCGACCATGCACCAAACTCCCCCCGCCCACCGCGCAAAAATCCTACCCCCCCCCCCCACACACACACACCCAAAAATTCCCCCCAAATCCGATTAAACCGCCCTTCGGCCAACTAGCCAATAATATTCCCCAAACCCCCCTCCCCCCTGTCCCCCTCCACTCCATTCGCTCCGCCAAAGCCGCCCTCCCCACCGCGCCGATACGTCGGTGTCGTGGTTCAGCGATCCTCTCGCTCCCACGTCTCGTAGACTGCCGTCCTCTAGCCGCGCCGCCACCTCTGGCTACGTTCTTGTGGAGGCGCACGGCGGTCAGCGCCGCCACCGCTGGCGACATTCGTGTGGAGACGCACGGTGGTCAGCTTCTCCCACGGTACGCGCATTCTAGACTGAGGCCCCGTTCATGTCGGTGTAGCGCTGAATGTTAGCTGATAGACGCTGTTAATCTCACTGTTTGCCGAAGTAGTTTACTGTCAATATGCTCTGCTTAAGAAACTTCCTTGCCCTGTTCTGCACTCAATCTGCTTAGCTGAGATGGCATGCCAAGGCCGATTAGTTGCTAAAATATACTGCCATATATTTATTGAGACGTAGATTGCCATGGTCTAGTAGCCAATCTGTTAGCTGAAATAGCTCTACACCGTTTTATACTCGATCTTTGTTGCTGCGATGGCCTTCGATAGTTCGATGGCTGTGTGCTCGGCCTCATTGACTGCTGGAACAGCCTGCCATAATTTGGCACTCAAATCTGTTTGCTAAATTAGCTTTACATATATTTCGTTACTTAGATTTGCTCATCCAAATATCTTGCCATAGCTTTACACACCGACCTAGGTATTTTTTTCTGGACTTCATAAAAAAGCATATATGTTTTTCCTGTAATATCTAGTAGAAGAACTAATTTGTATGTCTAACAGATGGACAGGACTTGGATAACTTTTGCTTGAAGATTCTCCGCTGCATATGTCGAGGGGGTTGAAAACTTCATGAACTTTATCAGAGCTGAGTACAGTGGTCCGAAATCAGTTGTGCTTTGCCCGTGTAGCAGTTGTATGAATTCAGTTACAAGACCCCAGTAAACTATGCAAAATCGTCTACACTTGTATGGGATGTCGGTCACATATACTAGGTGGGTTCATCATGGTGAAGCTGTGAACGTCAATGTTATTGACTACATGGAAGCAGCGGATCACCATCTTGATCTGCCTGATGCTCAGGTGGAAGAAGAGGAGGAGGTGGTGGTGGCGGAGCCAGTGAGTTTGACCAACATTGAAACAATGCTACGAAATGCTCGTGCATTCCATGAACTTTCACCTGCAGAAGAAAACGGTGGGCCCGCATGTTGGAACAATGCAACGTTGCTGTCACCCCAAGAAATAAGCTGTCAGTATTCTCAGCTATGGTCACCTTTCTTCAGGTGAAGACATCTGAGCGGATGACCAACAAATCATTCGATGCGATGTTGGCTGCTTTCCGTGAATCTTTCCCAGATGCGTCTGAGCTGCCACACACCTACAGTAAAATGAAGAATTTCCTTCGTGTAGTTGGAATTGGATATGATATGATCCATGTTTGTAAGAATAATTGTGTTCTATTCCAAAAGGATTATGCCAACTTAAGTGAATGCCCGAAATGCAAATCATCAAGATGGAAAGATGGCGATGCTGTGAAGAGGATTCCTCATAATGTTCTGAGACATTTTCCAATTACACCAAGGTTGCAGAGGTTGTTTCATGATGCTGAAACAAGAGAGGATGTAATGTGGCATTCTAGGAACCAGGAGTACAGAGATCAGAATGTAATGAGCCATCCATCTCATGGTAGTGAGTGGAAAAGCTTCAATGGTAAACACAAAGAGTTTGCTGCTGACCCGAGAAACATTAGACTTGGCTTAGCTTCAGATGGATTTAACCCATTTGGCCACCAGAGTGGCACATATAGCATGTGGCCAGTGCTTGTTATCCCTTACAACATGCCTCTAGATGTCTGCACCAAAGAATCAAACTACATGATGGCCTTGCTCATCCCAGGTCCAAAAAGTCCTGGAAAGGATTTTGATTTGTTCATGGAGCCTCTTGTGGAGGAACTTCAACAGCTATGGAAGGGTGTTCTCACTCGAGACCTATATAGCAGCCCACCAGCTGATTTCTTTCTGCGTGCTGTTATAATTTTGTGCATCCATGATTATCCGGCTTTGGGCACTATGTCAGGGAGAACGACACATGGTTACAATGCATGTGTTCGCTGTGACAGGAATCCGCTGTCATACGCAATACTTAGCAAGATCTGTTACATTGGACACCGCCGTTTCCTTGCCAAGGACAAGCCGCATCCTAGAAAATACCGAAGACATGTGTTCAATGCAAAGCATGAAAACCGTGATGCGCCAAAGAGGCTCACCGACGATGATTTGCAAGTGGAATTAGAGAAGGTCAGGCATATTACACCAGGAAACCATCCTGGTAATGATAGCGGGAAAAGGAAGCGTGGCAGGGTAGAAGAGAGATTATTGTTTACTCGCAGGTCCACTTTGTGGGACTTGGACTATTGGAAAGATTTGGATCTGCGGCATAATCCTGATGTGATGCACATCGAGAAAAATATATGTGACAGCATTATCGGCACACTTCTTAATATTGAAGGCAAGACAAAAGATACCTTAAAATCTAGGATTGATTTGACACACCTGGGTATCAGAAAGGATTTGCAGGTGCAAGATGAAGGTAAACCACGGGATATGGCACCAGCTGTGTACGTCTTGGACAAGGTAAAAAGAAAAGAATTCTGCGAGGTCCTGTCACATGTGAGATTCCCACATGGATTTGCTTCCAACCCTGAAAGGAGAGTCAATGCAGATGGAAACAAGGTACAAGGGTTGAAAACTCATGACTGCCACGTCCTACTTCAAAGGGTTTTACCTGTTATCCTTAGAGGATTGGGCCGCCCTGACTTATATAGAGTAGTTGCAGAGTTGGGACAATTCTTCAGGGAACTCTGTAGTAGGAATATCAGGATAGATGCTTTGGAGCGTCTTAGAGACAAGATACCAATTATCCTATGCGACCTTGAGAAGATATATCCTCCAGCCTTCTTTGATGTGATGGTGCATTTGGTTGTTCATCTACCTGATGAGTCACTACTTAGAGGTCCAGTACAGTATGGCTGGATGTACCCTATTGAAAGGCGGCTAGGCACTTTCAAGGGCTATGTTAGGAACAGAGCTAGACCCGAGGGTTCCATTGCAGAGGCCTATATTGCTACAGAAGCGTTGACATTCTGCTCAAAATACATTGAAACAGCTGATCAGCTTAGCAAAGAGGTGGGTGAAGACAATCCCGGGCTCAATGTTTTCAATTATTCTGTTCGAGTTACAGGGAAGAGTCAACAAGAGGACAAACCTAAAGATTTGGACAAAATGGTTTGGTATGTGTTGAATAACTGTCCGGAGATACTACCTTATATCAAGTAAGTGCAGTACTGCATCTTATACATCGTAATCTACTAAACTTGCAGCACATTCATATATATTTAGATGTTTGACGCGATCACTATGTTGTGCGGCATCTACAAAGAGGAGTTACTGCCGCAAAATCCAAGAAACATTGACAAACTGGTTATGGCAGGATTTGCGAAATGGTTCAAGAACCATGTAAGCTTTTGAAGTGCACTGTCAGTTTTTTTAATATATTGAGTACATAAGATGATCATCTTGTCTATTTTCTAACCATAGGTTAAGAAGATGCGGGAGGTTGGGAAGGAAGTTGATGATGCCCTTTACTCACTAGCAATGGGTCCTGATACTCGGGTAAGACATTATGAATCTTGCGTTGTTGGAGATGTGCGCTACAACACCCTTGCACGAGACGAAGGCAGGAAGACACAAAACAGTGCCATCATGAGCACGGATACGTATGACAAAGAGACAACTGAAATGTATGCTAACATAACAGACATTATTCAGTTGCAGTATATCTCCAGTTTCGAGGATCGTCGGTGTGTGGTTCTGTTGTGTTGTCGTTGGTATAACCTGTTTTCCAGGATCGCAAAACCCAGAGCTGATGATTATTTCAAATCCATCAATGTCAAGGCGGCGTACCAGACCAACGAGCCTTTTATTTTGGCAAATCAAGCAACACAGATATTTTTCTTGGAAGACACATTTGCACGTAGCGATGACTGGAGAGTATTGCAAAGGTTTGAGCAGAGGAATTTGTTTAATGAAGTTGCACAACAAGATGATGCTTACACTGCTCCTGATGTACAAGATAACACAGATGTTCCTATTATCTTTGAGAACCATCACGTCAATGACGCCGGCGAAAAGATTGCCTGTCGTGATGTGGACATACAAGAGTTGATCAAGAAGAAGCCAACGTTTGAGGACGTTGAGGACGAAGAAGAAGATCACACTGTGGGGAATTATGATTCAGACTGATACACATGGCGAAGATGTTGACGCTGCTGCTGCGGATGATGATTACATTGCTTTTGTCGTATTTGCCTGTCAGAAGACGTTTTTTTATCTAATATGTGAAATTGTGTTTGCTATGACAACTGAAACCTGATGAACATGTTGTTTAGTATTTGTTGTGAGAACATCACTTGTTATGTATGCTGATTTGTGTTTGGTGATTGTATGACAACTAAAACATGATGACATTGTTGTTTAGTTGTACTCATATTTGGCTGTGAAACTTGGATTTGATGACATAGTTTGATGTTGGACTGCAATTTGCTCGACGTCTTCGAATGAGAACAAAGCTGACCCAACAGGGCCTCTGCTATTTATTTATTTATATGAGCAAAAGGGGATACCCCTGATTTCTGTTAATAGAAATCATTAGATGTTCACAAGACTACGCCCAGCCTGCTACACAGGTTTCATTCATTACTAGTTTCAGCAAAGTGCTCATGTCGTAGCCACTGAATACATCACGAGTGCTACAGACACTGCAAATAAAGAGACAATCATCCTACAAAGCACATCAATTTTGCCCATTATCTTCACAAGCTCTTTCATCTCCTCATTGTTGTCAAGGTCGTTCAGCAGCTGTTGCTTGGCCATGATCAGAGGAACTGCATCTTTAACCTTCTGCTCTGCATCTTCCTCTTCTATCATTCCTTCAGTTACTTGTCCAACACCCCAACCTGCTGGTATTGGGATTCCTCGGCTAACCAAATAATCAGCATAGTCGCATTCCCCCACATCAGCAACTTCCCAGAAATACAAATCACACGAATCTTCCCTTTTCTGCACGAATCAAATTGGTAGATCATCAACCAAACTATTAAAAAGTCAACAACTGAAAGCAGCAGAACAACACTTAAACATATTATTACCCCATGATTCGGGCATTTGTAGAAGACTCAGCCAGGGTTACGGATTGTGGTTGAGACGCGATGAATGACTCTGCGTGATTTGCAGCAGTGGCACCACACCAACGGCAGCGGGTTGCGATGAGCAATCGGCTGCGGTGCGCGTGCCAGTGAGGGTGTGATGAGACCCACAGGTGATGGTATGGGTTGCGACTTAGCGCATATCTGGTTATTGCCTGCTGAAGAGCAGGTGGACGAGCAGCCAGCGGACATGGTTGCTGCGGCCAGAGCTTCTGATGCTAGGTAGAGTAAGTAGAGAAGAGGAGAAGCGAACGTTGGATATGTCAGTTTCATTACTTGCAGAGTAGCATAGCACCATATATAGTCATAGTCTAGGTTTGGATTCAAACCAGCTACAGGAGCACATCTTTCTTTTTTCTAAAACTCTGCAACATCTCATTACTGGTACACTAGCTTGTTCTGTACGCCTTCCCAAGTCTTTGATTTTCTTTCCCTTTTTTGTGAGGAATGAAGGAGGACAAAATTGAGAGTTCCTGGGACTCGAACCCAAGACCTCTCGGTTGAAAACCAAGGGTGCTAGTCACTTATGTGGCGAACGTTCCTTGTGAGGAGGACGGCAGACGAACGCATTTTCCTTGCAGTTTTCTTCCTATATATAAAAAAGTATGCTACTTCGTGTCCGCTTAGTCAACAAACTATTGTGCCAACCTTGACCGTTGGATTGACATTCAACGTCTGTCGCGTTTCTTCAGTCTCTTCTTCCTCGAGCCGCCAAAGCCAAACCAGCACCGGCGGGACCACCTGCTGATGTCTACTACACAACCTTCTTCTTGTAGACGTTGTTGGGCCTCCAAGTGCAGAGGTTTGTAGGACAATAGCAAATTTCCCTCAAGTGGATGACCTAAGGTTTATCAATCCGTAGGAGGCGTAGGATGAAGATGGTCTCTCTCAAGCAACCCTGCAACCAAATAACAAAGAGTCTCTTGTGTCACCAACACATCCAATACAATGGTAAATTGTATAGGTGCACTAGTTCGGCGAAGAGATGGTGATACAAGTGGTATATGGATAGTAGATAATAGTTTTTGTAATCTAAAAATATAAAAACAGCAAGGTAACTAATGATAAAAGTGAGCGTAAACGGTATTGCAATGTGTGGAAAACAAGGCCTAGCGTTCATACTTTCGCTAGTGCAAGTCCTCTCAACAATAATATCATAATTGGATCACATAACTATCCCTCAACATGCAACAAAGAGTCACTCCAAAGTCACTAATAGGGAGAACGAATGAAGAGATTATGGTAGGGTACGAAACCACCTCAAAGTTATTCTTTCCAATCAATCCGTTGGGCTATTCCTATAAGTGTCACAAACAGCCCTAGAGTTCGTACTAGAATAACACCTTAAGACACAAATCAACCAAAACCCAAATGTCACCTAGATACTCCAATGTCACCTCAAGTATCCGTGGGTATGATTATATGATATGCGTCACAGAATCTCAGATTCATCTATTCAACCAACACAAAGGACCTCAAAGAGTGCCCCAAAGTTTCTACCGGAGAATCACGACGAAAACGTGTGCCAACCCCTATGCATAGGTTCATGGGCGGAACCTACAAGTTGGTCACCAAAACATACATCAAGTGGCACGTGGTATCCCATTGTCACCACAGATATCCACGGCAAGACATACATCAAGTGTTCTCAAATCTTTAAAGACTCAATCCGATAAGATTACTTCAAAGGGGAAACTCAATTCATTACAAGAGAGAAGAGGGGGAGGAGAAACATAAGATCCAACTATAATAGCAAAGCTCGCGATACATCAAGATCGTGCCAAATCAAGAACACGAGAGAGAGAGAGAGAGAGAGATCAAACACATAGCTACTAGTACATACCCTCAGCCCCGAGGGAGAACTACTCCCTCCTCGTCATGGAGAGCGCCGGGATGATGAAGATGGCCACCGAGGAAGGATTGCCCCTTCCGGCAGGGTGCCGGAACGGGTCTAGATTGGTTTTCAGTGGCTACGGAGGCTTCTGGCGATGGAACTCCCGATCTATTGTGCGTTCTGGAAGTTTTAGGTCACGTGGGTATATATGGGTGCAGGAGGTACGTTAGGGGAGCCACGAGGGTCCCACGAGATAGGGGGCGCGCCCTAGGGGGGCGCCCCCCACCCTCATGAGCACCTTGTTCCTTCCTTGACGTAGGGTCCAAGTCCATCGGGTGTGTTTCCTTCCAAAAATAACTTCTCCAGTTAATTTCGTTCCGTTTCAACTCCGTCTGATATTCCTTTTCTTCAAAACACTGAAATAGGCATAAAACAGCAAATCTGGGTTGGGCCTCCGGTTAATAGGTTAGTCCCAAAAGTAATATAAAAGTGGATAATAAAGCCCAATATTGCCCAAAACAGTAGATAATATAGCATGGAGCAATCAAAAATTATAGATACGTTGGAGACGTATCAAGCATCCCCAAGCTTAATTCCTGCTCGTCCTCGAGTAGGTAAATGATAAAAAAAAGTTAATTTTTGATGTGGAATGCTAGTTGGCATAATTTCAATGTAATTCTTCTTACTTGTGATATGAATATTCAGATCCGAAAGATTCAAGACAAAAGTTCATATTGACATAAAAATAATAATACTTCAAGCATACTAATAAAGCAATCATGTCTTCTCAAAATAACATGGCCAAAGAAAGCTATCCCTACAAAATCATATAGTCTAGCTATGCTCCATCTTCACCACACAAAATATTTAAATCATGCACAACCCCGATGACAATCCAAGCAATTGTTTCATACTTTTGATGTTCTCAAACTTTTTCAATCTTCACGCAATACATGAGCGTGAGCCATGGATATAGCACTATAGGTGGAATAGAATGGTGGTTGTGGAGAAGACAAAAAGGGGGAAGATAGTCTCACATCAACTAGGCGTATCAACGGGATATGGAGATGCCCATCAATAGATATCAATGTGAGTGAGTAGGGATGGCCATGCAACGGATGCACTAGAGCTATAAATGTATGAAAGCTCAACAAAAGAAACTAGTGGGTGTGCATCCAATTTGCTTGCTCATGAAGACCTAGGGCATTTTGTGGAAGCCCATCATTGGAATATACAATCCAAGTTCTATAATGAAAGATTCCCACTAGTATATGAAAGTGACAACATATGAGACTCTCTATATGAAGAACATGGTGCCACTTTGAAGCACAATATATGAGACTCGCTATATCATGGTGCTACTTTGAAGCACAAGTGTGGAAAAAGGATAGTAGCATTGCCCCTTTTTATTTTATTTTTTTATTTTTATTTGGCCTTTCCCTTTTTTATGGCCTTTCTCTTTTTTTGGCCTTCCTTTTTTTATTTGGCCTTTCTTTTTTTGGGACAATGCTCTATTAATGATGATCATCACACTTCTATTTATTTACAACTCAATGATACAACTCGACACTAGAACAAAGTATGACTTTATATGAATGCCTCCGGCGGTGTACCGGGATGTGCAATGATGCATGAGTGACATGTATGAAAGAATTATGAACGGTGGCTTTGCCACAAATACAATGTCAACTACAAGATCATGCTAGGCAATATGACAATGATGAAGCGTGTCATAATAAACAAAATGGTGGAAAGTTGCATGGCAATATATCTCGGAATGGCTATGGAAATGACATAATAGGTAGGTATGGTGGCTATTTTGAGGAAGGTATATGGTGGGTTTATGGTACCGGCGAAAGTTGCGCGGTACTAGAGAGGCTAGCAAAGGTGGAAGGGTGAGAGTGCGTATAATCCATGAACTCAACATTAGTCATAAAGAACTCACATACTTATTGCAAAAATCTATTAGTTATCGAAAAAAGTACTACGCGCATGCTCCTAGGGGGATATATTGGTAGGAAAAGACCATCGCTCGTCCCCGACCGCCACTCATAAGGAAGGCAATCAATAAATAAATCATGCTCTGACTTCGTTACATAACGGTTCACCATACGTGCATGCTACGGGAATAACAAACTTTAACACAAGTATTCTTTGAATTCACAACTACTCAACTAGCATGACTCTAATATCACCATCTCCATATCTCAAAACAATTATCAAGTATCAAACTTCTCATAGTACTCAACACACTCATAAGAGAATTTTATTATTCTTGAATACCTAGCATATTAGGATTTTAAGCAAATTACCATGCTATTTAAGACTCTCAAAATAATCTAAGTGAAGCATGAGAGTTCATCTATTTCTTCAAAATAAAACTACAACCATGCTCTAAAAGATATAAGTGAATCACTAGAGCAAATGACAAACTACTT
The DNA here is from genome assembly GCF_056163025.1 of Triticum urartu. Taxonomy (NCBI): domain Eukaryota; kingdom Viridiplantae; phylum Streptophyta; class Magnoliopsida; order Poales; family Poaceae; genus Triticum; species Triticum urartu. The sequence continues at coordinate 565,073,158 of NC_141875.1, forward strand.
CGGAAGATATAAGTGAAGATCAATGAGTAGTCGAATAATTATGCAACTATGTGAAGACTCTCTAACATTTAATAATTTCAGATCTTGGTATTCTATTCAAAAAGCAAGCAAAGCAAAATAAAATGACATTCTAAGAATAGAAAACATCATGTGAAGAAGCAAAAACTTAGGGATCAACCGATACTAACCGATAGTCGTTGAAGAAGAAAGGTGGGATGCCAACCGGGGAATCCCCAAGCTTAGATGCTTGAGACTTCTTGAAATATTATCTTGGGGTGCCTTGAGCATCCCCAAGCTTGAGCTTTTGTGTCTCCTTAATTCCTATCATATCACGCTCTCCCTAAATCTCAAAAGCTTCATCCACACAAAACTCAACAAGGACTCGTGAGATAAGTTAGTATAAACCATTGCCAAAACCTTATCATAATCTGCTGTAGCAAATCACTAAAATTATTATTCAGCATTGCATACTAAATGCCTCTGCATATTTAATAGTCCTATCCTCAAATAGAATCATTAAAGAAGCAAACATAAGCAAACAATGCAAACATAACAGCAATCTGCCTAGACAGGATAGTCTGTAAAGAATGCTGCAACATCCATACTTCCCTAGCTCCAAAAGTTATGAAAGAAAATTCCCACTGTAGTAAATTTATCAGAGCTTAATATTCAAAAGGTTTCAACATTTTATCACATTCTGACTTTTCTAGGGAATTATTGCAACAGCGGTAAACTTTCTGTTTTCAAACAGCAACATGTATACTTGTAACATAGGCATAGTAAAGGCTATCAATGCCACTTTTATTGAAATAAAAGATGCAAAAAATTGTTATAAATAACAGCAAGCAAATCCTAACAAAATAAATTGATGCTCCAGGCAAAACACATATCATGTGGCGAATAAAAATATAGCTCCAAGTAAAGTTACCGATGAACGAAGACGGAAGAGGGGATGCCTTCCGGGGAATCCCCAAGCTTAGGATCTTGGCTATCCTTGAATATTACCTTGGGGTGCCTTGGGAATCCCCAAGCTTAGGCTCTTGCCACTCCTTATTCCATAGTCCATCGAATCCTTACCCAAAACTTGAAAACTTCACAACACAAAACTTAAAGTAGAAAACTCGTGAGCTCCATTAGTATAAGAAAATAAATCACCACTTCAAGGTACTGTAATGAAATAATTCTTTATTTATATTGGTGTTAAACCTACTGTATTCCAACTTCTCTATGGTTTATAAACTATTTTACTAGCCATAGATTCATCAAAATAAGCAAACAACACACGAAAAACAGAATCTGTCAAAAATAGAACAGTCTGTAGTAATCTGGATCAAACGTATACTTCTGTAACACATAAAATTCTCAAATAAATTGCTGGACCTGAGTAATTTATCTATTAATCATCTGCAAAAATAATTAACTAAATATCACTCCCAAATAAAAATGGCAGCAATTCTCGGGAGCGCTAAAGTTTCTGTTTTTTACAGCATGATCAACAAGAGTTTCCCCAAGTCTTCCCAAAGGTTCTACTTGGCACAAACACTAATTAAAAGCATAAAACCACATCTAAAAAGAGGCTAGATAAATTATTTATTATTAAACAGGAAAAAAAGCAAGGAACAAAAATAAATTTGGGTTGCCTTCCAACAAGCGCTATCGTTTAACGCCCCTAGCTAGGCACGATGATTTCAATGATGCTCACATAAAAGATAAGAATTGAAACATAAAGAGAGCATCATGAAGAATATGACTAGCACATTTAAGTCTAACATGCTTCCTATGCATAGGGATTTTGTGATCAAACAACTTATGAGAACAATAATTAACTAGCATAGGAAGGTAAAACAAGCATAACTTCAAAACTTTAAGCACATAGAGAGGAAACTTGATATTATTGCAACTCCTACAAGCATATGTTCCTCCCTCATAATAATTTTCAGTAGCATCATGAAGGAATTCGACAATATAACCAGCACCTAAAGCATTCTTTTCATGATCTACAAGCATAGAAATTTTATTCCTCTCCACACAAGCAAAATTCTTCTCATGAATAATAGTGGGAGCAAACTCAACAAAATAATTATCATGTGAGGCATAATCCAATTGAAAACTAAAATAATGATGAAAAGTTTCATGGATATCATTATTCTTTATAGCATACAAGTCAGCACAATAATCACCATAGATAGCAACTTTGTTCTCATAATCAATTGGAACCTTTTCCGGAATAGCGGATTCATCACAAAATAAAGTCATGACCTCTCCAAATCCACTTTCATCAATATAATCATCATAAATAGGAGGCATGCTTTCATCATAATAAATTTGCTCATCAAAACATGGGGGACAAAAAATATCATCTTCATCAAACATAGCTTCCCCAAGCTTGTGGCTTTGCATATCATTAGCATCATGGATATTCAAGGAATTCATACTAACAACATTGCAATCATGCTCATCATTCAAATATTTAGTGCCAAACATCTTATAGATTTCTTCTTCTAGCACTTGAGCACAATTATCCTTTCCATCATACTCACGAAAGATATTAAAAAGGTGAAGCGTATGAGACAAACTTAATTCCATTTTTTGTAGTTTTCTTTTATAAACTAAACTAGTGATAAAACAAGAAACTAAAAGACTCGATTGCAAGATCTAAAGATATACCTTCAAGCACTCACCTCCCCGGCAACGGCGCCAGAAAAGAGCTTGATGTCTACTACACAACCTTCTTCTTGTAGACGTTGTTGGGCCTCCAAGTGCAGAGGTTTGTAGGACAGTAGCAAATTTCCCTCAAGTGGATGACCTAAGGTTTATCAATCCGTAGGAGGCGTAGGATGAAGATGGTCTCTCTCAAGCAACCCTGCAACCAAATAACAAAGAGTCTCTTGTGTCCGCAACACACCCAATACAATGCTAAATTGTATAGGTGCACTAGTTCGGCGAAGAGATGGTGATACAAGTGGTATATGGATAGTAGATAATAGTTTTTGTAATCTAAAAATATAAAAATAACAAGGTAACTAATGATAAAAGTGAGCGTAAACGGTATTGCAATGTGTGGAAAACAAGGCCTAGGGTTCATACTTTCGCTAGTGCAAGTCCTCTCAACAATAATATCATAATTGGATCACATAACTATCCCTCAACATGCAACAAATAGTCACTCCAAAGTCACTAATAGCGGAGAACGAATGAAGAGATTATGGTAGGGTACGAAACCACCTCAAAGTTATTCTTTCCAATCAATCCGTTGGGCTATTCCTATAAGTGTCACAAACAGCCCTAGAGTTCGTACTAGAATAACACCTTAAGACACAAATCAACCAAAACCCTAATGTCACCTAGATACTCCAATGTCACCTCAAGTATTCGTGGGTATGATTATACGATATGCGTCACACAATCTCAGATTCATCTATTCAACCAACACAAAGGACCTCAAAGAGTGCCCCAAAGTTTCTACCAGAGAATCACGGCGAAAACGTGTCCCAATCCCTATGCATAGGTTCATGGGCGGAACCCGCGAGTTGGTCACCAAAACATACATCAAGTGGCGCGTGGTATCCCATTGTCACCACAGATATCCACGACAAGACATACATCAAGTGTTCTCAAATCTTTAAAGACTCAATCCGATAAGATTACTTCAAAGGGGAAACTCAATTCATTACAAGAGAGAAGAGGGGGAGGAGAAACATAAGATCCAACTATAATAGCAAAGCTCGCAATACATCAAGATCGTGCCAAATCAAGAACACGAGAGAGAGAGAGATCAAACACATAGCTACTGGTACATACCCTCAGCCCCGAGGGAGAACTACTCCCTCCTCGTCATGGAGAGCGCCGAGATGATGAAGATGGCCACCGGGGAAGGATTGCCCCCTCCGGCAGGGTGCCGGAACGGGTCTAGATTGGTTTTCGGTGGCTACGGAGGCTTCTGGCAGTGGAACTCCCGAACTATTGTGTGTTCTGGAAGTTTTAGGTCACGTGGGTATATATGGGTGTAGGAGGTACGTCAGGGGAGCCACGAGGGTCCCATGAGACAGGGGGCGCGCCCCCCACCCTCGTGAGCACCTCGTTCCTTCCTTGACGTAGGGTCCAAGTCCATCGGGTGTGTTTCCTTCCAAAAATAACTTCTCCAGTTGATTTCATTCCGTTTCGACTCCGTCTGATATTCCTTTTCTTCAAAACACTTAAATAGGCATAAAACAGCAAATCTGGGTTGGGCCTCCGGTTAATAGGTTAGTCCCAAAAGTAATATAAAAGTGGATAATAAAGCCCAATATTGCCCAAAACAGTAGATAATATAGCATGGAGCATCAAAAATTATAGATACGTTGGAGACATATCACCTGCTCCCACCTCCCACGGTTGGCTTTGATCTGCCCCGGCTCCTGTTCGTTCCCGTCCGAGCCCTCACCATCGTCCTCTGCCTTAGTTCGCTCGCTGCAACGCCGCCCTCCGGTGTTGTCAACATGGTCAACAACCGAGAGGAATGAGGAGATGATTGTACATGGTGAGGATGACAATAGGGACCCAGCAGCGCGCGCAGTAATTTTGCTTTTTCGGGACGGAGAAGGGTATCAACTGGGTTGTGTGGGACCCATGGCCCGTCTAGCCCAGGCTTTTATTTCATATGTTTAGCACATGACCAGCCCAGTTTGTTTTTTTCCTTTCTGAAAATTGCTAGGCAGCTATTTTATTTTTTGCAGAATAACCAACGTAGGCCTACTTGCTTTTCTACGCCCTGCTGGGCTGGAAATCTTTCAAGACGAGGAGGGATGCATTTTGCCCAGAAAATGGGCTATAAGTAACCAGAAATGGGCTATAAGTAATAATAAATGGGTTGTAAAATGAAAAAATACAGCAAACAGACAATTAGTTCCAAAATACTGTGTTCTTTCGGATTTTGATATTTTAAATTTCATTGTTTTTGTGCGGGTAAAATTTCATTGAATTTAAATTAAGGTATATTTAGATTTAAAATTAATTTGAATCTGGCTAGAAATTTCGGGTTGTATGCTATTTGGGACAGATTTGGAGGTTGACTTGTGGGTCTACTAGGTTGACGTGTACTTTGGCTTTGTCAACTTAGTCCACAAACGATTCTAGCAGCAGTGACCGTTGGATGTTAATCCAACGGCTGTGCTGCTTCTTCAATATCGGATCTTCTTGCTCCAGCCGCCCAAACCAGCTCCGGTGGGACTGCCTGCTCCCGCCTCCCGTGACCGGCTGTGCTGCCGCACAGGCCGCACCGCCCCACCCTACTTCATTGCTGGCCAGGCCATTCCTCTACTCACCCACACCTCCTGTTATTTTCCGGCAACGATAGCCGGACCAGTAAACCCTCGTACTCCCCACCGCATTGGCAACCATTGTAGAGTCTTCCCCGGCTCTGTGTCATTCTCTTTCTAGGCCTCGCCGTCGTCCACCGCCATGGTGCTCTCGGCGCGGCCTGGTCAACTTGGTCAACGAACGACATCCATCGGCTGTGGACTGTACACGCAAAATAATGATTCCTCTACCTGACAGCTGGGACCCACCGGAAGGGCCTCTGTATTTCGCGAAAAAAAAACGTTCCCCCCTCTGACATGTCGGACCCACCAGCTATATCTTCGCACACAAGGAAGTGCCTCCTTATTACGCACAAAAAAATGAATACCCCTTTGCTAGCTGGGACCCACCATAGTGGGAGGATGACTTGTGGGCCAACAAAGTTGACGGGGACGGAGGGCTTTGTCAACTTAGTCAATATGAACGATTCTAGCTCCAGTGACCTTACGATGTCCATCCAACAGCTGTAGTGCTTCTTCAACCTCTGGTCTTCTTGCTCCAGCCGCCCAAAGCAGCGCCGATCGTGCCGCATGCTCCTGCCTCCCGTGGCCGGCTGTGCTGCTGTGGAGGCCTCACCGCCCCCTAATATTCCCACCGCTAGCCAGGCCCTGCGGCGATGGCAGCCTCACACCGCAGCCGAACCAGTGAACCCTTGTACTCCTCTCCGTGCGGGCTTCCACTGTCGCGTCTTCCCCGGCTCCGCGTCGTCCCCTTCCTAGGCCTCGCCGTCGTCCACCGTCGTGGTGCGCTCCGCACGGCGTGGTCAACATGGTCAAGGAACGACTTCCATCGGAAGAGTACTGTACGTGGAGAGGCTGACAGCTGGGTCCACGGCCACAGCCCAGTTTTTTGTGATTTGCCAAGTAAGTCGCTTTCTCAGGCCTGTTGGGCTGCAAATCTTTCAAGACGAGGAGAGCTTTCATTCAGCTGGCCGAGAAAATGGCCCATCAGTAATGAGAAATGGGCTGGACATTTTTAAAACACATCAAATCGGCAATTAGTTTCAAATATCTTTTTTTCATTTCAAGATTTTAAATTACATTAATTTTTATGCGTGGAGAATTTGTTGGATTTTATATTAATATACATTTATTTTTAAAATCAGTTTGAATGTGAGTCAAAATTTCGGGATTAAAAACAGTTTGGACCGCACCGAAATATGCAAAATTTCGTATAAGTTTTTAACCGTGGCCACAATTTGGGCTATAATGCTAACAAAAAGAATATGGGCTCCAAAAAAACCTTAAGAATTAGCAAATGGGATGAAAATTATTAGAGATAATGGCAGATGGGTTGTATGCCGTTTTCCACAGATTTGAGGCTTTCCTAAAAAAAGGTTGACGCACAAGTAGTGACTGTTGGATGTCCACCCAACGGTCGTCATGCTTCTTCAATCTCTGCTCTTCCTGCTCTAGCCGCTCAAACAAGCGCCGGCGGGACTTCCTGCTCCCTCCTCCCCGCGGCCGGCTATGCTGCCGCGCAGGCCTCACCGCCCCATCGTACTCCCATCGCTGGCCTAGCCATCCCTCTACTCACCCACACCTGCTGTTATTCTCCAGCGACGGTAGACGAACCAGTAAACCCTCGTACCATCGTACTCCCCTCCGCGTGTGAAACAACTGCCGAGTCTTCCCTGCCTTCATGTTGTTCCCTTCCGAGGCCTCGCCGTCGTCCACCGCCCTGGTGCTCTCGGTGCGGACTGGTCAACGTGGTCAACGACCGACATGCATCTGAAGTGGACTGTACATGGAGAGGCCGACAGCTGGGTCCACGGCCGCACGCAAGGAAATGCCTCCTTACGCAAAATAATGATTCCTCCACCTGACATCAGGACCCACCGAAAGGGCCTCTATATTTCGCGAAAAAAACGTTACCGCCGATGACAGCTTGGACCCACCAGCTATATCTTCGCACGCAAGGAAGTGCCTCCTTATTACGCACAAAAAATATGAATACTCCCCCTGTTAGCTGGGACCCAGTATAGTGGCATGCTGACTTGTGGGCCTACTAAGTTGACGGGGACGGAGGGCTTTGTCAACTTAGTCAATATGCACGATTCTAGCTCCAGTGACCGTACGATGTCCATCCAACGGTCGTAGTGCTTCTTCAACCTCTGGTCTTCTTGCTCCAGCCGCCCAAACCAGCGCCGGTCGTGCCTCGTGCTCCTGCCTCCCGTGGCCGGCTGCGATGCGGCGGAGGCCTCACTGCCCCCTACTACTCCCACCACTGGCCAGGCCATCCCTCTACTCACCCACACCCCCTGTTACTCTGTGGTGACGGCAGCCTCACACCGCAGCGAACCAGTGCCCTCGTACTCCTCTACGCGTGGGCATCCACTGCCGCGTCTTCCCCGGCTCCACGTCGTCCCCTTCCTAGTCCTCGCCGTCGTCCACCACCCTGGTGCTCTCGGCGTGGCGTGGTCAACGTGGTTAAGGAACGGCTTCCATCGGACGTGGACTGTACGTGGAGAGGCTGACAGCTGGGTCCACGGCCGCAGCAAGGAAGTGCCTCCTTATTACGTGCAAAATAATTATTCCTCCACCTGACAGCGGGGACCCACCGGACGGGCCACCATATTTTGCCCCCCTGACTGCTGGGACCCACCAGCTACATCTTCGCACGCAAGGAAGTGCCTGACAGTCAGGACCCACCTAGTCGAAGCGTATGTAGCATTGTCATTCTGGTCGTGAACGTGCATGTACATATATACTGGTGGATGTAGAGGCGCGCACGTGTCGTAGTAGAGGCGGCCAGGGTGCAAGAAAGAAAATACGGCCACGTATGTGTACATACGGGCGGGGTCTCGAACGCTTACTCACGCATACGTACGGCCAGGGCTCATTGACATGGCTGGGTCGGAACGGAGAAACAGCGCCGTCGTCGTGTTCATGGGGAGGCAACGGAATGCATCGTGTTCATGGGGAGGCAACGGAATGCGTCGTGTTCATCGGGAGGCAGCGGAACGTGTGGGAGCCAACCGGCTGGGTCGGGACGGAATGCGTGGTCGTGTTCATCGGGAGGGCTTGGACGGAACAGGCGATGGAAACGAGGCCTGGCGTACCGCAAACGGAGGAAACGGCCTTGTGTTCGACCGGCCACGTTCGAAACAGGATCCTGTTCATCGGGAGGGGTCTGGCGTACCGCAAAATGGAGGAAACGGACCTCCTACGGTCAAAACGGGGGTCCTGTTGATCGGGAGGGGTGTGGCGTACCGCAAAACGGACGAAACGGACTTGTGTTGGAGTGCTACGGTCGAAACGGGGGTCCTGTTCATCGGGAGGGGTGTGGCGTACCGCAAAACGGGACTCCACGAGATACTGTTCATCTCCACCGTCGACCCCCTCCAGCCTCCACGAGCTACTGTTCATCCATCGTCGACCTCCTCCAGCCTCCACCTGCGACTGTTCATCCACGGGCTCCTGTTCATCCAGCCTCCACCGCGCGCTACTCCACTGGCTACTGTTCAACCAGCCCTCTCCACGGGCTCCTGTTCAACCACCCCTCCACGGGCTACTGTTCATCCTGCCCTCCACCGTCTACTGTTCATCCTGCCCTCCACGGGGTGGTCCTGTTCATCCAGCCCTCCACAGGGTCCTGTTCATCCAGCCCCAACCGGCCTGATCGATCGGGGTCCTGTTCATCCAGAGGCAACAACACGGGGTCCTGTTCATCCACCCCCACAGGGAATTTTTCATCCACCCCCCCCCCCCAACGCTCACTGTTCATCCAGAGGCAGCATCGATCGACTTTAGTTAGCAGCAGTAGCGAAGGAATCGCTCGATCGGGTTCAGTTAACAGCCATCGATCGATCGCTCGGGTTCAGTAACGCGTAGCCTGCAGTGCAATCGCTCGGGTTCAGTTAGAGCCCAACGCCTCACTCGGGTTCAGTTAGAGCCAACGCCTCGCACACACGCGCGTACGTGTACGAGAGAAACGCGCATTGCTCGGCCCCCGACCTCCCACCGTAACCGGGAACTCCCCGAAATTTTCCTCCCCCTCGCTTCTACCATGGTTTTTTCCGTCATGGACGGCCCAAAGAATGTCATGCATCTGCTTCTCCGGCCCGCCCAGGATGAAAAGCCCATTTTCTGTCATGATTTTTTGTCATAGAAGTAGGAGCCCACCACATCTATGATGATACCGGGTTTTGTGACAATTATCGTCATAGAAGTGTCATATGTATGACAGAAAAAAAATTCGTTCGGCCAAAATGTCACGGATGTGTCTTTTTTTGTAGTGTTCCCAGGAAGCCAAGAGAAAATGTATCGAGCAGGATTTCTGCAGCTCTTGATCACAAACATTTTAGATAGAACACCTGTATGCAAAGTGAGAGCAGCGCATGATTTGTGCATCCGTTCAATGCAAACGGTTGTTTTGGATGACCCGTGTGCAACCACGTACAAACAATTTGGTAAGATTTGCATCTGTCATATTGGGTATGTTGCCATTTGTCAAACTGAAAAGATTTACATTTGTTCATCTAGTAACGTTGCCATTTGTCAATCCTTGTAACACTACGATTTGTCAAAATATGCAGCTAGAAATCATTAGCACTATCTAATTTTTGCAACTAAAGTTTAGTAATTAAGCATAGATTTCATTCATAGATTAAGCAGTCATTCTTAATTTATACAAACAGTTCAACTCGACAGCTGAACCGACAAAACTTCTCCCCAATTGTTGCCAACCACGTACTGAAATAGCCAGTTCAACTATATATACTAGCTAATTTTAAGTACGTTGTACAGTTCGACCACACATCTATAGTCAAATGAGCTGAACAAAATAGCCCCTAAATACTACTACTACCACAGAGGGGCTTTGTGCTACTTCTGGCAGCCTCTCCTCTGCCGAGCACGCTCACCCTCTCAATAAGAGGCAGAGGAGGAGGAGCCTATCGACGAGCTGGACAAATGCAATACGGTGCCTGCCGTTGCTGCACGTTCAGCGATGCTCACCAGCTCGAACGCCCACTGCCGCTCCAGACGATCCCTCTCGAAGTGGCAGGATTGCTCGTAGATCTCCTCATTCCTCGCCTCTGCGTCGGCGTGTGATGCGTCCACGGCTGCGGTAAGGCTCTTTGCATGCTCGACGAGGCACTCCTCCTACTCCTGCAGGAACTTGATGTAGCGCGCAAGGTCGTTGACGCACGTGCGGGCCTCCACCTCCGCCTCCCGCCTTCGGGCCGCGGCGGCGGAGCGGGTGATAATCCCGACGATCAACGGTGGGTTGGCGGCCATGACGGCCGATGATGGGATGGCGGCCAGGACCACCACCTCCCGCCTTCGGGCCACGATGGCGGAGTGGGTGATGGCCACGATAGCCGGCAGTGGGGTGGCGGCCACGACGGCCACCTCCCGCCTTCGGGCTGTGGCGGCGGAGCGGGAGATGGCCCTGCCTTTCGACGGTGGTGTGCCGGCAATGGCGGCCGACAACAACTGCCAACGGGAAGCGGCGGCGAAGCGTGTGGTGGGTGTTCCGCGCACACCCAACAAGGACGCCACGCGCACTACACTACGGTGGGGACTGCACCGCCACCGTGATGTAGCCTCCCAGTTGGAGCTGTCCTTTGATGAAGGCGGAGTGGCTAAGCGACAACGACGGACCAGTGCCATTGGCGATTGTGGGAGAAGCAGACGAGATAAGCTACAGGGAGGGAGGGGAAAATGCGAGGCAGGACTCGCCGACCGTGAGGGTTTTTATAGCAGGCCAGTAAGCATTGGGATTTTGGGGGATTTCACCGAGTCGGGTGGGAAGCTTGCGCGGGAACTTGCGAGGTTGCGTGGGAACGGGCTCACCGACGATTCATTGGCGCCACCGTTTGTCCAAAAGAACGCCCCCGCGCGTTGCGCAAGCTTGCGTTGTAAGCCGTCTGCGGCAGCGGGGTGACAAGACGTGCGAGAGGAGGACGAGAGGACACGTACACATACAGTTAATAAAAAAATGTTTGCGATTTAATTACCTACTATACCCCCGTCCTGGTTTATAAGTAGGATTTAACTAATAAAATACGAATGCATGTCGCCAAAGATTATATCGTTGGAGTCGTATTTGAACATAGTTTCCAGCTATACAATTTTTGTAACATGCATTAACACTTTTTTGGTTAAATTTAAGGTTATATACCAGCAAGCGTTTGCCCGCAACACACATGGCTTATTCCATCACAAACAGCTCTGATGGATCAATTGTATGCCACGTATAGCACACGCAACTCTATTCTGATTCGTGCTTGATGTCTCCGACATCACTCGCACAGTTCGTCTTATTTGCCACGTATCACTGTGCCATCCTCTGCTCGCATCCCTCGGCACGCTCTGCTCGCCGTTAGGCGCCGAGCGCGCTGTGCTCGCCGTTAGGCGCTGCGGCGCGCTCTGCTCGCGTCCGTCGACGCGCTCGGCTTGTGGACAGCTTTTTCTTGCGCGTTCAACTTCTATATGCATATATATATATGGTTGCTCGCTGTTGAGGCAACCGCGGAGTGCTCTGCTCACGTCCCTCCGTGCAAGCTTTGCCAGTGGTCGGGCGTGCGCACGATCACATCGGGGGGCCCATATGCATGCGGTTGCGTCGTGCGCGTTGCCACGCGATGCAATTACGTGCGGCACGATGGAGTTACGCGTTGCAAATTAGAACTGCCATCAGGGCCTGCCGATATTCCTGGCCGTCCGGCTTCCCCTTTAATTCCCGCGGCCATTATAACCTTAGTCTCTTCAACCTTTCGATCGCGCCCCACAACAACAAGCACACCCACGGCGACACATGAGAGGGGATGTCCAGCGGCGCTCCAATGGAGTTTGGCAAGCATAGAGTGGAGACCCATGCGAGGGAGACGGATCTCTCGGTGGTGTACACCATCGACCCCAACCATGGTGGACGACTACATCAACAACGTTGAGTAGTTGCTTGCTGGAAACAAGTACAAGGTGGTCGGCATCGACCTCCAGTACACCGCCGATCGTCCCAGCATAGATCAGAAGGTTGTCGGTGCCCAGTTGTGTGTGCGCCATCATGTCCTCATCTACCACTACTGCATGGCCATAGAGCCTTGCGACCATTTCAACAGGTTTGTCAACAGCACCGACTACAAGTTCGCCATGGTGGAAACCAAAGACGATGTAAATGCGCTCAGTGTTACGGGCTTGGCCTGCAAGAACCTTGTCGAAATTCATGACCACTACAGGGTCTGGGGCAGCATGAAGGACTCCCTGGTAGAACTCGCCTTGGCCATCATCGACCCCTACTACGAAAAGATGAAGCAGGATGCCCAGAGAACAAGCCCCCTATCCTGGCACAGGGCCTGGATGCGGCAACTGGATGAACCTCACCTCAGGTTCACGGCCAAGAGCGTGTACACACGCTACGAGATGCATAGGCGGATCGTTGACATGAGGAAGTGCCTCGTTACCCAAATCGACGAGTCTGGATCGAGCCACAAGCAGAGCAAGCGTCACAAGAAGTAGATGATGATCAGATGATCGTTTATGCTAGTTAATCATGCATGTAATATATAGTTTACTTTATTGGTGTGTGGAAATGTCATGTGTGTAATAGCCACCTATGTAATTATGCATGTAATAGCTTACTTTGGTGTGTGCAAATGACATGGTTGTAGTAGCCACCTATGTAAGTGGATGTTTAATTTGGTTATGCAAGCATGTCCTTATAAGTGTGTGTGTGTGTGTATTGTTGTTCTATATGCAATCCCATCGCACAACACACACATCTTATTAGCAGCAACCGTCTGTGTTATTATAGGTATTCACACACATTTCTGATTACAAACCTGTTTGCCGCGTATCACACACATCTTGTTCATTTGAACCGTTTCTGTTCTCATGTCTCAACGCAAACAGTTCATCCGAGTGAACCGCATGCTGTATATCGCACACACCTTTGATCTGGTTGACCGTTTCCATTGTGTTGCCTAATCACAAACAGTTCATCCAAGTGAACCGTATGTTGTACATCGCACACACCTTCATCTGGCTGCCCGTTTCTTTTGTTCCTCCTCATCACAAACAGTTAATTGAGCTCAACCGTATGCCCTGCATCGCACACGCAACTAAAATCTGAACTGTGTTTGATGCATCCTCCATCGCAAATGTTTTGCACCTTTTTGACGGTTTTTTACACCACCGTTTGTGATTATGGCATCGCACACAGTTTCGTCGAAGGGTCTCTGATCGTAGTGTCGCGTTAGCAGCATCCTGCAGTAGTGAGCGGCGCATCGGTGTCTATCATAGGGGTGTGGGGCGCAGGAGCTGCTTGCGCCTGATCTGGAGGTCGGCGGGGCTTGAAGGGATGGCCGGGGGCGATGCCAAGCATGGCGGTGCGGTGAGGTCAAGGAGAGGGCAGAGGCAGGGGACTGGGCCGGTGGTCGCTGGCATTTCGAGGAAGATCGTAACACTAACAGGCAGGAGGTAGATGAAGGCGATCTGCCCGTTCTTTGTACATCGGACGGTGCAGAAAAAATGGACTGGCCTATTTTTCCAGTCGACTGTTATTTTCATAGGACCACACCTTGTGCTGTGCTGGAGGAGCATCTGCATTTCCCATCCATCCTTGTGCTCATATTCAAAATCCTAGAATCTAGTAATTTCGTGTGCCATGCATGTTGTAGAGCTATCATATGTCTCTCGTCATTTATTTCTCACCGACCTGCTATCTGCTACCTTTACACTGTACTTCTTGTGCACACACTTCACCCATACTCACATTATTGTTTTTTATGCATGGGTATTTCACACTCTGACGCAATGTTGATGAATACAAAAAAGAAAAGATAGAAGTCGCTCCAGTGTAATTCAAAGATAAGCACTAAGCGTTTCAGCGCTCTAAAGGGTGCAGTGCTAGCAAATGGAGACAGTAAACATAGCTTTGTAGTTGATGATCTCAATTGCCACACACAACCATCCCAGGTGCTTGCTTTAACTTAGGCTGATACGTCTCCAACGTATCTATAATTTTTGATTGTTCCATGCTATTATATTATCCATCTAGGATGTTTTATATGCATTTATATGCTATTTTATATGATTTTTGGGACTAACCTATTAACCTAGAGCTCGGTGCCAGTTTCTGTTTTTTCCTTGTTTTTGAGTTTTACAGAAAAGGAATACCAAACGGAGTCCAATTGACGTGCCAATTTTTGATGATTTTTTATGGACCAAAAGAAGCCCCCGGAGTAAAATAGTTGGGCCAGAAGATTCCCAAGCCGTCCATGAGATAGGAGGGAGAGCCCAGGGGGTAGGGCGCGCCCTCCACCCTCGTGGATGACTCGGAGACCCCCCCTGACGTGAGACCGACGCCAAAAATTCCTATAAATACAGAAACCTCCAGAAAATAACCTAGATCGGGAGTTCCGCCGCCGCAAGCCTCTGTAGCCACCGAAAACCAATCTAGACCTGTTTCGGCACCCTACCAGAGGGGGGGGAATCCCTCTCCGGTGGTCATCTTCATCATCCCGGCACTCTCCATGACGAGGAGGGAGTAGTTCACCCTCGGGGCTGAGGGTATGTACCAGTAGCTATGTGTTTGATCTCTCTCTCTCATGTTCTTGATTTGGCACGATCTTGATGTATCGCGAGCTTTGCTATTATAGTTGGATCTTATGATGTTTCTCCCCCTCTACTCTCTTGTGATGGATTGAGTTCTCCCTTTGAAGTTATCTTATCGGATTGAGTCTTTAAGGATTTGAGAACACTTAATGTATGTCTTGCATGTGCTTATCTGTGGTGGCAATGGGATATCACGTGATCCACTTGATGTATGTTTTGGTGATAAACTTGCGAGTTCCGTGACCTCGTGAACTTATGCATAGGGGTTGGCACACGTTTTCGTCTTGACTCTCTGATAGAAACTTTGGGGCACTCTTTGAAGTTCTTTGTGTTGGTTGAATAGATGAATCTGAGATTGTGTGATGCATATCGTATAATCATACCCACGGATACTTGAGGTGACATTGGAGTATCTAGGTGACATTAGGGTTTTGGTTGATTTGTGTCTTAAGGTGTTATTCTAGTACAAACTCTAGGATAGATTGAACGGAAAGAATAGCTTCATGTTATTTCACTACGGACTCTTGAATAGATCGATCAGAAAGAATAACTTTGAGGTGGTTTCATACCCTACCATAATCTGTTTGTTTGTTCTCCGCTATTAGTGACTTTGGAGTGAATCTTTGTTGCATGTTGAGGGATTGTTATATGATCCAATTATGTTATTATTGTTGAGAGAACTTGCACTAGTGAAAGTATGAACCCTAGGCCTTATTTCAACGCATTGCAATACCGTTTGTGCTCACTTTATCATTAGTTACCTTGCTGTTTTTATATTTTGAGATTACAAAAACCTATATCTACCATCCATATTGCACTTGTATCAACATCTCTTCGCCGAACTAGTGCACCTATACAATTTACCATTGTATTGGGTGTGTTGGGGACACACGAGACTCTTTGTTATTTGGTTGCAAGGTTGCTTGAGAGAGACCATCTTCATCCTACGCCTCCCACGGATTGATAAACCTTAGGTCATCCACTTGAGGGAAATTTGCAACTGTCCTACAAACCTCTGCACTTGGAAACCCAACAACGTCTACAAGAAGAAGGTTGTGTAGTAGACATCAAGATCTTTTCTGGCGCCGTTGCCGGGGAGGTTAGCGCTTGAAGGTATATATTTAGATCTTGCAATTGAATATTTTAGTTTCTTGTTTTATAACTAGTTTAGTCTATAAAAGAAAACTACAAAAAATTGGAATTAAGGTTGCCTCATATACTTCATCTTTTTAAAGTCTTTCGTGAAAATAAGGATTCCGATAATTGTGCCAAAGTGTTAGAAGAAGAATGTATAAAAATGTTTGGCACTAAATCTTCAGATGATGAGCATGATTGCAATGTTGTTAGTAGGAATTCTTTGGATATCCATGATGCTAATGATATGCAAAGCTACAAGCTTGGGGATGCTATGTTTGATGAAGATGATATTTTTCTCCCCCAAGTTTTGATGAGCAAATTTATTTTGATGATAGAATGCCTCCTATTTATGATGATTATATTGATGAAAGTGGGTTTGGAAGAGTGTCAACTTTAGGAAGTAATGATCCCACTATTTTGGAGGGTATTGAATCTTATTGTGATAATTATGAAAGTGGGTTTGGAGAGGTCGTGACTTTAGTTAATGTTAATCCCACTATTTTGGAAAAGTGTCAACTTTGCATACATGTGGATCATGTTAAGAATATGTTTTGTGATAGCTATATTGTTGAATTTGCTTATGATCCTACATGTAATTATTATGAGGGAGGAATATATGCTTGTAGGAATTGCAGTAATATCAAGTTTCCTCTCTATGTGCTTAAGGTTTTAAAGTTATGCTTGTTTTGCCTTCCTATGCTAGTTGATTATTGTTCCCATAAGTTGTTTAATCACAAAATCCCTATGCATAGGAAGAGGGTTAGACATAAATGTGCTATTCATATTCTTCACTATGCTCTCTTTATGTTTCAATTCTTATCTTTTATGTGAGCATCATTGAAATCATCATGCCTAGCTAGGGGCGTTAAACGATAGCGCTTGTTGGGAGGCAACCCAATTTTATTTTATTTTCTTTGCTTTTTGCTCCTGTTTAGTAATAAATAATTCATCTAGCCTCTGTTTAGATGTGTTTTTATGTTTTAATTAGTGTTTGTTCCAAGTAGAACCTTTGGGAAGACTTGGGTGAAGTCTTTGCGATCTTGCTGTAAAAAACATAAACTTTTGCACTCACGAGATTAGCTGCCATTTTTTACTGGAGAGTGCGTTAGGTTGATTATTTTTGCAGATAATTAATAGATAAATTCCTCAGGTCCACCAGTTTATTTAAGAATTTTTTGAGTGACATAAGTATTCGAAACCTACAGATTGCTACAGACTGTTCTGTTTTTGACAGGTTTTGTTTTCTATGTGTTGTTTGCTTATTTTGATGAATCTATGAGTAGTATCGAAGGGTATGAACCATAGATAAGTTGGAATATAGTAGATATTACACCAATATGAATTTAGAATGAGTTCACAATAGTACCTAAGTGGTGATTTATTTTTTTATACTAACGAAGCTTACGAGTTTTCTGTTAAGTTTTGTGTTGTGAAGTTTTCAAGTTTTGGGTAAAGATTCGATGGACTATGGAACAAGGAGTGGCAAGAACCTAAGCTTGGGGATGTCCAAGGCACCCCAAGGTAATATTCAAGGACAACCAAGAGCCTAAGCTTGGGGATGCCCCGGATAGCCCCCTCTTTCGTCTTCGTTCATCGGTAACTTTACTTGGAGCTATATTTTTATTCACCACATGATATGTGTTTTGCTTGGAGCGTCATTTTATTTTATTTTGTTTTGCTTGCTGTTTGAATAATATACCAAGAGCTGAAATTATTAAATGTTAGAGAGTCTTCACATAGTTACATAATTATTCAACTACTCATTGATCTTCACTTATATCTTTCGGAGTAGTTTGTTGTTTGCTCTAGTACTTCACTTATATCTTTTTAGAGCATGACAGTGGTTTTATTTTGAATAAATAGATGAACTCTCATGCTTCACTTATATTATTTTGAGAGTCTTTAGAACAGCATGGTAATTTGCTTGGGTTATAAAATTAGTCCTACTATGATGGGCATTCAAGATGGGTATAATAAAAACTTTCATATAGAATGCATTGAATACTATGAGAAGTTTGATACTTGATGATTGTTTTGAGATACAAAGATGGTGATAGAGTCATGCTAGTTGAGTAGTTGTGAATTTGAGAGATACTTGTGTTAAAGTTTGTGATTCCCGTAGCATGCACGTATGGTGAACCATTATGTGATGACGTCGGAGCATGATTTATTTTTTGATTGTCTTCCTTAAGTGATGGTCTTTTCCTACCAATCTATCCCCCTGGGAGCATGCGCGTAGTACTTTGTTTAGATAACTAATAGATTTTTGCAATAAGTATGTGAGTTCTTTATGACTAATGTTGAGTCCATGGATTATACGCACTCTCACCCTTCCACCATTGCTAGCCTCTCTTGTGCCGCGCAACTTTCACCGGTACCATACACCCACAATTACCTTCCTCAAAACAACCACCATACCTACCTATTATAGCATTTCCATAGCCATTCCGAGATATATTACCATGCAACTTTCCACCGTTCCGTTTATTATGACATGCTCCATCTTTGTCATATTGCTTTGCATGATCATGTAGTTGACATCGTATTTGTGGCAAAGGCATCGTTCATAATTCTTTCATACATGCCACTCTTGATTCATTGCACATCCCGGTACACCGCCGGAGGCATTCACATAGAGTCATATTGTGTTCTAAGTATCGAATTGTAATTTTTGAGTTGTAAGTAAATAAAAGTGTGATGATCATCATTATTAGAGCATTGTCCCAGTGAGGAAAGGATGATGGAGACTATGATTCCCCCATAAGTCGGCATGAGACTCTGGACGAAAAATAAATAAAAAGAGAAAAAAGAGGCCATAAAAAAGAGAAGGCCAAAAAAATGAGAGAAAAAGAGAGAAGGGGCAATGCTACTATCCTTTTACCACACTTGTGATTCAAAGTAGCACCATGATCTTCATGATAGAGAGTATCCTATATTGTCACTTTCATATACTGGTGGGAACCTTTCATTATAGACCTTGGCTTGTATATTCCAATGATGGGCTTCCTCAAAATGCCTAGGTCTTTGTGAGCAAGCGAGTTGGATGCACACCCACTTAGTTTCTTTTTGAGATTTCATACACTTATAGCTCTAGTGCATCCATTGCATGGCAATCCCTACCCACTCACATTGATATCTATTGATGGGCATCCCCATAGCCCGTTGATATTCCTAGTTGATGTGAGACTATCTTCTCCTTTTTGTCTTTTCCACAACCACCATTCTATTCCACCTATAGTGTTATGTCCATGGCTCATGCTCATGTATTGCATAAAGATTGAAAATGTTTGAGAATATCAGAAGTATGAAACAATTGCTTGGCTTGCCATCGGGGTTGTGCATGATTGAAATTTTTTGTGTGATGAAGATAGAGCATAGCCAGACTATATGATTTTGTAGGGATAACTTTCTTTGGCCATGTTATTTTGAGAAGACATAATTGCTTGGTTAGTATGCTTGAAGTATTATTATTTTTTTGTCAATATTAAACTTTTCTCTTGAATCTTTCAGATGTGAACATTCATGCCACAATAAATAAAATTACATTGAAAATTATGTTAGGTAGCATTCCACATCAAAAAATCTGTTTTTATCATTTACCTACTCGAGGACGAGAAGGAATTAAGCTTGGCGATGCTTGATACGTCTCCAACGTATCTATAATTTTTTATTGTTCCATGCTATTATATTATCCATCTAGGATGCTTTATATGCATTTATATGGTATTTTATATGATTTTTGGGACTAACCTATTAACCTAGAGCCCAGTGCCAGTTTCTATTTTTTCCTTGTTTTTGAGTTTTACAGAAAAGGAATACCAAATGGAGTCCAATTGACGTGCCAATTTTTGATGATTTTTTATGGACCAAAAGAAGCCCCGGAGTAAAATAGTTGGGCGAGAAGAGTCCTGAGCTGTCCATGAGATAGGAGGGCGAGCCCAAGGGGTAGGGCGTAGCCCCGGGCGTTCGGTCTTTTTGGTTTGTTTGGTCCGGTCTTTTCGGTCTTTCAAAATTTCGGTCTCCCACAATTGAAGACCGATATAATTTCGGTCTTTTCGGTTATTCACTATTCGGTCTTTACTATCCGGTCTTCGGTCCTGACCAAACATACCAAATTAATTGCTAGAACCCAGATTTATGTTACTTCCAGTACCAATTGTATACAAACTACATAGAGTATAGAGGTACATGTGTGCACAAAGTTGTGTGTACGAAGATAACATATGTCTGTATACTGGCGCACGTGTACATAAGAAAATTTCAAACAAGTAACACTTGTATGCAATCTGGATGGAATACAGTACACCATATGAAAATCTTTAAATAGAAAATTAGCACTATATATAATCACCACTTCACCAGCAACAAGATTCACGCATGCATACTCATTTATATTTGACACCAGTAAGTAAGAAGATCAAGTAACATCAGTGGATCAGCCCATGGAGTCGACAAGCAGCAAACACCATCACCACTTAGTACTTGACAACATAGAACTTGACATGAAACAAATCAAGTTTAGTACATGCTTTCAATTCAGCAGCAAACAACAAACATTAAGGTCTCACACTCTCACTCTCAGTTCTCAATTCTCAAGTCACGAGTCACAAATCAAAATCAAAAGATGATAACTAAAACAGCATACATTCAACATGATTTTAGTTCAGTCATGAGTAGACGTGGATGTCACTTTGTTGGTCGACTAGCACACTTGTTTGACTTGGCCATGGAAGAGGCAACAACAACACCATTGAACTTGCGCTTTCCCTTCACCTTGTCACCAAATTCTTCAATCAACTCTACAACAAGTCAAGTATTCAATCAAACTTCATAATCTGCTAGCTATGGTGATATACTGATAGTGACAAATGCAATGTGCTTTTGTTGAGATCTACTAGCTAGGTCTAGTCAATGAAGAAGTTTGTCAAGTCATGCATATAAAGTTCTCCATACATTGGTTTGGTACTGATGCATGTCATGCATATTAATATCTCTACAATAAAAAACAAATGTATTGACAAGTTGGCTGATTGTTTTACCTTTTTCTAGCACTTCTAATTCTTCCAAGTTCTCCTTGATGTCGACCGGATCTGTTGACCTTCTCAGCCAATCTTGTGTACAAACTAAAGCTTGCACCATAAACGGAGTTAGAGATGTCCTAAAGTCATCAAGTATGTGTCCACTTGTGCTAAAGGCAGACTCGGAAGCCACAGTTGTAATGGGGATAGCAAGAATATCACGAGCCATATTTTCCAAGATTGGAAACCTAGATGAATTCTCTTTCCACCATCCTAGGATGTCAATTTTTTTGTCAGGGTTTTCAGAGTCTTCGGCAAGGTATTTTTCAAGCACTACTTGCACTTCCTCCACTATTATTTTGCCTCAACCTACTTGCAATTAGTTCCTTCATCATACTTGCTCCTCCTCCTATTGTTACTTGGCTAATGGTTGGTGTTGTTGGTTCTGGTGTAGTCAATCTTACTCGGTATTCTTCAAACAACTCGCGAACACATTTGTTGACAGCATACCACACCTTCTCTCCAGACTCAACACCAAACATTTCCAAAGTAGTGAGCCTAGTGAAATCAGAAAGCTTATACCTTGGATCAAGAGCTGCAGCAATAAAAATGAGCAAGTTGAGATTTTCCTTCTCCTTCTCCTCCTTCTCCTTCTTCTTCCCTTTCCCTCTTTCATTTACAATAGGACCCTTCTCCTTCACCTTTTCATTCTCATGCCAAGACCCCCAGTATTTGTCAAACTTTTATTTCATCCTCTCTGCCATAGCTTTTTGCAAAGGATCTGTACTGCTCATCCAATTTTGAAACAATATGTGTATATTGCCAACCTCGAAAAGAAAGTTGTTGGAAGTGACATGAAGTGAGGATGACACGCGAACAGTAAGATCATAAAAATGACCAAGAAAGGTAGCCATTTTCCTAGCATTTTCCCAATCCATCTCATCTGGATACCCAAATCCTCCTTTTTCTTCAGACAAGTCCAACGCATACAATGGGTCATCCTCATAGTACCTTGTAAACACCTTCGTGTAGGTGATTGCAGCCTTCAACATTACGTAAGTTGAGTTCCACCGAGTGCATACATCTAGGTTCAAGAATGCCTTGCTCTTAACTTTTTCTTCCAATGCTAGCTCTTTGAATTTTACCAACCGAGAAGTCCCATTCTTGATGTATCACACAGCAGCTCGGACACGTTTGATTGAAAGTTCAACTTCTTTTAGGCCATCTTGTACAATAAGGTTGACAATATGTGTCGCACATCTCATATGCAAAAACTTTCAAGCAGCTATGCTAGTTTTGGCCTCAACCATGCACTTTCTCAAGTGAACAATGCAGCCATCATTATTGCTTGCATTATCCACGGTGACTATCATAACTCTCTCTAGCCCCCATTCCATCAAACATCTCTGCAAGTTCTTCCCAAGATCCTTCCCTTTGTGGCCCTTCACCATAATGAAATTAATAATCTTCTTATGATACTTCCAACCTTCATCAATGAAGTGTGCATTCACTACCATATAGCCATCTTGCTGCTGAGAAGTCCAACAATCAGTGGTTACACACACAGTTCCACAATTCTCTTTGAAAAACTTTTTCAACTTGGATTTCTCATCTAGATATATTTTGACAGTGTCCCTGGTACAAGTTCTTCTTGACGGTGGACTAAAGCGGGGGCAAGCGACTGAAATGAACTTTCTAAATCCAGATTTCTCGCCAAATGCAAAAGGCAGTTCATCCTCTATGACCATCACAGCAAATGCCTTCCTAACTTTTTCTGCATCATATCTCCAAGTATTGATGCCATCTCCTAGATTTGCTTGCAAAGTGGTCTGGTTTGGATCCATTTTCTTATTCGGATTGCGCTTGCATGTACCAAAGTGCCTGCGCATTGTTGTTGTCCCATTGATTGATGTAGTAGCTTGAATTGGTCGGTCACAATACTTGCATTTTCCTTCCTTTACTAACCCCTTGTCATCAAAAACTTTGGTAAAATGCTCCCAGATTTGTGATCTTGACGCCATTTGCTTCCGTCCTTTTGGCTTGTCATCTTGAGCAGCTTCTGGATTGCACCTTCACCAACTTTTGCTTCGGCATCTTCATCTTCAATGATGCTACGTAAGAATGATTCGTCTCCTGCTTCTGTAGCCGCTGCTTCTGCATCTACCTCTGCATCTGCCTCTGCATCTACACTCATAAATGCATCATCTTTGTCCTTCAGTCCCTCATCATGTTCAGATTCCGGTATAGAAAGCATCTACAAAAAAACAGGTTACTCCTTACTGAACCATTTCTTCATCTAATGGTACACAAGAACATACAAACTAACAAAAAGATACTACTTATAGCCTAGTTAGTACATAAAGTAGCATGGCATGAATATGTCATGAATATATACAAGCCAAAAAAGGCAAGCCACTATATCTACCTTAATTTGAATATCACAGAACTTGAACAATATAATTGATTCAGATAAAAGAATAACAATCTAGACATCACATATGCACATAGAGAGATGAAGTATCTTGCTCACCTTCAGGATTCAGCTGCAAGGTACAACACTGGAAGAATAGCAGGCGGCGACTGACAACAACCTCGAAGAGGACGAGAGGTGGTGACGAACTTCAGCAGCCAGGAGATGGAGCACCGCCGGGGGATGTCCCCGTCACTGGCAGTGGAGCGACGAAAGAGGGTTGGGCTTGGCGGCGTGACGCAAGGGGCACGGTGGTCGCGGATGGTGGTCGGCTCGTCGTCACTGGTCAGGGCAGCAGCTCGGGGCGCCGGTCCTCGTCGCTCATCGGTCAGAGGCGTGAGGCGCTCCTCAGTCACGGATGATGGCTCACGGCATCGCGCCACAGCGAGGGACGGCGGCTAGGGTTCATGGTGGGAGAGAAAAGAGGAATTGGGCAAAGCGGGCGGCTAGGTTCTGTGAATCGATTGCATCGTGAGGTGAGGACGAGGTGTGTTTGTGTGTTATCTTGCTTGTGACCTTGGGCTGGCCAGATGGGTTGTAGCCTGTATGTACTACTCCTACGTATGGGCTTTTCTAAATTCAGCCTATACGGGCTATTCGGTCCACAACATCAGATGACCGATCAGACGGTAACTAGTTCTGTCATACAGTAGTGCAGACCATTTTTTATTCGGTCTTATTTAGTTCGGTCATTTCGGGTTCGGTCTCGGTCTTTTCGGGTTCGGACTTTGGTTTTTATGCCCGGGGTGAGTAGGGCGTGCTCTCCACCCTCGTGGACGACTTGGAGACCCCCCCTGATGTGAGGTCGACGCCAAAAATTCCTATAAATACAGAAACCTCCAGAAAATAACCTAGATCGGGAGTTCTGCCACCACAAGCCTCTGTAGCCACCGAAAAGTAATCTAGACCAGTTCCGGCACCCTGCCGGAGGGGGGGAATCCCTCTCCGGTGGCCATCTTCATCATCCCAGTGCTCTCCATGACAAGGAGGGAGTAGTTCACCCTCGGGGCTGAGGGTATGTACCAGTAGCTATGTGTTTGACCTCTCTCTCTCATGTTCTTGATTTGGCTCGATCTTGATGTATCGCGAGCTTTGCTATTATAGTTGGATCTTATGATGTTTCTCCCCCTCTACTCTCTTGTGATGGATTGAGTTTTCCCTTTGAAGTTATCTTATCGGATTGAGTCTTTAAGGATTTGAGAACACTTGATGTATGTCTTGCATGTGCTTACCTGTGGTGACAATGGGATATCACGTGATCCACTTGATGTATGTTTTGGTGATCAGCTTGCGAGTTCCGTGACCTCGTGAACTTATGCATAGGGGTTGGTACACGTTTTCATCTTGACTCTCCGGTAGAAACTTTGGGGCACTCTTTGAAGTTCTTTGTGTTTGTTGAATAGATGAATCTGAGATTGTGTGATGCATATCGTATAATCATACCCACGGATACTTGAGGTGACATTGGAGTATCTAGGTGACATTAGGTTTTGATTGATTTGTGTCTTAAGGTGTTATTCTAGTACGAACTCTAGGATAGATTGAATGTAAAGAATAGCTTCGTGTTATTTTACTACGGACTCTTGAATAGATCGATCAGAAATAATAACTTTGAGGTGGTTTCATACCCTACCATAATCTCTTCGTTTGTTCTCCGCTATTAGTGACTTTGGAGTGACTCTTTGTTGCATGTTGAGGGATTGTTATATGATCCAATTATGTTATTATTGTTGAGAGAACTTGCACTAGTGAAAGTATGAACCCTAGGCCTTGTTTCAACGCATTGCAATACCGTTCGTGCTCACTTTTATCATTAGTTACCTTGCTGTTTTTATATTTTCATATTACAAAAACCTATATCTACCATCCATATTGCACTTGTATCAACATCTATTCGCCGAACTAGTGCACCTATACAATTTACCATTGTATTGGGTGTGTTGGGGACACAAGAGACTCTTTGTTATTTGGTTGCAGGGTTGCTTGAGAGAGACCATCTTCATCCTACGCCTCCCACAGATTGATAAACCTTAGGTCATCCACTTGAGGGAAATTTGCTACTGTCCTACAAACCTCTGCAGTTGGAGGCCCAACAACGTCTACAAGAAGAAGGTTGTGTAGTAGACATCATAGGCCACCCTTTTAATTTGGCAGAGTGATATCGGTTTGATCTTTCATATGGTTTCTAGCTTGCATTGCTTCTAACTAGTTCAAACACCTTGTGCTTAGTTTACACTTTATACATCATACATGTCAATATGTCATGCCGTCCTGTTTTTCATACATATTCCATCCTCCTATCATGCGGCTGCCTTACATGAAAGTAGTGTTCATCAGTATCATGCATCAATGAGTTCTGAAGAGCAAATTTTATTCCTCTTTCTTGTGGGTTTGACTTGACAAGGCAAAATCAAAAAGAGGAAGGAAAAAGAGTAAGGAAGGCGATGATGGTGGTCCTCAGCAGCAACGTAAACGGAGCATCCCCACAGATTCTCCTTGTACTGCTAGTGCATTACAAGTTCCAAGTCTCTTCTCCCCTACTCCACCATCCAAGGTGCTTGCTCTAACTTGGCAGTGTGATATCTGGTTGCATGTTGCATATGGTGTCTAGAATGTATTGCTCCTAAT
This sequence comes from Triticum urartu, assembly GCF_056163025.1. Lineage (NCBI taxonomy): Eukaryota > Viridiplantae > Streptophyta > Magnoliopsida > Poales > Poaceae > Triticum > Triticum urartu. Next base: position 565,099,308 of record NC_141875.1, read on the forward strand.
TAGTGTAAACCGCATCTTCTTAGCTTACATATGATACGTGTGAATATGACACGCTTTCCTGTTTTTGCTACATACTATATCTGTCTATCACACCATGTTCTTACATGAAACTACTCTTCTTGTGTATCCTGCATCAGTCACATATGATGGGACACCTTTAAGTTGGCAATGTGATATTGGTTTGCATCTTGAATATGTTTTATAGCATGTAGTGCTCCTAGTTTTATGAACACCACCTATGACGAGACAGTTTTAACTTGGCAGAGTGATATTGATTGCACCTTTCATATGGTGTCTAGCTTGTAGTGCTTCTAATTTGTTGAAGTGCCTTCTTTTTAGTTATCACATCATAGGTGTGAATATGTCAAGCCGTCTAGTTTTTCGTACATATTCCATCCTCGTATCATGACTTTGCCTTTCATCAGAGTAGTGTTCGTCAGTATCATGCATGAATGAGTTCTGAAGAGCGAATTTTATTCCATTTCTTGTCGGTTTGACCTCACAATGCAAAATCAATAAAGCGGAAGTAATTTGGTAAGGCATTGGATCATGGTGGTCCTTCCGAGAAACTGAAACGAAGGGTCTCTACAGATTCTACTCCGCCATCCTCCCAACAAGATTCACAAGACAACGCAAGGCTAGACAGTCAACGTAGCTGTGTAGATGATGAGCACATCTCCCCTACTCCACCATCACAGGTGCTTGCTCTAACTTGGCACTATTATATGTGGTTGCATGTTGCATATGATGTCTAGCTTGTATTGCTTCTAACTTTGTTGAATTGCATCTGCTTACTTTACACATAATGCATGTGAATATGACACGTGTTCCTGTTTCTAGAACATATTATATCTGATCACACCATGTTCTTACATCAGACTATTGTTCTTGCATATCCCACATCAGTCACTTATGATAAGGCACCTTTAAGTCGCCACTGTGATATTGGTTGTGTCTTGCATATGATTTCTAGCATGTACTGCTTCTAATTTGTTGAAAAGCCAGACAGTTTGAACTTGGCAGAGTGATATTGGTTGCACCTTTCATATGGTGTCTAGCTTGCAGTGCTTCTAATTTGTTGAAATGCCTTCTACTTAGTTACCACATCATAGGTGTGAATATGTAACGCCGTCCTGTTTTTTATACATATTCCATCCTCGTATCATGTGTTTTCCTTTCATCCGAGTAGTGTTCGTTAGTATCATGCATGAATGTGTTCTGAAGAGCGAATTTTATTCCTTTTTCTTATCGGTTTGACTTCAGGATGCAAAATCAATACATCTGAAGGAAATTAGTCCGACAGTGGATGATGGTGGTCCTTCGGAGCAACTCAAACAAAGGGTCTCTATAGATTCTACTCCACCATCCTACCAACAAGATTCGCAAGACAACACAAGGCTGGACAGTCAACGTAGTTGTGTAGATGATGAGCACATCTCCCCTCCTCCACCATCACAGGTGCTTGCTCTAACTTGGCACTATTATATGTGGTTGCATGTTGCGTATGATGTCTAGCTTGTATTGCTTCTAACTTTGTTGAATTGCATCTGCTTACTTCACACATAATGCCTGTGAATATGACAATTGTTCCTGTTTCTAGAACATACGTGTAGATGATGAGCACATCTCCCCTACTCCACCATCACAGGTGCTTGATCTAACTTGGAACTGTTATATGTGGTTGCGTGTTCCGTATGATGTCTAGTTTGTATTGCTTCTGATTTTGTTGAATTGCATCTGCGTAGCTTACAACTTATACCTGCAACGATCACTTACCCATAAGACACATTTAACTTGGGAGTGTGATGTAGGTTGCATCTTGCATTGTCTTCTAGCTTGTACTGCTTCTAATTTCTTGAAATGACACTTACGACGAGATACTTTTTACCTGATAGAGTGATATTGGTTGCATGTTCATATGGTGCCTAGCTTTCATTTCTTCTAATTTTGTTGAAATGCCTTCTTCTTACTGTTTTTCATACATATTCCATCCTCCTATCGTACGTCTGAATATGCAATGCTGTCTTTTTTATATATTCCATCCTCCTATCCTGTGCTTGCCTTACATCAAAGTAGTGTTCGTATGTATCATGCATCAACCAGTTATGCAGAGCTAATTTTATTCATCTTCTTTTGGTTTTGACTTCATAAGGCAATATCAAAAAATAGGAAGGAAAAGAGTAAGTTAGGGGACGTTGGTGGTCCTCCGGACCGATGCAAACAGAGACTCTCTAGATTTGCCACTGCTACTGCTAATGAAGTTGAAGTCCCAAGTCTACATGATGAGTTCATCTCCCGTACTCCACCATCGCAGGTGCTTGCTCTAAGTTGACAGTGTGATAATTGGTTTCATGTTGCATATGTTGTCTAGCCTGTATTTCTTCTATTTTGATTAAATTGCACCTGCTGAGTTTATACGTTATACATGTGCATATGACATGCCTTTCTGTGTCTAGAATACACTGCATCTATCAATCATACCATGTTCTTACATCAAAGTACTGCTGTTGTGTATCATGCATCAGTCACTCATGATTGGACGCTTTTAATGTGGCAGTTTGATAGTGGTTGCATCCTGCCTTGATTTCTACGTTGTATTGCTTCTAATTTGTCGAAATGCCACTTATGACAAGACACTTTTAACTAGGTAGAGTGATATTGGTTGCATCGTTCATATGGTGTCTAGCTTGCATTACTTCTATTTTCTTGAAAATCCTTCTGCTTAGTTTACACATCGTAGCTGTGAATATGTCATGTCATCCTGTTTTTCTTACATATTCCATCCTCATACGGTTGTCTTACATCAAAGTATTGCTTGTCTGTATCATGCATCAATGAGTTCTGAAGAGCGATTTTATTCTTTTGTGTTGTGGGTACGGCTTGACATGGCAAAGTCAAAAAATAGCAAGGAAAAGAATATAGTAGGGAATGGTGTTACTCATCGGGTGAAACCGAAAAGGATCTGCCCTCGAGATTCTGCTGGTACTTATAGTGTAGTAGAAGGTCCAAGTCCACCGGCTAAATATACAAACACAGTATCACCTGCTCCACCAGCTGCAGCATTCGCTTCAACTGTACCAGCATCTCAACGAGTTACTCGTTCGTTTGCTCCGGAACTGGTTAGTTCCCAAGCTGCCTTCACACCTAACACTACTTCCGAAGCACCATCAGATGAACCTCATGAGCATCAACACCGAGACGGTACCTGACCGAGTCAAGTTGCAGTTGCATGCTCCTTTATATGTACTCTCACAGTTTGATGTGCACTAACACTTTCCATATTCGTTGTTGAACTATCACCACGACGCAAGGGGAAACAGACATCAGGGATAATGCTTGATAGATTAACAAAATCTAATGGAGGAAGAATGGAGATCCATTTTGAGGTTGGTTTAAAAAGGCCAGGTGATGCTACAGAGTCAGCCAAGTTAGTATCAGAGGCAGCCATTGTTGTTAGGTGTCATGCACGTATCCTCCCAACGTGGATCCAGTACAGGAATGAGAAAGACAATACCCAGTTTAACACCTTCCTTGACCATTTATCCATAAGTAATGTTTTTCATCGCAATTTTTAATATTGTCTTGCTCTGTGCCATACTTTCTAGCTTCCTCCTAATAAGACTCACATTCTTTTTTCAACAAATGAGGTTCAAGTTGGATCCGAAAGATGATGCAACTAAACAAGCATGCACTCATGTTTTTCAGTCTGCTCTACGACAGTATCAGTACCACCTTAGAAAATCTCACTTTGAAGGCAAGGCTAACAATGAAATCGCCCAAACATCTCCAGTGGAATATATTACGGGTGAAGACTGGACAACCCTTGTTAAACACTGGTCTGATCCAAAGTATCAAGTAGGGTATATGTGTTTGATCAGACCACATATTGAACTTGTATTTATGTATGTGCCTTACAAGTGTATCTTCTTCTAGGCTAACTGTTTGAAGAACAAGACCAACCGTTCTAAAGTGAAATTCCAACAGATAACATGATCTCGTAGCTATATTGCACACTGCGAGGCTCTTGTAAATAGCTGCTAGTTCCTTCTTTTTTCTGTGCCATATTATCGTATCTATATTGACTTGTTCAAATACAGAGGAAAACCCATGTGGACCAAAAAGAACCTGAACCAAACATAGTGCAAATCTTCAAGGATTGCCACACCAGCAAGATGAGGGCATGAGCACACCAGTTCAAGCGGATGTTGTAAGTCCTTACTCCTCCTGCCTTTGAACTGATTGGTAATGTGATGTGTTCATTTAACTGCTTGGTTTGCAGCCAATGTCAGTTACTCTGTTCACTTTTATACACAGTTGTCTTAACGTATCATTTCACCTTACATGGTTTAAAAGAGATGAAGGGTATTCTTTTGGTCTTGATGTGTAATCTAGTTATGATGTTCACGTGCACACACAATGATACAATAACATGTTTGTTTTATATCTGTTTGCCCATGATATGAATGATGTCATACTATGTTCATCCTACTTTAAACCATGTCTTTTTATCCTTAGATGTCAACAAATGTGAGGAAATAGACAATACATTAGGCATGCTACATGGACATATGTTCTGAAAGTTATTTTATTATGTAGTTGGCACTACAATACATGCTAATGTATTACAGTAGTTCACCAAAATAAGTTATGTATAAACGTGAAACCTACTTTCTTTGTTTTTGTCTCATTAGTAACTTATCTGGTACACTAATCTACAAGTTTAAACTTTCAGCAAGCTATGGAACAAATGATAGAACAGCCACAACCACCTGAAGGTGATGAGGCTACCACATGCATAATGTCACCTCTTGCTGCGGTGCATCAGTATCTCTCCACTAACAGTGCAAAAAGCACCTTCCTGCGCAATTCTGGGTTGGTTGTCAAGGTAACCTCGTCCAAATAGCCTACTAAACAAAATCTTCGGACTAGACAGAGTGATATATCTGTGCTCCAGACAGAAGTCCAATCCCTAATGGACGTTGTTTCAGAAACAAGAATAGTGGTTGACAAATGTCGTGAAGATATGAATGGTTTTCAAACTAGACTATCAGACATTTGCTTCGTTGTTCAAGAGAAATGGTGGGAAAGGGGGAAGATCATGTTGCTCCGTCAGATTCTACAGCCTGAAACATTAGCACTCAGGTCAAATGATCTATGCTTCTATACATCTGATGGTGCTTTTATCTGCAAGGACTATAAAATTTATGCCAACAGGCCTTTTGTTGTATGGTTGGAATTTATTTTGTTGTGATACAACATTTATGATGCTGCCAAAGGCTCCTATAATTACGACGCTATTTTTGTATAGTGTAGGTTTATCTTAGTAATTTATTCGGCCGAAAGCTTCGTAGGAGCCCAACATGCCAACATTCGTCGGGCCGAAATTTGCATGTAGACACTAAAAATATCTGGGCCTAAATCAGCATAAGCTTTCATATTTTTCTGGTAGGCCTGTGCCCACAGTGGGCCCTTTAACAGGCCTAAACATAATTTGGGCCCTCGATAATAATAGGCCGTTTACAAGTGTAAATATCTCGAGCCCATAAAAAACATGGGCCTTTAATAGGCCGAAAGTAAGATTGGGCCCTGATTGTGCCAAATAACCCACTGGTCTTAGCAGGCCGAAATGGTGGCCCATTTACAATGCGGATCGTCCACGGGCCGAAATTCAGACGGACCGTAAATGCGCCGACCTACTACACGGGCCTTTAACAGTCCGGAAGTTAGGTTGGGCTTGATTAGTGTCATTTTATAAGGGTCGTTAGTAGGCCTGATGTGACATTGGGCCACAAATGGCCCATGGATTTCGTCCGACGTTAACAGGCCGGAAGTCACAACAGGTTGAAAGTGGTCCAAATCTATAGTGGGCCTCTAACAGGCCGAATGATAAACATGGACGAATATGACCCATATCCTTCACGGTCATTTATGGGTTGAAAGTTTCAATGGCCTATAAATGGTCCCAAATGAAGCAGGACCTTTAACAGGCCAGAAACACACCGGTCCGTAATTCAGCCCAAATACTTAGTGTACTGTTAACGGGCCAGAAGTGACCATGGGTCGCGGTGATGACGACGGGCCAATTTAACACTAGCCGTATGATACGTCCATTCTGCATCATGCTTTTATATCTATATTTATCGCATTATGGACTGTTATTTCACTTTATGTCACAATACTTATGTCTATTCTCTCTTATTTTACAAGGTTTACATAAGGAGGGAGAATGCCGGCAGCTGGAATTCTGGACTGGAAAAGGAGCAAATATTAGAGACCTATTCTGCGCAACTCCAAAAGTCCTGAAACTCCACGGAATGTCTTAAAAGAAATAAAGAAAAATCCATGCCAAAGATGAAGGCCAGGGGCCCAACACCCTGCTCACGAGGGTGGGGGCGCCCCCCCTAGGGCGCGCCCCCTACCTCGTGGGCCCCTGGTGGCTCTCCGATGCCCATCTTCTCCTATAAGAGATCTTTCGATGAGAAAAATACCAGGGAACTTTTCGAGACGAGACTCCGCCGCCACGAGGCGGAACCTTGGCGGATCCAATCTAGAGCTCCGGCAGAGCTGTTCTGCCGGGGATACTTCCCTCCCGGAGGGGGAAATCATCACCATCGTCATCACCAACGCTCCTCTCATCAGGAGAGGGAAATCTCCATCAACATCTTCACCAGCACCATCTCATCTCCAAACCCTAGTTCATCTCTTGTATCCAATTCTTGTCTCAAAGTCCGGGATTGGTGCTAGTAGGTTGCTAGTAGTGTTGATTACTCCTTGTAGTTGATGCTAGTTGGTTTAATTGGTGGAAGATCATATGTTCAGATCCTATATGCATATTATTACCCCTCTGATTATGAACATGAATATGCTTTGTGAGTAATTATGTTCGTTCCTGAGGAAAAGGGAGAAGTCTTGCTATGAGTAGTCATGTGAATTTGGTATTCGTTTGATATTTTGATAAGATGTATGTTGTCTAGCCTCTAGTGGTGTTATGTGAACGTCGACTACATAACACTTCACCATTATTTGGGCCTAGAGGAAGGCATTGGGAAGTAATAAGTAGATGATGGGTTGCTAGAGTGACAGAAGCTTAAACCCTAGTTTATGCATTGCTTCGTAAGGGGCTGATTTGGATCCACATGTTTCATGCTATGGTTAGGTTTACCTTAATACTTTTGTTGTAGTTGCGGATGCTTGCAATAGAGGTTAATCATAAGTGGGATGCTTGTTCAATTAAGAACAGCACCCAAGAACCGGTCCACCCACATATCAAATTGTCAAAGTATCGAACGCAAATCATATGAACGTGATGAAAACTAGCTTGACGATATTCCCATGTGTCCTCGGGAGCGCTTTTCCTACTATAAGAGTTTGTTCCGGCTTGTCCTTTGCTACAAAAGGATTGGGCCACCTTGCTGCACTTTATTTTATTTTGTTACTTGTTGCTCGTTACAATTTATCCTATCACAAAACTATCTATTACCACTTATTTCAGTACTTGCAGAGATTACCTTGCTGAAAACCGCTTATCATTTCCTTCTGCTCCTCGTTGGGTTCGACACTCTTACTTATCGAAAGGACTACGATAGATCCCCTATACTTGTGGGTCATCAAGACTCTTTTCTGGCACCGTTGCCGGGGAGTGCAGCGCCTTTGGTAGGTGGAATTTGGTAAGGAAAAATTTATATAGTGTGCTGAAATTTACTGTCACTTGTTACTATGGAAAGTAATTCTCTAAGGGGCTTGTTCGGGGTATCTTCACCCCGTCCAATAGAGCAAAGAGTTGCTCCTCAACCTACTAAACCTATTGAAAATGGAACTCCTTTTGAATTTCCTTCGGGTATGATGGAAAGACTGCTAGCTGACCCTTTTACAGGAGATGGAACAAAGCATCCTGATGAGCACTTAATATATGTGGATGAAGTTTGTGGATTATTTAAGCTTGCAGGTATACCCAATGATGTTGCTAAGAAGAAGGTCTTCCCTTTATCTTTGAAGGGAGATGCATTGGTATGGTATAGGCAATGTGATTATATGAGATCATGGGACTATAAAAGATTGAAGTTGGAATTTCATCAAAAGTATTACCCTATGCATCTTGTTCATCGTGATCGCAATTATATATATAATTTCTGGCCTCGCGAAGGAGAAAGCATCGCTCAATCTTGGAGGAGTCTTAAATCAATGTTATATTCATGCCCCAATCATGAGCTCCAGAGAGAAATAATTATGCAAAGTTTTTATGCCCGGCTTTCTGAAAACAATCGCAACATGCTCGATGCTTCTTGTGCTGGCTCTTTTATGATGAAGACTATTGAATTCAGATGGAATTTATTGGATAGAATTAAACGCAACTCTGAAGATTGGGACCTCGACGAAGGTAAGGAGTCAGGTATGACACCTAAGTTTGATTGTGTTAAATCTTTTATGGACACCGATATTTTCCGTAAGTTTAGCACTAAATATGGACTTGACTCTGAGATAGTAGCTTATTTCTGTGAATCTTTTGCTACTTATGTTGATCTCCCTAAGGAGAAGTGGTTTAAATATCATCCCCCCATAGAAGTAAAAGTAGCTGCACCTATTAAAGTTGAAGAAAAGACTGTCAATTATAATGATCCTATTGTTCCTACTTCTTCTGTTGAGAAACCACCTTTCCCTGTTAGAATAAAGGATCATGCTAAAGCTTCAATTGGTGTTCGTAAAAGCAATATTAAAACTTGTACACCTCCTGAGCAAGTTAAAGTAGAACCTAATATTGCTATTGTTAAAGATCTTTTGTCTGATAATATTGATGGGCATGTTATTCGGTTCGAAGGTGAAACTGCTAGAATTGCTAAACCTTGTGATAAAGATAAACATAGACATGTGATAGGCGTGCCTGTTATTTCTGTTAAAATAGGAGATCATTGTTATCATGGCTTATGTGATATGGGTGCTAGTGCTAGTGTAATACCTATTGACTTATATGAAGAAATTAAGAATGAAATTGCACCTGCTGAGTTAGAAGATATTGATGTCACAATTAAACTTGCCAATAGAGATACTATTTCAGCAATGGGAATTGTTAGAGATGTTGAAGTCTTGTGTGGGAAAACTAAATATCCTGCTGATTTTCTTGTTCTTGGTTCCCCACAAGATAGCTTTTGTCCCATTATATTTGGTAGACCCTTCTTAAATACTGTCAACGCTACCATAGATTGCACAAAGAATGTTGTTACTGTTGGCTTGGATGATATGGTTCATGAGTTTAATTTCTCTAAATTTAGTAAACAACGTCGTGAGGAAGAATTACCTAGTAAGGATGAAATTATTGGCCTTGCTTCTATTGTCGTACCTCCTAGTGATCCTTTAGAACACTATTTGCTAGACCATGAAAATGATATGTTCATGAATGAAAGAAGGGAAATAGATGAAGTATTGTTTAAACATGAACCTATTCTGAAACACAATTTGCCTGTTGAAATTTTAGGGGATCCTCCTCCACCCAAGGGTGATCCCGTGTTTGAGCTTAAACCTTTGACTGATAATCTTAAATATGCTTATCTTGATGAAAAGAAGATATATCATGTTATTATTAGTGCTAACCTTTCAGAGCATGAAGAAGAAAGATTATTGAAAACTCTGAAGAAGCATCGTGCTACTATTGGATATACTCTTGATGATCTTAAGGGCATTAGTCCCACTTTATGTCAACATAAAATAAATTTGGAAGCAGATGCCAAACCAGTTCGTGATCCTCAACGACGTCTGAATCCTAAAATGAAAGAGGTGGTAAGAAAAGAAATACTCAAGCTTTTGGAGGCAGGTATAATTTATCCCGTTGCTGATAGTGAGTGGGTAAGTCCTGTCCATTGTGTCCCTAAAAAGGGAGGTATTATTGTTGTTCCTAATGATAAAGATGAATTGATTCCACAAAGAATTATCACAGGTTATAGGATGGTAATTGATTTCCTCAAATTAAATAAAGCTACTAAGAAAGATCATTACCCCTTACCTTTTATTGATCAAATGCTAGAAAGATTATGCAAACACACACACTATTGCTTTCTAGATGGTTATTCTGGTTTCTCTCAAATACCTGTGTCGGCTAAAGATCAGTCAAAGACTACTTTTACATGCCCTTTTGGTACTTTTGCTTATAGACGTATGCCTTTTGGTTTATGTAATGCACCTGCTACCTTTCAAAGATGCATGATGGCTATATTCTCTGACTTTTGCGAAAAGATTTGTGAGGTTTTCATGGACGACTTTTCCGTCTATGGTTCCTATTTTGATGATTGCTTGAGCAATCTTGATCGAGTTTTGCAGAGATGTGAAGAAACTAATCTTGTCTTGAATTGGGAAAAGTGCCACTTTATGGTTAATGAAGGTATTGGCTTGGGGCACAAAGTTTCTGAAAGAGGTATTGAAGTTGATAAAGCCAAGGTTGATGCTATTGAAAAGATGCCATGTCCCAAGGACATCAAAGGTATAAGAAGTTTCCTTGGTCATGCCGGATTTTACAGGAGATTCATTAAGGACTTCTCAAAAATTTCTCGGCCTCTCACTAATTTATTGCAAAAAGATATACCATTTGTCTTTGATGATGATTGTGTAGAAGCATTTGAATTACTTAAGAAAGCATTAGTCTCTGCATCTATTGTTCAGCCACCTGATTGGAATTTACCCTTTGAAATTATGTGTGATGCTAGTGATTATGCTGTAGGTGTTGTTCTAGGGCAAAGAGTTGATAAGAAATTAAATGTTATTCATTATGCTAGTAAGACTCTAGACAATGCTCAAAGAAATTATGCTACTACTGAAAAAGAGCTTTTAGCAGTTGTATTTGCTTGTGATAAGTTCGAATCTTATATTGTTGATTCTAAATTAACTATTCATACTGATCATGCTGCTATTAAATATCTTATGGAAAAGAAAGATGCTAAACCTAGACTTGTTAGATGGGTTCTCTTGCTACAAGAATTTGATTTGAATATTGTTGATAGAAAGGGAGCTGAGAACCCCGTTGCAGACAACTTATCTAGGTTAGAAAATATTCTTGATGACCCACTACCTATTAATGATGACTTTCTTGATGAACAATTAAATGTTATAAGTACTTCTCGTAGTACTCCATGGTATGCTGATTATGCTAATTATATTGTTGCTAAGTTTATACCACCTAGCTTCACATACCAGCAAAAGAAAAAGTTTTTCTATGATTTAAGACATTACTTTTGGGATGACCCACATCTTTATAAGGAAGGATTAGATGGTGTTATTAGACGTTGTGTACCTGAGCATGAACAAGAACAGATCCTACGCAAGTGTCATTCCGAGTCTTATGGAGGACACCACGCTGGAGATAGAACTGCACATAAGGTATTGCAATCTGGTTTTTATTGGCCTACTCTCTTCAAGGATGCCCGTAAGTTTGTCTTGTCTTGTGATGAATGTCAAAGAATTGGTAATATTAGTAGACGTCAAGAAATGCCTATGAATTATTCACTTGTTATTGAACTATTTGATGTTTGGGGCTTTGATTATATGGGACCTTTTCCTGCCTCCAATGGATACACACATGTTTTAGTTGATGTTGATTACGTTACTAAGTGGGTAGAAGCTATTCCAACTAGTAGTGCTGATCGTAACACCTCTATTAAAATGCTTAAAGAAGTTATTTTCCCGAGGTTTGGAGTCCTTAGATATTTAATGACTGATGGTGGTTCACACTTTATTCATGGTGCCTTCCGTAAAATGCTTGCTAAGTATGATGTTAATCATAGAATTGCATCTCCTTATCACCCACAGTCTAGTGGTCAAGTAGAGTTGAGCAATAGAGAGCTCAAATTAATTTTGCAAAAGACTGTTAATAGGTCTAGAAAGAATTGGTCCAAGAAACTTGATGATGCATTATGGGCTTATAGAACTGCATACAAAAATCCTATGGGTATGTCTCCGTATAAAATGGTTTATGGAAAAGCATGTCACTTACCTCTCGAACTAGAACATAAGGCATATTGGGCTATTAAAGAGCTCAACTATGATTTTAAACTTGCTGGTGAGAAGAGGTTATTTGATATTAGCTCACTTGATGAATGGAGAACCCAAGCTTATGAAAATGCCAAGTTGTTTAAAGAAAAAGTTAAAAGATGGCATGACAAAAGGATACAAAAGCGTGAGTTTAATGTAGGTGATTATGTATTGCTATAAAACTCTTGTTTAAGATTTTTTGCAGGAAAACTTCTCTCCAAATGGGGTGGCCCCTATGTTATCGAAGAGGTCTATCGTTCCGGTGCCATAAAAATCAACAACTTTGAAGGCACAAATCCGAAGGTGGTAAACGGTCAAAGAATTAAACATTATATCTCAGGTAATCCCATAAATGTTGAAACCAATATTATTGAAACCGTAACCCCGGAGGAATACATAAGGGACACTTTTCGGAACATTTCAGACTCCGAAAAAGAATAGGTATGTGGTACCATAAGTAAACCGACTCCAAAACAATTTTTAAGGCAATATTTCTTCGTTTTGGAATATTTAGAAAAATAGAAAAATAAGTAGCAGTCCGGGAAGGACACGAGGGCCCCACGAGGGTGGTGGGCGCGCCCCCCTACCTCGTGAGCACCTCGTGTGCCTTCCGGACTCCGTTTTCTTGCACGATACGTATTTTGGTCGGTAAAAATTCATTATATAACCTCCCGAATGTTTTGACTCCCGTATCACGCAAATATCCTCTATTTTCGTTTCGAGCTGTCCCTTTGCAGATTAAATCAACATGTCTTCCCAGGATTCGAAAGGAGAAAGCTATGTAGATGATTGCTTAGCAAATCCAAAGGTCTATGGAGATGTGGAACATGATGGATGGACCACGGAGGAAGAAGAGGACTATGAACCCAAGGGGGAGGAGGAGACGAGCTCAGATGAAGATGAAGCACCATTACCTCAACCTGGGGACATGCACGTGGAGTTCAAAAAGTCAAGTCTCCCTGATAGGGTAAAGAAACCCAAGTTCGAGTTTATCCCTTTTCGTCTCTTGCAGGAAAATAAGTAGGACCTATGCAAAAAGATATTAACCCTGGAGTGGGAGATTGATGATCTGAGGGATCAAAATGTCGTCCTCAAGCGCAAATTAAGGGAGAAGCCTAAGCCATCAACTAAGCCAACATCACCACCACCTTCTTCACCGACAAAGGAGATATAATCACATGGGTATGGGCACTCCCCTTGGCAACTTCCAAGCTTGGGGGAGGTGCCCCGGTATCGTATCACAATCACAACTCCTATCTTTACCGTTTTTCTTAGTTCGATCCTATTAGTAGTATCTTGATCTAGTAAAATAAAGTTTATGGCATGATCTAGTTTTGAGTTTTGCTTTATGATCCCTCTATGTAATCGAATCCATGAGCTATATATAATAAAGATTAGTGTTGAGTCAAGGGCTTGATTATTTTGCCATGATCTTGGGTGAATAAAAGAAAAGAGAAAAAGAATAAAAAGAAACAAAAATTTCATATTGATCTTATTGAGAGTAGTGACTTCACATAGAAAGAGTATGATGATTAAAAGTTGTTGGGAGTTGGCAGACATAGCTTTGGTCATTGTTGCAATTAATAGGAAGTAATGAGGAAAGAGAGGTTTTCACATATAGATATATTATCATTGACATCTTTTATGATTGGGAGCACTCATTAAAATATGACATGCTAAAGAGTTGATGTTGGACAAGGAAGACAACGTAATGAGTTATGTCTTTCTTATATCTGAGATAAAGTATGTTGTCATGGTTCCTCTAACTTGTTGAGCTTGCCTTTCCCCCTCATGCTAGCCAAATTCTCAGCACTAAGTAGAAATACTACTTGTGCTTCCAAATACCCTTAAACCAGTTTTGCCATGAGAGTCCACCATATCTACCTATGGATTGAGTAAGATCCTTAAAGTAAGTTGTCATCGGTGCAAAGCAATAAAAATTGCTCTAAATATGTATGATTGATTGGTGTAGGAGAAATAAGCTTTATACTATCTTGTGATGTGGAAGTAATAAAAGCGACGGACTGCATAATAAAGGTTCATATCACAAGTGGCAATATAAAGCGACGTTCTTTCGCATTGAGATTTTATATATCCAACCATAAAAGCACATGGCAACCTCTGCTTCCCTCTGCGAAGGGCCTATCCTTTATTATTATCTTTTACCTTATGCAAGAGTCATGGTGATCTTCACCTTTCCTTTTTCATTTTATCCTTTGGCAAGCTCAGCATGTTGGAAAGAACATGATATATATATATATATCTAATTGGATGTAGGGGAGCATGAACCATTATTGTTGACATTACCCTTGAGGTAAAAGGTTGTGGGGCAAAACTATAAGCCCCTATCTTTCTCTGTGTCCGATTAAAACTCTGTAACCACAAGTATTGCGTGAGTGTTAGCAATTATGGAGGACTAAATGATAGTTGAGTATGTGGACTTGCTTTTTAGCTCTGACATAGACTCTTTCCGATGTTATGATAAATTGCAATTGCTTCAATGACTGAGATTATAGTTTGTCGGAGCCCAATAAGGTTTATGATTTATACTTTTGCATTGTGAATAGATCATCACTTGAACATAAGTAATCATATGACATAATCTATATATGTTGCTGTTATGAGAATAATCATGATGCCTTCATGTCCGTATTTTATTTTTATCGACGCCTCTACCTCTAAACATGAGGACATATTTATTGTTATCGGCTTTTCGCTTGAGGACAAGCGAGGTCTAAGCTTGGGGGAGTTGATACGTCCATTCTGCATCATGCTTTTATATCTATATTTATCGCATTATGGACTGTTATTTCACTTTATGTAACAATACTTATGGCTATTCTCTCTTAGTTTACAAGGTTTACATAAGGAGGGAGAATGCCGGCAGCTGGAATTCTGGACTGGAAAAGGAGAAAATATTAGAGACCTATTCTGCACAACTCCAAAAGTCCTGAAACTCCACGGAATGTCTTAAAAGAAATAAAGAAAAATCCACGCCAAAGATGAAGGCCAGGGGGCCCACACCCTGCTCACGAGGGTGGGGGCGCCCCCCTACCTCGTGGGCCCCCTGGTGGCTCTCCGATGCCCATCTTCTCCTATATGAGATCTTTCGATGAGAAAAAAATACCAGGGAACTTTTTGGGACGAGACTCCGCCGCCACGAGGCGGAACCTTGGCGGATCCAATCTAGAGCTCCGGCAGAGCTGTTTTGCCGGGGATACTTCCCTCCTGGAGGGGGAAATCATCACCATCGTCATCACCAACGCTCCTCTCATCGGGAGAGGGCAATCTCCATCAACATCTTCACCAGCACCATCTCATCTCCAAACCCTAGTTCATCTCTTGTATCCAATTCTTGTCTCAAAGTCCGGGATTGGTGCTAGTAGGTTGCTAGTAGTGTTGATTACTCCTTGTAGTTGATGTTAGTTGGTTTAATTGGTGGAAGATCATATGTTCAGATCCTATATGCATATTATTACCCCTCTGATTATGAACATGAATATGCTTTGTGAGTAATTACGTTCGTTCCTGAGGACAAGGGAGAAGTCTTGCTATGAGTAGTCATGTGAATTTGTATTTGTTTGGTATTTTGATAAGATGTATGTTGTCTAGCCTCTAGTGGTGTTATGTGAACGTCGACTACATAACACTTCACCATTATTTGGGCCTAGAGGAAGGCATTGGGAAGTAATAAGTAGATGATGGGTTGCTAGAGTGACAGAAGCTTAAACCCTAGTTTATGCATTGCTTCGTAAGGGGATGATTTGGATCCACATGTTTCATGCTATGGTTAGGTTTACCTTAATACTTTTGTTTAGTTGTGGATGCTTGTAATAGAGGTTAATCATAAGTGGGATGCTTGTTCCAGTAAGAACATCACCCAAGCACCGGTCCACCCACATATCAAATTATCAAAGTATCGAACGCGAATCATATGAACGTGATGAAAACTAGCTTGACGATATTCCCATGTGTCCTCGGGAGCGCTTTTTCTATTATAAGAGTTTGTTCCGGCTTGTCCTTTGCTACAAAAGGATTGGGCCACCTTGCCGCACTTTATTTTCTTTTGTTACTTGTTGCTCGTTACAATTTATCCTATCACAAAACTATCTGTTACCACTTATTTCAGTACTTGCAGAGATTACCTTGCTGAAAACCGCTTATCATTTCCTTCTGCTCCTCGTTGGGTTCGACACTCTTACTTATCGAAAGGACTACGATAGATCCCCTATACTTGTGGGTCATCACCGTATGGGCCTTAACTAAGAATGTTGGGCCTTTAGCTGGGCCGACCCATTATGGTCTGCAAAATCTTATGGGCCTTTAGCTGGGCCAGCCCATTATGGTCCGCTAAATCTTGTGGGCCTTTAGTTGGGCCGGCCCATTTAATATTTATGGGCCACTTTTGGGCCGGTCCACGTGTCAACATATCATAGGTGCATCTCGCCCATTGGATGAGTGACACATGTGCCAACGCGGAGCTGACACATGGTTCCGCTAGCCAATGAGAATTTTACACGTGGAAAATCGGCATTGGTCGTGGGTGTTAGCGGGTTATCAGATCCAAAACCAGACCCGATAGCTTAACGGCGACCCGTTATGGTGGATGCCATGTGTCGGTCACCCTTGACGAAAGCACTTCTATGACAGGCGGTTTATCGTCATGGAAGTGGACACTTCCGTGATGATAATTTTGGTAATGTCATGGAACACTTCTACGATAGCACATGTATGACTATCTTGATTCTGTCATAAAATCGTCATGGATGTACATGCATGACAGAAAACGTGACCTACTGTGGAAAACACGTATCATCACGAAAGTGTATTTTGGGCCTTGAGGTAAAAGGTTGGGAGGCGAAACTATAAGCCCCTATCTTTCTCTGTGGCCGATTGAAACTTTAAATCCATAAGTATCGCGTGAGTGTTAGCAATTGTGAAAGACTATATGATAGTTGAGTATGTGGAATTTGCAAAATCAAAGCTCTTACATAGACCCTTCTTGAAAATAAGATGAATTGCAATTTTTAATGACTAGGAACATTGTTTGTTAGTTTTCAAGAAAGTTTATGGTCTATACTTTAATTTGTGGATAGCTTGTTACTTGATCATGAGAAGTTTTATGAGATGAGCTACTGCTTATGACAAAGAATAATGCTAGAAAAAGTGCTTAAAATTTTCATTAATCAAACTAGTGCACTTAATAGCATTCACACTGCATAAATTATTTCTTTTATCATTTAGCTACTCGAGGACGAGCAGGAATTAAGCTTGGGGATGCTGATACGTCTCCGACATATCTATTATTTATGAAGTATTCATGCCATGTTTACAACGATTCCATATGGTTTTGGTATGATTTGATTAGAACTAACCCGGACTGACGCTGTTTTCAGCAGAACTACCGTGGTGGTGTTTTTGTGCAGAAATAAAAGTCCTCGGAACGAGCTGAAAATTAACGGAGATTTTTTCTGGAAAATATGAAAAATACTGGAAGAAAAAGATACTGAAGAGGAGTCCGGGGGCGCCCCCTAGGGCGCGCCCCTCGACCTTGTGATCACCTCGTGGGGCCCCCTGGCGTGAAACGGACGCCAACTCCTCCTATAAATAAAAAACCCAGAACATAAGGGAGATCGGAAGTTCCACCGCCGCAATCCTCTGTAGCCACGAAAAACCAATCTAGGCCCTCTCTGGCACCCTGCCGGAGGGGGCCAACATCACCGGAGGCCATGGGGGAGGAAGCCGGAGGGGTCCCCAACGCCATGAAGGCCAAGGACCAGAGGGAGAATCTTTCCCCATCTAAGAGGGAGGCCATGGAGGAGGAAGCACAAAGGGGAGAACCGCTCCCCCTCTCTCTTGGTGGCGCCGGAGTGCCATCGGGGGAACCATCGCCGCGGTGATCGTCTTCATCAACATCACCATCCTCATCACTTTTACACGGTCCACTCTCCCGCACCCCGCTGTAATCCCCTACTTGAACATGGTGCTTTATGTCACATATTATGATCCAATGATGTGTTGCCATCCTATGATGTTCTGAGTAGATTTATTTTGTCCTATGGATTGATTGATGATCTAGATTGGTTTAAGTTGTATGTTTTATTTTGGTGATGTCCTATGGTGCCTTCCGTGTCGCGCACACATGAGGGATGCCCGTTGTAGGGTGTTGCAATACGTTCATGATTCGCTTATAGTGTGTTGCTAGAGTGACATAAGCTTAAACCCGAGTAAGGGGGTTGTTGCATATAGGATAAAGGGAACTTGATACTTTAATGCTATGGTTGGGTTTTACCTTAATGATCTTTAGTAGTTACGGATGCTTGCTAGAGTTCCAATCATAAGTGCATATGATCCAAGAAGAGAAAGTATGTTAGCTTATGCCTCTCCCTCATATGAAATTGCAATAATGATTACCGATCTTGTTAACAATTGCCTAGGATAATTCCGCACACCAATCCATCATTATTCCACACTCGCTATTTATAATATATAGTAATATATTCTAACTTTATGATATGTAACGCCCTCAATGCGGCTATATCTCCCACGTGTCGAAGCACGACTTAGAGGCATAACCGCATTGAAAGCAATGTCGCAAGTGAGGTAATCTTCACACAACCCATGCAATACATAAGGGAAAGAGATACATAGTTGGCTTACAGTCGCCACATCACACAATACATGAATATAACATTACATCAACCAGATACACACAAGGTCCGGCTACGGAACCAAAATAAAAGAAGACTACCCCAAATGCTGCACAGATCCCCGATCGTCCCAACTAGGCTCCACTACTGATCAACTGGAAATGGAACAACACAAAGAACAAGGTCTTCATCGAGCTCCTCCTTGAGCTCGGTTGCGTCACCTGCACGGTATCATCGGCACCTGCAAACTGGGTTTGGAAGTAAACTGTGAGTCAGGGGGACTCAGCAATCTCACACCCTCGCGATCAAGACTATTTAAGCTTATAGGTAGGGAAAAAGGTATGTGAGGTGGAGCTGCAGCAAGCGACTAGCATATATGGTGGCTAACTTATGCAAATGAGAGCGAGAAGAGAAGGCAAAGGCACGGTCAAGAATCTATCATCAAGAAGTGATCCTAAAACAACCAACAGTCAAGCATAACTCCAACACCGTGTTCACTTCCCGGACACCACCGGAAAGAGACCATCACGGCTACACACGCGGTTGATGCATTTTAATTAAGATAAGTTTCAGGTTTTCTACAACCGGACATTAACAAATTCCCATCTGCCCATAACCGCGGGCACGGCTTTCGAAAGTTCAAAACCTTGCAGGGGTCTCCCAACTTAGCCCATCACAAGCTCTCACGGTCAACGAAGGATATTCCTTCTCCCAGGAAGACCTGATCAGGCTCGGAATCCCGGTTACAAGACATTTCGACAATGGTAAAACAAGACCAGCAAAGCCACCCAGATGTGCCGACAAATCCCGATAGGAGCTGCACATATCTCGTTCTCAGGGCACACCGGATGAGCCAGACATCGGGTAGGCCAGCCCAGAGTTGCCCCTAGTGGCCCCATACATCGCTCAGTTGGACCAACACTTAGAGAAGCACTGGCCCGGGGGGTTAAAATAAAGATGACCCTTGAGCCGGCCGACCCAAGGGAAAGAAAAGGCTAGGTGGCAAAAGGTAAAACCAATGTTGGGCCTTGCTGGAGGAGTTTTATTCAAGGCGAACTGTCAAGGGGTTCCCATTATAACCCAACCGCGTAAGGAACGCAAAATCAAGGAACATAACACCGGTATGACGGAAACTAGGGCGGCAAGAGTGTAACAAAACACCAGGCATAAGGCCGAGCCTTCCACCCTTTACCAAGTATATATATGCATTAATTAAATAAGAGATATTGTGATATCCCAACAAATATCCATGTTCCAAACATGGAACAAGCTCCAATCTTCACCTGCAACTAACAACGCTATAAAAGGGGCTGAGCAAAGCGGTAACATAGCCAAACAACGGTTTGCTAGGACAAGGTGGGTTAGAGGCTTGGCTTAGCAACATGGGAGGCATGATATAGTAAGTGGTAGGTATCGCAGCATAGGCATAGCAAAAGAGCGAGCATCTAGCAAGCAAAGATAGAAGTGATTTCGAGGGTATGGTCATCTTGCCTGAGATCCCGCAAGGAAGAAGAACGAGTCCATGATCAAGACAAATGGACGTAGTCGAACGGATCCTCACAAACGCAATGTTAACGGAACTAACCCGAAGAAGCAACACCGGAAAGAAGCAAACAACATGGTAAACAACCATCACATAAGCATGGCATGATGCACAACCAAGTATGATGCATGTCCGGTTTAAATATGCATGACATGGCAAAGTGCAACAACCAAAACTACAAATTAAGTGGAGCTCAATATGCAATGGGTTGCATATTGACGGAACACCACATCAATTATTTAGTTCTCTCTCGGTTATGTACTCATTAATATTAAATGTTGTTAAGCATGTCAAGAGATGATACATAACAAAACTATACCATCTAAAAAATTTAAATGGGGCCGGGTATAATAAACAACAAACCCGGTAAATCCCCATATGCATTAGTAATTTAATGCAAACAACAATTAAACCATCTTGATGTTGTTATAATGATGCGGATGACATTTGCAAGTTTATGCAAGTTTTAAGGAAAAGTAGACATGACAAGATATGAGGCATTTGTCGCCATGGCGGAAGGAAAAGGGGTGCCACGGCGGCGAAACAAAAATGTTACCATGGCAACATTCCGGTGATTCGGTAACTCAAATGAGATGCTAGTGCAAAGGAACAAGTGTGGGTGCACGAAACGTGCAAGAGTGATGGGAAGTGATCCCGGATACCGGGTGTCCCACGAGACGACGGTAACAAGGCAAAAGAAGGGCAACGTGCATCAACAATTCGAGCACGGAGCAAGCACGAGCATCTCATACATCACACATGCATTAGTTCACGGGCGGTCGTCTCGGCGGTTATACCTTTCGAAGCGTGCATTATCGGAACGAATCAAGTTCGAAACGGAGAAGGGGAAGTAGACGTTCTCGGGACCTTCGTAGTGGAAGTAGTCGTTCTCTCATGCTCTAAGGTCGACGGTAGAGGTTCTCGTGATCTCGGTGACAGTAGTGGTACATGTTTATCGGTAGTCGAACATGACGATCCGGAGAAGGTACTTGGCAACAAGCATGTCCTCGGTAGTTGTACACAATCATTGTCGGACTTGACGGGTTCGAGGTCTCCGGACGTAGTGGTACATGTTCGTTTTTCGGAGAGGTACATGGTGTTCTTCGGTCATAGGTACTTGACGTTTTGCTACCCGAGTCTTCGGCGACGGTCGTTGTTATATGCATCGGGCATCAAGGTACTAGTCGTTCTTAGCGGTTCCCAAAACGGCGGTAGATGAACATGACTCTTCGTCGTGGTACTTGTTGGTCTCGGTCGAGGCGGCAAAACGTAGTCGAACTTGAGGTGGCCTTGACGATCCCAAAAATGTTCCTGCTCGAGAAGGTCTCTATCTTGGTCTTCACCGGGCGTGGTACTTGGCGAAAGGGATCTCCGAAGGCAGCCTTGCGTCCCTGGATTCGGTGGCCTTGGCAACGACAAAAAAAGGCAGCGGGGCAGCGAACGGAAGGAGAAGCACGGGCAGGAGGTGAAGCAGCTCGTCCTTCTCGTCCTAGACATGACGAGGCAGGGGAAGTCTTGGCGCTGGGCTCCAGCGAAGCAGGGCGCTGACAAGGAGGCAAAAATGGAGCTGCGGTGGCCTGCTGGTCTTGGGTGCGACAACGCACAGGAGAAGGAGGAGGGCAGCAGCGGGCAACGGCGGCCATGGGAGGCGCCCTTGGTGCGCCCGTGGCGTCGAGCACGGAAGCTCCTCTCCCTGGTGCGAAGCATGCGGCGACACTAGGAGACGAGAGGGAGAGGGTTGGGGCGCGAGGGAAGGAGGGACCGGCGCGGGATCAGGACCGCAGAGGGAGGAGGGCCACGGATCGGGAGGCGCGGGCGCTCTCTTGGCGCTGGCTATGAGCGTGCGGCGGCGCTGGAGGGAGTCGAGGGAGAGGCAAGGGATCGAGAGAGAGATGGCGATGCTGGGGATCAAGAGGGAGAGGGGAATCGGGCCAGGGGGTAGCGATGCGGGAGAGCTAGGGTTAGGTTAGGTTAGGTGGGCTTTGGCCTTGGGCCGGCCCAGTAGAGAGGGAGGGGCTTCCCTAGAGAGGCCGGCTGCTGGACCTGAGCTGGGCTTCTCTCTTCCTCTCTCTAACTTTATTTCTAAGCATAAAACAAAATTGGAGAATAAAAGAAAGAGGGAGGGGGTTAGGGAAAGAATTAGCGCACGAAGATAATATTCTCGGACTCGCAAAAATGCGTTGGTTCCAAGAAAAATAGGAGAGGCATGATTGCAAGGATTTAATTCAAAGTCATTTGAATTTAATTCAAATGGTTTGAACAAGGGCTAGGAAATAGAGGTGTCCAAAAATGTTCGGATTTTTGGTAGAGCTCCAAAATATGATGAAAGAAATATATGGCCATGTTGGAGACCGAGAAATAAGATAACAAAGGCATTGGGATATTTTGCAAGTGTGTTTGCGGTAAATCCAAAGGAATGGAATATTTTTATTTAGCTCCCTAATATTGGGAGGATATGTTATAAAGAGAATCACCATGTGAATTCCCTCGATTTAAATGGACCGAAGATCCATGCAATTTATTTAGTTGAGTTGTAAAAGATTTATGAGATGATGGCATGATGACATGATGCAACGAACCAAACAAATCACACGACGAAACCCGGAAACCCTGGAAGGCATCTGAAGCTCCGGTCTTGGGGCGTCACAACACTCCACCACTACGAGAGGATCTCGTCCCGAGATTTAGGATGGCATTGGAGGGAAACGGAAAAGGAAGAGAAGAGGTAAAACTAATTGCTTCTTTGACAAATGAGTGAAACCAAAGAACCTTGCGAGGTTGAACCAATTTAAAGAAGAAAACAATGAAGATGGACGAAGTTGAAAACACTCCGTTAGAAAAGAGGAACAAGGAAGAACAAATTTGGACAGCACTCCGGTTGAAAAGTGATATGAAACTTGATAAGATGAAAAGAACTTGAGCAGAGAGCACAACACTCCGGTTAAATGGATAAGCATGAAAAGAACAAGGTCCTGACAAAACAAGAAGATGGGTTGAATAGAGCAACATCACAATGCCTCCGGAAGAAATGAGAGGATGGAATGGAATGAATGGGGAAGAAAACAAGATCTTGGTAGAGCACGCTTACAACAAATGCTAGAACGGAGTTGTTGGAAAACCAACAATGAAAAGAACAAGCTTGATATGGTCTTATGGAATACAGCTCAAAATATGAGGTGACAACCTGCCAAACAAGATTGGATTGATATGAACAAGAAGACGAGAAACTATTTCACCGGGAGGATAAATGAAGAACTTGGATCATTTATGAGCACCACAAATAGCAGCAATCCTTAGGGAAGGCTTTAGGTGAAACATGACACTAGATAACTCCGACGAAGAGGTTGATGGATTTAAGATACCTCATTCTTAACAACATGTGAATCATGAAACATGAACTCAAATTATCAAGAATGACATAATACCACCTCCAATGATATGGTAGAAAGAATTGCACTCCGGATTGCAAGATGAAAAATGCTTGAGCTCCTTAAAAAGAATCTCGATGAAAACTTGGAGAAGGAATTAAGTCCTTTATGAACCATCATGTAGCGCCTCCATGAAGAACTCCGATAAACCAAAGGATGATCCTAAGGATGGAGAAGTTGAAAACACAAGGTGAAGCCTTGCGATGCTTTAGATTAATCTCTGTGGTGATATAAGAGCGAGATCTTGGAACTCCAGAAAAGAAAAGATGAACAAAAGAAATCAAGAATTTTGATGAACCTCCGGAATAAGGAATTGAACACTTGGATGAAACAAGAATAAGAATTATGTTATGCATATCCTTCACCAATTTGAATTGATGACAAGCAACGAATTTTGCATACTACTTATTCTCGTTGCAAGGATTAAGATAGATGTAGCGCAAACTTGGGAAGGTCTTCAATGAACCACCGGTAGGATTTGGAAAGCACGAATGCATTGATATGATAAATGAAGGAAGAAGAAACTTGGAAGAACCACCGTAAGAATTGAAAATGAACAAAGAAAACGAACACATCAGCAGGAGGAATTGGAAAATGAGCGAAGATACTTGAGAGAATTTAGATGCAAGTGAACGAAGAGATCCCGAATTGATTAGAGAAAACTTGAACGAAGCACCGGTAAGATTTGAAGAAAGAGATCTGAAAGCTGAGAATGAATAAACCCGGAATGATGGCCTTCGGAGAATCAAACTGAAAAGACTCTTGAATTGCTCTGGATGGGTAAAAAAATTCTCACAATCAAAAACAATTATGAGAGGATGTCAACAAGCTAGAATCATGAATCTCTGAGAGAACAGATAAGATATGCAGGAAAAACTCTTCTTCGGTCTTCAAATGTTGAGAATGCCGATGAGAAATACCACCAAGAATTGTTGAGATACTCCGGAATGAAAATTAGAAAGGTTGAACCAACGATGAAAAGAATTTGAAAGATATTGGACATTTGACTGATGATAATTCATTCTTACGCCAAACTTCGAAATGAAATTTGAGGATAGCTCCGGGAAAAATAAGAAGAGTCGGGTAAGATCCTGGGAAAAGACCTGTGGGTTAGGGTCCACTCAAAAGAAACACCGTTGAACGATTTAAAAGAGAGAATGCACTGGTTGAATTAAAAGGCTTGAATGAGATAACAACCTCGAGATATCTTCAGCACTCCAGAACAATTGAATAGCGAGAAGTGGAATGATAATAAGGTGCACCGGCATGGAAAACATTTGAAATGAGTTAAAGGATATGATCAACACCAAAAGCTTGAATTGAATCCACCGGAAAAGAAAAAGAACGAATAATGGTGAACTAGAAGCTCCGTTAAAATCTTCATGAGCATCACCGGGTAAGAACATTGACGGAAAAGAATGGAGAGACTCCCCATCGATAAGATGGATACTTGATTAAGATATCTGAGTCCTTGAAGAAAAAAGGGGTGGGTGGGTGGGAAAACAAAGACAACTTGGGACGGATGAAACAAACACCGTTGATAAGAACTGATAATAGATCTTGCGAGTGTTGACAAGATTGGATCCACTTGAAGAGGAGCACACCGGTTGAAAAAGAATTAACATGACAAACTCGATGATCGAGAGGGATTAGTATTCACATAGAAATATGAGAACATCGCTTAGGAAAGGTATGGAATCAACATTTGACTTCGAAGCAACTCGAATACCACAATCAAAACAAAACAAGGATTGGCTTGCAAAATAAGCCGGAACAAACATATGATAGAGATTTCGTCCGAAGTTTTCGTGGTGGGGCCTACATGGGCTCGATTGTACAGCACCATCATGTACAAGGCAGTGCACATGACATAAGAAGCGTCCCCGAGTCAGCATAGCCAAGGACTCTTTAAGACACAACGAGATCACTGTAAAACCAACCGTGGATAGGCGGACCACTAGACGTCGAACCCCAATTTCATATCATACATCTATCGGAAAGATATCCTAAGAGCTACTTAAATTCCCACTTATAAACTCCCAAAATTTTCCGGTTATGCAATCAGGTGTTGGGGATACAGGGGAAGCATAATATCTCACCCAAAACTAGCAAATCCTACATCCAGATGTATCCATCCTTCAACACATAACCAAGAAACTTTCGGAAATCGTCTACCTCAACCTTCGAAAAGCATCCATTATACAAGTTATGGCAATACTCCCGAACTCCCGCCCCAGTACTGGGTGGCGTCGAGGTTATCTCACCAACAACTGCATAAAAGAGATTTTCGATGTCGGCGAACTAAACTCAGGTATTCCAGAACTGCAACGATAAAATTGTGACGACAACACCTCGGAGCTCAACTCCCCGGGACACTGCCACAACTCCTAAATGTCAGGAGGCACCAAGAACAATGTTCTCATCACAAAACCATCGGAACGAGTCCAAGGTACCCGCGTGATCCTAAAAAAATAGTGAAATTTAAGAAGAGAAGAGTCAAAATTCTACGTCAGGATGCCTCACCGGAGCGACGAAGGGACTGAGGAGTAAAAAAGAATCCTACTCTCCGATATATATAATCCTAAATGACTCAAAATATTTTTTTCTAGACTCAACAACGCCAACGATTCGATCAAGCAGGGGGGCTCTTAAGTCGGGGAAGGCTCTGATTACCAACTTGTAATGCCCTTGATGCGGCTATATCTCCCACGTGTCGAAGCACGACTTAGAGGCATAACCGCATTGAAAGCAATGTCGCAAGTGAGGTAATCTTCACACAACCCATGTAATACATAAGGGAAAGAGATACATAGTTGGCTTACAATCGCCACGTCACATAATACATGAATATAACATTACATCAACCAGATACACACAAGGTCTGGCTACGGAACCGAAATAAAAGAAGACTACCCCAAATGCTACACAGATCCCCGATCGTCCCAACTGGGCTCCAGTACTGATCAACTGGAAACGGAACAACACAAAGAAAGAGGTCTTCATCGAGCTCCTCCTTGAGCTCGGTTGCGTCACCTGCACGGTATCATCGGCACCTGCAAACTGGGTTTGGAAGTAAACTGTGAGTCATGGGGACTCAGCAATCTCACACCCTCGCGATCAAGACTATTTAAGCTTATAGGTAGGGAAAAAGGTATGTGAGGTGGAGCTGCAGCAAGCGACTAGCATATATGGTAGCTAACTTACACAAATGAGAGCGAGAAGAGAAGGCAAAGGCACAGTCGAGAATCTATGATCAAGAAGTGATCCCAGACAAGCATAACTCCAACACCGTGTTCACTTCCCGGACACCACCAGAAAGAGACCATCACGGCTACACACGCGGTTGATGCATTTTAATTAAGATAAGTTTCAGGTTTTCTACAACCGGACATTAACAAATTCCCATCTGCCCATAACCGCGGGCACAGCTTTCGAAAGTTCAAAACCCTGTAGGGGTGTCCCAACTTAGCCCATCACAAGCTCTCACAGTCAACGAAGGATATTCCTTCTCCCACAAAGACGCGATCAGGCTCGGAATCCTGGTTACAAGACATTTCGACAATGGTAAAACAAGACCAGCGAAGCCACCCAGATGTGCCAACAAATCCCGATAGGAGCTGCACATATCTCGTTCTCAGGGCACACCAGATGAGCCAGACGTCGGGTAGGCCAGCCCAGAGTTGCCCCTGGTGGCCCCGGACATCGCTCAGTTGGACCAACACTTAGAGAAGCACTGGCCCGGGGGGGTTAAAATAAAGATGACCCTTGAGCCGGCCGACCCAAGGGAAAGAAAAGGCTAGGTGGCAAAAGGTAAAACCAATGTTGGGCATTGCTGGAGGAGTTTTATTCAATGCGAACTGTCAAGGGGTTCCCATTATAACCCAACTGCGTAAGGAACGCAAAATCAAGGAACATAACACCGGTATGACGGAAACTAGGGCGGCAAGAGTGTAACAAAACACCAGGCATAAGGCCGAGCCTTCCACCCTTTACCAAGTATATATATGCATTAATTAAATAAGAGATATTGTGATATCCCAACAAATATCCATGTTCCAAACATGGAACAAGCTCCAATCTTCACCTGCAACTAACAACGCTATAAAAGGGGCTGAGCAAAGCGGTAACATAGCCAAACAACGGTTTGCTAGGACAAGGTGGGTTAGAGGCTTGGCTTAGCAACATGGGAGGCATGATATAGCAAGTGGTAGGTATCGCAGCATAGGCATAGCAAAAGAGCGAGCATCTAGCAAGCAAAGATAGAAGTGATTTCGAGGGTATGGTCATCTTGCCCGAGATCCCGCAAGGAAGAAGAACGAGTCCATGAAGAAGACAAACGGACGTAGTCGAACGGATCCTCACAAACGCAACGTTAACGGAACTAACCCGAAGAAGCAACACCGGAAAGAAGCAAACAACATGGTAAACAACCATCACATAAGCATGGCATGATGCACAACCAAGTATGATGCATGTCCGGTTTAAATATGCATGACATGGCAAAGTGCAACAACCAAAACTACAAATTAAGTGGAGCTCAATATGCAATGGGTTGCATATTGACGGAACACCACATCAATTATTTAGTTCTCTCTCGGTTATGTACTCATTAATATTAAATGTTGTTAAGCATGTCAAGAGATGATACATAACAAAACTATACCATCTAAACAATTTAAATGGGGCCGGGTATAATAAACAACAAACCCGGTAAATCCCCATATGCATTAGTAATTTAATGCAAACAACAATTAAACCATCTTGATGTTGTTATAATGATGCGGATGACATTTGCAAGTTTATGCAAGTTTTAAGGAAAAGTAGACATGACAAGATATGAGGCATTTGTCGCCATGGCGGAAGGAAAAGGGGTGCCACGGCGGCGAAACAAAAATGTTACCATGGCAACATTCCGGTGATCCGGCAACTCAAATGAGATGCTAGTGCAAAGGAACAAGTGCGGGTGCGCAAAACGTGCAAGAGTGACGGGGAGTGATCGCGGATACTGGGTGTCCCACGAGACGACAGTAACAAGGGAAAAGAGGGGCAACATGCATCGACAATTCGAGCATGGAGCAAGCACGAGCATCTCATACATCACACATGCATTAGTTCACGGGCGGTCGTCTCGGCGGTTATACCTTTCGGAGCGTGCATTATCAAAACGGATCAAGTTCGAAGCGGAGAAGGGGAAGTAGACGTTCTCGGGACCTTCGTAGTGGAAGTAGTCGTTCTCTCATGCTCTAGAGTCGACAGTAGAGGTTCTCGCGATCTCGGCGACGGTAGTGGTACATGTTTATCGGTAGTCGAACATGACGGTCCGGAGAGGGTACTTGGCAACAAGCACGTCGTCGGTAGTTGTACACAATCGTTGTCGGACTTGACGGGTTCGAGGTCTCCGGACGTAGTGGTACATGTTCGTTTTTCGGAGAGGTACATGGCGTTCTTCGGTCATAGGTACTTGACGTTTTGCTACCCGGGTCTTCGGCGACGGTCGTTGTTCTATGCATCGGGCATCAAGGTACTAGCCGAGGTACTTGCCGTTCTTAGCGGTTGTCACGACCGGTTTTCCAATAAAAATGTTTATTGAGAAACCAATCTTTTGAGTCCAGTATGAGAAAAATCCTCCTTACTGGTAGACAAATTCTTGATACAATAAGCCAGTAGCATAAAATATATTACAGGGTCGAGCTACGGTTGCTCAACCAAATTATTACAAGCACGCCAATAATTATACATAATGGCGGAAATGACACAGTGGTGTGGAGGCATACTACTGACTCGAGGATAGGGTGGTGGTGGAAAATCACAGCGGGGAGTGAGATACATGACTCTAAAACTGGCATCTCATCGAGCGTCGAGGTGAGGCTCGATGAATTTATTTGGTAGCGGAAGCGGATATAATACAGTGACCAAATCCAGGGTCGCACGAGACTGACTGGGATTCCTCTAGGCGTCGGACTCGCTATCAAATTCTTCATCCATGAGATCGCCTTCGTCAGCATCTGGCCAAATCAACAAGCCAGGTGAGTACTTTGAAAGTACTCGCAAGACAGTTCGGACGTAAGATATAACAAATGCATGCATGGATGCGTCATGATTAATTTACCAATGCACATTCAACATTTAGCAGACAAGGTAAGTAAAAAGGGAATCGGCGGTAGTCCGCCTGAAAACCCAACAAAAAGAAATAATAGCAAACCGATCGGGTGTCTGAAGCGACGCCTCGAAGGGTGAACAAATAAATAAAGATCATGCCGCAGTCGGGCATCTAAGCGACACCACGTAAAGGTCTTAAACTGAAAATAAAATACATGCGTGCCACAGTCGGACGTCGGGGCGACATCACAGAAAGGGCTTATATTGAAAGTAAATAACAGTACTGCCGCAGTCGGACGTCTGACCGACATCGCAGAAAGGGCTTTTATTGAAAGTAAATAATAACAATGCCACAGTCAGACGTCTGAGCGACATCGTAGAAAGGGCTTTCATTGAAAGTAAATAATAACAATGCCACGGTCGGACGTCTGAGCGACATCGCAGAAAGGGCTTTTATTGAAAGTAAATAATAACAATGCCACAGTCGGACGTCTGAACGACATCGCAGAAAGGGCTTTTATTGAAAGTAAATAATAACAATGCCACAGTCGGACGTCTGAGCGACATCGCAGAAAGGGCTTTTATTCACAAGTAAATAATACTCATAATAAATATTCAATTCATGATAATAAACGGGTTAGTCCATCCACAGGAATAAACTGACATTTGTCAGGATAAGATAATACCGAACTTGGACATGGAATAGATGATTCAAAGGGATATATGACTCTGCAGAGTTTGTACGAAAATTTTTCCCACAGCCAACGGATTTCCGTAGTCACGAAGGACTAGTTCCGTTTACGGTATTTCGGAAGAAAACACAGCTAACCAGTACACACCCATCCTACCTCTTGATGCCAGGAATCACCCTAGACATCGTCCAAGAAAAACTTTTGAGACGGGGAGATCACAATCTCGAATAGCATGGGATCAAATTTATATACGCGCGCTCTAAGGGGTGCCCCCCTCTCGGTCCCAACCGGAAACACCCATGCCCCCTGACCGGATGACTGGCTTTAATCCAGGGCCATGGAACCATCATCACGGCCTCTCCTTTTGGTGTGTACCAAGAAAGCGGTTTGCAACTTACTAAGCCATATTCCTTGCGGAAAACATGTGGTAGTACAGGGAAGGAAAAATGGAAGGAACTGGATCGATACGGGTTGACACTGAAGTCATATAGTCTGGCATAAGACTAGCATGCTGCAACACTACCATCTTACCCATCCTCATGCCAACACATGGCCATGCATACTCACATCCATCCACTTATGGATTTTCGAAACTCACTTGCCTCATCGTTGCATGTAACATGACATTCGTCGATATGCTCATCAACATGCCATGAAACTACTTAATGCAAACATGCCAAAACAATCATCATATCAAAAGTTCAAACATGCTTCCCTGGTTCAAAGTAGTCGGAGCCTAGCTCGGTGAAGTTCGCGGTCCCGTCACCTCCTTCGGTATCTACGGCATAAAGAAAATATACGCGCTATCGTGAATACCGTGAGGTGCACAAAAATTTATTCCAAATATTTTTCAAATAAATCTGATAAAAAACTAGACAAAATTCTAAAGAGGACAGAAAAAGAATCAATCAAAAATATATTTTTGTTTAAAAGTTATAAAGGTTTTTGTCCAGGGACTCATCTGTAATGAAACAGAAAGTTTCCAGGGTTTAACTTATAAAATCAGAAAACGCTTCGATAAAGAATACGCCGGCCCAGAGGGAAAACGCATTTGGCAGAAGACGCTTTCAAAAAACGGTTCGTTTAGAAAGGACAGAGAGGCTGACAGGCGGGTCCCGCCCGTCAGGTTTGAATTTTCAAAAAGAGGCGGCAGAGCTCGAAGGTGCCCGAGAGCCGCGGTGGTCGACGGCGGCGATCCACGCCGAGGCAGGGGAATCGTAGGGTACCTCCATGTTCAGGGCGTCATTCCGTGTCGGTTGGTGGTGGTGGTGGTCACCGGCGAGCACCACGTCGACGGCGGCCCGTGCTCCGGCGGATGATGGTTCGGGCGTTGATGGAGCTCGCCGAGGAGGGCTGCAAGGATCGAATTGAAGTGGGGGTTAGCTCTCTGGTTGCTCGAGGAAGTTACTGACGAAGTTTGGGCGCCGGGGACGGCCTCACCGGAGTGGAACGAGGTGGAGGCCGAGGCGGAACGAGGCGGCCGGAGTTGGGGGAAGAGACCTCCTCGAGGTCCTCCTAGTGGCCTGGCGGGGTGTCTGTGGGGTGTTGTGAGGGTGTGTGCTCGAGGGCGAGCTCGGGGTCCCCTTTTATAGGTGATCCGGGGCGGTGGCCGTGAACGGGGTTCTCCGGCGATGGATTACGGCGGCGCAGTGCTCGGTCGGGGAGTTTAGGAGGTTGGCATCAACGTGGAGGTCCACTGGTTCCATTCAGACACTAAACGGACTTGGATTAGGAGCTTGGGGTGGGTTTCGACGGAACGGGGCGGCGCGGGCCCGTCGGCGGTAGAGAGCGTGCCCAGTGCTTGCCGGGCCACGGCGACGGTACAGCGGGGTGTGCTGGCGTGCATGAGGCCACGTGGAGCTACCAGGAGGATTGGGCGGCGCCGAACGGCGTTGAGCCGCCGTTCTGCTCCCTGTCAGCCGCTACGGTGGTTCGGCCGCCGCAAGGCACGCCAGCGCAGGCGGGCCAGGGTGCCACCGACGCCAGGAAGGCGCCAAGCGCGCGTGTGGAGCTCCGGACAAGCAGGCCAGGCGGCGAGCAACGTGCCAAGGGCACTGTGGACATGTGACCGAAATCTGACGAAGAGAAACGACACTGAACCCTGAAGTTTCTCTGAATTTTCTGAATGTGCAAAGGAACAGTGCAGCTCAGGTGTTCGACAGAATGTTTTTTGTATGAGGGAGGCTCTGCTTGAGCTGATTTTTGGTGGAGTGGCCTCTCATTTCACCAGGAGACTGCCTGAATTTTTGTGGAATTTTTGGGGAAGTGTAGATATGAATTTCACCAAATTTGGCAAATCTGGTCCAAACTTGCAGTGAGTGAAATTTGAAAATTTTGAAAAGAAGAAGAGTGGATCAAGATGGTTCTAGGTTGTGGGTACTAAGGACTATCCAGGGGAGTTGGTTTGAGATAAAAACTCAAAGGCAATGAGGTACTTGCTTTGAAAATCACTCAGGCTCAAAATAATTGGCAGAAATGATTTGAGAGATAAAATAATTGAAATAAAATCCAAAACTTGTTTGGACTTGTTGAGACAGAGAATTTAGATTGTTCAAAGGTGGAGGGAGGGATTTTGAGAAGATTTACTATAGGAGACATGGTAAAACCATGGGTGGTTTTCAAGATAAGAAAAACCTCAAAATTCATAGAGTTCTTTTTATAAGAAAAAGAATAATTTCCAAAAATATACTTTGAGAAGGGAACCATCAGAGAAAGAGTTTTAAATGGTCAAACACCTTAGTTTGAAGAAGATACAAAAATAAAAATCCTTGCCAAAGAAGTTTTTAAGAGGAAGGTTTTCTGGAAAAAAATTAAATGGCCTCTTTTAAAAAACCAACAAAGTTTTTGCTGAAAACCAAATAAAAATTTTGGAGTGTCACAACACCTACCC
Organism: Triticum urartu; assembly: GCF_056163025.1. Taxonomy (NCBI): domain Eukaryota; kingdom Viridiplantae; phylum Streptophyta; class Magnoliopsida; order Poales; family Poaceae; genus Triticum; species Triticum urartu. The sequence continues at coordinate 565,132,622 of NC_141875.1, forward strand.
CCTTAGGAAAAATCTCGTCCCCGAGATTTCAGCTGATCCTTAAATAAGTATGGATGCTCTGTCCGAAGGAAATCCTCCCTTTCCCAGGTTGCTTCACTTTCGGTGTGGTTGCTCCACTGAACTTTGAAAAACTTGATGGTTTTCTATCGGGTCCTCCTTTCAGACTCCTCTAATATTTTTACTGGGCGTTCCCGATAGGTGAGGTCTGGCTACACGTCAATGTTCTCATGGGATACTTGTTTCTCTGGGTTGCTTACGCACTTCCTCAATTGCGAGACGTGGAACACGTCGTGGACATCGGATAATTCTTCGGGTAAGTCTAGCTAGTAGGCTACCGTGCCTCTTCGTGCCACTATACAGAATGGTCCGATGAATCTTGGCGCTAGCTTTCCTTTAATCTTGAATCGTTGTAATCCCCTCATAGGTGATACTCTTAGGTACACGAACTCACCGGGTTCGAAGCTGACCCCATGATGTTTCTGATCGTAATAACTCTTCTGTTGGCTTTGAGCGGTCTTGAGTTGATCTCTGATTAGCTTGACATTTTCCTCGGCCTCTCTGAGCATGTCTGGGCCAAAGATGCGGCTGTCTTCGGTCTCTGACCAATTTAATGGGGTACGACATCTCCGTTCGTATAAAGCCTCAAATGGTGCCATCTGCAGGCTGGCCTGGTAACTGTTATTGTACGCGAACTCGGCGTATGGCAGGCTTTCTTCCCAACTGGCTCCATAGGTGAGGACACATGCTCTCAGCATGTCTTCTAGAATTTGGTTTACGCGTTCAGCCTGTCCATCAGTCTGGGGATGGTAGGCTGTACTGAAGGCCAGTTGAGTTCCCAGGGCCTGTTGTAAATGATCCCAAAATCTCGAGACGAACTGAGTGCCTCTGTCGGATATTATAGTCTTCGGGACTCCATGCAGACAAACTATACGGGAGAGATAAATCCTGGCAAGCCTTTGAGTGGTGTGGGTCGTCTTCACTGGAATGAAATGTGCCACCTTGGTTAATCTATCAGTGATGACCCATATGGCATCATTCCCGTGTCGTGACCGAGGTAGTCCGACAATGAAATCCATCCCTATTTCATCCCATTTCCACTCAAGTATTTTGGTTGGTTGCAGTAGTCCGGCTGGTCTTTGATGCTCAAATCTTATGCGTTGACAAGAATCGCAACATGCAACGAATGTGGCTATGTCCCTCTTCATACCGTGCCACCAAAATCTTTCCTGAATATCCTTATACATTTTGGTTCCTCCAGGGTGGATCGAATATGGGGCGGTGTGGGCTTCAGCTAGAATTTGTTGTTTGAGGTCCTCTATATTTGGCACGCAGAGTCTGTCTCCGTACCATAATATTCCTCCATCGTCTATGACGAACTCCGAGGCCTTGCCCATACTCACCTTTCTTTTAATTCCTTCGATGTTGGGGTGACCAGGCTGAGCTTCTTTAATTCTCTCCACAAGGTCGGGCTGTATTTCCAAGTTTGATATGGTGCCTTCCGCGATCATTAACAAGTTGAGTTTGGCAAATTCTTGTTGGAATTCAGGTCTCAAGTCTGGCAGACTGTTGTCGTCCGGGCTGGGGTTCCGACTAAGAGCATCTGCCACTACGTTTGCTTTTCCTGGATGATAGTGGATACCAACATCATAATCCTTTACCAATTCCAACCAGCGTCATTGCCGCAAGTTTAGTTCTGGCTGTGTGAAAATATATTTGAGACTTTTATGGTCCGTGTATATTTCACATCGATTTCCAAGTAAGAAATGCCTCCATTCCTTGAGTGCATGAATGACTGCTGCCATTTCTAAGTCATGAGTGGGATAATTTTCCTCATGCTTGCGAAGTTGCCTTGAAGCGTACGCGACAACCTTGCCTTCTTGCATCAACACGCATCCAAGACCCTTTCTGGACGCGTCACAATACACTTCAAAATTCTTGTGTATGTCTGGCACAATTAATACCGGTGCTGTCGTTAATTTCCATTTTAGCTCTTGGAAACTTTTCTCGCAGGCTTCTGTCCATTCAAACTTCTTGTCTTTCTTGAGTAACTGCGTCATAGGCTTGACTATGGTGGAGAATCCTTCAATAAATCTGCGGTAATATCCTGCCATTCCCAAGAAGCTTCGTATGTCCGTTATGTTGGCTGGTGACTTCCAGCCAAGTACGGCCCTGACTTTCTCCGAGTCCACTGCGATACCGTCTTGGGTCAGTACGTGGCCTAGAAAACCTACTTGTCTTAGCCAAAATTCGCACTTGCTGAACTTGGCATACAATTGATGTTTCCTGAGTTCTCCTAGCACAATCCTGAGATGTTCCGCGTGCTCTTCTGGTGTCTTGGAGTATATCAGAATATCGTCGATGAATACCACAACGAACTTGTCCATAAACTTCATAAATAATTTGTTCATGAGGTGAACAAAATATGCGGGGGCGTTCGTTAATCCAAATGGCATTACTGTGAACTCATATAGTCCATATCTGGAGGTGAAGGCTGTTTTGGGGATATCTTCTGTTCGCACTTTTAATTGATGGTATCCTGACCTTAAGTCAATTTTTGAGAATACCTTGGCCTGGTCGAGTTGATCAAACAAATCGTTTATCCGGGGCATCGGGTATTTGTTCTTGATTGTGACCATGTTAAGTGCTCGATAATCGATACACAATCTCAGTGTTCCATCCTTCTTTTTGGCAAATAAAATTGGTGATCCCCAAGGTGAGGAGCTGGCTCGAATGTATCCCTTGTCTAGCAATTCCTTTATTTGTTTCTTCAACTCAATCAACTCGGATGGTGCCATTCGGTATGGTTTCTTGTATATGGGGGTGGTTCCTGGTGCTAGCTCAATGCTGAATTCTATCTCTCGGTCTGGTGGCATGCCTGGTAGTTCTTCGGGGAATACGTCTGGAAATTCACATACTACTGGAACCTTGTTTAGCTCAGAAACGTCCACCTTATTCAATCTCGGTTGCCGGGGTATTTTTCTTTCTTTGGCTGACACTCTTATTGTCTTCCCATGGTGGTGTGTGAGAATTACGGTCCGGTTGAAACAGTCAATAAAACCTTTGTTGGTGGTTAACCAGTCCTTTATTTTCCAATACAATAAGATTGGCGTGAAACTTCAATCCTTCAAACTCAATAACCACATCCTGACAGTAATTCTGAGTGACTTGCTGAATCCCAGGGGACTTGATGATCATGGATTTCTCCAAAGGAAGCATCGAAAAATTATTTTGCAAAGCAAAAAATTTCGAAATGAAAGAGTGAGAAGCTCCAGAATCAAACAAAACCATTGCAGGTATTGTGTTGACAGGAAACGTACCGAGTACGATATCCGGAGCATTTTGTGCCTCCTCTTTGGTTACGTGGTTCAGATGACCCTTCCTGTGGTTGTTGTTGGGGTTGAAATTGTTTCGCTTGGGTGCTGAATTATTGCCACCATTGTTCGGCTTTGGGGTCGAGTTCCTTGGCTTGGGGCACTGCTTGGCATAGTGCCCTTCCTCCCCACAAGCGTAGCAAGTAACGCCTGGGCGATATGTGAACTCCTTGTCCCTTGCATGGAAATTCTTGGTTGGGCGTGAGATGTTTGTCGTAGGTTTGTGTGTCCCACCTTTCTGAAAATCTGTCTTGCTTCGGTGGTTGCGCGCAAGAGTAGTCTGGTCTCTTTTTCGCTTGCGGAAATCCTCCAAGCTACGTCTCTCATTTTCGAGAGTAATGGCTTTGTCCACTAGTGTCTTAAAATCTGGAAAAGTGTGCACGACCAGTTGGCATTTAAGCACGGGCGCCAGACCGTCAAGGAATTTCTCCATCTTCTTGCTTTCAGTCATATGCTCTTCATTGGCGTAGCGAGACAATAGAGTAAATTGACCGTTGTATTCTGACACTGTCATGTTCCTTTGTTTGAGGTCATCGAACTCTCTCTTCTTGATTTTCATAATACTCTTAGGAATGTGTGCACCACGGAAACCTTCCTTGAAATCATCCCAGGTTATATCACTTTCGTTGGGGTGCATGTGCAGAAAATTCTCCCACCATGATGCAGCTGCTCCTGTGAGACAGTGCGGGGCATATAGTACCTTCTCGGGGTCTGAACATTTTGCAATAATTAATTTTCTCTCCATATCTCGAAGCCAATCCTCGGCTTCAAGAGGCTTGTCAGTATGAGAAAATGTTTGGGGATGTGTCTTCTGTAGCTCAGATAACTTGGAATGCTGCTGATACTGTCCATGGTGATTTCCCATGTTGATGACTTGGTTCATCATTTCCCGATGTTGTTGCTGACTCTGCTCATAAAGGCGACACATTTGGGAAAATGCTGTTTCACTATCCTGTTGACTCGACTGTCCTTGAGTGAAATTGTTGCTGGGTTGTGTATCATAATTTTCCTCTGGTGGAGTTGGCATGGAGCGAGTCCAAGGACGAGACATTTTTCACTCTGGGGATATATTTTGTAAAACTCATAAGAAAAGCGAAAAGGGTCGCAAAAACAATTCCATAAATGCACAAAGCTGGCAAATAATTTAAATGACCAAGATCACGCAAGAAAAACAAATCGATTGCGCATGGAGAAGGACTGCTCATACATATCTTACACGCGGGTGGTAATTATACAATACATCACTCAGGATATGCGTACATATTCCTGACATGTTATTTAGTCTAGTGCACTTCTCCCGGTTCCTACATGATGCGCAAATAAGCTACTCCTCACAACCTATGTACATATAAACATATCGTACAAAGCGGTACATTGCATGGCGGCTAAGCGTACTCAGTCGGAGATGTTGACGCTCTCCTTTGCCCTGCCGAGGGTGAGGCGTAGCGAGGCTGGGGACTCGACTTCCTCCTCATTGATAGGCTCCATACGTGTAGTGCTGCGCCGGTTGGACGGAGCGGGCGCCAGGGACGGAACAACACGAATAGGAGTGGGCGCGAAGGGTGGTGCAGTGCGCGCTGGAGTGGGCGCAATGACTTGGTTGAACTCTTCGGTGGTAGGCAGGCGGCGAGTAGGTGCATAAGATGCTGAGGACGAGACAAAAGCCAGTGGCGGTGCGGTGGGCAGGAGCTCCCTCCTGTTGGCGGCACAGCCATGGACTGAGTCCATGCGGGCAGCCACGAAGTCGTCCACCAGGTTGTCGAAGGCTGCCTCCAGGGCCCGAAGATACTCAATAAGCATTTCAAAAGCCTCGTCTCGTTCTCCTCTGGGGCAGGAGAATGCGTAGTGATAGGTGTAAGGCACATGGCATGGAAGATAACGGTAACGACGAGCCTTCATGACGGGTAGGACATCCCTGAGACGCGCTATCGCCTTGCGGGCTGCCATCTGCATAGCATGCTTCTCCGTAGGCATGGCTCTTCCCACGAACCGGAAGCGGCGTAACTCACCACGCCCTCCCTTGAACTGCACCACGGCCTGGTGCATGGTCAGACTGTCGTTGACTCTGTGCTGACAGAGTGTGAAGACTGGGCGCACGGATGGCCCCATCGTGACCTGAACGATGAAGGAGAGAAGCTTGACGAACCCATCGGGCATGTTGGCGAAGGTCTGAGACTCGCAGCTGTTGTTGGCCATCTACAAAAGTAGGTAAAAATCCTGAATGGTCAGATCATAAATTTATGCTGACCGTCAGAAAATGACTACAGTTGCAAAAAAAAATATAAATGAGCTCTTATGCTAATAACCAATTAGCGATCGCACCTAGTGGCTTCCTACAGTCAGCCTGGCTCTGGTACCAAGCTTGTCACGACCGGTTTTCCAATAAAAATGTTTATTGAGAAACCAATCTTTTGAGTCCAGTATGAGAAAAATCCTCCTTACTGGTAGACAAATTCTTGATACAATAAGCCAGTGGCATAAAATATATTACAGGGTCGAGCTACGGTTGCTCAACCAAATTATTACAAGCACGCCAATAATTATACATAATGGCGGATATGACACAGTGGTGTGGAGGCATACTACTGACTCAAGGATAGGGTGGTGGTGGAAAATCACAGCGGGGAGTGAGATACATGACTCTAAAACTGGCATCTCATCGAGCGTCGAGGTGAGGCTCGATGAATTTATTTGGTAGCGGAAGCGGATATAATACAGTGACCAAATCCAGGGTCGCACGAGACTGACTGGGATTCCTCTAGGCGTCGGACTCGCTATCAAATTCTTCATCCATGAGATCGCCTTCGTCAGCATCTGGCCAAATCAACAAGCCAGGTGAGTACTTTGAAAGTACTCGCAAGACAGTTCGGACGTAAGATATAACAAATGCATGCATGGATGCGTCATGATTAATTTACCAATGCACATTCAACATTTAGCAGACAAGGTAAGTAAAAAGGGAATCGGCGGTAGTCCGCCTGAAAACCCAACAAAAAGAAATAATAGCAAACCGATCGGGTGTCTGAAGCGACGCCTCGAAGGGTGAACAAATAAATAAAGATCATGCCACAGTCGGACGTCTAAGCGACACCATGTAAAGGGCTTAAACTGAAAATAAAATACATGCGTGCCACAGTCGGACGTCGGGGCGACATCACAGAAAGGACTTATATTGAAAGTAAATAACAGTACTGCCGCAGTCGGACGTCTGAGCGACATCGCAGAAAGGGCTTTTATTGAAAGTAAATAATAACAATGCCACAGTCGGACGTCTGAGCGACATCGCAGAAAGGGCTTTCATTGAAAGTAAATAATAACAATGCCACAGTCGGACGTCTGAGCGACATCGCAGAAAGGGCTTTTATTGAAAGTAAATAATAACAATGCCACAGTCGGACGTCTGAGCGACATTGCAGAAAGGGCTTTTATTGAAAGTAAATAATAACAATGCCACAGTCGGACGTCTGAGCGACATCGCGGAAAGGGCTTTTATTCACAAGTAAATAATACTCATAATAAATATTCAATTCATGATAATAAACGGGTTAGTCCATCCACAGGAATAAACATTTAACCGGACTTAGCACTCATGTGATTCACCGGAGTCTCTGTCATCAAAACTGACATTTGTCAGGATAAGATAATACCGAACTTGGACATGGAATAGATGATTCAAAGGGATATATGACTCTGCAGAGTTTGTACGAAAAATTTTCCCACAGCCAACGGATTTCCGTAGTCACGAAGGACTAGTTCCGTTTACGGTATTTCGGAAGAAAACACAGCTAACCAGTACACACCCATCCTACCTCTTGATGCCAGGAATCACCCTAGACATCGTCCAAGAAAAACTTTTGAGACGGGGAGATCACAATCTCGAATAGCATGGGATCAAATTTATATACGCGCGCTCTAAGGGGTGCCCCCCTCTCGGTCCCAACCGGAAACACCCATGCCCCCTGACCGGATGACTGGCTTTAATCCAGGGCCATGGAACCATCATCACGGCATCTCCTTTTGGTGTGTACCAAGAAAGCGGTTTGCAACTTACTAAGCCATATTCCTTGCGGAAAACATGTGGTAGTACAGGGAAGTAAAAATGGAAGGAACTGGATCGATACGGGTTGACGCTGAAGTCATATAGTCTGGCATAAGACTGGCATGCTGCAACACTGCCATCTTACCCATCCTCATGCCAACACATGGCCATGCATACTCACATCCATCCACTTATGGATTTTCGAAACTCACTTGCCTCATCGTTGCATGTAACATGACATTCGTCGGTATGCTCATCAACATGCCATGAAACTACTTAATGCAAACATGCCAAAACAATCATCAAATCAAAAGTTCAAACATGCTTGCCTGGTTCAGAGTAGTCGGAGCCTAGGTCGGTGAAGTTCGCGGTCCCGTCACCTCCTTCGGTATCTACGGCATAAAGAAAATATACGCGCTATCGTGAATACCGTGAGGTGCACAAAAATTTATTCCAAATATTTTTCAAATAAATCTGATAAAAAACTAGACAAAATTCTAAAGAGGACAGAAAAAGAATCAATCAAAAATATATTTTTGTTTAAAAGTTATAAAGGTTTTTGTCCAGGGACTCATCTGTAATGAAACAGAAAGTTTCCAGGGTTTAACTTATAAAAACAGAAAACGCTTCGATAAAGAATACGCCGGCCCAGAGGGAAAACGCATTTGGCAGAAGACGCTTTCAGAAAACGGTTCATTTAGAAAGGACAGAGAGGCTGACAGGCGGGTCCCGCCCGTCAGGTTTGAATTTTCAAAAAGAGGCGGCAGAGCTCGACGGTGCCCGAGAGCCGCGATGGTCGACGGCGGCGATCCACGGCGAGGCAGGGGAATCGGAGGGTACCTCCGTGTTCAGGGCGTCATTCCGCGTCGGTTGGTGGTGGTGGTGGTCGCCGGCGAGCACCACGTCGACGGCGGCCCGTGCTCCGGCGGACGATGGTTCGGGCGTTGATGGAGCTCGCCGAGGAGGGCTGCAAGGATCGAATTGAAGTGGGGGTTAGCTCTTGGGTTGCTCGAGGAAGTTACTGATGAAGTTTGGGCGCCGGGGACGGCCTCACCGGAGTGGAACGAGGTGGAGGCCGAGGCGGAACGAGGCGGCCGGAGTTGGGGGAGGAGACCTCCTCGAGGTCCTCCTAGTGGCCTGGCGGGGTGTCTGTGGGGTGTAGTGAGGGTGTGTGCTCGAGGGTGAGCTCGGGGTCCCCTTTTATAGGCGATCCGAGGCGGTGGCCGTGAACGGGGTTCTCCGGCGATGGATTACGGCGGCGCAGTGCTCGGTCGGGGAGTTTAGGAGGTTGGGCACCAACGTGGAGGTCCACTGGTTCCATTCAGACGCTAAACGGACTTGGATTAGGAGCTTGGGATGGGTTTCGACGGAACGGGGCGGCGCGGGCCCGTCGGCGGTAGAGAGCGTGCCCAGTGCTTGCCGGGCCACGACGACGGTACAGCGGGGTGTGCTGGCGTGCATGAGGCCACGCGGAGCTACCAGGAGGATTGGGCGGCGCCGAACGGCGTTGAGCCGCCGTTCTGCTCCCTGTCGGCCGCTACGGTGGTTCGGCCGCCGCAAGGCACGCCGGCGCAGGCGGGCCAGGGTGCCACCGACGCCAAGAAGGCGCCAAGCGCGCGTGTGGAGCTCCGGACAAGCAGGCCAGGCGGCGAGCAACGTGCCAAGGGCACTGTGGACATGTGACCGAAATCTGACGAAGAGAAACGACACTGAACCCTGAAGTTTCTCTGAATTTTCTGAGTGTGCAAAGGAACAGTGCAGCTCAGGTATTCGACAGAATGTTTTTGGTATGAGGGAGGCTCTGCTTGAGCTGATTTTTGGTGGAGTGGCCTCTCATTTCACCAGGAGACTGCCTGAATTTTTGTGGAATTTTTGGGGAAGTGTAGATATGAATTTCACCAAATTTGGCAAATCTGGTCCAAACTTGCAGTGAGTGAAATTTGAAAATTTTGAAAAGAAGAAGAGTGGATCAAGATGGTTCTAGGTTGTGGGTACTAAGGACTATCCAGGGGAGTTGGTTTGAGATAAAAACTCAAAGGCAATGAGGTACTTGCTTTGAAAATCACTCAGGCTCAAAATAATTGGCAGAAATGATTTGAGAGATAAAATAATTGAAATAAAATCCAAAACTTGTTTGGACTTGTTGAGACAGAGAATTTAGATTGTGCAAAGGTGGAGGGAGGGATTTTGAGAAGATTTACTATAGGAGACATGGTAAAACCATGGGTGGTTTTCAAGATAAGAAAAACCTCAAAATTCATAGAGTTCTTTTTATAAGAAAAAGAATAATTTCCAAAAATATACTTTGAGAAGGGAACCATCAGAGAAAGAGTTTTAAATGGTCAAACACCATAGTTTGAAGAAGATACAAAAATAAAAATCCTTGCCAAAGAAGTTTTTAAGAGGAAGGTTTTCTGGAAAAAATTTAAATGGCCTCTTTTCAAAAACCAACAAAGTTTTTGCTGAAAACCAAATAAAATTTTTGGAGTGTCACAGCGGTTCCGAAGACGGCGGTAGATGAACATGATGCTTCGTCGTGGTACTTGTTGATCTCGGTTGAGGCGGCAAAACGTAGTCGAACTTGAGGTGGCCTTGACGATCCCAAAAACGTTCCTGCTTGAGAAGGCCTCTATCTTGGTCTTCACCGGGCATGGTACTTGGTGAAAGGGATCTCCGAAGGCGGCCTTGCGTCCCTGGATTCGGTGGCCTTGGCAACGACAAAAAAAGGCAGCGGGGCAGCGAATGGAAGGAGAAGCACGGGCAAGAGGTGAAGCGGTTCGTCCTCCTCGTCCTAGACATGACGAGGCAGGGGAAGTCTGGCGCTAGGCTCCAATGAAGCAGGGCACTGACGAGGAGGCAAAAATGGAGCTGCGGTGGCCTGCTGGTCTTGGGCGGCGACAACACACAGGAGAAGGAGGAGGGCAGCAGTGGGCAACAGCGGCCATGGGAGGCGCCCTTGGTGCGCCCGTGGCGTCGAGCACGGGAGCTCCTCTCCCTGGTGCGAAGCGTTCAGCGACTCGAGGAGACGAGAGGGAGAGGGTCGAGGCGCGAGGGAAGGAGGGACCGGCGCGGGATCTGGACCGCAGAGGGAGAAGGGCCACGGATCGGGAGGCGCGGGCGCTCTCCTGGCGCTGGCTATGAGCGTGCGTCGGCGCTGGAGGGAGTCGAGGGAGAGGCAATGGATCGAGAGAGAGATGGCGGCACTGGGGATCGAGAGGGAGAGGGGAATCGGGCCAGGGGGTAGCGATGCGGGAGAGCTAGGGTTAGGTTAGGTTAGGTGGGCTTTGGCCTTGGACCGGCCCAGTAGAGAGGGAGGGGCTGCCCTAGAGAGGCCGGCGGCTGGACCTGAGCCTGGCTTCTCTCTTCCTCTCTCTAACTTTATTTCTAAGCATAAAACAAAATTGGAGAAGAAAAGAAAGAGGGAGGGGGTTAGGGAAAGAATTAGCGCACGAAGATAATATTCTCGGACTCGCAAAAATGCGCTGGTTCCAAGAAAAATAGGAGAGGCATGATTGCAAGGATTTAATTCAAAGTCATTTGAATTTAATTCAAATGGTTTGAAGAAGGGCTAGGAAATAGAGGTGTCCAAAAATGTTCGGATTTTTGGTAGAGCTCCGAAATATGATGAAAGAAATATATGGCCATGTTGGAGACCGAGAAATAAGATAACAAAGGCATTGGGATACTTTGCAAGTGTGTTTGCGCTAAATCCAAACGAATGGAATATTTTTATTTAGCTCCCTAATATTGGGAGGATATGTTATAAATAGAATCACCATGTGAATTCCATCGATTTAAATGGACCGAAGATCCATGCAATTTATTTAGTTGAGTTGCAAAAAATTTATGAGATGATGGCATGATGACATGATGCAACGAACCAAACAAATCACACGACGAAAACCGGAAACCCTGGAAGGCATCTGAAGCTCCGGTCTTGGGGCGTCACATGATAAAAGCACCTACTTTTATATTTTAGTTCTCCGATATCATGCAAAGTTATCCTCTTCATACCCACAACGTAGTTTTATTTCTCGTTTCTAGTTGGAAGCAGATGTTCGGTGTACATAGAGTCGTATCAGTGGCAGATAGGACTTGAGAGAATATTGATCTTACCTTTAGCTCCTTGTGGGTTCGACACTCCATACTTATCACTTCCACCTTTGGAAAGTTCTAAGATGATTCCTTGCACTTGAGGATTATCACCTGCATCTACTACTATTACTCCACACATTGACCGCTATCCAGCATGCATCCAATATATTAAGTTCATGGAGAAATGGAGTAATGCAATAAGAACGATGACATGATGTAGACAAGATCTATTCATGTAGGAATAGACCCCATTTTTATCCTTAATGACAACGATACATGTGTGTCATGTCTCCTTCTGTCACTGAGAATAAGCACCGCAAGATTGAACCCATCACAAGGCACATCTTCCCATTGCAAGAAAAATCAATCTAGTTGGCCAAAGCAAACCAAAGTTTCAAAGAACAAATACGAGGCTATAAAGATCATGTATATAAGAGTTCAAAGAAGACTCAAAGAATATTCATAGATAGATCTGATCATAAACTCATAATTCATCGGATCCCAACAAACACACCGCAAAAAGCCATTACATCATATAGATCTCCAAGAACATCGAGAATTACATTGTATTGAGAATCAAAAAGAGAGAAGAACCCATCTAGCTACTGCCTACGGACATGTAGGTCTGTGGTAAACTACTCATGCATCATCGGAGGAGCACCAATGAGGATGATGAACCCCTTCGTGATCGTTTGCCCCTCCGGCAAGGTGCCAGAATAGGGCTCTGGATTAGATCTTGTGGTTCTGGAACTTGCGGCGGCTGGAATTGTGTTTCATCGACTCCCCTAGGGTTTCTGGAATATTTGGGTATTTATAGAGTTGAGAGGCGGTGGAAAATATCACCATGGGCCCCATAAGGCACCAGGATGCGCCTGGGGCTCTGGCGCGCCCTAGTGTCTTGTGGGCCCCACGGGCCTCCTCTGGCACACCTCCTGGGCTCCCTGGGTCTCTTCTGGGCAGAAGAAAATCTCAAAAAGTTTCATTGCATTTAGACATCATTGGATATGGATATTCTGGGAAGTAAAAAACAAGCAAAAAACAACAATTGGCACTCGGCACAATGTTAATAGGTTAGTCCCAACAAATGATATAAAATTGCTAGTAAATAAATATAAATCATCCAAGATTGATAATATAACCGCATGGAATAATAAAAAAATATAGATACGTTGGAGACGTATCGGGGTTAATTAAAAAAATGCATATCTTACCTAAATTGTTAGATCTCGACCGGATGGCTGGGGTTTGTCCGCTGCTTGGCTTATATGACGGATGGCCGAATACTGGAGTATAACATTTCGGAAGAAAATAAAAAAACAAGATATAATCTCATCGTTTATACACGATCTAACGGAGAGGGGGTGTTCGCCGATGCTTACACAGGACCCACGTCTGCGATGAAGGTCGCGGCAGCTCAGGCGTCGAGGTGGGCGGCGCTCCGGCTGTCCTCCACTGTAGATGTGAGGTCGGGGTGGTGCAGCTCAGTGAGGGGGTCCCGGTGGTGATGGAGATGGTGGTCGGGGACGACAGGCGGCGGTGGGGCGAGCTCGGAGAGCTTTGGGATCCCGCGAGAGCAGACGAGATTGAAACGGCGTCTCCGGTGGTTCCTGCGTGTCGTATTGGTGTAAAGCGAGATTGCAAAGAAGATAGACGATGATAGACGGAGATTGGAGAGTCGAGGGGGCTTACCGGCGTCGACAATGATAGGCGAAGTAACTCGCCCGATAGAGATTGGGTCTGCTCGTGCGTGCTCTCGAGGGGTTTTTCACTCTGTGCATTCGGTTTACATGGTTCAGATCATATAGTTTTCAGTTTGTACAGTATTAATACTTTGGTAAATGCGGTATGAAATTAAAATACGGTTCGGTTTCGGTATATACCAAATTATTTCGGTATGGTTTCGTTATATACCATAATAACCAAAGTTGACGCGAATTTGAAAATGACGTAATAAGAATTTGCAAATTTATGACTCAAAACACATGCTGCTTTACACAAATAGTATATAACTATATATATATAAGTATATATGCATGCATTTATTCATCTGTTGATGGCTATGTATGTGCTTAGCATTTTAAAAACAGAAAAATGACTATGTTACAAGAAAAAAATACGTGCTTAGTAGTGAATTTGGCTCATGTACAAGAAAAATGACAACTTGTATGGTTGTTCATCACAAGAAATATAAAATTATTTTTTACTTTGGTTTATTCGGTTAACCGTTTGGTTTTTTGGTATATACCATAAAAACCAGAGTTCAAATCGGTATGAAAAGTTCATACCATACCGAAACCAGAAACCATAAAAACCATAAATTTGGTTTTGTTCGGTTTATTTTCGGTATGGTTTTTCGGTTCATTTTTCAAATGCACAGAGTGAGGTTTTGGGTGCATGTGGTAGGGGGGATCGAAGGCGCGTGGCTTAGGTATTTATACGGACGTGTTCGTGGGCAAGGGGTTAAGCCAGAGATAAGAATCTTGAGTTCGTTTGAACTCGGGCGGCGTGGTGTGGACACGGTGGACTCTGTCCCGTGGCTTGGGGAAGAAGAAGGGCGGAAACCCACGAGTCAGTGGCAGCGGGAACGCGGGAGAGAGGGAGAGAAGCTGCTGGCGATCGGACGTAGTGATTCAGGCACTGGAGCACACCATGGGTCGAAAGACTAGCTGGCTAGTTGGGCCGGCAGCTGGCGCTGACCAGGCCGGCAGGATTTTATTTTTGTTTTGAAATAAATAGAGGATTTTCTATTTACTAATTTACAGAAGCACAACAATGAAGTAAAGACAAAGTAACATAATTTCAAAAAATACCAGAAGAATTCACATAAATATATGGGCTTACTTAATACCTTGTGAACTATTTTCTGGCCTAAATTAATTATTTTGAGAATACATTTTTGCAAAAGAGTTTATTTGGGTAACAAAAATAATTTCTCAACAGTTTTAAAATATCAAATAGTATTCAAATTCTTTCTCCAACTCATTTATTTTGAAGAAGCCCTTTTATCTTCTCTCTTGATTATATTTGAGTAGATGGAGAAAATAATTTAAATTCCAACTTTGATCCAACCTTCAAATTTGATTCAAATAAACTCCCAACTCTCTCCTTTTGCACATCGAAGACGTCATGTTTTCTTCTCGCAAAGAATCATTGAGTTGCACAAAGTTTTGAATCAAGTCAAATAAAGCTCAAAATGCAAAGGAAAAATATGATATGCATATGATTCTTAACATTCCAAATTTAGAAAATTTGGGATGTTGCAGCCACAAGGCACAAATGCTAAGTGGGGCCCCTTCACAACATTCATGAAGTTATTAAACTAAGCATTCAACACGGGATATCATATCCACAATAACATTTCAGATCATACACATACCAAGGTTCATCCATATCCCCGAGAACTTGGGGTCTACTCACACATGAGGACAACAAACATCTAGCAATGGTAATGAAATACATGGATGAGTGGTTCAAATGATATACCGAAGGATCCACTAGGTTTCTTGATGTTGCAGATCATAAGGATGTGGATGATGATGAAGTGGATGACGAGGATAGTGGTGATGATGTTGTCCCCTTCCTCGCGGTGGGAAGGATCCCTTCCTTCTCCTTGCCAATCCCTCTTTCCAGATGAACTCGAGAGGCTAGGATTCTGTCTTTTGGATGAGTTTCTAGTGTCTGTGGGCGTCTGATCCATGATCAGATTCAACGGGCGGGGGTGAAAATAATCGATCCAGCGGTGGCAGCGTGCCATATTGATGACCCACAAGTATAGGGGATCAAATATAGTCCTTTCGAGGAGCAGAAAGAAATGATAAGTGATTTTCAGCAAGGTATTTTCTGCAAGTACTAAAAGAAGTAGTGATAGATAGTTTTGTAGCAAGACAATTCATAACAAGTAACAAGTAACAAGTAACAATGGTAACAATGGTGCAGTAAGGTGGCCCAATCCTTTTTATATCAAAGGACAAGCCGGAACATTCTATTATATAAATAAAGCGTTCTCGAGGACACATGGGAATTGTCATCTAGTCACGTTCATCATGTTTAGTTGATTCACATTCGCTACTTAGATAATTTGATATGTGGGTGGACCGGTGCTTGGGTGCTATTATTACTTGAACAAGAACTACTAAGGCTTATAAATATTATTTGGATTATTCGGTTTATCGCGGGCGAGGGCACGTGTCTCATGCAACTCCTGCATCAACTCCATCCAGGTGAACATGTCATTGCAGATCGATCTTGTTGGGGATATAACCCCACGATATAACCCTCCATGATTGGGTCGGGTCATCAAGGTGGCGGTTGAGGAGCAAGACTCAAGACGGGCCGAGACGCCCAGGAGCAAGACCAGTTGGGCGGCTCATAGAGTGGGCCTGCTTAGGACCCAGCATCTGAAGACAGCATCTCATGGCCATGAAGTCCAAGTCGCCAAGAGTTTACTTGCTTAAGAGACAAGTTAGAAACATACCAAGTCATGGATCGTAGTACGACCCGGACTCTTGTAAGCCCTGGGTCTCGACCTGTATATAAAGGCGAGTCCTAGAGGCAGATATGACTAAGTTACAATAGATCAATAGCTAGGTCAAGCGAATCCACTCCATTGTAATTAATTGGTCTCCAAGCAATAAGCAAACAAGCAGGAATTAGGCTATTACCTCAATCGAGAGGGACCGAACCTGGGTAAATCCGCGTCTCTCGATTCCAATCAACCCCAACAAGCTAATCACATGGTTGCGATGGCCTCATGACTAAGTCCTCACACTAGGACATCTACTGTGACAAAACCATGACATGACTCGCCCGTTTCCTCCACAGCTTCAGCTACAAACCATTTGTATCCTCCGTTGTGACCGACTATATTGGTGGCATATTGAATGGCTTCATCTCCATCGCTCGCTCCCTCCACAACTTTGCCTACAGGGGGTGTAACTCTTCCGGCATGGCAAACCAGGTTGATGGAATATTGAGCGGCTCCATCTGTAGTGTCGGGAGTGGGGGCAACGCCAAAGGGGATGGTGCCACAGAGGTACGTCCATAATACTAAAGATCGAATCCATCTCCATCTTTAGCTAAATATCCCATACATAGATACTTTGCAACATCTAGACATTGAGTGTAAACATGGGTAATTGTATTTAGAATGATGACATGCTGTTATGATTAGGGAATTATTCATCCTCTACTAATCCTCAACCCTCAGTGACAACAATTCTTGCAAGCCTTTTTCATTTTTTGTCACTATTGTAGATTACTTGTAACTCTTGAACCAAACTAATGCGCACCACTTCCACAACGCTAGAAATCTAAGTTGGCCAAGAGAATACAGGCATCCAGAAGGAAATATGCATCCATATATCAAATATGAATCATGAACAAATCTGAACATATATAGTTAATCCATTACATGATCTACATCACCACCACAAACTCATCTGATAAACTACAATCATGTAGGGTAGCTCATGTAGTTATTGTATTAAACATGGAAAATACATCTAGGAGGAGAGATTACAACATTGGCTACTGTCATCCGGGGGTGTACAACTCGCAACTCATCTTGGAGCACGATGATCAAGTTTGATGAAGATGGTGATGAATTTCCCCCTCCGGCAGCGGTCCAGATCAGGGTTAAAAATGAAGATCACCTAGAAAACGCAATGTGGCGGCGATGGAAAATTTCTCGACCATTAGGGTGCGCAAATGGGGGTATATATGGACCATCGGGCACCGGAGGCCAGCCACCCCCCACGGGCCATATGCGCCTAGGCACTGGGGTAGCCTCTGGTGTGGGCCCCAGTCTCCAAGTGTCCTCCTATTCTCGAAACTTATGAATCTCGTTTTTTGGATTTTTTTCAAGAACTTTTCTGAGTATTATCTGAAACACAAAATAGCAAAACATATGAGCTAGCACTGGGCACTGAGTTAATATGTCAGTCCAATAAATTCAATAAAATTCATTTCCATGGTGTTTAAAGTTGATAGCAATATAGCACGAATCATGCAAAAATCATTGATTTGTTGGAGAGATAGTATCATTCTAAAAGTGGGCAGAGCCAAGTACAAATGCATGCATACATGCAACAACTACGCATCACATACACCACAATGGTTCCTCCCCACATTCTGTTTTCAGAACAGTGATTAAGGACTTCCCATGGATGCAGCTAAAGATAGTCTCCGCTGATCCCTATTGCAATGTTCAGGAAGGAGGGAAGTAGCTTATGTCATTGCGGTACCTCCGAAAACCCACAATCACATCAATGGTAATAATCTTTTCTCCCAAAGAGGTAAATGTTGGGTGATCGACTTCAACTAATTAACATCGAGAAGATTATTAACATGAACATACAAAGAGGATATCAAATCCTATCGGCGTTCATCAGCTAAACTTACTAGGCTTTCTTCATATCCCCGAGAACTAGGGAGTCTACTTGGACATGAGAATGATAAACACCAAAGGGTAAATCATGATGAACATAGATGAACGATCAAAGTAATACAAGAACGGATCCACTAGGGTTTTTTATTACAAAGAATGGAAATGGTTGATGTCGTAGTCCTCTTGACCGAGATGATGGTGTTGTGAAACCCTTCTATTGATTCCACTCTCCGGAACCCTTCCAGAGGCTAGGGTTCTTGAGTCTGGCGGAGTTTCCGATCTCTGTGTTGCTTATTCTCTCGATTTGAAGGCACGGGGTTAAAATAGTTGATCACGAGGTGGGGGCGGTAACTCATACGAGCGCGCGTGCTTGTACTAGAAGTTGTCTTCTTCCATGGAGTCCCTCATGTGGCTGATTTTTGCCGTTCTTGCCTTGTACTCTTTATGAGATGTTTTTTCACGTAAATTAACATGATTTTCACATCATATCTCAAGATTATTTTTCTTTGCATCTCACGTTAAGGATCCTGATAAAATCAATAAAAAGGTGTGCGAGCCCGGTAAAATTCTGACTAATCCCATGATACAAAACTAAACGTAAAACATGATGATGCATTTTTATACTTATCAATGATTGTTAGCATTGCTCTAAGCGTTGACTGTGTACGACCTAAAGACAAGATGTGTACTCATATGTGTTTGTATACTTGATGCTTTGTTTGATCACTAAAATTCACGCTTTATAAAAAGCCAACAACACAAGATCAGTTTAGTTTCTGCAACAATGAATGCATTTTTAAAGACAGTACAACTGCAGATGCTCACATACATGTATATACACCCACCCGTATACTTCAGATTGATGAAGTCGTCACACGCGTTTTGTAGTCGACGGAAACATTTCCTCCCACTGAACGGACATTGCCAAAACAAAAATCTAAAGTAAGTCTAGAACGTGAGCAAAGTCTAAGACTTGAACCCTACTTATCTCATAAAAAAACCGTAACACTATGAGCTACGGTCAAATCATTTCCGCCCTTCTTCTCTCTCTTGCGCGCGTGCGCGTGCGCGTGAGAACTTCCACAGCGAAGCAACCGACCATGCCCACCTGACGGCGGCAGCAGCAGTGAAAAGGACGATCATCCGCGCCGTGGACGGTGCCGCCGGCCCGACACCAGCCAGACCCTGCCCGCCAGGCTGCCCAGCAGGAAAAGGGAAATCCCTCGCTGCCGTCGCCTTCCTCCATGCAGGCATGGCCCGCCCCTCTCCCCCTAACAGCCCTGGCCCCATGCGACGTGGCACCCACCTACCAGTCAAACGAGGCGGGGCAGCCGCATTAACAGAGAGACAGAAAGGCCGGGCCCGCCTACTCCCTTCCGCTTTCTCCGCCACTGCCGCCCTTCCTTTTCCCCTTCTTCTTTTTTTCTTTTCTTTTCTTTCCCTTCTCCTCGCCCTCTGGCAATCGCCATCGCCGCCCCCCACCACTGCCGGCGCAGATTCTCTAACTTGCTTATAGCAAGTCAGAGGCAGCCCAACGCACGCCAGATGCCGCTCGTTCTCAATCGGTCGGCTGCTTCTTTCGATCCCTCACTCAGCCTAAAATAAGCAGCCCAGCCCAGATTTCATAGCCCACCTAAAGGCCTACTTCAACACAGTGGAGGGAAAACAAAACTTCAGGCGGGAGCACGAGAGGATTTTGGCGGGGAAACGTGTGCTGCGCTGCTCTGTCGCGCGCTGTCTCAGCTTTGGGCGATCGCTGCGGCAACTCCAAGGAAATCAGCTGGCCGATCGAGGAAAACTTCTGGCGATCGATTCCAGCCATCGTTCCTCCTCCTCCTCCTCCTTCCAGATTACAGGTAGCAACCACAAATCTCCCCTCTTTGTCTTGTATTTTCTTCACAAATTGGAAATTTTCTTACTTATATTTGTTCATGATTCCTGCAGTAATTATTGAGTTCATGTCTTCAAATTAAGAGATAATGGCAGAAACCAACAAGTAAGTTAGGCTTACACTGGAATTCCTTTGCTGACATCTAGATCTATAGCAAGTTAGGCTTACACTGGAATTACCTATATATTTATTTTGGTGCAGGGAGAATGTGATTCGTACGTCCTTACCTCAAGTTGGTCAGAAATTCACAGACTTGGCTGAGGCATGGTCATTTTGGGTTAACTATGGAGGCCGGGCAGGTTTTGAGGTCAGAAAAAGGTCAAGCTGGAAAAGTAAAATTAATGGAGTGGTAACTTCATGTAGATATGTGTGTGCAAAGGAGGGTCGTCGAGTACAAGACAAGAGGGATCATCTCACAAAGAACCCTAGAGCTGAAACAAGAACAGATTGTGATGTCCATATGTGTCTTTCATTAGATCGAGTGGCAGGACATTATGAAGTGGTGGAGGTAGTGCTTGCTCACAATCATGGTGTCTACTTACCACAAACTTTCCATTTGATGTCATCACAACGGAGGATTTCAGAATTGCAAGCCGTTGAAATTGAGGCTGCCGATGACTCTGGAATTTCAGCGCTTGTATGTATAATATTGAGGACAAGGCAGCCTTTGAAGAGGCATTTGACATCATGAGAAATAAGGTGGATAAGAAGAAGGCCTCATGGCTAGATAGCATCTACAAGTTAAAAGAAAAGTGGACTGAATGTTACATGAGGGATGTTTTCACATTGGGAATGAGAAGCACACAATTAAGTGAGAGTTTCAATAGTGATTTGAAAAAACATCTCAAATCAGATTTTGACATCATTCGCTTCTTAAAACATTTTGAAAGGGCTGTGCAAGGAAAAAGAAACAAGGAGCTAGATGTAGAATTTGAAGCTACTAAAAAACTGCCTAGAATAGGGATGGAGACTCCTATGTTGTTGCAAACAAGCGAAGCTTACACACCGACCATATTTGAAGCATTCAAATCTGAATATAGAAGATCCATGGCTGCATGTGGTAGAGCATTGGATGGAGATAATACATATGCTGTTACAATTGTGAGGGCTAATGGTGATTTGAGTTCCGAACTAGAGCGCATAGTTGTCGGTGATCCTTTGGAGCAAACGGCTTCTTGTAGCTGTTTTCAGTTTAAAAGGACCGGAGTATTGTGTGCGCATGCTTTAAAAGTTCTTGACTTGATGAATATCAAGTTATTGCCAAACCATTATCTTTTAAAGAGATGGACCCGAGAAGCAAAATCTGGAACTATACAAGATACCAAAGGAAGGGATATAATTGAAGATCCAAAATTGGATGCTATATTGCGGTACAAGTTTGTTTCTCACAAATTTCATGATTTTGCAAGTGAAGCCGCAAGCGATCCGGAATGTATCTTGTTGGTGGACAATGCATTGGACATCCTTGCCAAGCAAGTACGGGAAAAACTAAGGATATCTAGAAGTATTTTGAGTGAATCCTCTAATGTGCAGCCTAATGTTCAACAAGATGAGGGTTTGCTTAGTTCTGCACGCCTCAAGAAAAAAAGGTTCAACCGAAAAGTTCAAAGAGACATAAACCTTGGATCGAGAAGACACGCAAGTACAAAAAGAAAGACCCAAAGGAATCTAGCGTATGTTGCTAAAAATTCTTGCAATTTAGTGTACTTATTTATTACTACATCATATATAAATTTGTTGGGTTTCTTTGTGCAGCAGCAAGAGAAAGAGAATCAAGTTGGTGAAGAAACTCAAGCAACAACTGAAAATGCTAATAATGCCAGCAATGCATTCAGGAGCTACACAGACTTGCTAATGGTACTTTAAATGTTGTTGTATCTTCTCTAAACTACTATTCTATTCCAACGTTTCATTTTGATCCTCTTTCTTTGCAGGGTTCTAATGGAATTGATGATATGGATTTTGGAGATCTTCTTTAGGTTCCTATTTCATGACAAGAAGAAGATAGTCCATCTTCTTCTTTTGGCCTGAATATGTTCAGCTTGAAGAAATTTGTGAAAAACACTGCAAAATGGTGTTCTTTTGTGTAGAACCTGCAGCTCTAGTACTATATTTTGTTGGAGGTTATTATGGTTATTTGTATCATGACTACTGTCTGTATTCTGGTTGATTTTGGTTGAATTCTGGTTGAAAACGGAGTATTTTTACAGGTTTCTATCCAGTCTGAATATGTTCTGTTCCATTCTACTGTTTACATTCAGTTAACTGTCCATAGATGCACTTGTTGCTGCAGCTGGGCTGTTTGCTCCCGAATGGGCCTCCCTTGTTGCTTATGTGGGCTGGCCTGGCTGAACTGTGTTGTGTGAGGGAAGGAAACATGAAACAGAGCAGGGGACACACGATGGAAAAGAAACGGCATCCAGCTGCCTCAAGGCTGCCTCTGACTTGCTATAAGCAAGTTAGAGAATCTGCGCCGCACCACCGCCACCAAATCCGCTTCGCTGCACCGCGAAGTCGTCGCCGAAAGCAGCGGTCCAAGCTCCCGACCCGCACTTCTATCAGCCGCTGCCCCACCGCGCGGGGAGACGAAGACGCCCGGCACTGCAGCATTTCTGCGCTGACGCCGCTGTGATTTGACCCCGGCACCCGGTCGATCGCTTCTTGCTATTGGCTTCCCCTCCTTTTGGCCGGGTCGCTGGGTTCCAGTACAGGAGTTCAGCTCCGGCTGCTTTGTTCCTTCCGCTTCTTGGAGCTTTCCCTGCCCTCACCTCGTGGTAGCCGCCAGCCCGCCCGCCAGAGCCTCCTCGGAGGTACGCTATTGCTCATAGATAGTGAGCCCTGGGGGTCTCTGACCGATGGGATCGATTATGCTCGTGTCTTATTCTCTATCTAGTGTTCGTTGTGGCCTTATGGGTGGGGATTGAGTTCTCCTTGGGGAAGATCTGTGCCCCCCTTGCTCGATAAGCAGTAAAGATGATGGCGTTTTCACTGTTCGTGCTATGATTCGCCTGCTCAAGTCGGGGTTTAGCTTATCGATTTCACACCTGAGGCTCTTTTGATGCTAGATAGTGTCCCACCAGCGATGATCTGCCTAGTGACCGGCTTGCCCGTTGCAGCGTTTGATTTGTGCGTGTTATTGCCAATTGCTGGGTAATTCTGAATAAGAGTTGCTTATTAGCTCGCCTTATGTTTTCGTTAGGGTACTCCCGATCTAATTTTACTAGCTAGTTCTCCTATGGATCTGATGATCTTGTATTTGGCTCAATTGCAAAAATTGGTGCAGTTGGTCTATTGAGCTGTGGCTATTCGTATTAGCTCGGCTCTCTTTAAAATAGGTACAAACCATAACTTGTGTTCATTTGAGACTACTTTCAGGGTGGTTGAACATGGGATTGTCAAGTTAGCATAACAGATCTTTTTGGAAAGTATTTCGTATGCATCAATTGATACAAAAATTCTTTGTTTTACTAGATGAACCAACTGAAAATTTCTGTATTTCTTCAATGCTAGGTTTGTGCTGGAGGCTGAGAGGGTACAATCGGCCCAGTCGTCCCGGCCCAGTCGTCCCGGCCCGCAGCACAACAGGCCAGCAGGACCGACTCCTCTGCTCCAGCCGAGCGCCTGCTCTGTCCTCTCTCCCGCACCAGCCGCCCCCCGCCGGACCCGGACGCCCCGCCGTAGCCCGGCACGCCGCACCCTTCCCGCCCTCCAACTCAAGCCGCGTTGCCTGCAAGTGGCTGCGCGCCTGCGCCCTGCGCCAGCGGCCAGCCACATCAGTCTCCCCGGCGGCCGGCGGTGTGCAGGCGTGGAGACGTGCAACATAACAGGCTAGCAGCTGGGAGCTGAGCAGCAGCCTGCAGCCACTTTTTTGCAGAGTCGATTTGCGGTTTGTCCAGAGCCGAAGGTAAGACTGAGGTGGACTAGGTTGCTACTCCCTCCGTCCCATAATATAAGAACGTTTTTGACACTAGTGTAGTATCAAAAATGTTCTTATATTATGGGACGGAGGGAGTAATTGTTTGCTAATTGCTATTCAGAGAACAATGATGATCCCTGCTAGCTAGCACAAACAATCAAGAGCAAGTTGCTAATTGTTATCCAGTACAGTACAGTACATGAACCGATGAACACATACGCATGTACATAATTTTGTTGTCAATTTTTTGTAAGGTGGATCACTCTGTATTCAAATTCTAGATCCGCCGTTGGTCATAAGCGCCTAGTTTTTGGCCCGGGGTTCACTGCAACCCTGGCTCTGATGAACCTGACTCGTCTGTGCTCTTGAAGATCTGTGCTTGCTGTGTATAGGGATGGGCGCTTCGTCGCGACTTGGTATCCATGTCAACGAGTATGCTCACACCATATCCGCCGAGGAGTTCCTCGCGGCACATCCGAACAATGTGCTGGAGAGCAGCGATCCAACAAGGGCATATTAGTATATTTTTGTATAGTTTATTTGTTCTGTATTTGTAAAAACATCTTGAACATGTATCATCAAACCAAATAATCGACTTTGAATATTTCATCAAAGGCTGACTAACTTTGGATATATATGATCAAAGATCCATCGACTTTGTTACAGATCATCAAATTCCTCCAACCTTACTTCTATTTCTTTTTCCTTTTTCTTTCAGTCAGATCTTTCTCCGCGTCAGGTTTAGCTGGACTTTATGGTGGATGAAGCAGCAGTACACCAGGACTCCCCGCTGTTGGCGCCAATGTCCAAGGAGGAAGCTCGGCGCTGCTTCTTTGATTTCATGACCAAGTAATTAGTGACCTGAATCTTTTGAATATCATACACTTGATTGATTCACCATTTGCAGTGGACATAGTGAATTGGCGGAGCTGTAGTGGAAACAAAAGCCCATTGCGAATTAACATGGTTTGATGACACAGTTGGTAGGAGCAGAGAACCAGATATCGACAGAAAGTTTTCAACATTTAGTACTGACATCGGGTAACTCAGTTAAAATGTCGCAGAACATGTATATAGCTTTTCACCAAATGTCGCAGTACATGTTTATCAAAATAATTATTAGCTAATCTTAAAAAATGATGCTATTCATAACTGAAAACTTTATCAATCTATAACTGTGTTGTAACTTCATTTACAATTACTAGTAGAACAATCCACTTATTTTTGGAACAACAATGTGATTACCCAACAAGCGTCAGCCATCTCAAGGAGTCGTGTCTAGTATTCCCCTTTGAATTGTGCGTGAACTTTTACTTCTTGACTTGAATTTGGAAGGAACGATATATTACTCCCTTCTTTTGTGTGTTTTGGAGAACATTTTTTGGTGATATATGCCCAGCTGGTTTGTAGGATACAACTAGTATGTGTTTCCTTGCTCCGCATAGACACTTCTATTGAAATTTTATTTTTCTACTTTTCCTGTGGTTGTGAATTTTTTGTACTAATCATATATGTGTGTGTTGTTATTGTCAACAGAGTTACACAATATGAGGAGCTAGTTGATGCCGGAAAAATGTTTCTTGTAAAGTTTCGTCAGGAATTAGGTTGGTTCATTCTTCTCCATGAATACCCCAGTGTTGGTTCCTTTGCTTTGTATTGTATTCTCTGACCATTTTTTATGGAAGTCCCTTTCCTAGAATCCCTATTTGTACAATTAATAGGTCTAGTGATTCCCCCATTTGCTGACATGTCAGACCTATTGATAGTTAGGAACTTAGAAGATATGTAAGCAGCCAGGGTCCTAAAGTGTGCTCCAGACATGGCGCTAAACTGCTAAAGTAGAAACCTTCATCATTTGCTCTCACAGATGTCAACATTTTTTACTAGCATTTCTTGTACTGTAATACTGAACAAAGTGATAAATTGATTTCGTATTTCGACAATTTTATTTGGTAGTTTCTTGAAGCTGTAATTTTTTCATGAAGTAAATTTCTGCTCTAAGCTTTGGTGAATTTGCCAGTGAAGTTTATGAAGTAAATTTCATGGTAAGGTTTTGAGGTGTCAATTGCCAGTGAACAGCTTATGCATAAAAATCTTGCTTGGATTTCTGAACATTATTGTGTTGATAGATACTGCACAGTCCCCTATTATTTCTTTTGCACTCATGTTCAAATTCCATGACTCACTTATTTCAGAGCATTTTCGAAGACCAATGATTCCCATGGAATCAGGTGCTGTCAGTCAGTTAGTCAAATCTAACTACACTGATCGACTGAAGTCCTATCTTGAAGCAGGCTGCCACCTTCAGCACCAAAGTATCTGGAATATTAACCAGTGTAAGTTAAAAGTCACTTTTCCTGTGCCTGAGTGTATCGTGTATCTATACTAGAGCGCTGCTGTTTTATTATTAATCTAGCAGATATGTTTTTCCATTTGAATTTCTTCCTGGTGGTCTTTTTATCTAGTTGATTAGATGAAGTTACACTGCTGTGTGTATGTAACTCACAGTACAGAAAAATGCCATGTAGAATACTATACAATGCTTCAGCTTTTTTAGCGTGCTGCTGTGATCAAATGAGTAGGCCCTCTTGTGCAACCCACGATGCTGAAATATTGTGCATCTTGGTTACTGTGGCAGCAGGGCACAACTGCATTATCTATGTTCAGGTTTTGATCTGTTAGTTTAATTGTAAGGTTATCGATAAGAGTTTCGATTATATTAGAGTGTTAGATATAGAGTTTGAGCTCAGTGACAGGCCAATGACAGTGGATAGATTCTGATTGTTAGGGGAAATACCTGTTCTGTTGCAAATCAGCCAGAACTCATGGTACCAAAAGATATTATAAATTCAAGTAACTCTTTGTAACACTAGGGTTTTAATATAGGACCCTAGTTATTATGCATGATTCTTATCTTTGGACATGTCTATTTGGCTGAAACTAGTATCTCTCATTTGTAACAAACATATTTACATTTAGTCAGTAGCTTTTTAACTATTTCTGTCTGATAGTACAGTAACTTTTTGCAGTACAGTCTTGCGAGGAGAAACTTGAGGACCATATAAATAAAGGTAGCTTCATCTCTCTGTTAATCATTACTGCATAACTTATTCCATGGTCTCAGAAAAGGTGTTGTTACTTAGTTGCAGTGAAACAGCTGTGATGGTCTAATTTACTCAGAGGCACGCACACTGGTCTTTGTTTGAATTTTTGCGTTTCCTCATTCCTTCTCCCTTTTCCTCTTTTCTTTAAGACACACAGTACTTGCTAGTAGAAGCATTTTCTTTCACTTTCACGTCCTCATTTTACAATGTGCACAACAATGAACCTTCATGTTCTCTTTTCGTGGATATCGAACTTAAACTCATTATTCATCTGCTCATACCTTACTACTGACCTGTGCTGTCTAATATTTTTATGTTTTCCATTTTATTTTCCCCAGCTAAAGTTTTGATTGAAGAACTTGAATGCCTGGCCGAGGATGTTTATAGCACTACGCTAACAGCCAGCCTTAGTATCTTAGAAGCTTCAGATTGCTCTGATGGCGATAATAACCTGCCAGCAGATTGTTCTGAGGTGTGAATTCTCTTTGTAGTCTTTCCGCCCCATGCTTTATTACTTCAGCCTCGAGTTTTTTCAGTTGGTTAAAATACTATGGCCTGTAGGAACATTGACTAAGCCTCACCCAAAAATGTTGGCACCATATTTTACCAGGATGAAGGGCAGTCTGTGGATCCGCTGGACAGCGCAGTATCTTACTCGAGCGTTATGATTCTGGTTCAGAATATGTTAAAGTTGGATTATTCGATGCAGGTTCGCAAAGAAGCATCTACATGCCACTACTTTCTGTTTACTTTTGGTTGCTATTTTGTGACAGAAGTTTGCTATCCTGCAGGAGAAGATAGTCAAGGCACTGTGCCTTAAAACACCATCGTCGGAGCTAGATGGCTATTGTCTAATGTGGGACTTGCGGCCGTATATTGATGACAATGTGATGCAGCTTGCCTGGAAATTCATTTCTTAGAAGCGGAAGCGGACCATGCTTGATGATAAACTGAGCAGTGTGAACATTAGTGCCTCATAGACAATGATTTTCCAGCAAGTATCCCTATTTACCCTTAGCAGTTTAAATCTTTCAGAGATATTTCTTGATTCTTAAGTTGGTTATTTCCTAATGTTTGTTAGTTCGACTTAGCCTCCAAGTTTGTAAGTTGGCTATATAATGCCTAGGAATATCAGTGAATAGACAAGAAAAATAGTCCCAATTATCTCTCGAAGATTCTCCCCTGCTCTTAGTTGTAGGGAAGCCCCCTCCTGGCTGGGTGTCGCGCGTCATATCTTACAAGAAAGGCAGTGTGCGCTTTGCTGCGCCGCTTATGTCCTTAGGGTTGTACATGTTTTGTTTTATGTGATAATTTTTATAAGTTGTGAAAATTATTTACGTGCTAGTTGGTTTGGTGTGTGGGGGAAACAATGGAGTATGTTTTTTTACCAGAGATATCTATGGACAGACTTTACGGAATCATGGTTACAAATGAATGTGTCAATTTATGGTTAAAAATTAGGAAAAGAGTGGCCCAACGGTGAAAATCTGGGAAGTGATTGGTGGGAGAGTGTTTGCTATGGGCAATCCATAGTATAATTTTCATTTTTTTTATTGTGGTATTTGTGTAGGTCTTTTTGACCGTGTAATTAATACAAACACATTAGAAAATTACCTATGTTGTTGGCCGCATGTGTTGTGTTGATGCTAAACGTGTCATAGTCGATATTTTCTTTTTGTCAATGAAGGCCCACATCACCTAAGCACTTACCAAGGGATCCATTCATCTAGAGATCCCACCATAAAGCACAGGCCAACGACACAATCAATTGTGTATCCAATCCAAATTGAAGACCTCAGTTGAATGAGGGGCTTGAAAATCCGGGAGCTTAATGAAGTTAGAGATTTCATTAGGCCATAACCAAGGATTGACCAAGTCAAGTCAAGGATTAAAGGTCAAAATTAAATGATTAATTTTAAATTGAATACCTTAATTAATTGCAAGGCCTTTTAAATTAGAGAGCTTAGTGTTATAGAGGATATATGTGCAAACCCCACCTACCAAACAACTTTATACGAAGTGGATTGTATATGGAGGGGTTTGGGGCCTTTCAAAGGGATTTGGGGGGATTGGGTGTATAGCTGGTCAAACGGGCCAGGCCAACCAGGCTAGCACGTGAGCATCCTGGCACAGCCCGCGGCACGCCTTGGACCGTGCTTGGGCTTGGAGGCTGGGCACGCGGGTCGGCACGGCACGACCCGTTTATTTATTTTTTAATCTTTTCAAAATATTGGATGGAAAAAAAGTGGATTCACATACTCCTTAAAATCCCCACCTCCCAAAACCTCCCCAATTCTATTCCATCAAACGAGGCCTTAAGTGAGGTCTAGAGGGTGATTTGTCTGGTTTAGAATAGTTTTGGGGATGGCATTAAGAACTCAGTTTTAAACATGAAGGGTTATGTGATCCAAATTGGATACTCCTTAGGCTTATCTGTACTTTTTTCCCAAAGGGTATGATGAGACGCCCGGAATAGCAAAACTGCCACTGTCACTGCGATGCGTCATCCATGGCCAGTTCCGGACTCGCCGTACCGGAGGAAGCTACGCGGAAGGCTCCGGCCAAAGCAGCTCTATTTGCACAAGGCTCGGCCTTGGAGAATAAATACGTGTTTCATCAACCTGGCATGTTGAATTTCTTCAAAGTGACTGAATTGTCAATCTCGTCACCCGTACAACAATAAGTCAACACCCACACTAAGTAAAATATTAAAATGGAAATGATGAATCCCAAACGTTAGGCTTTTAATCATGGTAACCCGAATGTTTTTTATAGCAAGTTTAGTTGACGCGAGGTGGCAAGTTTAGTTGGCAAACATGAAAATCTGAACTAAAATTGCCATAAAAATATGTTCGGGTTGCCATGCTTAAAATCTGAACGTTCGGAATTTACCAGGGTCCTATTGAAATAGGTGAACGAAAAATGAGTTATAGAAAAAAAAATTACTACCACTCTTTGTGGTTAGAAACATGCCAATCTCACGGAGACAAATCACCGCGTAACCCATTCCATTGAATTAACTCTTCTTCCATCATTGCCAAAGAAAAGAAGCCACGACCACTCTCCCGAGACTCTCCCACAAAGGTGAAGAAGCAAGCACTCCTGACGCTAAGTCAAAGTGACTGAATTGTCAATCTGTCACTTGTACAACAATAAGTCAACACACACACTAAGTAAAATATTGAAACGGAAATGACGAATCCCAAAAGTTTGGCTTTTAAGCATGGCAACCCGAACGTTTTTTATGGCAACTTTAGTCGACGCAAGGTGACAAGTTTAGTTGGCAAACATGAAAATCTGAACTAAAATTGCCATAAAAAATGTTTAGGTTGTCATGCTTAAATTCCGAACGTTTGAAATTCACCGGGGTCCTATTGAAATAGGTGAAAGAAAAATGAGTTATAGAAAAAAAAATTGTGGAATAAAATGTAAACATAAATTAAGCAAAAAACGCATACAGAAAAATATTTGACAAAAAACTGCCAATCTCGTCACCCGTAACAAATATGAGTTATGGAACAAAATTCATGGAATAATACTTTTAATTAAAAATATTTTGTTGCAGAAAATATAATCATAAATTAAGCCCACATGATTGCATAGAGCACATTTGACGCAAAAATTGCGTGGTAACTGCCAATCTCGTCACCCGTAACAAATATGAGTTATGGAACAAAATTCGTGGAATAATACTTTTAATTAAAAATATTTTGTTGCAGAAAATATAATCATAAATTAAGCCCACATGATTGCATAGAGCACATTTGACGCAAAAATTACGTGGTCGGCAGGATTCGACGAATCCCAAACGTTAGGCTTTTAATCATGGTAACCCGAATGTTTTTTATAGCAAGTTTAGTTGACGCGAGGTGGCAAGTTTAGTTGGCAAACATGAAAATCTGAACTAAAATTGCCATAAAAATATGTTCGGGTTGCCATGCTTAAAATCTGAACGTTCGGAATTTACCAGGGTCCTATTGAAATAGGTGAACGAAAAATGAGTTATAGAAAAAAAAATTACTACCACTCTTTGTGGTTAGAAACATGCCAATCTCACGGAGACAAATCACCGCGTAACCCATTCCATTGAATTAACTCTTCTTCCATCATTGCCAAAGAAAAGAAGCCACGACCACTCTCCCGAGACTCTCCCACAAAGGTGAAGAAGCAAGCACTCCTGACGCTAAGTCAAAGTGACTGAATTGTCAATCTGTCACTTGTACAACAATAAGTCAACACACACACTAAGTAAAATATTGAAACGGAAATGACGAATCCCAAAAGTTTGGCTTTTAAGCATGGCAACCCGAACGTTTTTTATGGCAACTTTAGTCGACGCAAGGTGACAAGTTTAGTTGGCAAACATGAAAATCCGAACTAAAATTGCCATAAAAAATGTTTAGGTTGTCATGCTTAAATTCCGAACGTTTGAAATTCACCGGGGTCCTATTGAAATAGGTGAAAGAAAAATGAGTTATAGAAAAAAAAATTGTGGAATAAAATGTAAACATAAATTAAGCAAAAAACGCATACAGAAAAATATTTGACAAAAAACTGCCAATCTCGTCACCCGTAACAAATATGAGTTATGGAACAAAATTCGTGGAATAATACTTTTAATTAAAAATATTTTGTTGCAGAAAATATAATCATAAATTAAGCCCACATGATTGCATAGAGCACATTTGACGCAAAAATTGCGTGGTAACTGCCAATCTCGTCACCCGTAACAAATATGAGTTATGGAACAAAATTCGTGGAATAATACTTTTAATTAAAAATATTTTGTTGCAGAAAATATAATCATAAATTAAGCCCACATGATTGCATAGAGCACATTTGACGCAAAAATTGCGTGGTAACTGCCAATCTCGTCACCCGTAACAAATATGAGTTATGGAACAAAATTCGTGGAATAATACTTTTAATTAAAAATATTTTGTTGCAGAAAATATAATCATAAATTAAGCCCACATGATTGCATAGAGCACATTTGACGCAAAAATTACGTGGTCGGCAGGATTCGAACCTGCGCGGGCAAAGCCCACATGATTTCTAGTCATGCCCGATAACCACTCCGGCACGACCACTTCTGTGAGTATTCTCTGTTGGTTCATTAATAATATTAATAACATACAGCATGGGGCCAATCCACCGCTGCAACTTTTACCATGGAAAGACATGGCGGCAGCAGAAGCCGCCTCGTCTTCGACCGCCGCTACGGATGAAAGTACGAGTACACCGACCTCTAACCCTTTTATTCTCACTCTCTTTCTTTCCTGGTCTTATTCATGTTCGTATGTAGTAATAGCCAAACACATACTGAATTTGGATGGACCAACCAAGTTATCTCCATATGTTTCCAAAAAGAGCAAATTCATGACAAAACGAGCTTCAAAATTTTATGCCAACTGTCTCCAAAGTTTATCATCCAAATCAATATCAAAAACCGTAATCTCTTGTAGTCAAAACTAGCACGAACAAGCAGCTGGCGTCCCAGGATTGGCACAAGAGACAGTTCAACCGACATACTGATGGAGCATACAGTTACATCACACAAGAAGTTGAGAATGGCATTACTACCCACACCATTAGCTTTATGCAACAGGACTGTAAATTCCCGTATCAGCAATCTCATTCATAAAGACATGTTCTCAAAACAGTCATTGCAGGTCAAGGAAACACCGAAAGAAATTCCGGAGTGGGAGCCAGCCTAAAATAGATACCATGACCTCCTATACGATCCATGCCACAATGGTTGGAAGAATAGTTCAATTTACTTGCATCTCACACTGGTCATCTGCTGAATCCAATTGAATGTGCAGTGGCCCTATATCTGAGACCTCTTCAATACCTTCAGCGGGCTGAGAGGGAGAGAAACACTATTACAATTTCGTCAATCTCCAGAAAATGAGAAAAGCATGGGTAAAAAAAATTACCCAGAGGAATTCTAGAAGGCACCACACAAGGTAATTTATGATCATAACGAGGCAAAACAGTTTGCCTGCCCAAACTCCACATGTGAGGTATCTACACCATTAAGGGTACAGAACATCAGCGACTTCCTTTTGTGTTTGCCGTCGTTGGGAAAATGTGGTGGTATTGCCCACAGTTTGACCAGTACAGCTAACCACTATATGGAACATAAAAAGTATAGAATTAACACTTTGACAGACAATATATGTAAGGACAGCTGACGATCCAAAAATAAAATCTGGTCTTCAGTTACAAATAATCTGAAATGACAGAAGATGAATTTACAGTCCCTGCTCTACCTTTTACTCACCGGGGAAGACGATCTAGCAAATTAGTGTTTGATGACTGCATTGCACGATCGTAGACAATCTCTGTTCTTTTGGCCACATCATCCCAACTATAGAGTTTTTTCATCTACGATGCACATTAGATTTGAATAAGCACAAAAGGACTTTGCATATCAATTTTCTACTAAAGGAAAAACTGGTGCAGAACGCCCTTTTCTGAGAGTGGTCCAATGCGCAGTAAGGTCGACCAGGTGCATAGAGTTAAAACTCACCGGACGATGCATAATTTGGGGATCTATACCAGGAAGTATGTCGATGGCTTGCCTGACAGCTCGTACCATATCTTCTGGATCTGGTTCTGCAAGCACTATCATGTCATCTGGTAGAACCTGAAAAAGAGTCATTTGTAGGAAACTGCAAATTGTCCAACTAGCTGGAATTTATTTTTCTCTACAAAAGAAAAACTTCAAAATTATAAATAGCATACCTCTGGAACCCCTCCGACTCTAGTGCTTACTGTCAACAGCCCGCAGCTTGCTGCTTCCAGAATGGCTATGCAAAATGCTTCTGTAAGCGAACTACAAGAGCAAAGGCTAAGCCTCACGTCTCAGTATTACCATGGTTAATTGCACTATGCACAACTTTCATAAACAATGTTAACTTATCCACCTTCTAATTTTCAAACAATATTAGGATTATGTAAGTGAAAAAGAAAAGCTATTTTCTTTCTGTTTGCATTAGATCCATGAAATACATACTTATAATTCCATAAGAAATATTCCCGCAACATCAGTATGTTTTATCACATGATATTCTACATACATGTTTGAAGAACCAGAGGTTCACAGGAACAATTATTCAATAATCTGGCACGAATATGACCAAGTGCAGAAAAGATCCAATGTATCCAAAGTGGCTCAAAATATCTGTTCTAGGAGAGCGCTAAGCATTCAAACATTCAAATACAGCAATTTTAGCTACTCTGTTAATGGTAGTGATCATTGCCACAGACGCCATGGGTTTTCAGAATTCAATGGACAAGTTTGGTAAAAGCAACTTCATCCGTCGCAACAAAAACTGAAAATTGGAACCTGACAGGACTATTTCAACAGATAAGAGTATACGATAATCGATGGCAAAGTAGAAATCCAGTAAGAACAGAAAAAGGCACATATATAACCAACAATCTAGATATTTTGAACACAAAAGAATGAATACTCAGAAAGGTACCTGTTAAGAAATATATGACCAGATATCAGAACAGATCATACTTGAGCACGAGGTACAGCCCCTAACATCTCAACTCTATTCTGAAGGGAGAACTTCTCCCTCATCTCTTCAAGTCGCACACGTTTTGGACCATCGCCTCCAACAATAAAACGAACCTGAGAAATCCAAGATTTATTAACTGAGGGAACATAATCCACTATAACTCCAAAACAACATAGAATAAGAAAGTAAAGGTGCAAGATGGTAACGTATGAACCAAAACATTCTATGAAGCTGAACTGTCAGGCAATTTATTATATATATCAGACCAGAAAGGACGACAGTGATCAAAACAGTATGTCTATATGCCGAGTTACGAACTTTTTCGGCCTTATAGTAAATACATGTAGTTCACCTTTTCTTATTTCATGAGTGGCTCATGCAAAGAGTGCTGTAGGTTTTAGCTATAACCCACCTTTGGAAATAAATGGCATACTTCTGGAATGACTTCAACAAGAAGGTCGGCACCTTTTCGATATACTAATCTACTTATCACAACAATAATGATTACATCACAGCTTAAGCGGTTCGAGGAGGGAGTAAACATTGTAGTATCCACTGCATTAGGAACCATGAAAACCTTCTCTGGAGATATCCCTTACCTCAAGA
This sequence comes from Triticum urartu, assembly GCF_056163025.1. Classification (NCBI taxonomy): domain Eukaryota; kingdom Viridiplantae; phylum Streptophyta; class Magnoliopsida; order Poales; family Poaceae; genus Triticum; species Triticum urartu. Next base: position 565,167,564 of record NC_141875.1, read on the forward strand.
CAGTGTTCTCTTTGCTTGTGTGAGATACACATATGGCCTGATCAATATCTGCAAGAGTAAACTGCAGCACCTTATTCATGTGAATGCTTCCAACATCAGCAAAACCATAAAGCGAGTGGTCCGTGAAGACAACTTTGTACCCCATCGTCCTAGCATGCATCAATGCTTCATGACACATTGTTGAAAAGGCCTGATGCCCATGCACAACTGATATCTTCTCACGAATAAGAATGGTCCTTATAATTGGAAATGTCATGAATAATGTAGGCAGTGTATTCTGCATCAGGAATGGCCTCCATGGCACATAATAAACCTTCAAGCCGTCAGTAACATATCGTACTCCAGAACGTTTCCCATATGCATGTGTCATGACAACAACCTATAGAATAACAAATGGCATTTTCTCAAAAGTTTACTCAGAAATAGTATAAATGAGCAGAGCAGGATAACAAACAAGCAGTTCATTAGGTAAAGACCTTATGGCGAAGCTTAAGGAGGCACTGCGATAGATAATAGATGTGGCTTTCCACACCGCCAAAGTTTGGGAAGAAAAAGTCAGACACCATCAAAATCCTGTGCTTTCTGCTCTGCCCATCCATTGTGTTCCGAAACACTGAAACCTGAAATAACATAAGCCGATTCATTCACTAATGGAAAAGAGAGTCTAAACAACGCAGGCTAGTGACCTTTAAATCAAACTCATGTTGTCCATATTGATACATCATGCTTAATCTCTAGCTAAATCACTGGCGTATGGAAACAAATTCTGAACATGAAAAGGTGTTAAATTATAAGTAATGATTTTAAAGTGGCGTGTCAGATAAGGGCAATTATCAAATGTTCATTGCCAACCAAAATAAAGTAGAAGGTTTGCCAGAAAGATCTAGGGGGTAGGAGGAGAAGGAGGAGGTTCTGCTCGCCTGTGACGTGACGATTGGCTGAAAGAAGAGGAGGAACCGTTGCCCGTGTTCGTGGATCTGGAGCAACGAGCTCACGAGTGTGGGGCACGATGAAGGCATGAAGACGGAGAAGCAGAAGGAGGTGGGAGAGGAGGGGGGCTAACCTTAGTCGAAGCGGGAGGAGGAAGGCGACCGCCGGACCGTCGCCGGAGCGGCTGGGGGGTTCGAGGGCTTGTAGATCCGGGCCACCTGAGAAGTGCGTTTGGGCGGTGTGACCATTCCGCCAGATCGAAGCCGTTCGGAGTGCATCGGACGGTGGGCGGTTTTCGACCTCTGTTAAAAAGAGTTTAAGCAAACAAAACCCTGCCACGAACCGAAAGCCCACCCTGGCCGAGCGGGAGTGTCGGCACCGATTCATGCTGCCGCTACTAGGGACACGGCCACCGCCGCCGCCTCTTCTCGGCATTGGAGGCGGCGGGAAGCCCGCACTACGGCGACGACAGGCGGCGGTGGTACGAGGAGGAGGGCAAGGCGGTGAAGGTGTCGGTGTGGTGGGACTTCAGAAACTGCCACGTCTCCCGGAACATCAACGTTTGCCGCGTCGCCCAGCGTGTCTCCACCGCGGTCCGCACCGCCGGCGTCCGCGGCCCGCTCGCCATCATCGCGCGGTGCATGATGCGCTAGTTGCCACTGGCGTCGTCATCTCCCACTTCCCAGGCAGTTGCGTCCTCCCATCCTATCTTTCCGTTCCATCTCCATCTGCGTGCTTGTGATTTCAGCTGCGTGTTATTTGGGAATTTCGTGGTGTGTTTCGCTTGTTGTGCTGCTGGTGCCTGGTGATTTGCAGCGCATTGCTATGTTTTGCGTCGTTAGTATGCTTGGGTTAATGGTCATGAATTGCGAATCATAGTTCTGTTTATTCCTACTATTTCGCACAATCGAATACCACAAATGAGTGACTTTGACAATACACTTGGGTTTTTTATAAGGAAGGAGGACCCCCGGTCTCTGCATCTGAGCGATGCATACTGCCACTTTATTAGTTATTCTCACAAGACCTTATAAAATCATACAACAGTAAAACTAAAGTCACCGTCTAAGCAACAACTGTCGTTACTCCTATCCAATTGATGAAGAGGCGATGATAGCCTGAGCCTAATACCAAATAGACATCGCAGCCAAACCTAAACATCTAAGACCTGAGGTCCCAACCAAGACGCCTGCCGGGTATGGGGCACCTACGAGTCCGGTGCACTCCTCAATCAGGACGCGTGCCGGGTATGAGGCCGCCGCAGCCACCTGTCATCAATCCATCTTCAGTGTTGTACTGCTGCATCCACCTTGCCCGGTCTAGCGGCCGTCGACGCCACCACGACGCCAGACAATGTCACCCTCCTGCGCGAGTCCATCATCGCACATCAGACTCCTAATCTCCGGGGCGCCATGCCAGCTAGATCTGTCACCATCCATGTGTATGATGAAGCACCACTCCACCAAAAGACGTCGTCCACTGGTCCCGCGAGCCCGCGTACACCCGAAGGTAGCATATAGTAGTAACTTCTCCACCGCGATGCCTTCAAGAAGGGAACGACGTCGTAGAGCGCCGCCACCGCCAGCTTTGGCATCTAGCCAAGAGCAGGTTTTCACCCAGATCTGTTTGAAGAACTCCATCCAGCTTCTTGTGCACGGACCGCCGCCTTCTCTGTCGGAGACTAGATCAAAAGGATCCAGCCGCCGCCGCCAGATCCATGCAGCCAACATCGGGAGATGACGACAGTCTCCCCATACCAGAGCTAGCAGGAACCGGAGCAGATCGAGTCGGAGACGATGATACTCCTAGATCTCCGGCAGACCAGCGAACCACCAGCGCCAGCCGGGCCGCCGCCACCTCCCGCATCGTCCGGTAGTCACCAGATCCGGGACGAGCCGGAACCGGTCGGACCAACGGGCGCGCCGCCACCCAGCCGTGGGGTCGTCGCCCCGGCCACCGTCGCCCCCTGTGCATCCGGCCGATTCCCACCGGCACCAGCACAGCCGCCGCCGCCGGCCGAAGTGGGGCCCGCATCTCCACGGATCTGGGCGTCTGCACCACCCATGGATTCGGGGGAGAGGGGAGAGGCCCTCCGTCACCGCGTTGCACGCACGAGCTTTGCCCGGCGCCGACTACCTGCGGCGGCGGAGGGGAGGACGGGATGTCGAGGAGGGTCGTTGGCGACAGAGGTTGGCCCTCGTGTCACCCGCGAGGGGGGCGACGCGAGAGGGGAGCAAAACAAAATTAGCAAATGCAAACACAGATGCACCGCCTCGCACTTGGGTTGCTTAGAATTGAATTGCGCTTGTGCTTTTGAATAATGCTATCAATTTGACAGCTAGTAGTACATCAGTTTTTGTGTTGCTTTTCAGAAAGTGTGGCTTCCTCCTTATGGAAATTTCATGCCATACTGGCATTAGCGACTGGTATGGTACATAATAGCCAGCCTGCTACTTGACTTTACACTTGCCTGCTCTGGAGTTAGAGCATCTCCAACAGCCGCGCAATGAGCGGCGCGCTAAAAAAATATTTATAGCGTCGGAATAGCCAGTTTTTGTGCGCCGTGGAGCACTGGCTCCAGCGGCTGCTGCAAAAAATTGCGCACGCGCGCCGTTCCAGCAGACGCGCTAAACTACAGAGCGCGAGCAGCCGGCGCTTGCAATATGTTCATTTTAGAGACAATATAGTGATATTTCAAACATCGAAACAAGATATAGCATAGTTTAAAATCACCCAACCAAGTTCATGACATAGAAGTTCAAAATCATGCCACATCACATCATCATCCAACCAAGTTCAAAATCATCTAACCAGGTTCAAAATCACCCAACCAACTTCATCATGACATAAAAGTTCACACAAACAAATGGCACATCAACAATCATGCCGCATCCTCATCTTCGTCCTCCTCTTCCCCCGATTCTTCTTCCTCACCCGAAGACGATTCTTCCTCCTCTTCATTGTCGCGCACCGCATCATTATGGGAAGCTCGGAAGGTGTTGGCAAGATCTCCAACGGCATCATGCAAAGGTATGTGAGGCACACCGGAAGACATGCGTCCATCCATGTCACCCGGAGGTGCTCCCATGCCTCCCATGAGAGACTCAAAACTCATGCCTCCCATAGTAGCTCTGGATCTTCAAATCGCGAGTATCCACAAAACTGGGCCGTGTTCGGCATGGCTCTCGCTCGGGCGCCTCCGCGGCCCTCACCTACCGCTCCTGCCTCACCCGCCGCGCCATGCGCAGCCCCCCTCGCCGCGTCGGCCTTCATTGATGCTGCCTTCGGCCGGGTCCTGCCCTGTGTCGCCTTGCGGGACGCATGGGATGCCTCGACGCCCAGCCTCGCGGACTCAGTCTCCGGACGGATCTTCCCATGTGTGGCTCTGCGAGAGGTGAGCGCTGGTGAGATCCGGGTAAGTGATTCCCCCAGCTCCTCTTCTTGCCCTCTGTCTGCTTCGCAGCCGCCCGTCGCAGTGCTCCCACCTCCATCTTGGGCCGCAGTGGTGGCTGCGCCCGACAGGTCTAGCCTGCAGTCGATCGTGGTAGTGCATGGCCGCGAGGATTCGCCTGTCGCCGGGCTGGAGCCTTGCCCTGTGGATGGCCCTAATGCGGCGATGGCCTTGGCTGCACCGGTGATCCGTTTCTCTCTTGCTCCGTCTGCCTCGGCATCTATTGCTGATGGGGCTGGCGTGGGCCGGACGGAGGTCTCCTCTCGGCGTGCTCTGAAGACGGCGAGGCGTCAGGCGTGTGAGGATGCCCGGTGCTCAAAAGATTTGCGTCTGCGGACCCATGATCGCCCTACTCCGTCTGCTGCCGCTGAAGGATTCAAGAGGAGATTTGGCAATCTGTGTTACCGCTGCCTGGGCTCAAGACACAAGTTCTTCGAGTGCCGCGACCCTATAACTTGCTACTCTTGCAAGCGGCCTGGCCATCTTGAGCATGGCTGCCCTGAGCGCCCGAAGAGCAATCTTGCCGCGAGCCGCGCGCCTTTGCCCGCCCCGCCTCCGCCTCCGTCTGCTGCTACTGTGGTGCCCTCTCTGCCGCCACCGCCTCCGTCCGCTCCTCCATCTCCCCCGTGTCCTATTGTGAGCCGTGCTGCTGCACCCGTGCTGCCCATGGACTATGTCCCGGGCGAGGCGGTGCGGAGGCCGGCCAACTCTAGCTGCACGGTCGTCAGCACTCCGGCGATGGAGGCGGAGGCCCATCGCCTGCGCTCGTCAGCGATCATTCTGACAGCGGTTGGGCAATGCTCCGGCATCACCGCCGACATGGTGGCGCGCGCGGTCGAGCGGGACTTCCGCTTCCCCTGGAGCGACATCGCCGTGGCGCCGTTCTTCCCCGACGACTTCCTCCTCACCATGTTCCAGCCTGCCCAGAGGGATCTGGCTCTCGAGCAGAGGGGCATCGAGGTGGTTGGCGTGCAATTCAAGTTCTGGCCATGGCTGCCTCCCCCCGGCAGCAGCCGCGTCTGGCGGTACTACTGCCGCGTGGCCATCGAGAGGCTGCCGCTCAACTCATGGGACTGGGACAACGTCAAGGAGGTCATCGGCAAGGACTGCGATCTTGACCTCATCGAGCAGCAGTCCACCACCAAGGCCAACTGTTCTGCCCTCTTCGCCTGGCTATGGACATGGCACCGGGACAAGATCTCGCGTGCATCTGACTTCAACATGCTGCAGCGTCCCGACATCGCCCGCCCCAGGGAGTTCTTGCCCGAGGGCATGCCTGCGGAGGAGGGCAAGGAGGGCCCGTTCTTCTCGGTTCTGATCCACCTGGATGTGGTGAAGGATTACACGCCCATCTCGCCGGACGCCTCGCCGGTGCTTGGCGGGCGAAGGGAGTGGCCGCGCACCTACCGGTTCAAGGGCAAGTGGCGCTTTGGGGCGCGCGATGGAGATGACAGGGCGCGGTCGGTCCGGTCTAGTTTGGCTCGGTTCGGGAGCCGTCAGAGCGACGATGAGGAAGGTGACGGCGGCAGCAGCCGTCGTCGCGGCAAGCGGGGCGGTGTACACAAGCGATTCTTCTAGAGCATGCGCGAGCAAGCGATGTGCAGAGACACTGCGAGCAGAGACCCCCGAGCCTCGCCGCCACAGGCGGCATGCTAACCTTCATGGCGGCGATGCGCCGATGGGTTCGGGCGCTCCGCCCGTGCGGCAACGGCGTGGGAGCCTGCCGGCGGCCAGCGTGTCCATCACTCCTGCGCTTGAAGTGGTCCGAGTTGATCAGAGGGAGCCAGAGAGGGAGCAGCCCGACAGTCATGAGGTGGCTAAGGCCGTCAGCGATGCCATGAGCACGACTGCTGAAGGGGAACATGTGGGGCTGCCTGAGGCCATGCAGCTCGAGGAGATCCTGCCGATTGAGCTGCCTCCTGCTGATCTTGCGGCCAGGGTGCTAACTTTTGGCCACGGAAAGCGGCGGACTTGCGATGAGGACCTTTTCAACACCAGCACTACCACTTTTGGGATGATGCAGCTGTACTGGCCTCCTCGGTAGCGGTCCCTGTTTTGCTTCAGCCCAAGCACTGTCTGGCCATAGCCGGATGTAGAGGCCCTAACAGCGGCTGCTGTTGGACCTTACTTTGTTGCCGCCCCCGACAACTGCGCGCCGCCCTTCGTTCCAACAACGCCCGACAGCCTTGCTTTGCTCCCACTGCCGCCGTCCTTTGCTGATGGCCCACAACTGGGCATGGCGTTTGGACCAAGCTTCGGTATCAGTACTTCCCAACCCATGGGGGAGGGGCTGCCGCTCAGCGAGATGATGGGATGGTTCGCCTCTGGGCCCGATGTGTTGTTTGGGCCAGGGGTCCAGTGCACCCCCACTCTTTCCAGCCCGGGCTTCGATTCTGCCCAACAAGATATGAGTGTTGGGCCTTGGGTCTGTCTGACCCAGTCGGTGGAGGAACAACGCGCTAGACGCGCCCTGGTGGAGGCAAACTTGACCGGCCCAGGCCCGGTGACGGCTATCACGGCACGAGTGGCAGAGCTTCACATCGACGAGCAGCATGCTTTTGTCAGCAAGATCGCTGCACTACTTTTGTGTTTTGGGCTCCCCTCCCGCTACGACCTCCAGCTCACAGAGGCGTTCGCTGCGCCAACGCCTTCTTGGAGCAGGGAAAGGAACCCCGTCAGAGCGCTCGAACTTCTCCACCTCTAGGCGCACTCAAGCTGCAATCTGCGTCAAGCTCGGCATCATCAAGAAGGCTGAGGAGTTCTCTGACGACACCATGTTGTCTTATGTGTTTTTCCGTGCCCCAATGCCGCCGGAGAATGTGGCAAAGTTAGCAGAGATTGCCGGGCTATCCTCGCTGGCGCAACTCCGTCTTCCTGATGAGGAACTGCAGGCCATCCTCGAGGAGCTCTCTGTGAGGGCTGCCTGAAGTGCGTGCCGCTTCCCCCGGTAGTACTAGAGTTCCTATGATTAGTGCCTACTGTGTTGTCTGTCTCTACCCCCCTTTGTGCGCCCTTGGCTGCCTCTGTACCGCTCGCATTTGCTCTTTGTTGGTGCGCCCTTTGGTTGCCCGGTGTCTGTCACCTGAACCCGGCTCCCAGTAGCCGTCGAACCATCAATGTACCCTCGGTTGTTATGTTTGTTTTCCATGAATGATCAACTATCTCTCTTGAATTGGAATGTTAGGGGGCTAAACGATTCCGCGCGACGCGCGACGGTCCGCGCATTGATTGACCAGTCTGCAAGTTTGATTATCTGCTTGCAGGAATCCAAGCTTGCGGCCTGCTCGGCGGCGGACCGGACAGAGATCCTGGGGCCGAGGTTCGATATGCATGCTGCTCTTAATGCCAACGGCACCAGAGGAGGGATTCTTCTAGGTTGGAGGTCAGATCGTTTCACTACGACCGCAATCGAGGCACGCGAGTTCTCCATTACGGCCTGCTTCTCGCCCGTGGATGGAGGGGATCAGTGGTCTTTGACTACTATTTATGGGCCACATGATGAGCCCAGGAAGCCGTCATTTCTTGCGGAACTTGCGCAGATTCATAACGCAATTCGGGGACCTTGGCTGCTAATAGGCGATTTCAACCTGATCAAAGACCCGCAGGACAAAAACAATAATCGGATCTGCCGGCGTTGGACGAACCGTTTCCGCCGCACCCTTAACAGATCAAGCCTGCACGAAATCCCCCTAATTGGTTGCAAATACACATGGAGTAACGAGAAGCAAGTGCCCACCCTTGTTCATCTAGATCGTGCCTTCTGTAATGTGGAGTGGGAGCTGCTCTTCTCAGCCGCCAAGCTCTTGCCACTTGCCTCTGCCATCTCCGACCATTGTCCACTGATGTTGGTGAATGAGGGGATCATCGCCACCAACCGTCGGTTCCGCTATGAGAGCTATTGGTAGTTCATCACGGGTTTTAGCGAGGTAGTGCAGCTAGCCTGGGCAGAAGGAACTGGTGGCAGATGCCCAATTTCGCGCTTCAATTTGAAGCTTTGGCGCACTAGTAGAGCACTGAGAAACTGGAGCAGAACACACATCGGGGACCTGCAAAAATAGCTGGCCATTGCAAATGAGCTAATTCTGTAGCTTGAGATAGTGCAAGAGTCCCGCCAGCTAACATTCGCAGAGCATGAACTGCGGCATACACTAAAATCCAGAACGATGGGCTTGGCGGTCCTACTTAAGATCAAGAGCCGTCAACGGAGCCGTGTGCTTTGGCTCAAGGCCGGAGATGCCAATACAAAATTCTTCCAATGGAAAGCGAATGCTCAGCATAAGCGGAACATGATCCATGTCCTCCATGGTCCACAGGGCGCGGTGTCCTCTGCCGAAGGAATGTTGCAGCTAGCCCATGGCTATTTCACTGATGTCTTTGGGACAACCCAAACGACCACAACCACTTTAATTTGGGACGAGCTGGACCTCGATCAGATTGATATGGATGACATTGAAGGGGAATTCACCCTCGAAGAGGTCAAGGCTGCAATTAATGACACACCTGCAGATAAGGCGCCCGGCCCGGGTGGCTTTTCGGGTGGCTTTTTCAGGACATGTTGGGAGATAATTAAGCTTGACCTGCTCGCGGCGCTCAACCAGCTGTATCACATGGACAACACTGGTCTAGCTAGGATCAACAAAGCTCGGATTGTCCTTTTGCCTAAGAAACTAGGTGCAGATAGCCTGCAGGACTTCCGGCCGATCTCTCTTGTACACAACCTGATCAAAATATTCACTAAGATCTTAGCCAGAAGACTTGCGCCAAAGCTGAGTCAGCTTGTTGACCCATGCCAGGTTGCATTCATCAAGTACCGCAGCATCCAGGAGAATTTCTTATACGTCCAGAACACCGCAAGGTTCTTCCACAAAAGCAAGAAAGCGACCGTCTTGCTAAAGCTCGATATCGCTAAAGCATTTGACTCGGTGTCTTGGACCTATCTGTTGGATATGCCAGAGCAAGGGGATTTAGCGTTAGGTGGAGGGAGTGGATTGCCATGCTCCTTCGAACCTCTTCATCGAGTGTCTTAGTCAACGGAGCCTTATCAGAGTCAATTTTGCATCGGCAAGGACTGAGGCAGGGTGATCCCATCTCACCATTCCTTTTTGTGCTTGCCATGGACCCTTTGCAGCAAATCATGAACCTATCCACCGAACGAGGCCTCCTTTCTAAGCTACCCGGGCGCCGTCCGGTGATGCGCTGCTCCTTCTACGCCGATGATGTTGTCCTGTTTCTGAAGCCGTCGGCGCCGGACGCTAATATGATAAAGCTACTGCTCACATTCTTCGGGCACGTCACTGGCCTGCACACGAACATTTCCAAGAGCTCGGCCATGCCCATCCGATGTGGAAACCTAGACCTACAACAGCTACTGCAGCCGCTTGGGGTGTCGGTGAAGCACTTTCCGTGCACATACCTTGGCATGCCGCTCTCCTTACGAGCTCTCAGAAAAGTGGACCTTGAGCCTTGGTTGCTGAAATTTGGTGACAAAACTGCTTGCTGGAAGGGTGGCATGATGGCCAAGAGTGGAAGACTAGTGCTACTAAAATCAACGTTGATCTCCCTTGTTGTCTACTTGATGACTGTGCACAAGCTGCCCGCGTGGATCCGGAAACGGGTTGTCAAGCTCTACACGGCGTGGTTGTGGAGCGGTGAGACGTCGTGCAATGGAGGCAAATGCAGAGTCAATTGGGCACTACTGGCACGACCGAAGCATTTGGGGGGCCTGGGTGTCTTTGACCTACAGAGATTTGGGCGGGCGCTTCGCCTACGATGGCTATGGATGTCCTGGCAACAGCCGGAGAGGCCTTGGGTCGGTCTAGGCTTGCCTTGCGACGACTCTGACAGGACGCTATTCTCCATGGCAACATCGATCACAGTAAATGATGGCAGACTAGCCAGCTTTTGGCACGACCGATGGCTACAAGGCCTCTGTCCAAATATAGTTGCTCCAAACCTGTTCAGGATCTCCATCAGAAAGAATCGCTCGGTTCGGGAAGCATTGCATGAGGATAAATGGATGTTAGATCTAGCGCACGGCCTAACGTCACAGATGGAGGGTGAGTTGACACGACTAGCCGGTTTGCTTGACTCAGTGCTACTGGTTGATGATGCTGCTGATAAGATTGTATGGAGGTTCAAGTTTAGCCAAGAATACACTGCCAAATTAGCTTATCAACTCCAGTTCCTGGGATCGGTGCATCCAAATGCGAATGCGCTGATCTGGAAGGGTTGGGCGCCTGCTAAGTGTCGTTTCTTCCTCTGGATGGCAGCTCTGAGCCATATCCTAATAGCCGACTTGCTCCTTCGCCGCGGCTGGGAAAATAACTATTTCTGCGCGCTATGCGAGCGCAACCTGGAAACGGCCTTTCACCTGCTGGTCGAGTGCCCATGGGCGAAGCAGAGCTGGGAGAGATTGGCGGGGCTTGCCAACATGCCGTCACTGCAGCCTACGGGCTGGGCACATGTAACTAGCATCAACGAGTGGATGCTCACCTGCTGCACGAATGCCGGACCAACAAAACGCAAAGGGGCACTGTCTCTGGTGCACCTAGTCTCGTGGGAGCTATGGGGCAAACGTAACAGACGCATTTTTCAGGATAAAAGGCTGGATGTACGCTCATTTCTACAGCGCGTGAAGGAAGAGATCATTCTTTGGAATATGGCAGGAGCTAGGATCCCTTTCGACCCAGGTTGAGGGGTTTCCTCGTGTAATCTTTTTCCTTTTGGCATCTCTCCTTTAGATGCTTTGCCCCTTGGCCTCCCTTGTACTGGTGTTTTCCCTCTGATCAATGAATTTGGTAGATCAACTACCAACATTCAAAAAAATAGTAGCTCCGAAGCCACCCATGCCTCCCATGCCACCCATGCCGCTCATGCCGCCCACTCCACCCATGCCTCCCATAGTAGCTCCCATGCCTCCCATGGCCACGGCTCTTTTTTGGACCAAGACCTCTTCACGGGCAAGATTGGCGTACTCCTTTTACTTCTCATCGAGGGTAGATGTGTCCATGAAGAACAAGTACTTCTCCCATTCCAACAATCTAGTTCGCTCCTCCATGGCCAATTTCTTCTCCTCCAATGCCACCTTCCTCTCCTCGACTGCCACCCTCCTCTCCTCAGCCGACGCATCTTGGTTCCTTGCCATCTTCCTCACCCTCATTTGTTTCCTTTCTTGCGTTCACAATAGCTTTCATATCATTTTTAGCTCATCATCTCCTTTCATCTTCTTCTTTTCTTTTCCGTCTTTCTTGCATCCATTTGGTCTTTTTGGCTTGGAGTATGCAACTGAGTTTGGTGTAGGGCTTCTCTTGCCGTCATCACTTGATGTCTCCTCATCATCATCATCCAAATCAATAGTTCCCTTGTGTTTGTTGCTCTCCTCATCGACACCATCACGGGGTTTCCATTTATCATCATCCTTCAACGCATCATAGCAATGAGGCAAGGTAAATGATCTCCCTTTCTTGGTCTTCTTCTCTTCTCCTTGAAATAAGTTTTGTGCAGTAGTGAACTAAAAACAAAAGAAGAAGTTAGCACTTGAAACACCAAGAAGAAGCATGAACATGGAAGAATCATGAAAGAAATGGAACTTACCCTATCTCTATCATTAGTGCCACTTGGGTTTAACGTGTCAACTGCCTTAACTGTGGCCGCCCACCTTTGACAATCTTTGTTGATTGTCGACCACCGGAACAAAGAGGTCTTTCCGTGCGGTCAATTCCACTTTTGTTGTGTAAATCAAAGTGCTCCTTCATCCAGATCCAATATGCATCTCTACTTTGATCCCCTCCAATGGTGGCATCCCTAGACACTTGCAACCATGTATTGCATAGCAAGATATCTTCGTCCATGGTGTAGTTGCCCGCTCTTCCTTTCGGTGCATCGACGATACCTTCACCATCCTCATCCACCTCAAACTCATGATCATCGAGATGCACATCATTGGTTTGAGACCAATGAGAATTATTGGAGCCAACACCCATAGTTGACATATATGTCTCATCGTTGAAACTACAAAGTATATACAACAAAGCAAATAAGCTATCCATATGTATGCATTCAAAAAGCAACAACAACAAAAAGTGGGAGAAATTTTACCTTGTGGGAATTTCATCGAACACCTTGTGGGCATCGGCCACCGGCGCAACAAGCAAGCTCGCCGGCGCTTCGGTCGCCGCCGCATCCATTGCACGCCCTGCAAGCTTCTTCTTCGGCCGCCTAGAGGAGCCGTCCGCTGCCTTGTTCTTCTTCCCGGACACCTTGCCCGCCTTCGCCCGCGCCGCATTTGGGAGCTTCGAGGGAGGGGCACGTGGCTTCTCGGCGGGCGTCGGCGCGACGCCACCCGCCGCCGAGGTCGTTCGTGGCGCCATGCAAAGCCTGCGCGCGAGACCGGTGCTTGGAGGAGCACCGACGGAGGCGAAGCCAAAGCTCCCCGCGTTAGGATTTGCGCCGGCGGAGGCGGCGAAGGGGTCGCGGGTGTAGGAAGGGGTGAGGGGGATGTCAGCGCGGCCGTCCATCGGGCGAATTTGCCGGCGACGGCGCGGCCGGAGAGGGTGCGGCGTGGGCGCTCGAGTGTGCAGCATGCGGGAGCGGGCACACGAAATGAGCGGCGTGCGATGTCATTTCACCCCGCGCGCTGAACCACTTATGCCGCGCGCGTGTTTTTTTCGCCTCTGCTGGAGCGCCCGGAGCGGCCGCGCGCGCAAAAAACAGAATTTTTCCAGCGCGCGGCTGTTGGAGATGCTCTTATGTTGCTCTGTCAATAGCCAAGCATATTTGTAGATGGATAAATGAGTATTCTTCTACCTTGGAATGGATTTCCTGATGTTAATGGACTAGAACAATGGAAACCATGTGTGTGTTTTATTTTTTGTAGTACCAGAAAGGTTAAAACTTTCTTTTGGCATGGCTTCAGTAGCAACATCATAAGGCTATGAGAAATAGTTAATCGATTTACAATCACACAATTTGGTAACATCTTAATGGATTGATGATCATTTAGAAGCATAGTCCATGGGTTTTATGATTGTTATCGTTCTCTGTAGTCATTCCTTCAAATATTATGGGGAAAATCATGATGTTTGTTATACATATTTTGGATTGATAAAATATTGCAGTTTCGGCTGCCTGCTGATACAAAGTATAGGACGATTTTGCGGTCATTTCGCCGCAATATGGGTCATGTCAGATGATATTGAATGGATTTTGTAGTTCTCTACCTAGGTTGTAACAGATCATGAACGTATTTTGTCTCAAATGAGCATATATAGAAATAGTTTTGAAATGTGGGAAGGGTAGTTTTAGCATATTTTGAATTTGAGAATAGATACATATTAGTAAGCACTCCCAAAGAAAGCATAATTTATGTTTAGATTATGCAAATACTTTGTAATCAACAAATAATGAAAAGCAAGTGAATGTATGTTTTACCTGAATTGTAGTTCAGATAAGTTGCATGCACACCTTCTTCAGTGTATAAAACAACACATAAGTAGTAATAATACTCCATGATAAATGAACTAACAAATCAGACATCCCGATTACATGAATGTATTGTCTTATCCTTGAAGAACTCTGGAAGTGTGAGGTAGAAGGTGTTCTTCAATACATGCTCATGGGTGCACAAACCTTTGATGTTGTTGCGGTTTAGGCACTATGAATGTAACGAGTGGAGTCAGTAGAAAACAAGCAGTCGAAAGCAATTTGAATGAGATTAAGTGATATAGATGGAAATTTACTATCATTCCAGCCGGTAGATTCAAATCCATTTGGGTTTTGTAGGGTACGGCGAGCGGGGTCGCCGCTAGCAGACGAGCACAGGCAGTGCATTTATTGGCTGGCGATCGTTGGCGGCAAGGACTTGCGGTGACTGGCGCCGATGACATAGGGAGATGTCACGGCGGATTGATTTGAGAATTTGATTGGGAAGAAAAAGGATCATGCAAAGAAGATTACGGAGGAGGAAGCTGATGCGACTACAACGGAGGGTCTGCGGTTCAAGTGGAAATAAATGTGAGAACATCATTTGAGGGTGTGAACCGGAAATTAGCCCCCCCCCCCCCCCCCCCCCCCCGCGTCACCTCCTCTAGCGACTCAAGGGAAACCCTACTCGCGCCGCCGCCGGCCCCCTCCCCACCCCTTCCCCTGCTTCGCCGCCGCCGGAGGGAACGCAGGCGAAGCCGCGCATGACCCAGGGAAGGTGGCGGCGGGGCTCTCTTCGTCGTCTCTGTCCCGCGCTGGTGCCGCAGCCGCCAGGTGGTACAAGATCTGCGCCACTCCGGGGCGGCAGCCTCTCGTCCCGGCGGGAGGGCCGCACGACAAAGGGCGTCGGTGGCCGTGCTGCTCGGCGGAAGTTGCCCTGTGGCGGGCGGCAGGGTCAGATCTAGGCCCTCGAGGTACGGCGCCCTGCGCGAGTTTGTGGGAGGGCTGAGGGCTCTCCACGGCCATGGGGGCGCGGTGCCGGCCGCCCGTGCTCCGGTGGCGCTGCCCAGGGCGCGTGCCGGCGTTGTCTATGGCTCGCGTTGGTGGTCCGGGCGAGGCAAGCTTGGCGGCGGGGATGGTCTGGCTGGTGGTGGTCGGGGTGTGATGGTCAGGATATGGCATGGCTGGATCTCCGCTCCGGTCTGCGCTGGTGCCCGAGGTGAGCGGTGGCGTCACCCGAGGTACCTTTTTGGTTGGTCCGGCGGGGATGCTCGTTGACGAGTTGCAGGAGGTGGTAAGGTCTCGTGCTGCTATGCTTTTCCAGACTGGGCGGCCGGCGTCTGCGGTGAGGTTAGAGGTGCGATGCTTCAGGCGAAAGCCTGGTGTTGGACTTGTGTCGACAGCGATGACGGTGACGCCTTTGGGCGCCATTTTTTTCCTTCTTGGAGGAGTCATTGTGAAGCTCCCGCAGCTCATCCTTACAATGTGCTCCGGGCGAAAGCCTAAGATCTACTGTTGGATCGGACTACAACGATGTCCTCGATGTCGTTACCCCCTTGGGGGCGAAGTCTTGGAGCCATTGATCCACTGTTGGTCGTTTCTCGTCTTGGCTCGAGCACGATTGGTCAGGCTGGGGATGTGGGGTATCTAGTGGTGGTGGTGGAAGCAAACTATGGTTATGGCTACTGCCTTGGTCATCCTGGTGCTAACTATTGACCTCTCCTTTGGGGGCTCGTGGCGTCGGTGAAGTCTCGAAGTACGGTGCCCTTCGGCGACGCATGAGGTTTGGTTGCCTCTCATAGTGTTCTGGTTCTCTCTAATTGTGGTGGTGGCCATGGTGTGGCTCAGAGGAGGTGCACGGCTGTCTTGGCGAAACATTGCCCTTCGGCCCGGTCTGTGGCTCTCTCTATCGCGTCATGGCTCGGCAGTGGGAAGCCCTTCGATGGCGGTTGCTGACTCTCCTAGCTCTTCAAGGTGCAGAGTGACCGCAGTGCAGCAGGCAACTTCTTTTCTACATCTTCTCGGTGTTGATTCTCCCTTCGACTGATTCAACAATGCTAGTTTCCCGTTTCTTATCGGTCTGCTTAGTGGTGTTGGGTGCTAAGTTCTTGGTGCTGGCTAATTGTCATAGCTTGTTTCTGGTTCTTCTCTCTTGTTCCTTATTCTTTATTGTGTGTGTTGGGTGCTACTTGTTGTAGCCGTCGTGTTGTATCTCAGTCCCACTTATGATAATGAAAATGGTTCAGGCCGGCCTAAGCCCGCCGTAGCACCGTCGAAAAAAACCCGGAAATTAGGAATGTAAGCATGAAATTGCAAAACTAGATGTGTTAAGTTTGTCGGTACAAAACATAGACGTGGACGTACATTTCGTAATGGTTGGGTTTACGCCAAAAAAGGAGAATGCAAGCGAGGGAATGAGAAGAACGCAAGTTTGAGCATACATGATTTGACAGTAGAAACATAAACTAGAATAGAAAAGAAAGTAAAGGCAAGTTTCGAAAAATGTAACTTCATAGAAGAATTTTTTTGAACACTCATAGAAGAATATATAATATTAGGATTAAGAAGAGATGATGACGACAATTATCTCGCAGAAGAATCGTTGCATTTGGAAGGATGAAATCATAATCGTGTTTGCAAGGAAAATATCAAAATTAAGGATGAACAGAACAAAAAATGCACGTTGGCCATGCAAGGATGTGGTGTAAACACTGAATAGTTAGCAACAGAAAAGAGTGTGTCCCATGAATTAGGAATTCATAAGGACATGTATGGGGGACAAAAGAATGCAGAGTGATGAATTAAGAACCTAAACAGGAAGATAGGTGGGCGGATGTATCACGAATAACGTGACTGAATGATTGAAAGAAGAATACAGATGACCCGAATATGAAGAGCATGAAAAACTCACAGAGTGACGGGTGTACCAACGAAGAAGTTGATGAACAGTACCAATGCAAAAAATATAAATGAACAATGATAATGAATGTGAAGACGATTGAACGGGACGACCGGTTGAAGGAGGAGGAAGGAAAGACGTACAAGAACAATTGCGTGATGTAGTAGCACAAGGTGGACATGTATATTATGACGTGTTCACACGCTTCCCAATTTTTCATCTACTCCTTATGTTTCAAAATGTAAGACAAAAGCAATTTCCCTATCGAATCGGGTTTTCGGATCACATCGCAGATCACGACGGCGCACTTATGTACCCTTGTGAATCCCTCAGTGCATTATTCTACTTCAAAACAAATCGATCTCTTGTAGGTTTGGGACAAAGGGACGCCTCCAGATCCCCTCCGCCTCCAGATCCCTTATGATCTCCTCCGCCTCCCCTTCCCTCTGCCTCCCCTCCCGCCGCCGCCGGATCCCGGCTGGGCAAAGCCCGTGTGGGGGGATGATGGCGGTGGTAGGGCGTTCCTCCGTCGCCATTTGGAGGCGTGGTTGTGACGGTGGACCTTGAGTGGGCGTCTCGGGACGACATGTGTGTGGCCCCGGCGTCGGTCACGCAGCAATGTGACCTCCTCTATCTTTCGTTGTGCTCATCGTCGGTTCAAAGGGATTTGGTGGTGGGTGTTGCCTCGCGGTGGCTTCCCGGCGACGGATCAAGTGGAGGGGAGATGGTGGCCTAGCTGCTGAAGTGGGCGAGGATGCCACCATCGTCGGTGGCGCCCGTAGGTGTCGTTTTTCTAGTTGGAGGCGATGATGGGGACGTCCCTCCCTCCATTGTTTCCGGGGGAAACCTCAGATCTGGAGGAGGCTACCATTGACGGCGGCACCCGTGGGTGTCATAGCCCTCGTTGGAGGCGCTGAGGGGCCTCCTGGATCGGATGATGACGACGTCTTCTTCGTCGCTCCCGTGGGGGCATCATCTTTGGAGACATTCATTGGCTGGACGGACATGTGGGCGGCTTGATGGTTGGGCGTCGGTAGGTGGTGGAGCGGTGCTTCATCCTACACATCGATGGCGGCGGATGGTGGCGGCGTGGCGCAGTGAAGACTCGGCGTCCGATGGGTGACAATGGACTCGTGCAGGAGGAAGACGTTGTCTGGCGTCGTGATGGCATCGATGGCAGAGAGACCTGGCAAGGTAGATGCATCAGTATCTGATCTGAGGATGGATCGATGGACGAAGGAGGTGACGGCCCTTGCAGTGTGCGCATGTGGTGCCCACTGAAAGTGTCGGACCGGTGTGTAACCCAATCCAGATATTGTGGCTTGGATGTGTCATTTGGCATTAGATGTTAGGTGTTGACGTGATGTCTATTTGATATTAGGCTCAAACATTCAACATCCTTCATCATGGGGATAGGAGTAGCGACATGTGTTGCTAAGATGATGGCTTCTGATGTATTACCTTGTAAGAGCTTTATGAATAATTAATAAAATGAATGCATACATCACCCACTCGAGAGGTCAGGGATACATCCTTCTTGTAAAAAAAGAGTTGGGACAAAGAGCAAACCGGGCTTGTCTCTGACTTAGCAGTAGCGGAGTAGTAGCAGGCACGACTAGGAAGACGCGGCACGGCCTCGATCGAGCGTGGGCACGCATCACTTGGGCATGGACCAAGAATTCGTCATCGTACTCTAGGAGCCTCCTGAGGCGTCCATCCAGCTCCAGCTGCCGCCTGCCAGGATACTCCGTCGATCGATCTATCCACTGCATAGCACTAGTAGGAGTACTATTCTTTGGCTCCAAGAGCTTATCTGACGTGACGTGTTGGACCAAGCTGCTAAGGCGGAGCACCAATACGTGGGTCGCGTTGCCTACCTGTGTGCCCTCCCGCGCCTCTGCTGGTTCTCGCCCCTACCCGTGTGCACCAGCACGGCTGCACGTACGGCCGGCTGTTTTCACCCAGCCGCGTACCGTCAGCTGGGCTGCCAAACAGCCGCCGCCGCCTTCCTGCTCTGGTCGCCGTGAAAATCATACTCGGGCTCGGTTCACCATGCGATGCGTGTCCCCTCGAACTACTCTACTGATCGGACGCCGATGGATCCAGCTGTGTGCATTAACGAGCAGAGATCCGTGTTCGCGGTTGCCAACACGCATCGCTTGCCTTGCCTTGCATGCGGTGCAGTCCAGGATTGATTTCACACCTTTGTTTCCCCCTTAATCAAAACCTTCCATAAACCCGCAGCCGCGACCGCCACGCGGTTTCCAGTCGAGTCCAGTCCCCCTCCTTCGACAGCAAGCAGCCCCACCCGACCCGACCCTCCCCGCCGCCGCCCTCTGCTCTATATAACGCCCTCCGCCGCCGACCCTCCCCGCTCTCTCCCACCCTCATCACCTCCTCGCACGCCACGTCCCTATCCTTCCCCTTCCTCTGCCACAAGCAAGCAGAGAGAAACCCCAAGCCAGCAGGGAGAAACAACGCCGGCGACCACACACAGCCGTACAAGGTGCGTCGCCGTCTTCCCGGTCTCCGGCCCGGTTTGTTTGGAATGTACTACCAATGTGCATCAATTATAACTGACAGCGTGGCACGGACGGTTTTCATGGTGTCGCAGATTGATTCGCACGCGCGCCGCGAGGAGCAGGAGCGGCCGATGATGAGCGACGGCCGGGTCCACCCGGCGGCCACCAGCTCCGACTTCTCCGGCGAGTACGCCTACTCCTCCTCCGACCCCTCCTCCAGCCCGCTCTACAGCTTCCACTTCGAGAAGCCCATCCCGCCGCCTCCCCCGCATCCCCAAAAGCCGCCGGGGCCGCTGCCCGGCACGTACGTGGTGCAGGTGCCCAAGGACAAGGTCTTCCGCGTGCCGCCGCCGGAGAACGCGCGCCTCTTCCAGCACTACACGCGCCGCGCCAAGCGCCGCGCCGGCTGCTCCTGCCTCCGCGCCTGCCTCTACGCCGTCATCATCGTCCTCTCCCTCGCCGTCCTCCTCGCCGCCGCCGTCGGGGCCGTCTACCTCGCGTTCAAGCCCAGGCAGCCGTCCTACTCCGTCGTGTCCCTCGCGGTATCCGGCCTCGCCGGCGTCGGCAACGCCTCGGCCCCCGGCGCGCTCTCGCCGGGGTTCGCCGCGACCGTCCGCGCCGACAACAGCGCCAACGCCAAGGTCGGCGTGCACTACGACGGCGCCGGGAGCCGCGTCGCCGTGTCGTACGAGGGCGTGCGCCTGGCGGATGGCGCGTGGCCGGCCTTCTACCAGGCGCCGGGCAACGTCACGGTGTTCGTGACGAGGGCCAAGGGCGCCGGGATACGGTTCGCGGAGCGCGAGCGCGGGCAGATGGCCGCGGCGGAGCGGCTCCGGTCGGTGCCGTTCGACGTGGACATCACGGTGCCCGTGCGGCTGCAGCTCGGCGGGGTGAGGACGTGGGCCGTGCCGGTGACGGTGCGGTGCGCCATGGCGGTGGACCGGCTCGCCGCCAGCGCCAAGGTGGTGTCCAGGTCCTGCGACGTCAAGGTGCCGTTCCTCTTCTGGAGGAATTGAAGACGCCGATGCAAGAAAAAATGGTTACTGGCTGATTAGGAGAGCAGTTCTTGCAGGTGGCAGCAAAGGATTCTTGCTGCTTCCGTGATGTTTTTTCTCCCCATTAATTTGTACTGTATGTTGGTTTGATCGAGCAATGTTAATTCTTTTGTCCGTCGAGATCATGTTCTGCCGCGAAATTGTGCTGCAGTTAAGATGTTCACGAGGTGCAACCTCTCTTCTCCTGAAACACTGAAAGAAAATGGTGTTGGTGCATTGGTACCTTTTGTGTTGCTGCTGACGGAAAAAATAAACCTAGTAGGAGTATAAGTTTTGTCATATGGTTTTCAGTAGAAACTATACATTTTATTTTGGAACATTAGCAACTACATATCGTTCGCAAACTTGGATGTACTCCACTTTATAATTGGTCATTTACGCTTTTGCAATCAATTCGAACTATGAAGTCTCACACACAAGTCCCATGACAAAGTTGAACATTCAGCACCAAGGCAACACGCATGCTTATTAGTCCGGGGGAAGTAACTCAAAATTCTGTGTAGACATGAACATACTCAGCTCGTGCCTGCACTAAATGTTCAGACTAACACCGACTGAACAAATCAGCTCGTACATATGTTCAGACTTGCAGGTCAGATATGTGCAGTTCAAGCACTTCTGAAGAATCGTTCAGATCCATTTCGGAAGCAGTTTCGAATGCACATTAGTGTGTATGCCAAATTAAATCAGCACTTCAGCACAACAATCTTTGACAATATGTAGCTCGATGACGATGATTAGGATAGAGCCTGTTCTTCTGCTGTTATCTTTGTCGTCTGGTCAATGCTGAAAAGAATGTTGTGAGCTCCCAGCGGCTAAGTGTAGTGCCTCTCACGTCTTGGCCGGCTGAACGTGAAAACCATATCAGAGAAATTGTCAGAATCTGATCTGCACTTCTGTTCGGATTGGATACCCGTTTCTAGCTCTCAAGACAGTTAGTGCAGCTCCATGAACTTTGAACTAATTTCCAAGCCTTTTCGTTTGCCAAAGTCCATGTAGGAAAACATCTTGTCCGGCTAATGTGATATATGCTCAATTCGAGATGTGAACCTGGAAATGTTATCATAAATGGTCGTTGTAAGGATATGGATCGCAACTTAGTTGACCTGACAAGAGCTTATTTAAATATTTTCATCACTTCAATGGTCCTGAAAATTGATTTAACCAGTTAGCCATTGTCAAAATATTGGTTAAGATGGTAAATGGACATTAGTACCCTGGAAAGAAAATATTGCTAATTCTTCTTGCTGCCAACCAACATTTTTGTAAAGAAACACCTCTAGACACTAACTAACTAACGGATCGTTGCTCAGTTACGAAGCCAAAACTTAGGTGGAAACTGCCTTTGGTGACCGAACTCACTAAAGGCCTCCAGATTCAAAATTTAAATTTCACTGAAACTCATATTTTTACAGAACTTGCCTTGTATATTCTAACAATGGGCTTCCTTAAATACCCTAGTCTTCGTGGGCAAGTAAGTTGGATGTATACACACTTAGTTTCTTTTGTTGAACTTTCATACATTTATAGCTCTAGTGCATCCGTTGCATGGCAATCCCTACTCATCGCATTGACATCAATTGATGGTCATCTCCATAACCCGTTGATTAGAAGCGTCAATGTGAGACTTTCTCCTATTTTGTCTTCTCCACACAACCTCCATCATCATATTCTGTTTCATCCATAGTGCTATGTCTATGGCTCGCGCTCATGTATTATGTGAAAATTGAAAAAGTTTGAGAATACTAAAGTATGAAACAATTGCTTTGCTTATCATCGGGGTTATGCATGATGGGACCATTTTGTGTGACAAAAATGAAGCATGGTTTTGTAAGGATGAGCTTTCTTTGGCTATGTTATTTTGAGAAGACATAATTTCTTGGTTAGTATGCTTGAAGTATTATTATTTTTATGTCACTATTAAACTTTTATCTTGAATTTTTTGGATTTGAACATTCATGCCATAATAAAGAAAAATTACATTAAAAATTATGTTAAATAGCATTCCACATCAAAAATTCTGTTTTTATCATTTACTTACTCGAGGACGAGCAGGAATTAAGCTTGGGGATGCTTGATACGTCTCCAACGTATCTATAACTTTTAATTGTTCCATGATATTATATTATCCATCTAGGCTATTTTATATGCATTTACATACTATTTTATATGATTTTTGGGACTAACCTATTAACCTAGAGCTGAGTGCCAGTGCCGGTTTTTGTTTTTTTTTCTTATTTTTGAGTTTTACAGAAAAAGAATACCAAATAGAGTCCAATTGACGTGTCAATTTTTGATGATTTTTTATGGACCAAAAGAAGCCCCCAGAGTAAAATAGTTGGGCCAGAAGAGTCCCGAGCCGTCCATGAGATAGGAGGGCGAGCCCAGGGGGTAGGGCGCGCCCTCCACCCTCGTGGACGACTCGAAGACCCCCCTGACGTGAGACCGACACCAAAAATTCCTATAAATACAGAAACCTCCAGAAAATAACCTAGATCGGGAGTTCCACCGCCGCAAGCCTCTGTAGCCACCAAAAACCAATCGGGACCCTGTTTCAGCACCCTGCCGGAGGGGGGAATTTCTCTCCGGTGGCCATCTTCATCATCCCGGCGCTCTCCATGACGAGGAGGGAGTAGTTCACCCTCGGGGCTGAGGGTATGTACCAGTATCTATGTGTTTGATCTCTCTATCTCTCTCTCTCTCTCGTGTTCTTGATTCGACATGATCTTGATGTATCGCGAGCTTTGCTATTATAGTTGGATCTTATGATGTTTCTCCCCCTCTACTCTCTTGTAATGGATTGAGTTTTGCCTTTGAAGTTATCTTATTGGATTGAGTCTTTAAGGATTTGAGAACACTTGATGTTTGTCTTGCATTTGCTTATCTGTGGTGACAATGGGATATTCACGTGATCCACTTGATGTATGTTTTGGTGATCAACTTGCAGGTTCAGTGACCTTGTGAACTTATGGATAGGGGTTGGCACACGTTTTCGTCTTGACTCTCCGGTAGAAACTTTGGGGCACTCTTTGAAGTTCTTTGTGTTGGTTGAATAGATGAATCTGAGATTGTGTGATGCATATCGTATAATCATGCCCACAGATACTTGAGGTGACTTTGGAATATCTAGGTGACATTAGGGTTTTGGTTGATTTGTGTCTTAAGGTGTTATTCTAGTACGAACTCTAGGATAGATCGAACGGAAATAATAGCTTCGTGTTATTTTACTACAGACTCTGGAATAGATCGATCAGAAAGGATAACTTTGAGGTGGTTATACATGAAGGCATAATACACATGTGTGTAAATTTTTAGGGCAAAATACGTTGAAATGAGGGTTGTACAAAAAAGACAAATCTGAGGCTATTTAACACATGATACTATTCATCCTCCTAGGCCATAAATTTATCTTTTTTGCACAGGTCGTATTTCAACGTATTTCAACATGAAATTTTACACACATGTGGGTTACGTCCTTACATACACGCATATATTCTTTCAGAATTTTTTAAAACATAAAAATTTTGAATTTGATTTTTTCAAAAATAAAAGGCATCCATGAAGCTCGGCCTCCAAAACGCCATTCTCAAACTTAGGACGATATAGAGTAAGTCACCTGAGACATCCATCTCAGATGTGTTTGGTGCCAAGTGAAAATACAAAGAACAGTAGAAGAAAATCAGCATAGATGAACACTAATATTTTATCAAAAAAGGCTTTCGCCCCGCTTTATAGATAAAGCAAACCACCACAGCCAAACAGTACAACAAATGTTCACCCACACACACACACACACAGTCGCACAACATAGAGTACAAATAGTTTCTGCTGAGGGCACAACTCAACAAGCCCAAAAAAAGGAAAAACGAAGGCGGGTCAACCGCAGCAGCAACTAAGAAAGCTAATCTGGCTCGGGTGGTGGAGGAGGGAGCGGCGGTGCCAAGCGAAGACCCATCGCGCGAATGTCGGAGATGATGATGGTGATGGCGTCTCGGTCCTGATGGCGGCTAAGCGTCCGCCAGAGCTGCAAATATCCACACATTTTGAACACAACATCAGTAGCACGTCGAAGAGGAACCCGATGAATGACAAGCTTATTACGCACGGTCCAGAGCGTCCACGCAAGCACCCCAATGAGCAGACACCTAATGTGGCGGCCCATCATGGGGGAGGCCTGGACCTCAGAGAGGAGATCTGGGAAGTAGGTGTTACACCAGCAGCCACCGACAGCCTCACGGAGGCATCCCCATAGGAACTGGCAGACACGCATGAGAAGAAGATGTGATTCAAGGTTTCTTCCGTCCCACATAGGGGGAAGATGCCATCGCCCGGGCCAGAGGGATCAAGGCGCCAGGACAGCCAGTCGTGGGGCTGCGCCACGGCAGCCGGTCGTGGGGCTGCGCCAGGTCGGGCTCATGGAGAGCCACGACGTCAAGGAGCTCGTGCCACGCGGCAACCTCCGGGGGGCCAAAGGGTCGCCGGAACGCGAGACTCCCTAAGTCAATAAGGACCGTCTCGATGGAGATCCTAGGTTCGACCACAATGGAGAAGAGGTCTGGAACCTGGGGGCGAAGGGGAGATCCCTAGCCCACCGATCGAACCAAAACATCATGGACGTCCCAGCTCCGACCGAGATGGAGGTCCCAATGCGGAGGACCGGGAGCAGCTGAATGACGGACTGCCAGAACTGGGAGCCGTGTGTCCTAACGTAAAAGGCGAGGGGTTGTCCGCGCAAATATTTGCGGCTGATGATCTGCAACCACAAGCCACCATCGCCATTTGCAATGTGCCAGAGCCACCTCGTGAGGAGAGCCAGGTTCATGCGCTTGGAGGACATGATTCCGAGACCACCTTGGTCCCGGGGTTTGCAGATGTTGGTCCAGCGGACCATATGGTACTTCTGCTTGTCACCCTTGTCGGCCTAGTAGAATCGAGCCTGAACCAAACCAATGTCGTGATGTAGCGTTTCAGGGAGACTGTAGAAACTCATAATGAATAGGAGACTGGATAGGGACGAGTTGATGAGGATCGTGTGGGCCGCCTTCGATAGCCATCGGCCCTACCACGACTCGATTCGGTGCTGGAGCTTGAGCACCGAGGGCCTCAGATCAGCCTCCAATAGGCGGGAGTCACTAATGGGGATCCCTAGGTAGGTGGTTGGGAATGACCCTAGCTGACAGTTAAGGCGGTTCGCAATACTCTGGCTGCCAGAGGGTGAATATCCAAGAACCATCACCTCGCTCTTATCGAAGTTTATTTTGAGGCCTGACAGGTGTTGGAAACACAGCAGCAGGAATTTCAGGTTCGAGATATCGGCCTCCGAGCCTTGCACCATGATGATGGTGTCATCGGCATATTGGAGGAGGGACACACCTCCTCCCTCCACCAAGTGTGGGACGATGCCTAGAATGTGACCAGCGGCCTTTGCCTTATCAAGGATCGAGGCCGGGGCGTCCACCACCATGTTGAACAGGAATGGGGAAAAGGGGTCCCCCTGTCTAATCCCACATAATGTGGGGAAATAGGGCCTGATCTCCCCATTAATGTTCACCGCGGTGCGCCCAGACGTCACCATTTGCATGACTTGAGAGACCCATCGATCGTCAAACACTTTTCTGAGCAACACTTCCCGAAGGAAGGACCAACTATCCGTGTCGTAGGCCTTATGGAAGTCAATCTTCAGGAATACCGCTTTGAGGCTTTTGGACCGTGATGTCTACTACACAACGTTCTTCTTGTAGACTTTGTTGGGCCTCCAAGTGCAGAGGTTTGTAGGACAGTAGCAAATTTCCCGCAAGTGGATGACCTAAGGTTTATCAATCCGTAGGAGGCGTAGGATGAAGATGGTCTCTCTCAAGCAACCCTGCAACCAAATAACAAAGAGTCTCTTGTGTCCCCAACACACCCGATACAATGGTAAATTGTATAGGTGCACTAGTTCGGCGAAGAGATGGTGAAACAAGTGGTATATGGATAGTAGATAAAGGTATTTGTAATCTGAAATAATAAAAACAGCAAGGTATCGAATGATAAAGGTGAGCGTAAATGGTATTGCAATGCTAGCAAACAAGGCCTAGGGTTCATACTTTCACTAGTGCAAGTCCTCTCAACAATACTAACATAATTGGATCACATAACTATCCCTCAACATGCAACAAAGAGTCACTCCAAAGTCACTAATAGAGGAGAACAAACGAAGAGATTATGGTAGGGTATGAAACCACCTCAAAGTTATTCTTTCCAATCAATCCGTTGGGCTATTCCTATAAGTGTCACAAACAGCCCTAGAGTTCGTACTAGAATAACACCTTAAGACACAAATCAACCAAAACCCTAATGTCACCTAGATACTCCAATGTCACCTCAAGTATCCGTGGGTATGATTATACATATGCGTCACACAATCTCAGATTCATCTATTCAACCAACACAAAGGACCTCAAAGAGTGCCCCAAAGTTTCTACCAGAGAATCACGATGAAAACGTGTGCCAACCCCTATGCATAGGTTCATGGGCGGAACCCGCAAGTTGGTCACCAAGACATACATCAAGTGAATCACGTGGTATCCCATTGTCACCACATATACGCACGACAAGACATACATCAAGTGTTCTAAAATCTTTAAAGACTCAATCCGATAAGATAACTTCAAAGGGGAAACTCAATCCATTACAAGAGAGTAGAGGTGGGAAGAAACATCATAGGATCCAAATATAATAGCAAAGCTCGCGATACATCAAGATCGTATCACCTCAAGAACACGAGAGAGAGAGAGAGATCTGAAAGTGCGTTATATCGACTAGAGGGGGGGTGAATAGGCGATTTTTATGAAAGTCTTCAAAACGTGAGAGTTATGAAGACAAACAGTGAAGATTATGCCTATTACTATGCAGCGGAAGTTAGATTACACTAGTCCAGCCATGGTCATGTATTCAATAGAGTGAAAGCGCAGTGACAAACAGCTTCAGTGTAATAAGGATCAGGTAGGAAGAAGTTATGAAGCCAAACAGATCATACATTCATGTTCTGAAGACAAAAGATAAAGCAAGCATGCAATGGCTTCACAATGAATAACTGTAAGCGAAAGGAAGTGAAGATGAAACCAATGACACGTTGAAGACAATGATTTGTTGGACCAGTTCCAGTTGCTGTGACAACTGTACGTCTGGTTGGAGCGGCTAGGTATTTAAACCAAAGGACACACAGTCCCGGACACCCAGTCAAGGACACTTAGTCCAAGACACCCAGTCCTCACCGTTTTCTCCTTGAGCTAAGGTCACACAGACCTCGCCCAATCACTTAGGTAAGTCTTCAAGGTAGACTCCCAAACCTTCACAGACTTTGTTCACTGACAATCCACAATTTCTCTTGGATGCTCAGAACGCGACGCCTAACCGTCTGGAGGATGCACAGTCCTCAAGTGTAATAAGTCTTCAAATCACACAGACACGAAGACTTAAGTGATGCCCAATTTACTCTGGCTCTGGGTGGTTAGGGCTTTTCTCCTCGCTAGGAATTTTCTCTCAAAGGCTTCGAGGTGGGTTGCTCTCAAACGACAAAAGCCGTGCACTGAAATCTGAGCAGCCAACCGTTTAAGGTTGTGGGGGGTGGACTATTTATAGCCACTTGGCAACCCGACCTGATCTGTCCGAAATGACCCTGGGTCACTAAGGAACTGACACGTGTACCAACGGTCGGATTTCGAACTTACACGGCAACTTTACTTGGGCTACAAGTAAAGCTGACTTGTCTGACTCTGGACAAGATTTTCTCTCATAGGCTTCGCTCGAAGACATAGGATTTGAATTAGGCATCACTTCAGTCATTCTGACTGGTTCTCTTCGACCCCACTTAACAGTACGGTGGTTCCTATGACACGACATGAATGAAATAAAACTACGAAGGATCTAGGTCTTCGAGTTTCAAAAGCTTCATAGGGAGTCTTCTCATGTCATTGTCTTCAATATGAATATCTTCATAAACCACCATTGTCTTCAATGTCTTCGTACATTTTTAGGGGTCATCTCTGGTAGTAAAACCGAATCAATGAGGGACTTCTACCTGTGTTTTCCTGCAATTCTCACAAACACATTAGTCCCTCAACTAGGTTTGTCGTCAATACTCCAAAACCAACTAGGGGTGGCACTAGATGCACTTACAATCTCCCCGTTTTTGGTGATTGATGACAAACTAGTTGAAGTTTTCAAAGGGAAACATAATTTGTGAAATTGTAAAAGAATTGTCTTCATAAGTTGCAAGGGCTCCCCCTGAAGATGTGCATATAAGTAATTTGCTTCTTGAATGCAAATGCACATGGCAGGTTGTACTTGTGGAGATCCACTTCAACTTATGACAATCCACTATGCATGTGAAAGTATATGAAGATAATGACATGCATAATGGAAAATGGACGTCTGCAGAATGAGATGAGTGCGGAATTTATCTTCGCAAACCGGAGTGACAAACAGGTAGCAGACGACCATCAGGGCTAAGTGTTACAACTCAATGAAGCAAATGTAGCAAAAAAAAACGGGAGTTGTAAGCACGAAGCAAAATGTAGCAAAATATGAAGGCACCCGCCCATAGTGACCCGCTTGAAGACTATAACCATCATATGCTTCTCCCCCTTTTGTCAGTGATGACCAAAAAGGTTTGAAGACATAGAGGTTTCTACGCGTTCCCAGGCGCAGCAGGGTCGGTGGAGTTGTTTGGCGGTGGTGCAGATGAGCTTGGTGCAGATTCGACGCGCGTTGAAGCAGGTGGAGATGATGTCGCATCGTCTTCTTCTTCAATAATCCAGGCAGACACGGTGGCAGCAGAAGAAGAGAACTCTGACTCTTCAAGTGATGGTGTGCTGCGCATCACCGCTCTTCTTGGAGGCGTGGAGTCAAATTTGAAGTGCTCTGTGAAGCCATCCTCATGCAGTTCAGCTTCAGGGCACATCATGGTGAGGCCCTTCCAAGTGCGGCGACAGGTCTCGTGTGTGACAAATGCATTCTTGGTTGCCATATTTCTGATGCGATTGACGTCTTGCATGATGCTTCTCATCTGCCTCTTGAGCCAGTCGTGATGCCTATCTTGCTTTTGGTGAAGAGCCACAAGAAGCTCTCTGTCATTGAGTGCACGAGCGCGCTTCTTGGGTCTCTTTGCAGCTGTGCTGTTGGTGGCTTCAGTTGATGCAGGGGCACGTGTGGTGCCAGCGATTGGATACACTCGGGAGAGAGCTTCAACACCTTCAATATTTTGAGTGAAGCTCTGGTGTTCTGCATTCTGAAGACTTAGTGGTTGCTTGGCCGGCTCTGGATATATTGCTTCAGCAGATGTGTCCACATCTGGCAAAAATATCCTATGATTGCGGGCTGAGGGTTGATAGGAGATTGCAGAGTGAAGCTTGATCAGCCTCATAACCCAAGGAGCATAAAACTTTAATCCAAACAGTTCTGAAGCAGACGCTGCAAATTGACGGATGAAGAGATCCTGTGCATTGAAGCATTTGCCATGAAGAATGCAGAAGATGAGAGTCTTCATTGCACCATCAATCGTTGCATATCGAGAGTGTCCCTTGATTGGCCAGAGAGTCCGCCTTATGATGTGATATATTGTTCTGGGCAGGTACTCTAAGTCTTCAACGAAGAACCTAGTTGGATAGGGTGCATTTGGAGGAAATGGCTTCATCATTGAGAGCATCTGACTCATATCTGGCTCTGGCTCAGGACGCTGAAATATGCTCTCAATTGCTTCAGCATGGAGTTGGCACCCTTCTTCAAAGAATTCGCCAGGAGTGGGAAGGCCGGTAAGCTCAATTAGGTCGAAAGCATTGGCTTCATGATGGATATTGCCTGTCATCCACTCCAGGATCCATGTCTTCAGATCTCTGTTATAGCCTTTGATATGCAAAGTGGCATAGAACTGGAGCAGAAGCTCTTCGTTCCAGTGCTCTTCGTCGGTGATAAATGGCAGCAAACCCACTTGCTTGAAGCAATCCAGTGCTTCTTCCAGACCAGGCAGACCTGCAACAGCTTCAACCTCAAGGCGCTTGTGAGGAAAGATGCGGCCTTGGTTGTAGAGGATGCATGAATAATAGCTGCGCTGTTGATGGCTCCAGAACCTATCTTATACAATCCGTTCCCTTGAATAAGGGTTCTTGGAGCGGTCGAAAAACGTGTTATCTGCCCTGAAGCCGTTGATGTTGAAGGAACCAGGAGCTGATGCAGGACCTGGGAACCTTGGTAGTCGTGGGATCGGCTTCTGGACTTGGGGCCTGTGCGCAATATGATAGTTGAATTGTGGTCCGGCAGCAGACTCAGGCACAGAATGTTCAGGAGCAGTAGCTTCGGTGTCTTCTGAAGCTGTTGTTGGGGAGGGCTCCACATTTGCTTCGGCGTTGTTTGTGGCAGCCTCAACATTTTCAGCTTCAGACACGTTCTCCTTGAGAACTGCTTCTTGTTGGTGCGGGGGAGTTGGAGCTTGTGGTATTTCTGCTTGCTCTTCGGCTGATGCAGCCGGAATGTCTTCAGCAGCCTGAGCCCTTGGCCCTTTGCGAAGCCTATGGAGTGTAGGCGCTGGTGGAGTTGCAGTGGGTTGGGGCTCATCTTCCTCCTGTGGGCGATCTGCCCACGACGCATTTTGTGTGATTGGCGTCAATGGACGACCAATACTGATCTGTTCGCTTGTCTCCAGCTGAGGAAGGGCTGCATCACCTTGCACATTGTCTTGGGGACCAATGTCTTCAGCAGCATTGGGGTTGGCTGCTGGAATGTCTTCAGCGTGCGGAGCCTCTATGTAAGCAGGCTCATGCACTGTCAACTGACGATCTGCGTCAGGATAGCGGACGCAGAGGGGTTCAACTATCAGGGGCTCTGTGGGAGCAGCCCGAGATTTCTTGGTCTTGCGCTTCTTGATGATGGGTTCAGAAGGAGAGGCTTCAGAATGTTTTCTCTTCTTAGCTTCAGCCTCTGCAGTCCGTGTCTTCTTGTGCTGTGAGGCGGTTGATCAACTCTTTGGCTTCGAGCCAGTCATTGCAGCGGGGAAGACAATCGGAGCATCAGGTTCTGACCTTGGCGCTTCAGGTTCGGGCACAGCCGCCTTCTTTTTCTTCTTCGCGGCCATCCTGGGGTCAATGCCGGGACGCCCAAGTGCCTTGCGCTTTTCTGCCTCATTGTAGGCTTGCACGCAGCGATCAGCCAAAGTCTTCATGCGTTCTCGCGAGCCTTGAGCTTCGGCACGCGTCTTCAGGAAGTTTTCTTTCAGCTCGTGCAACATGATCTTGAAGTTTTTCACTTCTTGCACACTGAGCTTGGCCACGTGCTTCTTGAACTGAGCCTTTTCATGATCAATTTTCTGCTTCAGTTCTACAATTCGCTGGGCTATTGCAAGTTCTGAAGCGATTGCACCTTGAAAGGCAACGCTGAGGCCTATGGGTAGCTGCAGATCATTGAAGCTTATGTCTGGTGTGTCAAACCATTCATCGATAAAGTTGTGGATGATGGCGACATCAAACAGAGGCAGATTGTTAAAGATTTCAGCCTCCTCCTTGCTCTTGATGAGCTGCTCAAGAGCATCATCTCCAAGATCTTCATCGCTTGAGAGATCAATGGCTTCGCAGCGCAGAATGTCAGCAGCTGTGAGCTCTTTGCCTGTGTGTGGCTGAGGCTTCTTGGCTTTTTGGGGCTTGGACACTCGTGATAAGCCTTCTGACTGCACACTGGCTTCAGGAGGTGCAGTTGCTAAAGGCTTCACTCTTGCGATCTTGGGAGAAGCGGCTGGCTTTGAAGCTTTTGGAGCTTTTGGCTTCTTCTGCTTTGGCTTCAGAGCAGCAGGGGCATCATCTGACTCAGTATCTGCTGGAGGGTCATTCACCGCAGTCCCTTGGACTAGGATGCGAGTGATGAGGCCTGCAAGATTGGCATACGGCCCGATGATATTGGGATCGGCGTTGCGTGTGCCATCTGCCCTTGGTGAGGAGGGACCAGGGTTGAAGTCAAGCCCAAATTTCTTCTTGTTTATCTTCGCTGACTGTTGTGCAAACTGAAAGTTGCGCTTGAAGAGATTATCATCGCGGCACCAGAGAAGTGATGACAGATGTGCCTCAGCTGGCTGTGGTCCTCTCACCATGCATGGATAGAAGCCTTGAGCAATGGCTTCGTCTCTGGACCTGGGTATGAGATTTTTGTATAATACATCTCCCCACGGTCTCTTGATGGCGCACTTCTCCGCATATTCCTGAGTGACGAAGCGGTAGTGGAACCATTGCTCTGCCCAATATCTTCGAATCCATTGGATTCGTGTCTTGCGCTGACCATAGCTTTCTTCAGGATCAGTTTTGTACATCTCTGCCAATTCATCAGGCAGATCTTTGGACGTTCCACCACGTCGCTGTCTGCCTCCCTTCCTTGCTGCTGTTTCTGAAGCCATGAATAACTTGGAAGGCTTCAAGATGTTCAAAGGCTTCAAAGGCTTCCTTTTGCAAGAACTGGCTTCAGGCGAGTTGATGTGATGCTGCAAGTACTCTGCAAATGAATGCAGACTATGAGAACCAAAGGATTCTCCCACGGACATGTACCTATGACAGCATTAAGGTGCGAGGGAAGGGGAAGAGGTCATATGCATTCTCAGAAGATTTTGAAGATAAATCGGTTTAGAAGACATTGACCTCATTATACGAAGACATTCACTTATAGATAAGAAGTTGGTTCCAGATTTGTACGAACCCATAGATCAGTACAAGTGAGGAATCTAACTACTTTATGAAGCACAAGTGAATATACTAGGCATGTTATGAGATGCAGCGAGAGATTTAACTGGTGTGAAGAGAAACTTCTTATGGCAGAAAGTGACTGAACTGTAGGATCAAAAGAAGCTGTAAAAAGAGGTTTTATTTACCACACTTGGAACTGCTAGACGAAGTGAGATTTGAGGCCAAGCAGTTCGATCCTCCGTGCCCTAACTTGGCGACGGAAGACACCTACGGCGACGGCGGAGAGAGCGATGTCCGCTGTCGACGTGAAAACGGCGTCGGAGAGGTTGCGGCAGTGAAGCGCTTCGTCGCCGGCGTCGTCGAGTGCTAGCGGTGGCGCTAGGGTTCGTGCGAGGGTGGAAGAAGGAGATAATGACCGCAGTGAATCGTGTATTTATAGGGATAGAGGCGGCACTGCGCTATTACGCAGGTACCCCTGGCGGTTCGCATTTGAGGCACGCGTGGCCAGTTAGAGGAAGATTGGGATTTGTTCCATGTCCCACGCACGCCTAAATTGTCGGGCGGTCGTTCCTTCTTCTCCGGATCTTATGTGGAGGAATGAGCATTAAAAACGGACTTTTATGGTTGTCACTATGTCTTCAGCTGACAAGGACACAGTGAAGACATTTGACAGTTTCAACAGAATGCATATGACTTGGAGAGATAGAGTTTGAGATAGAAAGCATAGAGAGGTTAGGGTCCGATCACATTCACTTAGTTCAAGAGATTCAACCAAGAAGACATAGCTATAAGTGAATGATGTAGAGGACAGAACATCAGTACATATATATCCATATAATCAACGCAGTGAAGATAATCATGAAGACATATTGAGAATGAAACCAAACCAATTGTGAAGACATTGAGAGGTAACGCCATGAGAGAAACGCTTCAAAATGGAACGTTTGGTGGTGGCGTTACCCACCGTATAGGAAGTATTAGACCCAGACACGGCGCACAATTATCGTGGCGCTCCGAAGTCAAATTTCACATTAATGTATTCACACTTAGAATGTATGTCTTCATTGTTTGAAGATATACGCTACTTCGTGTGTTGCACATCTAAGTCATCAATATGCTTAAGTGTTAGGATGTGTGCCTGATCACAGGACATTTGAGGATTCCAAGATATTTAGCTCACACCGTAACTTGCAAAATCTCTTCTCATCCAAGGGCTTTGTGAAGATATCTGCCAATTGCTCTTCAGTGTTGACGTGTATGATATCAATGTCTTCCTTCACAACATGATCTCTGAGAAAGTGATGACGAATTTCAATGTGCTTTGTCTTCGAGTGCTGAACTGGGTTGTTGGCAATCTTGATGGCGCTTTCGTTGTCGCAGTAAAGTGGCACTTGCTTCAGATGAATGCCATAATCCTTGAGTGTTTGCTTCATCCACAGAAGCTGAGCGCAGCAAGATCCAGCAGCAATGTATTCAGATTCAGCAGTGGAGAGTGATACACAGTTCTGCTTCTTTGAAGACCAACATACAAGTGATCGTCCCAGAAAATGACATGTGCCTGATGTAGATTTGCGATCAACTTTGTCACCAGCATAATCAGCATCCGAAAATCCAACCAGATCAAACTCTGAGCCCTTTGGATACCATAATCCTAGAGTTGGGGTGTGAGCCAAATATCGAAGAATTCGCTTCACAGCTAAGTGATGCGACTCCTTTGGTGCCGCTTGAAATCGAGCACACATGCAAACACTAAGCATGATATCTGGCCTAGATGCACATAAATAAAGCAAAGACCCAATCATGGAGCGGTATACCTTTTGATCGAACTCTTTACCATTGTCGTCGGGACCCAGATGATGCTTGGCTGGCATTGGTGTTGTGAAGCCTTTGCAGTCTTGCATACCGAACTTCTTCAGGCACTCTTTAAGATATTTCTCTTGTGATATGAAGATGCCGTTGCGTTGTTGCCGTATTTGAAGACCGAGAAAGAACTTCAGCTCCCCCATCATGGACATATGATATTGCTCTTGCATCATATATCCAAACTCTTCACTATACTTCTGATTGGTGCAGCCGAAGATAATGTCATCCACATATATTTGGCACACAAACAGTTCACCATCATATGTCTTCGTGAAAAGAGTGGGATCCAGGGAACCAGGTATGAAGCCTTTGCTCTTCAGAAAGTACTTGAGTGTATCATACCAGGCCCTGGGGGCTTGTTTGAGGCCATACAGTGCCTTGTTGAGCTTGTATACCATATCAGGATGTTTTGGATTTTCAAAGCCAGGTGGTTGTGCAACATACACTTCTTCTTCAATCTTGCCATTGAGAAAGGCACTTTTCACATCCATCTGATAGAGAAGTATGTTATGATGATTTGCATAGGCCAGCAGTATGCGTATGGCTTCAAGCCTAGCCACAGGAGCAAATGTTTCATCGAAGTCAATGCCCTCCACTTGAGTATATCCTTGAGCAACTAGACGAGCTTTGTTTCTGACAACTTGACCATGCTCATCTTGCTTGTTGCGGTATATCCATTTGGTGCCTATTATGTTGTGCTTCCGTGGATCAGGACGCTTAACCAGTTCCCATACATTATTCAGCTCAAACTGTTGAAGCTCTTCTTGCATAGCTTGAATCCATTCAGGTTCCATGAAGGCTTCTTCAACTTTCTTGGGTTCTGATATTGAGACGAATGCGAAATGCCCACAGAAGTTTGTTAGCTGAGTTGCCCTTGAACGAGTGAGTGGACCAGGTGCATTGATGCTGTCCAGTATTTTGTCAATTTGTACTTCATTTGCAACACGAGGGTGTGTGGGGCGAAGACTTTGCTCTTGCTGATCTATGTGGTCATTTGAAGGTATATCTTCAGGCTGAGCATTGTCTTCATGTGGATCAGGTGCAGAGATGATAAGTTCTTCTTCAGGTTGAGCTTCAGAAGGTACAATTTCTCCAGTTCCCATAAGCTTGATTGATTCATTTGCTGGAACTTCATCTAGCACATTTGGCAATTGCTCTCTTTGTGATTCATTGGTTTCATCAAACCGCACATCCACTGTTTCAACCACTTTGTAGTGGAAGAGATTGAAGACTCTGTAGGAGTGTGAATCCTTTCCATATCCAAGCATGAAGCCCTCATGTGCTTTTGGTGCAAACTTTGAGGTGTGGTGTGGGTCCTTGATCTAGCATTTTGCGCCAAATACTCTGAAGTAACTGACATTTGGCTTCTTGCCAGTTAGGAGTTCATAAGATGTCTTGTTCAGGAGCTTGTGAAGATAAACACGATTGATTGTATGGCATGCAGTATCAATGGCTTCAGTCCAGAATTTTCTTGGAGTCTTGTATTCATCTAGCATTGTTCTGGCCATCTCAATGAGTATTCTGTTCTTGCGTTCGACGACGCCATTCTGCTGTGGCGTGTATGGAGCTGAGAATTCATGTGTGATGCCCAAGGTATCCAGATATGCATCAAGGCCAGTGTTCTTGAATTCAGTGCCATTGTCACTTCTGATGTGCTTTATCTTGGCGCCAAAATTGTTCATAGCTCGATTTGCGAAGCGTCTGAAGACATCCTGCACTTCAGTCTTGTAAAGGATTATGTGCACCCAAGTATATCTAGAATAATCATCAACAATTACGGAGCCATAGAGGCATGCAGAAGTAGTAAAAGTTGAGTAGTGAGTGGGACCGAAAAGATCCATGTGAAGCAGTTCGAAGGGTTGAGTAGTGGTCATGATTGTCTTCGAAGTATGTTTTGCCCTCGTCATCTTTCCTGCTTCACAGGCACCGCATAAGTGATCTTTCTTGAACTTGACGCCTTCGATGCCTATGACGTGCTTTTT
The DNA here is from genome assembly GCF_056163025.1 of Triticum urartu. Lineage (NCBI taxonomy): Eukaryota > Viridiplantae > Streptophyta > Magnoliopsida > Poales > Poaceae > Triticum > Triticum urartu. The sequence goes on from NC_141875.1 coordinate 565,204,384, forward strand.
CTTCGCAAGGGTGTGGAGGTTCCTCATGCCAGCATGCCCAAGCCTTCGATGCCAAAGCCAGCATTCTGAAGCTTTTGCAAGAAGACATACTGCAAGTTGTGGTCCTGCTGAGAAATCTACCACATACAAATCACCTTTCCTATACCCTTCAAACACTAGAGATTTGTCAGATTCCATTAGCACCAGGCAGCGATATTTGCCAAACATTACAATCATATTCAAATCGCAAAGCATTGAGACAGACATTAAGTTGAAGCCAAGGGATTCAACAAGCATGACTTTATCCATGTGTTGATCCTTTGAGATTGCAACTCTACCTAGACCTAATACCTTACTTTTACCAGTGTCAGCGAATGTAATGTGGCTCTTGTCGGATGGACGTAAAGTTGAGTCCATAAGAAGGCTTCTTCTGCCAGTCATGTGATTTGTACACCCACTGTCAATAATCCATTATGAAGACTTTGAAGTCGCTGGTATCGTACCCTACAGTGCAGTTAGGGGGATAGGCTTCACGAAGAGTGTTGTGAAGCATAAACATTTGACGAACCAGTGGGTTATGAAAACTTAGATCCAGATTAGGACTAATGGGGAGAGTAGCATGCGATTCAGGAACGAAGTACATAATGATGCCATTTGGGCATTTTATCTTGCGCCCCACAAGATTTTTATGGTCCCCAGCAATAGCATCAGAAGATTTTGTTTTTGTGCTGGAGACCTTTCCCTGCAAAGGAGAGTTAAGCTTTCTTAACCACCCACATCTTCAAGGGTGGCTTAGAAGCTATAAGTCTAAGTGCAGCATCTGAGAATTTTGGCTTTGAAACCTTAGCAAACAGTCTAGCAGGTGGACAATAATACTCATAGGAATAAGCAGAATAATTTTTGGTCATATGAACATGACGGTTCGATGAACCACTCTCATATTCATATGCCTGAGTATGGTTCCCCTGCAAAACATTTGCGTTAGTGCGACTCAGGTGAGTCCCCTGTTTGTATGAAGCATTTGGACCATATGAAGCCTTTGGTCTGAGGTTTGTCTTCTTCAAGTGAGGTGTCATGAAGACATTCACAGGAAGATTTTCCAGACATGTTTTCGGAACCCAGATCTTCTTCATAGGCGGTCCATTCCTGCAGTTAGTACCAATGTACCTGGCAAACACTTCATCATTCTGATTCTTAAACAGTTTATAGTTTGCATCAAAGGATTCATCAATGATAATTGGGTTAGCACAAGTGAAGCTAGACAGATTGGATGGATCTGCTAAGGATTCCTTTGCAGCAACCCATGTGGTTTTGGGGTACTGCTCAGGTTTCCAGTAAGACCCATCTGCATTAATTTTCCTCACGAACCCAACACCCTCTTTCCTAGGGTTTCGGTTCAGAATCTGCTTCTTAAGGACATCACATAATGTCTGATGCCCTTTCAGACTTTTGTACATCCCTGTTTCAAGCAATGTCTTCAACCTAGCATTCTCATCAGCAATAGCAGTGGTATCCTCAGCAGAGGGGTTAGTTACCACATCAACAGTTGAAGATATTGAAACAGTAGTAGCAGTGGAACATTCAGCAACAGAAGCAGCATTATCACGCTCAATGCATTTAAGACATGGTGGTTCAAATCCTTCCTGAGTGGGACTGATCTGTTCAGCGCGAAGTGACTCGTTTTCCTTTTGAAGATCTTCATGAGCCACCCTCAATTTCTCAAGTTCTTGCTTCCTTTGAAGATAATCATAGGAAAGCTTTTCATGAGTTGTTGAGAGAGTATCATGACGATCTTCAAGTTCCTGATACTTAACGTGAAGGTTTTTTATGTCTTCAATTAAGGATTCAGATCGAGTCATTTCAGCACCCAACAGATCATCGCTTCTGTCTAACAATTTTTGAATATGTTCCATAGCTTTCTGTTGTTCAGTTGCAATTTTAGCAAGTGTTTTGTAGCTAGGTTTTGAATCACATTCAGAGTCATCGTCACTAGATGTTTCATAGCGAGTTGTGCGTGTGTTTACCTTGGCACCGCGTGCCATGAAACAGTAGGTAGGAGTGGAGTCGTTCTTGTCATTTGCGTCAGTGTCGGTGATGCAGTCATTGTCTTCAGTATTGAAGATGGACTTGGCGATGTATGCTGTAGCCAGACTCGCAATGCCAGAATCAGACTCCTCCTCAGACTCCACCTCTGCCTCCTCAGATGCGGATTCCTCCTCTGAATCCATCTCCTTGCCTACAAACGCACGCGCCTTGCCAGATGAGCTCTTCTTGTGTGATGAAGACTTTGATGAAGACTTGGAAGAAGACTTTGAGTGTTTCTTCTTCTTCTTGTTGTCAGAATCATATTCCTTGCTCTTCTTCTTCCTTCTGTTCTCATTGTCCCACTGTGGACACTCAGAGATGAAGTGCCCAGTTTTCTTGCACTTGTGACATGTTTTCTTCTTGTAGTCATGAGCAGAAGCTTCATCATTCCTTGAGCTTGATCGTGAAGATTTTCTGAAGCCTTTCTTCTTGGTGAATTTTTGAAACTTCTTCACTAGCATTGCAAGTTCTCTTCCAATGTCTTCAGGATCATCAGAACTGCAGTCAGATTCTTCTTCAGATGAGGAGACAGCTTTTGCCTTCAAGGCGCGAGTTCGCCCATAGTTTGGACCGTAGATATCTCTTTTCTCAGAAAGCTGAAACTCATGTGTGTTGAGCCTCTCAAGTATGTCAGACGGATCGAGTGTCTTGAAATCAGGACGTTCTTGAATCATCAGGGCCAGAATGTCAAACGAACTATCAAGTGATCTCAGCAGCGTCTTGACGATTTCATGTTTGGTGATCTCAGTAGCGCCGAGGGCTTGAAGCTCATTTGTGATGTCAGTGAGCCGATCAAAGGTGTGCTGGACATTCTCATTGTCATTTCGTTTGAAGCGGTTGAAGAGATTGCGAAGGACATTGATTCTTTGATCTCTCTGGGTTGATATGCCTTCATTAACTTTGGAGAGCCAATCCCAGACCAGTTTGGATGTCTTCAAGGCACTCACACGGCCATATTGTCCTTTGGTCAGATGACCACAGATGATATTCTTGGCAGTGGAGTCCAGTTGAACGAACTTCTTGACATCAGCAGCAGTGACACCTTCTCCAGCCTTGGGAACGCCGTTTTCGACGACATACCATAGGTCGACGTCAATGGCTTCAAGATGCATGCGCATCTTATTCTTCCAGTAGGGATATTCAGTTCCATCGAAGACGGGACAAGCAGCGGAGACTTTGATTATCCCTGCAGTCGACATAGCTAAAACTCCAGGTGGTTAAACCGAATCACACAGAACAAGGGAGCACCTTGCTCTGATACCAATTGAAAGTGCGTTATATCGACTAGAGGGGGGGTGAATAGGCGATTTTTATGAAAGTCTTCAAAACGTGAGAGTTATGAAGACAAACAGTGAAGATTAGGCCTATTACTATGCAGCGGAAGTTAGATTACACTAGTCCAGCCATGGTCATGTATTCAATAGAGTGAAAGCGCAGTGACAAACAGCTTCAGTGTAATAAGGATTAGGTAGGAAGAAGTTATGAAGCCAAACAGATCATACATTCATGTTGTGAAGACAAAAGATAAAGCAAGCATGCAATGGCTTCACAATGAATAACTGTAAGCGAAAGGAAGTGAAGATGAAACCAGTGACACGTTGAAGACAATGATTTGTTGGACCAGTTCTAGTTGCTGTGACAACTGTACGTCTGGTTGGAGCGGCTAGGTATTTAAACCGAAGGACACACAGTCCCGGACACCCAGTCAAGGACACTTAGTCCAAGACACCCAGTCCTCACCGTTTTCTCCTTGAGCTAAGGTCACACAGACCTCGCCCAATCACTTAGGTAAGTCTTCAAGGTAGACTCCCAAACCTTCACAGACTTTGTTCACTGACAATCCACAATTTCTCTTGGATGCTCAGAACGCGACGCCTAACCGTCTGGAGGATGCACAGTCCTCAAGTGTAATAAGTCTTCAAATCACACAGACACGAAGACTTAAGTGATGCCCAATTTACTCTGGCTCTGGGTGGTTAGGGCTTTTCTCCTCGCTAGGAATTTTCTCTCAAAGGCTTCGAGGTGGGTTGCTCTCAAACGACAAAAGCCGTGCACTGAAATCTGAGCAGCCAACCGTTTAAGGTTGTGGGGGGTGGACTATTTATAGCCACTTGGCAACCCGACCTGATCTGTCCGAAATGACCCTGGGTCACTAAGGAACTGACACGTGTACCAACGGTCGGATTTCGAACTCACACGGCAACTTTACTTGGGCTACAAGTAAAGCTGACTTGTCTGACTCTGGACAAGATTTTCTCTCATAGGCTTCGCTCGAAGACATAGGATTTGAATTAGGCATCACTTCAGTCATTCTGACTGGTTCTCTTCGACCCCACTTAACAGTACGGTGGTTCCTATGACACGACATGAATGAAATAAAACTACGAAGGATCTAGGTCTTCGAGTTTCAAAAGCTTCATAGGGAGTCTTCTCATGTCATTGTCTTCAATATGAATATCTTCATAAACCACCATTGTCTTCAATGTCTTCGTACATTTTTAGGGGTCATCTCTGGTAGTAAAACCGAATCAATGAGGGACTTCTACCTGTGTTTTCCTGCAATTCTCACAAACACATTAGTCCCTCAACTAGGTTTGTCGTCAATACTCCAAAACCAACTAGGGGTGGCACTAGATGCACTTACAAGATCAAACACATAGCTACTGGTACATACCCTCAGCCCCGAGGGAGAACTACTCCCTCCTCGTCATGGAGAGCACCGGGATGATGAAGATGGACACCAGAGAGAGATTGCCCCCTCCGGCAGGGTGCCAAAACGGGTCTAGATTGGCTTTCGGTGGCTACGGAGGCTTCTGGCGGCGGAACTCCCGATCTATTGTGCCCACGGATGTTTTTAGGGTATATGGAGATATATAGGCGGAAGAAGTACGTCAGGGGGGCCACGAGGGGCTCACGAGGGTGGAGGGGGTGCCCAGGGGGGGTGGGCGCGCCCCCTGCCTCGTGACCTCCTCGTAGATCCCCCGACGTGCACTCCAAGTGTTCTGGGCTTCTTTCCTTCCAAAAATGAGTTCCGTGAAGTTTCAGGTCAATTGGACTCCGTTTGATTTTCCTTTTCTTCGAAACCCTAAAACAGGGTAAAAACAGAAACTGGCACTGGGTTCTGGGTTAATAGGTTAGTCCCAAAAATGGTATAAAAGTGTACAATAAAGCCCATAAACATTCAAAACAGTAGATAATATAGCATGGAGCAATCAAAAAATATAGATACGTTGGAGACGTATCAGACCGGACCTCGTGTAGGACTTCGTGGAAGACAAGGACCCCCATCCAAGATATACCGGCCTTGAATGAAGGTGGATTGATCCGAGTGAGTGATGCGGTCAGCTAAAGGGGCCACCTTATTGGCGTACCCCTTTGCGAGAATGCGGAATATCACATTGATCATCGTGATAGGATGGAACTGGTGAATGTCCGAAGTGCCGGGCACCTTGGGAATCAAGGTGATAATCCCGTAGTTGAGGAGCTGGTGGTCGATGGAGCTCACATAGAACTCCTCAAAGAGGGCCATGACCTCCTGTTTTATGGCGGGCCAGAAAGTCTGGAAGAACTTAACCGACAAACCGTCGGGGCCTCGGGCGGACGAAGGATTCATTCCTTTAATCACAAGCCAAACTTCCTCCTCGGAGAACGGGGCCGTGAGGGCAGCATTTTTGGTGGCCGAGATGCACTGGGAACCCACCCAGAAGTGGGGTGCAAGTGCCAAGCCTCCCTCCCTGAGTGGGGGCGGAGAAAAAGGCTTTATAAAAGCCGTCAACATGAGACCTAATGTCGGCCGGACGCTGCAGGAGGGTCTCCCCATCCCACAGAAAGGGTGTTACGCCATCGCCGATCATTGGCGGTCACTTGTAAGTATGCGGTGTTAGCGTCCCCCTTGAGGACCCATTTTTGGGTGCCCCGAAGGCGCCAATAGGAATCCTCGTTGGTGTAGATGACCGTAAGCTGGTCCTCAAGGTCGTAACGCTGCATCCACTCATCAGATGATAAACCCACCGAGTCCGCCTGGAGGTCCAGGGCCTGGATGGAGGCAAGAAGGGCCTCAAAGGTGACATCCTTGACACCCGACAGGATGCCACCTAAGTGCCCGACGATCCCACTAGAAGGGAGCCACTGCCAGGCAAATAAGTGAGTGCTCAGCCGCTTGATACGTCTCCAATGTATCTATAATTTTTTATTGTTCCATGCTATTATATTATCCATCTACGATGTTTTATATGCATTTATATGCTATTTTATATGATTTTTGGGACTAACCTATTAACCTAGAGCCCAGTACCAGTTTCTGTTTTTCCTTGTTTTTGAGTTTTACAGAAAAGGAATACCAAATAGAGTCCATTGACGTGCCAATTTTTGATGATTATTTATGGACCAAAAGAAGCCCCTGGAGTAAAATAGTTGGGCCAGAAGAGTCCCGAGCCATCCACGAGATAGGAGGGCGAGCCCAGGGGGGTAGGGCGCGCCCTCCACCCTCGTGGGCGACTCGGAGACCCCCCTGACGTGAGACCGGCGCCAAAAATTCCTATAAATACAGAAACCTCTAGAAAATTACCTAGATCGGGAGTTCTGCCGCCGCAAGCCTTTGTAGCCACCAAAAAAACCAATTGGGACCCTGTTCCGGCACCCTGCCGGAGGGGGGGCGAATCCCTCTCCGATGGCCATCTTCATCATCCCGGCGCTCTCCATGACGAGGAGGGAGTAGTTCACCCTCGAGGCTGAGGGTATGTACCAGTATCTATGTGTTTGATCTCTCTCTCTCTCTCTCTCTCTCGTGTTCTTGATTTGGCACGATCTTGATGTATCGCGAGCTTTGCTATTATAGTTGGATCTTATGATGTTTCTCCCCCTCTACTCTGTTGTAATGGATTGAGTTTTCCCTTTGAAATTATCTTATTGCATTGAGTCTTAAAGGATTTGAGAACACTTGATGTATGTCTTGCATGTGCTTATCCGTGGTGACAATGGGATATTCACGTGATCTACTTGATTTATGTTTTGGTGATCAACTTGCGGGTTCAGTGACCTTGTGAACTTATGCATAGGGGTTGGCACACGTTTTCGTCTTGACTCTCCGGTAGAAACTTTGGGTCACTTGTTGAAGTTCTTTGTGTTGGTTGAATAGATGAATTTGAGACTGTGTGATGCATATCATATAATCATACCCACGGATACTTGAGGTGACTTTGGAGTATCTAGGTGACATTAGGGTTTTGGTTGATTTGTGTCTTAAGGTGTTATTCTAGTACGAACTCTAGGATAGATCGAATGGAAAGAATAGCTTCGTGTTATTTTACTACAGACTCTTGAATAGATCGATCAGAAAGGATAACTTTGAGGTGGTTTCGTACCATACAATAATCTCTTCGTTTGTTCTCCGCTATTAGTGACTTTGGAGTGACTCTTTGTTGCATGTTGAGGGACAGTTATATGATTCAATTATGTTATTATTGTTGAGAGAACTTGCACTAGTGAAAGTATGAACCCTAGGCCTTGTTTCAACTCATTGCGATACCGTTTGTGCTCACTTTTATTGTTCGTCACCTTGCTGTTTTTATATTTTCAGATTACAAAAACCTATATCTACCATCCATATTGCACTTGTATTACCATCTCTTCGCCGAACTAGTGCACCCATACAATTTACTATTGTATTGGGTGTGTTGGGGACACAAGAGACTCTTTGTTATTTGGTTGCAGGGTTGTTTGAGAGAGACCATCTTCATCCTACGCCTCCCACGGATTGATAAACCTTAGGTCATCCACTTGAGGGAAATTTCCTACTGTCCTACAAACCTCTGCACTTGGAGGCCCAACAACGTCTACAAGAAGAAGGTTGTAGAGTAGACATCACCGCTCAAGCTTAGACAAGGTGAAATCAGTTCGCATGGTCTCTTGGATTGGTACTATGTCATCCGCTCATCGCGCATGTACTCTATGAGTTGGCGGCGCCGACCATCCTGGCCGAAACCGCGAATGTTCCAGAAGAGGGTCCACATCAAGCCTCCTTGGGGGCTGCTTGACCCTAGGACACGGGAGGCGCTTTGAGAACCAAGGTATCAATCCAGTAGGAGGCCACACTCAAGTCCCTTGCACCTACACAAACAAATAAGAACCTTGCAACCAACGCGATAAAGGGGTTGTCAATCCCTTCACGGCCACTTGCAAAAGTGAGATCTGATAGAGAAGATAAGATAATATTTTTGGTATTTTTATGATAAAGGCTAAAAGTAAAGAAAGCAAAATAAACGGCGCAAGAAATAGCTTGTTGACGGAAGATTAATATGATGGAAAATAGACCCGGGGGCCATAGGTTTCACTAGTGGCTTCTCTCGAGATAGCATAAGTATTACGGTGGGTAAACAAATTACTATCGAGCAATTGATAGAATTGAGCATAGTTATGAGAATATCTAGGTATGATCATGTATATAGGCATCACGTCTGTGACAAGTAGACCGACTCCTGCCTGCATCTACTACTATTACTCCACACATCGACCGCTATGCAACATGCATCTAGAGTATTAAGGTCATAAGAATGGAGTAACGCTTTAAGCAAGATGGCATGATGTAGATGGATAAACTCATGCAATATGATATAAAACCCATCTTTTTATCCTCGATGGCAACAATACAATACGTGCCGTTTCCCCTACTGTCACTGGGATCGAGCACCGCAAGATTCAACCCAAAGCTAAGCACTTCTCCCATTGCAAGGAAGATCAATCTAGTAGGCCAAACCAAACTGATAATTCGAAGAGACTTGCAAAGATAACCAATCATACATAAAAGAATTCAGAGAAGATTCAAATATTTTTCATAGATAATCTTGATCATAAACCCACAATTCATCGGATCTCGACAAACACACCGCAAAAGAAGATTACATCGAATAGATCTCCAAGAGAATTGAGGAGAACTTTGTATTGAGATCCAAAGAGAGAGAAGAAGCCATCTAGCTAATAACTATGGACCCAAAGGTCTAAGGTAAACTACTCACACATCATCGGAGAGGCTATGGTGTTGATGTAGAAGCCCTCCGTGATCAATGCCCCCTCCGTCGGAGCGCCGAAAAAGCCCCAAGATGGGATCTCACGGGTACAGAAGGTTGCGGTGGTGGAATTAGGTTTTTGTGGTGCTCTCCGATGGTTTGGGGGTACGTAGGTATATATAGGAGGAAGAAGTTGGTCGGTGGAGCCACGAGGGTGGAGGGCGCGCCCAGGGGGTAGGCGTGCCCCCTGCCTCGTGGCCTCCTCGTTGATTGCTTGACGTCCACTCCAAGTCCTTTGCATCACGTTTGTTCCAAAAATCACACTCCCGAACGTTTCATTCCGTTTGGACTCCGTTTGATATTCTTTTTCTGCGAAACACTGAAATAGGCAAAAAAAAAGCAGCAATTTGGGCTAGGCCTCCGATTAATAGGTTAGTCCCAAAAATAATATAAAAGTGTATAAATAAGGCCATTAAACATCCAAAATAGAATATATAATAGCATGGAACAATAAAAAATTATAGATATGTTGGAGACATATCAAGCATCCCCAAGCTTAATTCCTGCTCGTCCTCGAGTACGTAAATGATGTAACAGAATTTTTGATGTGGAATGCTTCTTAGCATAATTTTCAATGTAATTCTTTTTATTGTGGCATGAATATTTAGATCCTAAAGATTCAAGATAAAAGTTTAATGTTGACATAAAAACAATAATACTTCAAACATGCTAACCTAGCAATTATGTCTTATCAAAATAACATAGGCAAAGAAAGCTTATCCCTCCAAAATCATATAGTTAGGCTATGTTTCAATTTCTTCACACAAACCGTTCTCATCATGCATAACTGATGTCTACTACACAACCTTCTTCTTGTAGACGTTGTTGGGCCTCCAAGTGCAGAGGTTTGTAGGACAGTAGCAAATTTCCCTCAAGTGGATGACCTAAGGTTTATCAATCCGTGGGAGGCGTAGGATGAAGATGGTCTCTCTCAAGCAACCCTGCAACCAAATAACAAAGAGTTTCTTGTGTCCCCAACACACCCAATACAATGGTAAATTGTATAGGTGCACTAGTTCGGCGAAGAGATGGTGATACAAGTGGTATATGGATAGTAGATAAAGGTATTTGTAATCTGAAATTATAAAAACAGCAAGGTAGCAAGTGATAAAAGTGAGCGTAAACGGTATTGCAATGCTAGGAAACAAGGCCTAGGGTTCATACTTTCGCTAGTGTAAGTTCCCTCAACAATACTAACATAATTGGATCACATAACTATCCCTCAACATGCAACAAAGAGTCACTTCAAAGTCACTAATAGCGGAGAACAAACGAAGAGATTATGGTAGGGTACGAAACCACCTCAAAGTTATTCTTTCCAATCAATCCGTTGGGCTATTCCTATAAGTGTCACAAACAGCCCTAGAGTTCGTACTAGAATAACACCTTAAGAAGAATATCAACCAAAACCCTAATGTCACCTAGATACTCCCATGTCACCTCAAGTATCCGTGGGTATGATTATATGATATGCGTCACACAATCTTAGATTCATCTATTCAACCAACACAAAGGACCTCAAAGAGTACCCCAAAGTTTCTACCGGAGAATCGCGACGAAAACGTGTGCCAACCTCTATGCATAGGTTCATGGGCGGAACCCACAAGTTGGTCACCCAAACATACATCAACTGGCATGTGGTATCCCATTGTCACCACAGATATCCACGGCAAGACATACATCAAGTGTTCTCAAGTATTTAAAGACTCAATCCGATAAGATAACTCCAAAGGGGAAACTCAATTCATTACAAGAGAGAAGAGGGGGAGGAGAAAGATAAGATCCAACTATAATCGCAAAGCTCGCGATACATCAAGATCGTGCCAAATCAAGAACACGAGAGAGAGAGAGAGATCAAACACATAGCTACTGGTACATACCATCAGCCCCGAGGGAGAACTACTCCCTCCTCGTCATGGAGAGCACCGGGATGACGAAGATGGCCACTGGAGAGGGATTTCCCCCTCCGGCAGGGTGCCGGAACGGGTCTAGATTTGTTTTCGGTGGCTACGGAGGCTTCTGGCGGCGGAACTCCCGATCTATTGTGTGTTCTGGAAGTTTTAGGGTATATGGAGTTATATAGGCAAAAGAAGCACGTCAGGGGAGCCACGAGGGCCCCACGAGGCAGGGGGCGCGCCCCTAACCCTCGTGAACTCCTCCTTCCTTCCTTGACGTGCGGTCCAAGTCCATCAGGTGGCTTTCATTCCAAAAATAACTTCTCTAGTTGATTTCGTTTCGTTTCGACTCCGTCTGATATTCCTTTTCTTCAAAACACTGAAATAGGCATAAAACAGCAAATCTGGGCTGGGCCTGCGGTTAATAGGTTAGTCCCAAAAGTAATATAAAAGTAGATAATAAAGCCCAATATTGCCCAAAATAGTAGATAATATAGCATGGAGCAATCAAAAATTATAGATACGTTGGAGACGTATCAATAACCCCGATGACAAGCCGAGCAATTGGTTCAATACTTTTTAACGCGCTTCAGCCTTTTCAACCCTTACGCAATACATGAGCGCAAGCCATGGATATAGCACTATGGGTGGAATAAAGTATAATGATGAGGCTGATGAAGCTATGTACCTAGGGTAGGGTCATAGGCCTGACCTAGACGCCCTCCCCAAGGACATCACCCTAAAGCCAGAAGCATTCAAAGGGTACCATCATCCACTCGACCAGAGACATTCCACTCGGAAGAATCAATGTCACTCGACCGTCACAGAAATCACTCGACAAACAGAAGATCTAAAGTCACTCTACACAGCAACGGTCGGGCGTTTACTCATAGACTTAACTATCATTTATGGCACTTTAATACAGACGTTATCTGTAATGCTCCTTCTTTATGTACATTGAACCCCGCGTAACGGAGGGGAGCTGGGGTCCTGGCGCACTCTATATAAGCCACCCCCTCCTCCGGGGCAGGGGTTCGCATCTTTTGTAAACACACACACACACACACATACAATCCAGTCGACCGCCTCTGGGCACTGAGACGTAGGGCTGTTACTTCCTCCGCGAAGGGCCTGAACTTGTAAACTCATGTGTACAACTACTCCATAGCTAGGATCTTGCCTCTTCATACCTACCTCCCATTCTACTGTCAGTCTTAGATCCACGACAGTTTGTTGGATAAGTTGCGATTTTTCCGATTCCCGTCATCATGGTTTCCGGCGGAGGATTGGCTGAAGGCCGCGAGATCCGTCTCGGCGCGCTCGTCTTCATCGCCAACGACTCCGCTTGGCTCCATGAGGCTCCACTCGACGTCGAGGCGCTCCCCATCCGCGAGGCGATGCACTTCCGCGCATGCGTCTGCGGCGTCCTTCTTCGGCAGCCGTCGACTCAGTATCAGTCGGCTCCTACGGCAACCTCGCTTCTCGTTGTTCGACGGCGTCAGTGATCCAGTCGGTCGCGGCTTCAGTGGTGTGTGAGACATGCGGTGGCCCGCCAATCAGCCACCCCATAAATCACGGCGATCGAGCCCGATAAAACTCTCTACGGCCTGTTCGATCTGTCGACTGGATCCGTCGAGACGGCATCCGAATGCGACAGTAGCGACCCCGCGGCAGATGTCTTGATGGTTAATGGACCACGCAGTCCACCAGGCTTCCCCCGTGAAGACGGTGGCGATGGCGTCAGCGACCCATCACATGTCCACGAGGAGTACCGCCCCGAACCCCTCTCTTCGCAGCGGAGGGAAGATCTTCGTCACCGTAATATGGATGCACTTCACACTCCTATAGTTGGAGAAACCCTCGAGGCCCAGGCCTTGGAGGAGGCGTGCCTGGCCAACTTGGCTGAGCGCACTCTACTGGAGAACCTCCAGCGCGCACTCGATGAGCGTGCTCTGCAGCGGATTCCTGAGTCCAGTCAACAGCAAATTTTTCCGCCTCCGACTCAGGTATACCAAACTCTGATCCAGAATCTCACAGCTGCAGCTTGAATAGCAGAGTCAATTCAGCCTTCCCAGTCAGAAGCTGGCCGAGGTTTGATGCAGATCCGGGCTTTACTCCGGGCGGCAGGAGATCAGAATACAACAGTATCTCAGTCGCGGAATAGGATTCATAGCAGATCTGTGGTGGCAGATACTGTCCAATCTGCTCACAGCCCAAGATCGCCTCTGCAGCGTGAGGGACGTGGGCACCGGCAAGATCAGTACGGGAACCATGAGCAGTATGATCATCGACTCGACCACGATGACCTTCGTCGAGTGCCCATGCCTCCTCCGAGGAGTGGGTCATACGTGCCTCGGCGGAAAGATGACAAGTGCCCCCACAGCAGCGAACGAAGAATTCCGGTCGGTCCCAGACAGTCAGGCTTTGATGCAAGATCTATTCTCCTTCAAGGTTTGGTTGATAGGAACAGGGCTCACAGGGAAGGCCATGATAGGGATTATCCGACTGGAAGCAGGGTGCACGTTTCAGGACCCGAGTGTTTCAGCAGAGCCATCAGAGCAGCAGTGATTCCCCCCAACTTCAAGTTGGCGACTGGAGTCAGCAAGTTCACCGGCGAGTCCAAGCCAGACATTTGGCTTGAGGACTACAGAGTGGCTGTGCAGATTGGTGGTGGCAATGATGATGTGGCCATGAAGCACCTTCCCTTGATGTTGGAGGGCTCAGCCATAGCGTGGTTGAATCAGTTGGCTCCTGGCAGCATATACAGTTGGGAGGAACTTGCTCGAGTGTTTGTTACAACCTTTGAAGGTACTTGCAAAAGGCCAGCAGGGTTGACAGAATTACGGTCCTGTGTTTAAAAGCCGAATGAAACCTTGAGAGATTATATACAGAGATGGATCACTCTGCACCACACAGTGGAGAATGTGTCGGATCACCAAGCAGTTTGTGCCTTCAAGGAAGGAGTTAAGTACAGAGAGTTGAACCTGAAGTTCGGTCGGACAGGAGATATGTCCCTGAGACGAATGATGGAGATTTCCACAAAGTATGCCAATGTTGAATAGGAAGACCGACTCCGGAGTGGCAAGCACAAAACAGTGTCCCAAGAAACCGGAGGAGGGAATTCTAGTCGGAAACAAAAGCGAAAGGCCGAACCAGCTGCTCCTGGTGAAGCTTTAGTTGTTGCCCAAGGAAAGTTCAAAGGAAATCCCAAAGGGCCCTGGACTCCCAAAAAAGTTAAGGATAAAGATGGGAATGATGTGTTGGATTTACCGTGCCATATTCATACCAAAAAAAGATGAAGAGGGGAACATCATTTACCCTAAACACACCACTCAACGGTGTCGCTTCCTGATCCAGCAGTTCCCAGAGAAACAACCCAAGGAGAAGAAAAAGGAGTCGGATGGAGGTGGGGATAGGGAAGAAGATGATGGTTTTCCCAATGTCAATTCCACGCTGATGATTTTTGCTGATGTTGAAAGCAAAAGTCGGTTGAAAGTTATTAACAGAGAAGTAAACATGGTTGCTCCAGCAACACCCAGTTATCTGAAGTGGTCCCAGACTGCCATCACATTCGACCAGTCGGACCATCCAGCACATATAGCCACCCCTGGGAGGCAAGCACTGGTGGTCGACCCAGTAGTTGAAGGCACTCGACTGACTAAAGTGCTGATGGATGGTGGAAGTGGCCTGAATATCCTTTATGCTGAAACCTTGAAGGGAATGGGCATTCCGATGTCCAAGCTTTGAAAGAAACATGAGTTTCCACGGCGTTATACCTGGCAAGAAGGCTCAGTCACTCGGCCAGATCGCCCTTGATGTGGTTTTCGGTGATTCCAAGAATTACCGCAAGGAAAAGTTGACATTTGAGGTAGTGGATTTCAAGAGTGCTTACCATGCTATTCTGGGTAGGCCCGCTTATGCACGTTTTATGGCTCGACCATGTTACGTGTATCTCAAATTGAAGATGCCTGGTCCTAGAGGAGTAATCACTGTCACTGGTAATCGACAGAAGGCAGAAGAATGCTTCCAAAAGGGCTCAAAAATTGCCGATGCACAAATGGCAGTAGTAGAACTGCAAGAATATCAAAAAAATGCAGATTCGAGTGATTTGCTGCGAGCCAAGAAGCCTGCCACATATTCTGCATTTCAGTCTTTCGGTGAAACAAAGTCGATTCATATTCACCCGACCGATCGCAATGCTGCTCCGGCCCATATCTCAACAACACTCGACAGCAAATAGGAAGAAGCGCTCATCCAGTTCCTCCGTGGGAACTGGGACATCTTTGCATGGAAACCTTCTGACATGCCGGGTGTACCCAGGGGAGTGGCTGAGCATCGTTTGCGAGTCGACCCAAAAGTAAAACCAGTCAAGGAACATCTCCGACGGTTCGCCGTCCAGAAGAGAAAAGCAATTGGCGAGGAAGTGGCTCAGCTCCTGGCAGCTGAGTTCATCTTAGAGATTTACCACTCCGAGTGGCTCGCCAATGTTGTCATGGTCCCCAAGAAGGATGATTCACTTCGCATGTGCATTGACTTCAAGCATATCAATCGGGCCTGCCCGAAAGATCATTTTCCTCTCCCTGCATCGACCAAATTGTCGACTCGACTTCGGGGTGTGAGCGTTTGTCCTTTTTGGACGCCTATTCCAGGTACCATCAGATCCGACTGTATGGACCCGATGAGATAAAAACGGCTTTCATCACTCCATTCGGATGCTTCTGTTATGTCACTATGCCATGCGGCCTGAAGAACACCGGAGCCACATTCATGAGGATGATCCAGAAGTGTCTGCTCACTCAAATCAGTCGGAATGTGGAAGCATACATGGATGACATTATGGTCAAGTCACGTAAAGGTTCCGACCTGCTGGCTGACCTTGTTGAAACCTTTGCCAATCTCAGAAGATATGACATCAAGCTTAATCCATCAAAGTGCACATTCGGAGTTCCTGGCAGAAAGTTACTTGGTTTCCTCGTTTCCGAACGAGGGATCGACGCTAACCTAGAGAAAGTTGGTGCTATACTTCGGATGAAACGCCCTGTGCATGTGCACAATGTCCAGAAGCTTACTGGTTGTTTGGCTGCCTTGAATCGATCCATTTCTCGCCTCGATGAAAAGGCATTGCCTCTTTACCGACTAATGAAGAAGTCTGATAAGTTCGAGTGGACTCCCAAAGCTGATGCAGCGTTTGCAGAGCTCAAAGCACTGCTTTCCACCCAGCCGGTGCTTGCTGCACCAATCAGCAAAGAGCCCTTACTCCTTTATATTCCAGCCACTGGACAAGTTGTCAGTACAGTACTCACAGTCGAGCGGGAGGAAGAAGGAAAAGCCTATAAAGTTCAGCGCCCAGTATATTATGTTTCTGAAGTTCTGACTCCGTCGAAGCAAAGATATCCACATTATCAGAAGCTTGTTTATGGGATTTACATGACCACGAAGAAGGTTGCACACTATTTCTCTGATCATTCCATTACAGTCGCCAACGACGCTCCATTATCAGAGATTCTGAACAACAGAGATGAAACTAGTCGAGTGGCAAAGTGGGCGATTGAACCCCTTCCCCTGGATATCAAATTCGAAGCAAAGAAAGCTATCAAGTCCCAAGCAATAGCTGACTTCCTCGCCGAGTGGATCGAACATCAACTTCTGGCCCAAATTCACTCGGAGCATTGGACCATGTTCTTCGATCGGTCCAAGATGCTGAATGGTTCCGGTGTTGGGGTGGTGTTGGTATCCCCCCCTGTGGTGACAAACTCAGCTATGTTCTCCAGATTCACTTTGACTCCTCCAACAATGAAGCTGAATATGAGGCACTTCTGTACGGGTTGCGTATGGCCATTTCACTCGGTGTCCGTCGCCTCATGGTCTATGACGACTCGGATTTAGTGGTCAATCAGGTGATGAAGGAGTGGGACGTCAGAAGCCCAGCTATGACTGGTTATTGCAATGAAGTGAGAAAGTTAGAAAAGAGGTTTGAGGGGTTAGAGCTCCATCACATCCCTCGAATGAAAAATCAAGCAGCCGATGATCTGGCAAAGATAGGCTCCAAAAGGGAAGCCATTCCCAACAATGTGTTCCTGGAGCATATTCATACACCTTCAGTTCAAGAAGATCCCTTCACTGAAGAGCCCCCGCAGCCGAAGAGTGCCACCGACCCGACTGAAATCGAGGTTCCAGTCGTAGTAGATTTGATTATGGAGGTTTTGGTCATTACTCCCGATTGGACAGTATCATATATCGCGTACATTCTTAGAAAGGAACTCCCAGAGGATGAAGAAGAGGCTCGAAAGATCGTCCGTCGATCTAAAGCCTTTACTGTGATAAGAGGACAGTTGTTCAGAGAAAGTGTGACTGGAGTTTGCCAGAAATGCATAACACATAAAGAAGGTCGAGTGATCCTCAATGACATCCACTCGGGGACCTATGGTCACCATGCGTCCTCTCGGACCATTGTGGCCAAAGCATATCGAGCGGTATTTTACTGGCCACGGGCGAATGACATGGCAAAATAAATAGTCGACAAATGTGAAGGTTGCCAGTTTTACTCCAACATGTCTCATAAGCCTGTGTCGGCCCTTAAGACCATTCCACTCGTTTGGCCCTTTGCTGTTTGGGTATTGGACATGGTTGGACCTCTGAGGACTGGCAGGAGCGGATTCACTCATGTGCTTGTAGTAGTCGACAAGTTCACCAAGTGGATTGAAGCCAAGCCTATCAAGAACCTTGAAGCCAGTACTGATGTCAGCTTCATCAGAGAGTTAACATTCAGATATGGTGTTGCACACAACATCATCACTGACAACGGGTCAAACTTCAATTCTGATGAGTTCAGAACTTTCTGTGCTTCCCAAGGTACTCGAGTCGACTATGCCTCAGTCGCCCACCCCCAGTCGAATGAGCAAGCTGAAAGAGCAAATGGATTGATTCTCAAAGGACTGAAACCCAGACTGATGCATGACCTCAAACACGCAACAGGAGCCCGGGTCGATGAACTTCCATCAGTATTGTGGGGATTGAGGACAACTCCCAATCGGTCGACTGGCAGAGCCCCTTTTCTCTTGGTTTATGGAGCCGAAGTTGTACTTCCGAGTGACTTGCTCCACAATGCGCCCCGAGTCAAGCTTTTCTCAGAAGAAGAAGCAGAACAGGCACGGCAAGATGCAGTCGATCTCCTGGAAGAAGAAAGAGAGATGGCTTGATCTGATCAACCATCTATCAGCAAGACCTGCGTCGATTCCATGCCAGAAACGTGAGGGGTCGAGCATTTCAAGAGGGAGACTTGGTTCTCCGAGTGGATCAGCAGAAACCTCACAATCTTGCTCCTGCCTGGGAAGGCCCCTTCGTTGTCACCAGAGTGTTCCACAATGGAGCGTACCACCTCTACAACGTCGAGCACAAGAAAGACGAGCCGCAAGCTTGGAATGCGGAGCTGCTCCGCCTCTTTTATACTTAAGCACTCAGTCTATTGGGATGTAATAAAAAGCACCTTGGTAGTTTGTTTATCAAAGACAATACTTTTTACAGTCTTCTAAAATGATTGTTGATTGCTTACGTTTGTTTCTGAAATCCCCCAGTGGGTGGCTTAGCTGCGAATCTGTTTCGCCTAAGTTGAAAAAATCCTACCGAGTGATGAGCAAGCCTCTCACTCGGGGGCTTAGCTGTAGTCCAGTACTCGCCTAAGTTGAAAAAATCCTACCGAGTGATGAGCAAGCCTCTCACTCGGGGGCTTAGCTGCAGTCCAGTACTTGCCTAAGTTGAAAAAATCCTACCGAGTGATGAGCAAGCCTCTCACTCGGGGGCTTAGCTGCAGTCCAATACTCGCCTAAGTTGAAAAAATCCTACCGAGTGATGAGCAAGCCTCTCACTCGGGGGCTTAGCTGCAGTCCAGTACTCGCCTAAGTTGAAAAAATCCTACTGAGTGATGAGCAAACCTCACACTCGGGGGCTTAGATGCAGTCCAGTACTCGTCTAAGTTTCTAAAAACCTACCGAGTGAGGAGCAAACCTCACACTCGGGGGCTTAGCTGCAGTCCAATACTCATCTAAGTTTCTAAAAACCTACCGAGTGACGAGCAAACCTCACACTCGGGGGCTTAGCTGCAGTCCAGTACTCATCTAAGTTTCTAAAAACCTACCGAGTGACGAGCAAACCTCACACTCGGGGGCTTAGCTGCAGTCCAGTACTCGCCTAAGTTTCTAAAAACCTACCGAGTGATGAGCAAACTTCACACTCGGGGGCTTAGCCGCAGTTCAGTACTCGCCTAAGTTTCAAAAATCCTACCGAGTGATGAACAAACCTCACACTCGGAGGCTTAGATGCAGTCCAGTACTCGCCTAAGTTTCAAAAATCCTACCGAGTGATGAGAAAACCTCACACTCGGGGGCTTAGCTGCAGTCCAGTACTCGCCTAAGTTTCTAAAAACCTATCGAGTGATGAGCAAACCTCACACTCGGGGGCTTAGATGCAGTCCAGTACTCGCCTAAGTTTCTAAAAACCTACCGAGTGATGAGCAAACCTCACACTCGCGGGCTTAGCTGCAGTCTAGTACTCGCCTAAGTTTCAAAAATCCTACCGAGTGATGAGCAAACCTCACACTCGGGGGCTTAGCTGCAGTCCAGTGCTCGCCTAAGTTTCTAAAAACCTACCGAGTGATGAGCAAACCTCACACTCGGGGGCTTAACTGTAGTCTAGTGCTTGCCTAAGTTTCTAAAAACCTACCGAGTGATGAGCAAACCTCAAAATCGGGGGCTTAGCTGCAGTCTAGTACTCGCCTAAGTTGAAAATCCATCCCTATCCACAAGGTCGACGAGGTGCGGGTCGACTGCAATCCTCTCCACGGAGCTGCGCCACAAGTACAATGTGCGCTCCATCCCTATCCGCAAGGATGACGAGGTGCAGGTCGACTATAATCCTCTCCACGGAGCTGCGCCACAAGTACAATGTGCGCTCCATCCCTATCTGCAAGGACGACGAGGTGCAGGTCGACTACAATCCTCTCCACGGAACTGCGCCACAAGTACAATGTGCGCTCCATCCCTATCCGCAAGGACGACGAGGTGCAGGTCGACTACAATCCTCTCCACGAAACTGCACCACAAGTACAATGTATGCTCCATCCCTATCCGCAAGGATGACGAGGCACAGATCGACTGGGATATCTCCCTTAGAGTTGCATCTCAAAGAATATTCTGAGTGAAGAATAAGTTCCGCTCGAAGGCAAACGCAAGCACATCCAGAAGATAAATCAAGATCAGATA
The DNA here is from genome assembly GCF_056163025.1 of Triticum urartu. NCBI lineage: Eukaryota > Viridiplantae > Streptophyta > Magnoliopsida > Poales > Poaceae > Triticum > Triticum urartu. The sequence goes on from NC_141875.1 coordinate 565,224,664, forward strand.
AAATCTCAAAAGTTTCAGGACGAAAATAAAAGTACTCGGGCGTCAGGCCCGAAGGAGTTTAATGGTTACAAAAATCACTCGGCATTCCGAGGCAAATTTAAAGCAAGTTTAAGTATCAAGTTTGTTCACTCGGCAGGAGGAGGACTTGCAGGCTCGACTAACTCGTCCAAATCAATACCGTCAGCGATCCGAGTGGCAGCAGCAATGAAAGTCTCCATGAAGGACTGGAAGTCGTGCCTTTTTGTGTTGGCGACCTTGATCGCCGCCAGCTTCTCTTCTCCAGCTTCTTTGCAGTGGACCCTGACCAGTGACAGAGCCACGTCAGCACCGCATCGGGCAGAGGACTTCTTCCATTCCTGCACTCGACTAGGGACCTCATTGAGTCGAGCCATTAGAGACTCGAGATCATTATGAAGCTTTGCCCTTGGCCAGAGCGATGAGTTGATGCGTGAAACTGCCACCTTCAGACGGGCATGATAACTTGTAACACTGGCGACGCGGGATTCCAGTCGAAGCACATTCATGGCAGCCTCGTCGCCGACTGGAGAAAGGATAGGGTCCAAGCCCGTCTCGATCCGTCCAGTCTCCTCTTCAAAATTTTGGCAGAATTCTGCAGAGTCAAGGAGTTAATGAGTCGACTAGCTAGGACTAACTTGCAAACAGTAAAACAGTCGGGTAAAAGGGGATACCTTCGAGCATAAGAAAGAGTTTCTTGGCGAGAGCTTTCAGATAAGCCTCCAAATCGTTCCTCCTACGAGTCATGCTTTCCAGCTGGACGTTCAGAGCCACTTTATCTTTTTTCAGACGAGTCGCCTCTCGATTGGATTCAGTGAGAGACGACTTCAACTTGTTGATTTCCTCCTCTAGCGCTCCGACCGAAGCCAGTTTCTGGTCAGCAAGGGCAGTCTTCTCCTGAGCCTCCTTCTGTGTAGCTGCAAGGTCCAAGTACTTATTCTCTAGAGCCAGCCTCATTTTCTCTGCAAAATACACATTTAAATCAAACAGAAGAATGAAGAGATAACTTGAAGGATGGTCAAGATAAGCAGTCGACAGGTCGTTACCTTCTGTACCAGCAACTTCATCTTGAGCCTTCTTTAAGTTCTGTTGAGCTAACTCCAGGTCAAGGTTGAGTTGCTCTGCTTTTCTTAAAATTCGGCAAACTTGGAGATAAGCGAACAAGATTTCTACAGTGGGTAAAAGACATATCAATCGACAAGATCAAATATTATTTACTTCCGAGTGAATAAAACTTCAAGACTACTCAGACCCCAACCTACTGCCAGCAGTCGACTGCGGTCTCGGGGACTACACCCAGTGGGTGCACTTAGCGTGTCCCCACTGGTTCGGTTTCCACTCGGCTGGTCTGCCCAGACCAAGTACAAAAAAGAAGGGAGAGAAATAAGTGCTCAGACCCCAACCGACTGCCAGCAGTCGACTGCGGTCTCGGGGACTACACCCAATGGGTGCACTTAGCGTGCCCCCACTGGTTCGGATTCCACTCGGCCGGTCCATCCAGGCCGAGTAAAAAAAAGATGACAAAGCACCCAGTGGGTGTACAATCTCGAAGTACAAGACAATGAAAGATTGCGTGAAGGAAAACATTCGGGTAGCATATCCTAAAAGAGCAAGTTCAGTCGGAAGTTGACTTACCTGGACATTGGCTTGAAGAGCCGCGTTGGTGTCATAAGCAGCCTGACTACTTTCGTGCACCGCCTTCACCCGCTCCATCATTATGCCAGCCTGACGAATGGCCTCCGCAGCGGCCTCCGACTGGCTTTTTGGAACATGATGAGTGGCAAAGAAGGGGACAGACGGTCCAGACGCAACGGCTTGGAGATCCGAGGCATGAAGTTGGATGGTTGAAACAAGCTTTGGTGCAGTCGACGATGCGGCACGCGCACTCGACACTGGGTCAGCAAAGGTTACAGAAACCTTACTCGCATGTGCGAGCTGTTGAAATACCCACTCTGCCGCCGGCTCTGACTGGGATGTCTTGCTAGCTATTGACTTCTTCTTCATGAGCCTCAGTGGCACGTCCTCGTCATCATCTGCTCAATGACGTTGGAAGGGGCTACAAAGAAATCAGCCGACTCTAGATGAATCACCAGAATTTAATCGACCATACAATCGAGAACAAGATCATGAGAATTGTACCCGGGTTGGAGGTGACCGCATCTTCCATGTCCTCATCTTCATACTGGCGGGTTGAAGTCCCAGAGGTAGCAGCACTACAAATTTCAGAATTCAGTCGGTCATGTCTAACAAAATGGATCGACTCAAATGCAAATTCATACTAAAACGAGAAATCAAGTCCAACTAATACCCGGAAGCAATGGGGATGACCACTTTGATCTTCGGCAAGGCTTTTGGCGGTTTGGACGGCGTGGCTTTCGGTTGCTTCAACGCCTTTTCAGTCGGTGTTGGAGAAGACGTCCGAGGGCGCTTCGATGACTGCCCAGTTTGCGCGGTGGCTTTGCCGCCGGCGCTTGCTGGATCGTGAGAAAGCTTGGATCGTCTTTCCCTACGAGGAGGAGAGTCGACCTCTTCTTCATCACTCGGTCATCTCTATCCTCGTCCTCTTCACCATCAGAGTGCCACTCGCCGCTTTCGCCACCACTCGCTTCTCCCTCTGGGTCCTGCTCCTGCTCCCTGTTGGGCATCGAGTACATCTCAGTCAGGGCCTGGAAGACAACAACCAAGATAGGAGTCAGTGGGATGACATCAAACAGCTACTTGATAAATCAAGAAGACACTCGACCATTTGGAGTCATACCTTGTCGGTTTCGTACGAGTTGTCGAGTGGGGGAATCCTCCGGGATCCCCTGGGGTTGTCTTTGTTGGTAGTAATACCCTTCAGCCATCCTTCCAACGTAGCTTCGTCGACTTCTTCTAGATGGATCTGAGTGGTATCGTCGGTGCCCGAATACATCCACATCGGATGGTCACGAGCTTGAAGTGGTTGGATGCGTCGCCTGAGGAAGACCTCCAACAGATCCATACCGGTTACACCATCACGGACAAGCTGAACTACTCGCTCAACCAGCACTTTCACTTGCGCCTTCTCCTATGGGGTCACTTTCAAAGCAGAGGGCTTCTCCACTCGGGTCATGGAAAAGAGGGGAAGTCTAGTCGACTGACCCGGAGTCGGCTGGTCCTTGCAGTAGAACCAGGTCGACTGCCACCCTCGGACAGACTCAGGAAGAATCATGGCTAGGAAAGTGCTTTTACCCCTCATCTGAATTCCAAGGCCCCCGCACATCTAGATCACATGCGTCCTCTCGTCACTCGGGTTGGCCTTCTTGACCGACTGAGAACGGCACGTGAATATGTGTTTGAAGAGGCCCCAGTGTGGCCGACAACCTAGGAAGTTCTCACACATGGACACGAAAGCAGCAAGATACACGATGGTGTTTGGGGTGAAGTGGTGGAGTTGCACCCCAAAGAAGTTCAAGAAACCTCGAAAGAAAGGGTGGGGAGGCAAGGAAAACCCGCGGTCAACGTGAGTAGCAAGGAGAACACACTCACCCTCCTGTGGCTGCGGCTCGGTCTCGTTTCCCGGGAGTCACGCCGATTCATGGGGGATCAGTCCCCCCTTGACCAGGTCGTCGATGTTGCTACCTCTTGAGCACTGCGTTGGATTTCCCCAAAGAGGAAGGGATGATGTAGCAAAGTAGCGTAAGTATTTCCCTCAGTTTTTGAGAACCAAGGTATCAATCCAGTAGGAGGCTACGCTCGAGTCCCTCGTACCTACACAAAAACAATAGGTCAACGCAACCAACGCGCTTAGGGGTTTTCAATCCCTTCACGGTCACTTACGAAAGTGAGATCTGATAAAGATGATAAATAATATTTTTGCTATTTTTGGTATAGAGATGCAAAGTAAAAAGTAAAAGCAAAGTAATAATAAAGTGATGGAGATTGATATAATGAGAAAGAGACCCGGGGGCCATAGGTTTCACTAGTGCCTTCTCTCAAGAGCATAAGTATTCTATGGTGGGTGAACGAATTACTGTTGAGCAATTGACAGAATTGAGCATAGTTATGAGAATATCTAGGTATGATCATGTATATAGGCATCACGTCCGAGACAAGTAGACCGAAACGATTCTGCATCTACTACTATTACTCCACTCATCGACCGCTATCCAGCATGCATCTAGAGTATTAAGTTAAAAACAGAGTAACACCTTAAGCAAGATGACATGATGTAGAGGGATAGTTTCATGCAATATGATAAAAAACCCATCTTGTTATCCTCGATGGCAACAATACAATACGTGCCTTGCTGCCCCTTCTGTCATTAGGAAAGGACGCCGCAAGATTGAACCCAAAGCTAAGCACTTCTCCCATGGCAAGAAAAACCAATCTAGTAGGCCAAACCAAACTGATAATTCAAAGAGACTTGCAAAGATAACTAATCATACATAAAAGAATTCAGAGAAGATTCAAATATTATTCATAGATAGACTTGATCATAAACCCACAATTCATCGGTCTCAACAAACACACCGCAAAAAGAAGATTACATCAAATATATCTCCATGAGAGAGGGGGAGAACATTGTATTGAGATCCAAAAAGAGAGAAGAAGACATCTAGCTACTAGCTATGGACCCGTAGGTGTGAAGTAAACTACTCACACTTCATCGGAGGGGCTTGGATGATGATGTAGAAGCCCTCCGCGATCGATGCCCAAAAATAATATAAAAGTGGATAATAAAGCCCAATAATGTCTAAAACAGTAGATAATATAGCATGGAGCAATCAAAAATTATAGATACGTTGGAGACGTATCAGATGTCGTCCTGACGGATCGTCGAGCGAATCCAGTCGCCCCGAATCCAGCCCGGCGGCAGGCCGGACCTCGAGGAAGATCCGCCCCAGCCGGACTTCTTCCCCTTCGCCTTCGCCGTCGCCTTCTTCACGCGCTCCAATGCCACCGTCTTCTCCTTCCTCATCGCGGCGAGCAGAGCTCGAACGGGGCGGCAGCACTGGGGCAGGAGCAGATGCAGCGGCGAAAACTGAGAGGAAAAGAGAAGAACGAAGACACACTGTTCAAAGAAAATCCCGGCCCGACGCCTTATATGGGGCCGCTTCCGAGTGGCTGACATGTGGGTCCGGAGAACCCAATCAAATCCCGCAACAGTCGCGCGCGAGGTACGTGGCGAAAAAGGTGGCGCGATGATTGAGGCGGCCTCACCTAATCCCTTCCGATTACTGCGGCCTCCCCCGTCCCGCGCGCTTCCCCAAATAGGAATCCCATGATATCCGCGCGCAGCAAGGCAATCTGTCAGACGGAATATCTTCTCCATATCAGTACTCAAGACATCACGGTAAAGTTCACTCGGCAGATTCAAGAATGGATCAAGGTGACTGAAAAGGAGTTGAGATCATCATGGTTGTTCGCTTGGTCGCAATAAGTCACTCCCGGAGCACAAAAAATGAATCGGAGGAATTCTCAACTCCTTCTCCACTCAAGCCCCGAACCATTCGGGGGCTAATGATGAAGCTATGTACCTAGGGTAGGGTCATAGGCCTGACCTAGACGCCCTCCCCAAGGACATCACCCTAAAGCCAGAAGCATTCAAAGGGTTCCATCATCCACTCGACCAGAGACATTCCACTCGGAAGAATCAATGTCACTCGACCGTCAAAGAAATCACTCGACAAAAAAAAGATCTAAAGTCACTCTACACAACAATGGTCGGGCGTTTACTCATAGATTTAACTATCATTTATAGCACATTAATAAATACGTTACCTGTAATGCTCCTTCTTTATGTACATTGAACCCCGCGTAATGGAGAGGAGCTGGGGTCCTGACGCACTCTATATAAGCCACCCCCCTCCTCCGGGGCAGGGGTTCACATCTTTTGTAAACACAGACACACATACAATCCAGTCGACCGCCTCCGTGCATCGAGATGTAAGGCTGTTACTTCCTTCGCGAAGGGCCTGAACTCGTAAACACGTGTGTACAACTACTCCATAGCTAGGATCTTGCCTCCTCATACCTACCTCCCATTCTACTATCAGTCTTAGATCCACGACAGAAGCCCATCATTGGAATATACAAGCCAAGTTCTATAATGAAAAATTCCCACTAGTATATGAAAGTGACAACATAGGTGACTCTCTATCATGAAGATCACGGTGCTACTTTGAAGCACAAGTGTGGAAAAAGGATAGTAACATTGTCGCTTCTCTCTTTTTCTCTCGTTTTTTTTATTTTCTTGGGCCTTCTCTTTTTTTGGCCTATTTTTTAGTCCGGAATCTCATCCCGACTTGTGGGGGAATTATAGTCTCCATCATCCTTTCCTCACATGGGACAATGCTCTAATAATGATGATCATCACACTTTTATTACTTACAACTCAAGAATTACAACTCAATACTTAGAACAAAAAATGACTCTATGTGAATGCCTCCGGCGGTGTACCGGGATATGCAATGTATCAAGAGTGACATGTATGAAAAATTATGAATGGTGAATTTGCCACAAATACGATGTCAACTACATGATTATGCAAAGCAATATGACAATGATGGAGCGTGTCATAATAAATAGAACTGTGGAAAGTTGCATGGCAATATATCTCAGAATGGCTATGGAAATGCCATGATAGGTAGGTATGGTGGCTATTTTGAGGAAGATATAAGGAGGTTTATGTGTGATAGAGCGTATCATATTGTGATGGCCTGGCTTATTAGGGATGATAGAGTACTCATATCATTAAGGAATTCCTTCTTTTCCGGAAGCCCATTCGGACAGAACTCCAAAGTTAAGCGTGCTCAGCTTGGAGTAATTTCAGGATGGGTGACCGACCGGGAAGTTGCTCCCGGGTGCGCACGAGTGAGGACAAAGTGCATAGAAAAGACTAGTATTGATCTGTGGGGCCAGTCTAGATCCCGCCAGGAGTAATGACCACCGGCGGGTGTGTCCGGGGCGCTACACATATCACGGGGTTTGGATGTACCAGCGAAGTTTGCACCAACTCTCAAGGCGAGAAAGGGCAATGCACGGCACCGTAGAGGCTAGAAAATTGTGGAAGGTTGAGAGTGCGTATAAGCCATGGACTCACATTAGTCATAAAGAACTCATATACTTATTGCAAAAGTTTATTAGCCCTCGAAGCAAAGTACTACTACGCATGCCCCTAGACGGATAGATTGGTAGGAAAAGACCATTGCTCGTCCCCGACCATCACTCATAAGGAAAGCAATAAAAGAACACCTTATGTGTCAAAATTGTCACACAACTTTTACCATACGTGCATGCTACGGGACTTGACAACCTTAACACAAGTATTTCTCAATTTCACAATTACTCAACTAGAACACTCTAATATTGCCACCTTTATATCTCAAAACACTTATCAAGTATCAAACTTCTCATGATATTCAATGAACTCAATGTGGAAGTTTTTATTATGCTCATCTTAGATGCCTATCACCTTCGGATTAATTTTAGAATTAAAGCAAATTACCATGATGTTTAAGACTCTCAAAATAATATAAGTGAAACATGAGAGATCAATAATTTCTATGAAATAAAACCACCACCGTGCTCTAAAAGATATAAGTGAAGCACTAGAGAAAAAACTATATAGCTCAAAAGATATAAGTGAAGCACATAGAGTATTCTAACAAATTCTGAATCATGTGTCTCTCTCTCAAAAGGTGTGTACAGCGAGGATGATTGTGATAAACTAAAAAGTAAAGACTCAAATCATACAAGACGCTCCAAGCAAAACACATATCATGTGGTGAATAAAAATATAGCCCCAAGTAAAGTTACCGATAGACGAAAATGAAAGAGGGGATGCCTTTCGGGGCATCCCCAAGCTTAAGCTTTTGGTTGTCCTTGGATTTTACCTTGGGATGCCTTGGTGTGACGCCCCAAGATCGGAGCTTCAGGTGTCTTCCATGTTTTCCGGGTTTCGTCGCGTGATTTGTTTGGTTCGTTGCATTCATCTTTGCATCATGTGCATTGCATCATGTCATCATGCAACCCGTTTTAAAAAAACTCAATCAAATAAACCGTATGGATCTTTGATCCATTTAAATCGAGGGAATTCGCATGGTGAGTTCTCTTTATAACATACCCTTCCGATATTTAGGGAGCTATATTAAACCATTCCATTGGCTTGGAATCACCCACAAACACATATGCACCGTTCTTCAAATTTCCTTTTATCCTTCTCAACTTCCCCTTCTTCCTTTGGGGCCTTTTAGTAAAATTGAGTGGCAATTTTACTTTACCCATAAATGTTCCAAATCTGCCCATAAATCACATATATTGTGTAGGGTCACCTCCTATAATTTCAACCCATTTGGAGTTCATTTGAATGGGTTTCGAAATTCGAACTTACCGAGTTAAATCCAACGCGTGTTGATTTTACTTCCTCGAAAAATCGTCAGGCCATTTTTTTCAAATTCCTCATATTTTTATGACTCCGGAAAAATTGTCCTCCTGCCCAAATTCCTTCCCTAACACCTCTCTTTCTTTTATTTCTCTCTAATTTTTTTTTGCTAAAAAAACTCAGTGGGAGAAGAGGAAGCCCAACGAGGCCAGCCCATTCATTTCCTCTTAGCCCACCAGGCCGGGCCTCCTTCTCCTGTAACCTAGCGCCAGGAGACCCCCATCCCCTCGTTCTCTCCCTCATCCTCTCCCCTCGTGCCGCCAAAGGCCAGACCCAACGCCCCATCTCCCTCGCAGCCCCGCTCGATCCCCTCCTGCTTCGCTCGCTCGACCCCAACCCCAGCGCCGCCACCCCTCGTCCTTCCCGATCCACACGCCCGACACCGAACGCCTCCTCCTTGCTGCCTCGCATGTCCCATGCAGGAACTCCGCCGGCCGCTCCTTCCCGGCCTCGGCCTCATCCCCGACTGCCCAGGCCGGAGTTTCCACCCCTGCACCTTGGACAGGAGGTCCCCCACGGCCGCCCGCCGCCTTCCTTGTCCGCGCCCAGAGGAGCGTGCCCGCCGAGCTCCGTCACGCCCCTCGTCGGCCCTCCTCCGCGCCGTCGCCTCGCAAGGACGCTGCGCCTGCATCTCCCGCGATGCCACCAGAGAGCAACTCCGGCGACCCCGCACCTGCATCTTCGCCGACGCCGTCCATCTCCGTCGCGCCCTTCTTCCTCTACCTCGACCATAATGCCCGGAGGCCGCCCCTCGCTGCGGCTGCACCCTGCAGGAGCTCCCGCTGGACCCTGCAAGTTTCTACCGCATGTTTGCCGGAGCTCCTCTGCTCCGTCCGCCCTCTGCCAACAACCAGCAGCTATCGCTGCTTCCCTGCTTGCCCTGTCCGCCGTAGTGGACGACCGCGACGCCCCACTGTCATCTTGCACATCCACTTGTTGTTGCGGTCGACGACAAGTTCGACCACCGAACATGGATTAGCGCCAAGTACTGCGACAGCCCTCCAAGATTTTGGATCCATCAAGTTCGACTACCTTCGTGTGTACAACTACCGTCGCCTTGAAAGACGTTGGAGTCATCAAGTACCTCTTCGAAACAAACGTGAATGACTACCGTCGCAAGAACGGGATCGGAAAGTCCGAAGACCACAAGTACCACGACACCGAGGACATGAACGTCTACGGAAACTCGTGCAACGATAAACATGTACCACTATCACCGCCAAGATCGCGAGAACCTCTACCGTCGACCCTAGAGCGTGCGAGAACGTCTACTTTCTCTACTTTGCACCGAACGAGAACTGTCCCGCTTGCATGCTTCGAAGGTATAACTCCGAGACGACGTCCTTGAACGAATGCTTGCGATGTATGAGATGCTCGTGTTTGCACCGTGCTCGATTTGTCGGTGCATGTTGCCCTATTTTACCTTGTCACCGTCATGTGGGAACCCGGTAACCGGGAGCACCCCACCTTCCATCTTTTGCATGCTCCCGCCAAACTTTCTTTTGCACCGACGTCTCAATGAGTTGTCAGAACCGGAACGTTGCGTGGCACCGTTTCGTTATCGTTGCCGCGGCACCCCTTTTCCTTTCCACCACGGTGTCAAATGCTTCATATTGCTCTTGTCAACTTTAATAAAAATTGCATAAACTTGTCCATGTCATCCGCATCATGATAACAACAATTAAAATGTTTAAATTGTTGTTGCAATAAGTTAATAAGGCATATGGGGATTTACCGGATTTGTTGTTTGTTATATCTGGACCCATTTAAAATTGTTTAGATAGGTAATTCCTTTATGCTTCACCTCTTGCCATGCTAACAACATTTAATCTTGTTGGGTACATAAACGAGAGAGAACTAAATAAGTCATGTGGTGTTTTCTTCAATATGCAACTCCGTTGCATAATGAGCTCCACTTAATTTGTAGGATTGTTTGTGCACTTTGCCATGCCATGCCTCATTAAACTGGACATGCATCATACTTGTTTGGCCATCGTGCCATGCTTATGTAGTGGTTGTTTACTATGTTGTGTGCTTCTTTCCGGTGTTTGCTTCTCCGGGTTGGTTCCGATAACGTCGCGTTGTGAGGACCCGTTCGACTACGTCCGTTTGTCTTCCTCATGGACTCGTTCTTCTTCCTTGCAGGATTTCAGGCAAGATGACCATATCCTCGAAATCACTTCTATCTTTGCTTGCTAGTTGCTCGCTCTTTTGCTATGCCTATGCTGCGATACCTACCACTTGCTTATCATGCCTCCTATATTGTTGAACCAAGCCTCTAACCTACCTTGTCCTAGCAAACCGTTATTTGGCTATGTTACCGCTTTGCTCAGCCCCTCTTATAGCGTTGTTAGTTGCAGGTGAAGATTGAAGTTTGTTCCTTGTTGGAACATGGAGATGTTGTTCCTTGTTGGAACATGTTTACTTGTTGGGATATCATGATATATCTTATTTAATTAATGCATCTATATACTTGGTAAAGGGTGGAAGGCTCGGCCTTATGCCTGGTGTTTTGTTCCACTCTTGCCGCCCTAGTTTCCGTCATATCGGTGTTATGTTCCCGGATTTTGCGTTCCTTACGCGGTTGGGTAATAATGGGAACCCCTTGACAGTTCGCCTTGAATAAAACTCCTCCAGCAATGCCCAACATTGGTTTTACCATTCGCCACCTAGCCTTTTCTTTTCCCTTGGGAGTCGCGCTCCTGAGGATCATCATTATTTTAACCCCACCGGGCCAGTGCTCCTCTGCGTGTTGGTCCACCTCGTCAGCCGCCGGTGACCACCAGGGGCAACTCTGGGCTGGCCTACCGGAAGTTTAGACAATATGAGTGTGCCCTGAGAACGAGATATGTGCAGCTCCTATCGGGATTTGACGGCACATTCGGGCGGTGTTGCTGCATTTGTTTTATCATTGTCGAAATGTCTTGTAACCGGGATTCCGAGTCTGACCGGGTCTTCCCGCTAGAAGGAATATCCTTCGTTGACCGTGAGAGCTTGTGATGGGCTAAGTTGGGACACCCCTGCAGGGATTGAACTTTCGAAAGCCGTGCCCGCGGTTATGGGCAGATGGGAATTTGTTAACGTCCGGTTGTAGAAAACCCGAAGTTGACCTTAACTAAAATGCATCAACCGCGTGTGTAACCGTGATGGTCTCTTTCCGGCGGAGTCCGGGAAGTGAACACGGTGTTGGAGTTATGTTTGACGTAGGTTGCTCTAGGATCACTTCTTGATCATAGTTTCTCGATCGTGCTTTGCCTTCTCTTCTCGCTCTCATTTGCGTATGTTAGCCACCATATATGCTAGTCGCTTGCTGCAGCTCCACCTCATACCTTTACCTTACCCATAAGCTTAAATAGTCTTGATTGCGAGGGTGCGAGATTGCTGAGTCCCCGTGACTCACAGATACTTCCAAAACCAGTTTGCAGGTGCCGTTGAACCATGCAGGTGACGCAACCAAGCTCAAGGAGGAGCTCGATGAAGATCTTGTCCTTTGTGTTGTTTTGTTCTAGTTGGTCAGTAGTGGAGCCCAGTTGGGGTCGATCGGGGACCTTGTCGCATTTGGGGTTCTTCTTTTATTTTGGTTCTGTAGTCGGACCCTGATTGTATTTGGATGATGTAATGCTTTATTCACGTATTTGTGTGAAGTGGCGATTGTAAGCCAACTATGTATCTCTTTCCCTTATGTATTACATGGGTTGTGTGAAGATTACCTCACTTGCGACATTGCTTCCAATGCGGTTATGCCTCTAAGACGTGCTTCGACACGTGGGAGATATAGCCGCATCGAGGGTGTTACAAGTTGGTATCAGAGTCTTCCCCGACCTTAGGAGCCCCCACTGCTTGATCGTTATTAGCAGCCGTTGTTGAGTCTAGAAAAAATGTTTTGAGTCATTTAGGAATTATATATCAGAGAGTTTAGGAATTCTTTTTACTCCCCAGTCCCTTCATCGCTCTGGTAGGGCATCCTGACATAGAGTTTTGACTCTTCTCTTCTCAGATTTCACTAAAAATTTTAGGATCACGCGGGTATCTTGGAATCGTTCTGATGGTTTTGTGACGAGAACATTGTTCTTGGTGCCTCCTGTCATTTAGGGGTTGTGGCAGTGTCCCGGGGAGTTGAGCTCCGAGGTGTTGTCGTCACAATCTTATCGTTGCAGTTCTGGAATACCTGAGTTTAGTTCGCCGACATCGAAAATCTCTTTTATGCAGTTGTTGGTGAGATAACCTCGACGCCACCCAGTACTGGGGCGGGAGTTCGGGAGTATTGCCATAACTTGTATAATGGATGCTTTTCGAAGGTTGAGGTAGACGATTTCCGAAAGTTTCTTGGTTATGTGTTGAAGGATGGATACAACTGGATGTAGGATTTGTTAGTTTTGGGTGAGATATTATGCTTCCCCTGTATCCCCAACACCTGATTGCATAACCGGAAAATTTTGGGAGTTTATAAGTGGGAATTCAAGTAGCTCTTAGGATATCTTTCTGACAGATGTATGATATGAAATTGGGGTTCGACGTCTAGTGGTCCGCCTATCCACGATTGGTTTTACAGTGGTCTCATTGTGTCTTAAAGAGTCCTTGGCTATGCCGACTCGGGGACGCTTCGCATGTCATGTGCACTGCCTTGTACATGGTGGTGTTGTACGATCGAGCCCGTGTAGGCCCCACCACGAAAACTTCGGACGAAATCTCTATCATATGTTTGTTCTGGCTTATTTTGCAAGCCAGGCCTTTGTTTTGTTTTGAGTTGTGGTATTCGAGTTGCTTCAGAGACAAATGTTGATTCCATACCAATCCTAAGCGGTGTTCTCATACTCCGAGGTGAATACCAATCCTTCTTGATAATCGAGATTGTCTTGCCAATCCTTCTCAACCGGTGTCTCTCTCTTCAAGTGGATCCGATCACTTCAACATTCGCAAGATCAATTATCAGTTCTTCTCAACGGTGTTTGTTTCATCCGTCTCCAAGTTGCCTTTGTTTTTCCCGCCCACCCACCCTTTTTCCTTCAAGAACTCAGATTTCTGAACCAAGTATCAATTTTATTCATGTGAAGTCTCTCCATTCTTCTCCGTCAATATTCTTATCCGGTGATTATCATGAAGATCCTAACGGAACCTCAAGTTCATCATTATTCATTCTCTTTCTTCTCCGGTGGGACCAATTCAAGCTTTGTGGATCATATCCTTTTCCTCGTTTCAAATACCCTCTCATGCCGGTGCACCTCATAATCATTCAATGCTCGCTATTCTATTGTTCCGGAGTGCTCAAGATACCTCGAAGATTCGTGTTTTCCACTCTGCTTTCGTTCAAGCTCTTTCGAAGATGTTATCTCATTCTAGCCATTTAATTCAACCGGTGCAACCTCTCTTTTAAATCTTTTCTACGGTGTATCTTTTGAGTGGCCCCTAACCCACAGGTCTTTTCCCAGGATCTTACCTGACTCTTCTTATTTTCCCGGAGCTATCCAAATTTCATTTCGAAGTGTGACGTAAGAATGATTCATCATCAGTCATATGTATTTCTCCAAGATTGGTCAAATTCTTTCATCATTGGCTCAACCTTTTCTATTTTCGTCCCGAAGGGCATCAACAATTCATGGTAATGTTTCTTGTTGTCATTCTCATCATTTGAAGACTGAAGAAGAGTTTTCCTCCATATCTTGCCCCATTCTCGGAAATCATCTCATAATTGTTTTTGATTGTGAGAATCCTTTTCACCTATCTAGAGCATTTCAAGAGTTTTTCAGTTTGTTTATCTGAAGGCCATCATTTCGGGATTATCCATTTCAGCTTCAGCTCGCGTTCTTCAAAATCTTACCGGTGCATCATTCAAGTATTCTCTTATCAGCTCGTGATCTCTTCGTTCTCATGTATCTAAATTCTCTCAAGCATCTCTGTTCATTTGCTTAATTCTTCCCGGTGTTTCTTTATCTTCCCTTCGGTCATTTCCAATTCTTACGGTGGCTATTCAGAATTTTTCTTCCTTTCTATAACATCTAGTTATTCGTTGCCAATCCTAACGGTGGTTCGTGCAAGAGTTCTCATCATTCGTTATCGTATATATTCATTTGTCCTTCCAAATCCTATCGGTAACTTGTTGAAGACGTTCTCAAGTTATGCTATATCTATCTTAATCCTTTTTACGGGGATAAGTAGTGTGCCAAATCCATTGTTTATCATCAATTTAATTGATGAAGGATAAGCATAATGTAATTCTTATTCTTGTTTCATCGAGTGAACTCAATTCCCTATTCCAGAGGCTCATCAAATTCCCGATTTCAATTATTTCATCTTCTATTTTCTCGGAGGTCCAACCTCATCTAAACGGTACAGGGATTCACCTTGTGTTTTCAACTTCTCTTTCCTTCCGTTTGATCATTCTTTTGCTTAACGGAGTTCTTCATGAAGGTTCTACACGATGGTTCATAAAGGATTTAATTCCTTCTCGAAGTGTTCATCGACATTCTTTTCTAAGAAGCTCAAGTTTTCTTCATCTTGCAATCCGGTGTGCAATTCTTTCTTCTATATCATTGGAGGTGGTATAAAGTCATTCTTGATAATTTGAGTTCATGCTTCATGATTCACATATTGTTAAGAATGCGATATTTTATATCCATCAATCTCTTCATTGGAGTTATCTTGGGTTATATTTCGCCTAAAACCTTCCCTGAGGATTGTTGCTATTTATGGTGCTTATAAAGGACCCAAGTTCTTCTTTATCCTCCCGGTGAAATACGTTCTCGTCTCCTTGGTCATACCAATCCAATTCTTTTTCCCGTGAGTGGCAGATTGTCACCTCATAATTTGAGATGTATCCCATAAGACCATATCAAGCTTATTCTTTTCGTTATTGGTTTTCCAACAACTCCGTTCGACCCTTCTCCTAAAGATGCCTCTTCAAGCTCTTTTGTGGCAGAAGTTGGCATTTTCTTCTCAATCCTCCTATGGCAATTATCTATCTTCTATTCTTCCGTTCTGGAGGCATTGTGATGTTGCTCTTTTTCTGTCATCATCTCGAATCATGAAGATCGTGATCTTTTCAGGCTTATCCTATTTAATCGGAGTGTTTTCAACTTCATTCATCTCCATTGTATTCTTTTCTCGAAATGGCTTGACCTTTTCAAGGTTCTTTGGTCTCACTCGTTTGTCAAAGAAGCAACTTAGCTTTACCTCTTCTCTTTCTCTTCCGTTTTCCCTCCGGTGCCATTCTAGATCTCGGGACGAGATCCTCTCATAGTGGTGGAGTGTTGTGACGCCCCAAGATCGGAGCTTCAGGTGCCTTCCATGTTTTCCGGGTTTCGTCGCGTGATTTGTTTGGTTCGTTGCATTCATCTTTGCATCATGTGCATTGCATCATGTCATCATGCAACCCGTTTAAAAAAAAACTCAATCAAATAAACCGTATGGATCTTTGATCCATTTAAATCGAGGGAATTCACATGGTGAGTTCGCTTTATAACATACCCTCCCGATATTTAGGGAGCTATATTAAACCATTCCATTGGCTTGGAATCACCCACAAACACATATGCACCGTTCTTCAAATTTCCTTTTATCCTTCTCAACTTCCCCTTCTTCCTTTGGGGCCTTTTAGTAAAATTGAGTGGCAATTTTACTTTACCCATAAATGTTCCAAATCTGCCCATAAATCACATATATTTTGTAGGGTCACCTCCTATAATTTCAACCCATTTGGAGTTCATTTGAATGGGTTTCGAAATTCGAACTTACCGAGTTAAATCCAATGCGTGTGGATTTTACTTCCTCCAAAAATCGTCAGGCCATTTTTGTCAAATTCCTCATATTTTTATAACTCCAGAAAAATTGTCCTCCTACCCAAATTCCTTCCCTAACACCTCTCTTTCTTTTATTTCTCTCTAATTTTTTTTTGCTAAAAAAACTCAGTGGGAGATGAGGAAGCCCAACGAGGCCGGCCCATTCATTTCCTCTTAGCCCACCAGGCCGGGCCTCCTCCTCCTGTAACCTAGCGCCAGGAGACCCCCATCCCCTCGTTCTCTCCCTCATCCTCTCCCCTCACGCCGCCAAAGGCCAGACCCAACGCCCCATCTCCCTCGCAGCCCCGCTCGATCCCCTCCTGCTTCGCCTCGCTCGACCCCAACCCCAGCGCCGCCACCCCTCGTCCTTCCCGATCCACACGCCCGACACCGAACGCCTCCTCCTTGCTGCCTCGCATGTCCCGTGCAGGAACTCCGCCGGCCGCTCCTTCCCGGCCTCGGCCTCATCCCCGACTGCCCAGGCCGGAGTTTCCACCCCTGCACCTTGGACAGGAGGTCCCCCACGGCCGCCCGCCGCCTTCCTTGTCCACGCCCAGAGGAGTGTGCCCGCCGAGCTCCGTCACGCCCCTCGTCGGCCCTCCTCCGCGCCGTCGCCTCGCAAGGATGCTGCGCCTGCATCTCCCGCGATGCCACCAGAGAGAAACTCCGGCGACCCCGCACCTGCATCTTCGCCGACGCCGTCCATCTCCGCCGCGCCCTTCTTCCTCTACCTCGACCATAATGCCCGGAGGCCGACCCTTGCTGCGGCTGCACCCTGCAGGAGCTCCCGCTGGACCCTGCAAGTTTCTATCGCTGCTTCCCTGCTTGCCCTGTCCGCCGTAGTGGACGACCGCGACGCCCCACTGTCATCTTGCACATCCACTTGTTGTTGCGGTCGACGACAAGTTCGACCATTGAACATGGATTAGCGCCAAGTACTGCGACAGCCCTCCAAGATTTTGGATCCATCAAGTTCGACTACCTTCGTGTGTACAACTACCGTCGCCCTGAAAGACGTTGGAGTCATCAAGTACCTCTTCGAAACAAACGTGAATGACTACCGTCGCAAGAACGGGACCGGAAAGTCCGAAGACCACAGGTACCACGACATCGAGGACATGAACGTCTGCGGAAACGCGTGCAACGATAAACATGTACCACTACCGCCGCCGAGATCGCGAGAACCTCTACCGTCGACCCTAGAGCGTGCGAGAACGTCTACTTCCTCTACGTTGCACCGAACGAGAACTGTCCCGCTTGCATGCTTCAAAGGTATAACCCCGAGACGACGTCCTTGAACGAATGCTTGCGATGTATGACATGCTCGTGTTTGCACCATGCTCGATTTGTCGGTGCATGTTGCCCTATTTTACCTTGTCACCGTCATGTGGGAACCCGGTAACCGGGAGCACCCCACCTTCCATCTTTTGCACGCTCCCACCACACTTTCTTTTGCACCGACGTCTCAATGAGTTGCCAGAACTGGAACGTTGCGTGGCACCGTTTCGTTATCGTTGCCGCGGCACCCCTTTTCCTTTCCACCACGGTGACAAATGCTTCATATTGCTCTTGTCAACTTTAATAAAAATTGCATAAACTTGTCCATGTCATCCGCATCATGATAACAACAATTAAAATGTTTAAATTGTTGTTGCAATAAATTAATAAGGCATATGGGGATTTACCAGATTTGTTGTTTGTTATATCTGGCCCCATTTAAAAAAATTTAGATAGATAATTCCTTTATGCTTCACCTCTTGCCATGCCAGCAACATTTAATCTTGTTGGGTACATAAACGAGAGAGAACTAAATAAGTCATGTGGTGTTTTCTTCAATATGCAACTCCGTTGCATAATGAGCTCCACTTAATTTGTAGGATTGTTTGTGCACTTTGCCATGCCATGCCTCATTAAACTGGACATGCATCATACTTGTTTGGGCATCGTGCCATGCTTATGTGGTGGTTGTTTACTATGTTGTGTGCTTCTTTCCGGTGTTTGCTTCTCCGGGTTGGTTCCGATAACGTCGCGTTGTGAGGACCCGTTCGACTACGTCCGTTTGTCTTCCTCATGGACTCGTTCTTCTTCCTTGCGGGATTTCAGGCAAGATGACCATACCCTCGAAATCACTTCTATCTTTGCTTGCTAGTTGCTCGCTCTTTTGCTATGCCTATGCTGCGATACCTACCACTTGCTTATCATGCCTCCTATATTGTTGAACCAAGCCTCTAACCTACCTTGTCCTAGCAAACCGTTGTTTGGCTATGTTACCGCCTTGCTCAGCCCCTCTTATAGCGTTGTTAGTTGCAGGTGAAGATTGAAGTTTGTTCCTTGTTGGAACATGGAGATGTTGTTCCTTGTTGGAACATGTTTACTTGTTGGGATATCACGATATATCTTATTTAATTAATGCATCTATATACTTGGTAAAGGGTGGAAGGCTCGGCCTTATGCCTGGTGTTTTGTTCCACTCTTGCCGCCCTAGTTTCCGTCATATCGGTGTTATGTTTCCGGATTTTGCGTTCCTTACACGGTTGGGTAATAATGGGAACCCCTTGACAGTTCGCCTTGAATAAAACTCCTCCAGCAATGCCCAACATTGGTTTTACCATTCGCCACCTAGCCTTTTCTTTTCCCTTGGTAGTCGCGCTCCTGAGGGTCATCATTATTTTAACCCCCCCCCCCCGGGCCAGTGCTCCTTTGAGTGTTGGTCCACCTCGTCAGCCGCCGGTGACCACCAGGGGCAACTCTGGGCTGGCCTACCGGAAGTTTAGACAATCTTAGTGTGCCCTGAGAACGAGATATGTGCAGCTCCTATCGGGATTTGTCGGCACATTCGGGCGGTGTTGCTGCATTTGTTTTATCATTGTCGAAATGTCTTGTAACCGGGATTCCGAGTCTGACCGGGTCTTCCCGCTAGAAGGAATATCCTTCGTTGACCGTGAGAGCTTGTGATGGGCTAAGTTGGGACACCCCTGCAGGGATTGAACTTTCGAAAGCCGTGCCCGCGGTTATGGGCAGATGGGAATTTGTTAACGTTCGGTTGTAGAAAACCCGAAGTTGACCTTAATTAAAATGCATCAACCGCGTGTGTAACCGTGATGGTCTCTTTCCGGCGGAGTCCGGGAAGTGAACACGGTGTTGGAGTTATGTTTGACGTAGGTTGCTCTAGGATCACTTCTTGATCATAGTTTCTTGATCGTGCTTTGCCTTCTCTTCTCGCTCTCATTTGCGTATGTTAGCCACCATATATGCTAGTCGCTTGCTGCAGCTCCACCTCATACCTTTACCTTACCCATAAGCTTAAATAGTCTTGATCGCGAGGGTGCGAGATTGCTGAGTCCCCGTGACTCACAGATACTTCCAAAACCAGTTTGCAGGTGCCTTTGAACCGTGCAAGTGATGCAACCAAGCTCAAGGAGGAGCTCGATGAAGATATTGTCCTTTGTGTTGTTTTGTTCTAGTTGGTCAGTAGTGGAGCCCAGTTGGGGTCGATCGGGAACATTGTCGCATTTGGGGTTCTTCTTTTATTTTGGTTCCGTAGTCGGACCCTGATTGTATTTGGATGATGTAATGCTTTATTCACGTATTTGTGTGAAGTGGCGATTGTAAGCCAACTATGTATCTCTTTCCCTTATGTATTACATGGGTTGTGTGAAGATTACCTCACTTGCGACATTGCTTTCAATGCGGTTATGCCTCTAAGACGTGCTTCAACACGTGGGAGATATAGCCGCATCGAGGGCGTTACACTTGGGCATCTCCAAGCTTAGGTTGTTGCCAATCCTTGTTCCATAATCCATCAAATCTTTACCCAAAACTTGAAAACTTCACAACACAAAAGTTAAAAGAAAATCTCGTGAGCTCCGTTAGTAAAAGAAAACAAACCACCACTTCAAGGTACTGTAATGAACCCATTATTTATTTATATGGGTGTTAAACCTACTGTATTCCAACTTTTATATGGTTCATAAACTCTATTACTAGCCATAGATTCATCAAAATAAGCAAAGAACACACGAAAAATAGAATCTGTCAAAAACAGAACAATCTGTAGTAATCTATAGGTTTCGAATACTTCTGGAACCCCAAAAATTCTAAAATAAATTTCTAGACGTGAGGACTTTATCTATTAATCATCTGAAAAAATAATTAACTAAATATCACTCTCCAATAAAAAATGGCAGCAATTCTCGTGAGCGCTAAAGTTTCTGTTTTTTACAGCAAGATCGCAAAGACTTTCCCCAAGTCTTCCCAAAGGTTGTACTTGGCACAAACACTAATTAAAAGCATAAAACCACATCTAAACAGAGGCTAGATGAATTATTTATTACTAAACAGAATCAAAAAGCAAGAAACAAAAATAAAATTGGGTTGCCTCCCAACAAGCGCTATCGTTTAACGCCTTATAGCTAGGCATAAGATTTCAACGATGCTCACATGAAAGACAAGAATTAAAGCACAAAGAGAGCATCATAAAACACGTGACAAACACATCTACGTCTAACATACTTCCTATGCATAGGCATCTTATACGCAAACAAATTATCAAGCAAAAACTAGCATATGCAAGGAAGCGTAAAGAAATAATAGCAATCTCAACATAACGAGAGGTAATTTAGTAGCATGAAAATTTCTACCACCATATTTTCCTCTCTCATAATAATTACATGTAAGATCATAATCAAATTCAACAATATATCTATCACAAAACATATTCTTAACACGATCCACATCTATGCAAAGTTGACACTCTTCCAAAATAGTGGGATTAACATTAACTAAAGTCATGACCTCTCCAAACCCACTTTTATCAAAAATTTCATAAGATTGAACATTCTCCAAATATGTGGGATCTAAAGTTGACACTCTTACCAACCCACTTTCAATAATATTGCAAACACTATTATCAATCTCATATTCATCATGGGGATTAAATAAATTTTCAAGATCATAAGAAGAATCACCCCAATCCATATCAATAGATTTTTAGCGAGCAAAGATGCAAGCAAATAGAAGGCACGTGGAAACACAAACAAAAATACATACGGGAAGAAGGCGAATAAAAGGCGAAGGCAAACGTGAAGTGGGGGAGAGGAAAACGAGAGGCAAATGGCAAATAATGTAATGCGAAGGATTAGAGTTTGTGATGGGTACTTGGTATGTCTTGACTTGTGCGTAGAATCCCCGGCAACGGCGCCAGAAATCCTTCTTGCTACCTCTTGGACACTGCGTTGGTTTTCCCTTGAAGAGGAAAGGGTGATGCAGCAAAGTAGCGTAAGTATTTCCCTCAATTTTTGAGAACCAAGGTATCAATCCAGTAGGACACCACACTCAAGTCCCTTGCACCTACACAAACAAATAATAACCTTGCAACCAACAGGATAAAGGGGTTGTCAATCCCTTCACGGCCACTTGCAAAAGTGAGATCCGATAGAGAAGATAAGATAATATTTTTGGTATTTTTATGATAAAGACTAAAAGTAAAGAAATCAAAATAAAAAGTGCAAGAAATAGCTTGTTGACGGGAGATTAATATGATGGAAAATAGACCCGGGGGCCATAGGTTTCACTAGTGGCTTCTCTCAAGATAGTATAAGTATTACGGTGGGTAAACAAATTATTGTTGAGCAATTGATATAATTGATCATAGTTATGAGAATATCTAGGTATGATCATGTATGTAGGCATCACTTCCGTGACAAGTAGACCAACTCCTGCCTGCATCTACTACTATTACTCCACACATCGACCGCTATCCAGCATGCATCTAGAGTATTAAGTTCATAAGAACGGAGTAACGCTTTAAGCAAGATGACATGATGTAGAGGGATAAACTCATGCAATATGATATAAACCTTATCTTTTTATCCTCGATGGCAACAATACACTACGTGTTGTTTCCCCTACTGTCACTGGGAACGAGCACCGCAAAATTGAACCCAAAGCTAAGCACTTCCCCCGTTGCAAGAAAGATCAATCTAGTAGGCCAAACCAAACTGATAATTCAAAGAGACTTGCAAAGATAACTAATCATACATAAAAGAATTCAGAGAAGATTCAAATATTGTTCATAGATAATCTTGATCATAAACCCATAACTCATCAGATCTCGACAAACACACCACAAAAGAAGATTACACCGAATAGATCTCCAAGAGAATCGAGGAGAACTTTGTATTGAGATCCAAAGAGAGAGAAGAAGCCATCTAGCTAATAACTATGGACCCGAAGGTCTGAGGTAAACTACTCACACATCATCGGAGAGGCTATGGTGTTGATGTAGAAGCCCTCCGTGATCAATGCCCCCTCCGGCGGAGCACCGGAAAAGGCCCCAAGATGGGATCTCACGGGTACAGAAGGTTGTGGCAGTGGAATTAGATTTTCATGGTGCTCTCCGATGGTTTGGGGGTACGTAGGTATATATAGGAGGAAGAAGTAGGTCGGTAGAGCCATGAGGGTGGAGGGCGTGCCCAGGGGTAGGCGCGCCCCCTGCCTCGTGGTCTCCTCGTTGATTGCTTGACGTCCACACGAAGTCTTCTGGAACACGTTTGTTCCAAAAATCACGCTCCCGAAGGTTTCATTTCATTTGGACTCAGTTTGATATTCTTTTTCTGCGAAACACTGAAATAGGCAAAAAAACAGCAATTTGGGCTGGGCCTCCGGTTAATAGGTTAGTCCCAAAAATAATATAAAAGTGTATAAATAATCCCATTAAACATCCAAAACAGAATATATAATATCATGGAACAATCAAAAATTATAGATACGTTGGAGATGTATCGGGTTGGTGGGGACGCGCCCACCTGCAACTCCCCTAGGGTGGCCCGCTCCAGCAGCTCCTGATGCGGTAGAGGAGAGGCCGGGGGTCGGGCGGAAGCAGGGATAGTACCGTGGCGAGGGACGTCGAAGGATTCATGAGCGGAGGGGACGACTCCAGAGGGTCGAGAGCCACGGGAGACGGAGAAGAGCCCGAGGCGCCAAGAGGTCGAGGAGGCGACATGGCCGGCTGGACGGGGGGAGTCCATAGTAGGCGACGCGGCCGGCTGGACAGGAGGAGAGACCATGAGGTGAGCGGTCAGCGAGCGTGGAGAGGAAGTCGGGATGACCACGAGCCCAACATTGGACGTATCGTTCGCCTCAGCCTCCCCGACGAAAGGTAAAGGAGGGAGCGGGAGAAGGCCCTTCGATAGCGCACCGAGGGACAGCTCGGCTTGGCACCCACCCTGGCTCGAGGAGGGATGCGAAGGAGCCGACAAGGGGGAGCGGGAAGGGCTGTCGTCCGACCCCTCCTCGTCATCTGAGCGGGGGAGCGGGGATGACGGCGACCGTGGTAGTCGTCCTGACGGCCCGGGCGGCCACCGGGGAGGGGTCCATCGTCGGTGAAGCGGGGACGCCCCACATGGTTGGGCAGCTCAAGAGCAATGCGGAGGTCAAAGCCTTGGTCGTTGAAGAAGACCCGAACGGTGGCACGAAGCTTGGAGGAGACGAGGCATTTGACTTTGACCCTAACCTCCTCCTCCTTGCGAAGGGAGAGCCCGTCGACCACGACCACCTTGCCAAGGATCTGAGACATCTGGCAAATTACTCGCTCAAACCTCGCAATGTTAGGGAGCCCGGCAATAAGGATCCATGCAGTGTCAAGGACTACCACCGCCTTCGGGTCGAGGATCGGCTCGAAGATGTCAGACGACGATCTTGTTGAGGGCATGGGTGATTTGGTTGCTGTGGGTGGCGTGGCCGTGGCTGAGAGCATCGAGGAAGACCATAGAGAACTCGGTGCCGGAGAGAGGGGTGACCATCCAATCCCACTTATGGCGGTACAGGTGGCTGAGCTCAGCCTCGATCATCTTGGGGGAGGCCACACCATCAATCACCGTGACCACCGCCTGGAGGGATGGGGTGGGAGGAGAAATGTCAGGGAAGTCGATGTGGAAGAACCCCAACCCCTCAATCTGATGCCCGTACATCCTCGGCTTGTCGGGGACCGGCCTATCCAGGTAGAGGAGGGCGGGGTGGCCCGGGTCCTTGCAAATGTAGCAGCAGGAGGGGTTGACGCAGTTGACTTGGCCCTCGACGCCGCAGTTGAAGCATGGCGGGCGAGGAAGGCCAGACACAGGGCCTGGTTGCGGTTAGACACCCGGGACGGGAGGCTGGCGGATGGCCTGGCTTTGGTCAGCACGGCCCTGCCTGCGCCCCTTCTTCTTCTTGTTGGGGCCCTGGCGGCCACGGGGCTGATCCCCCCCCCCCCCCCCGCGGCACCCGAAGCAGGGGGCGCAGTCGAGGAGGAGGCGTGGTGGGGGGGGACGTACTTCCTGGAGGGGGCGGCAGCTAATGAAGCTATGTACCTAGGGTAGGG
Source organism: Triticum urartu (assembly GCF_056163025.1). Taxonomy (NCBI): domain Eukaryota; kingdom Viridiplantae; phylum Streptophyta; class Magnoliopsida; order Poales; family Poaceae; genus Triticum; species Triticum urartu. Next base: position 565,249,220 of record NC_141875.1, read on the forward strand.
TCATGGACCTGTCCTAACTGCCCTACCCAAGGACATCTCTAGAAGAAATTACCTTTCAATCGACTTGGAGGTGTTCCACTCGACAGACTCGAAGACACTCGACCAAGAAGCAATCACTCGACCAAGATCCAACCACTCGACGGCCAGGAGACCTAAAGTCACTCCGCACGCTAACGGTCGGTCATTAAGTAGCTTTTATGGTCATCATAGCACTTTATTAGGGGCGTTACCAGTAACGCCCGACCTTAATGTATTTGAAACCCTGCATAACCGAGGGCCGGAGGGGTCTGGCGAACTCTATATAAGCCACCCCCCTCCTCAGTTTAAAGGGTTCGCACCCCTATAATTCATACACACATAATCCAGTCGACCGCCTCCGGGCTCCGACACGTAAGGCTATTACTTTCTCCGAGAAGGGCCTGAACTCGTAAACCTCGTGTGCTTACAACTACTCCATAGCTAAGATCTTGCCACTCCATACCTACCCCCTACATTACTGTCAGACTTAGAACCACGACAACGGCCACAGGAGCAGGAGGACGTGAGGAGGAGGGCCGCTGCTGCTGAGGAAGGGAGGGGCTGCGCTCGCGCCGGCGCACCGGGGAGGGTGAGCGGCGGCGAGGTTGCCAGCCACCCGATGCGGGAGGGGGAGCGCGACCGGCCACGCCACTCGGAGCGGTCGTTCCCGGCCCGAGGGGCAGGGGGCATCGCGGTCCCAGCCGCTGAGCTCGCGGCGCTGGTCCTCCTCCCGACGTAGGGCGTCTGGGGAGGGGCGAGGCGGATCCCGATGGTCGTCGTAACGGCGCTTGTGCCGGGCCTCCCTGTCGTCCCAATCGCGGGTCATGGCCGGGGGGCGGAGCCGGGGCAGGGCGGCAGTGGAGCAGGGGGAGGGAGGGAACCGCGGGCTCGGAGGAAGGTGCTTGTTCGGCAGGAGGATGCGGGGTGGCAGCTGAGGAGGACGACGGGCGGAGGGGGAGCCCGCAGGGCAGCCAGATGAAGGGCGCGGGCGAGATGGGCCTACGGCATGACACCGGCCCAGGGTCATCGGGCCGGCCCAGTAGGCCAGCAACATCCGGAGCTGGCTCCAGTGCGCGACGGGCCGAGCAGGCCACCTCCACATGGCGGCCCACCGGGCATCAGCCCAACACCCCAAGGCCCAAGGAGGGGGGTACCAGCACGGAGGGTTTCCCCTCGACGTGCTAGTGCCGCCACCATGGCATCGGGTGGGCTCGGCCGGTCCAATCGAAGGCGTCGGAGAGGAGGGGGGCCTGGAATTGAAGGGGCAGAGGTCCCAAACCGCGCGATTAATGGGCAGAATGGAGAGTTGCGGGATGGGAGGACTAGCGCGAGCATGGCGAGCTGAGATGCCGGGCCATGGAGCACCGGGAGGGAGGACGGAGCCGGCGATGCAGGGCGCCACGATGCACGTGCGAGACCCAGCTCAGACCGGCCAGCGATTCCCCATGAATGACGGCGGTGATGGCGCACCACACCCCGCTGCAAAGCTCCACCCTTGGCACCGGCCTTCGGCCACCTCGGCAGCAACCTCCGCGAGCCCGCGTCCGAGCCTCGCGCACGGGAGGCCGGACCGACGGCCACGCTGGACGGTGCGGCAGAGGCGGCGAGAGCCAGGCTACGAGGGGGGACGAGGGGGCGGGGCAGCTCGCACCGATGGGTTCGGCATCCTCATCCGCGAGGTCCGCTCACCGGAACCGATCTGGCGCAGCGGAGAGAGGGACAAACGGGGCAGACGCGAGGGGCGATGGCGAGAAAGGGGCTGGCACGAGCACCGGCGCGGGGCGGGGGACGGCGGAGGCGGCGTCCGGTGATGGCGGGGGCGGGTCGCCCAAGCTCACGGTCGCAGGAGCGCACTCCATTTCCCCCCACTTCAGCCGTCGGCATATGGGCGGGCAGGCTGCAGAACAGGAAGAGCAACAAGAGCTTCGTTGACGCCATGGATGTCGTGTTGCTCGAGGGGGGCGTCTTCACGTGCGCAATGGCGCCCGCCCGCCAAGAAGAAGCTGCGCCTTTTGCAGTCGCTTGGCAGTTGGTAGCTGGTCTTGTCTGCGTATGTTAGGGGACGAGACAGGGAAGAGAGATGCAGGAGCGGGGGTACGAGGAAGACAGAGAGGGGTTGGAACGCATCACACCAATATTTTTAAGAGGAAAACTTCCAAGTTTTAGATAAAAACCGCGGACCAAGGCTCACATACATCAAAATCTCTCAATCTTGGATGGCAACAGTGGCAGAGCTACATGCAAACCTGAGGGGGGCACTGCCCCCCCCCCCCCCCCCCCGCCATAGGAAAATTACTGAAGTAATTTTTTAGGGACTAAATTCAGTAAAGTGTAGTCATTTGCCCCCCCCCCCTCAAGTGTAGTACAATATTTAGGGCTCAAAAGGTTGTGTTGGACCAATCTCACCAAAGATGTGGAATCAGCATCTTGAAAGAGACAAGGTGGTGGATCAAATCATCACAAGCTTAGATTTGAGCTCCTTTTGTTTGCTTGAAGCTCTTCCTTCAATCTTTCTTTATGTTTTTCTCTTCTCCAATGAAGGCTAACTTGATTCTCGTCATTTATGTTGGTGGCTGCTGGATGAAGGACTAAACCTCCCCCTTTCCTCTCATGCAAATACCAAAATGACCCAAGGTCATTAGCCTAATGGGTGGTGGGCTTTGCCACATGTTTTGGGCTGCCTGAATGATTCACATTTGTCATCTCCTCACGGCCCATATGAGGTATCCCAACAATAAGTGTATATATCTTTTACAATGTCCAGACTAAACAAAATCAATCCTCAAAGTTTTTTGCACTTTGAGCAGTGATTTTGTTATTTTTGATGAGGGCCCCACGAGTGTTATTTGCGGATGAAGTTTAGTAAGAAGCTAAAACTTTTGATCTTGTTTGATTGCATAAAAAACTGATTTTTTTATATCTGTTCTGAATTTACTGTTCATCTGGGTGCACCTACATCGGGAGCAGACACACCTTTCTGCTAAGTAAATAAACAGGAAATGCTAAAAAGGTATAATATTTATCCGGTCCCTCGAATATTGTGGAAGTCCAAATTTGGTAACATTGGTCTGTAAAGTGTCATCTGCATTTGTCTCTTGGTTCAGTCAAAGTAGTTTCATGACCGCTTGACTGTGGTTTTGCACACATGGTAGCCCACTCAACGACTATTTTGAAACAATGAAAACAGGTGAGTGAGAATAAATGGAATATTTTTTATGGGCAAAGACAACTACTCAAAAAATTGCCATGGTTTTATTTATTTTGGAAATGCGCAACGATTAGGAAATTTACGAAAACTATGGGCTTTGCAAACCTCTTGAAAATCATAGAAATCGGCAAAGATACTAATTATTTTCCTTGATTACTCATTATTTTTTGACACTCCATAGTGTCTAAAAAATTCCTACATTCTGAGACAAAGGGAGTAAATCATTAGCAAAGTTTTTGGTTTTGCAACATTTTTCCTTGATTACTCATGATTTTGTTAAAAACAATCTCCAAATCCCTCTCCCTAATTTTCTCATCTTCAATTTTCCATGTCATTTTTACTAAAGAAACTGAGTTCCATATAAATCATAGTTTTCTCAGTTTTCCCCCAATTTATCTTCAAATTCGTTGACTTTTGTAAAATTAAAAAGTTCCATTTCCCCTACTTTTCTTTATTTTCATCTTTTGATGATAAATAGGTTGCCACATGTGCACAGTCACTGTCACATCGTTGTTCTGAAAAGCTGGTTTTGCTTGGCTTTATAGGTGAAGCCGAAATGGCCAAATATGAAGTCCAAGGTAAGGATGTAGGCGCGTCTGAGAAGTCCACGACCGTCTGAGTGACTGAAAATAAGCTAATCTTCGCTACTTATACTCATGCTGATACAAAATCGATCAATGTGGTTGCTCATGGACTTCACAGATGATTATCCATGCATCCGTAAGTCGAGGTAGTTCTGTTATAAAAAAGATGCTTTCTCCGTTCAGAATTACTTGTCGCTTAAACGGATGTATATAGACGTACTTTAATGATAGATGCATCCGTTTGAGTGACGAGTAATTTCAGACGGAGAAAGAAGATAACCTAAGCGGAGAACAAATCCACGCTCAAAGAACATGAGCACCCAAACTCGGATACTATCAATGGAAAATGCCACTCATCATCAACTTAATTACCATCGAGCACAAGCATCTGAGTAATTTCTAAACTAAAACCACGTCAATTATTATGAAATGGAGGGAGTACATAAACTGACCAAATAGCTACATGATCCCGTTGCACAACGCACCGTACCATCAGTTCGTTTGGTGACACACACCAGAAACCATACGCGAGGCCACCTATATGCGTACACGTAGTTTTCGTGTTGGTGTGCCCACTGTACCTGGTCGTTGATTAGTCTACCACTGAAGAAAAAGCCGAATTATTCGTCCATCTATTTGAAAATGCAAAAGGCTAGCCTTTCTAAAGTCATCGCTGTACATGAAAACAGGGACTGCATCCGGATTTGCACCTGGCGACTCCGGAGGCCCCCCACCGTCACCTCCTCTGAGGCCTCCTCTTGCAAGATTTCCCTCGCCGCCGTTGTTGGCGACCCCCATGGTCGGCCGGCAGTGGGCTCTCCTCCGCCCAACCATAGCCATCCTTTCTCCCATGTGTACCTCCTTAATCTTGACTAGCGGCTGCTACATGCCATGCCATCCATCACCTTGTCTGACTCCTCACTGGCCACCGGAGGCTGTGCGCCAGGGAATCCGGCCTGCCGGGACGTGGTGCAGCCACGCGGTGGTCTACTACGTCACGACATGATGCCTGGTTATGGCCCATGCCAGACCAGATCGGATTTGGGCGGTGACGGCTGTCTCCTTCACGTTTGAGATGGGGCGGCAGTTGCATGGGGCTTACTACACCTGTTGGGTAGCTGGTGATGGCCCTGAACGATGCCTAGTTCTGTTGTGGCCATTGCCTTGGATGGTTGTGGTTGTAGTGTGGCACGATGGTTGAAAAAACAAGGTGTACAGCAGTGGTGGATCGGCGCAAGTGCGGCACATAGATGCTCGATTTGCGCATGATGGTGGCGGACATGAGGTGCGTGGCAGTGTCGCGCATGGAGACGAACCGTGGATGATCAGACCTAAGAGGTTTCTCTGCAAGTTCTGTCCAATTGTATGCTTGGCTTCGTGTCCTCAGCCGTTGTCGGCTTGACTTCCGTGTAGACATGACTGTCAGTAGGCCTATATGGGCTTTTGACGTCACCAACGGATTTTTGTCTGCAAATTGTGTCCAACCACTGTTGAAGACTTGGGGCTGCCGGATGACCTCTCATGGGTTCTTGGTGGCGTCAGTTACCTTGTTGATGCTGGCGTTGTGCTCCGGTCTGCTTCCCGTATATGTGGTATGCACGGTAGCGTTTGTCCACGTCAGGGTTGTGAGCATATATGACTGTTGAGGAGTGACAATCTGACTTGCAGCAGTAACTTCTTCATTGAAAGGGGTGCGACAGTACAGTGTGACATTGGTTTGGTGGTGCTCTTAAGCACATGGATTCGAGTTCCGGAGTGAAAACTCTTAGGTTTGACCTGGACTGGCTGTACCTAGCAATGGTGGTGTTCTTACATCATTCCCTTGTTGAAGGCATAGTTTGGAGCTTGCTTGGACTTCCTCTTCAGGGTGAAAACCCAAAATCTAACCCTTGGGTGGATCTGGCGATGGCGGCACTCGTGTGTCGTTTCCTTTTTGAAGGCGGCATTGTCGAAGCACTTTCCCAATGTCCGGATGTTGTCATCGATGGTGGTTGATGATGTTGATTATTACTGCATGTTATAGCTCACATTTTGGAGTTCACATTTTTTTCCTTTTTATGTGTGTGTTAGTGTTGATTGTGTGCATTTTAGTTATGCAGAGGCCGGATGTGAGTTCATAATAGTTTGTATTCTCTTGATGCAATATTATGAGTTAATAAAATACATCCTTTATTTTAAAAAAAACACTGTACATGAGAACTTCGGGGACCTCATATTTAGCGCGCTGCAGGCTGCGCGCCCGCAAACACAGCCAAAGCATGTCCACCTTCGCCCCGCGTCTTTTTTGGGCTGGCCCATCTACGGGCAGGACCTTTTTCCTTTTCCTTTATTTTTCATGTTCAAAAAGATTTCAATTTTTTTTAAATTGCAAAATGTGAAAAATGATCCAGAAACCATAAATGTTCGTGAATTCATAAAATAACATGATGTTCAAAATGTTCGCATATGAAAAAATGTTCACAATTTGAAAACAATTGTTCAAGAAATCAAATGTTCACGATTCACATATTTATAAACAATTTTAATTTGAACAAATGTTCGCAAATTCGGCAATTTTTTGTGGACTTTTTAGAAATGTTCATAAAATTCAAAAATGTTCATTGATTCAAACATATCCGTAGATTCAAAAAATGTTCATGAATTACAAAAAAGTTCATCGATTCAAAAAAATGTGCATGGAGTTAAAAAATTGTTCCTTAATTTAAAAAATCATCAATTCAAAAATGTTTTCTGGTTCAAAAAAATATTCACAATATAGAAAAATGTTGGTGAATTAAAAAAATGTTCATGACTTTGTAAAATGTTTGTGATATAAAAAATTATTCATGAATTTTTAAAAATTGTTTGTGAATTAGAAAATTATCCTCAATTTCCTAAAAAATGTTTGGGGATTCAAGAAATGTTCATGATTTAAAAAATGTTCATGAATTAGAATATATATTCTCATAATAACAAGAAAAGAAAAGAAAAATAAAAAAGGAAAGGAAAGAATGAAAATGAAAAGGAAGAAATAATGAAAGAAATATACAAAAAAGAGAAGAAAAAGTATGCGAAGTTTCTAGAACCTTCCAAAACTAGAAAAGAGCTAGTTGGGCCGGCCCAAATTGTACTTAGCGGGAAGCGGGGGCTACGCGAGCAGGCCTACGAGTCGGGGAAAGGCCGATCAACTCATGCTCCTGCTTCGTCAAGAGCCTCGCCCACATCGCTTTAGAGCTTGAGGTCATGACGGGTGTGGTACATGGAGGAGAGGTGCACGGAGGAGGAACTGGATCGGATTGGACGTGGTGTGGCATGGATCGAGTCGGGTGTGTCCACTTATAAATAGCGGGCACCGGCCAGGAGACGCGGCATGGTGCTTCAATGCAGGCATCAGAGTTGGTTTTCTTGACCACCGTGCATGTTTGATGCCGGCAAGCGGACGAACGGGACAACCGGTATGAATCTGGCTGATAGTCGTTGAAAGATCGAGGATGCCGCCTAGAGGGGGGTGCATAGGCGCTTTAAAATAATTACGATTTAGACTTGAACAAATGCGGAATAAACCTAGCGGTTAATTTGCCAAGCACAAAACCTAAAACAATTAGGCTCACCTGTGTGCACCAACAACTTATGCTAAGCACGATAAGCAACTATGTAATAGCAAGAAATATGACAAACAATAATATGGCTATCACAAAGTAAAGTGCATAAGTAAAGGGCTCGGGTAAGAGAACCTAGGCACTTGGAGACGACGATGTATCTCGAAGCTCACACCCTTGCGGATGCTAAGCTCCGTTTGGAGCGGTTTGGAGGCACAATGCTCCCCAAGAAGCCACTAGGGTCACCGTAATCTCCTCACGCCCTCGCACAATGCAAGATGCCATGATTCCACTAAGGGACCCTTGAGGACGGTTGTCTGTGTCAAAACCGGCGGATCTCGGGTAGGGGGTCCCGAAATGTGCGTCTAAGGCGGATGGTAACAGAAGGCGGGGGACACAATGTTCACCCAGGTTCGGGCCCTCTCGATGGAGGTAATACCCTACTTCCTACTTGATTGATCTTGATGATATGAGTATTACAAGAGTTGATCTACCACGAGATCGGAGAGGCTAGACCCTAGAAGCTAGCCTATGGTATGATTGTTGTTGTCCTACGGACTAAACCCTCCGGTTTATATAGACACCGGAGGGAGCTAGGGTTACAGAGATTCGGTTACAAGGGAGGAGATCTACATATCCGAATCGCCAAGCTTGACTTCCACGCAAAGGAGAGTCCCATCCGGACACGGGACGAAGTCTTCAATCTTGTATCTTCATAGTCGAACAGTCCAGCCAAAGTATATAGTCCGGCTGTCCGAGGACCCCCTAATCCAGGACTCCCTCAGTAGCCCCTGAACCAGACTTCAATGGTGATGAGTCCGGCACGCAAATTGTCTTCGGCATTGCAAGGCGGGTTCCTCCTCTGAATACTTCATAGAAGATTTTGAACACAATGATAGTGTCCGGCTCTGCAAAACAAATTCCACACACCACCGTAGAGAGTATAATATTTCCACAAATCTAATATACTGACAACTTTTCATAACGTGACATCACGCCATGGCCCCGGTTATTATTCGAACCGTTTTTCTCAACCAGCTACTGCACATATTGCGAGGTGGTTTTCTTGGCATGTCTTGTCGAAGCAGAGATCGTGTCCCCTTATCACGGGATTCTCATCAATACGGGTGTGGGTAACCCAACCGCTCCATCAATAAGCGAGTTTTACCAGGCAAGTGGGGAGGCACACAATTTCTACCGCCCTTATAAAGGGATAAGGACTCCTCTTTTTTACCCACGCCTTCTTCTTCCCTGCCCATCGATTCTCGCACACTCGAGCTCCAGCACCCAAGTTCGCATCTTCTCCGCAAAAACACTCCGAACATGTCCAGAGCGAGAGGCAAGTGGATGGCCTCCTCCGTTACGGAGGAGAACATCATGAAGCTCCGGGAAGCCGGATACCTGGCCGCGGATATCGCGCACCGGCTCCCAAGCGCGGGGCAGATCGTTCCTACCCCCGAGCCCTACGAAAGGGTTGTATTCCTTACCCATTTCGTCCGCGGGCTGGGATTTCCCCTCCACCCATTTGTTCGCAGGCTTATGTTCTACTACGGGCTAGACTTCCATGATCTGGCCCCCAATTTCATCATCAACATCTCAGCGTTTATCGTCGTGTGCGAGGCTTTCCTCCGCATCAAGCCCCACTTCGGCCTGTGGCTGAAGACCTTCAATGTCAAACCGAAGGTGGTGGTCGGCCAGCAAGCGGAGTGCGGAGGCGCCATGGTGGGCAAAATGCCCAACGTCACCTGGCTCGAAGGCTCCTATGTGGACACCGTGAAGGGGTGGCAATCGGCGTGGTTCTACATCACCGAGCCACGCGACACCAACTGGGTGGCGGCCCCCGAATTCCGATCCGGCATCCCCATGCGGCTAACCTCCTGGAAAGAGAAGGGGTTATCTTGGGGTTCATCGGTGGAGCTGACCGGACTCCAGAACCGTGTTAAAAACATGATAAGCAAGAAAATCAAGCTTGTCAACATGGTCCAGGTCATTCTCTTCCGCCGGATCCTCCCATGTCAAAGACGGGCATTCAATATGTGGGAGTTTGACTCGGCAAAGCACCAGACGCTGCGAGAGCTCTTCGGCACGACGCACCAGGACATCTGGAGGGTGTTGTTCAAGTCTGCCGAGGTACCTCCTCCCCTTATCGAGGACCGCGGACTCAGCGCAAAGCGCCCTGCTAATCCGGTAAGCTCCTTATATCTCATAAGGTGTTTCTTTCCCTAGTATAATTATGTGAGGGATCTGAGCCTCCACATTATTTGACAGGAATGGGTCGCGATAGCGGAGCGGATCGACTGTCCGGCCCCACTGCCCGAAGATCTAGCAAGTACTCTCTTGACGGAGATGCTGGTTCTGCCGCCCTATGCGGCGCCGGAGAAGAAGGCCAAGAAGAAGGCCGCGGGGACCAGGAAAGGTCTCCGGCACAAGGTTGTATCAGAATCGCCGTCCGATGACACCGAGACGCCCTCCTCCCACGAAGACGAGGAGGGGGAAGAGGAAAATTCTCCCCATCCAGCCGGGGGGATAAGAAAAGGAAGGCCGCCCCATCCGGGAAGGCCGAAGAGTCCAAGAAGGGAAGAGCCCTCCTTCCGGACTGCTCCACCACGTCCGCGTTCAACGACGAGGAGTGGTTGCCCAGGAACAAGCCCCTGGCGAAGTCGTAAGTATCCGGATACCATAACAGTTCTGGTATATTTCGTTTTATTGGTTCTTATCATGCCGAACATGATCATGCAGCCCACCCAAGGACAGTCTCGATGTATCCTCTTCGGATGAGTCTCTGAGCCTGTTGGAGATGTACAGTGATACGCTCCCAATCGCCTCCTCCCCCCGCCCAACGGACGACGCCGAGGTGTTGTCCCGAAGGGCACCAAGCCAAGGGAAGGTAGTTCTGGGGGCGCCCCAAGGCGACCTCCCAGACGCCGGGCGCATGGGAGGCAAGGCTCCCATGGGCTCTAATGACGGGGGCAGCAAGTCCGGCCCCGGGCCGAATACTACGCTGGAACCTCCCATGGTTCCGGACTCTGTCGGGCGACCCCTCACAAAGGGGGGCGAGCCGTCTGTGCCGATGGCCACTGTCCATCCAGAGGCACCGGAAAACTTGCAGGAAGCGCTTCGTGGCGCTTCCATTGACGAAGAGCACCGCGCCGTCATGAGTGCGGTGGTAGAGAAGGTTCAGTCCGCTAAAAGCGGACTAACTGAAGCCTGTGCCAGCCTCTTAATAGGCTTTGAGGTAAGTAATCAATTTATAAGAAAATGATATAGCATAGACAGTAGCCCCTGATGCTCTGTTGGGCGTTCGCAAAGAAAGGCCGAATAGAGGATCAAATAATAATCACAGGAGTCTAATCAAAATGTGTCTTATGTGAATAAGAAGGCTTCGCTGCTGGCCGCTGCCGCTCGCACTGGAGGTCTCCGCACTGAAGCGGGACCTTGAGCGATCCGAAAAAGAGCTCGGCCTTACCAAGAGGCAGCTCAAAGAGAACAAAGGTAAGTAATACCCGTCCGTATATTGATAAGGAATAAAAAAGAATGTGGTTGTTAAGTCACAGGATCATCATGAATTTTGCTAGGGGCCATGACCGAAGTGGCGGCCCTGAAGGAGGCGTTGTCCGAGGCCGAAGACAAAGCGGCCAAGGAGCGCACCGAGCGCGAGAAGCAAGAGGCTCGAGTCGGCGAGGTGCAGCAAGAGCTCCAGGATTTCGTCAAAAAATATGAGTCCTTGGAGCGTGACTCCAATATGTAAGGGTCTAAGCTTGTGAAGGTCCTTGAGAACGCAAAAAATGCCAAGGCCGAAGCCCACAAGGCCCTCCAGGAGCTTCAGGCGGTACAGAAGATAGCGGCGGGTAAGGAATTCATTATGCAAAACAAGCATGTGAAGGAAACTTTCCTTTTACTTACCCGAGTTTGGAGCTCTCCAGGAGCGTTCGCAGATCTTCCCCGCAGTGTGTCCGATGCCGCGGAATTTTACCGGGCCGAGGAAGGGAGCTCGACGAGGAAGTTGTTCTGGTCTCTGTATACTGGGACCGAACATCCGATGCCCTTGAGCGACCAGTTGAAGCAATTGGTCGAGCTCCACAAGGCGGCCGAACAGGCCATGAAGGGCCTCATAGTCCAGATGTGGCCTGGCGGGCCCCTGTCTGGCAGCTACTTCGGCCTGGTGAGGCGGCTTGTGAATGCCCGCCCACGGCTTGAAGTCATAAAGCGGTCCGTCTACACTGAGGGTGCGCGCAGGGCTTTTGCCCGAGCAAAAGTGCACTGGGCGAAGATGGATGCCGAGAAGCTGGTGAAGGAGGGCCGCCGAAGGGCAAGGGGCATCATCGCCCCGAAAAGTATTATGACAGCGTCCTGAAGGGTGCCCGCCTTGTGGCGGAGGAATGTTCTAAGGATATAATATTTGAATGAATGTACTCATGTGATCCTGTAATATTAAAACGAGTTCGTCTGCGCTATATAACGCTTGTTGATTTAAAATATTACCTTCTGTGCGGCCGTTTATAAAATCTGAGAGTTGGCCAGTCGTCGACTTCTGCCCTCATGTAGCTAGTACTGAGGTGTTCGGGATAAATCTGATCACTCTTTATCCCAGTTTTGGGTCCTTCGAAGGAGGTGTTCAGCACAATGAACCAGGCAATTGGACTATAAGGCTTTATCACTCTCACTTAGCCATAGAAGTCTACAATTTTAAATTTTGGCGAAGCCCCTAGTATTCGGAAGGCCGAACTTGGGGCGTTATGAACGCCTAAATCGGACAAGGCCGACTCCTCGCCTGAAGCGGAAAAAATCTTTAGAGATTTGGGACCTCTCGAGCAGCGACCAACTCTCGCCGCATCATGACAGTCAGTTTTCGGCTTTCTCTACTGAGGTGCTCGTCCGGAAGAACCGGGACACAATCGCAGTAGCTCTCCCAGTGCTACCTTAGCTGATATAGCGGAACGTAAGGCACCAAAATATGGGAGCCGGGCAAACCCAACTATTGACCCAAGACATGATTCGGAGCTGATGCATATAATGCTATAAGTTCGGGGTGCCGCACTGTTGAAAGTATTCGGACTTTTCTTGCGGTGTTATGGGGTACACTGAAGCCCCTGGCGTACTGAACATACCAGAATGTACGGGAGCAACTTGTCGTGAATAGACAAACAAGGAAAAAAAGGAAGATGAAGAAATGTAATAATAAGCTGACGTTGTGCATTGTTATTTATAGGATATGTCAAAGCGTATGTGTATAAGTAGTAAAATAAGCAAAAATAGGACTATCTGACATGTCCGATCCAAGGGTGAGCTGCGTGCGGGTATGTAAAACAGGTATAACGATCGGTATGAGAGACCACCTGGGTATTCCCTTGTACGTCAAAGCTTCTTGCTCCCTTGGTGCTTCCCTCCCGTGATGGGTCCGATGATCTAGCTATCGGAGAGGGCCTCCAGAGAATAGGGTCCTGAAAGGAAGAAAATGATAAAGATACACTCGTCCTGAGGCAGTTGAACCGCATTGTGGGACATGCCATAGCCGTGCCTCCGCCTATACCCATGGTATCTTTAGTGCGTAGTTATGTACGCACGGTGTAAATTTCGTCGCTTGACTGGGACTAGGACGGAGGCTGAATTGCTAGGCGAGCTCTAAACGCGCCTGGCGATTCTGTTGCAGATTATTCCGGACTCCCTTGAATGTGTCTGTGGACCTTGTCGCTGAATTGGCGGTTTGCCTCGAAAGGCTGCTTTACATTTCTGCTGCAAGGGCCGCAGTGTGCTCCTCCATGCGGAGCGAGCGTTCTGTGTTTCCGTTAACTGTTATAACCCCGCGAGGTCCTGGTATTTTGAGCTTGAGGTATGCATAATGCGGTACCGCATTGAATCTAGCGAATGTGGTTCGTCCGAGTAGTGTGTGATAGCCACTATGGAAGGGGACAATATCGAAGATTAACTCTTCGCTTCGGAAGTTATCCGAAGACCACTTCCAGTGTGATTGAGCTCGTGCAATAGGCCTCTACATCTGGTACGACACCTTTGAAGGTGGTTTTTGCGGGTTTGATCCTCAAGGGGTCTATACCCTTTTTGCGCACCGTCTCCTGATAAAGCGGGTTCAGGCTGCTGCCATCGTCCATAAGGACTCGAGTGAGGTGGAATCCGCCAATGATAGGATCAAGGACCAATGCGGCAGAACCACCATGACGGATACTAGTGGGGTGGTCCCTGCGATCAAAAGTGACTGGACAAGAAGACCATGGGTTGAACTTTGGGGCAAGTGGCTCCATCGCGTAGACGTCCCTGAGTGCATGCTTCCGTTCCCGCTTGGGGATATGGGTTACGTATATCATGTTCACCGTTTTCACTTGGGGAGGAAATTTCTTCTGCCCTCCTGTGTTCGGCGGCCGGGGCTCCTCCTCGTTGTCGCTATGCAGCCCCTTTTCCTTGCTTTCGGCATTCAACTTGCTGGCATGTTTGAACACCCAGCATTCTCTGTTGGTGTGGTTGGCTGGCTTATCGGGGTGCCGTGAATTTGACACGAGCAGTCGAGTATGCGGTCCAAAGTAGACGGGCCCGGATTGTTTCTTTTGAATGACTTCTTCTGCTGGCCGGATTTAGAGCCACTGAATCCGGCATTGACTGTTGTGTCTTCGGCGTTATCGCCATTGTTACGGCGCTTGTATCTGTTGCGACGTGGCTTGCCGTTGCTGTCTCTGGCCTCTAATGTGCCAGGGTTGCTTACTGTGTTGTTACTACGGGCCAACCAGCTATCCTCGCCCTCGCACAAGCGGGTCATGAGTGTTGTGAGGGCTGCCATGGACTTTGGCTTCTCTTGGCCGAGATGTCTGGAGAGCCACTCGTCACGGATGTTATGTTTAAAGGCCGCTAGGGCTTCGGCATCCGGACAGTCCACAATTTGGTTCTTTTTGGTTAGGAACCGAGTCCAAAATTTCCTGGCTAACTCTCCGGGCTGTTGTGTTATGTGACTTAAATCATTAGCATCTGGTGGTCGCACATAAGTGCCTTGGAAGTTGTCTAGGAATGCGTCTTCCAGGTTCTCCCAACTTCTGACGGAGTTTGCTGGCAAGCTATTTAGCCAATGCCGAGCTGGTCCTTTGAGTTTTAATGCGAGGTACTTGATGGCGTGTAGATCATCCCCGCGAGCCATGTGAATGTGGAGTAAGAAATCCTCTATCCATACTGCGGGGTCAGTAGTACCATCGTATGATTCAATGTTCACGGGTTTAAACCCTTCTGGGAATTCATGATCCATTACTTCATCAGTGAAGCATAGGGGGTGTGCGGCGCCTCTGTGCCGGGCTGTGTCACGACGCAGTTCGTTGAGTCTTATCTGCTGTGTTCGGCCCGGCCGGATTTGCTTTTGGTATATCCGGCATGACGGTCGTCGTCATGTGTTAGGGCGCGCCCTCGTGATCCGAAGATCGATCGTTTGTGTCCTGCTTTGTTTTCCAATATGTCTCGCAGGTCCTGTGTGTTACCCCGGGCCTTGCTATTTTTGTTTGACTGGTGACGGGGTGCGGGCTGGACTTCGGGCTTATATGCCATCTTATCTCAGCCACGAGTGTTGGGGAACGTAGTAATTTCAAAAATTTCCTACGCATACACAAGATTATGGTGATGCATAGTAACGAGAGGGGAGAGTGTGTCCACGTACCCTCGTAGACCGAAAGCGGAAGCGTTAGCACAACGCGGTTGATGTAGTCATACGTCTTCACGATCCGACCGATCAAGTACCGAACGCACGACACCTCCGAGTTAAGCACACGTTCAGCCCGATGATGTCTCTCGAACTCTGATCCAGCCGAGTGTTGAGGGAGAGTTTCGTCAGCATGACGGCGTGGTGACGATGATGATGTTCTATCGACACAGGGCTTCACCTAAGCACCGCTACGATATGATCGAGGTGGATTATGGTGGAGGGGGGCACCGCACACGGCTAAGAGATCAAGAGATCAATTGTTGTGTCTTTGGGGTGCCCCCTGCCCCCGTATATAAAGGAGTGGAGGAGGGGGAGGGCCGGCCCTCTCTATGGCGTGCCCTGGGGAGTCCTACTCCCACCGGGAGTAGGATTCCCCCTTTCGTAGTAGAACTAGGAGCCCTTCCAAGTAGTAGGAGTAGGAGGGAAGGAAAGGGAAGGGAAAAGGAGAAGGAAGGAAGGGGGCACCCCCCCTCCCTAGTCCAATTCGGACTAGCCCATGGGGAGGGGTGCGGCCACCCTTTGAGGCCTTTCTATCCTTTCCCGTATGGCCCATTAAGGCCCAATACGAATTCTCGTAACTCCCCGGTACTCCCAAAAATACCCGAATCACTCGGAACCTTTCTGATGTCCGAATATAGTCGTCCAATATATCGATCTTTACGTCTCGACCATTTCGAGACTCCTCGTCATGTCCCCGATCTCATGCGGGACTCCGAACTCCTTCGGTACATCAAAACACATAAACTCATAATATAACCGTCATCGAACTTTAAGCGTGCGGACCCTATGGGTTCGAGAACTATGTAGACATGACCGAGACACGTCTCCGGTCAATAATCAATAGCGGAACCTGGATGCTCATATTGGCTCCTACATATTCTACGAAGATCTTTATTGGTCAAACCGCATAACAACATACGTTGTTCCCTTTGTCATCGGTATGTTACTTGCCCGAGATTCGATCGTTGGTATCTTAATACCTAGTTCAATCTCGTTACCGGCAAGTCTCTTTACTCGTTCCGTAATACATCATCCCGCAACTAACTCATTAGTTGCAATGCTTGCAAGGCTTATAGTGATGTGCATTATCGAGTGGGTCCAGAGATACCTCTCCGACAATCGGAGTGACAAATCCTAATCTCGAAATACGCCAACCCAACAAGTACCTTTGGAGACACCTGTAGAGCACCTTTATAATCACCCAGTTACGTTGTGACGTTTGGTGGCACACAAAGTGTTCCTTCGGTAAACGGGAGTTGCATAATCTCATAGTCATAGGAACATGTATAAGTCATGAAGAAAGCAATAGCAACAAACTAAACAGAATGGGTCTAAGTCAATCACATCATTTTCCTAATGATGTGATCCCATTAATCAAATGACAACGCATGTCTATGGTTAGGAAATATAACCATCTTTGATCAACGAGCTAGTCAAGTAGAGTTATACTAGTGACACTCTGTTTGTCTATCTATTGGCACATGTATCATGTTTCCGGTTAATACAATTCTAGCATGAATAATAAACATTTATCATGATATAAGGAAATAAATAATAACTTTATTATTGCCTCTAGGGCATATTTCCTTCAGTCTCCCACTTGCACTAGAGTCAATAATCTAGTTCATATCGCCATGTGATTTAATACCAATAGTTCACATCACCATGTGATTAACACCCATAGTTCACATCGACATGTGACCAACACCCAAAGGGTTTACTAGAGTCAATAATCTAGTTCACATCACTATGTGATTAACACCCAAAGAGTATTAAGGTGTGATCATGTTTTGCTTGTGAGAGAAGTTTAGTCAACGGGTCTGCCACATTCAGATCCATAAGTATTTTGCAAATTTCTATGTCAACAATGCTCTGCACAGAGCTACTCTAGCTAATTGCTCCCACTTTCAATATGTATCCAGATTGAGATTTAGAGTCATCTGGATCAGTGTCAAAATTTGCATCGACGTAAACCCTTTACGACGAACCTTTTTTTCACCTCCATAATCGAGAAACATATCCTTATTCCACTATGGATAATTTTGACCAATGTCCAGTGATCTACTCCTAGATCACTATTGTACTCCCTTGCCAAACTTAGGGCAGGGTATACAATAGGTCTGGTACATAGCATGGCATACTTTATAGAACCTATGGCCAAGGCATAGTGAATGACTTTCATTCTCTTTCTATCTTCTGCCATGGTCGGGCTTTGAGTCTTACTCAGTTTCACACCTTGTAACACAGGAAAGAACTCTTTCTTTGATTGTTCCATTTTGAACTACTTCAAAATCTTGTCAAGGTATGTACTCATTGAAAAACTTATCAAGCGTCTTGATCTATCTCTATAGATCTTGATGCTCAATATGTAAGTAGCTTCACCGAGGTCTTTCTTTGAAAAACTCCTTTCAAACTTTCCTTTATGCTT
Organism: Triticum urartu; assembly: GCF_056163025.1. Lineage (NCBI taxonomy): Eukaryota > Viridiplantae > Streptophyta > Magnoliopsida > Poales > Poaceae > Triticum > Triticum urartu. The sequence continues at coordinate 565,266,726 of NC_141875.1, forward strand.
TGCAGAATAATTCTACATTATCTCCGATCAACAATATGTCATTCACATATACTTATCAGAAATGTTGTAGTGCTCCCACTCACTTTCTTGTAAATACAGGCTTCACCGCAAGTCTGTATAAAACTATATGCTTTGATAAACTTATCAAAGCGTATATTCCAACTCCGAGATGCTTGCACCAGTCCATAGATGGATTGTTGGAGCTTGCATATTTTTTTATTACCTTTAGGATTGACAAAACCTTCTGGTTGCATCATATACAACTCTTCTTTAATAAATCCATTAAGGAATGCAGTTTTGTTTATCCATTTGCCAGATTTCATAAAATGCGGCAATTGCTAACATGATTCGGACATACTTAAGCATAGATACGAGTGAGAAACTCTCATCGTAGTCAACACCTTGAACTTGTCCAAAACCTTTTTGCGACAATTCTAGCTTTGTAGATAGTAACACTACTATCAGCGTCCGTCTTCCTCTTGAAGATCCATTTAATCTCAATGGCTCGCCGATAAATGGGAAAGTCAATCAAAGTCCATACTTTGTTCTCATACATGGATCTCACCTCAGATTTCATGGCCTCAAGCCATTTCACGGAAAATCTGGGCTCATCATCGCTTCCTCATAGTTCGTAGGCTCGTCATGGTCAAGTAACATGACCTCCAAAACAGGATTACCGTACCACTCTAGTGCGGATCTCACTCTGGTTTACCTACGAGGTTCGGTAGTAACTTGATCTGAAGTTACATGATCATCATCATTAGCTTCCTCACTAATTGGTGTAGTAGTCACAGGAACAGATTTCTGTGATGAACTACTTTCCAATAAGGAAGCGGGTACAGTTACCTCATCAAGTTATACTTTCCTCCCACTCACTTCTTTCAAGAGAAACTCCTTCTCTAGAAAGGATCCATTCTCAGGAATGTATATCTTGCCTTCGGATCTGTGATAGAAGGTGTAACCAACATTTTCTTTTGGGTATCCTATGAAGATGCACTTCTCCGATTTGGGTTTGAGCTTATCAGGTTGAAACTTTTTCACATAAGCATTGCAACCTCCAACTTTAAGAAACGACAGCTTAGGTTTCTTGCCAAACCATAGTTCATACGGTGTCGTCTCAACGGATTTAGATGGTGCCCTATTTAATGTGAATATAGCTGTCTCTAATGCATAACCCCAAAACGATAGTGGTAAATCGGTAAGAGACATCATAGATCGCACCATATCTAATAAAGTATGGTTACGACGTTCGGACACACCATTACACTATGGTGTTCCAGGTGGCGTGAGTAGTGAAACTATTTCACATTGTTTTAACTGAAGGCCAAACTCGTAACTCAAATATTTTACTTCTGCGATCATATCGTAGAAACTTTTATTTTTGTTACGATGATTCTCCACTTCACTCTGAAATTTCTTGAACTTTTCAAATGTTTCAGACTTGTGTTTCATCAAGTAGATATACTCATATCTGCTCAAATCATCTGTGAAGATCAGAAAATAATGATACCTGCCACGAGCCTCAATATTCATCGGACCACATACATCAGTATGTATGATTTCCAACAAATCTATTGTTCGCTCCATTGTTCCGAAGAACGGAGTCTTAGTCATCTTGCCCATGAGGCATGGTTCACAAGCATCAACTGATTCATAATCAAGTGATTCCAAAAGCCCATCAGCATGGATTTTCTTCATGCGCTTTACACCAATATGACCTAAATGGTAGTGCCACAAATAAGTTGCACTATCATTATTAACTTTGCATCTTTTGGCTTCAATATTATGAAAATGTGTATCACCACGATCGAGATCCAACAAACCATTTTCATTGGGTGTATGAACATAGAAGGTTTTATTCATGTAAACAGAACAACAATTATTCTCTAACTTACATGAATAACCGTATTGCAATAAACATGATCCAATCATATTCATGCTCAATGCAAACACTAAATAACATTTATTTTAGGTTTAACACTAATCTCGAAAGTATAGGGAGTGTGCGATGATGATCATATCAATCTTGGAACCATTTCCAATACACATCGTCACTTCACCCTTAACTAGTCTCTGTTCATTCTGCAATTCCCGTTTCGAGTTACTATTCTTAACAACTGAACTAGTATCAAATACTGAGGGGTTGCTATAAACACTAGTAAAGTACACATCAATAACATGTATATCAAATATACCTATGTTCACTTTGCCATCCTTCTTATCCGCCAATTACTTGGGGTAGTTCCGCTTCCAGTGACCAGTCCCTTTGCAGTAGAAGCACTCAGTTTCAGGCTTAGGTCCAGACTTGGGTTTTTTCACTTGAGCAGCAACTTGCTTGTCGTTCTTCTTGAAGTTCCCCTTTCTTCCCTTTGTCCCTTTACTTGAAACTAGTGGTTTTGTTTACCATCAACACTTGATGCTTTTCTTGATTTCTACCTTCTTCGATTTCAGCATCACGAAGATCTTGGGAATCATTTCTGTTATCCCTTGCATATTATAGTTCATCACGAAGTTCTACTAACTTGGTGATGGTGACTAGAGAATTTTGTCAATCACTATTTTATATGGAAGATTAACTCCCACTTGATTCAAGCGATTGTAGTACCCAGACAATATGAGCACATGCTCGCTGCTTGAGCTATTCTCCTCCATCTTTTAGCTATAGAACTTGTTGGAGACTTCATATCTCTCAACTCGGGTATTTGCTTCAAATATTAACTTAACTCCTGGAACATCTCATATGGTCCATGATGTTCAAAACGTCTTTGAAGTCCCGATTCTAAGCCGTTTAAGCATGGTGCACTAAACTATCAAGTAGTCATCATATTGAGCTAGCCAAACATTCATAACATCTGCACCTGCTCCTGCAATAGGTATGTCACCTAGCGGTGCATCAAGGACATAATTCTTCTGCGCAGCAATGAGGATAAACCTCAGATAATGGATCCAATCCGCATCATTGCTACTAACATCTTTCAACTTAGTTTTCTCTAGGAACATATCAAAAATAAAATAGGGGAGCTAAACGCGAGCTATTGATATACAACATAGATATGCTAATACTACCAGGACTAAGTTCATGATAAATTTAAGTTCAATTAATCATATTACTTAAGAACTCCCACTTAGATAGACATCCCTCTAATGCTCTAAGTGATCACGTGATCCATATGAACTAAACCATGTCCGATCATCACGTGAGATGGAGTAGTTTCAATGGTGAACATCACTATGTTGATCATATCTACTATATGATTCACGCTCGACCTTTTGGTCTAAGTGTTCCGAGGCCATATCTATTATATGCTAGGCTCGTCAAGTTTAACCTGAGTATTCCGTGTGTGCAACTGTTTTGCACCCGTTGTATTTGAACGTAGAGCCTATCACACCCGATCATCACGTGGTGTCTCGGCACGAAGAACTTTCGCAACGGTGCATACTCAGGGAGAACACTTGTACCTTGATAATTAGTGAGAGATCATCTTATAAAGCTACCGTCGAACTAAGCAAAATAAGATGTATAAAAGATAAACATCACATGCAATCAAAATATGTGACATGATATGGCCATCATCATCTTATGCCTTTGATCTCCATCTCCAAAGCATCGTCATGATTTCCATCGTCATCGGCATGACACCATGATCTCCATAATCTTGATCTATATCAATGTGTCGTCACATGGTCGTCTCGCCAACTATTGTTCTTGCAACTATTGCTATCGCATAGCGATAAAGTAAAGCAATTATTTGGCGCTTGCATCTTATGCAATAAAGAGGCAACCATAAGGTTTCTGCCAGTTGCCGATAACTTCAACAAAACATGATCATCTTATACAACAAATTATATCTCATCACGTCTTGACCATATAACATCACAACATGCCCTGCAAAAACAAGTTAGACGTCCTCTACTTTGTTGTTGCAAGTTTTACGTGGCTGCTTTGGGCTTAGCAAGAACCGTTCTTACCTATGCATCAAAACCACAACGATAGTTTGTCAAGTTGGTGCTGTTTTAACCTTCTCAAGGACCAGGCGTAGCCACACTCGGTTCAACTAAAGTTGGAGAAACTGACACCCGTCAGCCACCTGTGTGCAAAGCACGTCGGTAGAACCAGTCTCGCGTAAGCGTACGCGTAATGTCGGTCTGTGCCGCTTCATCCAACAATACCGCCGAACCAAAGTATGACATGCTGGTAAGCAGTATGACTTATATCGCCCACAACTCACTTGTGTTCTACTCGTGCATATTATATCAACGCATAAAACCTGGCTCGGATACCACTGTTGGGGAACGTAGTAATTTCAAAAATTTCCTACGCACACGCAAAATTATGGTGATGCATAGCAACGAGAGGGGAGAGTGTGTCCACGTACCCTCATAGACCGAAAGCGGAAGCGTTAGCACAACGCGGTTGATGTAGTCGTACATCTTCATGATCCGACCGATCAAGTACCGAACGCACGGCACCTCCGAGTTCAGCACACATTCAGCCTGATGACGTCCCTCAAACTCCGATCCAGCCGAGTGTTGAGGGAGAGTTTCGTCAGCACGACGGCGTGGTGACGATGATGATGTTCTACCGACGCAGGGCTTTGCCTAAGCACCGCTACGATATGATCGAGGTGGATTATGGTGGAGGGGGCACCGCACATGGCTGAGAGATCAAGAGATCAATTGTTGTGTCTTTGGGGTGCCCCCTGCCCCCGTATATAAAGGAGTAGAGGAGGGGGAGGGCCGGCCCTCTCTATGGCATGCCCTGGGGAGTCCTACTCCCACCGGGAGTAGGATTCCCCCTTTCCTAGTAGAACTAGGAGCCCTTCCAAGCAGTAGGAGTAGGAGGGAAGGAAAGGGAAGGGAAAAGGAGAAGGAAGGAAGGGGGCGCCCCCTACCTAGTCCAATTCGGACCAGCCCATGGGGAGGGGTGCGGCCACCCTTTGAGGCCTTTCTCTCCTTTCCCGTATGGCCCATTAAGGCCCAATACGAATTCCCGTAACTCCCCGGTACTTCCGAAAATACCCGAATCACTCGGAACCTTTCCGATGTCTGAATATAGTCGTCCAATATATCGATCTTTATGTCTCGACCATTTCGAGACTCCTCGTTATGTCCCCGATCTCATCCGGGACTCCGAACTCCTAAGGTACATCAAAACACATAAACTCATAATATAACCGTCATCGAACTTTAAGCGTGCGGACCCTACGGGTTCTAGAACTATGTAGACATGACCGAGACACGTCTCCGGTCAATAACCAATAGCGGAACCTGGATGCTCATATTGGCTCCTACATATTCTACGAAGATCTTTATCGGTCAAACCGCATAACAACATACGTTGTTCCCTTTGTCATCGGTATGTTACTTGTCCGAGATTCGATCGTCGGTATCTTAATACCTAGTTCAATCTCGTTACTGGCAAGTCTCTTTACTCGTTCCGTAATACATCATCCCGTAACTAACTCATTAGTTGCAATGCTTGCAAGGCTTATAGTTATGTGCATTACCGAGTGGGCCCAGAGATACCTCTCCGACAATCGGAGTGACAAATCCTAATCTCGAAATACGCCAACCCAACAAGTACCTTTGGAGACACCTATAGAGCACCTTTATAATCACCCAGTTACGTTGTGATGTTTGGTGGCACACAAAGTGTTCCTCCGGTAAACAGGAGTTGAATAATCTCATAGTCATAGGAACATGTATAAGTCATGAAGAAAGCAATAGCAACATACTAAATGATCAAGTGCTAAGCTAACGGAATGGGTCAAGTCAATCACATCATTCTCCTAATGATGTGATCCCGTTAATCAAATGACAACTCATGTCTATGGTTAGGAAACATAACCATCTTTGTTCAATGAGCTAGTCAAGTAGAGGCATACTAGTGACACTCTTTTTGTCTATGTATTCACACATGTATTATGTTTTCGGTTAATACAATTCTAGCATGAATAATAAACATTTATCATGATATAAGGAAATAAATAATAACTTTATTATTGCCTCTAGGGCATATTTCCTTCAACGAGGTGGCCGGTCTGCCGCATCATATGCTGGAAGCGCAGGCTTTAATGCTTCCTCTTCAAGTTGGGGTAGCAACCTACGCTTTGGGAAACTTTTGATTGGGCACTCGAGTTCGTGTTCCTCGGCTGCTAGGATCTCAGTCCATCTATCTGCTAGTAGATCTTGCTCAGCTTGAAGCTGTTGTTGCTTTTTCTTCAGGCTTTTTGATGTGGCAATAAGTCGGCGCTTGAAGCGCTCCTGTTCGACGGGATCCTCACGCACGATGAATTCTTCGTTGCCGAGGCTCACCTCGTCTTCGGAGAGAGGCATGTAATTGTCATCCTCTGATTCTCCGTCTGCTGCCTGTTCCTTGGGGCTGGCTTTCCCATCCTCCTGCTCAAAGCCTGGCTGGAGGGGATTGTCTTCATCTTTGGCACTATTTGCAGCATTATTGTCTCCTGTGTCGGTATCGCTGTTTTTGCCATGGCGGGGCTTAGAGCGCGCCGATGATGCCGGTTCTTGGATTGCTTCTCGGGAGGATTATCCTCTGTTGCCTTATTGCCATCGTTTCTTTAGGGGTGTCCACCATGTATATATCATATGATGAGGTGGCAGTCCAGCGCCCTGTGGGCGGTGGTTCCTGTTCGTCTCCCGCATCGTCGTCTATACCGTCGATGTCTTCGGAGTCGAAGTCGAGCATATCGGTTAGGTCATCGACAGTGGCTACTAGGTGGGTGGGGAACGAATTTCTTCGCCATCCGCTTCCCACTCGAGCCGGACATAGTTCGACCAAGGGTCTCCTGACAAGGAGAGAGACCGTAATGAGTTTAGCACGTCGCCTATGGGCGAGTGCTGAAAGATATCCGCGGAGGTGAACTCCATGATCGGTGCCCAATCAGATTGGATGGGCACAGATGTGAGCAGTTCGGAGTCTGTGGCCAGGGACGAATCCGAGTGTCCGGCAACACAGGTCTCATAGGAGGTGAAGTCAGCATTCGGCTTTATCGCCGCTGAGTTTGCGGCCTCCGTGGTGGGATCCATCCACCCGTCCTTGGACGGCGCGATCTGTTCCGGTTTTAGGGCCGGAGTAGTTACAGGTGCGATCTCCCGAACACTATCCATCGGTAGAACTAAATCGTGCCCATCATGACTGTGCGGCGCACCTGATATGGGTTCGAATCCGTCGAAGATCAAGTCTCCGCGGATGTCGGCGGTATAGTTCAAGCTTCCAAACCTGACCTGATGGCCAGGGGTGTAGCTCTCGATCTGCTCCAGATGGTCAAGCGAGTTGGCTCGCAGTACAAAGCCGCCGAATACGAAGATCTGTCCGGGAGGAAAACCTCACCCTGGATCGCATCGTTGCCGATGATCGAAGGAGCCATCAAGCCTTGATTGTGACGACACAGTGGAACTCTCAATAAAAGCACCAATGTCGGTGCCAAAACCGACAGATCTCGGGTAGGGGGTCCCGAACTGTGCGTCTAAGGCGGGTGGTAACAGGAGGCGGGGGACACAATGTTTACCCAGGTTTGGGCCCTCTCGATGGAGGTAATACCCTACTTCCTGCTTGATTGATCTTGATGATATGAGTATTACAAGAGTTGATCTACCACGAGATTGGAGAGGCTAAACCCTAGAAGCTAGCCTATGGTATGATTGTTTTTGTCCTACGGACTAAACCCTCCAGTTTATATAAACACCGGAGGGAGCTAGGGTTACACAGAGTCGGTTACAAGGGAGGAGATCTACATATCCGAATCGCCAAGCTTGCCTTCCATGCAAAGGAGAGTCCCATCCGGACACGGGACGAAGTCTTCAATCTTGTATCTTCATAGTCCAACAATCCGGCCAAAGTATATAGTCCAGCTGTCCGAGGACCCCCTAATCCAGGACTCCCTCAATGGTCACCGAACCCGTACAAATGGCAACCCTTGGGGGCGGTCACCGAAACCCGTCAAATTGCTCGGGGCGATCTTCAGAACCTAATTGGAGACCCCGACGCTTGCCCGGAGCTTTACACCACAACGATTGAGCTCCGAACACCACCAACCGTCTAGGGCACCCAAGCACCCAAGAGGAACAAGTTCAAGGGCACCAAGAACCCAAGAGTAATAAGCTTCTCAACTTGTAACTTCCATGTATCACCGTGGAGAACTCAAACCGATGCACCAAATGCAATGGCAAGGGCACACGGAGTGCCCAAGTCCTTCTCTCTCAAATCCCACCGAAGCAACTAATGCTAGGGGGAAAATGAGAGGAAGAACAAAAAGGAGAACTCCAAGATCTAGATCCAAGGGGTTCCTCTCACATAGAGGAGAAAGTGATTGGTGGAAATGTGGATCTAGATCTCCTCTCTCTTTTCCCTCAAAAACTAGCAAGAATTCATGGAGGGATTGAGAGTTAGCAAGCTCGAGGAAGGTCAACAATGGGGGAAAACACGAGCTCAAAGGATAAGGTTGAATGGGGAAGAAGGCCCCCTTTTCAAGGAGCTCCCGAGTCCAACCGTTAGGTGCTCAGTCCGCGCACGAGCGGTACTACCGCCCAGGGAGCGATACTACTGCCCGGGCGGTAGAACACAGAGAGTGAAGCAAAACAGAGGGCGAGGCAGAGCCGTATGAGCGGCACTACCGCTGGAGCCAGCGGTACTACCGTAGGCCGCAGCGGTACTGCCGCTTGGCACAATGGTACTACCGCTGGGACCGCGCACAACGCCTACCACGAGCACAGGGTGAAGGAACAGGGAGGAGGGCCTTTGAGCGGCACTAGGGGCGGTGGTAGCCGCGGTACAACCGCACACGAGCGGTACTACCGCTCCTACTGCCGCTAAACCCTACACGAGAAAACCACGTCTCGAGTCGAGGCGGTACCAGCGCGGAACCGGAGTTGTACTGCCGCTTATGGCCATAGGCGGTACTACCGTTGTGGGACAGGGTACTACCGCTTGTGGCGATACGCGGTACTACTGCTCCGGCCCAGTGGTACTACTGCTGGCGTCATCCTTATGCCACTTCCACGAAAACAAGTATACTCCAAAGAAAACCAGAACTGCCAAAACTTCTGCAAATGAGCTCCGAATTGAGCAAACTCAAGCTTGTTGGATACAAGACGACGAGTAGCATCAGAACAGCGACTGGTTATAGTAAGAAGAGGCAGGGGAGGTATGCCTAACAAATAGAGGAGTGAAACCTCCAAAAAGGAAGACCCGACATAACCTCCAACATCGAAAACATCATAGAAGATGCACGTGAACTCTGTTTTTGATGAAAACGAGCTTGTCATGAAAATGACCATAAGCTCCAAATCTCACAAAGAGAAGAACCAAACAAGAACCAAAAAGGATGATGCAAGGATGCAATGGTTTGGGCTCTCTACGAACGATATGATCAAGCTACTCATCGAGAGCCCCCCTTGATAGTACGGCAATCGATCCTATATACCCCGGTCTCGCAACTACCACCATGAGACCGGAAAAATAGAAAACCTATCAAAGGCAAACCTTTGGCTTGCACATGGTCCACTTGAGCTAGATGATGACGATCTTGACTCCCTCAAGTTGGACCACCTTTCTTGATTGCATTGGCTCGATGAAGACTAGTTGATTGCTCCCCATACTCCATTATGGGTGAGCCACTCTTCCGCACATCTTCATGAATCCATTGTTACCACAATGGACGACAAACTTCAAGCATTTGATCTCTTCATGATGCTCCACTTGAACTTGCACACCGCAACCTAACCCCACAAAGAACTCTCACGAAGACCATGGGTTAGTACACAAAGCGTAATTGACAATGCTTATCATACCATGGGATCACTTGATCCCTCTCGGTACATCTTCTGTGCTTTGTGGGTTGATCAACTTGATTCACTCTTTGACTTAGTCTTGATCAACCTCTCACAAGACCAATCTTTAGGTAATTCCTTGAATAGCACCTTGGTCGACACAAACTCTCCTTGAAACCAAAACATATACTCCAAGAAAAGCCTATGGACAAAATCTTCAAATATAACTCAAGGCAACCATTAGTCCATAGAGATTGTCATCAATTACCAAAACCAAACATGGGGGCACCGCATGTTCTTTCAGTCGTCTCATCCCATCTAGTCAAGTCTGTCTGGCATTGAACAAACGCGAAGATCAAGAAGTGGGTGTGAGCGTGCTCTTGATCGGCGCGCTGCTTCAATGCCAGGTCTAGTTATCGGCCACGTCCACTCTAGACCGGAAGTATTTCAGCATGTGAAGTGGAGGTTTGTTATGCGAGACAAGGCGTGTGATATGATTTTGGTTGGGACCTGGAGGTTGAACGCATACGTGGCGACGGTTCAGACGACTGCAACGACCTCTGGTTTGCTTCCGGTTTACAGGAAATCGAACGCGCGGATTGGTCCGTCAATAGATGTGCTTCCGCGTTGAATGGCAAACTACGTCCGGACAATCGACCCGAATGATTGCGGGCGATCTAAGAATCCACATTGGAGAGAGGGAGAGAGAGATAGAGAGAGAGAGAGGTGAATGGGAGTGGATGGTGACGAAAAAGAGGGGAGAAATTATGAGACGTCGCATTGTCTCTTGTGCTTCCTGTTGTGTCCAGGCGAGCATCATGCATGGCTCGAGCGAGCCTGTCTCACGAAAAATGGCCGAATCGACAGTTTCCTCCCAATCCTGCTCGGGACTACTTTAAATTTCGTGCGGGTCAAAAAACAGATACAATCCCGCGTGTCAAACACCTGATTTTTACATCGCATATACCTGATTAAGCCTAATGCAGGCAACCAGACCCGCCTTGGGAGTTGGCTCTCCTGCTTAGACTAGCCACAGTGGGAGTAACTTCAGCAGTAACATCAAGGCCAACTGATCAAATTTGCTTATGTGGCAATGAGTTAATGAGAAGATAGATAGTTTTAGTAGCTAGTTACTGTAACATCACATGTCCCAATGCAATATGAGTCTATAACCTAATAAGTAAAGCTTTGCATGTTACCACAGTTATGCTAGGGATATGTTTATGTTATAAGTTTATGTTACTTTTCATTGTGACTAGTTTTATGATCCACATTTGTAAAAACAAAACGTATTACTCCCTTCGTTCCGAATTATTTGTCTTGAATTTGTCAGATACGGATGTATCTAGACTCATTTTAATGTTAGATACCTTCATATCTAGACAAATCTAAAACAAGTAATTCAGAACGGATGGAGTACTTTCAAGCCAATCCGAGCGTGGTGACTCAGTCGGTGGCCTCATCCCGTCATCCGTATTCCCGAGCCTGACAGCGACATGTCGCTGATCATTCTCTGTTTTGTCGTCTTCTTTTCGAGCGGGAGCTGCCAATAATGCCGCGAAAAGAAAAAGGGGAGCCTGATTGGACGACGGATGCGGATGGATGTACTCTAATGCGCATTATTTATGCCTGACAAGATAGCGGATAGCACGTCATCATGGATAAGCATCTGCAGCTAGAGCTAGGTGCGAGTTGCGTGCGGCATGAGACGAACGAGGAGCCTTGATTAATCGATCGATTCATCAGTAGGCCGTCGTCCCAAAGATGAAAAGATTCGAGGGCGGAGAGCGAGGCATCGGGCACCAACCGAGATGAGCCAATCAGCCCAGCCGTGGGGCTCCGTTAGGCCGCCTCCGCATGTGCAGCGGCGAAGCGTGCGCGCGCGGGACAAGCTTTGCGTTGCGCCGTCGTGGTTCTTGGCGAAATAATGCACGGCCGGACGGATCGTCCCCGTCGACGAGGCAGGCAGGGCAGGGATCTTCCCGCCGGCGATCTAAGAGCATTACTAGTAGAGCTCTCAAATCCCTAAAAATAACTGTTTTTTTTATAGTTTTCGTCAAAAAAAAAGCCATAGACTAGAACCCCTTAACCCTTGAATCTTTAAAAAAATTAAAGGTCCAACCCTCAAATCCTCTCCCAATTCTCAAAAGTAAGTGTTGGGGAGCAAAACCTACCCCAACCCTCATTTGACGGTTATACTCGCGCGGGAGGGAAAAATCCTTCCAACTCCCGCGCCCACGCCCGCCGCTGGTAGTCGCCCCCGTCGCCGGCGGCCGTCCCGTTGACCTCCCGCGCGCAACGACAACGTTGTTCATGGGGAATATTCCGTTATAAGGGCTGGGTTTGAGGGTTCTAATCTTTGCCTCTATTTTTCAAACCGTAAAAGTGCACAAAAAAATTATTTTTGAACCCTTAAAACGCTAGAGAGGGTTTGAGAGTTTGAGGGTTCTACTAGTAATGCTCTAAGCTCGGGCTGCCACTCCGGAAGCTAGGCGGCTAGCTGCGCACGGATTTCGACTCTGAAATCAAAGAGTTTCAGTTAGCACTAAAATGTGCGTAGTACCATTTTGTTGTTTAATTTGGGACTTACCTGCCGGCTACTACTCCTGATCGATCGTGGCAGAATGATTTGTTCCGTATATATAACCGGACTGACATGCCATACTGCTCTAGTACTATAGTACTATGATTTACGTTGTCCATGCGGCTCTGCTAGTCTAATGCCACTTGCACGTACGGGCCCTTCCAGCTTAGCGCAAGCTAATACTAGTAGCTTGCAGCTTACTACTGCTCCCCTCACAGCTCGTACGGAGTACTACAATGTAATGTAATTGCACGGTGTCTGCGCAAGTAGAAGCAGCAAGTAAACAAGTGAGTCGTGGGCACGCACTCTGTCTGGGCACGCACGCACCGTGGGATGCGCGGCGTCAGTTGGTACGTCCATGTTATTGTTAACCCTGCATTTCGTGAGGGGGTAATAGTACTAGTGCAGATCAGCGCCCCCGGCTCCTTTGCTACAGCCTACAGTGCGTGGACGCAGGCAGATCGTGGATGGAAACCGTGTGTCGCGAGGCCAGCAAACGACGAAAACCTCGTGCTCGTGGAACCACGGCGCACCGTCACCGTTCGCGTCGCCCCGTCGACCGGGGCAGCGCCGGAGCCACCAGACATGCAGCCTGTTCACCCCGCTTTTCGTGGAGGCACCAGATAGCTAGGCTGCCTCGGCTTGACCGCATTCGAGCTCAGTCTACTACTATCTCTATCTCACTGTGTGAGGACCAGGTTTAGCCGGGGCGACCGTGGCCCAGGATTTTTTTCGTTGCTCGCCGCCACACGTTCTCGACTCGATGGCGGTGTGAGTACGTGGTGGAGAGTGTATGAACAGCCATGCGTGCGTGCGTGTGCGTCGTCACAAACAGAGAGACAATTTCTTGTCAATCGTCTTGCTAAGACTTGGTCTCAGGGGTACCGGGATTACGGCCATTCCTGTCGATACAACCTGTGGTTAACTTGGTCTAGCTGGAGTATGAGATTGCTTTGCCAGGTCTCATACGTCGGGGCTTCATTTAACGACTATTTCTTGTGTTGAAAATATTGGTTTGAGACTATTTTTTGTTTACACCTCGTTTGGGACATGGAGTTTCCGCTCCCTGGTGCACATGTATCCGGATTAACACTAACACTCTGAAAAAAAAGGATTATCAGTAACATTCAAAAAATAGATAAATGATTTAAGCAATTAATTCTGAAAAAAGAATTGTGGTAAACACCGATGATTGTTTCAGTTGCATGCAAAATTTCATGATGAAATATATTCCCAAAAGACTATTTCTGATAGCATCTGCGAGAACTGATTTTTTTCACACATCCAAGAATGTCGGATTCATCATGAAAATTCACAGAGGTAGAAAACTAAGCAATGTTTGTTGACAGAAAAATATATTTTTTCCTATTTCTCTGCATTTTTGTTGTTCATACAGACACATAACATCACGACTAGAATAACAATTTCTGTTTCGCTTGTCCTTTTACCTCTCCGGCACATCAGTTTTGGCCTCGACAACATGACAACCTATGTTGAGTGTGAGGAAAACCTCTAGACGGTATCGCATCTACTTTTTTTTGTATAGAAACAGCGGGCCAAAACAGAGCGCCCTGTTTCCATTTCCATGAAATGAAACCAGCGTAAACAAAAGTTCAAGGATGCTCGAGGTGAACCCGAGTAGCCATCAGAAGGGTTTTTTAACACTTCATTACAACCAAGGTCGACAGTGATGATAAAGAAATCACAACAATGATAAAGCAACCCACACCAACACCAAAACTGCCTCACATTGTATATACTTGTCCTATACTTCCATATAAGTACTAATAATACCATCAAACTATCGAATACAACGTGTAACGGCACATCACTAACCACAAACACTTAATCAAATATGTCAAAAACTACCATAGAGGAAACTACTTTCAGTAACAACAGAAGTAATAGTTGGCTTGGTTTGAGAGAATAAATCAACTTCGAAACCTCGACAGAGTGTAATTTCTCAAATGGAGCGTGAGAGGAATTACACTTTGCGGAAGCATGAACATTGAAAACAAAGAAAGAAAAACAATACATGATTACAACACAATGCAAATAAAAAACTCCTAAAACTTGGGGTTGGATGTTGCAGCCAATGTTGTTTTGGGTTAAGCTTAAGCTATCACATTAGCTAAATAAACAGTAAAATGCAAAATATTGTTTACTTCTTCAACGGTATCTTTTGTTGATACGAACTCCTACAAGACTGTATATGCCACCATGAGCGACACAGATGCCTGGGTCTCGGGTGCTAATGCACCCAAATTTTAAAAAATAATATAAAGATTGGTATCAGGGTCGTTGCCCCGTCATCCAAGAGACCAAGACCACCCCACCGCCGCCACGACACTACTAGAAAAAAGGCTATAAATAGGATTGACACTAATGGCGCATTAGGAAAGTAGTGCGCTACTACTATATATTAATGGCGCACCAGTTGGTGATGCACCATTAGTGTGAAAGACACTAATGGCACACCAGAAAATAGGTGTGCCACTAGTGATAATTTTTTTTCATTTTTACATACATACTAATGGCGCATCCTACCGAAGTGCGCCATTACTAGTTCTAACTAGTAATGGCGCACCAGACAGGGAGTGCGCCAGTATTGAATTTTTTTATTCTTTTTTTTGCAAAACTACTAATGGCGCACCGCCTCACAGTGCGCCATTACTAGTTTAAACTACTAATGGCGCACCCTGTAAAAGTGCAACATTAGTATATATATATATATTTTTTTTTACTTTTCTGCAAAACTACTAATGGCGCACCACCTGCAGGTGCGCCATTAGTAACCAGGGTTATTAATGGCGCATTTGCAGGTGGTGCGCCATTAGTAACCTGAGACCCCAACAAGATATTTTGGACAGCCACACCTACCCACTCACTTTCCCTACTTCATTCCCTCCACCTCCTTCTCCAAGCTTTCGACTGCCTCCTCCTCCTCACCTCATTTCCATCATAGATTCATCAAAATTAAGTGGTGAAATTACCTTTTTTTTGATAGGTAAGTAAGGGGAAAGCTATCTTCATGATGTAGATCTACTTTTTTTCTCCCTAGCTCGCTCCAACAACATGCACATGCACTTTTTGTGGCCTAGCTAGATCTATGTATGTTTGTGGTATTGCATGTTGGAAGATCGTGGATGTCGCCTAGAGGGGGGGGGGGGTGAATAGGCGTTTTAAAATAATTACGGTTTATGTTTGAACAAATGCGGAATAAACCTAGCGGTTAATTTGCCAAGCACAAAACCTAAAACAACTAGGCTCACCTATGTGCACCAACAATTTATGCTAAGAAAGATAAGCAACTATGTGATAGCAAGATATATGACAAGAAACAATATGGCTATCACAAAGTAAAGTGCATAAGTAAAGGGCTCGGGTAAGAGATAACCGAGGCACGAGGAGACGACGATGTATCCCGAAGTTCACACCCTTGCGGATGCTAATCTTCGTTTGGAGCGGTGTGGAGGCACAATGCTCCCCAAGATGTCACTAGGGCCACCGTAATCTCCTCACGCCCTCGCACAATGCAAGATGCCGTGATTCCACTAAGGGACCCTTGAGGGCGGTCACCGAACCCGTACAAATGGCAACCCTTGGGGGCGGTCACCGAACCCGTACACTTTGGCAACCCTTGGGGGCGGTCACCGATACCCGTCAAATTGCTCGGGGCGATCTTCACAACCTAATTGGAGACCCCGATGCTTGCCCGGAGCTTTTCACCACAATGATTGAGCTCCGAACAACACCAACCGTCTAGGGCGCCAAGGCACCCAAGAGGAACAAGCTCTAGGGTGCCCAAACACCCAAGAGTAAAAAGCTTCTCAACCTTCACTTCCACGTATCACCGTGGAGAACTCAAACCAATGCACCAAATGCAATGGCAAGGGCACACGGAGTGCCCAAGTCCTTCTCTCTCAAATCCCACCGAAGCAACTAATGCTAGGGAGGAAAATGAGAGGAAGAACAAGAAGGAGAACACCAAGAACTCCAAGATCTAGATCCAAGGGGTTCCCCTCACATAGAGGAGAAAGTGATTGGTGGAAATGTGGATCTAGATCTCCTCTCTTTTTTCCCTCAAAAACTAGCAAGAATCCATGGAGGGATTAAGAGTTAGCAAGCTCGAAGAAGGTCAACAATGGGGGAAGAACACGAGCTCAAAGGATAAGGTTCAATGGGAAGAAGACCCCTTTTTTATAGGAGGGGAAAAATCCAACCGTTATGTGCTCAGCCCGCACACGAGCGGTACTACCGCTCCACGAGCGGTACTACCGCTCAGGTGGAAGAAACAGGGAAAAGGAGCAACAAAACATGAACCTTGGGGCGGTAGTACCGTAGGAGACAACGGTACTACCGCTGGGTTAGGCGGTACTACCGCACCCTTCGGCGGTACTGCCGCGCAGAACGAAGGGGAAAGGGAAAGAGGGAACCGGGCGGTACTACCGCGGAGGAAGGGCGGTACTGCCGCTAAGGAGCGGTACTGCCGCACTACTGCCGCAGCGAGGTACCGCACAATCCGATACAGAAAAAGACCCCTCGAATCGACGCGGTAGGGACCTGATAAGCCAGCGGTAGTACTGCTGCGGAGTCACCGCCGGTACTACCGCTGCGGAGCGGTACTGCCGCTTGTGACCCCTCAACGGTACTACCGCTGGGTACCACGGTACTACCGCTGGGACCCTGACAAAAACCACACTCAAGAAAACCAGAACCGCCATAACTTCTGCATATGAGCTCCGAATTGAGCAAACTCAAGCTTATTGGAAACAAGATGACGAGTAGCATCAAAACAGCGACTGGTTATAGTAAGAAGAGGCAGGGGAAGTATGCCTAACAAAAAGAGGAGTGAAACCTCCAGCCGAGAAGAATCGGCAAAACCTCCAACATCGAAAACATCATAGAAGATGCATGCGAACTCCGTTTTCGATGAACGCAAGCTTGTCATCAAGATGACCATAAGCTCTAAGACTCACAAAGAGAACCAAACAAGAACCAAGAAAGATGATGCAAGGATGCAATGGTTTGAGCTCTCAACGAACGATACGATCAAGCTACTCATCGAGAGCCCCCCCCCCTTGATAGTACGGCAATCGATCCTATAACCCGGTCTCCCAACTACCATCATCAGACCGGTAAAATAGAAAACCTATCAAGGGCAAACCTTTGCCTTGCACATGGTCCACTTGAGCTAGATGATGACGATCTTGACTTTCTCAAGTTGGACCACCTTTCTTGATCGTGTTGGCTCGATGAAGACTAGTTGATTGCTCCCCCATACTCCACTATGGGTGAGCCTTTCTTCCGCACATCTTCACAAGTCCATTGTCACCACAAAGGACGGCAAGCTTCAAGCATTTGATCTCTTCGTGATGCTCCACTTGAACTTGCACACCGCAACCTTTCTTGATTGTGTTGAGTCGATGAAGACTAGTTGATTGCTCCCCCATACTCTACTATGGGTGAGCTACTCTTTCGCACATCTTCACAGGTCCATTGTCACCACAAAGGACAGCAAGCTTCAAGCATTTGATCTCTTCGTGGTGCTCCACTTGAACTTGCACACCGCAACCTAAGCCCACAAAGAACCCTCACGAAGACCATGGGTTAGTACACAAAGCGTAATTGACAATGCTTACCATACCATGGGATCACTTGATCCCTCTCGGTACATCTTCTACGCTTTGTGGGTTGATCAACTTGATTCACTCTTTAACTTAGTCTTGATCAACCTCTCACAAGACCAATCTTTAGGTAATTCCTTGAATAGCACCTTGGTCGACACAAACTCTCCTTGAAACCAACACATGTACTCCAAGAAAAGCCTATGGACAAAACCTTCAAATATAACTCAAGGCAACCATTAGTCCATAGAGATTGTCATCAATTACCAAAACCAAACATGGGGGCACCGCATGTTCTTTCACATGTGTTTGTGGTGTTGCATATATGTTTGTCTTTGCAGGTACCGGTATTTGAAATGTGATAGTTGCCAATATTTTGCCGGAATGTTGATTCATTTCCGTTTCGGTGAGAATTTTGGCACTATGCATTCTTTTTGGTCCTATTTTTAGGGAAGGTCATGCCAAAAAATTTCTTGGTTCTAAAATATCGTTTTGCTCTACCTCGCAGGCGACCATGGTCCGCACGATGACCGAAGGCATCGTGAATAGGTTTTTGAGCTCCGCGAAGGCCGAGATGCTTCAAAAGAACGAGACGGAGATAAGATGTCCGTGTCGAAGATGCAAGCTGAAGAGCCTTATTGCGGACCCGGATTCCGGGCAGGTGCGGGACCACCTGCTCTTGCGTGGTTTCATGGATGGCTATCGGTGGCAAGGTGATGAAGAT
Source organism: Triticum urartu (assembly GCF_056163025.1). NCBI lineage: Eukaryota > Viridiplantae > Streptophyta > Magnoliopsida > Poales > Poaceae > Triticum > Triticum urartu. The sequence continues at coordinate 565,285,450 of NC_141875.1, forward strand.
GACTATGAAGTCGTCCATGGGGGCCGGGCAAGAAATGAGGAAGGGCAACAAGACAAGTACCACCGCGGCGAGGGTGGGCGAGAAGACGAAGAATCTCCAGGACATGATCACGACGGTGATGCTGTACACAGTCATCATGTAGAAGATGTCGTACATGATGATGAGGAAGATCAAGACGAAGGGCATGATCATGAAGATGAAGATGCCGGAGCAGACGACGATGGAGGCTGGGTGCAGGACTCTCATATTCAAGAGCTGCTTCTCAAGCAGACGGATAACGCAAGAGCTGCCGCCCGAGAGAAAGCCAAACTGGATCAACTGGAGATAGACGCGGTTACTCCATTGTATGAAGGATGCAGTCCCGAGGATACCCGCCTGAAAGTAACGCTCATGGCTCTGGAGATGAAGGTAAAACACAAAATGACCGACGCATGCTTCGACGAGAACATGTCATTCTGGCACGAACGTCTTCCCAAGGAGAACAAGTGCCCGACCAGTTTCGAGGAGGCGAAGAAAATCGTGTGTCCTCTGGATTTACCGCACGTGAAATACCATGTGTGCATGAACAATTGCATCATTTATCGGGACGAGCACGTGGAGTCTACCATATGTCCGGTGTGCGGTGTCACTCGATACAACAAGAGGAAGAAAGCTCCTCGAAAATCGGTGTGGTACTTTCCGATCACTCCTCGTCTGCAGCGGTATTTTGCGGACCCTAAGGTAGCAAAGCTCCTGCGTTGGCACGCGGATAGGGAGGAGAAGAAGCGGGAAGATGACGGAAATGATCCGGAGATAAATAAAAAAGACAATATGCTGAGTCACCCTAAGGATGCGAGCCAGTGGCAAGCGTTGAACTTCGAATACCCAGAATTTGGGAAGGATCCAAGGAACATCGTGCTGGGCGCGAGCACCGATGGAGTCAATCCGTTTGGCAGCCAGAGAAGCACACATAGCACCTGACCTGTGTTTGTGTGGACGTACAACCTTCCCCCCTGGTTGTGCATGAAGAGGAAGTACATTCACATGAGTATGCTAATTGAAGGGCCGAAACAACCAAGGAACGCCATCAATCTATATCTGGGGCTGCTGAAAGAGGAGCTAAACACGCTGTGGAAAACGCCAGCCAATATGTGGGACGCCGCAGAGAAAGAATATTTCCCTATGAGAGCCGCACTGCTCACGACGGTGCATAACTATCTCGGTTACGGATATCTTGCGGGGCAGGTAGTCCACGGATTTTCTGGATGCGTAAGGTGCATGGATGACACAACGTATCGCCAGCTAGATAGAGATCCCGGGTCTTCGAAAACCGTGTTCATGGGACATCGAAGGTGGCTTCACGACGATGACCCGTGGAGGAAATGCAAGGATCTGTTCGATGGTGAAACCGAACCCCGAAAACGCCCGCGTACGAGGAGCGGCGAGGAAATAGACGAGCTGTTGAAAAAATGGAAAGATTGCCCATTGCCGGGAAAGAAGCAAAAGGCGCCAGAGCCGGGAAAGAAGCGAAAGGCGCCAGAGCCACTGCTGAAGGTATGGAAAACGAGGTCTATTTTCTGGGACTTGCCGTACTGGAAGATCCACCGTGTGCCTCACAGCCTTGATGCCATGCATATCACGAAGAACGTGTGCGAGAGTCTGCTTGGTACCCTGCTCAACATGCCAGAGAGGACCAAAGATGGGCCGAAAGCAAGGGCATACTTGAAATAAATGGGCATCACGCAGGAGCTTCACGCTAATGATGATGATGATGAGGCGAAGCAGGACACAGAAACTCGTTGCAAAGGCAAAAAAGCCAAGAAGACCGGAAGTGACTACCCTCCCGCGTGCTTCACTCTAAGTCAGGAGGAGATCGAGCAGTTTTTCACCTGCCTCGTAGGAGTAAAACTTCCTTACGGTTACGCGGGGAAGATAAGCAGATACCTAGACCCAGCGAAGCAGAAGTTCAGCGGGATGAAGTCTCACGACTGTCACGTGCTGATGACGCAGATACTTCCAGTTGCAATCCGTGGGATCATGGACGCGCACGTCCGTGAAACGCTATTTGGCCTATGTAACTTTTTCGATGTCATCTCTCGGAAGTCGATTGGCGTGAGGCAACTCAGAAGGCTACAGGAAGAGATCGTGGTGATACTATGCGAGCTTGAGATGTACTTCCCGCCCGCATTCTTCGACGTTATGGTGCATCTGCTGGTCCATATCGTGGAGGATATCATCCAACTCGGGCCGACGTTCCTGCACAGCATGATGCCGTTCGAAAGGATGAATGGTGTCATCAAAGGGTACGTTCGCAACATATCACGTCCAGAGGGAAGTATAGTCAGGGGCTTTCTGACCGAAGAGTGCATCTCCTACTGCACGAATTATCTAGGCATCGAGAACCCCGTTGGTCTGCCCGTCAACAGGCACCTCGGCAGGCTCGCTGGATGGGGTCACCGTGAGGGTCGCCGCGAAATGCATGTCGACTTCGAGGGTTGACTCGCCGACTTTGAAAGAGCAAACCTAGTCGCGCTACAACACATAGACGTGGTCGTCCTTGGGTGGTAGAGCACAAAACCTTTATTGAGAAGACGTACAATGACCTAGGCCAACAGAGGACGGACGGAGATATAATCAAAGAGCACAACTCATGTTTCACGCGTTGGTTCAAGCAGAAGCTTCTGTCGTACCCTTTACATGAAGATTCTTCCGCGGAAGAACAACTCATATTCGCCTTGTCACAGGGCGCCGAGCACAACCTGATGACCTATGAGGCATACGATATCAACGCCTACACATTCTACACCGAGAACAAGGACATGAATAGCGATGGTTATCAGAACTCTGGGGTAACGATGGAATCCTACACCGGTAACGACAAGGACAGATACTACGGGAGGATCGAGGAGATCTGGGAGCTGAGCTACGCTGGAGAGAAGGTCCCGATGTTCCGTGTCAGATGGGCCAAGAGCGTCCTAAAAGAAGACTGGTATTTCACCACCATGGTTATACCCGAAGCCAAATCCAAGACCGCGGGCGCAAACGTCACCGCGAAAAATGAGCCATGGGTACTGGCTTCCGAAGTGGACCAATGCTTCTTCATTACCGACCCATCAAAGCCCAGTCATGTTGTCGTGAGGAGAGGCAAAAGGAAGATCATCGGAATGGATGGAGTAGCCAATGAGCAAGACTTCGACAAGTACGGCGACCCGAAGATCGAACATGACGACGACGATGAAGTAGCAGCACACACCACAAGAAGAAGCAGGACCACCCTACCCAAAGGACGTCTGTTCCACAGAAGAACTCCATTTGTGAAAAAGAAGGGCAAGAAGATTGTGAACAGATAGCTAGCTAAGATCGATTGTATTTAAATCATAGTCTTCATTTCTCGATTGTATTTCATGGGCACTTTTTGATATCATGAATATTTTTAAATTTCACGGGCACTTTTTGAATTCATGAAGACACTCAATCTCGATCCCCCTCCACCGCCGCCGACGAGCACCCGGCGCCCCGCACCCTCCCCCGCTCCACCGCCGCTGCCGATGATATTTTCAAGTAACAAATTTGAACATATTTTTTAAAAAAATTATTACTGTTTTTATAAAAAATATTACTATTACGATTTAAACAAGTTTGAACATATTTAAACACAAATAAATATCAAACAACATTTAAAATGCAAAAAAAAAATTGCGAAGCCTGGGAATCGAACCCAGGACCTCCTGGTGTGTGTGCTGCGTGCTGACCAGTCGAGCTAGTGGGCGGATTCTGATATGGATTGGGTTAGGTGCAATATAACCTGTGCTCGAACTGTAATAAAAAAACATTCTAATGGCACACCGCTGCGGGGTGCGCCATTGCTATCTAAAAAAAGATTTCTAATGGCGCACCGCTGCGGGGTGTGCCATTGCTATCTAAAAAAAGATTTCTAATGGCGCACCGAGGTGTGGTGCATCATTAGTAAGCTTCCCCCTAGCTATCCTCCCTCTCCCTCGCCAGATCCCCTTCGACCCTCTCTCCCTCACCACCAGATCCACCCGCGCGCTGCCCCGACCCACGACGCCGCCGCCCCGACCCTCACCGGACTCCACCCCCGCCGCCCCCGCGCCCCCACCCCCGCCGCCCCGACCCTCACCGGACTCCACACCCCCGCCGCCTCCAGAGATACCACCCGTCGCCCGATTCCCCCTCTTTCCCCATCGAGCCGCCTCCTCCTCGGCTCATACTCGAGCGCGAGAGCTCGTGCGGTGACTGCGCTCGCCGTCGTCATTGTCGCGGCCACTGTCGTCCCCACGCCAAGATAGTGTGTCCCCCGGCTTCCCCGTCGTCTTCCACGTCGTCTACAAGTCCAGATCGAGCCAGGGCACCGCCGAATGACGGGATCGAGATCGTCTTCTTCCTTCTGCCGTCCTCGATTTCGCCTCGATCCGCGCCGCCTCGACCGCCCCCGACCTCGCCGAGTTCGCCTACGCCCCCCTTGTGAGCCCATCCGTCGATCCCCTTCTTCCTTCGCGTGGATCCATCGCCGTAGACGCTGCTGCCCGCCTGACCCGAGCTCGCTCCGCCCCCGCGCCCTCTGGCCGCTTCGCCCGCGTCCTCCTGCAGTCACCTGTGCCCGTCACCGCTGCTGCTCTATTGCCGCCGCCTGTTGCTAGCTGCACCGCGGCTGCTGCTTGCTAATGTTGCTAGCGCTGCAGCTACTGGCGGTCATGGCCATGGCCATGGCCGTGTGCTTTGTGTGCGTGTGTGTACAAAGCCTGTATTGATGATGCTAAACGGAGATAGGAGTAGTAGTGGTGGCCATCTAGTTGGACTACTACTGCTAGGACTTGCTCCAGATTTTAGGATTTCTTTTCTTTTAGGATTTATTTTCTTCTAGGACTAGGTTTTTATTATTTTTCTGTTGTGATTGTTTTTTGAGCTCTTTATTTTTCATTTCCTACTATCCTTATCCTAATTATCTTAAATTGTTATGATGTGTGTAACAGGATTAGATCTTGGATTTGCTAGTGGACTTTGGGAGTTTCTTAGCCAGCTTGGTGACTCCATATTTTTCACTATTTCAGCAAGTCTTTTGTAAGCATTAAACTTTCAGCACTACATTTCTATCTTAGGTGTACATCTATTTGCTTCCAATTGCTATATATGTATTGTTGTTACTAAAAATGATGAAGCTCCTGTCAATTGCTATACATATATATGTGTATGATGATCCTCCTTTCTTGCAGTAGTATAACTAGGATATAAAGCACATTGAACTAACAATCTTGTATGGTGCCTAAACTACAATGATTCAGGAACATCAGATGACATAGCATGTGGATATTGACATAGGATGAGTAGATTAATAAGTGAGCCAAAAGTGATGGACAAACCTCATGCTAGGAATTCTCGAGGGTTGCAGTACATGGAATGCATTTGCAAATGCAGCCAAAACCTGATATATACCAAAAAAATTGTATAGAAATATGCTGAATTTTCTGCTCTGATTGTTGCTCAAAGAAATTTAGCAAAAAATGGGGTCCTGGGAGAAGCCGCTGCTGCTTGAGGCCCTTGAGAGGCCCTTCGTGTCGTGATGATTTTGCAGGTACCCCGAGAGGCCCTTGAGTTTGCCAGAATGTCGATTAACTTCCGTTCCAGCAAATTCGGGTACTCCATATGTCCTATTTTCAGCAAAGGTCATGCTGAAATTTTCCGTGAATTTTAGCATGACTTTGCTAAAAATCGGACATATGAGGTACTTGCTACTAATGCATGGGCCGGGGTATCTTAGTACTTAATTAAGTAGGATCAACTGCCCCTTTATTCTTGTTGCATTAAACCATAGGTGGCAATAGAGCCAAGTGATTAGGCCCAACTTAGAAATTCTCCTCAGCATCGATAAACCCTAGATGATAAACCCAACATAGGTGGCAATAGAGCCAACTGATTAGTGCCAAGTGATTAGGCCCAACCTAGGGTGCCTCGGCATCGATAAACCCTAAATGATGAAAACTTAGCATTTAGGGTGCCTCGGCGTCGACAAACCCTAAATGATGAAATCTTGGCTTTTAGGGTGCCTCGGTGTCGATGGGAACCTAAATGATGTACGCTTAGGCTTTTAGGGTGCCTCAGCGTCGACAAACCCTAAATGATGAGACCATGATCTTGTTCCTTGACAATAACCAACTTTTTGACCAAACTTTTTTCCTATTTAGAGCGAAACATGGCCCACAACGATGAGGCCGGCGGTTCGGGCGGCAAGCAATTCTGGGAGCTGTCCCAGGAGTTGAAGGAAGAACCTCACCGCTATGAGGACGCCGCGGAAGACACCGATCCTGACTACACAACCCCTAGTGGCGTCGGGGATGACACCACTGATGATGGCGCCGCGGATGCCACCACTGATGATGGCGGCGCACGCACAGATGGCAGCCAACCGAAGAGGCAACGGAAGGACCGGCGCCCGAACGTGGTCGGCACCGTCAGGGAGGAATTTATTGAAGTGAACTCCGACGGGCATCCGACGACGCCCAAACACGTAGTCAAGGGGTACTCGATTCAGCTCAGGTGCATTCTCCGGAGCACCGCCTCGATCAACACCGAGAACCTAAGGCATAAGGACCGAGGGAATTTGCGCAGCCTCCTCTTCACGAAGCTGCATGAACGATACAAGTTCGCCGCTGAGTTCGCAAACACACGCCTCTCGGGTAATAAAGTGAACGGTGCCGCCCTCACGACGATGAGCACGACCCTGTCTACTTGGAAAAGCACGGTGAAGGCAATGATTGACAAAGGTGATAGTTGTGAGAAGATCAAGGCGAAATATCCTTTGATGAGCGAAGATGACTACAAGGAGTTCAAGATCAAGTGCGAGAGCCCCGCAACCTCCGAATCAAGTAAGTGGGGGAAAGAAATGCGGCAGTTGAACATAGGGGTCCACCAACTCGGTCCCGGCGGTTACAGAGTGGCGGAGCCTGTATGGGACAAGGAGGACGCGGAGTGTGCCGAGCAAGGCCTACCGCCCCGCTTCGAGAAATACAGTGACAAGCAGACCAGGAACTTTCTCAGGGCCCGGTACAAGGAGGACCCAGTAACAAAGGAGCTTACCACGGATCCGAAGACCAAGGAGCTTGAGCTTGTTCTGGTAAGGAATACACTGTTGGGGAACGTAGCAGAAATTCAAAATTTTCTACGCATCACCAAGATCAATCTATGGAGTCATCTAGCAACGAGGGACGAGTGGATCTACATACCCTTGTAGATCGCGGGCGGAAGCGTTCAAGAGAACGGGGTTGATGGAGTCGTACTCGTCGTGATTCAAATCACCGATGATCCTAGCGCCGAACGGACGGCACCTCCGCGTTCAACACACATACGGAGCAGCGACGTCTCCTCCTTCTTGATCCAGCAAGGGGGAAGGAGAGGTTGATGGAGATCCAGCAGCACGACGGCGTGGTGGTGGAAGTAGCGGGATTCCAACAGGGCTTCGCCAAGCGCTGCGGGAGGAGGGAGATGTGTCATGGGAGGGAGAGGGAGGCGCCAGGGCTTAGGTGCTGCTGCCCTCCCTTCCCCCCACTATATATAGGGCCAAGGGAGAGGGGGGGTGCAGCCTTGGCCCTTCCTCCAAGGAAGGGTGCGGCCAGGGAGGAGTCCCTCCTCCCCAAGGCACCTAGGAGGTGCCTTCCCCTTTTAGGACTCTTCCTTTCCCTTATCTCTTGGCGCATGGGCCTTTTGGGGCTGGTGCCCTTGGCCCATATAGGCCAAGGAGCACACCCCTACAGCCCATGTGGCCCCCCGGGGCAGGTGGACCCCCTTGGTGGACCCCCGGACCCCTTTCGGCACTCCCGGTACAATACCGATAATGCGTGAAACTTTTCCGGCGACCAAAACAAGACTTCCCATATATAAATCTTTACCTCCGGACCATTCCGGAACTCCTCGTGACGTCCGGGATCTCATCCGGGACTCCGAACAACTTTCGGGTTACCGCATACTAATATCTCTATAACCCTAGCGTCACCGAACCTTAAGTGTGTAGACCCTACGGGTTCGGGAGACATGCAGACATGACCGAGATGACTCTCCGGTCAATAACCTACAGCGGGATCTGGATACCCATGTTGGCTCCCACATGTTCCACGATGATCTCATCGGATGAACCACGATGTCAAGGACTTAATCAATCCCGTATACAATTCCCTTTGTCTACTGGTACGATACTTGCCCGAGATTCGACCGTCGGTATCCCAATACCTTGTTCAATCTCGTTACCGGCAAGTCTATTTACTCGTTCCATAACACATCATCCCGTGATAAACTCCTTGATCACATTGTGCACATTATGATGATATCCTACCGAGTGGGCCCAGAGATACCTCTCCGTTTACACGGAGTGACAAATCCCAGTCTCGATTCGTGCCAACCCAACAGACACTTTCGGAGATACCTGTAGTGTACCTTTATAGCCACCCAGTTACGTTGTGACGTTTGGCACACCCAAAGCACTCCTACGGTATCCGGGAGTTGCACAATCTCATGGTCTAAGGAAATGATACTTGACATTAGAAAAGCTTTAGCATATGAACTACATGATCTTGTGCTAGGCTTAGGATTGGGTCTTTGTCCATCACATCATTCTCCTAATGATGTGATCCCATTATCAATGACATCCAATGTCCATGGTTAGGAAACCGTAACCATCTATTGATTAACGAGCTAGTCAACTAGAGGCTTACTAGGGACATGGTGTTGTCTATGTATCCACACATGTATCTGAGTTTCCTATCAATACAATTCTAGCATGGATAATAAACGATTATCATGAACAAGGAAATATAATAATAATCAATTTATTATTGCCTCTAGGGCATATTTCCAACAGTCTCCCACTTGCACTAGAGTCAATAATCCAGTTCACATTGCTATGTGACTAACACTCAAGGTCACATCCCCATGTGACTAACACCCAAAGAGTTTACTAGAGTCAATAATCTAGTTCACATTACCATGTGATTAACACTCGATGAGTTCTGGGTTTGATCATGTTATGCTTGTGAGAGATGTTATAGTCAACGGGTCTGAATCTTTCAGATCCGTATGTACTTCGCAAATTTCTATGTCATCTTGTAGATGCAACTACTACGCTACATTTGGAGCTATTCCAAATAACTGTTCTACTATATGAATCCAGTTTACTACTCAGAATAATCTGGATTAGTGTCAAAGTTTGCATCGGCGTAACCCTTTACGACAAACTCTTTTACCACCTCCATAATCGAGAAAATTCCTTAGTCCACTAGTTACTAAGGATAACTTTGACCGTTGTCTTGTGATCCATTCTTGGATCACTCTTGTACCCCTTGACTGACTCATGGCAAGGCACATTTCAGGTGCGGTACATAGCATGGCATACCGTATAGAGCCTATGACAAAAGCATAGGGGACGACCTTCGTCCTTCCTCTTTCTTCTGCCGTGGTCGAGCTTTAAGTCTTAACTTCATACCTTACAACTCAGGCAAGAACTCCTTCTTTGACTGGTCCATCTTGAACTCCTTCAAGATCATGTCAAGGTATGTGCTCATTTGAAAGTACCATTAAGAATTTTGATCTATCCTTATAGATCTTGATGCTCAATGTTCAAGTAGCTTAATCCAGGATTTCCATTGAAAAATACTTTCCAAATAACCCTATATGCTTTCCAGAAATTCTACGTCATTTCTGATCAACAATATGTCAACATATATTTATCAGAAATTCTATAGTGCTCCCACTCACTTCTTTGGAAATACAAGTTTCTCATAAACTTTGTATACACCAAAAACTTTGATCATCTTATCAAAGCATACATTCCAACTCCGAGATGCTTACTCCAGTCCTTAGAAGGATTGCTGGAGCTTTGCATACTTATTAGCATCTTTCAGGATTAACAAAACCTTCCGGTTGTATCACATACAACCTTTCCTCAAAAATCGTCGAGGAAACAATGGTTTTTGGCATCCTATTTGCAAGATTTCACAAATAATGCAGTAATTGCTAATATAATTCCAACAGACTCTTAGCATCGCTACGAGTGAGAAAGTCTCATCGCAGTCAACTCCTTGAACTTGTCGGAAAACATCTTAACGACAAGTCGAGCTTTCTTAATGGTGATACCTACCATCATTGTCCGTCTTCCTTTTAAAATCCATCTACACTCAACAGCCTTACGACCATCAAGTAGTTCTTCCAAAGTCTACACTTTGTTTTCATACATGGATCCTCTCTCGGATTATATGGCCTCAAGCCATTTATCGGAATCCGGGCCCACCATCGCTTCTCCATAGCTCGTAGGTTCGTTGTTGTCTAGCAACATGACTTCCAAGATAGGATTACGTACCACTCCGAAGTAGTACGCATCCTTGTCATCCTACGAGGTTTGGGAGTGACTTGATCTGAAGTTTCATGATCACTATCATAAGCTTCCACTTCAATTGGTGTAGGTGCCACAGGAACAACTCCCTGTGCTCTGCCACACACTAGTTGAAGAGACGGTTCAATAACCTCATCAAGTCTCCACCATCCTCCCACTCAATTCTTTCGAGAGAAACTTTTCCTCGAGAAAGGACCCGATTCTAGAAACAATCCCTTATTGCTTTCGAATCTGAGACAGGAGGTATACCCAACTGTTTTGGGTGTCCTATGAAGATGCATTTATCCGCTTTGGGTTCGAGCTTATCAGCCTGAAACTTTTTCACATAAGCGTCGCAGCCCCAAACTTTTAAGAAATGACAGCTTAGGTTTCTCTAAACCATAGCTCATATGGTGTCATCTCATCGGAATTACATGGTGCCCTATTTAAAGTGAATGTGGTTGTCTCTAATGCCTAACCCATAAACTATCGTGGTAATTCGATAAGAGACATCATGGTATGCATCACATCCAATAGGGTGCAGTTATGATGTTCGGACACACCAACACACTACGGTGTTCCAGGCTGTATTAGTTGTGAAACAATTTCCACAATGTCTTAATTCTGTGCCAAACTCGTAATTCAGATATTCATCTCTATGATCATATCATAGATATTTTATCCTCTTGTCACGACGATCTTTCAACTTCACCCTGAAATTACTTGAACCTTTCAATAATTCAGACTCGTGATTCATCAAGTAAATATAGTCAACATCTACTCAAATCATCTGTGAAGTAAGAACATAACGATATCCACTACATGCCTCAGCACTCATTGGATTGCACACATCAAAATGTATTACTTCCAACAAGTTTCTTTCTAGTTCCATTTTACTGAAAATGAGGCTTTCAGTCATCTTGCCCATGTGGTATGATTTGCATGTCTCAAGTGATTCAAAATCAAGTGAGTCCAAACGGTCCATTTGCATGGAGTTTCTTCATGCATATACACCAATAGACATGGTTCGCATGTCTCAAACCTTTCAAAACAAGTGAGCCCAAAGATCCATCAACATGGAGCTTCTTCATGCGTTTTATACCGATATGACTTACGTGATAGTGCCACAATTAGGTGGTACTATCATTACTATCTTTTGGCTTGAACATGTGTATCACTACGATCGAGATTCAATAAACCATTCATTTCAGGTGTAAGACCATTGAAGGTATTATTCAAATAAACAAAGTAACCATTATTCTCTTTAAATGAATAACCGTATTGCGATAGACATAATACAATCATGTCTATGCTCAACGCAAACACCAATCTCGATGGTAGAGGGAGCGTACGATATTTGATCAACCTTGGAAATACTTCCAACACATATCGTCATCTCACCTTTAGCTAGTCTCCGTTTATTCCGTAGCTTTTATTTCGAGTTACTAACACTTAGCAACCGAACCGGTATCTAATACCCTGGTGCTACTAGGAGTACTAGTAAAGTACACATTAACATAATACATCCAATATACTTCTATCGACCTTGCCAGCCTTCTTATCTACCAAGTATCTAGGGTAATTCTGCTCCAGTGGCTGTTCCCTTTATTACAGAAGCACTTAGTCTCGGGTTTGGGTTCAACCTTGGGTTTCTTCACTAGAGCAGCAGCTGATTTGCCATTTCATGAAGCATCCCTTTTTGCCCTTGCCCTTCTTGAAACTAGTGGTTTCACCAACCATCAACAATTGATGCTCCTTCTTGATCTCTACTTTTGTGGTGTCAAACATCGCGAATATCTCAAGGATCATCATATATGTCCCTGATATATTATAGTTCATCATGAAGCTCAAGCAGCTTGGTGGTAATGACTTCGGAGAACCATCACTATTTCATCTGGAAGATCAACTCCCACTCGATTCAAGCGATTGTTGTACTCAGACAATCTGAGCACAAGTTCAACAATTGAGCTTTTCTCCCTTAGTTTGCAGGCTAAGAAAATCGTCGGAGGTCTTATACCTCTTGACGTGGGCACGAGCCTGAAATCCCAATTTCAGCCCTCGAAACATCTCATATGTTTCACGACGTTTCAAAACGTCTTCGGTGCCTCAACTCTAAGCCGTTCAACTGAACTATCACGTGGTTATCAAAATGTGTTTGTCAGATGTTCGCAACATCCATAGACAACGTTCGAGGTTCAGCACACTGAGCGGTGCATTAAGGACATAAGCCTTCTATGAAGCAATGAGGACAAACCTCAGTTTACGGACCTAGTCCGCATAATTACTACTATCAACTAAATTTTCTCTAGGAACATATCTAAACAGTAGAACTGAAGCGCGAGCTACGACATAATTTGCGAAGACCTTTTGACTATGTTTAGGATAATTAAGTTCATCTTATGAACTCCCACTCTGATAGACATCCCTCTAGTCATCTAAGTGATTACATGATCCGAGTCAACTAGGCCGTGTCCGATCATCACGTGAGACGGACTAGTCAACATCGGTGAACATCTTCATGTTGATCGTATCTTCTATACGACTCATGCTCGACCTTTCGGTCTCTCGTGTTCCGAGGCCATGTCTGTACATGCTAGGCTCGTCAAGTTAACCTAAGTGTTTCGCATGTGTTCCGAGGCCATGTCTGTACATGCTAGGCTCGTCAACACCCGTTGTATTCGAACGTAAGAATCTATCACACCCGATCATCACGTGGTGCTTCGAAACGACGAACTTTCGCAACGGTGCACAGTTAGGGGGAACACCTTCTTGAAATTTTAGTGAGGGATCATCTTATTTACTACCGTCGTTCTAAGCAAATAAGATGTATAAACATGATAAACATCACATGCAATCAAATAGTGACATGATATGGCCAATATCATATTGCTCCTTTTAATCTTCATCTTCAGGGCTCCATGATCATCATCGTCACCGGCATGACACCATGATCTCCATCATCATGATCTCCATCACCGTGTCTCCATGAAGTTGCCTCGCCAACTATTACTTCTACTACTACAGCTAACGGTTAGCAATAAAGTAAAGTAATTACATGCCGTTTATGTTGACACGCATGTCATAAATAAATTAAGACAACTCCTATGGCTCCTGCCGGTTGTCATACTCATCGACATGCAAGTCGTGATTCCTATTACAAGAACATGATCATCTCATACATCACATATATCATTCATCACATCCTTTGGCCATATCACATCACATAGCATACCCTGCAAAAACAAGTTAGACGTCCTCTAATTGTTGTTTGCATGTTTTACGTGGCTGCTATGGGTTTCTAGCAAGAACATTTCTTACCTACGCAAAAACCACAACGTGATATGCCAATTGCTATTTACCCTTCATAAGGACCCTTTTCATCGAATCCGATCCGACTAAAGTGGGAGAGACAGACACCCGCTAGCCACCTTATGCAACTAGTGCATGTCAGTTGGTGGAACCAGTCTCACGTAAGAGTACGTGTAAGGTCGGTCCAGGCCGCTTCATCCCACAATGCCACCGAATCAAGATTGGACTAGTAACGGTAAGCATATTGAACAAAATCAACGCCCACAACTACTTTGTGTTCTACTCGTGCATAGAAACTACGCATAGACCTAGCTCATGATGCCACTGTTGGGGAACGTAGCAGAAATTCAAAATTTTCTACGCATCACCAAGATCAATCTATGGAGTCATCTAGCAACGAGGGAGGAGTGGATCTACATACCCTTGTAGATCACGGGCGGAAGCGTTCAAGAGAACGGGGTTGATGGAGTCGTACTCGTCGTGATTCAAATCACCGATGATCCTAGCGCCGAACGGACGGCACCTCCGCGTTCAACACACGTACGGAGCAGCGACGTCTCCTCCTTCTTGATCCAGCAAGGGGGAAGGAGAGGTTGATGGAGATCCAGCAGCACAACGGCGTGGTGGTGGAAGTAGCGGGATTCCAACAGGGCTTCGCCAAGCGCCGCGGGAGGAGGGAGATGTGTCATGGGAGGGAGAGGGAGGCGCCAGGGCTTAGGTGCTGCTGCCCTCCCTTCCCCCCACTATATATAGGGCCAAGGGAGAGGGGGGGTGCAGCCTTGGCCCTTCCTCCAAGGAAGGGTGCGGCCAGGGAGGAATCCCTCCTCCCCAAGGCACCTAGGAGGTGCCTTCCCCTTTTAGGACTCTTCCTTTCCCTTATCTCTTGGCGCATGGGCCTCTTGGGGCTGGTGCCCTTGGCCCATATAGGCCAAGGCGCACACCCCTACAGCCCATGTGGCCCCACGGGGCAGGTGGACCCCCTTGGTGGACCCCCGGACCCCTTTCGGCACTCCCGGCACAATACCGCTAATGCGTGAAACTTTTCCGGCGACCAAAACAAGACTTCCCATATATAAATCTTTACCTCCGGACCATTCCGTAACTCCTGTGACGTCCGGGATCTCATCCGGGACTCCGAACAACTTTCGGGTTACCGCATACTAATATCTCTATAACCCTAGCGTCACCGAACCTTAAGTGTGTAGACCCTACGGGTTCGGGAGACATGCAGACATGACCGAGATGACTGTCCGGTCAATAACAAACAGCGGGATCTGGATACCCATGTTGGCTCCCACATGTTCCACGATGATCTCATCGGATGAACCACGATGTCAAGGACTTAATCAATCCCGTATACAATTCCCTTTGTCTAGCGGTACGATACTTGCCCGAGATTCGATCGTCGGTATCCCGATACCTTGTTCAATCTCGTTACCGGCAAGTCTCTTTACTCGTTCCGTAACACATCATCCCGTGATAAACTCCTTGATCACATTGTGCACATTATGATGATGTCCTACCGAGTGGGCCCAGAGATACCTCTCCGTTTACACAGAGTGACAAATCCCAGTCTCGATTCGTGCCAACCCAACAGACACTTTCGGAGATACCTGTAGTGTACCTTTATAGCCACCCAGTTACGTTGTGACGTTTGGCACACCCAAAGCACTCCTACGGTATCCGGGAGTTGCACAATCTCATGGTCTAAGGAAATGATACTTGACATTAGAAAAGCTTTAGCATACGAACTACATGATCTTGTGCTAGGCTTAGGATTGGGTCTTTGTCCATCACATCATTCTCCTAATGATGTGATCCCGTTATCAATGACATCCAATGTCCATGGTTAGGAAATCGTAACCATCTATTGATTAACGAGCTAGTCAACTAGAGGCTTACTAGGGACATGGTGTTGTCTATGTATCCACACATGTATCTGAGTTTCCTATCAATACAATTCTAGCATGGATAATAAACGATTATCATGAACAAGGAAATATAATAATAATCAATTTATTATTGCCTCTAGGGCATATTTCCAGCATACACCCCCGCGTAATTAGCTCCATATGGTTGCATTCTAATTAATCCCCAATATTTCTAAATGGTTCACGTTCCTTCCGCAGGACAAAGAAAGCAGTAGCACGGGGTTGTCTCAGAGCTCCCCTTTCCACACCCCTTTGAATAGGGCATTGAACGTAATGAAAATCAGGGATAAGCTCAATAAGCCGACGTCAGCTGGTCGTGTGGCCCGCAAAGGCTTGTCCATAAAATGGTCGTCATACTATGGCGCTGGTGGACGAAAGGAGAAAAAGACCAGCTCGGAAAGCCAGTCGCGCGAGGTTGAAGCACTCAAGGCGCAAGTGGCGCAGATTCCGGAGATGGTCCAAGAGCAAGTGCAACAACAACTGGGATCGACGCTTACCGGCATTATGCCTACCTTGATTCATGGGATAACGACGTGGATTGCGGGTGGCCAACAGGGGCCGCCCTTCCCAGCTTCACGGCCAGCAACTCACACAACGCGCAGGCGGCGCCATTGGTGTCTCCGGCGGCGGCGGTATTGGTGTCTACGGCGGCGGCGCCATTGGTGTCTCCAGCGGCGTCGGTATTGGTGTCTCCGACGCCGGCATTGGAGCTTAATGCACCCGGGTGTACGCCGGCCGGCACCTCGCCAGCAAGCGGCCCCTCCGTCAGTTGCACGCCCGCCGTTGGCGGTGCCTCGACATTAGCCGAGCTCGACGACATCACGGTAACTAAGCCTCTCGGCAAAGGACTTCATCTCCTTGCCTTTGACTGGGCATCCCTGACGCCCTACATGTTTTCGCAGGGCGCCGCCAACGTTCCTTGCACTCTCCTGCACTTCGTGGGCGGCGAGTTGGTCGATGTCGCCAAGGGCAGAATCATTCAACCGGGCAACCCCGTGTTCCACGGTAATCCGATGCCACCCACAATGTATCAGGTTGAAGTGGTTCGGGTGCTGCCAGGCTGCGACGAGCTGTTACCTCCGATTCGACCCGCTAGGGCCGACGAAGAAGATGAGATGACCCTCAGCGCCTGCGTAAGCTGGCCCCTGCTTTGGCCGAAGAGCCAGATTTGTTTGGGGGCGGGGGACACCACCCCACAGACAAGGCCGCCAGTCGTGCAGGCGCCAAGCCATGGCAAGAACGCCGCAACGCTACCGGACATGCCGGACATCCCTATGGCACAGGATGCGGACGACGACGACAACGACGATGGTACATTTACCAACGTCGATAAGTACTTTGCCGAACATGGGTACGGTGACGAGTTCTGCGGGCCTCCTTCTCAAGAACCCAAACAAGACGACGCGATCTAGCTAGTACGGCGGAGAAACCCAATTGCAACAGGCGTCGTCTGGCGTTCAGTTCTCAGGAGATGCCTCCAGCTGCCGCCTTCACCGAGCCTCAGATAGCGGAGGTGCCAAATATTATCAACCCCAACACGCTCAAGAAGGCGGTCTGTGAGCAGAACTCGGTCCCATTACAGCAGATCAAGAAGAAGGGCCGGAAACGGCCGACTAAAAAGGCCGCCGGTGTGAGCCAGCCGGTACCGAGTACGATCCGTGCTCAGGACGGGCCACCTTCACCTAAGGATATCTCGAGGAGGGTGCATGTGGCGGGTAGGGCGATGCTACCGACAAATATGCTCAATGCTGCAACCGGTGCTATGCGGAGTCTGCACGACAGTCTTCTTTCTTTGGAGAAGTGGCGTCTTAGAGAGAATGATGTGGCATACCCGGTTTTCGTGGCCAAGGTGCCAGAGGGCAAGGGCTTTGTGGATGGCGACATCGGGGGTACGGTCGTCCTGCGGTTTGATGACATATTTGCTATGTTTAACCTTCATCCGCTGCACTACACCTTCGTTCGGCTGTTTTCGCTGAGTATGGAGATGCGGATCATTAGAGACAAGACCCCGGACATCGTGATCGTTGACCCCTTCTACATGTGTGCCAAGCTCTTGAGCAGCGCTGGGGACCGCAAAGTCGTGAGTTCACACTGTTGGGGAACGTAGCATAAATTCAAAATTTTCCTACGTGTCACCAAGATCTATCTATGGAGTCATCTAGCAACGAGGGAGGAGTGGATCTACATACCCTGGTAGATCGCGCGCGGAAGCGTTCAAGTGAACGGGGTTGATGGAGTCGTACTCGTCGTGATCCAAATCACCGATGATCCTAGTGCCGAACGCACGGCACCTCCGCGTTCAACACACGTACAGCCCGGTGGCGTCTCCCATGCCTTGATCCAGCAAGGAGAGAGGGAGAGGTTGATGGAGATCCAACAGCACGACGGCTTGGTGGAAGTAGCGGGATTCCAACAGGGCTTCGCTAAGCGCTGCGGGAGGAGGTAGATGTGTCACGGGAGGGAGAGGGAGGCGCCAGGCCTTAGATTGGTTTGCTCCTCCTTTTTCCCCACTATATATAGGGCCAAGGGAGAGGGGGAGGCGCAGCCCTTGCCCCTTCCTCCAAGGAAGGGTGCGGCCAGGGGTGGGGAGGAGTCCATCCTCCCCAAGGCACCTCGGAGGTGCCTTCCCCCTTTAGGACTCTCCCCTTTTTCTCTTCTCTTGGCGCATGGGCCTCTTGGGGCTGGTGCCCTTGGCCCATGTAGGCCAAGGCACATCCCCTACAGCCCATGTGGCCCCCCGGGGCAGGTGGACCCACCCGGTGGACCCCCGGGACCCTTCCGGTGGTCCCGGTACAATACCGATGACCCCGAAACTTGTCCCGATGGCCAAAATAGCACTTCCTATATATAATTCTTTACCTCCGGACCATTCCGGAACTCCTCGTGACGTCCGGGATCTCATCCGGGACTCCGAACAACATTCGGTTTACCGCATACTAATATCTTCATAACCCTAGCGTCACTGAACCTTAAGTGTGTAGACCCTACGGGTTCGGGAGACATGCAGACATGACCGAGATGTTCTCCGGTCAATAACCAACAGCGGGATCTGGATACCCATGATGGATCCCACATGTTCCACGATGATCTCATCGGATGAACCACGATGTCAAGGACTCAATCAATCCCGTATACAATTCCCTTTGTCTATCGGTATGTTACTTGCCCGAGATTCGATCGTCGGTATCCAATACCTTGTCCAATCTCGTTACCGGCAAGTCTCTTTACTCGTTCTGTAACACATCATCCCATGATCAACTCCTTGGTCACATTGCGCATATGATGATGTCCTACCGAGTGGGCCCAGAGATACCTCTCCGTTTACACGGAGTGACAAATCCCAGTCTCGATTCGTGCCAACCCAACATACACTTTCAGAGATACCTGTAATGCACCTTTATAGTCACCCAGTTACGTTGTGACGTTTGATACACCCAAAGAATTCCTACGGTATCCGGGAGTTGCACAATCTCATGGTCTAAGGAAATGATACTTGACATTAGAAAAGCTTTAGCATACGAACTACACGATCTTTGTGCTAGGCTTAGGATTGGGTCTTGTCCATCACATGATTCTCCTAATGATGTGATCCCGTTATCAACGACATCCAATGTCCATGGTCAGGAAACCGTAACCATCTATTGATCAACGAGCTAGTCAACTAGAGGCTTACTAGGGACATGGTGTTGTCTATGTATCCACACATGTATCTGAGTTTCCTATCAATACAATTATAGCATGGATAATAAACGATTATCATGAACAAGGAAATATAATAATAACCAATTTATTATTGCCTCTAGGGCATATTTCCAACAGTCTCCCACTTGCACTAGAGTCAATAATCTAGTTCACATCGCAATGTGATTAACATTCACAGGTCACATCGCCATGTGACTAACACCCAAGAGTTTACTAGAGTCAGTAGTCTAGTTCACATCACTATGTGATTAACACTCAATGAGTTTTAGGTTTGATCATGTTGCTTGTGAGAGAGGTTTTAGTCAACGGGTCTGAACCTTTCAGATCCGTGTGTGCTTTACAAATCTCTATGTCATCTCCTAGATGTAGCTACCACGCTCTATTTGGAGCTATTCCAAATAACTGTTCTACTAGGAGCTATTCCAAATTGTTGCTCCATTATATGCATCCGGTATCTCTACTCAGAGCTATCCGGATAGGTGTTAAGCTTGCATCGACGTAACCCTTTACGATGAACTCCTTTTTACCACCTCCATAACCGAGAAACTTCCTTAGTCCACTAGTTACTAAGGATAACTTTGACCGCTGTCCTGTGATCCATTTCATGGATCACTCTTGTACCCCTTGACTGATTCATGGCAAGGCACACTTCAGGTGCGGTACACAGCATAGCATACTGTAGAGCCTACGTCTTAAGCATAGGGGACGACCTTCGTCTTTTCTCTCTATTCTGCCGTGGTCGAGCTTTAAGTCTTAACTTCATACCTTATAACTCAGGCAAGAACTCCTTCTTTGACTGATCCATCTTGAACACCTTCAAGATCATGTCAAGGTATGTGCTCATTTGAAAGTTCCATTAAGCGTTTTGATCTATTCTTATAGATCTTGATGCTCAATGTTCAAGTAGCTTAATCCAGGCTTTCCATTGAAAAACACTTTCCCAATAACCCTATATGCTTTCCAGAAATTCTACATCATTTCTGATCAACAATATGTCAACAACATATACTCATCAGAAATTCTATAGTGCTCCCACTCACTTCTTTGGAAATACCAGTTTCTCATAAACTTTGTATACACCCAAAATCTTTGATCATCTCATCAAAGCATACATTCCAACTCCGAGATGCTTACTCCAGTCCTCAGAAGGATTGCTGGAGCTTTGCATACTTATTAGCATCTTTCAGGATTGACAAAACCTTCCGGTTGTATCACATACAACCTTTCCTCAAAAACGTCGAGGAAATAATGTTTTGACATCCTATCTGCAAGATTTCATAAATAATGCAGTGACTGCTAATATAATTCCAACAGACTCTTAGCATCGCTACGAGTGAGAAAATCTCACCGTAGTCAACTCCTTGAACTTGTCAGAAAACATCTTAACGACAAGTCGAGCTTTCTTAATGGTGACATTTACCATCATTGTCCATCTTCCTTTTAAAATCCATCTACACTCAACAGCCTTACGACCATCAAGTAGTTCTTCCAAAGTCTACACTTTGTTTTCATACATGGATCCTCTCTCGGATTATATGGCCTCAAGCCATTTATCGGAATCCGGGCCCACCATCGCTTCTCCATAGCTCGTAGGTTCGTTGTTGTCTAGCAACATGACTTCCAAGACAGGATTACGTACCACTCCGAAGTAGTACGCATCCTTGTCATCCTACGAGGTTTGGGAGTGACTTGATCCTAAGTCTCATGATCAATATCATAAGCTTCCACTTCAATTGGTGTAGGTGCCACAGGAACAACTCTTTGTGCCCTGCTATACACTAGTTGAAGTAACGGTTTAATAACCTCATCAAGTCTCCACCATCCTCCCACTCAATTCTTCCGAGAGAAACTTTTCCTCGAGAAAGGACCCGATTCAAGAAACAATCCCTTATTGCTTTCGGATCTGAGACAGGAGGTATACCCAACTGTTTTGGGTTGTCCTATGAAGATGCATTTATCCGCTTTGGGTTCGAGCTCATCAGCCTGAAACTTTTCACATAAGCGTCGCAGCCCCAAACTTTTAAGAAATGACAGCTTAGGTTTCTCTAAACCATAGTTCATACGGTGTCATCTCATCGGAATTATGTGGTGCCCTATTTAAAGTGAATGTGGTTGTCTCTAATGCCTAACCCATAAACTATTGTGGTAATTTGATAAGAGACATCATGGTATGCATCATATCCAATAGGGTGCAGTTATGATGTTCGGACACACCATCACACTATGGTGTTCCAGGCTGTATCAGTTGTGAAACAATTTCCACAATGTCTTAATTCTGTGCCAAACTCGTAATTCAGATATTCATCTCTATGATCATATCATAGATATTTTATCCTCTTGTCACGACGATCTTTCAACTTCACCCTGAAATTACTTGAACCTTTCAATAATTCAGACTCGTGATTCATCAAGTAAATATACTCAACATCTAATCAAATCATCTGTGAAGTAAGAACATAACGATATCCACTACATGCCTCAGCACTCATTGGACTGCACACATCAAAATGTATTACTTCCAACAGGTTGCTTTCTAGTTCCATTTTACCGAAAACGAGGCTTTCAGTCATCTTGCCCGTGTGGTATGATTTGCATGTCTCAAGTGATTAAAATCAAGTGAGTCCAAACGCTCCATTTGCATGGAGTTTCTTCATGCATATACACCAATAGACATGGTTCGCATGCCTCAATCTTTTCAAAAATGAGTGAGTCCAAAGATCCATCAACATGGAGCTTCTTCATGCGTTTTATACCGATATGACTTACGTGGCTGTGCCACAAGTAGGTGGTACTATCATTACTATCTTTTGGCATGAACATGTGTATCACTACGATCGAGATTCAATAAACCATTCATTTTAGGTGCAAGACCATTGAAGGTATTACTCAAATAAACAGAGTAACCATTATTCTCCTTAAATGAATAACCGTATTGCGGTAGACATAATCCAATCATGTCTATGCTCAACGCAAACACCAAATAACAATTATTTAGGTTTAACACCAATCTCGATGGTAGAGGGAGCGTGCGATGCTTTATCATATCAACATTGGAAATACTTCCAACACATATCGTCAGCTCACCTTTAGCTAGTCTCCGTTTATTCCGTAGCTTTTATTTCGAGTTACTAACACTTAGCAACCGAACCGGTATCTAATACCCTGGTGCTACTAGGAGTACTAGTAAAGTACACATCAACACAATGTATATCCAATATACTTCTATCGACCTTGCCAGCCTTCTTATCTACCAAGTATCTAGGGTAATTATGCTCCAGTGGCTGTTCCCCTTATTACAGAAGCACTTAGTCTCGGGTTTGGGTTCAACCTTGGGTTTCTTCACTAGAGCAGCAGCTGAATTGCCGTTTCATGAAGTATCCCTTCGTGCCCTTGCCCTTCTTGAAACTAGTGGTTTCACCAACCATCAACAATTGATGCTCCTCCTTGATTTCTACTTTTGCGGTGTCAAACATCGCGAATATCTCAAGGATCATCATATATGTCCTCGATATATTATAGTTCATCACGAAGCTCTAGCAGCTTGGTGGTAATGACTTCGGAGAACCATCACTATCTCATCTGGAAGATCAACTCCCACTTGATTCAAATGATTGTTGTACTCAGACAATCTGAGCACAAGCTCAACAATTGAGCTTTTCTCCTTAGTTTGCAGGTTAAGAAAATCGTCGGAGGTCTTATACCTCTTGACGTGGGCACAAGCCTGAAATTCCAATTTCAGCCCTCAAAACATCTCATATGTTTCGTGACGTTTCAAAACGTCTTTGGTGCCTCAACTCTAAACCGTTTAACTGAACTATCACGTAGTTATCAAAACGTGTATGTCAGATGTTCGCAACATCCACAGACAACGTTCGAGGTTCAGCACACTGAGCGGTGCATTAAGGACATCAGCCTTCTATGAAGCAATGAGGACAATCCTCAGTTTACGGACCTAGTCCGCATAATTGCTACTATCAACTTTCAACTAAATTTTCTCTAGGAACATAATTAAACAGTAGAACTAAAGCGTGAGATATGACATAATTTGCAAAATCCTTTTGACTATGTTCAGGATAATTAAGTTCATCTTATGAACTCCCACTCAGATAGACATCCCTCTAGTCATCTAAGTGATTACATGATCCGAGTGAGCTAGGCCGTGTCCGATTAACACGTGAGACGGACTAGTCAACGTCGATGAACATCTTCATGTTGATCGTATCTTCTATACGACTCATGCTCGACCTTTCGGTCTCTGTGTTCCGAGGCCATGTCTTCACATGCTAGGCTCGTCAAGTTAACCCTAAGTGTTTTTGCATGTGTAAATCTTGCTTACACCCGTTGTATGTGAACGAAAGGATCTATCACACCCGATTAACACGTGATGCTTCGAAGCGACGAACTGTAGCAACGGTGCACAGTTAGGGGAGAACACTTCTTGAAATTTTAATGAGGGATCATCTTATTTACTACCGTCGTACTAAGTAAACAAGATGCATAACATGATAAACATCATATGCAATCAAATAGTGACATGATATGGCCAATATCATGTAGCTCCTTTGGTCTCCATCTTGGGGCTCCACGATCATCTATTACAAGAACATGATCAATCTCATACATTACATATATCATTCATCACATCTTTTTGGCCATATCACATCACATAGCATACCCTGCAAAAACAAGTTAGACGTCCTCTAATTGTTGTTTGCATGTTTTACGTGGCTGCTATGGGTTTCTAGCAAGAACGTTTCTTACCTACGCAAAAACCACAACGTGATATGACAATTGCTATTTACCCTTCATAAGGACCCTTTTCATCGAATCCGATCCGACTAAAGTAGGAGAGACAGACACCCGCTAGCCACCTTATGCAACTAGTGCATGTTTGTCGGTGGAACCGGTCTCACGTAAGAGTACGTGTAAGGTTGGTCCGGGCCGCTTCATCCCACGATGCCGCCGAATCAAGATAAGACTAGTAACGGCAAGCATATTGAACAAAATCAACGCCCACAACTACTTTGTGTTCTACTCGTGCATAGAATCTACGCAATAGACCTAGCTCATGATGCCACTGTTGGGGAACGTAGCATAAATTCAAAATTTTCCTACGTGTCACCAAGATCTATCTATGGAGTCATCTAGCAACGAGGGAGGAGTGGATCTACATACCCTGGTAGATCGCATGCGGAAGCGTTCAAGTGAACGGGGTTGATGGAGTCGTACTCGTCGTGATCCAAATCACCGATGATCCTAGTGCCGAACGCACGGCACCTCCGCGTTCAACACACGTACAGCCCGGTGGCGTCTCCCATGCCTTGATCCAGCAAGGAGAGAGGGAGAGGTTGATGGAGATCCAACAGCACGACGGCGTGGTGGAAGTAGCGGGATTCCAACAGGGCTTCGCTAAGCGCTGCGGGAGGAGGTAGATGTGTCACGGGAGGGAGAGGGAGGCGCCAGGCCTTAGATTGGTTTGCTCCTCCTTTTTCCCCACTATATATAGGGCCAAGGGAGAGGGGGAGGCGCAGCCCTTGCCCCTTCCTCCAAGGAAGGGTGCGGCCAGGGGTGGGGAGGAGTCCATCCTCCCCAAGGCACCTCGGAGGTGCCTTCCCCCTTTAGGACTCTCCCCTTTTTCTCTTCTCTTGGCGCATGGGCCTCTTGGGGCTGGTGCCCTTGGCCCATGTAGGCCAAGGCACATCCCCTACAGCCCATGTGGCCCCCCGGGGCAGGTGGACCCACCCGGTGGACCCCCGGGACCCTTCCGGTGGTCCCGGTACAATACCGATGACCCCGAAACTTGTCCCGATGGCCAAAATAGCACTTCCTATATATAATTCTTTACCTCCGGACCATTCCGGAACTCCTCGTGACGTCCGGGATCTCATCCGGGACTCCGAACAACATTCGGTTTACCGCATACTAATATCTTCATAACCCTAGCGTCACTGAACCTTAAGTGTGTAGACCCTACGGGTTCGGGAGACATGCAGACATGACCGAGATGTTCTCCGGTCAATAACCAACAGCGGGATCTGGATACCCATGATGTCTCCCACATGTTCCACGATGATCTCATCGGATGAACCACGATGTCAAGGACTCAATCAATCCCGTATACAATTCCCTTTGTCTATCGGTATGTTACTTGCCCGAGATTCGATCGTCGGTATCCAATACCTTGTTCAATCTCGTTACCGGCAAGTCTCTTTACTCGTTCTGTAACACATCATCCCGTGATCAACTCCTTGGTCACATTGCGCATATGATGATGTCCTACCGAGTGGGCCCAGAGATACCTCTCCGTTTACACGGAGTGACAAATCCCAGTCTCGATTCGTGCCAACCCAACATACACTTTCAGAGATACCTGTAATGCACCTTTATAGTCACCCAGTTACGTTGTGACGTTTGATACACCCAAAGCATTCCTACGGTATCCGGGAGTTGCACAATCTCATGGTCTAAGGAAATGATACTTGACATTAGAAAAGCTTTAGCATACGAACTACACGATCTTTGTGCTAGGCTTAGGATTGGGTCTTGTCCATCACATGATTCTCCTAATGATGTGATCCCGTTATCAACGACATCCAATGTCCATGGTCAGGAAACCGTAACCATCTATTGATCAACGAGCTAGTCAACTAGAGGCTTACTAGGGACATGGTGTTGTCTATGTATCCACACATGTATCTGAGTTTCCTATCAATACAATTATAGCATGGATAATAAACGATTATCATGAACAAGGAAATATAATAATAACCAATTTATTATTGCCTCTAGGGCATATTTCCAACACACACCTCGAAGACGTCATTCTGGCAATCCCAGATAAGGATAACTTCCTTGTGGCTTACTTTCCCGAGTAAGTCATCCCTTAACCTCCCCGTAACATATGATTTCTTAGATTTCGATCGTTCTTTTTTTTTCTAACATTCCGTGTTCTGTGCAGTGACACACATTGCATACTCATCCTCTTAAGCCCGAAATATTCCATGGCCACGTATTTCGACCCGAACCGTAACTCCAAGATAGACCACAAATATCAAGAAAGTTCTTGATGATGTTCTCCCCGGCTACGCCAAATCTGGAGGCACCTTCACCAGGGCAGTTCGTAAATACGGCAAGCACGTGTTCGCCCACAATATGACGTTCTGCTGCGTCAAGCAGCCGCCTGGCGGTCAGAAGGATGCCTACTACGCCCTCCATCACATGCGGGCGATCGTAAGGGACCATCATCACCTTCTGCTACCAAATAATCTCAAAGATTGGGCCGCGAGCTTGTCGGCAATCCAGGACGCGGACATCAGACAAGAATTCTTTCGCATCCAATCGGAGTTTGCGGACATCATCCATCAAGATGTCCTTCATACCTCGGGGCAGTTCTTCCTCAGATATCAACCGTCCAACATTGAGATAGACGGAATGCTACAAATGCAGGCTGACAACGCCCGCGATTTCATGACCATCACGACAGACGGCGGCTTCATCCACGCTCCTGTCCATGAGTTGAGTCGAAAGTAGTGATGTGTAGTTCTGAAACATTGATTGGCTCATGTTGTAATTAAACTTTAATGAATTGTATGTCTCTTTGGTTTGATAGTCGTTCAACTTAGATGTAATCGATGCTATTTATTAGTAGGACCATGAATCATGCTATTAATGTCTTGCTTTTCTCTTCCGATCCTTTTGTTGCATACTTATATATTGCTTATGTATGTATTGTCTCTTGCTTGACTTGTGCATAGAGATGCCGTTGTATGTCGTGTACAAGGGTAAGGTTCCCGGTGTCTACGACGACTGGGAGGAGTGTCGGAGACAGGTTCATCGTTTCAGCGGTAACAGTTACAAAGGGTACACCACTAGGGCGGAGGCGGAATCTAGATACACCCGCTATCTAGCGGGAGAGAGGAGGGAGCGCTGGAGGAACCGGATGAAGACCAGTTTCATCGCGATGATGCTCATCGTGATGACCGCAGCTCTCTTCTATGTGATGGTAGTTTAGATGATCGATATCGACTTGTAATGTGAAGACAAACTCGATACTCGCGGTCTCGAGACTTGTAATGTTTTATCTTTGTTCGGTCTTTTGAATTCGGAGAGTAATATGATGAATTGTATTCGGAGACTAATCTTCTATTGTATTCGATGAATTTGCTATTGCTGTGTGCTACTGTCTATATTCTGTCAAATAATATATTTTGTAACCTGTGCAAAAATCAGAAAAGTAAAAAAAAACCCTAATATTCATACTAATGGCGCATCACTACAGAGTGCGCCATTAGTATGTCAAAGTATACTAATGGCGCATCATCAAACAGTGCGCCATTAGTATGCCAAGTATACTAATGGCGCATCCATCCGCAGTGCGCCATTAGTGTGCCAAAGCACATGGTTAAATATGGCCCTTGGGAGGCATACTAATGACGCATGATGTTATATACTAATGGCGCACTGCGTGGTGCGCCATTTGTATACCAGATACTAATGGCGCACCAGTGGTGCGCCATTAGTAATAAATACTAGTGGCGTGATACTAATGGCGCACCAGTGATGCGCCATTAGTAGGCAAAACTGGTGCGTCATTAGTAGGCCTTTTCCTAGTAGTGCGACACCCGGACACCACCGATTGATGAAGGGAAAAAGGCACCTCCTTTCACCACAAACAACCGCCCTTCGTAGGAAGGGCCTAGCCGGCCATAATCGGGTAGAAAATGTCGCCGCTAGCCACGCTGCTGACCACCGTACCGCCCCACTAGGGATCAGGGCCATCGTCACGACCCATTTGGCTCCTCCAAATTTCGGCTATGGCAAGGCCGGGAGGCCTCCTGCCTCTCACCCCGGATCGCCCCTGCCGGCGTATCTCGCTTTGAGCCACTATCACCACTGAACAGGACCGACACTCCAAGCTCCCCAAGCATAGGAGGGAGAGGTCCACGACCACCGTTGTGCCGGCACGCAGCAACGCGCCGCGCCCAAGCGCTGCATCCCCAGTCGGCCGCCTCGTCCCGTTCCTAAGCCACTGCTCAGTGAGAGAAAGGAATCCCAGCCGTTGCCGACGCCGACTAGGTTTTGCCTGGCCGCGCCCTTAGACGGTGGTGAGGGAGGGGAGAGAGGTGGAGCAGGGTCCCTACAGCGGCGGCGGCTACGGTCCCCTCTTGCTCGCACGCGGGGCAACACGGAGAGGGGAGCGTGCATCCACTACACCTTATATTCATGTGGCAATCAGGCGCCACATCAAACACCAACCGCTTTAAACTTAGTGAAGGGTGTAAAATTAAGCGAACTGTTTGATACGCTACATGTTGAGCGCACAAAGGTCACGTCCGTCGCCCCACTAACACCAAAGCGAAAAGGCAAAAGATACAGGTGTACGTGCCTGCATACGGACGTACCACTACTGCAAGAAAATGGCCACGTCCTCTGCTTATTAGTGCTCATCTTTTCTCGTAGTAAAAGCGAAGGGGAAATTAGCTTGCCGACCAGGGCAAAGGCGAGGGCGCGTGCGTGCGTGCGTGAGTGACCCGGTCACCGTGCGTCCACCCGAGTCTATCTATCTATCCACGTGTAGAGTAAAACGGCGTTATTATTAAATTAGAGGAGGCCCGTGCGCGCGCCGCAGCGACACCGTCGCCTCCCTCCGAGGCAGTCTCCGCGGCGCTATTCCCCAAGCCACACCCAGACCCAGTGGTGAGCAGCACGCTTCCCCTCCTATACAATACGTCCCCCGGACGAGACCCCGAGGCCAGAAAATTCCCCAAACCAAACCACATCCCCTCCCCTTCCCTGCTCCCGCGAGCTCACCGCCCGAATCCAAGCTCCCGGCTGCTCGCGTGCGGTGCTGTCTGGAGCAGCTGCTTGTTCGCGCTCGGGTTGGGTCACCGGAGCTGGGATCCGGGCGGAACTCCGGATTTGGGGCCGGCCGGTTTCATCCCGGTCCATTGTTTTCGCCGCCGCCAAGCTGCCCGCAGCCGTCCTCGTGGTAAGTGTTCATCTGCCCCGGTTCAGTTTCTAGTCTTACCACGATAGCAGTACTGTTCCATGGATGAATTTGTGTGTGTGTGGAGTGATTCAGTTGCATTGTACTCCCTCTGTAAACTAATATAAGAGTGTTTGGATCACTAAACTAGTAATCTAAACACTCTTATATTAATTTACGGAGGGAGTACTAGTTGTAGAGACAATTTTCCTGGCGTTGGATTGGATGTGTCTTGCTGGCTCAGCTCAGCTCAGGCCGTTCGCGCACCAAGTTTGTGTGACAAATGCTGCCGCCTTCTTAGCTCTTACAATAGCTACTGTTCTTGTTTCAGAAAAGAAGTTGCTGGTTCGTTCGCAGCGGTCTACAGTCTGAAAAATGCATCCCAAGGCTCGCATCCACGCGGACCCGGCGGCGCCGGAGCCGGACCGGATCGACGGCCTGCCGGACTCGCTCGTGCTGCTCATCCTCAACAAGCTGGAGGACGTGCACTCGCTGGGCCGCTGCGCCGCCGTGTGCAGGCGCTTCAGCGACCTGGTCCCGCTCGTCCACGACGTCTACGTCAAGATCGACCGCGTGGTGGCCGTGGACGGCGACCCCGACGACGCGCTCAACCTCTCGCCCCCCAAGCCCCGCCACATCTTCTCCCACCTCCTCAAGCTCATGCTCTTCACCATCGCCAAGCCGTTCCACGGCATGCGCGGCCCGGGCGGCGCGGGGGGCGGCCGGCCGCTGTTCCCGCGGCTCGCCCAGCACTCGCCCGTGCAGGTGCTCAGGGGCTTCTCCCACGTCCGCAACCTCCGGGTGGAACTCCCCTCGGGCGACGTCGGCACGGAGGAGGGGGTGCTGCTCAGGTGGCGCGCCAGGTACGGCAGCACGCTCCAGAGCTGCGTCATCCTCGGCGGCACCCTCGTCGATCGCAAGCCCGCCGGCGCCGCCGGGCACGAGGCGTCGGCGGCGGAGGACGGCGGGAGCATGCCGGAGTCCTTCTACACCAACGGCGGGCTGAAGCTGCGCGTGGTGTGGACCATCAGCTCCCTCATCGCCGCGTCGACGCGGCACTACCTGCTCCGGTCGATCGTCAAGGAGCATCCGACGCTGCGGAGCCTGGTGCTGGCGGACGCCGACGGGCAGGGGACGCTGTGCATGGGCGCGGAGCAGCTCGCGGAGTTCAGGGAGAACCGGCTGGCGGCCTCGGCGTGCTCCAACAGGACGCAGGTGCCGGCGTGCAGCATGAAGCTCAAGTACGCGCCGTACCTCGAGCTGCCCGGCGGCCTGGGGCTGCAGGGCGCGACCCTGGTCGTCATCAAGCCGTCCAGCGATGGAGCCGGCGGGTGTCACGTTGGCCGGAAGGAGACCGAAGCCTTTGTGTCCGGCGCGTTCGATGGGCCGTTCAGGTTCGCGGCCAAGGCGCTGATGAAGCGGCGCACCTATCTGCTGGAGATGAACGGGTTCTAGATGCCGTTGAGGTGTTTGTGGATGGATATCATATCTTGCTTTTGCAGTGCTTCTCATGAGCATAACTGTTTTCTGCTCGGGCAAATGCAGCTTCTGAATTGCGGTGTTGCTTGCATTGCATATAAGCTGCTGCATTACTCGTTGACAGATGTGTGTGAGCGCTGCTGTCTTATCTGTGGCGTTTGGGTGCACTCTGTTCTACTCGCGCGATCCACTCCTCCAAATTCCTATAGTAGCAATGGAAATTTCTGGAAAATTGACATATTGTAAAGAGACACACACTCTATGAAGAAGCTTAGCTTTAGCTTTGTATGTACGTGTTTAGTAGATCCTGGGTGAATCGATCTAGTGATCAAAAGCCAACAGTTGGTATCAGAGCCTCAACGATCTACGATGACGGACAGCGACGCTGAGTCAAGTCCGGTAACGGCAGTTTAAAGGCGAACAAGTCCATCGACGGTGGTTCCAAGGCGAACAAGTCCGTCAATGGCGGTTCCAAGGCGAACAAGTCCATCGACGGTGGTTCCAAAGCGAACAAGTCCGTCAACGGCGGTTCCAAGGCGAACAAGAACGGCGACAAGGTGAAGAAGGGCGGCAAGTCAGCGACTAGTGGTGGAGGAACGGGCGGCGCCAACGTACTGGCGCATCGCAACATCCCCATCCAGTACCCGATGCTCATCGACGCCAACTACGGCGTGTGGGCGGTGAAGATGAAGATCATTCTCCGAACCCTTCGAGTGTGGGAGGCCATCACGGACGACGACGTCGACCAGGAGTGCGACGAAGGTGCCATGGCCGCCATAGCCCAGTCTGTGCCGGATTCCGTGCTGATAACATTGGCGGAGTTCAAGACAGCAAGAGAGGCGTGGAATGCACTCAAAGAGATGAGGATTGGAGAAGATCGCGTCACGAAGGCTCGGGCACAAGTGCTGAAGCGCCAATTTCACAAGTTGCGGATGGAGGAAACTGACTTGGTGAACAACTATGCCATGCGTCTGACTACTTTGGTGGGAGAGATCCGCGCGCTTGGTGCAAAGCTCGAGGAGGCCGAGATTGTGGAGAAGTTTTTCAGTTCGGTGACTGATAAATTCACGTACATCATCGGGACGCTCGAGCAGCTTTACGATATCGATGACATGACCATAACGAAGGCGATCGGACGCTTGCGGACATGGGAAGAGAATGCTTGTGGTTGTTGAAAAGGCAATGGAGGAGGTAGTGACCAACTTATGTACTCACGCGCAGATAGGGAGTCCCCAAGTAGCAAAGGAAGGCGCAACATTGGCGAAGGCTCAAGCAACGCGAAGCGTAGCGGACAAACCGAAGAAGGCAAAGGAAAAGGCAAGCCACAAGGTCGTGGTAAGGCAAACCGGTCTAAAGAGCGGAAGCCACGGAACTTGGATATGTCCGAGATCAAGTGCTATAACTGCAATGAGATGGGTCACTTTGCAAAGGATTGTCCGGAGCCTGACAAGCGGGAGATCAAGGCAAATTTGGCGAAGCAGGAAGACGAATGTCCAGGTCTTCTGATGGCTGAAGTTTGTGATCTCGTGAAGCCTAACAAAGGGGAGATCAAGGCAAATTTGACGAAGCAGGAAGACGAACGTCCAGGTCTTCTGATGGCCAAAGTTTGTGATCTCGTCCAAACGGTGGTTGTGAAACCAAGCCGGAAGGTGCTACTTCATGAGAAAAAGGTAACACCAAAGTTATCCGGAAGCCAGAACGTGTCGTGGTATCTAGACACGGGTGCCAGTAACCACATGACGGGGTGCAAGGAGAAGTTCCTCGAGCTGGAATATGATGTTCAAGGCTCGGTCAAGTTCGGTGATGGTTCAAATGTGGAGATTTGCGAGCAAGGCTCTGTCCTCTTCAAGGGTCTCATAGGAGAACATCGCATACTCACCGGAGTGTACTACATCCCATGGCTTCGCAACAACATCATCTCTGTCGGGAAACTTGATGAGAATGGATGCAAGGTGGATATTGAGAATGGAGTGATGACGATCTTCGACAACCTCCGAAACGTGCTAGCCCATGTGAATCGCACGCGGAACCGGCTCTATATCCTCAACCTTGATCAATCTCAACCGGAGTGTTGGCTCGCCAAGAGTGATGATGATTCATGGTTATGGCATGCTAGATTTGGACACGTTAATTTCTATGCCTTGAAGAAGATGTCGAAGATGGAGATGATATCTGGGATGTCGTTAATCGACCATGTTGATCGAGTATGTGACGGATGCTTTGTTGGAAAACAACACCGCAGACCGTTCCCTGCTCAGTCTACCTATCGTGCAAGTGATGCACTCGAGCTGCTCCATGGTGATATATGTGGCCCTATCACCCCAGCAACTCACGAAGGAAAGAAGTATTTCTTCCTAGTGGTAGATGACTACTCGAGATATATGTGGGTCGTTCTCCTACGATCTAAAGATGATGCATTTGAAGCGTTTAAGAAGCAGAAGGCTGCAACGGAGATGGAACACAAGCTGAAGGTTCGCGCTCTACGGACAGATCGAACGAGTTCAACGACTACTGCGAGAAGATTGGCATAAAGAGGTTCCTCACGGCACCTTATACACCACAGCAGAACGGGGTTGTTGAAAGGCGCAATCGAACCGTCGTTGACATGGCGAGAAGTTTACTCAAGAGCAAGAACTTGCTGGGGACTTTTTTGGGAGAAGCTGTCTCAACAGCAGTCTATCTTCTCAACCGGGCTCCAACGAAGGCAGTGATCAGCAAGACTCCATATGAAGCAATTTACGGACGGAAGCCGACTGTGTCTCATCTACGGACGTTTGGGTGTGTGGCACATGTGAAGACGGCGGAGCCGCATCTCTCAAAGCTTGCCGATCGCAGCACTAAGATGGTGTTCATCGGATACGAGAGGAGTTCCGGCACCAAGGCATACCGCTTCTACGATCCACGAACCAAGCGTCTACGGATTTCACGCGACGTCGTGTTTGAAGAAAACCAAGCATGGAATTGGAGCGCAGCAGCCGACGATGCTCCAAACAATAACATATCCACAGTTGAATTTTCAACTGATGATGATGATGCAGGGGAGGACGTCCAGGTGGTTGGCAAGACACCCAATCAAGGTTACCACAATGGTAGTGATCATCATGGTGCCGACACCGACGACGACACGCATGGGTCGCAAGGTGATAGCGACTACGACGCGCAGGACACGGGCTGAGATCTCGGCAACGACATCGACAACGAGGCACATAGTGATGATGACAATCAAGATGATGGTCACGGTCACGATGACTACACCGACGACGCAGATGTCGACAACGAGGATGCCAACGATCCAGCATCTACCATGCCAAGACTCAACGGTCTTACTCAAGTGCATCGACGCCGACACAATTTGTGTCGCCTCCTTCGCAAGCCACAACAGATTCTTCCGGGCCTCGTCGCTACAAGACCCTCAAGAAAGTCTACAAGTACGCAAAGCCAGTTACACTCGAGTACTCCGATTTGTGTTTACTCGGAGTTGAGGTGCCGGCGAACTTCGTAGAGGCGAGCAAAAGTTCAAGTTGGATGCACGCCATGGATGAGGAGATGAAGGCGACCGAGAGCAATGGCACGTGGACTTTGGTAACCCGACCTCCGAACCAAAAGGCCATAGGTTTGAAGTGGGTTTACAAGTTGAAGGACACGAAGGGTGCCATTGTGAAGCACAAGGCAAGACTCGTTGCAAAGGGCTACGTACAACATTAAGGAGTTGACTATGAGGAGGTGTTTGCACCGGTTGCTCGAATCGAGACGGTGAGAGTGCTCCTAGCTTTGGCAGCACAAGAGGATTGGAAGGTTCATCATATGGATGCGAAATCCGCTTTCCTCAACGGCGACCTCAAAGAAGAAGTGTACGTGAAAGAACCCCTCAGCTACGAGAATAAAGAAGAAGAAGGGAAAGTTTACAAGCTTAAGAAGGCACTTCACGGGCTGAAGCAAGCGCCAAGAATTTGAAACTCAATGTTAGACCGAAGTTTGGTCTTGCACGGGTTCAAAAGATGTTCCTACGAGGATCCGAAAGAGAGTCTACCAAGCACCAAAGAATAGATGAAGGTTGAAGACACGATCAAAGAGGAGCGCTGGCGTCAAGCTACGGACGAGCCGACGACAGCAAAGACGGTCCCTGAAATGCTACAAGTGACCACAAAAGCAATGCCAAAGATAAAGACTACGAGTAGCAGCAGTCGCATTTGGGATCCAGGTCACACCGAGGACAGTCATGTTTAAGGGGGTGAATATTAGAATTAAACACGACTACTAGTCCGTGTACGTTCTGTGCACGTGCGTATGCGTGTGTCCGTGTAGGTTTCCTAATAAACATTAGCTTATATATAGTGCAGCTACTGTTACAACACTGTTATTCAAGTATCACACAGCAAGACATAAGCTCGAAAGTCATCTACAAATTCTTATACAGCAACTAGAACTAGGAAATATAAACGAGGATGCACGATCAAGAGGGAGCAGAATGGGCTAATCCCCAACGGCCCCCAAGAGACCACAAAAGGCTATATCAGTATATAGCTAACCGATAACCTGCAAAAGCTAATAAACTCCGAAGCCATCATCCTGGGAGCCTACAAACCAGGTCTCCAGGAAATGGTAATACGAAAGTATAAGGGAATTCTAACCATACATCAACATATCACAGTTTCAAAGCAGGATAGCAAATGAACATCTTCAACATCAGCCAAAGGTAGGAGGGACAGAGAGTTCCACTGAAGATCACCCAGCCATGGTCCTGTTGGTCCCTATCCTCCACCCGTGCGTCGCCTTGAAGACTTCACTTGCAATCAACTCAACCATTTTTACGCCCCACTTTATTGCTCTTTGTCTTTATGGGGTTTTTCTGCAAAATATTCTAATCATGAAGCTATTTGATAATCATATTAACAGGTGTACAAGGATCAATCACGCTGTTGTTAACAAAAATAATATTATTTCTCAGTTTCCAAATAGTACAGAAAATAACAGATATTCGAACCACAACTAGGTTCTTTTCATTTTCATGAAATCTTAATAACCAAATATAGAACAGGCCATGTACATCAAGTATATAATGCAGATTGAAAGAACACTTCATGATATTCCAGCAATTTAGCCACAGGACACCACAAGAGTAAATGATTTATAGATTCATTCCTTCCGCGATATGGACATCTGTTATCACCAAGCCACCCTCTCCTAAGAAGTTTCTCATTAGGTAGGATGGCTATTAAAATAAGGGATACCAGTTAGTGAAGACTATTAAAGTAATTCTACCAGGACTAACAAATATTCTGCCTTGCCCATTGCTGCATTTCTTATCCATTTTATCTTCACGAGGTTTCCAGTTCTTATTTCTAATTATTTTGTCATCAATAGATAATCCCAGGTATCTCATAGGAAGAGAACCTATAGGACAAGTAAAGATGTTTGCATAGTTTTCCGCGTCGCTAATAGCATCTCCAAAAAAACAATTCACTCTTATGAAAGTTGTTTTTTAGGGCAGAATTGTTCAAATAGACAAAGAACAAATTTCAAATTATGAGCACGATTATAATCATCTTGTAAAAGAAAAACAATGTCATCATCATACTCCAGCATATTGACGCCACCATTACCCCTAGCTTTGTCCATGGACATGGCCAAAGATCAACAACTAGATCAAAAATCAAGAGAGACAAGGAATCTCCTTGCTTTAACCCCTTATGTGTAGGAAAATAAGGGTCAATATTATGATTAACCGTTATACTGACATTTCCCCCCTTAATGGTATGCATAGCCCAATCAATCCACTTATCAGGGGAGCCTTTTATTTTGATCATTTGGAAAAGAAAAGGTCATTAACCTTATCATGCACACCACACTAAATTGACTAGAAGGGCAAACATGCACACCACACCGCGGATGAATGCATGGAACTGCGCCAATACCACCCCCATCACAACAGCCGAGACAATCGACTTTCACCTGCTGCATTGTGTTTGCCGACTTCTGCGTAGAGTAGAAAGAATGGCACAATGTTTTGCGTTTGTTTAACAAAGCCAGGGACTATTATGGTAGTGCTCAAAATGGTAATCCATACTACACACATTATCGCAGTGATAGAGGTAACTTGATCAAGGTCGTCGTTTCCAAGGCACAACTTGAGCTCAGATGATTAGGTTCCTTATGCTGAAACCAACCCACCATGGTTCAAGTTTTAGACTTGGCGCTGGTGCTCACATTTTCTGTAGTGACTTCATCAATTCCAAAATGTTGTGCCGGTTCGGTATTTCGAAGATGCTCATAGCGGCAGCGTGCGCTCATAAGGATGAGTGTATCTGCGTGTATGTGGCATCTACGTTGTACGGTGTTAAAAAAAGCACAACTTAATGCGCCTGCTTCTTCATGTTTGCATGGCCTCAAGTGTATCCAAAGGATGCAACGCACCAGTTCTTGTAATCTAATGTGTTGGAGCATGTTATTTTACGAAGTGGCGTGTGTTGATGTGGTTGCTGTATTCAGTGTCAGCTTTCAGAACAGAGATTTCTGTATCACTGTATGAGGACACTAACAGCTTATTCAATAACTGTGTGTCATCGTCAAACTCTTTTTTTACGGGGTACCAATTCTCCTAACATGGTTGACCTGTTGTTTGTTGTTGATCATATCCGCAAAGCGTGTAATAGCTTGTTTTTAAAGGTGTTGACTGTGGATGAGAAAAAGAATGAGCAATCCACCTTAGGTGGTGCTGTGATTGATCTCTGCTTATACAGGGCCAGTACAGAGGGAGCGCCGAGCGCTAGCGAGGGCGCGTGGTTGATCGTGGAGATCGTGTACAGGAGCATGCAGGACGTGGGTGAGCGGGGGTTCTAATCTATATAGCTAACACCCCGCCGCAGTTGAAGCATCCGGGGGGCGGATGCATAAACTGGAACGAAAATCTTGGAACACCGTGGTCAGGAGTCCCTTGGTGAGCATGTCCGCGAACTGCTGCTTGGTCGGCACATGGAGCACGCGAAGCTTGCCGAGCGCCACCTGTTCGCGGACGAAGTGGATATCCAGCTCTATGTGCTTCGTCCTCCGTTGGTGAACTGGGTTGGAAGGCATGTACACCGAGGAGATGTTGTTGCAGAACACCACGCTCGCTTTTGGCATGGGAATGAAGAGCTCCCCCTAGGAGTTGACGAAGCCAGCAGCATTCTGCAACGGCGTTGGTGACAACGCGGTACTCCGCCTCCGCGCTCGAGCGGGACACGGTGGCCTGGCGTTTTGATGACCAAGAGATGAGGGAGTCACCGAGGTACACAGCGTAGTCGGACGTCGAGCGGCGTGTGTCGGGGTAGCCGGCCCAGTCCGCGTCGGAGTAGGCCACAAGGTCGAGTGACGGCACGCGCTGGAGATGGAGACCATGAGACGTGGTGCCCCGTAGGTAACGCAGCACCCGTTTGGCGAGGGCGAGGTGCGGTGCTCGCGGATCGTGCATGACCAGACAGCATTGTTGCACCGCATAGGCGATGTCAGGGCGCGTCATGCACAGGTACTGGAGGGCACCCACGATGCTGCGGTACTCGGTTGGATCCGGAACAGGTGCGCCGTCGACAGCAGAGAGCTTGCCGTGTGTGTCAACATGCGTGGGCAGTGGCTTGCAGGACGTCATGTTGGCGCGCTCGAGCAGCTCCTCAGCGTACTTCTGTTGGGAGAGGAAGAAGCCGTGTTCCGTGCGAGTGACGGCGATCCCGAGGAAGTAGTGGAGGGAGCCGAGGTCCTTCATGGAGAACTCGCCGGAGAGTTGGCGCTGCAGGTGTTGAAGAAGAGCCGTCGACGAGGCCGTGAGGACGATGTCGTCGACGTAGAGGAGGAGGTAGGCGTCACCCGCGCTGCTATGGAGCACGAATAGCGAGGGATTTGCGCGTGAGCTGACGAAGCCGAGCTGGTGCGCGAAGGCCGCGAACCGGGCGAACCACGCGCCTGGTGCTTGTTTGAGGCCGTACAACGACTTGTCGAGGAGGCACACATGCTCGGGGTGCTGCGCGTCAACAAAACCTGCAGGTTGTTGACAGTAGACGCGCTCGGCGAGACGCCCGTGGAGAAAGGCGTTGTTGACGTCCATTTGATGAACCGGCCAGTTGCGCGTGGCAGCAATGGTGAGGACGACGCGGATCGTGGCGGCCTTGACGACGCGAGAACGTCTCGTCGAAGTCCACGCCAGGTCGTTGAGAGAACCCGCGCAGTACCCAGCGTGCTTTGTACCGTTCGAGCGACCCGTCCGCCTTGAACTTGTGGCGAAAGAGCCATTTGCCGGTGACGACATTGACGCTGGGGGCCGTGGCACGAGCCGGCAGGTTGCATTCTCCATCAGCGCCCTGTACTCCACCTGCATAGCAGACAGCCAACATGGATCTTGCAAAGCAGAGCACACCGATTGGGGTATGGGTGAGATGGCAATGTCGGCGACAGTGGCAGTAAGGCTGTCGGCATACTTTGGGTTGGGCAGGAACTTGCCGGCCTTAGGGCGCGTAGTCATGGTGTGGGTTGGGATGGGCGCGACGCGGCACCGTGGACGCGGTGGCGTGGGTAGTGGCGAAGGGGTGTTGCTGGGAGCAGTGGTGGGTGTGCTGGTAGGAGGGGTGGCTGGATCAGCTGTCGGTGTAGGTGCCGTAGGCGAGGAAGGGGCTGTGACACCCGGATAATTAAGCTACAGTAACCCTCTACTAATGTTGCCACGTCATCATGATTACCGTTGATAATCTCACGATGATTCAAAACTCGTTCAAATACATATTTGAAATAAAGTTAAACTAGAAGAGTTTACAAAAGTCAAAACTAAAATGTTCTAAATGTAGCAAGTAATTCATAATAAATATTGGTGGAGAAACCAAACATTTAAAACATGTTTAAATGCTCAAAAGTAATTAACCTAGTGGCTAAAACAATTAGATAAATGACTTTTGTATTTTATAAAATCCTAAACTAATTTATTTGGAAGTCAAGCTTTTATGGCAGAGGCTTAATTTACAACATTAATTTAGGCACTAATTATTTATTATAGAGAGTTAAAATAAATTGAAAGTTAAAAGAAAACAGAAAAGAAAATAAATAAAAGAAAGAAAATACAAAAGAGGAAAACAAACAAAAAAAGAGGAAAGGAAAACCCCCCGGGGCTCCGGCCCAACAGGCCACCGGCCGAACTGGGCCACGAC
This sequence comes from Triticum urartu, assembly GCF_056163025.1. Lineage (NCBI taxonomy): Eukaryota > Viridiplantae > Streptophyta > Magnoliopsida > Poales > Poaceae > Triticum > Triticum urartu. The sequence continues at coordinate 565,325,377 of NC_141875.1, forward strand.
CCACCAGGCCGGCCCACATCGCCCCACTCCCTTATCCCCCTTTCCCCCGTAACCTAATCCAACCACCCCCACTCCCCCCTGCAAAATATCCTTCCCCTCTTCCCCGATTGGATCGGGAGGAGACCATCGCGCCCGGAGCCGATGCCGCCTCGCCGGGCCTCCCTCACCTCGCCTTCCTCTTCGTTGTCGACCGCGTCTCCGACACCCACCTCGAGCACCGTTGCCCCGGACCCTACCTCCCCCTCGTGAGCGCCCCTCCTTTCTCCGCCCTGAACCGCACCCGCGCGTGCACCGTGGCTGTCCGCTGCTGCTCTCGCCGCGCCCCGCGCGCCCCGCTCCGCTCCACTCCGGCGGCCCGCTCTCACCGTGGCCTCACCCCGCTTCGGCCCCTCCTGCTTCTCGCGCGCCTCGCCTCCATCGCTGCGCCCCGCCACTCCTCGATACCCCCGCGCCGGCTCCGCCCTTCGTTGCCACGGCTCGCCCCCCCCTCCGCCACGCCTCCACCACATCCCTTGTCGGCACCCGCGCGGTCTCCACCGCTCGCGCCCACAGCCGCCACGCTCGGCGCCCTACTGCGCCGATGGCCGCGCGCCGCCTTGCCGTCGTCGAGCTGCGCGCGTCGCCCCCACCGTCCGCCCTCGCCTCCTTTGTGCCCCGGCCTCGCCTCATCCGCCCCGACGCACCGTCCCGTCGCCCCGGCACCGCCTGCATCCCCATAGCCTCGCCCTGCCGTGGCCTCTCCGCTGCCATGTCGACGCCGGCTGGCGCCGCGCCGGCGTCCTCCCCTCGCCGTGGCACCGACTGGCCGCGCCCGCGCCCGTAGCGGCACACCGCCCGCACCCGCTCCGGTTGGCCTTTGGCCCTATGACAAACGGGGCCCCCACCCTAGAACGATTTTTTTAAAGGAATAATATATATATAAAATAAAAATAAAATTAATTAATTAAAGAAATAGTTAACTTAATTAATTTTGATTAACTAAACTAATTAAACATTACTTATCTAATTAACCTGGTTAGTTAATTAGCTAATTAATTAGTATGACAGTGGGGCCCACCCCTTAATTAATACTAATTAGGTTAATTAATATGTCTAATTAAAATGTGTCACTCATCAGTGGGACCCACTGGTCAGGTTGACTAGTCAACCCTGTTGACTGCCGACGTCAGCATGACATCATGCTGATGTCATAAATCCATTTTCAGATTAAATTAAATAATTAATTAAATTCTAGAAATTAATAAAATATTTAGAAAATCATATCTTTTAATCCGTAACTCGGATTAAATTATTTTCAACATGAAAGTTGCTCAGAACGACGAGACGAATCCGGATACGCAGCCCGTTCGTCCGCCACGCATCCCTAGCATAGCAAACACGCAACTTTCCCCCTCCGGTTCATCTGTCCGAAAACACGAAACACGGGGAATACTTTCCCAGATGTTTTCCCCCTTCACCGGTACCACCTCGTACCGCGTTAGGGCACACCTAGCATCACGCTTTGTCATGTCATGCAACGTCATGCATTTGTTTGCATTATATTTATTGTTTCTCCCCCGTCTTCTCTCGCTAGACACCGAGACCGACGACGCTGCTACCCAGTACGACTACGGAGTTGACGACCCCTCTCTCTTGCCAGAGCAACCAGGCAAGCCCCCCCTTTGATCACCAGATATCGCCTACTCTTCTCTCTACTGCTTGCATTAGAGTAGTGTAGCATGTTACTGCTTTCCGTTAATCCTATCCTGATGCATAGCCTGTCATTGCTACTACTGTTGTTACCTTTACCTGCAATCTTAATGCTTAGTATAGGATACTAGTTTATCATAAGTGGCCCTACATTTTTGTCCGTCTGCCATGCTATACTATCGGGCCGCGATCGCTCGGGAGGTGATCACGGGTATATACTATATACTTTATACATGATACATGTGGTGACTAAAGTCGGGTCGGCTCGTGGAGCACCCGCGAGTGATTCATGGATTGGGGGCTGAAAGGACCTTTGTCCCAACGACCCTCTGTGTGGATCTTTGTGGCGAAGCGACAGGGCAGGTTGAGACCACCTAGGAGAGAGGTGGGCCTGGCCCTGGTCGGCGTTCGCAGTTATTTCAAGATAACACGTTTAACGAGATCTTGGTATTTGATCTGAGTCTGGCCACTGGCCTATACGCACTAACCATCTACACGGGGATAGTTATGGGCACTCGACGTCGTGGTATCAGCCGAAGCCTTCATGACGTCAGCGACTAAGTGGCGCGCGCCGGATTGGAACGTAAGCCTGCTCTTGTATTAAGGGGGCTAGTTCTGCTTCCGGCCGCCCACGCAACGTGCATGTGTGCGATGGGCGATGGGCCCAGACCCCTGCACCATAGGATTTAGACCGACGTGTTGACCTCTCTGTTGTGCCTAGGTAGGGCTGCGACGTGTTGATCTTCCGAGGCCGGGCATGACCCAGAAAAGTGTGTCCGGCCAAATGGGATCGAGTGTGTTGGGTTATGTGGTGCACCCCTGCAGGGAAGTTAATCTATTCGAATAGCCGTGATCTTCGGTAACAGGACAACTTGGAGTTGTACTTTGACCTTATGGCAACTAGAACCGGATACTTAATAAAACACACCCTTCCAAGTGCTAGATACAACTGGTGATCGCTCTCTAACAGGGCGATGAGGAGAGGATCATCGGTTAGGATGTTGCTATGCGATGCTACTTGGGGAACTTACCATCTACTCTCTTCTGCATTCTGCAAGATCGAGGTGGCCAGAAGCGTAGTCTTCGAAAGGACTAGCTATCCCCCTTTTATTCCGGCATTCCGCAGTTCAGTCCACATACACTACTAGGGAAAAGCTTATACACAGGATCTTACCAGCAGCGAGTTTTAAAATAAGGCGCTGCTGCAATGTAGCAATAGCGCGCTCCGTCAATACGCGCTGCTGAAATAGACATATCAGCAGCGCGCCTCCTCTAAGCCGTGCTACTGCTATAATTCCCACGACCCCGTCGCAAAGCTAGTTCTAGCAGCAGCGCGTTTACTGGGACCGCGCTATAGGTAGTTCTGCAGTAGCGCCTGTGCCTTTAGAGCGCTACTACTAAAACTAGCTATCTCCAACCCCACGTACGCTCCTCTCCGCGATCCACACTCACACACTCAGACTCACTCCCCCTCAACCCCCCCGCGCACCAGTCCTCCCCCGCCGGCCGCCGTCGCCCCGGCTAGCCGTCGTCGCCTACCCCTCTTCCCTCTGTGCCGCTATCAACTCCTCCTCCTCGCTGGACTCAGTACCGCCCTCCTCCTCCGTCCTCCCTCGACTTGCCGCCGGCCGTCCCCTCCTCGCTCCGCCTTCCTCTCCGTCCTACTCTCTTCTCCCTCCTCGAGTCGCCCCTCCTTCTCCCTCCTCCCTGCTACATTTTGATTTAGTAGGCTAGTTCATATGCAACATTTTGATTTAGTAGATTTAGTAGTCTAGTTGATTTAGAACATTTTGATTTAGTTGATTTAGTAGGCTAGTTGATTTAGTTGATTTAGTACGCACCATTTTATTGTTATTTTTCTGTACATGGATATGTAGATGTTTTTGTTTTTTTGTAATAAGTTATTTTTTGGCAAAATGTAGGTGCCAATTTAGTTAAAATCACATGCTACTGTTTTTCTTTCCTGTGAAGTGGATCGTTAATGCTTTGCTCATATTGCTTTAGGAAAATGGCGCCGCCACCACCACCACTATGTCGACTGTGCAAGACAAGGTGCGCCAGCAGCCTTGCAACTGGCAAGCTGTTCGGCATCTACTTCCAGCCGAGTTTTCATCATGCGGCGGTAAGAAATTAGATGAAATGTAACAACTATTTTATTTTTAGTGTTGACATTACTGCATTGTGTCATTTTGCTTTTTTTTACACAGATCGTCCCATGCAATGTGAGGTTGCTGGCTGTCATTTATCTCAACCTGGTGGAAGATGATGAAGATGACGAAGATGATGAGAACCCACTTCATGAAGCCATCGTAGCTCAAAGAATGAGGTTGAGCGAGGAGGAGGTGCGCAACCTATGGGACATAATTCCGCCACGTGATGACTTTGTCGGGGTGCCATTCGTGACCCGCCTGACAAGTACCGTGGTCGATCGGCATGAAATGGTATGTTATACTTACTGTAGTAAGTTGATGATATATATATATATATATGCTTTATTGTTATACTTACAAATGCAAATTATCCGATGATATGCTTAGTGTAGAGTCCAATGATATGCTATGTGGAATCTAGTAGATAATCCATATATACTTATTAGTAGAATTCATGATTAAATAGTACAAATGCGTAGTACTGTGTCTTTTGATAGTGTAGAAATATAGACTTAATAGAAATATATTTGTAAGAGTATGTGCAAAGCTATTTATTAATTTATATGTTTTTCTTATTCAGAAATTGCCAAAGAACCTATCTGCGAGTTGTGGTATCGAGCCTCATGAAGAAGGCTCAGCTGGACTACGCCTTATCGCAAGGGGCTCCGTCATCACCTGTACTTACCACATGGACACAGACGACGGTCGCACACACTTAAACTCGGTTGGGTGGAAGAGATTCCTTGTTGGCAAGAATCTTCGTGTTGGACAGGCCATCCTAATTACTATCAGGAACACCCGCCGCCCAGGCTTGAGGATGATGATCGTCGTCGATATCATCTAGAACTACATATGTGTGTGTGGCTATATCATCTAGAACTACATATGATGATTGTCGTCATATCATGTAGAACTACATATGATGATCGTTGTCGATATCATCTAAAACTACATATGATGATCGTCGTCGATATCACCTAGTACTGCTTGAGGATGCATGTTGAGTATATATGAAATTGTTATCTAGTACTCCCTCCATTTCAAATTACTCATTGTGGTTTTAGTTCAAATTTGAACTAAAACCACGACGAGTAATTTGGAACCGGGGGAATACTACCTAGTACCTATAATGCTTTATGGCTTTATGAAATTGATATCTAGTAGTACCTAGTATCTCGAAATTGTAGTTTATTGAAGCTGAAACGGGGTTGAAAAAATGAAAGATATAGCAGTAGCGCGGGGCTAGGAAATCGCTACAGCTAACTAATAGTAGCGCGTTCTGTAAAAGCGCTGCTGCTATAGTCAATAGTAGTAGCGCGGGTACATACAACGCTACTACTAAGAGTTAGCTGTAGCGCCTTATTGGTAGTGCGGCCACCCGCGCTGCTGATAGCCTAAAACCCGCGCTACTACTAGGGTTTTCCCTAGTAGTGATATGATACCCTTATTCCATTTGATACCAATGCATACATATGTAGTGTAGCTCCTTGCTTGCGAGTACTTTGGATGAGTACTCACGGTTGCTTTGCTCCCTCTTTTCCCCCTTTCTATACTCGATTGCTGCAACCAGACGTTGGAGCCCAGGAGCCAGACGCCACTGTCGATGACGACTAATACTACTCGGGAGGTGCCTACTACTACGTGCACCCCGCTGACGACGATCAGGAGTAGTTTAGGAGGATCCCAGGCAGGAGGCATGCGCCTCTTTCGATCTGTATCCCTGTTTATGCTAGCCTTCTTAAGGCAAACTTGTTTAACTTATGTTTGTACTCAGATATTGTTGCTTCCGCTGACTCGTCTATGATCGAGCTCTTGTATTCGAGCCCTCGAGGCCCCTGGCTTGTAATATGATGCTTGTATGACTTATTTTATTTGTAGAGTTGTGTTGTGATATCTTCCCGTGAGTCCCTGATCTTGATCGTACACGTTTGCGTGTATGCTTAGTGTACGATTGAATCGGGGGCGTCACAAGTTGGTATCAGAGTCGACTGCCTGTAGGAATCCCCCTTTCCAACTCCTTGGCCGAAGTCGAGTCTAGTCATTGAAAAACTTTTACTAACATGGCCGTGTGGCTTACGGGCCCACGTCGCCATTGGGTGGTATTAGGATCTTTTACTCCTTGTCTATACTCTGGAACTATGATCTCTCTTCTATTCGGGTTAAATGAATTTTGCTAACTCTAACTCTAGGTTCTCGTAAATACTTTCTCCCGGAGAGCCCTACCGTCCGGACGATCGACTGCTTCAACAGAAGATTCTGACAATACTCTCAGTTGTCCTCCCGAGACTTTGTGCCATCGCGTTTGCAATTCCCCTTCCACCGTCAACCCTTATGGATAACTACTTGCAGTTGTTATTCTTACATTCATCCCCAGTTGATCTTGTTATTACAAGATACCCCGAAATACTCGTCATTGTTTCGATAACCCTTTGAGCTTACTGCCTTGATGTTCTTTGTCATCTGAATACCCCTATGGATAATTCTCGCACTTATCGAGTATCCGCTCATCCCCCAGTTGTTCATGTGTTTCACAATGGTCTTCGAAATACTATTCGATCCTCCAAAAATCCTTAGTAGCTTATTGCTCTGCAATACTTGTCTGCTTGCATTATGGATGCTTTCCATATGTCTGGCAATATTTGTTAGTATCCTTAGACACTGTCATTTTGATCCTATTGAATCAACATGAGTGCGAATGCACGCAATCATTAGTTGATCCTTTTAAATTATCTTTCTGGCTCAGACGTCATTTTTGGACATGAGCTTGTTCTCGACCAATCTGTTTGCCGTCAATTGTACCCTTAGGTCTATTGAACTTATCCACCCTTGATCTGAGCGTCTACTTCTGATCCTTCTATTTGGAAATCATAATTCCTTTGATATCTGAGCATCGAATCATTCAGGTGTCCTATAATATGATGCCCTTGCATCCTTTCTTCAACTGACTGTGTGCCGATGCTCACATCAGCTCCGCTATGGACCATCAGATCCTTTATTGGATTATTATTCGATAGTGTCCTCCTTATTCAATAACCTTGTGAGCCTTTCCTCGGATACATAATGCTTTTGGTAAATTGTATCCTCTGTTTTCTCAAACATGCTCTGTTTTCAAGCTGGTGGTATTTACGATTGAAGCTTGTGGTATATGTTTCAACGATACCCTGACGGGTTGAACCTATGCCTTTCTTAATCGGTGTGAACCCGAAAGTTTTCACGGGCATACTCCTATGGTAATTCACCAGGTAGGTTTTGACATTGAAATCATTTTTATCTAGAGCAGTGAATGAAAGGTTATGCATTGAAGAAGTGGGAGTCGACCTTGAACTTTGTGTTCACGCCCATGGACACGATGTAGATCTTATCATTAGAGCTTCTCTTAGATTAATTTTTCCCTTGGTATAAGTTCTTATATCTGGGATCCGCCTTTTGCAATCGTGGTTTCGACCATATGTTCTTCTTTGACCCCATTTCACGGGCAAGTTTCAGCACTTGTCTTCTGTGGATCAATACACCACTCCAACCTTTACTTTGATCTTCCGTTGAGTATTACACCATGGTACATCGATAATATCAAGTACTACATAACCTCTTATGAGTTCTTCATCAAGTACTACATTCTCACTGATTCCAATTTTTCACGGGCTCTGAGTTATTAAACACTCAGAAACCGATAACTGAACTGAGTCCACACTACGGTTCAACAACTATTATAAATCTTCTTTGCTTACGAGTTTGTACCCGATCACATCCTTCCTACCCTATTTGGCAATATCATCATTGTTATGATTTTAACTGTGCTACCTGGTCCTTATTCCCGGAGCACAACTTTCGACGATGAGCTAAGCTTACGTCGATCTTCCTCATCATACCATTTTGCCTTAAACAACAAGCTTGGTTTCGAGTTTGTGTCATACCCTTGGGTTCAATAACCTTTTGCTTCATCATTCATTTGGCTTGATGTCATCGCCGACCGATTACATCTTCATGAAATCTCTCAACAATTGTGTCGTGATCATCATCGGCATTCTGAGCTCTTCCAGGATGTCAATTGAGTTCATTATGAGAAATACCATCCTTTCCCTCGATGATCTGTGTTATCGTCGACCACTTTATTGACTTCCCTCCAACACAAACGTATTCGTGTTTTGTGCTATACTTTGAGATCCTTGCTATCCAGCAATTATTCTTCTTTACCTTGGAGTATTACTATCTTATATGTCAAGAAGGTCGTGAGAATTGCTCCACCTCTATTCCTTCTTGGTTTCCATGTTGATTCTAGCCAGGATACCAACAGGTGAATGGTGCTGCTTGGATTCTACACTTCTAGCAACCATATTGCTTTGAAGTTAATGGTCGACATTTCATTCTTAGACCATTGGTTATAGAATCACCATTCTTACATCGGTCATGCTACCTAAGCCCATATTTCGGGTGCACCTTCCAACCAATGTTTAATTGGGTATGTTTTCCTCGAGCATACCTCATTATATCATTTGATCTGACAAATGTTATCTCCTTGTTCACATAATTGTGGAAATCCATCTTTTGGAAATCTCGATGAATTGTCGCTAAATTCATCAGCTGCCTCCTCACCCTCTCCTTGTTTTAATGATGAACCCTTGTTTTGGAACTCGCTTCCATAGTCCATTTCCCGAGAATTTTATAATGACATCTCGTAAATTGGTGTTGCAACTTTTCTTTTCAGGGATCCCGTGTCTGAGTTATCTTGATACCAATCAGATCTGAATCTCGGTCAGATATGATGGTTGGAACATATTTTCAAGAGTTATAACATTGATCCTCATATGACCCGGTAAGGTGATGTCATGCACACCTGACCGGAGGACCAAGTGTTATAGTTTCCTTTTTAAAAAGGTTAACCATTTTTCCATGAGGAAATTGAAAGCCTTGTTTAATAAGTTTATCCCAATGGATCCTTTGTGCATCCAAATTCTGAACCTTACTTGATGACCATGCCAATGCTATCTCGAAGCATGTCCGTGGTACTCTGATCATCGATAAGAACATTTTAAGCACCATGCTAAATTTCCTTTATCAATTATTCAAACGCCGTTGATTGGGTAAAGTCATGAACTTCCTCTCCTGTTACCTAAATGGTTTTCTATGTTATATCCTGTCATGGATATCATGCTCTGCTTGTCCTTGTGGAGGATATACCCCTGAAAAATGTGTTTAAACACATTTTCCTCTCCATCGTTCTGTTTAATCTGATGACCACCTTTTTCTTTCCATTGTTATGTTTAACCTTTCTGGTGATCTATATGATCTAAGCAGCAATATTCTCCTGCTTATGTAAACACCTCGGTGTACAACTCTATCAGTAAGATCCTGTTACTATTGTTGATGACATTCCGGTAACCACCGATGGACGAGAACTTTGCCTATTGGTCCGCCTCGTCCTAACGAGCAGGATAGTGGTTCTCTTTGTCCCTCGCCCTTGGTACCGAGGTTGTTGCCGACATAACTAACATGCTATCCTCTGACATGCCTTGCTTACATGATCGTGCAAGACGTCACCGCCTTTCCTACTTTTAACCACATGGTGGGCCCATAACCCACAGTTCCACAGGATCGTAACCTGACTCTCATGTACCCCCTGTTCCCAAGGTTGTTCCTCGCGCATGGCCTCGTAGGTAATTCATGAGCCACTTTCCGAGAGATCATCAAATCTGTTACCAGGCACAATACTTATTCCCGTTGCTTTGAGCCCCTTTCACGCCCTCTTTCAGGCATCGAACAGTTCCCTGCCCGCTCGAAACTTCCCATGATACCTCATTACTTTGCTCTCAGTATTTTCTTAAGTTTCAATTCGAGAGTTACTTTCCACCACCTTCCCCGATGTTATCGACCAGGTAGTCAACCTTGCCGATGTCCGTTCTCCCCGAATACTCCCCCTTTATTCTTTCATAAGTACGATGGAGTTTCAGTAGAAAGGATACCGACTTCATCATGATGACATGAAGCTGAGAAATGGAGACATCAACGTAATGGATCGACCTCTTCGAGAAGGACAACCAAGACCGAGAAGATTCGTTAGAATTTCGTAACCAAATCCTTTCCCCCTTACTCCCCCTCTTAAATCTCGGGACGAGATTTCTTGTAGTGGAGGAGAATTGTAACGCCCAGATAATTAAGCTACAGTAACCCTCTACTAATGTTGCCATGTCACCATGATTACTGTTGATAATCTCGCGATGATTCAAAACTCGTTCAAATTCAAATTTGAAATAAAGTCAAACTAGAAGAGTTTACAAAAGTCAAAACTAAAATGTTCTAAATGTAGCAAGTAATTCATAATAAATATTGGTGGAGAAACCAAACCTTTAAAACATGTTTCAATGCTCAAAAGTAATTAACCTAATGGATAAAACAATTAGATAAATGACTTTTGTATTTTATAAAATCCTAAACTAATTTATTTGGAAGTCAAGCTTTTATGGCAGAGGCTTAATTTACAACACTAATTTAGGCACTAATTATTTATTATATAGAGTTAAAATAAATTGGAAGTTAAAATAAACAGAAAAAAAAGAAAATACAAAAGAGGAAAACAAACAAAAAAAGAGAGGAAAGGAAAACCCCCCGGGGCTCCGGCCCAGCAGGCCACCGGCCCAACTGGGCCACGACCCACCAGGCCGGCCCACACCGCCCCACTCCCTTATCCCCCCTTCCCCTGTAACCTAATCCAACCACCCCCACTCCCCCCCCCGGGCAAAATATCCTCCCCGTCTCCCCGATTGGATCGGGAGGAGACCACCGCGCCCGGAGCCGACGCCGCCTCGCGGGGCCTCCCTCACCTCGCCTTCCTCTTCGTCGTCGACCGCGTCCCCGACACCCACCTCGAGCACCGTTGCCCCGGACCCTACCTCCCCCTCGTGAGCGCCCCTCCTCTCTCCGCCCTGGACCGCACCCGCGCATGCACCGTGGCTGTCCGTTGTTGCTCTCGCCGCGCCCCGCTCCGCTCCACTCCAGCGGCCCGCGCTCACCGTGGCCTCGCCCCGCTTCGGCCCTTCCTGCTTCTCGCGCGCCTCGCCTCCATCGTTGTGCGCCGCCACTCCCTGATACCCCCGCGCCGGCTCCGCCCTTCGTTGCCACGGCTTGCCCCCCTGCCGCGCCTCCACCGCATCCCTTGCCGGCACCCGCGCGGTCCCCACCGCTCGCGCCCACAGCCACCACGCTCGGCGCCCTACTGCGCCGATGGCCGCGCGCCGCCTTGCCGTCGTCGCGCTGCGCACGTCGCCCCCACCGTCCGCCCTCGCCTCGTCTGTGCCCCAGCCTCGCCTCGTCCGCCCCGACGCACCGTCCCGTCGCCCCGGCACCGCCTGCATCCCCACAGCCTCGCCCTGCCGTGGCCTCTCTGCTGCCACGTCGGCGCCGGCTGGCGCCGTGCCGGCGTCCTCCCCTCGCCGTGGCACCGACTGGCCGCGCCCAGTCCGGGTGCCCGCGCCCGCAGCGGCACACCGCCCGCACCCGCTCCGGTTGGCCTTTGGCCCTATGAAAAACGGGGCCCCCACCCCATAACATTTTTTTTAAAAAAGGAATAAAAATATATAATAAAAATAAAAATATATAATTAAAGAAATAATTAACTTAATTAATTTTGATTAACTAAACTATACAACTAATTAAACATTAGTTGTCTAATTAACCTGGTTAGTTAATTAGCTAATTAATTAGTATGACAGTGGGGCCCACCCCTTAATTTATACTAATTAGGTTAATTAATATGTCTAATTAAAATGTGTCACTGACCAGTGGGACCCACTGGTCAGGTTGACCAGTCAACCCTGTTGACTGCTGATGTCATAAATCCATTTTCAGATTAAATTAAATAATTAATTAAATTCCAGAAATTAATAAAATCTTTAGAAAATCGTACCTTTTAATCCGTAACTCGGATTAAATTATTTTCAACATGAAAGTTGCTCAGAACGACGAGACGAATCCGGATGCGCAGCCCGTTCGTCCGCCACGCATCCCTAGCATAGCAAACACGCAACTTTCCCCCTCCGGTTCATCTGTCCGAAAACGCGAAACACGGGGAATACTTTCCCAGATGTTTTTCCCCCTTCACCGGTACCACCTCGTACCGCGTTAGGGCACACCTAGCATCACGCTTTGTCATGTCATGCAACGTCATGCATTTGTTTGCATTATATTTATTGTTTCTCCCCCCTCTTCTCTCGCTAGACACCGAGACCGACGACGCTGCTACCCAGTACGACTATGAAGTTGACGACCCCTCTCTCTTGCCAGAGCAACCAGGCAAGCCCCCCTTTGATCACCAGATATCGCCTACTCTTCTCTCTACTGCTTGCATTAGAGTAGTGTAGCATGTTACTGCTTTCCATTAATCCTATCCTGATGCATAGCCTGTCCTTGCTACTACTGTTGTTACCTTTACCTGCAATCCTAATGCTTAGTATAGGATGCTAGTTTATCATAAGTGGCCCTACAATCTTGTCCGTCTGCCATGCTATACTATCGGGCCGTGATCGCTCGGGAGGTGATCACAGGTATATACTATATACTTTATACATGATACATGTGGTGACTAAAGTCAGGTCGGCTCGTGGAGCACCCGCGAGTGATTCACGGATTGGGGGCTGAAAGGACCTTTGTCCCAACGGCCCTCTGTGTGGATCTTTGTGGCGAAGCGACAGGGCAGGTTGAGACCACCTAGGAGAGAGGTGGGCCTGGCCCTGGCCGGCGTTCGCGGTTATTTCAAGATAACACGTTTAACGAGATCTTGGTATTTGATCTGAGTCTGGCCACTGGCCTATACGCACTAACCATCTACGCGGGGACAGTTATGGGCACTCGACGTCGTGGTATCAGCCGAAGCCTTCGTGACGTCAGCGACTGAGCGGCGCGCGCCGGATTGGAACGTAAGCCTGCTCTTGTATTAAGGGGGCTAGTTCTGCTTCCAGCAGCCCACGCAACATGCAGGTGTGCAATGGGCGATGGGCCCAGACCCCTGCGCCATAGGATTTAGACCGGCGTGCTGACCTCTCTGTTGTGCCTAGGTAGGGTTGCGACGTGTTGATCTTCCGAGGCCGGGCATGACCCAGAAAAGTGTGTCCGTCCAAATGGGATCGAGCATGTTGGGTTATGTGGTGCACCCCTGCAGGGAAGTTAATCTATTCGAATAGCCATGATCTTCGGTAACAGGACGACTTGGAGTTGTACTTTGACCTTATGACAACTAGAACCGGATACTTAATAAAACACACCCTTCCAAGTGCCAGATACAACCGGTGATCGCTCTCTAACAGGGCGACGAGGAGAGGATCATCGGTTAGGATGTTGCTATGCGATGCTACTTGGGGAACTTACCATCTACTCTCTTCTACATTCTGCAAGGTGGAGGTGGCCAGAAGCGTAGTCTTCGAAAGGACTAGCTATCCCCCTCTTATTCCGGCATTCTGCAGTTCAGTCCACATATGATACCCTTATTCCATTTGATACCAATGCATACATATGTACTGTAGCTCCTTGCTTGCGAGTACTTTGGATGAGTACTCACGGTTGCTTTGCTCCCTCTTTTCCCCCTTTCTATACTCGATTGCTGCGACCAGACGTTGGAGCCCAGGAGCCAGACGCCACTGTCGATGACGACTACTACTACTACTCGGGAGGTGCCTACTACTACGTGCAGCCCGCTGACGACGACCAGGAGTAGTTTAGGAGGATCCCAGGCAGGAGGCATGCGCCTCTTTCGATCTGTATCCCAGTTTGTGCTAGCCTTCTTAAGGCAAACTTGTTTAGCTTATGTCTGTACTGAGATATTGTTGCTTCCGCTGACTCGTCTATGATCGAGCTCTTGTATTCGAGCCCTCGAGGCCCCTGGCTTGTAATATGATGCTTGTATGACTTATTTTATTTGTAGAGTTGCGTTGTGATATCTTCCCGTGAGTCCCTGATCTTAATCTTACACGTTTGCGTGTATGCTTAGTGTACGATTGAATCGGGGGCGTCACAGGGATGGATGGAGCTGTGTTGGCGGGAGGGGAGTGATCGACCATCGTGTCCACAGGGTGGTCTGGTGCAGAAGCGGGTTGTGCCCGCGCAGTATGAGGTCGCCGGGGCACGAACGGGAGCGTGAGCTCGTCGTCAAGGGGGGCATTGGATCAGGTGGCGACGCACTGTATGGATCGCGAAAGGGAAAGCGGCGCTCGTCGAAGACGACATGACCAGGGACGAAGCTAGAAAAAAGTCTACTGGGGTCATGTCTATGACAGTGGGGTCATCTTTCATAAATGAATAGTCATTAGTACTAAACTGATGAAGGATTGCCTAATTTCATTGGGGTCAATTGACCCCAATGCTTACCAAGTAGCTCCGTCCCTGGACATGACGAGAGATGATCACTCGCCCAGTTGCAGGGTTGAGACATCTATATCCCTTATGATCGGTGGCATAGCCGAGGAGAACGCACAGCGCCGAGCGCAGGGCGAGCTTGTGAGGGGTTGTGGCTATGAGGTTGGGGAAGCATAGACACCTGAAAACGCGCATGGTTGTGTAGTCGGGGTGAGCACCGTACAGAAGGAAGAACGGTGTCTGGTCATGGCCAGGTCGGCACGGCCGTCGGTTGAGTAGGAAGGTAGAGGTTTGCGGCGCTTCTGCCCAGTAGGAGAACGACATATGGGCATGGGTTAGCAGTGCTTTGGCGATGTCATTGAGTGTACGGAGCACGCGCTCAGCGCGTCCGTTCTGTGGAGACGTGTACGGGCACTACATGCACAGGGCAATGCCGAGCGAGGCGAAAAGGGCACGTGAGGAAGCATTGTCGAATTCTCTACCGTTGTCTGTTTGGATTGTGAGGATAGGGAGATTGAAGTGGTTTTTGACGAATGCGATGAAATTGCGTATGGTAGGAAAAACGTCTGATTTGTGGCGAAGAGGGAACGTCCATGCAAAATGACAATAGTCGTCGAGCAATAATAGATAGTATTGACAACCAGAATTGCTAGGTACGGGGAAGGTCCAAACATCACTGTGTACAAGCTGAAACGGAAAGTAAGATACATGCGATGATGAACTAAAGGGTAGTCTAGTGCTTTTGCCGAGATGACACGCCTGACACACGCCGATGGTGCTGGGTTCTGGGGTGATGACGGAGGGGCGCAGGGTCCGGTCGAGGGAGTCGATGGCGGGATGACCTAGGCGTTGGTGCCAAAGGTCACGCGAGACCGCGGTGAGCGCATGGTGAGCATGGGTCGGTGGCGTGTACGCCAGGGGGTAGAGCTCGTCACCGACGTCATTACAGCGGAGGATCACCTTCCTCGTTCTTCGATCCTTGAAAGAGAAGCCAAGATCATCAAACTCCACATTAACTGGGTTATCATGGGCGAGAGCTTTGACAAAAAGTAGGTTTTTGATGAGGTATGGGGAGACGAGGATGTTATTGAGGTGGAGCGGGGAGTGGGATGTAGGTATGGTGGTGTGACCGGTGTGCGTTACTGCAAGCGACGATCCATCGCCGACTACTATGCGATGAGAGTAGCAAGGGTTTGTGGAGGAGAGAATACCTAACGACGACGCCATCTGCGATGAAGCGCCTGTGTCCAGGTACCAGTCGGTGCTCGGGGGGAGACGGTTGCTGCTGCTGCACCGTCATGTTGTTGAGCGCGGCGATGAGGGCGCTCTGGTCCCACGCCGAGGTTGAGGACGAGGGCGGGGGAGCAGGCGCGGGTGCGGGCGCGGCGTTGTAGAGCGGGTGTGGAGGCACGGCCGGGTACCAGGCAGTGGGCGGGGCAGTATTGTAGGCGCCGGGCGCGGTCGCGTGGTGTGTGGCCGAGCCAGCGAACGGAGCAGCCCCTCCAGGGCTTGGCCCAAGGATGCCGGAGCCTGGGGCGTGGGGGCGCCATGGCATGGGCCATGCGTGCACCATGCCAGTCCATGGAGTGGGTGCGGGAGCAGCAGGACGAGGAGCTTGGGTGCCCCCGCCGGAGTTGTGGCCCCCGCCGGAGTTGTTGCCCCTCCCGCGGCCGCGTCGACCACCGCGCTGCCCGCGGTTGGTGCCGCCGCCCTGTCCAGGAGCAGCGGGACCGCCAGGATTTTTGGTTTTGGCGGGGGGCCGAGCAGCATGGAGAGCCGTGTCGGTGGTGGTGTCGGCGGTGAGCCGGCTCTCCTCAAGAAGAAGAAAGGCGCGGCAATGCAGGAGCGACGGGAATGGAGTCTGCATGGTGAGAATTGGCACGGCATACCTGAACTGGGGGTGAAGCCCACGAATCATGTTGAGAACCTGGTCGCGGTCGTTGACGGCGGCACCGAGCTCGGTGAGGCGATCGGACCTCTTCTTTGAGACGCGTGAAGAAGGAGAGGATGGAGGAGCCGCCTTGCTCGATGCGCCGGAACTCGGTGGAGAGCACCACCACCTGATGCTCGGCGTTCTCCAGGAAGAGGTCACAGATGGAGCTCCAGACGACGGCGGCCGTGGCGCCTCGCTGATCGATCAGGCCAAACACCTCCGGAGTGACGCGGTTGTACAGCCATGAGAAGATGTGGGCATTGATACATCTCCAATGTATCTATAATTTTTGATTGCTTCATGCTATATTATCTACTGTTTTGGACATTATTGGGCTTTATTATTCACTTTTATATTATTTTTGGGACTAACCTATTAACCGGAGGCCCAGCCCAGAATTGCTGTTTTTGCCTGTTTTAGGGTTTCGAAGAAAAGGAATATCAAACGGAGTCCAAACGGAATGAAACCTTCGGGAACGTGATTTTCTCACCGAATACAACTCAGGAGACTTGGACCCTACGTCAAGCTAACTAACAAGAGGCCACGAGGTAGGGGGCGCGCCTGCCCCCCTGTTGCTCCACCGACATACTTCTTCCTCCTAAATATACCCACCTACCCCCAAATGATCAGAACAGGAGCCAAAACCCTAATTCCACCGCCGTAACTTTCTGTATCCACGAGATCCCATCTTAGGGCCTGTTCCGGAGCTCCGCCGGAGGGGGCATCGATCACGGAGGGCTTCTACACCAACACCATAGCCTCTCCGATGAAGTGTGAGTAGTTTAGTTCAAACCTACGGGTCCATAGTTAGTAGCTAGATGGCTTCTTCTCTCTTTTTGGATCTCAATACAACGTTCTCCCCCTCTCTTGTGGAGATCTATTCGATGTAATCTTCTTTTTGCGGTGTGTTTGTTGAGACCGATGAATTGTGGGTTTATGATCAAGTCTATCTATGAATAATATTTGAATCTTCTCTATATTCTTTTATGTATGATTGGTTATCTTTGCAAGTCTCTTCGAATTATTAGTTTGGTTTGGCCTACTAGATTGATCTTTCCTGCAATGGGAGAAGTGCTTAGCTTCGGGTTCAATCTTGCGGTGTCCTTTCCCAGTGACAGTAAGGGCAGCAAGGCACGTATTGTATTGTTGCCATCGAGGATAACAAGATGGGGTTTTCTTCATATTGCATGAGTCTATCCCTCTACATCATCTCATCTTGCTTAAGGCGTTACTCTGTTTTTAACTTAATACTCTAGATGCATGCTGGATAGCGGTCGATGAGTGGAGTAATAGTAGTAGATGCAGGCAGGAGTCTGTCTACTTGTCTCGGACGTGATGCCTATATACATGATCATACCTAGATATTCTCATAACTATGCTCAATTCTGTCAATTGCTCAACAGTAATTTGTTCACCCACCGTAGAATACTTATGCTCTCGAGAGAAGCCACTAGTGAAACCTATGGCTCCCGGGTCTATCTTTATCATATTAATCTCCTACTACTTAGTTATTTACTTTGCTATTTACTTTTCCTTTATTTTACTTTGCATCTTTATCATAAAAATACCAAAAATATTATCTTATCATATCTATCAGATCTCACTCTCGTAAGTGGCCCTATAGGGATTGACAAACCCTATTTGCGTTGGTTGCGAGGATTTATTTGTTTTGTGCAGGTACGAGGAAAGCCAACGCAGTGCTAAAAGAGGTAGCAAGAAAGATTTCTGGCGCCGTTGCCGGGGAGGTCTACGCAAAAAGTCAACATACCAAGTACCCATCACATACCCTTATCTCCCGCATTACATTATTTGCCATTTGCCTCTCGTTTTCCTCTCCCCCCAATTCACCCTTGCTGTTTTATTCGCCCCATCTCAATCCTCCCTCTCTTTCTCTATTTGCCTCTTTTTGTCCGCTTGCTTTTTGTTTGCTTGTGTGTTAGTTTGCTTGTTTGTCGCGATGGCTCAAGATAATACTAAATTGTGTGACTTCACCAATACCAACAACAATGATTTTATTAGCACTCCGATTGCTCCTCTTACCGATGCTGAATCTTATGAAATTAATACTGCTTTGCTGAATCTTGTGATGAAATATCCGTTCTCCAGCCTTCCTAGTGAAGATGCCGCTACCCATCTAAATAGCTTCGTTGACTTGTGTGACATGCAAAAGAAGAAAGATGCGGATAATGATATTGTTAAATTGAAGCTATTTCCTTTTTGGCTTAGAGATCGTACTAAAGCTTGGTTTTCGACTTTGCCTAAAAATAGTATTGATTCATGGAATAAGTGCAAATATGCTTTTATCTCTAAGTATTTTCCTCCCGCTAAGGTCATCTCTCTTAGAAATGATATTATGAACTTTAAGCAACTTGATCATGAACATGTTGGACAAGCTTGGGAGAGAATGAAATTAATGATACGTAATTGCCCTACTCATGGTTTAAATTTGTGGATGATCATACAAATTTTTTATGCCGGATTGAATTTTGCTTCTAGTAATCTTTTAGATTCGGCCGCGGGAGGCACTTCTATGGAAATCACCTTAGGAGAAGATACTAAACTCCTAGATAATATTATGGTTAATTATTCTCAATGGCATACTGAAAGATCTACTAATAAAAAGGTGCATGCGATAGAAGAAATTAATGTTTTGAGTGGAAAGATGGATGAACTTATGAAATTATTTGCAAATAAGAGTGTTTCTTCTGATCCTAATGATATGCCCTTGTCTACTTTGATTGAGAATAATAATGAATCTATGGATGTGAATTTTGTTGGTAGGAACAATTTTGGTAATAATGCGTATAGAGGAAATTTCAATCCTAGGCCTTATCCTAGTAATCCCTCTAATAGTTATGGTAATTCCTACGACAATTCTTATGGAAGTTATTATAAGATGCCCTCTGATTTTGATTCTAATATTAAAGAATTTATTACTTCGCAAAAGAATTTTAATGCTATGATTGATGAAAAATTTCTTAAGACTGATGATTTGGCTAGGAACGTTGATAGAATTGCTCTTGATGTTGATTCATTAAAACTTAGATCTATTCCACCTAAGCATGATATCAATGAGTCTCTCAAAGCCATGAGAATTTCCATCAACGAGTGCAAAGAAAGAACCGCTAGGATGCGTGCTAAGAAAGATGCCTTTATAAAAGTGTGTTCTTCTAGTTGCTATGAAAATAATGATAAAGATCTAAAAGTTATTGATGTGTCCCCTATTAAATCTTTGTTTTTCAATATGAATCTTGATAATGATGGGACTGAATATGATCCACATTTACCTAGAAGGCGTTCCAAGAATTCTGAATCTTTTGATCTTGATGCTAAATTTGATAAAAGTGGGATTGAAGAAATTAAAACCCTTGATGTTGCTAAACCCACTATTATGGATTTCAAGGAATTTAACTATGAAAATTGCTCTTTTATTGATTGTATTTCCTTGTTGCAATCCGTACTAAATTCTCCTCGCGCTTATAGTCAAAATAAAGCGTTTACTAAACATATCGTTGATGCCTTGATGCAATCTTATGAAGAAAAACTTGAATTGGAAGTTTCTATCCATAGAAAACTTTATGATGAGTGAGAACCAACTATTAAAATTAAATTTAAACATCATGAATGCTATGCTTTATGTGATTTGGGTGCTAGTGTTTCCACGATTCCAAAGACTTTGTGTGATTTGTTAGGTTTCCGTGATTTTGATAATTGCTCTCTAAACTTGCACCTTGCGGATTCCACTATTAAACCTATGGGAAGAATTAATGATGTTCTTATTGTTGCAAGTAGGAATTATGTGCCCGTACATTTTATTGTTCTTGACATAGATTGCAATCCTTCATGTCCTATTATTCTTGGTAGACCTTTCCTTAGAACGATTGGTGCAATTATTGATATGAAGGAAGGAAATATTAGATTCCAATTTCCGTTAAGGAAAGGCATGGAACACTTTCCTAGAAAGAAAATTAAAATACCTTATGAATCTATTATGAGAGCCACTTATGGATTGCCTACCAAAGATGGCAATACCTAGATCTATTCTTGCTTGTTATGCCTAGCTAGGGGCGTTAAACGATAGCGCTTGTTGGGAGGCAACCCAATTTTATTTTTATTCCTTGCTTTTCGCTCCTGCTTAGTAATAAATAAATTATTTAGCCTCTGTTTTGGTTGTGTTTTTTTGTGTTTAATTAGTGTTTGTGCCAAGTAGAACCGTTGGGAAGACTTGGGGAAAGTCTTGTTGAACTTGCTGTAAAAAAACAGAAACTTTAGCGCTCACGAGAACTGCTGTCATTTTTATTTGGAAAGTGCTATTTAGTTAACTATTTTTGCAGATGATTAATAGACAAATTACTCATGTCCAGCAATTTATTTTAGAATTTTTGGGGTTCCAGATCTTGCGCTAGCTACAGATTACTACAGACTGTTTTGTTTTTGACAGATTCTGTTTTGCGTGTGTTGTTTGCTTATTTTGATGAATCTATGGCCAGTAAATTAGTTTATGAACCATAGAGAAGTTGAAATACAGTAGGTATAACACCCATATAAATAAAGAATGAGTTCATTACAGTACCTTGAAGTGGTATTTTGTTTTCTTTCGCTAACGGAGCTCACGAGATTTTCTACTTTAAGTTTTGTGTTGTGAAGTTTTCAAGTTTTGGGTATAGATTTGATGGATTATGGAACAAGGAGTGGCAAGAGCCTAAGCTTGGGGATGCCCATGGCACCCCCAAGATAATCTAAGGACACCTAAAAGCCAAAGCTTGGTGATGCTCCGGAAGGCATCCCCTCTTTCGTCTACTTCTATCGGTAACTTTACTTGGAGCTATATTTTTATTTGCCACACGATATGTGTTTTGCTTGGAGCGTCTTGTATTATTTGAGTCTTTGCTTGTTAGTCTACCACAATCATCCTTGTTGTACACACCTTTTGAGAGAGCCATACATGATTTGGAATTTGTTAGAATACTCTATGTGCTTCGCTTATATCTTTTGAGTTATATAATTTTGCTCTAGTGCTTCACTTATATCTTTTAGAGCACGGTGGTGGATTTGTTTTATAGAAACTATTGATCTCTCATGCTTCACTTAGATTATTTTGAGAGTCTTAATAGCATGGTAATTTGCTTATAATCCTAATATGCTTGGTATGCAAGATTAATAATAAAACTTTCTTATGAGTGTGTTGAATACTAAGAGAAGTTTGATGCTTGATGATTGTTTTGAGAAATGGAGGTAATAATATAAAAGTCGTGCTAGTTGAGTAGTTGTGAAATGGAGAAATACTTGTGTTGAGGTTTGCAAGCCCCATAGCATGCACGTATGGTAAACGTTATGCAACAAATTTGAAACATGAGGTGTTATTTGATTGTCTTCCTTATGAGTGGCGGTCGGGGACGAGCGATGGTCTTTTCCTACCAATCTATCCCCCTAGGAGCATGCGCGTGGTACTAAGGTTTTTGATGACTTGTAGATTTTTGCAATAAGTATGTGAGTTCTTTATGACTAATGTTGAGTCCATGGATTATACGAACTCTCACCCTTCCATCCTAGCTAGCCTCTTCGGTACCATGCATTGCCCTTTCTCACATTGAGAGTTGGCGCAAACTTCGCCGGTGCATCCAAACCCCGTGATATGATACGCTCTTTCACACATAAACCTCCTTATATCTTCCTCAAAACAGCCACCATACCTACCTATTATTGCATTTTCATAGCCATTCCGAGATATATTGCCATGCAACTTTCCATCATTCTCTTCATCATGACACATTCATCATTGTCATATTGCTTAGCATGATCATGTAGTTGACATAGTATTTGTGGCAAAGCCACCGTTCATAATTCTTTCATACATGTCACTCTTGGTTCATTGCATATCCCGGTACACCGCCGGAGGCATTCATACAGAGTCATCTTTGTTCTAGTATCGAGTTGTAATCATTGAGTTGTAAATAAATAGAAATGTGATGATCATCATTTTCTAGAGCGTTGTCCCAAGTGAGGAATATATAAAAAGAGGAAAGGTCATAGAAAAAAGAGAAGGCCCAAAAAGAAAGAGAAAGGCCATACACAAAAAAAGGCCAAAGAAAAAAATGAGAGAAAAAGAGAGAAGGGACAATGTTACTATCTTTTGCCACACTTGTGCTTCAAAGTAGCACCATGATCTTCATAGTAGAGAGTCTCTCATGTTATCACTTTCATATACTAGCCGGATAAAAATTTCTACACTACAACTTTCTCAAAAGAGAGAAGTAAATGAGAGGTTATGCATTGAAGAAGTGGGAATCGACCTTGTACTTTTTGTTCATGCCCATGGACATGATGTAGATCCTATCATGTAAGTTTCTTGTAATAATAACTTCCTTGATATAATATCATCTGGTATCTGTGAATTGATCCTTTGCAATCGTGGTTCCGACCATATTCTCTCCTTGATTCCATTTCTCACACAAGTTAAAGCACTTGTCATCTACAGATCAATATATCTCCGCACACCCCTATGTTTATCTTCCTTCGAGTATTACCCTCCGGTATCTCGAGAATATCAAAGAGCTGTGTTGCTTCCTATGAGTCTTCTTCTAGTATTGGTTCTCGCCGATTTCGGATTTCCCCAACACCTATAAGTGAATCGATTCTGCCTTCGATTCAATAACTCTAAGTAATTTTCGTGCTTACGAGTTTAATAATCCTTTAAGTCATTCCTAGCCCGATCGACTATATCATTATCGTGCTAAATTTTAACTGTGCTATCTGGTCCTTCCTGGAGCACAATTTTTCAATGATGAGCTAATCTTACGTCGATCTTCTTCGTCATATTGTTTTTCCTTGAACAGTAAGCTTGATTCCGAGTTTCTGTCATATTTGTGGTTCCGATAACCTTTCGCTTCATCATTCCTTTTGCTTTTTGTCATCCATGATCAATTAGATCTTAAGAAAACTCTCGACAATTGTGACGTGATCATCATCAAAATTCTGAGCTCTTCCAGGATATCAATCGAATTCATGTTGAGAAATACCATCTTTTCCCATCAATAAATTGTGTTGCCGTCGACAACGTCCTTGCCTTCATTCCAAACACAGACTTGGTCTTGTTTTGTGTTGTACCTTGAGTTCCTTGCTATCCAACTCATGTTATGATCTACCTTGGGGTATTACCATCTTTAGTGTCAAGAATGTCGTGAAAATTTCACCACCTCTTAAGAATTCTTGATATAGTAGTACTTCTTGCCATCTCCTTCATTTAATTTTGGAAATCCATGTTTATGGAAATTTCGACGAGTTGTTGAGCCCATCGGCCACATCCTCATCTTTTACATGATGAAATTGTACGAGCTGTTCTAGCAGTTCTTCCTGGATCCTTTTGAGTTTCCGAAGTCCGACCTTTACCTGCTGACCATGTAGATGCTATCCTGAAGCATGACTGTGGTACTCAAACCTCAACTAGGAACATTAGAAGAAAAAAATCTTGACCAATTATCCAAACACCATGACATGGGTAACATGTTGAGTTTCATCGCCCCTTTACCCAAATGGTTATCTACTTGTTGTCTTGTTGTGCATATCAATCTCTACTTGTCCTTTGGAAGGATATACTCTAATACTTGAGTATAAACACCTTTTCCTTCCCATTGGTCGGATTAAAATAATAATAACATGTTCCTTTCCATTGTTTTGTTTAACCTTTCTTGTGATCTATATGACATAAGTAGTAATATTTCCCTGCTTATGGAAACACCTCGGTGTACAACTCTGTCAGTAAGACCCTGTTACTATTGTTGATAACATTTCGGTAACCACCGATTGACGAGAACTTTGCCTATTAGTTCGCCTCGTTTCAACGAGAAGGAAAATGGTTCACTTCATCCCTCGCCCTTGGTACCAACGTTGTTGCCAACATAACTGGCAGGCTATCCCCTGACCTGCCTTGCTGCCATGGCCGTACAAGATGTCACCGCTCTTCCCACTCCTAACCCACATGGTGGGCCCATAACCCACAGTTCCACAGGATCAAAACCTGACTCTTCTGTATATCCCTATGTCCAAAGTTCTTTCTCGTGCGTGGCTTCTTAGGTAATTCACAAGCCACCTTCCTAGTGATCTATTCTGGTATCAGACGCAATACTTATTCTCGTTGCTCTGAACCCCCTTCACACTCTACTTCAGGCATCAAAATGATTGCTAACCCGTTTGAAACTTTCGTACCCTCTTAGAAAGCTCCCGATGTGCTCCCGATGTGTTTCATGTAATCAACCCGAGAGATACTTTATGCTTCTTCCCCCGAGTTAACCGTGTGATGCTCAATCTTATTAACATCCATCCTTATAGAGTTTTCCCTCTTATCCCTTCATAAGTACGGAGAAGATCCTGAAGGAAGGACGACAACTTCATCATGATGCATGGCTGCAGAGAACTGAAGACATCAACGAGTGGGATCAACTACTTCGAGAAGAACAACCAAGGACGAGAAGATCCGTTAGAATTACGTAACCACAACTTTCCCCCTTACTCTACCTCCTAAATCTCGGGACGAGATTTCTTGTAGTAGAGGAGATTTGTAACACTCCGAGAATCTTGCTACAGTAATCCCCCCTAATGGTGGCCATGACATCTTGTTACAATGCAGTTTGCCACTTGTCCGAAATCAGAGTCAAATTCAAATTTTAAAATATAAAGTCCAGAAATTTAGCTCATCAAACACTAGGACAAAATGTGTTCAATATTCTAAATAATCCCCAGGTACTTGTCATGGTGAAACTAACTTTTGGTAAAGTGTTTAAAGGCACTAAAACAATTAAATCAAGGGCCAAAACATATTTAAAATGCTTTTTTAATTATAAAAATTCCCAAACCATTTTATTATGTGCCAAACCTTTTTGTGACAGTGTCTAATTTAGCAACATTATTTGTGAACTAAGTTTCATATTTTAGGAAACTAGTTTGCTATTAAAACTAAAGGAAACGGATATAAATAGAGATAAAAAAGAGGCCCACTACGCTCCTGAGCTCAAATGCACATTGCACTGAGGCCCAGCCCACCTCCACGTTCCTCCACCTCCTGCTACAGAAGGCAGGGGCCGTGACGCTCATCCCCCGGCGCCATGGCCGGCGATGCATACGCGTCGGGCATCCACCCGAGCTTCGGAGAAGATAAGATCGACCCCCAGGCCCCCGCAATGAACCCTAGCCCCGTTTTCCCCTCTCCCTCGCTGGTCCTCTTCTCCACAACGATAGCAGTCGCAGCCGTTACCACGGCCTTGCCGTCCTCGCGGCGGTCGTCGTCCCCGCGTTGAGCTGGGACGTCCAGGAGCTTCACCACCATCGCCTCCTTCGTCTACGCTATTGGGTTAGACTGGGCAGGCCATGTACGCCCGCCATCGCCGTCGTCCCCGTCGCGTACATCTCCGGCCGCCGTCGTGGATTCCGACCGCCCCGGTCCGTCCCCGACCTCCCCGAGCACGCATACGGCTCCACGGTGAGCTTCTCCACCGGATCCTTCCTTTCCCTGCCTCGATCTGTCGCCGTTGAGGCCAGCCCCGCGCTCGGCCGCCATGGACGGGAGCTCGAGCCCTTGTGTGTACGTGCATGCGCTGCTGCTTGCTTCTGCTATGCTACTGCGCCACTGCTGCAGCATCCGCCTGTTGCTAGCTGCACCGCGGCCGCTGCTTGCTAATGTTGCTAGCGCTGCTGCTACTGGCGGCTGCTGCAGCTACTGGCGGCCATGGCCATGGCCGTGTGCTTTGTGTGCGTGTGTGTACAAAGCCGTATGGCTGGCTGTGCCTCTGGCCGGCCATGTGCATTTTAGATTAGGTGCTAATTAACACTAGTTAGATTAGTTGCTACCCTATGACACGTAGGTCCCATTTAATTAGGTTAGTTTTATTTATTTATTTTTGGTACAGCCTATGATATGTAGGCCACCCCTATTTGACTAGTCAAGTTGACCTTGTCAACTCGTTTTAGAATAAATTCAAAAAATCTAGAAAATCTTTTAAGACTTTAAAAGTCATAGAAATTAATCCGTAACTCGGATGAAAATAATTTATATATGAAAGTTGCTCAGAAAAATCCAGCGAATCCGATTACGCGGTCCGTTCATCTGTCACATGCTCCTAGCATGCTGAACATGGAACTTTCCCCCTTCGGTCATCTGTCTGACACAGGTCCGGAACAGGGAAAACATTCCCGGTTGTTTTCCCCCTTCACCGTTATCGTGTAGCCATACGTTAGGTCACACCCGACACATCTTATTGCCATGTTATGCTTTGTGGTGCTATGTTGCTTTATATTTACTGTTTCTTCTCCCTCTTCTCTCCGGTAGACCCCGAGACCGATGTTGCCCCTATGATCGACTACGTCGACGACGACCCCTCCTTGCCAGAGCAACCAGGCAAGCAAACCCTCCTTGAGCATTCCGATATCGCCCATTTCTTCCCTCTCATGCTTGCATTAGAACTGCTACTGCTTTCTGTATGATCCTACTCTGATGCATAGCCTGTTTTTGTTACCTGCTTATTGTTACCTTACATACTTATCCTAAACTGCTTAGTATATGTTGGTTAGTGATCCATCAGTGACCCCCACCTTGTCCCAGTTGCCTCGCTTTATGTTCGATGACTCGATCAACGTGATCGACGTTCAGGCCCCGACACCGCACATCACCCCCCTAGTTGTACGGCTCTGCAGAGTTATCATCGAGTGCCGAGGGTGGAACCTCTTACATCACTCCTGATGAGATCTTTGTAGTGTAGCTATCCGGTCGAGGTCATCGAGGGTGATTTCCTCCTTAACCACTTCAGTTACGGCTCTGTCGTGCAACCCCTCAAGTGTGAACCTCGAGGGTGGATCCTCTTCCGTTCACCTTGATGATAACATCTAGTGGAATTCATCGAGGGTGATTCCTTGGGTTTTCCCCTTGGTGTTAGACACACAGTTACTATGGTTACTATGATTTTGCACTGAGCCATGTTACTAAAGACGGGTCGGCCCTGAGGGGTACCCGCGCGAGCTTAATAGCGAGTGATGTGGAGTCGGGTTGACCTGGAAGGTGCCCGCGAGATACTTACGAGGCGTGGCCGGGCATTCTTAGCCCTTGCCGCAACTACTCGAGACGGGGCAACAGGGTCACATCTTTTGTGAGTCTTTGTTTGTTACCGCGCGTTACTAATCCACTACGATTTGGATATTTGATCCAAGGGGCCTCTGGCCTGATAGCACTAACCATCACGTGGGCATAGTATGGGCGTTCTGCGTCGTATGCATCAGCCGAAGCTTAATAGACGTCAGCGACTGAGCGGCACGCGGCGGGTTGGACTAGTAAGCACCTGCCTTTTTGAAGGAGGTAGCTAGGTCTGCTCACCGGCCGCGTACGCAACATGCAGGAGTTCCTGGGGAGATGGCCCATGACCCCTGGGGGCATAGGTTTAGTCCGGCGTGCTTGACCTCTCTATTAAGCCTGGGTCGGGTTGCGGCGTATTGTTTGGCCGAGGCCGGGCATGACCCAGGAAAGTGTGTCCGGTCGGAGTTAATCGAGTGTGATGGGTAAGTTGGAGCATCCCTGTAGGGAAGAAAACATCTATCGATAGCCTGTCCTACGGTAACGGACACTTGGAGTTGTATCCCGATCGATACAACTAGAACTGGATACTTGAGATGAGACATGGATATGAGACTTGGATATGAGATGATAACTGAATAGTATGGCTCTGGGATTGCTTTCTCGCAGGGAGTCGAGAAAGGATCTCTGGCCGAGGTTGATAACACTTCTACTACTTTACTTTATGCTACTCTACTCCCTCCTGTTGCTGCAAGATGGTGGTTTCCAGAAGATGCTAGTCTTCGATAGGCTAGGCTTTCCCCTTCTCTTCTGGCATTCTGTAGTTTAGTCCACAGATACAACCCATTCCTTTGATACAGATGCATACTTAGTTTAGATCTGATGTAAGTCTTGCGAGTACTTTGGATGAGTACTCACGGTTGCTTTGCTACTTCTTTTTCCCCCATACCCGATTGTTGCGACCAGATAACGGATCCCGGTAGCCAGACGATGCCACTGATGACTACTACTACCTGGAGGATGCCTACTACTACGTGAAGACCGCAGATGACAAGGAGTAGTTAGGAAGCTCCCAGGAAGGAGGCCTTGCCTTTTCGATCGTTGTTGCTTTTGTGCTAGCCTTCTTAAGGAAAACTTGTCTAACTTATGTCCATACTCAGATATTGTTGCTTCCGCTGACTCTTGTGTATTCGAGCTTATGTATTCGAGCCCTCGAGGCCCCTGGCTTGTAATATAAAGTTTGTATTATTTTAATTTGTGTCTAGAGTTGTGTTGTGATATCTTCCCGTGAGTCCTTGATCTTGATCATACACATTTGCGTGTATGATTAGTGTACGGTTGAATCGAGGGCGTCACACTCAACAGTAATTTGTTCACCCACCGTAGAATACTTATGCTCTCGAGAGAAGCCACTAGTGAAACCTATGGCCCCGGGTCTATCTTTATCATATTAATCTCCTGCTACTTAGTTATTTACTTTGCTATTTACTTTGCGTTTATTTTTTACTTTGCATCTTTATCATAAAAATACCAAAAATATTATCTTATCATATCTATCAGATCTCACTCTCGTAAGTGGCCCTATAGGGATTGACAACCCCTATTTGCGTTGGTTGCGAGGATTTATTTGTTTTGTGCAGGTACGAGGGACTTGCGCGTAGCCTCCTACTGGATTGATACCTTGGTTCTCAAAAACTGAGGGAAATACTTACGCTACTTTGCTGCATCATCCCTTCCTCTTCGGTGAAAACCAACGCAGTGCTAAAAGAGGTAGCAGGCATCATCCTGGAGCCAGTACGGGTCTTGGGACCACGGCGGTCCGGTGAGGTGGTCGCCTACCGCCTGCTTCTGGAACATCACCTCAAACAAGGTACGCCAGTGGGAGAAATTGGGAGGGTTCAGCGATAGCATGATGGGGACGTGCTGGTTAGTGAAGATGCCCGCCAACGGAGAGGCTGGCGGCGGCGCTGTGGAAGTGGAGGCACCGGCATCGGAGACGAAGAGTGCTCCGTGGTTGAAGACGGAGGGGGTCAGGAGAGCTGGGTTGGAAGGCTGGGTCATCGGCGTGGCCGGCGTGCAGGGTGCGCCGCCAGTGCCACTGCCAGGACGTGGGGGAGGAGGTGGTGGCATTGACATGGCTCGGCTAAGCAGTTGGAATGGGCAGCGGAAGAGGTCTATAGGCTGGAGAAGGGTCCAGTGTCTGATACCATGTGGACGAGACAAAGAATGAGCAATCCACCTTAGGTGGTGCTGTGATTGATCTCTGCTTATATAGGGCCAGCACAGAGGGAGTGCCGAGCGCTAGCGAGATCGCGTAGTCGATCGTGGAGATCATGTACAGGAGCATGCAGGCGCATGCAGGACGTGGGCGAGCGGGGGTTGTAATCTATACAACTAACATTGACCACAGGCCACAACTAAAAAAGCGCGTTGATCCAGAGCAACAAGACGACATAATGTTATATCCAACCTAAAGCCAAACTACTAGTGCTTGCAATGGGGTCGATGATTGTGCCGATGGAGCCGATCACAAACGTCGACGACGGCAACGACGATCCACCGCCCTCCCATGCAGGTCGCCAGCAGCGTCCTAAGTTCCCAAACATGGTAGTAGTGCCACTCCTGAAGAAGGTATGAAACTGAACCTTCTTCTGGCTACATTCCTTCGGGCTTCGGCCAACCAAGAACTAATGGTTCGATCAGGCGACGGTGGAGTTCCTCGGGACGTTCATCCTGATGTTCACCCAAGTGTCGGCCATCATCATGGACGAGCAGCACGACGGCGTGGAGGGCCTCATGGGCGTCGCCGTGTCCGTCGGCCTGGCGGTCACGGTGCTCGTCTTCTCCACCATCCACGTCTCCGGGTGCCACCTGAACCCCACGGCGAGCATCGCCATGGCGGCCTTCGGCCATCTCCCGCCGGCCCACCTCGTCCCCTACGTCGCCGCGCAGGTGCTGGGCTCCACCGCCGCCTCGTTCGTGGGTGTCAGATGGAAGCATTCCTACTCTCCGTAGAGAGCCGCGTGAGTTTATATTGATCGAGGGCAAGAGGCGCCCTTGCCGTGGCTTACAAGTTTACCTGATCGCTAGAATTCAGGTTCGGTACATAAAGATAGAGATAAAGGTTGTTACGGGAGAGAGAGAGAAGATAAATAGTTGAGATTACAATCTATCTCTAATTCTAACACCCTCCCTTAATCTCAACTATCCTACATTGAGATTCTTCTTGAATTCCTCGAATGGCTTGACTGGTAAAGCTTTGGTGAATCCATCTGCAACTTGATCTCTGGAGGGAACGAATCATATGTCCAACTTCTTCTCTGCAACCCTTTCTCTTACAAAATGAAAGTCAATCTCTATATGCTTGGTTCTTCCATGAAATACTGGGTTTGCAGAAAGATATGTGGCTCCTAGATTATCACACCACAAACATGACACACGACGATGTTTAATTCCCAACTCATTGAGCAACGATTCAACCCAAATGATTTCAGCAGTAGCATTCTAGTGACTTGTATTCAGCTTCAGTACTTGACCTGGATACTGTGGCTTGTTTCCTAGCACTCCAAGAGATAATATTAGAACAAAAAAATACTACAAAGCCTCCAGTTGACTTCCTGTCATCACTTCATCATGCCCAGTCAGCATCCGAGAAAGCACTAACAAGAGTGGAGCTGGAGCGTTTAACTTGAAGGCCTAAACTCACAGTATGTTTTATATACCGTACAATTCTTTTAACAACTGTCCAATGTATAATAGTGCGTGCATGAAGATACTGACAAACCTTGTTAACAGCAAAGGAAATATCTGGTCTTGTCAATGTCAAATACTGTAAGGCTCCTACTGCACTTCTATACCTTGTGATTTCTTCCTCCTTGAGCGGATCACCTTCAAAAGCTGAGAGTTTTTCTGAAGAGGATAATGGTGTAGGTGAAGGCTTACAATCTTTCATCCCCATACGAGCTAGAAGTTCAGTGGCATATTTTTCCTGGTTCGGTGCTATGCCATCTTGAATCTTCTTTACTTCAATGCCCAAGAAGAAGTGTAGACCACCAAGATCCTTCAAAGCAAACTCTAAGCTCAAATCATGTAGAAGGGCATTAGTAGCACTTTGCGATGAACTTGCAACTATAATATCATCAACATATACTAGTACAAAAATAGTTGTGTTTGCCTTGTTGTAAATGAACAATGAAGTATCTGCCTTAGATGCAACAAAGCCTAAACGCCTTAACTGAGAGCTTAACCTTGAGTACCATGCCCTTGGTGCTTGCTTCAGGCCATAAAGCGCCTTGTCAAGCTTGCACACATGATGAGGTGCTTTCTTGTCTACATACCCAGGTGGTTGTCTTATGTAAACCTCCTCTTCTAGAACACCATGCAAAAACGTGTTCTGAACGTCTAGCTGTCTCAAGCTCCATCCTATGGACACAGAAATAGCTAGCACAAGTCTAATAGTTGCAGCTTTGACAACAGGACTAAAAGTACCCTCATAATCCAAACCATAGCGTTGTTTGAACCCCTTTGCAACCAAACAAGCTTTATACCTGACAATGGAGCCATCTGCCTTTCTTTTGATTTTGTAAACCCACTTACAGTCAATAATATTTTTTACCTTTTTTCTCTGGTACAAGATGCCAAGTCTTGTTCCTCATGAGTGCCGAATATTCATCATCCATTGCATTTTTCCATTTGGGATCTCCAAGTGCATCTTCCAATTTTGTTGGTTCTCCTGCGATACACAGCATACCATATGGAATAGCACCATCAGTTCGGACTTTGGGGTTTCTTATACCTTTTTGCGACCGAGTCATGACACGTGAAGTTGTAACTTGTTGGGGCTGGCTTTGACGTGTACGTGCTAGTTGTGCTACAGGAGATGGCGCAGAAGACTCCGGCACAGAAGATCCCGAAGAGTGCCCAAATTTGCTTTCCACAGCAGATCCCGTGGCCTGAGGTGTGTCTGACTTATCAGAGTTTATTGCCGCCGAAGGTCCGCCACTGATTGCTGGCGCATGCAAAAGTGGCGGGGATCCTGACGCTGACCCCACCAAATGTCCTGCCGCTTCGCTGATTTCTGGTGCATGCGCGCGAGACAGCGACCTTGACGCGGACCCCATCGAATCTGTCGTTGTCGCTTGCCCGCGCGTGGGACGCGGTGTGGACCGCGGTTCGTCCGCACATGATGACGGGGCGCTAGCTGATTGGCGCGGCTGGAGGAGACCAGGCGCGCGGCTTGGCGCCCGATCCAAGGCAGTCAGGCGAACAGGAGTTCCATGTGACTCCAGATCCGCCTCGTGCTCTGCACCGGCTTCTACCTCTTCTGCTGCATGCAACATAGGCTCATTTTCTGCAAAAATTTGATCATTTTCTCCACCAATTTCTGCACCGTTTTCTGCCGCATGGTCCTGCACACATGGAGACACAGTTCCACTAGTAGGATCATCAGTTGGATTAGTACAATTGTCGCCCCCATGATCAGTGTTTTGGAGATGTGGTGGAAGAAGAAGGATTGCTTGTTTGAGAAGTGCTCCGTCATTAGGATGAAGGGATTCGAATGGAAAAATTGACTCATCAAATACTACATCACGAGAGATATAGACCCTGCCAGTAGACACGTCTAGGCATTTGAGTCCTTTGTGAATGGGACTATACCCAAGAAACACGCACTTCTTTGAGCGAAAAGCAAGCTTGCGTGTATTATATGGTCAAAGATTGGGCCAACAAGCACAGCCAAATAGACGTAGCGACTTATAGTCAGGAGAGACGCCAAAGATACGTGTGATGGGAGTTTCAAAATTTATGACCTTGCTGGGCAGCAAGTTGATGAGATATGTGGCAGTTAAGAAGGCTTCATCCCAGAATTTTAGTGGCATAGATGAATTTGCTAGTGGAGCTAGCCCTACTTCAACAACATGGCGATGCTTCCTTTCAGCAGAGCCATTCTGTTGATGTGCATGAGGACATGCAACATGATGTGAGACGCTAAGTTCTTGAAAGAAGGAATTTAGTTTTCTGTATTCACCTCCCCAGTCGGTTTGCATGGCAATGATTTTAGTGTTTAATTGGCGCTCAAAAAGATTTTGGGAGTTCTTAAAAACCTGAAAAACTTCAGATCGTTTCTTGAGGAGGTAGATCCATGTAAACTTGCTATAGTCATCAATGAAACTAACATAATATGAGTATCTACCAACGGAGGTGGGGGCTGGCCCCCACACATCTGAAAATACAAGCTGTAATGGAGCAGTTGAAATACTGGTAGATATGGGATATGGCAGCTGATGACTTTTAGCTTGTTGACATGGATCACAAACAGACTCAATATTGGACTCATGAGAGTACGGAAGATTATTCTTGCTAAGAACAAATTTAACAATAACTGACGAAGGATGACCTAGTCTAGTATGCCACTTTGATGATGAAGGCTTGACAGCAATGAGGGGTTGTTTATTTGACGATGTTGATGAAGATATGAGCGGGTAGAAACCTCCCACGCATTTGCCCCTAAGAAGGATTCTCCTCGTGTCCAAGTCCTTTACCAAAAGAAATATGGATGGAATTCAATGAGAACATGATTATCAAGGGTAAATCTATGAACAGAAAGGAGGCTCTTTGATGTTGTGGGCACATATAGAACTCTTTTAAGATGCAAGTTTTTCATGGGAGTTTTAACAATTGAACTACTAATGTGAGTAATTTCCATACCAGATCCACTTGCAGTGTGCACTTGGTCATGCCCACGGTACTTGTCTCTGACTGTCAGCTTGTCGAGTTCCCCTGTAATATGATTAGTGGCACCGGAGTCCGCATACCAATTTGTGTCGATGTCGTAGGAGTTGGTGATGACATTTGCCTCTTTTTCTTCATACTCATCGTCTTCATAGCGATCCCAACACTCGCGGGCGCCCCCGCGATGATGCTTGAGGCAGATTTGGCACTCAGGATAATCCCAGTGCTGTGGTCGTTGCTACTGCTATTGTTGGGGACGACCGCCTCTCCTGTTGCCGCCGCTTGAAGAAGAGGAGGAGGGCGAGCGCCTCCCTCGGCCGCGACCTCTGTTGCCGCGCCCGCGCCCTCTACCACGAGGGTGATCGAGCCCCCTGTACACCAGGTTCGCGGAGGTGTTGAAGCCAGCTTCTGGACCGTCGCCTAGCATCTCCACCCGTTGATCGAAGGCAGCGATCTGGGCGAAGAGTTCATCGACGGCGATGGATGATTTGACGGCGCCGATCGCCGCCACGACCGGATCATAGTCCCGATCAAGACCAGCAAGGACGTAGTCCACCATCTCTGGATCACAGACAGGCCGGCCTGCTGCAGCAAGTTCATCCCCGGATTTTTCATCCGGGTGATGTAGGAGGTGCTTGACATGGAGCCCTTCTTGGTGGTGGTGATGGCAATTCTCAAATTCGTGATTCGAGATTGAGACTACGAAGCAAACATACTGGTAATGGCAGTCCATAAAGCAAAGGTATTTTCTTTACTCACAACTTGGGCGAGGATTTCCTTTGACAGAGAGTTCAGGAGAGAGCTGAGAACTTGCTGATCTTTGGACAGCCATGGCGCATAGAGGGGATTGGGCACCGCGACCATTATCTTGTCCGACTGCTGCTGCTGCTCCATCTTCGCGGGCGCTGCGTCGGTTCCATTAAGGAGGTCGGTGAACTGCGCTCCTTGCAGGGCCGGCATCACTTGAGCCTTCCATAGGAGAAAATTCCCCTTGGTAAGCTTCTCGATGGGTGGTGCACCTAGGTTGAGGGCAACGGGAGCCGAGGAGAACATGTCGATCTGATTTTTTTGGTGATTGTGGAGCTTTGGCTAGATAGATGGGAAGAGGATGGCTCTGTATACCATGTCAGATGGAAGAATTCCTACTCTCCGTAGAGAGCCGCGTGAGTTTATATTGATCGAGGGCAAGAGGCACCCTTGCCGTGGCTTACAAGTTTACCCGATCGCTAGAATTCAGGTTCGGTACATAGAGGTAGAGATAAAGGTTGTTACGGGAGAGAGAGAAGATAAATAGTTGAGATTACAATCTATCTCTAATTCTAACAGTGGGCAACGCCATCTACCACCCCGTGAACCCCGGCATTGCCACCGTCCCGAGCGTCGGCGCCGTCGAGGCCTTCGCCGTTGAGTTCATCATCACCTTCGTCCTTATCTGTAGAAAACTAGGCTTAAGCGTATGCAAAGCTGCAGGACGTGTGCATGTTAATATAGGGCTCAAGGCCAAGAGATTACAAGGGTTGGTTAGGCTAGGATTGATCTCCAAGTAATCTAACAAACTATGGGATCATATCTCTAAGCCTAACCATATTACAACAACTATACTCACGCACATGTCACAATACAATGTTTAACACTCCCCCTCAATCACAACTTTCTAAGTTGAGATTGTGCCTAAAAGGTTCTAATTTCTGCAAGGTGAGTGGTTTAGTAAACCCATCCGCCACATGATCACCCGTAGGTATGAATCTGATATTCAGCAGTTTATCAGCCACTCTTTCTCGAACAAAGTGGTAGTCAATTTCAATATGCTTCGTCCTGGCATGGAAGATAGGATTAGCAGACAAATAGGTTGCACCAAGATTGTCACACCAAAGTGATGCTGCTCTTGGATGAGAAACACCCAACTCTGTTAACAAATTCTGAACCCAGATAATCTCTGCAGTGGCATTATCTAAGGCCTTGTACTCAGCTTCTGTACTTGACCTGGATACAGTTGGCTGCTTGCGAGCACTCCAAGAAACCAAATTACTGCCAAGAAACACTGCAAAGCCTCCTGTTGATCTTCTATCATCAGGACAACCTGCCCAATCTGCATCTGAAAAAGCACTTACAAGCATCGAGTCTGACTTTCCAATTTCCAGTCCATGACTCTGAGTCCCTTGAAGATATCTAAGTATCCTCTTTACTGCAGTCCAATGTGCACTAGTAGGAGCATGTAAGAACTGACATACTTTATTTACTTAATATGAGATATCTGGTCTAGTTAATGTCAAATACTGTAATGCTCCTACAATACTTCTGTACCTGGTGGAGTCCTCTGCTCCAAGGATCTCTCCATCATGAAGAGACATTTTCTCAGAGGTAGACAAGGTGTAGATGACAGCTTACATCCTTTCATGCCCATTCTCTGAAGTATTTCCTGCACATATTTTCCTTGTGACAACACAATTCCATATTTTGCATTCTTTACCTAAATTCCAAGGAAGAAGTGAAGACTACCAAGATCTTAAAGTGCAAACTCCTTGCTCAAATCCATACGAAGAGCTTCAACTGCTTTAGACGATGAACTAGTGACAACTATATCATCAACATAAATAAGCATAAAAATGGTTATCCCACGTCGGTGATAGAAAAACAATGAGGTATCTGTAAGTGCATCTAGTGCCCCTTAGTGATTTTGGTGTATTGAAGACTTATAGGTTAAGGGACTAATGCGTGTGTGAGTGCACACAGGTCTATAAGTCTATGAGGAGTGTGATATTTACAGGAAAAGTCGACCCCTAAAAATGAATATCTTCGACTGAAGTTTTTGGTATTTCTGAAGACTTTCATGAAGACTTTGAAAGTGAAGAAATTGGTGTGTCCGTGAAGACTTGATATTCATGCGAGAAATATGAAGCTTGAAGACTTTCGTGTTCATAGTTTTGTTTTTCTCTTCCTTGAGTCATAGGAAACACCGTACTGTTAAAGGGGGTCGAGGAAATACTAAGGAAAAATTTCCATGTGATGCTCAACTCAAAATCCTACACCTACCAATCCCTTCGAGTGAAGCCATTGGAAATCTCATACAGTTCAGTCAATTTCTTCAGTGACAGAGACGAAGTTCTTCTGGTCTCTGAGGAATTTGTCCTGACTGAGGAGTTAGGAATTCGCCAGTGCGGATTGCCTACACAGTGAGGAACATGATAGCCCTGAGGATTTTGCTACTCAAAATTCCGACCGTTGCTGTGCTATGTGCCAGCTGCCTCAAAATATATATCCACCTAACGGTCATATCATTGAAGGGCATTTATGTCTTATCATGTCGGGCTGCTCCCTAGGCTATAAATAGCCGCCCCCTACAACCACTAGCTGGTTGGCTGCTCCAAGAGAAACTGACACTTGTCATTTGAGAGCAACCCATCCTCCGAGGACTTTGAGCGAAAATCATCAAGTGAGGAAAAACCAAAAACCCAAAACCCAAACACCTACAAACCCCACGTGATTGAGCATCACTGAAGAGATTGATCTTGAGTGGATCCAACGCTTGTTACCTTTGAAGAATGTGCTTCTTCCAAACGGTTAGGCGTCATGGTCTAGAGCATCCAAGAGGAATTGTGGATCGTCGAGTGACCAAGTTTGTGAAGGTTTGGAAGTCGCCTGAAGACTTACCACGAGTGATTGGACGAGGTCTGTGTGACCTTAGTTCAAGGAGAATACGGTGAGGACTGGGTGTCTTGGACTAAGGGTCCTTGACTGGGTGTCTGGGACTGTGTGTCCTCGAGTTTAAATACTCAGCCGCTCCAACCAGACGTACAACCGAGACAGAAGTTGGAACTGGTCTACCAAATCATTGTCTTCACCGAGATTATTGGTTCTATTTCCTCAACTCTTTCATTTCCTCATAACTGTGTTGTATGTTTGTTCATATCTGTGTTTAAAGACTTTGATTGAAGACTTTCTCAATTTCCTCAGTTCAATTTCTTCAGTCTGTTTGTCTTCATCCTGTGTTATCCTGTGATTACGCTTCCTGTACTCTGTGTCTGTCTTCATTTCATCATGATGACTGTGCTTGTATTCTGTTGTGTTTACTTTTGAGTACTTATTCCGCTGCTAGTAGTTCTTCGCTAAGGAATTTCCTCACCGGCAAATTCCTTAGTGAAGAATTTCATAAAAATCGCCTATTCACCCCCCTCTCGTCGATATAACGCACTTTCAATTGGTATCAGAGCAAGGTACTCCCTTGTTCTGTGTGATTTTGGTTTAACCACCTGGAGTTTTAGTTATGTCGACTGCAGGTATGATCAAGGTATCTGCTGGGTGTCCTACCTTCGATGGGACGGACTACCCCTACTGGAAGAATAAGATGTGAATGCATCTTGAAGAAATTGATAACGATCTCTGGTATGTTGTGGAAAATGGTGTTCCCTCAGTCACACCTTCTCTGAATGCTGCCGATGTGAAGAGATTCAAGCAACTCGACTCTCAAGCGAAGAATATCATATGTGGCCATCTGAGCAAAGGACAGTATGGCAGAGTGAGTGCTTTGGAAACAGCGAAGCTTATCTGGGACAGGTTGTCCAAAGTGAATGAAGGAGTCTCAACTCAGCGTGACTCTTGAGTTGATGTTCTTCGCAATCTCTTCAACCGCTTAAAAAGACTCGACAATGAAAATGTTCAACAGACCTTCGATCGCCTCACTGACATCTCAAATGAGCTTCAAGCACTTGGTGCCACTGACATCACTGACCATGAGGTGGTGAAGAAATTGCTGAGATCGCTTGATTCCTCATTTGACACTCTGGCATTGATGATACAAGAACGTGATGATTACAAGTCACTTGATCCCGCTGATATTCTCGAGAGGCTAAATACTCATGAGTTCCAACTTGCTGAAAAGAGAGATCTCTATGGTTCAAGCTATGGCAGAACACGTGCACTGAAGGCCAAGGCAGTATCTGAGTCCGAAGATGAAGACTCTAGTAGCAGCCTTGGTGATCCTGAAGAACTGAGCCATGATCTGGCTCTGCTAGTGAAGAAGTTCCAAAAGTTTTCAAGACGTGGTCGCCTTGGAAGATCCTGAAGGAGCAATGATTCCTCATCCAGTGACTACAAGAAGAGGCTCTGTCACAAATGCAAGAAACCTGGACATTTCATTCAAGATTGTCCTCAGTGGGAAAAGGAATCAAAGAAGAAGAAATACAAGGATTACAGTTCTGATGATGCGAAGAAAAAGAAGAAATCCACAAAATCCTCATCAACAAAATCCTCCAAGCCTTCATATCACAAGAAGAGCATCTCCAAGAAGGCCAGGGCATTCATTGGCAAGGAAATGGACTCTGAGGCTGAATCTAAAGAAAATGAGGAAGAGGAGTCATCCGAGGAGTCCGAATCCGGAGTGGCGAGCCTTGCTCTCGCTACTGCATTCGTCAGCAAGTCTATCTTCAACACTGAAGAAAATGACCTCACCGACAAGGCTGATGAAGGCGATGATGACTACGCTCCCACCTATTGCTTCATGGCAAAGGGTGCCAAGGTACTCAAATATACCTCCTCTGAATCAAGTAATAATGAATCTGATGAAAACCTTAAACCCAGCTATTCTAAACTTGCTAAGATTGCTATAAAACAACAAAGGGCTTTAGAAAAGGTTCAAAACATGCTAAATAAAAGTGATGATATGTTGGGTGAAGAAATGGATCGCACTGAAATTTTGACTGAAAATCTTCAGAGACTTCAGTCCAAGCTTGACAAACTTCAAAGTCATCATAACACTCTCTTATCGGATCATGAGAAGCTTTCTTATGAATTTCTTCAAAGAAAGAAAGACCTTGAGAAGCTAAGAGTGAGTTATGAAGATCTTCAGAAGGAGCGCGATTCATTACTTGCTCAACAAATCAGCGCTTCTCAGGAAGAATTTGTTCCACCATGCTTGAAGTGCATTGAACGTGAATCTGCTAATTCTTCACCTGAATGTTCAAATGCTGCTAATGTTTCAAATTCTTCACATGCCTCTGCTATCACTAATTCCTCATCTGAGGACATTGCTAGTATCACTGACAATGCAGGGCTGAAGGA
Source organism: Triticum urartu (assembly GCF_056163025.1). NCBI lineage: Eukaryota > Viridiplantae > Streptophyta > Magnoliopsida > Poales > Poaceae > Triticum > Triticum urartu. The sequence goes on from NC_141875.1 coordinate 565,365,332, forward strand.
ATTGTACACAACAGGAATGTACAAAAGCCTCAAAGGGCATCAGGCTCTTTGTGATGTGCTTAAAAAGCAGATCCTCAACAGGAACCCTAGGAAAGAGGGTATCGCCTTTGAGAGGAAACTCAATGCTGATGGTACATATTGGAAGCCTGAGCAGTACCCCAAAACTACATGGGTTGCTGCAAAGGGACCTCCAGTTGATCCATCTAACTTATCTGGATTTGCATGTGAATCTCCTCATTCTGATGATGAGTCAATTGACTCCAACTATAAGCTATTCAAAAATCAGAATGTTGAAGTATTTGCTAGATATGTTGGCACTAACTGCAGGAACGGCTCCCCTATGCAAAAAAATATGGGTTCCCAAAAGATGTCTTGAAAATCTTCAGGTAAATTTCATCATGACACCACCTGTGAAGAACAGGAACCCCAGATCAAATTCTTCATATGGACCAAATTCCTCATATGGATCAAAGTCCTCACATGAACATCATCATGCTAATCCGTCTGTTTCGCAGGGAAGATCTAAGGATTATGGATATGTGCATTATTCTTCAAATCATTATGTCCATAAGTCCTCGAAGAATTTCTCTGCTTACTCTTATGCTTACTCTAACCCCTCTTATGTGAAACAAAATGGACTGGCTTCTATGCCATCCTTTTCGTATGGAGCTCGCAGAATGATGAACTCTTTGCCACCCCTTCAGATGTGGGTGGTGAAGAAAAAGAACTAATCTCTTCTGCAGGGTCAGGTCTCCAGACGCACATAATCGTCTGAAGAATTTGCTGGAGACCTGAGCATGCCTGACAGGACGCAGGCTAATCATGAAGAAATGAACTTTCATTTCTCACGTCCTCATATTGCTTTATCAGTTCTTTTACTTGATGAAATTGATCTCATGAATTGATGTCATATTCTTCATTAATGAAGTATATGAGTTTGTAAACTGCACTAATTCATCTGCAGGATGATCAACCCAAAGCCACTGAGTGGGTCCTCGATAGTGGATGTACAAACCACATGACTGGTGACAAGAATCTATTGATGGATGCTCCATTATCTCCGTCGTATTTGAAGCATATCATCTTTGCTGACAAAGGCAAAAGTCAGGTATTGGGTCTAGGTAAGGTTGCGATTACAAAGGATCGACACATGGACAAAGTCATGCTTGTTGAGTCCTTAGGATACAACCTTATGTCTGTCTCAATGCTTTGTGATCTTGATATGGTTGTTGTCTTCGGCAAGTACCGTTGTGTTGTGGTTATGGAAGCTGACAATTCCAAAGTCTTCGAAGGCTTTAGGAGAGGAGACCTGTATATTGTTGATTTCTCTACAGGACCACAACCAGCCGTGTGCTTACTTGCAAAAGCTTCAGAAGGCTGGCTCTGGCATCGACGACTTGGTCATGCAGGCATGAGGAATTTGCACATGCTTGCGAAGAAGAAGCATGTCATTGGCATCGAGAATTTCAAATTCCTCAAGGATCACCTATGCGGAGCCTGTGAAGCTGGGAAGATGACCAAGGCCAAGCATCCAGCGAAGACTATCATGACCACCACTCGCCCATTTGAATTGCTTCACATGGATCTCTTTGGTCCTTATCATTATTCTGCTATCTCAAATGAAGCATCTCAATATGGCTTCGTTATTGTTGATGATTATTCTCGCTACACATGGGTACACCTTGTTACTTACAAACATGAAGTGCAGGAAGTCTTCAAACGATTCTCCTCGAGGGCTTCAACCAACTTTGGTGTGAAGATCAAGCACATCAGAAGTGACAATGGCACTGAGTTCAAGAATTCTGGTCTCGATGACTATCTTGATGAACTTGGTATCACTCATGAGTTATCTGCTACTTACACTCCTCAGCAGAATGGCGTCGTGGAGCGCAAGAACAGGACTCTTGCTGAGATGGCTCACACTATGCTTGATGAATACAAAACGCCTCATCGTTTCTGGACTGAGGCAATTGATACTGCGTGCCACATCATCAACAGAGTATATCTTCACAAATTCTTCAAAAAGACTGCCTATGAACTCCTCACTGATAAGAAACCCAATGTAAGTTATTTCAAAGTCTTCGGTGCTAAATGTTGGATTAGAGATCCTCATCACAACTCAAAATTTGCACCGAAAGCACATGAAGGTTTTATGCTTGGTTACGGAAAGGACTCGCACACCTACAGAGTCTTCAACAACGTTCTTCACAAAGTTGTTGAAACTGTAGATGTGCGGTTCGATGAAACTAATGGCTCGCAAAGAGAGCACCTACCTACTGTGATAGATGAACCAACACCTGAGGAAACTATCAAGTTCAAGGCTACTGAGGATGTCATTCCTACTGAAGAATCTGCTGAAGAATTCATTCCAGAACATGAAGAACGTCGAGCTAATGCACCTGAAGAAAATGCTGAAGAAAATGGTGCTGAAGAAAACGCTGATCAAATTCTTCAACAACAACCAGCTCATCCTCGCATTGCAAAAGAAGTGCAAATTGAAAAGATCATCAATGACATCAAAGCGCCAGGTCCTCTCACATGCTCAAAAGCTTCACATTTGTCTAACTTTTGTGGGTAGTATGCTTTTGTCTCTATTACAGAGCCCACTAAGGTAGATGAAGCATTTCTGGAGCCTGAGGATTCAGGCCATGCAAGAAGAATTACATCAGTTCGAGCTCAACAATGTCTGGGAACTGGTCAAACGTCCAGATCCTCGCAAGCACAATATCATCGGCACAAAGTGGATCTACCGCAACAAGCAAGATGAAAATGGCCTTGTGGTGAGGAATAAGGCACGGCTTGTAGCTCAAGGCTACACACAGGTTGAAGGAATTGATTTCGATAAAACTTTTGCACCTGTTGCTAGACTTGAGGCTATTCGCATATTACTTGCTTATGCTAACCATCATGATATCACTCTATATCAAATGGATGTGAAAAGTGCATTCCTCAATGGTAAGCTTGAGGAAGAAGTATATGTTGCTCAACCCCCAGGTTTTGAAGATCCAAAGAATCCTGACAAAGTCTTGAGACTCAACAAGGCCCTCTATGGCCTCAAGCAGGCCCCACGGGCTTGGTATGATACTTTGAAGGAACTCTTCATGAAGAAAGGCTTCAAACCCGGTTCACTCGACCCTACTTTTTTCACTAAATCTTATGATGGTGAATTGTTTGTGTGCCAAGTATATGTTGATGATATTATCTTTGGCTGTACTGACCAACGTTATAGTGATGAATTTGCCTATATGATGAGTGAATAATATCAAATGTCTAGTATGGGAGAGTTGAAATTCTTCTTAGGTCTTCAAATTCGTCAACAACACAATGGCATATTCATATCTCAGGAGAAATACCTCAAGGATGCACTGTGGAAATTCGGCATGCAAGATTGCAAAGGCGTCAAAATTCCTATGCCTACAAATGGCCATCTATGCACTGATGAAAATGGTATTGACTTCGATCATAAGGTATACCGCTCCATGATAGGTTCCTTATTATACTTATGTGCATCTAGGCCAGATATAATGCTTAGTGTTTGCATGTGTGCCCGATTTCAAGCTACACCGAAGGAATCACACCATAAGGCTGTGAAGCATATTCTTCGATATCTAGCTCACACACCAACACTTGGATTATGGTACCCCAAGGGCTCGGCTTTTGATCTTGTTGGATATTCTAACTCTGACTATGCTGGTGATCGTGTGGATCACAAGTCAACATCTGGTACATGTCATTTCCTCGAACGATCCTTGTTCTGTTGGTCCTCAAAGAAACAGAACTGCGTATCACTATCTACTTCTGAAGCTGAGTACATTGCCGTTGGTTCTTGCTGTGCCCAATTGCTATGGATGAAGCAAACTCTCAAGGACTATGGCGTCAACATGAAGAATGTGCCTCTCTTCTGTGACAATGAGAGTGCCATCAAGATTGCTCACAACCCAGTTCAGCACTCGAAGACAAAGCACATTCAAATTCGTCATCATTTTCTTCATGATCATGTGTTGAAGGGCGACATTTCTATTGATCATGTGAAGACTGAAGAACAGCTAGCCGATATCTTCACAAAGCCCTTGGATGAGAAGAGATTTAGCAAGTTGCGGTGTGAGCTAAATATCCTAGAATCTTCGAATGTTCTTTGAAAAGGACACTCATCCTAACACTTATGCAAAATTGATGACTTAGATGTGCAACACATGAAGAAACGTTTTACTTCAATCAAATGAAGAATAACACTCTTAGTGTGAAGAAATTAACGAAGAATTTGATTCTCAGAACCCTACGATCATTGTACGCGGTGTCTGAAATCATCATTCTTATACGGTGGGTCACACCACCACCAAAAGTTGAAATTCCTCAAATTATTCATATTCTTCAACTTTGCATAGTCTTCACTGGTTCCGTCGTTTTTCTTCATTGGCTATATATATATATATGAGTTTATGTCCTCTACAGCATTCACTTATTGCTATTTCTTCAAGTTGGTTCTCTACTAAGTGAATGTGATCGGACCCTTCCCCTATATGCTATACTCAATCCAATCTGTTCACAAATTCTTCATGTGTGTTCTATTTGAAACTCGTTCAAAATCTTCACTGTGTCCTTGCCAGCTGAAGAAATTGCGAACGGAACTTTAAAATCTATCTTATCTAAATTTTCGGCTTTGCCGCTCAAACCGTTCCGCATCCCACGATACACTTATCCACTCACCCATGATCTAACACAATCTCCACCTCTCACTACGTGGGTGACACATGTCATGCGAATGAGAAGGGTCTGGGGCACGTTCGTCCAATTTCTTCGGGCGAGCAGTTTTTCACCGTGGCTATAAATACCCCTCCTTTCCTTCCTCACTTCTTTTACTCCGCTCAACCTCTCTCTCCAGCTCGAGCTTCTCAAACCCTAGCGCCGCCGCTACTTCATCACCGCCAATGAGGAAGAGCCTCACTGCCTCGACCTTGTCGCCGACGTACTCGCGCCGACCGCGGACATCTTCACTCCGCCGCCGCCATAGCCGTCTTCCTCCGCCAAGTTAGGGCGTGGAAGATCTGCACAGACGAACTTCACATCTCCTCACTCCAGTTCGTCGTGTTCTTCGTCCAGGGTAAATAAAAGTTACTTTTACTGCCCTCGTTGATTCGAATGATTATCTACAAAATCTTCAAAAGTGTTTTTCTTCATATCTTCACACATTGAACACCTCACAAAGTCATCTGTTCTTGATTCGTTTCTCTAAGCATCATTTTTCTTCAAGATTCCTCAATTGTGTGGATCTTCGATCTATAAAACTCTGGAACCTAAGACAAAGAACGCTTAGTGAAAATCTTCAAGACTCATCTGGTCAAATTCCTCAAACTTGTTCTTTTTGAAAAACCTTCTGAGAACGCATATGACCTCTCCAAATTCCTCGCAACTATACTCTGTTCACAGGTACACATGTGAGCTGCTGAATCACTAGGTTCTCATCAACTTAACTCATTTGCAGCGTTCCTCGAAGAAAAGTTGCATACTTCTTCAGAGAATTCAATTGTTCAAATTCCTCAACTGAAGAAAATGGCTGATGGTAAAAGGCCACAGAAGGGAGGAAAGAGGCCTGAGGTAAATACAGTGTTTGAAATCCCTCGGGACATATATGCTGGGTACTGCACACCTCCTGAGGAAACCAAGAATGAGTGCAAAGTGCACATTCAGAAGATAGAGAGGAGATGGGCAAGAGAATGGAGGGAGTATAGATATGTCACTCCTAAGTACATGAAGAAATTCGCACTCAATCCTCCATGCCCAAGAGCACCACTGGCACCTGGCCAAATTGCTGATCCCACCAGCCTCAAGCGAGGTGAGGACTATCCTGATGAATGGGTTGAGCACCAAGGCAAGTTGGCTAAGCAAGCCAGAGAAGCAGTGAGGAAATTTAATGAAGACTCTGCCGCTGCTGCCTCTGCTGAGGTCCTTGCTGTCAAGCCAAAGAAGGCTATGTCAAAGAAGCCTGCGCACAAGCCAAGTGCTTCCTCAGCAATGCCCTCACGGCCAGAATCATCAAAGCCCTCACGGCCAATTACTCATGCTGCTCCTGTTCCTCCAAAGTCCTCAGCTGGCCCCTCACTGCTGAAGGCAAAGGCCACTGCTGGACGAGGTCCACGCCCAAGTCCTCAAAAGAAGCAAGTCGCTTTCCAAGTGCCGTATGATGAAGACGAAGCTGATGATGATGAACTTGCAGAAATCATCAGAGACAGGCAAGTCAGGGCCGCTAGAGCCAAAGGATCAGAGGTGCCACTGCTTTTGGATCCCAAGCTGATCCTCGACTACATTGAGGATTGGCACAAGGACCCCAACACTCCCTTGCCTGACTTCAAGCTGACTCCTGGCCAAAGTCACATGCTGACCCACTTCATTCAAGAAGAAAAGTGGAAATTTGAGAAGGCCAGGCAGATCAAGAAAGCGCAGTACAAGAAGGAGAAATTTCTGAAGAACAACGTTGTCACTATGACAACTGATGAACTTGTAAAAATCCAATCTGAAATCAAAACCCTCAGCGATGACTTCAAAGCCTACTATGCTGATTGGCAAGGAGCCAAAGTTAGATTTGTAAAGATAACTCAACAGTTCACTTCAAATGTTGCTGCCCCAACGCAACAGGAAATTCCTCAGGCTGAAGCATCTGCTCAGTCGACTGAAGAACATGCCAGCACCGCTGATGAAAATCAGGCTGCTGAAGAAAATGTGAGTTCCAGGGCTGATGACTGCACTCCAGCCGCTGAAGAAATTGCCAGGGCATCCACTAGTGATGCGCCTGAAGAAACTGAAGAAATCAGGGCAACTGCATCAGTTGTGCCTGAAGAAAATCAACCAGACTCCTCTGGTCCTCCTACGCCAACACCAACTCCAATCCTTCCATCTGCATCAGATGTGAAGAAGACCAAGGCTGCAGAGCATGCTGTAGTGAAGAAAAGGAAAGCATCAGCTGCTTCAGATTCTTCAACTCCGAAGAAAATGAAGCCTATGACAAGTTCATTTGCACATCCGATTGATGTTGTTCCCATCTCAACCAGGCCATCAAAGGACCTTGTTCTTTTTGATGAAGAATATGTGATCCTCAGTGGATCTGATGAAGAAACTCCTTCTGCTGCTTCGTCTGAACCGTTGGATGAAGAAATTGAAGTGGATACGATCCCTTCAACACCTATCATCTCCTCGCCTATGCCCCAGTTCACAGCTGAAGAGGCTGGCTTTGAAGAAATGGAAGATGAAGATGTGGAGATTGGCTGCTCCACACCCGTAATCAGTGATGAATTCTGGGAAAGTCAGCATCCAAACTCTCCAATGTTCACCCCTCTACAGCAAATTCCTTTATCCCCCACACAAACTGTTCACATGGGCTCTGAAGAAACTCATCCCACTGCATCTGTCCATGAGGAAAATCCAGCCACTAGCGCTGAAGAAACTGCTGCTGCTGCACAACCAACGACGCAGACTGCCACTGAGGAGGAACCAGAAATTCCTCAGCCTGAAGAACCTGCGATTGAGATTCCTGGGGTCGTGATGCAACTCACTGACACTCCTCTGCCGAAGCCAAAGGATCCATTTTCACGCAAGCAAAAGTTCAAGGCTGATGATTTCTTCGGCGAGCACGTATTCTTCGAAGATTACAACCCATATGACTCTGCTCGCATTAGGAAGAGGCGTTTTGGGACTGCTAGTCAAGCCAATTTCTATTCCTCAGTGTTGTTCAACAAGGAGAAGATTTTCTACCATGAGCATATTCCTCACGTGGATATGGAATCTCTGTCGTGCTTCGCACCAGTCCTCAGTGTTCTTCACGACGCTGGGCTGCTCAACTTTTGCTCTGACATCTGCGATTGGAATGAAGAACTGATTCTTCAATTCTATGCAACGCTGCACATCACCGGAGATGCTGAAGATGTGAATTCATGGGTGCTGGACTGGATGTCTGAAAACACTCACTACACTGCACCAGCCTCTGAATAGCTTCGTGCTCTACCACTCAGTCCTCCCCTTGAAGAAGCTCACTGCATCTATAGTGAACCTGAGCTCATACATCATTACATGCAGGTGCTGATGAAACCTTTGAAGCCAGGTCAAGCACCAAGAACCAAATTCCTCGTGAAGGAATTATTGCACGTGCCCAGAACTGTCTATCGTATTCTTACGAGGACAATCAGTCCTATCAAAGGTCACGACTCATCTGATGAGGAAATTGTTGGCATCATGAAGAATCTAGTATTCAACATCGTTCATGGCATTCCTGTCAATTATCACAATTTCTTCATGAGGACTATGGCCAATGTTGCACTGTCTCCGTTTGAGCTGAAGCCTTATGCACCTTGGATCATGAGATTCCTCAGAACAAGGTCTTCACTCAACTACAAAGCTGATTTCCAGAATCATCTCAGCTACTTGCCCCCAATTGAAGTCCTCAAGCAGACATATTCCTCAGTTGATGGAAAGGGCAAGGCACCAGCTGTAATTGATGAAGGCATTCGTCCATTGGATGGTCAGTTTCGCAAAGCAGCATCTTATTCCACCAATGATGACTCTGCCACACATGACTCTGCCAATGCTCCCAAGTCCACTCCTCAAGCCACTGCTCCGCGCGTGATGACAGACCGTGAACTTCTACTTAGTCTTCACCAGAAGGTGGATCGAAATCACAAATGGGTTAAGCGTCAGTTTGGTTCACTTCTTCACAACATGACTGCCACACACAATGCAGTGAAGAAAAACCACTACTACCTCCATCAAGTCTTCGGTCGCACCTGGGCAATCCTGTCACATCTGTATGGTGAAGAAGATCTGAAGAACATGGGTCTTAATGAAGATTTTGACTGGTCTGCACCTCCACCGAAGAAATTCAAGAAGGTCAAGGTTCCTTCTCTGGTGGCCAGCTCATATTCTTCATCGCGCGACACTGATGAACATGAAGATTTGGACGACATTGCGGCAGGCCCTACATCAACCAACGACCCCAACAACGCTGGCGCTCCTTCATCACCATGATTCAACTCTTGCACGCATGCTGAATTTCATCAGGCACCATATTTCATCATGCATTTCAAATTCTTCATAGTATATGTTAAATGTGTGTGTGAATTACAAGATATAGGGGGAGATCTCCATGATTCAACTCTTCAAGTGTGCATTGCTTCAAAAGCAAATTCCTCACTATGCACATCTTCAGGGGGAGTTCTTCTATATCTTGCAATCAAATTCCTCAATATCAATATTTACACTTCATAGGTTTATCCCCGTTGAAAACTTAACCTATATTGTCATCAATCACCAAAAAGGGGGAGATTGTAAGTGCATCTAGTGCCCCTTAGTGATTTTGGTGTATTGAAGACTTATAGGTTAAGGGACTAATGCGTGTGTGAGTGCACACAGGTCTATAAGTCTATGAGGAGTGTGATATTTACAGGAAAAGTCGACCCCTAAAAATGAATATCTTCGACTGAAGTTTTTGGTATTTCTGAAGACTTTCATGAAGACTTTGAAAGTGAAGAAATTGGTGTGTCCGTGAAGACTTGATATTCATGCGAGAAATATGAAGCTTGAAGACTTTCGTGTTCATAGTTTTGTTTTTCTCTTCCTTGAGTCATAGGAAACACCGTACTGTTAAAGGGGGTCGAGGAAATACTAAGGAAAAATTTCCATGTGATGCTCAACTCAAAATCCTACACCTACCAATCCCTTCGAGTGAAGCCATTGGAAATCTCATACAGTTCAGTCAATTTCTTCAGTGACAGAGACGAAGTTCTTCTGGTCTCTGAGGAATTTGTCCTGACTGAGGAGTTAGGAATTCGCCAGTGCGGATTGCCTACACAGTGAGGAACATGATAGCCCTGAGGATTTTGCTACTCAAAATTCCGACCGTTGCTGTGCTATGCGCCGGCTGCCCCAAAATATCTATCCACCTAACGATCATATCATTGAAGGGCATTTATGTCTTATCATGTCAGGCTGCTCCCTAGGCTATAAATAGCCGCCCCCTACAACCACTAGCTGGCTGGCTTCTCCGAGAGAAACTGACACTTGTCATTTGAGAGCAACCCATCCTCCGAGGACTTTGAGCGAAAACATCAAGTGAGGAAAAACCAAAAACCCAAAACCCAAACACCTACAAACCCCAGGTGATTGAGCATCATTGAAGAGATTGATCATGAGTGGATCCGACGCTTGTTACCTTTGAAGACTATGCTTCTTCCAGACGGTTAGGCGCCATGGTCTAGAGCATCCAAGAGGAATTGTGGATCGTCGAGTGACCAAGTTTGTGAAGGTTTGGAAGTCGCCTGAAGACTTACCACGAGTGATTGGACGAGGTCTGTGTGACCTTAGTTCAAGGAGAATACGGTGAGGACTGGGTGTCTTGGACTAAGTGTCCTTGACTGGGTGTCCGGGAGTGTGTGTCCTCGAGTTTAAATACTCAGCCGCTCCAACCAGACGTACAACTGAGACAGCAGTTGGAACTGGTCTACCAAATCATTGTCTTCACCGAGCTTATTGGTTCTATTTCCTCATAACTGTGTTGTCTGTTTGTTCATATCTGTGTTTGAAGACTTTGACTGAAGACTTTCTCAATTTTCTCAGTTCAATTTCTTCAGTCTGTTTGTCTTCATCCTGTGTTATCCTGTGATTACTCTTCCTGTAATCTGTGCCTGTCTTCATTTCATCATGATGACTATGCTTGTATTCAGTTGTGTTTACTTTTGAGTACTTATTCCGCTGCTAGTAGTTCTTCGCTAAGGAATTTCCTCACTGGCAAATTCCTCAGTGAAGAATTTCGTAAAAATCGCCTATTCACCCCCCTCTAGTCGATATAAGGCACTTTCAGTATCTCCCTTTGAGGGAGTAAATCCAAGTGATTGTAACTTAGAGGAGAGCCGAGTGTACCAAGCTCTAGGTGCTTGTTTTAGTCCATACAGTGCCTTATCAAGTTTGCAAATATGACGTGGTGCATTTGGATTCTCATACCTAGGAGGTTGCCTCATGAACACTTCCTCTTCCAGAACACCATGCAAGAACGCGTCCTTTACATCTAGTTGTCTTATGCACCAACCTCTAGATACTGCAACTGAAAGAATCAATCTAATAGTAGCAGCTTTTACCACTGGACTAAATGTATCCTCATAGTCAATCTCATACCTCTGTTTAAATCCTTTAGCAACTAGACGTGCCTTGTATCTGTCAATGGTGCCATCAGATTTCCTCTTTACCTTATAGACCCACTTGCAGTCAATTACATTTGTGCCTCTGACTGGTGGAACTAGACGCCAAGTTTTGTTCTTCATTAAAGCAGCATACTCTTCATCCATTGCCTCCCTCCAATGAGGTTCACCCAATGCTTCTCCAAAAATTTGTGGTTCACCTGTTGCACAAAACGAGCCCCAACGTACACAACCATCTTTATATATTTTAGGTTTAACAATACCACTTTGTGACCTGGTGTTGGAGAGCACAGGAGGTGGCGGAGCTGGTCGTTCAAGTTGTTGTAGAAGACGATTTGAAGAAGATGGCACGGCTGCACCGGAATCATCCGCAGAAGATCCCAGAGAGAGCTCCTGTAGCGGATCCAGATCGGGAGACGGGATCGCCTCTCGAGAACTGCCACTTGGCGCGCCTGGGTTGGCATGCAGCATCCTGTCGGGCGCGTTCCCGCCCACATGACGTGGACTCCGCTCGTCCACATCCGGGAGCCGACCACCCGCACGTGGGAGTGGGCCACCAGGCCCCGTCGAGGCTGGCTGTCGGGCGACGCGACGGACCGCGGGCCCGCTGCGTGACCCAGACTGGTCTGCCGCCAAATCAGGAGATGGCGCGGATCCCGCCGGGGATTCTCCTGCGCCTGCGCCAACTGACGCATCTGGCGCCACGGATCTCGAGCGATTCGCCCCGGGATTGACGTCTGGATTTTCTGCAGCCTCCTCTGTCGTTTCTGCATGCATAAAATCATACGAATTCTGTCCAAAATCTTCTCCGTTTTCCTGCATACTTGCATCAAGGTTTTGATCAAAGGTATTATTAGACATAGACATGTGGTCAGCAGCATCTACTACTCCCCCTTGATCAAAACAAGGTGATGGCAGAAGATGAACTGGTAAAAGAGTGAGCTCTTTGTGTAGTTGAGCACCAGCATTGAGATGGAGTGTGGCGAAAGGAAACACATGTTCATCAAAGACAACGTCCCTAGAAATATAGACACGACCAGAGGCTACATCGAGGCACTTGTATCCCTTGTGTAGGCTGCTATACCCCAAGAAGACACATTGTTTTGACCTAAATTCAAGTTTGTGCTTATTGAAAGGACGCAGATTAGGCCAAACGGCACACCCAAAGATGCGGAGAAAGGTATAGTCAGGTTTCTTGCCAAAGAGACGTTCAAGTGGCGTTTGGTTTTTGATAACCCTACTAGGACACGGTTGATAAGATACACAGTGGTAAGAAACGCCTCGTCCCAAAATTTTAAGGGCATAAAGGCATGGGCAAGAAGGGACAGACCAACTTCCACAATATGCCGGTGCTTCCATTCTGCAGATCCATTCTGCTGGTGAGCATGTGGACATGAGACGTAATGAGTGATGCCAATGCGTTCAAAAAAGGAATTGAGTTTTTGATACTCACCCCCCCCCCAATTCGTTTGCATAGCAAGAATTTTGCGATCAAAGAGACGTTCAACATGCTGTTGAAAGAGATGAAATTTCTCAAACACGTCAGACTTATTTTTGAGCAAATAAATCCAACTAAACTTGCTAAAATCATCAATAAAGCTCACATAATATTTGTGTCTGCCTACAGAGACGGGTCCAGGACCCCATACATCCGAAAAAATAAGCTCTAAAGGAGCTTTTGACACACTAAAAGACTTAGGATAGGGAAGTTGATGGCTCTTGGCCATCTGACAAGCATCACAAACCAGCAAATGATCTTGTTTATTTGACACAGGAAGACTAAAATCTCGAAGAATTTTCTGAACCACCGGTAATGCAGGATGTCCTAAGCGCTTGTGCCACCGTGAAGTAGATGGTTTGATCACACTTAGAACTTGTGGAGAAGGAGCATCTTGTCGGCCAGAAATAGGAAACAAGCCACCCCTACTCTCGTTTTGAAGAATGGTCCTCCGAGTGGCCCGATCCTTAACAAAAAAGGTTTCAGGGTAAATCTCAAGAAAAGCATGATTATCTTTGATGAGTTGATAGGCAGAAAGTAAAATTTTGTCGGCATGCGGACAGTGAAGTATGTTCTTGAGATCTAAGGAGCCATGAGGAGTAGATAGAACTGAATGACCGACATGTGCAATGTCCATACCTTGACCACTTGCGGTGTGGATTTGCTCCGAGCCGGTGTAACGGTCATGAACAGCAAGCTTCTCCAGCTCACCGGTCACGTGGTTGGTTGCGCCGGAGTCGAGATACTAGTTGGTATCAACTCCATAGGAGTGGACGGTGTTGGCAGAACGGTTCCCACCGCCGCCACCACCACCTCCACCACCAGCAGGGTTACGCACATTGTTGTTGAAGTTGCGGTCGTCGCGCTTCTTGCAGCGCCACGCACCATGCCCCTTGTTCTTGCAGATTTGACACTTCTCGCGGTCACCGTGGTCACCGCGATCACCACCCTGGCGAGGCGCTCTGCCAGAGCCGCCACCACCAGAGTAGTTGTCGAAGAAGCAGGCGCCCGTGTTGTTGTTGTTGTTGTAGCCACGGGAGCCGCTGTTGCTGCCGCCACGAGAGCCTCCCTAGTTGGAGTTGCCACGGCCTCCGCCTTTTGTAGCAATGTTGGCGGAGTAGGCGGAGGTCTGGGCGGTGATGCGTGACTCAGCATCAAGCAGCAGCGAGAATAACTCGCCTAGGCCGATGGGCTGGTCGGTGATGGTGCGTGTAGAGACGGCGGAGACGAACCCGCTGTACTCCGCCTCGTGCATGAGCCCCTGGATGATGTGAGAGACAACATCATCTTCATCCAGAGGCCTCCTGGCGGCTGCAAGTTCGTCAGTGAGCCCCTTCATCTTGGTGAAGTAGGCAGCCACCGTCATGTCGCCCTTCTTGGTGTGGCCGATCTGATCGCGAAGCTGGATGATGTGGGCGCAGGATTGTGAGGAGAAGCTCTGGAGAAGAGCGCTCAAGGTGGCGGCGGCCGTCGTGCAGTTGCTGACCTGCAGGAGCACTTCGCGAGAAAGGGAAGCGATCAAAAACAAGAGCACCTGCTGGTCCTGGGTAACCCAGATGGCGTGCTCTGGGTTGGCGGCGACGGTGACCTCCTTCTTGCCGATGACGTCCCTCTCCGTGCGGATCTCGGCGTCGGGTTCCTTCTGGGAACCGTCCAGGAACCCCATCATGCCCGCCGTGCGAACATGTGGTAGTACCTGCGCCCTCCAGACAAGGAAATTCTCACGGTTCAGCATTTCCGTGATGGTATGGCCGAGGGAAGTGAGGGAGGGTCCGGCCATGGCGGAGGAGGACGATGAGGACATCTAGATGCATGGAAGGGTTATGCTCTGATACCATGTAGAAAACTAGGCTTAAGCGTATGCAAAGCTGCAGGAACGCGTGCATGTTAGTATTGGGCTCAAGACCAAGAGATTACAAGGGTTGGTTAGGCTAGGATTGATCTCCAAGTAATCTAACAAACTATGGGATCATATCTCTAAGCCTAACTGTCATGGATATGAGACACGGGTATCCTCATGGAGATAGGTCGCGGCCCATCATGGGAGGTGGCCCAACAGGCTGACTTAAACAGTTTGAATAAGACCTGGATTGCTATCTATCTTGTAATAGAAAAGAGACTAGTCCTAATCCTATTAGGACTCTACATGTAAGCCGGCCCATTCAACTTATATAAGGAGGGGCAAGGCTCCCCAAGAGGGACAAGGGAGAAGCTACAAGCAAGAAGAAACAATCTTAGGGCTAGACACAAAGAGCAGAGCCAGTTTACGGCGACTCCCTCATAATCATAATGAGACCTAGCCACAAACAGCATGTAAGGTTATTATCGGATGATGTTTCCCGGGGCCCGAAGCTGTCTAAATCCTTGTCTTACGTGTTGATCCACCCTGCGTCTCTCGTCCCGCTCAACCCCTCTCAAGCTACCACATAGATGCGTTGGCCTCGTGACTAAGTCCTGACACTAAAGACATCCGCCGTGACAAAACCACGACACTAACCATATTACAACAACCATACTCACGCACACGTCACAATACAATGTTTAACATTCTCTTCGTCATAACCGTTGTTGCCACTGATCCTCATGCAGTAATATATACAGTACTTCTTCCTTTCCTCCTATAAGTATTTTCTCTTTGGTGTCTTCCTTAGATAGCTGGTGATCTCAACCGTCTTACCAAAATGCTTAGGTGAAAGAGCTGATTGTGGTGGCAGTTGGTGCGACAGTAGTGATGAACATTCTCGTCATAGGATAAGTGGAATCTGTGAGTGGTACAAGTATATATATATTGGGTTCTTTATGTTTTGGCTTCAAGCTGATCACGATTTTACTTATGCTGGCTGAATTTTGTTGTGAGAAGGCCATCGACAGGTGCATCTATGAACCCAGTGCGTACAACAAGATTTGGGTCTATCTGCTGGCTACACCACTGGGTGCTATTGCTGGAGCTGGATCTGTAAGTGCATCTAGTGCCACCCCTAGTTGGTTTTGGAGTATTGACGACAAACCTGGTTGAGGGACTAATGTGTTAGTGAGAATTACAGGAAAACACAGGTAGAAGTCCCTCATCGATTCGGTTTTACTACCAGAGATGACCCCTAAAAATGTATGAAGACATTGAAGACAAAGGTGGTATATGAAGATATTCACTTTGAAGACTATGACAAAAGAAGACACGTTATGAAGCCTATGGAGCTCGAAGACTTAGATCTTTCGTAGTTCCTTTTATTTTGTGTTGAGTCATAGGAACCACCGTACTGTTAAGTGGGGTCCAGGAGAACCAGTCAGAATGACTGAAGTGATGCCTAAATCAAAAACCTATGTCTTCGGGTGAAGACAATGAGAGCGAATCTTGTCCAGAGCCGGACAAGTCAGCTTTACTTGTAGCCCAAGTAAAGTTGCCATGAGAGTTCGAAATCTGACCGTTGAGACACGTGTCAGTTCCTTAGTGACCCAGGGTCATTTCGGACAAATCAGGTCGGGTTGCCAAGTGGCTATAAATAGCCCACCCCCACAACCATAAACGGTTGGCTGCTCAGATTTCAGTGCACGGCTTTTGTCGTTTGAGAGCAAACCACCTCGAAGCCTTTGAGATAAAATTCCTAGTGAGGAGAAAAGCCCTAACCACCCAGAGCCAGAGTAAATTGGGCATCACTTAAGTCTTCTTGTCTGTGTGATCTGAAGACTTATTACACTTGAGGACTGTGAATCCTCCAGACGGTTAGGCGTCGCGTTCAGAGCATCCAAGAGACATTGTGGATTGCCAGTGAATGAAGTCTGTGAAGGTTTGGGAGTCTACCTTGAAGACTTACCAGAGTGATTGGGCGAGGACTAAGTGACCTTAGCTCAAGGAGAATACGGTGAGGACTTGGTGTCCTGAACTGTGTGTTCAGGACTGGGTGTGCGGAACTGTGTGTCCTAAGGTTTAAATTCCTAGCCGCTCCAACCAGACGTACAGTTGTCACAGCAGCTGGAACTGGTCCAACATATCATTGTCTTCAACGAGTCACTGGTTTCATCTTCACCTCCTTCTCTTGCTGTTACTCATTGTGAAGTCATTGCATGCTTGCTTTATCATTTGTCTTCACAACATGAATGCATGATCTGTTTGGCTTCATAACTTCTTCCTACTTGATCCTTATTACACTGAAGCTGTTTGTCACTATGCTTTCACACTATTGAATACATGACCATGGCTGGCCTAGTGTAATCTAACTTCCGCTGCATAGTAATAGGCATAATCTTCACTGTTTGTCTTCATAACTCCCAAGTTTTGAAGACTTTCATAAAAATCGCCTATTCACCCCCCCCCCTCTAGTCGATATAACACACTTTCAATTGGTATCAGAGCAAGGTGCTCCCTTGTTCTGTGTGATTCGGTTTAACCACCTGGAGTTTTAGCTATGTCGACTGCAGGGATAATCAAAGTCTCCACTGCTTGCCCCGTCTTCGATGGAACTGAATATCCCTACTGGAAGAATAAGATGCGAATGCATCTTGAAGCCATTGACGTCGACCTATGGTATGTCATGGAGAACGGCGTTCCCAAGGCTGGAGAAGGTGTCACTGCTGCTGATGTCAAGAAGTTCGCTCAACTGGACTCTACTGCCAAAAATATCATCTGTGGTCATCTGACAAAAGGACAGTATGGTCGTGTGAGTGCCTTGAAGACATCCAAGCTGGTCTGGGACTGGCTCTCCAAGGTCAATGAAGGCGTCTCAACCCAGAGAGATCAAAGAATTAGTGTTCTTCGCAACCTCTTCAACCGCTTCAAGCGAAATGACAATGAGAATGTCCAACACACATTTGACCGACTCACTGACATCACAAATGACCTTCAAGCCCTCGGCGCCACTGAAATCACCAAACATGAAATCGTCAAGACGCTGCTGAGATCACTTGATAGTTCGTTTGACATTCTGGCCCTGATGATTCAAGAACGTCCTGATTTCAAGACACTCGATCCGTCTGACATACTTGAGAGGCTCAACACACATGAGTTTCAGCTTTCTGAGAAAAGAGATATCTACGGTCCAAACTATGGGCGAACTCGCGCCTTGAAGGCAAAAGCTGTCTCTTCATCTGAAGAAGAATCTGACTGCAGTTCTGATGATCCTGAAGACATTGGAAGAGAACTTGCAATGCTAGTGAAGAAGTTCCAAAAATTCACCAAGAAGAAAGTCTTCAGAAAATCTTCACGATCAAGCTCAAGGAATGATGAAGCTTCTGCTCATGACTACAAGAAGAAAACATGTCACAAGTGCAAGAAAACTGGACACTTCATCTCTGAGTGTCCACAGTGGGACAATGAGAACAGAAGGAAGAAGAAGAGCAAGGAATATGATTCTGACGACAAGAAGAAGAAGAAATACTCAAAGTCTTCTTCCAAGTCTTCATCAAAGTCTTCATCACACAAGAAGAGCTCATCTGGCAAGGCACGTGCGTTTGTTGGAAAGGAGATGGATTCAGAGGAGGAGTCCGCATCTGAGGAGGCAGAGGTGGAATCTGAGGAGGAGTCTGATTCTGGCATTGCGAGTTTGGCTACAGCATACGTAGCCAAGTCTATCTTCAACACTGAAGACAATGACTGCATCACCGACACCGACGCAAATGACAAGAACGACTCCACTCCTACCTACTGCTTCATGGCACGCGGTGCCAAGGTAAACACACGCACTACTCGCTATCAAACATCTAGTGACGATGACTCTGAATGTGATTCAAAACCTAGCTACAAAACACTTGCTAAAATTGCAACTGAACAACAGAAAGCTATGGAACATATTCAAAAACTGTTAGACAGAAGCGATGATCTGTTGGGTGCTGAAATGACTCGATCTGAATCCTTAATTGAAGACATAAAAAACCTTCATGTTAAGTATCAGGAACTTGAAGATCGTCATGATACTCTCTCAACAACTCATGAAAAGCTTTCCTATGATTATCTTCAAAGGAAGCAAGAACTTGAAAAATTGAGGGTGGCTCATGAAGATCTTCAAAAGGAAAATGAGTCACTTCGCTCCGAACAGATCAGTCCCGCTCAGGAAGGATTTGAACCACCATGTCTTAAATGCATTGAGCGTGATAATGCTAATTCTGTTGCTGAATGTTCCACTGCTACTGCTGTTGCAATATCTTCAACTGTTGATGTGGTAACTAACCCCTCTGCTGAGGATACCACTGCTATTGCTGATGAGAATGCTAGGTTGAAGACATTGCTTGAAACAGGGATGTACAAAAGTCTTAAAGGACATCAGACATTATGTGATGTCCTCAAGAAGCAGATTCTGAACCGAAACCCTAGGAAAGAGGGTGTTGGATTTGTGAGGAAAATAAATGCAGATGGCTCTTACTGGAAACCTGAGCAGTACCCCAAAACCACATGGGTTGCTGCAAAGGAACCTCCAGCAGATCCATCCAACTTATCTGGCTTCACTTGTGCTAACCCCATTATCATTGATGAATCCTTTGATGCAAACTATAAACTGTTTAAGAATCAGAATGGTGAAGTGTTTGCCAGGTACATTGGTACTAACTGCAGGAATGGACCGCCTATGAAGAAGATCTGGGTTTCCAAAAGTTGTCTGGAAAATCTTCCTGTGAATGTCTTCATGACACCTCACTTGAAGAAGACAAACCTCAGACCAAAGGCTTCATACGGTCCAATGGCTTCATACAGACAGAGGACTCACCTGAGTCAAACTAACGCAAATGTTTTGCAGGGAAACTATACTCAGGCATATGAATATGAGAACGGTTCATCGAACCGTGTTCATGTGACCAAAAATTATTCTGCTTATTCCTATGAGTATTATTGTCCACCCGCTAGACTATTTGTTAAGGCTTCAAAGCCAAAATTCTCATATGCTGCACTTAGACTTATTGCTTCTAAGCCACCCTTGAAGATATGGGTGGTTAAGAAAGCTTAACTCTCTTTTGCAGGGAAAGGTCTCCAGCAGAAAAACAAAATCTTCTGAAGCTATTGCTGGGGACCTTAAAAATCTTGTAGGGCGCAAGATAAAATGCCCAAATGGCATCATTATGTACTTTGTTCCTGAATCGCATGCTACTCTCCCTATTAGTCCTAATCTGGATCTAAGTTTTCATAACCCACTGGTTCGTCAAATGTTTATGCTTCACAATTCTCTTTGTGAAGCCTATCCCCCTAACTGCACTGTAGGGTACAACACCAGCGACTTCAAAGTCTTCAGAATGGATTATTGATAGTGGGTGTACAAATCACATGACTGGCAGAAGAAGCCTTCTTATGGACTCAACATTACGTCCATCCGACAAGAGCCACATCACATTTGCTGACACTGGTAAAAGTAAGGTATTGGGTCTAGGTAGAGTTGCAATCTCAAAGGATCAACACATGGATAAAGTCATGCTTGTTGAATCCCTTGGCTTCAACTTAACGTCTGTCTCAATGCTTTGTGATTTGAATATGATTGTAATGTTTGGAAAATATCGTTGCCTGGTGCTAATGGAATCTGACAAATCTCTAGTGTTTGAAGGGTATCGGAAAGGTGATTTGTACGTGGTAGATTTCTCAGCAGGACCACAACTTGCAGTATGTCTTCTTGCAAAAGCTTCAGAATGCTGGCTTTGGCATCGGAGGCTTGGGCATGCTGGCATGAGAAACCTCCACACCCTTGCAAAGAAGAAGCATCTCATGGGCATCGAGGGCGTCAAGTTCAAGAAAGATCATTTATGCGGTGCCTGTGAAGCAGGGAACATGACAAGGGCAAAACATCCTTCGAAGACAATCATGACTACTACACAACCCTTCGAACTGCTCCACATGGATCTTTTCGGTCCCACTCACTACTCAACCTTTACTACTTCTGCTTGCCTCTATGGCTTCGTCATTGTTGATGATTACTCTAGATATACTTGGGTACACATAATCCTTTACAAGACTGAAGTGCAGGATGTATTCAGACGCTTCGCCAATCAAGCTATGAACAATTTTGGCGCCAAGATAAAGCACATCAGAAGTGACAATGGCACTGAATTCAAGAACACTGGCCTTGATACATATCTTGATACCTTGGGCATCACACATGAATTCTCAGCCCCGTACACGCCACAGCAGAATGGCGTCGTCCGCAAGAACAGAACACTTATTGAAATGGCCAGAACAATGCTAGATGAATACAAGACTCCAAGAAAATTCTGGACTGAAGCCATTGATACTGCATGCCATACAATCAATCGTGTTTATCTTCACAAGCTTCTGAACAAAACATCTTATGAACTCCTAACTGGCAGGAAGCCAAATGTCAGTTACTTCAGAGTATTTGGCGCAAAGTGCTAGATCAAGGACTCACACCACACCTCAAAGTTTGCACCAAAAGCACATGAGGGCTTCATGCTTGGGTATGGAAAGGATTCACACTCCTATAGAGTCTTCAATCTATTCAATTACAAAGTGGTCGAAACAGTGGATGTGCGGTTTGATGAAACAAATGGTTCACAAAGAGAGCAACTGCCAAATGTGCTAGATGAAGTACCAGCTAGTGAATCAACCAAGCTTATGGGAACTGGAGAGATTATGCCTTCTGAAGCTCATCCTGAAGAAGAACTCATCATCTCAGCACCTGATCAACATGAAGACAATGCTCAGCATGAAGACATTCCTCCAAACAACAACGCAGATCAGCAAGAGCAAAGTCTTCGCCCTGTACATCCTCGTGTTGCAAATGAAGTGCAGATTGACAGAATAATTGACAGCATCAATGCACCTGGTCCACTCACTCGTTCAAGGGCAACTCAGCTAGCAAATTTCTGTGGGCACTTCGCATTCGTGTCAATATCAGAACCCAAGAAAGTTGAAGAAGCCTTCATGGAACCTGAATGGATTCAAGCTATGCAAGAAGAGCTTCAACAGTTTGAGCTGAATAATGTATGGGAACTGGTTAAGCATCCTGATCCACGGAAGCACAACATAATAGGCACCAAATGGATATACCGCAACAAGCAAGATAAGCATGGTCAAGTTGTCAGAAACAAAGCTCGTCTTGTTGCTCAAGGATATACTCAAGTGGAGGGCATTGACTTCGATGAAACATTTGCTCCTGTGGCAAGGCTTGAAGCTATACGCATACTGCTGGCATATGCAAATCATCATAACATACTTCTATATCAAATGGATGTGAAAAGTGCCTTTCTCAATGGCAAGATTGAAGAAGAAGTGTATGTTGCACAACCGCCTGGCTTTGAAAATCCAAAACATCCTGATATGGTATACAAGCTCAACAAGGCACTGTATGGCCTCAAACAAGCCCCTAGGGCCTGGTATGACACACTCAAGTACTTTCTGAAGAGCAAAGGCTTCATACCTGGTTCCCTGGATCCCACTCTTTTCACGAAGACATACGATGGTGAACTGTTTGTGTGCCAAATATATGTGGATGACATTATCTTCGGCTGCACCAATCAGAAGTACAGTGAAGAGTTTGGATATATGATGCAAGAGCAATATTAGATGTCCATGATGGGGGAGCTGAAGTTCTTCCTTGGTCTTCAAATACGACAACAGCGCAATGGCATCTTCATATCTCAAGAGAAGTATCTCAAAGATTGCCTGAAGAAGTTCGGTATGCAAGACTGCAAAGGCTTCACAACACCGATGCCAGCCAAACATCATCTAGGTCCTGACGACAATGGTAAAGAGTTCGATCAAAAGGTATACCGCTCCATGATTGGGTCTTTGCTTTATTTATGTGCATCTAGGCCAGATATCATGCTTAGTGTTTGCATGTGTGCTCAATTTCAAGCGGCACCAAAGGAGTCGCATCACTTAGCTGTGAAGCGAATTCTTCGATATTTGGCTCACACCCCAACTCTAGGACTATGGTATCCAAAGGGCTTAGAGTTTGACTTGGTTGGATTTTCGGATGCTGATTATGCTGGTGACAAAGTTGATCGCAAGTCTACATCAGGCACATGTCACTTTCTGGGACGATCACTTGTATGTTGGTCTTCAAAGAAGCAGAACTGTGTATCTCTCTCCACTGCTGAATCTCAATACATTGCTGCTGGATCTTGCTGCGCTCAGCTTCTGTGGATGAAGCAAACACTCAAAGATTATGGCATTCATCTGAAGCAAGTGCCACTTTACTGCGACAACGAAAGCGCCATCAAGATTGCCAACAACCCAGTTCAGCACTCGAAGACAAAGCACATTGAAATTCGTCATCACTTTCTCAGAGATCATGTTGTGAAGGAAGACATTGATATCATACACGCCAACACTGAAGAGCAATTGGCAGATATCTTCACCAAGCCCTTGGATGAGAAGAGGTTTTTCAAGTTACGGTGTGAGCTAAATATCCTGGAATCCTCAAATGTCCTGTGATCAGGCACACATCCTAACACTTATGCATATTGATGACTTAGATGTGCAACACACAAAGTAAAGTATATCTTCAATCAATGAAGACATACATTCTAAGTGTGAATACATTAATGTGGAATTTGACTTCGGAGCGCCACGATAATTGTGCGCCGTGTCTGGGTCTAATGCTTCCTATACGGTGGGTAACGCCACCACCAAACGTTCCATTTTGAAGTGTTTAACTCTTGGCGTTACCTTGCAATATCTTCACATTTGGTTTGGCTTCAAACTCAACATGTCTTCATGATTATCTTCACTACATTGATTATATAGATATATACATACTAGTGTTCTGTCCTCTACAGCATTCACTTATAGCTATGTCTTCTTGGTTGAATCTTTTGAACTAAGTGAATGTGATCGGACCCTAATCTCTCTATGCTTTCTATCTCAAGCTCTATCTCTCCAAGTCATATGCATTTTGTTGAAACTGTCAAATGTCTTCACTGTGTCCTTGTCAGCCGAAGACATAGAGACAACCATAAAAGTCCATTTTTAATGCTCATTCCTCCACATAAGATCCGGAGAAGCAGGAACGACCGCCCGACAATTTAGGCGTGCGTGGGTCGTGGAACAAACCCCAAACTTCCGCTAACTGGCCACGCGTGCCTCAAATGCGAACCGCCAGGGGTACCTGCGTAATAGCACAGTGCCGCCTCTGAGTCTATAAATTCACACTTACCGCGGTCATTATCTCCTTCTTCCATCCTCGCACGAACCCTAGCGCCACCGCTAGCACTCGACGACGCCGGAGACGAAGCGCTTCGCTGCCACAACCTCTCCAACGCCGTCCTCACGCCGACCGCGGACATCGTCCTCTCCGCCGTCGCCGTAGGTGTTTTCCGTCGCCAAGTTAGGGCACGGAGGACTGAACTGCTCGGCATCAACTTCCTTCCGTCTAGCAGTTCCAGTGTGGTAAATAAAACTTCTTTTTACAGCCTCTTTTGATCTCATGGTTCTGTCACTTTCTACCATAAGAAGTTTCTCTTCACACCAGTTAGATCTCTCGCTGCATCTCATAACATGCCTAGTATATTCACTTGTGCTTCATAAAGTAGTTAGATTCCTCACTTGTACTGATCTATGGGTTCGTACAAATCTGGAACCAACTTCTTATCTATAAGTGAATGTCTTCGCACAATGAGGTCAATGTCTTCTAAACTGATTAATCTTCAAAACCTTCTGAGAATGCATATGACCTCTTCCCCTTCCCTCGCACCTTAATGCTGTCACAGGTACATGTCCGTGGGAGAATCCTTCGGTTCTCATAGTCTGCATTCATTTGCAGAATTCCTACAGCATCACATAAACTCTCCTGAAGCCAGTTCCTGTTTGTCAAGAAAAAGAAAACCTTCGAAGCCTTCGAAAGTTTTGAAGCCTTTCAAGTTAAAGTTTATGGCTTCAGTTGCAACAGCAAGAAAGGGGGGCAGACAGAGACGTGAGGGAACTTCCAAGGATCTGCCTGAAGACTTGGCAGAAATGTACAAAACAGATCCAGGAGAGAGCTATGGGCAGCGCAAAACCCGAATCCAATGGATTCGACGCTATTGGGCAGAACAGTGGTTCAAATATCGCTTCGTCACCCAGGAGTATGCTGAAAAGAATGCTATCAAGAGTCCATGGGGGGATATCTTATACAAGAACCTTGTACCCAGGACCAGAGATGAAGCCATTGCTCAAGGCTTCTACCCATGCATGGTCCGAGGACCCCAGCCTGATGATGCACATCCGTCGTCACTTCTCTGGTGTCGTGACGACAATCTCTTCAAACGCAACTTTCAGTTTGCTCAACAGTCAGCGAAGCTAAACAAGAAGAAATTTGGGCTTGACTTCAATCCTGGTCCCTCCTCACCAAGGGCTGATGGCACACGCGACGCGGAACCCAATATCATTGGTCCGTTTGCCAATCTTGAGGGCTTGATCACCCACATCTTGGTCCAAGGGACTGCTGTGAATGACCCTCCAGCTGATTCTGAGTCTGATGAAGCCCCTGCTGTGCCGAAGCCAAAGCAGTCAAAGAAACCAAAAGTCTCGAAGTCGGCCCCTGCCACCAAAATCTCAAGGGCGAAGCCATTGAAAACTGCACCTCCTGAAGTCAGTGTGCAGTCTGAAGACGTATCCCGTGTCTCCAAGCCCCTGAAGGGAAAGGAGCCCCAACAACAAACAAGTAAAGAGCTCACTGCTGCTGCCATTCTGCGCTGTGAAGCCATTGATCTATCAAGCGATGAAGATCTGGGCGATGACGCACTAGAACAGCTCATCAAAAGCAAGGAGGAAGCGGAAATCTTCAACAATCTGCCTCTCTTTGATGTCGCCATCATCCACAGCTTCATCGATGAATGGTTTGACACACCAGATATAAGCTTCAATGATCTGCAGCTGTCTGTTGGACTCAGCGTCGCCTTCCAAGGCGCAATTGCTTCAGAACTGGCCATTGCTCAGTGCATTGTTGAGCTGAAGCAGAAGATTGATCACGAAAAAGCTCAGTTCAAAAAGCACATGGCGAGCCTCAGCGTGCAGGAAGTGAGGAGCTTCAAAATCATGCTGCATGATCTCAAAGAAAACTTTCTGAAGAAGCGTGCTGAACCTCAAGGCTCGCGTGAAAGGATGAAGTCATTGGCTGACAAATGTGTTCAAGCCTACAACGAGGCTGAAAAGCACAAGGCACTTGGGCGTCCAGGTATCGACCCCAGGATGGCCGCAAAGAAGAAGAAGCAGCCTGCTGTGAGTGAACCAGAGGCATCAAGACAAGCAGCCACTCCCATTGTCTTCCCAACCGCCACGACTGGCTCGAAGCCAAAGAGCCGGTCAACAGCTTCAGAGCTAAAGAAGACAAAAGCTGCAGAAGCTGAAGCCAGAAAAAGGAAGAGCTCTGAAGCCTCTCCTACTGCTCCCAGTAAAAAGAAGCGCAAGACCAAGAAATCTAGGGCTGCTCTCACAGAGCCCTTGATGGTTGAACCCCTTTCTATCATTCACCCCAATACAGAAAGAAGACTGACGGTTCATGAGCCTGCTCCCACAGAGGCACCTGACGCTGAAGATATTCCAGCAGCCAATCCAATACCTGCTAAAGACATTGGTCATCAGGACAATGTGCAAGGTGATGCAGCCCTTCCTCAGCTTGAAACAAGCGATCTCATCAGCATTGGACGTCCTCTGACGCCAATGGCACAAGATGAGTCATGGGCGGATCGCCCTCAGGAGGAAGAATAAGACATTGAGGCCCAGTCCACTCCGACACCACAAGCGTCGTCTGCGTTCCGTAGGCTTCGCAAAGGTCCACGGCCTCAAGTCCAGTCTACAGAAATTCCGGCTACATCAGCCGAAGACAATGAAGAAGCACCTCCAAAACCCACTCCCTTGCTCCATCAAGATGCAGTTCCCCAGGAGAACGTGCCTGAAGTTGTCCCTCAAACAACTAACACTGAAGCCAATGTGGAGCCCGCCCCACCAAATGCTTCAGCGGACAGCGAAGCCACTGAGCCAGACACTTCAGTTCCTGAGTCTGCTACAGGTCCACAATTTGATTATCACATAGAGCACAGGCCTCATGTCCAGAAGCCAGTCCCAAGGCTTCCAAGGTTCCCAGGTCCTGCATCAGCACCTGGCTCCTTTGATATAAACAGCTTCAAGGCAGACAACACATTTTTCAATAGCTCCAAGAACCCCTATTCAAGGGAAAGGATTGTATCAGACAGGTTCTGGAGCTATTCACAGCGCAGCTATTATTCTTGCATCTTATACAACCAAGGTCGCATCTTCCCTCACAAGCGCCTTGAGGTTGAAGCTATTGCTGGTCTGCCATGTCTTGAGGAAGCTTTGGACTGCTTCAGGCAAGTGGGTCTGCTGCCGTTCGTGACTGATGAAGAGCACTGGAACGAAGAGCTTCTGCTTCAGTTTTATGCCACTCTCCATATCAAAGGATACAACAGAGATCCGAAGACTTGGATCCTGGAGTGGATGACGGGAAATGTCCATCATGAAGCCAATGCATTTGATATCATTGAGCTCACCGGCCTACCCACTCCAGGCGAATTCTTCGAAGAAGGTTGTCAACTTCATTCTGAAGCTATTGAGAGTATATTTCAGAGACCTGAACCCAATATGAGTCAGATGCTCTCAATGATGAAGCCATTGCCTCAGGATGCACCCTATCCAACTGAGTTCTTCGTTGAAGACCTAGAGTACCTGCCCAGGACCATATATCACATTATCAGGCGGACTCTCTGGCCCATCAAGGGACACTCACCACATGCCAAGATTGAGGGTGCAATGAAGACTCTCATATTCTATATCATGCATGGCAAATGCTTCAACGCACAAGATCTTTTCGTACGACAACTTGCAGCGTCAGGCTCGGACTTAATTGGTCTAAAATTCTATGCCCCTTGGGTGATGAGGCTGATCAAACTGCACTCTACAATTTCGTATCAGCCCTCAGCCCGAAACCATCGCATCTTCCTGCCAGATGTGGATATCTCTGCTGAAGCAATATACCCTGAGCCTGCCAAGCAACCAATAAGTCTTCAGAATGCCGAACACCAGAGCTTCACGCAGAATGTTGAAGGTGTTGAAGCCATGTCCAGGGTCTATCCGATGGCTGGCACTACACGTGCACCAGCATCAACTGAAGCCACAGATAGCACAAATGCTCCAAGACCCAAGAAGCGTGCTCGTGTCCTCACTGACCGAGAGCTCCTTGTGGCCCTTCACCAAAAGCAAGATAGGCATCACGACTGGTTGAAATGTCAGATGAAGAGCCTCTTGGTGGATGTCAATCGTCTTCGCAATCTTGCCACCAAGAATGCCTTCGTTGCACATGAGACTGGCCGTCGTACGTGGAAAGGGCTCTCAATGATCTGCACTGAAGCTGAACTTGAAGAGGATGGCTTCACAGAGCGCTTCAAATTTGACACCACACCTCCTAGAAGGGCTGTGATGTGCAACACACCATCACTTGAAGACTCTGAGTTTTCTTCATCTGCTGCCACAGTTACTGCAAGGATCATTGATGAAGACGATGATGCTACTTCACCACCACCTGCAACAGCACCTCAAAGCTCAGCACCGCCAAACAACTCCACCGACCCTGCTGCGCCTAGGAACGCGTAGAGAACTCTATGTCTTCAAACCTTTTTGGTCATTCCTGACAAAAGGGGGAGAAGCATATGATGTTTATAGTCTTCAAGCGGGTCAACATGGGCGGGTGCCTTGTTTTGTTATACTTTGCTTCGTGTTTACAACTCTTGTTTTTGCTTCATTTGGTTCTTTTGAGTTGTAAACACTAAAACTCGATGGTCGTCTGCTACTTGCTTACCACTCTGTTTGCGAAGATAAATTCCGCATGTGCGACGATAAATTCCGCACTCATCTCATTCTACAGACGTCCATTTTTCATTATGCATGTCATTATCTTCATATACTTTCACATGCATAGTGGATTGTCATCATAAGCTGAAGCTGATCTCCACAAGTACAACCTGCCATGTGCATTTGCATTCCAAAAGCAAATTAACTTATATGCACATCTTCAGGGGGAGCTCTTGCAACTTATGAAGACAATTTCTTTACAAACTTCACACTTTATATTCCCCGTTGAAAACTTCAACTAGTTTGTCATCAATCACCAAAAAGGGGGAGATTGTAAGTGCATCTAGTGCCACCCCTAGTTGGTTTTGGAGTATTGACGACAAACCTGGTTGAGGGACTAATGTGTTTGTGAGAATTACAGGAAAACACAGGTAGAAGTCCCTCATCGATTCGGTTTTACTACCAGAGATGACCCCTAAAAATGTATGAAGACATTGAAGACAAAGGTGGTATATGAAGATATTCACTTTGAAGACTATGACAAAAGAAGACACGTTATGAAGCCTATGGAGCTCGAAGACTTAGATCTTTCGTAGTTCCTTTTATTTTGTGTTGAGTCATAGGAACCACCGTACTGTTAAGTGGGGTCCAGGAGAACCAGTCAGAATGACTGAAGTGATGCCTAAATCAAAAACCTATGTCTTCGGGTGAAGACAATGAGAGCGAATCTTGTCCAGAGCCGGACAAGTCAGCTTTACTTGTAGCCCAAGTAAAGTTGCCATGAGAGTGCGAAATCTGACCGTTGAGACACGTGTCAGTTCCTTAGTGACCCAGGGTCATTTCGGACAAATCAGGTCGGGTTGCCAAGTGGCTATAAATAGCCCACCCCCACAACCATAAACGGTTGGCTGCTCAGATTTCAGTGCACGGCTTTTGTCGTTTGAGAGCAACCCACCTCAAAGCCTTTGAGATAAAATTCCTAGTGAGGAGAAAAGCCCTAACCACCCAGAGCCAGAGTAAATTGGGCATCACTTAAGTCTTCTTGTCTGTGTGATCTGAAGACTTATTACACTTGAGGACTGTGAATCCTCCAGACGGTTAGGCGTCGCGTTCAGAGCATCCAAGAGACATTGTGGATTGCCAGTGAATGAAGTCTGTGAAGGTTTGGGAGTCTACCTTGAAGACTTACCAGAGTGATTGGGCGAGGACTAAGTGACCTTAGCTCAAGGAGAATACGGTGAGGACTTGGTGTCCTGAACTGTGTGTTCAGGACTGGGTGTCCGGGACTGTGTGTCCTAAGGTTTAAATTCCTAGCCGCTCCAACCAGACGTACAGTTGTCACAGCAACTGGAACTGGTCCAACATATCATTGTCTTCAACGAGTCACTGGTTTCATCTTCACCTCCTTCTCTTGTTGTTACTCATTGTGAAGTCATTGCATGCTTGCTTTATCATTTGTCTTCACAACGTGAATGCATGATCTGTTTGGCTTCATAACTTCTTCCTACTTGATCCTTATTACACTGAAGCTGTTTGTCACTGTGCTTTCACACTATTGAATACATGACCATGGCTGGCCTAGTGTAATCTAACTTCCGCTGCATAGTAATAGGCATAATCTTCATTGTTTGTCTTCATAACTCCCAAGTTTTGAAGACTTTCATAAAAATCGCCTATTCACCCCCCCCCCCTCTAGTCGATATAACACACTTTCAGGATCCTACGTTGCAATTAAGCTGTAGTAGTTACCAAGATGCACACGAAAAAGAGTTTGAAAGAGACCAATGTAAATAGTTCAATTTTTTTTAGCAAAGTGCCTTTTTTGCAGTAACATTTGCTGCTCTATTCACTAGTCCTTCTCAAGGCACAACTGCGTGTGCTTAGAAAATCTCTATCACATCTCATATCATTTAACTTCTCAAATGACCTTCTAAAACTTAACTTCTCAAATTTTAAGGGGTCCGGTGTTTTGCACTTAGCCCTTTCCCAAATTATTAACTCCTCAAAAGCTCAAATTTACACAAATGCTCATTTCAAACTGAAACTAGATTTAGTGCATAACTGTACAATGGTACCACATTAAACTTAGTACCTTAAATGTACCATAGTACCACTAGATTAGAGCTAAAATGAGCTAAAAAGGGGGTTAAACTACTCCTTGCCTCACCGGGGAGGAGCTCGATGACCACCGTGTTGCCGGAACGCGAGGCCTCATGGTCATGGGTGCCCCTTCGAATCCACAAGATCAACGAGCTCCATGAACATTGCGTCTTGGTCCCTCTACATCGCCACCAAGGTCACCCGGCTCCGCTCAACCTCGTGCTCATCCTCCATCGATGACGCAATGGCGCGGTGCCCCGCCACAGCATCGGGGTTGGCAATGGTCACGACAGTGTGCTCAGTGGTGAGTTGGACCTCCGCAGCAAGTTCCTTGACTTCTTGCCTACAAAGTCAACCACGCATCGCACAACAACTCATCCTCCTCCACCGAGTACCCCGCCATCTTGCTTACTCTAGAAAACAACAAGAAGTTCAAAAAAGCTCAATAGCATTTAACTGAACACCTGTCGGGCGTGGTGTCCGCCATGGACGTCGTCAGCACGAGGCGGAGGGTACCGAGCTACGAACGGATCCTAGGTGGACGACGACGTAGCCCAAGGAGGGCAGATGCGTTGGTGGGGGCTGCAGACGCCATACGATGCCTGGGTGGCAGCTAGAGAGGTAGAACAGCGGCGTCAGACCAGGAGGGTGCACATGCAAAGTAAGGCGGAAGCAGGGGAGGACTAGAAGAAAAATGGACAAGGAGGGGGATTTGAGTGGGTCGGGGTGTAAGAGTCCTAAGAGGCGGGCAGGCGGCGTTGTCCACACTCCCGCAAAGCCCTCCCGCCCCTACCCCTGGGGGTTTGCTTCTGGTTTACAGGAAAACGGACGTCTGGACCGCTCGGCGGACCAATAGTAGTGTTCTGCGTTGGATGGCAAAATGGGTCCAGACAGCTCAGTCCGAACGGATGCGGGCGGTTCAAGAATCAGCTTTGGAGATGCCCTAACTTGTCGTAGCATTGGAGATGTCCAGACAGCTCAGTCCGAACAGATGCGGGCCAAAGATGAGCATCTCCAATAGATCGCCGAAAAACCTTCTCCTATAGGTGGTTATAGGGGGTTTTCCAGTAAATTTATTAGATTATGTAGGTGTGTTGTTGTAGCAAATCATTAATAACCTCATCCCCCATACTCCTGGCATGGGACTGGCATGTTGGTGAACCAGATTTTTAGTCTCTCTCTCTCCCCCATGGCGACGGCAAGGTGGGGCGGTGGTCGCCGACAATGAGGAGGGCGGATGTCAGGCTGGCGGTGGCGCGTGGAAGGGTCAACGGGGATAGGATCATTAGGAGAGGTTGTATCTTCTCCTCTATATAGGGAGAGTCGAGGTGCTCTTTTTTGTGACAATCAGAAAATATTGAAAAAGGGGGTCTGCTGGAGTAATTTTTTTTCCTAACTTTCCCTTATACCAGAAATATTTTGGGGATATGGAATTTGCTGTAGATGCTCCTTAACGTTTCACGAAAATATAAAAAGTACGTACGTGAGATGCCAACTTGTCACTCGTTGGGTGCGAAGGAACAAAACTTTTGAGGCATCCCAAACGCATGGTCACGCTTTAATATGCGTGCCTGATCATTGGAAGATGCACGGCGCAAAAGCTGTAGCAAGTGGACGCGAGATATTCCATCATTCCATTCCATTCCATTCATCAGTGCGTTATTTTTCTTTCTTTCTGTGGAGCGATTGCTTTCTCTAAAAGCAGCAAAAGAAACGAAAAACAAATGAAATTAATCCTTAGCCTATCTTTCGTCTCTAGGTTTCCTGGCTCACATCATAGGTTCAGGATATCATATCTGAATATCTGATATCTGAAATTTCTATGCTATTCGGAGCCTCAAAGGGCGAACGTGAGAGAGGAGCAAAAATACAAACAAGTGGCCAATTTATAAGAGAACTAAAATGATAAATTCCTAGCTATATACTCCTACGCTCCATCGCTAAATCACAAAGTACATAAAATAAAAAAGACTGGGTATTGGCTACTGATAATGAAGATCGCCCCAACATTTCAGGCCGCCAAACATGACAGTAGAACTCCTGCTCTCGCACTCATAAATCACACACGCAATACTCACTAATTCTGTATGGGATTGGACTTGGTGCCCGGCGTCTGCTTGTCGCTTCCTTCTGCTGCTGCATGGAAGGCCTGTTGATGCTCCGACCTTGCGAGCACATTGCTTTGCAGAAGCTTCCTTGTAACGAGCCTCTCCTCTCTTGATGCTCTATCACCGAAAGGCATTGCTGTCAGATAGCAAAAATGCAGAAGTAGCAAGGCGGAGAAGAAGCAAGCACAGAAGCTGGCACCTCGCATGGCTGCGTTTAGCGAGCACTGATTACAGTGGAGAAGCGATAGATGGGTGCTCGAGTCCGTCCACATATATATGCCCCATATGATGTGATGCCGGTGCAATCAGCGGTGCGAGATCCGGTCGTGATCGGGAGATCTGGGGCCTGATGATTGTTATGATAGCATGTGATTTGCGCGTTATATATACTAGTGCCATATTGGATGTCTAGAAGCGATTGGGCGTAGCTTAAATGTTTAGGCTTGTTGTGGCGAAAGCAATTTATCGGAATTCAAGTTCTAAACCTAGCACTGGTTGCATTTTTCTGAATTTATTTAAAACTATTTGTTGATGTTCGTTTAATGGAAAAAGATGTTTCTATCGACTATGAGGCCGGCTCAGTATCTCGAAGATGTGCATATAGTTGGGTGTGAGCGTGTGTTAGATGAGTGTATGTGCCTGTAATCCTGTACTATGTGAGCCTTTTAGGCAGTGGATCCAAAACCATCGATTAGCTTCGCTGGAGACCTGGAGTGTATGTGACGAGAAACAGACGGCCACCCACCCACCGGCCCTGCCCGATGCGTGAACAACTCTGGCCTGGACCGCCGGAAGGACGTCCATGTGGCGGAAATCTGCACAAGGAGGCACAGAAATCGAGGGCAGGCGGCGGTCCCGGCCCGGCCCGGCCTCCACATGCCGCCGCCGCGCGTACCAACGCGCCCTACACCTGCTGCCAAAATTGCCCGTTGCCGTTGGACTGGCCAGCTTGACCAGCCAAGCCGTCCAGCTTCTTCGCCTCATCGCGCGGGGCCGATACAGAGCACCTAGACGGGTCTCACCCGAAACTAGCCGGGATCGTGGCCTCACGCTCTGACGCTCCCAGGCCGATGCGGCTGGCAGCGCCACGTTTCCGATCCGAGGAAAGTGGGGCACGAGGGCATCTATTCCTCTCTCACTGCGTTTGGCGACTGAATTCCGCCCACTCTTTCTCTGCCAGGCATAAGAAACGTGTCCTCCCGCGATCGGATCAGATCCCACGCGAGAAAATGCTGCTCCGTAGCGACGAGATTCGACCATTTGTAACCAACGAACCGCTTCCCTGGCTTGCGGCGTGACCGCGTCCAGTCCTGGGGTCACATCGACCCGCGGTGCTACTCCCTCCTTCCATCTATATATCTATATAGGGCTTAATGCATTTTTTAAGACCGCCTTTGACTATTGACAAGATTAATAGTACATGACATGCATAATGTGAAAATTATATCATTAAAAACTTCTTTCACACACGAATTTAACGGTGTGCTTTGTGTAAGTTGCATGTCATATATTATTGCTCTAATATTTGATCAAACTTAGCCTCAAAAAATGCATTCGGCCCTATATAGATGGAATGAGGGAGTAGGTGCGAACTGGCTAACCATCATGCGGAATGCGAAATTCTCAGGATTTCTCTAGGGAGCGGCCAAAATGCCCCTAAAATTTCTCTAGGGAACCTCACGTAGAAATTTGCGTTTTTTTACCTTTCAACACAAAAGGTAGCGTCGAGCTGCTGCAACCGGTCGCAGTTGAGGTGCTGCCGCACTTGCATGGAGAATTCTGGTCGCCATGTAGAAATTCCGGTCGCCTTTTACAAGTCACCGTCGTTTCCAACCTTGCTTCACCAACCAAGGCGCGCAGCAATTGGAAACCTTGCTTCACCAACCACGGCGCACAGCAATTGGAACCTCACCGTCCACCAGCAACCATGTCACACTCAAACCCTCATGAGAAACTTGTCGAGAAGCTATGCGCCGAGGGACAAGATCTAGGTCTAGAGACCCGAACGGCTCCAACCATGAAAAATCGCACCATATATTCCTCTCTTGCTGCAACTTTCCCTTGGCTGTTCGTGCATAGCCCGAACCACGCAGCAGTCTACAAGAGGAACGACCAGCCAATACTTCCGACGCTTCCGTGCAACAACGACAGCATCAAAAAAAGCAGCAGTGCAAACTATTGATATTTTGAGTTTTGGAACCATGTCAGCAGAAAGGTTAGCCTTCTGAAATCTGAAACACTAGTCACCATTCAAGATCAAGATTTAGCTCCCCAAACATAATGACTCCTTTTTAGAAGCCAGACAGACAACAAGAACTAAAACTACAACCGTGGAATGTCAATGTGCATACCCGGGAGGCCATGATGCACAACTTGTGGAGAAATTATGAGCCAGTACACAGTGCCGATGCATATACTCCCTAGAAAATCCTGTATAAACTTCAGATCGAGACAATCATTCTCAAGTATCCTAGCTAAGCAGGAAATTATAACTTGCAAACACATTGCCACCAGACTGATACATCCTTCCGATTACCAAGAGAAATGCAAATTGCTTAAAAGAATACTGAGATAGTACAATGTAACCTGTCAGACTAGTCCAAAGTTACGACACTAGCATATACAGAAATTTAATTTAGTAAATCATCTCGGCACATTGCTGTGGCTAGATTTGGCTCTGTGGCCTCATTGCATCAATAAGTTTACTCAACTCATAAAGATCTTGTCATCAAATATCAGTATATACTCACATCTTATAAAGTTGGCTAATATCAAAAAATGCAAGCAGACAAATCAACATGAACTACTGAATAAGTAAAACTACAGATGGATATTTGACCAAATGAGCACACGAGAGAATGATAAAACTTTATTCTAAGATCGTCTAAGCAAGCCATCTCATAACACCAGATCACCACGAACCGACTGAACAAAATATTTCAAGCCTCACTCATTATTACCAACCAACCGACCGACTTACCATCTACAAGTTTCTTGGCCTGTGTCCAAGCAAATGAGGCTAGGGCGATGCACAGCGCAAGCAAAGCATGCCCCGACCTACTTACCCTCTACTATACCCAAATCACTTGTCCTCACTGCTAACATTAGCAGCAATGGCATCGCCCTCGGCTATCAATCTCTCCTTGGCTTCTGAATCAGAAGATGCCGGCTTATCTGATTTCTGCGCACCGGTGAGCCTTGCGAGCAACACGAAGGACATTCCACCAAGCACGTTGTTCATGCATCGTAGAGCAATCACAGACACCTTGAAGACCGGGGGTGGCATGACATTGCCAAGAAGGAACTCAACCCCATTAAGGGTCTGGTACCGCAGGTTGCTGCTGATGCCCATGTGGAGAGCCCAGGTGCCGGCGTTGAGCAGCGTGGGCGGCGCCTTGTTTGGGGTCTCGAAGGCCGGGTCCATGCGCTTCCTCAAGGTGATGAGCCCGTTTGAGATGGCGGTGCCCATGAGCCCGGCGCCGAACCCCACCACCGCGAACGTGGTGCCCTTGGACACGAGGGTCGCGACGCGGGAGCCCAGCGAGTAAGGACCCGGCTCGAACATGTGGCTGGGGAGGGAGGAGACGGCGGCGGCCGCTGCGGCGGACACCCCGGCGGTGGGGGCGAGCATGTACATGAGCACGAAGTTGAGGATGGATCCGACGACGAGGGTGGAGAAGACGAAGTCGAGCTCGTTGAGGCCGAAGTTGGGGCGCGACGACATGTCGCCGAGCACGCAGGCGGTGACGCCGACCAGCTCCTCCATGAGCACCTTGAACGGGAACTGGGGATCCGCGGCGACGCGGGCCGCCCACCCGGCGAGGAACATGCCGAGGATGCCTGCGCGGCCGCCGGCACCGTCTCCGGCGCCCCCGGAGTCCGCCGCGTCGCCAGATCCGCCGCCGCCATAGGAGCGCGGGGGCGGGGGTGGGGGCAGCTTCCCTCCCGGCCCGGACGGGAACGGGGATGGGGAGGCGGAGCGGAGGGCGACGAGCGCGGAGGAGGAGGAAGCCGGCAGCGGGGAGAAGGCGAGGTTGGAGGTCGGGGCGGCGCGGAGCGGGGCGAGTCGCGCGGAGGAGTCGAGGTGGGCGGAGGGGAGGAACCTGGCGGCGGCGAAGGCCGTCGGGGCGGCCATGGCGATCGGGCGGGGGAGAAGCTTGGTGTCCTCGGCGGCGGCGGCGGCGGCGGCGGCGGCGGCGGAGAGGCGTGAGATGCGGGGAGGTTTTGGGGGGTTGGTGTGATTTGGTGGTGTGGTGCGGTGGTTGGGTGGGGAGTGGGTGCGCGGCGCAATATGTATACGTGCCGCGACAGCGCGACACCTGACCTACGGGACCGGACGGGGCCGCCGCTCGTGGGGGAAAATATTGACGTTTGATTGTCGCAGCGCACAGCGCCGGCTGCGGACCTCAGCTCCTCAACTAGGAACTTCGCTTCGTTTGCTTCCTCTGAAAATTCGTTGGAGCTCCAAGCTCTGAAAATTTTGCATGAGTTTTCGTTTGATTCACACTCTTGCGTGATTGGAACGGTCCAAGCTTTTTTTTTCTAGAATAATATGCACTCGTACGTATCATATACGTACTTCCCTACGTGTCTAGGTTCATCTGTATCTATATAAATTTAAGAGAGGTGATTCGGGACGAAACGTGTCTAAATACATTTGTATCTAAATAAATTTAAGATAAATAATTCGAAACGAAGGTAATATTAGAGAAGAATGGGATAACAACCTCACCACCAAACAAGTTTTACATGGCATGATTACAAGGAATCACAACCCACTCCGGTCCTACCCTATAAGGAACTACTCCCTCCTATTTTTAAATATAATTAATTTTTGAGATTCCGGTTACATAGGAATGTATATAGCTATATTTTAGAGTATAAATTCACTCATTTTACTTCATATGTAGTTCATTCTAATCTCTAAAAAGACTTATATTTAAGAACGAAGGGATTGGTGGCTACATTCACACAAAGCGCCACGACAAAGAAAACATCAAGAACGTGTTTGGTTGCATGTAGCAATTGGACCAGGATGTACGAGGAAAACGAGTCAAACTGAGCAGGGTCAGGTTGAAAAAAAATTAATACAAAAAACGATGTAGCCATGTTGTTTGGTTGCCTGCATGATGTTTGTGGGGTTTGACAGCATGCATGCTCACATCTTTGGTGACAACGGCTTTCTGCATGCGTCGTGAGAGAAGCATGCAGCCTGGCACGGAAAAGGAGAGAATCTTTCTCACCTCGTGATCCACATGAGTCTGTATGAGTGGAAACTGCCAATTTGAGGGTTACTTCTCAGCCTAGTCCTGAAGTGCTAAAAACACAGTGTGATGAAGGGAATTTGGTCTAAGCCAAATAACCAAACATGGTGCAAAGTAAAATTTTCTATGCATATGTAGTCTACTAACCACCATGCAAACAACCAAACACGTCTCAAGCTCTTCACACATTAAACCCGCTTGTCTCCATGTTCTACTTCCGCTCGTGATACTGCAAAGTACATGTTGTTGGCACGACACCGCTCCATCGAACACTATGGAATTCGATGTTTTCAGAGCTCCCACATGGCCAATAATTATATGGCACGCATCGTTTTATCCCGGCGACCATACGGACCAATAAATGAAGTAACATCACACATATCACACATACGGAGTCTACCAACAAGAATCCTATATGGCAAAGTCTACCAACAACTATCTTATAACCATTGGAGATGCCCTAAATCGAAAAGGAGGGAGTATGAATGTTACTAGTAGTCTATGTTACTCCCTCCATTCCACAATGTAGTGCTTTCTCTATCCACGTGCTTCAACTTTGACCGTAAATTTAACTATCAAGACCGATTGCGGCGGGAGCAAAAATTATATCAGTGAATTCGTATTTGTAAGAAGTTTTCAATTATATAATTTTTTTCTCCCGCCGCAATTGGTCTCGTTGGTTAAATTTATGGTCAAAGTTGGACCTCGGAAAGCGCGGGCGCATTATATTTTGGAATGAAGAGAGTACTACTCCTACCTATTACGGCCAGTCATTTTTAGCGCGGGCCACGTGGAGAGCCGGCAACATAATGACGCTCCCGTTTTCCAAAGTGAAAGCTGGCTGCAGTGGGAGATACCTCCAAAGCTGCAAACTTGGCCAGGAAAAGGCCATCTTTCTCACACAAGCACATTAACTGGTCCCGCTGCTGCGTGCCTAACCGCACCACCACCACCATAGGCCACACATCCAGGAAATTGCGTTAATGTCCCGGCGTCGATTGCCGCTACCACAACCCTTGCCCAGGTTCCGTCTCATAAAGCCTCAAGGACCGTGCGTGTCGACTTGATTCTCTCGGGCACTCTCGCGTAACCTTGTGCGGCAAGTTCCTCTAGCCGGAATCCATTCGATGATCTATCCTCCCAGAAGAGGATTCGCAGTTTTGGGGTCATGTT
The DNA here is from genome assembly GCF_056163025.1 of Triticum urartu. Taxonomy (NCBI): domain Eukaryota; kingdom Viridiplantae; phylum Streptophyta; class Magnoliopsida; order Poales; family Poaceae; genus Triticum; species Triticum urartu. The sequence goes on from NC_141875.1 coordinate 565,404,364, forward strand.
TTCTTTTTATTTTAGAAAAGAAAAGGAAAGAAAGCAGTTCTAGGGTCATGATTTCTGTCCGGGGACGCTGACTCGCACACGATCCTTGTGTATGGCGACATTTGATGTGGCGGACGTCGTCCTCTTCCTCGGATGCGCAACCATCTGTGATTCGCTTCTTCAGGTTACGGTGCCACTTGCAGGGGAGCTTCACCACGGCGGGGCCGGGGCGGGGGATGCGAGACAAGCAGATACGTACCGCACCTGCACTGTGGTGGTGTAAAACCGTGACCAACCAAACCGGCGGCAAATGGCATCATCGTCCAGCAAACGCTCTCCACTTCTCGTGAAAAGAACGTCTGACTGGAGTGAAGGATTCTTTGGGTTTATTTCTCCTGGACACAACATCCAAGTATATAAGTTTTCTAGTGCACATACTGCAGTACTGCACCTTTGGGCCGTCGTGTGCTCATGACCATCCAGGGTTCAAAAGAACTCAGAGCACATCCCATGAGGAGTGAAACGCACCACAGGCCCTGGAACTACGCGAGTGGCACGGTGAGCAGCCACTGTGGCGCCGGAGAGGAAGCAGTGCAGCATACAAAGCCAAAGACTGCCCGTTGGATCCAACTTCTACGGCATTGAGGAAGGTTCCATTAAGGACTAGGTTTTTTTTTTTTTTTTTTGAAACAGAGGCAAAAGATTTGCCTCGGAAGTATATTAATTAAGGTGACAATAGAGTTTTACAGTTATCCCGAATAACTTGGGAGCATTAAGGACTAGTAGTTCATGAAGCAAAAGGAAACTGCATCACTGTTCTCCACCACAGCAATCTGAAGCCACAGAAGAGCCTGAAACCAAAGCACCCAGCTTCGTGCCGGTGAGAACACATCCGAATCTCACACCAGAACACGGAGTAGTAGCAAACATGTTTCACCAGAACGTCTCGTACCCTACGGTAGTTCACCTGACTCAAAAGTATTCTGGCTAAATGTAAGTTGCACTTTTCAAAAGAAAGAAACAAAAAAGAGCAAATTGCATACCACTTTGCATTTACATGAAAGAGCAGCCCATGTCAAGAAAGCTCTGATAACTTTAAAATGTGTCCACCAGATTTACATACTAGGCTGGTGGCAGGGCCTCCGCACACAGGTAAATAAGAGTGCCAAGTGCTAACACAGCACATGCTAGGCTCCCGCTGATCTACACACTGGAAATCACTGGGCAAGGATAAGCCAAAAAGGAACTCCCAGGTTCGCAAACGATTCTAAACCGAAGAGGCAAAACTTACGAGCGACACCGCTTTAAAATCTACAAGGCGAAGTATTCTGGACAGAGTCAGAAAGCGGCCGAGCATGTTCTCCTGAGTTGGTACTTGGGTTCTGGTAGAGGCACCGAGCAAAGCATCATGTTCAACTCCTGAAGATAGGGCAGAAAAAGGTCAGCATGTCAATGTAATGCATGGAAGATTCGTCAATAGCATCAGAGTGGATAAACAACATTTGGCTGAAAGCAGGACTAGACAGGAAATAAGCACAAGAAATTTGTTGACAGATTGTTAATTAACCCCTGGTGCCACGGCCCTTGTATCAGTGATAAAGGGCTACCATGTATTCCGTACTATATTTCGCAACAAAAGAGATGAATAATGTACTGAAATTATGCAGTAGCAGAAAATGAAATGTGAGTTCTCCCTTCTAATCTTAAAGGCACCTAAAATAGATCATTCCACTCAATTACCACTTACAGTCATAGTATAACTAATGCATCTCTACAACTAAAACCTGAAGCCACAAAATGATGCAGTAATCAAATCTACACTTCCATAGAAGCAGACAGAGTCGATACATGATACATATCTGGATATCCCTCACTCGCAAGATTGGGCTTCTTTGATTCAAAGGATTTGAGAAGGAATTTTGGAGAATTCTAATCCTTAGGAATTTTTCCTATGTGGGTTGTTTGATTCGTAGGATTGCAAACCATATGAATTTTTCCATAGGATCATTTGCACTAGGTTTCATGGGAAAATATGCATCCACTTCAACCTCTTTGGAAGAATCCTCGGTTTTTCCTGTGCACAATCAAACATCCTCACAATCCTGTAGAATTAAAGATGACATGCCACTCTACTCCTACGTTTTTCCTATCTCAAAACTTTGGAAATCCTGCGGATCACAGAGGCCCTAAACGATGGCGGTGATATAATCTTTCAGATAAACTGATGATGCAGAGACTGGAGAGAACCTCGCTTTCCCTTGCAACACCACTATTTCTAACATTACATACCATGTTAGCACTGTGATAATATTTTTCAGTCACGCTCTTGAAGTGTCCCTAAAGGCTCTATGCTCCCTAGGAATAGAGCTCTGGGAGAGCTCCTGCGTTTTATTCTCGGAGTTGACCTCATATGTCAGTGAAAGGTCGTGGTATGGGCCCCTCCTGTCCCTGCAACCGCTGTTCCTGGGTTAGTCAAACTCCTCCCAGCGCTGCGTGTCGCTTCGCTCCCCTCCATTTTCCGCACGCCCAGGTTTCTCTCTTCGACTCCCCTATCTTTCCGGGAATATGGTAACTAATCCCGCAGAATAACTGAGCACCAGGTACAAAATATCCTGCTGATCGTAACCTGACATATCCATGGTAACAAATCCTACCTCTCTCTCTAAAAAAACAACAAATACTCCAGTGTAGACATTCATAATCAGGAGTATCTCACATAATGCATAACCCTGCTGATTATATATGCATTCGCATAATCAGATGTATAGCTTTTTTCAGGGCAATCAGGAGTATAAACTCTTGTAATATGTATTTCCCTTTTATTACTCTTATACATTATCAGGTCTATGTCATCCGGAAAATCTACATCTTCCTGGTTCCTACCTCTCTATTGCAACCTATAACTGAAGTACACTCTACCTTTAGAGCTAGACTGCAGAATTATTGTGCTGAAATTTCTAATGCAGGGAGCAAATCAGAAGTGTTCATTAGAATATCCAACAAGAACTTTATACAGTTCTCTCATGAAATCAAATGAGCCCCTATTGTCTTCTAGTTTTTCTTTTTCTACCATGTAATTCATATTAGTATAGTGCAGCCTTATTTGGTTAGCATGTAAATTGAGGTAAATACAAGGTGAACTCCAATATTCAATAGAAAAGTGGTTGCCTAGTAGTTCATTGTACATTAACCTATTAATTACATAAACCAACAGGTCGAATTGTCCATTGTACACCAGATTGTTCCTATCCCACCCAGTAATGGCTGGGCCCCAGTAGTGGAAGCAGATACATAGGATTATAGAACTGTGATACTCTCATACCCATACACCGGAAGGGGATAGCTTAAGTGCTTAACAGTGCGAACTATGAAATTGACACCAGCTGCCGATACGAGCAATCACATTTATTCCCTGCTACTTATCAGATAGTCCGACTTCCACTGAAAAGTGTGGCATTTCAGTAAACTTGTATTGAAAAGAAAATACCTTTTGCTTCTTTAGCCTCTCATTCTCCTCTTCTAAACGGGATACCTTGTTTTCGAGTTCATTGGTGTAGGCCTGTTGCAAATACAAGGTAAGTAATACTGAACCTAAGACAATTATGGAAAACTAAAGTAAGCATGTTGCAACATTTTTCAGATCACAGATCACATGAAAAGCCAAATTCAAACAAGTACCACTGATAACCCTTCATGAATGTTGATCTATAGTTAGAGCAAATAATTAGAGGGAAAAAAGAGAGGTCAAATATACCTGTTTCCTAGCCCTTGAACGTGCAGCCGACTCCCTATTCTTGATCATCCTCTTCTGCCTTCTCTCCACAAACTTATTGGGGACATCTCCTGATACACCACGCTTTCTCCCAGGTGTCTGAGAATCAGAGATTGGACTGATCATTGGTGATGTACTCTGGCCATCAGAGTAAGCAGACCCCAGAGTGGCACCAGGGCCAACAACATTCAGCGGCTGAGGGACAAACTGAATGGGCATATAAGCAGCTGGCACAATTTGCTGGCCATGCTGATGAGTGTCGATGGCTGCAGCTGCAATCTGCTGCTGGTAATGGCCTAACCACTGTGCTCCCGATGTCAAATCTGCGGCTCCGGCTGCTGTAGCCTCTCTCCCCACCAGACCCAAATTGCCAGCATCGCTCGTGTCCTTGAGAAATCCCTGGGAAACAACCCCTGCTTGGACCAAGAAATCCTCGAGTGTCATCTCCCCGAGTGTGGGCTGCCTCTCCCGCTTGCGCCGGCCACTCCCCTGGACACTCCTCTTGGGCGCATCCTGGATGCCCTTCCACACCTCATCCACCGTCTTCTTGCTGAGCTCGGTCGGCATCGTGATGCTGCCCTGGCGCAGGAGGCTTGAACTCGGCACATACTGGCTGGTGGTCGCGCCATCGGGCTCCATGTCGTCAGGAAACACGGTCCTGAGCAGCTCGTCGAGGTTCATGCTCTGCAGGGGCTCTCCCAGATGGTTCTGCACCTCGTCGAGGGTGAGGCTGTACAGAGACCCCTGCCTCGCCAGGCTCTGCACCTGCCCGCGCTGCGACGTCCCAGCGTCGCCGCCGCCGCCGGTGCCGCGCCCGGGCTGTGACGCCATTTTCCGACTCCCCATGGATGGGCACACAGCCCTACCTCCGCCCGATTTCTGCCGCGGCGAGACCTCCGGGTTCAGGGGCCGGATCTACGGCGTGCCGGATGCGCGCCGGCGCGCCAAGGAGCTGCGGGGGTCAGTGCGGTGTAACGAATCACCGGGTGAAAACAAGCTCGTACCGTACCTCAGAGCGCAAATGGCTAGAGATTGAGGGCGGGGTGGACTGGGGACAGCGGGGGCGCGATGCGGCGGTGGGGAAGGACGGGAACGGCGACGCGCGTGAGAGGCGGAGGGGTTGGGGGGCGCGGGATTGAGGCGGCGGGCGGTGGCGCTAGGCTACGGCGTGCGGCGCGGCGGCGGGAGAGATTTCAAGGCGGGCTGGGTCGGGTGGGTAGGTCGCTGTGGGGAGGAGAGACGAAGGTATGAGAGCGTGGCGTGGCAGGAATACATAAACAGAAGTGGGATAATTTAGTTATGGCCTCTTTGTTCAACACCACACGGGTTAAGAGTTGGAGTAAATCCTGAGGTCAGTGATGGTGACCAAGTTTACATGTAATCATTGTCAGCGGTCTCGCTAGTCTTGTTCAGTTAATGAGATTGACCGGTAAAAAAAAAGGTTGCCACTAGTTTTAAGGGTGTGTATATTTATTTATTTATTTTGAGAGAGAAATTTTCAAAATAACCATCAATCATGACAGTACATAGAACACAAGAGGTAATAAAAATTACAATCAGGTCTATGAACAACCTAGCGAAGACTACAAGCACTGAAGCGAGCCGAAGTTGTGCCGCCGTCATCGCCCCTCTCTCGACAAAGCCGGGCAAACCTTATTGTAATAGACAGTCAGAAAGTCTTCATGGTAAGGCCTCAAAGGACCAGCGAACCAGAGCAGCAATCATCGTCAATAAAGAGAGTTGTAGGTCAGAAAGACCAAACCTGGAACCACACAAACGAAAACGAACAAAAACTAGATCCAAACAGATCCACCGAAGACCAACATCGATCGAATCCCACGAGATCCGACGGAGACACACCTCCACACATCCTCCGACGACGATATTCGCACCATCAGGACGGGGATAGGACATAGGAGACATTATTCCTACCGAGGGACATCGCCACCACCACACAGCCTCAACCAAGACGTTGAACCTAACAAAAACTAGAACGGAGTTCCCCCCAGCGGCGGGGGGCCGAGAACCTCCACACATCCACGGCCCGATGGCCATTGGAGGTGGGACGGATCTGCGGCACCGCCGGCAGGAGAAGAAAGGAGACTTTTTTAGAAGCGCCACATGAAACAAATATTAAGATGGAGGAGAAAGAAATCAAAAGAAAAAGCTTGCCTCTCTTCTGCACACGGGTGGTGAGAGCTCAACTCAACGGGGTTGCCAACAGGAATGTCAACCGGGTCCGGTTTAAAGTCTACTTATAATATAATAGTTCAAAAAGGTTTTTTGTTTGTTTGAGAAAAATAAACTATCAAGCTAGCAAAAACTAACTAAACGGGATTGCGGACGCCATTTATTTGTTACTTACATCCCTGGTTGCCAAGCTACTCAATGACACCCAGAGCAGGGGACGTCTTTGATATCCTTCGTGGCAGTGGTTGCCACATCCATGAAGGTCAAATACGTAAACTTGGTTCCAGAGGATGTCGTTTGACAAACGTTCCTCATAAAGAATACTGACTGGAGGCACCCGACCTGCTCGGAATTTTATTATATGCCCTTAGTCAAGCCATAAGCAATCCTCTTTCTAAAGAGGTTGATTTGGGTATTGATACGTTTATTTTGCATCACTATCTTCTACTATAGTTTATCTCGCTTCAGTGATATATTGCACAATAAGATGCAATTCTAATGCCTTTTCTCCCTTAAAATGTAAAGTAAACACAAAGAGCAAAATTACCGAACAGCTGAAAATCTAGACCAAAAATACAAGAGAGGAAAAAGCAAATTTTGGAGCTCCAAATGCATCGGAGATATTACCGAATTCATTTCAAAAAAATATGAAGCCATGTGCTAGACGATAGGCCAGAGGGGACCCACCAGGGCACCACATGGCCACCCCATGCGGGTGGGCCCTGGGTCGCGCCATGTGGCCGCGTGGGCCCTTGGTGGCTCGCCTCCCGATGCCCTTTGGTCATAATTTACCACTTGCCCTAGAAAAAATCATAGAAAATACTCAGAACTTCCCTCCGTCATCTACGAGGCGGAAGCCTACCGATCATGATCGATATGATGTCTTGTGAGTAGATCCATTAGTTATTTAGGACATGGGAGAAGTCTTGTTGCTAGTAGTCATGTGAAGTTGATTATGGTTTAATGTTTTGATGATAAGTTGCGTCATTCTTCCTTTAGTGGTGTTATGTGAACATTGACTACATGACACTTCATCATCTTTGGGCCTAGGGGAAGACATTGTGAAATTAGTTTATAGATGATGGGTTGTGGGAGTGATAGAAATATAAACCCAGTTTATGAATTGTTCCATGAGGGGTTGTTTCGTATCCTATTGTTTAATGCTATGGTTAGATTTATTTTTGAGTACTTCTATATTATATTTGCGGATGCTTGCATGAAGAGTATAATCATAAGTAGTTTTTTTTAAGTAAGGACAGTACCTTAGCTCTGGTCCATCCACACAACACTTATCAAATCAATGACTGGTAACTTCATGAATCATGGTGAAAGTAACTTGACGAAATTCTTGTTATGGAACGTTGCATGGAAAACAAAAACAAAAATTCTATGCACAAGCAAGATCTATCCATGAAGATGCATAACTACAAGAGGGGGAGAGCGTCTACATACCCTTGTAGATCGCTAAACAGAAGCGTTTATCAACGTGGTTGATGTAGTCGTACTCCTTCACGATCTATTCCGATCAAGCACCGAGCGTGCGGCACCTCCGCGTTCAGCATACGTTTAGCTCGATGACGTCCTCGCCTTCTTGATCCAGCAAGAGGAGCGAAGTAGTAGATGAGTTTTGGCAGCACGACGACGTGTTGACGGTGGTGGTGAACTAGAGGGAGGAGATTAGAACCACACTAGGCTTCTAATTATGAGGATTAGAGGCAGCTATGGCTAGCTCTAATTAGTCAACTAGGACCAACTAGAGGAGGCTCAAAAACTTGTGTTCTAGGAGCTAGCCCTGCTCCTCTATTTATATGTTGAGCCCCGGGGTCGTAACTTGGAGAGGAGCCTCCCCAAAGTCAGTTTGGAACGCAAAGACAAGTCCGTCTCGGACTCCAGGGCTAAACGCCATGGTTCCCGATGTTTACGTAGACGCCACGGACTCCGGCGTCTATCCCAGGGGTAGACGCCATGAACCCTTGCGTCTAGCCCCTGCCTTCCATACAACTCCTTTGCGTAATGACCTAAAGCCTCGTGGGCTTGACCCCTTGGCTCAACCATATCATCCTATATATCAATCTTTACCTCCGGACCATTCCGGTGCTCCTCGTCATGTCCGTGATCTCATCCGGGACTCCGAACAACATTCGGTCACCAAAATACATAACTCATATAATACTATATCATCAATGAACGTTAAGTGTGCGGACCCTATGGGTTCGAGAATGGTGTAGACATGACCGAGATGATTCTCCAGTTAATAACCAATAGTAGGACCTGGATGCCCATATTGATTCCTACATATTCTATGAAGATTTTTATCGGTCGAATCTTTATGACAACATATGTAGTTCCCTTTGTCTGTCGGCATGTTACTTGCCCGAGATTCTGTCGTCGGTATCTCCATACCTAGTTCAATCTCGTTACCGGCAAGTCTCTTTACTCATTCCGTAATACATCATCTTACAACTAACTCCTTAGTCACTTTACTTGCAAGCTTATTGTGATGTTATATTACCGAGAGAGCCAAGAGATACCTCTCTGTCATACGGAGTGACAAATCCCAATCTCGATTCATGCCAACTCAACAGACACCTTCAGAGATACCTGTAGAGCACCTTTATGATCACCCAGTTACGAAATGACGTTTGATAGCACACAAGGTATTCCTCCGGTATCCGGGAGTTGCATGATCTCATGGTTGAAGGAATATGTATTTGACATTAAGAAAACAGTAGCAGTAAACCGAACTATCATATGCTAAGCTAACATGTGGGTCTTTCCCATCACATCATTCTCCTAATGATGTGATCCCGTTATCAAATGATAACTCATGTCTATGGTCAGGAAACCTTAACCATCTTTTGATCAACGAGCTAGTCTAGTAAAGACTTACTAGGGACTTGGTTTGCTTATGTATTCACACATGTATTTAAGTTTTTGATCAACACAATTATAGCATTAATAATAAACCTTTATCATGATTAAGGACATATAATAATAACCACTTTATTATTGCCTCTAGGGCATATTTCCAACAATTCTCGTATGTCCTCAAGACCGTTTTAGCTATATAAGAAACACCACCGGCTTATCCTTAGCATACATAAGGATAGGGACACTTGTTGCACTCTTTTACCTTTGTTACTATTTTCCTTGTCACAATTTATCTTGCTATTAAACTATCTTTACGACATTTACAGTGAAACCTTCCTGAAAACCACTTGTCAATTCCTTTAGACCATCATTGGGTTTGACACTCTTACTTATCGAAAGGGCTATGATTGACCCCTATATTTGTGGGTCATCGGGTATCACAAAGTTTTTCCATGAACTTTCTTAACACCAACTTTTGTTAGTATGCTCTTTTGAGTCCGCCAAGATCTCACAACGAGTAATCAAATGTCGCCTCGAGTTCGGTGGCCAGTCAAAATCTTTCTGTCTGAGACACAGTTGGTTTCCACAACATGACCTGGAGGACTCGGGGGCTACTAACGAGGGAATGCCCACCAGGGAGGCCCTCAACGACATACTACCTAGGCCCAAGAAGATCACAGTCAATGGGAGGGCCTAGTAGTGGGTCATTTTCCAATCAATGGTCGGCCGCTAGTGAAGGAAATATGCCCTAGAGGCAATAATAAAGTTGTTATTTATATTTCCTTATATCATGGTAAATGCTTATTATTCATGCTAGAATTGTATTAACCGGAAACTTAGTACATGTGTGAATACATAGACAAACTAAGTGTCACTAGTATGCCTCTACTTGACTAGCTCGTAAATCAAAGATGGTTAAGTTTCCTAGCCATGAACAAAGAGTTGTCATTTGATGAACAGGATCACATCATTAGAGAATGATGTGATTGACTTGACCCATCCGTTAGCTTAGCACGATGATCGTTTAGTTTGTTGCTATTGCTTTCTCCATAACTTATATATGTTCCTATGACTATGAGATTATGCAACTCCCGAATACCGGAGGAACACTTAGTGTGCTATCAAACGTCACAACATAACTGGGTGACTATAAAGATGCTCTACAGGTGTCTCCGATGGTGTTTTTTGAGTTGGCATAGATCGAGATTAGGATTTGTCACTCCGTGTATCGGAGAGGTATCTCCGGGCCCTCTCGGTAATGCACATCACTATAAGCCTTGCAAGCAATGTGACTAATGAGTTAGTTACGTGATGTTGCATTACGGAACGAGTAAAGAGACTTGGTGATAACGAGATTGAACTAGGTATTGAGATACAGACAATCGAATCTCGGGCAAGTAACATACCGATGACAAAGGGAACAACGTATGTTGTTATGCGGTTTGACCGATAAAGATCTTCATAGAATATGTAGGAACCAATATGAGTATCCAGGTTCTGCTATTGGTTATTCACCGGTGATAAGTCTCGGTCATGTCTACATAGTTCTCGAACCCGTAGGGTCCGCACGCTTAACGTTCGGTGATGATCAGTATTATGAGTTTATATATTTTGATGTACCGAAGGTAGTTTGGAGTCCCGGATATGATAACGGACATGACGAGGAGTCCCGAAATGGTTGAGACATAAAGATCGAAATATTGGAAGGTTATGTTTGGACATCGGAATGATTCCGGGTGAGTTCAGGCATTTACTGGAGTACCGGGGGGTTACCGGAATCCCCCGGGGAGTATATGTTGAGGAACGTAGTAATTTCAAAAAAATTCCTACGCACACGCAAGATCATGGTGATGCATAGCAACGAGAGGGGAGAGTGTGATCTACGTACCCTTGTAGATCGACAACGGAAGCGTTTGGTTGATATAGTCGTACGTCTCCACGACCCGACCGATCAAGCACCGAAACTACGGCACCTCCGAGTTCTAGCACACGTTCAGCTCGATGACGATCCCCGGACTCCGATCCAGCAAAGTGTTGGGGATGAGTTCCGTCAGCACGACGGCGTGGTGACGATCTTGATGCACTACCGTCGCAGGGCTTCGCCTAAGCACCGCTACAATATTATCGAGGACTATGGTGGAAGGGGGCACCGCACACAGCTAAGAATATGATCACGTGGATCAACTTGTGTGTCAAGGGGTGCCCTCTGCCCCCGTATATAAAGGATCAAGGGGAGGAGGCCGGCCGGCCCTCTATGGCGCGCCAAGGAGGAGTCCTCCTCCTAGTAGGAGTAGGACTCCTACTAGGAGGGGGAAAGAAGTGGGGAGGGAGAGGGAAAGGGGGGCGCTGCCCCCCCTCTCCTAGTCCAATTCGGACCAGGGGGAGGAGGCGTGCGGCCCACCTTTGGCTGCCCCTCTCTCTCTCCACTAAGGCCCATATGTCCCATTACTTCTCCCGGGGGGTTCCGGTAACCCTCCGGCTCTCCGGTTTTCTCCGAAATCACCCGGAACACTTCCGGTGTCCGAATATAGCCGTCCAATATATCAATCTTTATGTCTCGACCATTTCAAGACTCCTCGTCATGTCCGTGATCACATCCGGGACTCCGAACTAACTTCGGTACATCAAAACTCATAAACTCATAATATAACTGTCATCGAAACCTTAAGCGTGTGGACCCTACGGGTTCGAGAATAATGTAGACATGACCGAGACACGTCTCCGGTCAATAACCAAAAGCGGAACCTGGATGCTTATATTGGCTCCTACATATTCTACGAAGATCTTTATCGGTCAGACCGCATAACAACATACGTTGTTCCCTTTGTCATCGGTATGTTACTTGCCCGAGATTCGATCGTCGGTATCCCATACCTAGTTCAATCTCGTTACCGGCAAGTCTCTTTACTCGTTCTGTAATACATCATCTCACAACTAACTCATTAGTTGCAATGCTTGCAAGGCTTATGTGATGTGTATTACCGAGAGGGCCCAGAGATACCTCTCCGACAATCGGAGTGACAAATCCTAATCTCGAAATACGCCAACCCAACATGTACCTTTGGAGACACCTGTAGAGCTCCTTTATAATCACCCAGTTACGTTGTGATGTTTGGTAGCACACAAAGTGTTCCTCCGGCAAACGGTAGTTGCATAATCTCATAGTCATAGGAACATGTATAAGTCATGAAGAAAGCAATAGCAATATACTAAACGATCGGGTGCTAAGCTAATGGAATGGGTCATGTCAATCACATCATTCTCCTAATGATGTGATCCCGTTAATCAAATAACAACTCTTTTGTTTATGGTTAGGAAACATAACCATCTTCGATTAACGAGCTAGTCAAGTAGAGGCATACTAGTGACACTTTGTTTGTCTATGTATTCACACAAGTATTATATTTCCGGTTAATACAATTCTAGCATGAATAATAAACATTTATCATGATATAAGGAAATAAATAATTACTTTATTATTGCCTCTAGGGCATATTTCCTTCAGTCTCCCACTTGCACTAGAGTCAATAATCTAGTTCACATCGCCATGTGATTTAACAGCAATAGTTCACATCACCATGTGATTAACACCCATAGTTCACATCGATATGTGATCAACACCCAAAGGGTTTACTAGAGTCAGTAATCTAGTTCACATCGCTATGTGATTAACACCCAAAGAGTACTAAGGTGTGATCATGTTTTGCTTGTGAGATAATTTTAGTCAACAGGTCTGTCACATTCAGATCCGTAAGTATTTTGCGAATTACTATGTCAACAATGCTCTGCACGGAGCTACTCTAGCTTATTGCTCCCACTTTCAATATGTATCTAGATCGAGACTTAGAGTCATCCAGATCTGTGTCAAAACTTGCATCGACGTAACCTTTTACGACGAACCTTTTTGTCACCTCCATAATTGAGAAATATTTCCTTATTCCACTAAGGATAATTTTGACCGCTGTCCGGTGATCTACTCTTAGATCACTATTGTACTCCCTTGCTTAACACAGTGTAGGGTATACAATAGATCTGGTACACAACATGGCATACTTTATAGAACCTATGGCTGAGGCATAGGGAATGACTTTCATTCTATTTCTATCTTCTGTCGTGGTCGGGCTTTGAGTCTTACTCAATTTCACACCTTGCAACACAGGCAAGAACTCTTTCTTTGACTGTTCCATTTTGAACTACTTCAAAATTTTGTCAAGGTATGTACTCATTGAAAAAACTTATCAAGCGTCTTGATCTATCTCTATAGATCTTGAGGCTCAATATGTAAGCAGCTTTACCGAGGTCTTTCTTTGAAAAACTCCTTTCAAATATTCCTTTATGCTTTCTAGAAAATTATACATTATTTCCGATCAACAATATGTTGTTCACATATACTTTATCGGAAATGTTGTAGTGCTCCCACTCACTTTCTTGTAAATACAGGCTTCACCGTAAGTCTGTATAAAACTTATATGCTTTGATCAACTTATCAAAGCGTATATTCCAACTCCGAGATGCTTGCACCAGTCCATAGATGGATCGTTGGAGCTTGCATATTTTGTTAACACCTTTAGGATTGACAAAACCTTCTGGTTGCATCATATACAACTCTTCTTTAAGAAATCCATTAAGGAATGCAGTTTTGTTTATCCATTTGCCAGATTTCATAAAATGCGGCAATTGCTAACATGATTCGGACAGACTTAAGCATATATACGAGTGAGAAAATCTCATCGTAGTCAACACCTTGAACTTGTCGAAAACCTTTTGCGACAATTCTAGCTTTGTAGATAGTAACACTACTATCAGCGTCCATCTTCCTCTTGAAGATCCATTTATTTTCTATGGCTTGCCGATCATCGGGCAAATCCATCAAAGTCCATACTTTGTTCTCATACATGGATCATATCTCAGATTTTATGGCCTCAAACCATTTCGCAGAATCTGGGCTCATCATCGCTTCCTCATAGTTCGCAAGTTCGTCATGGTCTAGTAACATGACTTCCAGAACAGGATTACTGTACCACTCTGGTGCGGATCTCACTCTGGTTTACCTACGAGATTCGGTAGTAACTCGATCTGAAGTTACATGATCATCATCATTAGCTTCCTCACTAATTGGTGTAGTAGTCACAGGAATAGATTTCTGTGATGAACTACTTTCCAATAAGGGAGCAGGTACAGTTACCTCATCAAGTTCTACTTTCCTCCCACTCACTTCTTTCGAGAGAAACTCCTTCTCTAGAAAAACTCCGAATTTAGCAACAAAAGTCTTGCCTTCGGATTTGTGATAGAAGGTGTACCCAACAGTCTCCTTTGGGTATCCTATGAAGACACATTTCTCCAATTTGGGTTTGAGCTTATCAGGATGAAACTTTTTCATATAAGCATCACAATCCCAAACTTTAAGAAACGACAACTTTGGTTTCTTGCCAAACCACAGTTCAGATTGTGTTGTCTCAACAGACTTAGATGGTGCCCTTTTAAACGTGAATGCAGCTGTGTTTAATGCATAACCCCAAAACGATAGTGGTAGATCGATAAGAGACATCATAGATTGCACCATATCTAATAAAGTACAGTTATAATGTTCGGACACACCATTATGCTGTGGTGTTCCAGGTGGCGTGAGTAGTAAAACTATTTCACATTGTTTTAACTGAAGGCCAAACTCGTAACTCAAATATTTTACCTCTGTGATCATATCGTAGAAACTTTTATTTTCTTGTTACGATGATTCTCCACTTCACTCTGAAATTCTTTGAACTTTTCAAATATTTCAGACTTGTGTTTCATTAAGTATATATACCCATATCTTCTCAAATCATCTGTGAAGGTCAGAAAATAATGATACCCGCCGCGAGCCTTAACACTCATCAGATCTCATACATCAGTATGTATTATTTCCAATAAGTCAGTTGCTCGCTCCATAGTTCCGGAGAACGGCGTTTTAGTCATCTTGCCCATGAGGCATGGTTCACAAGCATCAACTGATTCATAATCAAGTGATTCCAAAAACCCATTAGCATGGAGTTTCTTCATGCGCTTTACACCAATATGACCTAAACGGCAGTGCCACAAATAAGTTGCACTATCATTATTAACTTTGCATCTTTTGGTTTCAATATTATGATTATGTGTATCACTACGATCGAGATCCAACGAACTATTTTCATTGGGTGTGTAACCATATAAGGTTTTATTCATGTAAACAGAACAACAATTTATTCTCTTACTTAAATGAATAACCGTATTACAATAAACATGATCAAATCATATTCATGCTCAACGCAAACACCAAATAACACTTATTCAGGTTCAACACTAATCCCGAAAGTATAGGGAGTGTGCGATGATGATCATATCAATCTTGGAACCACTTCCAACACACATCGTCACTTCACCCTTAACTAGTCTCTGTTTATTCTGCAACTCCCGTTTCGAGTTACTAATCTTAGCAACTGAACTAGTATCAAATACTGAGGGGTTGCTATAAACACTAGTAAAGTACACATCAATAACATGTATATCAAATATACTTATGTTCACTTTGCCATCCTTCTTATCTGCCAATCACTTGGGGTAGTTCCGCTTCCAGTGACCAGTCCCTTTGCAGTAGAAACACTTAGTCTCAGGCTTAGGACCAGACTTGGGCTTCTTCACTTGAGCAGCAACTTGCTTGCTGTTCTTCTTGAAGTTCCCCTTCTTCCCTCTGCCCTTTTCTTGAAACTAGTGGTCTTGTCTACCATCAACACTTGATGTTTTTCTCGATTTCTACCTTCGTCAATTTCCGCATTACGAAGAGCTTGGGAATCGTTTCCGTTATCCCTTGCATATCATAGTTCATCACGAAGTTCTACTAACTTGGTGATGGTGACTAGAGAATTCTGTCAATCACTATCTTATCTGGAAGATTAACTCCCACTTGATTCAAGCGATTGTAGTACTCAGACAATCTGAGCACATGCTCACTAGTTGAGCGATTCTCCTCCATCTTTTAGCTATAGAACTTGTTGGAGACTTCATATCTCTCAACTCGGGTATTTGCTTGAAATATTAACTTCAACTCCTGGAACATCTCATATGCTCCATGATGTTCAAAACATCTTTGAAGTCCCGATTCTAAGACATTAAGCATGGTGCACTAAACTATCAAGTAGTCATCATATTGAGCTAGCCAAACGTTCATAACGTCTGCATCTGCTCCTGCAATAGGTCCGTCACCTAGCGGTGCATCAAGGACATAATTCTTCTGTGCAGCAATGAGGATAAACCTCAGATCACGGATCCAATCCACATCATTGCTACTAACATCTTTCAACACAATTTTCTCTAGGAACATATCAAAATAAACACAAGGAAGCAACAACGCGAGCTATTGATCTACAACATAATTTGCAAAATACTACCAGGACTAAGTTCATGATAAATTTAAGTTCTATTAATCATATTACTTAAGAACTCCCACTTAGATAGACATCCCTCTAATCCTCTAAGTGATTACGTGATCCAAATCAACTAAACCATGTCCGATCATCACGTGAGATGGAGTAGTTTCATTGGTGAACATCGCTATGTTGATCATATCTTCTATATGATTCACGCTCGACCTTTCGGTCTCCGTGTTCCGAGGCCATATCTGTATATGCTTGGCTCGTCAAGTATAACCTGAGTATTCTGCGTGTGCAACTGTTTTGCACCCGTTGTATTTGAACGTAGAGCCTATCACACCCGATCATCACGTGGTGTCTCAGCACGAAGAACTTTCGCAACGGTGCATACTCAGGGAGAACACTTCTTGATAATTAGTGAGAGATCATCTTATAATGCTATCGTCAATCAAAGCAAGATAAGATGCATAAAAGATAAACATCACATGCAATCAATGTAAGTGATATGATATGGCCATCATCATCTTGTGCTTGTGATCTCCATCTTCGAAGCACCGTCGTGATCACCATCGTCACCGGCGCGACACCTTGATCTCCATCGTAGCATCGTTGTCGTCTCGCCAATCTTATGCTTCCATGACTATCGCTACCGCTTAGTGATAAAGTAAAGCATTACAGCGCGATTGCATTGCATACAATAAAGCGACAACCATATGGCTCCTGCCAGTTGCCGATAACTCGGTTACAAAACATGATCATCTCATACAATAAAATTTAGCAGCATGTCTTGACCATATCACATCACAACATGCCCTGCAAAAACAAGTTAGACGTCCTCTACTTTGTTGTTGCAAGTTTTACGTGGCTGCTACGGGCTTAAGCAAGAACCAATCTTACCTACGCATCAAAACCACAACGATAGTTTGTCAAGTTGGTGTTGTCTTAACCTTCGCAACGACCGGGCGTAGCCACACTCGGTTCAACTAAAGTTGGAGAAACTGTCACCCGCAAGCCACCTATGTGCAAAGCACGTCGGGAGAACCGGTCTCGCGTAAGCGTACGCGTAATGTCGGTCCGGGCCGCTTCGTCCAACAATACCGCCGAACCAAAGTATGACATGCTGGTAAGCAGTATGACTTATATCGCCCACAACTCACTTGTGTTCTACTCGTGCATATAACATCAACATATAAAACCTAGGCTCGGATGCCACTGTTGGGGAACGTAGTAATTTCAAAAAAATTCCTACGCACACGCAAGATCATGGTGATGCATAGCAACGAGAGGGGAGAGTGTGATCTACGTAACCTTGTAGATCGACAACGGAAGCGTTTGGTTGATGTAGTCGTACGTCTCCACGACCCGACCGATCAAGCACCGAAACTATGGCACCTCCGAGTTCTAGCACACGTTCAGCTCGATGACGATCCCCGGACTCCGATCCAGCAAAGTGTCAGGGATGAGTTCCGTCAGCACGACGGCGTGGTGACGATCTTGATGCACTACCGTCGCAGGGCTTCGCCTAAGCACCGCTACAATATTATCGAGGACTATGGTGGAAGGGGGCACCGCACACGGCTAAGAATATGATCACGTGGACCAACTTGTGTGTCAAGGGGTGCCCTCTGCTCCTACTAGGAGGGGGAAAGAAGTGGGGAGGGAGAGGGAAAGGGGGGCGCCGCCCCCCTCTCCTAGTCCAATTCGGACCAGGGGGGAGGAGGCGTGCGGCCCACCTTTGGCTGCCCCCCTCTCTCTCCACTAAGGCCCATATGGCCCATTACTTCTCCCCGGGGGGTTCCGGTAACCCTCCGGCTCTCCGGTTTTCTCCGAAATCACCCGGAACACTTCCGGTGTCCGAATATAGCCGTCCAATATATCAATCTTTATGTCTCGACCATTTCGAGACTCCTCGTCATGTCCGTGATCACATCCGGGACTCCGAACTAACTTCGGTACATCAAAACTCATAAACTCATAATATAATTGTCATTGAAACCTTAAGCGTGCGGACCCTACGGGTTCGAGAACAATGTAGACATGACCGAGACATGTCTCCGGTCAATAACCAATAGCGGAACCTGGATGCTCATATTGGCTCCTACATATTCTACGAAGATCTTTATCGGTCAGACCGCATAACAACATACGTTGTTCCCTTTGTTATCGGTATGTTACTTGCCCGAGATTCGATCGTTGGTATCCCATACCTAGTTCAATCTCGTTACGGGCAAGTGTCTTTACTCGTTCTATAATACATCATCTCACAAGTAACTCATTAGTTGCAATGCTTGCAAGGCTTATGTGATGTGTATTACCGAGAGGGCCCAGAGATACCTCTCCGACAATCGGAGTGACAAATCCTAATCTCGAAATATGCCAACCCAACATGTACCTTTGGAGACACCTGTAGAGCTCCTTTATAATCACCCAGTTACGTTGTGACGTTTGGTAGCACACAAAGTGTTCCTCCGGCAAACGGTAGTTGCATAATCTCATAGTCATAGGAACATGTATAAGTCATGAAGAAAGCAATAGCAATATACTAAACGATCGGGTGCTAAGCTAATGGAATGGGTCATGTCAATCACATCATTCTCCTAATGATGTGATCCCGTTAATCAAATAACAACTCTTTTGTTTATGGTTAGGAAACATAACCATCTTCGATTAACGAGCTAGTCAAGTAGAGGCATACTAGTGACACTTTGTTTGTCTATGTATTCACACAAGTATTATGTTTCTGGTTAATACAATTCTAGCATGAATAATAAACATTTATCATGATATAAGGAAATAAATAATTACTTTATTATTGCCTCTAGGGCATATTTCCTTCAGTATATGGGCCTTATTGGGCCTTAGTGGAAGAGAGGAAGGGAAGGCCAAGGTGGAGGGCGCGTCCCCCTAGCCCAATCCGAATTGGGTGGGAGGGCCGGCCCCCCTTCCTTCCCTCTCTCTCTCTCCCTTCCTTCTCTCCTACTCCGACAAGGGAAAGAGGGAATCATACTCCCACCAGGAGTAGGACTCCCCCCTTAGGGCGCACCATAGAGGGCCGTGTTGGGTAACGCAGTAATTTCAAAAAAAATCCTACGTACACGCAAGATCATGGTGATGCATAGCAACGAGAGGGAAGAGTGTTGTCTACGCACCCTCGTAGACCGTAAGCGGAAGCTATATGACAACGCGGTTGATGTAGTCGTACGTCTTCACGGTCGACCGATCCTAGTACCGAAAGTACGGCACCTCCGCAATCTGCACACGTTCAGCTCGATGACGTCCCACGAACTCACGATCTAGCAGAGTGTCGAGGGAGAGCTTCATCAGCACGACGGCGTGATGACGGTGATGATGATGCTACCGGAACAGGGCTTCGCCTAAGCACCGCTACGATATGACTGAGGTGGATTATGGTGGAGGGGGCACCGCACACGGCTGGAAGCAATCAACTTGTGTGTTCTAGGGTGCCCCCTGCCCCCGTATATAAAGGAGCAAGGGGGAGGCCGGTCGGCCTTGGGGCGCACCAAGGAGAGGGTGGAGTCCTCCTCCTAGTAGGAGGACTCCCCCTTTCCTAGTCCAACTAGGAAGGAGGGGGAAGGAAAGAGAGGGAGAGAGGGAGGGAAAGAGGGGGTGCCGCCCCCCTCCTTTTCCAATTCGGATTCCCAAGGGAGGGGGGGCGGCCAGCCCTATGGCCCCTCCTCTCTCTCAAGGCCCATGCTGGCCCATTAGTTCCCCTGGGGGTTCTGATAACCCCCGGCACTCCAATAATTATCTGGTGACCTCCGGAACTCATTCGGTGTTCGAATATAGTCATCCAATATATCAATGTTTATGTCTCGACCATTTCGAGACTCCTCGTCATGTCCGTGATCACATCCGGGACTCCAAACAACCTTCGGTACATCAAAACACATAAACTCATAATACCGATCATCACCGAACGTTAAGCGTGCGGACCCTACGAGTTCGAGAACTATGTAGACATGACCAAGACACGTCTCTGGTCAATAACCAATAGCGGAACCTTGATGTTCATATTGGCTCCCGCATATTCTACGAACATCTTTATCGGTCAAACCGCATAACGATATACGTTGTTCCCTTTGTCATTGGTATGTTACTTGCCCGAGATTCGATCGTCGGTATCTCAATACCTAGTTCAATCTCATTACCAGCAAGTCTCTTTACTCGTTCCGTAATGCATCATCCCGTAACTAACTCATTAGTCACATTGCTTGCAAGGCTTATTTTGATGTGCATTACCGAGAGGGCCCAGAGATAACTCTTTGACAATCGGAGTGTCAAATCCTAATCTCAATCTATGCCAACTCAACAAACACCATCGGAGACACCTGTAGAGCACCTTTATAATCACCCAGCTACGTTGTGACGTTTGATAGCACACAAAGTGTTCCTCCGGTATTCGGGAGTTGCATGATCTCATAGTCATAGGAACATGTATAAGTTATGGAGAAAGCAATAGCAACAAACTAAACGATTATCGTGCTAAGCTTACGGATGGGTCAAGTCAATCACATCATTCTCTAATGATGTGACCCCGTTAATCAAATGACAACTCATGCCTATGGTTAGGAAACATAACCATCATTGATTCAACGAGCTAGTCAAGTAGAGGCATACTAGTGACATTATGTTTGTCTATGTATTCACACATGTACTAAGTTTCCGATTAATACAATTCTAGCATCAATAATAAACATTTATCATGATATAAGGAAATATCAATAACAACTTTATTATTGCCTCTAGGGCATATTTCCTTCAGGCCGTCCCTCCCCCTCCTCCACTCCTTTATATACGGGGGAGGGGGGCACCCCATAGACACACAAGTTGATTGTTTAGCCGTGTGCGGTGCCCCCTCCATAGAATTCCACCTCGGTCATATCATTGTAGTGCTTAGGTGAAGCCCTGCGTCGGTAACTTCATCATCACCGTCATCACGCCGTCGTGCTGACGAAACTCTCCCTCGACCTCATCTGGATCTAGAGTTCGTGGGACGTCACTGAGCTGAACGTGTGCAGATCGCGGAGGTGCCGTACCTTCGGTGCTAGGATCGGTCGGATCGTGAAGACGTACGACTATATCAATTGCGTTGTCATAACGCTTCCGCTTACGGTCTACGAGGGTACATGGACAACACGCTCCCCTCTCGTTGCTATGCAATATGCATCACCTAGATAGATCTTGCGTGTGCGTAGGATTTTTTTTGAATTACTACGTTCCCCAACAGCTAGTTGGGCGTCTTCTCCTCAAGAGGTTTTAGGAGGGCCATAGGCAATCGTCTAACGGAGGCATCACCCATGATCTCCACTACATAGTAAATATAGACGTTACCCAATGCCGGTATATCCTATTAACTACAACCAGGCAGGATTAGGTCATTCCCCGGGCCTGCTTAAGTGTACTCTAGCTACATGACATTGCATGGCGGTGGTGGAAGTCTGCGCACGGCGCTTATGAGAATATCTATTGCATTGCTCATCGATCGCAATCAAGCTATTTCACCATGGCTTGCACCAAGAAACACCACTAGGGGTAGTCTTCACAAATTAGGTGATCTTGTTGACCTCACAAACTCATTAGTTCTTCACACATTGATGGTGAATGCTCTCAAGTGACCCCTGACCATCTTTTTTTAGAAACACCTATAACTTTATTCACACTCATAACAATTACAAGTACACCAATTTGGACCTAAAATTCAAGAAAATACAAAGTAACTCCTATGACTAAGAATTACAATGAAATATCTTGAAAACACCTTCTTCACGGCGTCAATCTCTGCTTGAAGAAATATTCCAAGGACTCCGGTAAAGAGGCTGTAATTTGACTTGAGCATCGATGTTGTCACTCCTCCACCCACGCGAACATTACCAATAATGGTTTTTGAAAGCGCCTTGAGTCGCCCATCCAAACAGATGGGAAGCCTTGATCGATGAAAGTACTTGGGCCGGGGATGATCCCCTAGAAGTGCAGGCCAACGAATCACTATATCTTCACCATGTTGTCGATGAAATACTTCACCCCCACAAAGAATCAAACCAACAAAAAAGGCTTGACACAACAACATAAACTCATCATATCTGAATAATCGGATCTGAGAGGACAGAAAACTCTCTAACCTCATGGCACCGCCAAAAGAACGTGAGGAAATTTATTCTCACAAAACTATGATGATCACTAGACGATGGCGAAGAACATAGAGGTCTTGAAGATTCGAGGTCCCCCCACCTCTCAGCCCCAAGATGGCAGCCGGAGGCGAGGGGACCTAAATTTCTTAGATGACGACGGCGGTGGCGCAATAAACCCTACCCCCTGACCATCTAGGAGGCACACACCCTCCAAGAGTAACATGTGAAGCAAAGTCACCTGGTAGAACTTTCTCAAAAGATCTTCAATCAAACTATCTCTCATGAACCCATATGATCCCTCACACACACAAAAGGTGGGTTGTGGTGAAAGAGATTAATTTGATGTGTATGGGTTCAATAAAGGGAGGAATAATTCTTGGCCTTCAAGAATCAAGAAGTGTTCTTGGAATCACCCAACACTTCTCTTCTCCCTTCTTGTCTTGGAGATGTCTCTCTATCTCTTCTCTCTCTCTCTCTTCCCTATTTCACACACACACACATTTGATGTGCCAGTTGGAAATGAATTATATTAGTTGGTTGCTACCACAAAGGTGTATGGGGATCTATAAACCGAGAGTCCAGAATTAGATTGTTGCCTTGGAAATATAACTAGTTCAGAAGTGCCAGGAGAATACCTTCTAAACTTCCAAACACATTTATATACTTGAACTATCGGGGGCATATTAGGAGCCAGGCATAAACACAGTACACAAAAGTATTGGGCTAAAATAGAAAGGTGGTTTTAAGCAACAAAAGGTGGCTCTTTTCTGCGAGAAGAGAACTTGCTCGGAAAGTAATGGGTAAAACCAATTTATCGATGGTACTATAGTAGACTCAAATGCAAATTGCGCAAAAATCCAAAGTCACATCTCAAAGGTACCGAACCTATAATGTGACCACATAAAGAAGCAACCCGAGAGAGCTCGGAAATGCCGCATAAAATTGTTATGCTCGGAGGTGTCAGAGCTAACCGAGAATGTCTTAATAAGATTAAGTTTGGCAGTAGGGAAAAAGGTGCGGTAGTTCCGACGATACTGAAACTGGATTTGATCTCTATGGATAAGTAACTCTGAGTGCTCATTTGTACCGGAAGAAAAACTTGGGTGGTACCGAGATTTAAAGAAACTAGGAATCTATGTGGATTGAGTGAATTTAGAGGACTTTGATATGTGATATTTCTTGGAGTTCAAACTAAAGTACCTCTGCTTGTACCCTTCTTGATTGTAGATGGTCCTACACTTAATATGAACCTTAGATTCACCAAAAGACTATAAAATACAATCTAAGAGTTTGAGCTAGACAACAACTTATAATTCTTGCGGTAGGGATCACCGTTTATGTTTTACTCAAAGCAACATGACTATGAAATAAGCTCGGTAGAAACATTAGTCATCTATCATAAATAACCAAAACCCAATATCGGTATCTAAAATATTGACTTTCGATGGTTATTTTGCACGAGACAGTTCATGAACTCCACATCGAGAAATTGGAATTAGGTAATCTTTAAAATAGATGTTGAGAATACTTATCATACATTAGCGGGTCCTTTTACATCAAGTCTTGTGTGCATGAAAGTTTCCTTCAGTTTGGCGGGTATGGATGGGTAATTCTATCCAGTAGGGTAGCATGGCCATTAGAGTGAATGTTGATGTTAGGTACTTCTTTCAAAACAAGAAAGTCGTTTGATGAGGTGACTCTTGATCCATTATTTGTTTAACATCGTTATCGATATAGTAGCTACTCTCATGAATATAACCAAGGAAAACGGTCAGATTAGCGCTCTCATTCCTCATTTAGTGGATGATGGACTCTCTATTTTTGCAGTTTGTTGACTACACAAATCTTTTTTATGGATCATGATTTAATCAATGTTCCGACAATGAAGTTAATTTTTAGTACATTCAAACAACTATTAAGACTAAAGGTACATTCTCGAAAGAGTGAACTCTACTATCTTAGAATAGCTAAGGATCATGAGCTGGAATACACACATCTTTTTGACTATAGTGTGTGCTCAATCCCCTTTAAGTACCTTGGAAGTGCTACTCATTATCGCAAAGTGCATACCGGAGATTGGAAAGCTATTCAATATCCTTTTCAAAAATGCCTCGATAGCCATAGGTCTAATAACTTATGTTGTGGATGTTGCGTAGTCCTTATTAGATGGATGCTTAGCAGTTGTCATATTTTTATGATGTCCCCTTCAGGAAAAAAATATCCCAAATGGGGTCCGAAAGATTAGTCTTATTGATGTGCAACAACAATAAGGACTACCTTTTTGGCTATGCAACTTCTGATGTATCGAATTTTTTATGGGCTACCTTTTCATGACTTGTACACTATTTCCTCCATTTTTACTTACTTGCACATTAGTTTTGTACTAAGTTAAATTTATAAATTTTGACCAAATTTATATAAAAGAGTTCCTAACATCTATAACACCAAATCAATACGACTAGATCGTTACTCTCTCTAAACATATGCATATCATGTACATTTATTATTGTGAATGTTCATATTGTTCTCTATAAACTTGATCAGGCTTTATACATTTGACTTAAAATAAAGCTAATATGTGGAGTAATAATAAAAAATAGAAGGAACAATGAACAGTGTAATAATCGAGACTATATGCATCCACGATGCAGACAGCACAAAAAAAAAACTCTAACCTCATGTCACTATGTGCATCGGCTCCCTACATAGTGACAATTGTAGCAAAGACCGTTGTAGCCGCTTCGTTGCACGGGCATGTGTCCATCCCAATTGTATATTTGCAGGCCAATTTGATTTGGAATATGATACACAGTCATTCATGTGAAGAATGTATCTAGTTGAAATTTCGTTCAAAGAAAAGAATAAGATATACAAACGGCTGCCAATACGTTCGCCAATTTGCCTTGTTTATTACTCCAATCCGGGATATACCGATTCAGTTTTAGCTGCTGACTATATCTTCTTATAAAAGAGTTCCTAACATCTATAACACCAAACAATACTACTAGACCATCACTCTCTCTATACATATTCATATCATATACATTTATTATTGTGAATGTTCATATTGTTCTCTATAAACTTGATCAAACTTTATACATTTGACTTAAAATAAAGCTAACATGCGGAGTGCCACTGTTGCTAGTAATTGATTACCGTGGCGAGGCATTTTTTTTCTTTTTTGATTGTGTGTATCTTTAATGTCTTTGTACGTCTTGTTGGTACAGAGGCCAGGGGCAGGGCCGGCCCTGGGGAGAGCAGGGGGGCGGCCGCCCCGGGCCCCCAAAATCCAGGGCCCCCCGATAGTTAGGCCATAGGCCTATGGCCCATACGCGTGCCAGGGAGCAGCAGGTCGATCTCCCGATCCCAGCGATCGAGTGTTTGATAGCGAGCGATCAGCGGAATTTCCTTTCACGTAAAAGAAAGAGCGATCAATTAGCTGCATGGGCGATTTCCTTCCTATTCTGTTCGACCATTCCATCAGGCAGAGTCACGCAACGACTCCGAGGTCCAAGCCTAGCTGCTGGCCCCCGCCGCCGCCGTGCACGCACGCACGCACTCCCGCCTGGCCGCCCCAGCCCCTGGTAGTTTCCTTCCTAATTTGTGTATGTTCACCTCTGATTTCAGTTCCGGGGCCCTGTTGGCATTTGCCCAATTGTTCTCTTCTCAATCCTCTGCAGACTCTAGGTGCTGCGCCGACCCCTGTGTATTGTATACGCACACGCACTGAAGTTTGATCATCACTCCGTCAGGTATTGAGGTATATATTCATATAATATTGATACAAAAAAGTTCCTTTGATGCATAAGCCGCACTGTTCAATAATTGATAGAACAAATTGTTTTGTTTTCAGCATTGTGTGTGTTATTATGACGTCCTGCGGTAAGAGGAATTTTTTTAATGTTTTGATTGATATGGCGATCACTTACATGAATGATAGACTCAAATAACTCATGGTGTTTAAAGATATATTCGGATTTTTATTGAGCTCGGACACCCTGATGTCATTAAGTGACAATGAACTTGAAGAATGTTGCACAAGATTTGCAGAAACTTTCTCTCTTAATTGTTCATCTGATGTTGAGGTATACAATCTTATTTTTGAACTGATGATTATGAGATTCACTTTGCCAGATGGCGTAATGTCTGCTATGGAGATTTTCGGGCATGTCAGAGAAGTTGATTGTTATCCTAATATATCCAGTGTCTATCACATCTTATTTACTGTGTTTGTGACGGTCGCATCGGCCGAAAGAAGCTTTTCAAAGTTGAATTATTGAAGAATTATTTGAGGTCAACAATGACTCAAGAGAGGTTAAATGCTTTGGCAAGATTATGCATCAAGAAGAAATTATTGGACCAGATTGACATCGACCCTATTATATGTGACTTTGCATTGAGGAATGTTAGAAGATATTTAAAGGTAATATGTATAAATTAGTTGGTATGCATACTGATTTTAGATGCATTTAAGTGTTACTTGTAGTAATTTATATATCGATTTTTTTTATAATATATATATACACAGATATACGTATATTACAATGAGTATACATATATTAAGGGCCCCTAATTTTTAGTCCGCCCCGGGCCCCCGAAATCTCAGGACCGGCCCTGGCCAGGGGTAATTGATATCTTCGCGATATTAATAATATTCCCTTTCTCGAAAAAAGCAAAGTAATAATAAAAATAGAGGGAGTAATAAACAGTGTAATAATCGAGACTATATGCATCGGCTCCCTACAAGGTGACAATTGTAGCAAAGACCGGTGTAGCCGCTTCGTTGCAAGGTCACGCGTCCATCAGAATTTTATATCTGCAGGCCGATTTGGTTTGGAGTATGATACACGGTCATTCATGCGAAGAGTGGATCCAGTTGAAATTTCGTTCAAAAAAGAATAAGATACACATACGGCTGCCAATACATTCGCCAGCTTGCCTTGTCTAGTACTCCAATCCGGGATATACCGATTCAGTTCCAGCTGCTGACTACATCTTCTTATCATATTAGATCAGACACAATTGGCAAAGCCGGGAAAGCAAGCCGCGCGAGCATTTTTGTATCCTGCGCTTGCTTTTCAGGGCATGTACAATGGTGTCATATGGTTACATATGCCCCATGACAAAAAGTAATTTGAGGCATTTATATTTTTTTTTCTTCCCAATGCAAGCTACTACTAGTGACCTCATTAAGAAATAGAAAATAAAGACTCTAGGACACATGCAACTCTATTTTTTACCCCAACCTTTTCAGCTTTTGTCACCGGACCACATTTTTTCTCTTCAAGCACCCGCCTCCTGGAAAGGATCCCGCTTTCCTATCCGAACCTACTTTACGTCATATCCGATCCTACATGATATGCGAGGCATCACCTTGAGGCTATGCATTATACATGCCCTCGATCAACCAATCAATCAAGCAAAACAATAGAACGTGGCGATGGCGTGACAGTAATATACTCCGGCGCCTCCAATCATCCACGCCGGAGAAAGAGAAAGCAGACGGACGCCACGAGAAATAGAATAAAGCCTAGCGCATGTGGTGGTGATCGAACGACGGCGACCGTCGTGGCGAGGGCTCATGGGACTTGACATAAACGGGCGCCCTCCGCAGGCGCCATCCTACTTTACTTTACGCTTTGGTTCGTTCCCGGAAGAAGATATCTCCGCCGCGTGTAAAGTAGTCGTCTCAGCATATAAAAACGCAGCCTGCTGAGATGCCGATCTCCCCCGCCCGGGAACCTGAACCTGAACCTTCTCCCCCGCAACGAAACAAAATCGACGAGCCGGCTCCTGCCGAGCGATCGGCCGGAAGAATATGCCGTCGCACCTAACGATTGCGCCGGGCCAAGGTGGCGACGGGATGATGGATACGGATGGATCAGATAAGCAGGCAGGCCAAATTGATGCTGCTCGCCACCTCGGCCTGGGGCTTTGCCAAAACCAGCGACCGCGTGCAGCAAACCACCCGCTGAATGGCAGTGGTGCCGCGGGCCAGTGAGTGAGTGGCCGATCGGTCGATGGATGGCTTGACGTCAATGGCTGGCGCACATGGTTTTGGTTCCACGTACGTACGTATGTCACTCACTCGGTTCAGTTGCACTGCGCCGGCCGTCGGTGGTGGTGGCTTGGAGCGGGAGCGGGAGCGGGAGTGGAGGTCGACGCTCGGTCACGACGCAACAGCGACCGACCGCGCAATCAATTCCGGCGCACCGACGGCCACGCGGACGGAATGGACGCACGGATAGCTGCTGCCTACGCCCACCCTGCACTGTGTCAGTACTCCTATTAAGTAACGCAAGTGGCGGTTCTGTAATGAACGTTGGTCCATACTCGTATTTATTTTTTTTCTCTGGTTTTGTTTCAGGGGAAAAAAGGGGTAAGGCCGACTGTAATGTAGTGGGCTGGGAGAACATACGCAGGCCACATGTCTGGACTCTGCTGCTTAGGCCTTGTACAATGCAAAGGTGTTTAGAAGAGTTGTTTGAAAAAATAAACCGAATTTTTCTTAAGCACCGGTGCTTATTTGCACAGGGTAGACGTTTAATTAGGCGTCTCTTCTGTAGAAATAGGCATCGGTGCTTTAGAAAACCCGATTTATTTTTCTAAGCACCTCTCGAAACATCTAGCATTGTACAAGGTCTTAGTGGTCTGCCTAACGGAAATAACTGGGCTGGCCAGCTCAGGCGCTGATACGCTTCACGCGCGATGAAGCGACCAAGTAAGGAGTACTCTTGGCAAAGCTCATTCTCGTCTTCTCTTAGGTTGCAAGTGGTGTATTGCATGTGTGTCACCTGTAGTAATCTGGGAGTTTTCCTTTTCTTTTAGATCTGTTTACTCAAATGTTTTATCTATTAAATCGTATGTTCAAATCTTGAATCATTTTCATCGTTGAATTACTCGCGTCGACATCTTCAAAACTAGATCTCATGCTGATAGGTTTTAACGAACTTTTTTTCCAAAAAAACAAGGCGAAAAAATCACACCGAGAGCACGTTATTTTCCCTTTCCGAGAGGCACAACCGTGCATCTCATGAAAGCATAACTATGCCTCTCACAGAAGCAAAAAAAAATGTTTTTCCGTTTCCGAGAAGCACGGCTCGCCGAAGCAAAACTTTGCCTCTCACGGAAGAGGGGGGGGGAGAGAAAAAAAGTACTTTTTCCGATTCCAAGAGGCACGGCCATACCTCTCGCGGAAGCAAAACAAAAAACATGTTTTTTTCGTTTTCAAGAGGCACGGGTATACCTCTTACGGAAGCAAATCCATGCTTCGCGCGGAAGTAAAACCGTGCCTCTCACGAAACCAAAAAACCCTGCGCTATTTCCGTTTTCGAGAGGCATGACCGTGACTCTCGCGGTAGCCGTGCCTCGTGCGGAAGCAAAACCATGCCTCGCGAAAGCAAAAAAACCTGCACTTCTTCCGTTTCCGAGAGGCACGTCCGTGACTCTAGCGGTAGTCATGCATCTCGTGGAAGCAAATCTGTGCCTCTCCGAAAGCAAATCCGCGCCTCTCACGAAAGCAAAAAAATCTACGTTTTTTTCCGTTTCCGAGAGGCACGGCCGTGACTCTCACGGTAGTCGTGCCTCTCACGGAAGCAAATCTGTGCCTCTCCGAAAGCAAATCCGTGCCTCTCGCGAAAGCAAAAAATACATGCCCTCCTGATTTATTTTCTTCCAAGCTAAGAAAGACTGGTGAAACATAGAAAAGCCAAAATAAACAAGAAAAAAATATCTAAAAATCTTAAAATATGTGCGAAAAAAAAAAATAAATAATCAGAAGAAAGCGTCGAGAACGCGACATATGGCGGCGGTGGCGCGCTCTCAGCCCATCGCACGCGATCCTTGGGGAGGCTCCCGAAGGACCGCTCCTCAATTAGTTGCTGTCAGGCTCGCCTTCAAGCAGCGCCCACAATGGGCCAGCCAAGTGGGGACTGCGCGCATTCAACGTTTTTCCTTCTTTCATTTTTTCCACTTTTTTGCCTTGTTTTTTTTAAATTGCTTATATTTCGTAATATTGTAGTTATATCTATAATAAAAATCATTTTACACACAGTACTAAAAAATGTTAAATGTATATAAAGAAAATGTTATCACATATATGAAAAAATGTACATATACAAAAAAATCACGAACCAATTTGATCATGTATTTGAAAAATGTTAATCAAGAATTTTAAAAAATATTGAACAAGTTGAAAAATGTTAATCAAGCATTTGAAAAATGTTAAATATGTATAGAATTTTTTTGACCATGTATTAAAAAATGATGATTTTATATCATGTATATAAAAATGTTAATCAAGCACTTCAAAAAATGTTGGACAAGTATTTGAAAATTTTAATCAAACATTTTAGAAATGCTAAATGTGTATAGAAAAATTATTGACCATGTGTTAAAATAAGATGGAAATTTTGATCATGTACATAAAACTTTAATTAAGCATTTTAAAAATGTTGAACAAGTATTTGAAAAACTCAATCAAGCATTTGAAAAATGTTAAATGTGTATGGAAAATATGTTGACCATCTATTAAAAAATGATGGAATTTTTTGATCATTTATCTAACAATGGTAATCAAGCATTTGAAAAAATGTTGAACAAGTCTTTCTAAGATGTTAATCGAGCATTTAAAAAATGTGAAATGCGTATATAAAATTGTTGACAGTGTACTAAAAAATATAGAAAATTTTATCATGTACATAAAAATGTTAATCGAGCATTTGAAAAAATGTTGAACGATTATTTAAAAAATGTTAATCAAGCATTGTAAAATTTTAAAATGTGTATGGGAAAATATTGACCATGCTTTAAAAAATATATAATCTCATATTCAAAGAAATATAATTTAAGCATTTGAAAATGTAAAAATGTATATAAAAATGTTGACCATGTATTAATTTTTTGATCTTCTATTGTTAATCAAGTATTTAAAAAATTAAAATGTTTATAGAAAAATGTTGACCTCAAATTTAAAAAATGTTAAACTTTTTTTTGAAAAGGTTAAGCATGTATTAGAAAAATGTTATTGACATATACGGAAAATGTAGAATGAAAACCAAAAGAAAGAAAGTGGAACGAATAATCGATGATACCATTGGAAATAATAATAATAAATCCAAAGAAAAAGTGGAGAAAACCTATAAAAACAGGGCAAGAAACAAATAAAACCGATGAAAAATCGAAAGACACAACAAAGAAAAACGAAACAAAAAAAACCAAAGCAAACAGAACGTAGACAAAGAACCAAGTGAAGCCAGGAACAAACGCGTCTAAAATGGGCTGGCCGAGTACTGTACCAAGAAGGAAAAGCTTCAGCGAGAGCACGTTCCATCGTTGCTTAATGCGAGATATAACTCCCGCGTAACGTCTGGACACAAGCGCTAGCTGGCTGCCAGAAATAACTGGGCTAGTTAGCTGGATGTGCGCGATTCGTTGGGCCCATTTCGTCTTAGGGTCGCTGCTGCTCTCTCAGGCCAGGCCTATACAATGTGCTAAAAAGGGTCCATGCCAAATCGATAAGGTGTGATAAAATGCGTGTTTTCCTATACTACGCTCATTGCGGAGAGCAACTTAACGTCAAGGGGTACCGCCGAATGTCACTTTGGTGGAGAGCGCGTAAGTGCTACGTCCAGCCACCGTCACCTGTCGTGTGCGGTGCTAGGCGCTCACTCAGGATTATTATTTTTTACATAATTTTGGGTTTTAGATGTTTCTTTTTGTTTTTTTTCAGTATTTACCCAGTTTTGGAGAACTTCCTTTTTAAAAAATTACGATTTTTTTCCACACGTAGCATGGGCTTATTTTTTATGGAGGCACATATTTGTTTCCACGAAAAGCAATGCAGTGCTTCTTGGAAAGAAAACATGCATTTATTTATTTCTCATGGAGGCGTAGATTTGCTTACACGAGAAGAATCGTTGTGCTTTTTGGAAAAGGAAAAACTACAGAAAAAATGTGTTTTCTATTTTGCTTTCACGAGCCCCACAGATTTACTTTTGCGAGACGCATAAATTTGCTCCTCAGGAAATAAAAAAAGCGTTATTTTGCTTTCATGAGAAGCACAAATTTGCTTCTCGTCCAGCCACAGAAAAAGCTGCTTCTTCTGCTTTCACGAGACTCACAAATTTGCTTTCATGAGAAGTACATATTTGCTTCCCCGAGACGTAAAAAAGATATATGTTTCCTATGGAGGCATACATTTTCTTGCGCGAAAACAAAGCTTCGACTCTGGTTTTTTCGGGGCTTTTCATCAAAAAAGTTCGTTGTAACGTATTAACATGGTATCTAGTTTCGAAGATATCGATGCAAGAAACCCAACGGTGAAAACGGTTTGAAATTTGGACGCACGGTTTGAGAGATAAAACATTTTGAATAAATGAATCTACGGGAAAAAAGAAAAACTTATTGTAGGAGACAAATGGTGCCATATGCGTATTGTAGCATGTTTACACCATTTTCAGCATTTTCCTCAATCACTCCCTTAATTTATCCATTTCTCCTAGCTCTGTCCATAAGTATAGTTAAGACGTCAACAACAATGCCAAGGATCAAAGGAGATAAATAATCTTCCACTGTCAGCCCTTTATGAATGGGAAAATAATATCATATCATTAATTTAAATACCCCCTTCTAATATTATGCATAATCCAATCAATCCAGGGAACCCCTTTATTTTTAACATCTGTAGCAAAAAAAGGGCATTTGACCTTGGCCATATGCTTTTTCAAAGTCAAGTTTGAAAACCACTTAACTATGTTTTTCACATGAGTACTATTTAAAGCTTAATGTAAATATCAGAAACCCCTCCATTATATATATGTACCCTTTCACAAAAGCAGTTTGAATTGGAGAGATAACAACCCCAAAAATCCCATTCAATCTCCCCATGAGAACTTTAAACCCATCATTAAGCATGCATATAGGCCTAAATTTTTGAATTTGATTAGCATCTTTGGTTTTACGGATCTAAGTGATAATAATCCCATAATTTAGCCAAGAAATGTCCAAGTTACCATTGTGAAGATCGTCAAATAGGACTTTTAAATCAAATTTATAGAAATTCCATAAATGTTGATTGAATTCAGCCAATGACTCTAGTCCAAATGGTTTTACGGGTGAATTATATCGACATTTGTTAGGGTTAGCGGCCTCCACTCCCACCAAATATGATTTTTGGTGGACCATGAGCAAGTCTTGGTAAAAGTACTAATTCATTAATATAAATAGACATATGTTGACTACTGAGTTCAAGCTTTGGCCATAAATTTCTTCAGAGATGTATTAACGGTAATTGTTCATAATCATAAGAAAAGCGTTTTCATATAGAATATAACAGCTTATTAACTGATTAACTGTTGATCATGGGAAGAGAACTTGTAGGGCAAGTAAAAAATTTCAGCAAAGCTATCCTTATTGATAGCACTACCAAAGAGATATAATCCACTCTTATGAAAGTTAACTTTTAAACTAGACACATGTTTTAACAATTACATAATGAATTTTATGGGCACTATATAATCATCTTGTAGGAGAAAAATGGTGTCATATGCGTATTGCAGCATGTTTACACAATTTTCAGTATTTGCCTCCATTTCTCCTAGCTCTATCCATAAGCATAGCGAGGAAGTCAACAACAATGCCAAGGATCAAAGGAGATAAATAATATCTAAGTGTTAGCCCTTTATGAATGGCAAAATAATTTCATATATTATCATTAATTTAAATACCCCCCTAATAGTATGCATAAGACAATCAATCCAAGGAACCCCTTTATTTTTAACTTCTGTAGCAAAAAAAGGCATTTGACCTGGGCCATATGCTTTTTTAAAATCAAGTTTGAAAACCACATAACTATGTTTTTCACATGAATACTATTTAAAGCTTAACATAGTATGCTAATCAAATTCAAAATTTTAGGCCTATATGCTGTTAGTGGCGCCACCGATCTGCTTCGTCTCCCGTGGCCTTATGGCCACGGGGGCGGGGTGGATGAGGGAGTCCTGAATTAGGGGGTCCCCGGGCGTCTGGCTATGTGACATGGGCCGGATTGGTGGGCCGTGAAGATACAAGATAGAAGACTTCCTCCCGTGTCCAGATGGGACTCTCCTTGGCGTGGAAGGCAAGCCTGGCGTTCGGATATGAAGATTCCTTTCTCTGTAAACCAACTCTGTACAACCCTAGGCCTCTCCGGTGTCTATATAAACCGGAGGGTTTAGTCCGTAGAGGCAATCATAATCATACATGCTAGACATCTAGGGTTTAGGCATCACGACCTCGAGGTAGATCAACTCTTGTAACCCCTATACTCATCAAAGTCAATCAAGCAGGACGTAGGGTTTTACCTCCATCAAGAGGGCCCGAACCTGGGTAAACCTCGTGTCCCCTGCCTCCTGTTACCTTCAATCCTCAGACACACAATTCGGGACCCCCTACCCGAGATCGGCCGGTTTTGACACCGACATTGGTGCTTTCATTGAGAGTTCCATTGTATTGTTAGTAGAAGGCTCGATGTCTAGTTCAACCATCTTCAACAATGCTGTTTTCGGGGAAGTTTTCCTCCCCGGTCAAATCTTTGTATTCGGCGGCTTCGTTCTGCGTGCCAACTCGATTGGCCACCTCGAACAGATCGACAACTACGCCCCTGGTCCTCAGATATGTTTTGGGAATCTGAATTATGTCGCTGATATCCAAGGAGATTCGATCTTCGAAGGGTTCATGACCCCAACCACCGCTCTGGCCTCAGATCCAGGGCAGGCTACCAGGTCCGAAGATGGGAGTTTGGAGCCCACCGGACTCTCCACTTCAAATCGCATTGCCACAGACCCAGAGGCGATTGTATCTGCGCTAAACTCAAAAAAGCTGGACTCGCCCCCGGACTACAAATCCGAACCCTCGCTCTTAAACGAGGCTCTGGACTTAATGCGATCCATCGCTATTGTAGAGGAATCGCTTCCGAATCACTCCCAGCCCGGACTAGGGGCTGAGACGGGGAATTTTATGTCCCACCCACCACCCACTTCATAGCCACTGTCGAAAATCTAACCGACATGCTGAACTATGCTTCCGAAGACATCGACGGTATGGACGACGATGCCGGAGACGATCAAGGCCAAAACCTTCCGTTTACCAGAAGTTGGACGGCCACCTCCACATACGACGTTTACATGGTGGATACACCGAAAGAGGATGGCGATGGCGGCAAGAAGGATCCGGTTGAGGACAAGCCTACCGAAGCACCTCCAAAGCGTCGACGTCGGCGGCGCCGCTCAAAATCGCGTCGCAAAAAAGACGGTAATATCGGCGCCGAAGACAATAATACCCCGGAGAACGCCGAATACCCCGAAGCCCCTGTCAAGCCAACATCCGAACATGATGATTGGGAGGATGGGCAAGTTAACCCCGATGATCCAATCGAAACGAAGATTCGGAGGATAGTAACTACCTACCGATCTCCGAAGAGGACGTGAGCCTCGGTAACGAAGACTTTATCGTGCCAGAGGAGCCCCTCGAGCAAGAGCGCTTTAAGCGCATGCTAATAGCAACTGCAAGAAGCCTGAAAAAGAAGCAGCAGCAGCTTCAAGCTTATCAGGATTTACTCAATGACAGATGGACTAATGTCCTGGCAGCCGAGGAATACGGCCTCGAACGCCCAACTAAGAGTTACCCGAAGTGCAAGCTACTACGTCAATTCGACGACGAGGCCTTTGAGCCCATACCGCCAAAGCATAAAACTGCTGACGAGCCTACCCGACCATCACGTGGATGGGACAGATCGACTACTCATGCCGAACACCAGCCCGCGCCACCCTGCCGTCGGGGCAGGAGGCAGCTGCCGCGGGCTATACCTACGACTTATGCAAGGACCTGGATAGTAGAGCCGGTCTAACAAGATCAATCTATGGATCGAGGGGGCGTGCTCCAACGCGCAAGCACGGTCATCAAACCTGGCGTGACAGACATAACCTCACACGGGCCGAAAACCGCATACGACCTTCGTCCGAACTACATCGTGATATCGCCCGATACAGAGGCGCCGCACACCCCCTTTTTTGGGAACATAGTAATTTCAAAAAATTTCCTACGCACACGCAAGATCATGTTGATGCATAGCAACGGGAGGGGAGAGTGTTGTCCACGTACCCTCGTAGAGCGAAAGTGGAAGCGTTAGCACACCGCGGTTGATGTAGTCGTACGTCTTCACGATCCGACCGATCAAGTACCGAACGCACGGTACCTCCGAGTTCAGCACACGTTCAGCCCGATGACGTCCCTCGAACTCCGATCCAGCCGAGTATTGAGGGAGAGTTTCGTCAGCACAACGGCGTGGTGACGATGATGATGTTCTACCGACGCAGGGCTTCGCCTAAGCACCGCTACAGTATTATCGAGGTGGACTATGGTGGAGGGGGGCACCGCACACGGCTAAAAGATCAAATCAATTGTTGTGTCCTTGGGGTGCCCCTGCCCCCGTATATAGAGGAGCAAGGAGGGGAGGTGCGGCCGGCCAGGAGGAGGCGCGCCAGGGGGAGTCCTACTCCCATCGGGAGTAGGACTCCCTCCCTTCCTTGTTGGATTAGGAGAAGGGGGGAAAGAGGAGGGAGAGAGGAAGGAAAGGGGGGAGCCGCCCCCCTCTCCTTTTCCTATTCGGACTAGAGGGGGAGGGGCGCGCGGCCCTGCCCTAGCCACCTCTCCTCTTCTCCACTAAGGCCCACTATGGCCCATTAAGCCCCCGGGGGGTTCCGGTAACCCCTCAGTACTCCGGTAAAATCCCATTTTCACCCAGAACACTTCTGATATCCAAATATAGGCTTCCAATATATCAATCTTCATGTCTCGTCCATTTCGAGACTCCTCGTCATGTACGTGATCACATCCGGGACTCCGAACAGCCTTCGGTACATCAAAACTCATAAACTCATAATATAACCGTCATCGAAACTTTAAGCGTGCGGACCCTACGGGTTCGAGAACTATGTAGACATGACCGAGACACGTCTCCGGTCAATAACCAATAGCAGAACCTGGATGCTCATATTGGCTCCTACATATTCTACAAAGATCTTTATTGGTCAGACCGCATAACAACATACATTGTTCCCTTTGTCATCGGTATGTTACTTGCCCGAGATTCGATAGTCGGTATCTCAATACCTAGTTCAATCTCGTTACCGGCAAGTCTCTTTACTCGTTTCGTAATACATCATCCCGCAACTAACTCATTAGTTGCAATGCTTGCAAGGCTTAAGTGATGTGCATTACCGAGTGGGCCTAGAGATACCTCTCCGACAATCGGAGTGACAAATCCTAATCTCGAAATACGCCAACCCAACAAGTACCTTCAGAGACACCTGTAGAGCACCTTTATAATCACCCAGTTACGTTGTGACGTTTGGTAGCACACAAAGTATTCCTCTGGTAAACGGGAGTTGCATAATCTCATAGTCATAGGAACATGTATAAGTCATGAAGAAAGCAATAGCAACATACTAAACGATCGAGTGCTAAGCTAACGGAATGGGTCAAGTCAATCACATCATTCTCCTAATGATGTGATCCTGTTAATCAAATGACAACTCATGTCTATGGCTAGGAAACATAACCATCTTTGATCAACGAGCTAGTCAAGTAGAGGCATACTAGTGACACTCTGTTTGTCTATGTATTCACACAAGTATTATGTTTCCGGTTAATACAATTCTAGCATGAATAATAAACATTTATCATGATATAAGGAAATAAATAATAACTTTATTATTGCCTCTAGGGCATATTTCCTTCAGAAATCCTGTTTTGGAGGTTATGTTACTAGACCATGACGAACCTGCGAACTATGAAGAAGCGACGGTGAGCCCTTCTCCTAATCCAACAAGGAAGGGAGGGAGTCCTACGATCGGTCGGATCGTGAAGACGTACGACTACATCAACCGCGTTGTGCTAACGCTTCCGCTTTCGGTCTACGAGGGTACGTGGACAACACTCTCCCCTCTCGTTGCTATGCATCACCATGATCTTGCATGTGCGTAGGAAATTTTTTGAAATTACTACGTTCCCCAAAAGTGGCATCTGAGCCTGGTTTTATGCGTAGATGTTATATGCATGAGTAGAACACAAGTGAGTTGTGGGCGATACAAGTCATACTGCTTATCAGCATGTCATACTTTGGTTCGGCGGTATTGTTGGATGAAGCGGCCCGGACCGACATTACGCGTACGCTTCCGCGAGACTGGTTCTACCGACGTGCTTTGCACACAGGTGGCTGGCGGGTGTCAGTTTCTCCAATTTTAGTTGAACCGAGTGTGGCTACGCCCGGTCCTTGAGAAGGTTGAAACAACACTAACTTGACGAACTATCGTTGTGGTTTTGATGCGTAGGTAAGAACGGTTCTTGCTAAGCCCGTAGCAGCCACGTAAAACTTGCAACAAACAAAGTAGAGGACGTCTAATTTGTTTTTGCAGGGCATGTTGTGATGTGATATGGTCAAGGCATGATGCTAAATTTTATTGTATGAGATGATCATGTTTTGTAACCAAGTTATCGGCAACTGGCAGGAGCCATATGGTTGTCGCTTTATTGTATGTAATGCAATCGCCTTGTAATGCTTTACTTTATCATTAAGCGGTAGCGATAGTCGTAGAAGCATGAGATTGGCGAGACGACAACGATGCTACGATGGAGATCAAGGTGTCGCGCCGGTGATGATGGTCATCATGACGATGCTTCGGAGATGGAGATCACAAGCACAAGATGATGATGGTCATATCATATCACTTATATTGATTGCATGTGATGTTTATCTTTTATGCATCTTATCTTGCTTTGATTGACGGTAGCATTATAAGATGATCTCTCACTAAATTTCAAGATAAAAGTGTTCTCCCTGAGTATGCACCATTGCCAAAGTTCGTCGTGCCCAGACACCACGTGATGATCGGGTGTGATAAGCTCTACGTCCATCTACAACGGGTGCAAGCCAGTTTTGCACACGCAGAATACTCAGGTTAAACTTGACGAGCCTAGCGTATGCAGATATGGCCTCGGAACACTGAGACCGAAAGGTCGAGCGTGAATCATATAGTAGATATGATCAACATAGTGATGTTCACCATTGAAAACTACTCCATTTCACGTGATGATTGGTTATTGTTTAGTTGATTTGGATCACGTGATCACTTAGAAGATTAGAGGGATGTCTTTCTAAGTGGGAGTTCTTTAGAAATATGATTAATTGAACTTAAATTTATCATGAACTTAGTACCTGATAGTATCTTGCTTGTTTATGTTTGATTGTAGATAGATGGCCCGTGCTATTGTTCCGTTGAATTTTAATGCGTTCCTTGAGAAAGCAAAGTTGAAAGATGATGGTAGCAATTATACGGACTGGGTCCGTAACTTGAGGATTATCCTCATTGCTGCATAGAAGAATTACGTCCTGGAAGCACTGCTGGGTGCCAGGCCTACTGCTGATGCAACTGACGATGTTAAGAACGTCTGGCAGAGCAAAGCTGATGACTACTCGATAGTTCAATGTGCCATGCTTTACGGCTTAGAACCGGGTCTTCAACGACGTTTTGAACATCATGGAGCATATGAGATGTTCCAGGAGTTGAAGCTAATATTTCAAGCAAATGCCCGGATTGAGAGATATGAAGTCTCCAATAAGTTCTATAGCTGCAAGATGGAGGAGAGCAGTTCTGTTAGTGAGCATATACTCAAAATGTCTGGGGTATAATAATCACTTGATTCAACTGGGAGTTAATCTTCCGGATGATTGCATCATTGACAGAATTCTCCAATCACTTCCACCTAGCTACAAGAGCTTCATGATGAACTATAATATGCAAAGGATGGATAAGACAATTCCCGAGTTCTCTGCAATGCTAAAAACTGCGGAGGTAGAAATCAAGAAGGAGCATCAAGTGTTGATGGTCAACAAG
The DNA here is from genome assembly GCF_056163025.1 of Triticum urartu. Taxonomy (NCBI): domain Eukaryota; kingdom Viridiplantae; phylum Streptophyta; class Magnoliopsida; order Poales; family Poaceae; genus Triticum; species Triticum urartu. The sequence continues at coordinate 565,444,646 of NC_141875.1, forward strand.
ACCACTAGTTTCAAGAAAAAAGGCAAGGGGAAGAAGAAGGGGAACTTCAAGAAGAACAACAAGCAAGTTGCTGCTCAGGAGAAGAAACCCAAGTCTGGGCCTAAGCCTGAAACTGAGTGCTTCTACTGCAAGCAGACTGGTCACTGGAAACGGAACTGCCCCAAGTATTTGGCGGATAAGAAGGATGGCAAGGTGAACAAAGGTATATGTGATATACATGTTATTGATGTGTACCTTACTAGAGCTCGCAGTAGCACCTGGGTATTTGATACTGGTTCTGTTGCTAATATTTGCAACTCGAAACAGGGACAACGGATTAAGCGAACACTGGCGAAGGACGAGGTGACGATGCGTGTGGGAAATGGTTCCAAAGTCGATGTGATCGCGGTCGGCACGCTACCTCTACATCTACCATCGGGATTAGTATTAGACCTAAATAATTGTTATTTGGTGCCAGCGTTGAGCATGAACATTATATCTGGATCTTGTTTGATGCGAGGCGGTTATTCATTTAAATCAGAGAATAATGGTTGTTCTATTTATATGAGTAATATCTTTTATGGTCATGCACCCTTGAAGAGTGGTATATTTTTGATGAATCTCGATAGTAGTGATACACATATTCATAATGTTGAAGCCAAAAGATGCAGAGTTGATAATGATAGTGCAACTTATTTGTGGCACTGCCGTTGAGGTCATATCGGTGTAAAGCGCATGAAGAAACTCCATACTGATGGACTTTTGGAACCACTTGATAATGAATCACTTGGTACTTGCGAACCGTGCCTCATGGGCAAGATGACTAAAACGTCGTTCTCCGGTACTATGGAGAGAGCAACAGATTTGTTGGAAATCATACATACAGATGTATGTGGTCCAATGAATGTTGAAGCTCGTGGCGGATATCGTTATTTTCTCACCTTCATAGATGATTTAAGCAGATATGGGTATATCTACTTAATGAAACATAAGTCTGAAACATTTGAAAAGTTCAAAGAATTTCAGAGTGAAGTTGAAAATCATCGTAACAAGAAAATAAAGTTTCTACGATCTGATCTTGGAGGAGAATATTTGAGTTACGAGTTTGGTTTACATTTGAAACAATGCGGAATAGTTTTGCAACTCACGCCACCCGGAACACCACAGCGTAATGGTGTGTCCGAACGTCGTAATCGTACTTTACTTGATATGGTGCGATCTATGATGTCTCTTACAGATTTACCGCTATCATTTTGGGGTTATGCTTTAGAGACGGCCGCATTCACGTTAAATAGGGCACCATCAAAATCCATTGAGACGACGCCTTATGAACTATGGTTTAGCAAGAAACCAAAGTTGTTGTTTCTGAAAGTTTGGGGCTGCGATGCTTATGTGAAAAAGCTTCAACCTGATAAGCTCGAACCCAAATCGGAGAAATGTGTCTTCATAGGATACCCGAAGGAGACTGTTGGGTACACCTTCTATCACAGATCCGAAGGCAAGACATTTGTTGTTAAGAATGGATCCTTTCTAGAGAAGGAGTTTCTCTTGAAAGAAGTGAGTGAGAGGAAAGTAGAACTTGATGAGGTAACTGTACCTGCTCCCTTATTGGAAAGTAGTACATCACAGAAACTAGTTTCTGTGACACCTACACCAATTAGTGAGGAAGCTAATGATGATGATCATGAACCTTCAGAACAAGTTACTACTGAACCTTGTAGATCAACCAGAGTAAGATCCGCACCAGAGTGGTATGGTAATCCTGTTCTGGAAGTCATGCTACTAGATCATGATGAACCTACGAACTATGAAGAAGCAATGGTGAGCCCAGATTCCGCAAAATGGCTTGAAGCCATGAAATCTGAGATGGGATCCATGTATGAGAACAAAGTGTGGACTTTGGTTGACTTGCCCAATGATCGGCAAGCAATTGAAAATAAATGGATCTTCAAGAAGAAGACTAACGCTGACAGTAATGTTACTGTCTACAAAGCTCGACTTGTCACAAAAGGTTTTTGACAAGTTCAAGGAATTGACTACGATGAGACCTTCTCACCCGTAGCGATGCTTAAGTCTGTCCGAATCATGTTAGCAATTGCCGCATTTTATGATTATGAAATTTGGCAGATGGATGTCAAAACTGCATTCCTAAATGGATTTCTGGAAGAAGAGTTGTATATGATGCAGCCGGAAGGTTTTGTCGATCCAAAAGGAGCTAACAAAGTGTGCAAGCTCCAGTGATCCATTTATGGACTGGTGCAAGCATCTCGGAGTTGGAATAAACGCTTTGATAGTGTGATCAAAGCATTTGGTTTTGTACAGACTTTTGGAGAAGCCTGTATTTACAAGAAAGTGAGTGGGAGCTCTATAGCATTTCTGATATTATATGTGGATGACATATTGCTAATCGGAAATGATATAGAATTTCTGGATAGCATAAAGGGATACTTGAATAAGAGTTTTTCAATGAAAGACCTCGGTGAAGCTGCTTACATATTGGGCATTAAGATCTATAGAGATAGATCAAGAGGCTTAATTGGACTTTCACAAAGCACATACCTTGACAAAGTTTTGAAGAAGTTCAAAATGGATCAAGCAAAGAAAGGATTCTTGCCTGTGTTACAAGGTGTCAAGTTGAGTAAGACTCAATGCCCGACCACTGCAGAAGATAGAGAGAAAATGAAAGATGTTCCCTATGCTTCAGCCATAGGCTCTATCATGTATGCAATACTGTGTACCAGACCTAATGTGTGCCTTGCTATAAGTCTAACAGGGAGGTACCAAAGTAATCCAGGAGTGGATCACTGGACAGCGGTCAAGAACATCCTAAAATACCTGAAAAGGACTAAGGATATGTTTCTCGTATATGGAGGTGACAGAGAGCTCATCGTAAACGGTTACGTTGATGCAAGCTTTGACAATGATCCGGACGATTCTAAAATCGCAAACCGGATACGTATTTACATTAAACGGTGGAGCTGTCAGTTGGTGCAGTTCTAAACAAAGCTTCATGGCAGGATCTACATGTGAAGCGGAGTACATAGCTGCTTCGGAAGCAGCAAACGAAGGAGTCTGGATGAAGGAGTTCATATCCGATCTAGGTGTCATACCTAGTGCATCGGGTCCAATGAAAATCTTTTGTGACAATACTGGTGCAATTGCCTTGGCAAAGAAATCCAGATTTCACAAGAGAACCGAGCACATCAAGAGACGCTTTAATTCCATCCGGGATCTAGTCCAGGTGGGAGACATAGAGATTTGCAAGATACATACGGATCTGAATGTAGCAGACCCATTGACTAAGCCTCTTCCACGAGCAAAACATGATCAGCACCAAGGCTCCATGGGTGTTAGAATCATTACTGTGTAATCTAGATTATTGACTCTAGTGCAAGTGGGAGACTGAAGGAAATATGCCCTAGAGGCAATAATAAAGTTATTATTTATTTCCTTATATCATGATAAATGTTTATTATTCATGCTAGAATTGTATTAACCGGAAACGTAATACTTGTGTGAATACATAGACAAACAAAGTGTCACTAGTATGCCTCTACTTGACTAGCTCGTTAATCGAAGATGGTTATGTTTCCTAACCATAGACATGAGTTGTCATTTGATTAACGGGATCACATCATTAGGAGAATGATGTGATTGACATGACCCATTCCATTAGCTTAGCACCCGATCGTTTAGTATGTTGCTATTGCTTTCTTCATGACTTATACATGTTCCTATGACTATGAGATTATGCAGCTCCCGTTTACCGGAGGAACACTTTGTGTGCTACCAAACGTCACAACGTAACTGGGTGATTATAAAGGTGCTCTATAGGTGTCTCCAAAGGTACATGTTGGGTTGGCGTATTTCGAGATTAGGATTTGTCGCTCCGATTGTCGGAGAGGTATCTCTGGGCCCTCTCGGTAATACACATCACTTAAGCCTTGCAAGCAATGCAACTAATAAGTTAGTTGCAAGATGATGTATTATAGAACGAGTAAAGAGACTTGCCGGTAATGAGATTGAACTAGGTATTGAGATATCGACGATCGAATCTCGGGCAAGTAACATACCGATGACAAAGGGAACAACGTATGTTGTTATGCGGTCTGACCGATAAAGATCTTCGTAGAATATGTAGGAGCCAATATGAGCATCCAGGTTCCGCTATTGGTTATTGACCGGAGACGTGTCTCGGTCATGTCTACATTGTTCTCGAACCCGTAGGGTCCGCACGCTTAACATTACGATGACAGTTTCATTATGAGTTTATATATTTTGATGTACCGAAGGTTGTTCGGAGTCCCAGATGTGATCACGGACTTGACGAGGAGTCTCGAAATGGTCGAGACATAAAGATCGATATATTGGATGACTATATTTGCACACCGGAAAGGTTTCGGGTAAGATTGGGACAATACCGGATCACCGGGAGGTTATCGGAACCCCCGGGAGGTATATGGGCCTTATTGGGCCTTAGTGGAAAGGAGGGGAAAGGAGCAAGGGAGGGGGCGCGCCCCCCAAGCCCAATCCGAATTGGGAGGGGGGCCGGCCCCCCTTTCCTTCCTCCCTCCTTCCTCTTCCTTCCCTCTCCTACTCCTAATAGGAAAAGGGGGAGTCCTACTCCCGGTGGGAGTTGGACTCCCCCCCTTGGGCGTGCCACCCTCCTTGGCCGACCCCTCCTCCACTCCTTTATATACGGGGGTAGGGGGGCACCCCAGAGACACAACAATTGATCATTGATCTCTTAGCCGTGTGCGGTGCCCCCCTCCACCATAATCCTCGATAATATTGTAGCGGTGCTTAGGCGAAGCCCTGCGACGGTAGAACATCAAGATCGTCACCACGCCATCGTGCTGACGGAACTCATCCCCGACACTTTGCTGGATCGGAGTCCGGGGATCGTCATCGAGCTGAACGTGTGCAAAAACTCGGAGGTGTCGTAGTTTCGGTGCTTGATCGGTCGGGCCGTGAAGACGTACGACTACATCAACCGCGTTGTTATAACGCTTCCGCTTCCGGTCTATGAGGGTACGTAGACAACACTCTCCCCTCTTGTTGTTGTGCATCACCATGATCTTGCGTGTGCGTAGGATTTTTTTTGAAATTACCTCATCAAGTTCTACTTTCCTCCCACTCACTTCTTTTGAGAGAAACTCCTTCCCTAAAAAGGACCCATTCTTAGCAACAAATGTCTTGCCTTCGGATCTGTGATAGAAGGTGTACCCAACAGTCTCCTTTGGGTATCCTATGAAGACACATTTCTCCGATTTGGGTTCGAGCTTATCAGGTTGAAGCTTTTTCACATAAGCATCGCAGCCCCAAACTTTAAGAAACGACAACTTTGGTTTCTTGCCAACCCATAGTTCATAAGGTGTCGTCTCAACGGATTTTGATGGTGCCCTATTTAACGTGAATGCAGCCGTCTCTAAAGCATAACCCCAAAACGATAGCGGTAAATCAGTAAGAGACATCATAGATCACACCATATCTAGTAAAGTACGATTACGACGTTCAGATACACCATTACATTGTGGTGTTCCAGGTGGCGTGATTTGCGAAACTATTCCGCATTGTTTCAAATGTAAACCAAACTCGTAACTCAAATATTCTCCTCCACGATCAGATCATAGAAACTTTATTTTCTTGTTATGATGATTTTCAACTTCACTCTGAAATTCTTTGAAGTTTTCAAATGTTTCAGACTTATGTTTCATTAAGTAGATATACCCATATATGCTTAAATCATCTGTGAAGGTGAGAAAATAACGATATCCGCCACGAGCTTCAACATTCATTGGACCACATACATCTGTATGTATGATTTCCAACAAATCTGTTGCTCGCTCCATACTTCTGGAGAACGGCGTTTTAGTCATCTTGCCCATGAGGCACGGTTCGCAAGTACCAAGTGATTCATAATCAAGTGGTTCCAAAAGTCCATCAGTATGGAGTTTCTTCATGCGCTTTACACCGATATGACCTTAATGGCAGTGCCACAAATAAGTTGCACTATCATTATCAACTCTGCATCTTTTGGCTTCAACATTATGAATATGTGTATTACTACTATCGAGATTCATTAAAAATAAACCACTCTTCAAGGGTGCATGACCATAAAAGATATTATTCATATAAATAGAGCAACCATTATTCTCTGATTTAAATGAATAATCGTCTCGCATCAAACAAGATCCAGATATAATGTTCATGCTCAACGCTAGCACCAAATAACAATTATTAGGTTTAATACTAATCCCGAAGGTAGATGTAGAGGTAGCGTGCCGACGGCGATCACATCGACTTTGGAACCGTTTCCCACGCCCATCATCACCACGTCCTTGGCCAGTGTTCGCCTAATTCGTAGTCCCTGTTTTGAGTTGCATATATTAGCAACAGAACCAGTATCAAATATCCAGGTGCTATTGCGAGCTCTGGTAAGGTACACATCAATAACATGTATATCACATATACCTTTGTTCACCTTGCCATCCTTCTTATCCGCCAAATACTTGGGGCAGTTCCACTTCTAGTGACCAGTCTGTTTGCAGTAGAAGCACTCAGTCTCAGGCTTAGGTCCAGACTTGGGTTTCTTCTCTTGAGCAGCAACTTGCTTGATGTTCTTCTTGAAGTTACCCTTCTTCTTCCCTTTGCCCTTTTTCTTGAAACTAGTGGTCTTATTGACCATCAACACTTGATGCTCCTTCTTGATTTCTACCTCCGCAGCCTTTAGCATTGCGAAGAGCTCGGGAATCGTCTTATCCATCCCTTGCATGTTATAGTTCATCATGAAGCTTTTGTAGCTTGGTGGCAGTGATTGAAGAATTCTGTCAATGACGCTATCATCTGGAAGATTAACTCCCAGTTAAATCAAGTGATTGCAGTACCCAGAGATCTTGAGTATATGCTCACTGATAGAACTATTTTCCTCCATATTGCAGCTGTAGAACTTATTGGAGACTTCATATCTCTCAATCCGGGCATTCTTTTGAAATATTAACTTCAACTCTTGGAACATCTCATATGCTCCATGACGTTCAAAACATCGTTGAAGTCCCGGTTCTAAGCCGTAAAGCATGGCACACTGAACTATCGAGTAGTCATCAACACGTGACTGCTAGGCATTCATAATGTCTGCAGTTGCTGGCGCAGGCGGCACACCTAGCGGTGCTTCCAGGACGTAACTCTTCTGTGCAGCAATGAGGATAATCCTCAAGTTACGGACCCAGTCCGTGTAATTGCTACCATCATCTTTCAACTTTGCTTTCTCAAGGAACGCATTAAAATTCAATGGAACAACAACACGGGCCATCTATCTACAATCAACATAGACAAGCAAGATACTATCAGGTACTAAGTTCATGATAAATTTAAGTTCAATTAATCATATTACTTAAGAACTCCCACTTAGATAGACATCCCGCTAATCCTCTAAGTAATCACGTGATCCAAATCAACTAAACCATAACCGATCATCACGTGAAATGGAGTAGCTGATACGTCTCCAACGTATCTATAATTTTTGATTGCTCCATGCTATGTTATCTACTGTTTTGGGCAATATTGGGCTTTATTATCCACTTTTATATTATTTTTGGGACTAACCTATTAACCGGAGGCCCAGCCCAGAATTGCTGTTTTTTGCCTATTTCAGTGTTTCGAAGAAAAGGAATATCAAACGGAGTCGAAACAGAATGAAATCAACTGGAGAAGTTATTTTGGGAAGGAAAGCTACCGGATGGACTTGGACCCCACGTCACGAGCCAAGGGAGGTGCTCACGAGGGTAGGGGCGCCCCCCTAGGACGCGCCCCCTGCCTCGTGGGGCCCCCGAAGCTCCATCGACGTACTTCCTGCACCCATATATACTCACATACCCTAAATCTTCCAGAACAGACAATAGATCGGGAGTTCCGCCGCCAGAAGCCTCCGTAGCCACCGAAAGCCAATCTAGACCCTTTCCGGCACCCTGCCGGAGGGGGCAATCTCTCTCCGGTGGCCATCTTCATCATCCCGGTGCTCTCCATGATGAGGAGGGAGTAGTTCTCCCTCGGGGCTGAGGGTATGTACCAGTAGCTATGTGTTTGATCTCTCTCTCTCTCTCTCTCGTGTTCTTGAGGTGATACAATCTTGATGTATCGCGAGCTTTGCTATTATATTTGGATCCTATGATGTTTCTTCCCCCCTCTACTCTCTTGAAATGAATTGAGTTTCCCCTTTGAAGTTATCTTATCGGATCGAGTCTTTAAAGATTTGAGAACACTTGATGTATGTCTTGCCGTGGATATCTGTGGTGACAATGGGATATCACGTGATTCACTTGATGTATGTTTTGGTGATCAACTTGCGGGTTCTACCCATAAACCTATGCATAGGGGTTGGCACACGTTTTCGTCGTGATTCTCCGGTAGAAACTTTGGGGCACTCTTTGAGGTCCTTTGTGTTGGTTGAATAGATGAATCTGAGATTGTGTGATGCATATCGTATAATCATATCCACGGATACTTGAGGTGACATTGGAGTATCTAGGTGACATTAGGGTTTTGGTTGATTTGTGTCTTAAGGTGTTATTCTAGTATGAACTCTAGGGTTGTTTGTGACACCTATAGGAATAGCCCAACAGATTGATTGGAAAGAATAACTTTGAGGTGGTTTCGTACCCTACCATAATCTCTTCGTTCGTTCTCCGCTATTAGTGACTTTGGAGTGACTCTTTGTTGCATGTTGACGGATAGTTATGTGATCCAATTATGTTAGTATTGTTGAGGGAACTTACACTAGCGAAAGTATGAACCCTAGGCCTTGTTTCCTAGCATTGCAATACCGTTTACGCTCACTTTTATCATTAGTTACCTTGCTGTTTTTATATTTTCAGATTACAGAAATCTTTATCTACTATCCATATACCACTTGTATCACCATCTCTTTGCCGAACTAGTGCACCTATACAATTTACCATTGTATTGGGTGTGTTGGGGACACAAGAGACTCTTTGTTATTTGGTTGTAGGGTTGCTTGAGAGAGACCATCTTCATCCTACGCCTCCTACGGATTGATAAACCTTAGGTCATCCACTTGAGGGAAATTTGCTACTGTCCTACAAACCTCTGCACTTGGAGGCCCAACAACGTCTATAATAAGAAGGTTGTGTAGTAGACATCAAGCTCTTTTTTGGCGCCGTTGCCGGGGAGGTGAGTGCTTGAAGGTATATCTTTAGATCTTGAAATCGAGTGTTTTAGTTTCTTGTTTTATCACTAGTTTAGTTTATAAAAGAAAACTATAAAAAAATGGAATTGAGTTTGTCTCATACGCTTCACCTTTTTAATATCTTTCATGAGTATGATGGAAAGGATAATTGTGCTCAAGTGCTAGAAGAAGAAATGTATAAAATGTGTGGCACTATATATTTGAATGATGAGCATGATTGCAATGTTGTTAGTATGAATTCCTTGAATATCCATGATGCTAATGATATGCAAAGCCACAAGCTTGGGGAAGCTATGTTTGATGAAGATGATATTTTTTGTCCCCCAAGTTTTGATGAGCAAATTTATTATGATGAAAGCATGCCTCCTATCTATGATGATTATTGTGATGACATGTATGCTTTAAAGAATACTGATAACCATGAAACTTTTCATCTTGATCTTAATTTTCAATCACATGATAGTTATTTTGTTGAGTTTGCTCCCACTATTATTCATGAGAAGAATTTTGCTTATGAGGAGAGTAGTAAATTTTCTATGCTTGTAGATCATGAAAACAATGCTTTAGGTGCTGGTTATATTGTTGAATTCATTCATGATTCTACTGAAAATTACTATGAGGGAGGAATATATGCTTGTAGGAATTGCAATAATATCAACTTTCCTCTCTATGTGCTTAAAATTTCGAAGTTATGCTTATTTTACCTTCCTATGCAAGTCAATTCTTGTTCCCACAAGTTGTTTGATCACAAAAGCCCTATGCATAGGAAGTATGTTAGACTTAAATGCGCTAGTCATATTCTTATTGATGCTCTCTTTATGTTTCAATTCTTATCCTTTATGTGAGCATCATTGAAATCATAATGCCTAGCTAGGGGCGTTAAACGATAGCGCTTGTTGGGAGGCAACCCAATTTTATTTTTGTTCCTTGATTTTTGCTCCTGTTTAGTAATAAATAATTCATCTATCCTGTGTTTAGATTTGGTTTTATTGTTTTAATTAGTGTTTGTTCCGAGTAGAACCTTTGGGAAGACTCGGGGAAAGTCTTGTTGATCATGCTGTAAAAAATAGAAACTTTAGCGCTCACGAGAATTGTTGCCATTTTTATTTGGAGAGTGATATTTAGTTAATTATTTTTTCATATTATTAATAGATAAATTCCTCAGGTCCATCAATTTATTTGAGAATTTTATGAGTTCCAGAAGTATACGTTTGATTCAGATTACTACAGACTGTTCTGTTTTCGTCAGATTCTGTTTTTCATGTGTTGATTACTTATTTTGATGAATCTATGGCTAGTAAAAGAGTTTATAAACCATAGATAAGTTGGAATACAGTTGGTTTAACACCAATATAAATAAAGAATGAGTTCATTACAGTACCTTGAAGTGGTGATTTATTTTCTTATACTAACGGAGCTTACGAGTTTTCTGTTAAGTTTTGTGTTGTGAAGTTTTCAAGTTTTGGGTAAAGATTCGATGGACTATGGAACAAGGAGTGGTAAGATCCTAAGCTTGGGGATGCCCAAGGCACCCCAAGGTAATATTCAAGGACAACCAAGAGCCTAAGCTTGGGGAAGCCCCGGAAGGCATCCCCTCTTTCGTCTACTTCCATCAGTAACTTTACTTGGAGCTATATTTTTATTCACCACATGATATGTGTTTTGGTTGGAGCGTCAATTTATTTTGTTAGGATTTTCTTGCTGTTATTTAGAACAATGTTTTGCATCTTTTATTTCAATAAAAGTGGCATAGATAGCCTTTACTATGCCTATTTTAGAAGTCCACATGTTGCTGTTTGAAAACAGAAAGTTTACCGCTGTTGCAATAATTCCATAGAAAAGTCAGAATGTGATAAAATGTTGAAACCTTTTGCATATTAAGATCTGATAAATTTACTACAGTGGTAATTTTATTTCATAATTTTTGGAGCTAGGGAAGTATGGATGTTGCTGCATTCTTTACAGATTATCCCGTTTAGGCAGATTGCTGTTATGTTTGCATTGTTTGCATATGTTTGCTTATTTAATGATTCTATTTGAGGATAGGACTATTAAATATGCAGAGGAATTTAGTATTCAATGTCGAATAATAATTTTTAGTGATTTGCTACAGTAGAGTATGATAAGGTTTTTGCAATGGTTTATACTAACTTATCTCACGAGTCCTTGTTGAGTTTTGTGTGGATGAAGCTTTTGAGATTTAGGGAGACCGTGATATGAGAGGAATTAAGGAGACACAAAATCTCAAGCTTGGGGATTCCCAAGGCATCGCAATATAATATTTCAAGAAGTCTCAAGCATCTAAGCTTGGGGATGCCCCGGTTGGCATCCCACCTTTCTTCTTCAACAACTATCGGTTAGTTTCGGTTGATCCTAAGTTTTTGCTTCTTCACATGATGTTTGCCATTCTTAGAATGTCATTTTATTTTGCTTTGCTTGCTGTTTGAATAAAATACCAAGATCTGAAATTATTAAATGTTAGAGAATCTTCACATAGTTGCATAATTATTCGACTACTCGTTGATCTTCACTTATATCTTTCGGAGTAGTTTGTCATTTGCTCTAGTGCTTCACTTATATCTTTTAGAGCATGGTGGTAGTTTTATTTTGAAGAAATAGATGAACTCTCATGCTTCACTTAGATTATTTTGAGAGTCTTAATAGCATGGTAATTTGCTTAAATAATCCTAATATGCTAGGTATACAAGATTAGTAAAAACTTTCATATAGAGCATTGAATACTAAGAGAAGTTTGATGCTTGATGATTGTTTTGAGATATGGAGGTAATAATATCAAAGTCGTGCTAGTTGAGTAGTTGTGAATTTGAGAAATGCTTGTGTTGAAGTTTGCAAGTCCCGTAGCATGCACGTATGGTAAACATTATGTAACAAATTTGAAACATGAGGTGTTATTTGATTGTCCTCCTCATGAGTGGCGGTCGGGGACGAGCGATGGTCTTTTCCTACCAATCTATCCCCCTAGGAACATGCGCGTAGTGCCGAGGTTTTTGATGACTTGTAGACTTTTGCAATAAGTATGTGAGTTCTTTATGACTAATGTTGAGTCCATGGATTATACGCACTCTCACCCTTCCATCATTGCTAGCCTCTTCGGTACCGTGAATTGCCCTTTCTCACATTGAGAGTTGGTGCAAACTTCGCCGATGCATCCAAACCCCGTGAGACGATACACTCTATCACACATAAACCTCCTTATATCTTCCTTAAAACAGCCACCATACCTACCTATTATGGCATTTCCATAGCCATTCCGAGATATATTGCCATGCAACTTTCCATCATTCCATTCATCATGACACATTCATCATTGTCATATTGCTTAGCATGATCATATAGTTGACATAGTATTTGTGGCAAAGCCACCGTTCATAATTCTTTCATACATGTCACACTTGGTTCATTGCATATCCCGCTACACCGCCGGAGGCATTCATATAGAGTAATCCTTGTTCTAGTATCGAGTTGTAATCATTGAGTTGTAAATAAATAGAAGTGTGATGATCGTCATTATTAGAGCATTGTCCCAAGTGAGGAATAAAAAAAAGAGAAAGGCCATAAAAAAGAGAAGGCCCAAAAAGAAAGAGAAAGGCCATAAAAAGAGAAGGCCCAAAAAAATGAGAGAAAAAGAGAGAAGGGACAATGCTACTATCCTTTTACCACACTTGTGCTTCAAAGTAGCACCATGATCTTCATAGTAGAGAGTCTCTCATGTTATCACTTTCATATACTAGTGGGAAATTTTCATTATAGAACTTGGCTTGTATATTCCAACAATGGGCCTCCTCAAGTGCCCTAGGTCTTCGTGAGCAAGCAAGTTGGATGCACACCCACTTAGTTTCTTTTGTTGAGCTTTCGTACATTTATAGCTCTAGTGCATCCGTTGCATGGCAATCCCTACTCCTTGCATTAACATCAATCGGTGGGCATCTCCATAGACCATTGATTAGCCTCGTTGATGTGAGACTTTCTCCTTTTCGTCTTCTCCACATAACCCCCCTCATTATTCTATACCACCCATAATGCTATGTCCATGGCTCACGCTCATGTATTGCGTGAAAGTTTATAGGTTTGAGATTACTAAAGTATGAAATAATTGCTTGGCTTGTCATCGGGGTTGTGCATGATGAGAGTATTCTTGTGTGACGAAAATGGAGCATGACTAAACTATATGATTTTGTAGGGATGAACTTTCTTTGGCCATGTTATTTTGAGAATACATAATTGCTTAGTTAGTATGCTTAAAGTATTATCATTTTTATGTCAATATGAACTTTTGTCTTGAATCTTTCGGATCTGAATATTCCGACCACAATTAATAAGAATTACATTGAAATTATGCCAAGTAGCACTCCGCATCAAAAATTCTGTTTTTATCATTTACCTACTCGAGGGCGAGCAGGAATTAAGCTTGGGGATGCTTGATACGTCTCCAACGTATCTATAATTTTTGATTGCTCCATGCTATGTTATCTACTGTTTTGGGCAATATTGGGCTTTATTATCCACTTTTATATTATTTTTGGGACTAACCTATTAACCGGAGGCCCAGCCCAGAATTGCTGTTTTTTTTGCCTATTTCAGTGTTTCAAAGAAAAGGAATATCAAACGGAGTAGAAACGGTACGAAATCAACTAGAGAAGTTATTTTTGGAAGGAAAGCTACCGGATGGACTTGGACCCCACGTCAGGAGCCAAGGGAGGTGCTCACGAGGGTAGGGGGCGCCCCCTGCCTCATGGGGCCCCCGAAGCTCCACCGACGTACTTCCTGCACCCATATATACTCACATACCCTAAAACTTCCAGAACAGACAATAGATCGGGAGTTCCGCCGCCAGAAGCCTCTATAGCCACCGAAAGCCAATCTAGACCCGTTCCGGCACCCTGTCGGAGGGGGCAATCTCTCTCCGGTGGCCATCTTCATCATCCCGGTGCTCTCCATGACGAGGAGGGAGTAGTTCTCCCTCGGGGCTGAGGGTATGTACCAGTAGCTATGTGTTTGATCTCTCTCTCTCTCTCTCTCGTGTTCTTGAGGTGATACGATCTTGATGTATCGCGAGCTTTGCTATTATATTTGGATCCTATGATGTTTCATCCCCCCTCTACTCTCTTGTAATGAATTGAGTTTCCCCTTTGAAGTTATCTTATCAGATTGAGTCTTTAAAGATTTGAGAACACTTGATGTATGTCTTGCCGTGGATATCTGTGGTGACAATGGGATATCACGTGATTCACTTGATGTATGTTTTGGTGATCAACTTGCAGGTTCCGCCCATGAACCTATGCATAGGGGTTGGCACACGTTTTCATCGTGATTCTCTGGTAGAAACTTTGGGGCACTCTTTGAGGTCCTTTGTGTTGGTTGAATAGATGAATCTGAGATTGTGTGATGCATATCGTATAATCATACCCACGGATACTTGAGGTGACATTGGAGTATCTAGGTGACATTAGGGTTTTGGTTGATTTGTGTCTTAAGGTGTTATTCTAGTATGAACTCTAGGGCTGTTTGTGACACCTATAGGAATAGCCCAACGGATTGATTGGAAAGAATAAATTTAAGGTGGTTTCGTACACCGAAAGCGGAAGCATTAGCACAACGCGGTTGATGTAGTCGTACGTCTTCACGATCCGACCGATCGTAGGACTCCCTCCCTTCCTTGTTGGATTAGGAGAAGGGGGGAAAGAGGAGGGAGAGAGGAAGGAAAGGGGGGGCACCGCCCCCTCTCCTTTTCCTATTCGGACTAGAGGGGGAGGGGCGCGCGGCCCTGCCCTAGCCGACTCTCCTCTTCTCCACTAAGGCCCACTATGGCCCATTAAGCCCCCGGGGGGTTCCGGTAACCCCTTGGTACTCCGGTAAAATCCTATTTTCACCCGGAACACTTCCGATATCCAAATATAGGCTTCCAATATATCAATCTTCATGTCTCGTCCATTTCGAGACTCCTCGTCATGTACGTGATCACATCCGGGACTCCGAACAACCTTTGGTATATCAGAACTCATAAACTCATAATATAACCGTCATCGAAACTTTAAGCGTGCGGACCCTACGGGTTCGAGAACTATGTAGACATGACTGAGACACGTCTCCGGTCAATAACCAATAGCGGAACTTGGATGCTCATATTGGCCCCCACATATTCTACGAAGATCTTTATCGGTTAGACCGCATAACAACATACGTTGTTCCCTTTGTCATCGGTATGTTACTTGCCCGAGATTCGATCGTCGGTATCTCAATACCTAGTTCAATCTCGTTACCGGAAAATCTCTTTACTCATTTCGTAATACATCATCCCATAACTAACTCATTAGTTGCAATGCTTGCAAGGCTTAAGTGATGTGCATTACCGAGTGGGCCTAGAGATACCTCTCCGACAATCGGAGTGACAAATCCTAATCTCGAAATACGCCAACTCAACAAGTACCTTCGGAGACACCTGTAGAGCACCTTTATAATCACCCAGTTACGTTGTGACGTTTGGTAGCACACAAAGTGTTCCTCTAGTAAACGGGAGTTGCATAATCGCATAGTCATAGGAACATGTATAAGTCATGAAGAAAGCAATAGCAACATACTAAACGATCGAGTGCTAAGCTAACGGAATGGGTCAAGTCAATCACATCATTCTCCTAATGATGTGATCCCGTTAATCAAATGACAACTCATGTGTATGGCTAGGAAACATAACCATCTTTGATCAACGAGCTAGTCAAGTAGAGGCATACTAGTGACACTCTGTTTGTCTATGTATTCACACAAGTATTATGTTTCCGGTTAATACAATTCTAGCATGAATAATAAACATTTATCATGATATAAGGAAATAAATAATAACTTTATTATTGCCTCTACGGCATATTTCCTTCACCCCTATGCTTCACCGACGAAGTAATGGAACAACAGTTCCCAGAAGGGTTCAAACCCGCCAACATTGAATCATACAATGGTACGACAGATCCCGCAGTATGGATCGAAGACTTTCTTCTCCATATCCACATGGCATGTGGTGATGATCTCCATGCCATCAAATACCTCCCACTCAAATTAAAGGGACCAGCTCGGCACTGGCTAAACAGCCTCCCAGAGAACTCTATCGGCAGCTGGGAAGACTTGGAGGATGCCTTTAGAGACAACTTACAAGGGACCTATGCCCGGCCTCCAGACGTCGATGACCTTAGTCACATAGTCCAGCAACCCGGAGAGTCAGCCCAGAAACTCTGGACTAGGTTCTTAATTAAAAAGAACCAAATTGTGGATTGTCCAGACGCCGAAGCCCTCGCGGCCTTTAAACACATCATCCGAGATGAGTGGCTCACCCGACACCTCGGCCAAGAAAAGCCGAAGTCCATGGCAGCCCTCACCGCACTCATGACCCACTTTTGCACGGGAGAAGATAGCTAGTTGGCTCGTATAGAAGCAATAGCACCAGCGACCCCGGCACGTCCGAAGCCAGAGACGGCAACGACAAGCCACGACGCAACAAGCACAAGCGTCAAAGCAACAACCAAGATACCGAGGACATGACGGTCAAGGACGGATTCAGTGGCTCTAAACCCGGTTAGCGTAAGAGGCCATTTAAAGGAAATAGAGATGGTCCATCTAGTCTGGACAGAATACTCGATCGGCCTTGCCAGATTCATGGCACCCCCGATAAGCCTGCCAATCATACCAACAGAAATTGTTGGGTCTTTAAACAGGCCGGCAAGCTCAACGCCGAACACAAGGGGAAAGGGCCGCCCAAGAAGGACGAGGATGAAGAGCCTCGCCTATAGAACACAGGGGGATAGAAGATATTTCCCCCCGAGGTCAAAACAGTGAACATGATCTACGTCACTCATATCCCCAAGCGGGAGCGCAAGCGCGCGTTAAGGGACGTCTATGCTTTAGAGCCAGTCGCCCCGAAATTTAATCCATGGTCAGCCTGCCCGATCACTTTCGATCGTAGAGACCATCCAACCAGTATCTGTCATGGGGGTTCGGCTGCATTGGTCCTCGATCCAAATATTGATGGATTCCACCTCACACGAGT
Source organism: Triticum urartu (assembly GCF_056163025.1). Taxonomy (NCBI): domain Eukaryota; kingdom Viridiplantae; phylum Streptophyta; class Magnoliopsida; order Poales; family Poaceae; genus Triticum; species Triticum urartu. Next base: position 565,461,883 of record NC_141875.1, read on the forward strand.
CCTTATGGACGGCGGTAGCAGTCTCAATCTGCTTTATCAGGACACCGTCCGTAAAATGGGCATTGATCCATCAAGAATCAAGCCCACTAAAACCACCTTTAAAGGGGTAATACCCGGCGTAGAGGCCTGTTGCACAGGATCCATAACGCTGAAAGTCGTATTTGGCTCACCGGATAACTTCCGAAGCGAAGACCTGATCTTCAACATCGTCCCGTTCCACAGTGTCTATCACGCACTACTCGGACAAACCGCTTCCGCCCGTTTCAATGCAGTCCCGCACTATGCTTATCTCAAGCTTAAGATGCCTGGACCACGTGGCGTTATAACAATCAATGGAAACATGGAACGCTCCCTCCGTACAGAGGAGCATACCGCGGCCCTCGCGAACGAGGTGCAGGGTTGCCTCGCTAAGCCGAAAACTACACCGGCAGTCAAGCCCCCGGATACTATTAAACGAGTCCGGTCTACCATGCAGAATGACAGTCCGGCTCATCTAGAGCTGGATTAGCAATTCGGCCTCCGCCAAAACCCCAGCCTGACAGCGGCATACGTACCGCGCGTACATAACTACGCGTTAAAAATACCATGGGCAAGGACGGGGGCATGCTAAACATAGGGTCCACGATACGGCTTGACCCTATCCGGACCTACATATTGCTCCACCTTCTTCTTCTTCTTCTTCTTCTTCTTGTTGTTGTTTTTATTTTTTCCAGTTCTTTACAACTCACATCGATTTCTGGAGCTAACACGGGCCTCCTTCTGGGCCCCTTATGCATAATTAATTGTCGATCCTCTCAAAGGATCCTAAACCAAGGTGAAAAGCGGCGTAGACGTGCGGTAGAATGTCCAAAGGATCTTCTAGATCATCTTTTCAAATTTTGGACCTGTATACAGCTTTCCTTTGTCTCGGCATGTAAAATAGCCGTGATGCTTATTGCATCTTCTGTAAAAATATGTTTTGATGTATCAATCATATTGTAATGGAAACAGTTTCGCCCAGCCTTGTTTGGTATTGGCCTACTTTTTCTGTTTTCCCACATTACGTTCAAATCGGCATATACACGTTGGTACGACTTAAATCGCCAAGGGCTCTATTCAAGGCATATACATATCTTCAACAATAGAAAGTCCGAACACTCTCAAAGTACAGTTCGACGTCCTGAATACTGCATTATATGCATCGGCTCCGAATCACGTCTTTGGTCAATAGTTGGGTTGCCCGACTCCTGTGCTTGCTACCTTGCGTTCCATTTTTGGCTAAGGTAGTAAAGGGAGAACTACTGCGATTGTGTTTCCGGCTGGCCCGGTCAAGCACCTCAGTAGAGAAAGCCGAAAACTGACTGTCGTGATGTGGCGAGAGCTGGTCATCAACTCGGCGACTTATTAAAATCTTTAGCAATTTCTTCTGTATTACACGAAGGGCTGACCTTTTATTAGTCATGCGTTTTAAGGCACCTAAGTTTGATAGCTGCATACGCACCAGGGGCTATCTTACAACCCCATCTATTAAACTCCTATGGCTAAGTGAGAGTGGTAAAGCCACATAGTCCGATTGCCTCGTTCACATCACTGACACCTCCTTTACGGACCAAGATGTTGGATGAAGTGTGGCTACATGCTACCCCGAACACCCTCGCAGTATCTATGTGGGGGCTGAAGCTGATGACTGGCAAACTCTCAAAGATAAAAACAGCTGCACAGGAGAAACAACAATTTAAATATATTATAAAGCTCTGGTTTATACAAACATCTAGGCATTGAGACACATTCATTAAAACAAGATGTCCTTTGAACACTGGCCCTCTATTAAACGGGCGCCTTCCAGGACGTCTTCGAAATAGCGCTCGGGCGTACGATGGATCTTGTCTCCGTGCGGCCCTTCGATGGCCACGCTGGCGGCCTTCATCTTAGCCCAGTGCATCTTGACATGGGCAAAGGCCAGCCGCACACCTTTTATGCATGACAACCGCTTAACTGCATCAATTTAGGGCAGGGCGTCAATAAGTCACCGTACCAGGCCAAAATAGCTGCCTGGAACGGGTTCGGTTGGCCACAGCCGGACTATGATGTCCATCATAGCTGAGCCGGACATCCTATGCAGCTCGGCCCACTTCACCATTTGGGCATTCAACAGTGCGGGGTGCTCCCGTGTTACGAATTGGCTCCAGAATTGCTTCTCCGTCGCATGCCCCTCTTGGCCTTGGAAGAGCCGCGCGGCGTCAGTAGCGCTCTCCGGAAGATCCCCAAAGATATCTAGGGCACCCCGCAGTTACGTAAGTAAAACATACGACTCATTGCAGAATCTACTCTGTAGAAGAAAGGGCTTACCGGCCGCTATTTGTCCGGCTTGCTTAATCTCCTCACGCGCCGCTTGGGATTCGGCCCGTGCCTCCTCGGCATCTTTAAGGGCCTCGGCAAGGTCGGTCTCCTGAGCTTTGCTCTTCTCTTCCAGGGACTTGTACTTGTCAGCGGCGTCTTTGAGCGCTTTCTCTACTTCGGCCACCCGCTCCTCGTACTGGGAGCGGATAGCCTGTTCGGCCTTCAAGTCCTCGGCCGCTTTGTCAGCGGCCGCGTTGTTCACCCTTGCCTGCTCCTAGGCCTGGGTAAGTTCACCCCTAAGGGCCTCAACTGTAGCTGCACTACCTGCAATTACGCACATAGCAATGCATGAGCTTTAACTCCAAAGGTACGGGCCCGAACGAAACATTTTAATAACATACTCTGCGCCTCGTCAAAACCCTTATTGATGAGGACGAGATCCTCATCAGGCAGTCCCAGCTGACGCTTGAGTTCGGATACCTCAGCGGCCTGGGCGGTTACCGCTAATAGTGAAGCCTACATTTCAACATATGAAAGTACATTAGCTCCTGCAAAGTGATTGATCCTCTGTCTGCCTCCTTTTGATTAACAAAAGGGACGAACAAAGTCTCAGGGGCTACTATCTATATACATGCATCTTTTCATAAGAAAAGTAGTCAGGAATATTACATTGCATACCTCGAAGCCTGTTAGCAGGCTAGCAAAGGCTTCTTTCAGTCCGTTCTTGGCTGACTGAACCTTTTCAACCACCACACCCATCAGGGTGCGGTGCTCCTCCATGATGGAAGCTAGTTGTAATGCCTCCATCAGTGTATATTCGGCGCCTCTGGACTAGCGGAGGTCGCCGCGGGAGTTGACACTCCCTCCTCCCGCAAGGAGGGTTGCTTATTCGGCTCCGGAGCCATTTGGGTTTCCGGAGTAATATTCGGCTGATGATCGGACTGGTCTAGACCCCCGCCGTCAGCCCTCAAGGGGATTGTTACCCCCATGTTTTTGGCGACCGAAGTGTCACCTTCTGGCGCCGTTTTTGTGGCTCCCGTACCGTCCCGTGCCCCGGAAAGGCCCTTCGGGACAACACCTCGGTGTAGTCCTTGGCAAGAGGCAGAGAGGCTCGCGAAAGTGACTCTCTCTCCATCATTCTTGGATCCAAGGAGTTCCCCTCCGATGATTGTTGGGGAAGATCACGGGTCGGCCTGCGCCATTCAAAACGTCAATACCATACTCATCAAAACCGGACTTATGTGCGGCATCTTCTGATACTCACGATTCGGCAAGGGGCTTCGGCCTGGGGCGCCACTTGGGACGGCTTCGGCGTCTGAATCCGAGCCATCTGGGAGGTATAATTTCCCCCTTTTAGACACCCCCGCCTCAGGGTCTTCAGAGGCCGCCCTCTTCATCTTCCTCCTCTTCGGGGAAGGATTGCTTTCCTCCTCCTCCTCCTCCTCATCTCCATCTTCATCGGAGTAGTGAGTGTTGGTCTCTCTGGACACCACGTCCGGAGTATCTTTGCGGTAGGGGCCATCTTTGGCTCCCTTGTTCTTCTTCTGGACCTTTTTCTCCGGCGCTTGATAGGGCGCCGGGACCAGCATCTTCATTAAAAGAGGATTTGCTGGGTTTTCGGGCAATGGAGCTGGACACCTGATTCGCTCCACCTTCTTCGTCCAGCCCTGTGTTATAAGATGGAAATTCCCAGTCCGTCCCTCTTTTGGTTAATTGTCTGTGTTATGAAAAATAGCACTTACTAGGGAGACTGGATGATTGTAGTCGAGGCCGATGTCTTCGAACGCCTCCGACCATGACTTTTGAGTCTTGAAAAGTAGTTTCCAGATCGCTTTATGCGTTGTGCCAAAGAATCGCGTCAGGATCCGTGGCCCTTTTGGATTGAACTCCAACATGCGGAGAGGCCGGCGTTGACAGGGAAGAGACTGGCGAATGAGCATCACCTGAATCACATCTGTGAGGCTGGTGTTTTTCTCTATGATATTCTTAATGCGCTTCTTCAGTGTCAACACCTCGTCAGATGATCCCCAATCCAGACCCTTGTTGGTCCAAGATGCAAGCCGTAGCGGGGGTCCGGATCTGAACGCAGGGGTGGCTGCCCATTTGGTGCCGCGGGGTTCGGTAATGTAAAACCACTCATGCTGCCATATCTAGATAGTATCCACAAAGGCCCCTTTTGGCCAGATAACTTTGGGAAGTTTGCTTATCATGGCGCTGCCGCAGTCTGCGTGTCGCCTGTCGACCACCTTCGGCTTCACATTGAAAATTTTGAGCCATAAGCCGAAATGTGGAGGGACGCGGAGGAATGCCTCGCACATGACGATAAACGCCGAGATGTGGAGAAAAGAATTCAGGGCCAGATCATGAAAGTCTAGCCCATAACAAAACATGAGGCCTCAGACAAAGGGGTATAGGGGAAACCCTAGTCCGCAGAGAAAGTGAGGGAGGAATACGACCCTCTCATCAGGTTTAGGAGTGGGGATAACTTGCTCTTTGGCGGGAAGTCTATGCCTAGTCTCCGCTGTCAGATACCTCGCTTCCCGAAGCTCTTTGATGTCCTTCTCTGTCATGGAGGAGGCCATCCACTTTCCTTGCGAGCCGGATCCGGACATGATCGAAGTACTTGGCGGCGAGGGGAGAGCTTGGAACTTGGGCGCTGGAGCTTGAGGACGGATGGGCTGAGGAGGTGGAAGGCGTGGGGTAAAAAGGTGGATTCTTATCTTCTTATAAAGGGAGTGAATGTCGAGCGTCCCCCCACGAGCCTTAAAGCTCGCCTATCCCCAAGGCTTCGTGTAAACGACATGGTTGGGTTACCCAAAACTGTATTGATGAGAATTCCGCAATAAGGGGACACGATCTCTGCTTCGACAGGACGTGTCAATAAAAATTGCGTCTCGAAACGCGAAGTGGGAGGCTAAAAAATGGTTCGAAATAATAATAAGGCCGAAACACAACGCCTCGCCGGAAAAGCTGTCAGAAAACATGACCTATTTTTTCAAGTATTTTGCCCTTGTGGTTCAGGGTTGTAACTATTATACAGAGCCGAATATAGTTCTTTTGGTCTACTACTCTGAAGTGTTCGGAGGAGTAACCCGCCTTGCAATGCCAAAGACAATCTGCGCGCCGGACACATCGTCATTGAAGCCTGGTTCAGGGGCTACTGAGGGAGTCCTGGATTAGGGGGTCCCCGGGCGTCCGGGCTATGTGACATGGGCCGGACTGGTGGGCCGTGAAGATACAAGATAGAAGACTTCTCCCCGTGTCCAGATGGGACTCTCCTTGGCGTGGAAGGCAAGCTTAGTGTTCGGATATGAAGATTCCTTTCTCTGTAAACCGACTATGTACAACCCTAGGTCCCTCCGGTGTCTATATAAACCGGAGGGTTTAGTCCGTAGAGGCAACCATAATCATACATGCTAGACATCTAGGGTTTAGCCATTACGATCTCGAGGTAGATCAACTCTTGTAACCCCTATACTCATCAAAGTCAATCAAGCAGAACGTAAGGTTTTACCTCCATCAAGAGGGCCCAAATCTGGGTAAACATCGTGTCCCCTGCCTCCTGTTACCTTCGATCCTTAGACGCATAGTTCAAGACCCCCTACCCAAGATCGGCCGGTTTTGACACCGACAATGGACTCCAGCCCTTTCCGGCGAGAGGGCTTCGTTTGAGATGTTTATTCGATTTTCGTTAGGGTTTGTGTCCTCCCCAGGAAGACGAGATGGGGCGGCTCCCAGAACATGAAATATGATTCTCCCCACCTAGGCCTCGCCCCATTGGCGCGTCTAGCATCATCGAAGGGCATGTGGAGGCTGACGTATGTGGTCGGTGGTTGTCTTTGGTGGATACGTTCGAAACCGGGCTTCGTTCGTCTACCTTCATGTATTTCTATGGTTGAATTCTTCTGATGTACATTTCTCTTCATCGGGGACGGTTGCTGTTCTGCTGCACTGGCCCATGAGGCCTTAGCACGACGACTTCTCGGTTGTCTACTGCAACAAGTTTTGTCTGGCTCCAGTGAGGGAGGGACGATCACGGCGGCGCGCTATTGGCTTACTTCAGTGCTTGTAGTCGTTGCTAGATGGGCCACGGATCTAGATGTAATTTTATTTCTGATGTTTGTTGTATCGTCATGACTGAATACAAATAGATCAAAAGTTTTTCCTTTAGAAAAAGGATATACCCTGCATAAAAATGCATCCAAGGAGGTGTTTGGTTACCGAGATTGTAACGTAATCTGATTACAATGGGATCAGTTACCGCCCAATCGTGTTTGTTTCGCCACGGCTGTAATCAAATACAGTGTAATCAGGTCCCATTGCTATACAAAACTGATTACGCCCCAAATCGGCTGTATCGGGACCCCGTCTTCTGTTCCCGCAGCCGCACAAGCCGCTTAAAGAGCGCGCGAGAAAAAGAGCAGCGGGAACCACAGCTCGCCAGCCGTCGGCATGCTTCGCCGGCGTCCGTCGCAGCACGAGATCCAAGCAGTTAGCGGCACGCATGCTTTGGGTCAGACGGCGGCCGACGGCGAGGTCGCAGCAGCTGGCGGCACGGGAGGAGCAAGCGGCTGAAAGGGAGGAGCATAGCTCGCGAGCGACGGCGGCAGTCTTGAGTCGGGGAGACAGACGCGCTGGGGAAGAAGAGAAGCGACATTATCCAATTACGTTACCTAGGCCAACCAAACAGATTGAGAAATAACTCGTTACACCTCCTAAAACACCGTGATCTGATTGCGTTACCATTTACGTTACCATTTTTGTTGCCAAACACCTCACAAATTTCACCCGATGACCCCGAGACCATGACTGTAAAAAGGCCCACCCGATTACCTCACCACATCTATAGCTGGCCAAATGGTCTGTTTTTTTCGGGCCGGCCCGTGAGCACGCCGGCACGGCCCACCTTGGGCCAGGCACGGCACCCACCACCCACCACCACACGCTGTTCCCCAAAACCCTCCTCCCTCGTCCGGTCAGCCCTTAACCCGGTTGCCTCCTTTTACCAAACTAGTGAAAGCACCCCACGGCCGACCCAACCGCGGTTAAGCCCGTCCCTTCCCAAAGGAGCATGTGGTGTGGTTGCCGGTCAGAGCCAGTGCCCCACTGCCGCTTCTGCATAGGCAGAGCTCACCCGCTCGGCGTCCGTTCTCCTTCCCATTAGTGGCAACCCACGGCCGCTCGCTTGCTTGCTTGGTCCCAACTCCCAAGCCGTTCGAGGGAACGAAGGTACGATCAAAAGCGGCGACCATGGTCACCATGGCGGCGACCAAGAAGCAGCCCTGGCGTGGCGCCGCCCCGCTCTCCACTGCCTCCTCCTCCTCGGCGCCCTCCTGGCCCTGGGGCTCCCGCATTGCGCCGTCCCGCATGCGGACGCACGGGACGACGAAGAAGAAGAGGGGCTGGGGCGGGAGTGGGAGCGGGAGCGGCGACGCCGTGGTTGTCCCGGCGAGGAGGTCGTCCGTCTACAAGGGCGTGACCAGGTGAGCCTGGAGCTCTTTCTTCCCTTCCTGCTTGCCTCCGACGCGCCGTCCTCCGTGGTCGGTCTCCTATTTGATTGATCTCCGAGGGGTGTTCGTCCGTTGATGCAGGCACAGCATCTCAGGGAGGTACGAGGCGCACCTGTGGGACAGGCATTGCCGGAGCACGGCCCAGGGCAGGAGAGGCAAACAGGGTGAGACAAACTGTCTCTGTTTTCTCTGATTTAGCCTTGATCACTCTCTAGTCTTCTCTTATCTTTCATGTGCTGACATTCTTCTTCTCTAACTACTCTGTTTGCAATCGATCTTCTATTCGTCTGCCTCGACATTGGCGAACGGCGATACGCATCCATGCCTCGCCTCCATTAGGGCCTGTTTGGTTTCAATAAGTCACCCGACTTATAAGTCAGGTGACTTAAAACTAGTGACTTATAAGTCATGCCTGTTTGGTTGTCACCTGACTTATAAGTCACCTGACACATCTTTCCACACCAATCAACATCATGCAGGTGGTGGGACCCACGCAAAAGGGGGTGACTTATAAGTTTTAAGTTGGGGTGGAGCAACTTATGACTTATAAGTTGGGGTGACTTATAAGTCGGGTCTGTTTGGCAAAATAAGTCACTTTTTTCACTTTTTGACTTATAAGTTGGTGACTTATTTGGAACCAAACAGGCCCTTAGTTTATCTGGGTGAGCTCAAGATCCCCTCGCTTCTTGGAAAAGCCCGCGTACTTTCCAACGCCCATGATTCACAAATTATTCTGCATGCTTCCAAAGGCCGGATTGCATTGCCCACGGTGGCCTTCCTCTGACTAATTTTCGAATTTCGAATTCCGCAACCACCTTCTTCCTTCTTCGAGGGGAAAGTGGGATAGTAGTAAAAGGAAAGGAAAAGCAGCAGCGCTTTGGTAAAGTGGAAAGCTCGTTTTATATCTTTGTCCCCATGAACGCGTCCAAAACAAATGCTCAAAAGCATCAGGCACTGTGGCACCACTTCCAAACTCTCCGCCAATGCTTTGCCAAAGCTGGAGTTGATCCCAACCTGAGCCCCTTGCACCACGATTTGCTACAACAATGGTGGATGCATGCGCGCAAGCAGGCTAGCTTTGAGGATAAGAAGGGCTTCGACGCGTTTGTCATGCTGATCTGCCGGACGCTATGGAAGCAAAGGAATGCTAGGGTGTTTCAATCAGGTGCTATCTGTGATGAGCGCGCGACGGTGAACCTAATCTTTCAAGAACTACACCTCTGGAAGTTAGCGGGAGTGATAGGAGTCCAATGTTTTTGCGAGTAGTCCGCCTAGGATAAGGGAGTGGTCGGGTGGGATCGTCGGTTTGTGATGATCTACCATACAATCTCTTGTAAATATTTGTTCTCTCTTCTATAAAGCTAAGGTACGCTGTTGGCGTACTCTTTAAAAAAAAGTATACATGGGTTAAGATCATCCTTAATCCTGTGTTTCCTGGCAGGATGTTACAAGACAGAGGAGGAAGCAGCTCGCACCCATGATCTCGCGGCGCTCAAGTGCTGGGGTTCAGATTGCGGGCTCCTCAACTTCCCAGTAAGTTCAGAGATACTATCTGTCTCAGTGCTACTGCTACTGTTACTACTTCTCCGATTACTGATTTTATTCAGAGTGGAACTTGATAATAAGGCTGTGATAAATGCAGGTGGACACGTACAGGCAGGAGCGCGAGAGGATGCAGCGGATGACACGGGAGGAGTACCTGGCGAGGCTGAGGCGCAACAGCAGTGGCTTCACAAGAGGCGTCTCCAAGTACAGGGGAGTTACAAGGTGTGTGTCTGCATCCTCTGACAGTCAGATTAGCAGCTGCATTTGCGGTGAAGTTTCAGGACAGAGCGTGCATTTTGACTGCATTGTTAGTAGTAAGCACTTCCAGTGATCTTACTCACTTATGACAACAAGTCAACAACTTATTGGCACCGCACGCATCACGCGAACGGCCGGTGGGAGGCGAGGATCGGTCACTCTGCCGACACGCAGTACTCCTACTTGGGAATTTTCGGTGTGTCCCTGAACTGGCAGTATACCTACATTACTGTACTACTAGCACTACATTTCTCTGATTTGTGCCTGTATCCTCTAACACAGCTTTCTGAAAGGTGTCTTGTGCTTTGGCATTTTCCCTCCAGATACCCAGGAGGAGGCGGCCAGGGCCTACGACCTCGCCGCGATACGAATCCGCGGCCCCGGCGCCGTCACCAACTTCGACGCCGACTGCTACGTGGACATCCCGCAGCCGCTCCCCTGCAAGCCCGAGCCGGACCCGGAGCCGGCCGCGGCCCGTCCATGCCCGCCGGCGCCACTGCCGCCGCCCAAGATCGAGCCCAAGGACGAGCCGGAGAACCACTTCGAGTTCGAGCGCGAGCCGCCGCCCGCCCCGGCGCTCCGCGACGACGCCGACCACGTGGACCGCGCCATCGCCGAGGTCCTGCAGGCGCTCTGCGTGGACCGCGCCGACTTCGAGGCCAGGTACCCGCCCCGCCGCGCGCGCGTCGCCGCCCCCGCCGGCGCAGGGTGGCCAACGCCGTCGGGCTCGGACGACCTGCCGGTGCCGGGCGACGCGGGCTTCTTCGAGGACGACATCGAGAGCGTGCTCTTCGACGCGCCCGGCGACGCCGAAGTCCCGCGCGCCGCCACCGCCACGATCAGCTCGCTGGCGTCTGGCCGCTGGTGGTGACGGACGTCGGCGTGCCCCATGTTGGTGGTGCCGGTGCGTTGCACGTTCCGGCTGTGTAAGTACATGCCCATGGCTCGGGCTTGTAGTAGGCACTGGTGGTAACTCGTAAGGTCTGGTAAGCTTCTTTTGGGGTTGTACATATCTCTGGCCAAGGAGCATGCAAAGCGGTTGATTTTGGCCAAGGAGTATTAAGTGGAAGTGACGTCGTACGTGACGGTTTGTGCGTGCATCACCATAAGTTCACAACACTGCGAAAATTGCTTTTGGAGGCCTCCACTCACATTTTTCAAAATTCATATTTCTATGTTTCAAAAAAATATAAAAAAACACACATATACATAGAGGTATATATGGCCCAGTTCTTTTGAGCAGATTATGGAGAATCTTGGTCTCGAAAATCCCGAGCGAAAAGAACTCGATTGAACTTCCAAAATCTCAACCGGATTCTCCAGAATCCTAGTGTAATCCCAAAATCTCAAAATACTTGGTTTCTCCACAATCTCAGGATTCTGGCAAGTCCCACCAAAGAAAACGTTTGGGTTTAATAGAGTAACCCTATTGCAGCTGGTTATTACGGCCAAACTGCCACCGAGCCAGCCATGGTCGATACACAGAGAACGAGCCCCTATCGATGCTTGTTCGCATCGCTTACCTCCTCGCTTACCTCAAGCAGGGCCACTTGCTAGGGTTCCAGCACCGCCGCCGGCCCCGCCTCGCCGCCCCTGACCTCGCTGCCGCCGTCCCGGTACTCGCCGCCGCTGGATTGGTCCTCGCCGCCGCCGGTACCCACTCCCGCCGCAACCCAGCCGTCCTCCGCGGCCCTCTGCCCTCTGCCGTAGCAGGGACAACAGGAAGGCGCCGTCGCGCCCCTCTGCACCGGCTGCCCACGGCGCCTCTGTCCCGCAGCCACAGCCGAAGTGCCCATCTGCAGCTGGACGGCGACCACTCCTTTGCTTCGAGGCAAAAACTGCCGGCTGTCTCCCATGCAGCCACCATATGCCATCCTATCTCTCTGAACTCTCTGTTCTTCTTCTTTTAGCTAAATTGGATAGATTGACAAATTTGTTGCAAAGATGGATGAATGGATGTATCAATTTGATAAATGGATGTTGCTAGATAGATTTTTGAAAGTGCGTTATATCGACTAGAGGGGGGGTGAACAGGCGATTTTTATGAAAGTCTTCAAAACATGGAAGTTTCGAAGACAAACGATAGAAATAAACCTATTACCATGCAGCGGAAGTTAGACTACACTAGGTAAACCATAGTCATGTATTCAATGAAGTGAAAGCACAATGACTAATAGCAGCTAGGTAGTAAGGATCAGGCAGGAAGATATTAAGAAGCCAAACAGATCACACAGTCACTCAGTGAAGACAAAAGATAGTGCAAACATACAATGACTTCACACAGAGTAACAGTAAGTAAAGAAAAGGGAAGGATGAAACCAGTGACTCGTTGAAGACAATGATTTGTTGGACCAGTTCCAGTTGCTGTGACAACTGTACGTCTGGTTAGGGCGGCTAGGTATTTAAACCAAAGGACATACAGTCCCGGACACCCAGTCCTGAACACGCAGCTCAGGACACCCAGTCCTCACCGTATTCCCCTTGAGCTAAGGTCACACAGACCTCGCCCAATCACTCTGGTAAGTCTTCAAGGTAGACTCCCAAACCTTCACAGACTTCGTTCACTGGCAATTCACAATGTCTCTTGGATGCTCAGAACGCGACGCCTAACCGGCTGGAGGATGCACAGTCCTCAAGTGTAATAAGTCTTCAGATCACTCAGACAAGAAGACTTAAGTGATGCCTAATTCTCTTTGGCTCTGGGTGGTTAGGGCTTTATCCTCGCAAGGAATTCTCTCTCAAAGGCTTCGAGGTGGGTTGCTCTCAAACGACAAAAGCCGTACTCTGAATCTGAGCAGCCAACCATTTATGGTTGTAGGGGGTGGGCTATTTATAGCCACTAGGCAACCCGACCTGATTTGTCCGAAATGACCCTGGGTCACTAAGGAACTGACACGTGTTCCAACGGTCAGATTTCAAACTCACACGACAACTTTACTTGGGCTACAAGCAAAGCTGACTTGTCCGACTCTGGACAAGATTTGCTCTCATAGTCTTCACTCGAAGACATAGGTTTTTGTTTAAGCATCACTTCAGTCATTCTGACTGGTTCTCTTGGACCCCACTTAACAGTACGGTGGTTCCTATGACTCAACACAGAAGAAAAAGAACTACGAAGGATCTAAGTCTTCGAGCTCCATAGGCTTCATGCGGTGTCTTCTCTTGTCATAGTCTTCAATGTGAATATTTTCATATACCACCTTTGACATCAATGTCTTCATACATTTTTAGGGGTCATCTCTGGTGGGAAAACCGAATCAATGAGGGACTTCTACCTGTGTTATCCTGCAATTCTCACAAACACATTAGTCCCTCAACTAGGTTTGTCGTCAATACTCCAAAACCAACTAGGGGTGGCACTAGATGCACTTACATTTTTTTCCCTGTCAATGCTACTGTCTACTGGTGCTATAGGTACTGTAAATATTTGCTACTGCATGAATGATGTTGTTAGATTGATGAATGATGTTGTTAAATGCTAACATGAGAACCTTAAATGGTAATGGTAGATCCTGTTTGAAACAACAAAGTGTTAACAATTCATCAAATGATTTCTCTCGAAGGGTGATACAGACATTTCAGCACACAACTCTTTTAGAATCTCAAACTACAATCTCAGAAAAGAACTCGGTGTTAGATTCTGGGGGAAGTAGATTCTAGGAGAATTTTCCAGAATCTTGATTCTGCAAAATCCTGTGCGAAAAGAACTGGGCCATAATGTACATGTGTTTAATTTTCAGAGTGAACTACGCCGAAATGAGGGCTTTGAAAAAAAAGAAATTTAAAGCTTTTCAACGCATGATACCATTCATCTTCAAAGTCCATAAATTTGTCTGTTTTTGCATAGGTCGCATTTTTAGCCATGCTTAGAGCACATAAACAAAACATTATCTGCTTCTCACCGAAACAAAACAGGGAAGACACATAACAATACTCAGTTTCAGCACAATTTTCTTTTGAAAGATCCAGCAAGACACTGGCTTTGATATTGATAGATGGATAGCAATATATACATGCTCGGATGCACAAGGCATTGAGTAAGAAGAGAAAGAATAGAGAAAGAAAAACAAGAACCCACCTAGGTGGATACTCTCAGGGTGGATCCCCAAGGGGGTGCTGCAAGCATTTAGCTCCGGCTAAACGCCAAGACTCTAATGATCTTCTGATGGAGGCGATGACATCGTTTACGCTGTTGATCTTCCCCTAAAACAGTCTTCAGTTACTCTCCAACCAAATCTCCCATACAGTCAGGATGGGCGGCAACCAGCGTCGATGTGATGATCCCATCCCATAGACTTGTTGCACTGCACACAGTGGCCCAAGATCGTGGATTCAGAGTTTCACAACCTGCCCAGCGTCCTACCCAACGCCAAATTGCCTTAGTAATCGGACATTGCCAAAACAGCTACATCGATGATGCATATGCAAGTAGAGATAGTAAGTAGACATCCATCCAGTGCCAAGTAGATATGTACTCAAGATCAAATAATGAAACAAAATTTCGAATTTGAAACAAGACAACTTCATGGCATAGCCGACCAAGTCACCTTTAGCGAGATAGAGGCATGCTCAAGCGGTATTTGTCGATGCGCAAATCCATGGAGGTTTGCTTTGAAGCGACAATGACGTTCATCGTATTTAGAACCTTCCTGGCCTACCTTGAGCTTCAAATGCATCCAACTATCCATCTCTACGGCAATCACATATCTTCTTGTTATGACACATGACTCACCAATAATATCACACAGGAGCTCGATTCCCTGATATGACCCACATACGAACCGAGAGATAAATTGAATCCACTCTGCACTTCTGATACGATAACATCTATTGTGGCCTCCACTGCATTGACAACGAGTGCTAAAGTGATGTCAACCGCACCACAATCGCCATTAATCCGACTCGTGAATGGATGAGAAGGTGTGGTTACTTCGCAGATGTCTGTTGCACCATCAATTAATTGTAGATCATAGTCTTCTTGCTCCCCTTTCTTGATCCTTATGTCATACTCAACTAGAAGAGGGCTGGTCATTGTGATGCCCCTCTTAGGGCCAGTCATCTCAATGAGAGAACCCTGCAAAACTATTATTAGTTGATAGTAGCTCATCATCAAAATTACTCCTCTTTCTAACCAATTGACAAAGAATCACAAACAAATGATAACACAGATTCTAAACTCGCCTACAAACATAAGTTGGTTGCACATAAAACTTAATGTTAGATAAATCATGCGAAGATAACCAACAATAAACTCGTCCAAGACACATGTATTTCTATGCAATAATTCATACTGATAAAATAACATTTCATTTAAAGTGAGGCCGTCATTACCAACACCTCAAATGTTCTGTGAAGATAACATTTCACTTATTGCAACAATGACGCAAAAAGGAATTTGTTGTTCAAGGGCTACGATATTTCTTGTGCTCAGATCCATGTGACAGAATTAAGCTTACACTGCCAAATGAAATGTATTTAAAATAACTGCATCTAGATAAAGATGCGCACCTGTCTCACCATAAGGGGATTGTCCCTGCTACGATTGACAATATAATTAAGCGATGAATCCAAATAATCCCGTGCTGCTATATATCCATACAATTGTACCGAACTTGCGTTCATAGGAACGTTAGCCAATTTTAATGAGAAAATTTGCATCATGTCACATTCAAAATGCACACGACACCTTTTCTGGTCAGGAAAGCAATTAGCGGGGTCTGATACCCGCATTGGCTCCGATTGTGCTTCAGTCAAAAACTATATAATATTAGACAAATGCTTATCATAAATAGTATAATGATGATTTACAAGTACATACTTGTGTTAAGTTACAGTAAAATTTATCTAATAAAAATATTCATTTAAGAAGATAACAAGATAAATACACTAGTCAAATAAGTGAGGGGAATAAAACAATGCTTCAAACAAAAAGTATAACTTTTGGGGGCCAAGTTATACGAACAGGTTTACTAAGATCCAAGCTACACAAACACGTGGTAGAATTTTCATTTTATACATGACAAAGTTATTCTAAAAAAGATTTTACTTACTCGTGTACCTAATAGAACTTCTCAAATCTATTCATTATCCGCACATTTCCTAATATATATATATGTGTACAATTGTATGAACACATAGGTTATGCGAAACTTATTCATCTGATTTCCAAAATTAGAGCATTTATTGCAAAGACCAAATAAAATACTCTACAAAATAAATAAATACAGATAATTTGGCCTAACTCTAACATTTACCGAAGATCAAGATGGTTCTAATACCAACAATAGTAATTGCATATAATTTTTATCTACAGTGTCAACCATAAGTTTTATTACATCATGTTACGGGAGCGACTAGAATAGAAGAACAGCTTGTGATGCAAAAATAGAAAAAACGCATCTGGGCCATCGGATTGGAGATTCATGGCCCAGATTCTGAGGAAGCGATCTGCACGCACAATTTGCAAAAAGCTCCCCCGCTGTAAGTAATTTGTTTCATATGTCCTCGTCGTTGAAACCCAGCCCATACGCAGTTGCAGCGACCTAACCCCCTTCCCTGGCCCCCAAGCGCGGCGGTGGCGGCCAGATCCCTCAACCAAGTTAGCCAAGTACGCGGGGCGGAGGTGATGTTCCACCTTTCCGATGGCTCTTGCCAGTTGTGTCGCCGGCGGCTCTGTTTGAGGCCGAGCAGATCTGATCTCGTGGAGTATTAAGATCCGCGTCGCAGTATGCTCATCGTTGCCTCCCGATCTCAGGCTCCGGCAGCGGCTGGTTAGTCGTTTCCTGTCAATCTCAGTACCTAGGATCATCTCGCATCCTCCTCCACCTCATCGGCTGCAAGCCGGAGGTGGGCTCCTCGGCTCCTTCCCAACCAACCTGTGTGACGTGGTGCAAACATACAAGGCGTCACCACGGTGATTAATTCTTCTGGTAAACAAACAAATTGAGATGGGAGTATTAGCTAGTACATTTGTCCTTCATGGTTCCATCTCAATTTTATTAGCTAGTTGATTTATGCTGTATCTCTACATTATTTTCTTGTACTTGTTCATGTCATACTTGCTTACATGTGAATGATGCATTTTGGTAACTTTGGCCAATCAGGTCCAGTAAGTAACCTGGTGAATGATGTAGCACAGTCCAATTTGGCATTGTATTGGTTACAAAAAAGAATTACATTGTATAGCATCTGGCGGCCTTGGCTTTTGCTGGAGTGTGGATTTTTAGCACCAACCGGAGCTCGTTCAGATGTGTATCTGAGCTCTGGGGAATTTAGTTGACACGTTCGGTCTTATATGCATAGTTTTTTTGTTCGTTTTTGAAATAACCAGTCACCCATTTCGGAGTTACTTATTATGTCCAAGGTGGGTGAAAACCTAAAAGAGTGAAGTGGTTTTATCCACAACAAAACTCTATTCTGCTCAAGATCACATCAGTTGTGAAGTTCACCAGTTAGTATTTGACATCAAGGTTTTTGCAAAGTTATTTTATATATATTTAATGGTATAGATCAAATTTACACTAATAGCTCAGTTCTTGAGCTTGCACTCACACACCGGCATCCAGAAGATAGCTAGTTACAACCAACACAGCAGAAGAGACTTCTATAAAGACAGCTATTTCATTTCGTAGTCGTAGAGCAGAGACACTCGTAGACCACAGGTTGCAGGAATCTCGTCCATCGGCACATTGCTTGGTCTAGGATCCATCGCTCGGCCGCGAATGCATCTAGACGACCTTGTGGCGACTGGCCATGGAGGCGGCAGGCGCACGCACTGCCACCGGCGAGAGATCTTGCAATTTGATTGAAGTCTCTGCTATCACTAAAGCAAGTATGCATGTTCGTGATTTAGGATTAATTCTTCTTCCATGACATGGGCCTCTCTCTCATCTTGTTCACTTATATTTCCCACGGTGTTGTAGTTTCCTTGTTATAACAATTTATAATATAGTGCATGCCATCACTAATTTGCATCCGCATGATAGTCATAAAAATCCCTTTCTTGTTTGCCGTTGCTACTTATGCTTTTAGATAGTCGTTGAAACCTGTAATTTGCTGTTCAAGCATTCATTCTGTGTGGTTACCCGATCAAATTTTTTTCCAAGCCAAGTGTGTTTGCAAATAATGTTGCAAGATATTTCTCATATAACACGACCTAGTGGAGTACCCAAACAAACACTATTGAGCTCTTTTCAGTAAAAAAAAGTACTATAGTGATGATGTTATGGTAAGTGTAGAAATGACTATTTTGCAGCGTATAGACTTGTTTATGCTTCACAATGTCAAGAATAGACATGTTACGTGTTTATTATTATACTTGGTACATGGTTCACTTGTTTGTATTAGGGAGTGGCTCTGCTAATATTGTTCTTGTCGAACTCATGACCAGTTTTTGAGTGATTAAAATGTCCAGCAGCTTTGAGGGTTCAACACATGATTTTATCATAAGATATGCTCTTTTCTTATTTGTACATACGATAAGCTATTTGAAAATGGCAAGTTTTATAAAGGATAGATTTCTATTAGGACAATTATGTAAATAACTGTATTGCTTAATTCCGCGGGTTGTTACGAATCTCTAGAATGCACTAGAGTTATTTTCCTGTACAAGATAAATAATATTTGTATAATTTGTTCATTATTGCTAAGTTAGGATTATCCACAAAATAGTTGGCTTGTCTGCCATTTCCAACATAGAAACATACTTTAGGTTGCCTTTTGCAATTAATGCCATATCTTCTCTATTTATCCTTCCTTGTAGTGTGTGCAGCACACAGTCAGATGGTGGTTGTTTATGTATATTTATTTGAACAGCTCATGATTAATTTTTTAAGTATGAATATATGGCACATACATGGACTTGCGCTAACTGAATCATATTTGCTACGTCTGAACTCTCCCAGGACAACAAGCTCGACGAACAAGAAGCACTGCATCTGGAGGCAACTGTTGTGTGCCGTCAAGATAGCAACGTTCATGCAGTTCTTAATGGCAATGCTTGTTGAGCGATGATATTATAGTCCTTCAGACTTACCCTTGCCCGTCATGTACCAAAGTTGATGCAGTTTTCGCTAGCAATACTTGATCCTGTGATATGAGTGTCTTCTGTGTTATGCCTGGGATGTTACAGTTTGACATGTACTAAAAAATGCGGCGCTGATAGTCCAGTTTGACATGCACTCAAGTATTTGTTTCTGGAATGGTTCATTTTAACATTTATGCTATTTCTTGTGCCTGGTATGGTCCAGCTTACACGTACTCACATATTAGTGTGTGATGGTCATGTTCAAGGTTCTTGCATAATTAGTTTACATATGAAGGGAGGGAGCAGGAATGAGCGTTGTGAAGATATGGCATAGGTACTACAGTATTTACTAAGAACAAAACGTTTGGACATGAAAAAAGTGGAGATAGTTACTGCAAAAGTATCTTTTACATCTAACTAGTAGCAGGGGGTTTTTCATAAAATACACATTAAGTGGCCTAGGATCCCCCACTTGAATCTGTACCATCCACGATGGATCCGACGGCCCATATTCGTTTTTCTATTTTTGCATCACAAGCCATTCTTCTATTGTAGTCGCTCCCGTTACTCATGTTAAGTTCGAGCTAGGCGGTGATATCTTTTTTCACAAACAATAGCACGAACTCTCATTCTTTTACCATCAATTGTGCGAAAAATATAAAGTAGACATATGCTCCCACTGTTCTTATTTACCCTGCCTATTAGTTTTGTCCCAAGTCAAACTTTATAAACTTTTACCAAGTTTATAGAAAACAATATGAACATTTATAATAAAAAGATGTGATGTATTCAAAGATGAATCTAATGGTATTGTAGATGTCAATAACTTTTTCTATAAACTTGTCTAAGTTCATAGAGATTGTAGACTTCAAACAAAGCTAATACACAGAGCAAATAAATATGGAGGGAGTACTATTTACATGAGACCTATTCATTCACTGAGATAAAATATAATACTCAATAAAAACAAATATAAAATTGTGAATTTGCTGCAACTCCAACATTTGTTGAAAACCAATACAGTTATAATACAACATTAGTTATTACACATAGCTCAATTACTACATATACACTAATTATTACATTCGTTCTCCTAGTGATGATTGATCCCTAAAAAGGGCAGCCCCAGTGCATGTGTAGCTCCTGCTTGCGCAGGGTCTGGGGAAGGATCCGACCACTTTGGGTCTATTGTACGCAGTCTTTTCCTATATTTCTGTAAGAGTCTGTTTCCAGGAGTTGAACCACTGCGCCAAGGCTCCCCTTCTGATGATTGATCCCTAATGGAAGAAAAATTGTATAGGTTAACTGAGTGTATGTAGGTAGGAGTCTGAATCCTAAATGAGTTCCAAGTCAAATCACGCGCTAGGATTTCCCCTATTTGAAAAGGCAGCCACGGCTGGTTTCGAGACAATCAATAAAGAAGTTCTAGTTCCTAATCTCTTGTTGTCTCCTCTACCCCGTTATCTCCCTCACAGTTGATTGCGCGACACCCGACAACTGGCGACTCATCGTTGAAAAGCACCCCTTGGGCATGGCATCAACCTTCAATCTAAGAATCGTAACAGTTTGGTATCAAATTCCATGGCCCACTGTTGGCTCGGCTGAGGATGCTTCTCAAGCAGGAGGCGACAACACCTACACATATCATGGCAGAATATTGGATCATGCAGTAGCAGTCGCTCTGCAAGATCATCACGCCCCACTCCACCGTGGAGGCTTGACCACCACACCCTATCTGGTGATCCAAGCACCCGGCTTGTTGGGTTCACTGCCCTCTAGCAGCAACCTGACGACTCCCTCCACCACCATTGTAGCATCTACGGTCAACATACGCTCATATCATCTACCATGTCTCAACTAGCATACCTACAGTCCACCACGTTCCACACCACTACCACTACCACTACTCCAATATATGCTCCAATTCACCCACAAACCTTACAATATCGTGCCACTGCCTACGCACTACCACCAATCGCATCACCTTAGCTTTTCTATACTCGCCTAGTCCACCATCATACAAGCACCCTCTCCACTAGCAGCCACCACGATAATTATACCAGCCTCCAAACCATATTTGTTCTCCGTTAAATCAAGGTGGTTATAATGCGAACAATAATTACTAACAATAGAACATACTATTTATTAGCAATTAGTACTCACACGCAAATCTGATCACTAACCATACATTTATCTAATAGAGCTAATCAACCAAAAGCAAAAACAAAAAGTATGGATTTATTTGACAAATTAAAAAGATGTTTATAAAAACAACACTAACAAGTAAATAAGCAGGTAAACATATAATATTTACATGAGACATTTTAAATCATTTGATTAACTGTGAATTATAAACAATAAATAATAATACAAAATATAGTAGTATGTCGAACTATATAAAGTTTTATGATTTTGCCCAAAGAAAAACCAAGATGGTTATGATGACAACACTAAGTATTACGTACACAACTAAGCATATTTGATTTAGCTAGTCCTTTTTCCTTAAGAAATTAGCAATTAATGGTCTCAAACAAAAATGTTATAATTGACCATGCATCTTTTATTTGATATATAGCTAGTATGTTTCCCTTTATGTGACAAATATAATACTATATAAAAATAAAAATAAATTTATGAACTTGCCAACTCCAAGACTAGTTGAAACTCAAGATGATTATTGTAACACTAATTATCACATATACAACTAAACATAATCCTTTATTGACAGCCTTTTCCCCTTACAATGTAAGCAAGTGGTGCTCACACATAAATCTTATCACTGGTCATTCATCCTTTATGTGTTTGCGTTAATTGACTAACTTACCATTAAAAGATATTGGAGTTCCAGGAAAACAACATAATAACTAAAGAGAGAAGTCCATATTTCTACTCTGATAGCAACTCAATATTAATAGTTTAACACCCATCACATGGACATAATTACCACTCATAGTGATTACTAATTATAGCGAACAAGAGTTGTGTCCAAACAATAATCATGCATTGTCAATCACCAGATTTCTACATAGATATTTAAGATATGAATCCTGCGTGCAGATCGACCTCCTGCTGAGCAATTTCAGTACAACAATCAAAATATACATTGCATATTAAAAAAAACAGCCACAAACTTTTAAAGGATTAATCATATAAATTATCAAATATGAGCAATACAAGGAAGAGATTTGCATCACTTACTCTCACCACGGTTTTTGACGCGAAATAAGTCGAGTTTCTATATAGACCCATCGCGATGGCTACTATTTGTAAAGATGAAGGCTGATGGTACATTGAGCTGCTTGGTTTCCCTGCTCGTTTCTGCTCCATCCTTCCCTTTGATGATGCCAACTTGTTCGCCCAGAGGATTACTGGAGGTGCAGAAAAAAGCATTGCCATAAGGGAGTTGGCTGGGCCCAACCGGCTTACCCCGTTCCATTCGGCCATGCATTGCAATATTCCTTTGCCATCAGGAAGGATTCGTAAGCAGATCTATCATCAAAGAGCAATATTAGAATCCGATTCAGATAGGATACAGACACGCTATCACGCAGGATAGAAATGTAAATATAATCACACCGGTTCTAACTCTAGCTCAACAGAAATATAATTCCCCACTACTAAGAAAAAGATATAAATTCCAATAAGACTTGGCCGAATACGATTCAAGCGCTCAAAATTCAACTTTGGTGTCAATAGAAATCATATAAACGCACCGGGAGCTACGGTACAGATTCCGCCGTGAGTGGAGCATCTCGTTGCGCAAGTTCGGGGAGGCAAGGCAGAGCGGAGTTGAGGCGAGATGAACAGATGGTACGGGAGGGGAGGCCGAGAGGCGGCGTGGTCGAGGCTTTGGAAATGAATGAGCGAGGCGGCGTGGTTGAGACCCGGCTACTTGGGGCATGGAAACTGGCGTCCGATCCGAAATCTGCGGTCCAGATCAAGTCATGTTCGGCCCACCAGATTGCATTATGATCTTTAGCAGAAAAACACCGTTTGTATACATTCTTTCTCGTAACCGGTACCAGCCCGAAGCCCCAAATCTGTCCCCAGCTTATACAGCCCGCATGAGCTAGGTTAGCGCGGCGGCGTGCGGTGCTCAGCGTGCCGGTCCAGGCGATGGCGGTGTGGTGGTGAGCTCCTCAAGCGCGGCTGGTAGTAGTAGTAGGCGACTCCCGTCCACTCTTTTTTTTTTCTCGAGTGAGAACCCGTCCACTATTTCCGCTGAGATCCAGAGGTGACTTCGATTAGGCAAATAGGTTATGCTCCCACGAATTTGTATTCTTGTTTTCTGTTATAAGCTATTTGCTCGATCTAGATCTACTGGTTTTCCCTTCTAAGTATACTCTGCAGTGGATCATGGACTAGTAAACCAGGTGGAAGTTGTAGTCATGTTTACAAGCATTTCTGCCAAAGCACGCGTTACGTGCATGTAATCCAAATACAGGGAAGTGACAATGCACACGCCTCTAGGCGCCGGACTTGGCAAATGCGGCCCCTCAAACAACGTGTCCGGATGTGTTTGTGGGCATTGATCGGACACGCCTCATATGTTTGCATCCACACATGTGTTCTCATATCCGAAACCTCAAACCCATGCAACCCATGCAACGTTACATATCTATACCTACTATTGAAGGGAATAGGTATTCTTGGTTTAGTTTAGTCCTTTACATTTGGTTTACACACGTTAAGCGATCCGGGCCAGTTACGTTTGGTTTACACACGTTAAGCGATCTGGGCCAGTTACTTGTATGTTGATGGGCCTTTTATGGACTTTCATAGAGAGACCGCGAAAAATAATTGGGTCAAAATAAATCAACATTGTGGAAATTGAACACAAGACCTCCTGTCTATCTCTTCCATATTTACTAATCCCAACTCACTCTAAATATATAAGTGGCAGTCATCATGTTTATTTATTTTGTTTGCGAGAAAAAGGAGTTGATATTAAAACGGCCAAATTACTGAAAGGTCCACACAGAAAAGGAAATTACAACCAAGCCCATCTGCAACCCGACTACGCCGACGCCATGGACGAGCCGGTGAGGAAATTACAACCAAGCCCATCTGCAACCCGACTACACCGACGCCGTGGACGAGCCGGTGACGCGTCGTTCGCCGCTGCTCGCTGACGCCTTGGATCGAAGCAGCCCCGGGCGAAACGGGAAGTCTCCGATCAACGGTCCCTGAGGACCTACACACATGGCCGTCGTCGTCATCGCACCGCTCAACATCGCCTTCCTTCTCCAGATCTTCAACCGCCGGAATCGCCATCCCTCAATCTCCGGCACGGGGGAACCGTGCACGGCCTCTCCACCGAGCAGCGAGCACGAAGAAAGGAGCTGGTCCACCGCGGAGCTCCACCGGAACTTCGCCGTCGAAGGGGAGACCAACACCTACAAAAAGCCGATCCAGTCGCACCGCCGCCTCCACGACGCTACCGGCTGGCTCCCTAGGCACTCCTACACTATGTACATGCTGCAAATCAGGCCTCCCCCGTCCTCCCACCGCCGGAGCGTCCGGCGGAGGGCGAGGAAGCCGCCGATTCGGCAACGGCGAGGTGGAGAGCCCGGGGTTCGCACAAATCGCCCTTCGTTCCTGTAGATGGGGAAGGGTGAGGTCCAAGGCTCATGTTTAGGAAGAGCTAATTAAGCGAATGAGCTAATAAAGAAAGGATTACGGGCTTAAATATAATATTTTAAATGAATGTGGCTAATTAAAGAAAAGATTATGGATAAATCGGTGGAATAACTATTAGAAAGATTGTGGTCTTAATAAATTCTACATGAAGGATATGAGGTAAAAAGGTAGGATAATTAAAAGAAAGGATCTATAGGCCTTAATGTGTTGGGGCTACTAAATTAAAAAAGGAAAGATTTGATTCCCGACTAAAACGGGTGAGGACTTCATGGTAATTAATGAAAGGATCATACTTAAATGCCATTAAAAAGGATTGTATTTAAATGAAATTAGTGGGACACATTACGCCCCGCAAAGAAAATATGAACACGACTAAATTGCGACGTATGATGCATTGCGACATGTTCTTCATAATAAATCCGATGCTGTGGGACATTATGCTTGTGCAAAACATCAATTTTCCCCGTTGCAACGCACGGGCATATGTGCTAGTAACTATAAACATGATCAACTAGCCGGATCATCATTGCATCGCCGGACAAAAGCACATAATTCATTGAAAGTTCAACGGTGGACAGTGCAAATTCACACTTACAAATAGTTACAACATAGATAAAACATAAATAAAAAGGGGAAGGGTGAAGGAAATCACCATTTCCTCGCCGGCCCCTTCCCCTTCCAGTCGCCGGCGCAGCTGTGCCCCTCCTACATATAGGTGTCGGCGTGTGGAGGTGTGTCGTCGTTGGAGTTGAAGGTAGAGCCGTTCGTCAGGTCAGAGTCTGAGCTGCACCTTTTGTCCAAAAGCCTACGGAGCAGGCAGTCCTACTCCTTCGCATGGCAGACCGCCTTCGCCACCGCCTCCTTGTTTGCCTCGCGCTCCGACAATTCAATAGCGAGTCGAAGCGCATTGGCATTCTTGCAGCAGAGGCTCCACACATCTGTCTCGCCGTCATGAGAGAGAGGCGGAGGACAAACGCGAGGAGCGCGACATCGGGATCGACCGGCGCGCTAGGGATGGACCGACGCGCGGACAGTGCCTCCCCCGCCGCTGCCCTCTCCCTTGCTGCTGTCGCTCGTGCCTCGGGCTCGGGTGTCCTCGTGCGCGCTAGCCCAGGCACGAGCACGAGGACCCAACGGTGGTCGAGTACCACTTCTGGAGCAGGGGGTGGCGCTGGGCGGCGTACTTGAAGGAGTGGAGTGGAGCGGCTGGAGCTGCGCGCCGGGCGGGACAGACCGGCGACATTGCTGACGCTGTGTCGACGGGCATCGGGCGCTGATGAAGTAGATTCACTGCTACCGGATCCGCCTTGTTGGTCGAACTGCGCACCGCCGTCGGAGCCGGATTCCCCACCGAAGGCAGCGTTGCTGCGGTCACCGGCCGTCGAATGGGCTCGGAGGGGATCGAAAGAGGAGTGGACGTAGAGGGGACTAAACCGGAGTTCAGATTGACTGCAATCTAGGGTTTTTCAGATGGGGATATTTGTAGGGCACGCATGGGCCAAGCTGGGTCAAGCCGACGTGACGGACGCGCCCGAACCGCTTCATATCTGCTCCATATTTAGGCTGGATATGAGGGACGCTCGACAGCCCAGACATTTGAGAACGGTTTAAGGCACTTGACCGGATTGTTTTTTCACGACCTTCAGTGACCTGGTCGTCCATCCGGACGTTTGAAAATGGTTTGGGTGCTCTAAGCGAACCACCTTGTCCTCTGTCCGTCCGATCAACCACTGTAAGGGCACGTTTGACTGGAAAGCTCAAACAGTCAATCCAAATACCGGGGAGTGGCAAAGGTACAGCTTTTCTGCATCCTGGATTCCTACTCCCAGTAATCCTGCCGACGAGAAGAACTGAAGATTACAGTTTGGTTGCCGCTCTCATCAGCGGACACATTTTTCAAGAAAGATACGTGAGGGTAGAGCCTTCGGTTGTAAGCAAGAATGATAGCGTGCGGTTGGAGGCGCTCTTGTTTATTCAGTTGGTTGCTCTCCTGTCCCAAGTCACTCTGAAACATTCTGAATCGCCAACGCACGGAGCCAACTGTATCGAGATACTGTGCATCCTTAGAAGAGTACAGTAGTAGATAAATATGGAGAATGGAAGAAGGCACGAGCATGCTTGAGCATGAAGTAGCTTCTTGTTAAAACTTCTATGACTCGTCCGTGTTGCGAGCTGCCACTGGTTATATCTATGCACTATTTTCCAGGAACTATATGATAACCCACACATTGCTGGTTGTATCTAAAAAAGTAAAATAAATTGAAAAAAACTAATATTTTTGGGCAACAAATATTGATGTGTGTTTCACATGTTTGTAAATTTTCATGATGAAAGCGTATTCATGAATGTGTGAAAAAAAGTCAATGATCCAAAATGCTTTAAAATTTTGTCTTTTTGAAGCATTGATTTTCTTTTAGACCTCCACGAATGCGATTCCATCACGAAAATTTGCAAGCATGTGAAACACACATCAATGTCTATTGACCAAAAAAAATCAGAATTTTTTTAATTCTTTCCATATTTTATGATTTTACTGTTCATCGAGCTTGCTTGAGCTCGAGCTAAGAAACTTCATGTCCAGGAAGGCTGAGGTTTTTTAACACAAATATATGAAGAATGCATTATCCATTGATAACATCAGACGTGTGACGCCGCCCCCAACTTAAAAAGATGTTCTTGAAAAACATAGTAAGGCCGAACACATCGAACAGTCTGTTGTCCCTCACATCGTCGTCATCACCATGCCCAGAGGGAGGATGAAGGGGACCAGAGCAGCCATCGAGTTTCCCTAGTTGACCTATAGATAGAACCTCATTGTAATCGCTAGAGTATCCTCTCGCCACGTACAAAAGGATTTGACGGGATAAAGCACATTGGCAGAGGCAGTGCCTCGATCCATGCTGATGACCAGACACATGCTATCGGCCAGAACCCGGAACCTCCTCCCCCTCACCCCAAACCTCTCCTACCCCACCCACAAGAAGGCGGTTGTGGGAACAACCAAGATCAAAAACATTGTCATCGTTGGTGGGTGAGGGGACACCGACCGACCACAAGGGGGACAAACCACCATGTCGCGACATCGACCTGACACTAAACAACTCTCACAGACCCCTCGCTGCCGCCAAGAACACGATAAAAGGGAGTTGGAGCCCAAGAGAATTTATTTGATCACCACCATCCACAAACTTTTGACAAAATTGGAAGGATTGGTGTGGGTGAATTTACGGGTTCTCATTCACTGACACAATAGTAAAATCAACGTTTCCTAATGTTTGAGGATATGATCAAGTTTTGATTTTCTTAAGAAACACAATAAAGATGCAAATTACTTGCATACACACATGTACACCGTATCTCTATGAGCACCGACGAGAGGTTGAGCTTGCAAATTTGAGACTGGCTGAGCCATCACAGACATCTTGCAATCGACAGGAATCGTCTCGCACCAAAGAACCTAAAATAAATCAAGAAAAATGTGAGCTTCCATGTCAAATCTATTACTTGAATATGAGTAAGTTGATTTCACCATAAAAAATCTGACCATATAAGTTATGCTCAATTCAGTGTTGCCATACACCCTCAATGCCAAGCGCAGCTAAGACCTAATCAATCGATACAACTTTCAAAAAATGTTTGAATTGTATAGTATAAAAAGAAGATTCAGTTATATATGAATCATTGCTCTTGTACCAAACCAATAGGCTTACGTGTGTCAAGACTGTTCTCATAGCGTTGGCAATTTATCACATGCTGTCATTGCATCTCCCCTTGTTGGTTTTCAGATCTATCACAAAGATTTACCGCAGCTTCTTCTGTACAAGCTCGGAAGAAGTGAAAGTAGGGCACTCATTGTGGCCTGGGAAAATATTTGTAAACCCACTAAACTAGGAGGATTAGGTGTTCATCCACTAGATTTTCTCAACAACACATTGCAAATGTGTTGGTTATTGTTTCAAATGACAGGGCCTGTGAGTGCATGGTCTGGCCTCTCGCTGCTATCTTGGATGAGGACACACAATTACTTCTCGCGCCTACCAAGTGCTTGGTTGGAAAAGGAAATCGGGTGAGCTTCTTGTTGGAAATACTAGATGAGATACCTAATAACCCACAAGTATAGGGGATCTATCGTAGTACTTTCGATAAGTAAGAGTGTCGAACCCAACGAGGAGCAGAAGGAAATGATAAGCAATTTTCAGTAAGGTATTCTTTGCAAACACTGAAATTATCGGTAATAGATAGTTTTGTGATAAGGTAATTTGTAACGGGTAACAAGTAATAAAAGTAAATAAGGTGCAGCAAGATGGCCCAATCCTTTTTGTAGCAAAGGACAAGCCTGGACAAACTCTTATATAAAGGAAAACGCTCCCGAGGACACATGGGAATTATCGTCAAGCTAGTTTTCATCACGTTCATATGATTCGCGTTCGGTACTTTGATAATTTGTTATGTGGGTGGACCGGTGCTTGGGTACTGCCCTTCCTTGGACAAGCATCCCACTCATGATTAACCCCTGTTGCAATCATCCGCAACTACAAAAGAAGTATTAAGGTAAACCTAACCATAGCATGAAACATATGGATCCAAATCAGCCCCTTACGAAGCAACTCATAAATTAGGGTTTAAACTTCTGTCACTCTAGCAACCCATCATCTACTTATTACTCCCCAATGCCTTCCTCTAGGCCCAAACAATGGTGAAGTGTCATGCATTCGACGTTCACATGACACCACTAGAGGAAAGACAACATACATCTCATCAAAATATCGAACGAATACCAAATTCACATGACTACTTATAGCAAGACTTCTCTCATGTCCCCAGGAACAAAAGTAACTACTCAGAAATCATATTCATGTTCATAATCAGAGAGATATTAATATGCATAAAGGATCTGAACATATGATCTTCCACCGAATAAACCAATTAGCATCAACTACAAGGAGTAATCAATACTACTAGCAACCCACAGGTACCAATCTGAGGCTTTGGGACAAAGATTGGATACAAGAGATGAACTAGGGTTTGAGATGAGATGGTGCTGGTGAAGATGTTGATGGAGATTGACCCCCTCCCGATGAGAGGATCGATGGTGATGACGATGGTGATGATTTCCCCCTCCCAGAGGGAAGTTTTCCCGGCAGAACAGCTCCACCGGAGCCCTAGATTGGTTCCGCCAAGGTTCCGCCTCGTGGCGGCGGAGTTTCGTCCCGAGAGCTAGCTTATGATTTTTTCCTGGACAAAAGACTCCATATAGCCAAAGATGGGCGTCAGAGGGCTGCCAGGGGGCCCATGAGGCAGGGGCGCGCCCACGGGGGTAGGGCGCGCCCCCCACCCTCGTGGATGGTGGGTGGCCCCCCTCTGGTACTTCTTTCGCCCAATTTTTTTATATATTCTGAAACTTGCTCCCGTGAAGTTTCAGGACTTTTAGAGTTGTGCAGAATAGGTCTCCAATATTTGCTCCTTTTCCATCCCAGAATTCCAGCTGCCGGCATTATCCCTCTTCATGTAAACCTTGTAAAATAAGAGAGTATAGGCATAAGTATTGTGACATAATGTGTAATAACAGCCCATAATGTAATAAATATCGATATAAAATCATGATGCAAAATGGATGTATCAACTCCCCCAAGCTTAGACCTCGCTTGTCCTCAAGCGAAAGCCGATATCGAAAAATATGTCCACATGTTTAGAGATAGAGGTGTCGATAAAATAAAATACGGACATGAGGGCATCATGATCATTCTTATAACAGCAACATAAATATATATTGTCATATGATTTCTTATACTAAAGTAACAATTCAATCACAATTTCAAGTATGAATCAAAAACTTCATTGAGAACCAACAAACTATAATCTTAGTCATTGAAGCAATTGCAATTTATCATAACATTGAAAGAGTCAATATAAGAGCTTTTCAGCAAGTCCACATACTCAACCATCATTTAGTCTTTCACAATTGCTAACACTCACGCAATATTTATGGTTATGAAGTTTTAGTCGGACACAGAGAAAGATAGGAGCTTATACTTTTGCCTCCCAACCTTTTACCTCAAGGGTAATGTCAACAATAATAGTTCATGAAAACTCACATCCAATTAGCTATATATATATATATATATCAGGATCTTTCCAACACATTGTGCTTGCCAAAGGATAAAATGTAAAAGGAAAGGTGAAGATCACCGTGACTCTTGCATGAAGTATAAGACAAGAATAAAAGATAGGCGCTTCGCAGAGGGAAGCAGAGGTTGTCATGTGCTTTTATGGTTGGATGCACAAAATCTTAATGCAAAAGTACGTCACTTTATATTGCCACTTGTGATATGGACCTTTATTATGCAGTCCGTCGCTTTTATTTCTTCCACATCACAAGATCGTATAAATCTTATTTTCTCCACACTAATAAATCATACATATTTAGAGAGCAATTTTTATTGCTTGTAACAATGACAACTTACTTGAAGGATCTTCCTCAATCCATAGGTCGATATGGTGGACTCTCATGGCAAAACTGGGTTTAAGGATATTTGGAAGCACAAATAGTATCTCTACTTGGTGCAAAGAATTTGGCTAGCATGAGAGGGAAAGGCAAGCTCAACATGTTGGATGATCCATGACAATATAATTTATTTCAGATGTAAGAAAACATAACCCATTATGTTGTCTTCCTTGTCCAATGTCAACTCTTTAGCATGTCATATTTTAATGAGTGCTCACAATCATAAAAAATGTCCAAGATAGTATATTTATATGTGAAAACCTCTCTTTCTTTATTACTTCCTATTAATTGCAACGATGACCAAAACTATATTCGTCAACTCTGAACAACTTTTATTCATCATACTCT
Organism: Triticum urartu; assembly: GCF_056163025.1. Classification (NCBI taxonomy): domain Eukaryota; kingdom Viridiplantae; phylum Streptophyta; class Magnoliopsida; order Poales; family Poaceae; genus Triticum; species Triticum urartu. The sequence continues at coordinate 565,493,033 of NC_141875.1, forward strand.
TTATATGTGAAGTCATTACTCTCTATAAGATCCATATGATCTCTTTATTTCTTTTTATTCTTTCTCTTTTATTTTATTCCCTCAAGATCATAGTAAGATAATCAAGCCCTTGACTCAACACTAATATTTATTATATATAGCTCACGGACTCGGTTACATAGAAGGATCATAAAGCAAAACTCAAAAGTAGATCATACTAAAACTTTATTCTACTAGATCAAGATATTACCAAAAGGATCGAACTAAGAAAAACGGTAAAGATAAAAGTGTGATGGTGATACAATACCGGGGCACTCCCCCAAGCTTGGCGGTTGCCAAGGGGAGTGCCCATACTCATGCGTTTATGTCTCCTTCTTCGGAGGTGGTGATGATGGAGTTGTTGATGGCGTGTGCTTCTTCCTTAATTTGCGCTTGAGGATAGAGTTTTGCTCCCTTAGGTCATCGATCTCCTGCTCTGTGACGCCCCTGATTCAATCGTACACTAATCATACATGCAAACGTGTACGATCAAGATCAGGGACCCACGGGAAGATATCGCAACACAACTCTACAAATAAAATAATTCATACAAGCATCATATTACAAGCCAGGGGCCTCGAGGGCTCGAATACAAGAGCTCGATCATAGACGAGTCAGCGGAAGCAACAATATATGAGTACAGACATAATTTAAACAAGTTTTCCTTAAGAAGGCTAGCACAAACTGGGATACAGATCGAAAGAGGCACGGACCTCCTACCTGGGACCCTCCTAAACTACTCCGGGTCGTCGTCAGCGGGCTGCACGTAGTAGTAGGCACCTCCCGAGTAGTAGTAGTAGTCGTCGATGGTGGCGTCTGGCTCCTGGGCTCCATCGTCTGGTCGCAGCAATCGGGTATAGAAAGGGGGAAAAGAGGGAGCAAAGCAACCGTGAGTACTCATCCAAAGTACTCGCAAGCAAGGAGCTACACTACATATGTATGCATTGGTATCAAATGGCAAAAGGGGTAACATATGTGGGCTGAACTGCAGAATGCCGGAATAAGAGGGGGATAGCTAGTCCTTTCGAAGACTACACTTCTGGCCACCTCCATCTTGCAGCATGTAGAAGAGAGTAGATGGTAAGTTCACCAAGTAGCATCGTATATCATAATCCTAACCGGTGATCCTCCCCTCGTTGCCCTGTGAGAGAGCGACCACCGGTTGTATCTAGCACTTGGAAGGGTGTGTTTTATTAAGTATCCGGTTCTAGTTGTCATAAGGTCAAGGTACAACTCCAAGTCGTCCTGTTACTGAAGATCATGGCTATTCGAATAGATTAACTTCCCTACAGGGGTGCACCACATTTCCCAACACGCTCGATCCCCTTTGTCCGGACACACTTGTCGGGGTCATGCCCGGCCTCGGAAGATCAACACGTCGCAGCCCTACCTAGGCACAACAGAGAGGTCAGCACGCCGGTCTAAATCCTATGGCGCAGGGGTCTGCGCCCATCACCCATTGCACACCCGCACGTTGCGTACGCGGCCGGTGAGTAGACCTAGCCTCCCTTATACAAGAGTAGGCGTTCCAGTCCAACCCGGCGTGCACCGCTCAGTCACTGATGTCATGAAGGCTTAGGCTGATACCGCGACGTCGAGTGCCCATAACTGTCCCCGCGTAGTTGGTTAGTGCGTATAGGCCAGTAGCCAGACTCAGATCAAATACCAAGATCTCGTCAAGCGTGTTATCTATCCGCGAACGTCGACCAGGGCCAGGCCCACCTCTCTCCTAGGTGGTCTCAACCTGCCCTGTCGTTCCGCCACAAAGTAACAGTCGGGGCCGTCGGGAACCCAGGCCCACCTCTACCGGGATGGAGCCACCTGCCCCTTCAGCCCCCAACTCCGAACAGTACCATAAGTAATGTAACAGTATAAAGTATATAGCATATGCCTGTGATCACCTCCCGAAGTGATCATGTCCCAGTAGTATAGCATGGCAGACGGACAAGAGTGTAGGGCCACTGATGGAACACTAGCATCCTATACTAAGCATTAGGATAGCAAGTAAAGGTAACAACAGTAGTAGCAAGGACAGGCTATGCATCAGAATAGGATTAACGGAAAGCAGTAACATGCTACACTACTCTAATGCAAGTAGTAGAGAGAAGAATAGGTGATATCTGGTGATCAAGGGGGGGGCTTGCCTGGTTGCTTTGGCAAGAGAGAGGGGTCGTCAACACCATAGTCGTACTGGGTAGCAGCGGCGTCGGTCTCGGTGTCTAGCGAGAGAAGAGGGGGAAGAAACAATAAATATAATGCAAACAAATGCATGATGATGCATGACATGACAAAGCGTGATGCTAGGTGTGCCCTAAGGCGGTATGAGGTGGTACCGGTGAAGGGGGGAAACATCCGGGAAATTACCCCCGGTGTTTCGCGTTTTCGGACAGACGAAACGGAGGGGGAAAGTTGCGTGTTCGCTATGCTAGGGACGTGTGACGGACGAACGGGCTGCGTATCCGGATTCGTCTCGTCGTTCCGAGCAACTTTCATGTACAAAGTTTTTCCATCCGAGCTACGGTTTATTTTATATTGATTATAAAGATTTAAATCAATTTTAGCATTTATTTAATTAATTTAATTCAACATTATCCAGAACAGTGTTTGCTGGCGTCATCATGATGTCAGCATGACGTCAACAGTCAACATGGGGTTGACTGGGTCAAACTGATGTGTGGGCCCCACATGTCATTGTGTGTTTAGCCTAATTAGGGTTTAACTAATCTAATTACTGTTTAGTTAATTAACACTAGTTAATTAGGTTAATTAAACATTAATTAATTAATTTAATTTAATTAATTAATTAAGTTAATTAAATAAATTAAAATATTTTTATCATTTATTATTTATATTTTTAACTCTTTTTTATTAAACGTTCTGGGGCCGGGCCCCACTTGTCATAGACCAGGGCCATGGTGGGCGTTGGGCGCGGGCATAGCCCGAATGGCACGTGCCTGAGAGGGCAGACCCGGGCGCGGTCGGGCGCTTGGCCGGCATGGGTGACGGCGGTGAGCGCCGGTGGTAGGGGTGGACCCGAGCAGGACCGCGAGGCCGCAGCGTGCAGCGAGCGCCACGACGCAGGCAGGCGCACGGCGCAGCGAGGTCGCGCCGGAGTAGGGAGGCGTGGTCGGCGGCCGGTCTTGCAGGCCACGGTGGCAGCGGCTAGGTGTGCGTAGCGAGGGCAGCGCCAGCAGTAGCAGAACGGCAGGGAGCAACGGGCGGGGCCGACAAGGCTGCGATGGGCGTGCACGCGAGGGCGCAGTGGTGTGCACGGGTGGCAGAACAACGGCGGCTGTGGCGGGCCGAGCGCGGGAGAAGTGGCAGACGTGGGTGCGGGGCTGCGCAAGCGGCGCTAGGCTGTCGGGGGGTTGGCCGGGCGCGGCGAGGATGGCAGTTGGTGCGCGCACACGCGGCGGGGCAGGGGGCCGCGATGCGGTGGGCACGGCCGTAAGCGCGTGCGCGTGCGGAGAGCGCTGACCGCGACGACGGGGACGAGTGAGAGAGGGAGAGGCCGGGGGCCTCACCGCGGGGCCGTAGGGTTCGGGGCAGCGGGATCGGGGAGGAGGACGCAGACGGTGAGGCGGCCGGGAGGACGCGTGACAGCCACGTTGGCGGGTTCGGTGCGGGAGCGGTCGTGGAGGAGGCGACGGCGGTGGGGCGTCGAGCGGCGCATTCGAGGGAGAGGGGACGGGGTCAATGGGCGACGCGGTCGTCGTGTTGAGGTCGAGCCCCTCCCCGATCCTGATGGGATCGAGAGGAGAGGGGGAGAGACGTGGGTGAGTGAGGCGAGTGGGGGGATAGGGTTTCGGGTACGGGTTAAGGGGAGTGGGGGTGGTCGGGCCGGTTGGGTTGGCTGGTTGGGCCAAGGCCCAGTTGGGCGAGGGGTGTTCTTCTCTTTTTATTTTAATTGGTTTTTTCCTTTCCTTTTATTTATTATCCTTTCTGTTTTATTAATTTTTTTGTTTATATAAAATACAAAATAAGTAACTAAAATAGTATTGATAATTATGCCACTACCAGAACTAACTTGGCACCTTAAATAAAATAGTTTGTAAATGTTTATTATTTTAAAAGCATTTAAATAACTGTTGTTGCTACTGTTTTAATCACTTTAAAGTATTTAAGCATGTTAATAAAATGTGGTTTCTCCATCATAATTACCTATGCATTATTTGGTACAACCCGAACATTCTTGTTTTAAATGTTTGAAAAACTTTTATTGTTTGTTTGATTTTTAAATTGAACTCGAACCGGTTTCGAACTAACGCGAGATTAGCAACAGTAATCGATGTGACATGGCATCATTAGCAGAGGTTCACTGTATCTTAAGTACCGCGGCGTCACAATTCTCCTCCACTACAAGAGATCTCGTCCCAAGATTTTAAGGGGTGGTGTAAGGGGGAAGATCTAGTTTACGAAATTCTAATGAATCTTCTCGGTCTTGGTTGCTCTTCTCGAAGAGGTCGATCCATTACATTGATGTATCCATTTCCCTACTTCATGTCATCATGATGAAGTCGGCATCCTTTCTTCGGAAATTCCATCGTACTTACGAATAGGTAAGGGGCAGCTTGACATCGATAGGATGTTATAAGTGGTAATCATCTGGGGGTTGTCCCGTGAATGAGCACATGACCATCTCTTGAGTTGAACAAATAAAACACATCGAGAGCAAGGTAATAAGGTATAATATGAAGTTTCGAACGGATAGACAATCATTCGATGTCTGAGACAAGGTGTGAAAGGGGTCCAAAGCAACGAGAATAAGTATTACGTATGATACCAGAATAGATTACTAGGAAGGTGACCCATGTATTACCCACGAGGACACGCGCGAGGAGTATCTTTGGGAACAGGGGGTGTATAGGAGAGTCAGGTTTCAATCCTGTGGAACTGTGGGTTATGGGCCCACCATGCGGTTAAAAGTAGGAAGGTTGGTGACATCTTGCACGATCATGTAAGCAAGGCATGTCAGAGGATAGTCTGTTGGTCATGTTGGCAACAACATCGGTACCAAGGGCGAGGGACGAAGAGAACCATTTTCCTGCTCGTTGAACGAGGCAGACCATTAGGCAAAGTTCTCGTCCATCGGTGGATACCAGAATGTCATCAACAATAGTAACAGGTTCTTACTAACAGAGTTGTACACCGAGGGGCTTACAAAAACAGTGACTTATTACTGGTTAGATCATATAAATCACCAGAAAGGTTAAACAAAAGAATGGAAAGGAAAATGTGATCATCAGATTAAACAGAACAATGGAAAGAAAAATGTGTTTAAACACATATTCCAGGGGGTATATCCTTTCCAAGGACAAGCAGAACATGATATCCATGACAAGTTATAACATAGAAATCCCTTTAGAAAAGGGGGAGAGAAATTTCATGACATTACCCATACAACGGTGTTTGGATAACTGATCGAGAAACATTTAGCATTGCGCTTTCAATGTTCTTATTGAAAATCGGAGTACCAGAGACACGCTTTGAGATAGCATTGACATGGTCTTCAAGCAAAGGTCAGACTTAGGTTACACAAATGATCCATCCGGAAAACTCATAGAATAAATCTTACAATTTCCTCAATGAAGAATGGTAACCCTGCTAAAAAGAAAACTATAACAATAGGTCCTCCGGCCAGGTGTGCTGGGCATGACATCATTTTACCGGGTCATATAAAGACCAATATTATGACTCTTGGAAAACGTTCCAACCATCATAGATGACCGAGATTCAGATCTAATTGGTGTCAAGATACCTCAGACTTAGGATGCCTGAGAAGAAAAGGTGCGATACAAATTGACGAGATGATAATGTAAGATTCTCGGGAAATGAACTATGGTAACGAGTTCCAAAACAAGAGTTCATCATTAAACCAAGGAGAGGATGAGGAGGTGGCTGATGGTCTCAGCGACATTTCTTCGAGATTTCCAACAAGAGGGATTTCCACAATTATGTGAACAACAAGATAACATTTGTCAGATAAAATGGTATAATGATGTATGCTCGTGGAAAACATACACCATTAACCATTGGTTGAAAGGTGCACCCGAAATATGGGTTGGGTTGCACGACCAACGTCAGAATGGTGATTGAGCAACCAACACACTAAATTGGAATTATTGTCCAATAACTCTGAAGTAATAGGGCTGCTAGAGATATTAAATTCGCACAACAGAGTTCACTCAACACGGGGGCCAAGAAAAGAATGGTGATGGCAGGGAGCATCACTGTATCACGAATTCTTAAGAGGTGGTGAAATTCTCACAACATTGATGACATAATAGATGGTAATGTTCCAAGGTAAAGAATAACAATTGCTGGATAGCAAGGAACTCAAGGTATAACACCAAACACGAACAAGTTTGGGTGGATCGGAAGGAAATAAAGTGGTCGATGATAACACAAATCATCGAGGGCAAGGATGATATTTATCATCATGAATTCAATTGATATCCTGGAAGAGCTCAAAATGTTGATGATGATCACGACTCAATTCTCGAGAGATTTGATGCAGGTGTAATCCATCAGCGATGACGTCAAGTCAAAGGAATGATGAAGCGAAAGGTTATTGAAACGAAGGATAGGACACATACCCGAAATCAAGGTTGGTTTTCAAGGCGCAAGGATATGACGAGGAAAATCAATGTTAGCTTAGCTCATCATCGAAAATTGTGCTCCAGGAAGAAGGACCAAGTGGCACAGTTAAAAGTTTGCATGATAATGATATAGCCGATAAGGCTAGGAATGACTTTAAGGATTAATAAACTCGTAAGCAACGTAAATTACTTAAGAGTTATTGAATCGTAGTGCGGAATCGATTCACTTATCGGTGTTCTCGAGTGACTAATAACTCAGAACCTGGGAGAATCTGAAATCGGTGAGAAGCAATACTAGATGAAGACTCACAGGAAGCAACATAGTTCTTGAGATACCAGAGGGTAATACTCGAGGAAGATCAAAAATAGAGGTTGTGGAGAAGTATCGATCAACAAATTACAAGTGCTTTAACTTGTCTGAGAAATGGAATCAAGGAGAAAATGTGGTCGGAACCACGATTGCAAAGGATCAATTCATCGATACCATATGATAGTATATTATTATTACAAGAAGCTTCCATTATAGGATCTACATTGTTTCCATGGGCATGAACACAAAGCCCAAGGTCGACTCCCACTTGTTCGACGCATAACCTTTCATTCACCTCTTGTATTTCGAAAATGACATTAGTTGTTGACAGTTTTTACCTGGTGCAATACCAGATAAGTATGACCCGTGAAATCTTTCGGGTTCACATGGATTAGGGAAGGCGTAGGTTCAACCCATCTGGGCCTCTTAGGAACATATACCACAAAGTTCAGGAGCGAATAACTCAAGCTCGGGAGCAGAGCATGGTTGACAAAAGCAGGGGATACAATTTACCAAAGACATTAAGTATCTGATGAAAGGCTCACAAGTTGAATGAATATGAAGGGCGGTGTCGGACAAAATCCAACAAAGGATCTGATGTGAGTATCGGTACTCAACCAGAGGAAGAAAGAATGCAAGGAGATCATATTATAGAAACAACTGACTAACTCAAAGCTCAGAAGCAAAGGAATTATGAATTCCAAGACAAGGGATCAGAAGCAATGCTCTGATTAGGGATGGACAAGTAAAATAGCCTTAGGGGTACAATCGATGGCAGTTTGGTTGGTCGAGATCCAGCTCATGTTTAAAATGGCGTCTGAGCCGGAAGGATGAATTCTAGGATTTGAATGAGGATTATGAGCATTCGCAACATATCGAATCAGCAGACTCAAAATGATAGTGACAACGGATGCCAATAAGATTACTATACTTATGGGGTTAACCATAATGCAAGCAAGTAAGAACTTTAAGAGCAATAGGCTGTTTAGGATTTTTGGGAGAATGAATGGTATTTCGAAGACTTCTGTGAAATATAGGAATCATCTGGGGATGAGTGGATGCTGAATAAGTGCGGGATATTATCGATAGGGTTATTCAGGTGGCAAGGAACTACAAGACAGTGGTACAAGGGATTCTTAAAAGTCGGAGAGCAATTCGATGCATCTTGTAACAACAAGAGAAACTCAGAGTAATGGTATGAACAACAAGTGTATGCCGTTATCCATATGGATATATCGGTAGTAGGGAATTGAAAATGCAGAGGGCACAAGGGTCTCGGGAATGGTCGAAGAGTATCTTCAAAATCTTCTGGTGCAGTAGACGATCATGTGGAATGAGGGGCTCTCCGGGAGAAAGTATTATCGAGAACCTAAAGTTAGATTTAGTAAAATCGTTTAACCCGAATAGAAGAGATGTCAGAGTCCCAGAGTATAGGTCGAAGAATATAAGATCCTACTACCACCCAATGGCGACGTGGGCCCGTAAGCCGCACAGCCATGTTAGTAAAAGTTTTGCAATGACTAGACTCAACTTCGGCCAAGGAGTTTGGAAGGGGATTCCTATAGGCAGTCGGCTCTGATACCAACTTGTGACACCCCCGATTCAATCGTACACTAATCATACACGCAAACGTTTCTGATCAAGATCAGGGACTCACGGGAAGATATCATAACACAACTCTACAAATAAAATAAGTCATACAAGCATCATATTACAAGCCAGGGGCCTCGAGGGCTCGAATACAAGAGCTCGATCATAGACGAGTCAGCGGAAGCAACAATATCTGAGTATAGACATAATTTAAACAAGTTTGCCTTAAGAAGGCTAGCACAAACTGGGATACAGATCGGAAGAGGCGCAAACCTCCTGCCTAGGACCCTTCTAAACTACTCCGGGTCGTCGTCAGCGGGCTGCACGTAGTAGTAGGCACCTCCCGAGTAGTAGTAGTCGTCATTGACGGTGGCGTCTGGCTCCTGGGCTCCATCGTCTGGTCGCAACAATCGGGTATAGAAAGGGGGAAAAGAGGGAGCAAAGCAACCGTGAGTACTCATCCAAAGTACTCGCAAGCAAGGAGCTACACTACATATGTATGCATTGGTATCAAATGGCAAAAGGGGTAACATATGTGGGCTGAACTGTAGAATGCCGGAATAAGAGGGGGATAGCTAGTCTTTTCGAAGACTACGCTTCTGGCCACCTCCATCTTGCAGCATGTAGAAGAGAGTAGATGGTAAGTTCACCAAGTAGCATCGCATAGCATAATCCTAACCGATGATCCTCCCCTTGTCGCCCTGTGAGAGAGCGACCACCGGTTGTATCTGGCACTTGGAAGGGTGTGTTTTATTAAGTATCCGGTTCTAGTTTTCATAAGGTCAAGGTACAACTCCAAGTCGTCCTGTTACCGAAGATCACGGCTATTCGAATAGATTAACTTCCCTGCAAGGGTGCACAACATATCTCAAGACGCTCGATCCCCTTTGTCCGGACACACTTGCCGGGGTCATTGTGACGCCCGGATAATTAAGCTACAGTAATTCCCTGCTAATGATGCCACGTCACCAGGGTTACTGTTGTTAACCTCACGTTAGTTCAAAAACGGATTCAAAATTCTAATTCAAAATATGGCAAACCACAAAAGTTTTCGAACATCAAAACTAAATTGTTCGGGTTGTGTCAAATAATGCATAAGTAATTATGATGGAGGACCACGTTTTTATAAAGTGTTTAAATGCTCTAATATAAATAAAATAGGATCAATCAAAATGATTTAAATGCCATTACTAATTAATAAAGTATCAAACTAAATTATATGGGGACTAGACTTTTGGTGGCAGTGCAGCTTATTGCATAGTATTTATATGTCAAGGCTCCACTTTTTACAAAAGTCATTTGGTTCAAGTTTTAAATGGAAAACAGAAGGTAATTAAAAGAAAGAAAAAAAGAAAAGGGCAAAACAGAAAATAAAACAAGAGAAAAGGAAAACCCCCTCCCCTGGGCCAAGGCCCAGCTGGCCAGGCCAGCCCACTCCCCATGTCGCCTCCTCCTCTGTTCACAGAGGGGGTCGTGGGCAGAGCCGATGCCCGCCACGGCACCGACCGACGTCGTGGCGGCCATCCGGCCGGCGACTCCGGCCTACAAGACCCCGGTGCCCCTCCCTCTAACCCTAGCCCCCGACCCCCCTCGCTCGCGCTCTCCCCACAGCCTCTCGCTCACCCCTCCCCCTTTCTCTGTTTTGACGGCCGGGCGGGACGTCACCACGCCGTCGTCAAGCCCGCGGCCACCGGCCACCGCTCGCCGCACCGACGAGTTCAGGAGGATCGCCATCGTCGACCTCGTCCATCTAGAGCGTCAAATCGAGCGGAGCCGCACCGATTTGCCGCCATCGATCTCGTCTTCGACATCCTGCACCGACGGCCGCCGTCGTCGATTCGCTCGACCCCGACCGTCCCCAGCCTCCCCGACCACGTCCCCGGCTCCTTGGTGAGCTTCTCCTCCGGATTCCCCCTTCCTCAGCCTTGATTTGGTCGCCGTTTGCCGTCCCGAGCTCATCCGAGTCCGCTTGTACGCGTACGTACGTGCGTGAGTATTTGCTCGCGCTGCTCCTGCTGCCGCCACGCGCGGCCGCGCCACGCCCGCCTGCGTCTACTGCTGCTCTTGCCGCGCGCCTCCCAACTGCTGCTGCTCGTGGCCGCTGCCTCATGTGTTGCCGTTGCTGCCGCTAAAACTCTGTTCCTGCTCCCTGCTAGCTCCGCTGTTGTTGCTGATTTGCTGATGCTGCTGCCACTTCCCGCGCCGGCGTACGCCTCCGCCCGCCTGCGTGTGTGCCCCGTCGTAGCCAGGCCACGCCCACGCGCGGCTGCCGCCGCTTGTCACCATGCAGCGCCGTGCCCCGCGCCCAGCTCGTATGCATGCCGCTGCTGCTCTACTGAATCTACTATTGCTACTACCTACTGTAGCTATTACTAGTTAGCTTTTCTATTTCTACACTGACTAGCCCTCTAAACAGCCCCTAAACTGTGGCTAAACACTGTTAACAGGAGCAAGAATAATATTTCTAGGTAGTACACTTGTCAAAGCTCAAATGTTTCCATTGGACCAAATCAATTTGATGCATGGATTAATTCCTATAAAAATCACAAAATGCTATCTTTTCTAAATAGAGAACAGAATTAACCCCTAGCACTATGTATGCATGTGTTGTGTGTACAGCGCGTGTGTGTAGTGCATGTGTGGTGTGTGTGGCCAGCTGTGCCACAGCCGTGTGTGGCCGTTCATGCTAGTTAGGAGTAGTTTAATTAGTAGGAGTAGTAGTTAATTAGTCTAATAGTAGATGACATGTGGATCCCCACTTCTAAATTAACTAGTTAAATAAACCTATTAAAATACTAGTCAATGATAGGTGGACCCCCTCTAATTATCCACTTAAACGAAAATGTTGTATATGTGTCAATGACGCCTGGGCCCGATCTGCAGTTTTGACCAGTTAACAGTCAAATAATTGACTGTTGACTAGAGTGTTGACTGAGTCAACTGGACCCCTTGGTCCCACCTGTCATCCACTGTGGCTAGCCCACGATGGGTATAGAAAGTATATCCTGTTTTATTTTCGAATTATAATAAATTCAGAATTAAAAAAATCATTTAAAGCTTTAAAATTTAATATAAAGTAAACCGTACCTCAGATGAAAAAACTTTGTACATGAAAGTTGCTCAGAACGACGAGACGAATCCGGATATGCAGTCTGTTCGTCCGTCACATATCCCTAGCATAGCGAACACGCAACTTTCCCCCTCCGGCTCCTCTGCCCGAAAACGCGAAACACCGGGGATATTTTCCCGGATGTCATCCCCCTTCACCGGTATCACCTACTACCGCGTTAGGGCACCTCTAACACCGTTACTTGTCATGTCATGCATCACTATGCATATGCTTGCATTATATTTATTGTTTCTTCCCCCTCTTCTCTCGCTAGACACCGAGACCGACGCCGCTACTACCCAGTACGACTACGGTGTTGACGACCCCTCTCTCTTGCTAGAGCAACCAGGCAAGCCCCCCCCTTGATCACCAGATATCGCCTACTCTCCTCTATACTGCTTGCATTAGAGTAGTGTAGCATGTTACTGCTTTCCGTTATTCCTATCCTGATGCATAGCCTATCCTTGCTACTACTGTTGTTACCATTACCTGCTATCCTACTGCTTAGTATAGGATGCTAGTGTTCCATCAGTGGCCCTAAACTCTTGTCCGTCTGCCATGCTATACTACTGGGCCGTGATCACTTCGGGAGGTGATCACGAGCATACACAATATACTTTGCACAGTTACCTTACCTGTGATACTGTTCGGAGATGGGGGCTGAAGGGGCAGGTGGCTCCATCCCGGTAGAGGTGGGCCTGGGTTCCCGACGGCCCCCGACTGTTACTTTGAGGCGGAGCGACAGGGCAGGTTGAGACCACCTAGGAGAGAGGTGGGCCTGGCCCTGGTCGGCATTCGCAGATACTTAACACGTTTAACGAGATCTTGGTATTTGATCTGAGTCTGGCCACTGGCTTATACGCACTAACCATCTACGCGGGGACAGTTATGGGCACTCGACGTCGTGGTATCAGCCGAAGCCTTCGTGACGTCAGCAACGGAGCGGCGCGCGCTGGATTGGACTGGAACGCCTACTAGGCTAGGTCTGCTTCCGGCCGCCCACGCAACGTGCAGGTGTGCTAAGGGCGATGGGCCCAGACCCCTGGGCGCTTAGGTTTAGACCGGCGTGCTGACCTCTCTGTTGGTCTAGGTGGGGCTGCGACGTGTTGATCTTCCGAGGCCGGGCATGACCTAGAAAAGTGTGTCCGGCCAAATGGGATCGAGCGTGTTGGGTTATGTGGTGCACCCCTGCAGGGAAGTTAATCTATTCGAATAGCCGTGATCTTCGGTAACAGGACGACTTGGAGTTGTACCTTGACCTTATGACAACTAGAACTGGATACTTAATAAAACACACCCTTCCAAGTGCCAGATACCACCGGTGATCGCTCTCTCACAGGGCGACAAGGGGAGGATCATCGTTTAGGATTATGCCATGCGATGCTACTTGGAGGACTTCAGTCTACTCTCTTCTACATGCTGCAAGACGGAGGCTGCCAGAAGCGTAGTCTTCGAAAGGACTAGCTATCCCCCCCTTATTCCGGCTTTCTGCAGTTCAGTCCACATATGATTCCCTTAATCCATTTGACACCAATGCATACATATGTAGTATAGCTCCTTGCTTGCGAGTACTTTGGATGAGTACTCACGGTTGCTTTCTCCCTCTTTCCCCCCTATCCCTTCTACCTGGTTGTCGCAACCAGATGTTGGAGCCCAGGAGCCAGACGCCACCTTCGACGACGACTCCTACTACACCGGAGGTGCCTACTACTACGTGATGCCCGCTGACGACGACCAGGAGTAGTTAGGAGGATCCCAGGCAGGAGGCCTGCGCCTCTTTCGATCTGTATCCCAGTTTGTGCTAGCCTTCTTAAGGCAAACTTGTTTAACTTATGTCTGTACTCAGATATTGTTGCTTCCGCTGACTCGTCTATGATCGAGCTCTTGTATTCGAGCCCTCGAGGCCCCTGGCTTGTAATATGATGCTTGTATGACTTATTTTATTTGTAGAGTTGTGTTGTGATATCTTCCTGTGAGTCCCTGATCTTGATCGTACACGTTTGCGTGTATGATTAGTGTACGATTAAATCGGGGGCGTCACAGTCATGCCCGGCCTCGGAAGATCAACACGTCGCAGCCCTACCTAGGCACAACAGAGAGGTCAGCACGTCGGTCTAAATCCTATGGCGCAGGGGTCTGCGCCCATCGCCCATTGCACACCTGCACGTTGCGTACGCGGCTGGTGAGTAGACCTAGCCTCCCTTATACAAGAGCAGGCGTTCCAGTCCAACCCGGCGCGCGCCGCTCAGTCGCTGACGTCACGAAGGCTTAGGCTGTTACCACGACGCCGAGTGCCCATAATTGTCCCCGCGTAGTTGGTTAGTGCGTATAGGCCAGTAGCCAGACTCAGATCAAATACCAAGATCTCGTTAAGCGTGTTATCTATCCGCGAACGCCGACCAGGGCCAGGCCCACCTCTCTCCTAGGTGGTCTCAACCTGCCCTGTCGCTCCGCCACAAAGTAACAGTCGGGGGCCGTCGGGAACCCAGGCCCACCTCTACCGGGATGGAGCCACCTGCCCCTTCAGCCCCCAACTCCGAACAGTATCATAAGTAATGTAACAGTATAAAGCATATAGCATATGCCTGTGATCACCTCCCGAAGTGATCACGGCCCAGTAGTATGGCATGGCAGACGGACAAGAGTGTAGGGCCACTGATGGAACACTAGCATCCTATACTAAGCATTAGGATAGAAGCTAAAGGTAACAACAGTAGTAGCAAGGACAGGCTATGCATCAGAATAGGATTAACGGAAAGCAGTAACATGCTACACTACTCTAATGCAAGTAGTAGAGAGAAGAATAGGCGATATCTGGTGATCAAGGGGGGGGGCTTGCCTGGTTGCTCTTGCAAGAGAGAGGGGTCGTCAACACCGTAGTCATAGTGGGTAGCAGCGGCGTCGGTCTTGGTGTCTAGCGAGAGAAGAGGGGGAAGAAACAATAAATATAATGCAAACAAATGCATGACGATGCATGACATGACAAAGCATGATGCTAGGTGTGCCCTAACGCGGTATGAGGTGGTACCGGTGAAGGGGGAAACATCCGGGAAATTACCCCCGGTGTTCCGCATTTTCGGACAAACGAAACGGAGGGGGAAAGTTGCATGTTCGCTATGCTAGGGACATGTGACGGACGAACGGGCTGCGTATCCGGATTCGTCTCGTCGTTCTAAGCAACTTTCATGTACAAAGTTTTTCCATCCGAGCTACGGTTTATTTTATATTGATTTTAAAAGATTTAAATCAATTTTAGCATTTATTTAATTAATTTAATTCAACATTATCCAGAACATTGTTTGCTGACGTCAGCATGATGTCAGCATGATGTCAGCAGTCAACAGGGGGGTTGACTGGGTCAAACTGACGTGTGGGCCCCACATGTCATTGTCTGTTTAGCCTAATTAGGGTTTAACTAATCTAATTACTGTTTAGTTAATTAACACTAGTTAATTAGGTTAATTAAACATTAATTAATTAAGTTAATTTAATTAATTAATCAATATATTTTTATCATTTATTATTTATATTTTAACTCTTTTTTTAATAAACATTCTGGGGCCAGGCTCCACTTGTCATTGACCGGGCCATGGCGGGCGCTGGGCGCGGGCATAGCCCGAACGGCGCGTGCCCGAGAGGGCAGACCCGGGCGCGGTCGGGTGCTTGGCTGGCATGGGCGACGGCAGTGAGCACCGGTGGTAGGGGCGGACCCGAGCAGGACCACGGGGCCACAACGTGCATCGTCGGCAGTGAGCGCCACGACGCAGGCGGGCGCACGATGCAGCGAGGTCGCACCGGAGCGGGAAGGCGTGGTCGGCGGTCAGTCTTGCAGGCCACGGTGGCAGCGGCTAGGTGTGCGCAGCGAGGGCAGCACCAACAGTAGCAGAATGGTAGGGAGCAATGGGCGGGGACGGCAAGGCAGCGATGGGCGTGCACGCGAGGGCGCAGTGGTGTGCACGGGCGGCGGAACGGCGCTGGCTGTGGCAGGCTGAGCGCGGGAGAAGCGGCAGACGTGGGTGCGGGGCTGCGCAAGCGGCGCTGGGCTGCCGGGGGGGTTGGCCGGGCGTGGCGAGGGTGGCAGTTGGCGTGCGCACACGCGGCGGGGCAGGGGGGCCGTGGCCATGATGCGGTGGGCACGGCCGTGAGCGCGTGCACGTGCGGAGAGCGCCGACCGCGACGATGGGGACGAGTGAGAGAGCGAGAGGCCGGGGGCCTCACGACGGGGCCGTAGGGTTCGGGGCAGCAGGCTCGGGGAGGAGGACGCAGACGGCGAGGCGGCGGGGAGGACGCGTGACGGCGACGCCGGCTGGTTCGGTGCGGGAGCGGTCGTGGAGGAGGCAACGACGGCGGGGCGTCGAGCGGCGCAGTCGAGGGAGAGGGGACGGGGTCAATGGGCGACGCGGTCGTCATGTCGAGGTCGAGCCCCTCCCCGATCCAGATGGGATCGAGAGGAGAGGGGGAGAGACGTGGGTGCGTGGGGGCGAGTGGGGGGATAGGGTTTCGGGTACGGGTTAAAGGGAGTGGGGGGGTCGGGTCGGTTGGGTTGGCCGGTTGGGTTGGCTGGTTGGGCCAAGGGTGTTCTTCTCTTTTTATTTTTATTGGTTTTGTCGTTTCCTTTTATTTATTATCATTTCTATTTTATTAATTTTTTGTTTATATAAAATACAAAATAAGTATCTAAAATAGTATTGATAATCATGCCACAATTAACTTGGCACCTTAAATAAAATAGTTTGTAAATGTTTATTATTTTAAAAGATTTTAAATAACTGTTGTTGCTACTATTTTAATCACTTTAGAGTATTTAAGCATCTTAATAAAATGTGGTTTCTCCATCATAATTACCTATGCATTATTTGGTACAAACCGAACATTCTTGTTTTAAATGTTTGAAAACTTTTATTGTTTGTTCGATTTTTAAATTGAACTCGAACCGGTTTCGATCTAACGTGAGATTAGCAACAGTAATCGATGTGACATGGCATCATTAGCAGAGGTTCACTGTAGCTTATGTACCCGGGCGTCACATGCTCAAGGCTTAATACCTTTTTGCATAGTTCATGTTTGTTTTCCTGCAAGAGGCGAAAAGGGATACACTCGATCTTAGGTTTCTTTGCTCTATCGGAGAGGCTTGACTTTTTGAACTCCACATGCATGTCCCCAGGTTGATGTAATGGGACTTCATCTCCATCTGAGCTCGTCTCCTTCTTTCCCCTAGGCTCATAGTCCTCTTCTTCCTCAGTGGTCCAACCACAATGCTCCAAGTCCCCGTAGACCTTATGATCTGCAAGGTAATCAGCCACATAGCTTTCTTCCTCCAAATCTTGGGATGACATATTGCTCTATATCTGCAGCAGAAATAGCTCGAAACAAAAACAAAGGATGTTTGCGTGGTACGGTGGTCAAAACCTTCGGAAAATTACCGACCAAAAGAAGTATTGTGCAAGAAAACGGTGTCCGGAGAACACACGAGGTGCCCACGAGGCAGGAGGCGCACCCTCCACCCTCGTGGACGCCTCGTGTCCTTCCCGGACTGCTTCTTATTTTCCTATTTTCTTAAATATTCCAAAATGGAGAAAAATTGCTATTAAAACTGTTTTGGAGTCGGTTTACTTATCGTACCTCATACCTATTCCTTTTCGGTGTCTGAAAGTTCTGGAAAGTGTCCTTTATGTATTCCTCTGGGGTTACGGTTTCAATAACATTAGTTTCAACATTTATAGGATTACCTGAGATATAATTTTTGATTCTTGGACCATTCACCACCCTCGAATTTGTGCCTTCGAAGTTGTTGATTTTTATGGCACCGGAACGATAGACCTCCTCGATGATGTAAGGACCTTCCCATTTAGAGAGGAGTTTTCCTGCAAAATATCTTAAACGAGAGTTGTATAACAATACATAATCACCCACATTAAACTCACGTTTTTGTATCCTTTTGTCATGCCATCTTTTAACTTTTTCTTTAAACAGTTTGACATTCTCATAGGCATGGTTTCTCCATTCATCAAGTGAGCTAATGTCAAAAAGCCTCTTCTCACCGGCAAGTTTGAGATCATAATTGAGGTCTTTAATGGCCCAATATGCCTTATGTTCTAGTTCGAGAGGTAAGTGACATGCTTTTCTATAAACCATCTTATATGGAGACATACCATAGGATTTTTATAAGCAGTTCTATAAGCCCATAATGCATCATCAAGTTTCTTGGACCAATTATTTCTAGATCTACCAACAGTCTTTTGCAAAATTAATTTAAGCTATCTATTACTCAATTCTACTTGACCACTAGACTGTGGGTGATATGGAGATGCAATTCTATGATTAACATCATACTTAGCAAGCATCTTACGAAAAGCACCATGAATAAAATGTGAACCACCATCAGTCATTAAATATCTAGGGACTCCAAACCTCGGAAAAATAACTTCTTTAAGCATATTAATGGAGGTGTTATGATCAGCACTACTAGTTGGAATAGCTTCTACCCACTTAGTAACGTAATCAAAGGCAACTAAAATATGTATATACCCATTAGAGGAAGGAAATGGTCCCATATAATCAAAGCCCCAAACACCAAATGGTTCAATAAGAAGTGAATAATCCATAGGCATTTCTTGACGTCTACTAATATTACCAATTCTTTGACATTCATCACAAGACAAAACAAACTTACGGGCATCCTTGAAGAGAGTAGGCCAATAAAAACCGGATTGCAATACCTTGTGTCTAGTTCTATCTCCAGCGTGGTGTCCTCCATATACCTCGGAATGACACTTGTGTACGATCTATTCCTGTTCATGCTCACGTACACAACGTTTAATAACACCATCTACTCCTTCTTTATAAAGGTGTGAGTCATCCCAGAAGTAATGTCTAAAATCTTAGAATAACTTTTTCTTTTGTTGGTATGTGAAACTAGGTGGTATAAATTTAGCAACAATATAATTAGCATAATCAGCATACCATGGAGCAGTACAAGAAGCATTTATGACAGCTAATTGTTCATCAGGAAAGCTATCATCAATAGGTAGTGGGTCATTGATACGTCTCTGTCGTATCTACTTTTCCAAACACTTTTGCCCTTCTTTTGGACTCTAACTTGCATGATTTGAATGGAACTAACCCGGACTGACGGTGTTTTCAGCAGAATTGCCATGGTGTTATTATTGTGCAGAAATAAAAGTTCTCGAAATGACCTGAAAATCAATAGAGATTATTTTTGGAATATATAAAAAATACTGGAAGGAAGATCCACGTCAGGGGGCCCACACCCTGTCCACGAGGGTGGGGGCATGCCCCCTGGGCGCGCCCCCTGCCTCGTGGGCCCCCTGATGCTCCACCGACGTCCTCCTTGACTCCATATATTCATTTTCAGGGAGAAAAAAAATCAAAGAGAAGGATTAATCGCGTTTTACGATACGGAACCGCCGCCAAGCCCTAAACTCTCTCGGGAGGGCTGATCTGGAGTCCGTTCGGGGCTCCGAAGAGGGGAATCCGTCGCCATCGTCATCATCAACCTTCCTCCATCACCAATTTCATGATGCTCACCGCCCTGTGTGAGTAATTCCATCGTAGGCTTGCTGGACGGTGATGGTTGGATGAGATTTATCATGTAATCGAGTTAGTTTTGTTAGGGTTTGATCCCTAGTATCCATTATGTTCTGAGATTGATGTTGCTATGACTTTGCTATGCTTAATGCTTGTCACTAGGGCCCGAGTGCATGATTTCAGATCTGAACCTATTATTTTTTCATGAATATATGTGAGTTCTTGATCCTATCTTGCAAGTCTATAGTCACCCATTATGTGTTATGATCCGTTAACCCCGAAGTGACAATAATCGGGATACTTACCGGTGATGACCGTAGTTTGAGGAGTTCATGTATTCACTATGTGTTAATGCTTTGGTTGGGCACTCTATTAAAAGGAGGCCTTAATATCCCTTAGTTTCCAATAGGACCCCGCTGCCACGGGAGGGTAGGACAAAAGATGTCATGCAAGTTCTTTTCCATAAGCACGTATGACTATATTTGGAATACATGCCTACATTACATTGATGAACTGGAGCTAGTTCTATGTCACCCTATGTTATAACTGTTGCATGATTGATCGCACCTGACATAATTATCCATCACTGATCCAATGCCTACGAGCTTTTCATGTATTGTTCTTCGCTTATTTACTTTTCCGTTGCTACTATTACAATCACTATAAAACCAAAAATATTACTTTTGCTATCGTTACCACTACTATCATATTACTTTGCTACTAAACACTTTGCTGCAGATATTAAGTTTCCAGGTGTGGTTGAATTGACAACTCAGCTGCTAATACTTGAGAATATTCTTTGGCTCCCCTTGTGTCGAATCAATAAATTTGGGTTGAATACTCTACCCTCGAAAACTGTTGCGATCCCCTATACTTGTGGGTTATCAAGACTATTTTCTGGCGCCGTTGCCGGGGGGCATAGCTCTATTATTTGAGTCACTTGGATTTATATCTGTTGATCACTATAAAGAACTTGAAAGATAAAAGAACCAAGATTTTTCCCTCAACTACGAGGGGAGGTAAGGAACTGCCATCTAGCTCTACACTTGATTCACCTTCTGTTTTGAGTAAACTTGCGACGCCTACACCTGCTTTTCATTCTGATATGTCGCATGTTATTGATGATGCCACTTCTGCTTTGCATAATACTTGTGCTGAAACTACTTCTATGCTTGATAATAATGTGCCACTATGTGAATTTCTTGATGAACAACTTGCTAGGATTAGAGAGAATGAAATTATTGAAACTGATAATATTGATGAAAGTGATGATGAAGATTCTCCCCCTAGATATGAATTGCCTGTTGTGCATGAGGGTTATGTTATGGATGAAGAAACTGCTAGAGACTTCTTAGCTTGCAATGATAGATCTGATCTTAAGAAATTATTAGCTAAGCTTAAGGAAAAATCTTTGAATGCTAGAATGAAATATGACCCTGCTTTTTCTACTACACCTATCTTTATTACTGATAAGGATTATGATTTCTCTGTCGATCCTGAGTTAATTACTTTGGTTGAATCTGATCCTTTCTATGGCTATGAATCTGAAACTGTTGTGGCACATCTTACTAAATTAAATGATATAGCCACCCTGTTTACACATGATGAGAAAACTCGCTATTACTTTATCCTTAAGTTGTTTCCGTTCTCATTAAAGGGTGATGCTAAAACATGGTTTAATTCTCTTGATCCTGGTTGTGTGCGTAGTCCCCAGAATATGATCTATTACTTCTCTGCTAAATATTTCCCTGCTCATAAGAAACAAGCTGCTTTAAGGGAAATATATAATTTTGTGCAAATTGAAGAAGAGAGTCTCCCACAAGCTTGGGGAAGGCTTCTCCGATTACTTAATGCTTTGCCTGATCATCCTCTCAAGAAGAATGAAATACTTGATATCTTTTATAATGGACTAACCGATGCTTCCAGAGATTACCTGGATAGTTGTGTTGGTTGTGTTTTCAGGGAAAGAACTGTTGATCAAGCTGAATTACTATTGAATAATATGTTGACTAATGAAATTAATTGGACACTTCCTGAACCAACTCCGAAGAAAAGGGGTATTCTATTTCCTAGTCCTGAAGATATGCAAGAGGCAAAGAAATCTATGAAAGAAAAAGGTATTAAAGCTGAAGATATTAAGAATTTACCACCTATTGAAGAAATACATGGTCTTGATAACCTGACACGGGTAGTAAAGGTAAATTCTCTCTATAAATTTGATAAATGTGAAATTCCATTTACTAAGTTTGCCAGTCAATGCTTGGATGAGTTTGATGACTTTATGGTTAAACAAGAAAACTTCAATGCTTATGTCGGTAGACAATTGAAACACAATGATGAGATGCTTGAACACTTGAGTGATTATATGTCTAGAGTTAAAGGTGAACTTGAACTTATTAGTAAACATGCTTCTATGGTTACCACTCAAGTATAACAAGTACTTAAGGCTCAGAACGATTTGCTCAATGAATTAAATAATAAGAAGAATGATAATGCTGTTAGAGTTATGACTAGAGGTGGTAAAATGACTCAGGAACCTTTGTATCCTGACGGCCATCCTAAGATAATTGAGCAAGATTCTCATAGAACTAATGTTGATGCACCTAGTCCTTCTAAAAGGAAGAAAAAGAAAAATGATAGGACTTTGCATGCTTCTAGTGAACCTGTTGTTGACACACCTGAGAATCCCAATGATATTTCTATTCCTGATGCTGAAACACAATCTGGTAATGAACATGAACCTAGTGATAATGTTAATGATGATGTTCATGTTGATGCTCAACCTAGCAATGATAATGATGTAGAAATTGAACCTGCTATTGACCTTGATAACCCACAATCAAAGAATCAACGTTATGATAAGAGAAACTTCGTTCCTAGGAAAAAACGGTAAAGAAAGAGAACCATGGGTTCAAAAACCCATGCCTTTTCCTCCGAAACCATCCAAGAAAAAGGATGATGAGGATTTTGAGCGCTTTGTGATGTATACTACACAACCTTCTTCTTGTAGACGTTATTGGGCCTCCAAGTGCAGGTGTTTGTAGGACAGTAGCAAATTTACCTTAAGTGGATGACCTAAGGTTTATCAATCCATGGGAGGCGTAGGATGAAGATGGTCTCTCTCAAGCAACCCTGTACCCAAATAACAAAGAGTCTCTTGTGTCCCCAACACACCCAATACAATGGTAAATTGTATAGGTGCACTAGTTCGGCGAAGACATGGTGATACAAGTGCAATATGGATAGTAGATAAAGGTTATTGTAATCTGAAAATATAAAAACAGCAAGGTAACTAATGATAAAAGTGAGCATAAACGGTATTGCAATGCGTTGAAACAAGGCCTATGGTTCATACTTTCACTAGTGCAAGTTCTCTCAACAATAATAACATAATTGGATCATATAACTATCCCTCAACATGCAACAAAGAGTCACTCCAAATTCACTAATAGAGGAGAACAAACAAAGAGATTATGGTAGGGTATGAAACCACCTCAAAGTTATTCTTTCTGGTCGATCTATTCAAGAGTCTGTAGTAAAATAACATGAACCTATTCTTTCCGTTCGATCTATCATAGAGTTCATACTAGAATAACACCTTAAGATACAAATCAACCAAAACCCTAATGTCACCTAGATACTCCAATGTCACCTCAAGTATCCGTGGGTATGATTATACGATATGCATCACACAACTCAGATTCATGTATTCAACCAACACAAAGAACTTCAAAGAGTGCCCCAAAGTT
Organism: Triticum urartu; assembly: GCF_056163025.1. NCBI lineage: Eukaryota > Viridiplantae > Streptophyta > Magnoliopsida > Poales > Poaceae > Triticum > Triticum urartu. The sequence goes on from NC_141875.1 coordinate 565,515,956, forward strand.
TATACTATAGAGTCAAGACGAAAACGTGTGCCAACCCCTATACATAAGTTCACGAGGTCATGGAACTCACAAGTTGATCACCAAAACATACATCAAGTGGATCACATGATATCCCATTGTCACCAGAGATAAGCACATGCAAGACATACATCAAGTGTTCTCAAATCCTTAAAGACACAATCCGAAAAGATAACTTCAAAGGGAAAACTCAACTTATCACAAGAGAGTAGAGGGGGAGAAACATCATATGATCCAACTATAATAGCAAAGCTCGTGATACATCAAGATCGTGCCAACTCAAGAACACGAGAGAGATAGATCAAACACATAGCTACTGGTACGTACCCTCAGCCCCGAGGGTGAACTACTCCCACCTCGTCATGGAGAGCGTCGGGATGATGAAGATGGCCACCAGAGAGGGATTCCCCCCCAGGAAGGGTGCCGGAACGGGTCTAGATTGGTTTTTGGTGGCTACGGAGGCTTCTGGCGGTGGAACTCCCGATCTATTTTGCTCTCCGATGTTTTTAGGGTATATATATATATATATATAGGCGAAAGAAGTCGGTCAGGGGAGCCACAAGGGGCCCACGAGTGTGGGGAGCGCGCCTCCCTGCCTCATGGCCACCTCGAAGCTTCCTTGACTTCAACTCCAAGTCTCCTAGATCACGTTCGTTCCAAAAATCACGCTCCCGAAGATTTCATTCCGTTTGGACAGTTTGATATTCCTTTTCTGCGAAACACTGAAACAAGGGAAAAAAACAGAAACTAGCACTGGGCCCTGGGTTAATAGGTTAGTCCCAAAAATAATATAAAAGTCCATAATAAAGCCCATAAACATCCAAAACAGATAATATAATAGCATGGAACAATCAAAAATTATAGATACGTTGGAGACGTATCAGCATCCCCAAGCTTAATTCCTGCTCGTCCTCGAGTAGGTAAATGATAAAAACAGAATTTTTGATGTGGAATTCTACCTAACATATTTATCCATGTAATTATCTTTATTGTGGCAAGAATATTTAGATCCATAAGATTCAAGACAAAAGTTTAATATTGACATAAAATAATAATACTTCAAGCATACTAACAAAGTAATCATGTCTTCTCAAAATAACATGGCCAAAGAAAGCTATCCCTACAAAATCATATAGTCTGGCTATGCTCTATCTTCATCGCACAAAATATTTAAATCATGCACAACCCTGATGACAAGCCAAGCAATTGTTTCATACTTTTGATGTTCTCAAACTTTTTCAATCTTCATGCAATACATGAGCGTGAGCCATGGACATAGCACTATAGGTGGAATAGAATGGTGGTTGTGGAGAAGACAAAAAAAGGAGAAGATAGTCTCACATCAACTAGACGTATCAACGGGCTATGGAGATGCCCATCAATAGATATCAATGTTAGTGAGTAGGGATTGCCATGCAACGGATGCACTAGAGCTATAAGTATATGAAAGCTCAACAAAAGAAACTAAGTTGGTGTGCATCCAACTCGCTTGCTCATGAAGACCTAGGGCATTTTGAGGAAGCCCATCATTGGAATATACAACCAAAGTTCTATAATGAAAAATTCCCACTAGTATATGAAAGTGATATCATAAGAGACTCTCTATCATGAAGATCATGGTGCTACTTTGAAGCACAAGTGTGGAAAAGGATAGTAGCATTGTCCCTTTTCTCTTTTTCTCTCATTTTTTGGGCCTTCTCCCCTTTTTTGGCCTTTCTCTTTTTTTTTGTCCGGAGTCTCATCCCGACTTGTGGGGGAATCATAGTCTCCATCATCCTTTCCTCACCTGGGACAATGCTCTAATAATGATGAACATCACACTTTATTTACTTACAACTCAAGAATTACAACTCAATACTTAGAACAAGATATGACTCTATATGAATGCCTCCGGTGGTGTACCGGGATGTGCAATGATTCATGAGTGACATGTATGAAAGAATTATGAACGGTGGCTTTGCCACAAATACAATGTCAACTACATGATCATGCAAAGCAATATGACAATGATGACGCGTGTCATAATACACAGAACGGTGAAAAGTTGCATGGCAATATATCTAGGAATGGCTATGGAAATGCCATAATAGGTAGGTATGGTGGCTGTTTTGAGTAAGGTATATGGTGGGTTTATGGTACCGGCGAAAGTTGCGCGGTACTAGAGAGGCTAGCAATGGTGGAAGGGTGAGAGTGCGTATAATCCATGGACTCAACATTAGTCATAAGGAACTCACATACTCGTTGCAAAAATCTATTAGTTATCGAAACAAAGTACTACACGCATGCTCCTAGGGGGATAGATTGGTAGGAAAAGACCATCGCTCGTCCCCGACCGCCACTCATAAGGAAGACAATCAATAAATAAACCATGCTCCGACTTCATCACATAACGGTTCACCATACGTGCATGCTACGGGAATCACAAACTTTAACACAAGTATCTCTCAAAATCACAAATACTCAACTAGCATGACTCTAATATCACCATCTTCATATCTCAAAACAATCATCAAGTATCAAACTTCTCATAGTATTCAATGCACTCTATATGAAAGTTTTTATTATACCCCTCTTGGATGCCCATCATATTAGGACTAAATTCATAACCAAAGCAAATTACCATGCTGCTTAGGACTCTCAAAATAATATAAGTGACACATGAGAGTTCATCTATTTCTATAAAATAAAACCACCACCATGCTCTGAAAAGATATAAGTGAAGCACTAGAGCAACAACAAACTACTCCGAAAGATATAAGTGAAGATCAATGAGTAGTCGAATAATTATGCAACTATATGAAGACTCTCTAACATTTAAGAATTTCAGATCTTGGTATTTTATTCAAACAGCAAGCAAAACAAAATAAAATAAAATGACGCTCCAAGCAAAACACATATCATGTGGTGAATAAAAATATAGCTCCAAGTAAAGTTACCGATGAACGAAGACGAAAGAGGGGATGCCTTCCGGGGCATCCCCGAGCTTAGGCTTTTTGGTGTCCTTGGATTTTACCTCGGGGTGCCTTGGGCATCCCCAAGCTTAGGCTCTTTCCACTCCTTATTCCTTAGTCCATCGAATATTCACCCAAAACTTGAAAACTTCACAACACAAAACTTAACAGAAAACCTATAAGCTCTGTTAGTATAAGAAAATAAATCACCACTTAAGTACTGTTCTGAACTCATTCTAAATTCATATTGGTGTAATATCTACTGTATTCCAACTTCTCTATGGTTCATACCCTCCGATTACTACTCATAGATTCATCAAAATAAGCAAACAACACATAGAGAACAGAATCTGTCAAAAACAGAACACTCTGTAGTAATCTGTAGGTTTCGAATACCTCTGTAACTCCAAAAATCCTGAGAAATTAGGAAGTCCTAGTAAATTTGTTTATTAATCTACTGCAAGTTGAATTGGTATTTTATCGCTCTCTGGTAAAAACTGAAAATTATTCTCATGAGCGCATACTTTCTGTTTTTTACAGCAAGATCAAATAACAATCACCCAAAAAGATCCTAAAGGCTTTACTTGGCACAAAAACTAATTGAAACATAAAAAACACAATCATAACAGAGGATAGATCATTAATTTATTACTAAACAGGAACAAAAAGCAAGGAGCTAAAATAAAATTGGGTTTCCGCCCAACAAGCGCTATCGTTTAACGCCCCTAGCTAGGCATGATGATTTCAACGATGCTCACATAAAAGATAAGAATTGTAACATAAAGAGAGCATCATGAAGAATATGACTACCACATTTAAGTCTAACCCACTTCCTATGCATAGGGATTTTGTGAGCAAACAACTTGTGGGAACCATAATCAACTAGCATAGGAGGGCAAAACAAGCATAACTTCAAAACTTTAAGCACATAGAGAGGAAACTTGATATTATTGCAGTTCCTACAAGCATATGTTCCTCCCTCATAGTAATTTTCAGTAGTATCATGAATGAATTCAACAATATAACCCGCACCTAAAGCATTCTTTTCATGATCTACAAGCATAGAAAATTTACTACTCTCCACATATACAAGATTATTCTCATTCGGAGTAGTGGGAGTATCATAAGAAACTCGAATACTATAAATTGTTTCCACATTAAAAGAGTAATTTTCAGAAAAAGGGTAATCATAATAATGAAAAGTTTTATAAATATAATTAATTTTTATAGCATAAGTATCATCACAATCATCATCATAAGTAGGAGGTATGCTATCATCATAACAAATTTGCATATCAAAACCTGGGAGGCTAAAAATATCATCTACATTAAACGTAGCATCCCCAAGCTTGGGACAAACATTAATTGCAGCAAATATATTCTCAAAAACATCATCTTCATTGAACATAGCATCCCAAAGCTTGGGCCTTTTCATATCATAAGCATAATCACTCTCATCATTAATAGTATGGATAGCACCAATAGTATAGCAATTATCATCATCACAATGAGAAATAGGAGCAACATCCTTTGGGAGAGATACCTTTCTACCTTTACTTCTCTGTCTTTTCTTTTTCTTCTTCACATCATGTGTGGGTTCAATCCTCTTTCTGGAGCTCCTCATTACCTGATTCATCATAAGAAACAATAGGAGAATATTGGGAAGTCTCTTCCCTTTCGTTAGTATTCTCTTCATCTTATATTTGTTTTTTTTTCTTTATGTAATTGGCAATATAAGGATTTTCAATGCAATTCACCGCACAATACATATAAATTTATTCCAGATCAATATCGAGGAATTTCTCAAGGTTATATTCTGGAATATGCTTAGTTTGACGTTTCATTTCTTCATAACCCAAAAGCAAACTAAGTTCATTATGATGTGCAAGGGAAATCAAGTCATCACAATTTTTGGACACGAGTCGATCATGAAACAATTTGCATTTGATATTTAAATGACCATGGTCATTGCAAAGTTCACAAGTATGGCTAAGATATTTTAAATTTTCAGCACTAACATCTAGCCTCTCTTGCAACCATTTAGTTTCCAAATACTTATGCCTCTTGCAAAATCTATCTTCCCTATTTGGTATGTACTTGCAAACTCTATGCACTCCACAAAAATCGACATGCTTATAAGAGATATTTTCATCATAACTAGTGCAATCATCATTAGTACTATGGATATTCAAAGAGTTCATACTAATAACATTGCAATCATGCTCATCATTCAAAGATTTAGTGCCAAACATTCTATAGACTTCTTCTTCTAGCACTTGAGCACAATTTTCCTTTCCATCATTCTCACGAAAGATATTAAAAAGATGAAGCGTATGAGGCAAACTCAATTCCATTTTTTGGTAGTTTTCTTTTATAAACTAAACTAGTGCTAAAACAAGAAACAAAAAGATTCGACTGCAAGATCTAAAGATATACCTTCAAGTGCTAACCTCCCCGGCAACGGCGCCAGAAAAGAGCTTGATGTCTACTACACAGCCTTCTTCTTGTAGACGTTGTTGGGCCTCCAAGTGCAGAGGTTTGTAGGACAGTAGCAAATTTCCCTCAAGTGGATGACCTAAGGTTTATCAATCCGTGGGAGGCGTAGGATGAAGATGGTCTCTCTCAAGCAACCCTGCAACCAAATAACAAAGAGTCCCTTGTGTCCCCAACACACCCAATACAATGATAAATTGTATAGGTGCACTAGTTCGGCGAAGAGATGGTGATACAAGTGCAATATGGATAGTAGATAAAGGTTTTTGTAATCTTAAAATATAAAAACACCAAGGTAACTAATGATAAAAGTGAGCATAAACGGTATTGCAATGCGTTGAAACAAGGCCTAGGGTTCATACTTTCACTAGTGCAAGTTCTCTCAACAATAATAACATAATTGGATCATATAAATATCCCTCAACATGCAACAAAGAGTCACTCCAAAATCACTAACAGAGGAGAACAAACGAAGAGATTATGGTAGGGTACGAAACCACCTCAAAGTTATTCTTTCTGGTCGATCTATTCAAGAGTCCGTAGTAAAATAACATGAAGCTATTCTTTCCGTTCGATCTATCATAGAGTTCGTACTAGAATAACACCTTAAGATACAAATCAACCAAAACCCTAATGTCACCTAGATACTCCAATGTCACCTCAAGTATCCGTGGGTATGATTATACGATATGCATCACACAATCTCAGATTCATCTATACAACCAACACAAAGAACTTCAAAGAGTGCCCCAAAGTTTCTACCGGAGAGTCAAGACGAAAACGTGTGCCAACCCCTATGCATAAGTTCACGAGGTCACGAAACTCGCAAGTTGATCACCAAAGCATACATCAAGTGGATCACGTGATATCCCATTGTCACCACAGATAAGCACATGCAAGACATACATCAAGTGTTCTCAAATCCTTAAAGACTCAATCCGAAAAGATAACTTCAAAGAGAAAACTCAACTTATCACAAGAGAGTAGAGGGGGAGAAACATCATAAGATACAACTATAATAGCAAAGCTCGTGATACATCAAGATCGTGCCAACTCAAGAACACGAGAGAGAGAGAGATCAAACACATAGCTACTGGTACGTACCCTCAGCCCCGAGGGTGAATGATAACCCACAAGTATAGGGGATCGCAACAGTTTTCGAGGGTAGAGTATTCAACCCAAATTTATTTATTTGACACAAGGGGAGCCAAAGAATATTCTCAAGTATTAGCAGCTGAGTTGTCAATTCAACCACACCTGGAAACTTAATATCTGCAGCAAGGTATTTAGTAGCAAAGCAATATGATAGTAGTGGTAACAGTGGTAAAAGGTAACGGTAGCAAAAGTAATATTTTTGGTGTTTTATAGTGATTGTAACAATAGCAACGGAAAAGTAAATAAGCAAAGAACAATATATGGAAAGCTCGTAGGCAATGGATCGGTGATGGAGAATTATGCCGAATGCGGTTCATCATGTAACAGTCATAACATAGGGTGACACAGAACTAGCTCCAATTCATCAATGTAATGTAGGCATGTATTTCGAATATAGTCATACGTGCTTATGGAAAGAAGTTGCATGCCATATTTTGTCCTACCCTCCCGTGGCAGCGGGGTCCTATTGGAAACTAAGGGATATTAAGGCCTCCTTTTAATAGATTACTGGACCAAAGCATTAACACATAGTGAATACATGAACTCCTCAAACTACGGTCGTCACCGGGGGTGGTCCCGATTATTGTCACTTCGGGGTTGCCGGATCATAACACATAGTAGGTGACTATAGACTTGCAAGATAGGATCAAGAACTCTCATATATTGATGAAAACATAATAGGTTCAGATCTGAAATCATGGCACTCGGGCTCTAGTGACAAGCATTAAGCATAGCAATGTCATAGCAACATCAATCTCAGAACATAGTGGATACTAGGGATCAAACCCTAACAAAACTAACTCGATTACATGATAAATCTCATCCAACCCATCACCGTCCAGCAAGCCTACGATGGAATTACTCACGCACGGCGGTGAGCATCATGAAATTGGTGATGGAGGTTGGTTGATGATGATGATGGTAACGGATTCCCTTCTCCAGAGCCCCGATCGGACTCCAGATCAATAATCCCAAGAGAGTTTAGGGCTTGGCGGCGGCTCCATATCGGAAAACAAGATGAATCCTTCTCTCTGGGTTTTTTCTCCCCGAAAGTGAATATATGGAGTCAGGGTTGAGGTCGGTGGAGCGTCAGGGGGCCCATGAGGCAGGGGGCGCGCCCCCCACCCTCGTGGACAGGTGGAGGCCCCCCTGACGTGGATCTTCCTTCCAGTATTTTATATATATTCCAAAATAATTCTCCGTTGATTTTCGGGTCATTCTGAGAACTTTTATTTCTGCACAAAAATAACACCATGGCAATTCTGTTGAAAACAGCGTCAGTCCGGGTTAGTTCCATTCAAATCATGCAAGTTAGAGTCCAAAACAAGGGCAAAAGTGTTTGCAAAAGTAGATACGACGGAGACGTATCAACTCCCCCAAGCTTAAACCTTTGCTTGTCCTCAAGCAATTCAGTTGATAAACTGAAAGTGATAAAGAAAAACTTTTACAAACTCTGTTTGCTCTTGTTGTTGTAAATATGTAAAGCCAGCATTCAAGTTTTCAGCAAAGATTATGAACTAACCATATTCACAATAACATTCAGGTCTCCTGTTTACTCATATCAATGACATAATCAACTAGCGAGCAATAATAATAAATCTCGGATGACAACACTTTCTCAAAACAATCATGATATGATATAACAGGATGGTATCTCGCTAGCCCTTTCTGAGACCGCAAAACATAAATGCAGAGCACCTTTAAAGATCAAGGACTGACTAGACATTGTAATTCATGGTAAAAGAGATCCAGTCAAGTCATACTCAATGTAAACTAACAGTAATGAATGCAAATGACAGCGGTGCTCTCCAACTGGTGCTTTTTAATAAGAGGATGATGAGTCAACATAAAAGTAAATAGATAGGCCCTTCGCAGAGGGAAGCATGGATTTGTAGAGGTGCCAGAGCTCGGTTTTGAAATAGATATGAATAATATTTTGAGCGGTATACCTTCATTGTCAACATAACAACCGAGAGATGGCGATATCTTCCATGCTACACACATTATAGGCGGTTCCCAAACAGAATGGTAAAGTTTATACCCCCCCTCCACCAACAAGCATCAATCCATGGCTTGCTCGAAACAACGAGTGCCTCCAACTAACAACAGTCCCGGGGGAGTTTTGTTTGCAATTATTTTGATTTGATTTGCATAAAGCATGGGACTGGGCATCCTGGTGACCAGCCATTTTCTCGTGAGCGAGGAGCGGAGTCCACTCCTCTTGAGAATAACCCGCCTAACATGGAAGATACGGACATCCCTAGTTTATACATGAGCTATTCGAGCATACAAAACAAAATGTTTATTTGAAGGTTTAGAGTTTGGCACATACAAATTTACTTGGAATGGCAGGTAGATACCGTATATAGGTAGGTATGGTGGACTCATATGGAATAACTTTGGGGTTTATGGGATTGGATGCACAAGCAATATTCCCGCTTAGTACAGGTGAAGGCTAGAAAAAGACTGGGAAGCGACCAGCTAGAGAGCGACAACGGTCATGAACATGCATTAAAATTAATCAACACCGAATGCAAGCATGAGTAGGATATAATGCACCATGAACATAATTATCGTAGAGGCTATGTTGATTTTGTTTCAACTACATGCGTGAACATGTGCCAAGTCAAGCCACTCGAATCATTCAAAAGAGGATACCACCCTATCATACCACATCACAACCATTTTAATAGCATGTTGGCATGCAAGGTAAACCATTATAAGCTCCTAGCTATTTAAGCATGGCATAAGCAACTATAATCTCTAATTGTCATTGCAAACATGTTTATTCATAATAGGCTGAATCAGGAACGATGAACTAATCATATTTACAAAAACAAGAGAGGTCGAGGTCATACCATCTTTTCTCATCTCAATCAGTCCATCATATATCGTCATTATTGCCTTTCACTTGCACGACCGAATAGTGTGGATAATAATAATAGTGCACGTGCATTGGACTAAGCTGGAATTTGCAAGCATTCAATTCAAGAGAGAAGACAAGGTAATATGGGCTCTTTGTTAGATCAACAATAATGCATATAAGAGCCACTCAACATTTTAATTATGGTCTTCTCCTCTTGACCCCCAGAGAACAAGAAAAGAAATAAAACTATTTACATGGGAAAGCTCCCAACAAGCAAAAGAAGAACGAGAAATCTTTTTGGGTTTTCTTTTTAATTACTACTACAAGCATGTAAAGTAAACTAATTAAAAGCTACAACTAATTTTTTGTTTTTCTTAAGGTTTATTAAACACACAAGAAGAAAGCATAAAAAAAGAAAAATAAGCTAGCATGGATGATAGAGTGAAAAAGTATGAGCACCGACAACTAGCAATGAGTGTGTGAATATGAATGTAATGTCGGTGAGAAATACGTACTCCCCCAAGCTTAGGCTTTTGGCCTAAGTTGGTCTATGGACACGGCTGGCCTGGCGGATATCCCAAGTAATAGTTGGGGTCGTACTAAGAAGCCTCGGATTGCCACTAGTTGGCAATCACCTCCAGATCCCACTGGTAATCAGACTATCGTGGAGGATCAAATTGTGGTTCCGGCTCTGGCTCTGTAGCTGATGTAGGGTTCCGGTAGGCGTGAATGGCCTCCAACGGAACAAGGTACTTGACAACAGATAAATCAAACTAGGAAGGAGCAGGCAATGTAATAGTCTCAGGATGATTTTTACCAAATATTAATTTGTACTTAAGCGCCTTATCCCTATTCTTAACAATAAAATCATGTGCTACCATACTCTTATAATCTAGATAAACAGGAGGCAACAACTTCTCTTCCTTCTCATAATGCCTAATAGGTATGTTAAAGTGTGCAGCGAGGCGCGAGGCGAAGATGCCTCGAAGGACGGGCCCTTAGTACGGTTAAGATTTAACCGCTTTGCAACAATAGCGCAAATACTGAATGTGTCATCACGAAATAAGGCATGGCACAAAATAACAATATCAGGGGCACTCAGGTTTCCACAGTTTCCGCGCCCAATTAAGCATCTACTAGCAAATATGGCGAAGTAACGTAAAACGGGAAAATGTATGCTAGTAATTCATGCGTCGGAAACCTTCCTTGTTTCGCCTACAACAATGGTATCAATAAACACATCCACATCGTCACAATGTGGTTCCTCTACATTGCCCTCGAAAGGGATCAAACAAACCCGACAAAAATCACGAAGTGACATCTCCTTATGATCATCATATAAATAAAATTCCACCGTAGGTGGTGAGCTCCTAGCATGGAAATGAAAGTTTTGCACAAAGATATTGGTGAGTAAGAGATACTGTTCGCGTTGGTCATGGAGGAAGACGGTGAGGCCTGCATTCTCAGCCAATTCATAGAAATCATCATAAATCCCGCCTGCTCTCAAGAAATCATCACAAGGCCATTCACACGGTCGGACCTCCGCGGTGCAAGGAAGATTATATTTGGGCCTCTTATCCTCCTCACTTTTCTTATCCTTCGAGCTTCAGCTCGATGAGCCCCTCAAAAATCTCTTCATCTTTTTCTGAAAATTTCTGAAATTTTTAGTAACTTCAAAATAAAAGTGAATCAAACTCAACAAAATTGATAGCAACTACTCCTACAAGTGCCTAGAGGCAATATCATGCAACAAAACTACTTTTGACCATATGAATTTGACATGCAAGCTCAAGAACAGGGTCACCTAAGCAGCAAAAATTTGCAATGAATAAAGCACTAGAACAAAAACTAATTGGACCATTGGAGGAGTCACATACCAAAGAACAATCCCCCAAAGCAGTTTTATGAATGGAGCTTTGAGCAAGGAGATCGAAAATGGCAGCAAAATGAGCTTGGACTTGGGTTTGAGCTGGTTGTTGATTTTTGTGGGAGGAAGAAGGAGTGTGTGGTAGCTGGAATAAGTGGAGGGGAGCCATCGTGGGCCCACGAGGCAGGGGGCGCGCCCTGGACCCTCGTGGCCAGGTGCTTGCTCCCCCTATTGAGTTCTCAGTGTCAGATATTCTCAAATATTCTAGAAAAAATCATATTTAATTTTCAGGGCATTTGGAGAACTTTTATTTTCAAGGTATTTTTTATTGCATTGATAATTCAGAAAACATACAGAATATACTATTTTTGCTTTATTTCAACTAAATAACAGAAAGTAAAAGGAGGGTACAGAGAGTTGTGTTTTCTAAATTCATCCATCGCATGCTCATCAAAAGGAATCCACTAACAAGGTTGATCAGGTCTTGTTAACAAACTCATTTCGAGTAACATGAAACCGAAGAAATTTTGAATAACACTATGTTACCTCAATGGGGATATGCATGTCCCCAACAATAAGAATATCATATTTCTTCTTGACAGTAGGAAGAGGAAATTCAAAATCTCCAATAGCAATTGTTGAAAAATTTCCAATAGAATTGGTACCATGGACTTGAGGTTGTTTTCTCGGAAAGTGTACCGTATGCTCATTACTATTAACATGAAAAGTGACATTGCCTTTGGTGCAATCAATAACAGCCCCTGTAGTATTCAAAAAGGGTCTTCCAAGAATAATAGACATACTATCATCCTCGGGAATATCAAGAATAACAAAGTCCGTTAAAATAGTAACGTTTGCAACCACAACAGGCACATCCTCACAAATACCGACGTGTATAGCATTTGATTTATCAACCATTTGCAAAGATATTTCAGTAGGTGTCAACTTATTCAAATCAAGTCTACGATATAAGGAGAGAGGCATAACACTAACACCGGCTCCAAGATCACATAAAGCAGTTTTAACATAGTTTCTTTTAATGGAGCATGGTATAGTTGGTACTCCGGGATCTCCTAGTTTCTTAGGTATTCCACCCTTAAAAGTGTAATTAGCAAGCATGGTGGAAATTTCAGCTTCCGATATCTTTCTTTTATTAGTAACAATATCTTTCATATATTTAGCATAAGGATTCATTTTAAGCATACCAGTCAAACGCATACGCAAAAAGATGGGTCTAATCATTTCAGAAAAGCGCTCAAAATCATCATCATCCTTTTTCCTGGATGGTTTAGGAGGAAAGGGCATGGGTTTATGAACCCATGGTTCTCTTTCTTTACCGTGCTTCCTAGCAACAAAGTCTCTCTTATCATAACGTTGATTCTTTGATTGTGGGTTATCAAGATCAACAGCAGGTTCAATCTCTACTTCATTGTCATTGCTAGGTTGAGCATCAACATGAACATCATCATTAACATTATCACTAGGTTCATGCTCATTACCAGATTGTGTTTCAGCATCAGAAATAGAAATATCATTGGGATTCTCAGGTGTTTCATCAACAGGTTCACTAGAGGCATGCAAAGTCCTATCATTTTTCTTTTTCTTCCTCTTAGAAGGACTAGGTGCATCTACATTATTTCTCTGAGAATCCTGCTCAATTCTCTTAGGATGACCTTCAAGATACAAAGGTTCCTGAGTTATTTACCAGTTCTAGTAGCCACTCTAATAGCAAAATCATTATTTTTACTATTCAATTCATTGAGTAAATCATTTTGAGCTTTAAGTACTTGTTCTACTTGAGTGGTAACCATAGAAGCATGTTTACTAATAAGTTTTAGTTCACCTTTAACACTAGCCATATAATCACTCAAGTGTTCAAGCATATCAGCATTGTGTTTCAATTGTCTACCAACATAAGCATTGAAGTTTTCTTGTTTAACCATAAAGTCATCAAACTCATCCAAGCATGGGCTAGCAAACTTAGTAAATGGGATTTCAGCTTTATCATATCTATAGAGAGAATTTACCTTTACTACCTGTGTCGGGTTATCAAGACCATGTATTTCTTCAACAGGCGGCAAATTAAGACCATGTATTTCTTCAATAGGGGGTCAATTCTTAACATCTTCAGCTTTAATACCTTTTTCTTTTAGAGATTTCTTTGCCTCTTGCATATCTTCAGGACTGAGAAATAGAATACCCCTTTTCTTCGGAGTTGGCTCAGGAGTTGGTTCAGGAATTGGATTAGGGATTGGATCAGGAAGTGTCCAATTATTTTCATTAGCCAACATATTATTCAATAGAATTTCAGCTTCATCTGGTGTTCTTTCCCTGAAAACACAACCAACAACTATCCAGGTGGTCTCTGGAAGCATCAGTTAGTCCATTATAAAAGATATCAAGTATTTCATTTTTCTTAAGAGGATGATCAGGCAAAGCATTAAGTAATTGGAGAAGCCTCCCCCAAGCTTGTGGGAGACTCTCTTCTTCAATTTGCACAAAATTATATATTTCCCTTAAAGCAGCTTGTTTCTTATGAGCGGGGAAATATTTAGCAGAGAAGTAATAAATCATATCCTGGGGACTATGCACACAACCAGAATCAAGAGAATTAAACCATATCTTAGCATCACCCTTTAATGAGAATGGAAATATCTTAAGGATATAATAGTAGCGAGTTTTCTCATCATTAGTGAACAGGGTGGCTATATCATTTAATTTAGTAAGATGTGCCACAAAATTTCAGATTCATAGCCATAGAAAGGATCAGATTCAAATAAAATAATTATCTCAGGATCAACAGAGAAATCATAATACTTATCAGTAACAAAGATAGGTGAAGTAGCATAAGCAGGATCATATTTCATTCTAGCATTCAGAGTTTTTTTTCCAGCTTAGCTAATAATTTCTTAAGATCACTCCTATCATTGCAAGCAAGAAAATCTCTAGCAGTTTCTTCATCCATAACATAACCCTCAGGAACAACAGGCAATTCATATCTAGGGGGAGAATCTTCATCATCACGTTCATCAATATTATCAGTTTCAATAATTTCATTCTCCCTAGCCCTAGCAAGTTGTTCATCAAGAAATTCACTAAGTGGCACAGTAGTATCAAGCATAGAAGTAGTTTCATCATAAGTATCATGCATAGCAGAAGTGGCATCATCAATAACATGCGACATATTAGAATTAATAGCAGAAGTAGGTCTAGGTGTCACAAGCTTACTCAAAACAGAAGGTGAATCAAGTGCAGAGTTAGATGGCAGTTCCTTACCTCCCCTCGTAGTTGAGGGATAAATCTTGGTTCTTGGATCTTTCAAGTTCTTTATAATGATAAGCAGATATAAATCCCAAGTGACTCAAAGAATAGAGGTATGCTCCCCGGCAACGGTGCCAGAAAATAGACTTGATAACCCACAAGTATAGGGGATCGCAAAAAATTTCGAGGGTAGAGTATTCAACCCAAATTTATTGATTCGACACAAGGGGAGCCAAAGAATATTCTCAAGTATTAGCAGTAGAGTTGTCAATTCAACCACACCTGGAAACTTAATATGTGCAACAAGGTATTTAGTAGCAAAGCAATATGATAGTAGTGGTAACGGTGGTAAAAGGTAACGGTAGCAAAAGTAATATTTTTGGTGTTTTATAGTGATTGTAACAATAGCAACGGAAAAGTAAATAAGCAAAGAACAATATATGGAAAGCTCGTAGGCAATGGATCGGTGATGGAGAATTATGCCGAATGCGGTTCATCATGTAATAGTCATAACATAGGGTGACACAGAACTAGCTCCAATTCATCAATGTAATGTAGGCATGTATTTCGAATATAGTCATACGTGCTTATGGAAAGAACTTGCATGCCATATTTTGTCCTACCCTCCCGTGGCAGCGGGGTCCTATTGGAAACTAAGGGATATTAAGGCCTCCTTTTAATAGAGTACCGGACCAAAGCATTAACACATAGTGAATACATGAACTCCTCAAACTACGGTCGTCACCGGGAGTGGTCCTGATTATTGTCACTTCGGGGTTGTCGGATCATAACACATAGTAGGTGACTATAGACTTGCAAGATAGGATCAAGAACTCTCATATATTGATGAAAACATAATAGGTTCAGATCTGAAATCATGGCACTCGGGCCCTAGTGACAAGCATTAAGCATAGCAATGTCATAGCAACATCAATCTCAGAACATAGTGGATACTAGGGATCAAACCCTAACAAAACTAACTCGATTACATGATAAATCTCATCCAACCCATCACCGTCCAGCAAGCCTACGATGGAATTACTCACGCACGGCGGTGAGCATCATGAAATTGGTGATGGAGGTTGGTTGATGATGGTGATGGTAACGGATTCCCTTCTCCAGAGCCCCGATCGGACTCCAGATCAATAATCCCAAGAGAGTTTAGGGCTTGGCGGCGGCTCCATATCGGAAAACAAGATGAATCCTTCTCTCTGGGTTTTTTCTCCCCGAAAGTGAATATATGGAGTCAGAGTTGAGGTCGGTGGAGCGTCAGGGGGCCCATGAGGCAGGGGGCGCGCCCAGGGGGGTAGGGCGCGCCCCCCGCCGTCGTGGACAGGTGGAGGCCCCCCTGACGTGGATCTTCCTTCCAGTATTTTTTATATATTCCAAAGTAATTCTCCGTTGATTTTCAGGTCATTCCGAGAACTTTTATTTCTGCACAAAAATAACACCATGGCAATTCTGCTGAAAACAGCGTCAGTCCGGGTTAGTTCCATTCAAATCATGCAAGTTAGTGTCCAAAACAAGGGCAAAAGTGTTTGGAAAAGTAGATACGACGGAGACGTATCAGTGAACTACTCCCTCCTCATCATGGAGAGCGCCAAGATGATGAAGATGGCCACCGGAGAGGGATTCCCCCTTCGGCAGGGTGCCGGAATGGGTCTAGATTGGTTTTCGGTGGCTACGGAGGCTTCTGGCGGCGGAACTCACGACCTATTCTGCTCTCCGATGTTTTTAGGGTATATTGATATATATATAGGCAAAAGAAGTTGGTCAGGGGAGCCACGAGGGGCCCACGAGTGTGGGGGGCGCGCCTCCCTGCCTCATGGCCACCTTGAAGCTTCCTTGACTTCAACTCCAAGTCTCCTGGATCACGTTCGTTCCAAAAATCATGCTCCCGAAGGTTTCATTCCGTTTGGACACCGTTTGATATTCCTTTTCTATGAAACACTAAAACAAGGGAAAAAAAGAGAAACTGGCACTGGGCTCTGGGTTAATAGGTTAGTCCCAAAAATAATATAGAAGTGCATAATAAATCCCATAAACATCCGAAACAGATAATATAATAGCATGGAGCAATCAAAAATTATAGATACGTTAGAGACGTATCACTTTGCTGAAATGATTAGACCTATCTTTTTGCGTATGCGTTTGACTGGTATGCTTAAAATGAATCCTTATGCTAAGTATATGAAGGAAATTGTTACTAATAAGAGAAAGATACCGGAAGCTGAAATTTCCACCATGCTTGCTAATTATACTTTTAAGGGTGGAATATCAAAGAAACATGGAGATCCAGGAGTACCAACTATACCATGCTCCATTAAAAGAAACTATGTTAAAACTGCTTTATGTGATCTTGGAGCCGGTGTTAGTGTTATGCATCTCTCTTTATATCGTAGACTTGATTTGAATAAGTTGACACCTACTGAAATATCTGTGGAAATGGTTGATAAATCAACTGCTATACCTGTCGGTATTTGTAGCGACCAGACCTCAACCAGTCTGATCTCTGTGCATCAGTGTCATCCCTGGATCAGTAATGCTGACACGCATAGTACTTGAAGGATTTATAACAGAGTAGCAATCACACACTTATTGCATCGAGTGTCTCAAAAGAGAACTTATTACACTAAATATGGCTTAAGGCCATCTAATAACGATAACAACGGAAGGCTTGGAAGATAAGTGAGTCCATCAACTCCAACGGCATCACTGAGTATAGAACCACGACCTAAAGGCACCTTACTCGTCGTCTGAAAAGTCTGCAACATGAACGTTGCAGCCTGAAAACGGGTCAGCACATGGAATATGCTGGCAATGTAACACATAGAGAGTAATGAGAGAAATAGGCTATTCTACATGCATATATGGCTGGTGGAAAGCTCTATGGTTACAGTTTTGCGTAAAGCCAATTTTTCCCTACTCCAAAGGAATAAATTTTATTTAATTATCATGGTTGTTGTTAAACATTGAGAGTGTAGACACCCTCTCAATCCCAATTAAGCATCATCATTAAAACCCAACAATATTAATTAAAGTAACATGATGAGATTCACATGATAATCCAAGTACTAGATACTCAAAACGTCCATAACCGGGGACACGGCTAACCATGATTAGTTTATAACTCTGCAGAGGTTTGCGCACTTTTCCCCACAAGACTCGATCTCCTCCGTTGGGATTTTCGCACTACATGATGTTTGAGAAACGGATGACCGAGACATAGTCTTTCAGAAGCGCTAGCACCTTACGAAACGGGTAGACCGTACCAACCTACATCCCCTACATCTGCTAGTCTACCACTATAAGAGTTCGCACGACTTAGTCAACTATGCTAGAGCCCATAGTAGCTTGTGGCTGCACATGGAAGTTTCTAGTATGAATAATCTCATGACCCCTTTGAGCCTGGATGGCAGTCCATAAAGAAAAACAGGCAATCGCTGGAATACCCAGGTGCCTCAATCCACCCAGATGTGTGTTTAAGTTGCCACCTTAAATAAACCATTAATTTAACAATCTCACATCTGTCATGGATACACTCACCCAATCCACGTCTACTAGCATAGCATGGCAGTATAAGCAAACGCAGAAGTAACTCCCAAGGGCTTGATAACAAAACAGGTAATAGGTACTACCTCATCTACTTCCCCAAACCCACAATTTAATTAGATCCTAATCATGCAATGTTTGAGGATTGATCTAATGCAATAAAACTGGGTAGTAAAGAGGTATGATCAAAGTGTTACTTGCCTTACTGATGATCCGTGAAACCTAGCGATTCAAAGTAGCAAGCGGCGCACTCCGGGTACTCTATCACAAACAAACAAGCACACAATAAGCACTCATCTAATGGTAAAACTCAAATAAGAGATTTAACCAGAAAGTTCAAATTAAGAACTCCAGTTTGCAAAAAGAATCAAATCGAACAAAGCAACGAAAGTCAAACGGCGAAAGAAACAAGCTTTGTTTACTAATATGGATCTAAGTCAAATTTTACAGAAGCAAAAACTTGTTTGAGTTGTTTAAACGGAAAGAGGGTTTCGAGGCGAAACTCCAGGCGCTTGAATCGCCTGATTCCGATAAATGAGCGAAAAGTTATACTAGAACGAAAATCGGATCAGAAATCACGATCGGAAATAATCGCGGAAAATCCGAGAAAAAGAAAAATGACAAACAGATTAACGAATGAACGTTCGTTTTCTGAAACTAAACGGTGAACGCGTTCGCTAAAACGACGAGCGAGCGAACGCTCGCTAAATAAACTAAACCGGAAATAAACCGATCTAAATAAAAAAACACGGATCTAAAAAAACGAACGGAAAACCGAACGGTTTTCTCGGGGAAAACCGGCGGCGAGGCAGGGCGGGGTCAACCTCCGGCGGCGGCGGGGTCGGCGGGCGGCGGCGGCTCCAGCGTCGGGCGGCGGTCCGGCTGTTGGAAATATGCCCTAGAGGCAATAATAAATTGATTATTATTATATTTCCTTGTTCATGATAATCGTTTATATCCATGCTAGAATTGTATTGATAGGAAACTCAAATACATGTGTGGATACATAGACAACACCATGTGCCTAGTAAGCCTCTAGTTGACTAGCTCGTTGATCAATAGATGGTTACGGTTTCCTGACCATGGACATTGGATGTCGTTGATAACGGGATCACATCATTGGGAGAATGATGTGATGGACAAGACTCAATCCTAAGCCTAGCACAAAGATCGTGTAGTTCGTATGCTAAAGCTTTTTCTAATGTCAAGTATCATTTCCTTAGACCATGAGATTGTGCAACTCCCGGATACCGTAGGAATAATTTGGGTGTGCCAAACGTCACAACGTAACTGGGTGGCTATAAAGGTACATTACAGGTATCTCCAAAAGTGTCTGTTGGGTTGGCACGAATCGAGACTTGGATTTGTCACTCCGTGTAAATGGAGAGGTATCTCTGGGCCCACTCGGTAGGACATCATCATAATGTGCACAATGTGATCAAGGAGTTGATCACGGGATGATGTGTTACGGAACGAGTAAAGAGACTTGTCGGTAACGAGATTGAACAAGGTATCGGGATACCGACGATCGAATCTCGGGCAAGTATCGTACCGCTAGACAAAGGGAATTGTATACGGGATTGATCGAATCCTCGACATCGTGGTTCATCCGATGAGATCATCGTGGAACATGTGGGAACCAACATGGGTATCCAGATCCCGCTGTTGGTTATTAACCGGAGAACGTCTCGGTCATGTCTGCATGGTTCCCGAACCCGTAGGGTCTACACACTTAAGGTTCGATGACGCTAGGGTTATAACGGAAGTTTGTATGTGGTTACCGAATGTTGTTCGGAGTCCTGGATGAGATCCCGGATGTCACGAGGAGTTCCGGAATGGTTCGGAGGTAAAGATTTATATATGGGAAGTCCTGTTTTGGTCACCGGAAAAGTTTCGGGTTTTATCGGTAACGTACCGGGACCACCGGGAGGGTCCCGGGGGTCCACCAAGTGGGGCCACAAGCCCCGGAGGCTTGCATGGGCCAAGAGTGGGAAGGGACCAGCCCCTAAGTGGGCTGGTGCGCCTCCCACAAGGCCCAAGGCGCAGCTAGGAGGAGAAGGGGGAAACCCTAGGCGCAGATGGTCCTAAGGCCCACCCTAGGGCGCGCCCCCTTCTCCCCCTCTTGGCCGCCCCCCTCAAACCCATCTAGGGCTGCCGCCCCTCTAGGGGTGGGAACCCTAGAGGGGGCGCACCCTCCTCCCCTCCTCCTATAAATAGTTGAGGTTTGGGGCTGCCCAACACAAGACGATTTGATCTCTCCCTGGCGCAGCCCTACCTCTCTCCTCCTCGTCTCTTGCGGTGCTTGGCGAAGCCCTGCTGGAGTACCACGCTCCTCCACCACCACCACGCCGTTGTGCTGCTTCTGGATGGAGTCTTCCTCAACCTCTCCCTGTCTCCTTGCTGGATCAAGGCACGGGAGACATCACCGGGCTGTACGTGTGTTGAACGCGGAGGTGCCGTCCATTCGGCACTAGGATCTCCGGTGATTTGGATCACGACGAGTACGACTCCTTCAACCCCGTTCTCTTGAACGCTTCCGCATAGCGATCTACAAGGGTATGTAGATGCACTCTCCTTCCCCTCGTTGCTGGTTTCTCCATAGATAGATCTTGGTGACACGTAGGAAAATTTTGAATTTCTGCTACGTTCCCCAACAGTGGCATCATGAGCTAGGTCTATTGCGTAGATTCTATGCACGAGTAGAACACAAAGTAGTTGTGGGCGTTGATTTTGTTCAATATGCTTACCGTTACTAGTCCAATCTTGATTCGGCGGCATCGTGGGATGAAGCGGCCCGGACCGACCTTACACGTACTCTTACGTGAGACTGGTTCCACCGACTGACATGCACTAGTTGCATAAGGTGGCTAGCGGGTGTCTGTCTCTCCCACTTTAGTCAGATCGGATTCGATGAAAAGGGTCCTTATGAAGGGTAAATAGCAGTTGGCATATCATGTTGTGGTTTTTGCGTAGGTAAGAAAGGTTCTTGCTAGAAACCCATAGCAGCCACGTAAAACATGCAAACAATAATTAGAGGACGTCTAACTTGTTTTTGCAGGGTATGCTATGTGATGTGATATGGCCAAGAAGAATGTGATGAATGATATGTGATGTATGAGATTGATCATGTTCTTGTAATTGGAATCACGACTTGCATGTCGATGAGTATGAAAACCGGTAGGAGCCATAGGAGTTGTCTTAATTTATTTATGACCTGCGTGTCAACATAAACGTCATGTAATTACTTTACTTTATTGCTAACCGTTAGCTGTAGTAGTAGAAGTAATAGTTGGAGAGACAACTTCATGAAGACACGATGATGGAGATCATGATGATGGAGATCATGGTGTCATGCCGGTGACGATGATGATCATGGAGCCCCGAAGATGGAGATTAAAAGGAGCAATATGATATTGGCCATATCATGTCACTATTTGATTGCATGTGATGTTTATCATGTTTATACATCTTATTTGCTTGGAACGACAGTAGTAAATAAGATGATCCCTCATTAAAATTTCAAGAAAGTGTTCCCCCTAACTGTGCACCGTTGTGAAAGTTCGTCGTTTCGAAGCACCACGTGATGATCGGGTGTATAGATTCTTACGTTCGAATACAACGGGTGTTGACGAGCCTAGCATGTATAGACATGGCCTCGGAACACATGCGAAACACTTAGACTTGACGAGCCTAGCATGTACAGATATGGCCTCGGAACACAAGAGACCGAAAGGTCGAGCATGAGTCGTATGGTAGATACGATCAACATGAAGATGTTCACCGATGTTGACTAGTCCATCTCACGTGATGATCGGACACGGCCTAGTTGACTCGGATCATGTAATCACTTAGATGACTGGAGGGATGTCTATCTGAGTGGGAGTTCGTAAGATGAACTTAATTACCCTGAACATAGTCAAAAGGTCTTCGCAAATTATGTCGTAGCTCGCGCTTCAGTTCTACTGTTTAGATATGTTCCTAGAGAAAAATTAGTTGAAAGTTGATAGTAGCATTTATGCAGACAGTAGAAGGCTTATGTCCTTAATGCACCGCTCAGTGTGCTGAACCTCGAACGTTGTCTGTGGATGTTGCGAACATCTGACATACACGTTTTGATGACTACATGATAGTTCAGTGCGTAATGCTAAATGGTTTAGAATTGAGGCACCAAAGACGTTTTTGAAACATCGCAGAACATATGAGATGTTCCAAGGACTGAAATTGGGATTTCAGGCTCGTGCCCACGTCAAGAGGTATAAGACCTCCGACGATTTTCTTAGCCCACAAACTAAGGGAGAAAAGCTCAATTGTTGAGCTTGTGCTCAGATTGTCTGAGTACAACAATCATTTGAATCGAGTGGGAGTTGATCTTCCAGATGAGATAGTGATGTTTCTCCGAAGTCATTACCACCAAGCTGCTAGAGCTTCGTGATGAACTATAATATATCAGGGACATATATGATGATCCTTGAGATATTCGCGATGTTTGACACCACAAAAGTAGAAATCAAGAAGGAGCATCAATTGTTGATGGTTGGTGAAACCACTAGTTTCAAGAAGGGCAAGGGCAGGAAGGGATACTTCATGAAACGGCAAATCAGCTGCTGCTCTAGTGAAGAAACCCAAGGTTGAACCCAAACCCGAGACTAAGTGCTTCTGTAATAAGGGGAACAGCCACTGGAGCAGAACTACCCTAGATACTTGGTAGATGAGAAGGCTGGCAAGGTCGATAGAAGTATATTGGATATACATTGTGTTATTGCTTACTTTACTAGTACTCCTAGTAGCACCAGGGTATTAGATACCGGTTCGTAACTCCAAACAAAAGGCTACGGAATAAACGGAGACTAGCTAAAAGGTGAGATGACGATATGTGTTGGAAGTATTTCCAAGGTTGATCAAATATCGTATGCTCCCTCTACCATCGAGATTGGTATTAAAACCTAAATAATTGTTATTTGGTGTTTGCGTTGAGCATAGACATGACTGGATTATGTCTATCGCGATACGGTTATTCGTTTAAGGAGAATAATGGTTACTCTGTTTATTTGAATAATACCTTCAATGGTCTTGCACCTAAAATGAATGGTTCATTGAATCTCGATCGTAGTGATACACATGTTCATGCAAAAAGATATAAGATAGTGATGATAGTACCACCTACTTGTGGCACTGCCACATAAGTCATATCGGTATAAAACGCATGAAGAAGCTCCATGTTGATGGATCTTTGGGCTCACTCGTTTTGAAAAGTTTGAGACATGCGAACCATGTCTATTGGTGTATATGCATGAAGAAACTCCATGCAAATGGACCATTTGGACTCGCTTGATTTTGAATCACTTGAGACATGCAAATCATACCACATGGGCAAGATGACTGAAAGCCTCGTTTTCAGTAAAATGGAACTAGAAAGCAACTTGTTGGAAGTAATACATTTTGATGTGTGCATTCCAATGAGTGCTGAGGCGTGTAGTGGATATCGTTATGTTCTTACTTCACAGATGATTTGAGTAGATGTTGAGTACATTTACTTGATGAACCACGAGTCTGAATTATTGAAAGGTTCAAGTAATTTCAGGGTGAAGTTGAAAGATCGTCGTAACAAGAGGATAAAAGATCTATGATATGATCATAGAGATGAATATCTGAATTACGAGTTTGGCACAGAATTAAGACATTGTGGAAATTGTTTCACAACTAATATAGCCTGGAACACCGTAGTGTGATGGTGTGTCCGAACATCATAACTGCACCCTATTGGATATGATGCATACCATGATGTCTCTTATCGAATTACCACGATAGTTTATGGGTTAGGCATTAGAGACAACCACATTCACTTTAAATAGGGCACCACATAATTCCGATGAGATGACACCGTATGAACTATGGTTTAGAGAAGCCTAAGCTGTCATTTCTTAAAAGTTTGGGGCTGCGACGCTTATGTGAAAAGGTTTCAGACTGATAAGCTCGAACCCAAAGCGGATAAATGCATCTTCATAGGACACCCAAAACAGTTGGGTATACCTCCTGTCTCAGATCCGAGAGCAATAAGGGATTGTTTCTAGAATCGGGTCCTTTCTCGAGGAAAAGTTTCTCTTGAAAGAATTGAGTGGGAGGATGGTGGAGACTTGATGAGGTTATTGAACCGTCTCTTCAACTAGCGTGTGGCAGGGCACAGGGAGTTGTTCCTGTGGCACCTACACCAATTGAAGTGGAAGCTTATGATAGTGATCATGAAACTTCAGATCAAGTCACTACCAAACCTCGTGGGATGACAAGGATGCGTACTACTTCAGAGTGGTACATAATCCTGTCTTGGAAGTCATGTTGCTAGACAACAATGAACCTACGAGCTATGGAGAAGCGATGGTGGGTCTGGCTTCCAAAATGGCTCGAGGCCATATAATCCGAGAGAGGATCCATGTATGAAAACAAAGTGTAGACTTTGGAAGAGCTACTTGATGGTCGTAAGGCTGTTAGGTACATATGGATTTTAAAAGGAAGACAGACAATGATGGTAAGTGTCACCCGACAAGTTCAAGGAGTTGACTACGATGAGACTTTCTCACACGTAGCGATGCTAAAAGTCTGTTGGAATTATATTAGCGATTACTGCTTTATTTATGAAATCTTGCAGATAGGATGTCAAAACATTGTTTCCTTGACGATTTTCTTGAGGAAAGGTTGTATGTGATACAACCGGAAGGTTTTGTCAATCCTGAAAGATGCTAATAAGTATGCAAAGCTCCAGCAATCCTTCTAAGGACTGGAGTAAGCATCTCGGAGTTGGAATGTATGCTTTGATAAGATGATCAAAGATTTTTGGTGTATTGAAAGTGCAACTATCCCTAGGTGATTTTGGTAATTCATAACAACATATAGCTCATTGAGCTAATACTATTCCAAGATGATTATTTCAGGAAAGCTCAATAATTGGCATGGCATGGATATGAAAGTGGAACCCTCAAAATGCTAAGGACAAAGGATTGGCTCAAGCTCAAAAGCTCAAGCCTCTTCATTTCATATTTTAGTGATCCAAGATCACATTGAGTCTTTAGGAAAAGCCAATACTATTAAGGAGGGATGAGTTGTTGCTTAATGAGCCTCTTGCTTCATGTGCTTAGTGATATGCTCCAAAACCCTCAACCACTTTCCCATATCCACATATGACCTAAACTCTAAGCCAAACTCGGTCCTACCGATTCTTCCTATCCGGCGCCACCGAGTTTCACTTGTCATTAGCCACTGCCAAACCCTAGCAATTCGGTTCTACCGATAAGGATCTCGGTCCCACCGAGATGGGGTTGCAAACTCTCTGTTTCCCTTTCGTAACTTTTCGGTCCCACCGAAAGAGCGAATCGGTCCCACCGAGATTGCAATGTAAAGTCAATGTTTCCCCTTTGTAACTTTTCGGTCTCACCGAGTTCCACTCGGTCTCACCGAAAGAGCAAATCGGTCCCACCGAGTTTGCCTGACCAACTCTCTGGTTAGCTAATTACCAAATTCGGTCTCACCGAGTTTGTGTAATCGGTCTCACCGAGATTACGTTATGCCCAAAACCCTAACCGAATCGGTCCTACCGAGTTGCATGTCAGTCCCACCAAAATTCCTAACGGTCACTAGGTTTACTATTTCGGTCAGACCGAGTTTATTGATTCGGTCCCACCGAGATTGGAAAACTGTGTAATGGTTGGATTTTGTGTGGAGGCTATATATACCCCTCCACCTCTTTCTCATTCAGTGAGAGAGCCATCAGAACACACACATCATTCCAACTCATTTGTTCTGAGAGAGAACCACCTACTCATGTGTTGAGATCAAGACATTCCATTCCTACCATATGAATCTTGATCTCTAGCCTTCCCAAGTTGCTTTCCACTCAAATCTTCTTTCCACCAAATCCAAATCCTATGAGAGAGAGTTGAGTGTTGGGGAGACTATCATTTGAAGCACAAGAGCAAGGAGTTCATTACCTACACACCATTTGTTACTTCTTGGAGAGTGGTGTCTCCTAGATTGGCTAGGTGTCACTTGGGAGCCTCCGACAAGATTGTGGAGTTGAACCAAGGAGTTTGTGAGGGCAAGGAGATCGCCTACTTCGTGAAGATCTACCGCTAGTGAGGCAAGTCCTTCGTGGGCGATGGCCATGGTGGGATAGACAAGGTTGCTTCTTCGTGGACCCTTTGTGGGTGGTTGCTTCTTCGTGGACCCTTCATGGGTGGAGCCCTTCGTGGACTCGCGCAACCGTTGCCCTTGGGTGGAGCCCTGTGTGGACTCGCGCAACCGTTACCCTTCGTGGGTTGAAGTCTCCATCAATGTGGATGTAGGATAGCACCACCTATCCGAACCACGGGAAAAACATCCGTGTCTCCAATAGCGTTTGAATTCTCCAAACCCTTCCCTTTATATTCTTGCAAGTTGCATGCTTTACTTTCCGCTGCCAATATACTCTTTGCATGCTTGCTTGAATTGTGTGATGATTGCTTGACTTGTCCTAAAATAGCTAAAATCTGCCAAGAACTAAAATTGGGAAAAGGTTAAGTTTTTATTTGGTCAAGTAGTCTAATCACCCCCCCTCTAGACATACTTTCGATACTACAAGTGGTATCAGAGCCTTGGTCTCCATTTGCTTGATCTCCATAGCTTTTGGTGGTCATAGCCTTGGTTTCACAACCTAGGAGAGTATGGCGTCTAGCGAGGGAAATTATCACCGTAGAGGTCCTTACTTTGATGGTACTAATTTTGCTAGTTGGAAGCATAAAATGAAAATGCATATTCTTGGACATAACCCCGCTGTTTGGGCTATTGTGTGTGTTGGTTTGCAAGGAGACTTCTTTGATGGGAGAGAACCAAACCGTGAAGCTACCACGGATGAGTTGAAGATGTTGCAATACAATTCTCAAGCTTGTGATATTCTCTTCAACGGATTGTGCCCCGAAGGATTCAACAAAATCAGCCGCCTTGAGAATGCAAAGGAAATTTGGGACACTTTGATTGATATGCACGAAGGTACCGACTCCGTCAAGGAATCCAAGTTGGATGTGCTTCAAAGCCAACTTGACAAGTTCAAGATGAAGGATGGTGAAGGTGTCGCTGAAATGTACTCTAGGCTTGCTCTCATCACAAATGAGATTGCCGGCTTAGGAAGTGAAGAGATGACCGATAAATTCATCATCAAGAAGATCCTAAGAGCCTTGGATGGAAAATATGATACCGTGTGCACATTGATCCAAATGATGCCCAATTACAAAGATCTCAAGCCAACGGAGGTGATTGGAAGAATTGTTGCTCATGAGATGTCACTTAAGGATAAAGAGGAACTTCACAACAAATCAAGTGGTGCCTATAAAGCCTCATGTGAAGCCCCTACATCATCAAGTGAGAAACAAGACTTCAATGAAGAACTAAGCTTAATGGAAAAACTTCAACAAGTTCTACAAGAGTAGAAGCAAAGATAGAAGCTCCAAATCAAGGTCCTACAATGACAAAAGATATTCTAGTTGAGAGCGAAATTGTTACAATTGTGGAAGACCCGGACACTATTCCAATGAGTGTACGGCTCCCTACAAGAGAAGAGAAGATTCTCCAAAAGGAAGAAGCAAAGGATCACCACCAAGAGAGAGAAGGAGTAGAGATGATCGTTATGAACGAAGATACTCACGGAGAAGCAAGGATTCGGAAAGGAAGGAAAAATCATCAAGGAGCTACACAAGACGAAGACATCAAGCTCATGTTGGTGAATGGGTATCCGGCTCCGACTCCGATAGCCACTCCGAGAGAAGTTATCACTCCGACTCCGAAGATACTCAAGATGAAGGTGTTGCCGGTCTAGCACTTGTGTCAACCAACTCCTACGACATATTTGACTCACCAAATGAAGGAGTTGGAAGATGCTTCATGGCCAAAGGTCCTAAGGTAACACACCCCGAGTATGTTGATTTCAATAGTGATGAAGATGACTTGTTAGGTGATGATCTGCTTGGCAACAACTCTAGTGATGAATACTATGATGAAAGACCAATTAATCATGCTAATCAAGATAAAACGAGTGACAATGATAAGGAGAAGATTGAGGCTCTAACTAAAGAACTAAAAACTCTTAAGTTGGCTCATGACACTATCTTCGAAGATCATCGAGAACTTTTAAGAGCTCATGAGAAACTACGCCTTGAAAAGCTCAATCTTGAGCAAGAGCATGAGTTCTTAAAGGCAATCAATGATGATCTCCGCAAGAAAAGTTCTTCTTACATTGCCAAGCGTTTACTCTTATCCACTTACATGCCTCAAGTCAAGTCTAACAAGAAAGATTCTTCCTCTAGTTGTAACAATGATCATGCTAAATTCAATATTGTTGCTTCTAGTAGTTCTCTTGATTCCACTAATGATTCTCTTAGCCAAGTTACACTTGAGCAAGAAAATAGCTTATTGAAGGGAATTATAGAGAAAGGAGTGTATAAAAGCCTTGCCGGGAGTAAGCAATTCAAGGAAATTGTGCGGAAGCAAGGAATGCACCGGAAGAATCAAGGTGTTGGTTTTGAACAAAAATCCAATGCCAATGGAGTTGAATGGGAAGAAGATCAATACCCCAAGACAAAGTTTGTCCCTCAACAAGAGAAGTATACTTCGTTCAAGGGGACACAAGCTCAAGATGATCTTCCACCACAAGACTACGAGCAAAAAGGCAAGGACAAGCTTCAAGAGGAAATTGATGCATTTGAAGAAGCTCCTAAGACCTTAGTCAAGTGGATTCCCAAGACTTCTTCAAGTTCCACTTCATCAAGTACGACTACAACTCCAAGGATTCCCATCAAGATGATGTGGATCCAAAAGAAGAAGAACTAGAGAGTTCTTGAGGGTGAATCCGCCAACATACTTCACTCTTATCATTTTGGCAAGAACAAGTGCAATCAACTTCCACCTCTTGCACTAGCTCAAGGAGTCACAAACCCTCTTGTTGGTAAGACAAGGGACAAGGTAACCTAAAAGTTTTCATGGACATCATCTTTTGTGTGCATCACTCTATGTCTATGGATATCCTTGTTTGTTCCTTGAGGGACTAACCCATGTAGGTATTGAAAGTGCAATTCACTCAAATGGATAGCTCCAAGTGATCTACATCAACATTGAGCATCCACATCTTCAACATCTACATGAAGTCATCATCGACAAAACCCAAGGTTAGTTCATCCCTCTTAGGGGGGATATCACATCTAGGGGGAGCTTTACTATAAGACTTGAGCTAAAGCAACTCTAAAGATGTGAACAAAACAATGCTTTATGTAAAAGTGGTAACCCCACTTGAGCTTAAATGATGAGTATGACCTACGATCAAGTGTTCTCACTTGACTCCTAAGTCAATATACTCATATATAGATGACCTAGTCATCGCAAATTGCTTGATAGATGCTAGAATTGGTTGTGCATGCCTTGCCACATATTTCATTTGCCATCTTATTGTGTGAGCATGCTGATTGCATATTTTACTCATTCGAGGACATCCACTTGTTGCTTTGATTGTTTGGTTTTATTTCTTTTTGCCAAGTGGATGGACAAGAATGCCTAAGAACCTCCTCTAGCTATCTATGCTTTTCTCGTCTCAAACTCTATTCATGCTGCATCACAAAATTTGATCAAGTCAGATTCGAACCACTCTGTGTGAGGAGCGCTCGGAGTCCCCGATTCGTCATAGACTTAAACTTCCAAAACCTCTTTATGATTCTCGGTCTAATCGATACTCCACTTCGGTCCTACCGAGATCATTAAGTTGATCTAGGTTTTCGATCTCGGTGCAACCGATTTGAACCTTTCGGTCTCACCGAGTTTCAGTAACTGCACGCAGTTATGAATCTCGGTGCCACCGAGTTGTTCAACTCGGTCACACCGACAGGGTCGGGCTATATATAGTCACGGGCAAAATTTGGAAATTTCTCCAAACCCCTTCGCCCGCGCGATAGCCTGCTATGCCCCCGAGGTCTCTGGATCGTCTTCTCGCCGCCAGCAGCCTCCAGTCGCTGGTCTCCGTCGCTGTCAACGGGATTTCTGCCCCGCCGTTGCCGCCGTAGCAAGTCCCCGCCGAACTAGGGTATGGACTTGATCTTTGTGCTATTCCTCAATCTGATTCCTAGCACATTGCGATCATATTGATTCTTGCCACGATTGAAACACTTCTATCCAGTCAAAACGCTCATAGATTAGGTTTGATTCGAAAATTCTAGGTTTAGGTATCCGCCAAAACCATCTCGGACCCACCGAGTTGAAAAACTCGGTCCCACCGATTTGGCTTATGCCATTGCACAAGTGAGACTCGGTCTGACCGAGAATTACTTATCGGTGTGACCGATTTTTGAACTCAGTGAAACCCTAGCAGTCTCGGTGCCACCGAACTGTGACTCGGTCCTACCGAGTTCACTAGTTTAGGTTCCAAAACTGCTTCGGTATCACCGAGTTTGAAAGTCGATAGATCCGAGATGATTTCAGTGGGAAACTAAAACTAAGTTTTTGAATCATTTCTTTTTGCAAAAATCTCTGCATTTTGTGATGCTCATCCACTCCATCTCCTCTATAATCTATTCACAGGGTCAGCAGTCAGTTTGCATCATGTCAGACCAGAGTGACAGCCAAAACTTGTCAGAGCAGCAAGTGCAGCTGAGTGAGGGCACTAGCCCCTCAAGTTCCTCAGATGATGGCAGCAGGAGCACACCCAGCAACCTGCCTAAAGCTGCCACGAGACAAAGGAAGAAGAAAACCTCATATTTTGAAGATGAGGACTATGTGGCAGAGGAAGAGGCCACTTCCAAGAGAGTTGAGCCAGCTCAAGGCTCAAAGCCAGGCCTGAAAATCAAAAGGCCAGCAGGCAGGCAACCCATGTCAAAGGCTAGAGCCTCAACTGAGAAGCCTGCTCCCATTGAGCCCATTGCTGCTGAGGGCAAAAAGAGGAAAGAGAGGGTGAAGAAGACTGTGGCTAGAGTCCTTGGCAAGGCCTCCATCATGGTAGAAGAGGAGGAGGGAGAAGAGGCAGCTGCACCAGCGCCCAAGGCAGCCAAACTTATGGGAGATGCCATAAGGTCAGGGGGAGCTGCATCCAAGCCCAAGGAAGCACCTAAGGCTGCATCTAAGCCTAAAAGTGCACCAAAGAGAAACACAAGAAGCATCCCAGCCACTGAGAATAACAAGGCCCCAGTGCCTGAGACTGTTGCAGAGGAAGAAGAAGAGAGTGTCCTTCGGAAGCTCAAGCCCAAGATCCCAGACCACAACGATGCTCATCCTGTGGCTGAGGATATGAAGCTAAGGAGAGACTCAGGGCTCAGGAAGTGGAGAGAAGCAGATCCATATGCTTCTAGGAGAAGGACTGTAGTGGACTACAGATTTCACACCAAGGAGCAGCAAGATTTCTATGAGACTGTTTTGCTTGACAAGAAGCCAATCGTTTGTGACATGAGATGGGTCGACTGGACCTACATGAAGGAGAATGAGGAGTACTACCCAGGAGTATTTGACAGCTTTATTGCTTGTGGAGTAGCTGACTTTGTTGGGCAGAAGCTCACAAAGTGGAATGAGGAACTTATCATGTAGTTCTACTCCACGGCACACTTTTATCCAGATGGGAGGATCACATGGATGTCTGAGGGTACAAGGTACCAATCCACAGTTGCTGAGTGGGCACAGATCATTAATGCCCCAGAGGAGCAAGATGATGACTTGGATATCTATGCAAAGAAGAAGATGGACCATAACTCCATGTCAAATATGTACAAGGAAATTCCCAATGAAGCTCTTGACACATTCAAGTTTGGCTCAGTGCATTATCTGCTATCAGGATTGCCTACGATCAACTGGATCCTTAGGCACACCCTTCTGCCCAAGTCTGGAGATCACAAGATGATCAGAGGTCACGCGATCAATTTGCTTCATGTTTTTGACGTGCCTCAAAAATTCAAAGTTATGAGCCTTATAGTGGAAACGATCAAAAGGACTACGGCAGATCAGAAGAGGAGCTGTGGATATGCCCCTCAGATTCAGGAGCTCATCAACTCCAAGATGGGCACGGCGTATATTTGTTGGATAAGGAACACCTGCCCATCCGTCCAGATTTCGAGGACAATGAAGTTGTTATGACTGAGAACGAGTCATCATCTGCCCAAGCATTTGCAAAGAAGGAGAAGGCGAAGAAGGAGAAAGCTGCCAGGATGCCTACTCAAGCGGAGGCATCTGAGTACTTCTTGAAGACCAAACAAGAGCAGCTCGGTTACTTGATTGCATCCACGCTGAGAATTGAGCAAAGTCTGGCCACTCTCACTAAGAATCAGCAGAGCCTAGAGAGAATCATGGAACAGAAGTTCTATGACTTGGATGTCAAGGTAACGGAAGTTCAGTCTGCAGTGGAGCAGCTCCAGGAGGACATGAATGAGAGGAGAGGCAGGACCATGACTCATGCGTTTGCGAGGGTGCCACGAGGTCCGAGGTCGTCTGCACTGCCAGTTGCTGACACCAGAGCCACCACCTCAGCACCAGCTACAGCCTCAGCTCCAGCATCTACTTCAGCTCCAACTCCAGTGACTACTTCAACATCTACAGAAGCCTTCATCCTTGGAGTGATCCGGACTCCACCACCACCTGAAGATCAAGCCTGAGCGTCGATCTAGTGCTATGCATTTTCTAGGAACTTTTTGGTAACTTGTTGCCAAAGGGGGAGAAGATGTATAGATCATAGGCTTCGAGAGAGAGAGTGTTGCTTTTCTCTCTTGTTTTATTTGGTGGTTTCTTCGAACTTTGTTTGCTTGTGTGTGAGATACTAAGTCCTTATGCTTGTGAGACATCGATGATCATGTGTTTGATCATAAGCTACACTTAATGTTTGCTTGATGCTTGCTTAAATACTATCATTCTATCTATCGTTTGTGATCATTCACTATTCTTGGTGATGAGTGCATGTATTTCATTCTTATCATTTTGAGCGCTCCACCAAGATGTATGTGACATGAAAGAGTAACCCATGACTCTAATTCTTTGTGCATTTGCAGTCCAAAGCAAATTTTAAATATGCACAAATTTAGGGGGAGCTCTTACTTATCACATACTTCTCAAAGCGACGATATATTTCATGCTTATTATCATTTGTCAAAGCTTTGATCTATATGTTGTCATCAATTACCAAAAAGGGGGAGATTGAAAGTGCAACTATCCCTAGGTGGTTTTGGTAATTCATAACAACATATAGCTCATTGAGCTAATACTATTCCAAGATGATTATTTCAGGAAAGCTCAATGATTGGCATGGCATGGATATGAAAGTGGAACCCTCAAAATGCTAAGGACAAAGGATTGACTCAAGCTCAAAAGCTCAAGACTCTTCATTTCATATTTTAGTGATCCAAGATCACATTGAGTCTTTAGGAAAAGCCAATACTATTAAGGAGGGATGAGGTGTTGCTTAATGAGCCTCTTGCTTCATGTGCTTAGTGATATGCTCCAAAACCCTCAACCACTTTCCCATATCCACATATGACCTAAACTCTAAGCCAAACTCGGTCCTACCGATTCTTCCTATCCGGCGCCACCGAGTTTCACTTGTCATTAGCCACTGCCAAACCCTAGCAATTCGGTTCTACCGATAAGGATCTCGGTCCCACCGAGATGGGGTTGCAAACCCTCTGTTTCCCTTTCGTAACTTTTCGGTCCCACCGAAAGAGCGAATCGGTCCCACCGAGATTGCAATGTAAACTCAGTGTTTCCCCTTTGTAACTTTTCGGTCTCACCGAGTTCCACTCGGTCTCACCGAAAGAGCAAATCGGTCCCACCGAGTTTGCCTGACCAACTCTCTGGTTAGCTAATTACCAAATTCGGTCTCACCGAGTTTGTGTAATCGGTCTCACCGAGATTACGTTATGCCCAAAACCCTAACCGAATCGGTCCTACCGAGTTGCATGTCAGTCCCACCGAAATTCCTAACGGTCACTAGGTTTACTATTTCGGTCAGACCGAGTTTATTGATTCGGTCCCACCGAGATTGGAAAACTGTGTAACGGTTGGATTTTGTGTGGAGGCTATATATACCCCTCCACCTCTTTCTCATTCAGTGAGAGAGCCATCAGAACACACACATCATTCCAACTCATTTGTTCTGAGAGAGAACCACCTACTCAAGTGTTGAGATCAAGACATTCCATTCCTACCATATGAATCTTGATCTCTAGCCTTCCCAAGTTGCTTTCCACTCAAATCTTCTTTCCACCAAATCCAAATCCTATGAGAGAGAGTTGAGTGTTGGGGAGACTATCATTTGAAGCACAAGAGCAAGGAGTTCATTACCTACACACCATTTGTTACTTCTTGGAGAGTGGTGTCTCCTAGATTGGCTAGGTGTCACTTGGGAGCCTCCGACAAGATTGTGGAGTTGAACCAAGGAGTTTGTAAGGGCAAGGAGATCGCCTACTTCGTGAAGATCTACCGCTAGTGAGGCAAGTCCTTTGTGGGCGATGGCCATGGTGGGATAGACAAGGTTGCTTCTTCGTGGACCCTTTGTGGGTGGTTGCTTCTTCGTGGACCCTTCGTGGGTGGAGCCCTTCGTGGACTCGCGCAACCGTTGCCCTTGGGTGGAGCCCTGTGTGGACTCGCGCAACCGTTACCCTTCGTGGGTTGAAGTCTCCATCAACGTGGATGTAGGATAGCACCACCTATCCGAACCACGGGAAAAACATCCGTGTCTCCAATAGCGTTTGAATTCTCCAAACCCTTCCCTTTATATTCTTGTAAGTTGCATGCTTTACTTTCCGCTGCCAATATACTCTTTGCATGCTTGCTTGAATTGTGTGATGATTGCTTGACTTATCCTAAAATAGCTAAAATCTGCCAAGAACTAAAATTGGGAAAAGGTTAAGTTTTTATTTGGTCAAGTAGTCTAATCACCCCCCCCCCTCTAGACATACTTTCGATCCTACATGTATACAAAGTTTATGAGAAACTTGTATTTCCAAAGAAGTGAGTGGGAGCGCTATAGAATTTCTGATGAGTATATGTTGTTGACATATTGTTGATCAGAAATGATGTAGAATTTCTGGAAAGCATGCAAAGTTATTTGAAAAGTGTTTTTCAATGGAAAACCTGGATTAGGCTACTTGAGTATTGAGCATTAAGATCTATAAGGATAGATCAAAACGCTTAATAGTACTTTCAAATGAATACATACCGTGACAAGATTTTGAAGGAGTTCAAAATGGATCGGCAAAGAAGGAGTTCTTGGCTGTATTATAAGGTGTGAACATTGAGTAAGACTCGAAACCTGACCGCGGCAGAATAGAGAGAAAGGACGAAGGTCGTCCCCTATGCTTTAGACGTAGGCTCTACAGTATGCTATGCTGTGTACCGCACCTGAAGTGTGCCTTGCCATGAATCAGTCAAGGGGTACAAGAGTGATCCAAGAATGGATCACAGGACAGCGGTCAAAGTTATCCTTAGTAACTAGTGGACTAAGGAATTTTCTCGATTATGGAGGTGGTAAAAGAGTTCGTCGTAAAGGGTTACACCCATCTAGGGCTGCCGCCCCTCTAGGGGTGGGAACCCTAGAGGGGGCGCACCCTCCTCCCCTCCTCCTATAAATAGTTGAGGTTTGGGGCTGCCCAACACAAGACGATTTGATCTCTCCCTGGCGCAGCCCTACCTCTCTCCTCCTCGTCTCTTGCGGTGCTTGGCGAAGCCCTGCTGGAGTACCACGCTCCTCCACCACCACCACGCCGTTGTGCTGCTGCTGGAAGGAGTCTTCCTCAACCTCTCCCTCTCTCCTTGCTGGATCAAGGCACGGGAGACGTCACCGGGCTGTACGTGTGTTGAACGCGGAGGTGCCGTCCGTTCGGCACTAGGATCTCCGGTGATTTGGATCACGACGAGTACGACTCCTTCAACCCCGTTCTCTTGAACGCTTCCGCATAGCGATCTACAAGGGTATGTAGATGCACTCTCCTTCCCCTCGTTGCTGGTTTCTCCATAGATAGATCTTGGTGACACGTAGGAAAATTTTGAATTTCTGCTACGTTCCCCAACACCCGCGAGCGGCGGCGTCCGGAGGCGACGGCGGCGGGCTCGGCTAGGGTTACGGTTGCGGCGCGGCGGCTTGGGGCTAATGGGCTCGGGCGGCGCCTTATAAAGGCCGGCCCGAAGAGTCCTGGCCGAAACCGGCCCTAAGTCGGTTGCGCGTTTTTTAAATAATTACGCGCAGAAAAACAAATAAAAAAATACTAAACGGACTCCAAAAATCCCGAAATAAATTTTCCCTGACTTCTAAAATCAAGCCGAACGGGATGAACATTTATTTGGGGCCTAAATGCAATTTTGAAAAACGCGCATTTTTTCCTAAATTCAAATAGAATAGCAAATAAATCCAAAATAAAATCTTATTTGATTTTTTTATTAAATCCTCAATATTTCTTTATTTTGGGAAAGTCATTTTATTCCCTCTCTCATTTTTTATAATTGAAATAATTGAAGATAAAATAAATAAAATCAACTAATCCTATTTTCAATATTTGAGAAAACTCGAATATGAAAATAACGAAATCCCCAACTCTCTCTGAGGGTCCTTGAGTTGCGTAGAATTTCTAGGATCAAACCAAAAGCAAATAAAATATGATATGCAATAATGATCTAATGTATAACATTCCAAATTGAAAATTTGGGATGTTACAGTATTTGTGAGGATGTGTCTGTTGTGGTTGCAAATGTTACTATTTTAACGGACTTTGTTATTCTTGATATTCCCGAGGACGATAGTATGTCTATTATTCTTGGAAGACCCTTTTTGAATAGTGCAGGGGCTGTTATTGATTGCAACAAAGGCAATTAATTTTTTATGTTAATGGTAATGAGCATACAATACACTTTCCAAGGAAACAACCTCAAATCCACAGTATCAATTCTATTGGAAAAATTTCAACAATCACTATCGGAGGTTTTGAATTTCCTCTTCCTACTATCAAGAAGACATATGATATTCTTATTGTTGGGGACATGCATATCCCCATTGAGGTAACCTAGTGTTATTCGAAATTTATCCGGTTTCATGTTATTCGAAATGAGTTTGTTAACAAGACCTGATCAACCTTGTTAGTGGCTTCCTTTTGATGAGCATGAGATGGATGAAGTTAGAAAGCTCAACTCTTTGTACCCTCTTTTTATTTTCTTTTATTTATATTAAATAAAGTAAAAATAATTTTTTTCTGTCTGTTTTCTGAATTATCCATGCAATAAAAAATACCCCCAAAATAAAAGTTCTCCAAATGCCCTGAAAATTAAATATGATTTTTTCTAGAATATTTGAGAATATCTGGCACTGAGAACACAACACGGGGAGCAGCCACGTGCCAAGGAGGGTGGAGGGCGCGCCCACCCCTGGGCGCGCCCCCTGCCTCGTGGACCCCACGTGGGTCACCTCCACTTATCCTTGCATCCAAACACTTCGTCTTGCTCCAGAAAAAATCACTAGCCAGCTCAAACCCGAGTTCTTGCTCATCTTGCTGCCATTTTCGATCTCCTTTCTCAAAGCTCCTCTCGCAAAACTGCTTTGGGGATTGTTCTTTGGTATGTGACTCCTCTAATGGTCCAATTATTTTTTTGTTCTAGTGCTTTGTTTATTGCAAATTTTTGCTGCTTAGGTGACCCTGTTCTTGAGCTTGCATGTCAAATTTATGTGGTCAAAAGTAGTTTTAATGCATGATATAGCCTCTAGGCACTTGAAGGAGTAGTTGCTATCAATTTTGTTGAGTTTGCTTCACTTTTATTTTAAGTCACTAAAAATTTCAGAAAAATTTCAGAGGAAGAAATATGTTTAGGAAAATGTACCAAGGTGGTTCCTCAAGGAAACAAGGACCCAGGCCCGCAATACGCGAGCCGGACAATGAACTAGCAAGGGAGGCTCAAGTGCGGCCTTGTGAATGGCCGTCAGAGGACTTCATGGTTTGATCAGGAATCAAGGAGGAATTTGACGCATATGTGCGTAACGCTGATCTTGAGAGCTTCGAGGCAGATAAGTGCCGTCAGTACTACTACCTCACTGATTCCTTTGTGAGAATGTTTGAATTTACATCATCACGCAATTCTCAAACTATCTTGTTTGATATTTATGATAAATCTTATACCATGGACTGAGAAGATTTTAATACTGCTTGTAAACTCCCACAGTGGGGTAATGTTCGTGAACCCCGTAAATCTGAATATAAGGATTTTCTTGCTAGTATCACTGTGGGGGAATCTAGGGAAATCACGCAAGCTACCATAGGGAGCATACATTTTCCTGCTATACATTATTTTTGCTCTCTTTATAGGTAGATGCATAAATGGTAAGGATGAGGCATGCCACATCTGTGTTCCAGATCTTAGTGTTCTCAATAGTGCTGTATTAGGAGATAGACAATATAACTTGGGGGCCATTGTTGCACGTAGGTTGCATAATAACAAAATTAATGGAGATTTCTTTGGTGGAATTTATGCAACCCGTTTAGCTGATTTTCTTGAGATACCCATACGTGGATATGATATTGAGTTGCCTCCTGCTTATTTAGATTATGATGCTATGGTTCGTCATTAGTTCGTTGAGAGGAACAATCAGTCCCTCCAGTACCGACTAATCTTCGACACACGATGCTCCTATCACGTCGCTCTCCCTGCTCCTGCTTTCTTTGACTTTCAGGCAAAAAGGAGATATGTTATAACCAGGGAGGAGGCGGACGAGTACGAGAGGAGGACGGAGGCAGCCCGCCTCCAAGCTGCAGCTCTTCAGGCAGTAGCTGATGCATCTCAGTATGACCCCAGCTTCAACTTCGGATACCCACCAGGCCATCCAAGGGCATAGACCAACTTAGGCCAAAAGCCTAATCTTGGGGGAGTACGTATCTCTCACTGACATTACATTCATGTTCACACACTCATGCTAGTTGTCGGTGCTCATACTTTTCATTGTATCATCCATGCTAGTTTATTTTCATTTTCTCGCTTTCTTCTTGTGTGTTTAAAAAACCTTAGGAAAAACCAAGAAAATAGTTGTAGCTTTTAGTTAGTTTACTTTTCATGCCTGTAGTAGTAGTAGTTAAAAAGAAAACCCCAGAAGATTTCATGTTCTTCTTTTGCTTGTTGGGAGCTTTCCCGTGTAAATAGTTTTGTTTTATTTCTTTCCTTTGGGGGTCGAGAGGATAAGACCATAATGAAAATGGTGAGTGGCTCTCATATGCATTATTGTTGATATAACAAAGAGCCCATATTACCTTGTCTTCTCCCTTGAATTGAATGCTTGCAGATTCCAGCTTAGTCTAATGCATGTGCACTATTATTATTTTCCACACTATTTGGTCATGCAAGTGAAAGGCAATAATGATGATTATATGATGAACTAATTGAGATGAGAAAAGCTGGTATGAACTCGACCTCTCTTGTTTTTGTAAATATGATTAGTCCATCGTTCCAAATTCATCCTATTATGAATGAAACATGTTTGCAATGAAAATTAAAGATTATAGTTTCTTATGCCATGCTTAATTAGCTAGGAGTTTATAATGGTTTACCTTGCGTGCCAACATGCTATTAAAATGGTTGTGATGTGGTATGATGGGGTGGTATCCTCCTTTGAACGATTCGAGTGGATTGACTTGGCACATGTTCACGCATGTAGTTGGAACAAAATCAACATAGCCTCCACGATATTTATGTTCATGGTGAATTATATCCTACTCATGCTTGCATTCAGTGTTGATTAATTTTAATGCATGTTCATGACTGTTGTCGCTCTCTAGTTGGTCGCTTCCTAGTCTCTTTCTAGCCTTCACCTGTACTAAGCGGGAATACTGCTTGTGCATCCAATTCCATAAACCCCAAAGTTATTCCATATGAGTCCACCATACCTTCCTATATACTGTATCTACTTGTCGTTCCAAGTAAATTTGTATGTCCAAACTCTAAACCTTCAAATAAACATTCTGTTTTGTATGCTCGAATAGCTCATGTATCAACTAGGGCTGTCTGTATCTTCCATGCTAGGCTGGTTATTCTCAAGAGGAGTGGACTTCGCTCCTCAATCACGAGAAAATGGCTGGTCACCGGGATGCCCAGTCCCATGCTCAAATCAAATCAAAATAATTGCAAACAAAACTCCCCCATGATTGTTGTTAGTTGGAGGCACCCGTTGTTTCGGGCAAGCCATGGATTGATGCTTGTTGGTGGTGGGGGAGTATAAACTTTACCATTCTGCTTGGGAACCGCCTATAATGTGTGTAGCATGGAAGATATCGAGATCTCTCGGTTGTTATGTTGACAATGGAAGTATACCGCTCAAAATATTATTCATCTCTATTTCTCATCTCTATTTCAAAATAGAGCTCTGGTACCTCTACAAATCCATGCTTCCCTCTGCGAAGGGCTTATCCATTTACTTTTATGTTGAGTCATCATCCTCTTATTAAAAAGCGGCAGTTGGAGAGCACCGCTGTTATTTGCTTGTATTATTGTTAGTTTACATTGAGTATGACTTGACTGGATCTCTTTTACCATGAATTACAATGTTTAGTCAGTCCTTGATCTTTAAAGGTGCTCTGCATTTATGTTTTGCGGTCTCAGAAAGGGCTAGCGAGATACCATCTTGTTATATTCATATTATGGTTGTTTTGAGAAAGTGCTGTCATCTGAGATTTATTATTGTTGCTCGCAAGTTGATTATGCCATTGATATGAGTAAACATGAGACCTAAGTGTTATTGTGAATATGGTTAGTCCATAATCTTTGCTGAAAACTTGAATGCTGGCTTTACATATTTGCAACAACAAGAGCAAACAGAGTTTGTAAAAGTTTTTCTTTATCACTTTCAGTTTATCAACTGAATTTCTTGAGGACAAGCAAAGGTTTAATTTTGGGGGAGTTGATACGTCTCCGTCGTATCTACTTTTCCAAATACTTTTGCCCTTATTTTGGACTCTAACTTGCATGATTTGAATGGAACTAACCCGGAATGACACTGTTTTCAGCAGAATTGCCATGGTGTTATTTTTGTGCAGAAATAAAAGTTCTCGGAATGACCTGAAAATCGACGGAGATTATTTTTGGAATATATAAAAAATGTTGGAAGAAGAATCCACATCAGGGGGCCCACACCCTGTCCACGAGGGTGGGGGGCGCGCCCCCCTGCCTCGTGCGCCCCGTGATGCTCCACCGACGTCCACCTTGACTCCATATATTCACTTTCGGGGAGAAAAAAATCAAAGAGAAGGATTCATCGTGTTTTACGATACGGAGCCGCCGCCAAGCCCTAAACTCTCTTGGGAGGGCTGATCTGGAGTCCGTTCGGGGCTCCGTAGAGGGGAATCCGTCGCCATCGTCATCATCAACCTTCCTCCATCACCAATTTCATGATACTCACCGCCATGCGTGAGTAATTCCATCATAGGCTTGCTAGACAGTGATGGGTGGGATGAGATTTATCATGTAATCGAGTTAGTTTTGTTAGGGTTTTATCCCTAGTATCCATTATGTTCTGAGATTGATGTTGCTATGACTTTGCTATGTTTAATGCTGGTCACTAGGGCCCGAGTGCCATGATTTCAGATCTGAACCTATTATGTTTTCATGAATATATGTGAGTTCTTGATCCTATCTTGCAAGTCTATAGTCACCTATTATGTGTTATGATCTGTTGACCCCGAAGTGACAATAATCGGGATACTTACCGGTGATGACCGTAGTTTGAGGAGTTCATTAATTCACTATGTGTTGATGCTTTGGTCCAGTACTCTATTAAAAGGAGGCCTTAATATCCCTTAGTTTCCAATAGGACCCCGCTGCCATGGGAGTGTAGGACAAAAGATGCGAAAGGATCGATATAGTTGACTAGAGGGGGGTGAATAGGCAACTAACAATTTTTAGCTTTCTTTACCAAATTAAACTTTGCATCAAAGTAGGTTGTCTAGATGTGCAACTAGGTGAGCAACCTATATGATGCAACAACAAGCACACAAGCAAGCAAGGGAAGTAACACAAATAAGCTTGCACAAGTAAAGGTACGAGATAACCTAGAGTGGAGCCGGTGAAGACGAGGATGTGTTACCGAAGTTTTTTCCTTTTGAGGGGAAGTACGTCTCTGTTGGAGCAGTGTGGAGGCACAATGCTCCCCAAGAAGCCACTAGGGCCATCGTATTCTCCTCACGCCCTCACACAATGCGAGATGCCGTGATTCCACTATTGGTGCCCTTGGAGGTGGCGACCGGACCTTTACAAACAAGGTTGGGGCAATCTCCCCAATTTAATAGGGGGCTGCCAACAACACCACGAAGCTTCACCACAATGGACTATGGCTCCATGGTGA
Organism: Triticum urartu; assembly: GCF_056163025.1. Classification (NCBI taxonomy): domain Eukaryota; kingdom Viridiplantae; phylum Streptophyta; class Magnoliopsida; order Poales; family Poaceae; genus Triticum; species Triticum urartu. The sequence goes on from NC_141875.1 coordinate 565,558,456, forward strand.
CCTCAACCGTCTAGGGTGCTCAAACACCTAAGAGTAACAAGATCCGCTAGGGATTAGTGGGGGAATCAAATTTCTCTTGGTGGAAGTGTAGATCGGGGCCTTCTCAACCAATCCCGAGCAAATCAATAAGTTTGATTGGCTAGGGAGAGAGATCGGGCGAAAATGGAGCTTAGAGCATTAATGGAGCTTTGGGGGAAGAGATAAGTCAACTTTGGGGAAGAAGACCCCCTTATATAGTGGGGGAAACAATCGAACCGTTACCCCCTGAACAACCCCGCGGAGGGCGGTACTACCACTGGGACTGCGGTACTACCGCTCCCCCACGCGGTACTGCCGATCGGACCCCTGCGCTGTACTACCGCGGTGGTAGGGCGGTACTACCGCTCTCGAGCGGCACTACCGCATCTACTACCGCTGCTTAGTGCCGCACAATCCGACACGAGAGGCGACCCCCTCGAATCAATGCGGTAGGAGCCCGGTGCCGCAGCGGTACTATGGCTGAGGACCCATAGGCGGTACTACCGCTGCCGAGCGGTACTGCTGCCTGTGGCTCTTGAGCGGTACTACCGCTGGGGGCCGCGGTACTACCGCTGGGACCCAAAACAAGCACAGGGAAGGGGAATGAGCTCTCCATTGAAGCGGAAAGGCTCAAAGGGTGTGAAAGGCATGTGTACGTATTGATTCCACCCTAGCCTTACCAAAACAGACCCCCTCTTGATAGTACAGTGCCTCCTACGAAACTAGTCCACCAAAATAGAAACGAAAGAGCTACACCATCTTGAATAACACTCCGAGGGGAAAGAAATCATCTCATGCCAAAGGATGAAACTCTGAAATGCTCAAAGCACATGATTAGTCCGCAAACATGTTGCATCAATCACCAAAGCTACATCGAGAGAGATATGGCTTAACAAGATGTCATGCAAGTTCTTTTCCATAAGCACGTATGACTATATTCGGAATACATGCCTACATTACATTGATGAACTGGAGCTAGTTATGTGTCACCCTATGTTATAACTGTAGCTTGATTGATCGCATCCAACATAATTATCCATCACTGATCCAATGCCTACGAGCTTTTCATATATTGTTCTTCGCTTATTTACTTTTCATGCTCCTGCTTTCTTTGACTTTCAGGCAAAACATGAGATATGTTATAATCAGGGAGGAGGCGGATGAGTACGAGAGGAGGACGGAGGCCTCCAAGCTGCAACTCTTCAGGCAGTAGTTGATGCATCTCAGTATGACCCCAGCTTCAACTTCGGATACCCACCAGTCCATCCATGGGCATAGACCAACTTAGGCCAAAAGCCTAAGCTTGGGGGAGTACATATCTCTCGCCGACATTACATTCATGTTCACACACTCATGCCAGTTGCCGGTGCTCATACTTTTTCATTGTATCATCCATGCTAGTTTATTTTCATTTTCTCACTTTCTTCCTGTGTGTTTGAAAAACCCTTAGGAAAACCAAAAAAATAGTTGTAGCTTTTAGTTAGTTTACTTTTCATGCCTGTAGTAGTAGTAATTAAAAAGAAAACCCAAAAAGATTTAATGTTCTTATTTTGCTTGTTGGGAGCTTTCCCATGTAAATAGTTTTGTTTTATTTCTTTCCTTTGGGGGTCGAGAGGAGAAGACCATAATGAAAATGTTGAGTGGCTCTCATATGCATTATTGTTGATCTAACAAAGAGGCCATATTACCTTGTCTTCTCCCTTGAATTGAATGCTTGCAGATACCAGCTTAGTCCAATGCATGTGCACTATTATTATTTTCCACACTATTCGGCCGTGCAAGTGAAAGGCAACAATGATGATTATATGATGAACTGATTGAGATGAGAAAAGCTGGTATGAACTCGACCTCTCTTGTTTTTGTAAATATGATTAGTCCATCGTTCCTGATTCAGCCTATTATGGATGAAACATGTTTGCAATGACAATTAGAGATTATTGTTGCTTATGCCACGCTTAATTAGCTAGGAGTTTATAATGGTTTACCTTGCATGCTAACATGCTATTAAAATGGTTGTGATGTGGTATGATGGGGTGGTATCCTCCTTTGAACGATTCGAGTGGCTCGACTTGGCACATGTTCACGCATGTAGTTGCAACAAAATCAACATAGCCTCCACGATATTTATGTTCATGGTGAACTATATCTGTCGGTGTCAAAACCGGCGGATCTCGGGTAGGGGGGTCCCGAACTGTGCGTCTAAGGCGGATGGTAACAGGAGGCGGGGGACACGATGTTTACCCAGGTTCGGGCCCTCTTGATGGAGGTAATACCCTATGTCCTGCTTGATTGATCTTGATGATATGAGTATTACAAGAGTTGATCTACCACGAGATCGTAGAGGCTAAATCCTAGAAGCTTGCCTATGGTATGATTGTTGTTGTCCTATGGACTAAACCCTCCGGTTTATATAGACACCGGAGGGGGCTAGGGTTACACAGAGTCGGTTACAAGGAAGGAGATCTACATATATGTATTGCTAAGCTTGCCTTCCACGCCAAGGAGAGTCCCATCCGGTCACGGGACGAAGTCTTCAATCTTGTATCTTCATAGTCCAACAGTCCGGCCAAAGTATATAGTCCGGCTATCCAGAGACCCCCTAATCCAGGACTCCCTCAGTAGCCCCTGAACCAGGCTTCAATGACGATGAGTCTGGCGCGCAGATTTGTCTTCGGCATTGCAAGGCGGGTTCTTCTTCCGAATACTCCATAGAAGATTTTGAACACAAGAACAATGTCCGGCTCTGCAAAACAAGTTCCACATACCACCGTAGAGAGAATAATATTTCCACAAATCTAATCTGCTGACACGTTCAGCAACATGACATCATGTCATGGCCCGGTCATTATTCGAACCGTTTTTCTCAACCAGCACTACACATATCGCGAGGCGGTTTTCTTGACACGTCTTGTCGAAGCAGAGATCGTGTCTCCCTTATTACGGGATTCTCACAATACGGACATGGGTAACCCAATCATGCCCGCTGTTATGACTCCTCGATCTTAGGCAAGTCCCAAACGGCCACGAGGAGGACGCTTGATATTCACCCTCTTTATAAAGAGGCCAAGGCCTGTCCTTTTTCCCCTCTTGTGCTCAATCGAATCCTTCCCCCGCCTCGAGTTCCAACACCCAAGGCTCAGGTCAGGCACTTCGGACCTTCAACCATGTCCGGATCCAACCTTCAAGGTCGGTGGATGCCTTCCTCTATCACAAAGGAAGACATCAAGAAGCTAAGAGAGGCCAGGTATTTGACCGGTGAAATCTCGCACAGGCTGCCTGCTCGAGGGCAGGTCATTCCCACTCCCGAACCTGGCGAGAGTGTTGTATTCATCTCTCACTTCCTCCGAGGGCTAGGCCTCGCTCTGGATCCCTTTGTTAGGGGGCTCATGTTCTATTATGGGCTGGATTTCTATGACCTGGCCCCGGATTCCCTCCTTCACATCTCGTCGTTCATCGTCGTGTGTGAGGCCTTCCTCCGCATTACCCCCCACTTCGGCATGTGGCTCAAGACTTTCAATGTGAAGCCGAAGATGATCGAGGGGCGACACGCAGAGTGCGGAGGTGCCGTAATAAGCAAAGGCACCGATGTTCCATGGCCAAAAGGTTCCTTCTCAGAGGTGTCTAGTTTATGGCAACGGGAGTGGTTTTATATCACAGCTCCCCGGAGTACCAAGTGGGTTGCTGCCCCTGCCTTTCGCTCGGGACCCCCACCACAACTGACGTCATGGATCAACAAGGAGCTAGACTGGGGGCCAGTAAATGATGTGCCGATATTGCAGAGTCACATCCGAGATCTCCTTGAGAGAGATGTCAGCCTAGTCACGGTAATGCAAGTCATGCTAGTTCGTCGAGTCCCGCCTTGCAAATGTCGACCCCTCCGTATGTGGGAATTCAACCCGGAAGGACCGCGAACTATTCAGCACTTCCTCGGCATGACACTCGAAGAGATGTACAAATTGTTCTTCGGACCACAAATAAAGTGTCCGAACACCACCGAGGATGCGGGTCTGAGCTGTAATCGCCCAGATACCCAAGTAAGTAATCCCGTGGCCGAACATGTTGTCTTTTTATTTATCACAACATCATTCTGAAAAGTCGCTCTTTGACCAGGACTAGGTAACAAAGGCGAAGATGATCAGGTGTTCGCCCCCCTTCCCTAAGGCTCGGCCGATCCAGTGCTAGCCAGAACGCTCGAGCCGGCGCCTTATCAGGCGCCCTCAGGGGAAGATAAAGGGGGGGAATAAAGAGGCTGAAAGCAGGCCTCACTCATTATTCATCCAAACCGGGGGAATTAGCGCCTCCATGAAGGAGGATAACCAGGGAGAAGAATCTGAAATTCCCTCTCCCCAAGGAAGGAAGAGGACCACCTCTGAAGACCCGGAAACAAGGGTTTCCAAACGGGGTAAGAAATCTTCGCCAGGGGGTCCTGCCTCGGAGGGTACTCTTGCCGCACAGTGCCCGCAAGGGGATCAGCCCTGTACCGAGCTGTAAGTAAACAAAACGTACTTAATAGTAAAAATATCCTACATTACTTCTGAAGACAATAACCGAAGCATATATCTTGTAGTTCGGATTGTACCCCTTCTCGACAGAGTTCGTCTTCGGGGGATCTTCTTCCGGTGATGATGGACAGCGAAACACCTCCCCATGCCACCCCGCCTCATGAGGCGGGCGACCCTGAAGTGTCATCGTGGAGGGTTTCTCCTGATCCGCCAAGGCCAGATGGTAATCCTTCGGCCACCCGAAGTCCTCAGTATTCGGCTCCTAAAGAGAGCAACAGAAAGAGTACGGAACCGTCCGGTGTGCGATCGGACACACTGAAGGATCTTCTGGAGCAAGCGGCCATCTCAGAAGCGCATTGTACGCTAATGGGTATGGTGATTGAGAAGATTTCATCCGCCGAAAGCAGGTTGCACGAAGCTTTTATGAGTCTGCTGAAAGGCTTTGAGGTACGTGAAATAGTGTATGTTTTTGACAGTACCGCACACGTTAGGTGTGCCCTATGCAGATAGTAGCCCCTGAGACTCTGGTTGCCGTCGAGAACGGCGGCAAACAGAGGATCATAGTCCCAAGTAATAATCAGGCCGCCTTCTTGTGCAGGTGGCTGAAGGTCCGGTGGCTAGCCGGACTGGTGAGTTTGCCGAGCTGAAGCGGCAATTTGATGCGGCAGATGCCGACATCGTGCTTGTAAACAAGCGGCTCGACGAGGCACAGGGTATGTGATTTCTCCGCTGATCAACACATAGTAAGAGGAGCATGATGCTAGTATCTTTAATATGTTGTGAGTGCAGATGGAGCTGCCGTCGTGGAGACCCTTCGAGCGGAACTTGCCCGAGCCAAGGAACAAGCCAGGAATAGTGATGCGGCCACTCTAAAGGCGGTCGAAGAGCTGAGGGCCGAACAGGCTGCGCATTGCCGAAGCAAGGAAAAAATAGCCAAGATGGCCGTTGAGTTGAAAGATGCCGCCGACCGTTCCTAGCTTCTTGAAAAAGAAAGCCGAGCGAAGGCGGCGGACCTGGAGAAGGCATGGTAGCAGCCAAGGAAGCCCGCTCTAAAATCAGAGCGGTGAAGGAGGAGCTGCGTCAAGCTGGAGATATCGCGACTGGGAAGCCCTTTTTGTTGCAGACGAAGTTCAGAGATCCGAAGTATGCCCCTCTTGATCAACTATGGAGTTCTGCAGACGCATACGTGGATTTGGCAGCCAGCGCTGCTGATGCGGCCAAGTACTTCAAGGATCAAAAAGATCGTGAAGTGGAAAGGCTATTCTGGTCACAGTTCCATGTTCCAGTGCATCCGCTGCTGTTATATGAGTGAATGGCCGAGTGGGCCGAGCTCCATGGGTTGTCCGGGCTTGCCATGAGGTCTATTGTGGATCATTTGTGGCCGGAAGGGCCAAAGCCCAATAGTTATTTTAGTTTAGTGCAACAGTTCCTTAGTGTTGTGCCGCACATCAACGCTATGAAGAGGTCGGCGTGCATAGAGGGTGCGCGTATGGCACTTGCCCATGTCAAGACATACTAGGCAGAGATGGAGGCCACCGCTATTGCAACCCAGAGTTCGGCCATAGGCCGAGTATCTGCCGAGCACTACTTTGAAGAAGTCCTTGAAGGCGCTCGTTCAATAGAGGCTCAGTGCTTGCTACCTCTTTTAGCACTGCGGTTGGTTTTCCCCGAAGAGGAAGGGATGATGCAGCAAAGTAGCGTAAGTATTTCCCTCAGTATTTGAGAACCAAGGTATCAATCCAGTAGGAGGCTACGCGTGAGTCCCTCGCACCTGCATAAAACAAATAAATCCTTGCAACCAACGCAAATAGGGGTTGTCAATCCCTATAGGGCCACTTACGAGAGTGAGATCTGATAGATATGATAAGATAATATTTTTGGTATTTTTTATGATAAAGATGCAAAGTAAAATTATAATACTTCAAGCATACTAACTAAGCAATTATGTCTTCTCAAAATAACATGGCCAAAGAAAGTTCATCCCTACAAAATCATATGGTTTAGTCATGTTTCATTTTTGTCACACAAGAATGATATCATCATGCACAACCCTGATGACAAGCCAAGAAATTATTTCATACTTTAGTAATCTCAAACCTATAAACTTTCACGCAATATATGAGCGCGAGCCATGGACATAGCACTATAGGTGGAATAGAATATAATGAGGGGGTTATGTGGAGAAGACAAAAAAGGAGGAAGTCTCACATCAACGAGGCTAATCAATGGGATATGGAGATGCCCACTGATTGATGTTAATGTAAGGAGTAGGGATTGCCATGCAGTGGATGCACTAGAGCTATAAATGTATGAAAGTTCAACAAAAGAAACTAGTGGGTGTGCATCCAACTGTTGGGGAACGTAGTAATTTCAAAAATTTCCTACGCACACGCAAGATCATGGTGATGCATAGCAACGAGAGGGGAGAGTGTTGTCTACGTACCCTCGTATACCGATAGCGGAAGCGTTATAACAACGCGGTTGATGTAGTCGTACGTCTTCACGATCCGACCGATCAGGTACCGAACGCACGGCACCTCCGAGTTCAGCACACGTTCAGCCCGATGACGTCCCTCGAACTCCGATCCAGCCGAGTGTTGAGAGAGAGTTTCGTCAGCACGACGGCATGGTGACGATGTTGATGTTCTACGGATGCAGGGCTTCGCCTAAGCACCGCTACAGTATTATCGAGGTGAAATATGGTGAAGGGGGGCACCGCACACGGCTAAGAGATCCAAGGGATCAATTGTTGTGTCTATGGGGTGCCCCCTGCCCCCGTATATAAAGGAGGGGAGGAGGAGAGGGCCGGCCAAGGGGAGAGGCGCGCCCAAGGGGGGCAATCCTACTCCAAGTAGGATTCCCCCTTCTTTCCTAGTCCAAGTAGGAGAGGGGAGGAAGGGAAGGAGAAGGAGAAGGAAGGAAAGGGAGGAAAAGGACGAAAGGGGGGCTGGCCCCCTAGTCCAATTCGGTTTGGGCTAGGGGGCGCGCGCCCTGCCTCCTTTCTTCCACCACTTGGCACATGACGTCCATTGCTTCTTCCTCGTATTCCCGTAACTCCCCGATACCCCCGAAAATACCCGAATCACTCGGAACCTTTCCAATGTCCGAATATAGTCGTCCAATATATCGATCTTTATGTCTCGACCATTTCAAGACTCCTCGTCATGTCCCCGATCTCATCCAGGACTCAGAACTTCTTCGGTACATCAAAACTCATAAACTCATAATATAACTGTCATGGAAACTTTAAGCGTGCGGACCCTACGGGTTCAAGAACTATGTAGACATGACCGACACACGTCTCCGGTCAATAACCAATAGCGAAACCTGGATGCTCATATTGGCTCCCACTTATTCTACGAAGATCTTTATCGGTCAGACCGCATAACAACATACGTTGTTCCCTTTGTCATCGGTATGTTACTTGCCCGAGATTCGATCGTCGGTATCTCAATACCTAGTTCAATCTCGTTACCGGCAAGTCTCTTTACTCGTTCCGTAATACATCATCCCGCAACTAACTTATTAGTTGCAATGCTTGCAAGGCTTAAGTGATGTGCATTACCGAGAGGGCCCAGAGATACCTCTCCGACAATCGGAGTGACAAATCCTAATCTCGAAATACGCCAACCCAACAAGTACCTTTGGAGACACCTGTAGAGCACCTTTATAATCACCCAGTTACGTTGTGACGTTTGGTAGCACACAAAGTGTTCCTCCGGTAAACGGGAGTTGCATAATCTCATAGTCATAGGAACGTGTATAAGTCATGAACAATAGCAACATACTAAGCGATCAAGTGCTAAGCTAACGGAATGGGTCAAGTCAATGACATCATTCTCCTAATGATGTGATCCCGTTAATCAAATGACAACTCATGTCTATGGCTAGGAAACATAACCATCTTTGATCAACGAGCTAGTCAAGTAGAGGCATACTAGTGACACTCTGTTTGTCTATGTATTCACACATGTATTATGTTTCCGGTTAATACAATTCTAGCATGAATAATAAACATTTATCATGAAATAAGGAAATAAATAATAACTTTATTATTGCCTCTAGGGCATATTTCCTTCAGTCTCCCACTTGCACTAGAGTCAATAATCTAGATCACATCACCATGTGATTGACATCGATAGTTCACATCATCATGTGATTAACACCCATAGTTCACATCGCCATGTGACCAACACCCAAAGGGTTTACTAGAGTCAATAATCTAGTTCACATCACTATGTGATTAATACCCAAAGAGTACTAAGGTGTGATCATGTTTTGCTTGTGAAAGAAGTTTAGTCAACGGGTCTGCCATATTCAGATCCGTATGTATTTTGCAAATTTCTATGTCTACAATGCTCTGCACGGAGCTACTTTAGCTAATTGCTCCCACTTTCAATATGTATCCAGATGAAGACTTAGAGTTATCTGGATCAGTGCCAAAACTTGTATCGACGTAACCCTTTTACGACGAACCTTTTGTCACCTCCATAATCGAGAAACATATCCTTATTCCACTAAGGATAATTTTGACCGCTGTCCAGTGATCTACTCCTAGATCACTATTGTATTCCCTTGCCAAAATCAGTGTAGGGTATACAATAGATCTAGTACACAGCATGGCATGCTTTTATAGAACCTATGGCTGAGGCATAGGGAATGACTTTCGTTCTCTTTCTATCTTCTGCCGTGGTCGGGTTTTGAGTCTTACTCAATTTCACACCTTGTAACATAGACAAGAATTCTTTCTTTGACTGTTCCATTTTGAAATACTTCAAAATCTTGTCAAGGTATGTACTCATTGAAAAAACTTATCAAGCGTCTTGATCTATCTCTATAGATCTTGGTGCTCAATATGTAAGCAGCTTCACCGAGGTCTTTCTTTGAAAAACTCCTTTCAAACACTCCTTTATGCTTTGCAGAATAATTCTACATTATTTCCGATCAACAATATGTCATTCACATATACTTATCAGAAATGCTATAGTGCTCCCACTCACTTTCTTGTAAATACAGGCTTCACCGCAAGTCTGTATAAAACTATATGCTTCGATCAACTTATCAAAGCGTATATTCCAACTCCGAGATGCTTGCACCAGTCCATAGATGGATCGTTGGAGCTTGCATATTTTGTTAGCACCTTTAGGATTGACAAAACCTTCTGGTTGCATCATATACAACTCTTCTTTAATAAATCCATTAAGGAATGCAATTTTGTTTATCCATTTGCCTGATTTCATAAACATAAAATGCGGCAATTGCTAACATGATTCGGACAGACTTAAGCATCGCTACGGGTGAGAAGGTCTCATCGTAGTCAATCCCTTGAACTTGTCAAAAACCTTTTGCGACAAGTCGAGCTTTGTAGACAGTAACATTACCGTCAGTGTCAGTCTTCTTCTTGAAGATCCATTTATTCTCAATTGCTTGCCGATCATTGGGCAAGTCAACCAAAGTCCACACTTTGTTCTCATACATGAATCCCATCTCAGATTTCATGGCCTCAAGCCATTTCATGGAATCTGGGCTCATCATCGCTTCCTCGTAGTTCGTAGGTTTGTCATGGTCAAGTAACATGACCTCCCGAACAGGATTACCGTACCAATCTTGTGCGGATCTTACTCTGGTTTACCTACGAGATTTGGTAGTAACTTGATCTGAAGTTACATGATCATCATCATTAGCTTCCTCACTAATTGGTGTAGTAGTCACAGGAACAGATTTCTGTGATGAACTACTTTCCAATAAGGGAGAAGGTACAATTACCTTATCAAGTTCTACTTTCCTCCCACTCACTTCTCTCGAGAGAAACTCCTTCTCCAGATTCGGTAGTAACTTGATCTTGAAGATTCATGTAAACAGAACAACAATTGTTCTCTAACTTAAATGAATAACCGTATTGTAATAAACATGATCAAATCATATTCATGCTCAACGCAAACACCAAATAACACTTATTTAGTTTCAACACTAATCCCGAAAGTATAGGGAGTGTGTGATGATGATCATATCACTCTTGGAACCACTTCCAACACACATCGTCACTTCACCCTTAACTAGTCTCTGTTTATTCTGCAACTCCCATTTCGAGTTACTACTCTTAGCAACTGAACCAGTATCAAATACCGAGGGGTTGCTATGAACACTAGTAAAATACACATCAATAATCTGTATATCAAATATACCTTTGTTCATTTTGCCATCCTTCTTATCCGCCAAATACTTGGGGCAGTTCCGCTTCCAGTGACCAGTTCCTTTGCAGTAGAAGCATTTAGTCTCAGGCTTAGGACCAGACTTGGGTTTCTTCACTTGAGCAGCAACTTGCTTGCCATTCTTCTTGAAGTTCCCCTTCTTCCCTTTGCCCTTTTCTTGAAACTAGTGGTCTTGTCAACCATCAACACTTGATGTTTTTCTTGATTTCTACCTTCATCGATTTCAGCATCACGAAGAGTTTGGCAATCGTTTCCGTTATCCCTTGCATATTATAGTTCATCACGAAGTTCTACTAACTTGGTGATGGTGACTAGAGAATTCTGTCAATCACTATCTTATCTGGAAGATTAACTCCCACTTGATTCAAGCGATTGTAGTACCCAGACAATCTGAGCACCTGCTCACTGTTTGAGCTATTCTCCTCCATCTTTTAGCTATAGAACTTGTTGGAGACTTCATATCTCTCAACTAGGGTATTTGCTTGAAATATTAACTTCAACTCCTAGAACATCTCATATGGTCCATGACGTTCAAAACGTCTTTGAAGTCCTGATTCTAAGCCGTCAAGCATGGTGGACTAAACTATCAAGTAGTCATCATATTGAGCTATTGTCAAAAACGTTCATAACGTCTGCATCTGCTCCTGCAATAGGTCTGTCACCTAGCGGTGCATCAAGGACATAATTCTTCTGTGCAGCAATGAGGATAAACCTCAGATCACGGATCCAATCCGCATCATTGCTACTAACATCTTTCAACATAGTTTTTCTCTAGGAACATATCAAAATAAACATAGGGAAGCAACAATGCGAGCTATTGATCTACAACATAGATATGCTAATACTACCAGGACTAAGTTCATGATAAATTTAAGTTCAATTAATCATATTACTTAAGAACTCCCACTTAGATAGACATCCCTCTAATCATCTAAGTGATCACGTGATCCATATCAACTAAACCATGTCCGATCATCACGTGAGATGGAGTAGTTTCAACGGTGAACATCAATATGTTGATCATATCTACTATATGATTCACGCTCGACCTTTCGGTCTCTGTGTTCCGAGGCCATATCTGTTATATGCTAGGCTCATCAAGTTTAACCTGAGTATTCTGCGTGTGCAACTGTTTTGCACCCGTTGTATTTGAACGTAGAGCCTATCACACCCGATCATCATGTGGTGTCTCAGCACGAAGAACTTTCGCAACGGTGCATACTCAGGGAGAACACTTTTACTATGATAATTTAGTGAGGGATCATCTTATAATGCTGCCGTCAATCAAAGCAAGATAAGATGTATAAAAGATAAACATCACATGCAATCAATATAAGTGATATGATATGGCCATCATCATCTTGTGCTTGTGATCTCCATCTTTGAAGCACCATCTTGATCACCATCGTCACCGGTGCGACACCTTGATCTCCATCGTAGCATCATTGTCGTCTCGCCAATCTTATGCTTCTACGACTATCGCTACCGCATAGTGATAAAGTAAAACATTACAGGGCGATTGCATTGCATACAATAAAGCGACAACCATATGGCTCCTGCCAGTTGCCGATAACTCGGTTACAAAACATGATCATCTCATACAATAAAATTTAGCATCATGTCTTGACCATATCACATCACAACATGCCCTGCAAAAACAAGTTAGACGTCCTCTACTTTGTTGTTGCAAGTTTTACGTGGCTGCTACGGGGTAAGCAAGAACCAATCTTACCTACGCATCAAAACCACAACGATAGTTTGTCAAGTTGGTGCTGTTTTAACCTTCGCAAGGACCGGGCATAGCCACACTCGGTTCAACTAAAGTTGGAGAAACTGACACCCGCCAGCCACCTGTGTGCAAAGCACGTCGGTAGAACCAGTCTCGCGTAAGCGTACGCGTAATGTCGGACCGGGCCGCTTCATCCAACAATACTGCCGAACCAAAGTATGACATGCTGGTAAGCAGTATGACTTATATCGCCCACAACTCACTTGTGTTCTACTCGTGCATATAACATCAACACATAAAACCTAGGCTCGGATGCCACTGTTGAGGAACGTAGTAATTTCAAAAATTTCCTACGCACACGCAAGATCATGGTGATGCATAGCAACAAGAGGGGAGAGTGTTGTCTATGTACCCTCGTAGACCGATAGCGGAAGCGTTATAACAACGCGGTTGATGTAGTCGTACGTCTTCACGATCTGACCGATCAAGTACCGAATGCACGGCACCTCCGAGTTCAGCACACGTTCAACCCGATGATGTCCCTCGAATTTCGATCCAGCCAAGTGTTGAGAGAGAGTTTCGTCAGCACGACGGCATGGTGATGATGTTGATGTTCTACCAACGCAGGGCTTCGCCTAAGCACCACTACAGTATTATCGAGGTGAAATGTGGTGGAGGGGGGTACCGCACACGGCTAAGAGATCCAAGGGATCAATTGTTGTGTCTATGGGGTGCCCCCTGCCCCCGTATATAAAGGAGGGGAGGAGGAGAGGGCCGCCCAAGGGGAGAGGCGCGCCCAAGGGGGGCAATCCTACTCCAAGTAGGATTCCCCCTTCTTTCCTAGTCCAAGTAGGAGAGGAGAAGGAAGGGAAGGAGAAGGAGAAGGAAGGAGAGGGAGGAAAAGGAGGAAAGGGGGGCTGGCCCCCTATTCCAATTCGGTTTGGGCTAGGGGGCCGCGCGCCCTGCCTCCTCTCTTCCACCACTTGGCCCATGAGGCCCATTGCTTCTTCCTCGTATTCCCATAACTCCCCGGTACCCCCGAAAAAAGCGAATGACTCGGAACCTTTCCGATGTCCGAATATAGTCGTCCAATGTATCGATCTTTACGTCTCGACCATTTCGAGACTCCTCGTCATGTCCCCGATCTCATCCGGGACTCCGAACTTCTTCGGTACATCAAAACTCATAAACTCATAATATAACTGTCATCGAAACTTTAAGCGTGCGGACCCTACGTGTTGGGGATATTACTAATGGGCGTAAACCGGCCTATCTGGGCCGGTTAACTTCATCAGTAGTTAAGTATGTTAAAGCCCATGAAGGTAGATGAGGGCTTAAAGCCCATGATCGGTTTAAGGCCTGTAGCCGTAAACCGGCGTCGGTATGTAAACTTGTATTGTAAGTTAGGAATAAGTAGAGACCAAACCGAACACGTATATGAGCCGGTGTTGGGACTCTGTAAACCGACGGGCGTCACCCATGCATATAAGGGGACGACCCGGCGGCGGTTCAAGGAGAACAGACAACAACTCGAGACTTAGGCGAAGCTTGTTTGCTCCCTAGTCATCGAAACCCCATCAATTCCATCACAACTAGACGTAGGCTTTTACCTTCATAGAAGGGGCCGAACTAGTATAAACTATCTTGCGTCCCTGTGTCCGCTTTAACCCCTTCAAGCTAACCCGTTGCGATGGCTCCACGACTAAGTCCTTTCACGAGGACATCTGCCATGACAAATCCACGACAGTTGGCACCCACCATGGGGCTATCACACGATGGTTTCAAGTTCTTGGAGGGCCCCTTTGAAGGACTCGAGGGCTACGTTGTGGGCCGGATGACTAAGGGTCATCACGGCAAGCTCTACATCGACGATGCAGGCTGGGGCCCCGAGGCCGACTCAGTTGAGTACGGGTACCGGGTCCCCTTTGGTGGCATACACGTTTTCATCGGCAAGATCGGTGAACCGGGCCCTGAGCCGGACATCTGCACCGACCCCGTCGAAACGGCTCAGCATGCGCGATCTGCCTGGGTTAAACCGGCCGTGAAGCGTGCCTTCGTGGGATTCGTCCATGGAGGAAGTTATGAGGATGGATCGGAATCTCGCGGCGAGACCGTCGTTTATTCCGGCGACGAGTCATCAACCGGAGAAATCGAATCTCTGTATCAGCTACAAGATGGCCGGATTGGGGGCTGTTCCGATGGCGATAGTATTCCGGACCCCTCTGATCTACCCAACCGAGTTGGAATATTCATGGCCGGCACACAAGCAGTGCTTCATTCTTCGACCGCTGCGCCAATAACCTCCAGTTCAGTAGCGGCGACGGCTGCCGGGGCAGGAGGCTCTGTACGCCCGCCGGCTCAAGCTCTATCAGATCTATTTGATGCATTGGTTGTGCTTATGGCAAAAGCTAACCCGGCGGATCAGGACGTCCACAACGCGGAGATTGCAAAGGTGAGGGAATAGATCACCCAGGCCAAGGCGGACCTGGTAGCTGAGGATGCCAGGATGACCACAGAGCGGGCCGCTTTAGACGCACAAGCCTACAGGCTCATGTTGGACCAGAACGCGTCGCATGAAGTCATGAAGAGGAAGTACCGATCCCGTTTGCCTTCAGTTTTCGAGGCCAGAGACCTTTTCAACACCCCAGGAGCAGGAACCAGTAATCCGCTGGAGGTAAACCGGGCGGAAGCTCCTGGGACCGATGCACCGGTTCAGCCTCGTCTGATGGATCTGCCTCGTCAAAACACTGTTATACCTCAGGCTGTTTCAACACCTCCGGGTCACTACTCCAATCCGATGGAAAATCTCGTTGCCGCTGCTGCATGGCTGGAGGCCATTCCAATTGAAGGTGACTCGCCGCAGGCGGTAGAGACGCGACGAGTCAAGGAGCTTCTTAGGACAGCTTTGGTCCAACAGGAAGCATACTCGTACAGCCGCGACCGGATCCACTCGACCCCTCGTCCAAGCCGGAGCTATAGCAGGCATATGGATGAACCGGTAGTGTCAAGTAATGAACGACGTGGAGCACCCCGCGGCAACAACCCGGCGGGTGGTGCTGATAACACTCAGGAAGTGGTGGACCGGGCCCGAGCGTGCAGGGAGGCCGAGTTAGCCGCACAGTATCAGGCTCGGCAGCTTACGCCGGTTTGTCCAACTATCTCGGTCGAACCTGGTGTTACTTCTAGTTCTTTGGGGGTGCCTTGCCTTGTCCCCGCTTTACGCAATGTGCGCCTGCCCAAGGATTTCAAAGGCCTGCGCAAGGTACCAAATTACACGGCGGATCAACCTCCAGAGACATGGGTGGAGAGCTATGAGATGGCCATGGAGATGCTTGATGTGGATGATGCGGCATGTGCGAAATACTTCACCATGATGCTCGAAGGAACGGCCCGTACTTGGCTAAAAAGCTTACCGGCCAATTCTATCAGTTCATGGGCCCAATTACGAGCCCGATTTATCAGTAATTTCAAGGATACATGTAAGCAGCCTATGTCGATAGTGGACTTAGCTGCCTGCATCCAGGAGGAAGGAGAATCGACGACTCATTGGGTGCGCCGGGTCTCACAAGTGTTGCATTCATCAGACCGCATCAACGCTGACACTGCAGTCATAACCCTAGAAGGCAACTGCCGGTTTGGGCCCCTAAAGCTGAAGTTGGGACGGATGAAGCGCCATTGCACTGACATGGGGACCCTCATGGCTGCCTTGGTAAAGTATGCTGATTCTGATAGTACCAAGGATCCCGAATCTGATGATGACAAGGCAGGGAAAGGAAAGAGGAACAGCAACTCCAAAGGTCAGCAGCATCACTCGGCAGGCAATGGCAGTGGAGGCAAGCGTAAAGCGGATGGTAACATGGACTTTGTGGCTAATACCAACGCGCAGGACAAGGGCCAGCGACGCAAGGGTAAACCACCAAATCACAGTGGGGCACCCAATCCTAACCCGGACCGCCTAAATTATCTACTGAACCAGCCCTGTCCAAGACATGGGACGAAGGAGGTGCCAGCAAACCACCTTTGGAAGGATTGCTACATTATGCAAGAGTTCAAGAATTCTAACGCTTTCCGGTATGATCACGGCTCCGGCGGTGGCTCAGGATTCGGGCCGGGATACGGTGGAGGAAATTCCGGTTCAGGATTTAATGGTAATCCGGGCGGACATAACAATCAAAATAATCAGAACAGCCAGGGTGGTTACAACCAGTAGCAGCAACAATCGGGTTACCAGAGCAACCCAAAGCAGTTGAATAGTGGGCAGTACCATGTCTTCACCACTAGCTTGGACAAGCGAGACCGGAAGGTTCAGAGGCGGGCAGTCAACTCTGTTGAACCGGCCGTGCCCCGTTATCTACGCTGGTCTGAACAGCCAATCATATGGAGCAGAGAGGATCACCCTCCCCATGTTGATAATCCAGGTCAGTTGGCTCTGATGGTGGCACCTCAGGTGGGAGGTTACAAGTTCACCAAGGTGCTCATGGATGGAGGGAGCAGCATTAATATCTTGTACTATGAGACCTTCCGTCATATGGGACTAACAGATAAAAATCTCAAACCATCCAATACGGTGTTCCATGGTGTGGTACCTGGTAGGTCAGCATATCCTGTTGGTAAGATAGCTCTGGAAGTGGCCTTTGGAGATGATCATGATTCCAGGTCAGAAACATTGACGTTTGAAGTGGTGAAAATCCAAAGTCCATATCACGCCCTGTTTGGGTGACCGGCCTACGCCAAGTTTATGGCACGACCCTATTATGTGTATTTGCAGCTCAAGATGCCGGGTCACAAGGGGACAATAACGGTTCACGGAAGCCGTAAAATCGCTTTGGAGTGCGAGGAAGGAGATGCGGCCTACGCAGAGTCGGTTTGTGCCACCGAGGAGCTGAAGTATTATAAGGACAATGTTGATCCGGCGAACATGACTCCATTAAAGAAGCCAACCACGGAGCATGATCTGGCCCTGAAGTTCAAATCGGCAGCTGAAACTAAGCTTGTTGACTTCGTGCCTGGCGATTCGTCCAAGCAGTTCAGCATCAGTGCCAACTTGGATCCGAAATAGGAAAGCGCGCTCATCGAGTTCATCCATGAGAATCGGGACATTTTTGCATGGAAGCCCTCTGACATGCCAGGTGTACTGAGGCAACTCGCTGAGCACACCCTTAATGTGGATCCTAAATACAAACCGGTGAAACAGTTCCTCCGCCGGTTTAACGAAGAAAGACGCAAAGCGATTGGAGAAGAGGTAGCCAGGCTCTTAGCAGCTGGCTTTATTATTGAAGTTTTCCACCCTGAGTGGCTTGCCAATCCGGTGCTGGTCCTTAAGAAAAACGGCACCTGGCGCATGTGTGTGGATTACACAGATCTTAATAAGGCTTGTCCAGCAGATCCTTTTGCCCTCCCCCGTATTGATCAAATTATTGATGCTACGGCGGGTTGTGAGCGTTTGAGTTTTTTGGATGCATATTCTGGCTATCATCAGATCAAAATGGCAGTTAAGGACCAGGAGAAGACGGCATTCATAACTCCCTTTGGAGCCTTTTGCTATGTGTCTATGCCCTTTGGGCTCAAGAGTGCCCAGGCAACTTATCAACGGTGTGTACAAAATTGTCTTCACAAGCAAATTGAACGTAATGTACATGCTTACATGGATGATATCGTGGTTAAGTCCTGACATAGCAGCCGCCCGCTCGGCGATTTACCAACAGGATCTTCGTTGTTATCACAGTCGCCGAGTCAGAACCAGAACCTTTCAGGAAGGAGATTTGGTGCTTCGCCTCATCCAAGATCAGACTGATATGCATAAGCTATCCCTACCTTGGGAGGGACCTTTCGTGGTCAGCAAGAATCTGCACAACGGGTCATACTATCTGATCGATATTCGAGAGCATAAAGACTCACTTACATCAGAGGAGGAGACCAACAGGCCGTGGAACATAGCTCATCTTCGGCCTTACTATACCTGAGCCATTAGCTCTACTTATGTACATATTACGACGATGTATATATTATGATTAATATAATAAACCGGAACCTCAGCTAAAGCGGGGTATCTGTTCTTTTACATCATGTGTGGTTACACGGAGTTGTTCTAAAGCGGCCTCCGGTTTACCCCTTGAGTTAGCTTTTCAAAGCATCATGTAATATCACTTGGGGGCTTGGTCGTATCCGAACCAATGCAACACCTTTTGATAGGCGAAAGCCACCAGATCACTTGGGGACATGGTCAAGTCTGAACCAGTCACGCCTCTTGATCGGCCTAAGGCCACAGAATCACTTGGGGGCTTGGTCGAACCCGAATCATTGCCACGCCTCTTGATCGGCATAAATGCCACGGTTTCATTTGGGGACCTGGCTGACTTGAACCATAGCTACACCTATCGGGAGCTTGGTCGTGTCCGACCATGGTAACGCCATCTGATCGGCTCAAATAAGCCTCTTTTTGCAAACGGTTTTTCATTGCCTTTGCTTCACAATTTTCTTTGATAGATATTTCTTTCTTTTTGTTGCGTTTTTTAAACCGACAAAGTTTTAAACCGGTTCAAACTGTCAATTGACGGAACATGGTCCATTTCTAATCCGGAGACTATTTACCCGGTTTGATTTTTTATTAACATCCTATTACGGAGTAACACGGTGTTTTATTATAACCCGGCACAATTTACATGGTAAACCGGCATTAGATATATACAGGAGCTGCTATCTCCTCCAACAGTGTGGGTTTATAAACCCCCGCTTCAAGATTGGCCAAGCCAACTTCATGCCCAACGATGGCAGGTATTATGTATCCCAAAGATTTGATCATATGCTTAAATTTCAGATATTTTGATTTCACATATGCAGACATCATACTCCGCCTGACAGTACAACCGCGGTGGCGCTTTAAGATTTTTTGTATTGCAGAAAATACTTTGGAAAGTTCATCACCCAAAGGAAGAACAAGTTGCAGTAATTATGCACGAAGGCATATCAAAATCAAGAGTATCGGCTAGCCTATTACAAGGCAACACGGTGCCCAAAATAAGATCATTGTTTTTTTCGCAAAGGAGAAGCAGTTTAAACCGGCTTCCGGTTCAAGCTTGGTCACCAGCCTGGCCTGATGGTTGTGGGTCATCCTGTGCCGCTTCAACTTCAACTTCTCTACCCAGCGGCTGGAAATCAACAGTTGTCCAGTCGATTCCCATTAATGCTTGGAAGACAGCTTCATCATGGATCAGCAACGACGGTTCAATATCGGGAGCGTAAGTATGCTTACAGATTGGAGGGATAAGATTTTCCGCTTCAGGAATTGGTGCAACTACTCGCTTGTTTTGGTTGTCATATTGGGCTTGATAATGAGACAAGTCTGCTCTTCAACCAATTAACAAGCTAGCAGACGCACCTCCTGGTTTATTGCTCGCAGATCCGCTTCACTAAACTCTGACCCGTCTTCCTTCAAGATGGGATAGCCCTGAGCCGCTTCAACAGGATCAAAATCCGGCACCCAAGCTTTTGCCCGGATTAAGGCATTGATCGCACCGGTTCGAGCAGCAGATTTCTTCAGCTCTTCAACCCAGGCAGGAAGCATTGACAGTCTCTTCAGAGTGTCCTGAATCAAAGTGGGCGCCAGATTGTTGTGGGATGCAGCAGAGATGATCCGCTGTGCGGCAGTGTACAGTTGTTCGGTCAATGTGTAGGCGGCTTTCAATTTCTTCCGCACATCTGACCCCAAGTGACCAATGCGTGTGCCGGGGTTCCTGATCCACGGGCACCTATGGGACCGGGGTCCCTTTTGGTTCGGCGGGGGGCGGAGGTCGCGCAAAGAGCAGATCGAGGCGAAGCACACGGGCGATTTACCCAGGTTCGGGCCGCACGGATGCGTAAAACCCTACTCCTGCTTGGTGGATTGTATTGCTTTCTAGCTCGGGAGCGAGATCGAGCGTGAGTGTGTGGAGTTGCTGAACCCCGAGCGAGAGTGTTCGAAGTGTCTAACCCCTCTCTCAGTTGCCCCGGGCCTCCTTTTATATGCTCAAGGGGTTACCAACATAGGGCAACGGAGGGCAAAAGTGGAAGAGTGGTGGTAGGCACAGCTAGGTGCTGTAGTAGGCACAGCTAGCTGCTACAGTGTTATCATACCTAACCCTGACGGCAGGGGACAAGAGCATTAAATGCCCGTCTGTGTCGCCTAAACAGTGCCGAAAGGGGCTTGCTAAAGAAGCCACCGTTAGCCACGGTGGTTGTCTTGCCAGCGCCTGCTTGCCACCTCGCACCTCAGCTGCGCAGCCTTCCGCCACGTGTGCTTGGGAGGGCTCCAGAGCGACGCGTGGGTGGATGTGCTGGAGCGCGGGCACGAAGTGGGGGCTTCCCGCGGCAAGCTCTTTGCCGCGGTCGTCGTCTTGTCGTGTAGGTCCGGGAGCTTGTCGCTCACCGGGCCTTGCCGGGGCGCGTGGGGTGCCGCGGCAAGTTTCCTTGGTACGCCTTGGTTGGCCTTCCCGGCAAGCGCCTCTTGCCGGGGCCTTGGGACGCTTCTGATAGCCTTCCCGGCAAGCTCCCCTTGCCGGGGTCTTGTCTTGAGTACTTTGTTCTTGAATGGTCTTCAAGGGGACCACGGAGGATCTTGGTGGTCGCCCGGCAAGCCTTGCCGCGGGATGCTGCGACTGCCCGTGCACAAGTTCGGGGTACTAAGGGTACCCCTACTTTAGTACACCGACAGGAGCCCCCGGGCCTGGGCCAGACACGGTGCCGAGCGCTGTTGGGCCAGGCCCAAAACAGTGCACGGGCACGCGCGGCCTGGGTCACGCCGTATATCTCTCCGTTTCCCCCGCGCACGCCTCAAACGGCATGCGTCAAACGCGGAGCCGTGGGTGACGCGGGCGGCGTGCGCGGGGTTAAGCCCCGCGAGCACGCGTCAGACCATGATGAAGGGGACGGCCCACGCCCTCCTCTCTAAACGGAGGTAGGCGTGGGGGCGTGGTGCATTTACTGGACGGGGCCGGTGCGCGGTTTCCGAGGCACCCACTCCCCGAGATCACGGGGTAGGGCGAGGCCGCCTCATCCGTCGCCTCGGTTCTGCATCTTCGCCACGCGGCTCCCATGCGCTTGGGGTCGCGGACGGTGGAGGTGGGAATCTGGGCCGTTGCGAGCAGAGGTAGCGGGTCGGCCCGCCTCCCTGCTCTTCCCGTGCCTTGATTCGCTGAGCGGGGCGGCCGGGCTCCCACTTCGCTCCTTTATAAGGAGCGGGAAGGGAGCACCGAAGCCCGCACCTTCTCATCTCCTCCTTTCTTCAGCTTCGGCTCCCTTTTCTCTTATTCTCCATGGAGAAAGGGAACCCTGGGCCTTCATCGGTGGCGGCGAGGGTCGCCGCCAGACAGCGCACCCTTCCCTCTTCCGCGCTCGTGGTGGCAGAGCCAGCCATAAGGGGAAGAGGGAGGGGGCAAGGTCGTGGACGAGGTCGAGGCGCTCGGGGAAGAGGCGGACGGGGCGGCGCGCCAACTTCGCCTCCGCCGGCGACTCCTCCCCCCGCGGCGGTCCATATAGGGGACAACCCTTGCGAGTTCTTCGTCAATCTGCGCCGGGCGCCTCATCGCCGCCTCCGGCTTCCATCTCCGTTCGCGAGCGCGATGGAGTTGGACCCGCCCGAGACGCTGAGACTGCACATGAGGGGCTGTGGGATCAGCGGCACGCGAGTCCGCGTTGTGTTCCCAGCCCCTGGTGTGATGTATCTTGACCGAGGGTGGAAGACGCTCGCCCGCATCCACAGCCTGATGGAGGGGTTCACCCTCCATTTTAAGCTGGTGGAGGGCGATCTCCTCTCCGTCAAGGTCTTCGGGTGCTTCGGCATCCGGGCGAAGTGCTGCGTGGACAGCTCCTCCGATAGCGAAGGCTCCTCCTCGAGCGAGAGTGACGAGGAGGAGAGCGGCAGTGATGGTGAGGGTGGCGGGCGGCAGGATGGCGGCTCCGACTAGGTGTCGGGCGCCGCCTCGTGCGGCACCCGCGACCCCATCATCTGCGCCGTCGGCTTCTTGAACTCCCCGGGGGCGTCTCCTTGGCCGGCTGGCGTAGGGAGGCCGCGGAAGGGGAAGAGGGCTGGCGACAAGGCCGTCATGTCGGAGTACGAGGGCGTGGTGCCCTCGACAGCGTGCTGACGTCCTGTCGCCCCTCCTTCGCACCCTTCTCCCGGCGTCGCCATCACCGTCCGGTCCCCGGGATGTTCTCTTGGTGTCTTCTGGCACCTGTAGCTCGCCTTGGCGCCCCTTTTCGTCTCCTTGACCTACCTCCTGAAGAGAGGGACAGGAAAGGGATTACGGGCACCTTATCTTTTTAATTGTAAGCCTTCGGGCCTTAGCTGTATCTAAAACTTGTAATCCTCTCTTTCATGTTTTTCATCCTCTATGGACCGTACCTGTATGGGATGTTTTTTAATGAAAAGGGGATGCTTGCCGGGGTATTTGTCTCGCGGGTTGAACCCACGCCAAGGAGCAAATCCTTGGTCTCTCGGACAGACATTCCATTTCCCGGCAACAGGCCCTGCCGCCTTCCCACGTCGCTCGACCTTTCTCACGCCTTTGACGGAGACGGGAACGAGGTGGGTGCGGCCCTCTCGTTTGATCCCTTTGCTGCCGCGACTACGCACGAACTTGGCCCCGGGAACGCGCTCCAGGGCCTAGAGTTGAGGGAGCACGGCAGTTTTCGGGAAGAAACGCGGTTTCGCATTCCCCAGTCCATAAGAGGATGCATGAAGAGGGACGAAAGACTTATCTGATATCGCAGCCCCCGGCAATTCTGGCTTGCCGGGGATGAAACTTGGCACCTGCAGCCCCCAGCGACACTGGCTCGCCGGGGCCTAGGTGCTGGCGCGCCCTTCTTCTCCTTTTCGTCCTTCAAGCAGTCTGGCCAGGATATGCGAGCCCTGTGAACGAAAGAAGAGCAGAAGGACAGACACTCGACCTCTAAGTTAGGGGTTAGCCGCTGTTAGGGACTATCAACCCTAACCAAGGACGAGACTCAACCTAGCATGCATGCTATAACCCCGGGGTATGCCAGCGCTTCAATCTCTGGTGCTCAGGGTCTGCGCCTGGCTCTGTACAAAGGATTACATGCAACAGCGGCAAGACTTGTACAAAAAGGTGGTTGCCGGGCAGGGCCCGACAACCGCGCCTTACGGGTAAAACTTACGAAGATGCTCGATGTTCCAGGAGTTGCCCACCGGAATGCCATCTTCGGTCTCAAGGCAGACAGCGCCAGGCCTAGTGACTCGTTTCACCCGGTAAGGGCCTTCCCACTTCGGCGTCAACTTGTTGTGATTCTTGGCCGACTGAACGCGCCGAAGAACAAGGTCGCCTTCCTCGAGACTTCTGGCATTAAATTTGCGGCTATGGTAGCGACGCAAAGCTTGCTGGTAGCGAGCAGCTCGCACAGCAGCCTGAAGACGGTCTTCCTCAAGGAGCAGTGCGTCATCTTGCCACAGCAGCTCTTGCTCAAGCTCATCATAAGCGAGCACTCGAGGTGACCCGTATACGAGTTCCGTGGGGGTAACTACCTCTGCTCCATAGACTAGAGCAAAGGGTGTCTGTCCGGTGGCTCGATTCGGCGTCGTTCTGATCGACCAAAGAACCACCGGTAGCTCCTCGATCCAGTTTCTTCCGCACTTGTGCAGCTTGTCGAAAGTTCTGGTCTTGAGCCCGCGCAGCACCTCGGCATTCGCCCTCTCCGCTTGACCGTTGCTTTTCGGGTGAGCAACAGAAGCGAAGCAGACCTTGGCGCCGAGATCTTGGACGTACTGCATGAAGGTGTGGCTCGTGAATTGTGTGCCGTTGTCGGTGATTATCCGGTTAGGGATCCCGAAGCGGCAAACAATCGACCTGAAGAACTTGACTGCTGACTGTGCGGTCACCTTCCTCACTGGTTCCACTTCCGGTCACTTTGTGAACTTGTCGATTGCAACGTACAAGTACTCAAAGCCCCCGACAGCTCGGGGAAAGGGGCCGAGGATGTCGAGCCCCCAGACCGAAAATGGCCAGGATAAAGGGATCGTCTGGAGAGCTTGAGCTGGCTGGTGTATCTGCTTGGAATGGAACTGGCACGCTTCACACTTGGTTACTTGTGCAGTTGCATCCTGGAGGGCTGTTGGCCATAAGAACCCTTGCCGGAAGGCTTTGCCGACAAGTGCTCTTGCGCCAATGTGGTGACCACATATGCCTCCATGTATCTCTGCCAACAGCTTTTGTCCATCTTCCCGGGGAATACACCTCAATTTCACACCGTTGAGTCTTCTTCTGTACAGTGTCTTGTCGACGAACTGGTACATACTTGACTGCCGGGCTACTCTTTCGGCTTCTTCTTGCTCTTCGGAAAGCTCTCATGTCTGAAGGAAGTGGACAATCTGCTGCGCCCATGCTGGAGCTTGTGGCTCGACAACAAGGACTAAAGGCAAATCTGCCGCTGCGGGAACATCCGCTTCTACGGCAAGAAACTGCGGTTCTGCCGGAGCTTGACGTTCCCCGACAAGCTTGCCGGAGCAAAATTTGTCGGGAGCTTCTGCCTCAACGGAACAAACCCTGGGGCTTGCCGGAGCATCTTGCTCCTCAGCGTTCTTGGCGTTGATCTTGGGGACTGCTGCGGGAACATCCGCTTCTACGGCGAGAAGTTGCGTCTCTGCCGGAGCTTGACGTTCCCCGACAAGTTTGCCGGAGCTGGACCCGTCGGGAGCCTCTACTTCAACGGAACAAGCCCTAGGGCTTGCCGGAGCATCTGGCTCCTCAGCATTCTTGGCGTTGATCTTGGGGACCTTCTTGGCAGTGGCTTCGGGAAGCTCTGCCGGCAAATAGTCACCAGGAATCAACTTCCTCTTCTTGCTCTGTCTAGTTGATGGTGTTACGGACGGTTGAGTCAGCTTGAGCACAAAGGTCCCTGGTTCCACAGGTAGCTTAAGTGCGTCGCACTTTGACAGGCCATCCGCAATGGCGTTCTGAGCTCTCGGAACGTGCTCCATTTGCAGGCCGTCAAAGTGCTCTTCTAGCTTTCTCACTTCGTCAACGTAAGCTTCCATCAACGGACTTTGATAATTCTTGTTTACTTGGCGGATGACAAGCTGTGAGTCACCCCTGACAATGAGCTTCTTGATCCCAAGGTCTGCCGCGATCCGGAGACCGGCAAGCAAGCCTTCATACTCTGCAGTATTATTTGTTGCTTGCTCCTTGGGAAAGTGCATCTGGACTATGTACTTGAGGTGCTCACCGGTGGGTGCGACAAGCAGCACACCAGCGCCAGTGCCTTGTAGCGAAAAGGCACCATCAAAGTACATCAGCCACTCTTTGCTTGCTTCTTTGTCGGGGAGGCTCGTTTCTGGAATTTCTTCATCTGGTGTTGGCGTCCACTCTGCTATGAACTCTGCCAATGCTCTGCTCTGGATAGTTGAAGTGCTTTCAAACTTGAGGCCAAAGCTTGACAGTTCCAGTGCCCACTCAGCAATCCTGCCTGTCGCTTCAGGATTATGCAGTATCCTCTTCAGCGGAAAGCGAGTGACAACTGTGATCTCATGTGCTTGGAAGTAATGGCGCAGCTTTCTCAAGGCCATGAGAAGGCCGAAAAGCAGTTTCTGCACACCAGAGTACCTTGACCTAGCCCCCTGCAGGAGGGAACTGACAAAGTAAACTGGGCGCTACACCATTTTCTTCCGTATCTCCTCGTGTATCAGCGTAGGTTCATCTTTGTCGGGACCAGAGCTTGCCGGGGAAGCCTCCTGCTTGTCGTTGGATGCGCTTGTCGCGGTTGTTGGCTCATCATCCGCCTCCCTCTCTGCCACTAACGCAGCACTAACCACCTGATTGGTTGCCGCTATGTACAGCAGCAACTTCTCTTGCGGTTTAGGTGCGACAAGTATTGGAGGGGAGGACAGGTATCTCTTCAGGTCTTGCAGCGCAGCCTCCGCTTCCGGAGTCCATTTCATTGGACCTGCCTTTTTCAATGATTTGAAAAACGGCAGGGCGCGCTCAGCAGACCGAGAGATGAACCTGCTGAGAGCAGCCACGCAACCGGCAAGTTTCTGTACATCCTTGACGCGCTTTGGTGCTTCAATCTGCTCAATGGCCTTGATCTTGTCGGGATTGGCTTCAATCCCACGCTGAGACATGAAGAACCCGAGAAGCTTGCCGGAGGGGACCCCAAACGCACACTTCTCTGGGTTGAGCTTGAGGCTGACCTTGCGCGGATTTGCAAAGGTCTCGTCTAGGTCTTGGATCAGGGTCGCTCTGTCCTTGCTCTTGACCACTATATCATCCATGTAGGCTTCCACATTTCTGTGTATTTGTGGCTCAAGAGCAATATGGACTACTCTTGCGAATGTCGAACCAGCATTTTTTAATCCGAAAGGCATCCGTACGAAACAGTACGTGCCACATGGAGTAATAAATGCGGTCTTCTCTTCATCCTCCTCTGCCATGAAGATCTGATGATATCCGGAGTAGGCATCAAGAAATGAAAGCAAATCACATCCAGCTGTGGAGTCAACAATCTGGTCAATGCGCGGCAAAGGAAATGGGTCCTTGGGACAAGCTTTGTTAACATCGGTAAAATCGATGCAAATCCTCCATTTCCCGTTTGCCTTGCGCACGACTACAGGATTGGCCAACCACGTAGGATGGAGCACTCCTCTGACGAGGCCTGCTACTTCCAATTTCTTGATTTCCTCCGCAATGAATTCTTGGCGCTCCACCGCCTGCTTCCAAACTTTCTGCTTGACGGGCCGCGCATGAGGGCAGACGGCAAGGTGGTGCTCAATCACTTTCCTGGGAACACCGGGGATGTCAGACGGTTGCCATGCAAACACGTCGACATTCGCCCGTAGGAAAGCAACGAGCGCGCTTTCCTATTTAGGATCAAGCGTGGCACTGATGGTGAAGGTACCACCAGTGCCGTCTTGCTTGGCGGACACCTTCTTTGTCTCTGGCGGAGCTGCCATCGTCTTCTTGTGCTTGCCGGTGGTGCTCGATGGTGCGTCCTCGACGGCAGCGCAGCACTCCAAAGAGGCGCGCTTGCCGGAGTGGGCATCAGAGCTTTTGCCTGACTTAGTCTTCTTGCCGGTGAAGCTCGATGGTGCGTCCTCGACGGCAGCGCAGTACTCCGAAGAGGTGCGCTTGCTGGAGTGGGCATCAGAGCCTTTGCCGGACTTGGTCTTCTTGCTGGTGGAGCTCAATGGTGCGTCCTCGACGGCGGCGCAGCACTCCGAAGAGGTGCGCTTGCCGGAGTGGGCATCAGAGCCTTTGCCGGACTTGGTCTTCTTTCCCCCGGGAGCTTCAGCGGCAAGTGGATTGCGTTCTGCCGTGGCTGCTGCTTCCCGGTAGATCTTGTCGGCACAGATAAGCGCATCCTTCCTGTCGCCAGGGACAGAGATGACGCTTATCGGGCCTGGCATCTTCAGTATGTTTTATGCATAATGAGAGGCCGCCATGAATTTGGTGAGTGCTGGACGGCCAAGTATCCCGTTGTAAGGCAACGGGATATCGGCAACGTCGAACGTGACCCTCTCAGTCCTGAAGTTTAGCTCGCTGCCAAATGTTACCGGCAGCATGACTTTCCCCTTCGGCTTGCTCCTTCCCGGATTGATTCCTTGGAACGCACCGGTCTCTTCGAGCTCGCTGTCGGGGATCTGGAGTTTTTGGAGTACAGCTGA
The DNA here is from genome assembly GCF_056163025.1 of Triticum urartu. NCBI lineage: Eukaryota > Viridiplantae > Streptophyta > Magnoliopsida > Poales > Poaceae > Triticum > Triticum urartu. The sequence continues at coordinate 565,586,563 of NC_141875.1, forward strand.
GGAGATCAGATTTAAGCCGGCCCCGCCGTCAACTAGCATCTTGGTGACTTTGAGGTTGCAGATAGTTGGTGATACCAACATCGGCAAACACCCAACCGCAGTTGTGCGATCAGGGTGATCCTCAATGTCAAAGATGATAGGCGTGCTGGACCACTTCAGAAGCTTGCGTGATTCGATAGGTGGTTCTGCTGCATTAACCTCCCGCACCCACTGTTTGAGTCGGCGGTGCGAGGTATGCAGAGAAGCACCACCGTCAACACACAAGACCTCTGTGGCTTTCTGAAACTCCTGCTCACTGGTCTCAACATCATCCAGGTCTTCGTCGCTGTCGCCGTCGTCTTCATCCTTGTCGCGACCGCGGGGAGGTCTGTCTCCTTGCCGCTGCTTGGCCTTGCCGCGGCGTTCTCCCAGGACGGTGCGCTTCTGGCCGAGTTTCTCGGCATGCCCTTGGGCTCTCTCCTTGTCGCGCCGCTCGTACTCAGCCCTCTATTGCTGGACAAGCTGCTCGACTTTCTTACAGTTCTGGAGGTCATGACCCTTGGTGCGGTGAATCTTGCAGTAGTGCTTGTCGGAGCCGTCCTACTTGTCGGCGGCTGCCACGGCCTGGCAGTTGGTGCACGCGGCAATTTCCTTGCCGGGGCAACCCACTGTAGCCTTCTTGGCGCCACCTTCATCGCCGGACTGCTCAACGACTAGCACCTCTTTGTTCTGCTTCTTCCTGTTGTTGCGCCGCCGGTTTTTCTTTGCCGGGGCAGCATCTTCGCTGTCAGATCCTTCAGCTCCGGTCTTCTCTCCGGGGAGTCTCCTCCCTTCCTCAGCACGTGCACATTTGTCGGCCAGGGCGTATAGCTCGCTGACGTCCCTAATCCGGCACATCGCCATCTCCTCCCGCATCCTGCGGTTACGCACGTTCTGATGGAACGCGCTGATGACCGCGGCAGGGTGGACGTCTGGGATGTTGTACTGTACACGGCTGAACCTCTGGATGTACTTGCGCAGGGGCTCCCCTTCCTTCTGGACGAGCAGATGGAGATCACTCTCTTGGCCATGAGGTTTGTGGCCGCCTGTAAAGGCGCCGACAAACTGATGGCACAGCTCAGCCTAGGAGGATATGGAGTTGTCCGGCAAGTGCATGAGCCAGGACCTGACGTTGGGCTTGAGCACCAACGGGAAGTAGTTGGCAAGGATCTTGTCGTCCCGCCCCCCAGCAGCCTGCACCGCGATGGTGTAGATGCTGAGGAACTCCGACGGATGCGACTTGCCGTCGTACTTCTCTGGCACATCTGGCTTGAAGTTCTTCGTACTGGGCCACTGGACTTGCCGCAGCTCATGAGTGAACGCAGGGCAACCTACCATGTACGGCAAGTCGCCTGGTTCCCCCGGCGCGTGCATGTCAACAGAGGGCCCAGCGCGCTGGTTTGATTGACGTCGCGCTTCTCTTCGCCGCTCGATGCGAGTACGAGCATCCTCTTGCCGTCGTTCTTGAAGAACTTGGCGCTGATCGCGACGAGCTCGTGGATCTGACGACGCGGTGGAGTCGCTGTCGAGGCGGATCCGGCGGGTCGGCGATCTCGGCCTTCGGGGCGGGGAGTGCACAGAGGTTGCACCCCCACCGGTCTTGTCACCACCGGTTCGCGCCTGGCTGACCCGCTGCGGCTGCGACGTGGTCGGCTGCCGAGGAGCGTCGCCGTTGGCGAAGCCGATGAGACTCTGGATTGTGGCCCTCCAGTTGTCGACCTTGTCCGCCGCTTGAGGGTAGTCTAGGAGCAGCTGAGCTCGCGCTAGAGCTTCGGCTGCGGTGGCGGGCGGCGGTGGCGAACGGTGCGAGGAGCGGGATAAGCTCGGACTTCTAACTATGTTAGAAGGAGCAGTATCTCGTCCAGGCGACCGTGTCTCGCTCGCGCCAGCAGGTTGGCGTGCATGGTGGTCCTGAGCGCTCCGGGATCCACCAGCTCGATCTTGATCCAGCGAGCGCATGGTACCGTGAGTACCATGACGCTGCCGGTCCCGCGCCTCCTGGGATGGGCGCGGTGCATGCACGGACGCCGAGGTCTTGGAGTACGCCCGGTCGTTGTGGGAGCCGGCCACGCCGCCGATGGGCAGCGCAGCCTTGCCCTGGGACCTGGCAGCACCGTGAGTTCCCTCGTCGATGCGTGCTCTTCCGCCGGCGCCTACCCCACCATCCGTTTGCTCCGGCGGTGGGTGGCTCGGCGCGGACGGAGCAGCTGCCTCCGAAACTTTCTTCTTCGGCGGCATGTTGATGAAGATGGCGAAGATCTATGAAGAAGATGAAGATCTAGCCCGCAAGAACGCCGGATCTGGTTCACACAACTTCGACGCCCCCTACCTGGCGCGCTAGAGATGCCGGGGTTCCTGATCCACGGGCACCTATGGGACCGGGGTCCCTTTTGGTTCGGCGGGGGGCGGAGGTCGCGCAAAGAGCAGATCGAGGCGAAGCACACGGGCGATTTACCCAGGTTCGGGCCGCACGGATGCGTAAAACCCTACTCCTGCTTGGTGGATTGTATTGCTTTCTAGCTCGGGAGCGAGATCGAGCGTGAGTGTGTGGAGTTGCTGAACCCCGAGCGAGAGTGTTCGAAGTGTCTAACCCCTCTCTCAGTTGCCCCGGGCCTCCTTTTATATGCTCAAGGGGTTACCAACATAGGGCAACGGAGGGCAAAAGTGGAAGAGTGGTGGTAGGCACAGCTAGGTGCTGTAGTAGGCACAGCTAGCTGCTACAGTGTTATCATACCTAACCCTGACGGCAGGGGACAAGAGCATTAAATGCCCGTCTGTGTCGCCTAAACAGTGCCGAAAGGGGCTTGCTAGAGAAGCCACCGTTAGCCACGGTGGTTGTCTTGCCAGCGCCTGCTTGCCACCTCGCACCTCAGCTGCGCAGCCTTCCGCCACGTGTGCTTGGGAGGGCTCCAGAGCGACGCGTGGGTGGATGTGCTGGAGCGCGGGCACAAAGTGGGGGCTTCCCGCGGCAAGCTCTTTGCCACGGTCGTCGTCTTGTCGTGTAGGTCCGGGAGCTTGTCGCTCACCGGGCCTTGCCGGGGCGCGTGGGGTGCCGCGGCAAGTTTCCTTGGTACGCCTTGGTTGGCCTTCCCGGCAAGCGCCTCTTGCCGGGGCCTTGGGACGCTTCTGATAGCCTTCCCGGCAAGCTCCTCTTGCCGGGGTCTTGTCTTGAGTACTTTGTTCTCGAATGGTCTTCAAGGGGACCACGGAGGATCTTGGCGGTCGCCCGGCAAGCCTTGCCGCGGGATGCTGCGACTGCCCGTGCACAAGTTCGGGGTACTAAGGGTACCCCTACTTTAGTACACCGACAGCGTGTCCCTGAAATATTACAAAGGGTTAACAAACCGGCAGCTCGATAAGACAGCCGAATCAATCCAGAAATCAAACCAGCTTACCAAAGATAGCGGCGGTCATGGCATGCACTTGCCGCTTTATGCTGGTCAGTTCGTCCACCACCGGTTTCAGTGCAGCCTCGGCATCTTCTGCTCGTTTGGTTAAAGCGGATTTTTCAGTGGCCCAATCCGCCCGCTTCTTCTTGAAGCCCTCCTTAAGCTGTTCCATGGCGCTTAAAGCGCTGGTTAATTCCTCTTTTGCTTTGGAGGTTTCAGCTTGTTGGCACTTCAGATTTTCTTGCAGATCAGTGATTTGGTTTTCCCTTTTGTTCAGCTCAGCCTGCATATAGACAGTCATACAATTCAGATAACGGTACAAGAATTGAAGTACCAACCACATAACAAGTTATGCCCTTGGTACTTGGGGGCTAATGCATATTTGCTCTTCAATTATTCAGAAAAGTCCCAAGCTCAATGCAAGTATTCAACTTGGCACTTGGGGGCTAATGGCTATTTCTTAAGTTAATATTGCTGCTACAATCTTGATTACCTAAAGTCCCGGTTTAACTACACTAAGTTGAACCGGCCCTTGGGGGCTATATCAACAAATTCAGAAAACATTGAAGTCTGCATTGACAAGTCCCGGTTTGAACGGAGATTCTAAACCGGCCCTTGGGGGCTAGGAGAGTTGACAGATTGAAGTACATACGCAGGTAAGCACATGGAAGTTACCTCAAATTTCTCTTTCATCATATTCACCAGACCAGCTTCATAGTCACGGCTGGTGTATAGCCGGTTCAGATAGCCGGAATGGAGATCTTGGGCGTTCAGAGCGGCATAAGCTGTCAGATCGGCATTCCATTTTCCCTTGCCAATGGCAACAAATTCTTCCTTGGCAGTGTGTCTGGATAAAGCAACGGGATTGCCTGGCTCTGTGCGACTAATGCCAGTAATGACAACCTCATCATCCTTGGCATCGCTGGTTTGCACTGGGGCCGTTGGCTTATCAGTAGGCTTTGATGGGCTGGTGGATTTTTCAATCCGGATGGGGCTTGTGGGCTGGTTGACAGGTCCTGAGGTGTCAATAGGCCTTTCTTCAGCAATAAAATTGTCATCCTGCTGTGGTGGATCATTGGGTATATCTTCATGAATAGCCGCTTCAAGATCTGGTGTTTTACCCGGTTCAGGGACGGTGTCCTCCTCAGCCGCTTTATCCAGGCGAGCCTTCTTGCTCGGCCTAGGCTTGGCCCTGAAAGTAATAACAAAGTCAAATACAGCATATGTTACAAGGTGATGTACCAGAAATATTATGATAAGTATAGCTTACCCAAGCACCGTTTTGAGCGGTGGCAGCTGAGTAGCCGATGACTCGCCAGAGGATGAGTGGGAAGTAACCTGATAATCGGAGTCAGATGGATTAAGAGGTTGATGAAAACAGCCCTCTTTAGGACAAGCACTAACAAGCAAATTAGAGACCTCTGAATGGCGTTTCTGAACCGGACTGTTCGGTAAACCGGCGAAGGTAACTACCTGGCCGCTGTGTCAGGTTGTGCGGCGAGCTTCGTGTTGTTGGGTCTTCATAAGAAATTTGGGATCCAAGTAAGCAAGAGGATGAGAAAATTTAACCTTCCGGTTTGCCTGACAGATTTTTAGTGAAGGCAAAGGGTTTGAATTGGAAGAGAGAGTAATTACCTCTGCAGCATCAGCATGGCTGGCTTCGGCATCATCCTGACAAATATCATCATCAATAAGGCGCATGAAAAATAAGCCAAGTGAGTCAAGCTCTACCTCAAGGTCCGGATTACCCACATCATCACCAGGGGCCGGATCAGAAGATGCAGTGGTTTTCTTCTTATGAGCAGGCCATTTCACGACTTTAGTCTTTGGCCGGGTTGGTCTTTCCGGTTTGTCTGTTTTTTCTCGCTTCTCCTATGAAAGTTTCTTGCTCCAAAACGGATCATCGCCCTATTTAAACAGACATTGATATTAAACAATGACCAGATATATCAATAACAGGTTTAGTAAAAAGAAAAATCAAACTCTTACAGCTGGCGGTTTGTTGGTGGCACAGAAGTGAAGCAGGCCGGTTCGAGCACAGATGTGTTCCGGTTCATTCAGCATTTTATTCACAGCTTCTGTGATTTCTTCGTCGGTGAGCTGGATGTTAGCATGTCGCAGTGGGTCATCAACACTGCCAGTATACTCGCACATCAAACCGGAGCACTGACTAAGGGGCAGTATGCTCCATGATATCCAACAGCGAGCGAGATCAACCCCTGTTAAACCGTTGGCCATGAAGGCTCTAAGCTTGGACAGTTGAGGAGCGTATTTGCTTCTCTCCTTGGCAGTCAACCTTTGAGGAAAGGGGTGTGTATTGCTAAGCCGCTCCGGACGAAAGCCAGGCAAAGGATTTTCATCAGCAGGGGAGGTGTCTTTGCAATAGAACCATGTTTGATTCCACTCTTTGGGGTGGCTGTGCAGTTTGGCGTGAGGGTATGTGACCTCTTTCCTTTTCTGAATCGCCACACCACCCAATTCCGTATTGGAACCGTCAGTAAACTCAGTACGGTGGTTTAGATGGAAGCAGTATCTGAACAACTCAATTGTGGGCTCCTCTTGAAAGAACACCTCACAGAGCACTTGGAAGTGACACATGTTTGTAACAGAGTTGGGGCCAGTGTCTTGTGGGCGGAGTTGAAAATTGGCCAAAACATCCTGGTAAAATTTAGAACCGGGCGGCTTAAAGCCCCGGGCTAAGTGATCTACGAAAACGACGACCTCTCCTTCTTGAGGTGTGGGAGGGCATCCTTTGCCAGGGACCCTCCAATGGATGGTGTTTTTGCTGCCTAAAGCGACGATCGGGACTAAATTGTTCAGTTGAGTCTCTGTGACGCGAGAAGGAACCCAGTTGCACTCATATACTTGCTTGGCCATGATGAAATCTACAAGATAGGTGATTCTGGTTCAAGAATGCATTGATTAAAGTACACTGGTATGTACAATGTTAAGCCGGAGACAGCTCTATCTAAACCGGAGTTTTATGAAGCAACAACATCTGGCGGTTCAACAAGGGGACTAATGGTATATACCGGTTTGGCAATTTTTTCTACAAAGTTAAACCGCCTGGTCTAAACATTGAAGCAGTCGAGATTGCAGATGAGTAAGTATGCAAAAACAGGTTTCACAAGATTATACTACAACATTGGATCTGGAACATGTTCATAAAAGAGATAAAAATTCAAGGCCCAAAAGGAGCAGTGCCGAATCAATGAGCCATCGCTACGGATAAGATCTATGGTCTTAATATGCGAAAGTGAAAAAAGAGGGTAAAAACTACTGCTACACAAAAGCAAAGATTCACAGACTCGTCTAAAGATCTAGCATATGAACAAGGAGCAGGCGATGAACACTAGAGAGCATGGAAACCCTAGAACATATCTATAATGAAAAAGATAGAAGACTTACCGGAGCTGAGGAAGATGCGGAAGGTCGCCGTGGTGCTCTGGTACGCTCAGGGTGATGCGGTGGCCAAGGTTGGTGCAGTAGTTGACGGCGGCGGCGGAGCTCCGAAGCTGGGCGACGCGAGCAAGACGAAGCAAAAGGGCACGAAGGGGAAAAAAGAAATGACCCTTTGGTCCTATTTATAAAGAAATGGACATGTGTCAGGCGCGAGAATCAAGGGGCCGTGAATTTGGAAACGGAGCTGTCGCCTCGATTGTCGCAGATCTATTAAACAAGAAGGTATCATGGATAGTTTCTTTATGAAAGATGACGTCACTCCGGTTTACAGTAATCAGTGAAGATGACATCACGGTAGTTCACCAAACTACAATAAGATGTTGAAGATGAAGTTTTTGCTAAAGGATTGACATGAACCTGTTCAAATCAATATGGGGCCTAATGTTGGGGATATTACTACTGGGCGTAAACCGGCCTATCTGGGCCGGGTTAACTTCATCAGTAGTTAAGTATGTTAAAGCCCATGAAGGTAGATGAGGGCTTAAAGCCCATGATCGGTTTAAGGCCTGTAGCCGTAAACCGGCGTCGGTATGTAAACTTGTATTGTAAGTTAGGAATAAGTAGAGACCAAACCGAACACGTATATGAGACGGTGTTGGGACTCTGTAAACCGACGGGCGTCACCCATGTATATAAGGGGACGACCCGGCGGCGGTTCAAGGAGAACAGACAACAACTTGAGACTTAGGCGAAGCTTGTTTGCTCCCTAGTCATCGAAACCCCATCAATTCCATCACAACTAGACGTAGGCTTTTACCTTCATAGAAGGGGCCGAACTAGTATAAACTATCTTGCGTCCCTGTGTCCGCTTTAACCCCTTCAAGCTAACCCGTTGCGATGGCTCCACGACTAAGTCCTTTCACGAGGACATCTGCCGTGACAAAACCACGACACTACGGGTTCGAGAACTATGTAGACATGACCGAGACACGTCTTCGGTCAATAACCAATAGCGGAACCTGGATGCTCATATTGGCTCCCACATATTCTACGAAGATCTTTATCGGTCAGACCGCATAACAACATACGTTGTTCCCTTTGTCATCGGTATGTTACTTGCCCGAGATTCGATCGTTGGTATCTCAATACCTAGTTCAATCTCATTACCAGCAAGTCTCTTTACTCGTTCCATAATACATCATCCCGCAACTAACTTATTAGTTGCAATGCTTGCAAGGCTTAAGTGATGTGCATTACCGAGAGGGCCCAGAGATACCTCTCCAACAATCGGAGTGACAAATCCTAATCTCGAAATACGCCAACCCAACAAGTACCTTTGGAGACACCTGTAGAGCACCTTTATAATCACCCAGTTATGTTGTGACATTTGGTAGCACACAAAGTGTTCCTCCGGTAAACGGGAGTTGCATAATCTCATAGTCATAGGAACATGTATAAGTCATGAAGAAAGCAATAGCAACATACTAAACGATCGGGTGCTAAGCTAATGGAATAGGTCATGTCAATCACCTCATTCTCCTAATGATGTGATCCCGTTAATCAAATGACAACTCATGTCCATGGTTAGGAAACATAACCATCTTTGATCAACGAGCTAGTCAAGTAGAGGCATACTAGTGACACTCTGTTTGTCTATGTATTCACACATGTATTATGTTTCCGGTTAATACAATTCTAGCATGAATAATAAACATTTATCATGAAATAAGGAAATAAATAATAACTTTATTATTGCCTCTAGGGCATATTTCCTTCACCAACTTGCTTGCTCACGAAGACCTAGGGCACTTTAGGAGGCCCATTGTTGGAATATACAAGCCAAGTTCTATAATGAAAAATTCCCGCTAGTATATGAAAGTGATAACATGAGAGACTCTCTACTATGAAAATCATGGTGCTACTTTGAAGCACAAGTGTGGCAAATGATAGTAACATTGTCCCTTCTCTCTTTTTCTCTCATTCTTGGGGCCTTCTCTTTTTTATGGCCTTTCTCCTTTTTTGGGCCTTTTTATGGCCTTTTTTTAAATATTCCTCACTTGGGACAATGCTCTAGAAAATGATGATCATCACACTTCTATTTATTTACAACTCAATGATTACAACTCGATACTAGAACAAAAGATGACTCTATATGAATGCCTCCGGCGGTGTACCGAGATATGCAATGGACCAAGAGTGACATGTATGAAAGAATTATGAATGGTGGCTTTGCCACAAATACTATGTCAACTACATGACCATGCTAAGCAATATGACAATGATGAATGTGTCATGATGAACGGAATGATGGAAAGTTACATGGCAATATATCTCGGAATGGCTATGGAAATGCCATAATAGGTAGGTATGGTGGATGTTTTAAGGAAGATATAAGGAGGTTTATGTGTGAAAGAGCATATCATATCACGGGGTTTGGATGCACCGGCGAAGTTTGCGCCAACTCTCAATGTGACAAAGGGCAATGCACGGTACCGAAGAGGCTAGCAAGGATGGAAGGGTGAGAGTGCGTATAATCCATGGACTCAACATTAGTCATAAAGAACTCACATACTTATTGCAAAAATCTACAAGTCATCAAAAACCTTGGTACTACGCGCATGCTCCTAGGGGGATAGATTGGTAGGAAAAGACCATCGCTCGTCCCCGACCGCCACTCATAAGGAAGACAATCAAATAACACCTCATGTTTCAAATTTGTTGCATAACGTTTACCATACGTGCATGCTACGGGACTTGCAAACCTCAACACAAGTATTTCTCAATTTCAAAACTACTCAACTAGCACGGCTTTGATATTATTACCTCCATGTCTCAAAACAATCATCAAGCATCAAACTTCTCTTAGTATTCAACACACTCATAAGAAAGTTTTATTATTAATCTTGCATACCAAGCATATTAGGATTTTAAGCAAATTACCATGCTAGTGAGACTCTCAAAATAATCTAAGTGAAGCATGAGAGATCAATAGTTACTATAAAACAAATCCATCACCGTGCTCTAAAAGATATAAGTGAAGCACTAGAGCAAAATTATATAACTCAAAAGATATAAGCGAAGCACATAGAGTATTCTAACAAATTCCAAATCATGTATGGCTCTCTCAAAAGGTGTGTACAGAAAGGATGATTGTGGTAAACGAGCAAGAAAGGACTCAAATAATACAAGACGCTCCAAGAAAAACACATATCATGTGGCGAATAAAAATATAGCTCCAAGTAAAGTTACCGATAGAAGTAGACGAAAGAGGGGATGCCTTCCGGGGCATCCCCAAGCTTTGGCTTTTAGGTGTCCTTAGATTATATTGGGGGTGCCATGGGCATCCCCAATATTAGGCTCTTGCCACTCCTTGTTCCATAATCCATCAAATCTTTACCCAAAACTTGAAAACTTCACAACACAAAACTTAAAGTAGAAAACTCGTGAGCTCCGTTAGCGAAAGAAAACAAAAGACCACTTCAAGGTACTGTAATGAACTCATTATTTATTTATATGGGTGTTATACCTAATGTATTCCAACTTCTCTATGGTTTATAAACTATTTTACTAGCCATAGATTCAGCAAAATAAGCAAACAACACACGAAAAACAGAATCTGTCAAAAACAGAACAGTCTGTAGTAATCTGTAGCTAGCGCAAGATCTGGAACCCCAAAAATTCTAAAATAAATTGCTGGACGTGAGGAATTTATATATTAATCATCTTAAAAAATAATTAACTAAATATCACTTTCCAAATAAAAATGACAGCAGTTCTCGTGAGCGCTAAAGTTTCTGTTTTTTACAGCAAGTTCAACAAGACTTTCCCCAAGTCTTCCCAACGGTTCTACTTGGCACAAACACTAATTAAACACAAAAAAACATGACCAAAATAGAGGCTAGATAATTTATTTATTACTAAACATGAGCAAAAATCAAGGAATAAAAATAAAATTGGGTTGCCTCCCAACAAGCGCTATCGTTTAACACTCCTAGCTAGGCATAACAAGCAAGAATAGATCTAGGTATTGCCATCTTTTGTAGGCAATCTATAAGTGGATCTCATAATAGATTCATAAGGTAATTTAATTTTCTTTCTAGGAAAGTGTTCCATGACTTTCCTTAATGGAAATTGGAATCTAATATTTCCTTCCTTCATATCAATAATTGCACCAATCGTTCTAAGGAAAGGTCTACCAAGAATAATAGGAGATGAAGGATTGCAATCTATGTCAAGAACAATAAAATCTACGGGCACATAATTCCTATTTGAAACAATAAGAACATCATTAATTCTTCTCATAGGTTTCTTAATGGTGGAATCCGCAAGGTGCAAGTTTAGAGAGCAATCATCAAAATCACGGAAACCTAACCAATCACACAAAGTCTTTGGAATCGTGGAAACACTAGCACCCAAATCACATAAAAGCATAGCATTCATGATATTTAATTTTAATTTTAATAGTTGGTTCCCACTCATCATAAAGTTTTCTAGGGATAGAAACTTCCAATTCAAGTTTTTCTTCATAAGATTGCATCAAGGCATCAACGATATGTTTAGTAAACGCTTTATTTCGACTATAAGCATGAGGAGAATTTAGCAAAAATTGCAACAAGGAAATACAATCAATTAAAGAGCAATTTTCATAGTTAAATTCCTTGAAATCCATAATATTGGGTTTAGCAACATCTAGGGTTTTAATTTCTTCAATCCCACTTTTATCAAATTTAGCATCAAGATCAAAAGATTCAGAATTCTTGGAACGCCTTCTAGGTAAAGGTGGATCATATTCAGTCCCATCATTATCAAGATTCATATTGCAAAACAAAGATTTAATAGGGGACACATCAATAACTTTTAGATCTTCATCATTATTTTCATAGGAACTAGAATAACATGCTTTTATAAAGGCATCTTTCTTAGCACGCATCCTAGCGGTTCTTTCTTTGCACTCATCAATGGAAATTCTCATTGCTTTGAGAGACTCATTGATATCATGCTTAGGTGGAATAGATCTAAGTGTCAAAGAATCAACATCAAGAGCAATTCTATCAACGTTCCTAGCCAAATCATCAATCTTAAGCAATTTTTCTTCAATCATAGCATTAAAATTCTTTTGTGAAGTAATAAATTCTTTAATATTAGAATCAAAATCAGATGGCATCTTATTATAATTTCCATAAGAATTGTTGTAGGAATTTCCATAATTATTAGAGGGATTACTAGGATAAGGCATAGGGTTGAAATTTCCTCTTTACGCGTTGTTACCAAAATTGTTCCTACCAACAAAATTCACATCCACAGATTCATTATTATTCTCAATCAAAGTAGACAAGGGCATATCATTAGGATCAGAAGAAACACTCTTATTAGCAAATAATTTCATAAGTTCATCCATCTTTCCACTCAAAACATTAATTTCTTCTATCGCATGCACCTTTTTATTAGTAGATCTTTCAGTATGCCATTGAGAGTAATTAACCATAATATTATCTAGGAGTTTAGTAGCTTCTCCTAAAGTGATTTCCATAAAAGTGCCTCCCGCGGCCGAATCTAAAAGATTTCTAGAAGCAAAATTCAATCCGGCATAAATCTTTTCTATAATCATCCATAAATTTAAACCATGAGTAGGGCAATTATGTATCATTAATTTCATTCTCTCCCAAGCTTGTGCAACATGTTCATGATCAAGTTGCTTAAAATTCATAATATCATTTCTAAGAGAGTTGATCTTAGCGGGAGGAAAATACTTAGAGATAAAAGCATCTTTGCACTTGTTCCAAGAATCAATATTATTTTTAGGCAAAGATGAAAACCAAGCTTTAGCATGATCTCTAAGCGAAAAAGGAAATAGCTTCAATTTAACAATATCATTATCCACATCTTTCTTCTTTTGCATGTCACACAAATCAACGAAGCTATCTAGATGGGTAGCGGCATCTTCACTAGGAAGGCCAGAAAACGGATCTTTCATGACAAGATTCAGCAAAGCAGCATTAATTTCACAAGATTCAGCATCGGTAAGAGGAGCAATCAGAGTGCTAATAAAATCATTGTTGTTGGTATTGGTGAAGTCACAAAATTTAGTATTATCTTGAGCCATCGTGACAAGCAAGCAAACTAACACACAAGCAAACAAAAAGCAAACGGGCAAAAAGAGGCAAATAGAGAGGGAACAATAGAGAGAGAGAGAGGGCAAATAAAACGGCAAGGGTGAAGTGGGGGAGAGGAAAACGAGAGGCAAATGGCAAATAATGTAATGCGGGAGATAAGGGTATGTGATGGGTACTTGGTATGTTGACTTTTGCATAGACCTCCCCGGCAACGGCGCCAAAAATCCTTCTTGCTACCTCTTTTAGCACTGCGTTGGTTTTCCCCGAAGAGGAATGGATGATGCAGCAAAGTAGCGTAAGTATTTCCCTTAGTTTTTGAGAACCAAGGTATCAATCCAGTAGGAGGCTACGCGCGAGTCCCTCGCACCTGCACAAAACAAATAAATCCTCGCAACCAACGCAAATAGGGGTTGTCAATCCCTATAGGGCCACTTACGAGAGTGAGATCTGATAGATATGATAAGATAATATTTTTGGTATTTTTTATGATAAAGATGCAAAGTAAAATAAAGGCAAAGTAAATAGCAAAGTAAATAACTAAGTAGTAGGAGATTGATATGATAAAGAAGACCCGGGGGCCATAGGTTTCACTAGTGGCTTCTCTCGAGAGCATAAGTATTCTACGGTGGGTGAACAAATTACTGTTGAGCAATTGACAGAATTGAGCATAGTTATGAGAATATCTAGGTATGATCATGTATATAGGCATCACGTCCGAGACAAGTAGACCGACTCCTGCCTGCATCTACTACTATTACTCCACTCATCGACCGCTATCCAGCATGCATCTAGAGTATTAAGTAAAAACAAAGTAACGCCTTAAGCAAGATGACATGATGTAGAGGGATAGACTCATGCAATATGAAGAAAAACCCATCTTGTTATCCTCGATGGCAACAATACAATACGTGCCTTGCTGCCCTTACTGTCAACCGGAAAGGACACCGCAAGATTGAACCCAAAGCTAAGCACTTGTCCCATTGCAAGAAAGATCAATCTAGTAGGCCAAACCAAACTGATAATTCGAAGAGACTTGCAAAGATAACCAATCATACATAAAAGAATTCAGAGAAGATTCAAATATTATTCATAGATAGACTTGATCATAAACCCACAATTCATCGGTCTCAACAAACACACCGCAAAAAGAAGATTACATCGAATAGATCTCCACAAGAGAGGGGAGAACATTGTATTGAGATCCAAAAAGAGAGAAGAAGCCATCTAGCTACTAACTATGGACCCGTAGGTCTAAGGTAAACTACTCACACTTCATCGGAAGGCCTATGGTGTTGATGTAGAAGCCCTCCATGATCGATGCCCCCTCCGGCGGAGCTCCGGAACAGGCCCCAAGATGGGATCTCGTGGATACAGAAAGTTGCGGCGGTGAAATTAGGGTTTTGGCTCCATATCTGATTGTTTGGGGGTACGTGGGTATATATAGGAGGAAGAAGTACGTCGGTGGAGCAACAGGGGGCCCACGAGGGTGGGGGGCATGCCTGGTAGGGTAGGGCGTGCCCCCCCTACCTCGTGGCCTCCTTTTACGTGCCTTGGCGTAGGGTCCAAGTCTCTTGAGTTGTATTCGATGAGAAAATCACGTTCCCGAAGGTTTCATTCCGTTTGGACTCCGTTTGATATTCCTTTTCTTCGAAACCCTAAAACAGGCAAAAAACAGCAATTCTGGGTTGGGCCTCCGGTTAATAGGTTAGTCCCAAAAATAATATAAAAGTGGATAATAAAGCTCAATAATGTCCAAAACAGTAGATAATATAGCATGGAGCAATCAAAAATTATAGATACGTTGGAGATGTATCAGTGCTTGAAGAATATTATGTTCTAGTGACATGTATTCCCATTGTAAAAACAATGTTTTATTGAATTATAAAGGATGTGTTTATACTTTTGCCTGAAAGTATTATGATGCCTCCTGTGCGGCCGTTTATGTATATATGTATATAACCTGAAAGTTTGCAGTTGTCAGCTTCAGCCCCCACGCATGTAATGCGGGGGTGTTCGCAAAAAACGCGTATTCACACTTGATCCAACGTCTCGGTCCATTAAGGAGGTGGTAGTGCAGCGAACGAGGCAATTAGACTATATTGCTTTAACACTTTCACTTAGCCATAGGAGTTTGACGGTGGGACTACTATATAGCCCCTGGTACCTCCGCGCTCGTCCGAAGACTGTGCGCGTACGTACATGACCGGGAAACGGCCCTTCGTTAATGCGGAGGAATCCCAAAGATTCCGCTAAGTCATCGAGTGGTTGACCAGTCTCGCGCTTTATCATGACAGTCAGTTTTCGGCTTTCTCTACTCAGGTGCTCATCCGAATGAACCAGGGCACAATCGCAGTAGTTCTCCCGTTGCCGCCTTAGCCGATAGAGCAGAACGTAAGGTAACAAAACACGGGAGCCGAGCAAACCCATCATTTGACCAAAGACATGATTCGGAGCTGATGCATATAAGGCCAAACTCGCGACGCCGAACACTCCCTAAGGTATTCGGTCTTTATAACATATTCCGGGCTGAACAATGCCCTTAATAATAAACCCCGCGTGTCCAGATACGTGCAATATTCTGACATGGAGAAATGCCAATAAGGTCAGCATCCTTCACGGTTGTATTGAGTATCTGGAGGATGTGAACAACAAGAGATAGTAAAAAAGGTTTATGCAGGGTCTTAATCTAGAAAGAAACCTTTGTGTGGGTCCCTGCTGCACATCTGTGCATGTGTCTCCATTGTGCCGTGTCCTGGATGGGTGCAGCACGATTGTCATCTATAAAAGAGAAGAACTTAGGTGAAAGTTGTCGTGCCAAAAAATTGGTTATTCTCGATAAACCATTAAAATTCAAGATAAGTCAAGTTGAGTCGAACTAGCCCTGATTACACGGGGGAAGCCCCTGGTACCATCTATGAAGGTTTAACCATCAAACCAATCTCAGGTATATCTAGTGATACGCCGGACTCGTCAAACTGTGTCCGCGGTCTTGACGACCTGTCATTTATTCTGGTTGGTGAGGCCGTCTAGTGCTCGGCTGTTAAAGCCGCCGCACGTTCTTCCGCGCGTAGAGAATGCTCAATATTTCCATTAACTGTGATGGTGCCACATGGACCAGGCATCTTAAGCTTAAGAGAAGCGTAATGTGGTACAACATTAAAACGAGCGAAAGCTGTTCTTCCGAGTAGTGCTTGATAGCCGCTTCGGAATGGAGCAATGTCGAAGTCTAACTTCTCACTTCTGTAGTTGTCGGATGAACCGAATACAACCTCTAGTATTAGAGAGCCCATGGAGCGGGCCTCTAGGCCTGGTATTACTCCCTTGAAGGTAGTATTATTGTGGCTGATTTTTGGCGGGTCTATCCCCATTTTGCGGACTGTGTCCTGATATATCAGATTTAGACCATTGCCGCCGTCCATAAGGACTCGTGTGAGATGGTATCCGTTTATTATTGGGTCTAACACCAAGGCAACCAATCCTTCATGCCGGATGCTTGTCGGGTGATCCCTGCGATCAAAAGTGATCGGGCAGGCCAACCAGGGGTTGAACTTAGGGGTGAGGGGCTCTACGGCGCGTATGTCTCGGAGTGCATGTTTGCTTCTCCTCTTCGTCACGTGGATCATGTTTACTGTTTTAACCTTCGGCGGGAATTTTTTGTGTCCTCCAGTGCTTTGCTAGCGAGGTTCGTCCACGTCTTCGCTTGGTGTCTCCCTCCCCTTGTGTTCGATGTTTAACTTACCGGCCTGCTTCAAGACCCGGCATTCTCTGTGGGTGTGATTTGTAGGTTTATCGGGGGTGCCATGAATCTGACATAGTTTGTCTAGAATCTTGTTTAGGCTGGATGGTCCATCTCTGCTGCCTTTGAAAGGCTTTTTCCGCTGACCTGGTCGAGAACCCCTAAATCTGGCGTTTACCGCCGTATTATCTGGGCTATCTTCTTTATTTCGATGCTTGCTTTTACTGCGTCATGGTTTTCCATTGCCATCCTTGACTTCGGATGTGCTTGGGTCGCTGGTGCTACTGCGGGCTAACCAGTTATCTTCGCCCGTGCAAAAGCGGGTCATGAGGCTTGTCAGGGCTTCCATTGTTCTCGGTTTTTCTTGGCCGAGGTGTCTGGCAAGCCATTCGTCTCGGACGCTGTGCTTGAAAGCTGCTAAGGCTTCAGCGTCCGAGCAGTCGACGATTTGGTTCTTCTTAGTGAGAAACCTGTTCAAAGCTTTCGGGCTGACTCTCCAGGCTTTTGAATTATATGACTTAAATCGTCTGCATCCGGAGGTCGGACATAGGTCACTTGAAAATTAGCCCAAAAAGCATCCTCTAGCTCCTCCCAACTTCCAATTGAGTTTTCGGGGAGGCTTTTCAGCCAGTGCCGAGCTGGTCCTTTAAGCTTGAGGGGCAAGTACTTGATGGCATGGAGATCGTCTCCGCGAGCCATATGGATATGGAGGATAAAGTCCTCAATCCAGACCCCAGGGTCTATGGTCCCGTCGTACGCCTCTATGTTCACTGGTTTGAATCCTTCTGGAAATTCGTGGTCCAGCACCTCATTGGTGAAACATAGGGGGTGTGCGGCACCCCTATATTTGGATGTATCGTGGCGTTCAGACGGTTGTAGTATTCGGTTTTGATTTTGTGCCGGAGCGCGCTTCCTAGATCCATAGATGGATCTGGTCATACTGGATTTTTGGCGCAAGTCCTCACGTAGATCGTGTGTTGACTTATGTGCGGCCTTGTTAGCCGCTCTATCGCGGCCACAAGGTGGTTGATCCGGCCTGTTGGCCGTTTTATTTTTCGGCTGTGTGGGCTCTACGGCCTCATCGTCGAATTCAGGTAATAGCTTGCGCTTTGGATAGCTCTTTGTGTGGTAACTTCCACCATACTTTTCTTCGTTGTCGAGCACCTTGTTCCACCTGCTGTTGAGCGTATTTTCTGCGGCCTTAAGCCTTTGCTTCTGCTTCTTCAGACTCCTCGCTGTGGCAATAAGCCTTTTGCGGAGGTTCTCTTGTTCCAAGTGCCTTTCCGGGAGGATGTGTGCATCTTCGTCCGGACTGTTTTCCTCCCCAGAGGGGGGTTGATGAGGTTTATCCTCAGCGTCGCCGTGTTCGGACATCGGATCTGTACTATGTTCACCGTTTGCAGTTTCATTGTGCTCTGCCGCTGGGTCAATGTGGTCGTCATTTCCTCTGGAGTCAACTGGAGTGTTATTTTCTCTTGCACTGTTATCACTGTTTTTGCCGAGGCGGGATTTTGAGCGGCGCCTATGCCGACGCTTTGCTTGCTTCTCGAGGGAGCTATTCTTCGCTGCATCCTGCCGTTCTTCGTCATTGTTTTCTTTGGGTGTATCCACCATGTATATGTCATGTGGTGAAGTGGTTGTCCAGCACCCTATGGGTGGTGGTTCTTGTTCGTCTCCTGCATCGTCGTCCATACCGTCGATGTCTTCGGAGTCGAAGTCGAGCATGTCGGTTAAATCGTCGACAGTGGCTACTAAGTGGGTGGTGGGTGGGGAGCGAATTTCTTCATCATCCGCATCCCATTCTAGCCGGACATAGTTCGGCCAAGGTTCTCCTGACAAGGAGAGAGACCTTAATAAATTTAGCACGTCGCCAAAAGGTGAATGCTGAAAGATATCCGCGGAGGTGAACTCCATGATCGGCACCCAATCGGATTCGATAGGCATGGACGTAGGCGGCTTGGAGTCCGTGGCCGGAGACGAATCCAGTGGTTCGGCAACATGGCTCTCGTAAGGGGTGAAGTCAGTATCCGGCTCTATCGCCACTGAGAGTGCGGCCTCCATGGCGGGATCTATCCACCCGTCATCGGATGGCGCAATTTGCTCCGGATTGAAGGCCGGAGTAGTTGCAGGTGTGATCTCCCGAACACTGTCCGACGGTAGAGCTAGATCATGCTCGTCGTGATCGTGCGGCGCACCTGACATGGGCTCGAATCCGTCGAAGATCAAGTCTCCGCGGATGTCGGCAGTGTAGTTTAAGTTTCCGAACCAGACCTGATGGCCAGGGGCGTAGCTCTTGGTCTGCTCCAGATGTCCAAGCGAGTCAGCCCACAGTGCGAAGCCGCCGAATACGAAGATCTGTCCGGGGAGGAAAACCTCACCCTGGACCGCATCGTTACCGATGATCGAAGGAGCCATCAAGCCTTACGGTGACGTCACAGTGGAACTCTCAATGAAAGCACCAGTGTCGGTGTCAAAACTGGCGGATCTCGGGTAGGGGGTCCCGAACTGTGCGTCTAAGGCGGATGGTAACAGGAGGCGGGGGACACGATGTTTACCCAGGTTCGGTCCCTCTTGATGGAGGTAATACCCTACGTCCTGCTTGATTGATCTTGATGATATGAGTATTACAAGAGTTGATCTACCACGAGATCATAGAGGCTAAACCCTAGAAGCTTGCCTATGGTATGATTGTTGTTGTCCTACAGACTAAACCCTCCGGTTTATATAGACACCGGAGGAGGCTAGGGTTACACAGAGTTGGTTACAAGGAAGGAGATCTACATATCCGTATTGCCAAGCTTGCCTTCCACGCCAATGAGAGTCCCATCCGGTCACGGGACGAAGTCTTCAATCTTGTATCTTCATAGTCCAATAGTCCGGCCAAAGGATATAGTCCGGCTATCCAGAGACCCCCTAATCTAGGACTCCCTCAATATCCTACTCATGCTTGCATTCAGTGTTGATTAATTTTAATGCATGTTCATGACTGTTGTCGCTCTCTAGTTGGTCGCTTCCTAGTCTCTTTCTAGCCTGCACTTGTACTAAGCGGGAATACTGCTTGTGCATCCAATTCCATAAACCCCAAAGTTATTCCATATGTGCCCCCTGCCTCGTGGACCCCACGTGGGTCCCCTCCACTTATCCTTGCATCAAAACACTTCGTCTTGCTCTAGAAAAAATCACTATATAGCCAGCTCAAACCCGAGTTCTTGCTCATCTTGCTGACATTTTCGATCTCCTTGCTCAAAGCTCCTCTCACAAAACTACTTTGGGGAATTGTTCTTTGGTATGTGACTCCTCCAATGGTCCAATTAGTTTTTGTTCTAGTGCTTAATTTATTGCAAATTTTTGCTACTTAGGTGACCCTGTTCTTGAGCTTGCATGTCAAATTTATGTGGTCAAAAGTAGTATCAGGCCTATTTTAATAGAAATAACAGGCATGCCTACAACAGGTCTATGCTTATTTTTAGTATCAGGCCTAGTAATTCTAGCAGCTTCATCACAGAAGTAAATAACATGCCCATCAATATTATCGGCCAAGAGATCCTTAACCATAGCAATACTAGGTTCAACTTTAATTTGCTCAGAGGGTGTAGGTGTTCTTGTATTACTCTTACGAACAACAGTTGAAGCTTTAGCATGATCCTTTATTCTAACAGGGAACAACAGGATCATTATAAGTGATAGTCTTTTCTTCAACTTTAATAGGTCCAACTACTTTTACTTCAATGGGAGGATTATATGTAAACCACTTCTCCTTAGGGAGATCAACATGAGTAGCAAAGGATTCACAGAAAGAAGCTACTATCTTAGAGTCAAGTCCATATTTAGTGCTAAATTCACGGAAAGCATCGGTATCCATAAAAGATTTAACACAATCAAACTTAGGTGTTATACCTAACTCCTTACCTTCGACGAGATCCCAATCTTCATTATAAGTAAGAGTGTGGGTAACAAGTAATAAAAGTAAATAAGGTGCGGCAAGATGGCCCGATCCTTTTTACAGCGAAGGACAAGCCTGGACAAACTCTTATATAAGGAAAACGCTCCCGGCGACACACGGGAATTATCGTCCAGCTAGTTTTCATCATGTTCATATGATTCGCGTTCGGTACTTTGATAATTTGATATGTGGGTGGACCGGTGCTTGGGTACTGCCCTTCCTTGGACAAGCATCCCACTTATGATTAACCCCTATTGCAAGCATCCACAACTACAAAAGAAGTATTAAGGTAAACCTAACCATAGCATGAAACATATGGATCCAAATCAACCCCTTACAAAGCAACTCATAAACTAGGGTTTAAGCTTATGTCACTCTAGCAACCCATCATCTACTTATTACTCCCCAATGCCTTCCTCTAGGCCCAAACAATGGTAAAGTTTCATGTAGTCGACGTTCACATGACACCACTAGAGGAAAGACAACATACATCTCATCAAAATATCGAACGAATACCAAATTCACATGACTACTTATAGCAAGACTTCTCCCATGTCCTCAGGAACAAACGTAACTACTCAGAAATCATATTCATGTTCATAATCAGAGGGATATTAATATGCATAAAGGATCTGAACATATGATCTTCCACCGAATAAACCAATTAGCATCAACTACAAGGAGTAATCAACACTACTAGCAACCCACAGGTACCAATCCGAGGCTTTGGGACAAAGATTGGATACAAGAGATGAATTAGGGTTTTAGATGAGATGGTGCTGGTGAAGATGTTGATGGAGATTTCCCCCCTCCCGATGAGAGGATCGATGGTGATGTTTTCCCCCTCCCGGAGGGAAGTTTCCCCGGCAGAAAGACTCCATATAGCCAAAGCCCTAGATTGGTTCCGCCTGGTGGCGGCAGAGTTTTGTCCCGAGAGCTAGCTTATGCTTTTTTTCCTGGACGAAAGACTCCATATAGCCAAAGATGGGCATCAGAGGGCTGCCAGGGGGCCCACGAGGCAGGGGGCGCGCCCCCACCCTCGTGGATGGTGGGTGGGCCCCCTCTGGTACTTCTTTCGCCCAATATTTTTTATATATTCTGAAACTTGCTCCCGTGAAGTTTCAGGACTTTTGGTATTGTGCAGAATAGGTCTCTAATATTTGCTCCTTTTCCAGCCCAGAATTCCAGCTGCCGGCATTCTCCCTCTTCATGTAAACCTTGTAAAATAAGAGAGAATAGGCATAAGTATTGTGACATAATGTGTAATAACAACCCATAATGTAATAAATATCAATATAAAAGCATGATGCAAAATGGATGTATCAATACCCAACACGTTGTTGCGGGAATATTTTACAACATATTTCAACATGATTCGTTGTATGGAACATGAATATTTGATGAAGTAATAATATAAAAGGCTAAAATCAGAAGTACATATAATTTATTATGTTTGAGTACTATATAGTTGTAAAATGTTTATTAAATATAAATAACATAATATAATGAAAATTCTCATGTATGTTTGCATGTTGAGATGAGTCTTTTTTCATGCATGTTTCATGATGAAGTGGCATGCTTGCATGTTGAGAGACATATGGTAGTGGAGGTGGGCCTTTTCTCATGTATGTTGTGCGGTGATGTGACATGCTTGCATGTTGAGAGAAATAGTTAGTAGGGGCTAGCTATTTAGATATAGATGATTTTGCAACATATTTCAATGTGATTCGTTGTATGAAACAAGAATATTTGAAGTAATAATATAAAAGGCTTGAATTAGAAATACATATAATTTATTATGTTTGAGTACTGTATAGTTGTAAAATGTTTATTGAATATAAATAACATAATAGAATGAAAATTCTCATGTATGTTTTCATGTTGAGATGAGTCTTTTTTTCATGCATGTTTCATGATGAATTGGCATGCTTGCATGTTGAGAGACATATGCTAGCGGAGGTGAGCATTTTCTCATGCATGTTGTGTGATTATGTGGCATGCTTGCATGTTGAGGGTAATAGTTAATGGGGGCTAACTATTTAGATATAGAAGATGCCCTAGAGGCAATAATAATTGTATTATTTATTTCCATGTTTACAATTAAGAGTTTATATTCTATGCTATTACTACTATGGTTCTTGAATATGTGATTTAGAGGAGAACTCATAAAGGTGTGGGAGAGGTTGGTGCACCAAGGGAGGGATACCTCCTCGCCAAGTCCACTTGCCCCTTGTCCCGCACCTTTATATATGAGAGAGGTGCCCCCCTCCTAGAGAAAACATCAAGTCCTTGTCCCAGGCGCCCCTCCTCCCTAGTTCGTCTAGTTATTTTTATCTAGATTGAATATCTCTAATCGTCGTAATAGAGAAGCCCTGTGTGGTTATCTTCCTCCCTCCTCTAATTCTCCGGTGATGCTAAGCTCCGGACAACGAAGCTCTAGGGGATCACGAAGCTCGTATGCGTGTAATCCGTAGAGAGGCCGTGTTTTCGGTCTTTTGTTCGAGGGATCGTCGTGAACGGTTCGAGGGACTTCAAGAATAATATGTACTAACTCTTCTTCCATTGCAGCTCAAAGTTGGCAACGATCCGATCTAATCTTGTATGCATCTTCGAGTAAATAACAAAAAACTACCACATTACGGGCTAGGGTTACAAGAACTACCAGTTTTTTAAATTTCCCAAAACGCTACCACTATTTTGGTTTGCTATTCCAAAAAAACACTAATTGTTGAACTGTTATGTTTTAATCTAGTTTATGAAGTGGAGGGACCGCTCGTCAGGTCCACATGGCGTGAAAGTCAAAACTTAACTATTCAGATAACGATGTTGGATCACTATGAAGATGCAGGGCGATTTTTTTGTACTACGTTTCCCAACACTTCTACCATCATCGATGGATCAATGGGCACAACGCTTTTAAGGTTGACCCAAGCGCCATTTCATCATGATTAGAGGAGGAAAGAGGAGAATGGTGGCATCAGCTTTGGTGGATAATCAGTGGATTGATGACATCCATGGGTCCTTGTCACTGCAAGCGATCATCGAATACATGGATCTCTAGCATGTAGTTCAACAAGTGCCCCCCTCACAAATAAAGAAGATTGGCTCACTTGAAGATTGACCGCAAATGATATCTACTGGCCAGTTCAGCATATGATGCCTTTTTCTTCAACACCGAGCACATAGATTATGCCAGGCTCATGTGGAAAAACCATGTACCCCCAAAAATGGAGATATTTCACATGGCTGGTCATCCATGATCGATGTTGAACATAGGACTTCCTTGCGAGAAGGGGGAATGCAACATCTGTCTTGTTCCTCCTTATGTGATCAGGCGCCCGAAATCCTTGACCATATTATGGTACAGTGCGTCTACACCAAGCATTCTTGGTTCCTCTTATTGCGCGGCTTTGGAAGTCAATGAAGGACTGGTGGTTCTTAATGGACGGTCCAACAACTCGGGTCAACTCCTCCGACTTTCAACAATCATGATCGTGGGTTTACATAAACTATGGTTGGAGGTAGGGTTTTTGATGGAAATGTTTCGTCTGTGCAGAGGGTGGTCACGTTCTCTCTCGCCAAAAAAAGAAAGGGTGGTCACATTGGTGGTCGAAGTGCTGAAACTTTAGAAGGCACAAGAGTATCAGACATGCTCTAGGGAGGAATAGCAATAGTGTGTGTTGGCGGGTTGGGCCTACCTTTGTAGGTGTTGTGTTCGGAACAAGAGCATGTTTTCCGAAGGGCCATTGGTTAATCTTTCATTAGATAGAAAGGAGGAGTTTTACAAATGGACAAGCAGTCTAGGTGAACTAGGACCTAGAGTCGCTAGCTAGGCCCACTGCCTGAAGTCAGGCAAAAGAAAACTACATAACTGCATCTATAGCGCATGTGCTTCAAGAGGCACAATCTGAGATGCAACCGGCTGCCCTCTCCGACTAGGTCCAAAACCCCGTCGGCGCTGCTGGCAACTTGATAAAAAACCCTAGCGATGAGTTCTTTCCGGATCCTCTAGTGCATCAGTATGGCCATGATACGTCTACAACATATCTATAATTTTTGATTGCTCCATGCTATTATATTATCTATTTTGGATGTTAATGGGCTTTATTTTACACTAATATATCATTTTTGGGACTAACCTACTAACCGGAGGCCCAGCCCAAATTGCTATTTTTTTTGCCTATTTTAGGGTTTCGAAGAAAAGGAATATCAAACGGAGTCCAAATGGAATGAAACCTTCGGGAACGCGATTTTTCTCAACAAACGTGATCCAGGAGACTTGGAGTGGTCGTCAAGAAACAAGGGAGGAAGGCACGAGGCAGGGGGCGCGCCCTCCACCCTCGTGGGCCCTCCGTTGCTCCACCAACGTACTTCTTCCTCCTATATAAGTCCACGTACCCCCCAAACATCCAGGAGCACCACGAAAACCTAATTCCACTGCCGCAACCTTCTCTACCCGAGAGATCCCATCTTGGGGCCTTTTCCGGAGCTCCGCCGGAGGGGGCATTGATCACGGAGGGCCTCTACATCAACTCCATGGCCTCTCCGGTGATGTGTGCGTAGTTTACTTCAGACCTACGTGTGACGCCCCCGATTTGACCGTACACTAATCATACACGCAAACGTGTACGATAAAGATCAGCGACTCACGGGAAGATATCACAACACAACTCTACAAATAAAATAAGTCATACAAGCATCATATTACAAGCCAGGGGCCTCGAGGGCTCGAATAAAAGAGCTCGATCATAGATGAGTCAGCGGAAGCAACAATATCTGAGTACAGACATAAGTTAAACAAGTTTGCCTTAAGAAGGCTAGCACAAACTGGGATACAGATCGAAAGAGGCGCAGGCCTCCTGCCTGGGATCCTCCTAAACTACTCCTGGTCGTCGTCAACGGGCTGCACGTAGTAGTAGGCACCTCCCGAGTAGTAGTAGTAGTCATCGACAATGGCGTCTGGCTCCTGGCCTCCATCCTCTGATCCCAGCAATCGGGTATAGAAAGGGGAAAAGGAGGGAGCAAAGCAACCATGAGTACTCATCCAAAGTACTCGCAAGCAAGGAGCTACACTACATATGTATGCATTGGTATCAAATGAAATAAGGGTATCATATGTGGACTGAACTGCAGAATGCCGGAATAAGAGGGGGATAGCTAGTCCTATCGAAGACTACGCTTCTGGTAACCTCCATCTTGCAGCAGAAGAAGAGAGTAGATGGTAAGTTCACCAAAGTAACATCGCATAGCATAATCCTAACCAATGATCCTCCCCTCGTCGCCCTGTGAGAGAGCGATCACCAGTTGTATCTGGCACTTGGAAGGGTGTATTTTACTAAGTATCCAATTCTAGTTGTCATAAGGTCAAGATACAACTCCAAGTCGTCCTGTTACCGAAGATCACGGCTATTCGAATAGATTAACTTCCCTGTAGGGGTGCACCACATTTCCCAACACGCTCGACCCCCTTTGTCCGGACACACTTATCTGGGTCATGCCCGGCCTCGAAAGATCAACACGTCGCATCCCTACCTAGGCACAACAGAGAGGTCAGCACGCCGGTCTAAATCCTATGGCGCAGGGGTCTGATCCCATCACCCATTGCACACCTGCACGTTGCGAGGGTGGCCGGAAGCAGAACTAGCCCCCTTAATACAAGAGCAGGCTTACGGTCCAATCCGACGCGCGCCGCTCAGTCACTGACGTCACGAAGGCTTTGGCAGATACCATGACATCGAGTGCCCATAACTGTTCCCGCGTAGTTGGTTAGTGCGTATAGGCCAGTAGCCAGACTCAGATCAAATACCAAGATCTCGTTAAGCGTGTTATCTTAAAGTAACCGCGAACGCCGACCAGGGCCAGGCCCACCTCTCTCCTAGGTGGTCTCAACCTGCCCTGTCGCTTTGCCTCCAAGTAACAGTCGGGGGCCGTCAGGAACTCAGGCCCACCACTACCTGGATGGAGCCACCTGCCCCTTCAGCCCCCACATCAGAATCACTTGCGGGTACTCAACAAGCCGACCCGACTTTAGTCACCACCTGTATAGTATATACCCGTGATCAACACCCGAGTGATCACGGCCCGATAGTATAGCATGGCAGACGGACAAGAATGTAGGGCCACTGCTGAAGTACTAGCAACCTATACTAGGCATGTAGGATTTGCAGTTAAGGTATCAACAGTTGTAGTAACAATGACAGGCTATGCATCAGGATAGGATTAACGGAAAGCAGTAACATGGTACACTACTCTAATACAAGCAGTATAGAGAAGAGTAGGCGATATCTGGTGATCAAGGGG
This sequence comes from Triticum urartu, assembly GCF_056163025.1. Lineage (NCBI taxonomy): Eukaryota > Viridiplantae > Streptophyta > Magnoliopsida > Poales > Poaceae > Triticum > Triticum urartu. The sequence goes on from NC_141875.1 coordinate 565,613,464, forward strand.
GGGCTTGCCTGGTTGCTCTGGCAAGAGAGAGGGGTCGTCAACACCGTAGTCGTACTGGGTAGCAGCGGCGTCGGTCTCAGTGTCTAGCGAGAGAAGAGGGGGAAGAAATAATAAATATTAAGCAAACAGATGCAGAGCGATGCATGACATGACAAGTATCGGTGCTAGGGGTGCCCTAACGCGGTATGAGGTGGTACCGGTGAAGGGGGGAATCATCCGGGAAAATATCCCCGATGTTTCGTGTTTTCGAACAAATGGACCGGAGGGGGAAAGTTGCAGGTTTGCTATGTTAGGGACGAGTGGCTGACGAACGGGCTGCGTATCCGGATTCGTCTCGTCGTTCTGAGCAACTTTCATGTAGAAAGTATTTTCATGTGAGCTACAGTTTATTTTATATTAATTTTAAAAGATTTATATCATTTTTAGAATTTATTTAATTATTTTAATTTAACATTATCCAGAACAGTGTTTGCTGACATCAGCATGATGTCAGCGGTCAACAGAGGTTGACTAAGTCAAACTGACTAGTGGGTCCAGTGGGACCCACCCGTCATACACTGTTAAGTTAATTAGGGTTAGGTTAAACTAATTACTGCTTAGCTAGACTAATAGGTTAATTAGATTAATTAATAGGATTAATTAACTTAATTAATTTAGTTAATTAATTAGTTAATTTTATTTTTTTTATTATTTATTATATATATTTGTAAACAAGGGCATGGGGCCCCAGCGCCATAGGCCCAGGACACAAGCGGGCACTGGGCGCTAGCGGGCAGCGGGCGCTGGGTGCCGGCCTGACTGGGTGCTGGCCCACGCCAGCCGGGGCCGCAGCGGGGGCACGAGCGCGCGTCCCGGCGATGGCGGCCGGACGGCGCGAGGTGCGATGGAGCGCGGGCGCGAGACAGGGGCGGCGGATCGGCGAATAGGCCCGCGGTGGGCTCGACTGCGACGGGGTTCGGCCGGGGAGCAGCGCAGCAGAGGGGGGAGGCGAGGCGATGCAGCATCAGGCCGTCGGCGAGGCGCGGTGCGGGCGAGTGGAGGCGTGCGCGCGGTCAGCGGGGCAGGGGGCTGGCCAGAGCGGGCACAGCAGAGCTGGACGGAGGGCGCGAGGGAGCACGGACGGGCGCGGCAGAGCACGGCGGAAGCTGCGGGCGAGGGGCGCGGTGGCCGGTGCGGCCGGGCGCGTGTGTCTGGGCTGTGCGCGTCCATGGGCGCGGGCTGGGAGCCCAGGGCGCGGCGCGCGAGCGGGGCTGCGGCGAGGGCAAGGCGAGCGTGCATCGGGCGCGGCCGAGGACGACGCGAGCGCGTGTAGTTGCAGGGACTGGGGCGTGCGGGCGCTAGCAACGTCGGGAGATGGCCGAAGCCAGGGGAGGGAGGAGGGTGAGCTCACGCGCGCGCAGAGGAACGGGGGCGGTGAGGCTTGATGAAGCGGCGCGAGGAGGGGACGAGGACGCGGTCCGGAGGCGTCGTGGCTCCGGCGAGGGGGACTCTAAGCGGCTGTGGCGTCGGGACTGAGTCCCAGCTCCAGATCGAGGGCGGCACGCGGACGGGCGTCGGGGCGACTCGGGAGGAGGAGGCGGTGACAGGGCGGGGCGTCGCTGAGGATGGGCGCCGCGAGGTGGCTTCGGGCGGCGGCAATGGACAGCGCCGGGCGGGATCGATCCCGGTCCCGATTGGATCGGGAGTGGGAGAGAGAGAACGTGGGGGAGGGAAAATGGTTGTCGGTGGGGGTGGGGGTTGACCGTGGAGTGGGGGTGGTCCGGCCCATTCAGGCGGCCGGGGTCCGTGTGGATGGCCAGCTGGGCCAAAAGGCCCAGCGGGGGGAGGGTTTTCTCCTTTTCTTATTTTTGTTTTGTTTTTTTACTTTTTACTTATTTTCTTTTCTGTTCTAATTTCTAGTTTCCTCTGAATTTAGTTTTATAAAACCACAAAAGTTGAACCTAATTTAGTATCACTAACTATACCTTAGCTACAAAAAGATTAAACCTAAACAAAATAGTCTAACATTTTATAAATAATACAAGGCATTTATTAAATTGGTTATGTTGTTGTTTTATTTATCGTAGAGTATTTAAGCATTTTATAAAAGTACGGTTCCCCTACCATAATAACCTATGCAATGTTTGGTTCACTCCGAACATTTTAGTTTTAATATTTGAAAACCTTTATTGTTAGATGGATTTTGAACTTCAATTTGAATCGGTTTTGAACTACCGCGAGACTAGCAACAGTAATTGAAGTGACGTGGCATCATTAGCAGAGGGTTGCTGTAGCTTAATTATCCGGGCGTCACAATTCCCCTCCACTACAAGAAATCTCGTCCTGAGATTTAGGAGCGGGAGTAAGGGGAAAGTTCTGGTTACGAAATTCTAACGGATCTTCTCGTTCTTGGTTGCTCTTCTCCAAGAGGTCGATCCATTACATTGATGTCTTCATTCCTCTGCTTCAGGTCATCATGATGAATTCATCATCCTTTCTTCGGAAATTTCATCGTACTTGCGAAAAGACAATGGGTAACTTCGGAAGATCGGACCTTACAAGGTTGACTATGTGGCAGATGACTCAGGGAATGTGGTAGAAAGCAACTCTCAAATAGATACTTAAGAAAATATCAAGAGTAAAATAAGAAGGTACCATGAGAAGTTTCCAATGGGCAAACAATCGTTCAATAGCCTAATCAGAAGGTGAAAGAGGTTCAGAGCAACGAGAATAAGTATTGCGTCTGATACCAAAATAGATCACTAGGCAGGTGGCCCATGAATTACATATGAAGTCAAGTGCGAGGAATAACTTTGACAACAGGGTGTACAGGAGAGTCAGGTTTCGATCTTGTGGAACTTTGGGTTATGGGCCCATCATGTGGGTTAAAAGTAGGAGGAGCAGTGACATCTTGTAGGATCGAAAGTATGTCTATAGGGGGGGTGATTAGACTACTTGACCAAATAAAAATCTAGCCTTTTCCCAATTTTAGTTCTTGGCAGATTTTAGCTATCTTAGCACAAGTCAAGCAATCTCCACACAATTCAAGCAAGCATGCAAAAGAGTATATGAGCAGCGGAAAGTAAAGCATGCAACTTGCAAGAATGTAAAGGGAAGGGTTTGGAGGATTCAAACGCAATTGGAGACACGGATGTTTTTGTCGTGGTTCCGATAGGTGGTGCTATCGTACATCCACGTTGATGGAGACTTCAACCCACAGAGGGTAACGGTTGTGCGATTCCACGGAGGGCTCCACCCACGAAGGGTCCACGAAGAAGCAACCTTGTCTATTCCATCACGGCCGTCGCCCACAAAGGACTTGCCTCACTAGCGGTAGATCTTCACGAAGTAGGCGATCTCCTTGCCCTTACAAACTCCTTGGTTCAACTCCACAATCTTGTCGGAGGCTCCCAAGTGACACCTAGCCAATCTAGGAGACACCACTCTCCAAGAAGTAACAAATGGTGTGTTGATGATGAACTCATTGCTCTTGTGCTTCAAATGATAGTCTCCCCAACACTCAACTCTCTCTCACAGGATTTGGATTTGGTGGAAAGAAGATTTGAGTGGAAAGCAACTTGGGGAAGGCTAGAGATCAAGATTCATATGGTTGGAATGGAATATCTTGACCTCAACACAAGTGTAGGTGGTTCTCTCTCAGAAAATATGTGTATTGGAAGTGTAGGTATATTCTGATGGCTCTCTCACCAAATGAAGAGTGGGTGGAGGGGTATATATAGCCTCCACACAGAATCTAACCGTTACACACAATTTGCCAAACTCGGTGGGACCGAATGGTTAAACTCGGTCGGACCGATTCAGCAAACCTAGTGACCGTTAGGATTTTCGGTGGGACTGAGATGCAACTCGGTAGGACCGATATGGTTAGGGTTAGGGCATAACGTAATCTCGGTGTGACCGATTACACAAACTCGGTGGGACCGATTTTGGTAATAAGCTAACCAGAGAGTTGGTCAGGTAAACTCGGTGGGACTGATTCGCTCATCTCAGTGAGACCGAAATGTTACAAAAGGGAAACAGAGAGTTTACATTGCAATCTCGGTGGGACCGATCGCTCATCTCGGTAAGACCGAAACGTTACGAAGGGAAACAGAGAGATTACAATCCCATCTCGGTGAGACCGAGATCCCTATCGGTGAGACCGATTTGCCTAGGGTTTGTGGCAGTGGCTATGACATTTGAAAATCGGTGGCGCCGGATAGAAAGAATCGGTGGGGCTGAGTTTGACTTTTGGTTTAGGTCATATGTGGATGTGGGAAGGTAGTTGAGGATTTTGGAGCATATCACTAAGCACTTTGAGCAAGCAAACCATTAATCAACACCTCATCCCTCCTTGATAGTATTGGCTTTTCCTATAGACTCAATGTGATCTTGGATCACTAAAATATAAAATGTAGAGTCTTGATCTTGAAGCTTGAGCCAAACTTTTTGTCCTTAGAATTTTGAGGGATCCACTTTCCTCATCCATGCCATGTCGTTCATTGAGCTTTTCCTGAAATATTAATCTTGGAATAATGTTAGCTCAATGAGCTATATGTTGTTAGGAATTACCAAAACCACCCAGGGATAGTTGCACTTTCACATCTTGCACGGTCATGATAGCAAGGCATGTCAGAGGGTAGCCTGTCAGTTATGTCGGCAACAACGTCGGTACCAAGGGCGAGGGACGAGGAGAACCATTTTCCTGCTCATTAAACGAGGCAGACCAGTAGGCAAGGTTCTCATCCATCGGTGGCTACCGGAATGTCATCAACAATAGTAACAGGGTCTTGCTGACGGAATTGTACAATGAGGTGTTCACATAAGCAGGAGAATATTACTCCTTAGATCATATAGATCACAAGAAAGATTAAACCAAACAATGGAAAGGAAAATATGATTATTAGATTAAACAGAACAATGGAAAGGAAAATGTGTTAAAACACATATTCCAGGGGTATATCCCCCCAAGGACAAGCAAAGCATGATATCCTTGACTGGATATAATGTAGAAAACTCTTTAGGTAAGGTGAGAGAAATTTCATGACACTACTCATAAAGTGGTGTTTGGGTAACTGAGCAGGAAACATTTAGCATTGGGCTTCAAATGTTCTTGTTGATAATCGGAGTACCACAAACAAGCTTCAAGATCGCATTGACAAGGTCACTAGGTAAAGATCAGACTTTGGATACACAAATGATCCATCAGGAACAACTTATAGAATAAGTCTTACAATTTCCTCATGGAAGAGTGGCTAACCTTGCTAAAAGGAAACTATAACAATAGGTCCGCTGGGCAGGTGTGTTAGGATGACATCACCTTATTGGGTTAAAGACCAATGTTATAACTCTTGGGAATATGTTCCAACCATCGAATCTGACTGAGATTCAGGTCTGATTGGTGTCAGGATACCCCAGACTCGGGATGCCTGAGAAGAAAAAGGTGCAACTCCAATAAACGAGATGACATTATAAGATTATCAGGAAATGAACTATGGAAGCAAGTTTCGAATCATGAGTTCATCATTAAACCAAGGAGAGGATGAGGAGGTGGCTGATGAACTCAGCGACAATGAATCGAGATTTCCAAAAGATGGATTCCCACCAGTATTCGAACAAGGAGATAACATTTGTCAGATCAAATGATATAATGAGGTATGCCCGAGGAAAACATACACATTTAATATTGATTGAAAGGTGCACCCAAAATATGGGCTTAGGTAGCACGATCAATGTTAGAATGGTGATTCGATAACCAACGACCTAAGAATGAAATATCGATCATTAACTTCAAAGCAATAGGGTTGCCAGAAGTTTTGAAGCCGCACATCATAGTTCAACTGTCGGTTTCCCGGTTAGAAACAACACGGGGACCAAGGAATGAACGAATATGGCAAGAGGTATCACCTGTATCAAGATCTCTTAAGAGGTGGTGAAATTCTCACGACATTCTTGACATAAAAGATGGTAATACTCAAAGGTAAAGAAGAACAAGTGTTGGATAGCAAGGAACTCAAGGTATAACACAAAACACGAACAAGTTTGTGTTGAACGGAAGGCAATAAAAAGGTTGATGATAAAACAAATCATCGAGGGCAAGGATGGTATTTCTCATCATGAATTCAATTGATATCCTGGAAGAGCTCAGAATGTTGATGATGATCATGAAAATTTTTGTTGAGAGGCTCCACGAAGAAGCAATTGAACAGCGGCTACATCAAGCAACAAGACTAATGCAGAGAAAGATTATTGGAACCACGGATACTACACCAACTCAGAATCAAGCTTGCTGTTCAAGGTGAAACGATAAGACAAGGAAGATCGACGTAATCTTAGCTCATCGCTGAAAGTTATGCTCCCGGAATAAGGACCGGGTAGCACAGTTAAAAATTAGCCCAATAATGGTATAGCCGATCAGCCTAGGAATGACTTGAAGGATTATTAAACTCATAAGCAACGAAAATTAATTAGGGTTATCGAACCGGAATGTGGAATCGGTTCACATATCGGTGTTCTGGGTTGACGACAACCCAAAATCCAGAAAAATTGTAATCAGTGAGAAATAACAGTTAATGAAGAACCCATAAGAAGTTATGCAGTCCCATGACATTACCAAGATATCATAGTGTAATACTCGACAGTAGATCAAAGTAAAGGTTGGACAGGTGCAATGATCTGCACAAGACAAGTACTCCAACTTGTCCGAGAAATGGTATTAAGGAGAAAATATGGTCGGAACCATGATTGCAAAGGACCAAACATAGATACATGACGAACTTATAACAAGGGGATTATTATCATTTTCAAGAAGCTTCGATGATGAGTTCCACATCGGGTCCATGGGCATGAACGTAAAGGCTCAAGGTCGACTCCCACTTCTTCAATGCATAACCTTTCATTTTACTTCTCGCTTTTGATGAGACTGTAGTGTAGAAATTTTATCTGGCGAAACAACAGAAGAGTATGACTCGCGAAAACTTTCAGGTTCATACGGTTGGGGGAAGGCATAGGTTCAACCCATCGAGGCATCTTAGGAGCATATACCACAATTTCAGGAATAAATAACACAAGCTCGATAGTAGAGCATGCTGGAGAAAGCAGAGGATACAATTTACCAAAGGCATTATGTATCCGAGGAAAAGCTCACAAGCTTACTTGAATATGAAGGACACTGTCAGATAATAATCCACAAGAGGTCTAGTGGTTCACAAAGGAGCTGATTTGAGTATCGGTACTCTATCAAAGGAAGAAGGAATGCATGTGCATCGGATTATAGAAACAACTGACTAACTCAAAGCTCAAATGCAAAGGAGTTATGAATTCCAAGACAAGGGATCAGGAGCAATGCTCTGATTAGGGATGGATAAGTTGAACAGCCTTAGGGGTACAATCAATGGCAATTTGAGTGGTCGAGATCCAGCTCATGTCCGGAATGACGTCTGAATCGGAAGGATAAATTCCAGGGAACAACGGATGATTGTGTGCATTCACACACATTTTGAATCAAAAGGATCAGAATGACAATCACAAAGGTTTTTAAATTAAATTGCTAGACCAATGGAATTAACCGGAATGCAAGTATGCAAGAATTCCAGGAACAACAGGTTGTTGAGGATTTTTGAAAGATCAAATATTATTTTGAAGTCTTTTGCGGAACACAAGAACAACTGGGAATGAGTGGATACTCGATAAGTGCGAGGAATTATCCGTAGGGGTATTTCTATGGCAAGGAGCTACAAGGCAGTGGTACAAGGGATTCTTAAAAGTCGGAGAGCAATTCGATGCATCTTGTAACAACAAGGGAAACTCAGAGTAATTGTATGAGCAACAAGTGTATGTCGTTACCCATATGGACATATCGGTAGTTGGGAATTGAAAAGCAGAGGGCACAAGGGTCTCGGGAATGATCGAAGAGCATTTTCAAAATCTTCTGGTGCAGTAGACGATCGTCTGTGATAAGGGGCTCTCCGGGAGAAGTAGTTATGAGAACCTAGAGTCAGATTTAGTAAAATCATTTAACCCAAATAGAAGAGAGATCAGAGTCCCATAGTAAGGTTCAAGGAGTAAAAGATCTTAATACCACCCAGATGGCGATGTGGGCCCGTAAGGCACACAACCATGTTAGTAAAAAGTTTTGTAATGTCTAGACTCGACTTCGGCCTAGGGGTGCGGAAGGGGGATTCCTACAGGCAGTCGGCTCTGATACCAACTTGTGACGCCCCCGATTTGACCGTACACTAATCATACACGCAAACGTGTACGATCAAGATCAGGGACTCACGGGAAGATATCACAACACAACTCTACAAATAAAATAAGTCATACAAGCATCATATTACAAGCCAGGGGCCTCGAGGGCTCGAATACAAGAGCTCGATCATAGACGAGTCAGCGGAAGCAACAATATCTGAGTACAGACATAAGTTAAACAAGTTTGCCTTAAGAAGGCTAGCACAAACTGGGATACAGATCGAAAGAGGCGCAGGCCTCCTGCCTGGGATCCTCCTAAAATACTCCTGGTCGTCGTCAACGGGCCGCACGTAGTAGTAGGCACCTCCCGAGTACTAGTAGTAGTCATCGACAGTGGCGTCTGGCTCCTGGCCTCCATCCTCTGATCCCAGCAATCGGGTATAGAAAGGGGAAAAGGAGGGAGCAAAGCAACCATGAGTACTCATCCAAAGTACTCGCAAGCAAGGAGCTACACTACATATGTATGCATTGGTATCAAATGAAATAAGGGTATCATATGTGGACTGAACTGCAGAATGCCGGAATAAGAGGGGGATAGCTAGTCCTATCAAAGACTACGCTTCTGGTAACCTCCATCTTGCAGCAGAAGAAGAGAGTAGATGGTAAGTTCACCAAAGTAACATCGCATAGCATAATCCTAACCAATGATCCTCCCCTCGTCGCCCTGTGAGAGAGCGATCACCGGTTGTATCTGGCACTTGGAAGGGTGTATTTTATTAAGTATCCGATTCTAGTTGTCATAAGGTCAAGATACAACTCCAAGTCGTCCTGTTACCGAAGATCACGGCTATTCGAATAGATTAACTTCCCTGTAGGGGTGCACCACATTTCCCAACACGCTCGACCCCCTTTGTCCGGACACACTTATCTGGGTCATGCCCGGCCTCGGAAGATCAACACGTCGCATCCCTACCTAGGCACAACAGAGAGGTCAGCACGCCGGTCTAAATCCTATGGCGCAGGGGTCTGGGCCCATCGCCCATTGCACACCTGCACGTTGCGAGGGCGGCCGGAAGCAGAACTAGCCCCCTTAATACAAGAGCAGGCTTACGGTCCAATCCGGCGCGCGCCGCTCAGTCGCTGACGTCATGAAGGCTTCGGCAGATACCATGACGTCGAGTGCCCATAACTGTTCCCGCGTAGTTGGTTAGTGCGTATAGGCCAGTAGCCAGACTCAGATCAAATACCAAGATCTCGTTAAGCGTGTTATCTTAAAGTAACCGCGAACGCCGACCAGGGCCAGGCCCACCTCTCTCCTAGGTGGTCTCAACCTGCCCTGTCGCTCCGCCTCCAAGTAACAGTCGGGGGCCGTCGGGAACTCAGGCCCACCACTACCTGGATGGAGCCACCTGCCCCTTCAGCCCCCACATCAGAATCACTTGCGGGTACTCAACGAGCCAACCCGACTTTAGTCACCACCTGTATAGTATGTATGTATAGTATATGCCCATGATCAACACCCGAGTGATCACGGCCCGATAGTATAGCATGGCAGACGGACAAGAATGTAGGGCCACTGCTGAAGTACTAGCAACCTATACTAGGCATGTAGGATTTGCAGGTAAGGTATCAACAGTTGTAGTAACAATGACAGGCTATGCATCAGGATAGGATTAACGAAAAGCGGTAACATGCTACACTACTCTAATGCAAGCAATATAGAGAAGAGTAGGCGATATCTGGTGATCAAGGGGGGGGGCTTGCCTGGTTGCTCTGGCAAGAGAGAGGGGTCGTCGACACCGTAGTCATACTGGGTAGCAGCGGCGTCGGTCTCGGTGTCTAGCGAGAGAAGAGGGGGAAGAAACAATAAATATTAAGCAAACAGATCCATAGCGATGCATGACATGACAAGTATCGGTGCTAGGGGTGCCCTAACGCGGTATGAGGTGGTACCGCTGAAGGGGGAATCATCCGGGAAACGATCCCCGGTGTTTCGCGTTTTCTAACAGATGGACCGGAGGGGGAAAGTTGCAGGTTTGCTATGCTAGGGACGTGTGGCGGACGAACGAGCTGCGTATCCGGATTCGTCTCGTCGTTCTAAGCAACTTTCATGTAGAAAGTATTTTCATCTGAGCTACAGTTTATTTTATATTAATTTTAAAAGATTTAAATCATTTTTAGAATTTATTTAATTATTTTAATTTAACATTATCCAGAACAGTGTTTGCTGACATCAGCATGATGTCAGCGTTCAACATAGGTTGACTAAGTCAAACTGACTAGTGGGTCCAGTGGGACCCACCTGTCATACACTGTTAAGTTAATTAGGGTTAGGTTAAACTAATTACTGCTTAGCTAGACTAACAGGTTAATTAGATTAATTAAGTAGGATTAATTAAATTAATTAATTAATTTTATTATTATTATTATTTATTATATATATATATATTTGTAAACAAGGGCGTGGGGCCCCAGTGCCATAGGCCCAGGCCACAAGCGGGCACTAGGCGCTAGCGGGCAGCGGGCGCTGGGTGCCGTCCCGACTGGGTGCTGGTCCAAGCCAGCCGGGGCCGCAGCGGGGGCACGAGCGCGCGTCCCGGCGATGGCGGCCGGACGACGCGGGGTGCGATGGAGCGCGGGTGCGAGACAGGGGCGGCGGATCGGCGAATATGCCCGCGGTGGGCTCGACTGTGACAGGGTTCGGCCGGGGAGCAGCGCAGCAGAGGGGGGAGGCGAGGCGATGCAGCATCAGGCCGTCGGCGAGGCGCGGTGCGGGCGAGCGGAGGCGCGCGCGCGGTCAGCGGGGCAGGGGGCGAGCCGGAGCGGGCGCAGCAGAGCTGGACGGAGGGCGCGAGGAAGCACGGACGGGCGTGACAGCAGCGGCAGAGCACGACGGAAGCTGCGGGCGAGGGGCGCGGTGGCCGGTGCGGCCGGGCGCGTGTGTCCGGGCAGGGTGCGTCCATGGGCGCGGGCTGGGAGCCCAGGGCGCGGCGCGCAAGCGGGGCTGCGGCCGGAGCGCGGCGAGGGCGAGGTGAGCGCGCATCGGGCGCGGCCGAGGACGACGCGAGCGCGTGTAGCTGCAGGGACTGGGGCGTGCGGGCGCTAGCGACGTCGGGAGATGGTCGAAGCCAGAGGAGCGCGCGTAGAGGAACGGGGGCGGTGAGGCTTGATGAAGCGACGCGAGGAGGGGACAAGGACGCGGTCCGGCGGCGTCGTGGCTCCGACGAGGGGGACTCCAAGCGGATGTGACGTCGGGACCGAGTCCCAGCTCCAGATCGAGGGCGGCGCGCGGACAGACGTCGAGGCAACTCGGGGTGAGGTGAGGAGGAGGCAGTGACAGGGCGGGGCGGCGCTGAGGATGGGCGCCGCGAGGTGGCTTCAGACGGCGGCGATGGACAGCGCCGGGTGGGATCGATCCCGGTCCCGATTGGATCGGGAGTGGGAAAGAGAGAACGTGGGGGAGGGAAAATGGGCGTCGACGGGGGGTTGACCGTGGAGTGGGGGGGGTTATGAAGAGGGAGTGGGGGTGGGCCGGCCCATTCAGGCGACCGGGGTCCATGTGGACGGCCAGCTGGGCCAAAAGGCCCAGCAGGGGGAGGGTTTTCTCCTTTTCTTATTTTTGTTTTGTTTTTTTTACTTTTTTACTTATTTCCTTTTATGTTCTAATTTCTAGTTTCCTCTGATTTTAGTTTTATAAAACCACAAAAGTTGAACCTAATTTAGTATCACTAACTATACCTTAGCTACAAAAGGATCAAACCCTAAACAAAATAGTCTAACATTTTATAAATAATACAAGGCATTTATTAAATTGGTTATGTTGTTGTTTTATTCATCGTAGAGTATTTAAGCATTTTATAAAAGTATGGTTCCCCTATCATAATAATCTATGTAATATTTGGTTCACTCCGAACATTTTAGTTTTAATATTTGAAAACCTTTATTGTTAGATGGATTTTGAACTTCAATTTGAATCGGTTTTGAACTACCGCGAGACTAGCAGCAGTAATTGAAGTGACGTGGCATCATTAGCAGAGGGTTGCTGTAGCTTAATTATCCGGGCGTCACACTATGGTCCATAGTTATTAGCTAGATGGCTTCTTCTCTCTCTTTGGATCTCAATACAAAGTTCTCCTCGATTCTTTTGGAGATCTATTCGATGTAATCTTCTTTTGCGGTGTGTTTGTCGAGATCCGATGAATTGTGGGTTTATGATCCAAATTATCTATGAACAATATTTGATTCTCCTCTGAATTCTTTTATGTATGATTGGTTTATCTTTACAAGTCTCTTCGAATTATCAGTTTGGTTTGGCTTACTAGATTGATCTTTCTTGCAATGGGAGAAGTGCTTAGCTTTGGGTTCAATTTTGCGGTGCTCGATCCCAGTGACATAAAGGGAACCGACACGTATTGTATTGTTGCCATCGAGGATAAAAAAGATGGGGTTTATATTATATTGCATGAGTTTATCCCTATACATCATGTCATCTTCCTTAAAGCATTACTCTGCTCTTATGAATTTAATACTCTAGATGCATACTGGATAGCGGTCGATGTGTGGAGTAATAGTACGAGATGCAGAATCGTTTCGGTCTACTTGTCTCAGACGTGATGCATATATACATGATCATACCTAGCTATTCTCATAACTATGCTCAATCCTATCAATTGCTCGACAGTAATTCGTTTACCCACCGTGAATACTTATGCTTTTGAGAGAAGCCACCAGTGAAACCTATGGCCCCGTGTCTATCTTTCATCATATTAATCTTCCAATACTTAGTTATTTCATTTGCCATTTATTTTACTTTGCATCTTTATCATAAAAATACAAAAAAATATTATCTTATCATATCTATCAGATCTCACTCTCGTAAGTGACCGCGAAGGGCTTGGCAATCCTTTTATCGCGTTGGTTGCGAGGTTCTTATTTGTTTGTGTAGGTGCATGGGACTTGAACGTGATCTCCTACTGGATTGATACCTTGGTTCTTAAAAACTGAGGAAAATACTTACGCTACTTTGCTGCATCACAATTTCCTCTTCAAGGAAAAACCAACGCAATGCTCAAGAGGTAGCAGGCCACGATGTTGAAGTTGCAGCGCATCTCTTTGGGGATCCCATGTCTAGCTTTGAGCCACCATTGTTCCATAGTACTGAAATTGTCATTGGGCAAGATTATGCCCTCTTTCTTGACTATTGCTTGTTCTTGTTGACCCCGGCAACTTGTAATCAGCTCTTTCTTTCCTGCCATCTCCTCGAAGCGGCGAGATTAGAGTTTCTCGTCATGCGTACGCAATGGCGAGATTTCATGTCAGGTTTTTCAGATCGATTCAAGGATTCAATGGCGACAACTGCGGCTCCCGGACGCTGGTCCTTAGGGGCACGTGCACAAAGACTTGCTGGATGTCATCGACAAGGTCAGGCCGGCTTAGATATGGGAGCGGCGACAGCGGCAGCTCATTCTGGCGGCGACAATGGTCGTTCAGTTGTGCGTGGACCTAGATGTAATTTTTATTATGTTTGGGGTGCTTTGTATTTCCGGTGAATCTTTATAATAGATATGATATTTTTCATAAAAAAACTCTCTCTTCTGCTTAATGAAAATGGAACATGCTTTTGCTTGTTCTTTCTTAAACAAAAAGGAAAAAAAATCACCCGCAAAAAAATAGGAAAAAAGAATCGTATACGAGCAAAATCGAGCCTTACCCTGAGTGGAGCCGACGAGGCCCGCACGCCAGTAGGAAGCACCGGAGGAGGAAGGTGTCCATGCGGTGCGGGCTGCGTGCGACTGGGCGCGGTGTAAAGGCCACGTGAGAATGGGCCTCGCGCCCTTCTATATAGCCCGCCATCGGGCCGCCCGGTCTGCACATCACCGCACTGCACGACAGCCATCCTCCGTGCGGTTCCAAGCTCCTACTCCCACGCCCGTCCCCCCCGAGATCAGGAGGAGCACGCCCGCCGCACCGGAGCGCCGAGACCTCGTGGCCTTCGTCTCCACCCCGGTGAGCGCCGCTGCCTTCCCCCTAATTCCGCCTCGTACCCCCCGGATCTGGCCGGTCCTGCCGATTCCGTCGATGCGCGCCGCGTTTTGTTCGGTGGATCACGCGAATCCGCTCGTCGACTCCACGGGGTCCGGGCTGGGCTGTTTCCCCTCCCGCGGGGCTTCCACGTTAGTATTGGCGAATCTGTTCGTTTCCTTTGGCTTTCCCCGTCTCACGAATCCGATCCGATTCCGCCAGATCGGCGAGGCGAGCGGTTGAGAATTTTGCGGATCTCTTGGCTGGGAGGGGCTGCACTCATTCCTGCTGAATTCTGTGGGCTGTGCTCCATTTGCTTGGGCGTAGGGGTGTGTGTGTGGGGAGATGCGGGTGGATTGGAGTGGATCTGTGTAGATCTCTGGGTCTCGTCTAATAAAACTTAACTGTTCTCTTTGTTGTGGTGCAGGAGGAGAGATGGGGCTCACGTTCACCAAGCTGTTCAGCCGCCTCTTCGCCAAGAAGGAGATGAGGATTCTCATGGTTGGTCTCGATGCCGCTGGTAAGACCACCATCCTCTACAAGCTCAAGCTCGGCGAGATCGTCACCACCATCCCAACCATCGGTAAGCTGCTTTCTGCATTCTCTGCTTCCACGTCTGGTCATGTCTCAAATGTAGGAGCATAGCACAGTATTTACAAAAAAGAAACTTAAATCATATCGAGAGAGCACTGCTACTGTAAATCTGCAATGTAGATATATACTGCTAGGAAGGTGAATTTAAAAGGCACCGTAGCAAAATCAGGTGTTATCATTCGATCTCACGGTGACCAGAACTTAATAGTAAATAAAATAGGGATAGCCAGTTACTACTAGCTGGGTCTCACTTTCATTAATAAAATCTGGCTAATTTGGAAATTTGCAGGATTTAACGTCGAAACTGTTGAGTACAAGAACATCAGCTTCACTGTTTGGGATGTGGGGGGCCAAGACAAGGTAAGGAAGTCTAGTCATGATTTGCTAATTGTGTCAGATTAAGAAATCATGTCACCCCTTTGTGAATCTGTTCCTCTCCCTTGGGCGGAAGATCAGATCTGTTTTTACACCGATGTTGTTAGGCTTATGTTGTCACAAACTTCAGCCTGGTGCCTTAGACTTACTATTTTATTGTTTTCTGATTGAAACAGATCAGGCCCCTGTGGAGGCACTACTTCCAGAACACGCAAGGGCTCATTTTTGTTGTTGACAGCAATGATAGGGAGCGTGTTGTTGAGGCTAGAGACGAGCTCCACAGGATGCTGAATGAGGTACTGCACTAGTGACTAGTGTTGTTGTAGTTGTTCTGAAGTTTCCCCAATTTGCAAATATCCTGTCTGAGTTTCCATCTATGGTAATGTGAATTTTTGTTCAATAATCAATAAATATGTGAATATAGCTGAACTGTCAAGTCAATATTCGTTTTCTTATATGCTTAGTCTGTGCTTTATTGAGAATTCACTAATTGAAATTTTAGCTTCTCTTTCCATTCTATATTGAAATTCATAATTAATGTAAGATCTTTCTGTGATATAGGATGAGCTGCGTGATGCTGTGTTGCTTGTATTTGCAAACAAACAAGATCTTCCTAATGCCATGAATGCTGCTGAAATCACCGACAAGCTTGGTCTGCACTCCCTGCGCCAGCGGCACTGGTAAGGAACTCCACACACATAATCCCTCCGTAAAGAAATATAAGAGCGTTTAGAACACTAAAGTAGTGATCTAAATGCTCTTATATTTCTTTACAGAGGGAGTAGTTCAGAAGCTATTTACGTTCTAATATCTTGGTCAAAATTTCCCTGGTGTTCTGCTGTTTCTCAGATTCTATATGCTGCAGATATTTGTAATTGTGAACTTCAATTTGTAATAAGAGTTATTTGAAAGTACATGTAGTGTATCCCCAAAATAAATCTAGTATAAACATACTTATTTCTGTTAAATCACATAGGGTGTAACTCTGAAAATAGACCATCGCCCTGTTTTATAGATAAAGCCACATGGTCGAATGATATAGTAGTTCATAGGGTGTACCTGGGGATCATGAATGTGTCTTGATCTTAATTTAATTCCATGTTGTTGCTACACTACTTATCCTGTCTAAAATAATTATTGGTGCTGGTGCTAAAATAAATTATTTCCTCTGGTGCAGGTACATTCAGAGCACTTGTGCGACGTCTGGGGAAGGGTTGTACGAGGGACTTGACTGGCTCTCCAACAACATTGCCAACAAGGTATATTAGGCTCAACTGATCGTTATTCATTGAATATCTTCTCTGTGCTCTGCTGAATGCTTCTAAAGACTGCTGCACTTGCTTAAATGATATGGCCCTTAGCAGCTGTGACTGAGATAAACAAACAGACTAGCCCACGACACACTTCTGCTGCTATTTATTATAACTACTAAATGCTGTTTGGTACGTCTGTGCTTAGATTAGGCACACAATGACACAATGAAGTTGAACAGTCTCACACAAGCACTCCTCTCTGTTCTATGCTATACCGTACTTAACAAGCAGCATAGCATCGCACACCAGAACTTGCGCCTTGTGCTCTGATCCCCTGTGACTAACAGCACATCCTCTTCATTTGTTTGCACAGGCTTGAAGCGCCTCGACAAGTGCTTCATCAAGAAACAAACGTGCTGGATGTCTCAACAACTCACTGCTACCATTTTACATATTGTGATATATATACACTGTACAAGAGATAGTATGTGTGCGTATGTGACAGGCAGAAGCTCCCTTCTTTAAGTGAGCTAGTATCAGGTCAGGTTGTCTTTTTTTGTATGGATATTATCAGTTGCTGTTCGGTGGTTTTACAAGGTTTAATGTGTCGACGATGTGTGTCTGAACCCCTATCTTTTCGAGTTTTGTTAAGATTGAATTGTGGTTGCCAATGTTGGTTGGTTCAGTTGAGTGATGTGGATGGTACCTGTTGCTAACATACTTCTGTGAGCGATGTTTTCACTAGTTGTGCTAGTTCGGATCTGGTTCTGCGCTTTCGGTCTGGCTGTCGGCATCGTCGCACGCCACCAACATCTTTGGAGATCCACTCACGCACTCGGTGATGGGTGCACCACCATGCACATGCCATTATGGGTTGATCATTGCCGCATACGACGTAGGTGGGCATGGAGTTGTATACTTAAATTTATTTTTGCAGGAAGTACACTTTGTACCACCTCCGCGTTTAGATCACTACTTAGTTCACTTCCACCACATGGGCACACAACGCTTACTTGAGACCGGGTTGAAGCTGGGGAGCTTTGTGAATGACGAATTGTCACTACCGCCAAACTGTTATGGAAATGTCACCTTTCTTTGAAAGAATAATTTACATTAATGAGACATCGAAATGTCAAACCTAATTTGAACTGTAGTGGGCTGAGTTACCACTGCCCTCTAACCATCTAACACCGGTTGATTCTGTACATGTTATTTTGTTAATAATGTGATTGTGTAGAAAAGATATTATTTAGTGAGTATAAGAGCAACTCAAATATTTTTGTAGTTAGTCTGTGATTTACATGATATTTTGTTGATAATGTGATTGTGTAGAAAATGTTTTATTTGATAAGTATAAGAGCAACTCTAGCAGATATGTGTCGCCCCATCATACGAACTTAGTGGTCCAAAAATGGCTCTAACACAATCGCCATGTTGCCCTCTGCTACATAATTTTTAGAGCGTGCTTCAGTAGTGAGTCACAGCCTCCATCAGTGACGAATCTTGGAGGAAAATTAAGGGCAGGCTCAAAGTTAACGGCTGAAAAAAAGCTACTAACTCTCAATTATTTTGTTCAAAGAAGGTTAGAATTTGCCATAATACTAGTAGGAACATATACTATTAACTACTAATTATTTTTTTGCATTGCTGGAAGGCAGGCTCAAGCCTATTAAAGCCTGCCTAGTTGATTCCCCCCTGGCCTCCATATTTGGAGGCTGGGGGCGTTGATATGTAGCGCCCTGCATACCCATCTGTCTGTATGAGAGGAAAACTTCAATCGTTTATCGCCCCTTTTTTCCCTTCTCCTGCCTATGGCATAGTCGTCCGTCTGTATGACTCCCGCATGCACGGTTTTCATCGGGAAAGCTTCCTTAAATATCGTCATTGTGTGTTCCACTTGTTTGCGCACATTTTTCGCCTCTGCATGCCCTTTTCTGCCTTGTTTTTGTCAAAGCGCACCCTTTCTCGGGCCCTTTTCTCGTCAGACCATGGCTATATAAACCAACACTCTCCTCGCTGTCGCACAACCACAATCGACCATCTTCCTCTTCCCCACCCACTATCTTCCTTCGTGTTGAGCCATTTGAGTCATGTCAATGTTTCGACCCTTCTCGTGGACCCTTTTTGGGAGAGGGACTGGCATTACTTTGAGTGGGCCCAAGACGATGCGCTTCAAGACACCGAATCAACCGTGGGGGGTCGAGCGCCTCCCCGCCGCCACACGACGGAAGCTGCCATTGTAGTACCAGAAGTCGTGATCATGGAGGGTTACAAGGTTGGCCTTCGTATGCGTCCAAGAAGCCTACCGATACCTCAACCGCGTCAAAATGCAAGTG
The DNA here is from genome assembly GCF_056163025.1 of Triticum urartu. Classification (NCBI taxonomy): domain Eukaryota; kingdom Viridiplantae; phylum Streptophyta; class Magnoliopsida; order Poales; family Poaceae; genus Triticum; species Triticum urartu. The sequence goes on from NC_141875.1 coordinate 565,632,212, forward strand.
GAGGAAGCCAAATCGGCCCCCAGATGCGAGATCACTTTCAAACACAGGAAGCCGGTGAAATAAAATCATCGTGTTTTTAGTCGTTCTAGGTCAATTTTGATTTCAATGTGATGTTCAACCAATGTGCAATTGCTTTGCGTGAAGAATGAACATATACGTCAACATATGGATCCAAAAATAATATGAAGTTTGAATTATGATGACTCTGAGTTAATGCGCGTCACCTTGATAACTTCCAAAACATTGTGGAGCGTGCTCCAAAATGATTTTGGGTTGTGAATATGGCACATCCGCCAGAATTAATTTAAGCATTTATTCATTTATTTTACCAAAAACATGATTTTACTTGGTAAGATAATATGAGGGCACAACCGGAGGGGAGGGGGTACTTGAGGCGGTTTTGAGAAAAAAACCGGCTAGAAGAAAAAAAATCAAAAAATGAAGGGGAAGAAGAATGTAGGTAAAGAAGGGTGGATGAAAAATGAGCCATACGAAATTCATTAGTAAGTACATACGGAGAACTCGAAAACTAAGGAAACTATGAACCAAGCATAGCTCAGATCTTTAGATTCTTTGTGATGGAACCAGATCAGGGTTCAAGTCCTAGACTTGACACAGGTGCTTCCATTTTTCTGAATTTATTTCAGTGAGATGAGATGTTCCCGTCACTACAAACACAAATATGATGACTGAAGGAAATATGCCCTAGAGGCAATAATAAAGTTATTATTTATTTCCTTATAATCATGATAAAAGGTTTATTATTCATGCTAGAATTGTATTAACCGAAAACATAATACATGTGTGAATACATAGACAAACAAAGTGTCACTAGTATGCCTCTACTTGACTAGCTCGTTAATCAAAGATGGTTATGTTTCCTAACCATGAACAGTGAGTTGTTATTTGATTAACGAGGTCACATCATTAGTTGAATGATCTGATTGACATGACCCATTCCATTAGCTTAGCACCCGATCGTTTAGTATGTTGCTATTGCTTTCTTCATGACTTATACATGTTCCTATAACTATGAGATTATGCAACTCCCGTTTACCGGAGGAACACTTTGGGTACTACCAAACGTCACAACGTAACTGGGTGATTATAAAGGAGTACTACAGGTGTCTCCAAAGGTACATGTTGGGTTGGCGTATTTCGAGATTAGGATTTGTCACTCCGATTGTCGGAGAGGTATCTCTGGGCCCTCTCGGTAATGCACATCACATAAGCCTTGCAAACATTACAACTAATATGTTAGTTGTGAGATGATGTATTACGGAACGAGTAAAGAGACTTGCTGGTAACGAGATTGAACTAGGTATAGGATACCGACGATCGAATCTCGGGCAAGTAACATACCGATGACAAAGGGAACAACGTATGTTGTTATGCGGTCTGACCGATAAAGATCTTCGTAGAATATGTAGGAGCCAATATGGGCATCCAGGTCCCGCTATTGGTTATTGACCGGAGACGTGTCTCGGTCATGTCTACATTGTTCTCGAACCCGTAGGGTCCGCACGCTTAAGGTTACGATGACAGTTATATTATGAGTTTATGCATTTTGATGTACCGAAGGTTGTTCGGAGTCCCGGATGTGATCACGGACATGACGAGGAGTCTCGAAATGGTCGAGACGTAAAGATTGATATATTGGAAGCCTATGTTTGGATATCGGAAGTGTTCCGGGTGAAATCGGGATTTTACCGGAGTACCGGGAAGGTTACCGGAACCCCCCGGGAGCTAAATGGGCCATGATGGGCCTTAGTGGAAAAGAGAAGAGGCAGCCCCACATGGGCTGCGCGCCTCCCCCTTCCCCTAATCCTATTAGGACTAGGAGAGGTGGCCGGCCCCCTCTCTCTCTTTCCCCCCTCCGCGAATCCTATTCCAACTAGGATTGGGGGGGAATCCTACTCCCAGAGGGAGTAGGACTCTCCTGGCGCGCCTCCTGTGGCCGGCCAGCCTCCCCCCTCTAATCCTTTATATACTGAGGCAGAGGCACCCCAGAGACACACAAGTTGATCCACGTGATCTATTCCTTAGCCGTGTGCGGTGCCCCCAGCCACCATAGTCCTCGATAATACTGTAGCGGAGTTTAGGCTAAGCCCTGCTGCTGTAGTGCATCAAGATCGTCACCACGCCGTCGTGCTGACGGAACTCTTCCCCGACACTTTGCTGGATCGGAGTCCGGGGATCGTCATCGAGCTGAACGTGTGCTCGAACTCGGAGGTGCCGTAGTTTCGGTGCTTGATCGGTTGGATCGTGAAGACGTATGACTACTTCCTCTACGTTGTGTCAACGCTTCCGCAGTCGGTCTGCGTGGGTACGTAGACAACACTCTCCCCTCTCGTTGCTATGCATCACCATGATCTTGCGTGTGCGTAGAATTTTTTTTGAAATTACTACGAAACCCAACAGTGGCATCCGAGCCTAGGTTATTTATGTTGATGTTATATGCACGAGTAGAACACAAGTGAGTTGTGGGCGATATAAGTCATACTGCCTACCAGCATGTCATACTTTGGTTCGCCCGCATTGTTGGACGAGACGACCTGGACCAACATTACGCGTACGCTTACGCGAGACCGGTTCCCCCGACGTGCTTTGCACATAGGTGGCTTGCGGGCGAGTGTCTCTCCAACTTTAGTTGAACCAAGTATGGCTACGCCCGGTCCTTGCGAAGGTTAAAACGGAGTCTATTTGACAAACTATCGTTGTGGTTTTGATGCGTAGGTGAGATTGGTTCTTGCTTAAGCCCGTAGCAGCCACGTAAAACTTGCAACAACAAAGTAGAGGACGTCTAACTTGTTTTTGCAGGGCATGTTGTGATGTGATATGGTCAAGGCATGATGCTGAATTTTATTGTATGAGATGATCATGTTTTGTAACCGAGTTATCGGCAACTGACAGGAGCCATATGGTTGTCGCTTTATTGTATGCAATGCAATCGCGATGTAATGCTTTACTTTATTACTAAACGGTAGTGATAGTCGTGGAAGCATAAGATTGGCGAGACGACAACGATGCTACGATGGAGATCAAGGTGTCGCGCCGGTGACGATGATGATCATGACGGTGCTTCGGAGATGGAGATCACAAGCACAAGATGATGATGGCCATATCATATCACTTATATTGATTGCATGTGATGTTTATCTTTTTATGCATCTTATCTTGCTTTGATTGACGGCAGCATTATAAGATGATCTCTCACTAAATTATCAAGAAGTGTTCTCCCTGAGTATGCACCGTTGCCAAAGTTCGTCGTGCCCAGACACCACGTGATGATCGGGTGTGATAAGCTCTACGTCCATCTACAACGGGTGCAAGACAGTTTTGCACACGCAGAATACTCAGGTTAAACTTGACGAGCCTAGCATATGCAGATATGGCCTCGGAACACGGAGACCGAAAGGTCGAGCGTGAATCATATAGTAGATATGATCAACATAACGATGTTCACCATTGAAAACTACTCCATCTCACGTGATGATCGGTTATGGTTTAGTTGATTTGGATCACGTGATCACTTAGAGGACTAGAGGGATGTCTATCTAAGTGGGAGTTCTTAAGTAATTTGATTAATTGAACTTAAACTTATCATGAACTTAGTACCTGATAGTATCTTGCCTGTTTATGTTGATTGTAGATAGATGGCTCGTGCTGTTGTTCCGTTGAATTTTAATGCGTTCCTTGAGAAAGCAAAGTTGAAAGATGATGGTAGCAGTTATACGGACTGGGTCCGTAACTTGAGGATTATCCTCATTGCTACTCAGAAGAATTACGTCCTGGAAGCACCGCTGGGTGCCAGGCCTGCTGCTGGAGCAACACCAGATGTTATGAACGTCTGGCAGAGCAAAGCTGATGACTACTCGATAGTTCAGTGTGCCATGCTTTACGGCTTAGAATCGGGACTTAAACGACGTTTTGAACGTCATGGAGCATATGAGATGTTCCAGGAGTTGAAGTTAATATTTCAAGCAAATGCCCGGATTGAGAGATATGAAGTCTCCAATAAGTTCTATAGCTGCAAGATGGAGGAAAACAGTTCTGTCAGTGAGCATATACTCAAAATGTCTGGGTATAATAATCACTTGATTCAATTGGGAGTTAATCTTCCAGATGATTGCGTCATTGACAGAATTCTCCAATCACTGCCACCAAGCTACAAGAGCTTCGTGATGAACTATAATATGCAAGGGATGAGCAAGACTATTCCCGAGCTCTTCGCAATGCTGAAAGCTGCGGAGGTAGAAATCAAGAAGGAGCATCAAGTGTTGATGGTTAACAAGACCACTAGTTTCAAGAAAAAGGGCAAAGGGAAGAAGAAGGGGAACTTCAAGAAGAACGGCAAACAAGTTGCTGCTCAAGAGAAGAAACCCAAGTCTGGACCTAAGCCTAAAACTGAGTGCTTCTACTGCAAGCAGACTGGTCACTGGAAGCGGAACTGCCCCAAGTATTTAGCGAATAAGAAGGATGGCAAGGTGAACAAAGGTATATATGATATACATGTTATTGATGTGTACCTTACTAGAGCTCGCAGTAGCACCTGGGTATTTGATACTGGTTCTGTTGCTAATATTTGCAACTCGAAACAGGGACTACGGATTAAGCGAACACTGGCAAAGGACGAGGTGACGATGCGCGTGGGAAACGGTTCCAAAGTCGATGTGATCGCGGTCGGCACGCTACCTCTACATCTACCTTCGGGATTAGCATTAGACCTAAATAATTGTTATTTGGTGCCAGCGTTGAGCATGAACATTATATCTGGATCTTGTTTGATGCGAGACGGTTATTCATTTAAATCAGAGAATAATGGTTGTTCTATTTATATGAGTAATATCTTTTATGGTCATGCACCTTTGAAGAGTGGTCTATTTTTGATGAATCTCTATAGTAGTGATATACATATTCATAATGTTGAAGCCAAAAGATGCAGAGTTGATAATGAAAGTGCAACTTATTTGTGGCACTGTCGTTTAGGTCATATCGGTGTAAAGCGCATGAAGAAACTCCATACTGATGGACTTTTGGAACCACTTGATTATGAATTACTTGGTACTTGCGAACCGTGCCTCATGGGTAAGATGACTAAAACACTGTTCTCCGGTACTATGGAGAGAGCAACAGATTTGTTGGAAATCATACATACCGATGTATGTGGTCCGATGAATATTGAGGCTCGTGGCGGATATCGTTATTTTCTCACCTTCACAGATGACTTAAGCAGATATGGGTATATCTACTTAATGAAACATAAGTCTGAAACATTTGAAAAGTTTAAAGAATTTCAGAGTGAAGTTGAAAATCATCGTAACAAGAAAATAAAGTTTCTACGATCTGATCGTGGAGGAGAATATTTGAGTTACGAGTTTGGTGTACATTTGAAAAATTGTGGAATAGTTTCGCAACTCACGCCACCCGGAACACCACAGCGTAATGGTGTGTTCGAACGTCGTAATCGTACTTTACTGGATATGGTGCGATCTATGATGTCCTTTACAGATTTACCGCTATCGTTTTGGGGTTATGCTTTAGAGACAGCCGCATTCACGTTAAATAGGGCACCATCAAAATCCGTTGAGACGACACCTTACGAACTATGGTTTGACAAGAAACCAAAGTTGTCGTTTCTTAAAGTTTTGGGCTGCGATGCTTATGTGAAAAAGCTTCAACCTGATAAGCTCGAACCCAAATCGGAGAAATGTGTCTTCATAGGATACCCAAAGGAGACTGTTGGGTACACGTTCTATCACAGATCCGAAGGCAAGACATTCGTTGCTAAGAATGGATCCTTTCTAGAGAAGGAGTTTCTCTCGAAAGAAGTGAGTGGGAGGAAAGTAGAACTTGACGAGGTAACTGTACCTGCTCCCTTACTGGAAAGTAGTACATCACAGAAAACTGTTTCAGTGACACCTACACCAGTTAGTGAGGAAGCTAATGATAATGATCATGAAACTTCAGATCAAGATACTACTGAACCTCGTAGATCAACCAGAGTAAGATCCGCACCAGAGAGGTACGGTAATCCTATTCTGGAAGTCATGCTACTAGATCATGATGAACCTACGAACTATGAAGAAGCGATGGTGAGCCCAGATTCCGCAAAGTGGCTTGAAGCCATGAAATCTGAGATGGGATCCATGTATGAGAACAAAGTATGGACTTTGGTTGACTTGCCCAATGATCGGCAAGCAATTGAGAATAAATGGATCTTCAAGAAGAAGACTGACGCTGATAGTAATGTTACTGTCTACAAAGCTCGACTTGTCGCAAAAGGTTTTTGGCAAGTTCAAGGGATTGACTACGATGAGACCTTCTCACCCGTAGTGATGCTTAAGTCCGTCCGAATCATGTTAGCAATTACCGCATTTTATGATTATGAAATTTGGCAAATGGATGTCAAAACTGCATTCCTGAATGGATTTCTGGAAGAAGAGTTGTATATGATACAACCAGAAGGTTTTGTCGATCCAAAAGGAGCTAACAAAGTGTGCAAGCTCCAGCGATCCATTTATGGACTGGTGCAAGCCTCTCGGAGTTGGAATAAACGGTTTGATAGTGTGATCAAAGCATTTGGTTTTATACAGACTTTCGGAGAAGCCTGTATTTACAAGAAAGTGAGTGGGAGCTCTGTAGCATTTCTGATATTATATGTGGATGACATATTACTAATTGGAAATAATATAGAATTTCTGGATAGCATAAAGGGATACTTGAATAAGAGTTTTTCAATGAAAGACCTCGGTGAAGCTGCTTACATATTAGGCATTAAGATCTACAGAGATAGATCAAGACGCTTAATTGGACTTTCACAAAGCACATACCTTGACAAAGTTTTGAAGAAGTTCAAAATGGATCAAGCAAAGAAAGGGTTCTTGCCTGTGTTACAAGGTGTGAAGTTGAGTAAGACTCAATGCCCGACCACTGCAGAAGATAGAGAGAAAATGAAAGATGTTCCCTATGCTTCAGCCATAGGCTCTATCATGTATGCAATGCTGTGTACCAGACCTGATGTGTGCCTTGCTATAAGTTTAGCAGGGAGGTACCAAAGTAATCCAGGAGTGGATCACTGGACAGCGGTCAAGAACATCCTGAAATACCTGAAAAGGACTAAGGATATGTTTCTCGTATATGGAGGTGACAAAGAGCTCACCGTAAAAGGTTACGTTGATGCAAGCTTTGACACTGATCCGGACGATTCTAAATCGCAAACCGGATACGTGTTTACATTAAACGATGGAGCTGTCAGTTGGTGCAGTTCTAAACAAAGCGTCGTAGCGGGATCTACATGTGAAGCGGAGTATATAGCTGCTTCGGAAGCAGCGAACGAAGGAGTCTGGATGAAGGAGTTCATATCCGATCTAGGTGTCATACCTAGTGCATTGGGTCCAATGAAAATCTTTTGTGACAATACTGGTGCAATTGCCTTGGCAAAGGAATCCAGATTTCACAAAAGGACCAAGCACATCAAGAGACGCTTCAACTCCATCCGGGATCTAGTCCAGGTGGGAGACATAGAGATTTGCAAGATACATACGGATCTGAATGTTGCAGACCCGTTGACTAAGCCTCTTCCACGAGCAAAACATGATCAGCACCAAGACTCCATGGGTGTTAGAATCATTACAGTGTAATCTAGATTATTGACTCTAGTGCAAGTGGGAGACTGAAGGAAATATGCCCTAGAGGCAATAATAAAGTTATTATTTATTTCCTTATAATCATGATAAAAGGTTTATTATTCATGCTAGAATTGTATTAACCGGAAACATAATACATGTGTGAATACATAGACAAACAAAGTGTCACTAGTATGCCTCTACTTGACTAGCTCGTTAATCAAAGATGGTTATGTTTCCTAACCATGAACAATGAGTTGTTATTTGATTAACGAGGTCACATCATTAGTTGAATGATCTGATTGACATGACCCATTCCATTAGCTTAGCACCCGATCGTTTAGTATGTTGCTATTGCTTTCTTCATGACTTATACATGTTCCTATAACTATGAGATTATGCAACTCCCGTTTACCGGAGGAACACTTTGGGTACTACCAAACGTCACAACGTAACTGGGTGATTATAAAGGAGTACTACAGGTGTCTCCAAAGGTACATGTTGGGTTGGCGTATTTTGAGATTAGGATTTGTCACTCCGATTGTCGGAGAGGTATCTCTGGGCCCTCTCGGTAATGCACATCACATAAGCCTTGCAAGCATTACAACTAATATGTTAGTTGTGAGATGATGTATTACAGAACGAGTAAAGAGACTTGCCGGTAACGAGATTGAACTAGGTATAGGATACCGACGATCGAATCTCGGGCAAGTAACATACCGATGACAAAGGGAACAACGTATGTTGTTATGCGGTCTGACCGATAAAGATCTTCGTAGAATATGTAGGAGCCAATATGGGAATCCAGGTCCCGCTATTGGTTATTGACCGGATACGTGTCTCGGTCATGTCTACATTGTTCTCGAACCCGTAGGGTCCGCACGCTTAAGGTTACGATGACAGTTATATTATGAGTTTATGCATTTTGATGTACCGAAGGTTGTTCGGAGTCCCGGATGTGATCACGGACATGACGAGGAGTCTCGAAATGGTCGAGACGTAAAGATTGATATATTGAAAGCCTATGTTTGGATATCGGAAGTGTTCCGGGTGAAATCGGGATTTTACCGGAGTACCGGGAAGGTTACCGGAACCCCCCGGGAGCTAAATGAGCCATGATGGGCCTTAGTGGAAAAGAGAAGAGGCAGCCCCACATGGGCTGCGCGCCTCCCCCTTCCCCTAGTCCTATTAGGACTAGGAGAGGTGGCCGGCCCCCTCTCTCTCTTTTCCCCCTCCGTGAATCCTATTCCAACTAGGATTGGGGGGGGGGGAATCCTACTCCCAGAGGGAGTAGGACTCTCCTGGCGCGCCTCCTGTGGCCGGCCAGCCTCCCCCCTCTAATCCTTTATATACTGAGGCAGAGGCACCCCAGAGACACACAAGTTGATCCACGTGATCTATTCCTTAGCCGTGTGCGGTGCCCCCAGCCACCATAGTCCTCGATAATACTGTAGCGGAGTTTAGGCTAAGCCCTGCTGCTGTAGTGCATCAAGATCGTCACCACGCCGTCGTGCTGACGGAACTCTTCCCCGACACTTTGCTGGATCGGAGTCCGGGGATCGTCATCGAACTGAACGTGTGCTCGAACTCGGAGGAAGACGTACGACTACTTCCTCTACGTTGTGTCAACGCTTCCGCAGTCGGTCTGCGTGGGTACGTAGACAACACTCTCCCCTCTCGTTGCTATGCATCACCATGATCTTGCGTGTGCGTAGGAAATTTTTTGAAATTACTACGAAACCCAACAATGACTTTGTCAATCTTAACATGTTGTGTCAACTCAGTATCTCGGTTCATAGGGACGAGTGTATGTAGGCATCCTAAGAAAACTTAATAACATCGGAATACAATACAATCTATTAAACCCAAAATAGAAAATCCAGTGCCGCAATTAATTGATCTAATCTGTATATTGTACTTCATGCTAACATGCGTGCATGTGAGATCGATCGATCGATCGGTCGCCATTATAAGCCATGCCCATGCACGGGTACATACAGGAGTGCATGCATACTAATTAAGCTTAGCTTGCCGGCTCCTCCTCATGCTAGTCCACCACCTAAACCGGTACTCCGACTCCTCCTCCACCCGCTCCGGCGACGGCTTGAGGTCCTCGTCGAGGCCGCGGTCCATGCGGGCGATGTACTGGTGCTCGAACCACCGGCGGTTGCGGCCGAAGCACTTGCGCAGCGCCGCCGTGGCCACGGCGCAGGCCTCGGCGTCGACGACGACGCCGCCGTCCCGCCGCTTGACCTCCCTCGGGTGGCACTCGCCCGTCGCCGCCAGGAACTCCTGGAGGCAGCCGCCGTTGTGCACGTGATGCACGACGCTGCTCTGGTCGCTGTTGGAGATGAGCGGCTCCGCCACCCCTTTGATCACCCCCTCCGTCACCGACGCCCCTATTGATTTGGCCAGCCGGTTCCCCATGGTCGGCCGGCCGGCCGGCGGCGTGGGTGTGTGTTGGCCTTGGAAACCAAAGCCGGGCCGGCCAACTGAACACCCAACCAATGTCCACCGCCGCGGCGGCTTAAATAGCTACTACTACTACCAAATATTGGTCCGGATCTGCTAACTGAACAATTCCAAATGTATACCATGGTTTGGTGCAAATCAGCTTCCGATCAAACCAAGCCATTCAAAACGGGGTATGGTATGGTATGCATGTGTCTCTATGGAATATGCATGCATGATAGCCAAACATACGCCATTAATTGCTTCTTATTTTGCGTTGCCTATTTCCTTTTTTATGTATCGATCGATCGAATGCCGTATCATTCGCCTTTCCGGCTACAAATTAATATGCCTTTGTAGCGCGCACATACCTGTACAACACTTTGTATTTTCGTTTTGGAAAGTCTGCACTCCAAATTTGATTTGTTCCAACTGCCATTAAAGCAGTCACGCGTGTGGAATATATTAGCTGTCCTCGATATATAAACTTACACACGTACGCAGCCAAGGACTCCCGATACTAAGGAAGGATCGAGCGAGCACGATCGAGCCGGCGATGGAGGCGCTCCTGAGCACGGCAGCAAGGAGGCTCTCACCGGCCGGCCGCGGTGGTCCGGCTGCTCTCTCTTCTCGCCGGCTTGCCTCCTCCGGCGCTACAAACCCACAGTACGGCAATGGCTAGAGTGAATTGCAGAAAACCATCACATTTTAGCTTAGGTTTGCAGGAAACACTCTTCTATGTTTTTGCTGTAGATAACACTGATTTTTTTTTAATCTTTTGCAGAAAGCACCAAACCTCTTGTTCGGGCAGTTTAAGCACTATTATGACAGGTGGGACCCTATCTTGTCGACGTGGCTCACGGCCGCGAGCTGACGCCGTCTAACGGCGCTACAGTGCCCGCCGGTGCGCCGATAGAAACCAGCTCAGCTCTCTCATCTGCCTCGCCCTCTCCTCTCATCACTCTGCTCTCCTCTCCTCACTCTGTTCTTCTCCCCCGACGCCGCCACAACGCCGGCCGCCGTTTTGCTGCTCCCCCTGGCCATGGTGTCGTGGAGCGTCGAGACCAGTGATGATTCAGTCATGAACATCTCCTCCTCCTGGGATGGCATCACCAAGGTTAGTTTGCTACAGCTAGGGTTAGGGTTAGGGTTAGTGATTTGGGGATTTTGTGAATGAGCTCGAGCTGAACCTAGGTTTATCTTTGCTTGCTCCCGCAACTTCCAGCTACGATGCACGATCCGAATTTCAATGGCACTGACGCAGATGTGAATGTTTTGTGCGAACACGGCGAGCCGGCCGAGCGCTTTGTTGCATTTGAAGGGATGCACACCGGCATGAGGTTTCTAGGATGTGCTAAGAAGGTATGATCCTTTATAAGTGAAGGTGTTCATTGCTGAATGTGCTAAGTTTGGTATTTCTTTACCTTTACCTGACATGCCTTGTCATCAGATGGTACACATTGTTTATTGTGGTTAGTGATTACTGCTTTGTTTATCAAGTTGTTAAGCTTGGTTAAGTGCTTAGTCTTTGTTTAACTTGTTTTATCCAGTGAGTGGATGGTTGTCATTGTTTATTATGGTCAATGCTTAATTACTTGTTTAACAGTGGTCATTGTTTATTTGTTTGCTGTGTGATATGTTTGCTGCACATATTAGACCCCTGAACATGTTAGCTTATGGAGTATGGCACTTAACAGTGGTCTTCAGCCTACTCACTTAGATGATTCTTTATTGTTTTATTGGAGCGTTTTATTGTTTATTTTACAGGAAGGCATAAACTGTGGAGTAGTTCAATGGATTGATTTTGAATGGCCAGACTCAATGGAGAAGGCATTGGCCAAGTTATGGGATATGTATGAGGAGAGTAAGTCAGGTAGGACCAATGACAATCTGGAGAGTTCCTTTGTAATTCACAACCTAACAGAAGAGAAGAAGAAACTACAGGAGAATTATGACAGTCTGTATGCTGATGTCAATGCTCTCTTGGATGCCCAGCAACAGAGGGGTCTGGAGTTGAGCAATCAGAAGGAGCAGAAGCAATGTCTTGATGTGAAGATTGCAGAGCTAGAAACTGTAGTGGGTAACTTGAAGTCAGAGCTGGCAAAGAAAGAGGAGGAGAAGAAGAAAGTACAGGAGGACTATGATAGTTTGTATGCTGATGTCAATGCTCTCTTGGATGCCTAGCAGCAGAAGGGTGTGGAGTTAAACAATCAGAAGGAGCAGAAGGAATATGTTGATTTGAAGATTGCTGAGCTAGAAACTGTAGTGGAAACTTGAAGGCAGAGCTGTCAAAGAAAGAGGAGGAGAAGAATAAGCTGCTGCAAAAGTATGAGACTCTAGTGAACCTGACAGGTGCTCAAGCTAATGTGATTAGGAACTTGAAGTTCAATCATTTGAAGGAGAAGGAAAGGCTGACAGAAGAGAGGCTTAAATTGCAGCATCACATTTCTGAGCTTCAAAAGTCCGAGGAGAAGATAAAGCAGAAGCTTCAGGGGGTGAAGGCCATCTTAGATGAGTAGGGGTGTCCTCTAGTATGATAATCATCTATCTGTATGTAGATGATAGTCTTCTATGCAAAACTTTAGTATGAACTTGGTCCTCAACTACTTTAACTATGTATTTTGTGATCCAAGGTGTTGGATCCAGCAGTGTTGTAATGTAGATGATAATCATCTATTTAGTACTGTAGTTTGAATTTGTGAACCCAGTAATTTAAGTATGTATGTTGTGATCCATTGTGTTGGATCCAACCTTGATGAATCTTAATGAATGTGAGTCAAATTTGATGTTATATGCTTTATGTGCTTAGTACAAAATGGTTTTATATGGTTTAGATGATTATCATCTATTCAATATTTGAGTATGAATCTGTCAACCAAGTAATTTAACCACCATTTCATCGTTTCATCGATTCATCGACAGAATGGCCCTAGGGGTACCTTGACCTTCATGTCATCGATTCATCGACAGAATGGCCCTAAGGGTACCTTGACCACCATTTCATCGATTCATCGACAGAATGGCCCTAGGGGTACCTTGACCCTCATGTCATCGATTCATCGATAGAATGGCCCTAGGGGTATCTTGACCACCATTTCATCGATTCATCGACAGAATGTCCCTAGGGGTACCTTGACCCTCATGTCATCGATTCATTGACAGATTGGCCCTAGGGGTACCTTGGCCACCATTTCATCGATTCATCGACAGAATGGCCCTAGGGGTACCTTGACCACCATTTCATCGATTCATTGACAGAATGGCCCTAGGGGTACCTTGACCCTCATGTCATCAATTCATCGACAGATTGGCCCTAGGGGTACCTTGACTACCATTTCATCGATTCATCGATAGAATGACCCTAGGGGTACCTTGACCCTCATGTCATCGATTCATCGACAGAATGGCCCTAGGGGTACCTTGACCACCATTTGATCGATTCATCGACAGAATGGCCCTAGGGGTACCTTGACCACCATTTGATCGATTCATCGACAGAATGGCCCTAGGGGTACCTTGACCCTCATGTCATCGATTCATCGACAGATTGGCCCTAGGGGTACCTTGACCACCATTTGATCGATTCATCGACAGAATGGCCCTAGGGGCACCTTGACCACCATTATCAACAAGTGTTTAATTTTCCTAATAGCAAGACCATCATCAACAAGTGTTTAATTTTCCTAATAGCAAGACCATCATCAACAAGTGTTTAATTTTTTAACAGCAAGACCATCATATGGATCAAATTGAACATGGTAGCAGCCAGACCATCATATTGATCATTAAATTGAACATGATAACAGCAAGAACAACATCATAGTGCATAATTCTCATAAAAGCAAGACCATCAATAGTAGTTATTACAGTACCATAACATCAAATCAGCATAAGTTCCCAAAATAGATCATAGCAATTAGCAGTTTTGCCTGATCACATCATCAACAGTTTTTCCAAAGCACATTAGTTCCCTGAAGCATAAAAGTAATCCTTCAGCCTTGATGGTTTCTTCCTCTGTCTTGGTGCCAAGAAGGATGTCCTAGCTGGAGCTACTGAGCTGCTTGCCCTCCTAGATGGAGCTGCTGAGCTGCTTGGCCTGCTTGCTGGAGCTGCTGAGCTGCTTGGCCTGCTTGCTGGAGCTGCTGTGCTGCTTGGCCTGCTTGCTGGAGCTGCTGTGCTGCTTGCCACTGGTGGTGTCCTGTTTGCTGGAGCTGCAACAGATGAAGCTGCAGTAGTAGATGTGGTACCCTCCTCTGTCCTGTTTGACTGCATTTGAAAATGGCAGCAAGTTAATACATTCAAAGTGGTACAAAACAGAAATAGATGACAGCAAGTATGCCAACAGAGACTAACCTCATGCCTGTTCTTTCTCATTGCTAGAGCTGGCTTTAGTGTTTTGTGGCAAGATGTGTATCTGTGACCCACAAGATTGCAATTGCTGCATGTAATTGATGCCATCCTAGATGTATCTTTAGGTGTTGGTGGCTCAAACTGGCTCCTTCTCCTTTTGGTTTGCTTCTTCCCTGGTTTATCCTTGAAAACTGGGGGTTCTATGTCTCTAGTTTTGGTCTTAGGCCAGAGGTCAGGTCCAAGTACAGGAAATATGATGGGACTGTATGCAGCCAGATACATAGGCTTTTTAAAGAAGTCATGCACAAAATCTTCAGGCCTTAATTTAGCTTTGGTAATAGCAGAGACTGCATGATTGCATGGCAATGCAGTCATATCCCATTTTCTGCACCCACATGTCCTGTGCTGCAAGTTAACTGCATAGGTATTCTCATTGCTTGTCACTTGGTAAATATTTGGCCCAGCCATCAATGCTTGACAGTTCCTAGAGTGTTTTTTTGCTTCTTCAAGTAACTCAGCATATGTTGGACATATTTCCCACTTGGCTAACTCTGTCTTACTCCTATTTGTATTGAACCTGACCATCAACTTAGTCCTGATTCCATCTACCATGGTCTTTATTGGTTTACCCCTCACATCTAATATCATCTTGTTGAACACCTCACTAATATTGTTGACAACTAGGTCAGTTTTGCAGTTGAAGTCCATGGCATATCTAGCCCAAGCATGTCTAGGAATTTTATTTAACCAAGTCCAGGCAGCCTTACACTCTACTTTAAGAACATCCATTGCAGCAAGATGGCCATGTTCAGTATAGGAGTAACTTGCCTTATCCATGAACTTCTTTAATTCTGACCCCCTAAAACCAGCAGTCTGGAAATTTTGGTAGATGTGTCTAAGGCAGAATCTTTGGGGGCAATTGGGGAAAACTTGACTCACAGCTTTCAGAAGACCTTATTTGGAGAAATTACCAAACTTACTAATAAGAAAAGAATATTAACTACTTCTACCAATTAGTATGAACTACTTATAACAACTAGTAATGAGCAATGAAAATATTAACTACTTCTAGCAATTACTATGAAATACTTATATGAACTAGTAATGACCAATGAATACTAAGCAAATTATATATTACCTTCTGTCTATCAGAGATTATGGTGTAAAAACCAAATCTCCCAGATTCTCCACCAATAGCTACCTTCAGTTCTGTGAGAAACCAGGTCCAACTCTTTGTGTCTTCTTTGTCCACAACTCCAAAGGCAATGGGATAGATGTTATTATTCCCATCCCTTCCTGTGGCAGCAAGGATTTGTTGGCCAGTTGAGAGCTTGATGAAACATCCATCCACACCTGCAATGGCACACAAGATATGTTATAAACAAAGTATGGTGCACCACATTTATGTCATATATAACACAGTTTAGTAGTCACCTATGAATGGCCTGCATCCATTCAGAAATCCCTCCTTGCAAGCATTCAAACATATGAACAAACCATGGAACCTTGGATTGATGCTTGGATGGTCTTTTAGGAACTTAGTAGTGACAATGCACCTACTACCTGGATTGGTGTCTAACACAGCCTGCAAGTAATCCCTTATCCTGGTGTATTGCCCCCTCTGATCTCCTTGCACCACCTTAATAGCATTGTTCTTAGCCCTATAGGCCATATGAGTGCTGATCTCAACTCCATACTTGCTCTTCAAATTTTGCATTATTGTACTTATTGGTGTGTTCAAGTCTGTTCTTATTGCTTCTAAAACTTCATGTGTAACCCACTTTGTAGTAACCTTGGTGCTCTCTGCTACAGCTGGACATGTGTGCAACAAATTAGTTTTCCTAATGCAGAAAGTTTTCTCTTTTCCCACCACAGAAGCTGCAATGAAGAAAGGGCAGTCTTCATGTGTGCACACAGCTATAATTCTGTCATTGCAGTTCCTATGAAACTGATAGTTTCTGTTCTGTGCTATGTGGAAAGTGAGAAGTGCCCTTCTAAATTGGTACACATTATCAAAGCATAACTTCTGAGCAAATTGTAGCTCTGGGCTCTCTCTATCCTCATGATACCAATACCCTTGGTTTGGGTTTTTTAGCCCTAGACTTACTGCCTAGCACAAATGCTAGGGGTACAGCCCCATCATCTTGCTCCTCCTTCAAATCACCAGGATCTGGATCCTCATCAGATGATGGTACCCAAACATCCTCAAACTGTTGCTCCAAACTAGCATGTGATCTTGTGGTTGGCCCCTTTCTTACTTTCAACTTCTTCCTCTTTTGCCCCTGTGGTAGCACCTCCTTTTCAAGTTCCTCATGATCTCCATGCTCCTCTTGCTCTGCATTTTCCTCATGCACTTCCTCTTGTATCTCATAAGGTTCATCTACATCCGTGTCACCTTCAAAATGTAAGAGTGGGTTCTCTCTCTGCTTCTTTAGCTCAGCCATCCTAGCCATGAAATCCTCATCTTCCTCCAAGTCAGAGTCATCTTCAGTTAGTAGCACAGGAAGTTTTCTTTTCACTGCCTGCACCCTCTCAACATTCTTCTGATGCTGCTTAAATCTATGAATTTTTGATATCCTTCTAAGCTCCATACTTCTTTCTAACTCATGTTGCTCCATGTCAACATCATCTCCATTGCCTTGCTCAATTTCAACATCTGCTTCATTGCCTTGCTCCATATCAACATTGTGGCTCTGCTGTGTGGAGAAAAACTGGATTGGTTCAGGCTCCTCAACTACTGCATCTCTTTTTGATACTTTGGATGGTGACTTGTACAACACCCCAACATCATTCACCTCATATACAGTGCTCTCTCCAACATTGCCTATAGGAACTTGCTGATCACAAATATAACCTCTGTTTATATCTGCAAGTCTGGGCTCACTACCCCTAACTATTGTCAGGTTTACTATGTTCTGATCTTTATTGGCAATGTCATCCAGCATCTCATCCACCTTGTCATCATCACATATCTCCTCCAAACCAGCTACTCCCAACCCAGCATCCCTCACATAATACATATAGTCTTTACTTCCATATCCTGCTGTCTCTATGAGTGCTAACAGATTGAAAAAAGTGATGTCTGAAACACACATAGTCCTTTCCAAGTTATCCATGTCATGAAAGTGCAGTCTAACCTCCCAAACATCATCAAACAAGCTACAAAAAGGAACAATTCTTGTACTTATTAATTAAACAGTATAACACTAACTACAAACAATACAAGTGACATATTTAAAATATACTATGCATACCAATTTCAACAAGAGCTAACTGTGACCCTAATGTCTACTAAATAAACAGTGCATCCTAACCCAAATAGCAATCAAAATCACAAAAATTATCACTATATTCTCTCCTAAACAGAGCATACTAATATCACTACAATCTAATTTAGAGAGCAGATGAACACTTAGTACTAGGCAAAAGATCCATTTTTGATTTACACACCTAACCCAAGGCTGTGCTGCTTGCAACTACAATCACTATATTCTCTCCTAAACAGAGCATACTAATATCACTACAATCTAATGCTGTGTTTACACACCTAACCCTAACCCTAACTATGGAATCGACAGAAAATGAGGGGGGTGGGGGAGGCAGAGGAGATATCTTACTCCACACCGCCGAATGCAGATGCCCAGTGGTGGCTCCCCGTCGGAGTAGCCTGCACAGCACGGGCCAGAGCGCCGGCGGCGCGGTACTCCAGCGACGGGGACGGTGGTCTGCTCCGCGGGCCCTGGCTAGGGTTAGAGCTACCGCAGACCTCCTCGGGTGGCTTTGGATCTTCGCCGCCAAACAACCCTCCTGCGGCGTCGCCACCTCCGCCATCCACTCCGCCGCCGGCGTCCGGGCTCGCCGTTGCCATGAATGAGACAGAGATAGAGGAGAGCGCGCCGTCGCGGGGATGGTGGGGAAAATTTCAGATGCGGGAGAGGTGTCGATTCGATCTGGTCTCTTGACCTAGCGGGGGCACCGGCGGGCACTGTAGCACCGTTAGACGGCGTCAGCTCGCGGCCGTGAGCCACGTCGACAAGACAGGGTCCCATCTGTCATAATAGTGCTTAAACTGCCCGAACAAGAGGTTTGGTGCTTTCTGCAAAAGATTAGAAAAAAAATCAGTGTTTTCTGCACCAAAAACGTAGAAGGGTGTTTCCTACAAACCTAAGTTGAAATGTGGTGGTTTTCTGCAATTCACTCCAATGGCTACTGTACGTGCACGTGCCACCCCCTTACATGCATATAATCCATGCATGCATATATGTTGTGGCGGGTTGATGCATGCATTACTCGAGTTGGTGTGCCCATCACATGACGAGGATACACACGAATTTTTGTTTTAGGCAGCTTTACGTATAGTCGCTCCAAATTTTATGATCAAAATCATATTTAGTTAGTTTCGTATGCATATCGAACCAGCGGTCATTAATTTTTGTTTCGTATGCAAATTCAGTCTGCTGCAGGACCTGACGATGAGCTGATAAGGCGAACCCAGCACGCGAAAGAGGAGCTGTACGCTCTCCTCTCTGAGCTGCGATGGAGAAACGTGTACCTGTCTCTCAGCACGGAGAACGTGCAGAACAGGCGGCTGCTATGGATGCTTTCTGTGCAAGTTGAGCCTAAACACCATGACCGCCTTTGGTATATATTGTTCTCAAATAAACCTTAAACACAATCTTCCATTTTGCATGCTCATATATAGTTTTACGGCTCCCTCGAGTGTGTTCATAGTTTTAATCTTGGGCACCCTTTAATCTTTGGCCTCTGACGACCAACATGCACGCATGCATGCAGGCGCTCTTACGTCAGAGCAAGATGGAGCAATGGTATTCTCTTTGGCTATGTGTTTCTGGGATACTACTATCTTTCCGATTTTGCCGAGCCTGAAAAGAAACAAGAAGAAAGCCCCGACGGCGACGGAACAGGTGAAAACGCTATTGATGCGAGCGACAGAGAGCCAAAGCCTGATGATGATACCACCGAGTAGAGTAGAGCTCCCAATCAAAATATTACTACTAGTACTACTACAAGTACTGCTGTAACATTTATTAACATATTGATAATTTTAATTAGCAAGTGCCTTTTTTGGCATTAAATCAAATTTTTTTAGTATGGACGTACGGTACGTCTATTTGGATCTTTGCTCGCCATGTAATGCTCAGACGTTATGCGTTTTCGTGATGGTAAAGAAGCGATTATATACAATCAATGTGTTTCATCCGCATGCCTGCTTTCTCTGAATTGGATTGCTCTCCCAAGGGCCCAGTCCTTTCTACCCTAGCTGGAAATCAGTGAGGACCTTGCGCTAAAAAAAACAGTTGGTGAAAAATAGTGGTTGTTTTCCAACGTTGCCAATACTCGTTACCCACAAAAAAAATGCTCATATCTCACAGACGGTAGAGCACCTAAGCAGTGTCGTCAGGGAAAATGGCCGGCAAAAATCGATTTAGAAATATGAAGGCCAAGCACGTGCGGTGAACCTCACGTGCGGCACAGGAAATTTGGGAGCGACGCGATGATAGCTGGGAGGTGGATCAGCGGATGAGCATCTTGTGCTGTCGTACAACACAAGATGCTGAAGTATTTGGATGCTGTTCATATGCTCGGTCTAAATAGGATACAATGGTACATTTGATACGATGCCAAAACAGAGAACCGCTTTCTGCAGTAGCTTGTATCAGGATATATTAACTCCCAACTTTGCAGTACATAATGACTGGCAAAGAAAAATGTTGCCCCCCTTTACGTGCCTTTGTTGAAACTCTTTGTGGCTCGGTAAAAACCATCCAAAATCCTCAACTCAACTTACATATACAGCACACCACAAGTCATTTATCAACCAAATGATGAAAACGTTATGTCTCGTAATTTGTACTTCCTCCGTAAAGTAATATAAGAGCGTTTAGATCACTACTTTAGTGATCTATAAACACTGTTATATTACTTTACAGATGAATTAGATGAGATACAACACAGGGGAGTATTCAGGCAAAATAGTCACATCAACATTCAATCAGCTGAACTCCACCTCTACCAAAACTGTGTCAATGTGCTGCCGTTGCCACAGAGATCCAGGTGTGGTATAGTCCATGAGTTTTTGGCCTGGAAAACACAGAGTCAGTAAAGCGCATACCATTTTCTTACAATATAGTGCATGCTTCGAAAATAACATGGGAAAACCTAGGAATACTAACTATAAACTCCTTCAATAAAAAAGAACTTGAGGGTGAGGCAGGGGAGCGATCTACTCACAAATGAATATTCTGGAGATCAATCTCGTTAAACAAATTGATGTAGAAACGGAACCCATCTGGACTGACATCCCTGCAGAGGAGACCTGAGAATATTTTTTATATTGGTTAGTTCATTCAGTATGGAACTAAATACATGTCTTGCCAATACTTGAAAGGAGCAACTGCAGGACACCTTTGTTTTCTGCATTTAGAAGATGCTCCTTTGCTAAAGCTGGTGCAATCCCCAGTGTAAATGCAGCGTCGCTGGGGCTTATTCCTTTCAGAAGAGCGTCCGGCTTTTGCGCGAGTGATGATATTCTTGCAAATACCTGTTTTTATCGGGGGGAGATCAGTATGTGATTATGCTACTACTAAAGATGGTAGGTGCAACGCAAGTGGCGACAAGTCAACAAGTGCATGGAAACATGTGGATACACACTAACAACAATTAACCAGAACCAGTCATTCATTTCATACTTTTGGTTAAAACTATGATTTGTGCAGGAATCAGATTTGCCAGGTCAAGAGAGAAAATCAAGGCACAGTATTTGTATGGCTGCTATATGTCATGCAGCGTTATGATATGAATATAAATGACATTTGGACTTATCATTGCCACGGCATACCTCATCATCACTATGCGTCTTGGTCTGGATGACCTTCACTCCACTATCAAATTTCCGGAGCATTACTGGGCTGCTTATTACAAATCAACATCTATAAGCAAAACATCAAAACCATAATCAATGGCTGGCAACAAACCAGCTGAAAAGATAAATTCTCTGTTTTTACAAAACCATATCTAGGGATTAGATTACTCTTGTTTTTATATCATCTTGGATTTGTATATTTTGACAATTAAAGGCTTCAGCAATTATATCAAGAAAATGATATACATACACATCAAATTTCTCCCAAAGGGAGCAAGCTTGCAAAAGATCCTCTGGTGAGATCAACTCTAGAACAAACAAAAAATCAATTTCAGAACGCAAGTGACAAGGGAATTTCGTACAGATATTCATCAGCAAAAGCACAGACCTGTTCCCCTAGCACGGTTGAAGAGACAGTAGACATCGACTAGTGCCATCATACCACCTGCTCTCTCAACTGGTACTCTTACAAAGTCAGCCAGCTGATTATGAAGAGGATAAAAGAAGGCTCAGTAAGTCTATTTCTTAGTATGTGGCGTAACAGAAGAAAAATCTGAAAATGAAAACAAAACAGCTTTCAAACTAGAAGAAAACTATGAAGGCGTGAACAGTTTCTGTGTTGCTACCAACTGAATATGCAAGAAAGATGTAAGAGGTTTTCCCTGTATCTTTAATGGATGGGAAGAACCCCTAGCCCCGCCAAACACAGGGCAGGTTTTGTTTTTCTCGGAGGGATTGTTTCACTAGCTTGAAGGGAACTGAAAGGTGATCGAACATCGGCCCAGGTTAACTGAAAGCTATTACCCAACTAGCTAAACAAGGTCTAGAAGGGGTCCAAATTTGATCAAGTTCATGCATAGGCAGAATGAAAATATGGAAGCACACAAATGACCAGCAAGTATTATTCAATATGGGTATAGTAAAAGGCAAGGAAGATGGCTGTTTCCATCCAGCGCAGACATTTTATACCGGAAATTACTCCGTGCTTGCGTTATTTGGTGATAAAGCCCCCAGGTAAACATTTAGCAATTGGCATATGATTTTCCAAATACATGCATTATTATTTGCATTGCAATTCAGCTGCACACTAAGTGAGATTTTCCACCACAAGTTCTGGAAAACCATGAACAAGCACGAATTACCTGTCGTGAAAGCTGCTGATGGTACAAAGCACCAGCAGTTTCCTTTGTCACAGGAGACACGATGCCTACGCTCAATAGCAAATCCTGCAAGTCTTGCTTAGAACCCATCTCTTCGTCATTAGAATTCGATTGAGCAGATGAGTTCGTCAATAGCTTTTGCCTCATTTTCTCTGCCAGCTCCATCATTTCCTTGGCTTTGCTCTGTGTAGGAAGAATGTTTCACAAAATTACGACCGGTTCATTGCAATTTAGAGCCTGTCATCCAATCTCAGATGCTTGTACTCCGTCATAAACTCTATAAATGATAACACCATCTGAAGCATGAACCAGGAAAGAGGAACGAACCATGAGGGCGTTGAGATCCTGGAAGGCATCCTGCAAGTTCTGCCCCGCGCTCTCCCACGTCTCCTGCTCCTTCCGCAGTATCCCCGCCACTCCAACCACGGGCATCCTGATCGCCAGATCCTCCTCGGCTGGGGCGGCTCCCTCAGCCACCGGGGCGCCACTGGCCGGAGCAGCCGAGGCGGTCGCCTCCCAGGCCCTCGCGCGGATGGCCTCGAGCAGCCTCCCGTAGAACACATCCACGTCCGCCTTGCAGGTGACGACGACGGCGACGACCTCCGACCGCGACGGGGGCAGGGAGATCTGGATGCGGATGCGCGGGTGATGCGACGACGACGAGGAGGACGAGGAGGAGAAGAGGGAGCGGAGTGGGTTGTGGTTGTGCCTGCGGTGGGGCGGGTAGGCGTGGACGATGGACGCGAGCGGGAGGGCGCGGGCGGAGAGGGAG
Organism: Triticum urartu; assembly: GCF_056163025.1. Taxonomy (NCBI): domain Eukaryota; kingdom Viridiplantae; phylum Streptophyta; class Magnoliopsida; order Poales; family Poaceae; genus Triticum; species Triticum urartu. Next base: position 565,655,456 of record NC_141875.1, read on the forward strand.
GCCTCGTGGAGGAAGACGAGCCGGTGGGAGGTGAGCGCGAGGAGGCAGCCGCGGAGGGGCGCGAGGCGGGGGTTCTCCTCGGGCTCCAGGTCGACGAGCGGAAGCAGGTGCCGCTCGATCTCGCCGGCGGACAGCACCGGCCGGCCGGACGCCGTGACGGTCGCGGCCGGGAGCCAGTCGGCTGCGGCGACGGACATGGCTGTGGAGAGTTTGGACTTTGGAGGTTTCCCCCCGTGTTTTTGTGTAAAAAATGTTGTTGTTTGTTCGGCCTCGTCAATTTAATCGAAGTTTCAATTCTGTTTCAAGTCAAACCTTTTTAAGTTTGATCAAGCTCGTAAATAAATATTAACATTTAAAAACACTAATTAGTCTCACAAAAAATCATAAAATATATTTTTGCGCTATGCAGATTTGGGGTTGTAGATTTTAACCCAACTTTTTGATTGGTTAGTCAAACCTAAACAAGTTTGACTTATGGTATCTCCCGCAAAAAAAGTTTGACTTATAGCAAAACTAGAATTTCAATTAATTTAAAGCGAAAGTAAATACAAGAAGAAAGTGTTGATTATGTAAAGCAACAACTTAAATGCAACTTATAACAATTGATCAGGAACATAATATACCGGTTCAACAATTTTTAATAAGTTAACATGTTGGCATCGAACTTGTAAGACTAACATGGCAAGAAAAACAATATTATGCTTTGCTTCTCTACCAACAATATCCACCTTGATGGACCATGACAACAATAGCAATAATGATGGATGGTGTCCGACACAGTTAGTACATAAGGGTCAACAATCTCAGTCGAAACATCCGCAAGCTTCTCAGCAACAACCGCTTACCCTACCACACCTCTAGCATGTTGCAGAGTATGGATATCTACTCGCGCGCGCGCGCACACACACACACACAGAGAGAGAGAGAGTGCACTGAACCTTATTCTCCAACATGAGCTCGCAAGTCCCACACCCTGTTGCGTCCATGTAGGCATTCATAAGGAATAAGCATGAGCGCTACTTTAGGGATATTGGTTATTACCATACCTCTCGAAGATAGGTACCAAACTATCGGCGAGGGACCACCTACAAAAAGGATGGTGCTGGCCTCTGCCAAAGGAAAGAGCACTCACACATCAAAGAAAGAAGACACATGAGCACATATCCTGGCTCAGTAGATAGGAAAATTCCATTATAGTCATTCATATTCATCAACAAGGACAGGTAGGCAAAATGTAGGGCTCTTACCCATCCAGAGGCTGGAATCTAGGTAAAGTGTAAAATCATTGTGTCACCATCATCGTTGATGAGATCCCTTTGAAAAACATCCCTTCTCCTTACAATTATTTCACGGCTATTGTCACATTGTCAACAAGTACCAATTTCGTGACACCGTCCACTAGGTCACAGGCGGCATTCGATTCCTCCGCCCCTCAAAAACAACAACACACTTCACTCCCACTGCTTTCCCACAAAATTCCAACCCCGCCCCCACGCGAATTTAGAGCATCTACAGCCGGAGTTGCCAAATATGACTCCTTATATGTCTGCGGACCCCTCATTTGTCCACCATTGCAACCAGACTCCTCATTTGAAAACCCTCATTTTCATACTACTCCATGCAGCATACATTCCATCTACGTACTCCATAATACATGATGTTGGGGAATGTAGTAATTTCAAAAAATTCCTACGCACACGCAAGATCATGGTGATGCATAGCAACGAGAGGGAAGAGTATCGTCCACATACCCTCGTAGACCATAAGCGGAAGCGTCATGAGAACGTGGTTGATGTAGTCGAACGTCTTCACGATCTGATCGATCCAAGTACCGAACGCATGGCACCTCCGAGTTCAGCACACGTTCAGTTCGATGATGTCCCACGAACTCCGATCCAGCAGAGCTTCACGGGAGAGTTCCGTCAGCACGAGGGCATGTTGAAGGTGATGATGTTGCTACCGACGCAGGGCTTCGCCTAAGCACCGCTACGATATGATCGAGGTGGATTATGATGGAGGGGGGCACCGCACACGGCTAAGGGATCAATGATCAACTTGTGTGTCTAGAGGTGCCCCCTGCCCCCGTATATAAAGGAGCAAGGGGGGAGACCGGCCGACCCTCTATGGCGCGCCAGGAGGAGGAGTCCTCCTCCTAGTAGGAGTAGGACTCCCCTCTTTCCTACTCCCGCTAGGATGGGAAAAGGAAGAGGGAGAGGGAGAAGGAAAGGGGGGGCGCTGATGAAGCTATGTACCTAGGGTAGGGTCATGGATATGTCCAAGATACCCTCCCCAAGGACATCTCTAAAGGAACCAGAAGCGGTCGAAGCAAAATCATCATCCACTCGACCGTGAAGCTATGTTCCACTCGACAGTATAGAAGACACTCGACTATGCGAACAACCACTCGACGATACAAGAAACCACTCGGAGTGTAGAAGGCCTAACGTCACTCAGGATGACAACGGTCGGTCATTCACTCTGTAACCTTAAAGATCATTTATATCTCTTTATTACCAGCGTTACCAGTAACGCCCTGCCTTAATGTACATTGAACCCTTTGTAACGTGGGCTGGCTTGGGTCCTGGCGCACTCTATATAAGCCACCTCCCTCCTCCGGGACAAGGGTTCGCACCCTTTGTAATTCACACGCATATATCCAGTCGACCGCCTCCGGGCTCCGAGACGTAGGGCTGTTACTTCCTCCGAGAAGGGCCTGAACTCGTAAAACTCGTGTGTACAACTCCTCCATAGCTAGGATCTTGCCTCTACATTCCTACCCCCTATTCTACTGTCAGGCTTAGAACCACGATAGTTGGCGCCCACCGTGGGGCAGGTGTCTTATCGAATTTTTGGAGAAGTTGCAATTTTTCCGATCCCCTTCATCATGGTTTCGGGCGGAGGTTTGGCTGAGGGCCGCGAGATCCGTCTCGGCGCGCTCGTGTTTGTATCCGACGACTCCGCTTGGCTTCAGGAGGCTCCACTTGACGTCGACGCACTCCCCGCCCGCGAGGCGACGCACTTTCACGCGTGCGTCCGCGGCGTCCTCCTGCGGCAGCCGTTGACCCAGTATCAGTCGGCTCCAGTAGCTTTCCCCCTCCCCGCGGCCCGCCGGAGCAAACGTTCCGGTCGGTCGAGGCTTCAGCGGTGGGTGAGGCATGCGGTGGCTCGCCAGTCGGCCACCCCTCAAGTCGCGGCAATCGAGCCCGACGAAACTCTCTACGGCCTGTTTGATCTGTCGACTGGCTTCGTAGAGACTGCATCCGAGTGCGACATCAGCGACCCAGCGGCAGAAGTTTTGATGGTCAATGGACCACCCAGTCCTCCTGGCTTCACCCGTGAAGACGGAGGCGATGGGGACGGTGATCCGTCGCGCGTTCATGAAGAGTACCGCCCCGAACCCCTCTCTTTGCAGCGGAGGGAGGAACTTCGCCGCTGGAACATGGATGGACTGCATACTCCTATAGTTGGAGAAACCCCTGAGGCCCAGGCCTTAGAGCAGGCGCGCCTGGCCAACTTGGCCGAGCGCACTCGACTGGAGAACCTCCAACGCACACTCGACGATCGCGCTCGGCAGCGTGCTCCCGAATCCAGTCAACGCCAACTTTTTCCGCCTCCGACTTAGGTATATCGAACCCCGATCCAGAATCTCACAGTTGCAGCCCGGATAGCGGAGTTGATCCAACCTTCCTAGTCAGAAGCTGGCCGAGGTCTGATACAGATCCGAGCTTTGCTCCGTGCGGCGGGAGAGCAGAATACGGCGGTATCTCAGTCGTGGAATAGGATCCATAGCAGATCCGTAGTTGCCGATATAATTCAGCCGGCTCACAGCCCAAGATCGCCCCCGAGGCGTGAGGGATGTGGAGATCGACAAGATCAGTACAGAAACCGTGAGCAGTATGAACACCGAGTCGATCGCGATGATCATCGTCGAATGCCCACGCCTCCCCCAAGGAGTGGGTAGTACGTGCCTCGGCAACATGATGACAGGCGCCCTCACAGTGTTGGGCGAAGGATTCCAGTCGACCCCAGGGAGCCAGACTTTGATGCGAGATCTATTCTCGTTCAGGGCTTGGTCGACAGAAACAGAGCTCACCGAGAGGGTCATGACAGAGATCTACGAACCAGCAGCAGAGTGCATGTCTCAGGTCCAGAGTGCTTCAGCAGAGCCATCAGGGCTGCAGTGATTCCCCCCCCCCCCAACTTCAGGTTGGCGACTGGAGTCAGTAAGTTCACTGGTGAGTCCAAGCCTGACACTTGGCTTGAAGACTACCGAGTGGCTATCCAGATTGGTGGCGGCAGTCATGAAGTGGCCATGAAGCACCTTCCTCTGATGTTGGAGGGCTCGGCTAGAGCATGGCTGAATCAGTTAGCACCTAGTAGCATTTATACTTGGGAAGATCTTGCCCGAGTATTTGTTAGAACATTCGAAGGTACTTGTAAACGGCCGGCAGGGTTGACTGAATTGCAGTGTTGCGATCAGAAACCGAATGAGACTTTTAGGGATTATATCTAGAGATGGATCACATTGCACCACACGGTAGAGAATGTGTCTGATCATCAAGAAATTTGTGCCTTTAAAGAAGGCGTCAAGTATCGGGAGCTGAATATGAAGTTCGGTTGGACAGGAGATATGACTCTGACTCGGATGATGGAAATTGCCACCAAATATGCCAACGGTGAAGAAGAAGACCGACTCCGGAGTGGCAAACACAAAGCAGTCGCCCATGAAGCCGGAGGAGGAAACTCCGGTCGGAAATAGAAGCGCAAGGCCGAGCCAGCTGCTCCTGGTGAAGCCTTAGCTGTGGTTCAAGGAAAGTTCAAGGGGAAGCCCAAAGGGCCGTGGAACCCCAAGAAAGTAAAAGATCAAGATGGAAATGATGTGCTGGATCTGCCGTGCCACATCCACACCAAAAAAGATGAAGAGGGTAATTTCATTTACCGACACGATGCCTACGCTCAATAGCAAATCCCGCATGTCTTGCTTAGAACCCATCTCTTCGTCATTAGAATTGGATTGAGCAGATGAGTTCGTCCATAGCTTTTGCCTCATTTTCTCTGCCAGCTCCATCATTTCCTTGGCTTTGCTCTGTGTAGGAAGAATGTTTCACAAAATTACGACCAGTTCATTGCAATTTAGAGCCTGTCATCCAATCTCAGATGCTTGTACTCCGTCATAAACTCTATAAATGATAACACCATCTGAAGCATGAACCAGGAAAGAGGAACGAACCATGAGGGCATTGAGATCCTGGAAGGCATCCTGCAAGTTCTGCCCCGCGCTCTCCCACGTCTCCTGCTCCTTCCGCAGTATCCCTGCCACTCCAACCACGGGCATCCTGATCGCCAGATCCTCCTCGGCTGGGGCGGCTCCCTCAGCCACCGGGGCGCCACTGGCCGGAGCAGCCGAGGCGGTCGCCTCCCAGGCCCTCGCGCGGATGGCCTCGAGCAGCCTCCCGTAGAACACATCCACGTCCGCCTTGCAGGTGACGACGACGGCGACGACCTCCGACCGCGACGGGGGCAGGGAGATCTGGATGCGGATGCGCGGGTGATGCGACGACGACGAGGAGGACGAGGAGGAGAAGAGGGAGCGGAGTGGGTGTGGTTGTGCCTGCGGTGGGGCGGGTAGGCGTGGACGATGGACGCGAGCGGGAGGGCGCGGGCGGAGAGGGAGGCCTCGTGGAGGAAGACGAGCCGGTGGGAGGTGAGCGCGAGGAGGCAGTCGCGGAGGGGCGCGAGGCGGGGGTTCTCCTCGGGCTCCAGGTCGACGAGCGGAAGCAGGTGCCGCTCGATCTCGCCGGCGGACAGCACCGGCCGGCCGGACGCCGTGACGGTCGCGGCCGGGAGCCAGTCGGCTGCGGCGACGGACATGGTTGTGGAGAGTTTGGACTTTGGAGGTTTCCCCCCGTGTTTTTGTGTAAAAAATGTTGTTGTTTGTTCGGCCTCGTCAATTTAATCGAAGTTTCAATTCTGTTTCAAGTCAAACCTTTTTAAGTTTGATCAAGCTCGTAAATAAATATTAACATTTAAAAACCCTAATTAGTCTCACAAAAAATCATAAAATATATTTTTGCGCTATGCAGATTTGGGGTTGTAGATTTTAACCCAACTTTTTGATTGGTTAGTCAAACCTAAACAAGTTTGACTTATGGTATCTCCTGCAAAAAAAGTTTGACTTATAGCAAAACTAGAATTTCAATTAATTTAAAGCGAAAGTAAATACAAGAAGAAAGTGTTGATTATGTAAAGCAACAACTTAAATGCAACTTATAACAATTGATCAGGAACATAATATACCGGTTCAACAATTTTTAATAAGTTAGCATGTTGGCATCGAACTTGTAAGACTAACATGGCAAGAAAAACAATATTATGCTTTGCTTCTCTACCAACAATATCCACCTTGATGGACCATGACAACAATAGCAATAATGATGGATGGTGTCCGACACAGTTAGTACATAAGGGTCAACAATCTCACTCGAAACATCCGCAAGCTTCTCAGCAACAACCGCTTACCCTACCACACCTCTAGCATGTTGCAGAGTATGGATATCTACTCGCGCGCGCGCACACACACACACACACACACACACACAGAGAGAGTGCACTGAACCTTATTCTCCAACATGAGCTCGCAAGTCCCACACCCTGTTGCGTCCATCTAGGCATTCATAAGGAATAAGCATGAGCGCTACTTTAGGGATATTGGTTATTACCATACCTCTCGAAGATAGGTACCAAACTACCGGCGAGAGACCACCTACAAAAAAGATGGTGCTGGCCTCTGCCAAAGGAAAGAGCACTCACACATCAAAGAAAGAAGACACATGAGCACATATCCTGGCTCAGTAGATAGGAAAATTCCATTATAGTCATTCATATTCATCAACAAGGACAGGTAGGCAAAATGTAGGGCTCTTACCCATCCAGAGGCTGGAATCTAGGTAAAGTGTAAAATCATTGTGTCACCATCATCGTTGATGAGATCCCTTTGAAAAACATCCCTTCTCCTTACAATTATTTCACGACTATTGTCACATTGTCAACAAGTACCAATTTCGTGACACCGTCCACTAGATCACAGGCGGCATTCGATTCCTCCGCCCCTCAAAAACAACAACACACTTCACTCCCACTGCTTTCCCACAAAATTCCAACCCCGCCTCCACGCGAATTTAGAGCATCTACATCCGGAGTTGCCAAATATGACTCCTTATATGTCTGCGGACCCCTCATTTGTCCACCATTGCAACCAGACTCCTCATTTGAAAACCCTCATTTTCATACTACTCCATGCAGCATCCATTCCATCTACGTACTCCATAATACATGATGTTGGGGAATGTAGTAATTTCAAAAAAGTTTCTATGCACACGCAAGATCATGGTGATGCATAGTAACGAGAGGGAAGAGTATCGTCCATGTACCCTCGTAGACCATAAGCGGAAGCGTCATGAGAACGTGGTTGATGTAGTCGAACGTCTTCACGATCTGACTGATCCAAGTACCGAACGCATGGCACCTCCGAGTTCAGCACACGTTCAGTTCGTTGACATCCCACGAACTCCGATCCAGCAGAGCTTCACGGGAGAGTTCCGTCAGCACGAGGGCATGTTGAAGGTGATGATGTTGCTACTGACGCAGGGCTTCGCCTAAGCACCGCTACGCTATGATCGAGGTGGATTATGGTGGAGGGGGGCACCGCACACGGCTAAGGGATCAATGATCAACTTGTGTGTCTAGAGGTGCCCCCTGCCCCCGTATATAAAGGAGCAAGGGGGGAGACCGGCCGACCCTCTATGGCGCGCCAGGAGGAGGAGTCCTCCTCCTAGTAGGAGTAGGACTCCCCTCTTTCCTACTCCCGCTAGGATGGGAAAAGGAAGAGGGAGAGGGAGAAGGAAAGGGGGGCGCTGATGAAGCTATGTACCTAGGGTAGGGTCATGGATCTGTCCAAGATACCCTCCCCAAGGACATCTCTAAAGGAACCAGAAGCGGTCAAAGAAAAATCATCATCCACTCGACCGTGAAGCTATGTTCCACTCGACAGTATAGAAGACACTCGACTATGCGAACAACCACTTGACGATACAAGAAACCACTCGGAGTGTAGAAGGCCTAACATCACTCAGGATGACAACGGTCGGTCATTCACTCTGTAACCTTAAAGATCATTTATATCTCTTTATTACTAGCGTTACCAGTAACGCCCTGCCTTAATGTACATTGAACCCTTTGTAACGTGGGCTGGCTTGGGTCCTGGCGCACTCTATATAAGCCACCCCCCTCCTCCGGGACAAGGGTTCGCACCCTTTGTAATTCACACGCATATATCCAGTCGACCGCCTCCGGGCTCCGAGACGTAGGGCTGTTACTTCCTCCGAGAAGGGCCTGAACTCGTAAAACTCGTGTGTACAACTCCTCCATAGCTAGGATCTTGCCTCTACATTCCTACCCCCTATTCTACTGTCAGGCTTAGAACCACGATAGTTGGCGCCCACCGTGGGGCAGGTGTCTTAGCGACTTTTTGGAGAAGTTGCAATTTTTCCGATCCCCTTCATCATGGTTTCGGGCGGAGGTTTGGCTGAGGGCCGCGAGATCCGTCTCGGCGCGCTCGTGTTTGTATCCGACGACTCCGCTTGGCTTCAGGAGGCTCCACTCGACGTCGACGCACTCCCCACCCGCGAGGCGACGCACTTTCACGCGTGCGTCCGCGGCGTCCTCCTGCGGCAGCCGTTGACCCAGTATCAGTCGGCTCCAGCAGCTTTCCCCCACCCCGCGGCCCGCCGGAGCAAACGTTCCGGTTGGTCGAGGCTTCAACGATGGGTGAGGCATGCGGTGGCTCGCCAGTCGGCCACCCCTCAAGTCGCGGCAATCGAGCCCGACGAAACTCTCTACGGCCTGTTCAATCTGTCGACTGGCTTCGTAGAGACTGCATCCGAGTGCGACATCAGCGACCCAGCGGCAGAAGTTTTGATGGTCAATGGACCACGCAGTCCTCCTGGCTTCAACCGTGAAGACGGAGGCGATGGGGACGGTGATCCGTCGCGCGTTCATGAAGAGTACCGCCCCGAACCCCTCTCTTCGCAGCGGAGGGAGGAACTTCGCCGCTGGAACATGGATGGACTGCATACTCCTATAGTTGGAGAAACCCCTGAGGCCCAGGCCTTAGAGCAGGCGCGCCTGGCCAACTTGGCCGAGCGCACTCGACTGGAGAACCTCCAACGCGCACTTGACGATCGCGCTCGGCAGCGTGCTCCCGAATCCAGTCAACGCCAACTTTTTCCGCCTCCGACTTAGGTATATCGAACCCCGATCCAGAATCTCACAGTTGCAGCCCGGATAGCGGAGTTGATCCAACCTTCCTAGTCAGAAGCTGGCCGAGGTCTGATACAGATCCGAGCTTTGCTCCGTGCGGCGGGAGAGCAGAATACGGCGGTATCTCAGTCGTGGAATAGGATCCATAGCAGATCCATAGTTGCCGATACAGTTCAGCCGGCTTACAGCCCAAGATCGCCCCCGAGGCATGAGGGACGTGGAGATCGACAACATCAGTACAGATACAGTGAGCAGTATGAACACCGAGTCGATCGCGATGATCATTGTCGAATGCCCACGCCTCACCCAAGGAGTGGGTAGTACGTGCCTCGGCAACATGATGACAGGCGCCCTCACAGTGTTGGGCGAAGGATTCTAGTCGACCCCAGGGAGCCAGGCTTTGATGCGAGATCTATTCTCGTTCAGGGCTGGGTCAACAGAAACAGAGCTCACCGAGAGGGTCATGACAGAGATCTACGAACCAGCAGCAGAGTGCATGTCTCAGGTCCAGAGTGCTTCAGCAGAGCCATCAGGGCTGCAGTGATTCCCCCCCCCCCCAACTTCAGGTTGGCTACTGGAGTCAGTAAGTTCACTGGTGAGTCCAAGCCTGACACTTGGCTTGAAGACTACCAAGTGGCTGTCCAGATTGGTGGCGGCAGTCATGAAGTGGCCATGAAGGACCTTCCTCTGATGTTGGAGGGCTCGGCTAGAGCATGGCTGAATCAGTTAGCACCTAGTAGCATTTATACTTGGGAAGATCTCGCCCGAGTATTTGTTAGAACATTCGAAGGTACTTGTAAATGGCCGACAGGGTTGACTGAATTGCAGTGTTGCGATCAAAAACTGAATGAGACTTTGAGGGATTATATCCAGAGATGGATCACATTGCACCACACGGTAGAGAATGTGTCTGATCATCAAGCAATTTGTGCCATTAAAGAAGGCGTCAAGTATCGGGAGCTGAATATGAAGTTCGGTCGGACAGGAGATATGACTCTGACTCGGATGATGGAAATTGGCACCAAATATGCCAACGGTGAAGAAGAAGACCGATTCCGGAGTGGCAAACACAAAGCAGTCGCCCATGAAGCCGGAGGAGGAAACTCCGGTCGGAAACAGAAGCGCAAGGCCGAGCCAGCTGCTCCTGGTGAAGCCTTAGCTGTGGTTCAAGGAAAGTTCAAGGGGAAGCCCAAAGGGCCGTGGAACCCCAAGAAAGTAAAAGATCAAGATGGAAATGATGTGCTGGATCTGCCGTGCCACATCCACACCAAAAAGATGAAGAGGGTAATTTCATTTACCGACACGATGCGTACGCTCAATAGCAAATCCTGCAAGTCTTGCTTAGAACCCATCTCTTCGTCATTAGAATTCGATTGAGCAGATGAGTTCGTCAATAGCTTTTGCCTCATTTTCTCTGCCAGCTCCATCATTTCCTTGGCTTTGCTCTGTGTAGGAAGAATGTTTCACAAAATTACGACCGGTTCATTGCAATTTAGAGCCTGTCATCCAATCTCAGATGCTTGTACTCCGTCATAAACTCTATAAATGATAACACCATCTGAAGCATGAACCAGGAAAGAGGAACGAACCATGAGGGCATTGAGATCCTGGAAGGCATCCTGCAAGTTCTGCCCCGCGCTCTCCCACGTCTCCTGCTCCTTCCGCAGTATCCCCGCCACTCCAACCACGGGCATCCTGATCGCCAGATCCTCCTCGGCTGGGGCGGCTCCCTCAGCCACCGGGGCGCCACTGGCCGGAGCAGCCGAGGCGGTCGCCTCCCAGGCCCTCGTGCGGATGACCTCGAGCAGCCTCCCGTAGAACACATCCACGTCCGCCTTGCAGGTGACGACGACGGCGACGACCTCCGACCGCGACAGGGGCAGGGAGATCTGGATGCGGATGCGCGGGTGATGCGACGACGACGAGGAGGACGAGGAGGAGAAGAGGGAGCGGAGTGGGCTGTGGTTGTGCCTGCGGTGGGGCGGGTAGGTGTGGATGATGGACGCGAGCGGGAGGGCGCGGGCGGAGAGGGAGGCCTCGTGGAGGAAGACGAGCCGGTGGGAGGTGAGCACGAGGAGGCAACCACGGAGGGGCGCGAGGCGGGGGTTCTCCTCGGGCTCCAGGTCGACGAGCGGAAGCAGGTGCCGCTCGATCTCGCCGGCGGACAGCACCGGCCGGCCGGACGCCATGACGGTCGCGGCCGGGAGCCAGTCGGCGGCGCCGACGGACATGGTTGTGGAGAGTTTGGACTTTGGAGGTTTCCCCCCCGTGTTTTTGTGTACAAAATGTTGTTGTTTGTTCGGCCTCGTCAATTTAATCGAAGTTTCAATTCTGTTCCAAGTCAAACCTTTTTAAGTTTGATCAAGCTCGTAAATAAATATTAACATTTAAAAACACTAATTAGTCTCACAAAAAAAATCATAAAATATATTTTTACGCTATGCAGATTTGGGGTTGTAGATTTTAACCCAACTTTTTGATTGGTTAGTCAAACCTAAACAAGTTTGACTTATGGTATCTCCCGCAAAAAAAGTTTGACTTATAGCAAAACTAGAATTTCAATTAATTTAAAGCGAAAGTAAATACAAGAAGAAAGTGTTGATTATGTAAAGCAACAACTTAAATGCAACTTATAACAATTGGTCAGGAACATAATATACCGGTTCAACAATTTTTAATAAGTTAACATGTTGGCATCGAACTTGTAAGACTGACATGGCAAGAAAAACAATATTATGCTTTGCTTCTCTACCAACAATATCCACCTTGATGGACCATGACAACAATAGCAATAATGATGGGTGGTGTCCGACACAGTTAGTACATAAGGGTCAACAATCTCAGTCGAAACATCCGCAAGCTTCTCAGCAACAACCGCTTACCCTACCACACCTCTAGCATGTTGCAGAGTATGGATATCTACTCGCATGCGCGCGCGCACACACACACACACAGAGAGAGAGAGAGAGAGAGTGCACTGAACCTTATTCTCCAACATGAGCTCGCAAGTCCCACACCCTGTTGCGTCCATGTAGGCATTCATAAGGAATAAGCATGAGCGCTACTGTAGGGATATTGGTTATTACCATACCTCTCGAAGATAGGTACCAAACTACCGGCGAGAGACCACCTACAAAAAGGATGGTGCTGGCCTCTGCCAAAGGAAAGAGCACTCACACATCAAAGAAAGAAGACACATGAGCACATATCCTGGCTCAGTAGATAGGAAAATTCCATTATAGTCATTCATATTCTTCAACAAGGACAGGTAGGCAAAGTGTAGGGCTCTTACCCATCCAGAGGCTGGAATCTAGGTAAAGTGTAAAATCATTGTGTCACCATCATCGTTGATGAGATCCCTTTGAAAAACATCCCTTCTCCTTACAATTATTTCACGGCTATTGTCACATTGTCAACAAGTACCAATTTCCTGACACCGTCCACTAGGTCACAGGCGGCATTCGATTCCTCCGCCCCTCGAAAACAACAACACACTTCACTCCCACTGCTTTCCCACAAAATTCCAACCCTGCCTCCACGCGAATTTAGAGCATCTACAGCTGGAGTTGCCAAATATGACTCCTTATATGTCTGCGGACCCCTCATTTGTCCACCATTGCAACCAGACTCCTCATTTGAAAACCCTCATTTTCATACTACTCCATGCAGCATCCATTCCATCTACGTACTCCATAATACATGACGTTGGGGAATGTAGTAATTTCAAAAAAATTCCTACGCACACGCAAGATCATGGTGATGCATAGTAACGAGAGGGAAGAGTATCGTCCACGTACCCTTGTAGACCATAAGCGGAAGTGTCATGAGAACGTGGTTGATGTAGTCGAACGTCTTCACGATCCGACCGATCCAAGTACCAAATGCATGGCACATCCGAGTTTAGCACACGTTCAGTTCGATGACGTCCCACGAACTCCGATCCAGCAGAGCTTCACGGGAGAGTTCCGTCAGCGCGACGGCATGTTGAAGGTGATGATGTTGCTACCGATGCAGGGCTTCGCCTAAGCACCGCTACGATATGATCGAGGTGGATTATGGTGGAGGGGGGCACCGCACACGGCTAAGGGATCAATGATCAACTTGTGTGTCTAGAGGTGCCCCCTGCCCCCGTATATAAAGGAGCAAGGGGGGGAGACCGGCCGACCCTCTATGGCGCGCCAGGAGGAGGAGTCCTCCTCCTAGTAGGAGTAGGACTCCCCTCTTTCCTAGTCCTGCTAGGATGGGAAAAGGAAGGGGGAGAGGGAGAAGGAAAGGGGGGCGCTGATGAAGCTATGTACCTAGGGTAGGGTCATGGATCTGTCCAAGATACCCTCCCCAAGGACATCTCTAAAGGAACCAGAAGCGGTCGAAGCAAAATCATCATCCACTCGACCGTGAAGCTATGTTCCACTCGACAGTATAGAAGACACTCGACTATGCGAACAACCACTCGACGATACAAGAAACCACTCGGAGTGTAGAAGGCCTAACGTCACTCAGGATGACAACGGTCGGTCATTCACTCTGTAACCTTAAAGATCATTTATATCTCTTTATTACTAGCGTTACCAGTAACGCCCTTCCTTAATGTACATTGATCCCTTTGTAACGTGGGCTGGCTTGGGTCCTGGCGCACTCTATATAAGCCACCCCCCTCCTCCGGGAAAAGGGTTCGCACCCTTTGTAATTCACACGCATATATCCAGTCGACCGCCTCCGGACTCCGAGACATAGGGATGTTACTTCCTCCGAGAAGGGCCTGAACTCATAAAACTCATGTGTACAACTCCTCCATAGCTAGGATCTTGCCTCTACATTCCTACCCCCTATTCTACTGTCAGGCTTAGAACCACGACAGTTGGTGCCCACCGTGGGGCAGGTGTCTTAGCGACTTTTTGGAGAAGTTGCAATTTTTCCGATCCCCTTCATCATGGTTTCGGGCGGAGGTTTGGCTGAGGGCCGCGAGATCCGTCTCGGCGCGCTCGTGTTTGTATCCGACGACTCCGCTTGGCTTCAGGAGGCTCCACTCGACGTTGACGCACTCCCCGCCCGCGAGGCGACGCACTTTCGCGCGTGCGTCCGCGGCGTCCTCCTGCGGCAGCCGTTGACCCAGTATCAGTCGGCTCCAGCAGCTTTCCCCCTCCCCGCGGCCCGCCGGAGCAAACGTTCCGGTCGGTCGAGGCTTCAGCGGTGGGTGAGGCATGCGGTGGCTTGCCAGTCGGCCACCCCTCAAGTCGCGGCAATCGAGCCCGATGAAACTCTCTACGGCTTGTTCGATCTGTCAACTGGCTCCATAGAGACTGCATCCGAGTGCGACAGCAGCGACCCAGCTGCAGAAGTTTTGATGGTCAATGGACCACGCAGTCCTCCTGGCTTCACCCGTGAAGACGGAGGCGATGGGGACGGTGATCCGTCGCGCGTTCATGAAGAGTACCGCCCCGAACCCCTCTCTTCGCAGCGGAGGGAGGAACTTCGCCGCCGAAACATGGATGGACTTCATACTCCTATAGTTGGAGAAACCCCTGAGGCCCAGGCCTTAGAGCAGGCGCGCCTGGCCAACTTGGCTGAGCGCACACGACTGGAGAACCTCCAGCGTGCACTCGACGTTCGCGCTCGGCAGCGTGCTCCCGAATCCAGTCAACGCCAACTTTTTCCGCCTCCGACTCGGTATACCGAACCCCGATCCAGAATCTCACAGTTGCAGCCCGGATAGCGGAGTTGATCCAACCTTCCTAGTCAGAAGCTGGCCGAGGTCTGATACAGATCCGAGCTTTGCTCCGTGCGCCGGGAGAGCAGAATACGGCGGTATCTCAGTCGTGGAATAGGATCCATAGCAGATCCGTAGTTGCCAATACAGTTCAGTCGGCTCACAGCCCAAGATCGCCCCCGAGGCGTGAGGGACGTGGAGATCGACAAGATCAGTACAGAAACCGTGAGCAGTATGAACACCGAGTCGATCGCGATGATCGTCGTCAAATGCCCACGCCTCCCCGAAGGAGTGGGTAGTACGTGCCTCGGCAACATGATGACAGGCGCCCTCACAGTGTTGGGCGAAGGATTCCAGTCGACCCCAGGGAGCCAGGCTTTGATGCGAGATCTATTCTCGTTCAGGGCTTGGTCGACAGAAACAGAGCTCACCGAGAGGGTCATGACAGAGATCTACGAACCAGCAGCAGAGTGCATGTCTCAGGTCCAGAGTGCTTCAGCAGAGCCATCAGGGCTGCAGTGATTCCCCCCCCCCCCCAACTTCAGGTTGGCGGCTGGAATCAGTAAGTTCACTGGTGAGTCCAAGCCTGACACTTGGCTTGAAGACTACCGAGTGGCTGTCCAGATTGGTGGCGGCAGTCATGAAGTGGCCATGAAGCACCTTCCTCTGATGTTGGAGGGCTCGGCTAGAGCATGGCTGAATCAGTTAGCACCTAGTAGCATTTATACTTGGGAAGATCTCGCCCGAGTATTTGTTAGAACATTCGAAGGTACTTGTAAACGGCCGACAGGGTTGACTGAATTGCAGTGTTGCGATCAGAAACCGAATGAGACTTTGAGGGATTATATCCAGAGATGGATCACATTGCACCACACGGTAGATAATGTGTCTGATCATCAAGCAATTTGTGCCTTTAAAGAAGGCATCAAGTATCGGGAGCTGAATATGAAGTTCGGTCGGACAGGAGATATGACTCTGACTCGGATGATGGAAATTGCCACCAAATATGCCAACGGTGAAGAAGAAGACCGACTCCGGAGTGGCAAACACAAAGCAGTCGCCCATGAAGCCGGAGGAAAAAACTCCGGTCAAAAACAGAAGCGCAAGGCCGAGCCAGCTGCTCCTGGTGAAGCCTTAGCTGTGGTTCAAGGAAAGTTCAAGGGGAAGCCCAAAGGGCCGTGGAACCCCAAGAAAGTAAAAGATCAAGATGGAAATGATGTGCTGAATCTGCCGTGCCACATCCACACCAAAAAAGATGAAGAGGGTAATTTCATTTACCCAAAGCACACCACTCAGCAGTGTCGACTCCTAATCCATCAATTCCGAGAGAAACAGCCCAAGGAAAAGGAGAAGGAAGCAGACAAGGCTGAGGATGAGGAAGAGGATGATGATGGTTATCCCCACGTGAATTCCACACTGATGATTTTTGCTGACGTTGAGAGCAAAAGTCGATTGAAAGTCATCAACAGAGAAGTGAACATGGTCGCTCCAGTGACACCCAGCTATTTGAAGTGGTCACAGTCTGCCATTACATTCGACCAGTCCGATCATCCAGCGCACATAGCCACCCCTGGGGGGCAAGCACTGGTGGTCGACCCGGTGGTCTAAGGCACCCGACTGACAAAGGTCCTGATGGATGGTGGTAGTGGCCTGAACATACTGTATGCAAAGACGTTGAAGGGAATGGGCATTCCGATGTCAAGACTCAGCGAAAGCAATATGAGTTTCCATGGGGTCATTCCAGGCAAGAATGCTGCATCACTCGGCCAGATTGCTCTCGACGTGGTTTTCGGTGATTCCAAGAATTACCGCAAAGAAAAGTTGACATTTGAAGTTGTCGAT
Organism: Triticum urartu; assembly: GCF_056163025.1. Taxonomy (NCBI): domain Eukaryota; kingdom Viridiplantae; phylum Streptophyta; class Magnoliopsida; order Poales; family Poaceae; genus Triticum; species Triticum urartu. The sequence goes on from NC_141875.1 coordinate 565,672,323, forward strand.
TTCCAGAGTGCCTATCATGCCATCCTGGGCAGACCAGCTTATGCACGCTTTATGGCTCGACCATGTTACGTGTACCTCAAATTGAAGATGCCTGGTCCCAAAGGAGTGATCACTATCACTGGTAATCGTAAGAAGGCAGAAGAGTGCTTCCAAAAGGGCTCAAAGATCACCGATGCACAGATGGTTGTAGTAGAATTGCAAGAATATCAGAAAAATGCAGATCCGAGTGATTTGTTGCGAGCCAAGAAGCCCGCCACGGATTCAGCATTCCAGTCGTCTGGCGAAACAAAGTCGATTCACATTCACCTCATAGATCCCAATGCTGCTTCGACTCACATTTCAACAACACTCGACTCCAAATAGGAACAAGCGCTGATACGTCCATTTTGCATCATGCTTTCATATCGATATTTATTGAATTATGGGCTGTTATTTCACTTTATGTCACAATACTTATGGCTATTCTCTCTTATTTTACAAGGTTTACATAAGGAGGGAGAATGCCGGCAGCTGGAATTCTGGGCTGGAAAAGGAGCAAATATTAGAGACCTATTCTGCGCAACTCCAGAAGTCCTGAAACTCCACGGAACGTCTTAAAATAAATAAAGAAAAATCCTCGCCAAAGATGAAGGCCAGGGGGCCCACACCCTGCTCACGAGGGTGGGGGCGCCCCCTAGGGCGCGCCCCCTACCTCGTGGGCCCCCTGGTGGCTCTCCGACGCCCATCTTCTCCTATATGAAGTCTTTCGATGAGAAAAAAATAAGAAGGAACTTTTCGGGACGAGACTCCGCCGCCACGAGGCGGAACCTTGGCGGATCCAATCTAGAGCTCCGGCATAGCTGTTCTGCCAGGGATACTTCCCTCCGGGAGGGTGAAATCATCACCATCGTCATCACCAACGCTCCTCTCATCGGGAGAGGGCAATCTCCATCAACATCTTCACCAGCACCATCTCATCTCCAAACCCTAGTTCATCTCTTGTATCCAATTCTTGTCTCAAAGTCCGGGATTGGTGCTAGTAGGTTGCTAGTAGTGTTGATTACTCCTTGTAGTTGATGCTAGTTGGTTTATTTGGTGGAAGATCATATGTTCAGATCCTATATGCATATTATTACCCCTCTGATTATGAACATGAATATGCTTTGTGAGTAATTACGTTCGTTCCTGAGGACAAGGGAGAAGTCTTGCTATGAGTAGTCATGTGAATTTGGTATTCGTTTGATATTTTGATAAGATGTATGTTGTCTAGCCTCTAGTGGTGTTATGTGAACATCGACTACATAACACTTCACCATTATTTGGGCCTAGAGGAAGGCATTGGGAAGTAATAAGTAGATGATGGGTTGCTAGAGTGACAGAAGCTTAAACCCTAGTTTATGCGTTGCTTCGTAAGGGGCTGATTTGGATCCATATGTTTCATGCTATGGTTAGGTTTACCTTAATACTTTTGTTGTAGTTGCGGATGCTTGCAATAGAGGTTAATCATAAGTGGGATGCTTGTTCAAGTAAGAACAGCACCCAAGCACCGGTCCACCCACATATCGAATTATCAAAGTATCGAACGCGAATCATATGAACGTGATGAAAACTAGCTTGACGATATTCCCATGTGTCCTCGGGAGCGCTTTTCCTATTATAAGAGTTTGTTCCGGCTTGTCCTTTGCTAAAAAAGGATTGGGCCACCTTGCTGCACTTTATTTAATTTTGTTACTTGTTGCTCGTTACAATCTATCTTATCACAAAACTATCTGTTACCACTTATTTCAGTACTTGCAGAGAATACCTTGCTGAAAACCGCTTATCATTTCCTTCTGCTCCTCGTTGGGTTCGACACTCTTACTTATCGAAAGGACTATGATAGATCCCCTATACTTGTGGGTCATCAAGCGCTCATCCAGTTCCTCCGTGAGAATTGGGACATCTTCGCATGGAAACCTTCGAACATGCCAGGTGTTCCCAGGGGACTGGCTGAGCATTGTTTGCGAGTCGACCCAAAAGTGAAACCAGTCAAAGAACATCTTCGACGGTCTTCCATACAGAAGAGGAAGGCAATCGGTGAAGAGGTGGCTCGGCTTTTGGCAGCTGAGTTTATCTGTGAGATTTACCACTCCGAGTGGTTAGCTAATGTTGTCATGGTCCCAAAGAAGGACGACTCACTTCGCATATGCATTGACTTCAAGCATATCAATCGGGCCTGCCCGAAAGATCACTTTCCTCTCCCTCGCATCGATCAGATAGTCGACTCGACTGCGGGTGCGAGCATTTGTCCTTTTTGGACGCCTACTCCGGGTACCACCAGATCCGTCTGTACGGACCTGACGAGATACAAACAGCTTTCATCACCCCATTTGGGTGCTTCTGTTATGTCACTATGACATTCGGTTTGAAAAACGCCGGAGCCACATTCATGTGGATGATTCAGAAGTGCCTGCTCACTCAGATCAGTCGGAATGTGGAAGCATACATGGATGACATTGTGCTCAAGTCACGTAAAGGTTCTGACCTACTGACTGACCTTGCTGAAACCTTTGCCAACCTCACAAGGTATGATATCAAGCTCAATCCATCAAAGTGCACGTTTGGAGTTCCGGGCGGAAAATTACTCGGTTTCCTCATTTCCGAACGAGGGATCGATGCTAACCCAGAGAAAGTGGGTGCTATACTCCGAATGAAATGCCCTGTGCGTGTGCATGATGTCCAGAAGCTTACTGGTTGCTTGGCCGCCCTAAGTCGATTCATTTCTCGCCTCGGTGAAAAGGCACTGCCTCTTTACCGACTGATGAAGATATCAGATAAGTTCGAGTGGACTCCTGAAGCTGATGCAGCATTTGCAGAGCTAAAAGCCCTGCTTTCCACCCAGCCGGTGCTTGCTGCCCCAATCAGCAAAGAGCCTTTACTACTTTATATAGCAGCCACTAGACAAGTCGTCAGTACAGTACTTACGGTCGAGCGGGAAGAAGAGGGAAAAGCCTATAAAGTTCAGCGCCCAGTTTATTATATTTCTGAAGTTCTGACTCCGTCAAAGCAGAGATATCCGCACTATTAGAAGCTCGTTTATGGGATTTACATGACCACGAAGAAGGTTGCACACTATTACTCTGATCACTTTGTTACAGTCGTCAGCGACGCTCCATTGTCAGAGATTCTGCACAACAGAGATGCAACTGGTCGAGTGACAAAATGGGCGATTGAACTCCTCCCCTTAGATATCAAGTTTGAGGCAAAGAAGGCTATTAAGTCCCAAGCAATAGCAGATTTCCTCACCGAGTGGATTGAACAACAACTGCTGACCCAAGTTCACTCGGAGCACTGGACCATGTTCTTTGATGGATCCAAAATGCTGAATGGTTCTGGTGCTGGGGTGGTTCTGGTATCCCCCCGAGGAGACAAGCTCAGATATGTCCTCCAGATTCACTTTGATTCTTCCAATAATGAAGCTTAATATGAAGCACTCCTATATGGGTTGCGTATGGCCATCTCACTCGGCGTCCGTCGCCTCATGGTCTACGGCAACTCAGATTTGGTAGTCAATCAAGTGATGAAGGAGTGGGACGTCAGAAGCCCAGCCATGACTGGTTACTGCAACGCTGTGAGGAAGCTGGAAAAGAAGTTTGAGGGGTTAGAGCTCCATCACATACCCCAACTGAAAAATCAAGCAGCCGATGACTTGGCAAAGATAGGTTCCAAGAGAGAAGCCATTCCCAACAATGTGTTTTTGGAGCATATTCACACGCCGACAGTTCGGGAAGATCCTATTACTGAAGAGCCCACGCAGCCTAGGAGCACCACAGGTCCGACTGAAGTCGAGGTCCCAGCCATGGTCGACCTGATCATGGAGGTTCTGGCCATTACTCCCAACTGGACAGTGCCGTACATTGCGTACATCCTTAGGAAGGAACTCCCAGAGGATGAGGAAGAGGCTCGACAGATCGTCCGTCGATCCAAGGCCTTTACTGTGATAAGAGGACAACTGTTCAGGGAAAGCGTGACTGGAGTCGGTCAAAAGTGCATAACGCCAGAAGAAGGTCGAATGATCCTCAACGACATCCACTCGGGGACCTGTGGTCACCATGCGTCCTCTCGGTCCATCGTGGCTAAAGCATACCGAGCTGGATTCTATTGGCCACGAGCAAATAAAATGGCGAAAGATATAGTCGACAGATGTGAAGGCTGCCAGTTTTACTCCAACATGTCTCACAAGCCAGCATCAGCCCTGAAGACCATTCCCCTCATCTGGCCCTTTGCTGTTTGGGGACTGGATATGGTTGGACCACTGAGAACTGGTAGGAGCGGCTTCACTCATGTGCTCGTTGTAGTCGACAAGTTTACCAAATGGATCGAAGCTAAACCTATCAAGAATCTTGAAGCCAGCACCGCTGTCAGTTTTATCAGAGAATTGACATTCAGATATGGAGTCCCTCACAGCATCATCACTGACAATGGATCGAACTTCGATTCTGATGAGTTTAGAGCTTTCTGCGCTTCTCAAGGCACACGAGTCGACTATGCTTCAGTTGCTCACCCGCAGTCGAACGGACAAGCAGAAAGAGCCAATGGCCTAATTCTCAAAGGATTGAAACCCCGACTGATGCGTGATCTCAAACACGCAGCGGGCGCTTGGGTCGATGAACTTCCGTCAGTTCTGTGGGGTTTGAGGTCAACTCCCAATCGGTTGACTGGACGAACTCCTTTATTTTTGGTCTATGGAGCCGAAGCTGTTCTGCCAAGTGACCTGCTCCACAACGCACCCCGAGTCAAGCTTTTCTCCGAAGAAGAAGCAGAGCAGGCCCGGCAAGATTCAGTCAATCTCCTAGAGGAGGAAAGAGAGATGGCCTTGATCCGATCGACCATCTATCAGCAAGACTTGCGTCGATTCCACGCCAGAAACGTGAGGGGTTGAGCCTTTCAAGAAGGAGACCTGGTTCTTCGAGTGGATCAACAGAAACCACACAAGCTCGCCCCGGCTTGGGAAGGCCCCTTCATCGTCACCAAAGTTCTCCACAATGGAGCATACCATCTTTACATTGTTGAGCATCAGAAGAACGAGCCACGAGCCTGGAACGCGGAGCTGCTCCGCCCCTTTTATACTTAAGCACTCGTTCGAATAAAATGTAATAAGAAACACCTTTGTAATTTGTTTACCAAAGACAATAGCTTTACAGTCCTCTCGTACGATTGTTGTTGTTCTTATTTACCTCTGAAATCCCCCAGTGGGTGGGCTTAGTTGCGAATCTGTTTCGCCTAAGTTCGAAAGAAAATCCTACCGAGTGATGAGCAAGCCTCTCCCTCGGGAGGCTTAGCTGCGAATTCGTTTCGCCTAAGCTCGAAAGAAAATCCTACCGAGTGGTGAGCAATCCTCCCACTCGGGGGCTTAGATGCAGTCCAGTACTCGCTTAAGTTCTCTCACTCGGAGGCTTAGCTGCAGTCCGGTACTCGCCTAAGTTTGTAAAATCCTACCGAGTGGTGAGCAATCCTCCCACTCGGGGGCTTAGATGCAGTCTAGTACTTTCCTAAGTTCTCCCACTCGGAGGCTTAGCAGCAGTCCAGTACTCGCCTAAGTTTGTAAAATCCTACCGAGTGGAGAGCAACCCTCCCACTCGGGGGCTTAGCTGCAGTCCAGTACTCGCCTAAGTTTGTAAAATCCTACCGAGTGGTGAGCAATCCTCCCACTCGGGGGCTTAACTGCAGTCTAGTACTCGCCTAAGTTCTCCCACTCGGAGGCTTAGCTATAGTCCAGTACTCGCCTAATTTTGTAAAATCCTACCGAGTGGTGAGCAATCCTCCCACTCGGGGGCTTAGCTGCAGTCTAGTACTTGTTGGGGAACGTAGTAATTTCAAAAAAATTCCTACGCACACGCAAGATCATGGTGATGCATAGCAACGAGAGGGGAGAGTGTTGTCTACGTACCCTCGTAGACCGGCAACGGAAGTGTTGACACAACGTAGAGGAAGTATTCGTACGTCTTCCCGATCCGACCGATCCAAGTACCGAACGTACGGCACCTCCGAGTTCTGCACACGTTCAGCTCGATGACGATCCCCGGACTCCGATCCAGCAAAGTGTCGGGGAAGAGTTCCATCAGCACGACAGCGTGGTGACGATCTTGATGTTCTACTGTCGCAGGGCTTCGCCTAAGCACCGCTACAATATTATCGAGGAGTATGGTGGAAGGGGGCACCGCACACGGCTAAGAAAATGATCACGAGGATCAACTTGTGTGTCTAGAGGTGCCCCCCTGCCCCCGTATATAAAGGAGAAAGGGGGGGGTGCGGCCGGCCCTAGGAGGAGGCGCGCAGGAGGAGTCCTACTCCTACCGGGAGTAGGACTCCCCCCTTTCCCTAGTTGGATTAGGACTTGGGGGGAAGGAAGAGAGGGGGGAAGGAAAGGGGGGGTGCCGCCCCCCTCCTTGTCCAATTCGGACTTGGGGGAGGGGCGCGCGGCTGCCCCTAGGCCTCCTCTCCTCTTCCTCCACTAGGCCCATTAAGGCCCATTAGGTTACCGGGGGGGTCCGGTAACCTCCCGGTACTCCGATAAAATGCCGTTTTCACTCGGAACACTTCCGATGTCCAAACAAAGGCTTCCAATATATCAATCTTTATGTCTCGACCATTTTGAGACTCCTCGTCATGTCCGTAATCACATCCGGGACTCCGAACGAACTTCGGTACATCAAAATATATAAACTCATAATGAAACTGTCATCGTAACGTTAAGCGTGCGGACCCTACGGGTTCGAGAACAATGTAGACATGACCGAGACATGTCTCCGGTCAATAACCAATAGCGGAACCTGGATGCTCATATTGGCTCCTACATATTCTACGAAGATCTTTATCGGTCAGACCGCATAACAACATACGTTGTTCCCTTTGTCATCGGTATGTTACTTGCCCGAGATTCGATCGTCGGTATCTCAATACCTAGTTCAATCTCGTTACCGGCAAGTCTCTTTACTCGTTTCGTAATACATCATCTCGCAACTAACTCATTAGTTGCAATGCTTGCAAGGCTTATGTGATGTGCATTACCGAGAGGGCCCAGAGATACCTCTCCGACAATCGGAGTGACAAATCCTAATCTCGAAATACGCCAACCCAACATGTACCTTTGGAGACACCTGAAGAGCTCCTTCATAATCACCCAGTTACGTTGTGATGTTTGGTAGCACACAAAGTGTTCCTCCAGCAAACGGGAGTTGCATAATCTCATAGTCATAGGAACATGTATAAGTCATGAAGAAAGCAATAGCAACATACTAAACTATCGGGTGCTAAGCTAGTGGAATGGGTCATGTCAATCACATCATTCTCCTAATGATGTGATCCCGTTAATCAAATGACAACACATGTCTATGGTTAGGAAACATAACCATCTTTGATTAACGAGCTAGTCAAGTAGAGGCATACTAGTGACTTTTAGTTTGTCTATGTATTCACACAAGTATTATGTTTCCGGTTAATACAATTCTAGCATGAATAATAAACATTTATCATGATATAAGGAAATAAAATAATAACTTTATTATTGCCTCTAGGGCATATTTCCTTTAGTCTCCCACTTGCACTAGAGTCAATAATCTAGATTACATAGTAATGATTCTAACACCCATGGAGCTTTGGTGCTGATCATGTTTTGCTCGTGGAAGAGGCTTAGTCAACGGGTCTGCTACATTCAGATCCGTATGTATCTTGCAAATCTCTATGTCTCCCACCTGGACTAGATCCCGGATGGAATTGAAGCGTCTTTTGATGTGCTTGGTTCTCTTGTGAAATCTGGATTCCTTTGCCAAGGCAATTGCACCAGTATTGTCACAAAAGATTTTCATTGGACCCGATGCACTAGGTATGACACATAGATCGGATATGAACTCCTTCATCCAGACTCCTTCGTTTGCTGCTTCCGAAGCAACTATGTACTCCGCTTCACATGTAGATCCCGCCACAACACTTTGTTTAGAACTGCACCAACTGATAGCTCCACCGTTTAATGTAAACACGTATCCGGTTTGCGATTTAGAATCGTCCGGATCAGTGTCAAAGCTTGCATCAACGTAACCATTTACGATGAGCTCTTTGTCACCTCCATATACGAGAAACATATCCTTAGTCATTTTCAGGTATTTCAAGATGTTCTTGACCGCTGTCCAGTGATCCACTCCTGGATTACTTTGGTACCTCCCTGCTAGACTTATAGCAAGACACACATCAGGTCTGGTACACAGCATTGCATACATGATAGAGCCTATGGCTGAAGCATAGGGAACATCTTTCATTTTCTCTCTATCTTATGCATTGGTCGGACATTTAGTCTTACTCAATTTCACACCTTGTAATACAGGCAAGAATCCTTTCTTTGCTTGATCCATTTTGAACTTTTTCAAAATTTTGTCAAGGTATGTGCTTTGTGAAAGTCCAATTAAGCGTCTTGATCTATCTCTATAGATCTTAATGCCCAATATGTAAGCAGCTTCACCGAGGTCTTTCATTGAAAAACTCTTATTCAAGTATCCCTTTATGCTATCCGGAAATTCTATATCATTTCCGATTAGTAATATGTCATCTACATATAATATCAGAAATGCTACAGAGCTCCCACTCACTTTCTTGTAAATACAGGCTTCTCCAAAAGTCTGTACAAAACCAAATGCTTTGATCACACTATCAAAGCATTTATTCCAACTCCGAGATGCTTGCACCAGTCCATAAATTGATCGCTGGAGCTTGCACACTTTGTTAGCTCCCTTTGGATCGACAAAACCTTCCGGTTGCATCATATACAACTCTTCTTCCAGAAATCTATTCAGGAATGCAGTTTTGACATCCATCTGCCAAATTTCATAATCATAAAATGCGGCAATTGCTAACATGATTCGGACAGACTTAAGCATCGCTACAGGTCAGAAGGTCTCATCGTAGTCAATCCCTTGAACTTGTCAAAAACCTTTTGCGACAAGTCGAGCTTTGTAGACAGTAACATTACTGTCAGCGTCAGTCTTCTTCTTGAAGATCCATTTATTCTCAATTGCTTGCCGATCTTTGGGCAAGTCAACCAAAGTCCACACTTTGTTCTCATACATGGATCCCATCTCAGATTTCATGGCTTCAAGCCATTTTGCGGAATCTGGGCTCATCATCGCGTCTCCATAGTTCGTAGGTTCATCATGATCTAGTAGCATGACTTCCAGAACAAGATTACCGTACCACTCTGGTGCGCATCTTACTCTGGTTGATCTACGAGGTTCAATAGTATCTTGTTCTGAAGTTTCATGATCATCATCATTAGCTTCCTCACTAATTGGTGTAGGTCTCACAGAAACTGGTTTCTGTGATGTACTACTTTCCAATAAGGGAGTAGATACAGTTACCTCATCAAGTTCTACTTTCCTCCCACTCACTTCTTTCGAGAGAAACTCCTTCTCTAGAAAGTTTCCGAATTTAGCAACAAAAGTCTTGCCTTCGGATCTGTGATAGAAGGTGTATCCAATAGTTTCCATTGGATATCCTATGAAGACACATTTCTCCGATTTGGGTTCGAGCTTATCAGGTTGAAGCTTTTTCACATAAGCATCGCAGCCCCAAACTTTCAGAAACGACAACTTTGGTTTCTTGCCAAACCACAGTTCATAAGGCGTCGTCTCAACGGATTTTGATGGTGCCCTATTTAACGTGAATGCGGCCGTCTCTAAAGCATAACCCCAAAACGATAGCGGTAAATTAGTAAGAGACATCATAGATCGCACCATATCTAATAAAGTACAATTACGACATTCGGACACACCATTACGCTGTGGTGTTCCGGGTGGCGTGAGTTGCGAAACTATTCCGCATTGTTTCAAATGTACACCAAACTCATAACTCAAATATTCTCCTCCACGATCAGATCGTAGGAATTTTATTTTCTTGTTACGATGATTTTCAACTTCACTCTGAAATTCTTTGAACTTTTCAAATGTTTCAGACTTATGTTTCATTAAGTAGATATACCCATATCTGCTTAAGTCATCTGTGAAGGTGAGAAAATAACGATATCCGCCACGAGCCTCAATATTCATCGGACCACATACATCTGTATGTATGATTTCCAACAAATCTGTTGCTGTCTCCATAGTACCGGAGAACGGTGTTTTAGTCATCTTGCCCATGAGGCACGGTTCGCAAGTACCAAGTGATTCATAATCAAGTGGTTCAAAAGTCCATCAGTATGGAGTTTCTTCATGCGCTTTACACCGATATGACCTAAACGGCAGTGCCACAAATAAGTTGCACTATCATTATCAACTCTGCATCTTTTGGCTTCAACATTATGAATATGTGTGTTACTACTATCGAGATTTAATAAGAATAGACCACTCTTCAAGGGTGCATGACCATAAAAGATATTACTCATATAAATAGAACAACCATTATTCTCTGATTTAAATGAATAATCGTCTCGCATCAAACAAGATCCAGATATAATGTTCATGCTTAACACTGGCACCAAATAACAATTATTTAGGTTTAATACTAATCCCGAAGGTAGATGTAGAGGTAGCGTGCCGACCGCGATCACATCGAGTTTGGAACCATTTCCCACGCGCATTGTCACCTCGTCCTTAGCCAATCTTCGCTTAATCTGTAGTCCCTGTTTCGAGTTGCAGATATTAGCAACAGAACCAATATCAAATACCCAGGTGCTACTGCGAGCATTAGTAAGGTACACATCAATAACATGTATATCACATATACCTTTGTTCACCTTGCCATCCTTCTTATCCGCCAAATACTTGGGGTAGTTCCGCTTCCAGTGACCAGTCTGCTTGCAGTAGAAGCACTCAGTTTCAGGCTTAGGTCCAGATTTGGGTTTCTTTTCCTGTGCAGCAACTTGCTTGCTGTTCTTTTTGAAGTTCCCCTTCTTCTTCCCTTTGCCCTTTTTCTTGAAACTAGTGGTCTTGTTGACCATCAACACTTGATGCTCCTTTTTGATTTCTACCTCCGCAGCTTTCAGCATTGCGAAGAGCTCGGGAATTGTCTTATTCATCCCTTGCATATTATAGTTCATCACAAAGCTCTTGTAGCTAGGTGGAAGTGATTGGAGAATTCTGTCAATGACACAATCATCTGGAAGATTAACTCCCAATTGAATCAAGTGATTATTATACCCAGACATTTTGAGTATATGCTCACTGACAGAACTGTTCTCCTCCATCTTGCAGCTATAGAACTTATTGGAGACTTCACATCTCTCAATCCGGGCATTTGCTTGAAATATTAACTTCAACTCCTGGAACATCTCATATGCTCCATGACGTTCATAACGTCGTTGAAGTCCCGATTCTAAGCCGTAAAGCATGGCACACTGAACTATGGAGTAGTCATCAGCTTTGCTCTGCCAGACGTTCATAACATCTGGTGTTGCTCCAGCAGCAGGCCTGGCACCCAGCGGTGCTTCCAGGACGTAATTCTTCTGTGCAGCAATGAGGATAATCCTCAAGTTACGGACCCAGTCCGTGTAATTGCTACCATCATCTTTCAACTTTTCTTTCTCAAGGAACGCATTAAAATTCAACGGAACAACAGCACGGGCCATCTATCTACAATCAAACATAAACAAGCAAGATACTATCTGGTACTAAGTTCATGATAAATTTAAGTTCAGTTAATCATATTACTAAAGAACTCCCACTTAGATAGACATCCCTCTAATCCTCTAAGTGACCACGTGATCCAAATCAACTAAACCATGTCCGATCATCATGTGAGATGGAGTAGTTTCATTGGTGAACATCACTATGTTGATCATATCTACTATATGATTCACGCTCGACCTTTCGGTCTCCGTGTTCCGAGGCCATATCTGTATATGCTTGGCTCGTCAAGTATAACCTGAGTATTCCGCGTGTGCAACTGTTTTGCACCCGTTGTATTTGAACGTAGAGCCTATCACACCCGATCATCACGTGGTGTCTCAGCACGAAGAACTTTCGCAACGGTGCATACTCAGGGAGAACACTTCTTGATAATTAGTGAGAGATCATCTTAAAATGCTACCGTCAATCAAAGCAAGATAAGATGCATAAAAGATAAACATCACACACAATCAATATAAGTGATATGATATGGCCATCATCATCTTGTGCTTGTGATCTCCATCTTTGAAGCACCGTCATGATCATCATCGTCACCGGCGCGACACCTTGATCACCATCGTAGCATCATTGTCGTCTCGCCAATCTTATGCTTCCACGACTATCGCTACCGCTTAGTGATAAAGTAAAGCATTACAGCGCAATTGCATTGCATACAATAAAGCGACAACCATATGGCTCCTGCCAGTTGCCGATAACTCGGTTACAAAACATGATCATCTCATACAATAAAATTTAGCATCATGTCTTGACCATATCACATCACAACATGCCCTGCAAAAACAAGTTAGACGTTCTCTACTTTCTTTGTTGCATGTTTTACGTGGCTGCTACGGGCTTAAGCAAGAACCAATCTTACCTACGCATCAAAAACCACAACAATAGTTTGTCAAGTTGGTGCTGTTTTAACCTTCGCAAGGACCGGGCGTAGCCACACTCGGTTCAACTAAAGTTGGAGAAACTGACACCCACCAGCCACCTGTGTGCAAAGCACGTCGGTAGAACCAGTCTCGCGTAAGCGTACGCGTAATGTCGGTCCGGGCCGCTTCATCCAACAATACCGCCGAACCAAAGTATGACATACTGGTAAGCAGTATGACTTATATCGCCCACAACTCACTTGTGTTCTACTCGTGCATATAACATCAACACATAAAACCTAGGCTCTGATACCACTGTTGGGGAACGTAGTAATTTCAAAAAAAATCGTACGCACACGCAAGATCATGGTGATGCATAGCAACGAGAGGGGAGAGTGTTGTCTACGTACCCTCGTAGACCGGCAACGAAAGTGTTGACACAACGTAGAGGAAGTAGTCGTACGTCTTCCCGATCCGAATGATCCAAGTACCGAACATACGGCACCTCCGAGTTCTGCACACGTTCAGCTCGATGACGTTCCCCGGACTCCGATCCAGCAAAGTGTCGGGGAAGAGTTCCGTCAGCACGACGGCGTGGTGACGATCTTGATGTTCTACTGTCGCAGGGCTTCGCCTAAGCACCGCTACAATATTATCGAGGAGTATGGTGGAAGAGGGCACCGCACACGGCTAAGAAAATGATCACGAGGATCAACTTTTGTGTCTAGAGGTGCCCCCTGCCCCGTATATAAAGGAACAAGGGGGGGGGTGCGGCCGGCCCTAGGAGGAGGCCCGCAGGAGGAGTCCTACTCCTACCGGGAGTAGGACTCCCCCCTTTCCCTAGTTGGATTAGGACTTGGGGGGAAGGAAGAGAGGGGGGAAAGGAAAGGGGGGGCGCCGCCCCCCTCCTTGTCCAATTCGGACTTGGGGGAGGGGCGCGCGGCTGCCCCTAGGCCTCCTCTCCTCTTCCTCCACTAGGCCCATTAAGGCCCATTAGGTTACCGGGGGGGTTCCGGTAACCTCCCGGTACTCCGGTAAAATGCCGTTTTCACTCGGAACACTTTCGATGTCCAAACATAGGCTTCCAATATATCAATCTTTATGTCTCGACCATTTCGAGACTCCTCGTCATGTGCGTGATCACACCCGGGACTCCGAACGAACTTCGGTACATCAAAATATATAAACTCATAATGAAACTGTCATCGTAACGTTAAGCGTGCGGACCCTACGGGTTCGAGAACAATGTAGACATGACCGAGACATGTCTCTGGTCAATAACCAATAGCGGAACCTGGATGCTCATATTGGCTCCTAGATATTCTACGAAGATCTTTATCGGTCAGACCGCATAACAACATACGTTGTTCCCTTTGTCATCGGTATGTTACTTGCCCGAGATTCGATCGTCGGTATCTCAATACCTAGTTCAATCTCATTACCGGCAAGTCTCTTTACTCGTTTCATAATACATCATCTCACAACTAACTCATTAGTTGCAATGCTTGCAAGGCTTATGTGATGTGCATTACCGAGAGGGCCCAGAGATACCTCTCCGACAATCGGAGTGACAAATCCTAATCTCGAAATACGCCAACCCAACATGTACCTTTGGAGACACCTTTAGAGCTCCTTTATAATCACCCAGTTACGTTGTGACGTTTGGTAGAACACAAAGTGTCCCTCCGGCAAATGGGAGTTGCATAATCTCATAGTCATAGGAACATGTATAAGTCATGAAGAAAGCAATAGCAACATACTAAACGATCGGGTACTAAGCTAGTGGAATGGGTCATGTCAATCACATCATTCTCCTAATGATGTGATCCCATTAATCAAATGACAACACATGTCTATGGTTAGGAAACATAACCATCTTTGATTAACGAGCTAGTCAAGTAGAGGCATACTAGTGACTTTTAGTTTGTCTATGTATTCACACAAGTATTATGTTTCCGGTTAATACAATTCTAGCATGAATAATAAACATTTATCATGATATAAGGAAATAAATAATAACTTTATTATTGCCTCTAGGGCATATTTCCTTCAGTACTCGCCTAAGTTCTCCCACTCGGAGGCTTAGCTGCAGTCCAGTACTCGCCTAAATTTAAAAAATCCTACTGAGTGGAGAGCAACCCTCCCACTCGGGGGCTTAGCTGCAGTCCAGTACTCGCCTAAGTTAAAAAAATCCTACCGAGTGGAGAGCAACCCTCCCACTCGGGGGCTTAGCCGCAGTCCAGTACTCGCCTAAGTTTAAAAAATCCTACCTAGTGGAGAGCAACCCTCCCACTCGGGGGCTTAGCTGCAGTCCAGTACTCGCCTAAGTTTAAAAAATCCTACTGAGTGGAGAGCAACCCTCCCACTCGGGGGCTTAGCTGCAGTCTAGTACTCGCCTAAGCTCTCCCACTCAGAGGCTTAGCTGCAGTCCAGTACTCGCCTAAGTTTGTAAAATCCTACCGAGTGGAGAGCAACCCTCCCACTCGGAGGTTCGGAGCTACGCCACAAGTACAACGTGCGCTCCATCCCTATCCGCAAGGACGACGAGGTGCAGGTCAACTGCAACCTTCTCCTTCGGAGCTACGCCACAAGTACAATGTGCGCTCCATCCCTATCCGCAAGGACGACGAGGTGCAGGTCGACTGCAACCTTCTCCTTCAGGACTACGCCACAAATACAATCTGCGCTCCATCCCTATCCGCAAGGACGACGAAGCGTAGGTCGGCTGGAGTCGCCACCTCAGAGCTGCATCTCCAGCGCAAAGATTATTCCGAGTGAAAAACAAAGTCCACTTGAAGGCAAAACACAAGCATGTTCGGAAATAAACCAAATTCAGATAAATCCTAAAGTTCCAAGCAACGAATCAAAAGTATTCGAGCATCAAGCCCGAAGGAGTTTAACGGTTACAGCAACCACTCGGCATTCCAAGGCAAAGTTAAAGCAGATTCAAGTCTCATAAGTTTTTTCACTCGGCAGGAGGAGGGCTGGCAGGCTCGACGAATTCGTCCAGGTCGATCCCATCCGCGATCCGAGTGGCAGCAGCGATGAAAGTCTCCATGAAGGACTAGAAGTCATGCCTTTTGGTGTTAGCGACCTTGATCACCGCCAGCTTGTCCTCACGAGCTTCCTTGCAGTGGACTCGCACCAAGGACAACGCCACGTCAGCACCACACCGGGCGGAGGACTTCTTCCATTCCCGCACTCGGTTAGGGAACTTGTTGAGTCGAGCCATCAGGGATTCCAGGTCATTTTGAAGCGTCGCCCTTGGCCAGAGAAATGTGTCGACTCGTGAGACTGCCTCCTTCAGGCGCGCGAGGTAGCTTGTGATGCTGGCGACACGAGACTCCAGTCGGAGCACGTTCATTGCAGTTTCGTCGCAAACTGGAGAAGCGATAGGGTCTAGACCCGTCCAGACCTTTCTAGTTTCCTCGTCAAAGTCTTGGCAGAATTCTGCAGCCAAAAATTAGTGAGTCGACCGGATAGGATCCGTTCGCAAGCATCAACACAGTCGATTTAAAAGAAATACCTTCCAGCATAAGATAAAGCTTCTTGGCGAGAGTTCTCAGATAAGCCTCCGTGTCATTCCTCTTGTGGACTGCAGACTCCAGTTTTTCGTTCAAGGTAATTTTGTCCTTCTTCAGATGAATCACCTCTCGGTTAGACTCGTTGAAACAGGACTTCAGCTTGGTCACCTCCCCTTCCAGTGCTTCGACTGAAGCCAACTTCTGGTCTGCGAGGGCAGTTTTATCTTGGGCTTCCTTCTGTGCAGCGGCGAGGTTCGAGTCCTTCTTCTCCAGAGCCAACTTCATTTTCTCTGCAAAAGAAGCAATCGGA
Source organism: Triticum urartu (assembly GCF_056163025.1). Lineage (NCBI taxonomy): Eukaryota > Viridiplantae > Streptophyta > Magnoliopsida > Poales > Poaceae > Triticum > Triticum urartu. The sequence goes on from NC_141875.1 coordinate 565,688,644, forward strand.
TCAGACAAGAGCTCGAAGAAATGTTTTAAAAAGGCAGTCGACAGGCAGTTACCTTCCATACCAGCAGCTTCTTCTTGAGCTTTCTTCAGATTCTGCTGGGCCAACTCCAAGTCAAGGTTGAGTTGCCTCTACTTCTCCTCAAGTTCAGTAAACTTAGAAATGAGAGTACAAGACTTCTGTAGAAGACAAAAGACGTGTCAATCGACAAGATCAAAGGTTGTTCACTTCCGAGTGGATAAAACTTAAAGAAGTTTGCTTAGACCCCAGCCGACTGCACACAGTCGACTGCGGTCTCGGGGGCTACACCCAGCGGGTGCACTTGGCATGCCCCCGCTGATTAAGACCCAACTCGACCGGTCCGCCCGGGTCAAGTCAAAAAAAACTATTCAGACCCCGGCCGACTGCCAGCAGTCGACTGCGGTCTCGGGGACTACACCCAGTGGGTGCACTTGACGTGCCCCCACTGGTTCAGATCCCATTCGACCGGTCCGCCCGGGTCGAGTGGAAGAACACAGAAGAAAAAGAACTCAGACCCCAGTCGACTGCCAGCAGTCAACTGCGGTCTCGGGGACTACATCCAGTGGGTGCACTTAGCGTGCCCCCACCGGTTCAGATCCTACTCGCCCAGACCGAGTGGAAGAACACAAATACCAAATACAACAAAACACCTAGTGGGTGTACAGATTCGATGCAAACAACAGGAGATTGTATGGAAGAAAATATTTCAGATAGCATATCCTGACAGAACAAGGTCAGCCAAAAAGTCTACTTACCTGGACATTGGCCCGGAGAGCAGCGCTGGCGTCATAAGCAGCCTGGCTATTCTCATGCACCGTCTTCATCCGCTCCATCATCACGTTAGCCTGACAGATGGCTTCCGCAGCCGCTTCCGACTGGTTGTCCGGAACGGGGTAGCTAGTGAAAAAGAGAGCAGACGACCCAAGTGTGGCAGTTTGGAGCTCCGTGGCGTGGAGTTGGACGACTGAAGGAATCACCGGTGCAGTCAACGGTGCGGGGTGCTCACTCGACAAGGGTGCAGTGAAGGTTACAGAGGCCCTGCCCGCGTCTTCAGATTGACGGACGGGTGTTGTTGTTGTTGGCCCTTGCTGAGACATCTTGCCAGCTGCTACCTTTTTGCTCTTCCTGGGCTTAAGAGCCACATCTTCATCGTCATCTGGAAGATCGATGACGTTGGGTGGAGCTGCAAGACAGATCAGTCGACCCCAAGTGAACCACTAGAATGCAATCAACCAAGTAATCAAGAACAAGATCATAAGAGTTTCTACCTGGGTTGGAGGTAACCAGGTCTTCCATCTCCTCGTCTCGATACTGGAGGGAAGAGGTTCCTGATGTAGCAGCACTGCAAGTGTCCATACTCAGTCGGTTACGTTCTGTTGCTCAAGTCGACGAAGAGAACAAGTCAGATGATTACCCGGAGATGGTAGGGATGGTCACTTTGATCCTGGGCAAAGCCTTGGGCAGTTTGGAGGAGGTGGCCTTTGGTGCTTTTGGAGCTGGAGGCGGCACAACCTTGGGCTGCTTTGGGGCCTTCTCAATCGGCGCTGGAGAAGACGTCCGGGGGCGCTTCGAAGACTGCCCAGTCAGCGCGGTCGCCAGGTCTGGGGTGCTCGCCGGGTCGTGTGCGTGCTTGGATCTCCTCTCTCTGCGAGGAGGCGAGTCGACTTCCTCGTCATCGCTCGAGTCGTCGCTCTCCTCGTCCTCCTCTGCATCCGAGTGCCACTTGCCCTCTCGCCCCCGCTCGCTCCCTCCTCGACGTCTTGCTCCTGCACTCCGTTGGGCATCAAGTACATGTCAATCAGAGCCTGAAAGAACAACGAGCAAAAGGAGTACAGTCGACCATCAACAAGGTGTCACATAGTGAATCGGAAAGATATTTGGTAAAACAGAATCATACATGCTCCGGCTGGCGCGAGTGGTCGAATGGAATCACCCTCCTAGATCCCCGGGGGTTGTCTTTGTTGCTGGTGATTCCCATCAGCCACTTCTCCAAGATGTCCTCACTGACGTCCTCCGGGTGGATCCGAGTGGAGTCCTCAAGTCCAGAGTACATCCACATCGAATGATCACAGGCCTGGAGCGGTTTGATGCGTCGACCGAGAAAGACCTCCAACAGGTCCATCCCAGTCACCCCATCGCGGACGAGGTGGACGACCCGCTCGACCAGCACCTTGACCTGCGCCTTCTCTTCGGGAACCACCTTCAAGGAGGAGGGCTTCTCCACTCGAGCCAGGGAAAAGGGAGGAATTCCAGTCGACTGACCCGGGGTCGACTGATCCTTGCAGTAAAACCAAGTCGACTGCCAGCCGAGGACCGAGTCGGGAAGGATCATCGCCGAGAAGGTGCTCTTGTTCCTCATCTGGATCCCCAGGCCCCCACACATCTGGATCACGTGCGTCCTCTCATCACTCGAATTGGCCTTTTTGACCGATTGGGAGCGACAGGTGAAGATATGTTTGAAGAGGCCCCAGTGCGGTCGACAGCCCAAGAAATTTTCACACATTGACACAAAAGCAGCCAGATAGACTATGGTGTTTGGAGTGAAGTGGTGGAGCTGAGACCCAAAGAAGTTCAAAAAGCCCCAAAAGAAAGGATGGGGAGGCAGAGAAAATCCGCGATCAACGTGGGTGGCGAGGAGAACGCACTCACCCTCCCTTGGCTGCGGCTCCGTCTCGTTCCCCGGGAGCTGCGCCGATTTGTGGGGGATCAGTCCCCCCTCCACCAGGTCGTCGAGGTCGTCCTGGCTGATCGTCGAGCGGATCCAGTCGCCCTGGATCCAGCCCGGCGGCAGGCTGGATCTTGATGAGGATCCGCCCCGGCTGGTCCGCTTGCCCTTCGCCTTCGTGGTCGCCTTCTTCGCGTGCTCCAGTGCCACCGTCTTCTCTTTTCCCATGGCGGCAGATCGAGTTCGAGCGAGGGTTCGGCGACGAGAGCAGAAGCGAGCGTGGCGGAGAGGTCGAAGGAAGAAGAAAAGAGAATGGGAGCGCATGGTGGAGAGACCCGGTCCGGTGCCTTTTATAAGGTCATTCCCCGAGTGACTGACTGGTAGGCCCAAACGATCTAAACAAATCCCGCAACAGTCGCGCGCGCAGTACGTGGCGAAAAAGGTGGCGCGGGGATCGAGGAGACCTTCCTAACCCATCCCGATTACCACGGCCTCGCCCGTCTGGCACGCTTCCTGAAATTCGAATCCCGCGAAATCCGCGGAGAGCAGAGCAACTGGTCAGACCGAAAACATCCTCCACATTATCATTCGGAATTCTACCATGAAGGTTCACTCGACAAAAACTAAGAATGGACCAAGGCGACTGAAGAAGAAATTGATGTTGTCTCCTCGGTTCATTGTTCCAGAACAAGTTATACTCATAGCACAAAGAATGAGTCGGAAGTGTTCCCAACTCCTTCCTCACTCAAACCCTGATCCATTCGGGGGCTAATGATGAAGCTATGTACCTAGGGTAGGGTCATGGATTTGTCCAAGATACCCTCCACAAGGACATCTCTAAAGGAACCAGAAGCGGTCGAAGCAAAATCATCATCCACTCGACCGTGAAGCTATGTTCCACTTGACAGTATAGAAGACTCTCGACTATGTGAACAACCACTCGACGATACAAGAAACCACTCGGAGTGTAGAAGGCCTAACGTCACTCAGGATGACAACGGCCGGTCATTCACTCTGTAACCTTAAAGATCATTTATATCTCTTTATTACTAGCGTTACCAGTAATGCCCTGCCTTAATGTACATTGAACCCTTTGTAACGTGGGCTGGCTGGGGTCCTGGCGCACTCTATATAAGCCACCCCCTCCTCCGGGACAAGGGTTCGCACCCTTTGTAATTCACACGCATATATCCAGTCGACCGCCTCCGGGCTCCGAGACGTAGGGCTGTTACTTCCTCCGAGAAGGGCCTGAACTCGTAAAACTCGCGTGTACAACTCCTCCATATCTAGGATCTTGCCTCTACATTCCTACCCCCCTATTCTACTGTCAGGCTTAGAACCACGACAGGCGCCCCCCTCTCCTAGTCCAATTCAGACCAGAGGGGGAGGGGCGCGTGGCCTGCCCTAGGCCAGCCCCCCCTCTCTCTCCACTAAGGCCCATAAGGGCCATTATTTCTCCGAGGGGGGGGGGGTTCATCAACCCTCCGGCACTCGGGTTTTCTCCGAAATCACCCGGAATACTTCTGGCATCCGAATATAGTCGTCCAATATAATGATCTTTACGTCTCGATCATTTTGGCACTCCTCGTCATGACCGTGATCATATCCGGGACTCCAAACTACCTTCAGTACATCAAAACACAAAAAACTCATAATACCGATCGTCACCGAACTTTAAGTGTGCGGACCCTACGGGTTCGAGAACTATGCAGACATGACCGAGACACGTCTTCGGTCAATAACCAATAGCGGAACCTGGATGTTAATATTGGCTCCCACATATTCTATGAAGATCTTTATCGGTCAAACCGCATAACAGCATAAGTTGTTCCCTTTGTCATCGGTATGTTACTTGCCCGAGATTCGATCGTCGGTATCTCAATACCTAGTTCAATCTCGTTACTGGCAAGTCTCTTTACTCGTTCTGTAATGCATCATCCTGCAACTAACTCATTAGTTACAATGCTCGCAAGGCTTATAGTGATGTGCATTACCGAGTGGGCCCGGAGATACCTCTCCGACAATCGGAGTAACAAATCCTAATCTTGATCTATGCCAACTCAACAAGTACCATCGGAGACACCTGTAGAGCACCTTTATAATCACCCAGTTACGTTGTGACGTTTGGTAGCACACAAAGTGTTCCTCCGCTAATCGGGAGTTACACAATCTCATAGTCATAGGAACATGTATAAGTCATGAAGAAAGCAATAGCAGTAAACTAAAATGATCAAGTGCTAAGCTGACGAAATGAGCCAAGTCAATCACATCATTCTCCTAATGATGTGATACCGTTTATCAAATGACAACTCATGTATATGGTTAGGAAACATAACCATCTTTGATCAACGAGCTAGTCAAGTAAAGGCATACTAGTGACACTCTGTTTGTCTATGTATTCACACATGTATCATGTTTCTGGTTAATACAATTCTAGCATGAATAATAAACATTTATCATGATATAAGGAAATAAATAATAATTTTATTATTGCCTCTAGGGCATACTTCCTTCACTCTCCCACTTGCACTAGAATCAATAATCTAGATTACATTTTAATGATTCTAAAACCCATGGAGTATTAGTGCTGATCATATTTTGCTCATGAGAGAGGCTTAGTCAACAGGTCTAGAACATTCAGACCCGTATATATCTTGAAAATCTCTATGTCTCCCACCTGGACTTGATCGCGGATGGAATTGAAGCGTCTCTTGATGTGCTTGGTTCTCTTGTGAAATCTGGATTCTTTGCCAAGGCAATTGCACCAGTATTGTCACAAAAGATTTTCGTTGGACCCGATGCACTAGGTATGACACCTAGATCGGATATGAACTCCTTCATTTTCTGCTTTCGAAGCAGCAATGTACTCCACTTCACATGTAGATCCTGTCACGACGCTTTGTTTAGAACTGCTCCAACTGACAGCTCCACCGTTCAATATAAACACGTATCCGGTTTGCGATTTAGAATCGTCCGGATCAGTGTCAAAGCTTGCATCAACGTAACCATTTACGATGAGCTCTTTGTCACCTCCATAAAACGAGAAACACATCCTTAGTCCTTTTCAGGTATTTTAGGATGTTCTTAACCGCTGTCCAGTGATCCACTCCTGGATTACTTTGGTACCTCCCTGCTAAACTAATAGCAAGACACACATCAGGTCTGGTACACAGCATTGCATACATGATAGAGCCTATGGCTGAAGCATAGGGAACATCTTTCATTTTCTCTCTATCTTCTGCAGTGGTCGGGCATTGAGTCTTACTCAACTTCACACCTTGTAACACATGCAAGAATCCTTTCTTTGCCTGATCCATTTTGAACTTCTTCAAAACTTTGTCAATGTATCTGCTTTGTGAAAGTCCAATTAAGCATCTTGATCTATCTCTATAGATCTTGATGCCGAATATGTAAGCAGCTTCACCGAGGTCTTTCATTGAAAAACTCTTATTCAAGTATCCTTTTATGCTATCCAGAAATTCTATATCATTTCCAATCAACAATATGTCATCCACATATAATATTAGAAATGCTACAGAGCTCCCACTCACTTTCTTGTAAATACAGGCTTCTCCAAAAGTCTGTATAAAACCATATGCTTTGATCACACTATCAAAACGTTTATTCCAACTCCGAAAGGCTTGCACCAGTCCATAAATGGATCGCTGGAGCTTGCACACTTTGTTAGCACCCTTTGGATCGATAAAACCTTCAGGTTGCATCATATACAACTCTTCTTCTAGAAATCCATTCAGGAATGCAGTCTTTACATCCATTTGCCAAATTTCATAATCATAAAATGCGGCAATAGCTAACATGATTCAGACAGACTTAAGCATCGCTACGGGTGAGAAGGTCTCATCGTAGTCAACTCCTTGAACTTGTCGAAAACCTTTCGCAACAAGTCAAGCTTTGTAGACAGTAACATTACCATCAGCGTCTGTCTTCTTTTTGAAGATCCATTTATTCTCGATGGCTTGCCGATCATCGGGCAAGTCAACCAAAGCCCACACTTTGTTCTCATACATGGATCCCATCTCAGATTTCATAGCCTGAAGCCATTTTGCGGAATCTGGGCTCATCATTGCTTCCTCATAGTTTGTAGGTTCGTCATGGTCTAGTAACATGACCTCCAGAACAGGATTACCGTACCACTCTAGTGCGGATCTTACTCTGGTTGACCTACGAGGTTCGGTAGTAACTTGATCTGAAGTTTCATGATCATCATCATTAGCTTCCTCACTAATTGGTGTAGGTGTCACAGAAACCGGTTTCTGTGATGAACTACTTTCCAATAAGGGAGCAGGTATAATTACCTCATCAAGTTCTACTTTCCTCCCACTCACTTCTTTCGAGAGAAACTCCTTCTCTAGAAAGGATCCATTCTTAGCAACAAAAGTCTTGCCTTCGGATCTGTGATAGAAGGTGTACCCAACTGTCTCTTTTGGGTATCCTATGAAGACACATTTCTCCGATTTGGGTTCGAGCTTATCAGGTTGAAGCTTTTTCACATAAGCATCGCAGCCCCAAACTTTAAGAAACGCCAACTTTGGTTTCTTGCCAAACCACAGTTCATAAGGAGTCGTCTCAACGGATTTAGATGGTGCCCTATTTAACGTGAATGCAGCCATCTCTAAAGCATAACCCCAAAACGATAGCGGTAAATCAGTAAGAGACATCATAGATCGCACCATATCTAATAAAGTACAATTACGACATTCGGACACACTATTACATTGTGGTGTTCCAGGTGGCGTTAGTTGCGAGACTATTCCGCATTGTTTCAAATGAAGACCAAACTCATAACTCAAATATTCTCCTCCACGATCAGATCGTAGAAACTTTATTTTCTTGTTACGATGATTTTCCACTTCACTCTAAAATTCTTTGAACTTTTCAAATGTTTCAGACTTATGTTTCATCAAGTAGATATACCCATATCTGCTCAAATCATTTGTGAAGGTGAGAAAATAACGATACCTGCCGCAAGCCTCAATATTCATCGGACCACATACATCAGTATGTATGATTTCCAACAAATCTGTTGCTCGCTCCATAGTTCCGGAGAACGGCGTTTTAGTCATCTTGCCCATGAGGCACGGTTCGTAAGTACCAAGTGATTCATAATCAAGTGATTCCAAAAGTCCATCAGAATGGAGTTTCTTCATGCGCTTTATACCAATATAACCTAAACAGCAGTGTCACAAATAAGTTGCACTATCATTATCAACTCTGCATCTTTTAGCTTCAATACTATGAATATGTGTATCTCCACTATCGAGATTCAAAAAGAATAGACCACTCTTTAAGGGTGCATGACCATAAAAGATATTACTCATATAAATAGAACAACCATTATTCTTTGATTTAAATGAATAACCGTCTCGCATCAAACAAGATCTAGATATAATGTTCATGCTTAATGCTGGCACCAAATAACAATTATTCAGGTCTAATACTAATCCCGAAGGTAGATGTAGAGGTAGCGTGCCGACTGCGATCACATCGACTTTGGAACCATTTCCCATGCGCATCGTCACCTCGTCCTTTGCCAATCTTTGCTTAATCCGTAGTCCCTGTTTCGAGTTGCAAATATTAGCAACAGAACCAGTATCAAATACCCAGACACCAGGCCCGAGCGCAGGGGTGTGCGGCTGGTGCGGCCGCACATGGCCTCCAAGTAGGAGGGGCCCCATTTTAGGCCTAGTTTAGCTAGCAGGCTGGTTAATTAGGGTCGCAAGCGCGTACCTCTGGGTAATTGATCGCTAATTAGATGGCCTGGAGAATACCGATCATTCGCATGTGAGTTGTTGGAATCCCGATCTAGCGCTAACCCTAACGGCGCAGCGTCAGACCGGCAGCGGCAGGCCGGCAACGCAGCAGAGGACCGGTAGCGGCAAGGCCTGCAATGCAAGGAGGCACCACAGAAGTCTGGTGCTGCAACATCCAGCGGTAACTAGGGCAAGCACACGGCCGTGTTCCGGCGACGCACTAAATCAACTAATCAAGGGAACTCCATGGACAGGTGCTAGCTCTTTGTCACTTTAATTTTTCAATCAACATAATATTGGCTATTGCGTCTTCTTTCCACATGATCGCCGATCGATCTCGCCTCTAGGCTGCTCGCTTCTCCTTCAATTCCTCGCAGCTATCCCGGGGCCGTTCAACCAGACAAGTTCGACGTCCATCTCTCGGATCCCAAATGAGTTCTACGATTTGCCTAGCAAGCAATTCTACCAATAGTTTGTTCCTAACTGTTTGATATGCATCAATTTGTCTAGACGTCTGATGTTTCAGGATCCAAGCCATGTCCACTACAAAATCTACCTAGAGAATATTAATCTGATTAACAAAAACGCAAGGAAAATGACAGATTGATGATTTAACTCAATCTCATAAGCAACTAGAAATAAACTAACTTTTTTCCCATGGAGATATGCCTCATTTGATAGTTTGGCACAGGGCCCCGGATTTTGACGGCCCGGCCCTGCCAGACACTACTGCGAGAATTAGTAAGGTACACATCAAAAACATGTATATCACATATACCTTTGTTCACCTTGCCATCCTTCTTATCCGCCAAATACTTGGGGCAGTTCCGCTTCCAATGACCATTCTGTTTGTAGTAGAAGCACTCAGTCTCAGGCTTAGGTCCAGACTTGGGTTTCTTCTCTTGAGCAACAACTTGTTTGCTGTTCTTCTTGAAGTTCCCTTTCTTCTTCCCTTTACCCTTTTTCTTAAAACTACTGGTCTTGTTAACCATCAACACTTGATGCTCCTTCTTGATTTCTACCTCCGCAACCTTTAGCATTGCCAAGAGCTCGAGAATTGTTTTATTCATCCCTTGCATGTTATAGTTCATCATGAAGCTCTTGTAGCTTGGTGGTAGTGATTGAAGAACTCTGTCAATGACACTATCAACAGGAAGATTAACTCCCAGTTGAGTCAAGTGGTTATGGTACCCAGACATTCTGAGTATATGTTCACTCCAGAACTATTCTCCTCCATCTTGCAGCTATAGAACTTATTAGAGACTTCATATCTCTCAATCCGGGCATTTGCTTGAAATATTAACTTCAACTCCTGGAACATCTCATATGCTCCATGACTTTCAAAACGTCGTTGAAGTTCCGGTTCTAAGCCGTAAAGCATGGCACACTGAACTATCGAGTAGTCATCAACTTTGCTCTGTTAGACGTTCATAACATCTGGTGTTGCTCCTGCCCCATGTTTGGCACTTAGCGGTGCTTCCAGGACGTAATTCTTCTGTGCAACAATGAGGATAATCCTCAAGTTACGGACCCAGTCCGTGTAATTGCTACCATCATCTTTCAACTTTGCTTTCTTAAGGAACACATTAAAATTCAACGGAACAACAACACGGGCCATCTATCTACAACAACATAGACATGCAAAATACTATCAGGTACTAAGTTCATGATAAATTAAGGTTCAATTAATCAAATTATTAAAGAACTCCCACTTAGATAGACATCCCTCTAATCATCTAAGTGATCACGTGATCCATATCAACTAAACCATGTTCGATCATCACGTGAGATGGAGTAGTTTTCAATGGTGAACATCAATATGTTGATCATATCTTCTATATGATTCACGCTCGACCTTTCGGTCTCCAGTGTTCCGAGGCCATATCTTCATATGCTAGGCTCGTCAAGTTTAACCCGAGTATTCTGCATGTGCAAAACTGGCTTGCACCCGTTGTATGTGAACGTAGAGCTTATCACACCCGATCATCACGTGGTGTCTCGGCACGACGAACTTTCGCAACGGTGCATACTCAGGGAGAACACTTGTACCTTGAAATTTAGTGAGAGATCATCTTATAATGCTACCGTCGATGTAAGCAAAATAAGATGCATAAAGGATAAACATCACATGCAATCAATATAAGTGATATGATATGGCCATCATCATCTTGTGTTGTGATCTCCATCTCCGAAGCACCGTCATGATCACCATCGTCACCGGCGCGACACCTTGATCTCCATCGTAGCATCGTTGTCGTCTCACCAACTATTGCTTCTACGACTATCGCTACCACTTAGTGATAAAGTAAAGCAATTACAGGGCGATTGCATTGCATACAATAAAGCGACAACCATATGGCTCCTGCCAGTTGTCGATAACTCGGTTACAAAACATGATCATCACATATAACAAAATATAGCATCATGTATTGACCATATCACATCACAACATGCCCTGCTAAAACAAGTTAGACGTCCTCTACTTTGTTGTTGCAAGTTTTACGTGGCTGCTATGTGCTGAGCAAGAACCGTTCTTACCTACGCATCAAAACCACAACGATAGTTTGTCAAGTTAGTGCCGTTTTAACCTTCTCAAGGACCGGGCGTAGCCACACTCGGTTCAACTAAAGTTGAAGAAACTGACACCCGCCAGCCACCTATGTGCAAAGCACGTCGGTAGAACCAGTCTCGCGTAAACGTACGCGTAATGTCCGTCCGGGCCGCTTCATCCAACAATACCGCCGAACCAAAGTATGACATGCTGGTAAGAAGTATGACTTGTATCGCCCACAACTCATTTGTGTTCTACTCGTGCATATTACGCATAAACCCAGGCTCGGATGCTATTGTTGGGGAACGTAGTAATTTCAAAAAAATTCTACGCACACGCAAGATCATGGTGATGCATAGCAACGAGAGGGAAGAGTATCGTCCACGTACCCTCGTAGACCGTAAGCGAAAGCGTTATGAGAACGCGGTTGATTTAGTCGAACGTCTTCACGATCCGACCGATCCAAGTACCGAACGCACGACACCTCTGAGTTCAGCACACGTTCAGCTCGATGATGTCCCATGAACTCTGATCCAGCAGAGCTTCACGGGAGAGTTCCGTCAGCATGACGACGTGTTGGCGGTGATGATGTTGCTACCAATGCAGGGCTTCGCCTAAGCACTGCTACGATATGATCAAGGTGGATTATGGTGGAGGGGGGCACTGCACACGGGTGAGGGATCAACGATCAACTTGTGTGTCTAGAGGTGCCCCCTGCCCCCGTATATAAAGGAGCAAGGGGGGAGGCCGGCCGACCCTCTATGGCGCGCCAGGAGGAGGAGTCCTCCTCCTAGTAGGAGCAGGACTCCCCTCTTTCCTACTCCTACTAGGAGGGGGAAAGGAAGGGGGAGATGGAGAAGGAAAGGGGGCGCCCCCCCCTCTTCTAGTCCAATTCAGACCAGAGGGGGAGGGGCGCGCGGCCTGCCCTAGGCCAGCTCTCTCTCTCTCTCCACTAAGGCCCATAAGGCCCATTATTTCTCCGGGGAGGGGGGGTCGGTAACCCTCCGGCACTCCGGTTTTCTCCGAAATCACCCAGAATACTTCCGGTGTCTGAATATAGTCGTCCAATATATTGATCTTTACGTCTCGACCATTTCGAGACTCCTCGTCATGTCCGTGATCATATCCGGGACTCCGGACTACCTTCGGTACATCAAAACACAAAAAACTCATAATACCGATCGTCACCGAACTTTAAGCGTGCGGGCCCTACGGGTTCGAGAACTATGTAGACATGACCGAGACACGTCTCCGGTCAATAACCAATAGCGGAACCTAGATATTCGTATTGGCTCCCACATATTCTATGAAGATCTTTATCGGTCAAACCGCATAACAACATACGTTGTTCCCTTTGTCATCGGTATGTTACTTGCCCGAGATTCGATCATCGGTATCTCAATACCTAGTTCAATCTCGTTACCGGCAAGTCTCTTTACTCGTTCTGTAATGCATGATCCCGCAACTAACTCACTAGTTACAATACTTGCAAGGCTTATAGTGATGTGCATTTCCGAGTGGGCCCAGAGATACCTCTTCGACAATCGGAGTGACAAATCCTAATCTTGATCTATGCCAACTCAACAAGTACCATCAAAGACACCTGTAGATCACCTTTATAATCACCCAGTTACGTTGTGACGTTTGGTAGCACACAAAGTGTTCCTCCGATAATCGGGAGTTACACAATCTCATAGTCATAGGAACATGTATAAGACATGAAGAAAGCAATAGCAGTAAACTAAAACGATCAAGTGCTAAGCTGACGAAATGGGTCAAGTCAATCACATCATTCTCCTAATGATGTGACCCCGTTTATCAAATGACAACTCATGTCTATGGTTAGGAAACATAACCATCTTTGATCAACGAGCTAGTCAAGTAGAGGCATACTAGTGACACTCTGTTTGTCTATGTATTCACAAATGTATCATCTTTGATCAACTCATGTCTATGACAACTCATGTCTATGGTTAGGAAACATAACCATCTTTGATCAACGAGCTAATCAAGTAGAGGCATACTAGTGACACTCTGTTTGTCTATGTATTCACACATGTATCATGTTTCCGGTTAATACAATTCTAGCATGAATAATAAACATTTATCATGATATAAGGAAATAAATAATAACTTTATTATTGCCTCTAGGGCATATTTCCTTCACATGAAACCTCCTCCTCCTCTGCCTCCTCTTCCTCCTCATTCTCTTCCTCCGCCTCTTGCTTCGACACCTCCTCATTCGCCTTTGTCTCGTCCTCCCACACAAGGTGAGCGGCACGACGTTCCTCCGCGATGTGCATCTCCTGCGCGATCTTCGTCCGACGCTCAAGCATTAACATTTTGTAATAGGTAATCTTTTGCCGGACCATGGCGGACAACAAGACTAGAGAGGAAGGGGAAGGAGACGCGGGATCTGGTGGCAACACAAACTAGAGGGAAAGGGGGTTGGCTAGGGTTTGCCCTCGCCGTCCGGTTCAAATAGTCCCATCGAGCGGCGTGTCGGGACTCGGGACGACACCATGAATGCAATCACTGAACTGGTAACCTCTCCCAACAGACTGAAGGGTTTCCACGTGGATCCCACCCATCGATTCAACATGAAGGGCGCGTCCGCGCTTTGACATATCCATCCTACATATGGATTGGGTATTGAGGGTGTCGGATAACCGAGCGTATGGGCATGATTTGAGAGTCCCGGTTGGATAGTGTTTTTTCAATTCGAGCGATGTCCGGGCTGTCCGCCTTGACGCTTGGAGGGAATTTAGGGTCGGCGTCCATCCTTCGCCTCTGACGCATCCCGCCTCCCATCCTTCTCCTTTGACGCTGGTGTCATAGCTGGGCATACTCCCTTCTCCGGCCGGATTTCTTAATTTGCTTCTGCCATCAGCGGGTTGCTCTACCCCACTACATCACCCCCACCGCCGCTCCAGCAACTCGTGTAACATGGACTTGTATCTTTTCTACATTGTGACTACCATCACTCTATGGATGTATAACTAGGCACAGTTGTCGTGAGAAGAACTGTCCATGTTCGCGGTTCAGAGCTTTGCACGTTGAGTTTTGATGTCATGTGCTCGAGCCGTGTATCCAAACCTGCACATCCCTTAAAAAAGCTACACAGGAGCATACGCTCACGCGTACGCCTCATCTCGAGGTCCGCATGGCCGCATCAGGCACACACGGTTCTTAACTTGATGTTTCAACCGGCGGCGTTAAATTTTGGTGCCATGTTAGTGCTTTCGGCAACGCGATTACTGAAAATCAGCGTTTTCGGCAAACTTTTATGAAAATGATAGATTTCCGCACCAAGCAACCCAATTGTGGTGTTTTTTTTGGCAATTTAACTCCACCTCGGTCCCCAAGGAGAGATGATCACGAAGAAACTGCCAAACAAAGATCTTGATCTGTACCGAAATTGCAAAACCTGCTCGCTGGTACTTACGAATTCCATCTTTAGGGGCGTAATCCTTCCCTAACCTTAGTCCCCCATGTTGACACGGGTATGTCGTACAGAAAAACTATCCGCAACGAGAAGACAAAAATGCAGCACATGCAAATCGAAACCTGCACACATCCCTCACAAAAACTACGCAGGAGCATACGCACAGGCAGGGGCCTCATCTTCCAGGCCCGCATCAGGCACACTCGGTTGCTTCACTCTCCAGGCTCGGGAGTCCGCACACCGCGTCTAGCTTCTCCTGCATTGTTCTCGACGCGAGCGCAGCGGTTCCGTTGCGCTTGAGGAAGCCGGCGTACCAGCGAGCCGAGAGCCTGGCTTGCCGCGGCCGCCTCCCGTCGGCGAAGTCGACGCGGTACAGCCCGTACCTCGACTGGTACCCCGACAGGAGCTCGAACAGGTCCATGAATGCCCACGCGAAGTAGCCCCTCACGTCGGCTCCGTCCCTGCACAACAAACAAACAGAGAATCACACATCGAATGGTGGAATAATATCTTCTTTTGTCCCAAAGAACCGTACGCAGGCTAGAAATCTGTAACTTCCGATGAATCCCATTGCTTTTGAAAATGAATGATCGATCGGGTAGAGCTTCTGGCATACGCACCTCATCGCGTTTAGTGTGCTCTCCATGTAGCTGCGTAGGTAACCGATCCTGTCGGCGTCATCTAGGCCGTCATCGGCAGACCCCATACCTGAAACAGACCACATGACTACGTACATGAGTAACGATGCACCTTTCTTCTTCAGCTGAGACTTTTGCTTCTGGTTGGGAGTACGCTTGCCATTCTCCTGGACATAGACCGGAATCGCGTAGGTTTCTTTCAGGTACTCCAGTACAAGTTGCAGCCCTTTGGGGTCACTTGGGACATTTGTTGGGGCACTCTGCACTCCGATAAACAAAGATTATCTTTGATGGTTACTGTCAAGCTAATGATCTCAGGTTTTTAAGTGGGTTTTCTCTTTTCTAATCTCTTGATCAAGTTCAGAACATATAACCCAATAGATGTATGGTGAATGACCAAAATAACTTCATTTTTAGCAACTTCTTTGCACATAACATCGATGACATGATTTTTCTTACCGGACTAAGTGGTGGGTCTGTCCTAGAACCTGCATCATACAAAGGAATCACTAGTTAGAACTTTTCTGTTACACTAGTGTAGAATGCAGTGAACAAATAGCATACTTTGTGTAATGTAGTGCACTAAAATAACATCTTTAAAGGGATGACTGAATACTGCACTCACTCAGAGAAATACACAATTTACATGACTGATGAATCTGGAAAGGTTGCTAGCCGGTTTGTCTTAGCAATTTATCATTAGTAGGACGCCGCTCACAGCATCTTGGCTAGCCTATTTTTTGCATGACCTTTTCTACGGTACATTTTACTATCAGAGGAGGAGAGTAATATAAGTCTCAACCAACCATTCATTTTTCAGGGCAATATGGTCTAGATAAAAGAATATCATCAAGCCTATGGTTGCGCACAGTTTCTGAAACGTGCAACTACTTAATTAACCGTTAGATGAAGAATCAATGTCCTAGAAAAAAGAGGCACCAAAAAACGAATCAAATTGCACATCCACACAGCACACGACTATGAGCAGTTAAGCAACAATCCTAGTATCAGCATCCAAAAAAGATACTTACCCCTTGAATCAACCGACATGTCCGTGTTATAGTCCCGAACGCCTGTTTCTAGAGGGCGGTCATTCACGTAGAGAGAATAGTAGTGATTTATTCCAATAAAATCTAGAGAACCCTTGATAACTTCAGACTGAACTTTCGAGAAGGATGGAAGGCGAGAGCCAACATTCTTCTTCATTACTTCTGGGTAGTCCCCAAACACCAATGGGTCCAGTATCCTGCCAATACGGCACTTAAGATCTCAACAATGCACAGATCATGTATATTAAAGCTTCCATTGACAGAATGGATGCACAATATCATACCAGCCAAATAAGAAATCTTTACATCTCTGGGTTGCATCTAAATCCACTGTGGAATTTGTCAGCGAGTAACTCCAGTAGGAGTACATACTTATGCCAACAACTCCTTTTTGCATGTTCTACGTCAAAAAAGGTTACTTAGTTCTTGAGCAAAGTTAAAATGGTTTAGAATATCGAAGTTCATGAAGAAAATAAGCATCACCAAAACAGTAAGTACAAGATCATCCACTCACTTGATATTTTTCTCTGTACAGACTGGCAACCGATGCATGCGCCATAAGGGTATTATGAGCTGCTATATATGGTTCCACACTAGAGTCCCCAGTGGTGCACTTTGTTGCTCCAAATGGATCCGAGCAACGGCCAGGAGGGAATATACCAACATCATAAGAGGCCATTATACCAATGTTTGGCTCATTCACTGTCGTCCAAGATGCAACTCTATCTCCAAACTCCCGGAAGCAAACATCTGCATATGCTGTGAAATCTTCGCTGCATTTTGTAGATTTGAGGCTATGAATACAACAAACGATTGTGTTGTAAACATGCCAATGACATATAAAATTGCCACTCCAGTTGAGCTATGTATTACCTCCATCCCGAATTAGTTGTCTTAGATTTGTCTACACATGTATCTAGACAAATCTAAGACAACTAATTTGGGACGGAGGGAGTATTTGGTGGTGAAATCATATATATGCACTTACATAATTCTGGGGCTTAACCATCCACCATACTCGTCTTCAAGAATCTGAGGGAGATCTAGATGGTGAAGTGTGATGTGGACTTGAATTCCTGGGGATAAATATCACAAAGGAGGGTATAAACTTCTACTCCCTCCGTCCGGAAATACTTGTCGGAGAAATGGATAAGTATTTTACATGCACTTCTTAAGAAGGAACATTATTTACACCAATTCATATGAAATATGCACCTAACAATCTATTACTATAAAATTATTTAAATGCTCAAAGATATAATGAAAATACTTGCCATGATTCACTAGCTCATCAATGAGGTTATTGTAGTACTCCAGCCCTCTGGGATTGACAGCTCCGCGTCCATCTGCACACCAGAAAGTTAAACAATGAGATCAATTACAAAACTAAAGCAGTTTGTTCTGTTGAAGGTCATGAGAATTTATGTACTTGGAATGAGCCTTGACCAGGAGATGGAGAACCTATAGGCCTCTAGGCCTGTCTCAAACATGAGCTTGATATCCTCCTACAAATTCAGATAAGCCAAATTTCTTGTAGAACTACTAAAGCAGAGAAATGCTCAAGATTTTACAAGGCCCCATACTATGTACCATATATTTGTGGTACCCATCCGCGGCAACATCTCCCGTGCTTTTGTCTGGCATTTTGCCTGCAAGAACAGATCAAACTGTGAAAGTTGAGCTAAACTACAACAAACACTTCTTGGTCAACCATGTCAAGTGCTGGCCATGGCTATTGCCAATGCCAACTTGCCATGTTCAGTTACTCTATAAATTTAGTTATGCTTCAGCAACGGAAATGGTGTGTTAATTGTTTCTACCAAGAGGGGACTCATCTCAAATATCCACTCAACGCATCAGGCAAAACTGACAATGCCTTTTCTTACGCATATGGGATATCCAGAGTCTTGACAGTCATATGGGAAAGCTAGAGTGGGGGGGGGGGGGGGGGGCAGTCTAACCCCTTCTGTTGATGTTTTTGGATATACTGTAGGTACGTTCCCAATAAAATATCTAGGAATTCCACTACATTATGATAAGCTGAGAAGGGAAGATATTCAACCCCTTATTGATAAAATTTTGAAGAGGATGGCTGGTTGGAGAGGAAAACTACTTTCCTACTCAGCCAGACTAACTCTGATCAAGGACAAGTTTGACCTTATTGATGTTAAGCATGGAAAATATATCATCCAGTTAGACCTATTAGATAAAAACATGAAATGCTGCCGGTCCCTGATGGTAGTATATGGAGCGGCTCAGGATGAGAATAAGCCTGAGTTTATTGCTGAATTATCTCATATGTGTCATACCACTCGTATCCCATACTTAGTGGGTGGGGATTTCAATATACTTCGTCACAGCGGTGAGAAGAATAAAAGGACGCCCATGTCTCATTTCTCGGATGTGTTTAATTCTGTCATCCATTTGCTTGGGCTTAGGGAGATCTATATGAATGGAGGGGTATACACCTGGTCGAACAAGCAGGAGAATCCCACTCTGGAGAAGCTGGATAGAGTTTTGATGTCACCAGATTGGGAAGACTTATATCCCCTTGTCTCGGTTAGCAAACTAGTTAAGGACCTATCTGATCACAACCCCCCTGTTATTGGATGGGGGCGGGCTGCAGCTAGAGCACCAGGGAGTACGTGCTTTAGATTTGATAACAACTGGCTTAATAATCCAGCCTTTCTACCTTTGGTTGCTGATATTTGGTCGAAACCTGTGTATACTGATGATCCCATAAATACCCTGAATATTAAACTGAAAAGAGTTAAGAAGTTTTTTAAAGGGTGGGGTTCTAATATATTTGGGAACAACAAAATTAAGAGAAAAATTATCAGACTTGAATTGCAAGAATTGGAAAAGCTTGAGGAAATTGTTGGGCTGTGTGGGGAGGCTTATACCAGAAAGCTGGATATATTGAATGAACTAAATAATATGTATGTGGAGGAAGAGCTTTTTTGGCACCAATTCTCTAATGAGAGATGGTTGTTGAAAGGAGACAATAATACTGGTTTTTTCCATAAAGTGGCTAATGGGAGACGTAGGAAACATTCGATGGTCTCACTTAAGTGTGGAGCTACTGTTATAGAAGGGACAAAAAATCTCTTAGCTCATGCTACTGAATACTATAAAAATCTCTTTGGACCAGCCCCTGGTAATCTATGTCATATAGATGAAAACCTTTGGTCACAAGAGGAAAAAATTACTCCGGAAGACAATGATGACTTGACTCGACCTTTTTCTATTGATGAAATTAAAAAGGCCCTTTTTGATATGAAATCTAACCATGCCCCTGGACCGGATAATATACCCGTTGAATTCTATCAACATTGTTGGGATGTAGTAGCCCCGGACTTATTGGCCTTATTTGAATGGTTTTATGAAGGGAGATTGGATGTGCAAAGGTTGAATTATGGCATTATTATTCTTTTGCCGAAATCTGCTGACGCTAGTAAGATCCAGCAATATAGGCCAATATGTTTGCTTCGTTGTCCATACAAGCTTATTACCAAGGTTATGGACATTAGGGCCAGTAAATATGCTTATAAGCTATTCAGCATTCAGCAAAACGCGTTCATTAAAGGGAGGCATATAGTAGATGGCATATTATCTTTACATGAAGTTTTGCATCATGCTCATATTAATAAACAGGTTGGGGTTGTTCTTAAGCTTGACTTCGAGAAAGCTTATGACAAAGTTAATTGGGAGTTTCTGCTGGAATGTCATGAAAAACGTGGGTTTAACCAAAAATGGTGTAGTTGGGTAGCTCAAATTCTTAAGAATGGGACGGTTAGTGTTAAAATCAATGATGAGTTGGGTCCTTATATTCAAAGTGCGAAAGGGGTCAGGCAGGGAGACCCACATTCTCCTTTCCTCTTTAATATTGCAGCAGAGTGCTTAACTAAGATGATGACCTCTGCCCAAAAATATGGTCTCATCAAAGGGTTGGCCTCTGATCTGATTGAGAATGGTGTGGGTATCTTACAATATGCGGATGATACAGTTATCTGTTTCGAGCATGACTTTGACAAGGCTGTCAATGTTAAACTCCTATTATACTTATTTGAGCTAATGTCGGGGCTGAAAATTAACTTTGACAAGAGTGAGATTGTTGTTATAGGTGGGGATAATGAGACTGATGCAACATACGCTGATATGTTTGGGTGTCAGGTGGGGAAATTACCTATGAGATACCTGGGTACTCCTGTCACTTATTCCACTGTGAGAAATATAGAGTTGGACTTTTTGGAAGCTAAGATGATTAAAAAACTTGATGCTTGGATTGCATATTCAGCATCATCTGGGGCTAGATTGACTCTGTTAAATTCCAGTCTGGATGGAATCCCATCATATCTTATGTCGATGTTTTTGTTCAACAAAACTTTTATTGACAAAATGGACAAACACCGTAGAAGATTTTTTTTGCAGGAGAAAAAATAAAAAACGTGCTTACCATATGGTGAAATGGGCTAGGGTTTGCCGATCCAAAAATATTGGGGGATTGGGACTCAAGGATCTCCATAAACAAAATATTAGCCTCTTAACAAAATGGTGGTGGAAACTTGAGACTTGTGATGGGCTGTGGCAACGTATTATTCGTGCCAAATACTTTAAAAATAGGACTGTAGCTAACATTCGTAGCCGCTTTTCTGATTCTCCTTGCTGGAAGGCAATAATGAAAGTAAAAGAGACGTATATGGCTGGAAGGGTCGTCCAGATCAATAGTGGTAATCTGGCTAGGGTGTGGCACGACCCATGGCTGAATGAAGAACCTTTGCGAGATAAGATGCCTGTCTTATTTAGTATATGTCAAGATCAGGATGAGACTATTGCTGAGTTTGTGGCAAAAGACTATAAACTGGGGTTCAGACGGAGACTGTTTGGAGAGGTTAAGGACCAGTGGGACTGGGTGGTCTCTGAGGCTAAAAAATATACCCTAAACACCTCCCCTGATGTAGTTTCATGGAGCCTTAATAAGAAGAAGAGGTTCTCCACCAAATCAGTTTATGAGTGGCTGGAGAGGGATTTGGCTGGTCCGAATAACAAATGGATTTGGAAATCTAGTATTCCTTTAAAAATTAAAATTTTCTTGTGGCAGTTGTTTCAAAATGTTGTGCTTACACGGGATAACTTGCGTAAAAGGGGCTGGCCTGGAAATCCTGCTTGTTCCTTCTGCAATAACATGGAAGATGCTAATCATCTGCTTTTTACATGTTCACTTGCTCGAACAGTATGGGGGGTCTTGGGTGTAACAATTGGGGCTTCCTGTTGCCCTCGATCACTCTGGCAAAGTTGGGCATGGCTTTATAAATTCTTTCCAGGTGAAAAGAAATTCTATATGATGATTATTGCTGCGATTTGCTGGGGGATTTGGTGCCTCCGAAACAAAGTTACTTTTGATAAGTACAATGCTCGTACTCCACTGGAGGCTGTTTTCGGTGCTTGTTCTTTTATGTTGTACTGGACAGGACTGCTGAAAGAAGAAGACAGGACGAGGCTCCAGGCTGGGGTGAAAAGACTGGCATTTGCGGCAGCGGCTCTGGCAGACAGGTCGTACACTCAGGGGAGGATGCTGCTGAGGGATGGAGATGAAGTTCAGATTGGCTAGCTTGGTCATCTCGCCAGTTTCGTCGATTCCACTGGGGTTTGATGCCCGTTCTGATGTTTGTCAAAAGTTGATTCGCAGTTGCCTTATGCTCCCTGGGTGGCTGCGAAGTTTCTTTCATATTCTTTGCTGTCTAGGTTGTAGTTGCTTGTTATGTGTCGTCAGGTTTTCTCCCCATGGTGGTTGATCCATTCTAGGGTCTTCCTGTTGTGGGTTTCCTGGCGGTGCTCCAGCTCGCTCTACCCCTTTTAGTCCTATTTGGGTTCTGGTGGTCGTTTTATTTTGGATGTGGTGCCTAGAGACATGTTGAAACCGAACCTATGTATTTCCGTTGATTGCAAAATTAATGGAAAGGGGTGTGAGCCCGGTTGGAAAAAAAAACTCTGATCAAGGCCTGTTTGGCTAGTATTCCTGTTTATCTACTGTCCTTCTTTAAATTTCCCAAATGGGCTCTAGATTTAATTAATAACCAGCTTGCTCATTGCTTATGGAGTGATTTTGAAGGAAATAGAAAACTCCATTTGGCCAATTGGCACTTGGTCTGAATGAAAAAAGAGCATGGTGGACTTGGGGTCCCCAATATTAAGGACCTCAATCTATGTCTGTTAGGTAGCTGGGTCAAAAGGTATGCCCAAGATGAGGGCAAGATCTGGAAAAAGATCATAGATAATAAATATGTTAGAGACTCACCTAACATCTTTGCATGTAGACCATAGGCTTCCTCAAAATTTTGGCAGGGGGTTATGTGGGCTGCTAAGGCTCTCAAATTTGGCTATAGATGGGTGGTGGGAAATGGGAGGAAAACCAGATTCTAGGAGGATATCTGGTTTGGCACCTCCCCCCTCTCTGTCCAGTTCTGGCCACTCTATGCTATCTGTCATCAACAATGTGTGACAGTTTCAGAAGTTTGGGATGGGGAGATGATCAAACTTACATTTAGGAGGGTTTTTACCTCTTCTATGATGGAAGAGTGGTACCATCTTGAGCAAATTATTAAAAAAACTACCCTCACTGGGGAGGATGATGCTATGATCTGACAGTATGAATCCAAAGGGGTTTACTCTTCCAGATCACTTTATGCCATCATTAACTTCAGAGGGGTGAAACCTGTCTTCATTCCTTCAGTTTGGTCTATTGTAGTGCCACCCAGAGTTCAGGTCTTTCTCTGGCTGCTAGCTCATAACAAGCTGATGACTAAAGATAATTTGCTTAAAAGAGGGATTGACAAAACCCGAGGATGCCTATTCTGCTCTGAACAAGAAACAATAGATCACCTGTTTTTTGGTTGTGTAGTGGCAAAAAGCATATGGGGGGAGGTCTCCTCTTTTTTCTCTATTGATTTAGGGTCTAGTTATCTTTCTATTGCCAAATTTTGGCCTGCAAACAAAAAACACGAAGTTCTAAATGCCTTTTGCGCCTGTGTACTATGGTGCCTTTGGAAAATTAGAAACAAACATGTTTTTGATAATGCTATTTGGTCTGATATTAAACAGGTCTGGCGGCTGATCTGGAGAACACTCAAGAGATGGATAATTCTGTACTCACAAGATTCGCAGGAGAAAATGCAGAGAATCCTATGGTGGATATCCTGCATCCTCAAAGCTCCCCTGCAACTGGATATGGGATGAAAATGGGATTGGGAGACACTGGAGGTGTCTTGCCAACACATTTCCTCGCCAAACTGGCCTTGGGAATTCGCAAGTGCGGTTTCAAGAGCGCAGACAACTCAAAAGCAAAAAAGTCTCCAGAGAAGGCGTCAACTCAGACAAACTCAAGCCCTGACTCGCCACTGGACTGGCCGGGCTCTCCAGCACAACCTTTCAAGAAGATGAGGGGGGGGGATCCTGGAGCAGATCAAGGAGGTCCGCCTGATGCTTGCGGCGGAAGACAAGAAGATGCTGGGTGATGAGGAGAACTCGGTTCCTGCTGGGACACTTGAAGGCCGCGTTGCTTAGTTCCTTTTCTTTTCTTCGCTTACCATTGGAGAGATCATAAAAAAGCATGTACTTGGCTGTATGCCCTTTTCTCTTTCCTTGGCTGTAGGCCTTTTCTGTTTCTTTGCTCTCCCTGAACATGCATTGCAGCATGCCAAAGGGAATAAGACACCTGTGACTTCTGTTTGGGTTTCATTTTTTAAATGGAACCGGGGGGGGGGGCGCGAAAACTCCCCTGATGATCTAAAAATGGGAAAGCTAGAGGCAGATTTCACAAACATGTACAGTAGTAGCAAGCAACCTGCGTGAGTGAAAGTGTCCCGACTGCTTGGGCTCCTGCCATCCTCAGCAACAGCACCCTCATACTATTACATGCAGAAAAAAAACATTAAGATTCATCAAGTAAACACTCTAGAACTTTCAGCTCAAACGAGATAGACTACTTACTTGATATGCCGAGGTGCCAGCTCCAAAGACGAATCCCAGTGGGAAATCACTTCTTGTGAAGCCAGGATCAGCCGTAGTTGCATCCTGAACCCAGAGGGACAGCAGGAGGTAGAAGAAGGCAGCAGCACCCATCTATGATCTGTGTTTTTCTGTGCATAATGGGTTCGTTCGCTTCGAGAGAAGATTTATATCAGGATTAGTCTCACTCTCAACCGCAACCTTACCTCGTGAAAGAAGCCAGATTAAACAACTTTCATCTAGTAACGTCAGTCTTCTGTGGGGACATGTGCAGCTAGTTAAACGTGTGCCACTGCCTGGTGCGTGCTTGCACATGATTTTTTGCCGCTCATGATCACGAGCCCCATTAATTTTTTTGCATGGATAAACACAGATCAGTATGAGTAGCTGTCACAGATTAAGAAAAGACACGCAGTTAAAAAAATATTCAACAAAGAGTGAATTTTATTGACCCGAAATGACCCATAAAATGGATATAAACATAACAAGCACTCATCCAACCTCTGCATAGTTACGACGCATACAAGTTTAGGCTACAAGGTCGGGGTCGGGCGGGACGGCGTGCAGTGCGTCCCTATGTTTACTGAGAACAGGCCACCATAGAACAAATTTGGGCTAGTGGAGTAAGATTTTACAGAGAAAAAAAATAGATTTGGAGAACTAAAATTTTGGGGATCTAAGAGCTAGTGTTTAATCCCTTTAACCAACAAAACTTCCTTCATAGTAGTAGGTTTGAGGATCTGCTAGAGATGCTCAGCAGTATGTGATGGCTGAATGTGCATTCTCACCGGGTTCCTCCAAGGACCAACAGGCCACCACTCAAACCATTGCTCTGAATGATGCACATCCATGAACTCCATCCCCGCGACTGACAAAGACCGGGCCACAGGTTTCTTCACATCTAATCTTTGCACGGACCCTCACATAGCCACATAGCTTTCATCTTCTGACTCTGCTTCCGTAACTCAATGCTTGTCTGAAAGCTATGTACAATATATATGTAAGCGTAACCATGATGTTTTTTATATCTGAACTCATGGTTTTCTGTAACAAGGGTCAATGTAATGTAACAGCAAAGAAATGCATCACGTACAATTCGAGCGTTTCGTTTCTTCAACTTGCTCTGAAAGTGATGGCTTTCTAAAGAAAATAATAATCAAGAAAATACAGTAGTGGTTACAGGAGTATTGGTTTCTAGTAATGTAATCCGAGAATCGCGCTTTCTGAATCGAAACCTGACGCGCGCGGTTGCACTGGACTCGGGAGTCAGGACAACAAGTTCAGCGCCTGGTTCATCTGCGTCGTTCTCGGCGCGAGCGCAGAGGTTCCGTTGTGCTTGAGGAAGCCGGAGTACCAGCGAGCCGAGAGCCTGGCCTGCCGCGGCCGCCTCCCGTTGGTGAAGTCGACGCGGTACAGCCCATACCTCAACTGGTACCCGGACAGGAGCTCGAACAAATCCATGAATGCCCACGCGAAGTACCCTCTCACGTCCGCCCCGTTCCTGCACGACAAACAGAGCATCACGCAATGCATGCTGAAAGAACGGGTATAGTATGTTTGATCTGATCTTGACGCACGCACCTCATCGCGTTTAGTGTGCTTTCCATGTAGCTGCTCAGGTAACCGACCCTGTCCGTGTCATCTAGGCTGTCGTCGGCAGAACCCATACCTGAAACAAATCAGGTAACCACATGAGTAACGATGGACCTTTGTTCATCAACAGAAACACATGCTGGGAATTCTGCTTGCCATTCTCCTGGACATAGACCGGAAGGTTTCCGTAGGTTTCTTTCAGGTACTCCAGTTGAAGCTGCAGCCCTTTGGGATCACTTGGAACATTTACTGGGAAGCCCTGCACTCCAATAAAGATAATCTTTGACAGAAGCTTTTGACATCAGTTTTTAAGTGGGTGTTTCTTTTCTAATCTCTTCAAGATTTACCCAAATGGATGTACATGGAATGACCAAAATAATTGCATTTTTAGCTAAAAATTAGCAACTTCTTTGCGAAACACATTGATGATCTTTATTGGAGTCTATAATATTTTTGCAAAACCCTTTGAAGATATAATAATTTTTTGTACCTGACTAGATGGTGGATCTATCCTAGAACCTGCATCATACAAAGGGTTCACAAGTTAGAACAATACATTCAGCTCTTTTCTGTTACATTAGCGTAGACCATACTTTGAGATTTAAACGTGTTTAGAGGGATGACTCAAGACTGAACTCAGAGAAATGCCCAATTTACGTGACTGGTAAATCTCGAAAGGTTGATTGGCAGCTTGTTCTAGCAATTTAGCATTAGCAGGGCATTGTTTCACAACAGCTTGGCTAGCCTATCTTTTGCATATCAAAAGTAACACCCCCCCTCCTTTTTTTTGGTAATCATGATTCAGGAATCTCCTTGTTTGCTTGTGTGATCGTTGCTAGAAAAATGAATATCATGCCTACTATTGCACACAATTTCTAGTGCAACCACATAATTAACCGTTACATGAAGAATGAATGTCTAGGAAAAAAAGACTCAAAAAACCAGTGAAATTGCACATCCACATAGTACATAACTATGAGCAGTTAAGCAACAATCCTAGTATCACTATCCAAAAAAGATACTTACCCCTTAAACTAACTGATATGTCTGCTTTGTAGTCTTGAACGCCTGTTTCCAGAGGGCGATCATTCACGTACAGAGAGTAGTAGTGATTTATTCCAATAAAATCTAAAGAACCCTTGATAAGTTCAGACTGAACTTCCGTGAAGGGTGGAAGGCGAGAGCCAACATTCTTCTTCATTACTTGCGGGTAGTCCCCAAACACCAACGGATCTAGTATCCTGCCAGTACCACACTTAACTTAAGATCTCAACAATGCATGTATTATGCAGGTTAAACGCTTCCAGTGACAAAATGGAGGTGTAATATCATACCAGCCGAAGTAGAAATCTATACATCTCCTAGTTGCTTCTAAATCCACAGTGGAATTTGTCAATGGATAACTCCAGAAAGAGTAAATACTTATGCCAACAACTCCTTTTTGCATGGCCTACATCCAAAAAGTTTCATTAGTTTTTTATAAGCCTATAGTTGGTTAAGATATTGGACATAGGCACCGGACAGGGAATTAACAAAGAATGTAATACTGCCACAGATCCATATTAACTGATGCTGATTTAGTACAACTTTGTACTGAATCAGCGAAAATTAATATGGACGGAGGGAATGCTATTTTTAGATAACAAAGAATAAGAGTCTATGTACATGATGTCCCTGTTTTAAAGGAACAGGCCCAGGAAGCTAAACAAAATAAATCGACAACTCCCCCAAGAAATACTATCCTTGTTGTGTAGCCAATGCTGAAACATGTATCAATAAAAAGATGAGTTACGATGTGGTTAATGTGTAAATGTGTAATGACTTAAAATGGTGCCTCCACCCTTGAGGAAAGCTAATAAAAGTCTAGACTGTCACAGTTCATGAACCTAAGCATCACCAAAACTATTTTAAGTAAAAGATCATCCACTCACTTGATATTTTTTTCTGTACAGACTGACAACCGATGCATGCGCCAAAAGGGTATTATGAACTGCCATGTATGGTTCCACACTAGAGTCCCCAGAGGTGCACTTTGTTACTCCAAATGGATCCGAGCAACGACCAGGAGGGAATATAGCAACATCATAAGAGGCCAATGCACCAATGTTTGGCTCATTCATTGTCGTCCATGATGCAACCCTATCTCCAAACTCCTTGAAGCAAACATCTGCATATGCTGTGAAATCTTCACTGCATTTTGTGGATTTGAGAATATGAAAGGACAAAACATAATGTCGTAAGAATTATGCCGATGATATATAAAATTGCCACTACAATAGAATTTATTTATTTGGTAGTGAAATTATATATGAACTCACACAATTCTGGGGCTTAACCATCCACCATACTCATCTTCAAGAATCTGAGGGAGATCTATATGGTGAAGTGTGATGTGGACTTGAATTCCTGGGATAAATATCACAGAGACCAGAGGGTTCAAAGTTTTATTTTGCATGCATTTCTTGAGAAGGAACATTGATTATATGAAGTATGAACCTAAGAATTGATTGCAGTTAAACATTTAAATGTTCAGAGATCTAATAAAAGTAATTACCACGATTCACTAGCTCATCAATGAGGTTATTGTAGTACTGTAGCCCTTTGGGATTGACAGCTCCGCGTCCATCTACAAACCCGAAATTTCCAGAAACAATGAGATAAATTAGAAACTAAAGCAATTTGTTCTGATGAAGGTCATGATAATTTCTGTACTTGGAATGAGCCTTGACCAGGAGATGGAGAACCTATAGGCCTCTAGGCCTGTCTCAGACATGAGCTTGACATCCTCCTGCAAAATCAGATAAGCCAAATTTCTTTCATAATTAGTAAAGCAGAGAAATGCTCAAGATTTTGCAGGCCCCCATCCTATTTACCATGTATTTGTGGTACCCATCTGCAGCAACATCTCCCGTGCTTTTGTCTGACATTTTGCCTGCAAAATAAAAAAAGCTAGCAGTCAAAATTGACCTAACTGTGATTGGTCAACCACATCAAGTTCTGGTCTTGGCTATTGCCAATAATTACTCCAAATATAGTTATGCTTCAGCAACAGAAATGCTGTGTAAATTGTTCCACCAAGAGGGCACTCGTCTGAAATATCAACTCAACTCATCATGAAAACTGATCACAAATTGATCGACATGCTATTTGTTACACATAGGGTTAATATCCATGCTAAAACCAAATGTAGTTGCAGCACCGAAAAACTAGAGTTAGATTTCACAAACAAGTAGTACCTCCGTTCCCGAGTCGCCTCTCCCCTCCCGAGTCGCCCCCCGCGTGGGCGGCCGGGAGGCCCCCCAGATCCCGTCGGCCGGCCCTCCCCCACTCCTCCTCCTCCTTCCTCGCCGCCGCCAAGGGCACTACAGCGGCGGGGACTCGGGCCCTCTCGCTCGCGGGGGGCTGGCGCCCCCGGGCCGGAGCGTGGCGGCGGGCCGGACGCCACAGCGGGTGGTGGCGGCGCCTCGGCGACTTCGCTCCCCTGCGGCAGGAGGCCTCGCGATCTGGTGCGTCACGGTCGCCAGGGACGGCGGCGGCGTGACCGGATCGGTTTGCGGCGGTGCGACCGGATCTATGCCCAAGCGTGGGCCTTGATCGCTGGTCTGCCGTCGGCACGGTGGCGGGTGTGACTCGTCGGCAGCTGGGCAGATCCGCCGGGATTCTACCCTTGTCTGATCCTTGACAGCGCGGGTACCTCCGGGGAACCCTAGATCTCCTTGGGATCAAGCGATGACGGCAATTTTGCGTCGTAGTCCCTCTTTAGGGCATCGTTTTGGAGTTTACTCCGTTTGAAGGGACCAGCGACGTCGGTGGCGCACGTCTGGTGGAGCAACTGCCGATGAAAATCGCGCCGACTACGGTCATGGCTGACGATGACGGCGTCTTAGATGTCGTTCCCTTGTCGAGGCATCGTCGTTGCAGTCTGCGTCATCAGGCTCGGGATGCTCCGGGGGAAACCCTAGATCTGGGTCTTTCGGATCGGAAGATGATGGCATTTTATCGCTTTCCCTCCTGGGCGCATCGTTTTGGAGCAAGTGATGGCTAGGGGGATGGTGGAGCGGTACTTCATCTCACACATTGATGGCGGCGGAGATCGGCGGCATGGCGCTGTGGAGGCTCGGCGTCCGATGCGCGGAGATGGACTCGCGCAGGAGGAGGTAGCTGTCTGGCGTCATGGTGACGTCGATGGCAGAATGGCCAGACAAGGTAGAAGCCTCAATATGATCTGAAGACGGACCTGTGAAAGATGGCGGCGACGACACACGAGTGCGTCTGACCGGATTGTGCCCCAGACCCGGTATGTGGCTTGGCTGGGGCTTCCGGCTTTTGATGTTAGGCTTAGGTGAGTGGTTTGGGTAGTGGCCCAGCTAGCATCCCTTCATCATATGGATAGAAGTAGCGGCACATGTTGCCAAGATGGTGGATTCAGGTATATTGTTTGTAATACTTTGTAAGGTCCTCGAGAATAATCAATAAAGTGGCCGTATGCATCTCCCAGATGCAGAGGCCGGGGGTCATCCTCCTTTTCTAAAAAAAAAGTAGTACCTCCGTTCCAAATTACAAATTGTTTTGGATATTTCAATATGGACTAGATAGAGACTGAAATAGGTGAACAAACATACTAAAACACGTCTATATACAATCCGATTAAAAAAGCATCTTGTAATTCCGAATGGAGGGAGGGAGTAGCAACTAACCTGCGTGAGTGAAAGTGTCCCAATAGCTTGGGCTCCTGCCTCCCTCAGAAACAGCACCCTCATACTATACATGCAAACGAAACATCAAGAATCCAAGATTGATTAAACTGGCGACGGCACCCGATGAACTAAGCACGCCAGAACTTCCAGGCCAAACAAGATAAAGATTGCTTACTTGATATGCCGAGGTTGCAGATCCAAAGACGAATCCCCGTGGGAAATCACTTCTTGTGAAGCGAAGACCAGCTGCAGCTGCATCCTGAACCCAGAGGGACAGCAAGAGGTAGAAGAAGGCTGTAGCACCACCCATCTGTGGTTGTGTTCTTCTGTGCATAGTTGACTCGCTCCGGTCCGAGGAGATTTATATCAGACAGAGAATTAATCCCAACCTCAACCTTACCTCGTGGGAATCAACCTCAACCAGATTAAACAACATTTCTCTGCCTTCAGACCTGGTGGGGATGTGTGCAGCTGCAATGCGTGCCTCCACGCTTCAGTGGAAACCTTTGCCGGAAACTCTGAATGCAAATGGCATTTCTTTTCAAGAAATATACCTGGGCCTTGAGTGTTGAGATATACTATAATTTTTTGCCGCTGAATTGGTTGGGTTCAGCTGACCCATCAGCGCTCCACCTCCACCAGCCCCGGTTAAAAAATTGGACAGATGCGTCATATCTGTATACGATGGATGAGCACAGATCAGTGCACAGATTAAGAAAAGACACACCGCGTTGATTAGAGTAGAAAATAAAATCCCCCCTAATTGATAAGGACTGGCTGCGTTGCGTGCATCAAAAACTAAAGGCGGGAATGGGATGGATAGTGAGCATCAGCACCTGCCCCTCTTCTCCAGGTTCTCGCGCGCTGACGGAGCTGCGGAAACGACCAGTTGAGGATGAACGGGCACCGGCAGTCGCTTCCGCTATCACGCCGGCAGCTTAGTGGACAGCGGAGAGCTCGGCGGCGCCGCGGAGTTGGAGGAGACGAGGGTTTCACGGAGGAATCGATGTGCCAAAGTGGGGGGCCGATGCTAAGGCCAACTCCACCGCGGCGACACCAACCGGACGTCCATTTTGACCGGATTTTATCCCTTTGGAACGCCGATGGATTCGTCCGTGTCTGTTTCTATCCGTTGGGTCGTGCGTACCCCATCACGCGTCCACATTCCAAAACTTGTCCATATTAAACGTGTTTAAAAAAACATAAAACATAAATAAAATGACTTAAAAAGATAAATAAACGCATTTTAAAAAACTTAAAATTTAAGTTAGGGTCCATGGCCACAAAACGACCCAGTTTCACGTCCAATTTGACATAATTAAACATAAAAAAGAAAAAAAAAGGCCACCGCCAGCGCGCTCGTGCCCGTGCCCGTCGATGCCGTCGCCGTTTTCAGTGGTCGTCGGCGTCGTCGTCGTCGCTGACGAGGTCCACGTAGGCCGATGACGTCCAGAGGTGGGCTGGCGATGCGTGGTAGACGGGGGCGGGCTGAACGGCGGGAGGTGCCTGCACGACCTCCTCCCGTGGCGACGCCTCTCGCTCCGGTGACCTCGGCGAAGTGGCGCACCAGTTGACGCCCACGACGGCGGCCATCTCCGGAGCAGTGCAGGACCAGCCCCCCTGGCCCAGCAGGCTCAGGTGAAACGCGGCCACCGGCTCCTCCTCCATCGCCTCCTCCCTCCTCTCCTCTACCATTTACAGCTCGGGGAAGGCGACGTCACCGGCGGCAGAGAGTGCCATAGTCTCCTCCAAGCCGTCCCATTGGCGCTCGTCGTGGGTGTACATGGAGTCGTCCATGACACGCTGCACGAGCCGGGCCTTCTTCTCCGCTGTCATGCGAGGAGGTGGAGGTGGTGACGGAGACGGGGAAGGCAACGGCGTGGGCGTGAGGCCGCGCACGCGCGTACGCCCGCGCACCTCTCTACGTGGCTGTCGCGGTCCCGACACCGTGCCGGCGAAGTATGAAGCGCGGCGCGTGTTGTGCTCGTCCCGGAGCCACGTGTCCTAGAGGGAGGAATCCGGGGCGTACCTGGCGTCGTGGTACAGGTCGTCGGGGAGGAGGCGGCGGTGGCGCTCGATCTCGTCGCGGCGCGCGCGGCCTCTCCTCGACACAGGCGGGATCGGGACCCGGTCGGCGCTGAGGTGCCAGCCATTGGGGAGGTGGACGTCGCTCCACGGGACCGGCGTCCTCGTCTCCCAGTACCTCCGGCACACGTCCACCGCGAGGTACTGCCGGTCGCGCTCGTCGGCAGGCCTAGGGTTGATGGTGAAGGGGGCCGATGCGGGGGCTCGACGGGAGGAGCGCGGCGGAGAAGCGGGCTCCTCCTTCTTCACGGAGCCGCGGCGGCGCCCCGAGGAGGAGCCGGCCTCACGGTCGTGCTTCCCCTTACAGTTCCAGAAGCCCATGGCGAGGTGGTCGGCCGGAGAGCTCGAGGACAATGGAGGGCTAGGGTTCGGGGTTGTTGGGTTTCGAGGAGGCCGCGGGATGGCGTGGGGCAGTGTGGACGACGACCGGTCCACGCTTCCCACTTAAAAAAGGACAGCGACCTTTCGATGTGCAGATGACAGGTGGGGCAGCCCGCTTGTGCGCATTGATGTGGGTGGGTGGGAGGTAAGTGGCCGCCTGCCACGTGGCCTCGACGCGGACGAGGCGCGCGTCCATTTGGTGTCCGCTGTGACCCAAACCCGGCGCAAGTTTGCGTTTGAAATGGGTCGGCCCAGACACAAAACAGACAAGATGAGTCCGGACCGTCGCGCGTTGGGCCGCCTCGTCTGTCCCTTTTATCCTAAACGGACGAGGCCGGACAGGATAGAGTCGTGCGGTGGAGATGGCCTAACTATCGCTTATAGCGAGCGCTACCGGTAGTGCGCTGCTTTTTTATCTTTTTTTCTCTTTACATTACTTTCCCGTCTGTTTATTTTATAAATTTTGTTAATAAATAAAAGTAGGTGAATAATAAAAAACATTATGAATTCGTAAAAATGTTCACGCGTATTCAAGAAAGGTTCACCGATTCAAAAAATGATCGAGAATTCAAAAAAGTGCGAATTCCAATAACATTCGTGAATTCACAAATGTTAATGAATTCAAAAATTGTTTGTTAATTCAAAAAATTTCACTGATTCAAAAAATATTCCACGCGAATACAAAAAATGTGCACGAACAAGTTTTGACGTCCCAAACAATTTTTGAAATTTATGAACATTTTCTGAAATTACAAACAAAAAATTGAAAATGTGATATTTAAAAAAACTGATTTTTTTAATTCAGAACATTTTTTAAACATGAAAAGATTTTTAAAAAATCCCAACATTTTTTAAACGGGTACATTTTTTGAATTTCTGAACAAAGTTTGAAAACACAAACGGTTTTAGAATCTTGTGAGCATTTTTTTGCAAACACGAACAAAATTTAAAAATGATCCAAACAATTTGTTATTGCATCTTTCATCCTATCACAAGCAAGCGCTAGTAGCTCACAATCTTCCTGCTTAAAATGTTTAATGTTCGAGCGCAATTGCATAATTTTAGCAGGCGAACATGGATAAGTACCAATCCTGATTTTTCTGGCAAGGTGACGCCACCAAACAAAAGTATAACATGGTTAAATGGCAGGACATTTACATGCCCAAGGGCCAAGGGATTTGGGATCACGTCCACCCTACGCATGAACCTATGCTTGATAACCCAATGGATTTGGCGCATTGTGTGTGTGTGGGGGGGGGGGTCCTCTGGTTGGACCTCATCCGTGCTAAGTACTTAGACGAACCAGTCATTCTCTTGTTGCTCCAATGTCAAAGGCTCCCAGGTTTTGGCAAGCCATCCAGTCTCTCAAACCGATTTGGGGCGGCCATAGCGGTTAAACGAGGACCGGATACTTTGTTTTGGCTTGACCGTTGGTCTGACAATGGACCCCTCGATCAATTCCCGGCGTCATTTGCCATCCCTGATCATTCGGCCATCTGTGTGTGGCTATGGCAGTGCTAGACACCGGGCGGAACTTGTCCTTTCGGCGATCCTTTGGCCTTGCTGAAACCGCGGAGTGGCAGGCGTTGACCTCCGTACTACAAGCAGTCAACTTGTCTTCGGAGACGTTACGTCGTGGGCCTTGGAGCCCTCAGGCGTCTTTTTCATGAAGTCTCTCTACAATAGGTTAGCGACGGGACAAGTGCATGAGGAAATGAAGGCTCTTTGGAAAGCCAAGTTGCCTCTGAAAATTAAGGTCTTCCTGTGGCAACTAATAAGGGGGAGGGTGCCATCGGGAGACCAAGTGTTGAAGCAGAATGGCCCTGGGGTGGCCAATGCCCATTGTGCGGAGTTGTGGAGGACCTAAACCACTTTTTTATATTGTGTGTCTGCCCAATTTTTGTGGAGCTGCTTCAAGGAAGTCTGGGCAATAGTTGGCGCCCAACCAGACAACCACCTTCCCTAACTGACATCAGTTAGTGTCCGGTTGCTCGGACCGGGTTCGCAGATTGATGTGGGTGAATTTCGGGACCTTGGCGTGGACTCTTTGATGTGATCGAAATAAACTTGTCATCGAGCATATATTTGCATCAAGAGCTACCGATGCAATTTACAAACTATGTGGCTTCTTGCAGCAATGGAAGCCCCTCACCAAGCGACAGGATAAGTTGGCGATCGACAAGTTGATAAGGAAGCACAAGGAGGTGGCGGCTAGACTCCTTAAGATCCTTTTATCCCACTTGAGACCTTGATTCCTTTTGCGGGCATGTTGTGCTGTAGCCCCTAGCTTATTATGTACTCTTTTTGTTTTTCTCTTGGTGTATGTCTGGTGACACGTGTGTGTATGTTTGCGGTCGTTGCTTTATCTATAAAGTCTTGTTCGGTTGAGGTGGATTTGAAGGATATTGAGGGGGAATTAATCCCCTACAATCCAAAATCCCTGCAAATCCCCTCCAATCCAGCTGGGGATGGGATTAACCGAACAAAGCTTAAAAGCGGGGCGAGAAGACTTTTTCGGTAATACTCTCCTTCGGGCTCATATAGGTAAAGTGATATGCAGTCAACGTTCGCATACCACCACTTAGAACTACATGACAACATGATCAAATAATAATCTTTACTGCAAATATATATGAAACTTAACAACTGGAGTAGTTTCCTCTGGTTGGACCTCATCCGTGCTAAGTACTTAGACGAACCAGTCATTCTCTTGTTGCTCCAATGTCAAAGGCTCCCAGGTTTTGGCAAGCCATCCAGTCTCTCAAACCGATTTGGGGCGGCCATAGCGGTTAAACGAGGACCGGATACTTTGTTTTGGCTTGACCGTTGGTCTGACAATGGACCCCTCGATCAATTCCCGGCGTCATTTGCCATCCCTGATCATTCGGCCATCTGTGTGTGGCTATGGCAGTGCTGGACACCGGGCGGAACTTGTCCTTTCGGCGATCCTTTGGCCTTGCTGAAACCGCAGAGTGGCAGGTGTTGACCTCCGTACTACAAGCAGTCAACTTGTCTTCGGAGACGTTACGTCGTGGGCCTTGGAGCCCTCAGGCGTCTTTTTCACGAAGTCTCTCTACAATAGGCATGAGGAAATGAAGGCTCTTTGGAAAGCCAAGTTGCCTCTGAAAATTAAGGTCTTCCTGTGGCAACTAATAAGGGGGAGGGTGCCATCGGGAGACCAAGTGTTGAAGCAGAATGGCCCTGGGGTGGCCAATGCCCATTGTGCGGAGTTGTGGAGGACCTAAACCACTTTTTTATATTGTGTGTCTGCCCAATTTTTGTGGAGCTGCTTCAAGGAAGTCTGGGCAATAGTTGGTGCCCAACCAGACAACCACCTTCCCTAACTGACATCAGTTAGTGTCCGGTTGCTCGGACCGGGTTCGCAGATTGATGTGGGTGAATTTCGGGACCTTGGCGTGGACTCTTTGATGTGATCGAAATAAACTTGTCATCGAGCATATATTTGCATCAAGAGCTACCGATGCAATTTACAAACTATGTGGCTTCTTGCAGCAATGGAAGCCCCTCACCAAGCGACAGGATAAGTTGGCGATCGACAAGTTGATAAGGAAGCACAAGGAGGTGGCGGCTAGACTCCTCAAGATCCTTTTATCCCACTTGAGACCTTGATTCCTTTTGCGGGCATGTTGTGCTGTAGCCCCTAGCTTATTATGTACTCTTTTTGTTTTTTTCTTGGTGTATGTCTGGTGACACGTGTGTATGTTTGCGGTCGTTGCTTTATCTATAAAGTCTTGTTCGGTTGAGGTGGATTTGAAGGAGATTGAGGGGGAATTAATCCCCTACAATCCAAAATCCCTGCAAATCCCCTCCAATCCAGCTAGGGATGGGATTAACCGAACAAAGCTTAAAAGCGGGGCGAAAAGACTTTTTCGGTAATACTCTCCTTCGGGCTCATATAGGTAAAGTGATATGCAGTCAACGTTCGCATACCACCACTTAGAACTACATGACAACATGATCAAATAATAATCTTTACTGCAAATATATATGAAACTTAACAACTGGAGTAGTTTCCTCACTTTTCTACCACATCCTCAAGAACACTACATAACTACTCATGGTCATAGGTGAACATGTCCAGAGGTGTAATGATAAATATGGCAGCTTGAAAGTATAAATCAATATATATGAAACTTAATAGCTCGAGCTTTTCATTTCTTCAACTTGCTCTGAAAGTGATGATTTTCAAAAGAAAATACTACAACAACTAAGAAGATAGCAGTGGTTACAAGAGCATTGGTTTCTAGTGTAGTACTAATGTAAGAATCACGCTTTCTGTTTGAATTCTCAAGCGCACGCACGCATACGCGGTTGCACTGGACTCGGGAGTCAGGACACCAAGTTCAGCGCCTGGTTCATCTGCGTCGTTCTCGGGGCGAGCGCAGAGGTTCCGTTG
Organism: Triticum urartu; assembly: GCF_056163025.1. NCBI lineage: Eukaryota > Viridiplantae > Streptophyta > Magnoliopsida > Poales > Poaceae > Triticum > Triticum urartu. Next base: position 565,725,961 of record NC_141875.1, read on the forward strand.
TGCTTGAGGAAGCCGGAGTACCAGCGAGCCGAGAGCCTAGCTTGCCGCCGCAGCCTCTCATTGGCGAAGTCGACCCGGTATAGCCCGTACCTCGACTGGTACCCGGACAGGAGCTCGAACAAATCCATGAATGCCCACGCGAAATAACCTCTCACATTGGCTCCATTCCTGCACAACAAGAGAGCAGATATACAGAACGGTAAGCTGGAGATTTTAACTTCTTAATCCCTTTTGCTTTCGGAGTGCATGAAAATGAACGGGGAGAGCTGCTTTGTTGTACTACTGTTTTGAAACTAAACACTGAAGAAAGCATGTGCTTGGTTGGTCTCGACGCACCTCATCGCCTTTAGTGTGCTCTCCATGTAGCTGCTCAGGTAACCGATCCTGCCGGTGTCATCTAGAGTGTCATCGGCAGATCCCATGCCTGAAACAAACTACGAAATTAAAGATGCAGCTTTGTTTGTTTATTAACGGAGAATTGCTTCTTGTTGGGAATTCTTCTTGCCATTCTCATGGACATAGATGGGAAGGTTCCTATAGGTTTCTTTCAGGTACTCCAGTGCAAGTTGCAACCCTTTGGGATCACTTGTAGTGTCTCTTGGGGGACCCTGCAGACCAGCAAATGTTATCTTTGTAAGTGAGTCCTTGTCCAATCTCTTGATTCAATTCAGAACATATAACCCTAACCCAATGGATGGACAATGCATGGCCAAAAGAACTGGATTTTTGAGCTAAATAATTGGCAACTTCTTTGCAAAACACGTTGATGTAAAAAAAATTACCTTACCAGCTGGCGGGCCTGTCCTATTACCTGCATCATAAAAAAGGAACCACTTTTTAGAACAGTACAGCAACTCCTGGCTTGGCATTGTTTGCTTGTATGTACATCACCGTGATTCATGACAAGAAAAACGAATCAAATTGCATGCCCACATGGCACACAATTACGAGTGGTTAAGCAACAATCATAGTAATAGTATCACAATCCAAAAAAGATAACTACCTCTTGAGTTAACTGACATGTCCGCCTTGTAGTCTCGAACACCTGTATCTAGAGGGTGATCATTCACGTAGACAGAAAAGTAGTGATTTATTCCAAGAAAATCTAAGGAACCCTTGATAAGTTCAGACTGAACTTTTGTGAAGGGTGGAAGGCGAGAGCCAACATTCGTCTTCATTACTTGTGGGTAGTCCCCAAACACCAGTGGTTCTAGTATCCTGCCAGTGCCGCACTTAAGATCTCAGCAATGGATAGATTATATGTAGGTAATAAGTGCTTCCAGTGACAAAAATGGAGGTGAAAAAATCGTACCAGCCATACAAGAAATCTTTACATCTCTGAGTTGCTTCTAGATCCGTGGTGGCATTTGACTGTGGATAACTCCAGTAGGAGTAGATATTTATGCCAATGATTCCTTTTTGCATGGGCTGCGTGAAAAGGATCCTTTTTAGTCTTTATGAGCATATAACTCTAAAACATTTGCATTGTGGCAGGGAAATAACGGAAAATGTAATACTTCTTTTTAGCATAGTAGCAGGAGCATTGCCCACTTAATTAGCAAAATAAGAATCTATGTACATGACTCATGACGCCCCTGTTTTCAAGGGAACATGCCCAGGAACCTAAATGAAATAAATCGACTACTCTCATGTGTAGTCAATTATGAAACATGTCATCTCAAAAAAATAAAAATCTAGAACATGTATTAACAAGATGAATTACGATCTGGTTAATGCGCAATGACTGAAAACGGTGCCTCCACCGTTGAGAAAAACTAAATTGGTTTAGAATGATGCAGTTCATGAAGAAACTAAGCAACACCAAAACTATTTTGAAGTAAAAGATCATTCACTCACTTGATATTTTTGTCTGTACAGTCTGACAACTGATGCATGTGCCATAAGGGTATTATGAGCTGCTATGTATGGTTCCACACTAGAGTCCCCAGCGGTGCACTTTGTTGCTCCAAATGGATCCGAGCAACGGCCAGGAGGGAATATAGCAATATCATAAGAGGCCATTATACCAATGTTTGGCTCATTCACTGTCGTCCAAGATGCAACCCTATTGCCAAACTCCCTGAAGCAAACATCTGCATATGCTGTGAAATCTTCGCTGCATTGTGTAGATGTGAAAATATGAATATGGCAAAAGAGTATGTCATAAGTATGCTGATGATATATAAAGTTGCCACTACAGTAGAATTTATTTATTTGGCAGTGAAATTATATATGAACTCACACAATTCTGGGGCTTAACCATCCACCATACTCATCTTCAAGAATCCGAGGGAGATCTATATGGTGAAGTGTGATGTGGACTTGAATTCCTGGGATAAATATCACAGAGACCAGAGGGTTCAAAGTTTTATTTTGCATGCATTTCTTGAGAAGGAACATCGATTATATGAAGTATGAACATTTAAATGCTCAAAGATCTAATAAAAGTACTTGCCATGATTCACTAGCTCATCAATGAGGTTATTGTAGTACTGTAGCCCTTTGGGATTGACAGCTCCGCGTCCATCTACAAACCCAAAATTTCCAGAAACAATGAGATCACTTAGAAAACTAAAGCGATTTGTTCTGATGAAGGTCATGATAGTTTCTGTACTCGGAATGAGCCTTGACCAGGAGATGGAGAACCTATAGGCCTCTAGGCCTGTCTCAGACATGAGCTTGACATCCTCCTGCAAAATCAGATAAGTCAAATTTCTTTCATAATTACTAAAACAGAGAAACGCTCAAGATTTTGCAAGGCCCCATACTATTTACCATGTATTTGTGGTACCCATCTGCAGCAACATCTCCCGTGCTTTGGTCTGACATTTTGCCTGCAAAATAAAAAATCTAGGTGTCAAAATTGATCTAACTGTGATTGGTCAACCACATCAGCTTCTTGTCTTGGCTATTGCCAATAATTACTCTAAATTTAGCTATGCTTCAGCAACATAAATGATGTGTAAATTGTTCCACTGAGATGGAAGTCGTCTTAAATATCTCCACTCGACGCATCAGGTAACCTGATCACAAGTTGCTCGAGGTGCTATTTCTTAAGCATATGGGAAATAGCCAGAGTCTGACCGACATGTGGGACAACGAGATACAAATTTCACAAACATGTACAGTAGCAACCAACCTGCGTGAGTGAAAGTGTCCCAACAGCTTGGGCTCCTGCCATCCTCAGCAACAGCACCCTCATACTATACAATGCAAAAGAAGAATCCAAATTCATTGAGTAAACATGGTTGAACTTTCAGCTCAAACAAGAAAAAGATTACTTACTTGATATGCCGAGGTTCCAGATCCAAAGACGAACTCCCGTGGGAAATCACTTCTTGTGAAGCCAAGGTCAGCGGCCGTTGCATCCTGAACCCAGAGGGACAGCAGCAGGAGGTAGAAGAAGGCAGTGACAGCACCCATCTATCCTTGTGCCTTTCTGTGCATAGTTGACTCCCTCCCCTCCGAGGAGATTTATATTAGACAGAGAGATAATCTCAACAGCAACCTCAACGACCTTACCTCGTCGAAATCAACCATATTAAGCACCATTTCTCTGCCTTCAGACCTGGTGGGGGTATGTGCAGCTGCAATGCCTGCTTGTCGGACTGCACATGGCATTTCTTTTCAAGAAAAAATATACCTGGGTCTTGAGTGTTGAGATATAGCATTGCATAATTTTTTGCCGGCTTGCTGAATTGGTTGGGTTCAACTGCCCCTTGAGCGCTCCACCAGCCCCGTTTGAAAAATTGGACAAATGCGATTAAGAAAAGCACAGATCAGTATGAGCAGCTAGCACAGATTAAGAAAAGACGCACCGCGTTAATTAGAAGATAAAGTCCTCCGAATTGATAAGGACCGGCTGCGTTGCGTGCATCAAAAACTAAGGGCGGGAATGGGATGGATAGTGAGCATCAGCACCTGCCCCTCTTCTCCAGGTTCTCGCGCGCTGATGGAACTGCGAAAACGACCAGTTGACTATGACCGGGCAGCGGCAGTCGCTTCCGCTGACACGCCGTCAGCTTGCTGGACGGCGGAGAGCTCGGCGGCGCCGCGGAGATGGAGGAGCCAAGGGTTTCACGGAGGAATCGATGTGCCAAAGTGGAGGGGCGCTGCTAACGAGCGCTACCGGTAGTGCGCTGTTTTTTTTAATCGTTTTTTTCCTCTTTTCGTTAATTTCCGGTCTGTTTAATTTATAAATTTGAAATAAAAGTACGCAAATATTAAAAAACATTGTGAATTCTAAAAAATGTTCACGCGTATTCAAAAAATGTTCACGCGTATTCAAAAAATGTTCATCGATTCAAAAACAATGATCAAAAATTCAAAAAACGTTTGTGAATTCACAAAAAATTAATGAATTAAAAAACTTTCGTTAATTCAAAAAAGTTCGCAAATTCAAAAAATATATACCACGCGAACACAAAAGATGTTCACGAATAAAATTTTGAAATAACAAACAAGTTTCAACGTCCCAAACAATATTAAATGTCAAAAAATTGAAATTTGTGAAGATTTTTTGAAACCACAAACAAAAAATTAAAAATGTGAAAAAATAAAAATCATTTTTTAATATTCTGAACAGTTTTTGAAAACATGTAAAAAGTTTTAAAAATCCAAATAATTTCTTTAAATGGGATTTCTTTTTTGAAAAACACAATATTTTTTGAATTTGTGAACAAAGTTTGAAAACACGAACGGTTTTTGAATCTTCTGAGCATTTTTTCAAAACATAAACAAAATTTAAAAATGATTCAAACATTTTTTTATTGCCTCTTGCATCCTATCACAAGCAAGCATTAGTAGCTCACGATCTTCCTCCTTAAAATATGTAATGTTAGAGCGCAATTTGCATAATCTTGGCAGGTGGGCAAAACTTTGTCATGATGGAACACAAGTTCAATGAGGTAATGGTTCCTCTACTCAAGGCTAGAAGCAATTCCTTAGCTTTTCCTCTTAGAGACAAAGAAAATAGACACAAACTCAATGTGTGACAGCGTGTGGCTCATAGTCTCTTATACGTTTCATATCACAACTCAGTGAAAGTATGAAAATGCATGATGGCATCTTCAGAAGCGTGGCCTCTGAATTGGTTATGTTGAACCAAAGTGATCAAGTGTGGTTTAATCTCACATCACTCGGCAACAGCATTTGTAAAGTGATAGGAGGGCGCATAAAATTCTCATTGGAAGTTGCAAACTCCCCAAGTTTCTTTGTCATGATATTTTTTCTGGGTTTTTCTACGACTACAAGAAAAAGAGACAAAAGATAAAAACTGAAAGATACCTTAGTCACCTAGCTAGGGTAGCGAAGATGCTTCCCCGGCTATTGTTCTTGTGAGAAGTTTCAGTTTCCCAGACGGAACAAATAGTACTCCCTCCGTCTGGAAATACTTGTCATCAAAATGGATAAAAGGTGATGTATCTAGTTGTATTTTAGTTCTAGATACATCTCTTTTTATCCATTTTGATGACAAGTATTTTCGGACGGAGGGAGTAGTTGTGACCGAGGGAAAGATCAAATAGATGGAAATAGGCATGGGCATGAGGGCTTTGCTTACAACCTTATACTTGAATTTAAGATATTATCTTATTTCCAACATGGTCCTGGTAAACACCGTTGTGATGTGCTCTTAACAACTAGATGTGGGGGATGCATCCAAATAATATCACGACTGGTCAGCAACCTGCATCATATGTCTATTGTCCAACCAAGGTCCTTACTGTCGCATGGGTTACCTTGATTATTAATGATTTCTCCAGACCAACGCATTGGGCATTTAATGACCGCGCCTCGTGATCCCCAAGGAGTTGCTTTCGGCTACAATACTAATCCTCACTGTCACCGATGTTCGGTGTAGCCTTCCACGTGTCCGTGCGCTCTTCCTCTTGGGTCCATTTAAGGGATTCTGGGTACCTACAGAGTCTTAGAACGAGAAGAAGACAAGAGACAAATGCGTTGCACCTAACACACATCACGCATTAGAGTTATTATTAGTCATTAGTGATAACATTAGAGTTATTATCTTGGAATATCCGGTTTAAACAATGGTGGAAAGAGTGTAAACAATACACTCATCACGCATGCTATCTTCTTCATTAGGGCCCTCTCTGCAACTTTTGGCCCCCGATCGGTGCTTGAAATCTCACAAGTGTAGGGAGTAATTTTAGATCGTTTTTATAAGTAAAAGTATTGATCCCATGAGTAGGTGAAGGAATTGGTAAGTGCAAAAATAGCAAAGATTTAGTGTAAATGCTAAAAGATGTAATCCTGTTGTGGTTTGTGGCAGTAGAGTATAGCAATGAAATGTGAGTAACAATAAAAAAAGGTAAAAGCAAGTGTCTCGATCCTTAATAAGGCTAAGGACAAGCCGATTGTGTTACTTATGGTGATCAAACGTTCTTAAGGACTATGGGAATATCACATGGTTGTTAATTCCATGATGATTTGCATTGATTACTGTTGCTTGGTCGGTGTCATGTGGATAGAGCCTACTGAATCACACATATTTATGATTGTCCTCTTAGCAATGCTCCGTGACTACTAAGAAAAATTAAGGCATAAAGCCCAACCATAACCATCTCCTCTATGGTCTCTATCACCCCTCATGTTATAATTCATTAACTAACTGAACTGTCATCTCTGTCACCTTAGCCTTTCATACTAAACTTATTATAACATAATACTCTCCTCTAGGTTCATATAGGCAAAGTGATATACAGTCAACGTTCGCATACCATCAATGGAGAATTACACCACAACATGATCACACAATAATCTTTACTGCAAATATATATGAAACTTAACAAATGGAGTAGTTTTCTCCCATATCCTCAAGAACACTGCATAACTACTCATGAGCATCATGGTGAACATGTTCAGAGGTATAATGATAAATATGGCAGTTTGAAAGTATAAATCAATATATATGAAACATAATAATTCGAGCCTTTCATTTCTTCAACTTGCTCTGAAAGTAATGGTTTTCAAAAGAAAATACTACAGTAACTAAGAAGATAGTAGTGGTCACAGCAGCATTTCTAGTCTAGTAGTACTAATGTAATCCGAGAATCACGGTTTCCGATCGAAACCTCACGCGCACGCACGCATACGCAGTTGCACTGGACTCGGGAGTCAGGACACTAAGTTCTTTTTTTTTCTTTTTTTGCGGGTAGTCAGGACACCAAGTTCAGCGCCTGGTTCACCTGCGCTCTCGACGCGAGCGCAGTGGTTCCGTTGTGCTTGAGGAAGCCGGAGTACCACTGTACCAGCGAGCCAAGAGCCTGGCTTGCCGCGGCCGCCTCTCGTCGGCGAAGTCGACCCGGTACAGCCCGTACCTCGACTGGTACCCCGACAGGAGCTCGAACAGGTCCATGAACGCCCAGGCGAAGTAGCCTCGCACGTTGGCTCCGTTCCTGCATGCACAACCGTAAGCCAGAAAAATTTTAACTTCCGAATTCCATTTGCTTTTGGAGTGCATGCATGAATGAACGGGGAGAGCTGCTTTGTTGTACTACTATTGTTTTGAAACGAAATGCTGAAGAAACTGCATGTGTGTCTCGACGCACCTCATCGCCTTTAGTGTGCTCTCCATGTAGCTGCTGTCATCTAGGCTGTCGTCGGCAGATCCCATGCCTGAAACAAACTACTGCACGATTAAAGATGCTACTTTGTTTCTTAATAATAGAGAGTTGCTTCTGCTGGGTGGGAATTCTGCTTGCCATTCTCTTGACATAGATGGGACGGTTCCCATAGGTTTCTTTTGAGGTAATAACACTAGTGGTGCCTAAACTTGCCATCGATGTTCATTTTGGTGCCTAAAGTTGAAAAATACACCGAACTGGTTCTATAACTTGACAGTATGGTTCAAATACGGTTCAATCATGTCTAGATATGTATGTATTGCTAACTAGACATGCCAGCGTGGCGCGAGGCCCACTTGCAATGCCGGGACAGACTGCCATGAAGAGTGTGCGTCTCAATGACCATCTGGTCCCACCTGTCAGCGCACAACCTGCAAAGCTGGGATTTGAACCAGCGACCTGTGCGCCGCGGCGCATAGGACATGCACCAACCAATTCCCCCATGTAATTTTGCTGTCTTTTACGCACTGTAACTTTTTATATATCTTTTTTTTTGCGGGAGACTTTTTATATATCTGATATAGCCGTGGAGTTAAATGTGCTGCAGTTATTGCACCCATTTTCCACATGTTAGTTTTTCTTATTTTACAAATTACAGAATATTCAGGTAGTATATGAAGGGTCCATGCTTTTAGGAAATGTATTTCTAGTTGTAAAAAGTGTTCACTTGTTTTAAAAAAGTATATGTGTTTGTGAAAAGGTATATTTTCGAATAAAAATAAGTATTAAAATATGTGTGAAAAAATAAACAATGGCCTAGTGTTCCCCCCGGACTTTATACATTCTTATATTTAAATTAGAAAATTTTAAACTATACATACATTTATCTAGTTAAAAGAACATTTTAATTCCCTGACTTTATAATAATACGTAAATATTTTTAATTAAATCAACATGTTTTACGATAAAAAAGTATGCATATTATTTCTAAGACAAGTAGATACTAGCTTTATTTTATTACCATTACAATAATTTGCATAAGTTTTAGAATTAATAAAAATGAAAAAGAAACCCGCATGTCGAAGGGTCACGTACAAAAGGAAAAATAATTAATATTTTAAAAAAGGACCACGTGATATGTTTTCAAAATATGAAGATTTGAAAATTAGATTAACATTTCGAAAATGTATAAATTTTAAAAATTGCAAAATTATTTTATTTTATGTTTGAATCCTTACAAATATTACGAAACCATTTTATTAATTATTTTGTGTTATTTCAAGTTTGTGGATGTTTAAATTTTCATTAACATTTTTGAGGGGTCATTAACTATTTATTTAATATTGTGTCTATAGTTTGAATAATTTTCTAAAAAACAAAAAATGACTAGCATGTGAAAAATTGGCCACACTGATTGTAGTCTAATTAGCTAGATAAAGGTTAGCGATGCGTAATAGTGAACTAACTTTCCCTGGTGATGTGGTTTGTGCAGGTCCTTAGCAACGCACAGGTCGCCGAGTCAAATCTCAGCCGTGCTTCATTTTTATTTATTTCGGTTATGCACTGACAGGTGGGACCTGATGGTTATTTAGACGCACTCTTTCCATGTCGGCCTGTCTCGACACTGCAAGTGGGCCTCGCGTCACGCTGGCATGTTTAGTCAACAATACATACGTATCTGGATGTGATTTGAACCGTATTTGAACTATACCAGCAAGTTATAGAACCAGTTCGATGTATTTTTCAAGTTTAGGCACCAAAGTGAACAGCGCTGGCAAGTTTAGGCATCACTGGTGTTATTACCTCGTTTCTTTTGTTAAACTACACCTATACATACATCGTACCACCCGGCCTAGCCGGTCTAGCCGGTCCCTTTCCTTGTACTCGAAGTCTAGAGATAGGGATAGAGATAGTTAGTTTATATTCTCTGTTATCTTGTGTAACCAGATAGATCACTTTCCTCTCTCCCAAGTTGTAATCTTAACCTCCTGTACGCGATCCAGGGAGTCGCGCCCCTGGCTATATAACACGCAGGCGTCGCCCAGAGCAAGGGTACGACGTTTCCCACATGGTAATCAGAGCCTAATTCTTCCCATCTAGCGATCTCTCCTCCTACCACCGAACCCCAGCCATGTTGTCCTCAAGCGCCGCCAACTCCACCCTCTCTAGCCAGATCACAGAGCGTCTCACCCGAACCAACTACGTCTTATTGAAGGAAATATGCCCTAGAGGCAATAATAAAGTTATTATTTATTTCCTTATATCATGATAAATGTTTATTATTCATGCTAGAATTGTATTAACCGGAAACATAATACATGTGTGAATACATAGACAAACAGAGTGTCACTAGTATGCCTCTACTTGACTAGCTCGTTAATCAAAGATGGTTATGTTTCCTAACCATGAACAAAGTGTTGTTATTTGATTAACGAGGTCACATCATTAGTTGAATGATCTGATTGACATGACCCATTCCATTAGCTTAGCACCCGATCGTTTAGTATGTTGCTATTGCTTTCTTCATGACTTATACATGTTCCTATGACTATGAGATTATGCAACTCCCGTTTACCGGAGGAACACTTTGGGTGCTATCAAACGTCACAACGTAACTGGGTGATTATAAAGGAGCATTACAGGTGTCTCCAAAGGTACATGTTGGGTTGGCGTATTTCGAGATTAGGATTTGTCACTCCGATTGTCGGAGAGGTATCTCTGGGCCCTCTCGGTAATGCACATCACATAAGCCTTGCAAGCATTACAACTAATATGTTAGTTGTGAGATGATGTATTACGGAACGAGTAAAGAGACTTGCCGGTAACGAGATTGAACTAGGTATTGGATACCAACGATCGAATCTCGGGCAAGTAACATACCGATGACAAAGGGAACAACGTATGTTGTTATGCGGTCTGACCGATAAAGATCTTCGTAGAATATGTAGGAGCCAATATGGGCATCCAGGTCCCGCTATTGGTTATTGACCGGAGATGTGTCTCAGTCATGTCTGCATTGTTCTCGAACCATAGGGTCCGCACGCTTAACGTTACGATGACAGTTATTATGAGTTTATGCATTTTGATGTACCGAAGTTAGTTCGGAGTCCCGGATGTGATCACGGACATGACGAGGAGTCTTGAAATGGTCGAGACATAAAGATTGATATATTGGAAGCCTATGTTTGGATATCGGAAGTGTTCCGGGTGAAATCAAGATTTTACCGGAGTACCGGGAGGTTACCGGAACCCCCCGGGAGCTATATGGGCCTTAGTGGGCTTTAGTGGAAAGGAGAAAGGGGCAGCCCAAGGTGGGCCGCGCGCCTCCCCCCTCCCCTAGTCCTATTAGGACAAGGAGAGGTGGCCGGCCCCCCTCTCTCTCTTTCCCCCTCGGGGAATCCTATTCCAACTAGGATTGGGGGGGGGGAGTCCTACTCCCGGTAGGAGTAGGACTCCTCCTGCACCCTCCTCCTGGCCGGCCGCCCCCTCCCCCTTGGATCCTTTATATACGGGGGCAGGGGGCACCTCTAGACACACAAGTTGATCCTTGAGATCGTTCCTTAGCCGTGTGCGGTGCCCCCTGCCACCATATTCCACCTCGATCATATTGTAGCGGTGCTTAGGCGAAGCCCTGCGACTGTAGAACATCAAGATCGTCACCACGCCGTCGTGCTGACGGAACTCCTCCCCGATGCTTTGCTGGATCGGAGCCCGAGGATCGTCATCGAGCTGTACGTGTGCTAAGAACTCGGAGGTGCCGGAGTAACGGTGCTTGGATCGGTCGGATCGGGAAGACGTACGACTACTTCCTCTATGTTGCGTCAACGCTTCCGCAGTCGGTCTGCGTGGGTACGTAGACAACACTCTCCCCTCTCGTTGCTATGCATCACCATGATCTTGCGTGTGCGTAGGAATTTTTTTGAAATTACTGCGTTCCCCAACAGTGGCATCCGAGCCTAGGTTTTATGGTTTGATGTTATATGCACGAGTAGAACACAAGTGAGTTGTGAGCAATATAAGTCATACTGCCTACCAGCATGTCATACTTTGGTTCGGCGGTATTGTTGGACGAGACGACCCGGACCAACATTACGCGTACGCTTACGCGAGACCGGTTCTCCCGACGTGCTTTGCACATAGGTGGCTTGCGGGCGACTGTCTCTCCAACTTTAGTTGAACCGAGTGTGGCTACGCCCGGTCCTTGCGAAGGTTAAAACGGAGTCTATTTGACAAACTATCGTTGTGGTTTTGATGCGTAGGTGAGATTGGTTCTTACTTAAGCCCGTAGCAGCCACGTAAAACTTGCAACAACAAAGTAGATGACGTCTAACTTGTTTTTGCAGGGCATGTTGTGATGTGATATGGCCAAGACATGATGCTAAATTTTATTGTATGAGATGATCATGTTTTGTAACCGAGTTATCGGCAACTGGCAGGAGCCATATGGTTGTCGCTTTATTGTATGCAATGCAATCGCGATGTAATGCTTTACTTTATTACTAAGCGGTAGTGATAGTCGTAGAAGCATAAGATTGGCGAGACGATAACGATGCTACGATGAAGATCAAGGTGTTGCACCGGTGACGATGGTGATCATGACGGTGCTTCGGAGATGGAGATCACAGGCACAAGATGATGATGGCCATATCATATCACTTATATTGATTGCATGTGATGTTTATCTTTTATGAATCTTATCTTGCTTTGATTGACGGTAGCATTATAAGATGATCTCTCACTAAATTATCAAGAAGTGTTCTCCCTGAGTATGCACCGTTGCGAAAGTTCTTCGTGCTGAGACACCACGTGATGATCGGGTGTGATAGGCTCTACGTTCAAATACAACGGGTGCAAAACAGTTGCACACGCGGAATACTCAGGTTATACTTGACGAGCCAAGCATATACAGATATGGCCTCGGAACACGGAGACCGAAAGGTCGAGCGTGAATCATATAGTAGATATGATCAACATAGTGATGTTCTCCAATGAAACTACTCCATCTCACGTGATGACCGGACATGGTTTAGTTGATTTGGATCACGTGATCACTTAGAGGATTAGAGGGATGTCTATCTAAGTGGGAGTTCTTAAGTAATATGATTAATTGAACTTAAATTTATCATGAACTTAGTCCCTGATAGTATCTTGCTTATTTATGTTGATTGTAGATAGATGGCTCGTGCTGTTGTTCCGTTGAATTTTAATGCGTTCCTTGAGAAAGCAAAGTTGAAAGATGATGGTAGCAATTACATGGACTGGGTCCGTAACTTGAGGATTATCCTCATTGCTGCACAGAAGAATTACGTCCTGGAAGCACCGCTGGGTGCCAGGCCTGCTGCTGGAGCAACACCAGATGTTATGAACGTCTGGCAGAGCAAAGCTGATGACTACTCGATAGTTCAGTGTGCCATGCTTTACGGCTTAGAATCGGGACTTCAACGATGTTTTGAACGTCATGGAGCATATGAGATGTTCCAGGAGTTGAAGTTAATATTTCAAGCAAATGCCCGGATTGAGAGATATGAAGTCTCCAATAAGTTCTATAGCTGCAAGATGGAGGAGAACAGTTCTGCCAGTGAGCATATACTCAAAATGTCTGGGTATAATAATCACTTGATTCAATTGGGAGTTAATCTTCCAGATGATTGCGTCATTGGCAGAATTCTCCAATCACTGCCACCAAGCTACAAGAGCTTCGTGATGAACTATAATATGCAAGGGATGAACAAGACTATTCCCGAGCTCTTCGCAATGCTGAAAGCTGCGGAGGTAGAAATCAAGAAGGAGCATCAAGTGTTGATGGTCAATAAGACCACTAGTTTCAAGAAAAAGGGCAAAGGGAAGAAGAAGGGGAACTTCAAGAAGAACGGCAAGCAAGTTGCTGCTCAAGAGAAGAAACCCAAGTCTGGACCTAAGCCTGAAACTGAGTGCTTCTACTGCAAGCAGACTGGTCACTGGAAGCGGAACTGCCCCAAGTATTTGGCGGATAAGAAGGATGGCAAGGTGAACAAAGGTATATGTGATATACATGTTATTGATGTGTACCTTACCAATGCTCGCAGTAGCACCTGGGTATTTGATACTGGTTCTGTTGCTAATATTTGCAACTCGAAACAGGGACTACGGATTAAGCGAAGATTGGCTAAGGACGAGGTGACGATGCGCGTGGGAAACGGTTCCAAAGTCGATGTGATCGCGGTCGGCACGCTACCTCTACATCTACCTTCGGATTAGTATTAGACCTAAATAATTGTTATTTGGTGCCAGCGTTGAGCATGAACATTATATCTGGATCTTGTTTAATGCGAGACGGTTATTCATTTAAATCAGAGAATAATGGTTGTTCTATTTATATGAGTAATATCTTTTATGGTCATGCACCCTTGAAGAGTGGTCTATTCTTATTGAATCTCGATAGTAGTAATACACATATTCATAATGTTGAAGCCAAAAGATGCAGAGTTGATAATGATAGTGTAACTTATTTGTGGCACTGCCGTTTAGGTCATATCGGTGTAAAGCGCATGAAGAAACTCCATACTGATGGAATTTTGGAACCACTTGATTATGAATCACTTGGTACTTGCGAACCGTGCCTCATGGGCAAGATGACTAAAACACCGTTCTCCGGTACTATGGAGAGAGCAACAGATTTGTTGGAAATCGTACATACAGATGTATGTGGTCCGATGAATATTGAGGCTCGTGGCGGATATTGTTATTTTCTCACCTTCACAGATGACTTAAGCAGATATGGGTATATCTACTTAATGAAACACAAGTCTGAAACATTTGAAAAGTTCAAAGAATTTCAGAGTGAAGTTGAAAATCATCGTAACAAGAAAATAAAGTTTCTACGATCTGATCGTGGAGGAGAATATTTGAGTTACGAGTTTGGTGTACATTTGAAAAATTGTGGAATAGTTTCGCAACTCACGCCACCCGGAACACCACAGCGTAATGGTGTGTCCGAACGTCGTAATCGTACTTTACTAGATATGGTGCGATCTATGATGTCTCTTACTGATTTACCGCTATCGTTTTGGGGATACGCTCTAGAGACGGCCGCATTCACGTTAAATAGGGCACCATCAAAATCCGTTGATACGACGCCTTATGAACTGTGGTTTGGCAAGAAACCAAAGTTGTCATTTCTGAAAGTTTGGGGCTGCGATGCTTATGTGAAAAAGCTTCAACCTGATAAGCTCGAACCCAAATCGGAGAAATGTGTCTTCATAGGATATCCAAAGGAAACTATTGGATACACCTTCTATCACAGATCCGAAGGCAAGACTTTTGTTGCTAAATTCGGAAACTTTCTAGAGAAGGAGTTTCTCTCGAAAGAAGTGAGTGGGAGGAAAGTAGAACTTGACGAGGTAACTGTACCTGCTCCCTTACTGGAAAGTAGTACATCACAGAAAAATGTTTCAGTGACACCTACACCAGTTAGTGAGGAAGCTAATGATAATGATCATGAAACTTCAGATCAAGATACTAATGAACCTCGTAGATCAACCAGAGTGAGATCGGCGCCAGAGTGGTACGGTAATCCTGTTCTGGAAGTCATGCTACTAGATCATGATGAACCTACGAACTATGAAGAAGCGATGGTGAGCCCAGATTCCGCAAAATGGCTTGAAGCCATGAAATCTGAGATGGGATCCATGTATGAGAACAAAGTATGGACTTTGATTGACTTGCCTGATGATCGGCAAGCGATTGAGAATAAATGGATCTTCAAGAAGAAGACTGACGCTGACGGTAATGTTACTGTCTACAAAGCTCGACTTGTCGCAAAAGGTTTTCGACAAGTTCAAGGGGTTGACTACGATGAGACCTTCTCACCCGTAGCGATGCTTAAGTCTGTCCGAATCATGTTAGCAATTGCCGTATTTTATGATTATGAAATTTGGCAAATGGATGTCAAAACTGCATTCCTGAATGGATTTCTGGAAGAAGAGTTGTATATGATGCAACCAGAAGGTTTTGTCGATCCAAAGGGAGCTAACAAAGTGTGCAAGCTCCAGCGATCCATTTATGGACTGGTGCAAGCCTCTCGGAGTTGGAATAAACGCTTTGGTAGTGTGATCAAAGCATTTGGTTTTATACAGACTTTCGGAGAAGCCTGTATTTACAAGAAAGTGAGTGGGAGCTCTGTAGCATTTCTGATATTATATGTGGATGACATATTACTAATTGGAAATGATATAGAATTTCTGGATAGCATAAAGGGATACTTGAATAAGAGTTTTTCGATGAAAGACTTCGGTGAAGCTGCTTACATATTAGGCATAAAGATCTATAGAGATAGATCAAGACGCTTAATTGGACTTTCACAAAGCACATACCTTGACAAGATTTTGAAGAAGTTCAAAATGGATCAAGCAAAGAAAGGGTTCTTGCCTGTGTTACAAGGTGTGAAGTTGAGTCAGACTCAATGCCCGACCACTGCAGAAGATAGAGAGAAAATGAAAGATGTTCCCTATGCTTCAGCCATAGGCTCTATCATGTATGCAATGCTGTGTACCAGACCTGATGTGTGCCTTGCTATAAGTTTAGCAGGGAGGTACCAAAGTAATCCAGGAGTGGATCACTGGACAGCGGTCAAGAACATCCTGAAATACCTGAAAAGGACTAAGGATATGTTTCTCGTATATGGAGGTGACAAAGAGCTCATCGTAAAAGGTTACGTTGATGCGAGCTTTGACACTGATCCGGACGATTCTAAATCGCAAACCGGATACGTATTTACATTAAACGGTGGAGCTGTCAGTTGGTGCAGTTCTAAACAAAGCGTCGTAGCGGGATCTACATGTGAAGCGGAGTACATAGCTGCTTCGGAAGCAGCGAACGAAGGAGTCTGGATGAAGGAGTTCATATCCGATCTAGGTGTCATACCTAGTGCATCGGGTCCAATGAAAATCTTTTGTGACAATACTGGTGCAATTGCCTTGGCAAAGGAATCCAGATTTCACAAGAGAACCAAGCACATCAAGAGACGCTTCAATTCCATTCGGGATCTAGTCCAGGTGGGAGACATAGAGATTTGCAAAATACATACGGATCTGAATGTTGCAGATCCGTTGACTAAGCCTCTTCCACGAGCAAAACATGATCAGCACCAAGGCTCCATGGGTGTTAGAATCATTACTGTGTAATCTAGATTATTGACTCTAGTGCAAGTGGGAGACTGAAGGAAATATGCCCTAGAGGCAATAATAAAGTTATTATTTATTTCCTTATATCATGATAAATGTTTATTATTCATGCTAGAATTGTATTAACCGGAAACATAATACATGTGTGAATACATAGAAAAACAGAGTGTCACTAGTATGCCTCTACTTGACTAGCTCGTTAATCAAAGATGGTTATGTTTCCTAACCATGAACAAAGTGTTGTTATTTGATTAACGAGGTCACATCATTAGTTGAATGATCTGATTGACATGACCCATTCCATTAGCTTAGCACCCGATCGTTTAGTATGTTGCTATTGCTTTCTTCATGACTTATACATGTTCCTATGACTATGAGATTATGCAACTCCCGTTTACCGGAGGAACACTTTGGGTGCTACCAAACGTCACAACGTAACTGGGTGATTATAAAGGAGCATTACAGGTGTCTCCAAAGGTACATGTTGGGTTGGCGTATTTCGAGATTAGGATTTGTCACTCCGATTGTCGGAGAGGTATCTCTGGGTCCTCTCGGTAATGCACATCACATAAGCCTTGCAAGTATTACAACTAATATGTTAGTTGTGAGATGATGTATTACAGAATGAATAAAGAGACTTGTCGGTAACGAGATTGAACTAGGTATTGGATACCAACGATCGAATCTCGGGCAAGTAACATACCGATGACAAAGGGAACAACGTATGTTGTTATGCGGTCTGACCGATAAAGATCTTCGTAGAATATGTAGGAGCCAATATGGGCATCCAGGTCCCACTATTGGTTATTGACCGGAGATGTGTCTCAGTCATGTCTGCATTGTTCTCGAACCGTAGGGTCCGCACGCTTAACGTTACGATGACAGTTATTATGAGTTTATGCATTTTGATGTACCGAAGTTAGTTCGGAGTCCCGGATGTGATCACGGACATGACGAGGAGTCTCGAAATGGTCGAGACATAAAGATTGATATATTGGAAGCCTATGTTTGGATATCGGAAGTGTTCCGGGTGAAATCAAGATTTTACCGGAGTACCGGGAGGTTACCGGAACCCCCCGGGAGCTATATGGGCCTTAGTGGGCTTTAGTGGAAAGGAGAAAGGGGCAGCCCAAGGTGGGCCGCGCGCCTCCCCCCTCCCCTAGTCCTATTAGGACAAGGAGAGGTGGCCGGCCCCCCTCTCTCTCTTTCCCCCTCGGGGAATCCTATTCCAACTAGGATTGGGGGGGGGGGGGAGTCCTACTCCCGGTAGGAGTAGGACTCCTCCTGCGCCCTCCTCCTGGTCGGCCGCCCCCTCCCCCTTGGATCCTTTATATACGGGGGCAGGGGGGCACCTCTAGACACACAAGTTGATCCTTGAGATCGTTCCTTAGCCGTGTGCGGTGCCCCCTGCCACCATATTCCACCTCGATCATATTGTAGCGGTGCTTAGGCGAAGCCCTGCGACTGTAGAACATCAAGATCGTCACCACGCCGTCGTGCTGACGGAACTCCTCCCCGACACTTTGTTGGATCGGAGCCCGGGGATCGTCATCGAGCTGTACGTGTGCTAAGAACTCGGAGGTGCCGGAGTAACGGTGCTTGGATCGGTCGGATCGGGAAGACGTACGACTACTTCCTCTACGTTGCGTCAACGCTTCCGCAGTCGGTCTGCGTGGGTACGTAGACAACACTCTCCCCTCTCGTTGCTATGAATCACCATGATCTTGCGTGTGCGTAGGAAATTTTTTGAAATTACTGCGTTCCCCAACACTTATGGCATACCCAGATCACGCCACAGCTTCGGGGGGCAGGGTTCTTCGGCTATGTGGACGGAAGCATGCCGGAGCCGGCCAAGGTCGTCGTCAGCAAGGATAAGGATGGCAAGGAGGAGACCATCCCCAACCCGCTTCACTCGGTTTGGATCCGAGAGGATCAACAGGTGCTTGGTTACCTTCTGAATAACCTCTCCAAAGATGTGCTTGTGCAGGTGACCTCGATCGCCCACGCGCACGAGCTCTGGACAACATTGGCGAGCATGTTCTCGTCCACATCGTTGTCCCGCGTCAACAACATTCGCGCGTCGCTCATGAACGCACAGAAGGGGCAGCAGTCGGTGGCCTCCTACTTCGCATACATGCGGGGTTTCGCCGACGAGCTCGCTGCGGCAGGCAAGCCTTTGCAAGATGACGAGCTGATCTCCTACATCCTCAATGGGTTGGACATGGAATACCAACCGCTCGTCTCCGCCCTCGACGCTCGGATCACACCCGGTTACCCTTGATGAGTTGTTCTCAATGATGAGCAACTTTGATCAAAGGGTGGCCATGTATCAAGGAGTAGGCGCAGGAGGCGGCTTCAAGTCTTCTGCCAACGTTGCCACCCGCGACCGAGGCGGGGGCTCTCGTCA
This sequence comes from Triticum urartu, assembly GCF_056163025.1. Classification (NCBI taxonomy): domain Eukaryota; kingdom Viridiplantae; phylum Streptophyta; class Magnoliopsida; order Poales; family Poaceae; genus Triticum; species Triticum urartu. The sequence continues at coordinate 565,745,112 of NC_141875.1, forward strand.
TCGTGGCCCTCCATGGAGCAGCAAGGGCAAGGGCAGCGGCGGCGGAGGAAACAGCGGCAGCAGCAACTCTGCATGCAATGGCGGCGGCGGCCGGCCCTCCTACACCAACAACAGGGGCCAGTGCAACGGCAGCTCCTCCAACAGCAGGTCTCGGCCCGACACAATCAGATGCCAAATCTGTGGGAAGCCGGGACACTCCGCCAAGGACTGTTGGTATCGTTTTGATGAAGACGATGATGACTCCTCTCAAGATGAAAAGGTGGCCGGAGCTGCTGATGGTTCCTATGGCGTTGACACCAACTGGTATGTTGACAGCGGCGCCACAAACCACATCACCGACGAGCTTGACAAGGTGACTATGCGAGAGAAGTATCGTGGCAAAGATCACATCCACACCGCCAGTGGAGAAGGTATGAAAATTAGTCACGTTGGTCATTCAGTTATTAAAACCCCTTATAGAAAAATTCATCTCCGCAAAATTTTGCATGTCCCTAGTGCGTCTAAAAATCTCCTCTCCGTTCATTGCATTGCCATTGATAATCATGTCTTTCTTGAATTTCACCCCTTCTTCTTTTTGATCAAGGATCAGGCAACAAGGAAGGTGCTATATCGAGGTAGATGCATTCGTGGGCTTTACCCCTTGATTCCGGAGATTAGAAGATTGAATAAACAAGCTCTCAGTGCCACCAAAGTGTCTTCAACACGATGGCACGATCGATTAGGACATGCTTCATTTTCTTTAGTTGAAAGATTGCTTAGGAAAATAAGCTCCCGTATGTTGGTGAGCGTGATGTTGAAACTATTTGTGACTCATGCCAAAAGGCCAAAAGTCATCAACTACCGTATCCAATTTCCACTAGTGTTTCTACCATGCCTTTGCAACTTATTTTTTTTGATGTGTGGGGGCCTGCACCCTCTTCTGTTGGTAGACACACCTATTACGTGAGTTTCATTGACGACTATAGCAAATTTTCTTGGATCTATCTTCTTAAGAAACGATCCGACGTTTTCCAAGTTTTTCTAAATTTCCAAGCCTTGGTTGAACGAAAATTCAATAGCAAAATCATTGCCCTCAAGTCTGACTTGGGGGGAGTACGAAAAATTAAACTCTTTCTTTCAAAAACTTGGAATTTCTCATCATGTGTCTTGCCCACATGCCCATCAACAGAATGGGTCTGCTGAGCGCAAGCACAGGCACATTGTTGAAGTTGGTCTAGCACTTCTAGCTGGCGCCTCCATGCCTCTCAAATTCTGGGATGAGGCATTCCTCACTGTCGTACACATTATCAACATGTTGCCTAGTCATGTCATAAACAATGAAACTCCCATGGAAAGACTCCTTCACACAAAACTAGATTACACAACACTTCGTGTCTTTGGGTGTGCATGCTAGCCCAATCTTCGTCCCTACAATAATCGCAAGCTTATGTTTCGTTCTAAGCAATGTGTGTTCCTTGGTTACAACAACCAACATAAAGGTGTTAAGTGCCTTGACATATCTACAGGTCGTGTGTATATCTCCCATGACGTTGTATTTGACGAAACACAATTTCCCTTCTCTAAGCTTCATCCCAACGCTGGTGCACTTCTTCGTCAAGAAATTCTTCTTCTACCACACAGTCTCACCGGCCTTGATCTAGGGGGAAATAATTCTGATGATCAATTGTTGACTAACTCTCATAACCATGAGCATGATCTTTGTGATGATGCAGCAAAAAACGGTGAAAAAACAATGAAGAAAGAGCTCCAAGTGTGTCACATTTTATGTGTCTAGCACCAGGGAACAAATCTTCCTTGGGATCGGCAGCCAAGGAGTCCCGCAGTCGATCATCCTCGGGATCGGAGGAGCGCCAGAACGGCGGGGCACTGGAGACCGCGTCGCTCGCCAGGCGTGGCGTCAGCGAACCAGCCTGCGACACGCGGCGTCCCCTCATCGGCTCGGGAGCAGCCACCAGCCCGCACCAATCCGGCGCGGACACTCGGCCCATGGGGAGCCGATGGGCCTCAAGCAGGCCCCGCCACTACGTGCGTCGGTGGCCCGAGCTAACTCCTCCACCACATGGATGCGGGACAGGCACGGATCCCGACGCCGATCCTGTCCTGTCTCCAGACTCGCGGCTCGGGGCGGATTCGCTTGGGCCTAGTCCATCATTGTAGCATGATGGGCAACCTGGCGCGGGATCCTCTGCGCCGCATGCAACGAAACCAGTGGCGTCTGGAGCCAAAGAAGATCCGGTGGATCCGTCCGAGGGAGCTGCAGCAGTGTCGACAGGATCCGCCTCGGGATCGCCTCTCTCCCACGCGCCAGCAAGATCTTCTGCGTCCCCTACAGCTGCTGCTTCGCGTACACGCCTACAGAGAGGGGTAACTAAACCTGTGAATTATAAACAAGTTGTGAAATTTGGTTTGGCATGTTCAACAGGTGAACCTAGCACTCCTGAAGAGGCACTCAGCGACACACGGTGGAAGAAGGCCATGGAAGAAGAATACATGGCACTCAGAAAAAATCAAACGTGGCACTTGGTTTCCCCACGGCGAGGTAAAAATTTGATTGATTGCAAATGGGTTTTCAGAATAAAGAGAAAATCTGATGGAACCATAGATCGCTACAAGGCTAGACTTGTTGCAAAGGGCTTTAAACATCGGTATGGCATAGACTATGAGGATACCTTTAGTCCCGTTGTTAAAGCTGCCACTATTTGCCTTATATTGTCTATTGCTGTTTCCAGGGGTGGTGCCTTAGACAGCTAGATGTCAAGAACGCGTTTCTTCATGGTGTTCTGGAAGAGGAATTATATATGAAGCAACCTCCTGGGTTTGAAAGTAAAAGCAAGCCATCCTATGTATGTAAACTTGACAAAGCTCTGTATGGACTGAAACAGGCTCCCAGGGCATGGTACTCACGACTGAGTCAGAAATTGCAGGCACTTGGCTTCCTTCCTTCAAAGTCTGACACATCCTTGTTCATTTACAATAAGTCAAATACCTGCATATTTGTTCTCATCTACGTTGATGATATTATTGTCACAAGTTCATCTAATGAAGCTGTGTCAGGTCTGCTAAAGGATTTGAGTGCTGAGTTTGCCCTTAAGGGTCTGGGAGATCTACACTTCTTTCTGGGAATTGAAGTAAAGAGACATGGAGACAGTTTGCATCTCTCTCAGGAAAAATATGCTGCTGATCTGGTAAGGAGAGTTGGGTTGCAAGGATGTAAGCCTTCACCAACACCACTATCTAGCACAGAAAAATTGTCACTCACTAATGGAAAAATCTTGAGTCAGGAAGACAGTACCAGATACAGAAGTTTAGTAGGAGCTCTTCAGTACTTGACTCTAACAAGGCCTGATATTTCTTTTGCTGTTAATAAAGTATGTCAGTTCCTTCATGCTCCCACTACAACTCATTGGACTGCTGCCAAGCGCATAGTGAGATATGTCAAAGATACTATGAGTCTTGGTCTTACCTTTAGCAAGTCTTCTTCAACTCTTGTTAGTGCCTTCTCTGATTCTGACTGGGCAGGATGTCCAGATGACAGACGCTCCACTAGTGGTTTTGCAATATTCTTTGGTCCAAACTTAATATCTTGGTGTGCTAAGAAACAAGCCACAATGTCACGATCCAGTACAGAAGCTGAGTATAAAGCACTAGCCAATGCCACAGTAGAGATTATATGGGTTCAGTCCATGTAAAAAGAGCTCGGTGTGAAGCACACACGAATTCCATGTCTATGGTGTGATAATCTTAGCGCCACTTATCTATCTGCCAATCCAGTGTTTCATGCCAGGACAAAACACATTGAGATAGATTTTCACTTTGTTCGAGAAAGGGTGGCCAACAAGCAATTGGAGATTCGTTTTGTGCATTCACGTGATCAGGTTGCAGATGGATTCACAAAATCATTACCTACAAGGAACCTTGAGGAATTCAAGCGTAATCTCAACTTAACGAAGTTGTGATTAAGGGAGGGTGTTAAATGACACCTATACATCATACCACCCGGCCTAGCCGGTCTAGCCGGTCCCTTTCCTTATACTCGAAGTCTAGAGATAGGGATATATATAGTTAGTTTATATTCTCTGTTATCTTGTGTAACCAGATAGATCTCTTTCCTCTCTCCCAAGTTGTAATCTCAACCTCCTGTACGCGATCCAGGGAGTCGCGCCCCTGGCTATATAACACGCAGGCGTCGCCCAGAGCAAGGGTACGGCATTTCCCACATCTTTCAGCTACTCCAGTACCAGCTACAACCCTTTGGGATCACTTGGAGCGTCTGTTGGGGGACCCTGCAGACTAACAAAGACTGTTTCAGTTATCGTTGAGTTTCTGATATCAGTTTTGTATATGCTAGTATTTCTTGTACAAACTCTTGATTTAATTCAGAACATATAACCCAATGGATGGATAGTAAATGGCCCAAAGAACTGGAGTTGGCAACTTCTTTGCAAAAGACATTGATGACATAATTTTTTACCTGACCAGCTCGCGGGTCGGTCCTAGAACATGCATCATACAAAAGAAGCACTTGTTAGAACAGTACCAGAAACTTTTGGATTGGCAATTAGGTTTGCTTGTATGCACAACACATAATCGTGATTCATGACAAGAAAAACGAATCAAATTGCACACCCACATGGCACACAATTACGAGTGGTTAAGCAACAATCCTAGTATTACTATCAAAAAGAGATAACTGTTAGATGTGTATAGTCCCTGTTAGGTATATCCCCATTGTATAAAGGGTTTTCTGCACTTTGCCACACATGTATATGTAATGGCCTTTGGCCCTCAGTGAATGTTAGTTGCTGATTATCCAACATGATATCAGATGCTAGGTTATCCCCTTCCTCTCGCACGATGCAACTCCATGCCCCTCGTACCTAGTCTCCGGCCGTCTTCTCTCCTCTCTCTGGTTGGATCTGCTGTCCCTCTTCCTCCTTTGCATCAGCTCCGACCCGGTCCGGCTCGGCCGCCGCAGCTCCGCCCCGACTTGGTCCGTGCCGGCTGCCGTTGCTCTGCTCAGGCTAGCTCCGGCCACGTCACTGCCTGGCCCTGATGTCTACTCCACAACCTTCTTCTTGTAGACGTTGTTGGGCCTCCAAGTGCAGAGGTTTGTAGGACAGTAGCAAATTTCCTGTAACATCCCAAATTTTCAATTTGGAATGTTATACACTAGATCATCGTTGCATATCATATTTTGTTGCATTCTGGTTGATCCTAGAAATTCTACGCAACTCAAGGACCTTTGGAGAGAGTTGGGGATTTCGTTATTTTCATATTTGAATTTTCTCAAATTTTGAAAATAGGATCATTTGATTTTATTTATTTTATGTTCAATTATTTCTATTACAAAAATATGAGAGAGGGAATAAAATGACTTTCCCAAAATAAAGAAATATTGAGGATTTAATAAAAAAATCAAATAAGATTTTTTTGGTTTTAGTTACTATTTTATTTGTATTAGGAAAAAATGCGCGTTTTTCAAAATTGCATTTAGGCCCCAAATAAATGTTCATCCTGTGCGGCTTGAGTTTAGAAGCCGGGGAAAATTTATTTCGGGATTTTTGGAGTCCGTTTAGTATTCCTTTTGTTTTTTTCCGAGCGTAATTATTAAAAAACGAACCGACCTAACCGGGCCATGTCCGACTAGGACACTTGGCCCGGCCGGCCTTCAAATAGCGCCCCGAGGCCCCGAGGCCAGCCCAAGCTGCGCCCCGCCCCCGAAACCCTAACCCTAGGTCGCGCCGCCGCCGCCGCCCGCGCCGCGCCGCTCGCCGCCGCCGCCGGACCGCCGCCGCGCCGGACCGCCGGATCCGCCGCCGCCGGAGGTAGTTTTTCGCCGCCGGTTTTTTTAGAAAACCGATCGGTTTTCCGTCGGTTTTGTTTGGTTTTTTTAGTTTTGGTTTTTTTAAATAGATCAGTTTTCCGGTTTATTTAATTAGCGAGCGTTCGTCCATTCGTTCGTTTTAACGAACATTCGTCGTTTTTTCTTTTTTCTAGGATTAAATCCGCGATTTTTCTGATCGCGATTTCTGATCCGATTTTCGTTTTAGTCTAACTTTTCGCTCGTATATCGGAATCAGGCGATTCAAGCGCCTGGAGTTTCGTCTCGAAATCCTCTTTCAGTTTAACCAACTCAAACAAGTTTTTGCCACTGTAAAAATTGCCCTAGAGCCAGAATAGTAAACGAAGCCTGTTTCTTTTGCCGTTTGTCTTTTGTTGCTTCATTCGATTTGATTCTTTTTGCCAATCGGAGTTCTTAAGTTGAACTTTCTTGTTAGATCTCTTATTTGAGTTTTACCTGTGCATTAGTTGAGTACTTATTGTATGCTTGTTTGTTGCGATAGAGTACCCGGAGTGCGTCGCTTGCTACTTCGAATCGCTAGGTTTCCCGGATCATCAGCAAGGCAAGTAACACTTTGATCATGCTTTCCCACTACCCAGTTTTATTGCATTAGATCAATCCTCACACATTGCATGATTAGGATCTAATTAAATTGTGGGTTTGGGAAGTAGTTGAGGTAGTACCTATTACCTATTATTATCAAACCTTTGGGAGTTACTTCTACGTTTGCTTATTATGCCATGCTATGCTAGTAGACATGGATTGGGTGAGTGTATCCATGACAGATGTGAGATTGTTAATTAATGGTTTATTTAAGGTGGCAACTTAAGTACACATCTGGGTGGATTGAGGCACCTGGGTATTCCAGCGATTGCCTGTTTTTCTTTATGGACTGCCACCCAGGCTCAAAGGGATCATGAGATTATTCATGCTAGAAACTTCCGTGTGCAGCCACAAGCTATTATGGGCTCTAGCATAGTTGATTAAGTTGTGCGAACTCTTACAGTGGTAGACTAGAAGATGTAGGGGAAAGTAGGTGTAATGGTCTACCCGATCGTAAGGTGCTAGCGCTTCTGAAAGACTATGTCTCGGTCATCCGTTTTCTCAAACACCATGTAGTGCGAGAAACCAAACGGAGGCGATCGAGTCTTGTGGGGAAAAGTGCGCAAACCTCTGCAGAGTGTATAAACTAATCATGATTAGCCGTGTCCCCGGTTATGGGCATCTTGAGTATCTAGTACCTGGATTATCATGTGAATCTCAACATGTTACTCAAAATAATTTTGTTGGGTTTTGTTTAATGATGATGCTTAATTGGGATTGAGAATGTTGTCAACCATTCTCAATGTTTAACAACTACCATGATAGTTAAATAAAATTTATTCCTTTGCAGTAGGGAAAAATTGGCTTTATGCAAAACTGTAACCATAGAGCTTTCCACCAGCCAAATATGCATATAGATTAGCCTATTTCATTCCATTACTCTCTATGTGTTACTTTGCCAGCATATTCCATGTGCTGACCCATTTCGGGCTGCAACATTAATGTTGCAGACTTTTCAGACGACGATTGAGGTGCTTTTAGGTCGTGGTTCTATACTCAGTGATGCCGTTGGAGTTGATGGACTCACTTATCTTCCAAGCCTTCCGCTGTTATCGTTATTAGATGGCCTTAAGACATATTTATTGTAATAAGTTCTCTTTTGAGACACTCGATGTAATAAGTGTGTGATTGCTACTCTGTTATAAATCCTTCAAGTACTGTGTGGTGTCAGCATTACTGATCCAGGGATGACACTTGAGCACAGAGATTGGACCGTTTGAGGTCTGGTCGCTACAAGATGGTATCAGAGCACACGCTGACTGTAGGACACGACCACTAAGCTAAAGACCTAGATCACTACTCACTCTCTTCTCTTTCCGACTTCTCGTCTTTTCTACTCTTTTAGGATGGCGGATGCAAGGAACAAGTTCACGCAACCGGATGAAGATACACCCTTTGGACATCACTTGAAGGAAGTCACTAGATACCTGAACATAGGAGTACCAAGCTTTACCAGAACCTACAACGCCACTTTACCTGAAGAAGAGCACTGGATGATTCAAGTTCAAGTTCCAGGAAGGACGTTCATGCCAATCATTGAGCCCATAGAGTTTTCTTTTGATGCACCAACTTGGAGTCTAGGAAAGAGCATGGCAGCTCACATCGCCATGGGACGCATTGGAGAAGTTTACCGCAATGATCTCAAGGATACTATCTATCAGATTTGTGGGCGCCGAGATGAGCACTGGGAGATGATCAGCACCAGAAAGGATAGATCAATTGCAGCTTTTATCCAGGAGTTAAACCAACACATTAGACGTCAGGAGAACCAGATGTGCACCGACATGATAGATCCGAAGAAGGCGAGGACAAGAATCAAGGAACTGGAGGAAGAACTCAAGGCTACACGTGAAGATTATGAAGAGGAAATTGAAGTATTAGTGGAGAAGAATGACGATCTGATCAAGAAGATTGGAATATTTATGGGAGGCCCTACACCAGTAGAAGAAGATGAAGAACCCAAGGAGATTCGCCCGGAAGACTACATCATCATCGACGACACCGACTCGGATCCAGACGATAGCGATGATGACTATGTTGATGAAGCTGGAGCAGATATCATGGAGTCTGCAACTGAAGAATATTTTTAGTAGACCACCTCATCAGTAGTAGTAGTCCACCATGTAAATATAGTAGTCCGAGCACTTTTGCGATAGTTAGATCGATTGTATGCCCTTGTTTGATTGATTGAATGAAGTGAATTGTTTGCTTTTGCCTCATGTGCATATGGGTAGTGTTTTCCCTTGAGACCCTTCTATTCTTAAATCTCATCTTTTCTAAAACCTCAGATGCCTCCGAGATGTGACCCCGGATTTACCTTCCCACCGGAGCTCACCCAGTTGATCCAGTAGCAGAACACTTTGATGGAGTTGCTAGTCCAGAATCAGAATCAGGGGAACAACAACAACAACCCACCACCACCACCACCTGTTGATCACTTAGCCCGTTTTCATAGGCTGAATCTGCTGGTGTTTTCCATTAGCACTGAGCCGATAGTAGCAGATGAATGGCTCCGCAAGACAGCTAGAGAGTTGACCACAGCAGGATGCACAGATGCGAAAAAGGTGAAGTTTGCCGCACACCAGCTTGAAGGACCCGCAGCCTCATGGTGGGAGAATTTCACAGCCACTTTCCTTGTCGACACTGTCACGTGGGACCAGTTTCAGCAGGCTTTTCGAACTGCCCATGTTTCAGCAGGAGCTATGGCCATGAAGAAGAGAGAGTTTCGCAACTTGCGCCAAGGAGGACGAACATTTGGCCAGTATGTGGAGGACTTTAATAAATTAGCACGTTATGCCCCAGATGACGTTGCTACGAATGCAGCTAAGCAGGAGAAGTTTCTGGAAGGACTGAATGATGAGTTGAGCATGCAGTTGATGGTAGCAACCTTCAACAATTACTAGGAGTTGGTAGATCATGCTCTCATGATTGAAGGGAAGCAGCAGCAGATTGAAAATCACAAGAGGAAGTATGGACAAGGGAAGTACAATTCAGGAGCTTAGCAGAAGCCATGTTTTACCCCTAGACCGGGAGGACATTTTCAGCATACCCAAGGAGAAGGTAGCTCGCACAATCATAATGGCACCAAGAATGGTAATGGGAATGGAGGAAGCAACGGCCAGAACCGCACCAACCCATCAACCCCAGCCAAGAAAGACCTGAGCCAAGTCACTTGTTTTAAGTGCCAGAAGACCGGACATTATGCCAACGAATGTCCTGAATCACAGAATGGAAATGGCAATGGAAGCTCTGGGAAGAAGCCGAACCCTTTCAACAGGGGATAGGTGAACCACGTTAACGTGGAGGAGGTTGAAGAGCAGCCGGATGCAGTAATCGGTAAGTTTTTGGTTAAGTCATTTACTGCACTCGTTCTTTTTGATACTGGTGCATCACATTCATACATATCATGGGGATTTGTGGATAAGTATAACCTTCCCACCAAAGTTCTTAGAACACCTATGTTAGTAAGCTCACTAGGAGCCGAGTATATGGCCAGCCAAGGATGTTTTCAAGTGCCATTAAGTATAGGTAGGCATGTGTTTCCCTCGGATTTGATAATATTGGAATCACAAGGTTTGGATGTAATTCTGGGTATGGATTGGTTGTCGATGTATGGAGGAAACATCGATTGCGCCAGTAAGTCGATCTTGCTTACCACCCCAGAAGGGAGAAGGATCAAGTATGTATCCCGGCATGTGCCGAAGAGGACTCAAGTAAATTGTTTAACAGGAGTTGTGCAGGAGGAAGTACCAGTAGTGAAGGATTTCCCTGATGTATTTCCAGAAGAATTGCCAGGCATGCCACCGGATAGAGATATTGAGTTTTTGATTGAGCTTTTGCCAGGCACAGGGCCAATATCAAAGAGACCATATAGGATGCCCGCAAAGGATTTAGTGGAGATTAAGAAGCAGATTAAGGAGTTACTAGATAAAGGATATATTCGCCCAAGTTCTTCACCTTGGGGATCGCTAGTACTTCTAGTGGAGAAGAAGGATGGATCGTTAAGGATGGTTGTCGATTATCGAGGATTGAATGAAGTAACCATCAAGAACAAGTACCAACTACCAATGATCAATGATCTGTTTGATCGATTGCAAGGAGCTAAGGTATTTTCCAAGATCGATCTGCGATCAAGATACCATCAGTTGAAGATTTGAGAACAGGATATACCTAAGACGACTTTTACCACCAGGTATGGGCTGTACGAGTATACCGCTATGTCATTTGGTCTGAGTAACGCACCTGCATATTTTATGAACATGATGAACAAAGTGTTTATGGAGTTCTTGGATAAGTTCGTCGTAGTGTTCATTGATGATATCCTGGTTTACTCGAAAAAGGAAGAGGAGCATAAGGAGCATTTGCGTTTGGTACTCGGAAAGCTCAGAGAACATCAATTATATGCCAAGTTTAGCAAATGTGAGTTTTGGTTGAAAGAAGTTAGATTTCTCGGACACGTTATATCCGGAGAAGGTATAGCAGTAGATCCCACTAAAGTTGATACTATGACCAATTGGAAAGCCCCAACAACAGTTGGAGAGATCCGGAGTTTTCTTGGACTCGCAGGATACTACCGGAGGTTTATTGAGAATTTCTCAAAGATTGCGAAGCCTATGTCGGAGTTGTTGAAGAAGGATACCAAGTTCAAATAGACTGAGGAATATGAGGCTAGTTTCCAGGAGTTGAAGAAACGTTTGGTTACCTCACCAGTGTTGATTTTACCGGATCAGACCAAGGATTATGAGGTGTATTGTGACACTTCACGTCGAGGACTTGGAGCAGTGCTTATGCAGGAAGGAAGAGTTGTTTCATATGCACATGAGGATTTACCAGAATTGTTGTTTGATGTTTCCGGCCTCATTTAAAATGCCTAACTGTGTATTTTACTCATGTTTCACCTCTTGCCATGTTTAACAACATTTAATATTGTGTAGGATCGAAAGTATGTCTAGAGGGGGGGGGTGATTAGACTACTTGACCAAATAAAAACTTAACCTTTTCCCAATTTAATTCTTGGCAGATTTTAGCTATTCTAGGACAAGTCAAGCAATCATCACACAATTCAAGCAAGCATGCAAAGAGTTTATGGGCAGCGGAAAGTAAAGCATGCAACTTGCGAGAATGTAAAGGGAAGGGTTTGGAGAGTTCAAACGGTATTTGAGACACGGATGTTTTTCCCGTGGTTCGGATAGGTGGTGCTATCCTACATCCACGTTGATGGAGACTTCAACCCACGAAGGGTAACGGTTGCGCGAGTCCACACAGGGCTCCACCCAAGGGCAATGGTTGCGCGAGTCCACGAAGGGCTCCACCCACGAAGGGTCCACGAAGAAGCAACCACCCACAAAGGGTCCACGAAGAAGCAACCTTGTCTATCCCACCATGGCCATCGCCCACGAAGGACTTGCCTCACTAGCGGTAGATCTTCACGAAGTAGGCGATCTCCTTGCCCTTACAAACTCCTTGGTTCAACTCCACAATCTTGTCGGAGGCTCCCAAGTGACACCTAGCCAATCTAGGAGACACCACTCTCCAAGAAGTAACAAATTGTGTGTAGGTAATGAACTCCTTGCTCTTGTGCTTCAAATGATAGTCTCCCCAACACTCAACTCTCTCTCATAGGATTTGGATTTGGTGGAAAGAAGATTTGAGTGGAAAGCAACTTGGGAAGGCTAGAGATCAAGATTCATATGGTAGGAATGGAATGTCTTGGTCTCAACACATGAGTAGGTGGTTCTCTCTCAGAACAAATGAGTTGGAATGATGTGTGTGTTCTGATGGCTCTCTCACTGAATGAGAAAGAGGTGGAGGGGTATATATAGCCTCCACACAAAATCCAACCGTTACACACAATTTACCAATCTCGGTGGGACCAAATCAGAAAACTCGGTCTGACCGAAATAGTAAACCTAGTGACCGTTAGGAATTTCGGTGGGACTGACATGCAACTCGGTAGGACCGATTCGGTTAGGGTTTGGGCATAACGTAATCTCGGTGCGACCGATTACACAAACTCGGTGAGACTGAATTTGGTAATTAGCTAACCAGAGAGTTGGTCAGGCAAACTCGGTGGGACTGATTTGCTCTTTCGGTGAGACCGAGTGGAACTCGGTGAGACCGAAAAGTTACAAAGGGGAAACATTACATTGCAATCTCGGTGGGACCGATTCGCTCTTTCGGTGAGACTGAAAAGTTATGAAAGGGAAACAGAGAGTTTGCAACCCCATCTCGGTGGGACCGAGATCCTTATCGGTAGAACCGAATTGCTAGGGTTTGGCAGTGGCTAATGACAAGTGAAACTCGGTGGCGCCGGATAGGAAGAATCGGTAGGACCGAGTTTGGCTTAGAGTTTTGGTCATATGTGGATATGGGAAAGTAGTTGAGGGTTTTGGAGCGTATCACTAAGCACATGAAGCAAGAGGCTCATTAAGCAACACCTCATCCCTCCTTAATAGTATTGGCTTTTCCTATGGACTCAATGTGATCTTGGATCACTAAAATATAAAATGAAGAGTCTTGAGCTTTTGAGCTTGAGCCAATCCATTGTCCTTAGCATTTTGAGGGTTCCACTTTCACATCCATGCCATGCCAATCATTGAGCTTTCCTGAAATAATTATCTTGGAATAGTATTAGCTCAATGAGCTATATGTTGTTATGAATTACCAAAACCACCTAGGGATAGTTGCACTTTCAATCTCCCCCTTTTTGGTAATTGATGACAACATATAGATCAAAGCTTCGACAAATGATAATAAGCATGAAATATATCGTCGCTTTGAGAGGTATGTGATGAGTAAGAGCTCCCCCTAAATTTGTGCATATTTAAAATTTGCTTTGGACTGCAAATGCACAAAGAATTAGAATCATGGGTTACTCTTCCATGTCACATACATCTTGGTGGAGCGCTCAAAATGATAAGATTGAAATACATGCACTCATCACCAAGAATAGTGAATGATCACAAATGAGAGATAGAATGATAATATTTAAGCAAGCATTAAGTGTAGCTTATGATCAAACACATGATCATCGATGTCTCACAGGCATAAGGACGTAGTATCTCACACGCAAGCAAATAAAGTTCGAAAAGCCACCAAATAAAGCAAGAGAGAAAAGCAACACTCTCTCTCTCGAAGCCTATGATCTATACATCTTCTCCCCCTTTGGCAACAAGTTACCAAAAAGTTCCTAGAAAATGCATAGCACTAGATCGACGCTCAGGCTTGATCTTCAGGTGGTGGTGGAGTCCGGATCACTCCAAGGACGAAGGCTTCGGTAGACGCTGAAGTAGTCGCTGGAGTTGGAGCTGAAGTAGATGCTGGAGCTGAGGCTGTGGCTGGTGCAGACGTTGTAGCTCTGGTGTCAGCAACTGGCAGTGCAGACGACCTCGGACCTCGTGGCACCCTCGCAAACGCATGAGTCGTGGTCCTGCCTCTCCTCTCATTCATGTCCTCCTGGAGCTGCTCCACTGCAGACTGAACTTCTGTTACCTTGACATCCAAGTCATAGAACTTCTGTTCCATGATTCTCTCTAGGCTCTGCTGATTCTGAGTGAGAGTGGCCAGACTTTGCTCAATCCTCAGCGTGGATGCAATCAAGTAACCGAGCTGCTCTTGTTTGGTCTTCAAGAAGTATTCAAATGCCTCCGCTTGAGTAGGCATCCTGGCAGCTTTCTCCTTCCTTGCCTTCTCCTTTGCAAATGCTTGGGCAGATGATGGCTCATTTTCTGTCATCACAACTTCATTGTCCTCGAAATCTGGACGGATGGGCAGGTGCTCCTTATCCAACAAATATACGCCCGTGCCCATCTTGGAGTTGATGAGCTCCTGAATCTGAGGAGCATATCCACAGCTCCTCTTCTGATCTGCCGCAGTCCTTTTGATTGTTTCCACTATAAGGCTCATGACTTTGAATTTTTGAGGCACGTCAAAAACATGAAGCAAATTGATCGCGTGACCTCTGATCATCTTGTGATCTCCAGACTTGGGCAGAAGGGTGTGCCTAAGGATCCAGTTGATCGTAGGCAATCCTGAGAGCAGATAATGCACTGAGCCAAACTTGAACGTGTCAAGTGCTTCATTCGGAATCTCCTTGTACATGTTGGACATGGAGTTGTGGTCCATCTTTTTCTTGTCATAAATGTCCAAGTCATCTGCTTGCTCCTCTGGGGCATTGATCAGCTTCACCCATTCCTCAACAGTAGAGTGGTACCTCGTACCCTCAGACATCCATGTAATCCTCCCATCTGGATAAAAGTGAGTTGTGGAGTAGAACTGCATGATGAGTTCCTCGTTCCACTTTGTGAGCTTCTGCCCAACAAAGTCCTCTAATCCACACGCCTTAAAGCTGTCCTAAACTCCTGGGTAGTACTCTTCATTATCCTTGATATAGGTCCAGTCGACCCATCTCATGTCACATACAATTGGCTTCTTGTCAAGTAGCACTGTCTCATAGAAATCCTGTTGCTCCTTGGTATGAAACCTGTAGTCCACTGCAGTCCTTCTCCTAGAAGCATATGGATCTGCTTCTCTCCATTTCCTGAGCCCTGAGTCTCTCCTTAGCTTCATATCCTCAGCCACAGGATGAGCATCGTTGTGGTCTGGGATCTTGGGCTTGAGCTTCCGAAGGACACTCTCTTCCTCTTCCTCTGCAACAGTCTCAGGCACTGGGGCCTTGTTCTTCTCAGTGGCTGGGATGCTTCTTGTGTTTCTCTTTGGTGCACTTTTAGGCTTAGATGCAGCCTTAGGTGCTTCCTTGGGCTTAGATGCAGCTCCCCCTGACCTTATGGCATCTCCCATAAGTTTGGCTGCCTTGGGCGCTGGTGCAGCTGCCTCTTCTTCCTCCTCCTCTTCTACCATGATGGAGGCCTTCCCAAGCACTCTAGCCACAGTCTTCTTCACTCTCTCTTTCCTCTTCTTGCCCTCAGCTGCAACGGGCTCAATGGGAGCAGGCTTCTCAGTTGAGGCTCTAGCCTTTGACATGGGCTGCCTGCCTGCTGGCCTTTTGATTTTCAGGCTTGGCTTTGAGCCTTGAGCTGGCTCAACTCTCTTGGAAGTGGCCTCTTCCTCTGCCACATAGTCCTCATCTTCAAAATATGAGGTTTTCTTCTTCCTTTGTCTCGTGGCAGCTTTAGGCAGGTTGCTGGGTGTGCTCCTGCTGCCATCATCTGAGGAACTTGAGGGGCTAGTGCCCTCACTCAGCTGCACTTGCTGCTCTGACAAGTTTTGGCTGTCACTCTGGTCTGACATGATGCAAACTGACTGCTGACCCTGTGAATAGATTATAGAGGAGATGGAGTGGATGAGCATCACAAAATGCAGAGATTTTTGCAAAAAGAAATGATTCAAAAACTTAGTTTTAGTTTCCCACTGAAATCATCTCGGATCTATCGACTTTCAAACTCGGTGATACCGAAGCAGTTTTGGAACCTAAACTAGTGAACTCGGTAGGACCGAGTCACAGTTCGGTGGCACCGAGACTGCTAGGGTTTCACTGAGTTCAAAAATCGGTCACACCGATAAGTAATTCTCGGTCAGACCGAGTCTCACTTGTGCAATGGCATAAGCCAAATCGGTGGGACCGAGTTTTTCAACTCGGTGGGTCCGAGATGGTTTTGGCGGATACCTAAACCTAGAATTTTTGAATCAAACCTAATCTATGAGCGTTTTGACTGGATAGAAGTGTTTCAATCGTGGCAAGAATCAATATGATCGCAATGTGCTAGGAATCAGATTGAGGAATAGCACAAAGATCAAGTCCATACCCTAGTTCGGCGGGGACTTGCTACGGCGGCAACGGCGGGGCAGAAATCCCGTTGACAGCGACGGAGACCAGCGACTGGAGGCTGCTGGCGGCGAGAAGACGATCCAGAGACCTCGGGGGCATAGCAGGCTATCGCGCGGGCGAAGGGGTTTGGAGAAATTTCCAAATTTTGCCCGTGACTATATATAGCCCGACCCTGTCGGTGTGACCGAGTTGAACAACTCGGTGGCACCGAGATTCATAACCGCGTGCAGTTACTGAAACTCGGTGAGACCGAAAGGTTCAAATCGGTTGCACCGAGATCGAAAACCTAGATCAACTTAATGATCTCGGTAGGACCGAAGTGGAGTATCGATTAGACCGAGAATCATAAAGAGGTTTTGGAAGTTTAAGTCTATGACGAATCGGGGACTCCGAGCGCTCCTCACACAGAGTGGTTCGAATCTGACTTGATCAAATTTTGTGATGCAGCATGAATAGAGTTTGAGACGAGAAAAGCATAGATAGCTAGAGGAGGTTCTTAGGCATTCTTGTCCATCCACTTGGCAAAAAGAAATAAAACCAAACAATCAAAGCAACAAGTGGATGTCCTCGAATGAGTAAAATATGCAATCAGCATGCTCACACAATAAGATGGCAAATGAAATATGTGGCAAGGCATGCACAACCAATTCTAGCATCTATCAAGCAATTTGCGATGACTAGGTCATCTATATATGAGTATATTGACTTAGGAGTCAAGTGAGAACACTTGATCGTAGGTCATACTCATCATTTAAGCTCAAGTGGGGTTACCACTTTTACATAAAGCATTGTTTTGTTCACATCTTTAGAGTTGCTTTAGCTCAAGTCTTATAGTAAAGCTCCCCCTAGATGTGATATCCCCCCTAAGAGGGATGAACTAACCTTGGGTTTTGTCGATGATGACTTCATGTAGATGTTGAAGATGTGGATGCTCAATGTTGATGTAGATCACTTGGAGCTATCCATTTGAGTGAATTGCACTTTCAATACCTACATGGGTTAGTCCCTCAAGGAACAAACAAGGATATCCATAGACATAGAGTGATGCACACAAAAGATGATGTCCATGAAAACTTTTAGGTTACCTTGTCCCTTGTCTTACCAACAAGAGGGTTTGTGACTCCTTGAGCTAGTGCAAGAGGTGGAAGTTGATTGCACTTGTTCTTGCCAAAATGATAAGAGTGAAGTATGTTGGCGGATTCACCCTCAAGAACTCTCTAGTTCTTCTTCTTTTGGATCCACATCATCTTGATGGGAATCCTTGGAGTTGTAGTCGTACTTGATGAAGTGGAACTTGAAGAAGTCTTGGGAATCCACTTGACTAAGGTCTTAGGAGCTTCTTCAAATGCATCAATTTCCTCTTGAAGCTTGTCCTTGCCTTTTTGCTCGTAGTCTTGTGGTGGAAGATCATCTTGAGCTTGTGTCCCCTTGAACGAAGTATACTTCTCTTGTTGAGGGACAAACTTTGTCTTGGGGTATTGATCTTCTTCCCATTCAACTCCATTGGCATTGGATTTTTGTTCAAAACCAACACCTTGATTCTTCCGGTGCATTCCTTGCTTCCGCACAATTTCCTTGAATTGCTTACTCCCGGCAAGGCTTTTATACACTCCTTTCTCTATAATTCCCTTCAATAAGCTATTTTCTTGCTCAAGTGTAACTTGGCTAAGAGAATCATTAGTGGAATCAAGAGAACTACTAGAAGCAACAATATTGAATTTAGCATGATCATTGTTACAACTAGAGGAAGAATCTTTCTTGTTAGACTTGACTTGAGGCATGTAAGTGGATAAGAGTAAACGCTTGGCAATGTAAGAAGAACTTTTCTTGCGGAGATCATCATTGATTGCCTTTAAGAACTCATGCTCTTGCTCAAGATTGAGCTTTTCAAGGCGTAGTTTCTCATGAGCTCTTAAAAGTTCTCGATGATCTTCGAAGATAGTGTCATGAGCCAACTTAAGAGTTTTTAGTTCTTTAGTTAGAGCCTCAATCTTCTCCTTATCATTGTCACTCGTTTTATCTTGATTAGCATGATTAATTGGTCTTTCATCATAGTATTCATCACTAGAGTTGTTGCCAAGCAGATCATCACCTAACAAGTCATCTTCATCACTATTGAAATCAACATACTCGGGGTGTGTTACCTTAGGACCTTTGGCCATGAAGCATCTTCCAACTCCTTCATTTGGTGAGTCAAATATGTCGTAGGAGTTGGTTGACACAAGTGCTAGACCGGCAACACCTTCATCTTGAGTATCTTCGGAGTCGGAGTGATAACTTCTCTCGGAGTGGCTATCGGAGTCGGAGCCGGATACCCATTCACCAACATGAGCTTGATGTCTTCGTCTTGTGTAGCTCCTTGATGATTTTTCCTTCCTTTCCGAATCCTTGCTTCTCCGTGAGTATCTTCGTTCATAACGATCATCTCTACTCCTTCTCTCTCTTGGTGGTGATCCTTTGCTTCTTCCTTTTGGAGAATCTTCTCTTCTCTTGTAGGGAGCCGTACACTCATTGGAATAGTGTCCGGGTCTTCCACAATTGTAACAATTTCGCTCTCAACTAGAATATCTTTTGTCATTGTAGGACCTTGATTTGGAGCTTCTATCTTTGCTTCTACTCTTGTAGAACTTGTTGAAGTTTTTCCATTAAGCTTAGTTCTTCATTGAAGTCTTGTTTCTCACTTGATGATGTAGGGGCTTCACATGAGGCTTTATAGGCACCACTTGATTTGTTGTGAAGTTCCTCTTTATCCTTAAGTGACATCTCATGAGCAACAATTCTTCCAATCACCTCCGTTGGCTTGAGATCTTTGTAATTGGGCATCATTTGGATCAATGTGCACACGGTATCATATTTTCCATCCAAGGCTCTTAGGATCTTCTTGATGATGAATTTATCGGTCATCTCTTCACTTCCTAAGCCGGCAATCTCATTTGTGATGAGAGCAAGCCTAGAGTACATTTCAGCGACACCTTCACCATCCTTCATCTTGAACTTGTCAAGTTGGCTTTGAAGCACATCCAACTTGGATTCCTTGACGGAGTCGGTACCTTCGTGCATATCAATCAAAGTGTCCCAAATTTCCTTTGCATTCTCAAGGCGGCTGATTTTGTTGAATCCTTCGGGGCACAATCCGTTGAAGACAATATCACAAGCTTGAGCATTGTATTGCAACATCTTCAACTCATCCGTGGTAGCTTCACGGTTTGGTTCTCTCCCATCAAAGAAGTCTCCTTGCAAACCAACACACACAATAGCCCAAACAGCGGGGTTATGTCCAAGAATATGCATTTTCATTTTATGCTTCCAACTAGCAAAATTAGTACCATCAAAGTAAGGACCTCTACGGTGATAATTTCCCTCGCTAGACGCCATACTCTCCTAGGTTGTGAAACCAAGGCTATGACCACCAAAAGCTATGGAGATCTAGCAAATGGAGACCAAAGCTCTGATACCACTTGTAGGATCGAAAGTATGTCTAGAGGGGGGGGGGTGATTAGACTACTTGACCAAATAAAAACTTAACCTTTTCCCAATTTTAGTTCTTGGCAGATTTTAGCTATTCTAGGACAAGTCAAGCAATCATCACACAATTCAAGCAAGCATGCAAAGAGTTTATGGGCAGCGGAAAGTAAAGCATGCAACTTGCGAGAATGTAAAGGGAAGGGTTTGGAGAGTTCAAACGGTATTTGAGACACGGATGTTTTTCCCGTGGTTCGGATAGGTGGTGCTATCCTACATCCACGTTGATGGAGACTTCAACCCACGAAGGGTAACGGTTGCGCGAGTCCACACAGGGCTCCACCCAAGGGCAATGGTTGCGCGAGTCCACGAAGGGCTCCACCCACGAAGGGTCCACGAAGAAGCAACCACCCACAAAGGGTCCACGAAGAAGCAACCTTGTCTATCCCACCATGGCCATCGCCCACGAAGGACTTGCCTCACTAGCGGTAGATCTTCACGAAGTAGGCGATCTCCTTGCCCTTACAAACTCCTTGGTTCAACTCCACAATCTTGTCGGAGGCTCCCAAGTGACACCTAGCCAATCTAGGAGACACCACTCTCCAAGAAGTAACAAATGGTGTGTAGGTAATGAACTCCTTGCTCTTGTGCTTCAAATGATAGTCTCCCCAACACTCAACTCTCTCTCATAGGATTTGGATTTGGTGGAAAGAAGATTTGAGTGGAAAGCAACTTGCGAAGGCTAGAGATCAAGATTCATATGGTAGGAATGGAATGTCTTGGTCTCAACACATGAGTAGGTGGTTCTCTCTCAGAACAAATGAGTTGGAATGATGTGTGTGTTATGATGGCTCTCTCACTGAATGAGAAAGAGGTGGAGGGGTATATATAGCCTCCACACAAAATCCAACCGTTACACACAATTTACCAATCTCGGTGGGACCGAATCAGAAAACTCGGTCTGACCGAAATAGTAAACCTAGTGACCGTTAGGAATTTCGGTGGGACTGACATGCAACTCGGTAGGACCGATTCGGTTAGGGTTTGGGCATAACGTAATCTCGGTGCGACCGATTACACAAACTCGGTGAGACTGAATTTGGTAATTAGCTAACCAGAGAGTTGGTCAGGCAAACTCGGTGGGACTGATTTGCTCTTTCGGTGAGACCGAGTGGAACTCGGTGAGACCGAAAAGTTACAAAGGGGAAACATTGAGTTTACATTGCAATCTCGGTGGGACCGATTCACTCTTTCGGTGAGACCGAAAAGTTACGAAAGGGAAACAGAGAGTTTGCAACCCCATCTCGGTGGGACCGAGATCCTTATCGGTAGAACCGAATTGCTAGGGTTTGGCAGTGGCTAATGACAAGTGAAACTCGGTGGCGCCGGATAGGAAGAATCGGTAGGACCGAGTTTGGCTTAGAGTTTTGGTCATATGTGGATATGGGAAAGTAGTTGAGGGTTTTGGAGCGTATCACTAAGCACATGAAGCAAGAGGCTCATTAAGCAACACCTCATCCCTCCTTAATAGTATTGGCTTTTCCTATGGACTCAATGTGATCTTGGATCACTAAAATATAAAATGAAGAGTCTTGAGCTTTTGAGCTTGAGCCAATCCATTGTCCTTAGCATTTTGAGGGTTCCACTTTCACATCCATGCCATGCCAATCATTGAGCTTTCCTGAAATAATTATCTTGGAATAGTATTAGCTCAATGAGCTATATGTTGTTATGAATTACCAAAACCACCTAGGGGTAGTTGCACTTTCATATTGTTGGGTACATAAATGAGAGAGAACTAAATAATTGATGTGGTGTTCCGTCAATATGCAACTCGTTGCATATTGAGCTCCACTTAACTTGTAGTTTTGTTTGTGCCCTTTGCCATGCCATGCCTCTTTAAAGCGGACATGCATCATACTTGGTTGTGCATCATGCCATGTTCATGTGATGGTTGTTTATTATGTTGTTTGCTTCTTTCCGGTGTTGCTTCTTCGGGTTAGTTCTGATAACGTCGCGTTTGTGAGGATCCGTTCGACTACGTCCGTTTGTCTTCTTCATGGACTCGTTCTTCTTCCTTGCGGGATTTCAGCCAAGATGACCATACCCTCGAAATAACTTCTATCTTTGCTTGCTAGATGCTCGCTCTTTTGCTATGCCTATGCTACGATACCTACCACTTGCTTATCATGCCTCCCATATTGTTGAGCCAAGCCTCTAACCCACCTTGTCCTAGCAAACCATTGTTTGGCTATGTTACCGCTTTGCTCAGCCCCTCTTATAGCGTTGTTAGTTGCAGGTGAAGATTGGAGCTTGTTCCATGTTTGTAACATGGATATTTTGTTGGGATATCGCAATATCTCTTATTTAATTAATGCATCTATATACTTGGTAAAGGGTGGAAGGCTCGGCCTTATGCCTGGTGTTTTGTTCCACTCTTGACGCCCTAGTTTCCGTCATATCGGTGTTATGTTCCCGGATTTTGCGTTCCTTACGCGGTTGGGTTATAATGGGAACCCCTTGACAGTTCGCCTTGAATAAAACTCCTCATGCAAGGCCCAACATTGGTTTTACCATTCGCCACCTAGCCTTTTTTCCCTTGGGAGTCGCGCATCCCGAGGGTCATCTTTATTTTACCCCCGGGCCAGTGCTTCTCTAAGTGTTGGTCCAACCGAGCGATGTCCGGGGCTACCAGGGGCAACTCTGGGCTGGCCTACCTGACGTCTTGCTCATCCGGTGTGCCCTGAGAACGAGATATGTGCAGCTCCTATCGGGATTTGTCGGCACATCTGGGTGGCTTTGCTGGACTTGTTTTACCATTGTCGAGGATGTCTTGTAACCGGGATGCCGAGTCTGATCGGATTGTCTTGGGAGAAGGAATATCCTTTGTTGACCATGAGAGCTTGTGATGGGCTAAGTTGGGACACCCTTGCAGGGATTTGAACTTTCGAAAGTCGTGCCCGCGGTTACGGGCAGATGGGAATTTGTTAATGTCCGGTTGTAGAAAACCTGAAACTTAACCTTAATTAAAATGCATCAACCGCGTGTGTAACCGTGATGGTCTCTTCTCGGCGGAGTCCGAGAAGTGAACACGATGTTGGAGTTATGCTTGGCGTAAGTAGACTTGCATCACTTCTTGATCATAGTTTATCGACCGTGCTTTTGCCTTCTCTTCTTGCTCTCATTTGCGTATGTTAGCCACCATATATGCTAGTTGCTTGCTGCAGCTCCACATCATACCTTTACCTTACCCATAAGCTTAAATAGTCTTGATCGCGAGGGTGTGAGATTGCTGAGTCCCCGTGACTCACAGATACTTCCAAAACCAGTTTGCAGGTGCCGATGTTACCGAGCAGGTGATGCAATCAAGCTCAAGGAGGAGCTCAATGAAGATCTTGTCCTTTGTGTTGTTTCGTTCTAGTTGATCAGTAGTGGAGCCCAGTTGGGACGATCGGGGATCTGTGTAGCATTTGGTGTAGTCTTCTTTTATTTTGGTTCCGTAGTCGGACCTTGATTGTGTCTGGATGATGTAATGCTTTATTCATGTATTGAGTGAAGTGGCGATTGTAAGCCAACTATGTATATCTTTCCCTTATGTATTACATGGGTTGTGTGAAGATTACCTCTCTTGCGACATTGCTTTCAATGCGGTTATGACTCTAAGTCATGCTTCGACACGTGGGAGATATAGCCGCATCGAGGGCGTTACAAGTTGGTAATCAGAGCCTTCCCCGACCTTAGGAGCCCCCTGCTTGATCGAATCGCTGGCGTTGTTGAGTCTAGAAAAAAAAGGTTTTGAGTCGTTTAGGAATTATATATATCGGAGAGTTTGGAATTCTTTTTACTCCTCAGTCCCTTCGTCGCTCTGGTGAGGCATCCTGACGTAGAGTTTTGACTCTTCTCTTCTCAAATTTCACTAAATTTTTTTAGGATCACGCGGGTATCTTGGAATCGTTCCGATGGTTTTGTGACGAGAACATTGTTCTTGGTTCCTCCTGACATTTAGGGGTTGTGGCAGTGTCCCGGGGAGTTGAGCTCCGAGGTGTTGTCGTCACAATTTTATCGTTGCAGTTCTGGAATACCTGAGTTTAGTTTTGCCGACATCGAAAATCTCTTTTATGCAGTTGTTGGTGAGATAACCTCGACGCCACCCAGTACTGGGGCGGGAGTTCGGGAGTATTGCCATAACTCGTATAATGGATGCTTTTCGAAGGTTGAGGTAAACGACTTCCGAAGGTTTCTTGGTTATGTGTTGAAGGATGGATACAGCTGGATGTAGGATTTGCTAGTTTTGGGTGAGATATTATGCTTCCCCTGTATCCCCAACACCTGATTGCATAACCGGAAAGTTTCGGGATTTTATAAGTGGGAATTCAAGTAGCTCTTAGGATATCTTTCCGACAAATGTATGATATGAAATTGGGGTTCGAGTCTAGTGGTCCGCCTATCCACGGTTGGTTTTACAGTGGTCTCGTTGTGTCTTAAAGAGTCCTTGGCTATGCCGACTCGGGGACGCTTCGTATGTCATGTGCACTATCTTGTACATGATGGTGCTGTACGATTGAGCCCGTGTAGGCCCCACCACGAAAACTTCGGACGAAATCTCTATCATATGTTTGTTCCGGCTTATTCTGCAAGCCAATCCTTTGTTTTGTTTTTGACTTGTGGTATTCGAGTTGCTTCGAAGTCAAATGTTGATTCCATAGCTTTCCTAAGTGGTGTTCTCATATTTCTATGTGGATACTAATCATTCTTGATCATCGAGAATGTCATGTCAATCCTTTTCAACCGGCGTGTTTCTCTTCAAGTGGATCCGATCATTTCAACAGCCGCAAGATCAATTATCAGTTCTTCTCAACGATGTTTATTTCATTCGTCTCCAAGTTGCTTTTATTTTCCCGCCCACCCACCCTTCTTCTTCAAGGACTCAGTTTTCTTAATCAAATATCCATTTTATTCATGTGAAGTCTCTTCGTTCTTTTCAGTCAATTTTCGTATCCGGTGATTGTCATGAAGATTCTAACGGAGCTTCTAGTTTATCATTCTTCGTTCTTTTTCTTCTCCGGTGGATTCAAGTCAAGCCTTGTTGATCATATCTTTTCCTTGTTCCAAATGTTTTCTCTTGCCGGTGCACCTCATATTCATTCACCTCTCGCTATCCATTTGTTCCGGAGTGCTCAAGATATCTCGAAGATTTGTGTTTCCACTCTGCTTTCGTTCCAGCTCTTTCGAGGATGTTATCTCATTCAAGCCATTTAATTCAACTGGTGCAATCTCTCTTTTCAAGTAACCGTTCTACGGTGTTTCTTTTGAGTGGGACCTAACCCACAGGTCTTTTCCCAGGATCTTACCTAACTCTTCTTATTTTTTCCGGAGTTATTCTCAAATTCATTTCAAAATTGACATAAGAATGAATTGTCATCAGTCAATTGCCTTTCTCCAAGATCTTTCAAATTCTTTTCATCGTTGGTCCAACCTTTCCATTTTTCATCCCAGAGTATCTCAACAATTTGATGGTGTTTCTCATCGTCATTCCCAGATATTGAAGACCGAAGAAGAGTTTCTCTTTAATCTTGCTCCATTCTCTTCAAGATTCATGATTCTAGCTTGATGCCTTCCTCTCATAATTGTTTTCGATTGTGAGAATTCTTTTCACCCATCCAGAGTAATTCAGAGTATTTTCAGTTTGATTTGCCGAAGGCCATCATTTCGGGATTATTCATTACAGCTTTCAGCTCTCATTTTCAATTCTTACCGGTGCATCCTTCAAGTGTTCTCTAATCATTTCGTGATCTCTTCGTTCTCTTGTATCTAAATTCCCTCAAGCATCTTCATTCATTTGCTAATTCTTCCCGGTGTTTCTCTATCTTTCCTTTGTCCATTTTCAATTCTTACGGTGGTTTGCTCAAGATTCTATTCCATGGTTATCATATCAACTCATTCGTTGTTTTCCAAATCCTACCGATGGCTTGTTGAAGACTGTCTCAAGTTTGTGCTATATCTATCTTAATCCTTTCTACGAGAATAAGTAGTAGGCCAAATCCATTGCTTGTCATCAATCTAAATTGGTGAAGGATGAGCATAACATAATTCTTATTTTGGATTCACCCAAATGATCAATTCTTTATTCCGGAGGCTCATCAAATTCTCGGTTCGAGATGCTTTATCTTTCATTCCGGAGTTCCAAGCTTTCACTTTATCTCGTCGCAAAGCTTCATCTAATCATTGCAAGGCTTCAATCTTATTCTTTTCATCCTTCTTGTCGTTTGATCATCATTTTGTTTACCGAAGTTCTTCATGGAGGTTCTACATGATGGTTCATAAAGGATTTAATTCCTTCTTGAAGATTTCATCGAGATTCTTTTCTAAGGAGCTCAAGTATTCTTCATCTTGCAATCCGGAGTGCAATTCTTTTTACCGTATCATTTCAGGTGGTGTTATGGCATTCTTCATAACTTGAGTTCATGTTTCATGATTCACATGTTGTCAAGAATGAGGTATCTTAAATCCATCAATCTCTTCATTTGAATTATCTTGGGTTATTTTTTCACCTAAAGCTTTTCCCTAAGGATGTTGCTAATTATGGTCTTTATAAATGACCCAAGTTCTTCATTTATCCTTCCGGTGAAATAAGCTTCTCGTCTCCTTGTTCGTATCAAGCAAATCTTTTGTCTCCCGTTAGTGGCGGAATTTCACCTCATAATTTCGAGATGTTGTCTATAAGCCCACAACAAGCTTACTCTTTTAGTTGTTGGTTTTCCAACAATTCCGTTCGACCCTACTCCTAAAGATGCTTTTCAAAGGTAGGAGTTGTTGTTCTTCTTCTCTGTTCTTTTGTTCCGACGATCTATCTTCTATTCTTTCTCCAGGAGGCTTTGTGATGTTGCTATTTTCAATCATCATCTCGAAATGGTGAGGGTCGTGTTCTTTCCGTTGCTTATCCATTTAACCGGAGTGTTGTGTACTCTGTTCAAGTTCTTTTCACCTTATCAAGTCTTGCATCTCTTCTACCAGGGTGCTTTCAACTTTGTTATTCTTTGTTGCATTCTTTCTTTCAATTTGTTCAACCTCTCAAGGTTCCTTGGTTTCACTCATTGGTCAAAGAAGCAACTTAGTTTTACCTCTTCTCTCCCTCTTCCGCTTTCCCTCTGGTGCCATTCTAGCTCTCGGGTCGAGATCCTCTCGTAGTGGTGGAGTGTTGTGACGCCCCAAGGCCGAAGCTTCAGATGCCTTCCAGGGTTTCCGGGTTTTCGTCATGTTAGTTGTTGGTTTGTTGCATTCATCTTTGTATCATGTGCATTGCATCATGTCATAAATCTTTTGCATCTCAACTAAATAAATTGCATAGATCGTTGATCTATTTAAACCAAGGGAAATCACATGGTGTTTTCTCTTTAAAACATACCCTCCCAATATTTAGGGAGCTATATAAAATATTCCATTAGTTTGGAATTTACCGCAACACACGTGCATATTAAATCCCTTCCTTTCCTGCCTCAAGTTTGGACTCTCTAACTTTGCCAAATTATTTTCCCATCTATCGAGGCTCTTTTCTTTAATCTCAACATTTTTTGAGCACTTCTAAAACCTAGGCCAATTCAAACCCATTTGAATGATATTCAAATGAGTTCGAATTTAAATCTTGCATTCGCGCCAACTTCTATCTTCTTGGTTCCAGCTCAGTTTTGTGGGTCCGGAAATTTATACGCGTGTCCTACTTCTTCCCCAATACCTCCTTTCTTCTCCTTTTCCTTCTTTGTTTTTTTTTTCTGTTTTTAGAAATCAAGAGAGGGAGAGAAGGGAGCCCAGCAGGCCATTTAGGCCCAGCTGCACCTAAATCTAGCCGGCTCCAAGGCCCACTCCCCTGGCCCACCTAACCCTCTAACCTAGCTCGCACCTTGCTCTCCTCCCTTGCGCCGCCACTCCCTCCTCTTGATCTCACCCTCTCTCTCCCGCAGCGCCCGCTCCTCATCTTGCCCTCCTCTCGCTGCACCGCTCGCCCGGTCCATCGCCTCGCCTTCCTCCCCAACAGCGCCATCCTCCCAGCGCCCCCTCTCTCTCCGACTAGCGCTCGTCCACGCCGGAGTGCCTGCCTCCCGCGCCGCCTCTCCTCTTGCTTCTCCTCGCAGAGCACCCCCGCGCCTCGGCCTCCTTCTTCCTCGACTCCAACCGCCCCTGCCGGCGACCAGTAGGCCGCTGCCGTCCGTCTCCTCCGCCTCTCTGCGCCGCTTCGAGGACGCCGAGGAATGATGGGGACAGCGTCTTCCGGCCTCCATGCTACCTCGCGCGGGCCGTGACCACCCTCAAGGCCAAGCTCCACCGCCCTCTCGTGCCTCTGCCGTGCCGGTCTGCGAGTCCGCTGCCGAGCTCCACCAGGCCCCCGCCGGCGACCTCGACCTTCAGGCCGTCGCCGCATCTCCACCGAGCCTCCTCTGGTCGCTGCCAGCCGAGCTCAAAGCTCCACTGATGCATGCTGCTTGCTCGTCTCGCGCCACTCCTCCATGCCCCTTCAGCCTCCTCTGCTCGCGCAGCAGCATCCCACCTCTGTCACCATGTGCTGGACCCTGAGTTCACCTTCCTCAACGTCACCACGCCATGGCCGATTTTGTTGCTTCACTGTTGGGCATGAGTTGCCTTGCTGCTGCCTCGAGAGCCCTTTTGTCATGCTTCATTTTGGGTCGGCCAGAACGAGAACACCAAGTACCGTCGCCAAGACCCCGTGAACGTCTACACGATGACCTCCGAGTACCTCTTCGCGAGTACAACTACCATCGCGTGGATCCGCCAAGACCGTGGAGTAAACGAACATGTACCCCTACGCCCGGAGACATCGGATCCATCAAGTCTGAAGACCCTTAGTGCCACAACAACCCCGAAGGGATTTGTATTCGCCAAGTTCCTCCACCGATGACTCGAATGGCTACAAAACGTGAACCACTACCGTCGACCCTTGAAGACCCCGTGGACGTCAAGTTCCGTGTCGTTGACCCCGAACCTCTATGAAAACGTGTACGACTACTTCCGTCTCCGAAGAACCAGGTAACGGAACCGTCAAGTTCGTCTATCGGCTACATGTACAACTACCGTCGCCGAGATCGCGAGAACCTCTTCCGTCGACTCTAGAGCATGTGAGAACGACTACTTCCTCTATGAACCGATGCGCTCCAAAATGCACGCTTCAAAGGTATAACCCCGAGTCGACTGCCCGTGAGCGAATGCATGTTTGGATGTTGTATCTGCCCGTGAACGTTAGTTGTTTCCCTCGCTTGGCACCACCATCGACCCGTGGGAACCCGGTTACCGGGATCACCCCACCATCTTTTGCACGCTTCCGTCACTTCTTTTTGCACCGGTATCCTCGTGGGCTACCGGATAACCAATATGTTGTCGTGGCATCATTTTCGTATTCGTCGCCGTGGCACCCCTTTCCTTTCCACCACGGTGACAAATGCTTCATAATGCTCTTGTCAACTTTTAATAAAAATGGCATAAACTTGCACATGTCATCCGCATCATGTTTATAACATTTACATGGTTAAAATTGTTGTTTGCATTAAATTGCTAAATGCACATGAGGATTTACCGGAATTGTTGTTTGATGTTTCCGGCCTCATTTAAAATGCCTAACTGTGTATTTTACTCATGTTTCACCTCTTGCCATGTTTAACAACATTTAATATTGTTGGGTACATAAATGAGAGAGAACTAAATAATTGATGTGGTGTTCCGTCAATATGCAAATCGTTGCATATTGAGCTCCACTTAACTTGTAGTTTTGTTTGTGCCCTTTGCCATGCCATGCCTCTTTAAAGCGGACATGCATCATACTTGGTTGTGCATCATGCCATGTTCATGTGATGGTTGTTTATTATGTTGTTTGCTTCTTTCCGGTGTTGCTTCTTCGGGTTAGTTCTGATAACGTCGCGTTTGTGAGGATCCGTTCGACTACGTCCGTTTGTCTTCTTCATGGACTCGTTCTTCTTCCTTGCAGGATTTCAGCCAAGATGACCATACCCTCGAAATAACTTCTATCTTTGCTTGCTAGATGCTCGCTCTTTTGCTATGCCTATGCTATGATACCTACCACTTGCTTATCATGCCTCCCATATTGTTGAGCCAAGCCTCTAACCCACCTTGTCCTAGCAAACCATTGTTTGGCTATGTTACCGCTTTGCTCAGCCCCTCTTATAGCGTTGTTAGTTGCAGGTGAAGATTGGAGCTTGTTCCATGTTTGGAACATGGATATTTTGTTGGGATATCACAATATCTCTTATTTAATTAATGCATCTATATACTTAGAAAAGGGTGGAAGGCTCGGCCTTATGCCTGGTGTTTTGTTCCACTCTTGCCGCCCTAGTTTCCGTCATATCGGTGTTATGTTCCCGGATTTTGCGTTCCTTACGCGGTTGGGTTATAATGGGAACCCCTTGACAGTTCGCCTTGAATAAAACTCCTCCAGCAAGGCCCAACATTGGTTTTACCATTCGCCACCTAGCCTTTTTTCCCTTGGGAGTCGCGCATCCCGAGGGTCATCTTTATTTTACCCCCCCGGGCCAGTGCTTCTCTAAGTGTTGGTCCAACCGAGCGATGTCCGGGGCTACCAGGGGCAACTCTGGGTGTGCCCTGAGAACGAGATATGCGCAGCTCCTATCGGGATTTGTTAGCACATCTAGGTGGCTTTGCTGGACTTGTTTTACCATTGTCGAGGATGTCTTGTAACTGGGATGCCGAGTCTAATCGGATTGTCTTGGGAGAAGGAATATCCTTCGTTGATCATGAGAGCTTGTGATGGGCTAAGTTGGGACACCCTTGCAGGGATTTGAACTTTCGAAAGCCGTGCCCGCGGTTACGGTGTTGGAGTTATGCTTGGCGTAAGTAGACTTGGATCACTTCTTGATCATAGTTTATCGACCATGCTTTTGCCTTCTCTTCTCGCTCTCATTTGCGTATGTTAGCCACTATATATGTTAGTCGCTTGCTGCAGCTCCACATCATACCTTTACCTTACCCATAAGCTTAAATAGTCTTGATCACGAGGGTGTGAGATTGCTGAGTCCCCGTGACTCATAGATACTTCCAAAACCAGTTTGCAGGTGCCGATGTTACCGAGCAGGTGACGCAATCAAGCTCAAGGAGGAGCTCAATGAAGATCTTGTCCTTTGTGTTGTTTTGTTCTAGTTGATCAGTAGTGGAGCCCAGTTGGGACGATCGGGGATCTGTGTAGCATTTGGGGTAGTCTTCTTTTATTTTGGTTCCGTAGTCGGACCTTGATTGTGTCTGGATGATGTAATGCTTTATTCATGTATTGAGTGAAGTGGCGATTGTAAGCCAACTATGTATCTCTTTCCCTTATGTATTACATGGGTTGTGTGAAGATTACCTCTCTTGCGACATTTCTTTCAATGCGGTTATGCCTCTAAGTCATGCTTCGACACGTGGGAGATATAGCCGCATCGAGGGCGTTACATCTTGCCTCTCCTCCTTTTGCTTATATCGACACCTCCTCGATCTTTGATCACTTCATCCACACAAAACTCAACAGAAAGCTCCGTAAGATCCGTTAGTATAATAAAGCAAATCACTACTCTAAGTACTATTGGAAACCAATTCATATTTTGTTTTTGCATTGTAGTTATGTAATATAACTTTTTTATGGCTTATTCCACTGATAGAATCAATAGTTTCATCAAAACAAGCAAAACAATGCATCAAAAACAAAAACTGTCTTAAACAGGACAGTCTGTAGTAATCTGAAGATTCACCATACTTATGGTACTCCAAAAATTCTGAAAAATTAGGACAAAATAAACAATTTGTATAGCAAGACTGTGCAGAAAATTTCAGAAATTTTTGACGTTCCATTAAAAAATGTAAAATCGTGCACTACAGCCAAAGTTTCTATTTTTGCACCGCACATACCAACAAGCAATCTACTCATCCTAAAGGCAAATCTTAGCACATTATTTTTATAATACAATGGAATTGTACAAGGGGTTAATTATTTTTGTGAGAATCTTCATGAAAAATTCTACATTGTTTCCGTGAGCATGAACACAAGTGTTCAAGGTCGACCCTCACTTCTCCAATGCATCACCTTTCAATCGCTTCTCTTTTTGAAGAAGCCCTCTATATATTTTTTGTTTTAAAACATTATAAAAGCACTCAACAGAAAGAAATGTCTCCCTAACACTTTTGGGTTGTCTCCCTGGCAGCGCTTTCTCTAAATCCATTAAGTTAGGCATAAAGTGCTCAAATAATGGATCCACCCGGATCCCAAGGTATATCAAAGCCAATTTTAATTAACAATGATTTGACATTTAGTAATGAGCACAAAGCAACATATATCATGCAATGACGAAGTCTAACTCTCTTCCTATGCATCGGCATGTCATACAAGAACAATTCATGCACATCAAGTAAAGGCCAATACATAGCATAAGAAGTTTCTTGCAATTCTTTTGTGTTGGAAACATAGAGAGGTGGAGATGTAGTTCCTCTCTCATAATAATTGCAAGTAGGAGCAGCAAGCACATGCATATTATATTCATCAAAATCATCATGTGTAGTGGTAAAAGGCAACCCATCAATGTAATCCTTAATAAGTGAAAACTTCTCAGATATAGTGTAGTTTGGAGAATTCAAAAAGATAATAGGACTATCATGATTGGGTGCAATAGCAACAATGTCATTCTTAACATAAGGAACTATAGCAAGTTCATCTCCATAAATATAATTCATATTGGCATCATGGCCACAAACATAGCAATCATCAAGTTCATCGAAAAGGGATATTTCAAAAGAATCAAGGGGATCATAGAAATTATCATAGCTTTCATCCTTCGGTAAGCATGAATGGACATTAAATAATGTATGAGTTGGAGGGTTACTCTCATTAGAAGGTGGGCACGGGTAGCTAATCCTCTCTTCCTCTTTTTGTTCTTCACTCTCTTCATCATCTTCTTCATCCAACGAGCTCACCGTTTCATCAATTTCTTCTTCCATAGACTCCTGCAAAATATGAGTCTCTTCTCGAACATCGGAGATTTTCTCAATAAATTCATCAATATCGGAATTATATTTATAATTATCATAACAATATTTAAGGATGGCAAAATTTTCAGGTCTATAAACATCATCATCGAAAGCTTCATACTTTAAAAACAAAGATTCAATTTCATAAGCACCCTTAAAAGCAACAAATTCTTCTATTCGTTCCACATCATAATAATCATATCTACCATTGGCATAAAAAGCCAAGGTTTCATTATCATTAAATTTGCATGAAAAGGGAAGGTGTGGAGCGTTCATCCTAGAGCAACAAGTATAATTATATCTCTGGCATAAATTCCAAGCATATCAATGCAACATATCAATTTGATCCCATAAAAGTTTTCCTTTTTGAGTCAAGCGATAATCCCTAAAGTATTCACATTGATCCAACGTTACTCCCATTATCAAGTTGAATGGGGTTTTCTCAGGATTATCAAAGTAGTGGATAATATTTTTCACATAATGAGCATCGAGGGTTTAAGAGGTTCCCCATCTCCATGAGTAGCAAGTACCACCAATGTTTTTGGTGTTTCCTGTTCCATATCCATAACTAAAGATAGAGAACAACTTAGAACGGGAAAAAACTACTTACTGATAAAGCATACAAGCACACACGAGAATACTCACCCACCCTATCGCTCCCCGGCAAGTAGCCAGAAAATGGTCTTGATAACCCACAAGTATAGGGGATCGTTTGTAGACTTATTCGATAAATAAGAGTGTCGAACCCAACGAGGAGCTAAAGGTAGAACAAATATTCCCTCAAGTTCTATCGACCACCAATACAACTCTACGCACACTTAACATTTGCTTTACCTAAAGCAAGTATGAAACTATTTTGCAAGAATAAAACTACGAGTACTTTGCAGGAATAAAACTACGAATAAATTGGAAGATAATAGAAGTGGATAGCCTTTGTCAACAAGAAAGTCATTTATCCCTAGGCAATCGATAACAAGTACCGGTAATCATTCTTGCAATTCTATATGAGGGAAAGGCATGAGCTAACATACTTTCTCTACTTGGATCATATGCACTTATGATTAGAACTCTAGCAAGCATCCACAACTACTAAAGATCATTAAGGTCATGAAACCCAACCATAGCATTAAGTATCAAGTCCTCTTTATCCCATACGCAACAACCCACCTACTCGGGTTTAAGCTTTTGTCACTCTCGCAACCCACCATAAGCAAATCATGAACGTATTGCAACACCCTACAGCGGGGATCCCCCACGTTTGCGCGAGGCGGAGGGCACCGTAGGACTGCACCATAAATAAAATATACAATCATACCAACCAAGATCACGATTAACCCACAAGACAAAACGGATCTACTCAAACATCATAGGATAGCTAAATATCATTGGGAAATAATATATGGAGTTGAGCATCATGTTTAAGTAGAGATTACAGCGGGGAGAAGGGGTGTTACACTGCTGGATAGAGGGGGAGAAAGTTGGTGTTGACGGTAGCAATATTTTTGATGTAGATCGTCGTCACGATCCTAGCCCCGACGACACTCCGGCGCCACCAAGATAGAGGGGGGAGAGCCCCCCTCATTCTTCTTCTTCCTTGGCCTCCCCCTAGATGGGAGTAGAGTTCCCCCTCTGGTCCATGGCCTCCTTGGTGGTGGTGTTGGGAAACGTAGCATGCAATTTCAAAAAAATCCTACGCTCACACAAAATCTATCTAGGAGATGCATAGAAACGAGAGGGGGAGAGTGTGTGCACGTACCCTCATAGACTGCTACCTCTTGAGCATGCGTTGATTTTCCCTTTAAGAGGAAAGGGTGATGCAGCAAAGTAGCGTAAGTATTTCCCTCAGTTTTGAGAACCAAGGTATTAATCCAGTAGGAGACAACGCACAAGTCACCTAGTACCTGCACAAACAATCAAGAACCTTGCAACCAACGCGATAAAGGGGTTGTCAATCCCTTCACGATCACTCGCAAAAGTGACATCTGATAAAGATAGTAAAATAAATATTTTTGGTATTTTTGTTGTATAGATTAGAAAGTAAAGATTGCAAAATAGTAAATGAGATGCGATGTAAATAAAAGAGATGCAATATGATAATAAAGAGACCCGGGGGCCATAGGTTTCACTAGTGGCTTCTCTCAAGATAGCATGTATTACGGTGGGTGAACAAATTACTGCTGAGCAATTGATAGAAAAGCGCATAGTTATGAGAATATCTAAGGCAATGATCATGAATATAGGCATCACGTCCGTGTCAAGTAGATCGAAATGATTCTGCTTCTACTACTATTACTCCACACATCGACCGCTATCCAGCATGCATCTAGTGTATTAAGTTCATAAGAACAGAATAACGCATTAAGCAAGATGACATGATGTAGAGGGATATACTCAAGCAATATGATATAAACCCCATATTTTTATCCTTGATGGCAACAATACAATATGTGCCTTGCTGCCCCTACTGTCACTGGGAAAGGACACCGCAAGATTGAACCCAAAGCTAAGCACTTCTCCCATTGCAAGAAAGATCAATCTAGTAGGCCAAACTAAACCGATAATTCGAAGAGACTTGCAAAGATATCAAATCATGCATATAAGAATTCAGAGAAGAACCAAATAATATTCATAGATAATCTTGTTCATAAACCCACAATTCATTGGATCTCGGCAAACACACCGCAAAAGAGTATTACATCGAATAGATCTCCAAGAACATTGAGGAGAACTTTGTATTGAGAATCAAAGAGAGAGAATAAGCCATCTAGTTAATAACTATGGACCCGAAGGTCTGTGGTAAACTACTCACGCTTCATCAGAGGGGCTATGGTGTTGATGTAGAAGCCCTCCGTGATCGATTCCCCTTCCGGCAGATCACCGGATGTGGCCCCAAGATGGGATCTCACGGGTACAGAAGGTTGCGGCGGTGGAAAAGTGATTTCGTGGCTCTCTGCAATCGATCTAGGGTATAAGAGTATATATAGGCGAAAGAAGTACGTCGGTGGAGCTACGAGGGGCCTACGAGGATGGGGGCGCCTCTACCCCCCTAGGCACGCCCTCCTGCCTCGTGGCCGCCTCGTGGCATTCCATACTTCAACTCCAAGTCTCCTGGTTTCTTTCGGTCCAAGAAAGATCGCCGCGAAGGTTTCATTCCGTTTGGTATTCCTTTTCTCCGAAACTCTAAAATAGGAAAAAAACATAAACTGGCACTAGGCCTCCGGTTAATAGGTTAGTCCCAAAAATAATATAGAAGAGCATATTAAAGCCCATTAAACATTCAAAACAGATAATACAATAGCATGGAACAATAAAAAATTATAGATATGTTGGAGACATATCAAGCATCCCCAAGCTTAATTCCTGCTCGTCCTCGAGTAGGTAAATGATAAAAACAAATTTTTTGATGTGGAATGCTACCTAACATAATTATCAATGTAATTTTCTTTATTGTGGCATGAATGTTCAGATCCGAAAGATTCAAAACAAAAGTTTAATATTGACATAAAAATAATAATATTTCAAGCATACTAACAAAGTAATCATGTCTTCTCAAAATAACATGGCCAAAGAAAGTTATCCCTACAAAATCATATAGTCAGGCTATGCTCTATCTTCATCACACAAAATATTTAAATCATGCACAACACCGATGACAAGCCAAGCAATTGTTTCATACTTTTGATGTTCTCAAACGTTTTCAATCCTCACGCAATACATGAGCGTGAGCCATGGACATAGGTGGAATAGAATGGTGGTTTGGGAGAAGACAAAAAGGAGAAGATAGTATCACATCAACTAGGCGTATCAATGGGCTATGGAGATGCCCATCAATAGATATCAATGTGAGTGAGTAGGGATTGCCATGCAACGGATGCACTAGAGCTATAAGTGTATGAAAGCTCAAAAAGAAACTAAGTGGGTGTGCATCCAACTTGCTTGCTCACGAAGACCTATGACATTTTGAGGAAGTCCATCATTGGAATATACAAGCCAAGTTCTATAATGAAAAATTCCCACTAGTATATGAAAGTGACAAAATAGGAGACTCTCTATCATGAAGATCATGGTGCTACTTTGAAGCACAAGTGTGGGAAAAGATAGTAGCATTGTCCCTTCTCTCTTTTTCTCCCATTTTTTTATTTGGGCCTTTTCTCTTTTATGGCCTCTTTTTTCTCTTTCTTTTTTCTTTTTCGTCCAGAGTCTCATCCCGACTTGTGGGGGAATCATAGTCTCCATCATCCTTTCCTCACTGGGACAATGCTCTAATAATGATGGTCATCACACTTTTATTTACTTACAACTCAAAAATTACAACTCGATACTTAGAACAAAATATGACTCTATGTGAATGCCTCCGGCGGTGTGCCGGGATGCATGTGAAATGAATCAAGAGTGACATGTATGAAAAATTATGAACGGTGGCTTTGCCACAAATACGATGTCAACTACATGATCATGCAAAGCAATATGACAATGATGGAGCGTGTCATAATAAACGGAATGGTGGAAAGTTGCATGGCAATATATCTCGGAATGGCTATGGAAATGCCATAATAGGTAGGTATGGTGGCTGTTTTGAGGAAAGTAAATGGTGGGTTTATGGTACCGATGAAAGTTGTGTGGTACTAGAGAGGCTAGCAACGGTGGAAGGGTGAGAGTGCATATAATCCATGGACTCAACATTAGTCATAAAGAACTCACATACTTATTGCAAAAATCTATTAGTTATCAAAACTAAGTACTACACGCATGCTCCTAGGGGGATAGATTGGTAGTAAAAGGTCATTGCTCATCCCTGACCGCCACTCATAAGGAAGACAATCAAAAAATAAATCATGCTCCGACTTCATCACATAACGGTTCACCATACATGCATGCTACGGGAATCACAAACTTTAACACAAGTATCTCTCAAATTCACAACTACTCAACTAGAATGACTCTAATATCACCATCTTCATATCTCAAAACAATCATAAGGAATCAAACTTCTCATAGTATCCAATGCACTTTATATGAAAGTTTTTTATTATACCCATCTTGGATGCCCTATCATATTAGGACTAATTTTATAGCCAAAGAAAATTACCATGCTGTTCTAAAAGACTCTCAAAATAATATAAGTGAAGCATGAGAGATCGATAATTTCTATAAAATAGAACCACCACCGTGCTCTAAAAAGATATAAGTGAAGCACTAGAGCAAAATTATCAAGCTCAAAAGATATGAGTGAAGCACATAGAGTATTCTAATAAATTCCGATTCATGCGTGTCTCTCCCAAAAGGTGTGTACAGCAAGGATGATTGTGGTAAACTAAAAAGCAAAGACTCAAATCATACAAGACGCTCCAAGCAAAACACATATCATTTGGTGAATAAAAATATAGCCTCAAGTAAAGTTACCGATGACGAAGACGAAAGAGGGGATGCCTTCCGGGGCATCCCCAAGATTAGGCTTTTGGTTGTCCTTGAATTTACCTTGGGGTGCCTTGGGAATCCCCAAGATTAGGCTATTTCCACTCCTTATTCCAAAATCCATCAAACCTTTACCCAAAAACTTGAAAACTTCACAACACAAAACTTCAACAGAAAATCTCATGAGCTCCGTTAGTATAAGAAAATAAACCACCACTTTAAGGTACTATAATGAACTCATTTTTTATTTATATTGGTGTTAAACCTACTGTATTCCAACTTCTCTATGGTTCATACCCCCCGATACTAGCCATAGATTCATCAAAATAAGCAAACAACACACGAAAAACAGAATCTGTCAAAAATAGAACAGTCTGTAACAATCTGGAGGTTCCGAATACTTCTGTAACTCCAAAAATTCTGAAAAATTTGGATTACTAGTATAATTTTTATATTGATCTACTAAAAGTGGATTGGGTATTTTATCGCTCTCTAGTAAAAAATGAAAATTATTTTTGTGAGCACATACTTTCTATTTTTATCAGCAAGATCAAACAACAATCACCCAAGAAGATCCTAAAGGCTTTAGTTGGCACAAACACTAATTAAGACATAAAAAACACAATCATAACAGAAGCTATATGAATTATTTATTACTAAACAATAAAAAAATAAAATTGGGTTGCCTCCCAACAAGCGCTACCGTTTAACGCCCCTAGCTAGGCATAAAAATAAGAATAGATCTAGGTATTGCCATCTTCTCCCTTTTTGTGATAAAGAGAGAATTTCTTATCTAAAGCATTTATCTTTCTATTTTGTGAGAGTACGTGGCCATTAGTGGTATAAGAAATATTAAGCACACTACGAAAATTTGCATCTAAGCTAGCCTTCATATCTTTGATAATTTCATTCTAATAAAAACACAAACGAGAGGTGGATCCAACCTTTTCACTCATGGGGTGCCCAAATATAGCTTTCATCTTTTCATAGGTATCGATGGCATCCCCCTCAAGAAAACCTTCTTCAAAAATAGAATCCAAGACTTGCTTGAAAGAAGAAGGTAATCCAACATATTTTTTTAAGTAAATCTCAATTTGATATTGGGGCACATAGCTGGCTCGGATCCTTAATAGCCTATCCCAAGCATCTTTCAAAGATTCATCAAGAAAATAACGAAAAATTCCAGGATCATCTTCATCAAAATTATTCAAACTCTTATCGATAATCCTGGTAGGTCTTTCCATAACATCATCATTTATGAGCTTAGAAAGGATAGAGAGACTATCCAAAGTATTAAAACCCGGGAGAAAACCCTTAGTCCCATTTGGTTCGGCCATGGCGATAGAAAGGCAAAGTGTCGGAGTAATTGGACACGGATACCCCGAAGACGGCGAGACAAGAATTCAAGATATCGGGGCTAGTAAAGCCCCTTAGTCCAACTACCTGGCCGACGGCTGACTGCTGGCTGCCGACTCCTCCGCCAGGCCGACTTGTGGCTGCCGACTCCTCCACCAGGCCGACTGGTGGCTGCCGACTCCTCCACCAGGACGACTGCTGGCTGCCGACTCCTCGACCAGGCCGACTGCTGGCTGCCGACTCCTCCACTAGGCCGACTGCTAGCTGCCGACTCCTCCACCAGGCCGACTGCCCGAAGTCAACTGCAGCCGGACGCGACCCCGACGTGACGACCGTACCCGGCACTATTCACGTGACACCCCAGCCATCATGTACAGTGTCCCTTGTCCCTGGGCACTACTTATGAAGTGACCCAGGGGACAAGGATGACACCCCACCATGCCACTAGCTAGCTAGCTACCATGCCTACATGGCTTACATGCTAAGCTAGCTCCCACTATATATAGCTAGCCATCCACCCATCCTCACACACGTATGAGCACACACTCATTCGACCACTAGAGCATGCTTGCTCATCCCGGCCACAGATACATACATGAGGCTAGTAGCATATAGCACTCATCTAGATATAGCTCCAGGAGCACTCTGTACTACAGATATACCACATATACTCAGACATGCAGGAGTAGGGGTGTTATCTCTCCGGAGAGCCCCGAACCTGGGTAAACTACCGCGTGCTATTCGCATACCTGCTCCCGGGCCCATCAGCAGTAGTCTTGCCCTCACACAAAGCCATCTTGTGGCATATGTCGTCTTGCACCCCTCCCGTGAGAATACCACGACACAAAGGTTTTCGAAAATCATTTTAGAAGTGGGGAAGAGGAAAACGAGAGGCGAATGTCAAATAATGTGATGCCAGGGAGAAGAGTTTATGATGGGTACTTGGTATGTCTTGACTTGGCGTAGATCTCCCCGGCAACGGCGCCAGAAATCCTTCTTGCTAACTCTTGAGCATGTGTTGGTTTTCCCTTGAAGAGGAAAGGGTGATGCAGCAAAGTAGCGTAAGTATTTCCCTTAGTTTTGAGAACCAAGGTATCAATCCATTAGGAGACAACGCACAAGTCACCTAGTACCTGCACAAACAATCAAGAACCTTGCAACCAATGCAATAAAGGGGTTGTCAATCTAAGGGAGTCCTGGACTAAGGGGTCCTTGGGCGTCCGGCCTGTTGGACATGGGCCGGATTGTTGGGCCATGAAGATACAAGACTAAAGATTCTCTCACCCGTGTCCGGA
Source organism: Triticum urartu (assembly GCF_056163025.1). NCBI lineage: Eukaryota > Viridiplantae > Streptophyta > Magnoliopsida > Poales > Poaceae > Triticum > Triticum urartu. Next base: position 565,785,904 of record NC_141875.1, read on the forward strand.
TGGGGCTCTCCTTGGCGTGGATGGCAAGCTTGGCGTTCGGATATGAAGATTCCTTTCTCTGTAACCGACTTTGTACAACCCTAGTCCCCTCTGGTGTCTATATAAACTGGAGGGTTTAGTCCGTAGAGGCGATCACAATGATAATCATATAGGCTAGACTTCTAGGGTTTTAGCCATTACGATCTCGTGGTAGATCAACTCTTGTAACCCCCATACTCGTCAATATTAATCAAGCAGGACGTAGGGTATTACCTCCATCAATACAGCCCGAACCTGGGTAAAACTTCGTGTCCCTTGTCTCCTGTTAGCATCAACCTCAGACGCACAATTTGGGACCCCCTACCAGAGATCTGCCGGTTTTGACACCGACATTGGTGCTTTCATTGAGAGTTCCACTATGTCGCCGCCAGAAGGTTCGATGGCTTCATCCATCATCTGCAGCGATGCTACCCTAGGGGAGGTTTTTCTCCCCGGCCAGATCGTCGTATTCGGTGGCTTCACACTGCGGGCCAACTCGCTTGGCCATCTGGAGCAGATCGACACCTACGCCCCAGGTCACCAGATTAGTTTTGGGAACCTGGATTATGTCGCTGATATCCGAGGAGACGTGATCTTCCAAGGATTCATGACTGAAAGGATCGATATAGTTGACTAGAGGGGGGGGGTGAATAGGCAACTAACAAATTTTAGCTTTTCTTTACCAATTTAAACTTTGCATCAAAGTAGGTTATCTAGATATGCAACAAGGTGAGCAACCTATATGATGCAACAACAAAAAGTACACAAGCAAACTAAAGATACAACACAAAAGCTTGCACAAGTAAAGGCACGAGATAACCAAGAGTGGAGCCGGTGAAGACGAGGATGTGTTACCAAAGTTCCTTCCTTTTGAAGGGAAGTACGTTTCCGTTGGAGCGGTGTGGAGGCACAATGCTCCCCAAGAAGCCACTACGGCCACCGTATTCTCCTCACACCCTCACACGATGCGAGATGTCGTGATTCCACTATTGGTGCCCTTGGAGGCGGCAACCGGTCCTTTACAAACAAGGTTGGGGCTCTCTCCACAACCGAATTGGAGGCTCCCAACGAAACCATGGAGCTTCACCACAATGGAATATGGCTCCGAGGTGACCTCAATCGTCTAGGGTTCTCAAGCACCCAAGAGTAACAAGATCCGCAAGGGATGAGTGGGGGGAATCAAATTTCTCTTGGTGGAAGTGTAGATCTGGGCCTTCTCAACCAATCCCTAGAAAATCAACAAGTTTGATTGGGTAGGGAGAGAAATCGGGCGAAAATGAGCTTTGGAGGAACAATGGAGCTTGGGGAAAAGAGGTAAGTCAACTTGGAGAAGAAGACCTCCTTTTATAAGTGGGGAAGACAATCCAACCATTACCCTTGCTCAGCCCCGCACAGGGTGGTACTACCGCAGGGGTGAGCGGTACTACCACAGTGGCCAGCGGTACTACCGTTCCACCTCGCGATACTGTCGTGCAGTAAGGCGCAGAGTAGGACCTGGTCCCAGGGCGGTACTACCGTGGAGGTAAGGGCGATACTACCGCCCACGAGTGGTACTTCCGCCCCTACTACCGCAGCTAGTGCCGCAAAACCCAACACGAGAGGAGAACCCTTGAATCGAGGCGGTAGGAGCGTGGAGCTGCAACACTACTACATCTGAGAGCTCCAAACGGTACTACCGCGCTGAGGAGCGGTACTGCCGCTTTGTAGCTCTCGAGCGGTACTACCGCTAGGACCAGACCAGAGGGAGAAGGCAGCGAGGAAGCCTGTAACGAAACAAAAAAGCTCAGAGGGTGCGCAAGGAATGTGTATGTGTTGATTCCACCCTAGCCTCACCAATGCGGGCCCCTCTTAATAGTACGGCTTTCCTATGACTCAAATCCATGGAAAAGAAACATAGACAACCGCCGTCTTCAAATAGTCTTCAAGGGGGACAGAAACCGCCTTGTGCCTAGTGATGAAACGTCTGAAATACTCAAGGCACACGATTAGTCCGCAAAAGCATTATCATCAATCACCAAAACACCTTAGGGATAAATATGCCCTTGCAATCTCCCCCTTTTTGGTGGATTGATGACAATACGGGATTTGCACAAAGGGGAAAATATAGGACATAAGCAACCCCCACATCTCTAAAATATAGACGGGCTCCCCCTAGATGTGTGCTATCTAGAAAAGTGCTTTGGACCGCATGGCGCACATGCTAGGATCAACACTCCCCCTATATTTTATTGACAATGCATATCTTGCAACAATAAGGCTAACACTAAGCAAGATAGTAAATATGAGCATAACATAACTAGCACAAGATAACATAAGCTCAGTAAGATGCGATAGAGTGCATATGTCTTACACCATATGATAGAAAAATCTCACGAGCAGAACCAAACCAACACAAGCAAGGTTCAACACGAGAAAAGAGTTTGCGAGAAAGACAGGCAAGGCAAACATGCCACACAAACACATGCTCGCAACTCGACAATGACAAATCCCTAAGCTCTCTCCCCCTTTGGCATCGAGAAACCAAAAATGCAAAGAGCGCTGCTAAGGCTCCAGGTGATAACAAACTAAGGGGCTCAATCATCACATCCTAGCGGGATCGTCTGCACTGCCATCCTTAGTCGGAAACTGCTTGGTGTCTGAATCGGTCCATGGACAGTGCTGCCGAATCCACTCCTCCTCATCAGTGATCTTGCCCTCAGAACCGCTGGCAATGGTCGCACCCAACTGACGCATGCGCTCCTTGTGATGACTCCTGGCCTGCTTCTCAGCCACATGAGTCATGTACTGACCGTGAGACTCCATGGAGAAGAGTTTCTTCATCTTGCGCTTGAGCTTCTTTGCCCAAGAGGGCTCTGCTCCAGATGGCTCATAGTCATCGTCATCATCAGCATCAGCATTGGTCTCCATGTCAGTAGCTCCAGGCGGAATGCCAGAACTCGGAGCTGTGGTGCCCCAATTCTGCTTCTTCCTCAGACGCTTGATCTCATGAGAAACTAGATCCCCAGTCTCCAGCACCACGTTAGGATACACATGCTCCTAGGCCTTCTCAATGAGCAACATGATAAACGGTCCATAGATAGGGCACTTGCGCTCAGAGATGGCAGAAACCAACTCAGACCACATGACATGAGAGATATCCAAAGAGTCTCCAGTGTTTTCTTCCTTCTCATGTTGACAGAAAAGAAGCATGTCCACAAGAAAAGAGTGTACCATATCCAAGTTGCCAATGCGAGGGAAGAGAGTCTCCCTGAAGATGCGATGGAGAATATCCAGAAATGCTGGCAGCTCATAGGTCTCCTTCTGATTCACCGGGTTAATCTTCAAGGTACATTATGGCCAGAGAGCTTGCTTGTGAGTGGAAGTTGCATTGCGATGATGGCGAAAGCCAACTGGGTTCTCAAGACCTTGATCCTCAACTTCAAGAAGCTCCATGAAGGCCTTCCACTTGACAGAAAGCATCCTGCCATTTGTCATCCAAGTCAGAGTCCTGTCCTCATATGTTCCAAGATGGACGGTGGCATAAAACCGAGCCACCAAATCTGCATCAAAGTCCTTGTTGAACTGCATGATCCTGAGGATGTTCAACCACTGGTAGAAAAAGGGCCTATAGTCCCGGTTCGTAAGGGCCTTTAGTCCCGGTTCCTGAACCGGGACTAAAGTGTCGGTACTAATGCCCCGACCCTTTAGTCCCGGTTCAATCCAGAACCGGGACTGATGGGCCTCCACGTGGGCAGTGCGCAGAGCCCAGTCAGGAGACCCTTTGGTCCCGGTTGGTGGCACCAACCGGGACCAATAGGCATCCACACGTCAGCATTTCTGTGGCTGGGGTTTTTGTTTTTCTTGAAAGGGGGGGTGGTTGGGGGTTTTGGGGGGTTAATTTAGGTGTTTCATATATTGTGTTAGCTAGCTATAATTAATAGATAGAAGTGTCCTCTCTTATGTCCGTGCTTGGTCGACGCTACGTACTATAGATACGTATAGAGAGGACTAGACACGCTGGCTAGCTAGTAAGCAAAGGAAGGAAACAGAAGATCGTCATGAACATATATGCATACAGAGAGAAGTGATATCGACCACCTCTCCTTCTCCGAGAGATTGGTCGAACAACAAGTTCTCGTATATCTATCTGACACTACCGGCTACATATATACAATAATTATCTCTTACAAATATAATCATACGGACTCAGGGTCCACATAGAATTCTCCGTCTTCAGGGATCACGCGGTCAAGAAAGAATGCCGCGAATTCCTCTTGAATTGCTCGCATGCGAGCTGGTGCTAGGAGTTCATCCCGCTTCCGAAACATCTAATTTGAAGAAGGGGGTCAATACATATATATATATATATATATAAATGAATGGAACTCAACACAAATGATGGTAATAAAATAAAATTGTGAATGTTGTTATTTACGTACTTCATATTGTTCGTTAGAGTACCCACCTCGCTCACAGGTCGTGTGGCGGATGGACTCGCAGATGTAGTATCCACAGAAATCATTCCCTTGTTCCTGCCACAACCACTTTACAAGAAATAGAGGTCAATCAAACTGATAAGCAAGAATGCTAAATGGTATTGATGAAACTAGCGCTTGAATCACTAGGAGATGCGCGGAACATGCTACTATAGTACTTACTTTCGGGTGTCTAAATTCCAGCTCCTTCGGCAGTCCCGGAACTGTTTTGGTGAATTTTCTCCAAACCCTGCCGGACAAAGAAAACAATTACTTGATATCAGGAAATGAACAAAGTTGCTGATATGGTGGATAATGATCGATTTAACTTACTTCTGGAGTATTTGAGTCATGTCTGCATAGTCCTGGGGATCTTTTCGTTTTGAGTCTAAGACGGTTACTAGTCCCTGCTCAAGCTTAATCTCTAGGAGAATATAGTGGAAACTGCACACCCATGCATAACTCATGAATTACATTACTATAACCTTGACTAATATATAAGGGAAACCAAATACGCACAAGACAGTAACACTCACCTGAAGTTGTAAGGAAAGAGTATTATATCTTTGTTTTGATTTATTACGAACAATCGTAGCAAGTTGGCCTCGGTAGCTGCGGCATGAAGTTTAACCTGAGTTGCATCTATGAGATATGTGTTAACGAACCCAATATCACCGACTTGTCTTTTCTTCAATTCGGCGATCTTCAATCTGCATAATATAGTGAGGATGATTATAAATACATGCAATGAAAGAGCTAAGCTATATAGAGAAACTTAATGACAGAAGTAGTACTACTTACAGACAGTAGCAGGCGACCGTTGTTTTATCGAGGGCCAATTGATTGAAAAACTGATAGAACTCCTCAAATGGAACAGGCAACAGATCAATTCCAACGAGGTCATGCTCCTTTTTAACTTTCACATACAAAGTACTCCTCCCCCAGAGTCTCTGCAGATTTTCAAGTACCAATCATGCAATCTTCGCATCATCGTTGATAGAGATCTTTCATCTTTGACGAGAGGCTTCCCGTACTCGTATCTTTGTATCTGCATGTCCATGGGTTCATAATGTACTTCGTCGGGCAGGTAATCTACAAGATTGCTATAACCGGGCACCATCCTCGGATCATTAGCGACGTTGTGGCTAGGCACCTTGAGCGGGGGGCACGATTGCTTCGCTTGTTCGCCGAGCTGGGCAATTTGTTTCCCAGCTCGTCGTTCTTTCAGCCTTTGATCACTGACAGTACTTCCCGACCGCTCCGCTTCGGCAAATTCCTTTCCAATAATGCGGTCATAGTTTCCTTTCGGCGGACCAGACTTCGGTGGTTTTGTCAGGGCAGCCAGAGTGCGCTTCACTTTCACCCGATCTACCTTCTCCTCCGGAGGTGGATGTTTCTTTGCTTTCACCCCTTCAAAGAATTTCTTCACTTCTTCTCGCGCGATCTCGGCGTTCTCCTCCTGGGTCCTCTCGTATGGTAACTTCTCTGGAGTCTTCAGAGAAGGACCGAATCTGTATGTCCTCCCACCTCTGGTTGTACTGCTAGACGCCGACCGAGCAGACGGAGCGGTTGTCTTCTTTACTTGCTTAAGAGGCGGAGGAGAAGGACTACGATGCGCCGGAGCAGCTGGAGCGGCGGCAGGTCTCTTCCGCCCTTGCTGACGAGGCGGAGAAGGAGGAGGCTGGCTGCTCGGGCGCGTCGGCGCAGGCGGAGAAGGAGGCGGAGTGCCGCCACGCGCCGGAGAAGGAGCCGGCCGAGGGCCTTGATCATCACTCGCCGGAGGAGGAGGCGGTGGAGGCGGAGTGCCCTGACTCGCCGGAGGAGGAGGAGGAGGCGGTGGCGTCCAGTTCGGAAGGTTGATGAGCTCGTTCCGCCATAGGCATGGAGTCTTCAGAGCAGACCCCAGCCGAGTCTCCCCTTCACCGGTAGGGTGGTCAAGCTGGAGGTCCTCAAATCCCTCCGTTATCTCATCCACCATCACCCTAGCATATCCTTCTGGAATCGGCCGGCAGTGAAAAGTTGCGCCGGGTTCAGTAGGATAAACAGAGCCAACAGCCGCCTTGACCTTCAAATTCATCCATTGCGTCATAAGGTGGCAATTTTGAGACTCCGTTATAGCATCCACGGGATAGCTGGCAGGAGCCGTCAAGGCATGCTCCGGCTGAAGCAGCTCGGTGGAAGCCACGCTGCTTCTGCGCTGAGATGGCGGGGTAGCTTCGGGGGAGGCTTCGGCAGTACGTTTGCTGCGATTTACTTCTCGTTCCTCTATCGCGTCTACCCTTGCTTGCAGCACCTGTATTTGGGTCTGCTGCACTTTTTTCCTCCTCTCATGGGATTTGTAACCGCCTGCGTCCGGAAACCCAACCTTCCACGGAATGGAGCCTGGCGTGCCTCGTGTCCGTCCAGGGTGCTCAGGATTCCCGAGGGCCATTGTGAGCTCGTCGTTCTCTCTGTCTGGAAAGAACGTCCCTTCCTGCGCTGCTTCGATATACTGCTTAAGCTTACTGACTGGTATGTCCATTTGATCATTCGTCCAAATGCACTTCCCTGTTACAGGGTCCAGGGTTCCGCCAGCCCCGAAGAACCAAGTCCGGCAACGGTCTGGCCAGTTAATTGTCTCTGGTTCGATCCCTTTATGAACCAGATCATTCTCAGTCTTGGACCACTTAGGCCGGGCTACGAGGTAGCCACCTGACCCCGTGCGATGGTGAAGCTTCTTCTTTGCAGCATTTTGCTTGTTTGTCGCTGACATCTTCTTACTCTTTTCTAATGTCTTGTGGGCCACAAATGCGGGCCAGTGATCTTTGATCTTCTCATATCTGCCCTTGAATTCTGGTGTCTCATTATTTTCGACAAACTTATTCAGCTCTTTCTTCCACCTCCTGAATAGTTCTGCCATCCTCTTCAGAGCAAAAGACTTGATTAATTTCTCTTTAACTGGGTTCTCTGGATTATCCTCAGGCGGTAGGGTGAAATTTGACTTCAGCTCAGTCCAAAGATCATTTTTCTGCATATCATTGACATAAGACACCTCAGGGTCTTTTGTAGCCGGCTTAAACCATTGCTGGATGCTTATCGGGATCTTGTCCCTAACCAGAACCCCGCACTGAGCAACAAATGCGCTCTTTGTCTGGAGGGGTTCAATAGGTTGGCCGTCGGGCACGATTGCTATGATCTCAAACTTTTCATCCGAGCTCAACTTTTTCTTCGGGCCTCGTCTCTTTACCGAAGTTGTGCTCGATCCGGAGGGCTAGAAAAAAGAACAAAGACTTAATTAATATGTGTACATACCAAAACAATGAATGCATCAATCAGCTAGTCAGCATAGGCTTAACTAATATATATACCTGGCCGAACTCGGTTCGGTCACCGGAGCCGTCATCATGGTCTCCTTCTTGCACCGGCATTGGGTCACTGGAGCCGTCCTCATGTTCTTCTTCTTGCACTGGCATTAGGTCACCGTAGCCAGCTTGTTCACCCTCTCCTTCCAGACCATCGGTTTTGTTGAGAAACAGCGAGATGGCATCACTTCCTTCTGCGATTATGTCCCTCAACAACGCTTCTTTTGTTGCTTCGTCTAGGGCGGTGTCCATAGTTTCTACAAATATTTACAACATGGCAATTATTATTCAAACATGACAGATGGATATATTAGTGCCAAACGTAGAACTAGCTACCTAATCATAGTAAGCTATCGGGAGGGGGTATATATCGATGTCCCTCGACGACCCTCGTTCCCGATAAAAAAAAGAGGAAGAAGAAAAAAAGGAGAAGAAAGAATAGAGGAGAAGAACCCTCGACCCCTCAAACCCTCGACGACCCTGGAACCCTCGACCCCTAGACGACCCTCTTCTTCCTCTCATGTTCGAGAGGATCGCCGAGGGGTCGGGAGGTTGCCTAGTGTCAAAGGATTCAACAAAACCATGTCTTCATCATTAGGCGAAAGTAACATGTGCATGATGGTACGAAGCTCTTCAAAGTTGTTCTGGAACGGAGTCCCAGATAGGATAATTTGCTTTTTGGTACAAAGTTCAGAAAGAGCCTTCCGAATATCGCTATTTGGAAGGCCTTTGCTGAATTCGTACCAAAAGGCGGATTATTCTATCCGGGACTCCATTCCAGAACAACTTTGCAGAACTTCGTACCAACATGCCCTGGTTACTTCCGCTAATGATGAAGGCATGGATTTCTTCAATACTTTGACACTAGGAAACCTCTCTCGACCCCTCGAACCCTCGACGACCCTTGAACCCTCGACCCCTAGACGACCCTCTTCTTCCTCTCATGTTCGAGAGGATCGCCGAGGGGTCGGGAGGTTGCCTAGTGTCAAAGGATTCAACAAAACCATGTCTTCATCATTAGGTGAAAGTAACATGTGCATGATGGTATGAAGCTCTTCAAAGTTGTTTTGGAACGGAGTCCCAGATAGGTTAATTCGCTTTTTGGTACAAAGTTCAGAAAGAGCCTTCCGAATATCGCTATTTGGAAGGCCTTTGCTGAATTCGTACCAAAAGGCGGATTATTCTATCCGGGACTCCATTCCAGAACAACTTTGCAGAACTTCGTACCAACATGCCCTGGTTACTTCCGGCTAATGATGAAGGCATGGATTTCTTCAATACTTTGACACTAGAAACCTCTCTCGACCCCTCGAACCCTCGACGACCCTGGAACCCTCGACCCCTAGACGACCCTCTTCTTCCTCTCATGTTCGAGAGGATCGCCGAGGGGTCGGGAGGTTGCCTAGTGTCAAAGGATTCAACAAAACCATGTCTTCATCATTAGGCGAAAGTAACATGTGCATGATGGTACGAAGCTCTTCAAACTTGTTCTGGAACGGAGTCCTAGATAGGATAATTCACTTTTTGGTACAAAGTTCAGCAAGAGCCTTCCGAATATCGCTATTTGGAAGGCCTTTGCTGAATTCGTACCAAAAGGCGGATTATTCTATCCGGGACTCCATTCCAGAACAACTTTGCAGAACTTCGTACCAACATGCCCTGGTTACTTCCGGCTAATGATGAAGGCATGGATTTCTTCAATACTTTGACACTAGGAAACCTCTCTCGACCCCTCGGCGATCCTCGACCCCTCGAACCCTCGATGACCCTGGAACCCTCGACCCTATAGGAAAAAAAAGAAGAAAAAAAAGAGGAGAAGAAGAAAGGAATAGTGGAGAAGAAGAGAAAATAGAATATATTCTATTTTCTCTTCTTCTCCACTATTCCTTTCTTCTTCTCCTCTTCTTTTTCTTCTTTTTTCTTCTTCTTATTTATTTCTCCTCTTCTTTTCGGTAGAGGAAACCCTAAATAGCTAGCAAGTATCGTGGGTGTGAGATACATGTGGCCTTCGGTGTCATACACTACATCCACGTCCCACAAGTGACGTGGGCGTCGAAGCCCGCGCCACTTGTGGGATGTGGATGTAGTGTCCGACACCGACGGTACATGTATCTCACACCGACGATACTTTCTATTTAGGGTTTCTCCTCTACCGCTCGGCGACCCTCTCGATGACCCTCGTTCCCGATAAAATAAAGAGGAAGAAGAAGAAGAAAAAAGAAGAGAAGAAAGAATAGAGGATAAGACTTCCTCTTCTTCCTCTCCTCTTCTTCTCCCTCTTCTTCCCCTTCTTCCTCGCCTCTCTCATGAATGTCCGACGTTCTCGACCCCCCCCACGTGTCGAAGAAAAAAAAGAAGAAAAAAATAGGAGAAGAAGAAAGGAATAGAGGAGAAGAAGAGAAAATAGAATATATATTCTATTTTCTCTTCTTCTCCTCTATTCCTTTCTTCTTCTCCTCTTCCTTTTCTTCTTTTTTCTTCTTCTTATTTATTTCTCCTCGTCTTCCTCTCCCCTCTCGGCGACCCTAGACCCCCTCTCGACCCTCGACCCCTAGGCGACCGTCGACCCCTCTCTTTTTTTTCTCCTCTTCTTTTTTATCCTCTTCTTCCTCTACCGTTCAGCGACCCTCGACGACCCTCGTTCCCGATAAAAAAAAGAGGAAGAAGAAGAAAAAAAAGAGGAGAAGAAAGAATAGAGGAGAAGACTCCTCTATTCTTTCTTCTCCTCTTTTTTCTTTTCTTATTCCTCTTCTTTTTTTATCCTCTTCCTCCTCTCATGTTCGATGACCCTCGACCCCTTGGCGACCCTAGACCCCCTCTCGACCCCCTCTCGACCCCCTCTTCTTCCCCTTCTTCCCCGCCTCTCTCATGAATGTCCGACGTCCCCCCTCCCCCCCCCCTCATCATCATCTATCATCCCCCCTCTCATGTTCGAACTTTTCTGAACATATATAGCCACACATACACATAGCCACATACACATACATAGCCACACATACATATAGAACTTTTCTGAACATATATATATATATAGCCACATTCATATAAACTTTTCTGAACATATATAGATGATTTCTAAAAATGTAACTTTTGCATATATGAACAGGAGAGCAGCGGCGGCAATGGGTGGCATCGTCGGCGACGGGGATGGGAAAGGGGGGAGCTCACTGGGGGAGGGCGGCGACGGGGAGAGGAGGCCAGCGACGGGAAGGAGGACGGCGGGCTCGGGGACGGCGTGCGCGGGGCTCGGGGACGACGGGCTCAGGGTGGCACACGGCGACGGGGACGGCCGCGGGCTCGGGGCGGCACACGGCGACGGGGACGACGGGCTCGGGGTGGCACACGGCGACGGGGACGGCCGCGGGCTCGGGGCGGCACACGGCGACGGGGATGATCGAGGAGGCGGGGCTCGGGGCAGGGCGCGCAGACGGCAGCGAGCTCGGGGCAGGGCGGCCGGCGACGGGCAGGAGGGCGCGACGACGACGACAGCGACAGGGCGCGGCGACGGCGATGGGGCAGGGCGCAGCGACGGCAACGGGGCAGGGCGCGGCAACGGCGACGAGGAGGACGAGCAGCCTAGTGGCGTCGGCGATGGGGAATGGAGCAGTTGGCGAAAATTTCCAAAGTGTGGGCTTATATAGCAGAGCCTTTAGTCCCGGTTCGTGGCAGCAACCGGGACCAAAGGTGGGCATTAGTCCCGGTTGGTGCCACCAACCGGGACCAAAGGCCAATTTTCAGCAGCCTTTGGTCCCGGTTGGTGGCACCAACCGGGACTAAAGGGGGGCATTGGTCACGGTTGGTGCCACGAACCGTGACCAATGCCACCTTTAGTCCCGGTTGGTGCCACCAACCGGGACCAATGGCCTTGTGCTGCCCCGCGCCCAAAAGTTTAGTCCCACATCGCTAGCTGAAGGGCGCCGGCACTGGTTTATAAGAGCTGGTGTGCCTCCCCATTCGAGCTCCTCTCTAATGCAGGCTTTCGGGCCTAAACTTGCTACTGCCTGTGGGCCTATTGGGCCTTCTGCGGGCCTGAATCCTGGCCCATGTAGGGTTTCTAGTCGTATTCAGGCCGTGGAGGCCCAGTAGGAGGCATTTTTTTGGTTTTTTCTTTTTCATTTCTACATTTTTTTGGTTTTTTTATTTTTTATTTCTACTTAAAACTAAATACTTACAGTTTTTTAGTGATTTCTTTTTGCTTTTAGGTCACAAAAATTATAAACTTTCTGTTAGTGCCATTAGTTTTAAATTTTAAATAGTTTAAATTTGAATTTTTAAAAATTTGTGTGAATCACTAGTTTATGAATAACTTTACTATAAAAATAGAATTTTTTTCTATTTATTTTTTATTTCAACTTAAAACTAAATACTTACAGTTTTTTAGTGATTTCCTTTTGCTTTTAGGTCACAAAAATTATAAACTTTCTGTTAGTGCCATTAGTTTTAAATTTTGAATAGTTTAAATTTGAATTTTTAAAAATTTGTGTGAATCACTAGTTTATGAATAACTTTACTATAAAAATCGAATTTTTTTTCTATTTATTTTTTATTTCTACTTACAACTAAATACTTACAGTTTTTTAGTGATTTCTTTTTGCTTTTAGGTCACAAAAATTATAAACTTTCTGTTAGTGCCATTAGTTTTAAATTTTGAATAGTTTAAATTTGAATTTTTAAAAATTTGTGTGAATCACTAGTTTATGAATAACTTTACTATAAAAATAGAATTTTTTTTATTCTTTGCTTTGCTATTTATTTTTTATTTATACTTACAATTAAATACTTATAGTTTGATTTTAGGTCACAAAAATTATATTCTTTTTGCTATTGAAGAATATTATAGTTTTATTTTAGTTGATCATAACATAATATTTTAATTGATTGTTTTTATTTTCATAAAAGTTTTGTAGTTTATTCTGTTTGCTATTAATTCATTCTTTGAGCTAAATGACTCTGAAATTGGAAAGCATTTCAAAATGAACTCTGAAAAGGTTGAAAGTTGGCATGGTATCATCATTTCACCCACATAGCATGTTCCAAAAAGTAGAGAGGGTTACGACAAAAACTTGATGCACTTCGTGTACAAAATGGACAATCACTTTTGAAGTATCAAAGTTTCGAACCATAAGACATGAAAGCATTTCAAATGAACTCTGAAAAAGTTGAAAGTTGGGATGGTATCATAATTTCACCCACATAGCATGTGCATGTACAAAACGGAAAATGGTAGCATGTTCGTCTGTTACAAATTTGGCATGGTATCATCATAATATTGCAGGAGAAAGTCTTCACTTTTTCTTCGCTTGTGTCATTTGCTTATTGCGCCGTAACCATGGATAATCTTCATTGTTTATCAGGATGCTTGGGTCAGCCTTGACAATGAAGGGAGGAATTTCATGAAACTTTTCATAATCTTTAGACATGTCTGTCTTGCCGTCCACTCCCAGGATGTCCCTTTTTCCTGAAAGAACTATGTGGCGCTTTGGCTCATCGTATGATGTATTCGCTTCCTTATCTTTTCTTTTTCTCGGTTTGGTAGACATGTCCTTCACATAGATAACCTGTGCCACATCATTGGCTAGGACGAACGGTTCATCAGTGTACCCAAGATTTTTCAGATCCACTGTTGTCATTCCGTACTGTGGGTCTACCTGTACCCCGCCGCCTAACAGATTGACCCATTTGCACTTAAACAAAGGGACCTTAAAATCAGGTCTGTAGTCAAGTTCCCATATGTCCACTATGTAACCATAATATGTATCCTTTCCGCTCTCGGTTGCTGCATCAAAGCGGACACCGCTGTTTTGGTTTGTGCTCTTTTGATCTTGGGCGATCGTGTAAAATGTATTCCCATTTATCTCGTATCCTTTGTAAGTCAATACAGTCAAAGATGGTCCCCTGGACAACAAGTACAACTCATCACAAACAGTGTTGTCACCTCTGAGATGTGTTTCCAACCAACTGCTGAAAGTCCTGATGTGTTCACATGTAATCCAGTCGTCGCACTGCTCCGGGTTTTTGGAGCGCAGACTGTTCTTGTGTTCATCGACATACGGGGTCACCAAGGTAGAGTTCTGTAGAACTGTGTAGTGTGCTTGAGACCAAGAATATCCGTCCCTGCATATTATTGAGTCTCTTCCAAGAGTGCCTTTTCCAGTCAGTCTCCCCTCATACCACGATTTAGGGAGACCTATCTTGTTAAGGCCAGGAATGAAGTCAACACAAAACCCGATAACATCCTCTGTTTGATGGCCCATGGAGATGCTTCCTTCTGGCCTAGCACGGTTACGGACATATTTCTTTAGGACTCCCATGAAACTCTCAAAGGGGAACATATTGTGTAGAAATACGGGCCCCAGGATGACAATCTCGTCGACTAGATGAACTAGGACGTGCGTCATGATATTGAAGAAGGATGGTGGGAACACCAGCTCGAAACTGACAAGACATTGCGCCACATCACTCCTTAGCCTTGGTACGATTTCTGGATCGATCACCTTCTGAGAGATTGCATTGAGGAATGCACATAACTTCACAATGGCTAATCGGACGTTTTCCAGTAGAAGCCCCCTCAATGCAACCGGAAGCAGTTGCGTCATAATCACGTGGCAGTCATGAGACTTTAGGTTCTGAAACTTTTTCTCTGGCATATTTATTATTCCCTTTATATTCGACGAGAAGCCAGTCGTGACCTTCATACTGAGCAGACATTCAAAGAAGATTTCTTTCTCTTCTTTCGTAAGAGCGTAGCTGGCAGGACCTTTATACTGCTTCAGAGGCATGCCGTCTTTTTCGTGCAAACGTTGCAGGTCCTCCCGTGCCTCAGGTGTATCTTTTGTCTTCCCATACACACCCAAGAAGCCTAGCAGGTTCATGCAAAGGTTCTTCGTCACGTGCATCACGTCGATTGAGGAGCGAACCTCTAGGTCTTTCCAGTAGGGTAGGTCCCAAAATATAGATTTCTTCTTCCACATGGGTGAGTGTCCCCCAATGTCATTCGGAACAGCTAGTCCACCGGGACCCTTTCCAAAGATTACGTAGTGTAAATCATTGACCATAGCAAGCACGTGATCACCGGTGCGCATGGCGGGCTTCTTCCGGTGATCTGCCTCGCCTTTGAAATGCTTGCCTTTCTTTCGACATTGATGGTTGGTCGGAAGAAATTGACGATGGCCCAGGTACACATTCTTCCTGCATTTGTCCAGGTATATACTTTCAGTGTCATCTAAACAGTGCGTGCATGCATGGTATCCTTTGTTTGTCTGTCCTGAAAGGTTACTGAGAGCGGGCCAATCGCATGGCGGGCTTCTTCCGGTGATCTGCCTCGCCTTTGAAATGCTTGCCTTTCTTTCGACATTGATGGTTGGTCGGAAGAAATCGATGATGGCCCAGGTACACATTCTTCCTGCATTTGTCCAGGTATATACTTTCAGTGTCATCTAAACAGTGCGTGCATGTGTGGTATCCTTTGTTTGTCTGTCCTGAAAGGTTACTGAGAGCGGGCCAATCGTTGATGGTCATGAACAACAACACCTTAAGGTTAAATTCCTCCTATCTGTGCTCATCCCACGTACGTACACCATTTCCATTCCATAGCTGTAAAAGTTCTTCAACTAATGGCCTTAGGTACACATCAATTTCGTTGCCGGGTTGCTTAGGGCCTTGGATGAGAACTGGCATCATAATGAACTTCCGCTTCATGCACATCCAAGGAGGAAGGTTATACATACATAGAGTCACGGGCCAGGTGCTGTGATTGCTGCTCTGCTCCCCGAAAGGATTAATGCCATCCGCGCTTAAAGCAAACCATACATTCCTTGGGTCCTTTGGAAACTCATCCCAGTACTTTCTCTCGATTTTTCTCCACTGCGACCCGTCAGCGGGTGCTCTCAACTTCCCATCTTTCTTTCGGTTCTCACTGTGCCATCGCATCAACTTGGCATGCTCTTCGTTTCTGAACAGACGTTTCAACCGTGGTATTATAGGAGCATACCACATCACCTTCGCAGGAACCCTCTTCCTGAGGGGCTCGCCGTCAACATCACCAGGGTCATCTCGTCTGATCTTATACCGCAACGCACCGCATACCGGGCATGCGTTCAGATCCTTGTATGCACTACAGTAGAGGATGCAGTCATTAGGGCATGCATGTATCTTCTCCACCTCTAATCCTAGAGGGCATACGACCTTCTTTGCTGCGTATGTACTGTCGGGCAATTCGTTATCCTTTGGAAGCTTCTTCTTCAATATTTTCAGTAGCTTCTCAAATCCTTTGTCAGCCACAGCATTCTCTGCCTTCCACTGCAGCAATTCCAGTACGGTACCGAGCTTTGTGTTGCCATCTTCGCAATTGGGGTATAACCCTTTTTTGTGATCCTCTAACATGCGATCGAACTTCAGCTTCTCCTTTTGACTAATGCATTGCGTCCTTGCATCGATAATGACCCGGCGGAGATCATCATCATTGGGCACATCGTATGGTTCCTCTTGATCTTCAGCAGCTTCACCCGTGGCAGCATCATTGGGCACATCGTCTGGTTCCTCTTGATCTTCACTAGCTCCCCCCGTTGCAGCATCACCGTATTCAGGGGGCACATAGTTGTCATCGTACTCTTCTTCTTCGCCGTCTTCCATCATAACCCCTATTTCTCCGTGCCTCGTCCAAACATTATAGTGTGGCATGAAACCCTTGTAAAGCAGGTGGGATTGAAGGATTTTCTGGTTAGAGTAAGACCTCGTATTCCCACATTCAGTGCATGGACAACACATAAAACCATTCTGCTTGTTTGCCTCAGCCGCATCGAGAAACTCATGCACGCCCTTAATGTACTCGCGGGTGTGTCTGTCACCGTACATCCATTGCCGGTTCATCTGCGTGCATTATATATAATTAAGTGTCCAAATTAATAGAAGTTCATCATCACATTAAAACCAAAGTGCATACATAGTTCTCATCTAACAACATATAGCTCTCCAGATCATCTAATTAATTAAACCATACATTGAAACTATGTAAAACATTTCAATGCGAAAACAAATGCGATCATAATCGCAACCAAGGTAACAATTGATCCAACGGCATAATGATACCAAGCCTCGGTATGAATGGCATATTTTCTAATCTTTCTAATCTTCAAGCGCATTGCATCCATCTTGATCTTGTGATCATCGACGACATCCGCAACATGCAACTCCAATATCATCTTCTCCTCCTCAATTTTTTTATTTTTTCCTTCAACAAATTGTTTTCTTCTTCAACTAAATTTAACCTCTCGACAATAGGGTCAGTTGGCATTTCCGATTCACATACATCCTAGATAAATAAAATCTATGTCACGTTGGTCGGCATAATTTTCATAAACAATAAATGAACCAATAGTTATAAAGATAATATACATACCAAATCCGAATCATAGACAGGACGAGGGCCGACGGGGGCGGATACCAAAACCATCGCACTATATAAGATGCAATAATAAATGTAAGAAAATGATACAAGTATCTATCTAAACATACAAGTAAGAATATTTTTCGTTTCAGAAAGAAGATAAGAACAAGAGGCTCACCACGGTGGTGTCGGTGATGAGATCGGCGCGGGTGATCGACGGCGGTGAAGACGGGGACGGGGCATGACGGACCGCTAAATCTAGACAAATCTCGAGGAAAATGGAGCTTGAAGGTTGAGCTTCGAGAGGAGAAAGCTTAAGTAGTGTGGCTCGGGCATTCCATCGAACACCTCATGTGCATAGGAGGTGAGCTAGAGCACCACAAAGACCTCTCCCCCTCGGCTAGAAAAAACAGAGCACTGTGCTCTGCTCTTGCGCGAGGGGGTATATATAGGCACCTCATTGGTCCCGGTTGATGACATGAACCGGGACTAAAGGGAAGCCTTTGGTCCCGGTTCAAGCCACCAACCGGGACCAATGGTGGTGGGCCAGGAGCCAGGCCCATTGGTCCCGGTTCGTCCCACCAACCGGGACCAAAAGGTCCAGACGAACCGGGACCAATGGCCCACGTGGCCCGGCCGGCCCCCTGGGCTCACGAACCGGGACCAATGCCCACATTGGTCCCGGTTCTAGACTAAACCGGGACTAATGGGCTGAGCCGGCCTGGACCATAGCCCTGTTTTCTACTAGTGAACCGAGAGCACATCTGAAGAGCCTCCCCAAAGTAGTCAGGATCCTTCTCCATAAAGGCAACATTGATGGAGCGAACATCAACAAAAAGATTCTTCTTGGCTTTGATCACATCAAAGTAGATGGCATGCTGAAAATGGTTCCAGAACATGCGGTTGACTACGGAAGATTCTTGAGCGACCTCATAGGGGTTGCACCGATGCTTCTCCCAGAATTCCTTGCCAGACATCTCTGTCACAGACTTGGCCCTTGGCTTGGTCTTGGACGCACTCATCTTCTTCATTTGAGGCGGAACACTTGAAGAGGCCGCCGTTGTCTCAGAGGTGTGGTAGCGCTTGGAAGTGGCACGCCCGGGGTTGACACGATGCGCATGCTGCTCAGAAAGACCATCACCTGGAACCAAACACACAGACACACGGAACAACCAGAAAGAACGAGCATAAGCCACAAAATACAACAAAAGAGATCAAAAAATGGCAGGAACATGGTGGAATTAGGCAAACAGCGGTAGTACCGTGGTCCATAAGCGGCAGTACCGCCCGAGCGGTAGTACCGCTCCACAGGGAGCGGTAGTACCGCTCAAGACGGGGAAACGGCGGTTCCCTACTACCGTGGTCAAATCCGGCACTACCGGACTAGCAAATTCAAAAATACTCCTACCAATTATCAATCCAACTAGTCTAGTTGCCTTCTCCAACCTACTCAAGCCTAGATTTAGCCAAAAAATCGAGAGATGCAACCACTATTGCGCCTAAGACACTAGATCTGAAATCTAGACAAAAAGAGAGGAGGAACGGGGGCAATACCGACATCCATGGCAAGAGGACGGGGTGGGGATCGACTCCACCGAAGGAAAAGGAGAGGGATGGCCCGGAGATGGCGGCCCGCCGGAGCCCTCCCACGGCGAGGCGACACTGGAGAGACGAAGAGGAACGAGGGGGCGGTGCGAATGGGTATGGCGGAGACGAAACCTCCCCTTGCCCTGACATAACCCCCTGGTCCCGCCCCTCAACAGTAGTACCGCTCGGGTGGGTGTTACTACCGCTTGTCAACATCAGCGGTAGTACCGCGCACCACCAGCGGTAGTACTGATACATCTCCAACGTATCTATAATTTTTGATTGCTCCATGCTATGTTATCTACTGTTTTGGGCAATATTGGACTTTATTATCCACTTTTATATTATTTTTGGGACTAACCTATTAACCGGAGGCCCAGCCTAGAATTGCTGTTTTTTGCCTATTTCAGTGTTTCGAAGAAAAGGAATATCAAACAAAGTCGAAACGGAATGAAATCAACCGGAGAAGTTATTTTTGGAAGGAAAGCTACCGGATGGACTTGGACCCCATGCCAGGAGCCAAGGGAGGTGCTCACGAGGGTGGGGGCGCGCCCCCTGCCTCGTGGGCCCCCCCGAAGCTCCACCGACGTACTTCCTGCACCCATATATATACTCGCGTACCATAAAACTTCCAAAACATACAATAGATCGGGAGTTCCGCCGCCAGAAGCCTCCGTAGCCATCGAAAGCCAATCTAGACCCGTTCTGGCACCCTACCGGAGGGGAAATCCCTCTCCGGTGGCCATCTTCATCATCCTGGTGCTCTCCATGACGAGGAGGGAGTAGTTCTCCCTCGGGGTTGAGGGTATGTACCAGTAGCTATGTGTTTGATCTCTCTCTCTCATGTTCTTGATTTGGCACGATCTTGATGTATTGCAAGCTTTGCTATTATAGTTGGATCTTATGTTTCTCCTCCCCCTCTTCTCTTGTAATGAATTGAGTTTCCCCTTTGAAGTAATCTTATCGGATTGAGTCTTTAAAATTTGAGAACACTTGATGTATGTCTTGCCGTGCGTATCTGTGGTGACAATGGGATACCACGTGATTCACTTGATGTATGTTTTGGTGATCAACTTGCGGGTTCCGCCCATGAACCTATGCATAGGGGTTGGCACATGTTTTCGTCGTGATTCTTCGGTAGAAACTTTGGGGCACTCTTTGAGGTTCTATGTGCTGGTTGAATAGATGAATCTGAGATTGTGTGACGCATATCGTATAATCATATCCACGGATACTTGAGATGACATTGGAGTATCTAGGTGACATTAGGGTTTTGGTTGATTTGTGTCTTAAGGTGTTATTCTAGTATGAACTCTAAGGCTGTTTGTGACACCTATAGGAATAGCCCAACAGATTGATTGGAAAGAATAACTTTGAGGTGGTTTCGTACCCTACCATAATCTCTTCGTTCATTCTCTGCTATTAGTGACTTTAGAGTGACTCTTTGTTGCATGTTGAGGGATAGTTATGTGATCCAATTATGATATTATTGTTGAGGGAACTTACACTAGCGAAAGTATGAACCCTAGGCCTTGTTTCAACGCATTGCAATACCGTTTACGCTCACTATTATCATTAGTTACCTTACTGTTTTTATTATTTCAGATTACAAATACCTTTATCTACTATCCATATACCACTTGTTTCACCATCTCTTCGCCGAACTAGTGCACCTATACAATTTACCGTTGTATTGTGTGTGTTGGGGACACAAGAGACTCTTTGTTATTTGGTTGCAGGGTTGCTTGAGAGAGACCATCTTCATCCTATGCCTCCTACGGATTGATAAACCTTAGGTCATCCTACGCCTCCTATGGATTGATAAACCTTAGGTCATCCACTTGAGGGAAATTTGCTACTATCCTACAAACCTCTGCACTTGGAGGCCCAACAACGTCTACAAGAACAAGGTTGTGTAGTAGACATCAAGCCCTTTTCTAGCACCGTTGCCGGGGAGGTTAGTGCTTGAAGGTATATCTTTAGACCTTGCAATCGAGTCTTTTAGTTTCTTGTTTTATCACTAGTTTAGTTTATAAATGAAAACTATAAAAAATGGAATTAAGTTTGCCTCATACGCTTCATCTTTTTAATATCTTTCGTGAGTATGATGGAATGGATAATTGTGCTCAAGTGCTAGAAGAAGAAATCTATAAAATGTTTGGCACTAAATATTTGAATGATGAGCATGATTGCAATGTTGTTTGCCGGGGGACTAATCCACGAG
Organism: Triticum urartu; assembly: GCF_056163025.1. Lineage (NCBI taxonomy): Eukaryota > Viridiplantae > Streptophyta > Magnoliopsida > Poales > Poaceae > Triticum > Triticum urartu. Next base: position 565,806,913 of record NC_141875.1, read on the forward strand.
CACCTATGGGACTGGCGGACCGAGTCCCTTTCGGTTCGGCGGGGGCGAGGGTCGCACGAAGAGCGGATCGAGGCAAAGCACACGAGCAGTTTACCCAGGTTCGAGCCGCACGGATGCGTAAAACCCTACTCCTGCTTTGTGGTTTGTATTGAGTTCTTGCTCGGGAGCGCGGAGTGCTACAGTACACCCCAGCAGCTAACGAGACCGAGCGTGAGTGTTCTCTTTTTTCCCAACCCCCCTCTACGTTGTGCATGGGCCTCCTTTTATATGCTCAAGGGGTCACCGACAGGTGGCAACATAGACAAGGGTAAAAATGGAAAGGTGTTGCGGTAGGTACAGCTACCTGCTACAGTGCATCATACCTAACCCTGACGGCAGGGGACAAGGGCATTAAATGCCCGTCTACGTCACCTAAATAGTGCGAAAGGGACCGTCAGGGACGCCACCGTTCGCCACGATGGCAATCTTGTCAGCGCCGCTTGCCACCGCGTACCGCTGGCTGCACAGCCTCCCTCCACGTACGCCCGGAAGGGTCCCAGAGCGACACGTTGGTGGATGTGCTGGAGCGCGGACACAGAGTGGTGGCTTGCCGCGGCAAGCGCCTTGCCGCGGTCGTTGTCTTGTCGCGTCCGGGAGCTTGTCGCTCACCGGGCCTTGCCGGGACGCGTGGCGCGTCGCCGCAAGTTCCTGGAGATGCCTTGGTTGGCCTTCCCGGCAAGCTCCTCTTGCCGGGGTCTTGTCTCCTTGGCTTGGATACTTTGTCCTTGAATGGCTCCAAAGGAACCACAGAGGGCCTTGGCGGTCACCCGGCAAGCCTTGCCGCGGGATGCTGCGACTGCCCGTGCACAAGTTCGGGATACTAGGGTACCCCTACTCTAGTACACCGACAGGAGCCCCCGGGCCTGGGTCATACACGGTGCCGAGCGCTGTTGGGCCAGGCCCAAAACAGGGCACGGGCACGCGCGGCCTAGGTTACGCTGTATCTCTCCCCGTATCCACCGCGCCCTCCCCGAATGGCACGCGTTGAATGCGGCATCATGGGAGAGATCGTGGGTGGTTTCTTTATTCGGAAAGGCGGAACGTCCGCTCCCTCCCTTTTTATAAGCAGGGGAAACAGGGGTAGTTCGCCCATCCGCCAGTTGCTACTCCAATCTCGGAAGCCTCTGCCGCTCCCTCGTCTTCCCAAAGCTGAAAGAGAGCAGCGCCCCGCCCCCCATCGCCACCAGCACCACCAACGCCGTCGACCTCCTCCACCACTTCCGCCATGGCTCCGAGAGCCGACAAAGGGAAGGTTGTGAAGTCGACCGAGGCGCAGCGGCTTGTGGCGCTGCGAAAGGAGCGGGCAATCTTCCCCCCCAAGCTCGCCGCGAGGGAGCTGAGGGAGAATTACTACCTCTTCTGGTCGATGGAGACACGAGCGCATCCGCGCACGAAGGTACTTCCAGCCGCCGCTTGGAAAATGGCTCCAAACGGATATCCTTTCTTCGCCTTGTTCTTCTACTGCGGGCTCTGCCCGCCCTTCTCTGAGTTTTTCTGCGATATTATGAACACCTACGGGTTCCGCCTCCTTGACTTCACCCCCAACGCTGTTCTGACCATGGCAGTTTTCGCACATCTCTGCGAAAACTTTGTTGGAGTCTATCCCAATGTAGCCCTTTTTCGCCACTTCTTTATGCCCCGAGTAGAGAGAGGAGAGCCTTTATCCGGCGGAATCGCCTGGATCTCGAGGGTCGGCAAGAAGGACACTTATCTGGAGGGAGAGTTCCGCGGCAAGTGGGAGGAATGGAGAGCAGACTGGTGCTGGATTGTCGAGGAGAACCCGCAGCCATTTACCGCCCGGCGCTAAGCCCCAGTAGCACGCGGCAGCGATTGGAGTGACGTGGCCCCGGAAGACGATAGGCTGAAGATTGCCGTCACCCGGATCCAACGCCTCAGGCATGCCGGGCTCACTGTAGGCGCTGTTGGCGCAGATTTTCTTCGCCGCCGCATCGCCCCCCTGCAGGAACGGGGGAGACCCGCCTGGGAATTCAAGAATGCGGCGGATATCATGAGGCTGCGTCCGGGCCTCAACTTCAACTTCACTGTTCTGGAGCTTAACGCGATGCTCCAGGAGCTGTTCAAGTACGACCCTCAACATCCCGAAGTGTTCAGGTTGCCGAAGGGTGCCGTTCCGCTGTGCAACAACTTTGCGCTTGACCGCATCCGTGCAATGATGCCGCTGTGCGATTCACATGGAATTGTCCCAACTTGGCAAGAGCCTGCAGACAACGTCGTGCAGCAGTTCTTTGACGGCTTGGTAGAAGTGCCGGTCCGCTCCGACGAAAAGAATAGCCTCACCCGCGACACCACCGATGCGGAGATGACACGCATCGCCACCAGGCTGGAAGAGGCGGCGGCAGCCGCAGCCGCGGGCGAATTTGGATTCACCGTGGAGGAGGCAGAGGCAACAGAGGCGGCAAGCCGTGGCGAGCGAGAGGAGCTCGTCGGCGAGAAAGAGCTTGCCGGGCATGACGTTGAGTCGAGCGAGCCCGCCGAGGATACGAGTGGCTCGCTGAAGATCAACTCCTCTTCCTCCTCATCTTCAGGCAGCTCACCGCAAGCAGAGCCTCCATCCCCACCAAGAAGGCGTCTCCGCAAGGCCGGGGACGTAGCGGAGTGGCAGACGAGTCAACAGCCGCCGCGCCGCGCGACACGCTCCACCGCGGCAAGTACTGTTGCTGCGGGAGCACCTCACGCTGCTGCGGCAACTGGAGCGGGGTCTTGCCGGACCACCGCTTCTGCTCCTGATGCTTCTCACGCCGCGGCGGCAGCCGGAGCGGGGTCATCTCAGACCACCACCACTGTTCCCGCCAAGCGGCCAAGGGAAACTACTCCTCCGCCTCCTCGCGCTGGACGTGAGCCGGACTTCAATTTCTCCGTGTTCAGCTCCGACGAGGAAGAAGAAGAGTAAGATTCTCTTGTTGTACTTGTAGTTCTTAAATTCTTGTTGTTTTGTCTTGTATCTCATTTGCTTTACTCTGAACTTATTCCTTTTTAGGACTCTGGCCCAGAGAGCAGCGAAGAGAGCCAAGGTCCCGGTGATTGTCATCGAGGACGAACCCACCTTGCCGGACCCGGCAACTGTTCTCCAGAGCAGCCCCCAGCGTAAGTATATGGTTCACTTTCCGCTATTAGGCGCGCTTGGATACTCTTTCTTTGCTGACATCTGACTGTTGGTTTGTGTAGGAGCAGAGCAGCCCCACCAGGAGCGCCCGGAGGCCGCCCCCGAAATGCCAAGGGAGAGTCCTCCGGCAAGGGAGAGTTCTCCGGCAAGGGAGAAGTCTCCGGCAAGGGAGAGTTCTCCGGCAAGGGACAGCACCAGCGGCCCCCCGGTGGTGGAGACCACGACTGCAGAACCCGGTACAGGTAATCTTCTCTTCAAAGCTTCCCTTGGGTTCTTCTTCTTTTTGGGTACTTGCTTGACTTTTCTCACTTTTTCGGCCATCAGACCCATCTGCTGCGGAGCCGATGGAGACCGAGGTTGGTGTCGACGACGCCGCTGCCACTGAAGAAGCAGCCGACGTTGATGATCCCGCCGGCGACGAGGCCGCCAAAGCTGCCGCCGCAGCAGCTGGCGAGGGGTCTGGCGATCGCACTGACGGCCCTGAGGCCGCAGGAGTGCCAGGCGCTACGTCGACCGCCGACCCGTCCGCCGCTGCCGCAGTGCCAGGCTCCGAAGAGCCCCAGCCAGGCGTCTACTTGAAGGCCGGCGATGGCGTCTTCATCAACCTCCCCTGGGCGTCAAGCTCCAGGGCGCCGGTCGAGGGAGAGAGCTTTGATGGAGAGGTGCTCGCCTCCGCTGGGCTGACGCTAGTTGATGCGCCGAGCAGCAGCAGCGGCGAGCCTGAGGAGGAGCGGCTGTTGCGGAAGCTGTTGTCGCTCTACCGCGCGTGACAAGCCAAGCTGGAATCCCACAAGGCGCTTGTCGCGAAGGCGGGAGCGGACATCGAGAAGCGTGCGGAGGAGCTTCGGGGTCTCAACCAGGAAGCTCTCTGGTCCCTGGCAGAGGAGCGGGAGCAACTCGCCGGAGAGTAGAAGGCCTTCCTCCTCGAGAAGGCCGAAGTTGAAGAGCAACAGCGGCTTGCCGCTGAGAAGCTGTCTGCGCAGGAGGGCGAGCTGGTGCAGCGGAAGGTCAACCTTGACGCCCACGAGGAGGAGCTTGCCGCGCGCGAGCGAACATTTGGCGGAGCCCTCAAGCAAGCGGAGGATGCTGCCGCAGCCGCCGAGGCCGCCAAGAAGGAGCTGGAGATGAAGGTGGCGCAGCTGGAGGCCGATCTCAAGGCGAGCGCTGAGGAGCTTGCCGCGCTCAAGCGTGAGTGGGAGAAGGACGCCTACAGCCACTCAGAGCTGCAGGCTCGTCTTGCCGAGAAGGGCAAGGAGCTCAGCGCCGCCAAGGACTCCAACGCAGATCTTGAGTTGAAGCTGACTACTTTGATCAAGACGCTGGACGGCGCCAGGGAGCAGGAGGCGGCCTTGAAGGAGGAGGTCAAGGCCGACAAGGCGCTGCTGGCGAGTGCCGCTGCCGCCCAGAACACTTTTAGGGAGAATGTGGAGCACTGGACGGAGGGTCTCGTGAATGTTGCCGCAGACATTGACAGGGAGCTGGCGCAGCTGGGGATGGAGGATCTCGGGTATCCCTCCGACGAGAACCTCCAACCCAGTGCCAAGCTCATCTTGTTCTTCAAAGGCGTGGCGACGGCCCTCCAGCGGCTCCGGGAGAAGATTCCAAAGCAGCTGGCCGACGAGTCGCGCAAGATCTGCGCGGGAGCTCTTCAAAAGGTGTTGGTGAAGGTGGCCTTCCGCAACCCGGGCCTCAACCTCACCAACGTCCTCAAGACCCTGCCGCCGGATGCTGATCTGGAGGCGCTCAAGACCCTTGTCGCACCCATTGTGGACAAGGTGAGCGGGATCAAGAGGATTGAGGGCGATCGCGTAGACTAGGCCGCCCGTTTTCTTCTTTTCTTGTCGCTGCTGGTCATGTTATGAGAACAATCTGTTAGAGCCGCGACAAGCTACCTTGTAATATAACTCTATTCCGGGTAATGATTGCAATGTTATTCCCTTTACTTGATTCCTCCCTTTGTATGTTTTTGCCCTACGCTTTTAGGGAACTTGCCGGTGCAGGCACCTTAGCCGCGAGCGCTGAGTGCGGGACGTCAGCAGCCTGCTGGCGGTGCCGCTACCGACAAGAAACCTTGTCGCAACTAGTCGCAGCTCACTTAAGTTGTTGAGCGGACTTGAAACAAAGTAAGGGCGCAACTAGCTATGAGTTGGTTCCTCCGCGCACAGGTTTTCCATACAAAGTGCGGTCGTTCAAGGGAGATAACTTAAAAATTTAAAAAATCTAATTGCTCAAACTTTGGCAACTTAGCTTTTCTGTTGTTTGCTTCCCGGTAAGGCGAAACTTTCTTGAACGACGCCTGGTCCATACCATCATCCTTCTCCTTTCCCCCCCGGCAAACTTGTGGGCGAGGGAACCTTCCTTTCCTTGAGAAAAAAGAAAGAGGAGAAAATAAAGATATGGAGCCTTACGGCTCGTTACTGCTTACCGGGGAGTAGGTGCTGCACAAAGTGTCAGATCACATATGTAAAAAATAGAAAGCATGAAATTGACAAGATGTGCAGAGCATATCAGCTTTACTTATGCATGGGGTCTGCGTCCGGCTTTGTACAAAGGATTACATGCAACAGCGGCAAGACTTGTACAAAAGGTGGTTGCCGGAACAGGTTCCGGCAACCACGCCTTATGGGTAAAACTTACGAAGATGCTCAATGTTCCAGGAATTAGTCACCGGAATGCTATCTTCGGTCTCAAGGCGGACAGCGCCAGGCCTAGTGACTCGTTTCACCCGGTAAGGGCCTTCCCACTTCGGCGTCAACTTGTTGGAATTCTTGGCAGACTGAACACGCCGAAGAACAAGGTCGCCTTCCTCGAGACTTCTGGCGTTAACTTTGCGGCTATGGTAGCGGCGCAAAGCTTGCTGGTAGCGAGCAGCTCGTACAGCAGCCTGAAGACGGTCTTCCTCAAGGAGTAGCGCGTCATCTTGTCGCAGCTGCTCTTGCTCAAGCTCATCATAAGAGAGCACTCGAGGTGACCCGTATATGAGTTCCGTGGGGAGAACTGCCTCTGCTCCATAGACTAGAGCGAAAGGTGTCTGGCCAGTGGCTCGATTTGGCATCGTCCTGATCGACCAAAGAACCACCGACAGCTCCTCGATCCAGTTTCTTCCGCACTTGTGCAGCCTGTCGAAAGTCCTGGTCTTGAGCCCACGCAGCACTTCAGCATTTGCCCTCTCCGCTTGACCGTTGCTTCTCGGGTGAGCAACAGAAGTGAAGCAGACCTTGGCGCCAAGATCTTGGACGTACTGCATGAAGGTGCGGCTCATGAATTGTGTACCGTTGTCGGTGATTATCCTGTTAGGGATCCCGAAGCGGGAAACAATCGACCTGAAGAACTTGACTACTGACTGTGCTGTCACCTTCCTCACTGCTTCCACTTCCGGCCACTTTGTGAACTTGTCGATTGCAACATACAAGTACTCAAAGCCCCCGACTGCTCGGGGAAAGGGGCCGAGGATGTCGAGCCCCCAGACCGAAAATGGCCAGGATAAAGGGATCTTCTGGAGAGCTTGAGCTGGTTGGTGTATCTGCTTGGAATGGAACTGGCACGCTTCACACTTGGTTACTTGTGCAGTTGCATCCTGGAGGGCTGTTGGCCAAAAGTAACCTTGCCGGAATGCTTTGCCGGCAAGTGCTCTTGCACCAATGTGGTGACCACATATGCCTCCATGTATCTCTGCCAACAGCTTTTGTCCGTCTTCCCGGCGAATACACTTCAATTTCACACCGTTGAGTCTTCTTCTATACAGTGTGTTGTTGACAAACTGGTACATACTTGGCTGCCGGGCTACTCTTTCAGCTTCTTCTTGCTCTTCGGGAAGTTCTCCTGTCTGAAGGAAACAGACAATCTGTTATGCCCATGCTGGAGCTTGTGGCTCGACAACAAGGACTAAAGGCAAATCTGCTGCTGCGGGAACATCCGCTTCTACGGCGAGAACCTGCGGCTCTGCCGGAGCTTGACGTTCCCCGGCAAGCTTGCCGGAGCAAAACTTGTCGGGAGCTTCTGCTTCAACGGAACAAACCCTAGGGCTTGCCGGAGCAGACTGCTCCTCAGCGCTCTTGGCGTTGATCTTGGGGACCTTCTTGGCGGCGGCTTCGGGAAGCTCTGCCAGAAAATAGTCACCAGAAATCAATTTCCTCTTCTTGCTCTGTCCAGTTGATGGCGTTACGGACGGTTGAGTCAGCTTGAGCACAAAGATCCCTGGTTCCAGAGGTAACTTAAGTGCGGCGCACTTTGATAGGCCATCGGCAATGGCGTTCTGAGCTCTTGGAACATGCTCCATCTGTAGGCCGTCAAAGTGCTCTTCTAGCTTTCTCACTTCGTCGACGTAGGCTTCCATCAACGGACTCTGATAGCTCTTGTTCACTTGGCGGACGACAAGCTGCGATTCACCCCTGACAATGAGCTTCTTGATCCCAAGGTCTGCCGCGATCCTGAGACTGGCAAGCAAGCCTTCATACTCTGCAGTATTGTTTGTTGCTTGCTCCTTGGGAAAGTGCATCTGGACTACGTACTTGAGGTGCTCTCCGGTGGGTGCGACAAGCAGCACGCCAGCGCCGGCGCCTTGCAGCGAAAAGGCACCATCAAAGTACATCAGCCACTCTTTGCTTGCTTCCTCGACTGGGATGCTCGTTTCTGGAATTTCTTCATCTGGTGTTGGCATCCATTCTGCTATGAATTCTGCCAATGCTCTGCTTCGGATAGTTGAAGTACTCTCAAACTTGAGGCCAAAGCTTGACAGTTCCAGTGCCCACTCAACAATCCTACCTGTCGCTTCTGGATTCTGTAGTATCCTCTTCAGCGGAAAACGAGTGACAACTGTGATCTCATGTGCTTGGAAGTAATGGCACAGCTTTCTCGAGGCCATGAGAAGGCCGAAAAGCAATTTCTGTATGCTAGAGTACCTTGACCTAGCCCCCTGCAGAAGGGAACTGACAAAGTAAACTGGGCGCTGTACCATTCTCTTCTGTATCTCCTCGCGCGTCTGCGCAGATCCATCCTTGTCGGGACCAGAGCTTGTCGGGGAAGCCCCCTGCTTGTCGCTGGATGCGCCTGCCGTGGTTGCTGGCTCGTCATCTGCCTCCCTCTCTGCTACTAACGCAGCACTAACCACTTGATTGGTTGCCGCTATATACAGCAGCAACTTCTCTTGTGGCTTAGGTGCAACAAGTGTTGGAGTGGAGGACAGGTATCTATTCAAGTCTTGCAGCGCAGCCTCCGCTTCCGGAGTCCATTTCATTGGACCTGCCTTTTTCAATATTTTGAAAAACGGCAGGGCGCGCTCAGCAGACCTAGAGATAAACCTGCTGAGAGCAGCCACGCAACCGGCAAGTCTTTGTACATCCTTGACGCGCTTTGGTGCTTCAATCTGCTCAATGGCCTTGATCTTGTCGGGATTGGCTTCGATTCCCCGCTGAGACACGAAGAACCCGAGAAGTTTGCCGGAGGGGACTCCAAACAAACACTTCTCGGGGTTGAGCTTGAGGCCGATCTTGCGCAGATTTGCAAAGGTCTCATCTAAATCTTGAATCAGAGTTGCCTTGTCCTTGCTCTTGACCACTATGTCATCCATGTAGGCTTCCACATTTCTGTGTATTTGTGGCTCAAAAGCGACATGGACTACCCTTGCAAATGTTGAACCAGCATTTTTTAAACCGAAAGGCATCCGTATGAAACAGTACGTGCCACATGGAGTGATGAATGCGGTCTTCTCCTCATCCGCTTCTGCCATGAAGATCTGATGGTATCCTGAGTATGCGTCAAGAAATGAAAGCAAGTCACATCCGGCCATGGAGTCAACAATCTGGTCAATGCGCGGCAAAGGAAATGGGTCTTTGGGACAAGCTTTGTTAACATCGGTAAAGTCGATACAAAGTCTCCATTTCCCGCTCGCCTTGCGCATGACTACAGGATTGGCCAACCACGTAGGATGGAGCACTCCTCTGACAAGGCCTGCTGCTTCCAACTTCTTGATCTCTTCTGCGATGAATTCTTGGCGCTCCACTGCTTGCTTCCTGACCTTCTGCTTGACGGGCCGCGCATGAGGACAAATGGCAAGATGGTGCTCAATTACTTTCCTGGGAACACCGGGGATGTCAGACGGTTGCCACGCAAACACGTCGACGTTCGCCCACAGGAAAGCAATGAGCGCGCTTTCCTATTTAGGGTCGAGAGTGGCACTGATGGTGAAGGTACCACCAGTGCCGTCCTCCTTGGAGGACACCTTCTTGGTCTCTGGCGGAGCTGCCATTGTCTTCTTACACTTGCCGGTGGAGCTCGATGGTGCGTCCTCGACGGCAGCGCAGCACTCCGAAGAGGTGCGCTTGCCGGAGTGGGCATCAGAACTCTTGCCGGACTTGGTCTTCTTCTTCCCCCCGGGAGCTTCAACGGCAGGTGACTTGCGATCTGTTGCGGCTGCCGCTTCCCGGTAGATCTTGTCGGCGCAGATAAGAGCATCCTTCTTGTCGCCAGGGACAGAGATGACGCTTATCGGGCCTGGCATCTTCAGCATGTTGTATGCGTAGTGAGAGGCTGCCATGAACTTGGCGAGTGCTGGACGGCCGAGTATCCCATTGTAAGGCAATGGAAAATCGGCAACGTCAAAAGTGACCCTCTCAGTCCTGAAGTTCACCTCGCTGCCAAATGTTACTGGCAACGTGACCTTCCCCTTCGGCTTGCTCCTTCCCGGGTTGATTCCTTGGAACATGCCGGTCTCTTCAAGCTCGCTGTCAGGGATCTGGAGTTTCTGGAGTACAGCGGAGGAGATCAGGTTCAAGCCGGCCCCGCCGTCAACTAGCATCTTAGTGACCTTGAGGTTGCGGATAGTTGGTGAAACCAACCTCGGCAAGCACCCGACCACAGTTGTGCGATCAGGGTGGTCCTCAATATCGAAGATGATAGGCGTGCTGGACCATTTCAGAAGCTTGCATGACTCGACAGGTGGTTCCGCCGCATTGACTTCCCGCACCCACTGCTTGAGTTGGCGGTGCGAAGTATGCAGAGAAGCACCGCCCTCAACGCACAAGACCTCTATGGCTTTCTGGAACTCCTGCTCACTGGTCTCGACACCATCCATGTCTTCGTCGTCGTCGTCATCTTCATCCTTGTCGCGGTTGCGGGGAGGTCTGTCTCCTTGCCGCTGCTTGGCCTTGCCGCGGCGTCCTCCTCGGCCGGCGCGCTTCTTGCCGGATTCTCCAGCGCCTCCTTGGGCCCTCTCCTTGTCGCGTCGCTCGTATTCAGCCTTTTGCTGCTGGACAAGCTGCTCGACCTTCTTGCAGCTCTGGAGGTCATGGCCCTTGGTGCGGTGGATCTTGCAGTACTGCTTGTCGGTGCCGTCCTGCTTGTCGGCGACCGCCACAGTCTGGCAGTTGGTGCATGCGGCAATCTCCTTGCCGAAGCTACCAGCTTTGGCTTTCTTGGCGCCACCTTCGTTGCCGGACTGCTCAATGACTAGCACATATTTGCCTTTCTTCTTCCTCTTGTTCCGCCGCCGGTTTTTCTTTGCCGGGGCAGCATCCTCGGTGTCAGATCCTCCTGCTCCTGTATTCTCTCCGGGGAGTTTCCTCCCTTCCTCAGCACGTGCACACTTGTCAGCCAGGGCATACAGCTCACTGACGTCTCTGATCTTGCACATCGCCATCTCCTCCCACATCCTGCGGTTACGCACGTTCTGATGGAACGCACTGATGACCGCGACAGGGTGGACATCTGGGATGTTGTGCTGTACACGGCTGAATCTCTGAATGTACTTGCGCAGGGGCTCTCCTTCCTTCTGGGCGAGCAGATGAAGGTCACTCTCTTGGCCATGAGGTTTGTGGCCGCCTGTAAAGGCGCCGACAAACTGATGGCATAGGTCTGCCCAGGAGGATATGGAGTTGTCCGGCAAGTGCATGAGCCAGGACCTGATGTTGGGCTTGAGCACCAGCGGGAAGTAGTTGGCAAGGATCTTGTCGTACCGCCCCCCGGCAGCCTGCACCGCGATGGTGTAGATGCTGAGGAACTCCGACGGATGCGACTTGCCATCGTACTTCTCTGGTACGTCTGGCTTGAAATTCTTCGTGCTGGGCCACTGGACTTGCCGCAGCTCACGAGTAAACGCAGGGCAGCCTACCGTGTATGGCAAGTCGCCTGGTTCCCCTGGCGCATGCATGTCGACAGAGGGCCCAGCGCGCTGGTCCGATTGACGTCGCGCTTCTCTTCGGCGCTCGATGCGAGTACGAGCGTCTTCTTGCTGTCGTTCGTGAAGAACTTGGCGCTGATCGCGACGAGCTCGTGGATCTGATGACGCGGTGGAGTCGCTGTCGAGGTGGATCCGGCGAGTCGGCGATCTTGGCCTTCGGGGTGGACAGTGCACAGTGGTTGCACCCCCACCGGTCTTGTCGCCACCGGCTCGTGCCTGGCTGACTTGCCGCGGCTGCGACGTGCTCGGCTGCCGTTGAGTGTCGCCGTTGGCGAAGCCGATGAGACTCTGAATGGTGGCCCTCCAGTCGTCGATCTTGTCTGCCGTTGGAGGGTAGTCCAGGAGCAGTTGAGCTCGCGCCAAAGCTTCTGCTGTAGTGGCGGGTGGCGGTGGCGAACGGTGCGAGGAGCGGGATATGCTCGGACTTCTAACTATGTTAGAAGGAGCAGTATCCCGTCCAGGCGACCGTGCCTCGCTCGTGCCAGCATGTTGGCGTGCATGCTGGTCTTGAGCACTCCGAGATCCACCAGCTCAATCTTGGTCCAGCAAACGCATGGTACCGTGAGTACCATGACGCTGCCGGTCCCGCGCCTCCTGAGATGGGCGCGGTGCATGTACGGATGCCGAGGTCTTGGAGTGCGCCCGGTCGTTGTGGGAGCCGGCTACTCCGCCGATGGGCAGCGCAGCCTTGTCCATGGACCTGGCAGCACCGTGAGCTCCCTCGTCGGCGCCCGTTCTTCCGCCGGCGTCTGCCCCATCAGCCGTTTGCTCCGGCGGTGGTGGGTTCGGCGCGGACGGAGCGGCCGCCTCCGAAGCCTTCTTCTTCAGCGGCATGTCGATGAAGATGATGAAGATCTAGCTCGTGTGAATGCCGGATCTGGTTCACACAACCTCGACGCCCCTACCTGGCGTGCCAAAGATGCCGGGGGACTAATCCACGAGCACCTATGGGACTGGCGGACCGAGTCCCTTTCGGTTCGGTGGGGGCGAGGGTCGCACGAAGAGCGGATCGAGGCGAAGCACACGAGCAGTTTACCCAGGTTCGGGCCGCACGGATGCATAAAACTCTACTCCTGCTTTGTGGTTTGTATTGAGTTCTTGCTCGGGAGCGCGGAGTGCTACAGTACACCCCAGCAGCTAACGAGACCGAGCGTGAGTGTTCTCTTTTTTCCCAACCCCCCTCTACGTTGCGCATGGGCCTCCTTTTATATGCTCAAGGGGTCACCGACAGGTGGCAACGTAGACAAGGGTAAAAATGGAAAGGTGTTGCGGTAGGTACAGCTACCTGCTATAGTGCATCATACCTAACCCTGACGGCAGGGGACAAGGGCATTAAATTCCCGTCTGCATCGCCTAAATAGTGCGAAAGGGACCGTCAGGGACGCCACCGTTCGCCACGATGGCAATCTTGTCAGCGCCGCTTGCCACCGCGTACCGCTGGCTGCACAGCCTCCCGCCACGTACGCCCGGAAGGGTCCCAGAGCGACACGTTGGTGGATGTGCTGGAGCGCGGACACAGAGTGGTGGCTTGCCGCGACAAGCACCTTGCCGCAGTCGTTGTCTTGTCGCGTCTGGGAGCTTGTCGCTCACCGGGCCTTGCTGGGACGCGTGGCGCGTCGCGGCAAGTTCCTTGAGATGCCTTGGTTGGCCTTCCCGGCAAGCTCCTCTTGCCGGGGTCTTGTCTCCTTGGCTTGGATACTTTGTCCTTGAATGGCTCCAAAGGAACCACGGAGGGCCTTGGCGGTCACCCGACAAGCCTTGCCGCGGGATGCTGCGACTGCCCGTGCACAAGTTCGGGATACTAGGGTACCCCTACTCTAGTACACCGACATTGTTAGTACGAATTCTTTGAATATCCATGATGCTAATAATATTCAAAGCCACAAGCTTGGGGAAGCTATGTTTGATGAAGATGATATTTTTTGTCCCCAAAGTTTTGATGAGAAAATTTATTATGATGAAAGCATGCCTCCTATCTGTGATGATTATTGTGATGACACGTATGCTTTAAATAATAATGATAACCATGAAACTTGTCATCTTGATCTTAATTTTCAATCACATGATAGTTACTTTGTTGAGTTTGCTCCCACTATTATTCATGAGAAGAATTTTGCTTATGTGGAGAGTAATAAAAATTCCATGCTTGTAGATCATGAAAAGAATGTCTTAGGTGCTGGTTATATTGTTGAATTCATTCATGATGCTACTGAAAATTATTATGATGGAGGAAGATATGCTTGTAGGAATTGCAATAATATCAAGTTTCCTCTCTATGTGCTTAAAGTTTTGAAGTTATGCTTGTTTTACCTTCCTATGCAAGTTGATTATTGTTCCCATAAGTTGTTTGCTCACAAAATCCCTATGCATAGGAAGTGGGTTAGACTTAAATGTGCTAGTCATATTCTTCATGATGCCCTCTTTATGTTACAATTCTTATCTTTTATGTGAGCATCATTGAAATCATCATGCCTAGCTAGGGGCGTTAAACGATAGCGCTTGTTGGGAGGCAACCCAACTTCATTTTTGTTATTTGCTTTTTGCTCCTGTTTAGTAATAAATAATTTATCTAGCCTCTGTTATTATTTAGTTTTTTATGTTTTAATTAGTGTTTGTGCCAAGTAGAACCGTTGGGAAGACTTGGGGAAAGTCTTGTTGATCATGCTGTAAAAAACAGAAACTTTAGCGCTCACGAGAATTGCTGCCATTTTTATTTGGAGAGTGATATTTAGTTAATTCTTTTTGAAGATGATTAATAGATAAATTCCTCACGTCTATCAATTTATTTTATAATTTTTGGGTTCCAGAAGTATACGTTTGATCCAGATTACTACAGACTGTTCTGTTTTTGACAGATTCTGTTTTCTATGTGTTGTTTGCTTATTTTGATGAATCTATGAGTAGTATCGGAGGGTATGAACCATAGATAAGTTGGAATACAGTAGGTTTAACACCAATATAAATAAATAATGAGTTCATTAAAGTACCTTGAAGTGGTGATTTGCTTTCTTATACTAACAGAGCTTACGAGTTTTCTCTTAAGTTTTGTGTTGTGAAGTTTTCAAGTTTTGGGTAAAGATTCGATGGACTATGGAATAAGGAGTGGAAAGAGCCTAAGCTTGGGAATTCCCAAGGCACCCCAAGGTAATATTCAAGGACAACCAAGAGCCTAAGCTTGGGAATGCCCCGGAAGGCATCCCCTCTTTCGTCTTCGTTCATCGGTAACTTTACTTGGAGCTATATTTTTATTTACCACATGATATGTGTTTTGCTTGGAGAATCAATTTATTTTGTTAGGATTTGCTTGATTTTATTTAGAACAATGTTTTGCATCTTTTATTTCAATAAAATTGGCATTGATAGCCTTTACTATGCCTATTTCAGAAGTCCACATGTTGCTGGTTGAAAACAGAAAGTTTACCGCTGTTGCAATAATTCCCTAGAAAAGTCAGAATGTGATAAAATGTTGAAACCTTTTTCATATTAAGCTCTGATAAATTTAATACAGTGGGAATTTTCTTTCATAATTTTTGGAACTAGGGAAGTATGGATGTTGCTGCATTCTTTACAAACTGTCCTGTTTAGGCAGATTGCTGTTATGTTTGCATTGTTTGCATATGTTTGCTTCTTTAATGATTCTATTTGAGGATAGGACTATTAAATATGCAGAGGCATTTAGTATGCAATGTTAAATAATAATTTTAGTGATTTGCTACAGTAGAGTATGATAAGGTTCTTTGCAATGGTTTATACTTACTTATCTCACGAGTCCTTGTTGAGTTTTGTGTGGATGAAGCTTTTGAGATTTAGGGAGACCGTGATACGAGAGGAATTAAGGATACAAAAAAGCTAAAGTTTGGGGATGCAAAAGGCATCCCAAGATAATATTTCAAGAAGTCTCAAGCATCTAAGCTTTGGGATGCCCCGGTTAGCATCCCACCTTTCTTCTTCAACAACTATCGGTTAGTTTCGGTTGATCCTAAGTTTTTGCTTCTTCACATGATGTTTTCCATTCTTAGAATGTCATTTTATTTTGCTTTGCTTGCTGTTTGAATAAAATACCAAGATCTGAAATTCTTAAATGTTATAGAGTCTTCATATAGTTGCATAATTATTCAACTACTCATTGATCTTCACTTATATCTTTCGGAGTAGTTTGTCATTTGCTCTAGTGCTTCACTTATATCTTTTAGAGCATGGTGGTAGTTTTATTTTGAAGAAATAGGTGAACTCTCATGATTCACTTATATTATTTTGAGAGTATTAAATAGCATGGTAATTTGCTTAAAATCCTAATATGCTAGGTATACAAGATTAGTAAAAAAAATCTTATGAGTGTGTTGAAAACTAAGAGAAGTTTGATGCTCGATGATTGTTTTGAGATATGGAGGTAATAATATCAAAGTCGTGCTAGTTGAGTAGTTGTGAATTTCAGGAATACTTGTGTTGAAGTTTGCAAGTCCCATAGCATGCAAGTATGGTAAACATTATGTAACAAATTTGAAACATGAGGTGTTATTTGATTGTCTTCCTTATGAGTGGCGGTCGGGGACGAGCGATGGTCTTTTCCTACCAATCTATCCCCCTAGGAGCATGCGCGTAGTGCCGAGGTTTTTGATGACTTGTAGATTTTTGCAATAAGTATGTGAGTTATTTATGACTAATGTTGAGTCCATGTATTATACGCACTCTCACCCTTCCATCCTTACTAGCCTCTTCGATACCGTGCATTGCCCTTTCTCACATTGAGAGTTGGAGCAAACTTCGCCGGTGCATCCAAACCCCGTGATATGATACGCTCTTTCACACATAAACCTCCTTATATCTTCCTCAAAACAGCCACCATACCTACCTATTATGGCATTTCCATAGCCATTCCGAGATATATTGCCATGCAACTTTCCACCATTCCGTTTATTATGACATGCATCATCATTGTCATATTGCTTTGCATGATCATGTAGTTGACATCGTATTTGTGGCAAAGCCACCGTTCATAATCTTTCATACATGTCACTCTTGGTTCATTGCATATCCTGGTACACTGCCGGAGGCATTCATATAGAGTCATCTTTGTTCTAGTGTCGAGTTGTAATCATTGAGTTGTAAATAAATAGAAGTGTGATGATCATCATTTTCTAGAGCATTGTCCCAAGTGAGGAATAAAAAATAAAAAATAAAAAATAAAAGAAGAGAAAGGCCATAAAAAAAAGAGAAGGCCCAAAAAAAGGCCATAAAAAGAAGAAAAGGCCCAAAAAATGAGAGAAAAACAGAGAAGGGACAATGTTACTATCCTTTTACCACACTTGTGCTTCAAAGTAGCACCATGATCTTCATAGTAGAGAGTCTCTCATGTATCACTTTCATATACTAGTGGGAATTTTTCATTATAGAACTTGGCTTGTATATTCCAACAATGGGCCTCCTCAAGTGCCCTAGGTCTTCGTGAGCAAGCAAGTTGGATGCACACCCACTTAGTTTCTTTTGTTGAGCTTTCATACATTTATAGCTCTAGTGCATCCGTTGCATGGCAATCCCTACTCCTTGCATTAACATTAATCGGTGGGCATCTCCATAGCCCATTGATTAGCCTCGTTGATGTGAGACTTTATCCTTTTTGTCTTCTCCACATAACCCCCCTCATTATATTCTATTCCACCCATAGTGCTATATCCATGGCTCGCGCTCATGCATTGCATGAAAGTTTATGAGTTTGAGATTACTAAAGTATGAAACAATTTCTTGGCTTGTCATCGGGGTTGTGCATGATGAGAGCATTCTTGTGTGACAAAAATGAAGCATGACTAAACTATATGATTTTGTAGGGATGAACTTTCTTTGGCCATGTTATTTTGAGAAGACATAATTGCTTAGTTAGTATGCTTGAAGTATTATCATTTTTATGTCAATATGAACTTTTGTCTTGAATCTTTTGGATATGAATATTCATACCACAATTAAGAAGAATTACATTGAAATTATGCCAAGTAGCACTCCGCATCAAAAATTCTGTTTTTATCATTTACCTACTCGAGGACGAGTAGGAATTAAGCTTGGGGATGCTTGATACGTCTCCAACGTATCTATAATTTTTGATTGCTCCATGCTATGTTATCTACTGTTTTGGGAAATATTGGGCTTTATTATCCACTTTTATATTATTTTTGGGACTAACCTATTAACCGGAGGCCCAGCCCAGAATTGCTATTTTTTGCCTATTTCAGTGTTTCGAAGAAAAGGAATATCAAACGGAGCCGAAACGGAACGAAATCAACTGGAGAAGTTATTTTTGGAAGGAAAGCTACCGGATGGACTTGGACCCCACGTCAGGAGCCATGGGAGGTGCTCACGAGGGTGGGGGGCGCCGCCCCTAGGGCGCGCCCCCTGCCTCGTGGGGCCCCCGAAGCTCCATCGATGTACTTCTTGCGCCCATATATACTCACGTACCCTAAAACTTCCAAAACATACAATAGATCAGGAGTTCCGCTGCCAGAAGCCTCCGTAGCCATCGAAAGCCAATCTAGACCCATTCCGGCACCCTGCCGGAGGGGCAATCCCTCTCCGGTGGCCATCTTCATCATCCCGGTGCGCTCCATGACGAGGAGGGAGTAGTTCTTCCTCGGGGCTGAGGGTATGTACCAGTAGCTATGTGTTTGATCTCTCTCTCTCTCTCTCTCTCTCTCGTGTTCTTGATTTTGCACGATCTTGATGTATCGCGAGCTTTGCTACTATAGTTGGATCTTATGTTTCTCCTCCCCTCTTCTCTCTTGTAATGAATTGAGTTTCCCCTTTGAAGTAATCTTATCGGATTGAGTCTTGAAAGATTTGAGAACACTTGATGTATGTCTTGCCGTGCGTATCTGTGGTGACAATGGGATACCACGTGATTCACTTGATGTATGTTTTGGTGATCAACTTGCGGGTTCCGCCCATGAACCTATGCATAGGGGTTGGCGCATGTTTTCGTCGTGATTCTCCGGTAGAAACTTTGGGACACTCTTTGAGGTTCTATGTGCTGGTTGAATAGATGAATCTAAGATTGTGTGACGCATATCGTATAATCATACCCACGGATACTTGAGGTGACATTGGAGTATCTAGGTGACATTAGGATTTTGGTTGATTTGTGTCTTAAGGTGTTATTCTAGTACGAACTCTAGGGCTATTTGTGACACCTATAGGAATAGCCCAATGGATTGATTGGAAAGAATAACTTTGTGGTGCTTTCGTACCCTACCATAATCTCTTCGTTCGTTCTCCGCTACTAGTGACTTTGGAGTGACTCTTTGTTGCATGTTGAGGGATAGTTATGTGATCGAATTATGATATTATTGTTGAGGGAACTTACGCTAGCGAAAGTATGAACCCTAGGCCTTGTTTCAACGCATTGCAATACCGTTTACGCTCACTTTTATCATTAGTTACCTTGCTATTTTTATAATTTAAGATTACAAATACCTTTATGTACTATCCATATACCACTTGTTTCACCATCTCTTCGCCGAACTAGTGCACCTATACAATTTACCGTTGTATTGGGTGTGTTGGGGACACAAGAGACTCTTTGTTATTTGGTTGCCGGGTTGCTTGAGAGAGACCATCTTCATCCTACGCCTCCTACGGATTGATAAACCTTAGGTCATCCACTTGAGGGAAATTTGCTACTGTCCTACAAACCTCTGCACTTGGAGGCCCAACAACGTCTACAAGAAGAAGGTTGTGTAGTAGACATCAAGTACCGCCCAGCAAGACCCAAAACTTGACACTAAACGGCTATCTCAAAAAGAAAGGAAAAGAAAAAGGAAAGAAAGGGAAGCAAAACACAACAACGAGAACACTAGAGAGAGGACAAGAAACACACACCTCTTCAAGAGAGGGCGGTGGCCGAGGACACCTATGTATGAGTCAAGAGGTATGGCACCGCGAAGATTTTAACCTTGGGCCCCTGGCCACAACTCGTCTTTGAAGCACAAGTACCATCAAAAATGGCTAATGTGACAGACTTGATCAATTTATGCATAATGGGGGGAGGGAGAGTTCGTTGAGAGAACAACACTCCCCCTATGTCCATGCCTACACCTAAACAAGACAACAAGTTGGGTATGGTGGGGTGTGCAAGGGTTCAAGTCACATTGCTCGAATCTATGATATTTAGCTCATGCCTTAACTCGTGAAATCTTGCTTCATCCAAAGGCTTCGTGAAAATATCTGTAAGGTTATCATGAGTGTTGACATAGTTGGGCTCGATCTCCCCTTGCCTAATGTGATCCTGGATGAAGTGATACCGAATCTCAATATGCTTCGTCTTGAAATGTAGAACCGGGTTGAGAGAAATCTTGATGGCACTTTCATTGTCACACCAAAGAGGCACTTTATCACAAATGACACCGTAATCTTTAAAAGTTTGCCTCATCCAAAGAAGTTGTGCATAACAACTACCGACGGCCATGTACTCCTCCTCGGTGGATGAGAGAGACACACAACTTTGCTTCTTGGAAGACCAACTCACCAAAGAGCAACCAATAAATTGGCGTCCTCCGGAGGTGGACTTCCTATCCACTTTGTCTCTCGCCCAATCGGAGTCTGAATAACCTACAAGCTTGAAGTTTGCTCCTCTTGGGTACCATAAGCCAAAGTTTGGGGTATGAGCCAAATATTGAAAGATTCGCTTGACCACCACAAAGTGGCTTCCTTAGGTGCGGCTTGAAACCGTGCACAAATTCCCACACTCAACATGATATCCGGTCTAGATGCACAAAGGTAAAGCAAGGAGCCAATCATGGAGCGATATACCTTTTGATCCACCGCTTTACCATTGTGATCTAAGTCAAGTTGGCATTTAACGGGCATTGGAGTGGAAGCCGGCTTGACATCATTGAGCTTGAATCTCTTGAGCATGTCTTGAGTGTATTTGGATTGGTTGATGAAGGTTCCTTCTCTTCATTGCTTGACTTCGAACCCGAGAAAGAACTTCAATTCTCCCATCATGGACATCTTGAACTTGGAGGTCATGTGTGCAGAAAATTCCTCATTGAAAGCTTTGTTAGGGGAACCAAAGATAACATCATCAACATATAGTTGGCACACAAACAACTCCCCTTTGACCTTCTTGGTAAAAAGAGTGGGGTCAATTTTTCCAATTTCAAAACCGTGATCTTGCAACAACTCGGTAAGGTGGTCATACCACGCACGTGGGGCTTGCTTAAGGCCATAGAGTGCCTTATCGAGTTGGTACACATGATCGGGAAAATAGGGATCCTCGAACCCGGGGGGTTGCTTGACATACACCAACTCATTAATGGGACCATTAAGAAATGCACTCTTCACATCCATTTGTTGCAACTTAAAGTTATGATGAGAAGCATAAGCAATCAACATATGAATGGATTCAAGGCGAGCAACGGGAGCAAAGGTTTCACCGTAGTCGATACCCTTGACTTGGGAGTAGCCCTGTGCTACCAACCGGGCCTTGTTGCGAATGATAATTCCATGAGCGTCTTGCTTGTTCTTGAATATCCACTTGGTTCCAATGACATTGTGGTTCCCCGCTGGCCTTGGCACCAATCTCCACACCTTGTTGTACTCGAAGTTGTTGAGTTCTTCATGCATGGCATTGAGCCAATCCGGATCTTCGAGCGCCTGATAGACCTTTTGGGGGTTCAACACAAGAGACAAACACGTGATGTTCACAATAGTTTGCCAATTTTCTACGAGTGCTTACCCTCTTTCGGATGCTTTCAAGCACATTTGTCATGAGATGGCCCTTGGTTGTGAGCTTGGAAGCGATCTTGGCGGCACGACACTCCAATTTCTCCCCAGGGGTGAGTTGAGGAGTGGTGACTTGATCATCTTGAGCGCCGTCTTGAGCTTGTTCTTGATCTTGAGCTTGCTCTTGATCTTGAACTTGCTCGGAGGAGGGAACTTGACATTGGGCATCACTTGGTGATTCAACACCGTCTTGAGATTGATCCTGCCCTTGGTCTTGTTCATGATGTCAAGGGCCTTCATTTTGTTCTCCGAAGGCGTGTGGGCCTTGGGTTGGTGATGGCTCCACTTGAGTGGAGCATTGTCCTTCTCCTTCGGCCACAAGGGGTTCCTCAATGGGTAAGATAAAGCCAACTCCCATTCTTCTTATGGCTCGGGGAGGAATTTCATCACCTACATCACAAGTGCCACTTTGCTCCACTTGGGAGCCGTTATTCTAATCAAACTCTACGTTACACGTCTCCTCAATGAGTCCCGTGGACTTATTGAGGACACGGTAAGCATGAGAGTTGGTAGCATAACCAACAAATTTGCCCTCATAAGCTATAGCCTCAAATTTAGACAAACGAACACCTTTCTTGAGAATGAAACACTTACACCCGAACGCCCGGAAGTACTTGAGGTTGGGCTTGTTACCGGTGAGTATCTCATAAGGAGTCTTGTTCAAGCCCTTTCGGAGGTAGAGCCGACTGGATGCATGACAAGCGGTGTTGATGGCTTCGGCCCAAAAGTTGTATGGAGACTTGAACTCCACCATCATGGTCCTTGCCGCATCCATCAACGTCCAGTTTTTCCTCTCCGATACACCATTTTGTTGAGGGGTGTATGGTGCGGAATATTGATGCTTGATCCCCTCATCACTAAGGAACTCATCCAAGGTGTAGTTCTTGAACTCGGCGCCGTTGTCGCTTCTTATTGTCAAGATCTTTGCATTGTGTTGTCGTTGGGCTTCATTTGCAAAGTCAATGACGGTTTGTTGGGTCTCGCTCTTCCTCTTGAAGAAGTATACCCAAGTGTATCTTGAATAGTCATCCACAATCACCAAGCAATATTTTCTACCCCCAAGACTATCAAAGGATGGAGGCCCAAAGAGATCCAAGTGAAGGAGCTCCAAAGGCCTCTTCGAGTAGATGATAGTCGTGGGAGGGTGAGACTTTTCATGAAGCTTTCCTTCGATACAAGCACCACAAGCACGATATTTAGCAAAACTAACATTTGTTAGTCCACGGACATGGTCCCCCTTGAGAAGACTTTGCAAACATCTCATATTGACATGGGCTAAACGGCGATGCCAAAGCCATCCCACGTCAACTTTAGCCATTAGGCATGTCGCGGTCTTAGTGGGTCGCTCCGAAAAGTTAATCACATAGAGACCGTTCTCGACATGCCCAACAAAGGCTACTTTAAGAGTCTTGCTCCACAAGAGGGCCACGGTATCAACATCAAATAAAGTGGCAAAGCCCATAAGTGCAAGTTGACGAACAGAAAGTAAATTGTATGCAAGGGACTCAACAAGCATGACCTTCTGGATCGTGAGATCATGAGAAATGACAGCCTTGCCAAGCCCCAATACCTTGGAGGACGAGGCATCACCCCACTCGACATTGGTGGGCATAGATGGAATCTTGTGAACATCCACCACCAAGTCCTTGCTTCCGGTCATATGATTAGTGGCTCCACTATTGAGCAACCATGATCCCCCACCGGAAGCAAACACCTACAAGATGTCAATGCTTGGTTTTAGGTACCCATTTAGTAATGGGTCCTTTGATGTTAGTAACAAGGGTCTTAGGAACCCAAATAGACCATTCAATGTACTCATAAGGAGAGCCAACAAATTTTGCATAAACATGTCCATCACTAGCACGACACAACACATAAGAAGGGTTAAAGTTGCCGGCTTGGTTGGGAAGGGAAGTGTTGCCCTTCTTGGCATCACCAACCTTCCCGGTGTTCTTCTTCTTCTCCTTAGTAGCACCCTCTCCCTCCTTCACAAAGGTTTGCTTGAGAGGGAGAGGTTGTTTGGCCTTGTCATTCTTCTTCTTGTTCTTGGACTCGGGTGCGTACCCAATCCCTTCCTTGGCCACAACTCCCTTTTGATTGCTCAAAAGGTTGTTGAGGTTTTTCTCACCTTGTATGGAAGACACAAGGCCTTTCTCAAGTCGCTCCTTCAACTTAGCATTCTCCTTAACAAGATGCACATGCTTACAACATGGGTCAGTAGCATTTGCATTATCAATTAACACCATATGAGGAAATGTGGCTTTCTCCTTGGTTAGCTTTACCTGAAGTTGATCATGAGACTCTTTGAGGCTAGCACGAGTACCCTTCAAGACCTTGTGAACCTTGTAAAGCAGGTCAAACTCCTCTTTGAGTCTAGCAAGATCAATCCCAAGCTTGGCCTTCTCGGAGTTTAGCACACGAGAAACAACAATAGCACGACCAAGATCTTTCTTTAACTTAGCGTGATCATCGTTGTGTGACTCAAGAGCCAAACGAAGACCACACTCTTTCTCAAGAGCATTAGAAAGATCCAAAATCTCATCGACATAGTCACGACTATGCCCCTCCATCTTAGAGATGGTATCTTCGTGAGCCTCGATCATGTCATTGGCTTCACCAAGTTGTTCCAAGAGAGCAACGAAGTGCTTCTTGGATTTACCCTTGAGTTTGCCCATAAAGGACTCAAACTCATTCTCCTCCACATTAGGTCCATCATGTTCATCAATGCAATCCGTCAAAGAAGGATTATTAATGATGGTAGTTTTGATGTTGGGGGTTACCTTGTTGGTGGCTTTCGCCATGAGGCACTTGGCGGTGATGCTCTCATTGGGTGAGTCGAAGAGTGACACTCGTGGAGTTGTCGCAATGGCAACGGAGGCCATGGCAACCAACTCGTCATCATCATCATCATCATCCTCATTGTACTCTTCTTGTACCACCAACGCTTTGGGAGGAGTCTTCTTGGTGAAGTTGCTCTTGTTTGGGAAAGACTTGGCTTTGTCCTTTCAGATGAGCTTGCCACCATTGTCTTCCCTCTTCTCATACGGGCACTCCGCAACAAAATGGCTAACATTGCCACAATTATAGCAAGTCCTCACACGTTGCTTGCCCTTCGTGCCACTTGAGTTGTTCTTGTTAAAGTTGGGCCTTGAGTTTTTCTTGCTCCAAAATTGCCTTGAAGCAAGAGCCATGTGTTCATGATAGGCATACTTTGTATCTTCATGGTTGCTCTCCTCTTCTTCTTCTTCGTCCTCTTCTTCCACACTAACCTTGGCCTTTAATGCAAGGTTGGGCTTCTTTGCTCTTTGAGAACGTAGCACCGCATTGTCGGCGGTCTTGTCCAAGATGATCATGGCCACAAACTCATCCAACACTTCACTTGAGGACAAGGTGTGGAAGTCCAGCCTTTGACGAATGAAGGAGGACATGGCCTTGTGGTAAGGCATCATTGCCTTGAGGAATTTCGCTTGATCCAATTGTCATCCGTGTCCTTGCTCCCCTGATCTCGGAGTGAGACCGCGAGTTTGGTTACCCTCCGATAAAGCTCATGAGGTTCTTCATCTTCTTTCATTGCAAACTCATCGGCTTCATCTTGCACCACTTCATAGTTGGAGCGTTGTATGCTTGAGCTTCCCTTATAGAGGGAAACAACTTTATGCCATGCATCTTTGGCCATGGCAAATGGCCGGAGATGAGGAAGATCTTCGGGTGGAATTGCATCTTGGATGATGAAGAGAGCATTCTCGTTGAATTGATTATCCGTGGCTTCTCTAGGAGTGAAGTTGCTTCGGTTTTGCGGATAGAAACCTTCTTCAATGATTCTCCAAATACTAGTATTCACATGATTTAAATGATGCTTAAAGCGATAAACCCAAGAATCAAAGTCCTCATTTTTCACAATCTTGGCGGGAGGACCGTCATGATTCAAATGAGTGGAAGGAATCGGTCCACCATAAACAAGTGGAGGCTCCACATGGGAAAAGATGACGATGCCATTTTTACCACTAGAAGAAGGAACTTGATCACTAGTAGCTTCCCCCTTGTCGGAGTTAGCATCCGTCACCTTGTTAGTGGGATCACCCACTCTCAACGGTGGGTGGATAGTTTAAGCCCTTCTATGAATTTATTAAACATTCTTTCAAGCTCGGTCGTCATGGAGGTTTTTGTCGCGACCGGTTTTCCGGGTATAATTTTCCAGAAAAAGACCGTCGTGCTCATCAGCCCCATGATTACTGTTAGCTAATGAGGCTTCAACTTGATACAGAAATTCCAAGCAAAATACAAAATATGTAGTACAAGACCATTCTGGCCTGTGAGTACAACAAATGGTTTCTAGTGGTTGAGGGCGGATGCGGTTTGAGGATCAACAGGGTCTATGGGACTCCATTTCCCAACAGGAACATCTGACCAGGTTAACTCCTATCTTCACGAGGCTGCTATCACCGTTGCTTAGGTTCCGGGGCTGTCATTGCGTCGCTCCGCTCCGTGCAAGAAAATCTGGCCAAGACAATAGCCAGGGACAAGCCAGTGAGTACTTTGAATGTACTCGCAAACATTATGAACACAGGTATAATATAACATTGATGTGCTGAAAATATTCATGCTCATGACGTCAGTCACAAAAATAAATCTCTGATGCATGTAAGCAGGTTATTTATGAAAATGTAATAACATAATAATAATAAAAGGCACCGATCGGCGTCTGGAGCGACACCACATAAAGGGCTTATAAAGGAAATGCCACAGTCGGAAGTCTTAGCAACACCACATAAAGAGCTTTAAAAGAAATGCCACAGTCGAGCGTATGAGCGACACCACATAAAGGGCTTTAAAAGAAATGCCACAGTCGGGCATCTGAGCGACACCACATAAAGGGCTTTAAAAGAAATGCCACAGTCGGGCGTCTGAGCGACACCACATAAAGGGCTTATAAAAGAAATGCCACAGTCGGGCGTCTGAGCGACACCACATAAAGGGCTTTAAAAGAAATGCCACAGTCGGGCGTCTGAGCGACACCACATAAAGGGCTTATAAAAGAAATGCCACAGTCGGGCGTCTGAGCGACACCACATAAAGGGCTTATAAAAGAAATGCCACAGTCGGGCGTCTGAGCGGCACCACATAAAGGGCTTATAAAAGAAATGATCATGGTGAATATCCCGGAGGTAGAACCATCCCAGGGATACTCAATAATAATAATAACACGGGTTAGTCAACAATTATAATAATCATAATTATCACAAATCACAGGTAGTAATTTCAGTTCCTGTTTAACAATTTCACCCCCGAAGACCGACTCTAAGACCGACACTTGACCCATCCCAGACTGTAATCCTTAACAATGGACACGGCTATTCGAATAGGTTTAATATCTCTGCAGAGGGTGTACTCTTTACCCACGAGTAACGGATTCCTTTAGTCCATCGGACTAATTCCGTCTATGGTCTTTTAATTGAAAACACACCTGTCTTGCACACACCAGCTTTTACTCGTGTCTGGAATCACCCATGACACCTGTTAAGCAAAACTCTAAGTGGGGAGGCTACAACCTCGCGTAGCATGGGATCAAATTTCTATCGCGCGCTCTGAGGGGTGCCCCCCTCTCAGTCCCAACCGGATACACCCATGCCCCCGGACCAGGTGGCATGCCTACCGGCTACAACCGGTATCTTCCACCATGGCCTCTCTGTACGGTGTGTGCCAAGACAAGGGTTAACAACTTACTGAACCATACCCCACCTACGGTAGGGACCAGTGGCAGTACGAAACAAGTATGGGGGTTACCGGAACAAGACTCGATCTATGGCCGACTTAGGAGGCTTATGAGTTCCGTGCATGACATGTATATCAAATATATTTCAACCGACGAAATCACCACCCATTATACCTTACTATGCCATACCGGACATAACCGTCCCGACGGGGACCGGCGACAAGCTCACTCCTATCCAAGGCAGAGGCTTTCCCGGATTCCTTTCCGGCATGCATGCAAGGCACATGAGGATGCTTACCATCACAAGTATATTCATTTCCAACAGCGAGGAAATCACTAATATGCATTCATGCAAATGATCGCATCATCACATAAAATAACGAGTTCTCCGAAATAAGGTGGTGTTATAATCGTGTCAACCAACACATCAAAAATATTATGCCGGGGTTCAAGGTGCTTGCCTTCAAGGTGTGGAGAGGTGGGGGTGCTCTCCAAAACTTTTGAAAGTTTTCTTCCTCTCTCCAAAATCCTATTTTCAATAGATTTGAATTAACACACAATTCCAAAACAGCACAAAAAAAGTTGTTTGAATTTTTTGAAATAAATCTTAAAATAAACTAGACAAAATTTGAGGAAGGTAGGAAAAAGAATCAATTCATTTGGAGTTATATTTAAAAAGTTATAGGCAGTCAAAGTTGTGGTCAAAATCTGTTTTTAAAATAAAACAGAAAAGAAAACGTTTCAGAGGGGAATACGCTTTCACACAGAGGAGCCTCCACTTATCCAGCATGGACGGCGCGTGAGTCACTGACAGTGGGCCCGGGGGACCCACTGGTCAGGTTTGACTAGTCGGCCTCCCTCCTCTTCCTCTGCCCCGAGCGGAGGCGGGACTCCGGCGATGCTCGCCGGCGAACGGCGGCACCGTTCGGGAAACGGAGGTCACCCGCGGGCTTAGGGGATCGAGGCGGTCACTCCGGTAGTCGCTGCGGTCTCGGGGGTGGACGGAGCTGCCGGCGGCGAGCTCTGCAGCGGACGGTGGCCGTCGGGCAAAGTGATTTTTCTGCTGCGGCGAGTCCCGGTCAAAATCGAGTAGGGGGAAGGATACACTAGGAGGAGAGGGAGTTCCTGGTGGAGAGAGTGGAGAGGAGGAGGCTCCGGTGGCGCCGGAATGGCCGGGGCAGTGGCGGCGGCTGCAGTCGTCGGAGGTGGGGAAGAAGACCTCCCCGGGTCGATTAACTGCCATGGAGGAACTAGGGGAGCATGCTGAGGCTACCTCGCGAACGGAACGTGCTCGGGGGCCTCTCTTTATAGCACGTCCAAGTCAGTTCGCGGCGACCGTGGATAAGTTCGCCGGCGAACCGCCCTACTGTGCTGCAGGGCGACGTGGCGGTGGCTGGTCAGCTCCAGGAGCTACCGACGAACGCTCCACTGTCCATGGAGGCGAGCTGGCGCGCTATGGTGGTCGGGGCGGTGCCGACCATGGCAGGAGCGGGTGCGGCCGCGGGCGTGCCGCCAAGAGAGCGCTTGTGGCGGCGCTGTAGGGCGCCAGGGGGCTGTCGGGGCCTTTGGCGTGACGCGGCGAGAGGGAGAGGATCAGGATGAGCTCGAGGAAGTTTATCCAGGGCGTGATGGCTCGGGCGCGAGCACGTGCAAAACGCGTGCTCTGCTCGCGCTCCGGGTGTGCACGGCATTCGTTCGACGAAATGCCATGGCGACCAAAACTGCTAGACGGCTAATGCAAATCCACAGGCCTAGGTTAGAGACCGTTAGTAAGCCACTAGACAACTTGGTTAGGACAGGTGGGAAAGTTCACAACACAAACTTACAAACATGCCAAATCTGTTCATGCCCACAGGGTGTTTGTCAAAATGCCAGAGGCATCTAGGCAGTTCTTGGAGGGCCCAAAATCTCCAGATAGAAGTCTCTTTGGATGTACAAGAGGGTGGTGAGGTTAGTTTGTAAAAAGCACAAACTTGTTAGTGCAAGTTTTGCAAAACTACAGTTCTGGACATGAGATAAATGGCATCATTTCATGAACCAAAAACATTCCAATGGGTGCATGCTCCTGGACTTAGGGGTTTGGTAGGGCTGTCTACAATAGGAGAAGGCACAAGGTTACTGGAGCAAAAATAAATAGGGTTGAAGTAGAAATCACAAGGATGGACCAGAATGGAAAAGAGGTTGATTCACTCAAAAATTTCAAAGAACAGCACTAGGTTTTTGCATAATGTTGAATAATATGCTACTACCAACATCCCATAATTTTGGTGGAGGCCAGAAAGAAATATTTAAATGGGTTGTAGTGCAAAATTGCACTCTGGACCAGAGAAGAAAAATTGATGCAGAGCTCAAAATATTACACGAATAAAAGATATTTTTGCATAAAAGTGATTTAAAAACATCACATGACATCTCCAAATTTTGGTTGGAACTTTAAGTGAATTTATCAAATGGTTGTAGTTCAAATATGGCCATGTAACCTTGAAAAAACCATTTTTCAAGAAAATAAAGATCAAGCAAATTAATTATGTAATTAGTTCTACTAATAAAAGAAAAGTTTTTCTTGAGAGTTTAAACAAGTCCAAAAACATATTTGAAAAGTTTTCACTTTGGGGAAAAACTCCATAAATCAAGGGAGGAAAAGGTTCAAAAATAAAAAGGGAGCCCAGAAAATAAAAGTTTTAATTTCCTGGCAAAATTTTAATTAATAAAATAGGGTTAAAAATTTGGGGTGTCATAGTTTTCAGTGTGTCCAAGGCCACATTGAATTCCTCACGAGAGACCGCGGTTCCCCCATCGGCCGTAGACGAGATTGGATTCACATCGGAGTGTTTCTTCGCACCGTCTACGGTGTCTACCATACTCTTTGGACGACAAAGTCCTTAGTAAAGAGACGAGGCTCTGATACCAATTGAAAGGATCGATATAGTTGACTAGAGGGGGGGTGAATAGGCAACTAACAATTTTTAGCTTTTCTTTACCGATTTAAACTTTGCATCAAAGTAGGTTGTCTAGATATGCAACGAGGTGAGCAACCTATATGATGCAACAACAAAAAGTACACAAGCAAACTAAAGACACAACACAAAAGCTTGCACAAGTAAAGGCACGAGAGAACCAAGAGTGGAGCCGGTGAAGACGAGGATGTGTTACCGAAGTTCCTTCCTTTTGAAGGGAAGTACGTCTCCGTTGGAGCGGTGTGGAGGCACAATGCTCCACAAGAAGCCACTAGGGCCACCATATTCTCCTCACGCCCTCACACGATGCGAGATGCCGTGATTACACTATTGGTGCCCTTGGAGGCGGCAACCGGTCCTTTACAAACAAGGTTGGGGCTCTCTCCACAACCGAAATGGAGGCTCCCAACAAAACCACGGAGCTTCACCACAATGGAATATGGCTCCGAGGTGACCTCAACCGTCTAGGGTGCTCAAACACCCAAGAGTAACAAGATCCGCAAGGGATGAGTGGGGAGAATCAAATTTCTCTTGGTGGAAGTGTAGATCTAGGCCTTCTCAACCAATCCCTAGAAAATCAACAAGTTTGATTGGGTAAGGAGAGAGATCGGGCGAAAATGAGCTTTGGAGCAACAATGGAGCTTGGGGAAAAGAGGTAAGTCAACTTGGATAAGAAGACCTCCTTTTATAAGTGGGGAAGACAATCCAACCGTTACCCTTTCTCAGCCCCGCACAGGGCGGTACTACCGCAGTGGCCAGTGGTACTACCATTCCACCTCGCGGTACTGCCGTGCAGTAAGGCGCAGAGCAGGACCTGGTCCCAGGGCGGTACTACCATGGAGGTAAGGGCGGTACTACCGCCCATGAGCGGTACTTCCGCCCCTACTACCGCAGCTAGTGCCGCAAAACCCGACATGAGAGGAGAACCCTCGAATCGAGGCGGTAGGAGCACGGAGCCGCAGCGGTACTATGGCTAAGAGCTCCAAGCGGTACTACCGCGCTGAGGAGCGGTACTGCCGCTTTGTAGCTCTCGAGCGGTACTACCGCTGGGGTCCGCGGTACTACCGTTGGGACCAGACCACAGGGAGAAGGCAGCAAGGAAGCCTTCAACAAAATGGAAAAGCTCAGAGGGTGCGCAAGGAATGTGTATGTGTTGATTCCACCCTAGCCTCACCAATGCGGACCCCCTCTTAATAGTACGACTTTCCTACGACTCAAATCCACGGAAAATAAACGTAGACAACTGCCGTCTTCAAATAGTCTTCGAGGGGGACAGAGACCGTCTTGTGCCTAGTGATGAAACGTCTGAAATACTCAAGGCACATGATTAGTCCACAAAAGCATTGTCATCAATCACCAAAACACCGTAGGGATAAATATGCCCTTATAACGACCCCAACCTCCGCTCTGTCCTTAGAGCCGGAGCGCCTCGCCAGTACCAAAGATGGGATTTCTAAACCCGCCGAACTATCTGTGGCCACTAAGCCCAGTACGGGAGAGTCGGAGGAAGCAGCGTCACTGGCATCCATCGCCAAGCCGAACTCTTCCCCGGACGACGGCTCCGAACTCTCGGAGTCACCATCGTGTGAGCTCGGCCAAGGAATTCCCTTCCCGCTATACTCCACGAGTTCTCTTCTCCCTCAACAAACCTCACCTTTAAGCGAGACTCTGGACTTGATGCGATCCCTCGTGATTACGGAGGAGCAACGTCCGAACTACGCCCAGCCCGGACTAGGGGCTGAGAGCGGGGATTTTTACGTCCCACCCGCCACCCACTTCATCACCACAGTAGAGGACTTAACTAACATGCTCGATTACGGCTCCGAAGACATTGACGGTATGGACGACGATGCAGGAGAGGAGCAAGCCGAAAACCCGCCGTTTACCGGATGCTGGACGGCCACCTCTTCGTATGACGTGCACATGGTGGATGCACCCAAGGAGGGTGACAACGATAAAGAGAAAAATCCAGTAGAGGATAAACCTCCCGAGATACAACAAAAGCACCGACGACGCCGCTCTAAATCACGACGCAGCAAAGACAGCAATACCGGCACGAGAGACAACAACACTCCTGATGATGCCGAAGGCCAAGAAAATCCCGTTGAGCAATACTTTGAACAAGACGGTCGGGAGGATGGGCGAGTTAGCCCTGATGAACAGGCTGCAAACAAAGACTCAGAGCACAGTAATTATCTTCCGCTCTCCAAGGATGAGGAGAGCCTCGGCAACAAGGATTTTATCGTGCCTGAGGAACCTTTCGAGCAGGAGCACTTCAAGCGTCGGCTAAGAGCCACTGCAAGGAGACTGAAAAAGAAGCAGCAGCAGCTTAAAGCTGACAAAGATCTACTCAACGATAGATGGACTCATGTCCTGGAAGCCGAGGAATACGGCCTCGAGCGCCCATCCAAAATTTATTCGAAGCACAAATTGCTACCTCAATTGGACGACGAGGCGATGGAGCCTATACTGTCAGCACATAATGCGGCTGATCGACCACCACATGGCCAAGACAAAGAGGCAACTCAAGCCGAACACCAGCTAGCAGTATGATACATCTCCAACGTATCTATAATTTTTTATTGCTCCATGCTATATTATCTTCTATTTTGGACATTATTGGGCTTTTTTATCCACTTTTATATTATTTTTGGGACTAACCTATTGACCCAGAGCCCAGTGCCAGTTCCTGTTTTTTCCCTTGTTTCAGTGTTTCGAAGAAAAGGAATATCAAATGGAGTCGAAACAGAATGAAACCTTCTGGAGAAGTTATTTTTGGAAGGAAAGCTACCCGATAGACTTGGAGTGCATGTCAGGAAAGAAACAAGGGAGCCACGAGGCAGGGGGCGCCCCCACCCCCCTAGGGCGCGCCCTCCACCCTCATGGGCCCCTTGTGGCTCCCCTGATGTATTTCTTCCGCCTATATATATATATATCCATATACCCTAAAACGATCGGGGAGCACAATAGATTGGGAGTTTCGTCGCCAGAAGCCTCCGTAGCCACCGAAAACCAACCTAGACCCGTTCTGGCACCCTGCCGGAGGGGGCAATCCCTCTCCAGTGGCCATCTTCATCATCCCGGTTTTCTCCATGACGAGGAGGGAGTAGTTCTCCCTCGGGGCTGAGGGTATGTACCAGTAGCTATGTGTTTGATCTCTCTCTCTCTCTCTCTCTCTCGTGTTCTTGATTTGGCACGATCTTGATGTATCGTGAGCTTTGCTATTATAGTTGGATCTTATGATGTTTCTCCCCCTCTACTCTCTTGTAATGGATTGAGTATTCCCTTTGAAGTTATCTTATCAGATTGAGTCTTTAAGGATTTGAGAACACTTGATGTATGTCTTGCGTGGGATACCCGTGGTGACAATGGGGTATTCTATTGATCCACTTGATGTATGTTTTGGTGATCAACTTGCGGGTTCCGCCCATGAACCTATGCATAGGGGTTGGCACATGTTTTCGTCTTGACTCTCCGGTAGAATCTTTGGGGCACTCTTTGAGGTTCTATGTGTTGGTTGAATAGATTAATCTGAGATTGTGTGATGCATATCGTATAATCATACCCACGAATACTTGAGGTGAGATTGGAGTATCTAGGTGACATTAGGGTTTTGGTTGATTTGTGTCTTAAGGTGTTATTCTAGTACGAACTCTAGGGCTGTTTGTGACACTTATAGGAATAGCCCAACGGATTGATTGGAAAGAATAACTTTGAGGTGGTTTTGTACCCTACCATAATCTCTTCGTTTGTTCTCCGCTATTAGTGACTTTGGAGTGACTCTTTGTTGCATGTTGAGGGATAGTTATGTGATCCAATTATGTTATTATTGTTGAGGGAACTTGCACTAGCGAAAGTATGAACCCTAGGCCTTGTTTCAACACATTGCAATACCGTTTGTGCTCACTTTTATCATTGGTTACCTTGCTGTTTTTATATTTTCAGATTACAAAAAGCTTTATCTACCATCCATATACCACTTGTATCACCATCTCTTCGCCGAACTAGTGCACCTATACAATTTACCATTGTATTGGGTGTGTTGGGGACACAAGAGACTCTTTGTTATTTGGTTGCAGGGTTGCTTGAGAGAGACCATCTTCATCCTACGCCTCCTACGGATTGATAAACCTTAGGTCATCCACTTGAGGGAAATTTGCTACTGTCCTACAAACCTCTGCACTTGGAGGCCCAACAACGTCTACAAGAAGAAGGTTGTGTAGTACACATCAAGCTCTTTTCTGGCGCCGTTGCCGGGGAGGTGAGTGCTTGAAGGTATATCTTTAGATCTTGCAATCGAGTCTTTTAGTTTCTTGTTTTATCACTAGTTTAGTCTATAAAAGAAAATTACAAAAAGATGGAATTGAGTTTACCACATACGCTTCATCTTTTTAATATCTTTCGTGAGTATGATGGAAAGGAAAATTGTGCCAAAGTGTTAGAAGAAGAATGCATTAAAATGTTTGGCACTAAATATTTGAATGATGAGCATGATTTCAATGTTGTTAGTATGAATTCCTTGAATATCCATGATGCTAATGATATGCAAAGCCACAAGTTTGGGGAAGCTATGTTTGATGAATATGATATTTTTTGTCCCCCAAGTTTTGATGAGCAAATTTATTATGATGAAAGCATGCCTCCTATTTATGATGATTATATTGATGAAAGTGGATTTGGAGAGGTCATGACTTTATTTAGAGATGAATCCACTATTTCGAAAGAAGTTCGAATTGATTGTGAGAACAAAGTTGCTATCTATGATAATTATTGTGATGAGTTGTATGCTATAAACAATAATTATATCCATGAAACTTGTCATCATGATTTTAGTTTTCAATTGGATTATGCCTCACATGATA
This sequence comes from Triticum urartu, assembly GCF_056163025.1. Taxonomy (NCBI): domain Eukaryota; kingdom Viridiplantae; phylum Streptophyta; class Magnoliopsida; order Poales; family Poaceae; genus Triticum; species Triticum urartu. The sequence goes on from NC_141875.1 coordinate 565,841,552, forward strand.
ATTATTTTGTTGAGTTTTCTCCCACTATTATTCATGAGAAGAATTTTGCTTGTGTGGAGAGTAATAAAATCTCTATGCTTGTATATCATGAAAAGAATGATTTATGTGATAGTTATATTGTTGAATTAATTCATGATTCTACTTAAAATTATTATGAAGTGAGGAACATATGCTTGTAAGAATTGCAATAATATCAAGTTTCCTCTCTATGTGCTTAAACTTTTGAAGTTATGCTTGTTTTACCTTCCTATGCAAGTTGATTCTTGTTCCCACAAGTTGTTTGCTCAAAAAATCCATATGCATAGGAAGTGGGTTAGACTTAAATGTTCTAGTAATATTCTTCATGATGCTCTCTTTATGTTACAATTCTTATCTTTTATGTGAGCATCGTTGAAATCATCATGCCTAGCTAGGGGCGTTAAACGATAGCGCTTGTTGGGAGGCAACCCAATTTTATTTTTGTTCTTTGACTTTTGTTACTGTTTATTAATAAATAATTCATATAGCCTATGTTTAGATGTGGTTTTATGCTTTTAATTAGTGTTTGTGCCAAGTAGAACCTTTGGGAAGACTTGGGGAAAGTCTTTGCGATCATGTTGTAAAAACAGAAACTTTAGCGCTCATGAGAATTGCTGCCATTTTTTATTGGAGAGTGATATTTAGTTAATTATTTTTGCATATGATTAATAGACAAATTACTCACGTCCAGAAATTTATTTGAGAATTTTATGAGTTCCAGATGTATACGTTTGATACAGATTACTACAGACTGTTTTTTTGACAGATTCTGTTTTTCGTGTGTTGTTTGCTTATTTTGATGAATCTATGAGTAGTATCGGAGGGTATGAACCATAGAGAAGTTGGAATACAGTAGATATTACACAAATATGAATTTAGAATGAGTTCATTACAGTACCTTATGATGGTGATTTTCTTTCTTATACTAACGGAGCTTACGAGTGTTCTGTTAAGTTTTGTGTTGTGAAGTTTTCAAGTTTTGGGTAAAGATTCGATGGACTATGGAATAAGGAGTGGCAAGAGACTAAGCTTGGGGATTCCTAAGGCACCCCAAGGTAATATTCAAGGACAACCAAAAGCCTAAGCTTGGGGATGCCCCGGAAGGCAGCCCCTCTTTCGTCGTTGTTCATCGGTAACTTTACTTGGAGCTATATTTTTATTCGCCACATGATATGTGTTTTGCTTGGAGCGTCATTTTATTTCATTTTGTTTTGCTTGCTGTTTGAATAAAATACCAAGATCTGAAATTATTAAATGTTAGAGAGTCTTCACATAGTTGCACAATTATTCGACTACTCATTGATCTTCACTTATATCTTTCGGAGTAGTTTGCCGTTGCTCTAGTGTTTCACTTATATCTTTTTAGAGCATGGTGGTGGTTTTATTATATAGAAATAGATGAACTCTCACGCCTCACTTATATTATTTTGAGAGTCTTTAGAACAGCATGGTAGTTTTCTTTGGTTATGAAACTAGTCCTAATATGATGGGCATCCAAGAGGGATATAATAAAAACTTTCATATAAGTGCATTGAATACTAAGAGAAGTTTGATACTTGATGATTGTTTTGAGATATGGAGATAGTGATATCAAAGTTGTGCTAGTTGGGTAGTTTTGAATTTGAAAAATACTTGTGTTTAAGTTTGCAAGTCCCGTAGCATGATCGTATGGTAAACGTTATGTAACAAATTTGAATCATGAGGTGTTATTTGATTGTCTTCCTTATGAGTGGCAGTCGGGGACGAGCGATGGTCTTTTCCTACCAATCTATCCCCCTAGGAGCATGCGTGTAATACTTGGTTTTTGATGACTTGTAGATTTTTGCAATAAGTATGTGAGTTCTTTATGACTAATGTTGAGTCCATGGATTATACGCACTCTTACCCTTCCATCATTGCTAGCCACTTCGGTACCGTGCATTGCCCTTTCTCACATTGAGAGTTGGTGCAAACTTCGCCGGTGCATCCAAACCCCGTGATATGATACTCTCTTTCACACATAAACCTCCTTATATCTTGCTCAAAACAGCCACCATACCTACCTATTATGGCATTTCCATAGCCATTCCGAGATATATTGCCATGCAACTTTCCACCGTTCCATTTATTATGACACGTTCATCATTGTCATATTGCTTAGCATGATCATGTAGTTGACATAGTATTTGTGGCAAAGCCACCGTTCATAATTATTTCATACATGTCACTCTTGGTTTATTGCATATCCCGGTACACCGCCGGAGGCATTCATATAGAGTCATACTTTGTTCTAGTATCGAGTTGTAATCATTGAGTTGTAAATAAATAGAAGTGTGATGATCATCATTTTCTAGAGCATTGTCCCAAGTGAGGCCATAAAAAAGGGGAGAAAGGCCATAAAAAAAGAGAAGGCCCAAAAAAATGAGAGAAAAAGAGAGAAGGGACAATGCTACTATCCTTTGCCACACTTGTGCTTCAAAGTAGCACCATAATCCTGATTATAGAGAGTCTCTTATTTTGTCACTTTCATATACTAGTGGGAATTTTTTATTATAGAACTTGGCTTGTATATTCCAACAATGGGCCTCCTCAAGTGCCCTAGGTCTTCATGAGCAAGCAGGTTGGATGCACACCCACTTAGTTTCTTTTGTTGAGCTTTCATACATTTATAGCTCTAGTGCATCCGTTGCATCGCAATCCCTACTCCTTGCATTGACATCAATTGATGGGCATCTCCCTAGCCCATTGATTAGCCGTGTCGATGTGAGACTTTCTCCTTTTTGTCTTCTCCACATAACCCCCTCATTATATTCTATTCCACCCATAGTGCTATATCCATGGCTCACGCTCATGTATTGCGTGAAAGTTGAAAAATAGTTTGAGATTACTAAAGTATGAAACAATTTCTTGTCTTGTCATCGGGGTTGTGCATGATGAGAGCATTCTTGTGTGACGAAAATGGAGCATGACCAAACTATATGATTTTGTAGGGACGAACTTTCTTTGGCCATGTTATTTTGAGAAGACATGATTGCTTAGTTAGTATGCTTGAAGTATTAGTATTTTTATGTCAATATTAAACTTTTGTCTTGAATCTTATGGATGTGAATATTCTTGCTACAATAAAGAGAAATACATGATGAATATGTCAGGTAGCATTCCACATCAAAAATTCTGTTTTTATCATTTACCTACTCGAGGAAGAGCAGGAATTAAGCTTGGGGATGCTGATACGTCTCAAACGTATCTATAATTTTTGATTGCTCCATGCTATATTATCTTCTGTTTTGGACATTATTTTGCTTTATTATCCACTTTTATATTATTTTGGGACTAACCTATTGACCCAGAGCCCAGTGCCAGTTCCTGTTTTTTTCCCTTATTTCAGTGTTTTGAAGAAAAGGAATATCAAACGGAGTCGAAACGGAATGAAACCTTCTGGAAAAGTTATTTTTGGAAGGAAAGCTACCCGATAGACTTGGAGGGCACGTCAGGAAAGAAACGAGGGGGCCACGAGGTAGGGGGCGCGCCCACCCCCCTAGGGCGCGCCCTCCACCCTCGTGGGGCCCTCGTGGCTCCCCTGATGTATTTCTTCCGCCTATATATATATCCATATACCCTAAGATGATCGGGGAGCACAATAGATCGGGAGTTCCGCCGCCAGAAGCCTCCGTAGCCACCGAAAACCAATCTAGACCCGTTCCGGCACCCTGCCGGAGGAGGCAATCCCTCTCCGGTGGCCATCTTCATCATCCCGGTGTTCTCCATGACGAGGAGGGAGTAGTTCTCCCTCGGGGTTGAGGGTATGTACCAGTAGCTATGTGTTTGATCTCTCTCTCGTGTTCTTGATTTGGCACGATCTTGATGTATCGCGAGCTTTTCTATTATAGTTGGATCTTATGATGTTTCTCCCCCTCTACTCTCTTGTAATGGATTGAGTTTTCCCTTTGAAGTTATCTTATCGGATTGATTCTTTAAGGATTTGAGAACACTTGATGTATGTCTTGCGTGGGATACCCGTGGTGACAATGGGGTATTCTATTGATCCACTTGATGTATGTTTTGGTGATCAACTTGCGGGTTCCGCCCATGAACCTATGCATAGGGGTTGGCACACGTTTTCGTCTCGACTCTCCGGTAGAATCTTTGGGGCACTCTTTGAGGTTTTATGTGTTGGTTGAATAGATGAATCTAAGATTGTGTGATGCATATCGTATAATCATACCCATGGATACTTGAGGTGACATTGGAGTATCCAAGAGGGATATAATAAAAACTTTCATATAATTGCATTGAATACTAAGAGAAGTTTGATACTTGATGATTGTTTTGAGATATGGAGATAGTGATATCAAAGTTGTGCTAGTTGGGTAGTTGGGAATTTGAAAAATACTTGCGTTGAAGTTTGCAAGTCCCGTAGCATGCACGCATGGTAAATGTTATGTAACAAATTTGAAACATGAGGTGTTATTTGATTGTCTTCCTTATGAGTGGCGGTCGGGCACGAGCGATGGTCTTTTCCTACCAATCTATCCCCCTAGGAGCATGCGCGTAGTGCCGAGGTTTTTGATGACTTGTAGATTTTTGCAATAAGTATATGAGTTCTTTATGACTAATGTTGAGTCCATGGATTATATGACTGTTACCCTTCCATCATTGCTAGCCTCTTCGGTACCGTGCATTGCCCTTTCTCACATTGAGAGTTTGTGAAAACTTCGCCGGTGCATCCAAACCCTGTGATATGTTCAATAACCCTAAAGAACACAACCTCAACCTGTGTCTTCCACTGCATACAAAAACAAAAGTCAACGCGTCAGAAAACAAATGAAGGAACATGGGAACAAAAAATATACAAGGCAATACCAGAAGTTCAAGTTAAACTACACATGAAAGAATAATGCATAGAAACACTCACAGGCAGTCTCCGAAACACCCAGTTGGATGGGTCATCATCACCCTTCATGACCAAGTCAGCCGCAACAAGCTCAAGAAGCTTGGCCTAATCCATGAAATTGATGCGAGGGGTCCTCAAGTCAATATTAGGCGTCTTGCCAATGATAAGGCAGTCCAAATACATAAGAAGCGGCACGATGGCACAGCCTGTGACAGCTTTTCCTCTGCTAGTACCTTGCTGATACCTAACAAAAGCACTCTGAATATCGTCAACAACCAACTGGCAGTAGTCCATGTCTGCCATGTCCTCAAACACAAGGTTCTTGGCGATTGCTGCCTCCCTGGACACTCGTGTAGACGTTCCAGGGATAACCACCTTCATGAAAACAATAAGGTAAAACACCTACAGAGCAAGATCATCCTTCGTCTCATCCTTCACAAGTTCAGCGAGGATATTCCGCAAATCCTTTGTCTTGATGTCGTCACTCCTAGCATACCCAAGCTTGCCCTTCAACCTCATAACAGCATCATCGAAACCATCATTCGAGGGCCTAGTGGGGTACGATTACCTTGAGGGAACCCAAAGAGATGGTGAATAGCATCACTTGTAATACGTATAACCTTGTTCACCTCACCCATGTCCAAAATCATGGTTGAAGAGTCAATCCTCGTGTAGATGTTGCCCATCAAAGGACAAGAAATGTTGGAATCAACCTTCAAGTCAAACACACAGCCAAAACCAGCATTGATAACCCTCGTCTTGTGCCTAAGTTGTAGCATTTCCGCACATGTCTTGACCTCTTTCAGTGAGCAGCGAACCGTCTTGTTAAAACGTTTCACCTCACCTCTTCCTTGGCCAAATTCTACGGGCGCTTTGCCTCCTCTCTTCCTCCTCTCAGGTCGCTGCACAAGCTAATACTAAAAAAACATACATTGACAAGGAAAAAAGGAAGAACAATGAGACACATAACCTTCACCAAAATTCCACTAATGACTACATACGCACTACATCTGAGAAGTCCAACTATGTATACATAGGCAGTACAACCATGTATGACCAGAAGCTAACATGCTTTCAAATTGTTGGAAATTTACAAAGCAGAAGTTCAACCATGTATACAAAGGCATTAATCAAACATGTATATCAAAAGTCCAACTATGTCTACATAGGCAGTACAACCATGTATGACCAGAAGTTAACATGCTTTCAAATTGTTGGAAATTTACAAAGCAGAAGTTCAACCATCTATACCAAGTCAGTAATCAAACATGTATATCAGAAGTCCAACTATGTATACATAGGCAGTACAACCATGTATGAACACAAGTCAACATGCTTTCAAAAATGTTGGAAATTTAAAAAGCAGAAGTTCAACCATATACACTAAGGTAGTAATCAAACATGTATACCAACAAGTTAAGCTAATTTCTTCATGTATATACCCAGAAGTCCAACTATGTACACAAAGGCAGAAATACCATAAAAGCAAAGCATGTCGGCTAATTTATTCATCTATATGGAGCAGAAGGTCAGCTATGTACGCCAAGGCAGTGCTAAAAACAATAAAACTACAGCAATGGCGACAAATGCTCTAAAAACAGTAAACATGAGACATTCATACCTGATTAGCGGCAGCATCATCATCGTCCTCATCCTCATCATCAGCATTGAAATCGGCATCATCCTTGTCATCTGGATTAACACGAGAACGCTTCTTCACACCCTTGTTGACCTTTGCAGGTGGAACCTTGCGCTTCACACCGCATTTCTTCCCCTTACTAGATGCACCAGCACCAAGCGGAGAAGGTGTAGGCGCGGCAGTGGCAAGCACACGAGGACTACGGCGTGGCGTACCACCAAGGCCTAACCATTCATCTTCAACAACTTCTGCAGGCCTTGAAACATGTGGGCTCCTCCGAGGAGTAACTTCACCAACTACTAGCTTCCTCGCAGAAGTATTCTTGATTTTCTTCTTAACAGGGACAACCGTGCCATCACTGCCACACGGCATGTCTTCCTCAACAGTGAGCTCAGGCACATGAACAGATCCAGGAACATCAGAACCTTTCTCAAGGCAGGCTGCCCTCTTCTTGTCAAAATCTTCTTGCTTCTTCCTCTTAAGTTGGTCCTCCAGGAGAAGCTGAAGAGGCACATCCTCGAGTTGCGTGACAGGTTCAGTGCCATCAACAGACTGTGACTGCGTCTCTGACATCTGAAGAGAGCACAAAGGATCCGGAACGGAATCACAACCTTTGACTGACGGAGCCCCCTCCTCAGTAGCAGCAGGGGTTTCTGATAAACCCAACTCAGATAAAACATCATTGATGATGTTCATAGCTTCCCCCTCTGTGGACACATCTGCAAAGAACACAAAAAGTCGAAGCAAAAAATAAAAAAAAGTTAGGAACAAAAACAAAAACAAACGACATGAACAAACTAAAAAAACATGGCTCAAAACTTTAAAATGAAAAGAAAAGGGGTTTCACATACTAGGTGAAGCAAGAGCTGCAGAAGCAAGATCCTCGGGGCTTGAAAAATTCTCAAGGCTCGAAGCAACCTCGGCAATCACAGTCAAAGGGATAATGGGTGATTTAGCCGCATCAGATATTGGAGCATCAATATTAACCTCTGAAGCTCCATCTTGATCGCAGGCATTTTTTTCAGAATTATTCAACTCATCACCAACTACAAAAAATGCAAGTAAAAAGGCAGCTGAGTTCTAATCCGCAATCCTACACCAAAGGAACTTCTACTTTTACAACAATGTCCAATACCCAGAAGTTCAACAATACCTAACAAAGCAGTAAACACAAAAAACAAACTAAAAATCTACAAACTAAATATAAAAACAATCTGCACCAGAGGGGCTACTACATATATCATGAATGTCCAGAAGTTCAATGATACATAACAAAGCAATAAAACAAAATGTGCATAACAAAAGTTCAACCAAATTTCATTACAATCAAACAATAATTAAAACCAGAAGTTCAACTATGTGACCCAAGCAAGTAGCACATAAAAAAGATGTAGCATGACCACAAACGGTATTTCACAGGCAAACTAAATATCAATACCATCAACATGATAAAAAAACAAAGATATACACTACAAAAATGAAACATCTGGGAAGTCCAACAACACTTGGTGACAAAGTTTCACCTGCAAAATCATCAACTACAAAGTAAGAAAACACTCTACTAACTCAAACTAATGGTAAAAAGCATACACATAACCATTCCTAGAAGTTCACATGATTAAGAATGGCAGTCCAACATGAATACTAAGTGAAGATATGGGCAGACATATATGAGAATAATGCTATTTAAAATACAAGATACAACTACATTAAGATACCTAGAGAAGGTTTTGAAGCCATGACAACACAACCGCCTTGATGAATGCAACTCCAAACACTAGAACAACCTGCTAAAAACAGGGGATTGATTGCATATAGTTAGCAGGTAGAAAATAGTACAACAAATACAAAAAACAACTAAATGAAACCCTAGGATGAAACAACTAGAACATATCAACAAGTATGAAAACATGAACAGTAGCACATATAGGCAAGCACAAACAAAAAAAATTCCTAAACTAAATAGCATGTGACAGACACAATCTAGACTTCGAAATGAACAATACTAAGATAATTATATACATCAGATTTGCGATCAACCATCACACCACACCCTCTCTTACATGCATCTGAATGCTAAAATCACCAAAGGGGAAATGAAATCCACTCATCTATGAATGGATAAAATAGCACACACAAGCATCTCATAGACAAATCTGACCACGGGGGAATGGAATCCAACCACCACATGCACAAGAACCCTACCTAATCTCCCACCAAACCATCAGAAGAAGGGGGAGGACGCGGATGCGAGAGCACACAGGAGGCGGACTCGATATATCTGGCGAAACTAGAAGCAAGCATTAGGAGTGGGGCAGCACTTGTACCTCTCCAGACGACCCCCGATGCACGAATCCGCGCCGGTTTCTTCCACTCCCCACGATGCCATGTGCACCTTGCAACCGCGCAGGCAGTTGCCGCCCTTGCTTCAGAGTAGAAGAGAGCGGGCTGGGCGAGAGAGAGCGGGGCGCGGTGGAGAAATAGGAGCAGGGGCATGCGCCGGTTACTCTAGCACGAGGGCAGGGGATAGGGGCGGAGAAATCGGGGGGAGTTGGAGGCGAGGAAGACAGCGCAACGATGGAGAGGGGGGAGAGTGCGAGCGACACGGGGAGGGGGAGAGGGGTTTTCTAACAGATGGTGGCGATGGGAGATACTCACTTAATGCATCTCTCTCGTGGGAATTGCAGCGCCACTGAATTTATAGTTTTACCCCCCCAATAACTAAAATAGTAAATACATGTGTAGATAAATAAATGCACCATTTGAATGCATCTATTATAATGAGATAAGATCACAAAACAGCACAGCTGATATCCTCAAAACCAAAAATAGATGGCAAATACACTACTAAAGGAAGAAACATACATACATAAATATGCCCCTAAAAAAATAAGAGAAAACGAAGTTCAAAAAATAAAGAACAGAAGTTCAAGTACTCTAATAAAAGAAGTAAAGGAATTAGACTAAATAAACCCTAAAGAAACAAAAAGAAGAAGTTCAAGTACAACAACAGATGAAGTTCATATCTAACCCTAAAAACCCTAAGATAGATAGTGGGGTCACGGATGTGATGGACTCGCCTCCGCATGCGACGACGCGACACACCACGTCGTCGCCTGCTCCGGCTCGTTCCTGTCTCGGCCTCGCAGGGGGAGGGGAGGGGAGGGGGGTCCCGACCCCCCTCCCCCCCAGCTCGGCCTCGCGCTACTGCATTACTGTGCGCTAGGATTTGACAAGACGCAATGTGGTTATTCTGTTTCCACCCCCACCGCACGCACCCTAAACCCTAAAAACCCAAAGATAGATAGTGGGGTCATGGATGTGACAGACTCGCCTCTGCATGCGACGACGCGGCATGCCGCGTCGTCGCCTGCTCTGGCTTGTTCCTGTCTTGGCCTCGCAGGGGGAGGGAAGGGGGGTCCCGACCCCCCTCCCCCCTTGCTCGGCCTCACGCTACCGCATTGCTGCTTGTTAGGATTTGACAGGACGCAATGCGGTTATTCTGTTTCCACCCCCACCGCACGCACCCTAAACCCTAAAAACCCTAAGATAGATAGTGGGGTCACGGATGTGACGGACTCGCCTCCGCATGCGACGACGCGGCATGCCGCGTCGTCGCCTGCTCCGGCTCATTCCTGTCTCGGCCTCGCAGGGGGAGGGGAGGGGGGTCCCGACCCCCCTCCCCCCTACTTGGCCTCGCGCTACCGCATTGCTGCGCTCTAGGATTTGACAGGACGCAATGCGGTTATTCTGTTTCCACCCCCACCGCACGCACCCCAAACCCTAAAAACCCTAAGATAGATAGTGGAGTCATGGATGTGATGAACTCGCCTCCGCATGCGACGACGCGGCACGCCGTGTCGTCGCCTGCTCCCGCTCGTTCCTGTCTCGGCCTCGCAGGGGGAGGGGAGGGGGGTCCCGACCCCCCCCTGCTCGGCCTCGCGCTACCGCATTGCTGCACGCTAGGAATTGACAGGACGCAATGCGGTTATTCTGTTTCCACCCCCACCGCACGCACCCTAAACCCTAAAAACCCTAAGATAGATAGTGGGGTCACGGATGTGACGGACTCACCTCTGCATGCGACGACGCGGCATGCCGCGTCATCGCCTGCTCCGGCTCGTTCCTGTCTCGGCCCATACTTGGGCTAATCCCATGATTTCTCACGAGACAAAAGTCTAAAAAAACATGTGGAGAATTAAAATTACAAAGAAAACCAAACAAAGAAAATATAGAGCATTATGCACCTTCGCCTTGCAAAATGTGGAGTGCAATCTCCAAAACCAGAAGTTCAACCATTAATAAAAAAGAAGTCCAAATCCTACTGAAGATAGTGGATGATCAAAAAACTATACCGAAACATAGACTAAGGGAAAAGAGGATGCATGTGCCTGTGGTCCAGCCCCACACTTACACACTAGTTACAAAAAATTGCAGAAGAAATCTAGTAAGGGTTTTTGATTTCTGGAAAGTAATCTGTCCTGGAATATCAATGTCAAAAATATGGATCTGCATTCATGAAAAGTTTTGTTGTGACATAAAAAACCAAGAAAGAAGCACCTTAGGAATAATAATGTTTAGTGTCGAAGAAACAAAATGCACAAGGCATAAGTTAACTAATCAAATGTTCTAAATAAAGGTAAGTTCAAGTTGTAAAAACACAGAAGTTCGGTGTTTTGAAAAAACATCAAATGAACATGTAGAAAGAAAAATTACACTGAAGCAAAATTCTTGTAAGTTCACGTTAAACACATACTGAAGTTCTACCACTGTTTGAAGTATGCAAACATGTTACAAAAAAAGTAAGGTATGCATGCATATTTGTGAATAATCCCATAGTTTCCACGGAACAAACTAAAACCCAAATTAGAAAATTGAAAATTACAAAAAAACAAAAAGAAAAAAGAAAAAATAGAGCGCGATGTTGCACCACCTTGCAATGTGGAAATCAGGAAGTTCAATCACTGGTACCATAGAAGTCCAACTACTACCACAGAATGTGGATGAACCAAAAAACTAGTCCCGAAGACAAAATAAATATAAAAAGGATGATTTGTGTATCTATGGACCAGCTCCACATTTACGTATGAGTACTCTGAAAAACAAAAAAACAAACACAAAATTTTTATAACAACACCAACCGAACAGCTCGTATTGCAGCATCACCCAAAAAACATGCATTAAAACAAGGGAAGTTTAAGCACAAAAGGTGCAGAAGTCCAACTCTGTAACACAGACAGCAGAATCACTGAAAAGTACGCATTATCGAATTTGGTTTTCAGATTTAATCACTTGGGTTACTACACCTTCTCAGTCCGCGACCTCGAACGATATCCTATTGCGCCCTAACATCAAAACGATAAATCAACAAAGCTGACTCATTGAAGAACCGAAACCAGCATGGGCCGACACGAGATCCAATCGCCCGATTTCAGGGGTGTATTCGCCTGCTCGATCAAATTAACAACGCATGAACAGTCCAATCTCACTACTGCAATCAAATCCGCCCTCTATATTCAAATAAAAAATAACAAATCCATAGAAGCCGCGGAACCACTCCCGCGGATGAAGAACACAGAGCCCGAAATCAAATCCATTGAAATTAACGACAAATTGTCCATGAAACTCGTACTTACACCAAATTCCCATCATGTTGGAGGTTCTAGAACATCCAGTGAATGCATTAAACTTATAAACAGACACAAGTTCATCCGCCCCAAGAGTGAATCCGCCAAAATGCAAAATTACGAATCAAAACGAGCATTTAGATGTAGGTATGAGTATCTGGATTACAGTCACATCCCAGACAACACTACCGACCGGGATAATTCGCGGGGGAAGCCATTGTTGCGAAGATAGCCCGAAGGTCGGGTTCGTAGAGAGGGAAGTTCAGGCGCGTTACACAGGAAGTTCAGGTTGTGATCAGAATATTATTCTGATCCCGTGATCAGAATAGTGTTTATGTATATATATATACTGTAATTTTTTCAATCACAATTCGGACATGCATTCTAACGCAAGCACACCCAGGGAAAGGAACCCTTAACGGAACTATTCTCTCTGGAAGATGTTTCTTACATAATGTAATATAACATAACTAGCCGGATACAACTTGTCTGTTCAAGCAACTATGACCCCTACGCCTGGTTTCCATGCATACCCCGGTTTATTCGGCCGCACGGGTATTCAGAAACACTCCGTGCCTTCGGGTCCAGAGGGCAAAGCGAAAAGGTCTGCCATGACAATCGTTTTACAATTCAGCTAGACAGAAAAATACGCAGTCATTTCGACTCAAAATTTTCCTCCTCTATACCCTCCAGCAGGCTATCTAACTTACAATCGTGCTGGGAAAATTTGGCAGCTACTGCTACTTGGTCATACACCAAATTAACGGGAACTTCCTTCCCGTCTGACCCTAGAGGTCTGACCCGAGCCATATGATTCAGGTCAAGCTTGGTGTACCGTGTCTTCACCATGGCCCAGGCTTCTCGAGCCCCTTCCCGGCAGGCCGATATTTTCCACAATCGAAAGCGCCGCCGCGCCCCCTTGAATAGCTCTAGGAGCTCCTCCATCTTTCCTAGAGCGGAGGCAGCTGGCCTCAAAGCTTTGGCAAGGCTTCGCATCGCCTACCGAGCTTGCTCATGAATACGCGACAGCTCTTGTAGCAGATCGCCTAAGAATCCGAACATCTCATCTTCGGGATAGCCGGTCAGCATACCTACAGATATAACTCTGTCAGTTCCTGATATCTCTGAACTATTATAAAGTAAAGTTGGCCACATACTGAACATGCCACCACGCAGCCTTTTATTCTCCTTCACGGAGTCGGCTAGTTGGGCCCGTACATCTTTCAGATCCTCGCTCAATCGGGCATTCGAATCTTGGAGCTTGTTCTTCTCCAGTATGACTTTTATGAGCACACGCTCGCCCGTGGCTAGCAGCTTCTTGGCTTCTCGTTCTCCGTCCTAGGCAGCTTTCAGTTGTTCTTGTAGTTGACCTAATGATCCTGATAGGAGGTAAGCAACCGTGTTTAACATTATTGGTATACCATTCTATTTTCTCGATGGAGGGGAACATTACCAGGTGACGCCTTCTTGGATTTCTCCAGTTCGGCACGGGCAACAGTTAGCTGCGTCTCACACTTTTCTAGCTCTTGGGCTAACAGGTCGTTCTTCTCCGTAAGAACCTGGTTATACAACGATACTTAAATCAGTTGTACCAACTGCTTCAAGTATCGGGGGCTACTGGCATATGGTTATCATAGTTAGACAAAGTAAACTTACATGCACATCTTTTAAATGATGCTTTGTGGCTCTGTTAAGCCCATCTCGAGCCGCTTGGAAATATGCATCAGCCGAGCTGAAGGCGTTAAATGCCTCTTCTGAAAAACCAGGTTCTTGTAAAACGGCCCTGCGGCGTCGATGATTCATGGCACTCTCCACTTCCGAGTTGGTGACGGATACATCATCTAAATCCTCGGCTGGAGGAAAGTCCGGCGTCACTCCCGCATCAGCCCCCATCTTCACGACAGGATATGGATCCTAGTTGCGGGAAGTATGACCAGCCGAACCCTCAGATATAGTCTGACACACCTTTTTCCTGATATAGGGTAAACGGAAAGGTCACAGTTGGATCTGACTACCAAGGTGCATATTTGCAAATTCATACCACTTTGATGAAGGCTCGGTCGTATCTTCATTTTCCTTCCTCTTTGAAGGCTTGCCTTGTGTGGGGGACGCTCTCTTCGGAGATGCCCCAGGGGCAGCATGGCGCGCCGAACGACTCCCCTTTTGAGCAAAGGACAGTGCGGTGGGTGAGGAGGAATGAGAAAGCTCTCTTGGACAAGGTATATCTGGATTACTTACATGTGAAGCAGGAAGGAGACCGGGGTAATCGGTGTTGATGGGTACATCTGTACCGTCATAGCTCATCTGATAGAATATTCCATCCTCGAGCTCCACAAATATGTCTGGATCTTCTTCATATTCGGGGTCAACATCCCGGTTGCGATTCTCCGGCTGAGGAGCAGGATCATGGATCCCCTCGACAGCCTTTCGCCATTCCTGTTATAAGTGGATAAGATACTGCCTATCAAGAATGATTCAGGGACATGAGTAAAATAGTGGAGCTGAAGCTTACCCAACTGGGAGGATTATACATGGAAAGTCCGTCTCGATATTGGAGATGGGTAAACTCCTCCTTCTCCCCTTTATACAGCTCGACAGTATTTTGTCCAGGGCGGCGGGGGTCTTCGGGCCCTTCCGACCATAGCGTGAGGCGTCGTCTTCCCCGTTATAATGCCACATGGGCATCCCTCTGTATTGGAGTGGCTGGACCCCCCGCACTATAGAGATCGCCATTACCTCGACTATTCACAATTCGGACTGGGCAAGTGTCTTGATCTTGCCCAGCAGTAGGCTGATCTCTGCACTATCCTCTTCCTCGAGGCTCCGAGGACGCCAGCTATGGCGTTTCTTCAGCGGAGCACTTGAAAACTCGGGGAGGCCCATACGGACGGGGTCGGGTAGAGCGACGTCGTCGATGTAGAACCATTTGGAAGGCCACTCTTCGGAAGCTTTCTTTGGCGTGCCAGATAGGTATTCGGTCCCGGCGATGCGCCACACTTCGGCTCCTCCCACTTCAAAAATTGACCCACCTTGGTTATGAGGGACGAGGCAGAACAGTCTTCTCCATAAATCAAAATGAGCCTCGCATCCTAGGAATAGCTCACATAGAGCGACATAACCCGCAATATGAAGGATAGAGGCGGGAGTTAGACTGTGCGGTTGGAGGCCATAATACTCCAGCAGACCTCGGAGGAAGGGATGGATCGGAAATCCGACACCTCTTAACAAGAAGGGGACGAAGCATACTCGTTCTCCCCTAGACGGATTGGGGAAGTTCTCTGTTTGAGCCCCGCCCTTGAAGGACGTCATCCCTGCTCGTACGGGGACCAAGTCTGCGGGGGAAAAAGCCGTGTGTTTGCAGCTTCGCCAGCTGACTGTGGGATACAGAACATCTCTCCCAATCACCCTTTTGGAGCCGTGGGGACGAGAGGAAGAGCTGGGAGCACTAGCCATGTTGGGGTGGTTTTTTCTTAGCAAGCTCTAAGGATTTTTCGCGAGGTGTGGAATGGATCTGAGATCTATTCTCTTTAAATAGGCATCTTTGTGGTACGATCGGGGTGGTATATGCAAAAAATACCCCGACCTTTCGAATTCGCTCGACATCTGGAAACTGAAATTGTTGATGCACAGAAGCCGAGGGGTACAACATTAAATGGAAGGCCGAACACACTACTCGGAAGTCATCGATGGAGGAACCCGCCTTGCAATGTTGAAGATAATCTATGTGCCGAACACCTCGTCATTGAAGACTGGTTTGGGGGCTACTGAGGGAGTCCTGGACTAAGGGTCCGCGGGCGTCCGGCCTGTTAGCCATGGGCCGGACTGATGGGCTGTGAAGATACGAAGACCGAAGAGTGCACCCGTGTCCGGATGGGACTTTCCTTGGCGTGGAAGGCAAGCTTGGCGGCCAACTATGTAGATTCCTTTCTTTGTAACTGACCTTGTGTAACCCTAGATTCCTCCCGTGTCTATATAAACCGGAGGGCTAGGTCCGTAGATAGGTCGAATCCTCATAATCATAGCCAGACTAGACTTTGAGGGTCTAGTCATTACGATCTCGTGGTAGATCAACTCTTGTAATACTCATATTCATCAAGATCAATCAAGCAGGACGTAGGGTATTACCTCCGTAGAGAGGGCCCGAACCTGGGTAAACATTGTGTCCCCTGTCTCCTGTTACCATCGACCTTAGATGCACAGTTCGGGACCCCCTACCTGAGATCCGCCGGTTTTGACCCCGACAACAAGTGCAATATGGAGGGTAGATATAGGTTTTTGTAATCTGAAAATATAAAAACAACAAGGTAGCAAGTAACAAAAGTGAGCAAAAACGGTATTGCAATGCTTGGAAACAAGGCCTAGGGTTCATATTTCACTAGTGCAAGTTCTCTCAACTATGATAACATAATTAGGTCATATAACAATCCCTCAACATGCAACAAAGAGTCACTCAAAAGTCACTAATAGCGGAGAACAAACGAAGAGATTATTGTAGGGTACGAAAACAACCTCAAAGTTATTCTTTCTGATCGATCTATTGGGCTATTCCTATAAGTGTCACAAACAGCCCTAGAGTTCGTACTTAAATAACACCTTAAGACACACATCAACCAAAATCCTAATGTCACCTAGATATTCCAATGTCACCACAAGTATTCGTGGGTTTGATTATACAATATGCATCACACAATCTCAGATTCATCTATTCAAACAAACACAAAGAACTTCAAAGAGTGCCCCAAAGTTTCTATCAGAGAGTCAAGATGAAAACGTGTGCCAACCCCTATGCATAAGTTCACAAGGTCACAGAACCCACAAGTTGATCACCAAAAGATACATCAAGTAGATCACGTGAATATCCCATTGTCACCACAGATAAGCACATGCAAGACATACATCAAGTGTTCTCAAATCCTGTCGTGGTAAACGACACCTATGGGATCACTGGGATCCCTTTTGCTACAGTTGGCGGGCGCAAGGCTGTGCAAAGAGCGGGTCTAGAAGCCAGGACGAGGATCGTTTACCCAGGTTCAGGCCGCGAGGATGCGTAATACCCTAGTCCTGCTTTGGTGTATATTTGAGTGTTCTTGAGTTCTTGAACTAGCTACATGCGTGTGTCGTCCAAAAGATCCGAATCCTTCTTCAGTATGCCTCGGGCCTCCTTTTATAATCAAAAGGGGCTGCCAAAGTGGCACACAGGAGGTGGAAAGGTATATAGTGTACAAGCTTATCGCCTGTCATTATAGGACAAAGTGCATTAAATGCGCTACTTAGGTGTCCACTTGCTTTATCAGGCGCGGTAACGAGGCCCGTCCCGTCTGTCGCCGCTCTGCCTTGCTCCGACACGCGTCCAGGCCAACAAGGCATGCAACGCCATGTAGGCTGGCAGGCTGCTGAGTTGACGTGGTGGTAGGGTTTTCACGAAGATTTGTACGCCACCACGCAGGTGTTTGGCTAGTTGGATTAGTACCCACGTACCGCCACGTGGGTACTTGCTTCAGTTGGTGGGTTGGCCGCTGAGCTGGGGCGGCGATGGGGCGGCAAGGTCTTGCCGCAGTCTCACGTATATTCCCGACAAGGGTATTGTCGGGGTCTTGTGAGCACCCTCGGCAAGAGTCTTGTCGGGGTCTTGCGAGCGTCTTCGGCAAGGAGCCTTGCCAGGGCCTCTTGGGCATCCTTGGCAAGAAGTCTTGTGATTGTCTTGTCTTATGGTCCTCATCTAGGATTTATAGGCTCTCTGTCTTCACAAAGATCTGCATGCCACCATGCAAGCACTTCTTGAGCCTTTGTTTCAATGTTGTCGATGGTGTCGGAACTCTCAGGCTCAAGGGTGGCTGCGATGTTGGTGTTGGGCGAGCTGCCGCGGCAAGGCTCTTGGCGGGGCTGTGTAGGCCGCCCCGGCAAGGGTCTTGCCGGGAGGAAGCCTGTCTGATCGCTCCGTCTTCTACGCCCATGGTTGGAGCGCTGCTTTGGTAGCCTTGCACTTCTGCCTCCCTCCTCTGCCCTACTAAGTGTGGTCGTGGGTGCGGCTCTGACTGCCCGTGCATAGGTAAAAGGGCACAAAAGAGAGCCCCTACTTTTGTGCACCGACAGGAGCCCCTGGGCCTAGACAACACATAAGCACGACGCATTGTTGGGCTAGGCCCGAAACGGTACACGGGCACGCGAGGCAGAGTTTTACTGCGGTAACCTCTCTGTTGGTAGCGCTTCCCCACGACCCGCGTTGAATGCGCAACGTGGGGGTCGTGCATGGGGCGGTTGCTGCCCTCATGCGTCATATCATGGTAAATGGTAAAGTGGCGGTTCACGCCTTCCCCATAAAAAGGGAAACCGCGGGCGTGCTGCTCATTTACCCTCCGCGTCTCTCCAATTTCGGAACCGCCATTCCTCTCTTCTTCCTCAGGTGAAAGATTCGAAGTTCTCGCCTCTACTCGCTGCCGCTGCGCCCCCATTGCTCTTGATCCTTCGCCCCCTCCCAGCTGCCATGTCACCCAAAACCAGCAGGGGCAAGGGACCGACCAAGGATGTCGGGGAGAAAGAGGCGTCGGAGAGCGTGTCGGCGGCGTGACGGATGCAGCTTGCCTACTTCCCGTTGATGGTCGATGCGGTGCACCTCAAGAACTTCTTCTTGCCCTTGTGGGGGAGGAAGACGACGGGGCACCTTGCCATGTGCGTCGTCCCCGCCGATTTTGCCGAGGGCCCAAATTGGTACCCCTTCTTCGTTGATTTCTTCTGTTGTGGGCTCTGCCCCCCTTTCTCTAACTTCTTCAATGATGTCATGCACACCTACGGCTTCCATCTTTTGGAACTCACGCCAAACGTAGTGGCGTGCATGGCTCTCTTCGCCCACCTCTGCGAGGGCTTTGTCGGGGTGCTCCCTAGCATTGCGCTCTTCCGCCACTACTTCTCTCCTCGCCTCCAACCAGGGGGCGCCATCTCTGGGAGTATTGCCTGGATCCCGAGGACCCAGGAGAAAGGCACGTACCCGGAGGGTGCCCAGAAGGAGAGGTGGGAGGAGTGGCAGGGCCGGTGGTGCTGGATCGAGGAGCAGGACCCGCAGGAGTTTTGCCGGGTTCGTCAGAGCCCGCCGACCCGCCGCGCAGACTGGAGCGACCTCGACGCCAATGACAAGAAGCTCTCCGCCGCCACCACTGCAACCTCTTGAGCTTGTGTTGGTTTTTCCCTTGAAGAGGAAAGGGTGATGCAGTACAGTAGCATAAGTATTTCCCTCAATTTTGAGAACCAAGGTATAAATCCAGTAGGAGGTAACACACAAGTCCCCTAGTACCTACACAAACAAACAAGAACCTCGCAACCAATGCAATAAAGGGGTTGTCAATCCCTTCATGGTCACTTACGAAAGTGAGATCTGATAGAGATAATAAGATAAATATTTTTGGTATTTTTGTTGAATATATTAGAAAATAAAGATTGCAAAATAAATGATAATAGAAATAGCAAGTTGATAGGAAAATAATATGATGGAAGATAGACCCGGGGGCCATAGGTTTCACTAGTGGCTTCTCTCAAGATAGCAAATTCTACGGTGGGTGAACAAATTACTATCGAGCAATTGATAGAAAAGCGCATAGTTATGAGAATATCTAGGCATGATCATGTATATAGGCATCACGTCCACGACAAGTAGACCGAAATGATTCTGCATCTACTACTGTTACTCCACACATCGACCGCTATCCAGCATGCATCTAGAGTATTAAGTTCATAAGAACAGAGTAACGCATTAAGCAAGATGACATGATGTAGAGGGATAAACTCAAGAAATATGATATAAACCCCATCTTTTTATCCTCGATGGCAACAATACAATACGCGCCTTGCCGCCCCTGCTGTCACTGCGAAAGGACACCGCAAGATTGAACCCAAAGCTAAGCACTTCTCCCATTGCAAGAACGATCAATCTAGTAGGCCAAACCAAACTAATAATTCGAAGAGACTTGCAAAGATATTTAAATCATGCATAAAAGATTTCACAGAAGAATCAAATATTGTTCATTGATAATCTTGATCATAAAACTACAATTCATCGGATCTTGACAAACACACCGCAAAAAGAATTACATCAAATAGATCTCCAAGAGAATCGAGGAGAACTTTGTATTGAGATCCAAAGAGAGAGAAGAAACCATCTAGCTAATAACTATGGACCTGAAGGTTTGTGGTCAACTACTCACACATCATCGGAGAGACTATGGTGTTGATGTAGAAGCCCTCCGTGATCGATTCCCCCTCCGGCAGAGCGCCAGAAAAGGCCCCAAGATGGGATCTCACGGGTACAGAAGGTTGTGGCGGTGGAAATAGGGTTTCGTGGTGCTCCTGGATGTTTTCGGGGTATACGGGTATATATAGGAGGAAGAAGTACATCGGTGGAGCTGCGAGGGGCCCACGAGGGTGGGGGCCACGCCTGCCCCCTGGGCGCGCCTCCCTGCCTCGTGGCCTCCTTGCTTCTTTCTTGACGTCAACTCCAAGTCTCCTGGATCACGTTTGTTCCAAAAATAACTCTCCCGAAGGTTTCATTCCGTTTGGATTCCGTTTGATATTCCTTTTCTGCGAAACACTGAAATAGGCAAAAAAACAGCAATTTGCACTGGGCCCTTGGTTAGTAGGTTAGTCCCAAAATTAATATAAAAAGGTATATCAAATCTCATTAAACATCCAAAACAGATAATATAATAGCATGGACCAATCAAAAAATATAGATACGTTGGAGACGTATCAAGCATCCCCAAGCTTAATTCCTACTTGTCCTCGAGTAGGTAAATGATAAAAACAGGATTTTTGATGTGTAATGCTACCTAACATAATTCTCAATGTAATTTTCTTTATTGTGGGATGAATGTTCAGATCCGAAAGATTCAAGACAAAAGTTTAATATTGACATAAAATAATAATACTTCAAGCATACTAACAAAGTAATCATGTCTTCTCAAAATAACATGGCCAAAGAAATTTATCCCTACAAAATCATATAGTCTGGCTATGCTCTATCTTCACCACACAAAGTATTTAAATCATGCACAACCCTGATGACAAGCCAAGAAATTGTTTCATACTTTTTGTGTTCTCACACTTTTTCAATCTTCACTCAATATATGAGCGTGAGCCATGGACACAACACTATTGGTGGAATAGAACGGTGGTTGTGGTGAAGACAAAAAGGAGAAGATAGTCTCACATCAACTAGGCATATCAACGGGCTATGGAGAGGCCCATCAATAGATATCAATGTGAGTGAGTAGGGATTGCCATGCAACGGATGCACTAGAGCTATAAGTGTATGAAAGCTCAACAAAAAAACTAAGTGGGTGTGCATCCAACTTACTTGCTCATGAAGACCTAGGGCATTTTGAGGAAGCCCATCATTGGAATATACAATCCAAGTTCTGTAATGTAAAATTCCCACTAGTACATGAAAGTGACAACATAGGAGACTCTCTATCATGAAGATCATGGTGCTACTTTGAAGCACAAGTGTGGTAAAGGGATAGTAACATTGTCCCTTCTCTCTTTTTCTCTCATTTTTTGGGCCTTCTTTTTTTATGGCCTTTCTCTTCTTTTTTCTTTTTTTATTCATCCGGAGTCTCATCCCGACTTGTGGGGGAATCATAGTCTCCCTCATCCTTTCCTCACTTGGGACAATGCTCGAATAATGATGATCATCACACTTTTATTTACTTACAACTCAAGAATTACAAATCGATACTTAGAACAAAATATGACTCTATGTAAATGTCTCCGGCGGTGTACCGAGATGTGCAATGACTCGTGAGTGACATGTATGAAAGAATTATGAACGATGGCTTTGCCACAAATACAATGTCAACTACATGATCATGCAAAGCAATATGACAATGATGAAGCGTGTCATAATAAACGAAATGGTGGTAAGTTGCATGGCAATATATCTCGGAATGGCTACGGTGGCTGTTTTGAGGAAGGTATATGGTGGGTTTATGGTACCGGTGAAAGTTGCGCGGTACTAGAGAGGCTAGCAATGGTGGAAGGGTGAGAGTGCGTATAATCCATGGACTCAACATTAGTCATAAAGAACTCACATACTTATTGCAAAAATCTATTAGTTATCGAAACAAAGTACTACATGCATGCTCCTAGGGGGATAGATTGGTAGGAAAAGACCATCGCTCATCCCCGACCACCACTCATAAGGAAGACAATCAATAAATAAATCATGCCCCGACTTCATCACATAACGATTCACCATACGTGCATTCTACGGGAATCACAAACTTTAGAACAAGTATTTCTCAAATTCACAACTACTCAACTAGCATGACTCTAATATCACCATCTTCATATCTCAAAACAATCATCAAGTATCAAACTTCTCATAATATTCAATGCACTTTTTATGATAGTTTTTATTATACCCATCTTGGATGCCTATTATATTAGGACTAATTTTATAGCCAAAGCAAATTACCATGTTGTTCTAGAGGACTCTCAAAATGATATAAGTTAAGCATGAGAGATCAATAATTTCTATAAAATAAAGCCACCACCATGCTCTTAAAGATATAAGTGAAGCACATAGAGCAAAATTATCTAGCTTAAAAGATATAAGTGAAGCACATAGAGTATTCTAATAAATTCCAATTCATGTGTGTTTGTCCAAAAGGTGTGTACGGAAAGGATGATTGTGGTAAACTAAAAAGCAAAGACTCAAATCATACAAGATGCTCCAAGCAAAACACATATCATGTGGTGAATAAAAATATAGCCTCAAGTAAATTTACCGATAGACGAAGACGAAAGAGGGGATGCCTTCCGGGGCATCCCCAAGCTTAGTATTTTGGTTGTCCTTGAATTTTACCTTGGGGTGCCTTGGGCATCCCCAAGCTTAGGATTTTGGTTTTCCTTGAATTTTAACTTGGGGTGCCTTGGGCATCCCCAAGATTAGGCTCTTGCCACTCCTTGTTCCAAAATCCATCAAATCGTTACCCAAAACTTGAAAACTTCACAACACAAAACTCAACAAAAAATCTCATGAGCTCCGTTAGTATAAGAAAACAAACCACCACTTCAAGGAACTGTAATGAACTCATTATTTATTTATATTGGTGTTAAACTTACTGTATTCCAACTTCTCTATGGTTCATACCCCCCGATACTAGCCATAGATTCATCAAAATAAGCAAACAACACACGAAAAACAGAATCTGTCAAAAACAGAACAGTCTGTAGTAATCTGTAGGTTTCGAATACTTATTTAACCCCAAAACTTCTGAAATAAATTGGTGGACGTGAGGAATTTGTCTATGAATCATCTTCAAAAAGAATCAACCTAATCGCACTCTCCAATGAAAGATGGCAGCAAATCTCGTGAGCGCTAAAGTTTCTGTTTTTACAGCGAGATCACATAAACTTCCCCCAAGTCTTCCCAAAGGTTCTACTTGGCACAAACACTAATTAAAAGCATAAAACCACATCTAAACATAAGCTAGATGAATTATTTATTACTAAATAGAACCAAAAAGCAAGAAACAAAAATAAAATTGGGTTGCCTCCCAACAAGTGCTATCATTTAACGCCCCTAGCTAGGCATAAAAGCAAGAATAGATCTAAGTATTGCCCTGATAATGATAAGGCAAATCGCGAAAAATCATCTCATACTCCCTACGTTCAGCAGCAAGTTTTCTTTGTGGCAAGCAAAAGTAATCAAAAAGGCTAAATTTAATGGGACAAGATTCCACAAGATCAAGCTCGGGAGGTATTGATTCCTCCTTTAGCCCCTCATATTGCACAACCAATTCATCATTATAAGCATTCTTTTGGCAAAAAGTCATGAGCTTTTGTTCAAGGGAAAAACCTAACCCATTGTTCTGGATAGCAAAAGTATTGTTAAGTTCAAAAATCCTGTCAACTAGAACGTCGGTAGGAACCTTTTTTCTAAGGTTTTCATTAAAAAGCAACATGATCTAAAGATCATAAGCACATTATGTCTTCTTGATAAAAAAGGATTGTTTCTATGGGAGGACGGCCAGCATCCACCCTATAATGCGCAAAAGTTTCATTGGCTTCTCTTATTATAGATCTGAACTCATGAGCTAAAAAGATAGTAGTTGCTCGCTTAATAGAAGAATGCTCAATATTGAAAAATTCTAGAAAAATCCTTTGGATGCAAGTGTGCATATGGATAAATTGTCTTTCAAGTTCAACTATGAGCAAAGATATAGCATCCGCAAAGCTACTAGTTCTATGAAGAATAGACCCTCCCATAGTGGGTAAAGCACCGACACAAGTAAAGAAATCTTGAATAACTCCTTTCCCAATAATATTGCCACTACCGATCCGAAACTTTTTAGTGTGCAAAATAGTAGGTTCTTCATGAGGATAATCAAATGCATCAACATTTTCCCTGTTATTACCACTATCCTTACCAATGATAACCTCCCCAATTTCAGACATGATAGTAGCAAATTGCACAAAAAACGGGCACACAAAAAGCAAGAAGAAGAGCGAACGAAAAAGAGGGCGAATAAAACGGTAAGGGTGAAGTGGGGGAGAGGAAAACGAGAGGAAATGGCAAATAATGTAATGCGAGGGATAAGAGTTTGTGATGGGTACTTGGTATCGGCGCCAGAAATCTGCACGTTGGTGGGAGATCAATGCTTGACTTGACTTGGTGTAAACCTCCCTGGCAACGGCGCCAGAAATCCTTCTTGCTACCTCTTGAGCTTGTGTTGGTTTTCCCTTTAAGAGGAAAAGGTGACGCAGCACAGTAGCGTAAGTATTTCCCTCAGTCTTGAGAACCAAGGTATCAATCCAGTAGGAGGTAACACACAAGTCCCCTAGTACCTGCACAAACAAACAAGAACCTCGCAACCAACGTGATAAACGGGTTGTCAATCCCTTCACAGTCACTTACGAAAGTGAGATCTGATAGAGATAATAAGATAAATATTTTTGGTATTTTTGTTGTATAGATTGGAAAATAAAGATTGCAAAATAAATGGTAATAGAAATAGCAAGTTGATAGGAAAATAATATGATGGAAGATAGACCCGGGGGCCATAGGTAACACTAGTGGCTTCTCTCAAGATAGCAAATTCTACGGTGGGTGAACAAATTACTGTCGAGCGATTGATAGAAAAGCACATAGTTATGAGAATATCTAGGCATGATCATGTATATAGGCATCACGTCCGCGACAAGTAGACCGAAACAATTCTGCATCTACTACTATTACTCCACACATCGACCGCTATCCAGCATGGATCTAGAGTATTAAGTTCATACGAACAGAGTAACGCATTAAGCAAGATGACATGATGTAGAGGGATAAACTCAAGCAATATGATGTAAACCCCATCTTTTTATCCTCGATGAAAACAATACAATACGTGCCTTGCTGCCCCCGCTGTCACGGCGAAAGGACACCGCAAGATTGAACCCAAAGCTAAGCACTTCTGCCATTGCAAGAACGATCAATCTAGTAGGCCAAACCAAACTGACAATTCGAAGAGACTTGCAAAGATATTTAAATTATGCATAAAAGATTTCAGAGAAGTGTCAAATATTGTTCATAGATAATCTTGATCATAAACCCACAATTCATCGGATCTCGACAAACACACTGCAAAACGAATTACATCGAATAGATCTCCAAGAGAATCGAGGAGAACTTTGTATTGAGATCCAAAGAGAGAGAAGAAGCCATCTAGCTAATAACTATGGACCCGAAGGTCTGCGGTAAACTACTCACACGTCATTGGAGAGGCTATGGTGTTGATGTAGAAGCCCTCCGTGATCGATTCCCTCTCCGGCAGAGCGCCAGAAAAGGCCCCAAGATGGGACCTCATGGGTATAGAAGGTTGCGGCGGTGGAAATAGGGTTTCGTGGTGCTCCTGGATGTTTTTGGGGTATATGGGTATATATAGGAGGAAGAAGTACGTCGGTGGAGCTGCGAGGGGCCCACAAGGGTGGGGGCGTGCCTGCCCCCCTGGGCGCGCCTCCCTGCCTCGTGGCCTCCTCGCTTCTTTCTTGACGTCAACTCCAAGTCTCCTGGATCACGTTTGTTCCAAAAATAACTCTCCCGAAGGTTTCATTTCGTTTGGATTCCGTTTGATATTCATTTTCTGTGAAACACTGAAATAGGCAAAAAAACAGCAATTTGCACTCGGCCTTTGGTTAGTAGGTTAGTCCCAAAAATAATATAAAAAGGTATATTAAAGCCCATTAAACATCCAAAACAGATAATATAATAGCATGGAACAATCAAAAATTATAGATACGTTGGAGACGTATCAACCACCAGGATCCATCGCCTCACCGCGGCCGGGCTCACCCTTGAGATGATTGGGGCGGACTTCATCCGTCGCCGAATCGCCCCGTTGCACAACAAGGGGAGGCTAGCCTGGGACTTCAGGAATGTGGCCAACGTCATGAGGCTCCGCCCTAGCCTGAAGCATAACTTCACAGTGATGGGGCATGCCCATTTCTATCAAAGGCTCTTTCAACTCAACGTGGGCAGCGACGGCAGGGCTGAGAGGACCAGAAGGGCCGTGAAGGCCGGCAAGGGACCCCTGTTTGGGTTGCCGGCGGGAGTGGTCCCGCTGAGCAACAACTCTCGCCAGTCTGACATCATTGCGATGATGCCGGACTTCAATGCACACGGCCTTGACCCGGCCTGGGCCGAGCCGCTAGTGGAGAGGGTGCAGGAGTTCTTCGACACCTTGTCGGAGGCTTATGTCCATGACAAGCCGCTACTCATCCAGGACACCACCAAGGCGGAGCTGGACTACATCGCCGCCAGGGCGGCGGAGGCAGCGCCCGCCAGGGAGGCCGGTAGCGCTGGCGACGTGGAGGATGAGGACGTTGCGGCCGCAGAGGAGAGGGAGCTCGCCCAGTGGGTGGAGTCTTCCGGGAAGGCCAGCGGCGCCGGCGATGAGGTTCCCCTCGTGGAAGACGTGGGCGACGAGTCTTCCGAAAAGGAGGTCGAGGTGAACGATCCACCGGCCACGGGGAGGCGCCGCGTCCTGCGACGGGCTTCCTCTGGCGATCCGGTCCGGCCCGGCAGGATCACGCAGCGGCAGCCGGTCCAGGGACAGCATGTGCACGAGACGAGGGCGATGAAGGCCGCGGCAACGAAGAAGGTGGTGAAGGTCGTGGTGGCAAAGAGGACAGCAACTGCTTCTTCCTCGTCCAAGCGGCACCGGACCCCGTCCCCTTCTCCTCCTCCTTCGGACGGCACCCTGGAGGTCGAGTTCGACCTCGGGTCCTTCAGCCCGGCAAGGAAGAGGAAGCTAGCAGAGGAGGAGGTGGAGGATGAGTAAGTATTCTGCCCCCCATAACTTCCTGACCTTACGCCTGTGTTATCTTCCATTGATTTGGTGTCATTTTCACAGGGACACGGAGACGCTGGCGTAGAGGGTGGCGAAGAGGGCCATGGCCTCAGCAGGCGACAAGCCCCTAGCGGGTACTCCGCATACGAGAGCAGCCCGGACAACAGCCCCAGACGCAGCCCTCGCTTCAGCCCCCAGCGTGAGTCCGCCACTCACTCCTTCACTGATGAGCCTTGGGGTGTGAATATTTGATGCTGACCTTGCCGGGTTTGCAGGAGGAGAACGGCAGTAGGAGGAGTCGCCAAGGGCCACCCCCAACATGCCGCCCCCTCGACTACACCACCCAGAGGGGCGTCCCCGGCAAGGGCATTGACCACCGAGCCCATACATATGGAGGAGGAGGAAGCGAGCTTGGGTGCCGGTGGTTCTGTCCCGGCAACGAACGTTGGCGGGGAAGGTGCCACTTCTTCCTGGCCCGGTGCGGGTAAGTGGTTTGCTTCTCGTCGCTGTTCCTTCTCCTTCTTTTTGAATCTTGGTCTTCGTTCCGTCTCATTCCCCTTCTTGGTATCCAGGCCCTTCCTCGGCGACCCAAGAGGATATCGATACCGTCATCGAGGAGGTCGCCAGGGACGCGGAGGACGAGGCCAACAGGATTGCCGCCGAGGAGGCCGCTAAGACCACCACTGAAGAGGCCGCCAAGGGGCCTACCAGGGAGGGGTTGGTCGACGATCAACCTTCCTCCTCGGCTGCCTCTGGCTCGAGCAAGTATTTTAAGGTGGGCGAGGACCTGTTCGTCCACCTCCGAGGAACGGCGAGCACCAGGGCGCCAACCGAGGGGGAGGTGTTCGATGACGAGGCGCTCGCCGCCGCCGAGCTTGAGGTTGTTGACGAACCGAGCGCCGGTGGCAGTGGTTCCCAAGAGGAGCAGCTCCTTCGGGCCATGAGCGTCAACTTCCAGAATCTCCAAGCACTTCACCGTGCCTGCTTGGACAAGGCGAAGTACAGGATGGCGGCGGTGGAAAAAGCGGAGGCGGACCTCGAGGAGCGCGTCGCTGGGACTCAGGCCTGGTTCCGCCAAGCCCACGATGAACTGTAGGTTGCTCAGGATCTGTTGGTTGAGCGCAGACAGGAGCTCATCCTGAAGCAGGCTGACATCGAGAAAGCCCAGGAGGCGGCGAGGGGAGAGGCCGCCAAGGACGAGGCCGCCCGGCACCAGCACCAGACCGAGCTGAACTCTCAGGAGGAGGACCTTGCCGCTCGTGAGGAGGTGCTCGCCACCACACTCCGCAGCAAGGATGAGGAGGTTAAGAAGCTCGTCACGCAATGGACCCAGGAGCTGGAGCAGAGGCACAAGGAGGCACTCAATGCTCAAACCCTGGTCCATGCCGCCAAGGTGGCGGAGCTGGAGGTGGAGCGGGTTGGGCTGAAGGAATGGGTCCTAAAGATGACGGAGGAGAAGGATGTGGCCAATGGCGCTCTGGCGGAGGCGTGGGCCACAGTCCTTGGCAAGGCCGAGCTGCTCTCCAAGGCCGACGATGCCATCAATGACCTGAAGCTAAAGCTGGAGGGCCTTGAGGGATGCTTTCGGAGGTTAGGGCCCGGGAAGAGACCCTGACCAAGGGCCTGGAGGAGGAGAGGCAGCTGCGAAGGGATGATGCCGCTGAACACAAGGAGTACACGGAGAGCATAAACCATTGGGTCAGCCGCCTTGCCTACATTGCCGGCAGGATCACCATGAAGCTGGCTGCCATGGGGATGCCGAATGTGAGATACCTCTCGGAGCCGAACGTGAGTCCCAACGCCAGACTGACCCTGTTCTTCGAGGGCGTTCTTGGAGCCCTGGAGCAGCTCCGCTCCAACCGGGCAACTTATCTGGCGAATGAGTCACGGAGGCTCTGCCGGGGCGCCCTGACCAAGGTACTCACCAAGATGGCGTTTTGGAACCCCTCCGTCAACTTTGCCGACGCATTGGAGAGCTTGCCGGAGGAGGCAGACCTCGTGGTGCTCAAGGAGCGTATCAAGCCCATCATCAACTGCGTCGATGGAGTTGAGAGGGTGGAGGGCCAGCGCCGGGACTAGGCACCCCGTTTCTCGTTGCCGCTGCGAGTTCAAGACCAAGACAGTTTTATCTTAAGTTAGAACCGCTGCGATTATTTGATGTAATATAACTCTGCAGTACTTCAATATCATGCATGCTATCTTCCCGTTAGATCTCTTTGTATGTTTGCACCCTACGCTTGGTGAGATAAGGTTGCCGGCGCGTAAACCCATGCCATGGTGCTTTGAGGATGGATCCTTAGCACCCTGCCGGGAGGGCACTTGCTGCCGGGCAAACCACCTTGCCGCTCCCAGCGCGGTCGCTTGAACTGTCGAACGGACTCGAAACAGGACAAGAGCGCGACTAGTAGCGGGTAGGCCACCTTGCCATTCTCAACACGACCGCATAAACTGTCAAGCGGACTCGAGACAGAGACAAGGGCGTTGCCAATAGCGGAAGGGTCCCATTGCGTGCAGGTTTCCCATACAAGGAAAGAGATCTTTCAAGGAGGATAGACTCATATCAATGAAATTAGCCAAAATTTTAGATGACTTAGCTTTTCGGGGCCACGCGGATGGCTGTCGAAGCTGCGGATAGCACCAGAGGGCGGCCGATCGACGTCACCTTCTCCCTTCGGGCCATCCCCATGAAAGAGTCGTCGCGTCGGTTCCAAAACTAGATTTCCATGGCCTGCGCCCCCTACCTGGCGTGCCAGAGATGTCGGGGGAAACGACACCTATGGGATCATTAGGATCCCTTTTGCTACAGTTGGCGGGCGTGAGGTTGTGCAAAGAGCGGGTCTAGAAGCCAACACGAGGATCGTTTACCCAGGTTCGGGCCGTGAGGATGCGTAATACCCTAGTCCTGCTTTGTTGTATATTTGAGTGTTCTTGAGTTCTTGAACTAGCTACGATGCGTGTGTCGTCCAAAAGATCCGAATCCTTCTTCAGTACACTTCGGGCCTCCTTTTATAGTCAAAAGGGTCTGCCACAGTGGCACACAGGAGGTGGAAAGGTATACAGCGTACAAGCTTATCGCCTGTCATTACAGGACAAAGTGCACTAAATGCACTACTTAGGTGTCCACTTGCTTTATCGGGGGCGGTAACGAGGCCCGTCCCGTCCGTCGCCGCTCCGCCTAGCTTCGACACGCGTCTAGGACAACAAGGCATGCAGCACCACGTAGGCTGGCAGGCTGCTGAGTTGGCGTGGTGGTAGGGTCTTCACGAAGATCTGTATGCCACCACGCCGGTGTTTGGCTAGTTGGATAAGTACCCACGTACCGCCACGTGGGTACTTGCTTCAGTTGGTGGGTCGGCCGCTGAGCTGGGACGGAGATGGGGCCACATGGTCTTGTCGCTGTCTCACGTATATTCCCATCAAGGGTCTTGTCGGGGTCTTGTGAGAGCCCTCGGCAAGATTCTTGCCGGGGCCTTACAAGCGTCTTCGGCAAGGAGCCTTGCCGGGGCCTCGTGGGCATCCTCGACAAGGAGTCTTGCGATCGTCTTGTCTTCTGGTCATCATCTAGGATTTGTAGGCTCTCTGTCTTCACAAAGATCTGCATGCCACCATGCAAACACTTCCCGAGCCTTGGTTTCAGTGTTATTGATGGTGTCGGTACTCTCAGGCTCAAGGGTGGCTGCGATGTTGGTGTTGGGTGAGCTGCCCCGGGAAGGCTCTTGCCGGTGCTGTGTAGGCCGCCACGGCAAGGGTCTTGCCGGGAGGAAGCCTGTGTGATTGCTCCATCTTCTATGCCCTTGGTTGGAGCACTGCTTCAGTACCCTTGCACTTCTGCTTCCCTCCTCTGCCCTGCTAAGTGTGGTCGCGGGTGCAGCTCTAATTGCCCGTGCATAGGTAAAGGGGTACAAAAGAGAGCCCCTACTTTTGTGCACCCACAAATCCTTAAAGACTCAATCCGATAATATAACTTCAAAGGGAAAACTCAATCCATTACAAGAGGGTAGAGGGGGAGAAACATCATAAGATCCAACTATAATAGCAAAGCTCACGGTACATCAAAATGTGCCAAATCAAGAACACCAGAGAGAGAGAGAGAGATCAAACACATAGCTACTGGTACACACCCTCAGCCCCGAGGGTGAACTACTCCCTCCTCGTCATAGAGACCACCGGGATGATGAATATGGCCACTAGTGATGATTCCCCCCTCCGGCCAGGTGCCGGAACAGGGTCCCGATTGTTTTTTAGTGGCTACAAAGGCTTGCAGCGGCGGAACTCCCTATCTAGGTTATGTTCTGGAAGTTTGCGGATATATAGGAGGTGTTGGCATCGAGAACAAGTCAGGGAAGTCCATGAGGGGCCCACAAGGTCGGGGGGGTGCACCCCCCCACCCTTGTGGTGGCCTCGGGATTCCTCTGGTGCATCTCTGGTACTCCGTGGGCTACTTTTGGTCCAAAAACAATCATCGTCAAGTTTCAGGTCAATTGGGCTTCGTTTGATATTCCTTTCCTGCGAAACTCAAAAACAAGGAAAAAACACGGACCCTAGGCCTCATTTTTAAGCATTGCAATACCGTTTGTGCTCCGTTTTATCAATTGCTACCTTGCAATTTTTTACTGTTCTTATTACAAAAATCAATATCTACCATCCATATTACACTTGTATCACCATCTCTTCACCGAACTAGTGCACCTATGCAAATTACCATTGTATGTGGTGTGTTGGGGACACAAGAGACTTTTTATTATTTGGTTGCAGGGTTGTTTGAGAGAGACCATCTTCATCCTACGCCTCCCATGGATTGATAAACCTTAGGTCATCCACTTGAGGGAAAATTGCTACTGCCCTACAAAACTCTGCGATTGGAGGCCCAACACGTGTCTACAAGAATAAAGTTGCGTAGTAGACATCAGGAAGTAATAAGTAGATGATGGGTTGCTAGAGTGACAGAAGCTTAAACCCTAGTTTATGCGTTGCTTCGTAAGGGGCCGATTTGGATCCATATGTTTCATGCTATGGTTAGATTTATCTTAATTCTTCTTTCGTAGTTGCGGATGCTTGCAAGAGGGGTTAATCATAAGTGGGAGGCTTGTCCAAGGAAGGGCAGCACCCAAGCACTGGTCCACCCACATATCAAATTATCAAAGTAACGAACGTGAATCATATGAGCATGATGAAAACAAGCTTGACAGTAATTCCCATGTGTCCTCGAGAACGCTTTGCATTATATAAGAGTTCGTCCAGGCTTGTCCTTTGCTACAAAAAGGATTGGGCCACCTTGGTGCACCTTAGTTACTTTTGTTATTTGTTACCCATTACGAATTATCTTATCACACAACTATCTATTACCGATAATTTCAGTGCTTGCAGAGAATACCTTGCTGGAAACCGCTTGTCATTTCCTTCTGCTCCTCGTTGGGTTCGACACTCTTACTTATCAAAAGGACTACGATAGATCCCCTATACTTGTGGTTCATCAAGACCCTTTTCTGGCGCCGTTGCCGGGGAGTGAAGCGCCTTTGGTGAGTGGAATTTGATAAGGAAACATTTATATAGTGTGCTGAAATTTACTGTCACTTGTCACTATGGAAAATAATCCTTTGAGGAGTTTGTTCACGGTATCTTCACCTCAACTGGAAGAGAAAAGAGTTGCTCCTCAACCTACTGCACCTACTAAAAATATTTACTATGAAATTCCTTTGGGTATGATAGAGAAACTGCTAGCTAATCCTTATGTAGGAGACGGAATGTTACATCCTGATATGCATCTAATCTATGTGGATGAAGTTTGTGGATTATTTAAGCTTGCAGGTTTGCCCAAGGATGATGTCAAGAAGAAGGTCTTCCCTTTATCTTTGAAGGGAAAGGCATTGACATGGTATAGGCTATGTGATGATATCGGATCATGGAACTACAACCGATTGAAATCGGAATTTCATCACAAGTTTTATCCTATGCATCTGGTTCATCATGATCAGAATTATATATATAATTTTTGGCCTCATGAAGGAGAAAGTATCACTCAAGCTTAGGGTAGGCTTAAGTAAATGTTATATTCAATCCCCAATCATGAGCTCTCAAGAGAAATTTTTATTCTCGGCTTTCTCGTAATGAGCAATCCATGCTCGATACTTCTTGTACTGGTTCTTTTATGAAGAATGACATTGAATTCAAATGGGATTTATTGGAAAGAATTAAATGCAACTCTGAAGATTGGAAACTTGACGAAGGTAATGAGTCAGGTATAAACCTTATGTTTGATTGTGTTAAATCTTTTATGGATACCGATGCTTTTCGTGATTTTAGCACTAAATATGGACTTGACTCTGAGATAGTAGCTTCTTTTTGTGAATCTTTTGCTACTCAGGTTGATCTCCCTAAGGATAAGTGGTTTAAATATCATCCTCCAATTGAAGTTAAAGTAGTAGAACCTATTAAAGTTGAAGAAGAAACTATTACTTATAATGTTGATCATATTGTTCCTACTGCTTATATTGAGAAACCACTTTTCTTGTTAGAATAAAGGATCATGTTAAAACTTCAACTATGGTTCGTAAGAGTTATACTAGAACACCTACACCCTCTGAGCAAATGAAAGTTGAACCTAATATTGATTTGGTTAAAGATCTGTTGGTTGATAATATTGAAGGGCATGTTTTTTTTTGATGAAGCTGCTAGAATTGCTAAACCTAATATTAAAGGTAAACATACACTTGTTGTTGGCATGCCTGTTGTTTCTGTTAAAATAGGAGATCATTGTTATCATGTCTTATGTGATGTGGGTGCTAGTGTGAGTGCAATTCCTTATACCTTATACCAAGAAATTATGACTGATACTGCACCTGCTGAGATAGAAGATATTTATGTTACTATTAAGCTTGCCAATAGAGATACTATATCACCAATTGGGATTGTTAGAGATGTTGAAGTCTTGTGTGGGAAAATAAAATACCCTACTGATTTTCTTGTTCTTCGTTCCCCACAAGATGATTTTTGTCCCATTATATTTGGTAGACCTTTCTTGAACACTTTTAATGCTAAGATAGATTGCGACAAGGATATTGTTACTGTCGGTTTTGGGGATGTGTCTCATGATTTTAATTTCTCTAAGTTTCATAGACAACCCCATGATAAAGAATTGCCTAGTAAGGATGAAATTATTGGTCTTGCTTCTATTGCCATGCCTCCTACTGATCCTTTAGAACAACATTTGCTAGACCATGAAAATAATATGTTTATGAATGAAAGAAGGTAAATAGATGAAATATTCTTTAATCAAGGGCCTGTTTTGAAACACAATTTGCATGTTGAAATCCTTGGGGATCCTCCTCACCCAAGGGTGACCCTGTGTTTGAGCTTAAACAATTACCTGATACTTTGAAATATGCTTATCTCGATGAAAATAAGATATATCATGTTATTATTAGTGCTAACCTTTCAGAGCATGAAGAAAAGAAATTATTGAAAACTCTGAAGAAGCACCGTGCAGCTATTAGATATACTCTTGATGATCTTAAGGGCATTAGTCCCACTCTATGTCAGCACAAAATTAATTTGGAGCCTGATACTAAACCAGTTGTTGATCATCAATGACGGTTAAATTCTAAGATGAAAGAAGTTGTAAGAAATGAAATATTAAAGCTTCTGGAGGCAGGTATAATTTATCCTATTGCTGATAGTAGATGGGTAAGTCTTGTTCATTTTGTCCCTGAGAAGGGAGGTATTACTGTTGTTCCTAATGATAAGAATGAATTGATCCCACAAAGAATTGTTAAGGGTTATAGAATGGTAATTGATTTTTGCAAATTAAATAAAGCTACTAGAAAAGATCATTACCCTCTACCTTTTATTGATAAAATGCTAGAAAGATTATCCAAACATATGCATTTTTGCTTTCTAGATGGTTATTCTGGTTTCTCTCAAATACATGTGTCAAAATAGGACCAAGAAAAGACCACTTTTACTTGTCCTTTCGGTACTTTTGCTCATAGACGTATGCCTTTTGGTTTATGCAATGCACCAGCTACCTTTCTAAGATGTATGACTGCTATATTCCCTGACTTTTGTGAAAAGATTGTTGAGGTTTTCATGGATGATTTCTTCGTTTATGGAACTTCTTTTGATGATTTCTTAAGCAACCTTGATCGAGTTTTGCAGAGATGTGAAGAAACTAACCTTGTTTTGAATTGGGAGAAGTGCCACTTTATGGTTAATGAAGGTATTGTCTTGGGGCATAAATTTTTTGAAAGAGGTATTGAAGTTGATAAAGCTAAAGTAGATGCTATTGAAAAGATGCCATGTCCAAAAGATATCAAAGGTATATGTCGTGGTTTTGTCACGGCAGATGTCCTAGTGTGAGGACTTAGTCATGGAGACATCGCAACATAGTTAGCTTAAAGGGGTTAAAGTAGGACGAAGGACGCAAGGAGTTTATACTGGTTCGGCCCCTTGCTGCGAAGGTAAAAGCCTAATCCAGTTGTAATGGAATTGCTAGGGTTTTGATGACCAGGGAGCGAATCCGCTTTGCCTGGCTCTCGATCTTCTATTTCCTGTCCCTAAACCGCCGCTGGGTCGTCCCTTTATATACACCGGTTGACACCCGGCGGTTTACATAATCCCAACCGGCTCATAATCATGTCCGGCTCGGTTTCTACCCTTTCTTATCTTACAATACAAGTTATACATCTTATGGCGGTTTACATCTACGGGCCCTAATCCGCCTTCGGGCCTTGGTCCTTCTTGTTAAACCTCCTTCGTAAAGCGCCTTGCCTTCGTGGGCTTTAATAGGAATAGCTTACCATAAGTATAATCCGGCCCCTCTTGGGCGGTTTATACTTAATAGTTATATCCCCAACATTAGGCCCCAAATTGATTTGAACTGGTTCATGTCAATTATCAGTACTTAGAAAAATTCCTTCTTCGACACCTGCTGAAAAAACTTGTAAACCGCCGTGACATCATCTCCGAGACCATAATAATCCGTCATGACGTCATCTGCCATTAGCTTTACACAGATCCCAAATCTTTAAATGTATCTTCTTTAATGAATTTTCGAAAATTGAGGCGTTTGCATGTCTATAGATCTGTTTTTCGACCTCCTCGATTCTCGTGCCTGTCGCTTATCCCGTCACCTTATAAATAGGGTCGGGGGGTCATTTTCACCTTTCCCCTTGTGCCTCCCAGCCTCATCGTCTTCCTCACGTCGCCCCAGCACCTCGAGCTCCGCCGACGCCGTCGAACCTCGCCTCTGCATCAACTTTGGCCGCTGCATCACCCTGAACGTACCAGAGAATCATGCCGCCTCTCCGTTGTTCCTTCAGTACTAGTAAGCCTCCCTTTCCTCCACCATAGATCCAGTTCTAGGGTTCGAACGTTCCTCGGTGTTCGTCGGTGTTCGTCGACGCTCATCACTGCGCTGTAGTTCCTTTGATTGAAACTTCGGTATTCAACATGTATAACAATGGCCATAGTTCTTTTTCCATCAGTACATCTTGTTTAAGCAGAAAACTCCAATCTGAACCTTAATCCACTGCTTCGGTATCCATGTTTTAGGTCTGAATATATTTTCAATTTCCGACCCATGATAGATCCAAAATTATAATGCGAACTTGTGAAACATGTTTTTCCCTTACTTAGCTAATTCAGATCCACTACAGAAAAAATACACTTCCGTGATGATATGTGTTTGTCACAGTAGGTCGCGTTTCCTGTCATGCATGTACATCCATGACAAATTTATGACAGAATCAAGATAGTCATACCTGTGCTGCTGTAGAAGTGTTCCATGACATTGCCAAAATTATCATCACGAAAGTGTCCACTTCCATGACGATAAATCGTGCGTCACAGAAGTGCTTTCATCAAGGGTGACCAACACGTGGCATCCACCGTAACGGAATGTCGTTAAGCTATCGAGTCGGATTTTGGATCCGATAACCCGTTAACAGCCACGACCAATGATGATTTTCCACGTGTAAAATTCTCATTGGCTGACGGATCCACGCGTCAGCTCTGCGTTGGCACAGGTGTCACTCATCCAACGGTCGAGATGGGCCTATGATATGTTGACACGTGGACCGGCCCACAAGTGGCCCACAAAGTTTAAATGGGCCGGCCCAACCGAAGGCCCATAAGATTTAGCGGACCATAATGGGCCGGCCCAGCTAAAGGCCCACAAAATTTAGCAGACCATAATGGGCCGGCCCAGCTAAAGGCCCACAAGATTTTGCAGACCATAATGGGCCGGCCTAGCTAAAGGCCCACAAGATTTTGCAGACCACAATGGGCCGGCCCAGCTAAAGGCCCACAAGATTTTGCAGACCATAATGGGCCGACCCAGCTAAAGGCCCAACATTCTCTGTCAAATCAGCCCGTCAACGGCCTGTCCTAAACTTGTCATCAACGCGGCCCATGGTCACTTCTGGCCCGTTAACAGTCCGCTAAGTAATTGGGCCGAATTATGACCCGGTGTATTTCCGGCCTGTTAAAGGTCCGGCTTCATTTGGGCCCATTTACAGGCCATCAAAACTTTCGTCCCATAAGCGACCGTGAAGGATTTGGGTCATATTCGGCCATGTCTGACATTCGGCCTGTTAGAGGCCCACTATAGCTTTGGCCCACTTTCGGTCTGTTGTCATTTTCGGCCTGTTAACGCCGGACGTAAACCATGGGTCATATGTGGCCCAACGTCATATCGGGCCCATTAACGGCCCATATAAAAATGACGATACTCTAGCCCAACCGAAGTTCTGGCCTGTTAAAGGCCGGTGTATTAGGTCGGCACATTTACGGCTCGTCCGAATTTCGGCATGTCAAAGATCCGCATCGTAAATGGGCCACCATTTCGGCCTGCTAAGTCCAGTGGGTTATTTGGCACAATCAGGGCCCAATCTCACTTTCGGTCTATTAAAGGCCCATGTTTTTTATGGGCTCAAGATATTTACACCTGTAAATGGCCTATTTATACTAAGGGCCAAATTATGTTTAGGCCTGTTAAAGGCCCGCTATGGGCACGGGCCTACCAGAAAAATATGAAAGCTTATGTTGATTTAGGCCCAGATATTTTTAGTGGGCTACATGCCAATTTCGGCCCGTAATCGTTTTTAGCCCAATTATAATGGGCCCGACGAATGTTGGCATGTTGGGCTCCTACGAAGCTTTTGGCCGAATACATTACTAAGATAAACCTACACTATACAAAAATAGCGTCGTAATTACTGCAGCCTGAGGCAGCATCATAAATGTTGTATCACAACAAAATAAATTCCAACCATACAACAAAAGGCCTGTTGGCATAAAGTTTACAGTCCTTCCAGATAAAAGCACCATCAGATGTATAGAAGCACAGATCATTTGACCTGAGTGCTAATGTTTCGGGCTGTAGAATCTGATGGAGTAGCACGATCTCCACCTTTTTCCGCCATTGCTCTTGAACAACGAAGCGAATGTCTGATAGTCTGGTTTCAAAACCATTCATATCTTGACGACATTTATCAACCACTATTCTTGTTTCCAAAACAACGTCCGTTAGGGATTGGACTTGTGTTTGGAGCACAGATATATCACTCTGTCTAGTAGGAAGATTTTGTTCAGTAGGCGATTTGGACGAGGTTACCTTGACAACCAACCCAGAATTACGCAGGAAGGTGCTTTTTGCACTGTTAGTGAAGAGATACTGACGCATTACAGCAAGAGGTGACATTGTGCTTGTAGTAGCCTCGTCACCTTCAGGTGGTTGTGGTTGTTCAATCATTTGTTCCAAAGCTTCCTGAAAGTTTGAACTTGTAGATTAGTGTACAGATAAGTTACTAATAAGACAAAAACAAACAAAGTAGGTTAAACGTTTATACATAACTTATTTTGGTGAACTACTGTAATACATTAGCATGTATTTTAGTGCCAACTACATAATAAAATCACTTTCGGAACATATGTCCATGTAGCATGCCTACTGTATTATCTATTTCCTCACATTCATTGACATCTAAGGATAAAGAGACATGGTTTAAAGTAGGATGAACATAGTATGACATCATTCATATCATGGGCAAACAGATATAAAACAAACAGGATATTTTATCATTGTGTGCGCACATTAACATAACAACTAGATTACAGATCAAGACCAAAAGAATATCCTTCATCTCTTTTGAACCATGTAAGGTGAAATGATACGTTAAGACAACTGTGAATAAAAGTGAACAGAGTAACTGACATTGGCTGCAAACCAGGTAGTTAAATGAACACATCACAGTACCAATCAGTTCAAGCCAGGAGGAGTAAGGACTTACAACAGTGGCTTGAACTGGTGTGCTCATGCCCTTCATCTTGCTGGTGTGGCAATCCTTGAAGATTTGCACTGCATTCGGTTCAGGTTCTTTTTGGTCCGCACGGGCTTTCCTCTGTATTTGGAATAAGTCAATATAGATACGATAATATAGCACAAAAAAGAAGGAAGTAGCAGCTATTTACAAGAGCCTCACAGTGTGCAATATAGCTACGAGATCCGATCCTGTTGTCTGTTGGAATTTCACTTTAGAACGGTTGGTTTTGTTCTTCAAACAGTTAGCCTAGAAGAAGATACACTTGTAAGGCACATACATAAATACAAGTTCAATATGTGGTCTGATCAAATACATATAGCCTACCTGATACTTTGGATCAGACTAGTGTTTAACGAGGGTTGTCCAGTCTTCATCTGTAATATATTCCACTTGAGATGTTTGGGCAATTTCATTGTTAGCCTTGCCTTCAAAGTGAGATTTTCTAAGGTGGTACCGATATTGTCGCAGAGCAGACTGAAAAACATGAGTGCATGCTTGTTTAGTTGCATCATCTTTCGGATCCAACTTGAACCTCATCTGTTGAAAAAAGAATGTGAGTCTTATTAGGAGGAAGCTAGAAAGTATGGGACAGAGCAAGACAATATTACTAATTGCGATGAATAACATTACTTACGGATAAATGGTCAAGGAAGGTGTTAAAATGGGTATTGTCTTTCTCATTCATGTACTGGATCCACGTTGGGAGGATACGTGCATGACACCTAACGGCAATGACTGCCTCTGATACTAACTTGGCTGACTCTGTAGCATCACGTGGCCTTTTTAAACCTGCCTCAAAATGGATCTCCATTCTTCCTCCTTTAGATTTTGTTAATCTGTCAAGCATTATCCCTGATGTCTGTTTCCGCTTGCGCCGTGGTGCTAGTTCAATAACGAATATGGAAAGTGTTAGTGTACATCAAACTATGAGAGTACATATAAAGGAGCATGCAACTGCAACTTGACTCGGTCAGGTACCGTCTTGGTGTTGATGCTCATGAGGTTCATCTAATCTTGCCAAGTCCTGTTGTGTCAACAGTGCTTCGGAAGTAGTGTTAGGTGTGAAGGCATCTTGGGAACTGGCCAGTTCCGGAGAAAACGAACGAGTAACTGGTTGAGATGCTGGTACAGTTGAAGCGGATGCTGCAGCTGGTGGAGCAGGTGATACTGTGTTTGTAGATTTAGCCAGTGGACTTAGACCTTCTACTGCACTATAAGTACCACCAGAATCTCGACGGCAGAACCTTTTCCGTTTCACCCGACGAGTAACAGCACTCCCTACTATATTATTTTCCTTGCTCTTTTTTGACTTTGCCATGTCAAGCTGTACCCACAACACAAAAGAATAAAATCACTCTTCAGAACTCATTGATGCATGATACAGACAAGCAATACTTTGATGTAAGACAACCGTATGAGGATGGAATATGTAAGAAAACAGGACGTCATTACATATTCACAGCTATGATGTGCAAACTAAGCAGAAGGATTTTCAAGAAAATAGAAGTAATGCAAGCTAGACACCATATGAAAGATGCAACCAATATTACTCTGCCAAGTTAAAAGTGTCTTGTCATAAGTGGCAATTCAAAAAATTAGAAGCAGTACAACATAGAAATCAATGCAAGATGCAACCACTATCAAACTGCCATGTTAAAAGCGTCCAATCATGAGTGACTGATACAGGATACACAATAGCAGTACTTTGATGTAAGAACGTGGTATGATAGATAGATGCAGTGTATTCTAGACACAGAAAGCCATGTCATATGCACATGTATAACGTATAAACTCAGCAGGTGAAATTTAATCAAAATAGAAGAAATACAGGCTAGACAACATATGCAACATGAAACCAATTATCACAATATCAACTTAGAGCAAGCACCTGCGATGGTGGAGTACGGGAGATGAACTCATCATGTAGACTTGGGACTTCAACTTCCCCTAACTTACTCTTTTCCTTCCTATTTTCTGATATTGCCTTATGAAGTCAAAACCACAAGAAGATGAATAAAATTAGCTCTGCATAACTGGTTGATGCATGATACAGATGAACACTACTTTGATGTAAGGCAAGCGCGGGATAGGAGGATGGAATATATACAAAAAAAGACAGCGTTTCATATTCACACGTACGATAGGAGGATGGAATATGTAGAAAAAACAATAAGCGGAAGGCATTTCAACAAAATTAGAAGAAATAAAAGCTAGGCACCATATGAACATGCAACCAATATCACTCTATCAGGTAAAAAGTGTCTCGTCGTAAGTGCCATTTCAAGAAATTAGAAGCAGTACAAGCTAGAAGACAATGCAAGATGCAACCTACATCACAGTCCCAAGTTAAATGTGTCTTATGGGTAAGTGATCGTTGCAGGTATAAGTTGTAAGCTACGCAGATGCAATTCAACATAATCAGAAGCAATACAAACTAGACATCATACGGAAAACACAACCACGTATAACAGTTCCAAGTAAGAGCAAGCACCTGTGATGGTGGAGTAGGGGAGATGTGCTCATCATGTACACGTATGTTCTAGAAACAGGAACACGTGTCATATTCACAGGCATTATGTGTAAAGTAAGAAGATGCAATTCAAGTTAGAAGCAATACAAGCTAGACATCATACGCAACATGCAACCACATATAATAGTGTCAAGTTAGAGCAAGCACCTGTGATGGTGGAGTAGGGGAGATGTGCTCATCATCTACACAGCTACGTTGACTGTCCAACCTTGTGTTGTCTTGCGAATCTTGTTGGGAGGATGGCGGAGTAGAATCTGTAGAGACCCCCTGTTTGAGTTACTCCGAAGGACCGCCATCATCCACTGCCGGACTAATTTCCTTCTGCTGTAATGATTTTGCATTGTGAAGTCACACCGATAAGAAAAAGGAATAAAATTCGCTCTTCAGAACTCTTTCATGCATGATACTGATGAACACTACTCGGATGAAAGGCAAACACATGATGCGAGGATGGAATATGTATGAAAAACAGGATGGTGTGACATATTCACACCTATGATGTGGTAACTAAGCAGAAGGCATTTCAACAAATTAGAAGCACTTCAAGCTAGACACTATATGAAAGATGCAACCAATATCACTCAGCCAAGTTCAAACTGTATGGCGTTTCAACAAATTAGAAGCAGTACATGCTAGAAATCATATGCAAGACACAACCAATATCACAGTGGCGACTTAAAGGTGCCTTATCATAAGTGACTGATGCGGGATATGCAAGAATAGTAGTCTGATGTAGAAACAGGAACACATGTCATATTCACAGGCATTATGTGTAAAGTAAGTAGATGCAATTCAACAAAGTTAGGAGCAATACAAGCTAGACATCATACGCAACATGCGACCCCATATAATAGTGCCAAGTTAGAGCAAGCACCTGTGATGGTGGAGTAGGGTAGATGTGCTCATCATCTACATAGCTACGTTGACTGCCTAGCCTTGTGTTGTCTTGCGAATCTTGTTGGGAGGATGGCGGAGTAGAATCTATAGAGAACCTCCGTTTCAGTTGCTCGGAAGGACCACCATCATCCAATGCCTTGCCAATTTCCTTCAGCTTTATTGATTTTGCATTGTGAGGTCATACGGACAAGAAAAAGGAATATCATTTGCTCTTCAGAACTCATTCGTGCATGATACTGATGAACACTACTCTGATGAAAGGCAAAGTCATGATACGAGGATGGAATATGTACGAAAAAATGGACGGCTTGACATACTCACACCTATGATGTGGTAACTAAGCAGAAGGCACTTCAACAAATTAGAAACACTGCAAGACACCATATGGAAGGTGCAATCAATATCACTCTGCCAAGTTAAAACTGTCTCGTCATAGGTGGCGTTCATCAAACTAGAAGCAATACATGCTAGAAATCATATTCAAGACGCAAACCAATATCACACTACCAACTTAAAGGTTTCCCATCATAAGTGACTGATGCGGGATACACAAGAAGAGTAGTTTCATGTAAGAACATGGTGTGATAGACAGATATAGTATGTACCAAAAATAGGAAAGCATGTCATATTCACATGTATCATGTGTAAGCTAAGCAGATGCAGTTTACACTAATTAGGAGCAATACGAGCTAGACACCATATGCAACATGCAACCAGATATCACACTGCCAAGTTAGAGCAA
Source organism: Triticum urartu (assembly GCF_056163025.1). Lineage (NCBI taxonomy): Eukaryota > Viridiplantae > Streptophyta > Magnoliopsida > Poales > Poaceae > Triticum > Triticum urartu. The sequence continues at coordinate 565,885,521 of NC_141875.1, forward strand.
GCACCTTGGATGGTGGAGTAGGGGAGCGGAGACTTGGACCTTGTAATGCACTATCAGTACAAGGAGAATCGGTACAAATGCTCCGTTTACATTACTGCAGAGGACCACCATCATCGCCTTCCTTACTCTTTTCCTTCCTCTTTCTTGATTTTGCCTAGTCAAGTCAAACCCACAAGAAAAAGGAATAAAATTTTCTCTTCAAAACTCATTGATGCATGATACTGACGAAGACTACTTTCATGTAAGGCAGCCGCATGATAGGAGGATGGAATATGTATGAAAAACAGGATGGCGTGACATATTGACATGTATGATGTATAAAGTGTAAACTAAGCACAAGGTGCTTGAACTTGTTAGAATCGATGCAAGCTAGAAACCATATGAAAGATGAAACCAATATCACTCTGCCAAATTAAAAGGGTGCCCTAACAAATGTATTTGACCAAATTAGAAGCAATACATGGCAACAGGCTAGAAATAATATGCAATATGCAACGAGTAAAGGTGACTCATCGCAAGTGATTGATGCATGATACAGAAGAGAGGTAGTTTCATGTAAGAACAAGGTTAACACATAGATGTAGTGTGCACCAAAAATAGGAAGGCATGTCATATTCACAGGTATAGTGTGTAAACTAAGCAGATGCAATTTACCCTAATTATAAGCATTACAAGCTAGACTTCGTATGCAACATGCAACCACATATCACACTGCGAAGTTAGAGCAAGCACATGTGATGGTGGTGTAGGGGAAGTGCGGTCTTCAGGTATAGAGCTATGTTCAATATCTTCATTTAGGCTTGCTGTTTCTTGAGAATCATGTGGAGAGGATGAAATTGCATTCTTTATAAGAGTATTGCGTCTCATATTAACCCACGCGCATGACTGTCTCATCATAAGCGATAGACGCATGATACACAAGAACAGTAGTTTGATGTAAGAACATGGTGTGATGGGCAGATGTAGTATGTACCAAAAACAGGAAGGCGTGTCATATTCACATGTACAATGTGTAAGCTAAGGAGATGCAATTTAACAAATTAGGAGCATTGATGAGGGATACACTAGAAAAGTAGTTTGATGTAAGAACATGGTTAATAGAAAGACGTAGTATGTACCAAAAACAGGAAGGCATGTCATATTCACAGGTATAATGTGTTAACTAAGCAGATGCAATTTACCCTAATTAGAAGCATTACAAGGTAGACACCATATGCAACATGCAACCACATATCACACTGCCAAGTAAGATCAAGCACCTGCGATGGTGGTGTGGGGGAATTGCGGTGATCAACTAGAGAGCTACGTTGACTATCTTCATTTAGCCTTGCTGTTTCTTGAGAATCATGTGGGGAGGATGACACTGCACTCTTTAAACGAGTAGGGCATCTCACAGTAACCCACTCGGGTGACTGTCTCATCATAAGTGATTGACGAGGGATACAAAAGAGCATCAGTTTGATGTACGAACATGGTTAATAGACATATGTAGTATGTATCAAAAACAGGAAGGCATGTCATTATCAAAGGTATAATGTGTAAAGTAAGCAGATGCAATTTAACCAAATTGGAAGAAATACAAGCTAGACACCATATGCAACATGCAACCACATTTGACAGTGCAAAGTTAAAGCAAGCACCTGGGATGGTTGTGTGTGGCAATTGAGATCATCAACTGCAGAGCTACGTTTACTGTCTCCAACTGCTGACACTGCACCCATTAGAGCGCTGAAACGCTTAGTGCTTACCTTTGAATTACACTGGAGCGACTTCTGTCTTTTCTTTTCTGCATTCATCAACACTGCGTCAGAGTCTGAAATACCCATGCATAAAAAACAATAGTGTGAGCATGGGTGAAGTGTGTGCACAATTAGTATAGTGTAAAGGTAGCAGATAGCAGGTCGGTGAGAAATAAATGACGGGAGACATATGATAGCTCTACAACATGCATGGCACACTAAATTACTACAGGATTCTATGAAAATAACAGTCGACTAAAAGCAAATAGGTCAGTCCATTTTTTCTGCACCGTCCGATGTACAAAGAACGGACAGATCGCCTTCATCTAGCTCCAGCCAGTCAGTGTTGACGATCTTCCTCGAAACGCCAGTGACCATCGGCCCAGTATTCCTCCCCTGCCTGCGCCCTCCCCTCGACCTCACCGCACCGCCGTGCTTGGCACCGCCCCCCGGCCATCCATTCAAGCCCCGCCGACCTCTAGATCGGGCGCAAGCAGCTCCTGCGCCCCACACCCCTATGATAGACATTGATGCGCCGCTTCCCCGGGGAACAGGCGGACTTGGTGCTCCACGCGCCTAAGCGGGTGTTGCTTCTTTTAATTGCGGTTCGACTGACCCTAAATTGAAATCCAGGCGGGCTACTGACCTCTAGCAAAGGTGAAATAGTAAAAGGGAGGAAACCTTGTGCATTTAGTATCATGAAGAAGATGCAGTAAGAAGCGCTCAACTAGTTTCTTTCGTGGGATGAATACGGTGTGAGCGAAGACGTAAGATTTGCACGAATAAGGGAAGAGGAGTACCTCTTTCTGCTGGCAGTGTTGTGTCCTCCTTCTGTTTTTCCGACGATCTTCTTGTTGTTCGCCAGAAACTAGAAGTTATGGAGGACGGTGCAGCCTTAGACGAACCCATGGCCAAGTTGTTGAGTGTGGTGCGGTGGCCGTCTGTCGGCGGCGAGGAAGCAGATCCGAGGTGGCGAATGACAGCGTAGCGGGAACAACTCTGGTGCGGTGGACGGTTGCGACAGTGGAGCCGTAGCAATGAGGCGTAGGACGGCGTGGTCGGAGTGGTTCTGGTACAGCGCATGTCGGCGTCGGTGTTGTGGAGGCAGCTCTGCCTCGGCTTCAGCTGCTAAGTCCTTGAGGGCGTTGCGGTTGCGGTTGCGTTGGATGACGACGTCGGGGTACCGGCTCTAGTGTGATGGAGGAGGGCGGTGGTGGATTGGCCGCTATGGGGTGGAGGACGGAGGAGGCTGGGGTTTCGCGGCTAGTGGAGAGGGCGTTTTCGCGCCCACGGAGTATGAATGGGGAAATGGAGGGAGGCGGGGAACTAAGGGGGAACAATGTTTCGGTTTGAGACGCGCTTGTTTGAAATTTGGGGAAGGTTACAAACTTTGCCCCCATCTAAAATTTCGGACATATTGCGGGTTGGGGGTAGGACAGTCATGTCAGCTGTCCCAAATGTGGGCGGGATAGATTTCGGCCGAGCGCATGGGTAGGCGCCCACGGCGTATGAATGCTTCTCGGAGGCGTTTGAGACTGGCATCTTGGTGAAGTTACAAACCTACCTCGGTTTAGACCTTTGGACATCGGGCCGCAGGCTACATGGGCCAGAGTCAGGACAGTAATTTCCTACCACCAAAACATTAGTCTCGCGCGGTTTTGGGTGACCAGAGTCCGATTTAGCGCTTCGTTCAATATTTGGTAGCAGAAGCATTAACGTTTTCGGTTCTCTTGAATTGAACTTTCAGGATTTGTCAAACTTCACAAATCTTTACTCTTGAAAATCCTAAAGCTACGATTATTTTGGAATGGAGGGGGTACATTTGAATATACATTGTACACGAGTATATATTAAAAAATATGCAACTTACCTCAGTTCATGCATGGGTCCAGATATAATCTCCTTGGTTGCAAAAAAACTTAGATATGCGTATGAATATATATAGCATGTTCAAACTCACAACAAACATTGATGCCCCCTTTTACATCTGATTTACAAATGCCATTATCTCGGGTTCAAATAAATGAATGCACTTCCTATGAATTCGAATCTTCGAAACCCCCTTTATGTTGAATTCGACATGTATTCTATTTCGTAGCTAGCAATTTGGAATGTATCCATGCAAGTGACAAATGTATAAAGTGCTTCACACTAACAACATGGAGTGCACTAATTAATGTTTATATATGAATTGTAAAAGCATCCATTGCCTGTATTTCAAACCACTCTCACTCTATGGATCGATAATATGAAATAAACACATGCACATGCTAGAATTCAATAGAGTATTGGTGTCTGATAGACCGATTTTCGTCCATAGCAATTTGCAATATTCATGATCTCATCCAAAAATAATAATGCCATTCATATTTTAATTTAATGTGTAGAACCGCCTTTTACACGTATAAGTGCACACAAATGTGTTATATATATCTCTATCTAACGCATAAGTGCACACACTTTATATGCATCGGCATTTGTCTTTCACACATGCTCACAATCTCTCTCAGGGTGTCGGGGTGTCTCACGCACATGCTCTCTCTGTTTCTCTCTCTCTCTTTCTGATTACTATGTACCACTCTTTTCACTAATCTCAGTTGGAAAACACTATTTCTCTCACATGCATATATACACATGCACGGTCTCTACTAGCCCTCTATACGCACATATATGTGCCTACGTGTCTCTCGCACACATTGCCCCCCGACACACCTCTCTCTTAGTAGTTGGCAGATATGATTTCATCATATCATTCGGTAGGATATCCCTGGCTGTTAGGCTGGATGGTAATATGCAAAGTTTTACCCTAGTTCGGATCGGACCCTTGTAGTTGAAGAAAGAGCCTACTCCTGGTACCGTATATTAGTGATAGGCGTGTGTACAAAGTACACGTGAATACCAGGCATTGTGCGTGTGTGTATACTATCGACGAACTAGCCCCCAAGCTTGTATAACATACTAAGGGCCTAGGGTTACAAATCATATATAGTCGGCTTATCACCAGTGGGGATAGAGTCCTCCGTGACTCTGGTAGCTTCGTGTTGTATGCCGAGTCCTCCACATGAGTCTTCGTATAACACGTCTTGGTCCAACCTATATGTGGCGCAGGATGGAACCGACCCATGAGTCTTCATGTTGACCCACCACAACTAGAAATGATGTGCCCACCACACCACACACACAATCGGCCACTAAGAAAATAAGCATATACAATAGTACAACGGTATCTAGCTCACGGTACGTCTCCATATTTTGTTGATGACACTGACGGACATTGCATTTGATGCGTGCTCCGTATTTTATTGACGACACTTACAGTCATTGTATTTGAAGCGAAAGCACGATATGGTCACTGGACTTCAGAATAAGCTCATCACGGTCACCACATACGAGGGCGGGCCGGCCGCGGGCGGCGGGGCTGGCAATTCGGCCGGTGGTGGCTGGCGGCTCAGGGAGGGTGGAGTTTGATGATAAACTGGAGGCCCTTGATTTCGTATCCAACGGCTGGAAAATCTAATGACCAGAGATGAAAAAGTCAGTCGACTGACGTGTAGCCTCACCCCGCACGTACACATGCACGCATGCAAGACACGCACGCATGTAGGCGTGCAACACTGACACGTACACACGCACGCATGCTGGCGTGCAACACTGACACGTACACATGCACTCATGAACACACGCACGTACGCACCCATGCATGCAACACTGAAACATACCCTTGCATGCACGCAACACTCGCACGCCTGCATGCACACAACACACGACGCAAGACAGACGCTCAACCTATACGTGCATGCACCCTTTGTTAAGGACATGGATTGTTACGGGTATTAATCAATCTTATCTATGATAAGCAGAACATTGATGTTTGCAGCGGTCTTTATGAATCACAACGTATCGAACGGGCTATCAACATAGTAGGCTATCTACATGAAAAAGATGACGTCACACTCAATGAACAATCATCGGTTTATGAAATGCCCGCTTCTGACCGCCCTGGCCCACCAAAGGTTCCTCTGCTGTGCGCTGCCTGTGTTGGGTCACTGACATGCAGGACATGCACCCAAAGAGCCCACATGTCAGTGGAAGAACGGCGTGGTGTCCTAGGTTAGAGTCAAGGGCGCCACTCGCGGCACACCCGGCTGAACACGCCTCCGTGCCGCATTCAAACGCCTTCATGAAACCCGCCCGTGTGGAAGCCGAGAAACCCACACTGGACACACGTCCGTTCATGACCGGGCCGACGTTAAACGCAACGCCGGCCGAGCTCACTACAAAAAAAATACACTTCCGTGATGATACGTGTTTGTCACAGTAGGTCGCGTTTTTTGTCATGCATGTACATCCATGACGATTTTATCGTAGAATCAAGATAGTCATACCTGTGCTGTCGTAGAAGTGTTCCATGACATTACCAAAATTATCATCCCGGAAGTGTCCACTTCCATGACGATAAATCACGCGTCACAGAAGTGCTTTCGTCAAGGTTGACCGACACGTGGCATCCACCGTAACGGAACACCGTTAAGCTATCGGGTCGGATTTTGGATCCGATAACCCATTAAAAGCCCTGACCAATGGGAAATTTCCACGTGTAAAATTCTAATTGGCCGAAGGAAACACGTGTTGCCTCACCGTTGGGACAGATGTCATCCACTCATTGGACAGGAGGCGCCTATGATAGGTCGACACGTGGCACGGCCCAACAGTGGCCCATTTCGGTGAAAAAGGTCGGCCCAGTAAAAATTAGCAGGCCGGCCCATATAAGGCCTACTTGTGTCAGGTCCATTTAAGCCCACGGCCCATACGAGATGTGCCAATTCGGCCCGTCAACGGCCCGTTAAATATTTGACACCATTGCAGCCCATCGTTAGTTCGAGCCTGTTAACAGCCCGCTATATAATTGGGCTCAATATCAGCTCGATGAGATTTCGGCCTGTTAACGGCCCATTTAATGGATGGGCCAATTTTCAGGATGTACATCTTTCGGCCTTTTAGCGACCCATTTAAATGTTGGGCTAATTTCCGGCCCGGTGTGTCTTTCAGCCTGTTGACGGCCCATAAATCTGATGGGCCATTTGTAGTCGGACCTGAGTTTCGGCCTTTTAGCGGCCCATTTAAGTGTTGGGCCAATTTCTGGCCCGGTGTCACTTTCAGCCTGTTGACGGCCCATAAATCAGTTGGGCCATTTGTAGTCGAACCTGAGTTTTGGCCTTTTAGCGACGCATTTAAGTGTTGGGCCAATTCCCGGCCCTGTGTGCCTTTCGGCCTATTAACGGACCACAAATGAGTTGGGCCATTTGTAGTTGGACCTTAGTTTTGGCCTTTTAACGGCCCATGCCCTTCATGGTCCAATACCAGCCCGGTTTCTCTTTCGGCCTACTAAAGGCCCACAACCCAGTTGGGCCGTTTACAATACGACCTGACTTTCGGCCTCTTAGCGGCCCATGCTCTTCACGATCCAGTACAAGCCCGCTGTCTCTTTCGGCCTGCTAAAGGCCTACAGTATAGTTGGGCCATATGTAGCCCAAACTTAGTAACGGCCTGTTAACGGCCCGTGAAATAAATTGGGGCCACCTGTTGCCCGCTTCGATGTCGGCCTGTTAACGACCTGGGAGGTAAGAGGGCCGACCATTAACTTTCAGCCTAGTAACGGCCCATTAACTTAATGGGCCCACTAAAGTTCGTTCATGTCTTTAGGCCAAATTAGATAATTTGAGCCCATTACGATGAGCAATTATGCACAGGACCAAAACCGATCAAGCAAAGGTACGGCATACAGGGAATAACGTTGCACATCCGGCATATATTACAGGAAATTACATCCACTGGGAAATCAAAGATTGATGCCAGTGCAAATAAATGAGCAGAACCTAACCATCTACAACGTCACAATCTGCAACCTCAGCATAGATGACGCCCATAAGCATGTGGGAAAGTTCTTGCTGCTTTGCTACACTGTCTCTGAAAACATTGATCAGTTGTTGTGTCGCATGACTCTGCACCTCTGATTCATCCACCATTTCCATCATTGCTTCAGCCATTAATTGGTTCAGAAACATACATTTATTCCGTTGCATTCGAGACAGAGGATACTAAACAGATTCATATGGCGATTTTGGCAGGCTTGTATTATTAATAGTGGAGAGTGTCTCGACCACTGCATCATAACATAAATTAGGATGGGAACCAAACATATTAATCATGAGTTATTGCCATATTACCTGGCCTAGATTTACTGGAAAGAAACAATGGGGTTTCCTTGCTGTTTTTAGAGTTTGTCTTCTTATCTTCAGCAGCCTGCACAAAATTAACACACTAACATTGCTATCATTGGCCAAGTCAGATAATAGGAAAGCAACATTGACACAACGAACGTTTGGGAAACTAGCCTACACCAAATTAACACAATATGGCACAGCTATCATCAGCCAGGTAAGGTAATACGAAAGCAACATTGACACAATGAATGAATGGGAAACCAGAGAAGCACTACAATTCAGTAATGTGCGTGATATGAGATAGTACATTCATGCAGCTGAGTATGCAAAACTACCAGACAGTTTTCCTTACAAAAATCACATTGGCGCCTTTAACATTTTGCTACAACTAATTTTAGATCAGATAAAGGTTAGATTCACGCCAATTAACAAAATACATGTTGATGTAAAAATATAGTGATATACAACAGGTACTTACATCAGCATTGGAGCACAGAGAATTCCCGCAAGATATTTTCCTCGAATACGGTCCCAATGGAGGAAGTCTTGTATCGTTTAACCTTATTTTCTAAAAGAGAGATGGGTAAGAAACATGTAGAAAATATGATCAGAATGCTATAAAATTTCATGATGCGAGGATACGCACACGCTTCTTAGAATGGAGTTGACATTCTTTTGCTGGACTGGAGCGGACTAGTTCTTTGGCCACTGGAATCTGCTTATTATCAGTGGGAGTTGGGTTTCTCTGTGCTGGAGCAGTATCTATGAAAAATGGAGTTGGTTTATTATCTCCTGGCGTTTGGATCTTTTGCAAAGACCTGGTTTGTAACCGTTTAGATTCTAACATAGCCGTCTTCCCCTTGCATGCCTTATATAGAAGAATGGTGATTCAGTTATAAAACATGCTACATCAGAGATGGAATAGGTACTGAAGAATAGAAAGGCATGACATATTGACATTTGTTCCCTCCATCCGGAAATAAATGGATGGGTCTAGGCGTATTTCAGTTCTAGATACATCCAGTTTTATCCATTTCTACGACATTTAATCCGGGTGGAGGGAGTATGATGTAAGAGCTAGGGATACGACAGGACAACATAGTAAAAAAACACTGAAAAAACCACTGTAGAACCAAAGTATTCAAACCCACTGATATGCGATAGTACACTCATGCAGCTCAGGATGCAAAACTACCAGGCAGTTTTCCTTGCAAAAATCAACATTGTGGCCTTTAATCATACATTTTGCTACAACTAAATTTAGATCAGATAAAGGTTGGATTCACGCCGATTAACAAAATACATGCTGATGTAAAAATATAGTGATATACAACAGGTACTTACATCGACATTGGAGCACAGAGAATTCCTGCAAGAATCTTTCCTCAAAAACGATACCATTGCAGAAATTCTTCTATCTGTTAAGCTTATTTTCTAAAAGAGAGATGGGTAAGAAACATGTAGAAAATATGATTAGCATGCTATAAAATTTCATGATGCAAGGATATGCACACGCTTCTTAGAATTGAGTTGACATGTTTTTGCTGGACTGGAACGGACTAGTTCTTTGGCCACTGGAATCTGCTTATTATTAGTAGGAGTTGGGTTTCTCTGTGCTTGAGCAGTATCTATAAAAACTGGAGTTGATTTATTATCTCCTGGCATTTGGATCTTTTGCAAAGGCCTTGTTTGTAACTGTAACACCCTCGATGCGACTATATTTCCCACGTGTCGAGGCACGACTTAGAGGCATAATCACATTGAAGGCATATGTCGCAAGTTAGGAAATCATCACAAACATCCCAAGTAATATAATTAATAAAAGGGGAGATAACATAGTTGGCTTACACTCGCCACGTCAATCAAGTACATAAATAACAATACATCAACCAAACACTCATGGCCCGACTAGGGTGCCAAAATAAAAGATAACCCAACATGCGACATGGTCCCGATCACCCCCAACGGGGCACCACTACTGATCATCAGGAAAGGAAACATAATAACGTTGAGAGTCCTCGTCGAACTCCCACTTGAGCTCGAGCGCGTCATCTAGAGTGGAATCATCAGGCCCTGCATCTGGTGTAATAGTAATCTGTGAGCCACAGGGACTCAGCAATCTCGCACCCTCGCGATCAAGACTATTTAAGCTTATAGGTAAGGCAAGGTAAAAATATGTGGAGTTGCAGCATGCGACTAGCATATATGGTGGCTAACTTATTCGCAAAAGAGAGCGAGAAGAGGAGGCAAAGCGCGAGCGACTAATCTAGAGAACAACCTGCGCAAGCATTACTCCAACACCGTGTCCACTTCCCGGACTCCGCCGAGAAGAGGCCATCACGGTAACACACACGGTTGATTCATTTTAAATTAAGTTAAGGTTCAAGTTATCTACAACCAGACATTAACAAATTCCCATCTGTCCATAACTGCGGGCACGGCTTTCGAAAGTTCAATCCCTGCAGGGGAGTCCCAACTTAGCCCATGACAAGCTCTCACGGTCAACGAAGGAATAGAACTCCTCCCAAGACGTTCCGATCAGACTCGGTATCTCGGTTCTTCAAGACACTTCAACAGGTTAAAACAAGACCAGCAACACCACCCAGATGTGCCGACAAATTCTGATAGGAGCTGCACATATCTCGTTCTCAGGGCACACCGGATGAGCAAGACGTCGGGTAGGCCAGCCCAGTGTTGCCCCTGGTAGCCCCGGACATCACTCGGTTGGACCAACACTCAGAGGAGCACTGGCCCCGGGGGGGGGGGGCTAAAATAAGATGACCCTCGGGCTCCGGAAACCCAAGGGAAAAAGAGGCTAGGTGGCAAATGGTAAAACCAAGGTTGGGCATTGCTGGAAAAGCTTTAATCAAGGCGAACTATCAAGGGGTTTCCATTATAACCCAACCGCGTAAGGAACGCAAAAATCCGGGAACATAACACCGATATGACGGAAACTAGGGCGGCAAGAGTGGAACAAAACACTAGGCGAGAGGCCGAGCCTTCCACCCTTTACCAAGTATATAGATGCATTAAGATAACAAGATAATATAATGATATCCCAACAAGTAAATAAATGTTCCAACAAGGAACGGCCTCCAATCTTCACCTGCAACTAGCAACGCTATAAGAGGGGCTGAGCAAAGCGGTAACATAGCCAATCAACGGTTTGCTAGGATATGGTGGGTTAGAGGTTTGACATGGCAATTTGGGAGGCTTGAAAGAAAGTGGTAGGCATCGTAGCATTGGCATAGCAAAAGAGCGAGCAATCTAGCATAGCAAAGATAGTAGTGATTTCGAGGGTATGATCATCTTGCCTGCAAAGTTGTCAGAGTTGACTGGATCCTCGAAAGCAAACTCAACGGGCTCCTCGTTAGCGAATTCGTCTCCCGGCTCTACCCAAACAATACAAACAAGCAACAAGGACACAATCAACCACGTGCAAGGATCAAACAATATGATGCAAGGATGGTATGCTATGCGGGATGCAATGCGGGATGCATATGCAAGATGTGACGAGGAATACATGAACCTGGCCTCAACTTGGAAAGCCAAGTGTGCCACTAGAAAGATGAGATGAAATTGCTTGAAAATTATATAAAGAACGCCGGAATCGGAGTTACGGTTTGGAAATGGCAAGCGATTCAAATATGACACCGGTCTGCGATTTACAGCAAGTAGCCATCTAAATGCAATGAGATGAACATGCTACAGCACCCAAACATGGCAAAAAAAAAACATGGCAGGGATGCATTCAAGATGCTTAACAAAAGTCTAGCACTGAGTTACGGCCAATTCATCCATTAACAGGTTCAAACAAGCATGGCAAAAATGCATATGGTAAACAGATCTCGGACTTAGTGAAATTAACACTTGTCTGAAATTTCAGACCAAGTAGCACTCTTCGGAGCAACAAAATTACATGATACAGGACCTGAACATGGCAAAGTAAAATATGGCATGGAGCTACTCAAAAAGCTTAACAAAAGTCCCTTAGTGACCTTGAGCCAAAAGGGATCAGAAAATACAATTGCAAGCATGTGAACATGGCAAAAACATAATCAGTTTTCAGACTTAGTGAAAACTGGCACATGCTGAAACATAACTCAAGTAGGCATGTTTATGAGCTCGATGCACTCACTACGGTGCAAGTCATGAAAAGATAAGCATACGTCTATCAAGAACACACAAAATGCAAGCTAGACATGGCAAGAACAATAGCATAGCATGCACGGATCAACTATAACAACATCGGCAACATTGCAAACAAGTTGACAATCTGCCCAGATTCACAAATTAGCAAAAGTAGAGCTCGATTGACTCAAGCTAGGGTGCTACATAATTGCAAACAAAGACAGGGATGGATAGAGCACTACGAGATTAACAAAACATCCTTACTGATCATCCTCAAAAGAGGCACGGATCACTAAGAAACAACATGAACATATGGCAACATGAACTAAACAGCTCAAGGACTTAGTGGAAATGCTAAGTCCCTGAAAACAGAATTACCAAGTGCACCACTTTGCAAGCTTGCAATAGGCACCACACACATCACAAAAATACATGGGTTGCACCTTTGGAAAGATGGCAAAACCCTTAACAAAACATATGTAGAGCTCATGGGCATAACATGCACACAATAATCATGGCAAAATGACAAATATGCAAATGGAGTAGCAGATCTGACAATTAAACTCAAGTAGCCCTATTCTAACAGCATTTCGGGCATCAAGATTAACTGAAATGAAAATGATGCAATGGAATGAAATGATGTACTCTCTGAGATGAACATTTTGATATGCTATATGCATGAATTGGAGCTACGGATGAAAAGTTACAAGGCTATGAACATGAGTATATGGACTAGAAAATTCCGAGGACTTAGAGAAAAAAGGAACCACCAGATCTAGGGTTTCGGTGGCACGCAATCCGAGGTCAACCGGATCCCTCGCCGGAGTCGTTGGCCGGGGCGGCGGCCGGAGCGGGAGGAAGAGGCCGGGGTGGCGGAGAGGAGGCGAGGGGCGGCGGAGCCACGGCGGCCGGCGACGAGGCAAGGTGGCGGCGCAAGGTGGTGGCGGAGCGGCGCCGGTCGGCGGCGGCTCGCGGCGGAGGCGGCGGGGCCGGCGAACGGGGCGAGGAGGCAGGCAGCTTCGGGCGGCGGCGCGGGGGAGATGGGCCGCGGGGGCCGGCTCCGGGCTCCCCGGGCCGCGCGGCGGCGGGCGGCGGTACAGGGACACATGGCGCGACGGGAGAGGCTGGGAGCGGCGGCGGGATTTGTCCGGCGTCGCCCGGACGTGTCCGGCGGTGCGGAGGGAAAAATTAGGGTTAGAGGAAGGGGAAGATCCGCGAATTTCGAGAGGGGACTTTAAATAGAGGTAGAGGGAGCTAGGAGAGTTTAAATGAGGTGCGGTTTTGGGCCACGCGATCGTGATCGAACGCTCTAGATGATGGAGCAGGTTTAGGTGGGTTTTGGGCCAAATTGGAGGGGTGTTGGGCTGCAACACACACGAGGCCTTTTCGGTCCCTCGGTTAACCGTTGGAGTATCAAACGAAGTCCAAATGGCACGAAACTTGACACGCGGTCTACCGGTAGTAAAACAAGGCCGCTTGGCAAGTCCCGGTCTAATCCGGAAATGTTTAATCCCCACACATGAAAGAAAGGTAGAAAATACCACCAGAGGAGAACGAAGCGCCGGAATGCAAAACGGACAACGGGGAAAATGCTCGAATGCATGAGATGAACACGTATGCAAATGCGATGCACATGATGACATGATATGAGATGCATGACAACGATAACAAAACACGGAGACAAAGACCCGAACCCGAGAAAATAAAATAACTTAACACCGAAAACGGCAAGAGTTGGAGTACAAATTGGGAAAGTTACATCCGGGGTGTTACAATAACCCTTCTGATTCTAACATAGTCATCTTCCCCTTGCATGCCTTGTATAGAAGAATGGTGCTTTAATTATAAAACATGCGACAGCAGAGAGATGGAATAGGTACTGAAGAATATAAAGGCATGACATATTGACATGTATTCCCTCCATCCGGAAAAAATGGATGGGTCTAGGCATATTTCAGTTCTAGATACGTCCTTTTTTATCCATTTCGGCAACGTGTAATCCGGACGGAGGGAGTATGGTGTAAGAGCTAGCGATATGATAGGACAACACAGCAAAAAAACACTAGTTGAATGTAAAAATGTATGGTAGCGGAATACATACAGAAATAACTAAGGCAACATACACGTGTATGATTGGGAAAATAAGATGGCATTGCAACAGAGCACTAGAACAACACTTCAATGTAAAAAACATGGTATGGTAGACAGATGAAGTACATACTGATGAATAACAATGCATAAGATATTCAGAAACATGATGTCCAAATTAAGCAGATGGCATTGCGATAGAGTAGAATGACAGTACTTGAATTTGAAAACATGTTATCATGAATGTAATAGGTACTGAAAAGTAGGAAGGCATGACATATTTACATGCATGATCAGCATGCTAAGCACATGTCATTGCAATAGAGTAGATACACTCCAGGACATTATATGCATGTTGTACCCATATCACAGGCCAAGTTAGAGCAAGGACCTTGTGGGGTGAAGAGGATTCATCATCTTTCTGCAAGTCTTCTGAAAAACTGCCTTTACTTGTTCCATCATATTGGGTATCATTGACATCAGGTTGATTGGCCTTTACATTGCTCCGTGAGGTTCTTGTGGATATATCAGTGTGTGCAATTATATCTGACATGCATGGAAGACAACTAGTAGCTAGATTTATGTAATGAGTGCCTGTAGGAGATGACATAAATAGTAGGACTGGGGTTAAGTAGCAGCAACAGGTCTCATAAACTAAAGGGAGAACACAGATGAAAGAAAAAGAATATGTATCGTTTGTACTCGAGATTAACTAGATGGCACATAAAAGTATTAAAGAACAACATAGGTAATACTAGAAGTGGTATAATACTATAATCACTAGCCTGTGGGATAGCATTGGCTGATGGATGATAACTATGGAACAACGTTACCTAAAGAACAAGTATCTTAGCTGAACTATGGAACAGCGTTAACTCCTGAACAAGACCCGTAAGAGATCAGCATGAATATACAGTGAAATGTGATGATCTATTTTCCATGCTTAGATGAATAACAAAGCCATAAATGTTGCACACAAGTAATATGAGGGTACAACCTATCTGGCTGCCATCCATAGGAGTGAGCATCATGTGCTTACTTGTCGATGGCCCTGCAGTTGTTGTGGCTGTCCATGTCGGGCACGCGCATTCGATGCAGGGAACTGTTGAGTGGGGATTGTAGCTCCCTTCTGGTGTATGCTTCCCTTGTTGGAGCAGCTGCGGTGAGTCGGAAGACGGTGTGTCTGAAGATGCAGATAACGCATAATGTTAAGAATGACATATCTCTTTGATCTGAAGAAATACACTAAGAGATCAACATCAAGGTATGAGAGTGGTCACACGTCTGTTGACTGAAGACTAAATTGGGGTCACATGATTTTATTTTATTTTGGTACTGTCCGAACTACGCCGGATGGTTGGCCGTCTTGTGCCTCCCGACTGACACTGTTCGGAATCTTCTCCGAAGAGCTAGCGACCAACGGCAGAGCAGCCTGCCTCCGTCGTCCGTGGCCTCGGCCAAAACACCGCTCCCCGCCCCACCGCACTGCCGTGGTTGCGCCGCCCCCGGGCCAATCCACAAAGACTCCCCGTCATCCAGATCCGGCGGTGGCAGTACCTTCAACCCACACAACTCTAAAAGATAGCCATCTAAGCGCTGCTTCCACGGCGAACTTGCGGCCCCGCACCCTTACGTTAGACACCAGCCAACCGGCAGCCTAGGAGCTCCGCCGCCTCGAGGGGTGCTACTTCCCATTGGGAATCGATTGGCCCAGAATAAAAATTCAGACAACTGACGCCTAAATAAAGTGATTTGTGATTTGAGATGAGGGTGCGACCTATATGGCAGCATGGTGAAGTAGGCAGATCCAGCTGTCGAGTCGGTGAGGCCGGCGCGGTTGTGGTGGTGACCGGCGGCAGGGAAAGAGCAATGTCGCGATGGTCGATGGCTATGCGGAAGCAGCGCCAGGACTCTAGACGGATCCGAAGTTGGAGCCGCTCCGGCGCCGTGAACAACGGCAGGGGTGAATCGGCTCCGGTACGGTTCACGCGGCCGTCGTCGAGGCAGCACCAGCAGCACGGAGTAAGAGGCACATGGCCCAGTGCACGACGGCAAATGGACAGCATCTCCGGCATTAGGGAGGAGGGCGGCTGTGAAATTGGTGCGGTGGGGGCGCCATGGAGGTGGGGCTGAGGTTTCGCAGCTCGGGAGAAGGTGATTTGGCACCCACGAGGTATGAATGGGGGCGGGCGGGGGGAATTGGGAGGGGAGTGGAACCATGTCTTACGGACGCATTTGTCTAAAATGTGAGGGGGAGTTACAGTTCTACCCTTGCCTATAGGCTTCTCGGCTTGGGTCTGTGTACTGAGGGTCGGGGATAGTAGAGTAACTTTGCTTCTCCCCAAATAGTGGGCGGGAGCGATTTCGGGCGAGGAGGGTGTGTTTTGAACTATAGTGGGCGCGAGCGATTTCGGGCGAGGAGAGCGTGTTTTGAAATAGTGGGCACGAGCTATTTCGGGCGAGGAGAGCGTGTTTTGCCGACCATGGTTTATGAATTATTCGGCACATGTCATTTCGGCCGAGGAGAAGGCGCACTTGGATGAAGTTACGAACCTACCCTCGATGTACAACGGACCAATTGATGTGTGTCCCACATAGGATGGTAATTTCGCGTCTCCCATTTATTTGCTCGGGCAAATTCCACCGAGCAGAGAGGATGTTTAACGGTTCGTTCAAATTTTGGGAGAACGAGCATCCATGTCTACCTTACCAAGTCGATTCGGATCAAATTTTGAAATATTAGCTTGCCACTTCTTTTTTAGATGGAGAGATGATGCTCGGGAGTAATGTGTTTTTACATGCTCGTTGCTAGCGATTTACTATATGACAAATAGTTGACCCACTCAAAAACGCGAATCAAACCCAAAATTAAATATCTCGATTCAATGAAATAGCTCGTTTAGTAGGTCAAAATAGTGAACTAAATCCAAAATTGAACACCTCAATCGAGTAGCATGTTGTACAGTATTATAGTACTCCATGAACATGTTGAAAGTCAAATTAATGAACTTGTTTGATATATGCATATATCCGTTCATGTGTGGATTGCAGCAACATGTTCTCCAATTTAAATATTTGAATGCAAGTTTATATCGAAACATGGTTTATATCAGTCTTTGATGCATAAAACGCGACCTCCCCCTCTCCCGGACTCCTGTTCTCTCTCTCTCTCTCTCTCTCTCTCTCTCTCGCCGACAATGTTCAATTCTGTCGCACGCATCCGACACAAAAACCTTGTTGGTCCCTCTCCCTTTTTCTCCATCT
Source organism: Triticum urartu (assembly GCF_056163025.1). Lineage (NCBI taxonomy): Eukaryota > Viridiplantae > Streptophyta > Magnoliopsida > Poales > Poaceae > Triticum > Triticum urartu. Next base: position 565,902,967 of record NC_141875.1, read on the forward strand.
CTCTCTCTTTGTGTGTGTGGGGGGGTCTTTCTAGTTCGCATGCATATATACACCATCTATAGGTCTCTCTCGCACACTATGTATGATACTCTAGCTAGTCCAAGCTAGATATCTTGGGTGCACTCATCGTACGCACACAAATTCCTTGGCTCTTTGCCCGTAACTCTCTCACGCACCACTATGTCGTCTCGGAGCTCTTCCCCCCTCTCTCAAACACTCCATCCACCTGGGTCACACATACACATGCATATCTCACTCACACTTGATAGGCCCATCTAAAACTCTATCTCTCCCCCTCGTTCTCTCTCCATCTCACACGCGCACACACACAATCTCATGCCCAACTAGCCAAGTATGATGGTCTCTCACTCAATTGTAGGCACACGCAGTCCCCCCTATATGTATATGAGTAGCTAATCTTAGTCTCCATCACAAACATGTGCATGGTCTATCTCAATTTCTCTCGGGGCATCTTTCTATCATGCACGCACTCCCTCGATCGCCCACCCATATAGTCCCCTCACGATCTCGACGGGATCTCTCTATCACAAACACACCCTCTCTCCCTCCCCATGTGTCCATGCCATCCATGTGTCCCTCTCGACCTTTGTTCCTTGTTCGCCAGACCTCTATTGGACATGTGCTACAGGGGTGTCTCTCTCCGTTGCAAACAATCACACACTAGCTATCTTCGTGTATCTCCTCGCCTCACTTTTCCATCTCGGAGATGCATGTGTGATATCTTCGCATAAGAAATGAAAAAACACACACTCTCTCTAATTTATCGTTTGTTGTCACTTTCTCTTTCACACACATACTCTTTTTGCACACTTACTCATTCTCCTTCACACGCACTTGATCTGTCTCGACTGAGGCACTCTCCTCGGTCCATAGCATATAGATTTATTGAAAAGTCAAACATCACAAAGTTTGACCATGTACGTAGAGAAAAAGAATTACATCTAGTACGACAAACATATACCATTAGATTCACCATGAGATGTAGTTTTGTATGATGTATCTTTGGTATTGTAGATATAAATAACATTTGCGTAAACCTGATCAAAGTTTCCAAAGTTTGACTTCTAAAAAATTTACATGCACTGCATTATCGAGCGGATGGAATATCTCTTTCCCCCTCTCAGCTATCTGACGCACCACACAGCCTTATCGGGGCTCCTCAATCTCTCTCAAACTTTATTGGTCAGTTTGGTTCATGACCTGACCCTCATGCCTTGATGGCCGGCACTGCCTAGTGTGGACGTGAGATGTAAAATATTTCTGCCTGGACAGGCTTGTGTGGTGCTGAAGCGTTTGGTTCATGCCTAGGCCAGGCAAAGCATCAACGTCCCACCAATCAATCCATGCATCAATTATTTAATGCTAATATCCATCCATGTTGCTGTTAGCCTCGTGGCCACATAACCAGGCACGACCAGGCGTTCGAAATCGGTCGCATGGGCCAGGCTAGTTGCAGTGTCTGGAGTTAAGCTAGGCTAATTAAAGTGCAAGGGAACCCAGGCCAGGAAGGCTTTCTTTTTCACAGGGTAGCAACCAAACAAGCGTGCATGAAATCCAGCCACAACCCCAGGCCAGGCAAAAGATGCTCAGGACACAAGCCAAACTGGCCTTATATCTCCCTGGTTCACACATACACATGTGTCGCTCGCGCTATACATATAGACCCATCCAACACTCTTCGCCCTTGTTCTCTCTCCATGTGACACGCACCCCTCTAAGTACCATAATCCCTCACTCCATCATAGGCGCAAGCACTCCCCCCTCCTAAGTATGATTATCTCTTACTAGCCATCAGGAACACACGTATTGTCTCCTTCCATCCATACGTCTATCTCGATATCTCTCGGGGCATCTTCTATCGCGCACACACCTTGTCACTCGATCTCCCACCCATGTAGTCCCATCACGATCTCCAAGGGATCTCTCTATGACAAACATACACTCTCTCCTCCCCATGTCTGCATTTTCTCCGTACGTCTCTCTCGACCTCTCTCCCTTGTTTGTCAGACCCCTCTTGGCCACGTGCTAGGGGTCTTGCTCTCTCGGTTCCAAACAACCACACACTATCTCCTCACCTTGCCTCCGTTGTCAAAGATGCATGTGTGATATGTTTGCATAAGACACGCACGCTTTTTCTCTACTTTTATCGTGTGTTGTCCATGTCTCTTTCACACACGCACACACACTTTTTCACTCTCTCTCTCTCTAGTTAGGGACTCTGTCACGTCCATAAGCATATGGATGTTTTGCAAATTCAAACCTCAGAAAAGTTTGACCAGGTATATGTGGAGAAAAACATTTACATCTGGAACGATCATTAGATTCATCACAACATGTACTTACTTCATACTATCATTTATCTTTGGTATTGTAGATATAAGTAATTTCTTTATAAACTTGGTCAAAGTTTCAAAAGTTTGACTTAAAAAAATGTTGGAACTACATTATCGAACAGAGGGAGTAGCTATTTCTCTCTCTCTGCTATCTCTCATGGGCCTCCCCTCTCACTCAAACTCTCTATACCGACGGATTATACGCTCACTGTGTCAGCGTATAGCTCCGTATATTGTTTAGTTGACCGGTCAACCAATCCACATGCTGCCTTGTCAGCTCATGTTCTGTATCTTCGTGTGCTGGCCCATGTGGCAGTGAGTGAAAATAAGTAAACTAGAGGCCCATCTGACACGCGGTGAAGTAAACAAAGTTGAACCACTCGGGGTAGTACCCCGCACGCTAGTAAATTGAGGGCACATTGAGGACAAACTTCTTGCGCGCGAAGGACGCACTCGCGCACAATTCACCACTATGCGGTGGTATGCACAGAAGGACGCACTCGCGCACACCCAGCACACAACACACACCAGCACACGTGTACACCAACGTCGCCGCCGGTTGAGATGGACGGCGAGGCAGCCAACAAGCGGAGGCGGCTCGAGCCAAAACCGCATCCGGCGAGCCTGGACTTCATCAGCAGCCTCCCCGACGACATGCTGCTCGTCATCATCGGCCTCCTCCCCACAAAATTTGTCATGTGGACTGCCCTGCTCTCCCGGCGGTGGCGCCCCCTCTGGCGCTGCGTCCCCCTCAACCTCACTGTCGACAGCTGCCTCTGCGACGGGGATTGCAAAGCATGGCCGTAGTATCCAAGATCCTTTCATCACAACTTGTAATATTGTCGTGTCCTATTCCTGCGTTTTCAAAATCCTGCGAATCAAACAGGTCCTGAGTTGGTGATGATGTTGTGCCTCCCATCTTTCACCAATAGCCGTCGGATCTAGATCTGACGCATACAAACCAAGCTTCTCCATTTTTGCAAAAATATGCCCATACTTGTTCCCTATTTACAAACAACTCCTTGTCTCTCACAATCAGCCTTATCTCCTCCCCACCACATCTAGAAGGACGTGGAAAAATCTGGCGCGATGGCCGCTGCCGGAGCCATCAACCCCCAATCTTGGTGTTCCGTGCAATGCACGGGCATCTACGCACGGGAAATTATGTCGAATAGGGCTAGTTGTCAGCAGGCTAGCTCTACAGCCATGATGATAGTGACTGCAGATGGTGAGGCTGACTATGGTATGCTGAACACGGCACCTATACTCAGGTGTCATCTCCGGCGCAGGGTCTTGTCACTTCACTATGAGGAGCAACACGTAATAATTTGACCAACGGGTAGTACAGTGCTAGTACTCCTACTACTACATTGGTAGTACTACTACTAGTACTAGTAGCACCACCGTCTGGATTTAGGAGTACTACCACGTCCATCTGGATGTTAGTATTTGACTAGCAATATCTTGTAATGCATGTCACAAAAAATGTAGTACTCCCTCTGTAAATAAATACATGGTGTTTTATTCCTATCAGCGAGAGAACTTAATGTTTTTTGCTAACTAGAGTAATAATAGGATTACATGCAATGAACTAAACACTGCATGTCATGTTTGGTAGTCTCAAGTCATTGAAAGCATGCATGGCCCACATCTCTCATTGGTTGATATGTCATGAAGTAAGAAACAAGGAGGGAGTTAATGCACCGTGCCTAAGTATTTTGGGATTATTTGGTTTTCGTAAGGTGCCTTACACAACATTTTTGTTTACATGCATTAACATTTTATAAGTTAAATCAAAGGTTAAAACTTGGCGCAAAATGCAAAGGGGACCAATAAACCAGTAAACATCAAAATTCTCTCGTTTGGCCCCAACTAGAGGTCCGGTGAGATGACTATACTGCACCGGCACGGAGGGGGGCACAGCTTCATTGACTTATGGCAACTGCCTTTGGGTGAATGACACGTGGGCCCAGGGGGTGGTTGGCCCACCTATCATACAGCCAAACGCAGGTGCAGTAGAGGGCGAGGAGTAGTATGAAATCCTACGCACCTACGCACGCTAACCAAGGGCAAGAGTGATCACTCGAATCGCAAGATCAGTTGACTAAAAGCTAAGCTAGACCCATGGAGGCGATGAGCGCGAGCATCAGCCGGCTGTGCCAGATGGTCCACGACACCAGCCTGGCCCGGCACTGAGGAATGTCTCCAGGTAGTATTGCTTGAGACCGCCAGGGCGAGGGGCCGCTTGGACGACAGCTTCGTCTCCTTGTTCGACGAGGTCCTCGTCAGTTTCCTCGACAAGTTCACCGTCGTCAAGAAGCTTGGGGACGACTTTGACGTAAGCCTCCAGCCGACGCGCCCGGGCTTTGCGATGCCCGCCACCCTCAACAGCCACTATGTTGACAACCTCTTCAACGCACTGGTGGCCCTGCGACTGCCCGCCGTCGCGCCGGAGAATGTCCACCTCGAGGTCGCGCTCGCCGCGCAGCGCCTGGCGCAGCAAGACACCATCGACATAATCACCCACGTCTACGTGCAAATCGTCCACAAGGACTACTACATGCAAGAGGAGGACGATAGGCCGCTGGCCTTCTTGGACCGCAGGGAAACCTTGGACGACACTGTTCAGAAGCACGTTGAGCTCGCCGCCAACGCCGCTGCTCCTCACACGTCGGTTGGTGACCCGACGCACTAGGGCATGAGGATGTCGTTGATGGATCCGTATGTATTTTTATCTTTCCGTCAAATCCATGTAGTAGTATATGATACTACAGTAACTATCTTACCTTTCGCATCAACTTCATAATTTTCGTACGTACTCCATGCATGAACGGCGCCAGAACCAAACTTCTCATTACTCTAGGCAAAATCGTTATTTTCTATCTATCGGTCGCGCCATGGAGCAGAACCAAATTTTACAAGTTATGAGTTCAAAAGGAAAATCCTGCCGTGTTCGCGTCGCACCCCCACACGATTGGTCCGGCACACCACTCAAGCGGGAATGCGTGCGGTTTTGCATTTTCACTTACAAGTGGGACCGCAGTTGAGCAAACCGACTATCGGCAAACCCCCACCCCTCCCACCGCACGATGGCTGAGAAAACAGGAGGGTGAAGAGATGGTTGTAGCATGGAATCCAAGAAAATTGGTGTCGGATGGGACTCGTGTGGGTGGCGTGTGCCGTACTGCTAGAAGTGAATGCTAGTTATGGCCCATGCCACCCCACTATATTGAGCCTATATCGAGGTACGTAGAACAAATTTCCTGCAGTCCGTGCTCAGCCCTCCTCTATCTCTCTTCTCATCCAGCCAGCGGACGCGCGGAGCCCATCGTCTGTTTGCTCACATGCGGCCCCACATGTCAGTGAAAACGCAAGAGGACCCACTAAACCTGCACATCTTTCACCTCGACGTGCTGGTGATGAAAAACAAATCCAATAAAGATCTTCGGTGGCCGCTTTTGGAGTTACTCAAGAGTAGTAAGATTCTATTTATAGTTTAACCCAAGATGCACATCTCGTGGCTTCAACTACCACTCTATTTTCTTTCATGACACGACCTGGATGATGGATGTCCCACGTGTCGGCAAAAGGAGGAAGAACCCGACCAAATCTTCGGTTGTGCTCTCGGATTAGACTAGTTGTGCTAACTTAAAATTTTATTGTGTACTCCCTCCGTTCCAAAATACTTGACTTCCATTTGTCCAAAAATGGATGTACCTATATACTAAAACATGTCTAGATACATATATATTTTGACAAATAGAAGGCATGTATTGTGCAACGGAGGGAGTAGAATGGATGCAAGTTTTTGTACTGGGAAGAAGAGTACATCCATATATTGATAGAGCACAATTTAGTAGATGTTCTATCACTTTTAGCTAGCACAGAGGCTAGAGATGAGATTAGCGCACTTGTTGATACACCTACTAGAATAGAGGCTAGACATAAGACTAGATGCGAGGAAGCAACGTCTACTTCTTTACACTCGAAGAAGAAAGAAGCACGCAAGATCGAGCCTCCGAAGATCAACAATGGATGCATCGAGAAGGCACTAATCCAACTTACAGGACTAGTAAAATGTATTCTTGTGATTCTTGTTTTCTTTGGTCTTGCTTTTCTAGTCAAAATTATTATTGGAGTTCGTGCAAAATGGAGGTCCGTTTGGGGTCGTGTGTTGGAGTTGGCCTTACAAGTGGGACCGCAGTTAAGGAAACCGACTATCGGCAAACCCCCACCTCGCCCGCCGCGCGATGGCTGAAGTTAGAGAAACGACGAGGTTGAAGAGATTGCTCTAGCACGGACTCCAAGAAATAATATAGTGTCAGATGGATGTCGTGGTGGTGGCGTGTGCCGTACTCCTGGACGTGAATGCTTGTTCTGGCCCATGCCTCCCTACTACTCCTACTACTTACTCCTACTATATAGTACTAGTATCGAGGATTCGAGGTGCTGGTTACGTACAACGAACACATTAACATATGGCTACAGTAAAAACACTCGCCCGACGCGCGAAGCATGTGAAGCTAGTACAAATAGTGTACTACTATTGTTGATTGGCCTCATCCAATAACCTGTTGCAATGCACGTACAATTATGTATTCGGAAAATAATTTTTTGCCTTGTCGCACCACTCACTCAGAGAAGCGACTCGAAAGCCATTCATAAATGTAGTAAGTTTATCACAGGCATATCGTTTTATTACATACAACAGGTCATCAACCCACATTGACAAAGAGGATACATTATAAATACTAAAGTTTTCACCACACAACAAATAACAAGCAATGAGATGAACTTCAACTCAACCATTCCTCGGCGTTGGAAATGCTTGCTTTGAACCACAAGTCATTCTCTGGGACGGGCCATCGATTGTCAATCTGGAAACCAACGCAGGGCTGATCATCCAGGCTGAAGCGGCCTACTATATCAGTACCAGGGTAGGGAACCACCCAAATGTCCGAGGTATAGACACTGTTGCTTCTCATAAATGGTACTGTTAACATTGTGTCAACAGCAGTTGGATCGCCTTTCACCATCATCGGATAGTTTTGTCCAAGGAAGAGCGAGTTTTCTCCAATACTATGAATTCTGTACCAGGGAGAAGGAGTTGGCGCTAGCACACTAGTATCCATCCCGAATACCATGCAACGGGTGTTGGAATAGGTCCAGAGAGTGGGACCATGGGAGACTACACCTACTTCCTTAGCAGTAACATCATCAATGGGCTGTATACACACAAGAAGAGGTGATCCATAGGAATTAGTTGCCAGGCGCCACAGAGTATATGTGCGCTGCTCGTCCTCATGCTCGTGATCATCACCATCATCATCTCCCCCTTGGTTATAAAAAATTTCAAGTATAGGTGGTGGGATGTTCACAGGACCTTGGAAACACAAGAAGAAGGTTAATTAGTAAAGGGTAACTTGCTAACCCGCATGCATGTGGATGAAACAATTATAAATATGGTGGAAGACAAACGTACCGAAACTACGAGGATCCCATGCAAAAACAGTGCCACGAGTGGTGGCAGCAAACACAAGGCCCTCGTATTGAATTGCATCACAGTACTCATCCATGTACAGAAACTGATTTTTGAGCAATATCCATCGAGTCAAACCACCAAGGACGGCAACAAGCTTGTCGAAGATAGCAACAACTTAATTCCAAGAGAGGTTGGGAACTCGACAAATTGCTATCTTCCATAGAAGACAGTCACCATGATCGTATTTGAACGTGCGTACAATACCGGTGTGCTCAACCTCTGGGCAGTCTACTAATATTTTTGGAAGTGGAACCCGGTCATGAGTGTACACATTCACAAGTTCCCACTCGCAGTTGGACCCAATGTAAACAACCCAATCTCCATTTGCGCCCTCCCAAGCCTTGCCCTCAAGCGATGGCATCTTAACATCATATGTATCATTATCAAGCGGCATCAACTGGCACAGGGCGAGGCCTCCGTCATTCCGGCGCCAGTCATCAGGGTCACGACGTAGAAGATAGGGGAGATCAAATCGCTCCTTGACTCTTGGGTTCTTTGTAATGATGTTAGTAGTTGAGTCGAGAATGGGCTTGAATGAACCTGCCATGCTAGTCGAGGTGATGATGTCGCACCGATCAATGAGTTCCTCCACCATGTCATCTTTCAGATCGGGGCAAGAATAACGGGGTTGTTTCTAGCCTATTCCCTCCATGGAGAAGACGATCGAACATTGGCAGAAGAAAGGGTGAAGGGCTGAAGGAAAATGGAGGAGGGAGAGGAAGAGCGTGCGACAGCAGTTCCAAATCGAGAGGGAAAGGCGAAGAGTCGATGGACGGTTGCGAGTTTGCCACTGTTCACGAAGAGGCGCCCCGGCCTACACGTCCGTTCGGAAATACTCCTACTACTCGCCGTCGTCTCACTGATATGTTGGAACGGGACCACATGTCAACGAAACATGGTGTGTAATTTCTCGTGCAAAATGCGATCTGGCCGCGTTGGCCCGAGGTGCCGCATTAGTTATCGACCTTTATTTTTTTAGCGGCGTGTCGATCAGTTTTGAAGCACGAGTAACTGGTACTGTACGCATAGAAAATATAAACTACTCTACCACTACTCCACCTCCAGTACTAGTAGTATAAAAAGATATATAAGCTGGAGCTTGAGCGCTTTCTTGCTAAGGGTTGCCCACTTGCTTCTCACACTACCACCCTCTCTCCGGATCTAAAAAAGACGGCCCCTCTCTCCCTCCTCACCGGCGGTCACAGATCCGCCGAGGAAGAAAAGGACGTGCAGCGTTGACACACTCGTCGTCGGCGAGCGAGGTCACGCACTGACGACAAGGCCATCCTCTCAGACCTAGCGCCCGCGCAGGATGGCCTCCATCCCCAAGCTCTCTGCCGTAGTGTGTGTGGAGGACGACGACCATGAGCGAAGCCACTTCCCATCGACCCTCAGGTATGCTACCTCTTTTCGAACCATAACCTTGTTCTATTGCCCCATCTGCCACGTCGTTGCATGTGGATCTTTTTTCACTCCACCATCTTCCCAATTTGCTATCCTCTGCTCTGCTGGCCACGCAAATGAAAACCATAATTTGCACTATTAAAGGAAACCCTACTTCATGCAGACTAATCCATGTCTGGGTTGAATAAGGAAAGGAAGGGAGACTGTACTGTCCAAGAGAGTAGGCATCGAACCCGCATCTAGGTTGAAAAGTGCAAAATTAGTAGCTAAGGAACGAGTCTCATGTCTCTTGGTTGAAGAAGGGTAGAAAGGCATGACAACGCAATAGAGAATGACCAGGTCGATCGGTTTGTTGTCCTCGCATAGGAAAAAGGTGGCTAAAGAGAACAAAAATGGGACGTAATCCACATATGCTGCCTGGATATTTGTTGCTCTGGGCAACCATACCTCCCTCACCACTCTACGTCCGTGGAGGTACATCGTACTGGTGCGCCCGCTGTCCGAATGGGCCTCCCATGCTCTTATTGCCACTTTTTTGCTGTTAGTATAACGCCTGCAGTCAAGTCAAGCAATGCTACTCCTAAAGTGATGCCACATTTAACTAATGCCGCTCTCAGTCTAATGCCACCGATAAATTTAAGCAATTCCATTTAATGTCACTGGATTATTTCAGGGTTAGCTGTTGATTGTGGATGTATTAAAGATTTTTCAGCTAAGGCATTCTAATGCTATTGCACAGCCAGTATACCAATGATGAAACTTGTTACTACCTTCAGATTTTTGCACTGTTAATGCTTATAGATTACATACCTCACTTTCATGAGATAAGTTAATTTTTTTGTGTAGTGTCACCAAAATGCCAAGGCGCTGATGTCATTTTATTTTGGTTAAACTGCACAGACAATTATGAAGACAAGAGGAAAGGTCAAGAGTGGGCACCTCCTCCTCCGGCTGTTCTCTTGACTCGTTCGATCAAGTTTTTATGTTTGATCGATTATCAAGATTGGGATAGCAATTTTTAAGGTCCCCCCGAGTTCGAAATGATATTTACCTTGGAGGTACATGGTTTGCAATTTTTTTATACTGTCATTAGTTAATAATGATAGTTACCTTCAGACTTTTGTATTTGGTTTAATGCTTGCACAGCTAGTATACCAATGCTGAAACTTGTTACCTTTACATTTTGTATTGTTAATTCTTATAGAAACCTTCCATTGCTAGAGTTTATTGAAATATGTTCAGTAAAACCATTGTACTGTACCCTATAATAAACTAACTACTCTACTATTGCACTAGCCACTGGATTAGTGTATATTTGTAGTATTCGAATGGTGTTGCATTAGCGTATGTACATAAATAAAGTGTGGCAAGCTTTCCCAGATATGTGCTCAAGAAAACTACTACCTGTTTTTCTAAATACTAGACGTTTGGGTACTTTAAATTGAACCGCGAAAATGTCTTATATTAAGGAACAAAGGGTGTAGAGTTCACTCAAATTATCCCGGTAAAGCTAGTCACACCTTTGTTAAAATTAATGTTCATTATGTTATCGGAGGAGGTCTGTATGTTTGTCTCTAATGCCTGTTGACTACATACCTGACATCATGATGTAATGTTAAGTCATTTCCTTTTGTACAGTGTCACTGAATTGTCAAGGCGGTGATGGCATTTTTATTTACTAGAACTGCACAAAATTTGCTTTAAAGAAGAGGAAAGGTCAGGAATGGCTTAGTTTTTCAGAAAAAACTATGTATGCCTTCCTGACATCAGCTGCTATTGCTTTATTTATTCCTTCAAATAGGTGGTTAGAAATAGTCTTGCTACCTTTTCCCATTAAGAAATTGGAATGCTTATATTTGTGAGTCTATGCTTCAACTAGTGCCACTTTTAGAGTAATCACGCTTTCAATATCTATGCAAACAGGGATGCTCGATTTTAGTGGAACTGCACAAAAAGTCCAACTAGTTCAACATTAGGAGCATGTTTTTTTCCAAACCTTTATATCCAATTGGTGGCACTATGAGTTGTTCATTACGAAGGTTACATGGTTTGATACTATCTTGCTACTCTTTTTGTACTGTCATTAGATAGTAATACTAGTGGTTTGCATGTGAATTTATTGGCAGGGTGGACCTACATTGGAGGTGCAGGACATGATTCAATGATTGGATGCTCAATTTCGGTTGTATCGATTTCACCTCTTCCATCACTGCGAACATGGATATCCTTGGTCTGATGAAGAATATGCGCTATATTTCTGCTCTGAACTAGCAAATCAATTCAGTATGAAATTGTCCAGGGCAAAACATAACTGTATCAGATTGTCCAGTGCAGAACATGACAGATGCTAAGCGGAAGAGACATGTTTAAACCAAAAATACAAGGTGTGGTATATGTTTACTAGCTACTTGATATTTGTGCAGACAGAGATGTCTGCCCGTTGCTATTTGGCAAACAAACAAAGTGTCCGCAATTTTGGTTGAACTGCACAAGAGAATAGTATAGTCACTGCATGCAGTGCCATTTGAAAATAGACACAGAAAGATTGGATAGTCACTTCATTGACTGTAGAAAAGTAGTAATGTACTATTTATTGGCCAACACTAGGTGCTTCATTGCTTTGGTCTGATTATACAATGGGCATCATTTTGCCTAAGTTAAAGTTTGTATTCTGAAAATAGTCTCACGGTGTGATCGAGAGAAGACCAAATCATATTGCAGTGGATGTTCCTCCATCATATGTCGTTCATTCTCATGGTTCCAACTGTTGGTGAAACCACTTACATTTGCAAGAGGAATTGTAGACTTCACAAACAAATTTGTCTTTCAGTCTGTACTGAATGTTGGCCAAGAGAAGCATCCATGTTAGTAGGAAGAACATATGTTTTTCCTAGATCTTTGCTTTTGGAGCTACATATTTGTATATGATCTGTGAATCATTGAGATGCATTAACATGTTGATCTTATGTATGGGAATTGTACTAGTTAGTTTTAGTTGCGATGCAAGATCCGAAGTGGCTGATCTTTGCTTTTGGAGCTACATATTTGTATATGATATGTGAATCATTGAGATGCATTAACAGTTACTTATTTCTGTTCGCTCAGTGTTTACAAGTTACTGATCGATCCTAGCTAGCCTACAAATGCGCTCCTGGCAGTTTTATTTGCGACGCAAGATGCGAAGTGGCAGTTTTTTGAATAAAAATTCCTACCTCTGAAGAAACTGACAAGCTACACTATCGATCCTAAATGGATAAAAATGCCCACCTCTAAAGAAACTGACAAGCTACACTATCGATCCTACATGGATAAATAGCGGATCACGCACGTACTACCTCCTTTCCGGTTTGCAGGGCTCAATTCAAGAAACGACCTACTCGATCCTACACGAATAAATAGCGGATCATGCATGTACTAGTACCTCCTTTTCGGTTTGTAGGGCTTAATTCAAACCTCTCACCAACCAAGGTACTCCCTCCGTCCGGGTTTATTAGTCCCGTGAGCAAAGCAGGAAGACCAAGGCATGGCAATAATTAACGGCATGCAGAAGTTTAAGCCTAATTAATTCCAGCAATTTGAGTGGCTGCATGCGTACCCTCGGCTGCGACTCGTTGCATGCTGCTTCGCGTACTGCCTGCGAGCGATTCTGAGTGCCTGCATGCAGCCGGCCATAATTAAGGCAGCTAACTGATGTGAAAAAAGATACGCTTTAATTGTTGCGGGCTTTTTAAATCCGTGGAATCATTATTGACAAGGAGGGAGATGATACGAGTGCACTCGTTTGACCGCCATGCCGGCGTGCGACCCAGACGGGACGGGACGGCACAGTCATAATTTCAGTTTCTCTAGTTTTCCACGGCAAGCTGGCACGCTAAGCCATTATGCATTGAATTCCGATGACCGTCGCGCTACCTTCCGCCTATAAGTACTATTTCCCGGCCTTCTCCCGTGCCACCGTGACCCAACTCGCCATATCCTCATAAGCCCCCACCGGCCCGACGTCGCTCGCCACGTCCGCCGTGCCCCCGCCCGTCCGCGGTAGGCGACATCAGAGGCGGTCACCGCCAGAACTAGTGTTCGGGTTTTCACCGGAAGGCAGACGGAGGGAGGAGGCATTCTATCTGTCTTTAGATGGCAATGCAAAGATCGAGGAGTTGTTGGAGCGCGACCGCATGGCGGAGGAGCAAGAGTTGTTGGAGCGCGACCGCCTGGCGGAGGAGCAGCGTATCACCGATTTGCCCCGCCGGCGGGACATGGAGCAGCAGCACACCAACGCTCTGAGTCGTGAGCAGAGCGCCCGCAACTGGGCCGACTAAGTGGAGGCCGGCGCCCGGCAAATAGCCCTGGAGGCTGTCGGGCACGCACGCGTTCACGACACCGATTTTTACTACCAGCTCGTCAAGTGGGTTTCCCGCTTGGAAGCCGAAGCTTCGGTGGACCACGCCGGAATGGAAAGAGCCAACGCGCGCGAGCAACGCGCCTATCGCACCTCTTGCAAGTCCGAGGCAAGGCACACAACGCCGGTGCTGGCGTTTAGCATGTACCATAGATGACGGCCGGCATCGTCTAGTTAGCTAAGAGTAAGTTAGTACTTGTACGCTACTAGAGTATTAGTGGGAGTAGATAGTTAACTTGGCTATGATGGTTGTCAACGTGGAAGTTCAGTACTCTATATGTGGATCAGACCTGTTACTTTGCTCTGAATGTTGAACTTTCCGTTTGAACGTATGGAATGGGCTGTTTTTTTTAAATGGGTTGTATTTGTCCTCCACGGGTTTAGAGGCTGACTTGTGGGCCTAGCAAGTTGAAGCGTACACAATCAGGAGATGATTGTACGTGGAGAGGATGACAGCAGGGACCCGCCAAGGTTATGGCCGTACGCAAGAAAGTGCCTCCTTATTTCAAGCCAATAAAAAAATGGCTCCTCCTAGTGGATTTCTGACATCTAGGTCCCATGCCATTGTCAACATAGTCAATAAACGAGAGAATTCCACAACAAGCGGCTAACACCAGGGACCCAGCAGCTCGCCCGGTTATTTTTGTTTTGGGTTAATTTGATAAATGCCACCCCAAATCTGGTGTATCCGAGAAATGCCACTAAAATTTCCAAACTTTGAAAAATGCCATTTCTAGTGGCATTTTTCGAAGTCTGGAGTGGCGTTTTTCAAAGTTTGCAAAAATTGAAGTGGCATTTTTCAAAGTTTGGAAATTGCAGTGGCATTTTTATGAATCGCCATAATTGGAGTGGCATTTATCTAATTTGTTTTTGAGAGGGAAGCAGGGTGTCAACTGGGCTGTGCGGGACACTCTGGCCTGTCTAGACAGCCTTTTCTTTTACGTTTACCACAGACCAGCCCAGTAGCTTTTTTCTTTCTGAAAATGGCTAGCCCAGTTTTTTTGTGATTTGTCAAGTTAGTCGCTTTATCAGGCCTGTTGGGCAGCAAATCTTTCAAGACGAGGAGAGCTTCATTTGGCTGGCCGAGAAAATGGCCTATCAGTAATGAGAAATGGGATGTACATTTTTAAAACACATCAAACCGGCAATTAGTTTCAAATATCTTTATTTCATTTCGAGATTTTAAATTGCATTGATTTTTATGCATGGACAATTTATTGGATTTTATATTGATATACATTTATTTTTAAAATTAGTCTGAATGTGACTCGAAATTTCGGGATTAAAAACAGTTCAGACCGCACCGACATATGCAAAATTTCGTATAATTTTCTAACCATGGCCACAATATGGGCTGTAATGCTAACAAAAAGAATATGGGCTCCAAAAAAACCCGTAAGAATTAGCAAATGGGCTATAAATTATTTGAAATAATGGCAGATGGACTGTATCCTGTTTTCCATAGATGTGAGGCTTTCCACAGATGGCCTGTATACTGTTGGATGTCCATCCAACGGCCGTCATGCTTCTTCAATCTCTGCTCTTCCTGCTCTAGCCGCTCAAACAAGCGCCGGCGGGACTGCCTGCTCCCTCCTCCCCACGGCCGGCTGTGCTGCCACGCAGGCCTCACCGCCCCACCGTACTCCCATCGATGGCCTAGCCATCCCTCTACTCACCCACACCTGCTGTTATTCTCCGGTGACGGCAGACGAACCAGTAAACCCTCGTATAGTCGTACTCCCCTCCGCGTGGGAAACAAAAACAACTACCGAGTCTTCCCTGCCTCCGTGTCGTTCCCTTCCTAGGCCTCGCCGTCGTCCACCGCCCTAGTGCTCTTGGCGTGGCATGGTCAACGTGGTCAACAACCGACATTCATCTGAAGTGGACTGTACATGGAGAGGCTGACAGCGGGGTCCATGGCCGCACGCAAGGAAATGCCTCCTTATTACGAGCAAAATAATGATTCCTCCACCTGACATCTGGGACCCTCCGAAAGGGACTCTGTATTTCGTGAAAAAACATTACCGCCGCTGATAGCTCGGACCCACCAGCTATATCTTCGCACGCAAGGAAGTGCCTCCTTGTGACGCATAAAAAATGAATACTCCCCCTGCTAGCTGGGACCCAGTATAGTGGGCCTACTAAGTTGACGGGGACAAATGGCTTTGTCAACTTAGTCAATATGCACGATTCTAGCTTGACTGAACATACGATGTCCATCCAACGGCAGTAGTGCTTCTTCAACCTCTGGTCTTCTTGCTCCAGCCGCCCAAAGCAGCGCTGGTCGTGCCGCCTGCTCCTGCCTCCCGTGGCCGGCTGTGCTGCCGCGGAGGCCTCACCGCCCCCATACTACTCCCACCGCTGGCCTGGCCATCCCTCCACTCCACTCATCCACACCCCCTGTTATTCTGTGGCGACGGCAGTGTAGCCGAACCAGTGAACCCTCCTACTCCTCTCCGCATGGGCATCCACTGCCGCGTCTTCCCCGGCTCCGCGTCATCCCCTTCCTAGGCCTCGCCTTCGTCCACCGCCGTGGTGCTCTCAGCACGGCGTGGTCAACGACCGAATTCCATCAGAAGAATACTGTACGTGGAGAGGCTGACAGCTGGGTCCACAACAGCCACAAGGAAGTGCCTCCTTATTACGCGGAAAATAATTATTCCTCCACCTGAAAGCAGGGACCCACTGGACGCCCACCAGTATTTCACGAAAAAACGTTTGCCCCTAACTGCTGGGACCCACCCGACAAGCCACCGTATTTCACGAAAAACTTTCCCCCTGCTGTCAGCTCGGACCCACCAAAAGTACCTCCTTATTACGCAAAAAAAAATGAATACCCCCTGCTAGCTGGGACCCACCTTGGTGGGAGGCTGACTTGTGGGCCTACTAAGTTGACGGGGACGGAGGGCTTTGTCAACTTAGTCAATATAAAGGATTCTAGCTCTAGTGACCGTACGATGTCCATCCAACGGCCGTAGTGCTTCTTCAACCTCTGGTCTTCTTGCTCCAGCCGCCCAAAGCAGCGCCAGTCGTGCCGCATGCTCCTGCCTCCCGTGGCTGGATGTGCTGCCGCGGAGGCCTCACCGCCCCCTACTATTCCCACTGCTGGCCAGGCCCTGCGGCGACGGCAAGAACCAGTGAACCCTCGTACTCCTCTCCACGCGGGCTTCCACTGCCGCGTCTTCCCCGGCTCCGTGTCGTCCCCTTCCTAGGCCTCACCGTCGTCCACCGCCCTGGTGCTCTCGGCGCGGCGTGGTCAACATGGTCAAGGAACGACTTCCATCGGACGTGGACTGTATGTGGAGAGCCTGACAGCTGGGTCTACGGCCGCAGCAAGGAAGTGCCTCCTTATTACGCGGAAAATAATGTTTCCTCCACCTGACAGCTGGGAGCCACCGGATGGGCCACTGTATTTCACAGAAAAAAACGTTTCCCCCTGACTACTGGGACCCACCGGCTACATCTTCGCACGCAAGGAGTGCGTCCGGGCAAAAAAACGATTCGCCCCCCTGACTGCTGGGACCCACCAGCTACATCTTTGCACGCAAGGAAGTGCGTCCGGGCAAAAAAACGATTTGCCCCCCTGACTGTTGGGACCCACCAGCTACATCTTCGAACGCAAGGAAGTGCCTAACAGTCGGGACCCACCTGGTCGAAGCGTACGTAGCGTTGTCATTCTGGTCGCGAATGTGTACGTACATATATACTGGTGGCTGTAGAGGCGCGCACGTGTCGTAGTAGAGGCGTGTACGTGTCGTAGTAGAGGCGTGCACGTAGCATGTACATGTACGTACAACGGCCAGAGTGTAAGAAAGAAAATACGGCCACGTATGTGTACATACGGGCGGGGTCTCGAACGCCTACTCGCGCATACGTACGGCCAGGGCTCGTGTACATGGCTGGGTCGGAACGGAGGAACAACGTCGTCGTCTGTTCATGGGGAGGCAACGGAATGCGTCGTGTTCATGGGGAGGCAACGGAATGCACCGTGTTCATCGGGAGGCAACGAAACGCGTGGGAGCCAACCGGCTAGGTCGGAACAGAATGCATGGTCGTGTTCTTTGGGAGGGCTTGGACGGAACAGGCGATGGAAACGAGGCCTGGCGTACCGCACAACAGAGGAAACGGACCTCCTACATTCGGAACGGGGTCCTGTTGATCGGGAGGGGTCTGGCGTACCGCAAAACGAAGGAAACGGACCTCCTACGGTCGAAAGGGGGTCATGTTGATCGGGAGGGGTGTGGCGTACCGCAAAACGGGGCAAACAGACCTCCTACGGTCGAAACGGGGGTCCTGTTGATCGGGAAGGGTGTGGCGTACCGCAAAACAGACGAAACAGACTTGTGTTGGAGCGCTACAGTCGAAACAGGGGTCATGTTCATCAGGAGGGGTGTGGCATACTACAAAACAGGACTCCATGGGATACTGTTCATCTCCACCGCCGACCTCCTCCATCCTCCATGGGCTACCATCGACCTCCTCCGGCCTCCACCGCACGCTACTCCACTGGCTACTGTTCAACCACCCCTCCACCGTCTACTGTTCATCCAGCCCTCCACACCACGGGGTCCTGTTCAACCACCCCTCCACGGGCACCCCTCCACCGTCTAGTGTTCATCCAGCCCCCCACCACACCACGGGGTACTGTTCATCGAGAGGCAACGCCACCGCTCACTATTCATCCAAACCCCCACCCCCCCACCCCGCAACACTCACTGTTCATCCCAGAGGAAACATCGATCGGATTCAGTTAGCAGCAGTAGCGAAGGAATCGCTCGATCGGGTACAGTTAACAGCCATCGATCGATCGCTCGGCTTCAGTAACGCGTAGCCTGCAGTGCAATCGCTCGGGTTCAGTTAGAGCCCAACGCCTCGCTCGGGTTCAGTTAGAGCCAACGCCTCACACACATGCGCGTACATGTATGAGAGAAATGCACATCGCTCGGCCCCCGACCTCCCACCGTAACCGGGAACTCCTTGAAATTTTCCTCCCCCTTGCTTCTACCATGGTTTTTCCCGTCATGGACGGCCCAAAGAATGTCATGCAGCTGCGTCTCCGGCCCGCCCAGGACGAAAAGCCCATTTTCTGTCATGATTTTTTGTCTAGAAGTAGGAGCCCACCACATCTATGATGATACCGGGTTTTGTCACAATTATCGTCATAGAAGTGTCATATGTATGACAGGAAAAAAGTCGTTCCGCCCAAAATGTCACGGATGTGTCTTTTTTTTTTGTAGTGGCTCCTCCCGTCCGCCGTCTATTTAATCTCCTATTTAAACGAGGCCAAATTCCGGCCAAGAATCGCACACCTCCACTGCTCCCCTATCTCCTCCACCATTTTGTCCACTCTTACAATGGCTTACGAAGAGTAGTTATTCCGCATCCAAGCTGGCTGGGTAGCCCGCCGGATACGAGCTATGCACCTCGCTGATCCACCTCCCTCCCCTCGCCCGACGGAGCCAGTTGCCGCCCCAAGCCGGTGCGCGGTTCAGCAACTCGCCGCTCCAGGCCAGCTCGACGAGGAGCGGTGCACGGGCGTCATTGCTCCGTCCACGCCGCCGCCTCGTACCGCATCTCCTGTTTCTTTGGCTAAGACTCCCATGCCGGCGTCCGCACCATGCAAGCAGCGACAGAAGCCGGGTGCGTGGAGAGCGACGAGTCGGTGGCCAGCGCCTCCGCGTCCGCCGCCATCATCGAGGAGAAGTAGAACACGGGAGGCTACCGCCGCTTGGGTCCCATGAAGGCCACCGTGGAGGCGGCGCCGGCGTACGCAGCAGGTGTCTTGCCGGATACTTTTGTTGCGAGGACCTTCATTGACCCCGCATGGGCTCCACGAAAGAGGGGAATGTTAGGATGAACTCGAGCCGGTGCCGGCCATGGCGAAGTAGTGGCCGGTGATGAACTCGAACCGGTACCAGCCACCATCATCTTCGGCACCATCCAATGATATCAGTTGGGAAGTGGGGAAGCGTGCCGTCCTTTGCGCTGAAGCATATACCTCCGGGGCTCCCGGTAGTTCGGTGATCATGCTGCTAGACATGAGGAACACAAATTGATCGGCGGGCGACCATTTAGGCTAGGTATTATATACATGTGCTGTCCAGAACTAGCACCGCGTAGTTCATTTGAATGTAATGAAATCTGTCATGTTTGTATGAAAATCTGGTATTTTATATGATTTCTGTCGTTGTTTATATGAAATATCAGTTTGTCTACGTGTTTGCGTGCATTTCGTCCGGTTGGTTGAGTTGCTATCGTAATGTGTGCGGCTACAGTTGGATGGCATAATTTGCGGGTCGCCAGTCGGTCTGCGGGCGGCTCGGGCGGCGTTGTGGGACAAAAAAACACAGCTCGTGCGAGCTCGTCTCCAACGTGCGTGCTGGAGGATGCATGACAGCATGAGCACCTGAGCCATTCCTCGTTCATCGGTGGCAAAGGCACCGGTGGACAAAAGGGTCGCCAATATTTTGGCTACCCCGGGCAAGATCCAAACAGCCCCTCCCAACAGATTCAAATCCCTCGTTCGCCATGGAATTTTGCCATGTGTTGTTTTCATGGACTAGCAAGATTCTCGTGCATTGCACGGAACATCAAGATGCATTTTTTTACAAACTCCCGCATGCATGCAAGGGATAATTAATGTCCTCCTTTGCTAGTACCACGAGGCAAACACCATTAATATTGCATCGATTAGTGTTAGTGGCCTTGTATATCTACAAATTGTAATTTTGATAGTGGCCCCTTGTATATAAAAATGGAGGTAGAAAGATGAGAGATAAGGTGAGGAGGAGTGGGGCGTGGTGGTGACTGGTGGTCGGACCCGCGGAGGCATGGGGATGGATGGCGCATTATGTCTAGGTTTGTATCTCTCTCACACACCCACGTAGGTGGGGGACATGCACGAAGAGAAGAGGTGCACGCACGACACACGTACTCCCGTCTCTTTCCCAACCACACCCGCGCGGGTACACGGTGGAGCTCATTTCTGTACGAAAAAGGCAGCCCACATGGTAATTTGGCACGTGTACTGGTTGTCCACTTGGTGGAAGGAGGATCGTCTACCACGGGTGAACAAACAAATTGCGACTTGACATGTTATGTTAAATTAAAAAAAGACGCAAACCATGTGGGGCCTACCTTAGAGGCAAGGCTCTATACACTGGAGTACTTTTGATGTGTCCCGTCAACTCGCAGAACGAGGAGAAGCTTGCTTAGTACGCCGTCTCCCCCACCCACGGGCGCGGTGGCTCGCAGCATGAGGTGAAGCTTGCTTACGACTACTACTACTGTACGCCTTTATGCCCGCTCCCTCGCCCACGCGCGCGGTGGCTCGCAGCACGAGGAGAAAATTTTACTACTCCCTCCGTTTACTCCTCGTCCCTACTACATACTTTGGTTAGTACTCCCTCCATTTACTTATACAAGGCCACTATAAAAAATACATTTTGCATCTATACAAGGCCACAAATAGTAATCGAGACAAAAGTTACTACTCCCTCCTTTCCAGTTTATGGTTCAATTTCAAAATCTCTCCAACCAAGGTAGACGGTGAGTGGTCGAATTAATTTCGTAGTTTGCACAAGTAATTAGTATGCTCGTTTTTCTCAAGAATTTATGTTTAACGAGGCATTAATTAGAACGAATGCATGAATGACCACTAAATTTCCATGAACTTGTACATGCATTGGTTAGTTTCCTCTTGACACTACTTGCGTCGGGTGATCTAACGCACCTCGAAATCCAACATGTAATGGTACTACTACTACTATAGTAGAATTTAGACTTATCAAACGGAAAAACGAATGTTTTTTAGATGAGCCCTATAAACCCTAGTGGGTACGTACTCCGTAAAAACAGATTTTTCCAAAACTAACTCGCTCCCTTTCATGAATTTTGTAGTATACTCCTCCATCGATGCTCCCTTTCATGAATTCGGTACTTCATGTCGCCGACATGTGGGACATATAGCAACCGGGTCGAAGTGTCAAGCACCAAATAACAGTGCAGAACAGCAGGGGGGACGCACCCCACTCGTACCGGCCCAGTAGTAGTAATGAGCAATGAGACGTCAAATCACAATGCCGCACCTTCCCAGACGGACGAAGCAACCATTATTTCACACTTCGGTTCGCCATCATCTAAAACCACGTAGTATTGCTTCTGCCTCAAGAGGGACATGCACATCGCCTTGGTACATCATGACACATGGGACCGCATGACAGGCCATGCTCCCCCGCCGATCGCTCGGTAAAATCACCTCGTTTTTACTATACTTCCTCCGTATCGGTTTACTACATGGCATGCACGTCGTTCTAGGTTGAGAATTTAACTTGCTATATATGTGATGAACAGTACTCTAGCCTTTTTAAAAATGTATACTTTTGTACAGTAGTACTATCGATGGATTGCACCATGGAGCAAAAATTGAAATTAAAAAAAAGGTGGTACATATAGAGAGCGCTCGTCGCCAAATTATGCATATAGTACTATTAAAAAAGCTAGTACGTGCTTAATTGGGGTGCTAAATTCTATTAAAGAAATACTAGTAGTATGTACATACTGAAGAGTTAAAGTAACGAGAAGAAACATAACATAGTTCTGCTGGGGGCTCAGCACAACACACCCCTCAAATTAAACTAAGCACACCTGAAATTAAACTATGCAACTAATCCGGTAGACATTGCATTAGAAGTTTAGAACCACCATGAGCAACGACACTGCCACCTTACTCGGAGTCCTCGTCCATGTCCTGGACTTCGTCCTTGCCCTCTCCCTCTTGGCCGATACTTCTTTGCTTGAACCACACACTTGGCTGTTGCTCTTCATCCAACCCTTGTAGATATTGAAACAAAGGTAGCCATCCATTGCAGCATAGTGGATGTGGTCTATATCTAGTACATTTCGCTGCCATGCATGACGATGAAACATGTAATGAGGTTTCTCCAGTTTATGGTACGAAGGATGAACCATGGCTCCTGCCAGGGTCAACATTGAAGGCTGACGAGAGGGCACCAGCCGATTCTTCTAGAGGTCGAAGGGGTTGCCTACAATGAGGCCTATCCGACCCAGGACTTCTTTGTCGTTCTTAAAGTCTACAGTAACGGATTTCACTGTTTTGTCCTTGAGGAAGTTCTTAAAATCCTGGCACTCAACGTCGGCATGGCATATGTGGTAGACCAAGCAAACGTTATGTACGCAAACCTGGATCACGGCGGGCTTCTTCCTCTCTTCGTCCTTTAGATCCTTCTCTGGTCCCAGGACTGTGGTGTACTCAACATCTAGCCCAGCGACCCACTCATCATCTGAGTTTTCGAACATGTGTCTGAAGCGAGAAAGGCATCCTTTCACCGTCGCGGAAGAATAGGTGCAGATGACGTCAAACTCATCGCCGATGATGGTTCTAACCATGTACTCATTACTGATCATGGAGATTTGGGACGCCATGGATTTGGGAGGAGGGTTAGGATTAGTGGAACTGCCATAATGTGAATGGACGGGACGACTAGGAGCGAACCGCCGTAGTATTGAAGGACGTGCGGGGACGAGTAGGAGCGAACTGCCAGCGTGGAAACGGCAGGGTAGTGGCTTTCCATTCTCCCATGATACGGGCTTCTGAGAGCCTTTGGATCTGAGATCAAACGGTTGCATGGCGTGATTCTAGACCTATGGGTGAATATCCTATCCTGGAGGGTTATTCTGCAAATTTTTAGCAACTTAGCATGCGACCGTTTGATCTCAGATCCAAGGGCTGCCAGCAGCCCGTATCATGGTCGCGCCTACCACGACCGTCGCGTCGCTCGCGCGGTCGCGCCCTTGGATATTTAACACGGTGCGTTAGGCTATCTGATGTTGGCATGTCATACATAGTCATCACTTAGTCACTCATACTACAACAAGGTTGGTTATAAGCTTGGCTATAAGTGTATTTTTTTACTCCTCTCTATCTCTTTCTTCGTACTCCCTCCGTCCCACAATATAAGAACGTTTTTGACACTAGTGTAGTGCCAAAAACGTTCTTATATTATGGGACACAAGGAGTACTAGTATTTATTGCATTTGCCAAGGAATGACCTCTTCCAATGAAATGGTGTTGCTAAGTTTGCTTCATTTAATTAGCTATAGACTCAAAATTGTCTTTTCACCTAGGTACACGCGCTTAGCACCGTTTCTTCCTTGGGTCACCAAACTAGTCTCTCTCTTCTTGATTAACTTGCCACATCAGACTTTATGCCTATGTGGCAAGATTAAGCACCTGTAGGAGCAAGTAAGAGTATGTATAATAGTGCGCTTTACATGGCATTTTTGCATATGTGGAGGAAAGAGAGGCAAGGAAAAAGTGGAGAAGTGGGCTCTCATGCAAGAGCCAGCCTCTACTACATGGTGGAGCATTGGGAGAGGCACCTGTATGGAGGTGGTCAGGAATCGGGAGACTCACGCCGGTCGTAGCGCCGCAGTTAAAATGATAATGGAAAATCAAATCATGGGGCCCCACCTGTCCAGCAGTAACTCGCTGTCAAATCACACAGCCCTACGTTTGCAGCAGCCCACTCCCTCGTCTTCTCGCGTCTCTGTCGAACCGACTAGGCAGAACTGCCGCGCCTACCGCGCAGGAAAAGCCCCGCCCTCGACTTTTAAATACAACTACATCCGCTTAAGAATCCAATGATATACTTTTGTGACATAGTAACTCATATTTAGTTAGTCAAATGGATGACCTAGAACTACGTGCAAGCCCTATAAACCGAGATGCCTAAAAATAAAAAAAACCGAGACGAAGAGGGTAGTCCCGCACATATCTTTTTAGATCAATATAGTCAGGATTCACCAAGGAGCAAAACCAAGTGGTAGGCTGCTCCTGTCGTGTTGGCATAGCTACTCAAGCAGGGTCAGTCCGCACACGAAATGGCGACACACTTAATAGGACCCCTTTGGCCGACATGTGGCTCATCCACTATCTTGTTCCATGTGCGATGCACCAAATTACAGTTCGGAGCAGCGCTTGGAATTGGAGGCACCCCGGTCGTAGCGCCGCAGTAGTAGAAAATGAGCGATGAGGGGTCAAATCACAAAGCCCCACCTTTCCCGCTTTAAGCTGGACGGACGAAGCAACCATCATTTCACTCTAGGGCGCAAGAGCATAAAGAAAAGAGAAAACAATGATGCGTGCGGCAGCTACCTAGGGCACCCTAGGGTAGGGGTCTCCACTACAAATCCTTTTTTTAAAGCGCCTCCACTACAAATCGGCTTCTCCCTCGTCCTCTTGAAGAAAACCGATGATGAGTGCGGCGGTAGGGTTTGTAGGAGTACTACGGTGTGCGGGGCCACGTCATAGTAAACGGGTTCGAGTCGATGCCTTAAATACGTGTGGGCCTCTTGGTTTTACGGGAATGAGGCAGCATTTTGGGTTCGAGGACCAGTGGAGATATAGTACGTACAAAAAATTGTGGATGTAGGTTTGACCGAAAGGCAATGATGCATGGGCCCTGCATTTTGATATACCCGGGGCCGCGTGAAATTTGCTACTCTACTCAAAACTAGTAAGGTACACATGTATTGAACGCATGAGATTTCGAAACCAAATTATGAATAAATACACACTATAGCATGTAAAGCTTTGAGTCATATATGCATGATGTAGATGTTCGTTTAGTTCTTATAGTTCATCTCATTCAAAATCAATTCGTTTTATAAAAATGTTAAGATTCATGGGGTTGTGCATTGTAAATCATAAAGTAAAAAACAAATAAAGGCAATTTATTTAGAAAAAATAATCAATTATGATACAGAAGATTCTAGAACAAAGGAGAACTGCTTGTGTTTTGAGGTTTGTGCATTATGCTTAAGTTCAACCATGGAGTCTTCTAAATTGTACATGTGGCAGATCTGGTGGAATGTTGATGATATCCAATGGCCAATAGTTCTCGGATTTGCCTATCTCTGCACTGTCGGGTTAGCTTGATCTAGCGACCATCTTTCAAAGTTATTGGCACACTATATAGTTCTTGTGCCATAGTTGCATGTTTTGGAAAAAAGCTACTAGTGGGTTGTAATATCTATTTAGGAATAGAAGATGTATACATGGAAGTTGTAGGGAAAGAGATGATGTCGGTGTCAAAACCGGCGGATCTTGGGTAGGGGGTCCCGAACTGTGCGTCTAGGCCGGATGGTAACAGGAGGCAGGGGACACGATGTTTTACCCAGGTTCGGGCCCTCTTGATGGAGGTAAAACCCTACGTCCTGCTTGATTAATATTGATGATATGGGTAGTACAAGAGTAGATCTACCACGAGATCGGAGAGGCTAAACCCTAGAAGCTAGCCTATGGTATGATTGTATGTTGTGATTGTTGTCCTACGGACTAAAACCCTTCGGTTTATATAGACACCGGAGAGGGTTAGGGTTAGACAAGGTCGGTTACAAAGGAGGAGATATCCATATCCGTATTGCCTAGCTTGCCTTCCACGCCAAGTAGAGTCCCATCCGGACACGAGACGAAGTCTTCAATCTTGTATCTTCATAGTCCAACAGTGCGGCCAAAGGATATTGTCCGGCTGTCCGGAGACCCCCTAATCCAGGACTCCCTCAGTAGCCCCTGAACTAGGCTTCAATGGCGATGAGTCCGGCGCGCAGTATTGTCTTCGGCATTGCAAGGCGGGTTCCTTCTCCGAATACATCACAGAAGAATTTGAATACGAGGATAGTGTCCGACCCTGCAAAATAAGTTCCACATTCCACCATAGAGAGAATAATATTTTCGCAGATCTAATTTGCTGGCTTGTTTTGGCAGCATGACGTTATGTCACGGCCCGGTGATTATTTGAACTGTTTCCTTTAACCAGCCCCGCACATAACGCGAGGCAGCTTTTCGACACGTTTTGTCAAAGCAGAGATCGTGTCACCTTATTACGGGATTCTCATCAATACCGGTGTGGGTAACCCAACCACGCCACCAATTACAGTGCTTGGGGGATAAGCGAGTTTTACCAGGCAAGTGGGAACGCTCAGTTTCGTCCGCCCATATAAAGGGATAAGGATTCACCTTCCTATCCACGCCTTCTTCCTCCTTTGCTCATCCGTTTTCGCACACTCGAGCTCTAGCGCCCAAGTCTACACTTCCCACCTCAACCTTCTCCAACCATGTCCGGAGCGGGAGGCAGGTGGATGGTCTCCTCCATCATAGAGGGAGACATCAAGAAACTGAGGAGAGCCGGATACCTGCCCGGCGACATCGCGCACCGGCTCCCAGATGAGGGGCAGCTCATCCCCACCCGCAGGCCCCATGAGAGGGTAGTATTCCTCACCCATTTCCTCCACGGACTGGGATTCCCTCTCCATCCATTCGTCCGGGGGCTCATGTTCTATTACGGCCTGGATTCCACGATCTGGCCCCAAACTTCATCCTCAACATCTCGGCGTTTATCATCGTGTGCGAGGCCTTCCTCTGCATCAAGCCCCACTTCGGCTTATGGTTGAAGACCTTCAATGTCAAGCCGAAGGTGGTGGGCGGCTGCCAGGCGGAGTGCGGAGGCACCATGGTGGGCAAGATGCCCAACGTAACATGGCTCGAGGGCTCCTTTGTGGAAACCATAAAGGGGTGGCAATCGGGGTGGTTCTACATCACCGAGCCGCGTGACCCTGTATGGGCAGCAGCCCCCGAGTTCTGATTTGGCATCCCCACGCAGCTCACCTCCTGGAAAGAGAAGGACCTGTCCTAGGGTAGTTCGGAAGAGCTGATCGGACTCCAAAACATGGTGAACAAGAAGCTCAAACTTGTCAACGTGGTCCAGGTCATGCTCCACCACCGGATTCTCCCGTGCCAACAACGGGAGTTCAACTTGTGGGATTTTGACCCGGCGCGGCACCGAACTCTGAACAGGCTTTTCGACACAACTCACGAAGATGCCTGGAGGGTGCTGTTCAAAAGTGCCGAGGTCCCCCCTCCCATTACTGAGGATCGTGGATTCAGCGATAAGCGCCAAGACAAAGCGGTAAGCTGCTTTACCTCTCGCAGGATACTTATTTTTTATAGGTTGACTCCATGCGGGATCTAAACTCCCGTACCTTTGACAGGACTGGCAGGAGACGGCCGGAGAGATCGATTGTCCATCTCCTTTTCCCGAAGGCCCAGCAGACGCTCTTCTGGCGAAGATGCTGACTCCGGCTCCTTATACGGTGCCGGAGAAGACCAAGAAGGCCAAGGGAACCCGAAAGAGTTCCCGGCGCCAGGCGTCGTCGGACTCACCGTCCGATGACTCTGCGGCACACTCCTCCCCTGAAGACGAGGAAGAAGAAGATGCTCCCCCTCCTGCAGGGGGAGATAAGAAAAGGAAGGCCGCTCTAACTGGGGGGGGGGCGAAGGGTCCAAGAAGGGAAGGACTCTCCTTTCGGACAGCTCCACCGCCGCCGATGAAGACGAAGACGAGTGGTTGCCCAGGGCCAAGCCCCTGGGGAGATCGTAAGTATTCGGATACTAGAGTCACTCATAGCATTCCTTTGTCGCACTGCTTTCCCTAACACCGAACATGATTATGCAGGCCGCCGCGAACCAGCATCGATGTATCATCGGATGGCTCCCTAGGCTCGTCGGACATGGATAGCGATCCAGTCCTGACCGCCACCTCCCATCATCCTGCCGATGACGCCGAGGTGCTGTCTCAAGAGGCACTGGGTCGAGGGGAGATAGTCCTGGAGGCGCCTCAAGGCGACCTTCCGGACTCCGAGAGCCGAGGGGACGGGGACCCTGAGAGCTCCGAGTTCGGCCCTCAGCCGAACACCGCGCTGGACCCTCCAGCGGTTCCGGGCTTGGGCAGGCGGCCTCCTTCTAAGAGGGGCAAGACGCCTGTGCCAGTGACCTCTGTCCATCCAGAGGCGCCGGACAATCTGCTGGAAGCGCTTCGCAGCACTTCCATCGACGAGGAGCACCGCACTATCATGAGTGCCGTGATCCAGAAGGTTCAGTCCGCCAAGAGCGGATTGACTGAAGCCTGTGCCAGCCTTCTAACAGGCTTTGAGGTAAGTGTTTTAAAATGTAGTAGAAATATTACCACATAGACAGTAGCCCCTGATGCTTTGTTCGGTGTTCACAAACAAAAGCCGAACAGAGGATCAAATAATATCGCAAGAGTCTAATATAAGTATGTCAATATGCATATGCAGGCTTCGCTGTTGGCGTCCACCGCACTGACTGCGGAGGTCGCCGTACTGAAGCAGGACCTCGAGGGGTCCAGGAAAGAGCTCGGCCTTGCCAAGAGGCAGCTCGAGGAGAACAAGGGTAAGTAATACCCTGTCTATAGATATGTATATATAAAAGAAGACGCGATTACAAAATGACAGGATCAACGTATATTTGCCAGGGGCCACGACCGAGGTGGCGACCCTGAAGCAAGCACTAACCAAGGCCGAGGATATAGCGGCCAAGGAGCACACCGAGCGAGAGAAGCACGAGTCTCGGGTGGGCGAGGTGCAGGAAGAGCTCCAGGCTCTTGTGGTGAAGCACGAGGCGTTGGAGCTTGACTCAAAGATGCGGGAGTCTGAGCTTGCCGTGGCCCTCGAGAGCGCAAGAAGTGCCAAGGCCGAAGCCCAAAAGGCCCTCCAGGAGATCGACGCAATGAAGAAGATAGCGGCGGCTAAGGATTTCTATATGCAAAGCAAGCATGTAAAAGTAAATTACCGATTACTTACCCGAATCCGGATCTCTCCAGGAGCATTCGGAGATTTGCCCCGTAGTGTGTCCGATGCCGCACAATTTTACCAGGCCGGGGATGGAAGCTCAACGGAGAAGTTGTTCTGGTCTCAGTATGCTGAGGCCGAACACCCGGTGCCAATGACCGACCAGTTGAAGCAGATGGTCGAGCTACATAAGGCGGCCGATCGGGCCATGAAGAGCATTATAGTCCGGCTGTGGCCTAGCGACGCCCTTCCGAACAGCTTCTTCGGCCTGGTGAGGCGGCTTGTGGATGCCTGCCCACGGCTGGAGGTCATCAAGGGATCTTTCTGCATTGAAGGTGCACGTCGGGCTTTCGCCCGTGTGAAATTGCAGTGTGTCAAGCTAGACGCCGTGAAGCTGATCAAGGAGGGGCCGCCGGAGGGCAAGGAGCACCGCCACCCTGAGATGTACTATGAGGGTGTTCTGCCGGGTGCCCATCTCATCGCGGATGAGTGTTCAAAAGATGTAATATTTGAATGGGACTTGCTCATTTTATCCTGTATTTATGAAAACTTGTTTCATATGCGCTATGCAACGCTTGTTTGAATTTAAAATATTACCTTCTGTTTGGTTGTTTATCCAATCTGAGAGATGGCTAGTCCTCGGCTTCTGCCCCCATGCCACGAGTGCTGGGGTGTTCGGGATAAACCTGAGCACTCTTGTTCCCATGTTTGGGTCCTTCGAGGGAGGTGCTCAGCACAGCGAACAAGGCAACCGGACTAATAATGCTTTATCACTCTCACTTAGCCATAGAATTCTATAATTTTAAATTTCGGCGAAGCCCCTAGTATTTGGAAGGCCGAATTTGGGGCGCGATACACGCCTTTAAGCCGGACAGGGCCGGCCCCTCGCTCTAAGTGGCATAAGTCTTTAGGGACTCAAAAATCTCGTCGAACAGCGACAGTCTCTCGCCTTATCATGACAGTCAGTTTTAGCTTTCTCTACTGAGGTGCTGAACCCAGCAGAACCGGGGCACAATCGCAGTAGTTCTCCTAGCGCTACCTTAGCCGATAGAGCGGAACGTAACGTACCAAAACATAGGAGCCGGACAAACCCAACATTTGACCAAAGACATGATTCGAAGCTGATGCATATAATGCTATAAGTTCGGGGTGCCGCACTTGTAAAAGTCTTCGGACTTGTCACACCGTATTGTGAGGTACGTAAGCCCCTGGTGTATTAGCCGTACCAAGGTGTACGGTTGCAAGGCGTCATTAATGAACATATATATATATATAACAAGAATGCAATAATAGTCGTAATGTCATGCATTGTTTATTAAAAAATTGTGTTAAAGCAGAGTGATACAGATAGTGAGATAAGCAAAGAGTAGGACTATGTCCCTTCCAAGGGCAAGCTGAGGAATGATATGAAATCGAATATTTCGCTCGTTACTGTAATCAACCTGGGAATTCCGTGGTATGACGTAGCTGTCTGCCTCCTTGGTTGCTGCATCGTGTGTTCGGCAATAGTGCTGCCGGATAGTGTTTCCAGAGATTAAGGTCCTGAAAAAAATAACCAAACAGGAAGCCCCTAGTGCGGTTTAAGCCGCGTCTTAGGGCGTGCCGCAGTTGTGCCCCCCTCCCCACCTGTGCCCATGGTATTTTTAATGCGTAATTATGTACGCGCGGCACGAGTTTCGCCGTTGGGCTGGGATTGGGGTGGCCGCCGTATTGCTACGCGAGCTCAGATCGCGCCAGGTGGTCTATTTGCCGATTGCTCCGAGCGCGCTTGAAGGTGTCCGGGCTTTGAAGTGCCGAACTGGTTGATTGCCTTGAGAGGCTGCTTTGTGCTTCTGCTGCGAGGGCTGCGGTGTGCTCCTCTGTTCGGAGGGAGCGCTCTGTGTTTCCATTTACTGTAATAACTCCGCGAGGTCCTGGCATCTTGAGCTTGAGGTATGCATAATGCGGTACCGCATTGAATCTAGCAAATGCGGTTCACCCGAGCAGCATGTGATAACCACTGCGGAACGGGACTATATCGAAGATTAACTCTTTGCTTCGGCAGTTATCCGGGGATTCGAAGACCACTTCCAGTGTAATTGAGCCTGTGCAATGGGCCTCCACACCTGGAATGACGCCTTTAAAGGTCGTTTTTGTGGGTTTGATCCTTGAGGGGTCTATACCCATTTTGCGCAATGTGTCCTGATAAAGCAGGTCCAGGCTGCTGCCGCCATCCATAAGGACTCGAGTGAGGTGGAATCCGTCAATGATTGGGTCTAGGACCAGTGCGGCGAATCCGCCATGACGGGTACTAGTGGGGTGGTCCCTGCGATCGAAGGTGATCGGACAGGAGGACCAAGGGTTGAACTTTGGGGCGACTGGCTCCAACACATATACGTCCCTGAGCACACACTTTCGCTCCCTCTTGGGGATGTGGGTCGCGTATATCATGTTCACCGTCCGCACTTGCAGGGGAAACCTCTTCTGCCCTCCGGTGTGCGGCTGCCGGGGCTCCTCCTCGTCATCGCTATGCGGCCCCTTGTCCTTGTTTTCGGCAATTAACTTGCCGGCCTTCTTGAACACCCAACAATCCCTGTTGGTGTGATTGGCAGGCTTGTTTGGGGTGCCGTGTATTTGACACAAGCGATCGAGTATACGGTCCAAGCTGGACGGACCTGGCGTACTTTGTTTGAATGGCTTTTTCCACTGACCGGGTTTAGAGCCTTTGAATCCGGGATTGACTGCCGTATCCTCAGTATTTTTGCTGTTAATGCGGCGCTTATGTTTGTTGCGATGTTGCTGTTAATGCCGTCCTTGGTATCTGAGGTACCATGGTTCTTTGATATGTTATTACTGCGAGCCAGCCAGCTGTATTCTCCCGCACAAAAGCGGGTCATGAGCGTCGTGAGAGCTGCCATAGATTTCGGCTTTTCCTGACCAAGGTGGCGGGTTAGCCACTCGTCTCGAATGTTGTGTTTGAAAGCCGCTAAGGCCTCCGCATCTGGACAGTCGACGATTTGAATTTTCTTTGTAAGGAACCGAGTCCAGAATTGCCTGGCCAACTCTTCTGGCTGCTGAATTATGTGGCTCAAGTCATCGGCGTCTGGTGGTCGCACATAAGTGCCCTGAAAGTTGTCGAGGAATGCGCCTTCCAGATCTTCCCAACAGCTAATGGAGTCCGCTGGCAAGCTGTTAAGCCAATGCCACGCTGGTCCTTTGAGCTTTAGTAGGAGGTATTTGATGGCGTGTAAGTCATCACCGCGGGCCATGTGGATGTGGAGGAGGAAATCCTCAATCCATACTGCGGGATCTGTTGTGCCGTCGTATGATTCAATATTTACAGGTTTGAAACCTTCTGGGAATTGATGTTCCATTACTTCGTCTGTGAAGCATAAGGGGTGTGCGGCGCCTCTGTATTGGGCTATATCGCATAAGGGGTCTTGCCCGCTGTGTTCGGCCCGGCCGGATTTGCTTTTACTGTATCCGGCGTGATGTTTATCGTCTCGCAGAGTGGTGCGTCGTCGTGATCCGTAGATCGATCTTGCATGCTTTGCTTTGTCCTCCAATATGTCTCGCAGGTCTGGCGTATCTCCCCATGCCTTTTTATTTGAATGGCGTCGGGGTGGAGGCTGAGCTTTTGGCTGGAATGCCTCTCTATCGCAGCCACGAGGTGGCCGATCAGCCGTATCATACGCTTCTTCCTCCAGTCGGGGTAGTAACCTGTACTTTGGGTAATTCTTGGAGGGGTGCTCGAGTTTATATTCCTCGGCCGCGAGGACTTCAGTCCATCTGTCAGCTAGCAGATCTTGATCAGCTTGAAGCTGCTACTGCTTTTTCTTCAGGCTATTTGCCATGGCCACAAGCCGGCGCTTGAAGCGCTCATGTTCGACGGGATCCTCTGGTACGGGGAATTCACCGTCGCCGAGGCTTGCCTCGTCTTCGGAGGGGGGCATGTAATTGTCATCCTCCTCCTCTCCGTCTGCCGCTCTCTCAGGACAGCTGGCTCCTTCATCCTCCTGCTCTAAATCTTGCTGGAGGGGATTGTTGTTGTCTTCGGCACTATCTGGAGTGTTATTATCTCCTGTGCCTGTATCACCACTTTTGCTTTGGCGGGACTTAGAGCGGCACCGCTGACGTCGGCGCTTGGGTTGCTTCTTGGAGGGGTCATCCTCCGCTATCTCGTCGCCATTGCCTTTGTTGGGTGTATCCACCATGTATATGTCATATGACGAGGTGGCTTTCCAGTGCCCTATCGGCGCTGGTTCATGTTCGTCTCCTACATCGTCGTCCATACCGTCGATGTCTTCGGAGTCGAAGTCGAGCATGTCGGTTAAATCATCGATAGTGGCTACGAAGTGGGTGGTGGGTGGGCGTCGAATTTCTTCGTTGTCTGCATCCCAATCATGTTGGCCATAGTCCGGCCAGGGCTCTCCTGACAAAGAGAGAGATCTTAGTGAATTCAGAATGTCGCCGAAGGGCGAGTGCTGAAAGATATCCGCGGCGGTGAATTCCATGATCGGCGCCCAATCGGATTTGATTGGCAGGGGTGCGGATGGTTCGGAGTCCGGAAAAGAGTCCGGCACCTTGGAGTCATGGGCTGTGCAGGGGGTTAGGCTGGTGTTCGGCTCGATCGCCGTTGAGACCGCAGCCCCTGAGGCGGTGTCTAACCACACGTCCTCGATTGGCGCAGTTGGCTCCAAGCTAAGGGTCGGAGCTGATGCGGGCGCGGCCTCTGGGATACTGTTCGACGGCAGAGCTAGGTCATACCCATCGTGGCGGCGCACCCGGCTGTGGCTCGAATCCATCGAAGATCAAGTCTCCGCGGATGTCGGTCATGTAGTTCAAACTTCCAAATCTGACCTGATGGCCAGGGGCGTAGCTTTCAATCTGCTCCAGATGGCCAAGCGAATTAGCCCGCAGTGCAAAGCCGCCGAATACGAAGAGCTGTCCGGGGAGAAAAGTCTCACCCTGGACCGCATCGCTATCGATGATAGTAGGAGCCATCAAGCCTAACGGCGATGACACAGAGGAACTCTCAATGAAAGCACCAATGTCGGTGTCAAAATCGGTGGATCTCGGGTAGGGGGTCCCGAACTGTGCGTCTAGGCCGGATGGTAACAGGAGGCAGGGGACATGATGTTTTACCCAGCTTCGGGCCCTCTTGATGGAGGTAAAACCCTACGTCCTGCTTGATTAATATTGATGATATGGGTAGTACAAGAGTAGATCTACCACGAGATCGGAGAGGCTAAACCCTAGAAGCTAGCCTATGGTATGATTGTATGTTGTGATTGTTGTCCTATGGACTAAAACCCTTCGGTTTATATAGACACCGGAGAGGGTTAGAGTTACACAAGGTCGGTTACAAAGGAGGAGATATCCATATCCGTATTGCCTAGCTTGCCTTCCACGCCAAGTAGAGTCCCATCCGGACACGAGACGAAGTCTTCAATCTTGTATCTTCATAGTCCAACAGTCCGGCCAAAGGATATAGTCCGGCTGTCCGGAGACCCCCTAATCCAGGACTCCCTCAGATGACATGGAGCATCTCAATTCCTATGAGTAGGGATTGGAAAAGAGATGTCATTTGGTTCACAGAATAGGAACCTTTCTATTGAATCTAGAGATGACATGTATCTCAATTCCTATGAGGAGGGATTAGAAAAAGAGATGTAATTTGGTTCATATCATAGGAACTTTTCTATTGAATATACACTAATGTTTATTTTCCTTTGAAATTAAGGGAGTATAGGAATCCATTCATATGAACCAAGTGGCTCTAAAGCTATAGAAATGATATCATATTTATTTCCTTTGAAATGTGGAGTATATGAATCTATTCCCATGAACCAATTGGCTCTAAAGGAAAAAATCCTATAAAAATCATATCATATAGAGTTCCTATGATATTCCTTGACACTAAAGGATGCTTGAAATTGCTGCGGGTGATACGATGGTCTTTCTTTGTAGACTCCTCACCCATCTTTATAGTTACCTCTCGAAGATGAATGAAATGATATATACATGGTATTCTACATGTGCAATTTGGTACACGAAAACTCGGTAAAAGTTTGCGAGGTTCGAATTTTCAATAAAGCTATATGCACTGCATTTCGGAATGGAGGGAGCATACGGCAGTTGCTAACACTCACGTGGAACATTTGTGTGTAGGAGGAGTGGTTGTTCTGTTAAATGACAATGCAAAACTGACACTGTCGGATACCGATCTAACGGTTCTTACGGCGTTCGTCAGGAAAAGGCTTGTGGTGAACGTTTGTCGGATAATGATTTACGGACACATGCATTGCATTGATACGTGCCCCCCTCTCTCTCACGCACACGCACCCTCACGAGTCACGACTCTCCCGAGTCCTCTCGCAGACTCGCACGTCGCACCCACCGTCTATCTGCAGGTAGACGTCACGCACATATGTGCTCTTCACACCCTACCCTCAGAACTTCTAAAAAACAAAAGACGGCGCGCACATTTTATTGTAGCTCACACGTCACACACTTATACTATTACTCTTGCGGCAAACGTTCTTTGGGCAAAGTATATTGTACTCTCACGAAGAGAAGCGGTGCACGCACGCACTAGTTCTCTCACACCCACTCGCGGGTACACGTAGGAGCGCATTTTTTGAAGCTGGTACAACAAAATCACTCCACTATATATAAAAGTAGGAGCCTTAGCACTTGCTTTACTAGGGTTCTTCTCGTTCACTCTCTCATGCTCTCTAGATCTAAGCAACACATAGGTGGCCACACTCTCTCTCAGCTCACTGCTGGTCACAAATCCGGCCGGACAACCCCGACCGGGGCAGGGGTGTAGGTGCATCATTCACGCTGTCGTCGGCGGCGAGGGAGGAGACCAACGGCTGCCCGCGCATCCCGATCGGTGGCCAGGCCGTTCTCTCCGAGAGAGTGCCGGCTCGGGAGGGCCTCCGACCCCTTCTTCCTCTCTGCGGTATTGTGGCCAAGATGTGGCCTCCTGACGCCGTCTTTGCCACATGCCGACGACCCTCGGGTATATATTCCTTCGAAACCTGCCTTGCTCTACTGCCCAACTCCCTTCGTGTGGATCCTTTTCTACTTCTGTCCATTGTTCCAAAGCCACCTAGACTTCTACTATTATTAGAAGTAAAGCTAGTTCATATAGTCGACTCAAAGTGTTGGTTCAAATAGGGAAGAAAGTGGGAAAGCTGTAGCATGAATCTAGGACTTGGTTGTAAGAGGAAACGGGGGAAAGTAGTAATATCTGTCACTGCTTAAATAACCGTATTTCGTATTTGCGCAAACAGGGATGTATGTCTCCATATCGTTTCGGGATGTCTGTCTCCGTATCGTTTCTATCCGCGCAATCAAAAGCACACACCTTAGTTTTAGTACAACTGTGCAAAATGAGATGGCTATCCCTCGTTGCCGTCGTCTAACCTCCCGTCTTCAAGGTATCCCTACATTGGTAGTAACTAAGGTAGAATGACCAACGCAGTCTAAAAGAAGCTGATTCGTACATTTTACTTCCTGATTGTAGTGCAGGGACAAGCGAAAACAACTGCATCCTAGTCCGGAATGCACTTTCTACCAGTTCATCCATGGACCGAGGACTAGCTGGCATGGCTGCACAGCGGTTTTTTGGATAGGTGCGCGGACAAGAGGCATTGTGGTTTGCTTATTTCTGCAAATAGCGGTGCTTAAATTTAGTGGAATGCACAAGCATTTCAGCTGGTCAGTACACTGCATGGTTCAGTTCAGCATTCCAGCTGAGACCACAATTATAATTGGTTATTCTGGAATGAGAGAACCTAACCCTGGATAGTGGCAACAAGAAAAAACTAGAGTGAACTCCAGGAAATTTAAGCCTGCCGGGAGGCCCTTTGCTCGGAGAAGCCTTGCTTGTTTTTTCCTGATTTGTAAACCTTCTCACAAGTTTGTCTTTTGCTGTGAACTAGTATATGTTTGTTATGTTCTATGAATTATTGAGATGTATAAAATTGCTTAACTTATGCTTTTCAAGTTTTTTATGAAGACGAGTTTAATGTGAGTGTTCCACATGAGCACTGGACTAGCGTGTGAACGTTTGGAATTTATTACATTGTGGCCTCAATTAACTGCATGAACCACTGTAACAAGATACATAGTTGCTTATATGTCAGATAGCAGATTGCTGGTTGTTAGCTGGTCGATAGCCTAGTGTTGAAGTGAGCTGAGCCAATGTGTCGTGTTTTGCACAACTGCTTACAAGTGGGGTAGCACCAAAAGTGTTTACAAGTACTTATGTATATGTGGGCGCACGGTTCTCGAATGAGTGCTCTATTTCATAAAAACACACACTGCTCGTATGATAAACTGTGACAACTTATGTCTTACCATGCCATATTCATGAAAAAACTAGTGAGGACGCATCTGTTTCGGCAACAATTACAATGGTTCTCACATGATTCACGGGCACACAAAAGTAGCAGCAGTTCCCATAGACGGATTCAAACAGAGTACTAGCCCCAGAGGGGTCGATAACAGGCAAGGTTCGTATAATTAGACACAATCCAAACTACTATTAAACACTAGCTAGGGCAACTATTTCATGCCTCGATCTAATTTGGGTTGTACACAAGATGGACCTTGCCATGAACATCATCAAGGACGTCCTGCAGCAGCTCAATCCTGTGAACCTTCATGAAGACAACCTTGTGGCCTTGCCACTGATAAACTTGTTTGTGGAGGCATGCCACGTCATCTTCCTGCGTAAGGTTGACAAGAACAGTATGCCTCAAAAACGAAGGAGTAGCTTTGAACTTCTTGTCCTTCAGTACACCCTGGACAACACGCCTGACAACAGTGAGGCTGGAATACAACTCTTCATTGGTATAACCGCAAATGGCTACCAGGATCCAACAGCCTAAGAACTTTGTTTTCCCAGTGCGTATATTCAGGTCATCCGCCTCATAGCGAGTGACATGTACAACCACACAATCCTTGTCTGCATCAGGGCTCTAATTGAAACAGAAACAAATTCTGAATTACTTTTCAGTATAAGAAACACAAGTTATTTAAACCACTATGTATAGCATGGCATGGAAGCTAATAAAATTTTGCATTATTAATCACCACATACTTCCTTTTCTAAAAAAATCACCACATACTTAGATGAAAAACCACAATCGAGATCGGCAAAGAAGGAAATCACCTTGGGCAGCTCGGCGGGGGGGACACATCCTCGAAGGGGGAGAACTGCTCCTGCAGTGCCTCGGGGGATGTAACCTCAAACGGGGCGTTGACCATCTCAGTAGTGGCCGTGAGCGTATCTGGGGTCGGCTCGGTGGTTGCCTCCATCTTCTTGGAGCTCTCTGTCTCGTGGGGATCAGCCTCCCGCGTTTGCTCCAATATCGGCAGATCTTTGCCTGGTTCTCCTTGGTCCATCATGAAACTGACGAATACTAGGAGACCACTGAAAGGAACACACAATCGCAATGACAATGAAACAAAAAAGAGAGTGAGGATCGGTTACTGCTTTGCAAAAGTTCTTTTTTTTCTCTGAACAAAAATATACCAACATCACGGATCCGCTTACCTTCCCTTCGTTCGGAGAGAAGAACAGTGGAAGATGCGAGTGTTGCCTTTCTTGAAGACAGTGAGGGAGAAGGGGATTCAGCGAAGAGTAAAATGATGGTTGCTTTGTCCGACAAACTTAGACTGCAGGGAGGTGGGGTTTTGTGATACGACGGCTCGTTACTGCCGCGCTACGATCGGGGTGACTCTCCGCCTGCATACTGCCTTCTAATTTGGTGGATGGCATTTGGGCCTGCGCGCTGCATGGCCCGCATGTCGGTGAACAAAAGTATAACTGCATTCAGTAGAGGGAGACGTTTCAATGGCCTAGGAGGAGCCAGAAGCGGTAGAGTGTCTCCATTGTACTAGTAGTAATTGTTTTTCTAGGTAGCTGTAGAGTGTCTCCACTGTACTAGTAGTAATTGTTTCTCTGGGCCCAAGACAAAACAGCCCATCCACACTAGTAAATAGTAAAATCAATTCAAAAGCCCATATATTTACTGAATTGACGGATGGGTATGTCGAAGAGCAAAAAAAGGAGTTTCAGGTGGGCAAAAGAGCTTCTGAACGTGACGGGCTTCTATTTACAACATATTGTGGTCATAATCCAGTAACTTTTACGACCCGGGATGTTGATTCTATGGACCTGACCGATCCATTTGACTGTGACTGCCGAAAACAGTGCTGGAGTTAGATGTTGTTGCCCTTTTCCATCTGGTTTTTTTGTAAACTTGATGAACAATTAACCCTCGTGCTTTTGTACAGTTTGTAAGCTGGAGTTAGATGTTCCTGCCCTTTTCAACTCGGCTGTGACTATCATATTTTCATTGAAACAAGGCAAATGGCTTGCCATTCGTTTAATTTAGAGTGAAATATTGTAACAAATCCCAACCAAGGGAAATAACATCACTCTTGCCGGCTGCTTGAGCTCACTGTGCATTACAGAAGCCAAGTGATTAGACCCCACCAGCACCCACAAACTTATTTCGAACTAGCACATCAAATGGGTTGTAAATTTTCATAGGAAAGGCTGCATGACCGTGACAAATTTGGATTCTGACATTTGGGACCCGCGAGGAAATAGCCTATCCAAGGTGGTGTCGACTTTCTAGCCAGTCAACAAACGATTCTGCCTACCAGCCGTTGGATTGACATCCAACATCTGTCATGTATCTTCTATCTCTTGTCTTCTTCTTCCTCCAGCCGCCCAAACCAAACCACCCCGTCGGCTCCACCTGCTCCCGCCTCCCATGGCTGGCTACGCCTCTACCGCCCTACCGTACGTACCCTCCAACGTTGGCCAGTCCCTCCCTCTATTCCCCCACACGTCCTGTTATTCTCCGGCGACGTCGACCCCAACATGCACCCGCTCCCGAACCAGTCAACCCTCGTACTCCCCTCCGCCTGCGACTGGACCGGCGCATCTTCAACGGCTCCTGTTCGTTCCGTCCGAGGCCTCGCCGTCGTCCTCCGCCTTGCGGCCTTGGTTCGCTCGCCGTGCGCGGTGCGCCACCCTCTTGCATTGTCAACATCGTCAACAACCGAGAGGAACAAGGAGATGAATGTACGTGGAGAGGATGACAGTAGGGACCCACCAGCGTCATGGCAGTACGCAAGTAAGTGCCTCTATAGTACAAGCCCAAAAATATGGTTCCTCCTAATGGTTGGACATCTGGGGCTCACGCCATTGTCAATGTAGTCAATAAACGAGAGAATTACACTACGAGCGGCTGACACCAGGGACCCAGCAAGTCACGCAATTTTTTTTGAGGAACAAGCAGTTGTTATTTATACTAGTTTTAGCGATGGATCAGGGTAACAACGGGGCCGCGCGGGGCCGTGCGGGGGCTATGGCTCGTCTAGCCAGGGTTTTATTTATGTTTACCACATCATGAGCCCAGTTGTGTTTTTTTCTTGCTGAAAACGGCTAGCCCAGTTCTATTTTTTAAAAGAAATACCCAAACAAGGCCTACTTGCTTTATGGCCCTGCTGGGCTGCAAATCTTTCAAGACGAGGAGAGTTTCATTTGGTTTTCCCAGAAATGGGTTGTACATTTTTAAAACACATCAAACCGGGAATTAGTTTCAATTTTTTTCATTACAAGATCTTAAATTCCATTGATTTGTATGCGTGGACAATTATTTGGATTTCATATTTATATAAATTATTTTTCAAAATAGTTTGAATGTGTTTCTTGATTAAAAACAGTTGACCACACCGAAATATGCAAAATTTCGTATACTTTTTAACCGTGGCCACAATATGGGGTGTAATGCTAACAAAAAGAAGATGGCCTCCAAAAAAATTCTTAAGAATTAGCAAATGGGTTGTACATTATTAGAAATAATGGCAGATGAGTTGTATGCTGTTTTCCACAGATTTGAGGCTGACTTGTGCGCCTACT
Organism: Triticum urartu; assembly: GCF_056163025.1. Lineage (NCBI taxonomy): Eukaryota > Viridiplantae > Streptophyta > Magnoliopsida > Poales > Poaceae > Triticum > Triticum urartu. The sequence continues at coordinate 565,944,264 of NC_141875.1, forward strand.
ACAGGTTGATGCGTATGCTTTCATAAAAAAAGGTTGACGCACACGCAATGCCCTGTAACTTAGTCAACACATGAGAGCAGTGACTGTTGGATGTCCATCCAACGACTGTCGTGCTTCTTCAATCTCTGCTCTTCATGCTCCAGCCGCTCAAACAAGCACCGGCGGGACTGCCTGCTCCCTCCTCCCACGGCCAGCTATGCTGCCGCGCAGGCCTCACAGCCCCGCCGTACTCCCATCGCTGGCCTAGCCATCCCTCTACTCACCCACACATGCTATTATTCTCCGGCGACGGCAGACGAACCAGTAAACCCTCGTACTCCTCCGCGTGGGAAACAACTGCTGAGTATTCCCTGGCTCCGTGTCGTTCCCTTCCTAGGCCTCGCCGTCGTCCACTGCCCTGGTGCTCTCGGCGCGGCCTGGTCAACATGGTCAATGAACGACATCCATCGGAAGTGGATTGTACATGCAGAGGCTGACAGCTGGGTCCACGACTGCACGCAAGGAAATGCCTCCTTATTACGCGCAAAATAATGATTCCTCCACCTGACAGCTAGGACCCACGGGAAGGGCCTCTGTATTTCACGAAAAAAACGTTCCCCCCGCTGACAGGTCGGACCCACCAGCTATATCTTCGCACGCAAGGAAGTGCCTCCTTATTACGCCCAAAAAATGAATACCCCCCTGCTAGCTGGGACCCACCATATTGTTGGGCTGACTTGTGGGCCTACTAAGTTGACGGGGACGGAGGGCTTTGTCAACTTAGTCAATACTCCAGTGACCGTATGATGTCCATCCAACGGCCATAGTGCTTCTTCAACCTCTGGTCTTCTTGCTCCAGCCGCCCAAAGCAGAGCCGGTCGTGCCGCCTGCTCCTGCCTCCCGTGGCCGGCTGTGCTACTACGGAGGCCTTACCGCCCCCATACTACTCCGACCACTGGCCAGGCCATCCCTCCACTCACCCACACCCCTTGTTATTCTGCGGCGACGGCAGCCTCACACCGCAGCCGAACCAGTGAACGCTCGTACTCCTCTCCGCGTGGGCATCCACTGCCGCGCCTTGCCTGGCTCCGCGTCGTCCCCTTCCTAGGCCTCGCCATCGTCCACCGCCGTGGTGCTCTCGGCGCGGCGTGGTCAATGTGGTCAACGACCGACTTCCATCGGAAGAGTACTGTATGTGGAGAGGCTGAGAGCTGGGTCCACGGCAGCCGCAAGGAATTGCCTCCTTATTACGCGGAAAATAATTATTCCTCCACCTGACAGGGGGGACCCATCGGACGGACCACCAGTATTTTGCGAAAAAATCGTTTCCCCTGACTGTTGGGACCCACCGGACGGGCCACCGTATTTCACGAAAAAAACATTCCCCCCGCTATCAGCTCGGACCCACCGGAAGTGCCTCCTTATTACGCACAAAAAAATGAGTACTCCCCGGCAAGCTGGGACCCACCTTGGTGGGAGGCTAACTTGTGGGCCTACTAAGTTGACGGGGACGAAGGGCTTTGTCAACTTAGTCAATATGAACGATTCTAGCTCCAGTGACCGTACGATGTCCATCCAACAGTCGCAGTGCTTCTTCAACCTCTGGTCTTCTTGCTCCAACCGCCCAAAGCAGCGCCGGTCATGCCGCACGCTCCTCCCTCCTGTGGCCGGCTGTGCTGCCGCAGAGGCCTCACCGCCCCCTACTATTCCCACCGCTGGCCAGGCCCTGCGGCGATGGCAGCCTCACACCGCAGCCGAACCAGTGAACCCTCATACTCCTCTCCGCGCGGGCTTCCACTGCCGCATCTTCCCCGGCTCCGCATCGTCCCCTTCCTAGGCCTCGCCGTCGTCCACCGCCGTGGTGCTCTCCATGCGGCGTGGTCAACGTGGTCAAGGAACGACTTCCATCGGAAGAGTACTGTACGTGGAGAGGCTGACAGCTGGGTCCATGGCCACAGCCCAGTTTTTTTGTGATTTGCCAAGTAAGTCGCTTTTTCAGGCCTGTTGGGTTGTAAATCTTTCAAGACGAGGAGAGATTTCATTCGGCTGGCCCAGAAAATGGCCCATCAGTAATGAGAAATGGGTTGTACATTTTAAAACACATCAAACCGGCAATTAGTTTCAAATATCTTTTTTTTCATTACAAGATTTTAAATTACATTAATTTTTATGCGTGGAGAATTTGTTGGATTTTATATTGATATACATTTATTTTTAAAATCAGTTTGAATGTGAGTCAAAATTTCGGGATTAAAAATAGTTCGGACCACACCGAAATATGCAAAATTTCGTATAATTTTTTAACTGTGGCCACAATATGGGATGTAATGCTAACAAAATGAATATGGGCTCCAAAAAAACCTTAAGAATTAGCAAATGGGCTGTAAATTATTAGAAATAATGGCAAATGGGCTGTATACTGTTTTCCACAGATTTGAGGCTTTCCTAAAAAAAGGTTGACGCTCATGCACTGACTGTTGGATGTCCATCCAACGGCCGTCGTGCTTCTTCAATCTCTGCTCTTCCTGCTCCAGCCGCTCAAACAAGCGCCGGCGGGACTGCCTGCTCCCTCCTTCCCGCGGCCGGCTGTGCTACTGCGGAGGCCTCACCGCCCCACTGTACTCCCATCGCTGGCCTAGCCATCCCTCTACTCACCCACATCTGTTGTTATTCTCTGGCGACGGCAGATGAACCAGTAAACCCTCGTACAGTCGTACTCCCCTCCACGTGGGAAACAACTGCCGAGTCTTCCCTGCCTCCATGTCGTCCCCTTCCTATGCCTCACCGTCATCCATCACCGTGGTGCTCTCGGCGCGACGTGGTCGATGTGGTCAACGACCGACTTACATCAGAAGAGTACTATGCATGGAGACGCTGACAGCTGGGTCCACGGCCGCAGCAAGGAAGTGCCTCCTTATTACGCGCAAAATAATTATTCCTCCACCTGACAGCAGGGACCCACCGGACGGGCCATCGTATTTCACGAAAAAAATGTTTCCCCCTGACTGCTGAGACCCACCAGCTACACCTTCGCACGCAAGGAAGTTCGTCCGGGCAAAAAAACAAAACGATTCGCCCCCTGACTGCTAGGACCCACCAGCTACATCTTCGCACGCAAGGAAGTGCCTGACAGTCGGGACCCACCTGGTCGAAGCGTACGTAGCGTTGTCATTCTGGTCGTGAACGTGTACATAAATATATACTGGTGGCTGTAGAGGCGCGTACGTGTCGTAGTAGAGGCGCGCACATAGCATGTACACGTACATACAGCGGCCAGGGTGCAAGAAAGAAAATACGGCCACGTATGTGTACATACGAGCGGGGTCTCAAACTCCTACTCGCGCATGTACGGTAAGGGCTCATTGACATGGCTGGGTCAGAATGGAGAAACAACGTCGTCATCATGTTCATGGGGAAGCAACAGAATGTGTCGTGTTCATGGAGAGGCAACGGAATGCGTCGTGTTCATCGGGAGGCAATGGAACGCGTGGGAGCCAACCGGCTGGGTCGGAACGGAATGCATGGTCGTGTTCATCGGGAGGGCTTTGACGGAACATGCGATGGAAACGAGGCCTGGCGTACTGCAGAACGGAGGAAACGGCCTTGTGTTCGACCGGCCATGTTCGAAACGGGATCCTGTTCATCGGGAGGGGTCTGGCGTACCGCAAAACAGACGAAACGGACCTCCTACGGTCGAAACGGGGGTCGTGTTGATCGGGAGGGGTGTGGCGTACCGCAAAACGGACGAAACGGACCTCCTACGATCGAAACGGGGGTCCTGTTGATCGGAGGGGTGTGGCGTACTGCAAAACGGACGAAACGGACCTCCTACGGTCAAAACGGGGGTCCTGTTCATTGGGAGGGGTGTGGCATACCGCAAAACGGGACTCCATGGGATACTATTCATCTCCACCGTCGACCTCCTCCAGCCTCCACGGGCTACCGTCGACCTCCTCCAGCCTCCACGGGCTCCTGTTCATCCAGCCTCCACCGCACGCTACTCCACCGGCTACTGTTCAACCACCCCTCCACTGTCTACTGTTCATCCAGCCCTCCACACCACGGGGTCCTGTTCAACCACCCCTCCACGGGCACCCCTCCAACGTCTACTATTCATCCAGCCCTCCACCACACCACGGGGTCCTGTTCATCCAGAGGCAACGCCATCGCTCACTGTTCATCCAACCCCCCCTCCCAACGCTCACTGTTCATCCAATCAATCGGCTTCGGTTAGCAGCAGTAGCAAAGGAATCGCTCGATAGGGTTCAGTTAACAGCCATCGATCGATCGCTCGGGTTCAGTAACGCGTAGCCTGCAGTGCAATCGCTCGGGTTCAGTTAGAGCCCAACGCCTCGCTCGGGTTCAGTTAGAGCCAACGCCTCGCACACACGCGCGTACGTGTACGAGGGAAACGTGCATCGCTCGGCCCCCGACCTCCCACCGTAACCGGGAACTCCCGAAATTTTCCTCGCCCTCGCTTCTACCATGGTTTTTTCCGTCATGGACGGCCCAAAGAATGTCATGCAGCTGCGTCTCCGGCCCGCCCATGACGAAAAGCCCATTTTCTATCATGATTTTTTGTCATAGAAGTAGGAGCCCACCACATCTATGATGATACCGAGTTTTGTCACAATTATCGTCATAGAAGTGTCATATGTATGACAGAAAAAAATTCATTCGGCCCAAAATGTCACGGATGTGTCTTTTTTTGTAGTGTTTGTACCTTCAATACCAATATAGGCGGTTTAACTTTTAGAAATAATAACCCGCCAGGTACCATTAGTCCCCTCGTAAACCGCCAATCGATTTATCATTGTAGTTTTGGTAGCATCATCCTCTGGTTTAATAATTTTACACGCTTGAATACCTTTCATCCCTTAACCTGCAACACTTCATGCTTGTCAACCATGAATCTTGAACTGGCACAAACCTTCCTTCGGGTTGTCAAAGAAATGGCCAAGCCGTTTTACGCTTGTAACTGGGTTCCATCCTGGATTACGGAAGAAGATCTGAACGGATGCGTTATAACCGGCGCTTTACCAAAACAGAGTGAAATCCATTGGAAAGCTACCGGTCCAGAAAATCCTCCTGAGCCCAAGGATGGCGAGATAGTTGTGTTTGTTTATCATCTGAGCCGTGGTTTTAAACCTCCTAGATCAAAAAAAATTCCGTGATGTCCTTGCTAGCTTCCAGATCCACCCTCAAGATATTGGACCTAACTCTGTGTCCAATATTTGTAATTTTCAAGTGTTTTGCGAGGCTTATCTGCAAGAAGAACCGACCATTGAACTGTTCAGGGATTTTTTTTCAATTTAAACCGACGTACTGAATTTACAGACGGGCCCAATACTGAACTTGGCGGCATTTCAATTCAGAAAAGGAAAGACTTCAGCTTCCCTCACGCCAAGCACCATAGTCACCCTAAGGATTGGAACCAGACTTGGTTCTATTGCAAAGATACTTCCCCAGATGACGAGAATCCTCTGTCGGGTTATCATGCTCATGTAGCGACCAGACCTCAAACAGTCTGATCTCTGTGCTCCGGTGTCATCCCTGGATCAGTAATGCTGACACCACACAGTACTCGGAGGATTTATAGTAGAGTAGCAATCACACACTTATTACATCGAGTGTCTCAAAAGAGAACTTATTACAATAAATATGGCTTAAGGCCATCTAATAACGATAACAGCGGAAGGCTTGGAAGATAAGTGAGTCCATCAACTCCAACGGCATCACTGAGTATAGAACCACGACCTAAAACTCCTTAATCGTCGTCTGAAAAGTCTGCAACATTAACGTTGCAGCCCGAAAACGGGTCAGCACATGGAATATGCTGGCAAGGTAACACATAGAGAGTAATGGAATGCAACAACTATACTATATGCATATTTGCCTGGTGGAAAGCTCTATGGTTACTGTTTTTGCGTAAAGCCAATTTTTCCCTACTTCAAAGGAATAAAATTAATTACTATCATGGTGGTTGTGAAACATTGAGAATGGTTGACAGCATTCTCAATCCCAATTAAGTAACATCATTAAAACCCATCAAAATTAATTTAGAGTAACATGTTGAGATTCACATGAAAATCCAAGTACTAGATACTCAAGATGTCCATAACCGGGGACACGGCTAACCATGATTAGTTTGTTACACTCTGCAGAGGTTTGCGCACTTTTCCCCACAAGACTCGATCGCCTCCGTTTGGTTTCTCGCACTACATGGTGTTTGAGAAGACGGATGACCGAGACATAGTCTTTCAGAAGCGCTAGCACCTTACGATCGGGTAGATCATACCACCTACAACCCCTACATCTGCTAGTCTACCACTGTAAGAGTTCGCACAACTTAGTCAACTATGCCAGAGCCCATAATGGCTTGTGGCTGCACACAGAAGTTTCTAGTATGAATAATCTCATGATCCCTTTGAGCCTGGGTGGCGGTCCAAAGAAAAACAGGCAAGTCCTGGTAACCCCAGGTGCCTCAATCCACCCAGATGTGTGTTAGGTTGCCACCTTAGATAAACCCTTAATTATAAATCTCACATCTGTCATGGATATCACTCACCCAATCCACGTCTACTAGCATAGCATGGCATAATAAGCAAACGTAGAGGTAACTCCCAAAGGTTTGATAATAAACAGGAAATAGGTACTACCTCATCTACATCCCATCCCACAGTTTAATTAGATCCTAATCATGCAATGTGTGAGGATTGATCTAATGCAATAAAACTGGGTTGTAGAAAAGGTATGATCAAAGTGTTACTTGCCTTGCTGATGATCCGCGTAACCTAGAGATTCAACGTAACAGGCGGCGCACTCTGGGTATTCTATCGTAGACAAACAACAAGCATACAATAAGTACTCATCTAATGCACAGGTAAAACTCAAATAAGAGATCTAACCAGAAAGTTCAACTTAAGAACCCTGGTTGGCAAAAGAATCAAATCGAACGAAGCAAAAGAAATCAAACGGCGAAAGAAAACAACTTCGTTCTAGTAATCTGGATCTAGGGCAAATTTTACAGTAGCAAAAACTTGTTTAAGTTGATTATTCGGAAAGAGGGTTTCGAGACGAAACTCCAGGCGCTTGAATCGCCTGATTCCGATAAACGAGCGAAAAGTTATACTAAAACGAAAATCGGATCAGAAATCGCGATCAGAAAATAACCGCAAAAAATCCGACGAAAAAGAAAAACGACAAACAAAAAACTTTTTTTAAAAAAAAAACTGCACGGAAAACGAGGTGGTGGCGAACCTCGAAAGGCGCGCGCTCCGGCGAGTCGGCGGCGGACGGCGGCGGCGGGCGGCGGCGGCTAGAGGCGGCAGCGGGGCGGATTAGGGTTAGGTCAGGCACTGGCGGCTGGGCTCTCCTCGGGTCGGGGCGGCGGCTTATATAGCCTAGGCCGGCGGAGTCCAGGCCGAATACGGCTCGAAGTCGGTTCGCGTGTTTTTTTTTAAACTGCTCGGAAGAAAAATAAAAAGAAATACTAAACGGACTGCAAAAATCACGAAATAAATTTTGCCGGGTTCCTAAAATCAAGCCCGATAAAGTGAACATGTATCTGGGCCCAAACTACAACTTTGAAAAACGCGCATTTTTCCTAAATTCAAATAAAAATACCGAAAAACTCCGAAATAAAACTTATTTGATTTTTTATTAAATCCTCAATATTTCTATATTTTGGGAAAGTCATTTTATTCCCTCTCTCATATTTTTGTAATAGAAATAATTGATGATAAAATAAATAAAATCAAATGATCCTGTTTACATAATTTGAGAAAACTCAAATACGTAAATAACGAAATCCCCAACTCTCTCCGTGGGTCCTTGAGTTGCTTAGGATTTTCTAGGATCAAAGCCAAAAGCAAAATAAAATATGATATGCATGATGACCTAATGTATAACATTCCAAATTGAAAATTTGGGATGTTGCAGCTCACTGGCTCACCAATACACATACATTTCCTCAAAGGTTGACTGCAAAAGAAAGGTCCAAATATGCACCACAGCTTGCAAAGCTCAGAGCCTTTGTGGCTAACGGTTTAACAGGAATTGACTTTGTCCGTTGCTGGATATCTTGGGGTATTTTGCCTTTAAGCCATCGCCCCGGTTTAATGTGCGAGTACACAGGGGATTTGAAAGACCCTCAACGGCACACTGACATTCAGTTAACTGATGCTGAAATCATTGAGACTGTCAAAAAGATACTGGATGAATCGGCAGCTGTCTACAGCAAAACAGGGCTAAGTCCCTTCTGTGTTTCAAATAAACCGCCAGCTATAAGAATCACCTAACCCATGTTTGAACCTGATATTCTTAACCCTTCCTTATAACCTTTGTCAATCTTTTAACAGGGTGACAACCCATTTTGGAAGAAGAAGGCTCAGGATAAACCGGCCAAGACCCCTCGACCCAAGACGAAGGTCATCAAAAGGCCTGCCAAGGAGAAAGCAGCTGAGTCCACTGAGCTGAACATCGACAAGGATCTTGACAACCCAGAATCAGAGGTAGAACTTGATTCTCTTGGTTCCTTTTTCATACACCTCATTGACAATGACTATTATCAGGATGACTCTAAAGCTAGCCGGGCTGATGATGTAGAGGTAATTACTCTTTCCTCTGGTTCAGATCCTCTGCCAACACAGAAAACCCGTCAAGCAAACCGGAAAGTAAAATTTTCACACCCTCTAGCTTATCTGGATCCAAACTTTCTTTTGAAGAAACAGCAGCATGAAGCTCGCTGCATAACCCGGCATAGTGGCTAGATGGTTACTTCATCCGATTTACCGAACAAGCCTGTTCGTAAACGCCGACCAGAGGTTTCATCTATTCCTAACACATATTATCCCAAGGCTGGTTATTTCCGGCAACCTCTTAATCCATCTGACTCAAACTATCCGGGAACTTCCCATTCATCCTCTGGCGAGTCAATAGGGATACATCTTCCACCTGTAAAAACTGTTCCTAGGTAAGTATATTAAACTAACCCTTTATACCTCGTGCTTGCTTCTCATACTAACCTTTATGTTCATTCCTTTTAGAGCCAAGGCCAGGCCCAGCAAAAAGGCCAAACTGAATAAACTGGTTGATGATAACCCGGCCACTGAACCGGAACAGATCCCAGAACAGTTTGAGCCAAATGTTGACACTATTCTTGATGATCCGCCACCAGAACATCATGAAACCTTTGCTGAAAAGATGGAAGATGATCCCACAGGCCATGCTACTGACCCGCCAAGCCCGACTAAAACTGCAGATAAACCGCCAAGCCTAGTCAAAGCGGCTGATGACCAAGTGGATGATGTCATTGTTACTGGTTTAGGCTACACAACTCTTGGTAATCCCATTGCTTTATCAAAACATAGTGCCAAGGAAGAATTTGCTGCTATGGATAAAGGTAAGTGGAAAACAGATTTGGAAAGCTATGCCCACCTCAGTGCCCAGGATATCCACCCTGGGTTTTTAAACCGTCTCTACACAAGCTGCGATTATGAAGTCGGTTTAGTGAACCTGATGAAAGAGTGATATGAGGTAAATACTGTTAACTCTGCATAATTGTTTCTCTCTTGTATCCGATTTCTAATATCAACTCCAGTAGCCCCCAAGGGCCGGTTTATGATATCAATGTAAACCGGGACTTTGTAATACTTCAACTTTGCCTGTGTAGCCCCCAAGGGCCGGTTTATCTTTTCAGGATGAACTGGGACTTTAGAGTATTAATCTTGTAACTTTTGTTTGTGTAGCCCCCAAGGGCCGGTTTATCTCTTCAAGATGAATTGGGACTGTATTATTGAGCAAATATACATTAGCCCCCAAGTGCCAAGAATAATACTTGAATTGATCTTGGGACTTATAAGAGAAATTTGATAAGAAGCAATAGGCATTAGCCCCAAGTGCCAAGTGTATAGCTTGTTATGTGCTTGGTACTTCAAAATGCTGCCAACTCATAACATGTATGTGTCTTACAGGCTGAGCTGAGCAAAAAGGAATCTCAAATTGCTGATCTTCAAGAAAACATCAAGTCCCAACAAGCAGAAACTTCCAAAGACAAAGAGGAGCTGACCAGTGCCTTAGTAGCCATGGAGAAATTGAAGGAAAACTTCAAGAAGGAGCGGGAAGATTGGGACATAGAAAAAACCACACTGCAAAAGAGGGCTGAGGATGCAGAAGCAGCCCTTAACCCGGTGGTAGAGGAGCTGACTGGTTTGAAGTGGCAAATAAATGCCATGACCACTGATGTGTCTGGTAAGTACCCTTATTATAAGATGTTAATATGTATTATCATATGAACTGTCGGTTTATCGATGTGTGTAATGATGCAGGATCTCACATTACCCATCTGGGCTCTAATATGCAGAATAAATTGAAGGCTGCCTATACCCTTATAGAGCAATTATATACCGGCACGCAATGGATCATTTGTACTGCCTCTCATAACAAATCGCCCCCAACCTTGATCAAGGAAACATTAGAGAAGCTGTTAATGCTGCCTGTCCGGTTTGCAGAGTTAAAAAGATCAGGTGCAAGGGCAGGTGCTCTAACTGCACTAATCCGTGCTAAAGCATGGATACCAGATCTTGACACGGCTGATGTAGGAAGCGGCTATCCAAGCATAAAGGAGGACGGGTCGGATTTTGACAATGATGATCTCCGAGCTTTGATGAAGGAAATGCGTCCATTAGCGAGCAAATTGGCTGAAGAGACAGATCTTTCTCATTACCAGTCGATTTATGACGCCAACAACAAACGGGTTAATGCGCCGACTCATGATGTGGAAAATCTTATCCCGCCAATCCGTAAGCATACCTATCCCCCTGATGTTGAACCCTCCACACTTATAAGCGACGAAGCTGTATTCAAGGCCCTAACTAGAATCGATTGGGCAACCATTGACTTCCAGCCGTTGGGTGGAGAGGAGGAGGATGAACCAACGCAGGATGATCCACAGCCGTCAAGTCAGCCCGGCAAGGAGTCATGATCCGGAGGCCGGTTTAGCCTTCTGCATACTGCAACACTTGTTGAAAACAATTATCCTTTTAGGCATCAAAGCGCCTTGTAATAGGCCAGTGATAACTCCTTATCTGCTATGCCATCGTGTATTTGTACTTTGCATGACACTGTTAATCCGCCATTTTGATATGTGTTGTGTCTGCTTATGATACTTTAGCACCATGGAATCTGCTTTTGCAGAAAACAAAAAACGCCTAGCGGTGTATCGCTGGATGGGTTATCTTGCCAAATAACATAGTTTATAACCATGGCTAGGCATAAAAATAACCATATATAATGTAAAACATACCATACTTATGATATTTTATCACACTGCTGGATCAGCAAGGTATAGTATAATAAGGGTGATAACCCATAACCTGAATATTGATATTCCTCAGTTGTTGCTGGTTTACGGGCCCAGACCAGGTTTAAATATCATAGATAAATTACACTCATAAAGCATTATAAACTGAAAAAATCAAAAAAGTTTGAAATAGTTATAATTTTTGTGTTGCAATGATCAAGAGGGTTGAAGCGATGGTTTGAATATGACCAAAGCCCCCAAGCGATTTCCCTGGTGGCCTTATGCCTATCAAGAGGTGTAGGTATGGTTCGAATATGACCAAGCCCCCAAGTGATTTCCCTGGTGGCCTTATGCCTATCAAGAGGTGTAGCTATGGTTCGAATACGACCAAGCCCCCAAGTGATTTCCCTGGTGGCCTTATGCCTATCAAGAGGTGTAGCTATGGTTCGAATACGACCAAGCCCCCAAGTGATTATGTGGGTCGTGCCCAAGGGATACCTATGTTTGAGTTGTGCTATGCATCAGACTCTCTTTGGTCCCTTTAATCCGGGCATTAAGCCTTAAGTAGATTAGAGCCCTGCTCATATGAAGTTGTGGTATTGGCTTGATAGTCGGATTACCAAGATGACAGAGTTGTGCTCTTATAATATGGGCTTGATAGCCGGATTACCAAGGTAACAGAGCTGTGCTCTTATAATATGGGCTTGATAGCCGAATTACCAAGGTAACAAAGTTGTGCTCTTATAATATGGTTGTCGGTGTCAAAACCGGCGGATCTCAGGTAGGGGGTCCCGAACTGTGCGTCTAGGCCGGATGGTAACAGGAGGCAGGGAACACGATGTTTTACCCAGGTTCGGGCCCTCTTGATGGAGGTAAAACCCTACATCCTGCTTGATTAATATTGATGATATGGGTAGTATAAGAGTAGATCTACCAAGAGATCAAGGAGGCTAAACCCTAGAAGCTAGCCTATGGTATGATTGTTGTGTATGGAGTTCATTGCCTACGGACTACAACCCTCCGGTTTATATAGACACCGGATAGGGTTAGGGTTACATAGAGTCGGTTATAATGGTAGGAGATCTTGAATATCCGCATCGCCAAGCTTGCCTTCCACGCCAAGGAAAGTCCCATCCGGACACGGGACGAAGTCTTCAATCTTGTATCTTCATAATCCAGGAGTCTGGCTGAAGGTATAGTCCGGCTACCCGAACACCCCCTAATCCAGGACTCCCTCAGTAGCCCCTGAACCAGGCTTCAATGACGACGAGTCCGGCGCGCAAATTGTCTTCGGCATTGCAAGGCGGGTTCCTCCTCCAAGTCCTTCACAGAAGATTGTAAACACCAAGAGTAGTGTCCGGTTCTGCAAAATAAGCTTCCACATATTGCTGTAGAGAGAATAATATTAACACAAATCAAATCTGCTGACGTATTCCGCAATGCATCATCACACTACAGCCAAGTCCTTTACTCGAATCGATTTCACTTTTCCACCTTAGCGTGTTTTGCGAGGCAGTTTCCTTGGCACGTCTTGTTAAAGCTGAGATCGTGTGCCCCCTTTTACGGGATTCTCATCAATATGGACGTGGGTAACCCAATCATGCCCGTTAGCATGTTTTCTCGATTAAAGGCGAGTCCCAAACGGTTATGGGGAGGGCTCCTGGTATTCAACCTCTTATAAAGAGACCAGGGCCTTACTCCTTTTTTCAATCTCAAGCAAGTTCGCCTGTCGCCTCGAGTTCCAACACCCTAGGCTCCAGATTCCAGGCGCTTCGGACCTTCGACAATGTCCGGTTCTGACCTTCAAGGCCGATGGATGCCCTCCTCTGTCACGGAGGAGGACGTGCTAAAGTTGAGAGAGGCTAAGTTCTTGACCGTCGAAATTTCGCACAGGTTTCCTGCTCAAAGGCAGGCTATCCCCAGTCCCCAGCCCGGTGAGAGCGTAGTGTTCGTGTCTCACTTCCTTCGGGGTTTAGGCTTCCCGATGGACCCCTTTGTGAGGGGACTGCTATTTTATTACGGGCTGGAATTTCACGACTTAGCTCCGGAGTCCATCCTCCATATCTCCTCGTTTATCGTCGTATGCGAAGCGTTCCTCCGTGTTACCCCTCACTTCGGATTATGGCTCAAGACTTTCAAAGTGCAGCCGAAGATGATCAAGGGACGGCACGCAGAGTGCGGAGGCGCTGTTATAAGCAAAAATGCTGATGCTCCCTGGCCCGAGGGCTCTTTTCAAGAGGAGCTAGGCTTATGGCAACGAGAGTGGTTTTATATCACCACTCCCCGGAGCGCCAAGTGGGTGGCGCTTCCTGCCTTTCGCTCCGGTCCCCCACCACAGCTAGCGTCATGGGTTAACAGGGGGTTAGATTGGGGTTTGCCCAAAGACGTGCCCTTTCTACAGGGCCGCATTAAGGATCTCTTGGAAGGAGACCTCAGCCTGGTCAAGGTGACGCAGGTCATGCTGATTCGCCGAATATTGCCTGGCAAACGTCGCTCCCTTCGCCTGTGGGAGTTTAATCCAGAGGGACCGCGAGCTCTCCAGAATTTCATGGGCGCAACGCCCGCGGAGATGTATAAACTGTTCTTCGGATCACAAGAGATGTGTCCGAATTTAACTGAGGACATAGGCCTAAGCTGCAATCGCCCGGATACTCAAGTAAGAAACCTTGTGCACGGACCTTCTATCCGTATAATTGTCATAAGCTTGCCCCTAAAAGAGCCGTCCTTTTAAACAGGAGTGGATAGCGAAGGCGAAGCTGATCAGGTGTCCGGCTCCCCTTCCTGAAACCAGGCCGGATCCCGTGCTAGTCAGGATGCTGGAGATAATGCCTTTGGAGGGGGAGGACAAGGAAGCTATGGCCTCCTCGAAGGAGGCTGCTCCGAAGGGAGGAACCGACAATTCCTCTCCTAAGGGGAAGAAGAGAGCCGCCTCTGACGACCCGGAAACCATGGCCTCGAAGCGGGGGAGAAAATCCTCGTCAGAGGGTCCGGCGCCGGGGAGTTCCTCGGCCGGACTACGCCCTCAAGGGGATCAGCCCTCCAGCGAGCCGTAAGTAGAGAAAGATTTTCCTTTTGAGGGATCAGGGAAATCCTTGATTTATATCTGAGAAGATTAACCGAATTTTTACCTTGTAGCTCGGACCTCAGCCCTTCTCAGCAGAGCTCGTCTTCGGGGGATCTCCTTCCGGAGATGATGGAGAGCGGGACGCCTCCCCCTGCCGTGCCGCCTAGCGAGGCGGGCGACCCTGAGGTGTCGTCGCGGAGGGTTTCTCCGAATCCGGCTGGGGCGGAAGATAGCTATGTGGCCCCCCGAGGTTCTCCGCGTCCGGCCTTCGAAAGAGGTCGTGGGACAAGTCCGAAACCGTCTAGTGCTCGGCCGGAGGAGCTAAAGATTCTGCTACGGCGAGCTTCTATCTCGGAGGAGCACCGTTCATTGATGGGCACGGTGATTGAAAGGATCTCATCCGCAGAGAGCGGATTGCATGAGGCCGTCAAAAGTTTACTGACGGGTTTTGAGGTACATTAGATAATGTACACTTTTGTCAGTTGCGCATGAATAAGATGCACCCTGTGTAGATAGTAGCCCCTGAGACTCTGCGCATCGTCAAGAAATGACGGCACGCGGAGGATCATAATCCCAGGTCTAAGATGTCGCCTTTGAATGTAGGCGGTAGGGTATCCGGAATCCAGCCGAACTGATGATTTTACCGAACTAAAGCGGCAACTGGACGTGGCAGATGCCGACATCGCGCTTGTCAGCAAGCGGCTTGATGAGGCTCAAGGTATGTAATTCTTCGAGCGGCATCAGGTAAGAAGAGTTTTATGCTAGTGTCTTACGATGTGTGTGCTTGACGCAGATGGTGCGGCCGCCGTGGAGAATCTTAGGGCAGAACTTGCCCGAGCTAAAGAACAAGCCAGAGAAAGTGATGCGGCTGCCAAGAAAGCCCTTGAAGAGCTGAGAGCCGAACAGGCTGCTCATTGCCGAAGCAAGGAAGAAATGGCCAAGATGGCCGAAAAGTTAAAGAGTGCTGCAGACCGTTGCAGACTTCTAGAGAAAGAAGACCAGGCGAAACAGACGGACCTAGAGAAGGTCGTTGCCAGTGCCAAGGATGCGCGCCCTGCGATGAGAGCTGCGAAGGAGGAGCTGCGTCAGGCCGAACAGATTGCGGCTGGAAAGCCCTTTATGCTGCGAAGGAAATTTTGCGATCCGAAGTTTGCTCTGTTGGACCGGATGTGGAGTGTGGAGGATACCTATATGGATTTGGCAGTGAGTGCTGCTGATGCGACCGAACACTTTCGAGATCAGAAAGATCTCGAAGTGGAAAAGCTTTTCTGGTCGCAGTTTCACAATCCAGAGCGTCCACTGGCAGTGGACGATCGTTTAGCTCAATGGGCCGAACTGAATAGGTTGTCCGGACTCACCATGAAGTACGTCATGGGTCATCTGTGGCCGGGGAAATCGGAGCCGAAGAGTTATTTCAGCTTGGTGCAGCAATTCCTTGACGCGGTGCCGCGTATTAATGCAATGAAGAGGTCAGCATGCATAGAGGGTGCAAGGATGGCTCTTGCCCGTGTCAAGACATATTGGGCAGAGATGGAGACCACCGTTGTTGCGTCCCGAGATTCGGACAAAAGCCGAGTACCCTCCGAGCACTATTTTCAGGAAGTCCTTGAAGGCGCTCGTGTAATAGAGACGCAGTGCTCGAAAGATGCTATATTATGATAGCATATGTAATTATAAAGTAATATTTTCATAAACTGTAGTGGCCTTTTTATACTTGTGCCTTCAAGTATTGGGAACACCTCCTGTGCCGCCGTTTTAAGATATATATATATACAAAATCTGAAAGATGGCAGTCGTTGGCTTCAGCCCCCACGCACATAGTGCGGGGGTGCTCGCAGAAGACGCATTTTCACAGTTAACCCAACGTCTTGGTCCTACAAAGGAGGTGATAGCGCAGCGGGCCAGGCAACCGGACTATAATGCTTTAACACTTTCACTTAGCCATAGGAGCTTAACAGTGGGACTATTTAGGTAGCCTCTTGGTGGCGACTGCGCTCGCCCGAGTTCGGGGCGCGTATGTGCCTGACTGGGAAGCGGCCCTTCGTTCAAGCGGAGGAATCCGATAGATTCCGATAGGTCATCGAGTGGCTGACCAGTCTCACGCTACATCATGACAGTCAGTTTTCAGCTTTCTCTACTGAGGTGCTCGCCCGGCCGAACCGGGGCACAATCGCAGTAGTTCTCCTGGTGCTACCTTAGCCGATAGAGCGGAACGTAAGGTAGCCGAACTCAGGAGCCGGGCAACCCAACATTTGACCAAAGACATGATTCGGAGCTGATGCATATAATGCCAAAACTCGCGACGCCGAACACTCCCTAAGGTGTTCGGTCTTTATGAGTGCGGGCGAAACAGCACTCTTTATTAGAAAAGCCCCTAGTGTCCAGGTACGTGCAAAAATTCTGACGTGGCCACATGCCAAGACGACAGCCTCCTCCTTTGGTTATATCAGAAAAAAACCAGGGGATGCGTATCAACAAGAGACAGTAAAAAAGGTTTACGTGGGGTCTTAATCTAAATAGAATCCTTTAGGACGGGTCCCTGCTGCACGTCTGCGCCTGTGTCTCCGTTGTGTCGTATCCTGGACAGGCGCCGCACGACGTTCATCTGTAAAAGAGAGGAACTGAGTTGAAAACAGGTCATGCCGAACAAAAGTTGAAAATAAACAAAGTATAAAGTAAATTATATAAAATTGAGCTTTATTGTCTCTTATTGTATATGCATGGAGCCCCTAGTGGGGGTATATGGGCACTAAGCCTGTATCAATGATGATTTTGTCTCGAACTCGTCCATCCGCGTTCGTGGTCTTTAATGACCTATTTCGAGGTTTTTTGGCCGGTGAGGCCATTTTATTGTGGGGCTGTCAAAGCGGCCGCACAGTCGTCCGCTTGGGGAGGCGGACTTTAGTGCTTCCCATTCAAAGAGATGATGCCTCGTGGACCGGGCATCTTAAGCGTGAGAGATGCATAATGCGGTATTGCGTTAAAGCGGGCGAAAGCTTCGCGTCCCAGTAGTGCTTGATAGCAACTTGAGAATGGGACAATATGGAAGGTCAGCTTTTCACGGCGGAAGTTATCGGCAGAGCCGAATATAACTTCGAGCCGGAGAAAACCCATACAATGGGTGTCCGGACCAGGTGTTACCCCTTGAAAGGAGGTTTTGCTGCGGCGGATTCTTGCTGGGTTTATCCCCATGTGATGGATTGTATCTTGATATATCAGGTTTAGTCCACTGCCGCCATCCATAAGGACGTTTGAAAACCGGAGTCCGCCAATTACTGGATTGAGTATCAAGGCAGTCCAGCCTGCATTCTTGATATTTCTAGAATAATCTAGCTGATCGAAGATGATTGGTTTTGACAACCAGTGGCGGGACCCTTTGGGGATAGGCCATGTGGTGCGTACCTTTGTGGGCGCCGCACGTTTTGTTATGTGAAGTAAGTTCACTGTTCTTACTTCTTGTGGGAAGTTCTTTTGTTTCCTGGTGCTCTACTTTTGGGGTTCGTCCTCGTCTTCGCTTGGTGTGTCGAGCCCCTTGTGTTCGGCATTGAGTCTGCCGGATTATTTGAAAACCCAACAGTCTCTGTGGGTATGGTTAGCAGGCTTCCGGGGAGTACTGTGTATCTGACATATCTTGTCTAGGATTTTATTTAGGTTGGATGGATCGTCCCTGTTATCCTGGGGGACGATTTTGCCTGATTTTATCGTGAGCCTTTGAATCCGGCATTGACTGCCGTGCTCTTCGGACTTTTTTCCTTGGTCCGGCGACGGTCCTTGTTGCGTCGCGGTTTTCCATTTCCATCCCTAGTTTCGGATGTACTTGGGTCGCTGGGGCTGCACCTTGCCAACCAGCTGTCCTCTCCTGCACAAAAACGGGTCATCAGGCTTGTTAGGGCGGCCATTGTTCTTGGCTTTTCTTGGCCGAGGTGTCTGGCGAGCCATTCGTCTCGGACGTTATGCCTGAAAGCTGCTAAGGCTTCGGCGTCCGGACAGTCGACTATCTGATTCTTTTTAGTGAGGAATCTATTACAGAACTGCCGAGCTGATTCTCCGGGTTGTTGAGTTATGTGACTAAGATTGTCTGCATCCGGAGGGCGGACATAGGTCCCTTGAAAGTTTGCTCGGAAAGCATCCTCGAGCTCTTCCCAGCTTCCAATTGTGTTTTTAGGAAGGCTTTTAAGCCAATGTCGGGCTGGCCCTTTAAGCTTAAGGGGTAAATATTTTATGGCGTGGAGGTCATCTCCTCTAGCCATGTGTATGTGGAGGATATAATCCTCGATCCAGACTCCAGGGTCTGTTGTTCCATCATATGCCTCTATGTTTACGGGTTTGAATCCCTCTAGAAATTCATAGTCCAGGACCTCATCGGTGAAACATAGGGGGTGTGCGGCGCCCCTGTATTTGGGTGTGCCGGATTCTGATGATGGCTTTATTGCATTGCTTACGAGAGCTTGCTTTCTTGGCCCATAAATGGACCTAACTAGGCCATGATGCGAATCCTTAAGTGGGTCGCATGCCGATTTAGGTGCGGCGCCGCTTGCCGCTTTATGGGGTCATCTATCCGACCGTGTGGCTTTCTCATTTTTTGAATGCGAGGGCTCTAGGGCCTCTTCGTCGAATTCAGGCAGTAGCTTTCTTCTCGGATAGCTTTGAGTGCGGCAACTATTGCCGTATTTATCTGCGGTATTGATTACTTTGCTCCATCTAATCCGGAGTGCATCTTCCGCTGTTTTTACCTTCCGCTTCTGCTTTTTTAGGCTGCGTGCAGTTACAACGAGCCTCTCGTGGAGATTCTTCTGCTCCATAGGTTTATCCGGCGTGAGATCTTCCGGAATGCCGTTTTCGCCGGAGGAGGGATGTTCGGTTTTTCTATCCGTGTTGCCCTGTTCAGACGGTTGCTCTAAGGCCTGCTCGTCGTCTACCGGCTCGTCCTGCTCTATGGCTGGGTTTTTACCGAGGCGGGGTTTGGGTCGGCGTTTATGCCGACGCTTTGATTGCTTTTCGGGGGGTCGATCTCCCGTTCCATCCCCTTTTTCCTCATTGTCGCTTCCTTTAGGGGTATCCACCATGTACACATCGTGAGATGAGGTGGCTGTCCAATGCCCTATGGGCGTTGGTTCGTCTGTATCTCCTGCATCGTCATCCATGTTGTCAATGTCTCCGGAGTCGAAGTTGAGCACGTCATTTAAATTGTCGACAGTGGCTACCAAGTGGGTGGTGGGTGGGCTTTCAATTTCTTCATCGTCCGTATCCCATCCTCGCTGACCGCAGTTCGGCCAGGGCTCTCCTGATAAAGAGAGAGACTTGAGAGAATTCAGGATATCGCCAAAAGGCGAGCGCTGAAAGATGTCTGCGGCGGTGAACTCCATTATCGGCGCCCAATCGAATTCGATTGGTAGGGGCGCGGGGGGTTCGGAGTCCGGGAAGGAGTCCGGATCCTCGGAGTCACGGGTCGTGCAGAGTGCGGGGCTAGCGTTCAGCTCGATCGCTTTCGGGATCGCAGCCCCGAGGTGATGTCCAACCGCTCACCCTCGATTAGCGCAATAGGCTCCGAGTTAGGGGTCGGAACCGATGCGTGTGCGGCCTCCAGGACACTGTCCGGAGGCAGAGCTAGATCATGCCCCTCGAGATAGTGCGGCGCGCTTGGCCGTGGCTCGAACCCGTCGAAGATCAAGTCTCCGCGGATGTCAGCCGTGTAGTTTAAGCTTCCAAACCTGACTTGATGGCCAGGGGCATAGCTTTCGATCTGCTCCAGGTGGCCGAGTGAATTGGCCCGCAGAGCGAAGCCGCCGAAGACGAAGATCTGTCCGGGGAGAAAAGTCTCACCCTGGACCGCATCGTTGTTGATGATCAAAGGAGCCATCGGGCCTAAAGGCGACGACACAGAGGAACTCTCAATAAAAGCACCAATGTCGGTGTCAAAACTGGCGGATCTCGGGTAGGGGGTCCCGAACTGTGCGTCTAGGCCGGATGGTAACAGGAGGCAGGGAACACGATGTTTTACCCAGGTTCGGGCCCTCTTGATGGAGGTAAAACCCTACGTCCTGCTTGATTAATATTGATGATATGGGTAGTACAAGAGTAGATCTACCACGAGATCAAGGAGGCTAAACCCTAGAAGCTAGCCTATGGTATGATTGTTGTGTATGGAGTTGATTGCCTACGGACTACAACCCTCCAGTTTATATAGACACCGGATAGGGTTAGGGTTACATAGAGTCGGTTATAATGGTAGGAGATCTTGAATATCCGCATCGCCAAGCTTGCCTTCCACGCCAAGGAAAGTCCCATCCGGACACGGGACGAAGTCTTCAATCTTGTATCTTCATAATCCAGGAGTCTGGCTGAAGGTATAGTCCGGCTACCCGAACACCCCCTAATCTAGGACTCCCTCAATGGTCTTGATAGCCGGATTACCAAGGTAAGGCTTGATAGCCAAATTACCAAGGTAACAGAGACTCATGTAAGGGAAAGATAGAAGCACCGCTTTAGCAAGGATGTTGGTTTATTATATCAATCATAATATATACATTGTTTAAATATCTACATACGGAGAGCCTATGGCTCACGTGTAATATGGCCTAAGCTGAGCAATATTCCAGGGCCGGCAGGTCTCCTCCTCCGACGTGCGTGAGTCCTTGTGGTCTCGAACATCGATAAGGTAATATGACCCATTGTTTAGATTCTTGCTGACCACAAAGGGTCCTTCCCAAGGTGGGGATAACTTGTGCATATCAGTCTGATCCTGGATGAGCCGGAGCACCAGATCACCTTCTTGAAAAGTTCTGGTTTTAACCCGGCGGCTGTGGTAGCAGCAGGTCTTGCTGGTAAATCACCGAATGAGCCGTTGTAATGTCACGCTGTTCATCCAACAGGTCAAGTGCTTCCTGACATGCTTTTTGATTGTCAGCTTCAACATAAGCCTCCACATGGGGCGAGTCATGACGGATGTCACTAGGGAGAACTGCCTCTGCTCCATAAACCATGAAAAAGGGCGTATAACCCGTAGACTTGTTGGGGTGGTATTAATGCTCCATAACACGGAAGGTAACTCCTCGACCCAACAACCCGGCGTCCTCTGCAAAGGAACCATAAGTCGGGGTTTGATACCTCTTAAGATCTCTTGATTGGCTCTCTCAGCTTGACCATTAGACTGGGGGTGAGCCACTGACGATATATCAAGCCGGATATGCTCACATTGACAAAAATCTTCCATAGCTCCCTTTGAAAGATTAGTACCATTGTCAGTTATAATGCTATGTGGAAAGCCAAAGCGGAAGATCACCTTCTTCATGAATTGAACCGCCGTCACTGCATCACATTTGCTCACTGGCTCGGCCTCTACCCATTTAATAAACTTGTCAACTGCCACCAAGAGGTGGATCTTCTTATCCTTGGATCTTTTAAAGGGCCCCACCATATCAAGCCCCCAGACTGCAAATGCCCAAGTAATTGGAATCATCCTTAACTCCTGAGCTGGAACATGAGCTCGACGTGCAAATTTCTGACAACCATAACACCTTCTGACCAAGTCCACAGCATCAGCATGAGCCGTCAGCCAATAAAAACCATGACGAAAAGCTTTGGCTACCAGAGATTTCGAACCGGCATGATGACCACAGTCCCCTTCATGGATCTCATGGAGGATCTCACAGCCTTCTTCCAGAGACACACAACACTGAAACGCCCCTGTAACACTGCAATGATGCAACTCTCCGTTGACAATAGTCATTGACTTGGACCGCCGGATTAACCTCATCCTCAGGTAACTCGCCCCGGGTCATATACGCCAAATAGGGAACCGTCCAATCTAGGATAACATGAAGAGCCACCACCAATTGAGCCTCCGGGTCAGGAATAGCCAAATCCTCCTCTGTGGGTAACTTGACCGACGGGTTATGAAGGAAATCAAGAAAAATGTTGGGCGGCACCGGTTTACGTTGAGAACCCAGTAGGCTTAAAGCGTCTGCCGCTTCATTCTTCCTCCGGTCCACATGCTCAACCTGGTAACCCTTGAAATGGCTAGCGATAATATCCACCTCCCGTCGATAAGCTACCATGAGTGGATCCTTAGAGTCCCAACTACCTGATACTTGTTGAGCTACCAAATCTAAGTCCCCAAAGCACCTAACCCGGCTCAAGTTCATCTCCTTAGCCACTCGAAGACCGTGGAGTAAAGCCTCATATTCAGCTACATTGTTAGTGCAAGGAAACATTAAGTGGAGGACATAACAAAATTTATCACCTCGAGGGGAAGCTAGCACAACTCCAGCCCCCGAGCCCTCCAATTGCCTGGACCCATCAAAGTGAAGAGTCCAATATGTTTTATCCGGCTTTTCCTCTGGTGTCTGCAATTCTATCCAACCATTGATGAAATCCACAAGTGCCTGGGACTTGATTGTCGTTCGAGGCATATACTTTAATCCGTGAGGTCCAAGCTCAATGGCCCACTTGGCAACCCGGCCAGTTGCCTCCCTATTTTGAATTATATCACCCAAAGGAGCAGAGCTAACCACAGTGATGGGGTGACCTTGAAAATACTGTTTAAGCTTCCGACTTGCCATAAAAACTCCATACACCAGCTTCTGCCAATGTGGGTATCTCTGCTTGGACTCAATGAGTACCTCACTGATATAATAAACCGGCCGTTAAACCGGATATTCTTTGCCTGCCTCCTTCTTCTCTACCACAATAGCCACACTGACAGCTCGGGAATTAGCAACCACATATAACAGCAATGGCTCTTTATTAATGGGAGCACCAAGGTCAGGAGGCTCGGCTAACTGTTTCTTCAAGTCCTCAAACGCCGCATCAGCCGCATCACTCCAGACAAAATTATCTGTCTTTTTCATCATCTGATACAGAGGGATAGCTTTCTCCCCCAATCGGCTGATAAATCGGCTCAATGCTGCAATACGACCCACCAGACGTTGAACATCATTGATGCACACCAGTTTAGCTATAGAAGTAATTGCCTTGATTTTTTCTGGGTTAGCCTCAATACCCATGTTAGACACCAGAAAACCCAAGAGCTTGCCTGCCGGTATACCAAAAACACACTTAGACGGATTAAGCATCATCTTATAGACCCGGAGATTATCAAAAGTTTCCTTTAAGTCATCTATTAATGTCTCCTCCTTTCTGGACTTCACCACAATATGATCCACGTAAGCATGAACATTGCGCCCAATCTGATTATGAAGACAATTCTATACACAGCGCTGATAAGTCGCATGGGCACTCTTGAGCCCAAAAGGCATAGATACATACCAGAAGGCTCCAAAGGGAGTTATAAAAGTTGTCTTCTCCTGGTCCTTAACTGCCATTTTGATCTGATGATAACTAGAATAAGCATCCAGAAAGCTCAAACGCTCACAACCCGCCATAGCATCAATGATTTGATCAATACGAGGGAGAGCAAAGGGATCAGCTGGACAAGCCTTGTTCAAATATGTGTAGTCCACACACATACGCCAAGTGTCGTTCTTCTTAAGTACTAGCACTGGGTTAGCTAACCACACAGGGTGAAAAACCTCCACAATAAACCCTATTGCCAAGAGCCGGGCTACCTCCTCACCAATAGCCTTACGCCTTTCTTCATTAAAGCGGCGAAGAAACTGCCTGACCGGTTTAAACTCAGGATCAATATTAAGAGTGTGCTCAGCGAATTCCCTCGGTACACCTGGCATGTCAGAAGGTTTCCATGCAAAGATGTCCCGGTTCTCACGGATGAACTCGATGAGCACGCTTTCCTATTTCGGATCCAGATTAGCACTGATGCTAAACTACTTGGATGAATTGCCAGGAACAAAATCAACTAACTTGGTTTCCTCGGCCGATTTAAACTTCAATGCCGGATCATGCTCTGTAGTTGGCTTTTTCAAAGAAGTCATATCCGCCGGATCAACATTGTCCTTATAAAATTTCAACTCCTCTGTTGCGCAAACCGACTCAGCATAAGCCGCATCACCTTCCTCACATTCCAAGGCTATCTTTCGGCTCCCGTGTACCATGATGGTCCCCTTATGACCTGGCATCTTGGGCTGCAGATAAACATAGCAGGGTCTTGCCATGAACTTAGCATAAGCCGGCCGTCCAAATAGAGTGTGATAAGGGCTTTTGATTTTCACCACCTCAAAGGTCAATGTCTCTGATTGACAGTCATACTCATCTCCAAATGCAACTTCCAGAGCTATCTTACCAACTGGATATGCTGACTTACCAGGCACCACACCATGGAAAACAGTGTTTTTCTATTTAAGATTTTTATCCATCAACCCCATACGGCGGAAGGTTTCATAATAGAGGATATTGATGTCGCTCCCTCCATCCATGAGCACCTTGGTGAACTTATACCCACCAACCTGAGGTGCAACCACCAGCGCCAGATGACCCGAATTATCAACCCGGGGCGAATGATCCTCTCGACTCCACACAATGGGCTGCTCAGACCAGCGCAAGTAATGGGGTACTGCTGGTTCAACGGAGTTTACTGCCCTTTTATGAAGCTTCTGATCCCGCTTACACAAGCTTGTAGTGAAGACGTGGTATTGCCCGCTATTCAGTTGTTTCGGGTTACTCTGATATCCAGACTGCTACTGCTGATTCCCCTAACCGGACTGTTGATGATAGCCCCCCTGATTGCCCTGACTGCCTTGATGACCTTGATGACCTCGATGACCTTGAAATCTAGAGCCTGAACCGCCTCCACCGTAACCCGGCACCTGTGAACCGGATCCTGGACCACCTCCCGGTCCATGGTTACCTTGAAAAAGATTTGAATTCTTGAACTCCTTCATGATATAACAATCCTTCTAGAGATGAGTAGACGGTCTCTGACGTGTACCATGCTTCGGACAGGGCTGATTCAATAGATGCTCAAGATTCATGCCTGATCCTCCAGTTTGCGGGGGCGGTCTACCCTTACGGCCCTGGCCATCATTCTGTGAATTGGTATTTGCCACAAAGTCCAGGTTGTTATCAGCCTTGCGCTTACCATTACCTCCTTGATTCGCCGCTAGGTTATGTTGCTGCCCTTTGGTGCCGCTGCTCTTCTTTCCCTTTACCGGTTTGTCATCATCAGATTCGGGGTCCTTGGTACTGTCAGAGTCAGCGTACTTAACCAGAGCTGCCATAAGTGTCCCCATGTCATTGCAATGACGTTTGAGCCGCCCTAATTTATGCTTGAGGGGCGTAAAACGGCAATTTTTCTCCAACGTCAGGACTGCTGAATCGGCATTGATCTGGTCTGAAGAATGCAATATCATTGAAACCCGGCGCACCCAATGGGTAGTTGATTCACCTTCTTCCTGCACACAGGAGGCCAAATCCACAATCGACATGGACTGCTTGCACGTGTCCTTGAAATTCTGGATAAACCGGGCTTTTAACTCGGCCCATGACCCAATGGAGTTAGCTGGTAGTCCCTTCAACCATGTACGAGCCGTTCCTTCTAACATCATGGTAAAATACTTAGCACATGCAGCCTCGTCAACATCCAACAACTCCATTGCCATCTCATAACTCTTGACCCACGCCTCTAGAGGTAAATCGGCCGTATAATTGGGTACCTTATGGGGGCCCTTAAAATCCTTGAGCAACCGTACGTTCCGCAAAGTCGGGGCCAAACACAGCACACCCAGAGATCTGAAAGTTACTCCTGTTTCAATCGGAGTCGTTGGATGAAACGGAGAAGGTTGAAAGTCCGCGTACTGCGCTGCTAACTCGACCTCTCGATGTGCTCCACCTTGGAACCCCATGTTCTGAACATCGGCATCACCGCCCGCCGGGTTATGACCACGAGGCGGATTACGATTCCGTGCACTGCTTGAAACGGCTAGTTCATCGATATGTCTGCTGTAACTCCGGCTTGGGTGAGGGGTGGAATGAATCCTCTCACAGCTGAACGAATAAGCCTGTTGCTGAGCCAATGCTGTTTGAAGGAGCTCTCTAACCCGTCGTGTCTCAACTGCTACTGGGACTCTCCTTGAACTGGGAGAGCCGCCAATCGTGAAGCGACAGCGACCATGTTGTCCAAGGGGTTAGAATAATGTCACGGCGGTGCTGGCACATGCTACAGCGTTATCACACACTGCGGCTGGTTGTTATCCTGTCGAGGTGGGTTTGTCATGCGCGGTTGAACCGGTGGCCCTGTCCCTGGTACTTCAGTCCGGTTTATTACTGGCTGGTTACTGGTCCCTGCTCAGGGCGTGTTGAAGAGGTTTCTCGCTTCATAAACCAAAGGTAGACGGGAATGATGCCTTCTCCTCATGATATCATTTGACGTGTTCTGATCTAGCATAAGCCGATAAGATTCCGCCTGAACCCGTTGTTCCTGAGCATCCAAAGCGGACCGCTCCTCAGCCATCCTGGTGTTTTCCGCATTTAGCTCTTCCTTGGCCTGCGCTATCTCATCATGCAATTTTGCAATCGCCGCATTATGCCGATCCTGATCAGCCGGGTTAACCACCGTAGTCACCAACATGGTTAATTTGTCCACCAAGTCCGTCAAAACTTGGGCCGGTGGGCGCACAGGGCCTCCTGCCCCGGCAGCCGTTGCCGCCGCTGATCCGGGAATCAATTCTGCTGCCATTGATGACTGTAGCACGGGCTGCGTACCGGCCATGAAAATTGCAACCCGGTTCGGCGGTTCAAGGGGGTCCGGAATACTATCGCCATCGAAACAGCCCCCAAACCGGCCATCTTGTAACTGGTACATTGACTCGGTCTCTCCGGTGGATGATTTGTCATCTGAATAGATAACCGTCTCACTGTTAGACACTGGTTCAGACTCTGCACTGTTGATGAATCCCAGAAAAGCACGCTTCATGGCGGGCTATACTCGAGCGGGTCTCGCACGCTGAGCCGTCTCGATGATGCCGGTGTAGATGTCCGGCTCAGGGCCCGATTCGCCCATCTTGCCAATGAAGACGTGAATTCCTCCGAAGGGGACCTGGTACCCGTACTCAATAGAGCCGGCCTCGGGGCCCCAGCCAGCATCGTCGATGTAGAGCTTGTCGCGACGACTCTTAGTCATCCGGCCCACAGCGTATCCCTTGAGCCCTTCGAAACTGCCCTTTAAGAACTCGAAACCATTGTGGGATAGCCCCACGGTGGGCGCCAACTATCGTGGTTTTGTCACGGAAGATGTCCTAGTGTGAGGACTTAGTCGTGGAGCCATCGCAACGTAGTTAGCTTAAAGGGGTTAAAGCGGGACGAAGGACGCAAGGAGTTTATACTGGTTTGGCCCCTTGCGGTGAAGGTAAAGCCTAATCCATTTGTAATGGAATTGCGAGGGTTTCGATGACCAGGGAGCGAATCCTCTTTGCCTGGCTCTCAATCTTTTGTTTCCTGTCCCTAAACCGCCGTCGGGTCGTCCCTTTATATACACCGGTTGACACCCGGCGGTTTACAGAATCCCGGCCGGCTCATAAACGTGTCTGGCTCGGTTTCTACCCTTTCTTATCTTACAATACAAGTTATACATCTTATGGCAGTTTACATCTACGGTCCCTAATCCGCCTTCGGGCCTTGGGCCTTCTTGTTAAACCTCCTTCGTAAAGTGCCTTGCCTTCGTGGGCTTTAATAGGAATAGCTTACCATAAGTATAATTCGGCCCCTCCTGGGCGATTTATACTTAATAGTTATATCCCCAACAGTATAAGAAGTTTCCTTGGTCATGCTGGTTTCTATTGGAGGTTTATTAAAGACTTCTCTAAAATTTCTAGGCCTCTCACTAATCTCTTGCAAAAAGATGTTCCTTTTGTTTTTGATGATGATTGTGTAGAAGCATTTGAAATACTTAAGAAAGCCTTGATTTCTGCACATTTTGTTCAACCACCTGATTGAAATTATGTGTGATGCTAGTGATTATGGTGTTGGTGCTGTTCTAGGGCAAAGAGTTGATAAGAAATTAAATGTTATGCATTATGCTAGTAAGACTCTAGACAGTGCCCAGAGAAATTATGCTACTACTGAAAAAGAATTTTTAGCAGTTGTATTCGCTTGTGATAAGTTCAGATCTTATATTGTTGAATCCAAAGTAACTATTCACACTAATCATGTTGCTATTAAATATCTTATGGAAAAGAAAGATGCTAAACCTAGACTTATAAATGGGTTCTCTTGTTAGAAGAATTTGATTTGCATATTATTGATAGAAAGGGAGCTGAGAACCCTGTTGCAGACAACTTGTCTAGGTTAGAAAATGTTCTTGATGACCCACTGCCTATTGATGATAGCTTTCCTGGTGAGCAATTAGTTGTCATAAATCCTTCTCGTAATACTCCATGGTATGCTGATTATGCTAATTACATTGTTGTTAAATTTATACCACCTATTTTCACATACCAACAAAAGAAAAAGTTTTTCTATGATTTAAGACATTACTTTTGGGATGACCCACACCTTTATAAAGGAGTAGATGGTGTTATTAGACGTTGTGTACCTGAGTATGAACAGGAACAGATCCTATGCAAGTGTCACTCCAAGGCTTACGGAGGACACCATGCTGGAGATAGAACTGCACACAAGGTCTTACAATCTGGTTTTTATTGGCATACTCTCTTCAAGGATGCTCGCAAGTTTGTCTTGTGAAGAATGACAGAGAATTGACAATATTAGTAGACGTCAGGAAATGCCTATGAATTATTCACTTGTTATTGAACCATTTGATGTTTGGGGCTTTGATTATATGGGACCTTTTCCTTCCTCTAATGGGTATACACATATTTTAGTTGATGTTGATTACGTTACTAAGTGGGTAGAAGCTATTCCAACTAGTAGTGTCCGGCTCTGCAAAATAAGTTTCCACGTATTGCCACAGAGAGAATAATATTAACACAAATCTAATATGCCGATGTATTCCGCAGCGTGACATCACACTACGGCCAAGCCTTTATTCAAATCATTTTCACTTTTCCACCTCAGCGTGTCTTGCGAGGCGGTTTCCTTGGCACGTCTTGTCAAAGTAGAGATCGTGTCCCCCATTTACGGGATTCTCATCAATACGGACGTGGGTAACCCAACCGCGCCATTTATCACGACGCTTGGGAGGCAAGCGAGTTTTACTAGGCTGGTGGGGATGCATAGTCGCATCCGCCCATATAAGGGGATAAGGATCCACCTTTTTACCTACGCCTTCTTCCTCCTTTGCCTATCCATCTTCTGCGCACTCGAGCTCCAGCGCCCAAGCCCGCACTTCCTACCTCAACCTTCTCCAACAATGTCCGGAGCGGGAGGCAAGTGGATGGTCTCCTCCGTCACGGAGGGCCATGTCAAAAAGCTAAGGAAGGCCGGATACCTGTCCAAAGACATCGTGCACCGGCTTCCTGAGGAGGGGCAGCTTCTCCCCACCCCAAGGCCCCATGAGAGGGTAGTATTTCTTCCCCGCTTCCTCCGCGGACTGGGTTTTCCTCTCCACCCATTTGTCCGCGGGCTCATGTTCTACTATGGCCTAGATTTCCACGATCTGGCCCCGAATTTCATCCTCAATATCTCGGCGTTTATCGTCGTGTGCGAGGCTTTCCTCTGCATCCGCCCCCATTTCGGCCTTTGGCTTAAGACCATCAACGTCAAGCCAAAGGTGGTGCGCGGCAACCAGGCGGAGTGCGGAGGTGCCATGGCGGGCAAAATAGCCAACGTCCTATGGCTGGAGGGCTCCTTTGTGGAGACCTTGAAGGGGTGGCAGTCGGGGTGGTTTTATATCACCGAGCCACGCAATCCGAAGTGGATCGCAGCCCCTGAATTCTGATCCAGACCCCCTACGCGGCTCACATCCTGGAAGGAGACGGGCTTGTCGTGGGGCGACGAAGAAGAGGTGACCAGACTGCAAAAATGCATCCAGTCCCTGGTGGACAAGCAACTCAAGCTTGTCAACGTAGTCCAGGTCATGCTCGTCCGCCGGATCCTTCTGTGTCAAGAAAGGGACTTCAATTTGTGGGAGTTCAACCCGGCGCAGCATCGAACTCTGAGCAGGCTCTTCGACACGACGTACGAAGATGTCTGAAGGGGGCTAACCAAAGGCGCCGAGGCTCCCACATCCGCCTCCGAAGACCGCGGATTCAGCTCGCAGCGTCCTGCTGGCGAGGTAAAATATTTTCATCTTTTACCGGATGTTAAGTTTTCTTCATAGTTTGACTCTATGCGGGATCTAAACTCCCTCACCTTTGACAGGATTGGCAGGTGAAGTCAGGACTGATTAACTGTCCGGCTCCCTTGCCCGAAGACCCAGCCCCTGCTCTCCTAGTGAAGCTGCTGGTTCCGGCACCTTACGTGGTGCCGGAGAAGAAGGCCATGGGGACTCGAAAGAGTTCCCGGCATATGGTGGTGTCGGACTCGTCGTCCGATGAGTCCGAGACGCACTCCTCCCGTGAAGACGAGGAGGAGGAAGAAGAGACCTCTCCCCCTCCAGCGGGGGGAGGAAAGAAGAGGAAGGCCGCCCAGTAGGGGAGGCTGAAGGGTCCAAGAAGAGGAAAACCCCTCCGCCGGACTACGCCCCCGACGCCGACGAGGACGAAGAGGAGTGGCCGGACAGGGCCAAGCGTCCGGCGAAATCATAAGTGTTTGGATACCAGAGTAACTCATGATATTCCTTTTGTTGCGCAGCTTTCCCTAATGTCGAATATAATCATGCAGCCCGCCCAAGGACGGGCTCGACGAGTCGTTAAGCGGCTCCCTGGATTCATCGGACGTGAATTCAGTTCCGCCCGCTGCCTTCCCCTGTGCTGTGGATGACGCCGAAGTGGCGTCGCGACAAGCTCCGGGGCAAGAGGAGGTGGTCCAGGAGGAAACGCGAGGCGACCTCCCGGACTCTAGGAGTAAAGGGGACCAGACCCCCCAGGGCTCCAAGTCCGGCTTTAAGCCGGACACCGCGCCGGAATCAACAACGGTTCCGGACCGCGGCAGGCGAACTCCTGCCAAGAGGAGCAAGCCTATTGAGCCGGCGTCCTCCGTCCAACCGGAGGCGCCGGACAATCTGCTGGAGGTGCTTAAGGGCGCCTCCATCGACGAGGAGCACCGTACCATCATGAGTACGGTGGTCCAGAAGGTTCGGTCCGCCAAAAGCGGACTGACTGAAGCTTGTGCTAGCCTTCTAACAGGCTTCGAGGTAAGTAAAAAATATGTAAAAATATTACCGCATAGACAGTAGCCCCTGATGCTCTGTTTGGCGTTCGGAAAGAAAAGCTGAATAGAGGATCTATTAAATATCGCAGGAGTTTAACTAAAAAGGAGTCAATATACGTATGCAGGCTTCGCTGCTGGCCACCGCCGCACTGACTGCGGAGATGGGTGCCCTGAAGCAGGGCCTCGAGCGGACCGAGCAAGAGCTCGGCCTTGCCAAACGGCAGCTCGAGGAGAAAGAAGGTAAGAGATACCTTAAAGAAAAAAATGCCTATAAGAAGACACAATTGCAAAAAATGACAGGAGTACACTGCTTATTGTAGGGGCCACAACTGAGGTGGCGACCCTCAAGCAGGCGCTGTCTGAGGCCGAGAAGAAAGCGGCCACGGAGCGCACCGAGCGGGAGAAATTTGAGGCGCAGGTCGGCGAGGTGCAGCAAGAGCTTCAGGCTCTCATGAAAAAACATGAGAGTTTGGAGCTCGACTCGAAGACGTGAGCGTCCGAGCTTGCTGCGGCCCTTAAAACTGCCGAATCTGCCAAGGACGAAGCCTAGAAGGCCCTCCAGGAATTGGATGCGGTGAAAAACATAGCGGCGGGTAAGGCATTCTCTATGCAAAGCAGACATATAAAAGTAAACTACTTGTTACTTACCCGAATCCGGAGCTCTCCAGGGGCATTCGCAGATCTTCCCCGCAGCGTATCCGATGCCGCCGCATTCTAGCGAGCCGAGGAAGGCGGCTCGACGGAGAAGGTGTTCTGGTCTCAGTACGCTAAGGCCGGACACCCTGTGCCCTTGAGCGACCAGCTGAAGCAGCTGGTCGAGCTCCACAAGGCGGCCGAACAAGCCCTGAAGGGCTTCATAGTTCAGCTGTGGCCTGGAGAGGCCCTGCCTGGGAGCTACTTCGGACTGGTGCGGCGGCTGGTGGAGGCTTGTCCAAGGCTCGAGGTCATCAAGCGCTCCGTCTGCATCGAAGGTGCCCGTAGGGCCCTTGCCCGTGCAAAGCTGCACTGGGGTAAGCTGGACGGTGAGAAGCTTGTGAGGGACGGGCCGCCGCCAGGGAAGGAGCATCGCAAGCCTGAGAACTATTACAAGGATGTTCTGGCTGGTGCTCGCCTTATGGCAGATGAATGTACCAAGGATGTAATTTTTGAATGAACTCGCTCGTGTTATCCTGTGCGCTGAAAACTTGTTCATATGCGCTAAGCAATGCTTCTTGAATTTAAAATATTACTTTTTGTGCGGCCGTTTATCAAAAAATTGAGAGATGGCCAGTCGTCGGCTTCTGCCCCCATGCCGCTAGTGCTGGGGTGTTCGGGATAAACTTGAGCGCTCTTTTTCCCATGATTGGGTCCGTCGAGGGAGGCGCTCAGCACAACAAACAAGGCAATCGGACTATAATGCTTGAACACTCTCACTTAGCCATAGAACTCTATAATTTTAAATTTCGGCGAAGCCCCTAGTATTCGGAACACCGAGTTCGGGGCGTTATCCACGCATTGGCCGGACAAAGCCGGTTCCTCGCTCGAAGCGGCATAAGTCTTTAAGGACTCGAAAAACCTCTCGAACAGCGACCGGTCTCTCGCCTCATCATGACAGTCAGTTTTAGCTTTCTCTACTGAGGTGCTCAGCCCAGCTCAACTGGGGCACAATCGCATAGTTCTCCTAGTGCTACCTTAGCCGATATAGCGGAACGTAAGGCACCAAAACATAGGAGCCGGGCAAACCCAACTATTGACCCAAATCATGATTCGGAGCCGATGGATATAGTGCTATAAGTTCGGGGTGCTGCACTTGTGAAAGTGTACGGACTTCTCATGCCATATTGATGGGTACTGAAGCCCCTGGCGTATTTTTGTCGTACCACAGTGTATGGATGCAACATGTTATTAATAAACATATATATAAAAAAGAGGATAATGCAAAAAATAGACAAAAAGCTATGCATTGTTTATAGAAAGGCTGCTATGAAAGCGGAACGATACAAATAGTGCGATAAGCAAAAGAAATTGGACTATTTAACATGTCCTGGCCAGGGGCAGGCTGCGGAATTGTATTAAAAAACAGGTATACTGCTCGCAATAGAGACCACCTGGGAGTTCCATAATGCGGCGTGGCTTGTCTTCTTTCCTGGATCTTGCATCGTTTGTGCGGCAGTTGAATTGCCGAACGGGTCATCCGAAGTATGGAGTCCTGAGAGTAAGAGAAAAAAGAAAAAAAAGGAATCCGGCAGCCCCTGGTGCGGTTTAAGCCGTATTTCGGGCGTGCCGTGATAGTGCCCCTTCCCCTATGCCCATGGTATTTCAAGAGCGTAGTTATGTACGCGAAGCACTGGTTTTGCTATATCGCGAGGGCTAGGGTTGGGGCCGCATTGCTACGCTAGCTCAGAACGTGCCAGGCGATCTTGTTGTAGGGTACTCCGGGCGCGCTTGACAGTGTCCGGCTTTTTGAAGACCGAACTGGAGAACTGACTAGAGAGGTTGCTTTGTACTTCTGCTGCGAGCGCTGCCATGTGCTCCTCCGTTCGGAGGGAGCGTTCAGTGTTCCCATTGACCGTGATTACTCCTCTAGGGCCTGGCATCTTGAGCTTGAGGTATGCATAGTGCGGTACCGCGTTGAATTTTGCGAATGCGGTTCGCCCGAGCAGTGCGTGATAGCCACTACGGAACGGGACTATGTCGAAGATTAACTCCTCGCTTCGGAAGTTATCCAGAGATCCGAAGACCACTTCCAGTGTGACTGGGCCTGTACAGTTGGCTTCTACACCTGGTATGACGCCTTTAAAGGTCGTTTTGGTGGGCTTGATCCTCGAGGGATCTATGCCCATTTTTCGCACTGTATCCTGGTAAAGCAGGTTCAGGCTGCTGCCGCCGTCCATGAGGACTCTTGTGAGATGAAATCCATCAATGATTGGGTCTAGAACCAATGCGGCGAAGCCGCCATGACGGATGCTAGTGGGGTGGTCCCTTCGATCAAAGGTGATCGGGCAGGAGGACCATGGGTTGAACTTTGGGGCGACTGGCTCCATCGCATATACGTCCCGTAACGCACGCTTCCGCTCCCTCTTAGGGATGTGGGTTGCGTATATCATGTTCACCGTCCGCACTTGCAGGGGAAATCCCTTCTGTCCACTGTTGTTCGGCGGCCTGGGCTCCTCCTCGTTGTCGCTATGCAGCCCCTTGTCTTTGTTTTTGGCTCTTAACTTGCCTGCCTGCTTGAACACCCAACAATCCCTATTGGTGTGATTGGCTGGCTTTTCGGGGGTGCCATGTATCTGGCACAAGCGGTCGAGTATTCGGTCCAAACTGGACGGGCCCTGAGTATTTCTTTTGAATGGCTTTTTCCGTTGACCGGATTTGTAGCCTTGGAATCCAGCATTAACTGCCGCATCCTCGTTGCTGTCGCTGTTAACGTGGCGCTTTTATTTGTTCCGACGCGACCTCTCGCTTTTGTCCTTGGTATTCGAATTACCAGGGTTTTTGGTTAAATTGTTGCTGTGAGCTAGCCAGCTGTCTTCTCCCGCGCAAAAGCGGGTCATGAGTGTCGTGAGGGCTGCCATAGATTTCGGCTTTTCCTGTCCCAGGTGCCGGGAAAGCCACTCGTCACGGATATTATGCTTGAAGGCCGCTAAGGCCTCTGCGTCCGGACAGTCGACTATATGGTTTTTCTTTGTTAGGAACCGTGTCCAGAATTGCCTGGCCGATTCCTCTGGCTGCTGAATTATGTGGCTTAGGTCATCGGCGTCCGGTGGTCGCACATAAGTGCCCTGAAAGTTATCAAGGAATGCGGCTTCCAGGTCCTCCCAAGAACCGATTGAGTCTGCTGGCAAGCTGTTAAGCCAATGCCGGGCCGGTCCCTTAAGTTTGAGTGGGAGGTATTTGATGGCGTGTAGATCATCACCGCGGGCCATGTGGATATGAAGGAGATAATCCTCGATCCATAACGCAGGATCTGTTGTGCCATCGTACGATTCGATGTTTACGGGTTTGAAGCCCTCAGGGATTTTATGATCCATTACTTCATCTGTGAAGCATAGTGGGTGTGCGGCGCCTCTGTATTGGGCTATATCACGAGGCAGCTCGAAGGAGCTTTGTCTGTTGAGTTCGGCCCGGCCGGATTTATTGCATCCGGGGTGACGATCACCGTCACGTGCCGTGGGGAGCCTGCGCGATCCGTAGATCGATCTTGTTTGCCTTGCCTTGTCCTCCAGTATGTCGCGCAGGTCGGGCGCATTTTCCCGTGCCTTACTATGCTTGACGCGGCGTCGGGGCATGGCTTGAGTGGAGGGCCAAGAGGCCTCTCTGTCGCGGCCATGAGGTGGCCGGTCGGCCATGTCATGCGCTGGTGATGTAGGTGCTTCCTCCTCTAGTCGGGGTAGCAGCCTGCGCTTTGGGTAACTCTTGGAGGGGCGTTCGAGTTCATACTCTTCGGCCGCAAGGACTTCAGTCCATCTGTCAGCTAGCAAATCCTGACCAACTCTAAGCTGTTGCTGCTTTTTCTTGAGGCTGCTTGCCGTGGCCATAAGCCTGCGTTTAAAACGCTCTTGTTCGGCGAGATCCTCTGGCACGACGAACTCGTCGTCGCTGAGGCTTGCCTCGTCTTCGGAGGGAGGCGTATAATTATTGTCCTCAACCTCTTGGTCCGCCGCCCTCTCGTGAGGGCTGGCTTCTCTGTCCTCCTGTGCTGAATCTTGCTGGAGGGGGTGCTCTTCGGGGCTATCCGGAGTAGTATTATCTCCCGTGCCGGAATCACCGTTTTTGCTTTGGCGGGATTTAGAGCGGCGCCGCTGACGCTGGCGCTTGGGCTGTTTCTTAGAGTTATCGTCCCCCGCTGTTCCATCGCCATCTCCATCCTTTGGAGTGTCCACCATATATATGTCATATGACGAGGTGGCCTTCCAGCGCCCTACAGGTGCTGGTTCTTGTTCATCTCCTGCATCGTCGTCCATGCCGTCGATGTCTTCGGAGTCGAAGTCAAGCATGTCGGTTAAGTCGTCGACAGTGGCTACGAAGTGGGTGGTGGGTGGGTTTTGAATTTCTTCATCATCCGTATCCCAACCTTGCTGACCGTAGTCCGGCCAAGGCTCTCCTGATAAAGAGAGAGACTTTAGAGAATTCAGGATGTCGCCGAAGGGCGAGTGTTGAAAGATGTCCGCGGCGGCGAACTCCATTATCGGCGCCCAATCGGATTCGATAATCAGGGGCGCGGGGGGCTCGGAGTTCGGAGAGGAATCCGGCTCCTCGGAGTCACGGGCCATGCGGAGTGCGGGGCTGGAGTTCGGCTCGATCGCCTCTAAGATTGCAGCCCCTGAGGCAGCGTCCAACCGCTGATCCTCGATCGGCGCAGTAGGCTCCGAATCAATGGTCGGAACCGATGCGTGTGCGGCCTCCAAGGCACTGTTCGGCGGCAGAGCTATATCATGCCCATCGAAACAGTGCGGCGCGCCTGGCTGTGGCTCGAATCCGTCGAAGATCAAGTCCCCGCAGATGTCAGCCGTGTAGTTTAGGCTTCCAAACCTGACCTGATGGCCAGGGGCGTAGCTTTCGATCTGCTCAAGGTGGCCAAGCGAATTGGCCTGCAGTGCGAAGCTGCCGAAGACGAAGATCTGACCGGGGAGAAAAGTCTCACCCTGGACTGCATCGTTGTCGATGATCGAAGGAGCCATCGGGCCTAAAAGCGACAACACAGAGGAACTCTCAATGAAAGCACCGATGTCGGTGTCAAAACCGGCGGATCTCGGGTAGGGGGTCCCGAACTGTGCGTCTAGGCCGGATGGTAACAGGAGGCAAGGAACACGATGTTTTACCCAGGTTCGGGCCCTCTTGATGGAGGTAAAACCCTACGCCCTGCTTGATTAATATTGATGATATGGGTAGTACAAGAGTAGATCTACCACGAGATCAAGGAGGCTAAACCCTAGAAGCTAGCCTATGGTATGATTGTTGTATGATGAAGTTGTCCTATGAACTAAAACCCTCCGGTTTATATAGACACCGGAGAGGGCTGGGGTTACAAAAAGTCGGTTACAATGGTAGGAGATCTTGAATATCCGCATCGCCAAGCTTGCCTTCCACGCCAAGGAAAGTCCCATCCGGACACGGGACGAAGTCTTCAATCTTGTATCTTCATAGTCCTGGAGTCCGGCTGAAGGTATAGTCCGGCTACCCGAACACCCCCTAATCCAGGACTCACTCACCAAGCCTATGAGAATGCCAAGTTGTTTAAAGCAAAAGTTAAAAGATGGCATGACAAAAGGATACAAAAGTGTGAGATTAATATAGGTGATCATGTTTTGCTATACAAATCTCGTTTAAGATTTTTTGCAGGAAAACTTCTCTCTAAATGGGGAGGTCCTTACATTATCGAGGAGGTCTATCATTCCGGTGCCATCAAAATCAACAAAACCGAAGGCACAAATCCGAAGGTGGTAAACGGTCAAAGAATCAAACATTATATCTCATGTACTCCCATGAATGTTGAGACCAATATAATTAATACCATAACACCGGAGGAGTACATAAGGGATACTTTCTAGAACGTTTCAGACTCCAAAAAGGAATAGGTATGTGGTACGGTAAGTAAACCAACTCCAAAACTGTTCTGATGGCAATTTTTCTCCGTTTTAGAATATTTAAAAAATTAGGAAAATTAAAAGCAGTTCAAAGAGTGCACAAGGAAGCGGCAAGGCAGGAGGGTGCGCCCTACCCCCCTGGGCACACCCCTATGCTTTGTCGCCAGCTCGTGTGCCCTCCGGACTCCGTTTTCTTGCACAATACTTCTTTTGGTCGGTAAAAATTCATTATATAATCTCCCGAAGGTTTTGACCACCGTACCATGCTAAAATCCTCTATTCTTATTTCGAGTTGTTTTTCTGACAGATCTAGATTGCCATGACATCTCCAAGCGCCCCCAAGGATAAGTTTTTCGAGAAGGTCATCAACCCCTACCTTGCGGAGGTGCTACGACACCCTCAAACCATTGAGATGCGTGAGGGGGTGCTGCAAATCCGCGATGTTGAGGGGTTAAAGAAGACCGGAAGCGTGGAGATAAGGCTCGAAGCAATGGAGCAACAAGTTTTCAGGTGTCAAGGGATGGTGGAACGTGGACTCGACGCCAATCACTTGTTGATCACAGAGTTCACCAACAATCACAAGCTGGATGCCAAGAACATCGGGGAGGCCATCTTCAAACTTCATGAGAAAATCGAGCATCTCCAAGCCCAGATCTATGACCTGCAAAACCAAAACTGTGAGTATGAATACAGATTTAAGAGGATGAGTTTGGCTGCAGATTTGAGGATCCCGGAGACTCATTCATCTTTCTATGATGGTGAGCCTATGCCTTAGAAGATGGATGACAAGCCTACTACATCAACAACTCCCTCATCACCACCTCCGAAGAAAGAGACATAAATACATGGGTATGGGCACTCCCCTTGGCAACTGCCAAGCTTGGGGGAGGTGCCCTAGTATCGTATCACCATCACACCTTTACCTTTATCGTTTGTCTTACACTGGTGCAGAGACCTGCTATATACAAACGGTTTTTAACCCCTATCCATAATGGCATTTGGAACCGTCACCAAGTGAGTGTGGGTGATAGGGGGTCCTTCCAACACGACCTAGAAACCGTCAGGGATAGGCCCTCCTAGCACACAGGCTGGGGCGAAATGAGCTCGTGTGCGATCTAGCGAGGCATCGAAACCCAACCGTTTTCATTCGTATGTACATCCCACACGGTGAATCCCAAAGAAACATTTCTGTTCGTATGTATATCACACAATTTTGTGTCTGGAAACGTTTGTGCAAGGTGGCCTAACGCAAACAGTTCTCTGCCAGAAGCTGTGTGTGATTGTTAGTTGATTGAACACGCTTACTTTCTAGAAACCATGTGGTTTGTTTGAGTTCATCTCCCACGGTGTTGTCTGAGTAACCGTCTACAATAGAAAACCCCAATAAGCAGGATAATTAGCCTATTATTGATAATCCATGTAGTAATCAAATTGATATTTCTTATAAACCACACCAGATATTTCATATTCACATAACGACAACCAGGATTTCATAACCAAATTACATCAGATAGCTTCGGCACTCAGTTATGCCATTACACAACAGCACCAAGTTTCACATGCAACATCGAAAACCTTTGGAAAGTAGCATCATATACGGTAAATAGATAGATGAATCTCATCTAGGAAACTGCAGAAGCGGAAGGCAAATATTGAGTGAGGGAGTCCTGGATTAGGGGGTGTCCGGGTAGCCGGACTATACCTTCAGCCGGACTCCAGGACTATGAAGATACAAGATTGAAGACTTCGTCCCGTGTTCGGATGGGACTTTCCTTGGCGTGGAAGGCAAGCTTGGCGATGCAGATATTTGGATCTCCTACCATTGTAACCGACTTTGTGTAACACTAACCCTCTCCGGTGTCTATATAAACCGGAGGGTTTTAGTCCGTAGGACAACTTCATCATACAACAATCATACCATAGGCTAGCTTCTAGGGTTTAGCCTCCTTGATCTCGTGGTAGATCTACTCTTGTACTACCCATATCATCAATATTAATCAAGCAGGACGTAGGGTTTTACCTCCATCAAGAGGGCTCGAACCTGAGTAAAACATTGTGTTCCTTGCCTCCTGTTACCATCCGGCCTAGACGCACAGTTCGGGACCCCCTATCCGAGATCCGCCAGTTTTGACACCGACATTGGTGCTTTCATTGAGAGTTCCTCTGTGTCGTCAATCAGGAAGGATGCCTCTTCCCGTCTTTAAAGACGGCGCCGTTACTAAGGGAGCCTTGGCTGTCGGCAAAACTCTCCGGCTAGGCGGTTTTCTCATGACCGCCTGTTCGGCCGTTGCGCCGACGGTGACCTCTCGGGTCATCAAAAGCAATCTTCACGTCAGCTCGAAACTCATCGAGTAGTTAGATCCAATGGAGCTCTCTTCCGTAAATGAGCTCTTGGATCGCATCGCCGCCTTGGGGGTCACTACGGATTATGACCAGGTTGGGCTTAAACCCGATGTAAGAGAAATTAATTCTCCCCAAGTCACCCATCACGTTGCCGTGGTAGAGGCACAGTGCGGCGACTCTTCATCTATCTTAAGGACTAGCTATGTCCGGATTCCCAATCCCTCCAAGCCGGATACCCGCGGAGGGGAGGATGTAACTCAAGACCTGAACTTAGAATCAGGCAACGG
This sequence comes from Triticum urartu, assembly GCF_056163025.1. Taxonomy (NCBI): domain Eukaryota; kingdom Viridiplantae; phylum Streptophyta; class Magnoliopsida; order Poales; family Poaceae; genus Triticum; species Triticum urartu. The sequence continues at coordinate 565,984,926 of NC_141875.1, forward strand.
GCTAGATTCACTGGACAACATCCAAGAATCCAAACTTCAGAGTTAGGAAACTCCTTGGCCTCTGAGTCTTAGATTGGGTGAAGTTCCGGATTTAATTCCACCCACCCACCCGAACATAAGCGATCTATCCCAAATCAGGCAAAAGCCCGAAGAAACAGTACATCATTACTGGGCAAGGTTCCTCCTGGTTATGAACAGGATAAAGGACTGCCGCGAGGAAGACGCAATCTCAATCTTCTGCAATAATTGCACGGACAAGGGAATCCTCAACGCCACAGGTCGTCGTGATCTTACACGCTTCGCTGACTTGGCAACCATAGTACAAAAGTATTGTGCGATGGAAAGCGCCCGGAAAATCGAAACTAAATTTTGGGACAATCCGGCCCTAAATAGAAACCTCGTCCGAAATAAAAGGGTGCATCATCATCAGACACCCAGGTTAAAAACCAAAAAACCAAAACCCTCTACAGGCCATGGAACCGTACTGGAGGGATGGCTTAATGGACCCTGTAAAATTCATAGTACAGAGGACGCCACACCAACTCATAGCCTTAGAGCATGTTGGATACTCTGGCAGGTGGCCAAAAGGGGCGAAGATCTCCTAATTCCGGAGGCCGCAGAAAGCCACCTCAGGGACTCTAGTACAGTCTTAACAGTCTTCGTGACTTTCGCATCAAATAATATGCGAAAAAGAACACTCCGCAGCCTCGCCGAAGTCTATCAAGTAGCAACAATAAACCCATGGAGTGACACAGCTATTACTTTTAATGCCAGTGATGAACCTAAATTCCGAACAGCTCGAGCACCAGCCGCATTGGTACTCAGTCCTATAGTGGACGGCTTTCGCCTCACCAAGCTACTCATGGATGGAGGCAGCGGATTGAACCTCATTTATGAGGAAACCCTTCAAAAAATGGAAATGGACTGGAACCGCATTGAGCGAAGCAGCACAACCTTTAGAGGAATAATCCCCAGTCGGGAAGCGCGCTGTACAGGAAAAATCACACTAGATGTGGTGTTCGGCACGCCGGATAATTATAGGTCCGAAGAGGTCACATTCCAAGTGGCCACGTTCAGTAGCGGACACCACGCTCTGCTGGGGCGGGAAGCGTTTACAATCTTCCAAGCAATACCCCATTATGGGTACATGAAGCTCAAGATGCCCGGGCCGAACGGAATCATCACTCTCGCTAGTGATCCGGACATAGCACTCCGCGCCAAAAACAAGACAGATGCATTGGCCCTTGAGGCACTGTCCGAAGCCCTAGCGGCTGAGGAACAGACTACGCTGCGCTCCACGGTAAACAGGGACGATGTGATACTCGACAAAAGATCCAAGTCCACCTCCTTTAAACCAGCGGATGAAATAGTCAAATTCCAGGTCCATCCAACAGACCCCAATAAAACAGCTTCCATCGGGGCACAATTAAACCCCGATGTAGACGCCGCACTGCGAGAATTCCTATGGGAGAACTGGGACATTTTTGCCTAGCACCCTTCAGACATGCCAGGAATCCCACGCAGGCTGGCCGAACACAGCTTAAATATCCTAAAAGGATTCAAACATGTCAAACAAGCCCTTCGGCGTTTCTCTGAGCCCAAGAGACAGGCAATGGGAGAGGAGCTAGCCAAACTATTGGAGGCCGGATTCATCAGAGACATAAAACATCCGGACTGGCTAGCAAACTTGGTGATGGTACCAAAGAAGGACAAATCCTGGAGCCTGTGCATTGACTTCAAAGACCTTAACAAGGCTTTCCCAAAGGATCCCTTCCCCCTCCCCCGCATCGATCAAATCATCGACGCCACTACAGGACACGATTCGTTGTGCTTCCTCGACGCATACTCCGGTTACCATCAAATCAGGATGGACGAGTCAGACCAAGCCGCAATGGCATTCATCACCCCATACGGCCCATTCTGCTTCAACACAATGCCTTTCGGGCTCAAAAACGCCGGCGCAACATATCAGCGCATGATTCAGACATATCTGGCAAACCAAATCGGCAAAACAGTAGAGGCATGCGTGGATGATGTGGTCGTAAAAACAAGACATGTCAAATCTCTAGTAGACGACTTGAGGCTCACATTTGAGAACCTCCGAGCATATGACATCAAGCTAAATCCGGAAAAATGCGTTTTCAGCGTTCCAGCCAGAAAGCTCTTGGGCTTCATTGTATCCGGTAGAGGAATCGAAGCAAATCCAGCCAAGATCCGAGATTTGTCACAATTGGATATCCCAAAGGACCTCAAACAAATACAAAAATTAACCGGATGCGTGGCGGCTCTAAGCCGCTTTATCTCCCGTTTGGGAGAAAAGGCGCTACCCCTCTATCGCCTCCTTCGGCGCACCGAACACTTCGAGTGGACGGATGCCGCCACAGCCAGACTTGAGGAAATAAAAGCCATATTGGCAACAAACCCTGTCCTAGCCGCGCCAAACATCGGCGAACCAATGCTATTGTACATTGCAGCAACCCACCAAGTTGTTAGCGCAGTACTCGTCGTCGAGCGGGAAACGGACGGACACAAATTCCCCCTTCAAAAGCCGGTTTACTATGTGTCCACTATCCTCACCCCATGCAAATCACGGTACCCACATTATCAAAAGATTGCATATGCAGTATTCATGGCATCCCGGAAGCTACGACACTACTTTCAAGAGTGTTCAATCATAGTAGCATCGGAAGTACCACTCAATGATATTATAAACAACCGTGACGCAATGGGCCGGATTGCAAAATGGGCCATTGAGCTCCTCCCATTCGACATAACTTATAGGCCACGGCGAGCTATCAAGTCGCAAGTTTTGGCCGACTTCGTCGCAGAATGGACGGAGGCCGAACTCCCTAAAGAGTACGGCACATATTCAAACTAGATCATGCACTTCGACGGTTCCAAAATGTTGGCCGGACTAGGGGCTGGCGTCGTTTTGACGTCCCCCACAGGAGACACAGTTCAATATGTACTCCAGATTATGTACACGGACTCCAACAATGCAGCCGAATATGAGGCCCTTTTACATGGTCTCCGGATGGCAGTATCCATGGGCATTCAACGCCTAGAGGTGCGCGGGGATTCGAACCTCGCGATATCCCAAATAAATGGAGACTTCGATGCCAAGGATCCAAAAATGGCAGCTTACCGCAACACCGTCATCAAAATGTCATCTCGGTTTGAAGGGCTCGAATTTCACCATATAGCCCGAGAAAACAATCAGGCGGCAGACGTCCTGGCACGCATCGGCGCAAAATGCGATGTGGTCCCCCCCCAACATCTTCCTGGAAAGGCTGTTCACGCCATCCGTAGTATGGGAAGGGGAACATGGCAATATTAGCCCGGACCCAACCGCAATGTCCGACGCCGAACAATCTGACATAATCGGAGGCTCTGCCAATGAAATCACAACCTCAGCCCACGTACTAATGGCCGTTATCGCCCCATGGACAGAACCATTCCTAGCCTACCTTACTAGGCAGGAACTCCCAGAGGACCAAAACGAGGCACGCTGTATAGTGCGGCGATCTAAAGCCTATAAAGTCCATGAGGGAGAACTTTATAAGAAAAGCACTACCGGAGTCCTTCAAAGGTGCATATCCGAAGAGGAAGGGCGGAACCTGCTGGCTGAAATTCATGCCGGACTCGGTGGCCATCACGCCGCAGCCAGGTCCCTTGTAAGCAAGGCTTTCCGTACAGGCTTTTATTGGCCGACGGCCCGGGCGGACGCTCAGGACTTGGTCCAACGATGCGTCGGTTGCCAGATTTTTGCAAACCAAAGCCATATGCCACCCACCGCCCTCCAAACTATCCCCATCACTTGGCCTTTCGCGGTCTGGGGGCTTGACATGGTGGGACCCCTTAAAGGCAGAACCCACAAGAAAAAATACTTACTGGTCATGGTGGATAAGTTCACCAAATGGATAGAAGCCAAGCCTGTTAAGACGGCCGAATCCGGACCTGTGATAGACTTTATATCCGGGGTCATACACCGTTATGGCGTCCCCCACAGCATCATCACCGATAACGGCATGAACTTTACGGCCGATGAGGTAAAACTCTGGTGCAAAAACATGGGCATTAAGCTCGATTATGCTTCCGTCTATCACCCACAAACTAACGTTCAGGTTGAATGTGCAAATGGTCTCATCATGAGCGGCATCAAACCCAGATTAGTGCGGTCCCTCAAGGAATCTAACACGCACTGGATAGAGGAGCTCGACTCCATACTCTGGGGGCTGCGGACCACGCCGAATCGCACCACCGGATACACACCATTTTTTATGGTGTACTGCGCAGAGGCAGTCTTGCCCTGCGACATAATTCATGACTCACCTCGAGTGCGCATGTACGAAGAAAGGTAAGCCGAGCTCGATCGGCAGGACAGTTTGGACGCCTTAGAGGAGGAGCACGACGTGGCAAAATCCCGTTCCGCATTCTATCAACAGCAGGCTCGAAGATATCAAAGCAGAGAAGTGCGGGCCAAAAACTACAACGTTGGCGAATTAGTTCTACGCCTGCCGGACAAGAAAAAGGACAAGCTGAAGCCCAAGTGGGAAGGTCCCTTCATAATCGACCAAGTCCTGACTGGTGGAGCATACCGCCTGCGAGATGCGTCGGATAACCGACTCGAGCCGAACCCATGGAACGCAGCCCGTCTCCGAAGATTCTATGCCTAGCGCCGGACTCTGTGTTTGTCTCCTTCCTCTGTCCATTTTTTACATTTTCTGTCTTACATTTCTCTCCTTCCCCTTTTTTATTTTATAGCCCTTAAAGGCTCCTCAAGTGACGTGCTACTCGCACTCATTAAACCTGGGGGCTTCTTTAACAGAAGCTTATTTACATGGGCTTCACGCCCACCACATGTGTCAAACTTCCGCATGTACCTTTTCTTCACCATTATATGCATCGATATGACTTAAGTTTTGGCCAAGCTAGGTTGCCTGGCTCCTGTGCTTACCCCTACGTTCCCGATTGTTCGGCTAGGTGGTAAAGGGAGCACCTCTACGATTGTTACTGCCGGATCAGCCGGATGTGTACCTTAGACTGGGTGAAGCCGAAAGCTAGCGTTCTTAAGGGAATATTCAGTCGGTGAACTAAAAGATGACCTTTTTTACTTATTTATATATATGCCCCCGGATGATTTTCCTGCGTTTGCAGTCCGGACATGCACTTTAGGGCATGCCTCCCAGAGAAAGGAACCCCTAATGGAACTATTCTCTCTGGAAGATGTTTCTTACTAACCATGTAATATAACATAACTAGTTGGGCACTTGTCTGATAAAGCACTAATGACCCCTACGCCTGGTCTCCACGCATACCCCGGTTCTTACATAACCGGTAGGGTATTCGGACACACTCCGGACCGTCAGGTCCTGAGGTTGAAGCGAAAAGGTCGGCAATGACAAACGATCTACAATCCGGCTAGAAGGCATTACACATGTCAATTAAAATTACATAGTCACTCTGACTGATTATATTCCTCTTAAATACCATCTAACAGGCTGTCTAACTTACAGTCCTGCTGGGAATACTTTGCGACCAATTCTACTTGGCCGTACACTAAGCTTACAGGGATCTCCTTCTCATCAGGCCCCACAGGTCCGACCTCGGCCATATGGGTTGGGTCAGACTTCATGTACCGTGTCTTCACCATGGCCCAGGCCTCCCTAGCGCCTTGTCGGCAGGCCGATATCTTCCACAACCGGAAGCGCCGCCGAGCTCCCTTAAGCTTCTCTGAAAGCTCTCCAAGGCCCTCGGGCATGGAGTGGGAAGGCCATAAGGCTTGGGCAAGGCCTCGCATCGCCTGCCGAACTCGCCCGTGCAGCTGCGAGAGCTCGGGAAGAAGGTCACCCGTAGAACCGGGCATCTCCTCTGCAGGACGACCCGTTAGCATACCTACAGACATTACTCTGTTAGTTGACTTCCTCGCCGAACTCTTTTCTTTCAAAGATTCGCTTAAGCACTTACTAAATATGCCACGTCGAAGCCGCTGATTCTCCTTAGTAGAGTCCGACAGCTCGCCACGAACATCTTTAAGTTCAACGTCTAGCTTGGTGTTGGCATCCTGAAGATCATTCTTCTCCCGCCTCACCCTTGTCAGCATACTCTCACCGGCCTTTAGCCGGCATAAGAGTTGTTGCCTCTCCGGATCCAGTCCGGCGCCATCTACAATATGATTTTTCAGATTTACACCCACGCCGCACTTCGCAAAATACTAATCTTTCGAAGTGTATCTTACCAGAGGGGGTCTCTTTGGGCTCCCCTACCGCGGCTAGTGCGGCCTCCAGTTGGGCTTTGCACTCTTCCAGCTCCTGGGACAGTACGGTATTCTTCTCTGTAAGAACCTGCATAACAAATGATCCTTAAATCAGTTACTCTAACTGTTTCAAGTCTCGGGGGCTACTGGTATATATATATTTACCAAAATTTTCTTACCCGTATGTCTTTTACATATTGCTCCGTGGCTCTGGCTAAACCATTTTGAGCGGCACGAAGGTACGCATCTCCCGAATTGAAGGCATCTAATGCCTCTTGGGAGAAACAAGCGTCGCTAAGAACTGTCTGGCGACGCCTGTGGTTCATGGCACTCTCCACCTCGGAATTGGTGGCAGACAGCCTGTCCGCATCCTCTGTCGGAGGAGCGTCTGGTGTGCGCCTTGTGTTCGCTTCCGCTTCCGGGCCAGGCGTTGGAGCCTGGCTGGTGGAGGCGCGATTGGCAACCTCTCCGGATATAGTCCGGCGAGGTCTCTTCATCCTGAAGATAGCACGAACGTTAATATGCCCTGAAGGAATAACACCAGGGAAAAAGAGGGTGTGCTATACCTTTGCGCCGGCGTCTCAGTCCGGACTACATTCCTTTTTACCCCACGGGGCCCTGCGGCCCCTCGTTGGCTAGCCGCCGCAGGTTCTGCCTCCCGCCTCGGAAACCTCCCCTGCAAAACACGGTCGTTGTCAAGAAAATTGAAATGCGTGAGAATGGATTCCTTCTCAAGGGGGTGAGACTCCACTCTCTGTTACCTGGGAGGCCGGGATTAACCCTGGGTAATCAGCCGTAATGGCCACCAAGGTATTGTCCTTGCTTAGCTGATGAAACACCCCGTTAATCAGCTCCACCGATATGTCCGAATCCTCTTCGGAGTCCGGATCGAGGGACCGTTCTGGATCCTCGGGCTGTTGGGGACGGCTGTTTATATCCTTTACTTCCTGACGTAGTTCCTGCGTTGAAATCGTTAGACTACATATTTAATCATGGGAATATAAAAGGGATGGGTAAGCACAATTGTCCACTTACCCAACTCGGAGGGTTGTACATAGTAAATCCGCCCTGCGGGTTGACGCGGAGGAATTCCTCCTCTTCTCCCTTGTACAAAGAGGATAAGGTCTTTACTAGAGCGGCAGCTGAGGCTGGCCCCTTACGACCGTAACGGGTGGCGTCATCCTCCCCGTTAAAATCCAACATGGGGTGGCCTCTATATTGAAGCGGCTGCACCCCCCCCCCCCCCGCATAATGCATGCGGCCATGACTCCAATCATGGTTAGTCCGGAATGAGCCAATAGTCTTATCCGACCCATTAGGTAAAGGACGTCCCTGTCGCTTTCTCTCTGAGAGCTCCGCGAACGCCAGCTTAGGTGTTTCTTTAAGGGAGCACTGTTGAATTCGGGGAGACCGTCCCGGATAGGATCCGGCAGCGGGACATCATCTATATAAAACCATTCAGAAGGCCAGTCCTCGGACGCCTTCTTTGGGGTTCCGGATAGATATCCGGTCCCGGCGATACGCCACAATTTGGCTCCGCCCACTTGATATATAGACCCCTCTTGAGAGCGGGGCACCAAGCAGAATAACCTCTTCCACAGCGTGAAATGAGCCTCAACACCCAAGAATTGCTCGCAAAGGGTGACGAAGCCCGCGATATGCAATATAGAGGCGGGCGTGAGATTGTGCAGCTGGAGGCCGTAGAACTCCAGAAGCCCACAGAGAAATGGATGAATTGGAAATCCAAGTCCTCTTATTAGATAAGGGATGAGGCACACCCGCTCTCCTTTGGAGGGATTGGGGGTGCTCTCCGCTTTCTCTCCACCATTATAGGTGGCGAGTCTGGCTCGGACCGGGACCATATAGGCCTGAGGGAGAAATCCCTTGGCCTGAAGCGACACTAGCTCGCTGTGCGGGATGGAGCACCTCTCCCAGTCTCCAGGTTTAGGACTGGAAGGGCGAGAGGAGGAGCTGTGACGGCTGGCCATGTTGGAATGGAACTTTGTTGGAGGCGCTCTAATGATTACTCGCGGGGAGGAGAAGGTGTGGTTTGGATCTGAATGCCCATCCCATTAAATAGGCAGCTCGTTTATGCGGCTAGGGGTGTGAATGTAAAAACACCCCGACTTTTCGCATTTGTTTGACACGTGGAAGATGGCCATTATTGGGCGTGGAAGCCAAGGTGCGCTACATTACGAAAATCGGATGTTATTCAGCAGGTACACGGAATTTGGAGAAGAACCCGCCTTGCAATGCCGAAGACAATCTGCGCGCCGGACTCGTCGTCATTGAAGCCTGGTTCGGGGGCTACTGAGGGAGTCCTGGATTAGGGGGTGTCCGGGTAGCCGGACTATACCTTCAGCCGGACTCCAGGACTATGAAGATACAAGATTGAAGACTTCGTCCCGTGTCCGGATGGGACTTTCCTTGGCGTGGAAGGCAAGCTTGGCGATGCGGATATTTGGATCTCCTACCATTGTAACCGACTTTGTGTAACCCTAACCCTCTCTGGTGTCTATATAAACCGGAGGGTTTTAGTCCGTAGGACAACTTCATCATACAACAATCATACCATAGGCTAGCTTCTAGGGTTTAGCCTCCTTGATCTTGTGGTAGATCTACTCTTGTACTACCCATATCATCAATATTAATCAAGCAGGACGTAGGGTTTTACCTCCATCAAGAGGGCCCGAACCTGGGTAAAACATCATGTTCCTGGCCTCCATCCGGCCTAGACACACAGTTCGGGACCCCCTACCCGAGATCCGCCGGTTTTGACACCGACATTGAGCCTTCAATGATGTTGAATGTCCTTGCAACTTTAGGCCAATGGCTATGGATAATTGCCCGCCCAACCTTCGTCCTCTCCAGGAAGACTTCCATATTGTACCATGGGTGTTGAATGAATACCTTACTCGCCTCTTGACCATGCAGGTGGTTTGAGAGGTAATCATCGGTGAACTGCTTTCAAAAGTACTGAAAACAAAGATATGCATAAATCACTGTTATAAATTTTGAAATGATGCAACGGGTAAAAACATGGTAAAAGAGTTAGAACCATCCTATAGTTTATTAATGTCTTTTTCATTGTGCAAACAAAGATATTGATGTTATTCGTCACAGGTTTCTTCATCCTAACAATCTTTCTGAGTTTCTTGACTTGAGTGATATTCGTGGACATCTCATTTCCCCATATGCAAAATGGGTCTAACAGTGGGTATAAGCCTCTGACAACAAGACCTACATGTGCAAGACCAAATTGTAAGAAACCTAAATATTAGAATGGTTCTTGCAACTACATAATAATGTGCTATTAGCGAAAGGACCATGCATGAGCAATCCTCGATGGCAAACTGCAGTGTCTCAGATCTATGATCTCCAAAACCAAGTCTTTGAATATGAGGCGAGGTTTAAAGGTATGTGTTTGGCTTCTAGTTGCAGGACCCGTGAGACTCACTCCTCCTCTTATGATGGTGAGCCTCTGCCATGGAAACCCGAGGATAAGATCGTTACTTCACCACCACCACCTCCTTCTTCATCACCAAAATAAAATAGAGTATCGGGTATGGGCACTCCCCTTGGCTTGTGCCAAGCTCGGGGGAGGTGCCTCGGTATCGTATCACCTCCACTATCTTTTTCTTTTACTTATCTTAGTTTGATCCATAGTTATCTTTTGCTTTAGACGAATAAAAGTTTAGTTCGATCCTTTCTTTTTGAGAGTTTGCTTAGTGATCTGTTACCTCTTGAGCATGCGTTGGTTTTACCTTAAAGATGAAAGGGTGATAACCCACAAGTATAGGGGATCGCAACAGTTTTCGAGGGTAAAGTATTCAACCCAAATTTATTGATTCGACACAAGGGGAGCCAAAGAATACTCTCAAGTATTAGCAGCTGAGTTGTCAATTCAACCACACCTGGAAACTTAGTATCTGCAGCAAAGTATTTAGTAGCAAAGTAATATGATAGTAGTGGTAACGGTAGCAAAAGGTAACAGTAGTAAAAGTAATGTTTTTGGTATTTTGTAGTGATGATAGCAATAGCAACGGGAAAGTAAATAAGCGAAGAACAATATATGGAAAGATCGTAGGCAATGGATCGGTGATGGAGAATTATGCCGGATGCGGTTCATCATGTAATAGTCATAACCTAGGGTGACACAGAACTAGCTCCAGTTCATCAATGTAATGTAGGCATGTATTCCGAATATAGTCATACATGCTTATGGAAAAGAACTTGCATGACATCTTTTGTCCTAACCTCCCGTGGTAGCGGGGTCCTTACGGAAACTAAGGGATATTAAGGCCTCCTTTTAATAGAGTACCGGAACAAAGCATTAACACATAGTGAATACATGAACTCCTCAAACTACGGTCATCACCGGTAAGTATCCCGATTATTGTCACTTCGGGGTTAACGGATCATAACACATAATAGGTGACTATAGACTTGCAAGATAGGATCAAGAACTCTCATATATTGATGAAAACATAATAGGTTCAGATCTGAAATCATGGCACTTGGGCCCTAGTGACAAGCATTAAGCATAGCAAAGTCATAGCAACATCAATCTCAGAACATAGTGGATACTAGGGATCAAACCCTAACAAAACTAACTCGATTACATGATAGATCCCATCCAACCCATCACCGTCCAGCAAGCCTACGATGGAATTACCCACGCACGGTGGTGAGAATCATGAAAATGGTGATGGAGGATGGTTGATGATGACGATGACGATGGATTCCCCTCTCCGGAGCCCCGAACGGACTCTAGATCAACCCTCCTGAGAGGTTTTAGGGCTTGGCGGCGTCTCTGTATCGTAAAACGCGATGAATTCTTCTCTCCGATTTATTTCTCCCCGAAACACAATATATAGAGTTGGAGTTGGAGTCGGAGGAGCTCCAGGGGGCCCACGAGGTAGGGGCGCGCCCCCCACCCTCGTGGACAAGTGGTGGGCCCCCTGGCCTTCATCTTTTGCAGGTATTTTTTATATTTTCCAAAAAGTTGCTCCGTGAAGTTTCAGGTCATTCCGAGAATGTTTGTTTCTGCACATAAATAACACCATGGCAATTCTGCTAAAAACAACGTCAGTCCGGGTTAGTTCCATTCAAATCATGCAAGTTAGAGTCCAAAACAAGGGCAAAAGTGTTTGGAAAAGTAGATACGACGGAGACGTATCAACTCCCCCAAGCTTAAACCTTTGCTTGTCCTCAAGCAATCCACTTGACAAACTGAAAGTGATAAAGAAAAACTTTTACAAACTCTGTTTGCTCTTGTTGTTGTAAATATGTAAAGCCAGCATTCAAGTTTTCAGCAACGATTATAACTAACCACATTCGCAATAACGCTTAGGTCTCAAGTTTACTCATATCAATAGCATAATCAACTAGCGAGCAATAATAGTAAATCTTGGATGACAACACTTTCTCAAAACAATCATAATATGATATAACAAGATGGTATCTCGCTAGCCCTTTCTGAGACCGCAAAACATAAATGCAGAGCACCTTTAAAGACCAAGAACTGACTAGACATTGAAATTCATGGTAAAAGAGATCCAGTCAAGTCATACTCAATGTAAACTAACAATAATGAATGCAAATGGCAGCGGTGCTCTCCAACTGGTGCTTTTTAATAAGAGGATGATGACTCAGCATAAAAGTAAATAGATAGGCCCTTCGCAGAGGGAAGCAGGGATTTTTAGAGGTGCCAGAGCTTGGTTTTGAAATAGAGATGAATAATATTTTGAGCGGTATACTTTCATTGTCAACATAACAACCAAGAGATGGCGATATCTTCCATGCTACACACATTATAGGCGGTTCCCAAACAGAATGGTAAAGTTTATACTCCCCCTTCCACCAACAAGCATCAAGCCATGGCTTGCTCGAAACAACGAGTTCCTCCAACTAACAAGAGTCCCAGGGGGAGTTTTGTTTGCAATTATTTTGATTTAGTTTGCATAAAGCATGGGACTGGGCATCCCGGTGACTAGCCATTTATCTCGTGAGAATAACCCTCCTAACATGGAAGATACAGACAGCCCTAGTTGATACATGAGCTATTCGAGCATACAAAACAGGATGTTTATTTGAAGGTTTAGAGTTTGGCACATACAAATTTACTTGGAACGGCAGGTAGATACCATATATAGGTAGGTATAGTGGACTCATGTGGAATAACTTCGGGGTTTAAGGGATTGGATGCACAAGCAGTATTCCCACTTAGTACAGGTGAAGTCTAGCAAAAGACTGGGAAGCGACCAGCTAGAGAGCGACAACGGTCATGAACATGCATTATAATTAATCAACACCGAATGCAAGCATGAGTAGGATATAATCCACCATGAACATAAATATTGTGAAGGCTATGTTGATTTTGTTTCAACTACATGCGTGAACATGTGCCAAGTCAAGTCACTTAAATCATTCAGAGGAGGATACCACCCTATCATACCACAGCATAACCATTTTAATAGCATGTTGGCACGCAAGGTAAACCATTATAACTCATAGCTAATCAACCATGGCACAAGAAACTATGATCTCTAGTTGTCATTGTAAACATGTTTATTCATAATAGGTTGAATCAGGAATGATGAACTAATCATATTTACAAAAACAAAAGAGGTCGAGTTCATACCAGCTTTTCTCATCTCAGTCGGTCCATCATATATCGTCATAATTGCCTTTCACTTGCACGACCGAACGATGTGAATAATAATAATAGTGCACGTGCATTGGACTAAGCTGGAATCTACAAGCATTCAATAAACAGGAGAAGACAAGGCAATATGGGCTCTTTTGTCAGATCAACAATAATGCATATAAGAGCCACTTCAACAATTTAATTATGGTCTTCTCCTATCGACCCCCAAAGTAAAGAAATAAAACTATTTACACAGGAGAGCTCCCAACAAGTAAAAGAAGAATAGGAAATCTTTTTGGGTTTTCTTTTTAATTACTACTACAAGCATGGAAAGTAAACTAATTAAAAGCTACAACTAATTTTTTTGATATTTTCTTAAGGTTTATTAAACACACAAGAAGAAAGCATAAAAAGAAAATAAACTAGCATGGATGATACAATGAAAAAGTATGAGCACCGACATCTAGCAATAAGTGTGTGAACATAAATGTAATGTCGGTGGGAAATATGTACTCCCCCAAGCTTAGGCTTTTGGCCTAAGTTGGTCTATGGCCACGGCTGGCCTAGCGGATATCCATAATAGTAGCTGGGGTCGTACTGAGATGTGGCGGCTATCGCCTCCTGAGCTGCAGCATGGCGACGAGCGGCCTCCGCTCTCCTCTCGTACTCGTCTACCTCCTCCCTGGTAATAAAATATCTTCTCTTTGCCTAATGATCAAAGAAGGTAGGAGCAGGGAGAGTAATATGGACAGCACGGCGTCTGTCAAAGATTAGTCGATACTGGAGAGGTGATTCATTCCTCTCGACAAACTGGTGATGAACCATATCATTAAATTCTAGGTAAGCAGGGGATAATTCAATATCATCTTCGCGTATGGCTACACCAAGAAAATTGGCTATGCGGGTTGCATAAATTCCTCCAAAGAAATCTCCATTAAATCTATTAAGATGCAACCTACATGCAACAATGGCTCCCAAATTATAAGATTTATCTCCTAACACAACACTCTTAAGAATACTGAGGTCGGGGACACACATATGACATGCCTCATCTTTACCATTAACGCATCTACCTATGAAGAGAGCAAAATAATGTATAGCGGGAAAGTGAATGCTCCCTATGGTAGCTTGTGTAATATCTCTAGATTCTCCCACAGTTATGCTAGCAAGAAAATCTCTAAATTCAGATTTGTGAGGATCCCTTATGCTACCCCATTGTGGAAGTTTGCAAGCAGTGGTAAAATCCTCTAAGTACATAGTATAATAATTTTCATAAAGATCAAATAGGACAGTTGGAGAATTACATGAAGATGAAAATTCAAACCTCCTCACAACGGTACTAGTGAGATTGTGATACTGGCTGCACTTCTCTTCCTCGAAGCTCACAAGATCAGCGTTACGCAAATATGCATTGAATTCTTCCTTAATTCCCGCTTGATCCATAAAGTTTTCAGAAGGCCACTCACAAGGACGCACTAGAGCGTCTCTTGGTGGCTCATCATCAGCATCACGCATTGCAAGCCTGGGTCCTTGCTTCCTTGAGGAACCACCTTGGAACATTTTCCTAAGCATTTTTCTTCCTCTAAAATTTTTTAGTAACTTCAAAATAAAAGTAAACCAAACTCAATAATATTGATAGCAACTACTCCTACAAGTGCCTAGGGCCTATATCATGCATCAAAACTACTTGGAACCATATAAATTTGACATGCAAGCTCAAGAACATGGTCACCTAGGCAGCACAAATTTTGCAATGAATAAAGCACTAGAACAAAAACTAATTGGACCAATGGAGGAGGCACATACCAAGTAACAATCTCCCCAAGCAGTTTTGTCAGAGGTGCTTTGAGCAAGGAGATCAAAAATGGCAGCAAAACAAGCTTGGACTCGGGTTTGAGCTGGTTATTCGTGTTTGGGGGAGGAAGAAGGAGTGTGTGGGTGAAAGGATAAGTGGAGGAGGGCCACCGTGGGCCCACGAGGCAGGGGGCGCGCCCTCCACCCTCGTGGGCAGGTGGTTGACCCCCCCTGTTGTGTTCTCAGTGCCAAATATTCTCAAATATTCCAGAAAAAATCATATTTAAATTTCAGGGCATTTGGAGAACTTTTATTTTCGGGGTATTTTTATATTGCACGGATAATCAGATAACAGACAGAAAATACTTATTTTTATTTTATTTAATATAAATAACAGAAAGTAAAAGGAGGGTACAGAAGGTTGTGCCTTCTAGTTTCATCCATCTCATGCTCATCAAAAGGAATCCACTAACAAGGTTGATCAAGTCTTGTTAACGAATTCATTCCGAATAACATGGAACCGGAGAAATTTCGAATAACACTATGTTACCTCAACGGGGATATGCACATCCCCAATAATAAGAATATCATATTTCTTCTTGGCAGTAGGAAGAGGAAATTCAAAACCTCCAAATATAATCGATGGGATTTTTTCAATAGAGTTGATACTATGAGCTTGAGGTTGTTTCCTCGAAAAGTGTACCGTATGCTCATTACCATTAACATGAAAAGTGACATTGCCTTTAGCGCAATCAATAACAGCCCCTGCAGTATTCAAAAAGGGTCTTCCAAGAATAATAGGCATACTATCGTCCTCGGGAATATCAAGAATAACAAAGTCTGTTAAAATAGTAACGTTTACAACTACAACAGGCACATCCTCACAAATACCGACAAGTATAGCAGTTGATTTATCAGCCATTTGCAAAGATATTTCAGTAGGTGTCAACTTATTCAAATCAAGTCTACGATATAAAGAGAGAGGCATAACACAAACACCGGCTCCAAGATCACATAAAGCAGTTTTAACATAATTTCTTTTAATGGAGCATGGTATAGTAGGTACTCCTGGATCTCCAAGTTTCTTTGGTATTCCACCCTTAAAGGTATAATTAGCAAGCATGGTGGAAATTTCAGCTTCCGGTATCTTTCTTTTATTAGTAACAATTTCTTTCATATACTTAGCATAAGGATTCATTTTGAGCATATCAGTTAATCGCATACGCAAAAATATAGGTCTAATCATTTCAGCAAAGCGCTCAAAATCCTCATCATCCTTTTTCTTGGATGGTTTGGGAGGAAAAGGCATGGGTTTCTGAACCCATGGTTCTCTTTCTTTACCATGTTTCCTAGCAACAAAGTCTTTCTTATCATAATGTTGATTCTTTCATTGTGGGTTATCAAGATCAACAGCAGGTTCAATTTCTATATCATTATCATTACTAGGTTGAGCATCATCATGAACATTATCATTAACCTTATTACTAGTTTCAGGTTCATTACCAGATTGAGTTTCAGCATCAGAAATAGAAATATCATTTGGATTCTCATGTGTTTTAGTAATAGGTTCACTAGAAGCATGCAAAGTCCTATCATTTTTATTTTTCTTCCTTTTAGAAGGACTAGGTGCATCTATATTATTTCTCTGAGAATCTTACTCAATTCTCTTAGGGTGGCCTTCAGGATACAAAGGTTCCTGAGTCATTCTACCACCTCTAGTCATAACTCTAACAGCATTATCATTATTCTTGCTATTTAATTCATTGAGCAAATCATTTTGAGCTTTAAGTACTTGTTCTACTTGAGTGGTAACCATAGAAGCATGTTTACTAATAAGTTTAAGTTCACCTTTGACATTAGCCATATAATCACCAAGTGTTCAAGCATATTTGAATTGTATTTCAATTGTCTACCAAAATAAGCATTAAAATCTTCTTGCTTAGCCATAAATTTATCAAACTCATCTAAGCATGGGCTAGCAAACTTAGTAAATTGGATTTAAGCTTTATCATATCTATAGAGAGAATTTACCTTTACTACCTGTGTCGGGTTATCAAGACTGTCGGTGTCAAAACCGGCGGATCTCGGGTAGGGGGTCCCGAACTGTGCGTCTAAGGCGGATGGTAACAGGAGGCAAGGAACACGATGTTTTACCCAGGTTCGGGCCCTCTTGATGGAGGTAAAACCCTACATCCTGCTTGATTAATATTGATGATATGGGTAGTACAAGAGTAGATCTACCACGAGATCAGAGAGGCTAAACCCTAGAAGCTAGCCTATGGTATGATTGTATGTTGTAGTTGTTGTGTCCTACGGACTAAAACCCTCTGGTTTATATAGACACCGGAGAGGGTTAGGGTTACACAAGGTCGGTTACAAAGGAGGAGATACACATATCCGTATTTCCTAGCTTGCCTTCCACGCCAAGTAGAGTCCCATCCGGACACGAGACAAAGTCTTCAATCTTGTATCTTCATAGTCTAACAGTCCGGCCAATGGAGATAGTCCGGCTATCCGGAGACCCCCTAATCCAGGACTCCCACAGTAGCACCTGAACCAGGCTTCAATGACGATGAGTCCGGCGGGCAGTATTGTCTTCGGCATTGCAAGGCGGGTTCCTCCTCCGAATATACCATGGAAGAATTTGAATATAAGGATAGTGTCCGACCCTGCAAAATAAGTTCCACATACCACCGTAGAGAGAATAATATTTTCACAAATCTAATTTGCTGACTTGTTTTCGCAACATGACATTAAGCCGTGGCCCGGTGATTATTCGAACTGTTTCCTTTAACTAGCCCCGCACATAACATGTCGGAGTAATTAGACACGGATACCCTAAAGACGGCGAGACAAGAATTCAAGATATCGGGGCTAGCAAAGCCCCTCAGTCCAACTACCTGGCCGACGGCTGACTGCTGGCTGCCGACTCCTCCGCCAGGCCAACTGGTGGCTGCCGACTCCTCCACCAGGCCGACTGGTGGCTGCCGACTCCTCCACCAGGACGACTGCTGGCTGCCGACTCCTCCACCAGGCCGACTGCTGGCTGCCGACTCCTCCACCAGGCCGACTGCTGGCTGCCGACTCCTCCAGCAGGTCGACTACCCGAAGTCAACTGCAGCCGGACGCGACCCCGACGTGACGACCGTACCCGACACTGTTCACGTGACACCCCAGCCATCATGTACAGTGTCCCTTGTCCCTGGGCACTATTTATGAAGTGACCCAGGGGACAAGGATGACACCCCACCATGCCACTAGCTAGCTAGCTACCATGCCTACATGGCTTACATGCTAAGCTAGCTCCCACTATATATAGCTACCCATCCACCCATCCTCACACACGTATGAGCACACACTCATTCGGCCACTAGAGCATGCTTGCTCATCCCAGCCACAGATACATACATGAGGCTAGTAGCATATAGCACTCATCTAGATACAGCTTCAGGAGCACTCTGTACTATAGATATACCACATATACTCAGACATGCAGGAGTAGGGGTGTTATCTCTCCGGAGAGCCCCGAACCTGGGTAAACTACCGCGTGCTATTCGCATACCCGCTCCCGGGCCTATCAGCAGCAGTCTTGCCCTCACACGAAGCCATCTTGTGGCATATGTTATCTTGCACCCCTCCCGTGAGAATACCATGACATTTGGCGCCCACCGTGGGGCCGTACTATGCTACCGCACTGCTGCTGGTTTCGCAGTCTGGGCGGGACCATCTTCATCATCTCCGCCGCGGCGTTGCGCCGTCTCTCCGGTAGCGCTCGGGGGATCGACTTCGACCCGCCCCCAGAGCGGCCGCGCAGGACGGCGCGTCCTCGTCGTCGGCCTCGCCGCCTTCGTCATCACCACCGTTGCGACGCCGGCTGTCCGTCCATGCACGCCGCGCGCGGGGCCTCGCTTCGTCGGCCGCGTCCGTTCGTGCGCCGCTCGCATCTACCCCTCTCCGCGTTGCGCCTTGCTCTGGCCGGAATGCGCTTTCACTCCTCCATATTTCGTTCATGCTAGCTAGCTAGACGCGAGTCAAACAATGGTCATACTCAGCCCATACACATCCCAGACTATGGTCATACTCTCATATGCTAGCCATACACTATCCATTCGCTAGCCGGATGCAAGTTGGATGATTCATGTATATTGGTCAGACAGTGGCCATGCATCAGTCAAACAATGGCCAGACAATGGCCTGGCTCGGCCCCACGCCCAGCCCCGTGCTGCTGCTGCAGGCAGCGCTCCACCGCGCGCGGCCGTCGTTGCGCTCCCTGCGGCCGGCCTCCCGTCGCTGCCCTGAGCCCGCGCAGACCGGCTCCCGCTCCAGCCTCTTCCACGCTCGGCCGTGCGTGGCTCCGCCCGTGGCCACCCTGCCGCCTCAAGCTCACGCGCCAGCGGGCTCCCTGCAGCTCCCGCGCACTGCTCCAGCCCCGGTCTCTCCTCTTCTGCGCCCGTAGAACCGGCCCCGGCCTTCCGCGCCGCCTCCTTCACTCCGCGACCGGCTGCGTCGTCCACGCGCCGCTCGCTCCGCCTCTACATCCCGCAGCGCGTACGCGTTTGCCCGCGCCAGCTCCGCGTTGCTGCTCCGGCCTCCGCGTCGCCTCGTCTCCGACTGCGCCTCGCGCGCGCGCATCCGCGCCGGCCGCAGCCCCATCCTGGCCCGGCCGACTGCCGCCCATGCCGGGTTCCCTCCCGTGCTGCCTGTGCGTGACTCCATGTCGGCGCTCGCGGGCTCCGTCCCGCCTCGGTCAGCTACGCCCCCGGGCCGTCTTGCCGCGGTCGACTGCGCCGCCGTCCCGGCCGGCTCCAGGTGCCCGCCCCGCGTGATCCGGCTCCGTCACCCGGCTCCGGGTCGCCCGCCTCGCCCTGGCCGGCCTTCGCCTGCCCGCCTGGCCGCCTCACCAGTCGCCCAGTCGGCTGGCCCCGTTTCCTCGTCCGCGCCTCGCTAGGTGCGCCCACGGCTCCGCCCGCACCCGGCTGGTCCTCCCGCAGCCGGCCCCGGCCTCCCGAGCCGTCTACGCTCCTGGCCCCGTTCCGCTCCCGGCGTCCGGGTCGTCGGCTCCTCCGCCTGCCACCCGCCGCGCCCGCCTGCGCCGGCTCCCGTGACCCAGCCCCGCGTCCTCCGCCGGCAGCGCCGGCTTCCCGCCCGTGCCGCCTGGCCGCCTCGCTCCGCTCCTGGGCACCCTCACGGCCGGGAGCGCGCGCCCGCACGCCGGCATTTTGGTCCGGCTATTCGTAAAGAAAAAGAGAAGGGTCCGGCTCCCCGCATGGAGTCGGACAGAAAGAGAAGAGAAGAAGAGGCCGACTGCCCACTAGCCGGCTGGAGAAAAGTCAGGCCGGGTGCCCAGTCGGCTGACTAAAAGAGAGAGAGAGAGAGAGAGAGAGAGGAGAGAGAGAAGTCGGCTGGGAGAAAGATAGAAAAGAAAAACCCGTCCGGATGACCCGTCCGTCTGCTTCGCCACTCGGACGGTCAGTCGTGACCCGCGCTGCCGGCTGTGCCAAGCTGGCTGGACTACCTCCTGCTCCGACGACGCACCCAGCGGGTGCGCTGACGCGCCCCCGCGAGAAAGAAGACAAGGTAGTTGCCGGAAGATCCGGCCCGACTGCTCAGCAATCGGCCCGAATCTCGGGGGCTACACCCAGCGGGTGCGCTGACGCGCCCCCACGAAGAAGAAGACATAGTAGTTGCCGGGAGATCCGGCCTGACTGCTCAACAGTCGGCCCAGATCTTGGGGGCTACACCCAGCGGGTGTGCTGACACGCTCACGCGAGAAAGAAGACAAAGTAGTTGCCGGGAGATCCGGCCCAACTGCTCAGCAGTCGGCCCAGATCTCGGGGGCTACACCCAGCGGGTGCGCTGACGCGCCCCCGCAAAGAAGAAGACATAGTAGTTGCCGGGAGATCCAGCCCGACTGCTCAACAGTCGGCCCAGATCTCGGGGGCTACACCCAGCAGGTGCACTGACGCGCCCCCGCGAGAAAGAAGACATAGTAGTTGCCGGGAGATCCGGCCCGACTGCTCAGCAGTCGACCCGAATCTTGGGGGCTACATCCAGCAGGTGCGCTGACGCGCCCCCGCGAAGATTGCAGACAAGAGAAGAGTTTTGTCCAGCTCCAAGCAGCCGGCAGAAGAGAAAAAGAAGAAGATAGGCGCTGCAAGATGCATCGCCGCCTGGCCGGTCGAGCCTGACCGGCCGGGACCCCCTTCGAGCACCCGAAGGCTCGAATACTACACACAGCGGGAGCGCCGGCGCGCTCCGCCAGCGCCGAGCCGCGCCGGCTGTCTTCAGCAAACTCCGCCTCGGCAACACGAAAACGAATGTGAGCTCCTCACCCGCATATTTTTTTCAGCACGCAATCACGGATAACCCCGAGCGATGCTCGAGGGCTGTCTCCGCGTTTTATTACAGTTGCATCACTGTTCGCCCTGGCGCCAACTAGAGTTGGCTCAGGGGCTGGCCGCTTGGCCTGAGACGTTAGTTCCCGCAGACGGCTTAGTACCATGCGCGGTACCAAAGGCCCACTCTTAGTCACAGATCGCAGAGCGGCTGTCCGACTAGCAAGAGTGAACGCTGGAGGCCACCCACGCGAAAAACGACCGGGAAGAAAAATGCTTCGGGCGACCCGACCGTTTCCTTTATAAGTATCTGCTCGGTTAAATCCACTCCCAGAGTCTGAGTACTGTACACTCCACTTTGCGGCCCACTCTTAGCCACAGACCGCAGAGCGGCTGTCCGGCGAGCGAGAGCACAAGCCAAAAGGCGGAGGGAACACGAAAAAGATTGAAGGGGGCTCGAACGAAACCGAGTCGGCACCCTCTGCATAAAACTTGCAATGCTAAAAGCAAACATTTGATATATCTGCGTGGACTAACTTTGTCTTTTTCATGATCATTTCCATGAACACTCGCCAAAAAACCTCCGCCCAACTTTGCCAAGTTGCCCGGAGGCTTGGGGGCTACTGTCGGAGTAATTGGACACGAATACCCCGAAGACGGCGAGACAAGAATTCAAGATATCGGGGCTAGCAAAGCCCCTCAGTCCAACTACCTGGCCGACGGCTGACTGCTGGCTGCCGACTCCTCCGCCAGGCCGACTACTGGTTGCCGACTGCTCCACCAGGCCGACTGGTGGCTGCCAACTCCTCCACCAGGACGACTGCTGGCTACCGACTCCTCCACCAGGCCGACTCCTGGCTGCCGACTCCTCCACCAGGCCGACTGCCCGAAGTCAAGTGCAGCCGGACGTGACCCCGACGTGACGACCATACCCGGCACTGTTCACGTGACACCCCAGCCATCATGTACAGTGTCCCTTGTCCCTGGGCACTATTTATGAAGTGACCCAGGGGACAAGGATGACACCCCACCATGCCACTAGCTAGCTAGCTACCATGCCTACATGGCTTACATGCTAAGCTAGCTCCCACTATATATAGCTACCCATCCACCCATCCTCACACACGTATGAGCACACACTCATTTGGCCACTAGAGCATGCTTGCTCATCCCGGCCACAGATACATACATGAGGCTAGTAGCATATAGCACTCATCTAAATACAGCTCCAGGAGCACTCTGTACTACAGATATACCACATATACTCAGACATGCAGGAGTAGGGGTGTTATCTCTCCGGAGAGCCCCGAACCTGGGTAAACTACCGCCTGCTATTCGCATACCCGCTCCCGGGCCTATCAGCAGCAGTCTTGCCCTCACACGAAGCCATCTTGTGGCATATGTCGTCTTGCACCCCTCCCGTGAGAATACCACGACATAACACGAGGCAGTTTTTTGACACGTCTCGTCGAAGCAGAGATCGTGTCCCCTTATTTAGGGATTCTCATCAATACGGGCGTGGGTAACCCAACCATTTCTAGGACTCCTAGATTATAGGCAAGTCCCAAATGGCTACGGAGAGGACGCTTGATATTCACCCTCTTTATAAAGGGGCAAGGCTTTTACTTTTTCCCTCCCATGCTCAATCGAATCCTTCCCCCGTCTCGAGTTCTAACACCGAAAGCCCAGGTCAGGTGCTCCGGACCTTCAATCATGTCCGGATCTAGCCTTCAAGGCCGATGGATGCCCTCCTCCATTACGTAAGAAGACATCAAGAAGTTGAGGGAGGCCAGATACCTGACCGCCGATGTTTCGCATCGGCTGCCTGCCCGAGGGCAGGTCGTCCCTACTCCTGAACCCAATGAAGACGTCATGTTCATCTCCCACTTCCTCCAGGACTAGGCCTCACTCTGGATCCCTTCGTTAGGGGGTTGATGTTTTATTACGGGCTAGATTTCCACGATCTAGCCCCAGACTCCTTTCTCCACATCTCGAAATTCGTTGCCATGTGTGAGGCCTTCCTCCGCATTACCCCTCACTTCGGCATGTGGCTCAAGACCTTTGACGTGAAGCCGAAGATGGTCGAGGGGCAGTATGCAGTGTGCGGAGGCGCATTAATAAGCAAGATAGCAGGAGCTCCGTGGCCCAAAGGTTCCTTTCCAGAGGTGTCCGAATTATGGCAACAGGAGTCGTTTTACATCACAGCTCCCAGAAGTGCCAAGTGGGTGGCTGCCCCCGCTTTCCGCTCAGGCCCTCCACCACAACTGATGTCATGGATTAGTAGAGGGCTGAGCTGGGGTCCTGCCAAGGATGTGCCTGTACTGCAAAGCTGCATCCAAAATCTCTTCGAAGGAGATTTCAGTTTGATTATGGTGGCGCAAGTCATGCTGGTTCATCGAGTCCAGCCTTGCAAACGCCGGCCCCACCGCATGTGGGAGTTCTGAAGGAAATATGCCCTAGAGGCAATAATAAAGTTATTATTTATTTCCTTATATCATGATAAATGTTTATTATTCATGCTAGAATTGTATTAACCGGAAACATAATACATGTGTGAATACATAGACAAACAGAGTGTCACTAGTATGCCTCTACTTGACTAGCTCGTTAATCAAAGATGGTTATGTTTCCTAACCATGAACAAGGAGTTGTTATTTGATTAACGGGATCACATCATTAGGTGAATGATCTGATTGACATGACCCATTCCATTAGCTTAGCACCCGATCGTTTAGTATGTTGCTATTGCTTTCTTCATGACTTATACATGTTCCTATGACTATGAGATTATGCAACTCCCGTTTGCCGGAGGAACACTTTGTGTGCTACCAAATGTCACAACATAAATGGGTGATTATAAAGGTGCTCTACAGGTGTCTCCAAAGGTACATGTTGGGTTGGCGTATTTCGAGATTAGGATTTGTCACTCCGATTGTCGGAGAGGTATCTCTGGGCCCTCTCGGTAATTCACATCACATAAGCCTTGCAAGCATTGCAACTAAAGAGTTAGTTGCGAGATGATGTATTACGAAACGAGTAAAGAGACTTGCCGGTAACGAGATTGAACTAGGTATTGAGATACCGACGATCGAATCTCGGGCAAGTAACATACCGATGACAAAGGGAACAACGTATGTTGTTATGCGGTCTGACCGATAAAGATCTTCGTAGAATATGTAGGAGCCAATATGAGCATCCAGGTTCTGCTATTGGTTATTGACCGGAGATGTGTCTCGGTCATGTCTACATTGTTCTCGAACCCGTAGGGTCCGCACTCTTAAGGTTTCGATGACAGTTATATTATGAGTTTATGAGTTTTGATGTACCGAAGATAGTTCGGAGTCCCGGATGTGATCACGGACATGATGAGGAGTCTCGAAATGGTCGAGACATAAAGATTGATATATTGGACGGCTATATTCGGACACAGGAAGTGTTCCGAGTGATTTCGGAGAAAAACCGGAGAGCCGGAGGGTTACCGGAACCCCCCCGGGAGAAGTAATGGGCCATATGGGCCTTAGTGGAGAGAGAGAGGGGGGTAGCCAAAGGTGGGCCGCGCGCCTCCTCCCCCCCTGGTCCGAATTGTACTAGGAGAGGGGGGGCGGCGCCCCCCTTTCCCTCTCCCTCCCCACTTCCTTCCCCCTCCTAGTAGGAGTCCTACTCCTACTAGGAGGAGGACTCCTCCTTGGCGCGCCTATAGGGCCGGCCGGCCTCCTCCCCTTGCTCCTTTATATACGGGGGCAGGGGCACCCCTAGACACACAAGTTGATCCACGTGATCATATTCTTAGTCGTGTGCGGTGCCCCCTTCCACCATAGTCCTCGATAATATTGTAGCGGTGCTTAGGCGAAGCCCTGCGACGGTAGTACATCAAGATCATCACCATGCCGTCGTGCTGACGGAACTCTTCCCCGACACTTTGCTGGATCGGAGTCCGGGGATCGTCATCGAGCGGAACGTGTGCTAGAACTCGAAGGTGCCGTAGTTTCGGTGCTTGATCGGTCGGGCCGTGGAGACGTACGACTACATCAACCAAACGCTTCCGTTGTTGATCTACAAGGGTACGTAGATCACACTCTCCCCTCTCGTTGCTATGCATCACCATGATCTTGCGTGTGCATAGGAATTTTTTTGAAATTACTACGTTCCCCAACAGTGGCATCCGAGCCTAGGTTTTATGCGTTGATGTTGTGCACGAGTAGAACACAAGTGAGTTGTGGGCGATATAAGTCATACTGCTTACCAGCATGTCATACTTTGGTTCGGCGGTATTGTTGGATGAAGCGGCCCGGACCGACATTACGCGTACGCTTACGCGAGACTGGTTCTACCGACGTGCTTTGCACACAGGTGGCTGGCGGGTGTCAGTTTCTCCAACTTTAGTTGAACCAAGTGTGGCTACACCCGGTCCTTGCGAAGGTTAAAACAGCACCAACTTGACAAACTATCGTTGTGGTTTTGATGCGTAGGTAAGAATGGTTCTTGCTAAGCCCGTAGCAGCCACGTAAAACTTGCAACAACAAAGTAGATGACGTCTAACTTGTTTTT
Source organism: Triticum urartu (assembly GCF_056163025.1). Classification (NCBI taxonomy): domain Eukaryota; kingdom Viridiplantae; phylum Streptophyta; class Magnoliopsida; order Poales; family Poaceae; genus Triticum; species Triticum urartu. The sequence continues at coordinate 566,010,508 of NC_141875.1, forward strand.
GCAGGGCATGTTGTGATGTGATATGGTCAAGATGTGATGAGATATGAGTTGTTGTATGAGATGATCATGTTTTGTTGAAGTTATCGACAACTGGCAAAATCCTCACGGTTGTCTCTCTATTGGATAAGATGCAAGTGCCCAATAATTGCTTTACTTTATCGCTATGCGATAGAAATAGTTGCAAGAGCAATTGTTGGCGAGACGACCATGTGACGACACATTGATATAAATCAAGATGATGGAGATCATGGTGTCATGCTGGTGACGATATAGATCATGATAGTACTTTGGAGACAGAGATCAAAGGCGCAAGACGATGATGGCCATATCATGTCACATATTTTGATTGCATATGATGTTTATCTTTTATACATCTTATTTTTGCTTTGTTTGACAGTAGCATTTTAAGATGATCTCTCACTAATTATCAAGAAGTGTTCTCCCTAAGTATGCACCATTGCGAAAGTTCTTCGTGCTGAGACACCACGTGATGATCGGGTGTGATAGGCTCTACGTTCAAATACAACGGGTGCAAAACAGTTGCACACGAGGAATACTCAGGTTATACTTGACGAGCCAAGCATATACAGATATGGCCTCGGAACACGGAGACCGAAAGGTCGAGCGTGAATCATATAGTAGATATGATCAACATAGTGATGTTCACCATTGAAACTACTCCATCTCATGTGATGATCGGACATGGTTTAGTTGATTTGGATCACGTGATCACTTAGAGGATTAGAGGGATGTCTATCTAAGTGGGAGTTCTTAAGTAATATGATTAATTGAACTTTAATTTATCATGAACTTAGTCCTAGTAGTATTAGCATATCTATGTTGTAGATCAATAGCTCGCGTTGTTGCTTCCCTTTATTTTTGATATGTTCCTAGAGAAAATTGTGTTGAAAGATGTTAGTAGCAATGATGCGGATTGGATCCGTGATCTGAGGTTTATCCTCATTGCTGCACAGAAGAATTATTTCCTTGATGCACCGCTAGGTGATAGACCTATTGCAGGAGCAGATGCAGACGTTATGAATGTTTGGCTAGCTCAATATGATGACTACTTGATAGTTTAGTGCACCATGCTTAACGGCTTAGAATTGGGACTTCAAAGACGTTTTGAACATCATGGAACATATGAGATGTTCCAGGAGTTGAAGTTAATATTTCAAGCAAATACCCGAGTTGAGAGATATGAAGTTTCCAACAAGTTCTGTAGCTAAAAGATGGAGGAGAATCGCTCAACTAGTGAGCATGTGCTCAGATTGTCTGGGTACTATAATCGCTTGAATCAAGTGGGGTTTAATCTTCCAGATAAAATAGTGATTAACAGAATTCTCTAGTCACCATCACCAAGTTAGTAGAACTTCATGATGAACTATAATATGCAAGGGATAACGGAAACAATTCCCAAGCTCTTCGTGATGTTGAAATCGACGAAGGTAGAAATCAAGAAAGAGCATCAAGTGTTGATGGTTGACAAGACCACTAGTTTCAAGAAAAGGGAAAATGGAAGAAGGGGAACTTCAAGAAGAACGGCAAGCAAGTTGCTACTCAAGTAAAGAAGCCCAAATCTGATCCTAAGCCTGAGACTAAGTGCTTCTACTGCAAAGGGACTAGTCACTGGAAGCGGAACTACTCCAAGTATTTGGCGGATAAGAAGGATGGAAAAGTGAACATAAGTATACTTGATATACATGTTATTGATGTATGCTTTACTAGTGTTTATAGCAACCCCTCAGTATTTGATACTAGTTCAGTTGCTAAGATTAGTAACTCGAAACGGGAGTTGCAGAATAAACAGAGACTAGTTAAGGCTGAAGTGATGATGTGTGTTGGAAGTGGTTCCAAGATTGATATGATCATCATCGCACACTCCCTATAATTTCGGGATTAGTGTTGAACCTAAATAAGTGTTATTGGGTGTTTATGTTGAGCATGAATATGATTTGATCATGTTTATTGTAATACGGTTATTCATTTAAGTAAGAGAATAAATTGTCGTTCTGTTTACATGAATAAAACCTTATATGGTTACACACCCAATGAAAATAGTTTGTTGGATCTCGATCGTAGTGATACACATAATCATAAATTTGAAACCAAAAGATGCAAAGTTAATAATGATAGTGCACCTTATTTGTAGCACTGCCGTTTAGGTCATATTGGTGTAAAGCGCATGAAGAAACTCCATGCTGATGGGATTTTGGAATCACTTGATTATGAATCACTTGATGCTTGCGAACCATGCCTCATGGGCAAGATGACTAAGACTCTGTTCTTCGGAGCGAGCAACTGACTTATTGGAAATAATACATACTGATGTATGCGGTCCGATGAGTGTTAAGGCTCACGGAAAGTATCGTTATTTTCTGAACTTCACAGATGATTTGAGCAGATATGGGTATATCTACTTGATGAAACATAAGTCTGAAACATTTAAAAAGTTCAAAGAATTTCAGAGTGAAGTGGAAAAACATCGTGACAAGAAAATAAAGTTTCTACGATCTGATCGCGGAGACAAATATTTGAGTTACGAGTTTGGTCTTCAATTAAAACAATGTGGAATAGTTTCACAAACTCATGCCACATGGAACACCACAGCATAATGGTGTGTCCGAACGTCATAACCGTACTTTATTGGATATAGTGCAATCTATGATGTCTCTTACCGATCTACCACTATCATTTTGGGGTTATGCATTAGAGACAGCTGCATTCACGTTAAAAGGGCACCATCTAAATCTGTTGAGACGACACCGTATGAACTGTGGTTTGGCAAGAAACCAAAGTTGTCATTTCTTAAAGTTTGGGGTTGCAATGCTTATGTGAAAAAGTTTCATCCTGATAAGCTCAAACCCAAATCGGAAAAGTGTGTCTTCATAGGATACCCAAAAGGTTACTGTTGGGTACACCTTCTATCACAGATCCAAAGGCAAGACATTCGTTGCTAAGAATGGATCATTTCTAGAGAAGGAGGTTCTCTTGAAAGAACTGAGTGGGAGGAAAGTAGAACTTGATAAGGTAATTGTACCTTCTCCCTTATTGGAAAGTAGTTCATCACAGAAATCTGTTCCTGCGACTACTACACCAATTAGTGAGGAAGCTAATGATGATGATCATGTAACTTCAGATCAAGTTACTACCGAATCTCGTAGGTAAACCAGAGTGAGATCCACACCAGAGTGGTACGGTAATCCTGTTCTGGAGGTCATGCTACTTGACCATGACGAACCTACGAACTATGAAGAAGCGATGGTGAGCCCAGATTCCGCAAAATGGCTTGAGGCCATGAAATCTGAGAAGGGATCCATGTATGAGAACAAAGTATGGACTTTGGTTGACTTGCCCGATGATCGGCAAGCCATTGATAATAAATGGATCTTCAAGAGGAAGACGGACACTAATAGTAGTGTTACTATCTACAAAGCTAGAATTGTCGCAAAAGTTTTCGACAAGTTCAAGGTGTTGACTACGATGAGAGTTTCTCACTCGTATCTATGCTTAAGTCTGTCCGAATCATGTTAGCAATTGCCGCATTTTATGAAATCTGGCAAATGGATAAACAAAACTGCATTCCATAATAGATTTATTAAAGAAGAGTTGTATATGATACAACCAAAAGGTTTTGTCAATCCTAAAGGTGCTAACAAAATATGCAAGCTCCAGCGATCCATCTATGGACTGGTGCAAGCATCTCGGAGTTGGAATATACTCTTTGATAAGTTGATCAAAGCATATAGTTTTATACAGACTTGTGATGAAGCCTGTATTTACAAGAAAGTGAGTGGGAGCACTACAACATTTCTGATAAGTATATGTGAATGACATATTGTTGATCGAAAATAATGTAGAATTATTCTGCAAAGCATAAAGGAGTGTTTGAAAGGAATTTTCCAAAGAAAGACCTCGGTGAAGCTGCTGACATATTGAACATCAAGATCTATAGAGATAGATCAAGACGCTTGATAAGTTTTTTTTCAATGAGTACATACCTTGACAAGATTTTGAAGTAGTTCAAAATAGAACAGTCAAAGAAAGAGTTCTTGTCTGTGTTACAAGGTGTGAAATTGAGTAAGACTCAAAACCCGACCACGACAGAAGATAGAAAGAGAATGAAAGTCATTCCCTATGCCTCAGCCATAGGTTCTATAAAGTATGCCATGCTATGTACCAGATCTATTGTATACCCTACACTGATTTTGGCAAGGTAGTACAATAGTGATCTAGGAGTAGATCACTGGACAGCGGTCAAAATTATCCTTAGTGGAATAAGGATATGTTTCTCGATTATGGAGGTGACAAAAAGGTTCGTCGTAAAGGGTTACGTCGATGCAAGTTTTGACACTAATCCAGATGACTCTAAGTCTCAATCTGGATACATATTGAAAGTAGGAGCAATTAGCTAGAGTAGCTCTGTGCAGAGCATTGTTGACATAGAAATTTGCAAAATACATACGGATCTGAATGTGGCAGACCCGTTGACTAAACTTCTCTCACAAGCAAAACATGATCACTTTTTGGGTCTTAATCACATAGCGATGTGAACTAGATTATTGAATCTAGTAAACCCTTTGGGTGTTAGTCACATGGAGATGTGAACCAATCACATAAAGATGTGAACAATTGATGTTAAATCACATGGCGATGTGATCTAGATTATTGACTCTAGTGCAAGTGGGAGACTGAAGGAAATATGCCCTAGAGGCAATAATAAAGTTATTATTTATTTCCTTATATCATGATAAATGTTCATTATTCATGCTAGAATTGTATTAACCGGAAACATAATACATGTGTGAATACATAGACAAACAGAGTGTCACTAGTATGCCTCTACTTGACTAGCTCGTTAATCAAAGATGGTTATGTTTCCTAACCATGAACAAGGAGTTGTTATTTGATTAATGGGATCACATCATTAGGTGAATGATCTGATTGACATGACCCATTCCATTAGCTTAGCACCCGATCGTTTAGTATGTTGCTATTGCTTTCTTCATGACTTATACATGTTCCTATGACTATGAGATTATGCAACTCCCGTTTGCCGGAGGAACACTTTGTGTGCTACCAAACGTCACAACGTAAATGGGTGATTATAAAGGTGCTCTACAGGTGTCTCCAAAGGTACATGTTGGGTTGGCGTATTTCGAGATTAGGATTTGTCACTCCGATTGTCGGAGAGGTATCTCTGGGCCCTCCCGGTAATTCACATCACATAAGCCTTGCAAGCATTGCAACTAAAGAGTTAGTTGTGAGATGATGTATTACGAAACGAGTAAAGAGACTTGCCGGTAACGAGATTGAACTAGGTATTGAGATACCGACGATCGAATCTCGGGAAAGTAACATAACGATGACAAAGGGAACAACGTATGTTGTTATGCGGTCTGACCGATAAAGATCTTCATAGAATATGTTGGAGCCAATAAGAGCATCCAGGTTCCGCTATTGGTTATTGACTGGAGACGTGTCTCGGTCATGTCTACATTGTTCTCGAACCCGTAGGGTCCGCACGCTTAAGGTTTCGATGACAGTTATATTATGAGTTTATGAGTTTTGATGTACCGAAGATAGTTCGGAGTCCCGAATGTGATCACGGACATGACAAGGAGTCTCGAAATGGTCGAGACATAAAGATTGATATATTGGATGGCTATATTCGGACACCGGAAGTGTTCCGGGTGATTTCGGAGAAAAACCGGAGAGCCAGAGGGTTACCGGAACCCCCCGGGAGAAGTAATGGGCCATATGGGCCTTAGTGGAGAGAGAGAGAGGGGTAGCCAAAGGTGGGCCACACGCCTCCTCCCCCCCTGGTCCGAATTGGACTAGGAGAGGGGGGCGGCGCCCCCCTTTCCCTCTCCCTCCCCACTTCCTTCCCCCTCCTAGTAGGAGTCCTACTCCTACTAGGAGGAGGACTCCTCCTTGGCGCGCCTATAGGGCCGGCCGGCCTCCTCCCCTTGCTCCTTTATATACGGGGGCAGGGGGCACCCCTAGACACACAAGTTGATCCACGTGATCATATTCTTATCCGTGTGCGGTGCTCCCTTCCACCATAGTCCTTGATAATATTGTAGCGGTGCTTAGGCGAAGCCCTGCGATGGTAGTACATCAAGATCATCACCACGCCATCGTGCTGACGGAACTCTTCCCCGACACTTTGCTGGATCGGAGTCCGGGGATCGTCATCGAGCTGAACGTGTGCTAGAACTCGGAGGTGCCGTAGTTTCGGTGCTTGATCGGTCGGGCCGTGGAGACGTACGACTACATCAACCAAACGCTTCCGTTGTCGATCTACAAGGGTACGTAGATCACACTCTTCCCTCTCGTTGCTATGCATCACCATGATCTTGCGTGTGCGTAGGAATTTTTTTGAAATTACTACGTTCCCCAACAAGTTCAACCCAGAAGGGCCGCGTACTATTTAGAATTTCCTCGGCCTGACGCACGAGGAGATGTACAAATCATTCTTCGGACCCCAAATAGAGTGTCCGGATATTATCGAGGACGTGGGCTTGAGCAGCAACCGTACCGCCGACCAAGTAAGTAATCCTTTAGACGAACACACCGTCTTTTATTTACCACGACGTCACTCGAAGAAGTCGCTCTTTGACCAGGACTGGATAACAAAGGCGAAGATGATTCGGTGTTCGGCCCCCCTTCCTGAGGGTTTGGAAAATCTAGTACTAGAAAAGATGCTCGAGCTAGCACCTTGCCCGAAGCCCTCAAAGGAAGACAAAGGGGGGAATAATGAGGGCGAAAGCAGACCTCCATCGCTACCTATTCTGACAAAGGGAACGAGCGCCTCTGTGAGAGAGGATAACCGAGGGGAGGAATCGGACATTCTCTCACCCCGGGGGAGGAAGAGGATTACCTCTGAAGATCCGAAAACCAAGGTTTCCAAGCGGGAGAAGAAATCTTCACCAGAGGGCCCTGCCTTGGAGAGTGCTCTTGCCGCACAGAGTCCGCGCGGGGATCAGCCCTCTAATGAGCTGTAAGTACTTAAAAAGTACTTTAATACTGAAGATATATTACCTTAGCTCTGAGGAAAATAACTGAAGTATTTATCTCACAGTTCGGATCTTTGCCCTTCTCAGCAAAGCTCGCCTTCGGGGGATCTTCTTCCGGAGATGATGGAGAGCGAAACGCCTCCCCTGGACTCCTCCGCTCAAGAAGCAGGCGACCTTGAGGTGTCGTCACGGAGGGCCTCTCCGAATCCGGTGAGGCCAGAAGATAATCCTATAGTCACCCGAAGTCCCCAGCGTCCGGCTCTCGAAGAGAGCAAACAGAAGAGTCCGGCACCGACTGGTATGCGGATGTACTGAGAGAGCTGTTGGAGCGAGCGGCCATCTCAGAAGAACACCGTACATTGATGGGTATGGTGATGGAAAGGATCTCATTCGCCGAAAGCGGGTTGCATGATGCCTTTATGAGTCTACTGACGGGCTTTGAGGTACGTAAAATGATGTACATTTGTGATGGTACCGCACATTTTTTTAGGTGTGCCCTATGTAGATAGTAGCCCCTGAGACTCTAGTTGTCGCCGAGGACGGTGGCAAACAGAGGATCGTAGTCCCAGGCAATAACCATACCGCTTTAATGTGCAGGTAGTGGGAGCTCCGGTGGCTAGCCGGACTCATGAGTTTGCCGAACTAAAGCAGCAACTAGATGCGGCAGACGCCGACATCGAGCTTGTTAACAAGCGGCTTGACGAGTCACAGGGTAAGTAATGTTTTTCTGGTGAATGTCACATAATAAGAGCAGCATGATGCCAGTATCTTTAATATGTTGTGACTGCAGACGAAGCTGCCACCGTAGAGACCCTTTGGGCGGAACTTGCCCGAGCCAAGGAACAAGCAAGAATTAGTAATGCGGCTGCTTTGAAGGCAGCCGAAGAGTTAAGAGCCAAGAAGGCCGTGCATTGCGAAAGCAAAGAGAAGATGGCTAAGATGGCCGTAGAATTAAAAGACACTGTCGACCATTGCCAGTTCCTTGAAAAAGAGAACCGATTGAAGGCAGCGGACCTTGAAAAGGCCACGATGGTGACCAAAGACACTCGCTCTGCTATGAGGGCGAAGAAAGAGGAGCTGCACGAATCCGGGGATATTGCGGCTGGGAAGCCCTTTCTGCTGCAGAGGAAGTTCGGGGATCCGCGGTATGCCCCTCTGGATCGGCTGTGGAGTTCGGCAGACGCATATATGGACTTGGCGGTGAGCGCTGCCGATGTGGCCAAATACTTCCAAGGTCAAACAGATCGTGAAGTGGACAAGCTGTTCTGGTCGCAATTCAACGTTCCAGAGCGTTCGCTTCCATTGAATGATCAGCTAGCCGAATGGGCTGAACTAAATAGGTTGTCCGGACTTGCCATGAGGTCTGTCGTGGATCAGCTGTGGCCGGAAAAGCCGAAGCCGAACAGCTATTTCAGCTTAGTGCAGTAGTTCCTTGGTGCGGTGCCGCGCATCAATGCGATGAAGAGTTCGGCGTGCATAGAAGGCTCGCGGATGGCCCTTGCCCATGTTAAAGCATACTGGGCGGAGACAGATGCTACCACTGTTGCGGCGCAGGGTTCGGCCATAGGCCGAGTGGCTGCCGAGCACTATTTCGAAGAGGTTCTCGAGGGTGCTCGTTTGTTGGAGGCCCAATGCTCGAAGAATATTATGTTTGGGTGACATGTATTCCCATTGTAAACACAATGTTTTTATGAAATTTATTAAGGCTGTGTTTATACTTTTGCCTGAAAGTAATATGATGCCTCCTGTGCGGCCGTTTCTGTATACATGTGTATAACCTGAAAGATTGCAGTCGTCGGCTTCAGCCCCCACGCATATAATGCGGAGGTGTTCGCAGAAGACGCGTGTTCACACATAACCCAATGTCTTGGTCCTATTAAGGAGGTGATAGCGCAGCGAACGAGGCAACCGGACTATAATGCTTTAACACTTTCACTTAGCCATAGGAGTTTGACGGTGGGGCTACTATATAGCCCCTGTTGGCTCCGCGCGCTCCCGAATTCGGGGTGCGTACATGCCTGGCCGGGAAACGGCCCTTCGTTAAGGCGGAGGAATTCTAACATTCCGATAGGTCATCGAGTGGTTGACCAGTCTCACGCTATATCATGACAGTCAGTTTTCGGCTTTCTCTACTGAGGTGCTTGTCCAGATGACCCGGGGCACAATCACAGTAGTTCTCCTAGTGCTACCTTAGCCGATAGAGCGGAACGTAAGGTACCAAAACATAGGAGCTGGGCAAACCCAACATTTGACCAAAGACATGATTCAGAGCTGATGCATATAAGGCCAAACTCGCGACGCCGAACACTCCCTAAGGTATTCGGTCTCTATGTTATAAACCGGGCCTAAATAGTGCCCTTTGTAAGAAGCCCCTTGTGTACAGGTATGGGCGTTTATTCTGACGTGACCACATGCCAAGACGTCAGCATCCTTCTCAATTGTATTTGAGAATCCAAGGGATGTATATCAACAAGAGACAGTAAAAAAAGGTTTACGCAGGGTCTTAATCTAAAAAGAATCCTTGGAGCGGGTCCCTGCTGCACGTCTGCGCCCGTGTCTCCGTTGTGCCGTATCCTGGACGGGTGTAGCACGATGGTCATCTGTGTGAGTTACATATAGCTGCGCCGGACTCGTTTGGCCGTGTTCGTGGTCTTGACGACCTATCAAATGCTGTTAGCTGGTGAGGCCATTTTTAGTGTGCGGCTGCCAAGGCAGTCACCCTCTCTTCGGTGCGCAGGGATCGCTTAATATTTCCACTCACTGTAATGATGCCACATGGACCGGGCATCTTGAGCGTAAGGGAAGCGTAATGCGGTATTGCATTAAAGCGAGCGAAAGCTTCACGTCCAAGTAGTGCTTGATAGCCACTTTGGAATGGAGAAATGTGGAATGTTAAATTTTCGCTACGGAAGTTATCGGGGAAGCCGAATATAACCTCAAGTAGCAGGGAGCCCGTGCAACGAGCCCCTGGGCCTGGCGTTACTCCTTTAAGGGTAGTATTGCTGAGGAAAATTTTCGTTGGGTCTATCCCCATTTTGCGGATTGTATCCTGGTATATCAGGTTTAAACTGCTGCCACCGTCCATCAGGACTCATGTAAAGTGGTATCCGTCAATTATTGGGTCTAGTACTAGTGCGGCCCATCCTGCATGCCGGATACTTGCTGAGTAATCACGATGGTCGAAAGTGATCGGTTGAGACGACCAGTGGCAGGACTCCGCGGTGATAGGCCCTTAGGCATATTTTTCTGGGAGTGCCGCTTTGCTTCTCCCCTTGATCATGTGTAACACGTTGACTGTTTTGACTTATGGTGGAAATTTCTTTTGTTCCCTAGTGTCTTGCTTGAGAGGCTCATCCTCGTCTTCGCTTGGTGTATCCTCCCCCGTGTGTACGGTGTTGAGATTGCCGGACTGCTTGAAGACCCAACATTCTCTATGGGTATGATTAGCAGGTTTACCGGGGGTGCTATGGATCTGACATACTTGGTCCAGAATTTTGTTTAGGCTGGACAGTTCGTCTCTGGCGCCTTTAGAGGGCGGCTTTTGCTAACTTGGCCGAGACCTTTTGAATCCGGCGTTTACCGCCGTGCTCTTCAGGTTGTCTTCTTTATTCCGGCGCTTATTATTTTTGTTGCGTCGTCATTTCCCGTTTTCATCTCTAACTTCGGATGTACTTGGGTCACTGGTGCTGCATCTGGCTAGCCAACTATCCTCACCCGCGCAAAAGCGGGTCATGAGGCTTGTTAATGCTGCCATTGTTCTCGGCTTTTCTTGGCCAAGGTGTCTGGCAAGCCATTCGTCATGGATGCTATGCTTAAAAGTTGCCAAGGCTTCGGTGTCCGGACAGTCGACTATTTGGTTCTTTTTAGTAAGAAACCTGTTCCAAAGCTTTCGGGCTGACTCTCCGGTCTGTTGAGTTATATGACTCAAATCGTCCGCGTCCGGAGGTCGGACATAAGTCCCTCGAAAATTTGCCCGAAAAGCGTCTTCGAGCTCTTCCCAGCTTCCAATGGAGCTTTCGGGGAGGCTTTTAAGCCAGTGCCGAGCTGGCCCTTTGAGTTTGTGGGGTAAATACTTAATGGCATGGAGATCATCTCCTCGAGCCATATGGATATGGAGGATATAGTCCTCAATCCAGACCCCAGGGTCTGTTGTTCAGTCGTATGCCTCTATGTTTACGGGTTTGAATACCTCTGGAAATTCATGGTCCAGTACCTTGTCGGTGAAACATACGGGGTGTGCAGCACCCCTGTATCTGGGTGTACTGTAGTGTTCGGATGTTTGTTGTGTTGCATCATATGCTGGAGCGCGCCTGCGTGGTCCATAGATGGATCTGGTTGCGCCGTCCTTTTGATGCGAGCCCTCGTGTGGATCGCGTATTGGCTTATGTGCGGCATTGCTTGCCACTCTATGTTGGCCGTGAGGTCGTCTATCCGGCCAAGTGGCCGTTTTAATTTTTGGTTGCGGGGGATCTAAGGCCTCCTCATCGAATTCAGGTAGCAACTTCCGCTTCGGGTAGCTCTTGGTGGGGCGATTACCGCCATACTTCGCTGCTGTGTTGAGTACTTTGCTCCATCTGATCTGGAGTGTGCTTTGCGCAGCCTTGAGCCTTTGCTTCTGCTTTTTTAGACTCCTCGCGGTGGCAACAAGCCTTTGACGAGCATTCTATTGCTCCGGGTGTCTGTCCGGTGTTATGTCATCCAGACTATTATCTTTGACAGAATCGGATTGTTCGGTTTGATTCTCCGTGTTGCCGTGGTCCGGCAATGGTTCACCCTGCTCTAACGCTGGGTCTGTATGGTCATTGTTTCTACTGAGGCGGGATTTGGGGTGGCGCTTACGCCGCCGCTTTGACTGCTTCTCGAGGGGACAACCCTTTGTTGCGTCCTTCCGTTCCTCGTCGTCGTTTTCTTTTGGTGTGTTCACCATGTATATGTCATGTGGTGAAGTGGGCGTCCAGTGCCCTGTGGGCAGTGGTTCCTCTTCGTTTCCTGCATCGTCATCCATACCGTCGATGTCTTCAGAGTCAAAGTCGAGCATGTCAGTTAAGTCATCGACAGTGGCTACTAAGTGGGTGGTGGGTGGGCCGCGAATTTCTTCATCGTCCGCATCCCAGTCTTGCCGGACATAGTTCGGCCAGGATCCTCCTGACAAGGAGAGAGACCTTAATGAGTTCAGTATGTCGCCAAAGGGCGAATGCTGAAAAATATCCGCGGAGGTAAACTCCATGATCGGTGCCCAATCGGATTCGATAGGAACGGGCGTAGGCGGCTCGGAGTCCGTGGCCGGAGAAGGATCCGATAGTTTAACAACACGGCTCTCGTGCTAGGTAAGGTCGATGTTCGGCTCGATCGCCGCTAAGGGTAAGGCTTCCGCAACGGGTTCCATCCACCCGTCCACGGAAGGCGCAACTGGCTCCGAATTGAGGGTCGAAGCGGCTGCCGGTGCGATCTTAACACTGTCCGATGGTAGAGCTAAATCGTACTCATCGTGACCGCGTGACGCGCAAGGCAGAGGCTCGAATCCGTCGAAGATCAAGTCTCCGCAGATATCGGTCATGTAGTTTAAGCTTCCAAACCCGACCTGGTGGCCAGGGGCGTAACTTTCAATCTGCTCCAGATGGCCAAGCGAATTGGCCCGCAGTACAAAGCCGCCGAACACGAAGATCTGTCCAGGGAGAAAAGTCTCACCCTGGACTGCATCGCTATCGATGATAGTAGGATCCATCAAGCCTAACGGTGACGACACAGATGAACTCTCAATGAAAGCACCAATGTCGGTGTCAAAACCGGCGGATCTCGGGTAGGGGGTCCCGAACTGTGCGTCTAAGGCGGATGGTAACAGGAGGCAAGGAACACGATGTTTTACCCAGGTTCGGGCCCTCTTGATGGAGGTAAAACCCTACGTCCTTCTTGATTAATATTGATGATATGGGTAGTACAAGAGTAGATCTACCACGAGATCAGAGAGGCTAAACCCTAGAAGCTAGCCTATGGTATGATTGTATGTTGTAGTTGTTGTGTCCTACGGACTAAAACCCTTCGGTTTATATAGACACCGGAGAGGGTTAGGGTTACACAAGGTCGGTTACAAAGGAGGAGATACTCATATCTGTATTGCCTAGCTTGCCTTCCACGCCAAGTAGAGTCCCATCCAGACACGAGACGAAGTCTTCAATCTTGTATCTTCATAGTCTAACAGTCCGGCCAATGGAGATAGTCCGGCTGTCCGGAGACCCCCTAATCCAGGACTCCCACAAACACCATGAGTTTCTTCAATAGGTAAAGGATTAAGATCATATGTTTCTTCAATAGGCGGTAGATTAAGACCATGTGTTTCTTCAATAGGAGGTAAATTCTTAACATCTTCAGCTTTAATACCTTTTTCTTTCATAGATTTCTTTGCCTCTTGCATATCTTCAGGACTGAGAAATAGAATACCCCTCTTCTTCGGAGTTGGTTCAGGACTGAGAAACAAAACCAGCACAACTATCCAGGTAATCTCTGGAGGCATCGGTTAGTCCATTATAAAAGATATCAAGTATTTCATTTTTCTTAAGATGATGATCAGGCAAAGCATTAAGTAAATTGGAGAAGCCTCCCCCAAGCTTGTGGGAGACTCTCTTCTTCAATTTGCACAAGATTATATATATCCCTTAAAGCAGCTTGTTTCTTATGAGCAGGGAAATATTTAGCAGAGAAGTAATAAATCATATCCTGGGGACTACGCACATAACCAGGATCAAGAGAATTAAACCATATCTTATCATCACCCTTTAATGAGAGCGGAAATATTTTAAGGATATAAAAGTAGCGAGTTCTCTCATCTTTAGTGAACAGGGTGGCAATATCATTTAATTTAGTAAGATGTGCCACAACAGTTTCAGATTCATAGCCATGAAAAGGATTAGATTCAACCAAAGTAATTATATCAGGATCGACAGATAATTCATAATCCTTATCGGTAACACAGATAGGTGAAGTAGCAAAAGCAGGGTCAGGTTTCATTCTAGCATTTAGAGATTGCTTGTTCCATTTAGATAATAACCTCTTGAGTTCGTATCTATCTTTGCAAGCTAAAATAGCTAAAGAAGTTTCTTTATCAAAAACATAACCCTCAGGAATAACAGGCAAGTCTTCATCATCAATTTCATCAGTATTATCAGATTCAATATTTTCAATCTCTCTAGCCCTAGCAAGTTGTTCATCAAGAAATTCACCAAGTGGCACAGTAGTATCAAGCATAGAAGTAGTTTCATCATAAGTATCATGTATAGCAGAAGTGGCATCATCAATAACATGCGACATATCAGAACGAATAGCAAAAGCAGGTTTAGGTGTCGCAAGCTTACTCAAAACAGAAGGTGAATCAAGTGCAGAGCTAGATGGCAGTTCCTTACCTCCCCTCGTAGTTGAGGGATAAATCTTAGTTCTCAGATCTTTCAAGTTCTTCATAATGATAAGAGATATAAATCCCAAGTGACTCAAAGAATAGAGTTATGCTCCCCGGCAACGGCGCCAGAAAATAGTCTTGATAACCCACAAGTATAGGGGATCGCAACAGTTTTCAAGGGTAAAGTATTCAACCCAAATTTATTGATTCGACACAAGGGGAGCCAAAGAATACTCTCAAGTATTAGCAGCTGAGTTGTCAATTCAACCACACCTGGAAACTTAGTATCTGCAGCAAAGTATTTAGTAGCAAAGTAATATGATAGTAGTGGTAACGGTAGCATAAGGTAACAGTAGTAAAAGTAATGTTTTTGGTATTTTGTAGTGATGATAGCAATAGCAACGGGAAAGTAAATAAGCAAAGAACAATATATGGAAAGCTCGTAGGCAATGGATCGGTGATGGAGAATTATGCCGGATGCGGTTCATCATGTAACAGTCATAACCTAGGGTGACACAGAACTAGCTCCAGTTCATCAATGTAATGTAGGCATGTATTCCGAATATAGTCATACGTGCTTATGGTAAAGAACTTACATGCCATCTTTTGTCCTACCCTCCCGTAGCAGTGGGGTCCTTACGGAAACTAAGGGATATTAAGGCCTCCTTTTAATAGAGTACCAGAACAAAGCATTAACACATAGTGAATACATGAACTCCTCAAACTACGGTCATCACCGGTAAGTATCCCAATTATTGTCACTTCGGGGTTAACAGATCATAACACATAATAGGTGACTATAGACTTGCAAGATAGGATCAAGAACTCTCATATATTGATGAAAACATAATAGGTTCAGATCTAAAATCATGGCACTCGGGCCCTAGTGACAAGCATTAAGCATAGCAAAGTCATAGCAACATCAATCTCAGAACATAGTGGATACTAGGGATCAAACCCTAACAAAACTAACTCGATAACATGATAGATCCCATCCAACCCATCACTGTCCAGCAAGCCTACGATGAAATTACTCATGCACGGCGGTGAGCATCATGAAATTGGTGATGGAGGATGGTTGATGATGACGATGGCGATGGATTCCCCTCTCCGGAGCCCCGAACGGACTCCAGATCAGCCCTCCCAAGAGGTTTTAGGGCTTGGCGGCGGCTCCGTATCGTAAAATGTGATGAATTCTTCTCTCCGGTTTTTCTCTCCCCGAAACACAATATATAGAGTTGGAGTTGGAGTCGGAGGAGCTCCAGGGGGGCCACGAGGTAGGTGGCGCGCCCTCCACCCTCATGGACAGGTGGTGGGCCCCTGGCCTTCATCTTTTGCAGGTATTTTTTATATTTTCCAAAAAGTTGCTCCGTGAAGTTTCAGGTCATTCCGAGAATGTTTGTTTCTGCACATAAATAACACCATGGTAATTCTGCTGAAAACAACGTCAGTCCGGGTTAGTTCCATTCAAATCATGCAAGTTAGAGTCCAAAACAAGGGCAAAAGTGTTTGGAAAAGTAGATACGACGAAGACGTATCAAAGGGTGATGCAGCAAAGTAGCATAAGTATTTCCCTCAGTTTTTGAGAACCAGGGTATCAATCTAGTAGGAGACAACGCACAAGTCACCTAGTACCTGCACAAACAATCAAGAACCTTATAACCAACGCGATAAAGGGGTTGTCAATCCCTTCACTGTCACTCGCAAAAGTGAGATCTGATAAAGATAGTAAGATAAATATTTTTGGTATTTTTGTTGTATAGATTGGAAATTAAAGATTGAAAAATAGTAAACAAGGTGTGATGTAAAGAAAAGAGATGCAATATAATAAGAAAGAGACCCGGGGGCCATAGGTATCACTAGTGGCTTCTCTCAAGATAACATGTATTACGGTGGGTGAACAAATTACTGTCGAGCAATTGATAGAAAAGTGCATAGTTATGAGAATATCTAGGCAATGATTATGAACATAGGCATCACGTCCGTGTCAAGTAGATCGAAACGATTCTACATCTACCACTATTACTCCACACATCGACCGCTATCCAGCATGCATCTAGAGTATTAAGTTCATAAGAACGGAGTAACGCATTAAGCAAGATGACATGATGTAGAGGGATAAACTCAAGCAATATGGTATAAACCCCATCTTTTTATCCTCGATGGCAACAATACAATACGTGCCTTGCTGCCCCTACTGTCACTGGGAAAGGACACCACAAGATTGAACCCAAAGCTAAGCACTTCTCCCATTGCAAGAAAGATCAATCTAGTAGGACAAACTAAACCGATAATTCGAAGAGACTTGCAAAGATATCAAATCATGCATATAAGAATTCAGAGAAGAACCAAAACATATTCATAGATAATCTTTTTCATAAACCCACAATTCATCGGATCTCGGCAAACACACCGCAAAAGAGTATTACATCGAATAGATCTCCAAGAACATCGAGGAGAACTTTGTATTGAGAATCAAAGAGAGAGAAGAATCCATCTAGCTAATAACTATGGACCCGAAGGTCTGTGGTAAACTACTCACGCTTCATCGGAGAGGCTATGGTGTTGATGTAGAAGCCCACCGTGATCGATTCCCCCTCTGGCAGATCATCGAAAAAGGCCCCAAGATGCGATCGCACGGGTACAGAAGGTTGCAGCGGTGGAAAAGTGGTTTCGTGGCTCTCTGCGATCGATATAGGGTATAAGAGTATATATAGGCGGAAGAAGTACATCGATGGAGCTACGTGGGGCCCATGAGGGTGGGGGCGCGCCTACCCCCTGGGCGCGCCCTTCTGCCTCGTGGCTGCCTCACGGAGTTCCAGACTTCTACTCCAAGTCTTCTGGATTGCTTTCAATCCAAGAAAGATCATCGCGAAGGTTTCATTCTGTTTGGATTCCGTTTGGTCTTCCTTTTCTTCGAAACTCTAAAATAGGCAAAAAAAACAAAAACTGGCACTCGGCTTCCGGTTAATAGGTTAGTCCCAAAAATAATATAAAAGAGCATATTAAAGCCCATTAAACATCCAAAACAGATAATATAATAGCATGGAACAATCAAAAATTATAGATACATTGGAGACGTATCAAGCATCCCCAAGCTTAATTCGTGCTCGTCCTCTAGTAGGTAAATGATAAAAACAGAATTTTTGATGTGGAATGCTACCTAACATAATTATCAATGTAATTTTATTTATGTGGCATGAATGTTCAGATCCGAAAGATTCAAGACAAAAGTTTAATATTGACATAAAAATAATAATACTTCAAGCATACTAATAAAGTAATCATGTCTTCTCAAAATAACATGGCCAAAGAAAGCTATCCCTACAAAATCATATAGTCTGGCTATGCTCTATCTTCATCACACAAAATATTTAAATCATGCACAACCCCGATAACAAGCCAAGCAATTGTTTCATACTTTTGATGTTCTCAAACTTTTTCAATCTTCACGCAATACATGAGCATGGGCCATGGACATAGCACTATAGGTGGAATAGAATGGTGGTTGTGGAGAAGACAAAAAGGAGAAGATAGTCTCACATAAACTAAGTGTATCAATGGGCTATGGAGATGCCCATCAATAGATATCAATGTGAGTGAGTAGGGGTTGCCATGCAATGGATGCACTAGAGCTATAAGTGTATGAAAGCTCAAAAAGAAACTAAGTGGGTGTGCATCCAACTTGCTTGCTCACGAAGACCTAGGGAATTTTGAGAAAGCCCATCATTGGAATATACAAGCCAAGTTCTATAATGAAAAAAATCTCACTAGTATATGAAAGTGACAAAATAGGAGACTCTCTATCATGAAGATCATAGTGCCACTTTGAAGCACAAGTGTGGAAAAAGGATAGTAGCATTGCCCCTTCTCTCTTTTTCTCTCAATTTTTTTATTTGGGCCTTTTCTATTTTTTATGGCCTCTTTTTTTTAATTTTTCGTCCGGAGTCTCATCCCGACTTGTGGGGGAATCATAGTCTCCATCATCCTTTCCTCACATGGGACAATGCTCTAATAATGATGACCATCACACTTTTATTTACTTACAACTCAAGAGTTGCAACTCGATACTTAGAACAAAATATGACTCCATGTGAATGCCTCCGGCAGTGTACCAGGATGTGCCATGATTCAAGAGTGACATGTATGAAAGAATTATGAACGGTGGCTTTGCCACAAATATGATGCCAACTACATGATCATGCAAAGCAATATGACAATGGTGGAGCGTGTCATAATAAACGGAACGGTGGAAAGTTGCATGGAGATATATCGGAATGACTATGGAAATGCCATAATAGGTAGGTATGGTGGCTGTTTTGAGGAAGGTAAATGGTGGGTTTATGGTACCGGTGAAAGTTGCGCAGTACTAGAGAGGCTAGCAATGGTGGAAGGGTGAGAGTGCGTATAATCCATGGACTCAACATTAGTCATAAAGAACTCACATACTTATTGCAAAAATCTATTAGTTATCAAAACGAAGTACTATCCACATGCTCCTAGGGGATATATTGGTAGGAAAAGACCATCGCTCGTCCCCGACCGCCACTCATAAGGAAGACAATCAAAAAATAAATCATGCTCCGACTTCATCACATAACGGTTCAGCATACGTGCCTGCTACGGGAATCACAAACTCTAACACAAGTATCTCTCAATCACAACTACTCAACTAGCATGACTCTAATATCACCATCTTCATATCTCAAAACAATCATAAGGAATCAAACTTCTCATAGTATTCAATGCACTTTATATGAAAGTTTTTATTATACCCATCTTGGATGCCTATCATATTAGGACTAATTTTATAGCCAAAGCAAAATACCATGCTGTTCTAAAGGACTCTCAAAATAATATAAGTGAAGCTTGAGATATCAATAATTTCTATAAAATAAAACCACCACCGTGCTCTAAAAAGATATAAGTGAAGCACTAGAGCAAAATTATCTAGCTCAAAAGATATAAGTGAAGCACATAGAGTATTCTAATAAATTCGGATTCATGCGTGTCTCTCCCAAAAGGTGTGTACAGCAAGGATGATTGTGGTAAACTAAAAAAGCAAAGACTCAAATCATACAAGACGCTCCAAGCAAAACACATATCATGTGGTGAATAAAAATATAGCATCAAGTAAAGTTACCGATAGACGAAGACGAAAGAGGGGATGCCTTATGGGGCGTCCCCAAGCTTAGGCTTTTGGTTGTCCTTGAATTTTACCTTGGGGTGCCTTGTGCATACCCAAGCTTAGTCTCTTGCCACTCCTTATTACAAAATTCATCAAATCTTTACCCAAAAACTTGAAAACTTCACAACACAAAACTCAACAGAAAATCTCATGAGCTCCGTTAGTATACGAAACTAAACCACCACTTTAAGGTACTGTAATGAACTCATTCTTTGTTTATATTGGTGTTAAACCTACTGTATTCCAACTTCTCTATGGTTCATATCCCCGATACTAGCCATAGATTCATCAAAATAAGCAAACAACACGCGAAAAACAGAATCTGTCAAAAACAGAACAGTCTGTAGCAATTTGTAGGTTTCTAATACTTCTTTAACTCCAAAAATTCTGAAAATTTAGGAAAACCAGGAAAATTTGTATATTGATCTACTGCAGTTGGATTTGGCATTTTATCACTCTCTGGTAAAAATGAAAATTATTTTCGTGAGCGCATACTTTCTGTTTTTATCGGCAAGATCAAAAAACAATCACCCAAGAAGATCCTAAAGGCTTTACTTGGCACAAACACTAATTAAAAAATAAAAAAACACAATCACAATAGAGGCTAGATGAATTACTTATTACTAAACAGGAATAAAAAGTAAAGAACAAAATAAAATTGGGTTGCCTCCCAACAAGCGCTATCGTTTAATGCCCCTAGCTAGGCATAAAAACAAGAATAGATCTAGGTATTGTCATCTTTGGTATGCAATCCATAAGTGGCTCTCATAATAGATTCATAAGGCAATTTAATTTTCTTCCTAGGAAATTTTTCCATGCCTTTCCTTAACGGAAATTGGAATCTAATATTTCCTTCTTTCATGTCAATAATTGCACCAATCGTTCTAAGGAAAGGTCTACCAAGGATAATAGGACATGTAGGATTGAAATCTATATCAAGAATAATGAAATCTACGGGCACATAATTCCTATTTGCAACAATAAGAACATCATTAATACTTCCCATAGGTTTCATTAATCCTTCCTTTTTTGAGAGTTTGCTTAGTGATCTGCTACCTCTTGAGCATGCGTTGGTTTTCCCTTGAAGAGGAAAGGGTGATGCAGCAATGTAGCGTAATTATTTCCCTCAGTTTCTGAGAACCAAGGTATCAATTCAGTAGGAGACAACGCACAAGTCACCTAGTACCTGCACAAACAATCAAGAACCTTGCAACCAACGCGATAAAGGGGTTGTCAATCCCTTCACGGTCACTCGCAAAAGTGAGATCTGATAAAGATAGTAAGATAAATATTTTTGGTATTTTTTTGTATAGATTGGAAAGTAAAGATTGCAAAATAGTAAATGAGATGCGATGTAAATAAAAGAGATGCAATATAATAATAAAGAGACCCGGGGGCCATAGGTTTCACTAGTGGCTTCTCTCAAGATAGCATGTACTACGATGGGTGAACAAATTACTGCCGAGCAATTGATAGAAAAGTGCATAGTTATGAGAATATCTAGGCAATGATTATGAATATAGGCATCACGTCCATGTCAAGTAGATCAAAACGATTCTGCATCTACCACTATTACTCCACACATCGACCGCTATCCAGCATGCATCTAGAGTATTAAGTTCATAAGATCGTAAATAATGCATTAAGAAAGATGATATGATGTAGAGGGATAAACTCAAGCAATATGATATAAACCCCATATTTTTATCCTCGATGGAAACAATACAATACGTGCCTTGCTGCCCCTACTATCACTAGGAAAGGACACCGCAAGATTGAAACCAAAGCTAAGCACTTCTCCCATTGCAAGAAAGATCAATCTAGTAGGCCAAACTAAACTGATAATTCGAAGAGACTTGCAAAGATATCAAATCATGCATATAAGAATTCAGAGAAGAACCAAAAAATATTCATAGATAATCTTGTTCATAAACCCACAATTCATCAGATCTCGGCAAACACACCGCAAAAGAGTATTACATCGAATAGATCTCCAAGAACATCGAGGAGAACTTTGTATTGAGAATCAAAGAGAGAGAGAGAGAAGAAGCCATCTAGCTAATAACTATGGACCCAAAGGTCTGTGGTAAACTACTCACGCTTCATCGGAGAGGCTATGGTGTTGATGTAGAAGCCCTCCGTGATCGATTCCCTCTCCGGCAGATCGCCGGAAAAGGCCCCAAGATGGGATCTCATGGGTACAGAAGGTTGCGGCCGTGGAAAAGTGGTTTCATGGCTCTTTGCGATCGATCTAGGGTATAAGAGTATATATACGCGGAAGAAGTACGTCGGTGGAGCTACGTGGGCCCATGAGGGTGGGGGCGCGCCTACCCCCCTAGGCGCGCCCTCTTGCCTCGTGGCTGCCTCACAGAGTTCCAGACTTCTACTCCAAGTCTCCTGGTTTGCTTTCGGTCCAAGAAAGATCATCGCGAAGGTTTCATTCCGTTTGGATTCCGTTTGGTATTCCTATTCTGCGAAACTCTAAAATAGGCAAAAAAACAGAAACTGGCACTGGGCCTCCGGTTAATATGTTAGTCCCAAAAATAATATAAAAGAGCATATTAAATCCCATTAAACATCCAAAGCAGATAATATAATAGCATGGGACAATCAAAAATTATAGATACGTTGGAGACGTATCATGATCTATCCTTGTAATCGTGTGTGCGAGATATATAATAAAGTTTAGTTTGAGTTTTGCTTTCTTTACTTTCATGTTTCAATAAAAAGAAAGGAAATAAATGAAAAAGATCATATGCTAATCTTATGGTAAGTAATGACATCACATAAGGAAGAGTATAAGTAGAAAATTTCATTGGAGATTTACAAACATAGCATTGGTCAATGATGCAATTCATGAAATAATTAACCAAGGAAGAGAAGATTCACATGCAAATACACTATCTTGGACATCTTTTGTGATTGTGAGCCCCCATCAAATTATTATATGCCAAAATTGTTGACGTTGGACAAGGAAGACAATGTAATGATTCATGTTTGTTCATTTTCACATAGAAGTTATATTTTCATAGATCCTTTAACATGTGGTACTTGCCCCTATGTTTGCTAGTCAAAAATTCCGCACTAAGTAGAGATACTACTTGTGCATCCAAAAACCCTTAAACCCAAATCTTGTTTTGAGAGTCCACCATACCTACCTATGGATTGAGTAAGATCCTTCAAGTAAGTTGTCATCGATGCAATAAGGCAATAAAAATTGCTTCTAAAAGTGTTAGATCATTTAGTGTAAGAGAAAATTGAGCGTTGTACGAACTTGTGATGGCAAAGAATAAAAGTGACAGACTACATAATAAAGGTTGCTATCATAAGGGGCAATATAATGTGACGTTCTTTTGCACTAAGAGATTGAGCATACAAACAAAAAGTGCATGCCAACCTCTGCTTCCCTCTACGAAGGGCCTATCTTTTACTTTCATGTATTTAATTTTATGCAAAGATTCGAAGCTTTTCTCTCTATTCATTTTTATTTTCTCTTTTGGCAAGCATCATGTGGTGAGGAAAGATCTAGGCACATATATCCAATTGGATGTGGGTAGCATCAGTTATTATTGTTGACATCACCCTTGAGGTGAATTTGTTTTGGGAGGCGAAACTATAAGCCCCTATCTTTCTATGTGTCCGGTTGAAACGTTTTGCTCATGTGTATACGGTGAGTGACAGCAATCATAGAAGACTATATGATGGTTGAGTATGTGGACTTTCCAAAAAGCCTCCGATACGTGACCCTTCCTGAAAATATGATGAATTGTAGTTGCAAAGTTGACTGAGAACATAGTTTGTTGATTCCCAATAGAGTTTATGCTTTATACTCCCTCTGGTCCTTTTAACTCTGCATATTAGAATTCTCTGAAGTCAAACTTCACAAAGTTTGACCGTATTTATATGAAAAAATATCAACATTTGCCATGCTAAAGTTATTCAATATGAAACTTTAAGTCATGACACATCTATTTATTGATTTTAGATTGTGAATGTTGGTACTTTTTTCTATAAAGTTGGTCAAACTTTACGAGGCTTGACTTTAGTCAAATCTTATATGCGAACTAAAAAGGACCGGAGGGAGTACTTCAATGTTGTGATGAATTGTTACTTATTCATGAGAAGTCTATGATAAAAGTTTTATGTTAAAGTTTGTTTCTATTATAATAATATACACGATGCTTATATGTTCGTATTTTGTTTTTATCGACACCTCTCTCTCTAAGCATGTGGACATGTTCTTCAGTTTCGGTTTACGCTGGAGGACAAGCGAGGTCTAAGCTTGGGGGAGTTGATACGTCCATTTTGCATCATGTTTAACTACTATTATTTCTATTTTTTATGTATAATAATGCTTTTTGGAGTATTTCTAATGCCTTTTGTCTCATAGTATGCAAGGTACACACAAAGAGGGAGAATACCGGCAGCTGGAATTCTGGACCTGAAAAAGCTACGACATGCTACCTATTCTGCACAACTCCAAATGAGCTGAAACTTTAGGGGGAAGTTTTATGGAATATATAAGAAATATTGAAGCCAATAAGTACCAGAGGGGGCTCACCGGGTGGTCACAACCCACCGGGCGCGCCAGGGAGCCCAGGCGCGCCCTGGTGGGTTATGCCCTCCTCAGCCCACCTCCGGTGCCCCTCTTCTGGTATATAAGTCATTTTGACCTAGAAAAAAAATAAGAAGAGGACTTCGGGACGAAGCACTGCTGTCTCGAGCCGGAACTTGGGCAGGAGCACTTTTGCCCTCCGGCGGAGCGATTCCGTCGGAGGAACTTCCCTCCGAAGGGGGAAATCATCGTCATGATCATCGCCAACAACTCTCCCATCTTGGGGAGGGAAATCTCCATCAACATCTTCAAAAGAACCATCTCCTCTCAAACCCTAGTTCATCTCTTGTGTTCAATCTTTGTGTCGGAACTATAGATTGGTACTCGTGGGTGACTAGTAGTGTTGATTACTATATGGTTTATTTGGTGGAAGATTATATTTTCAGATCCATTATGCTATTTAATACCCCTCTGATCTTGAGCATGATTATAATTTGTGAGTAGTTACTTTTGTTCTTGAGGTCACAGGAGACATATTGTTGCAAGTAATCATGTGAATTTTATATGTGTTCGATATTTTGATGGTATGTATGTTATGATTCCCTTAGTGGTGTCATGTGAACGTCGACTACATGACACTTCACCATATTTGGGCCTAAGGGAATGCATTGTGGAGTAGTTCTTAGATGATGGGTTGCGAGAGTGACATAAGGTTAAACCCTAGTATATGTGATATTCCGTTAGGGATTGATTTGGATTCAACAGTTTAATGTTATGGTTAGAATTTATTCTTAATACTTTTCTCGTAGTTGAGGATGCTTGCGAGGGCGTTAATCATAAGTAGGGGGTTTGCTCAAGTAAGAAGAGCACCTAAGAATCGGTCCACCCACATATCAAATTATCAAAGTAGTGAACACAAATCGAACCAACATGATGAAAGTGACTAGATGAAATTCCCGTGTACCCTCAAGAACGCTTTGCTTATCATAAGAGACTGTTTTGGCCTGTCCTTTGCCTAAAAAAGGGTTGGGCTACCTTGCTGCACTTTTGTTACTATTATCGTTACTTGCTCGTTACAAATTATCTTGCTATCAAACTACTTAGAATTTCAGTGCTTGCAGAAAATACCTTGCTGAAAACCGCTTATCATTTCCTTATGCTCCTCGTTGGGTTCGACACTCTTACTTATCGAAAGGACTATGATTGATCCCATATACTTGTGGGTTATTAGCACTCATGGATATATTGGGGGACAAGTCCACACCATCATCATCTTCCCCACCAAAGGAGACTTGAGTAACGGGTATGGGCACTCCCCTTGGCTTGTGCCAAGCTTGGGGGAGGTGCCCCGATATCATATCACCACCACTTTCTTTGCTTTTATCTATCTTAGTTCAATCTTTAGTTATCATATGATTTAGTTGAATAAAAGTTTAGTTCGATCTATTCTCGAGTATTAGTTTAATGGTCTTTCTTTCCATGTAATCGAGTGAAAGTTATTTATTAAAGTTTAGTTTGAGTTTTGTTTCTTTATATTTTTGTTTCAACAAAACAAAAGAAAATAATGAAAAAGATCATATGCTAATCTTATGTTAAGTAATGACATTACATAAAGAAAAGTACAAGTGGTAAAATTTGTTGAAAGTTGACAAACATAGCATTGGTCAATGATGCAATTCATGAAAAATTAATAAGGGAAGAGAAGATCCACATGAAAATACACTATCTTGGACACCTTTTATGATTGTGAGCCCCCATCAAAATATTATATGCCAAAATTGTTAACATTGGACAAGGAAGACAACGTAATGATTTATGTTTGTTCATATTCACATAGAAGTTATATTGTCATAGATCCTTCAACATGTGGTGCTTGCCCAATATCTTTGCTAGCCAAAAATCCAACACTAAGTAGAGATACTACTTGTGCATCCAAAAACCCTTAAACCCAAACTCATGTTTTGAGAGTCGACCATACATACCTATGGATTGAGTAAGATCCTTCAAGTAAGTTGTGATTGGTGCAATAAGGCAATAAAAATTGCTTCCAAATGTGTTTGATCATTTAGTGTAAGAGAAAATTGAGCGTTGTACGAACTTGTGATGGCAAAGTAATAAAAGTGACATACTGCATAATAAAGGTTGCCATCATAAGGGGCAATACAATGTGACGTTCTTTTTCATTAAGGGATCTGGCATACAAACCAAAAAGAGCATGACAATTTTTGATTCACTCTACGAAGGGCCTATCTTTCACTTTCATGTATTTACTTTTATGCAAGAGTCAAAGTATTTTCCTCTATTCCTTTTTATTTTTCTCTTTGGCAAGCATCATGTGGTGGGGAAAGATCTAGGTGTTGGGGAACATAGTAATTTCAAAAAAATTCCTACGCACACGCAAGATCATGGTGATGCATAGCAACGAGAGGGGAGAGTGTTGCCTACGTACCCTCGTAGACCGGCAACGGAAGCGTTGACACAACGTAGAGGAAGTAGTCGTACGTCTTCCCGATCCGACCGATCCAAGTACCGAACGTACAGCACCTCTGAGTTCTGCACACGTTCAACTCGATGACGTCCCTCGAGCTCCGATCCAGCCGAGTGTTGAGGGAGAGTTTCGTCAGCACGACGGCGTGATGACGGTGATGATGTTCTACCGACGCAGGGCTTCGCCTAAGCACCGCTACGATATGACCTAGGTGGATTATGGTAGAAGGGGGCACCGCACACGGCTAAGGAACGATCACGAAGATAAACTTGTGTGTCATGGGGTGCCCCTGCCCCCGTATATAAAGGAGGGAGGGGGGAGGTGCGGCCGGCCCCTAGGGGTGCGCCTGGAGGAGTCCTACTCCCACCGGGAGTAGGACCCCCCCCCCCTCTTGCCTTGTTGGAGAAGGAAAGGGGAAGGGGGAAAGAGGAAAGGGGGGCGCCCCCCCTTCCTTGTCCTATTCGGACTAGGGGGGAGGGGGCGTGCGGCCTGCCCTGGCCGGCCCTCCTCTTCTCCCTTAGGGCCCATGTAGGCCCATTAACCCCTGGGGGGGTTCCGGTAACCCCCCGGTACTCCGGTAAAATCCTGATTTCACCCAGAACGATTCCGATATCCAAATATAGGCTTCCAATATATCAATCTTTATGTCTCGACCATTTCGAGACTCCTTATCATGTCCGTGATCACATCCGTGACTCCGAACAACCTTTGGTACATCAAAACACAAAAAACCCTAATTACGATCGTCACCGAACTTTAAGCGTGCGGACCCTACGAGTTCGAGAACTATGTAGACATGACCGAGACACGTCTCCGGTCAATAACCAATAGCGGAACCTCGATGCTCATATTGGTTCCTACATATTCTACGAAGATCTTTATCGGTCAGACCGCATAACAACATACGTTGTTCCCTTTGTCATCGGTATGTTATTTGCCCGAGATTCGATCGTCGATATCTCAATACCTAGTTCAATCTCGTTACCGGCAAGTCTCTTTACTCGTTTTGTAATACATCATCCCGCAACTAACTTATTAGTTGCAATGCTTGCAAGGCTTGAGTGATGTGTATTACCGAGAGGGCCCAGAGATACCTCTCTGACAATCGGAGTGACAAATCCTAATCTCGAAATACGCCAACCCAACAAGTACCATCGGAGACACCTGTAGAGCACCTTTATAATCACCCAGTTACGTTGTGACGTTTGGTAGCACACAAAGTGTTCCTCCGGTAAACGGGGGTTGCATAATCTCATAGTCATAGGAACATGTATAAGTCATGAAGAAAGCAATAGCAACAAACTAAACGATCAAGTGCTAAGCTAATGGAATGGGTCAAGTCAATCACATCATTCTCCTAATGATGTGATCCCGTTAATCAAATGACAACTCATGTCTATGGTTAGGAAACATAACCATCTTTGATCAACGAGCTAGTCAAGTAGAGGCATACCAGTGACACTCTGTTTGTCTATGTATTCACACATGTATTATGTTTCCGGTTAATACAATTCTAGCATGAATAATAAACATTTATCATGATATAAGAAAATAAATAATAACTTTATTATTGCCTCTAGGGCATATTTCCTTCAGTCTCCCACTTGCACTAGAGTCAATAATCTAGATCACATCGCCATGTGATTTAACATCAATAGTTCACATCTTTATGTGGTTAACACCCATAGTTCACATCGACATGTGACCAAAACCCAAAGGGTTTACTAGAGTCATTAATCTAGTTCACATCGCTATGTGATTAACACCCAAAGAGTACTAAGGTGTGATCATGTTTTGCTTGTGAGATAATTTTTGTCAACGGGTCTGTCACATTCAGATCTGTAAGTATTTTGCAAAGTTCTATGTCTACAAAGCTCTGCACGGAGCTACTCTAGCTAATAGCTCCCACTTTCAATATGTATCTAGATCGAGACTTAGAGTCATCCAGATCGGTGTCAAAGCTTGCATCGACGTAACTCTTTACGACGAACTCTTTTATCACCTCCATAATCGAGAAATATTTCCTTAGTCCTCTAAGGATAATTTTGACCGTTGTCTAGTGATCTACTCCTAGATCACTATTATACTCCCTTGCCAAAAAAACAGTGTAGGGTATACAATAGATCTGGTACACAGCATGGCACACTTTATAGAACCTATGGCTGAGGCATAGGGAATGACTTTCATTCTATTTCTATCTTCTACCGTGGTTGGGCTTTGAGTCTTACTCAACTTCACACCTTGTAACACAGGCAAGAACTCCTTCCTTGACTGTTCCATTTTGAACTACTTCAAAATCTTGTCAAGGTATGTACTCATTGAAAAACTTATCAAGCATCTTGATCTATCTTTATAGATCTTGATGCTCAATATGTAGGCAGCTTCACCGAGGTCTTTCTTTGAAAAACTCCTTTCAAACATTCCTTTATGCTTTGCAGAATAATTCTACATATCTCCGATCAACAATATGTCATTCACATATACTTATCAGAAATGATGTAGTGCTCCCACTCACTTTCTTATAAATACAGGCTTCACTGCAAGTCTGTATAAAACTATATGCTTTGATCAACTTATCAAAGCGTATATTCCAACTCCGAGATGCTTGCACCAGTCCATAGATGGATTGCTGGAGCTTGCATATTTTGTTAGTACCTTTAGGATTGACAAAACCTTCTGGTTGCATCATATACAACTCTTCTTTAATAAATCCATTAAGGAATGCATTTTTGTTTATCCATTTGCCAGATTTCATAAAATGCGGCAATTGCTAACATGATTTGGACAGACTTAAGCATAGATACGAGTGAGAAACTCTCATCGTAGTCAACACCTTGAACTTGTCGAAAACCTTTTTGCGACAATTCTAGCTTTGTAGATAGTGACACTAATATCAGCATCCATCTTCCTCTTGAAGATCCATTTAATCTTAATGGCTCGCTGATCATTGGGCAAGTCAATCAAAGTCCATACTTTGTTCTCATACATGGATCTCATCTCAGATTTCATGGCCTCAAGCCATTTCGCGGAATCTGGGCTCATCATCGCTTCCTCATAGTTCGTAGGCTCATCATGGTCAAGTAACATGACCTCTAGAACAGGATTACCGTACCACTCTGGTGCAGATATCACTCTGGTTTACCTACGAGGTTCGGTAGTAACTTGATCTGAAGTTACATGATCATCATCATTAGCTTCCTCACTAATTGGTGTAGTAGTCACAGGAACAGATTTCTGTGATGAACTACTTTCCAATAAGGGAGCAGGTACAGTTACCTCATCAAGTTCTACTTTCCTCCCACCCACTTCTATCGAGAGAAACTCCTTCCCTAGAAAGGATCCATTCTCAGCAACGAATATCTTGCCTTCGGATCTGTGATAGAAGGTGTACCCAACAGTCTCCTTTGGGTATCCTATGAAGACACATTTCTCCGATTTGGGTTCGAGCTTATCAGGTTGAAGCTTTTTCACATAAGCATCGCAGCCCCAAACTTTCAGAAACGACAACTTTGGTTTCTTGCCAAACCACAGTTCATAAGGTGTTGTCTCAACGGATTTCGATGCTGCCCTATTTAACGTGAATGAGCCGTCTCTAAAGCATAACCCCAAAATGATAGTGGTAAATCGGTAAGAGACATCATAGATCGCACCATATCTAATAAAGTATGGTTACGATGTTCGGACACACCATTACACTGTGGTGTTCCAGGTGGCGTGAGTAGTGAAACTATTTCACATTGTTTTAACTGAAGGCCAAAGTCGTAACTCAAATAGTTTACTTCTGTGATCATATCGTAGAAACTTTTATTTTTGTTACGACGATTCTCCACTTCACTCTGAAATTCTTTGAATTTTTCAAATGTTTCAAACTTGTGTTTCATCAAGTAGATATACTCATATCTTCTCAAATCATCTGTGAAGATCAAAAAATAATGATACCTGCCGCGAGCCTCAATATTCATCGGACCACATACATCAGTATGTATGATTTCCAACAAATCTGTTGCTCGCTCCATTGTTCCGGAAAACGGAGTCTTAGTCATCTTGCCCATGAGGCATGGTTCACAAGCATCAACTGATTCATAATCAAGTGATTCCAAAAGCCCATCAGCATGGATTTTCTTCACGCGCTTTACACCAATATGACCTAAACGGCAGTGCCACAAATAAGTTGCACTATCATTATTAACTTTGCATCTTTTGGTTTCAATATTATGAATATGTGTATCACTATGATCGAGATCCAACGAACCATTTTCATTGGGTGTGTAACCATATATGTAAACAGAACAACAATTTATTCTCTTACTTAAATGAATAACCATATTGCAATAAACATGATCGAATCATATTCATGCTTAATGCAAAAACCAAATAACACTTATTTAGGTTCAACACTAATCCCGAAAGTATAGGGAGTGTGCGCTGATGATCATATCAATCTTGGAACCACTTCCAACACACATCGTCACTTCACCCTTAATTAGTCTCTGTTCATTCTGCAACTCCCGTTTTGAATTACTACTCTTAGCAACTGAACTAGTATCAAATACCGAGGGGTTGCTATAAACACTAGTAAAGTACACATCAATAACATGTATATCCAATATACCTTTGTTCACCTCGCCATCCTTCTTATCCGCCAAATACTTGGGGCAGTTCCGCTTCTAGTGACCAGTCCCTTTGCAGTAGAAGCACTTAGTCTCAGGCTTAGGTCCAGACTTGGGCTTCTTCACTTGAGTAGCAACTTGCTTGCCATTCTTCTTGAAGTTCCCTTTCTTCCCTTTACCCTTTTTGAAACTAGTGGTCTTTGTCAACCATCAACACTTGATGCTTTTCTTGATTTCTACCTTCGTCGATTTCAGCATCACGAAGAGCTTGGGAATTACTTTTGTCATCCCTTGCATATTATAGTTCATCACTAAGTTCTAGTAACTCGGTGATAGTGACTAGAGAACTTTGTCAATTACTCTCTTATCTGGAAGATTAACTCCCACTTGATTCAAGCAATTGTAGTACTCAGACAATCTGAGCACATGCTCACTGGTTGGGCTATTCTCCTCCATCTTGTAGGCAAAGTACTGTCAGAGGTCTCATACCTCTCGACACGAGCATGAGTATGAAATACCAATTTCAAATTTTGGAACATCTTATATGCTCCATGGCATTCAAAACGTCTTTGAAGCCTCGATTCTAAACTGTTTAAGCATGGTGCACTAAACTATCAAGTAGTCATCATATTGAGGTAGCCAAACGTTCATAATGTCTGCATCTGCTCCTGCAATAGGTTTGTCACCTAGCGGTGCATTAAGGACATAATTCTTCTGTGCAGCAATGAGGATAATCCTCAGATCACGGATCCAATCCGCATCATTGCTACTAACATCTTTCAACTTAATTTTCTCTAGGAACATATCAAAAATAAAACAGGGGATCTAAATGCTAGCTATTGATCTACAACATAGATATGCTAATACTACCAGGACTAAGTTCATGATAAATTTAAGTTCAATTAATCATATTACTTAAGAACTCCCACTTAGAAAGACATCCCTCTAATCTTCTAAGTGATCACGTGATCCAAATCAACTAAACCATAACCGATCATCACGTGAAATGGAGTAGCTTTCAATGGTGAACATCAATATGTTTATCATATCTACTACATGATTCACGCTCGACCTTTCGGTCTCAGTGTTCCGAGGCCATATCTACATATGCTAGGCTCGTCAAGTTTAACCTGAGTATTCTGCGTGTGCAAAACTGGCTTGCACCCGTTGTAGATGGACGTAGAGCTTATCACACCCGATCATCACGTGGTGTCTGGGCACGACGAACTTTGGCAACGGTGCATACTTAGGGAGAACACTTTTATCTTGAAATTTAGTGAGAGATCATCTTATAATGCTACCGTCAATCAAAGCAAGATAAGATGCATAAAAGATAAACATCACATGCAATCAATATAAGTGATATGATATGGCCATCATCATCTTGTACTTGTGATCTCCATCTCCGAAGTACCATCATGATCACCATCGTCACCGGCGCAACACCTTGATCTCCATCGTAGCATCATTGTTGTCTCGCCAATCTTATGCTTCCACGACTATCGCTACCGCTTAGTGATAAAGTAAAGCATTACAGCGCGATTGCATTGCATACAATAAAGCGGCAACCATATGGCTCCTGCCAGTTGTCGATAACTCGGTTAAAAACATGATCATCTCATATAATAAAATTTAGCATCATGTCTTGACCATATCACATCACAACATGCCCTCCAAACACAAGTTAGACGTCCTCTACTTTGTTGTTGCAAGTTTTACATGGCTGCTACGGGCTTAGCAAGAACCGTTCTTACCTACGCATCAAAACCACAACGATAGTTTGTCAAGTTGGTGCTGTTTTAACCTTTGCAAGGACCGGGCGTAGCCACACTCGATTCAACTAAAGTTGGAGAAACTGACACCCGCCAGCCACCTGTGTGCAAAGCACGTCGGTAGAACCAGTCTCGTGTAAGCGTACGCGTAATGTCGGTCCGGGCCGCTTCATCCAACAATACCGCCGAACCAAAGTATGACATGCTGGTAAGCAGTATGACTTATATCACCCATAACTCACTTGTGTTCTACTCGTGCATATAACATCAACGCATAAAACCTGGCTCTGATGCCACTGTTGGGGAACGTAGTAATTTCAAAAAAATTCCTACGCACACGCAAGATCATGGTGATGCATAGCAACAAGAGGGGAGAGTGTTGCCTACGTACCCTCGTAGACCGGCAACGGAAGTGTTGACACAACGTAGAGGAAGTAGTCGTACGTCTTCCCGATCCGACCGATCCAAGTACCGAACGTACGGCACCTCCGAGTTCTGCACACGTTCAACTCGGTGACGTCCCTCGAGCTCCGATCCAGCCGAGTGTTGAGGGAGAGTTTCATCAGCACGACGGCGTGATGACGGTGATGATGTTCTACCGACGCAGGGCTTCGCCTAAGCATCGCTACAATATGACCGAGGTGGAATATGGTGGAAGGGGGCACCGCACACGGCTAAGGAACGATCACGAAGATCAACTTGTGTGTCATGGGGTGCCCCCTGCCCCCGTATATAAAGGAGGGAGGGGGGAGGTGTGGCCGGCCCCTAGGGGTGCGCCTGGAGGAGTCCTACTCCCACCGGGAGTAGGACTCCCCCCCTCTTGCCTTGTTGGAGAAGGAAAGGGGAAGGGGGAAAGAGGAAAGGGGGGCGCTGATGAAGCTATGTACCTAGGGTAGGGGCATGGACCTGTCCTAAGAGCCCTACCCAAGGACATCCCTGGAAGAAGTCACCTTTCAATCGACTTGAAGGTATCCCACTCGACGGATTCAAGACACTCGACCAGGAAGCTACCACTCGACTACAAAGCCAACCACTCGACTGACAGGAGATCTAAAGTCACTCCGCAAGCAAACGGTCGGCCATTAAGTAGTCTTTATGGTCATCATAGCACTTTAATAGGGACGTTACCAGTAACGCCCAGTCTTAATGTATTTTAACCCTGCATTACTGAGGACCGGAGGGGTCTGGCGAACTCTATATAAGCCACCCCCCTCCTCAGTAGCAGGGGCGGGCACCCCTGTAATTCATACACACATAATCCAGTCGACCGCCTCCGGGCACCGAGACGTAGGGCTGTTACTTCCTCCGCGAAGGGCCTGAACTCATACATCCTGGCGTATTTACAACTTCTCCACAGCTGAGATCTAGCCTCTCCATACATACCCCCCTACCTCACTGTCAGAGTTAGAACCACGACAGTTGGCGCCCACCGTGGGGCAGGAGTCTTAGCGCCTAGTTGGAGAAGTTGCGATTTTTCCGATCCCTTTGATCATGTTTTCGTGCGGAGATTTGGTGGAGGGCCACGAGATCCGTCTCGGCGCACTCACGTTCATCGCCGACAACTCCGCTTGGCTTCAGGAGGCTCCACTCGACATCGACGCCCTCCCCATCCGCGGTGCGACGCACTTCCGCGCATGTGTTCGTGGCGTCCTCCTGCGGCAGCCATCGACCCAGTATCGGTCACCTCCCGAGTCATCTTCCTGCCCTGTCTCCCACCAGCGCAAGCACTCCAACCGGTCGAGACTTCAGAGGTGGGTGAGGCATGCCGTGGCCCGCCAGTCGGCAGCCCCACAAGTCGCGGCAATCGAGCCCGACGAATCCCTCTACGGCCTGTTCGACCTGTCGACTGGCTCCGCGGAGACCACATCCGAGTGCGGCAGCAGCGACCCGGCGGCTGAGGTTCTGGCGGTCGATGGAACACACAGTCCTCCCGGTTTCCCTCGCACCGATGAAGGCACGGGTGGAGGCGACCCGTCGCATCCCCACGATGAGTATCTCCCCGAACCTCTCACGTCATTGCAGCGAGTGGAGCTTCGCCGCCGGAACATGGATGCACTCCACACTCCTATCGTCGGAGAAACCCCCGAGGCCCGAGCCTTGGAGGACGCGCGCTTGGCTAACTTGGACGAGCGCACTCGACTGGAGAATCTCCAGCGAATACTCGACGAGCAAGCGCGTCAGCGAGCTCCCGAGTCCAGTCGACGTCAGCTCTTCCCACCTACGCAAGTGTATCGAACCCCAGTTCAGAATTTGGCAGTCGCGGCCCGTATAGCAGAATCGATTCAGCCCTCCCAGTCGGAGGCTGGCAGGGGCTTGTTGCAAATCAGAGCGTTGCTCCGGGCAGCGGGAAACCAGAATTCCTCTGTTTCTCAGTCGCGGAATAGGATCCACAGTCGATCCGTTGCAACAGATATAGTCCAGTCGGCTCACAGCCCAAGATCGCCCCCGAGGCGTGAGGGACACGGAGACCGGCACAATCAGTACAGAAGAAATGAGCAGTATGATCACCGGTTCGATCGACGTCGAGTGCCAACCCCTCCCCCGAGGAGTGGGTCATATGCGCCTCGACAGCAGGATGACAGACACCCTCATAGTGTTGGGCGGAGAGTTCCAGTCGACCCCAGGGACCCAGGCTTTGATGCGAGATCCATCCTCGTTCAGGGTCTGGTTGACAGGAACAGAGCTCATCGAGAAGGCCACGACAGGGATGCGCCTGCCAGCAGCAGAGTACGTGTTTCGGGGCCAGAGTGTTTCAGTCGAGCCATCAGGGCCGCAGTGATTCCTCCCAACTTCCGGTTGGCGACTGGAGTCAGCAAGTTCACCGGCGAGTCTAAGCCTGACACTTGGCTCAAAGACTACCGAGTGGCTGTCCAGATTGGTGGCGGCAATGATGAGGTGGCTATGAAGCATTTGCCTCTCCTGTTAGAGGGCTCAGCCAGAGCGTGGCTGAATCAGTTAGCACCCAGCAGCATCTACACTTGGGAGGATCTCTCTCGAGTGTTTGTCACGACCTTTGAAGGAACATGCAAGCGACCGGCAGGCCTTACAGAATTGCGGTCTTGCGTGCAGAAACCGAGTGAAACTCTGAGGGATTACATCCAGAGGTGGATCACTTTGCATCACACAGTTGAGAATGTACCAGATCACCAAGCAGTTTGTGCCTTTAAAGAAGGCGTCAAGAACAGAGAGTTGAACCTAAAGTTCGGTCGGACCGGAGATATGTCTCTGAATAGGATGATGGAAATTGCCACCAAATACGCTAACGGAGAAGATGAAGATTGACTCCGGAGTGGCAAGCAGAAAGCAGTCGCCCAGGAAACCGGAGGCAATTCCAGTCGGAAGCAGAAGCGGAAGGCCGAGCCAGCCGCTCCTGGGGAGGCCCTGGTCGTAACCCAGGGAAAATTCAAGGGAAAACCCAAGGGGCCCTGGAACCCTAAGAAAGTCAAGGATCAAGATGGAAATGATGTTTTGGATCTGCCATGTCACATCCACACCAAGAAAGATGAAGAGGGTAATCTTATTTACCCAAAGCATACCACTCGACAGTGCCGGCTCCTGATCCAGCAGTTTCAGGGCAAGCAGTCCAAAGACAAGGAAAAAGAGTCAGACAGAGTTGAGGACAAAGAAGATAGTGACGATGGATACCCCCAAGTCAATTCCACCTTGATGATTTTTGCTGATGTCGAAAGCAAAAGTCGACTGAAAGTCATTAACCGTGAAGTGAATATGGTTGCCCCGGCAACACCCAGCTACCTGAAGTGGTCTCAGACTGCCATCACGTTCGACCAGTCCGATCACCCTGCGCACATTGCCACCCCTAGGAGGCAAGCTCTGGTGGTCGATCCAATTGTCGAAGGCACTCGACTGACCAAAGTCCTGATGGATAGTGGCAGCGGCCTGAACATACTGTATGCAGAAACGTTGAAAGGGGTGGGCATTCCGATGTCCAGGCTCAGTGCCAGCAACATGAGTTTCCATGGAGTCATTCCTGGAAAGAAAGCCGAGTCACTCGGCCAGATTGCTCTCGATGTGGTTTTCGGTGATTCAAAGAATTACCGCAAGGAAAAGTTGACATTCGAGGTTGTGGACTTCCAAAGTGCTTATCATGCTATTCTGGGCCGGCCAGCTTATGCATGCTTCATGGCTCGACCGTGCTATGTGTATCTCAAGTTGAAGATGCCCGGCCCCAGAGGTGTGATCACCATTACAGGCAATCGGAAGAAAGCAGAGGAGTGTTTTCAGAAAGGATCAAAGATCGTTGATGCTCAGATGTCAGTAGTCGAGCTGCAAGAGTACTAGAAGACTGCTGATCCGAGTGAATTGCTGCGAGCCAAGAAGCCAGCTTCAGAATCAGCTTTTCAGTCGTCCGGTGAAGCTAAGCCAGTTCACATTCACCCGACCGACCCCAATGCTGCTCCGACTCACATCTCAACGACGCTCGACTCCAAATAGGAAGAAGCGCTCATCCAGTTCCTCCGTGAGAACTGGGACATCTTCGCATGGAAGCCTTCTGACATGCCTGGAGTTCCCAGGGGGCTGGCTGAGCACCATCTACGAGTCGACCCGAAGTTCAAGCCTGTGAAAGAACATCTTCGATGGTCCGCCGTCCAGAAGAGGAAAGCTATTGGCGAGGAGGTGGCTCAGCTCTTAGCAGCGGAGTTCATCCGAGAGATTTACCACTCCGAGTGGCTCGCCAATGTTGTCATGGTCCCCAAGAAGGACAAGTCACTTCGCATGTGCATTGACTTTAAACATATCAATCGGGCCTGCCCGAAAGATCATTTCCCTCTCCCCCGCATCGACCAGGTAGTCGACTCGACCGCGGGGTGTGAGCGTTTGTCTTTTCTAGATGCTTATTCAGGGTACCATCAGATCCGTCTGTATGGACCCGACGAGATCAAAACGGCTTTTGTCACCCCATTCGGGTGCTTCTGTTATGTCACCATGCCCTTCGGCCTCAAGAATGCTGGAGCCACGTTCATGAGGATGATTCAGAAGTGTTTGCTCACTCAGATCAGTCGGAACGTAGAAGCATACATGGATGATATTGTGGTTAAGTCAC
Organism: Triticum urartu; assembly: GCF_056163025.1. NCBI lineage: Eukaryota > Viridiplantae > Streptophyta > Magnoliopsida > Poales > Poaceae > Triticum > Triticum urartu. Next base: position 566,048,592 of record NC_141875.1, read on the forward strand.
GGAAAAGTTCCGACCTACTGACTGGCCTTGCCGAAACCTTTGCTAACCTCAGGAGATATGATATCAAGCTCAATCCATCAAAGTGCACATTCGGAGTTCCAGGTGGAAAGTTACTCGGTTTTCTCGTTTCCGAACGAGGAATCGACGCCAATCCCGAGAAAGTTGGCACCATATTCCGGATGAAGCGCCCTGTGCGTGTACACGATGTCCAGAAGCTTACAGGTTGCTTGGCCGCTCTAAGTCGATTCATTTCTCGTCTCGGTGAAAAGGCGTTGCCTCTTTACCGACTGATGAAGAAGTCTGACAAGTTCGAGTGGACTCCGGAAGCTGATGCAGCGTTTGCAGAGCTCAAAGCTCTGCTCTCCACCCAGCCGGTGCTTGCTGCCCCAATCAGTAAAGAGCCTCTGCTGCTTTACATTGCAGCCACGGGACAAGTTGTCAGTACAGTACTTACGGTCGAGCGGGAAGAAGAAGGAAAGGCCTTCAGAGTTCAGCGCCCAGTATATTATGTGTCTGAAGTTTTGACCCCTTCGAAGCAAAGATATCCCCATTACCAGAAGCTTGTATATGGGATTTACATGACCACGAAGAAGGTTGCACACTACTTCTCTGACCATTCCATTACAGTCGTCAGCGACGCTCCACTGTCAGAGATTTTGCACAACAGAGATGCAACTGGTCGAGTGGCGAAGTGGGCGATTGAACTCCTTCCCCTAGATATCAAGTTTGAAGCAAAGAAGGCTATCAAGTCCCAAGCAATTGCAAATTTCGTCACCGAGTGGATTGAACAGCAGCTTCCGACTCAAGTTCACTCGGAGCACTGGACCATGTTCTTCGATGGATCTAAGATGCTGAATGGTTCCGGTGCTGGGGTAGTATTGGTCTCCCCCCGAGGAGATAAGCTCAGATATGTTCTCCAGATTCACTTCGATTCCTCCAATAATGAAGCAAAATATGAAGCACTCTTGTATGGGTTGCGCATGGCCATTTCACTCGGCGTCCGGCGCCTCATGGTCTACGGCGACTCAGATTTGGTGGCTAATCAGGTGATGAAGGAGTGGGACGTCAGAAGCCCAGCTATGACTGGCTACTGCAACGCAGTAAGAAAGTTAGAAAAGAAATTCGAGGGGTTAGAGCTTCATCACATCCCCCGACTGAAAAACCAAGCAGCTGATGATATGGCAAAGATAGGCTCCAAGAGAGAAGCCATTCCCAGCAATGTGTTTTTGGAGCACATCCGCTCGCCGTCAGTCCAGGAAGATCCTTTTATAGAAGAAGCCCCGCAACCGAAAAGTGCCACAGATCCGACTGAAGTCGAAATTCCTGCTGTGGTCGACCTAGTCATGGAGGTCTTGGCAATCACTCCCGACTGGATGATACCATACATCGCGTATATCTTGAGGAAAGAACTTCCAGAGGACGAAGAAGAGGCTCGACAGATCGTCCGTCGATCTAAAGCTTTCACAGTCATAAAAGGACAGTTGTATAGAGAAAGCGCAACTGGAATCGGTCAGAAGTGCATAACGCCAAAAGAAGGTCAGATAATCCTTGATGATATCCACTCGGGGACCTGTGGTCACCATGCGTCCTCTCGGACCATCACGGCCAAAGCATACCGAGCGGGTTTTTACTGGCCTAGGGCAAATGAAATGGCGAAAGAGATAGTCGACAAGTGCGAGGGCTGCCAGTTCTACTCCAACATGTCGCACAAGCCAGCATCAGCTCTGAGGACCATTCCACTCGTCTGGCCCTTCGCTGTTTGGGGACTGGACATGGTTGGTCCACTGAGAACAGGCAGGAGCGGATTCACACATGTGCTTGTGGCAGTCGACAAGTTCACCAAATGGATTGAAGCCAAGCCTATCAAAAATCTTGCTGCTAGCACTACTATCAGTTTCATCAGAGAGTTGATATTCAGATATGGGGTCCCGCATAGCATCATCACTGACAATGGGTCAAACTTCGATTCAGACAAGTTCAGAGCTTTTTGCGCCCCTCAAGGCACATGAGTCGACTACGCGTCAGTCGCGCATCCCCAGTCAAATGGACAAGCTGAAAGAGCAAATGGTCTGATTCTCAAAGGACTGAAGCCTCGACTGATGCGTGATCTCAAGAACGTAGCAGGCGCCTGGGTCGACGAGCTTCCGTCAGTTTTGTGGGGACTGAGGACCACCCCAAACCGGTCAACTGGGAGAACGCCATTCTTTCGGGTTTACGGAGCTGAAGCCGTCCTACCGAGTGATCTACTTCACAACGCCCCCAGTCGAGCTTTATAACGAAGACGAAGTAGAGAAAGCCCGGCAAGACGCAGTCGACCTCCTAGAGGAGGAGAGGGAAATGGCTATGATCAGATCGACCATCTATCAGCAAGACTTGCGTCGATTCCATGCCAGAAATGTGAAGAGCCGAACCTTCCAAGAAGGAGATTTGGTCCTCCGAGTGGATCAACAGAAACCACGCAAACTTGCTCCTACTTGGGAAGGCCCCTTCATCGTCACCAGAGTCCTCCACAATGGGGCATATCATCTCTACAACGTTGATCGCCGGATCGACGAGCCACGAGCTTGGAATGCGGAACTACTCCGCCCATTTTACACTTGAATTCTCACTCGGATGAGGTGTAATAAGAAAAACTTCTGTAGTTTATTTTTTATCAAAGACAAGAGTGTCCCAGTTCTTCCTGTAATTGCTGTCACTTTTGTTTACGTACGAAATCCCCCAGTGGGTAGCTTAGCTGTGAATCCGTTTCGCCTAAGTTTGCAAAAAAATCCTACCGAGTGGTGAGCCAGACTCCCACTCGGGGGCTTAGCTGCAGCCCAGTGCTCGCCTAAGTATATAAAAATCCTACCGAGTGGTGAGCCAGACTCCCACTCGGAGGCTTAGCTGCAGCCCAGTGCTCGCCTAAGTGTTTGAAAATCCTACCGAGTGGAGAGCAAACCTCCCACTTGGGGGCTTAGCTGCAGTCCAAGCACTCGCCTAAGTATTTGAAAATCCTACCGAGTGGTGAGCCAGACTCCCACTCGAAGGCTTAGCTGCAGCCCAGTGCTCGCCTAAGTGTTTGAAAATCCTACCGAGTGGAGAGCAAACCTCCCACTCGGAGGCTTAGCTGCAGCCCAGTGCTCGCCTAAGTATATAAAAATCCTACCGAGTGGAGAGCAAACCTCCCACTCGGGGGCTTAGCTGCAGTCCAAGTACTCGCCTAAGTATATAAAAATCCTACCGAGTGGAGAGCAAACCTTCCACTCGGGGGCTTAGCTGCAGTCCAAGTACTCGCCTAAGTATATAAAAATCCTACCGAGTGGAGAGCAAACCTTCCACTCGGGGGCTTAGCTGCAGTCCAAGTACTCGCCTAAGTATATAAAAATCCTACCAAGTGGAGAGCAAACCTCCCACTCGGGGGCTTAGCTGCAGTCCAAGTACTCGCCTAAGTATTTGAAAATCCTACCGAGTGGTGAGCCAGACTCCCACTCGGAGGCTTAGCTGCAGCCCAGTGCTCGCCTAGGTGTTTGAAAATCCTACCAAGTGGAGAGCAAACCTCCCACTCGGGGGCTTAGCTGCAGTCCAAGTACTCGCCTAAGTATATAAAAATCCTATCGAGTGGAGAGCAAACCTCCCACTCGGGGGCTTAGCTGCAGTCCAAGTACTCGCCTAAGTATATAAAAATCCTATCGAGTGGAGAGCAAACCTCCCACTCGGGGGCTTAGCTGTAGTCCAAGTACTCGCGTAAGTATTTGAAAATCCTACTGAGTGGTGAGCCAGACTCCCACTCGGAGGCTTAGCTGCAGCCCAGTGCTCGCCTAAGTGTTTGAAAATCCTACCAAGTGGAGAGCAAACCTCCCACTCGGGGGCTTAGCTGCAGTCCAAGTACTCGCCTAAGTATATAAAAATCCTACCGAGTGGAGAGCAAACCTCCCACTCGGGGGCTTAGCTGCAGTCCAAGTACTCGCCTAAGTATTTGAAAATCCTACTGAGTGGTGAGCCAGACTCCCACTCGGAGGCTTAGCTACAGCTCAGTGCTTGCCTAAGTGTTCAAAAATCCTACCGAGTGGAGAGCAAACCTCCCATTCGGAGGCTTAGCTGCAGCCCAGTGCTCGCCTAAGTGTTCAAGATTCCCACCGAGTGGAAAGCAAACCTCCCACTCGGGGGCTTAGCTGCAGCCCAGTGCTCGCCTAAGTTCGAAACACGTCCCAATCCACAAGGACGGCTAGATGCGAATCGACTGCTACCTTTTCCTTCGGAGCTGCACCACAAATACGAAGTTATTTCGAGTGAAGGCCAAGTTCCACTCGGCAGATAATTCCCGAAGATATTCAACGATAAATCAAGTTCAGATAAAACCCAAAGGTCCAAGACCTCAGATCAAAGTACTCGAGCCCTCGGCTCGATAGAGTTTAACGGTTACAGAATCCACTCGGCATTCCAAGGCAAATTTAAAGTGAAGCATAAAAGTTTTTCATTCCTCAAGCGGAGGACTGGAAGGGGCGACGAACTCGTCCAAGTCGATCCCGTCTGCAATACGAGTAGCAGCAGCAATGAAAGTCTCCATGAAGTCTTGAAAGCTGTGCTTCCTGGTATTGGCAATTTGGATGGCGGCCAGCTTTTCTTCTCGCGCCTCCTTGCAATGGACGCGGACCAGAGACAGAGCGACATCAGCACCACATCTAGCAGAAGATTTCTTCCATTCCGCCACTCGACCCGGGACTTCATCCAGTCGAACCATCAGGGACTCGAGGTCGTTCTGAAGCGTCGTTCCAGGCCAGAGTGATGTGTCGATCCGCGACATCGCAACCTTCAGCCGAGCAAGATACTCAACAACGCTGGTAACACGAGACTCCAGTCGGAGCACGTTCATAGCAGCTTCGTCCTTCACGAGAGAATTGGCAGGATCCAAGCCTGGCTCCACTCGGCTGGTTTCCTCTTCGAAGCTCTGGCAGAATTCTGCAAACACGATTCAAGAATAAGACAGTGGCCTTACGCGGGCTTGGTAACTGCAAGACAACCGGGTCGGAATAATTACCTTTGAGCATGACGAACAGCTTCTTGGCGAGTCCACCGAGATAAGCCTCCAGATCGTTTACCTTCCCCGCTAGCTCACCCGCCTGGTCCTGCAGAACCATCTTGTCTTTCTTCAGTCGGCTGACCTCTCGATTAGCTGTCTCGAGAGCAGTTTTCAGTCTGGAGTTCTCCTGTTCAAGAGTTCTGACCGAAGTCAGTTTCTCTTCTGCAAGCTTCGTTTTGCTCGAGGCCTCCTTATGTGCTTCGGCAAGATCTTGATCCTTCTTCTTCAGAGCTTCCTCCAGTTCATCTACAGAACGTCGAGTGAACTCAACATCAAGAATGGGCAAGAAAGGGAAGTCACTCGTTAGGAATGAGAGACCTCGCCAGCCATACCTTTGCTTCGTCTCGCGCCTTCTGCAGGTTCTGTTGAGCGAGCTTCAAGTCAAGGTCGAGCTGGATCTGTTTGTTCTCCAACTCAGTGTAGAGAGCCACAAGTTCACAAGATTTCTGCAAAATTCGGTCGACAGAGGTCCAAGATAAGTTGCTTCCGAGTAACCAAGATACAATGATGACGTTTCTAAGACTACAGCTGAATCAAAAACATTCAACAGTAGTCTCGGGGACTACACCCAGTGGGTGCACTCAGCGTGCCCCCACTGGTTTTGAAAAAAAAATCGACTGCCCGCAGTCGACCGGATACAGTTTCATTCGACATGGCCTGGCCAGACCGAGTGAAGGAGTAAAACTACAGCAACGCAATATAAAGACTACAGTCGACTGCCAGCAGTCCACCGTAGTCTCGGGGACTACACCCAGTGGGTGCACTCAGCGTGCCCCCACTCGACCAAAAAACTTAACAGAAACACCCAGTGGGTGTACAGATTTAAAAGATCTTCGGAAAAGAGATTCTTCAGACAGCATACCCTAACAGAACAAGCAGTGAATCGACTGACCTGGACGTTACTCTGAAGAGCTGAACTCGCGTCATAAGCCGCTTGGCTGGCGTCTCGAACTACCTTGACCTGCTCCATCATGATGCCTGCCTGGCGTATAGCTTCCTTAGCTGCACCCACTTGGTCCTCAGGGACGTGGTGTGTGGCGAAGAGCGAAGGCGGATTTACGGTCGACGTCAAGGGCCACGCACTCGCCAGAGGATTGGCGAAAGTCACAGAAGCCCGGGTGGTATCGCCACCGTCTCGAGCTACGGCCTCAGGCGCCGGAGTGGATTGTGGAGTCTCGCCAGCCGACGCTTTCCTGTTCCGCCTCACTCTCAGCGGCGCTTCGTCCTCGTCGTCAGGAAGGCTAATAACATGAGGAGGAGCTACGAGAAAAATTCAATCAACCAGAGTTATAAGAAATCGTCAGTCGATTCAAAGCAGAACATCAGTAATCATACCAGGGTTGGAAGTAACAGCATCTTCCATCTCTTGATCATCGTCCTTGGCGGAGATCTCGGAAGTAGCAGCACTGCAAGTTTTGAAAGACCGTCAGTCGGCTCAGTGGATCGACCAAGGATCCGTCCACGGTCGACAAAGGAGAACAAGTTCTATCATTACCCAGAAATGGCGGGGACAGTCATCCTCATCTTGGGCAGAGCCTTGGGTGGCTTGGACGGCGCCGCGTGGGGGTGCTTGGGAGCTTTTTCAGTCGGCGCTGGAGAAGAGGTCCGAGGGCGCTTCGACGACTGCCCAACGGGAGCAGTCGCCTTACCATGTTCCCGCGCAGGGTCGTGTGTAAGCTTGGATCGCCTTTCCGAGCGAGGAGGTCCAGCTTCCTCCTCCTCCTCCTCTTCGATGGAGTCGACGCCGTCGTCTCCCTCTCCTTCGCCGTCAGACTCCCACTCCCCCTTTTCGTCTCCGCTTTCGCCTCCGCTTGCCTCCCCTTCCTCGGCCTGCCCCTGTGCTCCGTTGGGTGTCGAGTACATCTCTGTAGTTGCCTGGAGAATAGCAGACAAGTCGAAAGTCAATCGACCGATTCAAAGAGAGCAAATGAAGAAAGCAAGATCTTAGTCGGGAACACAAGGTCAGACCTGGTCCACGTCGTATGAACTGTCAAGCGGGACAACCCTCCTGGCTCCTCGGGGGTTGTCTTTGTTCCCTGTGATGCTCGACAGCCACCCTTCCAGCATCTCGTCGGTGACCTCCTCTGGGTGAACCCGAGTGGTGTCGTCGAGGCCCGAGTACAGCCACATAGGGTGGTCACGAGCCTGAAGCAGTTGGATGCGCCTCCGAAGGAAGACCTCCAGCAAGTCCATGCCGGTCACGCCGTCTCGGACAAGCTGAACCACTCGACCAACCAGCACCTTGACTTGCGCCTTTTCCTCCGGCAGCACTTTCAGAGAAGCAGGCTTTTGAGCTCGGTCCAGAGAGAAAGGGGGAAGACCAGTCGACTGCCCTCGGGTCACCTGGTCTTGGCAATAAAACTAGGTCGACTACCAACCACGGACCGACTCAGGAAAAGTGATAGACGGAAAAGAACTTTTACCCCTCATCTGGATCGCCAGGCCCCCGCATAGCTGGATCACTTGCGTCCGTTCGTCACTCGACTTGGCTTTCTTTACCGATTGGGAACGGCAAGTGAAGATGTGTTTAAAGAGTCCCCAATGAGGGCGGCAACCCAAGAAACTTTCGCACAAGGAAACGAAAGCCGCAAGATACACGATGGAATTGGGAGTGAAATGGTGGAGCTGCGCTCCGAAGAAGTTCAAAAAGCTCCGGAAAAAAGGATGAGGAGGTAGAGAAAATCCGCGATCGATATGGGTGGCGAGGAGGACGCACTCACCGTCACGAGGTTGGGGTTCGACTTCTCCCCCCGGGAGACGCGCAGCTTCATGGGGAATGACTCCCCCCTCGACCATGTCGTCAAGATCTTCCTGCCGAATCACCAAGGGCATCCAGTCGCCCTGGATCCAATCCCTGGGCAGAGCAGTCCTCGAGGAAGATCCGCCCCGAGCAGACTTCTTCCCCTTCCCCTGCACCGCCGCCTTCTTCACACGCTCCAAAGCCGACATCTTGTCCTTCACCATCGTCGCCGGCGAGGCTTGAACAGACCTACAGCGCTAGGGTGGGAGCGGAGGTGGCAGAGGACCTTGCGGGGGGAGAAGGAAAGGCGAGACCACACTGTTGGGGAGCCCCGAGCCGGCAACTTATAAGGATCCGCTTCCGAGTGGCTGACCGGTAGGCCCAGGCGATCCCGTCAAATCCCGCAACAGGCGCGCGTGCAGTACGTGGCGAAAAAGGTGGCACGGAGATCGAGGAGCTTCCATCCTATCCCATCCGATTACTTCGGCCGCCCCCGTCCCGCTCGCTTCCCGAAATTCAAATCCCGCAAAATCCGCGGGCTGCAGAACAACTCATCAAACTGAAGAGCCCACTCGTGCCGGCACTCGGTATTCCACAAGTAAGGAAATTCACTCGACGAGAGACCAAGAATGGATCAAGGTGACCGAAAGAAGTTGACAACGCCATCCGTGACGGTTGATCCAGTACAAGACATTCGTATAACGCCAAGAACCAGTCAGAAGGACCCCCAACTCCTTCCCCACTCGAACCTCGATCCATTCGGGGGCTAATGATGAAGCTATGTACCTAGGGTAGGGGCATGGACCTGTCCTCAGAGCCCTACCCAAGGACATCCCTGGAAGAAGTCGCCTTTCAATCAACTTGAAGGTATCCCACTCGACGGATTCAAGACACTCGACCAGGAAGCTACCACTCGACTACGAAGCCAACCACTCGACTGACAAGAGATCTAAAGTCACTCCGCAAGCAAACGGTCGGCCATTAAGTAGTCTTTATGGTCATCATAGCACTTTAATAGGGACGTTACCAGTAACGCCCGGTCTTAATGTATTTTAACCCTGCATTACTGAGGACCGGAGGGGTCTGGCGAACTCTATATAAGCCACCCCCCTCCTCAGTAGCAGGGGCGGGCACCCCTGTAATTCATACACACATAATCCACTCGACTGCCTCCGGGCACCGAGACGTAGGGCTATTACTTCCTCCGCGAAGGGCCTGAACTCGTACATCCTGGCGTATTTACAACTTCTCCACAGCTGAGATCTAGCCTCTCCATACATACCCCCCTACCTCACTGTCAGAGTTAGAACCACGACAGGCGCCCCCCCCTTCCTTGTCCTATTCGGACTAGGGGGAGGGGGCGCGTGGCCTGCCCTGGCCAGCCCTCCTCTTCTCCCTTAGGGCCCATGTAGGCCCATTAACCCCCGCGGGGGGGGGGGGTCCGGTAACCCCCCGGTATTCCGGTAAAATCCCGATTTCACCCGGCACGATTCCGATATCCAAATATAGGCTTCCAATATATCAATCTTTATGTCTCAACCATTTTGAGACTCCTCGTCATGTCCGTGATCACATACGGGACTCTGAACAACCTTCGGTACATCAAAACACAAAAAACCCTAATTACGATCGTCACCGAACTTTAAGCGTGCAGACCCTACGGGTTCGAGAACTATGTAGACATGACCGAGACACGTCTCCGGTCAATAACCAATAGCGGAACCTGGATGCTCATATTGGTTCCTACATATTCTACGAAGATCTTTATCGGTCAGACCGCATAACAACATACGTTGTTCCATTTGTCATGGTATGTTACTTGCCCGAGATTCGATCGTCGGTATCTCAATACCTAGTTCAATCTCGTTACCGGCAAGTCTCTTTACTCGTTCCGTAATATATCATCCCGCAACTAACCTATTAGTTGCAATGCTTGCAAGGCTTGAGTGATGTGTATTACCGAGAGGGCCCAGAGATACCTCTCCGACAATCGGAGTGACAAATCCTAATGTCGAAATACGCCAACCCAACAAGTAACTTCGGAGACACCTGTAGAGCACCTTTATAATCACCCAGTTACGTTGTGACGTTTCGTAGCACACAAAGTGTTCCTCCGGTAAACGGGAGTTGCATAATCTCATAGTCATAGGAACATGTATAAGTCATGAAGAAAGCAATAGCAACAAACTAAACGATCAAGTGCTAAGTAACGGAATGGGTCAAGTCAATGACATCATTCTCCTAATGATGTGATCCCGTTAATCAAATGACAACTCATGTCTATGGTTAGGAAACATAACCATCTTTGATCAACGAGCTAGTCAAGTAGAGGCATACTAGTGACACTCTATTTGTCTATGTATTCACACATGTATTATGTTTCCGGTTAATACAATTCTAGCATGAATAATAAACATTTATCATGATATAAGGAAATAAATAATAACTTTATTATTGCCTCTACGGCATATTTCCTTCACTAGGCACATATATCCAGTTGGATATGAGTAGACATTTGTTATTATTGTTGACATCAGCCTTGAGGTGAATGAGTTGGGAGGCGAAACTATAAGCCCTTATCTTTCTATGTGTCCGGTTCAAACTTTTTGGTCATGTGTATGCGGGGTGAGTGTTAGCAATCATAGAAGATTAAATGATGGTTGAGTATGTGGACCTGCCAAAAGGCTCCGATACAAGATCCTTCCTGAAAAGATGATGAATTGTAGTTGCAAAGTTGACTGAGAACATAGTTTGTTAGTTTTCAATAAAGTTTATGCTTTTTACTTCGATGTTGTGATGAATATTTACTTATTCATGAGAAGTTATATGATAAAGTTTGTTGTTGTCATAATAACATGCATGCCGCTTCTATGTCCGCATTTTGTTTTTATCTACACCTCTCTCTCTCTCTAAGCATGTGGACATGTTTTTTGATTTTCTGTTTTCGCTTGAGGACAAGCAAGTCTAAGCTTGGGGGAGTTGATAGGTCCATTTTGCATCATGTTTTCATACTGTTATTTATAATGTTTTTATGCGTAATAATGCTTTATGGAGTAATTCTAATGCCTTTTTTCTCGTAATATGCAAGGTTTACACAAAGAGGGAGAATGTCGGCAGCTGGAATTATGAACCTGAAAAATCTATGTCAAAGTTACCTATTCTGCACAACTCCAAATGAGCTGAAAATTACGGAGAATTATTTTGGAATATATAAAAAATACTAGAGCAAATAACTACCGGAGGGGGGCCACCTGGTGAGCACAATACACCAGGGCGCGCTAGGCCTCCCAGGCACGCACCTGGTGGGTTGTGCTCAGCCCAGCCCACCTCCAGTGCCCATCTTCTGGTATATAGGTCATTTTTACCTAGAAAAAAAATAAGGAGAGGACTTTCGGGACGGAGCGCCGTTGTCTCGAGGTGGAACTTGGGCAGGAGCATTTTTGCCCTCCGGTGGAGCAATTCCGCGGGGGGGGGGGGGGGACTTCCCTCCCGAAGGGGAAAATCGAAGCTATCATCATCACCAACAACCCTCTCCTATTTGGGAGGCCAATCTCCAGCAACATCTTCAACACTACCATCCCCTCTCAAACCCTAGTTCATCTCTTGTGTTCAATCTTTGTACCGGAACCTCAGATTGGTACCTGTGGGTGACTAGTAGTGTTGATTACATCTTGTAGTTGATTACTATATTGTTTATTTGGTGGAAGACTATATGTGCAGATCCATTATGCTATTTAATACCCCTTTGATCTTGAGCATGATTATCATTTGTGAGTAATTACTTTTGTTCTTGAGGTCACGGGAGAAACTTTGTTGCTAGTAATCATGTGAACTTGATATGTGTTCAATATTTTGATGATATGTATGTTGTGATTCCCTTAGTGGTGTCATGTGAACGTTGACTACATGAAACTTCACCATCTTTGGGCCTAAGGGAATGCATTGTGGAGTAGTTATTAGATGATGGGTTGCTAGAGTGACAGAACCTTAAACCCTAGTTTATGCGCTATGATACGTCTCCAACGTATCTATAATATTTGATTGTTCCATGCTGTTATATTATCAATCTTGGATGTTTTGTATTCATTTTATAGTCATTTTATATCATTTTTGGTACTAACCTATTGACATAGTGCCAACTGCCAGGTCCTGTTTTTCCATGTTTTTTACATCACAGAAAATCAATATCAGATGGAGTCCAAATGCCACGAAACTTTACGGAGAATTTTTATGCGCCAAAAGGAACACAACAGGCCCTAGCTGCGCCTGGGGGTGCCCCGAGGGGGGCACAACCCACAAGGGCGCGCTAGGAGGCCCAGGTGCGCCCTGGTGGGCTGTGCCCACCTCGGGTGCCCCCCAGACCGCCTCTTTGCTCTATAAATACCCCAAAAGTCCCAGAACCTCAGGGGAGTCGATGAAATATTCATCCAGCCACCGCAGAGTCCAGAACCGCCAGATTCAATCTAGACACCATCTCAAATGGGGTTCACCACCTCCATTGGTGCCTCTCCGATGATGCCTGAGTAGTTCTTTGTAGACCTTTGGGTCCGTAGTTAGTAGCTAGATGGCTTCATCTCTCTCTCTCTCTTGATTCTTAATACAATGGTCTCTTGGAGATCCATATAATGTAAATCTTTTGCGGTGTGTTTGTTGGGATCGATGAACTTTGAGTTTATGATCAGATCTATCTTTTTATATCCATGAAAGTTATTTGAGTTTCTTTGATCTCTTATATGCATGATTGCTTATAGCCTCGTATTTCTTCTCCGATATTTGGGTTTTGTTTGGCCAACTTGATCTATTTATCTTGAAATGGGAAGAGGTGCTTTGTAGTGGGTTCGATCTTACGGTGCTTGATCCCAGTGACAGAAAGGGAAATGACATGTATGTATCGTTGCTACTAAGGATAAAATGATGGGGTCTATCTCTACATAGATAGATCTTGTCTACATCATCTCATCGTTCTTATTGCATTACTTTGTTTCTCCATGAACTTAATACACTAGATGCATGTTGGATAGCGGTCGATGTGTGGAGTAATAGTAGTAGATGCAGGCAGGAGTCGGTCTACTAATCTTGGACGTGGTGCCTATATAATGATCGTTGCATGGATATCGTCATAATTATTTGAGGTTCTATCAATTGCCCAACGGTAATTTGTTTACCCACCGTTGCTATGTTTCTCGAGAGAAGCCACTAGTGAAACCTACGGCCCCGGGGTCTTTCTTCTCATATATTTGCCTTTGCGATATACTTTTCTCTTGCATTTATTTTCAGATCTATTAATCCAAAAACCCAAAAATGCTTTGCCGCAATTTTCCCTTATTTATTTTATTTGGCGTTCGATCTATCAATCTACTACAAATTTATCACACGTCCGTTTGCCTATCTTGAGGCGTCGTACCCCGAAAGGGATTGACAACCCCTTTAACATGTCCGGTTGCGAGGATTTGTTATCTGTGTGCAGGGGATGTTTACGTTGTGTTGCTTGGTTCTCCTACTGGTTCGATAACCTTGGTTTCATATCTGAGGGAAATACCTACCGCCGTTGTTCTGCATCATCCCTTACTCTTTGGGGAAATACTGATGTAGCTTCAAGCGACATCCCACTACTTCGTAAGGGACCGATTTGGATCCAAATATTTAATGATATGGTTAGATTTTATCTTAATACTTTTCTCGTAATTGCGAATGCTTGCGAGGGGGTTAATCATAAGTGGGAGGTTTGTTCAAGTAATAATAGCACCCAAGCACCGGTCCACCCACATATCAAATTATCAAAGTAGCGAACATGAATCGAACAAAAATGATGAAAGTGACTAGATGAAATTCCCGTGTACCCTCAAGAATGTTTTACTTATTATAAGAGACCGTTTTGGCCTGTCCTTTACCACAAAAGGATTGGGCTACCTTGCTTCACTCTATTTACCGTTACTGTTACTTGTCCGTTACAAATTATCTTGCTATCAAACTACCTGTTACCAACTATTTCAGTGCTTGCAGAAAATACCTTGCTGAAAACCACTTGTCATTTCCTTCTGCTCCTCATTGGCTTCGACACTCTTACTTATCGAAAGGACTACGATTGATCCCCTATACTTGTGGGTCATCAACGTGCAGAAGCGCAGAAGTCCAGACATGATCTGTCTAATGGAAACACACCTAGATGAGTTCCCATCAGAGTGTTTACGTCGTCGGACTAAGATGGATCACAAGTAAGTTGTCTGGAGTGATGGCGGGAGTGGCAGTTTGATTCTGTTGTGGAGAAAAGAGGTTGATGTCTCTCTAAGAGACAAAAGGATAATTTATTGACGTGTTTGTGGGTAGTGGAGCTGAAAATCTCTGGAGGTTGACTGGGTTTTATGGTGAACCCAGGTGGAAAGATAAACACAAATCCTGGGAGATATTGAGAGAGCTGAAATCTGATATGCCATGGATGATTATAGGTGACATGAACGAAATTAAGTATTCCTTTGAGAAGGAAGGAGGGAACGAGAGACCAAACCACTTCATGCAGTGTTCAGAGATGTGGTTCTGAATTAATTTGTCAGATCATGGGTTCGTTGGAGACAAGTTTACATGGCATCATGCTTTGATTAGAGAACGGCTGGACCGTGATCTAGTGAATGAGGGATGGAACCAAATGTTCCCAGGTGTAGTTTTGGAACATCTTGAATACTATAAATAGACCACATACCAATTATTATGAACCTCCATGAGGAGATCACACAAGATTCAGTGGGGGAGGCAGTACTTTGATTTGAAGCACGTTGGCTCAAGGAGGAGAGGTTTCGCGATGTAGTTGAGGAAGCATGGCAGTCTTCAGATGGAAACTTGGGACTTGCAGAGAAGCTAGCACTTATCCACAAGCGACTACATGAATGGGATAAAACGGTACTGAAGAAATCATCAAAGAGAATAAAGAATGTTCAGAGGGAACTAGAACAAGTTGCAAAGGATAGCTTGACACATCAGAACGTTCAAAGTTAGAAAGATCTAGCCGAAGAGCTTGAGAGATTGCTACAGATGGAGGAAATCCATTGGGCCCAAAGGAGCCGGATCAACTGGCTCATGTTCGGTGATAAAAATACATCATATTTCCAGAATTTCGCCTCTGCTAGAAGGTTAAGGAATATGATAATTAAATTAAGAGATGATCAAGGTGCATGTTGGAAGGTACTGACCCCGTTTTCCTTGAAAAGGTTAATCCAAGAGTGACAAATGAGGTGAATGAGGCCTTGTTGAAACCTTACATAGTAGATGATGTCAAAAAGCTATTTTTTCAATTGGAGATATGAAGGCTCCGGGGACGGATGGTTTGCACGATGTTTTTTAAGAAGTGTTGGCATATCCTTAGTGAGGCTCTTACTACAGAAGTCTTGAATGCTATGAATAATAAAGTAATCCCATATGGATGGATGATACGGTCATTCTCCTCATCCCCAAGGTCGATGCCCCTGATAGAATCACCCAATACAGAACAATAAGTCTATGTAATGTATTTCCAAAGAAGTGAGTGGGAGCACTATAGAATTTCTTATGAGTATATGTTGTTGACATATTATGGATCAGAAATGACGTAGAATTTCTGGAAAGCATATAGGGTTATTTGGAAAGTGTTTTTCAATGGAAAGCCTGGATCAAGCTACTTGAACATTGAGCATCAAGATCTATAAGGATAGATCAAAACGCTTAATGGTACTTTCAAATGAGCACATACCTTGACATGATCTTGAAGGTGTTCAAGATGGATCAGTCAAAGAAGGAGTTCTTGCCTGAGTTGTAAGGTATGAAGTTAAGACTTAAAGCTCGACCACGGCAGAAGAAAGAGGAAGGATGAAGGTCGTCCCCTATGCTTTTATCATAGGCTCTCTACAGTATGCTATGCTGTGTACCGCACCTGAAGTGTGCCTTGCCATGAGTTAGTCAAGGGGTACAAGAGTGATCCAAGAATGGATCACAGACAACGGTCAAAGTTATCCTTAGTAACTAGTGGACTAAGGAATTTTCTCAATTATGGAGGTGGTAAAAGAGTTCGTCGTAAAGGGTTACGTCGATGCAAACTTTAACACTAATCCAGATTATTCTGAGTAGTAAACTGGATTCGTATAGTAGAACAGTTATTTGGAATAGCTCCAATAGAACGTGGTAGCTGCATCTAGGAGATGCCATAGAGATTTGCGAAGTACATACGGATCTGAATGTTGCAGACCCGTTGACTAAAACCTCTCTCACAAGCAACATGATCAAACCCAGAACTCATTGAGTGTTAATCACATAGTGATGTGAACTAGATTATTAACTCTAGTAAACTCTTTGGATGTTGGTTACATGGCGATGTGACCTGTGAGTGTTGATCACATGGCGATGTGAACTAGATTATTGACTCTAGTGCAAGTGGGAGACTGTTGGAAATATGCCCTAGAGGCAATAATAAATTAGTTATTATTATATTTCCTTGTTCATGATAATCGTTTATTATCCATGCTATAATTGTATTGATAGGAAACTCAGATACATGTGTGGATACATAAACAACACCATGTCCCTAGTAAGCCTCTAGTTGACTAGCTCGTTGATCAATAGATGGTTACGGTTTCCTGACCATGGACATTGGATGTCATTGATAACGGGATCACATCATTAGAAGAATGATGTGATGGACAAGACCCAATCCTAAGCCTAGCACAAGATCATGTAGTTCGTATGCTAAAGCTTTTCTAATGTCAAGTATCATTTCCTTAGACCATGAGATTGTGCAACTCCCGGATACCGTAGGAGTGCTTTGGGTGTGCCAAACGTCACAACGTAACTGGGTGGCTATAAAGGTACACTACGAGTATCTCCGAAAGTGTCTGTTGGGTTGGCACGAATCGAGACTGGGATTTGTCACCCCGTGTAAACGGAGAGGTATCTCTGGGCCCACTCGGTAAGACATCATCATAATGTGCACAATGTGACCAAGGAGTTGATCACGGGATGATGTGTTACGGAACGAGTAAAGAGACTTGCCGGTAACGAGATTGAACAAGGTATCGGGATACCGACGATCGAATCTCGGGCAAGTATCGTACCGCTAGACAAAGGGAATTATATACGGGATTTATTAAGTCCTTGACATCGTGGTTCATCCGATGAGATCATCGTGGAACATGTGGGAGCCAACATGGGTATCCAGATCCCGCTGTTGGTTATTGACCGGACAGTCATCTCGGTCATGTCTGCATGTCTCCCGAACCCGTAGGGTCTACACACTTAAGGTTCGGTGACGCTAGGGTTATAGAGATATTAGTATGCGGTAACCCGAAAGTTGTTCGGAGTCCCGAATGAGATCCCGGACGTCACGAGGAGTTCCGGAATGGTCCGGAGGTAAAGAATTATATATAGAAAGTGCTATTTCGGCCATCGGGACAAGTTTCGGGGTCACCGGTATTGTACCGGGACCACCGGAAGGGTCCCGGGGGTCCACCGGGTGGGGCCACCTG
Organism: Triticum urartu; assembly: GCF_056163025.1. Lineage (NCBI taxonomy): Eukaryota > Viridiplantae > Streptophyta > Magnoliopsida > Poales > Poaceae > Triticum > Triticum urartu. The sequence continues at coordinate 566,065,876 of NC_141875.1, forward strand.
CCCCCGGGGGCCACATGGGCTGTAGGGGGTGCGCCTTGGCCTATATGGGCCAAGGGCACCAGCCCCAAGAGGCCCATGCGCCAAGAGAAGAGGGAAAGGAAGAGTCCTAAAGGGGGAAGACACCTCCGAGGTGCCTTGGGGAGGAGGGACTCCTCCCCTGGCCGCACCCTTCCTTGGAGGAAGGGCCAAGGCTGCGCCTCCCCCCTCTCCCTTGGCCCTGTATATAGTGGGGGGAAGGGAGGGCAACCTAACCTAAGCCCTGGCGCCTCCCTCTCCCTCCCATGACACATCTCCCTCCTCCCGCAGCGCTTGGCGAAGCCCTGTTGGAATCCCGCTACTTCCACCACCACGCCGTCGTGCTGCTGGATCTCCATCAACCTCTCCTCCCCCCTTGCTGGATCAAGAAGGAGGAGACGTCGCTGCTCCGTACGTGTGTTGAACGCGGAGGTGCCGTCCGTTCGGCGCTAGGATCATCGGTGATTTGGATCACGACGAGTACAACTCCATCAACCCCGTTCTCTTGAACGCTTCCGCGCGCGATCTACAAGGGTATGTAGATCCACTCCTCCCTCGTTGCCAGATGACTCCATAGATAGATCTTGGTGACACGTAGGAAAATTTTTGAATTTATGCTACGTTCCCCAACAGTGGCATCATGAGCTAGGTCTATGCGTAGTTTCTATGCACGAGTAGAACACAAAGTAGTTGTGGGCGTTGATTTTGTTCAATATGCTTACCGTTACTAGTCCAATCTTGATTCGGCGGCATTGTGGGATGAAGCGGCCCGGACCGACCTTACACGTACTCTTACGTGAGACTGGTTCCACCGACTGACATGCACTAGTTGCATAAGGTGGCTAGCGGGTGTCCGTCTCTCCCACTTTAGTCGGATCGGATTCGATGAAAAGGGTCCTTATGAAGGGTAAATAGCAATTAGCATATCACGTTGTGGTTTTTGCGTAGGTAAGAAACGTTCTTGCTAGAAACCCATAGCAGCCACGTAAAACATGCAAACAACAATTAGAGGACATCTAACTTGTTTTTGCAGGGGTATGCTATGTGATGCGATATGGCCAAAAGGATGTGATGAATGATATATGTGATGTATGAGATTGATCATGTTCTTGTAATAGGAATCACGACTTGCATGTCGATGAGTATGACAACCGGCAGGAGCCATAGGAGTTGTCTTAATTTATTTATGACCTGCGTGTCAACATAAACGTCATGTAATTACTTTACTTTATTGCTAAAGCGTTAGCCATAGTAGTAGAAGTAATAGATGACGTGACAACTTCAAGAAGACACGATGATGGAGATCATGATGATGGAGATCATGGTGTCATGCCGGTGACGATGATGATCATGGAGCCCCAAGATGGAGATCAAAGGAGCTATATGATATTGGCCATATCATGTCACTATTTGATTGCATGTGATGTTTATCATGTCTATACATCTTATTTTCTTAGAACGACGGTAGTAAATAAGATGACCCCTCATTAAAATTTCAATAAAGTGTTCCCCCTAACTGTGCACCGTTGCGAAAGTTCGTCGTTTCGAAGCACCACGTGATGATCGGGTGTGATAGATTCTTACGTTCGAATATAACGGGTGTTGATGAGCCTAGCATGTACAGACATGGCCTCGGAACACATGCGAAACACTTAGGTTAACTTGACGAGCCTAGCATGTACAGACATGGCCTCGGAACACAAGAGACCGAAAGGTCGAGCATGAGTCGTATGGTAGATACGATCAACATGAAGATGTTCACCGATGTTGACTAGTCCGTCTCACGTGATGATCGGACACGGCCTAGTTGACTCGGATCATGTAATCACTTAGATGACTAGAGGGATGTCTATCTGAGTGGGAGTTCATAAGATGAACTTAATTATCCTGAACATAGTCAAAAGGTCTTCGCAAATTATGTCGTGGCTCATGTTTCTGTTCTACTGTTTAGATATGTTCCTAGAGAAAATTTAGTTGAAAGTTGATAGTAGCAATTATGCGGACTAGGTCCGTAAACTGAGGATTGTCCTCATTGCCTCATAGAAGGCTTATGTCCTTAATGCACCGCTCAGTGTGCTGAACCTCGAACGTCGTCTGTGGATGTTGCGAACATCTGACATACACGTTTTGATGACTACATGATAGTTCAGTGCGTAATGCTAAATGGTTTAGAATTGAGGTACCAAAGACATTTTTGAAACATCGCAGAACATATGAGATGTTCCAAGGACTGAAATTGGGATTTCAGGCTCGTGCCCACGTCAAGAGGTATAAGACCTCCGACGATTTTCTTAGCCTGCAAACTAAGGGAGAAAAGCTCAATTGTTGAGCTTGTGCTCAGATTGTCTGAGTACAACAATCATTTGAATCGAGTGGGAGTTGATCTTCCAGATGAGATAGTGATGTTTCTCTGAAGTCATTACCACCAAGCTGCTAGAGCTTCGTGATGAACTATAATATATCAGGGACATATATGATGATCCTTGAGATATTCGCGATGTTTGACACCACAAAAGTAGAAATCAAGAAGGAGCATCAATTGTTGATGGTTGGTGAAACCACTAGTTTCAAGAAGGGCAAGGGAAAGAAGGGATACTTCATGAAACGGCAAATCAGCTGCTGCTCTAGTGAAGAAACCCAAGGTTGAACCCAAACCCGAGACTAAGTGCTTTTGTAATAAGGGGAACAGCCACTGGAGCAGAATTACCCTAGATACTTGGTAGATGAGAAGGCTGGCAAGGTCGATAGAAGTATATTGGATATACATTGTGTTGATGTGTACTTTACTAGTACTCCTAGTAGCACCAGGGTATTAGATACCGGTTCAGTTGCTAAGTGTTAGTAACTCGAAACAAAAGGCTACGGAATAAACGGAGACTAGCTAAAGGTGAGCTAACGATATGTGTTGGAAGTGTTTCCAGGGTTGATATGATCAAGCATCGCACGCTCCCTCTACCATCGAGATTGGTATTAAAACCTAAATAATTGTTATTTGGTGTTTGAGTTGAGCATAGACATGATTGGATTATGTCTATCGCAATACGGTTATTCATTTAAAGAGAATAATGGTTACTCTGTTTATTTGAATAATACCTTCAAATGGTCTTACACCTGAAATGAATGGTTTATTGAATCTCGATCGTAGTGATACACATGTTCATGCCAAAAGATAGTAATGATAGTACCACCTACTTGTGGCACTGCCACTTAAGTCATATCGGTATAAAACGCATGAAGAAGCTCCATGTTGATGGATCTTTGGGCTCACTCGTTTTTGAAAGGTTTGAGACATGCGAACCATGTCTATTGGTGTATATGCATGAAGAAACTCCATGCAAATGGACCGTTTGGACTCACTTGATTTTGAATCACTTGAGACATGCAAATCATACCACATGGGCAAGATGACTGAAAGCCTCGTTTTCAGTAAAATGGAACTAGAAAGCAACTTGTTGGAAGTAATACATTTTGATGTGTGCAATCCAATGAGTGCTGAGGCATGTAGTGGATATTGTTATGTTCTTACTTCACAGATGATTTGACTAGATGTTGAGTATATTTACTTGATGAATCACGAGTCTGAATTATTGAAAGGTTCAAGTAATTTCAGGGTGAAGTTGAAAGATCATCATGACAAGAGGATAAAATATCTATGATATGATCATAGAGATGAATATCTGAATTACGAGTTTGGCACAGAATTAAGACATTGTGGAAATTGTTTCACAACTAATACAGCCTGGAACACCATAGTGTGATGGTGTGTCCGAACATCATAACTGCACCCTATTGGATATGATGCATACCATGATGTCTCTTATCGAATTACCACGATAGTTTATGGGTTAGGCATTAGAGACAACCACATTCACTTTAAATAGGGCACCACGTAATTCCGATGAGATGACACCATATGAACTATGGTTTAGAGAAACCTAAGCTGTCATTTCTTAGAAGTTTGGGGCTGCGACGCTTATGTGAAAAAGTTTCAGGCTGATAAGCTCGAACCTAAAGCGGATAAATGCATCTTCATAGGACACCCAAAACAGTTGGGTATACCTCCTGTCTCAGATTCGAAAGCAATAAGGGATTGTTTCTAGAATCTGGTCCTTTCTCGAGGAAAAGTTTCTCTCGAAAGAATTGAGTGGGAGGGTGGTGGAGACTTGATGAGGTTATTGAACCGTCTCTTCAACTAGTGTGTGGCAGGGCACAGGAGTTGTTCCTGTGGCACCTACACCAATTGAAGTGGAAGCTTATGATAGTGATCATGAAACTTCAGATCAAGTCACTACCAAACCTCGTGGGATGACAAGGATGCGTACTACTTCAGAGTGGTACGTAATCCTGTCTTGGAAGTCATGTTGCTAGACAACAATGAACCTACGAGCTATGGAGAAGCGATGGTGGGCCTGGATTCCGATAAATGGCTCGAGGCCATAAAATCCGAGAGAGGATCCATGTATGAAAACAAAGTGTAGACTTTGGCAGAACAGCTCGATGGTCGTAAGGCTGTTGAGTGCAGATGGATTTTAAAAGGAAGACGGACAATGATGGTAAATGTCACCATTAAGAAAGCTCGACTTGTCGTTAAGAAGTTTCCGACAAGTTCAAGGAGTTGACTACGGTGAGACTTTCTCACTCGTAGCGATGCTAAGAGTCTGTTGGAATTATATTAGCGATTACTGCATTATTTATGAAATCTTGTAGATAGGATGTCAAAACATTTTTTCCTCGACGATTTTCTTGAGGAAAGGTTGTATGTGATACAACCGGAAGGTTTTTGTCAATCCTGAAAGATGCTAATAAGTATGCAAAGCTCCAGCAATCCTTCTAAGGACTGGAGTAAGCATCTCGGAGTTGGAATGTATGCTTTGATGAGATGATCAAAGATTTTGGGTTTATACAAAGTTTATGAGAAACTTGTATTTCCAAAGAAGTGAGTGGGAGCACTATAGAATTTCTTATGAGTATATGTTGTTGACATATTATGGATCAGAAATGACATAGAATTTCTGGAAAGCATATAGGGTTATTTGGAAAGTGTTTTTCAATGGAAAGCCTGGATCAAGCTACTTGAACATTGAGCATCAAGATCTATAAGGATAGATCAAAACGCTTAATGGTACTTTCAAATGAGCACATACCTTGACATGATCTTGAAGGTGTTCAAGATGGATCAGTCAAAGAAGGAGTTCTTGCCTGAGTTGTAAGGTATGAAGTTAAGACTTAAAGCTCGACCACGGAAGAAGAAAGAGGAAGGATGAAGGTCGTCCCCTATGCTTTTATCATAGGCTCTCTACAGTATGCTATGCTGTGTACCGCACCTGAAGTGTGCCTTGCCATGAGTTAGTCAAGGGGTACAAGAGTGATCCAAGAATGGATCACAGACAGCGGTCAAAGTTATCCTTAGTAACTAGTGGACTAAGGAATTTTCTCAATTATGGAGGTGGTAAAAGAGTTCGTCGTAAAGGGTTACGCCGATGCAAACTTTAACACTAATCCAGATTATTCTGAGTAGTAAACTGGATTCGTATAGTAGAACAGTTATTTGGAATAGCTCCAATAGAACGTGGTAGCTGCATCTAGGAGATGCCATAGAGATTTGCGAAGTACATACGGATCTGAATGTTGCAGACCCGTTGACTAAAACCTCTCTCACAAGCAACATGATCAAACCCAGAACTCATTGAGTGTTAATCACATAGTGATGTGAACTAGATTATTGACTCTAGTAAACTCTTTGGATGTTGGTTACATGGCGATGTGACCTGTGAGTGTTGATCACATGGCGATGTGAACTAGATTATTGACTCTAGTGCAAGTGGGAGACTGTTGGAAATATGCCCTAGAGGCAATAATAAATTAGTTATTATTATATTTCCTTGTTCATGATAATCATTTATTATCCATGCTATAATTGTATTGATAGGAAACTCAGATACATGTGTGGATACATAAACAACACCATGTCCCTAGTAAGCCTCTAGTTGACTAGCTCGTTGATCAATAGATGGTTACGGTTTCCTGACCATGGACATTGGATGTCATTGATAACGGGATCACATCATTAGAAGAATGATTTGATGGACAAGACCCAATCCTAAGCCTAGCACAAGATCATGTAGTTCGTATGCTAAAGCTTTTCTAATGTCAAGTATCATTTCCTTAGACCATGAGATTGTGCAACTCCCGGATACCGTAGGAGTGCTTTGGGTGTGCCAAACGTCACAACGTAACTGGGTGGCTATAAAGGTACACTACGGGTATCTCCGAAAGTGTCTGTTGGGTTGGCACGAATCGAGACTGGGATTTGTCACTCCGTGTAAACGGAGAGGTATCTCTGGGCCCACTCGGTAAGACATCATCATAATGTGCACAATGTGACCAAGGAGTTGATCACGGGATGATGTGTTACGGAACGAGTAAAGAGACTTGCCGGTAACGAGATTGAACAAGGTATCGGGATACCGACGATCGAATCTCGGGCAAGTATCGTACCGCTAGACAAAGGGAATTATATACGGGATTTATTAAGTCCTTGACATCGTGGTTCATCCGATGAGATCATCATGGAACATGTGGGAGCCAACATGGGTATCCAGATCCCGCTGTTGGTTATTGACCGGAGAGTCATCTCGGTCATGTCTGCATGTCTCCCGAACCCGTAGGGTCTACACACTTAAGGTTCGGTGACGCTAGGGTTATAGAGATATTAGTATGCGGTAACCCGAAAGTTGTTCGGAGTCCCGGATGAGATCCCGGACGTCACGAGGAGTTCCGGAATGGTCCGGAGGTAAAGAATTATATATAGAAAGTGCTATTTCGGCCATCGGGACAAGTTTCGGGGTCACCGGTATTGTACCGGGACCACCGGAAGGGTCCCGGGGGTCCACCGGGTGGGGCCACCTGCCCCCGGGGGCCACATGGGCTGTAGGGGGTGCGCCTTGGCCTATATGGGCCAAGGGCACCAGCCCCAAGAGGCCCATGCGCCAAGAGAAGAGGGAAAGGAAGAGTCCTAAAGGGGGAAGGCACCTCCGAGGTGCCTTGGGGAGGAGGGACTCCTCCCCTGGCCGCACCCTTCCTTGGAGGAAGGGCCAAGGCTGCACCTCCCCCCTCTCCCTTGGCCCTATATATAGTGGGGGGAAGGGAGGGCAACCTAACCTAAGCCCTGGCGCCTCCCTCTCCCTCCCATGACACATCTCCCTCCTCCCGCAACGCTTGGCGAAGCCCTGTTGGAATCCCGCTACTTCCACCACCACGCCGTCGTGCTGCTGGATCTCCATCAACCTCTCCTCCCCCCTTGCTGGATCAAGAAGGAGGAGACGTCGCTGCTCCGTACGTGTGTTGAACGCGGAGGTGCCGTCCGTTCGGCGCTAGGATCATCGGTGATTTGGATCACGACGAGTACGACTCCATCAACCCCGTTCTCTTGAACGCTTCTGCGCGCGATCTACAAGGGTATGTAGATCCACTCCTCCCTCGTTGCTATATGACTCCATAGATAGATCTTGGTGACACGTAGGAAAATTTTTGAATTTATGCTACGTTCCCCAACATATCCCACTATCAGAAAATGCTACAGAGGATTTTATTGCTTGGAATCACACAAAATGATTTTCCTTTACAGTCCGATCAATATATTATGTTGAGTGGGAAAACCAATTTGGATCGAGATGTTCGAGTATTCAAAGCACATCTAATATGAACCCAATTTGAGAAACTGTTTGGAAGCTGAAAATACCTAGCAAAGTTAAGATCTTCGTATGGCGGGCGCTGCATGGCTTGACCCGTGGCATGGCTGTGCTGGCTCGACGACATACCAAAGTTTCATCACTATGCCCTGTGTGTCGTTCTGGCCTGGAAGACATCAAACATCTAATTTTCAGTTGTCCAAGAGCAGTTTTAGTTTGGCGTGCACTGGGATTAGATGTCATCATTAAGCAAGCTCTTAGCGTGGATCGTTCTGGCTCAGTAGTACTTGAAGAATTGTTGCGCTGATCGCGGGGGAGCTCATCGGTGCTTGGGCAGCTGGGCCTACATGAGACATTGGCAGTTGGCGCGTGGTACATTTGGTGGGAAAGAAGTGAAGCATGCAAAGGAGAAAGAGTTAAACCCCCAAACAACACAACTTTTGCTATTCATGCGATAACGGGCAACTCGGCAAGAAGACCGGGCAACATCCAAGGCTTGAAGTATACATGGGAGAAGCCAGAACTAGGATCATACAAACTAAACTTTGGTACATATTTTTCCGAGCATGGTACTGGAGCCATTGCTGCGATCGTGTGTAACTGCAGAGGAGAAGCTATGGCAGGTGTGGCGGAACCCTTCACATATGCAGATAGCTCTGCTACGGCAGAAGCTTTAGCCCTTCGCCGGGGTCTTCAATTGATCAACCAAATTGGCTGATCAAATGTGCTGGTTGAATCAGACTGCCTTGAGGTTATCATGGCATGCAAAAGATGATGTGGATATTTTGCCGCCTTACTCTACGATCTTAGCGGATTGCTTTCTCTATGCCCATGAGTGAATTCAATCCGTTTTTAGCACTGCCCAACGGAAGCTAATGGCTTGGCACATTTCTTAATATGATGCTTTATGCTTCATATTACTATCTAATGATATGTTGCCATCCTATGATGTCTGAGTAGATTTTTGTTGTCCTATCGATAATTGGTAAATTGCTATGGTTGATTTAATTTGCTTGTGGTTATGTTGATGTCCTTTGGTGCCCATCATATAAGCGCGCGTGTGGATCACACCATAGGGTTAGTTGTATATTGATAGGACTATGCATTGGAGGGCAAGGGTGACAGAAGCTTCTTCCTAAACATAGAAATTTACATATGGGATTGAAGGGGGACCAATATATATCTTAATGTTATGGTTGGGTTTTTACCTTAATGATCGTTAGTAGTTGCGAATGCTTGTTAATAGTTCCAATCATAAGTGCATAGAGTTTCAAGTAAGGGATGACATGCTAGCAGTGGCCTCTCCCACATAAAAACTTGCTATCGGTCTAGTAACGTAGTCAATTGCTAAGGGACAATTCCGCAGATCCTACCACCACTAATCCACACTCATTTTACTAAATTGTTTCTTTAAACATCACCTAACTTTTATTTCCACGTTCTTTATTATCTCGCAAACCTATCCTACCACACATACAAAGTACTTCTAGTCTTATTTCTTGTTCTAGGTAAAGCAAACGTTAAGTGTGCGTAGAGTTGTATCGGTGGTCGATAGAATTTGAGGGAATATTCGTTCTACCTTTAGCTGCTCATTGGGTTCGACACTCTTATTTATCAAAAACGACTACAAACGATCCCCTATACTTGTGGGTTATCACCTATCCATAAAACAACAACCGAACAAGGTACACCGTCAGTGGCGGAGCTGCAATACTGAACCTAGGCAGACCAGTACAAAGCAAAAGCCCACTTTTTTCCTCTCATAGTCTAGTCTGGCCTTAATACCTCACTGTTTTAGCTAATTAAGGTCTGGGCGGGCCATGGCCTATTTGGGCTGGATGTAGTTCGCATCCAGCGTACACGGCCGAATGATGCAAGATGATGAAGCAACCTTCTTACAAAGCCAATCTTAGGGTAATCGGATCAAGCAAAATGCACGCGATTACGCGACAACATAGGAAGATTAGAGTACAACGACATGCCACATCCTGAAACACCTAAGCTTCACGATAACACCCTCAAGAGAGAGCACGACACAAACCGTCGCTGCTGCTCAGTCCACCAGACAAAGATTCATCTATGCACAACGTCCGATCACCCATTACTTATCAGTCACTGCAACCACACTCCTTACTTCTAGATCTTCGTTTTCATACAACTCCATACAATGTTCATGTCATCTACGTACATAAAACAAACTAGCTACCATAATTCTACTCGTCGTCATGGATATGTTGATGACCTTCTTGGCGAAGCCACTGAACTTGTGGTTGTTGTTTGCGGGGTGAATTTCGGCGCCTCCTCCTCCTCGTCTGCGACTGCGAAGACTTGTTCCGGCTTCACATCAGCCTCGTGGAAAAAGCGGCAATTTGTCGCCACCTTCATCTCGAACTGGATGGAGCCGAGGATCGCATGTTCCTCTGTTGCCTCATCCGCTTGCAAGCTCGACCTCCTCCAACGCATCCTCCATGCCAAATCTACCATGCTTGGCGCCTCCCCCTTTCATCTCCTGCACCACTCCTGCTCCAACGATACCTCCACCTTCTCCTACTTTGGCTCTTCCCAAGAGTTTGGAGGCATTGTGCCTGGCTCGATGTGCCTGGACGGTGCTATAAAGACCTGAATCTGTTAGGATCCAAGTCTGCATACTTATTGTGCTATCCCTAGATTGTAACTAGCACAGATAGTGACAAGAGTAGATATCAGTAAAATATACATCATTTACTACAAAACAATGGATCTAGGATTACATATACATACCATTGGCACAATTTAGTGTTGTCACATTACATCGAGAAAATAGATAATTCTAAGTTAGGACTCCATCAACGTCATTGGGCTCGTTGAGTGTAGACTCATGACCCTTCACCTCTTAATACATTTGTCATCTGCACATGACAAGTGATGATGCGTAGGTGGAATGTACTTGCACGTTGCAAAAAATATATTATAACAGAGTATATATATGCAAGGTAAGTCAAAGAATTCCTAAGGGTTTTGTTTGTCGTTAAGCCAATTTTCACAGGCACTAAAATTTGCAAACTTTTTTAAAATGTAAATATTTATTAATATATAGGGTTAGAGTGAAACACTTGGGTAGATATACCAAGGCTCAATCCCCAACATGGATAAAATCATACTTAGGGCTGAAGTGAAATACACCATTGTGTTAAATCCCCAACCTAGAACCCTTATGCTTCTTCAGTTCAAGTCCTTAGCTACTCAAATTTCCCATAACGAAGGGCGCGGTTAGTCAATTAGGTTTGACTCTATAGAGTTTGTACATGTTTCCCACATGATACAATCAATCCAATTTTTTTGCTATGCACTTTGGTGCATGACTGTGAGGAGATTGTGATGCCGCCTTTCCAAAGCGTCATCCTCCACTTAGTCCTACTCCACCCCTTTCCGTGCCAATTAAGGCCCCTCTTCGATGGCGGTATCAAAGTAATGGATTTCGGTAAGAAAAACTAAGGCAGATCCAAAATAGCATGCGGCTATACTGGAAGTTACTTCACATTTTAACTTGGAAGATCTCGACTTGCTGCGGTCCTCACCAAAATCTATGTGCATGTCCTTAGTCGAGTGCAATTACTCAAGTGTGCAATCCCCCTCCCCCTCTCCGGTCGGGCGCAATCACTTGGTGTGCAAGACTCCAGTTGGGCGCAATCACTTATAGACCTTCCATCGATCCATTTTTCCCAGAGAGTAGAAATAAACAAAACATGTTTTGTTTCAAAAAAATATCATAATACAATGCTCCACAAAGAGCAAGTTTAAAGGTTTTTAACAAGTTTCGCTTTTCAATCCATTCCTTTCTATAAACGTGGCCAAGCATAAGCATAAATATAAGCTTGACCTAGGGCTTTAACTAGCAATCTATTACTTTGTAAATTTTTGGTAAAATACTATACATGTTACAGGCACGCGAGGCGCATCTCCACCCGGATATTCGCTCGACGCTCTGGGGTTAGCAATTTTAGTAGGTTACCTTAGTGTTGACCATGGAGGCCGACAGCCAACGACGTCAGAGCGGACTGTTGCACGGACGACGTCGTGGTAGCAGCGTGGGCGGGAGGGAGAGGGAGGAATACGGATCGGTGACCTCTCAGCAGATTTATGGGTTTCCTTGTGGGTCTCATCAGTCGGTCCGATGTGGTGGGCGCATCCAGGCGTCCTCATATCCACCTCATATATGGTTTGTATTAAGGGGTGACAGGCAATTCAAACGTTTGAGCTAGGTTTAAGGGGTGTGGTTGGGTGCTAGTTTTAGGACACTTTTATGTACGATTGTAATGATCTATCACGTGTGATTGTAGGCAGTATTATGTTGATTCATTGATTGTAAATTGTTAAATAAAACTATAGAAATATTATTTTCCACGTAGGAGCTCAGGATATTATAAAGAATCTATCATCATCCATCATATGTCTTCCTGCAAAAAAAAATCATCCGTAATAATATGTCTAATCAGATGTGACATGTGTATATACAGTGACAATGATTGATTGCAATTTGTCTGGGACACAATTATTATGATATATCCATTACGATCTTCTTAGTATTCGTTACAAAGACCTATTATTTCTGTATACTAATGAACTGTAACATTATACCGGTGAGGATGGATAATATTATGGTGGTGAATGCTCTTCGGCTGAATGAATGTCGATCTATGGCGGCTGGTCCTGTGTTGGAAGATTTTCAAGCAACATCGGTTTCAGTTTTGTCTGGTCAGGCCGGCGGCCTGGTTTTTAAACCTGGTGTGGATGGATGCACCTACTAGTTTTATTGCTAAATTCTTACCAGATGATATAAGTGTTATTTGATTATTAACAAAGCTATGAAGGCCTTTTCGTCGATTCTTTTTATAGAGACTGTCTACTAAGTTAACCGTTGACGCCGCACCGATCGTACCCCCAACACTGTGTCGGTGCGTCTGAGCTCTCTGAAGCGTCCCCGTCCGGATGTCCATGCTTGTTCATTTCATTCGTTCCGCAGTACCCGAAGCCCCATTTACGCATCATCAACTCAACTAAACAAAGGAGGGACGAGACACCAGCCTGGTGCATCTGCATTTGAAAAAGAGGATCGCATCAGACCGTTGCTTAGCACGGGGGCACACTCCGCCCGTTTTATTCCATTCCACGAAACCAGTCGCCACCCCCACGCTCCCGTCCCCGCCCGGCTCGATAAAAACAAGCAATCAAAGGTTCCGCTAAGCCTTTCCTAATCCTAAGCCGAAAAGGAAAAGGGGTTTCCGAACCCGTCGGCTCGCAGCCAGCCAGCCAGCCACTAATCCCCAACGCCTTTTCCCCGCTCCGCCTCCCCCATCTCTCTCTAGAAGACTCATCGCCGCGGCCGCCATTCCCGTCCGCCTCCTCCTCCTCCCCTCCAGTAAACCCTAGCCGCCGAACCCCCAGCCCCCCGCGCCAGCGCCCGAATCCGTCGCCCCGCTCGCCGATTCCGGGCCGGCCCGCCGTGGGCTCTCCGTTTCCGCCGATTTTTTCTTTCCGGGCAAACATTTTTTCCGGGGGGATTTCCGCCTTCACCCGGTGGAGACATGGGGAGCCGGAGGGAGGAGGAGAGGAACGAGAAGATCATCCGCGGCCTCATGAAGCTGCCGCCCAACCGCAAGTGCATCAACTGCAACAGTGTGGTACTGCCCTCCTCCTCCTCCTCCACTTGTTTATCGCGCCGCCGTTTAGCTGATTGACGCGTCTGTCCCGTTTCGCTTCGCGGATCGTTGACCCCGAGACTGTGATTGAGGTTCGGTGATTTAGCTCGGATTTACGGAATTTGCTGTCTCTGCTGCGGATTATTTGTTCCCTCGCGTGTGTTGTGTTTAAGCTGCGGCTGTCGGGTTGGGGATGGCAAGGATTGCACTGTTACCTACCTATATCATTTTGCTTTAGATGGTTAGATGCTTGGCCGATCAATAGGGTAATTACCTTGATGGGTTGCATAAACTGTTAAATTTGTTGCCATTGGAGTAATCTAGGATTGCTGGTTTGGTCTGTTAATTCAGAACTCTTTTTGGTCTGCCGAGATCCTCGTCACTTCTGTGCGCAGTTGCCGTTCATTTGTTTGCTAGTGTAGTTGCTTAGTTGGCTAAAAGTGCTGATAGTTTGCTGCTTTTAATGTCACTAGAAGCAATTTGTGTCGCTCTTGCGTATTTTTCAAGTTGTAGATTTGCTTACTATTTTTGTAAGGATGGCCGCTTAGTTGACTGAAAGGTCTCTACATTGCTTAACTTTTGTTGAATCCCACCTTTGTAATCTTGCGTTAAATATAATGAGGTTACTGTATTTACTTAACTCTCTGAATCATGCTAGATGCTGTTATATTGACATTTCTTTGAATCGCACTAATGTTTATTTTGGTGTAGGGGCCACAATATGTATGCACCAATTTCTGGACCTTTACATGCTTGTCATGTAGTGGGATACAGTGAGTATCTTACAACTTTGGGGATTTTCTTTGCCGCTTCAGTTCTTCCTTTTATTCTTTGGCCTTATATCTCACGTTTAGTTTTAGTTATATGCCAAATTCTCTGCAGAAAATTGTGATGTGGTATTTGATACTACCTCGCTCGCAAATAGATTACTTCCTAGAAAGTGTGCAATCGAACTCTTCTAACTTTGATGACTAATATATACAATATCATATAGATTGGTAAGTTGAAAATAGTATCATTAGTTTTGTCGTGAACAATACTTTCATGATATAATTTTTGTACAAAAAGTAATGGTCGTAGATGCATATTGGAGACCATTTCTTTACAGAGGGGGTATTTATGAACGGAGCATACTTTATGATACAAAGGAGTAGATACTCTTTGTTGTCGTGAAATAGTTAACAATCCAATATCACAATGTCTCACACTATTCCACTCTATTCTTACTGCATATGTGCATATGGAATTTTCCATATAAGACTCTAGGGCATGAGGTCATTTCATGATTATCATGAGATGGTCTCTAGATTAGCTAATTTCTCAAACTGAACATCCCACTAGTCTCCTGAGATAGCCGCATGTAGCCACTTCGCCATTTGCTGAAATAGATGATGAAGTTATGCTGTCTTGTTAAGCTATCCCCAGTTACTGCATTTCCCTGTCGTGCCCTTAATAGTAATTTTTATTCTGTGTTTGATATAACAGCCGTGAGTTCACTCACCGTGTTAAATCAGTGTCAATGTCTAAATTCACTACCCAAGAAGTGCGGGCTCTTGAACAGGGTGGTAACCAGGTAACTGTGCTCAGAACTGTTCTACCGTTCCCATCTCGAGTTACTTGCTCAACTTTATGACTTACATCAGAGTTGGTAACTAACTGCAGCGAGCACGTGATATCTACCTAAAAGATTGGGATTGGCAGCGAATGAGATTGCCTGACAACAGGTGAGTTTGTTTCATTCTTAAGTTCCTTTTAGTCATGTCCTGCATTCTGTGCTATGAAAAACTGCTATATTTCCTCTTATGCTACCAAGTAACTTTCTGTTTCAGCAAACCAGATAGGATAAGGGAATTTATCAGAACTGTTTATGTAGACAAGAAGTATGCTGGTGCGAAGTCCACCGACAAACCAGCCACTGATAGTGAGGTAATGAGTTAGTAAAATCTAAAGAGTGATGGTCTTTAATTCTGGACATATAAGTGCCGAATTTCCCCTCATCTAACAGTTGAACATTTCTAACACTGTTCGTGCTGCAATCCTTTTCATTATTAGCCACACATATGTGCTAACTATACATTCTAATTTTTCAACAGAGTGTAAAGGGCAACGAAAGTGAAACAAGAAGACCTGACTCCTATCATTCATACTCGCAAAGCCCACCTTATGATTTTCAGTATGAGGATAGACGATATGGTAAGCAAGTTAACACGCTTGCTCGGAGGCCTTCGGATAGGGCACTCTTTGATGGGAAACTCGGCAGCCTATTGTACAGTCCTGGTCGTTCCAAGGATCAGATGCATGAAGATCGATTTGCTAATGAGAGTCACGGATCAAGATTTTCTGACTTTTCAGCCTCAAGCACCAGTGACTTTAGAAATGATGTGCTTTCTCCTAGCTCTCAGGATACAGGGTACAGCAGCCCTTCTGTTCACCATTCAAGAAATGTATCAGCTGAAAATCCTCAATCCCAAAGACATCCAAATGCAGTTTCACAAATAGACTCTAATGGAGGTCGTCGTTCACAGGTTATTGATCCTCCCATCTGCATCTTCACTTTGCAGTAAAATTACCTATTCACTTGTGCAATTCTTGAAGTAGATTGGGTAAGACATAAAATATATCTTCTTCATATGTGCAGCGAACAGCTTCTTCTGGGAGTTTTGGATCGTTTGATGGTAGCTCACCATCTAATAAATCAGTTGATTCAGGTGTCCTACCTGATGCACCTACAGAAAGGCCAGTGCCCTCTGCTGCAAACCATCAGAGTGGGGCATCTTCTGTAGCTCATTCTACACAACCGAATGCCTTGCAGCAGAGTGCGAATTCTTCAGCCAGCCAAATTGCCCCCCAAGAATCTCTGCGGCATTTGCCTGTTTCAGCCCAATCACAACCACAACCAACGGCTTTCACTAATCAAGACCTCTTTGACATGTCAACATTGCCGCAACCCGTTGTTTATGCTCCACCAATAGATTTGTTTGCCGGCTTTAATCAACAGACTGCATCAGTTCTTAATGGTCATTCTGATGTTGTTAAAGAAGCTGTGCATAATGGTGTGGTTCAGAAGGTTGTCACAACTTCATCGTCTGTATCAGCAGAAGCAGTCCCCACATCTCATCCTGTGCACCAAGATCTCTTCAGTCTGTCAATAGCGCAGGACCCAGCAACTTCCTCTTACCCTCCGTCAGTGGATCTGTTTGCTGGCTTTGACCAACAGCTGCCACCTACGTCTAGTGTTCATCATATTACACCAGCAGCTCCATTGCCTGCTAATGAAGGGTGGGCATTCTTCGACACACCTCAATATGGTTCGTCAACTTCTGTTTCAAATGTGCAAGCTCAGGTGCCTGCTGCATTGCCAAGTGTTGTTGCCAAAGCAATTGATCGATCAACATTGCCAAATTCACCACCAAGTGCCATCATGTCACAAACATCTCCGCCTACTATGGACCAGTGGAGTTTAAATGCTGAAGAGGTGAAGATCCCTGTCTCCAAGGAAAACTCCCAGGTACTTCAGCATTCGGTATATAAAGCTGTGAAGCTTGCTGCAGCTTTACTTTTACTGAGCTAAATATGAATTTTGATTTCCTTGGTTGCTTCCTAGGACTGGAATGCCTTTGGTGAATCCACTGGGAACATGCCTAATAATGTGTTTGCATTCAATGATATGCCTCAAGTAGCACCTCATCAATTTGCCATACCCAGTGTTCCATACATGGAATCCAGAACTTCGCAGGTGTGTGTAACTGGCGTTTTGATCACTTTAAAAAGCTGAAAAAAACATATTTCTTTATTTCTCAAAGAAGGCTGGACTGAACAGTTTGAACCATTCTTTTAGGACTTGCCTAGGGGTGAGCCTGAAAGGTCAACTCCTGGGGATATATTCCCTGGCTTCAATGTCTCTCCTGGTGTCCTGGCTGAGCCATCATTTCCTGCACCACTTCAACCCCAACTGGTATGTGTTCTCCATGATTGAAGGTTCTCTCCTCATGCTTCCCTGACATTCGTTCCATATGATTGGAAGCTAGCTTACATGGATCTATATGTGGGATGGTTTGACATATGATATGTATTTTGTGTTTCCCCATGATCTAATTTACTGCGGTACTTGCTAAAATGTAAGTTCTATTAAGGTGATACGAGGCCTTACAGTTCTCTAGCTCTTACTGCGTGTGTATCGAGGCATGCTACATGCCTTCTCCTGCCTTTGCATGCTTGGATTGTGACTGCTTTCATGTATGTATACAAATTGTTGGTGTAGGAAAGATTTGCGATGTTGTATTTGCTTTATTTGCCTGTCATGGGGCTACTGGACAACTTGAGCCATTTTACCCCAGTTCTTTTTAACTGATCTTTTGAATCTGGTTTCAGGGCATGGTGTCTCATGCTGGAAAATCAACAAATCCGTTTGACATGGCATTTGAGTCTGATGTTGAAGCCAACGACATGGTGTGTAACTGTACTGCTACTTTCTGGTTTGCACTTATAACTGTTATAACATGGACTACTAATAGTTCCTTTTGTTTGTAAACACATTGTAAGCTTTAGAATAAACCGTTGCTGACTAACACACGATATCCTTTTACATTCTTCTCTTATTGGCTGCTACTTCAGAATGCAGTTGTTTCAGTACTGCCAAAACCCTGTCACAAGGGAAACCTCTGTTTCTTTGTGTTCTTATTTATCATCTTTTTTATTCCTCTTTTCAGTTTATGGATTTGACCTCACTACAAGCAACATTGCCGGATACTCATCTTCCCGCAGAATACTCCGTCAACTTAGCAGAGCCATGGATGTCTCAGAATTCTACCGTGCCATATATTCCTTCTGCATCTCAGGGTAATCCGCCTCTTCACGCCAAATTGGTCGTCAAGCAGAAGTACACAAGTAGACGAACACACTAACTCTCATTGTTAATATACATTATCTTTCTTTGTTGAATCCAGGAGGGTTGTCGTACATCCCGGGGCAAGTACAAGACTCCCATATGCTGTAAGCTCCCCCGAAACCTGTTCTTATAGTTTGTAAGACCTTATGTTTTACATGATGCCCTGTAACAGGAACTCAGCACAGCAAGGACAGTTTCCACCAAGAAATCCATTTGATGAATGAGAGTTGCTGGTGAAGAACGACGCTGATGATGAACAGATGAGGAGAGCCGATTTGCACTGCTCGGAACCCAAAAGGACCATCGGGTGTACTATATGCTTGAAACCAGAAACAGCACAGTAGATATCTTTCGATTTCACTGTCTCACTCTCAGCTTTCCTGTATATTGCTAGAAAGGAATGTGCAGAATTCTATATGGCCGGTGCGCTGGAGTCTTTTCACCTGAAGCAAAGCTGCTGTGTCCTTCAGCTCTGTTGTATATTGGTGTGTGGCGGTTTTGTGAAAACCATGAGTCTGCTTTTATTTTCCACAGTCTGTCATTTGCCCGTGGTTTGGGTCTGTGTTCTATTTGAATCAAAATAGGATATTATTGACTCATTTTCAGAAGCAGGGGATCATCCGCATTCTCCGGTCCTTCGTGATCTTTATCTTTAAGCAAAAGTACGGTGGCTCGTCAACTGACTGAATTTGTTGTGAGATGTTACTTGAATTGGTGCTAGCTTGCCTTGTTCATCACATCTCCCTCATTAATGCATTTATACTCCCTCCGTTCCGAAATATAAGTCTTTTTAGACATTTCAAATGGATTACAACATACGGATGTATGTAAACATAGTTTAGAGTGTAGATTCACTCATTTTGCTCTGTATGTGGTCATCTGTTGGAATCTCTAGAAAGACTTATATTTGGGAACGAAGGGAGTACATGTTAATCATATGGATACTATTAAAATGGAGCTATTGCCTTGTTCATCTCATCTCCATGCCGCTGTTCACCCTTCTTCCGCCATCACCCCTCATCATGCACGTGCCCCTCGGGCTGTAGTCGTTGTTATTGAACCCTTGAATCGATCCGAAGAACCTGACACTAAAGCTTGTCGTTGTGTATGCACAACGAGAAAACCTAACCTCACCGTCCCAAGGAGCTGGCAGGAATATGTGCTGGATCTATGTCTAATTGGTCCCGAGAGAGAAACTTGAAGAGAATCGAAGCCCGAAAGACTAACTCAAAGAAGAAGGGTCGCCATTTGTCCAAGCGTCGGTCTTGTGAGAATTAAAACAATAACCTATCTACTAGCTGGAGCCAAGTTATTACTTCCCGACACTGACGTCTAAGCAACCAAAGAGAATGGATCACTTCTATTCTTTTGGAAATCATTTATATCTTCTCTAAACACTCTTATATTTCCTTACGAAGGGAGTACCATGTAAACAAGATGCCAAAGACGACAAAGCTCACGAGTCACGATGATATGAGAAAATTCTTTACATAACACTGTCTTAAACTTTGCTTCCCTATTTAATATCAATAATTTTTTTCTTCCTTACCCAACACTAAGGCTAAAATTTATGCCTTTTATAACATTTTCATTATTTCCATTAGCACATACCATTACTCCATTAGACACTTGCCAGTTCTGTTTAGTGGACAAAACTGCCCCTGCCCGCACGAAAAAAAAAGAGGCCGAGCCGGCAGCTCTCTCCCGACCACAACTCGTCCTTGTCTTTTCCTCCTCTTCTCCTAACCCTAGCTACCGGTGGCGGCGCCAATCCTCCTAGCAGCGGCGACACCAATGCTCCTGGAGGCGTCGGGGACTGCGCGATAGGCTGGGGGAGATGGAGGGCGACTACGTTGCGAGGGCAGCCAAGGAGCGGCTTCAAATGGCCGGCACAGGGGTTGCAACATCCTCCTCTTCCACACCCGACCAGCCCCCATCCTTGTCTCCGCCCTAGCCGCCCCTCCCAGCCCCGACCATCATGTGATCTGCGCCGGCCGAAGCAAGCTGATCAACAGCGACCTCAAGGTAAAATTGCTTCTTTGGTCAAGTGAAAAAAATGTTGCTTCTTTGGTCAAGTGAAAAATATTGGACACAAGTTGCACCAGGGGTAAAAATGTCTTTCCAGGTGTCGTTTAACACCCTTAGTAGGCAAAATGGATGGAAGCGTCACAAAGGGAGCACATTTTATACTTGGTGTTATATAATGAAGAAATAGTTTTACGGTGTCAGATAGGGATTTTTTAAGACAATATTAAATAAGGAATTCTCTCATGATATATTGATAGCTATACATAGTTACATACGCAAGAGCCAGATCAAAATACGAAAGTACCTTTGTACGAAGAGGTTTGATTACTAATAAAATGAGTGGAAGAGCTGCTCGATCAAAGACATTCTCTCAAGTAGCAAAGGCATGTGCTCCTGGTGTGAAAGTAAAATAAAAAAATTCAAAAAATTATGAATTTTTTTTTGTGGCATACTTCCGCAAATGTTTGTTGTGCATGCAAAATTTTATCATGAAATCACATTGTGAAAGTCATGCAAAAAAAACAAAATCAGAGCTTCAAAATGCTTTTGTAAGTAACATTTTCAGAGCATCGATTTTGTTTTTTAACCTTGAGGTCAAAACGATAAAAAAAACTCCTAGTTGGAGCACAAAACGATCACACGACGTTTTTTTTTTTGTAAGCAGAAGAGAACTAAGGAGCGCACGAACGGTCAGACAGACAGACAGCTCTAACTAGTCTCCTCGCCGGACGCCCCCCTCCCCTCGCCCCTAAAACCCTACCCAAAATCTTTCCCCACCCGCCTCCCCCCTCCCCCTCTCCGTCGCCATGCGCCCCTTCCACCCTCCCCGCCCCAGCGCCGCCCAGCCCCACCACCCGCGGCCCGGCGACCCCGGCCAGCCCCCGCCCCACGCCCTCCCCATGCACCAGCAGCAGATGAGCCCCGCCGCCTTCCCCGGCTTCGGCGCCGCCAACCCCATGGCGGCGGTGGCGGCGGCCAACCCCTTCCTCGCGATGCAACTCTTCGGCCAGGCGCAGCAGCTCCAGAACCTCGGCTACCTCGCCGCCGCCGCGCTCCAGCAGCAGCAGCACCAACAACAACACCACCACCAACCGCAACAGCAGCAAAATCCCTTCTTGCCGGGAGGCTTCCCGCCGAACCCCAATCAGTTCGGGGCCTTCTCTGGCCCTCAGGCCGGCTTCAACGGCGGCGGCGTGTTCCGGCCTGGTGGTGCTGGGTTGGCCGGGCCTCGGCCGCCCCTGCCGATGATGGGCGCTGCCTGGAATGGTGGCAGCGGCGGCAGCGGTGTCGGGGTGAACGGCCCGCCGAGGCCTGCGCTGAACGTTGATGGGAAAGATCGGAACAGTAGTGGAGGGGTCGGTCAGGTTGGTGAATCATTTGCTGCATAATAACACTACGCTTTTAGCCTTTAGGATCATATCAGCGCACTGTAGCGGTTATTGAATTTTTTTTACTCCATTCTTCTTCTTTTTTCGATCAGTAAATAGTTGTGATTGTCCTTTTTGTTGCAATTTCCCCCACTAGCGGCATATTTCACTGGGATAGCTGATCAGCTGTCATGTCTTTCAGAGTGATGTTCTCTATGGGTGTTAGCAGGACCATTTAGGATCAGGACACCGTGATGGCATTCTGATAATGATGAATGGCAATGCTGTATTGTTTGGCTACCCAAGCATGATGTTTCAGTATACAAGTATTTTTTGACTGCGCCCAAATAGTTAGTGTACTGCCTGCCACACACCAGGGAATTTTCTATTGGAGTATTGGTATCTCTTGTTTACAGTATCTGTGCCTATGGGCACAACTAAGCTCCATTCTGAATGCCATTCTGCTTTTTTGGGGGCACAAATTTGTCCTTCTCAAACTTTCTTACTTCTCATAAATGTGTGAAAAGTGCTTTTGTGATTGTTTTGGAACGTATATCCGTGAACATATCGGTTAATATTACTGTTGCTGTTATGAATTGGTAATATGATCGCTATATCATCACATACCTCTCACGAGCAGACCTCGGCTTACAACTTTTGTTGTTGTTACTTAGATGTACTGGTCCCTGTTAATGTACAGCACAGGTCTGTGATCTAATTGATGTTTCTCTTAATTTGTCACAGGTAAACCAAACTAATAACAAATCAGATGGCATCTCTCATGTTGCCTCTGAAAATGGTGTGAGGAATAATGCAGCAGATCAGAAATCCCGATTTAACCCTGGAAGAGATGGTAAGGATGGAAGGCAGTTTGGTCCATCTGGTGGAAGAGGGAGAGGAGATAGTAGGGGTGGAGGGCAATTCAATCCATCTGGTGGAAGGGGGAGAGGAGATAGTAGGGGTGGAGGGCAATTCAGTCCATCTGGTGGAAGGGGAAGAGGAGATGGTAGGGATGGACGGTTTAGCCCATCTGGTGGCAGGGGGAGAGGGAGAAATTTTAATCAAGGCCGTGGAAGAGGTACCGTTCTATGCTTATGGCATACAAACAGAACTTACCCTGTGTCACCTCATGCTTTGGAACATGCATAGGGGGCCGTGTTAATCAGAATTAAGCAGGGCTGCAGGAGCGTCCATAAGTCTAATTGCATGATAACTCATTTCTACAATGCATTGTTTTCCCACTAAAAAAAGTAGAACCTGCATGATCGTCAGTTAGCCTTGAACTCTTAACTTGTGATGCGTTTGACATAATGTGTAGCTTCATTTTAAGTGCTTATAACTGCAAGGAAAGTAGGAAGCAAAGGAACAATGAAATCTTTGAACAGAAGGCATGCGGTTACTTGTACATAAGGTTAAAGAGGAGGCTAAGTGCCCTCTGGTCAATTGGATTGACTCTTTAGCTTAAGGTCCCATGTATATGTCTTGCTGTGTAGTCTAGTCCACTGCGTTCCTTGTACATATCGTGTGTAAATTGTAATTTTCCTGTCAGGGCCTCCCCTACAGAATCTTGAAAAAAAAACTGCAAGGAAAGTACAAATGAATATGCTGCAGTTCACATCTTATCTGCCACAGTTGTGTATAACTTTGTGCTATTTTATGATATACATCGAGTCACGAATTTGATCACCTTAGCTACATGATAGAAGAGCATGCCATACAATATCATTAGTATTCTAACTACCATGAGTTACTTTATCATCTTTTCAGGAAGAAATGACTGGAGAGAAGGAAAATGTAATTTTACAAGTAGTGACAGTCCAATATCAGGAGATTGTCACATTGACAGCCCAGCATCTGAAGGAGTTCGAAAGTATGTCATGCTGAATGCTGATATATTTTTCATATACATAAGTGTATAATTGGTATTGAAAACGAGTTTCATTACATGTTTTGGTATCTGCATCTCTCCTGGTCTGTGTATAGTAGAAAACTGTCTTCATCATTTCTAGTGCTAACTACCAACTAGCTTGTGGTAACAAATTTCTGTTACTCAGCTAGATGCCCACATTTCTGTCTAACCACCAGACATTTCATGTCACTTTGTTCTAAATTATTAAAACATGTTCGTGGTCGTCTGGCAAATGATTGAATCCTTGTATGTTGTTCTAGCAAAAATAAAAGTTCATCGACTAAAGTAACAGAATTGAACAAGCCGACCTAAACTTTTTGACGCCTATATTTTGTTGTTAACTTGTTATTTGTTGTTCTTCAGTTCACATGTTCTTAGACTATCTCATTTGTTACCAATTTTGTATTGATTTAGTATATACTTGCAGGCGCCCTCCTATCATTTATGACAAAAAAGAAGTTAAACAGTGGGTTCAAGCACGCAAGAAAAACTACCCTACAAGTGCCAACATAAACAAGGTCAATGTTTATATATTTATGTTTTTTATTAGTTCTGAGCAACTTTATGTCAACATGGAAGAAGCATTGACTGACTGCTGACCTTATAATACAGAAGTTGTGTCAGAGTCAATTGGATGAGCAAAAGAAAGATGAAGAGGCCCAAATGCGCCGCCGGGTAAGCCGCTCTAGTACTATGGTTCATGTATGTCTTCTCTAGATTTTAAACGGAAGAAGAATTGATCTATTTAAGTGGTTCTCTTTACTACGTATGAAAGACTTCAGGTTTATATGTCTAAATATTCAGACGACGCTGTTCCAATATTTCCATCTACTACACGCGTTAATCTTGAATACTCTTGTTTCATTTGGTGCAGGAACTCAAGGAAGTTATAGCAAAGCAGAAGGAATTGGGTTTGGAACTCCCTGAACTACCACCTGGCTATCTGTCTGACACTGAGGGTCAACCCAGGGGACGTCAAGGCAATGAAAAGGAAAGTAATTGGAAGACTCGACAGGGGGGTGGTCGTTTTGGAAACCGAGGGCGTGGCCGTGGTCGGGGCCGTGGCCGTGACAATAAGCGACAGAGGTCCGACGACAGAGAAGATTTTCAGTCTAAAAGACCGAGGGAGAGGAACAACAATAGTCGTCGTCATGATGGTGGTGCGATGACCAAGAGTAGGGAACCAACCCTCTTGCAGAAGCTTCTTAACTCTGATATCAAGAGGGACAGGCACAGGCTTCTGCACACGTTCAAATTCATGGCCTTGAACAATTTCTTCAAGGACTGGCCTGCTAAGCCGCTGGAGTTCCCTATTGTCAAGGTGGACCAGATAGAGCTTGGAAGTGATATTGACGAGGAAGACTCAGATGATGACTTGCCGGATGCCGAGACGGCCAAGGACTGCAGCCTCGGTTTGAAGGAAAACGGTGATCAGCCGGAATCGAGCTCCAGCGATGAGGAGGATGAAAGTGAGGACGGCGACGAAGCTGACGACAAGGGTGCTGATACTGAAATAACCGAAAAGGTTTCAGATGAGGATTCCGACGCAGAGCAATGCGAAGAAGGTTTCTCAGATTTCTCAGCCTGAGTTTCTTGACTAGAACCCAAGTATGTGACCGTGTTTTGCATGTATAGTTACAGAATATTTGTAAGCCTCCTCACAACTTTATCCTGTTGCCGTGAGCTATGATTTCGTTGTAATGCTTCTGAATGGTAAAATGATATCGTTGTTGCAAGAAACAGCAGGCACATGTGATGTACTTGTAAGGGTATCATTTGTGCACTTTTGGCTTTTTACATGCAGTCGATGCCCTAATGTTGTTTTCTCTCTGCATCTCTGTCCGAGCCAAACAGTGCGCAGGAAAAACAGCATAGGCCCAGTTAAGTACTTTCTGAAAAAGATGCCATACAGAAAAAAAAATCTCATACAGAAAATTGTAGAGAAACATAATTTACAACTTGCCATGTTTTAATTTATAAAAATGTCATGCTATATAATACTCCCTCCATCAAGTTAGTACAAAGTTGAGACACTTATTTTGAGATGGAGGGAGTTTGAAACTGCCATCAACTACTTTATAAATATAAATTACAGATTGAAAGGAAAATTAGAAGAAAGTTTCTACTAGAAACACATCTAGACCATGATCATGGAAAATCATAGAAAATACTTACGCAGAAAATACCCCCTACCTAACCCCCAACCCCCCATCCAAAACAAGGATTGGAAGACATCTAGACTTGGCATGATTTAATGAACAATTTTTGTATGCAAATTTGCCATGTGTATGATGAAAAAATTATGTAAAAGTTGCATGTGAACATTTCTCATGGTAAAGAAAACATTTAAAAAATATATTTACCATGCTGGTTGTAATAAAATTGCCATGGTAACACTAAAAAAATGTAATGGAAGTCTTTAGACTGTGATTGAAATGAAGTTGACATGAGAGATTTTTTTAGAAAATTAGTGAAAAAGGAAAAAAAGAAATCCTTCTTTTTTTAGAAAATTGCTCTAACCCTGCTTATTTTGTTGTGTTGTTGAACTAAAATTTTCATGGCTGTGAAAAGAAGTTGCCATAGTCCAGGGAAAAATAAATTGCCCTGGCTCTGAACAATAAATTTGCCATGTCTGTAAAAATCAATTTTTCATGGTCTCTCAATGCAATTTGCCATGCCCCCCAAAAGTTTGAATTTTAAAAATAAATGTAAAAACAAATTTGCCATAGAATATTCAAATAATTTGCCATGGTATACACGAAAGAATTTATCAAAAATTCTAATTTGCCATGGTATGTACAATAAATTTGCCATGCTATGAACAATAAATTTGCCATGCCCAAAAAAAAGTATCAAAAAGAATTTGCCATGATAAGTTCAATAAAAATGCTGTGGAACTTACTACACGTTTGCCATGGGATGTGATTTTTTGCCATAGTATATCCAAAGTAAAAATGTCATGGAATTTCAAATAATTTGCCATGTTATACACAAAAGAGCACTGTTGGGCTAGGAACAACGAGAGGGAGCGCCTTCAGAAGACGAAAAAAGAAAGAAAAAAATAGCCCAATTCTAGTGTCGGCGGGCAACGACGTGGTGTCGGCCTTCGTGCGTGGTGATCATTGAAGGTAAAGAACGCAGCGAGAACGGCACCGAAGTAGAAGCGGCCGTGCAAGGGGAAGATAATTTTTTGCAACTTGCCGCGGCCGTTCAAATTTGAGAGCCACAAAGGATTCTTCTCAAAAAATTGCAACTTGCTGCGGCCGTGAGATCAGCTATTGTTTTAGGAACGAAACAAATGAACCTGTTTGATTCTCTTGGCAATCCTCCGTATCCGCTCGTCCCCCCGGCCAATAAGAAATTGTTGTGAACAGTTTTTGCATCACATACATTTTTCAACCCAGTTTGATTGAACAAAAACAGGCTCTAATACGCTGCAAGTTGTTTAGTTGTCTGCATCTAGTGTTTCTGTATTAGGTAATACATAAGTATATTTTGTTTGGTTGCCTGCATTGGTCCAAGCGGCACATAAACATGACGTTTGGTTGCATACGACGTACATGTTGTGCTTACCTTGTATTTTAGTTGGTCAGTTTACTCACAATGATCACACCCAGCACACCAACGCCACAACACAACAATGACGATGAATTGGGCGAAGATGATGAAGTTCTTCAGCTTCAGCGCAAACTGACGATCTACCTTGACACCTCCAACTTTGCCATCGTCAACACTGTTGCCTCCCTGCTTTCGCACCCAGTCGAAGTAAGCTTGTTCTGTTGCCTGCCTACTCTTCAACCCTCTATGGCTATTGTTGCTATATGTGCCACTTGTGCACTGACTTCTTTCCATGAACTGTAAACCCCTAGCAAATCAATGAAGTACACAAGTAGCAAGCAAAGTAGCACACAAACAATAACGGAGCAGAAGAGAAGAAGTAAAGCATGCATGATCATACGACATAGCAAGTTCTACCTAGCACTACTTTGGTGTTAACCTACCACCACATTCAAAAGAGGATGTCGTTCTACCACCGCAAGTTCACCATCAGCGTGAGGGGTTAGTATATACCACCTCACCAAAATATACAGACCATCAAATAGTTTTTCAGCCCTAGCTACACAAAATGTACGTCGTCATCGTCATTGCCATCGTCGTCGTCGTCGCCACCACCATCGCCGTCGGGGATCATGCACGCTCATAGGCAGCACTACTCTAGCAGTAGTGCTTGCCCAGCCAGCTCCTGAAGCACAACACCTTGTGAGCGTCTGCGATGGCAACGAACCCAACACCCTGGGCCTTGTTGTCAAGCAGGTGGCTGAGAGCTGCCATGAGAGCCTCATAGTCGAGGGGCTTGCACTCCCTGATGGCTGTTGCCACCTCCTTCACCGCCTCAGTCATGCTGCAAAAGACATTGATCTCCTCCTTCATCAGGCTTCCTCTCTTCCTCTTCCTATCATGGACGGGGTCAAATGGCTTGTTAAAGGGCTTCACGAAGGGCTTGTCAGGGCCATCAAGGACCTCGACGTCCAGGGTCCCAGGGAAGTTTGGCATGGGAGAACCAAGAGGCTCCCCCGAGCCCATGGCATGCTTCCTAGTTGCCAGCCCGAAAGAGAAGATGTGCTGCATCTGGTTGTAGTTTTGTATGGGTGTTTTGAGAAACTCAACGTCCCTTGGGTGGTCCTAAGAATGAAACACAAGTGTTGTTAGTTGCGATTAAGACTGGTCAATGGTGGACAATATGAAAGGAAGAGGGCTGTGAGCTAACCGCGACATGGTCGGTGTAGTGCTCTGCTTCCAGAACTATGGAGTAAGTGTTCTCATCCCATGAGGGGCCGATAAGGTCTCTCAGCTTGGACACTTGGATCCATCGACATCTCCACTTTCTCAGGTGGTTGTACATCTGGTGGCAGACACCTCCTGGCCACAGAACTCGAACACCTGCTTCGCAACGGTGTTCAAGTGCACCTCCTTGAAGCCCTTGTCAGTTCTAACTCCACTAGAGATGAGCTCACACATCTTGTTCAGCACGAACGTGGACATGAACGACTGCCACTTCATGTTGTTCGACCTACTATCTTTCTTTGCCTTTGTTGTTGCTACCTTGAGTGCAACGGCAGCAGCAACAGTAGCAGGAGTTGCCTCAACGAGCACTACTGGCACATAGAGGGAATCAGACGCGAACACCTCTAAATCAGGTGCCATCTCGGACATAGGCTGTGAGTCCTCGACAAACGATGGAGCAAACTGGCTGTCGGACAGGACAAGGGTCTGACTAAGATCTTGTGTTTGCGTGGTCATGTCCTACAATTGTAGCACGATTGACAATAAGTATAGCACACAACATACCAGACAATCCATGAAAGAAGGAGCATACATGTACACGGTTCATCACTATCATAGCAAGCACATACTTCATCACTATCATACTAAGGCCAACTCCACCGCGCGACCCCAAACAGACGTCCATTTTGTCTGGATTCTGTCCGTTTGGGTAGGGATTTGGGGTCGTGTCCGGGCGTGTCCTGAGATGCGGTGGTCGTGCGCCCAGCGCGCGGACGCATCCCGACCGCATCCTGTTCGCATGCATTTTTCTTTGCAAGTCCTTAACTTTTTTTCATCATTCATTTTTGGTACATGACAATACATCATCACATTTTGACTAGTAAAGCAAGGCCAAAGAAAATAAGAACAATAAGAATACATTTTAGAAGATAGCCAACTTCCATAACTGCCCCCTTGAGTTGGGTTAGGGCCTTCTCGATGCACTCATTGCTGATCTGTGGAGGAGGCTCGATCTGGCATCCTCCTTTCTTCTTCAAGCCAGAAATAGATGTTGCTTTCTCAGACCTAGTCTCGTGTCTAGCCTCTAATCTAGCAACAAGTGCACTTGTCTCATTTACAACCTCTATGCTAGCTAAAAGTGCACAAACATGTACTAAATTTCACTCTATCAATATATCGATGTACTCTTCTTCCCAATACCAAAACTTGCATCCATTCTACACAACAAAATTTGAAGTTAGCACAACTAGTCAAATCTAGAGCACAAACCGAAGCTAAAAAAAGCGCATACCCCATCGTTTAAGCACTTGATGAACACCCATCCGGGATGTTCCGGCGTTGTAGACACGCGGCGCACGACCATCCTTGGGCAGTGGTCGCACTTAATGAGTGGCAACGGTGCGCCGGCGAGCTTTTGGGCAAGCACCGAGCCCGGCCGGCCGCCATTTGTGTATCTGCCGGCGGACCACCGACGGTGTAGATCTGAGCGGCTAGAGGAGGAGCCACTGCCTGCATGTGGCCTTGCGGCCCTGCCAGGGCCTTCCGACAAGGTGCCCGGCCAGTCCATGGCGCGGCCAGGCCTCCCACAACCGGCCGAGCTCAAGACCGACCGGATCCGCCCCAAAACCGGCCGGCGGGTGCGCAAACCAGGTGGCCATGGTTGGGTAGCTCGGCGGCGCCGAGGGGAAGGGGTTGGGCGAGTTTGCGTCCAAACTGCACGACTGCAATGGCAGCGGCGGCGGCGGCAGTGAGGGGAAGAGTGGGGAAGAGTGGAGGGGGTGCCGCCGGAGGGAGGGAAGAGGGCGGATAGAAAAAGGCCCGTCTTGTGCCACCGACGGGCGAGCCAGGGGAGGACACGCGCAAACGACCCGCACGTCTGCGTGGTGTCCGTTTCACCCCAAAAGCGGTGCAAACTTGGGCCGCGGATGGGTCGAAAGCGGACACAAAGCGGACAAAAGTCCGTTTGCCCCCGCGCGCTGGGCCGCCTTTTTTGTCCCTTTTATCCCAAACGGACGGGGCCGGACAGAATAGGGTCGCGCGGTGGAGTTGGCCTAAGTACATATGGTTCATCGCTATCATACTAAGCATACCGGACAATCTATAAGCACGAACATACATCTACAACAAACAACATGCTACAAATGGACCACCAATAGCTACAAATCACGTATCTAAGCACGAATCAACACAAGCACAAGGTTCAACTTCAAACTCTACTACTAATCTAGCCTACCACATGCTTGAGCATCTAGCCCTACCACAAATTGCAACTGCAGCATAGCAATCAACCATAACAGCTCACAGATTAGACCACTAATCAACCTTGCATCTAAATCAAACCCTATCTACAGCTCAGATCTAGCTAGAAGGAACAGAGAGAAAGGGGGGTTGAACTCACAGAGGCCATGGCTGCAGCTTGAGGACGAGGGAGGGACAGTCGTAGAAGATCAACGCCGGCCGGTGAAGGAGCGCCGACGCCGTGGACCGCCGACCGATGAAGATGCGCTGCTTACCTGCTCGTCGGTGCCGATGCGCGTCGGCGGGAAAGCTCGAACGGAGGAAGAATGGTGGCGGGAGTTGGGTGGTGAGGGAGGGGGCTAAATGGGGGTCAACTCGGCGGGAGGTGAGCCGAAATCCTCCCGCTGGTTTTTTGGCGACGCGGGCGAGCTCGCGCCATCTCCCGGGTCGCACGAGGAGAGAAACGCGCCGCCCTCCTCTGCCTCGCCCGAGTCAAGCTCGCGAGCAACTACCGATTCAGACGTTTTTCCTGGGCCTGGCCTGGACGTGCTTTAAGTTCCGTGCGATGCGGGCTGCACAGTAAACGCAGGCAACCAATCGGGTCAAATTCTTCCTACGCGGGCCAGACTAGGCCACATGCATGCACCGTAAAATAATACCTGGACACACCGGAGCTGTGCCAGGGAACCCGCCTGCGGCTGTAGCGTAGTGGAGGTCACGAGTTCACCACCCACCAACCTTACCAAGAGTGAAGTAGAGGCAGTGGCGGAGCCAGAACTTTTGTGAAGCCTGGGCGAGTTTAAGCCTAAGATCAACTCCAATGAGTCGACCCAAATGGATGGCGTTTTTGTCGCTTTTTGTTCGTTTGAGTCGGCCGCTTGCCCGCCGTCCGCCCTCTTTTAGTTTTGGGTCGGAAGTGCGCCCAATGGGCCGACCCATTTCATGACCGCACGCGTTTACGATCATGCCGTCGCCCTGGTTTTGACGCTCTAGCGCGCGGGAAAGGTTCGCGCGCGCGGGGAAAGCGGCCGCTGGTTTTGGCGCTCCACCGCGCGGGAAAGGTTCGCGCGCGCGCCGCAGCCGGTGCTCGGTATAAAGAAGGTGCTCCCTCTACACTCTGTCCGCCGCCTACTCTCGCCGCCTCTGCGTCACCATGTCGATCCGCCGCCTGGGCGCTTCGGATTTTCACGGAGTCCGCGAGCGCCGCTCCGGCGCCTTCTCCTCCGAGACCCGGTTTCGCGAGAAACGTCTCATGCTCGGCAGCTTCGACACCGCAAAGGAGGCGGCCCGCACGCACGACGCGGCAGCGTGGCGCCTCCTGAGGCCTCGTCGGGATATGAATTTTCCCAACGTGTCGAGCCAGCGGGCGCAGGATCTGACGCCTCTCCCACGGCTTTTCACCAACGAGGATCGTCGTGTCCACCAGAGGCGGCAACGTCGCCTCGCCATCGCAGAGAAGGACGTGGAAGCCTTGGTGGTGTGGCGAGGAGGCTTCCGGCAGGACATCGTCGACGAGCGCCAGTTCTACAAGTAATTGAGGTTGGAGAGGGACGCGAGGAGGAGGGAGCGAGCCGCCTATCGGGAGGACAAGCGTTCGCGGAAGCAGGCAGCTCAATTGAAACTGAAGCTACGACAAACATCGGGTTGGGACTTTGAAGACGAGCAGCTTGCTGACGCCTACATTCAGACGTCGGAGGAGGACATTACCGAGTCGGAGTCAGAAAGCGACGAGTAGTTGTCTTTTTCTTTTATCTGTATACGTTAGAACTATCTATGTATCCATTTTAATCTGAAAATATGGCCGGCGGCGTCGGCGACGTAGCAGGCGGGCGAGGGTGTGAATCCAATGTGCCACCGACCAGCGGGCCCGGTGAGGAAAGAGGGCGAGTGCGCGTGCGTCCGTCTTGTGTCCGCGCCGACACAAATCAGGCTCAAAAATGAACCGGGAATGGGTCGGCAGGCGGATGAAAGCGGACGCGCGTCCGTTTGGGTCGGCGCGTTGGGCCGGCTTTTTTGTCCGCGCCGACCCAAACGGACGGCCGCGGACGAAATGGGTCGCCCCATTGAAGTTTCTCTAAGTGTCTAATAAAAAACCAGAAACGAGTGTTCAGATACATAATATATGAAATAGTATCAAACTTTCAAATCACAAATCCACATTAATAATGTAGTGAAAATATAACCATATTAATCACACAAATGTAATTTGACAGTGAAATAATATATAATATACCAAAATTTAGTTTCATAAACCAAAATATACTTGATACTTGATACCTGAAGTGATAGAACCGGGGCCACATAGAACCAAACTCATCATATTACTCACAAAAATATAGCTGTCCAAATTATCATCCAAACATCCTAGCAGAGACAAGATGACCAAAAAAATGGATTTTAATATTCACATAAATCAAGTGTTGTGATTTGCGAATATATTCAAGAAAAACACGAGGCAATACAAGATGGTGGTTGTGGCTCTACTTCTATTTGTGGTTGCACACCATGCACACTTTCTGCCAAAACCTCCTCATCTCTCAAATTTAATGATTTAAAATTTGGATTTAATATTTATATGTAGAACAAATCCCTAAACAAGAACTAAACTCATAAATTGATAATCATCCCTGAGGACCAATTTTCCTTGCCGTGACCTCAAAATTTAAGCCCTAATAAGTCTATAAATCTCACCTAATTCTGATGAAGGGGACAAGTAGGCCATGATGCAAAGCATTCCTCAGAGTCTCGGATGGATTAGCTCCAGCTCCGCCCGCTGCCGGCCGCGCGCCTAGGCTGCCGGTCTGTCTCCGTCTCCGATGAACCGAGGATGCGGCCGTCTCGAGCGAACAGAAATTAATCGAACGGAGCGGGGAGGTGGAGGCGTGGAGTGATGGACCGATCGTTTCCTTCTCATCTCTAGTAAAAAATAAGATCAAACGAGTAAGCTTATCTCACGTAGGTACGTAGCCCGTTAGCTTGTACGTACGTTTTTTTTTGCTTAATAATTAATTAATAGTATTTGATCAGAGAGGATCGAAACGGAAGCCCATTGGCCCAGCTACCTACTGTCCGGGTAAACCACCATACGAGGAGTAATTTGCCTCATTATGACAGTGCCATCGTAGTATGTCGCGTATCTTGTGAGCCCGGGCACTAGCCGGGCGCTGGCTCCGCCCATGAGCAGAGGTCACCAGCGTGCAGTGGCAGTGCATAGCCATCTTCAGTGCAACCCGACCACAGCATTGCCTCGTTCCTGAACAGAAAGCACCCGGCCTTTTCCTGCTAGCGGTAGCTCCTGAATGCCGTGATGCTACATATGAACACCCGTCGCCGCCGCCGCCGCCGTGTCGTCGCGGCCACAGAGTCCGAAACCTTCGTTTTTATCGTTATACAGCGACGTCCACATGCTCATCCATCCATCCGCCCGTCCCCCCAGCCCATGGACGGCGACGCCCCATCAATGCGGCCAGAGGAGGCAGACCCATCCGACCTCCTCCGAGCCCCCAACTGATTTTTGGAGCACACTAATGGCCGGGCGGCCCCGAATCGCGGCCCCGCCCTGTCCTTCTCCCTCCCAGCCTGTTGCGTGGCGCAGCCGGCCGCATTCATGCCGCGGCATGGCATTCAAGGTAGATTCACGCACACACACATGGTCATGGATCGTGGGTCGCGTCCATCGCCGGTTCCAGGTTTCGATTTTCCAAGCTGCTTCGCCCGCCGCAGCGATGGGTGGCGCGCGATGGTACCGCACGTGCTACAGTTACGGTGCGGCTGCCTGCCGCATTCATATCGGCATTCATTCGTGGCGAGCAGCAGCCTGTCCCAGCCAGCAACGGCGAGCCTGTAGCGGTGGTGGTGGTGGTACTGCGCCGGAGATCGGGCCGGGTCAGGATGGGCGACGTACTGGACGGACCCGAGCACCGCCCCGATGGTTTTGGTACGTAGTACAACTGTTGGATTTGACCGGCCTTAAACCTAGCCGAGCAAACGGTATCTCGCCCGTAACGGCAACAGCGGCTGGCTCTGTCCATGACTGCACCTCCGTGCACACCGGCAGATCCGGCGCGGAATTGGGCGCTTCGACGGGTCATCGTCGGCCATCAGTACTGTGTGTTCATCCCGTAACAGTATGACTGTATGAGATCACTATGTAATGTGTTTTCAGTCTCGGACAGCACGGCACGCCGCGGTACGACGCGTCTAATCTATCGTCCCATATCTGCACAGTGCACAGACATCAGACATGTACGTTTGAATTCACTTCAAATTAACAGCCTGGCTGGGTGTGTGTGGTTTTGCATTAGTTAGCCCATCTAATAATCAATCAATATGACAAAGGATGTGCCTAGGTCTCAGTCAACTGAAACTTAACCAAGTCTTAGTAAAGTGACATGACATATAAAAAAACGAAAAGCTAAAAAAAAAGCACGAACCTTCAGATAAGATCCGACGAATACAGCATCGAACCGAGACTTTAGCAACCCTATATGACAAATTCCACAATAAAAATAGCACTGCCCGTGGTAGCAAATCACCGGAACGGGCATGCACGCAGCTCGACCGACCGGTCCATTTCGGCGCACCGCCGCAGCACCCACAACGGGCGGCGGCCCTATTTCCCGCTATATATACTCGCGCGCACACATCGGTCATACGTACTCGACGCTGCCTCCAGTCCATAGTCACACACCACCACCACCTTCCCCCCAAGCGAGCAAACACTTAATCATGGCGACTCTGCGGCGGTGCTCCGGGCTGCTGCTCGCGGTGGTGGCGGTGGCGCTGGCGGCGGGGATGGCGGCGGCGCAGGGGCCGGCCGGCGCGCCGGCGCCGGCGGCCGGGTTCAGCTCGGAGTGCATGACCGCGGTGCTTAACATGTCCGACTGCCTGCCGTACGTGGAGAGCGGGAGCAAGACGCGGCACCCGGACACGGCCTGCTGCCCGGAGCTGGACGGCCTGCTGCAGTCCAACCCCGTCTGCCTCTGCCAGCTGCTCGCCGGCGGCGCCGACTCCTACGGCATCAGCGTCGACTACAAGCGCGCCATGGCGCTGCCCGGCGTCTGCCGCCTCACCGCGCCGCCCCTCAGCGCCTGCGCAGGTAATGTATCCTTCGCTTCTTTTCTGCCGGCGCCTTCCTCCATACTGTCTCGTACTACTTCCTCTGTACCGAAATACTTGTATTTCGGAGAACTGCTCCCAACTACAGAGGTAGTACCACACATTTCGTGCTTATACTGTACATCGACGAAGGGCAAAAGTATTTACAAGGCTCACTGATCTGTCTACGCAGAAAAGAGATTTCATCTTCAAGCGGGTGATAATAGAATATGGAAAATCGTCAATTATTTACCCATGCCAATCTGTAGTTCTGTACTCAACCAGGAGTAGCCTAGTGAAAGAGTACTAGGGTCTAGTAATAACCTTGTCAGCGTATTATTTGTCCAACCTAATGGCACTACTCACTCTTTTCCGGTTTATAGGGCTTATCTCAAAATTTTAGTTTTCTCATTTTATAAGTCTCAAGGTTGTTCTCCATCACATGTTCAGATTGCAAGATGCAATAAATCATTGCATGCAAGTATTAAGAGAAAATCGATCAATGCATGTACTTTATGCATGCATGCATTACAATTAATGCATTGATAAACACAACTTTTAAGAAAACAAACGTATTAATTGAGTGATTTTGCAAACTACAAAAATTATTTCATCACTAACCATCTACCTTGATTGGTGAGATTTGCGAATTAAGCCATATAAACCGGAAAGGAGCTAGTATGATTTAGCAATCGAATTTCATCGAATTATCCTCGCAGAAAAGAACACATTGAATTCTGGATGTACTACAGTATCAGTCTTACTTATTAACAGAGACATGAAAATGCAGCTTTTGGAGTCCCCGTGGGGCCTTCTTCGGCGCCATTAACAGGAGTCTCTCCATCCGCTACAGGGCCACAGATGCCTGGTAAGTCAGCCATTACTACTCTGCTTCGCCTTGGTTCTTCAGTCCTTTTTACTTTAGCAACTACTCTCTCCGTTTGGAATTACTTGTCGCAGAAATGGATGTATCTAGATGTATTTTAGTTCTAGATACATCCATAACGGAGATAAATAATTCCGAACGGATAGAGTATTACTATTACTAGTGCTCTTTTTTACCTCAAAGAATTGCTCTTACCATGCGTTCTGTTTATAATCTTGTGCCTCCTGCAGAGAACCCGCCATCCGCAACGCCGTCCAAGTCCAAGTCCCACGCCCCGGGCCGCCTCACCGGCCGCGGCCTAGTCGCCCTCGCCGCGCTGCCGCTGACGATCACGGCCGCCGCCATGTTCTAGGGCAGCAAGAGTTCGCGGACGTGTGGCGTTGTGCCGGTCTCACACGCTTGGCCCGACGAGATCACATTCTTCTCCATTCTTGCCTCACATTCTCTACTGGTGTACACGAGAGATTATTTTTCTGGTTGATCCATTCCTTGTCGCAATTACTTTACCTGTGTGTAATCTGCTAGAGACGGTTGACAGTCTGTGTATTACGTAGCTTTGCATTGCTGCTACCACATTTGATTCTTTATATATATATATATATATATATATATATATATATATATATATATATATATATATCATCGCCAATTTTCGTACTACGCCGTGGTCTACCTGGGTCCTGAATGGGATCACGTGAAGTGCTGGCTGATTTGAGCATTGATGATACGGGAGGGGACTTGGGGGAATGGTGTTGTGCGGTGTGGGGGAAGAAGCATTGGGATCGCCGTCGGGGGACGGTGGGCAAAGCCATCATGACACCGGCACCGACGGATCTACTATCAGCGCTGTTTGATTCATCAATGCTAAGATTCGTCCCCATTCAATTCCTCAACGGTTGCCCTGCCATCTACTATTACCAACCACTTCACTAAATACTCAAAAACTAGATGGAGGGAGGGGCATGAAATATAATTTGGGACACGCATATGGGCTGATAGATAATTTGGATCGGACAGCTAATTTGGGACACACACATTTAGAGCATCTCTACCGATCCCTAAAACCGGTTAAAGAAGTAAAAAAAAGAAAATCGATTTTAAGGGTTTATTAAACCGAATCTAGCCTATCCCTGCTAGCTATTTATTTGTCTAAGCACACCGTAGTACTAGTACTGTCATCGCCTGACCGCAACATACCGCCGCCGGTGTGCTGCATTGCAGGTGTCAACGAAATGCATGAGCCAAATGTAAGCTATAGAAAGTTACGTTTACTAAATCATTAATAACATGCATTGTCGTGTCCGTCCATTTTAAATATTGTGTGACCGTGTTAGAAATGTAAAACACGCAGTTCCTAAACAAAATGAAAGTTTTATAATTTTCATTGGGCTGGTTGATCGCGTGTGTCACCATGTCCATTCATTTATCGGACAGAATAATAGAAATTTATGCAACTACTACGGAGAGTAATTAACAATATGTAGTATCATCAAATAGCTTCATACCACACGTGGTTTCTTTGCATCAGACAACAATGTTGCCAAATGGTGGAATAATCTTCATGAGTGGACTGACTAATGGAATAGAACCCACAGACATACAATTTCTTGGATATGCCTGTTGCGAGGTTTGTGACAAAAACATAGTTTTGCATGAAGGTAAAACTAATGAATCAAATACATTTGAGTAGAGTTTTGTATAAGTGGGAATATAAGCATCATGCCAAATTAGTCTTCCTCCAAGTGCACATAAATTTGGTTGTACAATGAGATTCCAGAGTCATTACAGTACCGATAACTCAAAAGACCATCTTACTTCCACAATGCTTGTACTGTATAATACTTGTACAAGTATTTCCTGTTGCTCCACCTGCCCGTAGCATCGACTGGCATTAATGCCCAATTAACCTCTCAATCAATCACTCTTAGCGATTGAACTTAACATCCGACGTGCGCCGTACAACCGAACGAACCGAGGTCGCATTGTCCATCGCCTCCGTGCAACCTAACGGACAGAGGAGGTGTTGTCCGTCTCGTCGCGTCACTGGAAACACAACGTAGTCGCCATGGCAGTCCAAGCCCCCGCATCAGTCGAGGCGCCGCCACGTGAGGCTGCCAAGGAACGAAAGCAAGGTCATGACTCGCGAGCATTCAGTGTTCTAGGTTTTTCAGTTTTCTATCACGCAGGAGCCTGGTACAGGCTCCGTAGGCCCAATTCAATCAGAGATGCCAACAAAAAAACACGAGAGCAGCGGCCCGATAAGGCTAGCATTCGTTCGGCTGGGAATGAACGTGGACGTCCGATCGACGCACGGTTAAGAGACAATCATATGGCCAGGAAAGTAGATCAAACTAAGATCGAATGGATACAAATGCTAATGACCTGAGAGGGTAGGAAAATACTCATTTTTAATGTACTCCGTATTTAAATGTGTTCGGCTAGGAACCCATTTTTTTAGCAGAGCAAATATAAGAAGTTAAGCCATATAATGGGCCGTTTGAGGGGCTAAATTATAATGCTTTGTCTAGAGATGCTCTAAGCCATGTAAGTTAGCCCTTCATATGCCTCCTCAAACTTTAACTACTTAAATTTGAGGAGTTAAAAAACGTGATTCCTAATTGAACTCTTAATTTTAACTCCCTAAAACCATTTTCACACAAATCAAACATAGATAGCACAACTTGATTCAAACTACATTGCATAACACAAGTTTAAACATAAATAACACAATGCGATTCAAACTATGTTGCATAACATGGATTTAAAATAGGTGATTCAAATGAAATGAAAAACAAAAATACCTAATATTCTTCCTTGAATCAAACATAAGCAGGCGCATTCTTGTACAACTCGAGGACCCGCTCGACGACGAGCTTCAGATGATTCCGTCAGAGCTCGGCCATGCATGCCTCGTTGGCGTGCCGCGTCAATTGGCTCAAAGGCCTCTGATTCTCCTGCACCTCATGATAGGAGACTACTTAGCGGGTCGATGGCGACAAATTGCCGCTACTGAAGGGGGGTTTATCTTCGCCCGACTGTCGTGGAGGCGGATAGCTTGCATGTCGTAGGCCCTCGATGCCTGCTCCGCCGACAGTAAGGAGCCGATCCAATACCGGTGGCATGTCACGCCTCGAAACATGGGCCGAATGTAACAACCACCACACGTTTATAAGCTTTGGTTTATAAACACATGGCGGCGGTTACGTCCTGTTGGGGAACACAGTATTTCAAAAAATTTACCTACGATCACGCAAGATCTATCTAGGAGATGCATAGCAACGAGCGGGGAGACTATGTCTACATACCCTCGTAGACCGAAAGCGGAAGCATTTGGTAACGCGGTTGATGTAGTCGAACGTCTTCGTGGTCCAACCAATCCAAGTATCGAACGTACGGCACCTCCGCGATCAGCACACGTTCAGCTCGATGACGTCCCTCGAACTCTTGATCCAGTTGAGGCCGAGGGAGAGTTCCGTCAGCACGACGGCGTGGCGACGGTGATGATGAAGTTACCAGCGTAGGGCTTCGCCTAAGCACTACGGCAATATTGAAAGTGCTAGTGATCGAGTAGAGGGGGGGGGTGAATAGGCGATTTTTATGAAAGTCTTCAAAACATGGAAGTTTCGAAGATAAACGATAGTAATAAACCTATTACCATGCAGCGGAAGGTAGACTACACTAGGCAAACCATAGTCAAGTATTCAATGGAGTTAAAGCACAATGACTAATAGCAGCTAGGCAGTAAAGATCAGGTAGGAAGATATTGTGAAGCCAATCAGAACAAGCAGTCACTCAGTGAAGACAAAAGATAAAGCAATCATACAATGACTTCACAAGGACCAACAGTAAGTAAAGGGAAGGGAAGGATGAAACCGGTGACTCGTTGAAGACAATGATTTGTTGGACTAGTTCTAGTTGCTGTGACAACTGTACATCTGGTTAGGGAGGCTGAGATTCAACTCAGAAGACCTCGTCTTCACCTTATTCCCCTTGAGCTAAGGACACCCAGTCCTCGCCCAATCACTCTGGTAAGTCTTCAAGGTAGACTTCCAAACCTTCACAGACTTCATTCACCGGCGATCCACAATGACTCTTGGATGCTCAGAACGCGACGCCTAACCGGCTGGAGGATTCACAATCCTCAAGTGTAATAAGTCTTCAGATCACACAGACAGGAAGACTTAAGTGATGCCTAACACTCTTTGGCTCTGGGTGTTTAGGGCTTTATCCTCGCAAGGAATTCTCTCTCAAAGGCTTCGAGGTGGGTTGCTCTCAAACGACAAAAGCCGTGCACTAACTCTGAGCAGCCAACCGTTTATGGTTGTAGGGGGTGGGCTATTTATAGTCACTAGGCAACCCGACCTGATTTGTCCGAAATGACCCTTGGTCACTAAGGAACTGACACGTGTTCCAACGGTCAGATTTCAAACACACACGACAACTTTACTTGGGCTACAAGCAAAGCTGACTTATCCAACTCTGGACAAGATTTGCTCTCATAGTCTTCACTCGAAGACATAGGATTTGGTTAAGCATCACTTCAGTCATTCTGACTGGTTCACTTGGACCCCACTTAATAGTGCGGTGGTTCCTATGACTCAACAAAGAAAAACACAGAACGACGAAACTGCTAAGTCTTCACGCTCCATAGTCTTCACGCGATGTCTTCTCTTGTCATAGTCTTCAATGTGAATGTCTTCACATACCACCTTTGACTTAAATGTGTTCATACATTTTTAGGGGTCATCTCTGGTAGGAAAACCAAATCAATGAGGGACTTCTACCTATGTTATCCTGCAATTCTCACAAACACATTAGTCCCTCAACTAGGTTTGTCGTCAATACTCCAAAACCAACCAGGGGTGGCACTAGATGCACTTACAATCTCCCCCTTTTTGGTGATTGATGACAAACTAGTTGAAGTTTTCAACGGGGAATAAAAAATGTGAAATTGTAAAGGATAGGGTATTGTCTTCATAAGTGGCAAAGGCTCCCCCTGAAGATGTGCATATAAGTAATTTGCTTTTGGTATGCAAATGCACATGGCAGGTTGTACTTGTGGAGATCCTCTTCAACTTATGATGACAAGTCATTATGCAAGATATGATGTAAC
Organism: Triticum urartu; assembly: GCF_056163025.1. Taxonomy (NCBI): domain Eukaryota; kingdom Viridiplantae; phylum Streptophyta; class Magnoliopsida; order Poales; family Poaceae; genus Triticum; species Triticum urartu. Next base: position 566,107,571 of record NC_141875.1, read on the forward strand.
GAAGATAATGACATGCATAATGAAAAATGGACGTCTGCAGAATGATCTAAGTGCCGAATTTATCGTCACACATGTGGAATTTATCATCGCATCACAGAATAGCAAATAAGTAGCAGACAACCATCGAGTTTAAGTGTTACAACTCAAAGAAACAAATGTATCGAAAACGAGAGTTGTAAGCACTTGGCAAAAGTAGCAAAAAGTAAATTAACCACCCATATGGACCCGCTTGAAGACTATCAACTCATATTCTTCTCCCCCTTTTGTCAGTGAGGACCAAAAAGGTTTGAAGACATAGAGCGCCTACTCGTTCCCATGAAGTGCAGGCGAGGCAGCAGGGTCGTCGTTGAGATCCGGTGGTGCAGTATCGACACGCGCTGAAGTTGGAGGAGGTGAAGTTGCATCATCTTGGTCATCGATGACTCTGGCATTTATGGTCGCAGCTGAGGACGAGTATCAGAGTCTTCAAGTGAGGGAGTCCGACGCAAGCGAGCATTTCTGGGAGGAGTTGAGTCAAACTTGAAGCGTTCGGTGAAGTCATCGTCATGCAGATCAGCTTCAGCACTGAGTAGAGTCAAACTCTTCCAGGACCTCCGACAGGTTTCATGAGTGACAAAGGCATTCTTGGTGGCAAGATTGTGAATGCGGTTGACATCCACCAAGAGGCTTTGCATCTGACGCTTAAGCCAGTCGTGATATTTGTCCTGTTTCTGATGCAGCGCGACTAGAAGCTCTCGGTCATTTAGGACACGAGATCGTCGTCGAGGCCTTTGCGCTATGGTGCTACCAGTGGCATCAGTTTGAGCACGAGGGGCACGTGTGTTTCCAACAAGGGGATAAACACGAGACACTGCTGGAATTCCTTCAATGGGCTGGGTGAAGCTTTGGTGATCAGCATTGTGAAGATAAATGGGATCCTTAGCAGGCTCTGGATAAATGGCTTCAACTGGCAGATCAACCTCGGGCAAGAATATAAGATGATTGCATGCAGACGGCTGTTAGTTGAAAGCTGAGTGACGCTTTATCAGACGCATGACCCATGGAGCATAGAATTTCAACCCAAAGATGTCAGAGCCAGACGCATCCAACTGCCTGATGAAGAAGTCTTGAGCATTGAAGCTGATGCCATTAAAGATATAGAAAACCGAAGTCTTCATTGCTCCTTCAAGCTTCGCTGTAGATGAGTGTCCTTTGACAGGCCATAGAGTCTTCATGATGATGTGGTAAATGGTGCGAGGCAAGTACTCTAGGTCTTCAACAAAGAACTCAGATGGGTATTCAGCATCATGAGGCAGAGGCTTCATCATGCTCAGCATTTGACTCATGTTGGGTTCTGGCTTCTGAAAGATGCTTTCCAAGGCATTTTGATGTTGTTGACAACCTGGTTCATAATATTCACCAGGAGTGTGCATGCCTGTGAGCTCAATGATATCAAGAGCTTTAGCTTCATGATGGACATTGCCTGTCATCCACTCAAGGACCCAAGTCTTCGGATCCCTGTTGTAGCCTCGAATATGAAGAGTGGCATAGAATTGAAGCAGTAATTCTTTGTTCCAGTGCTCCTTGTCAGTGACGAACTGCAATAGACCAGCATCTCTGAAACAATCCAATGCTTCTTCAAGGCAGGGCAGTCCAGCTATAGTTTCAGAGTCGAGGCGCATATGTGGAAATATGTGCCCTTGATTGTATAGGACACAGGAATAGTAGCTGCGCTGCTGATAGCTCCAGAACCTATCTGAGGAAATGCGCGGTCTTGTATAGGGGTTCTTGGAGCTGTTGAAGAAGGTATTATGTGACACGAAGCCATTTGCATTGAAAACCCCAGGTGAAGTGGCAGTGCCTGGGAATCGTGGAAGTCTTGGCTTGGGCTTTTGGACTTGAGGCCTGTGCTCGACGTGGTACTCAAATTGTGGACTAGCAGCAGGCGGAGGAGTCAGAATGGGCCATCGAACCATAATTGGCTGACCACGATCAAATGCCAGCTCCATTGTGTGAGGTCTTGGAGGGGGAACAGGGGCATTGACATTGGCTTCATGGGCTTCAGGGGCCACATGTGCTTCAGGTACTTGGACCTCAGGTGCTGCAGCATTGACTTCAGGTGTTGCAGCATTGACTTCTGGTGCCTCGTTGGCTTCTGGCATCTCATTGGCTTCCGGCACCGTATTGGCGTCAACCATGACAACGTCATTGACGTCAGCAGTGATGTTGGTGGCTACTTCAGGGTTGTTAACCTCCACTTCAGAAGCTGGAGGGTCAGTCACATTCTCCTCGAGAACAACATCTTGGTGAGACGGGGGTGTAGCAACTCTTGAAACTCTTGGGGCTTCTTCTTCATCTTCTTCTTCATCGACTGATGCAGCCGGAACATCTTCAGCCATTTTGGCTTCGGATTCAGACACGTGCATTGTGGGAGTGACTTGGGGCCTTGGTCCTTTGCGAAGCCTGCGTAATGCGGGCGACGCTTGTGGAGATGGAGTGTGCTGGGCCTCAAAGTTATCAGCATCTTGCACTGATGGGGTAGCTTGTGGTTGGGGAGAGCTTGGAGTGTCTAGCCTCTGTGGGTGATCAGCCCACGATGCATCCTGAGCAGTTGGCGTCAGAGGATGACCAATGCTGATGAGTTCGCTATGCGTAAGCACAGGCAATGATACCAATTGGTGCTCGATCTGAGGAAGGACTTCATCATCTTCAACATTGTCATGGTGACCAATGTCTTCAGTAGCGGTGGGGTCAACTGCTGGAATGTCTTCAGCTTCAGGAGCCTCTGTGGAAGCAGGCTCATGAATTACCATCCATCATTGTTGATGCGAAGAGGCAGGATGAGCAACCGAGATGGGCTCAACAATAAGGGGCTCTGTGGGAGTAGCCCGATCTTTCTTGGTTTTGCGCTTCTTCTTGGAGGGAGCGACATCAGAAGCTTTAGGATGTTTCCTTTTTCTGGCTTCAGCCTCGGCAGCCCTTGTCTCTTTAATTCTGAAGCCACTATGGGGACCTTAGGCTTCGAGCCTGTCATACTGGCTGGGAAGACAATGGGATGTGCTTCCTGCCTTGTTGCTTCGGGTTCGGCCGCAGCTGGCTTCTTCTTCTTCTTCTTCTTCTTCTTTGCAGCCATCCTGGGATCGATGCCAGGACGCCCAAGAGCCTTGCGCTTTTCAGCTTCATTGTAGGCTTGCACGCACTTGTCAGCCAGACTCTTCATGCGCTCACGAGAACCTTTAGCTTCTTCGCGTTTCTTGAGAAAGGCTTCCTTGAGCTCGTGCATCATAATCTTGAAGTTCTTGACATCTTGCATGCTGAGCTTGGCCATGTGCTTCTTGAACTGAGCTTTCTCATAGTCGATTTTTTGCTTCAGTTCAACGATGCGTTGAGCTAGAGCTAGCTCAGAAGCAATGGCGCCAGTGAAAGCGACGCTGAGGCCAATTGGAAGTTGCAGATCATCAAAGCTGAGATTGGGGTTTCAAACCACTCATCAATGAAGTTGTGAATGATTGCCACGTCAAAGAGAGGCAAATCATTGAAGATTTCTGCTTCTTCCTTGCTCTTAATCAGTTGCTCAAGAGCGTCATCTACAAGATCTTCATCGCTGGACAGATCAATGGCGTCATTGCGCAGAATAGCAGCAGCAGTCAGTTCTTGGCTGGTGGGTTGCAAGGGCATCTTCACTCTCGAGGGCTTCGAGATGCGTGACAAATCTTCAGACTGCACACTGTGTTCAGGAGGTACAGTGGCTAGAGGCTTCGCCTGGAAGATTTTTGGTGCAGGAGCAGGTTTTGAAGCTTTAGGCTTCTTCAGTTTCTTTGGCTTCGGCGGTGCAGGCACTTCATCAGATTCAGCGTCATCTGCAGGCTCATCCATGGCTGTCCCTTGAACCATGATATGAGTGAGGAGATCTTCCAGGTTGTAGAAGGGCCCAACAAGATTGGGTTCAGCTTCGTGTGTGCCATCAGCACGAGGAGCAGAGGGGCCTGGATTGAAGTCTAAGCCTCGTGACTTCTTATTCTCTTTGGCCGAGTTCTTGGCAAACTGAAGGTTGCGCTTGAACAGATTATCATCGCGGCACCACAGTAATGAAGATGGGTCTGCATCCGCAGGCTGCGGTCCACGGACCATGCAAGGATAGAATCCTGGTTCAATGGCTTCAGCTCTGGACTTGGGTTGAAGATTTCTGTATAGAATGTCTCCCCATGGTCGTTTGATGGCATTCTTCTCAGCATACTCCTGGGTCACGAACTTGTACTTGAACCACTGTTCTGCCCAATATCTTCGAATCCATTGGATTCGAGTTTTTCGCTGATTGTAGTCCTCCTCTGGATCTGTCTTGTACAGCTCATAGAGGTCAGGAGGCAAATCTCTTGAGGTGTTGCCACGACGCTGTCTGCCACCCTTTCTTGTAGGTTTCTCTGGTGCCATGAACTTCAAACTGAATGGCTTCAACATGTTCAAAGGTTTCAAAGGCTTCCGCTTGCTGGTCAAACAGGAACTGGCTTCGGGAGAATTTATATGATGCTGTAAGAATTCTGCAAATGAATGCAGACTATGAGAATCAAGGGATTCTCCCACGGACATGTACCTGTGACAGCATTAAGGTGCGAGGGAAGGGGAAGAGGTCATATGCATTCTCAGAAGATTTTGAAGATAAATCAGTTTAGAAGACATTGACCTCATAGTGCGAAGACATTCACTCACAGATAGAGAGTTGGTTCCAGATTTGTATGAATCCACGAATAAGTACAAGTGAGGAATCTAACTACTTTGTGAAGCATAAGTGAACATACTAGGCATATTATGAGATGCAGTATGAAATAGATCCAACTTGTGTGAACAGAAACTGCTTGTGGTAGAAAGTGATGAATCTATAGGATCAAATGGGCCGTTGTCGGTGTCAAAACCGGCGGATCTCGGGTAGGGGGTCCCGAACTGTGCGTCTAGGCCGGATGGTAACAGGAGGCAAGGGACACGAAGTTTTACCCAGGTTTGGGCCCTCTCGATGGAGGTAAAATCCTACGTCCTGCTTGATTAATATTGATGATATGGGTAGTACAAGAGTAGATCTACCACGAGATCAGAGAGGCTAAACCCTAGAAGCTAGCCTATGGTATGATTGTGTATGAATGTGTCGTCCTACGGACTAAAACCCTCCGGTTTATATAGACACTGGATAGGGTTAGGGTTACATAGAGTCGGTTACAATGGTAGGAGATCTACACGTATCCGTATCGCCAAGCTTGCCTTCCACGCCAAGGAAAGTCCCTTCCGGACACGGGACGAAGTCTTCAATCTTGTATCTTCATAGTCCAGGAGTCCGGCTGAAGGTATAGTCCGGCCATCCGGACACCCCCTATTCCAGGACTTCCTCAGTAGCCCCTGAACCAGGCTTCAATGACGACGAGTCCGGCGCGCAGATTGTCTTCTGCATTGCAAGGAGGATTCCTCCTCCAAGCACTTCATAGAAGATTTTGAACACAAAGATAGTGTCCCGCTCTGCAAAATAAGTTTCCACATATTGCCATAGAGAGAATAATATTTACACAAATCTAATCTGCTGACGTATTCCATAGTGTGACATCACGCCACGGCCAAGCCTTTATTCGAATCGTTTTACTGTCCCATCTCAGCATGTTATGCGAGGCGGTTTCCCTGGCACGTCTTGTTAAAGCAGAGATCGTGTCCCCTTATTCCGGGATTCTCATCAATACGGGCGTGGGTAACCCAACCGCTTCTAGGACTCCTAGACTATAGGCAAGTCCAAATGGCCACGGAGAGGACACTTGATATTCACCCTCTTTATAAAGGGACAGGGTTTTTACTTTTTCCCTCCCGTGCTCAATCGAATCCTTCCCCCACCTCAAGTTCAAACACCCAAGGTTCAGGTCAGGTGCTCCGAACCCTCAATCATATCCGTATCTAGCCTTCAAGGCCGATGGATGCCTTCCTCCGTCACGGAAGAAGACATCAAAAAGTTGAGGGAGGCCAGATATCTGACCGCCGAGGTTTTGCATCGGCTGCCCGCCCGAGGGCAGGCCGTCCCCTCCCCCGAACCCAACGAGAACGTTGTGTTCGTCTCCCACTTCCTCCGAGGTCTAGGCCTTGCTCTGGATCCTTCCGTTAGGGGTTTGATGTATTATTACGGGCTAGATTTCCATGATCTAGCTCCGGACTCCTTTCTCCATATCACGACATTTATTGTCGTGTGCGAGGCCTTCCTCCGGGTTACCCCTTACTTTGGCCTGTGGCTCAAGACCTTTGAAGTAAAGCCGAAGATGATCGAGGGGCAACATGCAGCGTGCGGAGGTGCCTCAATACGCAAGATGACGGGAGCCCCCTGGCCCAAAGGTTCCATTCCAGAGGTGTCTGAATTGTGGCAACAGGAGTGGTTCTACACCACGGCTCCTAGAAGTGCCAAGTGGGCGGCCGCCCTTGTTTTCCGCTCGAGCCCTCCACCACAACTGATGTCATGGATCAGCAGAGGTCTGAGTTGGGGTCTAGCCAAGGACGTGCCTATTCTGCAAAGCCGCATTCGAGATCTCTCCAATGGAGATTTTAGTTTGGTTGCGGTAATACAAGTTATGTTGGTTCGTCAAGTCCAGCCTTGCAAACGCCGGCCCCTTCGCTTGTGGGAGTTCAATCCTGAAGGACCGCGTGTCATTCAAAATTTCCTCGGCCTGACGCACGAGGAGATGTAAAAGTCATTCTTTGGACCTCAGGTAGAGTGTCCGGAAATCACCGAGGACATGGGCCTGAGCAGTAACCGCGCCGCCGAACAGGTAAGGAATCTTCCGGCCGAACATACTATCTCTTATTTGTTACGAAGTTATCTCTGAGAGTTTGCTTTTTGACCAGGACTAGCTAACAAAGGAGAAGTTGATTCGGTGTCCGGCCCCCTCCCTGAGGGTTTGGAAAATCCGGTACTGGAAAAGATGCTCCAGGTTGCACCCTGCCCGGAGCCCTTGAAGGAAGATACCGGAGAGGATAATACGGGCGGGCGCGGGCCCCCAACGCTGCCCATTCTAACCGAGGGAGTGAGCGTCTCCATGAAGGAAGATGACCGGAGGAGGAAAAGGACTGCGCCCGGGGATTCGGAAGCCGAAGCTTCCAAACGGGAGAAGAAGTCTCCCACAGAGGGTCCTACCTCGGGGGGTGCTTTTGCCGCACTAAGTCCGCGGGGTGATCAATCCTCCAGCGAGTCGTAAGTGACCCGAAATACTTTAATAGTACAGGTATGCCATCTTTTTCTTCTGAGAAAATAACCACCGCATATATCTTTGCAGTTCGGGCCTTAGCCCCTCTCAAATGAGTTTGTCTTCGGGGGATCTTCTTCCAGAGATGATGGAGAGCGAAACGCCTCCTCCGGACTCCTCCGCTCCAGAAGCGGGCGACCCTGAAGTGTCATCGCGGAGGGCCTCTCCGAATCCGGTGAGGCCAGAAGATAATCCCATTGACCCCCGAAGCTCCCAGTGTCCGGCTCCCGAAGAGAACAGATAAAAGAGTCCGACACCGTCTGGTGCGCGATCGGATGTTCTGAGGGAGTTGGTGGGGCGAGCGACCATCTTAGATGAACACCGTATGCTGATGAATACGGTGATGGAGAGAATCTTGTCCTCCGAAAGCGGATTGCATAAAGCTTTTATGAGTCTACTGACAGGCTTTGAGGTACGTAAAATAATGTATAATAGTCCTGCACATGCTAGGTGTGCCCTATGTAGATAGTAGCCCCTGAGGCTCTGGTGGTCGTCGGAAACGACGACAAACAGAGGATCATATTCCCAGGTAATAATTATACTGCCTCTACGTGCAGGTGATGGAAGCTCCGGTGGCTAGCCGGACTAGCGAGTTTGCCTATTTAAAACGGCAGTTAGATGCGGCAGACGCCGACATCGAGCTTGTTAACAAAAGGCTTGACGAGGCACAGGGTAAGTGTCATTATCTGGTAAACGCCACATAGGAAGAGCAGCATGATCCCAATATCTTTAATATGTTGTGACTGCAGATGGAGCTGCCACTGTTGAAGCCTTGCAGGTAGAACTTGCCCGAGCCAAGGAACAAGCGAGGTTGGGTAATGCGGCTGCTTTGAAGGCGGCCGAAGAGTTGCAAGCCGAGAAGGCCGCGCATGGCGAGAGCCGAGATAAGATGGCCAAGATGGCCATAGAATTAAAAGCCGCCGCCGACCGTTGCCGGGTTCTTGAAAAGGAAAACCAGGCGAAGGCATCGGACCTTGAGAAGGCTGCTGCGACGAGAAAAGACCTCCGCTCTGCTATGAGGGCAAAGAAGGAGGAGCCGTGGGAAGCCGGGGATATTGTAGCTGGGAAATCCTTTATGTTGCGGAGGAAGTTCGGAGATCCACGGTATGCCCCTCTGGATCGGTTGTGGAGTTCGGAGGATGTGTATATGAATTTGGCGGCGAGCGCTGCCGATGCGGTCAAGTACTTACAGGGTCAAACGGACCGTGAAGTGGACCAGCTGTTTTGGACACAATTCCATTCTCCCGAGTGTCCACTTTCATTGACTGACCAATTAGCCGAATGGGCCGAACTGAATAGGTTGTCCGGACGCGCCATGAGGTCTGTTGTGGATCAGCTATGGCCGGAAAGGCTGAAACCGAACAACTATTTCAGCTTAGTGCAGCAGTTCCTTGACGTGGTGCCACGCATCAATGCGATGAAGAGGTCGGCGTGCATAGAGGGCTCACGGATGGCCTTTGCCCGTGTTAAAGCATGCTGGGCGAAGATGGATGCCACCACTGTTGCAGCGCGGGATTCGGTGATAGGCCGAATGGCTGCTGAGCACTACTTTGAAGAAGTTCTTGAGGGTGCTCGTTTGATAGAGACCCAGTGCTCAAAAAATATTATGTTTGAGTGATATGTAATATCATTGTAAGCGAAAATGCTTTTATAAAGTTTTATAAGGCTATTTTTATACTTTTGCCTGAAAGTAATATGATGCCTCCCGGGCGGCCGTTTATGTATACATGTGTATAACCTGAAAGATTGCAGCCGTCGGCTTCAACCCCCACGCATAAATGCGGAGGTGCTCGCAAAAACACGCGTTCACACTTAACCCAACGTCTTGGTCCTATTAAGGAGGTGATAGCGGAGCGAGCGAGGCAACCAGACTATAATGCTTTAGCACTTTCACTTAGCCATAGGAGTTTGACAGTGGGGCTACTAGATAGCCCCTGGTGGCTCTGCACTCTCCCAATCCCGGGGTGCGTACATGCCTGGCCGGAAAGCGGCCCTTCGTTAAGGCGGAGGAATTCTATCATTCCAACAGGTCATTGAGTGGTTGACCAGTCTCACGCTATATCATGACAGTCACTTTTCGGCTTTCTCTACTGAGGTGCTCGCCCGGATGAACCAGGGCACAATCGCAGTAGTTCTCCTGGTGCTACCTTAGCCGGTAAAGCGGAACGTAAGGCACCAAAACACAGGAGCCGGGCAAACCCAACATTTGACCAAAGACAATGATTCGGAGCTGATGCATATAGGGCCAAACTCGCGACGCCGAACACTCCCTAAGGTATTCGGTCTTTGTGGTATAAACCGGGCCTGAATAATGGCCTTTGTAAGAAGCCCCTTGTGTCCAGGTACGTGCATTGTTCTGGCGTGGCCACATGCCAAGAAGTCAGCATCCTTCTCAACGGTGGATATGTATCAACAAGAGACAGTAAAAAAGGTTTACGCAGGGTCTTAATCTAAAAAGAATCCTTGGAGCGGGTCCCTGCTGCACGTCTGCGCCTGTGTCTCCGTTGTGCCGTATCCTGGACGGGTGTAGCACGATGATCGTCTGTAAAAGAGAGGAATTTAGGTGAAAAAGTTGTCGTGCAAAAAGATAGTTTTTAAAGAAACCATGTATAATTCAAGATGAGAAAAGATTGCCACTTGTCTGCGCGCGTTGAGCCCCTTGCAAATAGGGGTGTGACCGTTTATTCGGTATAAATAGCAGTGCCGGACTTGGTTAGTTGTGTCTGGGGTCTTGACGACCTATTGGATGCTTTCGGTGGTCCTGGCGCCTTTAGTGTGCGGCTGCCAAGGCAGCCGCACTCTCTTCGGCGCGTAGAAATCGCTTGACATTTCCGTTCATTGAAATGATGCCACGTGGACCGGGCATCTTGAGTGTGAGGGAGGCGTAGTGTGGTATTGCATTAAAGCGAGTGAAAGCTTCGCGTCCGAGCAGTGCTTGATAGCCACTTCGGAATGGAGCGATGTGGAAGGTTAAATGCTCGCGACGGAAGTTATCGGGGGAGCCGAATATAACTTGTAGTAGTAGGGAGCCTGTACAGCGAGCCCCTAGGCCTGGCGTTACTCCTTTAAAGGTAGTATTGCTATGGCGAATTTTTGTTGGGTCTACCCCCATCCCGCGGATTGTATCCTGATATATTAGGTTTAGATTGCTGCCACCGTCCATCAATACTCGTGTGAAGTGATATCCGCCAATTACTGGGTCTAATACCAGGGGAGCCCATCCTATACGCTGGATACTTGCTGAGTAATCGTGATGGTCGAAAGTGATCGGTTGAGACGACCAGTGGCAGGACTTCGCGGTGACAGGCACTTGGGTATATTTCCCTGGGAGTGCCGCATTGTTTCCTTTGATCACGTCTAACACGTTTACTGTTTTGACTTCTGGTGGAAATTTCTTTTGTTCCCCAGTGTCTTGCTTGGGAGGCTCGTCCTCGTCTTCACTTGGTGTATCCTCCCCCTTGTGTACGGCGTTGAGCTTGCCGGACTGCTTGAAGACCCAACAATCTCTGTGGGTATGATTAGCAGGTTTACCAGGGGTACTATGGACCTGATATACTTGGTCCAGAATTTTGTTGAGGCTGGACAGTTCATCCCTGGTGCCTTTAGAGGGCGGCTTTTGCTGACCTGGCCAAGAGCTTTTGAATCCGGCGTTTACTGCCGTGCCCTTCGTGTTGTCGTCTTTATTCCGGCGTTTATTATTGCTGTTGCGCCGTGATTTCCCGTTTCCATCTCTAACTTCAGATGTACTGGGGTCGCTGGTGCTGCATCTGGCTAGCCAGCTATCCTCACCCACGCAAAAGCGGGTCATGAGGTTTGTTAATGCGGCCATCGTTCTCGGCTTATTTTGGCCGAGGTGTCTGGCGAGCCATTCGTCACGGACGCTATGCTTAAAAGCTGCCAAGGCTTCGGCGTCCGGACAGTCGACAATCTGGTTCTTTTTAGTAAGAAACCTGTTCCAAAGCTTTCGGGCTGACTCTCCGGGCTGTTGAGTTATATGACTCAAATCGTCCGCATCCGGAGGTCGGACATAAGTCCCTTGAAAATTTGCCCGAAAGGCGTCTTCGAGCTCTTCCCAACTTCCAATGGAGCTTTCGGGGAGGCCTTTAAGCCAGTGACGAGCTAGCCCTTTGAGCTTGAGGGGTAAGTACTTGATGGCGTGGAGATCATCTCCTCGAGCCATATGGATATGGAGGATGTAGTCCTCAATCCAAACCCCAGGGTCTGTTGTTCCATCGTATGCCTCTATGTTTATGGGTTTGAATCCCTCTGGGAATTCGTGGTCCAGCACCTCATCGGTGAAACACAGGGGGTGTGCGGCACCCCTGTAGCTGGGTGTGCCGCTTTGTTCGGATGTTTGTTGTATTGCATTGTATGCTGGGGCGCACTTGCGTGGTCCATAGATGGATCTTGTTGCGCCGTCCTTTGGGTGCGAGCCCTCGCCTGGGTCGCGTGTTATATTGTGAGTGGCGTTGTATGCCGCCCTGTGCTGGTAGAGGGGTCGTCTATCTGGCCAGGTGGCTGCTTTGATGTTTGGTTGTGGAGGGTCTGAGGCCTCCTCATCGAATTCGGGTAGCAGCTTCCGCTTTGGGTAGCTCTTGGAGGGGCGATTGTCGCCGTACCTCATTGCTGTGTTGAGTATTTTACTCCATCTGATTTGGAGTGTGTCTTACGCAACCCTGAGCCTTTGCTTCTGCTTTTTGAGACTCCTCGCGGTGGCAACAAGCCTTTTACGGGCATTCTGCTGCTCCGGATGCCTGTCCGGCGTTATATCGTCCGGACTATTATCCTTGATAGAATTTGTTTGTTCGGTTTGATTATCCGGATTGCCGTTGTCTGGCAGCGGTTCGCCATGCTCCAGCGCTGGGTCTGTGTGATCGTTATTTCTGTCGAGGCGGGATTTGGGGCGGCGCTTGCGTCGCCGCTTTGACTGCTTCTCGAGGGAACAAGCCTTCGGTGCGTCCTTCTGCTCCTCGTTGTCATCTTTTGGTGCGTCCACCATGTATACGTCATATGACGAGGTGGCTTTCCAGGGCTCAATAGGCGCTGGTTCTTCATCGTCTCCTGCGTCATCGTCCCTACCGTCGATATCTTCGGAGTCGAAGTCGAGCATATCGGTTAAATCATCGACAGTGCTATAAGGTGGGTGGTGGGTGGGCTTTGAATTTCTTCATTGTCCGTATCCCAACCTTGCTAACCGTAGCTCGGCCAGGGCTCTCCTGATAGAGAGAGAGACTTTAGTGTCTTCAGAATATTGCTGAAAGGCGAGTGCTGTCGTGGTTCTAAGTCTGACAATAGTGTAGGGGGGTAAGTATGGAGAGGCAAGGTCTTAGCTATGGAGAAGTTGTAAGGACGCAAGGTTTACGAGTTCAGGCCCTTCTCGGAGGAAGTAATAGCCCTACGTCTCGGAGCCCGGAGGCGGTCGACTGGATTATGTGGGAATGAGTTACAGAGGTGCGAACCCTTGTCTCGGAGGAGGGGGTGGCTTATATAGAGTGCGCCAGGACCCCGGCCAGCCCACGTTACGAAGGGTTCAATGTACATCAAGGCAGGGCGTTACTGGTAACGCTAGTAATAAAGTGCTGTGATGACCATAAAAGCTACTTAATGACCGACCGTTAGAGTGCGGAGTGACTTTAGGCCTCCAGGCCGTCGAGTGATTGCTTCTTGGTCGAGTGATTGCTTCTTGGTCGGGTGTCTTCGAGTCTGTCGAGTGGAACGCCTCAAAGTCGATTGAAAGGTGATTTCTTCTAGAGATGTCCTTGGGTAGGGCAACTAGGACAGGTCCATGACCCTACCCTAGGTACATAGCTTCATCATTAGCCCCCGAATGGATCGAGGTTTGAGTGGGAAAGGAGTTGAGAACTTCTCCGACTCATTTTTCATGCCGTGAGCATATCTTGTTTCGGATCAACGGACCTAAGTGATGGCGGCAACTTGCTCTTCAGTCGCCTTGATCCATTCTTAATTCTTCGTCGAGTGAGTTTCCTTGTTTGTAAGGCTCTGAGTGGTGGTGTGGAGGAGATCTTTGGTCTGACAAGTTGTTTGCTGCCCGCGGATTTCGTGGGATCCAAATTTTGGGAAGCACGCGGGACGGGGGAGGCCGCAGTAATCAGATGGGATAGAGCGGAGCTGCCTCGATCCCCGCGCCACCTTTTTCGCCACGTATCGCTCGCGCGGTCATTACGGAATTTGACAGAGCCATCTGGGCCTACCTGTCAGCCACTCAGAATCGGCCTCATATAAGGCGTTGGACCGGAGTCCCCCGAACAGTGCACCCCATTACTTCTTCTCCTCCTCACGCCTCTCCGCTGCGCTCGCTCTCGCCCTAGCGCCACCGCGCCACACGCGTCTCGCCGGCGACAATGGTGAAGGAGAAGACAGCGGCTCTGGAGCGGGCGAAGAAGGCGACGGCGAGGTCGAAGGGGAAGGCGACGAGCCGGGGCGGATCTTCCTCGCGGACTGGCCTGCCGAAGGGTTGGATTCAGGGCGACTGGATCCACTCGAGGATCTCCCAAGAAGACCTCAACGACCTGGCTGAGGGAGGGCTGATCCCCTACGACTCGGCACGGCTTCCGGGGAGGGAATCCGAGCTGCAACCCCGGGAGGGTGAGCGCGTTCTTCTTGCCACCCACGTCGACCGTGGGTTTTCCTTGCCTCCTCATCCTTTCTTCCGAGGGTTTCTAAACTTCTTTGGGGCTCAACTCCACCATTTTACCCCCAACTCAATCGTTTATCTTGCCGCGTTCATTTCCTTGTGTGAGAACTTCTTGGGTTGTCGACCTCACTGGGGTCTTTTCAAGCATATTTTCACTTGTCGCTCCCAGACAGTGAAAAAGGCTAATCCGAGTGATGAGAGGACCCAAGTGATCCAGATGTGTGGGGGTCTTGGCATCCAGACGAGGGGAAAAAGCTCCTTTCCGGCCATGATTCTTCCCGACTCAGTTCGCGGATGGCAGTCGACTTGGTTCTACTGTAAAGGCCAGTCGACGCCAGGGCAATCGACTGGCCTCCCTCCCTTTACCATGGACCGAGTGGAAAAACCCTCCCCTTTGAAGGTGCTCCTAGAGGATAAGGCGCAAGTGAAGGTGTTGGTCGACCGAGTGGTCCAGCTCATTCGTGACGGGGTCACTGGTATGGATCTCTTGGAGGTCTTCCTTCAGCGGCGCATCCAGCTTCTCCAAGACCGAGACCATCCGATGTGGATGTATTTGGGTCTAGAAGACTCCACTCGGATCCACCCGGAGGAGGTCGACGATGACACACTGGAGAAGTGGCTGTCGAGTATTACCGGGAACAAGGACAATCCCAGAGGAGCCAGGAGAGTTCCCCCATTCGACCAGTCGCGTGCACCAGAGCAGGTCTGATTCTGAGTTTTTGCTTGTAATCTAAATTCACTCGCGCAGCTGTCTGTATTGCATCGACTGACTTTGTCCTCCCAGCTTTCTTTCAGGCCATTATTGAAATGTATTCGATGCCCAACGGGGCGCAAGAGCAAACTCTGGAAGGCGAGGCGAGCGGTGGCGAAAGCGGCGAGTGGACTTACGATGGTGAAGGGGATGGAGGAAGCGACGACTCAAGTGATGGGGAAGAAGTCGAGTCGCCTCCTCACATAGAGAGACGATCCAAGCTTGACCAGGATCGGCCGAGTGCCCGCAACAAGGCGACTGCTCAGGCTGGTTAGTCTTCAAAGCGTCCTCAGATCTCTTCACCAACCACGACTGAGAAGGCGCCCAAGCACCCCAAAGTTGCAGAACTGAAGACTTGGAAGGCGCTGCCGAAGATCAAGATCGATATCCCTGTCGCCTCCGCGTAAGTGTCTCTCCTTGTATTCACTCGACGCTCCATGCTGTTTGTTTTTCTTGTTTTAACTTGGACGAACTTTGGAATTGTCAGCGCTGCCACTTCCGGGACCTCAGCTTACAGGGATGATGACGAGGTGATGGAGGATGCGGTCACTTCTAATCCGGGTATGACTTCTACCATACTGTCTTTGTTCAGTCGATTCAACTGCAATGTGCACCATTGGGTGACGTGATTTTGGCGACTGAACTTTGCACAGCTCCCAACATTATTGACCTCCCTGATGATGAAGAGCCCGAGAGGCCTTTGACGAGGAAGAATAGGTGAGCTCCTACAAGCGAGGCGCCACAGTCGACGCCGAGAGCGGAACCAGTCGTTCAGGACACTGATGACGTCAATCGGGGTTCTGTTACCTTCGCCGAGCCCCTGTCGAGTGCCTTGCCTTCTTCTTCGACTGCTCAGGCCCCTGTCGACCCGCCTTCAGTTTTTGCAACCCATCATGTCCCAGAGGACGAGGTGAATGCTGCTAGGGAAGCCATACGCCAGGCGGGCATTATGATGGAAAAGATGAAGACGGTGCGGGACGCCAGCCAAGCTGCCTATGATGCCAGCTCGGCTCTCCAGAGAAACGTTCAGGTTAGTCGGCTATCTGAAGATTCTTTCCGAAAATCTTTGCATCTGTACACCCACTGGGTGCGTCGATTGAAGTTTTGGACTAGTGGGGGCACGCTGAGTGCACCCACTGGGTGTAGTCCCTGAGGCTACGGTGGACTGCTGGCAGTCGACTGTAGTATTTGTATTTTGTCGAGTAAAAACCAAATTGGTAGTTTGTTTCTTCCGCCCGATCCGGTCGAGTGGAATCAGAACCGGTGGGGGCACGCAAAGTGCACCCGCTGGGTGTAGTCCCCGAGACCGCGGTCGACTGCTGACAGTCGACTGTGGTCTGAGTTCTACTTTGTCTCTCTCTCTTTTTTTTGAACTCGACTCCGACGGACCGGCCGAGTGGAATCAGAACCGGTGGGGGCACGCAAAGTGCACCCACTGGGTGTAGTCCCCGAGACTATGGTGGACTGCGGGCAGTCGACCGTAGTCTTAGCACTTGATGTCTTTGAAGTTTTTTGCTGTGGAATAATTTCTCCCCTTTGACTTCAGAAATCTTGTGATCTTGGAGCTCGCTTCGCTGATTTGGAGGGGTAGCAGATTCAACTGAAACTTGACTTGGAGCTGGCCAGGACAGAATTGCAGACGGTCAGAGACGGCGCCGCTGGTAAGACAAGTTTGTCGACTGGTCAGTTTTCGGCTCGAGCATCCTTCTGCTATTTCTGAATCAATCATCATTTCTTTGCAGAAAAACTAAGGGAAGCTTTGGCGAAAAAGGATCAGGATTTGGCTGCTGCCCAGAAGGAGGCTGACGACAAGACCGCTCTGGCCGGACAGAAGCTGGCTTCAGTCGGCCAGTTGGAAGAAGAGAATACCAGGCTGAAGACTGCTCTCAATGAAGCCAATAGGGAGTGCACACGCTGGAAGAAGGAGAACCTCAAATTGAGCGAACAGATGGAAGGCATTGCTCGCAGGAGGGACGATCTGGAGAGCTACCTGAGGAGCCTCGCCAAGAAGTTGTATATCAAGCTTGAAGGTGCACATTTAGTTCCGACTGATTTTTTTTGTGTCGACTCAGTCTATGAAGATTGACTTATCCTTGGATCATGAATGCAGAGTTTTGCCAGAATTTTGAAGAAGAGACTGGGAGGATCGAACCAGGTTTGGATCCAATCAACTCTCCCGTGAAAGATGACACTGCCATGAATCTGCTCCGACTGGAATCTCGCATCGACAGCGCCGTGGACTACTTGGCTCGACTGAAGGTCGCCATGTCACGGATCGACCCAGCACTCTGGCCAGAGGCTACGCTCCAAAACGATCTTGAGTCTCTGATGGCTCGACTTAACGGAATCCCTGATCGAGTGCAGGAGTGGAAGAAGTCTTCTGCTCACTGTGGTGCTGATGTGGCTCTGTCCTTGGTTCGTGTCCACTTCAAGGAGGTGCGACAAGACAAGCTAGCCACAATCAAGGTCGCAAACACCCAGAAGCACGACTTCCGAACTTTTATGGAGACCTTCGTAGCTGCCGCCACTCGGATTGCCGATGGCGTCGACCTGGATGAGTTCGTCGAGCCTGCCAGCCCTCCTCCCGTGGAGTGAACAAACTCTTATGTCCTACCTTAAATTTGCCTCGGAATGCCGAGTGGTTTTTGTAACCATTAAACTTTTTCGGGCTGCATGCCCGAGTACCTCGATCTGTGATCCAGAACCTTTAGAATTTTATCTGAACTTGGTTTACCGTTGAATATCTTTATGAATCTCCTGCTGAGTGAAACCATTCTTCCTTCGAGACAACTTTCTGTATTTGCAGCGCAGCCCCGAAGGAAAGGGAAGCAGACGACCCATGACTTGTTTTTGTGGCGAAGCTCTCCAGGGGAAGGCGGCGGTCGACCCACACCCTATTATTGCAGAGTGGGACGGAGCGCACATTGTATTTGTGGCGAAGCTCTCTAGGAGAAGGTGGCAGTCGACCTTCTCCTCGTTGTTCTTGAGGATTAAGATGTGTTTCGTACTTAGGCGAGTACTGGACTGCAGCTAAGCCCCCGAGTGGGAGGATTGCTCTCCACTTGGTTGGATTTTTTCAAACTTAGGAGAGTGCCGGACTACAGCTAAGTCTCTAAGTGGGAGAACTTAGGCGAGTACTGGACTGTAGCTAAGCCCCCGAGTGGGAGGGTTGCTCTCCACTCGGTAGGATTTTTCAAACTTAGGCGAGTGCCTGACTGCAGCTAAGTCTCTAAGTGGGAGAACCTAGGCGAGTACTGGACTGCAGCTAAGCCCCCGAGTGGGAGGGTTGCTCTCCACTCGGTAGGATTTTTCAAACTTAGGCAAGTGCCTGACTGCAGCTAAGTCTCTAAGTGGGAGAACTTAGACGAGTACTGGACTGCAGCTAAGCCCCCGAGTGGGAGGGTTGCTCTCCACTCGGTAGGATTTTTCAAACTTAGGCGAGTGCCTGACTGCAGCTAAGTCTCTAAGTGGGAGAACTTATGCGAGTACTGGACTGCAGCTAAGCCCCCGAGTGGGAGGGTTGCTCTCCACTCGGTAGGATTTTTCAAACTTAGGCGAGTGCCTGACTGCAGCTAAGTCTCTAAGTGGGAGAACTTAGGCGAGTACTGGACTGCAGCTAAGCCCCCGAGTGGGAGGGTTGCTCTCCACTCGGTAGGATTTTTCAAACTTAGGCGAGTGCCTGACTGCAGCTAAGTCTCTAAGTGGGAGAACTTAGGCGAGTACTGGACTGCAGCTAAGCCCCCGAGTGGGAGGTTTGCTCTCCACTCGGTAGGATTTTTCAAACTTAGGCGAGTGCCTGACTGCAGCTAAGTCTCTAAGTGGGAGAACTTAGGCGAGTACTGGACTGCAGCTAAGCTCCCGAGTGGGAGGGTTGCTCTCCACTCGGTAGGATTTTTCAAACTTAGGCGAGTGCCTGACTGCAGCTAAGTCTCTAAGTGGGAGAACTTAGGCGAGTACTGGACTGCAGCTAAGCCCCCGAGTGGGAGGGTTGCTCCCCACTTGGTAGGATTTTTCAAACTTAGGCGAGTGCCTGACTGCAGCTAAGTCTCTAAGTGGGAGAACTTAGGCGAGTACTGGACTGCAGCTAAGCCCCCGAGTGGGAGGGTTGCTCCCCACTCGGTAGGATTTTTCAAACTTAGATGAGTGCCTGACTGCAGCTAAGTCTCTAAGTGGGAGAACTTAGGCGAGTACTGGACTGCAGCTAAGCCCCGAGTGGGAGGGTTGCTCCCCACTCGGTAGGATTTTTCAAACTTAGGCGAGTGCCTGACTGTAGCTAAGTCTCTAAGTGGGAGAACTTAGGCGAGTACTGGACTGCAGCTAAGCCCCGAGTGGGAGGGTTGCTCTCCACTCGGTAGGATTTTTCAAACTTAGGCGAAACGGATTCGCAGCTAAGCCCCTGAGTGGGAGGCTGGCCCGCCACTCGGTAGGAAACTGTTTTTACAAACTTAGGCGAAGCGCATTCGCAGCTAAGCCACCCACTGGGGGATTTCTTACACAAACAAAAACAATAATAATCACTGGGAAAATTATAACGCTCTTGTCTTTGAAAAATAAACTATAGGAGTTTTTCTTATTACATCTCATTCGAGTGAGAATTCAAGTATAAAAGGGGCGGAGTAGCTCTGCATTCCAGGCTCGTGGCTCATCAATCTGGCGATCGACATTGTAGAGGTGGTATGCTCCATTGTGGAGGACTCTGGTGACTATGAAGGGGCCTTCCCAAGTAGGAGCAAGCTTGTGTGGTTTCTATTGATCCACTCGAAGGACTAAGTCTCCTTCTTGGAAGGCTCGGCTCTTCACGTTTCTGGCATGGAATCGATGCAAGTCTTGCTGATAGATGGTCGATCGGATTAGGGCCATTTCTCTTTCTTCTTCTAGGAGGTCGACTGCGTCTTGCCGGGCTTGTTCTGCTTCATCTTCTGAATAGAGCTCGACTCTGGGAGCGTTGTGAAGCAGGTCACCCGGTAAGACTGCCTCGGCTCCGTAGACCAGAAAGAATGGGGTTCTTCCGGTCGATCAATTCGGGGTTGTCCTCAATCCCCAAAGGACCGATGGGAGCTCGTCGACCCATGCACCTGCTGTGTGCTTGAGATCGCCCATCAATCGGGGTTTCAGTCCTTTGAGAATTAGGCCATTTTCCCTTTCTGCTTGCCCATTCGACTGGGGGTGAGCGACCGAAGCATAGTCGACCCGAGCGCCCTGAGAGGCGCAAAAGGCCCTGAACTTGTCGGAATCGAAGTTTGACCCATTGTCTGTGATGATACTATGCGGAACTCCATATCTGAATATCAACTCTCTGATGAAACTGATAGCAGTGCAAGCATCGAGATTCTTGATAGGCTTGGCTTCAATCCATTTGGTGAACTTGTCGACTGCTACCAGCACATGAGTGAAGCCGCTCCTGCCTGTTCTCAGCGGTCCAACCATGTCCAACCCCCAAACAGCGAAGGGCCAGACGAGTGGAATGGTTTTCAGGGCTGACGCGGGCTTGTGCGGCATATTGGAGTAATACTGACACCCTTCACATTTGTCGACTATCTCTTTTGCCATCTCATTGGCCCTTGGCCAGTAGAACCCCGCTCGGTATGCTTTAGCCACAATGGTCCGAGAGGACGCATGATGACCACAGGTCCCCGAGTGGATATCGTTAAGGATCATCTGTCCTTCTTCTGGTGTGATACACTTCTGGCCGACCCCAGTAGCACTTTCTCTATATAACTGTCCCTTTATGACTGTAAAGGCCTTGGATCGACGGACGATCTGTCGAGCCTCTTCTTCGTCTTCTGGGAGTTCTTTCCTTAGGATGTACGCGATGTACGGTTCTGTCCAGACGGGAGTGATAACCAACACTTCCATGATCAGATCGACCACAGCTGGAACTTCAACTTTAGTCGGATCCGTGGCGCTTTTTGGCTGCGGGGCCTCTTCCGTGAAGGGATCCTCCTGGACTGATGGCGTGTGGATGTGTTCCAAAAACACATTGCTAGGAATGGCTTCTCTTTTGGAACCTATTTTTGCCAAATCATCAGCTGCTTGATTTTTCAGTCGGGGTATGTGATGAAGCTCTAACCCCTCGAATTTCTTCTCCAGCTTTCTCACTGCATTGCAATAACCAGTCATGGCTGGACTTCTGACATCCCATTCCTTCATCACCTGATTAACCACCAAATCTGAGTCGCCATAGACCATGAGGCGACGGACGCCGAGTGAGATGGCCATGCGCAACCCATACAAAAGTGCTTCATATTCTGCCTCGTTATTGGAGGAATCAAAGTGGATTTGAAGAACATATCCGAGTTTATATCCTCTGGGGGAGGCCAACACCACTCCGGCACCAGAACCACTCAGCATCTTGGAGCCGTCGAAAAACATAGTCCAATGCTCCGAGTGAATCTGAGTCGGCAGCTGCTGTTCAATCCACTCGGCGATGAAATCTGCGATTGGTTGGGACTTGATAGCTTTCTTTGCCTCAATCATTTTGCCACTCGACCAGTTGCATCCCTGTTATGCAGGATCTCTGATAATGGAGCGTTGCTGATGACTGTAATGGAATGATCAGAGAAGTAGTGAGCAACTTTCTTGGTGGTCATATAAATCCCATATACAAGCTTCTGATAGTGAGGATATCTTTTCTTCGATGGGGTTAATACTTCAGAAATATAATATACTGGGCACTGAACTTTGAAGGTTTTCCCTTCTTCTTCCCGCTCGACCGTAAGTACCGTACTGACGACTTGTCCTGTGGCTACAATGTAAAGCAGCAAAGGCTCTTTGCTGATTGGGGCAGCAAGCACCGGCTGGGTGGAGAGCAGAGCTTTGAGCTCTGCAAACGCTGCATCAGCTTCAGGAGTCCACTCGAACTTGTCGGACTTCTTCATCAATCGGTAAAGAGGTAATGCCTTTTCACCGAGACGAGATATGAATCGACTTAGGGCGGCCAAGCAACCAGTAAGCTTCTGGACGTCGTGCACTCGCACAGGGCTTTTCATTCGGAGTATGGTGCCAACTTTTTCTGGATTGGCGTTGATTCCCTGTTCGGAAATGAGAAAACCGAGTAACTTTCCGCCAGGGACTCCGAATGTACACTTTGATGGATTAAGCTTGATATCATACCTCCTAAGGTTGGCAAAGGTTTCAGCAAGGTCAGTCAGCAGGTCAGAACCCTTCCGTGACTTGACCACAATATCATCCATGTATGCTTCCACGTTCCGACTGATTTGAGTGAGCAAACACTTCTGAATCATCCTCATGAATGTGGCTCCGGCATTCTTGAGGCCAAACGACATGGTAACATAACAGAAGCACCCGAATGGAGTGATGAAAGCTGTCTTGATCTCGTCAGGTCCATACAGACGGATCTGATGGTACCCGGAATAGGCGTCTAAGAAAGACAGTCGCTCACATCCCGCAGTTGAGTCGACTATCTGTTCGATGCGGGGGAGAGGAAAATGACCTTTCGGGCAGGCCCGATGGATATGTTTAAAGTCAATGCACATGCAAAGTGACTTGTCCTTCTTGGGGACCATGACAACGTTGGCGAGCCACTCAGAGTGGTAGATTTCTCAGATGAACTCCGCTGCTAAGAGCCGAGCCACCTCCTCGCCAATAGCCTTTCTCTTTTGGACGGCGGACCGTCAGAGATGTTCCTTGACAGGTTTTACCTTTGAGTCGACTCTCAGGCGATGCTCAGCCAGCCCCCTGGGAACACCTGGCATGTCAGAAGGCTTCCATGCGAAAATGTCCCAGTTCTCACGGAGGAATTGGATGAGCGCTTCTTCCTATTTGGAGTCGAGTGTTGTCGAGATATGAGTCGGGGCGGCGCTGGGGTCGGTCGGGTGGATGTGGGCTGTCTTCGTGTCGCCAGTCGACTGGAAAGCTGACTCTGTAGCGGGCTTCTTGGCTCGCAACAGATCACTCGGGTCTGT
Source organism: Triticum urartu (assembly GCF_056163025.1). Taxonomy (NCBI): domain Eukaryota; kingdom Viridiplantae; phylum Streptophyta; class Magnoliopsida; order Poales; family Poaceae; genus Triticum; species Triticum urartu. Next base: position 566,130,140 of record NC_141875.1, read on the forward strand.
AGTCTTCTGGTATTCCTGCAACTCCACCACTGCCATCTGTGCGTCGGCGATCTTCGAACCCTTCTGAAAACATTCTTCCGCTTTCTTCCGATTACCCATAATGGTGATCACACCTTTGGGGCCAGGCATCTTCAATTTGAGATACACGTAACATGGTCGGGCCATGAAGCGTGCATAAGCCGGCCTGCCCAGAATAGCGTGATAGGCACTCTGGAAGTCCACAACTTCAAATGTCAACTTTTCTTTGCGGTAATTCTTGGAATCACCGAAAACCACATCAAGAGCAATCTGGCTGAGTGATTCATCCTTCTTCCCAGGAATGACTCCATGGAAACTCATGTTGCTGGCACTGAGTCTGGACATCGGAATGCCCATCCCTTTCAACGTCTCAGCGTATAATATGTTCAAACCACTGCCACCATCCATCAGGACTTTGGTCAGTCGAGTGCCTTCAACAACTGGGTCGACCACCAAAGCTTGCCTCCCAGGGGTGGCGATGTGCGTTGGGTGGTCGGACTGGTCGAATGTTATGGCAGTCTGAGACCATTTCAGGTAACTAGGTGTCGCCGGAGCGACCATATTCACCTCTCGGTTAATAACTTTCAGTCGACTTTTGCTCTCAACATCAGCAAAAATCATCAGGGTGGAATTGACTTGAGGGTATCCGTCATCACTGTCCTCTTTGTCCTCGACCTTGTCTGACTCCTTTTCCTTACCCTTGGGCTGCTTGCCTTGGAACTGTTGGATCAAGAGTCGACACTGCCGAGTGGTATGTTTCGGGTAAATAAAATTACCCTCTTCATCTTTCTTTGTGTGGACGAGACATGGCAAGTCCAACACATCATTTCCCTCCTGGTCTTTAACCTTTTTGGGGTTCCAAGGCCCTTTAGGTTTCCCTTTAGACTTTCCTTGGGCCAAAGCTAAGGCTTCCTCGGGAGCCGCTGGCTCGGCTTTCTGCTTCTTCTTCCGATTGGAATTGCCTCCGGTTTCTTGGGCGACTGACTTGAGCTTGCCGCTCCTGAGTCGATCCTCGTCTTCACCATTAGTGTATTTGGTGGCAATCTCCATCATCCTGTTCAGGGACATATCTCCGGTTCGACCGAATTTCAGATTCAGTTCTCTATACTTGACGCCTTCCTTGAAGGCACAAACTGCTTGGTGGTCAGGCACATTTTCCACCGAGTGATGTAACGTGATCCATCTCTGGATGTAATCCCTCAAAGTTTCATTCGGCTTTTGCACACAAGACCGCAGTTCCGTCAGTCCTGCTGGTCGCTTGCATGTGCCTTCAAATGTGGTGACGAACACTCGGGAGAGATCTTCCCAAGTGTAAATGCTGCTAGGAGCTAACTGGTTCAGCCACGCTCTGGCCGAGCCCTCCAACATGAGAGGCAGGTGTTTCATGGCCACTTCATCATTGCCGCCGCCAATCTGGACAGCCACTCGGTAGTCCTCAAGCCAAGTATCGGGCTTGGACTCGCCAGTGAACTTACTGACTCCAGTCGCCAACCTGAAATTGGGAGGAATCACAACGGCCCTAATGGCTCTACCAAAGCACTCTGGCCCCGAAACATGTACTCTGCTGCTGGCAGGCGCATCTCTGTCATGGCCTTCTCGGTGAGCCCTGTTCCTTTCGACCAGACCTTGGACGAGGATGGATCTCGCGTCAAAGCCTGGCCCTCTGGGGTCGACTGGAATCCTTCGCCCATTGCTATGAGGGCGCCTGTCATCCTGCTGGCGAGGCACATCCGACCCGCTCCTCCGGGGAGGCGTGGGCACTCGGCGTCAACCGTCACGATCGACTCGGTGATCATACTGCTCATGGTTCCCGTACTGGTCACGCTGGTCTCCACGTCCCTCACGCCTCGGTGGCGATCTCGGGCTGTGAGCTGACTGGACTGTGTCCGCGGCGATGGATCTGCTGTGAATTCTGTTCCGCGACTGAGAAACAACGGAATTCTGATCCCCTGCTGCCCGGAGTAAAGCTCTGATCTGCAGCAAGCCTCTGCCAGCCTCCGACTGGGAAGGCTGAATCGACTCCGCTATACGGGCCGCAGTTGCTAAATTCTGAATCGGATTCCGATATACCTGCGGGGACGGGAAGAGCTGACGTCGACTGGATTCGGGAACCCGTTGTCGCGCATGCTCGTCAAGTGCTCGCTGGAGGTTCTCCAGTCGAGTGCGCTCGGCCAAGTTTGCCAGGCGCGCGTCCTCCAAGGCACGAGCCTCGGGGGTTTCTCCAACGATAGGAGTGTGCAGTGCATCCACATTCCGGCGGCGAAGTTCTTCTCTCTGCAGCGACGTGAGAGGCTCGGGAAGATACTCCTCATGGGGACGCGACGGGTCACCTCCTCCCGCACCTCCGTCGGTGCGGGTAAAACCGGGGGGACTGGGCGGTCCATCAACCATCAGAACCTCTGCCGCCGGATCGCTACTGTCGCACTCGGATGCAGTCTCTTCGGAGCCAGTCGAACAGGCCATAGAGGGATTCGTCGGGCTCGATCGCCGCGACTTGAGGGGTGGCCGTCTGACGGGCCACCGCGTGTCTCACCCACCGCTGAAGTCTCGACCGACCGGAGCGCTTGCACTGGCGGGAAACGGGGAGGGAGGAAAACACAGGAGCCGGCCGATAGGGGGTCGACGGTTGCCGCAGCAGAACGCCGCGGACGCACGCGCTAAAGTGCGTTGCCCCGCGGACAGGGAGTGCGTCCACGTCGAGTGGAGCCTCCTGAAGCCAGGCGGAGTCCTCGGTGATGAACGTGAGCGCGCCGAGACGGATCTCGCGGCCCTCCACCAAAACTCCGTCGAAAACCATGATGAATCGGGTCGGAAAAGATCGCAACTCCTCCAACAAAACGCTAAAACACCGGCTGTCGGTGTCAAAACCGGCGGATCTCGGGTAGGGGTCCCGAACTGTGCGTCTAGGATCAATGGTAACAGGAGGCATGGGACACGATGTTTACCCAGGTTCAGGCCCTCTTGATGGAGGTAAAACCCTACGTCCTGCTTGATTAATATTGATGATATGGGTAGTACAAGAGTAGATCTACCACGAGATCAAGGAGGCTAAACCCTAGAAGCTAGCCTATGGTATGATTGTTGATGTGTGATGATGTTTATCGACTAGCCTGGCCTCGGTTTATATAATGCACCGGAGGCCTAGGATAACAAGAGTCCTAGCCGAATACGCCGGTGGGGAGAAGTCCTTGTCTTGATCGCCAAGTCTTGTGGAATCTTCCTTGTATGCGGCAGCCGTCCGAACTGGCCCATGAGTATACGGCCACGGGGGTCCTCGGCCCAATCTATCAGATCGGGAGATGACGTGTTGAGTACCCCCTAGTCCAGGACACCGTCAGTAGCCCCCTGAACCGGTCTTCAAGTTAGGGACGCTCCTCGATTCTTCCGAACTGTTCTTCATCTTGGGTCATCGGTCTTGAAAACTGGTTCAACGAATCTTCTTTATCTTCGATCTTGAGGATCGCCGAAATGCATTCGACGAGTTTACACGTCGGGTATCCGAGGAGCCCCTTTAAGTTTCTGGCCTTTATCAATGCCTTGCTATTTTTATGCCACACATCGGGTTTGAAGTTGTTCCCGAGCGGCAGCGTCCTCTTGCGTCCGAACTCCAACGCCGGACTGCATTCGAGGTATCTTTTGCGGCCGAGCACCAACGCCGGACTGCTTCCCAGCTCTAACGCCGAAATGTATCCGAGCTCCAACGCCGGACTATGTATCCGAGCTCCAACGGCGGACTGTATCCGAGCTCCAACGCCGGACTATAGCCGAGGTGTCATATCACCTTGGTTCAAAAAAGTTTGAAGGAGTTTAGCCGAGCTTAATGCCGGAAATGCCCTCTATGGAGCCAGCCACTAGCGCCCGAGCTTTATGCCGGACTGCTTCCGAGGTGGCGCACCACCCCGACTATGGGCCGATTTTTTGTCAATATTTTTTATTGGTGCAATTTATTCTCTGCCGAGATATATAGCCAGTAGCCCTCAAGGTGTGTATCGGTCTAAAACCCGAGATGCACATGAAGGATGACATAAGACCGCTGATCCCAGTAGCCGCTGAGACTCAGGTCGATTTGCAAAATCGGCCTGAGGATCAAGTCCTAGCTCGGCAGAATACTTCGGGACACTAAAAGCGGCGTGCAAAGTCCTCGAGACTCAGGATGGGTGCAGCCGACCAACCTGAGGATCAAAATCTCCTCGGAAACTATATTGCACATAAAATTTTCTGCATTGGACAAGCAATGCAGTAGCCCCCGAGACACTGGTCGGGTGGCAACACCAGATCAGGGGATCGATGTGCCCCTTTAATATTTGTAAATAATAAGCCCGAAGCCCAGTAGCCCCCGAGCCTTAATGCAGGCACGGGTGGCCGAATTAAGGATCAATATCCATAGTAAAATCACAAATTATGTGTAATGACTCTATGTATCCAAGTACTTTACGTCATTAATGCTCAGATCCGCATTGTACAAAACTTTGTTGACCGACCATCAGCTTCCACCTCCTCGGCCAGTAGCTGAGGAGTGTTTGTCCTACTTCATAAAGCCTTTATGAGGGCAAATATTTACAACAAACAAGGCAATCTGGCCATATGGTTTTATAAACAAAGGTACGCAGAGAGATATGTTATATTACTGTTTAACAGAAGAAATGTCTTCCAAAGAAAATAGTCCCGCTATCGGTTCCTTTCTTTGGGTTGTCATGCTAAGCATGATCATTAATCCTCAGCTCTAATGTAAGAGCAAAATATCGAGGATTTAGTTTGGGAGGCCAGTTAATAGCGCCCGGTAGTGTTCAGCGACAGTCGAGGTCAAGCCGTAAACACTTCAGCCAATGTTATGAATGGCCCATCATTTAACATAGTCATCGGATCGCTGACCAGTTTACGCTTATTGTGAAAGTCAGTTTTCGGCTTTCTCCACTGAGGTGCTTAACCATGTGAGCTGGAAGCACAATCGCAGTGGTTCTCCCTTTGCACGCCTAGCCAAACAAAACGGAAGTAGGAAGCAAGTGCAGGAGCCGGGCAACCCAACTATTGACTGAAGACACAATTCGAAACCGATGCATATATAGCAATATCTGAGAATGTTTTTGCCGAATGCCTAAAGGTGTCCGACGTTGCACTGCGAGACTAATGCTAGAAAAGCACAAATAGTTTAAAAGTGCCAAAAAGCTTGGAAAACCAAGAAACGTCAGTAAAAACATGACGTCCGAACAATATCAAGTGTTCGGTGCCAATCCGAAAGTTGGTCTTGGAAAAAAGAAGTGCTTCTGTCGTGCTTTAACATGATACATCCTATCTCAAGACTTCGAGCGGGTCAGCCTACGGCTTCAACCTCCTATCCCGAGGGCGGAGTACTTCTCATCAGGCCAGTTTAGCAAACTAAACTCTAGCGGCTTTGAGAGAGAAATTAGGCTCCCCGGCTAGTGACCGCACACTCGTGTCGAAAAAAGGAGTGATAAATAATAATAAAACTTTGCAACGACTAAGAAGAAGAACACTTATTATAAAACGGCTCAAATAAACTTAAGAGCCCCCAAGTGACTTGGGTAGAAGAATGATTGCATGTACCGAAGTACTTATATCATATCTATGTTCAACCGAACTTCAAACGCGTCTTAACCGACCGTCAGCTTCTCCCTCTTCGGTCAAGGACCGAAAAGTGTTATGTACTCCATCGGTCGAGAATATTGACGGTGTTTCCAATAACCAGGCAATCAGGCCATAAGGCTGTAACAGACAAAGCGCGCTCAGGGAACTTATGCTATATTACCGTGAAGTTTAAGAAGCATCTTCGAAGAAAATAGTACCCCCACCGATACCTTTCTTCGGTGCTCATTGTTATTATGAGACTTGTGCAATAGATTTTTTGTACTCATGAGTTCCGTTGTGTGCCGACCATCATTGAAAACTATAAGAGCGCTAGCTTTCGGCTTCACCCAGTCTAAGGTCCGGCTCGGTTGACCCGATCATGACAATCGCAGAGGTGCTCCCTTTACTCCCTAGCCGAACAATCGGGAACGTAGGGGTAAACACAGGAGCGAGGCAACCCAGCTTGCAAATCGCTTAAGTCAATATGGTGCATATTGTGGCGTAATACACGAACAAGGAACGAAGCCGTACAAGTATAATCATATGCAACAGGAAAAGCTTCATAAAGGAAGCCCCCAAGTAAACGGGGTATTTGAATTTATGCGTCACAAACAAAGTTTGGACAAGGAAATTTTTTACAAGCAACTTTTTTCCAAAAAAGTATAATGCTTGGTCGAACCGAGCACAAATTAGAAATTAAAGCTTTGAGCATGAAAGCGACTTAGCTGGTTAATGTGTTCGGTATTGATGATGCGATCCGAGCTTGATGCGGGGCAAGGTTCCATCCCCCAAGCTGGTCCCGAGGTGGCGGAGCGGAGAGCTTGACACGCCGAAGTGGTGACATAGCACGGTTGACGCCGAAGTCCCCGGATCATTTTCCTGTGCACAAAAAATAGTGCCAACTGGAGATAATAGTAATAATGATAATTAAAAAAACGTTGCATAATAAATAATTTATGCAAAGTGAGTAATAAAAGAAATATGGCCTGGCGCTGAAGTCAATGTCGATGCAGGGCGTCGGCGTGATGTAGTAAAGGCGTGGCAAACCCTGAATTCACAGGTCGGTCCGAGCTCCGGATGCGGCGTTCGCCGGACTATGTACGGAAATTGATCGAACCACCACGCGACCGTCGTTAATACGGTCACCATTTGGTAGACCTGTGTACATATCATGGACAAATCAGAGTAATAATTCCTTGGGAAAAATGAATCCAAACAAGCAAAAAATACTGGGATTAATAGCACCTGGTTTACTTGTTGTAGCAATCCGAAGGAAGGCGATTTCCAAAATTGGGACTCGCTCCACACACCCATTGCCTGATGGGTGATAAAACGACGGCATGGCAATGCTGGTAAAGGTTGGCTCGCCGAGGCAAAGCCCTCGGTCCAGCTAACGTGACGGAGCTGGTCGGCTAGTGACACCGAAGTGTCCGGAGTAGGTTGATGAAGAGTTGGCGAAGCCCCCGGTCCAGCCGAGATGTCGAAGCCTCGACGTCAGCCGATGAGTCGAAGTAGGTCGGCGTGATGGACACCAGCTTGAAGAAGCAATAGTGCGGCCCTGTCGATGCAGGTTGTGACATGGTTGATGCCGGCTTGATGAAGCGACCGTGCGGCGATGCCGGTATGCCCGCTCCGTGTAATCCATGGGGCGGTGATGTTGGTGATGATTTATCCTTCGCGATGCCGGACTCTTGTTCGGCTTGCCGAGATGATGATCTGAAGAAGTTGAGCTCGGCTCAACAAAGTGACGCCATGTCTAGCGCAGGTCGGCAGCCGTGGAGTAATATTGCCGGACTGGTTTGACACCAGCATGATGTTAAAGATCATGTTTAAAAGATCTTAAAGTTAGTGGGATGTGTTCGGGAACAAAACACAATACCCCACACAAAACTTCCTTCAAAAGGGATGTCCGAAATCCCGTTCATAAAAAAGATGAACTCGGGTCGGATTCGTTTTCGCGCAGAAAACAGATCCGAAAAGTGATGCACTAATTGGAAGGTTCCCGGAGTTTGGACGGTCGGATGGAGCTGAAATTTTGAGAGGTGGTAGATACAGGAATTCCGCAGCCTATCAACGGTTGGATCTTCCAAAGGACGTCCGAGCGAGAAGCTGGACACCACGCTCTAAACCCATCCAAATTCCCGTCCAGATTTGACAGGGCTCCGGTATATTGTGGATTGCTAGAGATTCCTCCATCGGAACTCGACGAAATTTTTCAGGGTTGTTGTAGACTCAATTCCGCACAATTCCACCAAAGCGATCGTCAAAGCGATACTCAAGGAGGTGGTGGCGGCAGATACGAGTTTGCTGTCCAGAAAAACAGCACGGTCGCTTGAGGACAATGTTGACGTTGAGCCCCTGAGCTCCATAGATAATTCCTCCGTGATCTTGATAGAGATCGGAGTTGATGTTTGATGAAGGCCCTCGTCTGAACATGGTGATCCGAACACGGGGCGCAATTCTTGGTTGAACCAAGGTGGCCAGTCGAACTGGTGACGAAGACGCCGAAGTCGCCGTTGATCTGCAGGCGAGCCATCGATCCTTTTGTCGATCACACAACGGAACTCTCAATGAAAGCACCAATGTCGGTGTCAAAACCGGCGAATCTCGGGTAGGGGGTCCCGAACTGTGCGTCTAGGATCGATGATAACAGGAGGCATGGGACACGATGTTTACCTAGGTTCAGGCCCTCTTGATGGAGGTAAAACCCTACGTCCTGCTTGATTAATATTGATGATATGTGTAGTACAAGAGTAGATCTACCACGAGATCAAGGAGGCTAAACCCTAGAAGCTAGCCTATGGTATGATTGTTGATGTGTGATGATGTTTATCGACTAGCCTGGCCTCGGTTTATATAATGCACCAGAGGCCTAGGATAACAAGAGTCCTAGCCGAATACGCCGGTGGGGAGAAGTCCTTGTCTTGATCGCCAAGTCTTGTGGAATCTTCCTTGTATGCGGCAGCCGTCCGAACTGGCCCATGAGTATACGGCCACGGGGGTCCTCGGCCCAATCTATCAGATCGGGAGATAATGTGTTGAGTACCCCCTAGTCCAGGACACCGTCACCGGCCCCACGGTGGGCGCCAACTGTCGTGGTTCTAAGTCTGACAGTAGTGTAGGGGGGTAAGTATGGAGAGGCAAGGTCTTAGATATGGAGAAGTTGTAAGGACGCAAGGTTTATGAGTTCAGGCCCTTCTCGGAGGAAGTAATAGCCCTACGTCTCGGAGCCCGGAGGCGGTCGACTGGATTATGTGGGAATGAGTTACAGAGGTGCGAACCCTTGTCTCGGAGGAGGGGGTGGCTTATATAGAGTGCGCCAGGACCCCGGACAGCCCACGTTACGAAGGGTTCAATGTACATTAAGGCAAGGAGTTACTGGTAATGCTAGTAATAAAGTGTTGTGATGACCATAAAAACTACTTAATGACCGACCATTAGAGTGCGGAGTGACTTTAGGCCTCCTGACCGTCGAGTGATTGCTTCTTGGTCGGGTGTCTTCGAGTCTGTCGAGTGGAACGCCTCAAAGTCGATTGAAAGGTGATTTCTTCTAGAGATGTCCTTGGGTAGGGCAGCTAGGACAGGTCCATGACCCTACCCTAGGTACATAGCTTCATCAAGTGCTGAAAGATATCCGCGGCAGTAAACTCCATGATCGACGCCCAATCGGATTCGATCGGCAGGGGCACGGAGGGTTCGGAGTCCGGAGAGGAGTCCGGCTCCCTGGAGTCACGAGTCTCGCGGAGTGCGGGGCTGGTGTTCGGCTCGATCGCCGTTGGGATCGCAGCCCCCGAGGCGGCGTCCAACCACCCATCCTCGATCGACGCAGTAGGCTCCGAATTAAGGGTCGAAGCCGATGCGGGTGCGGCCTCCAGGGCACTGTTCGGCAGCAGAGCTAGATGATGCTCGTCGTGACAGTGCGGCGCGCTTGGCAGTGGCTCGAATCCGTCGAAGATCAAGTCCTCGCGGATGTCAGCCGTGTAGTTTAAACTTCCAAATCTGACCCGGCGGCCAGGGGCGTAGCTTTCGATCTGCTCCAGATGGCCAAGTGAATTGGCCCGCAGTGCGAAGCCGCCGAAGACAAAGATCTGTCCGGGGAGGAAGGTCTCACCCTGGACTGCATAGCTATTGATGATTGTATGAGCCATCGAGCCTGACAGTGACGACACAGAGGAACTCTCAATGAAAGCACCAATGTCGGTGTCAAAACCGGCGGATCTCGGGTAGGGGGTCCCGAACTGTGCGTCTAGGCCGGATGGTAATAGGAGGCAAGGGACATGAAGTTTTACCCAGGTTCGGGCCCTCTCGATGGAGGTAAAACCCTACGTCCTGCTTAATTAATATTGATGATATGGGTAGTACAAGAGTAGATCTACCACGAGATCAGAGAGGCTAAACCCTAGAAGCTAGCCTATGGTATGATTGTGTATGAATGTGTTGTCCTACGGACTAAAACCCTTCGGTTTATATAGACACCGGATAGGGTTAGGGTTACATAGAGTCGGTTACAATGGTAGGAGATCTACACGTATCCGTATCGCCAAGCTTTCCTTCCACGCCAAGGAAAGTCCCTTCCGGACACGAGACGAAGTCTTCAATCTTGTATCTTCATAGTCCAGGAGTCTGGCCGAAGGTATAGTCCGGCCATCCGGACACCCCCTAATCCAGGACTCCCTCAGCCATAAAAAGGAAGTTTTATTTACCACATGAAGAATTGCTAGACGGAGTGGGAGAGGAGGCCGAGCAATTCAATCGTTCGTGCCCTAACTTGGCGACGGAGGACACCTACGGCGACGGCGGAGAAGACGATGTCCGCAGCCGGTGTGAAGACGGCGTCGGTGAGGTCGCGACAGCTAAGCGCTTCGTCGCCGGCGTCGTCGAGGGCTAGCGGCGGCGCTAGGGTTTGTGCGAGAGTGGAAGAAGGGATAATGATTGTGGTGAGGCGTGTATTTATAGGGATAGGGAAGGCACAGTGTTATTACACAGGTGCCCCTGGCGATTCACATCTGAAGGACACGTGGCTATCATGCAACATATCGGAGGTTGTTCCACGTTCCCATGCACGCCTGGATTGTCGGGTGGTCGTTCCCACTTCTTCGGGTTCCAGGTGAAGGAATTAGCATTGAAAATGGACTTAATGTTTGTCTCTGTATCTTCTGCTGACAAGGACGCAGAGAAGACATTCGACAGTTTCAATAGAATGCATATGATTTGGACAGATAGAGTTTGAGATAGAAAGCATAGGGAGATTAGGGTCCGATCACATTCACTTAGTTCAAAAGATTCAACAAGGAAGACGCAGCTATAAGTGAATGTTGTAGAGGACAAAACACTTGTATGTTTATATCAGAAGACAGTCAAGTCAACATAGTGAAGATAATCATGAAGTCAAGTTGAAATTGAAGACAAACCAAATGTGAAGACATAGCAAATGTAACACCATGGGTAAAACACTTCAAACAGAAGAATTTGGTGGTGGCGTTACCCACCGTCTAGGAAGTATTAGACCCAGACACGGCGCACAATTATCGTGGCGCTCCGAAGTCAAATTCCACGTTAATGTATTCACACTCAGAATGTAAGTCTTCATTGATTGAAGATATACTTTACTTCCTGTGTTGCACATCTAAGTCATAAACATGCATAAGTGTTAGGATGTGTGCCTGATCACGGGACATTTGAGGATTCCAAGATATTTAGCTCACACTGTAACTTGCAAAGCCTCTTCTCATCCAGGGGCTTGGTGAAGATATCTGCCAATTGCTCTTCAGTGTTGACGTGTATGATATCAATATCTTCCTTCACAACATGATCTCTGAGAAAGTGATGACGAATTTCAATGTGCTTTGTCTTCGAGTGCTAAACTGGGTTGTTGGCAATCTTGATGGCGCTTTCGTTGTCCCAGTAGAGTGGCACTTGCTTCAGGTGAATGCCATAGTCTTTGAGTGTTTGCTTCATCCATAGAAGCTGAGCGCAGCAAGATCCAACAGCAATGTATTCAGATTCAGCAGTGGAGAGAGATACACAGTTCTGCTTCTTTGAAGACCAACATAAAAGTGATCGTCCCAGAAAATGACATGTGCCTAATGTAGACTTACGATCCACCTTGTCACCAGCATAATTAGCATCCGAGAATCCAACTAGATCAAACTCTAAGCCCTTTGGATACCATAATCCTGGTGTTGGGGTGTGAGCCAAATATCTGAGAATTCGCTTCACAGCTAAGTGATGCGATTCCTTTGGTGCCGCTTGGAACCGGGCACACATGCAAACACTAATCATGATATCTGGCCTAGATGCACATAAATAAAGCAAGGAACCAATCATGGAGCGATATACCTTTTGATCGAACTCTTTACCATTGTCGTCGGGACCCAGATGATGTTTGGCTGGCATTGGCATCGTGAAGCCTTTGCAATCTTGCATTCCAAATTTCTTCAGGCAATCTTTGAGGTATTTCTCTTGAGATATAAAGATGCCGTTGTGTTGCTGACGTATTTGAAGACCAAGGAAGAACTTCAGCTCACCCATCATGGACATCTAATATTGCTCTTGCATCATATATCCAAACTGGTCAGTGTATTTCTGATTGGTGCAGCCAAAGATAATGTCATCCACATATATTTGGCACACAAACAGTTCACCATCATATGTCTTCGTGAAGAGAGTGGGGTCGAGGGAACCAGGTTTGAAGCCTTTGCTCTTCAGGAAGTCTTTGAGTGTGTCATACCAAGCCCTAGGGGCTTGTTTGAGGCCATACAGTGCCTTGTTGAGCTTGTACACCATGTCAGGATGTTTTGGATCTTCAAAGCCAGGCGGTTGTGCAACATACACTTCTTCTTCAATCTTGCCATTGAGAAAAGCGCTTTTCACATCCATTTGATGCAGAAGAATGTTATGATGATTTGCATAGGCCAGCAGTATGCGTATGGCTTCAAGCCTAGCCACAGGAGCAAATGTTTCATCGAAGTCAATCTCTTCAACTTGAGTGTATCCTTGAGAAACGAGACGAGCTTTGTTTCTGACAACTTGACCATGCTCATCTTGCTTGTTGCGATATATCCATTTGGTGCCTATTATATTGTGCTTGCGAGGATCAGGACGCTTAACCAGTTGCCATACATTATTCAGCTCAAACTGTTGAAGCTCTTCTTGCATAGCTTGAATCCATTCAGGTTCCATGAAGGCTTCATCAACTTTCTTGGGTTCAGATATTGAGACGAATGCGAAGTGTCCACAGAAATTTGCTAGCTGTGTTGCCCTTGAACGAGTGAGTGGACCTGGTGCATTGATGCTATCAATTATTCTCTCAATCTGCACTTCATTTGCAACACGAGGATGTATAGGACGAAGATTTTGCTCTTGCTAATCATTATCATCGTTAGAAGGATTTTCTTCAGGCTGAGCATTGTCTTCAGGTTGATCAGGTGCGGAGATGATAAGTTCCTCTTCAGGCTGAGCTTCAGATGGTTTGATTTCTCCAGTTCCCATAAGTTTGATTGATTCACTGGATGGAACTTCATCTAGCACATTTGGCAGGTGCTCTCTTTGTGAGCCGTTAGTCTCATCGAACCGCACATCCACAGTTTCAACCACTTTGTAGTGAAAGAGGTTGAAGACTCTGTAGGAGTGCGAATCCTTTCCATATCCAAGCATAAAACCTTCATGTGCTTTTGGAGCAAATTTTGAAGTGTGATGTGGATCCTTGATCCAGCACCTGGCACCAAATACTCTGAAGTAACTGACATTTGGCTTCTTGACAGTAAGGAGCTCATAGGATGTCTTGTTCAGAAGCTTGTGAAGATAAACACAGTTGATGATATGGCATGCAGTATCAATGGCTTTAGGCCAGAATTTTTTTGGAGTCTTGTATTCATCAAGCATCGTCCGAGCCATCTCAATAAGTGTTCTGTTCTTGCGTTCGACGATGCCATTCTGCTGTGGCGTGTATGGAGCTGAGAATTCATGTGTGATGCCCAAAGTATCAAGATATGTATCTAGCCCAGTGTTCTTGAATTCAGTGCCATTGTCACTTCTGATGTGCTTTATATTGGCGCCATAGTTGTTCATGGCTCGATTGGCGAAGCGTATGAAGACATCCTGCACTTCAGTCTTGTAGAGGATTATATGCACCCAAGTATATCTTGAATAATCATCAACAATGACAAAGCCATAGAGACAAGCAGTTGTAGTAATAGTTGAGTAATGAGTGGGACCGAAAAGGTCCATGTGGAGCAGTTCGAAGGGTTGAGTCGTTGTCATGATTGTCTTTGAGGGATGCTTGGCCCTAGTCATCTTTCCTGCTTCACAGGAACCGCATAAGTGATCCTTCTTGAACTTGACGCCCTCAATGCCTATGACATGCTTCTTTATTGCAAGGGTGTGCAAGTTCCTCATGCCAGCATGCCCTAGCCTCCGATGCCAGAGCCAGCATTCTGAAGCTTTTGCTAGAAGACATACGACAAGTTGTGGTCCTGCTGAGAAATCTACCATGTACAAATCATCTTTACGATACCCTTCAAACACTAGAGACTTGTCAGATTCCATTAGAACAAGGCAAAAATATTTTCCAAACATCACAATCATGTTTAAATCGCAAAGCATTGAGTCAGACATTAAGTTGAAACCAAGGGATTCAACAAGCATGACTTTATCCATGTGTTGATCCTTTGAGATTGCAACTCTACCTAGACCCAATACCTTACTTTTAGCAGTGTCAGCAAATGTGATGTGACTTTTGTCAGATGGACGTAAGGTTGAGTCCATAAGAAGGCTTCGCTTGCTAGTCATGTGATTAGTACACCCACTATCAATAATCCATTCTGAAGCAGCTGGTGTCGTACCCTATAGTGCAGTTAGGGGGATAGGCTTCACGAAGAGAATTGTGAAGCAAAAACATTTGACGGGCAAGTGGATTATGAAAGCTTAGATCGAGGTTAGGACTGATAGGGCAAGTAGCAAGCGACTCAGGAACAAAATACATAATAAGACCATTTGGGCATTTGATCTTGCGACCTACAAGATGTTTAAGGTCCCCAGCAATAGCTTCAGACGATTTTGGTTTTTGGCTGGAGACCTTTCCCTGCAAAAGAGAGTTAAGCTTTCTTAGCCACCCACATCTTCAAGGGTGGCTTTGAAGCAATGAGTCTAAGTGCAGCATCTGAGAACTTTGGCTTTGGAGCCCTAGCAAAAAGTCTGGCAGGTGAATAATAGTACTCACAAGAATAAGCAGAATAGTTTTTGGTCTTATGAACATGGCAGTTTGATGAAACGCGCTCATATTCATAGGCCTGAGTAAGGTTTCCCTGCAAAACATTTCCGTTAGTGCGACTTAGGTGAGTCCTCTGTCTGTATGAAGCCTTTGGACCATATGAAGCCTGTGGTCTGGGGTTTGTCTTCTTCACTTGTGGTGTCATGACGACATTCACAGGAAGATTCTCCAAACACCTTTTCGGCACCCAGACCTGCTTCATAGGCGCCCATTCCTGTAGTTAGTACCAATATACCTGGCAAACACTTCACCCTTCTGATTCTTAAACAGTTTATAGTTTGCATCAAAGGATTCATCAATAACAATGAGATTAGCACAAGTGAAGCCAGATAGGGTGGATGGATCCACTGAAGGTCCCTTTGCAGCAATCCATGTGGTTTTGGGGTACTGCTCAGGTTTCCAGTTAGAGCCATCAGCATTCATTTTCCTTTCGAACCCAACACCCTCTTTCCTAGGGTTTCGGTTCAGGATCTGCCTTTTGAGGACATCACATAGTGTCTGATGCCCTTGGAGACTTTTGAACATCCCTGTTTCAAGCAATGTCTTCAACCTAGCATTCTCATCAGCAATAGTAGTGGCATCCTCAGCAGAGGGGTTAGTTGCCACATCAGCAGTTGAAGATATTGCAATGGTAGCAGCAGTAGAACAACCAGCAACAGAAGTAGCGTTGTCACGCTCAATACATTTAAGACATGGTGGTTCAAATCCTTCCTGAGCGGTACTGATCTGTTTGGTGCGAAGTGACTCGTTTTCCTTTTGAAGATCTTCATGAGCCGCTCTCAATTTCTCAAGATCTTGCTTTCTTTGAAGATAATCATAGGAAAGCTTTTCATGAGTTGTTGAGAGCGTTTCATGACGACTTTCAAGTTCCTCATACTTAATGTGAAGATTTTTTATGTCTTCAATTAAGGACTGAGATTGAGTCATTTCAGCGTCTAACAGGTCATCACTTTTGTCTAACAGTTTTTGAATGTGTTCCATAGCTTTCTGTTGTTCAGTTGCAATTTTAGCAAGTGTTTTGTAGCTGGGTTTGGAACCACAATCAGAGTCATCTTCACTGGAAGTTTGATAGTGAGTAGTGCGTGTGTTTACCTTGGCACCGCGTGCCATGAAGCAGTAGGTAGGAGCGGAGTAGTCCTTGTCATTTTCATCGGTGTCGGTTACGGAGTCATTGTCTTCAGTGTTGAAGATGGACTTGGCAACGTATGCTGTATCCAGACTCGCAACACTAGAATCGGACTCTTCCTCAGACTCCACCTCCGCCTCCTCAGAAGCGGACTCCTCCTCCGAGTCCATTTCCTTGCCAACAAATGCACGTGCCTTGCCAGATGAGCTCTTCTTGTGTGATGAAGACTTTGAGGAGGACTTGGAAGAAGACTTTGAGTATTTCTTCTTCTTCTTGTCGTCAGAATCATAATCCTTGCTCTTCTTTTTCTTCTTGTTCTCATTGTCCCACTGCGGACACTCAGAGATGTAGTGGCCAGGTTTCTTGCACTTGTGGCATGTTCTCTTCTTGCAGTCATGAGCAGAAGCTTCATCATTCCTTGAGCTTGATCATGAGGACTTTCTGAAGCCTTTCTTCTTGGTGAATTTTTGGAACTTCTTCACAAGCATAGCAAGCTCCTTTCCAATGTCTTCAGGATCATCAGAACTGCTGTCAGATTCTTCTTCAGATGAGGAGACAGCTTTTTCCTTCAAAGCACGAGTTCACCCATAGTTGGGACCGTAGATGTCTCTTTTCTCAGAAAGCTGAAACTCGTGTGTGTTGAGCCTCTCAAGTATGTCAGACGGATCGAGTGTCTTGAAGTCAGGACGTTCTTGAATCATCAGGGCTAGGGTGTCAAACGAGCTGTCAAGCGATCTCAGGAGTGTCTTGACGACTTCATTCTTGGTGATCTCAATGGCGCCGAGGGCTTGAAGCTCATTTGTGATGTCAGTGAGTCGATCATACGTGAGCTGGACATTCTCATTGTCATTTCTCTTGAAGCGGTTGAAGAGGTTGTGAAGGACACTGATTCTCGGACCTCTCTGGGTTGAGACGCCTTCGTTGACCTTGGAGAGCCAGTCCCAGACTAGCTTAGATGTTTCCAAAGCACTCACGTGGCCATACTGTCCTTTGGTCAGATGACCACAGATGATGTTCTTGGCAGTGGAGTCCAGTTGAACGAACTTCTTGACATCAGCAGCGGTGACACCTTCACCAGCCTTGGGAACGCCATTCTTGACGACATACCATAGGTCGACATCAATGGCTTCAAGATGCATGCGCATCTTATTCTTCCAGTAGGGATATTCAGTTCCATCGAAGACGAGGCACACAGAGGAGACTTTAATTATCCCTGCAGTCGACATAACTAAAACTCCAGGTGGTAAACCGAATCACACAGAACAAGGGAGTACCCCGCTCTGATACCAATTGAAAGTGCTAGTGATCGACTAGAGGGGGGGTGAATAGGCGATTTTTATGAAAGTCTTCAAAACATGGAAGTTTCGAAGACAAACGATAGAAATAAACCTATTACCATGCAGCGGAAGATAGACTACACTAGGAAAACCATAGTCAAGTATTCAATGGAGTGAAAGCACAATGACTAATAGCAGCTAGGCAGTAAAGATCAGGTAGGAAGATATTGTGAAACCAATCAGAACAAGCAGTCACTCAGTGAAGACAAAAGATAGAGCAATCATATAATGACTTCACAAGGACCAACAGTAAGTAAAGGGAAGGGAAGGATGAAACCGGTGACTCGTTGAAGACAATGATTTGTTGGACCAGTTCCAGTTGCTGTGACAACTGTGCGTCTGGTTAGGGAGGCTGAGATTCAACTCAGAAGACCTCGTCTTCACCTTATTCCCCTTGAGCTAAGGACACCCAGTCCTTGCCCAATCACTCTGGTAAGTCTTCAAGGTAGACTTCCAAACCTTCACAGACTTCGTTCACCGGCGATCCATAATGACTCTTGGATGCTCAGAACGCGACGCCTAACCGGCTGGAGGATTCACAGTCCTCAAGTGTAATAAGTCTTTAGATCACACAGACAGGAAGACTTAAGTGATGCCTAACACTCTTTGGCTCGGGGTGTTTAGGGCTTTATCCTCGCAAGGAATTCTCTCTCAAAGGCTTTGAGGTGGGTTGCTCTCAAACGACAAAAGCCGTGCACTAACTCTAAGTAGCCAACCGTTTATGGTTGTAGGGGGTGGGCTATTTATAGCCACTAGGCAACCCGACCTGATTTGTCCGAAATGACCCTTGGTCACTAAGGAACTGACACATGTTCCAACGGTAAGATTTCAAACACACACGGCAACTTTACTTGGGCTACAAGCAAAGCTGACTTATCCAACTCTGGACAAGATTTTGCTCTCATAGTCTTCACTTGAAGACATAGGATTTGGTTAAGCATCACTTCAGTCATTCTGACTGGTTCACTTGGACCCCGCTTAGCAGTGCGGTGGTTCCTATGACTCAACAAAGAAAAACACAGAACGACGAAACTGCTAAGTCTTCGCGCTCCATAGTCTTCACGCAATGTCTTCTCTTGTCATAGTCTTCAATGTGAATGTCTTCACATACCACCTTTGCCTTCAATGTCTTCATACATTTTTAGGGGTCTTCTCTGGTCGGAAAACCGAATCAATGAGGGACTTCTACCTGTGTTATCCTGCAATTCTCACAAACACATTAGTCCCTCAACTAGGTTTGTCCTTAATACTCCAAAACCAACTAGGGGTGGCACTAGATGCACTTACAAATATGACCGAGGTGTGTGACTGTGCAGGGGGCACCGCACACAGTTAAGAGAAACTTGTGTGTTCTAGGGTGCCCATGCCCCCGTATATAAAGGAGGGGAGGGGAGGCCGCCCGGCCCTCCTAGGGCGAGCCAGGAGAGGGGAATCCAACTAGGACTTCAAGTCCTAGTAGGTTTCCACCTAAGGAAGAGGGGGAAGAAGGAAGGGAGAGAGGGAAGGGAAGGAAAGGGGGGCGCCACCCCCTCTGCCCTAGTCCAATTCGGACCCAAGGGGGGGGGGCACGGCCAGCCCCTCCTGGCCCTTCCTCTCTTCCACTAAGGCCCATAGAGGCCCATTAGTTCCCCCGGGGGGTTCCGATAACCCTCCAACACTCCGATAATTATCCTGTATCTCTCGGAACTCATCCGGTGTCCGAATAACATCGTCCAATATATCAATCTTTATGTCTCGACCATTTTGAGACTCCCCGTCATGTCCATGTCTCATCCGGTACTCTGATCAAACTTCGGTCATCAAATTACATAATTCATAATATAAATCGTCATCGAACGTTAAGCGTGCGGACCCTACGGGTTCGAGAACTATGTATACATGACCGAGACATGTCTCCGGTCAATAACCAATAGCGGAACCTAGATGCTCATATTGACTCTTACAATTCTACGAAGATCTTTATCAGTCAAACCGCATAACAACATACGTTGTTCCCTTTGTCATCGGTATGTTACTTGCCCGAGATTCGATCGTCGGTATCATAATACCTAGTTCAATCTCATCACCGACAAGTCTCTTTACTCGTTCCGTAATGCATCATCCCATGACTAACTCATTAGTCACATTGCTTGCAAGGCTCATATTGATGCATTACCGAGAGGGCCCGGAGATACCTCTTCGATACATGGAGTGTCAAATCCTAATCTTGATCTATGCCAACTCAACAAACACCATCGGAGACACCTATAGAGCATATTTATAATCACCGAGTTATGTTGTGACGTTTGATAGCACACAAGGTGTTCCTCTGGTATTCGGGAGTTGCATAATCTCATAGTCCGAGGAACATGTATAAGTCATGAAGAAAGCAATAGCATAAAAACTAAACGATCATTATGCTAAGGTAACGGATGGGTCTTGTCCATCACATCATTCTCTAATGATGTGATCCCGTTCATCAAATGACAACACATGTCTATGGTCAGGAAACTTAACCATCTTTGATTAATGAGCTAGTCAAGTAGAGGCATACTAGGGGCCCTCTGTTTATCTATGTATTCACACATGTATCAAGTTTCCAGTTAATATAATTCTAGCATGAATAATAAACATTTATCATGATATAAGGAAATATAAATAACAACTTTATTATTGCCTCTAGGGCATATTTCCTTCAGTCTCCCACTTGCACTAGAGTCAATAATGTAGATTACATAGTAATGATTGTAACACCCATGGAGTCTTGGTGCTGACCATGTTTTGCTCTTGAGAGAGGTTTAGTCAACGGGCCTGCAACATTCAGATCCGTATGTATCTTGCAAATCTCTATGTCTCCCTCCTTGGTTCTCTTGTGAAATCTGGATTCCTTTGCCAAGGCAATTGCACTAGTATTGTCACAAAAGATTTTTATTGGACCCGATGCACTGGGTATTACACCTAGATCAGATATGAACTCCTTCATCCAGACTCCTTCATTTGCTGCTTCCGAAGTAGCTATGTACTCCGCTTCACACGTAGATCCCGCCACGACGCTCTACTTGGAACTGCACCAACTGACAGCTCCACCATTCAATATAAATACGTATCCGGTTTGTGACTTAGAGTCATCTGGATCAGTGCCAAAACTTGCATGGACGTAACCATTTATGACGAGCTCTTTGTCACCTCCATAAACGAGAAACATATCCTCGGTCCTTTTCAGGTATTTTAGGATGTTCTTGACCGCTGTCCAGTGATCCACTCCTGGATTACTTTGGTACCTCCTTGCTAAACTAATAGCAAGGCACACATCAGGTCTCGTACACAACATTGCATACATGATAGAACCTATGGCTGAGGCATAGGGAATGACTATCATTTTCTCTCTATCTTCTGTAGTGGTCGGGCATTGAGTCCGACTCAACTTCACACCTTGCAGCATAGGAAAGAACCCTTTCTTTGACTAATCCATTGTGAACTTCTTCAAAACTTTATCAAGGTATGTGCTTTGTGAAAGTCCAATTAAGCATCTTGATCTATCTCTATAGATCTTGATGCCCAATATATAAGCAGCTTCACCGAGGTCTTTCATTGAAAAATTCTTATTCAAGTATCCTTTTATGCCATTCGGAAATTCAGTATCATTTCCGATCAACAATATGTCATCCACATATAATATCAGAAATGCTACAGAGCTCCCACTCACTTTCTTGTAAATACAGGCTTCTCCAAAAGTCTGTATAAAACTATATGCTTTGATCACACTATCAAAGCGTATATTCCAACTGCGAGAGGCTTGCACCAGTCCATAATTGGATCGCTGGAGCTTGCACACTTTGTTAGCACCTTTTGGATCGACAAAACCTTTTAGTTGCATCATATACAACTCTTCTTTAAGATATCCACTAAGGAATGTAGTTTTGACATCCATTTGCCAAATTTCATAATCATAAAATGCGGCAATTGCTAACATGATTTGGACAGACTTAAGCATCGCTACGGGTGAGAAGGTCGACTCCTTGAACTTGCCGAAACCTTTCGCAACAAGTCGAGCTTTGTAGACAGTAACATTACCGTCAACGTCAGTCTTCTTCTTGAAGATCCATTTATTCTCTATTGCTTGCCGATCATCGGGCAAGTCAACCAAAGTCCATACTTTGTTCTCATGCATGGATCCCATCTCAGATTTCATGGCCTCAAGCCATTTTGCGGAATCTGGGCTCATCATTACTTCCTCATAGTTCGTAGGTTTGTCATGGTCAAGTAACATGACCTTCAAAACAGGATTACCGTACCACTCTGGTGCGGATCTTACTCTGGTTGACCAACGAGGTTCAGTAGTAACTTGATCAGAAGTTTCATGATCATCATCATTAGCTTCCTCACTAATTGGTGTAGGAATCACTGGAACTAATTTCTTTAATGAACTACTTTACAATAAGGGAGAAGGTACAATTACCTCATCAAGTTCTACTTTCCTCCCACTCACTTCTT
The DNA here is from genome assembly GCF_056163025.1 of Triticum urartu. Taxonomy (NCBI): domain Eukaryota; kingdom Viridiplantae; phylum Streptophyta; class Magnoliopsida; order Poales; family Poaceae; genus Triticum; species Triticum urartu. The sequence goes on from NC_141875.1 coordinate 566,151,951, forward strand.
TCGAGAGAAACTCCTCTAGAAAGGATCCATTCTTAGCAACGAATATCTTGCCTTCGGATCTGTGATAGAAGGTGTACCCAACAGTCTCCTTTGGGTATCCTATAAAGACACATTTCTCCGATTTGGGTTCGAGCTTATCAGGTTGAAGCTTTTTTATGTAAGCATCACAGCCCCAAACATTAAGAAACGAGAACTTGGGTTTCTTGCCAAGCCACAGTTCATATGGTGTCGTCTCAACGGATTTCAATGGTGCCCTATGTAACGTGAATGGAGCCGTCTCTAAAGCATAACCCCAAAACGATAGCGCTAAATCAGTAAGAGACATCATAGATCGCACCATATCTAATAAAGTGCGGTTACGACGTTCGGACACACTATTACGCTGTGGTGTTTCAGGTGGCGTGAGTTGCAAAACTATTCCACATTGTTTCAAATGAAGACCAAACTCATAACTCAAATATTCACCTCCACGATTAGATCGTAGAAACTTTATTTTCTTGTTACGATGATTTTCCACTTCACTCTGAAATTCTTTGAACTTTTTAAATGTTTCAGACTTATGTTTCATTAAGTAGATATACCCATATATGCTTAAATCATCTGTGAAGGTCAGAAAATAACGATACCCGCTGCGAGCATCAACACTCATCGGACCACATACATCAGTATGTATTATTTCCAATAAGTCTGTTTCTCGCTCCATTGTTCCGGAGAATGGAGTCTTAGTCATCTTACCCGTGAGGCATGGTTCGCAAGCATCAAGTGATTCCAAAAGCCCATCAGCATGGAGTTTCTTCATGCGCTTTACACCAATATGACCTAAACGGCAGTGCCACAAATAAGTTGCACTATCATTATTAAACTTGTATCTTTTGGCTTCAATACTATGAATATGTGTATCACTACTATCGAGATTTAACAAAAATAGACCATTCATCAAGGGTGCATGACCATAAAAGATATTACTCATATAAATAGAACAACCATTATTCTCTGATTTTAATGAATAACTGTCTCGCATCAAACAAGATCCAGATATAATGTTCATCCTTAACGCTGGCACCAAATAACAATTATTTAGGTCTAAAACTAATCCTGAAGGTAGATGTAGAGGTATCGTGCCGACGGCGATCACATTGACTTTGGAACCATTTCCCACGCACATCGTCACCTCGTCCTTAGCCAATCTTCGTTTAATCTGTAGCCCCTGTTTCGAGTTGCAAATATGAGCAACAGAACTAGTATCAAATACCCAAGCGCTACTACGAGCATTAGTAAGGTACACATCAATAACATGTATATCAAATATACCTTTCACTTTGCCATTCTTCTTATCCGCCAAATACTTGGGGCAGTTCCGCTTCCAGTGACCAGTCCCTTTGTAGTAGAAGCACTCAGTCTCAGGCTTAGGTCCAGACTTGGGCTTCTTCACTTGAGCAGCAACTTGCTTGCCGTTCTTCTTGAAGTTCCCCTTCTTCCCTTTACCCTTCTTCTTGAAACTAATGGTCTTGTTGACCATCAACACTTGATGCTCCTTGATTTCTACCTTCGTAGCCTTTAACATTGCGAAGAGCTCGGGAATTGTCTTATCCATCCCTTGCATATTATAGTTCATCACGAAGCTTTTGTAGCTTGGTGGCAGCGATTGAAGAACTCTGTCAATGACACTATCATCAGGAAGATTAACTCCTAGTTGAGTCAAGTTGTTGTGGTACTCAGACATTCTGAGCACATGCTCACTATTCTCCTCCATCTTGTAGGCAAAATACTTGTCAGAGGTCTCATACCTCTCGACTCGGGCATGAGTCTGAAATATCAATATCAGCTCTTGGAACATCTTATTTGCTCCTTGGCATTCAAATCGTTTTGGAAGTCCCGGTTCTAAGACGTAAAGCATGGCGCACTAAACTATCAAGTAGTCATCATACCGAGCTTGCCAAACGTTCATAACGTCTGCATCTGCTCCTGCAATAGGTCCATCACCTAGCGGTGCATCAAGGACATAATTCTTCTGTGCAGCAATGAGGATAATCCTTAGATCATGGACCCAGTCCGCATCACTGCTACTATCATCTTTCAACTTATTTTTCTATAGGAACATATCAAAAATAAAACAGGGGAGCTATACGCGAGCTATTGATCTACAACATAGATATGCAAAAACTATCAGGACTAAGTTCATGATAAATTAAAGTTCAATTAATCATATTACTTAAGAACTCCCACTTATACAGGTATCCCTCTAGTCATCTAAATGATCACGTGATCCATATCAACTAAACCATGTCCGTTCATCACGTGAGATGGAGTAGTTTTCAATGGTGAACATCACTATGTTGATCATATCTACTATATGATTCACGTTCGACCTTTCGGTCTTAGTGTTCCGAGGCCATATCTGCATATGCTAGGCTCGCCAATATTAACCCGAGTATTCTGCATGTGCAAAACTGGCTTGCACCCGTCGTATGTGAACATAGAGCTTATCACACCCGATCATCACATGGTGTCTCGACACGACGAACTGTAGCAATGGTGCATACTCAGAGAGAACACTTGTACCTTGAAATTTAGTGGGGGATCATCTTATAATGCTACCGCCGTACTAAGCAAAATAAGATGCATAAAGGGTAAACATCACATGTAATCAAAATATGTGACATGATATGGCCATCATCATCTTGTGCCTTTGATCTCCATCTCCAAAGCACCGTCATGATCTCCATCGTCACTGGCTTGACACCTTGATCTCCATCGTAGCATCATTGTCGTCTCGCCAACTATTGCTTCTACGACTATCGCTACTGCTTAGTGATAAAGTAAAGATATTACATGGCGATTGCATTTCATACACTAAAGCAACAACCATATGGATCCTGCCAGTTGCCCATAACTTTTACAAAACATGATCATCTCTGTAACACCCTCGATGCGGCTATATCTCCCACGTGTCGGAGCACGACTTAGAGGCATAACCGCATTGAAGGCAATGTCGCAAGTGGGGTAATCTTCACACAACCCATGTACTGAATAAAGGAAAGAGATACATAGTTGGCTTACAATCACCACATCACACAATGCATAAATAACATTACATTCATCCAGATACAATCAAGGTCCGACTACGGAACCAAAATAAAGATAACCCCAAATGCAACAAAGTCCCTGATCGCCCCAACTGGGCTCCACTACTGATCGTCTGGAAAGGCAACGTAATAACGTCGCGAGTCCTCATCGAACTCCCACTTGAGCTCGGTCGCATCATCTAGAATGGCATCATCGGTCCCTGCATCTGGTTTTGGAAGTAATCTGTGAGTCACGGGGACTTAGCAATATCACACCCTCGTGATCAAGACTATTTAAGCTTATAGGTAGGGAAAAGATATGAGGTGGAGCTACAGCAAGCAATAGCATGTATGGTGGCTAACATACGCAAATGAGAGCGAGAAGAGAAGGCAAAGGCACGGTCGAGAAACTATGATCAAGAAGTGATCCTAGAACAACCTACGTTCAAGCATAACACGAGACCGTGTTCTCTTCCTGGACTCCGCCGAAAAGAGACCATCACGGCCACACACTCTGTTGATTCATTTTAATTAAATTAAGCATTAGGTTTTCTACAACCGGACATTAACAAATTCCCATCTGCCCATAACCGCGGGCACGGCTTTCAAAAGTTCAAATCCCTGCAGGGGTGTCCCAACTTAGCCCATCACAAGCTCTCACGGTCAACGAAGGATATTCCTTCTCCCAAGACAATCCGATCAGACTCGGAATCCCGGTTACAAGACATCTCGACAATGGTAAAACTAAACCAGCAAAGCCGCCCGATGTGCCGACAAATCCCGATAGGAGTCGCACGTATCTCGTTCTCAGGGCACATTAGATAGGTCAAGCTACGAGTTAAACCAACCCTTGAGTTGCCCCGAGGTGGCTCCGCAGGTTGCCCATTTCGGACCAACACTCAGAGGAGCACTGGCCCAGGGGGGGTTTAAAATAAAGATGACCCTTGAGTCCGCGAAACCCAAGGGAAAAAGGCTAGGTGGAAAATGGTAAAACCAAGGTTGGGCCTTGCTAGAGGAGTTTTATTTAAGGCGAGCTATGAAGGGGTTCCCATTATAACCCAACCGTGTAAGGAACGCAAAATCAAGGAACATAACACCGGTATGACAGAAACTAGGGCGGTAAGAGTGGAACAAAACACCAGGCATAAGGCCGAGCCTTCCACCATTTACCAAGTATATAGATGCATTAAAATAGACAAGATAATATAATGATATCCCAACAATAAACATGTTCCAACAAGGAACAAACTCCAATCTTCACCTGCAACTAGCAACACTATAAGAGGGGCTAAGCAAAGCGGTAACATAGCCAAACAACGGTTTGCTAGGACAAGGTGGGTTAGAGGTTTGACATGGAAATATGGGAGGCATGATAAAGCATGTGGTAGGTATCGTAGCATAGGCATAGCAAAGGAGCGAGCATCTAGCAAGCAAAGATAGAAGTGATTTCGAGGGTATGATCGTCTTGCCTGCAAAGTTCTCTGAGTTGACGTAAGCTTGATCCTCGTAAGCGTACTCAACGGGTTCCTCATTCACGTACTCATATCCCGGCTCTACCCAAAGCAAGAACACAAGCAAAAGGAACCACAATCAACCACGTGCAATGCACAAACAACATGATGCAAAACATGACATGATATGCGGGACGTGATATGCAATGCATATGCATGCTTCAGAAGGGAAAGATTGAACCTGGCCTCAACTTGGAAAACCAAGAGTGCCACTGGAAAGATGAGTTGATTTTGGTCGAAATCGATATAAAGATCACTGGAACCGGATGCACGGTTTGCAAATGGCAAACAAAACAAATATGGCATCGGTCTGCGATTAACAGCACGAGGCCATCTAAATGCATCAAGAACAACAAGCTACTGCACTCTAACATAGCAACAAAATACATGGCAGGGATCCACTCAAGATGCTTGAAAAAAGATGAACACTGAGCTATGGCTAATTCACTCAATAGCAGGTTCACATAAGCATGGAAAAAGTGCAAAAGATATCAGGTTACAAACTTAGTGAAAATAACAACATGCCAGGAATTTAACATCAGGAAGCAATGTTTAGAGCAAGATAACAACATGGTACAGGAACATATCATGGAAAAATCAATACATGGCATGCAGCTACTCAAAGCATACAACAAAAGTCCCTTACTGACCATAAGCCAAAAGGGATCAGAAAATACAATGGCAACCCTGTGAACATAGCAACTTTTGTTACCAGATTCAGACTTAGTAGAAAACTGGAACATGGCAAAACAAATATTAAGTAGGCATGTTTGCGAGCTCGGTGCACTCACCACAAGGCATTACATGACAAACTAAGCATACACCCAGCAAGTATACATGGCATAGAAGCTAACCATGGCAAGAACAACCTCATAGCATACATGGATCAACTACAACAACCTCGGCAAAATTGCTTAACATGTAAACAATCTGCCAGGAATATTTTATAGCAAAAGTAGAGCTCGATTGACTCAAGCTAGGGTGCTCCATAATTGCAAACAAAGACATGGATGGATAGAGCACAACCATATCTACAACACATCCTTACTGACCATGCTCAAAAGAGGCACAGATCACTCTGTAGCAACATGAATACATGGCATAAAAATATTGACAGGACAAAGACTTAGAAGATTTCTAAGTCCCTGAAATCAGCAACATTATGAGAGCTACTTTGCATGCTTGTGCTAGTCACCACAGAGATCATAAAAATACATGGCATACACCCCTGTAAAGATGGCATGGCATACTTCAAATCACATGTAGGGCTCAAGTTCATAGGAGGCACACGTCAATCATGGCAAAAATGACAAAAGTCCAATTGTTGATAAGAATCTGAAACTAACACTACTAGGGAAAAGCCTAGCAGCAGCGAGGGTTTTGGGCCTCTCAGTAGCGCGGGTGCCGGCACTACTAATAAGGCGCTACAGCTAACGTATAGCAGTAGCGCCTGCTGTCCCACGCTACTGCTATACATGAATAGCTGTAGCGCTCTTTGGGAAAGGGCGCTACTGATATTATCTACAGTGCTGTTTGCTGGGACGCGCTACTGGAAGGAGGCGCTACTGCTAAATTTCCCCCCTCGCTACTACTAGTTTATTTATTAGTTTTTTCCTGCATATTTGTTTTGTATTTGTTTTGTATTTGAATAGGCTTTATGCAATAATGTTTAGCATATCATACACATACAAATGTAATCATAGCATATACATACAATTAGTCTCATCAAATCATGTCATCATCATAATCATCATCCAACACAAAGTGGTCTCTCGTCATCATCTCAAAAATAGCGATACAAGTCTCGATTACTTGCAAATACATCGTCATCCATCTAAACAATGATATACACGAGAAGAGCTATCACTTTGAGAACATGAGTTCGTATCCCTCTCTCGCATTAGCGTGAACCTAAACTAACTACTGCCTGTCGCTCGGAAACCAGAAACCGGTACACCTGGGCGGCCTGACACTCCGGCCACTTGTCGTATATATACTCCTGGCGTAGCACTTCTTCGCCATCTATGATCTATGCACCTGCATCATCACATGAGTCGATGATATGCAACATATATAGTTGAGCAACAGAAAGAGACAGACTTGGCAAAAATAGAAACAACATATCATAAGCATAAATAACAAAGTTCATCGTACCCTAAAATGCCCTAACTAGAGTGATTTTCGCTAGTCGAGGAGGAGGAGAGTTTAATTAAATCACAAATAAAGTTTCACCGTGCATAACTCAAAGTTTTGTCATACAGAAAGTATGGACTAAACGGACACATTGTCATATATCGACAATCACTCCAACATGTCGTTCCATCCATCCAAGTCAGGGAGATAGTCCCCGAGCCTAGTGAAAGGCTTCAGGTCGAGACGCTGAGAGGCTATCCATGTTCGGACGTCTTCCCGCGACATTTGTCCTTCTCCGTAGAACATCCCTGTTTTTCCGACGACCTCCTTCATGATGATTTGGGCAAGTTCGCGCTGGATGTTATAGAACTCAGCTCGAAGTCGATGATCCTCGATATCTCCTATGTCCTTTGCCCATTGCAGAATATGGGCATCGCCGGAAGAAGGTGCCATGCGAAGGTTCTGGTGATCCCGTCTGTACTCCAGCATGTGGTGTAGGACATAGAATCCATCATTAAGAGAATCGTTCGGTTGCTGGATGCAGCAGAAGTCGGTCTTATGGCCGAAGGCGACCCTGTCGCTCCTTATCTTCTTGTCCATGACCTCTCCACCCATTGATTGGTAGTAATACATAGCACTATCGAGAACATCCTTGATGTGGGTGTAATCCTTTTTGTGAATGTTCTTCGACGAGTCCAAGTAAAGAGCATGGGAGAATCGGGGGTAGAGGATGATGAGGACGGCGCACCCGCCGCTGCGCAAAATAAGTCCTCAAATTAATTAGCTTCCACCGTGAAAATGAATGATTGAAATCGAAGGACGAAGGATAGCAGCGCGGATGACTTACACGAGATGATAAGGCACGAGAATCGCCCCCTTGTCCTTATTGTCGAGCATGAAACTGATGATGTAATCCCTCGCGTATTCACGGTGATTTGCGCAGACTCCCAAGAAGCCCTCGTGCATGTAGTACGGGTCAGCGACACAGATATGAGATATCTGCTCAACCCTGATGATGTAGTTCATGTGCAAGGCATAAAGGCGGACAAACGTAAAATCCAGCTTCTTCACGTGAAACATGTCGAATATGTAATCAAATCGGAGGAAGAACTTATCCGCGGGGAAGCTGTCGACGTACGACATTTGCCGCGGAATGTTAACCACGTAGAGTGGGTATCCTGGATCTTTTGAGGCGATGAGGTCTTTCTCTACCCGCAGCACATCATCATGAAGTCTCTTTAGATCGCCGAATCTGGCCCGTAGCGCTGTTGCAGGTAGGATTGGTTGACCGGGGATATGCCATTTATCCGCATCGGGGATATCTATACGGTCCTAAAGCCGAGGCTGCTGAGGTGGCTGGATCATAGAAACAACTTTTTTGCCTTTCCTCGCTCTCTTCCTAAACTTCTTTACTACCGGAAGGTCGTCCATAATATGTTGAGACGGCAATTCAGGCACCAATATAGACATACTGTTCAGCAGCGCCATCGTCGTCCTCATCCTCATCCATGGCGACGTCATCAGCGACTAATGGAGCCTCCTCCTTACCCCGTCCGCTATCACCCAACCCGACACCCGACGCTAATTGGGTAGGTGGGGTGTTGATGTTCATACCTTGCTGAGGCTGCGTGCTCGTGGGTGTGCTCCCGGCCGCCTCTAGACGAAGCAGACTCTTTGGCCACAACAGGACCCACCCAGCATTGCAACAATCACCAAGCCGCCGCGGTGTCTCGTCGTCATCCCCCAGTAGTACTGGAGGAGGCAAATTCTCGTGGCCCGGTTTGACACTGGCCATGGAAACCTTGAAGACGTTTGGGGGGATCGGCCGGCTGTGGAACAATGGTTCCTTCGGCTCCATTATTGTCGCCTTCCCCACGTCCACCTTCTGGTCGCGGATGGTGTACAATATGGTGCACGGGGTTTCGTCGGCTTGCAAAGAAAAGTCTGCGACGTGAGACATCCGAAAGGCAACAAAAATGGGAGATTGTACATTTATATTGAAGGGGGCCGGTGTGACAGATACCATGAGGGCGTCGAGCTCAGCCAAAGACGAAGCACCGCCTAGCACGTCCGGTGCGGGAGCCGGTGCGGGAGCTGGTGCGGGAGTCGGTGCGGGAGCAGGTGCAGCTGCAGGTGCTGGTGCAATGCTAGTCGAGCTGCTCTCCACCAAGAAGTCAGCAAGGGGAAAGTCCGCTGCATTTTTTTTGGATTTTGCCTGGTCCAATTGAAAACGGCCGGAACCAAGGTAGTAGAAATATCTACAGCCACCTATTTTGCGGCAGCTACCGCTGTTGCGACTGTCTGAGTTTATTTCTTCTCAACCGCAATCTCAACGCTCTTGTCGATGTTTTCTTCATTTAACCTCCGTCTTTCCTTTCTCTCCTCCGTGGTCTCACGGTAGTACTTCTTCCATGTGGCGCCGTCTCCACACCGTGCATGCGTCCATACAACAGTCGAGTATCCACCGGTTGTCGTTTCAATATGTTCAACGCCCGGTTGAATGGAGTGTCCCACTTGGGCCTCGCCAATGCCTCAGACAGCGAGTCGCTTTCGGCCGCAATCCTGTGCTGCTCTCTCTGCAAAAGGCACAACGATCGTTTAGAAATATGACTAATGTGTGCAGTCGAATTGATCAGAAACTAAAATTACCAGCAGTCTTATGAACTCTGTAATGACCGGTGTTGTCTCGTAAACCTTTTTCACTGGGTCCCAACGGTGCCGGACCCTGAGGACGTCAAGCTCCTGCTGGACAGTGAACTCCGCCAAGGGGTCTCCGATGCCCAGACTCGCGGCTTTCGCGTCCTCCTTGGCCCATTTGGGCCTCTTTCCGCCGTAACCACGGCTTCCGAGGTGGTGGCTCCCAAAGTTCCTCTCTTGAAGCCCCTTCATGTACTTAGACTTTTTTTTGGCATCTTCGGCCTCGCAAGCCTCCTTGAATATTTGAAACTGCTTTTCCGTGATTGTCGGATTATCCTTTACAATCTCGGAGTAGGGTTCCTTCTTGTCGATGATCCTTGCTTTCACTCGATTTTTCCAGGCGGCCAACGCGTCGCTAAACTTGGTCATGGCGTGTTTGTTTATCTTTTTCATTGTCGGGTCCTCATCTGGATCTTTATAATCATTCTCATTCCGGCCCGGGAACAAGAATATCTAGTGAAACTTCTTTAGGAGGGAGCTCCTCATATTTTCTATCTTTTGTAGTTTCTCATCGTTGATGGTGGCGGTTGTCCGTACGATGCAGCCTATTTGATTGCCGTAGCATCGACGCGCTTCCTCGGGCGTCGTTGGCTCAAAATTGCCGTCGTCCACCTTCGTGACCACCACTCTAGTAGTCCTGAGTTTGTTAGGAACCCGTTGCCTCTTTGCTTTCGGTTCTACACCGGCTCCGCTCCCCGAGGCAGCGCCGGTCTCGATGCTGGTCTGAGTCTGAGCGCCGGTCTCAGTCTCAGCACCGGTCTGCGTGTCGGTCTCAGTCCCCGATGCCACCGGTGGGCCCAGCAATAACATCGGTTGATCGTCGGTAAGGCTAAAAAATTCGTCTGCCGCCCGGTAGGTGTCGTCGCAATCACCAGAACCCTGTCCTTCATCGTTGCAAGCCATGTTTCCTATGATTAAATCTAGTCAATTAATTCTAGACCTAATAAAATGAATAATGACATAAAAAAGGCCTATTGTTTTGCAGGAATGTTGACTCCTTCCTGGTGCGGCAAATCACGGGCACTCGATATGTCCTAGTTTGTAGCACAAGTCATGCCGAAATTCACGGAAAATTTCGGCATGACCTTTGCTAAAAAGTGGACAAATCGAGAACCTGAAATTTGCCGAAAAAGAAATGAATCAACATTCCAGCTAAACATAGGCCACTAAGCATCATTCCCTGGAAACAGTGTCCAAATATACACGAGCAACTACATGTCCAAATTTCGCAAGCTAATTCAAAAACAAAGTGTAGAAGAAAATTCATTTAACTACTAATAGAACATAATTCAGTTAACTTTAGTGCTCTATAATGATGAAAGGAAAAAATTTCAGTTAACTACTAATTTCATTCATTTACGTTATTCATTTAACATCACCTAATTAACCTACTGTACCACTACTACTAGCAGCACTACTAACCTAATTAACCGAGAAAAACTCTAGTGCCCTAACTGAAAAACATCTAATTAACATCTACTAGTACCACTATTGCCCTAACCTAATTAACATCTACTAGTATCACTATATACTATACAAGCAGCATCTACACTAATTAAACCCTACTGCCCTAACTAACTTTTGCTCTACTAATTTTTTCTCTAAAATGCAGAGAGAGATGAGTGGGGGGGAGGGGTGGGGGACTTACAGAGAGGGGAGAGAGGGCGGGCTCGGGCACGGGCAACGACGGTCCTGGGCGGGCTCGGGCGGCGGTGAGGTGGAGTTCGCCGACGGTGACGTCGAGGGCGGCCTCGGGCGGCGACGGTGAGGCAGAGGGCGGCCTTGGGCGGCAGCGGTGAGGATGACAGCGGCCTCGGGGGGAGATGGTGAGGTTGCGGGCATCCACGCCGGCAGGAGACGGCGGCGAAGTGGGGGACGGTGAATTGGGGAGACGGCGGCGAGGGCAAGGGATTTTGGGAAGAAGTGGTGGCCGGGGGCCGGGGGGGGACCGCTGTTTAAGTGAAAAACGGTAGCGAGTTTCCGGAAACACGCTATAGCTATGTTAGCTATAGCGCGTTTACTGAAACCCGCTACTGCTATTCCTTTCTCGTTTTTTCCTTTTTTCTTTTATTTTTATTTACATTTTATTTTTTCCTTTCTCCTTTTTCTATTTCTTTCATTTTCATTTACTTTTCTACTTGTTTTTCACTTTATTTTATTTCCGTTAGCAGCAGCGCCTTACACGTAAGCGTGCTACAGCTAAGGAGTGTAGCAGTAGCGCTGGGCCAGTATACGCGCTACTGCTAGGTTGGGCTAGCCATGTGCGCCAGTTCAAACATAGCAGCAGCGCTTTTCGCCGGTACGCACTACTGCAAAAGTCGTAGCAGTAGCGCGGTTTATTTACGTGCGCTGCTACTAATTAGCAGTAGCGTTTGATTTTGTACAGCGCTACTGGTAACATTCTGTGTATAAGGTTTTCCCTAGTAGTGTAATATAAACTAGCACTCTTGCAACAGCATTTAGGGCATCAAGATGAGCTCAAATGAACATGGTGCAATGAGATGAAATGAAGTACTCGTCGAGACGAACAATCTGACATGCTACACGCCCAAAACGGAGCCACTGTTGCAGAGTTATGATGCGATGAAATATGCATAAAATTACTGGAGGTAAGGGAAAAAGTCAACCCATAGATCTAGGGTTTGCACGCGGATCGAGACGCTCGCCGGAGAACACTGTAGATGACGACGAACTCGCCGGAGAGTAGGGGCCGGCCGAAGTCGAGGTGGTCCGGCAAGGGGGTTGCCAGAGACGAGGGGAGGCCGGACGGCGGGGCGGCGACCCCTGCGGCGGTTCCCGCGGCGGCGGCGGCGAGGCGACGATGGCGCCGCGGTGGCTGGTGATGGCAGCGGCGTCGCCGGGCAGCGAGAGGTGCGGCGGCGCCGGGAGTTCCCGACGAGGCGGCGGGGAGAGCGCGGCGGCCCTGCGGGCCGGGCGCAGGGAGGCGGTGTCTGGGCCCGGGGGCCTCCCGCGGGCCGAGCGGGCCGGCGCGGCGGCGGGCGGCGACTGGAGCGGCGATTGTTTCCGGCGCGCCCGGACACGTCCGGCGCGCAGAGGGACGAGGGGGACTAGGGTTAGGGTGGTTTGGATCCGGAATTTTCAGGGGGGGGTGCCTTTTATAGGTAGGAGGAGCTAGGAGGCTCCAAGAGGACGGTTTGTGGCCACACAATCGTGATCGAACGACCTAGATGATGGAGGAGGTTTAGGTGGGTTTTGGGCCACTTTGGAGAGGTGTTGGGCCGCAACACACACGAGGCCTTCTCGGTTCCTCGGTTAACCGTTGGAGTATCAAACGAAGTCCAAATGGCACGAAACTTGACAGGCGGTCTACCGGTAGTGAACCAAGGCCGCTTGGCAAGTCTTGGTCCAATCCGAAAACGTTTAATACCCGCACACGAAAAGAGGTAGAAAGGGACACCGGAGGACATAGGAGCGCCGGAATGCAAAACGGACAACGGGGAAAATGCTCGGATGCATGAGACGAACATGTATGCAAATGCAATGCACATGATGACATGATATGAGATGCATGACAAAGACAAAACAACATGAAGACAAAAACCCGACAACGAGGAAATATCATAACTTAGTGCCGGAAAAGGCAAGAGTTGGAATACAAATATGGCATGTTACATACGGGGCGTTACAATCTCATACAACAATTTATATCTCATCCGAGCCAGGTCTATGCGTAGATGATATGCACGAGTAGAACACAAAGAGTTGTGGGCGATAATAGTCATACTACTTACCACCAACGTCTTACTTTGATTCGGAGGTATTGTTGGATGAAGCGGTCCAGACCAACATTACATAACCACGTTCATGAGACTGGTTCTACCAACGTGCTTTGCACATAGGTGGCTGGTGGCTGTCTATTTCTCCAACTTTAGTTGAATCGAGTTTGACTATGACCAGTCCTTGTTGAAGGTTAAAACATCACACTTGACGAAAAATTGTTGTGGTTTTGATGCGTAGGTAAGAACGGTTCTTGCTAAAAGCCCATAGCAGCCACGTAAAACTTGCAACAACAAAGTAGAGGACTTCTAACTTGTTTTTGCAGGGCATGTTGTGACGTGATGAGATATAAATTGTTGTATGAGATGATCATGTTTTGTAGAAGTTATCGGCAACTGGCAGGAGCCTTATGGTTGTCGCTTTATTGTATGAAATGCAATCACCATGTAATTGCTTTACTTTATCACTAAGCGGTAGCAATAGTCGTAGAAGCAATAGTTGTCGAGACGACAATGATACTACAATGGAGATCAAGGTGTCACGCCGGTGACAATGGAGATCATAACGGTGCTTTGGAGATGGAGATCAAAAGGCATAAGATGATGATGGCCATATCATATCACATATTTTGATTGCATGTGATGTTTATCTTTTATGCATCTTATTTTGCTTAGTACGGCGGTAGCATTATAAGATGATCCCTCACTAAATTTCAAGGTATAAGTGTTCTCCCTAAGTATGCACCGTTGCTACAGTTCGTCGTACCGAGACACCACGTGATGATCGGGTGTGACACTGGTACAGTGGCGTGCTATACAAATGGTTTTTAACCCCTTTCAACGACGGCATTTGGAACTGTCGCCAAGTGAGTGTGGGCAATAGGGGGGGTCCTTCCCACATGACCCATAAATCATCGGGGATAGGCCCTCCTGGGACATAGGCTAGGGCCATGTGCGATCGGGCAAGGCATCGAAACCCAATCATTTCTGTAGGTATGTACATCCCACACGCTAATCCAAGAAAAACATTTCCGTAGGTATGTACATCCCACACGGTGAATCCCAGAAAAACATTTCTGTTCGTATGTATATCACACACAGTTCTTTGTGTGGAAACGTTTGTGCAAGGTGGCCTAACACAAACAGTTCGCTGCCGAAAGCCGTGTGTGATTGTTAGTTGATCGAACATGCCTACTTTTTAGAAACCGTGCGGGTTGTTTGAGTTCATCGCCCACGGTGCTGTCTAAGTAACTGTCTGCAATAGAAAACCCCAATAAGCAGGGTAATTAGCCTATTATTGATAATCCTTGTACTAATCAAATTGATATTTCTTAACACACCAGATATTTCATATATGTATAACAACAACCAGGATTTCATAATCGAATTACATCAGATAGCTTCGGCACTCAGTTACGCCATTACACAACAGCACCAAGTTTCACATGCAGCATCAAAAACCTTTGGAAAGTAGCATCATACACGGTAAATAGACAGATGAATCTCATCTGGGAAACTGCAGAAGCGGAAGGCAAATATTGAGCCTTCAGTGATGTTGAATGTCCTTGCAAATTTAGGCCAGTGGCTATGGATAATTTCCCGCCCAACCTTCTTCCTCTTCAGCAAGACTTCAATATTGTACCGTGGGTGTTGAATGAATACCTTCCTCGCCTCTTGACCATGCAGATGGTTTGAGAGGTAATCATCGGTGAACTGCTTTGGAAAGTACTGAAAACAAAGCTATGCATAAATCGTTGTTATAAATTTTGAAATGGCGCAAGGGGTAAAAACAAGGTAAAAGAGTTAGTACCATCCTATTGTTGATTGATGTCTTCTTCATTGTGCAAACAAAGATCTTGCTGTTATTCGTTGCAAGTTTCTTCATCCTAACAATCTTTCTGAGTTTCTTGACTTGACTGATATTCATGGACATCTCATTTCCCCATATGCAAAATGGGTCGAACAGTGGGTCTAAGCCTCTCACAGTAGGACCTACATGTGCAAGACCAAATTGTGAGAAACCTAAATATTAGAATGATTCCTGCAACTGCACAATAATGTGCTATTAGCCAAAGGACCCTGCTTGAACAAACCTCAATGGTAAACTGTAGTGTCTCCCATTGTTTCCCTGCAACAGACATAAGGAAGATCTTGATCAGGTTAACTAAGAGTTGCCATACTATCAGTAGAATATGTATTGAGTACATCCAAATTCGATTGGTGTCACATGCATAATAATACAAAATTGTACCCACAGCAAATGAAAATCAAATTGCAGAACTGAACCAAACAGTTAAATGGACAACAGACCAAATGAACCAAAATAGTTAACTGAGCACGACATTGCAGAATAGAAAACATGTACTAGAAGATAAGACAGTTAAAAAAACGAAGAATGCTTGAGAACAATACTACAAAATGTAGCAATTGTTGGACCAAAGTGTTAACTGAACATTACATTTCAGAGGACCAAACTGTTAACTGAACATCAGATTGCATATTAACATTACAGAGGACAAATCACTAGAAGGCACTGGCGGTGGCCTCGAGAAAACACCATGAACTGTATTTTAAAGTAGACAACTGCGTGGTGATGTCGACGGTGGCCTCGAAGACGAGGTGCTCCTCCAAGATCTGGCGATCGACATGCATGGCAGCCATAGCGACCTCATGCGCGTGTGCGGCCGCATGCTACTGAGCTCCATGTTATACTGCATGCAAAATGGTTGTGGGCGGCGCTTAATTGGAGGAGGGGGCAGTGTTTTCGGTGGAAGGTGTCGTGCCGTCGGTCGGGGCATGTGGGACGGGAAAGGAGGAGGATGGTGTGGGTGGGGTGTGGATTACCTGACCATATTGACGAGGCCGCCCAACAAGAAGATGGGTCGGTGGCGAGGAGGCCGCACAGCAAGAATAAGGGTCACCGGCAAGGAGGCGGCGCTGCAAGAAGAAGGGTCGCCAGCGAGGAGGCGGCGCTGCAAGAAGAAGGGTAGCCAGCGAGGAGGCGGCGCTGCAATAAGAAGGGTCGCCGGTGAGGAGGCTGAGTTGCCAATAAGTAGCAGTGAAGGTTTGAACTTGGAAAGCAAGGAGGAACAGTAGAAATGTTGCTTTTGGTGGGAGGGAGGGGGCGGGGAGATATATATTTCCGCGGTGGCAAAAAAAATTCGCTCAGTGTCGCGAGAAACTGGCGCACAAGTGTGGTTCAAGTGGGGGCGGTGGACTATAGACGAGGAAGCTTTCTGCGTAAGCCAGATAAGACAGTGCACCAAGATATTTTATATCGCATCCCACATGATTCTTTCTAATAAACTGTTTGTGGTATACCTGATTTTTTCATTATGTTTTGAAAGACAAAATGGTGTTACGGAGGGAAAGGATAGTGTTTGAATTGCTATAACATTTACGTACAGTGAACATGCAACTAGTACATGAGTGTCATGTTTAAATTTGGAATTATTCCGGGTTCGTTTGGCATTTTTATGCATTAATTGAGTTTCTAGGCATTTAATGTGCATAATTCAAATTTGAACTACAAGCACATGCTCCAATGCACCAAAGTTTGTTGAAAAATCACATGTGTGTCTTTGGGTGAATTTATAGGTCTCATGCAAGAAATGAGAATAAATTCAAACATGTGGGTGTCGTGGCTCGGCCGGAAAGATTGAGAAACTTGGTTTTTTAATTCTCGTAAATCCAAAACGCGTCTGGAAATCATGAAACTTGGCATGGTGTCATGACATGGCACCAACATGTTGCAGTAATTTTTTTGGCCGAATTGGGACGAACTTTGGTGTAAGCTTCTTGCAAACCAGAGCTTCCCTCAATAAGGCTCGTGGTTCCGAGAGGGAACGTGTCACCTCCGTGTGCGAAACGACATACGTACACTGCCTTCTCCCACCTTAATTTTTTTACACATGCTGATTAGACCAAATAGAAGTGTCGTGCTAAAATTTGGAATTATTCCAGGTTCGTTTGGTCTTTTTTATACATTAATTGTGTTTCTGCGCATTTAATGTGAATAATTCAAATTTGAACTACAAGCACATGCTCCAATGCACCAAAGTTGGTTGAAAAATCACATGTGTGTCCTTGGGTGAATTTCTAGGTCCCATGCAAATAATGGGAATGAAATTCAAACAAGTGGGCGTCGTGGCTCAGCCAGAAAGATTGAGAAACTTGGTTTTTTAATTCCTGTAAATCCAAAACACGCATAAAAATCATGAAACTTGGCATGGTGTTATGACATGGCACCAACATGTTGCGGTAATTTTTTAGCCGAATTGGGACAAGTTTTGGTGTAAGCTTCTTGCAAACCGGAGCTTCCCTCAAGAAGGCTCGTGTTTCCAAGAGGGAACTTGTCACCTCCATGTGTGAAACAATATACGTACACTGCCTTCTCCCGCCTTAATTTTTTACACAGGCAGATTAGACCAAATAGAAGTATAATGCTAAATTTTGGAATTATTGTGGGTTTGTTTGGCCTTTTTATATATTAATTGAGTTTCTACGCATTTAATGTACATAATTCAAATTTGAACTACAAGAACATGCTCCAGTGCACCAAAGTTGGTTGAAAAATCACATGTGTGTCCTTGGGTGAATTTCTAGGTCTCATGCAAGAAATGGGAATGAAATTCAAACATCTGGGTGTCGTGGCTCGGTCGGAAAAATTGCGAAACTTGATTTTTTTAATTCCTAAAAATCCAAAACACGCCTGAAAATCATGAAACTTGGCATGGTGTCATGACATGGCACCAACATGCTGCGGTAATTTTTTTGGCCGAATTGGGACAAGCTTTGTTGTAAGCTTCTTGCAAACCGGAGCTTCCCTCAAGAAGGCTCATGTTTCCGAGAGGGAAGGTGTCACCTCCATGTGTGAAACGACATACGTACACTGCCTTCTTCCGCCTTAATTTTTTACATAGGCAGATTAGACCAAATAGAAGTATCGTGCTAAATTTTGGAATCATTCCGGGTTCGTTTGGCCTTTTTTATGCATTAATTGAGTTTATGGGCATTTAATGTGCATAATTCGAATTTGAACTAGAAGCACATGCTCCAGTGCACCAAAGTTGTTTGAAAAATCACATGTGTGTCCTTGGGTGAATTTCTAGGTCCATGCAAGAAATGGGAATGAAATTCAAACATCTGGGTGTCGTGGCTCGGCCGGAAGGATTGAGAAACTTGGTTTTTTAATTTATGTAAATCCAAAACACGCGTGAAAATCATGAAACTTGGCATGGTGTCATGACATGACACCAACATGCTGCGGTAATTTTTTTGGCCGAATTGGGACAAGCTTTGGTTTAGGCTTCTTGCAAACCGGAGCTTCCCTCAAGAAGGCTCGTGGTTCCGAGAGGGAATGTGTCACCTCCGTGTGCGAAACGGCATACGTACACTGCCTTCTCTTGCCTTATTTTTTTACACAGGCAGATTAGACCAAATAGAATTATCGTGCTAAATTTTGGAATTATTCGGGTTCGTTTGGCCTTTTTATACATCAATTGAGTTTATGCGCATTTAATGTGAATAATTCAAATTTGAACTACAAGCACATGCTCCATTGTACTAAAGTTGGTTGAAAAATCACATGTGTGTCCTTGGGTGAATTTCTAGGTCCCATGCAAGAAAAGAGAATGAAATTCAAACATCTGGGTGTCGTGGCTTGGCCGGAAAGATTGAGAAACTTGGTTTTTTTTAATTCATGTAAATCCAAAACATGCCTGAAAATCATGAAACTTGGCATGGTGTCATGACATGGCACCAACATGCTGCGGTAATTTTTTTGGCCGAATTGGGACAACCTTTGGTGTAAGCTTCTTGCAAACCGGAGCTTCCTCAAGATGGCTCGTGGTTCCGAGAGGGAACGTGTCACCTCCGTGTGCGAAACAATATACGTACACTACCTTCTCCCGCCTTAATTTTTTTACACAGAAAAATTAGACCAAATAGAAGTATCATGCTAAATTTTAGAATTATTTCAGGTTCGTTTGGCCTTTTTTATACATTAATTGAGTTTTTACACATTTAATGTGAATAATTCAAATTTGAACTACAAGCACATGCTCCATTGCACAAAAAATGGTTGAAAAATCACATGTGTGTCCTTGGGTGAATTTCTTGGTCTCATGCAAGAAATGGGAATGAAATTCAAACATCTGGGTGTCGTGGCTCGGCCGGAAAGATTGAGAAACTTGGTTTTTTAATTCCTGTAAATCCAAAACACGCCTGAAAATCATGAAACTTGGCATGGTGTCATGACATGGCACCAACATGCTGTGGTAATTTTTCTGTCCGATTTGCGAAGGCGCACACATTAACAATAAACAAAGTCATTTTGGAACAAGTGTTGTGACGTTACAAATCGGAAACATAAGTATTATTGAAAATGTGGGCGTTCTACTTACCAATTACGTGCCGCCACGCGTCCCCTTTTTTTATTGGCTAGGAGGTCCCGTGTGGGGTAGCTATTTGAGTACGGGAGGCGTGCTATTAGACCCCTACGCGTACTCATCGGGAGGAGAGCCCTTTGACCTTTACCCGCCGCGTACCTCCCTCCCAACGTCTCCATTAATGGCGCCCGAGCCCCTGTTCTACAGCGTGCCTATATCTCTCACTTGACTAAGATTTAAGAGAGAAAAATGAAAATCTGAAAAGAAATTTTTGCACGGTTCTTGATGTAAGATCCGACGGACCTATATAGCATCGACTACGACTTATAGCAAGCATGATGAATATAAGGACGATGACACTGGATAATAATTGTCTTACATATTTAGGAACATAATTAAAATCCCCGCAAAAAGGAACATAATTAAAAAAATCCACATGCGGCAACGCCTGAAATACACAAGGGCAAAAGAAGAAGGAAAACAACGATCTGGCTCGCTGATCTCTACTTTCTTGATGCGTTGCCGCAGGCCGCCAGAACTAGTCTCCGCGGCGAGCGGCGATGAGCTCTTTCTTGTCCTCAAGATGCTGCTTGAGAGCATCCATGGATTCCTCCACCAGCCTTCTTGCTCGATGCGCAGCATGACATTCTCACCCATAAGTTTCTTGACGATGACGCTAGTCCTCTTCAACAAGGCAGTGGTCTCCTCCTGTTGCTCCGCACTTCCGACGATCTTCGCCCTCAGCAGGTCGCGCTCGGCCCTGAGCTTCGCATTGCTCTCATTTAGTTGTCGGATGACACCGGCAAAAGAGGCTTTCATGTCCTCTTGCAACCTCGCCCAGCTGGAGATCTGATCCATCTGGCTATGGACGATAGCTTGCATGCGCCTGTAAGAGTCCTCGCTTGCCCGCGAGATATTTTCCCAGGTTACCACGGCGCAGGAGGACATCTCTGCTGCACTCGCGGCGCGGCGGGATATCTCTTCTACTTCCGCGGCGCGACTGGACCAGTCTGCCGCATCAACGGCGCAGCGGGACCTGCATGCTGCTTCGATGGCGCGGCGGGACCTCTTTGCTGCTACGACCGCGCGACGGGACATGCCGGCTGCATTTGCGGTGAGACGGGACATCTCTCGTGCTTCCGCTTCCATGCTCGCATCTCCTTGGTGGCAATCTCTCAACCCAGAACTCACGCTGGCCATGGCTGACGCAAGGGAACGATGATGAATGACTTGTTTGTTTTTGTGGATGAGGAGTTGAGGAGGAATGTGCAGTCATCTTGGAGTAGTAGTATTTATAACCGAGTACTAATACGCTTGAGGGAGTCCTGGATTGGGGGGTCTCCGGACAGCCGGACTATCTCCATTGGCCAGACTGTTAGACTATGAAGATACAAGATTGAAGACTTCGTCTCATGTCCATATGGGACTCTACTTGGCGTGGAAGGCAAGCTAGGCAGTAGGGATATGGATATCTCCTCCTTTGTAACCGACCTTGTGTAACCCTAACCCTCTCCGGTGTCTATATAAATCGAAGGGTTTTTAGTCCGTAGGACAACAACCATAACATACAATCATACCATAGGCTAGCTTCTAGGGTTTAGCCTTTCTGATCTCGTGGTACATCTACTCTTGTACTACCCATATCATCAATATTAATCAAGCAGGACGTAGGGTTTTACCTCCATCAAGAGGGCCCGAACCTGGGTAAAACATCGTGTCCCCTGCCTCCTGTTACCATCCGGCCTAGACGCACAGTTCGGGACACCCTACCCGAGATCCGCCGGTTTTGACACCGACATTGGTGCTTTCATTGAGAGTTCCTCTGTGTCATCGCTGTTAGGCTTGATGGCTCCTAATATCATCGATAGCGATGCGGTCCAGGGTGAGACTTTTCTCCCCGGACAGATCTTCGTATTCGGCGACTTTGCACTGCGGGCTAATTCGCTTGGCCATCTGGAGCAGATTGAAAGCTACGCCCCTAGCCATCAGGTCAGATTTGGAAGTTTGAACTACACGGCCGACATCCGCGGATACTTGATCTTCGACGGATTCGAGCCACAGCCGGGAGCGCCGCACTGTCACGATGGGTATGACCTAGCTCTGCTGCCGAACAGTACCCCAATGGCCGCGCCTGCATCAGCTCCGACCCTTAGTCCGGAGCCAACTGCGCCAATCGAGGACGGGTGGTTAGACACCGCCTCAGGGGCTGCAGTCTCAACGGCGATTGAGCCGAACACCAGCATAATCCTGTACGCAGCCCGTGACTCCAAGGTGCCGGACTCTTTTTCTGACTCCGAACCGCCTGCGCCCCTGCCAATCGAATCCGATTGGGCGCCGATCATGGAATTTACCGCCGCGGATATCTTTTAGCACTCGCCCTTCGGCGACATTCTGAATTCACTAAGGCCTCTCTCTTTATCAGGAGAGCCCTGGCCGGATTATGGCCAACAGGATTGGGATGCGGACGACGAAGAAATTCGATGCCCACCCACCAGCCACTTCGTAGCCACTGTCGATGATTTAACCGACATGCTCGACATCGACTCCGAAGACATCGACGGTATGGATGACGATGTAGGAGACGAACATGAACCAGCACCTATAGGGCACTGGAAAGCCACCTCGTCATATGACATATACATGGTGGATACACCCAAAGAAGGCAATGGCGAGGGGATAGCGGAGGATGACCCCTCCAAGAAGCAACCCAAACGCCGACGTCAGCGGCGCCGCTCTAAGTCCCGCCAAAGCAAAAGTGGTGATACCGACACAGGAGATAATAACACTCCGGATAGTGCCGAAGACAACAACAATCCCCTCCAGCAAGATTTAGAGCAGGAGAATGAAGGAGCCAGCTCTCCTGAGAGAGCGGCAGACAGAGAGGAGGATGACAATTACATCCCCCCCTCCGAAGACGAGGCAAGCCTCAGCGACAATGAATTCGCCGTCCTAGAGGATCCCGTCGAACAAGAGCGCTTCAAGCGCCGGCTTATGGCCACGGCAAATATCCTGAAGAAAAAGCAGCAGTAGCTTCAAGCTGATCAAGATCTGCTAGCTGACAAATGGACTGAAGTCCTCGCGGCTGAGGAATATAAACTCGAGCGCCCCTCCAGGAGTTACCCAAGGCGCAGGTTACTACCCCGACTGGACGAAGAAGCGTATGATACGGCTGATCGGCCACCTCGTGGCCGCGATAGAGAGGCATTCCAGCCAAAAGCTCAGCCTCCACCCCAACGCCATTAAAATAAAAAGGCATGAGGAGATACGCCAGACCTGCAAGACATATTGGAGGACAAGGCAAAGCATTCAAGATTGATCTACGGATCATGAGGGCGCACCACTCTGCGAGACGACAAACGTCACGCCGGATACAGTAAAAGCAAATCCGGCCGGGCCGAACACAGCGGGCAAGACCCATCCGAGCTGCGTCAAGATATAGCCCAATACAGAGGCGCCACACACCCCTTACGCTTCATAGACGAAGTAATGGAACATCAATTCCCAGAAGGTTTCATACCTGTAAATATTGAATCATACGATGGCACAACAGATCCCGCGGTATGGATTGAGGACTTCCTCCTCCACATCCACATGGCCCGCGGTGATGACTTACACGCCATCAAATACCTCCCACTAAAGCTCAAAGGACCAGCGCAGCATTGGCTTAACAGCTTGCCAGCGGACTCCATTAGCTGTTGGGAAGATCTGGAGGCCGCATTCCTCGACAACTTTCAGGGCACTTATGTGCGACCACCAGACGCCGATGATTTGAGCCACATAATTCAGCAGCCAGAAGAGTTGGCTAGGCAATTCTGGACTCGGTTCCTTACAAAGAAAAATCAAATCGCCGACTGTCCGGATGCGGAGGCCTTAGCGGCTTTCAAGCACAACATCCGAGACGAGTTGCTAGCCCGGCACCTTGGTCAGGAAAAGCCGAAATCTTTGGCAGCGCTCACGACGCTCATGACCCGCTTTTGTGCGGGAGAAGACAGCTGGCTGGCTCGCAGTAATAACTTATCAAAGAACCATGGTACCTCAGATACCAAGGACGGCAATAGCAGGTCACGTCGCAACAAGCATAAGCGCCGCATTAATAGCGAAAATTCTGAGGATACGACAGTCAATGCCGGATTCAAAGGCTCTAAACCCGGTCAGCGGAAAAAGCCATTCAAACAAAGTACGCCGGGTCCGTCTAGCTTGGACCGTATACTCGATCGCTTGTGTCAAATACACGGCACCCCAGACAAGCCAGCCAATCACACCAACAGGGATTGTTGGGTGTTCAAGCAGGCCAGCAAGTTAATTGCCGAAAACAAGGACAAGGGGCCACATAGCGATGACAAGGAGGAGCCCCGGCAGCCGCACACTGGAGGACAGAAGAGGTTTCCCCCGCAAGTGCGGACGGTGAATATGGTATACGCAACCCACATCCCCAAGAGGGAGCGGAAGCGTGCGCTCAGGGACGTATATGCGTTGGAGCCAGTCGCCCCAAAGTTCAACCCTTGGTCCTCCTGTCCGATCACCTTCGATCGCAGGGACCACCCCACTAGTATCCGTCATGGCGGATTCGCCGCACTGGTCCTAGACCCAATCATCGACGGATTTCACCTCACTCGAGTCCTTATGGATGGCGGCAGCAGCCTGAACCTGCTTTATCAGGACACAGTGCGCAAAATGGGTATAGACCCCTCAAGGATCAAACCCACCAAAACGACCTTTAAGGGGGTCATTCCAGGTGTAGAGGCCCATTGCACAGGCTCAATTACACTGGAAGTGGTCTTCGGATCCTCGGATAACTTCCGAAGCGAAGAGTTAATCTTCGATATAGTCCCGTTCCGTAGTGGTTATCACGCGCTGCTCGGGCGAACCGCATTTGCTAGATTCAATGCGGTACCGCATTATGCATACCTCAAGCTCAAGATGCCAGGACCTCGCGGAGTTATTACAGTTAATGGAAACACAGAGCGCTCTCACCGAACAGAGGAGCACACAGCAGCCCTTGCAGCAGAAACGCAAAGCAGCCTCTCAAGGCAATCTACTAGTTTGGCGCTTCACAGCCCGGACACCTTCAAGCGCGCTCGGGGCAATCGGAAAATAGACCGCCTAGCGCGATCTAAGCTCATGTAGCAATACGGCGGCCACCCCAATCCCAGCCCAGCGGCGAAACTCGTGCCGCGCGTACATAATTACACATTAAAAATACCATGGGCACAGGTGGGGAGGGGGGCACAACTGCGGCACGCCCCAAAACGCGGCCTAAACCGCACTAGGGGCTTCCTGTTTGGTTATTTTCCTTTTTTTCTTTCAGGGGCTTAATCTCTGGAAACACTGTCCGGCAGCACTATTGCCGAACACATGATGCAGCAACCAAGGAGGCAGATAGCTACGTCATACCACGGAATTCCCAGGTTGATTACAGTAACGAGTGAAATATTCAATTTAATATCATTCCTCAGCTTGCCCTTGGAAGGGACTTAGTCCTACTCTTTGCTTATCGCACTATCTGTATCACTTTGCTTTAACGCAGTTTTTTAATAAACAATGCATGACATTACGACTATTATTGCATTTTTGTTATATATATATATATGTGTGTGTGTGTGTGTGTGTGTGTTCATTAATGACGCCTTGCAACCGTACACTTTGATATGGCTAATACACCAGAGGCTCACGTACCCCACAATATGGTGTGAAAAGTCTGAACACTTTCACAAGTGCGGCACCCCAAACTTATAGCATTATATGCATCAGCTTCGAATCATGTCTTTTGGTCAAATGTTGGGTTTGCCCGGCTCCTATGTTTTGGTACCTTACGTTCCGCTCTATCGGCTAAGGTAGCGCTAGGAGAACTACTGCGATTGTGCCCCGGTTCTGCTGGGCTTAGCACCTCAGTAGAGAAAGCTAAAACTGACTGTCATGATAAGGCGAGAGATTGGTCGCTGTTCGGCGAGGTTTTTCGAGTCCCTAAAGACTTATGCCGCTTAGGGCGAGGGGTCGGCCCTGTCCGGCTTACAGGCGTGTATCGCGCCCTGAATTCGGCCTTTCGAATACCAGGGGCTTCACCGAAATTTAAAATTATAGAATTCTATGGCTAAGTGAGAGTGATAAAGAATTATTAGTCCAGTTGCCTTGTTCATTGTGCTGAGCACCTCCCTCGAAGGACCCAAATATGGGAACAAGAGTTCTCAGGTTTATCCCGAACACCCCAGCACTCGTGGCATGGGGGTAGAAGCCGAGGACTAGCCATCTCTCAGATTGGATAAACAGCCAAACAGAAGGTAATATTTTAAATTCAAACAAGCGTTGCATAGCTCATATGAAACATGTTTTCATAAATATAGGATAAAACAAGCAAGTTTACTCAAATATTACATCTTTTGAACACTCGTCCACGATGAGACGGGCACCCGACAGAACACCCTCGTAGTACATCTCGGGGTGGCGGTGCTCCTTGCCCTCTGGAGGCCCCTCCTTGATCAGCTTCACGGCGTCTAGCTTGACCCACTGCAATTTCACACGGGCGAAAGCCCGGCGTGCACCTTCAATGCAGACAGATCGCTTGACGACCTCCAGCCGCGGGCAGGCATCCACAAGCCGCCTCACCAGGCCGAAGAAGCTGTTCGGAAGGGCGTCGCCAGGCCACAACCGGACTATAAAGCTCTTCATGGCCTGATCAGCCGCCTTATGTAGCTCGACCATCTGCTTCAGCTGGTCGCTCATTGGCACCGGATGTTTGGCCTGAGCATACTGAGACCAGAACAACTTCTTCGTCGAGCTTCCGTCCTCGGCCTGGTAAAATTGTGCGGCATCGGACACACTGCGGGGCAAATCTGCGAATGCTCCTGAAGAGCTCCGGATCTGGGTAAGTAATCGGTAATTTACTTTTACATGCTTGCTTTGCATATAGAAAGCCTTACCCGCCGCTATCTTCTTCATCGCGTCGATCTCTTGGAGGGCCTTTTGGGCTTCGGCCTTGGCACTTTTTACACTCGCGAGGGCCGCGGCAAGCTCAGACTCCCGTGTCTTTGAGTCAAGCTCCAACGCCTCATGCTTCGCCACGAGAGCCTGGAGCTCTTGCTGCACCTCGCCCACCCGAGCCTCGTTCTTCTCTCGCTCGGTGCGCTCCTTGGCCGCTTTATCTTCGGCCTTGGTTAGCGCTTGCTTCAGGGTCGCCACCTCGGTCATGGCCCCTGGCAAACATACAATGATCCTGTCATTTTGCAATCGCGTCCTTTTTTATATATACATTTCTATAGACAGGGTATTACTTACCCTTGTTCTCCTCGAGCTGCCTCTTGACAAGGCCGAGCTCTTTCCCGGACCCCTCGAGGTCCTGCTTCAGCACAGCGACCTCCGCAGTCAGTGCGGCGGACGCCAGCAGCGAAGCCTGCATACGCATATTGACATACTTATATTAGACTCCTGCGATATTATTTGATCCTCTGTTCGGCTTTTCTTTTTGAACACCGAACAAAGCATCAGGGGCTACTGTCTATGCGGTAATATTTCTACTACATTTTAAAACACTTACTCGAAGCCTATTAGAAGGCCGGCACAGGCTTCAGTCAATCCGCTCTTGGCGGACTAAACCTTCTGGATGACCGCACTCATGATAGTGCGGTGCTCCTCGTCGATGGAAGCGCTGCGAAGCGCTTCCAGCAGATTGTCCGGCGCCTTTGGATGGACAGAGGTCACCGGCACAGGCGTCTTGCCCCTCTTAGAAGGAGGCCGCCTGCCCAAGGCCGGAACCGCTGGAGGGTCCGACGCGGTGTTCGGCTGAGGGCCGAACTCGAAGCTCTCGGGGGCCCCGTCCCCGCGGATCCCGGAGTCCGGAAGGTCGCCTTGAGGCGCCTCCAGGACTGTTTCCCCTCTATCTGGTGCCTCTTCATACAATACCTCGGCGTCGTCAGCAGGATGAGGGGAGGTGGCGGTTGGGACTGGATCGCTATCCATGTCCGACAAGCCCAAGGAGCCGTGCGATGATACATCGATACTGGCTCATGGCGGCCTGCATAATTGCGTTCGGCGTTAGGGAAAGCAGTGCGACAAAGGAATCCTATGAGTTACTCTGGTATCTGAATACTTACGATCTCCCCGGGGGCTTGACCCTGGGCAACCACTCGTCTTCGCCTTCGTCGGCGGCGGTGGAACTGTTCGGAAGGAGAGTCCTTCCCTTCTTGGACCCTCCGGCCTCCCCAGTTGGGGCGGCCTTCCTTTTCTTGTCTCCCCCAGTCGGTGGGGGAGCATCTTCTTCTTCCTCTTCCTCGTCTTCAGGGGAAGAGTGCGCCGTAGAGTCATCAGACGGTGAGTCCGACGATGCCTGGCGTCGGGAACTCTTTCGGGTTCCCTTGGCCTTCTTGGTCTTCTCCGGCACCTTATAAGGGGCCGGAGTCAGCATCTTCGCCAGAAGAGCGTCTGCGGGGCCTTCGGGCAAAGGAGCCGGACAGTCGATCTGTCCGGCCATCTTCTGCCAGTCCTGTCAAAGGTACGGGAGTTTAGATCCTGCATAGAGTCAATCTATATGAAAAAATAAGTATCCTGCGAAAGGTAAAGCAGCTTACTGCACTGGCTTGGCGCTTCGCGCTGAATCCTCGATCCTCCGTAATAGGGGGGGGACCTCGGCACTTTTGAACAGCACCCTCCAGGCGTCTTCATGAGTCGTGTCGAAGAGCCTGTTCAGAGTTCGGTGCTACGCCGGATTAAACTCCCACAAGTTGAACTCCCGTTATTGGCACAGGAGTATCCGGCGGATGAGCATAACTTGGACTATGTTGACAAGCTTGAGCTTCTTGTCCACCATGTTTTGAATACATGTTTGGAGTCCGGTCAGCTCTTTCGAACTACCCCAGGACAGGCCCTTCTCTTTCCAGGAGGTGAGCCGCGTGGGGATGCCAGATCGGAACTCGGGGCCACTGCCCATGCAGGGTCGCGCGGCTCGGTGATATAGAACCACCCCGATTGCCACCCCTTTATGGTTTCCACAAAGGAGCCCTCGAACCATGTTATGTTGGGCATCTTGCCCACCATGGCGCCTCCGCACTCCGCCTGGCGGCCGCCCACCACCTTCGGCTTGACATTGAAGGTCTTCATCCATAAGCCAAAGTGGTGCTCGATGCGGAGGAAGGCCTCGCACACGACGATAAACGCCGAGATGTTGAGGACGAAGTTCGGGGCCAGATCGTGGAAATCTAGGCCGTAATAGAACGTGAGCCCCCGGACGAATGGATGGAGCAGGAATCCCAGTCCACGGAGGAAATGGGTGAGGAATACTACCCTCTCATGGGGCCTGGGGGTGGGGATGAGCTGCCCCTCATCTGGGAGCCGATGCGCGATGTCGTCAGGCAGGTATCCGGCTCTCCTCAGTTTCTTGATGTCTCCCTCCGTGACGGAGGAGACCATCCACTTGCCTCCCGCTCCGGACATGATTGGAGAAGGTCGAGGTAGGAAGTGCAAACTTGGGCGCTAGAGCTCGAGTGTGCGAAAACGGATGAGCAAAGGAGGAAGAAGGCGTGGATAGAAAGGTGAATCCTTATCCCTTTATATGGGCGGACGAAACTAAGTGTCCCCACTTGCCTGGTAAAACTCGCTTATCCCCCAAGCGCCGCAATTGATGGCGCGGTTGGGTTACCCATGCCCGTATTGATGAGAATCCCGTAATAAGGGGACACGATCTCTGCTTTGACAAGACGTGTCGAAAAACTGCCTCGCGTTATCTGCGGGGCTGGTTAAAAGAAACGGTTCGAATAATCACCGGGCCATGATGTAATGTCATGCTGCCAAAACAAGCCAGCAAATTAGATCTGCGAAATATTATTCTCTCTACGGTGGAATGTGGAACTTATTTTGCAGGGTCGGACACTATTCTCGTATTCAAATTCTTCTGTGATGTATTCGGAGAAGGAACCCGCCTTGCAATGCCGAAGACAATACTGCGCGTCGGACTCATCGTCATTGAAGCCTGGTTCAAGGGCTACTGAGGGAGTCCTGGATTGGGGGGTCTCCGGACAGCCGGACTATCTCCATTGGCTGGACTGTTAGACTATGAAGATACAAGATTGAAGACTTCGTCTCGTGTCCGGATGGGACTCTACTTGGCGTGGAAGGCAAGCTAGGTAGTACGGATATGGATATCTCCTCCTTTGTAACCGACCTTGTGTAACCCTAACCCTCTCCGGTGTCTATATAAACTGAAGGGTTTTTAGTTCGTAGGACAACAACCATAACATACAATCATACCATAGGCTAGCTTCTAGGGTTTAGCCTTTCTGATCTCGTGGTAGATCTACTCTTGTACTACCCATATCATCAATACTAATCAAGAAGGACGTAGGGTTTTACCTCCATCAAGAGGGCCCGAACCTGGGTAAAACATCGTGTCCCCTGCCTCCTGTTACCATCCGGCCTAGACGCACAGTTCGGGACCCCCTACCCGAGATCCGCCAGTTTTGACACCGACAACGCTCCTAAGTGGGAAACCGTTTAGGTTTTAATCGGTGTGAACAAGTTTGCAATTTGGAATGTGATGGGACACATGCTCAAAATTTACTAATGGTTATAAGTGCAACACTATTCCCGGAAGGCGTACCATGAGCACCTACGCCTTCTCGGTTACGTACGTGGCATTTGCACCATAGGGTGCACCCAATAGGCAATGTTAGCACACGTATTTTTCCAACAACTGTGCGCGCTCATTATTACCATCACGCACGCTTCTTTTAATTAGAATGTGTGTGCCCATCTAGCCCACACATGTTGATCTATCTAACTATTTTGGTTTGTTGTGGCTAATCGCAAACAGTTCATCCATGTGAAGTGTATGCCATCAATCGCAGACACTTTGATCTGGCTGACCCGTTTCTATTCTATTGCCTAATCGGAAATAGTTAATCCTTCTGAAGCATATGCCCTCAATCGCACACACCTTTATCTAGCTACCCATTTCTATTGTTCCTCCTCATCACAAACAGTTCACCTGAGTGAACCGTATGCTGTATACCGCACATGCCTTCATCTGGCTGCCCGTTTCTTTTGTTCCGCCTCATCGCAAACAGTTCATTGAACTGAACCGTATGCCCTCCATCGCACATGCAACTAAAATATGAACCGTGTTTGATGGCTCCGCCATCGCAAACGTTTTGCACCTTTTTTGACGGTTCTTTTACACCACCATTTGTGATTATTGCATCGCACACAGTTTCGTCGAATGGTCTCTGATCGTAGTGTCGCGTTAGCAGCATCCTGCAGTAGTGTGATAAGCTCTACGTTCACATACAACGGGTGCAAGCCAGTTTTGCAGATGCAAAATACTCGGGTTAAACTTGACGAGGCTAGCATATGCAGATATGGCCTCGAACCACTTTGACCGAAAGGTCGAACGTGAATCATATAGTAGATATGATCAACATAGTGATGTTCACCATTGAAAACTACTCCATCTCACGTGATGATCGGGCATGGTTTAGGTTATATGGACCACGTGATCATTTAGATGACTAGAGGGATGTCTATCTAAGTGGGAGTTCTTAAGTAATATGATTAATTGAACTTTAATGTATCATGAACTTAGTCCTGATAGTTTTTGCATATCTATGTTGTTATAGATCAATGATCCGTGCTACCGTTCCCTTGAATTTTAATGCGTTCCTAGAGAAAGCTAAGTTGAAAGATGATGGTAGCAACTACACAGACTGGGTCCGTAACTTGAGGATTATCCTCATTGTTGCACAAAATAATTACGTACTGGAAGCACCGCTAGGTGCAAGATGCTACCTCTTGAGCATGCATTGGTTTTCCCTTGAAGTGGAAAGGGTGATGCAGCATAGTAGCGTAAGTATTTCCCTCGGTTTTTGAGAACCAAGGTATCAATCCAGTAGAAGGTAACACACAAGTCACCTAGTACCTGCACAAACAAACAAGAACCTCGTAACCAATGCGATAAAGGGGTTGTCAATCCCTTCACGGCCACTTACGAAAGTGAGATCTGATAGAGATAATAAGATAAATATTTTTGGTATTTTATGTTATGGATTGGAAAATAAACAGTAATAGAAATAGCAAATTAACATGGAAATAATATGATGGAAGATAGACCCGGAGGCCATAAGTTTCACTAGTGGCTTCTCTCAAAATAGCATAAGTGTTACGGTGGGTGAACAAATTAGTGTCGAGCAATTGATAGAAAAGTGCATTATTATGAGAATATCTAGGCATGATCATGTATATAGGCATCACGTCCGTGACAAGTAGACCGAAACGATTCTGCATCTACTAATATTACTCCACACATCGACCGCTATCCAGCATGCATCTAGAGTATTAAGTTCATAAGAACAGAGTAACGCATTAGGCAAGATGACATGTGAACCAACAAGTATAGGGGATCTATCGTAGTCCTTTCGATAAGTAAGAGTGTCGAACCCAACGAGGAGCAGAAGGAAATGATAAGCAGTTTTCAATAAGGTATTCTCTACAAGCACTTAAATTATCGGTAACATATAGTTTTGTGATAAGGTAATTTGCAATGGGTAACAAGTAATATAAGTAAATAAGGTGCAGCAAGATGGCCCAATCCTTTTTGTAGCAAAGGACAAGCCTGGACAAACTCTTATATAAAGGAAAACTCTCCCGAGGACACATGGGAATTATCGTCAAGCTAGTTTTCATTACGTTCATATGATTCGCGTTCAGTACTTTGATAATTTGATATGTGGGTGGACCGGTGCTTGGGTATGGTCCTTCCTTGTACAAGCATCCCACTTATGATTAACCCCTCTTGCAAGCATCTGCAACTACAAAAGAAGTATTAAGGCAAACCTAACCATAGCATGAAACATATGGATCCAAATCAGCCCCTCACGAAGCAACTCATAAACTAGGGTTTAAGCTTCTCGTCACTCTAGCAACCCATCATCTACTTATTGCTCCCCAATGCCTTCCTCTAGGCCCAAACTGTTGGGGATATAGCTATCAGTTATGACCCGCCCAGGAGGGGCCGAGTCAGTCCTAATGACGGGTCATAAAGGAAGCCCAATAAACATTCAAGGTGATAGTTTATTAAGGCCTATCGAAGGCCTAAGCCCAGAGGCGGCTTAAGGCCCAATATTGTAAACCGCCGTATGGAAAGAAAGGCTTGTAAGGAAAGTCATGTAAAAGAAGTCACCGAGCCGGACACGCTTTATGAGCCAGCCGGGACTCTGTAGGCCGCCAAGCGTCAGCCCGTGTATATAAGGGGACGACCCGGTGGCGGCTTAGGGCAAGAAACAAGAGAACGAGAACCAAGCCGGCGGATTAGCCTCTTGGTGATCGAAACCCCAGCAATTCCAACACAACTAGACGTAGGCTTTTACCTTCATCGTAAGGTGCTGAACTAGTATAAAACCTCGCGTGTCCTTTGTCCCGATTAACCCCTTTAAGCTTCCTAGTTGCGATGGCCCTACGACTAAGTCCTTTTGCTAGGACATCTGCCGTGACAATTCCACGACAATTGGCGCCCACCGTGGGGCCAGCGCATGGTGGATTTGAGTTCTTGAAGGGCAGCTTCGAAGGGCTCAAGGGATACATTGTGGGACGGATGACCAAGAGTCGTCGCGGCAAGCTCTACATCGACGATGAAGGCTGGGCCCCGAGGCCGACTCAATAGAGTACAGGTACCGGGTCCCCTTCGGCGGGATTCATGTCTTCATCGGCCGGATCGGCGAATCAGGCCCTGAGCCGGACATCTGCACCAACATCATCGAGACGGCTCATCGTGCGAGACCCACCCAGGCTTGACCCGCCGTAAACCATGCTTTTGTGGGTTGCATCCATGGAGGTGAATACTCGGAAGGATCAGTGGATGGCGGTGAGGCGGCCATCTGTTTGGACGCTACGTCATCAACACGCGAGACGGACTCGTTGTATCAGCTGCAGGAAGGCATGCTTGGGGGCTGTTCCGATGGCAGCAGTATTCCGAACCCCTTGGAGCCGCCAAATCGAGCCGGAGTTTTCATGGCAGGCACCCAGCCCGGGCAGAACTCCACGGCTGCGGCAGCGACGACCACCGGGGGGTCAGGAGACCCCGCGCGCTCCCCGGCTCAGATACTAATGGACCTCATGGATAAGCTGACGACCCTGTTGACTGCCGTGGTGGAATCGGTGGATAAAGTTCAGCATGATGTGGAGGTGGCACGGGTGCGCGAAGAGATGGCACAGGCCAAGGAAAACTTAGCGGCTGAAGAGGTCAGGATGGCCGCGGAGCGGGCGGCTTTGGACGCTCGTGCTCAGCAGCTTCAAGCAGAAACTTTTCGGCTCTCGGTGGATCTGAACGCATCAAGCGAGGTCATGAGGAGAAGGCACCAGAAAACTCAATCATGTCTACCTCTGATGCTCGATCCGAGGAACCTTTTCCATACACCTGGGGCCGGTCCAAGTAACTCGCCGGTGGCAAATCGGATCACGACACCCGGAGCACCGGTTCAGCCGCGGGCCATGGAGCCGCCTCCCATGCATACCGCTCCACCTCGTTATGCACCAACCCTGCAGGGTTACTTCTCCAATCCTTTGGAAAACCTCATTTCTGCGTCGGCTCGTTTGGCGGCTCTCCTGATGGAAGGCGACTCTCCAATAGCAGTCGAGACACGAAGGGTGAGGGAGCTTCTTCAGACAGCTCTGACACAGCAGGATGCGTACTCTTACAGTTGAGACAAAATCCATTCAATCCCTCGCCCGAGCCGGAGCCCGAGCTATAGCAGGCATATGGACTCAGCTGAGATGTCAAGCAACGCTTAATGCCGCAACCAGCCGCGCAGGCTTGAGCCGGTGCAGGCGGGAGCCCTTAACTTAGCGGATCAGGAGAGGATTCGACAAGAGGCTGAGCAGGCGATTCAACTGGCAGCTGAGCAGGCGGCTCATCAGACTTTCCCGGCTTATCCAGCAACCTTTGTTGAGGGGGAGTAGCCACAAGGACCGGAGGCGTTCCTTGCTTGGTGTCGGCTATACGTAATGAACGCTTACCTAAGGACTTCAAGGGACCTCGTAAAGTGCCTAACTACACGGCCGATTTGCAGCCTGGGGCATGGATTGAGAGTTACGAGATGGCAATGGAGCTTTTGGAGGTCAGCGATGGCTAAGTACTTCACCATGATGTTGGATGGGACGGCTCGCACTTGGTTGAAAGGGTTGCCACCCAATTCCATCGGCTCATGGGTGGAGTTGAAGGCCCGGTTCATTCAAAACTTCAAGGACACATGTAAGCAACCTATGTCAATCGTGGACCTAACTAACTGTAAGCAAGAGGAAGGGGAGTCCACAACCCATTGGGTGCGCCGGGTCAAGGAGATAATACATTCATCTGATAAGATGGATGCTGGATCGGCAGTCTTAATGTTGGAGAAAAATTGCCGTTTTGAACCTCTGGAACAGAAGCTGGGGCGACTCAAGCGTGACTGCAATGACATGGGCCAATTGATGGCGGCTCTGGTTAAGTATGCTGATTCTGATAATACCAAGGATCCCTTGTCTAATGAGGAGAAAACAGGGAAGGGAAAGAAGAACAGCAACGGCAAGGGTCACCAGCATAACCCGACAAATCAAGGAGGTAATAAACGTAAGGCTGGCGAATTTGTGGCTAACACCAATACACAGGGTAACAATCAATGGCGCAAGGGTAGGCAACCCCCTCGGTCAGGCGGGTCAGGTCCCACCCTCAAGCAACTATTGAATGAACCTTGCCCAAGACACGGCACCCGAGAGAAGCCAGCAACCCATCTATGGAAGGACTGTACGATCATGAAGGCATTTAAAAATTCAGACGCGTTTGATGGAGGTCACGGGCCTGGCGGCGGTTCAGGCGGGGGCGGCTTTCATGGCCCGGGCGCCGGTTCAGGTGGAAGCGGTTTTCACGGTCAAGGCCATACAGGTAACCAGGGAAGTTACAATCAACAACCTGGCCAAGGCAATCAGCAGCAACAGCGGATATCAGAGCAACCCAAAACAATTGAATAGTGGGCAATACCATGTATTTACCACTTGTTTGTGCAAGAGGGACCAGAAACTTCATAAGAGGGATGCCAATGCTGTTGAGCCGGCGATATCATGTTATTTGAGGTGGTCTGAACAGCCTATTGTGTGGAGCAGAGAAGATCATCCTCCCCGGGTTGACAACCCGGGTCACTTAGCCTTGGTAGTGGCACCTCAGGTCGGTGGATATAAATTCACTAAAGTGCTTATGGATGGAGGTAGTAGCATCAACATCCTCTACTATGAGACATTCCGTTGGATGGGGTTGACTGATAAGAGTCTTAAGCAATCCGACACTGTTTTTCATGGTGTTGTACTTGGCAAATCGGCATACCCAGTTGGTAAGATTGAGCTGGAAGTAGCCTTTGGGGATGAATATGATTCCAGGGCGGAGAAGTTAACTTTTGAGGTGGTTAAGATCAAAAGCCCATATCATGCTCTGTTTGGATGGCCGGCTTATGCCAAGTTCATGGCTCGGCTGTGTTATGTATATCTACAGCTCAAGATGCCGGGTTATAAGGGCACCCTTACAGTGCATGGGAGCTAGAAAATAGCCCTGGAGTGTGAAGAAGGAGATGCTGCGTATGCTGAGTCTGTTTGTGCAACAGAGGAGTTAAAGTTTTATAAAGATAATGTTGACCCGGCAGACATGACGTCATTAAAGAAGCCAACAACGGAGCATGAGCCGGTGTTGAAATTCAAATCAGCTGATGACACCAAGATGGTTGAGTTTGTGCCCGGCGACTCATCCAAACAGTTCATCATCAGTGCCAACTTGGATCCAAAATAGGAAAGCGCGCTCATCGAGTTCATCTGTGAGAATCGGGACATCTTTGCATGGAAGCCTTCTGATATGCCGGGTGTCCCGAGAGAACTCACTGAGCACACTCTCAATATTGATCCGAAGTTTAAGCCGGTCAGACAGTTTCTCCGGTGGTTTAACGAGGAAAGGCGCAAGGCCATTGGAGAGGAGGTGGCCCGGCTCTTGGCAGCCGGGGTCATTGTGGAAGTTTTTCACCCAGAGTAGTTGGCCAACCCGGTGCTTGTACTCAAGAAGAATGGCACCTGGCGTATGTGTGTGGATTACACTGATTTAAACAAAGCTTGTCCAGCTGACCCTTTTGCCCTCCCTCGTATTGATCAGATCATTGATGCTACGGCGGGTTGCGCACATTTGAGTTTTCTGGATGCTTATTGAGGTTATCATCAGATCAAAATGGCAGTTAAGGACCAGGAGAAGACATCCTTCATTACTCCGTTTGGAGCCTTCTGCTATGTGTCTATGCCTTTTGGGCTTAAGAGTGCCCAGGCGACTTATCTACGGTGTATGCAGAATTGTCTTCACAATCAGATTGGGCGCAATGTTCATGCTTATGTAGATGATATCGTGGTGAAGTCCAGAAAAGAGGAAACCTTAGTAACAGATCTAAAGGAGGCCTTTGATAACCTCCGGGTCTACAAGATGATGCTTAACCCGGCTAAGTGTGTTTTTGGAGTTCCCGCTAGCAAACTCTTGGTTTTTTTGGTGTCTAATAGAGGTATTGAAGCTAACCCGGAGAAAATTAAGGCAATCACCTCCCTGGCCAAACCGGTATGCATCAATGACGTTCAACGGCTGGTGGGTCATGTCGCTGCTTTGAGCCAGTTCATAAGCCGGTTAGGGGAGAAGGCAATGCCTTTGTATCAGATGAGGAAAAAGACAGATGATTTCGTTTGGAGCGATGCTGCAAAATCTACTTTTGAGGATCTGAAGAAACAACTTGTTGAGCCGTCGGTTCTTGCTGCTTCGGTCGAGAAAGAGTCGTTATTGTTATATGTAGCCGCTAACTCCTGAGCTGTTAGTGTGGCGACTATGGTGGAACGCAAGGAGGCTGGCAAGGAACATCCGGTCCAATGGCCGGTTTACTACGTCAGTGAAGTGTTGATTGAGTCTAAACAAAGATATCCACATTGGCAGAAACTCGTATATGGGGTATTCATGGCGAGCCGGAAGCTCAAGCATTACTTTCAAGGTCACCCAATCACTATGGTTAGCTCTGCTCCGTTGGGAGACATCATTCAAAATAGAGAAGCCACTGGCGAGTCGTCAAGTGGGCCATTGAGCTTGGATCTCATGGGTTGAAGTATGTACCACGTACTACGATCAAATCTCAAGCGTTGGTTGACTTTATTAATGATTGGACAGAACTGCAGATGCCAGAAGAGAAACCAGATAACACGTATTGGACGATTCACTTTGATGGGTCCAAACAATTGGAAGGCTCGGGGGCTGGAGTTGTTTTAACTTCCCCTCGAGGTGACAAGTTTTGTTATATGCTGCGACTGATGTTTCCCTGTACTAACAACGCAGCAGAGTATGAAGCTTTGCTCCATGGTCTTCGAATGGCCAAAGAGATGAGCCTGAGCCGGGTCCGGTGTCTTGGCGATTCAGATCTGGTGGCTCAACAGGTGTCAGGCAAGTGGGATTCAAAGGACCCTCTCATGGCGGCTTATCGCCGTGAAGTCGATGCTGTTGCAGGACATTTTAAAGGTTATTAGGTGGAACACATTGACCGTAGGAAGAACGAAGCGGCGGATGCTCTAAGCCGGTTGGGGTCTCAGCGTAAGCCGGTGCCACCTAACACCTTTTTGGATGTTTTGCATAACCCATCTGTTAAGTTACCTACAGAGGAAGATTTGGCCGTTCCTGACCTGGAGGCACAGTTGGTGGCGGCTCTTCACGTCATCCCAGATTGGACAATAACATTCTTGGCTTACATGACCCGGGGCGAGTTACCAGAGGATGAGACCCTGGCCCGGCAGATAACCCGGTGGTCCAAGTCAATGACGATTTCTGACGGAGAGTTATACCATCGCAGCGTCTCTGGAGCATTTCAGCGGTGTGTTTATCCTGAAGAAGGCCAAGAGATACTTCGTGAAATCCATGAAGGGGATTGTGGTCATCACACCGGGTCAAAGTCTCTTGTGGCCAAAGCTTTTCGTCATGGTTTTTATTGGTTGACGGCTCACGCTGATGCAGAGGATCTGGTCAGTAGGTGTGATGGATGTCAAAAATTTGCATGGCGAGCACATGTACCGGCTCAGGAGTTGCAGATGATTCCAATCACCTAGCCGTTTGCGGTCTGGGGGCTTGACATGGTTGGACCTTTCAAAAGGTCCAAGGATAAAAAGACACATCTTTTAGTAGCAGTTGACAAATTCACAAAGTGGGTTGAGGCGGAGCCAGTTAGTAAGTGTGACGCAGCCACAACGGTTCAGTTCATGAAAAAGGTGATCTTTCGTTTTGGTTTTCCACACAGCATTATCACTGACAATGGTACTAATTTATCCCAAGGGGCTATGGAGGAGTTCTGTCAACGTGAGCATATCTGGCTTGATGTTTCTTCTGTAGCTCACCCTCAATCCAATGGGCAGGCTGAGAGAGCAAATCAGGAAATCTTAAAAGGTCTCAAACCCCGGCTCATGGTTCCCTTACAACGGACGCCGGGTTGTTGGGTAGAGGAGTTACCCTCGGTGCTGTGGAGTATTAACACCACCCCTAACAGATCTATGGGTTATACACCCTTCTTCATGGTTTATGGAGCGGAAGCAGTGCTGCCTAGTGACATCCGTCATGACTCGCCTCGTGTGGCGGCTTATGTTGAAGCTAATAACGAACAAGCCAGACAGGATGCACTTGACTTATTATATGAGGAAAGAGACTTAGCAGCAGCTCGATCAGCAATTTATCAACAGGACCTGCGCCGCTATCACAGCCGCCGGGTTAAGTCTAGGACTTTTCAAGAAGGTGACCTGGTGCTCCGGCTCATCTAGGATCTGTCAGATGCACACAAGCTATCCCCGCCTTGGGAAGGACCCTTTGTGGTCAGCAAAAACTTAAACAACAGGTCATATTACCTCATTGACGTTCGAGAGCACAAAGACTCACGTAAGTCGGAGGAAGAGACCCGCCGGCCGTGGAACATTGCGCAACTTCGGCCATACTACACCTGAGCCACCGGCTCTCACCATGTACATACTTTGACATTGTATATATCATGATAAGTAATAAAGCAGGACCTCTGTCCTTTTCCTTTTCAAAGATTTTAAATCTTTACTCTTTTTTACTATTTAAAATGACTATTATGGAGCTGATCATATCTGAATCAAGTCTAACCTTTTTGGTCCGGCTTATGATCGTATTCGAATCTAGCTGAAAATCTCAAGGTCACTTGGGGGCTTCCTGTTCAAACATAGGTCGTATTCAAACCAAAGAGAACATAGCTGCCGTAACCTTCTTGATCGGCTCAAAGCCAAACTCACTAGGGGCTTCTTGATCGTATCCGAATCATAGCTTAACCCCTCTTGGGTCCGACTTGGATCGTCTTCGAATCAGGGTCGTTAAAAACCTCTCAAGGTCATTTGGGGGCTTCCTGTTCAAACATAGGTCGTATTCGAACCAAAGAGAACATAGCTGTCGGTACCCTTTTGATCAGCGCAACGCCAAAGCCACTGGGGGCTATTTGATCGTATTCGAATCTTAGCTTAACCCCTTTGGTCTGGTTTACTGATCGTATTCGAATCAGAAACCCCCAACCTTTCATTACAAGGTTATTTATATTGTTTACCACTTGGTGTTTGTTTTATTGGTCTTTTATTGTCTCAATTTTAAACAATCGGCATTGTCTTTTCGCCGGCTTGACTATTTGACAATAAGACGCCAAGGCATAAGAATCATCAGGTATTTAGAAGCATTGACTTCTCAAAAAAGGACTGGATCGTCAGCCTCACCACCTGGGTCACATAAACCGGTGGTCCAGAGGTCGAAGATACATGTATGACTGTTGTTTATGAACAGTTTCTTTATGTGTTACTCCAAGGTTATTTCAAACCTGTTTTATCTTTACGTTTAGTTCTGCTTATCTACTATGATAAAACTTTTGGTCATAAACCGGGTCTTCTGACCCGTTCGGTGTTAAACCGCCAAGCAAGTATTTCCTTTTTGTTACAGGAACAGAGTGGAAATATTACAAGGATAACCATGACTGTGATGCACATATTGAAATAAGGAAGCACAGAGTCACACACGGCGTTTTATGCACGATGGCATAGGCAAAATATACAGTGTTTCAAAGCTAATTCTATTACAAGGCTTCTTAAAGCCCACAAGGATGTTTCTCACTCTTCCCTCGCCGGTTCACCTCCTTCTATCAATTGAAAGCTGGGATTGGACCAATCAAAGCTGTTCACAACAACAAACTATGATTCATCGTCAATCAATCCAGCCAGATCAACCTCGGGAGCGAAAGTGTGTTGACGAACTGGCAGGATAAGGTCTGTTACTTTGTAGGAAGGAGTCGCCATCTTCTTATTTTCCAAATCAAAACCCGGCTGGTATTTATCGATATTTGTTTCATCTCCGAGAATGGTGGCCTGAGGTTGCACCTCCCTCACGCAAGCAACTAAGTCATCCTGTTCAAACAGAGACCCGTCTTCTTTCACCGTGGGGTACCCTCTGGCTACATCTGTCGGGTCTAGATCTGGCACCCTAGCCTTGGACTGGCTTAGGGCAGTCAAAGCTCCGGCTCTGGCATAGGATCGCTTGACTTCTTGGAACCTGGCAGGTAAGATTGACAGCTTTTTCAAGACATCACTGAGCCGGTTGGGTCCTTGATTGGCAGGAGAGATAGCGGCAAGTGCCCGTTGTGCGCCAATGTACAACTGCTCCACTAAGGTATAGACCTCCTTCAATTTAGTCACGTTGTCTTGGCTCAGATTCTTGCTTCACGGGCCAACACATATTTTGTACACAAAGGGTCAGCTAGCGGTTTATATTCCGGGTCAGCAGAAGGTACAAAAGATCAGTACAGATGACGTACCAAAGATGGCAGAAACCATCTGCGACACCCGGTCTTTTAATCCGGTCAGCTCCGTAGTAACCTCTTCAAGAGCTGCTTCAGCTTTTTTCGGCGCATTGTGTCAGCAGCGTTTTCTCTTCAACCTAGGTTTTCTTCTTGGCGGTCAAGTTGGTTCTCAGTGTCTCCGTCTCAGCAAGACTTAATTGCAGTTTGGAGTCAGCAGACTTGATTTCTGCCTCCTGATCCACCAGCCGGGTCTTCGCATCAGTTAATTGCGAGCTTAGTTCAGATAAGGCATTCTACAAAACATACATAGGTGTGTCAAGGTTTCCATTAAAGTCCAACAGTCAAGATTCAAGTCTCAAGTACTTTGCACTGCAAAACCACTTGATACTTGGGGGCTAATGTATGCCAAAACAATTTTTTATGACTCTACTATACTTCAAGTCACAAGTACTTTACAAAGTAACAACACTTGGCACTTGGGGTCTAATGTATGATATTCAACAAGTATCTTAAAGTAAGCCAGATTACAATATTTGTTGAGTTCGGCACAAGACAGTTATGAAATTCAAAGTACCGGTTCATTTATGGTCAAGTGAACCGGCCCTTGGGGACTACCGGTGAAGTTTATTCTATTTTATTGGACTCTAGAAATATCTAAAGGTAAAGCTTTAGCCTATATCATAAGTCTACAGATCATTCAAGGTTTTATCATAATCTGAAGACTTGGGGGCTGGCAGAATATAAGTAAGCCGAAAGAGCATACCTCATACTTCAGCTGCAACTGCTTGACCATTTCGATTTCTGAGTCATGGCTGGAGTGCACATGGCTCAGATATCCAGACAATATGTCGTTGGCGTTCAGATGGCCATAATGAGAAATGTCAAAACACACTTTTTGTCTCTCCAAAGCCTCTTGTTTAGCCATGTGACGAACCAACAAGGTGGGATTCCCCGGCTCAACAAAGCGGCTTCCAGTGATCAGAACATCCTGGGCAGACAGCGATGGCGGGTTGGCTGAGCTGGATGGTCCGGTAGCAGAAGGATTAACGATGGCAGCGTCAGTTGATGGCTCAGGAGGATCTGATTGAGTATTGACAGCCGGGTTTTCTGGTGCTTCCGTCTGAGGGGGAGAAGGTGGCATGGCTGGTTCAGGTGCAAGAACTGGCGGGTCTTCCGCCGGCCTAGTCACCTTGGTCTTCTTGGACTTGGTTTGGCCACTAAGAAAGATATTATGAAACAGTCAGTATAAAAAAACAGTTTGAAAGACACAGAGGAAAGATGATTTCTTCCTTACCTAGGGGCGGTCTTAAAGGCTGGGAATTGAGTTTGAGATGAGTTGCCAGAAGAGCGGGACACCTCCTGCAAAGATAAAATAAAGTTAATAATACAAGGGATAAGATCCATTAATGGAAAGTAAAAAGCGAAGGAATAAACCTCATTCTGGCGCTTTTGAGGAGTTTGTTGAAGAACAGCAGGTGGTTCATCGACGTTCCGGGCCTGACGGCGGCTCTCATGTTGCTGCTTTTTCAAAAGAAAATGAGGGTCCAGATAAGCCAAAGGGTGTGAAAACCTTACTTTCCGGGTTACGACTCGAAGTTTCTGTCTTGGCAAATGGGCTGAGTCGGAGGAAATAGTTACCTCTTCTTCCATGGCCTGACTGGCCCCCGTGTCGTCCTGGCAATGATCAGTGTTAATAAGACTGTTAAAAAGCTAGCCAAGGGAGTCAAGGGCTACCTCCGACTCAGAAGTATCATCATCAAGCTTCAACAGATCTTCAGCAGTGCTTTTCTTCTTCTTCTTAGATCTCCGAGTCGTCTTCTTGGCGGTTATGGCGGCGGCTCTGGCTTTCTTGGCGGCTTCGTGATCGTACTTGGCTTTCCAGAAATCAGATTTGGCCTATAAACAAACAAGAAAGATGAAAGGTCATGCAAGTATTTAAAACAATTGAGGGAACTACAAAGAGGAAGAGAGCAGAGGTTTTTTACCTCTGGCACCGGGTTAAGCTTGCAGAAAGGGTTTAACCCGACTTTACTGCAGTCTTCGTATTTACCGTTCACCAGAAGAGTTGACATTATATCTTCTTTCGTTAATTGAACAGAGCTGTGACTAAGAGAGTCATCTGGGCCTCCACCATATTCGTACATCAGTTTGGATCGGCGGCTTAGAGGGATGACCCGCCACGCAACCCAGCAACGGGTTAAGTCAACTCCGGTTAAGCCGTTCCCCAATAAAGCGTTAATCCTTTTAATGGATGGTATCAACTTCTTGAGTTCGGTGGCAGTGAGCTTGTCAGGGAGTGCAAATTTGGAGTCAAGACGCTCTGCGCGATAACCCGACAGTGGATGCTCATTTGCTGGTGAAGTGTCTTGGCAATAGAACCAAGTCTGATTCCAGTCCTTGGGATGACTCAGCAAGACTATTAGGGGGAAGACGGCGCCTTGTCGATGCTGAATTGAGATACCTCCAAGTTCCAGGCTAGGGCCATTTGTGCACTCATTCTGGCGGTTCAGATAAAAATACTCTCTAAAGAGTTCCACAATCGGTTCTTCTTGAAGGTACACCTCGCAGAGAACTTGGAAGTTGCAGATATTGGATATGGAATTAGGCCCGATGTCTTGAGAGTGGAGTTTGAAAAAATGGAGGACATCTCTGAAGAACTTTGAGCCGGGTGGGGAAAAGCCACGGTTCATGTGATCAGAGAAGACGATAACTTCACCATCTTTTAGATTGGGCCATTCCTCCTCCGGGTCAGGCGCACGGTAGGACATAACATTCTTCCTTGGCAAAAAAATCTATGGTAAAGAATTCCTTCAGATTGTCCTAAGTGACTGTTGAGG
The DNA here is from genome assembly GCF_056163025.1 of Triticum urartu. Classification (NCBI taxonomy): domain Eukaryota; kingdom Viridiplantae; phylum Streptophyta; class Magnoliopsida; order Poales; family Poaceae; genus Triticum; species Triticum urartu. The sequence goes on from NC_141875.1 coordinate 566,196,159, forward strand.
GAACCCAGTTGCAGACAGTTGGTGCTTTGGACGGCATGATGTTCAAAAGACGAACTGAAAAGAAAGCAACATGCTGGCTTAATTCAATGACAATGGTGAAAGTAAATGATGATGATAAAGGGGAGTAATGGCAGCTTAAGTAAGGGCTAATGTCATATAAGGAAAAGTAAGCCGGCACAATAAGCCGCCATGACTACAGATATTTGAGAAAGCAAGTTCAGCTAAGTGTTGAGACAAACAAGTTTACAAAATTGCTTGATATTATTCCAGATCAAATGGCTATTCAAAATGGAAAAAAATTCTAGACCTAAAAGTTTAGCGCAGATGATTTTGTAAGTCCTAGTGAGGCCTTTATATTGGGAAAAGGGATCTACTAGTGTCAAGAGCAAGCACAAAACAACTACTGCACAAGCATGTATCTCTTTTTGGATCAAGAAGAGGCTGCATGGAAGAACTACGGAGAAGCTGCGATGAACTACGAAGAACATGCAGAAACCTAGAAAGCCCTAATGTAGATCTAAGGGGCAAGAAGGGAAACGCTTATAGCCACAGATCTTCCACGAAAGGTCGCCGCCATTTTTCTTGACTGATTCCGGTCGATGCAGCGGCCGAGGTCGACGGAGGTGAGAGGCTCTCTGGAGGCGGTGGAGCTCGAGCAGCAGCGGAGATTGCGAGAGAAGGAAGACGAAGGAGAGAGAAGAATGACGAAGACCGGGGCGTGCCTATTTATAAGGGAGTAAGCGAACAGGCGGGAGCAAAAATCGAGGAGACCCGAATAATGATTATCCAACTAAACAGACGCCTCGATTCTCGGAAGGCATTAAAGAATAAAGATCCATTGAGAGATGACGTCACAACGGTTTTTTGTGTTTTCAGGAAATGACGTCATGGCGAGTTATAAAAATTTCTGCGAAGAAAGGAAGATGGATTTTTTCTAAGTATAGAAGATTGACAAAGAACAAAGTTCAAAGTCAACCTAGGGCCTAATATTGGGGATATAGCTATCAGTTATGACCCGCCCAGGAGGGGCCGGGTCAGTCCCAATGACGGGTCACAAAGGAAGCCCAATAAACATTCAAGGTGATAGTTTATTAAGGCCCATAGAAGGCCTAAGCCCAGAGGCGGCTTAAGGCCCAATATTGTAAACCGCCGTATGTAAAGAAAGACTTGTAAGGAAAGGCATGTAAAAGAAGTCACCGAGACGGACATGCTTTATGAGCTGGCCGAGACTCCGTAGGCCGCCAGGCGTCAGCCCGTGTATATAAGGGGACGACCAAGTGGCGGCTTAGGGCAAGATACAAGAGAACGAGAACCAAGCCGGCGGATTAGCCTCTTGGTGATCGAAACCCCAGCAATTCCAACACAACTAGACGTAGGCTTTTACCTTCATCATAAGGGGCCGAACTAGTATAAAACCTCTCGTGTCCTTTGTCCCAATTAACCCCTTTAAGCTTCCTAGTTGCGATGGCCCTACGACTAAGTCCTTTTGCTAGGACATCTCCCGTGACAATTCCACGACACAAACAATGGTGAAGTGTCATGTAGTCGACATTCACATGACACCACTAGAGGAAAGACAACATACATCTCATCAAAATATCGAACGAATACCAAATTCACATGACTACTCATAGCAAGACTTCTCCCATGTCCTCAGGAACAAACGTAACTACTCACAAATCATATTCATGTTCATAATCAGAGGGGTATTAATATGCGTAAAGGATCTGAACATACGATCTTTCACCGAATAAACCAACTATCATCAACTACAAAGAGTAATCAACACTACTAGCAACCCACATGTACCAATCTGAGGTTTTGAGACAAAGATTGGATAGAAGAGATGAACTAGGGTTTCAGATGAGATGGTGCTGCTGAAGATGTTGATGGAGATTGACCCCCTGCTGATGAGAGGATCGATGGTGATGACGATGGTGATGATTTCCCCCTCCCGGAGGGAAGTTTCCCCGGTAGAACAGCTCCGTCGGAGCCCTAGATTGGTTCCGCCTTGTGGCGGCGGAGTTTTGTCTCGTAAGCTTGCTTCTGATTTTTTCAGGACGAAAGACTCCATATAGCCAAATATGGGCATCAGAGGGCTGCCAGGGGGCCCACGAGGCAGGGGGTAGGGTGCGCCCCCACCCTCGTGGATGGTGGGTGGCCCCCCTCTTGTACTTCTTTCGCCCAATATTTTTTATATATTCTGAAACGTGCTCCTGTGAAATTTCAGGACTTTTGGATATGTGCAGAATAGGTCTCTAATATTTGCTCCTCTTCTAGTGCAGAATTCTAGCTGCCGGCATTCTCCCTCTTCATGTAAACCTTGTAAAATAAGATAGAATAAGCATAAGTATTGTGATATAAGGTGTAGTAACAGCCCATAATGCAATAAATATCAATATAAAAGCATGATGCAAAATGGACGCATCAACATGATGTAGAGGGATAAACTCAAGCAATATGATATAAATCCCATCTTTTTATCCTCGATGGCAACAATACAATACATGCCTTGCTGCCCCTGCTGTCACTGGGGAAGGACACCGCAAGATTGAACCCAAAGCTAAGCATTTCTCCCATTGCAAGAAAGATCAATCTAGTAGGCCAAACCAAACTGATAATATGAAGAGACTTGCAAAGATATTTAAATCATGCATCCAAGAATTCAGAGAAGAATCAAATATTGTTCATAGATAATCTTGATCATAAACCCACAATTCATCGGATCTCGACAAACACACCGCAAAAAGAATTACATTGAATAGATCTCCAAGAGAATCGAGGAGAACTTTGTATTGAGATCCAAAGAGAGATAAGAAGCCATCTAGCTAATAACTATGGACCCGAAGGTCTATGGTAAACTACTCACACATCATCGGAGAGGCTATGGTGTTGATGTAGAAGCCCTCCGTGATCGATTCCCCCTCCGGCGGAGCTCCAGAAAAGGACCCGAGATGGGATCTCTTGGGTACAGAAGGTTGCGGCGGTGGAAATAGGGTTTCATGGTGCTCTTGAATGTTTTCGGCGTATATGGGTATATATAGGAGGAAGAAATATGTCGGTGGAGCTGCGAGGGGCCCACGAGGGTGGGGGTGCTCCTGCCCCCCTGGGCGCGCCCCCCTGCCTCGTGGCCTCCTTGCTTCTTTCTTGACGGCCACTCCAAGTCTCCTGGATCACGTTTGTTCCAAAAATAACTCTCCCGAAGGTTTCATTCCGTTTGGATTCCGTTTGATATTCCTTTTCTACGAAACACTGAAATAGGCAAAGAAACAACAATTTGCACTGGGCCTTTGGTTAGTAGGTTAGTCCCAAAAATAATATAAAAGTGTAAATTAAAGCCCATTAAACATCCAAAATAGATAATATAATAGCATGGAACAATAAAAAATTATAGATACGTTGGAGACGTATCAAGCATCCCCAAGCTTAATTCTTGCTCGTCCTCGAGTAGGTAAATGATAAAAACAGAATTTTCGATATGGAATGCTACCTAGCATAATTCTCAATGTAATTTTCTTTATTGTGGCATGAATGTTCACATCCGAAAGATTCAAGACAAAAGTTTAATATTGACATAAAAATAATAATACTTCAAGCATACTAATAAAGCAATCATGTCTTCTCAAAATAACATGGCCAAAGAAAGTTATCCCTACAAAATTATATAGTCTGGCTATGCTCTATCTTCACCACACAAAGTATTTAAATCATGCACAGCCCCGATGACAAGCCAAGCAATTGTTTCATACTTTTGATGTTCTCAAACTTTTTCAATCTTCACGCAATATATGAGCGTGAGCCATGGACATAGCACTGTATGTGGAATAGAATGGTGGTGTGGAGAAGACAAAAGGGAGAAGATAGTCTCACATCAACTAGGCATATCAATGGGCTATGGAGATGCCCATCAATAGATATCAATGTGCGTGAGTAGGGATTGCCATGCAATGGATGCACTAGAGCTATAAGTATATGAAAGCTCAAAAAGAAACTAAGTGGGTGTGCATCCAACTTGCTTGCTCACGAAGACCTAGGGAAATTTGAGGAAGCCCATCATTGGAATATACAATCCAAGTTCTATAATGTAAAATTGCCACTAGTATATGAAAGTCACAACATAGGAGACTCTCTATCATGAAGATCATGGTGCTACTTTGAAGTACAAGTGTGTTAAAAGGATAGTAGCATTGTCCCTTCTCTCTTTTTCTTTCATTTCTTTTTTTTGGGCCTTCTTTTTTATGGACTTTATCCTATTTTTTCGTCCGGAGTCTCATCCCGACTTGTGGGGGGATCATAGTCTCCATCATCCTTTCCTCACATGGGACAATGCTCTAATAATAATGATCATCACACTTTTATTTACTTACAACTCAAAAATTACAACTCAATACTAGAACAAAATATGACTCTATGTGAATGCCTGCAGCGGTGTACCGAGATGTGCAATGAATCAAGAGTGACATGTATGAAAGAATTATGAACGGTGCTTTGCCACAAATACAAATGTCAACTACATGATCATGCAAAGCAATATGACAATGATGAAGCGTGTCATAATAAACGGAACGGTGGTAAGTTGCATGGCAATATATCTCGGAATGGCTATGGAAATGCCATAATAGGTAGGTATGGTGGCTTTTTGAGGAAAGTATATGGTGGGTTTATGGTACCGGCGAAAGTTGTGCGGTACTAGAGAGGATAGCAATGGTGGAAGGGTGAGAGTGCGTATAATCCATGGACTCAACATTAGTCATAAATAACTCACATACTTATTGCAAAAATCTATTAGTTATCGAAACAAAGTACTATGCGCATGCTCCTAGGGGGATAGATTGGTAGGAAAAGACCATCGCTCGTCCCCGACCTCCACTCATAAGGAAGACAGTCAATAAATAAATCATGCTCCGACTTCATCACATAACGGTTCACCATACGTGGATGCTACGGGAATCGCAAAATTTAACACAAGTATTTCTCAAATTCACAACCACTCAACTAGCATGACTCTAATATCACCATCTTCATATCTCAAAACAATCATCAAGTATCAAACTTCTCATAGTATTCAATGCACTTTTTATGATAGTTTTTATTATACTCATCCTGGATGCCTATCATATTAGGACTAATTTTATAACCAAGCAAATTATCATGCTGTTCTAACGGACTCTAAAAATAATATAGGTGAAGCATGAGAGATCAATAATTTCTATAAAATAAAACCACCACCGTGCTCTAAAAAGATATAAGTGAAGCACTAGAGCAAAATTATCTAGCTCAAAAGATGTAAGAGAAGCACATAGAGTATTCTAATAAGTTCCAATTCATGTGTGTCTCTCCGAAAAGGTGTGTAAAGCAAGGATGATTGTGGTAAACTAAAAATCAAAGACTCAAATCATACAAGACGCTCCAAGCAAAACACATATCATGTGGTGAATAAAAATATAGCCTGAAGTAAAGTTACCGATAGACGAAGACAAAAGAGGGGATGCCTTCCGGGGCATCCCCAAGCTTAGGATTTTGGTTGTACTTGAATTTTACCTTGGGGTTCCATGGGCATCCACAAGCTTAGGCTCTTGCCACTCCTTATTCCAAAATCCATCAAATCTTTACCCAAAACTTGAAAACTTCACAACACAAAACTTCAACAGAAAATCTCATTAGCTCCGTTAGTATAAGAAAACAAACGACCACTTCAAGGTAATGTAATGAACTCATTCTTTATTTATATTGGTGTTAAAGCTACTATATTCCAACTTACCCATGGTTCATACCCCCTGATACTAGCCGTAGATTCATCAAAATAAGCAAACAACACACGAAAAACAGAATCTATCAAAAACAGAACAGTCTGTAGTAATTTGTAGGTTTCGAATACTTATGTAACCCCAAAAATTCGGAAATAAATTGGTGGACGTGAGTAATTTGTCTATTAATCATCTGCAAAAAGAATCAACCTAATCTCACTCTTCAGTAAAAAATGGCAGCAAATCTCGTGAGCGCTAAAGTTTCTGTTTTTTACAGCAAGATTGCAAAGACTTCCCCCAAGTCTTCCCAAAGGTTCTAATTGGCACAAACACTAATTAAAAACAAAAAACCAAATCTAAACAGAAGCCAGGTGAATTACTTATTACTAAATATAAACAAAAAACAAGAAACAAAAATAAAATTGGGTTTCCTCCCAACAAGCGCTATCGTTTAACGCCCCTAGCTAGGCATAAAAACAAGAATAGATCGAGGTATTGTCATCTTTGGTATGCAATCCATAGGTGGCTCTTATAATACATTCATAAGGTAATTTAATTTTCTTTCTTGGAAAGTGTTCCATGCCTTTCCTTAACGGAAATTGGAATCTAATATTCCCTTCTTTCATATCAATAATTGAACCAATCGTTCTAAGGAAAGGTCTACCAAGAATAATAGAAAATGTAGGATTGCAATCTATGTCAAGAACAATGAAATCTATGGGCAAGTAATTCCTATTTGCAACAATAAGAACATCATTAATCCTTCCCATAGGTTTCTTAATGGTGGAATCCACAAGATGCAAGTTTAAAGAACAATCATCAAATTCACGGAAACCTAACACATCACACAAAGTTTTTGGAATCGTGGAAACACTAGCACCCAAATCACATAAAGCAAAGTATTCATGATCTTTAATCTTAATTTTAATAGTAGGTTCCCACTCATCATAAAGTTTTCTAGGGATAGAAACTTCTAATTCAAGCTTTTCTTCATAAGATTGCATTAACGCATCAACGATATGTTTGGTGAAAGCTTTATTTTGACTATAAGAGGAGAATTTAGCACGTATTGCAACAAGGAAATACAATCTATCAAAGAGCAATTATCATAATTAAATTCCTTGAAATCCAAAATAGTGGGTTCATTACTATGTAAAGTTTTGACCTCTTGAATCCCACTTTTACCAATTTTTGCATCAGGATCTAAAAACTCTGAATCATTGGGACACCTTTTAACTAAAGTTGACTCATCTCCAGTTCCATAATTATCAAGATTCATATTGCAAAACAAAGATTTAATAGGAGACACATCAATCACTTTTATATCTTCATCATTATTATCATGAAAACTAGGAGAACACACTTTTACAAAGCAATCTTTTTTAGCACGCATCCTAGCGGTTCTTTCTTTGCACTCATCAATGGAAATTCTCATGGCTTTGAGAGACTCATTGATATCATGCTTAGGTGGAATAGATCTAAGTTTCAAAGAATCAACATCAAGAGAAATTCTATCCATGTTCCTAACCAACTCATCAATCTTAGACAATTTTTCTTCGATCAAAGCATTGAAACTCTTTCGCGAACTAATAAATTCTTTAATACTAGATTCAAAATCAGAGGGCATCTTATTATAATTTCCATAAGAATTCTTGTAGGAATTACCATAATTATTAGAGGAATTACTAGGATATGACCTAGGATTAAAGTTTCCTCTATACGCGCTGTTACCAAAATTGTTCCTACCAACAAAATTCACATCCATAGATTCAATATTATTCTCAATAAAAGTAGACAAAGGAATATAATTAGGATCAACAGGAGCACTCTTATTAGTAAACAACTTCATAAGTTCATCCATCTTTCCACTCAAAATATTAATTTCTTCTATCGCATGAACCTTTTTACTAGTAGATCTTTTGGTGTGACATTGACAATAACTAACCATAATATTATCTAGGAGTTTGGTAGCTTCTCCTAAAGTCATTTCCATAAAAGTGCCTCCCGCGGCCGAATCTAAAAGATTTCTAGAAGCAAAATTCAATCCGACATAGAAATTTTGTATAATCATCCATAAATTCAAACCATGAGTAGGGTAATTACGAATCATTAATTTCATCCTCTCCCAAGATTGTGCAACATGCTCATGATCTAGTTGCTTAAAATTTATAATATCGTTTCTAAGAGAGATGATCTTAGTGGGAGGAAAATACTTAGAGATAAAAGCATCTTTGCACTTATTCCAAGAATCAATACTATTTTTAGGCAAAGAAGAAAACCAAGTTTTAGCACGATCTCTAAGCGAAAATGGAAGTAGCTTCAATTTAACAATATCATTATCCACGTCCTTTTTCTTTTGCATGTCACACAAATCAACAAAGTTGTTTAGACGGGTAGCGGCATCTTCACTAGGAAGGCCAGCAAATTGATCTTTCATGACAAGATTCAATAGGGCAGTATTAATTTCACAAGATTCAGCATCGGTAAGAGGAGCAATCGGAGTGCTAATAAAATCATTATTGTTGGTATTGGAAAAGTCACACAACTTAGTATTATCTTGAGCCATCGTGACAAACAATCCAACACACAAGCAAGCAAGAGGCAAGCAAAAAGAGGCGAACCAAAAAGAGGCGAGCGGAAAAGAGGGTGAATAAAACGGCAAGGGTGAAGTGGGGGAGAGGAAAACGAGAGGCAAATGGCAAATAATGTAATGCGAGGGATAAGACTTTGTGATGGGTACTTGGTATGTCTTGACTTGATGCAACCTCCCCGGCAACGGTGTCAGAAATCCTTCTTGCTACCTCTTGAGCATGCGTTGGTTTTCCCTTGAAGAGAAAAGGGTGATGCGGCACAATAGCATAAGTATTTCCCTCAGTTTTTGAGAACCAAGGTATCAATCCAGTAGGAGGTAACACACAAGTCACCTAGTACCTGCACAAACAAACAAGAACCTCGCAACCAATGTGATAAAGGGGTTGTCAATCCCTTCATGGTCACTTACGAAAGTGAGATCTGATAGAGATAATAAGATAAATATTTTTGGTATTTTTATGATATAGAATGGAAAATAAACGATAATAGAAATAGCAAATTGATATGGAAATAATATGATGGAAGATAGACCCGGGGGCCATAGGTTTCACTAGTGGCTTGATGAACCACAAGTATAGGGGATCTATCGTAGTCCTTTCGATAAGTAAGAGTGTCGAACCCAACGAGGAGCAGAAGGAAATGATAAGCGGTTTTTAGCAAGGTATTCTCTGCAAGCACTTAAATTATCGGTAACAGATAGTTTTCTGATAAGGTAATTGGTAACGAGTAGCAGGTAATAAAAGTAAATAAGGTGCATCAAGATGGCCCAATCCTTTTTGTAGCAAAGGACAAGCCTGGACAAACTCTTATATGAAGGAAAGCGCTCCCGAGGACACATGGGAATTATCATCAAGCTAGTTTTCATCACGTTGATATGATTCGCGTTTGGTACTTTGATAATTTGATATGTGGGTGGACCGGTGCTTGGGTGTTGTCCTTACTTGGACAAGCATCCCACTTATGATTAACCCCGATTGCAAGCATCTGCAACTACAACAGAAGTATTAAGATAAACCTAACCATAGCATGAAACATATGGATCCAAATCAGCCCCTTATGAAGCAACGCATAAACTGGGGTTTAAGCTTCTGTCACTCTAGCAACCCATCATCTACTTATTACTTCCCAATGCCTCCCTCTAGGCCCAAACAATGGTGAAGTGTCATGTAGTCGACATTGACATGACACCACTAGAGGGATAACAACATACATCTCATCAAAATATCGAACGAATACAAAATTCACATGACTACTAATAGCAAGACTTCTCCCATGTCCTCAGGAACGAACGTAACTACTCACAAAGCATATTCTTGTTCATAATCAGAGGGGTATTAATATGCATAATGGATCTGAACATATGATCTTCCACCAAGTAAACCAACTAGCATCAACTACAAGGAGTAATCAACACTACTAGCAACCCACAGGTACCAATCTGAGGTTTGGATACAAAGATTGGATACAAGAGATGAACTAGGGTTTGTGATGAGATGGTCCTGGTGAAGATGTTGATGGAGATTGACCCCCTCCCGATGAGAGGATCGTTGGTGATGACAATGGTGATGATCCCCCCCCCGAAGGGAAGTTTCCCCGGCAGAACAGCTCTGCCGGAGCCCTAGATTGGTTCCGCCAAGGTTCCACCTCGTGGTGGCGGAGTCTTGTCCCGAAAGCTTGCTTATGATTTTTTCCTCGACGAAAGACTCCATATAGTAGAAGATGGGCATCGGAGGCCCACTAGGTGGCCCATGAGGCAGGGGGGCGCGCCCAGGGGGTAGGGCGCGCCCCCACCCTCGTGGCTGGTGGGTGGCCCCCCTCTGGTACTTCTTGCGCTCAGTATTTTTTATATATTCTGGAAATAACTTCCGTGAAGTTTCAGGACTTTTGGAGCTGTGCAGAATAGGTCTCTAATATTTGCTCCTTTTCCAGCCCAGAATTCTAGTTGCCGGCATTCTCCCTCTTTATGTAAACCTTGTAAAATAAGAGAGAATAGGCATAAGTATTGTGACATAATGTGTAATAACAACCCATAATGCGATAAATATCAATATAAAATCATGACGCAAAATGGACGTATCAACTCCCCCAAGCTTAGACCTCGCTTGTCCTCAAGCGAAAGCCGAAATCGAAAAATATGTCCACATGTTTAGAGATAGAGGTGTCGATAAAAATAAAATACGGACATGAGGGCATCATGATCATTCTTAGAACAGCAACATATCTATCCCTAATAATAAAGCACGGATTGACTCCGTGGGTTCACCGTCACAATACGCTTCTTCACGAGAATTTACGCTTTCATATCCATTAATTTATTCTATTAAGTGAAAGAAAAAAACGATTCGACGGAAGCTCTCTCTCACACGAGAACCAGAGACGCCCGGCGCTAGGGTTCCCTCCGCCGCCGCGCCCCATCCCTCCGCTCCCAGCAACCCTCGCTACTCTCTCCCATCCCCTTGCAGTCGCCGTCGTAGTGCCCCGCCATTGGTCATGGCGGAGACAGCTTCTGTCGCGCCGCTGGATCAACGGTGGCGGCTGGAGCTTGTCAAATGGCGCCGCTGGAGGTCAACGCGGCAGCTCGAGTGGCTGGGGGTGGCGCGGCTGCTCGATGTAGAGCGGCGGGGGCGGCTGGATCGGCGGTGGCAGCTGGAGCTTGCAGAACGGCGGCGGCGGAGGCTGGAGCTTGTAGATTGGCGGGCCAACCTGAGCAACAGCTCCAAGGAGGACGCCACCAGGTGTCTGGTATGGCTGGGGGACCTCGTCGACGCCAAGAAGTTGGGAGGCAGTGCTGCTGGCAGCGACACGCTGCTCCTCCCTGTCGTTGGCATGGCTACTGCAGGTACCACACAAATTAACCTTCCCCATAGTAATATTCGATCATTGTGACTTTGCTGGAATTTGTACCACAAACATTGTCTGATAACATCAATCTGAATCTCTCAAGATAGGAAGAAAGAGAAAACATGATGAAAATTTGTTGCCGGTTTTAGCAGGCATGCTGGTGCTCACATGCTTATCCATTGTGATATGGGTTTGCAGGTCCAAAGACACAGTGTACTATGCTCATGCATATGTGACATAAACCAATTCTGCATTATGCTGCTCAATGCTCGCAAATACTGCAAAATTACTAGGCCTAGGAGATTTGAGCACTTGTGAAGGTTTTGGGACATGAAGCCCCATTGAAGGTTTTGAATTTTCAAAGCTTCAAAGATGTTGCAGCTGTGACAAACAATTTTCACCCATCATATATGATCGGACAAGGTGGTTTTGGCAACGTCCAATGTCGCCGCTGTGGAGTTCACTAGAAGAAGAACATCAGTCGAGCATTCCAATGTCGCCTCCGCCGAGTTCGCCACCGAGCCATCCAATGTCGCCTCTGCTGAGTTCACTGGAGGAAGAACATCCGCCGTCCGAACGTGCTACACCAGAGGTATGTATCAGCTTTTCCCAAATTAGTCCAACGTTGTGGTATGTATCAGCTTTTCCCAAATTAGGCCAACGTTGTTGGATATTGCTTCAATCAAAAACAATCTGTGAAACCTGGGCATGTACTAATGTTTCCTGCACTTTTTCTCTTTAATCTGAGCATCCAATCTATGTAAGTCGGGTGTTGCCTGTGCATTATATTACTCCATTGTTTGCCAGTCCATGTTTGCTCTCTGTTTGATTCAAATCCATGAACAAATAAGTTCATGAACAGTTTTCTTCTTGATCCCTGTTTGACTAAAGTCTTAAAGATTCATATTTAGTTACATTGGTTCAGTGATTCAGAATAATATTTGAGAAGCTTCTCTATTGGTTGGCATCCCTGATGGCAGTTGTAGAAATGTAGCTAATAAGGAAAGAGTGCCTCATAATTCATTGGATGTAGATCAATAGGGTGTAAAAGACTTTGAGTTTCTAACTTTCATAAAATTTACACGTGTACTCCCTCCGTCCCATAATGTAAGACCATTTTGCAAGCTTAACAGTATGTTGTGGTTGGTCCTTAAACTTGAACAATAAGTGTGTCAATTGAGGTTCAGGCCATATTTAATTAGCAACTAATTATCCTGTGGTGCTTCGGCCCTAATATATCTAGTCTGACCATTGGATTGAATATCCATCAGAAGATTGTAGCCTTTCCTGACTCCATGCCCTTTTCAAGTGGAGTTGCAGAAATGCAGAGTATGAATGGGGAAACGATCGTAGATGTCAACACCTACAGTATGATTTATCTTGATAGAGATGCACTGGATTCTCAAGTAGTTTTAATTTTTTTCTAGATAGGTCAACTAATTAAGCTTCTGCAATTCATGAAAAACAAAAAGGTGTCATGTCAGCTGCTCAAGCTAATCAAGTAACAAAAATAAAAGGGACCAGATGTCAGGTTCCATTAACCAAATGTTTCACATCTGTTAACCTGTATCTTGATTGAGATGCACTGGGTTCACAAGTAGTTTTAGTGTTTTTTCTAGATAGCTAACAAAAGGAAGGTGTTCTATCAGCTGATCAAGCTAATTAAGTAAAAAGAATTAAAGGGACCAGTAGTCAGGTTCCATTAACTAAATGTGTCACATCTATTAACCTGTACTCATAGTAGCCCACGTTGTTCAATATTGCTTGGAGATTTGCCCTTTTTTACAAATCAAAATCAGTCTTTGTAACCTAGCGTTTACTAAAGTTGTATGCACTTTTTTCTGTTTAATCTGGGTGTCCAATCTCTGTAAGTTGGGGCATTGCTTGTATTTTATATTAGGCGTTACCTATAATTTATATTAGTAAAACGTTTGTCAGTCTATGTTTAATTCTCTGTTTGCTCCCTATGGACAAATAAGTTATTTTTCTCCCAGTTTGATTCAAGTCTGAAATATGCATAGATGCTACACTTAAGTCAGTAAACGAACAAAAAAGTAGGAATGATCTTTTAGTCAGTTTTGTGTCACCGAGTAAATCTGTGCTTGAGATTACAATTACTTTGATCAGAGAAATTAAGAAAAATATCTGGAATCATCATCACCCCTTAACCGATCCGGCAGCAGGATGTAGAAATCCAATCTACTTGGTGGAGACATATTGCCATGTGATACCGTCCAACTAATAGTTGTTATATGCTTTCCATTGTGTTTGAATTTTTTTCTCTTGCATTGCCTGGACTACCTGATAGAAGCTCCTGTCAGCTAATATTATTACGACTAGAGCGGCAGGCATGTCCATATTCGGTGCTGCCAGCGACAAGCAATACAGGATAGGTTTTGTAAGTGCTAACATGGTAAATTAATAGGGATTATCTAATCTTTTTGTATTAAGGAGTTCTATACGTTTGCATCATGCAAAGACTATTGTACTATTAATTAGTCTATACTGGAGAAGTCAAAGAGTATCATACTCACGGTCAGCTACGTAGTTGGAATATTTGTAACCACACACTAACCTGAAAGTTAGGCACACTAATTAAGTTTGATTTTTTTAACAGAAGGATTTTATTAATATGGCATTAAGCACACTTTACAAATAGCAGCTCGAGTGGCTGAGCACTCATTGCTGATATCTCATTACAGGTAGGACATCGTTCCAGATTAGTATCTAAACCTTGATTTGAATGTAGGCAAGTAGAGCTGCCAGGTTTATCTTGCACTTTGACAGCGAGTCTAGCCTGATGGTGTGCCTTGAAATTCAGACTCCTTTGCACTTTGATTATTCTGCATGGATGAAATGAAGGCGTGGTCTGGATAGCAGCTAAGATTGGCCAGATAGCCCACGAGCCTGCTTTAGTAACACCAGGTTCTACAACAGCTGAAGCAAGCACGGCAGAGTCTGTCAAAACTTCAGATCCTGCACATGTAGTTGAGCTGCAATCTTCACCGCCAACAGCAGTCCATAAGCTTCTACCTGCAGAGCTGATGCTACTGGTGGCGACACAACAGAGATGTATACATGTTCGGTATGTTGCCCGTTAATTTTTAAGAAAACACCTATGTCGGCCTTTGCTACAGCTTGTCCGGGCTCCAACGACCAAGCTGCATCTGAGTATATTTGTGTACCTAATAAATCTATTGTAGATTGAGAAGTAACAACACTAGAGAGCTTTAGCTGTTCTGGCTGACTGTGATCTCCCTTCAAGTTGAATCATGAACCTGTAACTCCTTAATCAGTGAAATGTACAATGCACAATATCAAACTGTTCTTATCTTATTCATCTCCTCCCAATTCCACAATCATTTTCTGTTATTAATTTCACCATAATAGAATTATTGTAATAGTGTGCATCTTCGTGATTTTATATATTTGCCTGTGTGGTTACTCTGTTTAACAAAGTAATTTGCTTGATGCGCTTAGAAATATTACTGTTATATATGGTGTGTGACTTGCATGGTTTAATTTGGTACATTTTCGTTACTACTAAACTTAGACATACATGTTCATTGAGGACGAACGGTCATTATCGACTTTGAAATTATCAAATATGTGGAAGCTATGTTTCATCTCCTGAGGTGTATCCCTAGCAGGATCTTCCTAGGTAGTCAAATGTACAATGTATAAAAATTTGAAGGACGAAATTAAAGGACAGTGGCATAAATGGTAAACCTAGGTATCATCAGAAGGTGAATATCCTGATGGAGAAACGAAAGAGAGGGGGCGAAATTAAAGGACAGTGGCATATTAAACTACAAACCACAATAAGATCAGAAGGAGAACATGGGAGATAGATATAAGTGGCAACACGAATGAGTCGCTTTGTGCATACGAGGATTTTGTTCTCCCGTTGCAACGCACGGGCTCTTTTGCTAGTATATATATATATAGTCATGTGATCTCTTATGCTAAAGTAACAATTCAATCACAATTTCAAGTATGAATCATAAACTTCATTGAGAAGCAACAAACTCTAATCTCGGTCATTGAGGCAATTGCAATTTATCATAACATAGGAAAGAGTCAATATAAGAGCTTTTTAGCAAGTCCACATACTCAACCATCTTTTAGTCTTTCACAATTGCTGATACTCACGCAATATTTATGGGTATGAAGTTTTAATCGGACACTGAGAAATACAGGGGCTTATAGTTTTGCCTCCCAACGTTTTACCTCAAGGGTAATGTCAACAATAATAGTTCATGAAGACTCACATCTAATTAGCTATATATATCAGGATCTTTCCAACACATTGTGCTTGCCAAAGGATAAAATGTAAAAAGGAAAGGTGAAGATCACCATGACTCTTATGTAAGGTAGAAGATAAAAGTAAAAGATAGGCCCTTCGCAGAGGGAAGCAGAGGTTGTCATGCGCTTTTATGGTTGGATGCATAAAATCTTAATGTAAAAGAACATCACTTTATATTGCCACTTGTGATATGGACCTTTATTATGCAGTCCGTCGCTTTTATTTCTTCCATATCACAAGATCATATAAAGTTTATTTTCTCCACATTAATAATTTGTACATATTTAGAGAGCATTTTTTATTGCTTGCACCGATAACAACTTACTTGAAGGATCTTACTCAATCCATAGGTAGATATGGTGGACTCTCATGGCAAAAACGGGTTTAGGGATATTTGGAAGCACAAGTAGTATCTCTACTTGGTGCAAAGAAATTGGCAAGCATGAGAGGGAAAGGCAAGCTCAACATGTTGGATGATCCATGAGAATATAATTTATCTCAGATGTAAGAAAACATAACCCATTATGTTGTCTTCCTTGTCCGACGTCAACTTTTAGCATGTCATACTTTAATGAGTGCTCACAATCATAAACGATGTCCAAGATAGTATATTTATATGTGAACCTCTCTTTCTTTATTAATTCCTATTAATTGCAATGATGACCAAAACTATGTTTGTCAACTGTCAACAACTTTTATTCATCATACTCTTTATATGTGAGCTCATTACTCTCCATAAGATCCATATGATCTCTTTATTTATTTTTGTTTCTTCTCTTTTATTTTATTCCCTCAAGATCATAGCAAAATAATCAAGCCCTTGACTCAACACTAATCTTTATTATATAGCTCATGGACTCGATTACATAGAAGGATCATAAAGCAAAACTCACAACTAGATCATACTAAAACTTTATTCTACTAGATCAAGATATTATCAAAAGGATCGAACTAAGAAAAAGGGTAAAGATAAAAGTTGTGATGATACGATACCGGGGCACTCCCCCAAGCTTGGCAGTTGCCAAGGGGAGTGCCCATACCAGATACTCAGTTCTTCTTTGTTGGTGAAGAAGGTGGAGTTGTTGATGATGGATAGTCGCACATCGAGTGTAGGAGGTCCTTCAACTTGCGGATAATGCCCTTGAGTGCGATGATATGCTCCTTCAACAAAATATTTTCACATGTGTGATACTTGTTTTGTATACGAGCTAATTCAATCATCTTGAAAGCTTCGATCTCAGTTGGTGTAAGAAGATTGTGATCGAGTTGAAGGATGTCTTCTGCTGCCAAAACTTGGTCCTCTGTGGCCTTCTTGATCCCTTCATCCTTGCTGATCTCTCCGGGCTCTTCTCTCTTCAGCTCTATCTTCATTAGCCAAGCATCGTTGCCCTCATTGTTGGAGGAGGAGGGAAACGACATGATGCTTGGCCTTGACAATCCTGGCAGAAAACAGCTAGAAACAAGAACGGTAGATTTTTGCGTGATACGGTGGTCAAAACCTTCGGGAGATTATATAATGATTTTTTACCAACCAAAAGAAGCATCGTGCAAGAAAACGGAGTCCAGAGAGCACACGAGGTGCCCATGAGGCAGGGGGAGCGCCCTCCACCCTCGAGGAAGCACCGTGTCCTTTCCGGTCTGCTTCTTATTTTCCTATTTTTTAAATATTCCAAAACGGAGAAATATTGCCATTAGAACTGTTTTGGAGTCGGTTTACTTACCGTACCACATGCCTATTCCTTTTCGGAGTCTGAAACGTTCCGAAAAGTGTCCCTTATGTATTCCTCCGGGGTTACGGTTTCAATAATATTGGTTTCAACATTTATGGGATTACCTGAGATATAATGTTTGATTCTTTGACCGTTCACCACCTTTGGATTTGTGCGTTCGAAGTTGTTGATTTTTATGGCACTGGAATGATAGACCTCCTCGATAACGTAAGGACCTTCCTATTTAGAGAGAAGTTTTCCTATAAAGAATCTTAAACGAGAGTTGTATAACAATACATAATCACCTACATTGAACTCACGCTTTTGTATCCTTTTATCATGCCATCTTTTAACTTTTTCTTTAAACAACTTGGCATTTTCATAGGCTTGGGTTCTCCATTCATCAAGTGAGCTAATGTCAAAAAGCCTCTTCTCACCAGCAAGTTTGAAGTCATAGTTGAGCTCTTTAATAGCCCAATATGCCTTATGTTCTAATTCAAGAGGTAAGTGACATGCTTTACCATAAACCATTTTATATGGAGACATACCCATAGGATTTTTATATGCAGTTCTATAGGCCCATAATGCATCATCAAGTTTCTTGGACCAATTCTTTCTAGATCTATTAACAGTCTTTTGCAAAATTAATTTGAGCTCTCTGTTACTCAATTCTACTTGACCACTAGACTGTGGGTGATAAGGAGATGCAATTCTATGATTAACGTCATACTTAGCAAGCATTTTACGAAAGGCACCATGAATAAAATGTGAACCACCATCAGTCATTAAATATCTAGGGACTCCAAACCTCGGGAAAATCACTTCTTTAAGCATCTTAATAGAGGTGTTATGATCAGCACTACTAGTTGGAATAGCTTCTACCCACTTAGTAACGTAATCAACAGCGACTAAATAATGTGTATACCCGTTAGAGGAAGGAAAAGGTCCCATATAATCAAAGCCCCAAACATCAAATGGTTCAATAACAAGTGAATAATTCATAGGCATTTCTTGACATCTACTAATATTACCAATTCTTTGACATTCATCACAAGACAAGGCAAACTTACGGGCATCCTTGAAGAGAGTAGGCCAATAAAACCCGGATTGTAATACCTTGTGTGCAATTCTATCTCCAGCATGGTGTCCTCCATAAGCCTCGGAGTGACACTTGCGTAGGATCTGTTCCTGTTCATGCTCAGGTACACAACGTCTAATAATACCATCTACTCCTTCTTTATAAAGATGTGCGTCATCCCAAAAGTAATGTCTCAAATCATAGAAGAACCTTTTCTTTTGCTGGTATGTGAAACTAGGTGGTATAAATTTAGCAACAATATAATTAGCATAATCAGCATACCATGGAGCAGTACGAGAAGCATTTATGACATTAGTTGTTCATTAGGAATGCTATCATCAATAGGTAGTGGGTCATCAAGAACATTCTCTAACCTAGACAAGTTATCTGCAACGGAGTTCTCAGCTCCCTTTCTATCAATAATATGCAAATCAAATTCTTGTAGCAGGAGAACCCATCTAATAAGTCTAGGTTTAGCATCTTTCTTTTCCATAAGGTATTTAATATCAACATGATCAGTGTCAATAGTTACTTTAGAATCAAAAATATAAGGTCTGAACTTATCACAAGAAAAAACAACTTCTAAAAATTCTTTTTCAGTAGTAGCATAATTTCTCTGGGCATTGTCTAGAGTTTTACTAGCATATTGAATAACATTTAATTTCTTATCAACTCTTTGCCCTAGAGCAACACCTACAGCATAATCACTAGCATCACACATAATTTCAAAGGGTAAATTCCAATCAGGTGGCTGAACAATAGGTGCAGAAATCAATGCTTTCTTAAATATTTCAAATGCTTCTACACAATCATCATCAAAGACAAAAGGAATATCTTTTTGTAATAGATTAGTCAGAGGCCGATAAATTTTTGAGAAGTCCTTAATGAACCTCCTATAAAAACTGGCGTGACCGAGGAAGCGTCTTATACCTTTAATGTCCTTGGGACATGGCATCTTTTCAATAGCATCAACTTTAGCTTTATCAACTTGAATGCCTCTTTCATAAGTTTATGCCCCAAGACAATACCTTCATTCACCATAAAGTGGCATTTCTCCCAATTCAGAACAAGATTAGTTTCTTCACATCTTTGCAAAACTCGATCAAGGGTTGCCCAAGCAATCATCAAAAGAGGATCCATAAACGGAGTAATCATCCATGAATACCTCACAAATCTTTTCACAAAAGTCATAAAATATAGCCATCATGCACCTTTGAAAGGTAGCAAGTGCATTACATAAACCAAAAGCCATACGTCTATAAGCAAAAGTGCCGAAGGGGCAAGTAAAAGTGGTTTTTGCTTGATCATCAGCTGACACAGGTATTTGAGAGAAGCCAGAGTAACCATCTAGAAAGCAAAAATGTGTATGTTTGGATAATCTTTCTAGCATTTGATCAATAAAAGGCAAAGGGTAATGATCTTTTTAGTAGCTTTATTTAATTTGCGGAAATCAATTACCATCCTATAACCTGTAATAATTCTTTGCGGAATCAATTCATCTTTATCATTAGGAACAACAGTAATACCTCCCTTTTTAGGGACACAATGGACAGGACTTACCCACTGACTATCAACTACGGGATAAATTATACCTGCCTCAAGGAGCTTTAATATTTCCTTTATTACCACTTCTTTCATCTTAGGATTCAGCCGTCGTTGGTGATCAATAACTAGTTTGGCGTATTTCTCCAAATTTATCTTGTGTTGACATAGAGTGGGACTAATGCCCTTCAGATCGTCAAGAGTATATCCAATAGCAGCACGGTGCTTCTTCAGAGTTTTCAATAATTTTTCTTATTCATACTCTGAAAGGTTAGCACTAATAATAACAGGATATATCTTCTTTTCATCAAGATAAGCATATTTAAGAGTATGGTAATGGTTTAAGCTCAAACACGGGATCACCCTTGGTGGAGGAGGATCCCTAGGATTTGAACAGGCAAATTGTGTTTCAGAATAGGTCCCTGTTTAAAGAATACTTCATCTATTTCCCTTCTTTCATTCATAAACATATCATTCTCATGGTCGAGTAAATATTGTTCTAAAGGATCATTAGGAGGCACAACAATAGAAGCAAGACCAATAATTTCATCTTTACTAGGCAATTCCTCATCACGGGGTTGTCTACGAAACTTAGCAAAATTAAACTCATGAGACATATCCCCTAAACCAACAGAAACAATATCCTTATTGCAGTCTATCTTAGCATTAATAGTATTCAAGAAGGGTCTACCAAATATAATGGGACAAAAGTTATCTTGTGGGGAACCAAGAACAAGAAAATCAGCAGGATATTTAACCTTCCCACACAAGACTTCAACATCTCTAACAATCCCAATTGGTGAAATAGTATCTCTATTAGCAAGCTTAATGGTAACATCGATATCTTCTATCTCAGCTGGTGCAATTTCATGCATAATTTCTTTGTATAAGGAAATAGGTATTGCACTAGCACTAGCACCCATATCACACAAGCCATGATAACAATGATCTCCTATTTTAATAGAAGTAACGGGTATGCCTACCACAGGTTTATGTTTATCTTTAGCACTAGGTTTAGCAATTCTAGCAGTCTCATCACAGAAGTAAATAACATGCCCATAAATATTATCGGCCAAGAGATCTTTAACCATAGCAATATTAGGGTCAACTTTAACTTGCTCAGGGGGTTTGTGTGTCCTAATATTACTTTTTTTACCACAATTGAAGCTTTAGCACGATCCTTAATTCTAACAGGGAAAGGTGGTTCCTCAACATAAGCGGTGGGAACAACAGGATCATCATAAGTGATAAATTTTTCTTCAACTTTAATAGGTGCAACTTCTTTCGTTTCAATGGGAGGATTATATTTAAACCACTTCTCCTTAGGGAGATTAACATGAGTAGCAAATGATTCACAGAAAGAAGCTACTATCTCAGAGTCAAGTCCATATTTAGTGCTAACTTTACGGAAAACATTGGTATCCATAAAAGATTTAACACGATCAAACTTAGGTGTTATACCTGACTCCTTACCTTCGTCCAGATCCCAATTTTCAAAGTTGCGTTTAATTCTCTCCAATAAATTCCATTTGAATTCAATAGTCTTCATCATAAAGGAACCAGTACAACAAGTATCAAGCATGGAGCGATTGTTGTCAGAAAGCCGAGCATAAAATTTTTGAATAATCATTTCTCTTGAGAGCTCATGATTGGGGCATGAATATAACACTGACTTAAGCCTCCCCCAAGCTTGAGCAGTGCTTTCTCCTTCGTGAGGCCAAAAATTATATATATAATTACGATCACGATGAACAAGATGCATAGGATAAAACTTCTAGTGAAATTCCAATTTCAATCGCTTATAGTCCCATGATCCCATATCATCACATAGCCTATAACATGTCAATGCATCTCCCTTCAAAGATAAAGGGAAGACCTTCTTCTTGATAACATCATTGGGCATACCTGCAAGCTTAAATAATCCACAAACTTCATCCACATAGATTAAGTGTAAGTCGGGATGCAATGTTCCATCTCCTACAAAAGGATTAACTAGCAGTTTCTCTATCATACCCGAATGAATTTCGAAGTAAACATTTTCATTTTCAGTAGGTCCCGTAGGTTGAGGAGCAACTATTTGCTCTACTGGTCGGGGTGAAGATACCCCGAACAAACCCCTCAAAGGATTACTTTCCATAGCAACAAGTGACAGTAAATTTCAGCACACTATATAATTTTTTCCTTACCAAATTCCACCTACCAAAGGTGCTTCACTCCCCGGAAATGGTGCCAGAAAAGAGCCTTGATGACCCACAAGTATAGGGGATCTATCGTAGTCCTTTCGATAAGTAAGAGTGTCGAACCCAACGAGGAGCAGAAGGAAATGATAAGCGGTTTTTAGCAAGGTATTCTCTGCAAGCACTGAAATTATCGGTAACAAATAGTTTTGTGATAAGGTAATTGGTAACGAGTAGCAAGTAATAAAAGTAAATAAGGTGCAGCAAGATGGCCCAATCCTTTTTGTAGCAAAGGACAAGCCTGTACAAACTCTTATATGAAGGAAAGCGCTCCCGAGGACACATGGGAATTATCGTCAAGCTCGTTTTCATCACGTTCATATGATTCTCATTCGGTACTTTGATAATTTGATATGTGGGTGGACCGGTGCTTGGGTGCTGTCCTTACTTGGACAAGCATCCCACTTATGATTAACCCCCATTGCAAGCATCCGCAACTACAACAGAAGTATTAAGGTAAACCTAACCATAGCAAGAAACATATGGATCCAAATCAGCCCCTTACGAAGCAACGCATAAACTAGGGTTTAAGCTTATGTCACTCTAGCAACCCATCATCTACTTATTACTTCCCAATGCCTCCCTCTAGGCCCAAACAATGGTGAAGTGTCATGTAGTCGACATTGACATGACACCACTAGAGGGATAACAACATACATCTCATCAAAATATCGAACGAATACAAAATTCACATGACTACTAATAGCAAGACTTCTCTCATGTCCTCAGGAACAAACGTAACTACTCACAAAGCATATTCTTGTTCATAATCAGAGGGGTATTAATATGCATAATGGATCTGAACATATGATCTTCCACCAAGTAAACCAACTAGCATCAACTACAAGGAGTAATCAACACTACTAGCAACCCACAGGTACCAATCTGAGGTTTGGATACAAAGATTGGATACAAGAGATGAACTAGGGTTTGAGATGAGATGGTGCTGGTGAAGATGTTGATGAAGATTGACCCCCTCCCGATGAGAGGATTGTTGGGGATGACGATGGTGATGATTTCCCCCTCCTGGAGGGAAGTTTCCCTGGCAGAACAGCTCTGCCGGAGCCCTAGATTGGTTCTGCCTCGTGGCGGCAGAGTCTCGTCCTGAAATCTTGCTTATGATTTTTTCCTCGACGAAAGACTCCATATAGTAGAAGATGGGCATCAGAGGGCCACCAGGGGGCCCACGAGGTAGGGGGCGCGTCCAGGGGGTAGGGCGCGCCCCCACCCTCGTGGCTGGTGGGTGGCCCCTCTGGTACTTCTTGCGCTCAATATTTTTTATATATTCTGGAAATAACTTTCGTGAAGTTTCAGGACTTTTGGAGCTGTGCAGAATAGGTCTCTAATATTTGCTCCTTTTCCAGCCCAAAATTCCAGCTGTCAGCATTCTCCCTCTTTATGTAAACCTTGTAAAATAAGAGAGAATAGGCATAAGTATTGTGACATAATGTGTAATAACAACCCATAATGCAATAAATATCGATATAAAAGCATGATGCAAAATGGGCGTATCATTGCTTCTCTCAAAATAGCATAAGTGTTACGGTGGGTGAAGAAATTACTATCGAGCAATTGATAGAAAAGTGCATAATTATGAGAATATCTAGGCATGATCATGTATATAGGCATCACGTCTGCGACAAGTAGACCAAAACGATTCTGCATCTACTACTATTACTCCACACATTCCCCGCTATCCATCATGCATCTAGAGTATTAAGTTCATAAGGATAGAGTAACGCATTAGGCAAGATGACATGATATAGAGGGATAAACTCAAGCAATATGATATAAACCCCATCTTTTTATCCTCGATGGCAACAATACAATACGTGCCTTGCTGCCCCTGCTGTCATTGGGAAAGGACACCGCAAGATTGAACCCAAAGCTAAGCACTTCTCCCATTGCAAGAAAGATCAATCTAGTAGGCCAAACCAAACCAATAATTCGAAGAGACTTGCAAAGATATTTAAATCATGCATAAAAGAATTCAGAGAAGAATCAAATATTGTTCATAGATAATCTTGATCATAAACCCACAATTCATCGGATCTCGAAAAACACACCGCAAAAAGAATTACATTGAATAGATCTCCAAGAGAATCGTGGAGAACTTTGTATTGAGATCCAAAGATAGAGAAGAAGCCATCTAGCTAATAACTATGGACCCGAAGGTCTATGGTAAACAACTCACACATCATCGGAGAGGCTATGGTGTTGATGTAGAAGCCCTCCGTGATCGATTCCCCCTCCGGTGGAGCTCCGGAAAAGGCCCCAAGATGGGATCTCTTGGGTACAGAAGGTTGCGGCGGTGGAAATAGGGTTTCGTGGTGCTCCTGGATGTATTCGGGGTATATGGGTATATATAGGAGGAAGAAGTACGTCAGTGGAGCTGCGAGGGGCCCATGAGGGTGTGGGCGCGCCCCCTGCCTCGTGGCCTCCTCGCTTCTTTCTTGACGGCCACTCCAAGTCTCTTGGATCACGTTTGTTCCAAAAATAACTCTCCCGAAGGTTTCATTCCATTTGATATTCCTTTTCTGCGAAACACTAAAATAGGCAAAAAATAGCAATTTGCACTGGGCCTTTGGTTAGTAGGTTAGTCCCAAAAATAATATAAAAGTGTAAATTAAAGCCCATTAAACATCCAAAATAGATAATATAATAGCATGGAACAATAAAAAATTATAGATACGTTGGAGACGTATCACAAGACCCGCTGGAGGAGCAACTCCGGACGTTATGAATGTCTAGCAGAGCAAAGCTGATGACTACTTGACAGTTCAGTGTGCCATGCTTTACGGCTTAGAATCGGGACTTCAAAGATGTTTTAAATGTCATGGAGCATATGAGATGTTCCAGGAGTTGAAGTTAATATTTCGACCAAATGCCCGAGTTGAGAGATATGAAGTCTCCAGCAAGTTCTATAGCTGCAAGATGGAGGAGATCAGTTCTGTCAGTGAACACATACTTAGAATGTCTGGGTACTATAACCACTTGACTCAGTTGGGAGTTAATCTTCCTGAAGATAATGTGCCATGCTTTACGGCTTAGAATCGGGACTTCAACGTCGTTTTGAATGTCATGGAGCATATGAGATGTTCCAGGAGTTGAAGTTAATATTTCAAGCAAATGCCCGAATTGAGAGATATGAAGTCTCCAATAAGTTCTATAGCTGCAAGATGGAGGAGAATAGTTCTGTCAGTGAACATTTACTCAGAATGTCTGGGTACCACAACCACTTGACTCAACTGGGAGTTAATTTTCCTGATGATAGTGTCATTGACAGAGTTCTTCAATCACTGCCACCAAGCTATAAAAGCTTCGTGATGAACTATAATATGCAAGGGATGGAAAAGACAATTCCCGAGCTCTTCACAATGTTAAAGGTTGCGGGGGTAGAAATCAAGAAGGAGCATCAAGTGTTGATGGTCAACAGGACCACTAGTTTCAAGAAGAAGGGCAAAGGGAAGAAGGGGAACTTCAAGAAGAATGGCAAGCAAGTTGCTGCTCAAGTGAAGAAGCCCAAGTCTGGACCTAAGCCTGAAACTGAGTGCTTCTACTGCAAAGGGACTGGTCACTGGAAGCGGAACTGCCCCAAGTATTTGGCGGATAAGAAGGATGGCAAAGTGAAAGGTATATTTGATATAAATGTTATTGATGTGTACCTTACTAATGCTTGTAGTAGCGCCTGGGTATTTGATACTGGTTCTGATGGTCATATTTGCAACTCGAAACAGGGGCTACGGATTAAAGATTGGCGAAGGACGAGGTGACGATGTGCGTCAGAAATGGTTCCAAGGTTGATATGATCGTTGTCGGCACGCTACGTCTACATCTACCATCGGGATTAGTTTTAGACCTAAATAATTGTTATTTGGTGCCAGCGTTGAGCATGAACATTATATCCGGATCTTGTTTGATGCGACACGGTTATTCATTTAAATCAGAGAATAATGGTTGTTCTATTTATATGAGTAATATCTTTTATGGTCATGCACCCTTGATGAGTGGTCTCTTTTGTTGAATCTCGATTGTAGTGATACACATATTCATAATATTGAAGCCAAAAGATGCAAAGTTAATAATGATAGTGCAACTTATTTGTGGCACTGCCATTTAGGTCATATTGGTATAAAGCGCATGAAGAAACTCCATGCTGATGGGCTTTGGAATCACTTGATTATGAATCACTTGATGCTTGTGAACCATGCCTCATGAGCAAGATGACTAAGACTCCGTTCTTCGGAACAATGGAGCGAGCTACTGACTTCTTGGAAATAATACATACTGATGTATGCGGTCCAATGAGTGTTGAGGCTCGCGGTGGGTATCGTTATTTTATGACCTTCACAGATGATCTGAGCAGATATGGGTATATCTACTTAATGAAACATAAGTCTGAAACATTTGAAAAGTTCAAAGAATTTTAGAGCGAAGTGGAAAATCATCGTAACAAGAAAAATAAAGTTTCTATGATCTGATCATGGAGGTGAATATTTGAGTTATGAGTTTGGTCTTCATTTGAAACAATGTGAAATAGTTTCACAACTCACGCCACCTGGAACACCACAGCGTAATGGTGTGTCCGAATGTCGTAACCGTACTTTATTAGATATGGTGCGATCTATGATGTCTCTTACTTATTTACTGCTATCGTTTTGGGGTTATGCTTTAGAGGCGACTGCATTCACGTTTAATAGGGCACCATCTAAATCCGTTGAGACGACTGTTGGGGAACATAGCATGCAATTTCAAAAAAATTCCTATGATCACGCAAGATCTATCTAGGAGATGCATAGCAACGAGACGGAGAGAGTGTGTCCACGTACCCTCGTAGATCAAAAGCGGAAGCGTTAGGTTAACACGGTTGATGTAGTCGAACGTGTTCATGAACCAACCGATCCAAGTACCGAACGTACGGCACATCCGTGTTCAGCACACATTCAGCTCGATGACATCCCTCGAGCTCTTGATCTAGTAGAGGGTCGAGGGAGAGTTCCGATAGCACGATGACATGGTGACGGTGATGGTAATGTGATCCGCGCAGGGCTTCGCCTAAGCACTACGACGCTATGACCGGAGGAGTAAACTGTGGAGGGGGTGATACGTCTCCAACGTATCTATAATTTATGAAGTATTCATGTCGTTATATTATCATTCTTGGATGTTTTACAATCATTTTATAGCAACTTTTTGTCATTTTTTAGGACTAACCTATTGACCTAGTGCCAGTGCCAGTTGTTGTTTTTGCTTGTTTTTTTATATCGGAAAAAAAAATATTAAACGGAGTCCAAACACCGCGAAACTTTTTGGAGATTTTTTTTGGACCAGAAGGAACCCAATGGGCCAGAGCTGCACCTGGGGGGTGCCTCGAGGGAGGCACAACCCACCAGGGCGTGACAGGGCCCCCTGGCGTGCCCAGGTGGGTTGTGCCTACCTCGGTGGCCTCCCACACCCCCTCTTTGCACTATAAATTCACAAATATTCCAAAACCCCTCTGGGTTAACCTAGATTAGAAGTACCGCCGCCACAGGGCTCCGTAGCCACCGAAAACCAATCTAGACCCGTTCTGGCACCCTGCCAGAGGGGGAATCGTCTCCGATGGCCATCTTCATCATCCCGATGGCCACCACGATGAGGAGGGATTAGTCCACCCTCGGGGATGAGGGTTTGTACCAGTAGCTATGTGATTTATCTATCTCTCTCATGATCTATATCATGGGCTTTGTTAATATAGTCAGATCATATGATGTTTCTCCCCTCTATACTCTCATTGTGATGAATTGAATCTTTACCATTGAAGTTTTGTCTTGTCGTATTGAATATTTAGAGATGAGAACACATTATATATGTCTTGCGGTATGAATACTTGAGGTGACAATTGGGGTATCTTATTGATTCACTTGATATATGTTATGGCATTCAACTCGTGGATTCCCGCGGTGATATTGGGGTAATCTATGCATAGGGGTTGATGCACGTTTTTCTCCGACGGAAACTTCAGGGTCTCTTTATAGTTCTTTGTGTAGATTGAGTATTATGAATATGAATATGCTTTGGTGTTATTCTAGTATGAACTCTAGGATAGATCGAACGGAAACAATAGCCTTGTGTTATTTTAGTACGAACTCTTGAATAGATCGATCGGAAAGAATAGCTTTGAGGTGGCTTCGCACCCTACAAACAATTCCTACCTTTTGTTCTCCGCTAATAGGAACTCAGGAGTGATTCTTTTCTGTACTTCGAGGGATAATCATATGATCCAACTATGTTAGCATTGTCGAGAGATTGCAGTAGCGAAAGTACGGACCCTAGTCCTTGTTTTTAAGCATTGCAACACCGTTTTTGTGCCCGTTTACTATTAGTTACCTTGCTGTTTTTATAATTTCAGATTACAAAAACCAATATCTACTATCCATATTACACTTTTATCACCATCTCTTCGCCGAACTAGTGCACCTATACAATTTGCCATTATATTGGGTGTTGGGGACACAAGAGATTTCTTGTATTTTGTTGCAGGGTCGTTTGAGAGAGACCATCCTCATCCTACATCTCTCACTGATTGATAAACCTTAGGTCATCCACTTGAGGGAAAATTGCTACTGTCCTACAGAACTCTGCGCATGGAGGCCCAACACGTGTCTACAAAAATAAAGTTGTGTAGTAGACATCAAGCTCTTTTCTGGCGCCGTTGCCGGGGAGGTGAGTGCTTGAATGTATATCTTTAGGTCTTGCAATTGAATCTTTTAGTTTCTTGTTTTATCACTAGTTTGGTTTATAAAAAGAAAACTACAAAAAATGGAATTTAGGTTGCATCATATTATTGATCATCTTTATAATATCTTTCTTGAAAATGATGGTTCGGAAAATTGTGCTTAATTGTTAGAAGAAGAACGCAATAAAATGTTTGGCACAAAATATTTGAATGATGAGCATGATTGCAATGTTGTTAGTGTGAATTCTTTGAATATTCATAATGCTAATGATGATTGCACAAGTCATGACAAAATGTTTCTTATAAGCATGTCACTTTTTGTGGAGTGAATTGGGAGTGCCTTTGCACACCAAAAAGGGAAGATAGATTTTGTAAGAAGCATAAATATTTAGAAACAAAAAGGTTGCAAGAGAAGCTAGATGATTGTGCTGAAAGATGTAATTTTTTTGGCCATCCTTGTGAACTTTGCAATGTATGTGGTCATTTAAATCTCCAATACAAATTCTTTCATGATCAAATCGTGTCCAAAAATTGTGACAACTTGATTACCCTTGAGCATCATAAAGAGCTTAGTCTTCTTTTGGGGTATGAAGAAATGAAACATATAACTAAGGGTATTCCAAAATCTAATCTCAAGAGGTTTCTTGATTTTGATCTAGAAGAAATTTATATGTTTTGTACGGCCTGACTGAAAAGAATTCTAAATACCCATATTTCGTACTAAATAAACCTACTTCGCTGGCTAATCCTTATGTATTGCTTGGTACTCCACCCTCCCATTCATAAGAGAGTAAATTTCATTGAGAATCCCTATATTGCCAACTATTTAAAGACAAGAAAACAAATAGAATATGAAGAGAGTACTAATGAAAGGGAAAATATTTCCCAATACCCTCCTAGTGTTTATTATGATGAATCAGGTAACGAGGAGGAGCTTCCTATCCAATCAATCTCTTCAACAAGCTTGAAAGAATTAATTAAACCCACACATGGTGTGGTGAAGAAGAAGAAAAGAAGAAAGAATAGAGGTAAAAAAGTATCTCTCCCAAATAATGTTGCTCCTATCACCATCGTGCCTCATGAAAGTGAATCAAATATGTTGATGGAGGATGATGATTTTCTTATGCCTATTGCTTGTTGTGATGATTATGATTGGGAAGATATTGATACTTCTTGTAATCTTGGAAATATTTTTAGCACTTGCTTGGAGGAATATGGTGATGATGTTTGCTATACTATTGGTTCCATTCATGCTATTGATAAGAATGATTGTGATGATATGCAAAATCACAAGCTTGGGGATGCTATGTTTGATGAGTATGATATGTTTGAAGATTTATTTGCTGGAAATAATGCTTGTCCTAAGCATGGGGATGCTTTTCTTAATGAATATGATCATTTGATTCCTTCTATTTTTGATAAGAAAATTTATTATGATGATAACATGCATCCTATTTATGATGATTACATTGATGAAAGTGGGTTTGGAAGAGTGTCAACTCTAGGTAGTAGTGATCCCACTATTTTGGAGGGTATTGAATCTTATTACAATATAGATGAAAGTGGATTTGGAGAGGTCATGAATTTATTTAGTGATACATCCACTATTTTGGAAGAGGTTTGAATTGACTATGACAATGAAGTTGCTATACATGATGATTATTATGATGACATGTATGCCATAAAGAGTGATAAATCTTCTATGCTTGTGCATCATGAAACGAGTGTTGTATATGATAGCTATATTTTTGAATTCATTCATGATGCTACTAAAAATTATTATGAGAAAGGAACTTATGCTCTTACATATCTCAATAATATCAAGTTTCTTCACTATGTGTTGATTGTTTTAAAATTGCGCTTGTGTTGCCTTTCTATGCTAGTTGATTCTTGTTCCTGTAAGTTGTTTGCTCACAAAATCCCTATGCATAGGAAGTGGGTTAGACATAAATGTGCTAGTCATATGCTTCATGATACTCTCTTTATGTTTCAATTCTTATCTTTTATGCGACCATCATTGGAATCAGCATGCCTTGCTTAAAAGGCATAAAAGAAAAGTGCTTGTTGGGAGACAACCCAACACTTTTACCTAATGTTTTGCATGTTCACATGATTAGGCTACTGTATTAATCATGTTTTATTGCTTTTGTTTCAATAAAGTGCCAAGTAAGACCTTTGGGATGGCTTACGGTGATAGTTGATTTGATCTTGCTGAAAAACAGAAACTTTTGCACTCAGGAAAACAATTCTCTTTTTTAACAAAAGCGTGATAAAATGCTTATTCTTTTTTTCAGAAGATTAGTAGACAAATTTTTCAGGTTGTCCTAAATTTTTAGAATTTTTGGAGTAGCAGAAGTATGGTTTGAGTGCAGATTACTACAGACTGTTCTGTTTTTGACAGATAATGTTTTCAATGCATAGTTTGCTTGTTTTCAAGTTTCTATGGCTTATATTGCTCAATATAAATTGTAGAAATGATATGCTACATTAGGTATTGTGTGATAACAATTATGAATCTTGTCTTTGGCAGTACCAAAAGTGGAATGGTTTGCTCTTTATCATACTAACCTATCTCATAAATTTCCGTTAAGTTTTGTGTGATTAAAGTTTTTTAGTTTTGGGTGAGATATCGATATGAGGAGAATAAGGAGTGACAAGAACCTAAGCTTGGGGATTCCCAAGGCACCCCAATTTAATATTCAAGGAAGATCCAAGAAACTAAGCTTGGGGATGCCCCAGAAGGCATCCCCTCTTTCGTCTCCAACATTATCGGTAACCTCACTTGGAGCTATGTTTTCATTCGTCACATGATATGTGTTTTGCTTGGAGAATCATTTTATTTTGTTAGGATTTTCCTGCTGTTATTTATAATAATTTTTTGCATCTTTTATTTCAATAAAAGTGGCAATGATAGCCTTTGTCATGCTTATTTTGCAAGTATACATGTTGCTGTTTGAAAACAGAAAGTTTATCGCTCTTGCAAAAATTCCTTAGAAAAGTAAGAATGTGATAAAATGCTAAAACTTTTCGCAAAATGATCTATGATAAAAAAATTTCAGTGTCGTAAATTTTCATAATGTTTTGAGTTAGGGAAGTATTGATACTCTTGCATTCTTTACACACTGTACTGTTTTGGCAGATTGCTGTTATGTTTGCATTGTTTGCATATCTTTGCTGGTTTAATGATTCTATTAGAGGATAGGAGTATTAAATATGCAGAGGCATTTAGTATGAAATGGTGAATAATAATTTCAGTGATTTTCTACAGTAGAGAATGATAAGGTTTTTGCATTGGTTTATACTAACTTATCTCACGAGTTCTTGTTGAGTTTTGTGTGGATGAAGCTTTTGTGATTTAGGAAAACCATGATATGAGAGGAATTAAGGAGACACAAAAGCTCAAGCTTGGTGATTCCCAAGGCACCCCAAAATAATATTTCAATAATTCTCAAGCATCTAAGCTTGGGGATGCCCCGGTAGGCATCCCACCTTTCTTCTTCAACAATTATCGGTTAGTATCGGTTGAGCCTAAGTTTTGCTTCTTCACATGAGTTGTGCTATCCTTAGAATGTCATTTTATTTTCATTTTGCTTGTTGTTTTAATAAGATACTTAGATCTGAAAGTTTTTAAATAAAATGGAGTCCTCAAATAGTTGCCATAGAGGCTAATTAAGCGGCATTCACATCCCGTCAACGAAGCTCTTTTTTATGTCGTTTACTCTTGTGCTTCACTTATATCCTATGAGTAAATTCTTGAATAAATTTAATGTCATGAAGTTGAAATCATATCATGCCTAGTGGTAGCTTCACATTGGGTTTATAAAGTGAAATATTTTGAGGCTTGAGAATCACAATATTGGTCATACAAGCAATTCACGAATAATTAGTATAAGGAAGAGAACTTTCACATGCAAATACACTATCATGGAAATATTTTGTGATTGTGAGCCCCCATCAAAATATTATATGCCAAAATTGTTGACGTTGGACAAGGAAGACAACATAATGGTTTATGTTTATTCATATTCACATAGAAGTTATATTGTTATAGATCCTTCAACATGTGGTGCTTGCCCCCTATCTTTGCTAGCCAAAAATTCTGCACCAAGTAGAGATACTACTTGTGCATACAAAACCCCTTAAACCCAAATCTTAATTTCAAGAGTCCACTATATCTATCTATATGCGGTATTCTTTTGCCGTTCTTAGCAAATTTGTATGTGCCATCTCTAATATTAAAAATAAATTTTTGTTTTGTGTGCTCATACCGCTCGCGAGCCGGTGAGGGGTGGCCAATATTTTCCATGGTAAATGTGTTATTCTCACGATGAGTGTTTATTCACTTGTCATTGCATGAGAGTAAGGCAAAGGTATTAGAGATGCCCAGTCCAAAAATGAAAAATGAATTTACTTTATGTTGTCAAATAATAAATTCCTTGGAAAGTGTTGGTATGGAGGGCACCCGTGGATACGGTTAGCCATGGAAAGTGAAAGTATGGTGGAAAAAGGAATAAACTTTATTTTCTGTTTTGGAACCGCCTATGATATATCTAGCATGGGAAGTGTTGGGAGCTCTAAGTTGTTTTCGTTGGTGGGAAAAGTATGCCTCTCAAAATATTTTTTATCTCTCAATTTTCGCTTTGAGTTCTGGCACCTCTACAAATTCCTACTTCCCTCTGCGAAGGGCCTATGTTTTACTTTTCACTATTTACTTTTATGCAAAGAGTCAAAGTATTCCTCTCTATTCCTTTTTATTTTTCTCTTTTGGCAAGCATCATGTGGTGAGGAAAGATCTAGGCACATATGTCCAGTTGAATATGGGTAGCATGAGTTATTATTGTTGACATCACCCTTGAGGTGAATACGTTGGGAGGCAAAACAATAAGCCCCTATATTTATATGTGTCTAGTTGAAACGTTTTGCTCATGTGTACAAGGTGAGTGTTAGCAATCATAGAAGACTACATGATGGTTGAGTATGTGGAGCTCTTACTTCAACTCTGTTGAATAAGTTGAATTGCAATTGCTTGGTGACTAAGAACGTAGGTTGTTGGGTTTCAAGAGAATTCATTGTTTGAACCTTAACATGTGAATTGGTTGCCACTATAACATGAGAAGTTTCATAAGAAAGAATTTCTGTTATGATGCTAGGAAAAGTGATTGAAATTATCATTGATCAAACTTGTGCACTTTGCTAGCATTAACACTTCATAAATTATTTCTTTTATCATTTACCTACTCGAGGACGAGTAGGAATTAAGCTTGGTGATGCTGATACGTCTCCAACATATCTATAATTTATGAAGTATGCATGCCGTTATATTATCATTCTTGGATGTTTTACAATCATTTTATAGCAAGTTTATACCATTTTTTGGGACTAACCTATTGACCCAGTGCCAGTTGCTATTTTTTGCTTGTTTTTTTACATCGCAGAAAATCAATATTAAATGGAGTCCAAACACCGCGAAACTTTTTGGAGATTTTTTTGGACCAGAAGGAACCCAATGGGCCTGAGCTGCACCTGGGGGGTGCCCCGAGGGGGGCACAACCCACCAGGGCACGCCAGGGCCCCCTGGCGCGCCCAGGTGGGTTGTGCCCACCTCGGTGGCCTCCCGCACCCCCTCTTTGCACTATAAATTCCCAAATATTCCGAACCCCTTGGGGTTAACCTAGATCAGAAGTTTTGCCGCCGCAGGGCTCCGTAGCCATCGAAAAAAATATAGACCCGTTCCGGCACCCTGCGGAGGGGGGGATCATCTCCGGTCGCCATCCTCATCATCCCGGCGGACACCATGATGAGAAGGGAGTAGTCCATGTTGGGGAACGCAGTATTTCAAAAAAATCCTACGATCATGCAAGATCTATCTAGGAGATGCATATCAATGAGAGGGGGAGAGTATGTCTACGTACCCTCGTAGACCGAAAGCGGAAGCGTTATGAAACGCGGTTGATGTAGTCGAACGTCTTCGCGATCCAACCGATCAAGTGCCGAATGCACGGCACCTTCGCGATCTGCACACGTTCAGCTCGGTGACGTCCCTCGTACTCTTGATCCAGCTGAGGCCGAGGGAGAGTTTCGTCAGGACGACGGCGTGATGACGGTGATGATGAAGTTACCGATGCAGGGCTTTGCCTAAGCACTACAACGATATGAACGATGTGGAATTCTGTGGAGGGGGGCACCGCACACGGCTAAACAATCAACTTGTGTGTCTATGGGGTGCTCCCCTCCCGTTTATAAAGGAGTGGAGGAGGGGAGGGCCGGCCCTCATAGGGCGCGCCCAAGGGGGGAGTCCTACTCCCCGTAGGAGTAGGTTTCCCCCCTTCCTAGTAGGAGTAGGAGAAGAAGGAAGAGGGATAGAGAGGGAAGGAAAGGGGGGCGGCCCCCACCCAATTCGGATTGGGCTGGGGGGGCGCCCTCCACCTGGCCGCCTCCTCCTCTCTCCCACTAAGGCTCAATAAGGCCCATTGACTCACGGGGGTTCCGGTAACCCCCCGGTACTCCGGTAAATGCCCGAACTCATCCGGAACCATTCCGATGTCCAAACATAGCCTTCCAATATATTGATCTTTATGTGTCGACCATTTCGAGACTCCTCGTCCTGTCCATGACCACATCCAGGACTCCAAATTACCTTTGGTACATCAAAACACATAAAATCATAATACCGGTCGTCATCGAACGTTAAGCGTGCGGATCCTACGGGCCCGAGAACTATGTAGACATGACCGAGACTCATCTACGGTCAATAACCAATAGCGGAACCTGGATGCTCGTATTGGTTCCTACATAATCTACGAAGATCTTTATCGGTCAAACTGCATAACAACATACGTTGTTCCCTTTGTCATCGGTATGTTACTTGCCCGAGATTCGATCGTCGGTATCATCATACCTACTTCAATCTCGTCACCGGCAAGTCTCTTTACTCATTCCGTAATGCATCATCCCGCAACTAACTCATTAGTCACATTGATTGCAAGGCTTATAGTGATGTGCATTACCGAGAGGGCTCAGAGATACCTCTCCGACAATCGGAGTGACAAATCCTAATCTCGATCTATGCCAACTCAACAAACACCATTGGACACACCTATAGAGCATCTTTATAATCACCCAGTTACATTGTGACATTTGATAGCACACTAAGTGTTCCTCCGGTATTCGGGAGTTGCATAATCTCACAGTCATAGGAACATGTATAAAGTCATGAAGAAAGCAATAGCAATAAACTAAACGATCATAGTGCTAAACTAACGGATGGGTCTAGTCCATCACATCATTCTCTAATGATGTGATCTCGTTCATCAAATGACAACACATGTCTATGGCTAGGAAACTTAACCATCTTTGATTAACTAGCTAGTCAAGTAGAGGCATACTAGGGACACTCTGTTTGTCTATGTATTCACACATGTACTAAGTTTCTGGTTAATACAATTCTAGCATGAATAATAAACATTTATCATGATATAAGGAAATATAAATAACAACTTTATTATTGCCTCTAGGGCATATGTCCTTTAGTCCACCCTCGGGGCTGAGGGTTTGTACCAATAGCTATGTGATTTATCTCTCTCTCGTGATCTATATCATGGGCTTTGTTAATATAGTCGGATCATATGATGTTTCTCCCCTCTATACTCTCATTGTCATGAATTGAATCTTTATCCTTTGAAGTTTTCTCTTGTCGGATTGAATATTCAGAGATGAGAACACATGATATATGTCTTGCGATATGAATACTTGAGGTGACAATTGGGGTATCTTATTAATTCACTTGATATATGTTATGGCATTCAACTCGCGGATTCCTGCAGTGATATAGGGTAATCTATGCATAGGGGTTGATGCACGTTTTTCTCCGACGGAAACTTTGGGGTCTCTTTGTAGTTCTTTGTGTGGATTGAGTATTATGAATATGAATATGCTTTGGTGTTATTCTAGTGCGAACTCTATGATAGATCGAACGGAAACAATAGCCTTGTGTTATTTTAGTATGAACTCTTGAATAGATCGATAGGTAAGAATAGCTTTGAGGTGGCTTCGCACCCTACAAACAATTCCTACCTTTTGTTCTCCACTAATAGGAACTCGGGAGCGATTCTTTGCTGTACTTTGAGGGATAATCATATGATCCAACGTGTTAGCATTGTTGAGAGATTGCACTAGCGAAAGTACGAACCCTAGGCCTTGTTTTTAAGCATTGCAACATTGTTTTTGTGCCCATTTACTATTAGTTACCTTGTTGTTTTTATAATTTCAAATTACAAAAACCAATATCTACTATCCATATTACATTTTTATCACCATCTCTTCGCCGAACTAGTGCACCTATACAATTTGCCATT
This sequence comes from Triticum urartu, assembly GCF_056163025.1. NCBI lineage: Eukaryota > Viridiplantae > Streptophyta > Magnoliopsida > Poales > Poaceae > Triticum > Triticum urartu. Next base: position 566,233,283 of record NC_141875.1, read on the forward strand.
GTATTGGGTGTGTTGGGGACACAAGATATTTCTTGTATTTGGTTGCAGGGTCGTTTGAGAGAGACCATCTTCATCCTACACCTCTCACGGATTGATAAACCTTAGGTCATCCTCTTGAGGGAAAATTGCTACTGTCCTACAAAACTCTGCGCTTGGAGGCCCAACACGTGTCTATAAGAATAAAGTTGCGTAGTAGACATCAGGGTGCACCGCACACGGCTAAGAGAAATCTTGGTGTGCCTTTGGGGTGCCCCCCACCCCCGTATATAAAGGGGGGAGGAGGAGCCCGGCGGCCGGGAGGGGCGCGCCATGGGAGGAGTCCTATTTGGACTCCTAGTCTAAGTAGGATTCGCCCCCCCCCCCTTTCCTTTCTCCACCGGAGGGAATAGGAAGGAGAGGGAGAGGGAAAGGGAAAGGGGGGCGCTGCCTCCTCTAGCTAGTCCAATTCGGACTGCCATGGGGGGGCGGCCACCCCTTGCGGCCCTTCTCTCTTCTCCACTAAAGCCCACTAAGGCCCATTATTCCTCCGAGGGGTTCCGGTAACCCCTCGGTACTCTGGAAAAATATCCGAATCACTCGGAACCATTCCGATGTCCGAATATAACCTTCCAATATATCAATATTTACCTCTCGACCATTTCAAGACTCCTCGTCATGTCCGTGATCTCATCCGGGACTCTGAACAAACTTCACCAAAACACATAACTCATAATACAAATCCTCATCGAATGTTAAGCGTGCGTACCCTACGGGTTCGAGAACTATGTAGACATGACCGAGACACATCTCCGGTCAATAACCAATAGCGGAACCTGGATGCTCATATTGGTTCCTACATATTCTACGAAGATCTTTATCGGTCAAACCGCATAACAACATACGCCATTCCCTTTGTCATCGGTATGTTACTTGCCCGAGATTCGATCGTCGGTATCCTCATACCAAGTTCAATCTCGTTACTGGCAAGTCTCTTTACTCGTTCCGTAATGCATCATCATGCAACTAACTCATTAGTCACATTGCTTGCAAGTCTTATAGTGATGTGCATTACCAAGAGGGCCCAGAGATACCTCTCCGATACACGGAGTGGCAAATCCCAATCTTGATCTATGCCAACTCAGCAAACACCTTCGAAGACACCTATAGAGCAACTTTATAATCACCCAGTTACGTTGTGGTGTTTGATAGCACACAAGGTGTTCCTCCGGTATTCGGGAGTTGCATAATGTCATATTCAGAGGAATATGTATATGTCATGAAGAAAGCAATAGCAATAAAACTAAACAATCATTATGCTAAGCTAACGGATGGGTCTTGTCCATCACATCATTCTCTAATGACGTGACCCAGTTCATCAAATGACAACACATGTCTATGGTGAGGAAACTTAAACATCTTTGATTAACGAGCTACTCAAGTAGAGGCATACTAGGGACACTCTGTTTTGTCTGTGTATTCACACATGTACTAAGTTTCCGGTTAATACAATTCTAGCATGAATAATAAACATTTCTCATGATATAAGGAAATATAAATAACAACTTTATTATTGCCTCTATGAAAATAAATTTGTTATTTATATTTCCTTATATCATTATAAATGTTTATTATTCATGCTAGAATTGTATTAACCAGAAACTTAGTACATGTGTGAATACATAGACAAACAGAGTGTCCCTAGTATGCCTCTACTTGAGTAGCTTGTTAATGAAAGATGGTTAAGTTTCCTGACCGTAGACATGTGTTGTCATTTGATGAACGGGATCACATCATTAGAGAATGGTGTGATGGACAAGACCCATCCGTTAGCTTAGCATAATGATCGTTTAGTTTTATTGCTATTGCTTTCTTCATGACTTATACATATTCCTCTGACTATGAGATTATGCAACTCTCGAATACCGGAGGAACACCCTGTGTGCTATCAAACATCACATCGTAACTGGGTGATTATAAAGATGCTCTATAGGTGTCTCCGAAGGTGTTTGTTGAGTTGGCATAGATCGAGATTAGGATTTGTCACTCCGAGTATCGGAGAGGTATCTCTGGGCCCTCTCGGTAATGCACATCACTATAAGCCTTGCAAGCAATGTGACTAATGAGTTAGTTGCGGGATGATGCATTACAGAATGAGTAAAGAGACTTGTCGGCAACGATATTGAACTAGGTATGATGATACCGACGATCGAATCTCGGGCAAGTAACATACCGATGACAAAGGGAATGCCGTCTGTTGTTATGCGGTTTGATCGATAAAGATCATCGTAGAATATGTAGGAACCAATATGAGCATCCAGGTTCCGCTATTCGTTATTGACCGGAGATGTGTCTCGGTCATGTCTACATAGTTCTCAAACCCGTAGGGTCCGCATGCTTAACGTTCGATGACGATTTGTATTATGAGTTATGTGTTTTGGTGACCGAAGTTTGTTCGAAGTCTCGGATGAGATCACAGACATGACGAGGAGTCTCGAAATGGTCGAGAGGTAAAGATTCATATATTGGAAGGTTGTATACGGACACCAGAATGGTTCTGAAGAGGTTCGGGGATTTATCGGAGTACCGAGAGGCTATCGGACCCCCCCCCCCCCCCCGCGCGGGAAAGCTAATGGGCCATAGTGGAGAGGAAGAGGCAGCCACAGGAAGTGCCCCCCCCCCAAGTCCAATACGAATTGGACAAGGGGTGGGGGCGCGGCCCCCCTTTCCTTCTCCATCTCCTCCTCTTTCCCTTTTCCCCTCTCCGTTGGAAGGAAGGGGGGAGCCGACTAGGACTAGGAGTCCTAGTGGTACTCCTCCCACTTGGCGCGCCCCTAGGGGCCGGCCGGCCTCCCCTCCCCTCCTTTATATACGTGGGCAGGGGGCACCCTAAAGGCACAATAGTTGTTCTCTTGGCCGTGTGTGGTGCCCCCCTCCACAGTTTACTCCTCCGGTCATAGCATCGTAGTGCTTAGGCAAAGCCCTACGCGGATCACATCACCATCACCATCACCACGCCGTCGTACTATCGGAACTCTCCCTCGATGCTCTACTAGATCAAGAGTTCGAGGGACGTCATCGAGCTGAATGTGTGCTGAACACGGAGGTGCCGTACATTCAGTACTTGGATCGGTTGGATCGTCAAGACGTTCGACTACATCAACCGCATTAACCTAACGCTTCCGCTTTCGGTCTACGATGGTACGTGGACACACTCTCCCCCTCTCGTTGCTATGCATCTCCTAGATAGATCTTGCATGATCGTAGGATTTTTTTTTGAAATTGCATGCTACGTTCCCCAACAGGTCCAACACATTTCCACATAAACAAACACATACATCCCCACTTGTAGAACTAGCAACCTTTCAAGAGGCATATAAAAAAATATACTTTAATCACATGTGAGATTTACCATAAATAAACAAATGCACTACTGAGGGAGTCCTGGATTAGGGGGTGTCCGGATGGCCGGACTATACCTTCGGCCGGACTCCTGGACTATGAAGATACAAGATTGAAGACTTCGTCCCGTGTCCGGAAGGGACTTTCCTTGGCGTGGAAGGCAAGCTTGGCGATACGGATATGTAGATCTCCTACCATTGTAACCGACTCTGTGTAACCCTAGCCCTCTCCGATGTCTATATAAACCGGAGAGTTTTAGTCCGTAGGACGAACAACAATCATACCATAGGCTAGCTTCTAGGGTTTAGCCTCTCTGATCTCGTGGTAGATCTACTCTTGTACTACCCATATCATCAATATTAATCAAGCAGGACGTAGGGTTTTACCTCCATCAAGAGGGCCCAAACCTGGGTAAAACATCGTGTCCCCTGCCTCCTGTTACCATCCGACCTAGACGCACAGTTCGGGACCCCCTACCCGAGATCCGTCGGTTTTGACACCGACATTGGTGCTTTCATTGAGAGTTCCTCTGTGTCGTCACTTTTAGGCCCGATGTCTTCTCCGATCATCAACAGCGATGCGATCCAGGGACAGATCTTCGTATTCGGCGGCTTTGCACTGCGGGCCAATTCGCTTGGCCATCTGGAGCAGGTCGAAAGCTACGCCCCTGGCCATCAGGTCAGATTTGGAAGTTTGAACTACACGGCCGACATCCGCGGAGACTCAATCTTCGACGGACTCGAGCCACAGCCGAGCGCGCCGCACTGTCACGATGGGCATGATTTAGCTCTACCGCCGAACAGCGCCCAGGAGGCCGCACCTGTGTCCGCTCCGACCCCTAGCTCAGAGCCGATCACACCAATCGAGGATGGGTGGTTAGACACCGCCTCGGGGGCTGCAATCTCTACGGTGATCGAGCCGAACACCAGCCCTATTCTCTGCAAAGCCCGTGACTCCAAGGAGTCGGACTCCTCTCCAGACTCCGAGCCCTCCGTGCCCCGACCGATCGAACCCGATTGGGCACCGATCATGGAGTTCACCGCCGCGGACATCTTTCAGCACTCGCCCTTCGGCGATATTCTGAATTCACCAAAGTCTCTCTCTTTATCAGGAGAGCCCTGGCCAGACTATGGTCAGCAAGGTTGGGATGCGGATGATGAAGAAATTCGAAGCCCACCCACCACCCACTTCGTAGCCACCGTCGATAATTTAAACGACGTGCTCGACTTTGACTCCGAAGACATCGACGGTATGGACGACGATGTAGGAGATGAACACGAACCAACGCCTATAAGGCACTGGATAGCCACCTCATCTCATGATGTATACATGGTGGACACACCCAAAGGAAGCGACGACGAGGAACACAGGGATGCAACAAGGGATCGTTCACTCGAAAAGCAATCAAAGCAGCGACGTAAATGCCGCTCCAAGCCCCGCCTCGACAGAGACAGCAGCCATACAGACCCAGCCATAGAGCGGTACGAGCCGGCGGACGACGAACATGCCTTCGAGCAAGCGTCCGAATAGGGAAACTTGGATAAACAAACCGAACACCCCGTCCCCGAAGAAAACAACAGTTCGGACAACCTTACGCCGAAAAAACTCATGGAGCAGAAGAACCTCCACCAAAGGCTCGTCGCCACCGCGCATAGCTTGAAAAAGCAGAAGCAGAAACTCAAAACTGCGGAAGATGCACTCAGAATCAGATGGAGCAAAGTACGCAGCACCGCAGACAAATATGCCGGCAGTCGCCGCACAAAAAGCTATCCAAAGCGAAAGTTACTGCCTGAATTTGACGAGGAGGCCTTATAGCCCCCGCAGTCAAAAAATAGGAAAGCCATCCGGTCGGATGGACAACCGCATGGCCAGCATGGAGCGGCAAGCGGCGCCGCACACAAGCCGGCACGCGATCCACCAAAGGATCCACATCAAAAAGACGGCCTAGCCAGATCTATATACGGGCCAAGAAAGCAAGCTCTAGTAAGCAATGCAACACAACAAATATCCGAACATCATGGCACACCCAAATACAGGGGTGACGCACACCCCCTATGTTTCACCGATGAGGTGCTGGACCATGAATTTCCAGCGGGATTCAAGCCCGTAAATATAGAGGCATACGACGGAACAACAGACCCTGGGGTCTGGATCGAGGATTATATCCTCCACATACACATGGCCAAAGGAGATGACCTCCATGCCATAAAATACTTACCCCTCAAGCTTAAAGGGCCAGCCCGGCATTGGCTCAAAAGCCTTCCCGGAAACACCATTGGATGTTGGGAAGAGCTTGAGGATGCTTTCCGGGCAAATTTTCAAGGGACCTATGTCCGCCCTTCGGATGCAGACGATCTCAGTCACATAACTCAACAGCCCGGAGAGTCAGCCCGGAAACTCTGGAACAGATTTCTTACTAAAAAGAATCAGATAGTCGACTGTCCGGACGCCGAAGCCCTAGCAGCTTTTAAGCACAATGTTCGAGACGAATGGCTCGCCAGACACCTCGGCCAAGAAAAGCCAAGAACAATGGCCGCATTGACAAGCCTCATGACCCACTTTTGCGCAGGAGAGGACAGTTGGTTGGCAAGATGCAGCACCAGCGACCCAAGTACATCCAAAGTTAGGGATGGAAACAGAAAAGCCCGACGCAGCAAGGACCAGCGCCGGAATAAGGGAAACAGCCCGAAGAGCACGACGGTCAACGCCGGATTCAAAAGCTCGCGGCAGAATCAGAGAAAGCCGCCCCTCAAGGATAACAGGGACGAGCTATCCAACTTAAACAAAATATTGGACAAGATATGTCAAATACACAGTACTCCCGGGAAGCCTGCGAACCATACCCACAGAGATTGTTGGGTTTTCAAGCAAGCCGGCAAGCTCAACACCGAACACAAGGGGCTCGACACACCAAGTGAGGACGACGACGAACCCCACAAGCAGAGCACCAGGAAACAAAAGGATTTCCCACAAGAAGTCAAAACAGTAAACTTACTTCACGTGACGAACAGAACGGCGCCACAAGAGATACGCGCCATACGGCCTATCCCAAAGGAGTCTCGCCAATGGTTGTTAAAAACAATCACCTTCGACCATCAGGATTACTCTAGAAGTATCCGGAACGCAGGCTGGATTGCCTTGGTATTAGATCCAATAATCGGCGGCCTCCATTTTACAAATGTCCTGATGGACGGCGGCAGTGGTTTAAACATGTTATACCAGGACACAATCCGCAACATGGGGATAGACCCAACAAAAATTCGCCATAGCAAAACCTCCTTTCAAGGGGTAACGCCAGGCCCAGATGCCCATTGCATGGGTTCTCTCCGGCTAGAAGTTATGTTTGGCTCCCTCGATAACTTCCGTTGCGAACAGCTAACTTCCACATCGCCCCATTCTCAAGTAGCTATCAAGCACTGCTGGGACGCGAAGCTTTCACCCGCTTTAACGCAATACCGCATTATGCATCTCTTACGCTTAAGATGCCCAGTCCACGAGGCATCATCTCATTAAAGGGAAAACATTGAGCGTTCCTCCCGTGCGGAAAACGGTGCAGCTGCCTTGACAGCCCCACAATAAAGAGGCTTCGCCAGCCAAATCATCTAAACAGGTCGTCAAGACCACGGACACGGCTAGACGAGTCCGGCATAAACATACAATTGATAAAGGCTTAATAGCCGTATACCCCTGTACTAGGGGCTCCGCGCATATAAAACAAGAGACAATAAAGTTCAATTTTACCCATTTCGATTCATACTTTGTTATTTAGTATAACTCATGTTCGGCACGATCTTTCTTTAACTAAGTTCCTCTCTTTTACAGATGAACACCGTGCTACGCCCGTCCAGGATACGGCACAACGGAGACACAGGCGCAGACGTGCAGCAGGGACCCGTTCCAAGGATTCTTTTCAGATTAAGACCCTGCATAAACCTTTTTTACTGTCTCTTGTTGATACACATCCCCTGGTTTCTTGGTATAACCAAGGAGGAGGCTAGCGTTTTGGCATGTGGCCACGTCAGAGTTTTGCGCGTACCTGGACACTAGGGGCTTATTACTAAGGGTGTTATCCCGCCCGCCCTCATAAAGACTGAATACCTTAGGGAGTGTTCGGCGTCGCGAGTTTGGCCTTATATGCATCAGCTCCGAATCATGTCTTTGGTCAAATGTTGGGTTTGCCTGGCTCCTGTGTTTTGTTGCCTTACGTTCCGCTCTATCGGCTAAAGCGGCACCAGGAGAACTACTGCGATTGTGCCCCGGTTCGGCCAGGCGAGCACCTCAGTAGAGAAAGCCAAAAACTGACTGTCATGATATAGCGTGAGACTGGTCAACCATTCGATGACATACCGGAATCTTTAGGATTCCTCCGCATTAACGAAGGGTCGTTTCCCGGCCAGACACATACGCGCCCCGAGTTCGGGCGAGCGCAGGCGCCACCAGGGGCTATATAAGTAGCCTCAATGTCAAACTCCTATGGCTAAGTGAAAGTGATAAAGCATCATAGTCCGATTGCCTAGTTCGCTGCGCTATCACCTCCTTTGTAGGACCAAGACATTGGATCAAGTGTGAAAATGCGCCTTCTGCGAACACCCCCGCATTATGTGCGTGGGGGCTGAAGCCGACGACTGCCATCTTTCAGATTATATATACATATATGTTAAACGGCCGCACAGGAGGTATCATAATACTTGCAGGCACAAGTATAAAAAGCTTCTACAATTTATCAAAATATTGTTTTACAATAATACATGCTATTCGAATATAGTATCCTTCAAGCACTGCGTCTCTATTAAACGAGCGCCTTGCAGAACTTCCTGAAAATAGCGCTCGGCAGGTACTCGGCTTCCATCCGAGTCTGGGGATGCAACAGCGGTGGCTTCCATTTCCGCCCAGTATGTCTTGACACGGGCAAGAGCCATCCGCGCACCCTCTATGCACGCTGACCTCTTCATCGCATCGATATGCGGCGCTGCACCAAGGAACTGCTGCACCAAGTTGAAATAACTTTTCGGCTCTGGTCTCTCTGGCCACAGATGACTCACGACATACTTCATGGGGAGTCCAGACAACCTATTTAGCTCGGCCCATTCGGCCAAACGATCGGCTAATGACAGTGGACGCTCTGGATTGTGGAACTGCGACCAGAAGAGCTTTTTCACTTCGCGATCTTCTTGATCTCGGAAGTGCTCGGCCGCATCTGCGGCACTCGCTGCTAAATCCAGATAGGTGTCCGCCGTACTCCACATCTGGTCTAACGGAGCATGTTTAGGATCACAGAACTTCCTCCGCAGCATAAAGGGCTTTCAGCCGCGATTTCTCCGGCCTGACGCAGCTCCTCCTTCACAGCTCTCATCGCAGAGCGAGCATCCTTGGCATTGGCAACGGCCTTCTTCAGGTCCGTCTGTTCCGCCCGATCTTCTTTTTCAAGAAGCTTGCAACGGTCAGCAGCGTTCTTCAGCTTCATGGCCATCTCGGTCATTTCCTTCTTGCTTCGGCAGTGAGCAGCCTGTTCGGCTTTCAGCTCTTCAATTGCCTTTCCGGCAGCCGCATCACTTTTCCTGGCTTACTCCTTGGCTCGGGCAAGTTCCGCCCGAAGATTCTCCATGGTAGCAGCACCATCTGCATCAAGCGCACACATTGTAAGATACTGGCATAAAGCTCCTCTTACCAGGCACCGCCGAAGGAATTACATACCTTGTGCCTCGTCAAGCCGCTTGTTGACAAGCGCGATGTCGGCATCTGCCATGTCAAGTTGCCGCTTTAGCTCGGCAAATCCATCAGTCCGGCTGGCCACCGGACACTTCGCCACCTACGTATAAAGGCGGCATATTAGACCTGGGATTATGATCCTCTGTGCGCCGTCACTTTTGACAACACACAGAGTCTCAGGGGCTACTATCTACACAGGGCGCATCTTATTTATGCGCAACTATCCAAAAAGGGTACATTATTTCACGTACCTCAAAACGTGTCAGTAAACTCCTGACGGCCTCGTGCAATCTGCTCTTCGCGGATGAAATCCTCTCAATCACCGTACCCATCAATGCACGGTGCTCCTCTGAGATAGATGCTCGCCCTAGCAGATCCTTCAGCTCCTCCGACCGCGTACCAGACGGCGCCGGACTCGTCCGATGGCCCTTTTCGAAGGACGGACGCGGAGGGCTTTGGGGGGGCATATGACTACCTTCCGACCCCGCCAGATTCGGAGAAACCCTCCGCGACGATACCTCAGGGTCGCCCGCCTCACAAGGCGGTACGGCAGGGGGAGGCGTTCCGCTCTCCATCATCTCCGGAAGAAGATCCCCCGAAGACGAGCTCTGCTAAGAAGGGCTAAGGTCTGAGCTACAAGGTAAATTTTTGATTACTTTTCTCAGATATAAAGCAGGGATTTCTCTCGTTTCTTAAAAAGAAAACTCCTCTCTACTTACGGCTCGATGGAGGGCTGATCCCCTTGAGGGCATAATTCGGCCGAAGTATCCCCCAGCACAGGACCCTCTGGCGAAGATTTCTTCCCCCGCTTTAAGACCATGGTCTCCGGGTCTTCAGAGGCGGTCCTCTTCTTCCCCTGAGGAGAGGAATTTTCGATTCCTCCCTTCCGGACAACCTCCTTTGAGGAGGCTGTAGCTCCCTTGTCCCCTCCCTCGCTTCCCTTTGAAGGCACAACCTCCAACATCCTGACTAGCACGGGACCCGGCGTGGTCTCGGGGAGGGGGGCCGGACACCTGATTAGCTTTGCTTTCGCTATCCACTCCTGTTTAAAGGACATCTCTTTTAGGGGCAATTTTATGATAAATATATGGATAGCGAGTCCGGGCACAAGGCTACTTACTTTAGTATCCGGACGATTGCAGCTCAGACCTGCGTCCTCTGAAGAATCCGGACACACTACTTGTGGTCTGAAGAACAATTTGTACATCTCCACGGGCGTCATGCCTAGAAAATGTTGGAGAACTCGTGGTCCCTCTGGGTTGAACTCCCACAGGAGGAGGGGGCGACGTTTGCAGGGCAGAACTCGGCGAATTAACATAACCTGCATCACCATGACCATACCGATGTCTCTTTCTAGGAGATCTCGGATGTGGCCCTGCAACAGGGCCACATCCTTTGCCGGCCCCCAGTCCAGCCCCGTATTGACCCATGACGCCAGTCATGGCGGGGGACCCGAGCGAAAGGCAGGTGGCGCCACCCACTTAGGGGCCCTGGGAGCGGTAATATGAAACCACTCTCGCTGCCATAAGCTGGACTCCTCTTGAAAAGAGCCCTCGGGCCATGGGGTACCAGCATTCTTGCTTATAAAAGCACCTCCGCACTCCGCATGCCGTCCCTCGATCATCTTCGGCTCTACTTTGAAGGTCTTGAGCCATAGTCCGAAGTGAGGAGTGATACGGAGGAAGGCTTCACACACGACGATGAATGAGGAAATATGGAGGATGGACTCCGGGGCTAAGTCGTGAAATTCCAGCCCATAATAATACATGAGCCCCCTCACGAAGGGATCCGTCGGGAAGCCTAGCCCCCGAAGGAAGTGAGACATGAACACCACACTCTCACCGGGCTTGGGAGTGGGAATGACCTGCCCTTGAGCAGGCAGCCTATGCGAGATTTCGCCGGTCAAGAACCTGGCCTCTCTCAACTTCAGCACGTCCTCCTCCGTGACGGAGGAAGGCATCCATCGGCCTCGAAGGTCAGAACCGGATATTGTCGAAGGTCTGAAGCACCTGAAATCTGGAGCCTTGGGTGTTGGAACTCGAGGCGAAGGGCGAACTCGTTTGAGATTGAAAGAAAGGAGTAAGCCCTTGGTCTCTTTATAAGAGGTTGAATACCAAGGGCCTTCCCCGTGACCGTTTGGGACTCGCCTTTGATCGAGAAAATATACCAACGGGTACGGTTGGGTTACCCACGCCCGTATTGATGAGAATCCCGGAATAAGGGGACACGATCTCTGCTTTAACAAGACATGCCAAGGAAACCGCCTCGCTAAACGCGCTAAGGTGGGACAATAAAATGATTCAAATAAAGACTTGGCCGTGGTGTGATGTCACGCTACGGAATACGTCAGCATATTAGATTTGTGTAAATATTATTCTCTCTATGGCAATATGTGGAAACTTATTTTGCAGAGCCGGACACTACCTTCGTGTTCAAAATCTTCTATGAAGTACTTGGAGGAGGAACCCGCCTTGCAATGCCAAAGACAATCTGCGCGCCGGACTCATCGTCATTAAAGCCTGGTTCAGGGGCTACTGAGGGAGTCCTGGATTAGGGGGTGTCCGGATGGCCGGACTATACCTTCGGCCGGACTCCTGGACTATGAAGATACAAGATTGAAGACTTCGTCCCATGTCCGGAAGGGACTTTCCTTGGCGTGGAAGGCAAGCTTGGCGATACGGATATGTAGATCTCCTACCATTGTAACCGACTCTGTGTAACCCTAGCCCTCTCCGGTGTCTATATAAACCGGAGAGTTTTAGTCCGTAGGACGAACAATAATCATACCATAGGCTAGCTTCTAGGGTTTAGCCTCTCTGATCTCGTGGTAGATCTACTCTTGTACTACCCATATCATCAATATTAATCAAGCAGGACGTAGGATTTTACCTCCATCAAGAGGGCCCGAACCTGGGTTAAACATCGTGTCCCCTGCCTCCTGTTATCATCCGACCTAGACGCACAGTTCGGGACCCCCTACCCGAGATCCGCCGGTTTTGACACCGACAACTACTTTCATGTGAGACCAATTTTGTTTTGTTTTGTAAAAGGCAAATAACAAACACAAAAGTAGGACTTCAACTCAAAATCGATCTTGGTTTTAGTTTCTCTTTCAAACTACAATGGTCATTTTGACGTTGCGTACCTCCCACCATATTATTACTATCTTCTCTAATCGTAAATCATGCAACGACTACAAGGAAACTAACGTTTTTTGACCATCTCCTAAGCCAATGGCTCCATGACAATGCAGAACTAACCAAATAATGCACGCCGCGATCGTAGCATCGGGGCCGAGGCTGCTTGCCAATCAACTTATGAAATTGACACCTATATATAGAGCTGCTCGCAGCTTTAGTCAGCCACACCACTACAACAACAGAAAGTATTCTACCACTAGACCGACCGCACCAAGTGAAGTGAGAGCTTTGCGCTAAGGGTTCATCAGCAACATATTAAGAGCACCAAGCTCGCGGCGATCGTGCTAGTAAACTTAAGAGTTTGAACTCAGAAAGTGAGGTAGTGAGTACCGGCTCGGCTAGAAGCCATGGCGACGGAATTTTATGGCAATTTGTTTTCTTCAAAGGGAAACTGCAAATGGAGAAGGTTCTTGATTCGGCCCCATGCAAGATCATGTGGGGGATGAACACTTTATATATTAACTCACCCGCAAAATAAACACTTTATATATTAACTCACTCGCAAAAAAACACTTTATTAACTAAACGATGTATGCAAGAGGGGTCAAATGTGCTTTATTTTCGATGTTCCTCCCTAAAGTGCCCTGACCTAGACGACTCCCTGAAAAAAAACACCACTAGGATATGTGTGGTTCAGGTGTCACCCATGCCATTTTTCGCATAGTTGAGGGGACCGAGTCCACGGAGAACATTAACAACACTATTTTGGTGCTAATTCCTCCAACATTTCTCAGTTCCGGTCGATTAACTTATGTAATGTGTTGTACAAGATTGCTTTGAAGATGTTGGCAGACTGTTTGAAGAAAAATCCTCTCTCAAATATATCCGAAGAGAAAGGGGGGCAGGGGAGGGAGAGAGCTTGTGGTTTGTGTATTTAGAGAATAGTGGTACACAATTCTTGTTATGAACTTCATAAGGCAAATTTGACAACGGTGCGATGCGAGACTAGACATACCGAGTCACCAACTATGGCTAGAAGCCTACGACAAGAACTGCCAGGATCAATTAGGCAGGCTTGACGGTGGGACAAAGCTATGGACACATAGTTGAGCCATTAGTTGCAGCAGTTGAAGTTGCATGTAGCCTCAAGTGTGGTTTTGATAATTAATAGCAATCCTCATGGACTAATGATTTCTTTGAGTCATATATGGAGTACCCATAGGTGATGCATGGAGGACATTTGGTGGCTTCAGGAATGAATGTCGTCTGAATTGAGTTATGCATCAAGATTGTTGATTTCAAGAGATGAATATTATAGTATGATAAGCCAACAAAACTAGGCATAAACATTGAGCTCACTGAATGAAGTAAATATGATAAAAATAACATTCTTGTGAAGATCAAGATATGACCAAGAAGGGGTGGGCATTCAGTAGAAACCAAGAATTCGGTTTATACTGTTCATTTTTTTTTTCAATTTCATTAGTAAAGTTAAAAATCAAAAATAACAACACAAATCAGCTAACCGAAAATTCGGTTTTCAGTTTATACCGAACAATTACTTAGTCGCTGAGGAGTTAGGGCATGTACAATGGTTGATAAGGTAGTCTTATCTTAAGTCTTGCATGTAATTTAGAGATGACAAAACATTTTATCTACAATGGGTCATCTTAGACTTATCTTCAATAACTAGTTATTCCTAAAAATGTGGTGAGACATATTGTGCTAAGAGATCATCTCTTGTCTTCTCTTAAATAAGAAAGAACAAGCATTTTCTTATGAGTTCTCTCTTTTCCACCTCATCACTTATCCTACGTGGCACTGGTAAGATAGCACCATTGTACATGCCCTTACAACGCAGCTATGAAATATCAATTCTGAGCATCCCGCCCCCTTATATAAGGGGGCATCTTATCCTGTTGAGCGTACCCACGCGATGTGCGACTAAACAAAACAAGACAGTCTATTTCCCTATGCTCTACGAACGTGTTTGGGCCAAGCAATTTATGTGCACGGCCCATGCCTATGACACAGAAAGACTAGCTGGCTGGCTTAGCTCGCACTTGGGCCTGTCGCCTACGCAAAAAAAAAAAAAAAACTCGCACATGGGCTGGCCGCGCGCGAGCGGCTGGTGGTTGGCGATCAGAGACGCGTCATTTATCCTAACGCGTACGTGAGGGAGCTTCGTGCTTTGGATTTTCTTTCGGTGCACGATTTCCTACCGAACCAACAAATTTGAATTCGGTTATTAAAAGGAGAAACCGATTTTTACTGCAGCAGTAACAAAAACCGAAAATTCAGTATTTTCGGTTTCGGTATCGGTTCGGCATTCGGTTGGTAGGTTTTTATGCCCACCCCTAACCAAGATGCAGCGCTATGATTGGATTCTAAATAGTCAACACACAAACGTAAATAATGTATTGTGTGTGATCAAATGATCGAGTGATATGGTAAGCATTATGAATTGTGCTTTATGCGTTTTGGTATTCCTATATGAGGTAGATGCCACTCATGGGCTTCCATCCAAAGGTAGTTTCAGATAACCCATGAGAAGATGATGCCAAGAGGAAATGGTCTTCAAGTTTGAAAAGAGCAAGGGCAAGATACAAATCTCCAGAAGATATATGCTTGAATCTTGCAGACCATTTTATAATAATGGACGTCTGAAGATGTGCTTAAGTGAGAGAGCCTTCAGCAAGGATTTTGGCTCGAGAGAAGTATGAATGATGTCATCGGGCTCAAGTGGAATGCACAAGGCAAAGGAATGCCTCTGCTGGACATTCCTAGTTTTACTATTCTCAAGGTGCATGGTGGGAGACCAAATTATAGGTTTGATAGTCCAGCTATAAAGAGTGTCTATCGTGAGTAGCTTGATCACGTTGTACAGAGTGCTCAAACATTTGAATGTTTTGCATCCTACTTTTTAGTTGATCTTGGATGGTTCTCTATGTGAGGAATTAGAGCTTGTTAGTTTCATAACAAGCTCAAGATCATAAAAATTAGAGTTTGCATGAGAAAGTAGTGTCGTTTTCCATGACGTCTGTTCTAGGTGTTCCAGGGCCTTCGGGGCAGATTTGTTTATTGGGGGCTTCTTTGGGCATGCTATAGGAAATACTTCTGTGCTAGTTAGTAGCCTCTAGAGCAGCCCAAAATTATCATGGAAAGCGTTTCGATTTTCGGCCTCCAGATCCTCTGTATTGTTCGAAGACTCCGGGTTAGGCGAAGAACGGAAGAAGCAACCAACATGCATAAATAAGTGGGACCTATATATAGCCCTCCTTCCCCGAGGGGAAAGGAAACAACTGGATGTCGGTTTTTGCTGCATATCGTTTGACATCCAAGTTCATCCCCACAATCCCGATTTCCCATCTAAGTGAGGGCAAGTAACCATGGATCTATGAATAATTTATTGACCTTCTCCATTGTTCCCCCCCTCTATAATCCATCAATTGCATGAGATGCATAGGGTGAGAATCGATGGGGTCAGATTTGATCATAAGTTGCTTTCGTTGGATGGAGCGATTTGAGCTCCACAAAGCGACCGGTTTGGTAAGAGCCTTAAAGCTTGTTACTCTTAGAGGCCTCCACCTTCTAAATGGTTTGGTCATATTGGTTCTGTGATCTCTTCACGAAGCTTGTGAAAGAGGTTGGGTTATCTGTGAAGTGATTGTGGAATTTTCTGTCTCCGAAGTGGAGGAAAATAGTATCCATAGTGGATCAAGGGGCAATCCAGAGAGAGAGAGGGGGGGGGGGGGGGGAGCCCCCCTCAACGGAGAGTAGAATAAAGGTGGTATTTGAATTCGAGGAAATACATTGGTTGTCTCTTATTCCCTTTATATTCCGCAATTCACACTTGCTATCATTGATATTCGGCAAGTCACGCTCGCTACTGGTTCGGTAATAAGAGTTAGGATCACTGGGGCGATGTGGACAGTGGTACGAAGAGACATGAAGAATGTGTAGCTCTACCAAGTGAACATGTCAAACCATTCAATTGACACATAACCAGGTCACATACCATATTAAGAGTGTTAGGGTCAACGAGGCGAAGTAGATGGCGGCGGGGAGTGATGAAGGACACATACCCAATCTAGTTGTCACCATATGAGATCTGACCATTTTGATCTCGATCTACATCATGGGGAGAATGGATCTGAGAGGATGTCATCGGGTCATCGCGCATCCATCTTACAAGTTATCTTCAACATGGGCCCAAGGTCATGCCTCAGCAGGAACATCATGGTTGCTCAGATAACAGCATCGCCGCCACCATGGTGTGGAACTCTGATCTGGAGGTGTTGGAGAGGCACACGACGAATCCCAGTGTGCCGGTTCTGCAGATGAAGAATGATCTCATGGTCAAGTTTAAGGAGAGGGGGGAAGTAATGGTGTAGCATGCTCCAGCTTCATACTAGTATATGGGTAATACATTATGAATCCATCCACCTATGTGCATCTCTATTACCTAACTCTATCTGTCTTTTGAATCAGAGTACACAGTTGCAAGACACACAATGCTACGAAATCGGTAGAAAGGAGGAAAGAACATCATGTGCATTTCAAAATGCTCGTGGCTTGTTTAAAAAATTGCCGTGAAAAAAAGATTGTTGCTTCATCCTGTCATAGACTCATAGTACAATTATACTTACAACTGGAAAAATTACAGACCAAAGAATATTGGCTAGTTTAATCCTATCAGGTATATAACCAAATCACTTCCTTTAAAAGGAGACCTGTCTTTTTTTTCTTTTGGACTGCGTTGGAAAAATTGGAATGAAAACTAGACATTATCCTTCCACTTCCAGAGTCTGTTGCCCTGTTTGAAACAGGAGCATCAGGCCGGTTTTTAACCGTCGTCCAAATAGAATCTATGCACGATTCTTGACAACGTGATGCATATACGTTTTTCTTTGTAGAACTGGCATGCACATTATTGTGTTATTTTGTGGAAGCTCACGCTCCGTGATGTGCCTGCAAAATGGAAGCAGGGACATACTTCAGTCTTCTGTATGAGTCCAGGGCTAGAGTGCGTGTAGGGTATGACCGTTTTCACGTTTAATTATGGGTTGAAAATATACTTAAGCTCGACTCTTAAGATCTATGTATCTTATGAGAAAATGCAATAGAATTTTTGTAGTTAAACAACAATGCATCATGTTTATTTGATTCCATTGTTGTTACCTAACCGGAAACCAAAATGGGATATCGTCACTTTGTATTGGCCTTGACATACGCACCTGTTTAGTTACTATGCCAAAATTTGGGATATGAAAGATTTAGAAAATGACCACTGCATGTGAAGAAGTGCAGTACCTTTACCCTTATTCTTGTCCGTTGGTAAAAGTTCTTCAGCACCGATTTTCATGTCAGCATTAGATGAACGCCTCTTTGTCTTTCTGTTTAGTGCCTCAACCTCGACAATGAAGGTTCCACAGACAGGACGATGATCTGAAAATCGGGACTCTCCACGGTAGTAGGACAACTGTGAAGTGCCGTCTCCTTGCCACAATATTCTATCACACCTGAACAAGTTCAATTACTTAAGACGTATGCAACGGAATGCATCGAGCACCGAATGGTTCACAAGCATAATATCACAAGCTTATTGTATATCAGAACTACTGTGTGCGGCATTTATTTTACTTATTTACTTTTGCATGGAAGTACTTAGAGAGCTATTGCCACTTGCAGTGAACGCCAATGGTAATGTTAGACTGCATGCTAGGGCCTCTTTGGTTCGATCTCAAAGAGTTTTTCTAGGATTCTACTCCTTCGGAATTTTTCTTAAGTGGGGTCTTTGATTCGTGGGATTGCAACCAATAGGACTTTTGGACTTCTTTTTTTTTGGTGGGTTCTTTGTGGCTTCCCAGTAGAAGTGTGGAACAATAGCCACTTGTCGAGCCGTTTAGGATATATTGTACATTTGACTCTTGTCAATTGGCATGCTTAACGAAAAGACATGCAAAGCTTTTGTGCACGCTCCCTAAAAAACCTCTTGGGAAGATTTCTATGTTGTCCTTATGGTGTACCGAACAGCCGCTCAATCTTTTAGGATTTAAGATGGCATGAAAATAAAAAAAGGCCTTAAGTTTGTGCCTACAGCAACAGCTGAATGGAATATTATGACATTACACTTTCTCTATTTCCCAGACAGGGCTTCCTTGTCATGGAACTACTTAAAATTGTTCATAGTTACATACCATGCTGGCGTTCTCCTCTTTTTGTTTGATGTTGCAGTCTCACCAGCATACGCATCCGAGTTAGAGGAGTACTTGTATGTGGGAGCAAAATATATCTTCCCCTCATTCCATCCCCTGAACACTCGTCCAGCATCTCGTTCAATTTTTAGCTGAAGAATGAACATACTGAATATCAGGGAAGGGAAAATTTGCAGAAGTGGACAACTATGGTTTGGGCGCAATAAGGGAATCATTTGAAAGATTTGATATCACCTTTTCGGATTTCTTTAGTAGTACCAAATTTTTAGCAAACAGATAATAAATGCATTTGTTTGCCGTCTTTCAGTGAGTAGTTCAAATTTTGATTCATAACTAGATTGATTCAACTGATACAAAGTTACCTGATCCTTTTCGAAAAGGGCATCCCAATTATTTTCCGTCAAAAGCCTTTTCGTATCTTCATAGCTCAGTGCAATACGGTAGTTCAAATCCCCAAACCATATTACCTTACTGAGATAAACAGTGCATTAATTAGTTACAGAATATTAAACTGACAAGGAACAGATGTACAATCATATACTCCCTCCGTTCCTATATATTTGTCTTTTTAGAGATTTCAACAAGTGACTACATACGGAGCAAAATGAGTGAATCTACACTCTAAAATATGTCTATATACATCCGTATGTGGTAGTCCATTTGAAATCTATAAAAAGACATATATTTAGGAACGGAGGGAGTATATCACCAGATTCTTACTCATGCTCAAGAATTTTCTCAGGAATTCTTCGCCCAATTCTCCTGCAAAGCCTCGAAAACAGTGTGAGCCGCATTATCTCTAGAACATCAGAGTTTCTTCTGAATTCATCCCCTTCTTTCTGACCTGAAGCCAAATGGCTGCAGATGAAACAAAAGCTTGTCTGGTGCACTGTCATGCTTACTGATATACATCCCTGCAGTAGAAGTGTATTCAGGATACGGACAATTAGTTACAGCAATGCTTCAATCTGATTTAGTCCTGACCTTGTTTCCAAGACAGCCAAGAATTCCTCGCCCTATGCAAGACGTTCTTAGATGGCCGATGTGTTGCACTAGTTCTTTCTTTACCCACACAGTGACAAAAATACCAACCATTTGTTTGCATACTATGAGGTTATATTTTAGCTTATCCCTTGCGGTGGGAGCGGAAGTTACTTCACTTAGCACAGAGCCGCAAGAATCCCTCGTGTTCTCTTTCTCTTCCTCTCCCGAGGAATCAGTCTCGTCAGCATGTTTTTTCGGGCGCCGAAAGCAAGCATCCCTGTACGATGATTTGATCATTTCTGCTGGGCAGTTGCAGGCCTTAAGCCGTTTTCTCTGCATTGGCATGAAAGGTTTTCTAATGGCTTTGAGGGAAGATTTCTGGAAGATTGCGGAACCACTTGCTGTTTTTGTTAATTCAGAGAATGAAGTCTCGAGGCTTGAAGAAGCTCGAGATGAAGTAGAATCGACAGATGGAGATGTCGGACGCTGAAAGACATTGGTATCATTATGAGCTGGCCGGTTTAGTGCTTGGTTTATAAGAACAAGCCACCTTGCAGCTGGTTCATTGTCTTCTATCACAAGCACATTACCAGCATTGAGAGGAACAATTTCCTGAAAACTGTTCAAAGATTAATAGATAGAATTGATGTCATGGAGATCAATGTTAAAGGAAAAGGTCCACTAAATACTCTTGAGACTTGAAAGTAAACCAGGAATCCAGGATTAATTACGCTGAATACAAATACTAAACGTGTTAATGATATTCTACTACCACACCAATCAAGGATTACTTTTAACATTTTCAGCTGTGCATTGAATCTTGTAGATGAGAAAGTTAATATTCATGTGTTAAACATTAGGGAGGGTATATATATATATATATATATATATATATAATAACACAGGCAGTGTAATTAGTAATGTCGGCAGGGAATATTTCTGTATCTATTTAAAATCAGTGCAAAACCTACCCCAACACATAAATATCTGAATGATCATCAGGTGGAACAAAATCATCCATGTTCAGTTCAGCAGTAGGTGCTTTCCCACCGACGTTCCAGGTAGAGACAAAAATTCTGTTCAATGAAAGCAGAGTGGAGAATCTAGTCTGTTGGCACAAAAGGATGGGAAAATGACAGGATATGAAATTTCCATTGTTGTACCTGATGGGCTCAGTTGTTCTATTAATAGAAGAAGGTTGGGCCAGGAAATGGCTGAGACGTATGCTCTTAACTCCTGGTTTGAATTAAAGACAGACAAGAAACAAATTGAAACTAACATTTTACATCTGTACAATCAGATAAAACACATGATTTTACATGTTAAAGTACCTGAAAGTGTTCTCAAGGGGGAAGCGGATACTGTCTTAGAAGGACTTGGTCCAAGCTCAGCTGCTGTAATATATAGGAGCATACGACACATTTAATTCCTGCTATTATGTCAAGACAAACTAAAGATTTCTGGATAATTGATTAATGGGATTAGCTACCTTATAAGAACTGTGAGGCTCATTTAATGACTGTTGCGGAGCTTCATATTAATCTCTATATAATTTAAGACTGAAACGATGCCATGTTTTTGTTCTAAAAAATGGTGTCATGTTTCGAAAATGGAATGGTAGGTGATAGTTTGGATTGCAGGTTTGTCAATCAATTTTGTCACATCATACTTTTGGGTAAAACTCGCCCCTATAAATTTGAAGTGGTTAAACTTGCCCAATTAGGGAACAATTTGGTGAAAACATTGCTTCACTAAAGTTAGTTTTCAACTGTTAAAGAAGATTTAAAGTTTTTTCAATACTGGGATATTTACTGAAGAAAGGTTTTAGACTCATGTCCCGTAACAATCTAAAACATGGGATGAAAACAACGTCCAAAGGTATTTTCATGCGTGATGGGGAAAGTGAAGGACAAAAGGCGACCTGCATTGCAGCTTGGACTGTCGGTCCTCTTTGCAGATTTCTTCTCCTTTGCACCGAAAAGTTTGGGGCGGCAACCCTGGAGTCCAAATGTAGTTTGCTGAAGGCAATTGTTTTCATCTCTACAGACTGTGGTTGCGGAAACAGAATTACCATCTCACCTTCA
Source organism: Triticum urartu (assembly GCF_056163025.1). Taxonomy (NCBI): domain Eukaryota; kingdom Viridiplantae; phylum Streptophyta; class Magnoliopsida; order Poales; family Poaceae; genus Triticum; species Triticum urartu. The sequence continues at coordinate 566,254,796 of NC_141875.1, forward strand.
TTTTTCCCTCACCCGCGGAGGCCATCGATTGCTGAACCTAGCAAAGGCTCTTCTCCTTTCTGAATTTCAAGACCGAGCACCAAATTCGACAGTCAAATCAAATGTTAAAGAATCTGCAAGCAAATCATCGTAGTGTTCACATAAGTAACATGGAACTAATTAAATTCTTGCTACAATTGCGTTCAGGTAAGGTAACCAACCAGCCCGCTGACAGAGAATGCAGAGGCACGAGAAGATGCGGTTTCGGGCCGATCTTCCTCGGCACGATCCGACGGACCCCAAACAGGCAATGCCGCAACGTATGTATACACCCACCTTTAGTTAGCCTGGAGGGAACCTCCGGATCCTGGCGCTCCGGCGATCCCAAACCAAAGCCCTCGGCCAACCCAGCCAAGAAGCAGCGGGCAAACCCCCCGTACTACTCCTGCCAGAGCAGCCCACTTGGCGGCGGCGCGCGGGGAGCCCTGGAATCCGGCAATGCGTGGGGGGAGGAGGCCGGCGAGGGACGCAGGGCCATCGGGGGACCGCCTCTCTCCCCTCCGTCCGTGGACCTCCCTCCTTTAAACCAATGCGGGAGAGAAGCGCAGCGGAAGGAGAGAATAAACTATGGGACGGACACTGTGGCAGGCAGGCCGTGGGTGCGGTGGCCCGACGGGGAGGGGAGGAATGCCTTCGGATTGGACGATCTACATCTAGTAGTAGTAGTACTGTCCGTGCTGCTGCATGCGGCGGCGGGTTGACCGGAGCGGCGAGTTAGAGGCGCGCACGTGAGGCGACTGGATGCGTCCGGAGCGGGGGAGACGGGGGGTGGTGGGGAGAAAGTGGGGGGGGAGTCGGAGGACACACCGTGTCAGCGGCGGGGTTGCTTTTCCTTGGATTTGGATTGGATTGGACGTGGGTGCTGCATCGACGTGAGACCCCATGATTCCGTTCCGGAGCCGACAGCAAAGGGACAGACGTCGACCCGCTCGCCTTTACATGATCCCGGAATCAGTCGGGCGAGAAGGATATAATTCAGGCGAAAATGTACTCCCTCGATTCCCATGCTTAGGTTTATTGTTGTTGAGTTTTTCCGTTAATCGCATGGTATGACAAAGAAAATCTACAGTATATATATATACCTATACCTATACCTATATCTATACCTACCTACTAATAAAGCAAAGTGTGTTTCTCTAATTTTTCATCCATTCACCACCGATTTTTTTTATATCCGAGGTGGTACTAAATTTTTGTGGTCCAACTGCTAGAAAAGAAAAAAAAATAGTTTTGTCCTGAATTTCTTACGTCGGCCGCACGCACTAAGGCCCAGAGAAGCCACCCATTTACATCCACCCCACGCAGCTGGGAAACCTTATTTGTCGCGTTGAGCGGTATATATGGAGTTTCGCATCTGTCGCCTACCATGGGCCAGCCCATGTCCGTTTCTTTCGTTTTCTTTTTCTACTATTTTTTTCTTGTTCCCTTCCAAGTTATTTTATCCTTTTTACCATAAATTTATTTTTTTTATTTTTTTTCAGAAGTTAGATTTTTACAAAAGTTCTTTAAGTCTTCCTAATTTCATTTTTTCCAATTTTGAAAAATATTTGGAACTTTAAATTTCTATCTCGTACCAAAATTGTCCTATATTAAAAAAATTAGTAGGTATAGAAAACCATTGTTCTAATTGTTCTTATTGGTACCTCTAATTTTGGTACCATTTTTGAAAATGGATGAAATACCTCTAATTGTTTCATCCATTTATCACCAAAAATACTTTTTTATATCCGAGGTTGTTCTAATTTTTTGTGGTCCATCTGCTACAAAAAAAAGTTTTGTACAGAATTTCGTACGTGGGCCGCAAGCGCTAAGGCCCAGAGAATCCACGCATTTATATCCTGCCCATGCAGTTGGGAAACTTATTTGTCGCCCTCAGCGGCATATAGTGGGAATTACGCATCTGTCGCCCAACGTTGGTCCGGCCCATGTACGTTTTTACTGTGTTCTTTTTCTACTTTTGTTTTTCTTTTTTCCCCTCCAGCTTATTTTTTCCTATTCCCATAAATTTATTTTTTTGTTTTTTCAGAATTTCGATTTTCGTACAAATGTTCGTTTAATCTATAGAATTTAAAATTTTGTCCCCATTTTCAAAAATATTTGGAACTTTCAATTTTTATTGTCGTTCCATATTTGTTTGAAATTCAAATAATGTTCGCATTTTTTCAAAAGAATTCCAAAATCGTTCGTGAATTTGTATTAAATTGAATTTTTGAAATAGTTGTAATTGGAAAATACTCCTTTTTATTGAAATGTTCACAAATTGAGAATAATGTTCGTGATTAAAAACAAAATTTTGAAAATGGTTTTAAATGTTCAAAACAAGTTTCCATTTGCAGAAATTGTTCATAAATTCAAAAAATGTTCATTTCTCCGCCTTAAAAATGGTTCCTATTTTCAAAAAATATTTGTGAATTTTAAAAAATCTTCATATTTCATGTTTTGTTTGTCTTTTTCCATAAATTAAAGTTTTTTAAAAAAATGCTCGCATTTTTTATACAAAAATCAGGAGGTCACCACAACCTCGACAAGGAGGCGGACCTGAAGAAAAAAAGGCACGAGTTGGATAGTGGCCGCCACTCCTACCAACCCCACTACTATAAAGATCTCGCGGGCCAAACATGACCCGCGAGAACACTACAACTCTCCGCTCTGTCGCACCACTGTTGTGGAGACCGTTTTGATGGACACATCAATTATCTCTCATGTTGCTTCTCGTAAAAAAATCTCTCCTGTTGCAACGTACGGGTATATGTGCTAGTATAATATCAAGAAAACAAAAGTCAGTACAATGAACACACAACTAGACACAACATGACCAGCAAAAATTATAATATATTAAAAATTATAATAGCCTTCTTCTTCCTTTAATTGTATGCGATCCGGCGGAGGTTCAAAATTGCACTGAACTAATAGTAAAGGAAAAAAGACACCTACAAACGCCATCAGTATGCCAAGCTTTGAAAATGGCAATAGTCAATTGCCCCTTGAGACGATAACTATAAATCGTTGAAGTAAGATGTATTAAAGCATCATTTCATGTAGTAGAGGCTTACAATCCATCACTATCAGTTCAGATGGCATCTCACAAATTATTACCATATCAAATTTTTAGCACTAGACCCAAAAGTAGTCTCAAGTTCACACATTACAAGAAATTGTCTCAAGCAGTCTAGCACCTCACCAAATCTAACCCAAAAAGTATTCAACTTCCCAATAGTGTGATTCCCATGAGACCACTTGGAAACCTTGATCACAGCTCCAATACCAAGCAAATTAAACTTGTCAAAAATGGTTACTTTCCCCAACTTGACCATACTAGGGAATCTCATAACAAAATCCTTTCTACCCTGTTGCTTTGCTCTCCACCGTCAATTTCAACTAAGCATTTTGTTGAACCTTTGCTCTCTCACCAGAAGTAACTTCAATTAAAGCCAAAGGATTGGCATGCTTGGTGTTGTTAATCTCCTTAGTGTTCTGTATAAGCAGGCACCCTAGACCTTTAGCAGCAAAACCAACATACTTAGCAACATGTTTGATCTGCTTAAGACAACCACAATCTTCAGTTAGGTGTGACTCTTGTCCACGCAGGATACAATGAACATATTTTATGCAGTCCTTGTTGATATGCCCGCCTTCCTTTCATTTGGAGCAAAACAATCTCTGTCCACCAGTACCTCCTTCACCTCCACTCTTAGGTCTAGGTTTTCTACCCTTCAATCTGATTAAGAAATTGATGGCCACCAATTATAATAAATTGGAATTTTCCACTGGTACCAACCCCACTATCACCTAGCTCCTGTCTCATCCCTCGATTTGGTCAGGGAGTCATGACCTAGAATTGGCGGTCGTCATCATATGTGCCAGAGTTCAAGCCCGGCAATCGAGAATAACCCTTGCCACTTATGACAAGAATTCTTTTGGCGTCTATCTGAAGGAAATATGCCCTAGAGGCAATAATAAAGTTATTATTTATTTCCTTATATCATGATAAATGTTTATTATTCATGCTAGAATTGTATTAACCGGAAACATAATACATGTGTGAATACATAGACAAACAGAGTGTCACTAGTATGCCTCTACTAGACTAGCTCGTTAATCAAAGATGGTTATGTTTCCTAACCATGAACAAAGAGTTGTTGTTTGATTAACGGGATCACATCATTAGGTGAATGATCTGATTGACATGACCCATTCCATTAGCTTAGCACCCGATCGTTTAGTATGTTGCTATTGCTTTCTTCATGACTCATACATGCTCCTATGACTATGAGATTATGCAACTCCCGTCTGCCGGAGGAACACTTTGTGTGCTACCAAACGTCACAACGTAACTGGGTGATTATAAAGGTGCTCTACAGGTGTCTCCAAAGGTAGATGTTGGGTTGGCGTATTTCGAGATTAGGATTTGTCACTCCGATTGTCGGAGAGGTATCTCTGGGCCCTCTCGGTAATGCACATCACATAAGCCTTGCAAGCATTGCAACTAATGAGTTAGTTGTGAGATGATGTATTACGGAACGAGTAAAGAGACTTGCCGGTAACGAGATTGAACTAGGTATTGAGATACCAACGATCGAATCTCAGGCAAGTAACATACCGATGACAAAGGGAACAACGTATGTTGTTATGCGGTCTGACCTATAAAAGATCTTCGTAGAATATGTAGGAGCCAATATGAGCATCCAGGTTCCGCTATTGGTTATTGACTGGAGACGTGTCTCGGTCATGTCTACATTGTTCTCGAACCCGTAGGGTCCGCACGCTTAAGGTTTCGATGACAGTTATATTATGAGTTTATGAGTTTTGATGTACCGAAGTTTGTTCGGAGTCCCGGATGTGATCACGGACATGACGAGGAGTCTCGAAATGGTCGACACATAAAGATTGATATATTGGAAGCCTATATTTGGATATCGGAAGTGTTCCGGGTGAAATCGGGATTTTACCGGAGTACCGGGAGGTTACCGGAACCCACCGGGAGGTATATGGGCCTTAGTAGGCTTTAGTGGAAGAGAGGAGAGGTGGCCAGGGCTGGGCCGCGTGCACCTCCCCCCCCCTAGTCCGAATAGGACAAGGAGAGGGGGCCGGCGCCCCCCTTCCTTCTCTCTCTCCTCTTTCCCCCCTCCCGAATCCTATTCCAACTAGGAAAGGGGGGGAATCCTAGTCCCGGAGGGAGTAGGACTCCTCCTGGCGTGCCCTCCCTGGACGGCCACACCCCCCCTTTGATCCTTTATATACGGAGGCAGGGGGCACCCCTAGAAACACAAGTCGATCCACGTGATCATACTCTTAGCCGTGTGCGGTGCCCCCTTCCACCATAGTCCTCGATAATATTGTAGTCGTGCTTAGGCGAAGCCCTGCGACGGTAGTACATCAAGATCGTCACCACGCCGTCGTGCTGACAGAACTCTTCCCCGACACCTTGCTGGATCGGAGTCCGGGGATCGTCATCGAGCTGAACGTGTACTAGAACTCGGAGGTGCCGTAGTTTCGGTGCTTGATCGGTCGGGCCGTGAAGACGTACGACTACATCAACCACGTTGTGCTAACGCTTCCGTTGTCGATCTACAAGGGTACGTAGATCACACTCTCCCCTCTCGTTGCTATGCATCACCATGATCTTGCGTGTGCGTAGGAAATTTTTTGAAATTACTACGAAACCCAACAGTGGCATCCGAGCCTAGGTTTTATATGTTGATGTTATATGCACGAGTAGAACACAAGTGAGTTGTGGGCGATATAAGTCATACTGCTTACCAGCATGTCATACTTTGGTTCGGCGGTATTGTTGGACGAAGCGGCCCGGACCGACATTACGCGTACGCTTACGCGAGACCGGTTCTCCCGACGTGCTTTGCACAAAGGTGGCTAGCGGGTGACAGTTTCTCCAACTTTAGTTGAACCGAGTGTGGCTACGCCCGGTCCTTGCGAAGGTTAAAACAGCACCAACTTGACAAACTATCGTTGTGGTTTTGATGCGTAGGTAAGATTGGTTCTTGCTTAAGCCCGTAGCAGCCACGTAAAACATGCAACAACAAAGTAGAGGACGTCTAACTTGTTTTTGCAGGGCATGTTGTGATGTGATATGGTCAAGACATGATGCTAAGTTTTATTGTATGAGATGATCATGTTTTGTAGCCGAGTTATCGGCAACTGGCAGGAGCCATATGGTTGTCGCTTTATTGTATGCAATGCAATCGCGCTGTAATGCTTTACTTTATCACTAAGCGGTAGCGATAGTCGTGGAAGCATAAGATTGGCGAGACGACAACGATGCTACGATGGAGATCAAGGTGTCGCGCCGGTGACGATGGTGATCACGACGGTGCTTCTAAGATGGAGATCACAAGCACAAGATGATGATGGCCATATCATATCACTTATATTGATTGCATGTGATGTTTATCTTTTATGCATCTTATCTTCCTTTGATTGACGGTAGCATTATAAGATGATCTCTCACTAATTATCAAGAAGTGTTCTCCCTGAGTATGCACTGTTGCGAAAGTTCTTCGTGCTGAGACACCACGTGATGATCGGGTGTGATAGGCTCTACGTTCAAATACAACGGGTGCAAAACAGTTGCACACGCGGAATACTCAGGTTATACTTGACGAGCCAAGCATATACAGATATGGCCTCGGAACACGGAGACCGAAAGGTCGAGCGTGAATCATGTAGTAGATATGATCAACATAGCGATGTTCACCAATGAAACTACTCCATCTCACGTGATGATCGGACATGGTTTAGTTGATTTGGATCATGTAATCACTTAGAGGATTAGAGGGATGTCTATCTAAGTGGGAGTTCTTTAAGTAATATGATTAATTGAACCTAAATTTATCATGAACTTAGTACCTGATAGTATCTTGCTTATTCATGTTTGATTGTAGATAGATGGCCCGTGTTGTTGTTCCGTTGAATTTTAATGCGTTCCTTGAGAAAGCAAAGTTGAAAGATGATGGTAGCAATTACACGGACTGGGTCCGTAACTTAAGGATTATCCTCATTGCTGCACAGAAGAATTATGTCCTGGAAGCACCGCTGGGTGCCAGGCCTGCTGCTGGAGCAACACCAGATGTTGATGACTACTCGATAGTTCAGTGTGCCATGCTTTACGGCTTAGAATCGGGACTTCAACGATGTTTTGAACGTCATGGAGCATATGAGATGTTCTAGGAGTTGAAGTTAATATTTCAAGCAAATGCCCGGATTGAGAGATATGAAGTCTCCAATAAGTTCTATAGCTGTAAGATGGAGGAGAACAGTTCTGTCAGTGAGCATATACTCAAAAGGTCTGGGTATAATAATCACTTGATTCAATTGGGAGTTAATCTTCCAGATGATTACGTCATTGACAGAATTCTCCAATCACTGCCACCAAGCTACAAGAGCTTCGTGATGAACTATAATATGCAAGGGATGAATAAGACTATTCCCGAGCTCTTCGCAATGCTGAAAGCTGCGGAGGTAGAAATCAAGAAGGAGCATCAAGTGTTGATGGTCAACAAGACCACTAGTTTTAAGAAAAAGGGCAAAGGGAAGAAGAAGGGGAACTTCAAAAAAAACAGCAAGCAAGTTGCTGCTCAAGAGAAGAAACCCAAACCTGGACCTAAGCCTGAAACTGAGTGCTTCTACTGCAAGCAGACTGGTCACTGGAAGCGGAACTGCCTCAAGTATTTGGCGGATGAGAAGGATGGCAAGGTGAACAAAGGTATATGTGATATACATGTTATTGATGTGTACCTTACTAATGCTCGCAGTAGCACCTGGGTATTTGATACTGGTTCTGTTGCTAATATTTGCAACTCGAAACAGGGACTACGGATTAAGCGAAGATTCGCTAAGGACGAGGTGACAATGCGCGTGGGAAATGGTTCCAAAGTCGATGTGATCGCAGTCGGCACGCTACCTCTACATCTACCTTCGGGATTAATATTAGACCTAAATAATTGTTATTTGGTGCCAGCGTTAAGCATGAACATTATATCTGGATCTTGTTTGATGCGAGACGGTTATTCATTTAAATTAGAGAATAATGGTTGTTCTATTTACATGAGTAATATCTTTTATGGTCATGCACCCTTAAAGAGTGGTCTATTCTTATTAAATCTCGATAGTAGTGACACACATATTCATAGTGTTGAAACCAAAAGATGCAAAGTTGATAATGATAGTGCAACTTATTTGTGGCACTGCCGTTTAGGTCATATCGGTATAAAGCGGATGAAGAAACTCCATAATGATGGGCTTTTGGAACCACTTGATTATGAATCACTTGGTACTTGCGAACCGTGCCTTATGGGTAAGATGACAAAAACACCGTTCTCCGGTACTATGGAGAGAGCAACAGATTTGTTGGAAATCATACATACAGATGTATGTGGACCGATGAATGTTGAGGCTCGTGGCGGATATCGTTATTTTCTCACCTTCACAGATGACTTAAGCAGATATGGGTATATCTACTTAATGAAACACAAGTCTGAAACATTTGAAAAGTTCAAAGAATTTCAGAGTGAAGTTGAAAATCATCGTAATAAGAAAATAAAATTCCTACGATCTGATCGTGGAGGAGAATATTTGAGTTACGAGTTTGGTGTACATTTGAAACAATGTGGAATAGTTTCGCAACTCACGCCACCCGGAACACCACAGCGTAATGGTGTGTCCGAACATCATAATCGTACTTTACTAGATATGGTACGATCTATGATGTCTCTTACTGATTTACCGCTATCGTTTTGGGGATACGCTCTAGAGACGGCCGCATTCACGTTAAATAGGGCACCATCAAAATCCGTTGAGACGACGCCTTATGAACTGTGGTTTGGCAAGAAACCAAAGTTGTCGTTTCTGAAAGTTTGGGGCTGCCATGCTTATGTGAAAAAGCTTCAACCTGATAAGCTCGAACCCAAATCGGAGAAATGTGTCTTCATAGGATATCCAAAGGAAACTATTGGATACACCTTCTATCACAGATCCAAAGGCAAGACTTTTGTTGCTAAATTCAGAAACTTTCTGGAGAAGGAGTTTCTCTCGAAAGAAGTGAGTGGGAGGAAAGTAGAACTTGACGAGGTAACTGTACCTGCTCCCTTATTGGAAAGTAGTGCATCACAGAAAACTGTTTCTGTGACACCTACACCAGTTAGTGAGGAAGCTAATGATGATGATCATGAAACTTCAGAACAAGATACTACTAAACCTCGTAGATCAACCAGAGTAAGATCCGCACCAGAGTGGTACGGTAATCCCGTTCTGGAAGTCATGCTACTAGATCATGATGAACCTACAAACTATGAAGAAGCGATGGTGAGCCCAGATTCCGCAAAATGGCTTGAAGCCATGAAATCTGAGATGGGATCCATGTATGAGAACAAAGTATGGACTTTGGTTGACTTGCCCACTGATCGGCAAGCAATTGAAAATAAATGGATCTTCAAGAAAAAGACTGACGCTGACGGTAATATTACTGTCTACAAAGCTCGACTTGTCGCAAAAGGTTTTCGGCAAGTTCAAGGGATTGACTACGATGAGACCTTCTCACCCGTAGCGATGCTTAAGTCTGTCTGAATCATGTTAGCAATTGCCGCATTTTATGATTATGAAATTTGGCAGATGGATTTCAAAACTGCATTCCTGAATGGATTTCTGGAAGAAGAGTTGTATATGATGCAACCAGAAGGTTTTGTCGATCCAAAGGGAGCTAACAAAGTGTGCAAGCTCCAGCGATCCATATATGGACTGGTGCAAGCCTCTCGGAGTTGGAATAAACGCTTTGATAGTGTGATCAAAGCATTTGGTTTTATACAGACTTTTGGAGAAGCCTGTATTTATAAGAAAGTGAGTGGGAGCTCTGTAGCATTTCTGATATTATATGTGGATGACATATTACTAATTGGAAATGATATAGAATTTCTGGATAGCATAAAGGGATACTTGAATAATAGTTTTTCAATGAAAGACCTCGGTGAAGCTGCTTACATATTAGGCATTAAAATCTATAGAGATAGATCAAGACGCTTAATTGGACTTTCACAAAGCACATACCTTGACAAAGTTTTGAAAAAGTTCAAAATGGATCAAGCAAAGAAAGGGTTCTTGCCTGTGTTAAAAGGTGTGAAGTTGAATCAGACTCAATGCCTGACCACTGCAAAAGATAGAGAGAAAATGAAAGATGTTCTCTATGCTTCAGCCATAGGCTCTATCATGTATCCAATGCTGTGTACCAGACCTGATGTGTGCCTTGCTATAAGTCTAGCAGGGAGGTACCAAAGTAATCCAGGAGTGGATCACTGGACAGCGGTCAAGAACATCCTGAAATACCTGAAAAGGACTAAGGATATGTTTCTCGTTTATGGAGGTGACAAAGAGCTAATCGTAAATTGTTACGTCGATGCAAGCTTTGACACTGATCCGGACGATTCTAAATCGCAAACCGGATACGTGTTTACATTAAACGGTGGAGCTGTCAGTTGGTGCAGTTCTAAACAAAGCGTCATGGCGGGATCTACGTGTGAAGCAGAATACATAGCTGCTTCGGAAGCAGCAAATGAAGGAGTCTGGATGAAGGAGTTCATATCCGATCTATGTGTCATACCTAGTGCATCGGGTCCAATGAAAATCTTTTGTGACAATACTGGTGCAATTGCCTTGGCAAAGGAATCCAGATTTCACAAAAGAACCAAGCACATCAAGAGACGCTTCAATTCCATCCGGGATCTAGTACAGGTGGGAGACATAGAGATTTGCAAGATACATACGGATCTGAATGTAGCAGACCCATTGACTAAGCCTCTTCCACGGGCAAAACATGATCAGCACCAAGGCTCCATGGGTGTTAGAATCATTACTGTGTAATCTAGATTATTGACTCTAGTGCAAGTGGGAGACTGAAGGAAATATGCCCTAGAGGCAATAATAAAGTTATTATTTATTTCCTTATATCATGATAAATGTTTATTATTCATGCTAGAATTGTATTAACCGGAAACATAATACATGTGTGAATACATAGACAAACAGAGTGTCACTAGTATGCCTCTACTAGACTAGCTCGTTGATCAAAGATGGTTATGTTTCCTAACCATGAACAAAGAGTTGTTGTTTGATTAACGGGATCACATCATTAGGTGAATGATCTGATTGACATGACCCATTCCATTAGCTTAGCACCCGATCGTTTAGTATGTTGCTATTGCTTTCTTCATGACTCATACATGTTCCTACGACTATGAGATTATGCAACTCCCGTCTGCCGGAGGAACACTTTGTGTGCTACCAAACGTCACAACGTAACTGGGTGATTATAAAGGTGCTCTACAGGTGTCTCCAAAGGTAGATGTTGGGTTGGCATATTTCGAGATTAGGATTTGTCACTCCGATTGTCGGAGAGGTATCTCTGGGCCCTCTCGGTAATGCACATCACATAAGCCTTGCAAGCATTGCAACTAATGAGTTAGTTGTGAGATGATGTATTACGGAACAAGTAAAGAGACTTGCCGGTAACGAGATTGAACTAGGTATTGAGATACCGACGATCGAATCTCGGGCAAGTAACATACCGATGACAAAGGGAACAACGTATGTTGTTATGCGGTCTGACCGATAAAAGATCTTCGTAGAATATGTATGAGCCAATATGAGCATCCAGGTTCCGCTATTGGTTATTGACCAGAGACGTGTCTCGGTCATGTCTACATTGTTCTCGAACCCGTAGGGTCCGCACGCTTAAGGTTTCGATGACAGTTATATTATGAGTTTATGAGTTTTGATGTACCGAAGTTTGTTCGGAGTCCCGGATGTGATCACGGACATGACGATGAGTCTCGAAATGGTTGAGACATAAAGATTGATATATTGGAAGCCTATATTTGGATATCGGAAGTGTTCCGGGTGAAATCGGGATTTTACCGGAGTACCGGGAGGTTACCGGAACCCCCCGGGAGGTATATGGGCCTTAGTGGGCTTTAGTGGAAGAGAGGAGAGGTGGCCAGGGCTGGGCCGCGCGCCCCTCCCCCCCTAGTCCGAATAGGATAAGGAGAGGGGGCCGGCGCCCCCCTTCCTTCTCTCTCTCCTCTTTCCCCCCTCCCGAATCCTATTCCAACTAGGAAAGGGGGGAATCCTACTCCCGGAGGGAGTAGGACTCCTCCTGGCGCGCCCTCCCTGGCCGGCCACACCCCCCTTTGATCCTTTATATACGGAGGCAGGGGGCACCCCTAGAAACACAAGTTGATCCACGTGATCATACTCTTAGCCGTGTGCGGTGCCCCCTTCCACCATAGTCCTCGATAATATTGTAGCGGTGCTTAGGCGAAGCCCTGCGACGGTAGTACATCAAGATCGTCACCACGCCGTCGTGCTGATGGAACTCTTCCTCGACACTTTGCTGGACCGGAGTCCGGGGATCGTCATCGAGCTGAACGTGTGCTAGAACTCGGAGGTGCCGTAGTTTCGGTGCTTGATCGGTCGGGCCGTGAAGACGTACGACTACATCAACCACGTTGTGCTAACGCTTCCGTTGTCGATCTACAAGGGTACGTAGATCACACTCTCCCCTCTCGTTGCTATGCATCACCATGATCTTGCGTGTGCGTAGGAATTTTTTTGAAATTACTACGAAACCCAACACTATCCTCCACCCACCTAGCTTAATATAGCCGCTTGTGCGCTGACCTCTTCCGTCGCACCTCATCACTGCCAAAGATGGATGCTTCTCGGGGACAACTAGGGAGGTGGTACTTCTTGGGGCCCGTCGATGTTGTGATAGCATGAGTCAATCTTTATCCGCTTCTCCCAGAGGAGAGCAACAAGATAGGAGCCAACTGGGGATGAGAAGATCAGCCAGAGGAGAGAATAGGTATAGGTACATGGTCAAGAGAAGGAAGGGTGCGACAGGGGGAAGGATTGAGAGATGGAGAAAGATGAGAGGATGTAGAGGTCAAAAATACTAAGAAGTAGTCCCAAACACCGTCCGCGGTTAACACTGACTTGCAAATGGGCCCATCAACGCCCTCCAAACCCCAAACTCACCAGAAAGCAGTATTTCACGTGATCATAGTATCTTACTAGAGGTTAACAAGGGCTTCACCGCGCCATTCTTCACCCGTGCGATTTTTTTTCTCTAGTAGGTTTGCAATGGATTGTTTGGTTTTGATTTTATCTATGTTGGCTTTGAGTTTTAATTATGTTCTGGTGGTGTTTTTTCATCTGTATACCATGTGGGGCTACTGTTGGAGATTGTATCTATTCTCATAGGAGAGTGTAGTTGCTTGGTGCATGGCGGTGGTGTCGTTACTTGTTTCGGCATCGGTGTTAACCAGTGGTGGTTTGTGTGAGTTCCTTGAAAACTCTTAATCCACGCAAAAAACATGGAATTATTGCTACAACTCTCAAATGAGCCGACCAATGAAGTTCTCGCTTGTTGAACTGTGTTCCCGACTCCGCTCGCTCACTTAGCTTTCCCCAGCTAACTCCACTTCAAGCTTAGAAAAAATGGCTACAATACTTTTTATTTGTTTTGTTAAATATAAATATGTTCATGATTTTATTTTTGAAAATTTTAAAATATGATTTTTGTAAATTAAAAAATCATGAATTTTAAAAATATATGTGAAGTTCAAACAATGTTTGCATTTTTTATGAAATGTTTGAAATTTAAAAAATACAAAATAATCATGAATTTAAACCATGCTTGTGGATTTTTACAAATATTCATGTTCTTAAATGTTCATGAATTTTAATAAATATTCATGAATTAAAATATGAAAAAATGAAAATATGAAAGAGGAAAAAAGATTAAACTAACAGGAACAGAGAAAAGGAAAATGGGGGAAACAAAAGAATAACTAAAAACAGTAGAAATACAAAAAAATTAAAAGAAAAAACCAGACAATACCTTCTCAAAACCAAGAAAACTGGTCGACCCATTATGGTTAGGTGTGTGTTACTCTTAACCAGCGACACACAACCTTACAAGCGGGGCCCATAGTGACCTCCATAGCCCTTACGCACGAGAGGCTTAAATCTAGGATATCCATGAAATAAATGGTGAACAAATAAAACGAGAAGAAAAAACTAAAAAAACATACTGAAAGAAAGCAACAGGAAACTATTAAAGTCGGTTAATCTTTCCTATTTTCTCTTCGGGGCTCCTCAGATTGACTTCTTATTTGATTCTTAACCTTTGAAAGATTGGGGAAGGTCATTCTAAAAATAATTAGTAGAAAATAAGGAGTAAAAAAATGAAACAAACTAGATAATATATTCTTAAAACTGACTGGTCCACTATGCATGTGTGTGTTGCTGTCAACGTTGTCAACCATTGACACGCACCCTTATAGGCAAGGTCCATAATGACACCATATCCTTCGAAGCACCAGGGCGCTTCAAATCTAGGGAGCTTAGTATCTCACTAGAAGGGTTGAGCGTGTTTTGTTGCACCATTGGTGTTGCTGGGTTTCTTCAAAAAAAAATCACTCTATTTCAAAATATATTGTGTATTACTTTTAAAAAAATCAAACCTTTTATGTTCAATAAAATTTGTACAAAAATAAATAGAAATACATAATATCAAATTGATATTTTTAAATTCATCATGAAATGAATTTCCACACTTTTTTGTTTAATATTGTGGATGTTGATATGTTTGCTCTAAACTTGGTCAAAGTTGAAGAAATTGGACTTTCTACAAAACTAATACCCCTTATATTTTGGAACTGATGGAATATATAGTTTGGCGGGTGGTGGAGATTACTTTTTTTTAAAAGTCAAATCTTTTAAGTTCCAATAAAATTTGAAGAGAAATATATAAAATCCATAATATCAAGTTGGTATTTTTAAATTCATCATGAAATGAATTTCCATACTTTTTGTTTAATATTGTGGGTGTTGATATTTTTTGCTCTAGACTTGGTCAAAGTTGAAGAAATTTGACTTTCTACAAAACTAATACTCCCTCCACTCCCTATACAAGGCCACTTCATACTTTTCTGTCTATCTTTGACCATTAGTTTTATCAACAAAAAGTGAGTTATATGCAAAAAAGATCATTGGATGCACATTTCAAAGAAATTTTTGATGATATATTTTCTAGCACGTATAATCCATATTTTGTTGACCAAAATTATAAGTCAAAGTTTGACACAAAAAAAATGAAGTGGCCTTGTATAAGGAAATGGAGGGAGTGCCCCTTATATTTTGGAACATATGGAATATTTAGTTTGGCGGGTGGTGGAGATTATAGAGTGTGTTTTTCTATTATAATGCGGTGATTTGGTGGGTCTTTCGTGGTGTGATTCTGAGTTATCCGCTAATCAACCTATATTTATGTGGGGAAATTTCGGTGTCAGTGATCGCATGTACTACTATATTAGTGCTAGAATATCACATGGTGGCGCTTCGTTTTTCCAGGTGATGGGAGGGTGCGCGGGATTGATATGTTTTTATAGGCTGGTTGCTGCTAATTGATTTGAAAAATCATTGTTCGGTGAAAATCATAAACCAAATCCAAAATTGAATACCTCAATTGAATGAAAGAGCTTTAAAAATAGGGAACATAGTGAATTAAAAGAATTGTATGTGAGAGTTTGAGAAAGTGTTGACCTGGTCAAAATCCGTTGGCCCAATTCTAAATTGAATACCTCAATTAATTTTGAGGCCTGGAAAATTAGGAAGCGTAGTGTATAGTATAAAAGAATTGAATGAGAGAGCTTTGAGAAAATGTTGACCCGGTCGAAATCGGATTACCTAATTCTAATTGGAGACCTCAATTGAATGTGGGCTCTTTAAATTTAGGGAGCTTAGTGTTATAGAGGATACTAGAGGCTAACATGTGCTTTGCCGCACTATTCTTTCACTCATGGGATTAATTCTTTTTTATTTAGCAAGTTAATGTGGTTGGTTGTTTCTTTTGATTTTTTTTATGCTTGCTTGGGTTTTAATTATGTTATGATGATCTTTTTTCTTTACTATATCGTGTTGGGCTGCTGTTGGAGATGATATTTGTTTTGAGAAGAGAGTGGAGTTATTAGGTGCATGCTTGTTGAGTCCTTACACGTTAACGGTGTTACGGCCTACTGGTGCCCCACCTTGTCAGTTGCCAGCCTAATTAGGCCGGCCCGAGGCACCCTGGGTTGGTTCCGCCCTAGGCCATCATGCCGACCCATGGGCCCTGTGGAAGCAAGACCCTGACTTGTTGTTCAAGACAAGGAAAGCCAGAGCCATGGAGGACTTCTCGCCATCGATATAACCGACTAGGTTGTGTATAGGGGCCCCAATATCTTATATAAGACAATTGATACAACACATTATAATATTTTTGCATACCTATGCTTTGTACATTACAATTGCAATATACACGAGCAGGGGTAGGGTTTTATCTCGTAAGGAGGGCCTACACCTGAGTAAATACGTCTCATATTTTCTCTTTAACCTAATCGCCACAACGGGATACTCTACTGATGGATCTGCCAGAATTAGCTCTGACACACGTTTCGACTTTGGTGTCAGTCGGTGGTGGCTGTGTGAGTCCCTTGGGAGCTCTTATTCCATGTTTAAACCGTTAGATTGTTGTTATAGCACTCATATGGGCCGGGTCATGAACCTCTCGCTTGCTGGTTTAGTTATTTTCCGCTTGCTCCATTGCTAGCTCAAAAAATAACCACCATATTTTTTTATTTGAACAAGTTTATTCAATCAAAAGAAGTTATAGTATTTTAAAAATCTTGGATTAGAAAAACGTGAAGTACAAAACAAAATATAAAGTATTTGTGGTGTTCATGAATTTTGAGGTTTTCTAAATTTAAAAATGTTCACATACTTAAAAATATTCATGCATTTTAAAATATTTATGGAATTTAAAAAATATTAGTGAATTCTAGAAAAAGTTCATAGTATTTTTAAATTAGTTTTGTTAAGTCTCAGTTGACTGACATTACGTTATGTCTCAGTTGATGCTATATTCCTTTGATTTTGCATGGATATTTGTACAGATTTTTTCTTTTCAATTTTCCTTTTTTGTTCTTATATACTATATGTCACTTAACTGAGACTTGGTTAAATCACAGTCGATTTAGAGTGTGAAAAAATATTCATGAGTTTTAATATTCACAAGTTTACCTAGCCACACCCTTTTTAAATATTCATGAGGTTTAATAAATATTCATGATTTAGCATATGAAAAAATATAGAAGAGAAGAAAAAAAGAAAAGAAAAAAAACAAAACACTCGATAATTCAACCCAGAGCCTGGGCTCAGATGAGCTCGGTGAATAGTACCATGATTTAAAAAGGAAAAGAATTTCAAAAAAATCATTTTTTTTAGTGGTGCAAGATGCTCCTGTCATGAACTCCGTGCAAATTTTGTGAAGTTTGGCCATTCGAGAAGCTCGTGGCAAAAAAGAAAAAATCAGACGTGAACTTTGCGATTTTCAAAAGTTTCTAAGACATCCGAAATTTGTCTTTTTTGCCACGAGCTCCTCGAATGTCCAAACTTCACAAAATTTCGCACGAAGATCACACACAGGAGCATTTTGCATCAAATTTTTTGAAAATAAATTACACTTTTTCCCCTTTGAAATCACTACTGTTCATGCTCGGTCTCATCTGAGCCCGGGCACCAAATCGCCGCTCTCCAAGACAGAAACCTTATTGAGGTTCCATGAGCATCCAAACAAACGAATTTAAGTCCATAAAAAAGATTAAGAGGTTAGAACTTGCCATACAAACATGATTTGCTATTAAAACCTCATTGAGGTTCCATGAGCATCCAAACAAACGAATTTAAGTCCATCGAAATAAAAGATTAAGAGGTTAGAACGGGTCCATTCGCAAAAAAAAGGAGGTTAGAACGAGTCGTGTGCCTCCTACGTGTAGTTGACAAAACATTCGATGTCACTAAGACAGTCCCGCCGTGAGAAACAAGGGAGCCGACGACCTCGCTTTCCCTAGGTAAAAACGCACACGCATGAGAGGCACCGCCCGACGCACAGCTCGCCCGTCCTCCGGCAACCATGG
Source organism: Triticum urartu (assembly GCF_056163025.1). NCBI lineage: Eukaryota > Viridiplantae > Streptophyta > Magnoliopsida > Poales > Poaceae > Triticum > Triticum urartu. Next base: position 566,272,855 of record NC_141875.1, read on the forward strand.
AGACGAGCGGCTTGGCGGAATGGCGCTTTGGGGCGGCAAACCCGGCGCTGGAGGCGGCTAGCAGGCAGAGCATCCGCTCCCTCGTGCGCCGCGTGTATGACTGCCTGGACACGAGCGACCCGCGGCCCGTCGCGCCGTTTGGCCACGGCGACCCCTCGGCGTTCGCGTGCTTTCGCACGGCGGCCGCTGCCGCGGAAGCCGTCGCCGCCGCCGTTCTGTCAGGCAAGCACAGCCGCTACTCCCCTGCCGCCGGCGTGGCCGACGCGCGCAGGTGCGCCGCTGTAGCCTTCTCTGTTTCAGTCAGTCGAAGTCTCATATGGGGCAGCAAGTAAACGCATATATATGTACTGCTGCAGCGCCGTCGCCGCGTACCTGTCCCGCGAGCTCCCCTACGAGCTCGCCGCAGGCGACGTCGTCCTCACGGCCGGCTGCAACCACGCGATCGAGATCATGATGGCCGTGCTGGCCTCGCCTGGCGCCAACGTGCTGCTGCCGCGGCCGGGGTACCCAACGTACGAGGCGCGCGCGGCCTTGTGCGGCCTCGAGTTCCGGCACTTCGACCTTGTGCCGGAGAAGGGGTGGGAGGTCGACCTCGATGGACTAGTGGCTGTCGCCGACGAGAGGACCGTCGCCATGGTCATCGTTAATCCCAGTAACCCCTGTGGGAGCGTCTACTCGCATGACCACTTGGCCAAGGTAGTTTCTACCTTAAACATTGGCGCTACTACTCGTACGATGATTGGTGATCGGTGATAGGGTAATCAAACAGATTGCAGAGACCGCAAGGAAGCTTGGAGTCCTGGTAATCAGTGACGAAGTGTACGGCCATTGCGGCTTTGGGAGCAAGCCGTTCGTGCCCATGGGTGGGACGTGGATTTTTAGAACATCTGCACCCGGGCCCTGCTATCTTAGCTGTTCAATATTACTTTAAAATCTGTGCAACACAACTAGCTTTCTATCTGAAATTTTTTCTTTTTTGTTTCTCCCGCATAAAACATGTTTTGAAGTTCAAACTTTTGCAGCGTGGCAAAGCTTTCTATCTAGAATCTGAAAGATTTATCCTAGATTCTAGATAGAAAGCTTTGCCACGCTGCAAAGGTTTGAATTTCAAAACATGTTTTATGCGAGAGAAACAAAAAAGAGAAATGCGTTTGCACGAATCGCGAAGTGCAGAATGGATGGTTAGATAGTGAGGGCCTGGGTGCAGGTGTTCTATTATATATTTTCGCCCATGGGTGTGTTTGGGGAGACAGCTCCAGTGGTGACCTTGGGAGGCATCTCCAAGCGGTGGATGGTGCCTGGTTGGCGACTTGGCTGGATCGCGGCATCCGATCCAAAGGGAGCCCTCAGGGGACAAGAAGGTACTCCCTCCGGTCCTTTTTACTCTGCATATTAGAATTCTCTGAAGTCAAACTTTACAAAGTTTGACCGTATTTATATAAAAAAAAAATCAACATCTGCCATGCTAAAGTTATATAATATGAAATTTTAAGTCATGACACATCTAGTGATATTGATTTCAGGTTGTGAATGTTGGCACTTTTTTCTATAAAGTTGGTCAAATTTTACGAAGCTTGACTTTAGTCAAATTTTATATACGAACTAAAAAAGACCGAAGGGAGTAAGTATAACCTTCGTCCAGAATTAATTATCGTCGAAATGAGTGTATCCAGACGTGTTTGAGTGCGTAGATACACTCATTTCAACGACAGTTACGTACCACAACTTTCAAGTGGCGAATTCAATCTGGTCATGCATGCCATCTGACAGAGAACCTAATTTCTTCCCTTTTTGTAACAGGTTATTCAGTCGATAATAAGCTACTGTGGCATCTCGGTAGACCCCGTAACATTTGTTCAGGTTAGTGCCAAGCAAATGTTCGTGTGTAGTATTAGCGGCAGCGCTGGTAGTTTTTCTCTCAGTGCCGTGAAAATAACTTGACCAGGGAGCTATACCCCAAATCATCGCCAACACGGATGAAGCTTTCTTCGAGAACGCCATGAACGTGATGAGAGAGGCTGCGGAGATATGCTACCAGAAACTCAACGACATCGACTGCACCACCTGTCCTCACAAACCAGAGGGGTCCATGGTCGTCATGGTTAAGCTGGACCTGTCCTGCTTAGATGGCATCGACGATGATGTAGACTTCTGCACCAAGGTTGCCCGAGAGGAATCCGTGGTCATTTGTCCAGGTACATATATAATCAATCATGCATTGAACTTATCAACCATGTTACTACATTGTACTATTATCAGTTTTGGTATTTGTAACTTAACTTGTTTTGACATCGATCGTTTACATAGCCCATGACTATATTGTAATCAAATTAACTGGGAGGAACAAACCTCTTCCTTGCACAGTCTAAAAATATTCTTGCTACAATTCACGGGGTGGGGTATCTGGCTATCGGCTGGTTCAATTACTAGTGAACGGTAGTATTCTGTAACTGAAAATTAACGCATGCTCTTGCACTACAGGGAGTGGACAAGGAATGAAGGATTGGCTCCGTATTACGTTTGCAGTTGATCGATCCCTTCTCGAGGATGGCCTGGAGAGGGTCAAGTCTTTCTGCATAAGGCATGCCAAGGCTAAGGAGGTGAATTAATATATGCATCTGTGTGGGTCCTCCAAAATCAAGTTAGAATGAGCATGCGCAACTTGCGGCATATGAGAGAACAGTTTCTAAGTCTCGGTCGATTGAGACTTCGTTATGTCTCGATCGATGCTACTCCCTCTGTTCTTAAATATTTGTTTTTTTAGAGATTTCAACAAATGACTACATATACGGAGCAAAATGAGTGAATCTACACTCTAAAATATGTCTAAAAAGACAAATTTTAGGTATTTTTCTTGTCTTTCTAGGGTATTTCTGGGTTTTAGGTTTTATGGTATTGTATAAGAAATTGAACTTTTTAGGGTTCATTTTCTATATTTTAGGCATTTCATGATTATCTATCTATTCAACTAGATATAATTCATATATGAACTGCAAGTTCATTAAAAAATCCAAACATTGGTAGAAAATTCATATTGAAGGTAGGATATATTTAGGTTGTATGAAAAAAATGTTTGGAAATTTCAAACATGTAGATGGGAAAATTCATACAAAACCTTTTAGGTAAGTGGTTTTTGAATTTACAAAAAACATAAATAAAGTCTGAAAACTAAGAAACTTTGCATGGTGTCATTATATAAAATGTATAGTATGTGATTAGAATTTAAAAAGATTATGATGTAGGTTGCTTAGAAACTTAAGTAAGCCTCAAGGCGCGCCGCATATCGAATTAACCTGTTGTTTTCCCAAAAAATTATTGCATATGACCTTAATATATACCCAAGCACTTAAATATGATTTTTGTACAAATTTTTGCGCATTTGTTAATGTATATGTAGTTCAAATTTGAATTATATCCATTAGATCACTACAAATCAATTAAATTTCATAAAAATTAAATTAACCCAAAAATGTCCTAATGTATTACATGGAATTTACAATGGCGAATTTTCAGCATATGTAAGTTTCAATGGAAAATGATGAAAGTTTTGACTTTCCGCTTCAAACCTCGTACTTTCCCTTTAAAATCCGTATTGTTCCTCGGAGATGCTTTGATTCTAAGCAAAGTACTGTTGATTGCTAGGTATATAGTCTAACAACGAGTTGGGCTTCCTGTTGGAAATATGCCCTAGAGGCAATAATAAATTAGTTATTATTATATTTCCTTGTTCATGATAATCGTTTATTATCCATGCTAGAATTGTATTAATAGGAAACTCAGATACATGTGTGGATACATAGACAACACCATGTCCCTAGTAAGCCTCTAGTTGACTAGCTCGTTGATCAATAGATGGTTACAGTTTCCTGACCATGGACATTGGATGTCGTTGATGACGGGATCACATCATTAGGAGAATGATGTGATGGACAAGACCCAATCCTAAGCCTAGCACAAGATCGTGTAGTTCGTATGCTAAAGCTTTTCTAATGTCAAGTATCATTTCCTTAGACCATAAGATTGTGCAACTCCCGGATACCATAGGAATGCTTTGGGTGCACCAAACGTCACAACGTAACTGGGTGGCTATAAAGGTGCACTGCGGGTATCTCCGAAAGTGTCTGTTGGGTTGGCACGAATCGAGACTGGGATTTGTCACTCCGTGTAACGGAGAGGTATCTCTGGGCCCACTCGGTAGGACATCATCATAATGTGCACAATGTGACCAAGGAGTTGATCACGGGATGATGTGTTACGGAACGAGTAAAGAGACTTGCCGATAACGAGATTGAACGAGGTATCGGGATACCGATGATCGAATCTCGGGCAAGTATCGTACCGATAGACAAAGGGAATTGTATACGGGATTGATTGAATCCTTGACATCGTGGTTCATCTGATGAGATCATCGTGGAACATGTGGGAGCCAACATGGGTATCCAGATCCCGTTGTTGGTTATTGGCCAGAGAGTTGTATCGGTCATGTCTACATGGTTCCCGAACCCGTAGGGTCTACACACTTAAGGTTCGATGATGCTAGGGTTATAGGGAAAGTATGTACGTGGTTACCGAATGTTGTTTGGAGTCCCGAATGAGATCCCGAATGTCACGAGGAGTTCCGGAATGGTCCGGAGGTAAAGATTTATATATGGGAAGTCCCGTTTTGGTCACCGGAAAGGTTTCGGGTGCTATCGGTAACGTACCGGGACCACCGGGAGGGTCCCGGGGGTCCACCAGCCCCAGAAGGCTGTGTGGGACAAGTGTGGGAGGGGACCAGTCCCTGGTAGGCTGGTGCGCCCCCCCACCAAGGCCCAAGGCACAGGGAGAGTGGGAGGGGGCAAACCCTAGGTGCAGATGGGCCTTAAGGCCCACCCTAGGGCGCCTCCCTCTCTCCCTCTCCCCTCTAGCCGCCACCCTAGATGGGATCTAGGGCTGCCGCCCCCCCTTGGGGAGGGAACCCTAGAGGGGGCGCAGCCCCTCCCCTCCCCTATATATACTTGAGGTATGGAGCTGCCCAATATATGTGATTTGATCTCTCTCTTGGCGCTACCCCTCTCCCTCCTCGTCTCTCGTAGTGCTTGGCGAAGCCCTGCTGGAGTACCATGCTCCTCCATCATCACCACGCCGTTGTGCTGCTGCTGGACGGAGTCTTCCCCAACCTCTCCCTCTCTCCTTGCTGGATCAAGGCGTGGGAGACGTCACCGGGCTGTACGTGTGTTGAACGCGGAGGCGCCGTTGTTCGGCGCTTAGATCGGAATCGACCGCGATCTGAATCGCTGCGTGTACGACTCCACCAACCGCGTTCTTGTAACGCTTCCGCATTGCGATCTTCAAGGGTATGAAGATGCACTCCTCTCTCTCGTTGCTAGTCTCTCCATAGATTGATCTTGGTGACACGTAGGAAAATTTTGAATTATTACTACGTTCCCCAACAGTGGCATCATGAGCTAGGTCTATGCGTAGATTCTATGCACGAGTAGAACACAAAGTAGTTGTGGGCGATGATTTGTTCAATTTGCTTGCCGTTACTAGTCTTATCTCGATTCGGCGGCATTGTGGGATGAAGCGGCCCGGACCGACCTTACACGTACTCTTACGTGAGACAGGTTCCACCGACTGACATGCACCAGTTGCATAAGGTGGCTAGAGGGTGTCTGTCTCTTCCACTTTAGTTGGATCGGATTCGATGTAAAGGGTCCTTATGAAGGGTAAATAGCAATTGGCATATCACCGTTGTGGTTTTGCGTAGGTAAGAAACGTTCTTGCTAGAAACCCACAGCAACCACGTAAAACATGCAACAACAACTAGAGGACGTCTAACTTGTTTTTGCAGGGTATGCCTTGTGATGTGATATGGCCAAAAGGATGTGATGAATGATATATGTGATGTATGAGATTGATCATGTTCTTGTAATAGGAATCACGACTTGCATGTCGATGAGTATGACAACCGGCAGGAGCCATAGGAGTTGTTTTAATTTATTTATGACCTGCGTGTCAATGAAAACGCCATGTAATTAGTTTACTTTATTGCTAACCGTTAGCCATAGTAGTAGAAGTAATAGTTGGCGAGGCAACTTCATGAAGACACGATGATGGAGATCATGATGATGGAGATCATGGTGTCATGCCGATGACGATGGTGTTCATGCCGCGCCTCGAAGATGGAGATCAAAGGCGCAAGATGATATTGGCCATATCATGTCACTTTAGGATTTGCATGTGATGTTTGTCATGTTTACATCTTATTTGCTTAGAATGACGGTAGCATAAATAAGATGATCCCTCACAATAATTTCAAGAAAGTGTTCCCCCTAACTGTGCACCGTTGCTAAGGTCCGTTGTTCCGAAGCACCACGTGATGATCGGTTGTGATAGGTTCTAACGTTCGCATATAATGGGTGTAAGCCAGATTTACACACGCAATACACTTAGGTTAACTTGACGAGCCTAGCATGTACAGACATGGCCTCGGAACACGGAAGATTGAAAGGTCGAACATGAGTCGTATAGTGGATACGATCAACATGAAGATGTTCACCGATGATGACTAGTCCATCTCACGTGATGATCGGACACGTCCTAGTTGACTCGGATCATGTATCACTTAGATGACTAGAGGGATGTCTATCTAAGTGGGAGTTCATTGAATAATTTGATTAGATGAACTTAATTATCATGAACATAGTCAAAAGGTCTTTGCAAATTATGTCGTAGCTCACGCTTTGGTTCTACTGTTTTAGATATATTCCTAGAGAAAATTTAGTTGAGAGTTGACAGTAGCAATTATGCGGACTGGGTCCGTGAACTGAGGATTGTCCTCATTGCTGCACAGAAGGGCTATGTCCTTAATGCAACGCTCAGTGCGTTGAACCTCGAGCGTCGTTTGTAGATGTTGGGAAACATCTGACATACACGTTTTGATGACTACGTGATAGTTCAGTGCGTAATACTAATGGTTTAGAATTGTGGCACCAAAGACGTTTTTGAAACGTCGCAGAACATATGAGATGTTCCAAAGACTGAAAGTGGGATTTTAGACTAGTGCCCACATCAAGAGGTATGAGACCTCTGACAAGTTTCTTAAGCCTGCAAACTAAGGGAGAAAAGCTCAATCATTGAGCATGTGCTCAGATTGTCTGAGTACTACAATCGCTTGAATCGAATGGGAGTTAATCTTCCAGATGAGATAGTGATAGTTCTCCATGGTCACTGCCACCAAGCTATTAGTGCTTCGTGATGAACTATAACATAGCAGGGATAGACATGATGATCGTTGAGCAACTCGCGATGTTTGACACCGCGAAAGTAGAAATCAAGTAGGTGCATCAATTGTTGATGGTTAAACCACTAGTTTCAAGAAGGGCAAGGGAAAGAAGGGATACTTCATGAGACGGCAAATCAGTTGCTACTCTAGTGAAGAAACCCAAGGTTGAACCAAACCCGAGACTAAGTGCTTCTATAATGAGGGGAACAGTCACTGAAGCAGAACTACCCTAGATACTTGGTAGATGAGAAGGCTGGCAAGGTCAACAGAAGTATTTTGAATATACATTATATTATTGTGTACTTTACTAGTACTCCTAGTAGCACCAGGGTAATAAATACCGGTTCAGTTGCTAAGTGTTAGTAACTCGAAATAAAAGGCTACGGAGACTAGCTAAAGGTGAGATGACGATATGTTGGAAGTGTTTCCAAGGTTGATGTGATCAAACATCGCACGCTCCCTCTACCATCGGGATTGGTGCTAAACCGAAATAATTGTTATTTGGTGTTTGCGTGGAGCATAGACATGATTGGATTATGTTTATCGCCACACGGTTATTCATTTAAGGAGAATAATGGTTACTCTGTTTATTTGAATAATACCTTCAATGGTCTTGCACCTAAAATAAATGGTTTATTGAATCTCGATCGTAGTGATATACATGTTCACGCCAAAAGATATAAGATAGTAATGATAGTACCACGTACTTGTGGCACTGCCATTTGAGTCATGTTGGTGTAAAACAAATGAAGAAGCTCCACGTTGATGGATCTTTGGACTCACTCATTTTTGAAAAGATTGAGACATGCGAACCATGTCTATTGGTAGATATGCATGAAGAAACTCCATACAGATGGATCGTTTGGACTCACTTGATTTTGAATCACTTGAGACATGCAAATCATACAACATGGGCAAGATGACTGAAAGACCTCGTTTTTAGTAAGATGGAACAAGAAAGCAACTTGTTGGAAGTAATACATTTTGATGTGTGCAGTCCAATGAGTGCTGAGGCACGCAGTGGATATCGTTATGTTCTTACTTCACAGATGATTTGAGTAGATGCTGAGTATATTTACTTGATGAAACACAAGTCTGAATTATTGAAAGGTTCAAGTAATTTCAGAGTGAAGTTGAAGATCGTCGTGACAAGATGATAAAATGTCTATGATATGATCCTAGAGATGAATATCTGAGTTACGAGTTTGGCACACAATTAAGACATTGTGGAAATTGTTTCACAACTAATACCGCCTGGAACACCATAGTGTGATGGTGTGTCCGAACATCATAATTGCACCCTATTGGATATGGTGCATACCATGATGTCTCTTATCGAATTACCACTATCGTTTATGGGTTAGGCATTAGAGACAACTTCATTCACTTTAAATAGGGCACCACACAATTCCGTTGAGACGACACCGTATGAACTATGGTTTAGAGAAACCTAAGTTGTCATTTCTTAAAAGTTTGGGGCTGCGATGCTTATGTGAAAAGGTTTTAGGCTGATAAGCTCAAATCCAAAGCGGATGAATACATCTTCATAGAATATCCAAAATAGTTGGGTATACCTCCTATTTCAGATCCGGAAGCAAAATTGATTATTTCTAGAAACGGGTCCTTTCTCGAGGAAAAGTTTCTCTCGAAAGAATTGAGTGGGAGGATGGTGGAGACTTGATGAGGTTATTGAACCATCACTTCAACTAGTGTGTAGCATGGCACAGAAAGTTGTTCCTGTGGCACCTACACCAATTGAAGTGGAAGCTTATGATAGTGATCATAAAACTTCGGATCAAGTCACTACCCAACCTCATAGGTCGACAAGGATGTGTACTACATCAGAGTGGTACGTAATCCTGTCTTGGAAGTCATGTTGCTAGACAACAATGAACCTACGAGCTATGAAGAAGCGATGGTGGGCCCGGATTCCGACGAATGGCTCGAGGCCATAAAATCCGAGAGAGGATCCATGTATAAAACAAAGTATAGACTTTGAAAAGAACTACTTGATGGTCATAAGGTTGTTGGGTGCAGATGGATTTTAAAAGGAAGACGGGCAATGATGATAAGTGTCACCATTAAGAAAGCTCGACTTGTCGTTAAGATGTTTCCCGACAAGTTCAAGGAGTTGACTACGATGAGACTTTCTCACTCGTAGCGATGCTAAGAGTCTGTTGGAATTATGTTAGCAGTTACTGCATTATTTATGAAATGTTGCAGATAGGATGTCAAAACACTGTTTCCTCGACGTTTTTTTAGGAAAGGTTGTATGTGATACAACCAGAAGGTTCTGTCAATCCTGAAAGATGCTAACAAGTATGCAAAGCTCCAGCAATCCTTCTAAGGACTGGAGTAAGCATCTCGGAATTGGAATGTACGCTTTGATGAGATGATCAAAGATTTTGGGTTTATACAAAGTTTATGAGAAACTTGTATTTCCAAAGAAGTGAGTGGGAGCACTATAGAATTTTTGATGAGTATATGTTGTTAACATATTGTTGATCAGAAATGATGTAGAATTTTTGGAAAGCATACAGGGTTATTTTGAAAAGTGTTTTTAATAGAAAACCTAGATTAAGCTACTTGAACATTGAGCATCAAGATCTATAAGGATAGATCAAAATCGCTTAATAGTACTTTCGAACGAACACATACCATGACAAAATTTTGAAGGAGTTCAAAAATAGATCGGCAAAGAAGGAGTTCTTGGCTGTGTTATAAGGTATGAGTATTGAGTAAAACTCAAGACCTGACCACGGCAGAATAGAGAGAAAGGACGAAGGTCGTTTCCTATGCTTTAGACGTAGGCTCTAAAGTATGCTATGTTGCATACCACACCTGAAGTGTGCCAAGCCATGAGTCAGTCAAGGGGTACAAGTGTGATCTAGGAATGGATCATAGGACAACGGTCAAGGTTATCCTTTTTAACTAGTGGACTAAGGAATTTTCTTGATTATGGAGGTGGTAAAAGAGTTCGTCGTAAAGGCTTACGTCGATGCAAACTTTGACACTAATCCGGATGACTCTGAGGAGTAAATCGGATTCATATAGTAGAGCAGTTATTTGGAATAGCCCCAAGTAGCGCGTGGTAGCTGCATATACAAGATGACATAGAGATTTGTAAAGCACACATGGATCTAAAAGGTTCAGATCCATTGACTGATAAACCTCTCTCACAAGCAAGATATGAACACACCCCATGGGTGTTGGATTCTCTACAATCACATAGTGATGTGAACTAGATTATTGACTCTAGTGCAAGTGGGAGACTGTTGGAAATATGCCCTAGAGGCAATAATAAATTAGTTATTATTATATTTCCTTGTTCATGATAATCGTTTGTTATCCATGCTAGAATTGTATTGATAGGAAACTCAGATACATGTGTGGATACATAGACAACACCATGTCCCTAGTAAGCCTCTAGTTGACTAGCTCGTTGATCAATAGATGGTTACGGTTTCCTGACCATGGACATTGGATGTCGTTGATGACAGGATCACATCATTAGGAGAATGATGTGATGGACAAGACCCAATCCTAAGCCTAGCACAAGATCGTGTAGTTCGTATGCTAAAGCTTTTCTAATGTCAAGTATCATTTCCTTAGACCATGAGATTGTGCAACTCCCGGATACCGTAGGAATGCTTTGGGTGCACCAAACATCACAACGTAACTGGGTGGCTATAAAGGTGCACTGCGGGTATCTCTGAAAGTGTCTGTTGGGTTGGCACGAATCGAGACTGGGATTTGTCACTCCGTGTAACGGAGAGGTATCTCTGGGCCCACTCGGTAGGACATCATCATAATGTGCACAATGTGACCAAGGAGTTGATCACGGGATGATGTGTTACGGAACGAGTAAAGAGAGTTGCCGGTAACGAGATTGAACGAGGTATCGGGATACCGATGATCGAATCTCGGGCAAGTATCGTACCGATAGACAAAGGGAATTGTATACGGGATTGATTGAATCCTTGACATCATGGTTCATCCGATGAGATCATCGTGGAACATGTGGGAGCCAACATGGGTATCCAGATCCCGCTGTTGGTTATTGGCCGGAGAGTTGTCTCGGTCATGTCTACATGGTTCCCGAACCCGTAGGGTCTACACACTTAAGGTTCGATGATGCTAGGGTTATAGGGAAAGTATGTACGTGGTTACCTAATGTTGTTCGGAGTCCCAGATGAGATCCCGAATGTCACGAGGAGTTCTGGAATGGTCTGGAGGTAAAGATTTATATATGGGAAGTCCCGTTTTGGTCACCGGAAAGGTTTCGGGTGCTATCGGTAACGTACCGGGACCACCGGGAGGGTCCCGGGGGTCCACCAGCCCCAGAAGGCTGCGTGGGCCAAGTGTGGGAGGGGACTGTTGGGGAACGTAGCAGAAATTCATAATTTTCCTACGTGTCACCAAGATCTATCTATGGAGGAACCAGCAACGAGGGGAAGGAGAGTGCATCTACATACCCTTGTAGATCGCTACGCGGAAGCGTTCAAGTGAACGGGGTTGATGGAGTCGTACTCGTCGTGATTCAAATCACCGATGATCCTAGTGCCTAACGGACGGCACCTCCGTGTTCAACACACGTACAGCCCGGTGACGTCTCCTACGCCTTGATCCAGCAAGGGGAGAAGGAGAGGTTGGGGAAGACTCCATCCAGCAGCAGCACGACGGCGTGGTGGTGGTGGAGGAGCGTGGTACTCCAGCAGGGCTTCGCCAAGCACCGCGAGATATGACGAGAAAGGGATGTAGGGCTGCGCCAGGGAGAGGTCAAGAACTCATATGTGTTGGGCAGCCCAAACCTCAGGTATATATAGGGGGAGGGGAGGGGCTGCGCCCCCACCTAGGGTTCCCTCCCTAGGGGTGGCGGCAGCCCCCAGATCCCATCTGGGTGGCGGCCACAAGGGGGAGAGGGGGAGGCGCACCTGGGGTGGGCCTTAGGGCCCATCTGCCCTAGGGTTTGCCCCCTCTTCCCTCTTGGAGGCGCCTTGGGCCCTTATGGGGGGGCGCACCAGCCCACCTGGGGCTGGTCCCCTCCCACACTTGGCCCATGTAGCCCTCCGGGGCTTGTGGCCCCACTTGGTGGACCCCCGGGACCCTCCCGGTGGTCCCGGTACGTTACCGATAAACCCCGAAACTTTTCTGGCGACCAAAACAGGACTTCCTATATGTAAATCTTTACCTACGGACCATTCCGGAACTCCTCGTGACGTCTGGGATCTCATCCGGGACTCCGAACAATATTCGGTAACCACGTATATCTATTCCCTATAACCCTAGCGTCATCGAACCTTAAGTGTGTAGACCCTACGGGTTCGGGAAACATGCAGACATGACCGAGATAACTCTCTGGTCAATAACCAACAGCGGGATCTGGATACCCATGTTGGCTCCACATGCTCCGCGATGATCTCATCGGATGAACCACGATGTCATGGACTTAATCAATCCCGTATACAATTCCCTTTGTCTAGCGGTACGATACTTGCCCGAGATTCGATCGTCGGTATCCCGATACCTTGTTCAATCTCGTTACCAGCAAGTCTCTTTACTCATTCCGTAACACATCATCCCATGATCAACTCCTTGATCACATTGTGCACATTATGATGATGTCCTACCGAGTGGGCCCAGAGATACCTCTCCGTTTACACGGAGTGACAAATCCCAGTCTCGATTCGTGCCAACCCAACAGACACTTTCGGAGATACCTGTAGTGTACCTTTATAGCCACCCAGTTACGTTGTGACGTTTGGCACACCCAAAGCACTCCTACGGTATCCGGGAGTTGCACAATCTCATGGTCTAAGGAAATGATACTTGACATTAGAAAAGCTTTAGCATACGAACTACATGATCTTGTGCTAGGCTTAGGATTGGGTCTTGTCCATCACATCATTCTCCTAATGATGTGATCCCGTTATCAATGACATCCAATGTCCATGGTCAGGAAACCGTAACCATCTATTGATCAACGAGCTAGTCAACTAGAGGCTTACTAGGGACATGGTGTTGTCTATGTATCCACACATGTATCTGAGTTTCCTATCAATACAATTCTAGCATGGATAATAAACAATTATCATGAACAAGGAAATATAATAATAACCAATTTATTATTGCCTCTAGGGCATATTTCCAACAGTCTCCCACTTGCACTAGAGTCAATAATCCAGTTCACATCGATATGTGATTAACACTCAAGGTCACATCCCCATGTGACTAACACCCAAAGAGTTTACCAGAGTCAATAATCTAGTTCACATTACCATGTGATTAACACTCGATGAGTTTTGGGTTTGATCATGTTATGCTTGTGAGAGATGTTATAGTCAACGGGTCTGAATCTTTCAGATCCGTGTGTGCTTTACAAATCTCTATGTCATCTCCTAGATGCAGCTACCACGTTCTATTTGGAGCTATTCCAAATAACTGTTCTACTATACGAATCCAGTTTACTACTCAGAATAATCTGGATTAGTGTCAAAGTTTTCATCGGCGTAACCCTTTACGACGAACTCTTTTACCACCTCCATAATCGAGAAAATTCCTTAGTCCACTAGTTACTAAGGATAACTTTGACCGCTGTCCTGTGATCCATTCTTGGATCACTCTTGTACCCCTTGACTGACTCATGGCAAGGCACACTTCAGGTGCGGCACACAGCATAGCATACTGTAGAGAGCCTATGACAAAAGCATAGGGGACGACCTTCGTCCTTCCTCTTTCTTCTGTCGTGGTCGAGCTTTAAGTCTTAACTTCATACCTTACAACTCAGGCAAGAACTCCTTCTTTGACTGATCCATCTTGAACACCTTCAAGATCATGTCAAGGTATGTGCTCATTTGAAAGTACCATTAAGCGTTTTGATCTGTCCTTATAGATCTTGATGCTCAATGTTCAAGTAGCTTAATCCAGGCTTTCCATTGAAAAACACTTTCCAAATAACCCTATATGCTTTCCAAAATTCTACGTCATTTCTGATCAACAATATGTCAACAACATATATTCATCAGAAATTCTATAGTGCTCCCACTCACTTCTTTGGAAATACAAGTTTCTCATAAACTGTATACACCCAAAATCTTTGATCATCTCATCAAAGCATACATTCCAACTCCGAGATGCTTACTCCAGTCCTTAGAAGGATTGCTGGAGCTTTGCATACTTATTAGCATCTTTTAGGATTGACAAAACCTTCCGGTTGTATCACATACAACCTTTCCTCAAGAAAATCGTCGAGGAAACAATGTTTTGACATCCTTTCTGCAAGATTTCATAAACAATGCAGTAATCGCTAATATAATTCCGACAGACTCTTAGCATCGCTACGAGTGAGAAAGTCTCATCGTAGTCAACTCCTTGAACTTGTCGTAAAACATCTTAACGACAAGTCGAGCTTTCTTAATGGTGATACATACCATCATTATCCGTCTTCCTTTTAAAATCCATATGTACCTAACAGCCTTACGACCATCAAGTAGTTCTTCCAAAGTCTACACTTTGTTTTCATATATGGATCCTCTCTCGGATTATATGGCCTCGAGCCATTTTGGAATCCAGGCCCACCATCGCTTCTCCATAGCTCGTAGGTTCATTGTTGTCTAGCAACATGACTTCCAAGACAGGATTACGTACCACTCTAAAGTAGTACGCATCCTTGTCATCCTACGAGGTTTGGTAGTGACTTGATCTGAAGTTTCATGATCACTATCATAAGCTTCCACTTCAGTTGGTGTAGGTGCCACAGGAACAACTTCCTGTGCCCTGCCACACACTAGTTGAAGAGACGGTTCAGTAACCTCATCAAGTCTCCACCATCCTCCCACTCAATTCTTTCGAGAGAAACTTTTTCTCGAGAAAGGACCCGATTCTAGAAACAATCCCTTATTGCTTTCGGATCTGAGATAGGAGGTATACCCAACTATTTTGGGTGTCCTATGAAGATGCATTTATCCGCTTTGGGTTCGAGCTTATCAGCCTGAAACTTTTTCACATAAGCGTCGCAGCCCCAAACTTTTAAGAAATGACAGCTTAGGTTTCTCTAAACCATAGTTCATACGGTGTCATCTCATCGGAATTACGTGGTGCCCTATTTAAAGTGAATGTGGTTGTCTCTAATGCCTAACCCATAAACTATCATGGTAATTCGATAGGAGACATCATGGTATGCATCATATCCAATAGGGTGCAGTTATGATGTTCGGACACACCATCACACTATGGTGTTCCAGGCTGTATCAGTTGTGAAACAATTTCCACAATGTCTTAATTATGTGCCAAACTCGTAATTCAGATATTCATCTCTACGATCATATCATAGACATTTTATCCTCTTGTCACGACGATGTTCAACTTCACTCTGAAATTACTTGAACCTTTCAATAATTCAGACTTACGTTTCATCAAGTAAATATACTCAGTATCTACTCAAATCATCTGTGAAGTAAGAACATAACGATATCCACTACGTGCCTCAGCACTCATTGTACTGCACACATCAAAATGTATTACTTCCAACAAGTTGCTTTCTTGTTCCATTTTTACTGAAAACGAGGTCTTTCAGTCATCTTGCCCATGTTGTATGATTTGCATGTCTCAAGTGATTCAAAATCAAGTGAGTCCAAACGATCCATCTATATAGAGTTTCTTCATGCATTTCTACCAACAAACATGGTTCGCATGTCTCAATCCTTTCAAAAATGAGTGAGTCCAAAGATCCATCAACATGGAGCTTCTTCATGCGTTTTATGCCGATATGACTTAAGTGGCAGTGCCACAAGTAGGTGGTACTATCATTACTATCTTATATCTTTTTGCATGAACATGTGTATCACTACGATCGAGATTCAATAAACCATTCATTTTAGGTGTAAGACCATTGAAGGTATTATTCAAACAAACAGAGTAACCATTATTCTCCTTAAATGAATAACCGTATTGCGATAGATGTAATCCAATCATGTCTATGCTCAACGCAAACACCAAATAACAATTATTTAGGTTTTAATACCAATCTCGATGGTAGAGGGAGCGTACGATATTTGATCAACCTTGGAAATACTTCCAACACATATCGTCATCTCACCTTTCAGCTAGTCTCCGTTTATTCCGTAGCCTTTTGTTTCGAGTTACTAACACTTAGCAACCGAACCGGTATCTAATACCCTGGTGCTACCAGGAGTACTAGTAAAGTACACATTGTAATGCATATCCAATAGACTTCTGTCGACCTTGCCAGCCTTCTCATCTACCAAGTATCTAGGGTGGTTCTGTTTCAGTGACTGTTCCCCTTATTACAGAAGCACTTAGTCTCGGGTTTGGGTTCAACCTTGGGTTTCTTCACTAGAGCAGCAGCTGATTTGCCGTTTCATGAAGTATCCCTTCTTGCCCTTGCCCTTCTTGAAACTAGTGGTTTCACCAACCATCAACAATTGATGCTCCTTCTTGATTTCTACTTTTGTGGTGTCAAACATCGCGAATATCTCAAGGATCATCATATATGTCCCTGATATATTATAGTTCATCACGAAGCTCTAGCAGTTTGGTGGTAATGACTTCGGAGAACTATCACTATTTCATCTGGAAGACCAACTCCCACTTGATTCAAGCGATTGTTGTACTCAGACAATCTGAGCACAAGCTCAACAATTGAGCTTTTCTCCCTTAGTTTGCAGGCTAAGAAAATGGTCGGAGGTCTTATACCTCTTGACGTGGGCACGAGCTTGAAATCCCAATTTCAAACCTCGAAACATCTCATATGTTTCGCGACGTTTCAAAACGTCTTCGGTGCCTCAACTCTAAACCGTTTAACTGAACTATCATGTAGTTATCAACATGTGTATGTCAGATGTTCGCAACATCCACAGACGACGTTCGAGGTTCAGCACACTGAGCGGTGCATTAAGGACATAAGCCTTTTACTGTCTGCATAATTGCTACTATCAAATTTCAACTAATTTTTCTCTAGGAACATATCTGAACAGTAGAACTAAAGCGCGAGCTACGACATAATTTGCAAAATCCTTTTGACTATGTTCAGGATAAACAAGTTCATCTTATGAACTCCCACTCAGATAGACATCCCTCTAGTCATCTAAGTGATTACATGATCCGAGTCAACTAGGCCGTGTCCGATCATCACGTGAGACGGACTAGTCAACATCGGTGAACATCTTCATGTTGATCGTATCTTCTATACGACTCATGCTCGACCTTTCGGTCTCTTGTGTTCCGAGGCCATGTTTGTACATGCTAGGCTCGTCAAGTCAACCTAAGTGTTTCGCGTGTGTAAATCTGGCTTACACCCGTTGTATGTGAACGTAAGAATCTATCACACCCGATCATCACGTGGTGCTTCGAAACGACGAACTTTCGCAATGGTGCACAGTTAGGGGGAACACTTTCTTGAAATTTTAATGAGGGATCATCTTATTTACTACCGTCGTTCTAAGCAAATAAGATGCAAAAACATGATAAACATCACATGCAATCAAAAGGTGACATGATATGGCCATCATCACTTTGCTCCTTTTGATCTCCATCTTCGGGGCTCCATGATCATCATCGTCACCGGCATGACACCATGATCTCCATCATCGTGTCTTCATGAAGTTGTCTCGCCAACTATTACTTCTACTACTACAGCTAACGGTTAGCAATAAAGTAAAGTAATTACATGGCGTTGTTCAATGACACGCAGGTCATATAATAAATAAAGACAACTCCTATGGCTCCTGCCGGTTGTCATACTCATCGACATGCAAGTCGTGATTCCTATTACAAGAACATGATCAATCTCATACATCACATATCATTCATCACATTCTTCTTGGCCATATCACATCACATAGCATACCCTGCAAAAACAAGTTAGACGTCCTCTAATTGTTGTTTGCATGTTTTACGTGGCTGCTATGGGTTTCTAGCAAGAACGTTTCTTACCTACGCAAAAACCACAACGTGATATGCCAATTGCTATTTACCCTTCATAAGGACCCTTTTCATCGAATCTGATCCGACTAAAGTGGGAGAGACAGACACCCGCTAGCCACCTTATGCAACTAGTGCATGTCAGTCGGTGGAAACAGTCTCACGTAAGAGTACGTGTAAGGTCGGTCCGGGCCGCTTCTGAAGGGTTTCGTAGTAATTTCAAAAAATTTCCTACGCACACGCAAGATCATGGTGATGCATAGCAACAAGAGGGGGAGTATGATCTACATACCTAGTAGATCGACAACGGAAGCGTTGGTTTGATGTAGTCGTACGTCTCCACGATCCGACCGATCAAGCACCGAAACTACGGCACCTCCGAGTTCTAGCACACGTTCAGCTCGATGATGATCCCCGAACTCCGATCCAGCTAAGTGTCGGGGAAGAGTTCCGTCAGCATGACGGCGTGGTGACGATCTTGACGTACTACTGCTGCAGGGCTTCTCCTAAGCACCGCTACAATATTATCGAGGACTATGGTGACTGGGGGCGCCGCACACGGCTAAGGAATAGATCACGTGGATCAACTTGTGTGTCTCTGGGGTGCCCCTGCCTCCGTATATAAAGGACTAAAGGGGGGAGGTGGCCGGCCAAGGAGGGCGCGCCAGGAGAGTCCTACTCCCTCTGGGAGTAGGATTCCCCCCCCCCCCCAATCCTAGTTGGAATAGGATTCGCGGAGGGGGGAAAAGAGAAAGAGTGGCCGGCCCCCTCTCCTTGTCCTATTCGGACCAAGGGAGGGGAGGGGCGCGCAGCCCATGTAGGGCTGCCTCTTCTCTTTTCCACTAAGGCCCATCATGGCCCATTTAGCTCCCGGGGGGTTCCGGTAACCTCCCGGTACTCCACTAAAATCCCGATTTCACCCGGAACACTTCCGGTATCCAAACATAGGCTTCCAATATATCAATTTTATGTCTCGACCATTTCGAGACTCCTCGTCATGTCCGTGATCACATCCGGGACTCCGGACAAACTTCGGTACATCAAAATGTATAAACTCATAATATAACTGTCATCGTAACCTTAAGCGTGCGGACCCTACGGGTTCGAGAACAATGTAGACATGACCGAGACATGTCTCCGGTCAATAGCCAATAGCGGAACCTGGATGCTCATATTGGCTCCTACATATTCTACGAAGATCTTTATCGGTCAGACCGCATAACAACATACGTTGTTCCCTTTGTCATCGGTATGTTACTTGCCCGAGATTCGATCGTCGGTATTCTAAATACCTAGTTCAATCTCGTTACCGGCAAGTCTCTTTACTCGTTCTGTAATAAATCATCCCGCAACTAACTCATTGGTTGCAGTGCTTGCAAGGCTTAAGTGATGTGCATTACCGAGAGGGCCCAGAGATACCTCTCTGACAATCGGAGTGACAAATCCTAATCTCGAAATACGCCAACCCAACATGTACCTTTGGAGACACCTGTAGAGCTCCTTTATAATCACCCAGTTACGTTGTGACGTTTGGTAGCACACAAAGTGTTCCTCTGGTAAACAGGAGCTGCATAATCTCATAGTCATAGGAACATGTATAAGTCATGAAGAAAGCAATAGCAACATACTAAACGATCGGGTGCTAAGCTAGTGGAATGGGTCATGTCAATCAGATCATTCACTTAATGATGTGATCCCGTTAATAAAATAACAACTACTTGTTTATGGTTAGGAAACATAACCATCTTTGATTAACGAGCTAGTCAAGTAGAGGCATACTAGTGACACTTTGTTTGTCTATGTATTCACACATGTATTATGTTTCCGGTTAATACAATTCTAGCATGAATAATAAACATTTATCATGATATAAGGAAATAAATAATAACTTTATTATTGCCTCTAGGGCATATTTCCTTCAGTCTCCCACTTGCACTAGAGTCAACAATCTAGATTACACAGTAATGATTCTAACACCCATGGAGCCTTGGTACTGATCATGTTTTGCTCGTGGAAGAGGCTTAGTCAACAGGTCTGCAACATTCAGATCCATATGTATCTTGCAAATCTCTATGTCTCCCACCTGGACTAGATCCCGGATGGAATTGAAGCGTCTCTTGATGTGCTTGGTTCTCTTGTGAAATCTGGATTCCTTTGCCAAGGCAATTGCACCAGTATTGTCACAAAAAATTTCATTGGACCCGATGCACTAGGTATGACACCTAGATCGGATATGAACTCCTTCATCCAGACTCCTTCATTTGCTGCTTCCGAAGCAGCTATGTACTCCGCTTCACATGTAGATCCCGCTACAACGCTTTGCTTAGAACTGCACCAACTGACAGCTCCACCGTTTAATGTAAACACGTATCCGGTTTGCGATTTAGAATCATCCGGATTAGTGTCAAAGCTTGCATCAACGTAACCTTTTATGATGAGCTCTTTGTCACCTCCATATATAAGAAACATATCCTTAGTCCTTTTCAGGTATTTCAGGATGTTCTTGACCGCTGTCCAGTGATCCACTCCTGGATTACTTTGGTACCTCCCTGCTAGACTTATAGCAAGGCACACATCAGGTCTGGTACACAGCATTGCATACATGATAGATCCTATGGCTGATGCATAGGGAACATCTTTCATATTCTCTCTATCTTCTGAAGTGGTCGGGCATTGAGTCTTACTCAACTTCACACCTTGTAACACAGGCAAGAACCCTTTGTTTGCTTGATCCATTTTGAACTTCTTCAAAACTTTGTCAAGGTATGTGGTTTGTGAAAGTCCAATTAAGCGTTTTGATCTATCTCTATAGATCTTAATGCCTAATATGTAAGCAGCTTCACCGAGGTCTTTCATTGAAAAACTCTTATTCAAGTATCCCTTAAGTGTGTAGACCCTACGGGTTCGGGAAACATGCAGACATGACCGAGATAACTCTCTGGTCAATAACCAACAACGGGATCTGGATACCCATGTTGGCTCCCACATGCTCCACGATGATCTCATCGGATGAACCACGATGTCATGGACTTAATCAATCCCGTATACAATTCCCTTTGTCTAGCGGTACGATACTTGCCCGAGATTCGATCGTCGGTATCCCGATACTTTGTTCAATCTTGTTACCGGCAAGTCTCTTTACTCGTTCTGTAACACATCATCCCGTGATCAACTCCTTGATCACATTGTGCACATTATGATGATGTCCTACCGAGTGGTCCCAGAGATACCTCTCCGTTTACACGGAGTGACAAATCCCAGTCTCGATTCGTGCCAACCCAACAGACACTTTCGGAGATACCTGTAGTGTACCTTTATAGCCACCCAGTTACGTTGTGACGTTTGGCACACCCAAAGCACTCCTACGGTATCCGGGAGTTGCACAATCTCATGGTCTAAGGAAATGATACTTGACATTAGAAAAGCTTTAGCATACGAACTACATGATCTTGTGCTAGGCTTAGGATTGGGTCTTGTCCATCACATCATTCTCCTAATGATGTGATCCCGTTATCAATGACATCCAATGTCCATGGTCAGGAAACCGTAACCATCTATTGATCAACGAGCTAGTCAACTAGAGGCTTACTAGGGACATGGTGTTGTCTATGTATCCACACATGTATCTGAGTTTCCTATCAATACAATTCTAGCATGGATAATAAATGATTATCATGAACAAGGAAATATAATAATAATCAATTTATTATTGCCTCTAGGGCATATTTCCAACAGGGACCACTCCCAGGTAGGCTGGTGCGCCCCCCTCCCCCCACCAAGGCCCAAGGCGCAGGGAGAGTGGGAGGGGGCAAACCCTAGGTCCAGATGGGCCTTAAGGCCCACCCTAGGGCACCCCCCTCTCTCCCTCTCCCCTCTAGCTGCCACCCTAGATGGGATCTAGGGCTGCCGCCCCCCCTTGGGGAGGGAACCCTAGAGGGGGCGCAGCCCCTCCCCTCCCCTATATATACTTGATGTATGGGGCTGCCCAACATATGTGATTTGATCTCTCTCTTGGCGCAGCCCTACCCCTCTCCCTCCTCGTCTCTCGTAGTGCTTGGCGAAGCCCTGCTGGAGTACCATGCTCCTCCACCATCACCACGCCGTTGTGCTGCTGCTGGACGGAGTCTTCCCCAACCTCTCCCTCTCTCCTTGCTGGATCAAGGCGTGGGAGACGTCACCAGGCTGTACGTGTGTTGAACGCGGAGGCGCCGTTGTTCGGCGCTTAGATCGGAATCGATCGCGATCTGAATCGCTGCGTGTGCGACTCCACCAACCGCGTTCTTGTAACGCTTCTGCATTGCGATCTTCAAGGGTATGAAGATGCACTCCTCTCTCTCGTTGCTAGTCTCTCCATAGATTGATCTTGGTGACACATAGGAAAATTTTGAATTATTGCTACGCTCCCCAACACTTCCAAGTGCAAGAGTTTGTAGATAGCAGCTAGACTTTCCCTTAGTGAGAGATCAACATATCAATCCATAGAGGTACAGTGTTATGCTCCAATGATCAATTATGCAACACAAATAAAACCTCATTTGTGTCCCCAACTTGCGGTGTCGAACTTGCTATGTCACTAATTGTACAAGATAATTAGATATAATGTGATAGAGAATTGACGGTGCGGGAAACCGCCGGTACCCTCGGTACGGTGTCGAGCGTGGCCGGAAGTGCCGGAAGGGAGTTCGCACAAGGGCCTAGGTTCAGAACCTTATGGTGAGGTAATACCCTTTGTCCTGCTTTGTGCTTTGTATTGATGATGGAGCACCTTATGCGAGGGGGTTACATGATACATGGCATGAGTTATTCAGCACCCAAGATTATCTCAGATGGAAACACGTTCAACATGAAAAGTAATCGTCTCATTGAGCTGAAGAATTTCCTTTCTTGAATCATTTTAATCCGAGGTTGTATGTGGTGTGTGGGTTCCAAATACCGGACTGCTATTGAGGACACTCATTCCGGGTTCTGAACTGATGTTAATGGTGTTCATTCCAAAATTAAACCTGACTCAACCCATTATCTGAAGCATGACAACCTCCGAGATCCTTGAATGAGTTAATGCATTCCATTTTGATCATATCTTGTTCATCACATGGAATACATCTTGATCATGTTTGATTCAATTATTGAACCCAATCTTGATGCACAACTATATGTAGATGGCATTCATTTCAAATCCATTCAATCTACTTATTGCATGACCCATGGAACAAACCTTCATATATATAACTTGATGCCATTGTTTCTCCATAGGAATTTTCATTCATTATCAAGTCTCTATGCATATGTTTGTGTTGATGAATTTCATCTTTCAATTCATCCAATATTCTTCAAGCATTACCAATGGATCTTCCTTTCGAATGTGTGTCTCAGTGCAAACATTAGTCCATAAGGATTTCCATGAATTACCAAAACCACGCATGGGGCTACATGCACTTTCAAACTTGTATTGTGGATACGATCTCGGATTACTTTACCAAACCCAGAATCATTAGTTATAGCTAACAAAAAGTATGGGAGTTTGCAACTCCAAACGAAGATTTTACACGTGCACTTATTGCACAACCTGTTGTTGTAGTTAAACAATTTGAGATAAGACCTCACTTAGTTACCATGGTTTAGAAAACCCAATTCGAAGGATATGCTAGGGAGGTTGTAGGTATGCATTCGCGTACCTTTATTGAGCTTTGTGATATGACTCGTATCAAAGATTACGAGCCCGACGCACTCAAGTTGTGTCTATTCAATTTCTCCCTGAGAGGAAAAGCAAGAGCCATCACATCTTGGGATATCTATTGCAGTATGTTTATGAAAAAATCTTGCTCACCTGCTAAGATCATTTAATTACGTTCTAACTTTACATATTGTAGATAGGAAGATCGCCAAACCATTAGAGCTTCCTTGGGATCGTATTGAAGAAACTACTAGGAATTTTCCTCATCATGGAATGGAAGAGGCATGCCTATTTGGTTGCATGTCTCTACTCTCCAAATGTGTGTTCGGTTGTTTGTTTACGTGCGTACGGATGGTTAATCCCACCTCATATGCATGTGGTGAACTTAGCTCCCACCACCATGCTTGAAGAACTTTTTCTATGTGTTTCAAAATAAAAAACATTACAACATAAGAGTTGTGTGGAACAAAAGATATTAATGAAGCTAGTGTTCAAAAAAAAATAAGCGACCGGCCATTTGCGATGATTTCCACAAAGTAGATGATCAAGAGGGAAAGTGAGAGAGGTTGAAGAAGAAAAGTTCACATAATATACACATGAACGTGTTATAGCAGTACAATAGGGAGATATAGATCAACTTGTCTACGGGCGTTGAAATAGAAAACTTACAACACGAAAGTTGCACAAAATAGTGAGATGAGCTACTCACTGGTAATTTCATATAATCAACTACATGCGATGAATTTGATAAGAATTCATCTAAAAAGGCTTCAAATATGAACATGAAATTGAAGATTCAGTCAATGAAACTAGGAACCGATCGCCTGAATGGAATCACAATGTCAATGTGCAACTTTGTGTGTATATTTTATTTCAAATCGAAGTACCATTATGTAGATTAGAAGCTGTTAGGTGAAGGAGATTAAGGGAGATGGGTAGTAAGAACACGTGCAAACCTAGTTACCACTCTGCACCTGCACAAGCCTGCATCATGAGAGTCACCCAAGCACTAATTTTGGCCCGCTCGGGCCTGGATGAGAGGAAACGATATATTAGAGCATTCCTCCTCAGTTAGGCCAGCACCGCTTTAAATTTATGTGGGCCAGAATTTTGATGCAACCAGGCAACCGAACAAGCCAAAGCAATCCAAATTTGCATCATGTGGGCCTGGCAAGGTTGCATGCAAGGAGCCAAGCATGTTTGTGATAGTAAGACATGAAACTCACGAATCCATCTTCGGCATCGACCCTCATACCTCACCTTAACACTACAAGAGAAAGACACATCCATGACATTTTGGGTCGAACGAAATTTTTTTTCTGTCATACATATGACACTTCTATGACGATAATTGTGACAAAACCCGGTATCATCATAGATGTGGTGGGCTCCTACTTCTATGACAAAAAAATCATGACAAAAAATGGGCTTTTCATCTTGGGCGGGCCGGAGATGCAGCTGCATGACATTCTTTGGGCCGTCCATGACAGAAAAAACTGTGGTAGAAGCGAGGGGGGGTTTCGGGGAGTTCCCGGTTACGGTGGGAGGTCGGGGGCCGAGCGATGCGTGTTTCTCTCATACACGTACGCGCGTGTGTGCGAGGCGTTGGCTCTAACTGAACCCGAGCGAGGCGTTGGGCTCTAACTGAACCCGAGCGATTGCACTACAGGCTACGCGTTACTGAACCCGATCGAGCGATTCCTTCGCTACTGCTGCTAACTGAAGCCGATCGGTTGGATGAACAATGAGCGTTGCGGGGGGGGGGGTGGATGAACAGTGAGCGGTGGCGTTGCCTCTGGATGAACAGGACCCCGTGTTGTGGAGGGCTGGATGAACAGTAGACGGTGGAGGGGTGCCTGTGGAGGGGTGGTTGAACAGGACCCCGTGGTGTGGAGGGCTGGATGAACAGTAGACGGTAGAGGGGTGCCCGTGGAGGGGTGATTGAACAGTAGCCGGTGGAGTAGCACGCGGTGGAGGCTGGATGAACAGGAGCCCGTGGAGGCTGGAGGAGGTCGACGGTAGCCCTTGGAGGCTGGAGGGGTCGACGGTGGAGATGAACAGTATCCCGTGGAGTCCCGTTTTGCGGTACGCCACACCCCTCCCGATGAACAGGACCCCCGTTTCGACCGTAGGAGATCCGTTTCGTCCGTTTTGCGGTACACCACACCCCTCCCGATCAACAAGACCCCCATTTCGACCGTAGGAGGTACGTTTCGTCCGTTTTGCGGTACGCCACACCCCTCCCTATCAACAGGACCCCCGTTTCGACCATAGGAGGTCCGTTTCCTCCGTTTTGCGGTACGCCACACCCCTCCCGATCAACAGGACCCCATTCTGAACGTAGGAGGTCCGTTTCCTCCGTTTTGCGGTACGCCAGGCCTCGTTTCCATCGTCTGTTCCGTCCAAGCCCTCCCGATGAACACGACCATGCATTCCGTTCCGACCCAGGCGGTTGGCTCCCACGCGTTCCATTGCCTCCTCATAAACATGACGCATT
Source organism: Triticum urartu (assembly GCF_056163025.1). Lineage (NCBI taxonomy): Eukaryota > Viridiplantae > Streptophyta > Magnoliopsida > Poales > Poaceae > Triticum > Triticum urartu. The sequence continues at coordinate 566,299,234 of NC_141875.1, forward strand.
CCGTTGCCTCCCCATGAACATGACGCATTTCGTTGCCTCCCCATGAACATGACGCATTCCGTTGCCTCCCCATGAACACGATGACGACGATGTTTCTCCGTTCTGACCCAGCCATGTACACGAGCCCTGGCCATACGTATGCGTGAGTAGGCGTTCGAGACCCCGCCCGTATGTACACATACGTGGCCGTATTTTTTTCTTGCACCCTGATCGTTGTACGTACGTGTACATGCTACGTGCGCACCTCTACTACGACACGTGTGTGCCTCTACATCCACCAGTATATATGTACGTACACGTTCGCGACCAGAATGACAACGCTACGTACGCTTCGACCAGGTGGGTCCCGACTGTCAGGCACTTCCTTGCGTGCGAAGATGTAGCTGGTGGGTCCCAGCAGTCAGGGGGGCGAATCGGTTTTTTTGCCCGAACGCACTTCCTTGCGTGCGAAGATGTAGCTGGTGGGTCCTAGCAGTCAGGGGGGCGAATCATTTTTTTTGCCCGGGCGCACTTCCTTGCGTGCGAAGATGTAGCTGGTGGGTCCCAGCAGTCAGGGGGAAATGTTTTTTCACGAAATACGGTGGCCCATCCAGTGGGTCCCTGCTGTCAGGTGGAGGAATCATTATTTTGCGCGTAATAAGGAGGCACTTCCTTGCCGCGGCCGTGGACCCAGCTGTCAGCCTCTCCACGTACAGTCCACGTCCGATGGAAGTTGTTCCTTGACCATGTTGACCACGCCGCGCCGAGAGCACCACGGCAGTGGACGACGGCGAGGACTAGGAAGGGGACGACTCGGAGCCGGGGAAGACGCAGCAGTGGATGCCCACGCGAAGAGGAGTACGAGGGTTCACTGGTTAGGCTGCGGTGTGAGGCTGCTGTCGCCGCAGACTAACAGGGGGTGTGGATGAGTAGAGGGATGGCCTGGCCAGCGATGGGAGTAGTAGAGGACGGTGAGGCCTCCGCGGCATCACAGCCGGCCACGGGAGGCAGGAGCACGCGGCACGACCGGCGCTGGTTTGGGCGGCTGGAGCAAAAAGACCAGAGGTTGAAGAAGCACTACGACCGTTGGATGAACATCGTACGGTAACAGGAGCTAGAATTGTTCATATTGACTAAGTTGACAAAGCCCTTCATCCCCGTCAACTTGGTAGGCCCACAAGTCAGCCTCCCACTATGCTGGGTTCCAAGTGGCAGGGGGAATATTCATTTTTTGTGCGTAATAAGGAGGCACTTCCTTGCGTGCGAAGATAGCTGGTGGGTCCGACATGTCAGCGGGGGGCACGTAATTTTTGTGAAATACAGAGGCCCTTCCGGCGGATCCCAGATGTCAGGTGGAGAAATCATTATTTTGCGCGTAATAAGGAGGCATTTCCTTGTGTGCGGCCGTGGACCCAGCTGTCAGCCTCTCCACGCACAGTCTACTTCCGATGGTGTCATTTGTTGACCACGTTGACCACGCCGCGCCGAGCACATCCAAGGTGGTGGACGACGGCGAGGCCCCGGACAACAACGGGCCAGAGATGGGAAGACGCGGGAGTAGAGTCGCAGACAGAGAGGTGTACGAGGGTTAACTAGTTTTAGTGCGGTGTGGTTCGGCAGTCGGTGGAGAAGAACGGAAGGTGTGGAGGGGTGGAGGGATGGCATGACCAACGGTGGAGTAGCGCTTCATAGCGAAGCGTGCTAAGCAGAGCTGCTAGCAGCAGGAGGCGGGAGGTGGTCCCGGCGGCGCTGGAGGAAGAAGACGAGAGATTGAAGATGAATGCCGGTCGTTGGATGTAAATCCAACGGCTAACATGTCAGAATCATTTGTTGACTAAATTGACAACGACTTGTGTTGGCTTCGACCTATTGGCCCACATTTCAGCCTCCAAAAATGTGGCACGTATTCAACCCATTTTTCAGAATTTATAGTCTTTTTTTGCGCGGTAGAATTTACAGTTAATTTGATCCTTTTTTTTGAATTACAGCCATTAGTTGGGCTGGGTGAACAAATAATGTAGCGTCCATGCGGCTCATTTATTTTATTTCCTAAAAAATTACAGGCCATTTGCACTTTCTCGAAATACACGATTTTGCTGGACTGATTCTAATTATAATGTTGGGTTGGGCCAACAATGTTATCAAAAAATAAAAAGGGGTTGAGCATTTTGTTATAAATATATTTAAATAATAAGTGATATTATTATATTCATCCTTAAATCTTATCAAGGTTTTGTACACAATCACTAAGATTTTCGTGCCAAAACAATCCAGGATTTTATTTGTTAAGAAATTATTTTTATAAGTTAATAAGACGTGGGATATTATTTTCTTACATATGTAAGTATCTGTTAAATATATGATGACAATAAAAATAATATATAATAACATATAAAATAATTTAAATATATATAATATAGTTAGAAGGGAAACATAAGTTGGACCTGGCGTTCCTATTCTTATATAGAAAAATAGAACAGACCTCGGTGTTTTCTTCAAAAAATACATAAATTGGACTGCCAAAAATAAAAGCTCGGATGGGAGGTCCATAGGCCGGTCGATACATGACGGCCCTAAGAAAATAAAAACAGGCCTATGGACCTCCCATCCGAGGTCGTGGGCTGCGCATGTTAAAAATGAAAGCCTAGACGGGGCAGCCCAAAACCACGTCCAACACTTGCCAAAACTTCGTCCCTCGTTTTCTCTATGTTTCACACACTCAACATTGTGTGGGCATTTTGACTGTGCATCATATGAAGATGTGCTATGCATGAATGTTGATCAGCATGATGTTAACTGGCTGGTAGTTCCATTTTTGACCATGAATAAAACTTTCAACATGATGTTAACCCTGTTTGAAAAGGCCGTGTTAATATAAATTCTCTGCCTCTGAAAGTTGCAGTTTCTTATCTGAAATTGAACTTGCAGTTTCTTATCTGAAACTGAAACTTGCAGTTTCTTCTCTGAGAATCACATTGTCTGCACTTTTATACTCCTATGAAACTACATTTTTAAGTGCTAAAAATAGATCTCTAGAATTCATAAAATACTTCATATGCTCAATAGTGCAAATCTGAAATTCAAAAGACATTCATATCTGAAAGTACTCTCAAAATACACAACACAAAACACAATTCACAACATGCAAATACTGACAACCCTAAACTCCTCCTGACAATTCACAACCTGCCCGACTATTGGGCTGGGGGGCAGCCCCCTCCTATTCCTCGGTGGCAGACAGCTGCCCCGTGAGACGATGTGAACGGCAAGGGAGATGATGGCGGGGAAGCATCGTCGGGCCAACTGCTTTTCTCCTCTTGCAGTTGGGTTCGGTCGACGAAGACTCCACCGGCTCGCTCTGGCAGGACACCCTCACAAACGGCACCCTGTAGATGCTCGATCCTTCAATCTCTGGTGGATGCTCCATCTGGGATCGATACTCCCACCACCGCTCCCTCACGATCGGATTCGGTGAATCTGTTTGCTCCATGGCCCAGAGGAGCAGCTCTATGTACTCCGGCGCAACTCCCTCCGGGAGTATCGCCGCCTTTTCGCTCTATTGCAGATATTTGGCCATGGATGTCGCCGTCGCCGCTAGTTGGTCCTTGTTGCCAACCAAGACTGTATCTCCAACATCCTAGCTAGCTTCACAGGGTCGCCGTCTACGATCCTCACGTATCGGTTGTACTCCTCCATCGATCTACTTCTCCACAACATCTTCACTCGCCGGCGGTGGTTTTTGAATGGAAGAGGAGAGGAACAGCGCTGGTTTTGGATTAGAACGGGAGAGGAGCGACGCTGGTTTTGGACTGGAACAGGAGAGAAGGGGCGGTGGTTTTGAAATGGAAGAGGAGAGGAGCGGCGCTGCATTTAGATTGGAACAGGAGAGGAGCGGCGGTGGTTTAAGAGGAGAAGATAATTAAAAAATCACATATTAGTTCCATTTTTATTAGTCCCGCTGTAATTAAATCACCACATATTACACTGATTCCGCTGCTCGTTGCGTACACTGATTGGGAGAAATAAATACCCAGCCGTAGCATGCACTAGGGATGTGCGCGTGAGGGTTGCATGCGGCTGCATGCGGAGGGAGGCGAGACGATTCAATTAATTAATGCCGCTCCTACTCGTCCCCGCACGTCCTTCAATACTACGGCGGTTCGCTCCTAGTCGTCCCGTCCATTCACATTACGGCAGTTCCACTAATCCTAACCCTCCTCCCAAATCCATGGCATCCCAAATCTCCACAATCGGCGGTGAGTACAAGGTTAGAACCATCACTGGCGATGAGTTCGACGTCATCTACACCCGTTCTTCCGCGACGGTGAAAGGATGTCTTTCTCGCTTCAGACGCATGTTCGAAGACTCAGATGATGAGTGGGTCGCTGGGCTAGATGTTGAGTACACCACAGTCCTGGGACCAGAGAAGGATCTAAAGGACGAAGAGAGGAAGAAGCCTGCCGTAATCCAGGTTTGCGTGCATGACTTATGCTTGGTCTACCACATATGCCATGCCGACGTTGAGTGCCAGGATTTTAAGGACTTCCTCGAGAGCAACCTAGTCAAATTTGTTGCTATAGACTTTGGTAGCGACAAAGAAGTCCTGCATCGGATAGGCCTCGTTGTAGGAAACACCTTCGACCTCCAGAAGAATCGGCTGGTGTCCTCTCGTCAGCCTTCAATGCTGACCATGGCAGGAGCCATGGTTCATCCTTCGTACGGTAAACTGGAGAAACCTCCATACACGTTTCATCGTCACGCATGGCAGCGGAATGTACTAGATATAGACCACATCCACTACGCTGCAATGGATGGCTACCTTTGCTTCAATATCTACAAGGGTTGGATGAAGAGCCACAGCCAAGTGTGCGGTTCAAGTAAAGAAGTATCGGCCAAGAGGAAGAGGGACAAGGACGAAGTCGAGGATGTGGACGAGGACTCCGAGTAAGGTGGCAGTGTCGTTGCTCATGGTGGTTCTAATGCAGTGTCTACCGGAATAGTTGCAAAGTTTAATTTCAGGTGTGCTTAATTTAATTTGAGGGGTGTGTTGTGCTGAGCCCCCAGCAGAACTATGTTATGTTTCTTCTCGTTACTTTAACTCTTCAGTACGTACATACTAGTATTTCTTACATTTCATCTTTTAGTTGGTATAGTACTACCACTCGTTTCTTCACATTATATAAGTACAATATATATGGCCAACATCATATAGCCAGCAGTTTAGTTGTCAAAGAATTTCAGGGTGCTTAGTTTTGTCAAAGAATTCCAGGATGCTTAGAGGGTGCTTGGATCCAAGGGACTTATTTTAGTCTGACTAAAAATAGTCTCTTTAAGAGGCTAAAGTTCCAAGCACCCCTTACTAAAGAGGGGCTAAAACTAGTCTTGAGACTAAAAACTTTTAGTCAGGGGTACCCCTACTAAAATGTAGATTAGTCCTCTCTCTACTCATTTAACTCCTCTCCTTTAACACAGGCGAGTTCTGGATTGGAGGGTTTGGAGGATAATAAATGCTCATTAACTTGATTTTAGCCTTTTTAGTATTTGGATCCATGCATGGATGAGGCTAGCATGTTTTAGTCCCACTACTTTTAGTCATGGGACTAAAACGTATCCAAGCACCCTCTTAGTTTTTTTTGAGGGGTGGGTTGTGCTGGACACCATTATTGTGACTAGCCTTTTTAATAGTACTATATGCATAATTTGGACGAACGCTCTCTATATGTACCACCTTTTTTTAATTTCAAGTTTTGCTCCATAGCGCAATCCATCGATACTACTGTTGTACAAAAGTATACATTTTTTAAAAGGCTAGAGGGCGGGGCAGTCTAGCTTGGTCGGTTTCACGAGAGGCGAGGGCCTTTGTGATTTGACGGCTCATTACTGCTGGAAGGCGGGGCCTTGTGATTTGACTGCTCGTATAAATGCGCTGACGACCCGATCGAGGAGGAGCAAAGAATCGTGCGGTATACTCAAGTTTTCCACTGGAGTAGTACTGCGACGGAGGAGCACGAAACACGGCAGCCCAGTGCCATATGGCGATAAAAAATGATCTAATTTGCTAGTCATCTCATTGTTAGCATTGTTCTATTCATTCCCTAAAAAAACCATTGTTCTATTCATGCCTCGCAGAGAACGTGAATCATGCGGCGAAACACCCGAAGCAAAAGATGAAACACAGGAGCAAAAGAAGAAGGAAGATTATCACCCCAAATGATCTAATTCGCCACGGAGTCGTAACTGCTTCTTCATTGCCTCCACGACCTCCATATCCTTGCGCGTCTCCTCCGCCATCTTCTTCATTCTGTCCATGACGCGGGATTTCTTGATGCGAGCCTTCATCATCTGTTCCACGGCCGCATTACGTACCTTGACAGCAGCCGGGTGCTCGATGCGGAGCTTCGCCAACTCCTCCTTCTGTTCCATGACGAGGGCCTGCAGCATCTTCATCGAGGAACTACTATTCTCATGCAGCTTCTTCCAGCCGACGTTCTTCTCCTTCAACAGGTCGATCTCGTGGCAGAGCTTCGCCTTGTCCTCCTGAAGTCGCAGGATTTCACCGGTCGCCTTCTTCTCTGAGGCAATGCTCTTCTTCAGCAGCATCACCAAGCCGGCAGTCAACTCCCCTGCTGATTGAGCTCAGCGGGCATGTCGTCGAGGCTCTCCCTCAGAAACTCCATCAAGCCTTGGATGAACTCCTTCTGCTTATTGAGGTGCTTATTGAGCTGATCGGGCATGCCGTCGAGGGATAACGACTCCAGCTCCGCTGGCTCGGCATGTTCGCCTCCGTGGCTAGGGCGCTCCTGGGAGCCATCGCCTGCCCGTGAGAGATTTTTCGAGGTCTCTGCATGGCGGCGAGCCCTCTTTTTTTCCGCAGCCTTGGTTGCCGCTCCCTTGTTATGAGTAGTTCTCGACCTAGAGCTCTGCTCACCGGCCATGGCAACGACGGACGAAGAAGAAGCACTTATGAGGAGGAAAGGTACAGTAATTTTCGGTTAGGTAGTTCCCCTTTTTATAACCTAAGTACTAGCACTAGTACTAATACTTGCATAGTGGGAACACGTTCAGGTTTGGTACGTACTAGTAGGTGTGAGCAGGCTTTTGAATGTGATGGGAACAAGGTAAATATTAATTGATGGTTTTGGTTTCGAGGCCCGAAACGGCTCCCGATGAGTTTAGCAGAATATAAATTTCAAGTACTATACTGCTCAATGCGTAAATATTATGTTACTGTCAAAAATTGGTACAAAATACGAAGGAGACCAATGGAAGTACTACTAGCAACCCACGATTTAACTACTCGCATGCGCGCAGTGGAGTGATAATGTCTTTCTTCCGCCCTCACGTCCACTCAATTTGCATGCGCTGTATTAATTGACCATCAGTGAAGTGAACGACTTTACACGCGTCAAATTATCACATGGGGTGGATCTTGGTACAAAATTGCGTCCGTCCATGTACCGGCGTGTGTGTGCAAGGAAACGAGTGCGTGCTTGGCGTGCGTGCACATCTTCGCTTCGTGCATGTACCGCCAGTATGGCTCAGGGAGGACGAGTACATTCTTCTGGAATCAGCAGCACGTCAGTGTGATCAATGTTGGAAATATGCCCTAGAGGCAATAATAAATTGGTTATTATTATATTTCCTTGTTCATGATAATCGTTTATTATCCATGCTAGAATTGTATTGATAGGAAACTTAGATACATGTGTGGATACATAGACAACACCATGTCCCTAGTAAGCCTCTAGTTGACTAGCTCGTTGATCAATAGATGGTTACGGTTTCCTGACCATGGACATTGGATGTCATTGATAACGGGATCACATCATTAGGAGAATGATGTGATGGACAAGACCCAATCCTAAGCCTAGCACAAGATCATGTAGTTCGTATGCTAAAGCTTTTCTAATGTCAAGTATCATTTCCTTAGACCATGAGATTGTGCAACTCCCGGATACTGTAGGAGTGCTTTGGGTGTGCCAAATGTCACAACGTAACTGGGTGGCTATAAAGGTACACTACAGGTATCTCCGAAAGTGTCTGTTGGGTTGGCACGAATCGAGACTGGGATTTGTCACTCCGTGTAAACGGAGAGGTATCTCTGGGCCCACTCGGTAGGACATCATCATAATGTGCACAATGTGATCAAGGAGTTGATCACGGGATGATGTGTTACGGAACGAGTAAAGAGACTTGCCGGTAACGAGATTGAACAAGGTATCGGGATACCGACGATCGAATCTCGGGCAAGTATCATACCGCTAGACAAAGGGAATTGTATACGGGATTGATTAAGTCCTTGACATCATGGTTCATCCGATGAGATCATCGTGGAACATGTGGGAGCCAACATGGGTATCCAGATCCCGCTGTTGGTTATTGACCGGAGAGTTATCTCGGTCATGTCTGCATGGTTCCCGAACTCTTAGGGTCTACACACTTAAGGTTCGATGACGCTAGGGTTATAAGGAATAGATATACGTGGTTACCGAATGTTGTTCGGAGTCCCGGATGAGATCCCGGACGTCACGAGGAGTTCCGGAATGGTCCGGAGGTAAAGATTTATGTATGGGAAGTCCTGTTTTGGTCACCGGAAAAGTTTCGGGGTTTATCGGTAACATACCGGGACCACCGGGAGGGTCCCGGGGGTCCACCAAGTGGGGCCACAAGCCCCGGAGGGCTGCATGGGCCAAGTGTGGGAGGGGACCAGCCCCAGGTGGGCTGGTGCGCCCCCCCCCCCCCACAAGGGCCCAAGGCGCCTAAGGGGAGGAGGGGGGGCAAACCCTAAGGGCAGATGGGCCTTAGGGCCCATGCCTAGTGCGCCTCCCTCTCCCCCTCCACCTGGCCGCCACCCAGATGGGATCTGGGGGCTGCCGCCACCCCTAGGGAGGGAACCCTAGGTGGGGGCGCAGCCCCTCCCCTCCCCCTACATATACTTGAGGTTTGGGCTGCCCAATACACACGAGTTCCTCTCCTTCTTGGCGCAGCCCTACCCCTCTCCCTCCTCGTCTCTTGCGGTGCTTCGCGAAGCCCTGCTGGAGTACCACGCTCCTCCACCACCACCACGCCGTTGTGCTGCTGCTGGATGGAGTCTTCCTCAACCTCTCCCTCTCTCCTTGCTGGATCAAGGCATGGGAGACGTCACCGGGCTGTATGTGTGTTGAACGCGGAGGTGCCGTCCGTTCGGCACTAGGATCTCCGGTGATTTGGATCACGACGAGTACGACTCCTTCAACCCCGTTCTCTTGAACGCTTCCGCTTAGCGATCTACAAGGATATGTAGATGCACTCTCCTTCCCCTCGTTGCTAGTTTCTCCATAGATAGATCTTGGTGACACATAGGAAAATTTTGAATTTCTGCTATGTTCCCCAACAGTGGCATCATGAGCTAGGTCTATGCGTAGTTACTATGCACGAGTAGAACACAAAGTAGTTGTGGGCGTCGATATTGTCAATTATCTTGTCGTTACTAGTCTTATCTTGATTCGGCGGCATCGTGGGATGAAGCGGCCCGGACCAACCTTACACGTACGCTTACGTGAGACCGGTTCCACCGACTGACATGCACTAGTTGCATAAGGTGGCTGGCGGGTGTCTGTCTCTCCCACTTTAGTCGGATCGGATTCGATGAACAGGGTCCTTATGAAGGGTAAATAGAAATTGGCAATTCACGTTGTGGTTTTGGCGTAGGTAAGAAACGTTCTTGCTAGAAACCTATAGCAGCCACGTAAAAAACTCGCAAGAACAATTAGAGGACGTCTAACTTGTTTTTGCAGCAAGTGTTTTGTGATGTGATATGGCCAAAGGATGTGATGAATGATATATATGTGATGTATGAGATCATGTTCTTGTAATAGGAATCACGACTTGCATGTCGATGAGTATGACAACCGGCAGGAGCCATAGGAGTTGTCTTTATTTTTTGTATGACCTGCGTGTCATTGAGAAACGCCATGTAAATTACTTTACTTTATTGCTAAACGTGTTAGCCATAGTAGTAGAAGTAATAGTTGGCGAGCAACTTCATGAAGACACGATGATGGAGATCATGATGATGGAGATCATGGTGTCATGCCGGTGACAAGATGATCATGGAGCCCCAAGATGGAGATCAAAGGAGCTATATGATATTGGCCATATCATGTCACTATTATTTGATTACATGTGATGTTTATCATGTTTTTGCATCTTGTTTACTTAGAACGACGGTAGTAAATAAGATGATCCCTCATAATAATTTCAAGAAAGTGTTCCCCCTAACTGTGCACCGTTGCGACAGTTCGTTGTTTCGAAGCACCACGTGATGATCGGGTGTGATAGATTCCAACGTTCACATACAATGGGTGTAAGACAGATTTACACATGCAAACACTTAGGTTGACTTGACGAGCCTAGCATGTACAGACATGGCCTCGGAACACAGAAGACCGAAAGGTCGAACATGAGTCGTATAGAAGATACGATCAACATGAAGATGTTCACCGATGTTGACTAGTCCGTCTCACGTGATGATCGGACACGGCCTAGTTGACTCGGATCATGTAATCACTTAGATGACTAGAGGGATGTCTATCTGAGTGGGAGTTCATAAGATGAACTTAATTATCCTGAACATAGTCAAAAGGTCTTCGCAAATTATGTCTTAGCTCGCGCTTCAGTTCTACTGTTTAGATATGTTCCTAGAGAAAATTTAGTTGAAAGATGATAGTAGCAATTATGCGGACTAGGTCCGTAAACTGAGGATTGTCCTCATTGCTTCATAGAAGGCTTATGTCCTTAATGCACCGCTCAGTGTGCTGAACCTCGAACGTCGTCTGTGGATGTTGCGAACATCTGACATACACATTTTGATAACTACGTGATAGTTCAGTTAAACGGTTTAGAGTTGAGGCACCGAAGATGTTTTGAAACGTCGCGAAACATATGAGATGTTTCGAGGGCTGAAATTGGGATTTCAGGCTCGTGCCCATGTCAAGAGGTATAAGACCTCCGACGATTTTCTTAGCCTGCAAACTAAGGGAGAAAAGCTCAATTGTTGAGCTTGTGCTCAGATTGTCTGAGTACAACAATCATTTGAATCGAGTGGGAGTTGATCCTCTAGATGAGATAGTGATGTTTCTCTGAAGTCATTACCACCAAGCTGCTAGAGCTTCATGATGAACTATAATATATCAGGGACATATATGATGATCCTTGAGATATTCGCGATGTTTGACACCACAAAAGTAGAAATCAAGAAGGAGCATCAATTGTTGATGGTTGGTGAAACCACTAGTTTCAAGAAGGGCAAGGGCAAGAAGGGATACTTCATGAAACGGCAAATCAGCTGCTGCTCTAGTGAAGAAACCCAAGGTTGAACCCAAACCCGAGACTAAGTGCTTCTGTAATAAGGGGAACAGCCACTGGAGCAGAATTACCCTAGATACTTGGTAGATGAGAAGGCTGGCAAGGTCGATAGAAGTATATTGGGTATAGATTGTGTTAATGTGTACTTTACTAGTACTCCTAGTAGCACCATGGTATTAGATACCGGTTCGGTTGCTAAGTGTTAGTAAACTCGAAATAAAAGGCTGCGGAGTAAACGGAGACTAGCTAAAGGTGAGCTGGCGATATGTGTTGGAAGTTTTTCCCAAGCTTGATGTGATCAAGCATCGCACGCTCCCTCTACCATCAAGATTGGTGTTTGCGTTGAGCATAGACATGATTGGATTATGTCTATTGCAATATGGTTATTCATTTAAGGAGAATAATGGTTACTCTGTTTATTTGAATAATACCTTCAATGGTCTTGCACCTAAAATGAATGTTTTTTTGAATCTCGATCGTAGTGATACACATGTTCGTGCCAAAAGATATAAGATAGTAATGATAGTACCACCTACTTGTGGCACTGCCACGTAAGTTATATCGGTATAAAACACATGAAGAAGCTCCATGTTGATGGATCTTTGTGCTCACTCGTTTTGAAGAGTTTGAGACATGCGAACCATGTCTATTGGTGTATATGCATGAAGAAACTCCATGCAAATGGACCGTTTGGACTCACTTGTTTTCGAATCACTTGAGACATGCAAATCATACCACATGGGCAAGATGACTGAAAGCCTCATTTTCAGTAAAATGGAACTAGAAAGCAACTTGCTGGAAGTAATACATTCTGATGTGTGCAGTCCAATGAGTGCTGAGGCATGTAGTGGATATCGTTATGTTCTTACTTCACAGATGATTTGAGTAGATGTTGAGTATATTTACTTGATGAATCACGAGTCTGAATTATTGAAAGGTTCAAGTAATTTCAGGGTGAAGTTGAAAGATCGTCGTGACAAGAGGATAAAAGATCTATGATATGATCATAGAGATGAATATCTGAATTACGAGTTTGGCACAGAATTAAGACATTGTGGAAATTGTTTCACAACTAATACAGCCTGGAACACCATAGTGTGATGGTGTGTCCGAACATCATAACTGCACCCTATTGGATATGATGCATACCATGATGTCTCTTATCGAATTACCACGATAGTTTATGGGTTAGGCATTAGAGACAACCACATTCACTTTAAATAGGGCACCACGTAATTCCGATGAGATGACACCGTATGAACTATGGTTTAGAGAAACCTAAGCTATCATTTCTTAAAATTTTGGGGCTGCGACGCTTATGTGAAAAAGTTTCAGGCTGATAAGCTCGAACCCAAAGCGGATAAATGCATCTTCATAGGACACCCAAAACAGTTGGGTATACCTCCTGTCTCAGATCCGAAAGCAATAAGGGATTGTTTCTAGAATCGGGTCCTTTCTCGAGGAAAAGTTTCTCTCGAAAGAATTGAGTGGGAGGATGGTGGAGACTTGATGAGGTTATTGAACCGTCTCTTCAACTAGTGTGTGGCAGGGCACAGGAAGTTGTTCCTGTGGCACCTACACCAATTGAAGTGGAAGCTTATGATAGTGATCATGAAACTTCAGATCAAGTCACTACCAAACCTCGTGGGATGACAAGGATGCGTACTACTTCAGAGTGGTACGTAATCCTGTCTTGGAAGTCATGTTGCTAGACAACAATGAACCTACGAGCTATGGAGAAGCGATGGTGGTCCCGGATTCCGATAAATGTCTCGAGGCCATAAATCCGAGAGAGGGTCCATGTATGAAAACAAAGTGTAGAATTTGGCAGAACGGCTCGATGTTCGTAAGGCTGTTGAGTACAGATGGATTTTAAAAGGAAGACGGACAATGATGGTAAGTATCACCATTAAGAAAGCTCGACTTGTCGTTAAGATGTTTTCCGACAAGTTCAAGGAGTTGACTACGATGAGACTTTCTCACTCGTAGCGATGCTAAGAGTCTGTTGGAATTATATTAGCGATCACTGTATTATTTATGAAATCTTGCAGATAGGATGTCAAAAACATTGTTTTCTCAACGATTTTCTTGAGGAAAGGTTGTATGTGATACAACCGGAAGGTTTTGTCAATCCTGAAAAATGCTAATAAGTATGCAAAGCTCCAGCAATCCTTCTAAGGACTGGAGTAAGCATCTCGGAGTTGGAATCTATGCTTTGATGATGATCAAAGATTTTGGGTTTATACAAAGTTTATGAGAAACTCGTATTTCCAAAGAAGTGAGTGGGAGCACTATAGAATTTCCGATGAGTATGTGTTGTTAACATGTTGTTGATCGGAAATGATGTAGAATTTCTGGAAAGCATGCAGAGTTATTTGAAAAGTGTTTTTCAATGGAAAGCCTGGATTAAGCTACTTGAACATTGAGCATCAAGATCTATAAGGATAGATCAAAACGCTTAATGATACTTTCAAATGAGCACATACCTTGACATGATCTTGAAGGTGTTCAAGATGGATCAGTCAAAGAAGGAGTTCTTGCCTGAGTTGTAAGGTATGAAGTTAAGACTTAAAGCTCGACCACGACAGAAGAAAGAGGAAGGACGAAGGTCGTCCCCTATGCTTTTGTCATAGGCTCTATACGGTATGCCATGCTGAGTACCGCACCTGATGTGTGCCTTGCCACATATCTGGCAAGAGGTTACAAAGGTGATCTAGGAGTAGATCACCAGATAGCGGTCTAAATTATCCTTAGAGGAATAATGATATGTTTCTCAGTTATGGAGGTGATAAAGAGTTCGACGTAAAGAGTTACGTCGATGCAAGCTTAACACCTATCCGGATAGCTCTGAGTAGAGATACCGGATACGTATAATGGAGCAACAATTTAGAATAGCTCCAAGTAGAACAGTTATTTGAAATGGCTCCAAATGTAGCGTAGTAGTTGCATCTACAAGATGACATAGAGATTTGCGAAGTACATACGGATCTGAATGTTGCAGACCCGTTGACTGAAACCTCTCTCACAAGCGTAACATGATCAAACCCAGAACTCTTTGGGTGTTAGTCACATGGGGATGTGACCTTGAGTGTTAATCACATATCGATGTGAACTGGACTATTGACTCTAGTGCAAGTGGGAGACTGTTGGAAATATGCCCTAGAGGCAATAATAAATTGGTTATTATTATATTTCCTTGTTCATGATAATCGTTTATTATCCATGCTAGAATTGTATTGATAGGAAACTCAGATACATGTGTGGATACATAGACAACACCATGTCCCTAGTAAGCCTCTAGTTGACTAGCTCGTTGATCAATAGATGGTTACGGTTTCCTGACCATGGACATTGGATGTCATTGATAACGGGATCACATCATTAGGAGAATGATGTGATGGACAAGACCCAATCCTAAGCCTAGCACAAGATCATGTAGTTCGTATGCTAAAGCTTTTCTAATGTCAAGTATCATTTCCTTAGACCATGAGATTGTGCAACTCCCGGATACCGTAGGAGTGCTTTGGGTGTGCCAAACGTCACAACGTAACTGGGTGGCTATAAAGGTACACTGCAAGTATCTCTGAAAGTGTCTGTTGGGTTGGCACGAATCGAGACTGGGATTTGTCACTCCGTGTAAACGGAGAGGTATCTCTGGGCCCACTCGGTAGGACATCATCATAATGTGCACAATGTGATCAAGGAGTTGATCACGGGATGATGTGTTACGGAAGAGACTTGCCGATAACGAGATTGAACAAGGTATCGGGATACCGACGATCTAATCTCGGGCAAGTATCGTACCGCTAGACAAAGGGAATTGTATACGGGATTGATTAAGTCCTTGACATCGTGGTTCATCCGATGAGATCATCGTGGAGCATGTGGGAGCCAACATGGGTATCCAGATCCCGCTGTTGGTTATTGACCGTAGAGTTATCTCGGTCATGTCTGCATGGTTCCCGAACCCGTAGGGTCTACACACTTAAGGTTCGATGACGCTAGGGTTATAAAGAATAGATATACGTGGTTACCGAATGTTGTTCGGAGTCCCAGATGAGATCCCGGACGTCACGATGAGTTCCGGAATGGTCCGGAGGTAAAGATTTATATATGGGAAGTCCTGTTTTGGTCACCGGAAAAGTTTCGGGGTTTATCGGTAACGTACCGGGACCACCGGGAGGGTCCCGGGGGTCCACCAAGTGGGGCCACAAGCCCCGGAGGGCTGCATGGGCCAAGTGTGGGAGGGGACCAGCCCCAGGTGGGCTGGTGCGCCCCCCCCCCCCACAAGGGCCCAAGGCGCCTAAGGGGAGGAGGGGGGGCAAACCCTAAGGGCAGATGGGCCTTAGGGCCCGTGCCTGGTGCGCCTCCCTCTCCCCCTCCACCTGGCCGCCACCCAGATGGGATCTGTGGGCTGCCGCCACCCCTAGGGAGGGAACCCTAGGTGGGGGCGCAGCCCCTCCCCTCCCCCTATATATACTTGAGGTTTGGGCTGCCCAATACACACGAGTTCCTCTCCTTCTTGGCGCAGCCCTACCCCTCTCCCTCCTCGTCTCTTGCGGTGCTTGGCGAAGCCCTGCTGGAGTACCATGCTCCTCCACCACCACCACGCCGTTGTGCTGCTGCTGGATGGACTCTTCCTCAACCTCTCCCTCTCTCCTTGCTGGATCAAGGCATGGGAGACGTCACCGGGCTGTACGTGTGTTGAACGCGGAGGTGCCGTCCGTTCGGCACTAGGATCTCCGGTGATTTGGATCACGACGAGTACGAATCCTTCAACCCCGTTATCTTGAACGCTTCCGCTTAGCGATCTACAAGGGTATGTAGATGCACTCTCCTTCCCCTCGTTGCTGGTTTCTCCATAGATAGATCTTGGTGACACGTAGGAAAATTTTGAATTTCTGCTACGTTCCCCAACAATCAATCCACGCAAGGAGGTCGCGACAACGCTTCCACATGTGCCATGTGGCTTCATGAACTGTAAAAGAGACACTGTGTAGCATGCCATTGGTATTCTAATTTACGTGTTTCGCACATACTCGAAGTACTAGTAAGGTACACGTGCATTGCACGCATCAGATTTTGCAACCAAATTATGAATAAATACCACACTATAGCATGTAATCTCTGAGTCATATATGCCTGATGTAGCCTCGTTTAATTCTTATAGTTCATCTCATTCAAAATCAATTAGTTTTTATAAAAAAGCTAAGACGCAGGAATAGGAAAAACATGGGATTATAGTGGAATGTCGTCTTGAATCCTACAGGATTGTACGAGTGTTTGATTGTGCATAGAAAAAACGCATAATTCTTTCAAAGAGGTTTGAGTGGATGGGTTGTTTCCTATGAAATCTAGTGCAAATGAATCATATGGAAAAATTCCTATGGTTTACAATCCTACAAATCAAACAACCAAGATAGGAAAAATTCCTAATGATTAGAATCCTCCAAAATTCCTTTGAGAATCCTTTGAATCAAAGAAGCCCTTAATCTATTTTATGATTCATGGAATTGTGTGTTGTAAAGCATAAAGTAAAAATAAATAATGGCAATTCAAGTAGAAAAAAAGTTTGGGAAGTTATGATATGGAAGATTCTAGAACAAAAGAGAACCACTGTTGTTTTGAAGTTTGTGCATTAGGCTTAAGTTCAACCATGGAGTCTTCTAGATTGTACATGTGGAAAAATCCGATGGGGGGCTAGAATATGGTGCGAGGGGCCGAGTGGAGGGAGACTATTAAGGAATGCACAAGTGCGAGACCGATATTTAGAGAGAGGGGGCGAACACGTGCGCTATTGCGCGCAGTGGCGGAGCCATGAAAAATAAATGAGCTAGGGGGCCAAGCATTGCTAATCCTTTACGAGGAGGGTTAATTCATGAACTTAAACCATTTTTAGCAGCAATTGTCTAATGATCACATTCATATTAGCCTCGATATATAGTGATGTTAGGGGGGAGGGGGCAGGGCCCTTACTGCCCCCTGTCTTCGCCATTATGCACGCGTCTGAGAGATGAAGCGGAAGGCATGGATGATGAGAGGGGGACATTGGATATATAATTAATATGGGTGTATTAGCTATATATGTTAATCCTATATAGAGAGGTATAGATTGATCGATGTGGATGTGGGAAAAAGGATGAGACCTCACTGGATATATCAATTGATCGATTTGTGTGGAAAACTATAAAAGACCTAGCTATATACACACATACATAGAGGAACATCGATCGTTGCGCATGCATGCGTGAGAGATAAAGAATGCCCGATATGATAGAGAGGGGGATGTGTGTGGGTGTGTGCCTTCATGGGAGACCAACCTGAACAAAAAGATTGCATGCGTGCGATGAATAATGCCGACTGGTAGTGTGTGCATGCATGCATGAGAGAAAGTTAGTGGTATAATTATAAAGAGAAGACTACTACGTGGGTGTAAAAGAATAGGTGAGATCATAATCATTGTAAAGTTGAATTCAAATATTTGAATAAGAGATCCTGATGTTCGAAACCCATGCATGCATGAATATAACGGAGATCTGCACGGTGTGGTTTGAAAACGAGCATGTTGTAATGTATACACATTGAACAAGGTCAGACTGATTTGAATTTAAGATACCGATGGCAGACATCATTTGGTCACGTCGCATCCATGCATGGACACACTATTCTAATTGGAGATGATGGGCGGCTTTCGCATCACATATATATATATATATGCCCCTATATATATATTATATTTTATATTTTTTTATATTGTGTGCGGATAACTTTAACTTTGAAAGATGGTCGTTGGATGAGGCGAATCCAATGGTCTAAAGATGGCAAATTTGAGCACTACTGGCCGTTGGATATCATCTAGATTCCACCAGATTTCGCCACATGTATAATCTAGAAGACTCCATGGTTGAACTTAAGCATAATGCACAAACATCAAAACACAAGCACTTCTTATTTGTTCTAAAATCTTCCGTATCAGAATTGCCCAAATGTTTTTCTACATGATTTGCCATTATTTGTTTTTACTTTATGTCTTAGGACGCACAATTCATGAATCTTAAAATAGATTAGCTTTCTTATAAAAACTAGATGATTTTGAATGAAATGAACTATAAGAATTAAACGAACATCTACATCATGCATATATGACTCAAAGCTTGCATGCTATAATGTGGTATTTACACATAATTTGGTTGCCAAATCTCATGCGTGCAATGCACATGTATCTTACTTTAGTCTAAATGGTGTTTGTGTGTGTGTTGTGCGTGTTGAGGTGCAAATTGTCTTTTTTTGGGTACACGTTAAGCTTGTTATTCCGAAATTTCAAGCCGCGCCTTGTTATGCCAAAAATTCAAGCTAGCGTCTCTATCTATCATGCTGCGAAACTCCCGCATCTTCAACCTATGCCTTGTTAGCCCGAAATATTTAAGATATATCTTTATCTCGTTGTGTTCCGACAACTCCCTCCATCTCAACCCGCGCCTTGCTATTCCGAAATTACAACACACGCGAAAACTCCCACCTCCTGTGAAATCCCGACACGTGAAATGCCCGTGGTACCCCTGAACCAAAAGAACCTCCTCAAATGGATGGGGGTACTTTCGTAACTTACCCCACATTTCGGACAAGCGCGTCTCTAAGCCATGGTTCCCCACTGCCATCCATTCCGCCCACCCATTCGTACACCGAGGCCGCGAAAACCCGCGACGAAACCCCACACCCTGCTCCGTCCGCCACCCAGCCGGAGCCTCTTCCCCGACGACGTCGTCCACAACAACACCTCGACGTCCCTCATCCACCGTACCGGATGAGGATCCGTCGTCGATCTCATCGTCCCGTCGGTTCATCCACCCCGTCCTCCACCTCCAAGGAGCTGCCCCGACGTTCCCCTCGTCTTTCGCGCCACCTCCATTCCCACACCGCCGTCTTCACCTGCACCACCGGAAGAGCATCATAATCACTGTTTCCTCGGATGAAGCTACGGCCTAATCGGCGCCACCAAAGAGGTTGTACACTAATCGCCGCATTTTCTTCTTGATTCGATCTCACGGTGCTGCCAGCGCTCGGTCCCGAGCCGACACGGCGTGGCTCCATCCATGACGGCATCGCCGGCCACTTCCTCCACGGTGTCGCTCCCTCGGCGGCGACGTCCACATCAGTAGGAGCTGCTGCTGCTTTAGCTCTCGCTCGCGCTGCTGCTCTGCTCTTGCTCTCGGCCCTCTGCCTGGTCTGCTCTTGCTATTGCTCTTACTCGCGCTGCTGCTCTCGTTCTTGCTCTTGCTTGCGATGCTGCTCCGATTTAGCTACACTTCAGTCGACTGAATCGACTTTTGGGTCAGTCAATTTTCAGGGGGGGCTCGCCGGGGTGAAGGAAGAACCAGCCGCAGCAGGGAGGGGGGTGATAACCCACAAGTATAGGGGATCGCAACAGTTTTCGATAAGTAAGAGTGTCGAACCCAACGAGGAGCTAAAGGTAAAACAAATATTTCCTCAAGTTCTATCGACCACCGATACAACTCTACGCACGCTTGACGTTCGCTTTACCTAGAACAAGTATGAAACTAGAAGTACTTTGTAGGTGTTGTTGGATAGGTTTGCAAGATAATAAAGAGTACGTAAATAAAAAGTAGGAGCTGTTTAGGTTAAGAAACAATAAAGTAAATATAGCGAGAGTGGAAAAGTGGTGGTAGAAGTTGCGAAATTGCCCTTAAGCAATTGACTACTTTACTAGACCGATAGCAAGTATTATGTGGGAGAGGCCACTGCTAGCATGTCATCCCTGACTTGGAATTCTATGCACTTATGATTGGAACTATTAGCAAGCATCCGCAACTACTAATGTTCATTAAGGTAAAACCCAACCATAGCATTAAGATATATTGGTCCCCCTTCAATCCCGTATGCATCAATTTCTATGCTAGGTTGAAGCTTCTGTCACTCTTGCCCTCCAATACATAGTCCTATCAACATACAACTAACCCTAGGGTGTGATCCACGCGTGCAATCATATGATGGGCACCAAAGGACAGCAACATAACCACAAGCAAATTAAATCAATCATAGCAATTCATCAACCACCGATAGGACAACTAAAATCTACTCAGACACCATAGGATGGCAACACATCATTGGATAATAATATGAAGCATAAAGCACCATGTTCAAGTAGAGGGTACAACGGGTTGCGGGAGAGTGGACCGCTGTAGATAGAGGGGGGAAGGTGATGGAGATGTTGCTGAAGATGGCGGAGGTGTTGGAGTAGATCGCGGTGATGATGATGGCCACGGCAGCGTTCTGGCGCCACCGGAAGAGAAGGGGAGAGGGGGCCCCTTCGTCTTCTTCTTCCTTGACCTCCTCCCTAGATGGGAGAAGGGTTTCCCCTCTAGTCCTTGGCCTCCATGGCATGGGAGGGGCGAGAGCCCCTCCGATATTGGATCTATCTCTCTGTCTCTCTCTGTTTCTGCGTTCCCAGATTCTTCCCTTTCACCGTTTCTTATATTCCCGGAGATCCGTAACTCCGATTGGGCTGAAATTTTAACACGATCTCTATCCGGATATTAGCTTTCTTGCGGCGAAAGAAGGGCACCAACCGCCTTACGGGTGGCCCACGAGGGTCAGGGGCGCGCCTTCCCTGCCTCGTGGCCACCTCGGGCACCGTCTCGCGTGGATTTTTCTTCCCAAAAATCATATATATTTCAAAAAAAATCTCCGTCAATTTTTATCCCGTTTGGACTCCATTTGGTATGGATATTCTGCGAAACAAAAAACATGCAACAAACAGGAACTGGCACTGGGCACTGGATCAATATGTTAGTCCCAAAAATAGTATAAAAAGTTGCCAAAAGTATATGGAAGTTGAATAATATTGGCATGGAACAATCAAAAATTATAGATACGACGGAGACGTATCAGGGGGCTCGCCGGAGAGGTACCCCACTATCTATCTTAAGGTTCAGGATGGGGGCGGTGGTCGCCGACGGTGGCGGGGCGGTGGCGGGGCGGTGGCGTGGGGATCGTCGGAGAAAAAGCTCGGCACGGGGGGGGGGCTAGAGGGATGGCCGGGGCGGCGGCGGACCAGCGGTGGGGAGTGTTTTCGGGGCGGGCGGGGCGGCGCACCGCCGGCCGCGGGCGGCGGGGGGGGGGGGGGCTGCTGTTTGGCCAGTGGTGGCTGGCGGCTCAGGGGGTGGAGGTTGAAGATGAACCGCATGCCCTTGATTTCGTATCCAACGGCTCCAAAATCGACTGACCAGAGATGAAAAAGTCAGTCGACCGACGTGTAGCCTATATATTGTCCATTGAGATCGACATGGCTTCGCCAAAGAGGTTGTACACTTGTTGCATCTCTTTTTTACTCTACATGTTATATATATTGTCCACTGAGCACTCGTAGTAACGGGAAATACGATTATTTTATCCTCCTATATGACAAGCAGTGAGGTACCAGGCAACTTAGCTATCCGTGATGGACTCTCTTGAACGCAATCATTATTTATCTCTGCGCGTTTGAGCTGTGCATTTGTCGATGGGCCTGGGAGTTGAGCTAGTATGGCAGTGGCCTGGGTCCAAAGTAATGGAAGTAGCACAAAAACATTTTTTAGTGTAGGATTTTCCTTGCTCAAGCCTGCCTACTAGAATCGCCAGTGCTTGAAAGGAAAAGTGAATGAAAAAATCGAAATTGGAAAGTTTCCTATGGTACTACTTTTCATAAATTTGGTGCAAAGGAATGGAGCAAAGGAAAACTGTAGGATTTGTTCCTTTAGTGTCTCCTTGAAAGAAAAAACGTAGGAATTCTAATTTCCACTTCTCCTCCTTTTCATATTCCTATTCATCAAGCACAAGACTAAGAGATAGTAGCATAATAGCATTATAAGTGTACATTTTCTTGTGGTTTGACTTAATCTCACCATGCTTTTTTGCATCCTGTGATCTTCCAATTGTTGTGAATCAAACACCCAGATTGGCAGAAATCCCATGTTTTTAAATTCTCTGTTTTACACGTGCATTCCTATCCTATTCATGTCTATTTTCTATCCTTGCATTGTTAGAATCCTCAAATTCAAACAAGCCCTTACTCAATTACTTCTGTTACAGATATGTGTCAAAGAAAACCTTGTGTGGTTTGTCTTGCTCCTGCGGCGCTGTGTTCCACCCCACCTCAGCTGCTCCAATGACGGAAGGGTTCACCACAGCAGGGATCCGCTCTCCAGACTGTCTTTCGCCGCCTCAGATCTTCTTCCCCACCGCCGGCAGCCATGGCAACTGCATTACCATCATCAACTGAGCAGATGACCTTGAGGACTACATGGGTCCGCAAAAGAGGTCACACTCTTCCGTGTCTGCTTATGTTATGTGTCGCTTAATGTGATGACATGCTACATTATTGTCGTGTTCACCTATTAGACTCTGAGTCAGGTCCAAACTAATGCTGAAACTTGAGTTTTTAAATGGTTGTGGGGTACATATTGGGGCAGCAATCAGTACTATCTGTCTACTATCTGGTTAATCTCCGGTGTCTACTATGAGTTTCATGTTGGGTGCAAACAAACATTAAAGGAACCATTATCTGTATTTTTTAACTAAAGCTATTATCTGCCTGCTATCATTGGTTTTGGGTCTATCCACAGTTTGCTACCATCACTCTGGATTTGTGTATGCACTCCTTACATAATCTCACTATGTTTTATTCCTATGCATGCCAGTTACTGTACACAATGGAACTGATCATGCAGAGCAAAAGAGACGAGCCTTGCGTGGCAATAAAATTTCATGCAGACGTCGTTCCATGGTGGGCGCAAAGGCAGCCCCCTCCACCCATTTCGGATCATAATCAAGAGGAAGATAACTGTTCTGAGGGGGATTGAGAAGGAGAAGACCACTCCTATTTACCCCATGAGGTCTTCACTCTAACTTGGCATGCTGATGTTGGTAATATCATGCATATGGTGCCTTGCATTGCTTACTGTATACATTAAAGATGTCATCTGCTTAGTTTAGACATGCTTTGTGTCAATGCCATCTGTTTAGTTTCTTTATCGTATATGTGAATCAAGCAATGCCATCTTGTCTAGCCAGGCATCATATATGTGAATTTTGCAATGCCACCCTGGTTAGCCAGTCATCTTATATGTGAATTATATCATGCCATCATTTTTTTATTACGTGTTAAATTTGTCAACAATTTTAGTACATTTAATTACTCTTCCTGTGCATCAGCCATTCGACACGGTCATGGAAAAATCTGGAGTGGAAACAAGGTCTTCAGAGCAGACAATGCTATCTGACAAAGCACATGTCTTGCTGGTTACCGATAGCTCCTCAGAGGAGGATTCAGAGACAGATGAGCAGTCATATCCCCCCCCCCCCGAGGTGCATGCCCTAACTTGGCAGGGTTATGTTGCTCATATCGTGCGTATGGTATATTGCATTGCTATGTCATTTGCTTAGTTTAGACATGCTTTGTGTGAATGCCACCTGTTTAGTGTCTAATTACCATATATGTGAATTATGCAATGTCATCTTGTTACAAGACATTATGTATGTGAATTATGCAATGTTATCTTGTTGCAAGGCATTATATATATGAATTATGCAATGCCATGCTGTTTAGGCAAGCGTCATATATGTGAATTATATCATGCCGTCCTTTTTTTGTATTTGTCATTGCTTTTGTCGACAATATTTGTATATTCAACTGCTCTTCCTGTGCATCAGCCATTTGAATTGGTGATGGAGAAATCTAGAGTGAAAACAAGGTCTTCAGAGCAGACAATGCTACCTGCTGAAGCAGATATCTTGCTGGTTACAGATAGCTCTTCAGAGGAGGATTTAGAGGCAGATGACCAGTCCTATTATCCCCCTGAGGTGTATGCTC
Source organism: Triticum urartu (assembly GCF_056163025.1). Classification (NCBI taxonomy): domain Eukaryota; kingdom Viridiplantae; phylum Streptophyta; class Magnoliopsida; order Poales; family Poaceae; genus Triticum; species Triticum urartu. The sequence goes on from NC_141875.1 coordinate 566,323,427, forward strand.
AAACTTGGCAGAGTTATATTACTCATATAATGCATATGTTGTATTGCAATGCTTAGTTTTCACATCATATACACAATATTGAATGCCATCTCCTTAGTTGACACATCATATATGCGATTTCCCTCTGCTCACTTCCTTAATATATAAATCATATATTTGAATTATGTCATGCCATGATGTTTACATAGACAGCATGTATCTGAATTATAGCATGCCAACCCATTTTCTAAAGACATAATATAGTTATATCATCTCATCCTGTTTACATAGTCATCATATTTTAAATTATGTCATTCTATCCATGAATTATATCATGCCATCATGTTTCCATCGACGACATGTTTGTGATTTATGGCATGCCAACCACTTTAATAGACACATCGTATAGTTATATCATGTCATCATGTTTACATAGTCATCATATTTTGAAGTATGTCATTCTATCCTGTTTAGTTATCCATCATACATGTGAAATTGTGTCATGCTATCCTGTTTAATTAGCCATCATATATGTGAAATTATGTCCTGCTATTCTGTTTGCTTAGACAACATAAATATGAATTATTTCATGCCATGTTTTCTTCCCTACTATCCATTGCACCTGTCTATCTTACAATGTCTGTACATTCAATTACTTTTCTTGTTTATCAGCCATTTCAATTGGAGGGAGTGATGGCAGTATCTGTGGGAGTAAAAACACGGTCTTCAGAAAAGATCTTGCTACCTGTCGATGCAGATAGAACCACGGTTGTACTTGCCCAAGAACCAGCCCCACCACACATAACCCACACTCATGCAGATTGTGCCCCTACCCAGTTGGACAGAGAACCAGCTACACCCCTTCTAACCCCAACCACAGCAGATAGACACCCAGTTCCCGTTGACACAGCACCGTCTCCACCACAGAGCACCCAAACACGAGCAGTTAGTAAGGCAACTACAGTGCCCAAATCACGAGGACCACCACTCCGAACCCGAAGTCAACGCTTAAAGCAGAAGAAGAAGAAGAAGAAGAAGAAGAAGAAGAAGAAGAAGAAGAAGAATTGTTCTCAGGTCAGGTTCCGTAGCTATGGTTCATACTACTTTGCTCTTGCATCACTGTATTTACTGATACCAACTAATTTCAAATTTAAAGGATGCAACTGCAACTCCAATGGCGCAACAGGTATGTTTTACACCTGTTTCTTCAACATGTTTGGCTGTTTGCTGTTGTAACTTGCTCTATGTTGATTTCAGTTTCAATTGAATAAACAGTTATGTTCTCATGCCATGCACATTACAAGTGTTGTTATTGCTGTGTAGTTTCCCACACTTATATTCTGTCTATGCTGCTTTGTCTTAAATAGATATGATTCGAACTGTATCTATCTTGATTTGGCAACATAAACTAGAATGATATAGACCATACAGCGACCATACTACATAGATATATGTTTGTTTCATGCTGTTATCCTGTCCACCTTACTACTGAACTGATTTACCAAAATGAGTTTCATATACTACATTGTAAACCTGAGATGTGTTTGTTTGTTTCTCTTTTAGAACGAGGATAAAATATTGGAGAAGAGTACCCTGTTATGCAATGGTAAAGGAAGTAATGCAGATAAGGTTCAAGATAGTGAGACATCCCTGTTGGTCTCCAAGAAAGCTGGTAAAAACTATATTGAAGACACTGAGACAACCCCAAAGTCCTGTCTTGATGTAGTGTTCGAGTTACTGGCTACCACTGCTGGCACCAGCTCTTCGAACTCGTTGCCTGAATCAGTTTGGCTTCTTGAGTCTCAACTTCAAGTTGAAAGACACCGATCAGATGTTATGCGACAGGAAGCCAAAGGACTGAGGAAGTCCCTACAGAATTCAGTTGCATACTTTCTGGTGCAACAGCAAGCGCTGGAGGACTTAAGCGCCAAACAAGAGAAATTAATAAGCTTGCTAAGCATCTTGCCAGCATTATGGGTACCCAGGATATTGTTTCTTGAGCTCTTCTGAAGTGGTTTCAGTTCTGGACTTGTTTTGCTGCGGCGTTTATATGCTGCTGTGTTCCCTATATTTGCACTGGTGGCGAACTTTGATGCCAAGTGGATGTAATATGTGTAATAGCCGTGATAGCCTAGTGTAAGTTGCTTGCTTATTTATTTCCTTGTTGTCTTGTTTATTTGTTTGCTTGTAGTCAGTGCAGTTCTTTTTCTGCGGTTTGCTAGTGGCTGCAATAACCTATTTTTTAAAACTAGGCCACAATAACCATGGGCTAATATTTACTGTAGTGACACTGGGCCTCCTACGGGCCATAGAAACAGTGGGCCTTCTATGGGCCGTATAAACAGTGGGCCTTCTACGGACCGTAGAAACAGTGGGCCTTTTACGGGCCGTAGAAACAATGGGCCTTCTACGAGCCGTATGATCGATTGGCCAAATATGGGCCAAATAGACCGCATTCTGGCCGTAAATGGGCTAGAGTTGGAATCGTCCATTCATGGGCCGACCATAACGGGCCATCATTAATAGGCCGTATTTGATGACGCTATGAAAACGGCCTAACGTATTAATGGACCACAAACGGGCCGACTGTAACCACGGGCTGAATTTGGCCCACAAGTAGAAAATGACAGTAATGGGCCGTAAGTAAACGAATGCTGGAAAATAGCCCAAGCATAAATGAGCTCTGAGAAGGCCGAAAGATAACATGGGCTGGAAACGGCCCAACGGAATAACGGGCCGTTAATGGGTATAAAGTGATACACTGTTCTTTACAGGCCAGTTTCACCACGGGCCGTTAATGGGTGTAAAGTGATACACTGTTCATTACGGGCCATTTTCACCACGGGCCGTTAATAGGCCAAGAGTTACATAGGGCCTCATATGGGCCGAAAGATGTCATGGGCCATACATGGGCCAGAAGTGAAAATGGGCTGGAATCATATTGGATGGGCCAGATGATGCTACTGGGCCTAATTCGAATAGGGCATAACAGGCCTTGGGTTAGTGGGCTGTAAATGGGCTATATGCGAACAGGCCGTTAACAGGCTTTCCATGGGCCGGCCCGCCACCTTTTGACCAAGTCAAACGGGCCGGCCTTTTCACAGGAATGGGCCTCTGTTGGGCCATGCCACGTGTCGACGTATCATAGGCGCCTTCTGACCAATGAGTGGATAACATCTGCCCCAGCGATGAGCCGACACGTGTTTCCTCCAGCCAATGATGATTTTACACGTGGAAAATCCCCATTGGCCGGGGCTGTTAACGGGTTATCGGATCCAAAACCCGACCCAATAGCTTAACGGCGTTCCGTTACGGTGGATGCCACGTGTCGGTCACCCTTGACGAAAGCACTTCTGTGACGCGCGATTTATCATCATGGAAGTGGACACTTCCGTGATGATAATTTTGGTAATGTCATGGAACACTTCTACAACAGCACAGGTATGACTATCTTGATTATGTCATAAAATCGTCATGGATGTACATGCATGACAGAAAAATCAACCTACTGTGACAAACACGTATCATCACGGAAGTGTATTTTTTGTAGTGTAAATCCACCCTCCATGATACCAAGGGTTGCATGATATGCACAATCCTCTATGCCTTAGTTAAGCACAATTCATTTTGTTGTTGTTGCAAAAACTGAATGAGGAGTCACTAAAAAACAATACAAATGGGTCATAGAGTTGTGTTGTCATACTAACCTTTAGGGTTTGATTCCCAATCTCAAATTTGTGGGCATGTTGCGCGATTTCCGTTTCTTTCACCACAAGTGATCAAAAGTGGATATAAAATAAAATAATAGATGAAACCGTATAAAAATATATAGAGTGCAATAGCTCAAAACATTTTTCAAACAATCCTCGACTCTAGATAAATTAAAATGAGTGGTCTTCTGTTTATGCTAAACTTTTTTACTTCATAGCAAAATATGTAATATTAAAAATTTAGCAGAGTGAGTGACAATTTAGTTTCACTAAAATATTAGCCACATAATTACTTGTTATACAATTTTGATCTCTATCATTGCAAAAACACTTCTACTCAATTCGAACTTCATACTACAAAAGTTTTTATATTATTTTTAGACGTTATATCTTAAAAATTATCCACTAAACCTAGTCGTATATTTTGGACGATAAAAAATGGCACGCACATATAAATTATGCTTTGTCACTCAAAGAATTTATGGTGTATATGTATGTGACATGGTCCATTTTAGTGTCCTTAAATATCCTGAGTGAAAGATATAATAGTTTGTCATCTAAAAAATATATTGGCTGGTTTTCAGACCTAGTACAACTGTCTATCATAGTTGTAAGCAAGTAGAAATTCCTAGGGTGCAAAATATTAAATAGAAAACGTTCCGCCAGAAAAGAATTCACACAAAGTTTATAGAATCAAGCGGTTAGTCTGCGTAGAAGTACATAGATATTGCTTCATGGTATATTATGATAAAAAAGAATGGCCTATAATATATATTTTTCTCCTTTTCTTTTCCTTATGCCACATAATTTCTTTTTTGCTATATGATTTCGAATGTGGGAAAGGATGCTAGAAAAGACAACGTTCGTTATGCAAAGGTGCATTCCCTAACATTGACAACATACATGATAGGGCGGAAGGATGTCATATATGAAAGAAAAGAGAAAACTAGGATTGAACATTTGTCCTTGGTCTTAGGGACTAAATATTCATTTGTCATTGGACCAGGAGGATTTCAGCAGTGGTAGAAGGACATAACTAGAGGGGGTGAGTTGTGGGAGGAGAAAACAAGAGGAGGAGAGTGATGACCACCAGCGAGGTGGAAACAAGGGAGGTAGCTAAGACAAGAAAGAATCGACAAAGAGGTGGGTGACTATGGGTGCGGGAAGGATATATGAAGAAACTTCAGAGTTTGCTATGTAAGACATCTTACATGTTCTAACTCTCCACACTATGTTCTAACTTCAGAGTTATCAGTTCTTTCTATTTGTGGAGTAGCACTTGGCAATGTTACCATTCCCCTAAAAACCTTTAAATCCCTACACAATCCAGTATGTTTTTATAAGTGGGCGGAGTCAAGTGCAAAATACGTGCATACATGTAGCGGCCACATATCACACACGTCACCACCGTTCCTCCCCACATTCATGTTACGGCAACTATGATTAAGGGTCTCCTCATGGACGTGGCCGATTGGCGGTCTCCGTTATTCCCCTATCCAAGGTCCGCGGAGTCTCAAGGATTGACATAGCTTTTGTCACCTCAATACCTCATGTCCCCGCTTCACCCGGATAGTAATAGCTCAAGAAGAAATATCAGAAATAGCTTCAAAGACAGATGCTATATCTGCAAAAAGAGCATCACTGCAAGAAGAGAAGGAGAAGAGATCACTTGACGCACTAGTAACAAAAGCAGAGGTTGCATTGAGAATAACAGAAGAGGTGAAGGCAAAGGTATATCTTCAAAAAGGGCATCATTGCAAGAAGAGAATGAGAAGAGATCTGATGCGGCTTGAAGCTACATCGGTATTTCCCCAAAGAGGAAGTGATGATGCAGCACAGCGACGGTAGGTATTTCCCTCAGTGATGAAACCAAGGTTATCAAACCAGTAGGAGAACCAAGCAACAACACATAAACGGCACCTGCACACAAATAACAAATACTTGCAACCCGACGTATTAAAGGGGCTGTCAATCCCTTTCGGGTAACGGCGTCAGAAATTGGCAAACGGACGTGAATAAATTATAGTAGATTGATAGATCGAAAGCCTAATAAAATAAATAAGAATAAATTGCAGTAAGGTATTTTTTGTATTTTTGATTTAATAGATCTGAAAATAAAAGGCAAATAAAATAGACCGCAAAGGCAAATAATATGATAAAGAGACCCGGGGGCCGTAGGTTTCACTAGTGGCTTCTCTCGAGAAAAATAGCAAACGGTGGGTAAACGAATTACTGTTGGGCAATTGATAGAACTTCAAATAATCATGACGATATCCAGGCAATGATCATTATATAGGCATCACGTCCAAGATTAGTAGATCGACTCCTGCCTGCATCTACTACTATTACTCCACACATCAACCGCTATCCAGCATGCATCTAGTGTATTAAGTTCATGGAGAAACATAGTAATGCAATAAGAATGATGACATGATGTAGACAAGATCTATTTATGTAGAAATAGACCCTATCATTTTATCCATAGTAGCAGCGATACATACGTATCGGTTCCCCTTCTGTCACTGGGATAAAGTACCGTAAGATCGAACCCACTACAAAGCACTTCTTCCCATTGCAAGATAAATAGATCAAGTTGGCCAAACAAAACCCAAATATCGGAGAAGAAATACGAGGCTATAAGCAATCATGCATATAAGAGATCAAAGAAACTCAAATAACTTTCATGGATAAAAAGGGATAGATCTGATTATAAACTCAAAGTTCATCAGATCCCAAAAAACACACAACAAAAGAGTTACATCATATGGATCTCCAAGATACCATTGTATTGAGAATCAAACGAGAGAGAGGAAACCATTTAGCTACTAACTACGGACCCGAAGGTCTACAAAGAACTACTCACATATCATCGGAGAGGCACCAATGAAAGTGATGAACCCCTCTGTGATGGTGTCTAGATTGATCTGGTGGTTCTGGACTCTGCGGCGGCTGGAATTGATTTTCGTCAACTCCCCTAGGGTTTTTGGAATATTGGGGTATTTATAGAGTAAAGAGGCGGTCCGGGGGGGCACCCGAGGTGGGCACAACCCACCGGGGCGCGCCTGGGCCTCCAGGCGCGCCCTGGTGGGTTTTGCTCCCCTCGAAGCAGCCCCCAGGTGCTTCTTCGACCCATTGGTTATCTTCTGGTCCAAAAAATGCACAAAAAGTTTCACTTCATTTGGACTCCGTTTGGTATTGATTATCTACGATGTAAAAAAACATGCAAAAAACAGCAACTGACACTTGGCACTATATCAATAGGTTAGTACAAAAAAATGATATAAAATAATTATAAAACATTCAAAATTGATAATATAACAGCATGGAACAAAAAAATTATAGATACGTTGAAGACGTATCAAGATCAGTTGAAGCACTAGTAACAAAAGCAGAGCCTGCATTGAGAAGAAAGAAGAAGCAAATGCAAACACACTTGTTCATACGCGCCAAAGCACACTTGCAACTTTGCAACTTAATCTTGTTCATCACTACATAGTCTTAGCAAAAGATAAGATCCCAAAGCACACTTGCCATCATCACTTACAACTAGGGCATCATTTTGCCAGAAGTAAGAATGCACACAACACCATGACACTTGCCATTATCAACTTCGTCACCACAAGGATTTCTCTCCCTAAACCCAACAATGCAATTGCCATGTGCTTAGTCATGGTAGCTGCATGCCCAAAATTTTCTCTGATTGGATACCATTTCCTCTGGTACCTCCATTTCCTTTGTTGCTAGTTACATTCATTCCCTTCTCATCTCTTGCACGCTGAAGCTCTTCTCTTCTCTTCTCTCCTCTATTGTGCTTAGTGCATCAACCACGTCATTACCAACGAGGATCTCGTGATCAACCAGATAACCCACATGCTCCAACTCCTAGTGCCAGAAATTACATGTATGTTATCAACCAAAAAATGAAAAATATCGATTTTCCTGCAGGACATGGAGCAAATTCCTTCAATTCAAACAAAGCACGTCGCTAGGGACTTGCACCATGTTTGGCAAACTTGTAGATCACCCACCTGACATGGTCGTCCAGAGTCAAAATATAGAACTTCACTAGCAATGCCATAGCCAGGGCATCCGACGAGAGGCACCCCAAATTCCCAATGGCGGAGACCTGAGCAGATCGAGCTCGAGGTAGACATGGTGAGGATGGATGTGGAGAGGTAAGCGATGGCGAGGATGGACACGGCGGTTGGCAATGGCGATGATGGAAGAGTCGATGGCCGGCGGCAGGGGATTCGAGAATTTGGGATTTGGGGAATTTTTTCACTCATTTATACATTCCCTTGGAAAGAAATATGGACTCCTCTAGACAACGCATACCCCACTTCTATTTCTCTACAAGCAGACGTGGTCCCCATCCTAGTTCACATGTTAAAATCAACAGTGAAGCGAGCATCCAAATAGAAATCCCTTTTATCATTGTGTTCCTCGTGATGAGATTTTCAAAATTAGATCTCACATGAATTTATTTTGTTATATCAAAGGGCGGGTCAGAGCGCACTATAATTAGAACACGCTTAGAATTAGTTTAGCAAGCCTATATATATAGTTTGTGACAGGTTTATACTAAATCTTGTTTTTCGACACGGTAGTTGCTTTTCAAGAATATCCAGCGGAACGTGTCTCTGCACGACGAGAAACATTCAAATGCAAGAAACATCATGTGGGATTTAGTGTTTCTCAAAATTTCTCAACGGAATGTGTCTATGTAGAAACATCATGTCGGATTTAGTTTAGAAACTTGCTTTTCGGGGAAAAAGGTGAAAGCAGAATTTGATTTGGACGCTAGGTTTGTAAGCAATGCATTTTCGAGTTTTAGGAATAGGTTTGCATGTCAATGACGTCATCTCGTTTGCGTGTATATGATATTATTTACTGCTCATACTACGTAAAAGAATGTATTTATATCCGTGGGCGCTCTTGAAATGAAAAGCCACACGGTCTTTGTAGCATATTGTTAGAAATATTGGTATGCTGAAATCGACTCATTAGTGCATGTATAATGGTTGATATGGCCGTTTTATCTTAATTCTGCCATGCAATTTGGAGAAGGTAATAAAGTTTATGTACAATGGATGATCTCTTAGGGTATCTTCAACGCTGATCCCTAAACTGGACACCACATCCAACCGTAGCCGCAAATCTCCGGTTATGTTTTTGAAGAATTTTAATGAAAGTGAACAAATTTGATGCATATTTAAACAACCCGGACGATATTCATTCATACTTGGATATTTTTTACATAAAACCAGAAGCTTTTCATCTAAACCGGAGCAAATTCATTATATTTTGACATATTTCATCTAAATTGTACTCTAAACCTAGCATGACCGCCGGCGCCCGTTTCTCATGTCCAGTGGGCAGTGAGCCTTGAAAAAAGAAGCTCCGCCTCCACAGCCTCCCGTTTCTCATGTCCAGTGGGCAGTGAGTCTCGAAAAAAGAAGCTCCGCCTCCGCAGCCTGCTTACAGCTAATCAGCCAACGATGATGAGCCCGCTAAGTTTGGCTTCAACGAAAGGGGAGGAGTGGTGGCCTCTCCTCGAGGGCCGAGCATCGGTCGCCTCCCATGCTCTACTCTTTCTCGCTGCCAGCGGTGCCCGCGGATGTGCCGACATCGTCCTCATGGCCGCGGTGCGCGGAGGAGGTGGCGATGTCATCCTCATCCTTGTCCTTGCCATTCACCTCATTCGCCGCCTTGTCAATCTCCTTGAAGGTGGTTTTCTAACTCCGCTTGATGGACGTGGTACCACCAGCAGCCATGGTGGATTTCACAGGCGGTGCAGAAGGATTGGACTCGCCCACATCCACGTCTGGCACAATGACCGTGTCGGTGTCGAGTTGCTCCCCCGCGCGCCGGTGCTCGCCGAGGAGGCGGATGTTGTAGGCCTAGTCGGCCTGCACCTGCCGGAACGCGACCCACTGCTCTTCTAACAACATCTCGGTGTAGTGAGCACATGCCTCACGCATGGTGATGCTGGCATTGGCCGATGAGGACAGTGGTGCCGGCTCGTCGTCAGCCGCCTCTTTCATTGGGGTGTCCGCGGCACTGACCTCCGGTGAGCTCGTCCATCTGTCAGCGTGCTAGCCGGCTACAATGGCGACGATCTCCTTCTTTTGCTCAGACGAGAGGCTATCCCAGAGGGCTTTGGAGGTCGAGGAGGCCATGGGGGTGTGGTGCTGAGAGGAGATAGGTATCGAAGGAGGTTGGATGCGGCTATTGTCAGGCTTGAAGTTTATATAGCGGGCGGATGGCAGACCCTATCCCGATTGATCATTTTTCTCCCTTTGATTGAGCCCTTAAAATTGAGAATATGCTCCACTTGCCGGTCGATTTCCTCTTATATGCTCATGAGCATGATCATATTCACTTCTTTGTCCGAATCTGACAAATCAAAGAACCCATCTTCAATCATTTTAGTAAGCTCCATCGGTCGGAAGCATCGGAATTCACCGTTTTTCCCTATAAAAAATCACAAAAAAACGGGATAGACAATATGTGACCCGGACCAACCACAACATGTGATCAACCACCGGCCCAGTCCATCAGAGCAAGCTCACCACGCCGGCGCACGCATCGTGAGAAGAAAAGAAAAAGCTCGCTCGCTCTTTTGGGGGAGGATCCATTTTCCCCGCATGCATCACCAGCTCAAACCGCCCGAGGCCGCCACGCTCCCGCGCCACCTCCTTGAAGACCACGTCGTGTCGCTGGTCTGCCAATGCCGCAGCCTCCGCGCGCTCCGCGGCGCCCACGCGCGCCTGCTCAGGCTCCGCCTCCCGCGCCTCACCTACGCCTTCGCGTTCTCCAAGCTGCTCGCCTCCTGCGCCGCCTCCGCCACGACCGCCGCGGCGGCCTCGTACGCGCGCAGCCTGTTCGACCAAATCCCCGAGCCAACCGCCTTCTGCTACAACTCCCTCATCCGCGCGCTCGCCACCCCCACCAACCCCACCGCGGACGCCTTCCTGCTCTACCGCCGCATGCTGCGCGCGGGCTCCCCGCCCCCCAACAGCTTCACGGTCGCGTTCGCGCTCAAGGCGTGCGCCGCGGTGCCGGCTCTTGGTGAGGGCCTGCAGCTGCACTCGCAGGCCTTCCGCCAGGGGCTGGAACCGAGCCCCTACGTGCAGACCGGGCTGCTTAACCTCTATGCCAGGTGTGAGGAGGTTGCGCTGGCCAGGAGCGTGTTTGATGGCATGGCCGAGGACAGAAATCTGGTCGCGTGGAGCTCCATGATCGGCGGGTACTCCAGAGTGGGGATGGTTAACGAAGCGTTGGACCTGTTTCGGGACATGCAGGCTGCTGGGGTGCACCCAGATGAGGTCACAATGGTTAGTGTAATCTCGGCATGCACCAAGGCGGGCGCTCTTGATTTGGGCAGGTGGGTGCATGCTTTTATAGACAGGAAGGGGATCACGGTCGATCTTGAGCTGAGCACCGCGTTGATTGACATGTATGCAAAGTGCGGTCTGATAGAGCGGGCAAGGTTGGTTTTTGATGCGATGGTGGAGAGGGATACCAAGGCATGGAGTGCAATGATAGTTGGACTGGCGATGCATGGGCTTGCAGAGGATGCGTTGGGCCTTTTCTCAAGAATGCTCCAGCTTAAGGTAAATGTTGCACTGATGTGTTTATAGTTCTGTTTACCCGGTCAACTTTTCGTGATAACCTGGCTATATGCATTAATCTGCACGGGAGAAATGCACTGACAGTTCATCTTTGTTTAGCTTCAGATTTGTAATGTGCTACCATAAACTTGACTCATGATTCTTGATGATGACTGCACTTAAGTAATTCTATACAAGATATTTGCCAAGACTGTAAAACTGCTCCACATAAAGCTTGGTTCATAATAGGGGTCTGTCCATCGATTCTATACAAGATATTTTCCAAGGTTGTGGCATTTCCCCCCTAAAAGGTGCATCCATCGTTCCCTCATCTAGTGCAATGCTCTGTTCAGAGACCAAGGAAGCTATTAGTTTGAGTCCCTGATTTCCCTGTTGCAGACTATTGCTTACCGACTTTCATGATGGAAGAAGATACCGACTTGAGGGAAGGCAGTATAGAGCAGCAGCCTAGGGATAAGCAGGAATTCAGGTTAGCTTTTCTCTTTTCCGAATCTTAGCCGCCTGAGAGTCCTAGTCTCGAGAGGGCGCCTTGACCATCCAGCCTTATCAAAGAATTGATCCAAAAGTTGTGGGCCAATAGAAGGGGAAAGATAGCAGGTTTCAGAAAGGAAATATTCCAATGGTTAGATTACCTCCATCCCAGTCAACGATGGGGATTTGTGAAGGTATCAAACTTAAGCTATCTATAGGATGGCAATTTTTTATGTAGCTTCACGCCTACCTATACCAAAGGGTTTCTATAAACAGTATCTGATGGTCAATGCCTACCTCAAAAGTTTGCATCTATAGAGTTACGAACTGCCTACGGTGAATGTTCCTTCTGCCCAATGGTCTACCAAAACTGAAATGTCTTCCATAAGATGATGAAATTGCTTTTCTACCTTCTGCCTCTGAGGTTTCCCTTCTCTTCCAGCATTCTTGAATCTGACAATCAAACTATTGCATATGGAGGACAAATCAAAAGTAGATTCATTCCATCGTCAAAATTAAACCACTAAAATTGCATCCAAGGTCAAGTATTGGGAAAGGTACAAGGTGTTTTGGCCACCCTCAATTCCGGAGAAAGAGTAAATTGGATCAAGAAAAAAATTCCTTGTTCCTATCTTTTTATCCAACTTGAGTGATTAAAGGGAAAGTAGTGGCATCCTATTACTCTAAAGGGTAAGTTGTGTTCAAGTCAATCAAAGGTTGAAGTGCAGTTACCCTTTCATTCACCTAGAATTTTGGCTTGCTCTTAGGGTGGACCACATCAGAGGTATTGGAGCTACGTTTCGCATATCCTTTTTTCTTATGATATGCTATGATCCAGTAGCTATAAATAGAAAGCAGAACCTCCTTATGTCTATACATAGGAAGGAGTCCCAGGACCGAGTCATTGACTGTGCTAACTTCATGCATAGTGTAGGAGATGGATGGGGGAAAAGGCGTCACAGGAAGGAATGATGCAATAAATCCGGATAGCCAAGAAAAGACGCTTTTCTCGATCTGTCTCTGCCCTCCCATACCTCCTAAAACAACAGTAATTTGCTTCTTTTCATTCAATTGTACCTGGACCAAGCGCCTATTTGTTTAGTACTTTCGAGTACCGCGCAACAACTTTCGAGTAAGAAAGCAACTTGGCATTATGATTCCCGGGAAGAGGATTCATATTATAGTAGGTTTGTTTTACATTTCCAAGTTCCATATTTTTTTGGAATTTTTTTCATTTTCTCATCGGCCTAGAATTGCCTTTGATTCTCCTTTTTTTGACTATTCTTTGCTGCTCCTTTTGATTTTTGTATCATTATTATTTCTTTGGCTTCTTCGTTGGGGGAATGGGTTATTATTACTTGTTGGGGAGACGGGTTACACGATGAATCATCCCCCTATTAAGTAACCAAAGTAATAATAATACGAGAATCAAAGGGAGAAGGAAAGGCAATTCTAGGCCGATGGGAAAATGAAAAAAACTATTTCCCGAAAAAAAGGATGGGACCTAGAAGTGGAAAATAAACCTACTATAATATGAATCCTCTTCTCGGGGATCATAATGTCAAGTTGCTTTCTTACTCAAAGTTGTTGCGTGATACTCGAAAGTACTAAATAGATAAGCGCTTGGGCTAGGTACAATTCAACGAAAAGAAGCAAACTACCGTTGTTTTAGGAGGTACGGGAGGACGGAGACCAATCGAGAGAAGTGTCTTTTCTTGGCTATCTGGATGTATTGGATCATTCCTTCCTATGACGCCTTTTCCCCCATCCATCTCCTAAGCTACGCATGGAGTTAGCACAGTCTATGAATCGGTCCTTGGACTCCTTCTTTCTATGCATAGACATTAGGAGGTTCTGCTTTCTATTTATAGCTACTGGATCGTAGTATTTCCTAAGAAAAAAAAGGATATGTGAAACGTAGTTCCAATACCTCTGATGTGGTCCACCCTAAGAGCAAGCAAAAATTCTAGGTGAATGAAAGGGCAACTGTAGTTCAGCCTTTGATTGACTTCAACACAACTTACCCTTTAGGGTAATAGGATGCCACTACTTTCCATTTAATCATTCAAGTAAAAAGATAGGAACAGGGATTTTTTTCTTGATTCAATCAGTACTCTTCTCTTGAATTGAGGGGTGGCCAAAACACCTTGTACCTTTCCCAATACTTGACATTCGATGCAATTGTTTACTGGTCTAGTTTTGGCGATGGAATGAATCTACTTGTGACTTGTCCTTCATATGTAATAGTTTGATTGTCATGTTTCAAGAATGTTGGAAGAGAAGGGAAACCTCAGAGGCAGAAGGTAGAAAAACGATTTCATCATCTTATGGAAGGCATTTCCGTTTTGGTAGACCATTGGGGCAGAAGGAACACTCACCGTAGGCAATTCGTAACTCTATAGATGCAAACCTTTGAGGTAGGCATTGACCATTTGGTACTGTCACTAGTTCGGCATACTATAGAAACCCTTTAGTGTAGGTAGACGTGAAGCTACATCAAAACTTGTCATTCTATAGATAGCTTAAGTTTGATACCTTCACAAATCCCCGTCATTGACCGGGATGGAGGTAATGTAACCATTGGAATATTTCCTTTCTGAAACCTGCTATCTTTCCCCTTCTGTCGGCTCACAACTTTTGGATCAGTTCTTCGATAAGGCTGTATGGCCAAGGCGCCCTTTCGGGACTAGGACTCTCAGATGGGTAAAATTCAGAAAACAGAAAAGCTAACTTGAATTCCTGTTTATCCCTAGGCTGCTGCTCTGTACTGCCCTCCCTCAAGTCGGTAAGCAATCTAGTCGGCATCAGGGAAATCAGGAACTCAAACTAATAGCTTCCTTGGTCTCTGAACAGAGCACTACAATAGATGAGGGAATCGATGGATGTGCACCTTTTAGGGGAAGAATGCCACAACCCTTCTCTACTTCATTTCGCAAGAAATCATCATAGCACTCAGTCTTTGCAAACCATTATAATAGCTATTTCCTAAATTCTCATGTTTATATTTCAGATTAGACCCAATAATGTCACCTTTATAGGTGTGTTGTCAGCCTGTGCTCACAATGGGTTAGTTGATGATGGCCGGCGATATTGGTCTACTATGCAAGAAATGGGAATTAAAGCTTCAATGGAGAACTATGGTTGCATGGTTGACCTTCTCTGCCGTTCTGGCCTTTTGGATGAAGCTTATTCATTTGTTACAGGCATGCCCATCTTACCAAATTCAGTAATTTGGAGGAATCTTCTTGTGGCGAGTCAAAGCTCGAACAGAACTGATATAGTAGGATTGGCTTCTAAAAAGCTCTTTGAGTTGGAACCGCGGAATCCAGAGAACTATGTTCTCCTATCCAATTTGTATGCGTTGAACTCCCAGTGGGACAGAGTGAGGTATATGAGGAAAAAGATGAAGGACAACAATGTTACTGTCGTTGCTGGCTGTAGTTCAATTGAAATAAATGGCTATCTGCACAAATTTGTGGTGAGTGATGGTTCACACCCTGAAATAAAGGAGATAAGAGTGGTACTGAGGGAAATAGCTGACCAGGTTCTACGATCTGGCCACAAGCCTTGGACTGCAGCCGTTCTACATGATGTTGGTGAAGAGGAAAAAGAAATTGCACTTTGTGAGCATAGTGAGAGGCTAGCCATCGCATATGGGTTGCTGAAGACAAAGGCACCTCATGTCATTCGGGTGGTAAAGAACTTGAGATTTTGTCCGGATTGCCATGAAGTGACAAAAATTATAAGTAAATCATATGGCCGAGAAATCATTGTCAGGGACCGTGTACGTTTCCATAGGTTTATTGGAGGAAATTGTTCTTGCAAGGACTTTTGGTGATTGCTTAACGTACTGAATCACTGACATTTGATTATCCAAAGCCGGAGATGTGATACCTTGAAAAGAATTTTGTTTAGAAGTGGTGAAAGGGACTTGTGCAGATACCTGGGGTTCTGATGTTACTGGAATAAACTTTATATCATTGAGGTAAATGTTTTTTTACCAGAACTAGATGTTGCGTCCTGTCATCTCCAGTGCTAGTGCATAGTGTTATCTAACCAGAAAACAAGCTACATTAATGATAGAGTGGATGTTGTATCAACCTAAAAGAAAAGGCGACTGCATTGCTGTCATAGCTTTTATAAATGTCTCTGTCCATGCATTATCGAAGATTGGTTGCGTCGCTGATTACACCATCTATACATATTGGTCAATTTTGAAACTACCATTGGATGCATTAGGCATTTAAAATGTTTGGTTAATGTTTACCCGCTTCTTTATGGTGAGTGATGGTTCACTCCCTGAAATCAAGGAGATAAGATTGGTGCGGGAGCTGACTGGGTACAGTCTGACCACGAGCCTGATGTTGGTGAAGAGGAAAAGAAGTTGAGCATAGTGAAAGAACTTGAGATTTTGCCCAGATTGCCCTGAAGTGACAAAAATAACAAGCAAATCATATGACCAAGAAATCATTCTGAGGGGCCGTGTTCGTTCCCATAGATTTATTGGCGAAAGTTTTTTCTTGCTAGGACTTTTGGTGATTGCGTAACGTACTTAATCACCTATATCTGATTATACAAGGCCCTGGGGATGTGATGCCTTCAATGGAAAACTGTTCCAGAAATGATGAAAGGGACTTCTCATATCACGGGGGTTCCAATGTTACCGAAACATATTTTACATCGTCGAGGTACTCCTCTTCTCACCAGAATTCGATGTTGCGTCCTGTCGTCTGCATCTCCAGTGCTAGTGCCTTGTATTATCTAACTAGAAAACAAGCTACATTAGTGATAGACTGGACGTTGTATCAACCTAAAAGAGAGAGAGAGAGAGAGAGAGAGAGAGAGAAGGCGACTGCATTGCTGTCATGGCTTGTTTAAATGTCTCTGTCCATTGCGTTAATAAAGGCCGGTTGCGTTACTCATTACACCATTTATAAGTCAAATCTGGAACTATCATTGGATGCACATGCACCTAAATGTTTGATTAATGTTTACTTGTTTCTTTATGTCAATATGGCCACTTCAGGGGCACCATGATGCTCAGTCCTACACCCTCCACATGGTGTGCTCCCAGCCCCAGCAGGCAACAGGGGTCCCAAAGGTCCAACACTGTGCAAGAACGGGCTTGTTCGGGCTACCCAAGGTCGGCATACTGGAACATGTCGTGTTTGCCAGGCAAAGGTGACCGAGGAACATGTCGTGTTTGCCAGGCAAAGGTGGCGGAGGAACATGTCGTGGTCCAAAGCTCTCGTGCCGTCGGTTGACCGGAACTGGAAGCAACGATCAAAAGTTCGTAACCTTATTACTTGGCTTTGACGGCACGATTGAGCTTTTCATGTCGGCACGATTGAGCTTCTCATGTGGATGGAGACGGTCAGAGATGACAGCTTGGCGCAGCAAGAGCAGACAAGAACCGAAGCTAAGATTACTGAAATGTTGTGTTTTCATTTTACACTGGGGAAGTGGTTACATCCACAGATACATTGTTACCATGGGTTACATACATCCCTCCATGTGTTACTTTACTTCAGTCATTATCTGATCCATGAAGGAATCGGCTCTTTTTTTGCAGGGCATGAAGGAATCAGCTTAACTGATGTAATAATGCCCAAACTCAAAACAGAAAACAGAATACACACGCATAGCATGCTTATTACAGAAATTACACACATAACATGCTTATATATTACATAAATAAATGAGCAAAACAGTTTTTATTTTAATAATAAGGAAAGACAGGTTAAAATCTCAAGGTCGTGCATACGTCAACCAAAGAATTTTCAAAACCATGTCCACTGATGTCCAAACAAAAGTTCACAGATCAAAACACCATCCAACATGAAAGCTTTGCTGATAACCAGAAGCGCGCCTGTGAATAGCGCAGGAGGCCCCCGCCATATGCTCAAGAAGCAAGTTGGTTCTGACTCAAGAAAGAAAACATCCCTTTGTACTTGTTAGCCACGAATTGGCGTGATAGCATGCTTATCGGCGGCTCCTTGCAGCAGCTGGAGCTACGCTTGATCTGTTCCATGGCCTTCATGCTTATCGGCGGCTCCTTGCAGCAGCTGGAGCTACGCTTGATCTGTTCCATGGCCTTCAGAACAGGTACAGGGGGCATGGCTTCTTCCACTGCGGCACTAGCCGGTGGCTGCCACGGCGATAACTTATGATATTCAGGAACACTAGTATCAGTTCTACTGGTAATGCTGCTGCCATATGCCTTCCGATGGTGAGGATCACTAGTGTCAGTTCTGCTGCTGCCACCATTGCTACTGCGGTGGGAAGGTTTCTTATCTCTTTTACTGCTGCTGCTGCTGCTGTGGTGAGAATGCTTCTTGTCCTTTTTGCTGCCACTGCTAGTGCGGCTGCTGCTGCTGCTGCCCTTTGGGGGCTTGTATTTGTAGTGGCTCTTCCTTGAACTTCTCTGGTGCGGCTTCACTGTGTGTGAGTCAGAAGTAACAGGAGGATCATATACGTCAGGGGCCCATGAAACACTCAACTTTGTCACAATTCCCCGCTTTGCACGGCTTCCTTTCATTGCAGAAACCAACAGTTCAGTCCCCTGCATATACAGTATGTTACAAATCACCATCCAAGTAGAGAACAGAACATTTAACACAAGCAATAACACTATGGGGTCATACTCATTTTCAGAATTCAGAGCAACAGCCGGACAATAATGAATGAAAAATATATTAAGAAATAAGAGTAGAAAAAAAATAACAACATCATTCTCGGGTCAATTCAAACAAATATCGAAGATGACAAGATCGTATCAACACAATCAATTTACCCATACAATGACAAGCTATGATACCTCCTAACAGGTAGAAAAAGGAGCAGCCAATCATAAGAGCAGAATTACATTTAGCTACCCGAAATTCTAAACAGGTAATAATATGTTCTAAGAAGCAAGAGTCAATATGTTAAAAACTAAGCGTCCAACACTTAAAAGTACATTTTTATATGAGGAGCCGCATAGCTATTGGCCTACTGCCAATCTTTTTGGCAAAAAGATGACAAGAAGAAACGCTTTGGCTAGCAAGATAAGACAGATTAGGAAGAGTCCATGCGTGTACTGCAATCAAATACTTACATTGGTTGAGGAATTTCCAATCTCTGAATTTCCAGTTGATGATTCAGACGCATTCCCAGCAGTTAAGGCTGACGATGTGACCACCTCAGTGTCAATATCAACCAAATCATCAGCCGAATCTGATTCTACAGAAAGTGAATCCCCATTTTCGTCAGAGTCTTCACTCAGATCTGTCTCTTCATCATCATTGTCATTATAGACACGCATCACCTCAGCAAGAGCCAAACTGATTTCCTTGACAACCAAATCATCTTTCACAGATGCTATTCCAGCTTCAGACTTTTCATCTTCAGGTAGAGCACAAGAGCTGTGCTCAAAACCTGCTTTTTCGCAGGTGCTGCGGCTGAGACATGAGCTGCTGCTCACACCTTCGGCACTGCGGTCTACCAAAGGTCCGCCCATCCACAAGCTAAATCCGAAGTTCAGAAGACAACTTCCTGCTTAGCAGGGAAAAACAAAAATTAGAATAGAACAAGTAAAGGACTTCTTAAGGACCACACCCTAGATTACTAGATGAAGTTAAGAAGCCCATACGATAGAAATAGGTGCACATATATTGCTCATATTTAAGTTCATTCGATCTAAGTCAACATTTCTGGCAAAGTAGGTAAACCAAATATTAATTGTTGTACTAAAGCAGCGAAAATTAATATGGATCAAGCGAGTAGTATTTTATTAAGCAACTAAAGCATTCACTCCATGATATAATTAACGAGTATAACTGCATAAGACAATAAATATTCGAAAGAATCGTAATTCCATCATTGATATGGACACAATTTCATTGCATTTGCAATTCCACCAGAAGAGTAAACTGGCATATTTTCACATATACTAGAAAAAATGACCAGGCAAATTTCCCATACCTCTTTCCTTGGAGAGACAGCAATCACCACCTCCAACAGACCAAATCTCTTTCGATCGGACCTGCTGATCGAAATCGAACACAGACACCAAACCCGCGCAAACGCAAAAGGCAGAGATGTAGCACCTAGCCCTCACAACCGGACAATCCTCAGGACGAGCACAAGGAGCGGATCGAACCGAAGGTCGTGGGCGACGAGGGGGAGGCAAACGTCAGAGGCAATTACTACGATTGCCAATACTACTACTACTAAAACGATGCGAGGAGGAAAGCTTGAGGCGGTGCGAGCAGGGGAAGAAGGAGTTCCCGGACGCGACGGCGCGGAGGCTGGTGGTGGGGTACGCGGCTGGCGCCGCAGACATGGTGTCCGCGCGGTGGGCGCCGCAACGCTGCGGTGCCTCCTAGATATCCAACTTGTCGGGTTCCGGCGACCGGGACGACGGCGGGCGGAGAGGAGGGAGCGGCGGGCGGGAGGGAGGGCGGGCGCGCCGAGGTCACGCCCTGCTAATGGGTCGGCCTCACCGGAGCTGAGATTCGGGGCGTCGACGGCGAGGGATTTGGGGATCGGATCAGGGCGAGCGAGGCTTGCGGGACGGGAGCGGGTGTGCGTGGATTGGCTATTGGTGCGGCGAGAGGGCGGAGCGGGTCGGGTCCCGGGGTTATATACCGTGCCGCCTGACGGGTGGGGCCAGGGTACGGGCGAAGGGAAGTGGGTGACAGGCTGGGCGCCAGCGCGTGGGGCCCGGGTGCAGCGGGGGGCGGCCGGGTCAACAGGTACAGCGCGGCGGGAAGAAGGTGCGGCACGGAAGGCGCGCCACGTCGGCCGGACGCCCGGGGAAAATTCAGACGGGGGTGGCGGGAGGGGGGGAGGCGGTTGTCGTACTCCGACTCGTCCTGTTTTGGACCGGGGAGGGGAGTGATCAAGCCGGCGGGTACGATCGGCACGGCTATTTTGCGATCGGGATCTTTTCCTGCCCTGTTTTGGGGTCACCGCTCAAATCTGTCTCGTACATTCGGACGGGTCGTCCAGTCACGTTTTTTCAATCTCAAACGGACGTCTTAAACGAGTCTCAAATGTTCGGTCTAACCGGCACTTTTTATATTCAGTCTAAATATGAGGCGGATATGGGTGACCCGGGCATGTCCGGTCGCGTCCGTCTGACAAGCCCGGCCCACCACCGCCCCATGGATGTCCCATAAGAAACCCCATCGGCCTCGTTGATTCAAAACCATATCTCACCCATTCTCCTCTCGTGCTCCGTCCTCTCCTCTCTCCTCACCGATTCCGATCGAATCTGGCCAATGTCGAGCTCCAGCAACCGCTCCGACAACGAGGTGGATCTGGAGTACGAGCTTGCCCTCCGCATCGCCTTGGAGCGGTCCAAGGTGGACACCGGGGGCAACTCTAGATCTGCAGCCTCGCCGCAGCCGCCGCTTCCCCGTTGGCGCATCTCGGACACCGGCGCTGGCCCCTCCTGGCCCATGGGCAGCTCCGACAGGCGGCCGGCGCTATCCGTGCCTCCCCTACGCCGTCCTCTCGCCCCGCCGGCTGCCCCCTTCGTGGGCAGCTGTGGGTGCTTGTGCATGCCCCGCCGGCTCGCACGCGCACGCCGGAGTTGGAGGTGCTCGCCGCCTGCCGCGAGAGACGGCGGGCAAGGGAGAGGGATGCTGTGGAGAGCTCTGTCTGTCGCCGGCGTGGGCCGGCGGAGCCCGACGAGGACGAGCGGCTCCTCCAGTGGGTCTACCGACGATCGCTTACGGCGGCGGAGAAGGACGCTCGGCGGCTCCGCCGGAAGAATGCGAAGGCTCTCCGGCTTGCCATCGAGCAGTCCGAGCGGGAGGCGACAGAGAAGGCAGCGGAGGCGGCTCGGTTGGCCAAGCTCAGACGCCAGCAGGACCGAGTCATCCAGCGCCTCAAGGGCCTCGTCATCGTCAACTCCTCCTCCTCCTCCTCCGACGACCACGTCTCCTCATCCGACGAATCGAACGATCCTCCATCAGCCATGGACTCCTACAGCAGCGCCAGAGATCGGAAGGGCAAAGAGCCGGCGGCAAGGAAGTGGTGAAGAAGGTCTCTATTTATGTTTGATTATCGTTTTTACTGTTTGAACTTGTCCGACGATGAACTGTGCCGATCTTTTGGATGATGTAAAGTGAGTTTATGTGCATTTCATTCTTCGTTTCATGCCAATTTCTTTGTACGTTGTTTGATCACGTAGAGTAGTTCATCACGTGCATGCGTAGTATGGACATAGAATATTGGATATGAGATACACGGATGTAAAGAGGCAAATTTAAGACGTGCTAGGTCAGTGTCCGCGGGCGTATGAGGGGTCAGGGCGCTGTAGATGCTCTCACGTCCGACGCGTGACGAGTGATTATTTCGGCTTTGCTGTGCCTGACAGCAACTGCTTCGTGGCCTTCGGCATCGCTACCGGGAGCGTGCTATGCCGGCCTTGCCGCCTCACGCGGCCTCGAACGCGACCGGCGACCCTTCTCCGCCGCCGCCTCGCACGAGGACATGTGTGGAACGTTGTACGTGCACCGTCTATTGTTTTTCTAGTTAATTGAGGCTCTTTGGTCAACTGGCTGACATATTCTAATAACTTCTCAGATGGTATCGAGACCGAGTGAATGATGAATCTTAAGTCAAAAATCCAAATTAAGAGTCACAAAAGGTTTACAGAGGCTGCTCATCACTCGTCATGGACGAGGATGCTTTTAAGAGTAGCTGACCGCTTAGTACTAGGATACAAATGAATGAGTTATACCACCTCCATTCCTAAATATAAGTCTTTATAGGATTTCAATACAAACTACATACAGATGTATATAGACATGTTTTAGAGTGTAGATTCATCCATTTTGCTCCGCATGTAGTCCTTAGTAAAATCTCTAAAAAGACTTATATTTAGAAACAGAGGGAGTACTTAACACACATCTCCAAACCCGAAACGCAAGGCAACATGAAGAGCACCGAGCCAACAGTTTCATACAGCACGCTCTCTAGAAACCAACGGTCAGCTGAAGAAATCCAATCGGACCAGTCGTCCTTCTTCTGTAGATAGAATAGTCGACCGCCCACAATTTCGTGACGGGCAAGCACCAGGGCCGGACTATTCTGCTCTGAAAATAGCTGGCGTCCACACGGAGTAGCTGGCGGCTGCACGGTACACATTCGATGGGAATAACATTCTTTCGGCAGCAATTGGTGGGGAAATAGCCTTTTTGCCGCCAAAAGAAAAGGATAAGATTCTTTCGGCAATTGGAAGGGATCAGTCGAGCTTCATTCGTTCATTCTGCCTGGAAAGGAACAATGCCACGTACTACATCATGTGCGCACACATGCCCAAACAAATGAACCGACGAAGAATCCACAGTGCATTTGGACTCTTTTCCCCGAAACGAATATCTTGACACTTGCTGCACTGCGGATGCCTTTATCTGCACAAAAAGTTGGAAAAAAAACTGATACTGTGAACAGTTCCGAAAGGCCACATATCTTCCTCGTTGCCGGTTATCCATTCGAACTATGCTAATAATGAACTATGTACGTGCAAGTGAGACACGATGCTCTTCTATCTTGAAAGCAAAATGTGCCGAGGGTGAACGCGAATGCAAATTCTAATAAGAAATGGCATAAAAGGAAACATAATATGGCCGAGGCTATCAAGAGCTACGGACAGCTACTTAGCGGTACCTTGAGGCAAATGAAGATCCGATGGTGAACAATGGGTCTTACTTCAGTCTCTTCCGCTTTGCTTGTGGCTCATTACCAGATGCGCTTGTATCACTACTATTCTGCATAGGATGATATTTAACTCGTCTCAATGCTTCCTCATACTCATTCAACTTGAGCTTCTCCTTGTTCTAGCAAAGAACCAAAAGCACAACTATGGTGAGGGCTAGCCTTGTCAACCATTTGCAATTTTACCAAAATCAAGATGACATACGTAAGCATTCTTGTAAGTTGCTATTTGTTGCTTACAAACTTTCAGCTCCATGTGTAGAGCACTAAGACGAGAATCAACAGGAACAGTGCATTGCTGAACCAACTGTTTCTGACGCCCATGAACAACTTGTGGTTGCCACACGTTTAATGCCACCGAAGCTCTTCTGTCAACATCTCACGACAACAATAAATTGGACTATCAGTATATACTGATGAGGAGTGCTGAAACATACCAGAATAAGTAAAAAATCGCGAAAAAGATGTATTCTTATACTGATGTCTAAACCTTCAGTTTCCCTGGCTGAGAAGGATTGCAGAGATTATTTGTTTTTGTCAGGTGAGCAGATAATGGAGTATTTTGTATAGCTTATTGCCTGCTGAACTATAAATAAACCTTGTTTTTTAACTCTGTACAAGCATGTTAAGACATCAATACTTAAAAGTTAAAACAAACCCGATTGCATTCATAAGCATTGTCCATTATCCTAAATTCCTAATGAGCTGCTTCACAAGTTTGTATTTGTCTTGTCTCCTTCATACGACAGGACGGTTGCTCGAGCCACTGAAGCAACACCTTTAACAAAAACCTAAATAAACAACAACAGCGGCGGCAACAGGAGCAACAACAAAGCCTCTAGTCCCAAACAAGTTGGGGTAGGTTTAACAAAAACCTAAATGCATGTAAGAAATGGTGAAGGGGTCACTGCAGTCTAGTTTGTCAGATATGGTTGTATTGGACTGAATATCTACATGTTTCTTGGTGTTCTACTTTGTCAGATATGGTTGTATTGGACTGAATGTTGAGTTGTCACGTTCCGTATATGTGTTGTAACTTCACGTCCTAGCCTTTAGGCCTTACCCTGAGCGTGATCCATGCATGTAGGATCCATGTCTCTCTCCCATGCATATGTACCATGGCACTCACGGAATACAAGGTGTGCGTGAATCATTCTTCAACTTGGTAATCAGAGCAATGTCGACCAGTCCCACTCACTCCTCTGAGACCCTTCCCATCACCAGCGAGGACGGCGAGCTCCCCGCCATGGACCTTTCCGCTAGTGATGCTAATGCTCGCCCTCTTGCTCCAACTACCGATGATCTTTCCCAAACGGCTAGTCTTCCACTTTCTGCCCTCCGACCAAACCCCTCCAGCCCGCTTCCTCTTGTGTCGCTCCCTGCTGCCGCCGGTCCATCCCTTCCATCCACGGGCTAAACATCACCGGACTTCAAGCTGGCTCTCGACAACATCAATTTCTCCCGCTAGCATTCCTTCATCAATATGTTGCTCACCCGCTACCATTTACACAACCACATCCAGGTAGACGATGCTGACCTACTCTCTGATCCGGTCTGGCGT
The DNA here is from genome assembly GCF_056163025.1 of Triticum urartu. Classification (NCBI taxonomy): domain Eukaryota; kingdom Viridiplantae; phylum Streptophyta; class Magnoliopsida; order Poales; family Poaceae; genus Triticum; species Triticum urartu. Next base: position 566,348,491 of record NC_141875.1, read on the forward strand.
GAGGACGACAACACCATAGTGATGTGTTTTCTTAGCCGCCATTGTCGAGGACCTCCTCGACATCATCGCTCCGGCTGAGTCGACGGCGTACACGATCTGGAGTCACCTCCACAAGTACTAGTACTTCTTCGATAGCGACGCTAGCCTCACCATGCACCTCGAGCAGGAGTTCTGGGCGACTGTCCACTGTGATTTGTCCATCAACGAGTATTGCCGATGCCTACAAGGTATCACCACGGCTCTTTTTGACGTCCAGTCGCCGGTCAACGACCGCACGCTTACACTGCGGATGCTCGAGCCCATTCATCTGCCTGCCTTCGCTCAAGCCTATTCATGCCTCATCATTGCCAAAAATCTCCATCTACAAGCGTGCCCATGCGGAGGGCTCGCAATCCACTCCAACGACGATCGTGGTGGTGCTTCGACAGGGTGACCGGCCTCCCAACAGCGGCTGTGGCGGCCAGCTCAGTGCAAACTGTGGCGGCGGCCCTGGTCACAGCGCTGGGCAGCAACCCTGGCTCGGCTACTTCGTTCATATGGGGATGCCCTTCCCTCTGCCCCGCGCTCCATATTCATCGCCTAACTCTGTCAGGGTCCTCGATCCTTGCCCAGGCATCCAACACCACGCCTATCCGGTGATGTACCCCAATCCATCAGTTCCACTTATGCCTGCTCCCTACAGATGGGACCATGCCGCCATGTTCCATGCTGCACCAAGACATGGCTCGGCCTTTCCTCCTCAACCCGAGTGGTTCATGGACAGGGGGTGGCCTCACACGCCGCCAACAACCCAGGTATATTAACCTCGTCTTATTCCCCTTTAGCTCGCTTTGCTAGTCATATCATGGCCGGCAATGGGGCACACCTTTCCCCCCTCCCCTCCCTGACCGTTCCATCCTCATCTCTCCCAATCTTGTCAAAATAATAATTTTCTATTCGCAAATTTACTCATGATAATATACGTTCAGTTGAGTTTGATCCTTTTGGCTTTTGCGAGAAGGACCTAGCAACCAGGGCAATTCTTCTGAGGTGCAATATCCACGGCGACTTGTATCCCTTCTTCGGCAATAACGGTGGCGCACCATCAACATCACTCACCGTCTCATCGTAGGACCTATGGCACCAAGGGAAAATGAGCCATAGTAGCATCACCGGGATGGCCGAGCCATCGGGACTATAGGTGTCCTACGAGGAGGTGAGTGCTGCTGATGATGCGTCTTGCTTTTGCTAGAGAAGGGTTACAAGTCGCCGTGGCTATTGCCCCTCAGAAGAATTGCCCTGGTTGCTAGGTCCATCACGCAAAAGACAAAAGGATCAAACTCAACTGACCATAGATCGTCACCAGTAAATTTGCGAACATAAACTAAGTTTCTAACAAGATTGGGAGAGGTGGGTATATGGGAGAGATGGAACGGTCAAGGAGGGATTGAGCATTGCCGGTAGCAATGACTGGAAGCCATTTTGCCGACAACAATATGACTAGCAGAATGAGCTAAGGGAATAAGACTAGGTCAATATACCTGGGTAGTTGGCGACATGCAAGCCCACCCCCGTTTCCACGAACCACTCGTGATTAGGAGAGAAGGCCGAGCCGTGGCTTGGTGGAACATGGAATATGACAACGTGGTCCTATAGGGAGCGGGCGTAGGCGGAGCCGATGCACCGGGATACATCACCAGATAGGCGTGGTGTTGGACGCCGGGGCGAGGACCAAAGACCCCAACAGAGTTGGGCGGTTTGGAGGGCATCCCATAGGAGCGAAGTAGCAGCGCGACCGAGCTCCCAACGGCGGCGGTGGTCGTGCTCACGGTGATCGCAACACTGGGCAACAACCCTGGCTCGACTACTTTGTTCATATGGGGATGCCCTTCCCTCCACCCCATGCTCCATGGATACTGCCCAACTCTGTCGGGTCCTTGCCCAAGCGTCCAGCACCACGCCTATCTGGTGATGTACCGCGATGCATCAGCTCCACCTACGCCCGCTTCCTACGGATGGGACCACGCCACCATGTTCCATGCTGCACCAAGCCATGGCTCGGCCTTTCCTCCTCAACTTGAGTGGTTCATGGACAAGGGGGCGGCCTCGCACGTCGTCAGGCCCAGGTATATTGACCTCATCTTATTCTCCTTTAGCTCGCTCTGCTAGTCATATCGCAATCGGCAATGGGGCATGCCTCACCCCCCTTTTCCATCCTCATCTTTCCCAGTCTTGTGAAAAAAAACTAATTTTAGTTCGCAAATTTCCTCATGACAATCTACGTTCAATTGAGTGGCTTTTGTGAGAAGGCATAAGTGAGAAGGCATCGGTTCCACTTGAGCCATAGTAGCAGAACCGAGAAGGCCGAGCCATCGGTGCCATAGGCCCTACGAGGAGACGGTGAGTGCTAATGATGATGCACCGTTATTATTGTTGAAGAAGAAATATAAGTCGCCGTGGCTATTGAAGATTTGCCCTGGTTGGTAGATCCATCACGCAAAAGCTAAAAGGATGACACTCAACTGACATAGATTGTCACGAGTAAATTTGCGAGCATAAACTAATTTTTTGACAAGATTGGGAGAGATGGAACGGTCGCGGCGGGGGGGGGGGGGAGGGGGTGAGCATTGCCGGTACCAATGATTGGAAGACGTTTTGCCAACAACGATATGACTAGTAGAACGAGCTAAAGGGGAATAAGACAAGGTCAATATACCTGGGTTGTTACCGGCGTGTGAGGCCACCCCCATGTCCATGAACCACTCGGGTTGAGGAGGAAAGGGCAAGTCGTGGCTTGGTGCAACATGGAACATGGCGGCGTGGTCCTGTAGGGAGCGAGCGTAGGCAGAGCCGGTGCACCGGGTACATCACCGGATAGGCGTGTTGGATGCCAGGTCTGAGGACCGAAGACCCTAGTAGAGTTGGATCATATCTAGGGTGCGCGGGGTGGAGGGAAGGGCATCCTATATGAGCAAAGTAACCGAGCGAGGGCTGCTGCCCAGCGCTGCGACCACCGGGAGCATCTCCGTGACCATGCCCAAGGCCACCGTCACCGTTGGGAGCCCGGTCGCCCTATCGAGCACCGCCACAATCGGCGCCACAATCGCCGCGGTCATCGTCGGAGTGGACGGCAAGGAACTGCGAGCCCTCTGCACGGGCGCGCTTGTTGATGGAGATTCCGGCGAGAACAAGGCATGAACAGTCTTGAACAAAGGTAGGCAGGGGGCGGTCGATTGGAGAATCGCGGCCTGCATCTCGAATTTCTTTTCGAGTTCGTCAAGCATCTGCAATGTAAGTGTGCAGTAGCTGATCGATGACTGGATGTCGGAAAGAGCCATAGAGATGCCTTATAGGCGTCCACAATACTCGTTGATGGACAAATAGCCGCAGACAGTCGGCCGTAACTCCTGCTTCAAAGTACTCGTGGAGGAGAGTCCAAATTGTGTACGCCGCCGAGTCAACCGGGGCGACAATGTCGAGGTCCCCGAAAATGGTGGTGAAGAACCACATCACTATGGTGTCGTCGTCGTCTCTCCAGATCGGATTAGAGAGCCGGTCAGCAGTGCCCACCTGGACGTGGTTGCGTGCATGGTAGCGGCTGAGTAACATGTTGATGAAAGAACGCCATCGGGAGAAATTGGTGCTGTTAAGAGCCAACGTGAAGTCAATAACACCAATGATGTTCAGCCCGTAGATGGACGGGATGGAGGAGGAAGGGTCGGCGGCAGCAGAGAGCAACCGAAGAGGAGGCGGCCTGGAGGGAGGGCAGAAAGTGGAAGACTAACCGTCTGGGAAAGATCCTCGGTAGCCGGAGCGCATGGGCGCACAGCAGCGTCAGCAGAAAGGTCTGCGGCGGGAAGCTCGCCGCCCTCGCTGGTGACAGGAAGGAAGGGTCTCAAAGGAGGAGTGAGTGGGGCTGGTTGACATGGTTCTAATTACCAAGTTGAAGAATGATTGACGCACACCTTATATTCACTGAGTGCCATGGTACATATACATGGGAGAGAGACGTGGATCCTGCATGCTTGGATCATGCTCAGGATAATAAGGCCTAAAGACTAGGATGTGAAGTTACAACAGAAACAATGAGAACACATGTGCAGAACGTGACAACTCAACACTACCCATTATTTATAATAGGTATCATTTAACTTTGTTTTCATGTTAATGCACAACCAGAACAGGCCAGAATGTTGCCAAATAAGGTACTTCCTCCATTCCTAAAATATAAGTCTTTCTAGAGATTCCACTATGGACTACATACGGAGCAAAATGAGTGAACCTACACTCTAAAATATGTCTATATACATCCGTATGTAATTTGTAGTGGAATCTCTAAAAAGACTTATATTTAGGAACGGAGGGAGTACAATTGTTCCGCACTCCGTCAACTAAAATTGTAAACAGTGGTTTTTTACCCTGATACATACAACCAAATAAAAAAGATGTCTAAATTTAATGGATCATTCCAAGTTATAACAACCATAGAGCATTGATGTGAGATAATTTTCCCTTTTCAGGTCTAAAGGCAGCAAAAGCAGCTGTTTATTGTTGAATGTTTGAGCCAAGAGACTACGTCGGACCAGCTCTTGCACAGATAAGCAGCTCAAATAAACATGGAAGCTATCGCTCCGACTTCAGAGCAAGTCTTGGCTGCTAGACAGGGGTACAAGGGGCTGTTTGATAATGGGTGGCGTATAAGAGGCCTTAAATTGGAAGGGCGGGACAATCTCAGTCCAGCTTATGTGTAGAGAAGTAGCTCAATGGATCATGCCAGCATCTGTCTTGAGCAATACCTACTGTTGCCTATACATGCTACGGCCAGTTCAGGACCAATTATATTAGGGGATAATTGGATAATTGTCATTCCCAACGTGCCAACTTCAGATAATACCAAGCGTCTTTCTACCCTCTGCATTAGCTACTCAGGTAATTTGCTGTTTCCGGTTACCACATCGCATATGATTTATAGCATCAAGAGCGAAATTCACTCTAGAAGAGAAAACACAGGTGAGGAATCAGAACCAACCTGACCCTCTCGAGGCTGTCCAGCTCCTGCGCGGTGGCCTTCATCCTATCCCCCTCGGCGCACATCGACTCCTCCAGCTCCGTGAGACGCCTCCGGCACGCCACCACCCGCCCCTCCGCCTCGTACACCGCCCGCCGCCTCGCCTCCGCCATCCGCAGCTTGTGCCTCTCGAACCTGCAGCGGAGCACAAGTCACGCGCTCAGACGGGGGAATAAATAAATAATCTGAACGAAGAGGCGGGGACGGGAAACTACTTGGTCCTGTAGAGGGATTTGGGATCGGGCTGCTGCTGCTGCGAAGAGGAGGAAGGCTGGGATTGGGAGGGGAAGTCGCGGGAGAGGAGCGCCGACCAGAGGGAGGGGTGGAGGGAGAGGCGGCGGAGGCGGCGCGAGGCGATGGCGAGGCAGCAGAGGTCGCGGAACCCCAGCGCGGCGGAGGCGGCGCCGAGCTCCAGGACGCGCGCCCACAGCTCGTCGGGCATATCGGACGCCGACATGTTCGGCTCGACCGAATCACCGCTGGCGAGTTGCGGGGCGGGTGCAGCGACAGAGGCGGCCGCGCGGGCGTAGGAAGGTAGGTAGTCTATGCCGTCGCCGGGGCCTTCGCTGCGGTAGTGGCTGGCTTTGCTGCAGGGTGCAGGCCTTCGTCGGCGCCTCGGCGAGCTAGAGAAATCAGGAACCCGCGCCGCCAAATCGGTCCCTGCCGATGGGTCCCACGAATGAGCGTTTGGACTTTGGATTATTTTGTTATATCTGCAGTACTACTGGGTTTGTTCGTTTCTTTCTTAAAAATAAAAATAGAAATTCATTCATCTCTTTTATTTCAGAAACTTTCTATCCATCAACTGTCCTGCTGAGAACATCAGAAGTAAAAAAATGTCCAGTTCCATATACCACCTAGCAATATCTATAGTCACTACAGCGAGTCGAAGGCGCGCCGCCGTCATCACCTCTTCATCACTGGAGCTGGGCAAACCTTGTTTAGTAGACAGTCGAGAAATTATCGTGCTAGAATCCCATAGAATCAGCGCACCAGAATAGCAATATGCAGGCACACGAATGTAGACAAATGAAGCCCGAATGTAAGCAGATCCACTGAAGACAAACACCAACCAAATCCTATGGGTTCCACCGGAGACACATCTCAACATGCCCTCCGGTGAGGCTAGCCGCACCGCCGAGGCCGGGGCTAGGCAGAGAGAACATTATTTCATCTTCGGAGAACTGTTGTTGTCTCGTCTTCCTGAGCGAAATATAAAGTCTAAACAAACAAAAAAAGGACACCTAAAACAGAGTTGGAGCCTTTCTACCGGCAAGGGGCTGAGATCCATCGCGTCCCATGGCCTAAGGCCACAGGAGACAGGATAGATCCTAAGATGGCGCCGATTGGAGGCGAGCAACCTAGTTGCCTTAACTTGCAGCGGAAGGGTATGCGTGTACGTGTTTACAACAAATGTTCAATCTATTAATCAACTGTCATTATAAACCTGCCGTGCCGCCGACAGGAGGCAAACAACCCTAATTGCCTTAAGCCGCAGCCGAAGGAAATGCGTGCACGTATTTACTACTCCCTTCGTTCTAAATTATTTATCTTAGATTTGTCTAGATATGGAGGTATTTAGCACTAAAATAAGTCTAGATACATCCATATCTAGACAAATCCAAGACAAGTAATTCGGAACGGAGGGAGTACAAATGTTCAATCTATTAACTGTCATTATAGTACAAAGAACTTAACTGTTACTATAGTACAAAGAACACATTACAATACAAAGAACGTAAATACAAATGTTCAATCTATCAACTGTCATTACAGTACAAAGAACTTTACTGTCACTATAGTACAAAGAACACATTACAATACAAAGAACAGCAGAGGTAACAGAAATCACTCGTATTCAATATCGTTAGTTTGACAGAACAAAATGCAAGTTATATATCACAACAACAAAAAACACCATTAAAATTTTCAAATGTTAGATTTTTTTTACCGATATAACCTTGGTGGCTGTCCCAAAATAACTGTCTTTGATTTAGTAGTTGGGACGGAGGGAGTACGATTCATACTACAAACCGCAAAGGAGAGAGTATGCAATATTCAGAACCATTTGTTTGAACCCAAAAACGTACTCCCTCCGTCCGGAAATACTTGTCCTAGAAATTGAATAAAATTGATGTATCTATAACTAAAATAAGTCTAGATACAATCATTTCGAGGACAAGTATTTCCAGACGGATGGAGTAACTCACGAGCTCAATCTGAACGAACCAATCACCAACTAAGATAGGAGACCATTTAGTGAGATCAGTCAAATATCAGATGACAAGTCTGTTTTGTTCCAGGCCCTAGACTACTCAAACAAAGATCCTAAGCGAACTACCGCATCTAGCTCTGCATGTTTCACCGAGTTCCAAACGTTTGAGGCAGATAATACAGTATACAACAACTCATGATTTTCCCTTCCCTCGGGTTTTTATGGAACCAAGTTCATGCAGTCCTGCAGCCCACTCGGCAGCAACTCCGCCCATATTTCAAACTTCTACGACCCGTGCCCTTCTGCTGCCGGAGCATTCTACACCTCAGCCCTGCTTGATGTGTTATGTTTGTCATGCTGTGGAAACCTGTCGGATTCGTCTTTCTTGGAGTGGGTGAAGTCAGTCATCTCTTCCTCATTCTTCGAACAGAGTTGTATATCGGCCGGAACAAAATGCTAGAGATATATCTTTCTCCAAAGCTGGGGAAGATAACCTGCAAATTCATGTCATTAACCATCTGGTGAGTGGGTTATAGGAGGACATCTATAAACCGGTAGCCATGCCAGAATGGCAACATGTTCAAATCAACGGAAATATCTCACCGCAATCAGCTTTCCAGCATTTTCAGGTCTTTTGGCCACGTTTATAGCAGCAATTGCTGCAGCACCTGACGAAATGCCAACCTGTGAAAACAAACAACCCATGTGAATGCCAAACTGATAACTCGATAATAATCTATTTGGTTGTGCACTTCCTTACCAGCAAGCCCTCTTTTAGTGCAAGTAGCCTTGCAACATCAACTGCCTCTGCAGTGGTAACCTGCAAGTTCAACAACCATAATCAACATAACAGCTGACAAGAACTGTGAAGAGTCAACTAAACAGAATACTAGAGTTGCATTCCAGACCTTCACAACCTCATCAAGGAGCTGAACATCTAGTATGCTTGGAATATAACCTGTTGTTGTGACATTAAGGCGTCAATTCCAAGGAAGTTGTATTCAATAAGCTCATATCTCAAATACATCCATTTGTTAAGTGCTATTAAATTTACCTGGCTTGTCGCCAGAAATCACACTAGTTTCAGCAGGTTCTACCCCGATGACCTGATAATGACAGGACAACACAAATGTTATAATATATTAAATTTGACTACAAAATACATGAACACTGTCAAACAATTTCAGGTTATGGAATGTTAGGCCATATGCTAAATCTGTAGATCATATGAATCATGGATATATTGATATCAGCCTTGTACGCTCATGTAAGTTAAATAGTAGTGCATGCAAATTCACCTAAATTCCAAAATATGCAAATGGTAAAGCAGTACATTTAGTAGCAGACCGGTGAGCTATTTCCAACTAAGGCCTGGGATGTGTGAGCACGGGTGCCTCTAGCCAATGGAGCAACACTCAGATCTCAAGTGTAGACATATACTAGTTCCATGTATAGGATATCATATTAAACATTGTTATAAGGGGGTTTGTGTATACTTCTGCCTGTACTTTGTATATTTATACTGGCCCTTGGCCTCCAGGAAACACGAGCTGCATATCTCCTCACATTAAGCACTTCACAAAGTTAAAGCATGGAGTAAACGAGAGCATCCACCAACGACAGCAGAAGAATTAAGATGTAATGCGACAATATTGGAAAAATATGCAGAAAATGGGTGAAGTTGTTGACACAATAACATTTTAATGCAATTTTCTTAAAATCTGAAACTACTTGATGAGAGAGTAAGATTAGAAACCTTAATATCTCTATTCATCATTTTTAAGTAGCGCCCAGTGCCGGTGATAGTGCCGCCAGTCCCAATGCTCGCAACAAGTATGTCAACAGTACCCAGTGTGTCCTCCCATATTTCTGGGCCTGTGGTTTGAAAGTGGATCTGTAATTACCCAAGTGGTTTCTCAATAGATCATTTAAAGAAGTTGGCAAATGAATTTCACATGTGCCGTGTCACAGATAGCATATGAGTAAATGATAATGGCCCGAAGTCTCAACCTCACTGTTAGCTGAATTGTTGAATTGCTGAAACATGTATGCATTCGGTGTCTTCGAAACTATTTCCTCAGCTTTGTCAACAGCTCCTTTTAGTCCTGTTGTAGGATCAGTTAACACAATATCTGCTCCAAATGCACGTACAAGGATGCGTCTCTCAACATCTATCGATGAAGGCATAGTTGCTATCATTTTGTATCCTCTAGCAGCAGCTACTGCAGCTAGTCCTATACCAGTATTCCCAGTAGTTGGTTCTACCAAAATGGTCTGCAAATGTATACAATATCTGCATAATTTAGTACCTTCATGGTGACAATACTCTTACAATTTAGCATATATGGACAATCAAACCTTGTTTGGAGAAATTAATCCTTTCTCTTCTGCATCACTAATCATGCTTAATGCAATCCTGGAAAACATATTGAGTGAGAAGCGGCACAAACAGCACTCCAATACATAGTGTGATAACGATGTATACCTGTCTTTGACGCTTCGGCAAGGCCCCATGTACTCGAGCTTTGCGGCAATGTTCGCAACACAACCTTCAACGACATTATTTAGGTATACCATTGGGGTCTTTCCAATTAGCTGATCAACAGGATAGACAGAATAAACTGGGATTTAGCCCAATATCCCTCACATAGATTGCTTCGGAGAGTAAAATAGGGCCTCTATCGATATTTAAAATCCATGTTTTTGGTGACCACAGAAGATGTTCACAGTCTAATCAAGTATTACAAAAATGTATCCAAATATTCCGTAACAATGCAGCGAACCCCCACTTCCCCTAGACCATAATACAAAATCTTAATGGCTTCAGTGGCCTCCCATACCACTCTGACGAAGCAGGAAACACAATCAGGATGGGAATAGACAGCGCACCTGAGTGACGTCCACCGCGATGTTCACCGCTTCGACATCATCCGCGTACTCCTCTGGGATCTCGATGGCGGCGGGCGCCGCGACCTTAGGTGAGGAGGCCGTGGGAAGGGGTCGGTGGGCCGTTACAGCGCGGGGGCAGGTGAGGAACCGGGGCGCTCGTGGGACACTAGCGTAGGCCGGCGCGGATGGAATGGCCGGGAGGAGGAGGGAGCAGGCTGGCGGCGACGCCATCGCCATTGCCGCTGTCTGCGCGAGGGGTTTTACAGAGGGGAAAGAGAGGGAGCCGCCTCTGGATAAGGGGAATGGGGAACGTGCCGTCGGGTTCTGGCGTTTTTTAGCCCCATTTCAACCAGTGCTGCACTGCCGCTCGAAATTTCTTTAAACAAAATGCTACTCCCTTCTTTCGGAAATAACTGGCCCGGTTTTATTTACTTCAAAGTAGAAACACGTCAGTTATTTCCGAAGTAGAGGAGTAAAACACGTATGTTTTTCTTTATTCAGAAAACAATGATTACCCCGGCCTCTATATCATTTTGGGGCGTGTTTGGTTCACATCTCTGTTTTTTAGCATTTTACATACTTGTCCCAGTTGAGCCTAGTTGGGCAAATGCATGCTAAAAACCAACATATGCATGTAGTTTGGTTGCCTACATTAGGTTTTCTGCATGAGGGAATCAACTAGTCAGCACGTTATTTGGTTGCCTGCACCGTTGTCGGTAAACAAGCAACACGTTTAGGGCTGCAACTCGCGAGCTAAACGAGTAGCTCGTGACTCGGCTCGAATTGACTTGAATTCGAAGAATAACGAGTTGAGCCGAGCTTTAGTTTAAGATCGTTTATAGAGCGAGTTAAACGAGTCAATCTTACGAGTACTCGTGTAACTCGTTAGGATCGGTACAAAAGATCGGCCACTCCCAATCCAAAAAGAGACCAGCCACTCAGCACCCCGCATCCCAGGCACACAACACATGGCCCTACCATTGAAGGCCCAGCCACCCAAGAGACTCCTGCGTTACAAGGAAATTACAATTGTTTGGCGATGTATATGTTTAATATATACATAATCATTTTTATCATATTTGAGGTTTTATGTTCATATCTTTAACAAGCTTAACAAGCTAAATGAGGCAGCTCGTGAGTTATACGAGTCGAGCCAATCTTGGATTTGAGCTCCTTATAGTAACGAGCCGAGTCGAGCTAGCTCGTTAACTAAACGAGCTCTAGCGAGTCGAGCCGAGCTGGCTCGACTCGGCTCGAATTTCAGCCCTAAACACGCTGTTTGGTTGCAAACGCCTAAAGATGTGATCACCACTTCTCATTAGTGGTGATCTTACCACACACTTAACATTGTTTTGTCCTAGCTAGGAAACAAATGGCAGTTTATCCTAGCTACTAGCAAATGACAGTACAGTACAAGTTATTAAGAGCCAACATGGTTGAATAAGGATAATTCAATGATACTAACTAGGTGATTCCTCTTCCTTGCTTCTGTTGCTCCCTCTATCTTCTTCCTCTTGTTCTTCTGCTTTAGATCCTTGTCTGACCTCTGTTATCCCACATTGCCTGAGGCCACTTCATCCTTTTGTTCTTCCATGCTTCTTTTCGAACGCCTCCACACCATGGTCGGAGCTAATCACCTCATCAGGAGTCACATCTTCCTCCTCCGGCACAAATTCATCAACTCCCCATTGCAAGATTCAATTCTGAATGATGCAACATGCAAGAACAAGCTTCACCTGGGTAGGGTAAGGGTGAAATGGCTTCTAATCCAGGATTTTAAACCTGTTCTTCAGAGCTCCAAAGCCCCTCTCAACAGTGATTCTAAGGCTGGGGTGTCTGAGATTAAACATTTTCTGAGGAGTCCTAGAATAGTTCCTACCAGCAAGCTCGTTCAGATGGTACCTGGTTTTCCCGAAGGATGGAAGAACACTTGGCCGACATGCATAGACAACATCTCCAAGGTAGAACTTGCCATCAGGGATGTTGATGCCACCAGGACGACTCATGTTGTCACTGAGAATGTTAGCATCATGTGCTGATCCTTCCCAGCCAACTAGCACATATGTGAACTTCAGATCGAAGTCAACAGCAGCTAGCACATTCTGGCTTGTGTGGTGCTTCCTCCCTCTATATGCTGCAACTTGTGAGCTCGGTACTCTGGTAGTGACATGAGTACCATCTATTGCTCCAATGCAATCCTGGAATGGCATTACAATATGTTGTTAGTCTACTACATAACAACATATCAAGGCATGAACTACAAGAACATATAAAGTGCTCACCTTGAAGTATGGATACTGTTGGGGAACGCAGTAATTTCAAAATTCTCCTATGCACACACAAGATCATGGTGGTGCATAGCAACGAGAGGGGAGAGTGTTGTCTACGTACCCTCGTAGACCGTAAGCGGAAGCGTTATGACAACGCGGTTGATGTAGTCGTACGTCTTCACGATCGACCGATCCTAGTACCCAAAGTACGGAACCTCCGCGATCTGCGCACGTTCGGCTCGGTGACGTCCCACGAACTCACGATCCAGTAGAGTGTTGAGGGAGAGCTTCTTCAGCACGGCGGCGTGATGACGGTGATGATGATTCTACCGGAACAGGGCTTCGCCTAAGCACCACTACGATATGACCGAGGTGGATTATGGTGGAGGGGGCACCGCACACGGCTAAGAGATCAATGATAAACTTGTGTGTCTATGGGGTGCCCCCTCCCCCATATATAAAGGAGTGGAGGAGGGGAGAGGGCCGACCTCCTAAGCGCGCCCAAGGGGGGATTCCCCTTTCCCTAGTTGGAGTAGGAGAGGGAAGGAATGGGGAGACGGAGAGGAGGAAAGGGGGGCCGGCCCCCTCCCAATTTGGATTCGGCTTGGGGGGCGCGCCTCCACCTTGGGCGCCTCCTCCTCCTTTCCACTATGGCCCATTAAGACCCATTGACTCCCCGAGGAGTATCGGTAACCCCACGGTACTCCGGTATATGCCCGAACTCTCTCGAAACCTTTCTGATGTCCAAACATAGTCATCCAATATATCGATCTTTATGTCTCAGCCATTTCGAGACTCCTCGTCATGTCCGTGATCACATTCGGGACTCCGAACTACCTTAGGTACATCAAAACACATAAACGCATAATACCGATCGTCACTGAACGTTAAGCGTGCGGACCCTACGGGTTCGAGAACTATGTAGACATGACCAAGACACGTCTCCGATCAATAACCAATAATGGAACCTGGATGTTCATATTGGCTCCCACATATTCTACGAAGATCTTTATCGGTCAAACTGCATAACAACATACATTGTTCCCTTTATCATCGGTATGTTACTTGCCCGAGATTTGATCGTCGGTATCTCAATACCTAGTTCAATCTTGTTACCGGCAAGTCTCTTTACTCGTTCCATAATGCATCATCCCGTAACCAACTCATTAGTTACATTGCTTGCAAGGCTTATAGTGATGTGCATTACCGAGAGGGCCCAGAGATACCTCTCTGATACTCGGAGTGACAAATCCTAATCTCGATCTATGCCAACTCAACAAACACCATCGGAGACACCCGTAGAGCATCTTTATAGTCACCCAGTTATGTTGTGACGTTTGATAGCACACTAAGTGTTCCTCCGATATTCGGGAGTTGCATGATCTCATAGTCATAGGAACATGTATAAGTTATGGAGAAAGCAATAGCAACAAACTAAACGATCATCGTGCTAAGCTAACGGATGGGTCAAGTCAATCACATCATTCTCTAATGATGTGATCCCGTTAATCAAGTGACAACTCATGTCTATGGTTAGGAAACATAACCATCATTGATTCAACGAGCTAGTCAAGTAGAGGCATACTAGTGATACTCTGTTTGTCTATGTATTCACACATGTACTAAGTTTCTGGTTAATACAATTCTAGCATGAATAATAAACATTAATCATGATATAAGGAAATATAAATAACAACTTTATTATTGCCTCTAGGGCATATTTTCTTCAGTCTCCCACTTGCACTAGAGTCATCAGAATGGAGTTTCTTCATGCGCTTTACACCAATATGACCCAAACGGCAGTGCCACAAATAAGTTGCACTATCATTATCAACTCTGCATCTTTTGGCTTCAATATTATGAACATGTGTATCACTACTACCAAGATTTAGTAAAAATAGACCACTCATCAAGGGTGCATGACCATAAGATATTACTCATATAAATAGAACAACCATTATTCTCTGATTTAAATGAATAACCGTCTCGCATCAAACAAGATCCAGATATAATGTTCATGCTCAACGATGGCACCAAATAACAATTATTTAGGTCTAAAACTAATCTCGAATGTAGATGTAGAGGTAGCGTGTCGACGGTGATCACATCGACTTTGGAGCCATTTCCCACGCGCATCGTCACCTCTTCCTTAGCCAATCTTCACATAATCCGTAGCCCCAGTTTCGAGTGGTAAATGTTAGCAACTGAATCAGTATCAAATACCCAGGCACTACTGCGAGCATTAGTAAGGTACACATCAATAACATGTATATCAAATATACCTTTCACTTTGCCATCCTTCTTCTCCGCCAAATACTTGGGGCAGTTCCGCTTCCAGTGACCAGTCCCTTTGCAGTAGAAGTACTCAGTCTCAGGCTTAGGTCCTGACTTGGGTTTCTTTACTTGAGCAGCAACTGGCTTGATATTCTTCTTGAAGTTCCCTTTCTTCCCTTTACCCTTTTTCTTGAAACTAGTGGTCTTGTTGACCATCAACACTTGATGCTCCTTCTTAATTTCTACCTCCGCAACCTTTAGCATTGTGAAGAGCTCAGGCATCGTCTTATCCATCCCTTGCATATTATAATTCATCATGAAGCTCTTGTATCTTGGTGGTAGTGATTGAAGAACTCTGTCAATGACACTATCATCAGGAAGATTAACTCCCAACTGAGTCAAGTGGTTATGGTACCCAGACAGTCTGAGTATATGTTCACTGACAGAACTATTCTCCTCCATCTTGCAGCTGTAGAACTTATTGGAGACTTCATATCTCTCAACCCGGGCATTTGCTTGAAATATTAACTTCAACTCCTGGAACATTTCATGTGCTCCATAACGTTCAAAACGTCGTTGAAGTCCCGGTTCTAAGCCTTAAAGCATGGCACACTGAACTATCGAGTAGTCATCAGCTTTGCTCTGCCAGGTGTTCACAACATCTGGCGTTGCTCCTGCAGTGGGTTTGTCACCTAGCGGTGCTTCCAAGATGTAATTCTTCTGTGCAGCAATGAGGATAATCCTCAAGTTACGGACCCAGTCTGTGTAGTTGCTACCATCATATTTCAAAATAGCTTTCTCTAGGAACGCATTAAAATTCAACGGAACAACAGCACGGGCCATCTATCTACAACAACATAGACATGCAAAATACTATCAGGTACTAAGTTCATAATAAATTAAAGTTCAGTTAATCAAATTACTTAAGAACTCCCACTTAGATAGGCATCTCTATAATTATCTAAGTGATCACGTGATCCATATCAACTAAACCATGTCCGACCATCACGTGAGATGGAGTAGTTTTCAATGGTGAACATCACTATGTTGATCATATCTACTATATGATTCACGCTTGACCTTTCGGTCTCAGTGTTCCGAGGCCATATCTGCATATGCTAGGCTCGTCAAGTTTAACCCGAGTATTCTGCGTGTGCAAAACTGGCTTGCACCCGTTGTATGTGAACGTAGAGCTTATCACAACACGTGGTGTCTCGGCACGACAAACTGTAGCAACGGTGCATACTCGGGGAGAACACTTATACCATGAAATTTAGTGAGAGGTCATCTTATAATGCTACCGCCGAACTAAGCAAAATAAGATGCATAAAGGATAAACATCACATGCAATCAATATAAGTGATATGATATGGCCATCATCATCTTGTGCCTTTGATCTCCATCTCCAAAGCACTGTCATGATCACCATCATCACCGGCTTGACACCTTGATCTCCATCGAAGCATCATTGTCGTCTCACCAACTATTGCTTCTACGACTATCGCTATCGCTTAATGATAAAGTAAATCAATTACATGGTGATTGCATTTCATACAATAAAGCGACAACCATATGGCTCCTGTCAGTTGCCGATAACCGTGTTACAAAACATGATCATCTCATACAATAAAATTTAGCATCATGTATTGACCATATCATATCACAACATGCCCTGCAAAAACAAGTTAGACGTCCTCTACTTTGTTGTTGCAAGTTTTACGTGGCTGCTACAGGCTGAGCAAGAACCGTTCTTACCTACGCATCAAAAACCACAACGCGGTATAGTGATTGCTTTTTGATCTTCAGAAAGAACCCTGTTCATTGAATCCGATTCAACTAAAGTTGGAGAAACTGACACCCACCAGCCACCTGTGTGCGAAGCACGTCGGTAGAACCAGTCTCGCGTAAGCATACGCGTAATGTCGGTCTGGGCCGCTTCATCCAACAATACCGTCGAATCAAGAAACAACTAGTGATGGCAAGAAATATGTATATACCCACGTCCACAACTCCTTTGTGTTCTACTCGTGCATATTACATCTACGCATAAACCTGTCTCGGATGCCACTGTTGGGGAACACAGTAATTTCAAATTTTTTCTACGCACACACAATATCATGGTGATGCATAGCAACGAGAGGGGAGAGTGTTGTCTACGTACCCTCGTAGACCGTAAGCAGAAGCGTTATGACAACGCGGTTGATGTAGTCATACGTCTTCACGATCGACCGATCCTAGTACCGAAAGTGCGACACCTCCGCGATCTGCACAAGTTCGGCTCGGTGACGTCCCACGAACTCACGGTCCAGCAGAGTGTCAAGGGAGAGCTTCGCCAGCACGACGGCGTGATGATGGTGATGATGATGCTACCGGAACAGGGCTTCGCCTAAGCACCGCTACGATATGACCGAGGTGGATTATGGTGGAGGGGGGCACCGCACACGGCTAAGAGATCAATGATCAACTTGTGTGTCTATGGGGTGCCCCCTTCCCCGTATATAAAGGAGTGGAGGAGGGGGAGAGGGCCGGCCTCCTAGGCGCGCCCAAGGGGGGAGTCCTACTCCCGATGGGAGTAGGATTCCCCCTTCCCTAGTTGGAGTAGGATAGGGAAGGAAGGGGGAGAAGGAGAGAAGGAAAGGGCGGCTGCCGGCCCCTCCCAATTCTGATTGGGATTGGGGGGGGGGCGCCCCCACCTTGGTCACCTCCTCCTCCTTTCCACTATGGCCCATTAAGGCCCATTGACTCCCCGGGGGGTTCCGGTAACCCCCCGGTACTCCGGTATATGCCCGAACTCTCTCGAAACCTTTCCGATGTCCAAACATAGTCATCCAATATATCGATCTTTATGTCTTGACCATTTCGAGACTCCTCGTCATGTCCGTGATCACATTCGGGACTCCGAACTACCTTAGGTACATCAAAACACATAAACTCATAATATCGATTGTCACCGAACGTTAAGCGTGCGGACCCTACGGGTTCGAGAACTATGTAGACATGACCGAGACACGTCTCTGGTCAATAACCAATAGCGGAACCTGGATGTTCATATTGGCTCCCACATATTCTACGAAGATCTTTATCTGTCAAACCGCATAACAACATACGTTGTTCCCTTTGTCATCGGTATGTTACTTGCCCTAGATTTGATCGTCGGTATCTCAATACCTAGTTCAATCTCGTTACCGGCAAGTCTCTTTACTTGTTCTGTAATGCATCATCTCGTAACCAACTCATTAATTACATTGCTTGCAAGGCTTATAGTGATGTGCATTACCGAGAGGGCCCAGAGATACCTCTCCGATACTCGGAGTGACAAATCCTAATCTCGATCTATGCCAACTCAACAAACACCATCAGAGACACCTGTAGAGCATATTTATAGTCACCCAGTTATGTTGTGACGTTTGATAGCACACTAAGTGTTCCTCCGGTATTCGGGAGTTGCATGATCTCATAGTCATAGGAACATGTATAAGTTATGGAGAAAGCAATAGCAACAAACTAAACGATCATCGTGCTAAGCTAACGGATGGGTCAAGTCAATCACATCATTTTCTAATGATGTTATCCCGTTAATCAAGTGACAACTCATGTCTATGGTTAGGAAACATAACCATCATTGATTCAACGAGCTAGTCAAGTAGAGGCATACTAGTGACACTTTGTTTGTCTATGTATTCACACATGTACTAAGTTTTCGGTTAATAAAATTCTAGCATGAATAATAAACATTTATCATGATATAAGGAAATATAAATAACAACTTCGTTATTGCCTCTAGGGCATATTTCCTTCAGATACCATCTTGGGCTAGTGCGAATCTTTGTAGGAGTCCAGTCAGTTGGTGACCTGATCATCTCTCCTATGAGCTCCCCAATAGCATACTGCACTTGCTTGAACCTCTGGTTATGACCAACAACACGGAGGAACATGGCCACTTGCTCTTTCATAGTGGTGTGGATGCTATCTTCTAGCAGCCCCTGCTCCTAAATGTCTGCTTAAGCCTGGCAAAAGGTGCTCTTTTCATTCGAAGCATCCATAGAGCCTCTTGATACCTCCCAACGTACCTATAATTTATGAAGTATTCATGCCATGTTTACAACAATTTTATATGGTTTTGGTATGATCTTATTAGAACTAACCCGGACTGATGTTGTTTTCAGCAAAACTACCGTGGTGTCGTTTTTTATGCAGAAATAAAAGTTCTCGGAATGGGCTTAAATTTTACGGTGATTTTTATGGACCAAAAGAGACCCCCGAGGCATCGGAGTTGGGCCAGAAGAGTCCTGAGGCGACGGCAAGGTAGGGGGCGCGCCCTACCCTCCCCCCGGAGGGTGCTCCTGTCTTGCCGATGCCTCGTGGACCCCCTTGACGTGAGACCGATGCCAAAAATTCCTATAAATACCAAAACCACCAGAAAGAAACCTAGATCGGAAGTTTCGCCACCGCAAGCCTCTATAGCCACGAAAAATCAATCTAGGCCCTCTCTGGCACCCTGCTGGAGGGGGCCATCATCACAGGAGGCCATGGAGGAGGAAGCCGGAAGGGGCCATCATCACCATGGAGGCCAAGAACCAGAGGGAGAACTTCTCTCCATCCAAGGGGAGGCCATGGAGGAGGAAGCACAAGGGGGAGACTCTCTCCCCTCTCTCTCGGTGGCGCCGGAGTGCCGTCGGGGGAACCATCGCCGCGGTGATCATATTCCTCATCTCTTTTAAGCGGTCCACTCTCCCGCACCCCACTGTAATCCCCTACTTGAACATGGTGCTTTATGCTGATACGTCTCCAACGTACCTATAATTTTTGATTGTTCCATGCTATTATATTACATGTTTTCGATGTTTTATATGCATTAATATGCTATTTTATATTATTTTTGGGACTAACCTATTAACCTAGAGCCCAGTGCCAGTTTATGTTTTTTCCTTGTTTTAGAGTTTCGCAGAAAAGGAATACCAAACGGAGTCCAAACGGAATAAAACTTTCGTGATGATTTTTCTTGGACTAGAATACATCCAGAGGACTTGGAGTGCAAGTCAGAGAAGCCACGAGGTGGCCACAAGGACGGAAGGCGTGCCCAGGGGGTAGGGCATGCCCCCACCCTTGTGGGCCCCTCATGACTCCACCGACTTATTTCTTCCGTCTATATATTCCCATATATCCCAAAAACAACCAGGGGAGCCACGAAAACACTTCTCCACCGCCGCAACCTTCTGTACCCGTGAGATCCCATCTAGGGGCCTTTTCCAGCGTCCTGCCAGAGGGGAATTCGATCATGGATGGCTTCTATATCAACACCATTGCCCTTCCGATGAAGCGTGAGTAGTTTACCACAGACCTACGGGTCCATAGCTAGTAGCTAGATGGCTTCTTCTCTCTCTTTCATTCTCAATACCATGTTCTCCTCGATGTTCTTGGAGATCTATTCGATGTAATACTTTTTTGCGGTGTGTTTGCCGAGATCCGATGAATTGTGGATTCATGATCAGCTTATCTACGAATATTATTTGAATCTCCTCTGAATTCTTATATGCATGATTTGATACCTTTGCAAGTCTCTTTGAACTATCGATTTGGTTTGGCCGACTAGGTTGGTTTTTCTTGCAATGGGATAAGTGCTTAGCTTTGGGTTTAATCTTGCGGTGTCCTTTCCCAGTGATAGTAGGAGCAACAAGGCACGTACTGTATTGTTGCCATCGAGGATAAAAATTTGGGGTTTACATCATATTGCTTGAGTTTATTCCTCTACATCATGTCATCTTACTTAATGCATTACTCTGTTCTTCATGAACTTAATACTCTAGATGCATACAGGAGTCAGTCGATGTGTCAAGTAATAGCAGTAGATGCAGGCAGGAGTCGGTCTACTTGACACAGACGTGATGAATATATTCATGATCATTGCCTTAGATATCGTCATAACTTCGTGCTTTTCTATCAATTGCTCAGCAGTAATTTGTTCACCCACCATAATATTTCATATCTTGAGAGAAGCCTCTAGTGAAACCTATGACCCCCGGGTCTATTTTCCATCATATAATCTTCTACTTTCCATCATATTAGTTTCCGATTTACTTTCTTTGCAATCTTTTACTTTCCGATCTATAAACCAAAAATACCAAAAATATTTACTTCACCGATTATATATATCTCTATCAGATCTCACTTTTGCAAGTAACCGCGAAGGGATTGATAACCCCTTTATTGCGTTGGGTGCAAGTTGTTGATTGTTTGTGCAGGTATTCGGTGACTTGTTCGTTGTCTCCTACTGGATTGATACCTTGGTTCTCAAAACTGAGGGAAATACTTACTCTACTTTGTTGCATCACCCTTTCCTCTTCAAGGGAAAAACCAACGCAAGCTCAAGAAGTAGCATATGCCACATATTATGATCCAGTGATGTGTTGCCATCCTATAATGTTTTGAGTAGATTTCTATTGTTTTTGTGTTGATTGATGATCTCGAATGGTTTGAGTTGTATGTATTATTTTGGTGCTGTCTTATGGTGCCTTCTGTGCCGCGCACACGTGAAGGATTCCCGCTGTAGGGTGTTGCAATATGCTCATGATTCGCTTATAGTGGTTTGCTAGAGTGATAGATTCTTAAACTCGAGTAAGGGGGTTGTTGCGTATGGGATAAATGGGACTTGATACTTTAACGCTATGGTTGGGTTTTACCTTAATAATCTTTAGTAGTTGCGGATGCTTGCTAGAGTTCCAATCATAAGTATATATGATCCAAGTAGAGAAAGTATGTTAGCTTATGCCTCTCCCTCATATGAAATTGCAATAATGATTACCGATCTTGTTAACAATTGCCTAGGACAATTCTGCACACCCCTCCATCATTATTCCACACTCACTATTTATAATATATAGTAATATATTCTAACTCTATGTTAATAGCACCTATTTTTATATTTTAGTTCTCCGATATCATGCAAAGCTATCCTCTTCATACCCACAACGTAGTTTTATTTCTCGTTTCTAGATGGAAGCAAATGTTCGATGTACGTAGAGTCGTATCAGTTGCAGATAGGACTTGAGAGAATATTGATCTTACCTTTAGCTCCTTGTGGGTTTAACACTCCATACTTATCACTTCCACCTTTGGAAATTGCTATGATGATTTCTTGCACTTGGAGATTATCAAGCTCTTTTCTGGCGCCGTTGCCGGGGAGCAATAGCGTGGGGTTGATATTCTCGTGTGTGCTTGTTTGCTTTCTTCACTAAGTAGATTTTGTTTTCTCTTTTGTTTTTGTTTTCTTTAGTTGTGGGTGAAACAAACAATTTTTTTTTTAAAATACAAAATACAAAAAATTACTTGCCTCTTATGCCTAAAAACTTTTTCAAAAAGAGAAGTGATTGGAAGGTTATGCATTGGAGAAGTGAGGGTCGACCTTGAACACTTGTGTTCATGCTCATGAAAACAATGTAGAATTTTTCATGGAAGTTTCTCAAAAATAATTATCCCCTTGTATATATCCATTGTATTATAAAAATAATGTGCCAAGATTTGGCTTTAGAATGTTTAAATTGCTTGTTTGGTGTGTGCAACAGAAAAAACAGAAACTTTTGTTGTAGTAATCGAATTTACATTTTTACTGGAGCATGATAAAATCTTGAAATTTTACACAGTACTTCTCTGCAAATTGTTTAGTTTGTCCTAATTTTTTATAATTTTTTGAGTTACAGAAGTATACTAAGTTTCCAGATTGTTACAGACTATCTTGTTTTTGACAAATTCTGTTTTCTATATGTTGTTCACTTATTTTGATGATTCTACGGGTTGTATCGGGGGGATATGAATCATGATGAAATTGGAATACAGTAGATATAATGCTAATATGAAAATGGAATGAGTTTACAACAGTACCTAAAGGTAGTGATTTGCTTTATTATACTAACGGATCTCACAAGCACTAGACCACGATCCACTATAGCTCACGGACCGTACGTTGGTAAAACTTTTCCTAATCCATAGAATAGTGCATCGGTAAAACTATTGACACTATGTATGTTAGCAAGAGTACGAATCATAAATGGACTATGTGTCAGCTAAGCTATTGACGCACGGTGTGTTGATAAAAGTACACACCGAGACAGCTTGTGTGTCAGTAAGCCTATAAATCGGTTACATGCAGTATGTTGGTAAATGTTTGGGAAGCAACTAGTTGACGAGCGCTCCTTCGGGAGCCTCGCAACGATCAACGCCACTTGGCGCGCTCTCAGCCATTCGCCACATGTCGCGCTCTGGACATTTCCTTCGGATTTTGTTTTTTATTTCTTCACACGCGTTTTCGGCCTTTTAAACGGTTTTTTCCCGGGTTTTTTCGACGTTTTGGTTTTCCCCCGGTCTTTCTTAGCTTTTCGATCAAAAAAAATTCAGAATTTTTTTTGCGCGAAAATACTTGTTTTTTTTCCATTTCGCAAAAGTCACGGTTTTTCTTCCACGAGAGGCACGGTTGTGCTTTATCAAGAGTCACGGCCGTGCCTTTCGGAAACGAAAAAAAACACGTTTTCTATTTTTTTCTTTTGCGAGAGTCACGTTTTTTCTTCCACGAGAGTCACGGTTGTGCTTTTGCGGGAGTCACGGCCGTGCCTCTCGGAAAGGGAAAAACAAAACGCGTTTTCTGTTTTTTTTTCTTTCGTGAGAGTCACGGTTTTGCTTCCGCGAGAGGCATGGTTGTGCTTACGCGAAAGTCACGGCCGTGCCTCTCGGAAAGGAAAAAAACACGCGTTTTCTGCTTTTTTTCACGAGAGTCACGGTTTTGCTTCCGCGAGAGGCACGATTGTGCTTTCGCGAGAGTCATGGTCGTGCCTCTCGAAAACGAAAAAAAACGCGTTTTCTGTTTTTTTCCTTCCACAAGAGTCACGGTTTTGCTTTCACGAGAGGCACGGTTGTGATTTCGCGAGAGGCACGGACGTGCCTCTTTCAGAAAGGGAAAAAACCGTGCTCCCGGTTCGGTTTTTTCGCCCAGTTTTTTTCGTCTGGTTTTTTCGTGAAAAAAAAGTTTGTCAAAATCTATCAACATGGGATCTAGTTTTGAAGATCTCGACGCGAGGAATTCAATGGTGAAAACGGTTCAAGATTTGGACGCACGGTTTAAGAGATAAAACGTTTTGAATAAACGGATCTACGAAAAAGGGGAAAACTCCCAGGTTGCGACAAGTGGCACGCTGCATGTGCGCCACTTGTCGTGATCTGGGAAAGTGAAGTGTTCTTTGCAACGAGTACTCCTTAATTAGTGATTTCGAAATGTTTGGGACAAATAGTCTGAGGCCAGTGAAAACGTTCGCGCCAAACTGAAAAAGAGGCGGGCTTTTTTGAGCGAAAAAATTGGATCTTGATAAAAGAAGCCACGCGGCCCCCTTTTCGCATCCCTAAATCAGAAATTCCCCACTCCTCACCCGTCTGCGCCGCCCGCATATTCTCACCCTGCCGCTGCCATCACTATCTCGCCTCTCGCCGGCACCGCGCTACCGCCGCCACTGCCCACTGCCGCCACCCTCTCGCTGGCACCGCCTATAGCACCTCATCGTCTCACCCCCTGCAACATCGTCCTCTCCTCACCCGTGTGTCGCCTGCATCTACTCACCCAAACTCCGTCACCACCTCGTCACCAGGACCGCCCACCGCCGCCCCACCACCTGCCTCTCCCCTCTACAGCAATTCATCCCTCACCCCCATGGGGGAACCTTCTCGCCTTGTCCCTTTGCTAGGTTTTGGTGGCGCATGTGAGAGGAAAACGACGCGCGTGTAGACCGAGTGAAGTTCAAGCTCGGTAGGTAATCCCCCACCCCTCCACCCCTCTCGGACAGGCGGGGGGTGACCGGTGGTGGATGCCCTCGGTCCCTGCCTCTGTCCTCTCTCTCCCCCCTTTTCCTAATTTGTTTCCTTTGACTGCAGTGTGATGAGGCAGATTCTAGTTCAAGTCGGCGACTAGGACGAACAACAGAGCAACGACCAACAGTTCTCTCCCGATTCTATGTATAACCAGCAAGTTTCAGTCATATGTTTGAGCATTATATAGGTTATGCACTCTAGTTTGTGATTATGTCATTGTGGTTTGTGGTAATCAAAATTAAATTGTATGATTTGTTGGTCAGCAAATACATTCTTGATTTATCCATGTTATTACATACTTTTTATTGCAAATACTAATTAGGTATTTCTGGCTGTGTATGTATGGCATGGTTAGCTACTGTTTGATACCAAGTTGGGGGTCGCAAGCCACCAGCTCACCCAACACTGCCATCAGCCTCACCCCAAGCTCTGGCCCGACTGTAGCTTCGACCCTATTCTCCACCAAGCAAAGCCGCCTTCCCCATCTTCCACCCTGCAGATCAGGAACTTGACTCCTTGTTCTCAGCAGCGCAGTGAGGAGGTAAATATTCAGAGCCACTCTCGGTGATTCGTGTGCTTTTCATTGTGATTGTTGTGCAGAGACAAAATACAATTTTAGATCGTGTTGTTTTTATCTGTTTATGTTAAGCAAAGTTGAAGTTTTTATTGATATATAATAGGATTCAAGAATGGATAGAGGATGGATGGGCTTGACTAGGTACAACAACCTATCATGATAATTAATGTCTTATGTTTCTGTAAATATATAATGATCAGTTTAAATGACTAGTAATGGTACATGTAGGACAACATCACTGTATGAAAACAGAGTCATTGGATTTCTAGAGTTTGCATTTGCCCATTCATCAAAAGGGAAAAGATCTTATGCCCTAGCAAGAGATGTAAGGGGTACTGTTTATGATTGATACGTCTCCGTCGTATCTATAATTTTTGATTGTTCCATGCCAATATTCTACAACTTTCATATACTTTTGGTAACTTTTTATACTATTTTTGGGACTAACATATTGATCCAGTGCCCAGTGCCAGTTCCTATTTGTTGTATGTTTTTTGTTTCGCAGAAAATCCATATCAAACGGAGTCCAAACCGAATAAAAACGGACGAAGAATATTTGTGATATATGGGAAGAAAATCAACGCGAGACGGTGCACGAGGGGGGCACGAGGCAGGGGGCGCGCCCCTGACCCTCGTGGGCCCCCCGTAAGGCGGTTACTGCTCTTCTTTGGTCGCAAGAAAGCTAATTTTCGGAGAAAAAAATCGGGGCGAAGGTTTCAATCCAATCGATGTTACGGATCTCCTGATATATAAGAAATGGTGAAAGGGCAGAATCCTAGAATGCAAAAACAAAGAGAGACAGAGAGACAAATCCAATCTCGGAGGGGCTCTCGCCCGTCCCATGCCATGGAGGCCATGGACCATATGGGAAACCCTTCTCCCATCCATGGAGAAGGTCAAGGAAGAAGAAGAAGGGGGGCTCTCTCCCCCTCTCTTCCGGTGGCGTCGGAACGCCGCTAGGGCCATCATCATCACCGCAATCTACACCAACACCTCCGCCATCTTCACCAACATCTCCATCACCTTCCCCCCTCTATCTACAGCGGTTCACTCTCCTGCAACCCACGGTACCATCTACTTGAACATGGTGCTTTATGCTTCATATTATTATCCAATGATGTGTTGTCATCCTATGATGTCTGAGTAGATTTTCGTTATCCTATCGGTGGTTGATGAATTGCTATGATTGATTTAATTTGCTTGTGGTTATGTTGTTGTCCTTTGGTGCCCATCATATGAGCGTGCACGTAGATCACACCATAGGGTTAGTTGTATGTTGATAGGACTATGTATTGGAGGGCAAGAGTGACAGAAAGTTCAACCTAGCATAGAAATTGATGCATACGGAATTGAAGGGGGACCAATATATCTTAATGCTATGGTTGGGTTTTACCTTAATGAATGTTAGTAGTTGCGGATGCTTGCTAATAGTTCCAATCATAAGTGCATAGAATTCCAAGTCAGGGATGACATGCTAGCAATGGCCTCTTTCCACATAAAACTTGCTATCGGTCTAGTAAAGTAGTCAATTGCTTAGGGACAATTTCGCAACTCCTACCACTACTTTTCCACACTCGCTATACTAACTTTATTGCTTCTTTACCTAAACAACCCCTACTTTTTATTTACGTGCACTTTATATTCTTGCAAACCTATCCAAAAACACCTACAAAGTACTTCTAGTTTCATACTTGATTTAGGTAAAGCGAACGTCAAACGTGCATAGAGTTGTATCGGTGGTCGATAGAACTTGAGGGAATATTTGTTCTACCTTTAGCTCATTGTTGGGTTCGACACTCTTACTTATCGAAAGATGCTACAATTAATCCCCTATACTTGTGGGTTATCAATGAACACCTCATATGTGAAGGATTTAAACATGGATACAAGTTGTGGATATTTCATGGGGAGTTATCATCCAGTTTTGCACGTCATACACATGAAGGATCATGTGAAGGGAAACAAGAAGAAGTTCATGATGAATTGCCTGAAATGCTTAGACATATAGGTTGCGGGTTTGGCGTCAGTGAGATGGGGGGTTTGGATGGTGATTTAAGGGATGATGTTGAAAGGGTTAATAATGATGCGTCCGTGGAGAACTTTTACAAGTTAATAGATGATGCTAGTCAAGATTTGTATACTGGGTGCCAATCTTTCTCAAAATTGAATTTCTTAGTTCGATTGCTCCACACTAAATTCCTCGAAGGATGGACTGACAAAAGCTTTGATATGTTACTAGACTTGCTTAGAGAGGCTTACCCTGATTCTAATATCCCAAAGAACTTCCATGAAGAAAAGAAACTAGTTAAATGTCTTGGTCTGGGATACATAACCATACATGCTTGTGAAAATGATTGCATACTATTTTGGAAAGACCACATAGACAAACAAATTTGCTCTGTATGTAATACTTCTAGGTGGAAAATGGAAAGGAGTAGTCTTGATGGGAGACGTGTCAACCATGTTCCTAGGAAGGTACTTAGATATTTTCCAATAAAGGAACGTCTCCAAAGGTTGTTCCTCAACCTAGATAAGGCAGCTAATATGAGGTGGCATTGTGAAAGCGAACAAAAGATGGATTTCTTAGACATCTAGAAGATTCTCCTAATTGGAAGAACATTGGTGCTAAACATCCAAAAAATGGTGGTGATAGTCGCAATGTTATGTTAGCATTAACAATTGATGGTTTCAATCCTTTTAGGTCTTCGAATTGTAGCCATAGCACTTGGCATGTTGTTCTGATTCCATATAACCTCTCACCTTGGATGCTAATGAAACAATCCAATTTCATCTCGTCCTCTTTCATTTCTGGGCCAAAATCTCCTGGTAATGATATTGATGTTTACCTAGAGCCATTGCTTGATGATCTAGAATTCTCATATCACAAAGGCATTTGGACCTATGATGCTTCCAAGCGTGAGTTATTCCAAATGCGAGCTGCACTATTATGCACCATCATCGACTTCCCATGATTAGGATATGTTCATGGATGTCCTACATCAGGAGACGTTGCTTGCCCTGAGTGCCATTCAGAAGCTGATTTTCTTAGGCCGAAGAATGGTACAAAAACTTGTTATATGGGACATCGTAGGTTCTTAGATGAAAACCATAGCTTTAGGACAGATAAAAAGCGGTTTGAAGCTCAGGGCAGCACCTTCTCCATGTTCTATAGAGGACATTATCAAAGAAACAGAGAATCTTAATGTTGTTTTCAGCAAGGATCCAAGTGGGAAGAAGTGTGCAAACAAGCGCAAGAAAGGAGATCCACCAATTCTATGGAAAGAAATCTATTTTCTTTAGGCTCCCTTACTAGAAGGATTTGCTTGTATGGCATAATTTTGATGTTATGCATATCGAGAAAATGTATGTGACAATATATTTAATACACTACTTGGAATTGATGGGAAAACCAAAGATAATTTGAATTCTCGGTATGATGTGAAGGAGCTGAATATAAGGAAAGATCTTCATCCTCTTGAAAAGAATGACAATCTTTATATTCCTCATGCCCCATACTACTTGACCTCTGAGCAGAAGAAGATGTTATGTGAATGGCTCAAAGGTGTTATGTTTCCAGATGGCTATGCATCAAATATAAGAAGTCGTGTAGATATTAATGCAAAGAAATTAATTGGGCTAAAAAGCAGTGATAATCACATCCTACTGTAGCAGTTGCTTCCACTAGCTATTCGGAGAATATTACCAGAAGAATTTTGTGTAGCACTTATCCGTGTGAGCAACTTCTTTAAGAGAATTTATTCTCCTATGGTGCGCATAAGTGATATGCAACATCTTGAGGAAGAAATAGCAGAGACACTATCCATTTTAGAGATAGTATTCCCACCGTCTTTTCTTACTTCCATGGTGCACTTGATGGTTCATCTTCCTAGCCAAGTTCGACTTGGTGGTACAGTGTTGTCTCACAATATGTACCCAGTGAAGAGGTACATTCCTTGAATAAACTCATCTAGATGACAAATGGCATTTAGTGTATGCATAACCTGACATACTCAATATGTATTCTGTAGGTTTTCTATGACATTGAAAAGATATGTTCGAACAAGAAGTCATCCTGAGGGGTCAGTAGCTGAGGGTTATATATTTGACGAGAGCCTTACGTTTTGCTCTCAGTATTTACATAGCTGTGAGACTCGTCATAACAGAAAAGCTAGAAATGATGATGGCAACGACGATAACAATCAGAACATGTTGTCGTACTTCTCTAAGAATATTGGTAGAGCTTTGGTTGGCAATTGTAATGTGACCTTAGAAAACCAGTCATGGCTTCAAGCTCACAACTATGTGTTATATAATTCTGAACACATGGAACCTTTCTTGAAGTAAGTAATCTATCTTGTTCCCTTGTAGGCTTGTAGGCTTGTTATAACCATGTAGTGACTGAAGTAACCTGCAGAAAGCACTGTGAATACCTTTCCTCACTTGGACACAAGTCTAATCAAGAAACCCGCCGTATACATCATGATACATTTCATGAGTGGTTCAAAAATCACGTAAGTAGATAAATAGTCCTTATCTGGTGTTGGCATCAACAAATACAATATAAATAGTTTTAACTAGTATTAACTTGTAATTACAGGTTGTTGCGTTACTTAGAAGTGGTGAACATGTTGAGGATGAAGTAATAGCTCTAGCTGAAGGCCCTTTAATGGTTGCCAAGAAGTATAGTAGTTATGCTATAAATGGATATATTTTCCACACAAACTATATGATGATGGTAGATCTGGCCAAAGCTCCGGAGTAGCTTTAGTTGCACAAAGCCTAAGTTATGATGGAACTTCTCAAACCTCTACAAATAAGGCATATTATGGCATTATTACTGAAATTTTGGAATTGAGCTATCACCGAAAAGGAAATATTATGCTTTTTAAATGTGCTTGGGCCGACAATAGGGTACAAGATCAATGGGTGAAAGTTCATTTCAGTGTAACTAGTGTGAACATGGCACACATGATCAACACCGGTGCAAAGCCCATGGATGATCCTTTCATTTTATCATCTCAAGCATGTCAAGTTTATTATGTTCCTGATCCAAATAATAAAGATTGGTTTGTTGTAAGGATATCACTGCCACGTGATCATTATGACATGGATGAAGTGAAAAATCAACATCTGGAGTTCTTACTGCATGAGCTAGTTATTCCTATAAATTTAAATGCAAATTTCAAGGTTCCTGGTGATGATATTCTGGTTAGAAAGGATATAGGTGAATCAAATGGGAAGGAGAAGTAAGTCTGATGTAACAATTCATTTGTTCAGTTTCTATATCTATTTGTTCTTTATTGTTATTCATATTGTTCCTGTTTATTATCTTGCATGCCAATAATATAACATATACATGTTCTGCATTTCAGGTGGAAAAAGGAAAAAATGTCAAAAAGAGGAAGAGACGCTCTTGAGGCCAAAGCCAAACAATATGAGCAGATTAGGGCTGATAGAATGAGAGAGATCGAACTCAAACAAAATGCTCTGGGTATAGAAACAAAGAAAAAAGCTCTAAATATAGAACACATTCTAGAAAATTGTGGGCTAAGGAAGGCCAAACCTAATCTAAAGCCTCGTAATAAAGTTCCTAAGGTGTGTTGAATCTTTGTTGTTTATTTTAATTCACTTGACTGTCCTGCATGCAATGATTAGTTTCTTTTATTTGTTGTAGACTGTACAAACTGATCTCATAATTGGACGTGAGAGTCTGCGACCTAGGGTAGCAAACACCCAGTCACACAATGATGAGAAAATTGCTAATCAGATTACAGAAAACAATGATCTGGAAGTGGTCACTGAAGGTACGCTTCTACCGCATGCAAAAATGCTTGATTAGTTTGTAGGTTTACATCTTATAGCATTGCAACATAGTTCTGTACCTGCTGTTACTTGTGCACTACTGAGAGGTCCCTTATTTCTAACATAGCTCTAAGCAGCATAGTTTTATACCAGTTTTTACTTGTGCGATTGATTATGAGGTTGTGTTGTATAGCTTGTTTCGATCTTTGTTTAGCTTAGAGACTAATATGTGTGTGTTTTTTTGTTATTTGTTGGCCTTGATACGTCTCCAACGTATCTATAATTTTTGATTGCTCCATGCTATATTATCTACTGTTTTTGGACATTATTGGGCTTTATTATACACTTTTATATTATTTTTGGGACTAATCTACTAATCGGAGGCCCAGCCCAGAATTGCTGTTTTTTCGCCTATTTTAGGGTTTCGAAGAAAAGGAATATCAAACGGAGTCCAAATGGAATGAAACCTTCGGGAACGTGATTTTCTCACCGAACATGATCCAGGAGACTTGGACCCTACGTCAAGCAACCAACAGGGAGGCCACGAGGTAGGAGGGCGCGCCTACCCCCCAGGCGCGCCCTCCACCCTCGTGGGCCCCCTGTCGCTCCACCGACGTATTTCTTCCTCCTATATATACCTACGTACCCCCAAACGATCAGATACGGAGCCAAAACCCTAATTCCACCGCCGTAACTTTCTGTATCCACGAGATCCCATCTTGGGGCGTGTTTCGGAGCTCCGCCGGAGGGGGAATCGATCACGGAGGGCTTCTACATCAACACCATAGCCTCTCTGATGAAGTGTGGGTAGTTTACCTCAGACCTACGGGTCCATAGTTATTAGCTAGATGGCTTCTTCTCTCTTTTTGGATCTCAATACAAAGTTCTCCCCCTCTCTTGTGGAGATCTATTCGATGTAATATTCTTTTGCGATGTGTTTGTTGAGACCGATGAATTGTGGGTTTATGATCAAGTTTATCTATGAACAATATTTGAATCTTCTCTGAATTCTTTTATGTATGATTGGTTATCTTTGCAAGTATCTTCGAATTATCAGTTTGGTTTGGCCTACTAGATTGATCTTTCTTGCAATGGGAGAAGTGTTTAGCTTTGGGTTCAATCTTGCAGTGTCCTTTCCCAGTGACAGTAGGGGCATCAAGGCACATATTGTAGTGTTGCCATAGAGGATAACAAGATGGGGTTTTGATCATATCGCATGAGTTTATCCCTCTACATCATGTCATCTTACTTAAAGCGTTACTCTGTTCTCTTGAACTTAATACTCTAGATGCATGTTGGATAGCGGTCGACGTGTGGAGTAATAGTAGTAGATGCAGGCAGGAGTCGGTCTACTTGTCTTGGACGTGATGCCTATATACATGATCATACCTAGATATTCTCATAACTATGCTCAATTCTGTCAATTGCTCAACAATAATTTGTTCACCCACCATAAAATACTTATGCTCTTGAGAGAAGCCACTAGTGAAACCTATGGCCCCCGGGTCTATCTTTATCATATTAATCTTCCAATACTTAGTTATTTTCATTGCTTTTATTTTACTTTGCATCTTTATCATAAAAATACCAAAAATATTATCTTATCATATCTATCAGATCTCACTCTCGTAAGTGACCGTGTAGGGATTGACAACCCCTTATCGCGTTGGTTGCGGGGATTTATTTGTTTTGTGTAGATGCGAGGGACTCGCGCGTAGCCTCCTACTGGATTGATACCTTGGTTCTCAAAAACTGAGGGAAATACTTATGCTACTTTGCTGCACCACCCTTTCCTCTTCAAGGGAAAAACCAACGCAAGTGCTCAAGAGGTAGCAAGAAGGATTTCTGGCGCCGTTGCCGGGGAGGTCTATGCAAAAGTCAAACATACCAAGTACCCATCACAAACCCTTATCTCCCGCATTACATTATTTGCCATTTGCCTCTCGTTTTTCTCTCCCCCACTTCACCCTTGCCATTTTATTCGCCCCCTCTCTCTATCCTCCCTCTCTTTCTCTATTTGCCTCTTTTTGCCCGTTTCTTGTTTGCTTGTGTGTTGAATTGCTTGATTGTCACGATGGCTCAAGATAACACTAAATTGTGTGATTTTACCAATACCAACAACAATGATTTTATTAGCACTCTGATTGCTCCTCTTACCGATGTTGAATCTTGTGAAATTAATGCTGCCTTGCTGAATCTTGTCATTAAAGATCCGTTTTCTGGCCTTCCTAGTGAAGATGCCGCTACTCATCTAAATAGCTTCATTGATTTGTGTGATATGCAAAAGAAGAAAGATGTGTATAATGATATTTTTAAATTGAATCTATTTCCTTTTTCGCTTAGAGATCGTGCTAAAGCTTGGTTTTCGTCTTTGCCTAAAAATAGTATTGATTCGTGGAATAAGTGCAAAGATGCTTTTATCTCTAAGTATTTTCCTCCCGCTAAGATCATCTCTCTTAGAAACGATATTATGAATTTTAAGCAACTTGATCATGAACATGTTGCACAAGCTTGGGAGAGGATGAAATTAATGATACGTAATTGCCCTACTCATGGTTTAAATTTGTGGATGATTATACAAATTTTTTATGCCGGATTGAATTTTGCTTTTAGAAATCTTTTAGATTCGGCCGCGGGAGGCACTTTTATGGAAATCACTTTAGGAGAAGCTACTAAACTCCTAGATAATATTATGGTTAATTATTCTCAATGGCACACTGAAAGATCCACTAATAAGAAAGTGTATGCGATAGAAGAAATTAATGTTTTGAGTGGAAAGATGGATGAACTTATGAAATTATTTGCTAATAAAAGTGTTTCTTATGATCCTAATGATATGCCTTTGTCTACTTTGATTGAGAATAATAATGAATCTATGGATGTGAATTTTGTTGGTAGGAACAATTTTGGTAACAACGCGTATAGAGGAAACTTTAATCCTAGGCCTTATCCTAGTAATTCCTCTAATAATTATGGTAATTCCTACAACAATTCTTATGTAAATTTTAATAAGATGCCCTCTGATTTTGAATCTAATATTAAAGAATTTATTACTTCGCAAAAGAATTTCAATGCTTTGATTGAAGAGAAATTGCTTAAGATTGATGAGTTGGCTAGGAACGTTGATAGAATTTCTCTTGATGTTGATTCTTTGAAACTTAGATCTATTCCACCTAAGCATTATATAAATGAGTCTCTCAAAGCCATGAGAATTTCCATTGATGAGTGCAAAGAAAGAACCGCTAGGATGCGTGCTAAGAAAGATTCCTTTATAAAAGCGTGTTCTTCTAGTTACCATGATAATAAAGATGAAGATCTAAAAGTTATTGATGTGTCCCCTATTAAATCTTTGTTTTGCAATATGAATCTTGATAATGATGGGACTGAATATGATCCACCTTTACCTAGAAGGCGTTCTAAAAATTCGGAGTTTTTAGATCTTGATGCTAAATTTGATAAAAGTGGTATTGAAGATATCAAAACTCTAGATGTTAATGAACCTACTATTTTGGATTTCAAGGGATTTAATTATGATAATTTCTCTTTGATATATTGTATTTCCTTGTTGCAATCCGTGCTAAATTCTCCTCATGCTTATAGCCAAAATAAAGCTTTTACCAAACATATCGTTGATGCTTTGATGCAATCTTATGAAGAAAAACTTGAGTTGTAAGTTTCTATCCCTATAAAACTTTATAATGAGTGGGAACCTACTATTAAAATTAAAATTAAAGATCATGAATGCCATGCTTTGTGTGATTTGGGTGCTAGTGTTTCCACGATTCCAAAGACTTTGTGTGATTTGTTAGGTTTCCGTGATTTTGATGATTTCTCTCTAAACTTGCACCTTGCAGATTCCACTATTAAGAAACCTATGGGAAGAATTAATGATGTTCTTATTTTTGCAAATAGGAATTATGTGCCCGTAGATTTTGTCGTTCTTGATATAGATTGCAATCCTTCATGTCCTATTATTCTTGGTAGACCTTTCCTTAGAACGATTGGTGCAATTATTGATATGAAGGAAGGAAATATTAGATTTCAATTTCCATTAAGGAAAGGCATGGAACACTTTCCTAGAAAGAAAATTAAATTACCTTATGAATCTATTATGAGAGCCACTTATGGATTGCCTACCAAAGATGGCAATACCTAGATCTATCCTTGCTTTTTATGCCTAGCTAGGGGCGTTAAACGATAGCGCTTGTTGGGAGGCAACCCAATTTTATTTGTATTCCTTGCTTTTTGCTCCGGTTTAGTAATAAATAATTTATCTAGCCTCTGTTTTGGTTGTGTTTTTTGTGTTTAATTAGTGTTTGTGCCAAGTAAAACCGTTGGGAAGACTTGGGGAAAGTCTTGTTAATCTTACTGTGAAAAACAGAAACTTTAGTACTCACGAGAACTGCTGCCATTTTTATTTGGAAAGTGATATTTAGTTAATTCTTTTTGCAGATGATTAATAGATAAATTCCTCACGTCCAAAAATTTATTTTAGAATTTTTGGGGTTCCAGATCTTGCGCTAGCTACAGATTACTACAGACTGATCCGTTTTTGACAGATTCTGTTTTTCGTGTGTTGTTTGCTTTTTTTGATGAATCTATGGCTAGTAAAATGGTTTATAAACTATAGAGAAGTTGGAATACAGTAGGTTTAACACCAATATAAATAAATAATGATTTCATTACAGTACCTTGAAGTGGTCTTTTGTTTTCTTTCGCTAACGGAGCTCACGAGATTTTCTACTTTCAGTTTTGTGTTGTGAAGTTTTCAAGTTTTGGGTAAAGATTTGATGTATTATGTAACAAGGAGTGGAAAGAGCCTAAGCTTGGGGATGCCCATGGCACCCCCAAGATAATCTAAGGACACCTAAAATCCAAAGCTTGGGGATGCCCCGGAAGGCATCCCCTCTTTTGTCTACTTCTATCGGTAACTTTACTTGGAGCTATATTTTTATTCACCACATGATATGTGTTTTGCTTGGAGCGTCTTGTATGATTTGAGTCTTTATTTGTTAGTTTACCACAATCATCCTTGCTGTACACACCTTTTGAGAGAGACACACATGATTCGGAAATTATTAGAATACTCTATGTGCTTCACTTATATCTTCTGAGTTATATAGTTTTGCTCTAGTGCTTCACTTATATCTTTTAGGTGGTGGATTTGTTTTATAGAAACTATTGATCTCTTTTGCTTCACTTAGATTATTTTGAGAGTCTTAAATAGCATGGTAATTTGCTTAAATAACCCTAATATGCTAGGTATACAAGATTATAATAAAATTCTCTTATGAGTGTGTTGAATACCATGAGAAGTTTGATACTTGATAATTGTTTTGAGATATGGAGATGATGATATTAAAGTTGTGCTAGTTGAGTAATTGTGAATTCGAGAAATACTTGTGTTAAAGTTTGTGATTCACGTAGCATGCACGTATGGTGAACTGTTATGTGATGAAGTCGGAGCATGATTTATTTATCGATTGTCTTCCTTATGAGTGGCGGTCGGGGACGAGCGATGGTCTTTTCCTACCAATCTATCCCCCTAGGAGCATGCGCGTAATACTTTGCTTTGATAACTTGTAGATTTTTGCAATAAGTATGTGAGTTGTTTATGACTAATGTTGAGTCCATGGATCATATGCACTCTCACCCTTCCACCATTGCTAGCCTCTCTAATACCGCACACCTTTCGCTGGTATCATACTGATAACCCACAAGTATAGGGGATCGCAACAGCTTTCGAGGGTAGAGTATTCAACCCAAATTTATTGATTCGACACAAGGGGAGCCAAAGAATATTCTCAAGTATTAGTAGCTGAGTTGTCAATTCAACCACACCTGGAAACTTAGTATCTGCAGCAAAGTGTTTAGTAGAAAAGTAATATGATAGTGGTGGTAGCAGCAACAAAAGTAAAGACAACAAAAGTAATGTTTTTGGTATTTTGTAGTGATTGTAACAGTAGCGGCGGAAAGTAAATAAGCGAGAACCAGTATATGGAAAACTCGTAGGCACCGGATCAGTGATGGATAATTATGCCGGATGCGGTTCATCATGTAACAGTCATAACATAGGGTGACACAGAACTAGCTCCAATTCATCAATGTAATGTAGGCATGTATTCCGTATATAGTCATACGTGCTTATGGAAAAGAACTTGCATGACATCTTTTATCCTACCCTCCCGTGGCAGCGGGGTACTATTGGAAACTAAGAGATATTAAGGCCTCCTTTTAATAGAGAACCGGAACAAAGCATTAGCACATAGTGAATACATGAACTCCTCAAACTATGGTCATCACCGGTAGTGGTCCCGATTATTGTCACTTCGGGGTTGCCGGATCATAACACATAGTAGGTGACTATAGACTTGCAAGATCGGATCAAGAACTCACATATATTCATGAAAACATAATAGGTTCAGATCTGAAATCATGACACTCGGGCCCTAGTGACAAGCATTAAGCATAGCAAAGTCATAGCAACATCAATCTCAGAACATAGTGGATACTAGGGATCAAACCCTAACAAAACTAACTCGATTACATGATAAATCTCATCCAACCCATCACTGTCCAACAAGCCTACGATGAAATTACTCACACACGGCGGTGAGCATCATGAAATTGGTGATGGAGGATGGTTGATGATGACGACGGCGACGAATCCCCCTCTCTGGAGCCCCAAACAGACTCCAGATCAGCCCTCCCGAGAGGTTTTAGGGCTTGGCGGCGGCTCCATATCGTAAAACGTGATGATTTCTTCTCTCCAAAAGCAAATATATAGAGTTGGAGTTGGCGTCGGAGGGTTTCTAGGGGGCCCACGAGGTAGGGGGCGCGCCCTAGGGGGGGCCCACCCTCGTGAGAAGGGTGTGGGCCCCCTGGTCTTCATCTTTGGCGAGGATTTTTTATTGGTTTTTCTAAGATGTTCCGTGGAGTTTCAGGTCATTCCGAGAATATTTGTTTTCTGCACATAAAAGAACACCATGGTAATTCTGCTGAAAACAGCGTTAGTCCAGGTTAGTTCCATTCAAATCATACAAGTTAGAGTCCAAAACAAGGGTAAAAGTGTTTGGAAAAGTAGATACGACAGAGACGTATCAACTCCCCCAAGCTTAAACTCTTGCTTGTCCTCAAGCAATTCAGTTGACAAACTGAAAGAAAGAAAAACTTTTACAAACTCTGTTTGCTCTTGTTGTTGTAACTATGTCAAGCCAGCATTCAAGTTTTTAG
Source organism: Triticum urartu (assembly GCF_056163025.1). Classification (NCBI taxonomy): domain Eukaryota; kingdom Viridiplantae; phylum Streptophyta; class Magnoliopsida; order Poales; family Poaceae; genus Triticum; species Triticum urartu. Next base: position 566,386,647 of record NC_141875.1, read on the forward strand.
CATAGATCATAACTAACCACATTTGCAATAATTCTCAGGTCTCACAATTACTCATATCAATAGCATAATCAACTAGCAAGCCATAATAATAAATCTCGGATGACAACACTTTCTCAAAACAATCATAATATGATATAACAAGATGGTATCTCGCTAGCCCTTTCTGAGACCGCAAAACATAAATGCAGAGCACCTTTAAAGATCAAGGACTGACTAGACATTGTAATTCATGGTAAAAGAGATCCAATCATAGTCGTACCCAATATAAATTAACAGTGATGAATGCAAATGACAGCTGTGCTCTCCAGCTAGTGCTTTTTAATAAGAGGGTGATGACTCAACATAAAAGTAAATGGATAGGCCCTTCGCAGAGGGAAGCAGGGATTCATAGAGGTGCCAGAGCTCGGTTTTGAAATAGAGATAAATTGTATTTTGAGCGGTATACTTTCATTGTCAATGTAACAACTAAGAGATGGCGATATCTTCCATGCTAAACACATTATAGGCAGTTCCCAAACAGAATGGTAAAGTTTATACTCCCCCTCCACCAACAAGCATCAATCCATGGCTTGCTCGATACAACGAGTGCCTCCAACATACATCAGGTCCCAGGGGGAGTTTCGTTTGCAATTAATTTTGATTTAGTTTGCATAAAGTATGGGACTGGGCATCCCGGTGACCAGCCATTTTCTCGTGAGTGAGGAGCAGAGTCCACTCCTCTTGAGAATAACCCGCCTAACACGGAAGATAAGGACAGCCTTTGTTGATACATGAGCTATTCAAGCATACAAAACAGAATGTTTATTTGAAGGTTTAGAGTTTGTCACATACAAATTTACTTGGAACGACAGGTAGATACCGCATATAGGAACGTATGGTGGACTCATCTGGAATAACTTTGGGGTTTAAGGGATTGGATGCACAAGTAGTATTCCCGCTTAGTACAAGTGAAGGCTAGCAAAAGACTGGGAAGCGACGAACTAGAGAGCGACAACAACCATGTACATGCATTAAAATTAATAAACATTGGATGCAAGCATGAGTAGGATATAATCCACCATGAACATAAATATCGTGAAGGCTATGTTGATTTGTTTCAACTACATGCGTGAACATGTGCCAAGTCAAGTCACTTAAATCATTCAAAAGAGGATACCACCCCATCATACCACATCATAATCATCTCAATAGCATGTTGGCATACAAGGTAAATCATTATAACTCATAGCTAATCAAGCATGGCACAAGCAACTATGATCTCTAATTGTCATTGCAAACATGTTTATTCATAATAAGCTGAATCAAGAATGAGGGACTCATCATATTTACAAAAACAAAAGAGGTCGAGTTCATACCAGCTTTTCTCATCTCAGTCAGTCCATCATATATCATCATAATTGCCTTTCACTTGCACAACCGAACGGTGTGAATAATAATAAGAGTGCACGTGCATTGGACTAAGCTGGAATCTGTGAGCATTCAATAAACAGGAGAAGAAAAGGCAATATGGGCTCTTGGTTAAATCAACAATAATTCATATAAGAGCCACTTCAACAATTTAACTATGGTCTTCTCCTACTGACCCCCAAAGAAAAGAAAAGAAATAAAACTATTTACACGGGAAAGCTCCCAACAAGCAAAAGAAGAACGGGAAATATTTTTGAGTTTTCTTTTTAATTATTACTACTACAGCAGAAAAATAAACTACTAGTAAATTTTTTTGGTTTTCATAAGGTTTAACAAACACACAAGAAGAAAGCAAGAAAAAGAAAATAAACTAGCATGGATATTACAGTGAAAAAGTATGAGCACCGACATCTAGCAATGAGTGTGTGTGAGCATAAATGTAATGTCGGTGAGAAAAACGTACTCCCCCAAGCTTAGGCTTTTGGCCTACGTTGGTCTATGGCCACGGCTGGCCTGGCGGATATCCATAATAATAGTTGTTGGGGTCGTACTATGATGAGGAGGAATAGTTGGGATCATACTGTGATGAAGAAGAAGACTCTGACTGCCACTGGCTGACAGTCATCTCTGGATCCCAAGAATAAACAGATTGTCGTGGAGGCTCATCTTGTGGTTCCTGTTCCAGGGCTGGTGCATGATTCTTGTAAGCTTGGACGGCAACCCACATAACGAGGTAGGGTCCTACAAAATTAAACAAAGAAGGAGCAGGCAGGGTAATAGTCTCAGGATGATGTTTGTTAAAGAGCAATTGATATTTAAGCTCTCCTGCCCTATTCTTAACAATAAAATCGTGTGCCACCATACTTTTATGATCTAGATAAACACGGGGCAGCACCTTTTCTTCCTTCTCAGCATGCCTAATAGGTATGTTAAAATGTGCAGCTAGGCATGTGGCATAGACGCCTCCAAAGATGGGACCCTTAGTACGGTTCATACTTAACCATCTAGCAATAATAACACCCATACTAAAAGTTTTATCACTGTATAAACCGTGGTGCAGAATAATTATATCAGGGATACTAAGCTTTCCACTGTTTCCGCGTCCAATTAAACAACGACTAGCAAATAATGCAAAGTAACGTAAAACAGGAAAATGTATGCTAGTGATTCGTGCATCGGAAACCTTTCTAGTTTCTCCTACAGTGATAGTATCAATAAACCTAGCCACATCATCGTGATGTGGTTCTTCTGTCTTGCCCTCAAAAGGGATTAAACAAATCCGACAGAAATCATAAAGTGACATCTCCTTATGCTCATCATATAAATGAAACTCCACCGTAGGTGGTGAGTTCCTAGAATGAAAATGAAAGTTTTGCACAAAAGTATTTGTGAGTAAGAGATACTGATCGCATTGGTCGTGGAGGAAAGCGGTGAGGCCTGCATTGTGAGCCAATTCATGAAAATCTTCATAGATACCGGCTGCTCTCAAGAAATCTTCAGAAGGCCATTCACACGCCCGAATCTCCGCGGTGCGTGGCAAATTATACTTAGGCTTCAGTGCCTTTTCCTTCGAGCTTTGGCTCGACGAGCCCCTCAAAAATCTCCTCATTATTTTTCTGAAACAATCTGAAATTTTTAGTAACTTCAAACAAAAATGAACCAACTTCAATAATATTGATAGCAACTACTCCTACAAGTGCCTAGAGCCTATATCAAGCATTAGAACTACTTGGAACCATATAAATTTGACATGCAAGCTCAAGAACATGGTCACCTATGCAGCACAAATTTGCAAAGAATAAAGCACTAGAACAAAAACTAATTGGACCAATGGAGGAGTCACATACCAAGGAACAATCTCCCCAAGGAGTTTTCCGAGAGGTGCTTTGAGCAAGGAGATCGAAAATCACAGCAAAAGTGGCTGGAACTCATGCTTGAGTTGGTTTTTCGGGTTTGTGTGAGACAGAGGAAGAAGATGGGTGCTGGGATAAGTGGAGGAGGGCCACCATGGGCCCACGAGGCAGGGGGGCGCGCCCTATGGGGGGGGCACCCACCACCCTCGTGGCCAGGTGGCAGCTCCTCCCGTGGTAATTTTTGCACAGTAAATCCTCAAATATTCCCGAAAAAATCATATTAAATTGGCATGGCATTTTGAGGACTTTTATTTTCGGGATATTTTTATATTGCACGGATAAGTCAGGAAACAGACAGAAAATACTATTTTTACTTTATTTAATATAAATAACAGAAAGTAAAAGTGGGGTACAGAAGGTTGTGCTTCTAGTTTCATCCATCTCATGCTCATCAAAAAGAATCCACTAACAAGGTTGATCAAGTCTTGTTAACAAACTCATTCCGATAATCATGAAACCGGAGAAATTTCGAATAACACTAAGTTACCTCAACGGGGATATGCACATCCCCAATAATAAGTATATCATATTTCTTCTTGACAGTAGGAAGAGGAAATTCAAAACCTCCAAATATAATCGATGGAAGTTTTCCAATAGAGTTGATACTATGAACTTGAGGTTGTTTCCTCGGAAAGTGTACCGTATGCTCATTACCATTAACATGAAAAGTGACATTGCCTTTGTTGCAATCAATAACAGCCCCTGCAGTATTAAGAAAGGTCTTCCAAGAATAATAGACATACTATCATCCTTGGGAATATTAAGTATAACAAAGTCCGTTAAAATAGTAACGTTTGCAACCACAACATGCACATCCTCACAAATACCGACAGGTATAGCAGTTGATTTATCAGCCATTTGCAAAGATATTTCAGTAGGTGTTAGCTTATTCAAGTCAAGTCTACGATATAAAGAGAGATGCATAACACTAACACCGGCTCCAAGATCACATAAAGCAGTTTTAATATAATTTCTTTTAATGGAGCAAGGTATAATAGGTACTCCGGGGTCTCCAAGTTTCTTTGGTATTCCACCCTTAAAAGTATAATTAGCAAGCATGGTGGAAATTTCAGCTTCCGGTATCTTTCTTTTATTAGTAATGACATCCTTCATATATTTAGCATAAGGATTTGTTTTGAGCACATTAGTTAATCTCATACGCAAAAAGATAGGCCTAATCATTTCAGCAAAGCGCTCAAAATCCTCATCATCCTTTTTCTTGGATGGTTTCGGAGGAAAAGGCATGGGTTTCTGAACCCAAGGTTCCCTTTCTTTACCATGTTTCCTAGCAACAAAGTCTCTTTTATCATAATGTTGATTCTTTAATTGTGGGTTATCAAGATCAACGACAGGTTCAATTTCTACATCTTTATCATTACTAGGTTGAGCATCTTCATGAACATCATCATTAATATTTTTACTAGGTTCATGTTCATTACCAGATTGTGTTTCAGCATCAGACATAGATATATCATTTGGATTATTAGGTGGTTCAGCAATAGGTTCACTAGAAGTTTGCACAGTTCTATCATTTTTCTTCTTCTTCTTTTTAGAAGAACTAGGAACATCAATATTATTTCTTTGAGAATCTTGCTCGATTCTCTTAGGGTGGCCTTGAGGATACAAAGGTTCCTGAGTCATTCTACCAGTTCTAGTAGCCAATCTAACAACATAATCATTTTTCTTACTATTCATTTCATCACGCACTTCTTTTTGAGCCTTAAGTACTTGTTCTACTTGAGTGGTAACCATAGAAGCATGTTTGCTAACAAGTTTAAGTTCACCTTTAATATCAGCCATATAATCACCCAAGCATCTAATCATATAAGCATTTTCTTTTAATTGTCTACCAAAATAAGCATTGAAGTCGTCTTGCTTAAACATAAAGTTATCAAACTCATCCAAGCACTGGCTATCAATTTTAGTAGGAGGGACTTCAGCTTTATCATATCTATAGAGAGAATTTACCTTTACTACCTGTGTCGGGATATCGGGATCAGGAGGTTCTTCAGTAAATAAAGAATTGAGATCATATGTTTCTTCAATAGGCGGTGAATTAAGACCATGTATTTCTTCAATAGGAGGTAAATTCTTAACGTCTTCAGCTTTAATACCTTTTTCTTTCATAGATTTCTTTGCCTCTTGCATATCTTCGGGACTGAGAAATAGAACACCTCTCTTCTTCGGAGTTAGTTTAGGAATAGGCTCAGTAATTGGAGCAGGAGATGGCTCAGGAGCTGGCTCAGGAGGTGCCCAATTATTTTCATTTGTCAACATATTATTCAATAGAATTTCAGCTTCATCCGGTGTTCTTTCCCTGAAAAGAGAACCAGCACAACTATCCAGGTAATCTCTGGAAGCATCGGTTAGTCCATTATAAAAGATATCAACTATTTCAGGTTTTTTATGAGAATGATCAGGCAAAGCATTAAGTAACTTGATAAGCCTCCCCCAAGCTTGTGGGAGACTCTCTTCTTTAATTTTCACAAAGTTGTATATTTCCCTCATAGCAGCTTGTTTCCTATGAGCAGGGAAATATTTAGCAGAGAAGTAATAAATCATATCCTGGGGACTACACACACAACCAGGATCAAGAGAATTAAACCATATCTTAGCATCACCCTTTTAATGAGAACGGAAATATTTTGAGTATATAAAAGTAACGCGATCTCTCATCATTAGTGAACAGGGCAGCTATATCATTTAATTTAGTAAGATGTGCCACAACAGTTTCAGATTCATAGCCATAAAACGGATCAGATTCAACCAAAGTAATTATATCAGGATCAACAGAGAATTCATAATCCTTATCAGGAACACATATAGGTGAAGTAGCAAAAGCAGGGTCAGGTTTCATTTTATTTCTAAGTGATTCTTTGTTCCATTGAATTAATAACCTCTTAAGCTCATATCTATCTTTGCAAGCTAAAATAGCAGCAGAAGATTCTATATCAAAAAGATAGCCCTCATGGATAATAGTCATATTTTCATCATCACTATCATCATCGTATTTAGATTCAATAATTTCTTTTTCTCTAGCCCTAGCAATTTGTTCATCAAGAAATTCACTAAGAGGCACAGTAGTATCAGTCATAGAAGCAGTTTCATCATAAGTATCATGCATAGCAGAAGTGGCATCATCAATAACATGCGACATATCAGAACGAATAGCAGAAGCAGATGTAGGTGTCGCTAGCTTACTCATAACAGAAGGTGAATCAAGTGCAGAGCTAGATGGCAGTTCCTTACCTCCCCTCGTAGTTGAGGGATAGATCTTGGTTTTTGGATCTCTCAAGTTCTTCATAATGATAAGCAGATATAAATCCCAAGTGACTCAAAGAATAGAGCTATGCTCCCCGGCAACGGCGCCAGAAATTGGTCTTGATAACCCACAAGTATAGGGGATCGCAACAGCTTTCAAGGGTAGAGTATTCAACCCAAATTTATTGATCTGACACAAGGGGAGCCAAAGAATATTCTCAAGTATTAGTAGCTGAGTTGTCAATTCAACCACACCTGGAAACTTAGTATCTGCAGCAAAGTGTTTAGTAGCAAAGTAATATGATAGTGGTGGTAGCAGCAACAAAAGTAATGATTTTGGTATTTTGTAGTGATTGTAACAGTAGCAGCGGAAAGTAAATAAGCGAGAACCAGTATATGGAAAACTCGTAGGCACCGGATCAGTGATGGATAATTATGCCGGATGCGGTTCATCATGTAACAGTCATAACATAGGGTGACACAGAACTAGCTCCAATTCATCAATGTAATGTAGGCATGTATTCCGTATATAGTCACACGTGCTTATGGAAAAGAACTAGCATGACATCTTTTGTCCTACCCTCCCGTGGCAGCGGGGTCCTATTGGAAACTAAGGGATATTAAGGCCTCCTTTTAATAGAGAACCGGAACAAAGCATTAGCACATAGTGAATACATGAACTCCTCAAACTATGGTCATCACCGGGAGTGGTCCCGATTATTGTCACTTCGGGGTTGCCGGATCATAACACATAGTAGGTGACTATAGACTTGCAAGATCGGATCAAGAACTCACATATATTCATGAAAACGTAATAGGTTCAGATCTGAAATCATGGCACTCGGGCCCTAGTGACAAGCATTAAGCATAGCAAAGTCATAGCAACATCAATCTCAGAACATAGTGGATACTAGGGATCAAACCCTAACAAAACTAACTCGATTACATGATAAATCTCATCCAACCCATCACCGTCCAGCAAGCCTACGATGGAATTACTCACGCACGGCGGTGAGCATCATGAAATTGGTCATGGAGGATGGTTGATGATGATGACGACGATGAATCCCCCTCTCCGGAGCCCCGAACGGACTCCAGATCAGCCCTCCCGAGAGGTTTTAGGGCTTGGCGGCGGCTCCATATCGTAAAACGCGATGATTTCTTCTCTCTTATTTTTTTCTCTCTCCGAAAGCAAATATATAGAGTTGGAGTTGGCGTCGGAGGGTTTCCAGGGGGCTCACGAGGTAGGGGGTGCGCCCTAGGGGGGGGGGCGCCCCCCACCCTCGTGAGAAGGGTGTGGGCCCCCTGGTCTTCATCTTTGGTGAGGATTTTTTATTGTTTTTTCTAAGATGTTCCGTGGAGTTTGAGGTCATTCCGAGAATATTTGTTTTCTGCACATAAAATAACACCATGGTAATTCTGCTGAAAACAGCGTCAGTCCGGGTTAGTTCCATTCAAATCATACAAGTTAGAGTCCAAAACAAGGGCAAAAGTGTTTGGAAAAGTAGATACGACGGAGACATATCACATACACCCACCATATACCTTCCTCAAAACAGCCACCATACCTACCTATTATGGCATTTCCATAGCCATTCCGAGATATATTGCCATGCAACTTTCCACCATTCCGTTTATCATGACACGCTCCATCATTGTCATATTGCTTTGCATGATCATGTAGTTGACATTGTATTTGTGGCAAATCCACCGTTCATAATTCTTTTATACATGTCACTCATGAGTCATTGCATATCCCGGTACACCGCCAGAGGCATTCACATAGAGTCATATCTTGTTCTAAGTATCGAGTTGTAATTCTTGAGTTGTAAGAAAATAAAAGTGTGATGGTCATCATTATTAGAGCATTGTCCCAAGTGAGGAAAGGATGATGGAGACTATGATTCCCCCACAAGTCGGGATGAGACTCCGGACGAAAGAAAAGAGGCCATAAAAAAAGAGAAAAGGCCCAAATAAAAAAATGAGAGAAAAAGAGAGAAGGGACAATGCTACTATCATTTTACCACACTTGTGCTTCAAAGTAGCACCATGATCTTCATGATAGAGAGTCTCCTTTGTTACCACTTTCATATACTAGTGGGAATTTTTCATTACAGAACTTGGCTTGTATATTCTAATGATGGGCTGCCTCAAAATGCCCTAGGTCTTCGTGAGCAAGCAAGTTGGATGCACACCCACTTAGTTTCTTTTTGAGCTTTCATATGCTCATAGCTCTAGTGCATCCCTTGCATGGCAATCCCTACTCACTCACATTGATATCTATTGATGGGCATCTCCATAGCCCATTGATACACCTAGTCGATGTGAGACTATCTTCTCCTTTTTGCCTCCTCCACAACCACCATTCTATTCTACCTAAAGTGCTATATCCATGGCTCATGCTCATGTATTGCGTGAAAATTGAAAAAGTTTCGAAAATGTCAAAAGTATGAAACAATTGCTTGGCTTGTCATCGGGGTTGTGCATGATTTAAATACTTTGTGTGGTGAAGATAGAGCATAGCCAGACTATATGATTTTGTAGGGATAACTTTCTTTGGCAATGTTATTTTGAGAAGACATAATTGCTTAGTTAGTATGCTTTAAGTATTATTTCTATGTTAATATTAAACTTTTGTCTTGAATCTTTCGGATCTGAATATTCGTACCACTATTAAGAAGAATTACATTGAAAATATGCCAAGTAGCATTCCACATCAAAAATTCTGTTTTTATCATTTACCTACTCGAGGACGAGCAGGAATTAAGCTTGGGGATGCTTGATACGTCTCCAACGTATCTATAATTTTTGATTTCTCCATGCTATATTATCTACTATTTTGGACATTATTGGGCTTTATTATACACTTTTATATTATTTTTGGGACTAACCTACTAACCGGAGGCCCATCCCAGAATTGCTGTTTTTTTTGCCTATTTTAGGGTTTCAAAGAAAAGGAATATCAAATGGAGTCCAAACGGAATGAAACCTTCGGGAACGTGATTTTCTCAACGAACATGATCCAGGAGACTTGGACCCTACGTCAAGCAACCAACAGGGAGGCCACGAGGTAGGGGGGCGCGCCTACCCCCCCAGGCGCGCCCTCCACCCTTGTGGGCCCCCTGTTGCTCCACCGACGTATTTCTTCCTCCTATATATACCTACGTACCCCCAACGATCAGATACAGAGCCAAAACCCTAATTCCACCGTTGTAACTTTCTGTATCCACGAGATCCCATCTTGGGGCCTGTTCCGGAGCTCCGCTGGAGGGGGCATCGATCACGGAGGGCTTCTACATCAACACCATAGCCACTCCGATGAAGTGTGAGTAGTTTACCTCAGACCTTTTTGGATCTCAATACAAAGTTCTCCCCCTCTCTTGTGGAGATCTATTCGATGTAATCTTCTTTTGCGGTGTGTTTGTTGAGACCGATGAATTGTGGGTTTATGATCAAGTTTATCTATGAACAATATTTGAATCTTCTCTGAATTCTTTTATGTATGATTGGTTATCTTTGCAAGTCTCTTCAAATTATCAGTTTGGTTTGGCCTACTAGATTGATATTTCTTGCAATGGGAGAAGTGTTTAGCTTTGGGTTCAATCTTGCGGTGTCCTTTCCCAGTGACAGTAGGGGCAGCAAGGCACGTATTGTATTGTTGCCATCGAGGATAACAAGATGGGGTTTTTATCATATTGCATGAGTTTATCCCTCTACATCATGTCATCTTGCTTAAAGTGTTACTCTGTTCTCTTGAACTTAATACTCTAGATGCATGCTGGATAGCGGTCGATGTGTGGAGTAATAGTAGTAGATGCAGGCAGGAGTCGGTCTACTTGTCTTGGACGTGATGCCTATATACATGATCATACCTAGATATTCTCATAACTATGCTCAATTCTGTCAATTGCTCAATAGTAATTTGTTCACCCACCATAAAATACTTATGCTCTTGAGAGAAGCCACTAGTGAAACCTATGGCCCCTGGGTCTATCTTTATCATATTAATCTTCCAATACTTAGTTATTTTCATTGCTTTTATTTTACTTTGCATCTTTATCATAAAAATACCAAAAATATCATCTTATCATATCTATCAGATCTCACTCTCGTAAGTGACCGTGTAGGGATTGACAACCCCTTATCACGTTGGTTGCGAGGATTTATTTGTTTTGTGTAGGTGCGAGGGACTCGCGCGTAGCCTCCTACTGGATTGATACCTTGGTTCTCAAAAACTGAGGGAAATACTTACGCTACTTTTCTGCACCACCCTTTCCTCTTCAACAGAAAACCAACGCAAGTGCTCAAGAGGTAGCAGGCCTCATATGCAAACCTGCTACAACTTTAGCCAATTGCTAGTTTATGGTTATGAACGACGGCTTGGCAATAGCTCTGTTTGTTTGATTCTTGTTATAAGTATTACCATCACAAAAGTTTAACTATATGGTTGCTCTCAACATTTGAGCTTTTTTTTCTGGTCAGATCCTAAACAAGGAGTAGCGGAGAAAGAAGTCAGAAAGTTTACTAGAAAGGAGGCCTTGTGGGCAAGAGAAAATGAAAAACTACCATTGATCAGAATGCAATACAATAAATATCAGCAGCCAACTGGACCTTATGCAAAAGAATTCCCCGCAGTAGTGACAACACTTATTAGAACTAAGAAATTCCCTGTAAAATACACAGATTGGAGAGATGTCCCAGTTGAACACAAGGAAAAACTAATTGATGACTTATCTGCAATCTATGTAATGGATGAGTGCTTAAAGATGCGTACCTTGTAGACTGCTGCAAAGAAATGGAGATCTTTTAAAGCTGATATGAAAACAAAAGCTTTCAAAACTGATGACCCCTTGCAGATTTTTACAAAGGATGAACTACTTAGTTGCCATGATAAAAGAATTGATCCTGAACAATGGAAAATTCTAGTTGAGTATTGGTTATTTGAGAAAGGACAGCAGAGCAGTGAACGTGGCAAACAAAGTCGTTCTATGGTGGTAACACCTCATACAAATGGAAGCAAGAGCTTTGCCCGTGCAGGGTATGAATGGGCATGCAAATGACCTTTACTGTTTACTATAGTAATATTATATATCTAATGTAATGGGCATGGCTGAACTGTTTTCTCTACTGATGTAGGCTAAAGAGCATGGCTATGAGCCAACTAGATATGAATTATTTATGAAGACACATACTAAAGCAGATGGGGTTCCTCTAGATAAAGCTCTATAAAAAAATTGTAAGTATGCTTAATTTTCCAATTATGTGCACATATTGTCCTTGCCCAAATTGGTTATATATCACCAAGATTTTCTGAAGTTACAAATATTATGCTTTTGAGTAGACTGAACTTACAAATAAAGCCAAGGATCATCATGAATTGCTCGAAGTACCCATAGAGAAAGGTGATATGTTCTCTCATGTATTTGGTCATGATCCAAGGGGATATATTCGAGGAGTTGGTTTAGGACCAACTCCTGCTAGTCTGGGCATAGATGGGCATCGCAAGTATACATCCACAAGGGTACAAATGGCAAACCGTCGTAGTGAAAAAACAGAGGAGAAGAACAAATTACTAATAAATTGTCTAGGAGTACTTTTTGATTAGGTGAGAGATCTTAGGGAAAAGGTGGACAGTGGGTGAGGGAATCCTGGATTAGGGGGTGTCCGGATGGCCGGACTATACCTTCAGCCGGACTCCTAGACTATGAAGATACAAGATTGAAGACTTCGTCCCGTGTCCGGAAGGGACTTTCCTTGGTGTGGAAGGCAAGCTTGGCGATACGGATATGTAGATCTCCTACCATTGTAACCGACTTTGTGTAACCCTAACCCTCTCCGGTGTCTATATAAACCGGAGGGTTTTAGTCCATAGGACAACATACAGATCAACAATCATACCATAGGTTAGCTTCTAGGGTTTAGCCTCTCTGATCTCGTGGTAGATCTACTCTTGTACTACCCATATCATCAATATTAATCAAGCAGGACGTAGGGTTTTACCTCCATCAAGAGGGCCCGAACCTGGGTAAAACTTCGTGTCCCTTGCCTCCTGTTACCATCCGGCCTAGACGCACAGTTCGGGACCCCCTACCCGAGATCCGCCGGATTTGACACCGACATTGGTGCTTTCATTGAGAGTTCCTCTGTGTCGTCGCCATCAGGAAGGATGCCTTGCCCCGTCTTTAAAGACGGCACCATTGCTAAGGGAGCTTTGGCTGTCGGCCAAACCCTCCGGCTAGGTGGTTTTCTTATGACCTCCTGTTCGGCTTCTGCGCCGATGATGACCTCTCGAGCCATCGAAAACAACCTTCATGTCAGCTCGGAACTCGCCGAGCAGTTAGATCCAATGGAGCTCTCCTCCATAAAGGAGCTCTTGGATCGCATCGCCGCCCTGGGAGTCGCTACGGATTATGACCAGATTGGGCCTAAGCCCGATCTGAGAGAGATTAACTCTCCCCATGTCACCCATCACATTGCCGTGGTAGAGGGACAGTGCGGCGACCCCTCATCTATCTTAAGGACTAGCTACGTCCGGATTCCCGATCCCTCCAAGCCGGATACCCGCGGAGGGGAGGATATCACTCAAGACCTGAACTTAGAGTCAGACGACGGACTGGATTCATTGGACAACATCCAGGAATCCAAATTTTCGAGTTCGGAAATTCCTCGGCCTCTGAGCCTCAGATGGGGTGAGGCTTCGAATTTAATTCCACCCACCCACCCGAACATAAGCGATCTATCCCAAATCAGGCAAGAGCCCGAAGAAACAGTACATCATTACTGGGCCAGATTCCTCCTGGGTAGGAACAGGATAAGGGACTGCCGCGAGGAAGACGCAATCTCACTCTTCTGCAATAATTGCACGGACAAGGGAATCCTCAACGCCATAAGTCGCCGTGATATTACATGCTTCGCTGACTTGGCATCCATTGTACGAAAGTACTATGCGATGGAAAGCGCCTGGAAAACCAAAGTAAAATTTTGGGACGATCCGGCCCTGAATACAAACCCAGTCCGAAATAAAAGGGTGCATCATCGCCAGACACCCGGGTCAAACACCAAAAAGCAAAAACCCTTTACAGGGCATGGAACCGTATTGGAAGGATGGCTTAATGGACCCTGTAAAATTCACAGTACAGAGGACGCCACACCAACTCACAGCCTTAGAGCATGTTGGATACTCCGGCAGGTGGCCAAAATTGGAGAAGATCTCCTAATTCCGGAGACCACAGAAAGCCACCCCAGAGACACCGATACGGTATTAATAGTCTTCGAGACTTTCGCATCAAATAACATGCGAAAAAGGACACTCCGCAGCCTTGCCGAAGTCTACCAAGTAGCAACAATAAACTCATGGAGTGACACGGCTATTACCTTTAACGCCAGCGATGAACCTAAATTTCGAACAGCCCGAGTACCAGCCGCACTGGTCCTCAGTCCAATAGTGGACGGTTTTTGTCTTACCAAGGTACTCATGGACGGCAGCAGCGGATTGAACCTCATTTATGAGGAAACCCTACAAAAAATGGAAATAGACTGGAACCGCATTGAGCGAAGCAGCACAACCTTTAGAGGAATAATCCCCAGTCGGGAAGCGCGTCGTACAGGAAAAATCACACTAGATGTGGTGTTCGACACGCTGGATAATTACAGGTTCGAAGAGGTCACGTTCCATGTGGCTCTGTTCAGCAGCGGTTATCACGCTCTGCTAGGGCGGGAAGCGTTTACAATCTTCCAAGCAATACCCCATTACGGGTACATGAAGCTCAAGATGCCCGGGCCCAACGGGATCATCACTCTCGCTAGTGATCCGGACATAGCACTCCGCGCCGAAAACAAGACAGCTGCACTGGCCCTCGAGGCACTATCCGAAGCCCTAGCGGCTGAGGAACTGACTGCGCTGCGCTCCATGGTCAATAGGGACGATGTGGTACTCGACAAAAGATCCAAGTCCACCTCCTTTAAACCGGCGGACGAAATAGTCAAATTCCAGGTCCATCCAACGGACCCCAATAAAACAGCTTCCATCGAGGCACAGTTAAACCCTGACGTAGATGCTGCACTGCGAGAGTTCCTACGAGAGAACTGGGACATTTTCGCCTGGCACCCTTCAGACATGCCAGGAATCCCACGCAGGCTAGCCGAGCACAGCCTAAATATCCAAAAAGGATTCAAACCTGTCAAGCAAGCTCTTCGGCGTTTTTCCGAACCTAAGAGACAGGCCATGGGAGAGGAGCTAGCAAAGCTGTTGGAGGCCGGATTCATCAGAGATATAAAACATCCGGACTGGCTAGCAAACCTGGTGATGGTACCAAAGAAGGACAAATCCTGGCGCCTGTGCGTTGATTTTAAAGACCTTAACAAGGCTTGCCCAAAGGATCCCTTCCCCCTCCCCCGCATCGATCAAATTATCGATGCTACCGCAGGACACGATTCGTTGTGTTTCCTCGACGCATATTCCGGCTACCATCAAATCAAGATGGCAGAATCAAACCAAGCCGCAACGGCATTTATCACACCATACGGCCCATTCTGCTTCAACACAATGCCCTTCGGGCTCAAAAACGCCGGCGCAACATATCAGCGCATGATTCAGACATGTCTGGCAAACCAGATCGGCAAAATAGTGGAGGCATATGTAGATGATGTGGTCGTCAAAACAAGACATGTCGAATCTCTAGTAGACGACTTGAGGCTCACATTTGATAACCTCCGAACATACGACATCAAGCTCAACCCGGAAAAATGCGTTTTCGGCGTCCCAGCCGGAAAGCTCTTGGGCTTCATTGTATCCGGTAGAGGAATTGAAGCAAATCCAGCCAAGATCCGAGCTCTGTCACAATTGGATATCCCAAAGGACCTCAAACAAATACAAAAGTTAACCGGATGCGTGGCGGCTCTAAGCCGCTTTATCTCCCGCTTGGGAGAAAAGGCCCTACCCCTTTACCGCCTCCTTCGGCGCACCGAACACTTTGAATGGATGGATGCAGCCACGGCCGGACTCGACAAAATAAAAGCCATATTGGCAACAAACCTAGTCCTGGCCGCGCCAAACATTGGCGAACCAATGCTATTGTACGTTGTAGCAACACATCAGGTGGTAAGCGTAGTGCTCGTCGTCGAACGA
The DNA here is from genome assembly GCF_056163025.1 of Triticum urartu. NCBI lineage: Eukaryota > Viridiplantae > Streptophyta > Magnoliopsida > Poales > Poaceae > Triticum > Triticum urartu. Next base: position 566,402,355 of record NC_141875.1, read on the forward strand.
GAAACGGACGGACACAAATTCCCCCTTCAAAAGCCGGTCTATTATGTGTCCACTGTCCTCACTCCGTGCAAATCACGGTACCCGCATTATCAAAAGATTGCTTACGCGGTATTCATGGCATCCCGGAAGCTACGACACTATTTTCAAGAGTGTTCAATAATAGTAGCCTCGGAAGTACCACTTAACGATATTATAAACAACCGTGACGCAACAGGCCGGATTGCAAAATGGGCCATTGAGCTCCTCCTGTTCGACATAACTTATAAGCCACGACGAGCCATAAAGTCGCAAGTTTTGGCCGACTTCGTCGCAGAATGGACGGAGGCCGAACTCCCTAAAGAGTACGGCACATATTCAAATTGGATCATGCATTTCGACGGCTCGAAGATGTTGGCCGGACTATGGGCTGGCACCGTTTTGACGTCCCCCACAGGAGACACAGTTCAATACGTACTCCAGATTATGTACAAAGACTCCAACAATGCAGCCGAATATGAGGCCCTTTTACATGGTCTCCGGATGGCAGTATCCATGGGCATTCAACGCCTAGAGGTGCGCGGGGACTCGAACCTCGCAATATCCCAAACAAATGGAGATTTCGATGCCAAGGATCCAAAAATGGCAGCTTACTACAACGCCGTCCTAAAAATGTCAGCTTGGTTCGAAGCTCTTGAATTTCACCATATAGCCCGGGAAAATAATCAGGCGGCAGATGTCCTGGCACGCATCGGCGCAAAACGCGATGTAGTCCCCCCAACATCTTCTTGGAAAGGCTTTTCAAGCCATCCGTAGTATGGGAAGGGGAGCCGAACAATAACAGCCCGGATCCAACCGCACTGCCCGACACCGAACATTCTGACACAATCGGAGGCTTTGCCGATGAAATAACACCTTCAGCCCACGTAATAATGGCTGTCATCGCCCCGTGGACAGAACCATTCCTCGCCTACCTTACTAGGCAGGAACTCCCCGAGGACCAAAATGAGGCACGCTGCATAGTGCGGCGATCCAAAGCCTACAAAGTCCACGAGGGAGAGCTTTATAAGAAAAGCACTACCGGAGTCCTTCAAAGGTGCATCTCCGAAGAGGAAGGGCGGAACCTCCTGGCTGAAATTCATGCCGGACTCAGCGGTCATCACGCTGCAGCTCGGTCCCTTGTAAGCAAGGCCTTCCGTACAGGTTTTTATTGGCCGACGGCCCGGTCAGACGCCCAAGACTTAGTCCAACGATGCGCCGGTTGCCAGCTCTTTGCAAACCAAAGCCATATGCCATCCACCGCCCTCCAAACTATCCCCATCACTTGGCCCTTCACGGTCTGGGGGCTTGACATGGTTGGACCCCTTAAAGGCGGAACCCACAAGCAAAAATACTTACTGGTCATGGTGGATAAGTTCACCAAGTGGATAGAAGCCAAGCCTGTTAAGACGGCCGAATCCGGACCGGTGATAGACTTTATATCCGGGGTTGTACACCGTTACGGCGTCCCCCACAACATCATCACTGATAACGGCACGAACTTTACGGCCGACGAGGTAAAACTCTGGTGCCAAAACATGGGCATCAAGCTCGATTATGCTTCCATCTATCACCCACAAACTAACGGCCAGGTCGAACATGCAAATGGTCTTATCATGAGCGGAATCAAACCCAGATTAGTGCGCTCCCTCAAAGAATCTAACACGCACTGGGTAGAGGAGCTCGACTTCGTACTCTGGGGGCTGCAGACCACGCCGAATCGCACCACCGGATACACACCATTCTTTATGGTGTACGACGCAGAGGCAGTTTTGCCCGGCGACATAATTCATGACCCACCTCGAGTGCGCATGTACGAAGAAAGAGAAGCCGAGCTCGATCGGCAGGACAGTTTGGATGTATTGGAGGAGGAGCGCGATGTGGCAAAAGCCCGTTCTGCATTCTATCAACAGCAGGCTCGAAGATACCAAAGCAGAGAAGTACGGGCCAAAAATTACAACATTGGTGAATTAGTTCTACGCCTACCGAACAAGAAAAAGGACAAACTCAAGCCCAAGTGGGAAGGTCCCTTCATAATTGACCAAGTCCTGACTGGTGGAGCGTACCGCCTACGCGATGCATCGGATAACCGACTCGAGCCGAACCCATGGAACGCAGCCCGTCTTTGAAGACTCTATGCCTAGCGCCGGACTCTGTGTTCATCTCCTTCATCTGTCCATTTTTTATATACTATCTGTCTTACATTTCTCTCCTTCTCCCCTTCCTTTCTCTTATAGCCTTTGAAGGCTCATCAACTGACGTGCTATTCACACTCATTAAACCTGGGGGCTTCTTTTAACAGAAGCTTATTTATACGGGCTTCATGCCCAACACATGTGTTACACTTCCGCATGTACCTTTTATTTCACCATTATATGCATCGATATGACTTAAGTTTTGGCCAAGCTGGGTTGCCTGGCTCCTGTGCTTACCCCTACGTTCCCGATTATTCGGCTAGGCGGTAAAGGGAGCACCTCTGCGATTGTTACTGCCGGATCTGCCGGATGTGTACCTCAGACTGGGTGAAGCCGAAAGCTAGCATTCTTAAGGGAATATTCGGTCAGTGACCTAAAAGATGATCTTTTCACTTATTTATTTATGTGCCCCCAGAGGCTTTTTCCTGCGTCTTTCTCGCAGAATGGGCATGCACTTTAGGGCATGCCTCCCAGGGAAAGGAACCCCTAACGGAACTATTCTCCCTGGAAGATGTTTCTTACTAACCATGTAATATAACATAACTAGTCGGGCACTTGTCTGTTCACGCACTAATGACCCCTACGCCTGGTCTCCATGCATTCCCCGGTTCTTATATAACCGCATGGGAATTCGGACACACTCCGGACCGTCAGGTCCCGAGGCTGAAGCGAAAAGGTCGGCCATGACAAACGATCTACAATCCGGCTAGAAGGCATTATAAATGTCAATTAAATTACATAGTCATTCTGACTGATTGTATTCCTCTTCAATACCATCTAATAGGCTGTCTAATTTACAGTCCTGCTGGGAATACTTTGCGGCCAATTCTACTTGGCCGTATACTAAGCTTACAGGGATCTCCTTCCCATCGGGCCCCACAAGACCGACCTCGCCCATGCGGTTGGGGTCAGCCTTTGTGTACCGCGTCTTCACCATGGCCCAGGCCTCCCTAGCGCCTTGACGGCAGGCCGATATCTTCCACAATCGGAAGTGCCACCGTGCTCCCTTTAGCTTCTCCGCAAGCTCTCCAAGACCTTCGGGCATGGAGATGGATGGCCACAGGGCCTGGGCGACGCCTTGCATTGCCTGCCGAACTCGCTCGAGCAGTTGCGAGAGCTCGGGAAGAAGGTCACCCATAGAACCGGGCATCTCCTCTGCAGGACGACCTGTTAGCACACCTACAGACATTACTCTGTTACTCGACTTCCCCGCCGAACTTTTTTCAAAAGGTTCGCTCAAGCACTTACTAAATATGCCGCGCCGAAGCCGCTGATTCTCCTTAACGGAGTCTGACAGCTGGGCACGAACATCTTTCAGTTTGACGCCCTGCTTGGTGTTGGCATCTTGGAGATCGTTCTTCTCCTGCCTCACCTTTGTCAGCACCTTCTCACCAGCCTTCAGCTGGCGTAGGAGGTGTTGCCTTTCCGGATTCAATCCGGCGCCATCTGCAATTTCATTTGTCAGATTCGCACCCATGCTGTGCTGCGTCAAGTACTTATCTTTCGAAGTGTATATTACCAGAGGGGGTCTCCTTGGGCTCCCCTGCCGCGGCTAGTGCGGCCTCAAGTTGGGCTTTGCACTCTTCCAGCTCCTTGGACAGTAGGGAATTCTTTTTTGTAAGAACCTGCATAACAAATGATCCTTAAATCAGTTATTCTAACCGTTTCAAGTCTCGGGGGCTACTGGTATATATATATATAATTACCAAAATTTTCTTACCCGTATGTGTTTTACATATTGCTCCATGGCTCTGGCTAGACCATTGTGAGCGGCACGGAGGTACGCATCTCCCGAATTGAAGGCATCTAATGCCTCTCGGGAGAAACAAGCGTCATGAAGAATTGTCCGGCGACGCCTGTGGTTCATGGCACTCTCCACCTCAGAGTTGGTGGCAGACAACCTGTCCACATCCTCCGTCAGAGGAGCGTCTGGTGCACGCCTTGTGTTCGCCTCCGCCTCCGGACCAGGCTTTGGAGCCTGGCTGGTGGAGGCGCGATTGGCAGCCTCTCCGGATATAGTCCGGCGAGGTCTCTTTGTCCTGAAGAGAGCACGAGTGTTAATATGCCTTGAAGGTATAACACCTGGGATAAGGGGGCGCGCCATACCTTTGCGCTGACGCCTCGGTCCGGACTGCACCTCTTTTCTGCCCACGGGCCCCTGCGGCCCCTCGTTGGCTTGTCGCCGCAGGTTCGGCCTCCCGTCTCAAAAACCTCCCCTGCAAAGCTCAGTTGTAATCAGGAAACTGAAAACGCGAGAGGGTGGACCCCTATTCGGGGGACTGGGACTTCGATCTCAGTTACCTGGGAGGCCGGGATTAGCCCTGGGTAATCGGCCGTAATGGCCACCAAGGCGTTGTGCTTGCTCAATTGATGGAACACTCCATCAATCAGATGCACAGATAAGTCCGGATCCTCTTGAGAGGCCGGGTCGAGGGACCGTCCTGGGTCCTCGGGTTGTGGGGGAGGGCTGTTTATTTCTTTAACAGCCTGGCGCAGTTCCTGCGTTGAAGTCGTTATACTGAATATTTAACAACGGGAATATAAAACGAATGAGCAGGTAAATGTGGTCACTTACCCAGCTTGGGGGATTGTACATAGAAAATCCACCCTTTGGGTCGACGCGGAGAAATTCCTCCTCTTCTCCCTTGTATAAAGCGGACAAGGTCTTTGTTAGAGCCACAGCCGAATCCGGCCCCTTACGGCCGTAGCGGGTGGCGTCGTCCTCCCCGTTGAAGTCACACATGGGGTGGCCTCTGTACTGTAGCGGCTGCACCCCTCGCATGATGCATGCGGCCATGACCCCAATCATGGTCAGTCCGGAATGAGCTAACAGTCTTATCCGGCCCATCAGGTAACGAACGTCCTTGTCACTTTCCCTCTGAGGGCTCCGTGGACGCCAACTTAGGCGCTTCTTTAGTGGAGCACTGTCGAACTCAGGGAGGCCGGTCCGGACAGGATCCGGCAGCGGGACGTCCTCTATGTAAAACCATTCCAAAGGCCAGTCCTCGGACGCCTTCTTCGGGGTTCCGGATAGATATCCGGTCCCGGCGATGCGCCACACTTCGGCTCCGCCCACTTGATATATTGACCCCTTCTGAGAACGGGGCACAAGGCAGAATAGCTCTTTCCACAGCCCGAAATGAGCCTCAACACCCAAGAACAGCTCACAGAGGGCTACGAAGCCCGCGATATGCAATACGGAGGCAGGCGTAAGATTGTGTAGCTGGAGGCCATAGAACTCCAGGAGCCCCCGGAGAAACGGATGGATTGGAAATCTGAGCCCTCTTATTAAATAAGGGACAAGGCATATCCGCTCTCCTTTGGAGGGATTAGGGGCACTCTCCGCTTGCTCTCCGCCATTATAGATGGCAAGACCGGCTCGAACCGGGACCATATAGGACGGGGGGAGAAATCCCTTGGTCTGGAGCGTCACTAGCTCGCTATGCGGGATAGAGCATCTCTCCCAAAATCCAGGCTGAGGGCTGGAAGGGCGAAAGGAGGAGTTGCGACGGCTGGCCATGGTGGAATGGACCTTTGTTGGATGCGCTCTGATGAACACTCGCGAAGGGGAGAAGGTGTGGTTTGGATCTAAATCCTCGTCCCCTTAAATGGGCGGCTCATTTACGCGGCTAGGGGTGTGGATGTAAAAACACTCAGACTTTTCATATTCGTTTGACACGTGGAAGACGGCCATTATTTGGCGTAGAAGCCAAGGAGCGCAACATTCACAAGAAGCCGGACTTTATTCAACAGGTACACGGAATTTGGAGGAGAACCCTCCTTGCAATGCCGAAGACAATCTGCGCGCCGGACTCATCGTCATTGAAGCCTGGTTGGGGGGCTACTGAGGGAGTCCTGGATTAGGGGGTGTTCGGATGGCCGGACTATACCTTCAGCCGGACTCCTGGACTATGAAGATACAAGATTGAAGACTTCGTCCCATGTCCGGAAGGGACTTTCCTTGGCGATACGGATATGTAGATCTCCTACCATTGTAACCGACTTTGTGTAACCCTAACCCTCTCCGATGTCTATATAAACCGGAGGGTTTTAGTCCATAGGACAACATACAGATCAACAATCATACCATAGGCTAGCTTTTAGGGTTTAGCCTCTCTGATCTCGTGGTAGATCTACTCTTGTACTACCCATATCATCAATATTAATCAAGCAGGACGTAGGGTTTTACCTCCATCAAGAGGGCCCGAACCTGGGTAAAACTTCATGTCCCTTGCCTCCTGTTACCATCCGGCCTAGACGCACAGTTCGGGACCCCCTACCTGAGATCCGCCGGTTTTGACACCGACAGTGGGCAAGGACGGCAAGTTGATGATGATGTAGTTGAACGTGTGTCCAATCATACACCTGAACATGGATCAAATCCTACACTAGCCATGGTATTGTTTGAAAACCATTATTCCTGTTATATATTTAACATTGTTCAATGGCTTACTAATTTTCTCAAATGTGTATTTAGACTAGAGGAGCTGCTAACGAGCATAGTGATCAAAATCTGCGTGAGGATGCCATCAATAGTCCTAATGTTGAAGTGGTATGATTTCATGATTGTTTAATGGTGGATTTCTCCTTCATTATTGTAACTTGTTGATGAATTGATTTATGAAAATGTAGATAATGCCTTTGAGAGGAAGAGCTTTGCTCCAACCTACAAGAAGACATGATGGGGTATTTCAACTACTTCCTCTCTATTCGTGACTTTCTAATTAGCATAGCATAGTACCATTTTATTCATGCAGTGAAGTATAACATTACGCCACACTATTACTGGGTGGGAAATAAGTTATTCTACTGTCTGTTGAGAGGCCCCATGATAGACCCGCGGCTAAGGCTACTCTTCAAACAACTAATCCAGAAGCACGTGTGTGTGTGTGTGTGGGGGGGTTCTCTGTTAGGTGGTGAGTACCATGAAGTTGTTGTCAATAGTGTGATCAAAGGTAGTCATGTACTTCCAAGGCAGCATGGAAAACTGAAGACACTCACAGATTGCGTTGGGAAGTCCATAGCTTGGGCACATCTAAATGTATATACTAGATACTTTGGTTGTTTTGATACTCGATGCACACATGATTCATTAGTTGTCCTTTTTGTTTCAGATAGTAAATGAAGAAATGGCAGCAAAACCATCTAAGGTTTGGCATCTTCAACATGGCATGACCTTTCCAGTTGCTGGTAGTGTTCTGAGTGCAAATAAATATTGTCCTTGCTGAATTATGAACTAGTACAACTAGCCATTGACGAGGACATGAAGAGGCCAGCAGCTTTGCCTTACTAGATACACATGGTCTGTTGTAGTGGAACCATTTTGTTGCTTAGCTTTATATATGCTTACTATATACACATGGTATGTTGTACTAGAAGCAATTTGTTATTAAGCTTTAGGTATCTGCCACTGATGGCTACTTTATTTGGTGAACTTGTAGAATGAATCTGATTTTTTTTCTAGTATTCTTGTAATGTAGATGAATAGGATAAGGTAGCATTTACCAGCAAAGAACAAAAATATATAGCATGTGCCATATTTTCTCCACTTTACTTTGTAGTAATTAACATAACATGGTCAAAATTCTTACCAGGTGACCATTGATGGAAATCTTCCTGTGCCTCTTGTTGTTGAAGTGTTCAAGTGCCCAAGGGAGAAGACCAAAAGCGATGCATCGCTTTTATGTTGCGTGTCTCATCAAGGGTAGATCATGTCATGGAACTTGTCTTTTGGCAATGACAGGGAGTAGTGTCATCTAGGACTGGTAGAGCATTATCTACTGGAACATGTTTGGGCATATGTTGTAACATAACTTATATATCTATCTCATTTATGAACTTTTATGGATGTGGTATGTATGCGAACTTAATCATATTTGTGAACCATTGCTAAGTTCTGTATGAACTTTGTAATGTAATAAGCAAATATTGTGGATTCTATCACATTTTGTGCCGTGGTGACAAAAATTGATGCTTATTTCTAAGCAAAATTGTGTATCAGCCTATCAGTTGATTGGTGACATGTAGTGTGTTGGCAAATAGAGGATCCAAGCACATAGTCTGTCGGCAAGTAAAATGTATGCATACGTATGGCGTGTTGGCAAATACAAGATTTTATTAACGCCCTGTGTGTTGATAAAGCCCATGAACTGTTGACGCACCATGTGTCAGCAAGCACTAGAATTGCTGGCGGTCATGTCTGTCAGCAAGCCCAAGAACTGCAGACGCGTTGTCTGTCAGCAAGGGAAAGAACTTCTGACGACTAGTTTTTCAGCAAATACTTACAATTGCTGACACACTATATGCCACCAAGAGCAGAGCTTTGCTAACACACAGTGTGTCAGTAAGCGATATGTCTGTCAGTAAATACTTTTGCCTACGGCCAGGTTGCCGACAGTAGACAGTAGACAGACAGTATGTCGGTAAAGGACTATACAGACATCAAGTCTGTCGCAAATGCCGCTTTTGCTGACACACACATCCATTAGCTATAGTGGATCGTGGTGTAGTGAAGGTTTTTTTAAGTTTTATGTGGATGAAGTGTTCGAAGATCGAGGAGTTATCGATATGAGAAGAATAAGGAGAGGCAAGTGTCGATGTCAAAACCGGCCGATCTCGGGTAGGGGGTCCCGAACTGTGCGTCTGAGGGTCGAAGGTAACAAGGGACACAGAGAACACGATGTTTACCCAGGTTCGGGCCCTCTTAATGGAGGTAAAACCCTACGTCCTGCTTGATTGTATTTGATGAGTATACGGGTTACAAGAGTCGATTTACCTTGAGATCATAATGGCTAGAACCCTAGATGTCTAGCCTATATGAATTCTGATGCCCTCTACAGATTAAACCCTCTGGTTTATATAGACACCGGAGGGGCCTAGGGTTGTCCAGAGTCGGCTTGCAGAAGAAGGAAATTATACATCCGGACACCAATCTTGCCGTCCATGCATAGGAGAGTCCTATCCAGACACGGGGGAAGGTCTTCTACCTTGTATCTTCATGGCCCATCAGTCTGGCCCATATTACCTAGCCCGGACACCCGAGGACCCCCTAATCATGCACTCCCTCAGTAGCCCCTGAACCAATCTTCAATGACGATATGTTCGGTACACAGCTTGTCTTCGACATTGCAAGGCCGGTTCCTCCTCCCAAATACTTCAAAGCAATCTTCTGAATAAACGAACTGTATCCGGCTCTGCATGATAGTCACAACCCTCAACCACGAAGGCAAAAATATTTAATCAAAATAATGCCTGTCAACTGACAACTTTTCGGCAAAACGCCACATCTGGCCTCTTTAACATTTCGAATCGTTTTCGCCTCCCGCTTCGCGTCTCGAGGCACGACCTCTATTGACACATCTTGTCAAAACAGAGATCGTGTCCACTTATCGCGGGATCCTCAGTAATACGGGTGTGGGTAATCCAACCGTGCCATTCGCACGACCCCTTGGGAACAAGCAAGTTTTAAGGCTAGAGGTGGGGGCGCTTGATATTCACTGCATATATAAGTGGATAAAGATCCCTTTTTCCTCCCCACGCCTTCTTCGTTCTCCCGCTTCCCATCCTTAAGCTCCAGCGCTCAAGCTTCAATCTTTCCCACCGCCACCAACCTCTCTAGCCATGTCTGGATCCGGCTCAAAGGGCAAGTGGGAGACCTCCTCCGTCACGGAGAAGGATGTTAAGGATCTCTGAGAGGCGGGGTACCTGTCTGCGGACATCGCACACAGGCTCCATTCCAAGAAGCAGGTTATCCCAACCCCGGAGCCCGGTGAAAGGGTTTCTCCCTCACTTCCTTCACCGACTAGGGTTTCCCATCCATCCCTTTGTCTGCCTCATGTTCTACTACGGGCTAGACTTCCATGATCTAGCCCCAAATTCTATCCTCATCATCTCGGCGTTCATCGTCGTGTGCGAGGCGCTACTCCGCATCCCCCACACTTCGGCCTATGGCTAAAAGTCTTCAATGTGAAGCCAAAGGTGGTCGACGGGCCGCATGCGGACTGCGGCGGCGCCATGGTGAGCAAGCTCCCCAACACCACGTGGCCTAAAGGGGCTTTCGTGGAGACCGTCAAGGTGTGGCAGCAGGAGTCGTTGTACATCACCGAACCCTGCGGCGCCAGATGGGCAGCCACTCCTGAGTTTAGATCCGGACCCCCTATGTGGATCGCGTCGTGGACCAACAAGGTTCTGGACTAGGGGTCAACCGCAGAAGTGCTGATGCTGCAAAAGCGCATCAAAAACATGATAAGCAAGAACACCAGTCTCACTGACGTGATTTAGGTGATGCTCTTCCGCCGGATCCTCCCCTGCCAGCTCCGGCCTCTCCATATGTGGGAGTTCAATCCGGAAGGTCCCCGGACCCTGCAGCGCTTCTTTGGCACAACACACGAATAGATCTGGAAGCTGCTCTTCAAGTCCCAGAAGACGTGGCCGAAGAAGACCGATGACATCGGCCTTGACAGCGAGAATCCGGCCACTCCGGTAAGTGTATTATTCCCAAACATACCTATGGTCCATAAATCCTTAGGCGTAATGAGTTTTCCATCTTATGTATAGGGCTGGATAGCAAAGGTGGAGCAGATCAAGTGTCTGGCTCCATTGCCTAAAGATCCGCCCACTCCCCAGCTAACGAAGATGCTGGTCCCAGTGCCCTATCAGGCACCAGAGAAGAAGGGCAAGGAGGCCAAGGGCGGCCCTCGCTGTAAGGGTACTTTGGACGCGGTGTCAGGAGAAACCGAAATCCCCTCCTCCCACGAGGGAGATGAAGACGAAGAGGAGGAGGAGGAGGCAGAAAGTGACTCTCCCCTCAAGGGGAGAAAAAAGAAAAGGGCAGCCTCCACAGACCCGGAGGAGGGGGTGTCCAAGAGGGGGAATATAACCCTCTCGGATGGTTCGGATCCGGATGCCGGAAACATCCCCAAGAGGCACCCTAGGGCGAAGCCCCTGGCCGAATCGTAAGTACCAAAGGATTCAGTACAAGTATTCAGCCTTCTATGCTTTTTATATAACATGTTATGTTGTGTGTATTTCAGCCCTGCTCGCGACCTCCGCAACCCTCCATTATCTGAGGGGAGTTCTATGCCACTCGAGATGGCAGAGAGCGAGATGCCTCCGCGAGCTTCTCCGCCTACCGCCGTGGATGACACCGAGGTGTTGTCTCGAAGGACCTCTCCAGGCCGCAGAGGGGTGAGTGAGGCTGCCGCGATGGCACCCGAGGGTGAGGCCTCGGCTACCGAGAACATGGGGGGTGCAACCCCCATGGAGACCGACGGTAGGGGCCCTGACCAGTTCGGCTCCCAGCCGAACACTATTCCGGAGACCCATCTGGCTCCGAAATCGAGCGAGCAACCCCCTTCGAAGGAGGGGGGAGCGTCGGCTCCGACGGTGACCTCCACCAATTCGGAGGCGCCGAATACTCTGGTGGAGGCACTGCAATGTGCCGCCATCATGGAGGAGCACCACACCCTGACGGGTGTGGTGGTTGAGAAGGTTCAGTCCGCAAAGAGCGGGCTGAATGAAGCCTTCACCAGCCCGCTAACAGGCTTCGAGGAATGCGATGTAATATTCTTAGACGCTTTTCATATGAAGCAAATATGCTTGTATATAGATAGTATCCCTTGAGACTCTGTTCGGTTTTGAAAAAGGCCGAACAGAGGATCGAGTAGTGATCGCAGGAGGTGGCATACTTGTCTATTGGATGACATGCTTCCCTATTGGTGGCGACCGCCCAGGCCGCTGAAGTTTCCGAACTCAATCGGAAGCTACATCTGGCTGATGATGAGATCGACCGTATTAACAAGCGGTTCGATGAGGAGCAAGGTATGTTTAAAAGAGCTCTCATATGCTTGAAGTGATATGCAAGTTCAGAGTTAAACTCATGCACTGCTATGATTATGATTGCAGGTAGCACGGCTGAGGTCGAGACCCTCAAGAGCGCCCTTGCCCAAGCCAAGGAGGAGGCGAAAGCAAGCAAAGTAGTTGCTGATAAAGCGGCTGTGGATTTCAAGACCGAACAGGTCGCCCGCCGCCAACATGAAGAGAGGGTGGCCGAAGTGGAGCAGGAGCTGAAAGAAGCCATTGGCAAATGCGAGACTTTGGAGGAGAAGACTTTGGCCCAAGCGGTCGAACTTGCCAAAGCCCTCAATGAGGCCAAGGAGGCACGAACCGAGTCCCGGGCGGCTTGGAAGGAGATCCGGCAGGCCGGACAGATAGCAGCTGGTAAGCCATTTCTTTTATAGAGTGTATTTGGTGGTCAGAGATATGCCTTGATCACTCGACTGTGGAGTTCTCCAGACGCCTTCGCGGATATTCCGAAGAGCGCTGCCGATGCCGCGCAGTTCTTCCGGGCCCAAGAGGGGAACACAACGGAGAAGCTCTTCTGGTCACAGTACCTGGCGCCGGAGCGTCCGACGCTATTAAACAACTAGATGATGCAGCTGGCGGAGCTGCATAGGATGTCCGGTTTGTCCATGAAGGACTTTATAGTCTGGTCGTGGCCAACTAAACCCATTCCTAGCAGCTACTTGATAACCCACAAGTATAGGGGATCGCAACAACATTCGAGGGTAGAGTATTCAACCCAAATTTATTGATTCGACACAAGGGGAGCCAAAGAATATTCTCAAGTATTAGCAGCTGAGTTGTCAATTCAACCACACCTGGAAACTTAGTATCTGCAGCAAAGTGTTTAGTAGCAAAGTAATATGATACTGGCGGTAGCGACAACAAAAGTAAAGACAACAAAAGTAATGCTTATGGTATTTTGTAGTGATTGTAACAGTAGCAGCAGAAACTAAATAAGCGAGAACCAGTATATGGAAAACTCGCAGGCACCAGATCAGTGATGGATAATTATGCCGGATGCGGTTCATCATGTAACAGTCATAACATAGGGTGACACAGAACTAGCTCCAATTCATCAATGTAATGTAGGCATGTATTCCGTATATAGTCATACGTGCTTATGGAAAAGAACTTGCATGGCATCTTTTGTCCTACCCTCCCGTGGCAGCGGGGTCCTATTGGAAACTAAGGGATATTAAGGCCTCCTTTTAATAGAGAACCGGAACAAAACATTAGCACATAGTGAATACATGAACTCCTCAAACTATGGTCATCATCGGGAGTGGTCCCGATTATTGTCACTTCGGGGTTGCCGGATCATAACACATAGTAGGTGACTATAGACTTGCAAGATAGGATCAAGAACTCACATATATTCATGAAAACATAATAGGTTCGGATCTGAAATCATGGCACTCGTGCCCTAGTGACAAGCATTAAGCATAACAAAGTCATAGCAACATCAATCTCAGAACATAATGGATACTAGGGATCAAACCCTAACAAAACTAACTCGATTACATGATAAATCTCATCCAACCCATCACCGTCCAGCAAGCCTATGATGGAATTACTCACGCACGGCGGTGAGCATCATGAAATTGGTGATGGAGGATGGTTGATGATGACGACGGCGATGAATCCCCCTCCCCGGAGCCCCGAACGGACTCCAGATCAGCCCTCCCGAGAGGTTTTAGGGCTTGGCGGCAGCTCCGTATCGTAAAACGCGATGATTTCTTCTCTCTAGTTTTTCTCTCCGAAAGCAAATATATAGAGTTGGAGTTGGCGTCGGATGGTTTCCAGGGGGCCCACGAGGTAGGGGGGCGCACCCTAGGGGGGGGCGCCCCCACCCTCGTGATAAGGGTGTGCCCCCCCTGGTCTTCGTCTTTGGCGAGGATTTTTTATTGTTTTTTCTAAGATGTTTCGTGGAGTTTCAGGTCATTCCGAGAATATTTGTTTTCTGCACATAAAACAACACCATGGCAATTCTGCTGAAAACAGTGTCAGTTCGGGTTAGTTCCATTCAAATCATACAAGTTAGGGTCCAAAACAAGGGCAAAAGTGTTTGGAAAAGTAGATACGATGGAGGCGTATCAACTCCCCAAGCTTAAACCCTTTCTTGTGCTCAAGCAATTCAGTTGACAAACTAAAAGAAAGAAAGAAAAACTTTTACAAACTCGATTTGCTCTTGTTGTTGTAACTATGTCAAGCCAGCATTCAAGTTTTCAGCATAGATCGTAACTAACCACATTTGCAATAATTCTCAGGTCTCATAATTACTCGTATCAATAGCATAATAAACTAGCAAGTCATAATAATAAATCTCGGATGACAACACTTTCTCAAAACAATCATAATATGATATAACAAGATGGTATCTTGCTAGCCCTTTCTGAGACCGCAAAACATAAATGCAGAGCACCTTTAAAGATCAAGGACCGACTAGACATTGTAATTCATGGTAAAAGAGATCCAATCATAGTCATACCCAATATAAATTAACAGTGATGAATGAAAATGACGGCTATGCTCTCCAGCTAGTGCTTTTTAATAAGAGGGTGATGACTCAACATAAAAGTAAATGGATAGGCCCTTCGCAGAGGGAAGCAGGGATTTGTAGAGGTGCCAGAGCTCGGTTTTGAAATAGAGATAAATTGTATTTTGAGCGGAATACTTTCATTGTCAACGTAACAACTAAGAGATGGTGATATCTTCCATGCTAAACACATTATAGGCGGTTCCCAAACAGAATGGTAAAGTTTATACTCCCCCTCCACCAACAAGCATCAATCCATGGCTTGCTCGAAACAACGAGTGCCTCCAACATACATCAGGTCCCAGGGGGAGTTTTGTTTGCAATTAATTTTGATTTAGTTTGCATAAAGCATGAGACTGGGCATCCCGGTGACCAGCCATTTTCTCGTGAGTGAGGAGCAGAGTCCACTCCTCTTGAGAATAACCCGCCTAACACGGAAGATAAGGATAGCCTTTGTTGATACATGAGCTATTTGAGCATACAAAACAGAATGTTTATTTGAAGGTTTAGAGTTTGTCACATACAAATTTACTTGGAACGGCAGGTAGATACCGCATATAGGAAGGTATGGTGGACTCATCTGGAATAACTTTGGGGTTTAAGGGATTGGATGCACAAGCAGTATTCCCGCTTAGTACAAGTGAAGGCTAGCAAAAGACTGGGAAGCGACCAACTAGAGAGCGACAACAGCCATGTACATGCATTAAAATTAATAAACATTGGATGCTAACATGAGTAGGATATAATCCACCATGAACATAAATATCATGAAGGCTATGTTGATTTTGTTTCAACTACATGTGTGAACATGTGCCAAGTCAAGTCACTTAAATCATTCAAAGGAGGATACCACCCCATCATACCACATCATAATCATCTCAATAGCATGTTGGCACACAAGGTAAACCATTATAACTCATAGCTAATCAAGCATGGCACAAGCAACTATGATCTCTAATTGTCATTGCAAACATGTTTATTCATAATAAGCTGAATCAAGAATGAGGGACTCATCATATTTACAAAAACAAAACAGGTCGAGTTCATACCAGCTTTTCTCATCTCAGTCAGTCCATCATATATCATCGTAATTGCCTTTCACTTGCACGACCGAACGGTGTGAATAATAATAAGAGTGCACGTGCATTGGACTAAGCTGGAATCTGCGAG
Organism: Triticum urartu; assembly: GCF_056163025.1. Taxonomy (NCBI): domain Eukaryota; kingdom Viridiplantae; phylum Streptophyta; class Magnoliopsida; order Poales; family Poaceae; genus Triticum; species Triticum urartu. The sequence goes on from NC_141875.1 coordinate 566,418,114, forward strand.
CATTCAATAAAAAGGAGAAGACAAGGCAATATGGGCTCTTGGTTAAATCAACAATAATGCATATAAGAGCCACTTCAACAATTTAATTATGGTCTTGTCCTACTGACCCCCAAGGAAAAGAAAAGAAATAAAACTATTTACACGGGAAAGCTCCCAACAAGCAAAAGAAGAACGAGAAATATTTTTGGGTTTTCTTTTTAATTATTACTACTACAGCAGAAAAATAAACTAGTACTAATTTTTTTGGTTTTTCTTAAGGTTTAATAAACACACAAGAAGAAAGCAGGAAAAAGAAAATAAACTAGCATGGATATTATAGTGAAAAAGTATGAGCACCGACATCTAGCAATGAGTGTGTGTGAACATAAATGTAATGTCGGTGAGAAATACGTACTCCCCCAACCTTAGGCTTTTGGCCTAAGTTGGTCTATGGCCACGGCTGGCCTGGCGGATATCCATAATAATAGTTGTTGGGGTCGTACTGTGATGAGGAGGAATAGTTGGGATCATACTGTGATGAAGAAGAAGACTCTGACAGCCATTGGCTGATAGTCATCTCTGGATCCCAAGAATAAACATATTGTCGTGGAGGCTCATCTTGTGGTTCCTGTTCCGGGGCTGGTGCAGGATTCTTGTAAGCTTGGATGGCAGCCCACGTAATGAGGTAGGGTCCTACAAAATTAAACAAAGAAGGAGCAGGAAGGATAATAGTCTCAGGATGATGTTTGTTAAAGAAATTGATATTTAAGCTCTCGTGCCCTATTCTTAACAATAAAATCATGTGCCACCATACTTTTATGATCTAGATAAACACGGGGCAGCACCTTTTCTTCCTTCTCGGCATGCCTAATAGGTATGTTAAAATGTGCAGCTAGGCGTGTGGCATAGACGCCTCCAAAGATGGGACCCTTAGTGCGGTTCATACTTAACCGTCTAGCAATAATACCGCCCATACTAAAAGTGTTTTCACTGTATAAACCGTGGTGCAGAATAATTATATCAGGGATACTAAGGTTTCCACTGTTTCCGCGTCCAATTAAACAACGACTAGCAAATAATGCAAAGTAGCGTAAAACAGGAAAATGTATGCTAGTGATTCGTGCATCGGAAACCTTTCTAGTTTCTCCTACAGTGATAGTATCAATAAACCCAGCCACATTATCATGATGTGGTTCTTATGTCTTGCCCTCAAAAGGGATTAAACAAATCCGACAGAAATCATAAAGTGACATCTCCTTATGCTCATCATATAAATGAAACTCCACCGTAGGTGGTGAGTTCCTAGAATGAAAATGAAAGTTTTGCACAAAAGTATTTGTGAGTAAGAGATACTGATCGCATTGATCGTGGAGTAAAGCAGTGAGGCCTGCATTGTGAGCCAATTCATGAAAATCTTCATAAATACCGGCTGCTCTCAAGAAATCTTCAGAAGGCCATTCACACGCCCGAATCTCCGCGGTGCGCGGCAAATTATACTTAGGCTTCGGTGCCTTTTCCTTCGAGCTTTGGCTCGATGAGCCCCTCAAAAATCTCCTCATTCTTTTTCTAAAATAATCTGAAATTTTTAGTAACTTCAAACAAAAATGAACCAACTTCAATAATATTGATAGCAACTACTCCTACAAGTGCCTAGAGCCTATATCAAGCATTAGAACTACTTGGAACCATATAAATTTGACATGCAAGCTCAAGAACATGGTCACCTATGCAGCAAAAATTTGCAAAGAATAAAGCACTAGAACAGAAACTAATTGGACCAATGGAGGAGTCACATACCAAGGAACAATCTCCCCAAGCAGTTTTGCGAGAGGTGCTTTGAGCAAGGAGATCGAAAATCGCAGCAAAAGTGGCTGGAACTCGTGCTTGAGTTGGTTTTTCGGGTTTGTGTGAGACAGAGAAAGAAGATGGGTGCTGGGATAAGTGGAGGAGGGCCACCGTGGGCCCACGAGGCAGGGGGCGCGCCTTAGGGGGGGGGGGCGCCCACCACCCTCGTGGCCAGGTGGCAGCTCCTCCCGCGGTAATTTTTGCACAGTAAATCCTCAAATATTCCCAAAAAAATCATATTAAATTGGCATGGCATTCTGAGGACTTTTATTTTCGGGATATTTTTATATTGCACGGATAAGTCAGGAAATAGACTGAAAATACTATTTTTACTTTATTTCTACTAATTAACAGAAAGTATAGAGAGGGTACAGAAGTTTGTGCTTCTACTTTCATCCATCTCATGCTCATCAAAAAGAATCCACTAACAAGGTTGATCAAGTCTTGTTAACAAACTCATTCCGATAATCATGAAACAGGAGGAATTTCGAATAGCACTAAGTTACCTCAACGGGGATATGCACATCCCCAATAATAAGTATATCATATTTCTTCTTGACAGTTGGGAGAGGAAATTCAAAACCTCCAATTATAATCGATGGAATTTTTCCAATGGAGTTGATACTATGAACTTGGGGTTGTTTCCTCGGAAAGTGTACCGTATGCTCATTACCATTAACATGAAAAGTGACATTGCCTTTGTTGCAATCAATGACAGCCCCTGCAGTATTAAGAAAAGGTCTTCCAAGAATAATAGACATACTATCATCCTCGGGAATATCAAGAATAACAAAGTCCATTAAAATAGTAACGTTTGCAACCACAACAGGCACATCCTCACAAATACCGACAGGTATAGCAGTTGATTTATCAGCCATTTGCAAAGATATTTCCGTAGGTGTCAACTTATTCAAGTTAAGTCTACGATATAAAGAGAGAGGCATAACACTAACACCGGCTCCAAGATCACATAAAGCAGTTTTGATATAATTTCTTTTAATGGAGCAAGGTATAGTAGGTACTCTGGGGTCTCCAAGTTTCTTTGGTATTCCACCCTTAAAAGTGTAATTAGCAAGCATGGTGGAGATTTCAGCTTCCGGTATCTTTCTTTTATTAGTAATGATATCCTTCATATATTTAGCATAAGGATTTGTTTTGAGCACATTAGTTAATCTCATACGCAAAAAGATAGGCCTAATCGTTTCAGCAAAGTGCTCAAAATCCTCATCATCCTTTTTCTTGGATGGTTTCGGAGGAAAAGGCATGGGTTTCTGAACCCAAGGTTCCCTTTCTTTACCATGTTTCCTAGCAACAAAGTCTCTTTTATCATAACGTTGATTCTTTGATTGTGGGTTATCAAGATCAATAGCAGGTTCAATTTCTACATCTTTATCATTACTAGGTTGAGCATCATCATGAACATCATCATTAATATTTTTACTAGGTTTATGTTCATTACCAGATTGTGTTTCAGCATCAGACATAGAATTATCATTCGGATTATCAGGTGGTTCAGCAATAGGTTCACTAGAAGTTTGCACAGTTCTATCATTTTTCTTCTTCTTCTTTTTAGAAGAACTAGGAACATCAATATTATTTCTTTGAGAATCTTGCTCGATTCTCTTAGGGTGGCCTTCAGGATACAAAGGTTCCTGAGTCATTCTACCAGTTCTAGTAGCCACTCTAATAGCATAATCATTTTTCTTATTATTCATTTCATTAAGCACTTCTTTTTGAGCCTTAAGTACTTGTTCTACTTGAGTGGTAACCATAGAAGCATGTTTGCTAACAAGTTTAAGTTCACCTTTAATATTAGCCATATAATCACCCAAGTATTTAAGCATATCAGAATCATATTTCAATTGTCTACCAAAACAAGCATTGAAATTTTCTTGTTTGACAATAAAATTATCAAACTCATCAAAGCATTGCCTAGCAGGCTTATAGTGAGGGATATCACCTTCATCAAATCTATAGAGAGAATTTACCTTTACTACCTGTGTCGGGATATCGGGGTCAGGAGGTTCTTCAGTAAATAAATAATTAAGATCATATGTTTCTTCAACAGGCGGTGAATTAAGACCATGTATTTCTTCAATAGGAGGTAAATTCTTAACGTCTTCAGCTTTAATAGCTTTTTCTTTCATAGATTTCTTTGCCTCTTGCATATCTTCGGGACTGAGAAATAGAACACCTCTCTTCTTCGGAGTTGGTTCAGGAGTAGACTCAATAATTGGAGCAGGAGATGGCTCAGGAGGTGGCTCAGGAGGTGCCCAATTATTTTCATTTGTCAACATATTATTCAATAGAATTTCAGCTTCATCCGGTGTTCTTTCGCTGAAAAGAGAACCATCACAGCTATCCAGGTAATCTCTGGAAGCATCGGTTAGTCCATTATAAAAGGTATCAAGTATTTCAGGTTTCTTAAGAGGATGATCACGCAAAGCATTAAGTAACTTGAGAAGCCTCCCCCAAGCTTGTGGGAGACTCTCTTCTTTAACTTGCACGAAGTTGTATATTTCCCTCAAAGCAGCTTGTTTCTTGTGAGCAGGGAAATATTTAGCAGAGAAGTAATAAATCATATCCTGGGGACTACACACACAACCATGATCAAGAGAATTAAACTATATCTTAGCATCACCCTTTAATGAGAACGGAAATATTTTGAGTATATAAAAGTAACGCGATCTCTCATCATTAGTGAACAGGGCAGCTATATCATTTAACTTAGTAGGATGTGCCACAACAGTTTCAGATTCATAGCCATAAAACGGATCAGATTCAACCAAAGTAATTATCTCAGGATCAACAGAGAATTCATAATAGTTATCAGGAACACATATAGGTGAAGTAGCAAAAGCAGGGTCGGGTTTCATTTTATCTCTAAGTGATTCTTTGTTCCATTTAATTAATAACCTCTTAAGCTCATATCTATCTTTGCAAGCTAAAATAGCGGCAGAAGATTCCATATCAAAAAGATAACCCTCAGGAATAACATGCATATTTTCATCATCACTATCATCATCGTATTCAGATTCAATAATTTCTTTTTCTCTAGCCCTAGCAATTTGTTCATCAAGAAATTCACTAAGGGGCACAGTAGTATCAGGCATAGAAGCAGTTTCATCATAAGTATCATGCATAGCAGAAGTGGCATCATCAATAACATGCGACATATCAGAACGAATAGCAGAAGCAGATGTAGGTGTCGCAAACTTACTAATAACAGAAGGTGAATCAAGTGCAGAGCTAGATGGCAGTTCCTTACCTCCCCTCGTAGTTGAGGGATAGATCTTGGTTTTTGGATCTCTCAAGTTCTTCATAGTGATAAGCAGATACAAATCCCAAGTGACTCAAAGAATAGAGCTATGCTCCCCGGCAACGGTGCCAGAAATTAGTCTTGATAACCCACAAGTATAGGGGATCGCAACAGCTTTCGAGGGTAGAGTATTCAACCCAAATTTATTGATTCGACACAAGGGGAGCCAAAGAATATTCTCATGTATTAGCAGCTGAGTTGTCAATTCAACCACACCTGGAAACTTAGTATCTGCAGCAAAGTGTTTAGAAGCAAAGTAATATGATAGTGGCGGTAGCGGCAACAAAAGTAAAGATAGCAAAAGTAATGTTTTTGGTATTTTGTAGTGATTGTAACAGTAGCAACGGAAAGTAAATAAGCGAGAACCAGTATATGGAAAACTCGTAGGCACCGGATTAGTGATGGATAATTATGTTGGATGCGGTTCATCATGTAATAGTTATAACATAGGGTGACACAGAACTAGCTCCAATTCATCAATGTAATGTAGGCATATATTCCGTATATAGTCATACGTGCTTATGGAAAAGAACTTGCATGAGATCTTTTGTCCTACCCTCCCGTGGCAGCGGGGTCCTATTGGAAACTAAGGGATATTAAGTCCTCCTTTTAATAGAGAACCAGAACAAAGCATTAGCACATAGTGAATACATGAACTCCTCAAACTATGGTCATCACCGGGAGTGGTCCCGATTATTGTCACTTCGGGGTTGCCGGATCATAACACATAGTAGGTGACTATAGACTTTCAAGATAGGATCAAGAACTCACATATATTCATGAAAACATAATAGGTTCAGATCTGAAATCATGGCACTCGGGTCCTAGTGACAAGCATTTAGCATAGCAAAGTCATAGCAACATCAATCTCAGAACATAATGGATACTAGGGATCAAACCCTAACAAAACTAACATAATGGATACTAGGGATCAAACCCTAACAAAACTAACTCGATTACATGATAAATCTCATCCAACCCATCACCGTCCAGCAAGCCTACGATGGAATTACTCACGCACGGCGGTGAGCATCATGAAATTGGTGATGGAGGATGGTTGATGATGACGACGACGACGAATTCCCCTCTCCGGAGCCCCGAACGGACTCCAGATCAGCCCTCCCGAGAGGTTTTAGGGCTTGGCGGTGGCTCCGTATCGTAAAACGCGATGATTTCTTCTCTCCGGTTTTTTCTATCCGAAAGCAAATATATAGAGTTGGAGTTGGCGTCGGAGGGTTTCCAGGGGGCCCACGAGGTAGGGGGGCGCACCCTAGGGGGGGGCGCTCCCACCCTCGTGAGAAGGGTGCGGGCCCTTGGTCTTCGTCTTTGGTGAGGATTTTTTATTGTTTTTTCTAAGATGTTTCGTGGAGTTTCAGGTCATTCCGAGAATATTTGTTTTCTGCACATAAAACAACACCATGGCAATTCTGCTGAAAACAGCGTCAGTCCGGGTTAGTTCCATTCAAATCATACAAGTTAGAGTCCAAAACAAGGGCAAAAGTGTTTGGAAAAGTAGATACGACGGAGACATATCACTACTTCTGCCTAGTGAAGCAACTTGCCGACGCACTGCCCTGAGTCGAAGCTGTAAAGCGCTCGGCGTGCATAGAGGGTGCGCGGATGGCCTTTACTCGTGTCAAGATGCACTGGGCGAAGATGAAGGTCACCATCGTGGCGACCGAGGGTCCACCCAAAGGCAAGGACTACCGCAAGCTGGAGCGATATTTTGATGATGTCCTGGAGGGTGCCCGGATAGTAGAGGGCCAATGCTCAAAGGATATCATGTTTGAGTGAATTTATTTGGATTGTCCAGACTTTGTTTTATGATCCAACGATTTGTAATATATTTATGCCTATATCTGAAATTATTTTCCTCATGTGCGGCCGTTTTTAATCCTGAAAGTTTGCGAGTCGTCGGCTTTAGCCCCCACGTAGATATTACGGGGGTGTTCGAGGTAGTGCACGAGCACACTTGACCCAACGTCTTGGTCCTTAAAGGAGGTGTGTGCACGACGAACCAGGCAATCAGACTATGCGGCTTTATTACTTTGACTTAGCCATAGGAGTTTGGCGGTGGGGCTAAGTACTAGCCCCTGGTGCATATGCGGCCATCTGAATTGGGATGCCTTAGGCACGTGACTGGATGAAGGCCGGTCCTTCGTATAATATAGAAGAAGCCGCAAGAGATGTGTAGCAAGTCGCCGTATCACCGACTGGCTCTCGCAGTATCATGACAGTTAGTTTTCGGCTTTCTCTATTGAGGTGTTTGACCGGACGAACCAGAAACACAATCGCAGTAGTTCTCCCTTTATTACCCTAGCCAAACAAGCGGAACATAAGGTAGTAATCACAGGAGCCGGGCAACCTAACTATTGACCAAAGACATGACCCGGAGCGGATGCATATAATGCAATATTCGGGACGCCGAAGTATACTCTAGAAGTGTTCGGAAATTTTGGAAATTTGTGTGGCCGAATAGAGCCCCTGGCATTTAAGCCGTACTAAAGTGTATATGGCAATCTGACGCAAAGAAGGAATACACATTTTATGAAATAAACCAATACCGGACATGGGTTGGTAAAAAACTGTTTCCATTATAATCTGATTGATACGTCAAAACATGCTATTACAGATAATGCCGTAAAGATCAAGGCCATTTTACATGCCGAGAGTTTGTACACAAGGGGGAGCTGTATACACGGCCGAAGAAAAGAAAAGGTATTCTTGAAGATTCCCTTGACGCCCTGCCGCACGTCTGCGCCGCTACCGCCTTGGTGCTGAATTGTGGGGACCCTGACTCATAAGTCGTGATCACCTAATGGACATGTACAGTGATCCTAGAGATCAATGCTCAGTGAACACACAGAAGCTGAATAACAAGTCTTACATCCATACATACCGTCTTACATAAATTATGACCATTATGGCCGAGTCTTGAGTATAACTTCGCAGCGGAAATCTTCGTCGATAACTTGGACCCATGCCATCTACCTTAACTCTACAGGCATTCTGACTGGGAAGCGTCTTAGCTCGCATGTTCGTCACCGAAGTATTCTTCATCATATCATGTTCTTTCATGCCTGGCCAATAAAATAACTAGTGGCAAGCCAATGAGTACTTTGAATGTACTCGCAAGCAACCCAAGGGCGATAACATAATAATTATGCAAGGCTCTACTACTAGTTTGGCATTTTTGCGGAAAGCTAGTTTTTCTCATGAAGTATGATCATCATTTATCAAGTACATGGATGTGTCTGCAATAAGTATCAGGAGGTTGCGTACATCAACATCGAGAAAGAGTTATGAACAACTCATGCTCAAGCTCACCACGACTTTCTCACGAATCACGTCAACAGATTTACCAAACCGTGTTGTTTTCCAGAAACTTATGGACATAGTCTAAGTAGCACCACCCAAATGTCCTTGACCGTGGACACGACTATTCGAATAGTTTTACACTCTGCAGAGGTTGCACACTTTACCCACAAGATCCGGGGAACTTCCGTGTCATCCATGACTCGCGGTACCTCAAGTTCCCGGGGTAAGCACCCGATCACTATGTTTCCCTAGACGACACTAACATAGAGTCCACTCGATTGGTAGTAACCCCCGTGCCCAACATTTCACATCTTAAAATTGTGGAGCCTCGCTCCCATATTCATCACATACCACAAGCACGGGGTACCAACGGTGTGTCCGGTGCCCTGTGAAAACAGTCATGGCCGCCCTACCTGGCACGACCCCGTCCCGAGAGAGCGCAACAACGACTCTATCGTCACTAGTAATGCGGGCTCCAAGCTAGTATCGGCCTAGGTAATCAATAATGCCCTTTCCCATATAAGGGTAGAGTGGTCGCCCATGTTTGGTTGGGACGGCCGACAAATCTTAAATCTAATCTGTCTCTGTAAACAACACTTTTATCAAGCCTCCGTACACCACTTCTCCACCAAGTAGTGACCTAGTTCATCATCATCTCCCAGGGGCATCAGTGGCACCCATTGGGGCTGTTTGCAAGTATGTCAAACCACACTTGTTTCTTTCCATGCATAACCCCGACCCACTTTGCATAGCCATTTACTATAGCATATTTCTACAATCCATGAACACAACTCTAAACAAGGATAGAGTCATGAGCAATGCAAGTATCAACGAGTATGCAACAGAGGCAAGCCCAGCAAGGTTGCCATTCAAGAACCATCATGCACTCGATGAAACAATGAAAATGTTCTCATGATATAAAAGGGTTCAACATGGTCAAAGGGCTGCTTGCCTGGTTCATCAGAGTCTTCAAATCTTCTGGTCCATCTCCGAGTATTTGGTCTACTTTGTCAACTAACGTCGGAAATAATCATAGTAAGCAACACAACAAGGGAGGAAATAAAAGTGCTCTAAAAATTTGAGTTGGACTTTTCTAGGATACCCTTGGTCATATGAGGAATGACCAAAGTGGTTTCATTGGGGTTTGATCAATGGATATCTCCGAACATTTCAATCTGATGGAATCGAGGGATTTGTGAATTTGCAAGAAGTGTACAGAAATATATTTTTGAAAAATGAGCAATGGCACCATTTAACAAAGGATGATTTTAGAATCTCCTAGGAGTTGGTTCCACTTAATTTGGAGTTCAAATGACTTCCTATGAATTTGAAAAGTTGACAAATATGAAGAAATGGCTCATTATTTTGTGTGGCAGAGAAAGTATTAAGAAAAATGTTCATAAACTAAGTTACGAACCTAGAAGGATCTTGGAATTTGAATTATGGCACTTGGGTCAAATTTGAGTTCTCTGTGATTTTCTAAATTTAACACAGAAATAGAAAAATAGGATTTTGATAAATATTTCTGAAGAGAAGGTTTCTGGAAAAATGTGCAAATAGCACCATGTGATAGATCAGGATTTATGGATCCCCTAGAAATTTGAATCATCAAATTTGAAGTTAATTTGATTTATTTATGTGCTTTTGAAGTCTACTGGGAAAAAGAAAAAGGAAAAGGGGGCTTTACCCTTATCCTGCATGCAAGGCGAGAGATAGGCGGCGGGCCGGCCCAGCTGCATGGCCGCGCATAGGCTGTCGACGCAGGAGGCGTATTCTCATGAATACGCTTTCCTTCGGCGAAGATGGCAGCTGGCGGAGCCCATCTCCACTTAAACGGGGTGGGGCCCTCCCGTCAGTGGCTCAGCCATGCTGGCTGGCTGACAGGCGGGGCCCGCTGGCAGGTTCGTCCTCCACCTCCCGCGCGGGTGCGATAGGAGACAGAGGAGGCGCTCGACGCCGGTCGCCGGCGCTACAGGGCATCTCCGGCGATGTTCTTCCCACCGGCGTGCTCAGGAGACCCGGCCGCATCCAACCATGGGTGGCACGGTCGCCCAGGGGCACCGAGTGGAGCAGGGTGCTGGCCATGGCGGATGGGACCGGTGGTGAGATCTGGGCACGGCGAGGCAGGCACGGGGAGGAAGGACTGATGTGCGGGGAGAGTTGGCGGTGGTTCTGGTGCTGCTCTGGAACAAAGAGGTCGGGAGGAGGGGCTCTCAGTGACGTGAATTTAGGCAGAGGCCGGCGACATTGCTCCGGCCATGGAGATGCAAGGAGGGCACGAGGAGGGGAGTGGGTTGGTCCAGGGGGTGCACGGGAGGGAGAGAGAGCCAAAGGAGTAGAGAGGGGGCTCGGGGGCAGCCTTAACACTACAAAAAAAAGACACATCCGTGACATTTTGGGCCGAACGAATTTTTTCCTGTCATACATATGGCACTTCTATGACGATAATTGTGACAAAATCTGGTATCATCATAGATGTGGTGGGCTCCTACTTCTATGACAAAAAACATGACAGAAAATGGGCTTTTCGTCCTGGGTGGGCCGGAGATGCAGCTGCATGACATTCTTTGGGCCGTCCATGACGGAAAAAACCGTGGTAGAAGCGAGGGGGAGGAAAATTTCGGGAAGTTCCCGGTTACGGTGGGAGGTCGGGGGCCGAGCGATGCGTGCTTCTCTCGTACACGTACGCGCGTCTGTGCGAGGCGTTGGCTCTAACTGAACCCGAGCGAGGTGTTGGGCTCTAACTAAACCCGAGCGATTGCACTGTAGGCTACGCGTTACTGAACCCGAGCGATCGATCGATGGCTGTTAACTGAACCCGATCGAGCGATTCCTTCGCTACTACTACTAACTGAAGCCGATCGATGCTGCCTCTGGATGAACAGTGAGCGTTGCGGGGGGGGGGGGGGGTTGGATGAACAGTTCCCGGTGGGGGTGGATGAACAGGACCCCATGGTGTTGCCTCTGGATGAACAGGACCCCGATCGATCGATCCGGTTGGGGCTGGATGAACAGGACCCCGTGGAGGGCTGGATGAACAGGACCACCCCATGGAGGGCTGGGTGAACAGTAGATGGTGGAGGGCAGGATGAACAGTAGCCCGTGGAGGGGTGGTTGAACAGGAGCCCGTGGAGAGGGCTGGTTGAATAGTAGCCGGTGGAGTAGCGCGCGGTGGAGGCTGGATGAACAGGAGCCCGTGGATGAGTAGTCATAGGTGGAGGCTGGAGGAGGTCGACGGTGGATGAACAGTAGCTCGTGGAGGCTGGAGGGGGTAGACGGTGGAGATGAACAGTATCCTGTGGAGTCCCATTTTGCGGTACGCCACACCCCTCCCGATGAACAGGACCCCCATTTCGACCGTAGCGCTACAACACAAGTCCGTTTCCTCTGTTTTGCGGTACGCCACACCCCTCCCGATGAATAGGACCCCGTTTCGACCGTAGGAGGTCTGTTTCCTCCATTTTGCGGTACGCGAGACCCCTCCCGATCAACAGGATCCCATTTCGAACGTGGCCGGTCGAACACAAGGCCGTTTCCTCCGTTCTGCGGTATGCCAGGCCTCATTTCCATCGCCTGTTCCGTCCAAGCCCTCTCGATGAACACGACGCATTTCGTTGCCTCCCCATGAACACGACGCATTCCGTTGCCTCCCCATGAACACGAAGACGATGCTGTTTCTTCGTTCCGACCCAGCCATGTACACGAGCCCTAGCCGTACGTATGCGCGAGTAGGCGTTCGAGACCCCGCCCATATGTACACATACGTGGCCGTATTTTCTTTCTTGCACCCTAGCCGCTATACATATGTGTACATGCTACGTGCGCGCCTCTACTACGACACATGCGCGCCTCTACATCCACCAGTATATATGTACGTACACGTTCGCGACCAGAATGACAATGCTACGTACGCTTCGACCAGGTGGGTCCCGACTGTCAGACACTTCCTTGTGTCCGAAGATGTAGCTGGTGGGTCCCAGCTGTCAGGGGCAAACATTTTTTTCGCAAAATATGGTGGACCGTCTGGTGGGTCCCCGCTGTCAGGTGGAGGAATAATTATTTTGCACGTAATAAGGAGGCACTTCCTTGCTGCGGCCGTGGACCCAGCTGTCAGCCTCTCTGTAATGCCCCCGATGCGGCTATATCTCCCACGTGTCGAAGCACGACTTAGATGCATAACCGCATTGAAAGCAATGTCGCAAGTGAGGTAATCTTCACAACAACCCATGTAATGAATAAGGGAAAAGTACATAGTTGGCTTACAATCGCCACTTCACACAATACATGAATAAAGCATTACATCATCCAGATACACTCAAGGTCCGACTACAGAACCAAAATAAAAGAAGACTACCCCAAATGCTACACAGATCCCCGATAGCCCCAACTGGGCTCCACTACTGATCAACTGAATAACGGAACAACATAACGAACACGATCTTCATCGAGCTCCTCCTTGAGCTCGGTTGCATTACCTGCACGTTCTCATCGGCACCTGCAAGCTGGGTTTGGAAGTATATGTGAGTCACGGGGACTCAGCAATCTCACACCCTCGCGATCAAGACTATTTAAGCTTATAGGTAGGTAAAAGGTATGAGGTGGAGCTGCGGCAAGCGACTAGCATATATGGTGGCTAACATACGCAAAAGAGAGCGAGAAGAGAAGGCAAAGCACGATCGATGAACTATGATCAAGAAGTGATCCTAGAACAACCTATGTCAGGACCCCGATTCCAAGTCACATCGATCTAGCTGGTAACACCTCATATCACTTTGCGGCCTCACGCACGGTATTCCCACGGGTGTCTCCTTACCAGGGCCCGGTACCGTTTGCGTCTTTTGGCTCACGTATATGATAGTGTCGCTAGCATCCATATGACAGAGAACCCGGGCCGACATGGCTAGTCGTGAACCCAAAGCGGCACTAACCCATGGGGACAGGCATACATGAATCAACTTCGAGCATGTCGGTCAGCAGCGTGTGAATCCGGCTGTAGCACTGGGCTAACAGGACTCCGGTAACCCGAGCTGTAGCAGGCTAGGTAGGACTCCGGATGTCACCGCGTGACATTTCCCTGAAGGGACAGACATAGGAACAAAGTGAAACACATGCCGGCCAGTCAAGTGTCCTGAGCAGTAGTGCTGGGCTAGCAGGACTCCGGTGAACCGGGCTGTAGCGGACTACTATGGCTCATGGAAGCACAAGACTACATTTCCCCATAAGAGAGGCTACCAAGGATAAAAAACTAGGTTGTTGGATCCCACACATACCAAGCATTTCAATCATACACACAATATGCTCGATATGTGTAAATACAACATGGCATCACAACATAACTCTACGACTCAAGTATTTATTCATTAGGCTCCGAAGAGCGAGATATTACAAACATGGGTCTCATGACCCAACAAACACAGCATACAAATCAAGGCACAAGCGGAAGCTTAACATGTCTGAGTACAGACATGTACAAATGAAAAAGGCTAAGAAGCCTGACTATCTACTAGATCCTGCCGAGGGCACAAGATCGTAGCTGAGGTATCAAGCTAAACATCGAAGTCCACGCGAAACTACTAGCGAGACTGAAGTCTCTCTGCAAAACATAAATTAAGCAAACGTGAGTACAAATGTACCCAGCAAGACTTACATCAGAACTAACTACATATGCATCAGTATCAATAAAGGGGTGGTGGAGTTTAACTACAACAAGCCAGCTTTTGACTCAGTGGCTAACCTGAACTACGACTGCAATAACTCTTTTGAGGTGGCGCACACGAGTCCACATATTCACCATATCAATACAACACTATGGATCCGCTCCCGTCTCCCTGCGAGAACGCCATCCATAGCACTCACACTTATCTTGCGCATTTTAGAGTATCCACTTTCACTTGTCTATGAACTATGCAAGGGGTCCAAGTTTCCATATCCGAGGAATCCGGCTATTCGAATAGATAATGATAACCCTGCAGGGGTGTACTTCTTCACACACGCTCTCGCCACTTACCACCATGTACACGTCGTGTATCTCGGCAACCTTCAAGCGGAAGCCTGGTGAGGGAGTCGGCCATGACCTGACTAACCACACAAGTCTCTAGTCCAGGCTTATCGCCTATTTGGGTTCCATCCGCAAGGAGATCCGGCCGGGGTGTCGCTCATGGCCCCAAACGATGTGTACAGGGTTCCCAAGCCCACCATCCGGGTGCCACTTGGTACACCAGGCCACTGTGCCTAGTCTGTCCCAAGCCCACCTATACCGGGTGCCACTTGGTAGACTACTAACACTACCTACAAACACCAGAAACTAGTTGCAACTCCTGGACAGAGATTGAGTTGATTAATAAGTCGAGAGAGCTTGGAGCGCCCGGAGCCCAATGTGTGGTAGTAACTGTTCATGGATCACAAACACAGAACTCAGTTCCTGAGAACGGCTGAAATGAGACAACCCACCATGTACTCCTACATGGCCTCTCACCGCAACTTTTACCAAATCGTGTTCACACACTTAGCTCTCAACGGTAGGACATGTTCACCACGTTCCAATTCATTCCCGATGAATCAGACCTGACTCAACTCTAAGCAGTAGCAGGCATGACAACCAGCATGAATGAGTAGGCACATCAGGGCTCAAACAACTCCTACTCATGCTAGTGGGTTTCATCTATTTACTGTGGCAATGACAGGTCATGCAGAGGAAAGGGGTTCAACTACCGCAGCATGTAACAGTTGAATCGGTGTTGTCCTAATGCAGTAAAAGAGAGCAGGAGCAAGAGAGTGGGATTGTATCAGAATGAACAAGGGGGTTTTGCTTGCCTGGCACTTCTGAAGATAGAATAGATCTTCATCGGTGTCATCGAACTCTTCGTCGGAACGTCGTCTACCGAGAGGGAACAAATACTGGCAACAGAGAAGATATACAATCAATGCAACGCAACAGTATGATGCATGAATGTGACATGGCAATAATGTTATGATTTGAGCTAATGCATATAGCTATGATTTAAATGAAGTTGGTTTGAATACATGATTCAAATTCCAACTCCATATATGATTATTTAAATGCCCTTTATTTGTTTTTTTCCAAAACAGAGGACAATTATTGTTCAAACATGCACGAAAATGGTACAGATGGATTCCTTGAATTTTTCTGATAATTTTTCATATATAAATTATTTCATTTGGAGTTACGGTTGAATTTATATGATTTTTAGAAGTTTTAAACATTTGCTGGAATTTCCTGAATAAAAATAAATCCAGAAAATGCATTACTGCATCAGCATTGCGTCATGCTGACCTTAGCAGGTCAACAGACCTGGTCCAGGTCAAACCTGACCAATGGGTCCCGCGTGTCAGTGTCATTAGTCTAACTAGTTTTTAGTTAGTCCTAATCCTAACTTAATTAGCAGGCGGGTCCCATTTGTCATTGACCCAAAGGGGTCAAACTGGGCCCACCCGGGGTTTAACTCGGTCAGCGGGGTCAAACCCCTGGTCAGCAGGTCAAACCCGCCGGCGACTCGACACCGGCGAGGCCCGAGACGGCGGAGAGCGTCGGAAACGCGCTACAGGGCACGGGCGAGGCTGTTCTTGGGCTTGTTAGAAAGCTCTTGCTAGCGCGCGTCTAGTGGTGGTGGAGGCCGGGCCTATGGTGGCCGGAGACAACGACGGCGAGCTCCAAGGCGGCGGCCGGAGTTCAGCAAAGACGGGTTCGGTGCTACGGTGATCCATAAGACGAGTTGGTGAGTTCTACAACTTCCTGGGAAGGCTCTGAGCACATTGGTGTGCTCGTACACAAGTCACAACGACTATGGCCATGACTGCGCCATTGCCGGCGGTGAGGAGCTCACGGCTCCGGTGGCTAGGCTGGTTAGGGGAAGGGATTCACTGTGGAGAGAAGGGGGAAATGCTCGGGAGCTCACAGCGGATCCAGTAGAGGCAACGGCGAGGCCGGGGAGGTGCTGATGAAGACGGGAGGTCGCCAGCGATCTCGGCGGCCAAACGATGAGGACGAGGTCGGGGGCGGCGTTTTGGGGCGTCCGGCGTCGCGTGAGTAGGTGGGGAGGACGACGACGTCGCGGCGGAGCTCGGGAGCAGCTCGGTCAGGCGAGGCGGTGGCTGTGGCCGCGTGGCAGTGAACGGCGGCGACGAGCTCCGCTCGGTGGCTGCGTGCGGGAGAAACAGAGGAGGGGAGAGAGAGAGAGCAGCGAGTGAGGGGGAGGACCAGGGGGCTCGGGCGTATCCAGGCGCGCGGTCGAGGACGGGGAACGATGCAGGAGGTGGAAGCAGGAGGTGGCGTCCGCTGCGCGCGCGGGCGACACGCCTCTGCCAGTAGGCAGAGGTAGACGAGGAGGAGGAGGAGGTGGGCTGGGCCAGCGAGCTGGGCCAGCTGGGCTGCCAGGTAAGCCAGGTGGGTTCTAGCCCTTTTCTATGTTTGTTTTTGTTTTCTAATTATTTGCCTCAGTTTTGAGCTTTGGAAAAATACCAAGGCATTTCCTAAAATCCTGAAAATATTCATGGACACTTTTTGAATTATTTCAGTGGCCCAAAAATAGTTCCAACATTATTTGAACATTTAAATTATTTATAGTATTTAAATGCCCAAAGTCAAATACAATAAGATTTAATTCAAAAATCCAGAATGGCCTAGAAATGCGTGCATCATTTTTGGCAGAGGTTTTCACCTTTAACAAAAATCATGAACTTTTCCTTAGAGCATTTTGGGTTCATTGAAAAAGATTTTATTTGAACCTATTTGAATTTCATGTGGTGCTAGGGTTTGATCATCCCCATTTCAAATTTCAAACAATATAGACATGATCCATGGATGCTTATGAAACTAATTGCAATCAAATTCTAGGGCTGTGACAACTCACCCCCACTAAACAAGAATCTCGTCCCGAGATTCAAGACGTGAGGTAAGAAGACAGAGGGGACACCAAGCTAACACAATCTTCACGATCCAGATGTCTTTCTCGAGGATGTTGATTCATTGCATCATCTTGATCTTAACGTCTTTGCTTTCGGGATCTTCATCCAGCATGATGACGGCAGAAGGAAATTCTACCGGAATCGATCTCCTCGAAGATCGAGCACTCAAGATCAACTCATGGAGTGAGATATAAAACATCTCTTGAGCTGAGACACGAAACACACATCAGGGGTGATGGAAAGAAGCAGATGATAAAGGTTCAAATTTGGTACGCAACAATTCCATGCTTAAGTAGGATGGTGCATGGTTTCAAAGTAGCGAGGAGATAATTGCCATGACACCATAACAAGACATGTTAAGGAAGGTGACTCGCAGAGATATTCCCTTAAGTGGCAAAAAGAATTACTTTTGATTCAGAGATCATTGAAACTCTTCTCACCAGCCTGAGGTAATCACAATCAATCGTTGGAAGGGGTTCAAAGAATGGCATACTCCGACTAGAATGGATGATGTGGACTCCCTTGTTGAAGACAACGCAATGGACGATTTTGCTTGCGCGTGCTCTCAAGAACTTGAGCATTTCCACATTCATCAAGGTTCTACCAACATCCGTATCGAGGATCCTGGCAACACATCTTACTACCTTGACGAATAGAGATGGACAATGCAGATGCATAGAAAGACAACCCTTTCTCAGATTTCATCTTAGCGAGGCCAAGGAAACGAAATTTGGATGATCGACCGAGAGACATTTAGCACTCCGCTTCTAATGTTCTCCTTGATGTACTGATTACTACGGTTATGCTTAAAGCATCAACATAGCCATCAAGTAGTGGTCGGACTTCGGAATACAAAGGATCCATAAAGAACAACTTCTGGAGTAAATCCTACGAAATCCTTATGGGGAGGTGGCCAACTTCCCCAATCTAGATACTGTAATAATAGGTCTTCCGGCTGGGTGTGTTGGCCACGACATCCACTTTACCAGTTACAGAGAGACCAATTTTATAGTTCTTGGAAAATGTTCCAACCATCATATCTCCCTGAGATTCAGATCTGGTTGGTGTCAGGATATTCCAGACTCATCAAGTATAGAGAAAAAAAATGAAAGTTTGCAACACAAGTCGACGAGATGACGTTGCGGGATTCTTGGGAAATGGACTACGGTGGTAAGCTCCAAAACATGAGCTGGTTCTGCTACAAACATGTGAACACGCTGTCCCAGACAAGCATGACCACGTAGTAGTCTTACAATGAAACACTACCGAGTTCAGGTGGGGAACCATCATCAAGGATATCGAAGTCCTAACATAAGTCATGATTCTTAAGAAGGAACTTCTTCTCCTTGAACAAATCAATCAATGGCTTTGTGTGCTAGGAATACATATGGAATGGAGATGATCAGTCTATCAAACCATAGGATACTTCGCACATGCGTGACTGACTTGGGATGATTCCAAAGGAAGCAAAAACAAACTTTCTCGAATTCACGGCGGCAACTTACATCAGATACACGTGAATTAGAGGAAGTCACTTCTCTCATCCAAACATATACCTCAGGGACGGGACTCGAAGGCATTGTTTACAAAGTTTCCAACACTAGCTTAATGTTTAACACGAATCATGGGGGAGACAAGATGCTGCTGATGGGCTCAACAACAACTCATCAAAATTTCCATATCACTGGACTTCCACCATTGTGTGAACAATATGATAGTATTGGTCAGACCAAAAGATGTAATGGTGTATGCTCGAGGAGTCAACCACGAGTAGACAACATTATGAATATCATTGGTTCTAACTTGATTTGACGATAGCCCACACTCAAATCAAGGTTTGGACAAGACAATAGGTTTAACAACTGATCATGGATCAGTTGATGAAGATATCATCTTTCTTCAACACACACACAAACACAAGGATATCCCTTTGGAACAAACTAAGTTAGGCAAGCTTTTATCTTCCAACTCTCCAAGTTGTTGTTTAGCTTAACCGACTAGCTCAGGGGTATCCCACACAGATTCTTGGAGAATGGGTGGTTTGGAGGAAAACCAACATGATCACGGACTCAACATAGCGGTCAGGTGACAACCTGGTAACACTTCCGAGAAGATATTCGGAACATCACGAACCACCGATATGTTACTAAGCTCGAGAACAATCTTGCTTTTCAGAGAAAGACGATATGATCAAATAAGCAAGGCATTTAATAATCCTCACTCATTGATCGAGGAGTGCACCAGAAATAAGGACTAGGTAGCTCAATCTATCTTGGAATGATGATTCAATAACCAACACGCTAAGAGTGAGAATATTGTCCATTAACTACCAAGCAACGGAGTTGCTAGGAGTATTGATTTCACACATCACGACTCACTTATCAGCATTCCGGTTACAATAACATGGGAGCCGAGGAATGAACAATGATGGCAAGAAGTATCACTGCGTCAAAAATTCATAAGAGATGGTGCAATTCCTATGATATTCTTGACATAAAGATGGTAACACTTCAAGGTAGAACAGAGCAAAAACTGGATTGGCATTTTGATCTGCGGAATACAATTGTTTTGACCCAATCCTAGATATGGATGAGGTACTGGAGTTTGTTTCTCCTAGTCATTCTGGAATAGAATGGCTTGACGGACCACAAGAATAATAGGCATCGATGAACACAAATGCACACATACTCTTGGCTATCAACTGATAGAAGATGGTCGGGATACAACTAAAGAGGAACAACTCGAGGAACATATAACTTTCTGAGTTGTGGATGCATAGATTAGTATGTCGAGCAAAGCTCAACATTTCTTCCAGACAACCCATGCAGAAAGGTAGGACTGGCAGATTCACAATGCAGAATGGAGAACTCATCAAGAGCACTCTGGTTGTGATCTTTTGGTTCAAAGAACTTCTGCCATAAGTGGTTCATAGTGTTTGGAAGAAGGAACTACCACGGACCTCGAGGACTAATGCAAAGGTTACTAATATCCTAAAGGAACTAGCAACACTATCGACATGAGGTAAGTAGGGTGAATCTCGGGTTCAAAACCCAGGAGTAGAATGCCTACTACTAAATGGCATCACGGGATGCTTTCGTGAATGGTGGCCAGAATCATCACACCAGGACACAAAACATGGCTAGATTACTAGGTGACTCCCTAAAACACCTAGGGTCACAATAATAGATCCAACACATACGCCGAGGCAACGGAGTACCTCACAGACCGTGTAGTGTGCTTAATCTGACCCAAAAGGACGTCGGGAATGGAAAGAAAGGGTTTGCAAATGCATCAGACTATTTAGAAACCTGGGATGACTCGGACAGCATAACGGCTGTAAATGCTCAAAAAGATTTTAGACATCTTGCAAGATAGTGGCATAACCACTCAACATCACCATATCAAGGTTCTGAGATCAACTAACAACACACAGAAGTAGTAGGAATTGAACTGGGGCTTGAAACCAACAATCCTATAAGTCTATGGATTAGTAACACGTAATCCTGATAGATAAATGAGAAGGCCTAGTTCTTAATCCCCGTAGAAGAGAAGAGGTTGACTCAGATCAGAAGGCCATGAGGTATAAGGAGTAAAAAGAGCCTTACGTTCCCTTCCACAATCAATTCCCTTATATAACTAAAGCATTTCTAGACACAACTTCGACCAGTTTGGCTTGGTAATCCTACAGGCAGTCAGGCTCAGATACCAAAGCTGTCAGGACCCCGATTCCAAGTCACATCGATCTAGCTGGTAACACCTCATATCACTATGCGGCCTCACGCACGGTATTCCCACGGGTGTCGCCTTACCAGGGCCCGGGACCGTTTGCGTCTTTTGGCTCACGTATATGATAGTGTCGCTAGCATCCATATGAAAGAGAACCCGGGCCGACATGGCTAGTCGTGAACCCAAAGCGGCACTAACCCATGGGGACAGGCATACATGAATCAACTTCGAGCATGTCGGTCAGCAGCGTGTGAATCCGGCTGTAGCACTGGGCTAACAGGACTCCGGTAACCCGGGCTGTAGCAGGCTAGGCAGGACTCCGGATGTCACCGCGTGACATTTCCCCGAAGGGACAGACACAGGAACAAAGTGAAACACATGCCGGCCAGTCAAGTGTCCTGAGCAGTAGTGCTGGGCTAGCAGGACTCCGGTGAACCGGGCTGTAGCGGACTACTACGGCTCATGGAAGCACAAGACTACATTTCCCCATAAGAGAGGCTACCAAGGATAAACAACTAGGTTGTCGGATCCCACACATACCAAGCATTTCAATCATACACACAATATGCTCGATATGTGTAAATACAACATGGCATCACACCATAACTCTATGACTCAAGTATTTATTCATTAGGCTCCGAAGAGCGAGATATTACAAACATGGGTCTCATGACCCAACAAACACAACATACAAATCAAGGCACAAGCGGAAGCTTAACATGTCTGAGTACAGGCATGTACAAATGAAAAAGGCTAAGAAGCCTGACTATCTACCAGATCCTGCCGAGGGCACAAGAAGCTGAGGTATCAAGCTAAACGTCGAAGTCCACGCGAAACTACTAGCGAGACTGAAGTCTCTCTGCAAAACATAAATTAAGCAAACGTGAGTACAAATGTACCCAGCAAGACTTACATCAGAACTAACTACATATGCATCAGTATCAATAAAGGGGTGGTGGAGTTTAACTACAGCAAGCCAGCTTTTGACTCAGTGGCTAACCTGAACTACGACTGCAATAACTCTTTTGAGGTGGCGCACACGAGTCCACATATTCACCATATCAATACACCACTATGGATCCGCTCCCGTCTCCCTGCGAGAACGCCATCCATAGCACTCACACTTATCTTGCGCATTTTAGAGTATCCACTTTCACTTGTCTATGAACTATGCAAGGGGTCCAAGTTTCCATATCCGAGGAATCCGGCTATTCGAATAGATAATGATAACCCTGCAGGGGTGTACTTCTTCACACACGCTCTCGCCACTTACCACCATGTACATGTCGTGTATCTCGGCAACCTTCAAGCGGAAGCCTGGTGAGGGAGTCGGCCACGACCTGACTAACCACACGAGTCTCTAGTCCAGGCTTATCGCCTATTTGGGTTCCATCCGCAAGGAGATCCGGCCAGAGTGTCGCTCACGGCCCCAAACAATGTGTACAGGGTTCCCAAGCCCACCATCCGGGTGCCACTTGGTACACCGGGCCACTGTGCCTAGTCTGTCCCAAGCCCACCTGTACCGGGTGCCACTTGGTAGACTACTAACACTACCTACAAACACCAGAAACTAGTTGCAACTCCTGGACAGAGATCGAGTTGATTAATAAGTTGAGAGAGCTTGGAGCGCCCGGAGCCCAATGTGTGGTAGTAACTGTTCATGGATCACAAACACAGAACTCAGTTCCTGAGAACGGCTGAAATGAGACAACCCACCATGTACTCCTACATGGCCTCTCACCGCTACCTTTACCAAATCATGTTCACACACTTAGCTCTCAACGGTAGGACATATTCACCACGTTCCAATTCATTCCCGATGAATCAGACCTGACTCAACTCTAAGCAGTAGCAGGCATGACAACAAGCATGAATGAGTAGGCACATCAGGGCTCAAACAACTCCTACTCATGCTAGTGGGTTTCATCTATTTACCGTGGCAATGACAGGTCATGCAAAGGAAAGGGGTTCAACTACTGCAGCATGTAACAGTTGAATTGGTGTTGTCCTAATGCAGTAGAAAAGAGCAGGAGCAAGAGAGTGGGATTGTATCGGAATGAACAAGGGGGTTTTGCTTGCCTGGCACTTCTGAAGATAGAATAGATCTTCATCGGTGTCATCGAACTCTTCGTCGGAACGTCGTCTAGCGAGAGGGAACAAATACCGGCAACAGAGAAGATATACAATCAATGCAACGCAACAGTATGATGCATGAATGTGACATGGCAATAATGTTATGATTTGAGCTAATGCATATAGCTATGATTTAAATGAAGTTGGTTTGAATACATGATTCAAATTCCAACTCCATATATGATTATTTAAATGCCCTTTATTTGTTTTTTCCAAAACAGAGGACAATTATTGTTCAAACATGCATGAAAATGGTACAGATGTATTCCTTGAATTTTTCTGATAATTTTTCATATATAAATTATTTCATTTGGAGTTACGGTTGAATTTCTAAGATTTTTAGAAGTTTTAAACATTTTCTGGAATTTCCTGAATAAAAATAAATCCAGAAAATGCATTACTGCGTCAGCATTGCGTCATGCTGACCTCGGCAGGTCAACAGACCCGGTCCAGGTCAAACCTGACCAGTGGGTCCCGCGTGTCAGTGTCATTAGTCTAACTAGTTTTTAGTTAGTCCTAATCCTAACTTAATTAGCAGGCGGGTCCCATTTGTCATTGACCTAGAGGGGTCAAACTGGGCCCACCCGGGGTTTAACTCGGTTAGCGGGGTCAAACCCCTGGTCAGCAGGTCAAACCCGCCGGCGACTCGATGCCGGCGAGGCCCGAGACGGCGGAGAGCGTCGGAAAAGCGCTACAGGGCACGGGCGAGGCTGTTCTTGGGCTTGTTAGAAAGCTCTTGCTAGCGCGCGTCTAGTGGTGGTGGAGGCCGGGCCTATGGTGGCCGGAGACAACAACGGCGAGCTCCAAGGTGGCGGCCGGAGTTCGGCAAAGACGGGTTCGGCGCTATGGTGAGCCATAAGACGAGTTGGTGAGTTCTACAACTTCCTGGGAAGGCTTTGAGCACATTGGTGTTCTCGTACGCGAGTCGCAACGACTATGGCCACGACTGCGCCATTGCCGGCGGTGAGGAGCTCACGGCTCTGGTGGCTAGGCTGGTAAGGGGAAAGGATTAACTGCGGGGAGAAGGGGGAAATGCTCGGGAGCTCACAGCGGATCCAGTAGAGGCAACGGCGAGGCCGGGGAGGTGCTGATGAAGACAGGAGGTCGCTAGCGATCTCGGCGGCCAAATGATGAGGACGAGGTCGGGGGCGGCGTTTTGGGGCGTCCGGCGCCGCGTGAGTAGGTGGGGAGGACGACGACGTCGCGGCGGAGTTTGGGAGCAACTCGGTCAGGCGAGGCGGTGGCTGTGGCCGCGTGGCAGTGAACGGCGGCGACGAGCTCCGCTCGGTGGCTGCGTGCGGGAGAAACAGAGGAGGGGAGAGAGAGCAGCGAGTGAGGGGGAGGACCAGGGGGGCTCGGGCGTCTCCAGGCGCGCGGTCGAGGACGGGGAATGAAGCAGGAGGTGGAAGCAGGAGGTGGCGTCCGCTGCGCGCGCGGGCAACACGCCTCTGCCAGTATGCAGAGGTAGACGACGAGGAGGAGGAGGTGGGCTGGGCCAGCTGGGCTGCCAGGTAAGCCAGGTGGGTTCTAGCCCTTTTCTATTTTTGTTTTTGTTTTCTAATTATTTGCCTCAGTTTTGAGCTTAGGAAAAATACCAAGGCCTTTCCTAAAATCCTGAAAATATTCATGGACACTTGCTGAATTATTTCAGTGGCCCAAAAATAGTTCCAACATTATTTGAACATTTAAATTATTTATAGTATTTAAATGCCCAAAGTCAAATACAATAAGATTTAATTCAAAATCCAGAATGGCCTAGAAATATGTGCATCATTTTTGGCAGAGGTTTTCACCTTTAACAAAAATCATGAACTTTTCCTTAGAGCATTTTGGGTTTATTGAAAAAGATTTTATTTTAACCTATTTGAATTTCATGTGGTGCTAGGGTTTGATCATCCCCATTTCAAATTTCAAACAATATAGACATGATCCATGGATGCTTATGAAACTAATTGCAATCAAATTCTAGGGCTGTGACAACCTACGTCAAACATAACTCCAACACCGTGTTCACTTCCCGGACTCCGCCGAGAAGAGACCATCACGGTTACACACGCGGTTGATGTATTTTAATTAAGATAAAGTTCAGGTTTTCTACAACCGGACATTAACAAATTCCCATCTGCCCATAACCGCGGGCACGGCTTTTGAAAGTTCAAAACCCTGCAGTGGTGTCCCAACCTAGCCCATCACAAGCTCTCACGGTCAATGAAGGATATTCCTTCTCCCAAGACAATCCGATCAGACTCGGCATCCCAGTTACATGACATCCTCGACAATGGTAAAACAAGTCCAGCAAGACCACCCGATGCGCTGACACTTAGACAAGCACTGGCCCGGGGGGGGGGGTTAAAATAAAGATGACCCTTAGGCTGGCCTAACCCAAGGGAAAAAGAGGCTAGGTGGCGAATGGTAAAACCAATGTTGGGCCTTGCTGGAGGAGTTTTATTCAAGGCGAACTGTCAAGGGGTTCCCATTATAACCCAACCGTGTAAGGAACACAAAATCCAGGAACATAACACCGATATGACGGAAACTAGGGCGGCAAGAGTGGAACAAAACACCAGGCATAAGGCCGAGCCTTCCACCCTTTACCAAGTATATAGATGCATTAATATAATAAGAGATATTGTGATATCCCAACAACAATCCATGTTTCAACATGGAACAAACTCCAATCTTCACCTGCAACTAACAACGCTATAAGAGGGGCTGAGCAAAGCGGTAACATAGAGAAACAACGGTTTGCTAGGACAAGGTGGGTTAGAGGCTTGGATTAACAATATGGGAGTCATGATAAGCAAGTGGTAGGTATCGCAGCATAGGCATAGCAAAAGAGCGAGCAACTAGCAAGCAAAGATAGAAGTGATTTCGAGGGTATGGTCATCTTGCCTGAGATCCCACAAGGAAGAAGAACGAGTCCATGAAGAAGACAAATGGATGTAGTCGAACGGGTCCTCACAAACGCGACTTTATCGGAACCAACCCGAAGAAGTAACACCGGAAAGAAGCACACAACATAGTAAACAACCAACACATGAACATGGCATGATATGCGGGATGCGATATGTGATGCATATGCATGATTTGGAAAGGAATGATTGAACCTGGACTCAACTTGGAAATCCAAGAGTGCCACTGGAAAGAGGAGTTGATTTCGGTCGAAATCGATATAAAGATCACCGGAATTGGATGCACGGTTTGGAAATGGCAAGCAAAACAAATATGACACCGGTCTGCGATTAACAACAAATAGCCATCTAAATGCATCAAGATAAATATGCTACAACACTCAAACATAGCAACAAAATACATGGCAGGGATCCACTCACGATTCTTGACAAAAGATGAACACTGAGCTATGGCTAAATCACTCATTAACAGGTTCAAACAAGCATGGCAAAAGTGCAAAAGATAACAGGTTACAGACTTAGAGAAAATAACACAAGTCAGGAATTTATCATCAGGAAGCAATGTTTAGAGCATGATAACTACATGCTACAGGAACATATCATGGCAAATCAAGGCATGTCATGAAGCTACTCAAAGTATATAACAAAAGTCCCTTAGTGACCATGAGCCAAAAGGGATCAGAAAATACAATTGCAAGCATGTGAACATAGCAAAAACATAAACAGATTTAGACTTAGTGAAAAACTGGAGCATGGCAAAACAGATAACAAGTAGGAATATTTACGAGCTCGATGCACTCACTACGGGGCATTGCATGACAAACTAAGCATACACCCAGCAAATAGACATGGCATAGAAGCTAGACATGGCAAGAACAACATCATAGCATGCACGGATCAACAACAACGAGCTCGGCAAAATTGCTAAACATGTTAACAATCTGCCAGGAACATTTTATAGCAAAAGTAGAGCTCGATTGACTCAAGCTAGGGTGCTCCATAAATGCAAACAAAGACATGGATGGATAGAGCACCACAATATCTACAAAACATCCTTACTGATCATGCTCAAAAGATGCACGGATCACTAGGAAACAACAAGAACATATGGCATAAAAATAATGACAGGGCAAGGACTTAGTGAAATTCTAAGTCCTTGAAAACAACATCATTGAGTAAGCTACTTTGCATGCTTGTGCTAGTCACCACAAAGATCACAAAAATACATGGCATACACCTCTGTAAAGATGACATGGCATACATGAAAACACATGTAGAGCTCAGGATCATGGCATGCACACATTAATCATGGCAAAAATGACAGAAGTGCATTTGCTGAAGCAGATCTGAAACTATCATCACATAGCCCTCTTGCAACAGCATTTAGGGCATCAAGATGAACTCAAATGAGCATGGTGCAATGGAATGAAATGATGTAGTCGTCGAGACGAACAATTTGACATGCTACACGCACGAATCGGAGCTGCGGGGTGCAAAGTTATGATGCGATGAATATGTCTGAAAAAGTAGCAGATCTGGGGACTTAGTAAAAATTAACCTCGCAGAAACGGGACGGAGGGATCCGGGGATGACGTTTGGATCGTTGGTCGAGCGGATCCCCGGGACAGGGATATCCGGGCGCGGGGTCAACGGGTGGATCGGCCTCCTCCCGATCTGATCCGGACGGCGAGCGGCGGCGGGACACCCGCAACGGAGGAACTTGGCGGCGGGGAGGTCGGGCCGCAGCAGAGGATGCGGAGGGCGGCACGGCGAGGTCGTCGGCGCTGGGCAGCGGTGGTGCGGCGCCGTGGAGGTCGCCGGCGGCCACGGGCGACGAGGTATGGCGGAGGCGGCGAGGTGAGATGGCGGCGGAGTGCTGCGGCGGCGGCGGGCGAGTGTGCCGGCAATGGTGGTGGCGGTGTACGGAGGCGCGCGATGCGCGGGCGCGTCGTGGCGGCGGTGCTGGCGGTCCGGGCCGGGCGGGCCCCGCCTGGGCTCCGCAGGCCGCGGCGGGCACGCTGCAGAGGGAGGCTGAGGTGGCAGCGCGCGAGTGGAGGGGAGCGGCGGTGGAGTGACGTGGCATGCGATGATTCGCCGAAGTGAGGTGGCGGCGGGATGGACGCGTCCGCCGGCGGGCGGACATGTCCGGCGGCGCGGAGGGAGGTGAGATCTAGGGTTTCGTCCGCGAATTTTCAGAGGGGATCACATATATATAGGTAGAGGGAGCTAGGATAGTCCAAATGAGGTGTGGTTTTCGGCCACGCGATCGTGATCGAACGATCTAGCTGATGGAGGGGGTTTAGGTGGGTTTTGGGCCACTTTGGAGAGGTGTTGGGCTGCAACACACACGAGGCCTTTTCGGTCCCTCGGTTAACCGTTGGAGTACCAAACGAAGTCCAAATGGTACGAAACTTGACAGGCGGTCTACCGGTAGTAACCCAAGGACGCATGACAAGTCTCGGTCCAATCCGGAAATTTTTAACACCCACACACGAAAAGAGGTAGAAAAGGGACACCGGATGACATAGGAGCGCCGGAATGCAAAACGGACAACGGGAAAAATGCTCGGATGCATGCGACGAACATGTGTGCAAATGAAATGCACATGATGACATGATATGAGATGCATGACACGCAAGCAATGACAAGGCAACAACAGCGAATAACTGGAGGACACCTGGCACATCGGTCTCGGGGCGTTACACTCTCCACGTACAGTCCACGTCCGATGGAAGCCGTTCCTTGACCACGTTGACCATGCCACGCCGAGAGCACCAGGGCGGTGGACGACGGTGATGCCTAGGAAGGGGACGACGCGGAGCTGGGGAAGACGCGGCAGTGGATTCCCACGCGTAGAGGAGTACGAGGGTTCACTGGTTCGCTGTGGTGTGAGGCTGCCGTCGCCGCAGAATAACAGGGGGTGTGGGTGAGTAGAGGGATGGCCTGGCCAGCGGTGGGAGTAGTAGGGGGCGGTGAGGCCTCCGCCACATCGCAGCCGGCCACGGGAGGCAGGAGCACGAGGCACGACCGGCGCTGGTTAGGGCGGCTGGAGCAAGAAGAGCAGAGGTTGAAGAAGCACAACGGCCGTTGGATGGACATTGTGTGGTCACCGGAGCTAGAATCGTGCATATTGACTAAGTTGACAAAGCCCTCGGTCTCTGTCAACTTAGTAGGCCCACAAGTCAGCCTCCCACCAAGGTGGGTCCCAGCTAGCAGGGGGTATTCATTTTTGTGCGTAATAAGGAGGCACTTCCGGTGGGTCCGAGCTGACAGCAGGGGGAACATTCTTTCACGAAATACGGTGGCCCGTCGGGTGGTTCCCAGCAGTCAGGGGCAAACGTTTTTTTCGCGATATACTGGTGGGCATCCGGTGGGTCCCTACTGTCACATGGAGGAATAATTATTTTCTGCGTAATAAGGAGGCACTTCCTTGCGGCTGCCGTGGAACCAGCTGTCAGCCTCTCCACGTACAGTATTCTTCCGATGGAATTTGGTCGTTGACCACATTGACCACGCCGCGCCGACAGCACCACGGCGGTGGACGATGGCGAGGCCTAGGAAGGGGACGACACGGAGCTGGGGAAGACGCGGCAGTGGATGCCCACGCGGAGAGGAGTATGAGGGTTCACTGGTTCGGCTGCGCTGCCGTCGCTGCAGAATAACAAGGGGTGTGGGTGAGTGGAGTGGAGGGATGGCCTGGCTAGTGGTGGGAGTAGTATGGGGGCGGTGAGGCCTCCGCGGCAGCACAACCAGCGACGGGAGGCAGGAGCAGGCGACACACTGGCGCTGCTTTGGGCGGCTGGAGCAAGAAGACCAGAGGTTGAAGAAGCACTACGGCTGTTGGATGGACATCGTATGGTCAGTCGAGCTAGAATCGTGCATATTGACTAAGTTGACAAAGCCCTTCATCCCCGTCAACTTAGTAGGCCCACTATACTAGGTCCTAGCTAGCAGGGGGAGTATTCATTTTTTTGTGCGTAATAAGGAGGCACTTCCTTGCGTGCGAAGATATAGCTGGTGGGTCCGAGCTGTCAGCGGCGGTAATGTTTTTTTCACGAAATACAGAGGCCGTTTCGGTGGGTCCCAGATGTCAGGTGGAGCAAATCATTATTTTGCGCATAATAAGGAGGCATTTCCTTGCGTGCGGCCGTGGACCCAGCTGTCAGCCTCTCCACGTACAGTCCACTTCAGATGCATGTCGGTCGTTGACCACGCTGACCACGCCACGCCGAGAGCACCGGGGCGGTGGACGACTGCGAGGCCTAGGAAGGGAACGACACGGAGGCAGGGAAGACTCGGCCGTTGTTTTTGTTTCCCACGCGGAGGGGAGTATGACTATACGAGGGTTTACTGGTTCGTCTGCCGTCACCGGAGAATAACAGCAGGTGTGGGTGAGTAGAGGGATGGCTAGGCCAGTGATGGGAGTACGGCGGGGCGGTGAGGCCTGCGCGGCAGCACAGCCGGCCGCGGGGAGGAGGGAGCAGGCATTCCCGCCGGCGCTTGTTTGAGCGGCTGGAGCAGGAAGAGCAGAGATTGAAGAAGCACGACGGCCGTTGGATGGACATCCAACAGTATACATGCCATTTGTGGAAAGCCTCAAATTTGTGGAAAACAACATACAACCCATCTGCCATTATTTCAAATAATTTACAGTCCATTTGCTAATTCTTACGGGTGTTTTTGGAGCCCATATTCTTTATGTTAGCATTACAGCCCATATTGTGGCCACGGTTAAAAAATTATACGAAATTTTGCATATGTCGGTGCGGTCTGAACTATTTTTAATCCCGAAATCACATTCAGACTGATTTTAAAAATAAATGTATATCAATATAAAATCCAATAAATCGTCCACACATAAAAATCAATGCAATTTAAAATCTCGAAATGAAAAAAAGATATTTGAAAATAATTGCCGGTTTGATGTGTTTTAAAAATGTACAGCCCATTTCTCATTACTGATAGGCCATTTTCTCGGCCAGCCGAATGAAGCTCTCCTCGTCTTGAAAGATTTGCAGCCTAACAGGCCTGATAAAGCGACTTACTTGACAAATCACAAAAGAACTGGGCTAGCCATTTTTAGAAAGAATAAAAACTACTGGGCTGGTCTGTGGTAAACATAAAAGAAAAGGCTGTCTAGACAGGCCAGAGTGTCCTGCACAACCCAGTTGACACCCTGCTTCCGTCTCAAAAACAAATTAGAAAAATGCCACTCCAATTATGGCGATTCATAAAAATGCCACTGCAATTTCCAAACTTTGAAAAATGCCACTGCAATTTTTGCAAACTTTGAAAAACGCCACTGCAGTTTGCAAACTTTGAAAAACGCCACTCCAGACTTCGAAAAATGCCACTAGAAATGGCATGAAATGGCATTTTTCAAAGTTTGGAAATTGCAGTGGCATTTCTCGGATACACCAGATTTGGAGTGGCATTTATCAAATTAACCCAAAACAAAAATAACTGGGCGAGCTGCTGGGTCCCTGGTGTCAGCCGCTCGTTGTGCAATTCTCTTGTTTATTGACTACGTTGACAATGGCATGGGACCCAGATGTCAGAAATCCACTACGAGGAGTGAGGGAGTCCTGGATTAGGGGGTGTCCGGATGGCCGGACTATACCTTCAGCAGGACTCCTGGACTATGAAGATACAAGATTGAAGACTTCGTCCCGTGTCCGGAAGGGACTTTCCTTGGCGTGGAAGGCAAGCTTGGCGATACGGATATGCAGATCTCCTACCATTGTAACCAACTTTGTGTAACCCTAACCCTCTCCGGTGTCTATATAAACCGGAGGGTTTTAGTCCGTAGGACAACATACACAACAACAATCATACCATAGGCTAGCTTCTAGGGTTTAGCCTCTCTGATCTCATGGTAGATCTACTCTTGTACTACCCATATCATCAATATTAATCAAGCAGGACGTAGGGTTTTACCTCCATCGAGAGGGCCCGAACCTGGGTAAAACTTCGTGTCCCTTGCCTCCTGTTACCATCCGGCCTAGACGCATAGTTTGGGACCCCCTACCCGAGATCCACCGGTTTTGACACCGGCATTGGTGCTTTCATTGAGAGTTCCTCTGTGTCGTCACCGTCAGGCTTGATGGCTCCTACGATCATCAATGGCGATGCAGTCCAGGGTGAGACCTTCCTCCCCGGATAGATCTTCGTCTTCGGCGGCTTCGCACTACGGGCCAATTCACTTGGCCATCTGGAGCAGATCGAAAGCTATGCCCCTCGCCGTTAGGTCAGATTTGGAAGTTTAAACTACACGGATGACATCCGCGGGGACTTGATCTTCGACGGATTCGAGCCACTGCCGAGCGCGCCGCACTGTCACGACGAGCATGATCTAGCTCTACCACCGAACAGTGCCCTGGAGGCCGCACCCGCATCGGCATCGACCCTTAATTCGGAGCCAACTGCGCCGATCGAGGATGGGTGGTTGGACGCCGCCTCGGGGGCTGCGATCCCAACGGCGATCGAGCCGAACACCAGCCCCGCACTCTGCAAGACTCGTGACTCCAAGGAGCTGGACTCCTCTCCGGACTCTGAACCCTCCGCGCCCCTGCCAATCGAATCCGATTGGGCGCTGATCATGGAGTTCACTGCCGCGGACATCTTTCAGCACTCGCCTTTCGGAGATATTCTGAAGACACTGAAGTCTCTCTCTTTATCACGAGAGCCCTGGCCGGACTACAGTCAGCAAGGTTGGGGTACGGATGATGAAGAAATTCAAAGCCCACCCACCACCCACTTTGTAGCCACTATCGACGATTTAACCGACATGCTCGACTTCGACTCCGAAGACATCGACGGTATGGACGCTGATGAAGGAGACAATGAAGAACCAGCGCCTATTGGGCTCTGGAACGCCACCTCGTCATATGACGTATACATGGTGGACGCACCAAAAGATGACGACGAGGAGCGGAAGGACGCACCGAAGGCTTGTTCCCTCGAAAAACAGTCAAAGCGGCGACGCAAGCGCCGCCCCAAATCCCGCCTCGACGTAAATAGCGATCACACAGACCTAGCGCTGGAGCAGGGTGAACCGCCGCCGGACAACGACAATCCAGATAATCAAACCGAACAAACAAATCCTATCAAGGATAGTGGTCCAGATGACATAACGCCGGACAGACACCCGGAGCAGCAGACTGCCCGTAAAAGGCTTGTTGCCACCGCGAGGAGTCTGAAAAAGCAAAAGCAAAGGCTGAAGGCCGCGCAAGACACACTCCAAATCAGATGGAGTAAAATACTCAACACTGCAGCAAGGTACGGCGACAATCGCCCCTCCAAAAGCTACCCAAAGCGGAAGCTGCTACCTGAATTCGATGAGGAGGCCTCAGAACCCCCACAACCAAATATCAAAGCAGCCACCTGGTCAGATAGACGACCCCTCTACCAACACAGAGCGGCATACAACGCCACTCACAATACAATACGCGACCCATGCGAGGCCTCACACCCAAAGGACGGCGCAACAAGATCCATCTATGGACCACGCAAGCGCGCCCCACCATACAATGCAACACAACAAACATCCGAATAACGCGGTACACCCAGCTACAGGGGTGCCGCACACCCCCTATGTTTCACCGATGAGGTGCTGGACCACGAATTTCTAGAGGGATTCAAGCCCGTAAACATAGAGGCATACGATGGAACAACAGACCCTGGGGTCTGGATTGGGGACTATATCCTTCATATCCATATGGCTCGAGGAGATGATCTCCACGCCATCAAGTACCTACCCCTCAAGCTCAAAGGGCCAGCTCGTCACTGGCTCAAAGGCCTCCTCGATAGCTCCATTGGAACTTGGGAAGAGCTCGAAGACGCCTTTCGGGCAAATTTTCAAGGGACTTATGTCCGACCTCCGGATGCGGACGATTTGAGTCATATAACTCAACAACCCGGAGAGTCAGCCCGAAAGCTTTGGAACAAGTTTCTTACTAAAAAGAACCAGATTGTCGACTGTCCGGACGCCGAAGCCTTGGCAGCTTTCAAGCATAGCATCCGTGACGAATGGCTCGCCAGACACCTCGGCCAAAATAAGCCGAGGACGATGGCCGCATTAACAAACCTCATGACCCGCTTTTGCGCGGGTGAAGACAGCTGGCTAGCCAGATGCAGCACTAGCGACCCCAGTACATCTGAAGTTAGAGATGGAAATGGGAAATCATGGCGCAACAGCAATAACAAACGCCGGAATAAAGAAGACATCACGAAGGGCATGACAGTAAATGCTGGATTCAAAAGCTCTCGGCCAGGTCGAAAGCCGCCCCCTAAAGGCACCGGGGATGAATTGTCCAGCCTCAACAAAATTCTAGACCAAGTATGTCAGATTCATAGTACCCCTGGTAAACCTGCTAATCATACCCACAGAGAATGTTGGGTCTTCAAGCAGTCCGGCAAGCTCAACGCCGTACACAAGGGGGAGGATACACCAAGTGAAGACGAGGACGAGCCCCCCAAGCAAGACATGGGGGAACAAAAGAAATTTCCACCAGAAGTCAAAACAGTAAACGTGTTACACGTAATCAAGGCAAAAAACAACGCGGCACTCCCAGGAAAATATACCCAAGTGCCTGTCACCATGAAGTCCTGCCACTGGTCATCTCAACCGATCACTTTCGACCATCGCGATTACTCAGCAAGTATCCGACATGCAGGATGGGCTGCCCTGGTATTAGACCCAGTAATTGGCGGATATCACTTCACAAGAGTCTTGATGGACGGCGGCAGCAGCCTAAACATAATATATCAGGATACAATCCGCGGGATGGGGTTAGACCCAACACAAATTCGCCATAGCAATACTACCTTTAAAGGAGTAATGCCAGGCCCAGGGGCTCGTTGTACGGGCTCCCTTCTACTACAAGTTATATTCGGCTCCCCCGATAACTTCCGTCGCGAGCATTTAACTTTCCACATCGCTCCATTTCAAAGTGGCTATCAAGCACTGCTTGGACATGAAGCTTTCGCTCGCTTTAATGCAATACCACACTACGCCTCCCTCACACTCAAGATGCCCGGTCCACGTGGCATCATCACAGTGCACGAAAATATCAAGCGATCTCTGCGCGCCGAAGAGAGTGAGGCTGCCTTGACAGCCGCACACTAAAGGCGCCCGGACAAGCGAAAGCATCCAATAGGTCGTCAAAACCTCAGATACAACTAATCGAGTCCGGCGCCACTACTTATACCGAATAAATGGTCACACCCCTATTTGTCAATACAAGGGGCTCAACACGCGCAGACGAGTGGCAATTTCTTATCATCTTGAATTATACATGGTTTCTTTAAAAACTATCTTTTTGCACGACAACTTTTTCACTTAAACTTCCTCTCTTTTACAGACGATCATCGTGCTACACCCGTCCAGGATACGGCACAACGGAGACACAGGCGCAGACGTGCAGCAGGGACCCGCTCCAAGGATTCTTTTTAGATTAAGACCCTGCGTAAACCTTTTTTACTGTCTCTTGTTGATACATATCCACCGTTGAGAAGGATGCTGACGTCTTGGCATGTGGCCACGCTAGAACAATGCACGTACCTGGACACAAGGGGCTTCTTACAAAGGCCATTATTTAGGCCCGGTTTATACCACAAAGACCGAATACCTTAGGGAGTGTTCAGCGTCGCGAGTTTGGCCCTATATGCATCAGCTCCGAATCATTGTCTTTGGTCAAATGTTCGGTTTGCCCGGCTCCTGTGTTTTGGTGCCTTACATTCCGCTTTACCGGCTAAGGTAGCACCAGGAGAACTACTGCGATTGTGTCCTGGTTCATCCGGACGAGCACCTCAGTAGAGAAAGCCGAAAACTGACTGTCATGATATAGTGTGAGAATGGTCAACCACTCAATGACCTGTGGGAATGTTAGAATTCCTCCGTCTTAACGAAGGGCCGTTCTCCGGCCAGGCATGTACGCACCCCGGAATCGGGAGAGTGCGGAGCCACCAGGGGCTATCTAGTAGCCCCACTGTCAAACTCCTATGGCTAAGTGAAAGTGCTAAAGCATTATAGTCCGGTTGCCTCGCTCGCTTCGCTATCACCTCCTTAATAGGACCAAGACGTTGGGTTAAGTGTGAACGCGTGTTTTTGTGAGCACCTCCGCATTATATGCATGGGGGTTGAAGCCGACGACTGCAATCTTTCAGGTTATACACATGTATACATAAACGGCCGCCCAGGAGGCATCATATTACTTTCAGGCAAAAGTATAAAAATAGCCTTATAAAAATTTATAAAAAGCATTTCTCTTACAATGAGATTAAATATCACTCAAACATAATATTTTTTTGAGCACTGGGTCTCTATCAAACGAGCACCCTCAAGAACTTCTTCAAAGTAGTGCTCAGCAGCCCTTCGACCTATGGCCGAATCCCGCGCTGCGACAGTGGTAGCATCCATCTCCGCCCAGTATGCTTTAACACGGGCAAAGGCCATCCGTGCGCCCTCTATGCACGCCAACCTCTTCATCGCATTAATGCGTGGCACCACGTCAAGGAACTGCTGCACCAAGCTGAAATAGCTGTTCGGGTTTGACCTTTCCGGCCATAGTTGATCCACAACAGACCTCATGGAGAGTCCGGACAACCTATTTAGTTCGGCCCATTCGGCTAATTGGTCGGTCAATGAAAGTGGGCGCTCGGGAGAATGGAATTGCCTCCAAAACAGCTGGTCTACTTCACGGTCCGTCTGACCCTGGAAGTACTTGGCCGCATCGGTAGCGCTCGCCGCCAAATCCATATACACATCCTCCGAACTCCACAGCCGATCCAGAGGGGCATACCGTGGATCTCCGAACTTCCTCCGCAACATAAAGGATTTCCCAGCTACAATATCCCCGGCTTCCCGCAGCTCCTCCTTCTTTGCCCTCATAGCAGAGCGGAGGTCTTTTTTCGTCGCAGCAACCTTCTCAAGGCCCAATGCCTTTGCTTGGTTTTCCTTTTCAAGAACCCGGCAACGGTCGGTAGCGGCTTTTAATTCTATGGCCATCTTGTCTCAGCTCTCGCCATGCGCGGCCTTCTCGGCTTGCAACTCTTCGGCCGCCTTCAAAGCAGCCGCATTACCCAACCTCGCTTGTTCCTTGGCTCGGGCAAGTTCTGCCTGCAAGGCTTCAATAGTGGCAGCTCCATCTGCAGTCACAACATATTAAAGATGCTGGCATCATGCTGCTCTTCCTACTGTGGCATTTACCAGATAATGACACTTACCCTGTGCCTCGTCAAGCCTTTTGTTAACAAGCTCGATGTCGGCATCTGCCGCATCCAACTGCCATTCTAAATGGGCAAACTCGCTAGTCCGGCTAGCCACCGAAGCTTCCATCACCTGCACATAAAGGCAGTATGGTTATTACATGGGAATATGATCCTCTGTTCGTCGTCGTTTCCGACGACAACTAGAGTCTCAGGGGCTACTATCTATAGAGGGCACACCTAGCATGTGCAGGACTATCATACATTCTTTTATGTACCTCAAAGCCTGTTAGTAGACTCATAAAAGCTTCATGCAATCCGCTTTCGGCGGATGATATTCTCTCCATTACCGTATTCATCAGCACACGGTGTTCATCTAAGATGGCCGCTCGCCCCACCAACTCCCTCAGAACATTCGATTGCACACTAGACGGTGCCGGACTCTTTTGTCTGCTCTCTTAGAGAGCCGGACACTGGGAGCTTCGGGGGTCAATGGGGTTATCTTCCAGCCTCACCGGACTCGGAGAGGCCCTCCGTGATGACACTTCAGGGTCGCCCGCTTCTGGAGCGGAGGAGTCTGGAGGAGGCGTTTCGCTCTCCATCATCTCTGGAAGAAGATCCCCCGAAGACGAGCTCATTTGAGAGGGGCTAAGTCCCGAACTGCAAAAATACATGCGGTGGTTATTCTTTCAGAAGAAAAAGATGGCATATCTGTACTATTGAAGTATCCCGGGTCACTTACGACTCGCGGGAGAATTGATCCCCCCGCGGACTTTGTGCGGCAACAGCTCCCCCCCCCCAAGGTAGGACCCTCTGTGGGAGACTTCTTCTCCAGTTTGGAAGCTTCGGCTTCCGAATCCCCGGGCGCAGTCCTTTTCCTCTCCTGGTCGTCTTCCTTCATGGAGACGCTCGCTCCCTCGGCTAGAATGGGCAGCGTTGGGGGCCCGCTTCTGCCCGTATTATCCTCCACTGTATCCTCCTTCAAGGGCTCCGGGCAAGGTGCGGTCTGGAGCATCTTTTCCAATACCGGATTTTCCAAACCCTCGGGGAGGGGGGCCGAACACCGAATCAACTTCGCCTTTGTTAGCCAGTCCTGGTCAAAAAGCAAACTCTCAGAAATGACTTCGTAACAAAGGAGAGATAGTATGTTCGGCCAGAAGATGCCTTACCTGTTCGGCGGCGCGGTTACTACTCAGGCCCACGTCCTCGGTGATTTCCGGACACTCCACCTGAGGTCCGAAGAATGACTTGTACATCTCCTCGTGCGTCAGACCGAGAAAATTTTGAATGACACGCGGTCCCTCGGGATTAAACTCCCACAGGCGAAGAGGCCGGCATTTGCAAGGCTGGACTTGACGAACCAACATAACTTGTATTACCGCAACCAAACTGAAATCTCCATTGAAGTGATCTCGAATGCGGCTTTGCAGTCTAGGCATGTCCTTGGCTGGACCCTAGCTCAGACCTCTGCTGATCCATGACATTAGTTGTGGTGGAGGGCCCGAGCGTAAAACGGGGGCGGCCGCCCACTTGGCACTTCTAGGAGCCGTGATGTAGAACCACTCCTGTTGCCACAATTCAGACACCTCTGGGATGGAACCTTTGGGCCACAGAGCTCCCGTCATCTTGCGTATTGAGGCACCTCCACACGCTGCATGTTGCCCCTCGATCATCTTCGGCTTTACTTCGAAGGTCTTGAGCCATAGGCCAAAGTGAGGGGTAACCCGAAGGAAAGCCTCGCACACAACAATAAATGTCGTGATATGAAGAAAGGAGTCCGGAGCTAGATCATGAAAGTCTAGCCCGTAATAAAACATCAAACCCCTGATGAAAGGATCCAGAGCAAGGCCTAGACCTCGGAGGAAGTGGGAGACGAACACGACGTTCTCATTGGGTTTAGGGGAGGAGACGGCCTGCCCTCGGGGAGGCAGCCGATGCAAAATCTTGGCGGTCACATATCTGGCCTCCCTCAACTTTTTGATGTCTTCTTCCGTGACGGAAGAAGGCATCCATCAGCCTTGAAGGCTAGATCCGGACATGACTGAAGGTTCGGAGCACCTGACCTGAACTTCGGGCGTTTGAGCTTGAGGTGGGGGTAGGATTCGATTGAGCACGGGAGGGAAAAATAAAAGCATTGTCCCCTTTATAAAGAGGGTGAATATCAAGCGTCCTCTCTGTGCCCGTTTGGACTTGCCTATGATCTAGGAGTCCTAGAAGCGATTGGGTTACCCACGCCCGTATTGATGAGAATCCCGGAATAAGGGGACACGATCTCTGCTTTGACAAGACGTGCCAAGGAAACCGCCTCGCATGACGCGCTGAGGTGGGATAATGAAACGACTCGGATAGAGGCTTGGCCGTGGTGTGTCACACTACGGAATACGTCAACATATTAGATTTGTGTAAATATTATTCTCTCTATGGCAATATGTGGAAACTTATTTTGCAGAGCCAGACACTATCTTTGTGTTCAAAATCTTCTATGAAGTACTTGGAGAAGGAACCCGCCTTGCAATGTCGAAGACAATCTACGCGCCGGACTCGTCGTCATTGAAGCCTGGTTCAGGGGCTACTGAGGGAGTCCTGGATTAGGGGGTGTCCGGATGGACGGACTATACCTTCAGCCGGACTCCTGGACTATGAAGATACAAGATTGAAGACTTCGTCCCGTGTCCGGAAGGGACTTTCCTTGGCGTGGAAGGCAAGCTTGGCGATACGGATATGCAGATCTCCTACCATTGTAACCGACTTTGTGTAACCCTAACCCTCTTCGGTGTCTATATAAACCGGAGGGTTTTAGTCCGTAGGACAACATACACAACAACAATCATACCATAGGCTAGCTTCTAGGGTTTAGCCTCTCTGATCTCGTGGTAGATCTACTCTTGTACTACCCATATCATCAATATTAATCAAGCAGGACGTAGGGTTTTACCTCCATCGAGAGGCCCGAACCTGGGTAAAACTTCGTGTCCCTTGCCTCCTGTTACCATCCAGCCTAGACGCACAGTTCAGGACCCCCTACCTGAGATCCGCCGGTTTTGACACCGACAAGGAGCCATTTCTTTTATTGGCTTGAAATAAGGAGGCACTTGCTTGCGTACTGCCATGACCTTGGCGGGTCCTGCTGTCATCCTCTCCACGTACAATCATCTCCTGATTGTGTATGCGTCAACTTGCTAGGCCCACAAGTCAGCCTCTAAACCGTGGAGGACAAATACAACCCATTTAAAAAAATAACAGCCCATTCCATACGTTCAAATGGAAAGTTACATTTAGACCAAAGTAACAGGTCTGATCCACATATAGAGTACTGAACTTCCACGTTGACAACCATCATAGCCAAGTTAACTATCTACTCCCACTAACACTCTAGTAGCGTACAAGTACTAACTTACTCTTAGCTAACTAGACGATGCCGGCCGCCATCTGCTGTCCATGCTAAACGCCGGCACCGGCATCCTCCACCTTGCCTCAGACTTGCCAGAGGTGTGATAGGGCGCGTTGCTCGCGCGCGTTGGCCCTTTCCATGCCGGCATGGTCCGCCGAAGCTTCGGCTTCCAAGCGAGAAACCCACTTGATGAACTGGTAGTAAAAATCAGCGTCGCGAACGCGTGCGTGCCCGACAGCCTCCATGGCTATTTTCCAGGCGCCGGCCTCCACGTTGTCGGCCCAGTTGCGGGCGCTCTGCTCGCGACTCAGAGCGTCGGTGCGCTGCTGCTCCATGTCCCGCCGGCGGCGCAAATTGGCGATACGCTGCTCCTCCGCCAGGCGGTCGCGCTCCAACAACTCCTACTCCTCCGCCATGTGGTCGCGCTCCAACAACTCCTCGATCTCCGCATTGCCATCTAAAGACAGATAGAATACCTCCTCCCTCCGTCTGCCTTTCGGTGAAAACCCAAACACTAGTTCCGGTGGTGACCGCCTCTGGCGTCACCTACCGCGGACGGGCGGGGGCATGGCGGACATGGCGAGCGACGTCGGGCCGGTGGGGGCTTATGAGGATATGGCGAGCTGGGTCATGGTGGCACCTGAGAAGGCCGGGAAACAGTACTTATAGGCGGAAGGTAGCGCGACGGTCATCGGAATTCAATGCATAATGGCTTAGCGCGCCAGCTTGCCATGGAAAACTAGAGAAACTGAAATTATGACTGTGTTGTCCCGTCCCGTCTGGGTCGCACGCCGGCATGGCGGTCAAACGAGTGCACTCGAATCATCTCCCTCCCTGTCAATAATGATTCCACGGATTTAAAGCGTATCTTTTTTCGCATCAGTTAGCTGCCTTAATTACGGTCGACTGCATGCAGGCACTCAGAATCGCTTGCAGGCAGTATGCGAAGCAGCATGCAACGAGTCGCAGCCGTGGGCACGCATGCAGCCACTTAAATCGCTGGAATTAATTAGGCTTAAACTTCTGCATGCCATTAATTATTGCCATGCCTTGGTCTTGCTGCTTTGCTCACGGGACTAATAAATCCCGGACGGAGGGAGTACCTTGGTTGGTGAGAGGTTTGAATTAAGCCCTGCAAAACGGAAAGGAGGTACTAGTACGTGCGTGATCCGCTATTTATTTGTGTAGGACCGAGTAGGCCGTTTCTTAAATTGAGCCCTGCAAACCAGAAAGGAGGTAGTACGTGCGTGATCCGCTATTTATCCGTGTAGGATCGATAGTGTAGCTTGTCAGTTTCTTCAAAGGTAGGCATTTTTATCCGTGCAGGATCGATAGTGTAGCCTGTCAGTTTCTTCAGAGGTAGGCATTTTTATTCAAAAAACTTCCACTTCGCATCTTGCATCGCAAATAAAACTGCCAGGAGCACATTTGTAGGCTAGCTAGTGATCGATCAGTAACTTGTAAACACTGAGCGAACAGAAATAAGTAACTGTTAATGCATCTCAATGATTCACAGATCATATACAAATATGTAGCTCCAAAAGCAAAGATCAGCCACTTCGGATCTTGCGTCGCAACTAAAACTAACTAGTACGATTCCCATACATAAGATCAACATGTTAATGCATCTCAATGATTCACAGATTATATACAAATATGTAGCTCCAAAAGCAAAGATCTAGAAAAAAACATCTGTTCTTCCTACTAACATGGATGCTTCTCTTGGCCAACATTCAGTACAGACTGA
Organism: Triticum urartu; assembly: GCF_056163025.1. Classification (NCBI taxonomy): domain Eukaryota; kingdom Viridiplantae; phylum Streptophyta; class Magnoliopsida; order Poales; family Poaceae; genus Triticum; species Triticum urartu. The sequence continues at coordinate 566,460,617 of NC_141875.1, forward strand.
AAGACAAATTTGTTTGTGAAGTCTACAATTCCTCTTGCAAACGTAAGTGGTTTCACCAACAGCTGGAACCATGAGAATTAACCACACATGATGGAGGAACATCCACTGCAATATGATTTGGTCTTCTCTCGATCACACGGCGAGACTATTTGCGGAATACAAACTTTAACTTAGGCAAAATGATGCCCATTGTATAATCAGACCAAAGTAGTGAAGCACATAGTGTTGGCCAATAAATAGTACAATACTACTTTTCTGCAGTCCATGAAGTGACTATCCAATCTTTCCGTGTCTATTTTCAAATGGCACTGCATGCAGTGACTATACTATTCTCTTGTGCAGTTCAACCAAAATTGCGGGCACTTTGTTTGTTTGCCAAATAGCAACGGGCAGACATCTCTGTCTGCACAAATATCAAGCAGCTAGTAAACATATACCACACCTTGTACTTTCGGTTTAAACATGTCTCTTCCGCTTAGCACCTGTCATGTTCTACACTGGACAATCTGATACAGTTATGTTTTGCCCTGTACAATTTCATACTGAATTGATTTGCTGGTTCAGAGCAGAAATATAGCACCTATTCTTCATCAGACCAAGGATATCCATGTTCGCAGTGATGGAAGAGGTGAAATCGATACAACCGAAATTAAGCATCCAATCATTGAATCCTGTCCTGCACCTCCAATGTAGGTCCACCCTGCCAATAAATTCACATGCAAACCACTAGTATTACTATCTAATGACAGTACAAAAAGAGTAGCAAGATAGTAGCAAACCATGTACCTTCGTAATGAACGGCTCATAGTGCCACCAATTGGATATAAAGGTTTGGAAAAAAAACATGCCCCTAATGTTGAACCAGTTGGACTTTTTGTGCAGTTCCACTAAAATCAAGCATCCCTGTTTGCATAGATATTGAAAGTGTGATTACTCTAAAATTGGCACTAGTTGAAGCATAGACTCACAAATATAAGCATTCCAATTTCTTAATGGGAAAAGGTAGCAAGACTATTTCTAACCACCTGTTTGAAGGAATAAATAAAGCAACGGCGGCTGATGTCAGGAAGACATACATAGTTTTTTCTGGAAAAGTGAGCCATTCCTGACCTTTCCTCTTCTTTTAAGCAAATTTTGTGCAGTTCTACTAAAATAAAATGCCATCACCGCCTTGACAATTCAGTGACACTGTACAAAAGGAAATGACTTAACATTACATCATTGATGTCAGGTATGTAGTCGACAGGCATTAGAGACAAACATACATACCTCCTCAAGAGAACAGCCGGAGGAGGTGCCCACTCTTGACCTTTCCTCTTGTATTCATAATTGTCTGTGCAGTTTAACCAAAATAAAATGACATCAGCACCTTGGCATTTTGGTGACACTGTACAAAAAAATTAACTTATCTCATGAAAGTGAGGTATGTAATCTATAAGCAATAACAGTGCAAAAATCTGAAGGTAGTAACAAGTTTCATCGTTGGTATACTGGCTGTGCAACAACATTAGAATGCCTTAGCTGAAAAATCTTTTATACATCCACAATCAACAGCTAACCTTGAAATAATCCAGTGACATTAAATGGCATTGCTTAAATTTATAGGTTGCATTAGACTGAGAGCGGCATTAGTTAAATGTGGCATCACTTTAGCAGTAGCATTGCTTGACTTGACTGCTGGCGTTATACTAACAGCAAAAAAGTGGCAATAAGAGCATGGGAGGCCCATTCGGACAGTGGGCGCACCAGTACGATGTACCTCCACGGACGCAGAGTGGTGAGGGAGGTATGGTTGCCCAGAGCAACAAATATCCAGGCAGCACATGTGGATTACGTCCCATTTTTATTCTCTTTAGCCACCTTTTTCCTATGCGAGGACAACAAACCGATCGTCCTGGTCATTCTCTATTGCGTTGTCATGCCTTTCTACCCTTCTTCAACCAAGAGACACGATATTCGTTCCTTAGCTACTGATTTTCCCCTTTTCAACCTAGATGCGGGTTCGATGCCTACTCTCTTGGACAGTACAGTCTCCCTTCCTTTCCTTATTCAACCCAGACATGGATTAGTCTACATGAAGTAGGGTTTCCTTTAATAGTGCAAATTATGGTTTTCGTCTGCGTGGCCAGCAGAGCAGAGGATAGCAAATTGGGAAGATGGTGGAGTGGAAAAAGATCCACATGCAACGACGTGGCAGATGGGGCAATAGAACAAGGTTATGGTTTGAAAAGAGGTAGCATACCTGAGGGTCGACGGGAAGTGGCTTCGCTCGTGGTCGTCGTCCTCCGCCCACACTACGACAACAATCTTGGGGACGGAGGCCATCCCGCGCGGGCGCTAGGTCTGAGAGGACGGCCTTGTCGTCAGTGCGTGACCTCGCTCGCCGACGACGAGTGCGTCAATGCTGCACGTCCTTTTCTTCCCCGACGGATCTGTGACCACCATTGAGGAGGGAGAGAGGGGCCATCTTTTTAGATCTGGAGAGAGGGTGGTAGTGTGAGAAGCAAGTGGGCAGCCCTTAGCAAGAAAGTGCTCAAGCTCCAGCCTATATATCTTTTTATACTACTAGTACTGGAGGTGGAGTAGTGGTAGAGTAGTTTATATTTTCTCTGCATACAGTACCAGTTAGTCATGCTTCAAAACTGATCGGCACGCCATTAAAAAAATAAAGGTCGATAACTAATGCGGCACCTCGGGCCAACGCGGCCAGATCACATTTTGCACGAGAAATTACACACCATGTTTCGTTGACATGTGGTCCCGTTCCAACATATCAGTGAGACGACGACGAGTAGTAGGAGTATTTTCGAACGGACATGTAGGCCGGGGCGCCTCTTCGTGAACCGTGGCAAACTCGCAACCTTCCACCGACTCTTCGCCTTTCCCTCTCGATTTGCATCTGCTGTCGCACGCTCTTCCTCTCGCTCCTCCATTTTCCTTCGGCCCTTCACCCTTTCTTCTGCCATTGTTCGATCGTCTTCTCCATGGAGGGAATAGGCCGGAAACAACCCCGTTATTCTTGCCCCGATCTAAAAGATGACGTGGTGGAGGAACTCATTGATCGGTGCGACGTCATCACCTCGGCTAGCATGGCAGGTTCGTTCAAGCCCATTCTCGACTCAACTAATAACATCATTACAAAGAACCCAAGAGTCAAGGAGCGGTTTGATCTCCCCTATCTTCTTCGCCGTGACCCTGATGACTGGCGCCGGCACGACGGAGGCCTCGCCCTATGCCAGTTGATGTCGCTTGATAATGATACGTATGATGTTAAGATGCCATCGCTTGAGGGCAAGGCTTGGGCTGGCGCAAATGGAGATTGGGTTGTTTACATTGGGTTCAACTGCGAGTGGGTACTTGTGAATGTGTACACTCGTGACCGGGTTCCACTTCCAAAAATCTCAGCAGACTGCTCAGAGGTTGAGCACACAGGTATTGTACGCATGTTCAAATACGATCATGGTGACTGTCTTCTACGGAAGATAGCAATTTGTCGAGTTCCCAACCGCTCTTGGAATTACAACAACTATCAAGTTGTTGCTATCTTCGACAAGCTTGTTGCCGTCCTTCGTGGTTCGACTCGATGGATATTGCTCAAAAATCAGTTTCTGTACACGGATGAGTACTATGATGCAATTCAATACGAGGGCCTTGTGTTTGCTGCCACCACTCATGGCACTGTTTTTGCATGGGATCCTCGTAGTTTCGGTACGTTTGTCTTCCACGGTAATTATAATTGTTTCATCCACATGCATGCGGGTTAGCAAGTTTCCCTTTACTAATTAACCTTCTTCTTGTGTTTCCAAGGTCCTGTGAACATCCCACCACCTATACTTGAAAAATTTTAAAACCAAGGGGGAGATGACGATGGTGATGATCACGAGCATGAGGACGAGCAGAACCCATATACTCAGTGGCGTCTGGCAACTAATTCTGATGGATCACCTCTTCTTGTGTGTATACAGCCCACTGATGATGTTCCTACTAAGGAAGCAGGTGTAGTCTCCCATGGTCGCACTCTCCGGACCTATTCCAACACCCGTTGCATGGTATTCGGGATGGATACTAGTGTGCTAGCACCAACTCCTTCTCCCTGGTACAGAATTGATAGTCTTGGAGAAAACTCGCTATTCCTTGGACAAAACTATCCGATGATGGTGAAAGGCGATCCAACTGCTATTGACACAACGTTAACAGTACCATTTATGAGAAGCAATTGTGTCTATACCTCGGACATTTGGGTGGTTCCCTACCCTGGTACTGATATAGTAGGCCGCTTCAGCCTGGATGATCAGTCCTGCGATGGTTTCCAGATCAACAATCGATGGCCCGTCCCAGAGAATCACTTGTGGTTCAAAGCAAGCGTTTCCAACGCCGAGGAATGGTTGAGTTGAAGTTCATTTCATTGCTTGTTATTTGTTGTGTGGTGAAAACTTGAGTATTTATAATGTATCCTCGTTGTCGATGTGGGTTGATGACCTGTTGTATGTAATAAAATGATATTCCTATGATAAACTTACTAAATTTATGAATGGCTTTCGAGTCGCTTCTCTGAGTGAGTGGTGCGACGAGGCAAAAAATATTTTCCGAATACATAATTGTACGTGCATTGCAACAGGTTATCAGATGAGGCCAATCAACAATAGTAGTACACTATTTGTACTAGCTTCACATGCTTTGCGTGTCGGGCGGGTGTTTTTACTGTAGCCATATGTTATTGTGTTCGTTGTACGTAACCAGCACCTCGAATCCTCGATACTAGTACTATATAGTAGGAGTAAGTAGTAGGAGTAGTAGGGTGGCATGGGCTAGAACAAGCATTCACATCCAGGAGTACGGCACACGCCACCACCACGACATCCATCTGACACCATATTATTTCTTGGAGTCCGTGCTAGAGCAATCTCTTCAACCTCATCGTTTCTCTAACTTCAGCCATCGCACGGCGGGCGAGGTGGGGGTTTGCCGATAGTCGGTTTCCTTAACTGCGGTCCCACTTGTAAGGCCAACTCGAACGCACGACCCCAAACGCACCTCCATTTTGCACGAACTCCAACGATAATTTTGACTAGAAAAGCAAGACCAAAGAAAACAAGAACCACAAGAATACATTTTACTACTCCTGTAAGTTGGATTAGTGCCTTCTCGATGCATTCATTGTTGATCTGCGAAGGCTCGATCTTGCGTCTGTGCTAGCTAAAAGTGATAGAACATCTACTAAATTGCGCTCTATCAATATATGGATGTACTCTTCTTCCCAATACAAAAACTTGCATCCATTCTACTCCCTCCGTTTTACAATACATGCCTTCTATTTGTCAAAATATATATGTATCTAGACATGTCTTAGTATATAGGTACATCCATTTTTGGACAAATGGAAGTCAAGTATTTTGGAACGGAGGGAGTACACAATAAAAATTTTAAGTTAGCACAACTAGTCTAATCCGAGAGCTGAACCAAAGATTTGGTTGGGTTCTTCCTCCTTTTGCCGACACGTGGGACATCCAGCATCCAGGTCGTGTCATGAAAGAAAATAGAGTGGTAGTTGAAGCCACGAGATGTGCATCTTGGGTTAAACCATAAATAAAATCTTACTACTCTTGAGTAACTCCAAAAGCGGCCACCGAAGATCTTTATTGGATTTGTTTTTCATCACCAGCACGTCGAGGTGAAAGATGTGCAGGTTCAGTGGGTCCTCTTGCGTTTTCACTGACATGTGGGGCCGCATGTGAGCAAACAGATGATGGGCTCCGTGCGTCCGCTGGCTGGCTGAGAAGAGAGATAGAGGAGGGCTGAGCACAGACTGCAGGAAATTTGTTCTACGTACCTCAATATAGGCTCGATATAGCGGGGTGGCATGGGCCATAACTAGCATTCACGTCTAGCAGTACGGCACCCGCCACCCACACGAGTCCCATCCGACACCAATTTTCTTGGAGTCCATGCTACAACCATCTCTTCTCCCTCCTGTTTTCTTAGCCATCACGCGGTGGGCAGAGTGGGGGTTTGCCGATAGTCGGCTTGCTCAACTGCGGTCCCACTTGTAAGTGAAAATGCAACACCGCACGCATTCCCGCTTGAGCGGCGTGCCGGACCAACCGTGTGGGGGTGCGACGCGAACACAGTAGGCTTTTCCTTTTGAACTCGTAACTTGTAAAATTTGGTTCTGCTCCATGGCGCGACCGATAGATAGAAAATAACGATTTTGCCTAGAGTAATGAGAAGTTTGGTTCTGGCGCCGTTCATGCATGGAGTACGTACGAAAATTATGAAGTTGATGCGAAAGGTAAGATAATTACTATAGTATCATATACTACTACATGGATTTGACGGAAAGATAAAAATACATACGGATCCATCAACGTTCAACGACATCCTCACGCCCTAGTGCACCGGGTCACCAACCGACATGTGAGGAGCAGCGGCGTTGGCGGCGAGCTCAACGTGCTTCTGAACAGTGCCGTCCAAGGTTGCCCTGCGCTCCAAGAAGGCCAGCGTCCTATCGTCCTCCTCTTGCATGTATTAGTCCTTGTGGACGATTTACGCGTAGACGTGGGTGATTATGTCGATGGTGTCTTGCTGCGCCACGCGCTGCACGGTGAGTGCGACCTCGAGGTGGACATTCTCAGGCGCGACGGCGGACAGTCGCAGGGCCACCAGTGCATCGAAGAGGTTGTTACCATAGTGGCTGCTGAGGGTGGCGGGCATCGCAGAGCCTGGGCGCGTCGGCTGGAGGCTTACGTCAAAGTCGTCCACAAGCTTCTTGATGACGGTGAACTTGTCGAGGAAACCGATGAGGACCTCGTCGAACAAGGAGACGAAGCTGTCGTCCAAGCGGCCCCTCGCCCTGGCGGCCTCAAGCAATACTACCTGGAGACGTTCCTTGGTGCCGGGCCGCAGGCCAGCGTCGTGGACCATCTGGTACAGCCGGCTGATGCTCACGCTCATCGCCTCCATGGGTCTAGCGTAGCTTCTAGTAAACTGATCTTGTGATTCGAGTGATCACTCAGCCCTTGGTTAGCGTGCGTAGGTGCGTAGAATTTTGTACTACTCCTCGGCCCTCTACTGCACCTGCCTTTGGCTGTATGATAGGTGGGCCAGCCACCGCCTGGGGCCACGTGTCATTCACCGAAAGGCAGTTGCCGTAAGTCAATGAAGCTGCGTCCCCCTTCGTGCCGGTGCAATATAGTCATCTCACCGGACCTCTAGTTGGGGCCAAACGAGAGAAGTTTGATGTTTACTGGTTTATTGGCCCCCTTTGCATTTTGCGCCAAGTTTTGACCTTTAATTTAACTAATAAAATGTTAATGCATGTAAACAAAAATGTTGTGTAAGTCAGCTTACGAAAACCAAATAATCCCAAAATACTTAGGCATGGTGCATTAAATCCCTCCTTGTTTCTTATTTCGTGACATATCAACCAATGAGAGATGTGGGCCGTGCATGCTTTCAATGCCTTGAGACTACCAAACATGACATGCAGTGTTTAGTTCATTGCATGTAATCCTATTAGTACTCTAGTTAGGAGTTGCAAAAAAACATTAAGTTCTCTCGCCGATAGGAATAAAACACCATGTATTTATTTACAAAGGGAGTAGTACATTTTTGGTGACATGCATTACTAGATATTGCTAGTCAAATACTAAAATCCAGATGGACGTGGTAGTACTCCTAAATCCAGACAGTGGTGCTACTAGTACTAGTAGTAGTACTACCAATGTAGTAGTAGTACTAGCACTGTACTACCCGTTGGTCAAATTATTACGTGCTGCTCCTCACAGTGAAGTGACAAGACCCTGCGCCGGAGATGACACCTGAGTATAGGCGCCGTGTTCGGCATACCATAGTCAGCCTCACCATATGCAGTCACTATCATCATGGCTGTAGAGCTAGCCTGCTTACAACTAGCCCCGTTCGACATAATTTCCCGTGCGTAGATGCCCGTGCATTGCATGGAACACCAATATTGGGGGTGGACGGCTCCGGCAGCGACCATCGCGCCAGATTTTTTCACGGCCTTCTACTCCTAGATGTGGTGGGGAGGAGATGAGGCTGATTGTGAGAGACAAGGAGTTGTTTGTAAATAGGGAACAAGTGCGGGCATCTTTTTGCAAAAATGGAGAAGCTTGGTTTGTATGCGTCAGATCTAGATCCGATGGCTATTGGTGAAAGATGGGAGGCACAACATCATCACCAACTCAGGACCTGTTTGATTCGCAGGATTTTGAAAACGAAGGAACAGGAGACGGCAATATTAGGGCCAGTTCTTTTGGGCGGCTTAAAAAATAAGCTGCCTCTCCCCAGCTTAAAAAATAAGCCGCTCCCAAAATTCATGGATTCTTCTAGATTAGTAATCCCATAACTAGCTCAGAAGCCCCAATAAATAAGGGAGGGGGCTTATGACAAAAGCTAGGGAGGAGGCGGCTTATTTTTTAAGCCGCCAAAAGAACTGGCCCTTACAAGTTTCAAACTGATATTACAAATGTTAGGAGTAATGCTGCACCTACGAAGAGGGAATTACTAGGAAGTTTACGTAAGAACTTTCGTTACTTTAGGTGGATGCAGCATTATCGTACAAACTAAAATCCACCGCCCTGACAAGTCACTAATGGGCAAATAAGTTTTCGAGTCTCTAGCCACTTGATGTTTCAAAAACAAATTCAGCTTCTGCGGAGACTTTGTCATTTAGTCTTAGACGCTTGCGGTGATCAACACGCCATTCATTGTTGCGCCAGAGAACGCCAAACTTCATTACCTTGAGCACACTTGCCTCCAGAACAAAGAACCTGGCCAATTTAATCTCTAATGTGCTGCCTCGGTAGTCGATCAAATCAATTTCTGTAAGATGGAGATCAAGGCATTCGATGAGATTGTTATAGTGCAACACATTTTTCACTTTCGGGTCTTTTTTTATCTGCAAAAGAAGAGAATATATTAGAGCAGCTGGCTGCATAAGATTGCCGTGTCATCAAGAGGTACCAATATCATTCGCTCATACGATAGGGTTGGCTGGCTAGTGATATTTTTTCACTCACTCTCTCTCTCTCTCTCTCTCTCTCTCTCTTTCTGTTTCCTCTCATTTAACTAGGAGCACGTGAAGAGCTTGGGAATTTGTTGCCTTCCACTATGTGGCCGATGCCATATTTCACAAAAGTATGCCACATAACACGCATCGATGTCAAATCAAAAGATTTTGGCACCGCTCTCGCGATGTGAGAGAGTTGGCACCGCTGTGCACACAGAACCACATGTATAAACAAATCAATCAAACCAACTACACCAGCCTCTCACTCTCCCAAACAAGTGTTTTTTATTACCTCAGTCCTCTCTCTCTCCCACACAGTGTTTTTTCATTGCGTGAGTTAATTTGGCACCGGAGCAAAGTAGGTGATCCAGATTGGGACACCAGGTGAGCAATGGAGGGGCATCGATGCCAAATGCATCACAAGTGAATTTGGCACATCTTTTGGCCTACATAGCCCACTTTTGTAATACTACCTCGTATTTAGTATAAAATTTTGACCATAAATTTACCTAAGAAATTGCCAATGCATGTCACTAAAAATTACACCATTTGAAATTATGTTCAAATACGAATCCAACGATATAGTTCTTAGTGACATGCATTAACATTTTGCCAGTTAAATCTATGGTCAAATTTTGATACTACAAAATTGGAAGAGTAAACCAGGACAGAGGTAGTACTTGCTCTTAGGGTAACCATAGAGTTACTGGAGTAGTCTAAGTTGCTTTCCACTATGACTAGCCTAGGCTACTATAGTAGTACAGCATAAAAACGATGCAGGTGATCACGTGAGAAAAAATACTAAAAACATTTCTTTCGGTGCAGTGCGTAGATGCAGTTTTGAACACTACACTTGTCATTGTAATTTGGGAAAATTACGAAAAAAGTGAGCTACGTTGTGATTACCGTTTACTTATAGGAAAGAAGTTTCACCTCGATGAGTAGCTTCTCCATGCATGGAAAGCATGTAAGGAATCCAACAACTTGATCCAGATTGGGGCCGATAGATTTTAGTGCTAAGATCTTCACTGTGCGTATGGATTGGGTCAAGCTTGTGGGAATCATTTTCTGGAAGACGATCGTAAATACATCAAGAAGAAATTAAAAAATGTAAATTTCGAGAAGACGGAGAAGAAGATGAGTGCTGTACCTGAACGATTACGGATCCAATAAAGAGTTCAGATAATTTGGCAGACGAGTACACCAACGCTGTCAATTTCGGCGCGTCAATACCATGATTTTTGTTGGACCTTCTAGATCCGATACAAGCAATCTCTCAAGGAAAGGCGCATTCTCAATGACCATAATGTGGAACAGCTGGAGTGATCTCTTCCCAATTGATGTCTTGTTGCGGGGCCAGCAAGACACATAAATCCATCGGAGATTCGTCGAGGCGATGTGGAGGCTAATGAACCCGTGGATCTGCTCAAGATGAAGGTACTCGAGCGCAGTACAGCTGCGGAGCAGGTGCTCCATAGCCTTCTTCGAGATGACAACGTCGAAGAGGTCAAGCTGCTTGAGTTGAGGGTGAAGAAGAGCGGGCGCGACATTAATCTGGGGAAGACAGCAGGAGCTGAAGCTGGCACGACGCAGCATTAGCGTGAGGCAGAGCGCGGACGGCGGCAGAGAGCGACATCATCCAGCTTCAAAGCTGAGCTCCTCGAGCTGATCTAGGGCGGGGGATAAGAACCACTCGTCGAACTTGGGTTGGACCTTGCAGTTGGTACTGAACATGCGGATGTCAAGCGTTTGGCTGGCCCAGGGTGCGATGAAAGGATCTTGGAGACTGCGGCCATGCGTTTGCAATCCCCGTCGCAGAGGCAGCTGTCGACGGTGAGGTTGAGGGGGACGCAGCGCCAGAGGGGGCGCCACCGCCGGGAGAGCAGGGCGGTCCACACGGTAGATTTGGTGGGGAGGAGGCCGATGATGACGAGCAACGTGTCGTCGGGGAGGCTGCTGATGAAGTCTAGGCTCGCCGGATGCGGTTTTGGCTCGAGCCGCCTCCGCTTGTTGGCTGCCTCGCCGTCCATCTCAACCGGCGGCGACACCGGTGTACACGTGTGCTGGTGTGTGTTGTGTGCTGGGTGTGCGTGAGTGCGTCCTTCTGTGCATGCCGCCGCGCAGTGGTGAATTGTGCGAGAGTGCGTCCTTCGCGCGCAAGAAGTTTGTTCTCAATGCGCCCTCAATTTACTAGCGTGCAGGGTGCTACCCCGAGTGGTTTCAACTTTGTTTACTTCACCGCGTGTCAGATGGGCCTCTAGTTTACTTATTTTCACCCACTGTCACATGGGCCAGCACACGAATATACAGAACACGAGCTGACAAGGCAGCATTTGGATTGGTTGACCGGTCAACTAAACAATATACGGAGCTATACGCTGACACAGTGAGCGTATAATCCGTCGGTATAGAGAGTTCGAGTGAGAGGGGAGGCCTGTGAGAGATAGCAGAGAGAGAGAGAAAGAGCTACTCCCTCCGTTCGATAATGTAGTTCCAACATTTTTTAAGTCAAACTTTTGAAACTTTGACCAAGTTTATAAAGAAATTACTTATATCTACAATACCACAGATAAATGATAGTATGAAGTAAGTACATGTTGTGATGAATCTAATGATCGTTCCAGATGTAAATGTTTTTCTTTTCTGAGGTTTGACTTTTCAAAACATACATATGCTTATGGATGTGACAGAGTCCCTAACAAGAGAGAGAGAGAGAGAGAGAGAGAGTGAGTGAGTGAAAAAAGTGTGTGTGCGTGTGTGAAAGAGACATGGACAACACACGATAAAAGTAGAGAAAAAGCGTCCGTGTCTTATGCAAACATATCACACATGCATCTTCGACAACGGAGGCAAGGTGAGGAGATAGTATGTGGTTTTTTGGAACCGAGAGAGCAAGACCCCTAGCACGTGGCCAAGAGGGGTCTGACAAACAAGGGAGAGAGGTCGAGAGAGACGTATGGAGAAAATGCAGACATGGGGAGGAGAGAGTGTATGTTTGTCATAGAGAGATCCCCTGGAGATCGTGATGGGACTACATGGGTGGGAGATCGAGTGACAAGGTGTGTGCGCAATAGAAGATGCCCCGAGAGATATCGAGATAGACGTATATATGGATGGAAGGAGACAATACGTGTGTTCCTGATGGCTAGTAAGAGATAATCATACTTAGGAGGGGGGGAGTGCTTGCGCCTATGATGGATTGAGGGATTATGGTACTTAGGGGGGTGCGTGTCACATGGAGAGAGAACATGGGAGGAGAGTGTTGGATGGGTCTATATGTATAGCGTGAGCGAGACATGTGTATGTGTGAACCAGGGAGATATAAGGCCAGTTTGGCTTGCGTCCTGAGCATCTTTTGCCTGGCCTAGGGTTGTGGCTGGATTTCAAGCACGCTTGTTTGGTTGCTACCCTGTGAAAAAGAAAGCTCGCCTGGCCTGGGTTCCCTTGCACTTTAATTAGCCTGCTGAACTCCAGACACTGCAAGTAGCCTGGCCCAGGCGACCGATTTCGAACGCCTGGTCGTGCCTGGTCATGTGGACACGAGGCTAATAACAACATGGATGGATATTAGCATTAAATAATTGATGCATGGATTGATTGATGTGACGTTGATGCTTTGCGTGGCCCAGGCATGAACCAAACGCTTCAGCACCACACAAGCCTGGCCAGGCAGAAATATTTTACATCTCACGTCCACACCAAGCAGTATCGGCCATCAAGGCATGAGGGTCAGGTTACGAACCAAACTGACCAATAAAGTTTGAGAGAGATTGAGGAGCCCCGATAAGGCTAAGTGGTGTGTCAGATAGCTGAGAGGGGGAACGAGATATTCCATCCGCTCGATAATGCAGTGCACGTAAATTTTTTAGAAGTCAAACTTTGGAAACTTTGATCAGGTTTACTCAAATGTTATTTATATCTACAATACCAAAGATACATCATACAAAACTACATCTCATGGTGAATCTAATGGTATATGTTTGCCGTACTAGATGTAATTCTTTTTCTCCACGTACATGGTCAAACTTTGTGATGTTTGACTTTTCAATAAATCTATATGCTATGGACCGAGGAGAGTGCCTCAGTCGAGACAGATCAAGTGCGTGTGGAGAATGAGTAAGTGTGCAAAAAGAGTATGTGTGTGAAAGAGAAAGTGACAACAAACGATGAATTAGAGAGAGAGTGTGTTTTTTCGTTTCTTATCGAACATATCACGCATGCATCTCCGAGATGGAAAAGCGAGGCGAGGAGATACACGAAGATAGCTAGTGTGTGATTGTTTGCAACGGAGAGAGACACCCTTGTAGCACATGTCCAATAGAGGTGTGGCCAACAAGGATCAAAGGTCGAGAGGGACACATGGATGGCATGGACGCATGGGGAGGGAGAGAGGGTGTGTTTGTGATAGAGAGATCCCGTCGAGATCGTGAGGGGACTATATGGGTGGGAGATCGAGGGAGTGCGTGCGCGATAGAAAGATGCCCCGAGAGAAATTGAGATAGACCATGCACATGTTTGTGATGGAGACTAAGATTAGCTAGTCATATACATATAGGGGGGACTGCGTGTGCCTACAATTGAGTGAGAGACCATCATACTTGGCTAGCTGGGCATGAGATTGTGTGTGTGCGCATGTGAGATGGAGAGAGAACGAGGGGGAGAGATAGAGTTTTAGATGGGCCTATTGAGTGCGAGTAAGATATGCATGTGTATGTGTGACCCAGGTGGATGGAGAGTTTGAGAGAGGGGGGGAAGAGCTCCGAGACGACATAGTGGTGCGTGAGAGAGTTACAGGCAAAGAGCCAAGGAATCTGTGTGTGTACGATGAGTGCACCCAAGATATCTAGCTTGGACTAGCTAGAGTATCATACATAGTGTGCGAGAGAGACCTATAGATGGTGTATATATGCATGCGAACTAGAAAGACCCCACCCACACACACACAAAGAGAGAGAGAGAGAGATGGAGAGAAAGGGAGAGGGATGAACAAGGTTTTTGTGTCGGATGCATGCGACAGAATTGAAGATTGTCAGAGAGAGAGAGAGAGAGAGCAGGAGTCCGGGAGAGGGGGATGTCGCGTTTTACGCATCAAAGACTGATATAAACCATGTTTCGATATAAACTTGCATTCAAATATTTAAATTGGAGAACATGTTGTCTGCAATCCACACATGAACGGATATATGCGTATATCAAACAAGTTCATTAGTTTGACTTTCAACATGTTCATGGAGTACTATAATACTGTAGAACATGCTACTCGATTGAGGTGTTCAATTTTGGATTTAGTTCACTATTTTGACCTACTGTACGAGCTATTTCATTGAATCGAGATATTTCATTTTGGGTTTGATTCGCATTTTTGAGTGGGTCAACTATTTATCATATAGTAAATCGCTAGCAACGAGCATGTAAAAACACATTACTCCCGAGCATCATCTCTCCATCTAAAAAAGAAGTGGCAAGCTAATATTTCAAAATTTGATCCGAATCGACTTGGTAAGGTAGACGTGGATGCTCGTTCTCCCAAAATTTGAATGAACCGTTAAACATCCTCTCTGCTCGGTGGAATTCGCCCGAGCAAATAAATGGGAGACGCGAAATTACCGTCCTATGTGGGACACACATCAATTGGCCCGTTGTACATCGAGGGTAGGTTCGTAACTTCATCCAAGCGCGCCTTATCCTCGGCCGAAATGACATGTGCCGAATAATTCATAAACCATGGTCGGCAAAACACGCTATCCTCACCCGAAATAGCTCGCGCCCACTATTTCAAAACACGCTCTCCTCGCCCGAAATCGCTCGCGCTCACTATAGTTCAAAACACGCCCTCCTCGCCCGAAATTGCTCCCGCCCAGAGAAGCAAAGTTACTCTACTATCCCCGACCCTCAGTACACAGGCCCAAGCTGAGAAGCCTATAGGCAAGGGTAGAACTGTAACTCCCCCTCACATTTCAGACAAATGCGTCCGTAAGACATGGTTCCACTCCCCTCCCAATTTCCCCCGCCCACCCCCATTCATACCTCGTGGGCGGAAAATCACCTTCTCCCAGGGAAGCTCCCTTCTCCCGAGCCATGAAACCTCAGCCCCACCTCCATGGCGCCCCCACTGCACCAATTTCACAGCCACCCTCCTCCCTAATGCCGGAGACGCTGTCCATTTGCCGTCTTGCACTGGGCCGTGTGCCTCTTACTCCGTGCTGCTGGTGCTGCCTCGACGACGGCCGCGTGAACCGTACCAGAGCCGATTCAGCCCCGCCGTTGTTCACGGCGCCGGAGCAGCTCCAACTTCGGATCCGTCCAGAGTCCTGGCGCTACTTCGGCGTAGCCGTCGACCGTCACGACATCGCTCTTTCCCTGCCGCCGGTCGCCACCGCAACTGCGCCGGCCTCACAGACTCAGCAGCTGGACCTGCCTACTTCACCATGCCGCCAGATAGGTCGCACCCTCATCTCAAATCACTTTATTTAGGCGTCAGTTGTCTGAATTTTTATTCTGGGCCAATCGATTTGCAATGGGAAGTAGCACCCCTCAAGGCGGCGGAGCTCCTAGGCTGCCGGTTGGCTGGTGTCTAACGTAAGGGTGCGGGGCCGCAAGTTCGCCGCGGAAGCAGCGCTTAGATGGCTATCTTTTAGAGTTGCGTGGGTTGAAGGTACTACCGCCGCCGGATCTGGATGACGGGGAGTCTTTGTGGATTGGCCCGGGGGCGGCGCAACCACGGCAGTGCGGTGGGGCGGGGAGCGGGGTTTTGGCCGGGGCCACGGACGGCGGAGGCAGGCTGCTCTGTCGTTGGTCGCTGGCTCTTCGGGGAAGATTCCGAACAGTGTCAGCCGGGAGGCACAAGATGGCCAGCCATCCGGCGTAGATCGGACAGTACCAAAATAAAATAAAATCGTGTGACCCCAATTTAGTCTTCAGTCAACAGACGTGTGACCACTCTCGTACCTTGCTGTTGATCTCTTAGTGTATTTCTTCAGATCAAAGAGATATGTCGTTCTTAACAGTATGCGTTATCTGCATCTTCAGACACACCGTCTTCCGACTCACCGCAGCTGCTCCAACAAGGGAAGCATACACCAGAAGGGAGCTATAGTCCCCACTCAACAGTTCCCTGCATCGAATGCGCGTGCCCGACATGCACAGCCACAACAACTGCAGGGCCATCGACAAGTCAGCACATGATGCTCACTCCTATGGATGGCAGCCAGATAGGTTGTACCCTCATCTTACTTGTGTGCAACATGTATGGCTTTGTTATTCATCTAAGCATGGAAAATAGATCATCACATTTCACTATATATTCATGCTGATCTCTTACGGGTCTTGTTCAGGAGTTAACGTTGTTCCATAGTTCAGCTAAGATACTTGTTCTTTAGGTAACACTGTTCCATAGTTATCATCCATCAGCCAATGCTATCCCACAGGCTGGTGATTATAGTATTATACCACTTCTAGTATTTCCTA
The DNA here is from genome assembly GCF_056163025.1 of Triticum urartu. Lineage (NCBI taxonomy): Eukaryota > Viridiplantae > Streptophyta > Magnoliopsida > Poales > Poaceae > Triticum > Triticum urartu. Next base: position 566,477,112 of record NC_141875.1, read on the forward strand.
TGTTGTTCTTTAATACTTTTGTGTGCCATCTAGTTAATCTTGAGTACAAACGATACATATTCTGTAGCTTTCATCTGTGTTCTCCCTTTAGTTTATGAGACCTGTTGCTGCTAGTTAACCCTAGTCCTACTATTTATGTCGTCTCCTATAGGCACTCATTACATAAATCTAACTACTAGTTGTCTTCCATGCATATCAGATATAATTGCACACACTGATATATCCACAAGAACCTCACGGAGCAATGTAAAGGCCAATACACTTGATGTCAATGATACCCAATATGATGGAACATGTAAAGGCAGTTCTTCAGAAGACTTGTAGAAAGATGATGAATCCTCTTCACCCCACAAGGTCCTTGCTCTAACTTGGCCTGTGATATGGGTACAACATGCATATAATGTTCTGGAGTGTATCTACTCTGTTGCAATGCCATGTGCTTAGCATGCTGATCATGCATGTAAATATGTCATGCCTTCCTGTTTTTCAGTACCTATTCCATTCATGATATGTAACGACCCGACCCAAAATCGGTCAAGTCTCTGTGTAGCTGTACCATCCCAAGATCATGCTGGCACACACAGTACATTGATGAAAAGATTCAAAGTTCAATCACACCTGAATTTATTACACGATTCTCATATCGAGTCTTTACATCATAGTAAATCCGGCTGAAGGCCAACTCATGAGAAATAAACTAAATAAGCTACGGAAGCGTAGACGAATAGCGAGTCCATCCGACTCCATAGGGCAATCGCCAAGCGTAGATCGTAGCCTCACTCCTGGTCGAAAAACTCCTCTGCAACATGAGACGTTGCAGCCGTGTAGGTCAGCATTTAGAATATGCCGGCAAGTCATAGAGAGAACAAAAATAATAAAGCTAACACTATATGCAATTTGGCTGTGGGGCTCTAAGTTTTATGTTTTTGCGAAAAAGCCAGTTTTTCCCTACAACAAAGGACTTGCTTACAATTACTACAAAATGTTGGTAGTTATTGAGATGGTTCTGCCAACCAATCTCTCATTCCCAATTATTACTTAACCCCTCAATTAATTTATTTGTTCGGTGTTGAGATTTCCGAAATACTCTAGTTTCCAGAGGCTCATTTGTCCGTAACCGGGGACACGGCTAATCGATTAGGTTGTTACTCTGCAGAGTCTTGTGCACTTTACCCACAAGAATCGTTCCCTCCTTTATGTCCTCGCACTGCCTGGTGTTTGAAGACGGGATGAATGAAACAGGGTCTTCCGTAGAGTTTCTCTGAGCACTGCCGGTACCCATCCATGTCCTACCGTTCTTCTACATCTGCTGGCACCGTTCGTCCAGAGTCACGCCTAAGGTCAACCCAGCCAGAGCCCATAATGGCTTGCGGCTGCACAGGTAAGCTTCCGGTCAAGGGGTATCCATCCGTCTCTTCGTGGCTGGGTGAAGCTTTCCGCAAGATGTCATGGCGCTTCTCCATGCATCCCGACCATCCGATGGTTTCTCCAGGGTGCCCGTCAACCGTCCTCCACCTAGTAGTGAATTAGAAGTCCATCTTGATCTTGAAGTCATGGGGTTGTCATCATCTTGACTCTCACATCTCCCTTATGAATCTCTCAACCAACCCCGTTTACGAGCATAGCAAGGTAAACTACATCGTCCCGGGCAATAGTAGCAAGGGGAGTTGGGTTCATCCTACCTCATGATACTACTCAAGACATAACTTCAAATTCTCCTACTGCATGCATGGTGGGGAGGAACAATTCTAATGCAACAAAATCATAGGTATTGTAAAACATGATCAAATGACTTGCCTGGCTGACGGTCTTCAAACGCTAGTGACTCGAGATAGCAAGATTCGCACTCCAGAAATTCTATTGAGTCAAACAATAGCACAAATAAGTATTTCACTAATAACATATCAGCAAGCTGAAGGAAAACACACAAGGACTCAAACCAAAATCAAAGAAAACTCGAGGAAAACAAAATCAAGGTTTTCATCACATCAAGCAACAACAAAGAAATAGTTTTAACCTACTAACACTTTTCTTAACAGGTCCAAAACAATGGTTTTTCTAACTAACATAAAGGAAAACGGCATACAAACTAGGTGCAAAAAAGAATCAAATCAATATCTATCATAGAACTCAAGTTATACCTAAAACAAAACTAATAAGAAAATAAAATAAAACTTTTTTATTTTGCTGTAAATAAATGTTCACCCTCTGTAACTACAGAAACTAATATAAAATAAAATATAGCAGGGGTAAATTAAAATTCTATAATAACTAGAACAGCAGGAAGTGGTAGCAAGCTAAATAAAACTAGAAAAGCTTGATTTGACTAAAACTAATTCTAATATAATTCTACAAATACCCAACAAGTTCCTACTGCTAGGCTAGGTCAAAACTAAGCAGTGACAAAAAGAATCACCTAAAAATAGTAATCCTAGCTCAATTTTTAGCAGAATTACTAATCTGACTAAAACTAATATAAAACAATTTTTAAAAACCTAAACATGGACGAATCTAATTTTCTACAGCAACTATAGGAAATTTGCAAACTAGAGCAAAAAGAATCAACTAAAAATATTAAATAACTTAAAAGATATAGATTTTTCAAGATTGGAACTATTCTGTTTTAAAAACAGAAACAAAGAATAAAACTAAAACAACTAGGGCGCTAACGGGCCGAAACAGTGAGCGCTCTAAAATTATCTAACGCACGGGCGATCAATAGGTCACTGTGTCCATGGGCTAACAGAAAAAACCGATTGGTTTGGTCTAACTAAACCTAGTAAATAAACCGGAAACAAACCATGAAATAAAACCGGTCTAATAAAAAAACCTACCCATTCGCTAACTCTAATCTACACCGTAGGTTGCCGATCGAACGGTGGGTTGGGGTCCGGTGGCTTACCGCGGCGGTCGACGGCGAGGAGGGCTCGGGCGTTGGTGGCGGTGGTGTTCTGGTGGTCCGGGGCAGCGGTGGCGAGGTCGGGGTGATGCGGCGGAGCGAGGCGGAGGCGATGGTGGAGTGGTTGGAGCTCGGGGACGGCGCGGACGTCGAGGCGTGGCGAAAATAGAGCCCGGTGCTCTGCAGCTCCGGCGACGGGCGGTGATGCTCAAGGCGACGGCTCCGGCGATCCCTGGACGGAGAGAGGATGTCAGGGAGGTGTGTGCGGTTGAGGGGTTTCGGCTGACAAGATTTGAGCGCAGGGGGATCCTCACTGGAGTCGGAATAGATGGCGGACTGCGGCGGTCGACGGCGAGATCCAAAGGAGGAGGGCGTGAGCTGCGGTGTGTTTTGGGCTAGGGTTTTAGGGGGATTCAGAAGAGGAGGGGTAGGGCTATTTATAGGGCATCAACTTGGAGCAGGGGACGACTCGGGATCGTGATCCCGTTGAATTCAGATGCGGCGGCGGTGTCGACCGCGCTCTGGCACGGCATAGCGTGGCGAGGGGGAAAGAGATGAGGTGGGGCCGGCGTGTCGGTGAGAGAGGGAGAGGGGGTTCGGTCGGGCGCTGAGGTAGGCCGGCTCGGTCGCTGGTGGGCTGCGGCTCGGCGCTGCTGGGCTTGCTGGCTCGGGTGTCGGCTGGGCCGGTTGGCCTGGCTCGCGCCTAGGTCTTTCCCTTTTTTTGAATAGGACAGAGAGAAGAAACTAAACTAAGAGAAAATTATACTATTTTTATATAGGACATATATATATATCAAAATTCTCAGGGGAATTGATCTTATAACATGGACATTTTTCTAGAGGCAAAACAGAAACTAAAAAAACATTTTCTGCAAACTCCAAATAAAATTCAAATTTGAATTCAAACCTTTTGGCAATATTTTCTTCTGACATTTTTGGGAGTGTCATGTTAGCTCCTCTCATACTTTTTCTCAAGTATTTGTCAGGGATATTGAGGTAGATTTTCAAATGCCAAGTTGAATCCAAATTCAACCAAAACTCAAAAGCCTTTGAAAATTTCCAAATGTCACTCAAATCAAACAAAATGCATAGATGCTTAGCTAATAATTGTAAAACATTCCAAATTGAAAATTTGGGATGTTACATGATAACATGTTTTCAAATTCAAGTACTGTCATTCTACTCTATCGCAATGCCATCTGCTTAATTTGTACATCATGATTCTGAATATCTTATGCATTGTTATTCATCAGTATGTACTTCATCTGTCTACCATACCATGTTTTTTTACATTGAAGTGCTGTTCTAGTGCTCTGTTGCAATGCCATCTTATTTTCCCAATCATACACGTGTATGTTGCCTTAGTTATTTCTGTACGTATTCCGCTAGCATACAGTTTCACATTCAACTATTGTTTTTTTGCTGTGTTGTCATGTTGTATCCCTAGATCTTACACCATACTCCCTCCGTCCGGATTACATGTTGCCGAAATGGATAAAAAAGGATGTATCTAGAACTGAAATATGCCTAGACCCATCCATTTTTTCCGGATGGAGGGAATACATGTCAATATGTCATGCCTTTCTATTCTTCAGTACCCATTCCATCTCTCTGCTGCCGCATGTTTTATAATTAAAGCACCATTCTTCTATACAAGGCATGCAAGGGGAAGACGACTATGTTAGAATCTGAAGGGTTACAAACAAGGCCTTTGCAAAAGATCCAAACGCCAGGAGATAATAAACCAACTCCAGTTTTTATAGATACTGCTCCAGCACAGAGAAACCCAACTCCTACTAATAATAAGCAGTTTCCAGTGGCCAAAGAACTAGTCCGCTCCAGTCCAGCAAAAATATGTCAACTCAATTCTAAGAAGCGTGTGCGTATCCTTGCATCATGAAATTTTATAGCATGCTGATCATATTTTCTACATGTTTCTTACCCATCTCTCTTTTAGAAAATAAGCTTAACAGATAGAAGATTTTCTGCAATGGTATCGTTTATGAGGAAAGATTCTTGCAGGAATTCTCTGTGCTCCATTGTAGATGTAAGTACCTGTTGTATATCACTATATTTTTACATCATCATGTATTTTGTTAATCGGCGTGAATCCAACCTTTATCTGATCTAAATTTAGTTGTAGCAAAATGTATGATTAAAGGCCACAATGTTGATTTTTGCAAGGAAAACTGCCTGGTAGTTTTGCATCCTGAGCTGCATGAGTGTACTATCTCATATCAGTGGGTTTGAATACTTTGGTTCTGCAGTGGGTTTTTTAGTGTTTTTTACTATGTTGTCCTGTCGTATCCCTAGCTCTTACATCATACTCCCTCCGTCCGGATTAAATGTCACAGAAATGGATAAAACTGGATGTATCTAGAACTAAAATACGCCTAGACCCACCCATTTATTTCCGGATGGAGTGAATACATGTCAATATGTCATGCCTTTCTATTCTTCAGTACCTATTCCATCTCTGCTGTAGCATGTTTTATAACTGAATCACCATTCTTCTATATAAGGCATGCAAGGGGAAGACGGCTATGTTAGAATCTGAAGGGTTACAAACTAGGTCTTTTCAAAAGATCCAAATGCCAGGAGATAATAAACCAACTCCATTTTTCATAGATACTGCTCCAGCACAGAGAAACCCAACTCCCACTGATAATAAGAAGATTCCAGTGGCCAAAGAACTAGTCCGCTCCAGTCCAACAAAAGAATGTCAACTCCATTCTAAGAAGCGTGTGCGTATCCTCGCATCATGAAATTTTATAGCATTCTGATCATATTTTCTACATGTTTCTTACCCGTCTCTCTTTTAGAAAATAAGGTTAAACGATACAAGACTTCCTCCATTGGGATCGTATTCGAGGAAAATATCTCGCGGGAATTCTTTGTGCTCCAGTGCTGATGTAAGGACCTGTTGTATATCACTATATTTTTACATTAGCATGTATTTTGTTAATCGGCGTGTATCTAACCTTTATCTGATCTAAAATTAGTTGTAGCAAAATGTTAAAGGCGCCAATGTTGATTTTTGTAAGGAAAACTGCCTGGTAGTTTTGCGTACTGAGCTGCATGAATGTGCTATCTCTTATCATGCACATTACTGAATAGTAGTGCTTCTCTGGTTGCCCATTCATTCATTGTGTCAATATTGCTTTCTTATTACCTTACCTGGCTGATGATAGCTGTGCCATATTGTGTTAATTTGGTGTAGGCTAGTTGCCCAAACGTTTGTTGTGTCAATGTTGCTTTCCTATTATCTGACTTGGCCAATGATAGCAATGCTAGTGTATTAATTTTGTGCAGGCTGCTGAAGATAAGAAGACAAACTTTGAAAACAGCAAGGAAACCCCATTGTTTCTTTCCAGTAAATCTAGTCCAGGTAATATGGCAATAACTCATGATTAATCTGTTTGGTTCCCGTCCTAATTTATGTTATGATGCAGTGGTCAAGACAGTCTCCACTATCAATAATACAAGCCTGCCAAAACCGCCATCTGAATCTGTTCAGTATCCTCTGTCTCGAATGCAACGGAATAAATGTATGTTTGTGAACCAATTAATGGCTAAAGCAATGATGGAAATGGTGGATGAATCAGAGGTGCAGTCCTGCGACACAACAACTGATCAATGTTTTCAGAGACAGTGTAGCAAAGCAGCAAGAACTTGCCCACATGCTTATGGGCGTCATCTGTGCTGAGGTTGCAGATTGTGATGTTGTAGATTGTTAGGTTCTGCTCATTTATTTGCACTGGCATCAATCTTTGATTTCCCAGTGGATGTAATTTCCTGTAATATATTCTGGATGTGCAACGTTATTCCCTGTATTCCGTACCTTTGCTCGTCGTAATGGGCTCAAATTATCTAATTTGGCCTAAAGACATGAACAAACTTTAGTGGGCCCATTAAGTTAATGGGCCGTTACTAGGCCGAAAGTTAATGGTCGGCCCTCTTACCTCCCGGGTCGTTAACAGGCCGACATCGAAGCGGGCAACAGGTGGCCCCAATTTATTTCACGGGCCGTTAACAGGCTATTACTAAGTTTGGGCTACATATGGCCCAACTATACTTTAGGCCTTTAGCAGGCCGAAAGAGACAGCGGGCTTGTATTGGACCATGAAGAGCATGGGCCGCTAAGAGGCCGAAAGTCAGGTCGTATTGTAAATGGCCCAACTGTGTTGTGGGCCTTTTGCAGGCCGAAAGAGAAACCGGGCTGGTATTGGACCGTGAAGGGCATGGGCCGTTAAGAGGCCAAAACTAAGGTCCGACTACAAATGGCCCAACTCATTTATGGTCCATTAACAGGCCGAAAGGCACACAGGGCCGGGAATTGGCCCAACACTTAAATGGGTCGCTAAAAGGCCAAAACTCAGGTCCGACTACAATTGGCCCAACTGATTTATGGGCCGTCAACAGGCTGAAAGTGACACCGGGCTAGAAATTGGCCCAACACTTAAATGGGCCGCTAAAAGGCCGAAACTCAGGTCCGACTACAAATGGCCCATCAGATTTATGGGCGGTCAACAGGCTGAAAGACACACCGGGCCGGAATTAGCCCAACATTTAAATGGGTCGCTAAAAGGCCGAAAGATGTACATCCTGAAAATTGGCCCATCCATTAAATGGTCCGTTAACATGCCGAAATCTCATCGGGCCGATATTGAGCCCAAATATATAGCGGGTTGTTAACGGGATCGAACTGACGATGGGCTGCAATGGTGTCAAATCTTTAACAGGCCGAATTGGCACATCTCATATGGGCCGTGGGCTTAAATGGACCTGACACAACTAGGCCTTATATGGGCCGGCCTGCTAATTTTTACTGGGCCGACCTTTTTCACCAGAATGGACCACTGTTGGGCCGTGCCACGTGTTGACCTATCATAGGCGCCTCCTGTCCAATGAGTGGATGACATCTGTCCCAACGATGAGCCGACACGTGTTTCCTCTAGCCAATGATGATTTTACACGTGGAAAATCCCCATTGGTCGGGGCTGTTAACGGGTTATCGGATCAAAAACCTGACCCGATAGCTTAACGATGTTCCGTTATGGTGGATGCCATGTGTCGGTCACCCTTGACGAAAGCACTTCTGTGACGCGCGATTTATCATCATGGAAGTGGACACTTCCGTGATGATAATTTTGGTAATGTCATGGAACACTTCTACGACAGCACAGGTATGACTATCTTGATTCTGTCATAAATTTGTCATGGATGTACATGCATGACAAAAAATGTGACCTACTGTGACAAACACGTATCATCACGGAAGTGTATTTTTTTGTAGTGTAAGTAGCTGACACGTGGCTCACCGTGGACGCGGCGCACGGGTGGCCATGGCAACGGCTCGGGCGTCAAGGGGAGAGAGCGAGGGGTTGTCTGTGGTGCTCGTGGGGGTGGAGTAGGGCGCCAGGAAGAGAGAGAGAGAGGGAGCAGGGCGAGCTCCGGGTGGAGCCATGAGCTCGCATGCGCATTGGCGGGTTCGGGTTGTTCTGGGCACGCGCAACACGGGCAGGACAGAGAGGGAAAGGAGGGGGCCAGCGTGGTGGCATGTTGTGGATGTCGAGGCACCTCGACTGGCGTAAGGGGGAGGGCCGAGGTGGTCGAGGGACGCGGCAATAACGGTCAAACACCCTGCCATGCGCTCCAGAGCGCGTTTCTGGCCGGCATCCGCGGCTTTTCCGCGCGCACCCGCGCGTCCACTTGTGTCTAGGGACTACAGGGGGAGTAAACAATGTAGAAATGGCATCGGATGCCCTGGGGATCCACTAGAGGAGAGAGGGGGTTGAGAGAGAGTGGGAATGATGATGTCCAGAGAAGAAAAATGGGTCTCTGCCCCTCTTAATCATTTCTCCTTGGGCAGCAAGGCATGCAGGAGGTAGAGGAGGAGCAGGTGAGGCCGTGGGAAAAGCTTCAGCTCATGGAGATTAGTGGAAGGGGTTGAAACTTGCATTTTGAAATTCTGCCAGAAGGTGTTTGATGTAGGTTTGGGCAAGAAATTTAATTTCACTTGACATGAAACTTAACAGGATGAAATGGCACATAGAAGTAGGGTGTTCCACCAAGCTTGAGCTCATTTGGGCAGAGTATCCAATGTAACTTTGGTAAACCCTAGAAATCAGCAGAAATGGCTTTACCAAAATTTAGTCATGCAAATCTATTCTACTTGATGCACCTCTTGGTGTAGTGTCATCATTGAGGACTTGAACATGTCCACAAAAATTCAGATCACAAGGACACACTTGGCAATGTAGAGTTGTTCAAATTTGGTTCTGGGCAGAAAGGGTTTTAGAACACTTTGATCATGATATCCTTCTCTCCAACTTGTGCCATTTGGTCTAGATGCATTATTACACCATTTTAGAATGTGCACCAAGTTTGAGAGCATTTGGACATGTTTGGCAGTGCAAAGTTGTTCAAACTTGAAAAAGGACAGAAATGGTTTTGAGAGGGTTTGGTGGGGCTATATTGTTCTCCATGACATGAGACTTTGTAGGATCCTCAAGTAGGTCATTTTGGACATGATAGAATTTTCCTGTATTTAATGGATAATATTTCCTTTGTAAACATTTCAAAAGCTTGAAATGTCCAGAAATAGTTTTTGAGGGATTTGACCAATAATTTGAACATGACCATGTGTTGAAACTCTTATATATGGACAATATATGTCCACTGAGCTTCCATAAATTTTCTCAAATATTTTTGAAACATTAAAATAATTTTAACCTATTAAAGACCATTTCTGGCCTTAAGGAAAAGCCTTTAAATAAAATAGGAAAATAACTTTTAAAATTATATTTTTGTGGTTTATGGGAGTCATATACCTAATAGGTTTAAATATACTTTTTGAAAGATTTTTCACACCCTTAATTAAGTACTTGTAGTTCAAGTCTCAATTCAGGGGTTTTTGGAAAACCTAATTTAGAAAATTCTTTTTGGCCAAGATATTTTTGCAAGAAATTGTTTTTATGTCCTACACACATGGCATGATAATTGGGCAAGGTTTTGGATCAAGGTGAAGGAGTATAAGAGTTAGAGGATTTATTTGATTTTCAGAGCACTTTCAACCAACACACAAAAATCAAATCAAGAAAAGACCTAAACACTCAAAAGTTTTTGACAAACCACATTTTATCATGATTTATTAGCTTAAGTGTTGTGGCATGAAAATCAGGGTGTGACAGACCTACCCCCCTTACAAGAATCTCGTCCCCGAGATTCCCAAACTAGGCGTGGAAAGGAATACGAAAACTTGGATCCGGGGTAGTCTTCACGTCCTCATACTGCTTCTTCTTCTGAGTGGTGCTCCATTGACCCTTGAAGTACTTGATGATGTGGCTTTCTGTATGACGTTCTACTTGATCCAGGTTGCTAAGGGGTCTATTGCGTAAGTGAGGTTGGGCAAGGGGTCGATGGCTCGGTGACCGATGTCCCGGTCGAGGTCGGGCTAGTTAGGAAGTTGGAAGCACTCCCGAAGTTGTGTTGTGTTGGAAAACGTTGTGCATAGTGGGTAACTCAGGTGGCAACTCCATCTAGCAACCTCCTTCTCTTCGTCTTGTAGTGACCTAAAAAGGGGGTCGATAAATCTTGGTGTGAGCTTCCCTTTGACATGGAAATGCTTGGTTCCATTGAGAGAAGTGGCTTGCAGATACACCTGGTCTTTGACGTGGAGGTTTACTTCTTGATGATGGTGGTTGGTGTAGTTCTTCCTCCTAGACATGGCGATCTTCAGATGTTCCTTGACCAGCTCAACAATTCTTCTTCCGTCTTCGGGTAGACAAGTATGTTACCAAAATAAAGATGACAACCAACTTGTCCAAGTACTCCATGAAGACTTTGTTCATGAGGTGCATAAAGTAGGATGGGGGTATTGGTGGTGGTCACAGTTGAGTATTGGCCAATGTCTTCTCGGTCTAGAGCCCAAGCTTGAGGTCATGATCTGACCATGTTGTGTCTTGGTAAGGCTTAAGGGTTTCAAGGATTCTAGGATGCGAGTGAACATTTATCATCTTACCCTTGAGCAAAATTCCTGAGATGCCGATTGTTTTATCTAGTCCTCCAGACAGATCACCTTATACCACCGAAAGTACCAACTCGTGTAGGTCAGCTCCAATCATTAGTCATGCTATTATTATCCCCAGGACCCCGAGAGGAGGTTTAACAGAATTATACATGTCTATGGTCCCCAAAAGTCATATGTATGGCTACCCCTAAGAATCCATGGGTAGGGCATACAAGCTGCTAATCTTGAGTTGAACATGACAATTCAAGTGCTCATCCTATTCTCAAGGTCTAAGATAAAGCATCTCTATCCTAAGGAAACACGTCGTAAGCCACTCCAAAACCTTGTTTCCTTCCTATGGATCAACCCCAACAACCCGTTAACTTCCATTAGTCACTACATAATCCATTAATTCTACAAATCCATTGTTTATGGTATTCCACATGATCTCCTAATGTCCTATAATCCCCAAATACTTGAAAGGGATATCTCTACTATAGTAAGTCCACCAATTTCCATTATCATGGTCAAGTAAAATCCAAGGTCAGGCTTTATATAGACCCCTAAATCAACTCCGAAAATTAACCCAATCTCCCAGTTTATCGTCCATCGAGAAACATGGTATCATGATCGAGATCTTCAGTATAAATCCAATTTACTCCAAACCATGTAGACTTACTCAACATCTTTACTCCACTAGGATCACCTATTAATCTAATCTCATGTCCTACGAGAATTCATACACGTTTTCTCCAAGTCATTTTTGTAATGTCAACACCCTCCTATTGATATCATCTGATCAAGTCAAAATCGTATTCCTCCAAGAATCTTAACTTGTGATCCTAATTGTGCTACAAATTCCAGTTTACTCCAGGGTGATGAAAGTTACGCTACTCTATTAACACGATCCCTCCAAGTTCATCTACCAATATGAAAGCCTCATAATCCACCAAATAGTCTTAGATAAATCCCTCACGGTTACTGATGTAAACTCATCAAGTCATTTGTCCTCTATTCCTACATCCTCAAATTGGTCTTCCCTATGGCATCCTCAGTTCTCGTGCTATATTAGGATTGCAATGTGCTAGTTCACTGTGTCCACTAGTTCCATAATGAACCCAATGATAAGCAAGGTTACGGAGGCTTAACTGGTTCTGTTGCAATTCTGTGGGTTGAGCACATGGTTAAGGATTTGAGCTGGGGTATCTTGTGAAGTCTCAAAAGGTCTAGGAATGGGTTTCTAATCTTGAGGGGCAACCATAACTCTACGGGGCTGCACTTGGTCTAGGAGACTATAGCAAAAGTCTTCGGTGCTAGTTGGTCGCTGAGGTGGAATCCTTGGTGCATCTTGTCTTGCTGATCTTCAGTTGATGAGAGAGACGAGAGGGAGAAGTAGCATAGAGGAGGGGAATGCCTAAAGGGGGTTCTATAGTGCAAGTGCAAACAAGCAAGTGCCGAAAGGGCCAAACACAAACAATAAAATAAGGCAGGTGATATAGTCGTGTACTTGTTTCCTAGGGCAAAAGTGTGACTGATATCAAAACACAAACAAATAAAAACAAGCAACACACAATCATGGTTCTATTCGAACCATCTTACGGACTCTACTGCGCATAGGGGGTACACGACTCATCCTACCCTAGGGGTTCTCGGACTCAATAGTCGTGCTTGCTTCGTGTCCCGTGCAGTCTTCTGGGTTTTCCTCAGGTGTCGCTAGGTCTCTTGTAGTTGTTTGATGAAATGATCCGGGTTGATCCAGAAGAATCTTCAACAATCTCTTGCTTGATGAGCTAATGGGGTGAAGGTCGTTCCTCGTAGCTGGCATTGACTCGGTCTTCTGTTGTCTTCTTAATCATGACAATCCCTTTTGCCTTCTAAGGCGTCAAGGGTTCCACGTAAGCAATCCTTTACACAAGGACATTAACAAAGCATAGTAGAGGTCCAACCTATCGGTTAGGTTGATGCCAACATCGACTCCAAGAGCGGGGGATGAAGAGAACCGTTTTTCTGCTCACTATAGTGAGGCGGGCCAAATGGCGAGGTTCTCATCCACCGGTGGTTACCGATACAACAACTGTAAGGACAATGTTCCTCTATTAGCGATGTATATCATGATCCTGCATATCTTACACCCTGATCATCATTGGAACAGGGTGCATCTTCCTGGGGCAAATTCAAAGGTGTGTCACCATCTTCCGAGTCTTGGCTTCCTCAATCATTGAGAAGGCATTTTCCATCTTGCCGTGGTGTCGCCAAGCTTGTGTTTAGAAGGTGTGGGTGAATGTCTGGCAAGACGTCTTCTTCTCGGTTACCCACGAGGATTACAAGGAATCCAGTGGTCAGGGGCTTAAAGGTACTAGCGACCATTTGCTAAAGTTTTGAAGGGGAAGAGATCAATAAGGAAAATATATCTTGGTTTTTGAAAAACTCAAAAGGGAAGAGAAGTGTAGATAGTTTTTCAAAGTTAGTAATAGTTTTGAAAATAGTTTTAACCTAACTAACGACCATGCTAACTAAGGCTTCCTATAGTCAACCTGGCTCTGATACCAGCTCTATGGGGACCCCGACTCATAAGTCGTGATCACCTAATGCACGTGTACAATGTGTTGGAAATATGCCCTAGAGGCAATAATAAAAGCATTATTTTTATATTTCCTTGTTCATGATAATTGTCTTTATTCATGCTATAATTGTGTTATCCGGAAATCGTAATACATGTGTGAATAATAGACACCAACATGTCCCTAGTAATCCTCTAGTTGACTAGCTCGTTGATCAACAGATAGTCATGGTTTCCTGACTATGGACATTGGATGTCATTGATAACAGGATCACATCATTAGGAGAATGATGTGATGGACAAGACCCAATCCTAAACATAGCATAAGATCGTATAGTTCGTTTGCTAGAGTTTTCCAATGTCAAGTAACTTTTCCTTAGACCATGAGATCGTGTAACTCCCGGATACCGTAGGAGTGCTTTGGGTGTGCCAAACGTCACAACGTAACTGGGTGACTATAAAGGTATACTATGGGTATCTCCGAAAGTGTCTGTTGGGTTGACACGGATCAAGACTGGGATTTGTCACTCCGTATGACGGAGAGGTATCACTGGGCCCACTCGGTAATGCATCATCATAATGAGCTCAAAGTGACCAAGTGTCTGGTCATGGGATCATGCATTACGGTACGAGTAAAGTGACTTGCCGGTAACGAGATTGAACGAGGTATTGGGATACCGACGATCGAATCTCGGGCAGGTAGCATACCGATTGACAAAGGGAATTGTATACGGGATTGATTGAATCCTCGACATCGTGGTTCATCCGATGAGATCATCGAGGAGCATGTGGGAGCCAACATGGGTATCCAGATCCCGCTGTTGGTTATTGACCGGAGAGCGATCTCGGTCATGTCTACATGTCTCCCGAATCCGTAGGGTGTACACACTTAAGGTTCGGTGACGCTAGGGTTGTAGGGATATGTATATGCAGTAACCCGAATGTTGTTCGGAGTCCCGGATGAGATCTCGGACGTGACGAGGAGTTCCGGAATGGTCCGGAGGTAAAGAATTATATATAGGAAGTAGTATTTCGGGCATCGGGACAAGTTTTGGGGTCACCGGTATTGTACCGGGACCACCGGAAGGGTCCCGGGGGTCCACCGGGTGGGGCCACCTGCCCCGGGGGGCCACATGGGCTGTAGGGGGTGCGCCTTGGCCTATATGGGCCAAGGGCACCAGCCCCAAGAGGCCCATGCGCCTAGGGTTCAAGAAGGGAAGAGTCCCAAAGGGGGAAGGCACCTCCTAGGTGCCTTGGGGAGGAGGGATTCCTCCCCTTGGCCGCACCCCCTAGGAGATTGGATCTCCTAGGGCCAGCGCCCCCCCTTGGCCCTCCTATATATAGTGGGGAGATGGAGGACTTCTTACCCCACGCCTTTGGTGCCTCCCTCTCCCTCTCCAACACCTCCTCCTCCTCCATAGAGCTTGGCGAAGCCCTGCCGGAGTACTGCAGCTCCACCACCACCACGCCGTCGTGCTGCTGCTGGAGCCATCTTCCTCAACCTCTCCTTCCCCTTGCTGGATCAAGAAGGAGGAGACGTTACGCTGACCGTACATGTGTTGAACGCGGAGGTGCCGTCCGTTCGGCGCTAGGATCTCCGGTGATTGGGATCATGTCGAGTACGACTCCCTCATCCCCGTTCTTTGAACGCTTCCGCTCGCGATCTACAAGGTACGTAGATGCATCCAATCACTCGTTGCTAGATGAACTCATAGATGGATCTTGGTGAAATCGTAGGAAATGGCTCATTATTTTGTGTGACAGAGAAAGTATTAAGAAAAATGTTCATAAACTAAGTTATGAACCTAGAAGGATCTAGGAATTTGAATCATGGCATTTGGGTCAAATTTGAGTTCTCTGTGATTTTCTAAATTTAACACAGAAATAGAAAAATAGGATTTTGATAAATATTTCTGAAGAGAAGGTTTCTGGAAAAATGTGCAAATAGCACCATGTGATAGATGAGGATTTATGGATCCCCTAGAAATTTGAATCAACAAATTTGGAGTTAATTTGATTTATTTATGTGCTTTTGAAGTCTACTGGGAAAAATAAAAAGGAAAAAGGGGGTTTTACCCTTATCCTGCGTGCAAGGCGAGAGATAGGCGGCGGGCCGGCCCAGCTGCACGGCCGCGCGCATGCTATCGACGCAGGAGGCGTATTCTCATGAATACGCCTTCCTTCGGTGAAGGCGGCAGCCGGCGGAGCCCGTCTCCACTTAAACGGGGTGGGACCCTCTCATCAGTGGCTCAGCCACGCTGGCTGGCCGACAGGCGGGACCCGCTAGCAGGTTCGTCCTCCACCTCCCGCGCGGGTGCGAGAGGAGACAGAGGAGGCTCTCGACGCCGGTCGCCGGTGCTATAAGGCGTCTCCAGTGATGTTCTGCCCACCAGCGTGCACAGGAGACCCGGCCGCGTCCAACCGTGGGTGGCATGGTCGCCCAGGGGCACCGAGTGGAGCAGGGTGCTGGCCGCGGCGGATGGGACCGGCGGTGAGATCTGGGCACGGCGAGGCAGGCACGGGGAGGAAGGACTGATGTGCGGGGAGAGTTGGCGGTGGTGTTGGTTCTGCTCTGGAACAAAGAGGTCGGGAGGAGGGGCTCTCAGTGCCACGAATTTAGGTGGAGGCCGGCGGCATTGCTCCGGCTATGGAGATGCAAGGAGGGCACGAGGAGGGGAGTGGGTTGGTCCAGGGGGTGCACGGGAGGGAGAGAGAGCCAAAGGAGTAGAGAGGGGGCTTGGGGCAGCCTTAAGTAGCTGACCCGTGGTTCACCGTGGACGCGGCGCACGGGTGGCCGTGGCAACGACTCGGGCGGCAATGGGAGAGAGAGACGGGTTGTCTGCGGTGCTCGTGGGGGTGAAGTAAGGCGCCAGGAAGATAGAGAGGGAGCGGGGCGAGCACCGGGTGGAGCCACGAGCTCGCATCCGCATTGGCGGGCTCAAGCGGCTCTGGGCACACGCAGCACAGGCAGGACAGAGAGGGAAAGGAGGGGGACAGCGCGGTGGCGTGTTGCGGACGTCGAGGCACCTCGACTGGCGCAAGTGGGAGGCTCGAGGTGGTCGAGGGACGCGGCGGCAACGGTCGAACACCCTGCCAGGCGCTCCAGAGCTCGTTTCTGGCCGGCATCAGCGGCTTTTCCGCGCGCACCCGCGCGTCCACTTGTGTCTAGGGACTACAGGGGGAGTAAACAATGTGGAAATGACATCGGATGCCCTGGGGATCCACTAGAGGAGAGAGGGGGTTGAGAGAGACTGGAAATGATGATGTACAGAGAAGAAAAATGGGTCTCTGCCCCCCTTAATCATTTCTCCTTGGGCAGCAAGGCATGCAGGAGGTAGAGGAGGAGCAGGTGAGGCCGTGGGAAAAGCTTCAGGTCATGGAGATTAGTGGAAGGGGTTGAAACTTGCATTTTGAAATTCTGCCAGAAGGTGTTTGATGTAGGTTAGGGTAAGAAATTTAATTTCACTTGACGTGAAACTTAACAGGATGAAATGGCACATAGAAGTAGGGTGTTCCACCAAGTTTGAACTCATTTGGGCAAAGTAGCCAATGTAACTTTGGTAAACCCTAGAAATCAACAAAAATGGCTTTACCAAGATTTAGTCATGCAAATCTATTCTCCTTGATGCACCTCTTGGTGTAGTGTCATCATTTGAGGACTTGAACGTGTCCACAAAAATTCAGATCACAAGGACACACTTGGCAATGTAGAGTTGTTCAAATTTGGTTCTGGGCAGAAAGGGTTTTAGAACACTTTGATCATGATATCCTTCTCTCCAACTTGTGCCATTTGGTCTAGATGCATTATTACACCATTTAAACATGTGCACCAAGTTTTAGAGCATTTGGACATGTTTGGCAGTGCAAAGTTGTTCAAACTTGAAAAAGGACAGAAATGGTTTTGAGAGGGTTTGGTGGGGCTATATTGTTCTCCATGACATGAGACTTTGTAGGATCCTCAAGTAGGTCATTTTGGACATGATAGAATTTTCTTGTATTTAATGGATAATATTTCCTTTGTAAACATTTCAAAAGCTTGAAATGTCCAGAAATAGTTTTTGAGGGATTTGACCAATAATTGGAACATGACCGTGTGTTGAAACTCTTATATATGGACAATATATGTCGAGTGAGCTTCCCTAAATTTTCTCAAATATTTTTGAAACATTAAAATAATTTTAACCTATTAAAGACCATTTCTGGCCTTAAGAAAAATCCTTTAAATAAAATAGTAAAATAACTTTTAAAATTATATTTTTGTGGTTTATGGGAGTCATATACCTAATAGGTTTAAAATATACTTTTTGAAAGATTTTTCACACCCTTAATTAAGTACTTGTAGTTCAAGTCTCAATTCAGGGGTTTTTGGAAAACCTAATTTAGAAAATTCTTTTTGGCCAAAATATTTTGCAAGAAATTGTTTTTATGGCCTACACACATGGCATGATCATTGGGCAAGGTTTTGGATCAAGGAGAAGGAGTATAAGAGTTGGAGGATTTATTTGATTTTTAGAGCACTTGCAACCAACACACAAAAATCAAATCAAGCAAAGACCTAAACACTCAAAAGTTTTTGACAAACCACATTTTATCATGATTTATTAGCTTAAGTGTTGTGGCATGAAAATCAGGGTGTGACACGAATCCTTTGAGAGGAGAAATCGACGATCATATGTATAGAAGGGGCCTGTGAAGGAGCCCTTGTGAGACCGTCAGGTGATGAGGTTTTGACAAACCTATGATAGGAGGAGAGAGAGAAAAGAGAAGAAAAAGAAAGGGGTTGAGGTCAAAATAGGGTCAAACACGCTTAAAAAAATAGGGTTAAACCATGCTATAGACCCTGCCCATATTGTGCGCCCCCGTCGTTGCTTGATACGTCTCCAATGTATCTACTTTTCCTAACACTTATCCTATTGTTTTGGACTCTAATTTGCATGATTTGAATGAAACTAACCCCGGACTGACACTGTTTTCAGTAGAGCTACCATGGTGTTGTTTTTGTACAGAAATTAAAGTTTTCAGAATGGAACGAAACTTTGCAAGGATTTTTTATATCAATAATAAGAATTTCTGGAGCCAAGACCCACCAGAGGGGGCACCTAGGTGATCACAACCCACCAGGGCGCCCCCTCTCCTGGTGCGCCCAGGTGGGTTGTGCCCACCTGGGGCCCCGCAGACCCTGAAACCGATGCTATAAAATCCTATTTTTCCAGAAAAAATCAGGGAGAAAGAATTATCACGATCCACGAGACGGAGCCGCTGCCACCTCCTGTTCTTCATTGGGAGGCCAGATCTGGAGTCCGTTTAGGGCTCCGGAGAGGGGGATCTTCGTTCTTCATCATCACCAACCTTCTCCATCGCCAATTCCATGATGCTCCCCACCGGGAGTGAGTAATTCCTTCGTAGGCTCGCTGGTCGATGAGGAGTTGGATGAGATTCATCATGTAATCGAGTTAGTTTTGTTAGGGCTTGATCCCTAGTATCCACTATGTTCTAAGATTGATGTTGCTATGACTTTGTCATGCTTAATGCTTGTCACTTTGGGCGTGGGTGCCATGATTTCAGATCTGAACCGTTTATGTTATCACCATTATATCCATGTTCTTGATCCGATCTTGCAAGTTATAGTCACCTATTACGTGTTATGATCCGGCAACCCCGGAGTGACAATTACCGGGACCACTCCCGGTGATGACCGTAGTTTGAGGAGTTCATATATTCACTATGTGTTAATGGTTTGTTCCGGTCCTCTATTAAAAGGAGGCCTTAATATCCCTTAGTTTCCAATATGGACCCCGCTGCCACGAGAGGGTAGGACAAAAGATGTCATGCAAGTTCTTTCCATAAGCACGTACGACTATTTACGGAATACATGCCTACATTATATTGACAAACTGAAGCTAGTGTTGTATCGCCCTAGGTTATAACTGTCTCATGATGAATATCATCCAACAAGTCACCGATCCAATGCCTAATAATTTATACTATATTGTTCTTGCTAAGTTACTACTGCTATCATCACTGTTACACGTGCTACAAAATTACTGCTATCACTATTACCGTTATTGTTGCTGCTACTACTATTATCAAAACTATCATATTACTTTGCTACTGATCACGTTGTTGCAGATAATTAATCTCCAGGTGTAGTTGAATTGACAACTCAGCTGCTAATACCTTCAAATATTCTTTGGCTCCCCTTGTGTCGAATCTATAAATTTGGGTTGAATACTCTACCCTCGAAAACTGTTGCGATCCCCTATACTTGTGGGTTATCAAGACCTTTTTCTAGTGTCGTTGCCGGGGAGCATAGCTATATTTGTTGAGTCACTTGGGATTATTATCATATTATCACTATGAAGAATCTGAAGGATGCTAAGACTAAGATATATTTCCCTCAAAGACGAGGGGAGGTAAGGAACTGCCATCCAACTCTGCTTTAGATTCACCTTCTGTTATAAGTAAACTTGCAACACCACCACATGCTATTAATTCTGTTATGTCGCAAGTTATTGATGATGCGACTTCTGCTATGGATAATGCTTATGATGATTCTAGTACCATGCTTGATAATGATGATGTGCCACTTGGTGACTTTCTTGATAAACAAATTGCTAGAGTAATACAACATGATGTTCTTGAATCTGATGATGAGCTTGAAACTGAAACTCCTGAAACACTTGCTAGAACTAGCCTTCCTAGATATGAATTGCCTAAGGTACCAGAAGGTTATGTTATGAGTGAAGAAACAACTAGAGATATTCTTGCTTGCAAAGATAGAGATGATCTAGATAAATTATTATGCAAGTATAAAGAAAAATCTATGAATGCTAGAATGAAATGTGATCATAAGTGTGCTACTTCACCTATCTTTATTGATGATAAGGATTATGAATTCTCTGTTGACCCAGAGTTAATTATTCTGGTTGAATCTGATCCTTTCCATGGTTATGAAACTGAAACTGTTGTGGCACATCTTACTAAGTTGAATGACATAGGCACCCTTTTTACTCATGATGAGAAAACTCCCTACTACTATATTCTCAAATTATTTCCTTTCTCATTAAAGGGTGATGCTAAAGCTTGGTAATATACTCTTGCTCCTAGTTGTGTGTGTATAACCCAGGATATTATTTATTACTTCTCTGAAAAATATTTCCCTGCTCATAAGAAACAAGCTGCTTTACAGGAAATGTTTAACTTTGTGCAAATTAAAGAAGAGAGTCTCCCACAAGCTTGGGGGAGGCTTTGCCAATTACTTAATGCTTTGCCTGATCATCCTCTGAATAAAAATGAAATACTTGATATCTTCTATAATGGACTAACCGATGCTACTAGGGACTTCCTAGATAGTTGATGGTTGTGTTTTTAGGGAACGAACTGTTG
Source organism: Triticum urartu (assembly GCF_056163025.1). NCBI lineage: Eukaryota > Viridiplantae > Streptophyta > Magnoliopsida > Poales > Poaceae > Triticum > Triticum urartu. The sequence goes on from NC_141875.1 coordinate 566,497,968, forward strand.
GAAAAGCTGAAGAATTATTGAATAATATATTGAAAAATTATGATGATTGAACTCTTCCTGAACCACTGCCTAAACCCACTCCGAAGAAGAGGGGTATATTATATCTCAGTCCTGAAGATATGCAAGAGGCAAAGAAATCTATGAAGGAAAAAGGTATTAAAGTCAAGGATGTTAAAAATTTACCTCCTATTGAAGAAATACATGGACTTAATACACCACCACCACCTAAGGTGGTAGAGGTAAATTCTCTTATGAAGTTCAATGATAATGACAATCCTCACAATATGCATCCTAGACAATGCCTTTATGAGTTTGAAGATTATATTAGAAAACAAGATCACTTCAATGCAAATGTTATGAAACAATTGAAATACATCTGATATGATTGCTCGCCTGAGTGACTTGTTATTTAGAACATCAAATGATATTAGAGGTGTTGGAAAGCATGCTTCTATGGTTCAAACTTAGTTAGAACAAGTTGCTAAATCTCAAAGAGAATTGCTTGATGAAATGAACAATAATATGCATGACTTTGCTGTTAGAGTTGAAACTAGAGGAGGTAAAATGACTCAGGAACCACTTTGTCCCGAGGGACACTCAAAAAGAATTGAACAAGATTCACAAAGATCCAACACTAGTGCACCTAGTTCTTCTAAAAAGAAAAAGGAAAAGAAAAGAAGAATGATAGGACTTTACATGCCCCTAGTGAACCTGAAATAGAGAAACCTCCTGACAATGATAATGAAGTTTCTTTCTCTGATGCTGAAACTCAGTCTGGTAATGAACACTCACCTAGTGATAATGAAAAAGATGGTGCTGATGTTCATGAAGACTCTCAACCAAATAATAAAGAACCAGACAATTATGTTGAGATAGAACCACATGTTGATCTTGATAACCCACAACCTAAGAATAAAAGGTATGACATAGAGACTTCATTGCTAGAAAACACGGTAAAGAAAGAGAACTGTGTGTTCAAAAACCTATGCCTTTTCCACCTAAGTCAACTAAAAATAATGATGATGAAGAATTTGATCGCTTTGCTGAAATGCTAAGGCCAGTCTTTTTGCATACTCGCTTGACTTATATCTTGAAAATGCCTCCTTATGCAAAGTATATGAAAGACATCATCACAAATCAGAGAAAAATACCGGAAGCTGAAATCTGCACTATGCTTGCTAATTATACTTTTAAGGATGGAGTACCTAAAAAACTTGGAGATCCGAGAATTCCATCTATACCTTGCTCCATCAAGAAGAATTATGTGAAAACTGCTTTCCGTGATTTAGGAGCTGGTGTTAGTGTTATGGCTTTCTCTTTATTTAAAAGACTTGATTTTAATAAACTCACACCTACGGAAATATCTTTGCAAATGGCTGATAAATCAACTGCCATACCTATCGGTATCTGTGAGGATGTGACTGTTGTTCTTGCTAATGTTATTATTTTGACTGACTTTGTTATACTTGAGATGCCCGAGGACGACAACATGTCGATTATCCTTGGTAAACCCTTCTTAAATACTGCAGGGGCTGTTATTGATTGCAATAAAAGCAAGGTCACCTTTCATATCAATGGTAATGAGCATACGGTGCACTTTCCGAAGAAACAATTCCAAGTGAATGGTATTAATGTTATTGAAAAATCTCCGACAATCACTATTGGAAGTTTTCAAGTACCTCTACCTACTGTCAAAAAGAAATATGAAATGCTTATTGTTGGGGACATTCATATCCCCATTGAGGTAACTTAGTGGTTTAAGGAAGTTCTTCGGTTTCATGCTAATCGAAAGTGGTTGTTAATAAGACTTGATCAACCTTATTAATGGATCATTTTTGAACGGTACGAAGTTGATGAATTTAGTAAGCACTACTTTCTATCCCTACTTTTGATTCTCTGTTTTTATTAGTTAAAAAAATAAAATGCCATGTTTTGTCTGTTTTCTGATTTTCCCATGCAATAAAAAATGTCCCAAAAATAAAAGTTCTCATAATGCCCTGAAAATTTAATACAATTTTTTTCTGAATATTTATTTTTGGCGGTCGGAGATATGCCTTGCTCACTTGACTGTGGAGTTCTCTAGATGCCTTCGCGGATCTTCCAAAGAGCGCCGCCGATGCCGCGCAGTTCTTCTGGGACCAAGAGGGGAACACAACAGAGAAGCTCTTCTCATCACAGTACCTGGCACCGGAGCGTCCGGCGCTATTAAACAACAGGATGATGCAGCTGGCGGAGCTACATAGGATGTCTGGTTTGTACATGAAGGACGTTATAGTCCGGCTGTGGCCAACCGAACCCATTCCTAGCATCTACTTCGGCCTGGTGAAGCGACTCACCGATGCACTGCCCTGAGTCGAAGCTGTAAAGCGCTCAGCGTGCATAGAGGGTGCGCGGATGGCCTTTGCTCATGTCAAGATGCACTAGGCGAAGATGAAGGCTACCATCATGGTGATCGAGGGTCCACCCGAAGGCAAGGACCACCGCAAGCCGGAGCGATATTTTGATGATGTCCTCGAGGGTGCCCAAATAGTAGAGGGCCAATGCTCAAAGGATATCATGTTTGAGTGAATTTATCTGGATTGTCCAGACTTTCTTTTATGATCTAAGGCTTTGTAATACATTTCTCCCTATATCTGAAATTATTTTCCTCCTATGCGGCCGTTTTTAATCCTAAAAGTTTGCTAGTCGTTGGCTTTAGCCCCCACGTAGATATTATGGGGGTGTTTGAGGTAGCGCACGAGCACACTTAACCCAACGTCTTGGTCTGTAAAGGAGGTGTCTGCGCGGCGAACCAGTCAGTCAGACTTTGTGGCTTTATTACTTTCACTTAGCCATAGGAGTTCGACCATGGGGCTAAGTACAAGCCCCTGGTGAGTATGCGGCCATCCGAATTGGGATGCCTTAGGTGCATGACTGGACGAAGGATGGTCCTTCGTATAATACAGAAGAAATCACAAGAGATTTGTAGCAAGTCACCGAATCGCCGACCAGCTCTCGCCGTATCATGATAGTCAGTTTTCGGCTTTCTCTACTGAGGTGTTTGACCGGACGAACCAGAAACACAATCGCGGTAGTTCTCCCTTTACTACCCTAGCCAAACAAGCGGAACGTAAGGTAGTAATCACAGGAGCCGGGCAAACCCAACTATTGACCAAAGACATGATCCGGAGCTGATGCATATAATGCAATATTCGGGACGTCGAAGTATACTCTAGAAGTGTCCAGACTTTTTGGATATTTGTGTGGCCGAATAGAGCCCTTGGCATTTAAGTCGTACTAAAGTGTATATGGCAATCTGACGCAAAGAAGGAATATAGATTTTATGAAATAAACCAATACCAGACATGGGTTGGTAAAAAACTGTTTCCATTATAATCTGATTGATACGTCAAAACATGCTATTACAGATAATGCCATAAAGATCAAGGCTATTTTACATGATGACTGTTTGTACACAATGGGAAGCTGTATACAGGGCCGAAGAAAAGAAAAGGTATTCTAGAAGATTTCCTTGATGCCCTGCCGCACGTCTGCACTGCTATCGCCTTGGTGCCGAATCCTTTGAGAGGAGAAATCGATGATCATATGTATAGAAGGGGCCTGTGAAGGAGCCCTTGTGCGACCGTCAGGTGATGAGGTTTTGACGAACCTGTGATAGGAGGAGAGAGAGAAAGAGAATAAAAAGGAAGGGGTTAAGGTCAAAATAGGGTTAAACCACACTATAGACCCTGCCCATATTGTGCCTCCGTCGTTGCCTGATACGTCTCCAACGCATCTACTTTTCCTAACACATTTTCTCTTGTTTTGGACTCTAATTTGCATGATTTGAATGAAACTAACCCCGGACTAACGCTGTTTTCAGCAGAACTGCCATGGTGTTGTTTTTGAGCAGAAATAAAAGTTCTTGGAATCGAACGAAACTTTGCTAGGATTTTTTATATCAATAATAAGAATTTCTGGAGCCAAGACCCACCAGAGGGGGACACCTGGGTGAGCACAACCCACCAAGGTGCCCCCCCCTCTTCTGGCATGCCCAAGTGGGTTGTGCCCACTTGGTGGACCCGCAGACCCTGAAACCGACGCTATAAAATCCTATTTTTCCAGAAAAAATCAGGAAGAAAGAATTATAACGATCCACGAGACGGAGCCACCGACACCTCCCGTTCTTCATCGGGAGGCCAGATCTGGAGTCCGTTTGGGGCTTCGGAGAGGGGGATCTTCGTTCTTCGTCATCACCAACCCTTCTCCATCACCAATTCCATGATGCTCCCCACCGGGAGTGAGTAATTCCTTCGTAGGCGGATGAGATTCATCATGTAATCGAGTTAGTTTTGTTAGGGCTTGATCCCTAGTACCCACTATGTTCTAAGATTGATGTTGCTATGACTTTGCCATGCTTAATGCTTGTCACTTTTGGCAAGGGTGCCATGATTTGAGATCTGAACCGTTTATGTTATCACCATTATATCCATGTTCTAGTTCCCATCTTGCAAGTTATAGTCACCTACTTTGTGTAATGATCTGGCAACCCCGGAGTGACAATAACCGTGACCACTCCTGGTGATGACCGTAGTTTGAGGAGTTCATGTATTCACTATGTGTTAATGCTTTGTTCCGATTCTCTATTAAAAGGAGGCCTTAATATCCCTTAGTTTCCAATATGGACCCCGCTGCCACGGGAGGGTAGGACAAAAGATGTCATCCAAGTTCTTTCCATAAGCATGTATGACTATTTACGGAATACATGCCTACATTATATTGACAAGCTGGAGCTAGTGTCGTATCGCCCTAGGTTATAACTGTCTCATGATGAATATCATCCAAAAAGTCACCGATCCAATGCCTACGAATTTATCCTATATTGTTCTTGTTAAGTTACTACTGTTATCATCACTGCTACACTTGCTACAAAATTACTGCTATCACTGTTACCGTTACTGTTGCTGCTGCTACTATTATCAAAACTATCATATTACTTTGCTACTGATCACGTTGTTGCAGATAATTAATCTCCAGGTGTGGTTGAATTGACAACTAAGCTGCTAATACCTTCAAATATTCTTTGGCCCCCCTTGTGTCGAATATATAAATTTGGGTTGAATACTCTACCCTCGAAAACTGTTGCGATCCCCTATACTTGTGGGTTATCAAGACCTTTTTCTGGTGCTGTTGCCGGGGAGTATAGCTATATTTGTTGAGTCACTTGGGATTATTATCATATTATCACTATGAAGAATCTAAAGGATGCTAGGACTAAGATATTTCCCTCAAAGACGAGGGGAGGTAATGAACTGCCATCCATCTCTGCTCTAGATTCACCTTCTGTTATAAGTAAACTTGAAACACCACCACATGCTATTAATTTTGATATGTCGCAAGTTATTGATGATGCGACTTCTGCTATGGATAATGCTTATGATGTTGCTAGTACCTTCCTTGATAATGATGATGTGCCACTTGGTGACTTTCTTGATAAACAAATTGCTAGAGTTATACAACATGATTTTGTTGAATTTGATGATGAGCTTGAAACTGAAACTCCTGAAACACCTTCTAGAACTAGCCTTCCAAGATATGAATTGCCTAAGGTACCGAAAGGTTATGTTATGAGTGAAGAAACAACTAGAGATATTCTTGCTTGCAGAGATAGAGATGATCTGGAAATTATTATGCAAGTATAAAGAAAAATCTATGAATGCTAGAATGAAATGTGATCCTAAGTTTGCTACTTCACCTATCTTTATTGATGATAAGGATTATGATTTCTCTATCGACCCAGAGTTAATTACTCTGGTTGAATCTGATACTTTCCATGGTTATGAAACTGAAACTGGTGTGGCACATCTTACTAAGTTGAATGACATAGCCACCCTTTTTACTCATGATGAGAAAACTCGATACTACTATATTCTCAAGTTATTTCCTTTCTCATTAAAGGGTGATGCTAAAGCTTGGTAATATACTCTTGCTCCTGGTTGTGTGCGTAGTCCCCAGGATATGATTTATTACTTCTCTGAAAAATATTTCCATGCTCATAAGAAAAATGCTGCTTTACAGGAAATATTTAACTTTGTGCAAACTAAAGAAGAGAGTCTCCCACAAGCTTGCGGGAGGCTTTGCCTGATCATCCTCTTAAGAAAAATGAAATACTTGATATCTTCTATAATGGACTAACCTAGGGACTTCCTAGATAGTTGTGCTGGTTGTGTTTTCAGGGAACGAACTGTTGGACAAGCTGAAGAATTATTGAATAATATATTGAAAAATTATGATGATTGGACTCTTCCTGAACCACCGCCTAAACCTACTCCGAAGAAGAGGGGTATATTATATCTCAATCCTGAAGATACGCAAGAGGTAAAGAAATCTACGAAGGAAAAGGGTATTAAAGTTGAGGATGTTAAAAATTTACCTCCTATTGAAGAAAGACATGGACTTAATACACCACCACCTCCTAAGGTGGTACAGGTAAATTCTCTTATGAAGTTCAATGATAATGACAATCCTCACAATATGCATCCTAGCCAATGCCTTTGTAGGTTTGAAGATTATATTAGAAAACAAGATCACTTCAATGCAAATGTTATGAAACAATTGAATACAATTTTGATATGATTGCTCGCTTGAGTGCCTTGTTATTTAGAATATCAAATGATGTTAGAGGTGTTGGAAAGCATGCTTCTATGGTTCAAACTCAGTTAGAACAAATTGCTAAATCTCAAAGAGAATTGCTTGATGAAATGAACAATAATATGCATGACTTTGGTGTTAGAGTTGCAACTAGAGGAGGTAAAATGACTCAGGAACCACTTTATCCTGAGGGACACCCGAAAATAATTGAACAAGATTCACAAAGATCCAACACTAGTGCACCTAGTTCTTCTAAAAAGAAAAAGAAGAAGAAGAATGATAGGACTTTGCATCCCCTAGTGAACCTGAAATAGAGAAACCTCCTCACAATGATAATGAAGTTTCTATCTCTGATGCTGAAACTAAGTCTAGTAATGAACACTCACCTAGTGATAATGAAAAAGATAATCCTGATGTTCATGAAGACTCTCAACCAAATAATAAAGAACCAGACAATTATGTTGAGATAGAACCACATGTTGATCTTGATAACCCACAACCTAAGAATAAAAGGTATGACATAGAGACTTCATTGCTAGAAAACATGGTAAAGAAAGAGAACTGTGTGTTCAAAAACCTATGCCTTTTCCACCTAAGTCAACTAAGAATAATGATGATGAAGAATTTGATCGCTTTGCTGAAATGCTAAGGCCAGTCTTTTTGCATACTCGCTTGACTTATATCTTGAAAATGCCTCCTTATGCAAAGTATATGAAAGACATCATCACAAATAAGAGAAAAATACCGGAAGCTGAAATCTGCACTATGCTTGCTAATTATACTTTTAAGGATGGAGTACCTAAAAAACTTGGAGATCCGAGAATTCCAACTATACCTTGCTCCATTAAGAAGAATTATGTGAAAACTGCTTTGTGTGATTTAGGAGCTGGTGTTAGTGGTATGCCTTTCTCTTTATATAAAAGACTTGATTTCAATAAACTCACACCTATGGAAATATCTTTGCAAATGACTAATAAATTAACTGCCATACCTATCGGTATCTATGAGGATGATGTCACTGTCAAAACCGGCGGATCTCGGGTAGGGGGTCCCGAACTAAGCATCTAACGTCGATGGTAACAGGAGACAAGGGACACGATGTTTACCCAGGTTCGGGCCCTCTCTATGGAGGTAATACCCTATGTCCTGCTTGATTGATATTGATGAATATGAGTATTACAAGAGTTGATCTACCTCGAGATCGTAATGGCTAAACTCTAGAGGTCTAGCTTGTTTGGCTATGATAATGAATCTCCTATCCGGACTAAGTCCTCCGGTTTATATAGACACCAGGAGGATCTAGGGTTACACAAGGTCGGTTACAAAGAAAGGAATCTACATATCCATTCGTCAAGCTTGGCTTCCACGCCAATGAGAGTCCCATCTGGACACGGGTGAAGTCTTCGGTCTTCGCATCTTCGCAGCCCATCAGTCTGACCCGTGGCTAACAGGCTGGACGCTCGAGGACCCCTTAGTCCTGGACTCCCTCAGTAGCCCCTGAATCTGGCTTCAGTGACAAGGTATCCGGCGCGTAGTGCTGTCTTCGGCATTGCAAGGCGGGTTCCTCCTTTTGAACTCCAAAATAGTCTTCGGACAAATTGATCGTGTCCGTACCTATAACACACAGCTGTAGAGAGTATAGTATTCTACGAATCAAATCTGCTAATAACTTTTAGTAATGTGACGTCACGCTTCTCGGCCATTATTTCGAACCATTTCCCGTCCGCCGTTCCATGTTTCGAGGCGTGGTTGTCATTGACACGTCTTGTCGAAGCAGAGATCGTGTCCCCTAATTGCGGGATTTTCATTAATATGAGTGTGGGTAACCCAACCGTCCTGCGGGAAAGATTCCTTAGGAATAGGCAGGTTCTTAGGGTTAGGAGGAGGCGTCCAACACCCGCTGCCTTTATAAAGGAACCAAGGGCCCTCTTTTATGCCAAACCTCTCCTCAGCCTTCCCGACCTCGAGTTCTAGCACCCAAGGTTTGACTTCATCGTTTCAAGCCTCCCTTCATGTCCGGACCCAGATCCCAAGGCCGATGGGTGGCTTCCTCCGTTATGGAGGAGGATATCGCAAAGCTTCGGGCGCCAGATATTTGACCGCGGAGGTCCACCACATGCTTCCTGCTCAAGGACAGGTTATTCCGACCCCCAGATCTTGCGAGAGGGTCGTATTCATCTCCCACTTCCTCCGGGGTCTAAGATTTGCTCTTCACCCCTTCGTTCGGGGCCTAATGTTTTATTATGGACTAGATTTTCATGACCTAGCCCCGGACTCTATCCTCCACGTCTTGGCATTTATCATTACATGCGGGGCCTTCCTCCGAGTTCCCCACACTTTGGCTTATGGCTCAAGACCTTCAGGGTGAAGCCGAAGGTAGTCGATGGGGAACAGGTGGAGTGTGGCGGTGCTACGATCAGCCAACTCACCGGCACTCCTTGGCCAAAAGGTTCTTTTACCGAAAGTTCCAATCACTAGCAGCGGGAGTGGTTTTACATTACGGAGCCCCGCAACACCAAGTGGGTAGCTGCACCCACATTTCGTCCTGGCCCACCGTTACAGCTTTCATCATGGGTCAACAAGGGGCTGGACTGGGGATTAGTTGATGAAGTGCAGACTTTACAGAGCCACATCCGAACCCTCCTCGAGAGAGACATCGATCTTGTCAACGTGATCCAAGTGATGTTAGTTCGCCGAATCCTGCCGTGCTAATACGTCTCCAACGTATCTATAATTTTTGATTGCTCATGCTATATTATCTACTGTTTTAAACATTATTGGGCTTTATTATCCACTTTTATATTATTTTTGGGACTAACCTATTAACTGGAGGCCCAGCCTAGAATTGCTGTTTTTTTGCCTATTTTAGGGTTTCGAAGAAAAGGAATATCAAACGGAGTCCAAACGGAATGAAACCTTCGGAAACATGATTTTCTCATCAGATAAGACCCAGGAGACTTGGACCCTTCGTCAAGAAAGCCACGAGGTGGTCACGACGGTAGGCCCCCCCCTAGGGCGTGTCCCCCTGCCTCGTGGGCCCCTCGAAGCTCCACCGACGTACTTCTTCCTACTATATATATCCACGTACCCCCAAATGATTGGGGAAGAAGCCAAAAACCTAATTCCACTGCCGCAAATTTCTGTATCCACGAGATCCCATCTTGGGGCCTGTTCCAGAGCTCAGCCGGAGGGGGCATCGATCACGGAGGGCTTCTACATCATCATCCAAGCCCCTCCGATGAAGTGTGAGTAGTTTACTTCAGACCTACGGGTCCATAGATAGTAGCTAGATGGCTTCTTCTCTCTTTTTGGATCTCAATACAATGTTCTCCCCCTCTCTTGTGGAGATCTATTCGATGTAATCTTCTTTTTGCGGTGTGTTTGTTGAGATCGATGAATTGTGGGTTTATGATCAAGTTTATCTATGAATAATATTTGAATCTTCTCTGAATTCTTTTATGTATGATTGGTTATCTTTGCAAGTCTCTTCGAATTATCAGTTTGGTTTGGCCTACTAGATTGGTTGTTCTTGCCATGGGAGAAGTGCTTAGCTTTGGGTTCGATCTTGCGGTGTCCTTTCCCAGTGACAGAAGGGGCAGCAAGGCACGTATTGTAACGTTGCCATCGAGGATAACAAGATGGGGTTTTTATCATATTGCATGAAACTATCCCTCTACTTCATGTCATCTTGCTTAAAGCATTACTCTGTTTTTAACTTAATACTCTAGATGCATGCTGGATAGCGGTCGATGAGTGGAGTAACAGTAGTAGATGCAGAATCGTTTCGGTCTACTTGTCTTGGACATGATGCCTATATACATGATCATACCTAGATATTCTCATAACTATGCTCAATTCTGTCAATTGCTCAACAGTAATTTGTTCACCCACCGTAGAATACTTATGCTCTTGAGAGAAGCCACTAGTGAAACCTATGGCCCCAGGGTCTCTTTCTCATCATATCAATCTCCATCACTTTATTATTGCTTTGCTTTTACTTTGCTTTTACTTTATTTACTTTGCATCCCTATACCAAAAATACCAAAAATAGCAAAAATATTATTTATCATCTCTATCAGATCTCACTTTCGTAAGTGACCGTGAAGGGATTGACAACCCCTAAGCGCGTTGGTTGCGTTGAGCTATTGTTTTTGTGTAGGTACGAGGGACTCGAGCGTAGCCTCCTACTGGATTGATACCTTGGTTCTCAAAAACTTAGGGAAATACTTACGCTACTTTGCTGCATCATCCCTTCCTCTTCGGGGAAATCCAACGCAGTGCTCAAGAGGTAGCACGTGCCAGCGCAGGTCTCGCCGCATGTGGTAATTTAATCCAGAAGGACCACAATCCCTCCAACACTTCTTCGGCACCACACACAAAGGGATGTGGAAGTTATTTTTCGGGAAGCGGAAACACTGGCCGGACACCACCGAAGATGCTGTCCTTTACTGCAACCGTCCGGATACACCGGTAAGCACTTGGCTCCCGAACACTTTGTAATTATGCATACCGTAATATGGCACCGAGTAGGGCCTCCTCCGAAGATCGGGAGAAGCAGGCTCCTAAGCGAGGCAAGATGCCTCAGGTGGCTGGCTCGGGCTTCGAAGACGTCGAAGCGCAGTCTCATGACGAGGACAAGCCTCAGGCCAAATCGTAAGTGAATCAAGGCTATTTTAAATGTGTCCCATTCCTTTCTTATAATGCGTGTAATATATATATATATTTTTTTTTTGCAGCTCAGCACGCAGTCTTGCTCAACAATCCTCTTCCTCGGGGGACCTTCTCCCAGAGATGATGGAAAGCGAGACGCCCCCACCAGCCTCTCCGTCTAATAGGGCGGGGGACTTAGAGGTGTCGTCGCGGAGGGTCTCTCCCGATCAACAAGTGGTGCAAGGGATGATGAAGACATTACCCGAAGGTGATACTTCTGTGGCCCAGGGTCCGGGGAACAACAATGAGGACCCCGGACAATCCGATATACAGCCGGATACGTATGAACGGGTCCCTTCAAAGGGTGGTCGTACTCCTACGGCAACCTCTGGAGACCCAGAGGCGCCGGATATCTTGACGAACATGCTGCGGCAGGCGTTCGTCTCAGAGGAACATCGTACCTTAATGGGCAGGTGGTTGAAAAGGTCCAGTCCGCAAAGAGCGGATTGGATGAGGCCTTTGCGAGCCTACTAAGAGGCTTTGAGGTTTGTACTATAATATGTGCAATTGTGTTTTATTCGCAAAATACACCTGTGTATAGATAGTAGCCCCTGAGACTCGGGTTGGTTTACCATGGGAGGCGAACGGAGGATCAAGAAGAAACATTCAAGGACTAATCTGATTAACTTGAACACAAGATGCTTCCCCCCTCTCTACTTCCCAGACTACAGATATTGCCGAGCTGCAACGGAAGCTTGATATGGCCGGGGATGACATTGCGTTAATCAATGTGTGTCTTGACGAATCACAAGGTATGTATTCGGGGCAGTCCCTTCACATACATTTTTGTGATATAAGCATAATGCTAAAATTTATATACTGTAATATGCATGACTGCAGATGGTGTTGCCGCCGTTGAAATTCTTCGGGTGGAGCAGGCCCGGGCCAAGGAGTAGGCCTGGCGTAGTAATGCGGCTGCCGAAAAGGCATCGGCTGAGTTAAAAGCCGAACGAGCTGCTCGGCGTCAAGACGAGGAGAAGATATCCACGATGGTGCTCGAACTAAAAAGTGCTGCTAGCCGATGTGAACTCCTTGAGAAGGAGAATGAAGCCAAAACGGCTAAAGTTGACAAGGCCTTACGAGAGGCGAGAGAAGCGCGGTTTGAATCCAGAGCCGCCCGTGAGGAGATCCGGCAAGCTAGGGAGATTGCGGCCGGTGAGCCATTTTTGCTACAGACTAAGTTCGGCGATCCGAACTATGCTCAGCTTAACCAATTGTGGAGTTCTCCGGACGAGTTTTTAGACTTGCCGAAGAGTTCTTCCGATGCAGCGCAGTTTTACCAGGCGCGAGAGGGGTATGCAACGAAGAAGCTTTTCTGGTCACAATTTAGCGCGTTGAAGCGCGCCCTGTTACTAAATGAGCAGATGTCCCAGTGGGCCGAGCTTCATAGGATATCTGGCGCTGCCATGAAGAATGTCATAACCCGATTATGGCCAACTGAGCCTGTTCCGAATAGTTACTCTGGCTTGGTGCAACGGCTTGTTGACGCGGTGCCACGTATCGACGCTGTGAAGCGGTCGGTGTGCATCGAGGTTGCACGGATGGCCTTTGCCCGAGTCAATACATGCATTCTGGGGGAAGATGAAGGCCATCGATGTTGCGCCGAAGAGTCCACCCAAGGGCAAGGACCACCACGAACCGGAGCATTATTTTGAAGACGCCCTAGTGGCTACCCGCTTGATAGAGGGCCAGTGCTCGAAAGACATAATGTTCGAGTGAGGTGTATGAGAATTGTACGAGACAATTTTATAGTTAAACCGTTTTTTATATATTGCTCGAAAGTTTGTGTTCCTCCTGTTCGGCCGTTTTAATATAATCTGAAAGTTTTCCAGTCGTCGGCTTCAGCCGCCTCGTAGGAAGTACGGGGGTGTTCGAAAAAGCATTTGATCACTCTTGACCCAACGTCTTGGTCCGTGAAGGAGGTGTCAATGCGGCGAACTAGGCAACCAGACTATAGGGCGTTAACACTTTCACTTAGCCATAGCAGTTTTATGCTGGGTCTATGACATAGCCCCTGGTATGTATGCGGCTTATTCATACGATGCGTGTACATATTTGACCGAAAAGAGGTCCTTCGTGTGACACGGAGGAATTGCTAGAGATTCCGATAAGTCATCGAGTGGTTGACCAGCTCTCGCCACATCATGACAGTCAGTTTTCGGCTTTCTCTACTGAGGTGCTGAGCCAGGTGAACCGGAAGCACAATCGCAGTAGTTCTCCCTTTGCTACCCTAGACGATAGAGCGGAACGTAGGATAGCAAGCACAGGAGCCGGGCAACCCGGCTATTGACCCAAGGAATGATTCGGAGCTGAGCATATAAGGCCAAACTCGCGACGCCAAAGTATGCTATAAAAGTTGTTCGAACTTTGTTGGCAACTCAATTGTTACCGTATCGAGCCCCTGGAAAGTTTAAGCCGGGGTATATCTGTGAAACAACCATAGGAGGCGTATTCATTTGCGGAAAGATGCGGATAATTAATACTGGTAATGTGAACTGGGACCTGAGCGATATGCCAAAGATTACTTGATATATATAAAGGCCACGACCCCGGCTATTTGATATGCCCTGGGTCGAAGGCAGAGGAAAAAGGCATGTTACAGGCTCGAAAAAGAGTGCGGTCTACGAAAAGTTATTTTGGACCTCCCGTCGCACGTCTGCGCCGCCTGACCTCAGAGAGGGGAATCCTTGAAGGAAGTAGCCCCGTAGGTGAGTGTACGGATCCGAACTCCGATAGAGTTGGTTTTAGATGTTTATCCTTTGCGCCACCTGTTTTTAAGAGGTAATGAAGAAAGAAAAAGGAAAGTAGATAAAAATGTTACCGGAGTGCTTGCAGACTTGTCCGTATTATGCTTCCGCCAATGCCCATGGTATCTTAAGTGCGTAGTTATGTATGCGCGGTATAGTTTTAACGGGTATATTAGATGGGCAACAGAAGCCGAAGTGCTATTTCTTCTTCGGATTTGATCGATCTTTGGGGGGGGGGAATTGCTTCTAGCCCCCGGCATTTGGCTGGTGAACCGCTCCGTCGTCCCTATTGCCTGGCGGCCCCCTTCCCTTGTGTTCGACGTTGAGCATGCCGGCCTGCTTGAGGACCCAACCGTTTCTGTTGGTATGATTAGCTGGTTTAATGGGGTGGCCGTGAATCTGGCAGGGTCGGTCCAGTATCCTGTCTAGGTTGGATGGTCCGTCTCTGTTTGCCTTGAATGGCTTTTTTCGTTGACCGGGCTTGGGATTGCTGAATCCGGCGTTGACCGCTGTGTTGCGTGATCTTTCATTATCATTGCGACTGTTGTGTTTGTTATGTCGTGGCTTGCCGTTGCCGTCTCGGATTTCGGAAGTTCCCGAGTCGCTGGCGCTATTGCTTCTATGAGTGAGCCCACTGTCTTCCCCGTGCAAAAGCGGGTCATTAGAGCGGTAAGGGCTATCATGGATCTAGGTCCTTCTTGACCGAGGTGGCGTGCAGGCCATTCATCCCGGGAGCTGTGTTTGATGGCCGCAAGGGCTTCCGCGTCTAGACAGTCGATGATTTGGTTCTTTTTAACTAAGAACCTGGTCTAGAGTTGCCTGGCTGTCTCTCCGGGCTGCTGGACAATGTGACTTAAGTCATCGGGTCCGGGGTCGGACATATGTTCCTTGGAAGGTGTCGCGAAAGGCGTCCTCCAAATCTTCCCAGTTGCCAATAGAATTTTCCGGCAGAAAGTTTAACCAGTACCGAGCTGGTCCTTTGAGTTTTAGTGGTAGGTATTTCATGGCATGAAGGTCGTCCTCACGGGCCATTTGGATATGGAGGAGGAAGTCCTCGATCCATACCATGGGATCCGTTGTTCCATTGTATGATTCAATATTCAAAGGTTTGAACCCGTCTGGGAATTAACGCTCCATTACTTCGTGTGTGAAGCAAAGAGGGTGTGCGGCGCCTCTATGTTGGGCCACACGGCGACGTACCTCCCATGGAGTCCGTTTGCGGTTTTCGGCCCAGGAGTGGCTAGGTTTGTCATGTCCGAATAGGTGGCCGTCGTCGCATGTTGAGGTATGTCCTCGCGATCCGTAGGTCACTCTTGGGTGTCCTGCTCTGCTACCCAGGTCCTGTTGACAATCGTGTGCACAACCCCAAGCTATTTTGTTCTTGCCTTTACGGCGAGGTGGGGCGGTCTCGTGTTCGGCTTGAGTTGCCGCTTTACCCGGACCAAGTTGTGGTCGACCTGACGCTCTGTGTGATAATGGCACGGGCTCGAGCGCCCTGTTGTTGACCTGGGGTAGCAATCTACTCTTCGGGTAGCTTTTGGCTGGGCCACTAAGGCCGCATTCTTTGGCGGCTAGGACTTCGGTCCATCTATCATTGAGAAGATCTTGGTCAGCTTGAAGTTGCTGATGCTTCTTCTTGAGTCTCCTTGCAGTGGCTATTAGTTGGCGCTTGAAGCGCTCCTGCTCGAGAGGTTCCTCGGGCAGGATGAAATCCTCGGTGCCGAGGCTCACCTCATCCTCAGAGAGCGGAAGGTAATTGTTGTCCTCCGAATCTTCATACGTGGCCTATTTACCAGGGCTAACCTGTCCATCTTCCCGTTCATCTTGGTCATTAGCTGTATCAACGGGGTCTTCGCTGTCTTCGGCATCGTCGTCCATACCGTCCATGTTCTCGGAGTCGTAATCAAGTGTATTGGTCAAATCCTGGACCGTGGCTATGAAGTGGGTGGTGGGTGGGAAGCAAAATTCTCCGCTGCCAGCCCCTGGTTCAAGCCGGATATAGTTCGGCTGTGAGTCCTTCGCCAAGGACAGGTTCTTTAAGGAATTTAGCACATCGCCCAAGGGCGAGTGCTGGAAGATGTCTGCGGCGCTGAATTCAAAATCGATAAACAATCAAGCTCGGTGATACGTCTCCAACGTATCTATAATTTTTGATTGCTCCATGCTATATTATCTACTATTTTGGACATTATTGGGCTTTATTATCCACTTTTATATTATTTTTGGGACTAACCTACTAACCGGAGGCCCAACCCAGAATTGCTGTTTTTTGCCTACTTTAGGGTTTCGAAGAAAAGGAATATCAAGCGGAGTCCAAACGGAATGAAACTTTCGGGAACGTGATTTTCTCACCGAACATGATCCCGGACACTTGGACCCTACGTCAAGCAACCAACAGGGAGGCCACGAGGTAGGTGGGCGCGCCTACCCCCCTAGGCATGCCCTCCACCCTCATGGCCCCCCTGTTGCTCCACCGACGTACTTCTTCCTCCTATATATACCTACGTACCCCCAAACGATCAGATACGGAGCCAAAACCCTAATTCCACCACCGTAACTTTCTGTATCCACGAGATCCCATCTTGGGGCCTGTTCCGGAGCTCCGCCGGAGGGGCATCGATCATGGAGGGCTTCTACATCAACACCATAGCCTCTCCGATGAAGTGTGAGTAGTTTACCTTAGACCTACGGGTCCATAGTTATTAGCTACATGGATTCTTCTCTCTTTTTGGATCTCAATACAAAGTTCTCCCCCTCTCTTGTGTAGATCTATTCGATGTAATCTTCTTTTGTGGTGTGTTTGTTGAGACCGATGAATTGTGGGTTTATGATCAAGTTTATCTATGAACAATATTTGAATCTTCTCTGAATTCTTTTATGTATGATTGGTTATCTTTGCAAGTCTCTTCGAATTATCAGTTTGGTTGGGCCTACTAGATTGATCTTTCTTGCAATGGGAGAAGTGCTTAGCTTTGGGTTCAATCTTGCGGTGTCCTTTCCCAGTGACAGTAGGGGCAGCAAGGCACGTATTGTATTGTTGCCATCGAGGATAAAAAGATGGTTTCTTTATCATATTGCATGAATTTATCCCTCTACATCATGTCATCTTACTTAAGGTGTTACTCTGTTCTTATGAACTTAATATTCTAGATGCATGCTGGATAGCGGTCGATGTGTGGAGTAATAGTAGTAGATGCAGGCAGGAGTCGGTCTACTTGTCTTGGACGTGATGCCTATATACATGATCATACCTAGATATTCTCATAACTATGCTCAATTCTGTCAATTTCTCAATAGTAATTCGTTCACCCACCGTAAAATACTTATGCTCTTGAGAGAAGCCACTAGTGAAACCTATGGCCCCCGGGTCTATCTTCTATCATATTAATCTTCCACTACTTAGTTATTTCCATTGCTTTTATTTTACTTTGCATCTTTATCATAAAAATACCAAAAATATTATCTTATCAGATCTCACTCTCGTAAGTGACCGTGTAGGGATTGACAACCCCTTATCGCGTTGGTTGCGAGGATTTATTTGTTTTGTGTAGGTGCGAGGGACTCACGCGTAGCCTCCTACTGGATTGCTACCTTGGTTGTCAAAAACTGAGGGAAATACTTACGCTACTTTGCTGCACCACCCTTTCCTCTTCAAGGAAAACCAACGCAAGTTCTCAAGAGGTAGCAAGATGGATTTCTGGCGCCGTTGCCGGGGAGGTCTACGCAAAAGTCAACATACCAAGTACCCATCACAAACCCTTATCTCCCACATTAAATTATTTGCCATTTGCCTCTCGTTTTCCTCTCCCCCACTTCACCCTTGCCATTTTATTCGCCCTCTCTCTCTATCCTCCCTCTCTTTCTCTATTTACCCTTTTTGCTCGTTTCTTGTTTGCTTGTGTGTTGGATTGCTTGCTTGTCACGATGGCTCAAGATAATACTAAATTGTGTGACTTTACCAATACCAACAACAATGATTTTATTAGCACTCTGATTGCTCCTCTTACCGATGCTGAATCTTGTGAAATTAATGCTGCCTTGCTGAATCTTGTCATGAAAGATCCGTTTTCTGGCCTTCCTAGTGAAGATGCCGCTACCCATCTAAATAGCTTTGTTGATTTGTGTGATATGCAAAAGAAGAAAGATGTGCACAATGATATTGTTAAATTGAAGCTGTTTCCTTTTTCGCTTAGAGATCGTGCTAAAGCTTGATTTCGTCTTTGCCTAAAAATAGTATTGATTCGTGGAATAAGTGCAAAGATGCTTTTATCTCTAAGTATTTTCCTCCCGCTAAGATCATCTCTCTTAGAAACGATATTAGGAATTTTAAGCAACTTGATCATGAACATGTTGCACAAGCTTGGGAGAGGATGAAATTAATGATACGTAATTGCCCAACACATGGTTTGAATTTGTGGGTGATTATACAAAAAATTTATGCCGGATTGAATTTTGCTTCTAGAAATCTTTTAGATTCGGCCGCGGGAGGCACTTTTATGGAAATCACTTTAGGAGAAGCTACTAAACTCCTAGATAATATTATGGTTAATTATTCTCAATGGCACACTGAAAGATCTACTAATAAGAAAGTGCATGCGATAGAACAAAATTAATGTTTTGAGTGGAAAGATGGATGAACTTATGAAATTATTTGCTAATAAAAGTATTTCTTCTGATCCTAATGATATGCCTTTGTCTACTTTGATTGAGAATAATAATGAATCTTTGGATGTGAATTTTGTTGGTAAGAATAATTTTGGTAACAACGCGTATAGAGGAAATTTTAATCCTAGGCCTTATCCTAGTAATTCCTCTAATAATTATGGTAATTCCTACAAAAATTCTTATGGAAATTATAATAAGATTCCCTCTGATTTTGAATCTAATAGTAAAGAATTTATTACTTCACAAAAGAATTTCAATGCTTTGATTGAAGAAAAATTGCTTAAGATTGATGAGTTGGCTAGGAACGTTGATAGAATTTCTCTTGATGTTGATTCTTTGAAACTTAGATCTATTCCACCTAAGCATGATATCAATGAGTCTCTCAAATCCATGAGAATTTCCATTGATGAGTGCAAAGAAAGAACCGCTAGGATACGTGCTAAGAAAGATTCCTTTATAAGAGCGTGTTCTTCTAGTTACCATGATAATAAAGATGAAGATCTAAAAGTTATTGATGTGTCCCCTATTAAATCTTTGTTTTGCAATATGAATCTTGATAATGATGAGACTGAATATGATCCACCTTTACCTAGAAGGCGTTCCAAGAATTCGGAGTTTTTATATCTTGATGCTAAAATTGATAAAAGTGGGATTGAAGAGATCAAAACTTTAAATATTGATGAACCCACTATTTTGGATTTCAAGGAATTTAATTATGATAATTTATCTTTGATAGATTGTATTTCCTTATTGCAATCCGTGCTAAATTCTCCTCATGCTTATAGCCAACATAAAGCTTTTACTAAACATATCGTTGATGCTTTGATGCAATCTTATGAAGAAAAACTTGAGTTGGAAGTTTCTATCCCTAGAAAACTTTATGATGAGTGGTAACCTACTATTAAAATTAAAATTAAAGATCATGAATGCTATGCTTTGTGTGATTTGGGTGCTAGTGTTTCCACGATTCCAAAGACTTTGTGTGATTTGTTAGGTTTCCGTGATTTTGATGATTGCTCTCTAAACTTGCACCTTGTGGATTCCACTATTAAGAAACCTATGGGAAGAATTAATGATGTTCTTATTGTTGCAAATAGGAATTATGTGCCTATAGATTTTATCGTTCTTGATATAGATTGCAATCCTTCATGTCCTATTATTCTTGGTAGGCCTTTCCTTAGAACGATTGGTGTGATTATTGATATGAAGGAAGGAAATATTAGATTCCAAGTTCAGTTAAGGAAAGGCATGTAACACTTCCCTAGAAATAAAATTAAATTACCTTATGAATCTATTATGAGAGCCACTTATGGATTGCCTACCAAAGATGGCAATACCTAGATCTATCCTTGCTTTTTATGCCTAGCCAGGGGCGTTAAACGATAGCGCTTGTTGGGAGGCAACCCAATTTTATTTTTATTCCTTGCTTTTTGCTCCTGTTTAGTAATAAATAATTTATCTAGCCTCTATTTTGGTTGTGTTTTTTGTGTTTAATTAGTGTTTGTGCCAAGTAGAACCGTTGGGAAGACTTGGGGAAAGTCTTGTTAATCTTGCTGTAAAAAACAGAAACTTTAGTGCTCACGAGAACTGCTGCCATTTTTACTTGGAAAGTGATATTTAGTTAATTATTTTTGAATATGATTAATGTCGGGGAACGTAGCATAAATTCAAAATTTTCCTACGTGTCACCAAGATCTATCTATGGAGTCATCTAGCTACGAGGGAGGAGTGGATCTACATACCCTTGTAGATCGCGCGCGGAAGCGTTCAAGAGAACGGGGTTGATGGAGTCGTACTCGTCGTGATCCAAATCACCGATGATCCTAGCGCCGAACGGACGACACCTCCGCGTTCAACACACGTACGGAGCAGCGATGTCTCCTCCTTCTTGATCTAGCAAGGGGGGAGGAGAGGTTAATGGAGATCCAGCAGCACAACGGCGTGGTGGTGGAAGTAGCGGGATTCCAACAGGGCTTCGCCAAGCGCTGCGGGAGGAGGAAGATGTGTCGTGGGAGGGAGAGGGAGGCGCCAGGGCTTAGGTATATTTGCTCCTCCTTTTCCCCACTATATATAGGGCCAAGGGAGAGGGGGGAGGCGCAGCCCTTGCCCCTTCCTCCAAGGAAGGGTGCGGCCAAGGGGGGAGGAGTCCATCCTCCCCAAGGCACCTCGGAGGTGCCTTCCCCTTTTAGGACTCTCCCTTTTTTCTCTACTCTTGGCGCATGGGCCTCTTGGGGCTGGTGCACTTGGCCCATATAGGCCAAGGCGCACCCCCTAAAGCCCATGTGGCCCCCCGGGGCAGGTGGCCCCACCCGGTGGACCCCCGGGACCCTTCCGGTGGTCCCGGTACAATACCGATGACCCCGAAACTTGTCCCGATGGCCGAAATAGCACTTCCTATATATAATTCTTTACCTCCGGACCATTCCGGAACTCCTCGTGACGTCCGGGATCTCATCCGGGACTCCGAACAACTTTCGGGTTACCGCATACTAATATCTCTATAACCCTAGCGTCACCGAACCTTAAGTGTGTAGACCCTACGGGTTCGGGAGACATGCAGACATGACCGAGATGACTCTCCGGTCAATAACCAACAGCGGGATCTGGATACCCATGTTGGCTCCCACATGTTCCACGATGATCTCATCGGATGAACCACGATGTCAAGGACTTAATCAATCCCGTATACAATTCCCTTTGTCTATCGGTACGACACTTGCCCGAGATTCGATCATCGGTATCCCGATACCTTGTTCAATCTCGTTACTGGCAAGTCTCTTTACTCGTTCCGTAACACATCATCCCGTGATCAACTCCTTGATCACATTTTGCACATTATGATGATGTCCTACCGAGTGGGCCCAGAGATACCTCTCCGTTTACACGGAGTGACAAATCCCAGTCTCGATTCGTGCCAACCTAACAGACACTTTCGGAGATACCTGTAGTGTACCTTTATAGCCACCCAGTTACGTTGTGACGTTTGGCACACCCAAAGCACTCCTACGGTATCCGGGAGTTGCACAATCTCATGGTCTAAGGAAATGATACTTGACATTAGAAAAGCTTTAGCATACGAACTACACGATCTTGTGCTATGCTTAGGATTGGGTCTTGTCCATCACATCATTCTCCTAATGATGTGATCCCGTTATCAATGACATCCAATGTCCATGGTCAGGAAACTGTAACCATCTATTGATCAACGAGCTAGTCAACTAGAGGCTTACTAGGGACATGGTGTTGTCTATGTATCCACGCATGTATCTGAGTTTCCTATCAATACAATTATAGCATGGATAATAAACGATTATCATGAACAAGGAAATATAATAATAACTAATTTATTATTGCCTCTAGGGCATATTTCCAACAATTAATAGATAAATTACTCACGTCCAGCAATTTAATTTAGAATTTTTGGTGTTCCATATCTTGCGCTAGCTACAGATTACTACAGACTGTTCTGTTTTTGACAGATTCTGTTTTTCGTGTGTTGTTTGCTTATTTTGATGAATCTATGGCTAGTAAAATAGTTTATAAACCATAGAGAAGATGGAATACAGTAGGTTTAATGCCAATATAAATAAATAATGAGTTAATTACAGTACCTTGAAGTGATTTTTTGTTTTCTTTCGCTAACGGAGGTCACGAGATTTTCTTCTTTAAGTTTTGTGTTGTGAAGTTTTCAAGTTTTGGGTAAAGATTTGATGGATTATGGAACAAGGAGTGGCAAGAGACTAAGCTTGGGGATGCCCATGACACCCCAAGATAATCTAAGGACACCTAAAAGCCAAAGCTTGGGGATGCCCCGGAAGGCATCCCCTCTTTCGTCTACTTCTATCGGTAACTTTACTTGGAGCTATATATTTATTCACCACATGATATGTGTTTTGCTTGGACCGTCTTGTATGGTTTGATTATTTATTTGTTAGTTTACCACAATCATCCTTACTGTACACACCTTTTGAGAGAGACACACATGATTTGGAAATTATTAGAATACTCTATGTCCTTCACTTATATCTTTTGAGTTATATAGTTTTGCTCTAGTGCTTCACTTATCTCTTTTAGAGCGCGGTGGTGGATATGTTTTATAGAAACTATTGATATCTCATGCTTCACTTAGATCATTTTTGACAGTCTTAAATAGCATGGTAATTTGCTTAAATAATCCTTATATGCTAGGTATACAAGATTCATAATAAAATTCTCTTATGAGTGTGTTGAATACTATGAGAAGTTTCAAACTTGATAATTGTTTTGAGATATGGAGATGGTGATATTAGAGTCATGCTAGTTGAGTAGTTGTGAATTTGATAAATACTTGCGTTAAAGTTTGTGATTCCCGTAGCATGCACATATGGTGAACCGTTATGTGAAGAAGTTGGAGCATGATTTATTTATTGATTATTTTCCTTATGAGTGGCGGTCGGGGACGAGCGATGGTCTTCTCCTACCAATCTATCCCCCTAGGAGCATGCGCTTAATACTTTCTTTGATAACATGTAGTTTTTGCAATAAGTATATGTGTTCTTTATGACTAATGTTGAGTCCATGGATTATACGCACTCTCACCCTTCCACCATTGCTAGCCTCTCTAATACCGCCCACCTTTCGCCGGTATCATACACCCACCATATACCTTCCTCAAAACAGCCACGATACCTTCCATAGCCATTCCGAGATATATTTCCATGCAACTTTCCACCGTTCCTTTTACTATAACACGCTCCATCATTGTCATATTGCTTCGCATGGTCATGTAGTTGACATCGTTCATAATTCTTTCATACATGTCACTCATGAGTCATTGCATATCCCGGTACACCGCCGGAGGCATTCATATAGAGTCATATCTTGTTCTAAGTATCGAGTTGTAATTCTTGAGTTGTAAGAAAATAAAAGTGTGATGATCATCATTATTAGAGCATTGTCTCAAGTGAGGAAAGGATGATGGAGACTATGATTCCCCCACAAGTCGGGATGAGACTCCGGACGAAAAAAGAGGCCATAAAAAAGAAGAGAAAAGGCCCAAATAAAAAAAGAGAAAAAGAGAGAAGGGACAATGCTATTATCCTTTTACCACACTTGTGCTTCAAAGTAGCATCATGATCTTCATAGTAGAGAATCTCCTTTGTTATCACTTTCATATACTAGTGGGAAATTTTCATTATAGAACTTGGCTTGTATATTCCAATGACGGGCTTCCTCAAAATGCCCTAGGTCTTCGTGAGCAAGCAAGTTGGATGCACACCCACTTAGTTTCTTTTTGAGCTTTCATATACTTATAGCTCTAGTGCATCCATTGCATGGAAATCCCTACTCCCTCACATTGATATCTATTGATGGGCATCTCCATAGCCCATTGATACACCCAGTTGATGTGAGACTATCTTCTCCTTTTTGTCTCCTCGACAACCACCATTCTATTCCACCTAAAGTGCTACGTCCATGGCTCATGCTCATGTATTTCCTGAAGATTGAAAAAGTTTTGAGAATGTCAAAAGTATGAAACAATTGCTTGGCTTGTCATCGGGGTTGTGCATGATTTAAATACTTTGTGTGGTGAAGATAGAGCATAGCCAGACTATATGATTTTGTAGGGATAACCTTCTTTGGCCATGTTATTTTGAAGAGACATAATTGCTTAGTTAGTATGCTTAAAGCATTATTATTTCTATGTCAATATTGAACTTTTGTCTTGAATCTTTCAGATCTGAATATTCATGCCACAATTAAGAAGAATTACATTGAAAATATGCCAAGTAGCATTCCACATCAAAAATTCTGTTTTTATCATTTACCTACTCGAGGACGAGCAGGAATTAAGCTTGGGGATTCTTGATACGTCTCCAATGTATCTATAATTTTTGATTGCTCCATGCTATATTATCTACTGTTTTGGACATTATTGGGCTTTATTATCCAATTTTATATTATTTTTCGGACTAACCTATTAACCGGAGGCCCAGCCCAGAATTGCTGTTTTTTTTTTGCCTATTTTAGGGTTTCGAAGAAAAGGAATATCAAACGGAGTCCAAATAGAATGAAACCTTCGGGAACGTGATTTTCTCACCGAACATGATCCAGGAGACTTGGACCCTACGTCAAGCAACCAACAGGGAGGCCACGAGGTAAGGGGGCGCGCCTACCCCCCTAGGCGCGCCCTCCCTCGTGGGCCCCCTGTTGCTCCATCGACGTACTTCTTCCTCCTATATATACCTACGTACCCCCCAAACTACCAGATACAGAGCCAAAACCCTAATTCCACCGCCGTAACTTTCTGTATCCATGAGATCCCATCTTGGGGCCTGTTCCAGAGCTCCGCCGGAGGGGGCATCGATCACAGAGGACTTCTACATCATCATCCAAGCCCCTCCGATGAAGTGTGAGTAGTTTACTTCAGACCTACGGGTCCATAGATAGTAGCTAGATGGCTTCTTCTCTCTTTTTGGATCTCAATACAATGTTCTCCCCCTCTCTTGTGGAGATCTATTCGATGTAATCTTCTTTTTGCGGTGTGTTTGTTGAGATCGATGAATTGTGGGTTTATGATCAAGTTTATCTATGAATAATATTTGAATCTTCTCTGAATTCTTTTATGTATGATTGGTTATCTTTGCAAGTCTCTTCGAATTATCAGTTTGGTTGGGCCTACTAGATTGATCTTTCTTGCAATGGGATAAGTGCTTAGCTTTGGGTTCAATCTTGCGGTGTCCTTTCCCAGTGACAGTAGGGGCAGCAAGGCACGTATTGTATTGTTGCCATCGAGGATAACAAGATGGTTTTTTTTATCTTATTGCATGAATTTATCCCTCTACTTCATGTCATCTTGCTTAAAGCATTACATTGTTTTTAACTTAATACTCTAGATGCATGCTGGATAGCGGTCGATGAGTGGAGTACCATAGTAGATGCAGGCAGGAGTCGGTCTACTTGTCTTGGACGTGATGCCTATATACATGATCATACCTAGATATTCTCATAACTATGCTCAATTCTGTCAATTGCTCAACAGTAATTCGTTCACCCACCGTAAAATACTTATGCTCTTGAGAGAAGCCACTAGTGAAACCGATGGCCCCCGGGTCTATCTTCTATCATATTAATCTTCCACTACTTAGTTATTTCCATTGCTTTTATTTTACTTTGCATCTTTATCATAAAAATACCAAAAATATTATCTTATCATATCTATCAGATCTCACTCTCGTAAGTGACCGTGTAGGGATTGACAACCCCTTATCACGTTGGTTGCGAGGGTTTATTTGTTTTGTGTAGGTGCGAGGGACTCGCGCATAGCCTCCTTCTAGATTGATAACTTGGTTCTCAAAAACTGAGGGAAATACTTACGCTACTTTGCTGCACCACCCTTTCCTCTTCAAGGGAAAACCAACGCAAGTGCTCAAGAGCTAGCACTCGACATCCGCAGGCTCACGTGGTTCGGAACTTACATTCGGAGACGAGTCCGGAGTTCCGGTGACAAAGACGTCGTGAGGGGTTAAGTCTATGTGCGGCTCCAACGCCGTGGAATCTGTGGCCTCCATAGTGGGGTCGATCCTCCCATCCTTGGGTGACGCGGCTTGCTCCGGATCTAGGTCTAGAGCGGTTACAGGAACAATCTCCTGGATGCGGGCAGATGACAGATTTAGGTCATGATCATCTGGGTGACCGGGAGCGGCTACCGCGGTCTCGAATCCGGCGAAGATCAAGTCTACACGGATATTCGCAACATAGTTCAAGCTCTCGAATCTGACCTGATGGCCAGGGGCATAGTTTTCGATCTGCTCCATATGGCAAACGGGTTGGCCCGTAGTGCGAATCTGCCGAACACGAAGATCTGTCCGGGGAGGAAAGTTTCTCCTTGGATAGCGTCATTATTGATGATCGAGGGGGCCATCAAACCTTTTAGCGACAACACAGAGGAACTCTCAATGAAAGCACTAATATCGGTGTCAAAACCGGCGGATCTCGGGTAGGGGGTCCTGAAATGTGCGTCTAAGGTTGATAACAGGAGACAAGGGACACGATGTTTACCCAGGTTCGGGCCCTCTCTATGGAGGTAATACCCTACGTCCTGCTTGATTGATATTGATGAATATGAGTATTACAAGAGTTGATCTACCTCGAGATCATAATGGCTAAACCCTAGAGGTCTAGGTTGTATGGCTATGATAATGAAGCTCCTATCCGCACTAACTCCTCCGGTTTATGTAGACATCGGGAGGATCTTGGGTTACACAAGGTCAGTTACAATGAAAGGAATCTACATATCCGGTCGTCAAGCCTGCCTTCCACGCCAATGAGAGTCCCATCCGGACACGGGTGCAGTCTTCGGTCTTCGTATCTTTATAGCCCATCAGTCCGGCCCATGGCTAACAGGCCGGACGCCCGAGGACCCCTTAGTCCAAGACTCCCTCAGTGCCCGTTGTTGTTGCTAATGTTACTATTTTGACTGACTTTTTGCATACTCGCTTGACTTATATCTTGAAAATGCCTCCTTATGCAAAGTATATGAAAGACATCATCACAAATCAGAGAAAAATACCGGAAGCTGAAATCTGCACTATGCTTGCTAATTATACTTTTAAGGATGGAGTACCTAAAAAACTTGGAGATCCGAGAATTCCATCTATACCTTGCTCCATCAAGAAGAATTATGTGAAAACTGCTTTCCGTGATTTAGGAGCTAGTGTTAGTGTTATGGCTTTCTCTTTATATAAAAGACTTGATTTTAATAAACTCACACCTATGGAAATATCTTTGCAAATGGCTGATAAATCAACTGCCATACCTATCGGTATCTGTGAGGATGTGACTGTTGTTGTTTCTAATGTTATTATTTTGACTGACTTTGTTATACTTGAGATGCCCGAGGACGACAACATGTCGATTATCCTTGGTAGACCATTCTTGAATACTGCAGGGGCTGTTATTGATTGCAATAAAAGCAAGGTCACCTTTCATATCAATGGTAATGAGCATACAGTGCAATTTCTGAAGAAACAATTCCAAGTGAATGGTATTAATGTTATTGAAAAATCTCTGACAATCACTATTGGAAGTTTTCAAATACCTCTACCTACTGTCAAAAAGAAATATGAAATACTTATTGTTGGGCACATTCATATCCCCATTGCGGTAACTTAGTGATTTAAGAAAGTTCTTCGGTTTCATGCTAATCGAAAGTGGTTGTTAATAAGCCTTGATCAACCTTATTAATGGATCATTTTTGAACGGTATGAAGTTGATGAATTTAGTAAGCACTACTTTATGTCCCTACTTTTTATTCTCTATTTTTATTAGTTAAATAAAATAAAATGCCATGTTTGGTCTGTTTTCTAATTTTCCCGTGCAATAAAAAATGACCCAAAAATAAAAGTTCTCAGAATGCCCTCAAAATTTAATACGCTTTTTTCTGAATATTTAAGATTTTTTTTGGTGCAAATAACATCAGAGGGAGGTGCACGAGGTGGGCACAACCCACCTGGGTGCGCCAGGACCCCCAGGCGCGCCCTGTTGGGTTGTGGTCCCCACGTGGCCCCCCTCACTTATCTCTTCATACCACATCATCACCTACCTCTAGGAAAAATCTCCATTGCTCTCTCTCCCGTGTTCTTGCTCTCAAACCCGCGGATTTCGATCTCTTTGTTCGAAGCTTCGTTTCCGAAACTGTTTCAGGGGATTGTTTCTTGGTATGTGACTCCACCGTTTGACCAATTAGTTTTTGTTTTAGTGGTTTATATTTTTAATAATGAGCTACTCTTGGTGCTGCTATAGATGAGCTTGCATGTTGAATTCTTAGTGTTCTAAGTAGTTTGAATGCTTGCTTTGGCCTCTATGTATCCCTATGAGTAGTTGGTATCATTTTTGTGAAGTTTTGTTGAGAAAATTTTGTGGGCTAATAAATTTCAGAATTTCTTTCATAGGAAAACCATGAATATCTTTAGGAAGTTTGGCTCCAAGAAGAACTCCAAGGGTGTTATGGGGAGTCATTTTTTAGTGATCTCCATCCTTGGAGGTTGGCCGAGGTATGGCCGTGTGAATGGCCGCACACCCTGTTCCTGGAAGAGGCTGGAATCCTTCAGGAGTTCATGCAATATGTTGCTAATGTCGGCCTCACCGACTTCATCGCAAATGAGTGTGAACAACACCAAATCCTCACAAACATCTTTGTTCAGGGCTTTACTTTCCTGCCTAGGAATAATCCTCCTGAAGTGAGCTTTGGTTTATATGCTGAAAACCATCAGATACCACTTACTGAATTTTGTAACATATGCATGATCCCTTCTGATGAGAGCTTGGCCGAGCCTAGGCCAGCTAGTTTGAGGCCTTTTATCACACTTTGACAGTGGGAGATGAGAGAGGGGTGTCAGCTATCACTGCCACTGGCTTCCATTTTCCTGCGGTTCATTACTTTGCTCGCTTCATTGCAAAATGCTTGCTTGCTAGGGAGAAGGTGGGTGCGCTCAGCTCACCAGACATTGCTGTTTTGCATTGCGTATTAGAGGGCGATAATAATTATAGCTTGGGAGCTATTGTGGCTCGTCGCCTCCACCTCAATAAATCCAAGGGTAAATTCATGGTGGGATTTATGCTACTCGTTTGACGGCTCACTTTATTGTTTAGATACGCCATCATGATTACCCTCTGACCAAAGTTTACCTAGACCGCACAGCCATGGATCACCACCATTTCACTCATAAAGAGTCTCCTAACATTCCTATTCCTAATAACCTGGTTTTAGCATTGAAACTCGTGATATTATTCCGTTGCTTGCTCCTGATTTGTCTGATTCTATTGCCAGGGGCGGATATAGGATCATGCATGCGGACATCATCGCCTATCGGAATGCTCAGGCTGCTGTAGAGGTAGAGGAGGAGCCTCCGCAGTGGGATCAGTGGACGCCCGCTCCTCAGTATCCCTACTACCATCCAGACTTCTGATCGATTACCAAGTTAGACCAAAAGCCTAAGCTTGGGGGAATATGTGTTTCTCACCGACATTACATTCATGTCCACTTATTCATCTTGTCGGTGTTCACACTTTTTCATTGTATCATCCATGTTTAAATTTTATTTTTCTTGCTTTCTTCTTGTGTGTTTGAAAAACTTTAGAAAAACCAAAAAATTAGTTGTAGCTAGTTTACTTTCCATGCATGCTTAGCTGTAGTATTAAAAAGAAAACCCAAAAAGATTTCCTTGTTCTTCTTTTGCTTGTTGGGAGCTTTCTCGTGTAAATAGTTTTCTCATTTTTGCTTTTTTTATTATTTTCTTGTTCAAGAAAACCAAAAACTCCAAAAATATTTCAGTGTGTTTCTCTAAATTTCTTTTATTTGAGTTGTACCAAGGAGAAGACCACGATGAAAATGTTGAGTGGCTCTCATATGAATAATTGCTGAACTAATAAAGAGCCCATTTTACCTTGTCTTCTCCTATTGAATAAAATGTTTTGCAGATTCCAGCTTAGTCCATGGCACTCTTTCACTATTATTATTTTCACATCGTTCGGTCATGCAAGTGAAAGGCAATAATGACGATATTCGACGAACTGGCCGTGGCAGAGAGAAACTGGTATGAACTCGACTTGTTATGTTTGTGCCCATATTGTGCCTCCTCGTTCCCTGATATGTATCCAACGTATCTACTTTTCCTAACGCTTTTCCTCTTGTTTTGGACTCTAATTTGCATGATCTGAATGAAGCTAACCCCGGACTGACGTTGTTTTTAGCAGAACTACCATGGTGTTGTTTTTGTGCAGAAATGAAAGTTCTTGGAATGGAACGAAACTTTGTGAGGATTTTTTATATCAATAATAAGAATTCCTACAGCCAAGACCCACCAGAGGGGGGCACCTAGGTGAGCACAACCCACCAGGGCGCCCCCCTCTCCTGGCGTGCCTAGGTGGGTTGCGCCCACCCGGTGGCCCTGCAGACCCTGAAACCGACGCTATAAAATCCTATTTTTCCAGAAAAATCAGGGAGAAAGAATTATCGCGATCCACGAGACGGAGCCGCCGCCACCTCTTGTTCTTCATCGGGAGGCCAGATATGGAGTCTGTTTGGGGCTCTGGAGAGGGGGTTCTTCGTTCTTCATCAGCACCAACCCTTCTCCATCGCCAATTCCATGATGCTCCCCACCGGGAGTGAGTAATTCCTTCGTAAGCCCGCTGGTCGGTGAGGAGTTGGATGAGATTCATCATGTAATCGAGTTAGTTTTGTTAGGGCTTGATCCCTAGTATCCATTATGTTCTATGATTGATGTTGCTATGACTTTGCCATGCTTAATGCTTGTCACTTTGGGCCCGGGTGCCATGATTTCAGATCTGAACCATTTATGTCCCGTCGCGCCGCGAATGCAGCAGAGATGTCTCCCTTGCCGTGGCGGCCTGGGAAAATGCCTCACGGGCAGCGCGAGGACTCTTACAGGCGCATGCGGGTCCTCGTCCATAGGCAGATGGATCAGATCTCCAGGTGGTCAAGGTTGCAGGATGACCTGCAAGTCTGGTTTGAGTAGTCTACCGACGTCATCCCGCAACTAAATGAGAGCAATGCGAAGCTCCGGGCCGAGCGTGCCCTGCTGAGGACGAAGATCGTCGGAAGTGTGGAGCAGCAGGAGCAGACTGAGGGAGTCCTGGACTAAGGGGTCCTCGGGCGTCCGGCATGTTAGCCATGGGCTGGACTGATGGGCTGTGAAGATACGAAGACCGAAGACTGCACCCGTGTCCGGATGGGACTCTCCTTGGCGTGGAAGGCAAGCTTGTTGACTGGATATGTAGATTCCCTTCTTTGTAACCGACCTTGTGTAACCCTAGATCCCCCCGGGTCTATATAAACCGGAGGACTTAGTCCGGTGAGACTCATGATTATAGCCATACAAGTTAGACCTCCAGTGGAATCTGTGGCCTCCGTGGTGGGGTTGACAGTGGAATCTGTGGCCTCCGTAGTGGCCCAGCCAAAAGCTACCCGAAGAGTAGATTGCTACCCCAGGGCGACGATAGGGCGCTCAAGCCCGTGCCATTATCGCATAGAGCGTCAGGTCAACCACAACTTGGTCTGGGTAAAGCGGCAACTCAAGCCGAACACCAGACCGCCCCACCTCGTCGTAAAGGCAAGAATAAAACAGCTCAGGGTTGTGCACACGACCGTCAACAGGACCTGGGTAGCAGAGCAGGACACCCAAGAGCGACCTATGGATCGCGAGGACATACCTCGACACACGACGACGGCCACCTATTCGGACATGACAAACCTCGCCACGCCCAGGCCAAAAACCACAAATGGGCTCCATCAGAGGTACGTCGCGGTGTGGCCCAACATAGAGGCGTCGTACACCCTCTTTGCTTCACAGACGAAGTAATGGAGCATCAATTCCCAGACGGGTTCAAACCTATGAATATTGAATCATACGATGGAACAACGGATCCCACGATATGGATCGAGGACTTCGTCCTCCATATCCACATGGCCCGTGGGGACGACCTTCATGCCATCAAATACCTACCACTAAAACTCAAAGGACCAGCTCGGTACTGGTTAAACAATCTGTCGGAAAATTCTATCAGCAAATGGGAAGATTTGGAGGATGCCTTTCGCGACACCTTCCAAGGAACATATGTCCGGCCACCGGACGTCGATGACTTAAGTCACACTGTCCAGCAGCCCGGAGAGTCAGTCGGGTAGCTCTGGACCAGGTTCTTAGTTAAAAAGAACCAAATTGTTGACTTTCCAGACGTGGAAGCCCTTGCGGCCTTCAAACACAGCGTCTGGGATGAATGGCTTGCACGCCACCTCGGTCAAGAAGGACCTAGATCCATGACAGCCCTTACCGCTTTAATAACCCGCTTTTGCACGGGAGAAGACATCTGGCTCACTCGTAGAAGCAATAGCACCAGCGACTCGGGCACTTCCGAAATCCGAGACGGCAATGGCAAGCCACGCAAAGCAAACACAAACAGTCGCAATGATAATGAAAGACCACACGACACAGCGGTGAACGCTGGATTCAGCAATCCCAAGCCCGGTCAACGGAAAAAGCCATTCAAGGCGAACAGAGACGGACCATCCAACCTAGACAGGATACTGGACCGACCCAGCCAGATTCAAAGCCACCCCAATAAACCAGCTAATCATACCAACATAAACCGTTGGGTCCTCAAGCAGGCCGACAAGCTCATACGCCGAATACAAGGGAAGGGGCTGCCAGGCAATAGGGACAATGGAGCGGTTCACCAGCCATGTGCCGGGGGCCAGAAGCAATTTCCCCCCGAAGATCGATCAAATCCGGAGCAGAAATAGCAGTTCGGCTTCCGTTGCCCATCTCATATACCCGCTAAAACTATACCGCGCATACATAACTACGCACTTAAGATACCATGGGCATTGGCGGAAGCATAATACGGACTACAAGCACTCCGGTAACATTTTTATCTACTTTCCTTTTTCTTTCTTCATTACCTCTTAAAAACAGGTGGCGCAAAGGAGAAACATCTAAAACCGACTCTATCGGAGTTCGGATCCGTACACTCACCTACGAGGCTACTTCCTTCAAGGATTCCCCTCTCCGAGGATAGGCGGCGCAGACGTGCGACAGGAGGTCCAAAATAACTTTTCGTAGACCACACTCTTTTTCGAGCCTGTAACATGCCTTTTTCCTCTGCCTTCGACCCATGGCATATCAAATAGCCGGGGTCGTGGCCTTTATATATATCAAGTAATCTTTAGCATATCGCTCAGGTCCCAGTTCGCATTACCAGTATTAATTATCCATGTCTTTCCGCAAATGAATACGCCTCCTATGGTTGTTTAACAGATATACCCCGGCTTAAACTTGCCAGGGGCTCGGTACGAGAACAATTGAGTTGCCAACAAAGTCCGAACAACTTTTTCAGCATACTTCAGCGTCGTGAGTTTGGCCTTATATGAATTAGCTCTGAATCATGTCTTGGGTCAATAGTTGGGTTGCCCGGCTCCTGTGATTGCTATCCTACATTCCGCTCTATCGGCTAGGGTAGTAAAGGGAGAACTACTGTGATTGTGCTTCCGGTTTACCTCGCTCAGCACCTTAGTAGAGAAAGCCAAAAACTGACTGTCATGGTGCGGCGAGAGCTGGTCAACCACTCAATGACTTATCAGAATCTCTAGCGATTCCTCCGTGTCACACGAAGGACCACTTTTCGGTCAAATATGTACATGCATCGCATGAATAAGCCGCTTACATACCAGGGGCTATGTCGTAGACCCACCATAAAACTCCAATGGCTAAGTGAAAGTGTTAACGCCTGATAGTCTGGTTCAAGAGTTGATCAAATGCTTTTCTGAACACCCTCGTACTTCCTACGAGGGGGCTGAAGCCGACGACTGGAAAACTTTCAGATTATATTAAAACGGACACACAGGAGGAACACAAACTTTCGAGCAGTATATAAAACATAGATTAACTATAAAATTGTCTCGTAAAATTCTGATACACTTCACTCGAACATTATGTCTTTCGAGAAATGACCCTCTATCAAGCGGGCAGCCACTAGGACATCTTCAAAATAATGCTCCGGTTCATGGTGGTCCTTGCCCTTGGGTTACTCTTCACTGCAACATCGATGGCCTTCATCTTCCCCCAGAATGTCTTGACTCAGGCAAAGGCCATCCGTGCACCCTCGATGCACACCAACCGCTTCACATCGTCAATACATGGCACCACGTCAACAAGCCGCTACACCAAGCCGAAGTAACTATTCGGAACAGGCTCAGTTGGCCATAACCGGGTTATGACGTTCTTCATGGCAGCGCCGGATATCCTATGAAGCTCGCTCCACTGGGACATCTGCTCATTTAGCAACAGGGGGCGCTTCGACGCGCTGAATTGTGACCAGAAAAGCTTCTCCGTTGCATACCCCTCTCGCACCTGGTAAAACTACGCCCCGTCGGAAGAACTCTTTGACAAGTCTAAAACTCATCTGGAGAACTCCACAATTGGTTAAGCTGGGCATAGTTCGGAACGCAATCTCCCTAGCTTGCCGGATCTCCTCACGGGCGGCTCTGGATTCAGACCGCGCTTCTCTCGCCTCTCATAAGGCCTTGTCAACTTCAGCCATTTTGGCTTCATTCTCCTTTTGAAGGAGTTCACAGGGCTAGCAGCACTTTTTAGTTCAAGCACCATCATGGATATCTTCTCCTCGTCTTGACGCCGAGCAGCTCGTTCGGCTTTTAACTCAGCCGATGCCTTTTCGGCAGCCGCATTACTACGCCGAGCCTGCTCCTTGGCCCAGGCCAGCTCCGCCCAAAGAATTTCAACGGCGGCAGCACCATTTGTAGCCATGGATATTATAGTATATAAATTTCTGCATTATGCTTATATCACAAAAATGTATGTGAAGGGACTGCCCCTAATACATACCTTGTGATTCGTCAAGACGCACATTGATTAACGCAATGTCATCCCCGTCCATATCAAGCTTCTGTTGCAGCTCGGAAATATCCGTAGTCTGGGAAGTAGCCAGGGGGGAAGAAACCTGTGTTCAAGTAAATCAGATTAGTCCTTGAATGTTTCTTCTTGATCCTCCGTTCACCTCCCATGGGAAGCCAAACCGAGTCTCAGGGGCTACTATCTATATGCAGGTGTATTTTAAGAATAAAACACAATTGCACATATTACAGTACAAACCTCGAAGCCTCTTAGTAGGCCCGCAAAGGCCTCATCCAATCCGCTCTTCGCGGACTGGACCTTTTCAACCACCGTGCCCATTAAGGTACGATGTTCCTCTGAGACGGATGCTACGTCTTGAGCACTTGCATTGGTTTTCCCTTGAAGAGGAAAGGGTGGTGCAGCAAAGTAGCGTAAGTATTTCCCTCAGTTTTTGAGAACCAAGGTATCAATACAGTAGGAGGCCACGCACGAGTCCCATGTACCTACACAAACAAATAAATCCTCGCAACCAACGCGATAAGGGGTTGTCAATCCCTACATGGTCACTTGCGAGCGTGAGATCTGATAGATATGATAAGATAATATTTTTGGTATTTTTATGATAAAGATGCAAAGTAAAATAAAAGGCAATAAAAATAACTAAGTATTGGAAGATTAATATGATGGAAGATAAACCCGGGGGCCATAGGTTTCACTAGTGGCTTCTCTCGAGAGCATAAGTATTCACGGTGGGTAAACAAATTACTGTTGAGCAATTGACAGAATTGAGCATAATTATGAGAATATCTAGGTATGATCATGTATATAGGCATCACGTCCGAGACAAGTAGACCGACTCCTGCCTGCATCTACTACTATTACTCCACACATCGACCGCTATCCAGCATGCATCTAGAGTATTAAGTTCAAGAGAACAGAGTAACGCTTTAAGCAAGATGACATGATGTAGAGGGATACACTCATGCAATATGAAATAAACCCCATCTTGTTATCCTCGATGGCAACAATACAATATGTGCCTTGCTGCCCCTACTGTCACTGGGAAAGGACACCGCAAGATTAAACCCAAAGCTAAGCACTTCTCCCATTGCAAGAAAGATCAATCTAGTAGGCCAAACCAAACTGATAATTCAAAGAGACTTGCAAAGATAACCAATCATACATAAAAGAATTCAGAGAAGATTCAAATATTGTTCATAGATAAACTTGATCATAAACCCACAATTCATCGTTCTCAACAAACACAACGCAAAAGAATATTACATCGAATAGATCTCCATAAAAGAGGGGGAGAACTTTGTATTGAGATCCAAAAAGAGAGAAGAAGCCATCTAGCTAATAACTATGGACCCATAGGTTTGAGGTAAACTACTCACACTTCATAGGAAGGGCTATGGTGTTGATGTAGAAGCCCTCCGTGATCTATGCCCCCTCCGGCGGAGCTCCGGAACAGGCCCCAAGATGGGATCTCGTGGATACAGAAAGTTATGGCGGTGGAATTAGGGTTTTGGCTCCGTATATGGTAGTTTGGGGGTACGTAGGTATATATACGAGGAAGGAGTATGTCGGTGGAGCAACATGGGGCCCACGAGGGTGGAGGGCGTGCCCAGGGGGAGTAGGCGCGCCCCCTACCTCGTGGCCTCCTGGTTGATGTCTTGACGTAGGGTCCAAGTCCTCTGGATCATGTTCATTCCGAAAATCACGTTCCCTTAGGTTTCATTCCGTTTGGACTCCGTTTGATATTCTTTTTCTGCGAAACCCTAAAATAGGCAAAAAAACAGGAATTCTGGGCTGGGCCTCCGGTTAATAGGTTAGTCCCAAAAATAATATAAAAGTGTATAATAAAGCCCAATAATGTCCAAAACATAATATAATATAGCATGGAACAATAAAAAATTATAGATATGTTGGAGACGTATCAAGCATCCCCAAGCTTAATTCCTGCTCGTCCTCGAGTAGGAAAATGATAAAAGCAGAATTTTTGATGTGGAATTCTACTTGGCATAATTTCAATGTAATTCTCTTAATTGTGGTTTGAATATTCAGATCCGAAAGATTCAAGACAAAAGTTTAATATTGACATAGAAATAATAATACTTCAAGCATACTAACTAAGCATTTATGTCTCTTCAAAATAACATGGCCAAAGAAAGTTATCCCTACAAAATCATATAGTCTGGCTATGCTCCATCTTCACCACATAAAGTATTCAAATCATGCACAACCCTGATGACAAGCCAAGCAATTGTTTCATACTTTTAATGTTCTCAAACTTTTTCAATCTTCACGCAATACATGAGCGTGAGCCATGGACATAGCACTATAGGTGGAATAGAATGGTGGT
This sequence comes from Triticum urartu, assembly GCF_056163025.1. Classification (NCBI taxonomy): domain Eukaryota; kingdom Viridiplantae; phylum Streptophyta; class Magnoliopsida; order Poales; family Poaceae; genus Triticum; species Triticum urartu. The sequence goes on from NC_141875.1 coordinate 566,535,491, forward strand.
TGTGGAGAAGACAAAAAGGGAGAAGATAGTCTGACATCAACTAGGCATATCAACGGGCTATGGAGATGCCCATCAATAGATATCAATGTGAGTGACTAGGGATTGCCATGCAATGGATGCACTAGAGCTATAAATATATGAAAGCTCAACAAAAAGAAACTAAGTGGGTGTGCATCGAACTTGCTTTCTCACGAAAACCTAGGGCATTTTGAGGAAGCCCATCGTTGGAATATACAAGCCAAGTTCTATAATGAAAAATTCCCACTAGTATATGAAAGTGATAACATAGGAGACTCTCTATTATGAAGATCATGGTGCTACTTTAGCACAAGTGTGGAAAAAAGGATAGTAGTATTGCCCCTTTTTATTTTTATATTTTTTTGGGCCTTCTTTTTTTTCTTTGGCCTTTTTTTATTTGGGAAAATACTCTATGAATGATGATCATCACACTTCTATTTATTTACAACTCAATGATTACAACTCGACACTAGAACAAAGTATGACTCTATATGAATGCCTCCGGCGGTGTACCGGGATAGCAATGATGCATGAGTGACTTATATGAAAGAATTATGAACGGTGGCTTTGCCACAACTAAAATGTAGAGTACATGATCATGCAAAGCAATATGCCAATGATGGAGCGTGTCATGATAAACGAAACAGTGGAAAGTTGCATGGCAATATATCTCGGAATGGCTATGGAAATGCCATGATAGGTAGGTATGGTGGCTATTTTGAGGAAGGTATATGGTGGGTGTATGATACCGGCGAAAGGTGCATGGTATTAGAGAGGCTAGCAATGGTGGAAGGGTGAGAGTGCGTATAATCCATGGACTCAACATTAGTCATAAAGAACTCACATACTTATTGCAAAAATCTATTAGTTATCGAAGCAAAGTACTACGCGCATACTCCTAGGAGGATAGATTGGTAGGAAAAGACCATCGCTCGTGCCCGACCGCCACTCATAAGTAGGACAATCAATAAATACATCATGCTCCGACTTCTTAACATAACGGTTCACCATACGTGCATGCTACGGGAATCACAAACTTCAACACAAGCATTTCTCAAATTCACAACTACTCAACTAGCACGACTCTAATATCACCATCTCCATATCTCAAAAAAATTATCAAGTTTCAAACTTCTCATAGTATTCAACACACTCATAAGAAAATTTTTATTTATTTAATCTTGAATGCCTCAAATAATTAAAGCAAATTACCATGTTGTTTTGTAGGACTCTCAAAATAATATAAGTGAAGAATGAGAGAACAATTGTTTCTATAAAACAAATCCACCGACGTGCTCTAAACAATATAAGTGAAGCACTAGATCAAAAACTATATAACTCAAAAGATATAAGTGAAGCACATAGAGTATTCTAATAATTTCACAATCATGTGTGTCTCTCTCAAAAAGGTTTGTGCAGAAAGGACGATTGTGGAAAACTAACAAATAAAGACTCAAATAATACAAGACGCTCCAAGCAAAACACATATCATGTGATAAATAAAAATATAGTTCCAAGTAAAGTTACCGATAGAAGTAGACGAAAGAGGGGATGCCTTCCGGGGCATCCCCAAGCTTTGGCTTTTAGGTGTCCTTAGATTATCTTGGGGGTGCCATGGGCATCCCCAAGCTTAGTCTCTTGCCACTCCTTGTTCCATAATCCATCAAATCTTTACCCAAATCTTGAAAACTTCACAACACAAAACTTAAAGTAGAAAATCTCGTGAGCTCCGTTAGCGAAAGAAAACAGAATACCACTTCAAGGTACTGTAATGAACTCATTATTTATTTATATTGTTGTTGAACCTACTGTATTCCAACTTCTCTATGGTTTATAAACTATTTTACTAGCCATAGATTAATCAAAATAAGCAAACAGCACACGAAAAACAGAATCTGTCAAAAACAGAACAGTCTGTAGTAATATGTAGCTAACGCAAGATCTGGAACCCCAAAAATTCTAAAATAAATATCTGGACGTGATGAATTTATCTATTAATCATCTGCAAAAATAATCAACTAAATATCACTTTCCAAATAAAAATGGCAGCAGTTCTTGTGAGCGCTAAAGTTTCTGTTTTTTACAGCAAGATTAACAAGGCTTTCCCCAAGTCTTCCCAACGGTCTACTTGGCACAAACACTAATTAAACACAAAAAACACAACCAAAACAGAGGCTATATAAATTATTTATTACTAAACAGGAGCAAAATGCAAGGAATAAAAATAAAATTGGGTTGCCTCCCAACAAGCGCTATCGTTTAACGCCCCTAGCTAGGCATAAAAAGCAAGGATAGATCTAGGTGATATTATCTTGGTTTTTTTTGCGGAGTTATGCTCGAATCCGGGAGGTTCCTTACGTTTACACTCATATTCGGAAATTTTGAGATCTAAAGAATCCAAATGCTCATTCCAAAGGGTAATCAACATATACATGCGGTGGAGATTCCCGCTAACACTCTTAAGAGGTTCAAGAGATTTTTGTAAGATCTTGGTTACTTCGTAAATTTTCTCGAAAATTTGCGTTTCTTCTTGGGTATGATGATGCCCCTTTTGTTGGGGTAGTGTTCCCACTATACCCTCTATAATTTCATGTGCAATACTGGGATCAATTTCAATAAAATTGCCTTTGGCAACACAATCCAAAACTTGTCTATGAGATAAATTTAATCCAACATAAAAGTTGCAAAGAAGAATTCTAAAATTCACCTCTAGGGTGCAATTACGATAAAACCCCATCATTCTAAACCAAGCATCTTTTAAGTTTTCTCCTTGTCTTTGTTTGAAGTGAAGAACCTCAAACTCGGGAGACAAAGGGGAAGATATGGGACTAGCCATAACGACAAGCAAGCAATCCGACACACGAGCAAACAAGAAACGGGCAAATAGAGAAAGAGAGGGAGGATAGAGAGAGGGGGGGTGAATAAAACGGCAAGGGTGAAGTGGGGGAGAGGAAAATGAGAGGCAAATGGCAAAAAATGTAATGCGGGAGATAAGGGTTGTGATGGGTACTTGGTATGTTGACTTTTGCGTAGCCCTCCCCGGCAATGGCGCCAGAAATCCTTCTTGCTACCTCTAGAGCACTTGCGTTGGTTTTCCCTTGAAGAGGAAAGGGTGGTGCAGCAAAGTAGCGTAAGTATTTCCCTTAGTTTTTGAGAACCAAGCTATCAATCCAGTAGGAGGCCACGCACCAGTCCCTCGTACCTATACAAACAAATAAATCCTCGCAACCAACGCGATAAGGGGTTGTCAATCCCTACACGGTCACTTACGAGAGTGAGATCTGATAGATATGATAAGATAATATTTTTGGTATTTTTATGATAAAGATGCAAAGTAAAATAAAAGGCAATAAAAATAACTAAGTATCGGAAGATTTATATGATGGAAGATAGACCCCGGGGCCATATGTTTCACTAGTGGCTTCTCTCGAGAGCATAAGTATTCATGGCGGGTAAACAAATTACTGTTGAGCAATTGATAGAATTGAGCATAATTATGAGAATATCTAGGTATGATCATGCATATAGGCATCACGCCCGAGACAAGTAGATCGACTTCTGCCTGCATCTACTACTATTACTCCATACATCGACCGCTATCCAGCATGCATCTAGAGTATTAAGTTCAAGAGAACAGAGTAACACTTTAAGCAAGATGACATGATGTAGAGGGATAAACTCATGCAATATGAAATAAACCCCATCTTGTTATCCTCGATGGCAACAATACAATATGTGCCTTGCTGCCCCTACTGTCACTGGGAAAGGACACCACAAGATTGAACCCAAAGCTAAGCACTTCTCCCATTGCAAGAAAGATCAATCTAGTAGGCCAAACCAAACTAATAATTCGAAGAGACTTGCAAATATAACCAATCATACATAAAAGAATTCAGAGAAGATTCAAATATTGTTCATAGATAAACTTGATCATAAACCCACAATTCATCGGTCTCAGCAAACACACTGCAAAAGAAGATTACATCGAATAGATCTCCACAAGAGAGGGGGAGAACTTTGTATTGAGATCCAAAAAGAGCGAAGAAGTCATCTAGCTAATAACTATGGACCCATAGGTGTGAGGTAAACTACTCACACTTCATCGGAAGGTCTATGGTGTTGATGTAGAAGCCCTCCGTGATCTATGCCCCCTTCGGCGGAGCTCCAGAACAGACCCCAAGATGGGATCTCATGGATACAGAAAGTTACGGCGGTGGAATTAGGGTTTTGGCTCCGTATCTGGTAGTTTGGGGGTACGTAGGTATATATAGGAGGAAGGAGTACGTCGGTGGAGCAACAGGGGGCCCACGAGGGTGGAGGGCGCGCCCAGGGGGTAGGTGCGCCCCCCTACCTCGTGGCCTCCTGGTTGATGTCTTGACGTAGGGTCCAAGTCCTCTGGATCATGTTCGTTCCGAAAATCACGTTCCCGAAGGTTTCATTCCGTTTGGACTCCGTTTGATATTCTTTTTCTGCAAAACCCTAAAATAGGCAAAAAAACAGCAATTCTGGGCTGGGCCTCCGGTTAATAGGTTAGTCCCAAAAAAATTATAAAAGTGTATAATAAAGCCCAATAATGTCCAAAACAGAATATAATATAGCATGGAAAATCAACAATTATAGATACATTGGAGACGTATCAACGGATGCCTGTCGCAGCATGTTCGTCAAGATATCCGGCGCCTCTGGGTCTCCGGAGGCTGCTGTAGGAGTACTGCCACCCTTTGAAGGGATCCATTCATACGAATCGGCTGTATATCGGATTATCCGGGGCCCTCATTGTTGTTCCCCGGACCCTGGGCCACCGAAGTATCACCTTTGGGTAATGTCTTCATCATCCCTTGCACCACTTGTTGGTCGGGAGAGACCCTCCATGACGACACCTCTAAGTCGTCCGCCCTATTGGACGGAGAGGCTGGTGGGGGTGTCTCGCTTTCCATCATCTCTGGGAGAAGGTCCCCCGAGGAAGAGGATTGTTGAGGAAGACTGTGTGCTGAGCTGAAAAAACAAAAAAATAATATTCCAGGCATTATAAGAAAGGAATGGGACACGTTTAAAACAACCTTGATTCACTTACGATTTGTCCTGAGGCTTGTCCTCGTCATGAGACTGCGTTTCAACGTCCTCCAAGCCCGAGCTAGCCACCTGAGGCATCTTGCCTCGCTTAGGTGTCTGCTTCTCCCGATCTTCGGAGGCGGCCCTTCTCTTCCTAGGAGGAAAGGAGACAGTGCCCCCTTCACTTTTGTGTTTGGACGAGGGGACTTTGATTCCTCCGGACACAATGTTCGATGCACCCTTGGAATAGGGGCCATCTTTGGTCCTCTCACTCTCCTCCTCGCCCTCCTTCACAAGCATCTGGTATGGTGCCAGGGCCAGCATCCTTATTAGAACAGGATTCACTAGGCCCTCAGGCAGAGGGGTCGAACACATAATTAGTTTCGGATTCTTTGTCCAGCCCTGGAAGAAGATAGCTTGCTCAGTGCCATATTATGGTATGCATAATTACAAAGTGTTTGGGATCCAAGTGCTTACCGGGGTATCTAGACGGTTGCAGTTAAGGCCAGCATCTTCGGTGGTGTCCGTCCAATGTTTCCGCTTCCCGAAAAATAACTTCCACATCCCTTTGTGTGTGGTGCCGAAGAATTGTTGGAGGGTTTGTGGTACTTCTGGATTAAACTCCCACATGCAGCGAGACCTATGCTGGCAAGGAAGGATTCGGCGAACTAACATCACTTGGATCACGTTGACAAGATCGATGTCTCTCTCAAGGAGGGTTTGGATGCAGCTTTGTAAAGTTTGCACTTAGTCAACTGATCCCCAGTCCAGCCCCTTGTTGACCCATGATGCAAGCTGTAATGGTGGGCCAGGACAAAATGTGGGTGCAGCTACCCACTTGGTGTTGCGGGGCTCCGTAATGTAAAACCACTCCCGCTGCCATTGATTGGAAGTTTTGGTAAAAGAACCTTTTAGCCAAGGAGTGCTGGTGAGTTGGCTGATCGTAGCACCGCCACACGCCGCCTGTTCCCCGTCGACTACCTTCGGCTTCACACTGAAGGTCTTGAGCCATAAGCCGAAGTGTGGGGGGATTCGGAGGAAGGCCTCGCATGTAATGATAAACGCCGAGATGTGCAGAATAGAGTCCGGGGCTAGGTCATGAAAATCTAGTCGGTAATAAAACATTAGCCCCTGGACAAAGGGGTGAAGAGCAAACCCTAGCCCCCGGAGGAAGTGGGTGATGAATACGACCCTCTTGCCAGATCTGGGGGTCGGAATAACCTGTCCTTGAGCAGGAAGCCTGTGGTGGACCTCCGCGGTCAAATATCGGGCTGCCCGAAGCTTTGCGATATCCTCCTCTGCAACGAAGGAAGCCACCCATCGGCCTTGGGAGCTGGGTCCGGACATGATGGGAGGCTTGAAACAATGAAGTCGAACCTTGGGTGCTAGAACTCGAGGTCGGGAAGACTGAGGAGAGGTTTGGCATAAAAGAGGGCCCTTGGTTACTTTATAAAGGCAGCGGGTGTTGGACGCCTCCTCCTAAGCCTAAGAGCATGCCTATTCCTAAGGAATCTTTCCCGCAGGACGGTTGGGTTACCCATGCTCATATTAATGAAAATCCCACAATTAGGGGACATGATCTCTGCTTCGACAAGACGTGTCAATGACAACCACACCCGAAACGTGGAACAGCAGGATGGGAAATGGTTTGAAATAATGACCGAGAAGCGTGACGTCACATTACTAGAAGTTATCAGCAGATTGGATTCGTAGAATACTATACTCTCTATGGTTGTGTGTTACAGATCCGAACACGATCAATTCGTCCGAAGACTATTTTGGAGTTCGGAAGGAGGAACCCGCCTTGCAATGCCGAAGACAGCACTACGCGTCAGATACCATGTCATTGAAGCCAGGTTCAGGGGCTACTGAGGGAGTCCTGGGCTAAGGGGTCCTCGGGCGTCCGGCCTGTTAGCCATGGCCCGGACTGATGGGCTGTGAAGATACGAAGACTGAAGACTGCACCCGTGTTCGGATGGGACTCTCCTTGGCGTGGAAGGCAAGCTTGGCCACTAGATATGTAGATTCCCTTCTTTATAACTGACCTTGTGTAACCCTAGATCCTCCCAGTGTCTATATAAACCGCAGGACTTAGTCCGGATAGGAGACTCATGATCATAGCCATACAAGCTAGACCTCTAGGGTTTAGCCACTACCATCTCGAGGTAGATCAACTCTTGTAATACTCATATTCATCAATATTAATCAAGCAGGACGTAGGGTATTACCTCCATAGAGAGGGCCCGAACCTGGGTAAACATCGTGTCCCTTGTCTAATGTTACCATCGACCTTAGACGCACAGTTCGGGACCGCCTACCCAAGATCCACTGGTTTTGACACCGACACAGACCACTACCTTGTTGAAGAGGACCGGTGTCATCGTCGAGAAACTTATGGACAAGAATAACAAGCTGCGCATCGAGCGCAGAAGGCTGGTGGAGGAATTCGAGGATGCTGTCAAGCAGCATCTTGAGGACAAGAAAGTGCTCGTCACTGCTCGCCATGGAGACTAGTTCATGCGGCCTGCAGCAACGCATCAAGAAAGTAGAATCAGCGAGCCAGATCGTTGTCTTCCTTCTTCTTTTGCCCTTGTGTATTTTGGGCGTTGCCGCATGTGGCTTTTTTTATTATGTTTCTAAATATGTAAGATAATTATTATCCACTGTCATCGTCCTTATATCCATCATGCTTGCTATAAGTCGCAGTCGATGCTATATAGGTCCATCGGATCTTACATCAAGATCCGTGCAAAACTTTCTTTTCAGATTATCATTTTTCTCTCTTAAATCTCAGTCCAGTGAGACATATAGCCACGCCGTAGAACAGGTGCTCGGGCGCCATTAATGGAGGCGTTGGGAGGGAGGTGCGCAGCGGGCAGCAGTCAAAGGGCTCTCCTCCCGATGAGCACGTGCAGGGGTCTGATCGCACGCCTCCCGTACTCAAATAGCTACCCCGCACGTCACCTCCTAGCCAATAAAAAAAGGGGACGCGTGGTTGCATGTAATTGGTAAGTCGAACGCCCACGGTTTCAATAATACTTGTGTTTTTGATTTGTAACATGACAACACTTGTTCCAAAATGACTTTCTTGATTGTTAATGTGTGGGCCTTCACAAATCGGACAGAAAAATTACCACAACATGTTGGTGCCATGTCATGAGACCATGCCAATTTCATGATTTCCAGGCGTGTTTTGGAATTACAGGAATTTAAAAACCAAGTTTCTCAATCTTTCCGGCCGAGCCACGACGCCCAGATGTTTAAATTTCACTCCCATCTCTTGCATGGGACCTAGAAATTCACCCAAGGACACACATGTGATTTTTCAAACAACTTTGGTGCACTGGAGCATGTGCTTGTAGTTCAAATTTGAATTATGCACATTAAATGCCCAAAAACTCAATTAATGTATAAAAAGGTCAAACGAACCTAGAATAATTCCAAAATTTAGCATGGTACTTCTATTTGGTCTAATCTGGCTGTGTAAAAAAATAAGGCGGGAGAAGACAGTGTATGTATGTCGTTTCGCACACGGAGGTGACACATTCCCTCTCGGAACCACGAGCCTTCTTGAGGGAAAGCTCTAGTTTGCAAGAAGTTTACACCCAAGCTTGTCCCAATTTGGCCAAAAATATTGCCGCGGCATGTTTGTGCCATGTCATGACACCATGCCAAGTTTCATGATTTTCAGCGTGTTTTGGAATTACAAGAATTAAAAAACCAAGTTTCTCAATCTTTCCAGCCGAGCCACGACGCCCAGATGTTTGAATTTCACTCCCATCTCTTGCATGGGACCTAGAAATTCACCCAAGGACACACATGTGATTTTTCAAACAACTTTGGTGCACTGGAGCATGTGCTTATAGTTCAAATTTGAATTATGCACATTAAATGTCCAAAAACTCAATTAATGTATAAAAAGGGCGAAACAAGCCCGGAATAATTCCAAAGTTTAGCACGGTACTTCTATTTGGTCTAATCTATCTATGTAAACAAAATAAGGTAGGAGAAGGCAGTGTACGTATGTCGTTTCACACACGGAGGTGACACGTTCCCTCTCGGAACGACGAGCCTTCTTGTGGGAAGCTCCGGTTTGCAAGAAGCTTACACCAAAGCTTGTCCCAATTCGGCCAAAAATATTACCACAGCATGTTGGTGCCATGTCATGACACCGTGCCAAGTTTCATGATTTTCAGGCGTGTTTTGGAATTACAGGAATTAAAAAACCAAGTTTCTCAATCTTTCCGGTCAAGCCACGACGCCCAGATGTTTGAATTTCACTCCCATCTCTTGCATGGGACCTAGAAATTCACCCAAGGACACACGTGTGATTTTTCAAACAACTTTGGTGCACTGGAGCATGTGCTTGTAGTTCAAATTTGAATTATGCACATTAAATGCCCAGAAAATCAATTAATGTATAAAACAGGCGAAACGAGCCCAGAATAATTCCAAATTTTAGCACGGTACTTATATTTGGTATAATCTGGCTGTGTGAAAAAAATTAAGGCGGGAGAAGGCAGTGTATGTATGTCGTTTCGCACACGGAGGTGACACGTTCCCTCTCGGAACCATGAGCCTTCTTGAGGGAAGTTCCGGTTTGCAATAAGCTTACACCAAAGCTTGTCCCAATTCGGCCAAAAACATACCGTAGCATGTTCATGCCATGTCATGAGACCATGCCAAGTTTCATGATTTTTAGGCGTGTTTTGGAATTACAGGAATTAAAAAACCAAGTTTCTCTATCTTTCCGGCCGAGCCACAACGCCTAGATGTTTGAATTTCACTCTAATCTCTTGCATGGGACCTAGAAATTCACCCAAGGACACACATGTGATTTTTCAAACAACTTTGGTGCACTGGAGCCTATGCTTGTAGTTCAAATTTGAATTATGCACATTAAATTCCCAAAAATATCAATTAATGTATAAAAAAGGCGAAACGAGCCTAGAATAATTCCAAAATTTAGCACGATACTTCTATTTGGTCTAATCTGGATGTGCAAAAAAAATTAAGGTGGGAGAAGGCAGTGTACGTATGTCGTTTCGCACACAGAGGTGACATGTTCCCTCTCGGAACCACGAGCCTTCTTGAGGGAAGCTCCGTTTTGCAAGAAGCTTACACCAAAGCTTGTCCCAATTTGGCCAAAAAATTACTGCAGCATGTTCGTGCCATGTCATGAGACCATGCCAAGTTTCTTGATTTTCAGGCGTGTTTTGGAATTACAGGAATTAAGAAACCAAGTTTCTCAATCTTTCCGGCCGAGCCACGACACCCAGATGTTTGAATTTCACTCTCATCTCTTGCATGGGACCTAGAAATTCACCCAAGGACACACATGTGATTTTTCAAACAACTATGGTGCACTGGAGCATGTGCTTGTAGTTCAAATTTGAATTATGCACATTAAATGCCCAGAAACTCAATTAATGTATAAAAAAGGCCAAACGAACATGGAATAATTCCAAAATTTAGTACGATACTTCTATTTGGTCTAATCTGCCTGTATAAAAAAATTAAGGGGGAGAAGGCAGCATACGTATGTCGTTTCGCACACGGAGGTGACACGTTCCCTCTAGGAACCAGGAGCCTTCTTGAGGGAAGCTCCAGTTTGCAAGAAGCTTACACCAAAGCTTGTCCCAATTCGGCCAAAAAAATTGCCGCAGCATGTTGGTGCCATATCATGACACCATGCCAAGTTTCATGATTTCCAGTCGTGTTTTGGATTTATAGGAATTAAAAAACCAAGTTTCTCAATCATTCCGGCTGAGCCATGACACCCAGATGTTTGAATTTTATTCCCACTTCTTGCATGGGACCTATAAATTCTCCCAAAGACACACATGTCATTTTTCAGCAAACTTTGGTGCATTGGAGCATGTGCTTGTAGTTCAAATTTGAATTATGCACATTAAATGCCCAGAAACTCAATTAATGCATAAAAATGCCAAACAAACCCGGAATAATACCAAATTTAAACACGACACTCATGTACTAGTTGCATGTTCACTGTACGTAAATGTTCTAGCAATTCAAACACTGTCCTTTCCCTCCGTAACACCATTTTGTCTTTCAAAACATAATGAAAAAATCAGGTATACCACAAACAGTTTACTAGAAAGAATCGTGTGGGATGCGATATAAAATATCTTGGCACACCGTCTTGTCTGGCTTACACAGGAAGCTTCGTCGTCTACAGTCCATCGCCCTCGCTTGAACCACACTTGCACGCCAGTTTCTCGCGGCACCGTGTGAATTTTTTTTGCCACCGCGGAAATATCTATCTCCCCGCCCCTCCCTCCTACCAAAAGCCACATTTCCACTATTCCTCCTTGCTTTCCAAATTCAAACCTTCACTGCTGTTTACTGGCAGCTCAGCCTCCTTGCCGGCGACCCTTCTTCTTGCAGCACCACCTCCTCGCCGGCTACCCTTCTTCTTGCAGCGCCGCCTCCTCGCCGGCGACCCTTGTTCTTGCAGTGCCGCCTCCTCGCCGGCGACCCTTCTTCTTGCTGCGCGGCCTCCTCACCGCCAACCCTTCTTCTTGCTGCGCGGCCTCGTCGATATGGTCAGGTAATCCACACCCCACCCACACCATCCTCCTCCTTTCCCGTCCCACATGCCCCGACTGACGGAGCGACACCTTCCATCGAAATCACTACCCCCTCCTCCAATTAAGCGCCGCCCACAGCCATTTTACACACAGTATAACGTGGAGCTGAGTAGCATGCGGCCGCACACAGGAACGAGGCCGCTATGGATGACATGCGTGTCGACCGCCAAATCTTGGAGGAGCACCTCGTCTTCGAGGCCACCGTCGACACCACCGCGTGGTTGTCTACTTTAAAATACAGTTCGTGATGTTTTCTTGAGGCCACTGTCGGTGTAAAAACCGGCGGATCTCGGGTAGGGGGTCCCGAACTGTGCGTCTAGGATCGATGGTAATAGGAGACGGGGGACACAATGTTTACCCAGGTTCGGGCCCTCTCTATGGAGGTAAAACCCTACGTCCTGCTTGATTGATATTGATGAATATGAGTGTTACAAGAGTGGATCTACCACGAGATCGTAATGGCTAAACCCTAGAAATCTAGCCTATATGGGTATGGTAATGAGTATATGAGATGTCCTTTCCGGACTACCCCCTTCGGTTTATATAGACACCGAAGGGATCTACGGTTTACATGGAGTCGGTTAAATAAGGAGGAATCTTCGGTCGCCAAGCTTGCCTTCCACGCCAAGTAGAGTCCAATCCGGACACGGTGCAGTCTTCGGTCTTCATGTCTTCACACCCCATCAGTCCGGCCCGTAGATAACAGGCCGGACCCCCGAGGAACCCTTAGTCCAGGACTCCCTCAGTAGCCCCTGAACCTGGCTTCAATGACGAGGAGTCCGGCTTGCAGATTTGTCTTCGGCATTGCAAGGCGGGTTTCCCTTTCTCTGAACCCCAAGATACTATTCAGATGCGGCGATAGTATCCGGACCTGCCATATACCACACACAACCGCAGAGAATATATATATATTTTCACACGAGTTCCGTCCGCTGACAGCTCTTCACAACACGACATTACGTCTGTTCAGCCACAACCTAGAACCGCTCTTTGTCTGCCGCTCCACGTTTTGAGACATGGCTGCTATTGGCACGTCCTCTCAAAGCAGAGATCGTGTCCCTTATCATGGGATTCTCATCAATGCGAGCATGGGTAACCCAATCGTGCCGTTTATACAGCCCTTGGGAATAGGCGAGTTTTTAGGATGAGTGGGGAGGCGCTTGATATTCGCGGCCTTTATAAAGGGATAAGGACACTCTCCCTTTACCCTCACCCTTCTTCATCTTCAGTCCTTTTGTTATCGAGCTCTAGCGCCCAAGTTTTAGCTTTCCCTCGTTCGAGAAAGCACTCCAGTCATGTCCAGATCTGGAGCTGGAGGCAAGTGGATGGCCTCCTCCATTGAGGAGAAGGACATCACGGAGCTCCAGGAGGCCGGCTACTTAGCCAAGGAGATTGCTCACCGACTCCCTATAAAAGGGCAAATTGTCCTAGCCCCGAGCCCCATGAGAAGGTCGTGTTTCTCACACACTTCGTCCGCGGGTTGGGATTCCTGATACGTCCATTTTGCATCATGCTTTTATATCGATATTTATTGCATTATGGGCTGTTATTTCACATTATGTCACAATACTTATGGCTATTCTCTCTTATTTTATAAGGTTTACATAAGGAGGGAGAATGCCGGCAGCTGGAATTCTGGGCTAGAAAAGGAGAAAATATTAGAGACCTATTCTGCACAACACGAAAAGTCTTGAAACTCCACGGAATACCTTATAATAAATAATGAAAAATCCTCGCCAAAGATGAAGACCAGGGGACCCACACCCTGTCCACGAGGGTGGGGGCGCCCCCCCCCTAGGGTGCGCCCCCTACCTCGTGGGCCCCGTGGTGGCTCTCCGATGACCATCTTCTACTATATGAAGTCTTTCGTCCAAAAAACCAGAAGCAACCTTTCGGGACGAAACTCCGCCACCACGAGGCGGAACCATGGCAGAACCAATCTAGGGCTCCGGCAGAGCTATTCTGCCGGGGAAACTTCTCTCCCAGAGGGGGAAATCATCGCCATCGTCATCACCAACGCTCCTCTCATCGGGAGAGGTCAATCTCCATCAACATCTTCATCAGCACCATCTCATCTCAAAACCCTAGTTCATCTCTTGTATCCAATTCTTGTCTCCAAGTCCGGGATTGGTGCTAGTAGGTTGCTAGTAGTGTTAATTACTCCTTGTAGTTGATGCTAGTTGGTTTAATTGGTGGAAGATCATATGTTCAGATCCTTTATGCATATTATTACCCCTCTGATTATGAACATGAATATGCTTTGTGAGTAGTTACGTTTGTTCCTGGGGACAAGGGAGAAGTCTTGCTATTAGTAGTCATGTGAATTTGATATTTGTTCGATATTTTGATGAGATGTATGTTGTCTAGCCTCTAGTGGTGTTATGTGAACGTCGACTACATAACACTTCACCATTATTTGGGCCTAGAGGAAGACATTGGGAAGTAATAAGTAGATGATGGGCTGCTAGAGTGACAGAAGCTTAAACCCTAGTTTATGCGTTGCTTCGTAAGGGGCTGATTTGGATCCATATGTTTCATGCTATGGTTAGGTTTACCTTAATACTTTTGTTGTAGTTGCGGATGCTTGCAATAGAGGTTAATCATAAGTGGGATGCTTGTTCAAGTAAGAACATCACCCAAGCACCGGTCCACCCATATGTCAAATTATCAAAGTACCAAACGTGAATCATATGAACGTGATGAAAACTAGCTTGACGATATTCCCATGTGTCCTCGGGAGCGCTTTTCCTTATATAAGAGTTGGTCCAGGCTTGTCCTTTGCTACAAAAAGGATTAGGCCACCTTGCTGCACTTTATTTACTTTTGTTACTTGTTGCTCGTTACAAATTATCTTATCACAAAACTATCTGTTACCACTTATTTCAGTACTTGCAGAGAATACCTTGCTGAAAACCGCTTATCATTTCCTTCTGCTCCTCGTTGGGTTCGACACTCTTACTTATCGAAAGGACTATGATAGATCCCCTATACTTGTGGGTCATCAAGACTCTTTTCTGGCGCTGTTGCCGGGGAGTGAAGCGCCTTTGGTAGGTGGAATTTGGTAAGGAAAAATTTATATAGTGTGCTGAAATTTACTGTCACTTGTTACTATGGAAAGTAATCCTCTGAGGGGCTTGTTCGTGGTATCTTCACCACGACCAGTAGAGCAAAGAGTTGCTCCTCAACCTACTGAACCTATTGAAAATGAAATTCCTTATGAGTATCCTTCGGGTATGATAGAAAAACTGCTAGCAAATCCTTTTACAGGAGATGGAACAAAGCATCCTGATGAACACCTAATATATGTGGAAGAAGTTTGCGGATTATTTAAGCTTGCAGGTATACCCGATGATGTTGCTAAGAAGAAGGTCTTCCCTTTATCTTTGAAGGGAGACGCATTGACATGGTATAGGCTGATACGAGATCATGGAACTATAGAAGATTGAAATTGGAATTTCATCAAAAGTATTACCCTATACATCTTGTTCATCGTGACCGCAATTATATATATAATTTTTGGCCTCGCGAAGGAGAAAGCATCGCTCAAGCTTGGGGGAGGCTTAAATCAATGTTATATTCATGCCCCAATCATGAGCTCCCAAGAGAAAAAATTCTTCAAAAAATTTATGCTCGGCTTTCTGAAAATAATCGCACCATGCTCGATACTTCTTGTGCTGGCTCTTTTATGATGAAGACTATTGGATTTAGATGGGATTTATTGGATAGAATTAAAAGCAACTCTGAAGATTGGGATCTCGACGAAGGTAAGGAGTCAGGTATGAGACCTAAGTTTGATTGTGTTAAATCTTTTATGGATACCGATATTTTCCGTAAGTTTAGCACTAAATATGGACTTGATTCTGAGATAGTAGCTTCTTTCTATGAATCTTTTGCTACTTATGTTGATCTCCCTAAGGAGAAGTGGTTTAAATATCATCCTCCCATAGAAGTAAAAGTAGCTGCACCTATTAAAGTTGAATAAAAGACTGTCACTTATAATGATCCTATTGTTCCTACTTGTTATGTTGAGAAACCACCTTTCTCTGTTAGGATAAAGTATCATGCTAAAGCTTCAACTATGGTTCGTAAAAGCAATATTAAAACATATACACCTCCTGAGCAAGTTAAAGTTGAACCTAATATTGCTATTGTTAAAGATCTCTTATCTGATAATATAGATGGGCATGTTATTTACTTCTGTAATGAAACTGCTAGAATTGCTAAACCCCGTGATACAGATAAACCTAGACATGTGGTAGGCATGCCTGTTATTTCTGTTAAAATAGGAGATCATTGTTATCATGGCTTATGTGATATGGGTGCTAGTGCTAGTGCAATACCTATTGACTTATACAAAGAAATTATGCATGACATTGCACCTGTTGAGTTAGAAGAAATTAATGTCACTATTAAACTTGCTAATAGAGATACTATTTCACCAATGGGAATTGTTAGAGATGTTGAAGTCTTGTGTGGGAAAACTAAATATCCTGCTGATTTTCTTGTTCTTGGTTCCCCACAAGATAGCTTTTGTCCCATTATATTTGGTAGACCCTTCTTGAATACTGTTAATGCTACCATAGATTGCACAAGGGATGTTGTTACTGTCGGCTTAGATGATATGACTCATGAGTTTAATTTCTCTAAATTTAGTAAACAACACCGTGAAGAAGAATTGCCTAGTAAGGGTGAAATTATTGGTCTTGCTTCTATTGTCATACCTCCTAGTGATCCTTTAGAACAATATTTGCTAGACCATGAGAATGATATGTTTATGAATGAAAGAAGGGAAATAGATGAAGTATTATTTAAACAGGAAACTATTCTGAAACACAATTTGCCTGTTGAAATCCTAGGGGATCCCCCTCCACCTAAGGGTGATCCCGTGTTTGAGCTTAAACCGTTGCCTGATAATCTTAAATATGCGTATCTTGATGAAAAGAAGATATATCCTGTTATTATTAGTGCTAAACTTTTAGAGCATGAAGAAGAAAGATTATTGAAAACTCTGAAGAAGCACCGTGCTGCTATTGGATATACTCTTGATGATCTTAAGGGCTTTAGTCCCACTCAATGTCAACATAAAATAAATTTGGAAGCAGATGCCAAACCAGTTTGTGATCCTCAACGACGTCTGAATCCTAAAATGAAAGAAGTGGTAAGAAAAGAAATACTAAAGCTTCTGGAGGCACGTATAATTTATCCCGTTGCTAATAGTCAGTGGGTAAGTCCTGTTCATTGTGTCCCTAAGAAGGGAGGTATTACTGTTGTTCCTAATGATAAAGATGAATTGATTCCACAAAGAATTATTACAGGTTATAGGATGGTAATTGATTTCCGCAAATTAAATAAGGCTACTAAGAAAGATCATTACCCCTTACCTTTTATCGATCAAATGCTAGAAAGATTATGCAAACATACACACTACTGCTTTCTAGATGGTTATTCTGGTTTCTCTCAAATACCTGTGTCGGCTAAAGATCAATCAAAGACTACTTTTACATGCCCTTTTGGTACTTTTGCTTATAGACGTATGCCTTTTGGTTTATGTAATGCACCTGCTACCTTTCAAAGATGCATGATGGCTATATTCTCTGACTTTTGTGAAAAGATTTGTGAGGTTTTCATGGATGACTTTTCCGTCTATGGATCATCTTTTGATGATTGCTTGAGCAATCTTGACCAAGTTTTGCAGAGATGTGAAGAAACTAATCTTGTCTTGAATTGGGAAAAGTGCCACTTTATGGTTAACGAAGGTATTGTCTTGGGGCATAAAGTTTCTGAAAGAAGTATTGAAGTTGATAAAGCCAAGGTTGATGCTATTGAAAAGATGTCGTGTCCCAAGGACATCAAAGGTATAAGAAGTTTCCTTGGTCAGCCGAATTTTATAGGAGGTTCATTAAGGACTTCTCAAAAATTTCTCGGCCTTTGACTAATTTATTACAAAAAGATATACCATTTGTCTTTGATGATGATTGTGTAGAAGCATTTGAAATACTTAAGAAAGCATTAGTCTCTGCACCTATTGTTCAGCCACCTGATTGGAATTTACCCTTTGAAATTATGTGTGATGCTAGCGATTATGTTGTAGGTGCTGTTCTAGGGCAAAGAGTTGATAAGAAATTAAATGATATACATTATGCTAGTAAGACTCTAGACAATGCTCAAAGAAATTATGCTACTACTGAAAAAGAACTTTTAGCAGTTGTATTTGCTTGTGATAAGTTCAGACCTTATATTGTTGATTCTAAAGTAACTATCCACATTGATCATGCTTCTATTAAATATCTTATGGAGAAGAAAGATGCTAAACCTAGACTTATTAGATGGGTTCTCTTGCTACAAGAATTTGATTTGCATATTGTTGATAGAAGAGGAGCTGAGAACCCCGTTGCAGACAACTTATCTAGGTTAGAGAATGTTCTTGATGACCCACTACCTATTGATGATAGCTTTCCTGATGAACAATTAAATGTCATAAGTACTTCTTGTAGTACTCCTTGGTATGCTGATTATGCTAATTACATTGTTGCCAAATTCATACCACCTAGCTTCACATACCAACAAAAGAAAAAGTTCTTCTATGATTTGAGACATTACTTTCGGGATGACCCACATCTTTATAAAGAAGGAGTAGATGGTGTTATTAGACGTTGTGTACCTGGGCATGAACAGGAACAGATCCTACGCAAGTGCCACTGCAAAACTTATGGAGGACACCACGCGGGAGATAGAACTGCACATAAGGTATTGCAATCCGGTTTTTATTGGCCTACTCTCTTCAAGGATGCCCGTAAGTTTGTCCTATCTTGTGATGAATGTCAAAGAATTGGTAATATTAGTAGACATCAAGAAATGCCTATGAATTATTCACTTGTTATTGAACTGTTTGATGTTTGGGGCTTTGATTATATGGGACCTTTTCCTACCTCTAATGGATATACACATATTTTAGTTGCTGTTGATTATGTTACTAAGTGGGTAGAAGCTATTCCAACTAGTAGTGCTGATCATAACACTTCTATTAAAATGCTTAAAGAAGTTATTTTTCCGTGGTTTGGAGTCCCTAGATATTTAATGACTAATTGTGGTTCACATTTTATTCATGGTGCTTTCCGTAAAATGCTTTCTAAATATGACGTCAATCATAGAATTGCATCTCTGTATCACCCACAGTCTAGTGGTCAAGTAGAATTGAGTAATAGAGAACTCAAATTAATTTTGCAAAAGACTGTCAATAGGTCTAGAAAGAATTGGTCCAAGAAACTTGATGATGCATTATGGGCCTATAGAACTGCATATAAAAATCATATCGGTAGTCTCCGTATAAAATGGTATATGGAAAAGCATGTCACTTACCTCTTGAACTAGAACATAAGGCATATTGGGCTATTAAAGAGCTCAACTATGATTTCAAACTTGCCGGTGAAAAGAGGTTATTTGATATTAGCTCACTTGATGAATGGAGAACCCAAGCTTATGAAAATGCCAAGTTGTTTAAAGAAAAGGTTAAAAGATGGCATGACAAAAGGATACAAAAGCGTGAGTTTAATGTAGGTGATTATGTATTGCTATACAACTCTCATTCAAGATTTTTTGCAGGAAAACTTCTCTCTAAATGGGAAGGCCCCTATGTTATCGAGGAGGTCTATCGTTCCAATGCCATAAAAATCAACAACTTTGAAGGCACAAATCCGAAGGTGGTAAGCGGTCAAAGAATCAAACATCATATCTCAGGTAATCCCATAAATGTTGAAACCAATATTATTGAAACCGTGACCCCGGAGGAATACATAAGGGACACTTTCCAGAACGTTTCAGACTCCGAAAAGGAATAGGTATGTGGTACGGTAAGTAAACCGATTCTAAAACAGTTTTTAAGGCAATATTTCTCTGTTTTGGAATATTTAGAAAAATAGAAAATTAAGTAGCAGTCCGGGAAGGACACGAGGGCCCCACGAGGGTGGAGGGCGCGCCCTACCCCCTGGGCACGCCCCTACCTCGTGAGAACCTCGTGTGCCTTCCGGACTCCGTTTTCCTGCACGATACGTATTTTGGTCGATAAAAATTCACTATATATTCTCCCGAAGGATTTGACTCCCGTATCACGCAAATATCGTATGTTCTTGTTTTGGGTTGTTCTCTGTCAGGGTTGTCAAGGCCAGGCATCATGTCGTCCCCCTCCTCCAAGAACGGTGACAAAGATGCCTGGCTAATGAAGATAGAGCTGAAGAGGGAAGAACCGATGGACAACAACAAGGATGAAGGGATCAAGAAGGCCACGGAGAACCAAGCTCCGGCAACAGAAGACATCCTTCAACTTGATCACAACCTTCTTACCCCAACTAAGATCGAAGCTTTCCAGATGATTTAGTTAACTCGTATTCAAAACAAGTATCTCACAAGTGAAAATATTTTGTTGAAGGAGCATATCTTTGCACTCAAGGGCATTATTCGCAAGCTAGAGGACCTCTTACGCTTGATGTGCGACTATCCATCACCTCCATCTTCACCAACCAAGGAGATATAATCACATGGGTATGGGCACTCCCCCTGGCAACAGCCAAGCTTGGGGGAGGTGCCCCGGTATCGTATCACAATCACAACTCCTATCTTTACCGTTTTCCTTAGTTCGATCCTATTAGTAGTATTTTGATCTAGTAGAATAAAGTTTATGGCATGATCTAGTTTTGAGTTTTGCCTTATGATCTCTCTATGTAATCGAGTTCGTGAGCTATATAATAAAGATTAGTGTTGAGTCAAGGGCTTGATTTTCTTGCTATGATCTTGGGTAAATAAAAGAAAAGAGAAAAAGAATAAGAAGAAACAAGAGATCATATTGATCTTATTGATAGTAATGACTTCACATAGAAAGAGTGTGACGATTAAAAGTTGTTGGGAGTTGGTAGACATAGCTTTGGTCATCGTTGCAATTAATAGGAAGTAATAAGGAAAGAGAGGTTTCACATATAAATATACTATTATTGACATCTTTTATGATTGGGAGCACTCATCAAAATATGACATGCTAAAGATTGATGTTGGACAAGGAAGACAACATAATGGGTTATGTTTTCTTATATCTGAGATAAAGTATGTTGTCATGGATCATCCAACATGTTGAACTTGCCTTTCCCCCTCATGCTAGCCAAATTCTCAGCACCAAGTAGAGATACTACTTGTGCTTCCAAATACCCTTAAACCAGTTTTGCCATGAGAGTCCACCATATCTACCTATGGATTAAGTAAGATCCTTCAAGTAAGTTGTCATCGGTGCAAAGCAATAAAAATTTCTATAAATATGTATGATTAGTGTGGGAGAAATAAGCTTTATACGATCTTGTGATGTGGAAGTAATAAAAGCGATGGACTGCATAATAAAGGTTCATATCACAAGGGGCAATATAAAGTGACGTTCTTTCGCATTAAGATTTTGTGCATCCAACCATAAAAGCTCATGGCAACCTCTACTTCCCTCTGTGAAGGGCCTATCTTTTATTATTATCTTCTACCTTATGCAAATGTCATGGTGATCTTCACCTCTCCCTTTTTCATTTTATCCTTTGGCAAGCCCAGCATGTTGGAAAGAACCTGATATATATATATCTAATTGGATGTAGGGGGGCATGAGTTATTATTGTTGACATTACCCTCGAGGTAAAAGGTTGTGCGGAGAAACTATAAGCCCCTATCTTTCTTTGTGTCCGATTAAAACTCTGTAACCACCAGTATTGCATGAGTGTTAGCAATTATGAAGGACTAGATGATAGTTGAGTATGTGGACTGGCTTTTTAGCTCTGACATAGACTCTTTCCGATGTTATGATAAATTGCAATTGCTTCAATGAATGAGGTAATAGTTTGTTGGTTCTCAATAAGGTTTCTGATTCATACTTTTGCATTGTGAATAGATCATCACTTGAACATAAGTAATCATATGACGATATCTATATATGTTGTTGTTATGAGAATAATCATGATGCCTTCATGTCCATATTTTATTTTTATCGACACCTCTACCTCTAAACATGGGGACATATTTATTGTTATCGGTTTTCGCTTGAGGACAAGCAAGGTCTAAGCTTGGGGGAGTTGATATGTCCATTTTGCATAATGCTTTTATATCGATATTTATTGCATTATGGGCTGTTATTTCACATTATGTCATAAGGTTTACATAAGGAGGGAGAATGCCGGTAGCTGGAATTCTGGGCTGGAAAAGGAGCAAATATTAGAGACCTATTCTGCACAACTCCAAAAGTCCTGAAACTCCACGGAATACCTTATAATAAATAATGAAAAATCCTTGCCAAAGATGAAGACCAGGAGGCCCACACCCTGTCCACGAGGGTGGGGGCGCCCCCCTAGGGCGCGCCCCTACCTCGTGGGCCCCCTGGTGGCTCTCCGATGACCATCTTCTGCTATATGAAGTCTGTCATCCAAAAATAGCAGAAGCAACCTTTCGGGACAAAACTCCGCCGCCACGAGGCGGAACCAATCTAGGGCTCCGGCAGAGCTGTTCTGCCGGGGAAACTTCTCTCCCGGAGGGGGAAATCATCGCCATCGTCATCACCAACGCTCCTCTCATCCGGAGAGGGCAATCTCCATCAACATCTTCATCAGCACCATCTCATCTCAAAACCCTAGTTCATCTCTTGTATCCAATTCTTGTCTCTAAGTCCGGGATTGGTGCTAGTAGGTTGCTAGTAGTGTTAATTACTCCTTGTAGTTGATGCTAGTTGGTTTAATTGGTGGAAGATCATATGTTCAGATCCTTTATGCATATTATTACCCCTCTGATTATGAACATGAATATGCTTTGTGAGTAGTTACATTTGTTCCTGAGGACAAGGGAGAAGTCTTGCTATTAGTAGTCATGTGAATTTGGTATTCGTTCGATATTTTGATGAGATGTATGTTGTCTAGCCTCTAGTGGTGTTATGTGAACGTCGACTACATAACACTTCACCATTATTTGGGCCTAGAGGAAGGCATTGGGAAGTAATAAGTAGATGATGGGTTGCTAGAGTGACAGAAGCTTAAACCCTAGTTTATGCGTTGCTTCGTAAGGGGCTGATTTGGATCCATATGTTTCATGCTATGGTTAGGTTTACCTTAATACTTTTGTTGTAGTTGCGGATGCTTGCAATAGAGGTTAATCATAAGTGGGATGCTTGTTCAAGTAAGAACAGCACCCAAGCACCGGTCCACCCACATGTCAAATTAGCAAAGTACCGAACGCGAATCATATGAACGTGATGAAAACTAGCTTGGCGATATTCCCATGTGTCCTCGGGAGCGCTTTTCCTTATATAAGAGTTTGTCCAGGCTTGTCCTTTGCTACAAAAAGGATTGGGCCACCTTGTTGCACTTTATTTACTTTTGTTACTTGTTGCTTGTTACAAATTATCTTATCATAAAACAATCGGTTACCACTTATTTTAGTACTTGCAGAGAATACCTTGCTGGAAACCGCTTATCATTTCCTTTTGCTCCTCGTTGGGTTCGACACTCTTACTTATCGAAAGGACTACGATAGATCCCCTATACTTGTGGGTCATCAATTCCCTCTTCATCCATTTGTCTGTGGATTGTTGTTTTACTATGGGTTGGACTTCCACGATTTGGCTTCCAACTTTATCCTCAATATCTTAGCATTTATAGTTGTGTGTGAAGCCTTTCTCCGCATCCCACCTCACTTTGGCCTATGGCTGAAGACTTTTAATGTAAAGCCCAAGGTGGTGCGCGGCCAACAGGCCAAGTGCGGAGGTGCCATGGTGGGTAAAATGCCCAATATCACCTGGCTCGAAGGCTCCTTTGTAGAGACGGTGAAGGGATGGCAATCGGGGTGGTTCTACATCACCGAGTCGCGTGATGCCAACTGGGCGGCGGCTCCCGAATTCTGATCTGGAGCCCCAATGCGGCTTACCTCCTGGCAAGAGAAGGGCCTGACCTGGGGATCTTTGGAAGAGATCACGGGGCTCCAAACTTGCCTCAGAAGGGCCTGACCCAGAAGTTCAAGCTCGTGGATGTGATCCAGGTCATGCTTGTACGCCGGATCCTTCCCTGTCAGCGTCGGACCTGTTATTTGTGGGAGTTTGATTCGGCCAAGCACCAGACACTGCTACGGCTCTTTGGCACGACGCACGAAGATATCTGGAGGGTGCTCTTCAAGGGCAGCGAGACACCGCCACCCTTGACCAAAGTTCGCGGGCTCAACTTTAAGAGCCATGCTAATTCGGTAAGCCATCAAGGCATAATCTTTAAGGACACACTTCGAGGAAGGATACTAAGCCTTCTTACCAATTTGTTTTTCAGGCCTAGGTCGACCTAGCGAGACGGATTAATAGTCCGGCACCGCTGCCCGAAGGCGAGGGAACCCCGCTCCTTACAGAGATGCTATTTCCGGCGCCTTACGACGTGCCGGAGAAGAAGGTCAAAACCACGGCCAAGGGGACCAGAGGTGAGCTTCACCGAAGGAACACCTTGGTCGTATCATCTGACGATGAGACAGACCCCTCAGCCACCGGCGATGGCGACGAGGAGGGAGGTGACTCCCCTCCTGCGGGAGGGAGGAAGAAAAGGGAGGCCTCCGCAAGTTTGGAGGCGGAGGTTCCCAAGAGGGGGAGAGGCTCCCACGCGAATAACTCCATGTGGGATATTGATAGCAGCCCAGAGCGACCTTGTTGGACCAAGCCACGGGCCGCCTCGTAAGTACCAGAATCCGAAAACGTTTGGCCTTTCTTGTTGGTAGTATTGATGTGCCTTAAACTTTGTCATAGCAGTCCGGCACACGATGGCTCCCTGCGATCCTCGATAGAGGGATCGCTGGACTCAAAGGAGATGACTAGCATGTCTCCGCCGCCTGCTCATTCCGTCTCTCCCAAGGGTGACGACGAGATGGTGTCGCAAAAGACCTTCCCCGACAAGGGGGTGGTTCCGGAGATCGTCGGGGCGGCGCCCCAGGACGATTCCTCAGTCGCCGGACACATGGGGGGGGATCCCTTATGGGGACTGATTATGGGGGCCGAGTTCCCCTTGGTCCTGAGCAGGACACTACTCCGGAGACCCATGCGGCTCCAGAGTCCGGCGAACGGCATTCCCTGAAAGAAGGGAGTGTGCCAGTCCCATCGGTGACCTCTATCCAACCAGAGGCACCGGACAATCTATTGGAGGCGCTACAAGATGCCTCTATTGTGGATGAACACCGTGCCCTTATGGGCATGGTTAATAGAGATGGTTCAGTTCGTAAAAAATGGACTGACCGAAGCCTGCACTAGCCTTCTATCAGGCTTTGAGGTAAGTAATGCAGTTGTAGGAAGAATGTCACAGTATAGATAGTAGCCCCTGATGCTCTTTTTGGTGTTCGGTAGGAAAGAGCCGAACAGAGGATCGAGAGAAAATATCGCACGAGTCTAACATAAGTTGTCTTTGGTGAATAAGCAGGTATCGCTGCAGGCTGCCACTGCTCATGCTGCGGAGGTTTCCGAACTGAAGCGGAAACTGAAACGGGCCGAGGAGGAACTTGGCCTCGTGAAAAAGCAGCTGGAGGATAGCCAAGGTATGCAGTGACCTGTGGGTATATTTTAAGAAAAAATGAATAGTCCGTCCGGACTAAAGTGTCATAATCTTTATTAGGGGCCACAACCAAGGTGGTCGCCCTCAAGAAGGCGTTAGCCGAGGCCGAGGATAAAGCGGCCAAGGAACGCGCCTCGTGCGAGAAGCACGAGGCCCGGGTTGACGAGGCACAGCAGCAGCTCCAAGGCATGATCGAGAGATTTGAGTCCTTGGAGCGCGATTGTAAGGTGCGAGAGTCCGAACTAGAGAAGGCCTGTCAGAGTGATGCACGAGCCGAAGCCCAAAACGCCCTCCAGGAGATTCAGGTGGCCAAGAACATTGCGGCGGGGGAGTCTTTCGCCATGCAAAGCAAGTATGTAAAAGAAACGTTCCTTGTACTTACCCGGATTTGGGATTTCCAGGGGCGTTTAAGGATCTGCCGCGCAGTATATCAGATGCTGCCGAGCATTATAGAGCCGAAGAGGGGATGTCTACGGAGAAGTTGTTCTGGTCCCAATATCTTGGACCAGAACATCCGGTGCCCTTCAGCGACCAGCTGAAGCAGTTGGTCGAGTTGCACAAGTCGGCAGAGCTAGCCATGAAGGACCTAATAGTCCGGTTGTGGCCTGCCGAGCCTATACCTAGCAGCTACTTCGGACTTGTTCAGCGGCTTGTAAGTGCATGTTCGTGGCTCAAAACCGTGAAGCAGTCGGTCTATATTGAAGGTGCTCATATGGCGTTTGCCTGCGTCAAGACGCATTGGGCGAAGTTAGATGCCAAGAAGCTAATGACCGAGGGGCCGCCGGAGTGCAAGGAGCATCGTCGGCCCGAGCACTATTTTGATGGTGTCCTGGAGGGGTCCCGCCTTGTGGTGGAGAAATGTTCAAAGGATATCATATTCCCATGAGAACATGTATATTACCTTGCCTTGTAATATGGAACAATGGTGTAATGTAATATAGTGCTTATGATTTAAATTTACCTCATGTGCGGCCTTTTATTAACTCTGAGGGTTGACCGGTCATCGGCTTCTACCCCCACATAGATACTACGGGGGTGTTCGGGATAAATCTAAACACTCTTTACTCAACATTCTGGTCCTTAAAGGAGGTGTTTAGCGCAACGAACAAGCCAATCAGACTATGCGGCCTTTACCGCCCTCACTTACCCATAGGAGTTTGACAAATAGGAAAGTTGGCGAAGCCCCTGGTAGTCGGAAGACCGAACTAGGGGCGCTATGCACGCCTAATCGGGGGAACCGATTCTTCGCAAGAAGCGGAAAAAATCTCCAACGATTTGGAACCTCTCGAACAGCTGACTGGCTCTCACCGCATCATGACAGTCAGTTTTTGGCTTTCTCTACTGAGGTGCTCGTCCGGAAGAACCGGGATACAATCGCAGTAGTTCTCCTTTACTACCCTAGCCGATATAGCGGAACGTAAGGTAGTAAGCACAGGAGCCGGGCAACCCAACTATTGACTAAAGACATGATTCAGAGCCGATGCATATAATGCTATAAGTTCGGGGTGCCAAACTATACTATAAAAGTGTTCGGACTTTTTATTGCCGTGGTGTTGGGTGTAATGAAGCCCCTGGCGCAGTAATACGTACCATGGTGTAAGTTTGAAGTGGGTAATTAATACCGAGGTGAGTAAACAGAAAAATGAAATAATAGGCTAACGCTACCGTGTATTCACCATCAAGGCATGCTTTGTACAAGCGATGCGATAAACATGTAGGGCTATTTAACATGCCGCAACCAAGGGCGAGCTATGTGCGGGTATGAAAAGCAAGTATGGCGATTGTTTAATAGAGACCACCTGGGGATTCCCTTGTAAGTCAGAGCTCCTTCCCTCCTTGGTGTGTTCTGCAAGTGGGTTGTCCGTATAGACTTTCAAAAGAGAAGAAAAAACCCACAGAAAAGAAAAAGTAAAAATGTGCGAATCCCAGGGTCGGTCAAGCCGTACAGTGGATCGCGAACAAGTTATGCCTCCGTTAATTCCCATGGGGTTTTGAGTGCGTAATTTATATACGCGCGATATTAGTGTCATTGCCTCCTCGGGGCTGGGACGGAGGCCAGATTGCTAATTCGGCTCCTGATGAGCCGAGCTGTCCTGCTGCAGTGTGGTCCGGACCCTCTTGATGATGTCCAGGGGCTCGGCAGCCACATTATAATGCTGCTTGAGAAGGCCGCTCTGTACTTCTGCTGCTAGGGCAGCGGTGTGCTCCTCTGTACGGAGGGAGCATTCCATGTTTCCATTTACTTTAATGATTCCACGTTGACCGGGCATTTTGAGCTTGAGATAAGCGTAATGTGGCACCACATTGAATCTAGCGAATGCGGTTCGTCCGAGCAGGGCGTGATAGCCGTTGCAAAATGGGACGATATCGAAGATTAGTTCTTCGCTTCGGAAGTTATCCGGGGAACCGAATACTACTTCCAGCGTTATCGAGCCCATACAACGGGCGTCTACGCCTGGTATGACTCCTTTAAAGGTAGTCTTTGAGGGCTTGACTCGTGAGGGGTCGATGCGCATTTTACGTACTGTATCCTGATAGAGCAGGTTGAGGCTGCTACCACCGTCCATTAGGACTCGTGTCAGGTGAAATCCGTCGATGATTGGGTCAAGGACTAGTGCGGCTGAACCGCCATGGCGGATGCTGGTTGGATGGTCTCGGCGGTCAAAGGTGATCGGGAGTGATAACCATGGATTGAATTTCGGGGCGACTAGCTCTAATGCATAGACATCCCTAAGTGTCGTTTGTGCTCCCTTTTGGGGATGTGTGTGGCATATATCATGTTCACCATTTTGACTTGAGGAGGAAATTTCTTTTGCTCCCCAGTGTTCAGCTACCGGGGCTCCTCGTCATCGTCCTCGCTCTGTGATTCTCCTTCCTTGTTTCTGTTGTTGACCTTGCTGGCTTGTTTAAAGACCCGGCAATCGCTGTTAGTATGGTTGGTCGGTTTGTCTGGGGTGCCATGTATCTGGCAAGGACGATCGAGTATGCGGTCCAAGCTGGATGGTCCTCCGCTATTCTTCTTATAGGGCCTCTTTCGCTGGCCGGACTTGGAGCCACTGAATCCGGCGTGAACTGTAGTGTCATCGACATTATTGCCATTGCTTCGGCATTTGTGTTTGTTGTGCCGGAGCTTGCCAGTGCTGTTATTGGCCTCAGAGGGGCCTGTTTCGTTGGTTGTGTTTGTACTACGAGCCAACCAACTATCCTCTCCCGCGCAAAAGTGGGTCATAAGTGTCGTGAGGGCTGCCATGGATCTTGGCTTTTCCTGGCCGAGGTGGCGGGCAAGCCATTCATCCCGGATGCTATGCTTAAAGGCCGCTAGGGCTTCAGCATCTGGACAGTCGACTATCTGGTTCTTTTTGGTTAGGAACCTAGTCCAGAATTTTCTGGCTGATTCTCCAGATTGTTGAACTATGTGGCTTAAGTCATCGGCATCGGGTGGCCGGACATATGTACCTCGGAAGTTGTCGAGGAAGGCCTCTTCCAAGTCCTCCCAGCTGCCGATGGAGTTCTCAGGTAGACTATTTAGCCAGTGTCGAGCTGATCCTTTGAGTTTTAATGGGAGGTATTTGATGGCATGGAGGTCATCTCCTCGGGCCATGTGTATGTGACGAATAAAATCTTCTATCCATACTGCGGAGTCAATTGTTTCGTCGTAGGATTCAATATTGACAGGCTTGAACCCTTGGGGGAATTGGTGATCCAGCACCTCGTTTGAGGGTGTGCGGCGCCTCTATAGCGGGTCGTGTCACGGCGTATCTCCGATGACGTTCGCCTGTGATTATCGGCCAGGATGTGATTAAGTTTGTCACGTCCGAGTAGGTAGCTGTCGTCCCGAGTATGGGAGCATCCTCGCGATCCGTATATGGATCTGGTGTGTCCTGCTCTATTATCCAAGTTCTGTCGGAGGTCGTACGTATGACTCCGGACTCTTCCGTCCCTATTTTGACGGGGTGGTGGGGCGGCCTGCTGTTCGGCCTGAGTTACCGCTTTACCTCGACCGCGTGGTGGCCGTTCCGCCGCCCTGTCCTGACCGCGTGGTGGTCGATCCGCATTGCGCGAGGGAATATATGCTTCGGTGCCTCCTCATCGAATTGAGGTAACAGTCTGCATTTTGGGTAGCTCTTGGCTGGGCGGTTGAGGCTGTATTCCTCGGTTGTCAGGACGTCCATCCATTTGTCGACGAGCAGGTCGTGTTCAGCTTGAAGCTGCTGGTGTTTCTTTTTCAGGCTCCTTGCAGTGGCTATGAGCTGAAGTTTAAAGTGCTCCTGCTCGAGAGGATCCTCAGGCACGATGAAGTCTTCGTTGTCGAGGCTTCTATCTTCCTCGGAGGGCGGATGGTAACTATCATCCTCCGGGTCATCTTCTATGGCATGTTCGTCAGGGTTGTCTTGCCTGCTGTCGTGTTCCTGTTCGGATGTAGCCCCGGCGGTGTCTTTACTGTTTTCAGCGTTGCCCGGAGTACTATTTTCTCCGGTGTCAGTGTTGCCATCCTTTGAGCGGCGGGGCTTGATAACCCACAAGTATAGGGGATCGCAACAGTTTTCGAGGGTAGAGTATTCAACCCAAATTTATTGATTTGACACAAGGGGAGCCAAAGAATATTCTCAAGTATTAGGAGCTGAGTTGTCAATTCAACCACACATGGAAACTTAATATCTGTAGCAAAGTAGTGATAACGGTAACAGTAGTAAAAGTAATGTTTTTGGTATTTTGTAGTGATGATAGCAATAGCAACGGAAAAGTAAATAAGCGAAGAACAATATATGGAAAGCTCGTAGGCAATGGATAGGTGATGGAGAATTATGCCGGATGTGGTTCATCATGTAATAGTCATAACCTAGGGTGACACAGAACTAGCTCTAGTTCATTGATATAATGTAGGCATGTATTCCGAACATAGTCATACGTGCTTATGGAAAAGAACTTGCATGACATCTTTTGTCCTACCCCTCCCGTGACAGCAGGGTCCTTACGGAAACTAAGGGATATTAAGGCCTACTTTTAATAGAGAACCGGAACAAAGCATTAACACATAGTGAATACATGAACTCCTCAAACTACGGTCATCACCGGTAAGTATCCCGATTATTGTCACTTCGGGGTTAACGGATCATAACACATAATAGGTGACTATAGACTTGCAAGATAGGATCAAGAACACTCATATATTGATGAAAACATAATAGGTTCAGATCTGAAATCATGGCACTCGGGCCCTAGTGACAAGCATTAAGCATAGCAAAGTCATAGCACCATCAATCTCAGAACATAGTGGACACTAGGGATGAAACCCTAACAAAACTAACTCGATTACATGATAGATCTCATCCAACCCATCACCGTCCAGCAAGCCTACGATGGAATTACTCATGCATGGCGGTGAGCATCATGAAATTGGTGATGGAGGATGGTTAATGATGACGATGGCAACGGATTCCCCTCTCCGAAGCCCCGAACGGACTCCAGATCAGCCCTCTCGAGAGGTTTTAGGGCTTGGCGGCGGCTCCATATTGTAAAACACGATGATTTCTTCTCTCTGATTTTTTTCTCATCGAAACTCAATATATGGAGGTGGAGGTGGAGTCGGAGACGCAACAGGGGGCCCACGAGGTAGGGGGGCGCGCCCCACCCTCGTGGCAAGGTGGTGGGCCCCCTGGCCTTCATATTTTGCAGGTATTTTTCTTATTTTCTGAGAAGTGGCTCCGTGAAGTTTTAGGTCATTCCGAGAACATTTGCTCCTGCACATAAATAACACCATGGTAATTCTGCTGAAAACAGCGTCAGTCCGGGTTAGTTCCATTCAAATCATACAAGTTAGAGTCCAAAACAAGGGCAAAAGTGTTTGGAAAAGTAGATACATTGGAGACGTATCAACTCCCCCAAGCTTAAACCTTTGCTTGTCCTCAAGCAATTCAGTTGACAAACTGAAAGTGATAAAGAAAAACTTTTACAAACTCTGTTTGCTCTTGTTGTTGTAAATATGTAAAGCCAGCATTCAAGTTTTCAGCAAAGATTATAACTAACCACATTCACAATAACGCATAGGTCTCAAGTTTACTCATATCAATAGCATAATCAACTAGCGAGCCATAATAATAAATCTCGGATGATAACACTTTCTCAAAACAATCATAATATGATATAACAAGATGGTATCTCGCTAGCCCTTTCTGAGACTGCAAAACATAAATGCAGAGCACCTTTAAAGACCAAGGACTGACTAGACATTGTAATTCATGGTAAAAGAGATCCAGTCAAGTCATACTCAATGTAAACTAACAGTAATGGATGCAAATGACAGCGGTGCTCTCCAACTGGTGCCTTTTAATAAGAGGATGATGACTCAGCATAAAAGTAAATAGATAGGCCCTTCGTAGAGGGAAGCGGGGATTTGTAGAGGTGCCAGAGCTCGGTTTTGAAACAAAGGTGAATAATATTTTGAGTGGTATACTTTCATTGTCAACATAACAACCAAGAGATGGCGATATCTTCCATGCTACACACATTATAGGCGGTTCCCAAACAGAATGGTAAAGTTTATACTCCCCCTTCCACCAACAAGCATCAATCCATGCCTTGCTCAAAACAACGAGTGCCTCCAACTAACAAGAGTCCTAGGGGGAGTTTTGTTTGCAATTACTTTGGTTTAGTTTGCATAAAGCATGGGACTGGGCATCCCGGTGACCAGCCATTTATCTCGTGAGTGAGGAGCGGAGTCCACTCCTCTTGAGAATAACCTGCCTAACATGGAAGATACAGACAGCCCTAGTTGATACATGAGCTATTCGAGCATACAAAACAGGATATTTATTTGAAGGTTTAGAGTTTGGCACATAAAATTTACATGGAACGGCAGGTAGATACCGTATATAGGTAGGTATAGTGGACTCATGTGGAATAACTTTGGGGTTTAAGGGATTAGATGCACAAGCAGTATTCCTGCTTAGTACAAGTGAAGGCTAGCAAAAGACTGAGAAGCGACCAGCTAGAGAGTGACAACAGTCATGAACATGCATTAAAATTAATCAACACCGAGTGCAAGCATGAGTAGGATATAATCCACCATGAACATAAATATCGTGAAGGCTATGTTGATTTTGTTTCAACTACATGCGTGAACATGTGCCAAGTCAAGTCACTTAAATCATTCATAGGAGGATACCACCCTATCATACCACATCATAACCATTTTAATAGCATGTTGGCACACATAGTAAACCATTATAACTCATAGCTAATCAAGCATGGCATAAGAAACTATGATCTCTAGTTGTCATTGCAAACATGTTTATTCATAATAGGCTGAATCAGGAACGATGAACTAATCATATTTACAAAAACAAAAGAGGTCGAGTTCATACCAGCTTTTCTCATCTCAGCCAGTCCATCATATAACATCATAATTGCCTTTCACTTGCACGACCGAATAGTGTGAATGAGAATAATAGTGCACGTGCATTGGACTAAGATGGAATCTGCAAGTATTCAATAAACAGGAGAAGACAAGGCAATACAGGCTCTTTTGTCAGATCAACAATAATGCATATCAGAGCCACTTCAACAATTTAATTATGGTCTTCTCATATCGACCCCCAAAGAAAAGAAAAAGAAATAAAACTATTTACACGGGAAAGCTCCTAACATGCAAAAGAAGAACATGAAATATTTTTGGGTTTTCTTTTTAATTACTACTACAAGCATGCAAGGTAAACTGATTAAAATCTACAACTAATTTTTTTGGTTTCTCTTAAGGTTTATTAAACACACAAGAAGAAAGCATAAAAAGAAAATAAACTAGCATGGATGATACAATGAAAAAGTATGAGCACCGACATCTAGCAATGAGTGTCTGAACTTAAATGTAATGTCGGTGGGAAATACGTACGCCCCCAAGCTTAGGCTTTTGGCCTAAGTTGGTATATGTCCACGGCTGGCCTGGCGGATATCCATAATAGTAGTTGGGGTCGTACTGGGATGAATAAGAGGAAGACTCCGATTGCCACTGGCTGACAATCATCTCCGGATCCCACTGGTAATTAGACTGTCATGAAGGATCAACTTGTGGTTCCGGCTCTGGCTCCATAGCTGGGGCAGGGTTCCGGTAGGCGTGAATAGCCTTCAACGGAACAAGGTACTGGCCTGCAGATAAATCAAACAAGGAAGGAGCAGGCGGGGTAATAGTCTCAAGATGATGTTTATTAAAGAACAATTGATATTTAAGTTCTCCTTCCCTATTCTTAACAATAAAATCATGTGACACCATACTTTTATAGTCTAGATAAACACGAGGTAGCACCTTTTCTTCCTTCTCAAAATGCCTAATAGGTATGTTAAAATGTGCAGCTAGGCGTGAAGCATAGATGCCTCCAAAGATGGGGCCCTTGGTACGGTTCAGACTTAACCGTTTGGCAATAATACCGCCCATACTAAAAGTGTTATCACTGTATAAACCGTGGAGCAGAATAATTATATTAGGGATACTAAGGTTTCCACAGTTTTCGCATCCAATTAAGCAACGACTAGCAAATAATGCAAAGTAACGTAAAGCAGGAAAATGTATGCTAGTGATTCGTGCATCGTAAACCTTCCTAGTTTCTCCTACAGTGATAGTACCAATAAACCCCTCCACATCATCATGATGTGGTTCTTCTGTCTTGCCCTCAAAAGGGGCTAAACAAATCCGAAAAAAATCATAAAGTGACATCTCCTTATGCTCATCATATAAATGAAACTCCACCGTAGGTGGCGAGTTCCTAGAATGGAAATGAAAGTTTTGCACAAAGGTATTTGTGAGTAAGAGATACTAATCGCATTGGTCATGGAGGAAAGCGGTGAGGCCTGCATTATGAGCCAATTCATGAAAATCTTCATAAATCCCGGCTGCTCTCAAGAAATCCTCGGAAGGCCATTCACACACCTGAACCTCTGCGGTGCAAGGCAGATTATACTTAGGCTTTGGTGCATTTTCCTTCGAGCTTTGGCTTGATGAGCCCCTCAAAAGTCTCCTTGTTATTTTCTGAAAAACTCTGAAATTTTTAGTAACTTCAAAATAAAAGTAAACCAAACTCAATAATATTGATAGCAACTACTCCTACAAGTGCCTAGAGCCTATATCATGCATCAAAACTACTTTTGACCATATAAATTTGACATGCAAGCTCAAGAACAGGGTCACCTAAGCAGCAAAAATTTGCAATGAATAAAGCACTAGAACAAAAACTAATTGGGCCAATGGAGGAGTCACATACCAAGGAACAATCTTCCCAAGCAGTTTTGTGAGAGGTGCTTTGAGCAAGGAGATCGAAAATGGTAGCAAGATGAGCTAGAACTTGTGCTTGAGCTGGATATTCGTGTTTGTGGGAGGAAGATGAAGTGTGTGGGTGCAGGAATAAGTGGAGGAGGGCCACCATGGGCCCACGAGGCAGGGGGCGCGCCCTCAACCCTCGTGGGTAGGTGGTTGACCCCCCTGGTGTGTTCTTAGTTCCATAAATCCTCAAATATTCTAGAAAAAATCATATTTAAATTTCAGGGCGTTTGGAGAACTTTTATTTTTGAGGTATTTTTATATTGCACGGATAATCAGATAACAGACAAAAAATATTTATTTTCATTTTATTTAATATAAATAACAGAAAGTAAAAGTGGGGTACAGAAGGTTGTGCCTTCTAGTTTCATCCATCTCATGATCATCAAAAGGAATCCACTAACAAGGTTGATCAAGTCTTGTTAACGAACTCATTCCGAATAACATGGAACCGGAGAAATTTTGAATAACACTATGTTACCTCAACGGGGATATGCACATCCCCAATAATAAGAATATCATATTTCTTCTTGACAGTAGGAAGAGGAAATTCAAAACCTCCAAATATAATCGATGGAATTTTTCCAATAGAGTTGATACTATGAACTTGAGGTTGTTTCCTCGGAAAGGGTACTGTGTGCTCATTACCATTAACATGAAAGGTGACATTGCCTTTAGTGCAATCAATAACAGCCCCTGCAGTATTCAAAAAGGGTTAATAGACATACTATCATCCTCGGGAATATCAAGAATAACAAAGTCCGTTAAAATAGTAACGTCTGCAACTACAACAGGCACATCCTCACAAATACCGACAGGTATAGCAGTTGATTTATCAGCCATTTGCAAAGATATTTCAGTAGGTGTCAACTTATTCAAATCAAGTCTACGATATAAAGAGAGAGGCATAACACTAACACCGGCTCCAAGATCACATAAAGCAGTTTTAACATAATTTGTTTTAATGGAGCATGGTATAGTGGGTACACCGGGATCTCCAAGTTTCTTTGGTATTCCACCCTTAAAAGTATAATTAGCAAGCATGGTGGAAATTTCAGCTTCCGGTATCTTTCTTTTATTAGTAATGATATCTTTCATATACTTAGCATAAGGATTGGTTTTGAGCATATAAGTTAATCGCATACGCAAAAAGATAGGTCTAATCATTTCAGCAAAGCGCTCAAAATCCTCATCATCCTTTTTCTTGGATGGTTTGGGAGCAAAAGGCATGGGTTTCTGAACCCAAGGCTCTCTTTCTTTACCATGTTTCCTAGCAACAAAGTCTTTTTTATCATAACGTTGATTCTTTGATTGTGGGTTATCAAGATCAACAGCAGGTTCAATTTCTATGTCATTATCATTACTAGGTTGAGCATCATCATGAATATTATTATTAGTATTATCACTAGTTTCAGGTTCATTACCAGATTGTGTTTCAGCATCAGAAATAGAAATATCATTTGGATTCTCAGGTGTTTCAACAATAGGATCACTAGAAGCATGCAAAGTCCTATCATTTTTCTTTTTCTTCTTTTTAGATGAACTAGGTATATCTATGTTATTTCTCTGAGAATCTTACTCAATTCTCTTAGGATGGCCTTCAGGATACAAAGGTTCCTGAGTCATTCTACCAGTTCTAGTAGCCACTCTAACAGCATTATCATTATTCTTATTGTTCAATTCATTGAGGAAATCATTTTGATCTTTAAGTAATTGTTCTACTTGAGTGGTAACCATAGAAGCATGTTTACTAATAAGTTTAAGTTCACCTTTAACATTAGCCATATAATCACCCAAGTGTTCAAGCATATTTGAATTTTTTTTCCATTGTCTACCAAAATAAGCATTAAAATCTTCTTGCTTAGACATAAATTTATCAAACTCATCTAAGCATGGGCTAGCAAATTTAGTAAACGGGATTACATCTTTATCATATCTATAGAGAAAATTTACCTTTACAGCCTGTGCCGGGTTATCAAGACCATGAGTTTCTTCAATAGGTAAAGGATTAAGATTATATGTTTCTTCAACAGGCGGTAAATTAAGACCATGTATTTCTTCAATAGGAGGTAAATTCTTAACATCTTCAGCTTTAATACATTTTTCTTTCACAGATTTCTTTGCCTCTTGCACATCTTCAGGACTGAGAAATAGAATACCCCTATTCTTAGGAGTTGGTTTAGGAATAGGCTCATGAATTGGCTCTGAAGGTGTCCAATTATTTTCATTTGTCAACATATTGTTCAATAAAATTTCAGCTTCATCCGGTGTTCTTTCCCTGAAAACAGAACCAGCACAACTATCCAGGTAATCTCTGGAGGCATCGGTTAGTCCATTATAGAAGATATCAAGTATTTCATTTTTCTTAAGAGGATGATCAGGCAAAGCATTAAGTAATTGGAGAAGCCTCCCCCAAGCTTGTGGGTGACTCTCTTCTTCAATTTGCACAAAATTATATATATCCCTTAAAGCAGCTTGTTTCTTATGAGCAGGGAAATATTTAGCAGAGAAGTAATAAATCATATCCTGGAGACTACCACACAACCAAGATCAAGAGAATTAAACCATATCTTAGCATCACCCTTTTATGAGAACGGAAATACTTTAAGGATGTAAAAGTAACGAGTTCTCTCATCTTTAGTAAATAGGGTGGCTATATCATTCAACTTAGTAAGATTAATTAATTAACTTTATTTTTATTAATTTTCTCAAACTTTTTTTTGTTTTGGGGCTGGGCCCATTCGGTCAGTGGCCCAAGGCCATTGTGGTCATGTGGGCGCCAGCGGTGTGGGGCTGAACCCGGCGAGGAGGCGAGGCAAGGCCACCGGGGTGCGGTGGTGCTTGGCCGGCATGGGCGACGAGCGCCAGCCCGCCCGGCAGGGCGCTACGGGGCAGCGGCGAAGGGTGGGGCGCTGCCTGGAGCGGGGCGAGGTCGACGCTGGCAGTGGGGCGCCGGGGCGTAGGCGGGAGAGGGGCCACGCTAGGCGAGGCAGGCCGGAGCAAAGGGCAGCGCGTGGGGGCCTGCGGGCGGCGACGGGAGCGGCAGTGCGGGGAGCCGGGCGACCGGCGGGCAGCGGAGCAAGGCGACCGCGGTGAGCGGCAGCAGGGTGCAGCGTGGCGCAGGAGGCGCGTGCTCACGCGGCAAGGCAGAGGAGAGGCCAAGAGGGCGCGGGCCGGCGCGGGGGCATGCGCAAGGCGGCCAGGGCGCGCCCGTATCGGGTCAGAGGGTGCGTGTGCGGTGCGGCGGGCGAGCAAGGGAGCGCATGGGGCGCGCGCCGAGAGCTACAAGGGGAACGACGTGGCGGCCACGGAGCAGATGCAGGGAAGGGGGAGGGCGATGCCCTAACCGGCGTTTGAAGAGGAGTGGGGCGGCGAGGCTCAACGTGGTCAGGTGGGGAGGAGGTCGGGGACGAGCGACGAAGGTGGTCCGGCGAAGTGGTCCGGCGACATGGTGGTGGCGATGACGGGCGACAGCATCAGGTCGGCGACGAGGCGAGGCCGCCGCTTCAGGCGGGCGCTGTGCAAGGGAGAGGAGGGGCGCGGAGCAGTCCGGGGGGCTGCGCCGGCGCCGGCTGGCGGCGGCTTGCATCGGACGCTAGTGTGCGGGAGGAGGGGATCGGGCTCGATCCAGTTCCAGCGAGGGTGGGAGTGGGTGCGAGGAGTGGGGAACATGGGGTGTCGGTGGGGTGGATAGGGTTTCGGGTTTAGATCGGGGGAGCGGGGCCATATAGGCCAGGGAGGGGTGTGGGAGTGGGCCGGCCTGACTGGTGGCCAGGTTGGCTGTGGCCCAATCGGGGGGGAGGGGGGTTCTTTTCCCCCTTTTTTTGGTTTCTTTTTAAAAAAAATTCCTTTTTTATTTATTTTTAGAGCATTTAGCCATTTTGTAAAAAGATGATTTCCCACAAATATTACCAAATGATTATCTACAACAACTTGAACATTTTTGTTCGCACGTTTGATAATTTTGAATCTTGACTTTAATTTAAATTTGAATTTGGACCGGATTCAAACCAACGCGAGTTTAACAACAGTAATCATGATGACATGGCATCATTAGCAGGGAATTACTGTAGCTTAATTATCCGGGCGTCATAATTCTCGTCCACTACAAGAAATCTCATCCCGAGATTTAAGTGCAGAAGTAAAGAGTAACTTCGGGAGAACTGACCCTTATAGGGTTAATTATCTGGTGAACAATTCAGGGGATGTGGTGGGAGTATCTCTCGAGTTGAAACTTAAGAAAACATCGAGAGCAAAATATGAAAGTACAATAGGAAGTTTCAAGCGAATGGACAAACGATCGATACCTGAATAGTGTGTGAGAAGGGGGTTAAAGCATCGGGAATAGATCATCTCTCGAAGGGTGGCACGTGAATTACATACAAAGCCGCGCGTGAGGAATAACTTTGGAAACAAGGGGTACAGGAGAGTCGGGTTTCGATCCTGTGGAACTGTGGCTTATGGGTCCACCATGTGGGTTAAAGGTAGAAAGGGCGCTGGCATCTTGCACGGTTATGATAGCAAGGCATGTCAGAGGGTAGCCTGTCAGTTATGTCGGCAACAACGTTGGTACCAAGGGCGAGGGACGAAGAGAACCATTATCCTGCTCGTTGAACGAGGTGGGCCATTAGGCAAAGTTCTCGTCCATCGGTGGCTACCGGAATGTCATCAACAATAGTAACAGGGTCTTACTGACAGAGTGATACAACGAGGTGTTTACATAAGCAGGGAAATATTACTCCTTATATAATATAGATCACAATAAGGTTTAAACAAACCAATGGAAAGGAAAATGTAATTGTCAGATTAAACAGAACAATGGAAAGGAAAATGTGTTTAAACACACATTTCAGGGGTATATCCTTCCCAAGGACAAGCAGAGCATGGTATCCATGACAGGATAGAAGTTTAAAACCATTTAGGTAAGGGGAAAGAAATTTCATGACATTACCCATACAACGGTGTTTGGATAATTGATAAAGAAGATTTAGTATCGTGCTTCAAATGTTCTTATTGGAGATTGGATTACCACAGACATGCTTCGAGATAGCATTGACATGGTTTCAAGCAAAGGTCAGACTTTGGATACACCAAGGATCCATCGAAAACAACTTAGGAATTAAGTCATACAATTTTAGTAGGGAAAAGATGAGGGTGTGGCCGACGGGCTTAGCAAGAATCCATCGACATGTCAAGAAGGATGTATTTGCGAAATTATATGAACAAGTTTGTGTTGGGGAAAGCAAGAATGTTGTGATGATAACATAAATCATCGAGGGGGAGGATTGTATTTATCACCATGAATTCGATTGATATCCTGGAAAAGGTCATAATGTTGATGATGATCATGACACATTTGTCGAGAGATTTCATGAAGATGTCACCGAGTAGAAAAGGAAGGAAGAAGTGAAAGGCTATGAGAACCACGGATTTGACACAAGCTCAAAGTCAAGCTTGTTGTTCGAGGTGAAATGATAATATGAGGAAGATCGACGTAAGCTTAGCTCATCGTCGGAAGTTGCTCCGGGCATAAGGACCAGGTAGCCCAGTTAAAAAGTTGACATGATAAACAAAATAGTCGATCAGGCTAGGAATGATGTGATGGGGTATAAAGCTTCCTAGTATCAAGTACTAGGTGTAATGCCAGAAGGTAAATCGGAGTAGAGGTTGGACAGGGGAAATGATTTGCAGAGGATAAGTAATTTTAACATACCCAATAAATGTGATCAAGGAGGAAATATGGTCAGAACCATAACTGCAAGGGATCCAATTTACGATACCGGAAGAATTATTCAAATGATTAAATATCCTTGCAAGAAGCTTTCATGATAAGTTCCACACCGTGTCCGTGGGCATGAACGCAAGGTTCAGGGTCGACTCCCACTTCTACAGTGCATAACCTTTCATTTTACTTCTCGCTCTTGGTGAAGCTATAGTATTGAAATTTTATCTGACAAAAAGCCAGTAGAGTATAATCCGCATAACTTTCGAGTTCACACAGATTAGGGAAGGTATAGGTTCAAGCCACTGGGGCATCTTATGAACATATACCACAAACTTCACGAGTAAATAACTCAATCTCGAAAGTAGAGCATGGTTGAGGAAGCAGAGGATACAATTTACCAATGGCATTATGTATCCAAGGAAAGGCTCACAAGCTGATTGAATATGAAGGAGGCTGTCAGATAAAACCCAACAAAGGATCTGGTGGTTCACAAGGGATCTGATGTGAGCATTAGTACTCAACTAGAAGAAGAAAGAATGCAAGGATATCAGATTATAGAAACAACTGACTAACTCAGAGCTCAAATGTAAAGGAGTTATGATTTCCAAATCAAGGGATTAGAAGCAAGCAAGCTGATTAAGAATGGATAAGTTGAATAGACTTGGGAGTGCATTCGACGACAACTTGATTGGTCGAGGACCAGCTCATGTTCAAATGACGCCTAAGCCGGAAGGATGAATTCTAGGATCTGGTTGAGGATTGCGAGCATTCACAACATATTGAATCAACAGACTCAGAATGATAATGACAATGAATGCCAATAAGATTACCGGACTTATGGGATTAATCATAATGCAGGCAAGCAAGAGATTCAAGAACAATAGGCTGTTGAGGATTTTCACAAGAACGAATGGTATTGCGAAGTTTTTTTGTGAAGTACATGAATCAACTGAGGATGAGCGGATACTCGATAGGTGCACAAAGTTATCCGTAGGGGTATTCAATGACAAGGAACTGCAAGGCAGTAAGCTTAAAGGATTCTCAGAAAAAGGAAAGCAGTTCAGGGCATCTTGTAATAATAAGATCAATGGGATAGAATGTAAGATTGGCAAGTGTGTGCAGTTATCCATAAGGATATTTCGGTGGTATGGAATTGCAAAGGCAATAGGCACAAAGTCTCGAGAGAATACCGTAGAGTATCTTCAGAATCTTCTGATGCAGCACGCGATCATCTGAAATAAGGGGCTCTCCGGGCGGATGTGATCACGAGATCCTAATGTTTGAGTTAGTAAATCCATTTAACCTGAATAGGAGAGAGATCAGAGTCGCAGAGTATAGATGAGGAGTAAAAGATCCTAATACCACCCAATGGCGACGTGGGCCCGTAAGACACACAACCATGTTAGTAAAAGTTTTTCAGTGACTAGACTCAACTTCGGCCAAATAGTTGGAAAGGGGGCTACCTACAGGCAGTCGGCTCTGATACCAACTTGTGACGCCCTCGATTCAATCGTACACTAATCATACACGCAATTGTGTACAATCAAGATCAAGGACTCACGGGAAGATATCACAACACAACTCTAGACACAAATTAAAATAATACAAGCTTTATATTACAAGCCAGGGGCCTCGAGGGCTCGAATACATAAGCTCAAATACACAAGAGTCAGCGGAAGCAACAATATCTGAGTACAGACATGAGTTAAACAAGATTGCCTTAAGAAGGCTAGCACAAAAGCAACAACGATCAAAAGGCAAGGCCTCCTGCCTGGGAGCCTCCTAACTACTCCAAGTCGTCAGCGGTCGTCTCATAGTAGTAGGCACCCTCGGGGTAGCAGTAGTCATCAGTGGTGTCGTCTGGCTCCTGGTATCCGTCATCTGGTCACGACAAACGGGTA
Source organism: Triticum urartu (assembly GCF_056163025.1). Taxonomy (NCBI): domain Eukaryota; kingdom Viridiplantae; phylum Streptophyta; class Magnoliopsida; order Poales; family Poaceae; genus Triticum; species Triticum urartu. Next base: position 566,577,682 of record NC_141875.1, read on the forward strand.
TGGGGGAAAAGAGGTAGCAAAGCAGCCATGAGTACTCATCCAAAGTACTCGCAAGACTTACATCGGATCTAAACTAAGTATGCATCTGTATCAAAGGAAATGGGTTGTATCTGTGGACTAAACTGCAGAATGCCAGAAGGGAAGAGGAAAGCTAGCCTATCGAAGACGAGCATCTTCTGGAAACCACCATCTTGCAGCAACAGGAGGGAGTAGAGTAGCTTAAAGTAAAGTAGTAGAAGTGTTATCAACCTCGGCCAGAGATCCTTTCTCGACTCCCTGCGAGAAAGCAATCCCAGAGCCATACTATCCAGTTATCATCTCATAACCAAGTCTCATCTCAAGTATCCAGTTCTAGTTGTATCGATCGGGATACAACTCCAAGTGTCCGTTACCGTAGGACAGGCTATCGATAGATGTTTTCTTCCCTGCAGGGGTGCACCAACTTACCCACCACGCTCGATTAACTCCGGCCGGACACACTTTCCTGGGTCATGCCCGGCCTCGGCCAAACAATACGCCGCAACCCGACCTAGGCTTAATAGAGAGGCCAGCACGCCGGACTAAACCTATGCCCCCAGGGGTCATGGGCCATCTCCCCGGGAACTCCTACACGTTGCGAGGGCGGCCGGTGAGCAGACCTAGCTACCTCCCTAAAAAGGCAGGAGCTTACCAGTCCAACCCGGCGCGCGCCGCTCAGTCGTTGACGTCTATTAAGCTTTGGCCGATGCATACGACGCAGAACGCCCATACTATGCCCACGTGATGGTTAGTGCTATCAGGCCAGAGGCCCCTCGGATCAAATATCCAAATCATAGTGGATTAGGAACGCGCGGTAACGAGCAGAGACTCACGATCGATGTGACCCCGTCGCCCCGTCTCGAGTACTTGCGGCAAGGGCTAAGAATGCCCGGCCACGCCTCGTAAGTATCTCGCGGGCACCTTTTCCAGGTCAACCCGACTCCACATCACTCGCTATTAAGCTCGCGCGGGTACCCCTCAGAGTCGGCCCGTCTTTAGTAACATGGCTCAGTGTAAAGTCATAGTAACCATAGTAACTATGTGTCTACACCAAGGGGAAAACCCGAGGAATCACCCCCGATGAATCCCACTCGATGTTATCATCAAGGTGAACATAAGAGGATCCACCCTCGAGGTTCACACTTGAGGGGTTGCACGACAGAGCGGTAACGGAAGTGGTTAAGGAGGAAATCACCCTCGATGACCTCGACCGTATAGCTACACTGCAGAGATCTCATCAGGAGTGATGTAAGAGGTTCCACCCTCGGCACTCGATGGTAACTCTGCAGAGTTGTACAACTAGGGGGGTGATGTGCTGTGTCGGGGCCTATACCCCGATCACGTTGATCGAGTCATCAAACATAAAGCGAGGCAACTGGGACAAGGTGGGGGTCACTGATGGATCACTAACCAACCTATACTAAGCAGTTTAGGATAAGCAGGTAAGGTATGAAAGCAGGTAACAAAACAGGCTATGCGTCAGAGTAGGATCATACGGAAAGCAGTAGCAGTTCTAGTGCAAGCATGAGAGGGAAAGAAATGGGCGATATCGAAATGCTCAAGGGGGGTTTGCTTGCCTGGTTGCTCAGACAAGAAGGAGGGGTCGTCGGTGACGTAGTCGATCACAGCGGCATCATCGGTCTCGGGGTCTACCGGAGAGAAGAGTGGGAAGAAACAGTAAATATAAAGCAAACATAGCACCACAAAGCATAACATGGCAATATGATGTGCCGGGTGTGACCTAACGCGGTAGGAGGTGATACCGGCGAAGGGGGGAAATATCCGGGAAAGAATCCCCGGTGTTTCGCGTTTTTCGGACAGATGAAACGGAGGGAGAAAGTTGTGTGTTCACTATGCTAGGGATGCGTGGCGGACGAACGGGCTGTGTATCCAGATTTGTCTAGCCGTTCTGAGCAACTTTCATGTACAAAGTTTTTCGATTCGAGCTACGGTTTATTATATATGATTTTTTCAAAGTTTTACTCATTTTCTAAAATTATTATTAATTCAAAATTAATAGGAAAAATGCTATGGGTACCCAGCCTTGTGTACACAGAATGTACACAGAGGCTGACATGTGGGCCAGGGGACCCAGTTGACCAGTCAAAGGTTGACTGGTCAACAGAGGGTGGGGGCCCCCTGTCATTGACTAACTAGTAAACTAACAAATTTAGTTAGACTAATTATGTAGTTAACAGGTTAATTAACATGATTAATTATATTAATTAATTAACTTTATTTTTATTAATTTTTGCAAACTTTTTTTTGTTTTGGGGCTGGGCCCGTTCGGTCAGTGGCCCAAGGCCATTGTGGTCGTGTGGGCGCCAGCGGTGCGGGGCTGAACCCGACGGGGAGGCGAGGCGAGGCCACCGGGGCGCGATGGTGCTTGGCCGGCGTGGGCGACGAGTGCCAGCCCGCCTGGCAGGGCGCTACGAGGCAGCGGCGAAGGGAGGGCGCTGCCTGGAGCGGGGCGAGGTCGACGCTGGCGGTGGGGCGCCGGGGCGTAGGCGGGAGAGGGGCCACGCTAGGCGAGGCTGGCCGGAGCGAAGGGCAGCGCGTGGGGGCCTGCGGGCGGCGACGGGAGCGGCAGTGCGGGGAGCCGGGCGACCGGCGGGCAGCGGAGCAAGGCGACCGCGGCGAGCGGCAGCAGGGCGCAGCATGGCGCAGGCGGCACGTGCTCGCGCGGCGAGGCAGGGGAGAGGCCAAGAGGGCGCGGGCTGGCACGGGGGCATGCGCAAGGCGGCCAGGGCGCGGCCGTATCGGGTCATAGGGTGCGCGTGCGGTGCGGCGGGCGAGCAGGGGAGCGCCTGGGGCACGCGCCGAGAGCTACAAGGGGAACGACGTGGCGGCCACGGAGCGGATACAGGGAAGGGGGGAGGGCGATGCCCTCACCGGCGTTTGAAGAGGAGCGGGGCGGCGAGGCTCAACGTGGTCAGGTGGGGAGGAGGTCGGGGACGAGCGACGGAGGCGGTCCGGCGAAGTGGTCTGGCGACGTGGTGGTGGCGACGACGGGCGACAGCATCGGGTCGGCGACGAGGCGAGGCTGCCGCTTCAGGCGGGCACTGTGCGAGGGAGAGGAGGGGCGTGGAGGAGTCCGGGGGGCCGCGCCGGCGGCGGCTGGCGGCGGCTTGCATCGGACGCTAGTGTGCGGGATGAGGGGATCGGGCTCGATCCAGTTCCAGCGAGGGTGGGAGTGGGTGCGAGGAGTGGGGAACGTGGGGTGTCGGTGGGGTGGATTGGGTTTCGGGTTTAGATCGGGGGAGCGGGGCCATATAGGCCAGGGAGGGGTGTGGGAGTGGGCCGGCCTGACTGGTGGCCAGGTTGGCTGTGGCCCAATCGGGGGAGGAGGGGGGTTCTTTTCCATCTTTTTTTGGTTTCTTTAAAAAAAACGTTCCTGTTTTATTTATTTTTAGAGCATTTAGCCATTTTGTAAAAAGATGATTTCCCACAAATATTACCAAATGATTATCTACAACAACTTGAACATTTTTGTTTGCACGTTTGATAATTTTGAATCCTGACTTTAATTTAAATTTGAATTTGGACCGGATTCAAACCAACGCGAGTTTAACAACTGTAATCATGATGACATGGCATCATTAGCAGGGAATTACTCTAGCTTAATTATCCAGGCGTCACAATTAGGCTGAGGGCAGTCCCCTCCTATTCCTCGGCGGCAGACAGCCGCCCCATGAGATGATGTGAACGGCGAGGAAGAGGATGGCGGGGAAGAGCCGTCGGGCCAACTACTTTTCTCCTCTTGAAGTTGGGTTTGGTCGATGAAGACTCCACCGGCTCGCTCTGGCACGACACCCTCACAAACGGCACCCTATAGATGCTCGATCCATCAATCTCTGTTGGATGCTCCATCTGGGATCGATACTCCCACCATCGCTCCCTCACGATTGGATTCGGTGAATCTGTTCGCTCCATGGCCCAATGGAGCAGCTCTATGTACTCCCACGCGACTCCCTTCGGGAGTATCACCACCTTCACTCGCCGGTGGTGGTTTTTGAATGGAAGAGGAGAGGAGCAGTGCTGGTTTTGGATTAGAACAGGAGAGGAGCGACGCTGGTTTTGGATTGGAACAGGAGAGGAGGGGCGGTGGTTTTGAAATGGAAGAGGAGAGGAGCGGCGCTAGATTTAGATTGGAACAGGAGAGGAGCGGCGGTGGTTTAAGAGGAGAGGAGCGGCGCTGGTCTTGGAAGTATTGTTTTGTTTTGCGTATTTTGGGTCAAAGTTTGACCACGTACTGTATTTAACAAGAAAAATGTGAATGCATGTCACCAAAACTTGAATCGTTTGGTTCATATCTGAATGTACTTTCAAATTATATTATTTTTGCAACGTATAACATATATTTTGTTTGTGAAAATCATGGTCAATTATGACCCAGAATAAAAGGGAGACTAGTTAATGTAGGGTCACTTTCTTAATTGAAGGGTAAATTGATTTTGATTTTGATCCAGTCACAGCGCGCCGGCCCTCTCGTCCAATCCTAAATCGCCGTCGCATGCTCCTCTCCCTCTTCTCCATTACAAAACCACCTCCTCTCCTCTCCATCATCTCCATTCCAAAACCACCGCCTCGCCTCTCCCTCTTCTCCATTGCAAAACCACCTCCTCTCTCCTCGGACGGGGATCCCCTGACGTAGCCCATCTTGCCATTGAGACACTAACACATGGGTCCCACCAAGCGCGGGGCCCACTTGCCAGCGACCGAAAGGCAGGGAAACCTCTCCTCTCCATCATCTCCATTCCAAAACCACCGTCTCGCCTCTCCCTCTTCTCCATTGCAAAACCACCCCCTCTCCTCTCCATCATCTCCATTCCAAAACCACCGTCTCGCCTCTCCCTCTTCTCTATTGCAAGACCACCGTCTCTCCTCCCATCTTCCAAAGCTAGCACCAGACCACTCAGAAGGACATCTATGGAGAGGATGCAGCAACGAATCAGGCAGATCGCCGGCAGCGACCAGGTAAAGTTAGACAGGTTGAAGGAGATGCTCACTTGGTTTGAAAATGAGTGGGAGATTTCGAGGACGGTGATGACCATGTGGCAATGTATGCGAAAGAGCGTGACGGCGGCGATGTACTCCTCGGCGGCAGTCACGTCGCGGTCCTTCGAGTTCATCGAGTATCTCCTCTGGGCGATGGAGCAGAAAGATTCACCCGAGGTGAAAGTCAGGCGGAGGTGGTGGGCGTACAGGTCAAAGGTCGAGCACCCAGAGGATAACGAATCGATCGAGTATGGTGTGTCGTTCGTGAGGGTGCAGAGCCAGTCGGAGCCACATGAGTATTCATTCTACCACTGCAAGAGGAGGCCGTATGGTGCGACGTCACTTCCCCGCTGTTCTCCACGGTTCCCTCGACGCTTGCCTCGCTTCAACAGCGTCGGTAGGGTTTAAGGTAAGCTTCGCACTAACCTAATCTTCCATCTGCTCATGCTTACAATCAGTGTGACAGTTAATAAAAATCATGCTTACAATCAGTCTCCAAGTACTACGCCAATCACCCTAAAATAGCTCTGGACCTTTGGGTCAAAGTTGTGACACTGTGTACAAATAAAGAAAAATGGATTGGTGATTCTTTTAGAAAAGAGTACTCCCTAGAAAACTGCCAATATAAGCTACTATTATTATTTTTTTAAGTCTAAGCTACTAGTATTTGGTTAGAGGATTTGCTGCCGAGAAAGATCCATCCACAGTGAGTGCCACACATCCCACTGGTGGTGGTGGATGCCAATGCTTAGATGGAGCAGGGTTGGTGTCGGTAATTTTTACTTGCAGCTCACACTCTGCATATATGCCGGTTCCATCCGTACATTTGTGCAGTTCCACCAAAATGCAAATGAATAACCCTGTTTGCACAGATAATGAAAAAGCGTGATTACATTATAGTGGCACTAGTTTATGAAACATACACTAATAAATAGAAGAAAATATTGCGATAATATCATAGTATGCCATGCCGCGAGGGCGAGATGGGCCCTGCGACGCCTCATACGGTACGCCTCATACTGGAAATCGACCCAAGTCTCCCTGATACACCTTCTGCGAGTGATGAACATCAGTGTACAGCGGTAGTACAAGGAGGGGCCTTGAGACATTCCAATCTCTATTTTTGTGTAGATCAACTAAAATTAAGCACCCTAGTTTGCAAAAATGCTTAAACATTAACAATGGGAAAAGTTGATGAAACATATACTAACAAAGAGAAGCACTTTCTTAATCTACATTGGAAATGTAATGATAGAGAGGACACTCGCTCTATTTTAACTGTATTATTACTTCATTTTATCACTGGCACCTGGGTCGAGCAGGTGGCAAACGAGGTGTACCATGCGTCGCATGGATGGAGGCCGGGGGTGCTTAGACTGGGATGCTAAAGCTGGCTCTATCTTCCCCCTGATGTTTCTGTCGTAGCATTTGGGTTGTAATCCAAACTTGGTCGAGCCGGTGCTGCATCCCCCTACCTGCCTAGCCTATGTGGCAAATTATCAATCTTACTCAACTTTTCTTCTATAGAAGTATTAAAAACTTTTTGCGTATTGATAAATTCTTTAATATTATTCTAAAGATCAGAGGTGTTCCTATTATTATTATAATATTGATTTTCATAGGAATTACCATAATTATTAGAGGAATTACCAGGAAAAGTCCTAGGATTAAAATTACCTCTATAAGTATTGTTGTTGAAATTATTTCGAGAGATAAAATTCACATCTATGGCATCACTATTTTGCTCAATCAAAGTATACAAAGGCATATCATTAAGGTCAATAGGAGCACTTCTACTAGCAACCAATTTCATAAGAGCATCAACTTTTTCACTCAAAGAAGAAATTTCTTCAACCAAACTAACTTTTTTACTAGTAGGAGCTCTTTCGTATGCCATTGCGAATAATTTTCCATAATATTATCAAGCAATTTGGTGGCTTCACCCAAAGTAATTTCCATAAATGTACCACCTGCGGCGGAATCTAAAAGATTATGAGAAACAAAATTCAACCCCGCATAAAAAATTTGTATGATCATCCAAATATTTAACCCACGAGTTGGGAAATTCCTTAGCATCATTTTCATCCTTCCCCAAAATTGTGCAACATGCTCATGTTCAAGTTGCTTGAAATTCATGATCTGGGTTCTAAGGGAAATAATTTTTGCGGGTGGAAAATACTTAGTGATAAAAGCATCTTTGCACTTATTCCAAGAATCGATACTATTGCGAGGCAAAGAAGAGAACCATTTTTTGCAGAATCATGCAAAGAAAACGGAAATAATTTCATCTTCATCACATCATTGTCCACATCTTTTTTCTTTTCCATATCGCATAATTCCACGAAGGTATTAAGATGGGACGCGGCATCCTCCTTAGGTGTACCGGATAATTGATCTTTCATAACGACATTCAACAAAGCAGTATTAATATCACAAGTCTCCACACTAGTGGCGGGAGGAGCAAGCGGAGTGCCAATAAAATAATTGTTGTTGGTATTTGAGAAATCACATAACTTGGTGTTCTCTTGAGTCATGATGACCGCACAACAAGATTGCACTCAAAAACAGATTTATCCTTAGAGATAGACCCCATCGTTTTATCCTTAGTAGCAACGATACATACGTGCCGATTCCCCTTCTGTCACTGGGATCAAGCACCGTAAGATCGAACCAACTACAAAGCACCTATTCCCATTGCAAGATAAATAGATCAAGTTGGCCAAAGAAAACCCAAATATCAGAGAAGAAATACGAGGCTATAGGCAATCATGCATAAAAGATATCAAAGAAACTCAAATACTTTCATGGATATAAAAAGAGATAGATCTGATCATAAACTCAAAGTCCATTGGATCCCAACAAACACACTGCAAAAGAGTTACTCCCTCCGTTCCTAAATATAAGTCTTTTAAGAGATTTCAAATGGACTACATACAGATGTATATAGACATATTTTAGAGTGTAGATTCACTCATTTTGCTCCGTATGTAGTCCATATTGGAATCTCTAGAAAGACTTATATTTAGGAACGGAGGGAGTACATCATATGGATCTCCAGGAAACCATTGTATTGAGAATCAAGAGAGAGAGAGAGAGAGGAAGCCATCTAGGTACTAACTATGGACCCAAAGGTCTACAAACAACTACTCACGCATCATCGGAGAGGCACCAATGGAGGTGGTGAACCCCATCCGAGATGGTGTCTAGGTTGGATCTGGTGGTTCTAGACTCTGCGGCGGCTGGATCAATATTTCATCGACTCCCCTAGGGTTTTGGGAATATTGGGGTATTTATAGAGAAAAGATGTGGTCCGAGGGACACCCGAGGTGGGCACAGCCCACCAGGGCGCGCCTGGGCCTCCTGGCGCGTCCTGGTGGGTTGTGATCCCCTCGGGGCACCCCCAGGCGCAGTTAGGGCCCATTGTGTTCCTTCTGTCCCATAAAAAATCTCTGAAAAGTTTCATGGTATTTGAACTCCGTTTGATATTGATTTTCTGCGATGTAAAAAACATGAAAAAAACAGCAACTGGCACTTGGCACTATGTCAATAGGTTAGTACCAAAAATGATATAAAATGATTATAAAACATCCAAGGTTGATAATATAACATCATGGAACAATCAAAAATTATAGATACGTTGGAGACATATCAGCATGTCCTGTTCGGCCTGAAATTGCTGTTGTTTCTTTTTTAGGCTCCTCGTAGTTGCAATTAGTTGTCGCTTAAAGTGTTCTTGCTCGATGGACTCCTCTGGCACGATGAAGTCTTCTTTTCCGAGGCTGACGTCCTCCTCAGAGACCAGTAGATAGTTACTATCCTCCGAATCCTCATTCCCGACAAGCTCGTCGGGGTTGACTTGTCCCTCCTCCCACTCATCCTGCTCGGACGCAGGCTCGGTGGGGTCTTCAGGATCTTCGGCATTATCTGGAGTGTTATTGTCTCCGGTGCTGCTATTACTGTCCTTTTCGCGACATGATTTTGAGCGGCGCCACTAACGTCGATGTTTTGGTGGTGCCTCGACGGGCTTATCCTCGCTCGGATCCTTCCTGCCGTCGTCGTCATCCTTTCTAGGTGTATCCACCATATACACATCATATGTGGAGGTGGCCGTCCATCACCCTATAAATGGAGGGTCTTGGCCTGGTTTGTCTCCGGCATCGTCGTCCATACCGTCGATGTCCTCGGAGGCGTAATCTAGCATGTCGGTTAAGTCCTCGACAGTGGCTATTAAGTGGGTGGTGGGTGGGACGTAAAATTCCCGACTCTCATCCCTTAATCCGGGCTGGGCGTAGTTTGGAGATGATACTTCCGTGATGGCGAGAGATCGCATTAAGTCTAGGGCCTCGGTTAAGAGCGAGGGCTGGACAGGGAACTAGGGACCTGCGAGGCCGGGCATAGTAGATTCTACCAGGCCGTGCTCACTGGACGCAGGCCTTGAGAGTTTGGAGTTAGAGTCTAGGGGCGAGTTCGGCTCCCCGATAATAGGGAGAGTCCTGTTTGATTCCAGGTTTGCCGAAAACACAGTCGCCTTTGGGTCTTCGGTAGAGAGCTCCGTAGTAGGAGAGAGTCCGGTAGGTTCCAAACTCTCGCCTTCGGACGAGGTGGACTGCTCTGGATCTAAGGCCAGGGCAGAGATGATAGTTGGTCCTTGAGTGGTGGCTGATGATGGATCCGATGGGTTTCCTTCTTGGAGATAAGGAATAGTGGTTGAGGCCTTGAACCCTTCAAATATTGTCAGCATTCTGGGAACGGGGGTCCCCAGACTTGCCTGCCTGCAGCCCATGGCGTGGCTCTACGAGCGGGCCTGAACGGCCCATCTTCACCAACAAGCACCCAAGACCCTCGCGAGGGGCCGAGCCTCGCGAGGCGGACGACACAAGACCTCCTCGGGAGCGCCCTCACCAGGCTGTCTCACGAGGGGCGCAGAGTTCAAGGCAAGGCAAACCTCGCGAGGTTCCAATGATGTGAGCCATGATGATTAAGATCGGGTAGGCGCCAGGTGGGCGCCAGCATGCACACTGTCCTTGTTTCCTCTTTGGAGCTAAGGAAGCAAGCGCAGGCGCGGAGTACCAGGCGTCAAGTAAAGGTTTCCATATCAGTGCAACGAGACCAAGACCAGCAGGACGGCAAGATGGAGGTCATCATGGAGCCCAAGGCGGCGTCACTACGAGAGCCTTTTGCAGGCGAAGACTGCTTTTGTCAGGATAAGTTGTACTAGTTGTCCCCTTTCAAATTGGCCGTTGTTGGCTCCCTTCCCGCTCAATATTTGGGGAGAGGACCAGGGCCTCTATAAATAGGACTAGCCACCACCATAGCTAGGAAAGGAGATCCGAACAACCACAAGTTCACCAAGCACAAGAACACCTCTCCTCAGGAGGATGTTCTTCCCCTTGTACTGTTCATCCTTAGCCCAAGAGGCAATCCACCACCACCACACTGGAGTAGGGTATTACACCACAACGGTGGCCCGAACTAGTATAAATCTTGTGTCCTTTGTGTTGCGAGTTCGTCGAGTTAGCCCTTCAGATCTTAGCGAAGCTAGGACGTGGATCGATAGAGGGAGATCTTTGCACGCACCCCAGTGTTCGAACCTTGAGGGTTTTGCCGGAAACCGAGATCTGACAAATATCAAGTCTCCTCGGATATCAGCGATGTAATTCAGGCTCCCAAATCTGATCTGATGACCAGGGCATAGCTGTCGATCTGTTCACGCTGACCATTCGATTTGGCATGCAGAGCGAAGCCGCCAAACACAAAAAGTTGAACAGGGATAAAAGTTTCCCCGGAAACAACATCGTTGTTGATGATCGAACGAGCCATCGAACCTTCCGTCGTCGGCACAGTGGAACTCTCAATGAAAGCACTAGTGCCGGTGTCAAAACCGGCTGATCTCGGGTAGGGGGTCCCGAACTGTGCGTCTGAGGGTCGAAGGTAACAAGAGACACAGGGAACACGATGTTTATCCAGGTTCGGGCCCTCTTAATGGAGGTAAAACCCTACATCCTGCTTGATTGTATTTGATGAGTATAGGGGTTACAAGAGTCGATCTACCTCGAGATCATAATGGCTAGAACCCTAGATGTCTAGCCTATATGAATTTTGATGCCCTCTACAGATTAAACCCTCCAGTTTATATAGACATCGGATGGGCCTAGGGTTGTACAGAGTCGGCTTGCAGAAGAAGGTAATTATACACCCGGACACCAATCTTGCCATCCACGCATAGGAGAGTCCTATCCAGACACGGGGAAGGTCTTCTACCTTGTAACTTCACGGCCCATCAGTCCGGCCCATATTACCCAGCCCGGACACCCGAGGACCCCCTAATCCAGGACTCCCTCAGCAAGAGTTCAAGCTTGGGGATGCCCAAGGCACACCAAGTAAATATTTCAAGGATACTCAAGCATCTAATCTTGGGGATGCCCCGGTTGGCATCCCATCTTTCTTCTTCAACAATTATTGGTATATCTCGGTTTTTGTTTTGTTCACATGATATGCGTCTTTTGTGTTTACTTTTATTTTCCTTTATGAACCATGCTAGTATGAGATAGCCCTTCATTGCTTTGTAGAATGCTCTTTGTGCTTCACTTAAATCTTTTGAGTATGGCTTTATAGAATGCTCTTTGTGCTTCACTTAAATCTTTTGAGTATGGCCTTATAGAATGCTTCGTGTGCTTCACTTATATATTTTGAGCTTGGATGTTGGTAAATCTATATTAATTGTAGAATGCTCCATGAACTTCACTTATATCTTTTGCAGTATGAATAAGACTAACATCGAAATTGGTCTTGGAAGAGTATCATTAAAATATCATGTCTAGCTAGGGGTGTTAAACAATAACGCTTGTTGGGAGGCAACCCAATTTTATTTTTATGGTTTTGGTTTTTGGTTCTGTTTTTCAATAAATACACATTATTACCTCTGTAGTAATTTTGTTTTGGTGTTTTAATTAGTGTCTGGGCCAAGTAAGACCTTTGGGATGGCTAACGGTGATAGTTGATTTGATCTTGCTGAAAAACAGAAACTTTTGAGCATAGTAAAATAATTTTCAAAAATCACAGAAGTGTGCTTTTGATCTGAATGTTTTACACAAGATTGATATATAAATTTCCTAGGTTGTCCTAATTTTTCAGAATTTTTGGAGTAACAGACGTATGGTTGTTGTTCAGATCATTATAGATTGTTCTATTTTTGAGATTATGTTTTCAATGCATAGTTTGCTTATTTTCTAGTTTCTATGGATGATATTGCTCAATATAAATTGTATAAATGATATGGTACAATAGGAATTGTGTGAGAATAGTTATGAATCTTATCTTGATAGTACCAAAGTGAATGGTTTACTCTTTATCATACTAACTCATCTCACGAAGTTCCGTTAAGTTTTGGGTGATTGAAGTTTTCAAGTTTTGGGTGAGATATCGATACGAGGAGAATAAGGAGTGGAAAGACCCTAAGCTTGGGGATGCCCAAGGCACCACAAGGTAATATTCAAGGAAGACTCAAGCGCATAAGCTTGGGGATGCCCCGGAAGACATCCCCTCTTTCGTCTTCAAAACCATCGGTATACCTTACTCGGAGCTATATTTTTATTCGTCACATGATATGTGTTTTGCTTGGAGCGTATTTTCATTTTACTTGTTGTTTGAATAAAATCATTGGATCTGAAATCTTGAATGAGAGAGAGTCCTCCCATGGGTATTAAACTGTTTTACTACTTATTGATCTTCACTTATATCTATCTAGAGTAGTTTTGTCATTTACTCTCGTGCTTCACTTATATCCTATGAGTAAATGGTTGAGTGAATTGAATATCATAAATCTGAAATTATATATGCTTCAAATGCTTATCCCATGGGGAGTAATGAATTCACATATAAGAAGTATAGGTGGTAAAATTTATTGAAAGTTAGCAAACACAACATTGGTCACTTGACCAATTCATGAAAGAATATTGAAGGAAGAGAGATTTCACATGTAAATATACTATCTTGGACATCTTCTATGATTGTGAGCCCGATTAATTATTTTCAAACTTGAGCAAATTAGTTGAAGTTGGACAAGGAAGACAACATAATGAGTTATATTTGGGTATATTTGCATAGAAGTTATATTGTTATGGATCCTCTAACATGTGGTTCTTGCTTAGGATCTTTTGCTAGCCAAAATTTTGTACTAAGTAGAGATACTACTTGTGCATCCAAAACCCTTAAACCCCGTATCATGTCATGAGTGCCCACCATATCTACCTATGTATTGAATAAGATCCTTAAAGTAAGTTGTCATCGGTGCAGAAAGCAATAAAAAATTGCTCCTAAATATGTATGATCTTTTATTGTAAGGGAAAATAAGCGTTGTATAAACTTGTGATGGTAAAGAAATAAAAGCGATGGACTACATAATAAATGTTGCTACCACAAAGGGCAATACAATGTGACGTTCCTTTGCATTAAGGGTTTGCACATCCAAAATTAAAAAGTGCATGACAACCTCTTCTTCCCTCTACGAAGGGCCTATCTTTTACTTTCATGTATTTACTTTTATGCAAGAGTCAGTAGTCTTCCTTCTTATTTCAACCTCAATTATTCTTTAGTTGGCAAGCATCATGTGGTGGGGAAAGATCCAAGCATATATGGCCATTCAAATATATTTGATCATGAATTATTATTGTTGGCAATTGATATGTCTCCAACGTATCTATAATTTATGAAGTATTAATGCCATGTTTACAATAGTTTTATATGATTTTTGTATGCTTTGATTAGAACTAACCCGGACTGACGCTGTTTTCAGCAGAACTACTGTGGTGTTGTTTTTGTGCAGAAATAAAAGTTCTCGGAATGCGATGAAAATCAACGGAGAATTTTTCTGGAAAATATAAAAAATACTGGAACAAAAATCTACCAGAGGGGAGTCCCATGGGCCCCACGAGGGTGGGGGCGCGCCCACCCCCCTGAGCGCGCCCCTGTGCCTCGTGGACTTCCCGTGGGGCCCCCTGACTTGTTCCCGATGCCAACCTCTCCTATAAATGCCCAAACCTCCAGAAAATAACCTACCTCATAAGTTCCGCCGCCGCAAGCCTCTATAGCCACGAGAAATCAATCTAGGCCCTCTCTCACACCCTGCTGGAGGGGACCATCATCACCGGAGGCCATGGAGGAGGATCCTAGAGGGGCCATCATCACCATGAAGGCCAAGGACCAGAGGGAGAACCTCTCCCCATCCAGGGGGAGTCCTTGGAGGAGGAAGCACAAGGGGGAGAACCTCTCCTCATATCTCTCGGTGGCACCGGAGTGCCATCAGGAGGGGAATCATCGCTGTGGTGATCGTCTTCATCAACATCACCATCATCATCACTATCCTCATCTCTTTTATGCGGTCCACTCTCCCGCACCCCGCTGTAATCCCTACTTGAACATGGTGCTTTATGCCACATATTATGATCCAATGACGTGTTGCCATCCTATGATGTTTTCAGTAGATTTCCTTTGTCTATGGGTTGATTGATGATCTAGATTGGTACGAGTTGTATGTTTTATTTTGGTGCTGTCCTTTTGTGCCCTCCGTGTCGCACAAGCGTGAGGGATTCCTACTGTAGGGTGTTGCAATATGTTCATGATTCGCTTATAGTGGGTTGCTTGAGTGACAGAAGCATAAACCCGAGTAAGGGGGTTGTTGCGTATGGGATAAAGGGGACTTGATGCTTTAATGCTATGGTTGAGTTTTACCTTAATGATCTTTAGTAGTTGCAGATGCTTGCTAGAGTTCCAATCATAAGTGCATATGATCCAAGAAGATAAAGTATGTTAGCTTATGCCTCTCCCTCATATGAAATTACAATGACGACTATGGGTCTTGTTAACAATTACCTAAGACAATTCCGCACACCGACTAATCATTATTCCACACTCGCTATTTATAATATTTAGTAATATATTCTAAATTTATGATAACAACACCTACTTTCATATTTTAGCTCTCTAATACCATGCAAAGTTATCCTCTTCATACCCACAACGTAGTTTTATTTCTCGTTTCTAGTTGGAAGCAAACGTTCGGTGTACGTAGAGTCGTATCAGTGGCAGACAGGGCTTCAGAGAATATTGATCTTACCTTTAGCTCCTTGTGGGTTCAACACTTCATACTTATGTAACACCCCGGATGTAACCTGCCATAATTGTATTCCAACTCTTGCCATTTCCGGCACTAAGTTATGATATTTCCTCGTTGTCGGGTTTTTTCCTTCGTGTGCTTTGGTCTTTGTCTTGCATCTCATATCATGTCATCATGTGCATTGCATTTGCATACGTGTTCGTCTTTTGCATCCGAGCATTTTCCCCGTTGTCCATTTTGCATTCTGGCGCACCTATGTCCTCCGGTGTCCCTTTCTACCTCTCTTCGTGTGCGGGTGTTAAACGTTTTCGGATTGGACCAAGACTTGTCATGCGACCTTGGTTTACTACCGGTAGACCGCCTTTCAAGTTTCATGTCATTTGGACTTCGTTTGATACTCCAACGGTTAACCGAGGGACCGAAAAGACCTCGTGTGTGTTGCAGCCCAACACCCCTCCAAAGTGGCCCAAAACCCACCTAAACCTCCTCCATCACCTAGGCCGTTCGATCACGATCGCATGGCCGCAAACCGTGCTCAATTTGGAGCCTCCTAGCTCCCTCTACCTCTATATAAAGGCCTCCCCTCGAAATTTCCGGATCCCTACACCCCTAACCCTAGCTCCCCGCCTCTCTGCGCGCCGGACATTGTTCGCCCGCGCCGGGCACCTCCCCGCCGACGCCCACGGCCAACCGGACGCCGACACCTGTCCACATCGCCGCCGCAGCCCGCCAGGCCCGCAACCGGCCCTCCCTGGCCCGCGTTGTCCCGCCGCCCACGCTGGCCTCCCGCTCCGCCGCCGACGCCTTTCGCCGCCCTGCCGCCGACCTCGAGTCCGGCGAGCTCCGCCACCGGGCCGCCCTGCTCCGGCGACCTAGCCCCCACGCCGCTCGGAGTCCGCCGACCTAGCCCCCGCGCCACCCGGAGTCCGCCGACCTGCACCACGGCCACCTCCACCGCCCCAGCTTCCTCTCCATCCTCCTCCGGCCGGTTCCCGATCTCCGGCGAGCTCCGCAGCATCTCCGGCCACCACGACCTCCATCTCCGGCGACCCCCATCCCTGGCAGCTACAGTACCCCGGCTGGATCCCGATCTGGATCTAACCACCTCGGTTGACTTTTTCCCCCGAAACCCTAATATTTTTTGCATTCTTCCACATGTCATAACTTCATAACCGTTGCTCCGATTCGTGCGTGTAGCATATCGAAATGTTCGTCTCGACGAGTACTTCATTTCATCTCATTGCATCATGTTCATTTGTGCTCATCTTGATGCCCTAAATGCTGTTGGAAGAGGGCTATGTGATGTTTGTTTCAGATCCGTATCAGCATATGCACTTTTGTCATTTTTGCCATGATTAATGTGTGCCTCTTATGAACTTGAGCCCTACATGAGTTTTGAAGTATGTCATGCCATCTTTACAGGTGTGTATGCCATGTATTTTTGTGATCTCTGTGGTGACTAGCACAAGCATGCAAAGTAGCTTACTTAATGTTGCTGATTTCAGCGACTTAGAATTTCACCAAGTCCTTTTCCTGCTGTAATTTTTATGCCATGTGTTCATGTTGCTACCAAGTGATCCATGCCTCTTTTGAGCATGATCAGTAAGGATGTTTTGTAGATATTGTGGTGCTCTATCCATCCATGTCTTTGTTTGCATTTATGGAGCACCCTAGCTTGAGTCAATCGAGCTCTACTTTTGCTATAAAATGTTCCTGGCAGATTGTTAACATGTTTAGCAATTTGGCCGAGCTTGTTGTAATTGATTCGTGCATGCTATGTTGTTGTTCTTGCCATGTTTAGCTTCTATGCCATGTCTACTTGCTGGGTGTATGCTTAGTTTGTCATGCAGTGCCTTGTGGTGAGTGCATCGAGCTCGTAAACATGCCTACTTGATATCTGTTTTGCCATGTTCTAGTTTTTCACTAAGTCTGAAACTGTTAACGATAATTGCTATGTTCACATGGTTGCCTTTGTATTTTCTGATCCCTTTTGGCTTATGGTCAGTAAGGGACTTTTGCTTTATGCTTTGAGTAGCTTCGTGCCATGCCTTGCTTTGCCATGATATGTTCCTGTAGCATGTAGTTACCTTGCTCTAAACATTGCTTCCTGATGTTAAATTCCTGACTTGATGTTTATTTCACTAAGTCTATAACCTGATATCTTTTACACTTTTGCCATGCTTGTTTGAACCTGCTATTTAGTGAATTAGCCGTAGCTCAGTGTTCATCTTTTGTCAAGCTTCTTAAGTGGATCCCTGCCATGTATTTTGTTGTCATGTTGGAGTGCTGCAGCATGTTGTTCTTGATGCATTTAGATGGTCTCGTGCTGTTAATCGCAGACCGGTGCCATATTTGTTTTGCTTGTCATTTCCAAACCGTGCATCCGATTCTGGTGATCTTTATATCGATTTCGACCGAAATCAACTCACCTTTCTAGTGGCACTCTTGGTTTTCCAAGTTGAAGCCAGGTTCAAACATTCCTTTTCAAATCATGCATATGCATCGCATATCGCATCCCGCATATCATGACATGTTTTGCATCATGTTGTTTGTGCATTGCACGTGGTTGATTGTGTCTCCCTTTGCTTGTTGTTCTTGCTTGGGTAGAGCCGGGAGATGAGTATGTGATCGAGGAGCCCGTTGAGTATGCTTACGAGGATCAAGTCACCTCGGAGAACTTTGCAAGCAAGATGACCATACCCTCGAAATCACTTCTATCTTTGCTTGCTAGATGCTCGCTCTTTTGCTATGCCTATGCTACGATACCTACCACTTGCTTATCATGCCTCCTATATTGCCATGTCAAACCTCTAACCCACCTTGTCCTAGCAAACCGTTGTTTGGCTATGTTACCACTTTGCTCAGCCCCTCTTATAGCGTTGCTAGTTGCAGGTGAAGATTGGAGTTTGTTCCTTGTTGGAACATGTTTATTGTTGGGATATCATTATTATGCCTTGTCTACTTTAACGCACCTATATACTTGGTAAAGGGTGGAAGGCTCGGCCTTATGCCTGGTGTTCTGTTCCACTCTTGCCGCCCTAGTTTCCGTCATACCGGTGTTATGTTCCTTGATTTTTGCGTTCCTTACACGGTTGGGTTATAAAGGGAACCCTTGACAGTTCGCCTTGAATAAAACTCCTCCAGCAAGGCCCAACCTTGGTTTTACCATTCGCCACCTAACCTCTTTTTCCCTTGGGTTTCCGGAGCCCAAGGGTCATCTTTATTAAACCCCCCGGGCCAGTGCTCCTCTGAGTGTTGGTCCAAAACAGAGCCACTTGCAGCGCCACCTCGGGGAAACTTGAGGGTTGGTTTTAGTTGTACGTAGTGTTCATCCGGTGTGCCCTGAGAACGAGATATGTGCATCTCCTATCGGGATTTGTCGGCACAGCAGGTGGTCTTGCTGGACTTGTTTTACCATTGTCGAGATGTCTTGTAACCGGGATGCCGAGTCTGATCGGATTATCTTGGGAGAAGGAATATCCTTCGTTGACCGTGAGAGCTTGTGATGGGCTAAGTTGGGACTCCCCTGCAGGGATTTGAACTTTCAAAAGCCGTGTCCGCGGTTATGGGCAGATGGGAATTTGTTAATGTCCGGTTGTAGATAACCTGAGACTTAACTTAATTAAAATGAATCAACAGAGTGTGTGGCCGTGATGGTCTCTTTCCGGCGGAGTCCGGGAAGTGAACACGGTTCTTGTGTTATGATTGAACGTAGGTTGTTCTAGGATCACTTCTTGATCATAGTTCATCGATCGTGCCTTTGCCTTCTCTTCTCGGTCTCCTTTGCGTATGTTAGCCACCATATATGCTAGTCGCTTGCTGCAGCTCCACATCATACTTTTACCCTTCCTATAAGCTTAAATAGTCTTGATCGCGAGGGTGTGAGATTGCTGAGTCCCCATGACTCACAGATTACTTCCGAAACCAAATGCAGGGACCGATGATACCGCTCTAGGTGATTCGACTAAGCTCAAGTGGGAGTTCGATGAGGACTCAGGACGATACTATGTTTCCTTTCCAGACGATCAGTAGTGGTGCCCAGTTGGGGCGATCGGGGACATTGTTGCTTTTGGGGTTTATCTTCATTTTGGTTCCGTAGTCGGACCTTGAGTGTAACTGGATGAATGTAATGATATTTATGCTATTTGTGTGACGTGGCGAGTGTAAGCCAACTATGTTACTCTTGTCCCTTATTTATTACATTGGTTGTTGTGAAGATTACCTCACTTGCGACATTGCTTACAATGCGGTTATGCCTCTAAGTCATGCTTTGACACACGGGAGATATAGCCGCATCGTGGGTGTTACAACTTATCACTTCCACCATTGGGAATTTCTACGATGATTCCCTACACTTGGGTATTATCAAGCTCTTTTCTGGCGCCGTTGCCGGGGAGCAATAGCGTGGGGTTGATATTCTTGTGTATGCTTGTTTGCTTTCTTAACTAAGTAGATTTTGTTTTTCATTTTTTTGTTTCTCTTTAGTTGTGGGTGAAACAGACGAAAAAAATATAAAAGAATGAAAATACCAAAAAAATACTTGCCTCTCATACCTAAAAAGTTTTTTCAATAAGAGAAGTGATTGGAAGGTTATGCATTGGAGAAATGAGGGTCGACCTTGAACACTTGTGTTCATGCTCATGGAAACAATGTAAAAAAATTCATGGAAGCTTCTCTGAAAATAATTATCCCCTTGTATATATCCATTGTATTATAAAAATAATGTGCCAAGCCTTGGTTTTAGGATGATTAGATTGCTTGTTTACTTTGTGCAGTACAAAAACAGAAACTTTGGCTGTAGCGCGTGATTTTACATTTTTTTTACTGGGAAGTAAAATGGGTCTGAAATTTTTTTAAAATTACTTCTGTACAAATTGTTTAAATTTTCATATTTTTTTACAATTTTTTTGAGTTACATAAGTTTACTAAACTTCCAGATTACTACAGACTGTCCTGTTTTTGACAGATTCTGTTTTCTATGAGTTGTTCGCTTATTTTGATGAATCTATGGGTAGTATCAGGGGGTATGAACCATGGTAAAGTTGGAATACAGTAGATATAGTTCTAATATGAAATTGGAATAAGTTTGCAACAGTACCTAAAGGTAGTGATTTGCTTTATTTACACTAACGGATCTCATAAAGTTTTTGTTAAAGTTTTGTGTGGATGAAGTGTTCAAAGATCGAGGAGCTATCAGTATGAGAACAATAAAGAGAGGCAAGAGCTCAAGCTTGGGGATGCCCAAGGCACCCCAAGTAAATATTCTAAGGATACTCAAGCATCTAAGCTTGGGGATTCCCCGGTTGGCATCCCATCTTTCTTCTTCAACAATTATCGGTATACCTCGGTTTTTGTTTTGTTCACATGATTTGTGTCCTTTGTGTTTTCTGTTTTTCCTTTAAGAACCATGATAGTATGAGATATCCCTTCATTGATTTATAGAATGCTTCCGTGCTTCACTTATATCTTTTAAGTATGATCTTATAGAATTGCTCTTTGTGCCTCACTTAAATATTTTGAGTATGGTTTTATAGAATGCTTCGTGTGCTTCACTTATATATTTTGAGCTTGGATATTGGTTAGTATATATTAATTGTATAATGCTCAATGAACTTCACTTATATCTTTTGGAGTATGAATAATACTATAATCTAAAGTGGATTTGAAGAGTGTCAACTTTAGTTAGTAATGATTCCACTATTTCGAATGAGAAGAATTTTTCTTATGTGGAGAGTAGTAAAATTTCTATGCTTGTAGATGATGAAAATAATGCTTTGTGTGATGGTTATATTGTTGAATTCATTCATGATGCTACTGAAAATTATTATGAGGGAGGGATATATGCTTGTAGGAGTTGCAATAATATCAAGTTTCCTCTCTATGTGCTTAAAGTTTTGAAGTTATCCTTGTTTTACCTTCCTATGCTAGTTGATCCTTGTTCCTATAAATTGTGTGCTCACAAAATCCCTAGGCATAGGAAGTGGGTTAGGTTTAAATGTGCTAGTCATATTCTTCATGATGCTCTCTTTATGTTTCAATTCTTATCTTTTATGTGAGCATCATTGAAATCATCATGCCTAGCTAAAAGGCATTAAAGAAAAGCGCTTGCTGGGACACAACTCAATATTTACCCTTACTGTTTTTGTGTGTTCTCATGGTTAAGCTACTGTATTAATTATGTGTTATAGCTTTTGTTTCAATAAAGTGAAGTAAGACCTTTGGGAAGACTTGGGTGAAAGTTAATGTGATCTTGCTGTAAAAAACAGAAACTTTGCACTCACGAGATTAGCTGTCATTTTTTACAGAAGAGTGCGATTGAGTTGATTCTTTTTACAAAAGATTAATAAACAAATTCCTCACGTCCTCCAATTTTTTTAGAATTTTTGGAGTAGCATAAGTATGGTTTCTGTTCAGATCATTACAGACTGTTCTGTTTCTGATAGATTCTGTTTTCATTGCATAGTTTGCATGTTTTCTAGTTTCTAGGGCCAATATTTCTCAATATATATATTGTAGAAATGATATGGTATAGTAGGAATTGTGTGAGAACAATTATAAACCTTGTCTTTGACAGTACCAAAGTGAATGGTTTACTCTTTATGATACAAACCTATCTCACGAAGTTCCGTTAAGTTTTGTGTGGTTGAAGTTTTCAAGCTTTGGGTGAGATATCGATATGATGAGAATAAGGAGTGGAAAGACCCTAAGCTTGGGGATGAACAAGGCACCCCAAGGTAATATTCAAGGAAGGCTCAAGCGCCTAAGCTTAGGGATGCCCCGGAAGGCATCCCCTCTTTCGTCTTCAAAACTATCGGTATACCTTACTCGAAGCTATATTTTTGTTCGTCACATGATATGTGTTTTGCTTGGAGCGTATTTTAAATTTAACTTGCTGTTGGAATAAAATCATTGGATCTGAAATCTTGAGTGAAAAAGAATCCTCCCATGGCTAGCTAATTATTTGACTACTCAGCGTTCTTCACTTATATCTTTTTGGAGTAGTTTGTCATTTACTCACGCGCTTCATGTATATCCTATGAGTAAATGGTTGAATGAATTGAATATCATAAATCTGAATTTATATAGGTTTAATATGCTTATAACATGGGGAGTAATGACTTCACACATAATAAGTATATGCAGTAAACTCATTGAAAGTTAGCAAACGCAGAATTGGTCACTTGAACAATTCATGAAACAATATTGAAGGAATAGAGATTTCACATATAAATATGATATCTTGGACATCTTTTGCAATTGTGAGCACTCATTAAAATATGACATACTAAAAGGTTGATGTTGGACGAGGAAGACAACTTAATGGGTTATGTTTTCCTATATCTGAAATGTTTTATTGTCTTGGATCATCCGACATGTTGAGCTTGCCTTTCCCCCTCATGCTAGCCAAATTCTCTGCACCAAGTAGAGATACTACTTGTGTTTCTGAATATCCTTAAACCCAGTTTTGCCATCAGAGTCCACCATATCTACCTATGGATCGAGTAAGATCCTTCAAGTAAGTTGTCATTGTTGCAAGCAATAAAAATTGCTCTCTAAATATGTATGATCTATTAGTGTGGAGAAAATAAGCTTTATACGATCTTGTGATGTGGAAGAAATAAAAGCGACGGACTGCATAATAAAGGTCCATATCACAAGTGGAAATATAAAGTGACATTCTTTTGCACTAAGATTTCATGCATCCAACCATAAAAACACATGACAACCTCTACTTCCCTCTGCGAAGGGCCTATCTTTTATTTTTGTCCTATACTTTATACAAGAGTCATGGTGGTCATCACCTTTCCTTTTTACACTTTTTCCTTTGGCGAGCACTTTGTGTTGGAGCGATCCGTATATATATATATCCAATTGGATGTAGGTTTTCATAAATTATTATTGTTGACATTACCCTTGAGGTAAAAGGTTGGGAGGCAAAACTATAAGCCCATATCTTTCTCTGTGTTCGATTAAAACTTTGAACCCATAAATATCACGTGAGTGTTAGCAATTGTGAAAGATTAAATGATAGTTGAGTATGTGGAGTTTGCTGGACCAAAGCTCTTACATATACCCTTCCCAAAAATAAGATGCATTGCAATTGTTTGATGACTAAGATCATGGTTTGTTAGTTTTCAAGAAAGTTTATGATCTATACTTTAACATGTGAATAGCTTGTTACTTGATCATGAGAAGTTTTATGAGTTGAGCTACTATTATGATATATAATGATGCTAGAAAAAGTGATTGAAACTATCATTGATCAAACTCATGCACTTGCTAGCATTCACACTTCATAAATTATTTCTTTTATCATTTACCTACTCGAGGACGAGCAGGAATTAAGCTTGGGGATGCTGATACATCTCCAACCTATCTATAATTTATGAAGTATTCATGCCATGTTTACAATAGTTTTATATGATTTTGGTATGATTTGATTAGAACGAACCCGCACTAACGCTTCAGCAGAACTACCGTGGTGTTGTTTTTGTGCAGAAATAGAAGTTCTCGGAATGCGATGAAAATCAACGGAGAATTTTTCTAGAAAATATAAAAATACTGGGACAAAAATCTACCAAAGGGGAGTCCCGTGGGCCCCACGAGGGTGGGGGCGCCCACCCCCCTGGGCACGCCCCTGTGCCTCGTGGACTTCCCGTGGGGCCTCCTGACTTGTTCTCGATGCCAACCTCTCCAATAAATGCCCAAACCTCCAGAAAATAACCTAGATTGGAAGTTCCGCCGCCGCAAGCCTCTGTAGCCACAAGAAATCAATCTAGGCCCTCTCTGGCACCCTGCCGGAGGGGGCCATCATCACCGGAGGCCATGGAGGAGGATGCCGGAGGGGCCATCATCACCATGAAGGCCAAGGACCAGAGGGAGAACCTCTCCCCATCCAGGGGGAGGCCATGGAGAAGGAAGCACAAGGAGGAGAACCTCTCCTCCTCTATCTCGGTGGCACCGGAGTGCCATCGGGAGGGGAATCATCGCCGCAGTGATCTTCTTCATCAACATCACCATCCTCATCTCTTTTACACGGTCCACTCTCCCGCACCCCGCTGTAATCCCTACTTGAACATGGTGCTTTATGCCGCATATTATGATCCAATGATGTGTTGCCATCCTATGATGTTTTGAGTAGATTTCCTTTGTCTATGGGTTGATTGATGATCTAGATTGGTACGAGTTGTATGTTTTATTTTGGTGTTGTCCTATTGTGCACTTCGTGTCACGCAAGCATGAGAGATTCCCGCTGTAGGGTGTTGCAATACGTTCATGATTCGCTTATAGTGGGTTTCTTGAGTGACAGAAGCATAAACCTGAGTAAGGGGGTTGTTGCGTATGGGATAAAGGGGACTTGATGCTTTAATGCTATGGTTGAGTTTTACCTTAATGATCTTTAGTAGTTGCGGATGCTTGCTAGAGTTCCAATCATAAGTGCATATGATCCAAGCAGAGAAAGTATGTTAGCTTATGCCTCTCCCTCATATGAAATTACAATGACGACTACCGGTCTTGTTAACAATTACCTAAGACAATTCCGCACACCGACCCATCATTATTCCACACTCGCTATTTATAATATTTAGTAATATATTCTAACTTTATGATAACAGCACCTACTTTCATATTTTAGCTCTCCGATACCATGCAAAGTTATCCTCTTCATACCCACAATGTAGTTTTATTTCTCGTTTCTAGTTCGAAGCAAATGTTCGGTGTACGTAGAGTCGTATCAGTGGCAGATAGGGCTTGAGAGAATTTTGGTCTTACCTTTAGCTCCTTGTGGGTTCGACACTCCATACTTATCACTTTCACCATTGGGAATTGCTACGATGATTCCCTACACTTGGGGATTATCAACAATTATCTATATGATAAATAAGTTGGGAGGCGAAACATTAAGCCCCTGTCTTTCTCTGTGTTCGGCTGATGCTATTTGTTATAAAAATATGCTTTGAGTGTTAGCAATAATGGAAGACTATATGATAGTTGAGTATGTGGTATTTCCTAAATCAAAACTCTTACACAGACCCTTCCTGAAAATAAGATGAATTGCAATTGTTTGCTGACTCGGAACATAGTTTGCTAGTTTTCAAGAAACTTTATGGTCTATACTTTAACTTGCGAATAGCTTGTTACTTGATCATGAGAAATTTTATGAGATGAGCTACTGTTTTTGATATGTAATGATGCTAGAAAAGTGATTGGAATTGATCAAACTTATGCACTATGCTAGCATTCACACTTCATAAATTATTTCTTTTATCATTTACATACTCGAGGATGAGCAGGAATTAAGCTTGGGGATGCTTATACGTCTCCAACGTATCTATAATTTATGAAGTATTCATGCCATGTTTACAACAATTTTATATGATTTTGGTATAATTTGATTAGAACTAACCCGAACTGACGCTGTTTTCAGCAGAATTACCGTGGTGTCGTTTTTTATGCAGAAATAAAAGTTCTCGGAATGGGCTAAAAATTTACGGTGACTTTTTATGGACCAAAAGAGACCCCCGAGGCATCGGAGTTGGGCTAGAAGAGTCCCAAGGCGACGGCAAAGTAAGGGGGCGCGCCCTACCCCCCGAGAGGGTGCTCATGTCTTGCCGCTGCCTCGTGGACCCCCTTGATGTGAGACCGACACCAAAAATTCCTATAAATACCAAAACCACCAGAAAGAAACCTATATCGGAATTTCCGCCGCCACAAGCCTCTGTAGCCATAAAAAATCAATCTAGGCCCACTCCGGCACCCTGCCGGAGGGGGTCATCATCATCGGAGACATGGAGGAGGAAGCCGGAAGGAGCCATCATCACCATGGAGGCCAAGGACTAGAGGGAGAACCTCTCCCCATCTAGGAGGGAGGCCATGGAGGAGGAAGCACAAGGGGGAGACTCTCTCCCCTCTCTCTCGGTGGCGCCGGAGTGCCGCCGGGGGAACCATCACCGCGATGATCATCTTCATCACCTTCCTCATCTCTTCTGAGCGGTCCACTCTCCTGCACCCCGTTTTAATCCCCTACTTGAACATGGCGCTTTATGCCACATATTATGATCCAATGATGTGTTGCCATCCTATAATGTTTTGAGTAGATTTCTTTTGTCTTTTGGGTTGATTGATGATCTAGATTGGTTTGAGTTGTATGTTTTATTTTGGTGCTGTCCTGTGGTGCCTTCTGTGCTGCGCACACGTGAAGGATTCCCGTTGTAGGGTGTTGCAATACGTTCATGATTCACTTATAGTGGGTTGCTAGAGTGACAGATGCTTAAACCCGAGTAAGGGGGTTGTTGCGTATGGGATAAAGGGGACTTGATACTTTAATGCTATGGTTGGGTTTTACCTTAATGATCTTTAGTAGTTGCGGATGCTTGCAAGAGTTCCAATCATAAGTGCATATGATCCAAGTAGATCCAAGTAGAGAAAGTATGTTAGCTTATGCCTCTCCCTCATATGAAATTGCAATAATGATTACCGATCAGGTTAACAATTGCCTAGGACAATTCCGCACACCGCTCCAGCATTATTCCACACTCGCTATTTATAATATATAGTAATATATTCTAACTTCATGTTAATATATAGCACCTATTTTTATATTTTAGTTCTCTGATATCATGCAAAGCTACCCTCTTCATACCCACAACGTAGTTTTGTTTCTCGTTTATAGATGGAAGCAAATGTTCGGTGTACGTAGAGTCGTATCATTGGCAGATAGGACTTGGGAGAATATTGATCTTACCTTTAGCTCCTTGTGGGTTCAACACTCCATACTTATCACTTCCACCTTTGGAAATTGCTACGATGATTTCTTGCACTTGGGGATTATCACCTATGTGTCGTTGCAGTTGTAGATGTAGTTTAGATTCGCTATCCTCTCTTGATCCCGGATTAACATCGGACCATAATGGATGCGAGGTCTCACATTCCGACGAACAACTCTCTCATGGACCAACAGGATCTAGGCCTAAACCACAGCTATCAGCGATGCTGCCTGAACTAGAAAAGCTTCATCCATTCATCCACAACCTAAGCGACATCCATGATGCGGTCAACTATGGCGCTATCGAGCCTAAACGCTCCTATCGAACGACCTAACACATAACAGAGGAGGTGGAGGGGGAGGGGTAGGTTACCATCTTGGAGGTCGGGGGAGACATGGCGGAGACGAGGAGGGCTGGACGGAGACGAAGAAGAAAGGGAGAAGCATCCGCCGCCGCCGAGGAATGCGTCTACCGCCTCTTGCCACTGTAGGGGAGTGTCGTTGCCGCAGATCTCAGTCACTGCCGTCGTCCTAGCCGCAGATCTGACTCACCGCCGCTGGTGCCAAGAATAGAGGAGGGTTTGTCCTACAGCTAGAGGTGAGCGAGGAAATGGGGTGGTGAGGGTATATTTGGCCTCACCTGACCTCGGCCGATTTTTCCCTCCCGCCATCTCTGCCCGCATCCCCCTGCACCGCGCCCTACGCCGCCTCTTTGTTTTCTGCCCCACTCAGCCTGGCTCACTAGAAACAGTCGATTCGAGTGTTCCCAACGAGCCAGGCTGAGGGGTGCTTTAAGGTTCGTGCATATGCGAGCAAGGCTGGCTTGCAGGCAACCAAACGGCCCAATTTCATCCTGCCCGGGCCTGGTTGGGTTATATGCAGCCTACCAAACACGCCCTTGATGCATATAGTCCGTGTACTTTTGTTCTTGGAGAGCAGTCGCAGTGGAGCCATCGGATCGGTCAATTTCACGACTGGAGCTGGACAAACGAGCAAGTGATGGACATGTGGCATAAGAACTCTTTGTTCAGTCGTGGTGTTTATTCCCCACTAGATAAAAACTCTCATTTTCTTTTTCTCTCCCCGCCCACATGTTTAAGGTCTATCAACACACACGATATTTTCCAGGATATTCATACAAACAATAAATTGTCGGTTTGCACAACAACAACGGTCAAGGATTCATTCAATCCAGATTGACATCAGTTCAAGATAATTTTTGAAGTGCTTGATGGCTCTCGCAGCCCCGAGAAGTTTTCAGCACAAACTATTACAAGCCACATATGGGCTATTTCCTTGGTTTTTTCAAACATAAGTTTAAGCTTCAGGGGTCGCTGAGGGTTGAGCCTGGCGGTTTGATTTGCCAGGTTAGCATCTGGTTGGCCCTCTTGTACTTCAGTGGCAGTCGGGTTGACCCGAAACGGCTCTTCAGGCTTCTCCTGTTGCTCTTGGGCTTCATCATCTGCCTCCTCACCACCAGTATTTCCTGGCCTGGAAATATGATGAAGGCTTGAAGTGGTTCTTCATTGGCGGCTTGCGCTAATGCTTGAAGTTGAGCCGTCGTTGAAGAGGTAACAGAGCCGGAGAGTGCTTGTGAGGATGGTGGTGCAGTCGGATTATAGTTTTTTACTTACCAGTTCAAAGGGAACCTCAAGGTTGGTTTTCTTCTTGTTCTCATCATAGTCCGGTTGATATGTGATCAAGTCAATTCCCCGGGCAATGGAACACGTGTGATGCTGGGTCTCTTTCGCCACATAATCTTCCTTACTAAATTCTGAGCCATCTTCCTTGAACTGTGGAAAGCCGCCAGCTAAAAGCTTGGGGTCCAACTCTGGATGATATGCTTTTGCAAGG
Source organism: Triticum urartu (assembly GCF_056163025.1). Taxonomy (NCBI): domain Eukaryota; kingdom Viridiplantae; phylum Streptophyta; class Magnoliopsida; order Poales; family Poaceae; genus Triticum; species Triticum urartu. The sequence goes on from NC_141875.1 coordinate 566,606,433, forward strand.
GGCAGGCCACGAAGCACCCACTACTAGGGAAAAGCCTAGCGGCAGAGCGGGTTTTTGGCCTACCAATAGTGCGGTCACCCGCGCTACTGGTATGACGCTACAGCTAAAGGTTAGCAGTAGCGTGGTTTTACCCGCGCTACTGCTATATCCACTTAGTAGTACTGCTTCCAGCAAAAGGCGCTACTAGTAATTAGTAGTAGCGCATCTCTTTGCCCGCACTACTACTATTATTTCGTATTATTTTTTATTTCATATCATATTCATACACCTTTATACAAGTTTTCATAGAGTACCAATTTAGAGATTGTTTTTACATCATAATGAGTTATTACATCACTGGGTGAAAGAACCGTGGACTAGTTTCAAGTGGATGGATCCTAAGTGACCAAGTCATGGATTATCACGATAATCCATGACTTGATCACTTAGGATCCATCCACTTGAAACTTATCCACGGTTCTTAATTTCACCCAATGATATAATAACTCATCATCATATTAATATAAAAACTCTTGCATCATATCATCACCAACAACACTAGCTAATAATCATCATATAGTCATTACCACCAACACTATTTAATCATCATAGTCATAGTGTAGATATCTAATCACCACCAACACTAGCTAATAATAATCATCATAGTCATTACCACCAACACTAGCTATTTAATCATCATAGTCATAGTGTAGCACAGGATCATCATCTTCAAACTCATTCTAGCTAGCTAATCACTCCTGCTGCTCTCTCTCTCTCAGGTAAAATAGCATAGAACATATGTAGCACTCCCGATTCATCATATTGGAGCATGCAAATGAACTTGTCTCCTAATTTTGGGCTGCGCTTCTACTTGCTGCCCCTAGTACTTCTCTATGATCCTTCACAATTTTGCTCCAGTATTTGACTATTAAGACTTGCTGGCTTTTAGAAATCCTGAATGCACTCATGTGCAATGTAGGATGTCTTGGCCATAAGCTAACCATTTTCATGCGACCTTTAACCTCGATCCAATGAGGCACAACTATCATCAGGACTCCCTGTTGAAGAACATCGTAGTAACATACTTAGCAATGAAGTTTAGCTTAAAAAATAATGTATGCAAAAGATGCACTGAGGACAAATAGTAAAAACATTACCATCATTCCTAAATAGATGTGACCGTAGTTCAATACGCACGCTAGTGGTCGCACGTTTTGAGTACAAAGATTTTGAAGTCCAGGAAAATAATTTGTCTTGACGGTAACAAGATCCTCAAGCCATGAAACATAATGACTTATCTCCTTGCAGTTTAGTTCAGCCCCGGGACAGTAGTAGGTCATGTCTACCAAGCGCCGGACATGTTTGCTTGAATTGAAATAAGCTGTCAATAGAAATTAGTTGTCAACTATTTTTGAATAAATAATATCCAAGACATAAATATGGTTGAGAAACTCACATAATGGTAGAACTGGAGGTGTTTGCACATCGACCCAGATGTCGATATTACCTTCAATATCATCTTCTAGACAAATATCAAAGGTGATAAGCATATCAGGCTCAAATGCATAAGCCTTGCATAGTGATCTCCAATTTTTGCATTCAAAATAGGTGTATGTGTCTGCATTGTATAATTTTGCGGCAAAATTATAACCATGCTCGGTCCTCAAGTGAACTCTCTTTACCTCCATAGTTTCCATAGGACTGACACCAATCTTATCCAAGACATAAATTCTTGCATGGCAAGGGATACGCTGGTAGAATAGTAAAAAATTAAAATTATAAGTTGAAGCAAAAGAAGCAGAAGTCATTCTTAATTATGAAAAAAGACTTGTCGTTGTGACTTATTGTATCCACTTTGAATGTCTCATCCAGCTTGATGCTAAAGCGCCTACCACCAACTAAGAAATTTCTGTCGCATAGGCCGCGCTCGTCTTCGCAGTATTCGCACATACCGAAATCCTTTTCGTCGTCAGACATTTCCTATGTTCATTGTAGAAACATTAATTGAAAATCGATCAAAGGAAACTACCAGGAAACTGAACACACATATCACTATTACTCAATATGCAATGGGTTGACTTTAGGTCTGTCGAGTCTTCCTTCCTAAACTCTCATCTCACGTATATGGTGGGCACTCCCTCTCTGATATTGTGACCGTCGGTGATGGTCGCTACTCTTCCTTTCCCTAGTGCATACCAAATATCTAGCACACGGAAAAGAAAGAGAAGCAACCCCCACGACAACAGTCGGCATTCTTCTTCTCTGATATATGGTGGACACTCCCTCACCGATTTTTCGACCGTCGATGATATGGTCGCTACTCCTTCTTCCCCTAGTGCATAACATAGGTCTAGCACAAAGAGAAGAAGGAGAAGCGACCCCCACGACAACTGTAAGCATTCTTCTTCTCTCATATATGGTGGAGACTCTCCCTCACCGATATTTTGACTATCATGTATGGAGCCCCGACAGACTTAAAGTAAACTCGAAATGTCGTTTAATTCTCTTTCTAGAAAATCTGGGGCACTCGATATTTCCTACATATTCTAGCACTAGTCATGCTTAAATTCACGGAAAAATCCGGCATGACCTTTGCTAAAATAGGACATATCGAGCGCTTGAAATTTGCCGGAACGGAAATGAATCAACACTCCGGCAAAACATAGGCCACTCGGATTTTCCATGTGATACAAATATGTCCCTTCTCTCATATATCTGAATCAATTATCATAAGCATTCGCACCCGAACATTTCAATATATCTTATAACCCGAACATTTCATTTGGTTAAGAAGCATAACTAAATACCCTAGTTCTACTCTATTCAACACCGAGAAGTAGAGAAGGAGGAGGTGGACTTTTAGCTCATCGACTCGGGTGTAGAGGAAGTAGAGGTAGCTCGGACGATGATCACTTCAAGGAGACACGACTCTACAAAGCCTGCATATTCCATCGAGTACAATTTTAATTAGATCATCAAATCTCATGTAGCATTCTTTGATGACAAAGTGATAATGACATAAATTCAACTAGTTCAACTAAGCACTTACTAACAATAAACTAGTTCTATTAATTTTCTTACTAAAATAAAGTAGTTCTATATGGACGGGGGAGGAAAGGACGGAGGAGGGGTGGTGTATGGAGGTGGGGCAGTGACTGGAGGGGGAGGAGGAGGGAGAGAGGAGGGGGGGCACCGGAGGGAGAAGAGCGGGAGAAGGAGGAGGAGGTGGTGGGAGGAGGGCCGCCGAGGGAGACTGGAGGAGGAGGAGGAGGAGGAGGAAGAGAGGAGGGGAAGGAGGGCCGCCGGAGGGAAGAGAGAGGGAGGAGGAGGAGGTGGTGGTGGGAGGTGGGAGGAGGGCCGCCAGAGGGAGACCGAAGGAAGGAGGAGATAGAGAGGATACCTTGGGGGCGACGACAATGCGGCGAACGTCGGCCGCGGCGGAACGTGAGAGTGAGACTGAGTGGAGAGGGGAGAGTGAGAGGGGGGAGCGGCCGGTTGGAGAAGATAAGGTGGGCTTAGCAGCAGCGCGCTTTGGGATAAAGTGCTGCGGCTAAATGCCATAGCAGTAGCGCCTTTTACCAGAGAAGTGCTACTACTATCCCAGTAGCAGCATCGCCTTGTGGGAAAACGCCCTAATGCTAAGGCTAAGCATACAAAAAAATCAAAAATACATTGCTCATTAGTGATCTTTTTGTGTACAATCTAAATTGTCGGTAGGAATCCTCCCCAGTTTAGCGGCCATAGATCCTACACATAGAGTTCAATAAAGACCAAGTGGTTGTGATGGTTTGAGAAGTAACGTATTTAAGGTGGTAAACACCATGTTCGGGAAGCGAGGTGGGACTAAATTAGTTGCAAACGAGTGAACTAAACGTAGCAATAGCGAGGGTAGGCGAAAAGCGCTGCTGCTAAGTTCAATAGCAATAGCGCTTCTAGAGAACCGACGCTACTACTAAACCTACTCCGGCGGCAACATCGTGGCATTTTTAATAATAGCGCTGCGCTACTGCTACATGTGTAGCGTGGTTTTTTTACGTGCGCTACTGATAAGTAGCAGCAGCGCCTTATTTTAAATCGTGCTGCCGGTAAAATTCTGTGTATAAGATTTTCCCTAGCAGTGACCCCTTTCCTGTAGGCCGACTAATTGTGGATTTTAATCCAAGCCGACACAATGGACAACTCCTTCAATATATCAGCTATGCGCTCTGGCGGCTTGTCCCAGCCTCTGAGAGCATCTCCAATAGCATGTGTATATTTGGATGTCTATATATTCATATAGACAATGGTCTAAAAAGATTCTCTCATATACACGTCCAGTTTTCCATCAGAATGTCTATATACAGGGACCATGACAGGTGGGCCGTCGCTGGGGAGAGGAAGAAATCATGACTGCAGCTGAGTTTAGACAACGCCTTCACATTGTCTAGGCGTGGACATTGTCGAGATCGATATAGAGGATGTGTATATTTGGACGACCATATAGACAAGCTGTTGGACGCCTGTTTTAGGGTCACGTCATAAAAAACGAGTATACACATCCATATAGACAAGCTATTGGAGATGCTCTCACAGTCGTGATGACTTCACAGCTCCTAATATACGGTTGCTTTATCAGATTGTATAGTGTTCTCATTCGTAGGGAGTCCTCAGATTTCCCCCACCATGTTTCTCTGTAAGAGCATTGCCGAGTAAAAAGTTATGAGAACATGTCTATTACTATGGAACAAAAGAGCTGGCTCAAAAGTACTTACTGAAGATGAGGACACAAATATCACTCAAGGTTTTTGTCAGAAACCATGAGCTAGTCCTGTTTGCTTTTAACCTTAGTCGACTCTACACGTTGTACAAGTGCTCCTTCTTCTTCATCAAAAGCAGTTTTGGCTTTCTCCAAAGCTTTTGTGCTTTTAATCAGGGATTCCTGGAGGTCAGATGATAGTTTTTCAGTCATCTCTCGAAGTTTCTTCTCAAGGCATGTACAATGATGACATATGAATATATATGCTTCATGATAAAAAGTAATTTGAGACACTTACATTTATTTTTTCTCCCCAATGCAAGCTACCACTAGTGGGCCTCGTTAAAAAATAGAAAATAAAGACTCTAGTACACATGCATCTTTACTTTTCACTTCAACCTTTTCAACTTTTATCACCGGACCACACTTTTTCTTTTCAAGCACCCGCCTCTTGGAGAGGATCCTGCTTCCCTATCCGAACATACCTTACGTCATATCCGATCATACATGGCATGCGAGACATCACCTTAAGGCTATGCATTGTGCATGCCCTCAGTCTTCACTTATTTCTTCAACCCAACAATTTCCGTGTTGCCTAGATTCAACATTTCTTGCATAAGTACAAGTGTTTAATGTTACTTCTAAGTCCCAAGTCACCGCAGGCTAGCGACCCGACACTTGGCGCTCAATAGTGATCATCACGTCATCATTCGCCATGGCGTTCAACAGTGATCATCACGTCATCATTCGCCATCTCGGTCATTTCCTCCATGGCCGGGTCATTTTTCTTCTCTTCCTCAACAATGGAATCTGGAGGAGCTTGTTGATGGTCCATGGGGTCATCATTGCGTGATGGCTCACTCTGAGCCACTTGGCATCCAGGAATGCCGGGTCATCTCGAGCCGCTTGGTCACCTTGGGTGGGTGGCCGGGTTATCTACTGTAGCATCATGAGATGGGATTTCCACCCCGGTATCTGCAAGATAGAAGAATCACCAGCTTTCTTTTTTACAAATGCCTTGGCCCTGGATCAATAAATACATGATAATCAATATATGAAGGAAAGCACATTATAAATTGAGAAATTTATAAGGATTACCCAGGTTGATAGTGAAAGCCGGCAATTGGGTAGCACTGGACTCATCAAACGAAGGTGAAGTCGTCTGGTAATCCAGGTCCGAGCGGCACATCGGGTTATTGATTTGACCGACTGATACATCTTTAACATATCTATAATTTTTTATTGTTGGATGTTTCATATGCATTATTATGCTATTTATATCATTTTTTGGACTAACCTATTAACCTAGTGCCCAGTGTTAGTTGCTGTTTTTTTTCTTCATGTTTTTGTCTTTTACAGAAAATCAATACCAAATGGAGTCCAAACGGAATGAAGCTTTTTGACGATTTTTGTTGGACCAGAAGACACTTAGGAAACTTCGGGAGGAGTCCAGAAGGCCCACGGGTGAGCCACAAGCTCACCAGGCGTGCCCTAGGGGTGGCGCCCTATGAGCTTGTGCCCCCCCCCCCTAGTGCCTCCTCCAAACCTAATCTCAGCTTCATAAATACCCTAATATTCCCTGTATACTAGAGGGCACACCAAAAATACTTTTCCATTGTCGCAAGCTTCTGTCCTCGTGAGATCCCATCTTGGGGCCTTTTTCGCTACTCTGCTGGAGAGGGATTCGATCACGGAGGGCTTCTACATCAACCTTACTGCCTTTCTGATTATGTGTGAGTAGTTTACCACAGGCCTACGGGTCTATAGCTAGTAGCTAGATGGCTTCTTCTCTCTCTTTGATCTTCAATACAATGTTCTACTCGATGTTTTTGGAGATCTATTCGATGTAATCTTCTTTTGCCGTGTATTTGTTGAGATCCGATGAATTGTGGATTTATGATCAGATTATCTATGAATATTATTTGAGTATTCTCTGAACTCTTTTATGCATAATTAAGATAGCTTTGTATTTTTCTCCGATCTATTGATTTGGTTTGACCAACTAGATTAATTTTTCTTGCAATGGGAGAGGTGTTTTGTTTTTGGATCAATCTTGCGGTGTCCTCACCCAGTGAAGGGATAGCGAGGCACGTATTTGTATTGTTTACATTAAGGATAAAAGGATGGGGTTTATTTCATATTGATTGGATTTATCTCTCTACATCATGTTATCTTGCTTAAGGTGTTACTCCGTTTTTGTTTACTTAATATACTAGATGCATGCTGGATAGCGGTCGATTTGTGGAATAATAGTAGTAGATGCAGAATCGTTTTGGTCTACTTGTCATGGACGTGATGCCTATATTCATGATCATTGCCTTAGATATCGTCATAACTATGCGATTTTCTATCAGTTGCTCAACAGTAATTTGTTTACCCACTGTATGCTTTCTTTCAAGAGAGAAGCCCCTAGTGAAAATTATGGCCCCGGGTCTATTTTTATCTTATTATTTCCAGATCTACAAAACAAAAAAACCCAAAAATATCTTGCTGCAATCTATTTACCTTTACTTTATTTTGCAATTTTATTTATCTTTTATACCTATCTCTATTAGATCTCATCCTTGCAAGTAACCGTGAAGGGATTGACAACCCCTTTATCGCGTTGGGTGTAAGTATTTGTTTGTTTGTGTAGGTGATATCATTGGAGACTTGTGTGTTCCTCCTACTGGATTGATATCTTGGTTCTTAACTGAGGAAAATACTTATATCTACTTTATTGCATCACCCTTTCCTCTTTAAGGAAAAACCAACGCAAGCTCAAGAAAAAGATGCCACATGGGAAGATGCAACCTTCATACAGAAAGTTTTTCCTGACTTCCAGCCCTGAGGACAGGTCTGTTGTCGATCGAGAGGAGTTGTCAGGACCCTAGTAACAACCTGCTGAAGAATAAAGCACGGGCGGCAAGATTCAGTTAATTTTTGAATTCAAGTCAGTGGTGCAAAGCTCGAGAAGACGTCCATCTGTGATCCAACGCTACACAACGGCTCGTACCACTTCGCTGGGTTACGAAGCCCTGGATCGCGTCCATTCCTCATCGGACGACTGCGGATGGCTCACATCTCACTGTTCACCTTTCCGGCAAGAACTACAGTGCCGCCTGTTATTTTTTACATTCTTACTTTCTTCCAACTTGTAAGGCTATAAAGCCAGGACTCGATCTTGATGGAGAACCATCTTCTTGTTTTAGGGTTTCCTCTGTGACGAGCTAGACCACACATATATTTTCTCTGAAAGTGAATGAAATCGTCAAGCTCAGTCTTAAATCTCTGAATCTAGTTCTTTAGGCCACTCTGGGTCTGACCGTGCTTACATGACAAGATATCGGCATGAGTTTAATATTGTCCTATGTTTATAATTTATCGAAATATGTATATGGCAACCGTGTGGCAGATTGCGAAACTGTCACACGCATCCAACGCCATCAATTCTCTCCCGATTTCCTACCTCCCGGTTTCTTTCCTTTCCCTTATGTCCTCCCGATTTCTTTCCTTTCCCTCACGCCCTCCCCCGATTTATTTCCTTTCCCGCACATCGTCCTCCTATTTTATCGGGCACACCCGCTCGTGCCTTCCTAATTTTCGTAATCATCATTTATGGCCCCACATGCCTTCTTGATTTTCAGCAAAAATAATGCTTGGACTAGGATTTGATCTCTGGTCTGTAAGTAATTAACAAATGGAGCTAACGACCTCACCTATGACACTCATTGTTAAACATTCTAAGGGAAATACTTTTTTTGACATGTTTTTGCCTTTAATATGTTAGCACTGAAAAACTTTTTGTTTCAAGCATCGTGGTAACTTTGATCATTGGGAATAAATTTGTTGAATCCGCCCCCCGGTAATTTCTGTAAATAGCACGATAACATTCACGCCATAGACCTGATAATTTAGATACAAACGTCGTGGTAACTTTAACCATTGGGGAAGACAAATGTGAAAAGATACCCGAATAATTTATGTGTAAATAGATAGTAATATACGCAGCGCATATCTGATAACTGAGGTAGAAGCACCATGGTAACTTTGACCATAGGGAATTTTTTTTTGAAAAGATACTCCGGTATCTTCTGTGTAAATAGCACGGTAGTATACTTCCCTCCCCTGGCATTTTTATGTGTAAATAGTATGAAAACATATGCACTGCGATAACTAAACACCATGATAAGTTTTTGACCCGTGAGGGAGGGGGGGGGGATTTGTTGCTGAAACATATCCCTGATAAATTTTGTGTAAATAGCATGATATTTTAAGCACTACGGGCTTGATAGGTTACCTAAAATCACCATGATAAAATTTTGCCCTGAGAAAAAGTTGTTCAAAACATCCCCAATATTTTTTGTGTAAATAACATGATAATATAAGCACCGCATGACCGATAACTTGCAATATAAACATGATGGTAACTTTTTTATCAAAGGAAAATAAGTTGTTAAAAACATACACTCGCCTCACGTGTGGGCCTCTTGGATGAACACAACACATGACGTGCCACGGGAAAGTCACATAATGTTTAGTGTCATGAGGGGCACACATGCTATATGCGTGATAAGTTACGCAAAAACATCATGGCCTATGGAAAAAGCTACCGAAACACACCCAGGTTTTTAGGTGCAAGTACCATGATAATATACGAACCGTAGATCCGGTAACTCATGTACAATCCCCCATGGTAACTTTGACCGGGGGGGGGGGGGGGGGGAAGGGTGATGTACATATACCCTGATAACTTATGTGTAAGTACCACGGTATTTTATACATCGAAGACCTTATAACTTGTGTACAAAACATATTGGTAACTTTGAAGGGGTGTAGTTGTTGAAGCATAGTACCTGATACGTTCTATGTAAATAGCACAATAAGTTATGCAACACAGGCCTGATAACTTGCATACGAATATCATGGTAACTTTGTCCTAAGGAGAAATCATGTGATAGACGTGAAGAAGTGGCAGTTTTTTCGAGGGTGAGCGCCCGAGATGTGCGGGAGAAGCAGGTTTCTCGGACGAGCCTGCGGGGTCATTTGGAAAGAGGCGAGGTCAAAGGACGAGAGATCGTATAATACTTTAAAATGAAAAAAAATAAAGGTGTGGCAGTTTTGCTTATATGGCACACGTGTGCCAAATATCACAGTTCATAATTTATTTATAAACTAAATTAATCAATCGAAAAATTGCTAATTCACCCAACAAGGCTTTGGCCGTGCAGACCGGGTTAACAGAGTTGTTGCGATTCTGTCGAGGTCCCATCTGCGTGGAGTCTGACTGTGCAAGGTTATCTTCTCGCTCGATCCCAAGAGGCAGGATAATTCAGGCCTACACCAGTCATGGCTGACGTGGAAGACCTGCTGGGCAATTTCCAGGAGGTCTCCCATTGAGGCGATCAGAGGAGGCAGGATTGCGCTGGCCCATGAGTTAAACGGGGATTTTGCGCTGATTACCGATATTGCCCTGATCTAAAGCCTCTTCTTCCTCTTATTTCTTAAACATAAACAATCCGGTGCCAGTTCTAATTATGGACTGCTTCCTTTCTCTAGTCTCTAAAAAATCTATAAAAATAAATAAAGTTACAGATGTTTTTTCAATCAGAAAAAAGAGAGAGAACAGAGAAGGAAAAGCGGGACAGGCCGACGTAAAAATAGGACAGGAGAGAGACCTGTCCGGAACGAAAAGGCGATGCGGCAAAGCGAATATCCCGGAGGATAAACCCGGGAGCCCGAGCGGCACCCTGGAATATTCCCGCTCCGGCATCACATTCAACTCCGGCGTCTACCCGTCCGTCCATATAAACTCCTTTCCCCGTCCGTTGCAACTCGCCAGCCAGCCAGCCAGCCAGCCATTGAGCCCCTCTCCTCTCCTCTCCTCTCCTCGCCGAATCCAGCCCGGCGTTCGCTGTCCGACATCCCCACCAATTCGGCGCGCCGCACGTGCGTACGTATAACACATCGGTCGCCCGATCAATGGCTCTGCTCAAGGCCGCGCGCGTCGCCGACGTCCCCACCCTCGACGTCGTCGTGCCGGACCACCTCGCCGCCGCCGCCGCGCGGGTCCTCGGTACGTGCCGTTTCATTCGCCGTCCTCGCGTCTCTACTTTACGGTTGGTCATCAATCGGACGGTAATAACGCGCGCGCGCGCGACCGCAGACGCGGAGGCGGCGTCGATGGTGAAGAAGCAGCGGGGCGCTGGCCGGCGGTTCGCGGTGATCGGGCACCGCGGCAAGGGGATGAACGCGCTGGCGTCGCCGGACCGGCGGATGCAGGAGGTGAAGGAGAACTCGGTCCGGTCGTTCAACGAGGCGGCGCGCTTCGCCGTCGACTACGTCGAGTTCGACGTCCAGGTATAATTATCGATCGATCCCGTCTGCTCTGCTCCAATCGAATCCCTCCCACCTCCCCTGCGTGCTACGTTAATTAATTTGTTAGGTCGCGCGGGTTCCGAGGAAAGGAACGGGTGTATGGGATCGGTCTACGTGGGTCCCGGGCCTCCGGGAACTGGTGTAGCTCTCCTCGGTGTAGTGTGTCCGGTCTAGGGGATCTTTGTTGATGGGGACGTGGCCGTCCGGAGCGGCTCGAGCACGTTTGCCGTGTCGCCGAAGGGGAAAGGGTGAGAGGAAGGTCGCCGCGTAGCGGAGCGACCCCACGTGCGTCGCGGTGGCCTCCCATGTGGAGAAGTGGGGCGGCTCATCGAGCTCTCCAGATCTGACCAGCTCACCAGCACGAAATAATATACTACTGTAACTTGTACTAATAACACAGTTTAAAACCACAATAATTTTGCTAAAGCATCTAGATGTCCTCTAAGAGCAACTCCAATAGCTTCCGTTTCCAAAAAACACTTCCATTTACGGAAAGTTATGGTAAAAAAAGCCTCTGCAATTTTTTTTACAGGATTTCATAGAAACACCTCCTCCGTCCTTTAAGTTTGCGGGAAGATGATCTTCTCATATAATTATGGCGGTGGATAATAGGGTCATATTTTATGAGCAGAAGTTTTACGGGAACGGTAAAATGCACTCCCTCCTGTTATGGGACTGAGGGAGTAGGTGTTAGAAAACTTTTCCTAGATTATAGGGTCATCCTGGAAGAAGATTTGTACAGGAGCTCTTGGAGTTGCTCTAAGTATTGCATATCCTATATCAATGATTTTTCGCGAAGATTTATGAGGATATTCTTTTTCTTTTTATGTTTGATCGAGTCACTTAATGTGTAATAACTAGGGTAAATGTAGATCTGTCCTAGACAGACCTAAAGTGCAATATTTGAACTAGATGTGGTACAGTTATAGATGTAATTTGGCAGATTAAAGGTCTGGTCCTGGATTGGTTTGTTTGAAATGTCATTATACTCTTGATGTACCCGATGTTGGTAAGATATTACAGTGGACTGTGACGAGGCTGTATCAACGATCGTACAACTTTTGTCGTACCTGAAGCAGCACTCATGCAATACACTAGCTAGTTGTTCGTTTGTCCTGTTGCACTAGTGCGATCTAGTACTTCTGCTAACGCCAAACCCCACCTCCACCTTGTACTTATCAAGATCGTATATCTTGCGTGTCGCATATATCTATCGATTCAGTCCATCGTTTTTTTTCTTCTTACGGTGCTATTGCGCAAAACGCCAAGTAAATGTTTCCATTTCTAATTTGCTTCAAAGCTAAATTTGTTCAAAGTGTTCAAAGAAGATACTGATTTTTTTCACTTCTCTCCCTTCTCTCTTTGTCTCCTAAATAATTCAGTGTGCAAAGATGTTGAGAAGAGAACCATGAATATCGATTTTGTAGGTCACCAAGGACGTCTGCCCAGTCATCTTCCATGACAACTTCATCATTACTGAAGAACATGTAAGTTCATATGCGCCCTCTTGCTCTGTATGCGTATCACTTTCCAACATTTCCTTTTCCCCGGCGGGTGATTGTAGGGGCTGTTTGGATGGGGCCCATCAATTATTTGGCTAACGATTTTGCCGTGTGGGCTCGCCCAGATGTTGGTAATAAAACTGAATAGCTGGCCAAAAAGTTGGCTTACACCCGAAATTTAGGCAGCCATCCAAAATTTTGGTAGGGTAGTTGTTGGTTGCTATCCAAACAGCCATGTAGAAACCACCACAAAAAGCACATGCCAAAACATGCTGCCAACCTTGATATTTTCCTGTTTCCATATCACTTGTGTAAGCAACCAACCTAACTCACCAGGACTATCTGTTTTCAGGGCAAAATTTCAGAGAAGCGTGTCACTGATCTTCAGTTGGAAGATTTCCTCCAGTATGGCCCACAAAACAGGCAAGGCAAGGTATGGAGAAAGTGCAAAACACCAGTGTGCTAATTTGGTCATTAGTAGTAGTTACATAAAGTTTGACACAATGCATCTGATTATTCATTGCTTATTGCTAAATTCAGAATGGGAAGCCTTTGCTGCGGAAAATGAAGGACGGTCGGGTGTTGAATTGGAACGTCCAGTCAGATGATCCTCTTTGCACCCTTCAAGAAGCATTCGAGAAGGTCAATCCAAGATTGGGCTTCAATGTCGAGCTGAAATTCGATGACAATCTTGTGTACCAAGATGAGGAGCTTACTCACATCCTCCAGGCCATCCTCAAGGCATGTACTATTACTGCAGTACATGAGTCACTTTTGGTTGGTTACAGCTTGATACCTGTTGTTCTAACACATCAGATTTTCAACTTGTGAACAGGTGGTCTTCGAGTGTGCCAAGGATAGGCCTATCATTTTTTCTAGCTTCCAGCCCGATGCTGCGCAGCTCATGCGAAAACTGCAGAGCACATACCCTGTAAGTGCAATATTATTACCGGACAGATTGCAAGCACATGGAACTTATATCCATTCCACACCATGAGCGTCACTGATTGCCATCGTTACGATGTTTGTCAGGTGTACTTCTTAACGAACGGAGGGACGGAAATCTACGCCGACGTGAGGAGGAACTCGTTGGAAGAGGCGGTCAAGCTGTGCCTTGCCAGCGGCATGCAAGGGATCGTGTCCGAGGCCCGCGCCGTCTTCAGGTTCCCGACCGCTATACCCAAGATCAAGGAGGCTGACCTCTCCCTACTAACTTACGGCACTCTCAAGTAAGTTCTCTAGTTCTTCATCAACTTCTTAGAACGACGGAGTAAAAGGTTTCTGACGCCGTTGTGCAAATGTGCAGTAACGTGCCGGAGGCGGTGTACATGCAGCACCTGATGGGGGTGAACGGGGTCATCGTCGACCTCGTGCCGGAGATCACTGGGGCTGTCTCTGATCTCATCGCCCTCCCGGAGACCGATACAGAGATCAATGATCTGAGCGGCAAGGTGGTGAAAGATGCCGCATCGACGCCGAATTTCACGCAGCGGGAGATCTCGTTCCTGCTGAGGCTGATGCCAGAGCTTGTGCAATAGCACAGATTGCACACCATTAACTCATGGCTTTGGATGTAACTGATTGATTGGCATACAGGACAGGAGGAGCCCCTTGTGGAGGAAAGCACAGGTTTACATACTGGGTTGGTGTGATGTCCTTCGGTGAGCCCTGGTACTGGGAGAGTTGGGGATTGATATGATATGTACATGTTGTAGTGTGGGTGGCGAAATTTTTGGATATACATGTTGTAGTGAATGTCACCGTCACAATGGACCGTGTTACTAAACTAATACATGATCCTGGGTCTGGTAACCAGCATTTTCGATCAACATTCGTCAATGTGTTTGCTACAATATTTTTGGAAATTAAGAAAATCCCCAGGTTTTCACATATTTGCCTCGAGAAATCGGAAACCAAGAAATTTTCAGAAAAAGATGTGATAAAGTATTAAAGGCACAGAACCATCACTTTCATGTCACAACTTACGGAAAACCACCGCTTTACAAAACTTGACACTTTGCACCGAATCGAAGAAATTGATGTGGCAAAAAAACACTGAACCAATTTGTGAGCGTGTTTTGACGTGGCCGATCACTTGCGGGCCGACAACGGTGATGGCGCGGCGCTAACGGGCGTTAACGGCCGTACCGACCAAGCCAGTCAGCCTGTTCAAAGGAAACAGTGCCAGTCCCACTCGCTCCCTTTGTGCTAAGCCGGTCGGCCCGTTCCCCTAAAGGAAACAGTGCTATTCACACTGGTCCACTTTGCCGGGGAGGTAATGCCCTTCCATTTGTCTGATAGCCTAGGGTTAGGGATTTCAGATTTTTGTTTTGGTATGAAATGGACCGGATCCGGTGTATTTGACCACTACCAATTCCTTTTGAATTCAATCCAGCCCCTCCTAACCGTAGACGACTCGGACTTTGAAGGCAATGACAGAGAAGGGCCCTATCGACTGCTACCACCGAAAAATAGCCAAGAAATTCGTAGCATTCCAAGGTGGCATAACTGGAAGGAGGTTTTATTGATGTGGTGAGGATTTAAGTTGCAATCCCTATCATGCTTTTCTTGTTTGAAATCCCATGTAAACTGCTCTGTTTCAACAGTGTTAATACATGTCCTACAGTTTTCATAATTTCCGTACTTGTACAAATAGATTATGGTCAGTAAGTCGGTAAGAATTTTCTGTGCATTATATCTATATAGTATTCATAATTTCTGTACTTTTAGAACAAGATTAAGTTACTCAATGCAAGCCAAGTTTTTCTCTGAATGTCTGCATTGTAGTGGTTAATGATCAAATTGGTTTGGGAAAAGGGCTTAGACATAGATATAGACACCCTTAATCTGCTTATTTCAAATGTTTAAACAATTTTTTTCTTATCTAAGAAACTATGTAGTTTGGATTATGGTTAAGTAACTCTGGTGCACCTATGTAGCTGCTTATGGTTAAGTTACTTATTTTTCTTACAGATTGGCAATTGTTGTTATGTTCAATGGGTTGATATGGAGTATCCTAAAGCTAGTAAAAAAAAGCTCTTCAAAAGCTTTGGGCAAGACATGAAGATTGTTGTGCTGCTAGAACCAAGGAAGGGGTTGATCATGCACAGGTAGTGATTAAGCTTGAAGAGGAGGTTAACACTGCTACCCTGTAGTACAAGAACCTTGTTGCTGATGTTAACAAAATGCTCAAGCAACAAGTGCAAAGGACCTATCAAGAAAATTTCAAGAAAATAATGGCAGAAGACAATGAAGGCTTGGAGAAGCAGCTGGACCAGAAGCAGTATGTCATAGAGGATATGAAGGCCATTCAGAAAGCCCAAGGAGAACTGATCAAGAACCTGAGGACAGAGTTGCATGAGCTGGAGAAGGATAGGGATATCAATGGACTCAAGAAGGAGATGTATGTGCTGAAGACTGAACTTCAAGACCACAAGGAGAATAAGAAACAACTAATGAAGGACAAGATTGAGGTGATGCAGGAGAGGATGGCCTGAAGATGGAGAAAAAGAAGTTAGAGATAGCCATTTATGAGCTGACTAAAGTTGGAGAAATTCACAAGCGCAAGCTGAAGAAGATCAAGGGAATTTGTGATGAAGATTCTGTCATTGAGCTTAGTGGTCGAGACTTAGTCTAATCTAGTGATGATGTATATAGTATGCTACCTATCTATCTACTTTTATTTTTATTGTTGTAAGCACTATGACACCTATCTATTTGCAAGAATTGTTGTAAGCACTATGATACCTATCTAAATTGCTGGTGTTGCAATGGTATGAACTATGTATGAGGTTTATTTTGGGTCCTATCTATTTTTTTATGCACTATGCTACCTATCTAGATTGTTTACGTGTATTATTTATGGAGTCCACTTTGAAGGAAATATGCCCTAAAGGCAATAATAAAGTTGTTATTTATATTTCCTTATATCATGATAAATGTATATTATTCATGTTAGAATTGTATTAACCGGAAACTTGATACATGTGTGAATACATAGACAAAACAGAGTGCCCCTAGTATGCTCTACTTGACTAGCTCGTTAATCAAAGATGGTTAAGTTTCCTAACCATAGACATGTGTTGTCATTTGATGAACATGATCACATCATTAGGAGAATGATGTGATGGACAAGACCCATCCGTTAGCTTAGCATAATGATCGTTAAGTTTTATTGCTATTGCTTTCTTCATGACTTATACATATTCCTTTGACTATGAGATTATGAAACTCCCGAATACCGGAGGAACACCTTGTGTGCTATCAAACGTCACAACGCAACTGGGTGATTATAAACATCCTCTACAGGTGTTTCCGAAGGTGTTTGTTGGGCTGGCATAGATCGAGATTAGGATTTGTCACTCCAAGTATCGGAGAGGTATCTCTAGGCCCTCTCGGTAATGCACATCATGATAAGCCTTGCAAGCAATGTGATTAATGAGTTAGTTGCAGGATGATGCATTACAAAATGAGTAAAGAGACTTGCCGGTAACGAGATTGAACTAGGTATAAGGATACCGACGATCGAATCTCGGGCAAGTAACATGCTACCTCTTGAGCTTGCGTTGGATTTCCCCGAAGAGGAAAGGATGATGCAGCAGAGTAGCGTAAGTATTTCCCTCAGTTTTTGAGAACCAAGGTATCAATCCAGTAGGAGGCCACGCTCAAGTCCCTCGTACCTGCACAAAACGATAGCTACTCGCAACCAACGCGATTAGGGGTTGTCAATCCCTTCACGGTCACTTATGAGAGTGAGATCTGATAGATATAATATTTTTGGTATTTTTGGTATAGAGATGCAAAGTGAAAAGTAAAAGGCAAAGTAAAAAGCAAAGCAAGATTAAAGTGATGGAGATTGATATGATGAGAATAGACCCGGGGGCCATAGGTTTCACTAGTGGCTTCTCTCAAGAGTATAAGTATTCTACGGTGGGTGAACAAATTACTGTTGAGCAATTGACAGAATTGAGCATAGTTATGAGAATACCTAGGCATGATCATGTATATAGGCATCACGTCCGTGACAAGTAGACCGAAACGATTCTGCATCTACTACTATTACTCCACTCATCGACCGCTATCCAGCATGCATCTAGAGTATTAAGTTAAAACAGAGTAACGCTTTAAGCAACATGACATGATGTAGAGAGATAAATTCATGCAATATGAAATAAACCCCATCTTGTTATCCTCGATGGCAACGATGCAATACGTGCCTTGCTGCCCCTTCTGTCACTGGGAAAGGACACCGCAAGATCGAACCCAAAGCTAAGCACTTCTCCCATGGCAAGAAAAACCAATCTAGTAGGCCAAACCAAACTGATAATTCGAAGAGACTTGCAAAGATAACTAATCATACATAAAAGAATTCAGAGAAGATTCAAATATTATTCATAGATAGACTTGATCATAAACCCACAATTCATCGGTCTCAACAAACACACCGCAAAAAAGAAGAAGATTACATCAAATAGATCTCCACAAGAGAGGGGAGAACTTTGTATTGAGATCCAAAAAGAGAGAAGAAGCCATCTAGCTAATAACTATGGACCCGAAGGTTTGAGGTAAACTAATCACACTTCATCGGAGAGGCTATGATGATGTAGAAGCCCTCCGTGATGACGGCCCTCTCCGGCGGAGCTCCGGAACAGGCCCCAAGATGGGATCTCGTGGATACAAAAAGTTGCGGCGGTGGAATTAGGTTTTTGGCTCCGTATCTGTTCGTTTGGGGGTACGTAGGTATATATAGGAGGAAGAAGTACGTCAGTGGAGCTTCGGTGGGCCCACGATGGTGGGGGCGCGCCTCCGGTTAATAGGTTAGTCCCAAAAATAATATAAAAGTGGAAAATAAAGCCCAATATAGTCCAAAATAGTAGATAATATAGCATGGAGCAATCAAAAATTATAGATACGTTGGAGACGTATCAGGCATCCCCAAGCTTAATTCCTGCTCTTCCTCGAGTAGGTAAATAATAAAAAGAGAATTTTTGATGCGGAGTGCTACTTGGCATAATTTCAATGCAAATCTTCTTAATTGTGGTATGAATATTCAGATTAGGAAGATTCAAGACAAAAGTTCATATTGACATAGAGAATGATAATACTTCAAGCAAACCAACAAAGCAATTATGTTTTCTTAAAGTAACATGGCCAAATAAAGTTCATCCCTACATAATCATATAGTTTAGTCATGCTCCATTTTCGTCACACAAGAATGCTCTCATCATGCACAACCCCGATGACAAGCCAAGTAATTGTTTCATACCTTAATAATTTCGAACTCATAAACTTTCACACAATACATGAGCGTGAGCCATGGATATAGCACTATGGGTGGAATAGAATATAATGATGGGGGTTATGTGGAGAAGAAAAAAAGGAGAAAGTCTCACATCAACGAGGCTAATCAATGGGATATGGAGATGCCCATCGATTGATGTTAATGCAAGGAGTAGGGATTGCCATGCAACGGATGCACTAGAGCTATAAATGTATGAAAGCTCAACAAAAGAAACTAAGTGGGTGTGCATCCAACTTGCTTGCTCACGAAGACCTAGGGCACTTGAGGAGGCCCATTGTTGGAATATACAAGCCAAGTTCTATAATGAAAATTCCCACTAGTATATGAAAGTGATAACTCAAGAGACTCTCTATATGAAGAACATGGTGCTACTTTGAAGCACAAGTGTGGAAAAAAAGATAGTAGCATTGCCCCTTTTTATTTATTTTCTTTTTTGGGGGCCTTTTTTTTTCTTTGGCCTTTCTCTCTTTTTTTTGGGACAATGCTCTATTGAATGATGATCATCACACTTCTATTTATTTACAACTCAATGATTACAACTCGATACTAGAACAAAGTATAACTCTATATGGATGCCTCCAGCGGTGTACCGGGATATGCAATGAATCAAGAGTGACAAGTATGAAAAAAATTATGAACGGTGGCTTTGCCACAAATAATATGTCAACTACATGATCATGCTAAGCAATATGACAATGATGAATGTGTCATGATAAACTGGATGGTGGAAAGTTGCATGGCAATATATCTCGGAATGGCTATGGAAATGCCATAATAGATAGGTATGGTGGCTGTTTTGAGGAAGATATAAGGAGGTTTATGTGTGAAAGAGCGTATCATATCACGGGGTTTGGATGCACCGGCGAAGTTTGCACCAACTCTTGATGTGAGAAAGGGCAATGCACGGTACCGTAGAGGCTAGCAATGATGGAAGGGTGAGAGTGCGTATAATCCATGGACTCAACATTAGTCATAAAGAACTCATATACTTATTGCAAAAATCTACAAGCCATCAAAAACCAAAGTATTACGTGCATGCTCCTAGGGGGATAGGTTGGTAGGAAAAGACCATCGCTCGTCCCCGACCGCCACTCATAAGGAGGACAATCAAATAACACCTCATGTTTCAAATTTGTTGCATAACGTTTACCATACGTGCATGCTACGGGACTTGCAAACTTTAACTCAAGCACTTCTCAAATTCACAATTACTCTACTAGTATGAATTTGATATTACTACCTCCATATCTCAAAACAATTATCAAGCATCCAACTTTTCTTAGTATTCAACGCACTCAATAGAAAGTTTCACAAATCTTGAATACCAGGCATTTTATTATTAAGCAAATTACCATGCTATTAAGACTCTCAAAATAATTTAAGTGAAGCATGAGAGATCAATAGTTTCTTTAAAACAAATCCACCACCATGCTCTAAAGATCTAAGTGAAGCACATAGAGCAAAATTATAACGCTCAAAAGATATAAGTGAAGCACATAGAGCAAAACTACTTAGCTCAAAAAGATATAAGTGAAGCACATAGAGTATTCTATCAAATTCTAATTCATGTATGGCTCTCTCAAAAGGTGTGTACAGAAAGGATGATTGTGGCACACTAACAACCAAAGACACAAATAATACAAGACGCTCCAAGCAAAACACATAACATGTTGGTGAATAAAAATATAGCTCCAAGTAAATTACCGATGGAAGTGGATGAAAGAGGGGATGCCTTCCGGGGCATCCCCAAGCTTTGACTTTTTGGTGTCCTTGGATTATCTTGGGGGTGCCATGGGTATCCCCAAGCTTAGGCTCTTGCCACTCCTTGTTTCATAATCCACACAAGAATTTACCCAAAACTTGAAAACTTCACAACACAAAACTCAATAGAAATCTCGTGAGCTCCGTTAGAGAAAGAAAACAAAAGACCACTTCAAGGTATTGTAATAAACTCATTCTTTATTTATATTGGTGTTAAACCTACTGTATTCCAACTTCTCTATGGATTATAAACTATTTTACTAACCATAGATTCATCAAAATAAGCAAACAACACACGAAAAACAGAATCTGTCAAAAACAGAACAGTCTGTAGTAATCTGTAGCTAGCACAAGATCTGAACCCCAAAAATTCTAAAATAAATTTATGGACGTGAGGAATTTATCTATTAATCATCTTCAAAAATAATTAACTAAATATCACTCTCCAAATAAAAATGACAGCAGTTCTCGTGAGCGCTAAAGTTTCTGTTTTTTACAGCAAGTTCAACAAGACTTTCCCCAAGTCTTCCCAACGGTTCTACTTGGAACAAACACTAATTAAACACAAAAAACACAACCAAAACAGAGGCTAAATAATTTATTTATTGAATAAAATCAAGGAAAAATATTGGGTTGTCTCCCAACAAGCGCTATCGTTTAACGCCCCTAGCTAGGCATAATATTTCAATGATGCTCACATGAAAGACAAGAATTGAAGCACAAAGAGAGAATCATAAAACACGTGACAAACACATATAAGTCTAACATACTTCCTATGAATAGGCATCTTATAGGCAAACAAATTATCAAGGCAAGCAAAAACTAGCATATGCAAGGAAGCGGAAAGAAACAATAGCAATCTCAACATAACGAGAGGTAATTTAGTAACGTGAAAATTTCTACCACCATATTTTCCTCTCTCATAATAATTACATGTAGGATCATAAGCAAATTCAACAAAATAGATATCACACAAAATATTTTCAACACGATCCACATGCATGCAAAGTTGACACTCTTCCAAAATAGTGGGATTAACATTAACTAAAGTCATGACCTTTCCAAACCCACTTTTATCAAAAACTTCATAAGATTGAACATTCTCCAAATATGTGGGATATAAAGTTGACACTCTTCCAAACCCACTTTCAATAATATTGCGAACACTATTATCAATCTCATATTCATCATGGGACTTAAATAAATTTTCAAGATCAAAAGAAGAATCACCCCAATCATGATCATTACAACAAGTAGTAGACATAGCAAAACTAGCATCCCCAAGCTTAGGGTTTTGCATATTATTAGCACAATTGACATCAAGAGAACTTATAGTAAAATCATTGCAATCATGCTTTTTATTCAAAGATCTATCGTGAATCACTCCATAAAGTACTTCATCACAATTTTCAGATTCACGAATTTCAAGCAAAACTTCATAAAGATAATCTAGTGCACAAAACTCACTAGCAATTGGTT
The DNA here is from genome assembly GCF_056163025.1 of Triticum urartu. NCBI lineage: Eukaryota > Viridiplantae > Streptophyta > Magnoliopsida > Poales > Poaceae > Triticum > Triticum urartu. The sequence continues at coordinate 566,628,547 of NC_141875.1, forward strand.
CATCATAATTGGATCTCTTAAAAAGATTAGCAAGCGGATGAGGATCCATAGATCTTAGGTTCTCTGTTTAGTAATAAATAAACAACTATTCCAACCATACGAGCAAACAATAAACGGGCAAAAGAGGCAAATGGAGAAAGAGAGGGAGGATAGAGAGAGAGGGCGAATAAAACGGCAAGGGTGAAGTGGGGGAGAGGAAAACGAGAGGCAAATGGCAAATAATGTAATGCGAGAGATAGGGATTGTGATGGGTACTTGGTATGTTGACTTTTGCGCAGACTCCCCGGCAACGGCGCCAGAAATTCTTCTTGCTACCTCTTGAGCTTGCGTTGGATTTCCCCGAAGAGGAAAGGATGATGCAGCAGAGTAGCGTAAGTATTTCCCTCAGTTTTTGAGAACCAAGGTATCAATCCAATAGGAGGCCACGCTCAAGTCCCTCGTACCTGCACAAAACGATAGCTACTCGCAACCAACGCGATTAGGGGTTGTCAATCCCTTCACGGTCACTTACGAGAGTGAGATCTGATAGATATAATATTTTTGGTATTTTTGGTATAGAGATGCAAAGTGAAAAGTAAAAGGCAAAGTAAAAAAGCAAAGAAAGATTAAAGTGATGGAGACTGATATGATGAGAATAGACCCCGGGGCCATAGGTTTCACTAGTGGCTTCTCTCAAGAGCATAAGTATTCTATGGTGGGTGAACAAATTACTGTTGAGCAATTGACAGAATTGAGCATAGTTATGAGAATATCTAGGCAAGATCATGTATATAGGCATCACGTCCGTGACAAGTAGAACGAAACGATTCTGCATCTACTACTATTACTCCACTCATCGACCGCTATCCAGCATGCATCTAGAGTATTAAGTTAAAACAGAGTAACGCTTTAAGCAAGATGACATGATGTAGAGAGATAAATTCATGCAATATGAAATAAACCCCATCTTGTTATCCTCGATGGCAACGATGCAATACGTGCCTTGCTGCCCCTTCTGTCACTGGGAAAGGACACCGCAAAATCGAACCCAAAGCTAAGCACTTCTCCCATGGCAAGAAAAACCAATCTAGTAGGCCAAACCAAATTGATAATTCGAAGAGACTTGCAAAGATAACTAATCATACATAAAAGAATTCAGAGAAGATTCAAATATTATTCATAGATAGACTTGATCATAAACCCACAATTCATCGGTCTCAACAAACACACCGCCAAAAATAAGAAGATTACATCGAATAGATATCCACAAGAGAGGGGGAGAACTTCGTATTGAGATCCAAAAAGAGAGAAGAATCCATCTAGCTAATAACTATGGACCCGAAGGTCTGAGGTAAACTACTCTCACTTCATCGGAGAGGCTATGATGATGTAGAAGCTCTCCGTGATGACGGCCCTCTCCGGCGGAGCTCCGGAACAGGCCCCAAGATGGGATCTCGTGGACACAGAAAGTTGCGACGGTGGAATTAGGTTTTTGGCTCTGTATCTGTTCGTTTGGGGGTACGTAGGTATATATAGGAGGAAGAAGTACGTCGGTGGAGCTTCGATGGGCCCACGAGGGTGGGGGGCGTGCCTGGGGGTATAGGGCGCGCCCCCCTACCTCGTGCCCACCTCGAAGCTTCCTTGGCGTAGGGTCCAAGTCTCCTGGGTCATATTCAGGAAGAAAATCACGTTCCAGAAAGGTTTATTCCGTTTGGACTCTGTTTGATATTCCGTTTCTTCAAAACACTGAAATAGGCAAAAAACAGCAATTCTGGGCTGGGCCTCCGGTTAATAGGTTAGTCCCAAAAATAATATAAAAGTGGAAAATAAAGCCCAATATAGTCCAAAACAGTAGATAATATGGCATGGAGCAATCAAAAATTATAGATACGTTGGAGACGTATCATAACATACCGATGACAAAGGGAATAACATATGTTGTTATTGCGGTTTGACCGATAAAGATCTTGGTAGAATATGTAGGAACCAATATGAGCATCCAGGTTCCGCTATTGGTTATTGACCAGAGATGTGTCTCGGTCATGTCTACATAGTTCTCGAACCTGTAGGGTCCGCACGCTTAACGTTGATGACGATTTGTATTATGAGTTATGTGTTTTGGTGACCGAAGATTGTTCGGAGTCCCGGATGAGATCACGGACATGACGAGGAGTCTCGAAATGGTCGAGAGGTAAAGATTGATACATTGGAAGATGGTATTCAGACACTGGAATGGTTCGGGTATTTTTTAGAGTACCGGGAGGTTACCGGAACCCCCTCCCCCGGGGAAGTAATGGGCCTACATGGGACATAGGAGAGAGGGGAGGCAGCCCACAAGGGGTGGCCGCACCCCCCTCCCATGGGGAGTCCGAATTGGACTAGGGAGGGGGCGCGCCCCCTTTCCTTCTCCTCTTCCCTCTCCCTTCCCCTTTCCCCCTCCATAAGAAAGGAAGGGGGGCCGAATAGGACTTGGAGTCCTATTCGGTTTCCGCCCATGGTACGCCCCCTTAGGCCAGCGGCCTCCTCCCCTCCTCCTTTATATACGGGGGCAGGGGGCACCCCATAGCACAACCATTTTTCTCTTAGCCGTGTGCGGTGCCCCCCTCCATAGTTTACTCCTCCGGTCATAGTGTCGTAGTGCTTAGGCGAAGCCCTGCGCGGATCACATCACCATCACCATCACCACGCCGTCGTGCTGACGGAACTCTCCCTTGACACTTTGCTGGATCAAGAGTTCGAGGGATGTCATCGAGCTAAACGTGTGTAGAACTCAGAGGTGCCGTACGTTCGGTGCTTGATCGGTCGGAACGAGAAGAAGTTCGACTACATCAACCGCATTGTCAAATGCTTAAGCTTTGGGTCTACAAGGGTATGTGGACACACTCTCCCCTTCTCGTTGCTATGCATCTCCTAGATAGATCTTGCGTGAGCGTAGGAATTTTTTTGAAATCGCATGCTATGTTCCCCAACAGTGGCATCCGAGCTAGGTCTATGCGTAGATGATATCACTGGTACGCATCGGTGCTATACAAACGGTTTTTAACCCCTTTCCGTGACGGCATTTGGAACCGTCGCCAAGTGAGTGCGAGCGATGGGGGGTCCTTCCCACATGACCCAGAAATCATCGAGGATAGGTCCTTGATGACCCACAAGTATAGGGGATCTATCGTTGTCCCTTCGATAAGTAAGAGTGTCGAAACCAACGCGGAGCAGAAGGAAATGATAAGCGGTTTTCAACAAGGTATTCTCTGCAAGCACTGAAATTATAGGTAACAAATAGTTTTGTGATAAGATAATTGGTAACGAGCAACAAGTAACAAAAGTAAATAAAGTGCAGCAAGGTGGCCCAATCCTTTTTGTAGCAAAGGACAAGCCTGGACAAATTCTTATATAGAGAAAAGCACTCCCGAGGACACATGGGAATTATCGTCAAGCTAGGTTTCATCACGATCATATGATTCACGTTCGGTACTTTGATAATTTGGTATGTGGGTGGACCGGTGCTTGGGTACTGCCCTTACTTGGACAAGCATCCCACTTATGATTAACCTCTATTGCAAGCATCCGCAACTACAACAAAATTATTAAGGAAAACCTAACCATAGCATGAAACATATGGATCCAAATCAGCCCCTTATGAAGCAACGCATAAACTAGGGTTTAAGCTTTTGTCACTCTAGCAACCCATCATCTACTTATTACTTTCCAATGCCTTCCTCTAGGCCCAAATAATGTTGAAGTGTCATGTAGTCGACATTCACATAACACCACTAGAGGAGAGACAACATACATCTCATCAAAATATCAAACGAATACCAAATTCACATGACTACTAATAGCAAGACTTCTCCCATGTCCTCAGGAACAAACGTAACTACTCAGAAAGCATATTCATGTTCATAATCAGAGGGGTATTAATATGCATATAGGATCTGAACATATGATCTTCCACCAAATAAACCAACTAGCATCAACTACAAGGAGTAATTAACACTACTAGCAACCCACAGGTACCAATCCCAGACTTGGAGACAAGAATTGGATACAAGAGATGAACTAGGGTTTGAGAGGAGATGGTGCTGATAAGATGTTGATGGAGATTGACCCCCTCCCAATGAGAGGATCGTTGGTGATGACGATGGTGATGATTTCCCCCTCTCGGGGGGAAGTTTCCCTGGCAGAACAGCTCCGCCAGAGCCCTAGATTGGTTCCGCCTCGTGGCGGTGGAGTCTCGTCCCGAAAGCTGGCTTATGATTTTTTTCTCATCGAAAGACTCCATATAGCAGAAGATGGGCATCGGAGGGCCGCCAGGGGGCCCACGAGGCAGGGGGCGCGCCCCCCACCCTGGTGGGCAGGGTGTGGCCCCCCTCCGGAACTTCTTGCGCTCAGTATTTTTATACATTCTGAAAATGACTTCCGTGAAGTTTCAGGACTTTTGGAGCTGTGCAGAATAGGTCTCTAATATTTGCTCCTTTTCCAGCCCAGAATCCCAGCTGCCAGCATTCTCCCTCTTTATGTAAACCTTGTAAAATAAGAGAGAATAAGCATAAGTATTGTGACATAATGTGTAATAACAGCCCATAATGCAATAAATATCGATATAAAAGCATGATGCAAAATGGACGTATTAACTCCCCCAAGCTTAGACCTCGCTTGTCCTCAAGCGAAAGCCAAAATCGAAAAATATGTCCACATGTTTAGAGATAGAGGTGTTGATAAAAATAAAATACGGACATGAGGGCACCATGATCATTCTTAGAACAACAACTTATATAATTCTTGTCATATGATCTCTTCTGCTAGAGTAACAATTCAATCACAATTTCAAGTATGAATCATAAACTTCATTGAAAACTAACAAACTATAATCTCAGTCATTGGAGCAATTGCAATTTATCATAACATAGGAAAGAGTCAATATAAGAGCTTTTCAGCAAGTCCACATACTCAACTATCATATAGTCTTTCACAATTGCTAACACTCACGCAATACTTATGGGTATGGAGTTTTAATCGGACACAGAGAAAGATAGGGGCTTGTAGTTTTGCCTCCAAATGTTTTACCTCAAGGGTAATGTCAACAATAATAGTTCATGAAAACTCACATCCAATTAGCCATATATACCAGGATCTTTCCAACATGTTGTGCTTGCCAAAAGATGAAATGTAAAAAGGAAAGGTGAAGATCACCATGACTCTTATGCAAGGTAGGAGATAAAAGTAAAAGACAGGCCCTTTGCAGAGGGAAGCAGAGGTTGTCATGCGCTTTTATGGTTGGATGCACAAAATCTTAATGCGAAAGAACGTCACTTTATATTGCCCCTTGCGATATGGACCTTTATTATGTAGTTTGTCGCTTTTATTTCTTCCATATCACACGATCGTATAAAGCTTATTTTCTCCCACACTAATAAGTCATACAAGTTTAGAGAGCAATTTTTTTATTGCTTGCACCGATGACAAACTTACTTGAAGGATCTTACTCAATCCATAGGTAGATATGGTGGACTGTCATGGCAAAACTTGGTTTAGGGATATTTGGAAGCACAAGTAGTATCTCTACTTGGTGCAAATAATTTGGCTAGCATGAGGGGGAAAGGCAAGCTCAATCATGTTGGATGATCCATGACAATATAATTTATCTCAGATGTAAGAAAACATAAACCATTACGTTGTCTTCCTTGTCCAACGTCAACTCTTTAGCATGTCATACTTTAATGAGTGCTCACAATCATAAAAGATGTCCAAGATAGTATATTTATATGTGATGACCTCTCTTTCTTTATTACTTCCTATTAATTGCAACGATGACCAAAACTATGTTTGTCAACTCTTAACAACTTTTATTCATCATACTCTTTATATGTGAGCTCATTACTCTCCATAAGATCCATATGGTCTCTTTGTTTCTTCTTATTTCTTTCTCTTTTCTTTTATTCACACAATATCATGGCAAAATAATCAAGCCCTTGACTCAACACTAATCTTTATTATATATAGCTCACGGACTCGATTGCATAGAAGGATCATAAAGCAAAACTCACAACTAGATCATACTAAAAACTTTATACTACTAGATCAAGATATTACCAAAAGGATCAAACTAAGAAAAACGGTAAAGATAGAAGTGATGGTGATACGATACTGGGGCACTCCCCGAAGCTTGGCAGTTGCCAAGGAGAGTGCCCATACCCATGTGATTATGTCTCCTTTGTTGGTGAATAAGTTGATGGTTTTGTTGATGGAGTAGGCTTGTCGTCCTTCTTCCTTAATTTGCGCTTGAGGACAGAATTTTGGTCCCTTAGGTCCTCGATCTCCTACTCCAGGCTCAGTATCTTTTTGTATAGTTCCTTCTTGTTTTCCTGCTAGAGGCGAAAAGGGATAAACTCGATCTTAGGTTTCTTTACTCTATCCGGGAGGCTTGACTTTTTGAACTCCACATGCATGTCCCCAGGTTGAGGTAATAGGACTTCATCTTCTTCTGAGCTCGTCTCCTCCCTTCCCTTAGGTTCATAGTCCTCTTCTTCTTCCGTAGTCCAACCACAATGCTCCACATCCACATAGACCTTAGGATCTGCAAGGTAGTCAGCCACATAGCTTTCTCCTTCCGAATCCTGGGATGACATGTTGCTCTAATCTGCAGCAGGACAGCTCGAAACAAAGACATGAGATATTTGCGTGATACAGGAGTCAAAACCTCTGGGAGGTTATATAATGAATTTTTACCGACCAAAATACATAACGTTCAAGAAAACGGAGTCCGGAGAGCACACAAGGTGCCCACGAGGTAGGGGGGCGCGCCCAGGGGGGTAGGGCGCGCCCTCCACCCTCGTGGAGCCCTCGTGTCCTTCCCGGACTGCTTCTTATTTTTCTATTTTTCTAAATATTCCAAAATGGAAGAAAATTGCCATTAGAACTGTTTTGGAGTCGGTTTACTTACCGTACCACATACCTATTCCTTTTTGGAGTCTGAAACGTTCCGGAAAGTGTCCCTTATGTATTCCTCCGGGGTTATGGTTTCAATAACATTGGTTTCAACATATATAGGATTACCTGAGATATAATGTTTAATTCTTTGACCGTTCACCACCTTCGGATTTGTGCCTTCGAAGTTGTTGATTTTTATGGCACCGGAACGATAGACCTCCTCGATAACGTAAGGACCTTCCCATTTAGAGAGAAGTTTTCCTGCAAAAAATCTTAAACGAGAGTTGTATAGCAATACATAATCACCTACATTAAACTCACGCTTTTGTATTCTTTTGTCATGCCATCTTTTAACTTTTTCTTTAAATAATTTGGCATTCTCATAGGCTTGGTTTCTCCATTCATCAAGTGAGCTAATGTCAAATAACCTCTTCTCACTGGCAAGTTTGAAATCATAATTGAGTTCTTTAATAGCCCAATAAGCCTTATGTTCTAGTTCGAGAGGTAAGTGACATGCTTTTCCATAAACCATTTTATACGGAGACATACCCATAGGATTTTTATATGCAGTTCTATAGGCCCATAATGCATCATCAAGTTTCTTGGACCAATTCTTTCTAGATCTATTAACAGTCTTTTGCAAAATTAATTTGAGTTCTCTATTGCTCAGTTCTACTTGACCACTAGACTATGGGTGATAAGGAGATGCAATTCTATGATTAACATCATATTTAGCAAGCATTTTACGGAAAGCACCATGAATAAAATGTGAACCACCATCAGTCATTTAATATCTAGGGACCCCAGACCTTGGAAAAATAACTTCTTTAAGCATATTAATAGAGGTGTTATGATCAGCACTACTAGTTGGAATAGCTTCTACCCACTTAGTAACATAATCAACAGCAAGTAAAATATGTGTATATCCATTAGAGGCAGGAAACGGTCCCATATAATCAAAGCCCCAAACATCAAATGGTTCTATAACAAGTGAATAGTTCATAGGCATTTCTTGACGTCTACTAATATTACCATTTCTTTGACATTCATCACAAGATACAATAAACTTACGGGCATCCTTGAAGAGAGTAGGCCAATAAAAACCGGATTGCAATACCTTATGTGCAGTTCTATCTCCAGTGTGGTGTCCTCTATAAGCTTCGGAGTGACACTTGCGTAGGATCTGTTCCTGTTCATGCTCAGGTACACAACATCTAATAACACCATCTACTCCTTCTTTATAAAGATGTGGATCATCCCAGAAGTAATGTCTCAAATCATAGAAGAACTTTTTCTTTTGCTGGTATGTGAAACTAGGTGGTATAAATTTAGCAACAATGTAATTAGCATAATCAGCGTACCATGGAGCAGTATGAGAAGCATTTATGGCATTTAATTGTTCATCAGGAAAGCTATCATCAATAGGTAGTGGGTCATCAAGAATATTCTCTAGCCTAGACAAGTTGTCTGCAACGGGGTTCTCAGCTCCCTTTCTATCAATAATATGTAAATCAAATTCTTGTAGCAAGAGAACCCATCTAATAAGTATAGGTTTAGCATCTTTCTTTTCCATAAGATATTTAATAGCAGCATGATCCATGTGAATAGTTACTTTAGAATCAACAATATAAGGTCTGAACTTATCACAAGCGAATACAACTGCCAAAAATTCTTTTTCAGTAGTAGCATAATTTCTCTGAGCATTATCTAGAGTTTTACTAGCATATTGAATAACATTTAATTTCTTATCAACTCTTTGCCCTAGAACAGCACCTACAACATAATCACTAGCATCACACATAATTTCAAAGGGTAAATTCCAATCAAGTGGCTGAACAATAGCTGCAGAGATCAATGCTTTCTTAAGTATTTCAAATGCTTCTACGCAATCATCATCAAAAACAAATGGTATATCTTTTTGCAATAAATTAGTTAGAGGCCGAGAAATTTTTGAGAAGTCCTTAATGAACCTCCTATAAAAACCGGCGTGACCAAGGAAACTCCTTATACCTTTGATGTCCTTGGGACATGGCATCTTTTCAATAGCATCAACCTTAGCTTTATCAACTTCAATACCTCTTTCAGAAACTTTATGCCCCAAGAAAATACCTTCATTAACCATAAAGTGGCACTTCTCCCAATTCAAGACAAGGTTAGTTCTTCACATCTCTGCAAAACTCGATCAAGGTTGCTTAAGCAATCATCAAAAGAGGATCCATAGACAGAGAAATCGTCCATGAAAACCTCACAAATCTTTTCACAGAAGTCAGAGAATATAGCCATCATGCATCTTTGGAAGGTAACAGGTGCATTACATAGACCAAAAGGCATACGTCTATAAGCAAAAGTACCAAACGGGCAAGTAAAAGTGGTCTTAGATTGATCATCAGCTGACATAGGTATTTGAGAGAAACCAGAGTAACCATCTAGAAAGCAAAAATGTGTATGTTTGGATAATATTTCTAGCATTTTATCAATAAAAGGTAAGGGGTAATGATCCTTTTTAGTAGCCTTATTTAATTTGTGGAAATCAATTACCATCCTATAACCTGTAATAATTCTTTGCGGAATCAATTCATCTTTAGCATTAGGAATGACAGTAATACCTCCCTTTTTAGGGACACAATGGACAGGACTTACCCACTGACTATCAGCAACGGGATAAATTATACCTGCCTCAAGGAGCTTTAGTATTTCCTTTCTTACCACTTCTTTCATCTTAGGATTCAGCCGTCGTTGGTGATCACGAACTGGTTTCGCATCTTTCTCCAAATTTATTTTGTGTTGACATAGTGTGGGACTAATGCCCTTAAGATCATCGAGAGTATATCCAATAGCAGCACGGTGCTTCTTCAGAGTTTTCAATAATCTCTCTTCTTCATGCTCTGAAAGGTTAGCACTAATAATAACAGGATATATCTTTTTCTCATCAAGATAAGCATATTTAAGAGTATCAGGTAATGATTTGAGCTCAAACACGGGATCACCCTTGGGTGGAGGAGGATCCCTAAGGATTTCGACACGCAAATTGTGTTTCAGGATGGGTTCCTGTTTAAATAATACTTCATCTATTTCCCTTCTTTCATTCATAAACATATCATTTTCATGGTCTAGCAAATATTGTTCTGAAGGATCACTAGGAGGCACGGCAATAGAAGCAAGACCAATAATTTCATCTTTACTAGGAAATTCCTCTTCACAGTGTTGTCTATGAAATTTAGAGAAATTAAATTCATGAGACATATCACCTAAACCAATAGTAACAACATCCTTTTCGCAATCTATCTTAGCATTAACAGTGTTTAAGAAGGGTCTACCAAATATAATGGGACAAAAGCTATCTTGTGGGGAACCAAGAACAAGAAAATCAGCAGGATATTTAGTCTTCCCACACAAGACTTCAACATCTCTAATAATTCCAATGGGTGATATGGTATCTCTATTGGCAAGCTTAATGGTAACATCAATATCTTCTATCTCAGCAGGCGCAATATCATGCATAATTTTTGTATATAAGTCATGAGGTATAACACTAGCACTGGCACCCATATCACATAAGCCATGATAACAAAGATCTCCTATTTTAACAGAAATAATAGGCATGCCTACCACGGGTCTATGTTTATCTTTAGCACAAGGTTTAGCAATTCTAGCAGTCCCATCACAGAAATGAATAACATGCCCATCAATATTATCAGACAAGAGATCTTTAACAATAGCAATATTAGGTTCAACTTTACTTTGCTCAGGAGGTTTATAGGTTCTAATATTGCTTTTAAGAACCACAGTTGAAGCTGTAGCATGATCTTTTATCCTAACAGGAAAAGGTGGTTTCTCAACATAAGCAGTAGGAACAATAGGATCATTATAAGTGACAGTCTTTTCTTCAACTTTAATAGGTGCAGCTACTTTTACTTCTATGGGAGGATGATATTTAAACCACTTCTCCCTAAGGAGATCAACATGAGTAGTAAAAGATTCACAGAAAGAAGCTACTATTTCAGAGTCAAGTCCATATTTAGTGCTAAATTTACGGAAAAATCGGTATCCATAAAAGATTTAACACAATCAAACTTAGGTGTCATACCTGACTTCTTACCTTCGTCGAGGTCCCAATCTTCAGAGTTGCATTTAATTCTTTCCAATAAATCCCATTTGAATTCAATAGTCTTCATCATAAAAGAGCCAGCACAAGAAGTAACGAGCATGGTGTGATTGTTATCAGAAAGCCGAGCATATAAATTTTGAATAATTATTTCTCTTGAGAGCTCATGATTGGGAAATGAATATAACATTGATTTAATCCTCCCCCAAGCTTGAGCGATGATTTCTCCTTTGCGAGGCCAAAAATTATATATATAATTGCGATCACGATGAACAAGATGCATAGGATAAAACTTCTGATGAAATTCCAATTTCAATCGTTTGTAGTTCCATGATCCCATATCATCACATAGCCTATACCATGTCAATGCATCTCCCTTCAAAGATAAAGGGAAGACCTTCTTCTTAATAACATCATCGGGCACACCTGCAAGCTTAAATAGTCCACAAACTTCATCTACATATATTAGGTGCTCGTCAGGATGCATTGTTCCGTCTCCTGCAAAAGGATTAGCTAGCAGTTTTTCTATCATACCCGAAGGAATCTCAAAGTAGAAATTTTCATTTTCAGTAGGTTCAATAGGTTGAGGAGCAACTCTTTGCTCTTTTGGTCGGGGTGAAGATACCCCGAACAAGCCCCTTAGAGGATTACTTTCCATAGTAACAAGTGCACACTATATAAATGTTTCCTTACCAAATTCCACCTACCAAAAGCGCTTCGTTCCCCGGCAACGGCGCCAGAAAAGAGTCTTGATGACCCACAAGTATAGGGGATCTATCGTAGTCCTTTCGATAAGTAAGAGTGTCGAACCCAACGAGGAGCAGAAGGAAATGATAAGCAGTTTTCAGCAAGGTATTCTCTGCAATCACTGAAATTATAGGTAACAAATAGTTTTGTGATAAGATAATTGGTAATGAGAAACAAGTAACAAAAGTAAATAAAGTGCAGAAAGGTGGCCCAATCCTTTTTGTAGCAAAGGACAAGCCTAGACAAATTCTTATATAGAGAAAAGCGCTCCCGAGGACACATGGGAATTATCGTCAAGCTAGGTTTCATCACGATCATATGATTCACGTTCGGTACTTTGATAATTTGGTATGTGGGTGGACCGGTGCTTGGGTACTTCCCTTACTTGGAAAAGCATCCCACTTATGATTAACCTCTATTGCAAGCATCCGCAACTACAAAAAAAGTACTAAGGCAAACCTAACCATAGCATGAAACATATGGATCCAAATCAGCCCCTTACGAAGCAACGCATAAACTAGGGTTTAAGCTTCTGTCACTCTAGCAACCCATCATCTACTTATCACTTCCCAATGCCTTCCTCTAGGCCCAAATAATGGTGAAGTGTCATGTAGTAGACGTTCACATAACACTACTAGAGGAGAGACAACATACATCTCATCAAAATATCAAACGAATACCAAATTCACATGACTACTAATAGCAAGACTTCTCCCATGTCCTCAAGAACAAACGTAACTACTCAGAAAGCATATTCATGTTCATAATCAGAGGGGTATTAATATGCATATAGGATCTGAACATATGATCTTCCACCAAATAAACCAACTAGCATCAACTACAAGGAGTAATTAACACTACTAGCAACCCATAGGTACCAATCCCAGACTTGGAGACAAGAATTGGATACAAGAGATGAACTAGGGTTTGAGAGGAGATGGTGCCGATGAAGATGTTGATGGATATTGACCCCCTCCCGATGAGAGGATCATTGGTGATGACGACGGTGATGATTTCCCCCTCCCGGAGGGAAGTTTCTCCGGCAGAACAGCTCCGCCGGAGCCCTAGATTGGTTTCGCCAAGGTTCCGCCTCGTGGCGGCGGAGTCTCGTCCCGAAAGCTGGCTTATGATTTTTTCCTTATCGAAAGACTCCATATAGCAGAAGATGGGCATCGAAGGGCCACCAGGGGGCCCACGAGGCAGGGGGCGTGCCCTCCACCCTCGTGGGCAGGGTGTGGCCCCCCTCCGGAACTTCTTGCGCTCAGTATTTTTTATATATTCTGAAAATGACTTCCATGAAGTTTCAGGACTTTTGGAGCTGTGCAGAATAGGTCTCTAATATTTGCTCCTTTTCCAGCCCAGAATCCCAGCTGCCGGCATTCTCCCTCTTTATGTAAACCTTGTAAAATAAGAGAGAATTGGCATAAGTATTGTGACATAATGTGTAATAACAACCCATAATGCAATAAATATCGATATAAAAGCATGATGCAAAATGGATGTATCAGCCCTCCTAGGACACAGGCTGGGGCCAAATGAGCTCATGTGCGATCGGGCGAGGCATCAAAACCCAATCATTTCCGTTCGTATGTACATCCCACATGGTGAATCCCAGAATTTTTTTTCCGTTCGTATGTATATCACATAGTCAATCCAAGGAATACGTTTCCGTTCTTGTGTACATCCCACACCGTCAATCCAGGGAAAACGTTTCCGTTCGTATGTACATCCCACACAGTCAATCCAGGGAAAACATTTCCATTCGTATGTACATCCCACATAGTTTTATGTGCAGGCTCGTGTGTGAAAGGTGTAACTATCACACATGCTCTACCTTGGTTAACCGTTTGCTTTTATCAACTACATTACACATGATTTGATGAAGAAAACTGTGTGGCATTAGGCTATCCATCACAAGCGATTTTACTGCTAGAACCGTTTGCAAAGTTCCATGACACATTTAGTAGGTTTATTAGTTTACAATTAATAATTTGAGTATTACGCAAATTCACATTTCATGTCGAACAGTTGTTTGCCAATTTCATATCAGGCACATAAATATATTATAACATCACAGTACGATAGCTACATGAAAACAACACTATACAATATATAATATAGCTAGTTCAACTTCATAAGAACAATATTAGAACAATATATTCATTTCCCTAATCGAGATCATCCACGCTTGTCTTGTCCACCTCTTCTTTCAGTTCAGTAAGAACCTGTTTTGCACTGGCCAACTAGGAAAGTGCCTCCTCCTTCGCCAACACCATCTTAGCAAAGCTTGATTTAAAAAATTTGAGCTCATTCTCCACCTTCCGCCTTTTATCCCGCATTTTCAAATATTCTTCAGCGTTGACAACACTTTCTCTAAGCCTACGTCTGTTCTCTTCCTCATACATGCTCCAGAGCTTCGCCAGACACATCTTCAAAGACTGTGTCCACTCTTGATCAACCCACTCCAAGTAAGAACACTTCCGTTCATCCTATAATATTTAAAACTAGATCAGTAACAATTGTATGGGAAATGGGTTTATAGCAACATAGAAAATTACCAATGCTTATTTTGAAAAACTGAAGAAACATGTTAATTATGACATATCTTCTCAAAAAGATCAATGTGCAAATGAATTACTTGCTACTTAGACAACAACCAAATTCTTGAACATCAGAAGCTATAATTAACTACAACAACGCTACAAATTCTTACTCATGTACAGTAAATAACAAGTTGAACATTTTATGAGGAAGGTAAATATAACCACAACAGCATAGCGACAGTGTTTGGATGACAACAAATTGATACTAACATGTGTGTACATGCACAAATTTAGTAATATAAAACTAATAGCACTAAGTCCATCCATTATGTATGCCAAAACTGGTGTAAAGACAACGGTTGCTAAATCTCGCACCAGTGCCCTCCACTCGCGAGCCGATGCAGCGGAAAAAAATCAGGGCCCCGGACTCCGGAGCACCTAGTTGCTCCGATGCCTAGTTCCTTCGTGCCATAAAGATTTGACATTTTACTACTTGGTTGCTCGGATGTGTGGACCAAAGTTGGCTACACGAACTGTTGAAGCGGTGCGAAATACTTTTCTAATGGCACCACTGATGAAATGACAACAATTTTAGATACTGGGTACAAACTGTGACACTGTCTTAGAATGCGTTTGGTTGAAGGTGTGGTATGAATGGGTTGGGACCGTGACAGTGTATGAATCACATCTAACAAATGATTTGTAACAACAAAAGAGGGTCTAACCTTCGCTGCACATGCCAGAAACTTCCTCCGACTGTCCATAGATTCAAACGCAACTAGCTTCACGCATGGAGATTGATGGTGACAAGGAGCAGATAGATATTTAGTCACTGATACGTCTCCAATGTATCTATAATTTTTATTGTTCAATGTTGTTATATTATCAATCTTGGATGTTTTATAATCATTTTATATCATTTTTTGGTACTAACCTATTGACATAGTGCCAAGTGCCAGTTGCAGTTTTTTCCATGTTGTTTACATCGCAGAAAATCAATATCAAACGGAGTCCAAATGCCACGAAACCTTACGGAGATTTTTTATGGTCCAGAAGGAAAACAACAGGCCCTGGCTGTGCCTGGGGGTGCCCCGAGGGGAGCACAACCCACCAGGGCGCGCCAGGAGGCCCAGGCGCGCCCTGGTGGGTTGTGCCCACCTCGGGTGCTCCCCGGACCGCCTCTTTGATCTATAAATACACCAATATTCCCAAAACTCAAGGGGGGTCGACGAAATATTGATCCAGCCGCCGTAGAGTCCAGAACCACCATATCCAATCTAGACACCATCTCGGATGGGGTTCACCACCTCCATTGGCGCCTCTCCGATGATGCGTGAGTAGTTCTTTGTAGACCTTCGGGTCCGCAGTTAGTAGCTAGATGGCTTTCTCTCTCTCTTGATTCTCAATACAATGGTCTCTTGGAGATCCATATGATGTAACTCTTTTGTGGTGTGTTTGTTGGGATCCGATGAACTTTGAGTTTATGATCAGATCTATCTCTTTTTATATCCGTGAAAGTATTTGAGTTTCTTTGATCTTTTTTATGCATGATTGCTTATAGGCCAACTTGATCTATTTATCTTGCAATGGGAAGAGGTGCTTTGTAGTGGGTTCGATCTTACGGTGCTTGATCCCAGTGACAGAAGGGAACCGACACGTATGTATCAATGCTACTAAGGATAAAACAATGGGGTCTATTTCTACATAAATAGATCTTGTCTACATCACGTCATCGTTCTTATTGCATTACTCTGTTTCTCCATGAACTTAATACACTAGATGCATGCTGGATAGCGGTCGATGTGTGGAGTAATAGTAGTAGATGCAGGAAGGAGTCAGTCTACTAATCTTGGACGTGATGCCTATGTAATGATCATTGCTTGGATATCGTAATGAGTATTTGAAGTTCTATCAATTGCCCAACAGTAATTTGTTCATCCACTGTTTGCTATTTTTCTCGAGAGAAGCCACTAGTGAAACCTACGCCCCCCGGGTCTCTTTCTCATAATATTTGCCTTTGCGATCTACTTTTATTTGCTTTTATTTTTAGATCTATTAATCCAAAAACCCAAGAATACTTTGCCGCACTTTATTTTATTTGCGATCTATTTATTCAATCTATTGCAATTTTCTCCCGTCCACGCACCAATTTCTGGCACCGTTACCCGGAAGGGATTGACAACCCCTTTAACACGTCGGGTTGCGAGTATTTATTATTTGTGTGCAGAGGCTGTTTGTGTTGTGTTGCTTGGTTCTCCTACTGGTTCGATAACCTTGGTTTCATATCTGAGGGAAATATCTACCGCCGTTGTGCTGCATCATCCCTTCCTCTTTGGGGAAATACCGACGTAGCTTCAAGCGACATCAGCCACCCCGCTCCATTCGTTGCCACTAATGGTCCTAGGGAGCTACAAGAGGAAGAAATGACTCAAATCGACCGCCGGGTAAAAATCCTTCATTCCAAGTCACAGACCGAGAGAGAGAGAGAAGAGAGGCATACCCAGTTGGTGAAGGAGTCGTCGCCGGAGGAGGAACCGCTGGAGAGGTCTTTGAAGAAGACCATGGCGACCCCGGCAATAGGATGCGAGACAGCGAGAGCGAGGAAGCGGCTATAGCTTAGGAAGGAAGGAAGGAGGAAATAGGGGAAATGTGACCTATGGTCGGGGAGAAAAGGGGGTGGGGAAGGGGGAGGGGGCGGGGGTAGATATTTTGGCGGTAGGCCAAAATTTTGGAAATGTGGAGGGAAACTTTGTGCGCAGTGCCGCCAGACCATTCACTTTGAACGATTGTGTGCATCACAAATGATTCTTCTACTTTACGTGCATGGGATGAGTTTGATAATTCAAATTTTGGTGGAAATTTCCCCGGGTACGTCATTGCATAATTTAACATCGCTTGCTAATTTGGGCACACAAAAGAACGTACAACAGACATACCACACTTACTGAATCGAGCAATTTTAGTAATTAAACAGAGCTAGTTAACCTAAACATTGCTCTAACAAAAGACCAGCATTAAAAATAAAGCCTAAGTACGCACAACTTTAACAAATCCACCGCCGCGCCAGCCTATGCATCGCCAGTGTGAGATGAGACGTCGATGACTTGTCCTGGCGACATGCCGCCATTGGTGGACTCCGCTGTAACGCCCCGAGTCCATTGTGCCAGGTGTCTTCCAGTTATTCGCTGCCTTTTCCATGTAATTTTCGTGCATGTTGGACTTTGCCATGTCATCATGTGCATTGCATCTGGATGTTTTCAAAACTTGCATCCGGTCACTTTCTCCGTTGTCCGTTTCGTAATCCGACACTCTCATATGCACCCGTCGCACCTCTCATATCTTGTTTCGTGAGCGGGAGAAAAACTTTCTCGGAATGGGCCAAGATTTGTCGAGTGGTCTTGGTATATCACTCGTAGACCGCCTGTCAAATTTCGTTCCATTTGGAGGTCGTCTGATGCCCCAACGGTTAACCGTGTAACCGTGAAACCCCCTTCTCTTTGCAGCCCAGCACCCCTTCACAACAGCCCACTAGCCCATCTAAACCCCCTCCATGCTCTCCGTCGTTGGATCACGATCGTGTGGGCGAAAACCATACCTCATTTGGACTCTCCTAGCTCTCGCTACCTATAAATTAGTCTCACTCGTCCAAATCTGAGGCAAACACCCTGAAACCCTAGCTCCCACCTCCTCCGTGCCGCCGGACATGTCCGCCCGGTGGCCGGACACGTCCAGCCACCGTCCTGAGCTAACGGGGCTGCACCACGTCAGCGCCCCGCCGACCCTCTCTCTCCTCCGCCGCCGCGGGCCCACCCGGCCCAGTCGCCTTCACTCGCTCCGCCCCGCGCCCCGCTGCCATGCGCCCGCCGCCCGCTCCGCCGCCGCACACCGCCGCCGCCCTGCCGTGCATCGTGCCTCGCACTGCCGTCCTCGCCGGATCCGCCACCCCGTGCCGTCCCGCCGCCCCTCCTCGCCCTCGCGGGAGCTCCTCCTCGCCGGAGTCGTCGCCGGAGCTCGCCGGCCGGATCCACTGCGGGTGACTGAGATCCACCACCCCCACCAACCAAACGCCTCTGCCCGAACCGCACCACTCCATCTCGGGTCGACCCCGTCCAGTTTTTCCCGGAGGTTTTTTTTCTCTAAGTCCACAGGATTTCATAATATGTGTGCATCTTTTTCATGGCATATCTCCGTGCATATTGCTCCGTTTTGCGTGTATGCTATGTCAAATTGTTCATCTCTGAGTGCTCTAGATATTGGTATAGTTTGCATGCATGTTACTATCTATCATGATGCCTTAATCATCATTGCAAGAGTGCTAAGTGATATTACCTGCTGAAGATTGTTGTAACTTGCTGATTTGTCTTTTTCATAGCATTTTGTGTGTTTGTCTTTTGAGCATCATGTCCACATGTTTTAGGAGCATCTTCATTCCATCTTTACAGTGGTGCCATACATGTATTTTTACATGCCCTGTGGTGACTAGCACAAGCTTGCAAAGTGTGCTACTTGATGTTGCTGATTTCTGAGACTTAGTGATTTTTGCTAAGTCTGTAGCTGTTACTTGATGTTGCCATGTTAACTTGATGCTACCATCTATTCCATGCATAATCTGGAGATGCCTAGTTGACATGTTTTGATGTCCATGTTATGCTCTTTCATGCCATGCCATGCCATGTGATGCCTCATATATGTCATGCAGCATATGTTTTCATTGCCTTGAACATGCCTAAATGATGTTCCAGTTTTCTGTTAACTTCATAATGCCATGTTGTGGACTTGTCATTGATTAATCTACGCCTCTTTGCGTTATTTTAGTACAAACTCTTGAATAGATCAAATGGAAAGAATAACTTTGAGGTGGTTTAGTACCCTACAAACAATTCTTATCTTTTGTTCTCCGCTAATAGGAACTCGGGAGTGATTCTTCGTTACACTTTGAGGGATAATCATATGATCCAACTATGTTAGCATTGTTGAGAGATTGCACTAGCGAAAGTACAGACCCTAGGCCTTGTTTTTAAGCATTGCAATACCGTTTTTGTGCCCGTTTACTATTTGCTACCTTGCTGTTTTTTATTCGGATTATAAAAATATATTTCTACCATCAATATTACACTTTTATCACCATCTCTTCACCGAACTAGTGCACCTATACAATTTGCCATTGTATTGGGTGTGTTGGGGACACAAGAGATTGCTTGTATTTGGTTGCAGGGTTGTTTGAGAGAGACCATCTTCATCCTACACCTCTCACGGATTGATAAACCTTAGGTCATCCACTTGAGGGAAAATTGCTACTGTCCTACAAAACTCTGCGCTTGGAGGCCCAACACGTGTCTACAAGAATAAAGTTGCGTAGTAGACATCAGGTTCCTGGTCGGCAGCCTGGGCGAGTAGGGTGGATGTTGTTTGAGCTTCTATTTGTGTTTCATCCGTAGTCAGATGTTAGTCTCAAGTATGATGTTGATGTATTCTTGTGGCATTGTATGCCTTGTATGTATCCCCAACTATTATGTAATGGTATGATGTAATGATATCCACCTTGCAAAAGCGTGTCAATATGTGGTTCTATCATTGATGGGACCTTCGAGTTCCTTTAGGATAGTGTCACATATTGGGCGTGACATCCACGTCCCCCCTTGCTAAAGTCGACCGCGTCCTCGTCCTCATCGCCGCCCTTGTAGCGACCAGACCTCAAATAGTCAAGTCTCTGTGCTTCAGTGTCATCCCTGGATCGGTAATGCTGACACACACAGTACTCGAGGATTTATAACAGAGTAGCAATCACACACTTATTACATTGAATGTCTCAAAAGAGAACTTATTACAATAAATATGGCTTAAGGCCATCTAATACGATAACATCGGAAGGCTTGGAAGATAAAGTGAGTCCATCAACTCCAACAGCATAGCTGAGCTGCACGGCAACGACCTAACGAACCTTAATCCTCGTATGAAAAGTCTGCAACATAATACGTTGCATCCCGAAAACGGGCCAGCACATGGAATATGCTGGCAAAGTAACACAATAGAGCAAGAACAGAATAATGCTATCACTACATGCATATTTGGCTGGTGGAAAGCTCTATGGTTATGGTTTTTGCGAAAAGCCAATTTTTCCCTACAACAAAGGAATATATTTTATTTAACTATCACGGTAGTTGAAACATCGTTGAGAAGGTTCCTCCAACTCAATCCCAATTAAAGTAATTAACAACCCAACAATATTAGTTTAGAGTGATGAGATACTTATGATACTCCAAGTACTAGATACTCAAGATGTCCATAACTGGGGACACGGCTAACCATGATTAGTTTATACACTCTGCAGAGGTTTGCGCACTTTCCCCACAAGACTCGATCTCCTCCGTTGGATTTCTCGCACTACAGGGTGTTTGAGAAACGGATGACCGAGACAGAGTCTTTCAGAAGCATTAACCCCTTACTCCGGGCAGACCATACCAACCTACATCCCTCTACCTGCTGATCCACCTCTTCGGGAGCTTCACGCAACTTACTCAACTATGCTAGAGCCCATAATAGCTTGTGGCTGCACACGGAAGTTGCTAGCATGAAAATATCTCAGTTCCCTTTGAACCTGGGTGGCGGACCATAGGATTATCACACGGGTACTCCGGGATATCCTAGGACAACACTAGATTCCCCAGGCGCCCAACAAACAATCCACCCAGATGTGTATTCAAGTTGCCACCTTAAGTTGAACCATTAATTAACACTCTCACATCTGTCATGGATTTCACTCACCCAAACCACGTCTACGAGCATAGCATAGAAATATAAGCAATTCGTAGAAGTAACTCCCAAGGGTTTGATAATAACAGGGCAAGAGGTACTACCTCATCAACTACTTCCCAACCCACATTTTAATCACATCCTAACCATGCAATGTTTGAGGATTGGAACTAATGCATAAAAATTGGGTGATAAAGGGGTATGATCAAAGAGTTACTTGCCTTGCTGATGATCCGCAAAACCTAGGGACTCGTAGTAGCACACTTCGCACTCCGGGTGTTCTATCGCAAACAAACAATAGCATACATAAGCAATGAAGCAAAGAAACACGGTAAATCTCAAATAAGAAGATCTAACCAGAAAGTTCAACTTAAGAACTCCGGTTTGCGAAAAGAATCAAATCAAACGGAGCAACGGAACTCAAACTGCGAAAGAAACAAGATCAGTTTACCTATCTGGACTAAGGTCAAATTTTACAGTAGCAAAAGCTTGTTCAAGTTGGTTAAACGGAAAGAGGGTTTCGAGATGAAGATCTAGGCGCTTGAATCGCCAGATTCCGATAAATGAGCGAAAAGATAAACTAAAACAAAAATCGGATCAGAAATCACGATTGAAAATAATCGCGGAAAATCCGAGTAAAAGAAAACTGACGAACAGGCTAACGAACGAACGTTCATTGTCTGCGGCTAACAAGTGAACACCGTTCGTTAAAAAGAACGTACAGACGAACGTCCGCAAAGTAACTAAACCAAAAAAATCGGTGAACCGACCTATCAAAAAAAAAACTAGGGTTTTCTAACAAAAACCGAACCGGTTTTATAAAAAAACGAACGACGCTTATACCTCCGGCGAGGTCCGGCGCGGCAGGGCGGCTCCGGCGAGTGGGGCGGGGCGGCGCGGCAAGCGGCAGCGGCGGCAGGGCAGGCGGCTTGTGGCGGCGGTGAGGGGCGGCTCGGGGCTCCAGGGGGGGGTGCGGCGGCTTATAAGAGGAGGGGGGTGCGGCGGCTTGGGGAAGGGGCAAGAGGCGCGGGAGGAGTCCCGGCCGGACTCCGCTAGCGACGGCGGTGGCGCTCGCGGTCTCCAGGTCGGAGACGAGGCGCGGGCGGCTCGGGCCGGCTCGGCTGGGCTTCGACCCAATCGGGCGCTGCGAGTTTAAAAAAAATAATTTCTCCAGAACTAAATAAATCTTAGAAAATAAAATAAAATTCTAAAAATGCGAAAACAAATTTTCACCGTCTAAATAAAATATTTAGAACAAGATGAACGTTTTCTTGGCCCTAAAATGAAACTTTGAAAAATATGCAATTTTTCTAATTCAAATAAAATAGCAATAAACTCCGAATAAAATCCAATATTTGATTTTAATATTTCCCCCCTAATATTTCATTTATTTTGGAGAAGTCATATTATCTCCTCTCATATATGTTAATATGAAATATTTTCAGAGAGAAAAATAATTAAAACCCAAAATCCCCGTTTCAATATTTGATAAAACTCAAATAGAAAACATGGAAATCCCCAACTCTCTCTCTGAGGGTCCTTGAGTTGCTTAGGATTTCGAGGATCGAGAAACGAAATGCAATAAAATATGATATGCATGAATGATCTATGTATAACATTCCAAATTGAAAATTTGGGATGTTACGAACCTACGCCCCTTAAGATGAATCTCGCCCATGTGGGTGGTCTTTACGAAGATCATCCTCTCATTCCCAGGTGGCTTCATCCTCGGTATGGTGGCTCCACTGAACTTGCAAAACTTGATAACCTTGCTGCGGGTGACTTGGCAAATTCGAGAATCCTAACTGGCTTCTCCTCATAGGTCAAATCATTGTCCAACTGAATCGCCTCCAAGGGTACTGTATCTCTTAACGGTATATCGGCCATCTCAGCATGACACTTCTTCAGCTGTGAAACATGAAATACATCATGAACTCCTGACAGTCCTTCAGGTAACTCCAACTTGTAGGCAACTTCTCCCATAAGTTCCAAAATTCGATACGGTCCTACAAATCTCGGGGCTAACTTTCCCTTAACTCCAAAACGTTTCACTCCTCGCAGGGGTGACACTCGCAGATATGCTCTATCTCCAATTTCATAGGTTATGTCCTTGCGTCTCGAATCTGCATAACTCTTCTGCATGGACTGAGCTATCTTCAGTCTATCTCGGATCAACTTAACTTTCTCTTCAGACTCTTTGATCAAATCTGGTCCAAACAACTGTCGTCTCCATCTTCATCCCACATCAACGGTGTTCTGCACCTTCGTCCATACAGGGCTTCGAACGGTGCCATCTTCAAACTGGCTTGATCGATATTGTTTTATGAGAACTCCGCGTAGGGCAAATTGTCATCCCAGCTAGATCCATAATCTAGCGCATAGGCCCTCAACATATCCTCCAGAATCTGGTTGACTCTCTCGGTCTGTCCATCTGTCTGCGGGTGGAATGTTGTACTGAACTCCAACCTTGTCCCCAAAGTTTGGTGCAACTGATGCCAAAACATTGATGTAAACTGTGTCCCTCTATCTGATACGATGGTCCTCGGAACTCCATGCAGACATACGATCCTGGTCATATATATCTTGGCCAAGTTTGCACTTGTATAGGTGGTTTTTACCGGGATAAAGTGAGCTACTTTGGTCAAGCGGTCAACTACTACCCATATAGAATCATATCCTGATTTGGTTCTGGGTAATCCGATGATAAAATCCATGCCAAGTTTATCCCACTTCCATTCGGGTATCGGCATAGGCTGTAACAATCCTGCTGGCTTTTGATGCTCTGCCTTCACTCTCTGACATACATCACACACGGCTACATACTCGGTGATATCCTTCTTCATCCCTGTCCACCAGAAACGTTCCTTCAAATCCAAATACATCTTGGTGTTTCCGGGGTGTATCAAGTATGGTGAGTCATGAGCCTCCTGAAGTATTAATTTCCTGATCTCTGTGTTATTGGGCACATAAACACAGTCCTCAAACCATAAGGTGTCGTGCTCGTCCTCACGAAAACCTTTGGCCTTTCCTTCGCTCATTTTCTCTTTTATCTCGGCAATCTCTTTGTCGTCCTTCTGAGCTTCTCGAATCTTTCACAACAATGTAGACTGAACCTCCATTGTTGCAACAAAACCTCTAGGAACAATATCCAATTGAAGTTCCCGGAGATCCTCTGCTAACTCCTTCGGCAATCCCGTGCTCTCTAGGGTATTAGCATAACTCTTCCGGCTCAAAGCGTCTGCTACGACATTGGCCTTTCTTGGATGATAGTGAAGCTTCATGTCATAATCCTTTATAAGCTCCAACCATCTCCTCTGCCTAAGGTTCATTTCGTTCTGTGTGAAAATGTATTTCAAACTCTTATGATCCGTGTGCACATCACAATGGTTTCCAATGAGGTAATGCCTCCAGGTCTTCAACGCATGCACTACGGCTACTAGCTCCAAATCATGCGTAGCGTAATTCAACTCATGTGGTTTTAGTTGTCGTGAGGCATACGAAATAACTCTTCTGTCCTGCATAAGCACACTTCCAAGTCCTAGGCGAGAGGCGTCGCAATACACTTGGAAATCCTTACGTATACCTGGCAGTGTCAGCACTAGGGCTGTAGTCAAACGTTTCTTCAGCTCCTGGAAACTTGCCTCGCAATCTTCCGTCCATTTAAACTTGGTATCCTTCTTCAACAATTTTGTCATTGGCTTCGCAACCTTGGAAAAATTCTCAATGAATCTCCGATAATATCCTATGAGTCCAAGAAAACTGCGGATGTCGCTAACTGAAGTGGGTGCCAACCATTCAGTGACTGACTGTACCTTGGTGGGGTCTACTGCTATACCTTCTCCTGATATAACATGTCCAAGGAATCCAACTTCCTTCAAACAAAACTTGCATTTGCTGAACTTGGCATACAACTGATGTTCCCTGAGTTTCTCGAGAACTAAACGCAAATGCTCCTTGTGCTCCTCTTCATTCCTCGAATATACCATCATATCATCAATGAACACCACAACAAACTTATCCAAATATTCCATGAACACCTTGTTCATCATGCTCATGAAATAGGCAGGGGCGTTAGTCAGTCCAAACGACATGACCGTATATTCATACAACCCGTACCGTGTGGTGAATGTTGTCTTTGGTATGTCCTTCTCTCGTATCTTCAGCTGGTGATATCCTGATCGCAGTTCGATCTTCGAAAGCACCTTAGCTCCTTGTAGCTGGTCAAACAGATCATTGATCATCGACAATGGGTACTTGTTCTTAATCATTACTTCGTTCAAGGCCCGATAATCAACAACCATTCTTAGGGACTTATCCTTCTTCTCAACCAAAAGCACCGGGACTCCCCATGGTGATGAACTTCGTCGAATGTAACCTTTCTCCAATAACTCCTTGATCTGTTTCTTAATCTCCTCCAGATCATTCGCGGGCATCCGATAGGGTTTCTTGGATATTGGCCCTGTGCCTGGCAATAGCTCTATCAAAAAGTCGATATCTTGATCCGGTGGCATGCCTGGTAACTCCTCTGGGAAAACATCCGGGTAATCCTTTACTACAGGCACTTCCTCCTGAACAACTCCCGTGAGGGTATTTACTTGGCTACTTCTTGGCGCATGCCTAGATACATACTTGATCCTTTTTCCCTCCGGGGTGGTGAGACAAATTGACTTACTAACACAGTCAATGCTTCCTCCGTACTTTGACATCCAGTCCATTCCTAATATCACATCCAATCCTTGTCACTCCAAGATAATTAGGTCGGACGGAAAAACATGGTTGCCAATGGTTAAGGGTATCTGGTTGCACCATCGGCTAGCCATATACTCTGCTCTAGGTGAACTTACTAACAGATTGGTCCTAAGGGTTTGGGTCGGTAGTTTAAACTTATCCACGAATTCCCTTGATATGTATGAATGCGATGCACCAGTATCAAAAAGAACAAGAGCGGTAAATGACTTAACCAAAAACTTACCTATAACCGCGTTTGGCTGCTCTTCAACCTCCTCCACGTTAACATGGTTCACTTGTCCTTTGTTGAATGGATTGGGCTTCTTCCCAGCGCTCCCATTTCCGTTTCCATTCTTCCCTTCAGGGCACTCCGTGACACAGTGTACAGTCTTCCAGCACTTGAAACAAGTAACGTGGCTTAGGTCTCTCTTGGTGGGTGTGGCTGGATTGGGGCGGTTCTGATTGTTGCTTGCTCCATTCCCATTCCCATTCCTTGGACCTGTATGGTTATGGTTACTTCCTCCATTATGGGCTTGGCCTCCATGGTTATGAACAAGTCCTCCCGAGTTCTGGGTTAGGCGAGGTTTCCACTGAGCTCCTGAGTTATACCTCCCTTGTCCATATTTCCTCTTACGGTTCTCAATCTGCTGTTGCTTCCCTTCAATCATAAGAGCCTTATCTACCAACTCCTGGTAGTTGTTGAATGTTGCCACCATCAACTGCATGCTCATTTCATCATTTAACCCTTCCATAAACTTCTCTTGCTTTGCGGCATCTGTGGCCACATCATCGGGGCATAGAGAGATAACTTGCTAAACTCATCCACGTACTGAGCCACAGTAGGGTTCCCCTGGCGTAAGTTGCGAAACTCACGCTTCTTTATACTCATTGCTCCAGTTGAGACATGGGCTGTACAGAAAGCTTGCTGAAACTGGTCCCATGTCACCGTGGCTATAGGGTAGGTGACTATGTAATTCTCCCACTGAGGGAGTCCTGGATTAGGGGGTATCCGGACAGCCGGATTATATCCTTTGGCCGGACTGTTGGACTATGAAGATATAAGATTGAAGATTTCGTCTCGTGTCCGGATGGGACTCTACTTGGCGTGGAAGGCAAGCTAGGCAATACGGATGTGTATATCTCCTCCTTTGTAACCAACCTTGTGTAACCCTAGCCCCCTCCGGTGTCTATATAAACCGGAGGGTTTTAGTCCGTAGGACAACAAACAATCATACCATAGGCTAGCTTCTAGGGTTTAGCCTCTCAGATCTCGTGGTAGATCAACTCTTGTAATACCCATATCATCAAGAATAAATCGAGCAGGACGTAGGGTTTTACCTCCATCAAGAGGGCCTGAACCTGGGTAAAACATTGTGTCCCCTGCCTCATGTTACCATCCGCCTTAGACGCACAGTTCGGGACCCCCTACCCGAGATCCGCCGGTTTTGACACCGACATTGGTGCTTTCATTGAGAGTTCCTCTATGACGTCACCGTAAGGAAGGATGCCTCGTATCGTTGTTAAAAGCAACATCACCGCCAGGGGAGCTCTGGCTGTCGGCCAAACTCTCTGACTAGGCAGTTTCGTCATGACTGCCTATTCAGCCGCTGCACCGACGATGACTTCTCGGGTCATCAGAAACAGCCTCCACGTCGGCTCGGAAGTCGCCGAGCAGATGGATCCAATGGAGCTCTCTTCCCTAAACGAACTCTTGGATCGCATCGCCACCTTGGGAGTCGCTACGAACTGAGATCGGATTGGGCTTAAACCCGATCAAAGGGAGATTAACTCTCCACCGGTCACCCATCACGTTGCGGTGGTGGATGAACAATGCGGCAACTCTTCCTCTATTTTGAGGACTAACTATGTCCGGACTCCGGAGCTCTCCGAGCCGTATACCCGCTTACGGGAGGACATTACCCAAGCCCTGAACCTAGAATCAGGCAGCAGGCCAAATTTATTGGGTAACACTCCGGAACCCGAACTTCCAAGATTGGAAACTCCTCGGCCCTTGGGTCTCAGATCGGGTCGGGATTCGGACTCAAATCCACCCACCCACCCAGACATAAACGATCTTCGCCACATCAGGCAAGAGCCCCATGAAACAATACATCATTATTGGGCCAGATTCCTCCTTGCGATGAACAAGGTTAAGGACTGCCGTGAGGAAGATGCAGTCTCACTTTTTTGCAATAATTGCACGGACAAGGTAATCCTTAACACCTTAAGTCGCCGTGACATATCACGCTTCGCTGACTTGGCGTCAATAGTATGAAAGTACTGTGCGATGGAAAGCGCCTAGAAAACCGATACGAAATTTTGGGATAATCCGGCTCCGAATATACACCCAGTCCGAAGTAAAAGGGTGCACTATCATAAGACGCCCGAGCTAGTTGCAAAGAAACAAAAACCCTCTGCAGGGCATGGAACCGTACCGGAGGGATGGCTTAACGGACCCTGCAAAATTCACAGTACAACAGATACAATACCAACACACAGCCTTAGAGCATGTTGGATACTCCGGCAGGTGGCCAAAAGTGGTGAGGATCTTCTTATCCCAAATACCACAGAGCACCATCCTGTGGATAATAAAACGGTGTTAACAGTCTTTGAGACCTTTGCGTCAAATAATAGGCGCAAGAAAACACTCCGCAACATGGCCGAAATCTGCCACGTAGCAGTAATAAATCCATGGAGTGACACGGCTATTACCTTCAATGCCAGTGACAAACCTAAATTCCGAACAGCCCGAGCACCAGCTACACTGGTCCTCAGTCCAATTGTGGACGAATTTCGACTCACCAAAGTACTCATGGACGGTGCCAGCGGATTAAACCTCATCTATGAGGAAACTCTTCAAAAAATGGAAATAGACTGGAACCGCATTAAGCAAAGTAGCACAACCTTCAGGGGAATCATACCCAGTCGGGAGGCACGATGCGCTGGGAAAATTACACTAGATGTGGTATTCGGTATGCGAGAGAATTATAGGTCCGAAGAAATTACATTTCAAGTGGCCCCGTTCAGCAGTGGATACCATGCCCTTTTAGGACGTGAGGCGTTCACGATCTTCCAAGCCGTACCCCATTACGGGTACATGAAGCTCAAAATGCCCGGTCCCAACGGAATCACTCTCACCAGTGATCCGGACACAACACTCCACGCCAAAAACAAAATAGCCGCACTGGCCCTCGAGGCATTATCCGAAGCCCTCTCGGCCGAGGAATTAACCACGCTACACTCCATAGTGGACAGGGACGACGTGATACTCGATAAGAGATCCATGTCCACCTCTTTTAAACCAGTGGATGAAATAGTCAAATTCCAAGTCCACCCAATGGACCCTACAAAAACAGCCTCCATCGGGGCACAGTTAAACCCCGCCGTGGACGCCGCACTACGAGAGTTCCTGCGCGAGAATTGGGACATATTCGCCTGGCACCCCTCAGACATGCCAGGAATCCCACGCAGGCTGGCCGAGCATAGCCTCAATATCCTAAAGGGATTCAAGCCAGTCAAGCAAGCTCTTCGGCGTTTCTCCGAACCTAAGAGACAGGCCATGGGAGAGGAACTAGCCAAGTTATTGGAGGCCGGATTCATTAGAGGGATAAAACATCCGGACTGCCTAGCAAACCTGGTGATGGTACCAAAGAAGGATAAATCCTGGTGCCTTTCTGTCGATTTCAAGGACCTCAATAAAGCTTGCCCAAAGGATCCCTTCCCGCTCCCCCGCATCGATCAAATTATCGATGCTACCGCAGGACACGAGTCATTGTGTTTCGTCGACGCATACTCCGGTTACCACCAAATCAAGATGGCGGAGTCCGACCAAGCCGCAACGACATTCATCACACCATACGGTCCCTTCTGTTTCAACACAATGCCTTTTGGGCTCAAAAACACCGACGCAACATATCAGCGTATGATTCAGACATGTCTGGAGAAACAAATCGGCAAAACAGTAGAGGCATACATAGACGATGTGGTCGTCAAAACCAAGCACGTCGACTCTGTGATAGACGACTTGAGGCTCACATTCGACAACCTCCGAACATACGACCTCAAGCTCAATCCAGAAAAATGCGTTTTCGGCGTACCAGCCGGAAAGCTCCAGGGTTTCATTGTCTCCAGTAGAGGTATTGAAGCTAATCCGGCCAAAATCCAAGCTTTGTCACAGTTGGCTACCCCAACAGACCTCAAACAAATCCAGAAGTTAACTGGATGCGTGGCAGCTCTAAGCCGCTTTATCTCTCGCTTAGGAGAAAAGGCTTTACACCTTTATCGCCTCCTTCGACGCACCGAACACTTTGAGTGGACGGACGCTGCCATAGCCGGATTGGAAGAAATAAAGGCCATTTTGGCAACCAACCCAATCCTGGCCACGCCAAACATCGGCGAACCAATGCTGTTGTACATTGCGGCAACTCATCAAGTTGTAAGCGCAGTGCTCGTCGTCGAACGAGAAGCTGCCGGACATAAATTCCCCCTTCAAAAGTCGGTATACTATGTATCCACTGTCCTCACTCCATGCAAATCACGGTACCCACATTATCAAAAGATAGCCTATGCGGTATTCATGGCATCCCAAAAGCTGCGACACTACTTTCAAGAGTGTTCGATTACAATAGCCTCAGAAGTGCCACTTAATGATATTATAAACAACCGCGACGCTACGGGCCGGATTGCTAAGTGGGCCATTGAGCTCCTCCCTTTCGACATAACATACAAACCTCGACGGGCCATTAAGTTGCAAGTATTGGCCGACTTTGTCGCCGAATGGACGGAGGCCGAACTCCCTAAAGAGTACGGCGCATACTCCAATTGGACCATGCACTTCGATGGTTCTAAAATGCTGGCTGGTCTAGGGGCTGGCGTCGTCCTGACGTCCCCAACTAGAGATACCGTTCAGTACATACTACAAATATTGTATACAGACTCCAACAACGCAGCCGAATAGGAAGCTCTGTTGCATGGTCTGCGGATGGCAGTCTCCATGGGCATTTAACGCCTGGAGGCGCGTGGGGATTCAAACCTTGCAATATCCCAAATAAATGGAGACTTTGATGCCAAGGATCCAAAAATGGCGGCCTACCGAAACACCATCCTAAAAATGTCAGCTCGGTTCGAGGGACTCGAATTTCACCATGTGGCTCGGGAAAACAATCAAGCGGCGGATATCCTCGCCCACATCGGCGCAAAACGCGATGCGGTCCCCCCAACATATTTCTGGAAAGGTTGTTCAAGCCATCCGTAGTATGGGAAGGGGACACCGGTAACAATAGTCCGGACCCGGCCAAAATGCCCGATACCGAATACTCTGACACAATCGGAGGCTCCGCCACCGAAATAACACCTTCAGCCCACGTAATAATGGCCATTATCGCCCCATGGACAGAACCATTCCTGGCCTACCTAACTAGGCAGGAACTTCCGGAGGACCAAAATGAGGCACGCTGCATAGTGCGGCGATCTAAGGCCTACAGGGTCCACGAGGGAGAATTGTATAAAAAAGCACTACCGGAGTCCTTCAAAGGTGCATCTCCGAAGAGGAAGGGCGGAACCTTTTGGCAGAAATCCACGCCGGACTCGGCGGTCACCATGCCGCAGCCCGGGCTCTTGTAAGCAAGGCCTTCCATACATGATTCTATTGGCCAACGGCCCGGGCAGATGCACATGACTTGGTCCAACGTTGCGCCGGTTGCCAGCTCTTTGCAAATCAAAGCCACATGCCACCCACCGCCCTCCAAACAATCCCCATTACGTGGCCCTTCGTGGTCTGGGGGCTTGACATGGTTGGACCCCTTAAAGGGGGAACCCGCAAGAAAAAAATACTTACTGGTCATGGTGGATAAATTCACCAAATGGATAGAGGCCAAACCTGTTAAAACAACCGAATCCGGACCAGTGATAGACTTCATATCTGGGGTCGTACACCATTATGGCGTACCCCACAGCATCATCACTGACAATGGCACAAACTTCACAGCCGATGAGGTAAAACTCTGGTGCAGCAAAATGGGCATCAAGCTCGATTATGCTTCAGTCTATCACCCACAAACCAATGGTCAAGTCGAGCGAGCAAACGGTCTTATAATGAGTGGCATTAAACCCAGATTAGTGCGTTCCTTAATGGAGTCTAACACGCACTGGGTAGAGGAGCTCGACTCTGTACTCTGGGGGCTGCGGACCACGCCGAATCGTAGTACTAGATATACACCCTTCTTTATGGTGTACGGCGCAGAGGCAGTCTTGCCTTGTGACATAATTCATGACTCACCTCGAGTGCGCATGTACGAAGAAAGAGAAGCTGAGCTCGATCGGCACGACAGTCTGGACACCCTGGAGGAGGAGCGCGACATAGCCAAAGCCTGTTCCGCATTTTATCAGCAACATGCTCGCAGATAGCAAAGCAGAGAAGTACGGGCCAAAACTTATAACGTTGGAGAACTAGTTCTATGCTTGCCGGATAAGAAAAAGAACAAGCTCGAGTCAAATGGGAAGGTCCCTTCATTATTGACCAAGTTCTCACCAGTGGAGAGTACCGACTACGGGATGCATCGACTAGTCGACTCGAGCCGAACCCATGGAACGCGGCCAGGCTCCGAAGATTCTACGCCTAGCACCGGACTCTATGTTCGTCCCCTCCCTTTGTCCATTTTTACATATACATTATCTGTCTTGTTTTTCTTTCTTCCTTTCTTTTATTCTTTCTCTAGGCCTTCAAGGGCCAACTTGTGCCTCGCTTGCACATTATAGATGCGCTAGCCGCGCTCATCATACCTGGGGGCTTCTTTCACAAAAGCTTAATTATTTATCTGGGCCTCAGGCCCCGCACATGTGTCATGCTTCCGCATGTACCTTTTTTCGCCATTATATGCATCGATATGACTTAAGTTTTGGCCAAGCTGGGTTGCCTGGCTCTTGTATTTATGCCCTACATTCCCATTAATTCGGCTAGGGCATAAGGGGAGCACCTCTGCGATTGTTACTGCCGGGTCAGCCGGATGTGTACCTCAGACTGGGTGAAGCCGAAAGCTAGCGTTCTTAAGGGAATATTCGATCGGTGAACAAAAGATGATTTTTATTTATTGTCCATATCTGCCCCCAGATGTTTTTTCTGCGTTTCCTATCGCAGTCCGGACATGCACTTTAGGGCATGCTTACCCAAGGAAAGGAACCCTTAACAGAACTATTCTCCCTGGAAGATGTTTCTTACTACCCATGTAATATAACATAACTAGTTGGGCACTTGTCTGTTCAAGCACTAATGACCCCTACGCCTGGCCTCCATGCATACCCCGCTTCTCATATAACTGAGCGGGTATTTGGACACACTCTGGACTATCGGGTCCTGTCGGTGTCAAAACCGGCGGATCTAGGGTAGGGGGTCCTGAACTGTGCGTCTAGGCGGATGGTAACAGGAGGCAGGGGACACGAAGTTTTACCCATGTTTGGGCCCTCTTGATGGAGGTAAAACCCTACGTCTTGCTTGATTAATATTGATGATATGGGTAGTACAAGAGTAGATCTACCACGAGATCGGAGAGGCCAAACCCTAGAAGCTAGCCTATGGTATGATTGTATGTTGTCCTACGGACTAAAACCCTCCGGTTTATATAGACACTGGAGAGGGCTAGGGTTACACAAGGTCGGTTATAAAGGAGGAGATACGCATATCCGTATTGCCTAGCTTTCCTTCCACGCCAAGTAGAGTCCCATCCGGACATGAGACGAAGTCTTCAATCTTGTATCTTCATAGTCCAATAGTCCGGCCAAAGGATATAATCCAGCTGTCCGGAGACTCCCTAATCCAAGACTCCCTCAGTAGCCCCTGAACCAGGCTTCAATGACGATGAGTCCGGCGCGCAGTATTGTCTTCGGCATTGCAAGGCGGGTTCCTCCTCCGAATACATCACGGAAGAATTTAAATATAAGGATAGTGTCCAACCCTGCAAACTAAGTTTCCACATACCACCGTAGAGAGAATAATATTTCCACAAATCTAATCTGTTGACACGTTTTGGCAACACGACATTATGCCATGGCCCGGTAATTATTCAAACCGTTTTTCTTCAACTAGCTCCACACATAACGCGAGGCAGTTTTTTGACACGTCTTGTCAAAGCAGAGATCGTGTTCCCCTAATTACGGGATTCTCATCAATACGGTCGTGGGTAACCCAACCGTATCTAGGACTCCTAGATTATAGGCAAGTCCCAAACGGCTACGGAGAGGACGCTTGATATTCACCCTGTTTATAAAGGGACAAGGCTTTTACTTTTTCCCTCCCGTGCTCAATCGAATCCTTCCCCCGCCTCGAGTTCTAACACCCGAAGCCCAGGTCAGGTGCTCCGGACCTTCAATCATGTCCGGATCCAGCCTTCAAGGCCGGTGGATGCCCTCCTCCGTTACAGAAGAAGATATCAAGAAGTTGAGGGAGGCCAGGTACCTGACCGCCGAGGTTTCGCATCGGCTGCCCGCCCGAGGGCAGGTCGTCCCTACTCCTGAACCTAACGAACACGTCGTGTTCACCTCCCACTTCCTCTGAGGTCTAGGCCTCACTCTGGATCCCTTCGTTAGGCGGCTGATGTTTTATTACGGGCTAGATTTCCACGATCTAGCCCCGGACTCCTTTCTCCACATCTCATCATTTATTGTTGTATGTGCGGCTTTCCTCCGCATTACCCCTCACTTCGGCCTATGGCTCAAGACCTTTGACGTGAAGCCGAAGATGGTCGAGGGACAGGATGTAGCGTGCGGAGGCGCATTAATAAGCAGGATCGCCGGAGCTCCATGGCCAAAGGGTTCTATTCCAGAGGTGTCCGGATTATGGCAACGAGAGTGGTTTTACATCACAGCTCCCAGAAGCGCCAAGTGGGCGGCTGCCCCTGCTTTCCGCTCAGGCCCTCCACCACAACTGATGTCATGGATTAGCACAGGGCTGAGCTGGGGTTCCGCCAAGGACGTGCCTGTACTGCAAAGCCACATTCAAAATCTCTTCGAAGGATATTTCAGTTTGATTATGGTAATGCAAGTCATGCTGGTTCGACGAATCCAGCCATGCAAACGCTGGCCTCTTCGCATGTGGGAGTTCAACCCAAAAGGACCGCGCGCTATTCAGAATTTCCTCGGCCTGACGCACGAGGAGATGTATAGATCATTCTTTGGACCCCAGATAGAGTGTTCGGATACTACCGAGGACGTGGGCCTGAGCAGCAACCGCACCGCCGACCAAGTAAGTTATCCTCTAGCCGAACACACCGTCTTTTATTTATCATGACGTTATTCTGAGAAATCGCTCTTTGAACAAGACTGGATAACAAAGGCGAAGATGATTCGGTGTTCGGCCCCCCTTCCTGAGGGTTTGGAAAATCTGGTACTGGAAAAGATGCTCGAGCTAGCACCTTTCCCGGAGCCCTCAAAGGAAGACAAAGGGGGGAATAATGAGGGCGAAAGCGGGCCTCCACTGCTACCTATTCCGATCGAGGGAACGAGCGCCTCCGTGAGGGAGGATAACCGAGGGGAGGAACCTGACATTCTCTCACCCCGGGGAAGGAAGAGGACTACTCCCTACTTCCATCTATATAGGGCCTAATGCGTTTTTCGAGGCTAACTTTGACCAAATATTAGAGCAATAATATATGACATGCAACTTACACAAAGCACACCATTAAATTCGTGTGTGAAAGGAGCTTTCAATGATATAATTTTTACATTGTGCATGTCATGTACTATTAATCCTGTCAATAGTCAAAGACGGTCTTAAAAACGCATTAGGCTCTATATAGATGGAAGGAGGGAGTACCTCTGAAGATCCGGAAACCAAGGTTTCCAAGCGGGAGAAGACATCTCCACCAGAGGGTCCTGCCTTGGAGGGTGCTCTTGCTGCACAAAGTCCGCGCGGGGATCAGCCCTCTAATGAGCTGTAAGTAATTAAAAAGTACTTTTAATAGTGAAGATATATTACTTTACCTCTAAGGAAAATAACCGAGGAATTTATCTTGCAGTTCGGATCTTAGCCCTTCTCAGCAAACCTCGTCTTCGGGGGATCTTCTTCCGGAGATGATGGAGAGAGAAACGCCTCCCCCGGACTCCTCCGCTCAAGAAGCGGGTGACCTTGAAGTGTCGTCACGGAGGGCCTCTCTAGATCCGGTGAGCCAAAAGATAATCCTATAGTCACCCAAAGTTCCCGGCGTCCGGCTCTCGAAGAGAGCAAATAGAAGAGTCCGGCACCGTCTGGTATGCGGTCGGACGTACTGAGAGAGCTTTTGGAGCGAGCGGCCATCTCAGAAGAACACCGTACATTGATGGGTACGGTGATGGAAAGGATTTCATCCGTCGAAAGCGGGTTGCATGATGCCTTTATGAGTCTACTGATGGGCTTTGAGGTACGTAAAATGATGTACATTTGTGATGGTACCTTACATTTTTAGGTGTGGCCTGTGTAGATAGTATCCCCTGAGACTCTGGTTGTCGACGAGAACGGTGGCAAACAGAGGATCGGAGCCCCAGGCAATAACC
This sequence comes from Triticum urartu, assembly GCF_056163025.1. Classification (NCBI taxonomy): domain Eukaryota; kingdom Viridiplantae; phylum Streptophyta; class Magnoliopsida; order Poales; family Poaceae; genus Triticum; species Triticum urartu. The sequence goes on from NC_141875.1 coordinate 566,664,850, forward strand.
ATACCGCTTTAATGTGCAGGTAGTGGGAGCTCCGGTGGCTAGCCGGACTCATGAATTTGCCGAACTGAAGCGGCAACTGGATGCGGCAGATGCCGACATCGAGCTTGTTAACAAGAGGCTTGACGATGCACAGGGTAAGTGGTATTTTCTGGTGAATGCCACATAGTAAGAGCAGCATGATGCCAGTATCTTTAATACGTTGTGACTGCAGATGGAGCTGCCACCGTGGAAACCCTGCGGGCAGAACTTGCCCGAGCCAAAGAACAAGCACGGATTAGTAATGCGGCTGCTTTGAAGGCGGCCGAAGAGTTGAAAGTCGAGAAGGCCGCGCATTGTGAGAGCAAAGAGAAGATGGCCAAGATGGCCGTAAAGTTAAAAGACACTGCCGACTGTTGCCAGTTCCTTGAAAAATAAAACCGAGCGAGGGCAACGGACCTTGAAAAGGCCACGATGGTGAACAAAGACACCTGCTCTGCTATGAGAGCGAAGAAGGAGGAGCTGCGTGAAGCCGGGGATATTGCGGCTGGGAAGCCCTTTATGCTGCAGAGGAAGTTCGGAGATCCGCGGTATGCCCCTCAGGATCAGCTGTGGAGTTTGGCAGACACATATATGGACTTGGCAGTGAGCGCTGTCGATGCGGCCAAATACTTCCGAGATCAGACAGATCGTGAAGTGGACAAGCTGTTCTGGTCGCAATTTAACGTTCCAGAGCGTCCGCTTCCGTTGACTGATCAGCTAGCCGAATGGGCCGAACTCAATAGGTTGTCCGGACTCGCCATGAGGTCTGTCGTGGATCAGCTGTGGCCGGAAAAGCCGAAGCCAAACAGCTATTTCAGCTTAGTGCAGCAGTTCCTTGGTGTGGTGCCACGCATCAATGCGATGAAGAGGTCGGCGTGCATAGAAGGCTCGCGGATGGCCCTTGCCCGTGTTAAAGCATACTGGGCGGAGATGGATGCTACCACTGTTGCGGCGCAGGGTTCGGCCATAGGCCGAGTGGCTGCCGAGCACTATTTTGAAGAGGTTCTCGATGGTGCTCGTTTGATAGAGGCCCAGTGCTCGAAGAATATTATGTTTGAGTGACATGTATTCCCATTTTAAACACAATGTTTTTATGAAATTTATTAAGGTTGTGTTTATACTTTTGCCTGAAAGTAATATGATGCCTCCTGTGTGGCCGTTTATGTATACATGTGTATAACCTGAAAGATTGCAGTCGTCGGCTTCAGCCCCCACGCATATAATGCGGAGGTGTTCGCAGAAGACGCGTGTTCACACTTAACCCAACGTATTGGTCCTATTAAGGAGGTGATAGCACAGCGAATGAGGCAACCGAACTATAATGCTTTAACACTTTCACTTAGCCATAGGAGTTTGACGGTGGGGCTACTATATAGCCCCTGGTGGCTCCGCACTCTCCCGAATTCGGGGTGCGTACATGCCTGGCCGGGAAACGGCCCTTCGTTAAGGTGAAGGAATTCTAACATTTCGATAGGTCATCGAGTGGTTAACCAGTCTCACGCTATATCATGACAGTCGGTTTTCGGCTTTCTCTATTGAGGTGCTCGTCCGGATGACCCAGGGCACAATCGCAGTAGTTCTCCTAGTGCTACCTTAGCCGATGGAGCGTAACGTAAGGTACCAAAACATAGGAGCTGGGCAAACCCAACATTTGACCAAAGACATGATTCGGAGCTGATGCATATATGGCCGAACTCGCGACGCCGAACACTCCCTAAGGTATTCGTTCTTTATCGTATGAACCGGGCCTAATCAGTGCCCTTTGTAAGAAGCCCCTGGTGTTCAGGTACGTGCATTATTCTGACGTGGCCACATGCCAAGACGCCAGCATCCTTCTCAATTGTATCAAGAAGAGACAGTAAAAAAAGGTTGACGAAGGGTCTTAATCTAAAAAGAATCCTTGGGACGGGTCCCTGCTGCACGTCTGCGCCTGTGTCTCCGTTGTGCCGTATCCTGGATGGGTGTAGCACGGTAGTCATCTGTAAAAGAGAGGAACTTAGGTGAAAAGTTGTCATGCAAAAAGGTAGGTTTTTTGAAAAAACCATGTAAATTTCAAGATGAGTAAAAATTGCCACTTGTCTGCGCGCGTTTAGCCCCTTGTATTTGTGATAGGGGTGTGGCCATCAAACCTGTATGAATTACATACAGCTGCGCCAGACTGGTCTAACCGTGTCCGTGGTCTTGATGACCTATCGAATACTTTGGTGTGCGGCTGCCCGGGCAGCCGCATTCTCTTCGGCGCGCAGGGATCGCTCCATATTTCCATTTACTGTAATGATGCCACGTGGACTGGGCATCTTAAGCGTGAGGGAAGCGTAGTGCGGTATTGCGTTAAAGCGAGCGAAAGCTTCACGTCCAAGTAGTGCTTGATAGCCGCTTTGGAACGGACCAATGTGGAAGGTTAAATTTTCGCTACGGAAGTTATCGGGGAAGCCGAATATAACTTCTAGTAGTAGGGAGCCCGTGCAGTGAGCCCCTGGGCCTGGCGTTACTCCTTTAAAGGTAGTATTGTTGTGGCAAATTTTCGTTGGGTCTATCCCCTTTTTGCAGATTGTGTCCTGATATATCAGGTTTAGACTGCTGCCACCGTCCATCAGGACTCGTGTGAAATGGTACCCGTCAATTATTGGGTCTAATACCAAGGCAGCCCATCCTGCATTCCAGATATTTGCTGAGTAATCCCGATGGTCGAAAGTGATTGGTTGAGCCAACCAGTGGCAGGACTCCGTGGTGATAGGCTCTAGGGCATGTTTCTCTGGGAGTGCCGCTTTATTTCTCCCCTTGATCACGTGTAACACGTTTACTGTTTTGACTTCTAGTGGAAATTTCTTTTGTTCCCTAGTGTCTTGCTTGAGAGGCTCGTCCTCGTCTTCGCTTGGTGTATCCTCCCCCTTGTGTACGGCGTTCAGCTTGTCGGACTGCTTGAAGACCCAACATTCTCTGTGGGTATGATTAGCGGGTTTACCAGGGGTGCTATGGATCTGACATATTTGGTCCCAAATTTTGTTTTGGCTGGACAGTTCATCTCTGGCGCCTTTAGGGGGTGGCTTTTGCTGACCTGGCCGAGAGCTTCTGAATCCGGTGTTTATTGCCGTGCTCTTTGGGCTGTCTTCTTTATTCCGGCGCTTATTATTTTTGCTGCGTCGTGATTTCCCGTTTTCATCTCTAACTTCGGATGTACTTGGGTCGCTAGTGCTGCATCTGGCTAGCCAGCTGTCCTCACCCGCGCAAAAGCGGGTCATGAGGCTTGTTAATGCTGCCATTGTTCTCGGCTTTTCTTGGCCGAGGTGTCTGGCAAGCCATTCGTCGCGGATGCTATGCTTAAAAGCTGCCAAGGCTTTGGCGTCCGGACAGTCGACTATTTGGTTCTTTTTAGTAAGAAACATGTTCCAAAGCTTTCGGGCTGTTGAGTTATATGACTTAAATTATCCGCATCCGGAGGTCGGACATAAGTCCCTTGAAAATTTGCCCGAAAAGCATCTTCGAGCTCTTCCCAGCTTCCAATGGAGTTTTCGGGGAGGCTTTTAAGCCAGTGCCGAGCTGGCGCTTTGAGCTTGAGGGGTAAGTACTTCATGGCGTGGAGATCATCTCCTTGAGCCATATGGATATGGAGGATATAGTCCTCAATCCAGACCCCAGGGTCTGTTGTTCCGTCGTATGCCTCTATGTTTACGGGTTTGAATCCCTCTGGAAATTCATGGTCCAACACCTCATCGGTGAAACATAGGGGGTGTGCGGCACCCCTGTATCTTGGTTTATCGTGTTGTTCGGATGTTTGTTGTGTTGCATCGTATGCTGGAGCACGCTTGCGTGGTCCATAGATGGATCTGGTTGCGCCGTCCTTTTGATGCGAGCCCTCGCGTGGATCGCGTATTGGCTTATGTGCGGCATTGTTTGCCGCTCTATGTTGGTCGTGAGGTCGTTTATCCGGCCAGGTGGCTGTTTTAATTTTTGGTTGTGGGGGATCTAAGGCCTCCTCATTGAATTCAGGTAGCAACTTCCGCTTCGGGTAGCTCTTGGTGGGGTAATTACCGTCGTACTTCGCTGCTGTATTGAGTACTTTACTCCATCTGATTTTAAGTGTGTCTTGCACAGCCTTGAGCTTTGCTTCTGCTTTTTTAGACTCCTCGCGGTGGCAACGAGCCTTTGACGGGCATTCTGTCGCTCCGGGTGTCTGTCCGGTGTGATGTCATCCGGACTGTTATCTTTGACAGAATCGGGTTGTTCGGTTTGATTCTCCGTGTTGTCGTGGTCCGGCGATGGTTCACCTTGCTCTAACACTGGGTCTGTATGATCGTTGTTTCTGCCGAGGCGGGATTTGGAGCGGCGCTTACGCCGCCGCTTTGACTGCTTCTCGAGGGGACAAGCCTTCATTGCGTCCTTATGTTCCTCGTGGTCGTTTTCTTTTGGTGTGTCCACCACATCATGCGATGAAGTGGGCGTCCAGTGCCCTGTGGGCAGTGGTTCCTTTCCCGTGTCCTGCATCGTTGCCCATACCGTTGATGTCTTCGGAGTCGAAGTCGAGCATGTCAGTTAGGTCATCGATAGTGGCTACTAAGTGGGTGGTGGGTGGGCGGTGAATTTTGACGCCATCCGCATCCCAATCCTGTCGGTCATAGTTCGGCCAGGATTCTCCTGACAAGGAGAGATACCTTAATGAGCTCAGTATGTCGCCAAGGGGCGAATGCTGGAAAATATCCATGGAGATAAACTCCATGATCAGGGCCCAATTGGATTCACTAGGAACGGGCGCAGGCGGTTCGGAGTCCGTGGCCGGAGAGAGATCCGGCAGTTTGTCAACACGGCTCTCGTGCAGAGTAAGGTCGATGTTCGGCTCGATCGCCGATGGGGGTAAGGCCTCTGCGGCAGGGTCCATCCACCCGTCCATGGACGGTGCAACTGGCTCCGAATTGAGGGTCGGAGCGGCTGCCGGTGCGATCCCCTGAGCACTTTCGGATGGTAGAGCTAAATCGTACTCATCATGACCGCGTGACGCACAAGGCAGAGGCTCGAATCTGTCGAAGATCAAGTCTCCGCGGATATCGGCCGTGTAGCTTAAGCTTCCAAACCTGACCTGATGGCCAGGGGCGTAGCTTTCAATCTGCTCCAGATGGCCAAGCAAATTGGCCCGCAGTGCAAAGCCGCCGAATACAAAAATCTGTCCGGGGAGAAAAGTCTCACCCTGGACTACATCGCTAACGATGATAGAAGGAGCCATCAAGCCTAACGGCGACGACACAGAGGAACTCTCAATGAGAGCACCAATGTCGGTGTCAAAACCGGCGGATCTCGGGTAGGGGGTCCCGAACTGTGTGTCTAGGCGGATGGTAACAAGAGGCAGGGGACACGAAGTTTTACCCAGGTTCGGGCCCTCTTGATGGAGGTAAAACCCTACGTCCTGCTTGATTAATATTGATGATATGGGCAGTACAAGAGTAGATCTACCACGAGATCGGAGAGGCCAAACCCTAGAAGCTAGCCTATGGTATGATTGTATGTTGTCCTACGGACTAAAACCCTCCGGTTTATATAGACACCAGAGAGGGCTAGGGTTACACAAGGTCGGTTACAAAGGAGGAGATATGCATATCCGTATTGCCTAGCTTGCCTTCCACGCCAAGTAGAGTCCCATCCGGACACGAGATGAAGTCTTCAATCTTGTATCTTCATAGTCCAATAGTCCGGTCAAAGGAGATAATCCGGCTGTCCGGAGACCCCCTAATCCAGGACTCCCTCAGGTCCCGAGGTTGAAGCGAAAATGTCCGCCAAGACAAATGATCTACAATCCGGCTAGAAGGCATTATACATGTCACTTTAATTACATAGTCATGCAGACTGACTAAATTCCTCTTCTATACCATCCAACAGGCGGTCTAGCTTACAATCCTGTTGGGAATACTTTGCGGCTAATTCTACTTGCCCATAAACTAAGCTAACGGGGATCTCTTTTCCGCCGGGCCCCACAGGTCCGACCTCGGCCATGTGATTTGGGTCTGCCTTGGTATACTGCGTCTTCACCATGGCCCAGGCTTCTCTGGCACCCTGTCAGCAGGCCGATATCTTCCATAATTGGAAGCGCCGCCGTGCTCCCTTGAGCTTCTCCGTAAGCTCTGCAACGCCCTCTGGCAGGGAGACGGATGGCCACAAGGCCTAGGCAACACCTTGCATCACCTGCCGAACTTGTTCGTGCAGATGTGAGAGCTCGGATAGAAGATCACCCGCAGACCCGGGAATTTCCTCCGCGGGATGACCCATCAGCATACCTACAAACATAACGATGTTAGTCGGCTTCTTCGCCGAACTCCTTTAAAAGGATTCGTTCAAGCACTTACTGAAAATGCTGCGCCGAAGCCGCTTATTCTCCTTCTCGGAGTCTGCAAGCTGGCCCCGAACGTCTTTCAGTTCCACGCCCAGCTTAATATTTGCGTCTTGGAGATTGTTTTTCTCCCGCCTAACCTGAGTCAGCACGCGTTTGCCAGCCTCTAGCTGTCGCATAACATGCTGGTCCTCCGGATTTTCTCCGGATTCATCTACAACATCTGTTGTTAGATCTGTAGCCATGCCGCACATTATATGGTAACCATCATTCTTTAAAGTAAATATTACCAGCATGTGACTTTTTCGGTTCCTGCAATGCAGCCACAGCAGCCCGCAGTTGGGTCTTGCATTCCTCTAGCTCCTGTGATAGCCTAGTATTCTTCTCTATAAGAACCTGCACAATAAAGATGATCCTTAAATCAGTTCTGCTAACTGTTTCAAGTTTCAGGGGCTACTGATACATATAAATCGTCAGATTTACTTACCCATACATCCTTTACATACTGATCCGTGGCTCTGGCTAGACCATCTTGAGCAGCTCGAAGGTACGCCTCTCCAGTATTGAAGGCATCAAATGCCTCTGGTGAGAACCAAGCGTCACGGAGTACGGCCCGGCAGCGCCTATGATTCATGGCGCTTTCCACCTCTGAGTTTGTAGCGGATAATCTATCTGCATCCTCTGTAGGGGGATTATCCGGTGCCCGCCCCATATTGGCTTCTGCCTCTATGTCCGGTCCTAGCGCCCGGCTGGTGGAAGTGTGATTAGTGACATCGTCGGACATATTCCGACGAGCGTTTTTTCTATTAAAGAAACACGGGCGTCATTATATTTCGAGAGAGACGACAACCACGGAGAAGGGTTTTTTGTCATACCTTTGCGCCGGCGTCTCCGTCCTGACCGCCTTCCTTTTTGGCCTACCCGGCCTCGGTGCCTCTTGTTGGCGAGTTGCTGCGGGTTCGGCAGGGCGTCCCGAATGCCTTCCCTGTAAAAATGCCATGTGTATATGGTGGGTGAAGTGTCTAAAAGGGGATCCTAGTTTTTGGAGTTGGGATTTTTGGTTTTTCTTACGTGCGATGCAGGGAGCAGTCCGGGATAGTTGGCCGTAATGGCCACCATGGCATCATTGCAGCTTAACTGATAGAACTGCCGGTCTATCAGCTCCACGAATATAACCGGATCTTCTTCAAGTCTGGAGTCGAGGGTCCGGTTAGGGTCCTCTGGTTGTGGAGAAGGGCTGCTGTCCTCCTTTATGGCTTTTCGCAGTTCCTGCCACAAATTCGCAAGGTGAATACTTACAACAAAGAATGCGGGAGAAATGGGAGTAGGAAGATATAACTTACCCAGCTTGGAGGATTGTACATGGAGAATCCGTCCCGTGGCTTGATGCAGGTAAACTCCTCTTCCTCACCCTTGAACAATTCGGACAGAATTTTCGCTAAAGTGGCAGTATAGTCCGGACCCTTACGCCCGCAGCGGGTGGCGTCATCTGCCCCGTTATAACACCACAAGGGGTGCCCACGATATTGAAGTGGTTGCACTCCCCGCATTATGCAAATCGACATAACTTCGATTACTGTCAATCCTGATCGAACCAGTGCTTTAATTCGGTTCATCAGATAGAGGACTTCTCCATTGTCTTCCACCTGGGGGCTCCGTGGGCGCCAACTTCGGTGTTTCTTCAGAGGAGCATTGTTGAACTCAGGAAGACCCCGCCGAACAGGGTCCGGAAGGGGAACGTCCTCCATATAAAACCATTCTGAAGGCCAGTCTTCGGACGACTTCTTCGGAGTACCAGACAGGTATCCGGTATCGGCGATACGCCATATTTCGGCTCCGCCCACTTGATAAAGTGACCCCCTCTATGTGCGAGGGACGAGGCAAAATAGCCTTTGCCACAGCTCGAAGTGAGCCTTACAGCCCAGGAACAACTCGCAGAGAGCCACATAGCCGGCGATATGTAGGATGGAGGCGGGGGTGAAGTTGTGTAATTGGAGGCCGTAGAACTCCAGGAGCCCACGGAGGAACGGATGAATTGGAAATCCGAGTCCCCTTAATAGATAGGGAACAAGGCAGACCCGTTCCCCCATAGAGGGACAGGGAAAGCTCTCCGCTTGCTCCCCACTATTATAGGTGGCAAGCCCGGCTCGTACGCCGGAGGGAGAAATCCCTTAGTCTGCAATTCGACTAAACGACTGTGTGGGACTGAACACCTCTCCCAATCACCGGGCTTAGGGCTTCGGGGGCGGGAGGAGGAGCTGCGGAGGTCGGCCATGCTGGAATGGATCTTTCCAGAACGCGCTCTGATGGACTCTCGCTAGGGGAGGATGGTATGGATCGGATCTAAGGATCACCATCCCTTTAATAGAAAATTTATTTATCTGGCTAGGGGGGCGAATGTAAAAATGCCCTGGCGCCTTGTATTCATTCGGTGCGTGGGAGAAAACCCTTATTGGGCACAGAAGCCAAGAGGTCCAAACATTTATGGGACCGGACACTACTTTACAAACGTTCGAAAGATGGAGAAGAACCCGCCTTGCAATGCCGAAGACAATACTGCGCCCGGAATCATCGTCATTGAAGCCTGGTTCGGGGGCTACTGAGGGAGTCCTGGATTAGGGGGTATCCGGACAGCCGGATTATATCCTTTGGTCGGACTGTTGGACTATGAAGATATAAGATTGAAGATTTCGTCTCGTGTCTGGATGGGACTCTACTTGGCGTGGAAGGCAAGCTAGGCAATACGGATGTGTATATCTCCTCCTTTGTAACCGACCTTGTGTAACCCTAGCCCCCTCCGGTGTCTATATAAACCAGAGGGTTTTAGTCCGTAGGACAATAGACAATCATACCATAGGCTAGCTTCTAGGGTTTAGCCTCTCATATCTCGTGGTAGATCAACTCTTGTAATACCCATATCATCAAGAATAAATCGAGCAGGACGTAGGGTTTTACCTCCATCAAGAGGGCCCGAACCTGGGTAAAACATCATGTCCCCTGCCTCCTGTTACCATCCGCCTTAGACGCACAGTTTGGGACCCCCTACCCGAGATCCGCCGGTTTTTACACCGACACCCACCATGAGGCTGCTGGTCCATCTAACTGATGTGCGGCAAAACGCACCTTCTCAGCATCGGTACATCTTGCAGTGGTTAACTCCCTTCCAATCCTGCGGAGCCAATCATCTGCTACTATAGGCTCGGTGCTAATGGAAAACACCGACGGCTGCAACATCAGAAAACGGGCTAAGTTGTCAACTGGTGGTGGTGGTGGATTGTTGTTGTTGTTGTTGTTGCCTTGGTTCTGGACTAACAATTGCATCAGGGTATTCTGTTGCTGGATCAACTGACTGAGCTCTGGTGGGAAGGTAAATCCGGGGTCACGTCTCGGAGGCATCTGATGGGTTTAGAGGGGAGAGAATTAGAATAGAATGAGGTCTAATGAGAAAGCACTACCCATATGCACATGAGACAAACACAATCATTTCACTCAATCAATCAAGCACGGGCATACAATCGGTCTAGAACTGTCGCAAAAGTGCTCGGACTACAGTATTTACATGGTGAAATACTACTACTGATGTGGTGGTCTACGAAAAATATTCCTCGGTTGAAGACTCCATGATGTTTGCTCCAGCTTCGTCTTCATAGTCATCATCGCTAAGGTCGGAGTCGGTGTCGTCGATGATGATGTAGTCCTCCAGGCGAATCTCCTTGGGTTCTTCATCTTCTCCTCCTGGAGCGGGGTCTCCCAGGAATACTCCGATCTTCTTAATCAGGTCGTCATTCTTCTCCACTAGTACGATGATTTCTTCCTCATAATCTTCACGTGTATCCTTGAGTTCTTCCTCCAGTTCCGTGATCCTAGTCATTGCCTTCTTCAGATCTATCATGCTTGCGCACATCTGATTCTCCTGGCGTCGAATGTGCTGGTTTAGTTCCTGGATGAAAGCTGCAATTGATCTATCCTTCCTGGTGCTGATCATCTCCCATTTCTCGTCTCGGCGCCCACAAACCTGATAGATAGTATCCTTAAGCTCCTTGTGATAAACTTCTCCAATGCGTCCCATGGTGATGTGAGCTGCCATACTCTTTCCTAGACTCCAGGTTGGTGCATCAAAGGAAAACTCTATGGCTTAGTGACTGTCGTGAATGTCCTTCCTGGAACTTGAACTTGAATCATCCATCGCTCCTCTTCTGGTAAAGTAGCGTTGTAAGTCCCAATGAAACTTGGTATTGCAATGTTTAGGTACCTAGAGACTTCCTTCAAGTGTCGTCCAAAAGGTGCTTCTTCATCCGGTTGTGCAAACTTGTTCCTTGCATCCACCATCCTAAAGAGTGGAAAATGGGAGGAGTCAGAAATGAGAAGAGAATAGTGATTTATGGTTTTAGCTTAGTGGTCATGTCCTACTCAGCGTGTGCTTTGATACCATCTTGTAGGGACCCGACCTCAAATGGTCAAGTCTCTGTGCTTCAGTGTCATCCCTGGATCGGTAATGCTGACACACACAGTACTCGAGGATATATAACAGAGTAGCAATCACACACTTATTACATCGAATGTCTCCAAAGAGAACTTATTACAATAAATATGGCTTAAGGCCATCTAATATGATAACAGTGGAAGGCTTGGAAGATAAAGTGAGTCCATCAACTCCAACAGCATAGCTGAGCTGCACGGCAACGACCTAACGAACCTTACTCCTCATCTGAAAAGTCTACAACATAATACGTTGCAGCCCGAAAACGGGTCAGCACATGGAATATGCTGGCAAACTAACACAGTAGAGCAAGAACATGATAATGCTATCACTACATGCATATTTGGCTGGTGGAAAGCTCTATGGTTATAGTTTTGCGAAAAGCCAATATTTCCCTACAACAAAGGAATAGATTTTACTTTAACTATCATGGTAGTTGAAACATCATTGAGAAGGTTCCTCCAACTCAATCCCAATTAAAGTAATTATCAACCCAACAATTATTAATTTAGAGTGATGAGATACTTAAGATACCCCAAGTACTAGATACTCAAGATGTCCATAACCGGGGACATGGCTAACCATGATTAGTTTGTACACTCTGCAGAGGTTTGCACACTTTTCCCCACAAGACTCGATCGCCTCCGATGAATTTCTCGCACTACATGATGTTTGAGAAACGGATGACCGAGACACAGTCTTTCAGAAACATTAACTCTCTACACCGGGCAGACCATACCAAACCTACAACCCACTACCTGCTGGTCCACCTCTTCAAGAGCTTCACGTAACTTACTCAACTATGCTAGAGCCCATAATAGCTTTTGGCTGCACACGGAAGTTTCTAGCATGAATCATCTTAGTTCCCTTTGAGACTGGGTGGCTGTCCATAGGAAAATCACACAGAACCCCGGGATCTCCAAAAATACAGGCAACACTGGGTACTCCTGGTGCCTCAATCCACCCAGATGTGTATTCAAGTTTCCACCTTAAGTTTAACCATTATTTAACAATCTCACATCTGTCATGGATTTCACTCACCCAAACCACGTCTATGAGCATAGCATAACAGTATAAGCAATTCGTATAAGTAACTCCCAAGGTTTGAATATTACAGGGCAATAGGTTCTACCTCATCAACTACTTCCCAACCCACAAGTTAATGACATCCTAACGATGCAATGTTTCAGGATTGGAGCTAATCCATAAAACTAGGTGATAAAGGGGTATGATCAAAGTGTTACTTGCCTTGCTGACGATCCGCGAAACCTAGGGACTCCAAATAACACGCTTCGCACTCCGGAAATTCTATCGCAAACAAACAATAGCATACATAAGCAATCAAGCAAAGAAGCACAGGTAAATCTCGAAAAAGAGGATCTATCAGAAAGTTCAACTTAAGAACTCCGGTTAGCAAAAAGAATCAAATCGAACGGAGCAACGAAACTCAAATGATGAAAGAAACAAGATCCGTTTACTAATCTGGACCTAGGTCAAATTTTACAGTAGCAAAAGCTTGTTCATCTGTCTGCGGGTGGAATGTTGTACTGAACTCCAACCTTGTCCCCAAAGTTTGGTGCAGCTGATGCCAATACTTTGAAGTAAACTGTGTCCCTCTATCTGATACGATGGTCCTCGGAACTGCATGCAGACATACGATCCTGGTCATATATATCTTGGCCAACTTTGCACTTGTATAGGTGGTTTTTACCGGGATAAAGTGAGCTACTTTGGTCAAGCGGTCAACTACTACCCATATAGAATCATATCCTGATTTGGTTATGGGTAATCCGGTGATAAAATCCATGCCAAGTTTGTCCCACTTCCATTCGGGTATCGGCATAGGCTGTAACAATCCTGCTGGCTTTTGATGCTCAGCCTTCACTCTCTGACATACATCACATACAGCTACATACTCGGCAATATCCTTCTTCATACCAGGCCACCAGAAACGTTCCTTCAAATCCAAATACATCTTGGTGTTTCCAGGGTGTATCGAGTATGGTGAGTCATGAGCGTCATGAAGTATTAACTTCCTGATCTTTGTGTTATTGGGCACATAAACACAGTCCTCAAACCATAAGGTGTCGTGCTCATCCTCACGAAAACCTTTGGCCTTTCCTTCGCTCATTCTCTCTTTTATCTCGGCAATCTCTTTGTCATCCTTCTGAGCTTCTCGAATCTTTCCTAACAATGTAGAATGAACCTCCATTGTTGCAACAAAACCTCTAGGAACAATCTCCAATCGAAGTTCCCTGAGATCCTCTGCTAACTCCTTCGGCAATCCCATGCTCACTAGGGTATTAGCATAATTTTTCCGACTCAAAGCGTCGGCTACGACATTGGCCTTTCTTGGATGATAGTGAAGCTTCATGTCATAATCCTTTATAAGCTCCAACCATCTTCTCTGCCTAAGGTTCATCTCCTTCTGTGTGAAAATGTACTTCAAACGCTTATGATCCGTGTACACATCACAACGATTTCCAATAAGGTAATGTCTCCAGGTCTTCAACGCATGCACTACGACAGCCAACTCCAAATCATGCGTGGCATAATTCAGTTCGTGCGGTTTCAGTTGTCGCGAGGCATACGAAACAACTCATCCATCCTGCATAAGCACACTCCCAAGTCCTAGGCGAGAGGCATCGCAATACACTTGGAACTCCTTGTGTATATCCGGCAGAATCAACACTGGGGCTGTAGTCAAACATTTCTTTAACTCCTGAAAACTCGCTTCACATTCTTCTGTCCATTTAAATTTGGTATCCTTCTTCAATAACTCCGTCATTGGCTTCACAATTTTGGAAAAATTCTCAATGAATCTCCGATAGTATCCTGCGAGTCCAAGAAAACTGCGGATCTCACTAACTGAAGTGGGTGCCAACCATTCAGTAACTGACTAAACCTTAGTCGGATCTACTGCTACACCTTCTCCTGATATAACATGTCCAAGGAATCCGACTTCCTTCAGCCAAAACTCGCATTTGCTGAACTTGGCATACAACTGATGTTCCCTAAGTTTCTCGAGAACTAAATGCAAATGCTCTTCGTGCTCCTCCTCATTCTTCGAGTATACCATTATATCATCAATGAACACCACAACAAACTTATCCAAATATTCCATGAACACTTTGTTCATCATGCTGATGAAGTAGGCAGGGGCATTAGTCAGTCCAAACAACATGACTGTATATTCATACAACCCATACCGTGTGGTGAATGCTTTCTTTGGTATGTCCTTCTCTGGTATCTTCAGCTGGTGATATCCAGACCGCAGATTAATCTTTGAAAACACCTTGGCTCCTTGCAGCTGGTCAAACAAATCATTGATCATCAGCAGTGGGTATTTGTTCTTGATCGTCACCTCATTTAACGCATGATAATCAACAACCATTCTTAGAGACTTATCCTTCTTCTCAACCAAAAGCACTGGGGCTCCCCATGGTGATGAGCTCCGTCGAATGTAACCTTTCTCAATAAATCCTTGATCTGTTTCTTAATCTCCTCCAGATCGTTTGTGGGCATCCTATATGGTCGCTTTGATATAGGTCCAGTACCTGGCAATAACTCTATCAAAAACTCAATGTCTCGATCTGGTGGCATGCCTGGTAACTCCTCTGGAAAAACATCCGGGTAATCCTTGACGACATGCACTTCCTCCTGAACAACTCCCGTGAGGGTATTTAATTGGCTACTCCTTGGCGCATGCCTAGATACATACTTGATCCTTTTTCCCTCCGGGGTGGTGAGACAAATGGACTTACTAACACAGTCAATGCTTCCTCCATACTTTGACATCCAGTCCATTCCTAATATCACATCCAATCCTTGTGACTCCAAGATTATTAGGTCGGACGGAGAAACATGGCTACCAATGGTTAAGGGTATCTGGTCGCACCATCGACTAGCCATATACTCTGCTCCAGGTGAACTCACTAACAGATAGGTCCTAAGGGTTTGGGTTGGTAGTTTAAACTTACCCACGAATTCCCTTGATATGTATGAATGCGATGCTCCAGTATCAAAAAGAACAAGGGTGGTAAAAGACTTAACCAAAAACTTACCAATAACCACGTCTGGCTGCTCTTCAACCTCCTCCACGTTGACGTGGTTCACTTGTCCTTTGTTGAATGGATTGGGCTTCTTTCCAGCGCTCCCATTGCCGTTTCCATTCTTTGCTTCAGGGCACTCCGTGGCATAATGTCCAGTCTTCCCGCACTTGAAACAAGTAACGTGGCTTAGGTCTCTCTTCGCGGGTGTGGCTGGATTGGAGCAGTTCTGATTGTTGCTTGCTCCATTCCCATTCCCATTCCTTGGGCCAGTATGATCGTGGTTACTTCCTCCATTATGGGTGTGGCCTCCATGGTTATGAACAAGTCCTCCTGAGTTTGGGGTTAGGCGAGGCTTCTGCTGAGCTCCTGAATTATACCTTCCTTGTCCATACTTCCTCTTACGGCTCTCAATTTGCTACTGCTTCCCTTCAATCATAAGAGCCTTATCTACCAACTCCTGGTAGTTGTTGAATGTTGCCACCATCAACTGCATGCTCATCTCATCATTTAGCGCTTCCATAAACTTCTCCTGCTTTGCAGCATCTGTGGCCACATCGTCAGGGGCATAGCAAGATAACTTGCTAAACTCATCCGCATACTGAGCCACAATACGATTCCCCTAGCGTAAGTTGCGAAACTCACGCTTCTTCATACTCATAGCTCCAGTTGAGACATGAGCTGTACGGAAAGCTTGCTGAAACTGATCTCATGTAACAATGGCTATAGGGTAGGTGATAGTGTAATTCTCCCACCATGAGGCTGCTGGTCCATCCAACTGATGTGCGACAAAACGCATCTTCTCAGCATCTCTACATCCTGCAGTGGTTAACTCCCTTCCAATCCTGCGGAGCCAATCATCTGCCACTATCGGCTTGGTGCTACTGGAAAACACTGGCGGATGCAACCTCAGAAAGCGGGATAAGTTATCAACTGGTGGGGGTGGCGGTGGATTGTTGTTGTTGTTGCCTTGGTTCTGAACTAACAACTGCATCAGGGTATTCTACTGCTGGATCAACTGGGTGAGCTCCGGTGGGAAGGTAAATCCGGGGTCATGTCTCGGAGGCATCTGATGGGTTTAGAGGCACTACCAGGGAAAAGCCTATACACAGAATGTTACCAGTAGCGCTGTACAAAATCAAGCGCTGCTGCTACTTAGTAGCAGCGCGCGTAAATAAACCGCGCGACTGCTATGAATTTAGCAGTAGCGCGTACTAGCGTAAAGCGCTGTTGCTACGTTTGAACTGGGCGCACATGGCTAGCCCAACCTAGCAGTAGCCCGTATAATGGCCCAGCGCTACTGCTAATCTCCTTAGCTGCAGCGCGCTTACGTGTAAAGCGCTGCTGCTAACGGAAATAAAATAAAGTGAAAAACAAGTAGAAAAGTAAATGAAAATGAAAGAAATAGAAAAAGGAGAAAGGGAAAAAATAAAATGTAAAGAAAAATAAAAGAAAAAAGGGAAAAAGGAGAAAGGAATAGCAGTAGCGGGTTTCAGTAAATGCGCTATAGCTAACTTAGCTATAGCGCGTTTCCAGAAACGCGCTACCGTTACGTTTCACTTAAATACCGGTTTTCCCCACCCCGCCCCCGGCCACCAATTCTTCCCCAAATCGTCCCTCGCCCTTGCCACCACCTCCTCACCGCCGCCGCCCCTCGGCCGCCGCACACTCTCCCCACGCTGCCCCGACCCCAGATTCAATGCCGGCCCCGCCCCCGACCTCAACGCCGCCCGGGACGCCGCCCCCGACCCCGACCTCAACGCCGCCCCTGTCGGATTTCGGGTTCCGGCAGACCCTTGAGGTTCGAACACTGGGGTGCGTGCGGAGATTTCGCCTCCTACCTACCTGCACCCCTCCGCCATGCTAGGATCTAAACTAAGGAAAGAACAACACAAGAGACACAGGGTTTATACTGGTTCGGGCCACCGTTGTGGTGTAATACCCTACTCCAGTGTGTGGTGTGGTGGATTGCCTCTTGGCCTGATGATGATGAACAATACAAGGAAGAACAACCTTGCGAGGGTCTGTTCTTGGTTGAGGCGATGAACTGCTGGGAGGAGTTCAGCCACCTTTCTCTCTCTCTCTCTCTCTCTCTCTCTCTCTGCTCTGACCGACAGACCCCCTTGATGTGTGGGTGGCTGGTCCTATTTATAGAGGCCCTGGTCCTCTTCCCAAATATTGAGCGGGAAGGGAGCCAACAATGGCGGGCTAATTTGAAGGGGGAGAACAAGTATCAGCTATCCTGACAAAAGTATTCTTCGCTTGCGCAAAGCTCTGGTGATGACGCCGTCTTGGGCTCCACGGTGACCTCCGTCTCGTAGTCCTCCTGGTCTTGGTATCGTTACACCGAAATGGCAACCTTTGCCTGATGCCTCGGTACTCCGCGGCCGCGCTTGCCCCCTTTGCACCAAAGAGGAAAGGAGGACGTTGCACGGGCTGGCACCCGCCTGGCGCCCTGAGTTGTCATGGCTTGCGTCATGGGCACCTCGTGAGGTACCCCGCCTTGATCTCTCCACCTCCTCGTGAGCCAGCCTGACGAGGCCATGCCTGAGGAAGCTTCGCGTCGTCCGCCTCGCGAGGCTTGGCCCCTCGCGAGGGTCTTGGGTTTGTGTTGGTGAAGATGGGCCGTGCTGGGCCCCCTTTTGAGCCATGCTGCAGGCCGCAGGCAGGCAAGTCTGGGGACCCCCATTCCCAGAACACCGACAGTAGCCCCCGGGCCCAAGGCGCGCCCGGACTTGGCCATGCAGGGAGGCGGAAGGGCAAGAGCGAAGCGCCGCGGGCCCTAACAGCCTGCGGCCTTGGGCACCGCGTGGCGGTTGATTGGACGTGGGCGGCACTGTTCCCCCACGCCCTCCTTATCTTGTGCCGTGCTAGGCGGACCCGTAGTCGTACACAGCCGTTGCCCTTTTATCGCTCGAGCGCCCTCTGTCCTTCCTCCGCTCGAACTCCGGTTTCTGTTTTCGACTCAATCTCGAGCCTCCCTCCCCCCCTTACCATTGCCATGGCTCTGACGAAGAAGGGGAGAGGGGAGAAACCCGTGTCTCCGCCTTGCTCGCCACCGTCGGCGGCCCCCGCCGAGGGCTTGGGCAAGGTCAGCTTGGCTCTGGCCACCATCTTCAATGAATGTGGGAGGACGACGGCCTGGCCCGCGTCCCACTTTTCCATCGACAGGACAACCACCGAGGTCCCGTATCTTGCCGACGCCCTGTGGGCGGGTCTGGTTCCCCCTTTTCTGATTTCTTCAACGCCGTGCTTTCCCACTATCAGATCCACATGGTGCATCTGGGCCCTGAATCCATCACCCTCCTTTCGGTCTTCGCCTTTGTTTGCGAAGCTATGGTGGGCATCCCTCCTTTGGTTGCCCTGCTGCGCCACTTCTTCTTGTTGCATCTTGTCGACCCTACCCAATGCTGGGCTTGTGTGAGCTTCGTTGCCGCGCCTAAGACGGCGGCCTCTGGGATTGACTTCAAGCTCCCCCTGCCCGTGGTCGGGTTCCGCGAGCGGTGGCTGTATGTGGACGCAGGGGTGCCCAACCCCCTGCTATTGGAACCAACCTCACCTGCCATCCCCAATTCGAGCTGGGGCCAGGAGACGCTTGAGAGGCCCCGGCTCGTCTTCGTCTGGCGCCGCTTCGCGCTCTTGAGGTCGCTTGGCGTGACAGTGCCCAAGGTGATGAAGGAGTTCCTGCTATGTCGTGTTGCTCCTCTTCAACGCCACTCTCGCCGGATGTGGGCCTTCCGTGGGCGCGAGGACCGTATGAGGCTCCAGGAAGAGGACCTGACTCCTGAGGTGCTGAGGACGGCGCTCTTGACCCTGGCTGGGGACCCCAACCCCGGCAGCGTCCGGCAAGGAGGGGCCTTGCTGTACCTCTGCCAGAGCAGAGGCGACTTTGTGAAGCAGATGCCTGTCTTTGATGAGTGGGGGCCGTGCCCCGCCGGCCTTCAGGGGCCTCGCGAGAACCCAGTGGTGGTGACTGCCCTACCAGTCGGCCAAGGCGACTCATCCTCGAGTGGCGGAGCAGGGAGGCATGAGGCGCTAGAGGCCGAGGGGGCTCCCGGCGCGGTGACAGCGCCGGGCGAGGCTCATGAGGAAGCAACTCTTGGGGCCCGTGCCACTGAGGCTGAGGGTGGCGAGCAGCTGCCCTTAGTGCCTGCGACTGGGGCCCCTGAGGCCCCAGCTGCGTCTCTTGGGGAGGCGATTGGCAGCGCACACCGGGCAGGCGCCTCTGCCGCAGATCTCCTTGCCGCTCCATCTTCGTCGAAGGTTGATCCATGCGCCCAACTCTTGGGACGCTTCCGCGTGAACTTCGAGGCTCTCCGGAAGAGAAGGGAGGCCCTGGGCGACGATTACCCTTGTCGCCTGCTGAATCATAGGAAGTACTTCACCACTGATGAGTAAGCCTTTTCCTTTCCCGGCTCCCGATCCTTTTGTTACTTGTACTGACCATTGCTCCGCAGGCCCCTTCCAGCCGAGCTTGCGGAGACGGCTGAGGAGCCGTCCCCCTTGGCTTCGCCCCCTCCACCGTCCTCGAGCGCTCCAAGCAGTGGAGCCCTTGTGGTGAGGGCGATCAAAGAGGCGAACCATCCCGAGGCGCACCGCGGCCCCGTGCACCTCGCGATCCTCCTTTGCGGGCCTTCTCATGGCATAGCCAGCCTGCCATGGGCCTCTCGCCTGGTCGTGAACTGTGATTGGCTGAGGCGCTTCCTGCGCTCTTCTCCTGAGGATGGGCTGGCCCCAGGCCGGGCTTCTGACGCGGCGTGCCCGGCCGTCGCGAGGGTGCCAACCCCCAGCCCCCAGCCCGGAGGGGGAGTGCTGACTCGCGGCCCCCGGCGCTTGCTTGGGGCGGATGATGGTGTGGAAGACGTGCTCGAGCGTGCTCGGGAGCGTCGCGCTCTCCGCCAAGGATTCCTTCGAAGGGCGACTGACGCAGTGAGCCTGCTTGGTGAGGAGCTTGCTGATGAAGACGCGTGCCTTGAGGCCGAAGGCCTGCGCCTGGCTGCAGAGAGGCGTGAGCTGGAGGGCGCCATCGCCCTTGCGCGCCGCGAGCGTGATCTTGATGAAGCAGAGGCCAAGGCGTCGTTGGTGGCCTCTCAGGAGGCCCGGTCTCGGGCCGCTGAGGAGGCTCGGGAAGCTGACCGGTGGCGAACGGCTACGAAGGAGCGGGCTCGGGAGCTTCTGGCCTGGTGCCACTCGCTGGAGGAGCAGGTGGAGCTGCGCGAGGCAGCCCTCGCGTCGATGAAGGTGGCCTCTGGCGACTCAGCAGAGCTCCAGAAGCGTGAGGAGGCGCTGACACTGGAAGCCGCCGAACGTACCCACGAGTACGAGCGTCTGGAGACGAGGGAGCGCTTGGTGACGCAGGCGGAGGATGATGTTGCTGCACAGGAAGCCCGCGTCCTGGAGGAGGTCGGACGTTGAGTGGCGAGGGCGCATTTGAACCTTGAGCACGAGTTCAAAGAAAAGCTGGGGTTGATCCAGGCCGAAGCTGAAGGCAGGACTGCCGCTTTGAGGGCCAAGCTGGAGGAGGCGGTGCGGCGGGCTGATGCTTCCCGGGCCGCCCTTGAGGTGGCGCGAGGTGAGTTAACCACCTCCCAGGCTGAGGTGCTCCTTCTTCGCCAGCGGGTGGAGGAGGCTGAGGCCGTCGCGCGTCAGAATGCGGACGAGATACGTCAGCGGCGGATCTTGGAGCATGAGCACGACCCCATGCTCACCACTCTCCGGGAGAGAGCCAACGCGGCCTTGGGCAACATCTGCGAGGAGGCCGTCGGTGAGCCGCACGCAATCAACTACGCGGGCAATCTCCAGTTCTTCACTGACGTGGTGACGCAGCTGGAGGCGTGGTCGACCAGGGCTGACAGGTTGGTGGAGGAGAGGAGCCGCGCCCTGCTCAGGCGCGCCTTTTCCCGCGTCTTCAGTCACCTCCGGAACATGGATCCCCATTTCGATTTTGATGCCGCCATCGTCCCAGTCCCCTAGGCTGTCCGAGGCGACCTGGTGCACTGGGTGGAGGACAATGTGGACGCTCTTATCAGGGCCTTTGCCTCAGACAACGATGATGCGATCGTGGTGGCCAACGAGGGCGGCGCGATGGGCGGCCCTGACGCCGCTGGCGGCGACGCGGACAGCGATGGCGAGTTCAGCGGCGCCAGCAACGGCCCAGGTGGTGCTCCTGAGGACGCATTGGGGGATTCGTCCGACTGACTGTACATCTTTCTTGCTTCCTTACCCTGCATGAATAGAACTCAGGTTTTGGCCTGATGACTGTGAGAGCATTTTGGAGGGGGCCCTCATGTAAAACTTTTGTTTATCGTATCAGTAGAAGCCACATCGCCCATGCGCCCATGCCAAGTGGCTAGCTTAAGCGACGCGCTGGTCGGCTAGTATACCTTTGTTCCGCGCTGGCCCTGAGGCAGCCCGCGGGGGTTGTGGTGTCCTGAGTGTCCCCTGATTGAATCCGTAGGATCTGCAGTAAAACACCCTCCTGAGAGGACGCGGCGGCGGCAGTCTGGGCTGCGCGCAAGCTAGGCCTAACCTGGCTCGCGAGGGGCTCGCGAGGGGAGGCGGCTGAGGCGAAGTGGTAACCAAAATGCGAGAAATTGCTCGAACGAGACTAAGCACCCCTCCCCGAACACACGCAAATCTCAAATTCGAATCCAACTTGAATCCAGCGAGGAAAAGCGACAACCAAGGGGAAGAGCAACGAAAGCAAACGAAAGGCCGCGTACGGCACCTAGTCTAGTCTTGGACGTCTTCTCACCAGCGCGGAGCTAAGTTGTAGGATCGAAAGTACGTCTAGAGGGGGGTGATTAGACTACTTGACCAAATAAAAACTTAACCTTTTCCCAATTTTAGTTCTTGGCAGATTTTAGCTATTGTAGGACAAGTCAAGCAATCATCACACAATTCAAGCAAGCATGCAAAGAGTATATTAGCAGCGGAAAGTAAAGCATGCAACTTGCAAGAATGTAAAGGGAAGGGTTTGGAGAATTCAAACGCAATTGGAGACACAGATGTTTTTCCCATGGTTCGGATAGGTGGTGCTATCCTACATCCACGTTGATGGAGACTTCAACCCACAAAGGGTAACGGTTGCGCGAGTCCACAAAGGGCTCCACCCACAAAGGGTAACGGTTGCGCGAGTCCACAAAGGGCTCCACCCACAAAGGGTCCACGAAGAAGCAACCACCCACAAAGGGTCCACGAAGAAGCAACCTTGTCTATCCCACCATGGCCATCGCCCACACAGGACTTGCCTCACTAGCGGTAGATCTTCACGAAGTAGGCGATCTCCCTGCCCTTACAAACTTCTTGGTTCAACTCCACAATCTTGTCGGAGGCTCCCAAGTGACACCTAGCCAATCTAGGAGACACCACTCCCCAAGAAGTAACAAATGGTGTGTAGGTAATGAACTCCTTGCTCTTGTGCTTCAAATGATAGTCTCCCCAACACTCAACTATCTCTCATAGGATTTGGATTTTGTGGAAAGAAGATTTGAGTGGAAAGCAACTTGGGGAAGGCTAGAGATCAAGATTCATATGGTAGGAATGGAATATCTTGGTCTCAACACATGAGTAGGTGGTTCTCTCTCAGAACATATGAGTTGGAATTGTGTATGTGTTCTGATGGCTCTCTCCACGAATGAAGAGGAGGTGGAGGGGTATATATAGCCTCCACACAAAATCCAACCGTTACACACAGTTTTCCAATCTCGGTGGGACCGAATCAACAAACTCGGTCGGACCAAAAATGTAAACCTAGTGACCGTTAGAGATTTTCGGTGGGACTGACATGCAACTCGGTGGGACCGATATGGTTAGGGTTTGGGCATAACGTAATCTCGGTGAGACCGATTACACAAACTCGGTGAGACCGACTTTGGTAATTAGCTAACCAGAGAGTTGGTCAGGCAAACTCGGTGGGACCGATTTGCTCTTTCGGTGAGACCGAAAAGTTACAAAAAGGAAACACTGAATTTACATTGCAATCTCGGTGGGACCGATTCGCTCTTTCGGTGAGACCGAAAAGTTACAAAGGGAAACAGAGAGTTTGCAATCCCATCTCGGTGAGACCGAGATCCCTGTCGGTAGAACTGAATTGCTAGGGTTTGGCAGTGGCTTATGACAAGTGAAACTCGGTGGCGCCGGATAGGAAGAATCGGTAGGACCGAGTTTGGCTTAGGGTTTAGGTCATATGTGGATATGGGAAAGTAGTTGAGGATTTTGGAGCATATCATTAAGCACATGAAGCAAGAGGCTCATTAAGCAACACCTCATCCCTCCTTGATAGTATTGGCTTTTCCTAAAGTCTCAATGTGATCTTGGATCACTAAAATATAAAATGAAGAGTCTTGAGCTTTTGAGCATGAGCCAATCCTTTGTCCTTAGCATTTTGAGGGTTCCACTTTCACATCCATGCCATGCCAATCATTGAGCTTTCCTGAAATAATCATCTTGGAATAGCATTAGCTCAATGAGCTATATGTTGTTATGAATTACCAAAACCACCTAGGGATAGTTGCACTTTCAATCTCCCCCTTTTTGGTAATTGATGACAACATATAGATCAAAGCTTCGAAAAATGATAAAAAGCATGAAATATATTGTCGCTTTGAGAAGTATGTGTTAAGTAAGAGCTCCCCCTAAATTTGTGCATATTTTAAAATTTGCTTTGGACTGCAAATGCACAAAGAGTTAGAGTCATGGGTTACTCTTCCATGTCACATACATCTTGGTGGAGCGCTTAAAATGATAAGAATGAAATACATGCACTCATCACCAAGAATAGTGAATGATCACATAAGATAGATAAGATAATAGCATTAAACAAGCATTAAGTGTAGCTTATGATCAAACACATGATCATCAATGTCTCACAGATAATGATGTAGTATCTCAAGCACTCAAAAGCAAACAAAGTTCGAAAAACCACCAAATAAAGCAAGAGAGAAAAAAGCAACACTCTCTCTCTCGAAGCCTATGATCTATACATTTTTCTCCCCCTTTGGAAACAAGTTACCAAAAAGTTCCTAGAAAATGCATAGTGCTAGATCGACACTCAGGCTTGATCTTCTGGTGGTGGTGGAGTCCGGATCACTCCAAGGACGAAGGCTTCCGTAGACGCTGAAGTAGACGTTGGAGTTGGAGCTGAAGTAGATGCTGGAGCTGGTTGGGCTGGTGCTACGGCTGGAGCTGAGGCAGTTGCTCTTGTGTCAGGAACTGGCACTGCAGACGACCTCGGACCTCGTGGCACTCTGGCAAAGGCATCAGTGGTTGTCTTCCCTTTCCTCTCCTGCATATCATCTTGGAGCTGCTCCACTGCAGTCTGAATCTCTGTCACCTTGACATCCAAGTCATAGAACTTTTGTTCCATGATTCTCTCTAGGCTTGCCTGGTTTTGAGTTAGGGTGGCTAGTCCTTTCTCAATCCGCAGGGTGGATGCAATCAGGTAACCAAGCTGCTCTTGTTTGGTTTTCAGGAAATACTCAGATGCCTCCTCTTGAGTTGGCATCTTGGCAGCTTTCTCCTTCCTTGCCTTCTCCTTCTTCGCTTGTGCTTGTGCAGACGATGGTTCATTTTCAGTCATCACAACTTGATTGTCCTCAAAATCTGGACGGATGGGCAGGTGTTCCTTGTCCAACAAGTATATGCCCGTGCCCATCTTGGAGTTAATGAGCTC